>NC_091071.1:113350000-123350000 GCF_032405125.1 Capricornis sumatraensis | reverse complement strand
TAGGTATAGAAAAGAATGAAATGATGCAATTTGCTGCACCATGGGTGGACCTAGAAATTATTACACTAAGTGAAGCAGATAAGAAAGAGAAAGTTAAATACCATACGAAGTCACTTATATATGGAATCTAAAACATAACACAAATGAACATGTCTACAAAACAGAAACAGACTCACAGACAGAGAACAGACTTGTGATTGGCAATGGGGGTAGGGTGGTGGAAAGATGAACTGGTAGTTTGGGGTTAGCAGATACAAACTACTTTTTATATCAGTGATAAATTATAAGATCCTACTGTGTAACACAGAGAACTATATTCAATATTCTTGAATAAACCAGAATGGAAAATAATATGAAAAAATATTTATATATAAGTATAACTAGATCACTTTGCTGTGCAACAGAAATCAACACATTATAAATCAACTATACTTTAATAAAGATTGCCGGGAGAAATATCAATAATCTCAGATATGCAGAT
This sequence comes from Capricornis sumatraensis, assembly GCF_032405125.1. Taxonomy (NCBI): domain Eukaryota; kingdom Metazoa; phylum Chordata; class Mammalia; order Artiodactyla; family Bovidae; genus Capricornis; species Capricornis sumatraensis. Next base: position 123,349,519 of record NC_091071.1, on the reverse strand, counting down.
GACACCACCCTTATGGAAGAAAGTGAAGAGGAACTCAAAAGCCTCTTGATGAAAGTAAAAGGTGAAGGTGAAGTAGCTCAGTCATGTCCAACTCTTTGTGACCCCGTGGACTGTAGCCTACCAGGCTTCTCCATCCATGGGATTCTCCAGGCAAGAATACCAGTGGGTTACCATTTCCTTCTCCAGGGGATCTTCCCGACCCAGGAATTGAACCTGGGTCTCCCACATTGGAGGCAGATGCTTTAACCTCTGAGCCACCAGATATACAGATGACACCACCCTTATGGCACAAAGTGAAGAGGAACTAAAAAGCCTCTTGATGAAAGTGAAAGAGGAGAGTGAAAAAGTTGGCTTAAAGCTCAACGTTCAGAAAACGAAGATCATGGCATCTGGTCCCATCACGTCATGGGAAATAGATGGGGAAACAGTGGAAACAGTATCAGACTTTATTTGTTTGGGATCCAAAATCACTGCAGATGATGATTGCACCCATTAAATTAAAAGACGCTTACTCCTTGGAAGGAAAGTTATGACCAACCTAGATAGTATATTCAAAAGCAGAGACATTACTTTGGCAACAAAGGCCCGTCTAGTCAAGGGTATGGTTTTTCCTGTGGTCATGTATGGATGTGAAAGTTGGACTGTGAAGAAAGCTGAGCACTGAAGAATTGATGCATTTGAACTGTGGTGTTGGAGAAGACTCTTGAGAGTCCCTTGGACTGCAAGGAGATCCAACCAGTCCATTCTGAAGGAGATCAGCCCTGGGATTTCTTTGGAAGGAATGATGCTGAAGCTGAAACTCCAGTACTTTGGCCACCTCATGCGAAGAGTTGACTCATTGGAAAAGACTCTGATGCTGGGAGGGATTGGGGGCAGGAGGAGAAGGGGACGACTGAGGATGAGATGGCTGGATGGCATCACTGACTCGATGGACGTGAGTTTGAGTGAACTCTGGGCGTTGGTGATGGACAGAGAGGCCTGGCGTGCTGCGATTCATGGGGTCGTAGAGAGTCAGACACGACTAAGCAACTGAACTGAACTGAACTGAAATTTTAAAAATCCCAAATGAGTTCTAAGATGTTAAATTGAATAGGAACATTCAAAACTGCAGGAAAAAAAAAAAAAAAAGAAGAAGAAGAAGAAGAAGAAAGAAACAAAAACAATCGGACCTCTTTTTCTTTTTCAGAAAGCAAGAAGAAATGGTGGCTCATCCTCTTTCGGGAGGAGTGAAAGATAAGTCTGACAGCAGCTCATGAGGACACAAGTTAAATAAGAGTGAGTTTCAAAGGAAAAACTACTTTGAAGGAAAAAGAAATCATTTATATGGGTATATATATATAATAATAGTAGATGAGAAAATTTACTAAAATGTTAATAGACTATTTTTAGAGCAGTTATACATTTATGGAAAAATAGTACAGAGAGTCTACAAGCACTTCTCTAAGCACTTCTCTCTACAAACAGGTTCCCTTATTATTCACCTCTTGCATTGGTGTTGTACATTTGTTATAATTGATAAACCAGTATCAATAAATTTTTGATAAATAAGTTCATAATTTACATAAAGTTTTACTCTGCGTGTCGTACAGCTTTATGGATTTTGAATAATGTTGCTTATCCACCATTATGTTATCATACTAAAGAGTTTCTCTAACCTAAAAATTTCTTGTTGTCCGCCTATTCATCATCCATGAACTCCCGACAGCTACTCATGCTTTTTGTCTCAGTAGTTTCGCCTTTTCCAGAAATGTCATACGGTTGGGATCACATTCCCACCAACAGTGCAAGAGAGTTCCCTCTTCTCCACACCCTCTCCAGCATTTGTTTGTAGATTTTTTAATGATGGCCATTTTGACCCATGTGACCTGATACATCATTGTGGTTTTGATTTGCATTTCTCTAATAATGAGTGATGTTGAGTATCTTTTCATATGTTTATTAGCCTTCTGTATGTTTCTTTGGAGATATGTTTGTTTAGGTCTTCTGCCCACTTTTTGATCTGGCTGTTTGTTTTTCTGGTATTGAGCTGTATGAGCTACTTGTATATTTTGGAGATTAATCCTTTTGTCAGTTGATTCATTTGCTATTATTTTCTCTCATTCTAAGGGTTGTCTTTTCACTTTATTTATAGTTTCCTTCACTGTGCAAAAGCTTTTAAGTTTAATTAGGTTACAGTTGTTTATTTTTGTTTTTATTTCCATCATTCTAGGAGGTGTGTCATAGAATGCTGTGATTTATGTCAAGGAGTGTGCTGCCTATGTTATCCTCTAGGAGCTTTATAGTTTCTGGCCTTATCTCTAAGTCTATAATCCATTTTGAATTTATTTTTATGTTAGGAGGTGTTTTAGTTTCCTTCTTTCACATGTTACTGTGCCATTTTCCCAGCACCACTTATTGAAGAGGCTGTCTTTTCTCCATTGTGTATTCCTGCCTCCTTTGTCAAAGATAAGGTGCCCATTGGTATGTTGATTTGTCTCTGAGCTTTCCGGGGTGGGAATTTGCTGTGTGATGGCAGGGAGCTCAAACCCAGTGCTCTGTGGCAACCTAGCGGGGTGGGAGGTGGGAGCTCCTTCAAGAGGGAGGGGACATATGCATGCCTATGGCTGATTCTTGTTGATGTATGGCAGAAACTAACACAATATTGTAAAGCAGTTATCCTCCAATTAAAACTAAAGTAAAAGAGAACAATTGATAATATCAGTCCTCCACTCATAAGACCTCAGGAGCCTTCTACTGCTTGTGGAAGTTGGCCTAAACTCTTTGGCCTTGTGTCAGTGGTCACCATACCAGAAAGAGACAAATCTACAGAGCAACACACACTGTGACATTGTGTCATCCCAAGAGCAGGGGCAGCAGTGAACTTAACTACTGACCTACTAAATCCCAGGGTCTAATTCCTGAAGTGTACAGCTGTCTTGGGAAGTTCTGCCTTCTTCTGCCAGATCAGCTTTGTCCTCTGACTGGTTTCCACTGGATCCTCTGATGGATGTAGACGTTCCACGACAAATACATGAATACCTTCCACTCAACAATATCTCTTTTGCTATTGTACTATGTTTCCTGAAGTGCTAGCTTCAGCTTTCATTCCTTTGGATTAAGGAGTGGCTTCTTAACATGCAAATCAAAGTTTACATCAGACTAACACAATTTCACATTGATTAATTAGCTAGAGAAACTGCAGACAAGCATGGTAATATTAAGTAAGTCTTAGTTATTATTACCTCAGTGTGATTCATTTTCTTTAAATGAGGAAAGTGCAGTTTAGGGAAGTTAAGTGATTTGACTAATGCCACTTGGCAATTTGATAACCGAGCTGTGCAATCAGTGCTTTTTAACTTTAAACACTGTGCATGCATGTGCATTTTCTTTCATTTGTGTTTTCCTTTAGGTGTGTGGTTAATTTCACAGCTTGAGAAAGTGCTGAAAACAGACCATGTAAACATCTTTTTGTTGGATGCAGGGAATTCCCTGTGACTGAAGCAGTGACTTCTTAGTTTGCTTCTGAAGCTATGAGGTCAGATAGATATCCTCAAGTTTAATTCTGCTTCCTTCACTTACTGATCTTTGGAAATGATTTCATTTATCTGAGCTTGTTTTCCTATCTGGAAAAAAGGGATACTTTGTATTCAGCCATGTTGCCCAAATCTTGACATTACTGACCTTTTGGAATGGAAAACTGTTGGGGGTGAAGGGCAGGGACTGTCTGGTGTAGAATATTTGGCAGCCTCCCTGATCTCTACCCATTAAATGCTGGTAGCATTCCCCCTCAACCAAAATTGTGACAACCAAAATATTGCCAAACATTGCCAGCTGCAGTACAAAGTCGTCTCAGTTGAGAAAGACTGCAGCAAGCATCAACTAACACATGTTTCAAGTCTTCACACAGTGCCTGGCTCGGGACAACTGTTCAACAGTGTTAATATTGCTACCTTCCTGACCGCCACACCTGCCAGCTTCAGGACCATTTCCATCTACCATCACTCTTCCCAGGCTTCCGTTGTGGCTCAGCTAGTAAAGAATGCACCTGCAATGCGGGAGACCTCAGTTTGATCCCTGGGTTGGGAAGATCCCCTGGAGGAGGGAAAGGCAATTCTGGCCAGATTTCCATGGACTGTTTAGTCCATGGGGTGGCAAAGAGTCGGATACCACAGTGACTTTCACATTCATCACTCTTCATTTTGAGGAGATCCTCTGTACTCATGTTTGTGGAAGGAGACATTTGCAGGGTTTGGATCAGACAATGGCTCAGCTTGCCGATTATGCTTCTTAGTCACCCAAATTGGTTTAAATTGGAAAGTAAACCTGGTGGTATCATTTTTGAAACTGTCTCACACACATTTTCTGCCTTTTCCTTCACATTTTCAATGAACTTATTCTCAAATTGCAGGCTCAGGTAAAAATGACATGTATTATGCTTTTTAGCTGTGATCTTGTTTGTGGGGAAGGCACTGACCTTTACTTTTTTTTTTAACCCAGAAGCAAATATATGTTAAAATGTGGCTTTGGGTGCAACCAGCAGATTTGGGATATACTGCAGAGCAAACCAGACCAGTATATAGCCACTGATTGTTGAGTATGGAACATAGGGCCCAGTATGGAAGGATTTTGGAGCCCCTGATAACAGTTCAGTTCCCCCAAAACAAGGATAATGAAAGATAAATGTCCATGTAGAGGCACTGGTTTTGGTTTAATAGTGGTGGTAGGAGAAAGACTGATCTTCAGGAGTAACTGAAGGTTGGAGTGCTGGGAGAAGTGAGTGATGCATGTGGTCAGAGATAACGTGGTTTCGTGGGAAGCTCTTCGCACTTGGGAACGCTGGGCCAGCCTGCCTGGAAAAATGGGTCCTGGGCCTGGGTAGGCATCTGGTTCTGGTCATCAAAGCAGAGGGATGTCTCTGGGCTTGTCTAGCACATTCCACCTAGGCGAAGGCAGATTCAAGGTGTAACTTAGAAAACCACGGCCATATGGTTAAAACTGGAAGCTATTTGGGAGGAAAAGCGGGTGCACAGTTTCAATGTGGAGAGCTGTGTTTTTCTTAAGCTTTCCTAGATACCCTTATGGATGGTCTCTTTAGCTGCATGTGACTCTCAGGAGCATCACTGACTTGAAGTCTGTGTACTGAACAAATTCTGGACGCAAGATTTATCCAGCAGAAACCTTTGAAGGCAACAACATCATCATGCTTCAAATATGTAATCCCAGCCTCTTTTTTAAAAGATGAACATGTATTGTTTTTTATTTTATTGAAACATAATTGATTTACAGTATCATATTATATTAGTTTCAGGTGTACAACACAGTGATTCACTTATACGCACACATGTATATACATATATTCTTTTTCAGATTCTTTCCCCTTATAGATTATTACAAGATATTGAGTATATTCCCTGTGCTATACAGTAGGTCCTTGTCAGTTATCTATTTCATATATAGTAGTGTGTACATGTTAATCCCAACCTCTTAATTTATCCCCCCACTTTTTTCCCCTTTGGTAACATGTTAGTTTTCTATGTTTGTGGGTCTATTTCTGTTTTGCAATTCCAGCCTTAAAATGCTTAAGAGGTAGATGTTTATGTACTCATTTTACAGATAAGGAAACTGAGTCTCAAAAAGGCCAATGGTCATAAGCTATGGACCACAGTGGTCCATAAGTGGATTCAAACTCAGTGCTGTTTGACTCCAAAACCTGTTTCTTTTTTCTGCACCCATGCAAAGGCTATGATCAGGCTGTCTAATCTGGTGAGTAAACACAGGTGTAACTAGATTTCAGGTAGGAAGTTATCTGTTTCTCAGGGGTAACAGAAAAAGGACACAGACACACCAACTCCCCCAGTGCCTGAGCCTCTTCATTCTGATCCTGCTGAGAGTCCCCTCAGAGGGTCCTCTGAGAATCCCCAAAGCTCCTGCTCACAATAACTATAAGGCATAACAAATCCCAGCGACTTCAAACCTCAGCACTGTCAAGCTGCATGCAGACTGCCTGGGCCGCTTGTTGAAATGTCTGGAATCCTACCCTGGGCATGAAAGCAGGGTACCTCTAGACAACTTCATCTAGGAGATGTTCTCTGATAGCTCAGGTATACCACCAGCTCCCACTTGCTACAGGACTCCTCCATCACTCCCTTACCCCAACTGACTGCTCCTCAACCTCAGGTCAGCTCATTCCTCCACCTGACTCACAAGATTGAGCTCAGTGTCCCTGCCTTGTAATCCCTCAGTGGCCCCCACCTCCAATCCCAGTTTCCACCCCAGCTGGTGATGAACTGGACATTGAAATCATCTGTTACCATGTTGATCTCTGCTACTTTCTAGGACACTGGTTCTTTACTGCGGTGATTCTACCCTTCATGAGATATTTGACAGTGTTTGGAGACAATTGATTGTCACAACCAGGAAAGGTGGCATCCAGTCAATGGAGGCCAGGGGTGCTGCTGTGCTTCCTATAACACTCAGGACAGCCCCTCAACAGAGAATGATCTGGACCCAAATGCCAATGATGCTTTGGTGGAAAAGCTCTGTGGTCAGCTCTCTTTTCTCTGTTCACTAGCTGTGCACCCCAAGCATGTTTCTTACCTTCTCTGTGTCTGGCTTCTTGGGTGACATGGCTTCTTAGAGAGCACTGACCTCATATGCAGTAGGAAGGACATGAGTTAATATGTGCAAAGTACTTAGAACAATGCTGGGCAGGCAGGGGATCAGTGACAGTTTGCTAGACCCACAGTGCTGGCCTCAGGTGGAGTTTAGGGCCTTCAAGTTCCTCTGACCACACACCACTCAGCATCCAGTCTGCTGGACTCCAGTCTTGCTGCCTGGCTCTGCACCACCCACCAAGAATTCTCTTTCCTTGGCCCCACAATTCACATTTCAGATCCACCGGGCCGGATGGAGTTGGCCTTCTGAAGGTTTAACCTTGAGCCCCTGGTTAAGTCCCCTCTATAAAACCTGCGCCATGGGAGTGAGGCAGGCTGGTGCTCTATCACTTCAGAGCTTCAGTGGATTATTTAGGTGATCTGGGTGCTTCTTCCCCAACCAGGCCTGCTTGAAGGCAGTGTTTCTGTGACCCTCTGGGTGCTTTGGGTGGCCCTGAGGCCTTTCAATTATGTCCCGAAGACTCCCTGCTTGGCCCCTTTTCCATACCTGTAACCAGACAGAACTCTACAAGGCCTTCCCAGAATAAACCCCACCCTGGTCCTCTGCCTGCCTTTTGTCTGTAGTAAAACTTTAGTCAAAGAATAAATTTAATCAGAGAAGTGAGAAAATGCAGAAAGAAAAACAGTCAAGGAAGACAAAATAATAATACTTTAGCCATTAAACAAAGTCAAAGATTTTAATTCTTCCTCAAAGATTATAGATAATATTCTGAGCCATGTCCTTTGAGCTGTTCTGCAGCTATTAAAAATCCTACCAGGTGGGCAAAAGTTAACTGTACACTGCCCACAAGCAGGTAGACCCCAAAGCAGTTGGAACCAGAAGGCTGATGATGCTGACTCCTGATTACCTCATCACCAACCAATCAGAAGACTGTCCATGAGTTGATCACACCCTCCTCTTTGAACCATTGCTATGAGACTCCTCACTACCTGCTCCAGGTGGAGACACAGTCTTGAGGGCATTAGCCTGCTGAGGCCCTCTTTGTCTGGCAAAGCAATAAAGCTATTTCTTTTTATTGTTGTTGTTGTTTAGTCACTAAGTTGTGTTGACTCTTTTGTAACCCATGGAATGAAACCTGCCAGGCTACTCTGTCCATGGAATTTTCCAGGCAAGAATACTGGAGTGGGTTGCCATCTTTCCTTCTCCAGAGGATCTTCCCAACCCAGGGATCAAACCTGTATCTCCTGCATTGGCAGGCATATTCTTTACCACTGACCACCAAGGAAGCCCCCTATTTCTTTTTACTTCACCCAAAATTCTGTCTCTGAGATTTAATACAATATCAGTAAACATAGCCAAATTTCAGCAATGTACCCTGGAGATACAAGGCAAAATAAGACACCTGATGTTTGCCCACAGGAAACTCTCAGACAAGATGAACACATAGCTCAATCAGGAGGCCTCCTCAGTTGGTCAAATGTCTAGAATTGGCCTGAAATTCGGGGGCTGAAGGTCTGGCTGGGCAGGGGGATGCCATCTCAGAGGCACTGCTACTGTACGGGGCAGAGCACCGCCATTCCACAAAAATATCACAGTTACAGCAACCTGCTGCTGGTTACTACTGTTCTGAGTTTTCCCGCTGGGAAACTGTGGCTCAGGGAGGTCTAGTCACTAGTCCCAAGGAAGAGGGATCCAGGAGAGCCTATCTCTTCCACATATGACATTAGTCAGTGACCTCACTGCCCTACCCTTTCTGGCTCTTATGTTTGCGAATCATGGTGCCCTCCCAGGGAGGAACTAGTCCCTGGACAGATCCTACTTATTCTTCTCTGTGCCCGGTGATAACCTGGAGGCCATCCATGTGTGTATGAGCGTGGCATCTGCCCTCGTCCAGACAACCTCAACCACACTGGCCTGCTTGCTTTACTTGGAAGGTGGTCTGGTGCCTTGTCTTAAGATTGATTGCCTCCACCCACCTATGCTGTTGAACTGGCTGGTTTACACATTGCTTCCCACCTTGCAAATCATTTCCAAACTTGCTTATCAGACTCAGAAGGCTGGAGGAGCCAGGCCATAAAATTAAATGAAATTACCACAGAAACTACAGTGTTTGTAGAATTATAACTGGGAAGATGGCAAGGGGAGGTTTATGACACCCCCATGCCTACCTGCAAAGTCATTATTCAAAAGGCTCTTGTTTGCCCTGATGTCCAGGCTTCACATCATCCTTGGCAGCTTGGAAGGGCTTGCTGGTTTCCACGCTATTCTCAGATTAACAGAATTGGAACATTGGAAAGGTCTCAGGTTCAGCTCGGTAAACTTTCTCATTTTATGGGTGAGGAAGTTGAGGTTCAGAGAGGTGTCAGGGCCTCACAATGTGTCGTGATGGAATCAATATTCAGACTCAGATCCCTTGGCTCATAGCCTGGTGTCCCCTTTCCTATCATCTTGGAGCAATTATTGATAGTAAAAAATTGTATCCACACACCACTGTAAATTAGTATTTAAACACAAAGTTAGGTGACAGGCGAAAGAGACCAGGAAAGAACAGAACTCAAGTGAAATGAGCTTTGTTTTTTTGTTTTTTATTGTGTCACACTCTTTCCCTCTGCAGGGAGCTCCCAGCCTGAGCCAGATGTGGTCAAGCTGCTCTCATGATTCAAATCCCATATCAATAAATGCTGTTTTATGGGTGCCAACCTTTTGTTAGATCTTGGGAGAACATGGAAAGTGTTGAGTCATAGTTCTTGCCCTCAGTGAGTCCAGAGTTTATCTGGAAACAGACAAGTAAGCAAATGACCTCCCAAACGAATGCTGTATGCAGACAGAAATGTGCATAGGAGCAGCGAGGGGGACAGAAATGCTCACAAGAGTGGCTATGGGGAGTATAGGGAAAGACCAAATTAGCCAAGATGGTATGGTCAGGCTCTACTGCCCCACAGCCTCTGCTTCTTGCCCCAGGTTTTGTAAACAATGTTTATGTAATAGCTGAGCTCACATATAGCACTGCGCATGTGCCTCAGGAGGTACTCGCCTAGTCATGGGGTACTTTGTACTGTATGCTTATGTGCTGCTGCTGCTGCTGCCAAGTTGCTTCAGTCATGTCCGACTCTGTGTGACCCCGCAGACAGCAGCCCATCGGGCTCCCCCATCTCTGGGACTCTCCAGGCAAGAATACTGGAGTGGGTTGCCATTTCCTTCTCCAATGCATGAAGTGAAAAGTCAAGAGAGCTCCACCTACAAGCCATTGTGGCAGCATTGAGCGTATGCTACATCGAGGCTTTGGTTAGGTTATGCTATGTTATGGCTGCTGCCGGGAGAGCATAAACGTGTCTGCAGATCCTACAGCTCACCACGTCTCATTCCAGCCTCTCAGTGTGCACTTTGCCTACCTTGGGTTCAGTGAACAGTGTGAACAGCGAGACAATTGACCTCATGAACAGGAGCAGCAAGACAGGGAGGCTTCCTAGAAGAGGTGTGGCCTGAGAAGGAGAGTGTTCCAGTGTGGTGTGACATGGACAACTCATGACCTTGAACTGCGGCTTTTCTTTCATGGTATGTTGCTTCTATCCTTGGTGCGATCGCCAGCATCTCGAGGAGTAGGACAAGACTTTTCCTTGTACAGCTTTGGGTCTCCATCAGTGTACAACGCAGGTCCATACACACTTAAGGTGCACAAAATGGATAAATCAATTGTACATTGTTGTTGGAACATGGATCTGAGCTTCAGTCTCATCATGTGTTAAACAGGGATGACCACATCCACCTTGAGGGTCACTGGGACTTAAGTTACATGAAGCTGCCAGGCAAGTTCTTGGCACAGAGAAGCTAGTGTTTTTGGTCCTCATTTTGCCCCAGGCACTGCTAGAAGCTAACCTCGTCGAATGACAGCAGGTATTCTCTTACTGAGTGAACTCAGCCCCAGAGTTCCTAACAGAGTTGTTGAAACAATGTTTTTATTTTTCTTTCAAGAGACAGCACATCTGGTGCCATCCTTACAGGCTGCCTTAAATAGTAGGAGCAGCATAGTGGGAGCTATACTTTTGGGGTTTTCCTGTTCACTGTAGAGAAGGTGGGAAGGCAACATCTGCCCTCCTTTGGGACAATGAAATCTTGCTGTGGGACCAGGTGCCATGAACCCCATTGAGCTTTCTGCCTTCGGGGGCTGCCAGGTGAGCCTTCAAACCTAAGAGCTCTCAAACTTAGCTGGAGTTTGCAGAAAATGCTGTCCTTGAGATGGAATTTATGGGGCCCTGAATAGCTCTGATCACAGCCATGTCTATGGAAGGACAAGGTATGGGAGTGGGAATGAGTTGTGTAACTGTAGGGGGATTGGATGCTAATTCTAACCTCATCACACGGAGATAGAGGGATTTCAGTGATTCCTTAATCTTTGAGTCTCAGACCCCTCCTCTCCAAATTTAGGATATAAACATGGACTGTTACAATCATTGTGAGGATTATATAAAATCACTATGTACGTGGCTCCTAATACTAATGGCCACATTAGTGACATTTCCTGTGTCCTCATGTAATGTCTACGGCAAGCTGGTGCTGGCTGAGTACATTCTGACCTGGCTTGTTTAATGTCCTTGCCCATTTAACCATCAATCCATCCATCTGTGGCTGGCTAGGCGGGGATCCTCCGGAAGCCCAGCCTCATGCTAGGGCTTCTCTCGGAGGTCTCAATGGGCTCCAATCCCGAGCTCTGAGTGACAGCTCTGGGCAGGGTGTCTCCTCCATGCTGGATGGAGGCATCTGACTCGACAGGTGCTCCCGGCTGTCCAGACACACGGACACCAGCCAACACCTCTCGTCTTTCTCAGTGAAGAGGCACTGGTTAACAAGGCGGAAATTTTCAGGCATGGCACAGTTGGTTTGGAAAATGGTTAGGCTCTTCCATGGCAGGAAGTAAAAAAGAAAACCAAAACTCCAAACAGAAAACCTAATCATCCTAATTTTGAGGGCACCTTTGTTGTTGAACTGAGATAAATTTTCTCGTTCCCTCATCTACCTAGCCTCTGCCTTCAAGAAGTTGCTTTCATGTTCATCTGTCTGCTTCCTCCTTTGCTGCCTTCAAATCACTCTTTGAGACTGCCGTCCCGGGTTTTATGGTGTCAAGAGGGAGACAGACAAGTGTGATATGAACTGAGACAGAGGAGGGCATGGCAGGGTCACCTCCTCCCTTTCCTTCTGTGACTGTACTTTAGAGACAAACTCAACACCATTGCAACAACTACAGAATTACTAAATTATTCATTTGGGCACCTTGAGGATGCCTTTCTCTGACATTCTGACCCAGTTTTTAAGGCAAAAAATAGTTCCACAGACAGGTGGTGACCATGTGAGTGAGGATAAACTGCATGCCCCCAATATAGCAGCTGCTTAGACTCAAAGGCTCACATAACACAGGTGCCCTAGTCTCACAGAACTCATCTTTACAAGGGTCTTTTTTAGATTTCAGAAAGCCCCTAAAATCACAAGTTTTTCATTGCTGCACATATGACTATGAATAACTTAAAAAAAAAAAAAAGCTTTTAGGGGAGAAAGAGAATCATAGCCTTTCTCTTAAGGACATTGTGTTTTGGAGCAGGGCTAATTCTTATTTGGGAGTTATGTGAATGGCAGTCTCTGTTCTGCTTCCTACTCTTCTGAGAAAAATAGACATTTTAGAACTTTTCTGGGCTTCACACTCCACATATATGAATGAGAATATTTTCCACTCAGCCACGCATCACAGAGATTTTCCTGTATCAATACATTATCTTATTCATTTTAATGACTATGTACTGTATTTTCAATTATTGATGTACCATAATGTATTTAACAATTCTCATATTGATAATTGTTTCCCATTTTTTCCTGTCCAAAACAATTCTGTGATTAACTAGCCCTGTCTATAAATTTAGGTGAAGTTTAGAGAGGATTTTTCTGGAATAGATTTGAAATCATTGAATTTCCAGTCAAGTGGTAGGAACATTTAGCATTTTAATAGTTTCTACAAATTGCTCACCCAATATGCTGTTTCTAATTTATACTTCTCCACTTACTTAATTCTCCCATAGTGTTGCAAGTTATATATTATCATGTCCGTTTTAAAGATGAGAAGCTGAGGTCAGAGAGGGTAAGTCAGTTTCCCAGTGAATTATTGTTAAATAACCTAACAGAGATTTGACAGAGATCAGCTTGTGTTTGTTTCACTGTCCACACCCTCCTGGCTTCTCTTTGGGTCCATCAGCTTTCATGACCCATGGAAGGAAGGGTTCATTCATGATGGAGTAAACGGAGGCAGCAGAGATCCTGCAAAAAACACATTAGGGTTGGAAGAGCAACATCACAGGGTACGGGGATGGTGTGGGGAAATTAATAAGGTGGCGCCAGTCAGGCTCTCTCAGCCCCCTGTTCTGTAAACAATGACTTTGCAAGGTTTATGTAACAGATGAGGTTCTGTTTTACCTCAGGTACTCGCTTGGTCACCCGCTACTTTGTGATGTAGGCGTATACAAGTTTCACCTAAAAAAGCCGCGGCATTACTGCTGCCTCATGGCTGTGTCCACTGGGTCAGTCATGAGAGAAGATAAAACAGCGTGTCTGCTGCTCTGGCTGTTGCACCAGCCAGGAGAGAGTAAACGTGTCTGCAGTTCCTATGGCTCCTCCAGTCTCCTTCCAGCCTCTGAACTCATGCCTTGCCTACCCTGTGTTCAGCAAACAGTGAGATGCAGCCAGACAATTGGCATCCTGAACAGGATCAGCAAGATAGATGGCCACACCAAACAAGTCTTTTTTATTGTATTAACTATTAGGTACAAAATACGATTTACAAAATATGTACAATAAATAAAAATAATAATACAACAAATGCCAGTAAATCCAACACACTGTAAGAAACAGAACATCACCACAATCTTTGAAGCCCAGTAAGTACCTTTGCCTTATCCTTTCTTCCACAGAGTCAACCTCTATACAGAATTTATGGTTGTTATTTTCTTGCATTTCTTCTCAGTTTTAACAACTGTGGCTGAATCTGCCACAGGGCCACTATATAATGCTTCAGAGAGTATCCATATGCCCTTCCACAGTGTATCTACTGAAATGGGGCAGTGCAGGCCAGCATCGCTCTGATGATGAAGAAGAATATAGTGCTTAGCGTTGCAAATTTTAAACTTCATTTAAATGGAATCATACCATATGCACTCATCTGCAACTTGCTTTACACTGCTCGACACACTCTCTTGAGAGTGAGTCACCATATGCTCCTGGCTATAGTTCATTCATTTTCACTGCTGAACAGGATTGTGTGGGACCAATGCACCAGTCTCTACGCCATCACCTACCTTGAGGCATTTGGCTTGTTTCTGAAATTTTGCTAAGATAGAGCGTTGCTAGGAACATTTTGTAGATATTCTCTGGAGCACATGGACAAGTGTTTCCAAGCAACACTGTGAAAGGAATGCCTTTATCTTGGGAATGTGCAACTTCAATTTTATTAGATAATAATTAGATAAATTATTAGGCAATTTGTTACCCCACAGCAGTAGATGGATTTTCCTGAACATCTATGACAAAACTTGATTGTGTTAGACTTAAAAAGTTTGGCCGTTCTGTTGAGTCTAAAATGATATCTCATTATGGCTTTAATTTGAATTTCCTCATTAATAATGGGTTCAGCATCTTTTCATTTTTTTATTAGCCATTTTGTGTGTGTGTGTGTGTGTGTGTGTGTGTGTGAAGTATTCCCACAAGTCCTTTGCACATATCTCTTTGGATCATCTTATTTTTTCCTATTAATTTATAGTACTTTAAGTAGTTTGTATTGTAATTCTTTATCAGTTATATATATGGTGCAAATATGCTTTCCCAATTTGTGGTTTATGTTCGTTTTTGCAATGATTTCTTATGACAAAGAGAAGTTCCTAGTTTTAATATGTCTTTATTGTTTTCCCTATGATTTGCCTTTTTTAATCTTAAGAAATTCATCCCTATCTTTCAGTCAGAAAGATATTCTTCCACATGATATTCTAAATTTTTTTATAGTTTCACATTACACATTTAAATCTTTAAAGCATTTGAAGTTAATACTCCAATTTCTTTCTTTTTTTCTCCTCCTGTGTAACTGTCTTCAGGACAGATTATTGCAAAGCTCACACTTTCTCCTTATTATACAGCCCATTTCTCATTCGCAGAAGCCTGTGTGTGGGCTCTCTGTTCTGTCCTGTCAGTTCACCAATGCATCCTTGTATCAATGACACACTCTCTTAGTTGCTATGACTTAAAAAAATCGGTTTTTATTGAAGTATTTATTGAAACATAGTTGATTTGCAATGTTACATTATTTCAGGTATATAATGTAGTGATTCAATATTTTTATAGATTACACTCCTTTTAGAGTTATTATAGGAGAAGGCAATGGCAACCCACTCCAGTACTCTTGCCTGGAAAATCCCATGGATGGAGGAGACTGGTGGGCTACAGTCCATGGGGTCGCTAAGAGTCGGACACGACTGAGCGACTTCACTTTCACTTTTCCCTTTCATGCATTGGAGAAGGAAATGGCAACCCACTCCAGTGTTCTTGCCTGGAGAATCCCAGGGACAGGGGAGCCTGGTGGGCTGCCGTCTATGGGGTCGCACAGAGTTGGACACGACTGGAACAACTTAGCAGCAGCAGAGTTATTATAAAATATTGGCTCTATTCCCTGTGCTGCAAAATACATTTTATTTTTGTGTTTTATATTCAGTATTTGTACTTATTAATCCCCTAGCCCTCCCTAAACGTCCCCCCCGCCCCCCGCCTTCCCTTTCCCCACTGATAACCAGGAGTTTGCTCTTTGCATCTATCAGTCTGTTTCTATTTTGTTACATTTGTTTGTTTCATTTTCCAGATTCCACATATAAATAGTAACATACAGTATTTGTCTTTCTTTGCTGAGACGGATTCCCTACCTGATTTCTTCTTCAGGAGTATCTTGGCTCCCTTTGTTCCTTAACATTTCTATATTCATTTCAGGAATTGTTTGTCATGTATCACAAAATAACTTTGATTTGGGTTTAATTTGCACTGAAGTATATATAATTTTTAAAATAACTGACCTCTTTGAGCTGTCTGGTCTTCTGATCCATAAAAATGATATATTCTTTCATTTATTTGCATCTTTCTTTATTTTTTTTTAAAGTACAGTTTTATAGTTTTCTATACAAAAAGCTGAAAATCTTATGCTATCAATAACCTCAGATATGCAGATGACACCACCCTTATGGCAGAAAGTGAAGAGGAGCTAAAAAGCCTCTTGATGAAAGTGAAAGAGGAGAGCAAAAAAGTTGGCTTAAAGCTCAACATTCAGAAAACAAAGATCATGGCATCCGGTCCCATCACTTCATGGGAAATAGATGGGGAAACAGTAGAAACAGTGTCAGACTTTATTTTTGGGGTTTCCAAAATCACTGCAGATGGTGATTGCAGCCATGAAATTAAAAGACGCTTACTCCTTGGAAGAAAAGTTATGAGCAACCTAGATAGTATATTCAAAAGCAGAGACATTACTTTGCCAACAAAGGTCTGTCTAGTCAAGGCTATGGTTTTTCCAGTAGTCATGTATGGATGTGAGAGTTGGACCATGCAGAAGGCTGAGTGCCGAAGAACTGATGCTTTTGAACTATGGTGTTGGAGAAGACTCTTGAGAGTCCCTTGGACTGCAAGCAGATCCAACCAGTCCATTCTGAAGGAGATCAACCCTGGGATTTCTTTGGAAGGAATGATGCTAAAGCTGAAATTCTAGTACTTTGGCCACCTCATGCGAAGAGTTGGCTCATTGGAAAGGATCCTGAAGCTGGGAGGGATTGGGGGCAGGAGAAGGGGAAGACCGAGGATGAGATGGCTGGATGGCATCACTCACTTGATGGATATAGTTTATGGAGTTGTCCAGACCAGAATACTGGAGTGGGTAGCCGTTCCCTTCTCCAGGGGATCTTCCCAACCCAGAGACTGAACCCAGGTCTCCTGCATTGCAAGAGGATTCTTTACGAGCTAATACTGATAATTTATTTTCATTAATCTTCCAAATGATTTTTTAGTTTTTATTAGACTATTCTCTGCACTATGTTTCTTTCCTATAATTCTTGTTGTGACATCTCAAATTATATTTTTCACTCATTGAATTTAGTCCTTTTAGTTTTCTAATGTAAATTATTAGGCTCTAAGTAAAATTTTTCTCTAAAAATTGCTGAATTTTATAATTTTGTTAAACTGTAGTTTAATTATTGCTCAACTTCATGTATTTCTAATTATGATTTATTGATTCTTATATTATTTAAACTATGATACCACCTTCAGTTCAGTTCAGTCGCTCAGTCGTGTCCGACTCTTTGCCACCCCATGAATCGCAGCACGCCAGGATTCCCTGTCCATCACCATCTCACGGAGTTCACTCAGACTCAGGTCCATCGAGTCAGTGATGCCACCCAGCCATCTCATCCTCGGTCTTCCCCTTCTTCTCCTGCCCCCACCCTCCCAGCATCAGAGTCTTTTCCAATGGCTACTCTTCTCATGGGGTAGCCAAAGTACTGGAGTTTCAGCTTCAGCATCATTCCTTCCAAAGAAATCCCAGGGCTGATCTCCTTCAGAATGGACTGGTTGGATCTGCTTGCAGTCCAAGGGACTCTCAAGAGTCTTCTCCAACACCACAGTTCAGAAGCATCAATTCTTTGGCACTCAGCCTTCTTCACAGTTCAATTCTCACATCCATACATGACTACTGGAAAAACCATAGCCTTGACTAGATGGACCTTAGTCGGCAAAGTAATGTCTCTGCTTTTGAATATGCTATCTAGGTTGCTCATAACTTTTCTTCCAAGGAGTAAGCGTCTTTGAATTTCATGGCTGCAGTCACCATCTGCAATGATTTTGGAGCCCCCCAAAATAAAGTCTGACACTGTTTCTACTGTTTCCCCATCTATTTCCCATGAAGTGATGGGACCGATGCCATGATCTTCGTTTTCTGAATGTTGAGCTTTAAGCCAGCTTTTTCACTCTCCTCTTTCACTTTCATCAAGAGGCTTTTTAGCTCCTCTTCACTTTCTACCACACGGGTGGTGTCATCTGCATATCTGAGGTTATTGATATTTCTCCTGGCAATCTTGATTCCAGCTTGTGTTTCTTCTAGTCCAGCATTTCTCATGATGTACTCTGCATAGAAATTAAATAAGCAGGGTGACAATATACAGTCTTGATGTACTCCTTTTCCCATTTGGAACCAGTCTGTTGTTCCATGTCCAGTTCTAACTGTTGCTTCCTGGCCTGCATACTGATTTCTCAAGAGGCAGGTCAGGTGGTCTGGTATTCCCATCTCTTTCAGAATTTTCCACAGTTTATTGTCCACACAGTCAAAGGCTTTCGCATAGTCAATAAAGCAGAAATAGATGTTTTTCTCGAACTCTCTTGCTTTTTCCATGATCCAGCGGATGTTGGCAATTTGATCTCTGGTTCCTCTGCCTTTTCTAAAACCAGCTTGAACATCAGGAAGTTCACGGTTCACGTATTGTTGAAGCCTGGCTTGGAGAATTTTGAGCATTACTTTACTAGCATGTGAGATGAGGGCAGTAGTGCGGTAGTTTGAGCATTCTTTGGCATTGCCTTTCTTTGGAATTAGAATGAAAACTGACCTTTTCCAGTCCTGTGACCACTGCTGAGTTTTCCAAATTTGCTGGCATATTGAGTGCAGCACTTTCACAGCATCATCTTTCAGGATTTAAAATAACTCAAGTGGAATTCCATCACCTCCAGTAGCTTTGTTCATAATGATGCTTTCTAAGGCCCACTTGACTTCACATTCCAAGATGTCTGGCACTAGATGAGTGATCACATCATCATGATTATCTGGGTCGTGAAGATCTTTTTTGTACAGTTCTTCTGTGTATTCTTGCCACCTCTTCTTAGTATCTTCTGCTTCTGTTAGGTCCATACCGTTTCTGTCCTTTATAGTGCCCATCTTTGCATGTAATGTTCCCTTGGTATCTCTGATTTTCTTGAAGAGATCTCTAGTCTTCCCATTCTGTTGTTTTCCTCTATTTCTTTGCATTGATTGCTGAAGAAGGCTGTCTTATCTCTTCTTGCCTTTCTTTGGAACTCTGCATTCAGATGCTTATATGTTTCCTTTTCTCCTTTGCTTTTCGCCTCTCTTCTTTTCACAGCTATTTGTAAGGCCTCCCTAGACAGCCATTTTGCTTTTTTGCATTTCTTTACCATGGGGATGGTCTTGATCCCTGTCTCCTGTACAATGTCATGAACCTCATTCCATAGTTCACCAGGCACTCTATCTAACAGATCTAGACCCTTAAATCTATTTCTCACTTCCACTGTATAATCATAAGGAATTTGATTGAGGTCATACTTGAATGGTCTAGCAGTTTTCCCTACTTTCTTCAATTTGAGTCTGAATTTGGTAATAAGGAGTTCATGATCTGAGCCACAGTCAGCTCCTGGTCTTGTTTCTGTTGACTCTATAGAGCTTCTCCATCTTTCGCTGCCAAGAATATAATCAATTCGATTTCAGTGTTGACTATCTGGTGATATCCATGTGTAGAGTCTTCTCTTGTGTTGTTGGAAGAGGGTGTTTGCTTTGACCAGTGCATTTTCTTGGCAAAACTCTATTAGTCTTGCCCTGCTTCATTCTGCATTCCTAGGCAAAATTTGCCTGTTATTCCAGGTGTTTCTTGACTTTCTACTTTTGCATTCTAGCCCCCTATAATGAAAAGGACATCTTTTTTGGGTGTTAGTTCTAAAAGGTCTTGTAGGTCTTCACAGAACCATTCAACTTCAGCTTCTTCGGCATTACTGGTTGGGGCATAGACTTGGATAACTGTGATATTGGATGGTTTGCCTTGGAAATGAACAGAGATCATTCTGTCATTTTTGAGATTGCATCTAGGTACTGCATTTCAGACTCTTTTGTTGACCATGATGGCTACTCCATTTCTTCGGAGGGATTCCTGCCCGCAGTAGTAGATATAATGGTCATCTGAGTTAAAATCACCCATTCCAGTCCATTTTAGTGCGCTGATTCCTAGAATGCCGATGTTCACCCTTGCCGTCTCTTGTTTGACCACTTCCAATTTGCCTAGATTCATGGGCCTGACATTCCAGGTTCCTATGCAATATTGCTCTTTACAGCTTCGGATCTTGCTTCTATCACCAGTCACATCCACAGCTGGGTATTGTTTTTGCTTTGGCTCCATCCCTTCATCTTTTGGAGTTATTTTCCACTGATCTCCAGTAGCATATTGGGAACCTAATGACCTGGGGAATTCCTCTTTTGGTATCCTATTATTTTGTCTTTTCATACTGTTCTCCAGTGGAGAATGGAATGGCAAGCCACTTCAGTTCTTGCCTTGAGAACCCCATGAACAGTATGATATCACCTTACATCAGTCAATATGGCTATCATCAAAAACCCTACAAACTGTAAATCTGGAGAGGGTGTGGATAAAAAAAGGAATTCATTCTTTGAATATTTTTCTTTAGCTTATAAGACCCTTTTTTGTTTCCTTGATTAATTTCTGAAGTGTATATCTGGTGATAAGCTCAAAGGTTATTAAAATGGAATTTTAGTTTTAAAATATAAGCTGTTTAAAAAATAATTTTTGTCTATATTTCTGTTGTTCATTTCTAATTTATACAAATATGAGAAATTCTGATTTCTAAGAAGAGTAACTTTTAAATTTATCTTTTGTTTATGCTATCTAACCAATTGCATTAATTTTTTAATGTTTGAAATATGGTCCTGTTTTCAATTTTTCAAAGTGCCACATATGTGCCTAAGAAATATTTGTATTCTGTTGGTTGTGTTAATGTTCCAGCTATGTGTGTTAAATTAAATTTGCTAGTAGCATTGCTGAAATTTTATATATGAATCCTGATGAGTTTTCTTAATACATCTATCATTAGCTATGAAAATTTTGAGTTAAAAATCTTCTACTATGATATTATTGTTGTTGATAATGATGATTTCTTCCTTCTAGTCCTTTTAATTTCTGCTCATTATGTGTTACGCTATGTTGTTGTGTGCAAAAACTTTGACATTATTATACCTTTCTTGAGAATTATACCTTTAATTGTTTAATAATGATGCTCTGTTAAAGCTTTATGCTTTAAAATATATTTTGTCTGTTATTAATATAGCTACATACTTGTGTTAGTACTTACCTGGTAATTTCCTGGATGTGTTATTCTGATATTTATGACTTAGAAATGTTTCTTACAAATAGCATAAAGGCTAGCTTTTGTTTATTAATCTTGTTTGACAATCTTTGTCTTTCAATTCTTGAAGTTAGATCTTTTACATTTATTCTAATTGTGTTTATTTCTATCATCATTTTATGTATTTATACATTTTGTACATTATACATTTCTTATGCTTCTTTTTTTCCTTTTCTTTTTCCTCTTCATTTTGACTGTTTGAGCATATTTTCTCATGGCACCTGTTCATCATCACTATTTGGAATTTATTTATTCTACTTTTGTTTTGCTAATGGTTATCTTAGAAAATTTTAAATGTTTACCCTTCTCCTGAATGATATAAGGTCTGCATAATAAGCTGACTTCAATCTTACTCCTTCTTTCTAATATATTATTGTGTATGTTTTAGATCTATTTTCCCACAAGTGTTGATAAACAATATTATTGTTGTCTTAAATAGTCAAGGTTTGGACAGGTGCTCCTCTGTATTTACCATTTTATTTGCTCTTTATTTATTCTTATATCTCAGAGCTTCTAACTGACTGCTTTTATTTTGCCTTTAGGATAAACTCACAGTACTACAAGTGAAGGTCTTTTGGATACAGTGCTCAGTTTTGTCTGTATGTTTTTCTTTTTTCTACCTTAAATTCGTTTCCTTCAGAAAGATACTTTCATTAGTTCAACTGTCATTTTGTCTGGTACATTTAAGATATTATTCCACTGTCTCCTGACTTCATTTGCTGCTTATCATTCCTTTATTAATTATTATTTATCTTTGTGAAGTTTTCTAAAATAGTCTCTTTCCCTTTGGTATTGCGTAGTTTTACAATGATGTTTCTAAGTGTTGATTTTAATTCTATTTTTATCCTGCTTAAGATGCACTTATTTTTATAAGTAATAATGTACTTTATTAGTTTCAAAGTTGTTCACTTATTATTTCTTCAAATATCATCTGTCCCCATGTCTCACTTTACTCTTTCTGGGCTTGCAGTTACACATATTATACTTCATTATATTCTTCATGTCTGCTAAGCCTCCTGTGTTATTTCTTGACTCTTTGTGTTTCTATATTGTATTATAGGACGTCTTTAGATCTAGCTTTTGTTTTATGAAATATCTTTTCAGATTTGGAAAATTTTCTGTTAAAATCATCCATTGAGCTCTTTATTTAGCCTGTTATATATTTTTGGCACCCTATTTCTGTCTAAATGGTTTCAACATTTTAGTCTTTTATTGTTTGTTCATTTTATCAATACCCTTCTTTTTGTCTTTTTTACTTAAATCCATTAAACATACATATTTTATATTCTTTCTGATACTTGTGAATATGAAATTGATGAGAGTGGATTGCCTCCTGTTATTACTCTTAATTCTCATTTGGGATGTCTATTTTCCTTTTTTTTTTTTTTTAATTTGACTGTGATATTAGAATCCTTGGAAATTTATCTGTGGGGATTCTGTGAAGATTGTCTGGAACATTTGCTTCTGTTGGTTATTTGGAGTTGATATTTGAAACTGAACTTTCAGCTTGAGTTTTTCTCAGACCTTCCAGCTAGTGTGAATTTATGCTGCAATTTGAGAGAAAATAGGATTTTCTTAATAATTCCTGGGATAGATATTTCCTCCGTTACTAAGTGTTATAATGCATGACAGGCAGCTTTTGCTGTTTTTCCTTCAGTGGGTATAGAAGTGTGTGAGTGGGAATGAGTGTAGAATGTAGGTTGATTCCTTATTCACTCTTACACTGAAGAATGATTGCGTTTCATAAGTTACATTTATGCCCAAGAAAGGTTTGTTTTCTCTACTGATTGTGCTAATGTGCTAGCTTTGTGTGTTTAGTTAGGTTTGCTAATGCACACTCAATGCATCTCTGGTTCCAGCTTCAGGGAATTAGATCTCTCACCTGGGCAGACCCAGAGCTTTGCATCTTGATCCTCAAGTCTTGTATTGTCAGAAATGAACATCCAACATCCTCAAGGAGAGGGGCGGTTTCAAAGTTTGACCTAACTCTCTACAGTCCAGATTTAATTTGGCTTTAATTTAAAATACTCTTACGTTTGTGCCAGGTAGTCAACATGTTTAAAAATAAACTTTGAATGTTTCGTCCAGCATTTTTAGTGTCTTTTTCTCCCCATTTGGAGGGATTGCCAGTGCTTCTGTTCTGTCACAGTATCTAATGTGCAAGACACCATGAAAATTATGAGTGAATCAAAAGAACATCTAATACCTGGATCTCTGGGAGCTTATATTCTAGCTGATAGTAATGGGAAACATACCTGAAGCAGTTAGGGAATGTTATAATATGGGATGAAATTACTTTCTGAGCCTCTATGAGTGAATGTAATCACTATGAGGGTTTGGAGGAGAGTCAGGAATCTTCCAGAGACTAAGCTGGAGGAGATGAGCTTGAAGAAAGTGGAAGATCTCTAGAGACAGAATTCTTTGTATGAGCAAAAGCACTATGGGAGTCATTAGGATGGAAAATTCATGATACAACCTGGCTTTGGTAGTCATTGCTCAGCGGTAGGTGCTGGATCTAAGTTGCTGTTAGACGTAAGCCTGACTATAAGACTAGAGTGGGACTGTAGATACAGCTGAAGTCCAGGCAGGGGAGTCTTGGGGTTGTTTTGCAGGCCATTGGTAGGAAAGCCACAAGATGGATGGATCAGTGTTGAGAGCACACTCTGCTCGCCCATGGGTCAAATTTAGTCAGCAAGTATCCTGCAAATGTTGAACCATATGCTGCTTGAAGCATTGGACTGTTTGTCCAATCAGTAGGCTTTGCTTTAAAAACCCAGTTACCATATTTTCTAGAATAGCTGGACTCAAGGCTTGCAGTTTTGTGGGCATCACATGGCTGGGTAGAATAGCACCTACCTCTTTGAATGGGGCAGGTGTTCCTGCAGTCTGTCTGATCCCCACCCTCCTGATTATTGGGCAAGTGTTAGCTTTCCATGACTCTTGTTCTTAACATAAATTTGGAATTGTAAATATTTCTTATATGCCTATCCCTATGAGGTAAAGATGAACAGCAGACTGAGAAGCTCAAGTTTTGGAAAAAATGGGAGAGATAATGTTTTCTTGCCCAAGTGAAGACAATTCCTATTCATTTAACACACACACAAGTGTCTAGGTCTAAAGACTTCATTTTCAATATGATTCTGGGGAGAGATCTATGTGACTTGTTACATGTACTCTTCCTGGAGCACTGGCTCCTCCTGAGTGAGAAGGTGAGGGCCTGGAAGGATGGGCTGAAGGGCTGTTGGTCCCTCAGCAGTGGCCTGCTAATCCATGGAAGAGTGATGTCTACCCTTGAGGACCAGACAGAAGTGACTGGTGAACATATATAATGATACCCCAGCAGATGGGGTGAAACTGTCCTGTGGGGATCCCCATCTCAGAGGGTTCTCACCTCCAGGTAAGCCAGCAAACCAGAGGGATTGGGGGCTCCCCAGGGCCCTGCCATCCAGTCTCAAGCCTCCTTCTCCCTTACAGCATTGGACTTCTCAGTATAGCTGATTAGAAGAAACGCTGTCCACTTTTGGGGGAGGGGAGCCTGGGGGAATTCTGGGAATTGTTGTGTGAATGATTCCCCTAAAATGTAAAAGAATCCGCAGTTGCAACTGGACATCTCTGGAAGATGCCTCAAGGCTAGATATAGGATTCTTAATAGGAACTTGGAGTTGGGGTGAAATTTTCTCTCCAGTTTGCAAACTTGCTGTGAGATAGCATTCACAGACAGGCTTCCATTAATCCCAGCAGGAATGGCAGCAATGACTGCCCTCTGAAAGAGAAAGGTGCTTCAAAAGGAGAGGAGAGGAAGCCGGCGCCCATTGTTCCTTGAACCCCACATCTTGCATTTAATCTGTGCCTAGCCCTTGGGGTGGCTACTGCTGTCATCCAATTGGACAGACACCCATTGGACAGACAAGGGATCTGAGAACCCAACAGGACTCAGCGTGCACAGGCCATCTAGACAGGACCTCACCGACTTCTAACCCTTCCTCTTTCCCCTTCCCCACCCTACAAGCCAAAGGATCTGTGGACCAAGCTCAGAATTTGAAAAATCGTTAGACATTTTGGCTTGCTGCAATGAGGCACAATTGAGTGAATATTTTTAAATGTGGAAGAACTGCTCAAACTAAAGAATTGCTCTTTTGGTTCATTTCCCAAATGCAGTTTTTCTTGGAGCTGTGTGGGCACCCTTTGAAGTATAGATGTCTACCTTTTAGAATAGTGGACGCAAGGAGAGAGGGAGTGAAAGGCATGACTGGAAACAATCTATTTTTGATGGAGAACTCACCACTGTCACTGGCCTTTTTTAGTTGGAGACTCTTCTGATTTGTAACTGTGTTATTCAGGAGACCAGGAAAAACCTTATGACTGAGTTACTGCAAGCTTCTGGGATGCATTTCACAAAGAACAAATGTCTTTAACTGTGTGTATGAACGTCAAAGAAGTTAATAATTAGCTGTTTGCAGTAACCATGCTCTTTCCTAGTGACAGCTTAGGAAATCCAAAGAAATGAAATCTCCACCTCTGTGTTATTTATTTTATGGAATGAGAGGTGAATCCCAAAGGAAGATGAATTCTTCCAGAGGCTCATAAGACAAGTGCAACTAAAATGTCTTCTGTTTTTTCAGTTTCTAACATCACACTCTTTATTCCACATTCTCAAGTAGAACTGGAAAAACCAGCACTTCCTGTGACCACTGGGACTGGCTGGCTTCACCTTTACCAGAGCCAAGGAAACACTCTCAACCTTAGCAGGCAGGGAACATGAGAAGGAAGGAAATTTACACTGCTGATCACCTACTGAGTGCAGATCACTGCCCAGAGCTCTATACAAAGTTCATTTCTTTTAATTTCTACAACAATTTTGTTCAAAGTCTTAAGCTTTTGAAAGAATCTTTCCATAGTTTTAATTTATATTTCCCTGATGACTAATGATATGTGCTTATTGGATATTAGAGTATCTTATTTTCTTAAGCATCTGTTCAAGTCTTTTGCTCATTTTTATTAGGTTGTTTCTCTTTCTATTATTGTTAAGCATTTTCATATAGTCTATATTCAAGCCCATTGTCAATTATATGTTTTAAAAATACTCCCTGACAATTTGTGACCTGCCTTTTCCTTTCCTTAACTATATCTTCTGAATAACATTTTTTTTTTTTTAGTTTTGATAAAGTTCAATATATCAATTTTTTTCTTTTGTGCTTTTGTCTTAGTGTCATTTCTAAAAATTTCTTGTTTGCTCCAAGAAGGTATTTTCCTGTGTTTTTTAGATACTTTTGAGTTTTAACATTTGCATTTTGGCCTATGATACTTCTTGAATAAATGTTTGTGGATAGTATGAGGTTGGGGTTAAGATTAGTTTTCTGTATATGCATATATAGTTGTTCCAGTATTTTGGCACCTTTGTTGAACATCGATTAATCATATATATGTGTGTTTCATGCTCTTTTTTATTCCATTGATATTTTTGGCTATCCTTGTATCAATGAAAGTGAAAGTTGCCCAGTTGTGTCCCACTTTTTGCAATCCCATGGACAGTATGTAGACTGCCCAGCTCCTCTTTCAATGGAATTCTTCAGGCAAGAATACTGAAGTGGGTAGCTGTTCCCTTCTTCAGGGATTCTTCCCAACTCAGGGATCGAACCCAGGTCTCCCACTTTGCAGGTGGATTCTTTACCATCTGAGCCACCAGGAAAGCTTTTTAAAGAGAGTTTTGAATTCAAGAAGGGTGTTTTCTCCTACTTTATCGTTTTTTCAAAATTGTTTATCTTATAGGCCTTTTAGCATATAGAGATTTCAGTTAGGATTGCACCAAATCTCATGGAGAGTCAACATCTTCACAATATTCAGTCTTCTAACCCATGACCATTCCATGCCTTTCATTTATTTAGGTCTTTAACATTTCTCATCAATGCTGTTTTTTTTTGTTTGTTTTGTTTTGCAGTGTAGAGCTCTTATACTTCTTTTTACTAAATTTATTCATAAATATTTTGTGTTTTTGATGCAAGTGTAAACTGCATATCTTAAAGTTTTATTTTCCATCATGTAAAAATATAGAGCAGCCAGTTCAGTCTAAGAAGTAGTGTGCAAATTTCCCTGGCAGTCCAGTGTTTGAGACTTGACCTTCCGATG
This sequence comes from Capricornis sumatraensis, assembly GCF_032405125.1. Classification (NCBI taxonomy): domain Eukaryota; kingdom Metazoa; phylum Chordata; class Mammalia; order Artiodactyla; family Bovidae; genus Capricornis; species Capricornis sumatraensis. Next base: position 123,322,549 of record NC_091071.1, on the reverse strand, counting down.
AAGGGGGTGTGGGTTCAATCCCTGGTCAGAGAGCTAAGATCCCCCATGCCTCACAGATGAAAAAATAAAACATAAATAGCAGAAATAACATTGTAACAAATTCAATAAAGACTTTAAAATGGTCCACGTAAAACAAATCTTTAAAAAGAAAGTAGTGGAGGATCCCAGGAACAGGGGAGTCTGGTGGGCTGCTGTCTATGGGGTCACACAGAGTCGGACACGACTGAAGCGACTTAGCAGCAGCAGCAGCAGCAGCAGTGTAGAAAGAGATATTAGATAGTTATTAGATTTTATGCAGTTGTGGTAGTTGTCAAGAAGTCTGTTGAGCTGTTACTGCTGTGTCTGATTCAGCGCTTTAGGTATGGGCAAGGTGGTTGTGAAAGGGAGATGAATATAAATGAGAGAAACGGGACAAACCAGAACCTGTAATAACAAAATGGAGCAGGGTCTGTCTCGTCCCTTCTGCTATGAACTGAATTGGATCTTCGCCTCAAATTCATACATTAAAGCCCTCACTCCCAATGTGACTGTATTTGAATACAGGGCTTTTACAGGACAAACAAGTTTAAGTGAGGTCGTAAAGTGTGGGGGTCCTATGATTGGTGGCCTTATAAAAACAGGAAGAGAGATGTCTTTCTCTCTCTCATGTAAGAACACAATGAGAAGGCAGCTGTTTACAACAACCAGAGAGTCCTTACCAGGAACTGATCATTCTGGCACCCTGATACTAAACTTCTTAGGCTTTGGAACTGTGAGAAATAAATTTCTGTTGGTGAAGCCACCCAGTCTATGGTATTTTGTTATGGCATTGCCAGCATTCTAGGACAACTTCCAGTCTTCATGATGCAAGTGACTTGCCGGATAAACTGTTGTCCTTCACCATGCAGCTGCTCACCCAATTGGCCTAAGATGTGTAGAAGCTTAACAAAGATACTGGGCAAGAGCAGGAGGAGCTGCATGCCCAGCTGCTGCTCCTTCCAGTGAGAAAAGCCAGCAAATAAATAGCAATGTGTGAGCTGTAAGAATCCCTGCCCTATGTTATAATTCAGTCTGTAAAAGGGATACTCTTCACTTCTATCTTCAAAGTATCAGAATTCTCTTGTGGCCACTCTAACCAACTTAGCTAGTTTGACATAGTGTAAAGTCAGTACATGTTGTTTGCTGCTAGTAGGCAGAAATACAACTTAGATTTTCATACTGACCCTTTAACTTAGGACTTCTGTAAGTTGACTTGCGTGTGTGCTAAGGCATTTCAGTCTTGTCTGATTCTTTGTGACTCCATGGACTATAGCCCGCAAGGCTCCTCTGGCCATGGGATTCTCCATGCAAGAATACTGGAGTGGGTTGTCATGACTTCCTCCAGGGGATCTTCCCAACTCAGGGATTGAACCCATATCTTCTGCATTACAGGCGGATTCTTTACTGCTGAGCCACAGGGAAAACCCTGGCATGCTGTATTGTAGTCATATTTATCATGGAGTATTAGAAATAATGTTACTTCTTTTAAAGGAACCCATGACAGTGAGCTGATAAACAGTTTCTGCAATTATGAGGGAGAGAGGCATACAGAATGGTAATGTAATTCTTTGAGTGAAATGTTGTAAAACAGTAAGAAAACAAGTATTAATTTCATATTAAATATCACTCACCTTATGCCTATGTAAGGATCAACTAATATCTATTGCCATGTCTATTTCATGTATTTATGTCATAACTAACTTTTCTTTTTTTTAAAATATTTTTCTAAGCTATTATATTTGTCTGCTAGTTTCTTCAAACTGTTGCAAATCACCAAAAGTTTTTCCAAAAGATTTACTGAAGAAAAGTTCCATATAAATGAACCCATGCAATTCAAATACATGTTTTTAAAGGGTCTACTTATATAAATGTCATACATGTCATATCTCTATATATCTATAGGTATGCATATATGTTTTATATGTCTTAAATATGTCAACTTATTATTTCTTTTATCAGGTAAGGTGTGCTTCTCAAAAAATGTTAAATATGCTAGAATAGAGATAACCATAATATTTCTTTGTTATGATTTTAATGTATTTGTCATATGTAGTAAAATCCTTTCTCCCATTCCTGAAATTTATAATCTGTATTTTCTTTTTATGGATAATTTTATAAATATTTTTATTAATTATTTAAAGAACATTTAAAAAGGTTTCACTAGGTTTTCTATTGTTTTCCTTTTCTATTTAACTGATTTATTTTGTGTAATTTTCTTTGATACTTATTTTTGACAAATAAAAATTACATATATTTAAGATGTACAATATATGTGTGCATTGTGAAATGATTACAATTATCCTGATTAATATAACGATCAACTCCATAAGTTATCATTTTGTGCGTGTGGTGAAAAACCTTGAGATCAACTTTATAGCAAAGTATACGTTATTATTACCTATGGTTACTAGGCTGTACATTAGGTCACTAGGATTTATTTATATGATAACTGAAAGTGTGTACCCTTTGATCACTATTTCTCTTTTTTCTCCAGCCCCCAACCAGTATTCTACAGTCTGTCACTACAAGTTCAACTTTAAAATGATTTGGACTCTGATCTACATGCATATGGGTTTATTTGCAGTCATCATGCCTGGGATTTCCTGCATGTGTTAGATCGATAAATTGATATATTTAACCAAATTTGGGACTTAAAAAAATATTTCATCATTTAACTTTCTTTTTCAATACCTTCCTTCTTTGCTTTCTTATTTATTATTATATTAGACTGGTTGGTGCTCTGCTATAGTCTGTGAGACTTTATTTTTGTTCAACTGTTGCTTGCTTTGTTAAAAAATACTATTAATAAGTAATTTTCATCAATTTGTTCTTGAGTTTATGGTTCTTTTTCTTAAATATGACATTCAGTTCAGTTCAGTTCAGTCATTCAGTTGTGTCTGACTCTTTGCAACCCCATGGACTGCAGCACACCAGGCTTCCCTGTCCATTGCCAACTCCTGGAGCTTACTCAAACTCATGTCCATCGTGTTGGTGATGCAATTCAACCATCTCATCCTTTTTCATCCCCATCTCCTCCAGCCTTAAATCTTTCCCAGAATCAGGGTCTTTTCAAATGAGTCAGTTCTTTGCATCAGGTGGCCAAAATATTGGAGTTTCAGCTTCAGCATCAGTCCTTCCAATGAATATTCAGGACTGATTTCCTTTAGGAGGGACTGGTTGGATCTCCTTGCAGTCCAAGGGATTCTCAAGGGTCTTCTCCAACACCACAGTTCAAAAGCATCAATTCTTTGGTGCTTAGCTTTCTTTATAGTCCAATTCTCACATCCATACATGACTACCGGAAAAACCATAGCTCTGACTAGACGGGCCTTTGTTGGCAAAGTAATGTTTCTGTTTTTTAATATGCTGTCTAGGTTGGTCATAGCTTTCCAAGGAGCAAGCATCTTTTAATTTCATGGCTGCAGTCACCATTAGCAGTGATTTTGGAGCCCCCAAAATTAAACTCTCTCACTATTTCCATTGTTTCCCATTTTATGACATGAAATGATGGAGCTTATATGCAGAGTACATAATGAGAAACCCTGGGCTGGATGAAGCACAAGCTGGAGTCAAGATTGCTGGGAGAAATATCAATAACCTCAGATATGCAGATGACACTACCCTTATGGCAGAAAGTGAAGAAGAACAAAAGAGCCTCTCGATGAAAGTGAAAGAGGAGAGCAAAAAAGTTGGCTTAAAGCTCAACATTCAGAAAACTAAGATCATAGCATCTGGTCCCATCATTTCATGGGAAATAGATGGGGAAATAGTAGAAACAGTGTCAGACTTTATTTTTGGGGGCTCCAAAATCACTGCAGATGGTGATTGCAGCTGTGGAATTAAAAGATGCTTACTCCTTGGAAGGAAAGTTATGACCAACCTAGATAGTATATTCAAAAGGAGAGACATTACTTTGCCAACAAAGGTCTGTCTAGTCAAGGCTATGGTTTTTCCAGTGGTCATGTATGGATGTGAGAGTTGGAGTATAGAGAAAGCTGAATGCCGAAGAATTGATGCTTTTGAACTGTGGTGTTGGAGAAGACTCTTGAGAGTCTCTTGGAATGCAAGGAGATCCAACCAATCCATCCTAAAGGAGACCAGTCCTGGGTGTTCACTGGAAGGACTGATGCTGAGGATGAAACTCCAATACTTTGGTCACCTCATACGAAGAGTTGATCCATTGGAAAAGACCCTGATGCTGGGAGGGATTGGGGGGCATAAGGAGAAAGGGAAAACAGAGGATGAGATGGCTGAATGGCATCACCGACTCGATGCACATGAATTTGGGTGAACTCTGGGAGTTGGTGATGGACAGGGAGGCCTGGTGTGCTATGATTCATGAGGTCCCGAAGAGTGGGACGTGACTGAGTGACTCAGCTGAACTGAACTGATGGGACTGGATTCATGGTCTTAGTTTTCTGAATATTGAGTTTTAAACCAACTTTCTTACTCTCCTCTTTCACCTTCATCAAGAGGCTCTTTAGTTTTTCTTCTCTTTCTGCCATAAGGGTGGTGTCATCTGCATATCTGAGGTTATTGATATTTCTCCCAGCAATCTTGATTCCAGTTTGTGCTTCATCCAGCCCAGCATTTTGCATAATGTACTCTGCATATAAGTTAAATAACCAGGGTGACAATGTACAGCCTTGACATACTCCTTTTCTATTTGGAACCAGTCTGTTGTTTCATGTCCAGTTCTAACTGTTGCTTCTTGACTGGCATGCAGATTTCTCAGGAGGCAGGTCAGATGGTCTGGTATTCCCATTTCTTGAAGAATTTTCCACAGTTTGTAGTGATCTACACAGTCAAAGGCTTTGGCATAGTCAATAAAGCAGAAGTAGATGTTTTTCTGGAACTTTCTTGAATTTTTTGATGACCCAGCAGATGTTGTCAATTTGATCTCTGGTTCCTCTGGCTTTTCTAAATCCAGTTTGAACATCTGGAAGTTCACACTTCATGTACTGTTGAAGCCTGGCTTGGAGAATTTTGAGCATTACTTTGCTATCATGTGAAATGATGTTAAACACAACCAGTGAGTTTTTTCCTTCACATATTGTTCATTTTGGTTTTAGAATTTTCATTTGGTTTTGTTTTGTAGTTTACATTTCTCCAATGAAGTTCTATATCTGGTTAGTTACTGATTATTGTTCTTTCCTTAAATCTTTAAACAAATTTATATTGGCTGATTTAAATAAATTTTCTGCTAATTCCAACACCTTTATCTTCATTTCAGTTTTTATTAATTAAACTTTATTACATTTAACTTGGCTCATATTTTCCTATTATTAAATGTGTAGTATTTCTTTATTGCATGATGAAAACTGTACATTATGCACTGTATAGTCTAGATTTTATTTCTTTTCCCCAGTATTTTTTTCTTAATGTGTATTTTATACAAAGTAAAATTATCCTTGTTTAAATGTGCATAATTCTAAGATTGTCAAAAGCATGCAGCTACATAGACATCATGACAATAATAATGTAAAATAGCTCAACTGTTTCCGAATTTTCCTAAGCCTTTTTGTAAACATTCTTATTCTCAATACCTACTTCTGGCAGCCATTGATCTGTTTTTCTCTTATTTGCTTTTACTAGAAGTTCATATAAATGAAATCATATGATGTTTTGCTTTTCAAACTGGCCTCTTTCACTTTATATGATATATATGTAATTCATCTATGTTTTGTGTTTAGCATTTAATTGATGAGTAGTATCTCATTACGAAAGGTTGTTGTTGAATCACGACGCCGGGATTCTTGGCCCCCGGAGGAGAATAATTCAATCCGGGGCCAGAGACGAGGCTTGATCGCTCAGAGCTTTTGTGTAATAAAGTTTTATGAGAAAGCTTCTGACATAGGCATCAGAAGGGGGTAGAAAGAGTACCCACTTGTTAGTGTTAGCAATGAAGTTATATACTCTCTAGTAAATCCAAAGACTGTCTGGAGGTTGTAAAGACCTCACCAGACCTACTCCCATAATTTACATTTTAAGATAACAGAATTAGCCAGAAGGTTTAATCCAGAGACTGTCCTCAGGCAGAATACATTGTTGTTGTATAATCCTAAGGAATGTAGAGAAGAAAAAAGTTTGTCCTTTCTTCCTCGAGAATTCCAGACCCCTCTCTCCTTGGGGATCCCTAGACTTCTTATCAACCTGCCTAGGAAATGACTCTCTCAATTACATGGTATCAAAGTTTATTTGTTAGTTCTCTAGTTAGAGGAAATTTGGGTTTTGCCTGTCTGAGGAGGTTGCAAATAAAGTCTATAAACATGATTGTACAAGTTTTCATACAAACGTACGTTTCCATTTTAATAAGATAGATGCAAAAGAGCAGAATTGCTAGGCCATATGGCAAACTTATGTTTAACTTTGTAAAATACTGCCAAGTTATTTTCCAAAATGTCTCTCCCATTTTGTATTCCTACCAACAAAGCATAAGCGTTACAGTGATACTACAGCATTACCAGAACATGAAATTGTCAGATTTTTAGTTATAATTATTTTGAAAAAAAGTTTCAATTATTTTGTCTATTTTAATGATATTTACTTGTATCTTATTACAGTTTTAATTTGTTTTTCTCTGATAACTAATAACATTGAGCATCTTTTCACATAACTATTTTGACAGTCATACATTTTTTGGGGTGGGGTGGGGTGTAGTTTCTACTTATATCTAATGCCAGTTTGAAAAACTAGATTATTTGTTTTCAGTTTTTTGAGTTTTGAGAGCTGTTATGTATTCTGCCTATAAGTACTTTATTAGATATGGGATTTGCAAATATTTTCTAGCACTCTTTGGCTTATTTTATTTTTCAAAGTGCAGATAAAGTGCAATTTATCAATTTTGTATGTGGTTTGAGGAAAGGATTAATATTGTTATTTTTTTCTGCCTATAGATACTTCATTGATCCAGCACTATTTACAAAAATTAGAATACTTTTTTTTTTCAAAGAAACAGTTTTGTATCTTTGTAAAAAATTAATTGATGTCATATATGTGGGTCTAATAACAGACTCTTTATTCTGTTCAATTGAACTATAAGTCTGTCTTGTTTCCAATATCTCAGTGCTTTTGGTTTTTAACTTTTCTGGCTGTGCCACATGGCATACAGGATCTTAGTTCCCCCAGGGACTGAACTGGTACACTCCTCAGTGGAAGTGCAGAGCCCTAACACTGGCTCACCAGGGAGTTTCCATCCCACTGCCTTAATGAAGCTTCATACACAGTCTTGAATCAAATACTGAGAGTCCTCCAAATTGGTTCTTCTTTTTACAGATTGTTTTGACCACTGTAGTTCCTTTACTTTTTCATATACATTATAGAATCACTTTCTAAAAATTTCTAAAATGAAATGGTGGAATTTGATTGGAATTGAATTGTATATGTAGCTCAGTTCGAAGATATTTGTCTTTGTAACAATAGTCAGTCTTCTAATCCATGAGCAAGATATATATCACCATTTAATTAAGGTAACTTTGATTTGTTTTATTAGAATTTTGCAGTTTTTACTACAAAGATATTGTACTTTTTCACATTTATAAGCGTGTTCTATTTCAAGTATTCACTACTTTTGGCAGTGTTATAAATAATTGGTTATTCTTGGAAGTACTGTATATATGTCTTAATCTTATCAGGATTAAATAATTTAAATTTTAAAAATTATATTTCCAATTTTTCATTGATAGTACTTAGAAATACAATTTTTGCATATTGATCTTGTATACAGAAACTTAGCTAAATTCACTTATTACTTCTAGTATTATTTTGAAAATTCTTTGCCATTTTTTATGTGACAATAATTTGTAAATGTTTTATTTATTTGTTTACAACTTAAGCTGTTTATTTTCTTAAATTACTTATCAGTTATTGTGCTGATTAGAAGTTATAGGCAGATATTGTTACCTTGTTCATGATATTACCTGAAAAGCATTCATTTCGCTATTTTTTGTTTCTTCAATGCCAGCAAGGAAGATCGAGATTCCAGTAAGATGAGTGCTATAATATAATGTAGTATAATCATATACATCCTATTATTGTTGAAATATTTTATTGGTGATAAGAAAGTCATAGATTCTGTCCACACTCAAGAGAAAACTACTGTATCACACAAAGATATGAATAATAGGAGATAGGAACAGGGGTTTATTTTATGAGCATATCTGCTGAAGCAGCAGTTGCTTTGGGGATTATAGTTAGCATTTTTTACTTATAACTATCTACCTACAAGTAATATATTATTTCAAATATAGTATAAGAAACATAACAGTATACTTCTGTGTTCCTCTTCAGCCTTTGTGCCATTGCTGTCATAAATTTTATTTTTACCTATTTTATAAATCACTCAGTACTTTGCAGTTCTTTACACTGGCTCAGACACTAAAGAATCTGCCTGCAATTCAGGAGACCCTGGCTAGATCCTTGGGTTAGGAAGATCTCCTGGAGAAGGGAATGGCTACCCACTCCAATATTCTTGCCTGGGCAGTTCATGGACAGAGGAGCCTGATGGGCTAAAGTTCATGGGATATCAAAGAGTCGGACACAGTTGATCAAATAAGACTTTTCTTTAAGCAATTAATTATGCTTTAAATATATATTTTTTTAATGAAAAAAGTGATCTCTGTTTTTTAAAACCTACATGTTTATCATCTCTGAAGCTTTTTATTCCTTTCTATAACTATTCCATCTGGTATTAATTTCCTTCTGCCTAAGGGATTTCCTTGAATATTTTTTGTAATACAGGTTAGCTAATGATGAATTCTTTTAGTTTTTGTATGCTTTAAAAAGTCTTTATATGACTTGTTTTTTAAAGATATTTCTGCTCAGTTTAGTATAGTGGTTGATTTTTTGTTTTTTTCTATACTTTAAAGATGTTGCTCCACTGTCTACTGGTGTTCCTCTTTACCAATGAGGATTCTGTCATTTTTGCCTTTGTTCTCCTGTATTTAAAGAAACTTTTTTCCTTTGGATGCTAAGATTTCCCCTCTACCACTGGCTTTAAAAAATTCAATTATGGTTACTCTAGTGCAGTTTTCATTTCATATTTCTTATGCTGTGGCTCCTTGAGCTTCTAAGATCTGTGGGAATTTGGATATTTGAGTGCAATTATTTCTTCAAATAAGTTTTTTATCTCTGTTCTTTCCCCAATTCTTCAAAGATAGAATTAAGCATATATTCAGTTCAGTTCAGTCACTCTGTCGTGTCTGACTCTTTGCGACCCCATGAATCGCAGCACGCCAGGCCTCCCTGTCCATCACCAACTCCCGGAGTTCACTCAGACTCACGTCCATCGAGTCCGTGAAGCCATCCAGCTATCTCATCCTCGGTCGTCCCCTTCTTCTCCTGCCCACAATCCCTCCCAGCTTCAGAGTCTTTTCCAATGAGTCAACTCTTCGCATGAGGTGGCCAAAGTACTGGAGTTTCAGCTTTAGCATCATTCCTTCCAAAGAAATCCCAGGGCTGATCTCCTTCAGAATAGACTGGTTGGATCTCCTTGCAGTCCAAGGGACTCTCAAGAGTCTCCTCCAACACCACAGTTCAAAAGCATCAATTCTTCTGCACTCAGCTTTCTTCACGTCCATACATGACCACCATAGCCTTGACTAAATGGATCTTTGTTGGCAAAGTAATGTCTCTGCTTTTAAATATGCTATCTAGGTTGGCCATAACTTTTCTTCCAAGGAGCAAGCGTCTTTTAATTTCATGGCTGCAGTCACCAACTGCAGTGATTTTGGAGCTCCCCAAAATAAAGTCTGACACTGTTTCCACTGTTTCCCCATCTATTTCCCATGAAATGATGGGACCAGATGCCATGATCTTCGTTTTCTGAATGTTGAGCTTTAAGTCAACTTTTTCACTCTTCACTTTCACTTTCATCAAGAGGCTTTTTAGTTCCTCTTCACTTTCTGCCATAAGGGCAGTGTCATCTGCATATCTGAGGTTATTGATATTTCTCTTGGCAATCTCAATTCCAGCTTGTGCTTCTTCCAGTCCAGCATTTTTCATGATGTACTCTGCATAGAAGTTAAATAAGCAGGGTGACAATACACAGCCTCAAGGCTGTATATTCCTATTTGGAACCAGTCTGTTGTTCCACATCCAGTTCTAACTGTTGCTTCCTGACCTGCATATAGGTTTCTCAAGAGGCAGGTCAGGTGGTCTGGTATTCCCATCTCTTTCAGAATTTTCCACAGTTTATTGTGATCCACACAGTCAGAGGCTTTGGCACAGTCAATAAAGCAGAAATAGATGTTTTTCTGCAAGAATACACAGAAGAACTATACAAAAAAGATCTTTACGACCAAGATAATTATGATGGTGTGATTGCTCACTTAGAACCAGACATTCTGGAATGTGAAGTCAAGTGGGTCTTAGAAAGCATCACTACGAACAAAACTAGTGGAGGTGATGGAATTCCAGTGGAGCTATTTCAAATCATGAAAGATGATGCTGTGAAAGTGCTGCACTCAATATGCCAGCAATTTTGGAAAACTCAGCAGTGGTCACAGGACTGGAAAAGGTCAGTTTTCATTCCAATCCCAAAGAAAGGCAATGACAAAGAATGCTCAAACTACTGAACAACTGCACCCATCTCAGACGTTAGTAAAGTAATGCTCAAAATTCTCCAAGCCAGGGTTCAGCAATATGTGAACCGTGAACTTCCAGATGTTCAAGCTGGTTTTAGAAAAGCCAGAGGAACCAGAAATCAAATTGCCAACATCTGCTAAATCATCGAAAAAAAAAAAGCATATATTAGGCTGCTTTAAATTGTTTCACAGCTCACTGTTGCACATTTGATTTCATTTTCAGCCCTTTTCCTGTTTTAAAAATTTTTTATAGTTCCTATATTTATATTTTGTAAAGCTCATTAATCTTTCTTCTGTAGTGTGTACTCTGTTTTAGTCCCATTCATCATACTTTTTCTTCACCAACATTTTTATTTTTTCATATCTAGTTTGATTTGGGTCATTATACATGTTCCATTTCTCTGCTTAACGTTCACCCTTTCTCTGTTCCTTCTAAAAATCATATGAAGTAAAGTTATAATCAACAATTTAATATTCTTGTCTACTAATTATATAATTTGTGCCACTTCTGGGTCTATTCTGGGAATTCCACCCCCCTCAGTAGTCTATGAACATGAAATCTCTTTATTTGCTGTCTCCCACTGTACTTTTACAGGAAGAATAAATTGCAGTGTTATCAGTGATCTATTAATAAAGAGCAGTGGGACAACACAAGGGGAATGCAGATTGCCCATCAGGAAGCTCAAGATTTTCCAGATTAGCAGAAACACCTCAACTCAGTTACTGACTAAGAGTAAATATTGGCAAAGCGGGGGAAAGGAGGCAAAGGAAGTTCCTGTGGACAAAGCACATATGCCAAAGCACAGAAATGAGAAATGGATACATGAAAGGAATCTCAGGGAGCTCCCTGTGGCTGAATTATGGGCAGAGTGGAGACAGGAAACAGTAGACTAGTAGTTGGAGCCGGCATGTGGTGGGACCTGTGCTTGGCTGAAGAACTTGAGATTTATTTGCATAGCAATGCTTTGGAAATCTTTAAAAATTGTGATAAAATTTATTAATCATAAAGTGCAGTAGCTTAACCACTTTCTAGTTTACAGTTCAGAAGCATTGAGTACATTTACATTGTTGTGCAACCATCACCAACATTTATCTTCAGAAAACTTTAACCTTTCTAACTGAAACTCTTAACCATTGTCAACATTGTAAACGTTGACTCCCTATTCCTCCCTCCCCTCAGCCGCCAGCAACCTTAATGCTAGCTTCTGGTTTTATGAATTCTAGGTATCTCACATAATTGGATTCACACACTACTTGTCTTTTTGTGATTGATTTATTTCACTTAGCATAATGTCTTCATGACACGTTGTAGCAGGTGTCAGAATTTCCCTCCTTTTAAATCACATTTATTCCATTAAATGTATATCACATGTTGTTTATCCATTCATAGGTTGATGGATATTGAGTTGCTTTCACATTTTGACAACTGTGACTAATGTTGTTATGAACGTGGGTGTGCAAATGATGTGTTAGAGTTCATGCTTTCAATTGTTTTGAGTATATAACTGGAAATGGAATTGCTGGATCTTATGGTAATTCTAATTTTTTAAGGAATACCATTTTTGACAGTAGCCACATCAACTTACATTCCTATCAGCCATGTTCTACGCTTTTCACATCCTTGCCAAAATTTGTTCCTTTCTCTCTTTTTTAAAAATCTTAATTTATGGAGAAGGAAATGGCAACCCACTCCAATATTCTTGCCTGGGAAATCCCAGAGGAGTCTGGTGGGCTACAGTCCATGAGATCACAAAAGAGTCGGACACGACTTAGCGACTAAACAACAGCGACAAAAGATCTGCAGCCTTATTCAGTTTTACTTGTTTAATGTTCACTAGTCTAGATGACACGCAATACACGTTACTGCTCAGTGGTCAGTGGACTAAGTCTCTTAGAGCGCCGTCATTTTTAGCAGAGACCGCAGATCAGCTGCTTGAGCACGTTCTATAAGAACGTTAGAACTGCATGTTACAAGCTTCGATTCCTAGCCTTTGCTCTCCTGCTTGGCCGTAAGCCTATTTCCTCATCTATGTATGAAAGGTGTGCATTAGTGATTCCTCAGTTTCTTTCCAATTTTAAATGTCTGTGATCTAGTAATATATTTTAAACTACTGGGCTGAGGAAGAGAAGATACCTGGAACGACTGGAACAGTCGTTTAGCCTAAAAGGTCCAAATCACACCATCTCAGTCTGCTACTAGTCAGCCAGCCATTGTCATGGTACAGTGGTGTGTAACATGACAGCAGCAACTTCAGGAAAGCAACAGTAGTGATGTGATGACTTTTGCTCACTGATGCCTTGGCTAAGTGGTTACATGTGCCTTCAACCACTCTTGTCAGTTCTCTTTCCACCTCTTACCACGTGGGCTTTGGCAAAGAATGTTCAAGAAGAAAGGGTGGGAAAATAGTTTGTACTCTCCTGGAAGTTGGGGAAGTACCCCTTAGAGACTAGAATTCTGCCCCTTTCTGAAGTCTGAGCTTCAGAAGCTTTGGGAAATTCCAGACTCAGACTGAGAATTGAGTTTCTTCATTTAAAAAATCAGGAAATTGGAAAAGATACTCTCTGAAAGCTCCTTCCAGAATAAACTTACTCAGAACTTAGTGACTGTAGTAATTGAACAGTTATTAATATTTCCCATATAACACACTCTGTGTTTTGTTACCTGTGAAATGAACAAATAAGAGGGCCAACATATTTATTTTGTCATAAACACATATCCAGGTCTCCTCTGTACAAAACATTTTTTCCAGATGCTTTTAGTATGTTACCCATTTGTCCTTTCAACAATTCTGTATGTAGTACAGTTCCCCTACACTTTACAAATAAGGAGATTAGTGACACCTAAAACCCCTTGGCTAGTAGAGGCAGATTGGGGACTTCAGAAACTATTCATTGTCATTATACAATATCCTTTAATATATAACAAAGCACATTTATGTTCTATGCTTGTGATCCCAGGTGATAGCCCTGTGAAGTTAGTACAATAACTTTTACTTCTCACATTTTATGTATAAAAAACACTTCACACTTGGGCAATGTTTGTAAGGTGGGACTCAAAAATAAATGATAGACAATGGCTGTCTCATTTTCTTTGACACGTACTCTAAAAGTTCAAAAACTAATGTTATTTAGTAAAAATATTTTGACAGTATAAATCTAATATCAGAACAAGTCAGTAGAAAATAGTGGATTTATATTATTTTTTTCCCACTGCCAAATAAATACACCACTGTGTGTTCTATCTCTGGCTCCCCTGGAGAAGGGCATGGCAACCCACTCCAGTATTCTTGCCTGGAGAATCCCATGGACAGGGGGGCCTGGCAGGATTACAGTCTGGGGTTGCAGAGTTGGACACAACTGAAGCGACTTAGCACGCATGTGTGTTTTTTAAACTACCTCCAAATATAAGGTTGAACTTAGAGTCATGAATTCACATCCTAACCCTGTCACATGCTAGCTGTATGACTTTGGGAAATTTCTCAAACCTCTCCGAGGCTCACTCATGGACCAGGTGCCCCCAGCTTTGCTACCATAGTGAAGAATCCTATTTTGTGGACTTCCCTGGTAGTCCAGTGGTTAAGAATCCACCTACCGATGAAGGGGACACAGGTTCAATCTCTGGTCCGGGAAGATTTCACATGCTGTGGGCCAGCTACACCCATGAGCCACAACTACTGAAGCCTGGCCACTCTCGAGCCTGTGCTCCACAAGAGAAGCCACCGCTATAGAAGCCCACGAACTGCAGCTAGAGAACAGCCCCCCTTACACACCTGGAGAAAATTCTGCTCGGCAGCGAAGACCCAGCACAGCCAAAAATGAACACTGAAACACGTATACTATCATGCAAGAAACGAATCGCCAGTCTATGTTCGATGCAGGATACAGGATGCTTGGGGCTGGTGCACGGGGATGATCCAGAGAGATGATATGGGGTGGGAGGTGGGAGGGGGGGGTTCATGTTTGGGAACTCATGTACACCCGTGGTGGAATCATGTCTATGTATGGCAAAACCAATACAGTATTGTAAAGTAAAATAAAGCAAAAATAAAAATTAAAAAAAAAAAGAATCTTATTCTGTAAAAGAAGAGAAAGGGAGTCATTTTGGAATTATACTTGGAGCTCTGGAATTTAAACACTTCTGTGGTAACATTTTTATTTTGAGGATTTTGGGGGTACAGTGGTTAACAGCACAAACTGGAGCCAAATCACAGGGGTGGAAGTGCTGGTTCTTCCGCTCACTGTCTAACTTGGGGCATGTTGGTGATCCTCTGTGTGCTTTACTTTCCAAACTGAAACAGGTGAAGGTTTGTTGAGAGAGTTAAATGAATGTATACAAAAAACAAATAAAAATCTTAATTTAAATTTGTATATAGCAGCCATCCTAATATGTATAAAGTGGTATATCCCACTTTGATTTTGATTTGCATTTCTCTAATGATTAGTGATGTTAAACATATTTTCATGTGTTTATTAACCATTTGTATATCTCCTCTCAAGAAATGTCTATTCAAGTTCTTTGATCATTTTGAATAGATTGGTTGCTTTTGTGATGTTAAGTTGTAGGAGTCCTTTATTTATTCTGGATATTAATCTTTAATCATATATATGATTTTCAAATATTTTCTCTCATTCTATGGGTTGTCTTTTCATTCTGCTGGTTGTATTCTTTGCTGTATGACAGCTTAACATTTGAATAAAATGTCTATTTTTTGTTTGGTTGCCTGTGCTTTTGGTGTCATATCCAATGGATCATTGACAAAGTCAATGTCATGAGGCTTTTCCCATTTTCTTCTAAGAGTTTTATCATTTTGGGTGTTACATGTAGGCATTTGATCCATTTTGAGTTAAGTTTTGTATATTGTGCTAAGATAAGCATTCAATTTCATTCTTTTTCATGTGGATAACCAGTTTTTCCAACATCATTTGTTGAAAAGACTGTCCTTTCCCCATTGACTGGTCTCTTTCCTCATTGAATTGTCCTTTCCCCATAGGATGGGTGCTGATCTCAGCACCCTCGTCAAAATATATTTGATTATATATGTGAGGGTTTATTTCTAGGCTCTCTCTTCTATTACATTGATTACTGTAGGTTTGTAATGAGTTTTAAAGTCAGCAAATCTGAGATCTTACAAATTTTTTTTTTTGAGATTGTTTTGACTATTTCAGATCTTGAAATTTTATATGAATTTTAAGATGAAATGTTCTATTATGGCAAAAAATGGGATTTTGTATTCAATCAAAATTGTAGGATTGCATTGAGTTTGTAGATAGTTTCAGGTAGTACTGAATTTTTAACAATATTAAGTCTTCTAATCCATAAACATAGGATATCTTTTCATTTGCTAGTGCCTTGTTCAATTTTTTTTCCAGCAGTGATTTATAGTTTTCACTGTACAAATATCTTGCCTCCTTAACTTTATTGCTACATATTTTATTCTTTTTGATGCTTTTTTAAGTGGAAATTTTTCTTAATATCTATTTTGGATTATTTATTGTTAGTATATAGAAAATAAATGATTTTTGTCTGTTCATTTTGTATTTAGGAAATTTGTTGTATTCTTTCATCAGTTCTAACAGTGTGTGTGTGAGTGTGTGTAATCTGTAGAATTTTCTACATATAAGATCATGTGGTCTGTTAAAAGTGATAGTTTGACTCTTTCCTTTCCAATTTTGACGCCTTTAAATTTCTTTCTGTTGCATATTTGCTCTAAAACTTTTAATACTATAATGAACAAAAGTGTCAAAAGTGGTCTTCCTTAGACACAAGCACGTGCATGCTTAGTCACTCAGTCATGTCTGATTCTATGTGACCTTGTGAACTATAGCACATCAGGCTCTTCTGTCCATAGGCTTTCCCAGGCAAGAATACTGGAGTGGGTTGCCATTTCCTCCTCCAGCAGATCTTCTTGACCCAGGGATCCAACTCGCATCTCCTGAGCCACCTGAGAATCTCAATGTGGAAATTTGGAAAGTTTTAAACAAGTGATCGAGAGGGTCCTATCCAAGTTGTCTGTTCATCATTCTGGCTGCTGAATGGAGAATGAACAGAAAGGAGAAGACTAGAGGCAAAAAAAGCGAATGCAGTAAATTTTCTGTAGTCCAGGTAAGGGAAATAACTTTCTTGGAAGCAGTGGGGTGAGGCAACAGTAGTGACACCCAGTGCTTACCAATGCTAAACAGATGTGAGAGGGTCTGGTGGCCAAAGACCCACCCATTGCTAAAGCTAGAGGAGAGTTGGGGTTGAGTGACGCCTCCTGCATTCCTCTGCACATTCTCTTCAGAAGGAGTCAAGTTAAAATCAAAACCAAAGACTCCCAGCACATGTGTTTGAGGGGAGCTTCTAAAGTCAAATATTCTAGCCCCAACTATTCTAGTCTCTTCACAAGGAGTGTGGATTACAGAGCAGACATGGAAGGCAGTGAGAATAGCAAACTATTCCATCCAGACTACACTCCTTTTCCAACACCCTCCACACTAACACTTCTACAGAAAGTCAAATGACAAAGCTAAGAGACCTTTTGATCCCAAAGTTACCAGATGCAAGTGGTGAGCATTATTCAGTGTCCCAAGCTGAGAATAGGAATTTCTGGCACCTGTCAGATGTCAGTGGAAGGAAACAATGTAATATATATATTGAGAATGAAGATCTTGTATTTAGAGCCAGGACTGGTGGCAGAGTATCTTGGTTTCTGGGTATTTAAGGATTACTTTTGAAACAGAGCAAAACAGTCAAAAACACATATCATCATGGACCATTCTGGACTGGAATCTTTACTGCAATAACCAAGTAGTCTAGGGATTGAGAATTGAATCCAACTCTTTCAAAATTGAGAGCCCACCCTCTATTCTATGTGGGTCTGGTGTCTTCTGATGTTCCTGCTCTGTTTTGTTCCCTGATCCATCTTCATGGAATAATCAGTAGCACATTTTCTTAGATTCTGTCTATAATTGCTCAATGTTCATCTTATAATTTATATATATATATGTGTGTGTATGTATATATATATAACATGTATATATATATAAACATGTATATATATATATACACACATGTTTTATATCAGCCAGTACAATTGGAAAGTGTTTAACACAAATTGCATCTCTTAGAAGAGGGTTTTTTTTTTTTTTTAATTGTGGGTACTATAGTCAAATAGTTCTCTTCACTCTGAGTGCAATGTGTTTTCTGTCTACCTTCTATCATTCTTTTTCCATTATGCAGCCATGGGAGAATTAATTTTTCTCCACTGGCTAGGAGAAGAATCTCCCTTTCTGGGCCCAAAGTGACTATTGGGAGCAATATGGATGTCGTGGTGCGGTCTATACAGTGCTATCAGATTCATGCCCATTGGTTTCAATGGAAGGTTTGACTTCACATTTTGCTCCTGTTATCAAGAGAGCTGCACCAGAGCTTCTCATTAAAAAGTATGTTTTGAAGTCTTAGCCCTCTCAGGGGCAGGAGAACTAGAAGGAGTTTGAAGAAGTCAGAAGAAAAGTCAGAAGAAAACGGTCAGGAAAGCCGAAACCTCGGCCTGAATTGATGATGGGAGTGGTCATAGGAGAAACTGAGTATTCTTACTTTGGGGTACTCCTCAGATCCCTGCTAGCTAAAAAATCAAACCCAGAAGAGACACCATAGAACCTCAAAGTAAGAGTTGTAATGGGTGGCAATTCTCAGAAAGGAGTTAAAATCATGGTCACTTTGGAACTACCAGTGTCCACATTCTAACAATAGTGGAGGATTTATGTACAAACAATATGGTCCCAAGAAAACCCACTTTGAGAGCTCTATCGATTATAGCATTTGGCTTTTGAAAACCTTTGTAAGAAAGAAACATTATTAGAAAAGCCGAGTTATCATTCTAATCTAATACTTACATGCTCTTGCCATACTTATTTTAAAGAAATGAATTCTGATTTACAAATGTTATTTGATTGATTTTGGTTTCTAGGAGCTAAAAGGTGAAAGTAGAAATGGTCTATGAAGGCCCTGGTAATCACCATGCACCCATCAGCTTGCTTTTGAGCCTTGGATGCCCCTGGTTCTGATTTGACCAGGATGCATCAAGACCAACTGCGGCTGGAAGGGAAGAGTTTCAAGTTAAAGGGAACAATGTGGTGATTGCAGAGGGAAGAAGCTTGGTGTGTAAACCTAGGAAAATGAGACATGTGAGGGTTACAACACAGGAGGGTAAGCAGGGACCAGGAAACCAGACTAGAAGCCTAGAAACCCAGGAAAATGGATCAAAGATGAAGGCAGACATGAAGAATTCATCAGAGAAGTCTCCATCTAAGCTGGTGGCTCTGCATCCTGGCCACATATGACAGTCACCAGTGCCCTGCCCCTGATCATCTACCAGATTTGGTTTTCAGGTTATTCCAGTGGGACTTCTGTGTCCATACTGCAATGGAGACTTACCTGCCAAGAATAAGAATGATCTCATATTCTATTTCCTAAGCTTAAAGAATACATTTTTTTCCATTCACTTTATCTAACTTCCAACAGAATCCCACACAGTCAGTCCTCCTCCTCTGAACTCTTTTCTTTTGCCTTCAAGGCACCATCCTTGACACTATATATATATATGTGTATATATATATATATATACATATATGCTTGCTCACTCTATTTTTGTTTGAGCTTCTTCTCTTTTGAACTTAATGTTGAGATGTTCCCAGAGCACTTCTCTGACCCTCTCCCCTTGTATCTTCTCTTTCCCATCTCACCACCCTTACTCTCTTCTTTCTTCTCTTTGCCCCCTTCTTTTCCTTCCCTTTTCTTTATTTTTCTTCTCTTTCTACTTATGTCCTGGATAATCTAATCAAAGCCCATGGCTTTAAATATCACCCCCACACTTAGCAATCCAAATCAGTCAGGGTAGCCTCGATTCTGTAATATCAAGAAAAGAAGTTGAAACTCATCACTGTCTATAACTAAGGTCTGTTTCTCGCTTGTGTTGCAGATCCAAACTACAACAGCAGGGGTTTTTGCTTACTGATGTCCTTCTGGTTGGAGTCATTATCTTGCTAGAAGATCCCACTTTTATGGAAGCTGTGGTAGGGAATGCAAATTGTACACTCTCACCTCTGAAGTGTTCTGCCCTGAAAGTGAGATAGGTATTGTTCCCCTTCCATTTTCCAGAGGAGAAACAGAGGCATCTAGAGGCTAAAGAAAAAGCTGATGCTGGGCTGTGAATCTAGTCTGTTATGACCACTCATTTATAAATGAGTAGTAATGGAAGCTGGGTACTTGCCAAGGGCCTCAGGATTCTCAAGATAAGTTATGCTTGGGGGAGCTCTAGTCTGCCTGGCATCAGAGCCCTGGTCTCCCAGTACATTATATCTTATGTCACCAGAAGTCCATTCTTGCTTGTGAAGGAATCATTGTCATCTCCTGAGAATGTCAAGTTTTATTGGAAGGAGTAACTTAACTAACAATAGCTAACATGCACTGATGTCTTACAGGATTTAGCTTACTTGAAAACAGCCCTATATAACAGGCACTGTGGAGTAGATGTGACTTTTCCCATTTTAAAGTGAGGATTGAGAGCTGGAAAAGGGAGACTTCCTCCAAAGCCACCTAATAAGGGGAAGTGGAGCAGGGATTTGAGACCGGGTAAATGACCCTGACCTTACCACACAATTTCAGATAATTCATTCAAAGTGTGTTTTTCCACCAAGACGTGGAAACAACCTTAATGTCAATTGACAGAAGAACAGATAAAGGAGATGTGGTACGTGTATACAATGAAATACTACATGCGTGCTCAGTTACTCAGTCCTGTCCGACTCTGTCCAACTCATGTCTGACTGCACGAACTGTAACCTGCCAGACTTCTTTGTCCATGGGATTTCCCAGGGAAGAATACTGGAGTGGGTTGCCCTGCCCTCCTCCGAGGAATCTTCCTGATCTAGCAATCAAACATGTGTCTTTTACATCTCCTGCATTGACAGGCAGGTTCTTTACCATTAGTGCCACCTGGGAAGCCCCTGTTTTACCTTATGAATATATGAAAAATATATATAGCTTCCCCAGTGGTTCACCTGTAAAGAACCTATCTAGAAGGCAGGAGCCACAGAAGTAGCAGGTTTGATCCTTGAGTTGGGAAGATGCCCTGGAGAAGGGAATGGCAACCCACTCCAGTATTCTTGCCTGGAGAATCCCATGGACAGAGAAGCCTGGTGGGCTACAGTCCATAGGATTGCAGAGTTGGACAATGACTGACGTGAGTTAGCACACACTCATATATGTATAATAGAACATTTTGCTGTAGAGCACAAATGAACATTGTATTATAAACCAACTATACTTAAATTATTTTTAAAATAAGATAACACAAAAATATACTTTTCCAACCAGGTACACATTAGCTATTGAACTCCACTTTCTGCCTTTTTATTCATGGCCACCTTATGGTTAACATGGGAGATGGGCCAGCCCTGCAAGCTTGGCATGTATAGGTGTTTGCCTGAGTGGGGAGGGGAGGCTGGACTGAAACTCTCAGTGGTAAGGCAGGGGAATTGTGTTGTGGGAGAAGTTGGCAATTTTCCTAACCTGAAGAGGTTGGGCCATCTACACTCCCCATTGCCCATGGGTTCAACTTCTGAGTATCCTCGTTCCCTGCAACTTGCCAACCTGTGCCTTCTTGCTTCATGCTTTGTTATGCCGGCACTACCAGGTCCCTCCTCCTCCTGTCCCTAATTTCATCCCCAGTTCCAGCCATGGTACCCTGGTTTTGTTTATCTTCGAGTACAACTCTCTCTGTTTCTGTCATTGCCATTGTCCCGTTTCTTTCCCACTATGTGGCTTTGCATTTAAATTCTTCACAGCAGAGGAAAAGAGGACAGACATGCTTTGGGATCAGACAGATTTGGGTTAGGTCTTCGACTTTGTCACTTAACAGGTGTATGACCTTGTACATGTCGCCTCAATTCTCCAGTCTCAGTCCCTGCATCCATAAAAATGGGGGGAGTCACATCTCCTTTGCAATAGGCAAGACTTATAAATGCAGTGCAGAGTCTCTGGTGTAAGGGTCTGGTTCAAAAATGTAGAAACGGAGGTCTTTTAGTCCACTGTTATCGATGATTTGCTATGCAGAAAAGATACATTCACATATACATGAAAATGGATATGAAGGCAAACCATTCAATATCACGGTAATCCAAGTCTATGCCCTGAACAATAATGCTGAAGAAGCTGAAACTAAACAGTTCTATGAAGACATACAAGACTTTAGAGAACTAACACTCAAAAAGATGTCCTCTTCATTACAGGGGACTGGAATGTAAAAGTAGGAAGTGAAGAGATACCTGAACTAACAGGCAAATATGGCCTTGGAGTACAAAATGAAGAAGGTCAAAGCTAATAGAGTTTTGTCAAGAGAACACACTGGTCATAACAAACACCCTCTTTCAACAACACAAGAGAAGACTCTACACATGAATTTCAGCAGATGGTCAATATGGAAATCAGATTGATTGTATTCTTTGCAGCCAAAGATGGAGAAGCTCTGTACTGTCAGCAAAAACAAGACCAGGAGCTGTGGCTCAGATCATGAACCCTTACTGCCAAATTCAGACTTAAATTGAAGAAAGTAGGGAATATCACTGGACCATTGAGATATGACCTAAATCAAATCCCTTATGATTGTACAGTAGGAGTGACAAATAGATTCAAGGGAGTAGATCTGATAGACAGAGTGCCTGAAGAACTGTGGATGGAGGTTCATGACTTTGTACAGGAGGCAGTGATCAAGACTATCCCCAAGAAAAAGAAATACAAAAAGTTAAAATGGTTGCCTGAGCAGCCCTTACAAATAGCTGTATAAAGAAGAGAAGATAAAGGCAAAGGAGAAAAGGAAAGATATACCCCTTTGAATGCAGAGTTCCAAACAATAGCAAGGAGAGATAAGAAAGCCTTCCTCAGTAATCAATGCAAAGAAATACAAGAAAGAAATAGAACAGAAAAGACTAGAGATCTCCTCTAGAGGTACGAAGGGACTATTTCATGCAAAAATGGGCACAATAAAGGACAGAAATGGTATGGACCTAACAGAAGCAAAATATATTAAGAAGAGGTGGAATAATACACAGAAGAACTATACAAATAAGATCTTCATGATCCAGATAACCAAGATGGTGTGATCACTCACCTAGAGACAGACATCCTGAAATGTGAAGTCAAGTGGGCCTTAGGAAGCATCACAACGAACAAAGCTAGTGGGGGTGATGGAATTCCAGTTGAGCTATTTCAAATCCTGAAAGATGATGCTGTGAAAGTGCTTCATTCAATATGCCAGCAAATCTGGAAAACTCAGCAGTGGCCACAGGACTGGAAAAGGTCAGTTTTCATTCTAATCCCAAAGCAAGGCAATGGTAAAGAATGCTCAAACTACCACACAATTGCACTCATCTCACGCTCTAGCAAAGTAATACTCAAAATTCTCCAAGCCAGGCTTCAGTAGTATGTGAACCATGAACTTACAGATGTTCAAGCTAGATTTAGAAAAGCCAGAGGAACCAGAGATCAAATTGCCAACATCTGTTGGATCATCGAAAAAGAAAGAGAGTTCCAGAAAAACATCTACTTTTGCTTTATTGACTATGCCAAAGCCTTTGACTTTGTGGATCACAACAAACTGTGGGAAATTCTTCAAGAGATGGGAATACCAGACCACCTGACCTACCTCCTGAGAAATCTGTATGCAGGTCATTAAGGAACTGTTAGAACTGGACATGGAACAACAGACTGGTTCCTAATCGGGAAAGGAGTATGACAAAGCTGTATATTGTCACCTTGCTTATTTAACTTATATGCAGAGTACATTATGAGAAATGCTGGACTGGATGAAGCACAAGCTGGAATCAAGATTGCCAGGAGAAATATCAATAATCTGAGATATGCATATGACACCACACTTATGGCAAAAAGCAAAGAACTAAAGAGCCTCTTGATGAAAGTGAAAGAGGAGAGTTAAAAAGTTGCCTTAAAGCTCAATATTTAGAAAACTAAGCTCCTGGCATCTGGTCCCATCATGGCAAATAGATGGGGAAACAATGGAAACAGTGAGAGACCTTTTTTGGGGACTCCAAAATCACTGCAGATGGTGACTGCATCCATGAAATTAAAAGACATTTGCTCCTTGGAAGAAAAGCTATGACCAACCTTGACAGCATATTAAAAGGCAGAGATGTTACTTTACCAACAAAGGTCCATCTAGTCAAAGCTATGGTTTTTCTAGTAGTCATTTATAGGTATGCGAGTTGGACTATAAAGGAAGCTGAGTGCCAAAGAATTGATGCTTTTGAACTGTGGTTTTGGAGAAGACTCTTGAGAGTCCCTTGGACTGCAAGGAGATCCAACCAGACCATCCTAAAGGAAATCAGTTCTGAATATTCATTGGAAGCATATTCAGTTTCATGCTGAAGCTGAAACTCCAATACTTTGGCCACCTGATGTGAAGAACTGACCCATTTGAAAAGATACTGATGCTGGGAAAGATTGAAGGCAGAAGGAGAAGGGTATGGCAAAGGATGAGATGGTTGGATGGCATCGCTGACAGGATGAACATGAGTTTGAGTAGGCTCTGGGAGTTGGTGATGGACAGGGAAGCCTGGTGTGCTGCAGTCAATGGGTTTACAAAGAGTCAGACATACTGAGAGCCTGAACTAACTAACTAACATATATACTAAGTGAATTTAATGAGGTTGTATGTTTACACTTGCCACTGCCTAGATGGACAATACAAATGTCCCTTCTTTACCCACAACTTAGCTAATTTTCCTCCTTGAGCTCCAAACCTGTCCTGCTAGTAAGAAATCTTAAATTTGCCAATTTATTCATTTATTTATATTTTATAATCAATGGTCAACTGGTTTTAATAGGAATGTGTACAAGTTAATCATTTTTTAACCATTTATCATTTATTTATTTATTATAATAATAAATATTATTATTTTATAAAATAAATATTATTATTTTACTTTACAATATTGTGTTGGTTTTGCCATACATCAGCATGAATCCACCATGGGTGTATACATGTTCCCCATGTCTTTAACAAGTGGCGCTGGGAAAACTGGTCAACCACTTGTAAAATCATGAAACTAGAACACTTTCTAACACCATACACAAAAATAAACTCAAAATGGATTAAAGATCTAAATGTTAAGACCAGAAACTATAAAACTCCTAGAGGAGAACATAGGCAAAACACTCTCCATCATAAATCACAGCAGGATCCTCTATGACCCACCTCCCGGAATTCTGGAAATAAAAGCAAAAATAAACAAATGGGATCTAATTAAAATTAAAAGCTTCTGCACAACAAAGGAAACTATAAGCAAGGTGAAAAGACAGCCTTCAGAATGGGAGAAAATAATAGCAAATGAAGCAACTGACAAACAACTAATCTCAAAAATATACAAGCAACTCCTGCAGCTCAATTCCAGAAAAAATAAATGACCCTATAAAAAAATGGGCCAAAGAACTAAATAGGCATTTCTCCAAAGAAGACATACAGATGGCTAACAAACACATGAAAAGATGCTCAGCATCACTCATTATCAGAGAAATGCAAATCAAAACCACAATGAGGTACCATTTCACTCCAGTCAGAATGGCTGCTATCCAAAAGTCTATAAGCAATAAATTTACCACTTTAAAAGTTACCCAAATTTCTTTTGGTGAGTGTCCTTTGGTTTAAATGTATCCCTTTAGGTCAATGCTAAGACCTCCAATATTCACTCTGCCCTTTTTCTACCTTCAGAGGGGGATTCTTCGTGTAGGAAGAGCTTACTGTGAGCTCCTGGTGGTGGGAGGGAGCCTGCAGTTTCTTGGAGCTCTTGTGCTCTTCTCTTTGTGCTAACTGTTCCTTCTTGCTTTGGTTACTGACCCTCTGGTGCGTATTTGCTGTTGCTTGCTTGGTGAATTCAGGTTGGCCTCCCAGGCGCACCGTATGCCAGAGACCTAGCCGTGTCTCCCCTGTCTCCCCCTGATAACCCTTCACCCAGGCCAACCAGCAACCCCAGTGACCTGCCTTCCACATGCCTTCACAAGATGTAACAAATTATGGTTGCTTACAACACAAAGTGGTAATTCTGGTGCGACCAGGGAACAGAAAATAGAAAGCAGAAACTTTCATGAGCACCTTTGTATCAGAGTAAGATTGGTTAAAGAGCTTGAGGACCTTATATATTTTTAAAAAGTTTAGAGAAGCCAGCAAAACTCCCTTGGACTAAAGAGATTCCAAAAATAATAAAGGCCTTTTTATTCAGTGGGGTCATGTAAATTTTTTGTTCTATTTGGAAATAAAGCAAGTGTGTGAATTCTCAACTCCTTTTAATCTGTCACTCATATATATCACTCATATATATCAAGGGGCTGGGACCCAAAAGTGGATTATAATGAGAGAGTTGGAAGACTTTCTTGACATAAGTGTGCCTTAAATTACATATTGTTCATCTGGTTTTTAAAATATGGAGTCTATTTTTTTGTGGTTGTCAAATATGTCTTGGAAAGGCTGCAATTTCTCAGTAAGGATCAGAAAAAGTTTTCTGCTGAACAAAGTAGAAGGTACGATTTTGGTGCTCTGTGTATTGCTATTTGATCAGTGAGGTTTACGTGTGTTTCATTAATCATTATTGCTTGAGGATGAATAATAATCATCATAGTGATAACAATATTCGGTCACTCTGATCTTGTTGCATAAGATGTGCCAAGAGGTAGATGGACAAACTGAAACCTGACATTTCTGGCTCCATTTAGCGCCTGGGTGGAAGAGATGGAACCTGCACACTGTGATTTCAGACACTGACGGAGGCAAGGTGTGTTCACACTACAGGGATAACTGAGATCTGGATTGTCTTTTCATGGGGACACATTGAGCAGGAAATAAAGAAAAGCAGATTTCCTCATATAGGGTAACACGGAGCATCATTTATCGTGTACTTACTAAGAATATCAGAACTTCCCTGGTAGCTCAAATGGTAAAGAATCTGCCTGCAATCCAGAAGACCTGGGTTCCATCCCTGGGTGTGGAAGATCCCCTGGTGAAGAGCATGGCAATCCACTGCAGTATTCTTGCCTGGAGAATCCCATGGACAGTGGAGCCTGATGGGCTACAGAACATGGGTTGCAAAGAGTCAGACACAACTGAGCAACTAACACTTTCACTTTCACTTTCACTAAGAATAAGGCCATGGACCACACGTTCTGGGTCCTGTGTCCTTTTATCACCATGCGATGCTGAGAGGCTGTGGTGCAGTTGTGGATCCAGTAGGAGTGAGAATCCATGGGTGAGCTCAGGGGTCCAAGATCAGGCCGAGAGTATGTGGCCGAGCTGCCCTGGCGGCCCAGGTCTCTCTCAGTCTTTTCAGGCAAGGCTCTCAGTACCGCACAGAAAGACTTCAGTTCAGTTCAGGCACCCAGTCATGTCCAACTCTTTGCGACCCCATGGACTGCAGCATGCCAGGCTTCCCTGTCCATCACCAACTCCTGGAGTTTACCCAAACTCATGTCTATTGAATCAGTGATGCCATCCAACCATCTCATCCGCTGTCATCCCTTTTTCCTCCCACCTTCAATCTTTCCCAGCATCAGGGTCTTTTCAAATGAGTCAGCTCTTTGATTGAGGTGGCCAAGGTACTGGAGTTTCAGCTTTAACGTATGTGGATCAGAAAGCAACAGTTAGAAATGGACATGGAACAACAGACTGGTTCCAGTTAGGGAAAAGAGTATGTCAAGGCTGTATATTGTCACCCTGCTTATTTAACTTCTATGCAGAGTACATCATGAGAAATGCTGGGCTGGAAGAAGCACAAGCTGGAATCAAGATTGCCGGAAGAAATATCAATAATCTCAGATATGCAGATGACACCTCCCTTATGGCAGAAAGTGAAGAAGAACTAAAGAGCTTCTTGATGAAAGTGAAAGAGGATAGTGAAAAAGTTCCTTAAAGCTCAACATTCAGAAAACTAGGATCATGGCATCTAGTCCCATCACTTCATGGCAAGTAGATGGGGAAACGGTGGAAACAGTGGCAGACTTCAATTTTTTGGGCTCCAGGATCACTGCAGATGGTGATTGCAGCCATGAAATTAAAAGATGCTTACTTCTTGAAAGGAAAGTTATGATCAACCTAGATAGCATATTAAAAAGTAGAGACATTACTTTGCCGACAAAAGTCCCTCTCGTCAAGGTTATGGTTTTTCCAGTAGTCATGTGTGGATGTGAGAGTTCGACTATAAACGAAGCTGAGTGTCAAAGAACTGATACTTTTGAACTATGGTGTTGGAGAGACTCTTGAGAGACCCTTGGACTGCAATGAGATCTAACCAGTCCATCTAAATGAGATCATTCCTGCTGTTCATTGGAAGGACTAATGTTGAAGCTGATTTACTGTTTCACTTTTACAGTGATGCTTGCAGAAGTGAAAAAACTGTCCAATGTGTCCGAATGTATTTCTTTTTCTGGTATCCCCCAGCTCAGAAAGTGACAAGGCTTAGATTTCACTCAATTCTGCAAAGTAAAGCACAATTTGTTTAAATTTGCTAAATCTGTTCCAGACCATCAACATGTAAAAAAGGGATAAAAGTAACCATAGTATGTACTCATTTTATAAATCTGTATTATAACCTTTACTAGTAAAGTTAATCAGTGAGAACAATCAAGGTATCTTGACAATCACAAACATTAAAAAAAATTAAAAATGTAACCTTTTTTTATAAAGATTTACATCAACTTCAGCATCTAATTTATTTCTCAGCTTCATAATATTTGAAAATCTTAAATTTAAAAATATAACCAATTGAAAGTGCTAAATTCTTTCCAGTAGGTCTAGGTTCTCCAGCTAATTCAGGAGAAAGTTAACACAGGGGCTCTAAGTCAGAACCAGATGTGCTGAGCTGCACATAAACCCTGGATGCAACCCTGGGGAGTTCCCTGGGAGGTGTCTGGCAGGAGGATTTTTCCTGTTCATCTCTGAATCCTGATTCTGAAGTCGCTTTCCTTGGCCACACTTACCAACCTGTGCTGGCCCTCATTGGCAGTGTGGTGTCTCCATCCCTCACTCAGGAAGATGGGTTTTGTATTCTCATCAATGAGCTCCTTGACGATCTGCAATGTGAAGCTTTTTGATGACAGTGACCAGCAGCCAGCCTGGCCCAGAGATATCGAAGTGCTGCTTGGTCATTATTGCTGCCTTTTCTTCCTACCCTACCTTCTGCTCTCAGATGGCACAGACCTGTGTCTGCTCAGATATCCACCTTAGGGGAAGGAGACACACCTAGAGGGCTTGGGATAAACCTTGGGATGTGGGATGGCTCTCCACATCCCACCTAACCAACTTTGACTGTTACTGAGCCCAGGCTGCCTCTGTCTCCTGCAAGATAGGCCCATAAATTAGGAAGCAAGTTATGGGGGCAAGAAATAATGACTTCAATCGAAAGGTTAGCAGACTGAGAAAATGGTAGACTAGTATCTCAAAAAACCCATCTTGTCCTGGTCTGACTTTGGGCTCCTTTTATACAGAGGAAGGGGAAGAAACGGGGCCTGCAGAGCACTGATTCATGGCTAAGACCAGCCTGCCAGGCTCTGACCCCTCATCAGCCTACTCCTGCTGGAAGCAGACCCACTCCGCATGACCCCTTCTCCTTCCACACACATAGGGAGAGGATACGGGGCTACTCGGGTGGGATCAGAGTGGTGGCTCAGCCTGGACTGCCTGTCCTGGGTCTCCCTGTGTTACCGTTGGGTCCCTCTAGGCAAATGGCCAAAGGCATCAGGAATGAGACCCAGCCAAATATCTGCCATGTCAGAAAAGGTAGTCACTGTGAGATGGTTTCTGAGGCCAGGGTCTCAGGACATCAGGACAGAGAAGACCATGTCCATTTGAGTTTCTTCTACCAAGTGAGCTGGGTAGGGATCTTCTCTAGAATGTGGTGCGTGGTTCCCTGGGTTCCAAGTTCTGTTGGCCTCTATTGCCAGGAAAATGAGGTTGCTTCCTGGGGTCCCTTTATCTGGCTTCCTCCTCTCACAAAGCTCCCCAAGGACCCCTCTGGTCTGCTGACTGCTCATGCTGCCACCCCATGTCCATGTGCAATGAAACCAATGGGGAGGCCTGAGTGCAGATCCCATCCAGCAAGAGCAGAATCATCTTCCCTACACACAAGGAAAGAACAGGCATGGGCCCACACCCATCTTATCCTTCTCCACCTGACCAGCCCCATCATATCAGAAAAATGTGACTTTCCTCCTGTCAGAAATCAAACACCAGGTAAGATTTAAATGTAAAGTAAACCAGAATATTGTTTGAGCTACAGACATTAAAAACAAAACAAAAGAAAAAAACCCTAGCAGCAAAAACAATGCGCCCCCCCCCCCCCCCCCCAAACAGCAAAGCAGTAGGTGCAAGAAGAGCATGCTGACTCTTCCCTTTTTTCTTCCTGGAAGCAGGTGATGGCATATCCATCCCCCTACCACTGTTCCCCACCCCCTGCCCCTCCTTCCAGTCCCCTCTCCCCCCAACTGTCCCCTTTCTCTCCCCCAGTGAAAGATGTCTTCCCTCTCCTGGAAGGAGAATGATATTGTTATTGTCAAGGACAGAGAGTGAAGAATGAGAGGAGGAACAGATCTTGTTCAACAGAATTCTCATCCTTCTTCGCCTCCCCACATACTGCAGTTACTTTTCCACAACTGCCTCTCTTTCTTCAACCCAATAGAAAAACATTTAGATTTTGCCACTTCTCTGGGTCTTTCTTCATTTCTTAGGACGGTTCTCCATGTCATGTAAAACAGGGAAAATAAATGTGCATGCTTCTCTCCTGTGAATCTGTCTCATGTCCATTTAATTCTCAAGACCAGCCAACAACCTAAAAGGGTGGAGTTAACATTTTGTCTTGGCAACGTCTTTCTTGAAGGCATCTTCAATTTTACCTCCTTCCTTGGCTTGGTTCCTCAGTATGCTTACATGCTCTCAGTTACTCTTCAGAAACTCTGTGAACACAGGCTGTGTCTTTCAAAATGAAACACATCAGTCCTAGAACTCCTTGGTATAGATGGACTCCTTGGTGTCAATGAATTTCCATGACAGTGTTTAGTGTGATACACACATGAGATTCATTTGTCAAAACCCATAGAGTATACGCTACCAGGAGTAAATTCTAATGCAAACTTTGGACTCCGGTGATAGCAATGTGGCCATGCAGATTCATCAGTGTTAACCAACACACAGAATGATAAGACAGTTGGGGACTTGGGAGGCTCTGAGGACCAATTTCAGACTTAAAGAAAGTAGGGGAAAACAATAGACAATTCAGGTATTACCTAAATAAATCCCTTACGATGATACAGTGGAAGTGGTAAATATGTTCAAGGGATTAGGTCTGATATACAGATCTGATAGACCTTCTAGAACTAACACCCCCCAAAAGATGTCCTTTTCAATATAGGGGACAGGAATGAAAAAGTAGGAAGTCAAGAAATACCTGGAGTAACAGGCAAATTTGGCCTTGGAGTACAAAATGAAGCAGGGCAAAGTCTAATGGACTTTGTCCAAGAGAGCACATCACACTGGTTATAGCAAACACCCTCTTCCAACAACACAAGAGAAGACTCTACACATGGACATCACCAGATGGTCAACACCAAAATCAGAGTGATTATATTTTTTGCAGCCAAATGGAGAAGCTCTAGACAGTTAACAAAAACAAGACCAGGAGCTGACTGTGGCTCAGATCATGAACTCCTTATTGCCAAATTCAGACTTAAATTGAAGAAAGCAGGGAAAACCACTTGACCATTCAGGTATCACCTAAATCAAATCTCTTATGATTGTACAGTGGGAGTGATGGATAGATTCAAGGGATTAGATCTGATAGAGTGCCTGAAGAACTAGGGACTGAGGTTCGTGACATTGTACAGGAGGTAGTGATCAAGACCATCCCCAAGAAAAAGAAATGCAAAAAGGCAAATTGTTGTCTGACAAGGCCTTACAAATATCTGTAAAAAGAAAAGAAGTGAAAGGAGTAAAGGAAAGATATACCCATTTGAATGCAGAGTTCCAAAGAATAACAAGGAGACATAAGAAAGCCTTCCTCAGTAATCAATGCAAAGAAATAGAGGAAAGCAATAGAATGGGAAAGACTAGAGATCTCTTCAAGAAAATTGGAGATACCAAGGGAACATTTCATGAAAAGATGAGCACAATAAAGGACAGAAATGGTGTGGACCTAACAGAAGCAGAAGATATTAAGAAGAGGTGGAACAATACACAGAAGAACTATACAAAAAAGAACTTCATGACCCAGATAACCATGATGGTGTGATCACTCACCTAGAGCCAGACATCCTGGAATGTGAAGTCAGGAAACATCACTATGAACAAAGCTACTGGAGGTGTAGGAATTCCAGTTGAGCTATTTCAAATCCTAAAAGATGATGCTGTGAAAGTGCTTCATTCAATATGCCTGCAAATCTGGAAAACTCAGCAGTGGCCACAGAACTGGAAAAAGTCAGTTTTCATTCCAATCCCAAAGAAAGGCAATGCCAAAGAATGCTCAAACTATCACACAACTGCACTCATCTCACACACTAGCAAAGTAATACTCAAAATTCTCCAAGCTAGGCTTCAACAGTACATGAACCATGAACTTCCAGATGTTCAAACTGGATTTAGAAGAGACAGAGGAACCAGAGATCAAATTGTAAACATCTCTAAAAAGCAAGAGAGTTCTAGAAAAACATCTACTTTTGCTTTGACTACGCCAAAGCATTTGACTGTGTGGATCATTACAAACTGTGGAAAATTCTGAAAGAGATGGGAATACCAGACCACCTGACCTGCCTCCTGAGAAATCTGTATGCTGGTCAATAAGTAACAGTTAGAACTGGACATGGAACAACAGACTGGTTCCAAATTGGGAAAGGAGTATGCCAAGGATGTATATTGTCAGCTTGCTTATTTAACTTATATGCAGAGTACATCAAGAGAAACACTGGGCTGGATGAAGCACAAGCCGGAATCAAGGTTGCCAGGAGAAATGCCAATAACCTCAGATATGCAGATGACATCTCCCTTATGGCAGAAAGTGAAGAAAAACTAAAGAGTCTCTTGATGAAAGTGAAAGAGGAGAGTGAAAAAGTTGCCTTAAAACTCAGTATTCAGAAAACTAAGATCATGGCATCTGGTGCCATCACTTCATGGCACATAGTTGGGAAACAATGGAAACAGTGACAGACTATTTTTTTTTGGTTCCAAAATCACTGCAGATGGTGACTGCAGCCATGAAATTAAAAGATGCTTGCTTCTTGGAAGAAAAGCTATGACCAACCTAGATAGCATATTAAAAAGCAGAGACATTACTTTGCCGACTAAGGTCCGTCTAGTCAAGGCTATGGTTTTTTCCAGTAGTCATGTATGGATATGAGAGTTGGAGTATAAAGAAAGCTGAGCGCTGAAGAATTGATGGTTTTGAACTGTGGTGTTGGAGAAGACCCTTGAGAGTTCCTTGGACAGCAAGGAGATCCAACCAGTCCCTCCTAAAGGAAATCAGTCCTGATTATTCATTGGAAGGACTGATGTTGAAGCTGAAACTCCAAAACTTTGGCCACCTGATGGGAAGAACTGACTCATTGAAAAAGACCCTGATGCTGGGAAAGATTAAAGGCAGGAGGAAAAGGGGATGACAGAGGATGAGATGCTTGGATGGCATCACCGACTCAATGAACATGAGTTTGAGTAAGGTCTAGGAGTTGGTGATGGACAGGGAAGCCTGGCATATTGCAATCCTTGGGGTTGTAAAAAACTGGACGCAACTGAGTGACCTAGCTGAACTGAACTGAACTGAGTACCTGTGTTTGAGCGTAGGATGTAGGAAGACAGCAACAACAGAGCAGGGTTCATGTGGTACCTCTCTCTACTCTGCTCCATTCTGCTGTCACCTCAAAACTGCTTTAAAATATATCATGAAGCCTATTTAAACAAAGGGAAAAGCAGAGCTTTCAGTAACATCACATGGCTACTCCTCTTTGAGTCCTTATCTTGTCTGGGCCCCTTGAGAGTCAAACTTCAGTGGACACTGTCCTTTCAACACACATCCTTTCAAAGTTTCATCTGCCAACCTCTTTCTATCTCATTCAGTTCAATTTAGTTCAGTCTCATTACACTCTTTCTTTTTTAAGATACTCTTCCTACTCTTTCAATTTGAAATATAATTGACTGGCAATATTATATTATTTTTCTGGTATATCACATAGTGATTTGATATTTTTATACATTATATAATGATCACCAATATAAGTCTAGTTACCATTCACCACCATTGAAAGTTATTACAGTGTTAGGAACTCTATTCCCTAATGCTTTCATTACGTTCCCATGTTTTATAACTGTAAATTTGAAACTGGAGGAAGCAATCTTTTTCACTTATTGAACTCATCCCCTACTCCCCTCCCCCTTTGGCAACAACCAGCTTATTCTTGGAATCCTTGAGTCAATTTCTATTTTGTTGTGTTCATTTATTTTGTTTTGTGGATTCTATATATGACATCATAAGGTATTTCTCTTTCTTGGTTTGACATATGTCACTTAGCATAATGTTCTCTCAGTCCATCCATGTTGTTTTAAGATTTCATTCTCTTTTGTGGCTGAGTCATATTCCATTGTATATGTGTATACGAAATATATATATATATATATATATATATATATATATATATATATATATATATATATATATATGAAATTTTCTTTATCCATTTGCCTATTGGTGCACATCTGGATAGCTTCCATATCTTGGCTATTGTCAATAAAGTCCCATAAGCATAGGGATGTATATATCTTTTTAAATTAGTTTTTTTTTCCTTCAGAAAGATACCCCCAAGTGGGATTCCTGTATCATATGGTAGCTCTATTTTTAACTTTTTGAGAAAAATCTGTACTGTTCATACTGTTTTCCATAGTGTCTGTACCAATTAATATCTCCAACAAAAGTGCACAAGAGTTCCCCTTTTTTACATATCCCTGAAAATGCTTATTTGTTATCATTTGGATGATAGCCATTCTGTCCGGTCTGACTTGATATTTATTATGGTTCTGGTGTGCATTTCCCTGATTATAAAGGATTTTTAAAAAATTTTATCTTTTGGCCACTCCACATGGCAAGTGGGATCTTAATTCCCCCACCAGGGCTAGAAACTGTGTCCCTTGCATTGGTAGCATGGAGTCTTAACCACTGGACCATCAGAGAAGTCCTGCAGATAAATGATGTTGACATCTTTTCATGTGTCCATTGGCCATTTGCATGTTCTTTGGAAAAATACCTGTTTGGGTGTTCTGACCATTTTTGGTGATTGAGTTCTGTGAGTTCTTGGTCTATTTTGTAAATGAACCCCTTGTCAGATATATTGTTTACAAATGCTTTCTGTCATTTGGTAGGCTGCTGTTTTATTTTGCATCTGTTGATGAGATGGTTAGGACAGAGTTTTCTGGTATGCTTCAGTCCATGGGGACACAAAGAGTTGGACACAACTTAGTGACTGTACAGCAACAAGAAATATTGGTGATGGGGAGGGCAAAGAAGAGGATGAAAAAGTGGAGTGAGGGCTGGGACTTGAAGGGTGACTGGCATTTTGTGAAAAAACATTTATATATAGTGACTTTAATTTATATAGCTCCCAAATGGAGAAAACACAAATGCCCTTCAACTGGTGAATAGACAAATTATGGTTTATCTATACAATGCAACATTAATCAATTAATTAAGCAATGACAGCAATTAAGCAATAAAAAGAAACTACAAAGACATGAAATTAAATTCTAAATCTCAAATGCAGTTTTGCTGAGTGAAAGAAACCAGATTCAAGGCTACTCACTATATTACTCAGGTGATATGACATTCTGAGAAAGGCAGAAACAGAGACAGAACACAGATTGGTGATTGCCGGTGGGTAGGCATTGACAACAAAGAGGGAAAGGGGAGTTTTGAGGGGATTGTTTTGTCAGTGAACCTTTTGGGTACTTATACAGGTATATATGGGGCTTCCCTGGTGGCTTAGCGGTAAAGAATCTGCCTGCAGGAAACGTGGATTCAATACTTGAATTGGGAAGATACCTTGAAGAAGGAAATGGCAACTCATTCCAGTATTCTTGCCTGGGAAATTCCAAAGACATAGGAGCCTGGCAGACTACAGTCCATGGAGTCACAAAATTCAGACACGACTTAGCAACTAAGCAACAACAAGTAAATAGAGGTGGGGAGAAGGTAGAGTGGGGTGGGCTGGGGACTCCTTGGGGCTCTGTGGATTCTGATGGAAACACAAGGCAGGCTGATGGAGAAGAGGAGCACACACAGCAATGCTCCTGCTCCCTGCAGAGCATTCCTTCTCTTGAGCCCTCTGTGATTCTGACTTGGTTTCTCCCTGGGGACAGGCACAGCCCCAAGTCTGGGGCAGGGTCCTGGGTGTCTGAGTCCCAGTGCAATCTGCTGCCTCAATTGCCCCTTTCTGTAGCTCCCTCATCCTGCAGATACCCTGGCAGCAGAAATGATGCAGGGTGTTCTAAACATGATGAGGAAATGCAACAGTAATTCGCAGTAACACATCTGGTGTGATCAGTTGCTCTTCACCTGGAATGGAAATAGAGCAAGAGGCTCTTTACAAATATGTAAACTCTTATCAGAGGATGCCTTGTACAAAAGTAACAAAGTAGCTTCTCTGGAGATACTACTGTATCTATAACAACTATTATCCATAACCTACAACCTTCAGACACTTTGTGGCATTAAATTATCATGACACTGTGGTGGGTATTGTTATTATCTTTTTACATCCCAGATATTAGAGTCCAAAGAAATTAAAGTGAAAGCACAGTATCATGCACCAGTAATGGACAGAGTCCATCCCGACTCATTCATGCCTGATTGCTTCTCATTACTGCTCTTGATGCTCAGTACCACCCCCAGACCAGTACTTCTGTGTCTTGCACACCTGTAGTCTCTCTGTAGCCTTCAGGGTCCTGATACTGGAAGAAACAGAGGGAATGTTGGCTCAGCTGATGGATCTGGTGCTGGGGCAGTTTGGTCTGGAAAAACCTCACACATGCAAGGAGGGTCCCCTTCAGTACTGTGGAGGAACTTGAACATGTACCTGCTGGGAACTGTTGCCTGGAGTCTCAAAACTCCACTGTGGCCTGTGGCCTTATCCCTGATCATTGATACCGAAAAGAGAGACATGAAACAGGCTGATACAGGACACATGAGGAGAAACAGAAGATGCAGAAGATTGAACAGAGAAACAGAAGCTTGAAAGATTGAAGAAACTGAGAAAGACCCACATCATTTCACCACCCCCAATTAACTTAAGCCTTACTTTTTAAACACACATACACATACATGCGCACAGTATCGATGTCTCCATTTCATCACATGTACCACCCTGCATTATAGTTAATTTATTAGTTTAACTAATGTTTATTGAGCATATATTAATACTATGAGCCAGACACTGTTCCAGGCACTAAGGATATAACAGTGAACCAAACAAACAAAAATCCCTGAAACTATATTCAACTAAACAATTAGATGGGAATACCCAAGGCAAGGTAAATATAAATGATTATATAAACTGCCAGAAAAAGTTTATATTAAGTTTTCCTACCAATGCCGGTAAATACTAAATGACTGAATACAAATTTTAATCTATACACCAAAGATTTATGTGTTATATACACTTTACAACTAATTTCACATCACAGCCCACATGGAAGTGAATAATATGTGTTCAGCATCCTGGAATAGATGAATAGGGCTAGGTGCAACCTGAGCACTGAGGTCTGGGGGATGATGCCTCAGTCTCCACCAGGCTGCCTGAGGAACAAAGTGACACACATTTCAGCATGCCTCTAATCCATGTGTAGCAAATACTATAGTGTATCATTTGGCAAACTTTGCTTAATAGACACAAGCTTCCTACAAATTGAACAACTGACATTCCAATAGAATAAGTGGAAACTATGATGAATAGACAATTTACAGAGCCCACAGAGAAAACAGCAAGGCCTAAAAATCATGTAAATAGGTGCTCAACCTCACTAACAGCTAGGAAAATACAAAAACAAAAAAACCCTTTTCTTGTTGTCTGTTCTTGAGATGCTGGGGAAATGGGTACCCTTGATATTCCTCGTGGAAATTAGTTAAATATTTTGAGGTAACAATCTATTATGGTGCATTGAAATGAAAAAATATGCTTATTGCATACATGAACAGACATTAGAGCCTTGTTTGTAATGTCAAAGACTAGGGAGAAACAACATACCCACTGATTGAAGACTGATAGAGTAAAGATGCACCAAGTCCTGGAGTCCTGTGCAGGGGTGAGCAGTCATGAAGCACCACTCTCATGTTGTTCAGTTGCTCAGTTGTGTCTGACTCTTTGCAACCCCATGGACTGCAGCACCCCAGGCCTCCCTGTTCTTCACCATCTCCTGGAGTTTGCTTAAACTCATGTCCATTGAGCTGGTGATGCCATCCAACCATCTCATCCTCTGTCATCCCCTTCTCCTCCTGCCTTCAATCTTTCCTAGTATCAGCGTCTTTTCAAATGGGTGAGTTCTTCCCATCAGGTGGCCAAAGTATTGGAGTTTCAGCTTCAGCATCGTCAGTCTTTCCAATGAATATTCAGGATTGATTTCTTTTAGGATGGACTGGTTTGATCTCCTTGCAGTCTAAGGGACTCTCAAGAGTCTTCTCTAACACCACAGTTCAAAAGCATCAATCCTTCGGCACCCAGTCTTCTTTATGGTCCAACTCTCATATCCATATGTGACTACTGGAAAAACCATAGCTTTGACTATGTGGATTTTGTAGGTACAACATTGTCTGCTTTTTAAAACGCTGTCTGAAAGTGAAAGTGGCTCAGTTGTGTCCTACTCTTTGTGATCCCCTGGGCTATATAGTCCATGGAATTCTTCATGCCAGAATACTAGAGTGGGTATCCTTTCCCTTCTCTAGGGGATCTTCCCAACCCAGGGATTGAACTCAAGTCTCCTGCACTGCAGGCAGATTCTTTATTAGCTGAGCTATAAGGTAAGCCCAAGAATACTGAAGTGGCTAGATTATCCATTTTCCAGCAGATCTTCCCAACCCAAGAATCAAATCGGGATCTTCTGTCTAGGTTTGTCATATCTTTTCTTCCAAGGAACAAGCTTCTTTTAATTTCATGGTTGCAGTCACTAATTATTTGAGAAATGTAAATCAAAACTACAGTGAGGTATCACCTTATTCTTGCAAGAATGGCCATCATCAAAAAATCTACAAATGATCAATACTGGAGAGGGTATGGAGAAAAGGGAGGCCTCCCACACTGTTGGTGGGAATGTAAGTTAGTATAGCCACTATGTAAAATAACATGGAGGTGCCTTAAAAAGCTAAAAATAGAATTGCTATATGATCCAACAGTCCCACTCCTGGGCATATACTGGGATAAAACCATAATTTAAAAAGACACGTGCACCCCAAAGTTTACTGCAGCACTATTTACAATAGCCTGGACATGGAGGTAACCTAAATGTCTGTCAACAGAGGAATGGATAAAAAAGATGTGGTATGTATATACGATGGAATATTACTCAGCCATAAAAAGAACAAATAATGCCCTTATACATAGTTTTGAATGTAGTTAACAGACATTTTTGGATTTTGATTTTTAACACAAAACACATAATGATTATGTTATTACAAACACTTCATAAAAGTGAGCTAATGTCATGGATTTACATTGCTTATATTGTTTTTCTTCCCAACAAATCAAATTGAAATATACATCTTTAAGCAAAAGACACTTTTATTTAGCAGACTTTCCTTAGGGTGGATTGTAAGAGGTGTAAGTAGTACAGAATAGGTTTATTTTAGGTCTCTTTGTCCATATTTAATGAATATATTATACCAGAGACCTGAAGCCATATTAAAAGCAGCACCAGGCATGTTTTGAAAATATAGCCTCAGCCGGGGTCATTCCCACAGTTCAACCTAAAGACTGTGCATCAGGTAAGAGGCACAGAAAAGGGAAGGCCAGCTGGGCTGTGGAGGAGACTCTGTTCCTGGGCTGCTCACATCTTCACTGGTCCTGGAGACAGTTCTCCATGGAGAGGTGCCCACCCCAGGTGAGGATGAGGAACAGGGAGGCTACATGCAGAGAGATGCTGTTGAAGATGGACTCAGGTTGGAGTGGGCAGGAGAGATGAAAGTGAGGCTCCAATGAGCAAAGAAAACCATAGAAGAGAAGAAGGAAGAAGGTAGTGTCCACAGAGGAGCCAAAGACCTAGAGATGGCTCTTCATTTGCTCAGCAGAGCTCTGGATTCACTCAGGTTTATGGCTCACATGGTTTAAAGGCTTATCTGGTCTGTGGCTTCTCAGGGGGCTAGAATAGAGAGGGTCTCCCATTTCCATACATCATGGAAGGGAGTGTGTGATTTGAGAATCAAGATTAATGGGTATAAAGTAAAAATCTTTAAGCTCTCAGGCTCCAAAACTGACTCAGGCTATGACCTCAATTCAAATATATTCTCTCTCTTGAAAAATGCTAAGTGACCCTCCTTGGGGTTGGAATTTCCATGTGGTAGTTCACATTCTAAGCCTGCCCAAGTGCCTAGCATGGATCCAGCACATGAAGGTTAAGACATGACCTCTGGCCAGGAGGAGCTAGCAGCCTAGGGAGGGAGGCAACTTGGGAGGACCATGGCCTGCAGGGCCACTGGGAAGTTTGTGCTCTGTTGTGCCTACAAGAACAGAGACCCAGCACGGAGAGTCTGTAGGCCATTATACTTGACATGTGTTCTCATTCAGTTCTGCAATTTTATCCACTCACCAAATATCCATGGAGCCTCTTTCCATGGCAGATTCTTTTACAGAGTAAAAAGCACACCGAGCGGAAAAATAATCATTCCAAGCATGATCCCCAGTCTCATGAGGCTCACAGTCTAGAGGTGAGACAAAGATATAACTACCAGCAGTATAAGATATGCAATGTTGAAAGCAGTTCCGAATGTGGATTATTAATTTTCCTGCGTGGTTGGAGGTTGGTGAGGGGTCAATGTGGAGAGGTAATCAGGGATGGCTTCTCAAAGAAAGAAGTATATGCTGAGCTGTGAGAGTACAATTAGGTTTCGCCATCTATCAGAAAAATAAGCCTATGAATAAAAGAATGAAGTAAGTGTGTTTCTGACAGAAGGCCCATCCAGAAGAGAGCATGGCATGGTGCAATCAGGGAGTGTGTGTGTGTGCGTGCACATGCATGTTGGATCCTATGTGAAACATTTAGCTCATTTGTTTATCTACATTCTTCTTTATGAAGAGGAAGGATAAAAATGTTAGCCTGCTTCATTTTGGACTGATCAAATAGATGATAATCCAGCAACTTTGATGAGACATAAACACCCATATTAAAATTCCACAAATGCTCACCATCAAGGAAGTCTATCAATTCACACTACTAAAGTTTTTTCTTATTAATATTTATTTATATATTACTTATATTCTCCCCACAGATGGAAAGATAGCAAATTTAACCTTCTTTTAGATTAACGTATATATCCTCACAAGTTTGACGATCACTAAGTACTGGTATATGCATTATCTTCTTTGATCCTGAGCTCTTTTTCTTTTCTCTTGATGGCAGTGCAAAAAAAAAAAAAAAAACTTTTCTCTTTCATCAGTTCTGCCAATTGATAATTGGACAGTCAATTCAGTGGCTGTATAAGATACTCCCTTAATCTTTTTCAGTCAATTGCATCAAACAAGAACTTCTGACTAGAAATAAATCTTTAACAAATATGACTGATATTCTAAAGTAACAGATGTGAAAATTTACAGTATATTTCAAAACCAAATTGATTTTTAAAACCACATGCATGGATTGTCAAGGAAATTAATTTCTGTAATTTGTTGGGATACAAGTATGGTCTGAGAATGGTCTGTGGATTACCAGGAGTCTTGTCTGAAGGGAGAGAGATACAAATACAGACCCGGATTTTAGGCCTGACTCTGTCACTCTATGGTCCAGAAACTCAACACTGTTCCCTGGCTGCTCTGTCTGCAAGATGAAAACTTTGATACAGTTACCCATAGCTTGGGATACATTTAGAAAGTGATTTAAAAGTGTTCTAATCACTTTCACTTATTTTGATTTTATTCTTTGCAGTGATCCTGTGTAGTAACTGGACCATGATGTAGCATTTATAATAATAAAAAAGAGAATGGGATGTCCAGAGAAGTGCAGGGGCAGGCTCAGCATTGCATGACTGCAGCAGGGTCTCCTGGCTTCCAGGAAAGCACACCCACTGCTGCCACCCAGAGCTCTGGAGTCCCCAGATGAAATTCCTGAAGGAGATCCCATATGCAAGCAGGCTTGTACTCAGCTTCCTGAACTGGTTCTACCTACTCTTTGGTGCAGACCCTCCTTCGGGCCAAAAGAGATTAAGGTAGGCGTAGGAGGGAAAGGCAGCAAATAAGAACTTTAATAAATTAAATTTTAATTTAAAAATTGGGCTTATATGATTCAGGAATCTGACTCCTGGGCATATATCCAGAGAAATCTCTAATTCAAAAAGATCCATGTACCCCAAAGTTCACAACAGCGCTATTCACAATAGCCAAGACATGGAAGCAACTTAAGTGTCCATCAATAGATGAATGGATAGAGAAAATGTGGTACAGATATACAGTGGAATATTGCTCAGCCATAAAAATGAAATAACGCCATTTCCAGCAACATGGATGGACCTAGCGATTATCACACCAAGTGAAGTAAGTCAGACAAAGACAAATGTCCTATTATATCACATATATGTGAAATCTAATCTATGACACAAATGAATTTATTTATGAAACAGAAACTGACTCACAGACATAGAAAACAAACTTATATTTACCAAAAGGGAGAAGGAGTGGAGGAACAATAGATTGAGAGTTTTGGGATTAGCAGATAGAAATTGCTATATATAAAATAGATAAACAGCAAGATCATACTGTATAATACAGGGCACTATATTCAATATACTGAAGTAAGTCATAACAGAAAAGAATATGAAAAAGTATATTTATACATATGTATAATTGTATCACTTTTCAGTATACCAGATGCCAACACAATGTTGTAAATCAATTATATTTCAATAAAATAAATAAAATAAAAACAAACTTTATTTTTTTATTATTTTTTTTTAAAACAAACTTTATTTTTTCTAGATTTCTTCACAATTGCCAAAATTTGCAATCTTCAGATGCAAACGTTTGCTTCTGGCAGGGGAGGGGCTTTTTCCGTTAAAATCAGACTAAGAAAAATATTCAAAAATTGAATTTTATTAAATATTATTTTAAATAGGAAACAACTTTGGATTTTTTGTTGTTGATTTTAATACAAGAGCATTATTGAGCCGTAACTCATATACTTTAGCAAGTGACTCATTTATAATGTGTAACCTGATAGCTTTCAGTATATTCACAGAGTTGAAATTTGACCACAGTCAAATTTAGAACATTTTATCACCCCAAAATGATACTCTGTATCCATTATCAGTCATTCCTATTTCCTTTCAAATTCCTTCCCTCCCAAAGTCCTAGGCAATTCCTAAAATAATTTCTGTCCCTATAGATTTGCATATTCTGAACATTTCATACAAATTGATTCATACCCTATGTTATATTTTTTACCTGGTTTCTTTAACTTAGTAAAATATTTTCAAGGTTCAGTGGTGTTGTAGTATGTATTAATATCTGCATTCTTGTACATATTAAGCAATATTCCATTGTTTGGACATACCACATTTATCCATTCATCAATTTTTGCCACTTCTTGGCTATTATGACTAATGCTGCTATCTATGTACATCAATTGTACAAGTTTTTGTGTGGATGTATGTTTTCAATGGGCTTCCCTCATAGCTCAGTTGGTAAAGATTCTACCTGCAATGCAGGAGACCCTGATTCGATTCCTGAGTCGGGCAGATCCGCTAGAGAAGGGATAAGCTATTCTTGGGCTTCCCTTGTTGCTCAGCTGGTAAAGAATCCTCCTGCAATGTGGGAGACCTGAGTTGGGAATCCCTGGAGAAGGGAAAGGCTACCTACTCCAGTCTTCTGGTCTGGAGAATTCCATGGGCTGTATAGTCCATGGGATCACAAAGAGTTGGACACAACTGAGTGACTTTCACTTTCACATGTTTTCATTTCTCTTGACTAATGCCTAGAAGTAGATTTGCTGGATCAAATAACTTTTAGTTATTTAGTTTCACTTTTCAAGGAACTGTGAAACTTTTTTTTTTTGCAAAGCAGCTGCAGCATTTTATATTCCCACAAGCAAGATCTCAGCGTTCCAGTCTCATTACATCTTTGCCATCATATATTATTATTTGTCTTTTTCTTTATAACTGTTCTAAAGGGCGTGTATCTCATTGTGGTTTTGATTACCATTTCTCTGATGGTTAATTATGTTGAACACCTTTTTATGTACTATTTGGGTATTTATGTGTCTTCCTAAGAGAAATTGTTAGTCAAATACTGTGTCCATTTTTAAAATTGGATACTTGTCTTTTTAATATTAGTTGTAAGAATTCTTTGTATATGCTAGATTCAAAGTTCCCTATTATATATAGTATTTGCAAAAAATTTTTTCCAAATTTATGTGTTATGTTTTCAATTTCTTGATGGTGTCCTCTAAAGCACAAGAATTTTAGTTTATATTGTCTAATTTATCTGTTTTATCTTTTGTCATTTGAGGTTATAGTGTCAAATCTAAGAAGGATTTTCCT
Source organism: Capricornis sumatraensis (assembly GCF_032405125.1). Classification (NCBI taxonomy): domain Eukaryota; kingdom Metazoa; phylum Chordata; class Mammalia; order Artiodactyla; family Bovidae; genus Capricornis; species Capricornis sumatraensis. The sequence goes on along the minus strand of NC_091071.1, from coordinate 123,278,153 downwards.
AACTTGAGGTCATGAAGATTCTGTTTGAAAATTTTAGCTCTTATGTGTAGGTCAATGACCCATTTGGGGTAAGTTTTTGGGTTTGGTATGAGGAAAAGGTTCAACTTGGTTTCCTTATTGAAATAACGAAATGAGCAAGAATAAGTGGTTGCCAAATTGTGGGCTGGAAGAATTCCAACAGTCCTCCATGTGACACATTGCATTTTCCAAATAATTTTATGATATTTTTTTTCTCCATTTGCTTTTATAGAAATTGCCATTCACCCATTATAGGGTAGATTTTATTTCTCTTCATCTTGAGATTGAGGGTGCTTGTTGCTCACTTCTAACCCACAGAATCTGGGAGAATTGATGCTATGTGATATTTGAGCCACTGATATTCTTAGCTAGAACCCAAACTAATGCTTAGAGTATTGAGCACTAAAAAATTCTATTTCTTCTCCAAGGCTACTGCAAAGTAAGAAAACAGAGTCCTTGAAAAAATCTATTGTAGGTGTTTTAGATCACAATCCCAGCTGAGGCCCCAGACAACATGAAATATCAATTGCCAGATGTGTAACTAAAGATGCTATCAATTCTGGTTTCCTCAGTGTGTATGCCCAACAGTGGGATTCCTGGGTCATAAGGCAGTTCTATTTCCAGTTTTTAAAGGAATCTCCACACTGTTCTCCATAGTGGCTGTACTAGTTTGCATTCCCACAGGATACAGGATGCTTGGGGCTGGTGCACTGGGATGACCCAGAGAGATGGTATGGGGAGGGAGATGGGAGGGGGGTTCAGGATTGGGAACTCATGTACACTCGTGGAGGATTCATGTTGATGTATGGCAAAACCAATACAGTATTGTAAAGCAAAATAAAGTGAAATTAAAAAAAAAGATGCTATCAGATAATTCAAGTCCCCATCTGCTGAGTGATCCAAGGTAAAACCTTAAATACTGTTGTACAAAATAGCATGTCTGAGTTCTTCACCCACAGATCCATGAGTACAAAAAAATTGTTGGGAAAGATGATCTGCTTGTGAGTAGAGTAACAATCCTTGAATAATCCTCCAAATGACTGCATTGTTGTATGACTAAAATAACAGATGTGAAGATTAGAATATTTAATGAATTACAGGAAGTATGAGGAAACTATGGGAGGAAGGTCCTGTTCTTTGGCTTTCCTCCTAGTCCACAAGGATGTCCCTACTGTGGTCCTTGCCTACCTCTCTACCCCCTCCCCCTAGACTCTTGGACCAGCAAAACATCTTGGAGTACTGGTTCTCATCTGGCTCCTAAGGGGCCTATGTTCCTCTGGTCTGAGATGTTTTTCTCCTCCCATTCCTCTTTGGTATTTCCTCCACACATCCGTGATTTATGAAGGTTAGTCCGCCTTCGGGCTCAGTGCACAGAGCTCCTCTTTCACCACATTCACTGTCCATGTGAGTTCCCTTTACGCATGCATTTGCACTTAGTCGCTCTTTGTGACCCATGGACTGTAGCCCACCAGGCTCCTCAGTTCATGGGACTCTCCAGGCAAGAATACTAGAGTGGGTTGCCATTTCTTTCTCCAGGGTATTTTCTAGACCCAGGGATCAAACCCATGTCTCTTGCATCTCCTGCATTGCAGGCAGATTCTTTGCCAGCAGAGCCACCAAGGAAGCAGATTTCCTTTATACTGAAGCTTAAAACCATCAGCATACAGAAGCTTTCCCTCAGGTCCTACAGTGACCCAGATCTGACTAACCTTCAGGGTTCTTCTCTAGCCCTAGAAGCACAGTTATTCCTGCCTTGTGGGACTGTGGATAGATGCCCAAAGTATCATATAGCCCTCCTTCAGATCTCCAAGATTTTACATATGCAACTGCCTCTGCCCAAATTTCTCTTCTACTTCTTTGTTTCATTATACTCTCATTATTCTTTGAAATTTTGCTCTTCATTTAAACTCCATCTGATATCCTACTTTCTCAGACTCATCTGAGGGGCCCTATTGGTTGCTCTTACATTCTGTGGTTTGTGTTCCTATTTTTTGTGATGCTCTTGGTACTGTTGACTTGCCTGTCTGAACCTCTGGATTTAGAGCTCTTAGAAAGTAGAGAGCAGTGTGTCCTGGGACTTAACATGCTGTATATTCCAGTGTGGAGGCCAAGTATGTGGTTTTACTAGAGATGCCATGTACATTAAATAAGACACCTGGATGAAAAAGCACCCCTTTCCCTTGCTGTAGAATCTTATAAGGCAAATCCTTGTCAATTGCCTTTACTGTGTTATCCAGACACTTGGCTGTGATCCATCAGACACTCTCATCCATTAAATATGATTATATGCTTTGTTAGAATAGCCAGATGTTAAGCACGGTGAAAAGATGTCATTTCACCCAATGGAAAGATTATGAACATATTTACAGTGCAATCAACCACAAACCACATTTAAATCAACCACATTAAATGATCCAATTAAATTATGGATAGAGTAGACAGGTTTTTCTGTTAGTGAACCCTGGAATAATGGGTTCTCCCAGGAGAGTGGAGTTTTGGGGTGGAGTTGAATTTCTGAGGAGTAGTCATGACCTTGCTAATTGTTCTATCTGCTTGAAATTTTATTGATGATTTGTGAAAGTTGTTATCCCAGGAAAGCCTACCCCAAAGTTCAAGATATTTTAAGGATTTACATAGGACATGTTTTAAATGGGATTTCATCCCTGTTCAGTTGATGGGGCCAGCATCTAACCAGATATCCATGCTAGAAATATGGAAATCAATCAGTTATCTAGTTCTGCCTATCTCATCTCCCAAATACTATTCAAATTGTCTCATTTACAGGCCAACAGTAAACTGTCCAAGTCAACATACCCTTATTACCTCTTGGGTGAACTCCCTCCATAATTTAAAGGTTAATGAATTCCTTTTGTAAATCTAAGGAGATATTGATTGACCTGGGGAAGAAATTCAATACACACAGTACGGAAGTCAAAGAATTGAACATTTTAATTATGTTTTTCTAATATGGACATTTTGAACTGAAATTATTTCCCAATACCTTCTGATAAAGTTTGATTACTAAACTTCCCTAACTCTGAGAAAGGGAGAACTAATTTGGTAATTAGAAATCAAATTTTAAAAAGAGGCAAGCACTATAGATGTGGAGAGAGAGGAAAAGAAAAATTGAGACTAAAAAATGATAGCTAAGGAATGGAGCTAAGAGAGGAAAAGCCAGTATTACCAGCAGGGAACTTGAAATATTTTTCTATGAGAATTAATGAAGATGGGAGAAGGTCCTTTACCTAGGAAGAGCCTGGTGTTTGGAAGGATCACTGTTAATGGCACTATTCTAAGAAGCTTTATGGTAGCTGAGTTATTGTCCACAGTCTACCAGCTATCTGGAGTGAGGTCTTCCCATCATTGTGCTCAGGGACTTTCATCATTATTTCTTCCTTCAGCACAAGGGAATGACTTAAGTTCATCCACACCCATCACCTTATCTATGACTACCTGGGATAAATGGGATAAATGGTAACTCCCTTTGCTGCCAGAGACTTCCCTGGTGGCTCAGATGGTAAAGCATCTGTCTACAATGCTGGAGACCTGGGTTTGGTCCCTGGATAGGGAAGTTCCCTGGAGAAGGAAAAGGCAACCCACTACAGTACTTTTGCCTAGAAAATCCCATTGACGGAGGAGCCTGGTGTCCATGGGGTCTCAAAGAGTCAGACACGACTAAGCGACTTCACTCAATTTGCTGCCAGATCCAAGAAGTGTGTGTGTGTGTGTGTGTGTGTGTGTGTGTGTGTGTGTGTTTTGGAGCATCACAATCAACTATGGCAATTTGGGGACAACATTTAAACAACAGCACTGACTGTGGTACAGACCATGAACTCCTTATTGCCAAATTAAGATTTAAATTGAAGAAAGTAGGGAAAACCACTAGACCATTCAGGAATCACCTAAATCAAATCCCTTACTATTATACAGTGGAAGTGATAAATAGATTCAAGGGATTAGATCTGATAGACAGAGTGCCTGAAGATCTATGGACAGAGGTTCATGACATTGTACAGGAGGCAGGAATCAAGACCATCCCCAAGGGAAAGAAACGAAAAAAGGCAAAATGATTGTCGGAGGAGGCCTTACAAATAGCTGTGAAATGAAGAGAAGCAAAAAGCAAAGGGGAAAAGGAAAGATATACGAATTTCAATGCAGAGTTCCAAAGAATAGTAAGGAGAGATAAGAAAGCCGTCCTCAGCAATCAATGCAAAGAAATAGAGGAAACCAATAGAATGTCAAAGTCTAGAGATCGCTTCAAGAAAATTAGAGATACCAAGGGAATATTTCATGCAAAGATGAGCACAATAAAGGACAGAAGTGGTATGGACCTAACAGAAGCAGAAGATATTAAGAAGAGGTGGAAAAATACACAGAATTGTACAAAAAAGATCTTCATGACCCAGATAATCATGATGGTGTGATCACCAACCTAGAGCCAGACATCCTGGAATATGAAGTCAAGTGGGCCTTAAGAAGCATCACTATAAACAAAGCTAGTGGAGGTGATGGAATTCCAGTTGAGCTACTTCAAATCCTAAAAGATAATGCTGTGAAAGTGTTGCACTCAATATGCCAGCAAACTTGGAAAACTCAGCAGTGGCCACAGGAGTGGAAATGGTCAGTTTTCATTCCAATGCCAAAGAAAGGTAATGCCAAAGAATGCTCAAACTACCGCACAATTGCATTCATCTCACAAGCTAGTGAAGTAATGCTCAAAATTCTCCAAGCCATGCTTCAATAGTACATGAACCACGAACTTCCTGATGTTCAAGCTGATTTTAGAACCAGAGGAACCAGAGATCAAATTGCCAACATCCATTGGATCATCAAAAAAGCAAGAAAGTTCCAGAAAAATATTTACTTCTGCTTTATTGACTATGCCAAAGCCTTTGACTGTGTGGATCACAACAAACTGTGGAAAATTCTTCAGGTGATGGGAATATCAGACCATCTGACCTGCCTCTTAAGTCTGTATGCAGATCAGGAAGCAACAGTTAGAGCTGGACATGGAACAATAGACTGGTTCCGAATAGGAAAAGGAGGATGTCAAGGCTGTATATTGTCACCCTGCTTATTTAACTTACATGCAGATACATCATGAAAATGCTGCACTGGATGAAGCACAAGCTGGAATCAAAATTGCTGGGAGAAATATCAATAACTTCAGATATGCAGATGACACCACCCTTATGGCAGAAAGCAAAGAAGAACTAAAGAGCCTCTTGATGAAAGTGAAAGAGGAGAGTGAAAAACTTGGCTTAAAACTCAACATTCAGAAAACTAAGATCATGGCATCTGGTCCCATCACTTCATGGCAAATAGATTGGGAAACAATGAAAACAGTGACAGACTTTGTTTTCTTGGGCTCCAAAATCACTGCCAATGGGGACTGCAGCCATAAAATTAAAAGACACTTGCTCCTTGGAAGAAAAGTTATGACCAACCTAGACAGCATATTAAAAAGCAGAGACATTACTTTGCCAACAAAGGTCCGTCTAGTCAAAGGTATGGTTTTTTCCAGTAGTCATGTATGGATGTGAGAGTTGGACCATAAAGAAAGCTGAGCACTGAAGAATTGATGCTTTTGAACTGTGGTGTTGGAGAAGACTCTTGAGAGTCCCTTGGACTGCAAGGAGATCCAACCAGCCCATCCTAAAGGAAGTCAGTCCTGAATATTCATTGGAAGGACTGATGCTGAACCTCCAATACCTTGGCTACCTGATGTGAAGTACTGACTCATTGGAAAAGACCCTGCTGCTGGGAAATATTGAAGGCAGGAGGAGAAAGGGACAACAGAGGATGAGATGGTTTTATGGCATCACCGACTCAATGGACATGGGCTTGAGTAAACTCTGGGAGTTGGTGATGGACAGGGAGGCCTGGTGTGCTAAGGTCCATGGGGTCACAAAGGATTGGACACAACTGAGTGACTGAACTGAACTGAACTTAACTGTAGTGAGTTTAGAGATCCAACCTTGAGACTCAATGAGTGGAGAAACTGTTAGTGAAGTTGCTATAGCCTGCTCTTTTCCGTTTACTAAGTATAACCTTAGGAAAATTTCATAAACACTCTATCTGAATTTCCTTATGTGTAAAGTAGGGATAATAATTTCTCACTACTTGGAGTTGTCATGGGAGGAATACATGGAATAATATATCTATATATAAAGTTTCTTAGTCTGTCTGGAACCTGAGAGATGACCAATAAATTATAGACATTATTGCACTCAAAGTTATTAATGATCCTACTTAATCATCATCAGATTTCTCCTGATTTCTCTTTGGGTACTAATAACATAGACTATTAGATTTATCTTGTAAGAATGTCTTTCTGCTTTATGGTTATTGAGAAAAATCAGCTTAGAAAAAGTACTCTCCTAGTAAGTAAGTATGGGAAATGTTGCATGCTATATACAACTTTCATCTTTATCTTGTTCTTCTGGAGGTATACCAAATTTATAAATATATTAAAGTTAACAGTTTGTTTAGCTCACACATTTTAAAGTCACTTTAAGGGCTTCCCAGTGGCTCAGTGGTAAAGAATCCACCTATTAATGTAGGAGGCATGGGTTTGATCCCTGGTCTGGGAAGATTTCACAGGCCACATGGCAACTAAGCCTGTGAGCCTCAACTATTGAGCCTGTGCTCTAGAGCCCAATAGCTGCAACTACTGAGCCCACTTGTCACAACTACTGAAGCCCGTGCACCCCAGAGCCCTTGCTCCACAGCATGAGAAGCCACTGCAATGAGAAGCTTGTGCGCTGGAACTAGAGAGTAGCCCCAGCTTGCCACAACTAGCAAAGAAGCCCATGCAGCATTGAAGACCCAGTACAGCCAAAAATAAATAAATAAAGTTATTACAAACGTAGCATTAAAAACCACTTTGAATATGGAACTAATTTTTTCCCCGTGAAATATATAATGTTCTAAAGAAGGTTTGTTCCATGGATAACATTTTGGAAAATGCATCACTAAGCAAAGCCAGTGTTTTCAATATGCTTCATGGAGTTTAAGAATCAAAAGCAAGGTGTGGGGTACTATCAGGCAGTGGCTCCAAGTCAATACCTTCAGCTCCATGGGAGGGCCTGCCACTCTTGACCTGCACTTGCTTTGATATCTTGCTTTTCAACATGATTGATGCACAAAATGATTTCACATTACCCTGTATTAGCAAAATTTGTTCTGACATTCCATTGGGAGTCAGTCAGAAATCCAGTTTGAAGTTAAGTCAATAAATGCCAAGTTTCCCATTCTTTCCTTTATCTATTAACAGTATTAATAGAATCCAAAGGCCTTTCTTTTTCTTTTCATCCTGCCAATATAAAATTATACTTTCTAGCTATCAGATCACACTCTGCTTTAAATATACTGCATCACAAATAATACTCATAGTTCAATGATAATATTCATTTTAATAGGCAAAGAAACAAAGGTGAAGAGAGTTTTAAAAGCTTGTTTATTGTCAAAGAACCAGAATTCCAGTATATGTATTATATCTGGTTCAGCCATAATGTATTATGTTCCACAGCACATCATACATCTTCAGAAAGCCTTACCTGCCCATCTTTATGGAAAGCTACAAATATGCTGTGCAACAAACTACCCAAACACTAAGTGATTTAAAGCAAACATTTGTCCTCATGAATTTGTAAATTGGCTAATTTACGTTGGGCACTGCTCTGAGTCTATTACCCTTTCCAGAGATGAGCACATTTTTTATCATGTTGATGTCAAAGACGAAAGAGAGCCAAGAAAGCCACAAACATGCTTCTCAAGCTTTGGACAACATCATGTGAGCTAACATTCTATTAAATGAACCAATTTACATGGTTGAAAGGGACAAGGAATCATGCTCTGCCTCCATAGCAGAAAAACTGCAAAGCCACATGCCAAGTAGCATAACATATTCCCAGCTTTGAAGGATTAGGATGTGGACCATCCCTTTGGGGGCATTATTCTGCCATAGTATATGTTTTTTGGACATTCTAATAGCTGTTTAGTGGTATTTCACTGTGGTTTTAGTTTACATTCTTTTGTTGGCTGTGCCACATTGCTTGTGGGACCTTAGTTCTTAGACCAGGGATTAAACCATAGTCCACAGCTACACAGACATACAGATGTATGAGTGGGACCATAAGGAAGGCTGAACACCAAAGAGTTGATGCTTTCAAATTGTGGTGCTGGAGAAGACTCTTGAGAGTCCCTTGGACTGCTAGGAGATCAAATCAATCAATCCTCAAAGAAATCAACCTGGAATACTCATTGGAAGGACTGATGCTGAAGCTCCAATATTTTGGCCACCTGTTGCAAAGAGCTGACCATTGAAAAAAAACCCCTATGCTGGGAAAGACTGAAGGTAGCAGGAGAAGCGGATGACAGAGGATAAGATGGTTGGATGACATCACCAAAAGAATTAAGAAAAACCATAATAGGATCTTACTGCTGTGCTGTGCTTAATTGCTCAATCATGTCCAACTCTTTGTGACCCCATGGACTCCAGCATGCCAAGCTACCTTGTCCTTCACCATCTCCTGGTGCTTTGCTCAACTCATGCCCACTGATTCAGTGATGCCATCCAACCAGCTCATCCTCTGCCATCCTTTCTCCTCCTGCCCTCAATCTTTCCCAGCATGAGGGTCTTTTCCAGTAAGTCAGCTCTTTGCATCAGGTGGCCAAGGTACTGGAGGTTCAGCTTCAGCATCAAGTCTGTCCAATGAACATTCAGGACTGATTTCCTATAGGATTAACTTGTTTGGTCTCCTTGCTGTCCAAGGGACTCTCAAGAATCTTCTCTAGGACCACAGTTCAAAGGCATCAATTCTTCTCCACTCAGCCTTCTTTATGGTCTATCTCTCACATCCACACAACACTACTAAAAAAGCTATAGCTTTGACTATACAGATGTTTATCAGCAAAGTGATGTTTCTGCTTTTTAATATTCTATCTAGGTTTCTCATAGTTTTACTTCCAAAGAGCAAGTGTCTTTTAATTTCATGGCTACAGTTGTCATCTGCAGTGATTTTGGAGCCCACGAAAATAACGTATGTCACTGTTTCCATTGTTTCCCCATTATTTGACATGAAGTGATGGGACCAGATGCCATGATCTTAGTTTTCTGAATATTGAGTTTTAAACCAACTTTCTTACTCTCCTCTTTCACCTTCATCAAGAGGCTCTTTAGTTTTTCTTCTCTTTCTGCCATAAGGGTGGTGTTATCTGCATATCTGAGGTTATTGATATTTCTCCCAGCAATCTCGATTCCAGCTTTTGCTTCATCCAGCCCAGCATTTCTCATCATGAATCAAGGTAGCCAGGAGAAATATCACTAACCTCAGGTATGCAGATGACACCACCCTGTGGCAGAAAGGAAGCTTCTTGATGAAAGTGAAAGAGGAGAGTGAAAAAGCTGATTTAAAACTCAGCATTCAAAAAATGAAGATCATGGCATCTAGTTCCATCACTTTGTGGCAAATAGATGGGGAAAAAATGGAAACAATGACAGAGTTAATTTTCATGGGCTCCAAAATCACTATGAATGGTGACTGCAACCATGAAATTGAAAGACGCTTGCTCCTTGGGAGAAAAGCTATGATGAACCTAGACAACCTTAATAAGAAGCAAAGACATCACCTTGCCAATCAAAGGTCAGTATAGTCAAAGCTATGGTATTTCCAGTAGTCATGTTCAGATGTGAGAGATGGATCATAAAGAAGGCTGAGTGCCGAAGAACTGATTCTTTTGAACTGTGGTTTTGGAGAAGACTCTTGATAGTCCTTCAGACAGCAGAGATCAAACCAGTCAAGCCTAAATGAAATCAACCCTGAATATTCCTTGGAAAGACTGATGCTGAAAGTCTAACACTTTGGCCAGCTGATGCAAAGAATTGACTAATTGGAAAAGACCCTGATGTTGGGAAATATTAAGGGCAGGAGAAGGGTGCCACAGAGGATGAGATGGCTGGATAGCATCACCAACTCAATGGACACAAGTTTGAGCAAACTCTGGGAGATAGTGAAGGAAAAGGAAGCCTGGCCTGCTGCAGTTCATGGGGGTCTCAAAGAGTCAGACATGACTTAGCAACTGAACTGAACTGAAATGTGTTTTTCAAACACCACAGTTCTTCATTTTGATGAAATTCTATTTATTATTTCTTACTCAGTAATGCTTTTGGCATGATATCTGATGAAACTTTCCTATCTCAAGGCCATGAAGATTATCTCCTACCTTTTATTTTAGAATTTTTTAGTTTTATGTTTTACATTTAGGTCTGATACATTCTGAGATACTTTTTGTATAGGACATAAGATATGAATAACGGTTTCATTCTCTTTTCCTTTTTTGATTTGGATATCCACTTGTTTTAGCACCATTTGTTGAAAATATTATCCTTTCTTCACTAAATTTTCTTTGCATCTTTGTAAAAAATCAATTAACAAGAATTTCTCTGGTAGTCCACAGATTAAAAATCCACACATCCATTGTAGGGAGAATGGGTTCCAACCCTGGTCAGAGAACTAAGATCCCACATGCTGTGAGGCACAGCCAAAAAGTAAATAAATACAAAAACATTTAAAAATCATTAGCAATAGAAGTATGAGTCAGTTTCTGAGCACTCTGTTCTGTTCTTTTTCTAGGAAACAGGGTCTTTATCATTGTCGCTTTATAGTATATGTGAGTTCCAAAGAATAGCAAGGAGAGATAAGAAAGCCTTCCTCAGAGATCAATGCAAAGAAATAGAGGAAAACAACAGAATGAGAAAGACTAGAGATCTCTTCAAGAAAATTAGAGATACCAAGGGAACATTTCATGCAAAGATGGGCTTGATAAAGGACAGAAATGATATGGACCTAACAGAAGCAGAAGATATTAAGAGGTGGCAAGAATACACAAAAGAACTGTACAAAAAAGATCTTTACAACCCAGATAATCATGACGGTGTGATCATTCACCTAGAGGCAGACATCCCGGAATATGAAGTCAAGTGGGCCTTAGAAATAATCACTATGAACAAAGCTAGTGGAGGTGATGGAATTCCAGTTGAGCTATTTCAAATCTTGAAAGATGATGCTGTGAAAGTGCTGTACTCAATATGCCAGCAAATTTAGAAAACTCAGTAGTGGCCTCAGGACAGGAAAAGGTCAGTTTTCATTCCAATTCCAAAGAAAGGCAATGCCAAAGAATGCTCAAACTACCGCACGATAGCACTCATCTCACACGTTAGTGAAGTAATGCTCAAAATTCGGCAAGCCAGGCTTCAGCAATACGGGAACTGTCAACTTCTCGATGTTCAAATTGGTTTTAGAAAAGGCAGAGGAACCAGAGATCAAATTGCCAACATCTCTTGGATCTTGATAAAAGCAAGAGAGTTCCAGAAAAACATCTACTTCTGCTTTATTGACTATGCCAAAGCCTTTGAATGTGGAAAATTCTTCAAGAGATGGGAATACCACACCTGACCTGCCTCTTGAGAAACCTATATGCAGGTCAGGAAGCAACATTTAGAACTGGACATGGAACAACAGACTGGTTCCAAATAGGAAAAGTAGTATGTCAAGGCTGTATATTTTCACCCTGCTTATTTAACTTATATGCAGAGTACATCATGAGAAATGCTGGGCTGGAAGAAGCATAAGCTGGAATCAAGATTACTGGGAGAAATATCAATAACCTCAGATATGCAGATGACACTACCCTTACGGCAGAAAGTGAAGAGGAGCTAGAAAGCCTCTTGATGAAAGTGAAAGAGGAGAGTGAAAAAGTTGGCTTAAAGCTCAACGTTCAGAAAACTAAGATCATGGCATCTGGTCACATCACTTCATGGGAAATAGATGGGTAAACAGTGGAAACAGTGTCAAACTTTATATTTTTGGGCTCCAAAATCACTGCAGATGGTGATTGCAGCCATGAAATGAAAAGACACTTACTCCTTGGAAGGAAAGTTATGATCAACCTAGATAGCTTATTAAAAGCAGAGACATTACTTTGCCAACAAAGGCCCGTCTAGTCAAGGCTATGGTTTTTCTAGTGGTCATATATGGATGTGAGAGTTGGACTGTGAAGAAAGCTGAGCACCGAAGAATTGATGGTTTTGAACTGTGGTGTTGCAGAAGACTCTTGAGAATCCCTTGGACTGCAAGGAGATCCAACCAGTCCATCCTGAAGGAGATCAGTCCTGGGTGTTCATTGGAAGGACTGATGCTAAAGCTGAAGCTCCAATACTCTGGCCACCTCATGTGAAGAGATGACTCATTGGAAAAGACCCTGATGCTGGGAGGGATTGGGGGCAGGAGGAGAAGGGGACGACAGAGGATGAGATGGCTGGATGTCATCACCGACTCGACGGACATGAGTTTGAGTGAACTCCGGGAGTTGGTGATGGACAGGGAGGCCTGGCGTGCTGCGATTCATGGGATCGCAAAGAGTCAAACACGACTGAGTGACTGAACTGGACTGAACTGAGCATGGATATTGTCTTTTCTTTTTTAAAGAATAGCTTCTGGTTATTCTAGGTCCTTTGGCCATACAAATTATAGATTCATGTTTCAATTATATATAGAATCATTTTAGAATATTGGCACACTGATTCTATTTTCTGGGAATTTGGCAAACTCATTTATTAGTTGTCTGTAAATTCTTGGGAAATTTCTACATAAAAACCTTTGTAATCTGTGCCAAGAAACTTTTTGTCTTCTTTTGTTTATCTTATGCTTTTCTTATTCTTATGCTTATATCTTATATGTTATTCTTATGCTTTTATCTTATCTTTTGTTTTCTTATGCTTTTTTCTTGTACAATGTTGAATAAAAATAGTGAGAACATACATCCTTTGTTTATTTCCTATTTTAGGAGAAAATAATTCAATCCTTCACCATTACATATAAAGTTAAGTGTAGGGTTGATTTTTGTTTATGTGTAGATGTCCTTTTTCAGACCTGACGGTGGGTATCGCCTGGATCTGCGCCCCTCCTCCACGATAGATTGGTTTTTACTGCTCCCTTCCTCCGCTGTAGTAGGTTTTCCCCAGTGTCCTTAGGATACTGCTTTTTGTCGCCTTTTCTCTTGTAGACTAGTTGGGCTTCCCTGAGGGCTCAGCGGTAAAGAATCTACCTGTAGTGCAGGGGACCCAGGTTTGGTCCCTGGGTTGGGAACATCCCCTGAAGAAGAAACTGGCCACCCACTTCAGTATTCTTGCCTGCAGAATTCCATGGACAGAAGAGCCTGGTGAGCTACTTCATAGTGTTGCAAAGAGTTGGACACAACTGAGCAATTAACACTTGCGGGTAAATGTTCCTGTTCTGCAGGAAGGATTGGAAAATGGATGTGAACAGACCTGAGAAGTGCCTGCCGTCCAGCACCTCCAAACAGCTTTATAACGGGGCATTCTCAGGATTCTCTCTAATCTAACATGTGAGTACCCTGTGGGGTCCTGAAAGAGAAGTCTTCTAGAAGTCTGGACCTCCTCATGTCTGTGCTGCGGGGACTTCACCCTCTCACACTAGTCCACATTTAGATCTTAGTAATTCTCAACATTTTCTTGCTGAATATTCTTACTGGCATTTAGTCATACTTTGTTGGGACCTTTTTCTTTTTTTTTTTGTAAGTGGCTCTCTCTCAAAAGTCTCAGTGTTTTGCCCTATAATCTCAGTTATCTAATGAGTTCAAGAAAATAAATGAAAGGGTTTTTTTTTTTTTTTTAAACCCTGTTTTCTTATTGGAATAGTGAGAGTAACACTTTTCCAGTTCCATACATCTGAAACTAGATGTTTCTTCTCATCTCTAGAGTTGAAGAAGATGGAGAAGTTTGGAGAGGTACTGAGTGTTATACAAAACTACTCTGAGCCCTGTTTTGTGCTAAATTGCCCATATTATCAAATTTAGACATTAAATAATTACATGAGCAGGAACTATTATTATTATTATTATTATTACCATGTCAGTTTGTACTCTTAATCATTTCACATACTGCCTTTATCTTGGGTAATCACAACACCAATCATCTGACTAAAGGGACCATGATGTTCTTGGTGTTGTTACACGATCAGCCCTTAGCAGAATACTTAGAGCATGGTGAATGCAGAAAAAGTCCCTGTTGAATAAATTAGTCCAAGTGGAGACTTCAGGCATATATACAATAGTCATTACAGGATCTCCACATTCCTTCCTTTCCCGCATTAGTGGAAGCCCGGGATAGGGTGAAATCTGTGCACTCAGAAATACATTTATTCATATATTGACCCTGTGAAGCTGAAAGGGTGGTGGCAAGGCGATCAGGAGCATGGAGGAGAGGGGGGTGGCTTGGACAGCCTTTCCTGACTCTTCCTACCATCTTATTACCTCCATTCTGGGAAACTGATTGACTCCTTTCTTTGGCCTTGGTGCTTGAACCATCTGAGATTCTCAGTCAAGTCTGTAGCGCTGCATCATTTTAACTGTTGCTTCCTCCCACTTTCCCTGCCATTCACAGATCCCTTGTTTTTCATGACAGAACATGTCTTTCTCAACATTCCAGAGTCCTGTTGCTTTACTTAAAATCCATTTCATAGTATGAACTGGATCTTCGGGTAAAGGTGTACACTTGTGATCCACACAGCAAAGCATGCATGGGGATGAAATGCAGCCCACACCCAGTTTACCAAGACAGGCAGTCAGAGCAGCGGCCACATCTGCTGGAAAGAAGCACCGCTTCCCACTTTCGCAAAGGCACTCTGTGGGTTGAAGATGGCCTTGATCCTGCATGAGACTGTGCTGAGCAGGGGGGCAAATCCGGAAAATAGCCTTTTCCTTTTGAACCTGAAATTTCTAGTAACTTCTCTGCAGTAACCTCTGACCCCTTCTGCTGCCTTCCTCTGCCATTTCTTGTGTTTCTGCTCTCACATGCTTAGATTATCCTTGGTTTTGCTACATCTCCCCGTCATCCACCACTCCATCCCACTCCACCACACACAAGCACATAGCACCGGTCTCGGTTTCCTTCTCCATTTCCATTTCATTTTTCACTGGGATTCTAAAACCAATCCTGATACTTGCACCTGCTCAGGAAATTAAAATGTCTAATCTTTTTTGGCTGCTGCATCGCTGTGAGGCCAAACTGACAATCTGCTAACTACAGACTCAGAGCTAAAATAACAAAATGTTTTGCAAGCTGGGCTAGAATCACAGGTGGCAGATTATTTTTTAGCTTTCTGAAGCCAACAAAGCAAAAGAAAAATATTCCCCAGCTCCCGTCTGCTTTTTCCATTAAACAGTGGGGAGAGGAGCCTCGAAGGGGTGGACTTCTTTGCTGTCTTCCCCACTCTTTCTCCATCTTCCATCTCCCATTTGCTTCTTATGGATAATCACCTTCCCTCCCAAGGCGTGTGCTGCAGAAGGCATCCTGAGCAGCTGTGATAACCAGAAGCCTGGGTCGAGCCTGGGTTGAGGGTGCCTGCCCACTGCCAGTCTTTAGTCTTGGAAACACAATAGTTCTCTGACAGCAGGCTGCCTCTCTGAAGGAGGTAAATGCTCTGATTGCAGATAGAGAGGGCATCTTTCCAGGAGGGTTGATGGACCTGGCTTCAGGACACTGGTCCACGGGGGTCATGTGCTGAGTTGCCCTGAAGGAATAAGAAGGAAAAAAGCATTCAGCAGAGCTGCTTGAACACTCCAAGAGCATCCTGTTTCAGCATGTGTGGCGCAGTGTTCTTTGCCTCAAACGTTCTTCCTTCAGCTCTGTGAATGTTTCCCTCCCTCATCTTTATTCAGATATTTGCTCAAACTTGATTGCTTCCAGACCATCCTATACAAACATGCTTACATCACTTTAAACTTTTATGGAATTTATTGCTGCCTCCCTCTAACTGATTTGTTGTTGTTGTTGTCATCCTCTCTCAGATATAAGCTTCATGTGTTGGTGTGTGTGTGCTCAGTCATGTCCGACTCTTTGTAAATCATTCATATTTGCTGTTTCTCTTGGCAGAGTTACAGTTTTCTGGATCAGAGTGTGCAAACAGAAAAAGTGAGCTCCTAGGAGGTTGAGAAGTTTCTCTATGTATCTCACTGCACTTTGGATCCAAGTCCCAGAGGCCTGCATCCCAGTGATGGGAGCTGCATCCTTCTTCTGAAAAGGACACTTGAGCCCTGCACCCAGACCTGTCCTGTGTGATTCTTCAGGCTGTAAGCCTGCTCTGCCTGGCACCATGATCACCATGTGTTGGGGCAGGTCCACCCGTGGTAGCTGTCATGTTCTCACTTCTGCACCCTGTTGATCCCATCCCCCATCACATATCCTACTCTGCCCTCAGCTTGTTAAGCTTCTGCCTCATTACCCTTTCGCCTGACTGTCCTACAGACTCAGGGCTGTGCACGGCCTTCCTTGTTCCTTGTTCCTTCCATACCAGACCTGTTGCCTAAGGCCAGCCTGTCCTCACCTGACCTGGTCCGGAACCCAGTCTTTTGCTATGTTCTCCTGTGGGAAGCACCTCTTCAGTTTTCCCGAGCCCTGAGCAGGGACAAGCCTTGCCCTTCAGAAGTTACTAGATGGCCTTTAATAGACATTTTTTTTTTTTTTGATTTGATTTTGGTTGCCCTGGAGCCCATAGAATGCAAAAAGGAAGCAAGGTTTCTTAAGCCAAGATTCTTAACTTGACAAGGGTTTTAATCTAGCTTATTCATCTATTCAGCAAGGACTTACTGATAAGTTAATATGTACCAAAGACCATCCCCAGGGCTGGAGATATAGAGACACAGGGGCTTCAGGTTTCTTTACATGGAGTTCAGAGCTGCGGTGCAGATCGTAGAAGACAGGGAGTAGAAGTAAGCAATGTCAACCAGTATTTGCTAAACCTGTACTTCTATATTTCAAGCCCGGAACCAAAGAGTTAACATGCTTCTACTCATCTAATTTGTGCCTCAGGGTGCCCATGGGTTTTATTCATTCTTATACCCCAGCTGTCCTTCTGGTTTTGTCCAGCTCCTCTGCAAATATGTGTGTTTTTAGAACAGCTCAGGGATTCCCTGTAGACACTTGATAGTGATCAATGGGAAATATTGCACCCTGGACTTAAGATAGAATGTCACTGCTTGTATGTGGCATTCTGTAAGTGGCATTCAGTTCAGTTCAGTTCAGTTCAGTCACTCAGTCGTGTCCGACTCTTTGTGACCCCATAGACTGCAGCATGTCAGGCCTCCCTGTCCATCAACGGTTCCCAGAGTTTACCCAAACTCATGTCCATTGAGTCAGTGATCCCATCCAACCATCTCATCCTCTGTCATCCTCTTCTCCTCCTGCCTTCAATCTTTCCCAGCATCAGGGTCTTTTCCAATGAGTCAGCTCTTCACATCAGGTGGCCAAAGTATTGGAGTTTCAGCTTCAACATCAGTCCTTCCAATGAACACTCAGGACTGATCTCCTTTAGGATGGACTGGTTGGATCTCCTTGCAGTCCAAGGGACTCTCAAGAGTCTTCTCCAACAGCACAGTTCAAAAGCATTAATTCTTTAACGCTCAGCTTTCTTTATCATCCAACTCTCACATCCATATATGACTACTGGAAAAACCATAGCCTTGACTAGATGGACCTTTGTTGGCAAAGTAATGTCTCTGCTTTTTAATATGTTGTCTACGTTGGTCATAACTTTCCTTCCAAGGAGTAAGCTTCTTTTAATTTCATGGCTACACTCACCATCTGCAGTGGCATTGGGCTGTTCTTAATGCCTACCCTTCTCCAGCTGCTCTCCTCCTCTTCTAAATACATGTAATGTTTTCTAACTGAATACCCTCTAACCACTCCCCTTATCTACCTTCCTGTGCTACAGACTTGAGTTCTTTCCTGAAAAGAAATCTGATCATAATGTCTCCTGGCCAAAGGCCTTGAATGGCTTTCTAATTCTTTAGGGTCAAGTTCAAAATCCATAGCTTGGCTTCTTAGGCATTGACCTGGCTCCTGTCTAAACCTAACCCTAACTGTAACCTTAACCCTGACCCTGAAAGTGAAAGTGTTTGTTAGTCACTTGGTCATGTTCAAATCTTTGCCTACCTATGGACTGTAGCCCACCAGGCTCCTCTGCCCATGGAATTCTCCAGGCAAGGATACTGGAGTGGGTTGCCATTTCCTTCTCCAGGGGATCTTCCAGATCCAGGGATCAAACACACAATTTCTACATTGCAGGCAGATTCTTTACCATTTGAAGCACCAGTGAAGTCCTAACCCTGATCCTAACCCTGACTCTAACACTGAGCCTGAGCATGACCCCTACTGAGCCTGAGCATGACCCCTACCCTAACCCTAACCCTAGCCTAGCTTTAGCCTGTGAGCTCACCACTGCCTCCTGGTTCATTTCATTTTGGTCCCATTGGCTGTCTGGGAGATCCTAGAGTGATATTTTTCCTCCCTCAAGGCTTTGATTAACCTTTCGCCTCTGTGCAAAAGCCTTCTTCCATCTTAGGCTCATTCCCATTGTTTGACAGTTTTTGGCTTAAAACTTTTTTTTTTCTTTCCCTCACTTCCTTTCTTTTCCCTTAAATAGTTCATGCCTCCTATTTTATACTTCTGTGATACCCCATCTTTATTCTTCCAGCCACTCTCATGGCTACTGTTGTTATGTGTGAGATGAAATGGTTGGCCACCTACCAGTCTTTGGTTAGAAAGTAATCTGCAATTAAAATGGTTGTTGCTATGTCAGAAAGTGGGGGTCTGGCTGCTCACTGCTCAAAAGTCAATAAAGAGACAAACTTGGAGAAAAGGGAATTTTGCTTTATTCTGGATGCTATCAACCAGTGGGATGGGCAGACTCCATCCACTGACAAACAGCGGACAAGGCCTTTTATAGATAGAGGGTGGGGGTCTGCATGTAGAAAGAGCACAGTCAGCTCTGACAGTCATCTTGAAATTGATCAGGTAGTAGTCTTACCAGCATCATCTTGATTGTGTCAAGTGTAATTAATCTTCCGCCTAGGGTCAGTTTGTTCCCATTTCCTTGAGGCCAGTTCTTAGAATTATAGCAGCTTATGTCATGAGTACAGTTTGGTCAACATATAGTTAAATTCTTCTACACGGTGGAGGTTTCAGTATCTACAAAACAGAGCAAAGAATATGGTTCAGAATATTATCTATAGCCCTTGAGGAGGAACCAAATATCCTTGCCTTTGCTTAATGACTAAACTATTACTGTTTTGTCCTGTTTGACTGTTTACCTTTGCTTCTGCATTTTTTTTCAATTCTCTAATTAAACTTATCCTTTGGCTAAAGTTTTTACACAGACAAAAGGCACATTGAAGACATGGGGCAGAGGGAAAGGACCATGGGGTCCTGCTCCATTTCATTGCTGGTATAACTAGGTGTATGCCACCAGGACTTGGGTTGAGCAGGAAAAGCTCTCCATGCACCAAAACACATTGGTGGTGGGTCTATTACCCATAACAAAGCCAGCATTACTAAAAGAGGAATAGCCTTTCCTCACATGGGGTTATACTCTGGAATCTCTAAGTACTTAGTAAATACTGAGTAATTATTGCTTATACCTTGGAGTTGTTATGTCACAAATTACAATGTAAAAAGGACAAGTCCATCACACAGTTTTCACTGATGAGGGTGGATAGCAGGAAAGCAGGACAACAAATTAAAAAGGGAGCACTGTTCTCTTCCTTGTTCATGGGCAGGGAGCCCTTTATCTTCAAAAGTACATGAAACTAAACAGCGGAATGTGGGCCAAATCCTGGAACTTGCTTCACTTGCAAGATGTAGGTGGAATAAAGAGAAAACATGCTTATACACTTATAAAGAAGGTCAGGTACTCTTAGCATGGGATGATAAGCCTAATACCTTTGAAGAAAATAGCCTCTTCTTCAGGCAATTTAAGGGATAGAAAACACCATGTAGTCATGTTTGGGGATAAACTATCACCTAGGAATTGGCAAGTTGACCAGTTTGAATGTGTGGTTTGGTATTTGGTCAGGGTTGTCACCATCTTCAGTTTGTTACACTGCAATCCTCTCTTGACCTACACTCAAAAATTTAGTAAGAAAAAAACTTCGTTGGATGAATTAATTCCATGGGCTTGTCTGACTCCCAAGACTTGATGATAAATTCCCGAGGGCAAAGCCCATGGCTTTCATTTTCATTGCCTCAATGTTCAGTTCAAGGCTTGTTAAGAGTAGCCACTTAATGTTGCTGAGTTTGGATAAATGAGCCTATGTACATTTTTCATTCAAAGAAGCTTTTTTTTCTTACTAAATTTTGAGTATAAATCAAGAGAAGATTGTAGTGTAGCAAACTGAAGATGGTGACAATCCTGATCAAATAAGCAGCCACACATTCAAACTAGCGAGAGGAGGGAAGAGCCACTGAGAAGGAAAAGCCAAGAAAGAAAAGTCTTGATGGGGATGGGAGGGGATGGGGTGCATTGCTCAGATGTCTAGCAAGGCGTAGTCAAGGAGAGGAGGGGGATGCCTGTTCTGATGAGGCAGGCAATGTGGGAGAAGTAGGGGTATTTGGGATGGATAAGAGCAGTGTAGACATGGGTTCAAATTCAAATTTAAATTGACAAAAGTAGGGAAAACCACTAGACCATTCATTCAGGTATGACCTAAACCAAATCCCTTATGATTTTGCAGGCAAGAGTACTGGAGTGGGTTGCCATTGCCTTCTCCGATTATACAGTAGTGCTGACAAATAGATTCAAGGGATTAGGTCTGATAGAGTGCCTGAAGAACTATAGACTGAGGTTCATGACATTGTACAGGAGGCAGGGATCAAGACCATCCCCAAGAAAAAAAAATGCAAAAAGGCAAAATGGTTGTTTGACAAGGCTTTACAAATAACTGAGAAAATAAAAGACTCAAAAGGCAAAGGAGAAAAGGAAAGATATACCCATTTGAATGCAGAGTTCCAAAGAATAACAAGGAGAGATAAGAAAGCCTTCCTCAGTGATCAATGCAAAGAAATAGAGGAAAACAATAGAATGGGAAAGACTAGAGACCTCTCCAAGAAAATTAGAGACAGCAGTGGAATATTTCTTGAAAAAAATGAGCACAATAAAGGACAGAAATGGTATGGAGTTAACAGAAGCAGAAGGCATTAAGAAGAGGTGGCAAGAATACACATAAGAACTACACAAAAAAGATGTTCATGACCCAGATAACCACTATGGTGTGATCACTCACCTAGAGCCAGACATCCTGGAATGTGGACTATGGCCCAGTTCCCTAAGTGGGCCTTATGAAGCATCACTACAAACAAAGCTAGTGGAGGTGATGGAATTCCAGTTGAACTATTTCAAGTCTGAAAAGATAATGCTGTGAAAGTGCTGCATTCAATATACCAGCAAATCTGGAAAACTCATCAGTGGCCACAGGAATGGAAAAGACCAGTTTTCATTCCGATCCCAAAGAAAGGCAATGCCAAAGAATGCTCTAACTACTGCACAATTGCACTCATCTCACACGCTAGTAAAGTAATGCTCAAAATTCTCCAAGACAGGCTTCAACAGTACATGAACCGTGAACTTTTCAATGTTGAAGCTGGATTTAGAAAAGGTAGAGGAACCAGAGATCAAATGGTCAACATCTGTTGGATCATCAAAAAAGTAAGAGAGTTCCAAAAAAAAAAAAAAATCTACTTCTGCTTTATCGACTATGCCAAAGCCTTTGACTGGGTAGATCACAACAAACTGGAAAATTCTTCAAGAGATGGGAATACCAAACCAGCTGATCTGCCTCCTGAGAAATCTGCATGCAGATTAAGAAGCAACAGTTAGAACTATACATGGAACAAAAGACTGGCTCCAAGTTGGAAAAGGCATATATTAAGGCTGCATATTGTCACCCTGCTTATTTAACTTATATGCAGAGTACATCATGAGAAATGCTGGGCTGGATGAAGCACAAGCCAGAATCAAGATTGCTGGGAGAAATATCAATAACCTCAGATATGCAGATGATACCACTCTTATGGCAGAAAGCAAAGAATGACTACAGAGCCTCTTGATGAAACTGAAAGAGGAAAGTGAAAAGTTTGGATTAAAACTAAATATTGAGAAAACTAAGATCATGGCATCTGGTCCCATCAATTCATGGGAAATAGATGGGGAAACAGTGGAAACAGTGTCAGACTTTATTTTGGGGAGCTCCAAAATCACTGCAGATGGTGACTGCAGCCATGAAATTAAAAGACACTTGCTCCTGGAAGAAAAGCTATGACCAACCTAGACAGCATATTAAAAGGCAGCGACATGACTTTTCCAACAGAGTTCTGTCTAGTCAAAGCTATGGTTTTTCCAGTAGCCATGTATGGATATGAGAGCTGGAGTATAAAGAAAGCTGAGCACCAAAGATTTGATGCTTTTGAACTGGGTGTTGAAGAAGACTCTTGAGAATCCCTTGGACAGCAAGGAGATCCAACCAGTCCATCCTAAATGAAATCAGTCCTGAATATTCATTGGAAGGACTGATGCTGAACCTGAAACTCCAATACTTTGGCCACCTGATGTGAAGAACTGACTCATTGGAAAAGACCCTGATGCTGGGAAAGATTAAAGATGAGAGGAGAAGGGGAAGATAGAGGATGAGATGGTTGGATGGCTTCACCGACTCGATCAACATGAGTTTGAGTAAGCTCCAGGAGTTGGTGATGGACAGGGAAGCCTGGCGTACTGCAGTCCATGGGGCTGCAAAGAGTCGGACACAAATGAGTGACTTAACTGAAATAAGAAGAGAGTGGCAATTTGGATAAGCTTCTGCTTCTCCATATTGTTGTTTCTTAATAAAGTTTTAAAAAGAAATGTGTGTGTTTATGTTTGAGAGAGAGAGAGAGAGAGAGATATTTAAGGGTGTAAGGACTAAGCATCATGGCACAGAAATAAAACCAATGAAACTTGGACTATGAGTCTTCCACTTATTTTATGATATTGGATAGAAAATAGAAGAACTTAGTTCACTGATTTAATGTGATGATTTAATTAGCTATCACAAATGAAACTTTTTATCAACTCTAAAGCATATTGCAAATATGTTTCTTTCAAAGATCTATTGAAATATCTAAAGTCTTTGAAAGATCTAATCTATAAAGATCTACTTATAGTTTAGTTGAATTGATGGAAGAAATTTAACCCATCTGAACAGTATGATGAACTATGTATAAAATGTTAAAAAAACTATAAGACTACAGAAATATGGAGTATCAACTTGGTGGATTTTCGGAAATCATTGACATGATCTCCCATATTGGATAACAGTATTTTCCTATTGTAATTATTTCTGTATACATTTCTATGAAAGTGAAGGTGAAGTCTCTCTGTCATGTCCCACTCTTTGTGATCCCATGGACTATGGTCTACCAGGCTTCTCTGTCCATGGGATTTTCCAGGCAAGAGTACTGGAGTGGGTTGCCATTTCCTGCCCCAGGGGATCTTCCTGTCCCAGGGATTGAACCCAGGTCTCCTGCATTGCAGGCAGACGCTTTACCCTCTGAGCTACCAGGGAATACTACATCTCTATAAGTCTTTCCAAATCTTGTTTGTGAATTTCCCCCAAAAGAGGTAGTATCTCTATATGTCAGCATCTATTAAAGTCTTATCTATAAGCTATTTATAATTTCTTAATACCTATATCATAAATTATTTATTGAAAGCTTTCATTTTACAGTTGGAGAAACAGGCTCACATATCTCACGTACTCTGCAAATTTCACACAACTAGCTCTTCTCACTGCCAGCCTAGTGCTTTTTACAATTTGACCTTAGAAAAGAGGTAGGTCTTGACTATGGCTTTGATGAACAAAAACATAGGAGCAAACAGAAAACAGGACATTTTTAGAAACAGAACATCTTGTGCAAAGGCACTGTGGCAGAAATGGGGATTGAGTATTCAAGGGTCCTTTTACAGACCAGTATGACTGCAGTAGAGGGCACACACAATTTTGGGGGGTCTGCGAACCTCTTGTAGTCCTGAGAAAAAGAATCAAGAAATTGTCAAAGATAATAATACAAATCTTTAACAATTATTTAATTATTTAGCAATCTGTCCAGTATTAAACTCTGGGACTTACCAGGTGACTCAGTGGCAAAAGAACCTGTCAGATCAGGAGACCCTGATTTGATCCCTGGGTTGGAAAATCCCCTGGAATAGGAAATGGCAACCTACTCCAGTATTCTTACCTACAGAATCCCATGGACAGGGGAGCTTGGTGGGGCTTCAGTCCATGGGGTTGCAAAGAACTGGACACAACTGAGATACTGAGCATGCACGCCAACTTTAATCTCTAAGATGACATTAGTGTCATGTAATTTGAAGACAAAATTGAACACATCAAATAAAATGAATGATTCCTTCTTGTCAAAGAAAGTCTCCTTGGAATTATATCACAAAGAACCCTTGAATCTTAACGATAATATTGAATTGAAGAAATTTCCTTCACTTATTTCAAAGCAAATGCCATTGAATAACTTTGAGGTTATAAGGGTCCTGTATATAGTTTGACTACCTTTGACAGAGCATCCATTTATTCCAGAGGGGAAAGTAGATCAGTGTCTACTAGTCCCTGACTTTTCTGAGACTTGGACCCTAGTATCACACCTCAGCATTGTGCACCACTAAACTGAATAGAATGCATTTCAAAGCTTACTGGAATATATCTAAAATCATGGAGGGCTTTCTCGAGGAAGAATGACTTTGATAGAATCCTAACAATGGAAAACTGCTACTTAAATCCCTTCATTGTCTCCCTAATGGAGACATCCCTCCTCAGTCATCCAGTTTTGTCTCCCAATATTTCTTGCCAAAATTTCTCTTTCACATCCCTATACTGCAATCTGAGATGGTTGGAGGGCATCATTGACTCAATGGACATGAGTTTGAGCAAATTCCAGGAGATAGTGAAGGACAGGGAAGCCTGCCATGCTGCAGTCCATGGGGTCACAAAGAGTCGGGCATGGCTGAGAGACTGAAGAATGACAAATACCCCAATCATACCAAACTGCTCACAGTTCTCTGAGCTTTTTATTGCTATTTCACAGTTTGGAGTCCTTAAATATCCTCATTTTTTCTACCTGATGCACCACTGTACTTCTTCTGGCTGGAGAGAATGTCTCCTTGGTATTCAAGACCCTTATGACTATTTCTTCCCCCAACTAAGGTAAAGAGGAGTACTTAACTTTGTGTTCCACTCTGTATCTTATATCACCTTCCTTACAACACTTATCTCACTATCCTGAATCCTTTTTTGTTTTAATAAGAGGTTTTTTTTTTTTTTTGTATTTATCTCTAGACTGAGCTAAACAAACAACTAGGCTCTGTATATTACTGGGTACTCTTTCCCTATTAAGTCACTGGTGCACAGTAGGTGATCTGCTTGTGAAATGAATGAATAAATTAGTGAGTGAATAAATGAAAGGTACCAGGCTAATAGTTTGAGTCCCAGAGCCAGGTGGGTGCATTAGGTAGAATGCAGATGCACTTGACTGCAAGAAATAGACAAGCCAACTCTATAAGTATAAACAGAAGTTGATTCTGGCAAAGTTTCTGTAGGGCTTTCAGGCCTTGGTTGGATGAGTCTCTGCTCAGTGACGTTAGCTGAACCTGGCTTCTTTCTCTCCTTCTGCTCTACCATCTCCTGGCTCCCCCTTGTGGCTGAAACTTGGCCGCCAACAGCTCCTGAGACCTGTTACACTCCAGGTATGCATCAAGAGAGATGCCAAGTCTCCTTGGAAAGCTCTCCGAAAGGACACATTTCCCCCAGAAACCACTAGGTAACATTTCCACAGTTCTATTACTCAGTTTGGACTGGGCAGCCACTCCTAAACCAGTAACTGCCTGGGAGGTAAGTTTTGCTGAGAAGTCACATGCTCTGGTTTAAAGCTGGGAGAGATTGTTTTTGAGGAGGGGGAGGGGAATGGTTGAGATATGGATGCCCAATCAATAAGATTATTTTAAAGAGAAGAAGGCAGGATTCGAGGGAGGTGAACGCAGTGACTAAAATGGGGGTGGAAAATACATGCCCCAAAGCCATTCCTATGGTCTGTGTTGACCTTGTATTTTTATTTATTTGAGTTGGGATTACGGTTTTTGTTCACTGTCCTTGGCTTTATAAAGTGTCAGTTTATTAAAAACAAACCAAAGAAAAAACTCCCAATAACATTTGTGTGTGTCTGTGTGTGTGTGTGTGTATCACAAGCATACATCTCCAAAGTTTGACTTCCTTTCTGTTCATGATGCATCTGCTGAGGTAGAGGTGAATCTGTCAGAGTGGGGTATAGCAGAAAGGGACCTCCTGTCCAGAGAAGCCACTCCTCCACAGGAGATGCTCCAACACTAGCAGGTAAATCTGGTTCAGTCTCCAGTGGGGTCTCTGCTTCTTTCCCCTGGGTCCTCATGCATGTCAGATTTTGCTTGTGCCTCAGTGTTTTCTCCAGTCCTGTGGAAGTCCTGCATTCAAATCCCATTAGCCTTCAAAGTCATTTTCCATCAACTGCTACTGGCTTCACAGTAAGAGCATTCAGCATGCATACAAAGTTTTGACTTGTCTTGAACATGTTTACATTCATCTCACTGAATTCAAACAAAATTCTAATCTCTCTAAAAGGGGAGGAAATTTGGACACCCCAGGGAAAGATTTTTGTTGAAATGTACTTGTTTTAGTCTCTGCCTCAGTGGAGATGTTTTTTTTGGCTGGTGCTCTCCTGCTTGTTCTGATCTTTGATTTATTCTCCTATTGAAGGAAGAAATACATTAAGTCAGCAAAGACTCATTGTACTACATGGCAGGTGCTAATATTAGCTCTAGGAAGAATAACCATGGACAAGATCTATCTGCCCCTACTCTTCTTGTAGTTTAGTTCCAGGTGGAAAAATGAACACTAAACTCATGAATCAAGATGTGATCATAGAATTTCAGCTGGTGATGACTGCAGTGAAGAAAGCCACACAGGGAGATAGAGTAGGAAGTGCCTGGGTGGAAGGCTAAGTTACATGAGGCCAGGGAAGACCCTCTGGAAGAAAAGAACATTTGAACAGAGATTTACATGATGGGAAGAACCCAGCCACAGGGGGAATTGGGGTCATGTTTTCGAGGAAGGAAACAGCAGAATCAGAGTTTGGAAGTCAGAAGTGAGCTTAGCTTGTTTGAAAAGATGAGAGCAAACATGGGAAGAGTAGTGGATGTTTTCTGGATTCTGTTCCTTTATTCTGTGGGTTACCTCTGACCCCAATGCATAATTTAACCTTTAAAGCAGCATGTTTTTACACACTGTGTTCATTTTAGAGTTGTTCAAGCTGACATACAGAACCAGTGGGTCGCTTGAAATGGCATAGCCAGCCATGAGCAGAGGAAAGATGGATCCTATGCCATACCCAACGCTAGGTCAGTGTGAGAGAGAACAGTCTATGAAAAACCATCCTTACTTCTGATACCAATTGCAGTTTGGAGGTTTCTCCAAAACAACATTAGGTTCCATACTAGAAGAACTCCCAGAACTCACTGAAGGCTGTTACACTCACGGTTATGGTTTATTACAAGGAAAGGATGCAGATGAGAAGAAACCAAGGAAATAAACATGTAGGGCAGAGTCTAGAAGGATGCGGAATGTGGAGTTTTCAGTCATCTTCCCCAAGGAGTTAGGATGGTATTTCGCTCCTGGCACTGATGTGTGGCAGTACACATGGAACACTGCCGGACAGAGAAGCTCACCTGAGCCTCAGTGTCCAGAATCTCTATTAAGGCTCCATCATGTGGGCATGTTTAGTTATTACCTTCATGATTGATTTCAGTCTCCAGTTCTTCCAGAGGCTGACTGGTATTATATGACCCAAAGCCTTTACCTCAAATCTAATTGTTACTATTTGATGTGGCCAGTTCAGTTCAGTTCAGTTCAGTCGCTCAGTCGTGTCCGACTCTTTGCAACCCCATGAATCGCAGCACGCCAGGCCTCCCTGTCCATCATCAACTCCCGGAGTTCACTCAGACTCACATCCATTGAGTCCGTGATGCCATTCAGCCATCTCATCCTGGGTCGTCCCCTTCTCCTCCTGCCCCCAATCCCTCCCAGCATCAGAGTCTTTTCCAATGAGTCAACTCTTCACATAAGGTGGCCAAAGTACTGGAGCTTCAGCTTTAGCATCATTCCTCCTAAAGAAATCCCAGGGTTGATCTCCTTCAGAATGGACTGGTTGGATCTCCTTGCAGTCCAAGGGACTCTCAAGAATCTTCTCCAACACCACAGTTCAAAAGCATCAATTCTTCCGCACTCAGCCTTCTTCACAGTCCAACTCTCACATCCATACATGACCACAGGAAAAACCGTAGCCTTGACTAGACGGACCTTAGTCAGCAAAGTAATGTCTCTGCTTTTGAATATACTATCTAGGTTGGTCATAACTTTTCTTCCAAGGAGTAAGAGTCTTTTAATTTCATGGCTGCAGTCACCCTCTGCAGCGATTTTGGAGCCCCCCAAAAATAAAGTCTGACACTGTTTCTACCTAAATCACATTGTTAGGCTATCTAGTATGACCCAAGGGCCCCAGGCAAATAAAGACACCACTGTCAGGCATATTCTAAGGGGCTGGAGATCACTTGCCAGTAGTTGAGGGCAAAGGCCACAAATCTTTCAGGGAAGATTAAATTTTTGATTGCCCACTGAATAGACATCTTCCATAGGACACTGTCTTCGTGATCGTCAGGCTTCTGGTACACACATTACTCTTGTCCTGGTCCTCTGTGTCCTTTGGGATATGGCATGGGTTGTGGCAGCAAAGTGTTCCCCTGCATTGGCAGATGCACAGGGCAGGAACAACTTCCACTCACTTCAGCCAGGACATTTTCTTACCTACTAGGCTCAAGCTCCAGAGCAGACATTGGAGTGAGCCAACCTGGGAGGTAGCCTGGGTACATGATGGAAAGCACCTTTGACAGTTTGCCCTCACATAGCATGCTGCTTAGAAAGGGCAATGTGGAAAGGAAGGCAACAAATTGGCTCTTTCCTACTGTCTCCATGGCAACCAACGCAATCCAATACTCTGGGTCCTTCTGATTCATTTCTAAACTTTATCCCTCCTCCTGACCAAAAAGCTGCCTGTTTTGTTTTAGGGCATGCACACTGATTGTGAATCCCCTCTGGCCATGACAGCTCTAGCCGCTGCCTTTATAAATGTGCTGGAAACTGACATCTGACAATGAGGAGAGAGTAGGCAGAAACAGACTTACCTGTGGGCCCATCTGAAGTGGGTCTTGGATCCTATCATAGCTCTGCAGTTCCTATATTAGGGCCTCTATTCACCCATCACACCTTAGTCTAAGAATCACTGAGGATGGTGACGGTAGCCATGAAATTAAAAGATACTTGCTCCTTGGAAGAAAAGCTATAGCAAACCCAGACAGCATATTAAGAAGCAGAGACATCATTTTTCTGACAAAGATCCATATAGTCAAAGCTATGTTTTTTCCAGTACTCATGTATGGATGTGAGGTTTGAATCATAAGGAAGGCTGAGTGCAGAAGAATTGATGCCTTTGAACTGTGGTCCTGGAGAAGACTCTTGAGGGTCCCTTGGACAGCAAGGAGACCAAACAGTCAATCCTAAAGGAAATCAACCCTGAACATTCATTAGAAGGATGGATGCTGAAGGTGAAACTCCAATACTTTGGCCACCTGATGCAGAGAGCTGACTCATTGGAAAAAGACCCAGATGCTGGGAATTGAGGGCAGGAGGAGAAGGGAGATGGCAGAGGATGAGATCAGTTCAGTTCAGTCACTCAGTCACGTCCAACTCTTTGCAATCCCTTGTGCTGCAGCACACCAGGCTTCCCTGGTACTCATCAACTCCTGGAGCTTACTCAAACTCATATACATCGAGTTGGTAATGCCATCCAAAGTTTTAGCTTCAGCATCAGTCCTTCCAATGAATATTCAGGACAGATATTCTTTAGGAGGGACTGGTTGGATCTCCTTGCAGTCCAAGTGATTGTCAAGAGTCTTCTCCAACACCACAGTTCAAAAGCATCAGTTCTTCAGCGCTCAGCTTTCTTTATAGTCCAACTCTCACATCCATACATAACTACTGGAAAAACCATAGCTTTAATAAGGCAGACCTTTGTTGGCAATGTAATGTCTCTGCTTTTTAATATGCTGTCTAGGTTGGTCATAGCTTTTCTTCCAAGGAGCAAGCGTCTTTTAATTTCATGGCTGCAGTCATCATCTTCAGTGATTTTGGATCCCCCAAAATAAAGTATCTCACTGTTTCCATTGTTTCCCCATCTCTTTGCCATGAAGTGATGTGACTGGTGCCATGATCTTAGTTTTCTGAATATTGCGTTTTTAGCCTATTTTTCACTCTCTTTCATTTTCATCAAGAGGCTCTTTAGTCCTTTGCTTTCTGCCATAAGGGTGGTGTCATCTGCATATCTGAGGTTATTGATATTTCTCCTGGCAATCTTGATTCTTGCTTGTGCTTCACCCAGCCCAGCATTTCTCATGATGTACTCAGCATATATAAGTTAAATAAGCAGGGTGACAATATACAGCCTTGATGTACTCCTTTCCCGATTTGGAACCAGTCGCTTGTTCCATGTCCAGTTCTAACTGTTGCTTCTCGATCTGAATATAGATTGCACGATGAGATGGTTGGATGGTATCCCTGACTCAATGGACATGAGTTTGAGCAACTCCTGGATATAGTGAAGGACAGGGAAGCCTGGTGTGCTATAGTCCACGGGTTGCAAAGAGTCAGACGTGACTTGATGACTGAACATCAACAACTTAAGTGGCCCTTCCTTTTCAGCCCTGGTCTTTCTTCCCAGATCTACCCACATCAGACTCAATCTTAACTATTTCTAAGATTTTCTCAACAGAGAGGTGGTATGTTGGGCTAATGGCAATGTAAGATCACACAGTGATCCATTAAAAAATCCAAGTCTGCCTGTGTTATCTTAAGTCACCCAGAAAATTACTTCAAATCTCTGAGCCTACTTCTTTCTCTATCAAGTGTCACAAGTTTCTTATGAAGGAGTTTGTACACACAAGTGCTGAAGGTAGTGATCAACACATTATTAAGCTACTGTTGCTGTCGTTGGACTTCCCTGGTGGCTCAGATGGTAAAGCATCTGTCTATAATGTGGGAGACCTGGGTTTGATCCCTGGGTTGGGAAGTTCCCTGGAGAAGGAAATGGCAACCCACTCCAGTACTCTTGCCTAGAAAATCCCATCGACGGAGGAGCCTGGTGTCCATGGGGTCGCAAAGAGTCGGACATGACTGAGCGACTTCACTTCACTATTGTTGTCCTGGTGGCTGCCATGAGGGTTCCACAAGGGAATACACATCATTGGTACATAACAGTAATTCTTTGCACACACTTCCTTTCTTACCAAGTATTCATTGTCCTCTAGCCAGAAAGTGTGTACAACATTGTGTCCCTGTCCTTTGAAGTAAAAGGCTTTAGTCTCCCAGACCTTTGAGTCTTAAAAGTCTGACTCATGGCCTAATGGTTAGAAAATGTAGATGAAACCAGGTTGATGATGCTTGGAACGTCACCTTGATGCCAACCAATCTGAGAACTGTGCATGAGCTAATCACACACCTTGAATGCCCCTCCCTTACACTGCATTTAAAACCCCTTACCTGAAAGCCATCAGCGTGGGGAAGTTTGGATCTTTTGAGCAGGAACTGCCTGCTCTCTTCGCTTGGTTCCTGCAGCAAATGCTGTGCTTCCTTTAACTCAATTGGCTTTACTATTCACAGGTGAGCAGACCCAAATTTGGTTCTGTAACATGCCTAGATTATCATGCACAGCACTTTGGAAGCTGAATACACACACACACACACACACACACACACACACACACACACACACACACTGCATTCTCTCATCTCCAACGAAAGAGGCCTCTTTGTTCTTCTCCAGGTGTCTGAAACAAGCCCATGTCTAGACATCTGCTCTTTTATTTCCTTTTCTTGCAACACTTTCCCAGGAGAGCTGTGTGGATCAACATTTTATTTCAGTTGAGTCTGTGCTCAAACACCAGCTCCTGAGAGGCCTTTCCTAGCCTCATCTCTCTTCCTCTTTCCTCTGCTTGTTTCCCTCCACATCACATACCACAACTAATGTTATATTATTCATCTGATTGCTTATTTTTATATCTTCATCAGAACTTAAGTTACATCTGAACAAGTTCTTTGCTCAGTACTCCACCCTCTGCTCCTAGAATGGTGCTAGTTATGCAGGAGGTACTCATCTAATATCTGTTAAATAAACTAAAGGATATTCTCTTGCATCACATTCACATGGTTTTAATGTTTCGTTTACACATATAGGTCTGGAAGATGGTGTCTAGGACTTAACTCTTTTTTCTGCCTACCCTCAGTACACCTCAAAAGTAGTGGTTTATATCCAGCACTCAATGAAGTCATCTAGCATTCACTTGTATTTATCTACCCATCAGTCTTTTTTTATTGGAAATAGATTTACCAATATCTGTCTTGCAGTTAGCCCTGTGCTTGATTTTTTAAGAATTGAAATGTCATCCTGCCTTCAAAGAGCTCATAGTTCAGTAAATTGAAAGAACAGTGCAGGAGAAGAAACGTGTTTTCCGTGGTGACTCAGTATAATATATATAAATACATATACATACATGTGATGGAAAAAGTTATTTTAGGAAGCAATGTCCCCTGCTGTCATCTATTCATTCTTTGACACTTCTCAAAAGTGCTCCTGGCAACTCACTCAATTGATTAACTCATTAATGAGTTATGACACAATTTAGAAAACACACCTGTAATACAACTTATTTTCCTTGATTACATAGGGAATACATAATTATTATTTCCCAGATATTCCACTATGTCGGCCTTTTCCAGTATGATAATGATAATGGCTATGATACTACTATTACTGTTACTTAATACTACAGAACCAATATTGTTAATGGTTGATATACTACTGCTGCTCCTACTTTCTTACCCTATACCAAATGCTGTTCTAAGATCATTTCATGGGTAATCTTTGTTAAATCTTTGTAATAAGACTTTAAGGCAAGGCCTGTTTTTAAGAATATTAAACCAACAAGAAAATGAGCCCATAGAGACTAGAAGTCATCTTATGTGAAATCATACAGCTAGTGAGAGGCAGAGAGCTGGAACCTGTCTTTGGAGCTGTGGTATAAGAATAGCGGGTAGCCATTCCTTTCTCTAGGGCATCTTCCCAACCCAGGAGTTGAACCCTGGTCTCTGGCATTGTAGGCAGATTCTTTACCATCTGAGCCATCAGCAAAGCCCTTTAACCATTGACTAAATACTGATTCTCCAGAGCCATATCTTTTTTCACTTCTATGTCCAGATTTGAAATTCCCCAGTTCCCCTGAGCTCTGTCCCCCATTTAGTGATGTTATTTCTCCACCTCACAGAGTAGTATAATAAAGTATATTTCTGATCTTTGTGCCCAGTTCTTGGAACAGAGCTTCAAACATGGTCCCTAGAATTTCTTAACTTACTGGAGTGTTTTTTATGCTAATGGAGTGAATCAGGATGGATTTATAGATGACTTCAGGATGCTGGGTGCTCATCAGAAAGGCCTATTTCATAATTAGAGGATGTGGCCATACAGCATCATACAGGATGTGGTCTTACATATCTTGTTCAAGAGGAGTTGCCCAGCAATTCTACATGAAGCTGGTCTCACTACAGGTCACAACATTTTTGCCTGTTGAGTTATCTGATTTTTAAAGAGTGTTTATATCACAATCATAGATGAGACAACATAGGTTATATTTAGCTCCCAAGTGGGCACTTTGCTTTTAAAACCCAGAACAATTTCCTTATAACCTGGACCTATGTCTGCTCTTGGAACATCAGATCATCTGGCAACTCTGGGCACACATTTCCTCAGTCCAACAATGGACCAGATCAGAAAGTGCCTCTGTACACAGTTCACACTTACTCCTGCATTCACAGTCCCCACCACCTCTCACTGCCTCACCTCGACTGTATTTATTCACACTAACTGCTCGGCTTTATCCTTTCCCTATATCAATGTTATTCCCCACATTATCTGACCAGAATGTTGAATGCAAGTGGAATCCAGGCAGTCTCATCAATATTTTTCACAGCAATTCATTTATCTATTCAACAAATAAACAATGAGTGCCTGGATGTGCAGAACTATTCTAGATGCATGGATATATTTTAACATGTTTTTTTTTTTTTAGGTGTTAGAGTTTTTTTTTTTTTTTTTTGGGATTCATGTTGATGTATGGCAAAACCAATATAATATTACAAAGTAATTAACCTCCAATTAAAATAAATAAGTTAAAAAAAACTCTAACATGATTATTTAAACATGACTTCATGCCCTGAAACCTGCTATGAGGGAAGAAAGACACAGTTATTTGTGAAGATGGACAAGCTAAAAAAAACAACACAGTACATTAGCTAATTACATGGAGGGATCCACAGGGTCCTTTGTGGATACTGGGGACAACTGATTCCATGAGGGTTGATGAGAGGGTGAGAGAAGACTGTCATCCTTTTCAGAGAGGCATTTTGTACTCGGTGTGGAGGACAGTTAGGCTAAGCCTGAGGTAATCAAAAGTCAGAGTCCTCTAAACTGGGGGAGAACAGCTTTTGAAAAACAATAGGTATGGGTACAAAGGCACAGAAACAGGATGATGTGCTTGGGATGGATGTGCAAGAGGGATGACAGTGTCAGCTACACATGAAGGAGTATGGAGAATGGGAGGGTGGGATTGCTGGGGCTGCTTCAGGAATTATCAAGTAGCTGGAGGTCCTAAATCCATGTGTATTGATGACCCCTGGCAGGGGCCAAAGGAAGTTGTCAGCAAAGAAAAGAACTGGGATGTAGATGTGTATAGATCCAAGAAGACCATGCTTGGCATCCTAAGCATCATCTGCAGAGCACAGACCTCCAGTGATGGAGCAGGATGAGCCAGAGACACACCTGACTTGTCCTCACTCCCAGCAGAGACACAGGAAGACTTTTGACCTCTCTCTCTCTCTTAGCCTCCAGCAGAAGGACAGGAAGAACAAGCAAAAAAGCCAACCATCCTCTCACCCCATTCTATGTATCTGGATCGCAATGCTTAGTTCAACAGAAGGGAAAATGCATCATTTGATATAAGAAGAAAAGTTTAAGTTGTGTTAACTTACAATAACCAAAAGTAACTGAGACCTCCAAGATTTGTACACAGTTTCATCAAAGGACAAGAAGAGGGTTTGGCAGGGCCTGGTTGAAAGCAGGGATTAGAAAAATAAAATAAAATATTTACATGTTGGGCTTCACTGGCTACATGTCACCTAATACACTGGTTACACACGGTTGAAGAAGGTTCATGTCAATTTGAAAGACTTATTTGAGTGTCTTGTCCTGAGTTGCAGACTCAGACAAAGATGGTCTGGGAGTGATAAGAGCCAGAAACAACCATGATAGGCGTAGGACACATCTCTCCCACAGGGCGATGATAATGAGAAGGCCCCTAGGCAGCTGAGTTCACAGCTCCGGCCAGAGGCGAGGTAGCTGGCCTCATTTACCTGGGGGTTTTGAAGGCTTGGGCGATAATTTAAGAAGACATGGAAAAGCCACAGAGAGCTGGTGAAGCTGGCACCAAGGGGGTGGCAGGGGCAGGTCCACTTGCGCTGTCCACCTCGTGGTCTGAACAGATAGTGACAGGTACCTCGACAGGTGCCTGTCCTTCCAAATGCAGGCCCGCCTTCCCATCTCTGCAGTGACCGTGGATCCACACAGATCAGCTTCCTCTTACTCTCAATTACTGTAAATGAATTTCTGCAGAATCACTGATATGGGGGAAGATTTACAACAGATTATCTTTCATTTATTTTAAAGGGATTGTCTAAATGCATAAATCCAAGCCTGCCTCAAGCTCATGAATTTTTATAACTTCTGCTTGGTTAACAATCTTTGTCTCCCTTTCTTTGCTTCCTCTAACCCTCTCATCTCCTCCTCTTCTGCTCTGCCATTGAATCTGCCAGGGTTTTGCAACTCTGTCAGATACTTTGAGAGCCGGGAGATGAAAACTTCAAGAGAGGTGTGTAAAATATATTTACGGTGTGTCTCCGTGAATACTCTTGTTTAGTTATAAATGAGTATAAATGATGCATGACAAGCAATTTGCTGCATGGAAGCTGACATTAATGACTTGGCATATTCATGCCTGTTTGTAAAATCAGATTCTTTTTTTGCCAGTGACATATTCTGGTCCAAAGTGTCTTATATTAAGAATACCCATTTCTTCACATTAAGAGGAAATCATTTTCTCAGGTTTCTTTATTGTTTCCATGGGTACCAAAGAGCTCATTTCATATAGTTAATGGGAACCTTACTGTGGGAAGTAGTGTCCCAGAGAGGAAGGTTTTCCATTAATTGAATCAATAGTGTTTCCTAGCCTGATTGCTTCTGTTAGATGTTGGGGTGTGTGATAGGACAGGACTGAAATGGCCCCACTGCTCAACCTCACTGTTTACTGGGGTGCCATGGACAGCCAAGTCCAGGGCTGAGTTGGTTTTTGAAACTATTCAGTTTCCTGTCTAGTGCTACTTTCCTGCAAGATTGTCATGGAAAATTCCCATCACGCACCTCTGGGATTGTTGGTGAATGTAATGACCAGACACTGGGATGGGGCAGAATCATCTTTTGGGGGAAATTAGGAGTATGGTTTTTCCTGTGGTCATGTATGGATGTGAGAGTTGGACTGTGAAGAAGGCTGAGCACCGAAGAATTGATGCATTTGAACTGTGGTGTTGGAGAAGACTCTTGAGAGTCCCCTGGACTGCAAGGAGATCCAACCAGTCCATTCTGAAAGAGATCAACCCTGGGATTTCTTTGGAAGGAATGATGCTAAACCTGAAACTCCAGTACTTTGGACACCTCATGCAAAGAGTTGACTCATTGGAAAAGACTCTGATGCTGGGAGGGATTGGGGGCAGGAGGAGAAGGGGATGACAGAGGATGAGGTGGCTGGATGGCATCACTAACTCGATGGACGTGAGTCTGAGTGAACTCTGGGAGTTGCTGATGGACAGGGAGGCCTGGCGTGCTGCGATTCATGGGGTTGCAAAGAGTCGGACACGACTGAGCAACTGAACTGAACTGAACTGAGGACTTTTATCAATCTGTCTTCCATGACTACCCTCTTTGAAGCCATTTTACCCAGGAGGGAATTATCCAAAGCAAACCATCCCATAAAGAAACAACAGTTCTCAGGTTGAAAAAACAAAGGTCAAGATAATAAGGCATGAGACAGGATTTGAAAGACAACTTATGCCTGTGTTCACCTCCACTGAGACCAAGGAAGTTCTGACCTGGGAAGAGAGTGGTGAGTAAAGAGAAGGACAGGAGTGAGGTGGGGCCTGCCCTAGCTTGTCTCCATCAGTTAATCTGGTGGGTTGAGGGCATGGAGAGAAGTTGTATTAAACCTGCAAGCTGAGAGGCGTTCTTCTCATCAGGACCAGACTTGAGGATGGTGCCAGCTTTGCAGCTCTGTTCTGCACCACACCCGGTGGAGATGAAGGGTAATGAGGATTAAGATAAGGAAGCAATACAGGTCAGTTTCTCCCAGGACTTTTTCCTTTTCCATCCTTAAGACTGTTTTAAGCGTTAGAAGGGGAATGATGCAGCAGTCAGACCCAGCAATGACTGATGACGCAGAAGCCCAGTGAAGAAATATTGGTATAATCTGTTGATGAAATGCTATGGGCTGGGATGGTGCATGGTGGTGGGTCTGATTATGACTCAACAAGGCAGCATAGGTCTGTGTGTGAGAGACGATAAAGGGAAGAAAGTTAGTTGATGTGAGGATCGGGCCTGAGTGTCTCAGTGAGGCAAACTTCTACTGGGTTCAAATGATTTATGATTCCTATCAATTTCAGGGTATATAGTTCCTTTTCCACAATTCATTAGCTTTTGGTCTGAAGCCCAGATGCCTTAGAGATGAAAAGCTAGTGAGAATATTTGGACCTGCCTTTTTATAACTCCATGACCAAAACAGATCTTGCAGAACAAAACTCAATTGTTAGCTTTGCCCCTGAGGCCCTGAGGATTTCATAAGAATATGAATGAAAGGAATCCTATGAATTATTTCCTCCTCAGAAGACACTCTTCCCCTCCAAGCTTTTTTATAATGCCTTATGAGATGGAAAGTGATTAAAAAACAAAACAAAACAAAACAACTTCTCTTGAGGTGGTCAAAATAAAATTAATTCCTATTCTCTGGATGAGATTGAGAAAGCACAATGGAACATTTTCTCACTGAGCCCAGAAGCTGCTTGACCTCTCTGGCAATTTTGGTGGGGGACTGTTACCTCTGCACATATTTATCTGTGCCCTCCTGCACAACGGGTTGTGTCTGGCACTGGTGCTCTGATTTTGACAGCTGCGAATCTCAGTGGGGAGAGAAACCTTCCCCAGTGCAGCAGGGCGAGGCAGCCCAGGTGCTTGGGGGAAGAGTCTCTATACAGTTGTTTTGAATAAGATGGCTCTACCGGGGCAGAAGAGAGGTTATAGGGCTTTTAGGAAGAACACAGGAAAGGGGGGAGGCAGAGCTTCTGCTTTTAGATCTGGTTACATTTGTGACAACTCCACCTCTGATAAAAGAACTAGACACATTCTGTCTACCAACAAGACATTTTGGTGGCTTCAATAGCCCATGGGCTGCCATCTTCAGCCTTGGTGGTCACAGGGCTATGCTCTAGCCCTGTAACACTGTCTATGGTACACAGACTATGCTCTCACCTGCCATCTTTTATGAATGTGGAGTAATGTGAACTTCACAGATTTGGGTTCGTTTCTTTTTCTTTCTGTTTTTTTTTTTTTTTTAATTATTATTGTTATCTAGACTTATGTGTTTTCTGTATTAAAAGGATACATAATCCTGCCTTGCAATTATTTGTGCTGATGCTTTGTTTGTATCTTAGTTTATGAAGCACTAGAGGTCAAGGGCCATGGCTGCGCATCGTCGCTTCCCCCATAGCATCTGAAAGCATTATGCAGATCGTTACACCTGATGGTATGGGTCAGAATACAAGCTCTGAAGCAGAAGACCTGCGTCTGCTCTGGTTCCATCATCTTTTTGCAGTGCGACCTTCTGTACCGTACATAACCTTTATTTATTTATTTATTTTTGGCTGTGCTGGGTCTTTGTTGCCACCCGAGGGCTTTCTCAGATGGCAGTGAACAGGGGCTACTTTCTAGCTGCAGTGCTCCTCACTGAGGTGTTCTCTTGGTTCTGAAGCACAGGCGCTAGAGCACATGAGCTCTGGCAGTTGTGGCACGAGGCTTAGCTGCCCTGTGGAATTTGGGATCTTATTTCTTGGACCAAAAATTGAACCTGTGTCACCTGTGTTGGTTGGGAGATTCCTAGCCACTGGACCCCTAGGGAAGTTCCTGATCTAACCCTTTCGAAATTCAATTTCCTTATCCAAAAAGTGAGGATACCAAATTCAGCTACTACAGGGCATTGTTGATAGGATGAAATGGCATAAATGATAAGCAACAGCTAAGTTAATATTTGGAGATTAAAATTTGATCAAAGTC
This sequence comes from Capricornis sumatraensis, assembly GCF_032405125.1. NCBI lineage: Eukaryota > Metazoa > Chordata > Mammalia > Artiodactyla > Bovidae > Capricornis > Capricornis sumatraensis. The sequence continues at coordinate 123,238,618 of NC_091071.1, read as the reverse complement.
TTAGGCTTAGTCTATGTTAAACCGAACACCATAATTTCCAAGTAGTAGATCGTTAAGTACCACTAGGAATGAGATGAAATAGTGGTGTAGCCCAGCAGACGTTCAAACTGGTGACCTGTTTTGAATCTTTCACTTTTTACTTGGTAGAATAATCAAAATCACAGTTTCTATACTAACCTCCTACAATACAATGTATCCAATAAGGTAACTAAAGAAGGTTCCTGTAAAATAAGAGATTGCTAGATATTTGCTGGCTCTGGTTCCATCTTCTTGTTCTGATTCCATTTCCATACAATTTGTCTGCAGAGATCTAGCCTAATTTGGAATCCTACTAGTATTAATCAAATATATATGATTATTGTAACACCGTATATTGTATTAGGATGTAAGCTCCTGAAGGTAGTAATTTTTGCCTGATTGCCTTATTTCTCTGTCCCCTGGAGAAGGGAAAGTCTACCCACTCCAGTATTCTGGCCTGGAGAATTCCATGAACTGTGTAGTTCATGGGGTCGCAAAGAGTTAGACTTGACTGAGCGACTTTCACTTTCACTTTCATCCCTTACAAAGGTTTCTGACTTATGTTCTCAATGAATGTTGAATGAATGAATGTATTCCAGCTTTCAGCCAGTAAGAGGGATTCTTTTGAATGTGAAGGCAGCTTGGATTCAGCGTTGTCAGGGGCTGGTAAAATGAATGAAGCCTGGCTGTCCAATGTGACTGCTGAGTTAATTCAATACCTGAGGCATCTCCTGGAGATTATGTCAAAACAGCTACATTCCTAGGCAGAGAGGCAAGGCTCATAAATCTGCTCCATGCCTTCTCACTCTCTTTAATAGCAACAAAAATTCACTTTGAGGTAAAATGTCCTAAAGGCGCCTTCAGTAATATGCATTACCAAAACAGAGAGGGTCAAACACATCGCCTCAATCCTGGGAATCATATTTCATAGCTAGTTAGTGTCAAACATTATCTCATTTGTCAACAAAGCACTGTGGGGAATAAATACTACCACTAGGCAGGCACTGGAACAAGCTCTCTTTTTAATCAGGAGGGTATGTGTTTGCAGAAGGAAGACTAAGCTTAGCAGGAGTGAGTTTATCACTTTGTATCAATGAAATTCCATAGGACACATGTTCAGACCTTGCCTGAAATACCATGAAGCTAACACTTAATTAGTGTATGCATTCTAGTGATAAAAAACAGTTACACTTCAATTAATCTTAAAACAGCAGAGCAAGCACAGAAAAAGTGGACTTGCAAAGGGGTTATATATTTTTGTCTCACATTAAAAAAAAAAAAAAATAACCCTGCAAATTATGCTAGGAAATTTGTTGCTGACTTTATTCAAAAAGTTCAATAAAGATCAGAGAGGATCTAGAATGTACTCATGGGATGAGCATTTATTTGTAAAGAAGAGGAAACTTGGGTACAGGACATGGATTGTACTTTTTGAGAAGAGCTGACTCCTTTGAAAAGACCCTAATGCTGGGAAAGATTGAAGACAGGAGGAGAAGGGAACAACAGAGGATGAGATGGTTGGATGGCATCACTTACTCAATGGACATGAGATTGAGTAAACTCTAGGAGCTGGTGATAGACAGGGAGGCTTGGTGTGCTGCAGTCCATGGGGTCGCAAAGACATGACTGAGCGACTGAACTGAACTGAGAGCAACTTGGTCTATCTTTTTTCATTTAAGGGTTTCATGCCTTAAGCATATTTTATTTTGTGAGGATGTTAGATGTCAACTTCTGTGAACAATCTTGTTGAGTTTTGAATTAGTCTTAACTTATAGATCAATTTGTATGACATTATTTAAAAAAATTATCTCATATTTATCTAGTATTTTACAATTTTTACAATTTGACTCATATTCATATAAAAAGATTTTGATACAAAAAGTAAAGTAAAGGATCCATTTGCCATTACTTTCCAGAAGGTTATCCATTTGTCCAAACACCAGTTATTAAACAATCCATCTTTTCCTAACTGGTTTGCTGTTCTGGTTTCTTTTCTTTTTCTTTTCTCAGTAGGGTGTGACTCTTTGTAACACCATAGACTGCAGCACACCAGGCTTCCATGTCCTTAACTATCTCCAAGAGTTTGCTCAAACTCATGCCCACTGAGTCCATGATGCCATCCAGCCATCTCATCCTTTGTCATCCCCTTCTCTTTCTGCCCTTAGTCTTTCCCAGGATCAAGGTCTTTTCAAACGAGTCAGCCCTTTGCATCAGGTGGCCAAAGTATTGGAGCTTCAGGTTCAGTCCTTCCAATGAATGTTCAGAGTTGATTTCCTTTAAGATTGACTGGTTTGGTCTCCTTGCAGTCCAAGGGACTCTCAAGGGTCTTCTCCAACACTACACTTTGAAAGCGTCAATTTTGGGGCACTCAACCTTCTTTATGGTCCAACTGTCACATTTGTACATGAATACTGGAAAAACCATAGCTTTGACTAGATGCCTTTGTTAGCAAAGGGATGTCTCTGCTTTTTAATATACTGTCTAGGTTTGTCATAGCTTTTCTTCCAAGTAGCAAGCGTCTCTTAATTTCATGGCTGCAGTCACCATCTGCAGTGTTTTTGGAGCCCAAGAAAACAGTCTGTCACTGTTTCCATTGTTTCCCCATTTATCTGCCATGAATTGATAGGACCGGATGCCATGATCTTCTGTTTTTGAATGTCGAGTTTTAAGGCAACTTTTTCACTCTCCTCTTTCACATTCATCAAGATGCTCCTTTGTTCCTCTTTGCTTTCTGCCATTAGGGTGATGTCATCTACATATCTGAGATTATTGCTATTTCTTCTGGCAATCCTGATTCCAGCCTGTGATTGATCCAGATGTATTCTCATGATGTATTCTGCATATAAGTTAAATAAGCAGGGTGACAATATACAGCCTTGATGTACTCCTTTCCTAATTTTGAACTAGTTTGTTGTTCCATGTGTGATTCTAACTATTGTTCCTTGATCTGCATACAAGTTTCCTGGGAGGCATGTAAGGTGGTTTGGTATTTCCATCTCTTTAACACTCTTCCACAGTTCCTTGTGATCCACACAGTCAAAGGCTTTAGCATAGTCAATGAAGCAAAGTTGATATTTTTTTCTGGAATTCCCTTGTTTTTTTAATGATCCAAAAGATGTTGGCAATTCGATCTCTGGTTCCTCTGCGTTTTCTAAATCCAGCTTGTACAGCTGGAAGTTCTTGCTTCATGTACTGTTGAGGTCCAGCTTGAAAGGTTTTTAGGATCACCTTGTTAGCATATGAAATGAATATGATTGCGAGGTAGTTTGATCATTCTTTGGCATTGCCCTCCTTTAGGATTGGAGTGAAAACTGACCTTTTCCAGTCCTGTGGCTCCTGCTGAGTTCTTCAAATTTGTTGGCAGATTGAGTGCAGCACTTTATTATTATTATTATTTTTGAGTGCAGCACTTTAACAGTATTATCTCTTAGGATTTTAAACATGTCAGCTGGAATTCCATCACCTCCACTAACTTTGTTTGTAGTAATACTTCCTAAGGCTCACTTGACTTCACACTCCAGGATGTCTGGCTCTAGGTGAGTGACTACACTCTCATGGTTATCTGGGTCATTAAGACCTTTCTTGTATAGTTCTTCTGTGTATTCTTGCAACCTATTCTTCTGTTAGGTCCACACTGTTCCTGTCCTTTATTGAGCCCATCTTTGCATGAAATATTCCTTAGGTATCTTTAATTTTCTTGAAGAGATCTCTAGTCTTCCCCATTTCATTGTTTCCTTGATTTCTTTGCTTCATTCACTTAAGAAGGCTTTCTTACCTCTCCTTGCTTTTCTTTGGAACTCTGCATTAAAATGGTATATGTTAAAAAAATAAAATAAAATAAAATAAAATGGTATATGTTTCCTGGTTTCCTTTGGCTTTTGCTTCTCTTCCCAACTTGTTTGACCTATTATTATCTCATATTAAATTTTATCTTATTTTTAAATTCTTTTCCATTTCATTAATATCAGTCTTCTATTTATATGTTAATCTTAAGCTTTTAATTAGTATACTTAAAACTTATTGTGTTCTTTAGATTATCTGGGATATACTTTTATGTTTCACTTTTTCATTTAAGCTGTTGAATTAGTTTGTGTGGTTTTACTAACTCTCCTTCCCTTTTAAAATGTCAAAATTATATCCATGTACATGTACAGATAAGGTGTTACAGCTTTAAAGATTCATGTAGATTTATTTATGAATTTATAGAGAGTCTTGATAGCTTTATAATACTGACTTTTTCTTCTCAAAACATATTATGTCTTTCCATTCAATAAAAGAGATTTTTGAAAAAAAAATTAAATTTTCACTAGCATTTACAATCTTTCTTCACAGAGCACTTGCATATTTCTATTTAATGCTACATTTTAATTCTTTGTTGCTATTATAACTATAGTCTTTTTCTCATATGTCTTCTAAGTGGTTGATATTTTTACATTGTGTCACTATTGAATTTTATATGTTAACTTTGTAATCAGCCACATTACTGGGTTCTTTGTTGAGCTAATTCTTTGTAATCAGCCACATTACTGGGTTCTTTGTTGAGCTAACTCTTGGGATTTCTAGATATGCTGTGTTATATTTGACAAATGACAATAATTACAAATCTTTTCCAATTTTATGCCTCATATTTCTTTCTCTTCCCTTCTTGTACTTGCTAGGACCTCTAAAATAATTATAAAAATAGTGAGGAGAATGGCTAATATTGTTTTAGTCCTGATTTTAGGAAGGATGCTTTCATTGTTTCACCATTAAGCATTATGCTGCAGTTGGTTTAATCTACTGGCACTTTATTAGGAGCTTTATTTTTACTTCAAAATCAGTAATAGGTTTTGAATTTTGTTGGTTATTGTTTGTCCAGCAGGTACAGAAATATCTATGCCTTTTCAGCTACCAAGGCATTTGGTAGCTGTATATTCCTGTATTAATATTTTGTAGGATTGCTAGTTAACACATTATTTAGGACATGTTTTATATGCTTTATTTATAATAGTGCAATTAGTGAATTCATCTATGTCTTACATCATTTTATGTCATTGTGCTATTTTTTGGTCATGTTTTCATATCCAGAGTATGATGGTTTTGTTAATATAATTTAAGATATTTTGATCTTTATATTCTTTTTATTCTGCAAAAATTTGGAAAGCATTTGGGTGTTCTATTAGCTGAAGCATAGAACATATCTAGAATCTGTGATGTCTGGTATCATTTATCAGATTCCTTTGCATCCTAAACTGCTGTATGTGCCTGTGAGCATACCGTCATTATAGTCATATCCAACTCCTCACGACCCTGTGGGCTATAGCCTGCCAGGCTCCTCTGCCCACGGGATTCTCCAGGCAGGAATACTGACGTGGGTTGCACGCCCTGTGCCAGTTTAGATCTTCCTGGCAAGGGGTCAGACCCGTGTCTCTATGTCTCCTGTGTCTCTTACATCTCCTGCCTTGGCAGGTGGTTTCTTACCATTAGTGCCCCTTGGGAAGTCTGTATTTCTGTACGTTTGTGCTTAAATAAGGAAACTTCATTAAGTTTATACTGAATTTTGTCTTTACAATTCTACTTCATGAGTTGCAGAGTACTTCCATTAGGATGGTCAGATTTTTCTTCCTTTTTATGATATTAATAGTCATTGATAATCATTGTCTATATCCATTAATTAACTGGGGATTTATTGACATACTTATTTTATCATTCCGTGTTTAGTTCATGGAATATTTTCATGAAAAGAAAGCTTCTATTATCAATACTTGATTATTGTGAGTTACAGTTCATACAGTGAAGGCAGCAAAATTCCTTTTGCTTATTTGTTTTAGCCAGGTTTAAAAACATTGGATTGTTTCCTTAGCAATGGCAAGGGTTTTATTTGTTTTGTTGTTGTTGCTTTTGTATCTTTATGAACTCCTGGATTTAGACTTGCTTGATTGCTTTAATCCAGTGCAGCTATTAACCTAACTAATACATTTCTCACCCCTGAACAATAAAAGTTTGTTAAATTTGGTCTGTGAATCCTTTTCACAGATACTTTCTAGTATTTGGTATTTTTCTTGGTCTTTGACAAGAAAAACTGTTATATAGCTTCATTTTGCACATTCTATTTTGCTTTAGAACTGGAATCTAGAGTAATTTTTTAGTAGTCTTTAGGATTTTTCAATGTATAGAGTAACAAAAGTTTTTAACATGTTATTTTGTAGTTTCATACTTATACTTGTAGCTCTAATTATTATGTCATAATTATCAGTTTTATTTATTCCAAATCATGCACACAACAATTTCATAATGACAATTAACACCACTAGGAAAGATGCTTACCTGTGTGTGGCAATTTGGAGCCTCCAGAAATGTGAGAAAATGGATTTGTTTTTTAAGTCACCAAGACTATGGCAATTGGATACAGCAGCCACAAGAAATTAGTACATTGTTTTTCTACTTTTCAGCTGTTATGAATAATGCCCCTGTGAACATTTGTGTACACATTTTTTGTGTTGACATGTTTTCATTTCTCTCATGTACACGTTTGTGTCAACATGTGTTTTCATTCTTCTTTCCACATATTGGGGTGGGGGGATTGCTTAGTAATATAGTATGTCTATACTGAACATTTTGAAGAATTGCCAAACTGTCTTCAATGTAGCTTTACAATTTTACATTCCAACCAGCAATGTAAGAGAACTCCAATTTCTCCACATTCACATCAATACTTTTTTTTCCCAGCTACTCTAGTAGGTGTGAAGTAGTATCTAATTGTGGTTTTCATTCGAATTACCCCAATGACTAATGATGTCAAGCTTATTTTCACATGCTTGTAGGCTGTTTGTATCATCATCCTGGGGCTTCCTGGGTGGCTCAGTGGTAAAGAATCCACTTGCCAATGTAGGAGATGCAGGTTCAATCCCTGAGTCAAGAAGATTCCCCTGGGGAAGGAAATGGCAATCTACTTCAGTATTCTTGGCTAGGAAATCCCATGGACAGAGGAGCCTGGTGGACTTAGCAGGCTATAGTCCATAGGGTCATAAATAGGTGGACATGACTGAGAGACTGAGCCCACATGAATTATCATTTTTGGAGATGTATCAGTTGAAATGATTTGCCAATATTAAATTGGGTTATCTGTAATTTGATATTAAATTGTAAGGATTTTTTAAAAGATATAACTCTCTTTGTATACATATATGCATATGATTTATAAATATCTCTTTTATTTTGTGTAGCATTTATTTATTGGCTTGGCCAAAAAGTTTTTCCCTCATATACTGAACAAACTTTCTAGCTAATCCAATAATTTCTTGGTGGCTGTCCTTTGAATTACAAAAAATTTTTAGTTTTGATGAGATAAAATTTATCTATGTTTTTCTTTTGATGCTTATACTCTTGGTGTCATATCTAAGAAGTCATTGCCTAATCCAACGTCATAAGTATCTGATTCTTTACTTCAAGGGGATTAAAAAGTCTTAGCTCTTATATTTAAGTCTATGATCTATTTTAAATAAATTCTTTCTTTCTTTTTTTACATGTGATTGTCCAGGTGTCCTCCTACATACGAACTGTTGAAAAGATTACAATTTCAGGATTGAATTGTCTTGTGTGTAAAAAAAATTTGGACTCTCCATTCCACTACATTGATCTATATGTATTTTTTAAAGCAAGGACCACTTGAAACCAGATAATGAAGTAATCCAAATTTGTTACTCTTTTTGATACTGTTTTAGACATTCTAGTTACCTTAAATGACCATATAAACTTTAGAATTATTTTGTCAGTTTCTGCCAAACAGCTAACTGGGATTTTGATAGGAATTGCCTTGAATTTGTAGATAAATATGGGGAATATAGCCATCCTAAAAATATTATTACCTTCTGATCCACAAACATGAGATGTATTTATTTTTATTTAAATCTTTTAAATTTCTTTAAACAATGTTTTCTGATATGTCTTGCATTTATTTAAAAAATTTATTCCTAAGTATTTTATTCAATTGATTGCTATTGCAAGTGCTAGTGTGAGAAAGAGAGAGACTACACAGGAACATCATCAGATGAACAACACCAAAATCAGATAGATTATGTTCTTTGTAGCCAAACATGGAGACCCTCTATACAGTCAGCAAAAACAAAAAAAAAAAAGACCTGGAGCTGACTGTGATTCAGATCATGAGCTCCTTTGTGCAAAATTCGAGCTTAAATGAATGAAAATAGGGAGAACCACTGGATCATTTAAGATGACTTAATCAAATCCCTTATGATTATGCAGTGGAGATGATGAATACATTCGGGGGATCAGAACTAGTAGATAGAGTGCCTGAAGAACTATGGATAGTGTTTCACAACATTGTACAGGAGACAATGACCAAAACCATCTGAAAGAATAAGAAATGCAAGAAGGCAAAATGGTTGTCTGAGAAGGCTTTACAAACAGCTGAGGAAAAAAGAGAAGTGAAGGCACTGGAAAAAGGGAAAGATAAACCTAAATAAATGCAGAAGTCCAGAGAAGAGCAAGGAGAGTTAATAAGTCCTTAATTATCAACTAAAAGAAATAGAGGAAAACAATAGAATGAGAAAAACTAGAGATCTCTTAAAGAAAATTGGAGATATTAAGGGACTATTTCATGCAAGGATGGGTATGATAAAGGACAGAAACGGTAAGGATGTAAAAGAAGCAGAAATTAAGAAGAGGTGGAAAGAACACAAAGACCTATACAAAAAAGGTCTTAATGATCTGGACAACCACAACAGTGTGGTCAATAACCTAGAGCTGGACATGCTGGAGTGGAAGTCAACAGGGTCTTAGGAAGCATTACTAAAAGTGAAGCTAGTGGAGGTGATGGCATTCCAGATGAGTTACATCAAATTCTAAAAGATGATGCTGTTAAATTGCTGCAATCAATGCACCAGCAAGTTTGGAAAACTCAGTAGGGGCCACAGGACTGGAAAAGGTCAGTTTTCATTCCAATCTCAAAGAAGGACAATGCCAAAGAATGTTAAAACTACCCCACAATCACGTTTATTTCACAGCTAGCAAGGTGATGCTCAAAATCTTTCAAGCTAGACTTCAGAAGTATGTGAAACCAGAACTTCCAGATGTACAATTTAGGTTTTAAAAAGGCAGAGGAACCAGAGATCAAGTTGCCAAACTTCACTGAATCATGGAGAATGCAAAAGAATTCCAGAAAAAAAAAAATCTACTTCTGCTTTATTGACTATGCTAAAGCCTTTGACTCTGTGGATCACAAAAAACTGTGGAAAATTCTTAAAGAGCTGGGAATATCAGAACACCTTACCTGTCTCCTAAGAAATCTGTATGCCAGTCAAGAAGCAACAGTTAGAACCAGATATGGAACAACTGACTGGTTCAAAATTGGGAAAGGAGAACGTCAAGGCTGTATATTGTCACCTTGCTTATTTAACTTCTATGCAGAGCATATTAGGCCAAATGCCCAGTTGTATGAATCACAAGCTGGAATCAAGATTGCCAGGAGAAATAGCAACAACCTCAGATATGTAGATGATGTCACTGTAATGGCAGAAAGTGAAGAGGAACTAAGATTCTTGATAAGGGTAAAAAAAAAAAGAATGAGAAAGCTGACTTGAAACTCAATATTTAAAAAACTAAGATCATGGCATCTGGTCCTGTAACTTAATGGCAAATAAAAGAGGAAACATTGAAAGCAGTGACAGACTATTTTCTCGGGCTCCAGAATCACTGAGGACAGTGACTGCAGACATGAAATTAAAAGATGCTTGCTCCTTGGATGGAAAGTTATGACAAACCTAGTGTATTAAAAAGCAGAGACATCATCACTTTACTGAAAAAAGTCTGTATAGTCAAAGCTATGGTTTTTCCAGTAGTCATGTACAGATGTGAGAGTTGGACCATAAAGAAGGCTGAGTGTTGAAGAATTGATGCCTATAAATTGTAGTGCTTGGGAAGATTATTTTGACCTCCTTTGTCTGCAAGAAGATCAAACCAGTCAATCCTAAAGGAGAATATTCTTTGGAAGAATCGCTGGTGAAAGTGTAGCTCCAATACTTTGGAAACTTGAGGTGAAAAACCAACTCACTGGAAAAGATCCTGATCCTGGGAAAGATTGAAGGCAAAAGAGGTGGGTCACAGAGCATGAGATGGTTAGATAGTATCACTCACTCAATGGACATAAATTTGAGCAAGCTCCAGGAGATAGCGGAGGACAGAGAAACCTGGTCTTGTACAGTCCATGAGGTTGCAGAGTGTGGGACACAACTTAGGGACTGAATAGCAACAACATCAACAACAGATATAGAGAAGTACAGCTTACTTTTATACATTGATCTTAATCCTTCAACCTTGCTAAATTTATTTATTCATTTTGGTAGTGTTCTTGTGGCTTTGTAAAGGCTTTGTATATATGGGAACATGGCTTCAGTAAAGACAGATAGTTTTACTTGTTCTTTTCCAGCTTTGATTCTTTAACAATTTCTTTTTCTTGCCTAATAGAAGGTCAAAAGTGAATATCTTTCTTGTTCCTGATCTTAATGGGAAAGTATTCAGTTTTTTTCCTTTGAATATGATGTTGTGCACTTTACTAAATCCTCTTTATCAGATTGAGAAAGATTCCTTCTACTCTTGGCTCCTTGCATATTTTCAGTCACTAAGAATGCTGGATTTGGTCAAATGTTCTTTTTCTATCTATTGAGATGATCATCATGTTTTTGTCCTTTATTCTATCATTATTATATCTATAATATTGATTCATTTTAAAATTAATTTTTTATTGAAGGATAATTGCTTTACAGAATTTTGTTGTTTTCTGTCAAACCTCAACATGAATCAGCCATAGGTATGCATATATCCCCTCCCTTTTGAACTTCCCTCCCATCACCCTCCGCATCCCACCCCTCTAGGTTGATACAGAGCCCCTGTTTGTTTCCTGAGCCGTACAACAAATTCCCATTGGCTATCTATTTTACATATGGTAATATATGTTTCCATGTTACTCCTTCCATATGTCTCACCCTCTCCTCCCCTCTCCCCATGTTCATACGTCTATTCTCTATGTCCGTTTCTCATTGCTGCCTTGTAAAGAAATTCTTCGGTACCGTTTTTCTAGATTCCATATATATGCGTTAGAATACGATATTTGTCTTTCTCTTTCTGGCTAACTTCACTCTGTATTATAAGTTCTAGGTTCATCCACCTCATCATAACTGACTCAAAGGCATTCCTTTTTATGGCCAAGTTATATTCCATTGTGTATATGTACCACAATTTTTTTATCCATTTAACTGTCAATGGACATCTAGGTTGCTTCCATTTCTAGGTATTGTAAATAGTGCTGCAGTGAACAATGGGATACATGTGTCTTTTTCAATTTTTGTTTTCTTAGGGTATATGTCTAGGAGTGGGATTGCTGGGTCATATGGTTGCTTTATTCCTAGTTTTTAAAGGAATATCCATACTGTATTCCATAGTGGCTCTATCAATTTATATTCCCACCAACAGTGCAAGAGCATTCCCTTTTCCCTTTTCTCCACACCCGCTCCAGGTGCTGAAATCTGTGTGCTAAAATTTTGTTAAGGATTTTTGCATCTATGCTCATCGGTGATATTGGCCTGTAGTTTTCTCTTTTTGTGTTCTCTTTGTCTGGCTTTGGTATCAGGGTTATGGTGGCCTCGTAAAATGAGCTTGGAAGTGTTCCTTCCTCCACAATTTTTTGAGAGAGTTTTAGAAGGATAGGCATTAGCTCTTCTCTAAATGTTTGATAAAATTCTCCTGTGAAGGCATCTGGTCCTGGGCTTTTGTTTTTAGGGAGATTTTTGATCACAGCTTCAATTTCAGTGGTGGTAATTAGGTTCATAATTTCTGTTCCTTCCTGGTTCAGTCTTGGAAGATTGAACTTTTCTAAGAATCTGTCCACTTCTTCCAGGTTATCCATTTTATTGCCATGTAGTTGTTCATAATAATCTCTAATAATCCTTTGCCTTTCTTCATTGTCTGTTGTAACCTCTCCTTTTTCATTTCTAATTTTATTGATTTGATTCTTCTTTTTTTTTCTTGATGAATCTGGCTAAAGGTTTGTCAATGTTGTTTATCTTCTCAAAAAACCAGGTTTTAGTTTTATTAATCTTTACTATTATTTCTTTCATTTCTTTTTCATTTGTTTCTGCTTAGACCTTTATGATTTCTCTCCTTCTACTAATTTTGGTTTTTTTTTTTTTTGTTGTTGTTCTTCTTTTTCCAGTTGTTTTAGGCATAAAGTTAGGATGTCTTTTTGTGTTTTTCAGGTAGGATTGTATTGCTATCAACTTCCCTATTACAACTGCTTTTGCTGTGTCCCATAGGTTTTGAGTTGTCATGTTTTAATTGTCATTTATTTCTAGAATTTTTAAAATTTCCCTTTTGATTTCTTCAGTAACCTATTGGTTATTTAGAAGTGTATTATTTAATCTCCAAGTGTTTGTGTTTCTTAGTTTTTTTCCTTGTAATTGATATCTAGGCCCATAGTGCTGTGGTTGAAGAAGATGCTTGATATGATTTCAATTTTCTTAAATGTACTGAGGTGTGATTTGTGACCCAAGATGTGGTCTATCCTGGAGAATGTTCCATATGCACTTGAGAAGAAGGTGTATTCTTCTGCCTTTGGATGGAATGTCCTGAAGATATCAATGAGATCCATCTCATCTAAAGTATCATTTAAGACTTGTGTTTCCTTATTAGTTTTCTGTTTTGATAATCTGCCCATTGGTGTGAGTGGATTGTTAAAGTCTCCTGCTATTATTATGTTACTGTCAAATTCTCCTTTTATGTCTGTTAGTGTTTGTCTTATGTATTGAGGTGCTCCTATGTTGGGTGCATAGACATTTACAATTGTTGTGTCTTCCTCTTGGATTGATCCCTTGGTCCTTATGCAGTGTCCTTCCTTATCTCTGGTAGTATTCTTTATTTTAAGGTCTGTTTTATCTGATATGAGGATTGCTACTACAACTTTCTTTTGCTTCCCATTTGCATGGAATATATTTTTCCACCCTCTCTCTTTCAGTTTATATGTATCTTTAGGTCTGAAGTGGTTTTCTTGTAGACAGCACATATTGGGTCTTGTTTTTGTATCCACTTAGCCAGTCTGTGTCTTTTGGTTGGAGCATTTAATCCATTTACATTTTAAGTAATTATTGATAATTCCTATTGCAATTATCTTAATTGTTTAAGGTTGATTTTGTAGATCTTTTTTCTTCTCTTGTATTTCTTGATTATATAAGTTCGTTTAACATTTATTGTGAAGCTGGTGTGGTAGTACTGAATTCTCTCAACTTTTGCTTGTTTGAAAATCTTTTTATTTCTCCATCAATTTTTAATGAGATCTTTGCTGGGTACAGTAATCTTGGTTGTAAAATTTTCCCTTTCAGTACTTTAAATATATCCTGCCATTCCCTTCTAGCCTGCAGAGTTTCTGCTGAGAGATCAGCTGTTAAATGTATGGGTTCCCTTGTATGTTACTTGTCGCTTTTCCCTTGCTGCTTTTAATAGTCTTTCTTTGTGTTTAGTCTTTGATAGTTTGATTAGTATGTGTCTTGGCATGTTTCTCCTTGGGTTTATCCTTTATGGAACTTTTTGACCTCCTGGACTTGATTAACTGTTCCCCTTTCCATGTTGGGGAAATTTTCAACTATAATCTCTTCAAAAATTTTCTCATAACCTTTCTTTTTCTCTTCTTCTTCTGGGACCCTTATAATTCAAATGTTGGTGTGTTTGATATTGTCCCAGAGGTCTCTGAGACTATCCTCAGTTCTTTTCATTCTTTTTACTATTCTGCTCTTCAGAAGTTATTTCCACCATTTTATTTTCCAGCTCACTGATTCATTCTTCTGCTTCAGGTATTCTGCTATTGATTCTTTCTAGAGTATTTTTTAATTTCAATAATTGTGTTGTTTGTCTCTTTAGGTTTATTCTTTAATTCTTCTAGGTCTTTGTTAATTGAGTCTTGCATTTTCTCCAAATTTTTTCAAGGTTTTTGGTCATCTTTACTACTATTTTTCTGAATTATTTTTCAGGTAGTTTGCCTATTTCCTCTTCATTTATTTGGAATTTCTAATTTGTCTTCTGTGTTTCTAATTTGTTCCTTCTTTTGTGTAGTATTTCTCTGTCTTTTAATTATTTTTTTTAACTTATTGTGTTTGAAGTCTCCTCTTCCCAGCCTTCAAGGTTGAATTTTGTTTTCCTTTTGGTTTCTGCCCTCCAAAGTTTGGTCCAGTGGTTTTTGTAACCTTAGTATAGGGTGAGGTTTTATGCTGAGTTCTTTGTTTATTTGTTTGTTCATTTTTCATCTGATAGGCAAGGCTGAGTGAGGTGGTAATCCTGTCTGTTGGTGATTGGGTTTGTATCTTTGCATTGTTTGTTGTTTAGATGAGGTGTCCTGCACTGGGTGCTTCCAGTGGTTGTATTCAAGTAGTTTCCTTTGTATGAGTTCTCACTATTTGGTACTCTCTAGGGTTAATTCTTTGGTAGTCTAGGGCCTTGGAATCAATGCTCCCACTCCAAAGGCCCAGAGCTTGATCTCTGATTAGGAATGAAGATTCCACAGGTGGTTTGTTATGGCATTAAGTGAGATTAAAACAAATACCCAAAAACAAGAAACCAAAGATGAATCCCAGAAAAATGGCAGTTACAATATAAGGCAAATAATAATTGAAATAATGGAATATACACATATACCTATACACCCATGAGCAAAGTTAAAACAGTCCAACAAAAATAAAGTACAGTAGATTGACTCGGTGATCAAAGGAAATAAAAAGCTGTATTTACCAGTTAAGAACAAAATTAACTAAAGCACAAACTGGAAAACGAAACTAAATCAAGGTGCAAGTGGGGAATAAAGCAATGAAAGCAAAATTAACAAATATGTTGAGAGGAAAGGAAAGAAAGTAAAGAAAGAATAGATATGCAGAGTTAAATAGATGTAAATGAAGAAGATATATGTATACTGCTGATTAACTGCAAGGGGAAAAGACCAGTAGGAAAGGAGAACAAAGGAACAAATGTAGAAAAATATAATAGGTTTAAAAAATTAAAAATTAAAATTATAAGAAAGAAAAAAAAAAGAGAAGAAAGAAAAAAAAAAAAAAGGAAACTCCACAGGACTGCAAAAGTCCAATGTAGAGGCAGATGTTCATAACAACAGTAAAAAGTGTGAATGAATATACACATATACACATACACCCATAAACAAAATCAAAACAGTCCAGCAAAAATAAAGTATAATAGATTGACCTGGTGAACAAAGGAAACAAATAATTATATCTAATTTTGTTAAGAACAAAACTAACTAGAGCACAAACTGGAAAACAAAACTAAAGGAAGGTGCCAAATGGGCAATGAAAACAAAACTAACAAATATGTTGAGAGAAAAAGAAAGAAAGAAAAGAAGGAAAGACTAGATATGCAAAGTTAATTAGAGGTAGATGAAGATTTGTATACATTAAAGATTAGCTGCAAGGGGAAAAGAACAGTAGAAAAAGCAAACAAAGAAATAAATGTAGAAAAAAATAATAGGTTTAAAAAATTAAAAGTTAAAATTGAAAAAAGAGAAAAAAAAGAGAGAGGGAAAAAAAAAAAAAAAAAAGGAAAACACCACAGAACAGCAAAAGCCCAATGTAGAGGCACAGGTTTATAACAACAATAAAAAATGTGACTGAGGGGAAAAAAAAAGCTCAAAAGCTTAATTAGATTTCACAGTGCCAATAAGAGCTTCAACTACAATGGAGTGGGGGAAAAATGGAAAAAAGGGATAAAGGAACCCCCAAAAATCTACAGAACAAGTCAAAACATGAGAATGATAAATGTTTTTCTTGAATCACAGCTGTCAGAATTCTTTCCCTCGCTGGGAGTCACAGTCCACCTCACCTCCCTAGGATGCCCTCCAACACTGTGCTGATCTCTGGACCAGCTGTGGGGGCAGCTCAGATTCTAATCTGGCCCTACTTCTGTGTGTTCTTGCCTCCAATGTCCACAGAACTAGTGCATTTTCATTTGTTGGAGCTCTCAATGTCCTTTTATATATTCCATAGACTGAGTCTGCCTAGTTGATCATGTGGATTTAATCTGTAGCCTGTACAGCTGGTGGGAAGGCTTTGGGTCCTTTTCCTTAGCCACACTGCCCCTAGGTTTCAGTCATAGTTTTATTTCCACCTCTGTGCATGGGTCATCCACTGGGGTTTGCTCCTGAGAGTACCTTGGAGGACTTGAGTTTGCCCCTTGTGAGGGCCAGGTGTGGAGGTGGTGCAGCTGCTTGGGTTACAGGGGTTCTGGCAGCACCAGGTACTTAGCAGGGTTGGTGGGTAGGGCAGCAGGAAATATAGTGCTCTAGAAGGGTATGGCAACCAGTATTGGCCAATATGCTTCAGTATTCTTGCCTGGAGAACCCTCCCTGACAGAGAAGCCTGGCAGGCCACAGTCTCCAGGGCCACAAAGAGTTGTACATGACCAAATCAACCCTGTACGCATGGATGAAAGACTTTTTTCGCCTGTGGTAGCTCTGGCCCAGTAAGAGCTGAACGTGAAGATGGCACAGCTGCTTGGTTTGCCGGGGCCCTGGTGGAGCCAAGTGTGCAGAGACATGGACTGCCTCACTGCAGGAGTTACATCGCTATCAGAGTCTTTTTTCGAGCCTCTTGTAGCTGGAGATCAGAAGGCCTCTTCGGCCAGTCTTTCTCCATAGCTCTGCCTGTTGATGCACACAGAGGGCTGCCCTGGCTGGTGTCCTACTCTGTAGATCGGTGTGTTATGCTCGTAAAGCGGCACCCTGGGTGGGGTCCTACTCTGTAGTTCAGTCCATCAGGCTTTTGATGGGCCAGCCTCTCTCTTGTTCAGCTGCCTATGCTGGCATGTGGGGTGAAAGAGGCTATGGTGATGGATCCACCCGCTACATGTGAGTCAGCAGTATTCCCTTGCTTCCATGGCTGCCTGGCTTTCCTCCACAGGCACTTCCCATCACAATCTCCTCCCTCACATCCCCTTGATCCATCTCTCTGCAGTCAACAGCAGCCCTTGCCCTGGGATTGCTCCACAATCCCTAAACTCCAGCTCCCAGCAGCTGTGCCTTCCAGGGGACCTGCCTTTCTGTCCAGGGTATGTATGGCTGTGGCAAGGACTGTCTGATTCTCATTCCATTTAAGCTGCCACAGATCAGCGGTTCACTCTCAGCCTTAAATGTTTCTCCTCTGACTCAGACAATTGCCCCGATGTGGGGATCAGACCCCTGCTTCAGTTCCCCCACCAGCCCAGGGCAGGTCCAGTGCTACTAACACTCCTGATTTTCCCCCTTGTTCCTACATCTTACCAAGCTTTACATGGTTCTATATATTCTTTTCCTTTGGTCAGGTACTCCTGTCAGCTCTGAACTGGTGTTCTGCCTGCACTTCTGTCTGAAGGTGTATTCCTCGTGTATCCATGGAGAGAGATGTACCTCACATTCACCTACTCCTCCACCATCTTGTTCTCCTCATTGATTCATTTTTGGATGTTAATTCAACTGTGAATTCTTGAGATAAATCCCACGTGGCCATTATTTGAAATTCTCTTCTTTCCCCCAAACTTTAAACTTTTTGTTTTGTATTGGGATATAGCTGATTAACAATATTCTGGTAGTTTCTGGTGAATGCGCCTGGATTCAGTTCACAAGTGTTTTTTGTTTATTTTTAAACATATATTCACAAAGGGTGTTAGCTAGTACTTTTCCCTTCTTATGATGTATTCGTCTGGGTTTTGTATTAGAATAATCATTTCCTTATAGGTTAATTTTGAAAGTGTTCCCCTTCTTTTATTTTATGGAAGAGCTAGTGAAGCATTAAGATGATTTTTTAAACATTGGGTGGAATTCATTAATTCAGCTATCTAGACCTATGCTTTTCCTGTAGGATTTTTTAAAGTTACTGATTCAGTCTCTTTTCTTGTAATAGGTATATTCAGGTTTGTAATTTCTTTTTGTGTCCGTTTCATTAGCTTGTTTCTTCTAGGAATGTGTCTATGTTATTTAACTAATTTGTTGGCATATACTTGTTCATAGCATTTTCTTAGAATTCTTTTTATTTCTGTAGAGTTGGTAGTGATGTCCACTCTTTCATTGGTTATTTTGTGTCTTCACTTTTTTTTTTTTTTTGTCTATATAAGCCTAAAATTTGTCAGTTTGTTCACCTTCCCAAAGAAGCATCTTTTGGTTTTATGGACATTCTTGTGCTTTTCTATTTTGTTTCCTTTATTTTCACTCTAATCCTTACTGTTTTATTCTTTCTGCTTATTAATCATTAGTTTGTGAGGTTTTAAAATATTTAAAAAATATATTCTGTATATTATAACTATGTTTTCCTCTGAGTATTGCATTATTTGCAATTCATAAGTTTTAGTAGATTGTTTATTTTATTCATTTGAAAGTATTTTCTAATTTTCTATTTAATTTTTGCTTTGAACCTCAAATTGTTCATATGTTGTTTAATTTCCACATATTTGTGAATCTCTGAAATTTTGTACTGTTGTGGATTTCCAGTCTGACTTGAATTTGGACAGATAACCTCTATTCTTTGACTATAAACGTTTGCATTCATTGAGGCTTGTGTTATACTCTAGCATTTGGTCCCTCTGGGAGAATGTTCCTTGTGTGTTTGAGAAGTATGTGATCTGCTGTCATTGGGAGGAATATCATGTAAACCTGTCACCTCTAGTTGGTTTATAGTGTTTCACAAATCTTCTATTTATTTGTTGGTCTCATGCTTAGGTGTCTGATACACTGTCGAAACAGGATTATCCAACTACTATTTGAGTTGTTTAATTCTCCCTTCAGTTCTGTCAGGTTTTGCTTCATCTATTTTAAGACTCTGTTATTAGACTCGTAAATGTTTATTATATCTCTCTAATGAAAAATGTCTTTCTTTGGCTCTGGTAACAATTTTTCCCATAAAATATGTTTAGTTTATATAAATATATTGACTGCTGCTGATGCTGCTAAGTTGCTTCAGTCATGTCTGACTCTGTGCAACTCCATAGTCGGCAGCCCACAAAGCTCCCCCATCCCTGGGATTCTCCTGGCAAGAACACCGGAGTGGGTTGCCATTTTAGAGCCCTCCTTTGTTTACTACTTGAATGTACATATTTTTCCATCTTTTTACTTTCAAACTTATTTGTGTATTTGAATCTGAAGTGTGTGTCTTTTACACAGAATAGAGGTGAATCTTAAAAAAAAATCCATTCTGACTGTTGCTGTTTTATGGTAGGAATGTTTAATCTATTCATATTTGTTGTAATTACTGATTAAGTAGGATCTTTCAAATTTGACATTTTATTTTATATATGTCAATTTGTTTTGTTTTTTTCTAGTCCTCAATTTCTGTCTTTTACATTAGAGTTTTTTTCTTTTGCAGTATAACATTTTAATTCCCTTGCTCTTTCTTTTGCTAATTTTTGGATTATTTTCTTACTGATATTCCTAGAAATTAAAATTAGCATATTAAAACAATACTGAAGCAATAGTATACACAAACTTTTCTATACTATGTTTTCTTTTTTAACCTCTCTCCTATACTTACTTATTGTCATACAAATGACTTTTAACATTTTAAGCAACATTTAAGAAACACTTCTATGCTTATTGCATTTTGTGCTGTCTTTTGAATCATCTATAAGAAGAAAAGTTACAGACAAAAACACATTTATACTATCTTTCAAAATATTTATCTAGCTATTTTCATCAGTGCTCTTTCTTTCTTTATTTTCTTTGTGTATTTAATTTACCATCTACTGTCTTTTCATTTCAGCCTAATAAGCTTTTCATATTAATGTAGGACAGATTTTTCTAGTGACACATTCTCTCAGTTTGTGTTTATCTGGGGATATCTTAATTTTATCTTTATTTTTGAAGGTTAGTTTTGCTGGACAGAGAATCTTAGTGAGCAGTCTTACTTTCAACATGATAAGGATAGACATTTCAGCGTCTTTTAATCCCCAAAGTTTCCAACAAGTAGTAAGCTGTTAGTAAGCATATATTCAAATAAGGATTATTTGTATATAATGCCATTTTTCTTTTTGCTTTCAATTTTTCCCTCTGTTGGTTTGACTATTGTTTTTGTAGATGTGGATTTCTTTTTCATTTTATTCTGCTTAGAGTTTGTTGAGATTCCTCAATGTCTTTAATTCAAATTTGGGATGTTTTCGTTCACCGTTTCTTCAAATATTTTTTCTCTACTCCTTTTTCTTGTCTTCTTCTCTGGCACTACTACTGTGTGTGTGTTTGTATGCTGAACAAGTCTCTGAGGCTCTGTTTATTTTTGCTTCTTCTTTCTCCTCAAAATGGGTAATCTCTCTTGACATACATTCATGTTCATTTGTTTTTTTCTTTATTCAAACTCATTATTGATCTCCTACTTTTTGTACTTTCCAACTCCAGAATTTCTGTTTCATGCTCTTTTATAATTTTCATATTATTGTCAATATTGGTATGTTCTTTTCAATATCATTATTGATATTCTCTATTTGACAAGGCGCAGTTCTCATATTTTCCATTAATTCTTCTTTTATCATTGCTTTTAGTTTGTGAATATATTTATAATAACTGTTTTGAGGTCTCTTTCTGCTAAGTCTAAACTAGGCTCCTCCCAGGAACATTTTCTGTTGGATACTTTCTTTCCCTATGTATGTGATATGCTTTCCTATTTCTTTGCATTTCTCATTTTTTTTTGTTATTATTGAAAACTAAATATTTCAGATAATATCTTGTAGTAACTTTGGTTAGGTCCCTTCCCCATCCAGTTTTTGGTGCTCTTACTGATGTTTTTTTCCCTGTTATTTATTTTCCTATTGTTGCTTTTCTATTTAAGGCACTACCAGGGCCAATTCTGTAGATTCTATATTCTCTGCAGTTGAAAACACTGAGTTGTCTGCTATTTTTTTTAAAGCTTTTATTTTTATTTTTATGCTTAGCTTCCTAGGATTTATCCCTAAAGCAGTATAATGTAGTAGTTAGGCATTTTGAAATTAGCAGATTTACTTAAATGCCTTGCATAGTTGTCTTCCTCTATTTGTCAAGGGGAGCTATGTAAGAGGGTGAACCTTCAAACTTCAGATAGTCTACAAGATAGACCTAGCTCTCACATTCAACATGTGCAGGTCTTCAAGTTTATCCAGAGGAAATTTCTCTTATTTTTAATTAATTAATTTATTTTTTCTGGGGCATAGGTACAGTCATGCATGACACACTTTGAGATCTGCAGGAATCTCAGAGCTTTTCAAGTTCCTTATGGTCATATTGTTCTCCATAGTTCCCTTTTATATTCCTGACTAGACTGTTGTTTGGGCTTCCCAGGTGGCACAATGGTAAAATATCTGCCTGCCAAGGCAGGAGACTCAAGAGACATGGGTTCAATCCCTGAGTCAAGGAGATACCCTGAAGTAGGAATTGCAACCTGCTCCAGTATTCTTGCCTGGAAAATTCCATGGACAGAGGAGTCTGGCGAGCTACAGTCCACGGGGATCTCAAAGAGTGGGACATGACTGAGCACTGAGTACAGACTGTTGTTTGCTACAAACAAATCAAATCATAGCCTTAGGCAGCTACAATGTTGTCAAGAGATTGACATTGCCTTGGCAATCCCCTATCAGTATGACTTTTTCCTTAAGGGGCTGAGCATTGAGTTGAATAGCCACTGTACCTGAGCTTAGATATTTTTCTGGTAGTTGGAAGCTCAGATAATGTATTTATCATTCTCTGAAGATGGTGCTTTTAATGCAATTTCAGAAGAATTCAGTTATTTTGTTTGGCTGACTTTCCATAGCGACTACACTATTGAACAGAGGATGACGGGATATGGAATAGCCACAAGTGAAAAGGAGATTGTTTCATGAAGCTTTTCTTCAGTAGCTTCTTTTAGTTTTGTTAAAAACAAAACTATTAACTATTTCATAACTGTGGAAATTAAGCAAAGTGACAGCAAACTGAAAAACATTTGTCTAAGAGAAGAGAAGCTACTGAACTTTCATAACACAACCTCCTTTTAACTTGGGGCTATTTCATATCCTGTCATCCTCTGCTTTGTACTGTGGTCACCATGGAAAGCCAGTACTCTTAGCCAAACAGGATGACTGAATTCTGAAATTCCATTAAAAGCACCATCTGTAGAGCACAGTAAATAAGTTACCTGTTATCTGAACTTCCAACATGGCTTCCCTCATGGTTCAGATGGTAAAGAATCCACCTGTAAGGCAGGAGATCCTGATTCAATCCTTGGGTCAGGAAGATCACCTGGAGAAGGGAATGCCTACCCATTTCAGTATTCTTGCCTGAAGAATTCCATGGATAGAGGAGCCTGGCTGACTATAGTCCATTGGGGTCACGAAGAGTCGAACATGACTGATTAACATTTTTACTTTGTTAGCATAGGCAGATAGCTAGATATGAGAAGCAAAAGGAGAACACGGGTCAGGTGGCAGGAAATCACACATCTTGTAAATGTTAGGGGTCTTTGGACAGACAAAGAAAATCAGGAACCTCCAGATACTGGGGAGATAAATGTCCTAAATGTGTGAGTACTCAGTCTCCTCAGCAGTGTCTGACTCTTTGGGACCCTATGGACTGTAGCCCATCAGGCTCCTCTAAGTTGTTCTGGCTAAGTTTTCACAGGTATGTGGCATTCTATTCTTTTTTAAGGAGTTCTCTTGAATTGTTTTTGTTTCACTCATTGCTTTTATTTTTTTCTTTAAAAATTGCAAATCTAAGGATATTAGATTTCATTTGCTCTTTTCTATAACTTTTACATTCTCCTGAATCCTTTTTGGCTCCACTTAATGTTTTTAAAGATTTTAAATAATTTCCTCTTTCAGTTACAGATTGTGATTTGTTATGTTTGTTTATCTTATATTCTTTTTGTTAATTATTTATTTCTGAGAGAATTTTTTCCTTTAAAAAAACTTTCCTGCATTCTATCATCTCTTTTTTTCAAGTCATCCTTTAATCACCAAACTTTTGAGTATTTTCTAACAGTAATTTTTCTTCCAATTTTAGTGAGATATAATTGACATTATATTATAACATTGTATAAGTTTAAGGTGTACAGAATAATGATCCTACTTAAATATATCATGAAATAATTGTCACTAGAAATTTAGTGAACATCATCTCATAGACATACAAAACTAAGGAAATAGAAACAAAATTTTTCCTTGTGATGAGAACTCAGAACTTACTTTATAAACTTTCATCTATAACATACTTATCACATTGTACATTATATATCTAGTATTTATTTATCTCAATAAATGGAAATTTGTACCTTTCTGACGGCTTTCATTCAATTCCTCCTCCCCCCAATACTTTGTAACCACAAATCTGATCTCTTTTTTCTGAGTTTGTTTGTTTTCTTGTTTGGTTTTGAAGTATAAATGAACTATAACACTATACTAGTTTTTATTTTGCAATATAATGATTTGATATTTCTTACATTTCAAAATGATCATCACAGTAAGTCTAGTTACCATCTGCTATAACACAAAGATATTGCATCATTATTGACTATATTCCCCACACAGTGCATTTCATACCTGTGACTCATTTATTCTGCAACTAAAAGTTGGTTTATTAATCTCCCTCACCTGTTTCTCTCCTCCCCCACTCCCACCTCTTTCCATTCTGGCAACCATCTAATTTGTCTCTCTATCTATGACTCTGTTTCCGTGTTGCTATGCAGGCTTATTGCTTACTTTTTTAGATTTGACATGTAAATGAGACTATACAGCATTTGCCTTTATCTTTAGCACTTTACTTAGCATAATACTCTCTACGTCCATCTATGTAGGTTATTGCAAATGGCAGCATTTCATTCTTTTGATGATTGAATAGTATTCCTTATCTATATGCCACATATTTTTTATCCATTCATTTGTTGGTGGGCACTTAGGTTGTTTCCATATATGTGCTATTTTAAATAGTGCTGCTATGAACATTGGAGAGCATTGTTGCTGTTTTTCAGCTGCTTAGTTGTGTCCAACTTCCTGTGACCCCATGGACTGTAAACCTGCCAGGACCCTCTGTCCAAAGGGTTATCTAGGCTCCAGGCTCACTCCAGAATACTGGAGTGAGTTGCCATTTCCTTCTCCAATTAGAATGCATAGATCTTCTCTAATTACTGTTTTTTTTTGTCTTTGGGTAAACACAGGCGTGGATTTGCTGGATCTTATGTAGTTCTATTTTTAACTTTTTAAGGTCTAATTGTAATTTATGTTGCCTTTCTTTACTTAGTGTCTATCTTAGTTTTATTATTATTATTGGCCATGTTCTGTATCATGCGAGATCTTAGTTCTTTGACCAGAGGTAGGACCAATACACCCTGCATTGGGAGCCTGCAGTCATAACTACTGGACTTCTAGGGAAGTCCCCTCTTAATTTTTCATGATTCTTTCTGTGGGCACATATTTATGGGATATTTTTATTGGATGAATTATTTTTTATATCTTTGAAGAGAGAAGTGAAGCAGGAAAACTTTCACAGCTTTATCTGGAAATTCCATTTCTCTTGTTTCACAAATAGATAAAAAACATGGCCTCATGCTCTCCAAGATATGCCTTCTGCTTCTATTTGGATTTCTTTTTCATTTGGTTCTATTGTTTAATTTGACTTCTATCCCCAGCATTCTCCTTACGGGAGGGAATTATCCTAGAATGGAGATTTGCTTTGTAAATCTGGCGATTTTGTAAAACATATTCCAGCATTAAGGTTTTCTGTTAGTAATCTGAATTGGGCATGTCAAGGTTCCCTTCAAGTTTTGATTGCTCTTCTGAGTTGATTTCTCACACTTTGAAGTGAATATTTGTTGTCAATCTTGGAGGTTGTCTGTTCTCAGAGTCATGATAACCCCTGTCTTTATCTTGATGTGTATTTTGTAGGTGTTTCTAGTCTTTTTTTTTTTGTTCCTGTTTTGGGATCTGTAAGATACCTGAGCACTAAATTTTGGCATACATATTGTCTGCATGTTTTTCTTTACCTTATTCTGATTGCTCTGTGTGTGTGTATGTATGTACATTTTACAGGAATCAGGGAAACTAAAAAAAAAGTATATTGTCATATTTTCACAACGTAGTGCATTTCATTTTGTTCTATAAATTTTTATCAAAGATCTTGTATCTTTTCTTTGAATTCTTGCTTTATAAATATCACATATTATTTTTTTAATTTCAGAGAAATATTAATTACAATTTCATCATGTAGATTGTGTAGTATGTCTGATGTATATTAATCAATTGCTTTGGTGGTTTTTTCCCTTCCCTCCTCTTAAAATTTCAATGTTTATATTTGATATGTGAATATTTCCTTTCCAATTTTCACCTATATCTTAAAGAAGATAGAGGAAAGAGTTGGTGGAAATTAACTCTTAATAGGCTTTTTTGAAAAAAAAAATACAATATTAAGAAGATGCTAGGTGTATTTACTGCATAAATTCAGCTATTTGAGGTATTCTCTGCTCAAAAGAATTTCCTTGAGTATGGCTTTCCTAGGAAATAATTATAATTATAGAGTACTGAGTAAAGTGATTGTATGTATGTATATTACCTGTATTTCTCTGGGCTTGACAAAGATAAAAATAACTGCATAGCTTTTTATCATCCGCAATTTTTCCTCCATCATTCCACGTCAACAGGGATTTTTTTTCCCCCCCAGATATCTGGTAACTTTTTGTCTAGCACCACATTAATTGCCACTCCATAAGTGTCAAGGCTCAAGAAACTTTGTAGATTGTCAGACAACTTAATTTTCTTGTTTCAATTAAAAGAGGAATGATTTTTTTTCCCCCTTGAGATATAAAACACATTTGTGGACTTTTACTTCTTTCATAGACCTGAAGAGACCAGTATTTTCACTAGACATCTAGTATCATCCTGAACCAATATTTACCATATTGGCATTGCTTTCTTCATAAGTTGTATTTTGTGATTTTAGGCATTTCCTAGTTTGTTATTATTGTAATTATTGTTTTTCTTTATTCCAAGGTTATTCATAAAATATTTTATTCTGCTATCTTTAACCAGGGTTATCAGAATATATGCCACAGAATATATTCTTGTACGATTAACACTAAGGTTAGAATATTGAACATAGGAGAACTTTATGACCTTCCTATGAAAATTTTCTTTTCTATTCTTTTAAATAAATTTGATACTTTTTTTTCTTTCGCTGCACAGCATGGCATGCAACATTTTATTTCCCAGACCAGGGATTGAACCCATGGCCCTTGCAGTAGAAGTGCAGAGCCCTAATCACTGGAGCCAGGGAATTCCACATCCTTTCATTTTTAATGTCGGGGTGAATTAGTTGTATAGCCTTCGTTCATCCTTTATTTTATTAATAATTAATGCTTATTGTTGGGGTTTCCTTGGTGGCTCAGATGGTAAGGCATCTGCCTGCAATGTGGGAGACTTGGGTTCGATCCTTGGGATGGGAAGATCCCCTGGAGAAGGAAATGGCAACCTATTCCAGTACTCTTGCCTGGAAAATTCCATGGACGGAGGAGCCTGGTAGGCTACAGTCCACGGGGTCACAAAGAGTCAGACACGACTGAGTGAAATCACTTCACTTCACTTCACTTCAATGCTTATTGTATCAGTATGCACAAAACACTAGTCTAAATAGTGGATAAGAAAGCCCTTATTTTCAGGGACTTTCATTTTAGTGAAGGATGAATACTAAACAAATCAGCCTACATGACTTCCACAAGTCTCCAAGATAAATGTTTCTTAAACTGCTCATTTTAACTATTTTCAAATTCTATTATTTTCTTAGCAGGGTTTTATTTACTAAGATACTACTTTTCATAATTAATGATAAACACTGTTAAGCATTTTATAATGTAGCTTTCAGAAACAGATTGAATTTATCAGAATTCCAAGGTGATATAATTTAATGTTGTATCAGAATACACATACAAGTGTGTGTACTAAATATAAGACTTTTAAAAAGAGAAACAATGAAACAAACTGAAGTTGTGTAATATAGTGGCCTATATTTACAATCTGGTTAAACATAAATTCTGTACCTACAGAAATACTGACTGCTTCTCATATCAACAATTCATCACTATGTCCAGAGGTTTCCAGCAGAGTTTGCAATGAATTTAACTTTCCTTCTGTTCAAATTGCTGGCACAGAATCAGTGGAAACCAATTGCTACTTGTCAAAAGTATAGATAATGAAATAGCTGAAAGGTATAGGTATCTTCAGTGAACCAGTTAATTATTAGAGTTTGTTACTTTTTAATTTTAAATTTCTCTGGAGTGAAATCTTGCTCTGTGTTTTTCTCCAGTGAGATCCTCTACCTTAGTGATTTCCAGAAGGTAAGAGTAAATCAAGCCAATTATAATTAGTGCTCTTTTGAGCCCAGAAATCATTAGAGATAGCAAAATGGAAACTTTCACCAGTCTATTCTGAACTCCTATCTGCTCAGTCTGAAAATTCCTGCATGCCTGTTTTTATAATAGGCTCATTATCAAATCTAGGAAACAGACATTTAGCTTGAATTAATCCCTGTTGTTCACTCAACTGTGTTTATTTAGTAAACTAAAGAGCTGAGCTGATTAAAAATTTGCTTAGGTAAGTATGTCATAATTTCCTTACTAATTTTTTTTCCTACTTTGATCCAATTGCCCTTAAGCAGGCTGGCCACATCTAGGCAGTTGAATGTCACCTGTTTAGAGTTGAAGATAACATTACAGGAAGAGATATCAAGCTCGTGTGGGGACCAGGCAGTACAGTGGTCACAGATGGCAACAGACATTAGGTCACTGCCTTAGAGTGGGTTCCCTGAAAATGGAATCTGAGATGGGAGTGATATGAAAAGGGCTTTTATGTGGTGTAATCACAGATGATAGACCTCAGGGAACTGAGAAGTCAGAATTAGGAAAGGGAAATGTTGACCTGCAATGTGTTCTCAACTATGGCTCCAGCCAAGCCAAGAAAGTTCTTGAGCTAGGAAAGATCTTCCCCTGGACCAGGCCTTCGGTTTCCTTTATCAGCTTCCTCGGTGATGGCATAACCTTGGGCATGCAGTTTTCTTTTAGTTAAGAGTAATGACCAGAAGTAGATATAGTTGTGAACTTTCAGCATCCAGTAGTCCCTGCAACTCATTTTTGTGTATTTGGATTATAGAAAGGATCAGTTAGAGCTTCAGTGAATCCATCACAGTCAGTAAATTAAGCAGGCTTAGGGTTCAGGAATGTCCAGTTGTGTTTTTTATGACACTAGAAGTGAAATGATTGAACAGTAGTCCTGGTAAGCTCTTATGACCATGAGGAAAGATTTAATGATATAATGACATCCATGTTTCTTCAGAATGAGTGCTTTTCAGTCCAGAACCCAAATGGGCAATGGGTCTTCCCATAAGAAAGTATGAATTATCATCGTTTGTATCATTGCAAACTGAAGACAATGGAAGTCAGAACAACAATCACTTGGGTAAATGGTCAGGGAATTCAACTACTATCAGAATATTGATCATAAAAGTTGGATCTATGAGTTATCTTTGGATTTTACTTTTCCAGTAAGAGCAGAGTGCTGGTTATATGGCAATGCTTCTACTAAGGACAACTATAAAATGTAGACAAAACACAAAACAAATATCTTTGAAGGTACTAGAGGAAAGATAAGCCAGCCAGAACTTAAGAGACCAGAATCTGAGAGAGAAGGAAAGCACATTGAGATGGGTCCAACAGTCCAGAGGGATTTTCCCATGGAGGAATTTGACAGAGTTTAAGTGGTATGGGGTCCAGAGGCTCAGAAGACAAGGAGAAAGCTGTGATGTATGGTTATGAAACCGATTTGATTCTTAGATAGTCTTGTAAGGCTGTGAGATTAAACACGGGCTCTGGACTCAAAGTCAGCCATTTGAGGATAGTTCAAGATACCAGAGAAAAGTGAATTACATTGAGATGTACAAAATCATCTACCCACTTTTCCTCTTAAGATATGTATTCATCTTCAGGCTGAAGGGTTAAGAAAGCAAGTTCAGTTCAGTTCAGTTGGCTCAGTCGTGTCTGACTCTTTGCAACCCCATGAATCACAGCAGCCAGGTCTCCCTGTCCATCACCAACTCCTGGAGTTCACCCAAACCCGTGTCCATTGAGTTGGTGATGCCATCCAACCATCTTATCCTCTGTTGTCCCCTTCTCCTTCTGCCCTCAATCTTTCCTGGCATTAGGGTCTTTTCCAGTGAGTCAGCTCTTCACATCAGGTGGCCAAAGTATTGGAGTTTCAGCTTCAACATCAGTCCTTCCAATGAACACCCAGGACTGATCTCCTTTAGGAGGGACTGGTTGGATCTCCTTGTAGTCCAAGAGACTCTCAAGAGTCTTCTGCAACACCACAGTTCAAAAGCATCAATTCTTCTGCTTTCAGCTTTCTTTATAGTCCAACTCTCTCATCCATATATGACCACTGGAAAAACCATAGCCTTGACTAGATGGACCTTTGTTGGCAAAATAATGTCTCTGCTTTTTAAGAGGAAGCAACAAATAAATAAACAGGGAGATTAGTCTCTTAGGGTAGGAGACAAACAGAAATTCTGAACCCACTAAAGAAATGAAATCCTGGTAAACATCCCACTTCCAGGAGTAGGAGTAAGGAGGAATTCCAGTCATGGGTGTAAAGATATAAGATAACTCTCAGCAAACTCTGAAATCCACCATTAAACAAGCCCAAACCAGATGGGACGAAAGTTATTTCCCGATATTGACCCTTTGTAGGGGGAAGAAAGTATCAAACAGATCTTTAAGTTACCTGTGTAAATTTTAATACACACTGGGTGGCATTTAATTAAAGCTACTAGGAATACCTTGAGTCTGGACTAAATTGTCTAAGAAGTGGGGTGGGGAAAGGTTCCATAAACAGACCTACGTGATACCTCAGTTATCAAAATGATTAGAAACAGGTTTTTAAAAAATAATTGTAACTAATACATTCAACAAAATAATTGACAATTATGAGAATTTCTACAGAGAATTGGAATTCACAATATATGAAACAAAAGAAATTAGAGAGACAAATATATATATATGAAATTAAGAACCTATTGTATGAATCACTGGCAGGTTAAAAAAAGAATAAGGAGAAGATTGAGAAAACTACAAAATAGCCAGTAGAAAGTATTTGAATTAAATCATAGAGAGAAAAAATAATAAAAATACAGAAAAGAACATAGATGAAACATGGGAAACAGCAAAACTGATTAATATATGTGTGACTGAAGTCCCAGAGAAGAGGAGCGTGAAAACAGAGCAGAAGCAATATTTGAGGAGGTACTAGAAAAGATGCTTACTCCTTGGAAGGAAAGTTATGACCAACCCGGAGAGCATATTCAAGAGCAGAGACATTACTTTGCTGACTAAGGTCCGTCTAGTCAAGGCTATGGTTTTTCCAGTGGTCATGTATGGATGTGAAAGTTGGACTGTGAAGAAAGCTGAGTGCTGAAGAATTGAGTGCTTTTGAACTGTGGTGTTGGAGAAGACTCTTGAGAGTCTCTTGGACTACAAGGAGACCCAACCAGTCCATTCTAAAGGAGATCAGTCCTGGGTGTTCTTTGGAAGGACTGATGCTAAAGCTGAAACTCCAATACTTTGGCCACCTCATGGGAAGAGTTGACTCATTGGAAAAGACTTTGATGCTGGGAGGGATTGGGGGCAGGAAGAAAAGGGGAACACAGAGGATGAGATGGCTGGATGGCATCACCGACTCAATGGACATGAGTTTGGGTGAACTCTGGGAGTGGTGATGGACAGGGAAGCCTGGAGTGCTGCAATTCTTGGGGTTGAACACGACTGAGTGACTGAACTGAACTGAGCAAACAATTTGCCAATACCGTTTAAAGACATCAAACCACATATATACAAATATTTATAAACACCAATAAGAATAAATTCAAAGGAACATATAACTAGGAATGGCAGAAGTTGTTGTTCAGTCCCTAATTCGGGTCTGATTCTTTGCAACCCCAGGGACTGCAGCACACCTGGCTTCCCTGTCCTTCACTGTCTCCTGGAGTTGGTTCAGATTCCTGTCCACTGAGTCGGTGATGCTATCTAATCATTACATCCTCTGCTACTCTCTTCTCCTTTTGCCTTCAATCTTTCCCAGCATCAGTGTCTTTTCCAAGGAGTTGGCTCTTCCAATGAAATGTCTGAAGTATTGGAGATTCAGCTTTAGCATCAGTCTTTCCAATGAATATTCAGGGTTGATTTCCTTTAACATTGACTGGTTTGATCTTCTTGCAGTCCAAGAGACTCTCAAGTGTCTTATTCAGCACCATAGCTCCAAGGCATCAATTCTTCAGTTTTCAGCCTTCTTTATGGTCCAATTCTAACATCCACAATTTACTACAGGAAAAGCCGTAGCTTTGACTATTCAGGCCATTGTCAGCAAAGTAATGTCTTTGCTTTTTAATACACTGTCTATGTTTGTCATAGCTTTCTTTCTAAGAAGCAAGTGTCCTAGTATCACGGTTGCAGTCAATATCTGCAGTGATTTTCAGTTCAGTTCAGTTCAGTTCAGTCGCTCAGTCATGTCTGACTCTTTGCGACCCCATGAATCACAGTACGCCAGGCCTCCCTGTCCATCACCAACTCCAATCTGTCACTGCTTCCACTTTTCCCCCATCTGTTTGCATGAAGTGATGGGACTGGATGCCATGATCATTGTTTCATGAATGTTGAGTTTTATGCCAGCTTTTTCTCTCTCCTCTTTCACCATCTTCAAGAGGTTATTTAGTTCCTTTTCACGTTCTGCCATGAGTGGTATCATCTGCATATCTGAGAGTCATCCAGCCCAGCATTTGGCATGATGCACTCTGCATAGACGTTTAAATAAATAGGGTGACAAAATATATCCATCTTGTACTCCTTTCCCAATTTTGAACCAGTCCATTGTTCCATATCTGGTTCTAATTGTTTCTTCTTGATCTTCATACAGGTTTCTTGGGAGACAGGTATGCTGGAGACCAGCTCCAGCAGCCAGGGAATCAGCCAGAAGGGTTGAGTGGTGTCGGCAGACAATGATGTAGCCTCTGACTCGAGGTACGGGACTACATGTTTACTTCAAGCTTCAGGTTTTCTCTTATACTTTGACAAAAGCATTAGGTTAGAGGTTTGAAATTTTTAGTTTCTCCTTCCCAGATTTATTGTCTCCAGAAATCATTGTTGCCCTACAAACAGAGTTCCTGCTTCAGCAATTATCTCAGAATTGGCTTTACTATCTATTATCTACTTCCTCTTATGTGTCCTATAATTAACTTGTGATTACATTGTAACTCATGCTACATTCCTCAGTTTATTTCTTATTTTTCTAAATCTTGTTTGCCCCTAGCATCTTAAGATCACTAACTCCTAAAAAGGCTTCTAGTTATTCTTAATTATTCCTAAACCCTAAGCTCAGCAAACTTCTTTTGCCATAAACATTCCCATCACAAACAGGTCTCAGATAGCAGTCCTTCCCATGGCCTCAAGCTGTGGCCTATGTGCTCATCCTGGAACATTCTTTGTAAAGATCCTTGAACAAATGTCAATGGTTACTTTATACATTATTTTCTGGGCACAACTGCAGAAGGCTTTGTGCTTTCTCATGCTTCTCTCAAGAACAATAATCACCTTAACATTCTTTCCAGCCAACTCACCAAAGAAAGGAAAGAACAAGTCAGAATCACAAGACCTAACTCCTTCATCCCCGGACTGTGCCCGTGAGATGAGAAGAGGGGGTTGGGGCCGTGCCTCCATTTTGTCAGTAATGCTTCACATGGCTCCTGACACAGGTAAGGTGGTCTGATATCCCCATTTTCTTAAGAATCTTCCATAGTTTCCTGTGATACACACAGTCAAAGGCTTTATTATATTTGATAAAGGAATAGATGATTTTCGGAAATTCTTTTGCTTTTCTGTGATCCAGCGAATGTTGACAACTTAATCTCTGGTTCCTCTGCTTTTTCTAAACCCAGCCTGTACACCTGGAAGTTCTCAGTTCAATTACAACTGAAGCCTAGTTTGAAGACTATTGAGCATAACCTTAGTAGCATAACCTTAGTAGCATAACCTTAATAGCATAAGATGGTAGGTGTTGTGAGAGGGCATCAGAGGGCAGACACACTGAAACCATAACTACAGAAAACTAGTCAATCTAACACACAGACCACAGCCCTGTCTAACTCAATGAAACTAAGCAATGCCATGTGAGGCCAACCAATACTGGCGGATCATGTTGGAGAGGTCTGATAGAATGTGATCCACTGGAGAAGGGAATGGCAAACCTTGAGAATGCCATGAACAGTATGAAAAGGCAAAATGATAGGATACTGAATGAGGAACTCCCCAGGTCAGTAACCGCCCAATATGTTACAGGAGATCAGTGGAGAAATAACTCCAGAAAGAGTGAAGGGATGGGGTCAAAGCAAAAACACTACCCAGATGTGGGTGTGACAGGTGATAGAAGCAAGGTCCAATGCTGTAAAGAACAATATTGCATCAGTTCAGTTCAGTCGCTCAGTCGTGTCCGACTCTTTGCGACCCCATGAACTGCAGTACGCCAGGCCTCCCTGTCCATCACCATTTCCCAGAATTCACTAGACTCGCGTCCATCGAGTCAATGATGCCATCCAGCCATCTCATCCTCTGTAGTCCCCTTCTCCTTCTGCCCCCAGTCCCTCCCAGCATCAGAGTCTTTTCTAATGAGTCAACTCTTCGCATGAGGTGGCCAAAGTACTGGAATTTCAGCTTTAGTATCATTCCTTCCAAAGAAATCCCAGGATTGATCTCCTTCAGAATGGACTGGTTGGATCTCCTTGCAGTCCAAGGGACTCTCAAGAGTCTTCTCCAACACCATATTTCAAAAGCATCAATTCTTCAGCACTCAGCCTTCTTCACAGTACAACTCTCCCATCCATACATGACTACTAGAAAAACCATAGCCTTGACTAGATGGACCTTAGTTGGCAAAGTAATGTCTCTGCTTTTGAATATGCTATCTAGGTTGGTCATAACTTTTCTTCTAAGGAGTAAGCATCTTTTAAATTCATGGCCGCAATCACCATCTGCAGTGATTTTGGAGCCCAAGAAAATAAAGTTTGACACTGTTTTCCCTGTTACCCCATCTATTTCCCATGAAGTGATGGGACTGGATGCCATGAGCTTCGTTTTCTGAATGTTGAGCTTTAAGCCAACTTTTTCACTCTCCTCTTTCACTTCATCAAGAGGCTTTTTAGCTCCTCTTCACTTTCTGCCATAAGGGTGGTGTCATCTGCATATCTGAGGTTATTGATATTTCTCCCAGCAATCTTGATTCCAGCTTGTGTTTCTTCCAGTCCAGCGTTTCTCATGATGTACTCTGCATATAAGTTAAATAAGCAGGGTGATGATATACAGCCTTGATGTACACCTTTTCTATTTGGAACCAGTCTGTTGTTCCATGTCCAGTTCTAACTGCTGCTTCCTGACCTTCATACAGATTTCTCTAGAGGCAGGTCAGGTGGTCTGGTATTCCCATTTCTTTCCACAATTTATTGTGATCCACACAGTCAAAGGCTTTGGCATAGTCAATAAAGCAGAAATAGATGTTTTTCTGGATCTCTCTTGCTTCTTCCGTGATCCAGCGGATGTTGGCAATTTGATCTCTGGTTCCTCTGCCTTTTCAAAAACCAGCTTGAACAACTGGAAGTTCATGGTTCACGTATTGCTGAAGCCTGGCTTGGAGAATTTTGAGCATTACTTTACTATCATGTGAGATGAGTGCAATTGTGAAGTAGTTTGAGCATTCTGTTGCATTGTCTTTCTTTGGGATTGGAATGAAAACTGACCTTTTCCAGTCCTGTGGCCACTGCTGAGTTTTCCAAATTTGTTGGCATATTGAGTGCAGCACTTTCACAGCATCATCTTTCAGGATTTGAAATAGCTCTACTGGAATGCCATCACTTCCATGAGCTTTGTTCGTAGTGATACTTTCTAAGGCCCACTTGACTTCACATTCCTGGATGTCTGGCTCTAGATTAGTGATCACACCATCGTGATTATCCGAGTCATAAAGATCTTTTTTGTACAATTCTTCTGTGTATTCTTGCCATCTCTTCTTAGTATCTTCTGCTTCTGTTAGGCCAATACCATTTCTGTCCTTTATTGAGCCCATCTTTGCATGAAATGTTCCCTTGTTATCCCTAATTTTCTTGAAGAGATCTCTAGTCTTTCCCATTCTGTTGTTTTCCTCTATTTCTTTGCATTGATTGCTGAGGAAGGTTTTCTTATCTCTTCTTGCCTTTCTTTGGAACTCTGCATTCAGATGCTTATATCTTTCCTTTTCTCCTTTGCTTTTCACTTCTCTTCTTTTCACAGCTATTTGTAAGGCCTCCCCAGACAGCCATTTTGCTTTTTTGCATTGCTTTTCCATGGGGATGGTCTTGATCCCTGTCTCCTGTACAATGTCACGAACCTCATTCCATAGTTCACCAGGCACTCTATCTATCAGATCTAGACCCTTAAATCTATTTCTCACTTCCACTGTATAATCATAAGGGATTTGATTTAGGTCATACCTGAATGGTCAAGTGGTTTTCCCTACTTTCTTCAATTTAAGTCTGAATTTGGCAATAAGGAGTTCATGATCTGAGCCACAATCAGCTCTCAGTCTTGTTTTTGTTGACTCTATAGAGCTTCTCCATCTTTGGCTGCAAAGAATATAATCAATCTGCTTTTGGTGTTGACCATCTGGTGATGTCCATGTGTAGAGTCTTCTCTTGTGTTCTTGGAAGAGGGTGTTTGCTATGACCAGTGCATTCTCTTGGCAAAACTCTACTAGTCTTTGCCCTGCTTCATTCTGCATTCCAAGGCCAAATATGCCTGTTACTCCAGGTGTTTCTTGACTTCCTACTTTTGCATTCCAGTCCCCTATAATGAAAAGGACATCTTTTTTGGGTGATAGTTCTAAAAGGTCTTGTAGGTCTTCATAGAGTTGTTCAACCTCAGCTTCTTCAGTGTTACTGGTTGGGGCATAGACTTGGATTACAGTGATATTGAATGGTGTGCCTTGGAAATGAACAGAGATCATTCTGTCATTTTTGAGATTGCATCCAAGAACTGCATTTCGGACTCTTTTGTTGACCATGATTGTACTCCTTTTCTTCTAAGGTATTCCTGCCCACAGTAGTAGATATAATGGTCATCTGAGTTAAATTTACCCATTCCAGTCCATTTTAGTTTGCTGATTCCTAGAATGTCGACATTCACTCTTGCCATCTCTTCTTTGACCACTTCCAATTTACCTTAATTCACGCACCTTACTTCCAGGTTCCTATGCAATATTGCTCTTTACAGCATTGGACCTTGCTTCTATTACCAGTCACATCCACAGCTGAGTATTGATTTTGCTTTGGCTCCATTCTTTCATTCTTTCTGGAGTTATTTCTCCACTGATCTCCAGTAGCATATTGGACACCTACTGACCTGGGGAGTTCCTCTTTCAATATCCTGAATCCTATCATTTTGCCTTTTCATACTGTTCATGAGGTTCTCAAGGCAAGAATACTGAAGCGGTTTGCCATTCCCTTCTCCAGTGGACCATATTCTGACAGACCTCTCCTGGAATGTTAGGTCCATGAATCAAGGCAAATTGGAAGTGGTCAAACAAGAGATGGCAAGGGTGAACGTCGACATTCTAGGAATCAGCAAACTAAAATGGATTGGAATGGGTAAATTTAACTCATGACCATTATATCTACTACTGCAGGCAGGAATCCCTTAGAAGAAATGTAGTAGCCATCATGGTCAACAAAAGAGTCTGAAATGCAGTACTTGGATGCAATCTCAAAAACGACAGAATGATCTCTGTTCATTTCCAAGGCAAATCATTCAATATCACAGTAATCCAAGTGTATGCCCCAACCAATAACACTGAAGAAGCTGAAGTTCAATGGTTCTATGAAGACCTACAAGACCTTTTGGAACTAACACCCCCAAAAGATTTCCTTTTCATTATAGGGGACTGGAATGCAAAAGTAGGAAGTCAAGAAACACCTGGATTAACAGGCATATTTGGCCTTGGAGTACGGAATGAAGCAGGGCAAAGGCTAATAGAGTTATGCCAGGAGAACACACTGGTCATAGCAAACACCCTCTTCCAACAACACAAGAGAAGATTCTACACATGGACATTACCAATGGTCAACACCAAAATCAGATTGATTACATTCTTTTCAGCCAAAGATGGAGAAGCTCTATACAGTCAGCAAAAACAAGACCAGGAGCTAACTGTGGCTTGGATCATGAGCTCCTTATTGCCAAATTCAGACTTAAATTGAAGAAAGTAGGGAAAACTACTAGATCATCCAGGTATGACCTAAATCAAATCCCTTATGATTATACAGTGGAATGAGAAATAGATTTTAGGGCCTAGAGCTGATAGATAGAGTGCCTGGTGAACTATGGAATGAGGTTCATGACATTGTACAGGAGACAGGGATCAAGACCATCCCCATGGAAAAGCAATGCAAAAAAGCAAAATGGCTGTCTGGGGAGGCCTTACAAATAGCTGTGAAAAGAAGAGAAGTGAAAAGCAAAGGAGAAAAGGAAAGATATAAGCATCTGAATGCAGAGTTCCAAAGAAAGGCAAGAAGAGATAAGAAAACCTTCCTCAGCAATCAATGCAAAGAAATAGAGGAAAACAACAGAATGGGAAAGACTAGAGTTGTCTTCAAGAAAATTAGAGATACCAAGGGAATATTTCATGCAAAGATGGCCTAGATAAAGTACAGAAATTATATGAACCTAACAGAAGCAGAAGAAATTAAGAAGAGGTGGCAAGAATACACAGAAGAACTGTACGAAAGCATTCTTCATTACCAAGATAATCATGATGGTGTGATCACTAATCTAGAACCAGACTTCCTGGAATGTGAAGTCAAGTGGGCCTTAGAAAGCATCACTACGAACAAAGCTAGTGAAGGTGATGGCATTCCAGTAGAGCTATTTCAAATCCTGAAAGATGATGCTGTGAAAGTGCTGCACTCAATATACCAGCAAATGTGGAAAACTCAGCAGTGGCCACAGGACTGGAAAAGGTCAGTTTTCATTCCAATCCCAATGAAAAGCAATGCCAAAGTATACTCAAACTACTTCACAATTGCACTCATCTCACATGCTAGTAAAGTAATGCTCAAAATTCTCCAAGCCAGGCTTCAGCAATATGTGAACTGTGAACTTCCTGATGTTGAAGCTGGATTTAGAAAAGGCAGAGGAACCAGAGATCAAATTGGAAACATCTGCTGGATCATGGGAAATGCAAGAGAGATCCAGAAAAATATCTATTTCTGCTTTATTGACTATGCTAAAGCCTTTGACTGTGTGGATCACAATAACCTGAAAGAGATGGGAATACCAGACCACCTGACCTGCCTCTTGAGAAACCTGTATGCAGGTCAGGAAGCAACAGTTAGAACTGGACATGGATCAACAGAGTGGTCCAAATAGGAAAAGGATCACGTCAAGGTTTTATATTGTACGTCAAGGCTGGAATGTATTCTAGGGTGACAATTCACCCTGCTTATTTAACTTATATGCATAGAACATCATGAGAAACGCTGGACTGGAAGAAACACAAACTGGAATCAAGATTGCCAGGAGAAATATCAATAACCTGAGATATGCAGATGACATCACCCTTATGGCAGAAACTGAAGAGGAACTAAAAAGCCTCTTGATGAAAGTGAAAGTGGAGAGTGAAAAAGTTGGCTTAAAGCTCAATAATCAGAAACTAAGATCATGGCATCTGGTCCCATCACTTCATGGGAAATAGATGGGGAAACAGTGGAAACAGTGTCAGACTTTATTTTTTGGGGCTCCAAAATCACTGCAGATGGGATTTCTGCCATGAAATTAAAAGATGCTTATTCCTTGGAAGGAAAATTATGACCAACCTAGATAGCATATTCAAAAGCAGTGACATTACTTTGCTGACTAAGGTCTGTCTAGTCAAGGCTACGTTTTTTCCATTGATAGTGTATGGGTGTGAGAGTTGCACTGTGAAGAAGGCTGAGCACTGAAGAACTGATGCTCTTGAACTGTGGTTTGGGAGAAGACTCTTGAGAGTCCCTTGGACTGCAAGGATATTCAACCAGTCCATTCTGAAAGAGATCAGCCCTGGATTTCTTTGGAAGGAATGATGCTAAAGCTGGAACTCCAATACTTTGGCCACCTCATGGGAAGAGTTGACTCATTGGAATAGACTCTGATGCTGGGAGGGATTGGGGGCAGGACGAGAAGCGTCGACAGAGAATGATATGGCTGGATGACATCACTGACTAGATGGACATGAGTTTGGGTGAAGTTCAAGAGTTGGTGATGGACAGGGAGGCCTGGCGTGCTGAGGTTCATGGTGTCACGAAGAGTCGGATGTGACTGAACTGAACTTGGTAGCATTTGAAATGAGCGCAAGTGTATGATAGTTTGTACATTCTTTGGCACTGTGCTTCTTTGGCATTGGAATAAAAAGTCACCTTTTCCAGAGGTAAAAATCAACGTCAATGAAGAAATTTTAATTACATAGAGAAAATACAACATATTTAATTCAAAAAGCAAACAAATGTTTTCTCAATAGAAATTACTGACGCTAGAAACATGAATCACCAGATAAAAGTGCTAATGTAAAATAAATTCAACATATTTTATATCCAACAAAAATATCCTACAAACAGGTAAAATAAATCAATTTTCAGATAAATAAAA
Source organism: Capricornis sumatraensis (assembly GCF_032405125.1). NCBI lineage: Eukaryota > Metazoa > Chordata > Mammalia > Artiodactyla > Bovidae > Capricornis > Capricornis sumatraensis. Next base: position 123,198,872 of record NC_091071.1, on the reverse strand, counting down.
CAAAAAATTCATAACAACATCTTCATGAAAAGAAATTCTAGAAAGAGCTATTTAGGTGGAAGAAAAATAATCCTAGAGGAAACTAAGTAAATACACAAATGAACAAATAGTACTGAGAATATTACATAAGGAGAATATGTTTACATCTAAACATAGTTATTATGGAAAACAATGTCTTACATAGTAGTTTAATGTCAAGGCATAATTAAAATATATAAAATAACAATGCCAAATTTGTGTGGAGGCAGTTAAAATTCTTTTAAGATATTGATGATGTCTTAGATGTCTACAATGGACTCATATTATGCTATAGTAAATGAAATATCATAGTCACTGAAGAAGAGCAAAATAATTTATCTATGCAGTATATTTATATGTGAAATATTTCCTGCTTCTATTTATAAAATGAGAGATAGTATTATGTTTGTTTACTCCTTTATCCTTATTAGTTTTGTCTTTGGGTTCAACATTCTGTACTTACTAACATTTTCTCTAGGTACTTTAATGGTATCGTTTAATTATCTTTGGGGATTTTTGGTTGTTTATGAGAAGATTTTGTCTATAATTTTGTCATCTTTTTAAAAAATCTCTTTTTAATTGGAGTATAGTTGCTTTACAATATTGTATTAGTTTCTGCTGTACAACAAAGTGAATCAGCTATAAGTCTGCATACACCCCCTCCCTCTTGAGCGTCCCTCCACCCTTCCACACCCTGTCCTACTTTTCTAGGTTATCGCTGGACACTAAGGTCAGCTCTTTGTGTTATATAGCAGCTTCCCACTATCTATTTTACACACGATAGTATAATATGTCAGTTTGTCCCACCTTCTCCCCCTGCTCTGCCCACAAGTCCACTCTGTGTCTGCATCTGTATTAGTGAAGTCGCTCAGTTGTGTCTGACTCTTTGCGACCCCATGGAATGTAGCCTACCAGGCTCCTCCATCCATGGGATTTTCCAGGCAAGAGTATTGGAGTGGCTTGCCATTCCTTCTCCAGGGGATCTCCTGACCCAGGGACTGAACCCAGGTCTCCTGCATTGCAGGCAGAAACTTTACCATAGTTTCATCAGTATCATTTTTCTAGACTCCATTTAAATGCATTAATTACACACATTTGCTTTTCTCTTCCTTAACATCACCTTGTATGACAGACTCTAGGTTCATTCACATCACGACAAATTACCAGTTTCATTTCCTTTTATGGCTGAGTAATACTCCATTAGAACAACAACCATTGTATACATGTGGCACATCTTCTTTATCCATTGAAATGTCTATCAGTGGACATTTCGGTTACTTGCATGTCCTGGCTGTTGTAAATAGTGCTTCAATGAACACTGGGGTGCATGTATCTTTTTGAATTATGGTTTTCTCAGGACATACACCAGGTAGTCGGATTACTGGATCAAAAATCTGTTTTTCATGTCTGGTTATTTTAAAGATCATCTTTCCCCCTTTCTCTTCTGCTATTATCTATGCTATGCACTGATGTAGGTTTCCTCTTATAGTTATTGTTCAAGATTTGGTGTTTTTCCTGAGTCTGATTTTTCTGTTAGCTAATTGTCTTTCTGAACATTGCACATCCCCTACTCTCTATATTGTCTTCTTCTGGAGCTCTATCTAGATTTATGCTACATGTTCTTTTTCTATGTTATCTATCTCTGACACTCATATTTTTTATCTCCTTGCCTCTTTGTGCTACACTCGAGAATATCTTCAGATCTGTTTTTATGTTTTCTAATTTATTCCTTATTGTATCTCATCTGCTGTTTTGAAGTAGTTCTAGTTGTATTTTAAATCTTCCTGGTAGCCTCTTAATTGAAATACAACATAAAATTTCACAATTGGACCCATCCCAAATTTAAAACAGCACCAAATTTAAAAGTAGTAACTAAGAGTATCCCAGGTAAATTCTGCAGTCCCTTTTAGGCATTACCTGCCCTCTTTTCATGAAAAAAAAAAAGTTCTAACATAATTTAGTACTTTTGTTTCTCAAATTCAAATGAATGGAGTTAATGCAGTGTTCATTCCTTTGAGTCTGTGTTCAGTCACTCATTATTACCTTTATGAGATTTACCATGTTAATTCACTATTTTTCACTGTTGTCAAGAATTCTCAGATATAATTACTCAGCAATGTATTTATCCCTTCTGCTGGTAAAGTTTGTTCCATCAGTTCAGTTCAGTTCAGTTCAGTTCAGTCGCTCAGTCGTTTCCAACTCTTTGCAACCCCATGGACTGCAGCACGCTATGCTTCCCTGTCCATCACCAACTCCTGGAGCTTACTCAAACTCATGTCCATCGAGTCAGTGATGCTATCCAACCATCTCATCCTCTGTCATCCCCATTCTCTGCCTGCCTTCAATCTTTTCCAGCATCAGGGTCTTTTCCAATGAGTCAGTTCTTTACATCATGTGGTCAAAGAATTGGAGTTTCAGCTTCAGCATCAGTCCTTCCAATGAATACTCAGGACTGATTTCCTTTAGGATTGCCTGGTTGGATCTCCGTGCAATTCAAGGGACTCTCAAGAGTCTTTTCCAACACCACATTTCAAAAGTATCAATTCTTTAGCACTCAGCTTTCTTTATAGTCTAACTCTCACATCCATACCTGATGACTGGAAAAACCGTAACTTTGACCAGATGGACCTTTGTTGACAAAGTAATGTCTATGCTTTTTAATATGCTGTCTAGATTTGTCATAGCTTTTCTTCCCAGGAGGAAGCGTCTTTTAATTTCATGGCTGCAGTCACCATCTACAGTGATTTTGGAGCCCCCCAAAACAAAGTCTCTCACTGTTTCCATTGTTTCCCCATCTATTTACCATAAAGTGATGGGACCAGATGCCATGATCTTAGTTTTCTGAATGTTGAGTTTTAAGCCAACTTTTTCACTCTCCTCTTTCACTTTCATCAAGAAGCTCTTTAGTTCTTCCTTGCTTTCTGCCATAAGGGTGGTGTCTTTTGCATATCTGAGGTTGATATTTGATATTTGAATTATTTGAAATATTGATATTTCTCCTGGCAATCTTAATTCCAGCTCGTGCTTCATCCAGCCCAGCATTTCACATGATGTACTCTTCATGTCTGGTTCTAAGTATTGCTTCTTGCCTTGCATACAGATTTCTCAGGAGGTAGGTCAGGTGGTATGGTATTCCCATCTTTTTAAGAACTTTCCACAGATCCTGTGATCTACAAAGTCAATGGTTGTGGTATAGTCGATAAAGCAGAACTAGATATTTTTCTGGAACTCTCTTGCTTTTTCAATGATCCAATGGATGTCGGCAACTTGATCTCCAATTCCTCTGCCTTTTCTAAATCCAGCTTGAACATCTGGAATTTCATGGTTCAAGTACTGTTGAAGCCTGGCTTGGAGAATTTGGACATTATGTTGCTAGCATGTGAGATGAGTGCAATTGTGTGATAGGTCAAGCATTCTTTGGCATTGTCTTTCTTTGGGATTGGAATGAAAACTGAGCCTTTTCAGTCCTGCAGCTACTGCTGAGTTTTCCAAATTTGCTGGCATATTAATTGCAGCACTTTCACAGCATCATCTTTTAGAATTTGAAATAGTTCAACCAGAATTCCATCGCCTCCTCTAGCTTTGTTTGTAGATATACTTCCTAAGGCCAACTTGACTTTGCATTTCAGGATGTCTGATTCTAGGTGAGTGATCACACCATTGTGGTTATGTGGGTCATGAAGATCTTGTATAGTTCTTCTGTATATTGGTGCCACCTCTTCTTAATATTTTCTGCTTCTGTTAATTTCATACCATTTCTGTCCTTTATTGTGTGCATCTTTGCATGAAATGTTCCCTTGGTATCTCTAATTTTCTTGAAGAAATCTCTAGTCTTTCCCATTCTATTGTTTTCCTCTGTTTCTTTGCTTTGATCCCTGAGGAAAGCTTTCTTATTTCTCCTTGCTATTCTTTGGAATTCTGCATTCAAATGGGTATATTTTTCCTTTTCTCCTTTGCTTTTAGCTTCTCTTCTTTTCACAGCTATTTGTAAGTCTCCTGCAGACAACCATTTTGCATTTTTTTTCCTTGGGGATGGTCTTGATCACTGCCTCTTGTACAATATCATGAACCTCGGTCCATAGTTCTTCAGGCACTCTGTCTATCAGACCTAGTCCCTTGAATCTGTTTGTCACTTCTGCTGTAAAATCATAAGGGATTTAATTTAGGTCATACCTGAATAGTTTAGTGGTTTTCCCTACTTTCTTCAATTTCCATCTAATTTAGCAATAAGGAGTTCATGAGTTGAGCCACAGTCAGCTCCTGGTCTTGTTTTTGCTGGCTGTATAGAACTTCTCAATCCTTGGCTGCAAAGAATATAATCAGTATCATTTCAGTATTGACCGTCTGGTGATGTCCACGTGTAGTCTTCTCTTGTGTTGTTGGAAGAGGGTGTTTGTTATGGCCAGTGTGTTCTCTTGGCAAAACTGTGTTAGCTTTTGACCTGCTTCATTTTCCAAAGGGACAGGATGGCAGAGTATAAAGACATATGCTCATCTTCTCCTTGGAGAACTCCAAAATTACAGCTCACTGCTGAACAACTGTTGACAGCAGAATGTTGGATCCCACCAAAAAAAGATAGCCCACATCCAGGGGCAAAGGAGAAGCCCCAACAAGATGGTAGGAGGGGCAAAATCACATTTAGAATCAAACCCCATACCCACCAGAAACACTCAGAGGGCTCAAACAAAACCTTGTGCACAGTAGGAGAACCCACAGAGACTGAGCCAGACCTGACTTTGAGTGTTTGCGTGTCTCCTGCAAAAGTATGGGTCAGCAGTTGCCTGCTTCTTTGTTTCATATTTGGGCTATTTTGATTAATGATGCTGCTAAAATTCTAGTCCTTGATATCTGGGGAATATTGTGTACACATTTATAGGCTATTTACCTAGGAGCAAGATAAAATCATACTTGGTCATAGTGAAGTGAAGTGAAATGAAAGTCGCTCAGTTGTGCCCAACTCTTTGCAACCCCATGGACTATATAGTCCAGGGAATTCTCCAGGCTAGAATGCTGGAGTGGGTAGCATTTCCCTTCTCCAGGGGATATTCCCAACTAGGGATGAAACCCAGGTCTCCCACATTGCAAGCAGATTCTTTACCAGCTGAGCCACAAAGAAAGCCCAAGAATACTGGAGTGGGTAGCCTATCCCTTCTCCAGCTGATCTTCCTGAGTCAGGAATTGAACCAGACATTGAACTTGGTCATAGAATTGGTATCTATTTAGCTTTAGTAAATATTCCAAAGTGATTGCCTTGATTGATGTTTCCCCAGAACTGTACAAGAGTTTTAGTTACGCCACATTTTCACAAAACTTGATTTTGGCATCCTTTTATAATATAACCATTCTAGTTGGTGGGCAGTCATGTTTGCCTGACATTTGGGGGCCTCTTTTTTCTTTCTCACTTTTGGTTTTATAAAAAAATATTTTTTGGTTATTTTAAACATGCTAGTTTTGTGTTCTATATTTGACATTCTGTTATTTGAAACTGTGGTCAGTTGTCTGTGCTGATGTATAACCGCAATAATTAGCATGTACATGTCATACACACACATACACAGATTTCAGAGTACAAGCATGTTTGTTGTAAATTCAGTGAAGGCTGGCTGCCCCCCAGGGGTTAATTGATTTGCTTCTGCCAGTTGCCCCAGATTGCCCCTGGTCAAGGAATACTTGAAGTTCTCTTCGTTTATGACGACATTGAATCAGTAACATAGGAATGTGAAATTTGGAGAAGGCAATGGCAACCCACTCCAGTACTCTTGCCTGGAAAATCCCATGGATGGAGGAGCCTGGTGGGCTGCCGTCTATGGGGTTGCACAGAGTTGGACACGACTGAAGTGACTTAACAGCATCAGCAGCAGAGGAGACATTTCCCTCTCATTTACAGTATAATTTAACATAAACTAGTGGCACCCCACTCCAGTACTCTTGCCTGGAAAGTCCATGGATGGAGGAGCCTGGTGGGCTGCAGTCCATGGGGTTGCTGAGAGTCAGACATGACCAAGCGACTTCACTTTTCACTTTTTACTTTCATGCATTGGAGAAGGAAATGGCAACCTACTCCAGTGTTCTTGCCTGGAGAATCCCGGGGACGGGGGGAGCCTGGTGGGCTGCGTCTATGGGGTTGCACAGAGTCAGACATGACTGATGCAACTTGGCAGCAGGCAGCAGCAGTCATTAAAATTTGTTTTAGTTTGTTTCCAGTTTCAAGGCATGGAATTTCTGTAGTCCACCATTCACTACATTTAAGGCCATTTTATTTAAAGGCAACACAAGCCTTGGTCCCCAAACTCCATCTTATACTCCCAAGTTCTTCTTCTTCTGTGGCCTTTCAAACTCAACATCCATAGAGAATGCATGAGCTGAGGGCAGCCACAGCTTCAGAGGCTTTATGGCTTGCTCTTGGTTTGGCAAAAGTGTTTCCTTTCATTTTTGCAACCTTATGCAGGTATTCAGGAAATGAACTTGTTAGTCACTCAATTGTGTCCTACTCTTTGCAACCCCATGGATTGTAGCTCACCAGGTTCCTTGGTCTATGAAATTCTCCAGGCAAGAATACTGGAGTGGGTAGCCATTCCCTTCTCCAAGAGATTTTCCCAACCCAGGGATTGAAACTGTCTCCTTCATTGCACGCAAATTCTTTACCTTCTGAGTCACCAGTGAAGCCTAATTACCCAAGACCTTTGCATATTTTATATAATAGGAAAACTTTTCTAGTTTTCTGCTTATTATCTTATATGGAGTTTTCTCTTGCTATTTCTTTCATTAGTTATTTAAAATTTATTTCTTTTCAACCTTCTTTTAGGGGAACATTGAAACCTCTGGTTTATTTTCATCTGTGTTATGCTTCTATGCATACTTTCATATTTCCACCATTTATGCTATGTTTAAGTAGTATTCCTCAGGCATCCAGTTTTTGCTTTCAGCTCTGTTTAGTCTATTCCTCAGCTTGGTTATTATTTTTTTTAGTAAACAAAAATTAGATTTTCATTATTTATAGTAGACATGCTTATTTTTCCTATTGTTCTGGGGATATATCATATTCAACTTTATTTAGTTTGTTGACTTGAATTAAATTATTTTGTTTGTTGGATTTGTTTTTGTTTATCCAAACTTCTGACTTCCTGCAAAAAGTAGATGATTCCTGCTTTGGGGGCTCATTTCTGGTTTCTGTACCCATTGACAATCTCCTGTATCTGCATAGTTTGCAAAGGGGCAAATGATAGGATATGTTTCTGGGATTCATACACAGGCTTGATAGTAAAAGTAAATGAGATTCAAGAGATATTATTGAGAGATAAATTGTCTTTAATCTCTCAGAAACTCAAGTTCCCCTGGTTGCCTCTGACTTCTGAGAACTCTGCCCCATCTGTGACCCAAGCTCTGGAATTCATAGATCTTACCCGGCTATGAAACCCTCATCACTGATACCTGGTCTTTGGAGTTGCTACTCTTGATATTATGATATACATTGTATACTCATTAAGCTATAATATTTATTAGCTTTTTAATTATTTTTAAATATAAATTTATTTATTTTAATTGGAAGTTAATTACTTTACAATATTGTATTGGTTTTGCCATACATCAACATGAATCCACCACAGGCATACACGTGTTCCCCATCCTGAACCCCCCTCCCTCCTCCCTCTCCATACCATCCCTCTGGGTCACCCCAGTGCACCAGCCCCAAGCATCTAGTAGCATGCATCAAACCTGGACTGGCGATTCACTTCATATATGATATTATACTCATTTCAATGCCATTCTCCCAAATCATCCCACCCTCTCCCTCTCCCTCAGAGTCCAAATGACTGTTCTATACATCTGTGTCTCTTTTGCTGTCTCACATACAGGGTTATCATTACCATCTTTCTAAATTCCATATATATGTGTTATTATACTGTATTGGTGGTTTTATTTCTGGCTTACTTCACTCTGTATAATCGGCTCCAGTTTCATCCACCTCATTAGAACGGATTCAAATGTATTCTTTTTAATAGCTGAATAATGCTGCATTCTGTGTATGTACCACAGCTTTCTTATCCATTCATCTGCTGATGGACATCTAGGTTGCTTCCATGTCCTGGCTATTATAAAAAGTGCTGTGATGAACATTGGGGTACACTTGTCTCTTTCAATTCTGGTTTCCTGGGTGTGTATGCCCAGCAGTGGGATTGCTGGGTCATAAGGCAGTTCTATTTCCAGTTTTAAGGAATCTCCACACTGTTCTACATAGTGGCTGTACTAGCTTGCATTCCCACCAATAGTATAAGAAAGTTCCCTTTTCTCCACACCCTCTCCAGCATTTATTGCTTGTAGACTTTTGGATTGCAGCCATTCTGACTGGGGTGAAATGGTACCTCATTGTGGTTTTGACTTGCATTTCTCTGATAATGAGTGATGTTGAGCATCTTTTCATGTGTTTATTAGCCATCTGTATGTCTTCTTTGGAGAAATGTCTATTTAGTTCTTTGGCCCATTTTTTGATTTTGTCTTTTATTTTTCTGGAATTGAGCTGCAGGAGTTGCTTGTATATTTTTGAGATTAGTTGTTTGTCAGTTGCTTCATTTGCTATTATTTTCTCCCATTCTGAAGGCTGCTTTTCACCTTGCTTATAGTTTCCTTTGTTGTGCAGAAGCCTTTAAGTTTAATTAGGTCCCATTTGTTTATTTTTGCTTTAATTTCCAATATTCTGAGAGGTGGGTCATGGAGTATCCTGCTGTGATTTATGTCGGAGAGTGTTTTGCTTATGTTCTCCTCTAGGAGTTTTATAGTTTATTATCTTTTTTAAACCACTGTCTTGATAATGTAGCAATCATAGAACACTTGAAGTCCAAACTTTTTCACCTTTTGTACCACTGTTTTAGTGTATTTTAATATTCTATTTTCATCATTAGTACTGTTTTACTGCTATTATTTATTGAATTTATCTACCTGTTTATCACTTATTTTCCTTTCCTGTGTATCTAAATTTCAAATAGACCTAATTTTTATTTGCCCTCAAGAATTTCTTTTTGTATTTCCTTTTCCACATCTATTCATAATAGATTATTTTATTAAATATTTGGTAAATATGTCTTTATTTTATCTTTTTTCTCAAGGATGTTTTGCTTAATGTAGAATTCCCATTTGGCAGTTCTTTTTCTGTCATTGTAAATTTAAACATATATTTCTATGTTCTACTGTCTTTTGACTTTTATATTTTCTATAAAGAAATCAGTTCTCAGTTTTATTATCATTCTTTGAAGGTTGTATATCTTTTGATTGTAGCCTTTGGTTTTCAGCAGTATTTTTATGATATTAGATTTGGGCTGTTTTTATTGTCGTCTGTTTGTGTTGCCATGACATAATATTACAGACTGGGTAGTTTAAATAACAGATATTTATTTCTCACAGTTCTGGAAGCTGGGAAGTCCAAGTTCAAGATGCTGGCAGATTCTGCTCTTGGTGAGAGTCACTTCCTGTCTTGCAGATGGTTGTCTTCTCATTCTGTTCACACATGGTATCAAGAGAAAGCTCTGATGGCTTTCTTCCTCTTGTAAGGGTTCTGGTCACATCATGGGGGCATATATTCATATTCCAAACAAACCTTAATTACCTCTAAAGGCTCGGTCTTCAAATACCACCACTCTACTGGTTGGGGTTTCAACATGTGAGGGGGAGCAATGCAAATATTCAGTCCATAATACATATTGATCAGCCTGAAGTTTGATGTATTTTGCAAGTTTCCTCTTATTCTCTTCCAACTATCTTTTCAAATAACCCTCCCACATGGTAGATTTCTTGTGTCCTTGCTTCTACTGTCTATTTGTTTTTAAATCAAGTCTGTATTTTATACATATACTAATTTTTTAAGGCTAGGCCATGTATTTGAAAATGTTTAAAAATCATCGAGTTTCTTCATAATGTTATCTTTGTTCATTGAAGATTTATATATGCCTTGGCTAGTACCTAGACTAAAGACAAAATGCTTTATAACTAAGAGCTTAGATTATTAAAATTTGGGATTCATTTTTTGTGAAGTCCTGTCTATTTCTAGAAGCCTGTTCTGTTTACCAGATACTCAGCCTTGGCAGTTTAGATGACCTCAGGAGGAGCCTGGTAAGCTGTAGTCCATGGGGTCACTAAGGGTCGAACACGACTTCATTTTCACTTTTCATTTTCATGCATTAGAGAAGGAAATGGCAACCTACTCCAGTGTTCTTGCCTGGAGAATCCCAGGGATGGGGGAGCCTGGTGGGCTGCTGTCTATGGGGTCGCACAGAATCGGACATGACTGAAGTGACTTAGCAGCAGCAGCAGCAGCAGCAGCCTCATGATACTGATAAAACCCTTATAACGCTTCAGTCTCTATGCAAATATTTTGAAATTGGGAATCACAAAAAGAGAAAATAGTGCGAATACAGAGCTTGCATCTCCTGATGTCTCTCTTCCAAATCTTTGGGGGCAAACATCCTCTAACTCTGTAGCTCCCTGGGTTTCCCAGGTGGTGCAGTGGTAAAGAATCTGCCTGCCAGTGCAGGAGACACAGGAGATGTGAGTTTGATCTCTGGTTCTGAAAAATCTCCTGGAGAAGGATATGGCAACCTACTCCAGTTGGAAATCCCATGGATAGAGGAGCCTGGTGGGCTACAGTCCATGGGGTTGCAAAGAGTTGGTCATGACTGAGAAGGCACACAATGTATTCAATTATGTGTGTGTGTGTGAGTAAAAAATATAGTCACAACCTGAAAGTAGGGAGTCATTTTATTTGGTGGGAATGTTTAGAACTCTGAGCCTGGGAGACAGCATCTCAGCTCTGAGAAAACTGCTACAAGGAGGCAGGAGGTGAAACCAAGTTTGCGACAAACAGAGGAGCAGTCTGAAAATCAAAGATTAAGTATCAAGTTAAGGAATACTGCTTGGAAGTTTGGGAGCCCTCATTCACATTCAGAGGCCAGGACTCACTGATGGCTGTGACATTTCTTATTTATTAATATGTCAGGAGATATTTTAATTTCACACACACACACACACACACACACACACACACACACACACACACGGCTTCCCTAGCAGCTCAGATGGTAAAGAATCTGCCTTGTAATGCAGAAGATCTGGTTTTGATCCTTGGGTTGGGGAGTTTCACTGGAGAAGGGAATGACTACTCAGTCCAGTATTCTTGCTTGGAGAATTCCATGGACAGAGGAGTCTGACGGGCTATAATGGGGTCACAAAGAATCAGATATAACTGAACGACTCACAGCTTCCCTGGTGGCTCAGATGACAAATCGTCTGCCTGCAGTGCAGGAGACCCAGGTTTGATTCCTGGGTTGGGAAGATCCGCTGGAGAAGGAAATGGCAACCCACTCCAGTACTCTTGCCTGGAAAATTCCACGGACTGAGGAGCCTGGTGGGTTACAGTTCATGGGGTTGCAAAAAGTCAGACACGACTGAACGACTTCACTTTCATATTATTTCTTACTTGTCTCTGTTTTCTTTACACAGGTTGGTTCCTCCAAATCTAGTTTGTCATTGTGACAGCACACCCCAGGAGGCCTATGCTTCCATCTCAAGACCATCACTGAATTATGAGATATTTGAACTTTTTGAGTTTTATTTTCCTCGTTTTTTTTTTTTTTTTTTCAATGGGAACCATTACCTGCCATGTTCACCTCATGGGATATTGAGAAGATCATTTAATGTAATAAGTATGGAAAGTGAAGTAAAGTTGCTCAGTTGTGTCTGACTCTTTGCGACACCATGGACTGTAGCCTATCAGGCTCCTCAGTCCATGGAATTTTCCAGGCAAGAGTACTGGAGTGGGTTGCTATTTCCTTCTCCAGGGGATCTTCCCAAGCCAGGGATTGAACCTGGGTCTCCCGCATTGCAGGCAGACACTTTACCATCTGAGCCGTATGGAAAGATGTTCAAAAATGTGATCACATTTAGTACATAGGCATCTGCTCCTCCAAAGAACAACAAATCGCTCCAGCCTTTATTAAAACTTTACCATGCGCCATGCAGTGTTCTATATATTTTATGAGTGTTAAAGTGTTAGTCCTCACAGTGGTTCTATGAAGTACATGGTGTTACTAAATCAGTTTATAAAAGAAAAAACTGAAGCACAGATCATTTAATTTAATTGTTGACAATCACAGAGCTAGTAACAGAGATGCCAAAATGCAACCTAAGTGGTATGATACTGGAGCTTTTGTTCTTCAAATGGAGAAATTCAATCTAAAAATAGGAAATACAAATGGCCACCCAGCTTATAGAAGCCATACTGTTCAATCAGACTTGAAACACTGAAAAATTGTATACATATTAACGGGTTTAGTGGATATTTCATTCACTGGAGGATATTCATATTGGTATAGTCTTTCTGGAGAGAAATTTTGCTTTATTCTTCAAAAGACTTAAGATATTTACATCATTTTATCCAGTTATGCAGGTTTTAGGAATATATCCTATGGAAATTATTAGATATACCCACAAGATGTGTTAAATAATATTTCATAATGCTTTAAAGGACATGATTGATATGATACTGTTCAAGTAAATATCTGTTGTAAGATGAATACCCAATAAGTATTTTGTACCAGGATGTTCATTAAACACCATTTATTGTAGCAAGCACGTAGAAATAAGAACAATTATCCACAATAAGCTAGTAGTTTCATTCATGTGTCGAAGAAATAGAATCAATCCTTAAGAGTTCTATTTCTAAGAATATTGAGTGGCATAAAAAGATACATAAGTGGAAAAAGCAAAATATAAAATTATAGATACAAACTGATTTCTAAATTATAAACTAATATGTACATATATACATATATAATATATCTATATTTTCAACACTTTACATTATATTTTTCTATCAAGCTATATATTTATCAAGCTCTGTTATTACACAATGGGGGCTTCCTTTGTGGCTCAGTGTTAAAGAATCCACCTGCCAATGCAGGAGCTGCGGTTCAATCTTTGGGTTGGAAAGATCTCCTGGAGAAGAAAATGGCAACCCAGTCCAGTATGCTTGCCTAGGAAATCTCACAGACAGAGGAACCTGTTGGGCTATAGTCCAAGGGATCGCAAAAGAGTCAGACACGACTGAGCGACTAAACAACAGCAAATGGTTGTACGATAAATAGCTACGAATTATCTGTTTTCACATTACCTAACTTTATAGAGACCAAAGCCTTCATAAAATATGCCAAAATGCTACTAAGAGATAGCCTGGATCAGTGGCATGACAGGGAATTTTAAGTTTTCATTATTTTATTGTTTGGTATTTAAAAGCTTTCTATAAGCAGCAGGCTCTGATTATGGTATTATATATATGTATATATATATATGTGTGTGTGTGTGTTTATACATCTGTGTGAATGTGTGTGTGTAGAAGTAGTAGTGAGTACAAAAAACTCATATTTGCCTCATATGACTTACTAAATAACTTGAAGCACACTTAACCTCTACAATGTCAAATGTTGTTCTTAAAGTTTCAACCTATTTTCAGCGCACATTCATTGAAAGGTAAGTCACAGCTCTCCACTTTCTTGGACTCCCATATGCCTGGCATCAGGTGGGCGATGGCTATGGGCAGGGCAATATTTTTCCATTTGTTCTTATCTAAATACACAGTCTCTTTTCCCTTCTACTCTGCCCCCTTCTACACACTTCCTGTTGGCTTTACTATAGTTTAACAGTTTTGCCACCACTCACTTACCTTCTTTACACATTTAGTGTCAGCCAAAAAGAATGTCTGAATGAAAGTTTCCTATGAATTTTATAAGTAATCTGTTTTATATTCCTTCAAGCCCTCTGTTACATATCTTAGTGAACACGATGTTTGAATTCTCCTCATAATATCTCAAGTTGAGAATATGTGTATGCATGTAAAAGAGTCTGTTTGCGTGTGTGGTGTTGCCTCAGCTATGACTAAGGACTCATTTTTAGGAGCATCCCATCTTAGTTCGTTTCTGATGGAATGCTAGTCTGCCACCAATGAGAGAACCATGTTTTTACTTAAGAGACTAAGAAAGGAAGTTAAGAAGAAAAATAATAGTTTGCTTAGTTGAATTAACAGCTTTGTTTTTACTGCTTTTTTGGATCGCTAAGCATTTCTGGCACCTATTGAAAAAGAAGACTAACTCTTTTTGTATTCACAGTGAATAGCTAGCTTTCAAACATTGTTAATTATTTATTAGAAAATTTTTTCCTCAGATGTGTATATATCTAGAAGTTGTTTTGTGCATAAATGTAGTCTCCAGAACAAAAAAATTCCCAGAAGAATGTATCTCTGAGTTTGAGTTTAGAATTTGCAGTCAGAGAATTCAGGGGGGAAGCAGTTTCATATTTAGATGATTTTCATATATATTCATCTCCTGTATATATTGAGGTATTAGAATTTGCTCTTATCCACAGTATAGCATGAAATCCCACTGAATGAGGGGTGAAGTTCTCAAAACAAGGATGGTATTAATACTAGTGGGCATTAGATGGCCCTGTAATTCCATCCAGCCTGTACCTTGGCAAGTTGTTTGACTGGTGGTCACAGAGAATAACTCTTAAAGGAATCTGGAATTAAGGTGCCCTCAATGAAAGGTTAGTTGTTCCCAGGAGCTTTCTTTCCAGCATCCTAGAAAAGCACTTTGTGACTTCATTGTCTGTGTCCCAGTGCCCTTTTACCACATCCCTTTGGAAATGTCAGCTCACATAGAAGACCTGCAACACACATGACATCAGGGACTGTCTCTTAAGTGCAAACCTTGATTAGAGTTGAGAGGGTGGTTTCCCTGCCCTGCCTCCAGTGGAGATCAGGAACGACTTTCTGTGTACAGTACCATGAAGGAAGAGGCAAAGTAAAGTGTGGGGGATGGGTCAGTCAGAAGGGTTGTTCATAAAACCGGTGAAGATCACTCCACAAATACTTACTAAGCTTATCTGGGTCATTGCTAATTAGGGGTGAGGGTGAGGATAGAAGGCAGGTTCCTGTCTGTTCATAGCTCAGAAGCCGGTGCCTATAAGGAAAAGCAGACTTGGAAAGCATTTGGTCAAGGCTCCAACTTGGTCAGTGGAAAAGCTGGGGCTCACATCCAGGGTCCTGTTTCTTGCTTCTCATTGGTTTTCCAGAGAGTTGTAGGCGATTGGTCACTGAACAGCCCTGACGTGTAGTATCTGATGCCCGACTCCTCTGCGGTTTGTTCCTCTAGAATCCACACCACCTAATCCCTCACTCCAGTCAGCCCGCATTTATTTATTCATTGTCTCATTCAAATGAATCTTGATCAACCATCCATATGTGACACACATCATGCTCAGTCCTTTAAAGTTTATTTACTTATTTAAATTTATTTAATTGGAGGCTAATTACTTTACAATATTGTATTGGTTTTGCCATACATCAATATGAATCCACCGCGGGTGTACACGTGTTCCCCATTTATGATTTTATAGTTTATATTCTTATACAGTATATGCTTAGTTTCTTAGTTATGTCCGACTCTTTGTGAACTGTAGCCCGCCAGGGTCCTCTGTCTGTGGAATTTTCCAGGCAAGAATACTAGAGTGGGTTGCTATTTCCTACTCCATGGGATCTTCCCGACCCAGAGATCAAACCCACGTCTCTTGCATCTCCTGCATTAGCAGGCAGATTCTTTACCAGTGCACTACCTGGGAAGCTCTGTGTCCTTATAAACCATCTCCAAATTTTGACAGTGAGATATACAGAAGAAAATTAGCTAAAACAGCTAAATAAAATATTTACTGATATTTCTCTCCATTGCCTCACCTCCTAGTTAAAATGATTCTGTGAATTCATGGCTTTATTTACTTTCTGGGAGGACTGAAACAACTAGCTTATCTGAGTCCCCAGAAGTTTTTGGAAAATACTTTTAAACTCCTCATATCTTTGTGAAACTGAGACTTTCTCCTCAGTGGCCTCCTGCAAATGACCAATTGGGCATTTTTATTCTTTGCAAATGCTACTGCTTCTTATTTTCTGGATCTTGTGTTTGAGGAGTGCATTCTCACTGCCTCTCTCGTTGCTCAATTAAAAGCGTCTCACTGACACTTCAAACTACTGCTTATCTCCTGCCCTCTCACATCTGCTGGGAAGATTGTATAATGGAAAGAGATTGGTGAGAGGAGCAGTTTCTGGTGCATCAAAGGAACCCTAAGAAGTAATTTCCTAAAAATAGGATGGTGTTAATACCAGCAGTAAAGTGTGGCTTAGAAAAATATCCACTGTCAAAAGACAAAGAAAGGTGAAAATGCAAATAGCAAGCTTTGAGTACACATATCTTATCATAGCACAGACAGGGTGTTTTCCTAAAGAAATTGCTCACAGTGAGTACTATCTGCAAATAATAGAAACTGGTAATAGCATCACTGCTGAAGCTAAAAGAAAGTAAATGTATAAAAGGCAATGAGGAGATGATAAGGATAATTCTGTGATTTCAGGTGGCAAGCTGGGGTAGCAGGATGAACTGGACATCCGAGTCTGAGGCACCTGGGCTGGGGTGTCTGCTGCAGTCATCAGTCATGCAATCACAAACAAATCACAATTTCTCTGAGCCTTGGGATCACCTGCGTGATGGAAGAAAAAATATTTCAAATTGAGAGAGGTTTACATAAGATGGTATTCAGAATAGAGCCAAGTAGACTGACAGGGAGGGCTTCCCAGTGGTGCTGCTGCTGCTAAGTCACTTCAGTCGTATCCGACTCTGTGTGACCCCATAGATGGCGGCCCACTAGGCTCCTCCGTCCCAGGGACTCTCCAGGTAAGAACACTGGAGTGGGTTGCCATTTCCTTCTCCAATGCATGAAAGTGAAAAGTGAAAGAGAAGTCCCTCAGCCATGTCCGACTCTTAACGACCCCATGGACTGCAGCCCACCAGGCTCCTCCCCCATGGGATTTTCCAGGCAAGAGCACTGGAGTGGGTGCCATTGCCTTCTCCGCAGGTGGTCCTAGTGGTAAAGAACCCACCTGCCGATGTAGGAGACATAAGAGATACGAATTCGGTCCCTGGGTTGAGAAGATCCCCTGGAGAAGGGCATAGCAACCCACTCTAAATTCTTGCCTAGAGAATCCCCAAGGACAGAGGAGCCTCGAGGGCTATAGTCCATAGGGTCACAAAGAGTTGGACCTGACTGAGGAGATTTAGCATGCATGTACAGACTGCCAGGGAAACCTTTTTCCAAATTTCAGTTCCGTAGGATCCCTCTTGATTGTTGGAATATTTAGAACTGAAAATACTGCATGCTGAAAATACCCATATAACTGACATGGTTATATGGGCAAGAAATGAGGCAACCTGGGCCCTGATAAAAGGTCAACAAGGGGTCTCTTTACAGACAAACTTCTAATAATTAGAAGATTATACCTTAGGCAGAGAAAGTTTAGCAGTTTTTATTTTATATAGAACTGCTAGGTATTCAAAGAGGGCTCAGATTGGAACTATGGCATGAGGGATTTAGAAAGCAAGATTATACCAGGTGTGGCTGTGAGCCAACCTGTGATATTACCAGCATTTGCATTGTCCCTGTGCCTGTGACCACTAAAATTGCTTATAAGAAATGTCATTTTACACCCCATGAACATAAGTGTAAGTCACAGACATCTTTCTATAAAGGCAAGTAGGAAAGGTATTTTTCAGAAACAGGTAGGGGAAATAATTCCTTTTAAATCTGTTTTTTCTTTATTCCTCGGGAGAGCTCTGAATTCAAATGAATAGAAGAAGTTGCCTTCAATGGATTGGAAGGTATTGTGATATAATAGAGCAGGGCAGTGGAGTTGTGACAATAGTGATTTCCACAGTGCAGGCTGACTCTTGAAGGAGCATAAGTTTACCCAGAAGTTGAGAGAGGCAGGGCTATTTCAAGTAGAAAGAATAAGAGAACAGTGTGTACAGACGCTCAAAAGCAACGTAGATTGGTGCTGAGGTGGGGGTGTGTCTGAGAAGATGCAGGTGGCTCAGATGAGCAAGTACCTGCATAGGAAGGACAGTGGGGGATGGAACACAAGAAAGAAGCAGAAATCATATCACAAAATCATGCTACAGGGTTTGAACTTCTCCATAATAATAAAATATTGAATCTCAGAGTGAAATGATAGCATTTGCCTTTTAGGAAAATTTGGGAGGTGTGTAGTTTGGAGTTCAACTAGAGGAGTTGAGACTGGAGGCAGAGAAACCAGTTGAGAGGCTCCTGCAGGATGCTGAGATCCCGTTGTGGGGCTCGGCAGCGTAATTGGCGAAGAGAGGAAGTGAATAGGTGGAATTAGATTTTTGACTTGTAACGTAAAAGGCTTCCCTGACAGCTCAAGTGGTAAAGAATCTGCCTGCAATGCAGGAGAGAAAGGAGATGCAGGTTTGATCCCTGGGTAAGGAAGATCCTCTGGAGTGGAAATGGCAACCCACTCCAGTAATCTTACCTGGAAAATCCCATGAACAGAGATACTTGGTGGGCTACAGTCCATGGGGTCACAAAGAATTGGACATGACTGAGTACGCACATGCACATGTGGGCGTACTTACGAGTAACTTAGAAGGTAAGGCTGCCATGACTCACTGACCTATGCTATGTATGGTGAATGAGAAAGGAAGAGCCCCAGGTAGTTTTCAGGTTCTGAATTCTTAGATAGCAGTACCATTAACTCAGCTCTAAAGAGGTCACTGGGGGCAGAAGGTGGGGATTTGAAAGAGACAACGTGTTCAGATTTGAGATCTCTATGAGATAGTGGTGAAGACAATGTTCAGGTCTGGGAACATCAACTTGAGAGTAGTTCTCCTGAAGACCACAGTTCAGTTCAGTTCAGTTCAGTCACTCAGTCGTGTCCGACTCTTTGCGACCCCATGAATTGCAGCATGCCAGGCCTCCCTGTCCATCACCAACTCCTGGAGTTCACTCAGACTCACGTCCATTGAGTCAGTGATGCCATCCAGCTATCTCATCCTCTGTCATCCCCTTCTTCTCCTGCCCCCAATCCCTCCCAGCATCAGAGTCTTTTCCAATGAGTCAACTCTTCTCATGAGGTGGCCAAAGTACTGGAGTTTCAGCTTTAGCATCATTCCTTCCAAAGAAATCCCAGGGTTGATCTCCTTCAGAATGGACTGGTTGGATCTCCTTGCAGTCCAAGGGACTCTCACAGAGCTAGTTAAATAAGGGGGTGAACATAATTGTCCAACTGGGACTACTCCTCCTGACAAGAGAGAGAAGGGGAGAAAAAGCCCATGGCAGCAGTTACAGCCAGGCCAGATGGGTCACTGCAAATGGAAAGTTTTCTAGAAATTCATAAAGTTGTGCATTCAAAGCTAAACAGTGCTTTGAACTGAGGAAGTTAATTGCTCTGGTCAGTTTTTGTCTACATGTTTCCTTGTTAAGAGCTATCAGTTGTGACACATTTTGCTTGTTTAAAGTGTCTATCCATCCATCCACCTATACTTCCATCATTCACTGGTCACCCAAGAGGTGGCAAACTCAGTGCTGAGAATCAGAGTAGTAGCTGTGATGCAGCATTTTCCCCATCATCTAGGAGCCCAGTCTGTGTAACCAGCTGCCGAGGTCTATCCCCTTGTCGCCTGAGAAAAAGACACAGGCCCCTCTGAGACTTAGATCCTCGCACCTCTCGTGGAAGGCCCAGAGGACATATACCACTCACCTACTGAAAAAAATTTTGCAGCTCCCCATTGCTATGAGCCAAGTGACTTGGCTCCCAGGACATTCCTGTGCCTTCTACCCCTGAGCACTGCCCTGCACTTCACACTTTAGCAATAATGAACAGGGCCCAGGCTTTCAACCCAGGAATCCTTTGCATACATTTTTCCTATTAGCACCTCCTCTTCTTTTCATGTACTTGAGAAGCTCCTACTTATTTTTTAAAACAGTGCAAGTGCATCACCTCCCTTATGAAATCTCTGATGACCATCTATGCAGAGGTGACCTCTGAGTATGGCTCAACATTCAACCTTACCTTGTTTCAAATCCCAATGTGAACACTTCAAAGACATCTGATTTTGAGCAGTTACTTAAGTTTTCTGAATCTAATTGTCTACTTTTTAAAAGTGATTTATTTTTAATTGGAGGATAATCGCTTCACAATATTATATTGGTCTCTGCCATACATTAAATGAATCAGCTATAGGTGTACATATGTCCCCTCTCTCTTGACTTCTCTCCTACCTCCCACCCCCTCTCAACCCTCTAAGTTGTCACAGAGGACTTGATTTGAGCTCCCTGTATCATACAGCAAATTCCCACTGGCTGTCTGTTTTACATATGGTAATGTATATGTTTCCATGCTACTTTCTCAATTCATCCCGCTCTCTCCTTCCCCCACTGTGCCCACAAGTCTGTTCTCTATGACTGATTCTCCATTGTTGCTGCATTGTCAAAAGCTTCCTCTGTATCTATCGACATGATCATATGGTTTTCATCTTTCAGTTCGTTGATATGGTGTATCACGTTGATAGATTTGCGTATATTGAAGAAACCTTGCATTCCTGGGATAAATACCACTTGTTCATGGTGTTTGATCGTTTTAATGTGCAATTGGATCCTGTTTGCTAAAATTTGGCTGAGAATTTTATGTATCTACGGCTTGTAATTTTCTTTTTTTGTGATATACTTGTCTGGTTTGGGTATCAGGGTGATAGTGGCCTCATAGAATGTGTTTGAGAGTTTTCCTTCCTCTACAATTTTCTGGAAGAGGCTGAGTAGCTGTTAGCTCTTCTCTAAACTTTTGGTAGAATTCACCTGGAAGCCATCTGGCCCCGTGAGCCACCACTTTTTAAAACTAAAGTGATGATACCCACTTTGTAAGATGGTTGTAGTTAGAAATGTAATATATTTTAATTATATATACAGTATATTAATATATGGACTTCCCTGGTGGCTCAGATGGTAAAGCATCTGTCTACAATGTGGGAGACCTGGGTTCGATCCCTGGGTCGAGAAGATTCCCTGGAGAAGGAAATGGCAGCCCACTCCAGTACTCTTGCCTAGAAAATCCCATGGATGGAGGACCAGGCTACTGTCCATGGGGTCGCAGAATCAGACACCACTGAGCGACTTCATTTTCACTTTTCACTCTCATGCATTGGAGAAGGAAACGGCAATCCACACATGACTTGTCTGTTGTCTAACAAGTTGATCCTCAGTCAACAACTTTTATTACAATTTTTGAGGATCTCATATGTTAGTCTTTAGGAGTCAGGGCTGCTCCTTTTAAATTTGAGCTGACCTGAGATTCACTTATAACCAATAGAACGTGAGGTAAGCTGCTAAGTTTTGGGAACTGTAAGAGAAGCCGCAACACTCAGCCTGTCCTGAAGTCTCTCCCCTGGGATCTGTGGTATACCCCTGCCCTGTGATGTCCTCCCGTAAGTCCTGAGGGGGCCCACCCCCTGCTGTCTTCTGTGTCCCTGCTTATGTGTTGTCCTGTCGCCTGCATGTGCCGCAGGGACAGAGACCTTGCCCATCTTGTCTGCTATTTTTCTCCAGAATTCAGTAGAGTGACTGTCAACTACATGGAACAAAGACACACTTTTGACAGAATATAATATTCACACTGTATTGTAGTCTGATGTCTCCTCCTCATTTATGACCTTTTATATGGCAAGACTCTGTAAGACAGGATTAATAATTATGTCTGCCCCAGAAATTTGTTATAAAAAGATGAATATATATATATATATAAAATACTTTGTGGGTTTGGCATATGGCCAGCCTTCCATAAGCATCAGATGACACATGACCAAGGTTGTAGTGTTGGGTATTGGGCCAGACTGTGGCTGATGGTCAGTAAATGTTGGTGAACTCAACAAAACTGCACAGAACAGAGAGAGAACCACCTCTGTTTAGCAACTCTCTCCTGGACTTACTGAGTCTTGCTAAATGCAAGACCCTCAATTCCTTGGTAGGGCCTAGGAGATCCGATTTGATAACTGGGGACTGTCCTTTGACTCATTTCACACCCAGCAACAGAGCACAAGGAGTTTCCTGGACTGAATGTGAGTATGGTGTGACACCAAAGTGAGGTTGGATCTGTAGACATCTCTTCCTCCCAGAACTGAGAAAGGCTGACAAGAGAAAAATAGGGAAAAGGCCAAGAAAGGCACAGTCTACAGGAGAAAATGATGGATAAACTAATGCAAAATAATGAATTCAAATACATGAGCAATGTATTTGTTCAGAGAAGACCAGTGAGATACTGAGACTGCCAGGCTTCTTGCAGGAGCTGGGGTGCTGCTCTTGGGTCACCAGTGGGACTGCAGGGGCTAACATTTGCTTACCCCATCAGTGTCTTCTTTCACCTGGTCTTGCCTGTGACCTCCCGGTGAGCAAGCCGACCGTCCACGCTTCCAATTCTGTGCTATTGCCCCTTCTGTCTTGTGAAAAGTGGCACATACTTCTTGGCTGCGATCCTACATCATCCCTCAGCAATGGCTCTGCACCTACACTCGGTTGCATGCTTGTCCCGTGCTCTTTCCTGAGGAGAGGACCAAGCCGTGTTGAAAATTTAAAAGCACAGTTCATGTATCAGTCATGCAAGAGTGGCTGGGCACAGTTATCAGGTCAGCAATGATAGTTTCCTCTTCCTACTCACAGTTCAGTTCAGTTCAGTTCAGTCGCTCAGTTGTGTCTGACTCTTTGCGACCCATGAATCACAGCATGCCAGGCCTCCCTGTTCATCACCAACTCCCGGAGTTCACTCGGACTCATGTCCATCGAGTCGGTGATGCCATCCAGCCATCTCATCTTCTGTCGTCCCCTTCTTCTCTTGCACCCAATCCCTCCCAGCATCAGAGTCTTTTACAGTGAGTCAACTCTTCTCATGAGGTGGCCAAAGTACTGGAGTTTCAGTTTTAGCATCATTCCTTCCAAAGAAATCCCAGGGTTAATCTCCTTCAGAATGGACTGGTTGGATCTCCTTGCAGTCCAAGGGACTCTCAAGAGGCTTCTCCAACACCACAGTTTAAAAGCATCAATTCTTTGGCGCTCAGCCTTCTTCACAGTCCATCTCTCACATCCATATATGGCCACAGGAAAAATCATAGCCTTGGTTAGACGGACCTTAGTCAGCAAAGTAATGTCTATGCTTTTGAATATACTATCTAGGTTGGTCATAACTTTCCTTCCGAGGAGTAAGCGTCTTTTAATTTCGTGGCTGCAGTCACCATCTGCAGTGATTTTGGAGCCCCCCAAAATGAAGTCTGACACTGCTTCTACTGTTTTCTCATCTATTTTCCATGAAGTGATGGGACCAGATGCCATGAGCTTCGTTTTCTGAATGTTGAGCTTTAAGCCAACTTTTTCACTCTCCTCTTCCACTTTCATCAAGAGGCTTTTTAGTTCCTCTTCATTTTCTGCCATAAGGGTGGTGTCATCTGCATATCTGAGGTTATTGATATTTCTCCCAGCAATCTTGATTCCAGCTTGTGTTTCTTCTAGTCCAGTGTTTCTCATGATGTACTCTGCATATAAGTTAAATAATCAGGGTGACAGTATACAGCCTTGATGTACTCCTTTTCCTATTTGGAACCAGTCTGTTGTTCCATGTCCAGTTCTAACGGTTGTTTCCTGACCTGCATACAGATTTCTCAAGAAGCAGGTCAGGTGGTCTGGTATTCCCATCTCTTGAAGAATTTTCCACAGTTTATTGTGATCCACACAGTCAAAGGCTTTGGCAGGGTCAGTAAAGCAGAAATAGATGTTTTTCTGGAACTCTCTTGCTTTTTCCATGATCCAGTGGATGTTGGCAATTTGATCTCTGGTTCCTCTGCCTTTTTGAAAACCAGCTTGAACATCAGGAAGTTCACAGTTCACGTATTGCTGAAGCCTGGCTTGGAGAATTTTGAGCATTACTTTACTAGCATGAGATGAGTGCAATTGTGCAGTATGGACCTAACAGAAGTAGAATATATATATATATATACATATATATATATATATATATGTATATATATATATATAATTTTTACTTTATTTTACTTTACAATACTGTATTGATTTTGCCATACATTGACATGAATTCACCACGGTGTACATGAGTTCTCAAACATGAACCTCCCTCCCACCTCCCACCCCATATCATCTCTCTGGATCATCCCCGTGCACCAGCCCCAAGCATCCTGTATCCTGCATCAAACATAGACTGGCGATTGGTTTCTTACATGATAGTACATGTTTCAATGCCATTCTCCCAAATCATCCGACCCTCTCCCTCTCCCTCTGAGTCCAAAAGTCTGCTGTAAACATCTGTGTCTCTTTTGCTGTCTTGCATACAGGGTCATCATTACCATCTTTCTAAATTCCATATATATGTCTTAGTATACTGTATTGGTGGTTTTCTTTCTGGCTTACTTCACTCTGTATTATTGGCTCCAGTTTCATCCATCTCATTAGAACTGATTCAAATGTATTCTTTTTAATGGCTGAGTAATATTCCATTGTGTATACGTACCACAGCTTTCTTATCCATTCATCTGCTGATGGACATCTAGGTTGTTTCCATGTCCTGGCTATTATAAACAGTGCTGCGATGAACATTGGGGTACATGTGTCTCTTTCAATTCGAAGCAGAAGATATTAAGAAGAGGTGGCAAGAATACACAGAAGAACTGTACAAAAAAGATCTTCACGACCCAGATAATCACGATGGTGTGATCACTCATCTAGAGCCAGACATCCTGGAACGTGAAGTCAAGTGGGCCTTAGGAAGCATCACTATGAATAAAGCTAGTGGAGTGATGGAATTCCAGTGGAGCTATTTCAAATCCTGAAAGATGATGCTGTGAAAGTGCTGCACTCAATATGCCAGCAAACTTGGAAAACTCAGCAGTGGCCAGAGGACTGGAAAATGTCAGTTTTCATTCAAATCCCAAAGAAAGGCAATGCCAAAGAATGTTCAAACTGTGGATCTAATTGGCTCACCAACTAGTTTCATAGCCTTTATGACTCCAGCTAGACAGTTTCATCTCTTCTAGTGTTTATGAGTTCTAAGCTGGATTCTTTCCTGACTGCCCCATTCAGCTCATCCATCGCTGGTGTTCAGAACTCTAAGATAAAGGTAATGGGTGTGTTTACTTGTGAAACTTGCATTTTGACTCTTCTGGCTCCAAATTTTACAGCAAAAGAGACACAAATACACTTTTAATTTTTCTTAAACCGACACATAGTACTTACGATGTGTCAGGGACAATTCTACCATTTAGTAAATATTAACTCATTTAATCCCTATACCACTCTTACAAAGAGGACATTGTTATTATTATCACTATTTGGAAATATTATTATTCCTGTGAGATAATCAAAGCATGGCAAGATTAGAGGCATACAGCAAATAAATGGTAAAATTAAGAGCTGTCAGATTTTGTCATACAATTTTTCCCTTCCAGTTTAACTGAGAGGTAATTGTAAGAATTTGCTCTCTTGACAACTTTCATATATAACATATAGCAGTGTTAATTATATTTATCATGCTATACATTACATTCCTACTATTTATCCTATAACTCAAAGTTTGTACATTTTTACCATCTTCACTCAATTCCCCCTCTCCCTGATAACTACAATTCTGGATTCTTTCTCTATGAGTTTGTTTGTCTTGAAGTATAAATGAACAAGACACTATGTTAGTTCCAGTGTCTGAGATAGTGATTCAATATTTCCATATATTACAAAACGATCACCAAGATATCTAGTTACCATCTGTCACCATACAAATATATTATTGTTGACTATATTCCCCATGCTCTACATTTCATACCCATGACTCATTTACTTTGAAGATTGAAGTCTGTAATTCTTAATCTCCCACATTACTTTTTTTTTCTTTTTTAAAAAATTTTATTTATTTTATTTTTTTTAATTTTAAAATCTTTAATTCTTACATGTGTTCCCAAACATGAACCCCCCTCCCACCTCCCTCCCCATAACATCTCAGTGGGTCATCCCCATGCACCAACCCCAAGCATGCTGTATCCTGCATCAGACATAGACTGGCAATTCAATTCTTACATGATAGTATACATGATAGAATGGCATTCTCCCAAATCATCCCACCCTCTCCCTCTCCCTCTGAGTCCAAAAGTCCATTATACACAGCTGTGTCTTTTTTCCTGTCTTGCATACAGGGTCGTCATTGCCATCTTTCTAAATTCAATATATATGTGTTAGTATACTGTATTGGTGTTTTACTTTCTGGCTTCCTTCACTCTGTATAATCGGCTCCAGTTTCATCCATCTCATCAGAACTGATTCAAATGAATTCTTTTTAACGGCTGAGTAACACTCCATTGTGTATATGTACCACAGCTTTCTTATCCATTCATCTGCTGATGGACATCTAGGTTGTTTCCATGTCCTGGCTATTATAAACAGTGCTGCGATGAACAATGAGGTACCACTTCACACCAGTTAGAATGGCTGCGATCCACAAATCTGCAAGCAATAAATGCTGGAGAGGGTGTGGAGAAAAGGGAACCCTCCTACACTGTTGGTGGGAATGCAAACTAGTTCAGCCACTATGGAGAACAGTGTGGAGATTCCTTAAAAAATTGCAAATAGAACTACCTTATGACCCAGCAATCCCACTGCTGGGCATACACACTGAGGAAACCAGAATTGAAAGAGACACATGTACACACACAGAAATCCCTTGTATTCCTATACACTAATAATGAGAAAGTAGAAAAAGAAATTAAGGAAACAATTCCATTCACCATTGCAACGAAAAGAATAAAATACTTAGGAATATACCTACCCAAAGAAACTAAAGACCTATATATAGAAAACTATAAAACACTGATGAAAGAAATCAAAGAGGACACTAATAGATGGAGAAATATACCATGTTCATGGATCGGAAGAATCAATATAGTGAAAATGAGTATACTACCCAAAGCAATTTACAAATTCAATGCAATCCCTATCAAGCTCCCAGCCATATTTTTCACAGAACTAGAACAAATAATTTCAAGATTTGTATGGAAATACAAAAAACCTCGAATTGCCAAAGCAATCTTGAGAAAGAAGAATGGAACTGGAGGAATCAACTTGCCTGACTTCAGGCTCTACTACAAAGCCATAGTCATCAAAACAGTATGGTACTGGCACAAAGACAGACATATAGATCAATGGAACAAAATAGAAAGCCCAGAGATAAATCCACACACACATGGACACCTTATCTTTGACAAAGGAGGCAAGAATATACAATGGAGTAAAGACAATCTCTTTAACAAGTGGTGCTGGGAAAACTGGTCAACCACTTGTAAAAGAATGAAACTAGATCACTTTCTAACACCACACACAAAAATAAACTCAAAATGGATTAAAGATCTAAATGTAAGACCAGAAACTATAAAACTCTTAGAGGAGAACATAGGCAAAACACTCTCAGACATAAATCACAGCAGGATCCTCTATGATCCACCTCCCAGAATTCTGGAAATAAAAGCAAAAATAAACAAATGGGATCTAATTAAAATTAAAAGCTTCTGCACAACAAAGGAAAATATAAGCAAGGTGAAAATACAGCCTTCTGAATGGGAAAAAATAATAGCAAATGAAGCAACTGACAAACAACTAATCTCAAAAATATACAAGCAACTTATGCAGCTCAATTCCAGAAAAATAAATGACCCAATCAAAAAATGGGCCAAAGAACTGAATAGACATTTCTCCAAAGAAGACATACAGATGGCTAACAAACACATGAAAAGATGCTCAACATCACTCATTATCAGAGAAATGCAAATCAAAACCCACATTACTTTTATAACAACATACAACTTTTAGTATAGTCCATGTTTATAAACAATGAGTAAAGTATATTCATTCTTGGCCACAGGACTGGAAAAGGTCAGTTTTCATTCCAATTCCAAAGAAAGGCAATGCCAAAGAACGCTCAAACTACTGCACAATTGCACTCATCTCACATGCTAGTAAAGTAATGCTCAAAATTCTCCAAGCCAGGCTTCAGCAATATGTGAACTGTGAACTTCCAGATGTTCAAGCTGGATTTAGAAAAGGCAGAGGAACCAAAGATCAAACTGCCAACATCTGCTGGATCATGGAAAAAAGCAAGAGAGTTCCAGAAAAACATCTATTTCTGCTTTATTGACTATGCCAAAGCCTTTGACTGTGTGGATCACAATAAACTGTGGAAAATTCTTCAAGAGATGGGAATACCAGACCACCTGACCTGCCTCTTGAGAAGTCTGTATGCAAGTCAGGAAGCAACAGTTAAAACTGGACATGGAACAACAGACTGGTTCCAAATAGGAAAAGGAGTACATCAAGGATGTATATTGTCACCCTACTTATTTAACTTATATGCAGAGTACATCATGAGAAATGCTGGACTGAAAGAAGCACAAGCTGGAATCAAGATTGCCGGGAGAAATATCAATAACCTCAGATATGCAGATGACAGCACCCTTGTGGCAGAAAGTGAAGAGGAACTAAAAAGCCTCTTGATGAAAGTGGAAGAGGAGAGTGAAAAAGTTGGCTTAAAACTCAACATTCAGAAAACGAAGCTCATGGCATCTGGTCCCATCACTTCATGGGAAGTAGATGGGGAAACAGTGGAAACAGTGACAGACTTTATTTTTTGGGGCTTCAAAGTCACTGCAGATGGGGATTGCAGCCATGAAATTAAAAGATGCTTGCTCCTTGAAAGGAAAGTTATAAGCAACTTAAATAGCATATTGAAAAGCAGAGATATTACTTTGCTGACTAAGGTCCGTCTAACAAGGCTATGGTTTTTCCTGTGGTCATGTATGGATGTGAGAATCGGACTGTGAAGAAAACTGAGGGCCAAAGAATTGATGCTTTTGAACTGTGGTGTTGGAGAAGCCTCTTAAGAGTCCTTGGACTGCAAGGAGATCCAACCAGTGCATCCTAAAGGAGATCAGTCCTGGATGTTCATTGGAAGGACTGATGCTAAAGCTGAAACTCCAATAGTTTGGCCACCTCATGTGAAGAGTTGCCTCATTCGAAAAGACCATGATGCTGGAAGGGATTGGGGACAGGAGGAGAAGGGGACGATAGAGGATGAGATGGCTGGATGGCATCACCGACTAGATAGACATGAGTTTGAGTGAACTCCGGGAGTTGGTGATGGACAGGGAGGCCTGATATGCTGTGATTCGTGGAGTTACAAAGAGTAGGACACGACTGAGCGACTGAACTGAACTGAAAGTATATTCATTCTTAATCTGATATTTACCTTTATTTGGCATATTGCATTCTACCTAGAAATCCTTAGCAAAGCAGGAATGAACTCAGGTGGTCTGGCAGCCAAGCCACCCCTCTCATAACCCCATCTGAACTGTGGGGTGCTTGTGGCATTTACAAAAATTCCCATTCATGGAACTGTTGAAGTGCTTTGTCCTGGCCCAAATCAATTTCACTTCTGGTGCTGCTGCACCATACCTTGTTCTCATTTGCTCATTACCTCCTTTGTGGTTCGGTGTATGCAGTGGGCTCATTAGTACAGGAGGTATCCTTTGGTATGTCATGAATGAACATTTATAATGAAAGCAGGCAATACCCCATAGCTTTTTCTGATTTGTGGCTCCCTTTCCAGAGGGGCAGAAGAATTCACACATAAGAAAATAGGGAAAAATTGCTCTCATCTGAGTTGGTTCTTTCAAGCTCTTAGAACAGAAAGGTAAGCATTTCTTCACAGAAGAAGGGCGAGTTAGTGACATTTCCTCATTTTGCTGCATGGGATATTCACACTGATTCCAATTATGTGCAGTGCAGCTTCCAGGAGTTCAGCTTGAAAGGGCCACAGGTTTTCTGCTCAATTGGATGGAAGCATTTTAAATCATTCCTACCTCGTGGCAGCCAAAGTCATTGTTTTCTTTATAGCTAACTTTCCTCTGTTTTTTTTTTTTTTTTTCTCTAAGCACAGCGCAAAAGGTGGGAGGTTACTTTAAAGGAAGTCATTTATTTTCAACAATAAACCAAGATCAGTGAAGAAAGAGTTAGAGAGTTTCTACAAAATGAAAAAAAAGACATTATACTAAAAAAATCTTCTGCAGGAGAATGAAGAGCCGTTAGTTTTAAAATATAAAATATACAAAATAAAACAAAGTATTTGTATTTCTAAGGTCATCTGACATTTCTAGGCTTTTAGCATTGGATTTAGTGTTAAGAAGATGCATAGCTCAGCAAGAAGCATAACCTGTTATTTGAAGAATGTAAGTTTCTTTCTCTCCTGTCTTACAGCATTATGTGAAATTCTTCTTTTCTGAATGTCCTGGTGGTGTGTTACAGAAGGTTATGGACATTTTGTGACAACTTCAAGGATAACCCACACATATTGTGGTGGTTGGGAACTGACCTTTTGAGTGAAGCTTTTCATAAAGTTAATTGCCTGGGAAGAAACTGAGGAAAAGGGTCTAAGGATTTAAAAGGGTGTGTGTGTGTGTGTGTGTGTGTGTGTGTGTGTGTGTGTGTGTGTGTGTGTGTGTGTGTGTTTGAGAGGAGGGGAGGAAAGATTTTCTGGGATAGAGTGTTTCTTTCTTGTGTAAGAAGACACTGCACATTAGCCCTGGAAGTGAGCTAGCTAGATTATCCACTCAACTATCCCTTTTTCTTTTTTTCCTTCCATTTAACATGCACTTGCTTAGTGACTGAGCTGAGGATGCCCACTGCCACATACTGCAGGTCCCAAGGTAAGTCAGAGTTCCTTTCATGAGGTCTATAGAGGGAGGCTTTAGTGGCTGATGAGTCTTCAGTATATTTCTGCTAATTAATACAGCTTTTTATTGTTTCCTGCTTTTCCTGGCTCTGAGATGACCTTCTGGTCCATAGTGAATGAGGGATATTTCAAGGAAAGTCACAGCGCCACTTCCTAATCCAGGAAGACATATTAAAGCATTCAGAATAGTGTTTCTCAAGACGTGGTTGTCCAACTACCTTCACTAGGGGAGCTTGTTAACTTTGCAGATGCCTGAAGACCTACTTGATTAGAATCTCTGTGGCTGGAGTCCAGTAGTGCATGTTCTGACAATCTTCCCTAGAGATTTGTAGGCACCTCAGCATTTCCAACCACTGATCTAGCTGTATCAGTGTTCTGGATAGAGGCGATGATCCAGTGTTTGGAGCACTGTCAGATTCAGGCTGTTCCCCTTACTCACCTCACCAGAACCAGAAAGCCCTGAACAGCATCCCTGGGTGCTTGATGATGCTTCAGATTGATTGTGAGCTTCTAAGTGTTTATGTATCTTGACGTCTCCTGCCAGCCAGGAGCAGAGTGGTTATAGACAGCAGTGAGGTCTGTGGATGATTCAGTTCAGCTCAGTTCAGTCATTCAGTTGTGATTACTAGAGTGATAATTCAGGGATGAGTGATTCAGGGAGGTTCAGTTTTGTCCATCCCTCTGACTTGGGTCTTTGAAGGGGTTTCTTTAAGTGTTTATTTAGAAAAGCACCAACGGTGAACACGCAGTGTGCCAGCAGTAAGAAGCAAAGGCAACAGTGGCCATGCTGGACTCCTGCTTCCCAAACCTACCCTCTTGGTGGGCACAGAGGCACGAGGACAGTGGGGGCCCATGCTAAGTTTGGAAACACTCCATTTTCTACTGTTGATTTTGGAGTCCTACTTTGGAGTTGTGTTGAGCAGTGTGGGTGACATAAAAAAGGTGGGATTTGGAGTCACAGCAAATTTGGTTCAGATCTAGGGATTCTATGTGCCCTTGGTCCAATGCCTATAGATAAATGATAACTTCCTAGAGCCTCAGTTATCATACTTCATGGAGAATGATAGTGTCAACCTTACATAGTTCTTGTAAGACCTGAAACTTAGATCCATTGTGTGAAAAACATTCTATGATGATCACAATTTCTGGCATAGGGGATGCTCTGGGTTAGTTAGCTATACCCTTTTTTTTCGCTTGTCTGGAAATACATAAACTGGTCACTTTATCGATGGGGAGCTATGGTAAGAAAAATAGCACCCCCCAACCCTGTGCCCCACCAAAGCTGTCTGTGTCCTTATCTCATAAATCTTTGATGATGTTACCTTACATAGTAAAACAGACTTTGAAGATGTGATTAGACTAAGCATCTTGACTATGCTGCACTAGCTGAGTGGGTCTAATGTGTCCAAAAGGGTCCTTATAAGAAAGAGGTAGGAGGTTAAGATTAAAAGATAAAGAAGTGATGAGAGAAACAGGTCAGAATCAGAGGGATTTGAAGATGCTAAATGGCTGACTTTGAAGCTGAAGGAAAGGGCCATGAGCCAAGGAATGCAGGTGGACCCTAGAGGCAGGAAAAGGCAAGGTATTAGATTCTCTTTTCCTGCCTCCAGAAAGGATGCAGCTCAGCCAACTCCTAGGTTTTGGCAAAGTAAGACCCTGCCAGGCTTCTGACTTCCAGAAACATAATGGAATAAGTGTGGGTTCCATTAAGCCACTAAACAAAGTTTATGGTAATTTCTTGCAAAAGCAATAGGAATCTGATGCCAGTGTATTTTAGTTCCTGTTCCAGAATTAGGAAATCTTTCAATGGATTAGGAAATCTTTTAAAGCCTGAGAAACATGAATAGAACTAATGTAGTTCTCAGTGGGTCAGACCAAGATTACGTATTTGTCAAACTCAAACTGCCTGACGAATGGGTCACTAATGAAGAGATTCACAAAGATTTGGACCTGAATGCTCACTCAGGGTGTTCAGAGGTGGATCCATGTCCCATATGGGCAATTTTTCAAAGGAACTTCCCCAGTAGCATCTTCTGTGGTGCGGCCCAGCAATTGCCAGCTGGGAGATGGAGAAGCTGGTGCTAATGACAATGAAGAACTGGCATCATACTTGCCTGCGGCTCCTTCCTTTTTCCTTTCCTCCCTCCTTTCTCCTTTCCTTTCCTTCCTTCATTCTTTTCTTCTTCATTTCCTTCATTTATGTTTATTCTGACAACCAATTAGTCAGTCTTGTGGTCCCAGCCATGAAATCATGTGTGCATAGCTACTAAGATGATCCCATTTTAGTAGCATAGTGCTAAAAAGGTCCATGTTTATATTGATATACTCCTATCTACCTGTCCATATATATTATTATATAGCACTGACAATATGATTTTATTATATAGCATATATCTGTTGTGTTGTTCAGTCCCTAAGTCATTTCCAGCTCTCTGTGACCCCATGGACTAGAGCATGCCAGGCTCCTCTGTCCTCCACTATCTCCCAGAACTGACTCAAATTCATATTCACTGAGTCAATTATGATGTTTAATCATCTCATCCTTTGTCACCCCATATCCTTTTGCCTTCAATCTTTCCCAGAATTAGGGTGTTTCCCAATGAGTCAGCTCCTTGCATAGTATTGGAGCTTCAGCATCAGTCCTTCTGATGAGCATTCAGGATTGATTTCCTTTAGGATTCACTGGTTGGAGTTCCTTGCTGTCCAAGAGACTCTCAACAGTCTTCTCCAGCACCACCATTCAAAGGCATCAATTCTTCAGTGCTCAGCCTTCTTTATGGTCCAACTCTCACATCCATACATGACTGCTAGAAAAATCATAGTTTTGACTATATGCATCTTATATGCAAAGTAATATCTCTGCTTTATAATATGCTGTCTAGGTTTGTCATAGCTTTCCTTCCAGGGAGCAATTGTCATTTAATTTCTTGGCTAAAGTCACCATCCACAGTGATTTGGAGCCCAAAAAGAGAAAATAGGTAATTATCTGCTTCTAGTTTTTTTTTTTCCCCTTCTATTTGCCATGAATTGATGGGACCAGATGCCATGAGATTACTTTTTTTAAAAAAATATAAATTTATTTATTTTAATTGGAGGCTAATTACTTTACAATATTGTATTGGTTTTGCCATACATCAACATGAATCCGCCACAGGCATACACGTATTTCCCATCCTGAACCCCCCCTCCCTCCTCCCTCCTCGTACCATCCCTCTGGGTCATCTCAGTGCACCAGCCCCAAGCATCCAGAATCATGCATCGAACCTGGACTGGCGATTTGTTTTCTGAATGTTGAGTTTCAAGTCATCTTTTTCACTGTCTTCTTTCACCTTCATCAAGAGGCCCTTTAATTCCTCTTCAGTTTCTGCCATTAGCGTGCACTCATTTGCATATCTGAGGTTGTTGATATTTCTCCTAGCAACCTTGATTCCAGCTTCTGATTCATCAAGCCTGACATTTCAGATGATGTACTCTGTATATAAGTTAAATAATCCGGGTGACAATATGCAGCCTTGATGTACACTTTCCCCAATTTTGAACCAGTCTGTTGTTCCATATCCAGTTCTAACTGTTGCTTCTTGATCTGCATACAGATTTCTTGGGAGACAGTAAGGTGATCTGGTTTTCTCTTCTTTTGGAGAATTTTCCACAGTTTGTTGTGCGCCACATAGTCAAAAGCCTAGGCATAGACAATGTAGCAGAAGCAGATATTTTTCTGGAATTCTCTTGCTTTCTCCATTATCAAATGAAGGTTGGCAACTTGATCTCTGGTATCTCTGTCTCTTCAAAACTCAGCTTGTACATCTAGAAGTTCTCAAATCACATACTGCTGTAGTCTAGCTTGAAGTATTTTTAGCATCACCTTGCTGGCATGTGAAATGAGCATATTTGTATGATAATTTAAACATTTTTTTGGCATTGCCCTTCTTTGGGATTGGAATGAAAATTGACCTTTTCCAGTCCTGTGGCCACTGCTGAGTTTTCCAAATTTGCTGGCATATTGAGTGTAGCACTTGAATAACATCATCTTTTAAGATTTGAAATAGCTCATCTGACATTCCATCACCTCCACTAGCTTTGTTTGTAGTGATGCTTCCTAAGACCCACTTGACTTCACACTCCAGGATTTCTGGGTCTAGGTGAGTGGCCACACCATTGTGGTTATCCAGGTCATTAAGGCTTTTTGTATAGTTCTGTGTATTCTTGCCACCTCTTCTTAATTTCTTCTGTCACTTCTGTCCTTTATTGTGCCCATCCTTGCATGAAATGTTCCTTTGTTATCTCCAATTTTCTTGAGGAGATCTCTAGTCTTTCCCATTCTATTGTTTTCCTCTATGTCTTTACATTATTCATCTAAGAAGGCCTTCTTAACTCTTCTTGCTATTCTCTGGAACTCTGAATTCAATTGCGTATAACATTTCCATTCTCCTTTGCCATTTACTTCACTTCTTTCTTCAGCTATTTATAAAACCTCATCAGATAATTACTTTGCATTCTTGCATTTCTTTATCTTTGGGATGTTTTTGGTCACTGCCTACTGTACAATGTTATGAACTTCCATCCATAGTTCTTCAGGAACTCTGTCTACCAGATCTAATCCCTTGAGATTATTCACCACCTGCACTTTATAATCATAAGAGATTTGATTTAGGTCGTACCTGAATGGCTCCCCTTCATGGATCACAGCCTTGTCATGGCAAAAGGGCTTGCATAACTCAACGCAGCTATGAGACATGCCGTGCAGGGCCACCCAAGATGGATGGGTAATAGTAAAGGGTTCATACAAAATGTGGACCACTGGAGGAGGCGATGGGAACCCATTCCAGTATTCTTGCCTCAAGAACCCCATCAACAGTATGAAAAGGCAAAAAGATATGACACAAGACCATGAGCCCCTCAGGCCTAAAACGTCCAATATGCTACTGGGGAAGAGTGGAGGACAATTAATAATAGCTCTGGAAAGAATGTGGTGGCTGGGCTGAAGTGGGAAAGACGCTAACTTGTGGATGTATCTACTAATGAAAATCAAGTCCGATGCTGTAAAGAACAATATTGTGTAGGAACCTGGAATGTTAGGTCCCTGAATCAAGGTAAATTGTACATGGTCAAGCAGGAAATGGTAAGATTGAATATCAATATTGCAGGAATCAATGAACTAAAATGGGCAGCAATGGGTGAATTTTAATTCAGATGATCATTATATTTACTGCTGTGGGTAAGAATACCTTAGAAGAAATGGAGTAGCCCTCATAATCAACAAAAGAGTCTGATATGCAGTACTTGGGTGGAACCTCAAAAAGGAGAGAATGACCTCGGTTCATTTCCAAGGGAAACCATTCAATGTCACAGCAATCCAAGTTATGCCCCATCATTGATTCAAAGAAGCTGAAGGTGACTGATTCTATGAAGACCTAAAACACCTTCTAGAACTAGCACTAAAAAAAGACGTCTTTTTCATCATAGGGGATTGGAATTCAAAAGTAGGACATCATGAGATACCCAGAATAATCAGCAAGTTTGGCCTTGGAGTACACAGTGAAGCAGGGCAAAGGCTAACAGAGATTTTTCAAGAGAACATGTTGGTGATAGCAAGCATCTTTTTCAAACAACATAGGAGGTTACTCTATATAAGGACATCAACAGATGGTCAATACCAAAATCAGATTGATTAGATTCTTTGCATCCAAAATGGAGACACTCTATACATTCTGCAAAAACAGACCTGGAGCTGACTGTGGCTTAGATCATGAGCTCCTTTTTGCAAAATTCAGGCTTAAACTGAAGAAAGTAGAGAAAACCACTGTGTCATTCAGGTATGACCTAAAGCAAATGCTTTATGCAGCATATATAATATATATTTACAAAATGGTCCCTTGACAGAATCTATAGTTATGGAAACAGATTCACAGATGAGCACTTATTAAATCCTGACCCAGAAGCTTGCTTTACTTCCAGTTCTAGATGCATCCTTCAGTTCAAAAAATCACTCACACACTCAGGAGAATAGAGAACTGGTGTGCATAGATTAGAATATTAACCAGCCATAAAAAAACAATGAAACTATTCCCTTCACAGAGATGTGGATGGACTTAGAGGCTGTCATACAGGGTGAAGTAAGTCAAAAAGGGAAAAACAAATATTGTATATTAATGCAAAGATGTGGAATCTAGAAAAATGGTACAGATGAACCTATTTGCAAAGCAGAAATAAAGACACAGATGTAGAGGATAAACATCATTACCAAGTGGGAAAAAGGGGGATGTGGTGAATTAAGAGATTGATATTAACATATATACACTGTTGATTTTATGTATAAAATGGATAAGTAATGAGAACCTACTCTATAGCATAAGGAGCTCTACTTGATGCTTTATGGTGACCTACATGTGAAGGAAATCCAAAAGTAAGAGGATATATGTACATGTATGGCTCATTCACTTTGCTATACAGCAGAGACTAACACAACATTGTAAAGCAACTTTTATACTCCAACAAAAATAAAAAAAAAATAGAATGAAAATCTGAAAGCAAGAAGCACCTGGATGTTGAAAATCAAAATATTCCCATAGTCTTTGACTGTGTGGACCACAACCAATTGTGGAAAATTCTTAAGGAGATGTGAACACCAGACCAACTTACCTGCCTCCTGAGAAACCTGTACGCAGGTCAAGAAGCAACAGTTAGAATTGGACATGGAAAAACTGACTGGCTCAAAATTGGGAAAGGAGTAAGGAAAGACTGTATATTGTCACCCTACTTATTTAACTTATATGCAGAGTACATCATCTGAAATGCCAGGCTGGATGAAGCTCAAGCTGGAATCAAGATTGCCAGGAGAAATATCAATAGCTTCAGATATGCAGATAACACCTCTCTAATGGCAAAAAGCAAAGAGGAACTAAAGAGCCTCTTGATGAAGGTGAAAGAAGAGAGTGAAAAAGCTAGCTTACAGCTCCACATTCAAGAAATGAAGATCATGGCATCTGATCCCTTCACTTCATAGCAAATAGATAGGGAAACAATGGAAACAGTGAGAAACTATCTTCTTGGGCTCCAAAATCACTGCCGATGGTGACTGCAGTCACTAAATTAAAAGAATTTTCTTCTCCTTGGGAGAAAAGCTATGACAAACCTAGACAGAATAATAAAAAGCAGAAATATCACTTTGCTGACAAAGGTCCTTCTAGTCAAAGCTATGGTTTTTCCAGCAGTCATGTACAGATGTGAGAGTTGAACCATAAAGAAGGCTGAGTGCTGAAGAATTGATGCTTTTGAACTGTGGTGTTGGAGAAGACTCTTGAGAGTCCCTTGGATAGCAAGGACATCAAACCTGTCAATCCTAAAGGCAATCAACTCTGAATATTCATTGGAAGGACTGATGCTGGAGCTCCAATTCTTTGGGCAGTTGATGTGAACAGTTGATTCATTGGAAAAGACCTTGATGCTAGGAAAAATTGAAGGCAGGAGGAAGAGAGGGCAACAGAGCATAAAATGATTGAATAGCAATTCAATGGACAGGAGCTTGGCTGAATTCCAAAAGATAGTGAAGGACAGGGAAGACTGGCTTGCTGTAGCCCATGGGGTCATAGTGTCAGACACCGCTGAGTGAATGACAACTCTGAAATTTACAGAAGAAACAGCTTTTATGTCAAATCTTTGGTGTTTCTCAGGTGCACGTTCCTTCAGGAAAGCACGCATGTGGATGGGATTGCAGTCTTTATTTCCGAGTGGATTTTCTTTTTGTAAGAATGCCACCTGGATGGGACAGTGCTGGGTTGGGCTTCACAAGCTGGGCAGGGTCCTAGAAGTGATTTATTTTACCTGATAGTGGAAAGTTGAGGTTGTTCTTGAGAAGTAGTATGTCACTTAAAATGAGTGAGTGAAAGTCGCTCAGTCATGTCCGACTCTTTGCAACACTATGGACTATGCAGTCCATGAAGTTCTCCAGGCCAGAATACCGGAGTTGGTAGCCTTTCCATTTTCCAGGGGATCTTCCCAACCCAGGGCGAGAAGCCAGGTTACCTGCATTGCAGGCGGATTCTTTACCAGTTGAGCCACAAGGGAAGCCCAGGAATTCTAGAGTGGGTAGTCTATTCCTTCTCCAGTGGATCTTCCCAACCCAGGATTTGAACCAGGGTCTCCTGAATTTCAGGCAGATTCTTTACCAACTAAGTTGTGAGGAAAGCTCATGGCTTAAAATAGAGGAGTTTTAAGCAGGATAAGAAAAAGTGAAAAAGAGAAGTTGCAGAATCAGGAAATATTAAAGAGACACTGAACTTGCTGGATTCTGCTTACATCACTCAGACACGTCCAGAGACCCAGTAATGACATACAAGGCCATCCCTCCCCAAGCACTGCCATGGATATCCCTTTGCCTGTAGTGACTCTTTTTAAGTCTCCCCGAAACCTCAAAAGGGACAATTGACAGGCATCATCAGTAGCAATGATGAGGGAAACAGATGAGGAAAACCAGGCAGAGAGAATTCGATTAATTAGCTCAAGATGATGGAGACTGTTTTCAAATCCAGGCAGCCAGAAGTGCCTCTGCTTACCACCCTGACTCACACTGCCCTAATCCTTTCCACATCCCTAACCTCACTTCATCAGGGGTGCTTCTGCATGGACATCAGTCCTCTCTAATAGAGACAGCTCTCTGGTCACTAGAGATCAACTTTCCCTGTGGAGCCTGGCTCTTCAGCCTCTTTGAGCACCATGTTTCTCTGAATAGGATGAGCTATGCTCCAGCTCCAGCCCCATTGAAACTGTCCCTGCCCCTCTACCTCGATGGTCCCTGTCAGGATTTCCCAGACTCCTGATTCAGGGGATGGATACAAAGATTGTGAGAGTATGTGTGAATAGATCCCAGAGATGGATCTACAAAAGGGATCCAGCCTGGGAGAAGGGGCCTAAGACTTAGGGAGATTCAGGGTAGGGAATAAATGTGCATTTCAGCGAAGTCTGGTGCTGAGCAAGACTGGTTGGTGGTCCATAGATTTTAGATGCTTTCCAGTACACAGATTTCATTGTGGAGTAGATTGGCTTTAAAAACACTGGGCATTGCAATGCACAAGAGGATCAAGCTAGAAGGGATCAGAAAGCAAACCACAAAGCCCTTTTCTTCTGTAGGCTGAGATGAGAATGGATAAGTTCTCTATGTTCAGTAAATAAATCACTAACTTAGTAATACACTAACTGACCACCTACAACAGATGTTGGGAAAGCAAATGAACACATGCTAGCTCCAGTCGCTCTTACTTAGGCTTGGGTTCTGGGTTCGGATGTGGTCCAGGAGTTAAATCATGGGGAAAGATTGGACGTAGAAGGATGCACAGCAGCATGGTGAAGCCTCACAGGGAAAAAAAGCAGTGTCATCGAGTCCTGCAGACGCTGTGGTATGTATGCAAGAGGAGGGAGGGCTCTGTGTGATCTGGGTCAGGTGTGTCCCTCTGTAATGAGATGTTCTAATTTATGAGTGGAAAGCTAAGTGCACTGCTTTCACTGCAGGGCTCACACTCTGGCCACTGCCTCTCCAGTCTGAGTTCTTGTGGGAACTTTGTACATCACTGTTTCTTCAGCAATGGGAGTCAGTGTGCAATATTGAGAAGGATGGCTCAGGGAATCACCTACGAGCAGGGGCGAAATGAATTGTCTTTTTACAAGCTCCCTCAATAATAAAATAAATCAGCTGGGTTATCCAGTGATAAAGTGCTCTGCTCTCTGGCCAGGGGGGCTCCACAAGTTATTACTGGCTACCAATACCTTGTTAACGTGCTTGGGCCCAGGAAAATCAAGCTGTACAGGTCCTGGGAGAATCTGTTCATGTGAAAGAGGGAACTCATTCCAAACATGAACTATTAGTTCTGCTCTGAATACCACTGCTATTAACTGTAGGGCTTTCATGAACTCTCCAACCTGCCAGCATTTCAATCCTCATCAACCGCCCAAGGAAACGACTGTGACAGATGCTAATTGGTGATTATAGGAAAGAATAGCTTTGGACTGGAAAAGGTGCTCCAGGTGCTAACTAGTTATAATGACAACCTTCCCCTGGCAGGCAGATGGACTTTGGGTGAATGCACTTGGCTTCTGAAGGATCTGGATCCTTTCTATCTCTCTTTCTCTCTTCCCCTTTCCTCTCTCTCTAACCCTGTTCTCCACTCACCAACTCCACTCCTCCCTCTTCCCCCCTCTCTCCCAGAGCTCTGTTCAAACAGACCCTGAGTAAAACTCCTGATCCTTCACCACAAGTTTTGGTTTGGAGAAGCTCAAGTCTCACTTCAGTTTCCAGTTCTACCAGCATGAGCTCATTAATAAAGGTCACCTAATATCTTTCTTGATTTATTTTTCTTCAACCTCCAATTAGGATAATGATTGAACGGGTCTCCAAGAGTGGTTTCCGTGAAATCATTGATGTCAAATGCTAGCACAGGACTGGGAACACAGAGGTAGGTGTTCAGTCCACTCCAGTTCTCATTCAGCCCCTTCCTTTCCTTCTCTGATGTTCACACTATGATTCCTGGTTGGATTATGAATTAGAAAATGCAACATGAAGGGAACTCATTATTATTAACATTGCTTATTATCCACTCATTAAGTAACATAATACCTTGCTCACAGCAGGTAACATTAAATAATTATCAAATGAGTATGAATGTCCATTTTAATAATACCTGTTCTCAAGTCTCTTCCATTTCTCTCCTTCAGAGAGCCCTCACAGATCACTGTGCAGTCCATAGATATATACCCTTTCCTTGGTGCTTTCTACATAGTATCTGCAGGCACTGTTTAGTTAGCATCACTGCATGTTCTCTCATATTTCTTTTCCAGGGGACCCTCAGATGTCTCCCTCTGTGTTTCCTTCAGTTCAGTTCAGCTGCTCAGTTGTGTCCGACTCTTTGCAATCCCATGAATTTCAGCACGCCAGGCCTCCCTGTCCATCACCATCTCCGGGAGTTCACTCAGACTCACGTCCATCGAGTCTGTGATGCCATCCAGCCATCTCATCCTCGGTCGTCCCCTTCTCCTTCTGCCCCCAATCCCTCCCAGCATCTCAGTCTTTTCCAATGAGTCAACTCTTCGCATGAGGTGGCGAAAGTACTGGAGTTTCAGCTTTAGCATCATTCCTTCCAAAGAAATCCCAGGGTTGATCTCCTTCAGAATGGACTGGTTGGATCTCCTTGCAGTCCAAGGGACTCTCAAGAGCCTTCTCCAACACCAAAGTTCAAAAGCATCAATTCTTCGGTGCTCAGCCTTCTTCACAGTCCATCTCTCACATCCATACATGACTACTGGAAAAACCATAGCCTTGACTAGGCGGACCTTAGTCGGCAAAGTAATGTCTCTGCTTTTGAATATACTATCTAGGTTGGTCATAACTTTTCTTCCAAGGAATAAGCGTCTTTTAATTTCATGGCTGCAGTCACCATCTGCAGTGATTTTGGAGCCCCAAAAAATAAAGTCTGACACTGTTTCCACTGTTTCCCCATCTATTTCCCATGAAGTGATGGGAACAGATGCCATGATCTTGGTTTTCTGAATGCTGAGCTTTAAGCCAACTTTTTCACTCTCCTCCATCACTTTCATCAAGAGGCTTTTTAGCTTCTCTTCAGTTTCTGCCATAAGGGTGGAGTCATCTGCATATCTGAAGTTATTGATATTTCTCCTGGCAATCTTGATTCCAGCTTGTGTTTCTTCTAGTCCAGCATTTCTCATGATGTACCCTGCATAGAAGTTAAATAAGCAGGGTGACAATATACAGCCTTGATGTACTCCTTTTCCTATTTGGAACCAGTCTGTTGTTCCATGTCCAGTTCTAACTGTGTTTCCTTATCTCCTTTGTTTGTGGTCTCCTGATTGTCATTCTCCCCCTGAGGCATTTTCTCCCCTGTGGTTTGGGTTTGATTGTCCATGCATTTGAAGAATGCTTATTTATTTTATTTATTAAAAAAAAATTTCAGTATAGTTGGTTTACAATGTTGTATCAGTTTCATCTGTAAAGCAAAATGATCCAGTTATACATATACATGTATCTATTCTTTTCAAAGTCTTTTCCCATTTAGGTTATTACAGAATATTGAACAGAGTTTCCTGTGCTATATAGTGGGTCTTTTCCCATTTAGGTTATGTTTTAAATATAGCAGTTTGTACATGTCAATCCCAAACTCACAATCTATCCCTCCCCGCCTCTTCTCCCCTGGTAACCTTAAGTTCTTTCTGTAAATCTGTGAGTGTGTTGAAGGGTGCTTCTTCCTGTGGTGGCTGACAGTGCAGATGATAGAGGGTGGAGTGCTAGTTTGCAAGAGGAGTGAACTGAAACTGCTGAAGATCTCAGTTCAGTTCAGTTCAGTCGCTCAGTCGCGTCCAACTCTGTGACCCCATGGATCGCAGCATGCCAGGCCTCCCTGTTCATCACTATCTCCCAGAGTTCACTCAGACTCACGTCGATTGAGTCCGTGCCACCATCCAGCCATCTCATCCTCAGTCGTCCCCTTCTCCTCCTGCCCCCAAACCCTCCCAGCATCAGAGTCTTTTCTAATGAGTCAACTCTTCACATGACGTGGCCAAAGTACTGGAGTTTCAGCTTTAGCATCATTCCTTCTAAAGAAATCCCAGGGGTGATCTCCTTTGGAATGGACTGGTTGGATCTCCTTGCAGTCCAAGGGACTCTCAAGAGGCTTCTCCAACACCACAGTTCAAAAGCATCATTTCTTTGGTGCTCAGCTTTCTTCACAGTCTAACTCTCACATCCATACGTGACTGCAGGAAAAACCATAGCCTTGACTAGATGTCTCTGCTTTTGAATATACTATCTAGGTTGGTCATACATTTTCTTCCAAGGAGTAAGCGTCTTTTAAATTCATGGCTGCAATCCCCATCTACAGTGATTTTGGAGCTCCAAAAAATAAAGTCTGACACTGTTTCCACTGTTTCCCCATCTATTTCCCATGAAGTGATGGGAACAGATGCCATGTTCTTGGTTTTCTGAATGTTGAGCTTTAAGCCAACTTTTTCACTCTCCTCCCTCACTTTCATCAAGAGGCTTTTTAGCTCCTCTTCACTTTCTGCCATAAGGGTGGAGTCATCTGCATATCTGAGGTTATTGATATTTCTCCTGGCAATCTTGATTCTGCTTGTGTTTCTTCCAGTCCAGCATTTCTCATGATGTACTCTGCATAGAAGTTAAAAAAGCAGAGTGACAATATACAGCCTTGATGTACTCCTTTTCCTATTTGGAACCAGTCCGTTCCATGTTCAGTTCTAACTGTTGCTTCCTGACCTGCAAACAGATTTCTCAAGAGGCTGGTCAAGTGGTCTGGTATTCCCATCTCTTTCTGAATTTTCCACAGTTTATTGTGATCCACACAGTCAAAGGCTTTGGCATAGTCAATAAAGCATAAAAAGATGTTTTTCTGGAACTCTCTTGCTTTTTCCATGATCCAGTGGATGTTGGCAATTTGATCTCTGGTTCCTCTGCCTTTGCTAAAACCAGCTTGAACATCAAG
Source organism: Capricornis sumatraensis (assembly GCF_032405125.1). Taxonomy (NCBI): domain Eukaryota; kingdom Metazoa; phylum Chordata; class Mammalia; order Artiodactyla; family Bovidae; genus Capricornis; species Capricornis sumatraensis. Next base: position 123,154,655 of record NC_091071.1, on the reverse strand, counting down.
GAGTTTACGGTGCACATATTGCTGAAGCCTGGCTTTGAGAATTTTGAGCATTACTTTACTAGCATGTGAGATGAGTGCAATTGTGCGGTAGTTTGAGCATTCTTTGGCATTTCCTTTCTTTGGAATTGGAATGAAAACTGACCTTTTCCAGTCCTGTGGCCACTGCTGAGTTTTCCACTTTTGCTTGCCTATTGAGTGCAGCACTTTCACAGCATCATCTTTCAGGATTTGAAGTAGCTCAACTGGAATCCCATCACCTCTACTAGCTTTGTTTGTAGTGATGCTTTCTAAGGCCCACTTGACTTCACTTTCCAAGATGTCTGGCTCTAGATTAGTGATCACATGATCATGATTATCTGGGTCATGAAGATCTTTCTTGTACAGTTCTTCCGTGTATTTTTGCCACCTCTTCTTAATATCTTCTGATTTTGTTAGGTCCATACCATTTCTGTCCTTTATCGAGCCCATCCTTGCATGAAATGTTCCCTTGGTATCTCTAATTTTCTTGAAGAGATCTCTAGTCTTTCCCATTCTGTTGTTTTCCTCGATTTCTTTGCATTGATCGCTGAGGAAGGCTTTCTTATCTCTTCTTGCTATTCTTTGGAACTCTGCATTCAGACGCTTATATCTTTCCTTTTCTCCTTTGTTTTTCGCCTCTCTTCTTTTCACAGCTATTTAGTGCGGGCAGTAATCCCTCTGAAGAAATGAAGTACCCATAATGGTCAACAAAAGAGTCTGAAATGCAGTACTTGGATGCAATGTCAAAAACGACAGAATGATCTCTGTTCATCTCCAAGGCAAACCATTCAATATCTCAGTTATCCAAGTCTATGCCCCAACCAGTAATGCTGAAGAAGCTGAATTTGAATGGTTTTATGAAGACCTACAAGACCTTTTAAAACTAACACCCAAAAAAGATATCCTTTACATTATAGGGGACTGGAATGCAAAAGTAGGAAGTCAAGAAACACCTGGAGTAAAAGGCAAATTTGGCCTTGGAATGCGGAATGAAGCAGGTTAAAGACTAATAGAGTTTTGCCAAGAAAATGCACTGGTCATAGCAAACGCCCTCTTCCAACAAGACAAGAGAAGACTCTACACATGGACATCACCAGATGGTCAACACCAAAATCAGATTGATTATATTCTTTGCAGCCAAAGATGTAGAAGCTCTATACAGTCAACAAAAACAAGACCAGGAGCTGACTGTGGCTCAGATCATGAACTCCTTATTACCAAATTCAGACTGAAATTGAAGAAAGTAGGGAGAATCGCTAGACCATTCAGGTATGACCTAAATCAAATCCCTTATGATTATACAGTGGAAGTGAGAAATAGATTTAAGGGCCTAGATCTGATAGATAGAGTGCCTGATGAACTATGGAATGAGGTTCGTGACATTGTACAGGAGACAGGGATGAAGACCATCCCCATGGAAAAGAAATGCAAAAAAGCAAAATGGCTGTCTGGGGAGGGCTTACAAATAGCTGAAGGTCTCTGGAGAAGGAAAATTGAGATAATTCTGGGGAAGAGTAGGATGTTGGAGAAAGGATAAAATTCACAAAGGCAGAACTGAATCCTGGAAAGAGCAGTGTCTGGGACCGTGGGAATTATGTTTATAAAGACATTGTTTTATTTAGTTACTAACTGTGGTGTTGGAGAAGACCCTTGAGAGTCCCTTGGACTGCAAGGAGATCCAACCAGTCCATTCTGAAGGAGATCAGTCCTGGGTGTTCTTTGGAAGGACTGATGCTGAAGCTGAAACTCCAGTACTTTGGCCACCTCATGCAAAGAGTTGACTCATTGGAAAAGAATGATGCTGGGAGGGATTGCAGGCAGGAGGAGAAGGGGATGACAGAGGATGAGATGACTGGATGGCATCACCGACTCCATGGACATGAGTTTGAGTAGACTCTGGGTGTTGGTGATGGACAGGGAGGGCTGGCGTGCTGCAATTCATGGGGTCGCAAAGAGTTGGACACGACTGAACGACTGAACTGAACTCAACGGAACTGCAATTGTGTCCAGCTCTTTGCAGCCCCATGGACTATAGCCCACCAAGCTTGTCTGTTAATGTGATTCTCCTGGCAAGAATACTGGAGTGGATTTTATTTCTTCCCCAGGGAATCTTCCTCACTCAGGGATCAACCTGTTGTGTCAGCTTCTTTGCCACTGAATCACCAGGAAATCTCCTTATAAAGACATAGGGCATTGCTAATATAGCATGCAGTTATTTATTCAGATTACTAGTCTACATTCGAAATTTAGAAAAGACATATGTACAGCCTTTTTTTTTTTTTTTTTTTACTCTGAAAAATGTACTTCTTTCCATGTCAGAAAAGATAACAGCAATTAAGGCCACAACCACATGCTTGATTGCAATCTGATTTATTGATCTCTAACTACACACATTGGTTCTACTTTTTCAAAGTATTCTTATTTTTTCAAAATCAAGAGAGGATGATTATTACCATCCTGTATATATGAGAAAATGGAAGATCATAAAATAATAATACAATCATTGCAATTTTTAGAGAAATCAAACTTTTGAACAGAACACAGGTCATGCACTATATCATTGGCACACAAAAAATTTATGGGGTTTGTATACTAGTCTTATTTTATGTTTCTGAAAACTAAAAATCAAAAAGAGCAAATTCATGTTTGTCTAAAGTGATCCAGTGGTGGCAGTTATTTCAGGAAACTGAGACTCCAAAATTCAAAGATCTATCAGTTAGATTCTGGTCTGACAAAACATCTCATAGTGGCTTAAAACAATAATTAATTTAGCTTATGGTTATGTGTATGAGCTGAAGAAATTTTGGTCCAAGTTAGAGGTTGAGTTTTCTTCCTTGAGTAGATTCATACTCTAGATTCTTAGCTTGTCTTCTCAGGAGGTTTTCCTTTACTGTGAGTAACTTTCTCGGCCTAAGTCCTTCTTTTCATAGAGAATTAGGGGTGTTCTGGAATTTTGAACAATCTCTGCTCCTTGTTGTTCAAGTTAATTGCCCTTTGCTATTATTAATTCAACTCTTTAAAAATACTGTAGACTCTTTATTCATCAGATCATATTCCACTCCGTGCAGTGAAAGTTATACTCACAATTAAGTGCAGACTTCCCATCTTGTAGGCTTGCAACTAGTTATCTTGGAATTAGCTTTCTGTAGGAAAATAAGCTTAAGATGTGCTGTGCTAAGTCACTTCAGTAGTGTCTGACTCTTTGTGATCCTATGGACTGTAGGCTGCCAGGTTCCTCTGTCCACAGGACTCTCCAGTCAAGAATACTGGAATGGGTTACCATGTTTTGGGTCTCTTCCTGAGCCAGGGATTGAACTCACATCTCTTATGTCTCTTGCATTGGCAGGTGGATTCTTTACCATTAGTGCTACCTGGGGAGCCCAACCTTAAGATACATGGAAATTTTTTTGTTTTGGTGAAAGGGGCACCTTGGTAAATCTTTCAGAAGCCTTAACTAAGAAACCTACAGTCAAATTTTGTTTTGATCTTATATTCCAGCCCAACAAGTATGAGTTCCTCTAAATGTTCTCAAACTTGTGTGTGCTCTTTGTTTAGCTGCTCTGTCAAGACTATACTCCATTTTCAGTTTTCTCCAGGCAACAACTTTTCAAATGGCTTCCATCTGTGGCTGATTCATGTTGATGTATGGCAAAAACTACCACAATATTGTAAAGTAATTAGTCTCCAATTATAATTAATTAATTAATTTAAAAATTGCTGGCATGCTGAGTTCATGGGGTCGCAAAGAGACACGACTGAGCAACTGAACTGAACTGAACTGATTATGCAAAAAGTGTCGGTATTTTTTCAGCTTCTCTAGTAGTTTCCTCCTCTGTTGACTAGCCTCCACTGTAAGTTTGCTGCCTTTGCTAAGGATTTCTCCACCGCTTCCCTGTCTCCATCCACTGTCCAGTTGCAAAGTCAATGCCCTGTGTTTGAAGACTTGTTTCTAATGGTTGCACTCCATGAATGTGTGCTTAGTCACTCAGTCATAACTGACTCTTTGTGACTCCATGGACTTCAATCTGCCAGGCTCCTCTGTCTATGGGGATTCTCCAGGTAAGAATATTGGAGTGGTTTCTATGCCCTCCTCCCGGTGATCTTCCCAACCCAGGGACTGAATCCAGATATTCCACACCGCAGGCAGGTTCTTTACCAATCTGAGTCACCAGGGAAGCCCAAGAATGCTGGAGTGGGTAGCCCATCCCTTCTCCAGGAGATCTTCCCAACCCAGGAATTGAACCAGGCCTCCTACATTACAGGTGTATTCTTTACCAGCTGAGCTACCAGAGAAGCCCAGTAGCACCCTACTTTTAAATGCTTCTGTATCAGTTCCCTTTTCTTGCATTACAAACCAACCCAGAATACAATAAAACAATAACCGTTTACTTAGGTTATGTGTTCTGTTGTTTCCTGGGAAGCTTTCCAGTTCTTTCATGTGTCTGTGATGATATCACAGGCTGGTCAGTGGTTGGATGGTCTAGGGTGGTCTCATATGTCTGATATTAGGCTGCAACAATGAGAGTGACAGGGTACCATGTCCATTGTAGGCTTCCACAGGCTTCTTCGTCAGAGTGTTTGAAGCAATCCCCAAATAGCAAAAGGATAAAGCTCACTAGCAGTTTATTGTTCATATCTCATATTACAGCTAGTGATGCACTGGCTAAAGCCAGTCACATAACCCATATGCAAATGACAGAAACAGACTCTACCTCTTGATGAAATGGGAAAAACTTGGTCAGATTTTCAATGTACAACAAAACCTTAGTTGATCTTAATCAACAGTCTTGCATTTAATCACTGCTCTATAGGGCCTCAAATTAAACATCTTACTAAAATCCACATAGCCAATGCATCTCCTGAGAAAAGAAATATATTAAATGTCATCTACTAATCAGTTAGTTCAGTCACTCAGACATGTCTGACTCTTTGCAACCCCATGGACTGCAGCACACTAGACTTCTCTGTCCATCACCAATTCCCAGAGCCTACAATTCACGTCCGTTGAGTCAGTGATGCCATCCAGCCATCTCATCCTCTGTTGTCCCCTTCTCTTCCTGTCTTCAATCTTTCCCAGCATCAGGTTCTTTTCCAATGAGTTACTTTTTCCCATAAGGTGGCCAAAGTATTGCAGTTTCAGTTTCAGCATCAGTCCCTCCAGTGAATATTCAGGACTGATTTCCTTTAGGATTGACTAGTTTTATCTCCTTGCAGTCCAAGGGATGAAAGTGAAAGTGGAAAGTAAAAATATTGGCTTAAAACTCAACATTTAGAAAACTAAGTTCATGGCATCCAGTTCCATCACTTCATGGCAAATAGATTGGGAAACAATGGAAACAGTGAGAGACTTTTTTTTGCGGGGGGGGGGGGGACTCCAAAATCACTGCAGATAGTGACTGCAGCCATGAAATTAAAAAATGCTTGCTCCTTGGAAGAAAAGTTATGACCAACATAAACAGCATATTAAAAAGAAGAGACATTGCTTTTCCAGAAAAGATCTGTCTAGTCAAAGCTATGGTTTTTCCAGTAGTCATGTATGGATGTGAGAGTTGGACTATAAAGAAAGCTGAGCACCAAAGAATTGATGTTTTTGAACTGTGGTGTTGGAGAAGACTCTTGAGAGTCCCTTGGACTGCAAGGAGATCCAACCAGTCTATCCTAAAGGAAATCAGTCCTAAATAGTCATTGGAATGACTGATGCTGAAGCTGAAACTCCAGTACTTTGGCCTCCTGATGCAAAGAACTGACTCATTGGAAAACACTCTGATGCTGGGAAAGATTGAAGGTGGAAGGAGAGGGGGACAACAGAGGATGAGATGGTTGGATGGCATCACCGACTCGATGGACATGAGCTTGAGTAAGCTCCAGAAGATGGTGATGGACAGGGAAGCCTGGTGTGCTGCCGTCCATGTGGTCACAAAGAGTAGCACACAACTGAGTGACTGAACTGAACTGACTGAGTGTGTGCTAAGTCCCTTCAGCTGTGTCTGACTCTGTGCAACCCTATGGAGAGCAACCTGCCAGGCTCCTCTATCCATGGGATTCTCCAGGCAAAAATACTGGAGTGGGTTGCCATGCCCTCCTCCATGGGATCTTCTGACACAGGGATTGAACCTGTGTCCCTTACATATAGTACTTCACATCTTATACACATTTGGTTGTTTACACAGCTTCTTCCTTCCTTTTGTTAAGTCACTACTTCAAAGTACCTGGTAGTAATGGCACATGCTATTATCTAGATCTCAAAGATTGCTGAGACTTGCCCAAGACCCCAGTCAGTGTTAGAGCAGGGAGAAGAGGGAGAAGGAAGGAAGGCCCTGGAAGGAGGTGTAGCAGAAGGAGATCAGAGCATTGTCTGGAGGGTGGGCTATTACAGCAATTGGAACCATGCTTGAGAGAACACTTTCTAAAGTCTATTACTGTGAGTACAAAACAAGGCTTTGGTGATTCATGAAGTTATAGATTGCTTCTTCTTCTTCTTCTTCTTCTTTTTTTTTTCATAAAGAAATTTCCCTGGGGACAAGAGGAAACAAGGAGATGAGGCCAGAAGTGAGAATGCAGGGTGAAGGAAGCCATATAATTACATGAACTGGCTCATAAGCACATTTCCCAACTGTGGCAAATGGTTTTATATCAAGAATTCTGAATTCTTCTAAAATACTATTTCTTAAAGACTTAGCTTCCAGGATATGTAAAAACAATTTAAAGGATATATTTCATACATGCAAATAAATTATTTATAATAGTGAAGAGATTGTTTACAAGTAGAAAGAGCCTTTTAAGTTTCAAGTGAGAAAATGGGCACATGCATTTGGTATCAGGCTTTAAGTGCAGCAAGTATTTATGGATAGGGCTTTACTTATTTACCTATTTTGTCCATTCAACAATTATTTATTAAATTCTTATTATATGACAAGAAGGTGTTAATCAATAAGAATATGTAGATGGATAAGATTCCCACACTCAAATAGCCTAGGTAATGCTGTCCAATGGAAATATATGCAAGACACATATATACTTCTAGTAATTTCCCAGTCACTCACAGCACATCTCAATTCAAACCAGTCACATTTCACATGCTTAAGAGCCACATGTAGCTAGCAGTCACCAGCTTGACAGCAAAGGTCTATGGAGAGACTTGGATGCAAACAATTACCATACACTATGACTACTCTTTAATGGTAGAAAGCAAAGAGGGACTAAAGAGTCTCTTGATGAAGGTGAAAGAGGAGAGTGAAAAAGCTGGTTTAAAGCTCAGCATTTGAAAAAGGAAGATCATGGCATCCAGTCCCATCACTTCATCACAAATAGGTGGTGAAAAAGTGGAAACAGTGACAGATTTTATTTTCTTGGTCTCCAAAATCACTGCTGATGGTGGCTACAGCCATGAAATTAAAAGAACCCTGCTCCTTGTAAGTAAAGTTATAACAACCTAGACAGCATATTAAAAAGCAGAGACAACACTTTATTGACAAAGGTCCTTCCAGTCAAAGCTATGGTTTTTCTAGTAGTTATGTATGGAGGTGAGAGTTAGGCCATAAAGAATGCTGAGTGCTGAAGAATTGATGCTTTTGAACTATGGTCCTGGAGAAGACTCTTGAGAGTCCCTTGGGCAGCAAGGAGATCAAGCCAGTCAATCCTAAAGGCAAACAACCCTGAATATTCTTTGGAAGGAGTGATACTGAAACTCCAATACTTTGGCCAACTGCTTCAAAGAGTTGACTCATTGCAAAAGACTCTCATGCTGGGAAAGACAGGGCAAGAGGAGAAGGGGGTGACAGAGGATGAGATGGTTGGATGGCATCATTGATTCAATGGACATGAGTTTGAGCAAATTTGGGGAGACAGTGGAAGACAGGGAAGCTTATATTACTGCAGTTCATGGGGTTGTAAAGAGTTGGACATGACTTAGTGACTGAACAACAACATGAATACTTTTAGGAGAAAATTTTGCAAGATGAGATAAATGGAGGCATGGGCCTTAAATTCTTTGATTATCCAGAATGTTTAAGCCCGGTTTCTTAGAGTATCTCATTTATATTTGAGTTGGAAAAAAATGAACTATTCCATTTTCCAATAAACTCAAGAAATGCTTCATGTACCCTCTTTGAAAGTCAGAATACACATTTTAATATATTAAAAGTTCTGAGAAATCTTCAGTATGTTTAACCCCATATTTCTTCACAGGTATTGATAATAAAAGTCCTCTACATTTTTAAAATAGTTATAAATAACTATAAGAAATGCTCTTTCCTGGCCCCTGCCTGACTAGTTTGCAAGCCCAGAGGTGCAAGAAGGGGCCTGGCTTAGTCAGATCCCTAATAGATGCTCAGCTCAGGAACAAGGCCTGGCACATGTATAATCTCAAGGATGATTGTAAAGTTATTTTACGACTTAGTAGGTTAATTTCTCTGTGGAGGCCGAGAGTGCCAGGCTGCGACAGTGCAGGAGCAGCCGAGAGGAGCTACCCCATGCCTGAGGCCAGGGGTGGCGGCCCAGAGGAGCAACCCCACGAGCAGTGGCAGCGCAGGCACAGGAGGGCCTAGAGGAGCTATTCCACATTCAAGGTCAGGAGGGGCAGTGGTGAGGAGATACCCCTCGTCCAATGTAAGGAGCAGCAGCTGCGCTTGGCTGGAGCAGCTGTGAAGAGATACCTCATGTCCAAGGTAAGAGAAACCCAAGTAAGATGGTAGGTGTTGCAAGAGGACATCAGAGGGCAGACACATTGAAGTGATAATCACACTAGGACCACAGCCTTGTCTAACTCAATGAAACTAAGCCATGCCTATGGGGGCACCCAATATGGGCTGGTCATGGTGGAGAGGTCTGACAGAATGTGGTCCACTGGAGAAGGGAGTGGCAAACCACTTGAGTATTCTTGCCTTGAGAACCTCATGAACAGTATGAAAAGGCAAAATGATAGGATACTGAAAGAGGAACTCCCCAGGTTAGTAGGTGACCAATAAGCTACTGGAGATCAGTGGAGAAATAACTCGAGAAAGAATGAAGGAATGGAGCCAAAGCAAAACCAATACCGAGTTGTGGATGTGACTGGTGATAGAAGCAAAGTCTGACGCTGTAAAGAGCAATATTGCATAGGAACCTGGAATGTGAGGTCCATGAATCAAGGCAAATTGGAAGTGGTCAAAAAAGAGATGGCAATAGTGAACAAAGACATTCTGGGAATCATCGAACTAAAATGGACTGGAATGGATGAATTTAACTAGGATGACCATTATATCTACTACTGTGGGCAGGAATCCCTCAGAAGAAATGGAGTAGCCATCATGGTCAACAAAAGAGTCTGAAATGCAGTACTTGGATGCAATCTGAAAAATGACAAAATGATCTTTGTTTGTTTCCAAGGTGCACCATTCAATATCACAGTAATCCAAGTCTATGCCCCAAGCAGTAACACTGAAGAAGCTGAAGTTGAACGGTTCTATGAAGACTTACAAGACTTTTTAGAACTATCACCCCAAAAAGATGTCCTTTTCATTATAGGGGACTGGAATACAAAAGTAGGAAGTCAAGAAACACCTGGAGTAACAGGCAAATTTAGCCTTGGAATGCAGAATGAAGCAGGTTAAAGACTAATAGAGTTTTGCCAAGAAAATGCACTGGTCATAGCAAACACCATCTTCCAACAACACAAGAGAAGACTCTACACATGGACATCACAAGATGGTCAACACCGAAATCAGATTGATTATATTCTTTGCAGCCAAAGATGGAGAAGCTCTATACAGTCAGCAAAAACTAAACCGGGAGCTGACTGTAGCTCAGATCATGAACTCCTTATTACCAAATTCAGACTTAAAATGAAGAAAGTAGGGAAAACCACTAGACCATTCAGGTATGACCTAAATCAAATCCCTTATGATTGTACAGTGGAAGTGAGAAATAGATTTAAGGGCCTAGATCTGATAGATAGAGTGCCTGATGAACTATGGACTGAGGTTCGCGACATTGTACAGGAGACAGGGATGAAGACCATCCCCATGGAAAAGAAATGCAAAAAAGCAAAATGGCTGTCTGGGGAGGCCTTCCAAATAGCTATGGAAAGAAGAGAAGCAAAAAGCAAAGGAGAAAAGGAAAGATATAAGCATCTGAATGCAGAGTTCCAAAGAATAGCAAGAAGAGATAAGAAAGCCTTCCTCAGCGATCAATGCAACGAAATCGAGGAAAACAACAGAATGGGAAAGACTAGAGATACCTTCAAGAAAATTAGAGATACCAAGGGAACATTTCATGCAAAGATGGGCTCGATAAAGGACAGAAATGGTATGGACCTAACAGAAGTAGAAGATATTAAGAAGAGGTGGCAAGAATACACAGAAGAACTGTACAAAAAAGATCTTCACGACCCAGATAATCACGATGGTGTGATCACTCAGCTAGAGCCAGACATCCTGGAATGTGAAGTCAAGTGGGGCTTAGGAAGCATCATTATGAACAAAGCTAGTGGAGGTGATGGAATTCCAGTGAAGCTATTTCAAATCCTGAAAGATGATGCTGTGAAAGTGCTGCAGTCAATATGCCAGCAAATTTGGAAAACTCAGCAGTGGCCAGAGGACTGGAAAATGTCAGTTTTCATTCCAATCTCAAAGAAAGGCAATGCCAAAGAATGCTCAAACTACCACACAATTGCACTCATCTCAGATGTTTTAAAGTAATGCTCAAAATTCTCCAAGCCAGGCTTCAGCAATATGTTAACCGTGAACTTCCAGATGTTCAAGCTGGTTTTCAAAAAGGCAGAGGAACCAAATATCAAATTGCCAACATCTCCTGGATCATGGAAAAAGCAAGAGAGATCCAGAAAAACATCTATTTCTGCTTTATTGACTATGCGAAAGCCTTTGACTGTGTGGATCACAATAAACTGTGGAAAATTCTAAAAGAGATGGGAATACCAGACCACTTGACCAGCCTCTTGAGAAATCTGTATGCAGCTCAGGAAGCAACAGTTAGAACTGGACATGGAACAACAGACTGGATCCAAACAGGAAAAGGAGTACAGCAAGGCTGTATATTGTCACCTTGCTTATTTAACTTCTATGCAGAGTACATCATGAGAAATGCTGAACTGGAAGAAGTACAAGCTGGAATCAAGATTGCCAGGAGAAATATCAATAACCTCAGATATGCAGATGACACCACCCTTATGGCAGAAACTGAAGAGAAGCTAAAAAGCCTCTTGATGAAAGTGAAAGAGGAGAGTGAAAAAGTTGGTTTAAAACTCAACTTTCAGAAAACAAAGATCATGGCATCTGGTCCCATTACTTCATGGGAAATAGATGGGGAAACAGTGGAAATAGTGTCATACTTTATTTTTTGGGGCTCCCAAATCACTGCAGATGTGATTGCAGCCATGAAATTAAAAGACCCTTACTCCTTGGAAGGAAAGTTATGACCAACCTAGGTAGCATATTGAAAAGCAGAGACATTACTTTGCCAACAAAGGTCCATCTAGTCAAGCCTATGGTTTTTCCCGTGGTCATGTATGGAAGTGAGAGTTGGACTGTGAAGAAGGCTAAGCGCCGAAGAATTGATGCTTTTGAACTGTGGTGTTGGAGAAGACTCTTGAGAGACCCTTGGACTGCAAGCAGATCCAACCAGTGCATTCTGAAGGAGATCAGCCCTGGGATTTCTTTGGAAGGAATGATGCTAAAGCTGAAACTCCAGTACTTTGGCCACCTCATGCAAAGACCTGACTCATTGGGAAAGGCCCTGATCCTGGGAGGGATTGGGGGCCAGAGGAGAAGAGGACGACAGAAGATGAGATGGTTGGTTGGCATCACTGACTCAATTGAAATGAGTCTGAGTGAACTCGGAAGTTGGTGATGGACAGGGAGGCCTGGCATGCTACGATTCATGGGGTTGCAAAGAGTCGGACAGGACTGAGCGACTGAACTGAACTGAACTGACTGATGAGAAATATGGAATTCCCTGGTAGTTCAGTTGGTAAAAATCCTTCTGCAATGCAGGAGACCTGGTTCCATTCCTGGGTCATGAAGATCCTGTGGAGAAGGGATACACTACCCACTCACTCGCGAATTGTTGGGCTTCAGTGATGGCCCAGTTGGTAAAGAATCTGCTTGCAATGTATTAGAAGCCTAGGAAACCCCACTCACTACACACGTGCCATTAATGAGGAACACAGAATGACTCCTCCCATTTTATTGAGATATTTTTGATATATAGCATATTATAAGTTCAGGAAGGTGGGAGGGGGGTTCAGGATGGTGCGACATATACACCCATGGCTGATTTACGTCGATATTTGGCAAAAACCACCACAATATTTAAAAAAAATCAGCCTCCAATTAAAATAAATAAAGACCAGAAAACATGTAAGTTCAAAGTGAACAATGTACTGATTATATACATCTATATGTTACAAAATTATTGCTACATGAGGTTAAAGTCTTAATTTTTTCAGATAATTATGATTTTTTTTGTGTTATAGCTTTTAAAATCTACTATCTTAAAAGCTCCCATATATATAATATTGTATTGTTAATTAGAGTACCATATTATACATTAGATATCCAGGTCTTATTTATTTACAGCTGGGAGTTTGTACTCTTTCATCAGTATCTCCCCAGGTACCCCACTCCCAGCCACTGGTAACCACTGTTTTGCTATTTCTATGAGTTTGGCTTTTTCAGATTTAGGCCTCTTTTTTTTTTTTTTTTTTTTAATAGGAGTAGTTGCTTTGCAATGTTGTATTAGTTTCTGCTGTACAGCAATACATATACATATAGCCTCTCTTTTTAGGATCTCCTTCCCATTTAGTTCATCACAGAGCATTGAGTACAGCTCATTGTGCTCTATGGTAGGTTTCACTAGTTATTTATTTTTTATAGAATAGGATAGACATGGATGGACCTAGAGACTGTCATACAGTTGTAATAAGTCAGAAAGAGAAAAACAAATATTGTTTATTAATGCATATATGTGGAATCTAGAAAAAATGGTATAGATGATTTTATTTTCAGAGCAGTAATAGAGACAGACACATAGAACAAGCATATGGACACTAAGGGGATGGTGAGGGTGGAATAGTTTAGGAAATTGGGACTGACATATACAGGTTTCTTTTTTTATTTTTCTTTTTTTAATTTTTTTAAATTATATATTTTTTTAAATTTTAAAATGTTTAATTCTTACTTTAAGATTAGAAATGGCTTTGATCCTTGCCCTTCCAGTACCTATTCTAGGGCCTATCTAGGTACAGTTGAGGACCCCTTCTCTCATCTCCTTGCCTGACTTCAGATCCTCCTAATGAGGATTTTCTTTTTTCTGCTCTCTGCTTGCATGGCTGGCCCTGATGAGAAATGGCTAAGGAACTGATATCCTGTCTTGCTTTGACTTTTGTCAAGAGTCAAATGCCTGACCTCACAACCCACATGAGACCCCAGTCTATGGCTGATTGATGTGTCTATGCCCCCAGGATACACCTTTATAGGATTATTTCCTCGTCCACTCACTAAAACCCCCTCTTCATCTATTTCCATAAGTTCTACTTCATGTATTGTGGTATCCACTTCTAATCTTTATGGCATGAGATAGAAATTACATATTAAATTATCCTTTTTTTCTTTCATCACTTTTCATACAGTAGACCTGTCTTAGGAAGCAGTGCCTCATAGCCCTGTTCAGCAGACTCAGATTTTAAAAAAATCAGGAGACAAACAAATCCGATTATTTTTCTGTTTCACATGCCTAACTTCATCACAAAGCAGGGCTTTTGCATCTGGCACCTCTGGTTAGTAAAAGTTAGGCATCATTGTTCCAGGGATGCATCGTAAAGCTATGCTCTCTGGAATACAATGCTATGGAACTGAGAATTAATTTACAGCCTTTCCTACATTGGCTTTGTAGATCTGAAAAATGAATGACCAAATGTCTTCTTTTACAAAACTAGGTAGGGAAACAGAAGCAAACTAATCTAAGAGCCAGGAGCCCTGTCTACAAGTGACACCTTAGAGTTCAGAGAGCACGGGAAAAGTAGGTGGCTTCTTCCCCTTGCTGACTCTCACTGCTATCTCTCCTTGGTGCTGAAGCCAGGGGCAGGGAAAGATGATCTTTCACCAGGAAGGCTGGTGAGAGATTCTGAGTTTCTCCTTAATTAGCCACATGTCACCCTCAAGGTCCTCCACCTCTTTGAGACTCAATCTGCTTATATGTAGCATAGAGGGGTAGTACTTAAACATGGAAACATAAATTTAAAAATTCTTTGCCAGAGGGAAATTCCAAGAGATTTTCAACAGTCATTTCCTGTTGCCATCCTGCCATGCTTGATTCAACTTGGATCTCCATGCTGATCCCAAAGTTCCTCTCCCCGGGCTCTCCCAGATCTCTACTGTTCCCTACATCTAGTATGACATTAGTGATCAGGAAACCCCAATATTCATGCCACCCAGCCAATCCATGTATTCCTCATATTTTCCCTGAGCTTTCATGACCTATATTGATTCATTTTTGCTTAAGACCCTTGTCACTGGAAAATGACCCCGTGTTTCCAAACACACACACACACACACACATACACACACACACACACATAAAGATCAAATGTTCATTTTGGAACTGGAAGATAGTTTAGAGATGATTCTATCCACTCCCTTAGACAGATGGGGGAAATGAGACATAGGGAGGGGATGTGAGCTGTTGAAGGATTTGCAGGTAGCGAACTCAGGTCCCAGACTTCCTGTGTATTGTCCTCAGAGCATGGACTTTGTATTCAGGAAGGCCGAGGTTCAAAATCTAGTTCTGCTGTTTACTATATGGTGGTCACCAAGCTGTGTGTATTCCTCAGCCTGTTTTCCCATCTATAAAATCCACATAACCTTCTCTGATGTGGGTACAAAATATGATTATGCTCTTTGGAATACTCCCAAATGATTAGAAGAATGTTGTTCTCTTTCCTCATCATCTTTCCTGCTATGATAACTTCAGGGCATCAGGGTGAGTTTACTCAGTCCAAGAAGTCACTTCTGGTTATCATCACTTCCAAGGGAGGGAATGTAGGTGGTAGGCTATGTACAGTCTTTTCACCTATTGTAATGACCACATGGTGTCTAACCCAGTAAGTCTGGTTGCCCACAATATCTTGTTTTTCCCTGTTGGATCACCACTGAAATCCGATGGCCAAGAAGTTGGGCACTTTCCCCATCTCCTACAGATGAGACTTGGGGTATCTACAGCTGCTTTGGGAGCTTGGATCTGAAGGAAGCATCTTTCTTCTGCAGTGTTAGGTTATTTACCCAGTGGTATTCTTACATGGATCTTAGCTTCAAAGTTATAGCTCTTTAGTGGCACATTTCCCCTGATTTTTGTGCTCCTATGCAATCATCTTCCTAAAGCATGGCTATAGTCTCAGGATGGCTGGGTTTAGAGGGTTTCTAGTCACAGAAACATTTAGGACCCTGAACAATTTCTAACTCCTGACCTAGCGCCAAATGTTGAAGAGATGTGACATGTATTCTTCTTTACCATTCCAATATAAATGGCATATTCCCAAGTAAAAATCCCATTATCTCAAACTGAGATGATACCTTCTTCCTAGTGATACTGTGGAAGTTAAATGGTGTGGGCATCTGATGAATGTAGGAGCTTGTTTTTAACTTCTGCCACTCAAGATGAAGGGAGACTTACTTAAAAAGATTTATTTAGATGAAATATAGGGGAAATAAATTAAAAAACAACCAAGTTTGTTACCTATAAGAAGACAACAGTGAGAGGGCTGGGTTGAAGGATACATGAGAAAGTACAATTTTCTGAGTATAGCTTTGTCATGTTTTGATATTCTAAAGCCTTTCAATGGTTTATATATAAAAAAAAATCAAATCAATACAAATGGAAAGAAGACAAACAAAGAAAATAGAAACAAATGAAATTAATTATAACTCAGATGCATACCCTAAACATACTTAATGGTAAACAGAAAGAAAAGCATTTATTCTAATAACTAATGGTGACAGTATTTAATTTTATATCTGTAATCTGGGGTAGGATGGAATATGTTTTGGTTTGTGTGTATAAGGGGGGCAGTATACAATCATTATGAGCTTTTGAGTAGCTTTGTTTTAGTTTCATAAGGATAATTCTTGCTTGCAAATATGTCTTTGATATGTAATCAACCCATTTCAAGTTCAAACTCCCACTTGCCTCATATTGTCAGGCTCCTGCAACACAGAGTGCCGCTTCCCCTTCCCTCTATCATTCCAGGGTCAGCTATTAAATCAGACAAGTAGAAACTGCCCACATAACCAAGCTGCTGTTGCCAAGTCGCTTCAGTTGTGTCCAACTCTGTGTGACTCCATAGACGGCGGCCCACCAGGCTCCGCCATCCCTGGGATTCTCCAGGCAAAAACAGTGGAGTGGGTTGCTGTTTCCTTCTCCAAGGCATGGAAGTGAAAAGTGAAAGTGCAGCCTCTCAGTCCTGTCCGACTCTTAATGACCCCATGGACTGCAGCCTACCAGGCTCCTCTGTCCATGGGATTTTCCAGGCCGAGAGTACTGGAGTGGGGTGCCATTGCCTTCTCCCATATAACCAAGAGTTCATTGCAATTATTCAAACTCTCCAATTCCAAGCCTGCTCAGCTGCTGACTGTGTCTCACTTGTTTTTCCTATAAAAACCACACTAAAGACTCTTGCTCATGTTTTTCTCTCATTTTTTTTTGTCTCCTGACCAATCCTAGTGCTTCTCCAAGTGGTCCTACATTGGTGTGATGTGACAGTTTCTTTGGAATTATTAATATAATTAACAAGTTATTGTTTTAATGGCAGTCATTTCCTGATCTGTCACATTCAACATATCTGAAATAACAACAAATTTCTGGGTACTTTTAAAAACAGTGTCCTGAAGGCAAAAGTAGTGTGACAGAGGCATTAAAGTAAATATAGCCTATGATTTCTTTCAGTGGAAGATAACTAGTAACAGTTGAGCATCAGCTGGAGTGAAGGAAGACTCAGGCAAGACACAATTAAGAAAATGTTGTAATCATCAAAGAGAATAATAGGGGCACTGGGAGAGAAGTAGGATTGGAAGAGCTTCTGAACAGCATCACTGTTGCTACTATAAATTTTTGCTTTCTTGTACATTGCTTTTACAGTTATTCAGTCTTCTTTGCTGTCAGCTGCCTTTTCTTGTTGTTGAAGGGCATGCCTCTAGGAAGATTACTATCTTCGCTAATTTGATATTTCTAAGTGGGCACGGACTGAGATGCCCAGAACAGGAGTAGGCTTGCTAACTTCCTGTTCTAGCCATGTTGTAGATTTTTCACTTCTTGCAAAAACCGTGTGGATTGATCCACCACATGTGGTGCAGGACCTCATTAAGAACTTACCAACAGAAGCCCAAATATAATGATAAAAATTAGCCAAAAATAATAGCCTGCCTGCTGAGTCCAAAGACATTCTAGCATCGGTTTCTGGTAGAGAAAAGGAGAGAAACAGGAGATGGAGAAGTTAAAAGAGGCATGTATTTGACAGGGAGTTGACCTTCTGTAAAGCAAACTGAATGCTTCAGTTCACATATTTCTACCTGCTGTTTGAGCTTCAATTTCCTTATCTAAGGTAAGATTTGGAAAACTTTTATTGCGATGTCAGATGTAAATTAATAGGGGCTCAAAGCCCCTATTGTAATAAGACTGATTTCACTGTGAGCACTCTCCTCAGTAATGCTCAGCTAGAAAGTTTTTCCTAGTAGACTGAACCCAACTGGGAGGCAAGACATCAGAGATGGTCCACCTAAAAATCTATTTACAGAATAAGGAAGAAATCCACATGAGAAATAGCCAAGAAAAAGACAGAAGTATATATGATAGATCAGGTAGATGCATAATGAACATGATAAATTGTGAGGTAGGACAGGAAAGTTAGGATAAAATGTGAAATATACACTGGACTGTGCCAGTGAGCAGCCAGCCTGTAAACAAAGCATGCATCCATATGTTTGTCTCTTAATAAGGATAAAAATTGTTTCATTTATTTTGTCCTACTATTTAGAAACCTTGGTATCAGGCCTTTTCTGTACATTATGTCTGATTCTGAAAGCAAATGTTATCCTCTTTCAAACAGAAGAGGATACTAAATGGCAGAGAAGTTAGATTAAATTGCCTGAGTTCACACCAGTAATTGAAGAAATGAAGGATCCAAGGCACAGTTGCTTTTAACTTTGTCCTTGATTTCTATAAGTTTTATGTGGTGCCTTTTTTTCACTGCAGAAATGGATGTGGCTGCTCAAAGACAGTACATTGGCCTGGAATGAAGGAAATCAATAGAAAAATAGTTCCATTGTACTCCTAGAGGTATTTGCATATAGTTTTTTCTGCTAGTCAGTTTTTCCACCTTAGAAACATGATGAAACAGCACAGAATTAAATATTCAAAAAAGTTTGAAAAGAGTCAAGTGAGATTTGAATGGAGTTGGTGAGTTGCACTGGACACAAAGCAGGCGGAACTTAAATTGGGCCATAATGGAAAGTGAGATCCAGTTTAGAAGTATAAGGAGGTAATCCTGGAGACAGAGACCTTTATAACAAGAAGGAAAACTTCTCTCTCAGGGGCAGGAAATGCTTTTTTCTTCTTATGCTAAATCTATTCTGTATATTTCCTTTCAAACTAACATTATGATTTACCTGCTCTCCTCTGGCACACAAAAGGAGGCACTAATCTGATTGATTCAAATTCCAGACTGCACTTGACAACTTTTTATAACTGGCCAAGCTAACACTGTCTTCAAAGGTAGCTGTATTACAGTTCTTCACGCTTCACCCCATTCCCTTCTACTTTTTATGCTCCATACAACTTCATGGGATAGCGGACTTGTGGTCACCCTTAGTAGGCTCACAGATCCCTCTGGCCCCAACTCACATAACTAAAATTCTTGCTCTGGCCTCTAATGTCTTCCTATCATATTCCAACATAACACTGGTCATTCAGGTCCACTGGCCAGGCCAGTTCTATAAATATGAACAGTAGCAGAACTTCCTTATTGCTTCCTTAATAACATTCAATTCCCATTTTCATTTTCAACGAGGACTGACTATAGGCAGAGATGTGTCCTCCACCTTAAATCCACAGGGCTACCAAGGAGGAAAGCCTGTCTCCATGGAATGGAGTAAAAAATGTTTTTTAAGTCCTGGATGGACTAAACCAGTCTTTCTCAAATTGTGGTGCATAGACAAACTGCCTTATTATATCCTGGGAACCAGAAAATCTGGAGACTTAGCACTTCATGTTTTAATAGTTTCTTTAGAAGATCCTGATACATGCATGGTTTAAGAACTACTAGTCTAAATGTAGGGCTTCCCTGGTGGCTCAGAGGTTAAAGCGTCTGCCTGCAATGCAGGAGACCTGGGTTTGATCCCTGGATCGGGAAGATTCCCCTGGAGAAGGAAATGGCAACCCACTCTAGTATTCTTGCCTGGAGAATCCCATGGATGGAGGAACCTGGTGGGCTACAGTCCACGGGGTCGCAAAGAGTCAGACATGACTGAGCGACTTCACTTTTTCAGTCTAAATGTATGATGTTGGCCCCAATATTCTCACAAGTAATTGGATCAAGTTGGTGGTTTTCAACCTGGTATGATAGTCTCCCCTGACTTCCGGGGGACATCTGGTAATGTGTGGACAATTTTGATAGTCACACCTGGAATTGCTTGTTATTTCCTGAGTAACATCTGTTTTTATTCCCAGGTTGCCTGCTCTGCTGGATCATGTTGATCAGCGGTTCCCAGTGTACGGTTGTTGAGCCAGTAATATCAACATCACCTGTGGTCTTGTCGGAAATATATTTTCTAGCCCTGCCTACACCCAGTGGAACAGAAACTCTGGAGTTGGGCCCACAAAGCTATGTTTTCACAAGCCCTCGGAGTGATTCTGGTCAGTGGCTGATTTTTCATGTTCTGTGACATTTTGCTATTTGACATTATTGTAGCAAATCTTCATGTTTCTACATGTTTTGGTTATTAGAGTCAAAGCCATATTAGCAGTTAAATATTTTTTCATCTTCAACTTTTTTGCAATGTTTACTTCTCTAAAATGTTTGGTGACTTTGGTTGTCTTTTCATAATTTTAAATAAAGAGCTGGGTGAACTGGCAAAGGCAACTGACAGTAGCCATCTTTGGAATGTGTAGGTCTGTTTTCCTCAAAAGATAACTGTGGGCTGTTTATCAGGTATTGGGTCAGATGGACAGTCAGGATTCACCTCAGGTTGTGGACCAAGAGATGGCAGAGTGGGACTTGGTGAGAAAGCTATGTGGCCTTGAGTTTATTTCCTCCTGGGAAGGACACTATTTCTTGGGTTCCCCTCTCTGTCTGTCATGGAAGGCCTCATAACAATGTGCTGTTTCCCTCTCAGGTTCAAACCCTATGCAGCCAGGCACCTCAGTTCCCTAATAGAAAGTGTAGACTTTCAGCACAGAAGCAAAGACCATTACCTTGCTTTCTTGCTTTCATGTGCGCTCAGTCATGTCTGACTCTTGGCAACCCCATGGAGTGTAGCCTGCCAGGCTTCTCTGTCCATGGAATTTTCCAAGCACTAAGACTGGTTGTTGTTGTTCAGTCACTCGGTCATGTCTGACTCTTTTTGACCCCCTAGACTGGAGCACACCAGGCTTCCCTGTCCCTCACCATCTCCTGGAGCTTGCTCAAACTCATGTCCATTGAGTGGGTGATGCCATCTAACCATCTCATCCTCTGTCATCCCCTTCTCCTCCTGCCTTCCACCTTCCCCAGCATCAGGGTCTTTTCTCATGAGTTGGCTCTTTGCATCAGGTGGCTGAAGTATTGGAGCTTCAGTCTTTTGAGTGAATATTCAGGGTTGATTTCCTTTAGGATTGACTGCTTTGATCTCATTGCAGTCCAAGGGACTCTCAAAAGTCTTCTCCAATACCACAGTTCAAAAGCATCAATTCTTTAGCACTCAGTCTTCTTTATGATTCAACTCTCACAACCATACATGACTACTGGAAAAATCATGGCTTTGAATATACAGACCTTTGTCGGCAAAGTAATGGATCTCCTTTTTAATATGCTGTCCAGTTTTGTCATAGATTTTCTTCCAAGGAGTAATCATTTTTTAATTTCATGATTGCAGTCAACATCTACAATGATTTTGGAGCCCAAGAAAATAAACTCTGTCACTGTTTCCATTGTTTCCCCATCTATTTGTCAAGAAGTGATGGGGCCAGATGCCATGATCTTTGTTTTTTGAATGTGGAGCTTTAAGCCAGCTTTTTCACTCACATCTTTCATATTCATCCAGAGGCTCTTTAATTCCTCTTTGCTTTCTGCCATTAGGGTGGTGTCATCTGCAAATCTGAGGTTATTGATATATCTCCTGGCAATCTTATTTCCAGCTTGTGCTTCATCCAGCCCAGCATTTCACATGAGATATTCTGCATGTAAGTTAAGTTAAGCAGGGCAACAGTATACAATCTTGACATACTCCTTTCCCTATTTTTGAACCAGTCCATTGTTCTATGTCTGGCTCTAACTGTCGCTTCTTGACCTGCATACAGGTTTTGCAGGAGGCAAGTAAGGTGGCCTGGCATTGGCATCTCTGGAAGAATTTCCCAGTTTTTTTTGTGGTCCACACAGTCAAAGACTTTAGCATAGTCAATGAAGCATAAGTAGATGTTTTTCTGGAATTCTCTTGTTTTTTCTAAGATCTAACAAATGTTGCCAATTTTGATCTCTGGTTCCTCTGCCTTGTCTAAATCCAGCTTGTCCATCTGGAAGATTTTACTTTTAACTGGATATGAATATTAGTAGATAACTTTGCATTCCACGATGTCTGGCTGTAGCTGAGTGATCACACTATCATGGTTATCTGGCTCATTAAGATGTTTCTACACAGTTTTTTTTGTGTGTAGTCTTGCCACCTCTTCTTTGCTTCTTCTGCTCCTGTTAGGTCCATACTGTCTCTGTCCTTTATTGTGCCCATCTTGCATGAAATATTCCCTTGGTATCTCTAACTTTCTTGAAGAGATCTCTAGTCTTTCCCAGGCTATTGTTTTCCTCTATTTCTTTGCATTGTTTACTTAGGGAGGCTTTTTTTAAAAAAAAATTTCTTCTTGCTATTCTTTGAAACTCTGCATTCAGAAGAGCATGTCTTTCCTTTTATCCCTTGCTGTTCACTTCTCTTATTTTCTCAGCTATTTGTAAGGCCTCCACAGACTACCATTTTGCCCATTTGCATTTCTTTTTCTTGGGGAGTGGATTGCTATTTCCTACTCCAGGTTATCTTCCTGACCCAGGGATCAAACCCATGTCTTGTGCGTCTCCTCTCCTAGATTTGCAGGCAGGTTCTTTATCACTGAGCCACCTGTGAATCCCCTTCCTCAAGTATTTACTGGGGATGCTGTGAAGTCAGACTGGTTTTGCTCTTCCTGATGCAAATCTTCAAAGTGATATTTCCAAACTTTACACACTTTCAAATCATCTTGTTAAAATGTAGAATCTGATTTAGGAGGTAGGGTGGGGCCCAAGTTTCTGCATTTTCATCAAGCTCCCATGTGTTGCAGATGAAAGTGGACCCCACTTTCAGTAACAAAGCTTTAGCTTTAACTCAGTGCTTTGACCACTGTACCAGTGCATCTTCATGTTTGAATTTATTAATTTTAGGCTTCTAACTCCTCCAGGTCTGTTTCTAATAACTAAGCATGTAGGTTTCCCTCTCTGTGTGCATTCAGTTTGGGTTTCTTCTATTCTTGTCAACCCAATGACTTTTCCCTTCTCTCATTAACTGTTCCTATCAATTTCCAATATGCTGAATGAACAAATCTTTCTTGTTTCCCAGTACTGTTTTTACACTAGTACAAAAAGCATACACTGTATAGGAGATGTTCGATACAATTAATTCTGACTTATTTATAAAAAATTGGATTTTGATGTGCTCCTCACTTTATGGATTTGATGGACACTATTGCCTAACCTGCTAAGGCATGCTACAAGGCATGCTCTGGTCTTCTGAAGAATTATTCTCTTGATTTACCTTAATTAAGTCTTTGTTTGATATCTGGGTTAACCATCTTTATTCTGCCCCAGTTTTCAGGGCTTTGTGATATTGAGTCAGTTCTCTGGACCTATCCACACCCTCACCTTGGTCCCTTGAATAACTTGCCACTTCTCACAATATCGGTTGAGAAAAAGGTAGTTAAATATAGCCGTCATCCTAGTAGTAATTACTCAGTACCAGCTATACTGCTCAGAATCTGGATCCTGTGATATGTCGCAGTCCTAAGTGTTGGCCTCCAAGAAAGATCCTGTCCCCAAAGGGCAGCATCGCAGTTACGGTTTGATGAAACTAGCACAGCATGAGTAGCTCTCTTATTTGCACTAGAACTACTTTGATATTTTCTTTCCTGAGGATGCTTTATGAATGCAGCCATGTGAATATTAAAAAAAAATAAAATCTGAAGGCTGATGGTGTAAAATTAGCAAGGCTCGAAGGAAGAGAGTGAAGAAAGAATTTTTAAAACTTTGTAGGCTGACATCTCAGCAAGTAGCAAATCCCCTTGAGGAAGGACTTCATCTTCAAGCCATATCTAATTGCCTTTTTGTCATCCTCTGATTAAAGCCAGCAGCAACTGGACCATATAGGGGTTTTATATATAAATAAGGTTTAGATACTGGCTTGGCAGAACTGTGTGGTTTTTCAAAGGCTAATAAGGTTGAACTTGGCATCGTTTATCACTAATCTGTGGCTTTGTTTTTGGCTCCCATTTCATGTTCTGCCACATTTAATTTATTGTTCTCTTGCTCCAGATGACACTGATGATGTTGAAAGTAAGAGAGGCAGGTGGGGGAAGGGGGTTGGAGGACTGTGGTTAATAAATGTGGTTCTAGCAGTCTGGTGTGTATCTGACCTTTATCTTTCAAACAACTGTGTAAATCCAGACCAGTCAATGAACCCAGATAGATGACTGTGTTAAGGGAGACAATTAAATGAGGTGAGCAAATTCCAATACAAGGAAAAATTGATGTGGAGGTCCAGTCCATAGCAACCAGTTCTGTGATTTGTCCTAAATGGCTTCCTTGGATGATACTGAGTAACTAGGACTGGTTGCTGATGATAATGGATGACCAATTTTCTTATAGGAAACGATGATGAATATTGGATCTCAGAGGTTATTTTCAGAAGAAAGGAGATAGTGCTATTGCCATGAACATAAAAAAAAAAATATGTTGTGGACATCTTCTATCTAAAATGAGGTGATGAATACAAACCCACCTATGTACCATGCTCCAGATGGCTCATGGGAAAAATTTAATTCTTATTTTTTTTTTTTCAAGTAAACTGTTCACCCCATTACTGCACTTACTCTTGCTTGCTCTTGTCTGTTTTTCCTAGAGCTTCTTCCCATTGTATTGCTTTTGACAGCTCTCTGTTTCAGCTTTAGCATCTTCTGTGGATTGACAGATGACACATTCTATCTCATGTAGTAAAGAAAGCATCCCTTCCAGAGCCAGTTACCCTTTTTACAACAGAGACAGGTTTAGACAAGGCATAAATGGAACATGTAGAAGAGAGCACCTATTGATTATAGCTTTGTATGCACACATTTGCCCACTGGTCTCTATTCTTAGCCTATTAAAATATGTCTCAGATTATTATTTTACAAAAGGTATAGATCTTTATTAATTAAGGCAGCACTCACTGCCGGAGTTTTAAATCTCAGTGACAACACAATTGTATATTTCTCACTCATGCAAAGTCTAAATAGAGGTGGTAGAGGAAGAGGAATATCCTTACAATGATGCAGGATCCAGACTAACAGAAGATCTTCCACTTCAATGTGTGGTTTCTAGGATTATCTTGTCTTTCATAGGTGCCAACAGACAGGAGAGGAGAAAGAATAGAGCCTGCTGTAGGAGGATTTAACAAGACTGAAGGACAGATGAAGTTACCTAACTTCAAGTGAAGCTAGAGATTTAGTTGAATTCTGTACTCAGAAAGAATAAGAAATCATTTAGAGAACAGCTAGCCAGCTGTTGGCATATGCCTGCTCACATAAAAGTGGTCTGGATTGAAATGCAGAAGGATTGAGTCCCACCTAGTTCTAGTTTTGCCACTAATTTAATCCATAATCTCCTCATTTAGTTACCCTCCTCAGATATTGCATTTCATATCAACAATAAACTATAATATATGATCACTAAGAAAGCTTCTAGTTTTCATGTATTATAAATTTGTATTAATGATGAAAAGAAAGGAAGATTTATGAATAGAAATAGACCATTTATTTTTGGTTGTTGTTGGTTATTCTATCTTTATCCTATATCTTAAAATTGATCTTAATTGCTGCTTTATACCTACTAAAGCATTTAAAAACTCCATGTATGTATTAGTCATGCCTATAACTTCTAAAGGAGATCAGCCCTGGGTGTTCTTTGGAAGGAATGATGCTAAAGGTGAAACTCCAGTACTTTGGCCACCTCATGCGAAGAGTTGACTCACTGGAAAATACTCTGATGCTGGGAGGGATTGGGGGCAGGAGGAGAAAGGGATGACAGAGGATGAGATGGCTGGATGGCATCACCGACCCGATGGACGTGAGTTTAAGTGAACTTCAGGAGTTGGTGATGGACAGGGAGGCCTGGCGTGCTGTGATTCTTGGGGTCGCAAAGAGTTGGACACTACTGAGCGACTGAACTGAACTGATAACTTTGAGTACTATAGTGTCTAAACACAATTTTAGTTTATCTCAATCTGCTCATCTATTACTTTGGCGTCTTGGTTAAGTTCCTGAATGACATCTATAAAAAGTGAAAATGATCTCCAGAATGTGAGAATTCTGTAATCTGAGATGGGGAGCACAAGTAACTACTACAGATGGTTCCTGACTTATGTTTTGTGATTATTTTTGTGTGTGTGTGTGATCGTGCAGAAGTAATAAGCAGTAGAAACTGTAGTTAACATTTTGGATTTTAACTTTTTTCCCAGGATAGGGATAGCATGAAACGTTTTCATGTTGCTAGGTAGCAGTATGAGCTGCAGCTCCAAGTAAGCCTTGTGAATACAAGGGTAAACAATCAATATACATAGTTACAATTGTTCTGTACCCAAATGAGCACTGTTTTTCACTTTCAGTACAGTATTTAATGAGTTCATGATCTGTACCACAGTCAGCTCCTGGTCTTGTTTTTGCTGACTCTATAGAGCTTCTCCATCTTTGGCTGCAAAGAATATAATCAATCTGATTTTGGTATTGACCATCTGGTGATGTCCATGTGTAGAATCTTCTCTTGTGTTGTTGGAAGAGGGTGCTTGCTATGACCAGTGTGTTCTCATGGCAAAATTCTGTTAGCCATTGCTCTGCTTCATTCTGTACTCCAAGGCCAAATTTACCTGTTACTCCAGGTATTTCTTGACTCCCTACTTTTGCATTCCAGTCCCCTATAATGAAAAGGACATCTTTTTTGGGTGTTAGTTCTAGAAGATGTTGTAGATCTTCATTGAACTGTTCAGCTTCAGCTTCTTCAGCATTACTGATCTGGGCATAGTCTTGGATTACTGTGATATTGAATGGTTTGCCTTGGAAGTGAACAGAGATCATTCTGTTGTTTAAATTAAAGAAAGTAGGGAAAACTAATAGAGGATTCAGATATGACCTAAATCAAATCCCTTATGATTACACAGTGGAAGTGGCAAATAGATTCAAGGGATTAGATCTGATATACAGAGTGCCTGAAGAACTAGGGACTGGGGTTCAAGACATTGTACAGTAGGCAGGGATCAAGACCATTCCCAAGAAAAAGAAATGCAAAAAAGGCAAAATGGCTTTCTGAGGAGGCTTTACAAATAACTGTGAATAGAAGAGAAGCAAAAGGCAAAAGAGAAAAGGAAAGATATATTCATTTGAATGCAGAGTTCCAAAGAATAGCAAGGAGAGATAAGAAAGCCTTCTCAGTGATCAATGCAAAGAGATAGAGGGAAACAATTGAATGGGAAGGTCTAGAGATTCCTTCAAGAAAATTAGAGATACCATGGGAATATTTCATTTAGAGAAAGGAACACTAAAGGAGAGAAATGATATGGACCTAACAGAAGCAGAAGATATTAAGAAGAGGTGGCAGGAATATACAGAAGAACTATACAAAAAAGTTCTTCATGACCCAGATAATCACGATAGTATGATCACCATCTATAGCCAGACATCCTGGAATGTGAAGTCAAGAAGGCCTTAGGAAGCATCACTATGAACAAAGCTAGTGGGGGTAATGGAATTCCAGCTCAGCTATTTCAAATCCTAAAAGATGATGCTGTGAAAGTGCTGCACTCAATATGCCAGCAAATATGGAAAACTCAGCAGTGGCCACAGAACTGGAAAAGATCAGTTTTCATTCCAACACCAAAGAAAGGCAATGCCAAAGAATGCTCAAACTACAACAGAATTGCACTCATCTCACACGCTATTAAAGCAATGCTCAAAATTCCCCAAGCCAGGCTTCAGCAATATGTGAACTGTGAAATTTCAGATGTTCAAGCTGGTTTTAGAAAAGGCAGAGGAACCAGAGATCAAATTGCCAACATCCGCTGGATCATCAAAAAAGCAAGAGCGTACCAGAAAAACATCTACTTCTGCTTTATTGATTATGCCAAATCCATTGTGTGGACCACAACAAACTGGAAAATTCTGAAAGAGATGGGAATACCATACCACCTGACCTACTCTTGAGAGACCTATATGCAGGTCAGGAAGCAACAGTTAGAACTGAACATGGAACAACAGACTGGTTCCAAATTAGGGAAGGAGTACATCAAGAGTGTATATTGTAACCCTGCTTATTGAACTTATATGCAGATTACATCATTTGAAATGCCAGGCTGGATGAAGCATAAACTGGAATCAATATTGCTGGGAGAAATATCAATAACTTCAGATTTGCAGCTGATACCACCCTTATGGCAGAAAGTGAAGAAGAACTAAAGAGCCTACTGATGAAAGTGAAATAGGAGAGTGAAAATGTTGGCTTAAGACTCAACATTCAGAAAACTAAGATCATGGCATCTGGTCCCATTGCTTAAGGGCAAATAGAGGGGGACAGCGGAGACAGTGAGAGACTTTATTTTAGGGGGCTCCAAAATCACTGCAGATGGTGACTGCAGCCATGAAATTAAAAGACGCTTTCTCCTTGGAAGAAAACTTATGACCAACCTAGAAAGCATATTAAAAAGCAGAGACATTACTTTGCCAACATGGGTCTGAAAGGTTGTTGCTGAACCACAAAAGACATCAGGAGTCTTGGCCTCTGGAGGGGAAGAATTCAATCCAGAGCCAGAGGAGAGGCTTGATCCCTCAGAGCTTTTGTGTAATAAAGTTTTATTAAAATATAAAAGATATAGAGAAAGCTCCTGACATAGACATCAGAAGGGGGCAGAAAGATTGCCCTCTCGCTAATGTTCCAGTTCCAGTTCAGACACTCAGTCATGTCCGACTCTCTGCGACGCCATGAATCACAGCACTCCAGGGCTCCCTCTCCATCACCAACTCCCAGAGTTCACTCAGACTCATGTCCATCGAGTTGGTGATGCCATCCAGCTATCTCATCCTCTGTCGTCCCCTTCTCCTCCTGCCCCTAATCCCTCCCAGCATCGGAGTCTTTTCCAATGAGTCAACTCTTTGCATGAGGTGGCCAAAGTATTGGAGTTTCACCTTTAGCATCAGTCCTTTCAAAGAACACCCAGGACTGATCTCCGTTAGAATGGACTGGTTGGATCTCCTTGCAGTTCAAGGGACTCTCAAGAGTCTTCTCCAACACCACAGTTCAAAAGCATCAATTCTTTGGCACTCAGCTTTCTTCACAGTCCAAATCTCACGTCCATACATGACCATTGGAATAACCATAGCCTTGACTAGATGGACCTTTGTTGGAAAAGTAATGTTTCACCTTTTCAATATGCTATCTAGGTTGGTCATAACTTTCTTCCAAGGAGTAAGTGTCTTTTAATTTCATGGCTGCAATCAGCATCTGCAGTGATTTTGGAGCCCCCAAAAATAAAGTCTGACACTGTTTCCACTGTTTCCCCATCTATTTCCCATGAAGTGATGGGACCGGATACCATGAACTTAGTTTTCTGAATGTTGAGCTTTAAGCCAACATTGTTCTCTTTCACTCTCCTCTTTCACTTTCATCAAAAGGCTCTTTAGTTCCTCTTCACTTTCTGCCGTAAAGGTGATGTCATCTGCATATCTGAGATTATTGATATTTCTCCTGGCAATCTGGATTCTAGCTTGTGCATCTTCCAGCCCAGCGTTTCTCATGATGTACTCTGCATATAAGTTAAATAAGCAGGGTGACAATATACAGCCTTAATGTACTCCTCCAATTCGGAACCAGTCTGTTGTTCCATGTCCAGTTCTAACTGTTGCTTCCTACCTGCAAATAAGTTTCTCAAGAGGGAGGTCAAGAGGTCTGGTATTCCCATCTCTTTCAGAATTTTCCACAGTTTATTGTGATCCACACAGTCAAAGGCTTTCGCATAGTCAATAAAGCAGAAATAGATGCTTTTCTGGAACTCTCTTGCTTTTTTGATGATCCAGTGTATGTTGGCAATTTGATCTCTTGTTCCTCTGCCTTTTCTAAAACCAGCTTGAACATCTGGAAGTTCACGGTTCACATATTGCTGAAGTCTGGCTTGGAGAATTTTGACTATTACTTTACTAGCTTGTGAGATGAGTGCAATTGTGCAGTAGTTTGAGCATTTTTTGGCATTGCCTTTCTTTGGGATTGGAATGAAAATTGACCTTTTCCAGCCCAGTGGCCACTGCTGAGTTTTCCAGATTTGCTGGCATATTGAGTGCAGCACTTTCACAGCATCATCTTTCAGGATTTGAAATAGCTCAATTGGAATTCCATCACCTCCGCTAACTTTGTTCATAGTGATGCTTTCTAAGGCCCACTTGACTTCACATTCCAGGATGTCTGACTCTAGCTGAGTGATCACACCATCGTGATTATCTGGGTCTTGAAGATCTTTTTTATACAGTTCTTCCATGTATTCTTGCCACTTCTTCTTAATATCTTCTGCTTCTTTTAGGTCTATACCATTTCTGTCCTTTATCGAGCCCATCTCTGCAAGAAATGTTCCTTTGATATCTCTAATTTTCTTGAAGAGATCTCCAGTCTTTCCCATTCAGTTGCTTCTTTTCACAGCTATTTGTAAGGCCTCCCCAGATAGCCATTTTACTTTTTTGTATTTCTTTTTCTTGGGGATCGTGTCGTGATCCCTGACTCCAGTACAGTGTCACGAAACTCCGTCCACAGTTCATCAGGCACTCTGTCTATCAGATCTAGTCCCTTAAATCTATTTCTCACTTCCACTGTATAATCATAAGGCATTTGATTTAGGTCATACCTGAATGGTCTAGTGGTTTTCCCTACATTCTTCAATTTAATTCTGAATTTGGCATTAAGGAGTAAATGATCTGAGCCACAGTCAGCTCCCAGTCTTTTTTTTTTTTTTTTTGCTGACTGTATAGAGCTTCTCCATCGTTGGCTGCCAAGAATATAATCAATCTGACTTCGATGCTGATGATCTGGACCATGCAGAAGCGCACTAGCTGTGACGGACCGTGCAGAAGCATGGCCGAGAGGAGCTATCTCTCGCCCAAAGTCAGGGGCAGCCACCAAGAGTGCCAGGACAGTGCAGGAGCACTGCAACTGTGCAGGAGCAGCCGAGAGGAGCTACCTCATGTCCGAAGTCAGGGGCAGTGGCTGAGAGGATCTACCCCAAGCCCGAGGTCGGGGTGGCAGCTGAGAAGAGCAACCCCACGTCCAAGGTCAGGAGGGGCAACCCTAAGGAGATACCCTAGTCCAAAGTAAGGAGGAGTGGCTTCGCTTAGCTGGAGCAGCGGTGAAGAGATACCCCAAGTCCAAGGTAAGAGAAACCCAAGTAAGAGAGTAGGTGTTGTGAGAGGGCATCAGAGAAGAGGGCAGACACACTGAAACCATAGTCACAGAAAACTAGCTATTCTGAGCACACAGACCACAGCCTTGTCTAACTCAATGAAACTAAGCCATGCCAAGTGGGGCCAGCCAAGACGGATGGATTATGGTGAAGAGGTCTGACAGAATGTGGTCACTGGAGAAGGGAATGGCAAACCACTTCAGTATTCTTTCCTTGAGAACCCCATGAACAGTATGAAAAGGCAAAATGATAGGATACTGAAAGAGGAACTCCCCGGGTCAGTAGGTGCCCAATATGCTACTGGAGATCAGTGGAGAAATAACTCCAGAAAGAATGAAGGGATGGGACCAAAGCAAAAACAATACCCAGTTGTGGATGTGACTGGTGATAGAAGCAAGGTTGAATGCTGTAAAGAGCAATATTGCATAGGAACCTGGAATGTGAGGTCCATGAATCAAGGCAAATTGGAAGTGGTCAAACTAGAGATGGTAAGAGTGAACGTCGACATTCTAGGAATTAGTGAACTAAAATGGACTGGAATGGGTGAATTTAATTCAGATGACCATTATATCTACTACTGCGGGCAGGAATCCCTCAGAAGAAATGGAATAGCCATCATGGTCAACAACAGAGTTCAGAATGCAGCACTTGGATGCAATCTCAAAAATGACAGAATGATCTCTGTTTGTTTCCAAGGCAAACCGTTCAATATCATGGTAATCCAAGCTATGCCCCAACCAGTAGCACTGAAGAAGCTGAAGTTGAACGGTTCTATGAAGACTTACAAGACCTTTTAGAACTAACACCCAAAAAAGGTTTCCTTTTCATTATAGGGGACTTGAATGCAAAAGTAGGAAGTCAAGAAACACCTGGAGTAACAGGCAAATTTGGCCTTGGAGTATGGAATGAAGCAGCGCAAAGGCTAATAGAGTTTTGCCAAGAGAACGCACTAGTCATAGCAAACACCCTCTTCCAACAACACAAGAGAGGACTCCCTAGTGGTAGCCATGGAGTTATATACTTTTAAATTAGTTATTACAATGAATCAAAAGAATATCTGAAGGTTGTAAAGATCTTAGTAGCTTACTCCTTGGAAGGAAAGCATGTTCAAAAGCAGAAACATTACTTTGCTAACAAAAGTCTGTCTAGCCAAGGCTCTGGTTTTTCCAGTGGTCACGTATGGATGTGAGAGTTGGACTGTGAGGAAAGCTGAGTGCCGAAGATTTGATGCTTTTGAGCTGTGGTGTTGGAGAAGACTTTTGAGAGTCCCCTGGACTGCGAGGAGATCCAAACAGTCCATTCTAAAGGAGATCAGTCCTGGGTGTTCTTTGGAAGGAATGATGCTAAAGGTGAAACTCCAATACTTTGGCCACCTCATGCGAAGAGTTGACTCATTGGAAAAGACTCGGATGCTGGGAGGGATTGGGGGCAGGAGGAGAAGGGGACGACAGAGGATGAGATGGCTGGATGGCATCATCAACTCAATGGACTTGAGTTTGAGTGAACTCCGGGAGTTGGTGATGGACAGGGAGCCCAGGGGTGCTGCGGTTTATGGGGTCACAAAGAGTTGGGCAACTGAACTGAATTGAATTGAGACCCACTCCCATAATTTACTTTTTTCAGATAACTGGATTAGCCAGAAGTTTTCAGGAAGGAGAAGCTTTCCTCAAGCAGAACACATTGTTGTTATATAATCCTTAGTATGGAGTTTAAACTGAATTTGTTTTGCAATCATCAGTTCCAGGCTTAAAGATAAAAATGTTTTATGTTGCTAAGACTAAGGAATGTAGAGGAAAAAAGAAAAAAAAAATGTTTGTCCTTTCATCCTCCTTGAGAACCCCAGACCCGTCTCTCTTTGGGGACCCCCAGGAGAGACCCCCTTATCAACCTGCCTACCAATTGACTCTCTCAGGTCTGTCTAGTCAAAGCTAGCATCGCAAAGTCAGACATGAGTGAGAAACTGAACTGAACAGTATTTAATAAATTACTTGAGGTAATCAACATGAATAGACTTTGTGTTAGATGGTTTTGCCCAACTGTAGGCTAATGTAAGTATTTTGAGCATGTTTAAGATAGAATCAAGATGATCAAACTAGTCAATTTTAAAGGAAATCACCCTGAATATTCATTGGAAAGACTGATGCTGAAGCTGGAGCTCCAATACTTTGGGCCACCTCAGGAGAAGAACTGATTCACTGGAAAAGGTCCTGATGCCAGGAAAGACTGAAGGCAAAAGGAGAAAGAAGTAGCAGAAAATGAGATGGTGATATAGCATAACTAACTCAATGGACATAAATTTAAGCAAATTCCAGGAGAGAGTGGAGGATAGAAGAGCCTGGCTGGCTACAATCCACTGAGTTACCAAATATCAGACACAACTTAGTGACTGAACAACAATAACCACAGCAAGGTAGAATCGGAAATGGTGACAGTATTGCTGATCCTTCTCACAGTGCCAGTTGTCTCACTGTATCTCACTGTGCACACTGTTCATTGAACCCATGCTAAGCAAGGTGCAAGCAGGGAAGCTGGAAGAACACTCAAGGAGCCATAGGAACTGCAGACATATTTATTCTCTCCTGGCTGGCACAGCAGCCGTAGCAGCAGACAGACTGTATTCTTTCCTCTCATCACTGACCCAACAAACACAGCCATGAGGCAGCAGTAATACTGCCATTTTCTAAGTGGAGCTCATACAAGCATCCAGCACAAGGTAGCTGTAACCAAGGTGGTACCTCGTGATGGGCATGTGCAGTGCTATAAGTGATCTCAGCTGTTACATAATCATTATTTACAAAATGTGGCAAGAGCAAGAGGCCATGGGGCAAGAGAGCCTGACTGTACCATCCTGGCTAATTTGCTCTTTCCTTATGGCAACTTGGCTTCCCTGGTGGCTCAGATGGTAAAGTGTCTGCCTACAATGCAGGAGACCTGGGTTCAATCCCTGGGTTGGGAAGCTCTCCTGGAGAAGGAAATGGCAACCAACTCCAGTACTCTTGCCTGGAAAATCCCATGGACGGAGGAGCCTGGGCTACAGTCCATGGAGTTGCAAAGAGTCGGACACGACTGGTGACTTCACTATGGCAACCTACTCCAGTATTCTGCCTGGAAAAGTCCATGGGCAGAGGAGCCTGGTTGGCTACAGTCCATAGGATGTCCAAAGAGTCAGTCAAGACTGAGTGACTGAGTGAGCACACTTGCAAGGTAGAATAGGCTAAGCTACAAAATTTCATAGGGCAGGTGTATTTGAATGTTTTTTAACTTAAGATATTTTCAATATACCATGCAGTTATTGGGACATACTCTCATCATAAATCAAGGACGATCTGTAATTTAAATGATTTATAATGGGAAAAATCTAAACTGCTATTTCCTGCAATATCAAATGCATATTCTCCTGAAAAAAAAATATAAAATGTAATTCATAAAACATAGTTAACTATCCTTCCTCACGTCTAACAACTCTAACACCCAGCAACTTTTAAAATGTACCATCACTTGACTATGACTGTCCCTACTTCCACTCCTGTCATAAATTCTCTCCATAAAAAGAGCTCTTCAGTATACATCTTGTCCTCATCATTACATGAGTTGCCAAATATTTAAATGCTTGATGATTATTTTCAAGTGAATATCCTACAAACTTTTATATTCAATAAACTAATCACAAAATTGTCATTAATGTATTATTAATTATTTCTAGAAAATTGCCATGTAATTTTCTGCTTTGGGCATGAAGCACTTCCCAAGATCAATCTTACCCTCCTGCCATAAAAAAGAGAAAATTGGCAAGTAATTCATAACTGTGATCCCAGAAAGAAAGAAGACCAATATGGCCAGCCGCCCCTCAGAATGCCCCAGCTTTATAATGAAGAAATTTTTCTGGACCACAACTTAGGGAGGGAAACTTAAGCAGAAGAGAAGACTCTTGCTGAATTGATCAGACAGAGAGAAAAGTCTAGTAAAGTTGAGTTGGATGACACTCATGGAGAAGAATATCAAAGAAAAGAGATATAGTCAAGAAAGTCTTCAAAAATTTTCATAGGTGGTAGTCTTGAATATTTGGCTTAATGCTACAATGCACATGAATAAGTAGAACTTCCAGGAAGTCAAGAAAAGAACACTTTATGAAGAGTTACAAAGTAAATGCTGCCTGGAATTCACGTAGAGTTGGGAGATGTTGAAATTCTTCCTGTATAAGAATCTCATCTTGTATAAGGATGAGATAAACAACACTAAAGACACTGAATCAATAATAATAAAAAATGTCACCTGTTAAAAATATGGCTAAAATAGTACTAGAGTCAAGGGTACACTACATTCAACTTAACAAGAATTAAAAACAACCTAATCCACAAATAATTTAACTTCCTGCTAAGCAAACTTCCACACTCTTTAAAATGATATGATTAATTCCAAATACCCAATAATATAACTGAACACATTTTCCAGCACCCAGTACAAATAATTAGATATTCAAAGAGACAGCAAGTGGTGACTCACCACAAGGTCAAATTCAGTCACAAGAAACAGATCTATAAATGGGAGAGGGATGAAACTAGCACATGAAGAACTGAAAACATTTTATTATAAGCATTTTAATATATTTATAGATTTTGTAAGACATAGTTTTGGGGAAAGTTTAAAGGTCATAGAAAAGTAAAAGGAAGTTTCAGAGATTCCTCATATACTTCCTGCTCCCACACACGTATAGCTGCCACCATTATCAATATCCCCCAAAGAGTGGTTCATTTTTTACAACTGATATAAAAACCTACATTGACCCATCATAATCACTCAAGTTTGTGGTTTAAATGATGGTCAAATTCTGCTGTTGTACATTATAGTGTCTGCACAAATATATAATGTATCTATCATTATGATACAATATAATATATTTCATGCCCTGAAAATCCTATGTGCTCCAATTATTCATGCCTCCCTTCCCATCAGACCACTGATCTTTTTACTTGCTCTATAGTTTTACCTTTTGCAGAATATTTTACAGTTGAGGTCGCACAGTATTTAACCTTCTCACATTGGCTGCTCTTGTTTAGTAATATTTAAGATTTTTAAATATTTAATATTTAAGAAGTATTTAAGATTCCTTCACTTCTTAAGTTTGTTAGCTCTTTTCCTAATAACTAAATAATAGTCCATTGTCTGAATGTACCACAATTTGTTTATCTATTTACCTACTGAAGGTCTTCTTATTTTTAAAATTTAGCAATTATGAAAAAGGTTGGATAGTATATTCAAAAGCAGAGACATTACTTTGCCGACTAAGGTCTGTCTAGTCAAGGCTATGGTTTTTCCTGTGGTCACGTATGGATGTGAGAGTTGGACTGTGAAGAAGTCTGAGCACCGAAGAATTGATGCGTTTGAACTGTGGTGTTGGAGAAGACTCTTAAGGGTCCCTTGAACTGCAAGGAGATCCAACCAGTCCATTCTGAAGGAGATCAACCCTGGGATTTCTTTGGAAGGAATGATGCTAAAGTTGAAGCTCCAGTACTTTGGACACCTCATGCGAAGAGTTGACTTATTGGAAAAGACTCTGATGCTGGGAGGGATTGGGGGCAGGAGGAGAACGGGACGACCGAGGATGAGATGGCTGGATGGCATCACGGAGTCGATGGACGTGAGTCTGAGTGAACTCCGGGAGATGGTGATGGACAGGGAGGCCTGGTGTGCTGCGATTCATGGGGTCGCAAAGAGTTGGACACGACTGAGCGACTGAACTGAACTGAACTGAAACATTCATAGTCTAAACCATGGTTGGTCTAAACCATGCTTTTGTGTGGTGTGGACATAAGTTTTCAATTCCTTTGGGTAAATACCAAAGAGCATGACTGCTGGATCAAATGGTAAGAGAATGTAGTATGTTTATAGGAATTTATCCATTTCTTTTAAATTATTGAATTTGTTGGCATTTATTTATTCAAAGTTCTCTCTTCTGGTCCTTTTTATTTCTGTGGTATCAGCTGTAATATCTTCTCTTACACTTATGATTTTGAGTCTTCTCATGTTTTTTTCTTTGTCAGTCTACCTAAAGTTTTCTCAACTATGTTTATTCTTTTAAAATCTTTTAGTTTTATTGATCTTTTCTATTATATTTCTAGTCTCTGTTCATTATTCTTTCTCTGATCATTCTTATCTCCTGCCTTCTAACTTTAGGCTCTTTATTCTTCATTTTCTAGTCCCTTGAGTTGTAAAATTACGTTGTTTATTTGAGAATTTTATTTTATTCTTAACATAGGAACTTATCACTATAAACTTTGCCCTTAGACCTCTTTTGCCACATACCTTAAAGATTTTTTATTTGGTACATGTATTTCTATTTTCATTTCTTTCAAGGTATTTCTTTTATTTCCTTTTTTATTCCCTTTGCACCCATTGGTTATTCAGAAGTGTGTTGTTCAATCTTCACATATCTGTGAATAGTCCATGTTTTCTCTAGTTATTAATTTCTAGTTCAATATCATTGTATTTGGAAGAGATTTTATATAATTGCAATATCTTAAAATTTGTTAGTAGTGTTCAGAGAGTGTTATGATTTCATTCTTTTACATGAAGCTGTTCAATTTTACCAGCACCACTTAATGAAGAGTCTGCCTTGTCTCCATTGTATGTTCTTGCCTCCTTTGTCATAGATTAATTGACTAAAGGTATGTGGGTTTATCTCTGGGCTTTCTATCCTCATCCACTGATCTGAATTTCTGTTTTTGTGCCAGAATCATACATTTTGATGACTGTAGCTTTGTAGTATACTCTGAAGTCAAGGAGTTTGATTCCTCCAGTTCTGTTTTTCTCTCTCAAGATTGCTTTGGCTAATCAGGATCTTTTGTGTCTCCATACAAATTATTATTATTTTTTTTTGTTCTAAAATGGCAACCCACTCCAGTATTCTTGCCTGGAAAATTCCATGGATGGAGGAGCCTGGTAGGCTACAGTCCATGGGATTGCAAAGAGTTGGACATGACTGAGCAACTTCAGTGAATTCCATGAAAAATGCCATTAGTAATTTGATAGCATTTGCATTGAATCTGTAGATTGCTTTGGGTACAGTATGCTTTTTCATGATACTGAATCTTTCAATTCAAGAACATTGTGTATTTCTCCATCTGTTTCTGTCACCTTGATTTCTTTCATCAGTATCTTTGTACAGATATTTTGCCTCCTTAAGTAGGCTTATTGCCATGTATCATTTTTTTAAGGCAATAGTAAATGGGATTATTTCCTCCTTTTTTCTGATCAACCTTTCTTTGTTAGTTTATATGAATGCAAGAGATTTCTGTGTATTAATTTTGTGTCCTGCAACTTTACCAAATTTATTGATGAGTTCTACTAGCTTTATGGTAGCATCTTTAGAAATTTCTATGTTTAGTATCATGTCATCCACAAGCAGAGATTGTTTGACTTCTTTTCCAATTTGGATTCTTTTTATTTCTTTTTCATCTCTGATTGTTGTGGCTAGAACTTTCAAAACTATGTTGAATCAAAGTTGCAAGAGTGGAAATCCTTGTTCCTGATCTTACAGAAAATGCTTTCAGGTTTTCACCACTGAGAACAAGGTTAACTGTGAGTATGTCATATATGACCTTTGTTATGTTGAGGTAGATTCCCTCTAAGTCCACATTCTGGAGAACTTTGATCATAAATGGATGTTGCATTTTGTTGAAAGCTTTTTCTGCAACTATTGAGATGGTCATATGGCTTTATTCTTTAATTTGTAAATATGGTATATCACATAGATTGATTGGCTTATATTGAAGACTCCTTGCATCCCTGGGATAACTCTCACTTGATCATACTAGATCCTTTTAATGTGTTCTTAGATTGGGATTGCTAGTATTTTGTGGAGGACTTCTATATCTGTGTTCATCAATGATATTGACCTGTAATTTTCTCTAATACAATAAACAAAAATTAACTCAAGATAGATTAAAGCCCTAAATATAAGGCTGGATAAAGCTTGCAAAAAGCATAGGCAGAACATTCTCTGACATAAATTGCAGCAATATCTTTTTTGATCCACTTTCTCGAGTAAAGAAAATAAAAACAGAAATAAAGAAATGGGACTTAATTAAGCTTAAATCTTTTACACAGTAAAGTAAAATGTAAACAAAACAGAAAGACAATTCATAGAATGAGAGAAAATATTTACAAATGAAATGACTGACAAAGGATTAATCTCTAAAATATACAAACAGCTCATGCAGGTTAATATATAAATAAAAAATGGGTGGAGTGTCTAAATAGATATTTCTCCAAAGAATACATAAAGCTGGCCAAAAAGCACACGAAAAGATGTTCAACACTGCTAATTATTAGAGAAATGCAAATTAAAACTACAATGAGGTATCTCCTCACACTGGTCAGAATGTGCATCATCAAAAAATTTATAAACAATAAATACTGGAAAGGGTGTGGAGAGGAGGGAACCCTTCTACAATGTTGGTGGGAATGTAAATTGGTACAATCACTATGCAGAACAGTATGGAAGTTCCTAAAAAACACTAAATATAGAAGTACCATATGATCTAGCAATATCACTCCTGGGCAAATATCTGGAGAAAATCATGTTTCAAAAAGATATATACATCTCAGTTTTAATTTAACTTAAAAAGACTTTATTACTAAGAAGTGATCATCATCATTTGACAATGCAGAGTTGCTACAATCCTTCAATGTTCAATTTTTATTGTACCAGTTCTTTCTTTTCTTTTTTTTTTTTTTTTTTACAACATCCAGGATATGAAAGCAACCTAAATGTCCATTGACAGAGGAGTGGATAAAGAAAATATGGTACATATATACAATGGACTATTACTCACCCAGAAAAGTAATAAAATTATGCCATTTATAGCAACATGGATGGACCTAGGGATTGTCAAACTGAGGGAAGTAAGTCAGAAATAGAAAGACATATACATTGCATCACTTTATATCTAAAAATGATACTAATGAACCTATTTACAAAACTGGAATAGAGTCATAAATGTGGCAAATAAACTTACAATTATGGGGAGGGAAGGGAGGAGGGATAAATTAAGAGATTGGGACAGAAATTATACATACTACTATATATAAAGTAGATAACTAATAAAGACCTACTATATAACACAGGGAACTCTACTCAATACTCTGTAATGATCTGTATGGGAAAATAATTTTAAAAGAGTGGATATGTGTATATGCATTAAGGATTAACTTTTCTGTACAGCAGAAAGTACTACAAAACTGAAAATCAGCTATATTTCATTTAAAAACAAGAAAGAAAAACATGAAGAAAAAATTCAAGACTTTTATTGTGGCCTAATATATAATCTTTCTCAAAGAGCCTTCTATGTATGATTGAGAAAATGCATATTCTGTTGTCATTGAATGGATATTCTTTATATATGTTAGGCCCATTTGTTCTAAAATGTAGTTCAGGTCTAATGTTTTCTTGCTGACTTTCTGTTTGGATGATCTGTTCATTGTTGAAAGTGGGGTCTTGAAATCTTCTACTACTTTTGTGCTGCTGTTTTTTTCCCTCTTCAGATCTGTCTATATTGGCTCAATATATGTAAGTGTTGCAAGATTGGGTACATATGTATTTACTACTGTCATTTTCTCTTGAATTGATGTTTGTTATTCTGTAGTAAACTTAATTGCCTCTTATTTCAATTGACTTTCTATTTTGTCTTAAACAAGTGTAACTACTCTTTTGTTTCTATTTTTATGGGATGTATTTTTCCATCTGCTAACCTTCAGTCTATGTCTGTTTGAAAGCTGATGTGAATGTTTTGTAGGCAGCATATAGTTGAAATTTTTTTTTTTTTTTTTCATTGAGCAACTCTGTGTCTTTTGATTGGAGAATTTAGTCTTTTTATGTTTAAAGTCTTACTGATAGATAACAACTGACCATTGTCATTTTGGTTGTTTTTTAAGTATTTCATAGATTCTCAGTTTGTTTCTTTCTCTTTTCCTGTCTTCCTTTGTGATTTCATGATTTTAATATGGTATGCTTTCAGTTTTTATTTATTTTTTCTGTATC
The DNA here is from genome assembly GCF_032405125.1 of Capricornis sumatraensis. Classification (NCBI taxonomy): domain Eukaryota; kingdom Metazoa; phylum Chordata; class Mammalia; order Artiodactyla; family Bovidae; genus Capricornis; species Capricornis sumatraensis. The sequence continues at coordinate 123,113,666 of NC_091071.1, read as the reverse complement.
TGATGTGAACTTTTGCTTCATAATTACCATGACACATATTAAATTTCTTATATTTATTCTTATGTCCATTACAGTCTATGTTAATCTGATAACACCTTACATTTGTTCACACACAAATTCTCAGCTCTTTTACCCTCCCCCCATACCTTTTATGTTTTTGATGTGACCATTTGCATGTTTTAATTGTATATTCATTAACAAATTAATGTATCTATAGTTATTTTTAAACTTTTGTCTTTTAATCTTCATACTAGAGTTGTAAGTGATTTTCAAACCACCCTTACAATATTAGAACATTTTTATTTTGACTATCTATTTCAGCTTTACCAATGAGTTTTATACTTTTATGTGATTTTTTTGTTACTTATTAACATACTTTCTTTTTGGCTTAATGTATTCCCTTTAGCATTTCATTTAAGGCGGTTGTATTTGTTTTGAACTCTTTGAGTTTTCTTTTTTACCGGGAGAGGGGGTGGTCTGGGAGTGATTTTTTTCTCTTTCAATTCCGAAGATGAGTTTTGCCAAGTGAAACACTGTTGGCAGGTTTTTCTTCCGGCATTTCGAGTGTATTATTTCACTTTCTCCTCGCCTACAAGGTTTCTGTTGAGATATCTGCTTACAGTCTTATGTATGACATTTTCTTTTGCTGGTTTAAAGATTTTCTCTTTGTTTTTGACTTTTGATGGTTTTTTTAAAATGTGTCTTGTTGAAGTCTTCTTTGAACTGATATTGATTGGGGACCTGGAGCTTCACAGGCCTGTATGTCCATGTTTTCCCTAATATTTAGGAAGTTTTCATCCATTATTTCTTAAAGTAAACTTTCTGCCATTTCCTGCTCTTCTGGGATTCCTATAAAGTGTATATTTTTGTTTGATGATGTCCCAAAAGTCTTGTAAGTTTTCTTCATTCCTTTTAATTTTTTTTTTTTTTTCTATTTTGGTTGGATACTTTCATGTGACTTGTTTTTGAGTTCACTATTTCTTCTGCTTGATTGAGTCTGCTATTGAAGTTCTCTATTGCATTATTTAGTTGCATCCCTGTATTCTTCAGCTTCACAGTTTCTGTTGGGTTCTTTTTCATGCTTTCCAACTCTTCATATTACAGCTCATTTTGTCTTGTATTGCTTTTCTGATCTATTAGACTGATAACTGTTTTCCTGCTCTCTGTTCAACTTTAGAATATTCATTTTGAATTTTTTACCAGGAAATTTATGGATCATCACTACCTTGGAGTCAGTTTTTAGAAATTAATTGTATTTCTTTGGGAGTGTTATGTTTTTCTTATTCTTCATGATCTCTGTTGCCTTGTTTAGGTGACCACACATTTGAAGATGTATTCACCTCTTCCAGATTTTATTAACTTTCTTTGGTTAGGATAGATCTTTACCTGCAGTGGAGACATGGTGGAGAGGGCAGGGTCTGATGGTACTTGGTACAAAGTGTAGGATGTGTGGTATCTTCTGGTCCAGTGGGGGTGTGGTGCCTTGTTGACTTGGGCAGTTAGGGTCCATGACTTAAACAAATGCATAATCTTTGGTGTCAGTAGCTGAGGGGGGTCTGTAGTAATTTCAAGGGCTGGTGGGGACTTCATTTGTACTTTTATGTCTAACAGCATGGGACCAGGGTAGGCAGTAGTGGTGTCTGGAGATTGTAGTGTACCTATACTTACTTTTGGGGATGGTTACAGGTGACTGTATCTTGGCAGCAGCTGACTATAGGCACACCAATAGTGGCAAGGGCCTGGGCTAGTGGTAGGGCCTAGGAATGTGGGTACATGAACATCTATGTGAACCAAAGCTGTCAGTATTCCTTTATGTGACTGTAGGAAATGGCCACAACCATGGCAGCAGGTATGGTGATGGGAGTTGGGGCCAGATTTGTGCTCAAGCAGAACTGGGGGCCTGGGTTATCAGTATGCACTTGTGAAGCTATGTGATTTACCTGAAGGTACAAACATGGCATTGCAGATCTATTATAGGACATGGGGCTAACAGTGTGTAGCTTTAGGTATTAGCTGTGAGTGTGCAGAGTGGTACAGGACTGTGGCAAAGGTCAGGACATGCTCCCAGTATATGAGCCATTATGACCGTGGCTATCAGCGTACATGTTCAGCTAGTTGTGAGTGTGCAGAGTGGTACAAGACTGTGGCAAAGGTCAGGACATGCTCCCAGTATATGACAATGGCTATCAGTGTACATGTTCAGCTAGTTGTGAAGGTGAGCCGGTGGAAGCCAGAGACAGAAGTCAAGGCAAACGACATGTGGGTGCACAGCTTCAGTGGCTAGCTATGTGTGCATACATGAGTGTTAGTGGCAAAAGCTGGCCTAGACCTGGGCCTAAAGGTAGCTGTTTGACTTTGCTTGTTGACATACAATTGTATGGCTGCAGGGTTTAGCTGTAGGCATGTACACAGTATTACAGGACAGTGAAAGGAGTCAGGGCTGCTGGTATATAGGTATATCATTAGTTCAGTTCAGTTCAGTTCAGTTGTTCAGTCGTGTCCAACTTGCGACCCCATGAATCGCAGCACACCAGGCCTCCCTGTCCATCAGCAACTCCTGGAGTTCACTCAGATTCACGTCCATCGAGTCAGTGATGCCATCCAGCCGTCTCATCCTCTGTTGTCCCCTTCTCTTCCTGCCCTCAATCCCTCCCAGCATCAGAGTCTTTTCCAATGAGTCAACTCTTCGCATGAGGTGGCCAAAGTACTGGAGTTTCAGCTTTAGCATCATTCCTTCCAAAGAAATCCCAGGGTTGATCTCCTTCAGAATGGACTGGTTGGATCTCCTTGCAGTCCAAGGGACTCTCAAGAGTCTTCTCCAACACCACAGTTCAAACGCATCAGTTCTTCGGTGGTCAGCCTTCTTCACAGTCCAACTCTTACATCCATACATGACTACTGGAAATAGCCTTGACTAGACGGGCCTTAGTCGGCAAAGTAATGTCTCTGCTTTTGAATATGCTATCTAGGTTGGTCGTAGCATGGGGTTTACTGTGTGCATTTGCAGAGTAATGGCTAGTGATTGGAGTTGGGGTTACTCTAAGGCCTGAGCAGATGTGGGTGCCTGGGCTGCAAGGCCATGGTAATGGTTGCAGGGAAAGGGTCCAGCCATGTGATCCTGTATTGTTATTGTACACATGCACAGTTATAGAGGCAAGGACTGGTTATCAGTGTGGATCCTGGGGCTAAAGGAATCTTCAGAAGTACTAGTGTCTTGGGTGACTTCTGGATGGGGGCCATGGTCCAAGAGCTATTCAGATAGCTAGAGTCTGAGATTAGCACAATTTGTGGGGCCCTCAGTGGTGAAATCTGCAGAGGGTCTGTATTAGCAATGCTGGTTTTCGGTTCCCTCATTGGCAACTGCTGAGGTTTTCTACAAAGCGGTCTACTGGAGTCTGCAGTGGGGTCTTCAGTGGTGCAGGGCTCTGCAACATCTGGAAAATTTATTGAGATCCTCAGTGGTGAAGGCTTCTGGGGATCTTTTATAGAGGAGGGTACTGAGAACCACAGTTGTTCCCACGACAAGGTTGGTCCTGACAATCCCTGCTCTTCTTCTTTGCTCTTATTGGTCCCTTGACCTCTCAGATACCAGGAAGGTAGGGTGAAACCAAAGCAGGTCCTTCCTGCAGTGCCCCCAAACTCGAGAAGCTTGTCACTCATTCTATTTTCCTTTTCCCAGTGAGAGGAACTCTCTCAGGCCAGAAAGTTCCCTCTTGGCTCTAAACAGAGTCATCCTGGGAGATGGGATAATACAGGCAAAATGGAGCTATTCTTCTTACCCTTGATCTGCTGTTATCATAAGGTGTTTTTTCCCATAGTGTTGCTAAGTCTTCTTAAACGGACTACTGAGGATTCCCTGAGCTGTTTTATTCACTGATATCTGTCTAATTACCTTTCTTAGTGGCTCATAGAGGCTGGGGTTTCCTACTCTGTCATCTTAGTGACATTACTTTCTTCTTCACTTTTGAAGGAAAATTTTGCATGATATAAAGTTCTAGGTTGGTGGAGCTTTTCCCAATACTTTAAATATTTCATCACATTCTTTTCCTGTATGGTTTTAAGGAGAAATCTGATGTAATTCTTGTCTTCATTCCTCCATATGCAAGGTTTTTGTTTTGTTTTTGCCACCTGACTTATATTGGGATTTAAAAAAAATGATTCTCTGGAGTAAAAGTGGCATGCCTATGTATAATTTTGGAACATTTATCCTACTTGGTGTTCTTTGAATTTCCTTAGCTTCTGGTTTTGTATTTTATATAAATTTGGGTAAATTATTAATCATTATTATTTTAAACATTTTTTCTGTTGCTTTCTCTATTCTCCTTCTGGTATTCCCCATTACGCATATGCTACATTTCTGTAGTTGTCTTACTGTCCTTGCATATTCTATTTAGATTTTTCCTGTTTCTTTTGCTTTTAAATTTGTATTCCTATAAATCTGGCTTCAAATTTAAGCACAAATATTCTATACTCAGCTGTACTCAATCTACTAAACCCATTGAGGACATTCTTCACTTCTGTTATAGTGTTTTTAATCTCTAGCATTTCTCTTTGGTTTTTAAGCTGTCCACACCTCTGCTTACACTGCCCATGTATTCTGACATGCTCTCTACTTTATCCATTAGAACCTTCAGCATATTAATCATAATTTGTTTAAATGCCTGATCTGATAATTTCAACATCTCTGTCATGTCCTTCTTTGATATTTGTTTTGTCTCTTCAAATTATGTGCTTTGCATTTTGGTATGGCTTGCATTTTTTGTTTTTTTCTTGATAGCCAGGCATGAGGTACTAGGTAAAAGAAACTGCTATAAGTAGGCCTTAAGTAATGTGGTGGTGAGCTGCCAGGGAAGGCAAGTGTTCTTTGATTAGGCCTCAGTCTTTTAGTGAGCTTATGCTCCTGGACTGTGAGCTTCACAGACTTTCTTTTTTTTTTTTTCCTTCTTTAGATGGGACAGGATGGCTAGACTTGGATCATTTTTTGCTGGACTTGGTTATTTTTCTTTCCCCTGGTCAGCTAGGCTCTCATAATAACTCATCATGTCAGGCTCTGATTAGTTTCCTCTGAGTGCCAGACATTAAAAAGAACAGAGTTTTCTGGCTTTTCCCTGGCTTAGAAGCATAAAGTGATTTTCCTTCAGTATTTTATGTGGGTACCTGCTAGAGCTCCTGAAGGTAAATCTCACAATTTGGTGTGGGTCCCCGTGGAGTTTTAACTCTCATTTGCCACATCAAGCCTTGAACGATTTGTTAATTGTACTTCAAGTTTTCCTACCCCAGCACTAGTTCCCATGGTTGATTCCACTTTTGAGTCTCTGCCCCAGTAAGCCACGAGCTCCTTATATTCAGCTGTGTGAGTCTCTAACCTTGGGAGCAGCAGTTTGGTCTGGATCCTCTCCTGCAGATCCAATAAGAGTTGTGGATTTTTCAGCTAGCTCAACTTTTCGCTTGCTATGATGATGTGGCAACTTCCAAGTTGCTTAATACCTACTCTGTGCTTTCTACACAATAGGCATTTTAAATATAAAGATGGAGATAAGTCAGGATATATGATTTAGAAGATGTAATATAAAAACTATAAGCATATGAAAACTGGAAGAGTTGTATTAGTATAAGACTTCAGGAAAATAAAGAAGAATCAGAACTAAAAGAAATAGTTTATCATCACAAAAAGATCAATTCACAAGAAGAAATAAAAATTCTATATACTATGCTGCTAATTACAAAACTTCAAAATACATCAAGAAAAAAACTTTCAAAGTTGAAAAGAGGCAGTACCACAACTGTACTTGGATACTTTATCATATCTTTTTCAGAATTTGATGGAACAAATAACCAAAACTTAAATTATAGAAAATAGAAGACTTCAATAATGTTATTGGTCAACTTGATCTAATTAACATTTATAAAACACTACAACACAAAACTACAGAAAATATTTTTCAAATGATTAAGGGAAATTCACGAAGATATATAACATGCTGTTATATAAAAGAGGTCTAAGAAAATTTTATAGCTGATATTATACAAAATATTTTATGATTCCAGAAAAAGTCAGAAACAAATAATGGAAATACATCTAGAAAATCCCCAAATAAGTTTACATGAAGCAATACAGTCTTAATTAAAGTTTTAAAAAAGAAATAGCATAGGGAGTTTAAAAAATGTAAACTGAAAGAAAATAAAAGCAAAGCATGTACAAATTTGTAGGATGCTGATAAATTAGTATTTACAATTTATAGCTTTAAATTATTATATTTAAAATTAGTAAATCTGAAAGAAATTATTAAAACTTTAAAATAACTAAAAAAGAAAATCAAACCAAAAGTGAATGGAAATAATGACATACTAAAGATAAAAGAGGAAATCAGTTGAATAGAAAATGGGCAAAGAATAAAGGATTTAACACCAAAAGTTTATTAAAAAAAAACGTTAATAAAAATGAAAAACTTTTAGCTAGACTAATGAGGAAAAAAAGAGGCAAGTTTTTATTAATATCAGGAATAAAATAGGAATCACTTTTAGTGATGCAAATGTTTAAAGAACAATAAAGAAATTTATGAACAACTTAATAGAAATGAATTCCATGACTTAATTTAATGGAAACATTTCTTGAAAAACAAGATTACCAAAAGTATGCCAAGAAGAAATAGAAGCAGCACAATATCTGCTAAAGAAATTGAATTATTAAATAAAAATATTTACATAAACAATATTTATGCTCTGCTAATTTTCCTGGTCAAGTTTGTGAGATAGGTCAGAAAGAAATGACACCAATACTACAGAGATTTTTTAGAAGACAGAGAAGCGAAGAATTTATTAGGGCATTAATAGGCTAATATTACTTTGATGCTGAAACCATACAATGACATTAGAAGATAATTATAGAAGGACTTCCTTGGTAGCTCAGTTGGAAAATCTCCCTGTAATACAGAAGACCCCAGTTAGATTCCTGGGTCAGGAAGATCCCCTGGAGAGGCTACCCACGCCAGTATTCTTGGGCTTCCCTGGTGGATCAGACAGTAAAGAATCCACCTGCAATTCAGGAGACGTCGGTTAGATTCCTGTGTCGGGAAGATCCCCTAGAGAAGAGAACAGCTACCCACTCCAGTGTTCTTGCCTGGAGAATTCCATGGACAGAGGAACCTGGCAGGCTGAAGTCCATGGGGTTGCAAAGAGTTGGACATGAATGAGTGACTTTCACTTATTGCTTATGGAAGAGTTATTATATAAAAAATATGTCATATTCTTAGACTGGGAAAGTAAATATTGTTAAGATATCAGTTCTTGTCAAATTGAACTATGTATTCAACAGAATGAAAATCAAAATTCAAGTGGGCTCATTTTTTTTTTTTTTGAAAATTGACAACTGATTTCTAAATAGGTACAAAAATTCTTACATATTTTATTAGTTCTTTAGGGTTTTCATAGAAAAGGACCACATAATGGGTTCCTTAAAATAACACATGTTTATGCTTCTGCAGTTCTGGAGGCTGGAAATCTGAGATCAAGTTGTTGGGAGGTTCATACTTTCTCTGATAATCTGAATCCTCCCTTGCTTCTTTCTAGCATCACGTAGAGGCAGACAATCCTGTGTTTCTTGGCTGGCAGCTGCACCAGTCCCATCTCTGCCTCCATTATCACAGTCTTCCATTTTCATATCATCCTCCCTCTGTGCATGTGTGTTTGTGTCTAAGTTTCTGTTTTATAAGGTGTCAATCATATTGGCTTAAGATGCACCCAAATGACCTCAGATTTGGTAAGACCCCATATCCAAATAAGTTTAAATTTATAGAATCTGGAGGCTAGGACTCATCACATCTTTTTCATAGACACAATTCAACCAATAGCACATATTATTAGCACATGGAATTTGAAAAAATTAAAAGAACAATGCATTACTATCATGTATGGTGTTTAAGGATTCAAGTTTGATTTAATATTTAAGGTATTAGTCATTATGATTTACTTCATTAGCAAAATAATGGAGGAATCAGTATTATCTTTTTAGTTATATAGTAATCACCATCATTTCTTATGCTTTTTAACCTATCTGAAAAGAAACTTCTTCAATTTGATAAAGAAAATGTATCCCCCTCTCAAAGTACAACTACATTATTATTTATGCCTAACTAAAAGACTAAAATTTTCCTCCCTGAGATCAAGAGCAAAGAAAGAATAATAACTCTAATCACTTTCATTCCACAGTTTCCAGAAGTCTCTGAAAGAGAAATTAGGCATGAAAAAGAAACAAAGCCATAAAAATTAAAAAAAAAAAAAAAAAGGTTTTCTCTTGAAGGTAACATGAATTTAAAAAATCCTATTAAATCTGCAAAAAAGCTACTAAAACTATGAGTAAATTTGTCAAGACTTCAGAAAAAAAAGTCAATGGACAAAAGAGTTGTGTTTCTATATTGCTGTTGCTGTTCAGTAGCTCAGTTGTGTCTGACTCTGTAGGACCCCATGGACTGCAGCATGTCAGGCTTCCCTGTCTTTCATCATCTCCCAAAGCTTGCTCAAACTCATATCCATTGAGTCGGTGATGCCATCCAACAATCTGGTCCTCTGCTGTCCCCTTCTCCTCCTGCCTTCAATCTTTCCCAGCATCAGGGTCTTGTCTAATGAGTCATCTCTTCATATCAGGTGGCCAAAGTATTGGAGCTTCAGCTTCAGCACCAGTCCTTCCAATGAATATTCAGGACTGATCTCCTTTAGGATGGACTGGTTGGATCTCCTTGCAGTCCAAGGGACTCTCAAGAGTCTTCACCAACACCACAGTTCAAAAGCATCAGTTCTTCAGCTCTCAGTATTCTTGTGGTTCAATTCTCACATTCATACATAACTACTGGAAAAATCATAGCTTTGACTATATGAACCTTTGTTGGCAAAGTAATGTCTCTGCTGTTTAATATACTGTATAGGTTTGTGATAGCTTTTCTTCCAAGGAACAAGCATTTTTTAACTTCATGGCTGCAGTCATCATCTGCACTGGTTTTGGAGCCCAAGACAATAGTCTTTCACCATTTCTATTGTTTCCTCATTTATTTGCCATGAAGTGATGGGACCAGATGTCATGATCTTTGTTTTTGGAATGTTGAGTTTTAAGCCAGCTTTTTCACTCTCCTCTTTCACCTGCATTAAGAGGCTCTTTAGCTCCTCTTCGCTTTCTGCTTTTAGGGTTATATCATCTGCATATCTGAGATTACTGATATTTCTCCCAACAGTCTTGATTCCAGCTTGTGCTGGATGAACTAGACCCGCAGTTTGCATGATGTACTCTGCATATAAGTTAAATAAGCAAGGTGACAATATACAGCCTTGACTTACTCCTTTCCCAATTTGGAACCAGTCCACTGTTCCAAGTCTGGTTATAACTGTTGATTCTTGACCTTCATACAGGTATCTTAGGAGGCAGATAAGGTGGTCTGGCATTCCCACATCTTTAAGGATTTTCCACAGTTTGTTATGATCCACACAGTCAAAGGCTTTAGTATAGTCAATGAAGCAGAAGTTGATGTTTTACTGGAATTCTCTTGCTTTTTTAATGATGCAACTGATATTGGCAATTTGATCTTCTGGTTTAGCCTTTTCTAAATCCAGCTTGAACATCTGGAAGCAATCTAACTGCCTATCAACTGATGAATAAACAAATTGTGGTAATTCCTTAGCAATGAAAATACCTCAGTGATAATGCAGAATTAACTCTCCAATACACATAACAACAGGAGAAGGCAATGGCATCCCACTCCAGTACTCTTGCCTGGAAAATCCCATGGATGGAGGAGGCTGGAAGGCTGCAGTCCATGGGGTCGCTGAGGGTTGGACATGACTGAGCGACTTCACTTTCACTTTTCACTTTCATGCATTGGAGAAGGAAATGGCAACCCACCCCAGTGTTCTTGCCTAGAGAATCCCAGGGACAGGGGAGCCTGGTGGGCTGCCATCTATGGGGTCGCACAGAGTCGGACACGACTGAAGTGACTTAGCAGCAGCAGCAGCAGCAGCACACATAACAACATGGATGAATCTTATGCACAGTGAATGAGGCAGATAAAAAGGGGTACATACAGTAAAATACATTTATATGATTACCTAGGAAATCTAAATCTGAATTTTAATGACAGAATCCAGGTCAGTGGTTGCTTGGGGCTGGGAAGAGTGGGATAGACTGAAAAATGGCATAATAATGTTAATTTTGGGGTAATAAAAATGTTTTATATCTTGTTTATTGTGGTGGTTACACATATGTGTGTCAGAATTCACCAAACTGCCTTATTAAAATAAATTCATCTTATTGTACATAAATTATGTTTCAATAATATTTATTAGAAACTAAGGGTGATCATTTGAAGAATAGGAATAAAATGTTCAACTTTCTGTATTACTGTAGGGAGAAAGGAAAAATAAATCAAAGCAAATCTTTTCAGTAGAGGACAGGAAAAAAAAACAGTTATTAAAATGAAGTTTGAATTTAAAGAGACTTGCTCAGATTCTGCATTTGCCACTTCCTAACTCAGATAAGTAAGTTACTTAATCCATCAACTCAGATTCCTCCTCTGCTTTCATGAGTTTAATAATTACACTTACCTCAAGGGGATGAGGGCTTCCCTGGTGGCTCATGTGGTAAAGAATCTGCCTGCAATGCAGGAGACTTGGGTTTGACCCCTGGTTCAGGAGGATCCTCTGAAGAAGGGAATGGCTACTCACACCAGTATTCTTGCCTGGAGAGTCCTGTGGACAGAGGAGTCTGATGATCTACTACAGCCCGTAGGATTGCAAAGAGTCGGACACGACTGAGTGACTAACACTTTCACTGTTTCTTTCAAAGTGTTGATTTAAAAAATAAATAAAATTATAAACATAAAATGCTTAACAATAGGTGTGTGGGATATAAAGAAAGTATTCAGGGAGTTCCTTAGTGGTCCAATGGCTAAGGCTTTACACTCCCAATTCAAGGGGCCCTAGTTTGATCCCTGATCAGGGAACTACATACTGCAATTGAAGGTTCCCCTGCTACAACTAAAGATCCCACATGCCACAGTGAAGATCAAAGATCCTGCAATTAAGATCTGGCACAACTAAATAAATAAATCTAAATATTTTAAAAGAGAAAGTATTCAATAAATCCTAAACACTTTTATCAGTATCATAACATTGAGAATAATATTTTAAGAGTCAATCTTCTGATTCTCTCCTAGTACCATATTGCTATTCTTTTTAATACTTAACTCAGTTTGCTACTCTGCATTTATTTGCATGATAGTTTGCTATTTCACAGTCTCTCGAGGTGATGTGAGTTGCCAGGCAGAACCCATGCTTACTTTGCTCATGTTTGCACCCTAGCACTAGCTCTGCCCTGGTCCATGGTAGAGACTCATGGTCCCTTTATGAATGACAGAGCCTTTCTTAATTATCCATAGTGTTTATCTCTGCTAAAATCTTACACATGTTACAAATGGAAGTTCTTATAGATTTGGATCACTCTATGTAACCCTCATTTTTACAGGTAGGAAAACTGGGAAAGTATATACCATTGCCTCTCATCATACAGCTAAATAGGGACAAAGTCAGAGCAGGAACCTGAACTGATGAACTTATGCTATAAACAGCGTATGATATACAATGAACTTTCAACTGACCCAGGAAGTATTCTTTTCAGCTCTGAAACTCCACTTCCTCCCATTTTAATATCTGAGCTGTGAAATACATCCAAATTCAATATTTTTATCTCCCAAACTTTAAGTTGGCCACAGTGCTGAGCAAAGTGCTATTTACACAGATGTTATACGTCTATAGATGCTCCTTCAGTATTGATGGATGCATAAAAGCATGATGGCCTCGTTTTGTTTATATTGGCAAATATACTTTTAGGGGCTTTTTGATTTGCTTTTGAAGTTTAGACCTCTGCAAAATCATCTTCTGTACCTCTGACAAACAAATGCTTGTTTTAAAAGGACTTAACTAGGACTTTCCTGGTGGTCCATAGCTAAGACTTCATGCTTCCAATATAGGGGGTCCAGGTTTGATCCCTGGTCAGGGAATTAGATCCCACATGCCACAACTAAAAAGTCTGTATGCAGCAACACAAGATCCCACATACCATAGTGAGGACTGAAGATCCTGAGTGCCACAACTAAGACTTCGTGTGTGCTCATGCTCAGCAGTGTCTGTCTCTTTGCGACCCTATGGACTATAGCCTGCCAGGCTACTCTGTCCATGGGCTGTTCCAGGCAAGAATGCTGGAGTGGATTGACATTTCCTTCTGAACCCAGGGATTGATGCAGCTCCTGCATTGGCAGGCAGATTCTTTACCACTGAGCAACCTGGGAAACCCTGAGACCTGACACAGCCACATAAATAAATAAATAATTTTTAAAAAATGTGTGCTCATTCACTCAGTTGTGTCCAACTCTTTGTGACTGTAGTCTACCAGGTTCCTCTGTCCATGGGATTTCTTATGCAAGAGTACTGGAGTGGGTTGCCACTTCCCTACCCAGGGATCAAACTTACATCTCCAGCATCTCCTGTATTGGCAGGTGGATTTTTTACCTCTGAGCCATCTGAGAAACACATTAATAAAAAATAAAAGAACTTAACTTTTAGTTGAGTTTCACTTTCTCTCTTCCAAAAGGAAAAGCAATTGTTGCACACTTATATGTGTGACTAATTAACTGTTATTTTATCTTCTTCTGAATTCTTTACATACACCTAGTGGCAGTTTTGGCTTTCACAGAGGCCAATGTAATCATTGGGAATTAACCTTTTTTTTTTTTTTTTTTAACACTTGGACCCAATGTAACAGGGTAATTAAAGTCTGTGTAAAGCAGCAATGAGTATTTTCCCCCTCTCCCCTCCAGAGATCATCCAATAAGATGGATTCTCCTCCTGCACTAGGAATTGGCAGGTCGGTAGACTCTGTCACTGCTGTCCTCTTTTCCCAGTGTAAAGATCTAGGTCTCCTGAGAGAGTAATGATTAAGAGCCTTAGGAAAGTGCAGGCAGGCAGGAGCAACAAAGGAGTTAGGAACTCTGTAATTCAGAGGGGACATCAAAATAAACTGATTTTATTTAAATAAACTGAATTACCCTAACAAGCTGTTTTTCAATTTCAACAAGCACTAGAAATTTTATCTTCTTAGCTCTACCCAAGGTATTGCCTTCTGCCCCTGGAATGAAATATTAGCAATAGAAGCACTCTTCTAGTTAGTCTCCATTCAATCCCAAACTTTAATAGAAATAACCTGTCAGCTTTGATTGAGTGTGATATCACTAGAGGAGCCTTGAATTGAAACTGGGGGATAGAGAAAATTGCAGTGTGTGAAGCCAGTTTGACTAAAATGGAAATTTTACTTCAGTCCTATCTGGCTGTCAAAGGGACACTTCTAATACTTCACAAAGTAATTTACCTTCACAGCAAAAACCAAAAAATAGAAACCGAAAATGCAAAAATAATAAAATAAAATCCAAGCTAAACCAACTGAAAAAAATAGAAACAACCCTCTCTCTCCTTTGCAAAGTTTGATGTCTTGTTTTGCATTGTCTCTCTAGGGGCTAGGAATGAGCACAGCACACTAAAGTATCCTAGTAGGCTCAGCTCCCCTTTGTCATTAAGCACATGCAGTTTGTTTGGATTTTAAGTCTTTTAAGAAAAAAAAAAAAATCCCCAAATAGAAACTCCTAAATAAACCTGTCAAATACTTGAATGAATACGCATTTCATACCAACTTCAAGATTTTGAGAGAAGGCAAACTAGTGTTTACTATGGTCATGCAGCAGTTGGCAGAGGACATGAATTCTTTGAAGACTTGTGGGCCACATCCCAGAGGTGCTATGGTCCCCAGGGTGCATTTTACATCTGAGACTAGAAATCTCACTGCATATTCCTTGGGGAAAATTGGCTAAAAATGATTTGCTAAAGGAAAATGAAATTTTGAGGCCAGTTACATATGAATAAGTGAATGTTGAGAATTCTGATGTACATGTAATGGGAGCTGAGTCTGAATGGGAATGATGGGGACATTTGGATCATGTCACAGAAGCATTTTTTAAAAAGACATTTGCTTTATTGGTCCACTGAACCTCTTTGGGTGTTCTATTTCAATGTCGGTTTAAAAAAAAACATGCAGAAAATATGATGAAAAATGTAGATGTGCTTTCAGAGACATCCTTCAGAAACAGGCTCTGTTTGCCTATTAAAAATGAAGTGTTTACCCAGATTAAACAGAGAATCAGAGAAAACAAATCTTATTGTTTGGGAAGTGAAGAGCAAGGTCATGAATTCTATTTATTAGCAGACAATTTATTGGAAAGAGTGCTGTTTGGTCAGTGAAAGAGAGCAGAGGCTGTATATATACTTAGCCACATTTGGGTGATCAGTCAGACAGTCAGACAGACAGACAGACAGACAGACACACACACACACAGACAATGAACAAAAAGTAACCTTGGTCATTCTTGCCTCTTCTTACCCCACAAAACAAAATATAGACTCCAAGAAACAAAATAAAGACTTATTGGAGGATATATCTCTCAAGTCTTTTCTCAGTGTATCCCTATAAAAATATATGCATAAATAAAAAGTTGAGGGCAGGAATTATTATATTATCCATTTTACAAATGTGAAAGCTGATGCTTCGATGCTTGTTGTTGTTGTTTTTCAGTCACTGAATTGTGTCCCACTCTTTGTGACCCCATGGACTGCAGTCCATGTGATCCCATGGACTGCCGGGCTTCTCTTCCTTCACTATCTCCTTGAGTTTGCTCAAACTCATGTCCATTGAGTCGATGATATTATCTAACCATCTCATCCTCTGTTGCCCTCTTCTCCTTTTGTCTTCAATTCTTCCCAGTAACACGGTCTTTGCCAATGAGTCTGTGCTTCATATCAGATGGCCAAAGTATTGGAGTTTTGACTTCACCATCAGTTGTTCTAATGAATATTCAGGGTTGATTTCCTTTAGGATTGACTGGTTTGATCTCCTCATTGTCCAAGAGACTCCCAAGAGTCTTCTCCAGCACCACCGTTTGAAAGTATCAATCTTTTAGTGCTCAGCCTTCTTTACGGTCCAAGTCTCACATCCATGTATGACTACTGGAAAAACCACCCTTCTGACTATATGGATCTTTGTCAGTAAAGTGATGTCTCTGTTTTTTTAATATGCTTTCTAGGTGTGTCATAGCTTTCTTTCCAAGGAGCAAGCATCTTTTAATTTCATGGCTGCAGTTACCATCCACAGTGATTTTGGAGCTCAAGAAAATAAAATCTATCACTGTTCCCATTTTTTCCCCATCTATTTGCCATGAAGTGATGGGACAGGATGCCATGATCTTCGTTTTTTGAATATTAAGTTTTAAGCCAGATTTTTTACTCTCCTCTTTCACCTTTATCAAGAGGCTCTTCAGTTCCTCTTCACTTTCTGCCATTAAGGTTGTGTCATCTACATACCTGAGGTTGTTGATATTTCTCCCAGCAATCTTTATTCCAGCTTATAATACATCCTGCTCAGCATTTTGCATGATGTAATCTGCATATAAGTTCACTAAACAAGTGATAATATACAGCCCTTTGCCATGCTCCTTTCCCAATTTCAAACCAATCCATTGTTCCATGTCTGGTTCTAACTGTTGATTCTTGACTTGCATACAGGTATCTCAAGAGGCAGGTAATGTGGCCTGGTATTCCCATCTCTTTAAGAATTTTCCACAGTTTTTTGTGATCCATGCAGTCAAAGGCTTTAGCATAGTCAATGAAGTAGAGATAAATGTTTTTTTTTCTGGGATTCTCTTACTTTTTCTATGATCCAGTGGATGTTGTCAATTTCATCTCTGATTCCTCTGCCTTTTCTAAATCCAACTTGTACACCAGGAAGTTCTTGGTTCATGTACTGCTGAAGCCTAGCTTGAACAATTTTGAGCATTACCTTACTCACATGTGAAATGAGTACAATTGTGCAGTAGTTTGAACATTCTTTGGCATTGGCCTACTTTGAGATTGGAATGGAAACTGGTATTTTCCAGTCATGTGGCCATTGCTGACTTTTCCAAATTTACTGGCATATTTAGTTCAGCAGGTTAACAGCATCACCTTTCAGAATTTAAAATAGCTCATCTGGAATTCCATCACCTCACTAGCTTTGTTTGTAGTAATGCTTCCTAAGGCCCACTTGACTTCACACTCCAGGATGTCTGGCTCTAGGTGAGTGACCATACCATCATGGTTATCCAGGTCATCCCTGATTTTTTTACTCTATGGCCCATTCTATTGGTCTATGGCCATGTAGCCCTTCTACCCTTGGTGTCTCCTTCTAATAGATATACAGCTATTTTCTCATCAAATACCCTCCAGGAGTCAAGGTGTTACCCATCATGGTTCTTGGCTTTCCCCAAGCAATAGAAATTGATAAGAGGCAAGCAAAGATTCAGGGAAGGCTTTACTGGGGCTCCTGCTATAGCAGGGGGAAGTGAGAACAAGAAACATATTCCTTTGCTTGCTTGCTCCCTGAGGGTGGAGGGGGATGCGCTGGTTCCTTATAAGGGGTGAAGGCAGGGTTGTGTCTAGTGGGTCAGGCTGGAGGAACGTGGTGTATGTGGTTTGCCCACCCCTTTAGTGGTGTTGTATGCAGTGGGCATGCACAATACTCTGCTTTTGATACCCACTCTTCAGAAGTGACAACTGGTCTCTTTTTATCTTATTGTCCAGAATTTGCTCCAACTGCACATGCATGCAGTGATTTTTAGTCTCCTATACTTTCTTCACATTTTGTTGCTGGAGGAGAATTTTGTCCAGGTGCAAGCACTGCAGCAAATGGTCCCATATCTCAGCCTGTCTCAAACTGTTCTGCATAGAATTATCACAAACCTATCCTTTCAGTTTTCAGGATGTTTTCTAATCACTTTTCACCTCCTTGTAAAACCTATATGCCCAGTCCTTCATTTCACAAGACTGTGTTTTCGTTTCCAATATCAGACGTAATTTTTATATTTGCATATTTGAGCTAAAGTACCAAATGCCTGATAACGATATACCCTAAATTCATTTTTCAAAATACTACTCTAATTATATCAGAGTGCTTTTAGTTCAGTTCAGTTCAGTTCAGTCGCTCAGTCGTGTCTGACTCTTAGTGACCCCATGAATTGCAGCGCGCCAGGCCTCCCTGTCCATCACCAACTCCCGAAGTTCACCCAGATTCACGTCAATTGAGTCAGTGATGCCATCCAGCCATCTCATCCTCGATTGTCCCCTTCTCCTCCTGCCCTCAATCCCTCCCAGGATCAAAGTCTTTTCCAATGAATCAACTCTTCTCATGGGGTGGCCAAAGTACTGGAGTTTCAGCTTTAGCATCATTCCTTCCAAAGAAATCCCAGGGCTGATCTTCAGAATGGACTGGTTGGATCTCCTTGCAGTCCAAGGGACTCTCAAGAGTTTTCTCCAACACCGTCTGATAGATAGAGTGCCTGATGAACTATGGAGTGAGGTTCGTGACATTGTACAGGAGACAGGGACCATCCCCATGGAAGAGAAATGCAAAAAATCAAAATGGCTGTCTGGGAAGGCCTTCCAAATAGCTGTGAAAAGAAGAGAAGAGAAAACCAAAGGAGAAAAGGAAAGATATAAGCATCTGAATGCAGAGTTCTGAAGAATAGCAAGAAGAGATAAGAAAGCCTTCTTCAGTGATCAATGCAAAGAAATAGAGGAAAACAACAGAATGGGAAAGATGAGAGATCTCTTCAAGAAAATTAGAGATACCAAGGGAACATTTCATGCAAAGATGGGCTCGATAAAGGACAGAAATTGTATGGACCTAACAGAAGCAGAAGATATTAAGAAGAGGTGGCAAGAATACACAGAAGAACTGTACAAAAAAGATCTTCACAACCCAGATAATCACGATGGTGTGATCACTCAGCTAGAGCCAGACATCCTGGAATGTGAAGTCAAGTGGGCCTTAGAAAGCATCACGCCAAACAAAGCTAGTGGAGGTGATGGAATTCCAGTGGAGCTATTTCAAATTGTGAAAGATGATGCTGTGAAAGTGCTGCACTCAATATGCCAACAAATTTGGAAAACTCAGCAGTGGCCACAGGACTGGAAATGGTCAGTTTTCATTCCAGTCCCAAAGAAAGGCAATGCTAAAGAATGCTCAAACTACTGCACAATTGCACTCATCTCACATGCTAGTAAAGTAATGCTCAAAATTGTCCAAGCCAGGCTTCAGCAATATGTGAACCGTGAACTTCCA
This sequence comes from Capricornis sumatraensis, assembly GCF_032405125.1. Classification (NCBI taxonomy): domain Eukaryota; kingdom Metazoa; phylum Chordata; class Mammalia; order Artiodactyla; family Bovidae; genus Capricornis; species Capricornis sumatraensis. The sequence goes on along the minus strand of NC_091071.1, from coordinate 123,095,428 downwards.
GATGTTCAAGCTGGTTTTAGAAAAGGCAGAGGAACCAGAGATCAAATTGCCAACATCTTCTGGATCATGGAAAAAGCAAGAGAGTTCCAGAAAAACATCTATTTCTGCTTTATTGACTATGCAAAAGCCTTTGACTGTGTGGATCATAATAAACTGTGGAAAATTCTGAAAGAGATGGGAATATCAGACCACCTGACCTGCCTCTTGAGAAATCTGTATGCAGGTCAGGAAGCAACAGTTAGAACTGAACATGGAACAATAGACTGGTTCCAAATAGGAAAAGGAGTACGTCAAGGCTGTATATTGTCACCCTGCTTATTTAACTTATATGCAGAGCACATGATGAGAAACACTGGACAGGAAGAAACACAAGCTGGAATCCAGATTGCCAGGAGAAATATCAATAACCTGAGATATGCAGATGACACCACCCTTATGGCAGAAAGTGAAGAGGAAGTAAAAAGCCTTTTGATGAGAGTGAAAGAGGAGAGTAAAAAAGTTGGCTTAAAGCTCAACATTCAGAAAACGAAGATCATGGCATCTGTTCCCATTACTTCATGGGAAATAGATGGGGAAACAGTGGAAACAGTGTCAGACTTTATTTTTGGGGGCTCCAAAATCACTGCAGATGCTGATTGCAGCCATGAAATTAAAAGACGCTTACTCCTTTGAAGAAAAGTTATGACCAACCTAGATAGCATATTCAAAAGCAGAGACATTACCTTGCTGACTAAGGTCCATCTAGTCAAGGTTATGGTTTTTCCAGTAGTCATGTATGGATGTGAGAGTTGGACTGTAAAGAAGTCTGAGCACCGAAGAATTGATGCTTTTGAACTGTGGTGTTGGAGAAGACTCTTGAGAGTGAATCGATAGCTCCACTGTCTCCTACGTCATTGGCTTTTAGGATTCAATTCAAATTTCTGCCTTGTTCTCACATCATTGTTGTCCAGCCAGCACATAGTCCTTAGCCTTCTTCATACCACTCTTTTCTCCATGTCAATTCTAGTTTTGATGTCTTGCACGCAGGCTATAGCCAACATGGAACACTGCCCAATCTTCAAAAGTTTAGCTATCCAAAGTAATTTCGTGTATATTTATTTCATTCTTATAGAACCGGTGTTCTGTGATTTACTGTTATGAATTTTATAAGTAAGAATTGCCAGGGGCCAGCGTGAGGAACTCCGCCCATGGCAAAGATCATGAGGAAGGAGGCTTGGCATACGCAAAGGCGTGATCAAGCCTCAGGAAACCCCCTGTTCCTGAGCATCTAACCCCAAAACCAGAGTCTGTTTTATGCTCTCACCTACACCTCTGACTTTACGGGGGGCTCTCCGCCATAACCATTTCTCTTGGAGAAGGAGTAAATGTGCAGCTCCAAGGCAATAAAAATTCCTGGGTGGGACAAGAGTGTTTCAGCTTATGGACTCCTCTGAAGGTTATCTAGCCCACCTGTATAGGTTCGTCTGCCCACATGTGATTGTTTACAGCCTCCCAATCTGAGAGGCATGAGATGTTTTAGACTTACTAAAGGCAAATTCTTTCAGGGAGTTAGAAATTATTAGTATAATGGGTTGGTTAGGAATTATATTGGTGAAGGGTTTTCCATTTGTTGTGTCAATAATTGCTGCTAATTCCCTGCCCTGGGTGGGACAAGTGTGTCTTTAGGTCAAACCTCTTTTCTGACAGACTAGCTTGTGTGACAGGATTATCCATACTGCTGCCACTATGCACATGATTGTTTACTACCTCTCTACCATAAACAGCACAGAGAGTTTTGGAGTATTTTGAGAGTCTTAATTAGCATAGGGCTTTTTCTTCTTGTTGAGTCAATGATTGCCGCCAGGCCTCCATATCCTTAAGCACCTGGGAATATATTAATTAATGTATTTGGAATATAGAAAAGGAAATATAGTAGTTTTTGATGTTAGCAATACTAGACTTTTTGAGTTAATGGATTTTCTCTTTTGTAATAGACCACTGAACTTTGTTATAAATCACTGTGTCCTTGCTATGTAAAAATGTAACTTTATCACTATCTTAAGACTAAATAGATCTTAAGGGGAACATTGGTAAAAGGATTTTCATTTGTTGGGCTGATGTTTGCTGCTAAATCTCCATATTCCCTGCCCTTATAATGAATATAACTAGCATATAGGAGAAATAAGTATTAACCTTTAAGATTAATCATGTTAACCTTGGGTTAAATAAATTCCTTTCTTGATTGTAACTCACTACACCCTCACCCTATAGGAATGTAACTTTATTTGAAGGGTGGTGCCTGGTTTAAGAAAAAACACCCTTGGAAAAAATAAGTTTTCGGTTATCAGAAAGAAAGGATCATAAAATCCCTAAGACCTTTTTATGTGAAGCACCTGATTTTGATAAAGGTCAGGACTACTGACCCCCATGTGACTCTGTATTCATCCCTATATGTAACAAAAGGTATATAAGCAAACCCCAAAATAAAGAAATTGGATCAGTTTCCGGAAAGACTGATACCTCCATGTCGTTCTTTCTTGCTCCCTGTTTTTCTGGCTGAATTCCCATCTGGAGCATGGATGCTATTCCATGTAGACCAAGTTATTCAGTCTCTTTTTCTCCACTAATCTTCGTACTACACTCTCCATTTCTAATCTCTCTATATATCTGTAATTAAATATGTATTTTTCCAAGGACGCCGATTCCATCCCCACCTTTGAATTCCCTGGATCCACCGGGGCTGGACCCTGGCAAAGAATATTGAGAATTGGAGTTCCCTGGCGGTGTAGTGTTTAGGGCTCAGTGCTTTCACTGTTGTGGCCCTGCACTCATCTCCGGTTAGGGAACTAAGATCCCACAAGCCACACAGCGTGGCTAGAAAAAAGAGAGAAAGAGAGAGAGAGAGAGAGAGAGAGAGAGAGAGAGAGAGAGAGAGAGAGAGAGAGAGAGAGAGAGAGAGAGAGAGGGAGAGAGAGAGAGAGAGAGAGAGAGAGAGAGAGAGAGAGAGAGAGAGAGAGAGAGAGAGAGAGAGAGAGAGAGAGAGAGAGAGAGAGAGAGATAGCAAGAATTTAAGAGGTTTGACAAGGCAAATTCCCTGGGAAGTTTAAGCTTTCAGGGTCTTCCCTTGTACAAGGTCCTGCCAGTGCTTCTGGGAGTTGTTCCAGTTATGGATATGAAACTAAACTACCCCCAGGAAGCATTTCTATTTGAGCATTTCTAGCATTCAAGAGAAAAAGGGATCAGACTATCCATGTCTCTAGAAATATCTTATGATTTATACTTTTTAATTTTTAGTAATCAATTTTATAATTCAGTTTATAATTGCATTCTTTTAACTTAATGATGACACATCAAAATAGTATATACCTTAAGTACATAAAATCTGGATCTAACCCTGAGTTATCGAACTTGCCCCAAACAATGAGGTGGGAAGGGATTGAGCTCAATTCCACCAATTCTGGGTCCTTTCTGTGCACCAGATGTTGGTGTCGATGTCAACTGTCATGGCGCAGGTGAGTAGGGATTGCCTCCCCAAAGTCTTCTCAAGGCCAAAACAATGTTAGTGTGTTCCTTTGTATCTCACACACCACTTTGTAATAGCTTTTTGCTATTTATAGCAAACTTGCTCATTACTTTGTTGTGCCTTTGCTGTCCCATTTCTTCAGTTAAATTGAAAGAGATCTTATATCAAGGAATGTACCCTGTCTATCTTCACCTTTATGAAAGCAGTTGTCATGGCATGAACTTAGTGAATAGTGGCTAAGCTTCTCAGAGTATAGAAAGTCTGTTCTATACAATAGGTGTCCTGCTGGGGATCTTCACAGGCTTCTAATTTTAGACTTGTGTGGAAAGCTTATGATCTGAGATGACAGGAGAACCTAAGGACCCTGCAAGATGGTAGAAGGCAGATTCACGTGTCTGTGTCTTTGCTTTCAATACTGACTTCTGATCAGAAGTTTTCCCTAATTCCTGCTATTCATTCATTTATTCCTTCAACAAATATGTGTCAGGCATTAACCTAGATCCTAGGGACAAAACTAAAAATTGTATTATCTCATTTTCCTCAAGAAAGTAAGCCAAAAAAGTAGGAATTCATGAATTTAGTATCAGTGATGATATGCTTTCGATAGAATATGTAAGAGGTCAGGATTATTTTATGCTGGTCCATGAAATGAGGCTTATCCCAGATAAATGAGCCAATTATTTGTACTTGGCCATGTATACTTGCTTTAAAGAATAAATTTATCCAGAAAATGTATCTGTAGAGTGAATCTTGCCTTCTTTTTCTAGTAGGTTTCAATGTAAAATTTGACACCTTTTCTGATGGGAAACATCCTTTCAGTTGAAACTTCTTGGCTGTGCAGTGTGAACAGCAAAGCAGTGTGGTGAGTTGTGTTTTTCTGGTTTGTGTGGTCAAAATTATAGGTCATTTACTTCAGCAACATTTGGGGAAAGTTCTCACTTAAGAATGTACTTCTTCCTGAGGTCATTTTTGTATTCTCTTCACCTCAAGTTTTTTGCCTCTGACTAGGGATTTCTAACCCTTCTAACTTGCTCTTTCCCTAATTATCTGTGGGATATAGAGCTAAGACTGAAAAATAATCCTAAACAGTTGCCAGGTGTCCTGCAGTATGTCTAGTACAACATTTAATTAAATGAAAATTTTTCATTCTTTCAAAAAGATTTCTTTTTGAAATTTGGAAAATTAAATATCTTTAAAATAATTGCTGGAATATCCCCCACTGGTAGCTCTTTTGTGGAAAAGAAAAGGACTAATAGAGCTGCCATGTCTTACATTTCTTTAGTGTTTCTCCTAAAATGTGGTCTATGCTAGAAACAGAGTAAGTGATTTTATTGTTTCCTTGTCAGTGCTCACCACACCTGGCACAACCTCTCTCTCACATTTACTGATGCCGCTGAGTTGCTCCCATATCTCAGAGTGAGCACGTTGAAGATATGCCAGGAGGCTGTGGATAGTCAGTGAATGTCGGAAGAACGAAAGAATGAATCGCCATGTACCTTGTACCTCCGTGTACCTCGTACCTCCGTGTACCTCGTACCTCCGTGTGCCTCGTACCTCCGTGTACCTCCACGCCATGTACCTCCAAGCTGTGCCAGGGGCTGTGGAGAGTCAGTGAGTGTAGGAGGAATGAAAGAATGAATCGCCATGCACCTTGATTTTCATAAAAACTAGATATTAACAGTTTTACTAAAACTATTACAAGGTACACAGGCTTTGTTCTCAAGGAGTGTATAAGCAATATGGTGTCTAAACTCTGTTCTGTCCAACTTGTTCTGACTTGTCCTGAAGAAAATATCTCAGACGTCACTTTTCCCTGAAAGTTTTCCTGACACTTGAATAAATGGCAGCCTTTGCCTGGTACTCAACCCCCAGGTTACTATGTTCATTCCTTTCCTATCCACACCTGGGTGTTTTTGGCCCTGTGAGGGTGAACATCTATGTTCTTAGTGAATTGCTCAATGTTTGCCAGCTCACAGTCCTTCACTCCCACTGGCTCTGTGGAGAATACCAAGGATGGATTCAGGAGACCCTGTTAGAACACTGTTCCCCATCCTAGCTTCCAAAGCATTCACCCCTAGCCTACAATATATATGGTTTCTGGAAGGGGAATTACTATCATGTGACCTAAATTTAGCCTTTTCCTAAGTAAAAGAAAAAAAAAAAAGAATTATGCTCCCATGTAACATCATCACTTATATAAACTGAACTTCTCTTGCTTAAGGATTAAATGTTTCTGAAATCACATTGATTTTTGAAGCTCTCTGGCTTATGTCCTGTAGCTGTATAATAAAGACCCCCATTCCATCTTTGGCCCCTTTGTCTTAAGAGACCTGGGAAGACTGGTGTGCTGCAGTCCATGGGGTCGCAAGGAGTTGGACATGACTGAGACTGAGCAACTGAACTGAACTGAACTGAAGAGGCTGCAGTATGGCTTACAGGAGTCCAATGTGTCCATCCTCCCAGAGTTTGGTGGCCAGGGTCCTGGCATGAACAGATGTTTCCTTGTCCAGGCATGTCTTCCTGCTCCAGGTAGCATGTGGCTCTGTGGTCCCTGCAAACTACCTCATGCTTACTCTCTGCTGTCTCCTCACAGAACCAGAAAACTGCTTGTTTCTGCCTTGTGTGTCACACTTGGTCCCTGGGCCCTGGAACAACACTGTGTTTTTTTGTGTCCCGCAGATTTCCTCATGAAAAAGACTTCTTAAGTTTTCACTGACAGCTCTCCATCTCGGAACTCAGGCCTTGTGAGTGGAGCTGAGCTGGTGGGATGGGAGCCATGGGTCCCCTTCCCAGCCCCATCTCTCTTAGGTGCTCATGAAGTCAAGTCACTTCTACCTTGAGGCCTCTTTCTGTCTCACAAAATGATGTTTGAAGACCAGAGGTGGCCAATTTTCAGAAAGGGCCACACTTTGAATCTCAGATTCTCTAAATCTGGGACAAAATGTCTACATTTCTGCAGCGGTAATCCATCAGGAATGAAGTAAAGAGGTTAAAATGCAACATGGTCCACATATGGGGTTAGCATTAAACCACAGGTTACTGCTCTATTGTATGACATTGAGGCAGGCAGGTCAGCATTATCTGCAGAGAGAGCAAGACAGCAGTGTCCAAACAGAAGGACACAGGGTTGGGAACAGCCCCAGAGTCAGGTACCAGCCTGACCTCTTTTCAGCTCTGTGAACATGGGCAAATATTGTAACACTTTCAACTTCTTAACTCTTATCTAAATACGACATTTTTCAAGGAACTAGAACAACTTTATAATTCATATGGAACCGCAAAAATCCTGAATTTCCAAAGCAATCTTGAGAGAAAAGAAGAAAGCTGGAGGTATCACCCTCTAAGACTTTAAATTATGTTGTAAAACAACCTGGAACTGGCGCAAAACAGACACACAGATCAGTGGAACAGAACAGAGAGCCCGGAAATAAACCTATGCACCAATGGTCGATTAATCTATGACAAAGGGAACAAGAACATATAATGGAGAAAAAGACAGTCTCTTCTTCAAAACTGGACAGCTACATGTAAAAGAAAGGGATTAGAACATTTCCTTATACCATAATAACAAAATAAAACCCAGCTCAGATGGATTAAAAACATAAATGTAAGACCCAAAGCCATAAAATTCATAGAGGAAAACATAGGCAGAACCCTGATATAAATTGTAGCAATATTTTTAATCAATTTCCTAAATGAAAATAAAAGCAAAAATAAACAAATGGGATGTAATTAAGATTAAAACTTTTGCTTAGCAAAGGAAACCATCAAAAAAGTATTAAAAGCTAACCTATGGAATAGGAAATTTATGACCAACCTAGATAGCATATTCAAAAAAGAGACATTACTTTGCCAACAAATGTCTATCTAGTCAAGGCAATGGTTTTTCCAGTAGTCATGTATGGATGTGAGAGCTGGACTGTGAAGAAAGCTGAGAGTCGAAGAATTGATGCTTTTGAACTGTGGTGTTGGAGGAGACTCTTCAGAGTCCTTTGGATTGCAACATCCAACCAGTCTATTCTAAAGGAGATCAGTCCTGGGTGTTCATTGGAAGGAACGATGCTAAAGCTGAAACTCCAATACTTTGGCCACTTGATGCAAAGAGTTGATTCATTGGAAGAGACTCTGATGCTGGGAGGGATTGGGAGCAAGAGGAAAAGGGGACAACAGAGGATGAGATGGCTGGATGGCATCACTGACTGGATGGACGTGAGTTTGAGTGAACTCTGGGATTTGGTGATGGACAGGGAGGCCTGGTGTGCTGAAGTTCATGGGATCAGACACGACTGAGTGATTGAACTGAACTGATGGACTAGGAGAAAATATTTGCAACTGACATAACTGACAAGGGGTTAATATCCAACATATATAAACAGTTCAGGAAATCAATATTGATAAACCAAATAACCCAATCAAAAATGGGCAGAAGACCTAAATAGACAGTTTTCCTAAGAAGACATACAAAAGGCCAACAGGTACATAAAAAGAGTTTCAAATCACTAACTATTTGAGAAATGCAGATCAAAACAACAACAAGGTACCATTTCACACTTGTCAGAATGGCCATCATCCAAAAGTCTACAAAAAGCAAATGCTGATGAGGATGGTTGTGGAAAGGGGACCCTCCTATACTATTGGTGAGAATATAAATGTGTGTAGCCACTATGAAAAACAGTATGGAGGTTCTTAAGAAAAACTAAAAATAGAACTACCATATTATTCTGCAATTCCACTCCTCGAGATATATCCAGAAAAAAATGAAAACACTAGTTTGAAAAGGTGCATGTGCTCCAATATTCCTAGCAGTGTTATTTCCACAGCCAAGATATGGAAGCAAACCAAGTGCTCATCAATAGACAGAGGGAGAGAGAAACTGTGGTATATAAATACATATAAATATGGCATATCACTCAGCTATAAAAAAGAGTAAAATTCTTCATTTGCAGCAACTTGAATGGACCTAGAGAATATTATGCTTAGTGAAATAAGAAAAATACTAAATGATATCACTTATTTGTGGAATCTAAAAGAATAAAAGAAATGGATGTATATAGCAAAACAGAAAGACTCACAGGTATAGAAAACCACTAGTGGTTAGTGGTGTGATGAGGAAAGGAGGAGGCGCAAGATAAGGATAAGGGAAAGAGATACTAAATACTGTATATAAAACAGGTAAGTAACAATGACATACTTATTGCACAGGAAACTATAGCCATTATCTTGGAAAAAACTTTTAATGAAGTATATAAAAATGAATCACTATGCTATACACCTGAAACTAATATAATATTGTAAATCAACTATGCTTCAATAAAAACAAATAAACTGGAAACAATAAAATAAAATGAAGACAATAATACTCAGCATCTGGCATTGTGAGGACAAATATGAAACTACAGTGTCTAGCACATAATAGATACTCAACTAATGTTATGACTTCCTTTCTATTCATTTTGAAGGAATGTATAATCCAGTGAAAGAAAAACAATGCAATACTTAACTTTTACCAATTAAGATACATAAAGAGTTAAAAAATAATTTCTCTGCTTTAAAGACTCCACTTGAATAGAAGGCAGGAGAAAGTAATCCCTCAGTTAGGGAGGGAGAGTTCTAACAAATCAACTTATTAGTGAAATTTGAATCAGGAGAGGACTTAGGGAGTTCTTGACATCTCTCCTTATCCACAAAGTCATTAGAACAATTTTCTAAAGAGTTATAATTAATGTTCAGGCCTCCCATAGTAGCAAAAAGCTGTTTTAGAGCTGTCATCCCTCCCTATCATTTGTTGCAAAATGTTCAGAAGCAAACAGTGCCATGAGCAATGGTTCTGCTCATATGTCTGGCCTTGATAAGGGCCAACTGAGCCCCCACATACTATAGTAATTACCTGGGTGCTCATTCGTGACTCATGTGGAAAGTAGGGAAAAAAGGGTTTTTCACAAATGTGGTAAAATATCTTGGGAAGTCCCAAGAGAAGGCATCAAAAGATCCTATTTGCAGGGGCTAATGAATGAGAAAGAAACCCTTTTGTATTTGATGGTACATCATACTATTTTTTATGTTTTGAGAACCATATAATGACTTTTCCCTTTATGAAATCAAATCACTTGTTTGATCATTTACATTCTGCTTAATGAAAGAGAATGATCCTCTATATGCTATAAAAATTGCTCAATTTTAGCTAAATCTCCCCTAGATTAATTTATTTTCCTTGCTCTTTTAGCAGATATTTCTGTATTAAAGTGTCAGCCTCCTATGAATCTACTTGGGCACCCACGAAAGATAAACACGGGAAGCTGAGAGGTATTGATTATTTCTGGGTGTCACGGGGCTCAGTGCTGGACACTACAGGGAAATGGATCTGTGTCAGGAAGGTTGTGTTGTGATTGCTGACAGCAGTGAAAGGCCAGCTTTTTCTGTGAAAGAATGTTGAATATGAATATAATAAGGAAATGAGAAAGACAGAGGGTAAGGAGAGAAAAATAAATTGTGATACATTTTCCTGAGGCCAAGTTTCTGGTTTGCCTTGGGCAGGGCATGCAAATTTTCTCTGCATTTCCTATAAAATTAGGATGACATTGTATTTGAAATATTTTATAAGTATTAGAAATACTGTATGCAGATTGTAGGTAAAAAATCTAGGTCTTTTAAAGTTTTCATAACAAGGTAAGTTTCACTGGCACAGTTCAGTTCAGTTCAGTTCAGTCGCTCAGTCTTGTCTGACTCTCTGTGACCCCATGAATCACAGCACGCCAGGCCTCTCTGTCCATCACCAACTCCCAGAGTCTACCCAAACCCATGTCCATCAAGTCGGTGATGCCATCCAGCCATCTCATCCTCTGTCATCCCCATCTCCTCCTGCCCCCAATCCTTCACCTTCACAGCATTAGAGTCTTTTCCAATGAGTCAACTCTTTGCATGAGGTGGCCAAAGTATTGGAGTTTCAGCTTCAGCACCAGTCCTTCCAATGAACACCTAGGACCAATCTCTTTTAAGATGGACTGGTTGGATCTTCTTGCAGTCCAAAGGACTCTCAAGAGTCTTCGCCAACATCACAGTTCAAAAGCATCAATTCTTCAGCACTCAGCTTTCTTTATAGTCCAACCCTCACATCCATACATGACTACTGGAAAAACCATAGCCTTGACTAGATGCACCTTTGTTGGCAAAGTAATGTCTCTGTTTTTGAATATGTTATCTAGGTTGGTCATAACTTTCCTTCCAAGAAGTAAGCATCTTTTAATTTCATGGCTGCAATCACCATCTGCCCCCAAAATAAAGTCTGACACTGTTTCCCCATCTCTTTCCCATGAAGTGAAGGGACCAGATGCCATGAACTTAGTTTTCTGAATGTTGAGCTTTAAGCCAACTTTTTCACTTTCCTCCTTTACTTTCATCAAGAGGCTTTTTAGTTCCTCTTCACTTTCTGCCATAAGGGTGGTGTCATCTGTATAATTGAGGTTATTGATATTTCTCCCGGCCATCTGGATTCCAGCTTGTGCTTCTTCCAGCCCAGCATTTCTCATGATGTACTCTGCATATAAGTTAAATAAGCAGGGTGACAGTATACAGCCTTGATGTACTCCTTTTCCTATTTGGAACCAGTCTGTTGTTCCATGTCCAGTTCTAACTGTTGCTTCCTGACCTGCATATAGGTTTCTCAAGAGACAGGTCAAATGGTCTGGTATTCCCATCTCCTTCAGAATTTTCCACAGTTTATTGTGACCCACACAGTCAAAGGCTTTGGCATAGTCAATAAAGCAGATATAGATGTTTTTCTGGAACTCTCTTGCTTTTTCCTTGATCCAGTGGATGTTGGCCATTTGATCTCTGGTTCCTTTGCCTTTTCTAAAACCAACTTGAACATCTGGAAGTTTACAGTTCACCTACTGCTGAAGCCTGTCTTGGAGAATTTTGAGCGTTACTTTACTAGACTGTGAGATAAGTGCAATTGTGCAGTAGTTTGAGCATTGTTTGGCATTGCCTTTCTTTGGGATTGAAATGAAAACTGACCTTTTCCAGTCCTGTGGCCACTGTTGAGCTTTCAAAATTTGCTGGCATATTGAGTGCAGCACTTTTACAGCATCATCTTTCAGGATTTGAAATAGTACTGGCACAGGGTGATGTCAAAAGCACTCTAGGAGGGCAGGACTGTTGAATTTGCCTGTGTGACTTGCAGTTGCCATATTATATTGGATTTAAAACCAAAGACCATTAATCACTTCTTGCTGTTGTTGTGCTAAGTTGCTTCAGTCATGTCTGACTCTTTGCGACCCGGTGGACTGTAGCCTGCCAGACTCCTCTGTCCATGCAATTCTCCAGGCAAGAGTATTGGAGTGGGTTGTTGTGTCTTCCTCCAGGGAATCTTCCTGACCCAGGGGTCAAACTTGTGTCTCTTGAGTCTCCTGTATTGGCAGTCAGGTTCTTTGCCACTAGCACCACCTGTGCTTGGGATCTTTGGGAGAGGCAATCAGCCAGAGGCCCTAAGTCTCCCTGAACCCTCCTAGCTGAGTAGGTCCCACATGCAAAGCATCAGCCACTGTCTACTGAGCCCTTTTCTAGGGTAATATTTTCTGCTAACAACCTTGGGGGATGAAGTCAAGTCTCCGTTGGAAACAAAGCAGTTTTGCTTGCTTCTCATTATAAGATGATAGATTTCCCAAGCCCTGTTTTTCAGCTGTGATACAAACCTACTACATGCATAACACCCATCTGGGAATGTGATGGGACTCATGGTTCAGGAGAAACCATTTAAACTATGCTGCTTACTGTGCTGTGACTCAAACTTTTTTGTGTCTGATCTAAGACTCTTTTGTCCTCTGTCAGCACCCTCAATACAGTAAGCTAGCTAAATAGCTCATAAGTTGGACAAAATCAAATCATAGACCAGATAGTGTCCTAGGTCAAATTGTTTTACTTCTCAAATTCTTGGTTTGCTCATTTGTGGACCACAGATAATTTTAATACTGTTGAAAGATGGGTGTGAGCATTTAATAAGATATTAAGTTCTATGGGCCTGGCGCAGTGCCTGAGCCACTGTAGAATGATTGAACTGTCTCCAAGGATGTTGCTGGACCATTGATAGGCATGATCAGAACCATGCAGCTATCAGAGCATTGATTATTACTCCCTCTGCCCCCATGTATCAGATTCATCTTGCAGCTTGAGAAAAGGGTCTGTGTTGCACATGTCTTCTGTAACCCTGGTCGTGCTCCACACAGTGTCACGAAGATCCTGAACACCCAGCAAACATCGCATATACCTTTGCCCTTCAAGTCAGGCCCTAAGCTTCCTGTATTTCATCTGTAACACAGAATTGGTAGATAAAACCTGTGTCACATGTCTTATTAGCTTTTGTAGGAAGACAATGATAATCCATATATTTGTGAAATTATAAATGTTTGAAATAATAAAGTAACAAAGTATATTTATTGAATGCTCTTTGCATGTCAGTTACTAAGCCCACATATTTCATTTTAGCCTCCCAATAACTTTTAAAATATTTTTATAATTATTTCACAGATAGGAAACCAAGGCACAGCAAGGTTGAGTATATTTCCCAAAGTCACACAACTACCAAGTGAGATAGACAGGATTTGAATCCAGGTGCTCAGACTCTAGAGTTGTGTTGTTCAATAAAGTAGCTGCTAGTCATATGTGGCTACTTCAATTAAATTAATCAAAATGAAATAAAAATATTATTATACATTTTTCATAAGCATTAAAGCTAAGGCTATGAGAAGCAAGGAATTTTCCCCAATTTAGAGTGTTAGCAAATGAAAGGACCAGGTCCAAACATAGGGCTGCTGATGCTGAGCTGGCTTTATGCCTCTCTCTGTAGGTACATGGCTTCCCCATCCCTGAGATGTTTGGCTGCTTCAGTTTGTTTTTGATACTCAGCCATATTCAGATGAGCAGTTGAAGCTCTAGGCCCAAGAGAGCCCCAGGGATCTGTCTTTCTATCTAATTAATCCCACTCTATGTGAATGGAAAGCAGAGAACACACTGTCTCACAAATAATTGATGGCCAACAAATGTTAGTTGAGGTGAATTATCATTCTTTTCATTAACTGCTGTTGTTACAGTTCTGAAACAGAGATGTTATAGAAACAAAACCAAATCTGGAATCTTTAGATGAGAAAGCTCTCTCACAGCTGACACAATTACAAGTATGAGACCTAAATAATTTCTCATGGGCTGTGTAAATGCCCAGTGAAAGGCAAAGATAAGGAATATTACAGAAAGCAAGAAAAAACAGAATAGTGAACACTAGTTTCGAGCAGAGAGCAGACAGGTCAGCCTCAGAAAGTGGGGACTGACTTGAGCCTTGAAAGGTCACTGAACTAGGTATGTAGGCTTCTTAACAAGGTAACACTCTGCTCCCCTTTCTGTTTGATTTCCTCATTTCCCTGGTGGCTCAGACGATAAAGTGTCTGTCTACAATGAGGGAGACCTGGGTTCGAGCCCTGGGTTGGAAAGATCCCCCGGAGAAGGAAATGGCAATCCACTCCAGTACTATTGCTTGGAAAATCCCATGGACAGAGGAGCCTGGTAGGCTACAGCCTGTGGGGTCGCAAAGAGTCGGACATGACTAAACGACTTCACTTTCACTTTTAAACATATTGAAGGGCCCCGCTAGGTGGTGCTAGTGGTAAAGAGCCTGCCTGCCAATGGCAGGAGACAGAAGAGGAGAGTTCCATCCTTGGATGGGAAAGAGCCCCTGAAGGAGGGCCTCGTAACCCACTCCAGTATTCTTGCCTGGAGAATCCCATGGAAAGAGGAGCTTGGCAGGCTATGATCCATAGGGTCGCAAAGAGTCAAACACGATTGAAGCAACTTAGCATGCATGCATGCCAGCATGTTGAAAGCCCTACAGTGCCTTTATTTCCTTACACACATTTGGTGCTTCCTGCTCACTTGTGTGCTTTTGCCCCTACATATGCTCTGCTAATAATACACTCACCATGTGGTTAATGCCTAAATCTTCCTTGAGAGTTATCTCTTAAACCATGCATAATCTCTATAAGGCTTATTAGTCACCCTCTTTCTGGCTATGCAAGCATCCTAGGTTTACCTCTAAAACTACACTTATTTGATTTGTTTATGCTTCTTTCTCCTTGGATCAGTTAACAGTCACAGCTTAAGAAATCATCACATAACTTAGTGGCTTAAAACCATAATCATTTATTATTGATCATGAATCTAAGATTCAGAGGAGTAGTCTACTGAGTTGAGCTAGTTTTGGTTGACCTATTAGGGAACAGTCATTTGTCTGTAGTGAGTTTGTGTGCAACCTGGGGTCTGGCTGACTTAAGGATAGTTTTCCTTACATGGCTGTTGGTTTGGGGATGGAAGAACTGGGCCAGATGTCTTCCCAAAATTCAGCTTGCTAGCCTGGGCTTATTTGTATGGCAGCTGATGGAGCTTCAAAAGCAAGAGCAGAAGTCCTTAAGGTGTGCTGAGACCTGAAAATGCCCCAGTGCCATTTCTATCATCTGACATTGGTCGAGAAGAACCCAGGCTCCACCAGACACAAAAGGTGGGAGCTGCTGCACATCATCTTGCAAAGAGGTGATAATTAAGGTCATTTTTTGGTGAAAGATGTATCATATTTCCTTGGTATCTTTCTCATGGATAGACACTAAGTTTCACTCATCCTCAGAACCTATCAGGAATTAGGGAGTTATTAATATTTTATGATGGATGCTGATGAGTGGAAAATAAGTGAGATAAGCCACATTTGTTGGTTCTCACTATAGAGAGCAGGTACCCTAGTGACGATTCCCGATTCTACCACTGCCAGACCAAACCTGCTGTCTTCCTCCTTTCCCATATGTTTCATCTCCTTCTCACTTACATCAGCACTGTCTCCCTGACATGCACACACAAATATCTGTGAGGAGAAATGTATGGCTCAACAGTACTCCTGGTCAGTGCATTCTCTCCCTTACTATGTAGATATTTACTGGTCATTTCTTGTCTGCTCTCTCTAAAGGTTACCTGGGCTGACTAGGTGTGAAATTTCAGTCATGTCCCCACAAGCAAACTTATCCTTTTCATATTTCCTCTAAGCCCCTTTCTTCTCTACCCTCCTTTCTGAAGCTTCCACTAGAGATCAGAGTTTAGGGACACATTTCAGGAAGTAGCATGCTGCAAACATGAAAATGGAAACAGGTAGCAGACAGGAGTCAAAAACAGGGGGAAAGGCTAGTATGCCCCTGTCAAGGTCAATTTATAATCTATCGAATTCTCTCACATAAAGACTCACCTCTAGTTGTCTCTGAGATGAACTCCATTTCGTTCTTGCACAGAGTTTCATTACCTTGGGGAGAGAGAGAGGGAGGTTATGTTAAAGAATTTCCCCAAAGCATGGTTTATGGAAGTACTAAAATAAAATGTATAGGAAAATTTTTCATAGTCTAAAATTTTGGGGAAACAAACATGTTTCACGTGCCAGAAAGTAGGCTCAAATTTGGTTCAGTAACAAGGGCATCCTGAGAGAGCTAGTTATAAGCCATACCACTTCTATGCTCTAGCCTTGAAAATCAGGTGGTACCACTTCTGTCACATTCTGGTCATCAAAGTGACCACAAAATCTGCTGTGGTTAAAGGGGAAATCCAATTGATGAACAATAGTGGTGTTTTAGAAGAGCGTGTGGGACTGGAAATATTGCTGTGATCTTTTTTTTTTTTTTTTTGAATAATTCAGTCTGCTATACTAATTGTGTGCAGAGAACTGTAAGGATATGGACCTAATAAGAGTAAGACTTTGAGTAGGAAAGTAGAAGGGGAAATGTTCAGAAATGAAATCAGAAAACACAAAATTCTCATTGGTCCATGTAAGTCATCATAGAATGCATTATGCCCACAGATTACATGCCATAATGAAATAGCCCAACATTTGGAAGCTATAAAATCAGAAAAGTGAAAATCCCAGTTCAACAGCATGAAGAGGTTGATAACACATGTATTATATTTAATAGGGTCTATAAAAAATCTCAACTGACATCCTTTTGAAACTTGTTTTTGATGGACTTCCTTGGTAGCTCAGACGGTAAAGCATCTGCCTACAATGCGGGAGACCCGAGTTCTATCCCTAGGTCAGGAAGATCCCCTGGAGAAGGAAATGGCAACCCACTCCAGTATTCATGCCTGAAAAATCCCATGGACCGAGGAGTCTGGTGGGCTACAATCCATGGGGTCGCAAAGAGTCAGACACAACTGAACGACTTCTGTGTGTGTGTGTATCTGTGTATTGAATATTAACATAAAATAACTTTAGAAATATTGCATAATATAAACTCCAAGTTTCAGCAACATTTAACAATAAATAGGCATGGTTAACCCAGGACTTCCAGCTTTTAAGAACTTTTCTCTTAGGAATGTCTTCATGTTTCATAGGTTACTATTCAAAATGCAGATATTACTGGGAAAATCCAGCACCTGTGGAGGTTTTCATTTTCTACCAGCCAGCTTTGTTTGAGGACCAGAAGTGCCATGCTAGATATCAAGGGCTACCTTGGAAATGAACTCTTTTGGTCAGAATCACCAATGATGAGCAGACCTCCATTTAGCCTGCTGGAGAAGCTGGGGGGAAAACGCATCCCTCCGATTTTTTTGTTGGGTTTCATTGGTCTCACATTTTAACAAGGTGTTT
This sequence comes from Capricornis sumatraensis, assembly GCF_032405125.1. NCBI lineage: Eukaryota > Metazoa > Chordata > Mammalia > Artiodactyla > Bovidae > Capricornis > Capricornis sumatraensis. The sequence continues at coordinate 123,078,269 of NC_091071.1, read as the reverse complement.
AGTGAAACAGCCACTCCCTAGGCATTCATCTATGGAGCTATGTGGCACATATAGTCACCTGACAGTAAAAATATTTCACATAAAAATGTCTCCTCATGGCCTCTTTCTGCCAAGATGGAGCCACCCCATTCCTTGAAGGTCCTCTATCTTATAGCTGAAAAGCCCTAAACGTCACAGAATAATCCAGCCAGGAATGTCTCTGAAATGTAGAAAGAAGGACTGCTTGCTTGATGTGTCCCTTGGGACTTGAGGGACAGCATGGTGGTGGTTTCTCTGGGTCTTTTTATTGCCTCCAGGTAGAGTGCTAATGAGGCTCCTCTGGTGGCTCAGCTGGTAAAGAATCTGCCTGCAATGCAGAAGATCCCAGTTCAATTCCTGGGCTAAGAAGTACCCCTGGAGAAGGGATAGGCTATTTACTCCAGTACTCTTGGGTTTGCCTGGTGGCTTAGACAGGCCACAAAGAATCTGCCTACAATGTGGGAGACCTGGGTTTGATCGCTGGGTTGGGATGATCCCCTGGAGGAGGGCATGGCAACCCACTCCCGTATTCTTCCCTGGAGAATCCACATGGACAGAGGAGTCTGGTGGGGTATAGTCCATAGGGTCACAAAGAATTGGACACAAATGAGTGACTAAGAACAACACAAGGTGCTGAGGAAGCCTCAGATCCAGAATAACCAATAGTCACCAAAAAAATGAAGCTACAGGAAGTCTGTTTCCCTAGGAAAAGGTCAAGCAAGTGTGGCCTAGCAATAGATTACTCCAGTCAAATACTAGTGGAAACAACATAGTCTTCAGCCCTGAAAGTTTCAGTTCAGTTCAGTAGCTCAGTCGTGTCCAACTCTTTGCAACCCCATGAATCGCAGCACGCCAGGCCTCCCTGTCCATCACCAACTCCTGGAGTTCACTCAGACTAGCGTCCATCGAGTCAGTGATGCTATCCAGCCATCTCATCCTCAGTTGTCCCCTTCTCCTCCTGCCCCCAATCCCTCCCAGCATCAGTCTTTTCCAATGAGTCAAGCACGGATGAAAAAAAAGTTGATCTTCCACACCACCTTCTTGCTACCCTTGGAAACAAGCAGTATGCTCCCGTCTATACTCTGGGTATTGTCAGACAGGCTGAGCAGGGAGCTGATCTTCCATTGCTCTTCTACCAAAAGCAAGGGGCACACAGCAAAGTGTCAGCAAGGCTGAGTACAGGATCCTCCTGTTCCCACCACAGCTGAAGCAGGCAGTATTCTGACTGCCAGCCAGCAGCAAAGAGTCTTAATGAGGTGGAGTGAGATGAAACTGATTATCAACAGGGTTTATCCTCCCTGCTTCTGCCTCACCAGGACAGGAGGGCCCAGTGAGAAGCTAAGAAAACACAGCCACCCTGATCTCATGCCACATCAAAAAGGTCTACTAAGCAAAAAATAACAAACAGAATCCAGAGTTTCATATTAGACTATCTAGAAAGCCCAGTTGTTTATAAACAACTCAAACCAAGAACCTGGAAAATCTATGGTCACAAATATCAGGTTGAATTATAAGGCTGGAATTGTCTCACAAAGGTTTTAAAGCAGCCATTGTAAAACTGTTTCAACATAAAATTATACATTTTTTGGAAACAAAGATATTAGAAGTAAAAATTATAAAAATAAATCAATCAATAAGAAATAACCCCCAGTCCAAAACAAACAAACAAACATGAACTTACTGAATGAGTTCAACTGTAGACTGGAGTTGGCAAATGATAAAATCAGAACACTTGAAGACAGATTAATATAATTTTTCTAATTTGGGCAACATAGAAAAAATAGACTGAAAAAATAAACAGAGCTTTAGGAACATGAAAGATGAAAGACCTGACATTTGTATCATCATCTTTCAAGGAGATGGGACAGAAATTGAAGCTGAAAAAGTTCTCAAAAAAATAATTACAGAAACATCAAATTTAGCAAAAGACAAAACTCTACCAATTCAAGAATGTGAACAAATTGCAAAAGATGAACTCAAAGAAGTCAAGGCTAAAACATATCATAATTAAACTTCAGTAAAGTGAAGAGGAACTAAAAAGCCTCTTGATGAAAGTGAAAGAGGAGAGTGAAAAAGTTGGCTTAAAGCTCAACATTCAGAAAACAAAGATCATGGCATCTGGTCCCATCACTTCATGGGAAATAGATGGGGAAACAGTGGAAACAGTGCCAGACTTTATTTTTGGGGGCTCCAAAATCACTGCAGATGGTGATCACAGCCATGAAATTAAAAGACATTTACTCCTTGGAAGAAAAGTTATGACCAACCTAGATAGTATATTCAAAAGCAGAGACATTACTTTGCTGACTAAGGTCTGTCTAGTCAAGGCTATGGTTTTTCCTGTGGTCATGTATGGATGGGAGAGTTGGACTGTGAAGAAGGCTGAGCGCCAAAGCATTGATGCTTTTGAACTGTGATGTTGGAGAAGACTCTTGAGAGTCCCTTGGACTGCAAGGAGATCCAACCAGTCCATTCTGAAGGAGATCAACCCTGGTATTTCTTTGGAAGGAATGATGCTGAAGCTGAAACTCCAGTACTTTGGCCACCTCATGCGAAGAGTTGACTCATTGGAGAAGACTCTGATGCTGGGAGGGATTGGGGGCAGGAGGAGAAGGGGACGACCGAGGATGAGATGGCTGGATGGCATCACGGACTGGATGGACGTGAGTCTGAGTGAACTCCGGGAGTTGGTGATGGACAGGGAGGCCTGGCGTGCTGCGATTCATGGGGTCGCAAAGAGTTAGACACGACTGAGCGACTGAACTGAACTGAACTGAACTGAATGTAAGCCAAAGAGAAATTCTTGAAAGTGTCAAGAGTGAAAAGATACATTACTTATGGGGAAACACCAATTTGAATAATAGTGGATTTCTCATTTGTAACAATGGAAGCCAGAAGGAAATAAAACTTTTTTTTTTTTTTTTAAGTATAGTTGATCCTTGAACAACACACATCTGGACTGAATGGGGCTACTTACACATAGCTTTTATTTTTATTTTTCTTTTCATTAAATGTGGACTACAGTACATATGATCCACAGTTAGCTGAATTCACAGTTGCAGAACTGCAGACACAAAGGGCCAGCTGTAAAGTTATACATGTTTTTGATGGTGGAAGGGTTGACACACCAATTCCCATGCAGTCTATTAAAGGTCAATTGTACTGAAGGAAAAAGAATCGCAAACCATGAATTCTCTATTCAGCAAAAATATCTTGCAGGAATGAAAGGGAAATAAATATACTCTCAAATGAAGGAAAATTAGAAGAATAAGTTGTTAGTACACCTAACTCTAAAGCTTTGCTAAAGAAGGATCTCTAAATAAAACAAAATGTAACAGAAGGAGGCTTGAAACTTTGGAAAGAAAAAGTTTGAAACAAATGAATGCAGGGAGAAATATGCTAGCCTATCTTAATCATGATTTTATTACATCATATTTGATGGTTGAAACAAAAATTATAAAACCATTACATATGGTGCATGCGTGCATGTTAAGTCACTTCAGTAGTGTCTGACTCAGTGATCCTATGTACTGTAGCCCTCCAGGCACTCTGTTCATGGGATTCCCCAGGCAAGAACACTGGAGTGGGTTGCCATGCTTTCCTCCAGGGTATTGTCCCAACCCAGGGATCAAACCTGTGTCTGCTGTGTCACCTGCATTGGCAGGCAGGTTCTTTGCCAATAGTGCCACCCACCGGGAAAACGTTGCTACAGTCCATGGGGTCACAAAGAGATAGAAACCATTCAGCAACTTTCAATTACAGCCACTAGAAAACTAAACAAAATGATAAGAAAAAAAACCACACAACCACTAAAAACACTATAACTGCATCAAGTTGATTATTCAGAACAAATCTGTAAAATTGATAAAATTCTGATAAGACTGCAGAAGTAAAAAGAAAAATAGTAACACATTTCCCCAATATTAGGAATTAAATAGAAGATATAGGGGATATCTCAGTAAACCCTGCAATCAGGAAGGAGATAATTAGGAGATACTTGTAAACAACTTTACATTCATATATGTGACAATTTAGAAAAAAGCTAATCACAAATTAACAAGATGAAATACTTGAGTACTACTTGAGTAGTATTTTAGTCATTAAAGGAATTGAATTTGTAATTTTAAGGCTCCCCCAAAAGAAATTCTAGGCCAATCTGGTTTTATTATAAAACTCTAATTATACAATGTAGAGCTCTACAATTCTGACAAATATTAAAGAATTAAATATGTGGAACTGATTAATTAATTAATGGTATCTTCCCAGACCAGGGATCAAACCTGTGTCGATCTATCTATCTATAACCTGTGTTTTCTACTATCTCTTCCAGAAAAAAAACAATTTCAGAAGAAACAAAAAAATTCCAGAAGAAAAAAATTTCCAACTAATTTTATAAAATATTAAGCTGTTAACAAAACCAGAGAAAGATGTTAAAAAAAGAAAACTACAGACCAATATCTCTCATGAAATTAAACATAAAAATCTTTGATAAAATATTATCAAATCTTACCTTACACAAAAATTAACTCAAAGTGGATCAAAACTTAAACAGAAAACATAAAGTTCCAAATATTTTACCAAAAACCCATAGAAGGACATCTGCACGGTCTTCAGGATCAGGTTAAGCAAAGAATTCTCAAGATGATACCAAAAGCAAGGAAAATTTGAAAAAATTGATGCCATCAAAATATAAACATTTGCGCTGAGGAAAAAACCTCATGAAGATGATGAAAAGAGAAGCCATTGACTGGGAGAAAGTATTTGTTATGTACTCTTAGGAAAGATCTGTATGAGCATTTGTTTTTGCCAACTGAAAGAAATTCCAAGAAAATTTTTGGATTTGCAAAGAAAGGCTAACAGGGAGAATAGCGTTCAGCATTTGTTTCGCAGGGAACAGTTAAAGAGAAAGTTTGCATCTTGAGGAGCAGCAGGAGTGTCTCTCCTCAGCTCCTTCCGAGGATTATACTCAACATCTCAGGATCAAGCCAATGAAACCTTGACCTGTGACTGTGGGCATCTGTGCCTTATCTTGATTTATTTCATGCATCCCTTAGCAAGATGTGTCCTAGGTTAAATGCTTCTCTTTATTCCATTTTGGCTAAGAAAGGTTTTATAGGAACATTCTACTTTCAGTAGGGGAAATCTGTAATATTTTGAATATATAATAACTCGTGGAAGAAAAGCAAACAGCAAAAACAAGCTATTAAGTTTGGACTGGACAAATGACATGAAGAGATATTTTACCAAAAAGGTTATATAGATACTATATAAGATCAGCAACAAAAATACATATTAAAGCCACAATGAAATATGATTGTACACCTGTCAGAATGACTTAAATGAAAAAAAAAAAAAGACCATACCAAATATTAGTGAGAATGTGATGAAACTGGGTTGTTTAAACATTATTGTTGAGAATATTGAATGGAACAGCCACTCTGGAAGACAGCTTGCCAACTTCTTATAATACTAACCATGCAACCACCACATGACTAAATACTTTTGTTCACCCATTCCAGAGAAATAAAAACTTACGTTCAAGGGCTTTCCTGGTGGTCTAGTGCTTAAGAATCTGCCTGCCAATGTGGAGGACACAGGTTCGGTCCCTGTTCTGGGAAGATCCCACAGGCCACAGAGCAACAAAGCCCATGTTCCACAACTACTGAGCCAGCATTCGAGTCTGTTCTCTGCAACAAGAGAAGACGCTGCAAATGAGAAGCTCACATACCACAACGACTAGTAGCCCCTGCTCACCAGAGCTAGGGAAAGCCCAAGCACTGCAATGAAGACCCAACAAACCCAAAAGTAAATAAATAAATAAATAAATAAATAAATAAATAAATCTTAAGAAGAAAAGAAAGCATGTTTACACAACTGAATGTTTGCGTGAGTGCCAAGTCGCTTCAGTCATGTCCCATTCTTTGTGAGCCTATGGACTGTAGCCTGACAGGCTAGTCTGTCCATGGGATTCTCCAGGTAAGAATACTGGAGTGGGTTGCCATTTCCTTTTCCAGGGGATCTTCCCAACCCAGGAATTGAACCTGAATTTCCTGTGTCTCCTGCACTGGCAAGCGGGTTCTTTACCACTGGGTCCATGAATATTTCAGTTCAGTTCAGTTCAGTTCAGTCGCTCAGTCGTGTCCGACTCTTTGCGACCCCATGAATCGCAGCACGCCAGGCCTCCCTGTCCATCACCAACTCCCAGAGTTCACTCAGACTCACGTCCATTGAGTCAGTGATGCCATCCAGCCATCTTATCCTCTGTCGTCCCCTTAGAGTGACCTTATTTCGAAGAGATAAAAAACAACTCAGAGGTTCTTAACAGGTGGATGGTTAAACAAACTGTGAAATGCTACTCAATAACAAAAAGCACAATTTATTGACACAGGCAACAATTTTGATAAAACTCCAGAGAATTTCACTGAGTCACAAAAAGTCAACTCCCCAAAGCTACATACTGTTTGATTCTGTGTATATAACATGAAATTAAAAAGATGGAGAAAAGTAGAATCTACTAGTGTTCTTCTTCTTCTTTTTTTTTTTTTTTTAAGTCACTCAGTCGTGTCCAACTCTTTGTGACTTTATGGTCTATATAGTCCACGGAATTCTCCAGGCCAGAATACTGGAGTGGGTAGCTGTTCCCTTCTTCAGGGGATCTTCCCAACCCAGGGATCAAACCCTGGTCTCCAGCATTTTAGGTGGATTCTTTACCAGCTGTGCTACAAGGGAAGTCCATGAATACTGGAGTAGCCTATCCCTTCTCCACTGAATCTTTCCTATCCAGGAATTTAACTGGGGTCTCCTGCATTGCAGACAGATTTTTAACCACCTGAGCTATCAGGGAAGCCCATATATTGTACTAGTGTTTGCTAGGTATTAAAGGAGGGAGTGAGAATCAAGGGTAAGTGGATGTAGTGGGAACACGAGAGATTTTTCTGCTGACGAAAATGTTCTATATCTTGACTATATCAATGCTAATATCTTGCTTGATTTTGTTTTGTAATTTTGCAAGACATTGCCACTAAGGGAGGGTAGGAAAATGGACATATTGAATTTTTCTGTATGATTTCCTATAGTTAAATGTCCAGTATAATTATCTCAATATACAAAGTTTAATTAGAGTAAACACTTCTCCCTTCTTAATCATTGAGGTTTAGTGACTAGATCTACTTGGGATATTAGCATCCTCCTTGACTTACGTGCATTGTTCCTGACACCTTGTAACTCTTTTGCATGTCACCTTGTGAAGTGCCCAGCTCATAATATGACATACGTGTCTTCTCTCCAGCAGTGGCAGTTTCTTCCACTTTCTATGAGTTGGCTCCTAAGTGACCAAGTCAGTTGTGTGCCAGACATGCCAACTTGGGCCTAAACTCAGAAGCTATTATTGAGATTCTCCTCTTGCACAGAATGTAAGGCATGGGGAGTGCCTGGAAGACCATATCCTGTAGTGACTTAATTTTATAGAGCAGAGGAACTTAAATCCTGAAAGAATCAAATTAGAAACTGAAAGGTCTCATGTTGAACCCAGTTCCTTTTCTGACACTTGAGAACTTTTGCAATATAAAATTCTTTCTCCACTGCCAGCTCTGATTTTTCAAAATACTATTTAATGGGTTGTATCCAAGATGGTGGAGTAGAAAGACAGTGCGTTCATCTCCTCCCACAAGTACACCAAAACTAAAGCTAAATACAGAGCAACTGTCTATGTAAATGAGTTGAAGAGTAACAAAAATGATGCTCCACAACTTAAGATATAATGAAAAAGCTGCAGTGAGATGAGTAGGAAGGAGGGAGCCTTTGTATGATCAGGATCCACACCCCTGGCTTAGTGACCTACAAATGGAAGGGATATCACAGTCATACAGGTTCTCCCCAACGACAAAGGGGAACAAGCTCCACCCAGGGCTCCTCAGTCTGGAGGTCTTTCTTTCTGAACTTGGAATATGAGCCCCCAGAAGGTCTGATTTTGAAAACCAGCAAGTCTAACCTAAGGGAGAGCCAGAGAAGTATAGAAAATGGAGACTCTGGCCTGAAATGGCATGTTCAAAATCTCACAAACTCTGAGTCAAAGGCAGTAGATTGAAAGGTGTCTGAGTCAGACCCACTTGCTGATCTTGATAAGCCTTTTGGAGAGGGATGAGGCAGGCCCTAAGGACAGTGATGCTAGTCACAGTCATTTTGGGGAGCTCATTTTACTACAATGATATCAGCACTGGCAAGCACCATTTTGGAACTATCTTTCTAGCCTATTAATCCTGGAGACTTACTATCTTCCAGTGGGCTGGCAGCAGCCCCATGCTTCCTGGGCCATGCTACCAGTCATGAAGGGACATGGGCTTGCCTACTGGCAGGTCCAGAGTTGCCAAACATCACCAAGCTGTACAGTCGACTGCATGAAAGCCTACCTGGGTTTTGAGTGGGATCACAGTGACAGCACAAAGCAGGATCTCAAGCCAACCTGGCTTGGAGCCAACTCCAGCTACCAGTACTTCCACAAGAGCTGGTACCACAGTAGAGAGGCACATGCAGCCCACGTAGCAGGAATCCTTACCAGAGAAGAGAGAGGGGCTGGAACGCATATGCTGTCTCCTACACAAAACTACGTCCCCAAGAACAGGAAGCATAACTGATTTAATTACAGAAATAAAAAAGATTAGGCAAAATGAAGAGGTAGAAGAATATGTTTCAAATGAAGGTATAAACAAAACCTCAGAAAAAGAATGAAACGAAGTGGATACAAACAATAAAACTGACACAGAATTCAAGATAATGATAATAAAAAAGCTCACTGAACACAGGAGAAAAAATGGATGAACACAGTGAGGTTTTCAAAGAATACAATAAATGAAAAGATGCTAGAAAGTACCAACAATAGATTAGATGATACAAAATGATGGATCAGTGAATTGGAACCTGGAGAAATGAAAACCATACAACTTGAATAGAAAGAAACAAGAATTAAAAAAAATTGAGAATGATTCAAAAGAGCTCTGAGACAACATCAAGCCTACTAACATTAGCATTATAGGGGGTTCCAGAAGGAGAAGAGAGAGGAAAAGTCCAGAGAATTATTGGAAGAAATAATAACTGAAAAATTATCTAACCTGTGTAAAAGCAAGTCAGAAACAGGAAATACAGACTGTCCTAAACAAAATGAGCCCAAAGAGATCCACACCCAAACACACTGTAATTATAATGGCAAACATTAATGATAAAGAGTGAATCTTAAAAGAAGCTAGAGAAAATCAACTATATAGAAGAGAACTCCCATAAGACTATAAGCTGATTATTCTGCAGAAACTTTGCAGTCCATAAGAGAGTTGACTGTCAGTGTGATAAAAGGAAAAAAACCTACAACCAAACAACTAAAAGAGTTCAACATCACAAAACTGGCTTTATAAGAAATGTTAAAGGGACTTCTCTAAGCAGAAAATATCACAGCTAGAAACATTAAAACTATAAAAGAAAATAATCTCATTGGTGAAGGCAAATATACAGTAAATGACCTAAAAGCTAGTAAAAAGCTTAAGAGACAAAAATAGTAAAATCATCCATATCCACAGTAAATAGGTAAGGAATACACACAAAAATTGTAAAATATCACATCAAAAACATTAAATGTGAAATGGAATTATAAAAATTGTAGGGTCTTAGAATGTATTTAAATTTGAGATCATCAGCTAACATATATAGTGTTTACCATAAACCAAAAACCTGATAGATACCCACACACAAAATATGAGGGAGATAACCAAACCCAAACCTAAAGATAGTCATCAATTCACAAGGGAAGTGAGCAAAAGTAGAAGAAAGAAATGGAAAAGAATTATAGAAAAGCCCCAAACAATTAATAAAGTGGAAAGAAATACATAGCTATCATTATTTAGTTTAAATGTTAATGGACTAAATGCATCAATCACAAGACACAGAGTGTCTGAATGAAGAAAAAATAAATGATCCATGTGTATGCTGCCTACAAGAGGTTCACTTCTTATTTAAAAGACACACATAGACTCTAGGTGTGTGTATAAGACACTGGTGATAGAAACTGAAGACAAGATAAACAGATCAAAAAAAATACTGTGTTCTTAATTGGAAGAATTGATATTGTTAAAATGATCATACTATTCAAGGCAGTCTACAGGTTCAATGCAATTCCTATCAAAACATCAAAGGTGTTATTTTTTCTTTTTTTCCACAGAACTAGGAAAAAATAATTCTAAAATTTGTATAGAAACACACAAGACCCCCAGTAGCCTAAAAGAAGAAGGCAGGAGATATTATACTCTGTGATTTCAAACTACTGTGCAAAGCTATAGTGATTTATTGAGGTATAGTTCACATACAGTAAAATCTATAGTTTTTAAGGATAGTTCTATGAACTTGACAAACAATCAAAGTAGAATGTTGGTAGACAGAATAAATCCTGTAGGCCCTCTCTTGAGTCAGATTCTTTTTTTTTTTTTTTCATTTATTTATTTTTAATTAAAGAATAATTGCTTTACAATATTGTGTTGGTTTCTGTCGTACATCAACATGAATCAGAAGAAGGAGAAACATGCTGAGACACATACTAATCAAATTAACAAAGATTAAACACAAAGAAAGAAAGTTCCCTAAATTTTTGTGCTATTTGCAATGGAACAACTAGAGAGACAACATATTTTGAAATTTAATCTGCATTACTAACTTTTTTTCATGACTTTCTCTAGTGTAGCCAAGGGTCAGAAATTTTTACTATTAAGTGTCATAGCATAAATAGTATAGGCTTTGCAGGGCATGCAGTCTCTGTCACAAATACTTAGCTCTGCCATTGCAGTAGGAAAGCAGCAATAGACAAAACATAAATGGATGCGCCTGGTTGTGTTCCAATTAAACTTATTTATACAAACAAGTAGCAAGCTGAATTTGGTCAATAGCCATCATCTATCAAAACTTTTTCTGTACTGGGGTGAGGAAATTTTCTGTAAAGAGTAAGGTACTAAATATTTAAAGCTTTGCATGCCACATAAAGTCTGTGTAGCAGGGTTTTCTTTGATTTTTATTTGGTGATTTCAATTTTTATTTGATTTCAATTTGGTGATCCTTTATGTAGACAATCAATATAACAGTCAATCAAGGTTTGGTTTGTAGCATTTGTCTATTTCTCTGGTCTAAATAGCTTCATGGCTGATTTTAAACTATTAATGTGATACTTCTGAATCCAGAATTGGGAAGAGATGTACTATTGGACACCATAACCCATACTTCTATTAATATTATACATATAAATAATGTTAAGAGCATATACAAGGGTCAGGGGCACTAAAATCACTATGAAATGGTGAACTTATAAAAATCTTATTGAAGTATACTTTATTTCCAAAGTCGTGTTTAATTTATGTTGTATAGCAAAGTGACAGTTACACACACACACATATATTTTTCATATTATTTTCCATTATAGTTTATCACAGGATATTTGATACAGTTCCCAGTACTATTCAGAACCTTGATGTTATGAAATGTTGAGTTTTTCAGTATTTATTACCTTTAAAAATTATATAATTATAATTAAACCTATTAGACCTATATTTATAATACATATTAATAAATACAAATTTAATTCCAAGTAAATTCATTAATGATGGATTTTTCTGGTGGCTCAGACGGTAAAGCATCTGCCTACAATGCAGGAGACCCAGGTTCGATCCCTTGGTTGGTTGGGAGGATCCTCTGGAGAAGGAAATGGCAACCCACTCCAGTACTCTTGCCTGGAAAATCTCATGGATGGAGGAGCCTGGTAGGCTACAGCCTATGGCATCACAAAGAGTCAGGCACGACGGAGCAACTAATACACATAGACACGTTCAATAAAACTTAAGTTCTATTATAATTATAAGCTGGAGGTGACCTTGCTGGTGGATGGATTCTTACAACCATACTGACCATTGTCCAGGACTCTATCAGATAGACTGTAGGGGGACAAAGTGGAGGGAAAGAGCAATTAGAGTAGTGGTTCCTGAGGGCCATTTCACTAAGGTATGAATCTAAAGTGGGGTCAGAGAGCCAGAGAAATCAGAGCAACAGTCATCATGTCTGGACAGGTAAATGGCAAATGGTCTGGGAAATCATAGAAGTGGAGAACAAATGCATTGCTAGGCAATGACTCCTCAGCATGTTGCCAGGAAATGGATACATTTCACATGTATCCAGTTGTGTTAAAGGCTCAGCAAATACTTCTTACTATTTTAAATAGGTAGAGAATGAGAGTCTGAGACTGAAGCCCACAGTGTTTATTCCACTGTATCAGAAAGCAAACTGCATGTCTTAATGAGGCTCTCAGCTCTGGAACCCCAAAGGGCCAAGCCCACTAGGCTCCTATATGGGTTGAACAGCCCAGCTACCCAGGATGCAAATGAGAAAGGAGCATGTGCTCAGACTCAAATTAACAGGGGTCCATTCTACTCCAGCTCCAAGCAGAGAGCTGTGGCTGTGCATGGCAGTAGCATACATTATAGCTCCAAGCTCTCCACCCGCAGTAATACTTTGTCACAGCAGCATCAGGAAACTTGGTTTACTGAATAGGAGTCAATGTCAGACAAAGCCAAAGAATCTATCTCCAATTCCTAATGTTCCTCTTTGTTCACTCATTGTCTCTGACAAACTGCATCTGAAAGGAAAGAATTAATCCTCTATTAGCAAATCCTGCAAAACAGCTGTGTATGGGGAAGAGTGTTCCTTTACTCAGCAGCCAGCAAGAATGTCACTCTCAGGGTAAGGGTTAAAGGAAAAGGGTCAGGCAGCTCTGAGGAGAAAGGGACTGCTCCAGGGAAACAATAACGTATTTTTATTGCAAATCTTGACCAGGGAGTCAGCTTAGTTGTGCAGTAATAATGAAACTTCTGACCCAAGGAAAAGAAATGAGCTGCAAGGGGACAGAAAAGGTGATATTAGAGACAAAAAGTTAAGGCAGACAGCTGACAGCCTGGAAAGAGCTGAGATACTAATTGTAGGGTCATTGTATATCAGTGACTAGCTTCAGAGAAACATGTGAACAGGACTGGTCCTACATGTTTTCAAAGAGTGCCTAGTGGTTCCTTGAAGACTAGAAGCAGGTTTCTTTGTGTGGATAACGAATATCACCTGCTATATGAGTAAACTAAGGATGTTTCAGTCATCAATCCATCAGCCACTGCAGCCACCCTGACTGCATGTGCTGAGGAGATCCAGGATGAGAAAGCATAGGATACTGGCCCCAGACAGTTAAGGTGCCTATCAAAGGAATGACTCCAATGAGCTAGAGTCTTGCATCTTTCCATACACAGAGAAGTGTATGGAATTCATTCACTGGAGATACCTGCTTTTCTTTAACAGAAATCTTTTGATGTTCCAACTACCTGGTTTTTATTGTCAGAGCTCCTATATATCCGGTTCCTCCCTTATCTCCTCAGAGTAGTCCCTCAGAGCAATCTGAGAGGCTGGCTTCTGGACTTAAGTCCTCGGCAAGACTACAGAGAAAACATAATTCTCAACTTTTAGGTTGTTCATTTTTTGTCAGTGGACACTTGCATTGGCGATTGCCTTAAGTAATACTAATAAAATTTTAGGAGACTCGAGTTTTCCTAGAAAACAAATCCAATTCACATGAGCAATCCAGATATTAGATAGGCATTTTCATCTCTTTTTCTATAGGACTGTAATAGAGGTACTTAAAGGTGGATGGGACAGGGTATCATTACTTCAAAGTAAAAGTTTTATCTGGGTGAGTTCTGTAGACTAAGCCAAGAGATGGATCATCTCTGCCTCCAAATATGCAGGCCTGGGCAACCCCTTCCTCTACAAAACCCCACTCCAACACCTACCCTTCTTCCCCATCTCAGCACAGATGATTAAACAGAGAATCTGGAAAACATACCAGCAGTCTCCAGGTTAATCTCCACAGGTGTTCGGTAACTAAAGACTGTTCATTCTGTCACCTACATTTTATTCCTACTTGTTACCTTTGAGTCAACCAGATTCCACTTCCCTCTCAAGGACTTGCTTTTCAGCAAAGCACTTCTTGAGTCTCACTAACTCTTCAACCCATCCTCCCAACTAATGCCAGAGTGATCTCACATGAACCTTTGATCACTTGCTTGTCATCTTTAAGTATAAACTTAAATTCCTGGTATGGTTCACAAGGCATTTTGTCATCTGATTTCTGCCAAGGTGCCTCCTCAGTTTTATCCCTCTGCCCCATTTTCTTTTCTCTCACACCACCTCCAGCTCAGTTTACATTTCAACAATAGCATATTGCCTTAGATTTAGATGGATTTGCACATGCTGGTAAAGAGCCTGCCTGCAAATGCAGGAGACATACATAATAGAAGAAGATTTGATCCCTGGGTCAGGAAGATCACTTGGAGGAGGGCATGGCAACCCACTCCAGTATTCTTGCCTGGAGAAGCCCATGGACAGAGGACCCTGGCGGTCTACAGTCCATCGAGTTGCAAAGAGTCAGACTCAACTTAGCATCCATGAATGCACACACATTCTGTTCTATTTTGCTTTAAACAGCCTTCTTTTGTTTTTCTCTCTCCTCTTAAATTGGATTCCTGAACTTGGGAGCTCAGTACCAACAGTCTTTCACTCTTTCACCCCATGTAACCCAATCAGAGGCTCTTAAAACAGGCCATGCCTCCTTTCTAATGAAAAACAAAAATGAAAACAGGTATTGCCTCAATACACGTGAATCCTAGTCTGGAAAGATACTTACAAGGGATGCTTTCCTAGGGAGTAGTTAGGAGAATTTTTTTAAGGCAAACCCAACAAATTCCATCTAAGTGAATGAAAATAAAAGTGTTTTCATTTAAAAACTGTAAATATAAAATCTGAAGCATGAATCCTGCAAATACTAACTTCTTTTAGATGATTATATCTTGAGAGAAGTATGGCCAGAGATTAAAAAAGGAAAGGTTGTTATGAAGATTCATTCAGTATAAAGTGAGAAATTTTTAAAATTCTTGAATAATGGAGTTATATACTATATACTTTTTATGCTTTCTTTATGTTTTTCACATAGTAAAACTGAATATTTTAAATTTTGTGTTTTTTTTTTTAAGATGTAGAAGTTTTTATATACTTTGGTATCAATCCCTTATGTGATTTTCAAATTGTTTTCTCCCATTTCAAGCCTGCCATTTCAGTCTGTGTTCTTTGATATATAAAAGTTTTAAATCTTGATGAAGTCCAACTTATCTATTTTTCATTGTATTGAAGACTTCCCCTTATACTTTCTTCTCAGCTTTTTGTAGTTTTAGCTCTTTGACCCATTTTGAGTTAATTCTTTTTATACTGTAAGATAAGGATCCAACTCTGATATTTTTCATGTGAATATCCAGTTTTCCCAACATCATTTGTGGAAAAGACTGTTCTCCCCTTGAATGGTCTTGGCACCCTTATAAGAAACCATTTGACCACATGTGCAAGTGTTTACATCTGGATTCTTTACTCTGTTCCATTGGTCTATGTGTCTGTCTTTATGCCAGTACCATATTGTTTTGGTTACCATAGCTTTGTACTCCTTAAAGACTTTTATTTCTTAAAAGAGGCATATTTTGTGATCTTATCTCTGGAATAACCAATTTGGACAAATCATTCTTGGTCAGCTACATAAATTCCACTATTCTAAACCCTGGGACTAGAGGTTCAGCTAGAGGAAATGAGTGAGTTCACTAAATGAAGCAATCAGTCTATAGACATAAAGTGGAAACCAAACTTGAGCTGTGCAGGCTACTCCTTGGCTCTGGTACCATTAAATGAATAAGACCTTTTGTTATCAGCCATTGATCTGACCATCAGTTAGGAGACCTGTGTTTTCTGGGACAACATGTGTGTTGGTTTATGCATTGTATAACATAATGTGTCAGAGACATCAAAGGCATTGCACAAAATTAAAGGTAGAAATTGCTAATACTGCCCTGAAGAGGGGAGGTGTCAATCACCCAAATAGTCTTCATCACTAGAGTGGCATGGCTTGCCTGGTGAGAGGGACAGAGATCAAGACCAGCCTGTAACCCAAAGCCCAGGAAACTTCCTCAAGAAGCTTAGGTGAAGGGATCTTTCATATCAACTTTCCTGAAGGCAAGATTTCTATGCAAAATTTAATTATAAATCTTGATCAGGTCTACAATCTCATCACAGCTTTCTTTGACTGCATTTGGAATAAAAGGACAAATTATAAGCTTGTAAGAGGCTCTGTCCTATGTTTCTCTGTACGCTTTTGTTATGGGAAAAAGTTCAGAATCCTTTGTTGAATAGCTTCCTTTCCAATGTTTGTATCGACAAATACAACCTGATTCCCTAAGGTGGGGTATGGGTGGGGGGAATTATTATATAGCTGTCAGAATTTTCAGGAATTTTTTGGTGACTTTTTTCTGAGAATCTTCCAAACAAAGTCAATCAATGTAAATTTTCTATATTCTTGACTTTCTAAATGTCTGAGTGTATTATCATTGAGTCTGGAAATGTCAGCACTGGCTGGATCTAATTTGATATATGTATATAATGTTGAGACCAGAAGACCAGCGATCAGAGAGAGGTGACCCAACTTCCTCTAAGTCACCTACCCTGTGGGTACCGGAACTAGCACTAAACGCAGGCTCGCTGACCAACCAGCTGTTTCTCCCTCCACTTCCTGCCACCATCCCTAAGAAGTTTAATTAATAGGTATCAGCAGCAGGAAATTACAGCAGCAACTGCTTCCTTCACATACAGATTCTGAAGATTGGATGTGTTTAAAAGTCCTCAGGATGCTTTGCATTTAATGCATGCTTAGAAATTGCCTACAGATTAACAGAGTAACCGAGCCACTTAATTAAACAATTTAAGCAACATAATTAAATATGGTGCTGTTGTTGAAATTCTACCTTTCTCTTGAGGCTCCAAGTTCACTTCAATTCAGTTCAGTCACTCAGTCGTGTCTGACTCTTTGCCACCCCATGAATCGCAGCACGCCAGGCCTCCCTGTCCATCACCATCTCCTGGAGTTCACTCAGACTCACGTCCATCGAGTCAGTGATGCCATCCAGTCATCTCATCCTGGGTCATCCCCTTCTCCTCCTGCCCTCAATCCCTCCCAGCATCAGAGTCTTTTCCAATGAGTCAACACTTCGCATGAGGTGGCCAAACTACTGGAGCTTCAGCTTTAGCATCATTCCTTCCAAACAAATCCCAGGGTTGATCTCCTTCAGAATGGATTGGTTGGATCTCCTTGCAGTCCAAGGGACCCTCAAGAGTCTTCTCCAACATCACAGTTCAAACGCATCACGGCACTCAGCCTTCTTCACAGTCCAACTCTCACATCCATACATGACCATAGGAAAAACCATAGCCTTGACTAGACGGACCTTAGTCGGCAAAGTAATGTCTCTGCTTTTGAATATGCTATCTAGGTTGGTCATAACTTTTCTTCCAAGGAGTAAGTGTCTTCTAATTTCATGGCTGCAGTCACCTTCTGCAGTGATTTTGGAGCCCCAAAAAATAAAGTCTGACACTGTCTCTACTATTTCCCCATCTATTTCCTATGAAGTAATGGGACCAGATACCATGATCTTCATTTTCTGAATGTTGAGCTTTAAGCCAACTTTTTCACTCTCTTCTTTCACTTTCATCAAGAGGCTTTTTAGCTCCTCTTCACTTTCTGCCATAAGGATGATGTCATCTGCATATCTGAGGTTATTGATATTTCTCCCGGCAATCTTTATTCCAGCTTGAGACTCCAATGTCCCCTAATAATAGGAAGGATGCTGACCTGTACATTCTAGAAGGCATAAGAACATGTTTTAATAGCTATAGCTATTGTATAAATGTACTACATAGAGTACACATGCACTATATATGTAACTACAGTGTAAAGTCACTGTTTTTTTTCTTGGATCTTTTATCCATTCTGAACTCTTTTTCCTCAACTCCCTCTTTCTCATCTTTCTTTTTAAAATTTTTAAATAACTCAGCTGGAATTCCATTACCTCCTAGCTTTGTTCACAGTAATGCTTCCTAAGGTCCCCTTGACTTCATACTCCAGTATGTCTGGCTCTAGGTGAGTGATCACACCATTGTGGTTATCTGAGTCATTAAGACCTGTTTTGTATAGTTCTTCTGTATATATCTTTCCTTCCTTAATGCTTCTGTCTTCCTTTCAAAATCAGTGCCTTCAGAACACCTCCTGTACCAGCTTGCACAAAGTCATATTCATCTACTTTACTCTCTCTGACTACACACTTCTGACCATACACACCCCAGGCTGTCCCAGCTCAGTTAGTCTCATTTCCACCCAGTTTTTCACTTCCATTGACAAACTGTAAATAAGTATGTCTGGATGGTACCCTTGACATTATGTGAGTACCCCAACACAACAAAATACAACAAAGCAACACAAATCTCAACATGATCTTGTAAGCCTCCCTAAAAAATGTGCTTTATTAGAGGTATTAATATGTAGGTATCTAAGGGGGGTTGGCAATGGCACCCCACTCCAATACTCTTGCCTGGAAAATCCCATGGACGGAGGAGCCTAGTAGGCTGCAGTCCATGGGGTCGCTAAGAGTCAGACACGACTGAGAGACTTCACTTTCACTTTTCACTTTCATGCATTGGAGAAGGAAATGGCCACCCACTCCAGTGTTCTTGCCTGGAGAATCCCAGGGATGGGGGAGCTTGGTGGGCTGCCGTCTATGGGGTCTCACAGAGTCAGACACGACTGAAGCGACTTAGCAACAGCAGCAGCAAGGGGCTTTGGGAGGGGATGTTCCAGAGAAAGGCCTTAAGGAATTCTTCAGAGCCCACTGTCTGGGCCAACCCTACTCTGCCTGTGCATGGACCACCTATGAATGAGTTGAAAGGGGAAAGTCATAGAGAAGGCTCAGGTGGTAGTCACAATTTACAAAGTCTTAACTTTATAAATTGATTCTCAACTTTAGCTTTACATTAGAATTAGCTGGAGGATTTAACCAATACCAAATCCCACACCAGATCCCTGGCCGATTAAGTAAGAAACTCTGAAAGTAAAACTCAAGTGTCAGTACCTTTAAAGCTACGTTTACCCTTTGGAAAGAAAGTTATGACCAAGCTAGACAGCATATTAAAAAACAAAGACATTACTTTGTCAACAGAAGTCTGTCTAGTCAAGGCTATGGTTTTTCCAGTGGTCGTGTATGGATGTGAGAGTTGGTCTATAGAGAAAGCTGAGCACCAAAGAATTGATGCTTTTGAACTGTGGTGTTGGAGAAGCCTCTTGAGAGTCCTTGGACTGCAAGGAGATCGAACCAGTCCATCCTAAAGGAGACCAGCCCTGGGTGTTCATTGGAAAGACTTAGGTTGAAGCTGAAACTCCAATACTTTGGCCACCTGATGCGAAGAGCTGACTCATTGGAAAAGACCCTGATGCTAGGAAAGATTGAGGGCAAGAGGAGAAGGGGATGACACAGGATGAGATGGTTGGATGGCATCACTGACTCAATGGACATGAGTTTGGGTGGACTCTGGGAGCTGGTGATGGACAGGGAGGCCTGGCGTGCTGTGATTCATGGGGTTGCAAAGAGTCGGACATGACTGAGCGACTGAACTGAACTGAACTGAGGAGACTGCAGTAGCAACTATGCTGTGCTGTGCTGTGCTCAGTTGTTTTAGTCATGTCCAGTTCTGTGACCTATGGGACCATTGTCCGCCAGGCTCCTCTGTCCATGGGATTCTCTAAGCAAGAATACTGGAGTAGGCTGCCATGTCCTTCTCCAGGGGATCTTCCTGACCTAGGAATCGAACCCGTATCTCCAGCATCTCCTGCATTGCAGGCAGATTCTTTACCCACTGAGCCACCTGGGAAGCCCAATGTCAGCTATAAATGAAAACTATTGTTTGGAATTCACAATAGCAGAAAAGAAAGAGGAAGAGAGAAAAATATCAACAATGTAATTTCCATGCATTGACCAAATTTTGGCCTCTGGGCTAAGTACTTTATAAGGTAATAACACCTTACTTTATTTAGCATTTGTAAGAATGTTACAAAATTGGTAATAAAGCCTCGTTTTGGAGATGAAGAAAGTGAGGATCAAAGTAGTCACATAAGTTAGGCAGGGTCATACAACTGTCAAGAGGCAGAGCTCAGTAAACAACAACAACCATGACTAATGTGTCTATTAATATTTGATTCCAAAAGTGATGCTATCTTGACTCCATTCTCCATACCTTGCTTTTTTCCCTTTCTGGTCAGTTTAGTGCTTTTGAAGGTTCCTAAAGAAATCACCACAGGCTAATAAAACTAGGAGACAGACTGACAGAACTAGTCAGCTGCAGACAATGTGTAATAACTCAAAAAAAGAAAGCTCAGAGGACAAAACCAAGAGCATGCAGACAGTGACGAGGACCATGGAGGATTATTCCAGGCTGGAATGTAATCAAGGTTCTGTCTGATTTTTCCAGGCTGGATTTCAAAACTGGTTTTATTTTCAATTCCTTCAATTACTCCTGCATTTAGACAGGAATGTACATATTTATTATGTTAACCATTGTATGTTAGGAGTATTTAGAAATGGTAACTTGTCTTTGTATTTTCACAGGCCCATAGATAGTGAGGAATGACACTTAATAGGTTACATTTAGAAGCCTCATCCATACCTAATTAAGGTGATGCATTTTTGAACTTTTGAGCTGATGAGCTATAGATGAGATTTTGAATTTTAAAGCTTTAATGACATGAGATCCTTCAGAACACTGGGAGTTGTAGATATATTTTTCATATTATATAGGCTGGCTTTATGGAGACCACAAGGCAGAATGTAGTAGGAAGAATTCCATGGTGCTGTCATAATTCCTGTCCCTTGATGTTTCTCTCAAGACTATATCACATGGCAAAGGGAGTTTGCATATGTAATTAAGGTTACTAATCAGTTAAAATTAAAATAAGAACATTATCTGAGTCAGCTCAATCTAATCACATGAACACTTTAAAAGGACAAATTTCTTCCCAAAAAGAGAGGCTCTGATCAAGGATGTTGCTGACCAAGGGTGGGCTATGGAGTAAGGATTCAAGGGTGATCTGAAGGAACAGAAAATGTTTCCCAATCTGACAGATTTATGTAATTTTTAGTCACAGAAAATTATCATATTTAAATTAATACAGCAGAAAGCATATTACTGATTTTTTTAAAAGTCACTGTAGCAGGTGTATGGGGAAGCTGACTTGAGGATGGTAAAAGAAAAATATCTGGCAACCCAATTTCACCTTGAAGCACAGGTGACTCTAGAGGAGTCTGGAGTTGGTGGTAAACTGAAGGTAACGAGAGCAAAACCAAATCCAAATCTTAGATCAGTGGCTAGCCAGCTTGGCATTCTCCATGTTAACAACCTAGTAGAAGAGGCATGCTCATTTCTAGACCTCTGTCGTATTTGTCCCAAGCCCCTCTGTTCTACACATGATGCTCAGCGAAGAGAGAGAAACCATAAGACCAAGAAAGATCAAGGGAAAATAATTTGCTCTCAAGAGACAAAGCATTCAATCCACCAGACTCAAAAGTGCCCAGAGAAGGAATTTTAGATGGCTATGATTAATATGTTAAAGTGAAAATGTTGGCCACTCAGTCAAGTCCAGCTCTTTGTGACCCCATGGACTGTAGCCCACCAGACTCCTCTGTCCATGGAATTCTCCATATAAGAATACTTGAGTGGGTAGCCATTCCCTTCTCCAGGGGATTTTCTCAACTCAGGTCTCTCACATTGCAGGTAGAGTCTTTACCACTTGAGCCCACTAGAGATGTCCCAATATGTTAAAAGTTCATAAATATAGCAGAGAATATGAATTAAAAGAAGTCATGTGCCCTTTCCACCCTCTCTGTCTCCATAAGGGACAACAAAGCAATCTCTAAAAACTTATCCCATTCTTAACTTTTCCATTGAACTATTTATACACTTGAGTAGGATATTGGTCTAATAATAGTTTAGTTTTATTTAAATTTCTTAGAATGTCATGTGTATCTGGCCAATGATTAGATCATTACTAAAGTTTTACAAATTTAAACATCCTCTTACTCAAAGATACCTTGTCTACTCTGTGACAATGATTCTTAAATGTTCATTTGCTAAACAGCACCCATTAGTAGACTGAATAATGGCCCCTCTCCAAAGATGTCCATGTCCTTATCCCTGGAATCTGGAAATGTCACCTTATATGGTAAAAGTGAAAAGTGTTAGTTGCTCAGTCGTGTCTAACTCTGTGACTCCGTAGACTCACCAGGAGTAGCCCAGCAGGCTTCTCGGTTCATGAAATTCTCTAGGCAAGCATACTGGAGTGGGTAGCCATTCTCTTCTCCAGGGATCTTCCCAACCCAGGGATTAAACCTTGGTCTCCTACATTGCAGCAGATTCATTACCATCTGAGCTGCCAGGGAAGACCTATATGATAAAAGGGACTTTGCAAATGTAATTGAAGTCAAAATCTTGAGATGGGGAGATTATTTTGCATTCACCAGGTGCTTTCCTTATCATCATAGAGTTTTTATAAGAGGGGAACTAGAGATCAGAGAAGGAGTAGAAAATGGGACAAGGAAAGGAAGGAGTTGAAGTGATAGAAGGAAGGAACAGTGAATGAGGAAATGGAGGTGATCTCCAGAAGTTAGAAGAAATCTTGTTTTCTGATTGAGCTCACGAAAGCCTCTGATACCTTGACTTCAGCCCATTGAAACTCATTTCCAGAACAGTAAGAGATGACATTTGAGCATTGACAGAGGGGTCTGGAGGTTATAATCCATGGGGTTGCAAAGAGTCGGATACAACTGAAGCAACTTAGCACGCATGCACGCACAAGCTCTAAATTTGCAGCAACTTGTTACAGTAGCAATAGGAAACTAATACTCATGCAGAGCCTGGTAAAATAGAAACTGCAAAATAGCACTTCCAGAGATTCTGAATGAGTTATTCAGAAATCTTAGTTTTCATTAAGCACCTTGGTTATTGTGATGCTGTTAGTTTGTAAATTACATTTAAGAAACATTACACAGTTTTATAAAACACCAGGTTACTTTTGTGAGCTAAAAGAATCCAGGCATTTTTTTCATTTAGCAATTTCTTTGTAGCATTAACTTGATACATACATGGTGAAATAATATATTTTTTGAAATGCTATTTTATGTATTCTCCCCCAAAAAGGAAATTATAGAGCTCAAAATTATTATTAGTTCTGCTCTTAACATCAACACATTTAACTGGGTAAATCTTTTTTTCCTCTAGATGGGCAGTTTTTAGTCTGACAATGTTAACTTTTTAAACAACCTCATTCTTCTTTTCTATCTTGTTTGAGAACATGCAGAAGGGAACAACTATAGCCACTTTTAGTGTTTCCTAAAACTAATTACATGTTAATTGTATAACACTAGAAAAAGGAAGAGAGTTCCAGAAAAACATCTATATCTGTTTTATTGACTATGCCAAAGCCTTTGACTGTGTGGATCACAAGAAACTGTGGAAAATTCTGAGGGAGATGGGAATACCAGACCACCTGACCTGCCTCTTGAGAAATCTGTATGCAGGTCAGGAAGCAACAGTTAGAACTGGACATGGAACAACAGACTGGTTCCAAACAGGAAAAGGAGTACATCAAGGCTGTATATTGTCACCCTGCTTATTTAATTTATATGCAGAGTACATCATGAGAAACGCTGGACTGGAAGAAACACAAGCTGGAATCAAGATTGCTGGGAGAAATATCAATAACCTCAGATATGCAGATGACACCACCCTTATGGTGGAAAGGGAAGAGGAACTAAAAAACCTCTTGATGAAAGTGAAAGAGGAGAGTGAAAAAGTTGGCTTAAAGCTCAACATTCAGAAAATGAAGATCACGGCATCTGGTCCCTTCACTTCATGGGAAATAGATGGGGAAAAAGTGGAAACAGTGTCAGACTTTATTTTTTTACGCTCCAAAATCACTGCAGAAGGTGACGACAGCCATGAAATTAAAAGACGCTTACTCCTTGGAAGAAAAGTTATGACCAACCTAAGATAGCATATTCAAAAGCAGAGACATTATTACTTTGCTGACTAAGGTCCGTCTAGTCAAGGCTATGGTTTTTCCAGTAGTCATGTATGGATGTGAGAGTTGGACTGTGAAGAAGGCTGAGCTCCGAAGAATTGATGCTTTTTGAACTGTGGTGTTGGAGAAGACTCTTGAGAGTCCCTTGGACTGCAAGGAGATCCAACCAGTCCATTCTGAAGGAGATCAGCCCTGGGATTTCTTTGGAGGGAATGATGCTAAAGCTGAAACTCCAGTACTTTGGCCACCTCATGCGAAGAGATGATAAATTGGAAAAGACTCTAATGCTGGGAGGGATTGAGGGCAGGAGGGGAAAGGGACGACAGAGGATGAGATGGCTGGAGGGCATCACTGACTCGATGGATGTGAAACTGAGTGAACTCCAGGAGTTGGTGATGGACAGGGAAGCCTGGTGTGCTGCGATTCATGGGGTCACAAAGAGTCAGACACAACTGAGTGACTGAACTGAACCGAACTGAGGTACAGTTAAATTTTTCTGTTTTTTTTTTTTTATTGTTGTTGTTGTTTGTTTTGTTTTTTACTTCATGAACTGTTCCTCCAAATGACTTTGTCTTTTTTATTAGTCTTTTGTCTAATATTGATACATTAAAAATTTTCCAGTTCAGTAATAATATCTTGTAGCAATGGAAGAACCAATCCAGGATAGCCCAGTGAGTTCAGATAGCTTTCAGAAACTCTCAGTGAGCTTTCTGAGGCTTTCATAAGGCTCCAAAATGTTCTTTATTCTGAACAGTAGGACTTCATTAAAATGTTTCACATTTGTGTGGCAAAGACAAATTACAGGAGCAAAAAGAAAATGAGCAGTTTTATTGAAGAAGGAAAATTTGAGCCTTCTTAAAAGAGGGAACTTTGTGTGTGTGTTACTTTTATTTCTATAGGCATTAAGACAGACAGTCTCACTTGTCCACTCAGTGGCCCATCACATATTTTCCAAGACAACAGCTTTGTTGAAATTTAGATTGGAGACTTATAACTGGGTTTCAAGTAATTTTCTATTTTTTATACACACAAATAGGGCTAGGTAGATGACCAATCACTAACATCTATGCAAGGTACAGTAATTACAGAAATCTGATGGCTGCTCTAAACACTTAGGATCTATCTCTTCTGTAGCCTCTGTGCTATTTTGTTCAAATCTCTAAATTTGTATTGTATCACCCTTACCTGTGTGTGACTCTCGTTAGACTAAGACCTTGGAAAAACAACTTAAATTCATTTCTAGCTTTGTATTATCAGTTCCTAGAGACCAGAGTGACCTGCAGTGATTAATTGTTAATGCCCCCTTTGCTTTTGGGGGTCTGGGAGATGATGCTAAATAGTTTCACACAGGATGTTATGACTCTACTCAAGGAGTCTACAGTTAAATTTCTGCTCAGATCTCAATCAGAAGTATTTTTTCAAAACAAAGACGTTCTTTGTTATTTGCATCCCTAAAGTCAAATATTCTTCACTGATGCAGTGATTCAACACACAGACCCAAAACTTAGACTTACTGTTCAGTCGCTCAGTCATGTCTGACACTGCGACTCCATGGACTGCAACATGCCAGGCTTCCTGTCCTTCACCATCTCCCAGAGCTTGCTCCAACTCATGTCCACTGAGTTAATGATGACATCCAATCATCTCATCCTCTGTTGTCCCTTTCTCCTCCTGTCTTCAGTCTTTCCCAGCATCAGGGTCTTTTCTAATGAGTCAGTTCTCCCCATCAGGTGGCGAAAGTATTGGAGCTTCAGTTTCAACATCAGTCATTAGAATGAGTATTCAAGATTGATTTTGTTTAGGATTGACTGGTTTAATCTCTTTGCAGTCCAAGGGACTCTCAAGAACCTTCTCCAACACCACAGTTCAAAAGCATCAATTCTTCAATGTTCAGCCTTCTTTATGGTCCAACTCTCGATTATACTCAGATGCGAGAGAGACATTAAAGAGCCAGGCAGGCAGTCCTAAGACAGCTCCAGCACCGTAAAAAAATTAAGTCAACAATTTTTAGAGCATGATGAAAGATTCAAGGCCTCAGAAGTATCAATGTATAGAGACTTGATTTGAAAATGAATTTTGAGCATTTGCATGTGCAAAAAACAGGCACTTTCTTCAGAGAGAAGTAACTGTTCTAATTCATGAATGCCCTTTTTTTCCTAAATTAAATGAGATGAGGCAAAATAGGTAGGTGCACACAGAGGAGGATCAGGAGAACTCACAGACACTTGACACCAATCAATCAAAAATAATTCCAGCCAAGAATACTAATACGGGGGCAGGGGAATGCTTGCTATTCTTTTTCCCACCAACTTGCTAGACTCTTTATCCCTTGATCAAAATCTCTCATGGAAAAAGACATTAAATATTCTGATTGATCAGAATCCAGACAATTAATTGAACCCCACTGAGGGTCTGTGTCCTTCTGACAAGTCCTGAACTTTCTATTTTCACATACATTGCTTATGTGTAAAGGGCACTCTTGTGCTGTTGCTTCTTGAAAAGTACAAAGGAAAGGTCTTCAAACTGACAAGCGGAAACCCTCCTGCTACATCTTTAATCTGTCTGCAATTTATAGGTAAAACCAAGCTGGTGAGTCCCTCTCTTTAGGCAGTAACCTGTTAATTTGTTATTGTTTTCACAGTCTGCCTCTGTATTCATGGGAATTCTGGCTTCTAGATTTAGATTTGAGGAGCAAGTAGAAAGGGCTACATGAACCTTAGACTTACAATATTTGACACAGTTTCCTAGATTACCAAAAGGCATTTTCCTCTATATTAAAGATATTTTCTATATTTTCCCCAGCTTTATTGAGATAAACTTGACATACAAAATTGTGTAAGTTTAAGGTATATGGATTCAGACATACAGATATTGATTAAGGCTTATTCTTTACCATCTGAGCCACCCCAGAAGTTCAAGGTATACAATGTGGTGATTTGAAATATGTATGTGTTACAAAAGTGTCACTTTGATAACATTAATCGCCTCACATTTTTACAGTGTGTGTGTATATGTGTGTTGTGAGAACATTTAAGATCTGCTCATTGGAGAAGGAAATGGCAACCCACTCCAGTACCATTGCCTGGAAAATCCCATGGACAGAGGAGCCAGGTAAGCTACAGTCTATGGGGTCGAAGATCTACTCATGGCAAATTTCAATTATATAACAAATATTGCCAACTGAGGTCGCTATGCTAACTATTATATTACCCAGATCTAATATCCATGTTGCAAATGGCAGGATTTCCTTTTTATAAAGTTGAGTCATATTCCATTATATATATACACATATATATGTTTATATATACACTTTTTTCTTTTTTTTTTTTTTCACCATGCCATGTAGCTTGCTGGATCTGTTTCCTGACCAGGGACTGAACCCAGGTCATGGCAGTGAAAGCCCAGAATCCTAACCACTGGGCTACAAGGGAATTTTGTGTGGAGAATCCCAGGGACGGAGGAGCCTGGTTGGCTGCCGTCTATGGGGTCGCACAGAGTCGGACACAACTGAAGTGACTTAGCAGCAGCAGCAGCAGCAGCATGTGAATAATGCTTCAATGAACATGGGATGTGTATATCTTTTCAAAATAGTGGTTTGATTTCTTTTAGATATATACTCAGAAGTGGAGTTGTTGGATTATATGGCAGCTCTATTTTTCATTTTTTGAGGATGCTATACTTTTTTCCATAATGTTTGACTAATTTACATTTCCACCAATGGAACAAAATAGTTCCCTTTTCTCCACATACTTTTTAATCTCTTCTCTTTTTCTTAATAACCATTCTAACAGGTATGAGGTGATATCCCATTGTGGCTTTGGTTTTCATTTCTCTGATTATTTGTGATGGTGAACACTTTCATGTACTTGTTGACCATCTATATCTTCTTTAGAACAATGTCTGTTCAGGTTGTACTCCCATTGTTATTATTTTGCTATTGACCTGCATGAGTTCCTTATATATTTCTAATATTAACTCCCATTTTCCCATTCCATAGATTGATGCTTTTTTTGCTGTCCAGATATTTTTTGAGGTAATGTGATTGTAGTTATTTATTTTTACATTTTTGTTTCTTGCCAAGATCAATATCAAGGAGACTTTCCATTGTATTTTCCTCTAGGAACATTATAATTTGGGGGCTTATATTTCAGTCTTGAATCCATTTTTATTTAATTTTTGAGAATGGTATAAAATGGGATCTAGTTTCATACAGAGGAACCAGAGATCAAATTGTCAATATCTGCTGGATCATAGAAAAAGCAAAGGAATTCCAAAATAATATCTACTTCTATCCACTGAGTATGCTAAAGCATTTGACTGTGTGGATGACAACAAACTATAGAAAATTCTTCAAGAAATGGGAGTACCAGACCACCTAACCTGCTTCCTGAGAAATCTGTAGGCAGGTCAAGAAGCAACATTTAGATCTTGACATGGGACAATGGACTGGTTCCAAATTGGGAAAGGAGTATGTCAAGGTCGTGTAATATCACCTTGCATATTTAACTTATTTGCAGTGTGTGTCTTGTGAAATGCCTGACTGGAAGACACACATACTGGAATCAAGATTGCGGGAGAAATACCAATAACCTCAGATATGCAGATGACACCTCCTTAATGGCAGAAAGTGAAGAGGAACTAAAGAACCTCTTCATGAATGTGAAAGAGGGGAGTGAAAAAGCTGGCTTAAAACTCAACATTCAGAAAACTAAGATCATGGTATCTGATCCCATCACTTCTTGGCAAATAGATGGGGAAACAATGGAAAAAGTGACAGACTTTATTTTGGGGGACTCCAAAATTACTGCAGATGGTGAATGCAGCCATGAAATTAAAGGATGCTTGATCTTTAGAAGACAAGCTATGACCAACCTAGACAGTGTATTAAAAGCAGAGACATTACTTTGCCTATGAAGTTTCATCTAGTCAAATCTATGGTTTTTTGTGGGAATCATGTATGGATGTGAGACCTGGACCATAAAGAAAGCTGACCACCAAAGAATTAATGCTTTTGAACTGTGGTGCTGTAGAAGGTTCTTGAGAGTCCCTTGGAGAGTAAGGAGATCAAACCAATCAATCCGAAAGGAAGTCAGTGCTGAATATTCATTGGAAGGACTGACGCTGAAGCTGAAGCTCCAGTACTTTGGCCATCTGATTTGAAGAACTGACTCATTGGAAAAGTTCATGATGCTTGGAAGGATTGAAGGCAGGCAGAGAAGGGGATGGCAGGACAGAGAATGAGGTGGTTGGATGGCATCATCGACTCAAAGGACATTAGTTTGAACAAGCTCCAGGAGTTGGTGATGGACAGGGAAGCCAGGCATGCTACCGTCCATGGGATTGCAAAGAGTTGGAAATGACTGAGTGACTGAACTGAACTAAACTCTTACATTGCCAGGTGGATTCTTTACCACTGAGACACTAGAGAAGCCCAGGTGACTGTATATGCATGGATTTATTTCTGGGCTCTCTATTCTATTCCATTGGCCTGTGCGTCTGTGTATATACCTGTGTTTTGATTACTATAGCTTTGTAATATAGATTGAAATCAGAAAGTGTGAAGCCTCCAATTTTATTTTATTCTCAAAATTGCTTTAGCTATTCTTATGTGGTTCCATACTAATTTTAGGATTTTTTTTTTTGTACCCTGAGGAAAAATACCCATGAAGTTTTAGTAAGGACTGCACTGAATATATAGATATTTTTGGGTAGAATGGGCATTTTAACCATCTTACTTCTTCTGAGCCATGAACACATAGTATTTTTCCATTTACTTGTGTTTGCTTAAATTTATTTCATCAAAGTCTTATAGTTTGCAGTATACAGATCTTTCACTTCCTTGTTAAATTTATTCCTAAATTTTTACTCTTTTTGATGCTATTGTTAGCAGCATATTGTTATGTGTCTTTCAGAGTTTTAATTGTTTTTGTGTTGAAACACAACTTATTTACATGCTGGTTTTATATCCTGAAACTTTACTGAATTCATTAATTAGCCCTAACATTTTTGGTGAAGTCTTTAGTGTTTTCTATATATTGGGTCATGTCATGTGCAGAGATAGGTTTACTTTTTCCTTTTTGATTTGGTTGCCTTTTGTTTCTTGTTATTGCCTAATGCTCTGGCTAAGAAGCACAAGCTGGAATCAAGATTGCTGGGAGAAGCATCAATAACCTCAGATATGCAGATGACACCACCCTTATGGCAGAAAGTGAAGAGGAACTAAAAAGCCTCTTGATGAAAGTGAAAGAGGAGAGTGAAAAAGTTGGCTTAAAGCTCAACATTCAGAAAACAAAGATCATGGCATCTGGTCCCATTACTTCATGGGAAATAGAAGGGGAAACAGTGGAAACAATATCAGACTTTATTTTTTGGGGCTCCAAAATCGCTGCAGACAGTGATTGTAGCCATGAAATTAAAAGATGCTTACTCCTTGGAAGGAAAGTTATGACTAAACTAGATAGCATATTCAAAAGCAGAGACATTACTTTGCCAACAAAGGTCTGTCTAGTCAAGGCTATGATTTTTCTAGTGGCCATGTATGGATGTGAGAGTTGGACTGTGAAGAAAGCTGAGAGCTAAAGAATTGATGCTTCTGAACTGTGGTGTTGGAGAAGACTCTTGGGTCCCTTGGACTGCAAGGAGATCCAACCAATCCATCCTAAAGGAGATGAGTCCTGGGTGTTCATTGGGAGGACTGATGCTAAAGCTGAAACTCCAATACTTTGGCCACCTGATGTGAAGAGTTGACTCATTGGAAAAGACCCTGATGCTGGGAGGGATTGGGAGCAGGAGGAGAAGGGAATGACAGAGGATGAGATGGCTGGATGGCATCACCGACTCAATGGAGATGAGTTTGGGTAAACTCCGGGAGTTGGTGATATACAGGGAAGCCTGGTGTGCTGCGCTTCATGGGGTTGCAGAGTTAGATAGGACTGAGCAACTGAACTGAACTGAACTGAAGACTTCTAGTAATATGTTGAATAGGAGTCATGAAAGTGAAAATCTGTGTCTTGTTCTTGATCTTAGGTAAACTTTTCATTGTTCAGCTTTTCATTGCTTAGTATGATATTAATTGCGGGTTTGTTATATATGGCTTTTATTTTGCAGAGATTTTTTCCCCTTCTATATCCATGTAATTCAGAACCTTTGTTACATAAGAGTGCTGAATTTTGTTAAATGAATTTCCTCTATCGATCAAGAGGATCATATGATCTTTTAATTGAAGTATGCTCGATTTACAACTTTGTGATACCTTCAGGTGTACAGCTAAGTGATGTGTATATTCAGATGTGTATATTCTTTTCCACTATAGGTTATTACAAGATACTGAATACAGTTTTCTGTGTTATGCACAGTTGTGTTAGGATGTGATACTTGGAGGTGAAGTTCTCTTCCTGCAACCAGGAAGCAACACATCTCCAAATGAAAGCCAACACCTTGAAGATAGTGCTGGAGGCAGGAAGGAGAAAGTGTGTGTGTCCCAGAAGTCAGTACTGAGCTTTTACACATTTGTACCAAATATAGCCTGGCTCTAGAAGACTTTTATGTGAAACAGTAAATTCTCTACCATTTAAGTCAGTTTCATAGTGTGTTCTACAACTTGTACCCAGTGACATCCTAAATGGTGACATCTGCTTTCTGGATGATTACAGAGGTCTCTTCAAGATTATTAAAATAGTATTTATTTCTTACTCGGCTTTTCATCTTTCTGGGCTTTTTTCCATGAAATAGAACCTCAAAATGTCTAGAAGGGAAAAGCTACAAAAAGGACACTGAACACCTAATACAAATATTTAGTTGTCCACAACAAAACTTCCCAGAAGTTTCTTGCTTAGAAAGAATTAGAAATTTTAAGAGAATACAAAGAAAAACATTTATGGCTTATTGTAGATGACTATATAGCTAGCTGTATCATACCATATGGACTTCCTAGGTGACTCAGTAATAAAGAATCCATCTGCCAAGGCAGGAAACATGGGTTTAATCCCTGGGTCAGGAATATCCCTGAAGGAAATGGCAACCCACTCCAGTATTCTTGTCTGGAAAAGCACATGGAAAGAAGAGTCTGGTGGGCTACAGTCCATGGGGTCACAAAAGGGTCAGATACAACTTGGTGTTTAAACAACAACAATCATACTATATAAAGTTCTCATTATACTTCATGTTTAATAAGTATCAATAAACACTTTCCTTAGGACTTCCATGGTGGTCCAGTTGTTAAGACTTCATGCTTTCACTGCAGGGGTGCAGGTTCAATGCCTGGTCAGGGAACTAAGATGCTAAATACTGCACATTATGGACAACAAATAAATAAATTCCTTGTCTTCATAAAGATGCAAATTAAAAATGCCTCAAGTCAAAAGTAAAATTAAATGTATGGAATAGAGACATAGCTATTGTATGGTGGTTAAAACCGAGGTTCCTGGAAGTATAGTACCTCAATTTATAATACTGGTTTAGTATCTTACTATATGTATAATAAGGGGGAAGGAACAAATCAAATTGCCTCAAATTTCTCATTTCAAAAGGGAGGATAACAATAGTATCTGTACTAGTTGTTGTCATATATACGTATATACATGGTAAGTTACTTCAGTCATGTCCAACTCTTTGCAACCCTATGGACTGTAGCCTGCTAGGCTCTTCCGTCCATGGGATTCTCCAGCAAGAATACTGGAGTGGGTTGCCATGCCCTTCTCCAGTGGCTCTTCCCTACCCAGGGATCAGACCTGCATCTTTTATGTCTTCTTAATTGACAGGTGGATTCTTTACTGCTAGCACCATCTGAGAGGCCCACATATCTTTTATCCAATTCATCAAACCAAGATTAGACCCTTCAAGAAATGTCAGTAAAGTTCTTACATTCCAGAAATATATACCTCTTTATCAATCTAATCCTTTATATTTTATACTTACTAACTTGATCTTTTGCCTCCTAGTTTAAGTTTTTCAAGAAATGGTATTTCTATCAACCCCAGAAACTCAATAATTTGGGTAGACAATGTTTTTCTTTTTTGTCTTATTTAAATGTCAAAAATATTCTCTGCACTGAATTCCAGCTCAGGGAGAAATAAAAGATGATAACTTAGTGGACTAATATGAATACACCATCGTCATTCTTATTGGAATCACTGCTGCACATTTTCAGCAAATTTCTTTACAATAAAACAAACCTCTAAATCATTGTATTTTTACCTATTATATCACCTTAGAGAATCCATGACTATGTGGCTATTATTATTACTAAGCACATGCTATACATCAAATACTTTGCAAGGTTTTTGATCTGCATTAGCCGTTCCTCCAAAAAGCTTATGTGGTTCATGAGGTTCAGGGGAATCAAGCCAGTCATCCAAGGTCACATAGCTCATAGTGGTAGAGCCAGGATTAGAACAAGAGTCTATTTTTGTTCCCAGTCCCCCCCAACCCCCCACCCTGGAATGAAACTCCAATAACTTCCAAAGGACAAAATATTTCTAAAGTTATTTTTTTTGTGTTTTTTTTTTTTTGTAGTAAAATACACATCACACACACAAAAATCTTACCATTAGTGACATTTACTCTGTTGTAAACCATAACCACATCTAGTTTAAGAATATTTTCATCACCTCAAAAGGAAACCAGATACTCATTGAGCAGCCTCTCCCCATTTCCCCTCCCGGCCACCACTGATAACCACTAATCTTCCTTCTGTTACTATGAATGGTCCTATACTGGATATTTCATATAAATGGAATCACATAATTATTTAATGGCCCTTTAAATTAGAATTAATTTAAAATATAGAAAGTATATGAAACCAAATTTTCAAAACTTCAGCTTATAATGGGAAAATTTATAGATTAATTAATAAAATAATTCACGTAATAACTTTTGATCTTAAAAAATCATTTTGATTTTGATATCTTTGCTTAATTTATATCATAGGAACTATTGCTTAAAAAGAAGTCCAGGGTTTATTGTAAAGAGGTTTGATCTAGGACCTATCTCAATGATTTTCTGACTTTGTGATGCTCGGAAATTAATTCAAGATGACATTCTGAGTCTATAGAGCAGTCAGTCTACACCACCTTGAGATACAGTCTAAGAATGTTCCTCCCTTTCAGGCTGCATTTTAGGAACAAGTCTTAACTCAGCAGCATTTGGATAGCACTGTCTTTATTGTCCTAAGAATCAGGCCTATTTCTATAAAGAATATTCAATATAAATATGAAGAGATGACTAATTACATAATATGATTTTAAAGTTATCATCACTCTTGGCACCACCCCAAGTATAGTCTTAGTCAGATTTCCCATCTGACTATTGAACTCATCTTGTGAACAAAATGTTGTTTTCAGAAGGTCACTGATGAACTGCACACATCTCTTCTCATTGCTAAGATGCTCTTACACTTTGTATGCAAGGAATAGACCATTTTTAGCTGAGTGTTTGTATCACAGCACCACAGTCTGCCTTTCCCAGGAGGAATCAGCCTGATTCTCCTACCTGACTGCTGAGTATCACTGGTAAACTTTCTGGCTGCTACTGGATCAAGTAGTTTTGTGATGTCTATTAACCCTGGTTTGCATTGCTCCTTTTCATGGTGGCCAGTTACAAAGCCAGGATCTCAGTTTCTCACAACTGTGGTATCATCTTTTCTGGTTTCCTTTCTTTGCCTACTGGTGGCTGATGCTATGGAGAAGGAAATGGTGATGCTAGAGAGACCTCAAAGGCCCTTAAGTGTCAAGTCTGTGGCACCTGCAACTGCTCTGATCTCGACCTTCCACATACAAACTTGGGAAGTGTGGACAAGTTTCCTGACCTCACTTCTCTAAGCTTCTGTCTCCTTACCTTGCACTGTAAAAAGGAAAATATTTTGTTATCAAGCAGATCTGAATATACATAGCTCATCCCACAAAGATGAGAATCAAAATTGCCAATGTAACATGGGTTTTGATGTTTAAACTGACATCCAGGGAAGTCTTATTGTGCTGGACAAAGGCTTGTACATCATATTCTACAAAGAATGTTCGAGAATATGAAAAAGGTAAAGGTAAGGAATGGAGTAATAGCTAATATTCACAGTGCATAGAAGAGACAGGAATTACTATTCACATTTAATGATGAGAAAAGCAAAGCATAGGGGGGTTAACCAGTCCAAGGTAACAGAGCAAGTCAATGACAGGGCTAGAATTTGACCCGAGGCAGCTTATGTTCAAAGTCGGTTAAACATATGACTGTATTTCCTGAACAATTCATCTAGAAAATAATTTCAATATGTTATTATTATGTTATTAATATGTTCAATATGTTCAATTTATGTTATTCTGATGAGAATCAGTAAGGTGGTTAACTTATGCATGCTCTAACAATATTGGCAATGAAACTGTGGCACCCAATGAGGGAATATATTCAAATGTTCAAGCAGAGGTTGCAATATAATCTTTGGGGACTTCAGTCAAAAGGGCTTCTGCAGTGAAAATGGCAGGTAGGATTTGATGAATCCTGGGTTTCTTCCTAAAATTCCTGGAGCACAGACTTCAGTATTCTACACTAGCTCTTCCACTTCCTGCATGACTTCATCTCATCCAGTCCTTGGCTGGATCACTGATATACATAAATTCTAATCTTCAACATAGTCCTGAAAACAACCACTCTTATTCCCATTTTACAGAGGGAGACGCTGATCTCAGATAGTTAGTTAGTAAAACATGGATACTTTCTCAAGCTTTCTAATTCCAAACCTTCTATTCTTTAAAAGCAACTTTTGTGTAATATTGAATCCCTCAACAATAGCCAAAAATTGAGGCATCTGTATAGGAGTACTTACCTGATTCTTCCCTTACTGTGTTCTCTTTATTTGTAAAAATATTAATGTCGATGAGGGTGGTCATAGCATTCATAATTATAATATGAATACCACCCTAATTGGCTTTTATTGCTGCTTGGGAAGGGGTCAGAGTTGTACATGGAATATTTAAGTTGAAATGTCATTTTCAATACTTAATAAAATCCAGTTAGGATTTTATTGATTAATTAGTGTCTACATGAAGCATTCTATTTTTCTAAAGGCCAGTAATGCTCCTGACTGTTCCCTAAATGTTAACATATTCAGATAATTATAGCTGTATCATACTTGCTACTTAGACTGTTTGAATTACTTGCTATTTTCAAGGTCTCAAATTCAAGTTAAGCAATCTTTTAAAACAAAAATGATCTTCAAATAACCTAAAATAGTTGTCATAGAAAATCTCTCTCAAATACCCATTAATTTATGGCTATAAACATGCTAGTACCCTCCTATACAGAAGCTCATTTGCAAATGCTTTAGAGGTAACGAAGCTGGGCTGGATAAAAGAGGTACTACAACTTATGAAGATCCCTGAAGCATAGCAGTGTTTTAAGGTCAAATGTATTGCCTAAGGAATTTAAAACTTCTGATTATAGTACAACAGCATGAGTGAGAAACCTAGGTTTCAAACCCAGACCAAGTATATTCAATTTTTTGGTCAAATCCCATTCAAGTGTCACTTAGCAATCACTTGCTATCACCTCCTATTTCTCTGAAACAAGCTGACGTGAGATTCAAAAAGAATCAGACATTAGTGTCTGAAGAAATGTAATTGAATGGAAGAAATTTAGAATAGGCAAAAGTGCTGAAGCTGAAGCTCCAATAATTTGGCCAGCAGATGTGAACAGCCAACTCATTATAAAAGACCCTGATGATGGGAAAGTTTGAAGGCAGGAGAAGGGGACAACAAGGGATGAGATGGTTGGATGGCATCACTGACTCCATGGATACGAGTTTGAGCAAGCTCTAGGAGTTGGTGATGGACAGGGAAGCCTGGTGTGCTGCAGTATATGGGGTCACAAAGAGTCTGACATGAATGAGTGACTGAACAACAACAACAACAAAATGTGTTTAGCAGTTTCTGTTTGTTGGACTGATATCTATCTATACTGGTCAATGCTTTTATCTTAACTGGAAAGACCAGCCAAAATACGTATGTATTACTATCAGAAAGACTAAAGACCTCTTCAAGAAAACTGGAACTACCAAGGGAATACTTCATGCAAGGATGGGAGTGATAACGGTTGGAAATTGTAAGGACTTAACAGAAGCAGCAGATATCAAGAGGAGGTGGCAAGGATACACAGAATAACTATACAAAAAAGGATTTAATAACCTGGATAACCACACTGGTGAGCTCACTCACCTAAAACCAGACATCCTGGAGTGTGAGGTCAAGTGGGCCTTAGGAAACATTACTACTACAAACAAAGCTAGTGGAGGTGATGGAATTCCAACTGAGCTTTTTAAAATCCTGAAAGATGATGCTGTTGAAGTGCTTCACTCAATATGTCAGCAAATTTGGAAAAATCAGCAAAGGCCACAGGACTGAAAAAGGTCAATTACCATTCCAGTCCAAAGAAGAGCAATGTCAATTGTGTTCATTTCACATGATAGCAAGCTCATGCTCAAAATCCTTCAAGCTAGGCTTCAGCAGTACATGAGCCAAGAAAGTCCAGATGTACAAGCTGGGTTTAGAAAAGGCAAGGAAACCAGAGATGAAACTGCCAACATTTGTTGGATCATGGAGAAAGCAGGGTAGTTCCAGAAAAACATCCTTGTTTCTGTTTCATAGACTACACTAAAGCCTTTGAGTGTGTGGATCACAAAAAAATGGAAAATTCTTAAAGAGATGGGAATACTGGACCACCTTATCTGTCTCCTAAGATACCTGTATGCAGGATAAGCAGCAGCTGTTAGAACTGGACACGAAATAACTGACTGATTAAAAATTAGAAAAGGAGTCTGACAAAGTTGTACATTGTCACCCTGCTTATTTAATTTCTATGCAGAGTACATCATGGGAAATGCTGGGCTGGATAAATCACAAGCTGGATTGAGGACTGCTGGGAGATATATCAACAATCTTATGATTATATAGTGGAAGTGACAAATAGATTCAAGGTATTAGATCTGATAGAGAGAATGCCTGAAGAAGTATGGATGGAGATTCCTAACACTGTACAGGAGTCTGTGATCAAAATCATCCCTAAGGGAAAAAAATACAAAAAGGCAAAATGGTTGTCCAAGGAGTCTTTATAAATATAGCTGAGGAAAGAAGAGAAGTGAAAGGCAAAGGAGAAAAGGAAAGATACAAAGAAATAGAGGAAAACAATAGAATGGGAAAGACTAGATATTTCTTCAAGAAAATTAGAGATACCAAAGGAACATTTCATGCAAAGATGGGCACAATAAAGAACAGAAATAGCATGGACCTAACAAAAGCAAAAGATTTTAAGAAGACATGGCAAGAATACACAGAAGAACTGTACAAAAAAAAAAAAAAAAAAAAAAAGGTCTTAATGACCCAGATAAGCACAATGGTGTGATCATTCACCTAGAGCCAGACATCCTGAAATGTGAAGTCAAGTGGGCCTTAGGAAGCGTTACTATGAACAAACCTAGTGAAGGTGATGGAATTCAGCTGAGCTATTTTAAATCATAAAAGATGATGCTGTTAAAGTGATGCATTCAATATGACAGCAAATTTGGAAAACTCAGCAGTGCCACAGGACTGGAAAAGGTCAGTTTTCATTCCAGCCATGGATTGGACAAGTTGGAGCCCTTGTTCTGAAATGTGGCTGGTGACCCTTCATTTTCAGCTGCCAGAGACTGTGGTCTTTCAGCCTTTCTCAGTGCCTTGTGCACTCCATACTGAAAAGTTTCCAGGGATCAAGTTATACCAGATCTTTAAGCATACATAAAGGTAGTCCTAATATATCTTTTGGCTGCCTCCAGAGTTAGATGTGAATGAGTGGCTAAAGCACAACACAGCATCCCATTGCAGGGGGAAAGAGCTTTTCCCAAGGGTATCCAGGCCTATTCTCTTTTGGCACAGATAGAACAGAATGTTTATCTTTGTACCTCAAGCCAATGACATTGCCACTCTAGCAAATTCCTGCTCCAGAGAAATTCAGGAATGGCAATCATTGTTTCTGAACTGTATTTTACTGATTTTCCACTTATATAGTCAGCTCACTTGCTGAAAGGAGAAATTGCATGCTACAGCCTCTGTTTGTTTTGTTTGCACTTTTTCAGCAGCTGGGTTGGATAACAGGAGAGTGGATAAAAGGTGTCTGGATCCCACCTATCCTCAAGCACTTTAACAGGAAAAAAGAAAAACAACCATGTGTTTCATGCACCATATGCCCTCAGTATTGTGTGTTAATAACACCAACCCATACTTTTGTATCTCTTCCATGTGACAACTATGGTCCAATGCTGTGAGTGAGTGCTGAGTATGAGAAGATATTGCTTTGATGGAAACATACCATATGCAACATAGCAAAGAAAAACTTTTATGAAACAGGAAAAGAAAGGACATGGCCGCATATGAGAACCAGAGGGGTACAGAAAAGAAAGACACAAGTGAAAGTTGTTTGGAGGAGTTTGGACTGGGTCTTTTTAAAAAATGGGTATGAAGATATAGCAGGTAGGGAAAAATGGGGGAAAACCATCTAGATATAGCAAAACCTAAGCAAAAATCTGAGATTGGAGAATAAGGGAAAGAGATGGGCAATGGGGTGACTTGCTTCTCACAGAGATGTATGGTGGAGTTGACAAGGCATGGCATATATTTACTTTTTCCAAAGAAACAGCAGAAACCCATGATGTTCAGTCACTCAGTAGTATCCAACTCTTTGCAACCCCATGGACTGCAGCACCCCAAGCTTTCCTGTCCTTCACCACCTCCCATTTCCCAGAGCTTGTTCAAACTCTTGTCCATTGAGTCAATGATGTCATCCAACCATCTTGTCCTCTGTCCTCCCCTTCTCCTCTTGCCTTCAATATTTCCCAGCATCAGGATCTTTTCTAATGAGTCAGCTCTTCGCAACAGGTAGCCAAAGTATTGGAGCTTCAGGTTCAGGATTAATCATTCCAACAAATATTCATGGTTGATTTCTTTTAGGATTGAATGATTTGATCTCCCTGCTGTCCAAGATACTCTCAAGAGTCTTCTCCAGCACCACAGTTTGAAAGCATCAATACTTCAGTGCTCAACCTTCTTTAAGGTCCAACTTTCATATCTGCACATGACTACTGGAAAAACCATAGCTTTAACTGTATAGACATTTATTGGAAAAGTGATGTCTCTGTTATTTAATACATTATCTAGGTTTGTCATAGCTTTTCTTCCAAGGAGCAAGAATCTTTTCATATCATGGCTGCAGTCAACTTCCGCAGTAATTTTCAAGTCCAAGTAAAAAAAGTCTCTCACTGTTTCCATTGTTCCCCATCTATTTGCCATAAAGTGATGAGACCAGATGCCACGATCTTTGGTTTTTGAATGTTGAATTTTAAACCAGCTTTTCACTCTCCTCTTTCACTTTCATCAAGAGGCTCTTTAGTTCCTCTTTGCTTTCTGCCATTAGAGTGGTGTCATCTGCATATCTGAGGTTATCAGTATTTCTCCCTGCAATCTTAATTCCAACTTGTGCTTCATCCAGCTTGACATTTCTCATGATGCTTTCTGCATGTAAGTTAAATAAGCAGGGTGACAATATACAGCTTTGACACTCCTTTCCCAATTTTGAACCCATTCATTGTTCCATGTCCAGTTCTAACTGTTGCTTCTTGACCTGTATACAGGTTTCTCAGGAGGCATGTAAAGTGGCCTGGTATTTCCATCTCTTTGAAGAATTTCCCACAGTTTGTTGTGAATTTTTTCCAAAGAAACACCAGAAATCTATGTTACTCTGCACCGGTCTCATTCAAATTGCAGTCATTCTTATATTTGTCTATCTTTTCTCCAACTAGAATGCCAATTTGTTTTTGGAAAGAGCTGCTGCTGCTGCTGCTAAGTCATTTCAGTCGTGTCCGACTCTGTGCGACCCCATAGACTGCAGCCAACCAGACTCCCCCATCCCTGGGATTCTCCAGGCAAGAACACTGGAGTGGGTTGCCATTTCCTTCTCCAATGCATGAAAGTGAAAAACGAAAGTGAAGTCGCTTGGAAAGAACAGTTTCTTATAAATGTATATTTTCACTGCTGATTTAGTATCTAGCAGAGTAACTAAATGCTAAGTGTATTTATTAGTGAATGACCTAGTGATTACATATAAGATGCAAGTGATTTGCTTTTCCTATTCATATACTTTTTGAGTGAAAACAGTTGCTTAAGAAAATATATCAGTTTCATGTCAATGCTGAGTTTTGTTATTTGTGTGCTCCTCTTATTACTACCCACATAATGAATTGCAGCCTTGTCATGGCAAAGGGGCTTGCATAACTCAAGGAGCTATTAGCCATGCCTTGCAGAGCCATGCAAGACAGATGGGTCACAATGAAGAGTTTTAACAAAATATGATCCATGGGGGTGGGGAGGAAAATGGCAACCCACCCCAGTATTCTTGCTCTGAGAACCACACAGGTGGTATGAAAAGACATAAAAATGTGACACTGGGAGGTGAGCCCCCAAGGATGGAAGGTGTCCAATATGCTACTAAAGAAGAGTGGAGGGCAATTACTAGTAGCTCAAGAAAGAGTGAAGTGACTGGGCCAAAGAGGAAAGAATGCTCAGGTGTGGATGTGTCTGGTGATGAAAGGAAAGACTGATTTTGTAAAGAACAATATTGCATAAGAACCTAGAATGTCAGGTCTGTGAATTAAGGTGCAAGAATGAAAGTCGAATTAAAATGAATGGGAAGAGCAAATTTAATTCATATGACCATTGTATCTATTACTGTGGTCAAGAATCCCTTAGAAGAAAGGGCTTAGCCCTCATAGGCAACAAAAGAGTCCAAAATTAAGTACTGGGTACAACCTCAAATATGACAGAATGATCTCGGGTCTTTTCCAAGGCAAACCAAAGAGTAATACAAGTCTATACCCCAACCACTGATGCCAGAGAAGCTAAAGCTAACCAGCTCTGTGAAGACCTATAATACTTTCTAGAACTAATACCAAAAAATATGTCATTCATCTTAGGGGATTGGAATACAAAAGTAGGAAGTCAAGAGATATCTGGAATAACAGGCAAGTTTGGTTTTGGAGTACAAAATGAAGCAGGGCAAAGGCTAACAGAGTTTTGTCAAGAGAATACACTGGTTATAGCAAATGCAATTTTTCAACAACTCAGGAGATGACTCTACACATGGACATCAGAAGGTCAATATCAAAATCAGATTGATTGTGTTCTTTGGAGCTGAAGATGGAGAAGCTGTGTATCAGTTCAATTCACTTCAGTTGCTCAGTCATGTTCAACTCTTCATGACCCCATGGACTGCAGCATGCCAGGCCTCCCTGTCCATCACCAACTCCTGGAGTTTACTCAAACTCATGTCCATTGAGTTGGTGGTGTCATGCAACCACCTCATCCTCTGTCATCCCCTTCTCCTTCGGCCTTCAATGGTTCCCAGCATGAGGGTCTTTTCAAATGAGTCTGTTATTTACATCGGGTGGCCAAGTTCTTTATAGTCAGCAAAAACAAGACATGTGTTTGAGATCATGAGCTCCTATTACAAAATTCAGGCTTAAATTTAAGAAAGTAGGAAAAACCTTTAGGTCATTCAGATATGACCTAAATCAGATCCTTTATGATTATACAGTGGGGGTGATGAATAGATTCAAGGCATTGGATCCAGAGTGCCTGATGGATAGCAGTTCATATAATATTGTAAAGAGGCAGTGACCAGAACTCTCCTAAAGAAAAAGAAATGTAAGAAGACAAAGTGGGTGTTTGAGGAGGCTTTACAAATAGCTGAGGAAAGTAGAAAAGCAAAAGACAAGGGAAAAATGAAAAGATATACCCAACTGAATGCAGAGTTCCACAGAATAGCAAAGATAGAAAAGAAGCCCTTCTTAAAAGAGCAATGCAAAGAGATATAGGAAAACAATAGAATGGAAAAGACTAGAGATCTCTTCAAGAAACTTGGAGATCTTTTTAATATGTTGTTGGATTCTGATTGCTAGAATTTTGTTGAGGATTTTTGCATCTATGTTCATCAGTGATATTGGCCTGTAGTTTTCTTTTTTTGTGACATCTTTGTCAGGTTTTGGTATTAGGGTGATGGTGGCCTCATAGAATGAGTTTGGAAGTTTACCTTCCTCTGCAATTTTCTGGAAGAGTTTGAGT
Source organism: Capricornis sumatraensis (assembly GCF_032405125.1). Lineage (NCBI taxonomy): Eukaryota > Metazoa > Chordata > Mammalia > Artiodactyla > Bovidae > Capricornis > Capricornis sumatraensis. The sequence goes on along the minus strand of NC_091071.1, from coordinate 123,035,078 downwards.
AGGATAGGTGTTAGCTCTTCTCGAAATTTTTGGTAGAATTCAGCTGTGAAGCCGTCTGGACCTGGGCTTTTGTTTGCTGGAAGATTTCTGATTACAGTTTCAATTTCCGTGCTGGTGATGGGTCTGTTAAGATTTTCTGTTTCTTCCTGGTTCAGTTTTGGAAAATTGTACTTTTCTAAGAATTTGTCCATTTCTTCCACATTGTCCATTTTATTGGCATACAACTGCTGATAGTAGTCTCTTATGATCTTTTGTATTTCTGTGTTGTCTGTTGTGATCTCTCCATTTTCATTTCTAATTTTATTGATTTGATTTTTCTCTCTTTGCTTCTTGATGAGTCTGGCTAGTGGTTTGTCAATTTTATTTATCCTTTCAAAGAACCAGCTTTTGGCCTTGTTGATTTTTGCTATGGTCTCTTTTGTTTCTTTAGCATTTATTTCTGCCCTAATTTTTAAGATTTCTTTCCTTCTACTAACTCTGGGGTTCTCCAATTCTTCCTTTTCTAGTTGCTTTAGTTGTAGAGTTAGGTTATTTATTTGACTTTTTTCTTGTTTCTTGAGGTATGCCTGTATTGCTATGAACTTTCCTCTTAGCACTGCTTTTATAGTGTCCCACAGGTTTTGGGTTGTTGTGTTTTCATTTTCATTAGTTTCTATGCATATTTTGATTTCTTTTTTGATTTCTTCTGTGATTTGTTGGTTATTCAGAAGTGTGTTGTTCAACCTCCATATGTTGGAATTTTTAGTAGTTTTTCTCCTGTAATTGAGATCTAATCTTAATGCATTATGGTCAGAAAAGATGCTTGGAATGATTTCGATTTTTTTGAATTTATCAAGTTTAGATTTATGGCCCAGGATGTGATCTATCCTGGAGAAGGTTCCATGAGCACTTGAAAAAAAGGTGAAATTCATTGTTTTGGGGTGAAATGTCCTATAGATATCAATTAGGTCTAATTGATCTAAGGTATCATTTAAAGTTTGCGTTTCTTTGTTAATTTTCTGTTTAGTTGATCGGTCCATAGGTGTGAGTGGGGTATTAAAGTCTCCCACTATTATTGTGTTATTGTTGATTTCCCCTTTCATACTTGTTAGCATTTGTCTTACCAAGTGGGCTTTATCCCAGGGATGCAAGGATTCTTCAATATCCGCAAATCAATCAATGTAATTCACCACATTAACAAATTGAAAAATAAAAACCATATGATTATCTCAATAGATGCAGAGAAGGCCTTTGACAAAATTCAACATCCATTTATGATAAAAACTCTCCAGAAAGCAGGAATAGAAGGAACATACCTCAACATAATAAAAGCTATATATGACAAACCCACAGCAAACATTATCCTCAATGGTGAAAAATTGAAAGCATTTCCCCTAAAGTCAGGAACAAGACAAGGGTGTCCACTTTCACCGCTACTATTCAACATAGTTCTGGAAGTTTTGGCCACAGCAATCAGAGCAGAAAAAGAAATAAAAGGAATCCAAATTGGAAAAGAAGAAGTAAAACTCTCACTGTTTGCAGATGACATGATCCTCTACATGGAAAACCCTAAAGACTCCACCAGAAAATTACTAGAGCTCATCAATGAATATAGTAAAGTTGCAGGATATAAAATCAACACACAGAAATCCCTTGCATTCCTATACACTAATAATGAGAAAGTAGGAAAAGAAATTAAGGAAACAATTCCATTCACCATTGCAACAAAAAGAATAAAATACTTAGGAATATATCTACCCAAAGAAACTAAAGACCTATATATAGAAAACTATAAAACACTGATGAAAGAAATCAAAGAGGACACTAATAGATGGAGAAATATACCATGTTCATGGATTGGAAGAATCAATATAGTGAAAATGAGTATACTACCCAAAGCAATTTACAAATTCAACGCAATCCCTATCAAGCTACCAGCCATATTTTTCACAGAACTAGAACAAATAATTTCAAGATTTGTATGGAAATACAAAAAACCTCGAATAGCCAAAGCAATCTTGAGAAAGAAGAATGGAACTGGAGGAATCAACTTGCCTGACTTCAGGCTCTACTACAAAGCCACAGTCATCAAAACAGTATGGTACTGGCACAAAGACAGAAATATAGATCAATGGAACAAAATAGAAAGCCCAGAGATAAATCCACACACATATGGACACCTTATCTTTGACAAAGGAGGCAAGAATATACAATGGAGTAAAGACAATCTCTTTAACAAGTGGTGCTGGGAAAACTGGTCAACCACTTGTAAAAGAATGAAACTAGATCACTTTCTAACACCGCACACAAAAATAAACTCAAAATGGATTAAAGATCTAAATGTAAGACCAGAAACTATAAAACTCCTAGAGGAGAATATAGGCAAAACACTCTCAGACATAAATCACAGCAGGATCCTCTATGATCCACCTCCCAGAATTCTGGAAATAAAAGCAAAAATAAACAAATGGGATCTAATTAAAATTAAAAGCTTCTGCACAACAAAGGAAAATATACGCAAGGTGAAAAGACAGCCTTCTGAATGGGAGAAAATAATAGCAAATGAAGCAACTGACAAACAACTAATCTCAAAATTATACAAGCAACTTATGCAGCTCAATTCCAGAAAAATAAACGACCCAATCAAAAAATGGGCCAAAGAACTAAATAGACATTTCTCCAAAGAAGACATACAGATGGCTAACAAACACATGAAAAGATGCTCAACATCACTCATTATCAGAGAAATGCAAATCAAAACCACAATGAGGTACCACTTCACACCAGTCAGAATGGCTGCGATCCAAAAATCTGCAAGCAATAAATGCTGGAGAGGGTGTGGAGAAAAGGGAACCCTCCTACACTGTTGGTGGGAATGCAAACTAGTACAGCCACTATGGAGAACAGTGTGGAGATTCCTTAAAAAATTGCAAATAGAACTACCTTATGACCCAGCAATCCCACTGCTGGGTATACACACCGAGGAAACCAGAATTGAAAGAGACACATGTACCCCAATGTTCATCGCAGCACTGTTTATAATAGCCAGGACATGGAAACAACCTAGATGTCCATCAGCAGATGAATGGATAAGAAAGCTTTGGTACATGTACACAATGGAGTATTACTCAGCCGTTAAAAAGAATTCATTTGAATCAGTTCTGATGAGATGGATGAAACTGGAGCCGATTATACAGAGTGAAGTAAGCCAGAAAGAAAAACACCAATACAGTATACTAACACATATATATGGAATTTAGAAAGATGGCAATGACGACCCTGTATGCAAGACAGGAAAAAAGACACGGCTGTGTATAACGGACTTTTGGACTCAGAGGGAGAGGGAGAGGGCGGGATGATTTGGGAGAATGGCATTCTATCATGTATACTATCATGTAAGAATTGAATCGCCAGTCTATGTCTGACACAGGATACAGCATGCTTGGGGCTGGTGCATGGGGATCACCCACAGAGATGTTATGGGGAGGGAGGTGGGAGGGGGTTTCATGTTTGGGAACACATGTAAGAATTAAAGATTTTAAAATTTAATAAAAAAAAAAAAAGAAAAAAAAAAAAAGAAAAAAAAAAAAAAAAAAAAAGAAACTTGGAGATATCATAGGAGCATTTCATGCAAGGATGGGCATGAAAAAGGAGAGAAATGGTATGGACCTAACAGAAGCAGAAGATAGCAAAAGAGGTGCAAAAATACACAGAAGAACTCTCGAAAAAGGTCTTAACCATCCAGACAACTATGATTGTGTGGTCACTCACTTAGAATCAGACGTCCGGGAGTATGAAGCGGAGTTTTCTTACAAAGCATTAATAAGAACAAAGATATTGGAGGTGACAGAATTCGAGCTGAACTATTTAAAATTCTAAAATATGATGCTGTTAAAATGCTATACTCAATATGTCAGCAAATTTGGAAAACTCAGAGGTGGCCATGGGACTGTAAAAGTCAGTTTTCATTCCAATCCCAAAGAAGGGCAATATGAAAGAATGTTCAAACTACTATATAATTGCACTCATTTCACATGTTAGAGAGGTTAATGTTCAAAATTCTTCAAGGTAGGCCTCAGCAGAACGAGGGCTGAGAACTTCCAGCTGTGCAAGCTGGGTTTTAAAGAGTCAGAAGAACCAGAAATCAAATTGCCAACATTCATTGGATCATGGAGAAAGTAAGGGAATTCCAGAAAAAAAAACAAATCTATTTCTGCTTCATGGACTTGACTAAATCCTTTCACTGTGTGGATGACTACAAATTGTGGAAAATTCTTAAAGAGTTGAGAAATACCAAAACACCTTACCTACATTCTGAGAAACCTGTATGCAGTCAAGACGCAACAGTTAGAATCAGACATAGAAGAATGGACTGGTTTACAACTGGGAAAGGACTGGGTCAAGGCTGTATATTGTCACCCTGCTTATTTAACTTCTATGCAGAGTACATCATGTGAAATGCTGAGCTAAATGAATCACCAACTGAATTCAGATTGGAGGGAGAAATAGCACCAACCTCATATATGTGGATGATAGTAGCCTAATGGCAGAAAGTGAAGAGGACCTAAAGAGCCTCTTGATGAGAGTGAAAGAAGAGTTGGCTTGAAACTCAGCATTCAAAAAACTAAGATCATGGCTTCTGATTACATCATTTCATGAGAAATAGATGGGGGAAATGTGGAAGCAGTGACAGATCTTACTTACTTGGGCTCTAAAGTCACTCTGGACTGTGACTGCAGCCATGAAATTAAAAGAGGTTTGCTTCCTGAAAAGAAGTTTATGACAAATATAGACAGCATATTAGAAAGCAGAGACATCACTTTGCTGACAAAGTTCAAATAGTCAAAATAATGGTTTTTCCAGTAGTCATGTAAGGATGTGAGAGTTGGACCATAAAGAATACTGAGCATCAAAAAACTGATGCTTTCAAACTGTGATGCTGGAAAAGACTCTAGAGAGTTGCTTGGACTGCATAGAGATAAAATCAATCAATCTTAAAGGAAATCAATCCTGAATATTCATTGGAAAGAATGATGCTAAAGCTGAATCTCCAACATCTGGCCCCCTGATTCGAAGAGTCAACTCATTGGAAAATACCTTGGTGCTAGGAAAGACTGAAGGCAGAGGAGAAGGGGGTGGTGGAGGATGAGATGATTAGATAGCATCAGCAATTCATTGGACATGAATTTTAACAAACTCCAGGAGATGGTAGAGGACCAAGGCTCCTGGTGTGCCCTAGTCCATAAGATTGCAAAGAATGAAACACAACTTAGAGACTGAACAACAAGAACAAACTTATTGCTATTAATAGAAAAAAGTATATTTTTATATTTGCCACTCATACAGCTGTTTTTATTCAAATTTAAAAATACAGCAGAAATTGATAAAACTAGATTTTTGATCAAATTCCAGATAAAACACTTGGCTTATAGAAGTTTCTGCCCTTGGAATAATGAAAAGATATTTAATGCAAGATTTAGTTTATGTGGTCTGTCTTAGTTATAATATGTCATCTGCTTTAGTTTGTTCTCCTCTTCCTATATCTTCATTATAAACATTTATTCATTTCTCCATTGAAATGTCACATAAACAAAAAAATGGTAAAATCTCTTCCCCATGGAACCCAGTAGAGCAGTGATTCCTGAAGATCAATAAACAAAAGAGAAAGACACAAAAGATTTAAATAGCTTTTTTTTTTTTTTAATAACATAACCATATTTGGCCACCTCATGCAAAGAGTTGACTCATTGGAAAAGACTCTGATGCTGGGAGGGATTGGGGGCAGGAGGAGAAGGGGGCGACAGAGGATGAGATGGCTGGATGGCATCACTGACTCGATGGACGTGAGTTTGAGTGAACTCTGGGAGTTGGTGATGGACAGGGAGGCCTGGAGTGGTGCATTTCATGGGGTCACAAAGAGTCAGACACGACTGAGCGGCTGAACTGAACTGCACTGAACCATATTTATTTAATTTAAAAAAAATTATTTTAGTTGGAGGCTTATTACTTTACAATATTGTAGTGGTTTTTGTCATACATTGATATGAATCAGCCATGGGTTTACATGTGTTCCCCATCCTGAACCCCCCTCCCACCTCCCTCTCCATCCCATCCCTCTGGGTCATCCCAGTGCACCAGCCCTGAGCACCCTGTCTCGTGCATCGAACCTGAACTGGCAATCTGTTTCATATATGATAATATACATGTTTCAGTGCTATTCTCTCAGATCATCCCACCCTCGTCTTCGCCCACAGAGTAAAATTGAAATATAATTGACATACAGAGAAATGCACAAGTCTTAAGTTGGTAAAATCTACACCCATATAATTACCATACAATAATACATTATAAAACATTTCTGTCAACCAAAAAATTACCCATTCTAGCAAATAGGAAGTAAAGGTATGTTACCTTTTTCTGATATTATTTCAAATGAAATAATTTTGTATTGACATTTCCCAAAATTAACAGCTATCAAACGCTGTATTTTGCAATTTAAAGAAATTTGGTTATTAGTTTCAAATTATTTTGTTTTGTGTTTTATGTTCCACAAGCTTTTCTAGCTTCACAGTCATGCCATCTGTGGATAATTACAGTACTACCTTTTATAATATTTATTACTTTATTGGACTTGTTTGGATGTCTAATTCTGATTTGAAATGGTAAGAAAAGTTATCCTTGTTTTCCTTGATCTTTTGGAAAAGGGTTCAACATTTTAGTAATTAATGTAATGTTTGCTGTAGGGTTTCTGTAGATGTCCTACATTGTATTGACAATGTTCCCTTTTATTCCTAGTTTTCTGTTTTTAATCATGAATTGATGTTGACTTTCAACAAAGGCTTTTTCTGCAACTATAATTTTCTCCTTTAATTCAGTTAATGTTATAAATAACATGGATACATTTTTCTGAAGGTTAAATCAAAGGATTACCTATGATAAACCCTATTGTTGTTGTTTTTTAGTTGCTAAGACCTGTGCCACTCTTTCTGCAACCGTATAGACTGCAGCCCTCAGACTCCCCTGTCCATGGGATTTCCCAGGCAAGAATACTGGAGGGGGTTACCATTTTCTTCTCCAGGGGATCTTCTTGAACCAGGGATCCAACCTGTGTCTCTTGCATTTGAGGTGGATGCAAGGTGGATTCTTCATGCTGAGTCACCTGAGGAGCCCAGGATAAACCCTACAAGGACATACAATGCATTATTATTTTTTATACATTGCTGAATTTGTTTGGTAATATTTAGTAAAAAAAAAACTTTGTTGTTTATTCAAGAGGTGTGTTAGTCTGTTATTTTTCTTTTCTGTTTTATTTGTTGTTGTTGTTTTGGCTGCATCACTCATCTTGTGGAATCTTAGTTTCCTGACCAGGGATTGAGCCTGCACTCTCAGCAGTGAAAGCACAAAGTCCTAACATTGGACCACAAGTGATTACCTGTAATTTTCTTTTCTTATAATGACTTTCTCAAGCTTTGGTATCAGGATTGTGGCGACTCAACATCTTTTTAAGAGAAAAAAAAAAAAAAAAAAAAAGAATGCATAGAGTTTCTTAAGGCAAAGTACTAGTTCCACTTATAAATGTTTAATAGCATGAATCAGCACCATTATTTTGTGTTTTTTTAAAATAAGATTTTTCAAATGTGGATTCATATTCTTTACTAAATATAAGACTGTTTTATATTTTCTGTTTAATCTGGAGTCAGTTTGGTAGTCTGAATTTCTCATATAATTTCTCCATCATACGAATTGTCAAATTTATAGATAATTGGTCATAAATTTTGGATATATAGAGATATTTTTGGTTTTCTTTCTGATTGCAGCACTTAAAAAAATAAGTATTCTAGTCATTCTTATCTAAGAATTTTCAATCTTATTAATATTTTAAAGCAACCAATTTTAGTCTATTAACTTTTCTGATATTTTTTTCTAATACACTAAATAATGCTTTATTATCGTCTTTTTTCTACTTACTTTGGATTTAATTTGCTTTTAATTTTTAACTTTTGAGGGTAGGAATGAAGACAATTGATTTTAAACTTTTTTTATTTTCTAAAATAACTAAAGTTATTACACTTCCTCAAAATGCTATTTGCCTATATTTGTCAAGTTCTGATAAGATGTAATTTCATTATTATTCAATTCAAAATATTTTCTAATATATCTTGCAATTCATTTTTGTCCAACTATTATTTTGAAGTATCTTAATTTCCAAACTTTTTTGTATTTTTAAAAATATGCTATTGACTTTTTTTTTGTCGTTTATTCACTAAGTTGTGTCTAACTCTTCTACAACCCTATGGACTGTATCTTGTCAGGATCCTGTTTATGGTATTTCCTAGGCAAGAATACTGGAGTGGGTGACCATTTCCTTCTCCAGGGAATCTTCTCATCCCAGGGGTAGAACCCACATCTTCTGCATTGGTTCTTTACCACTGAGTGGCCAGGGAAACCCATTGACATGGAATTCTAATTATGTTGTAATCAGAAATTATATTATAAAATATTCCCATTGTTTCCTGATTTGCTGAAATTTCTTTCAATGGGCTAACAAGTAATCTGTCTTCATGAGGATTCCAACTGCAATTGAAATAAATTTACATTTGTTAGGAATAATGATCTATAAAGGCAAATTATGCTAATTTGGTTAATGATGTTCAAGTTTTCTACATTCTTATTATTTTTCCATTTTTTAATACTGTTTACAGGGAGATGTGAGAGTTGGACTGTGAAGAAAGCTGAGCACCGAAGAATTGATGCTTTTGAACTGTGGTGTTGGAGAAGACTCTTGAGAGTCCCTTGGACTGCAAGGAGATCCAACCAGTCCCTTCTGAAGGAGATCAGCCCTGGGATTTCTTTGGAGGGAATGATGCTGAAGCTGAAACTCCAGTATTTTGGCCACCTCATGTGAAGAGTTGACTCATTGGAAAAGACTCTGATACTGGGAGGGATTTGGGGCAGGAGGAGAAGAGGACGACAGAGGATGAGATGGCTGGGTGGCATCACTGACTCGATGGACGCGAGTCTGGGTGAACTCCGGGAGATGGTGATGGACAGGGAGGGCTGGCGTGCTGTGATTCCTGGTGTCACAAAGAATCGGACATGACTGAGCGACTGAACTGAACCGAATGAACAGGGAGATGGGTACTGAAAGTGATTTGGAGTTCAGTGCCTCAACTTACACCAGTTAAATAATCACCAGAAATGCATCCTCCCCAATAATTGTAATATGCCAGCATGGTTGCAAAATAACAATTCTAGAGAGTAATGAAACTCTGACATTATCTATTGACAGAAATCACTTTTTTATATTGCTCAAGTATGCACAAAATAGAGATTCAATCTTTGCATACTTGCAGTCTTTGTCGAATTATATAGCTCATACAAATATAAGAACTGGGGCTTCCCAGATGGTAAAGAAACTGCCTGCCAATGCAGGAAACACAGGAGATGTGGGTTCAGTGCCTGTATTGGGAAGATCCCCTGGAGAAGGAAATGGCAACCCACTCCAGTATTCTTGCCTGGGAAATACATGGGTAGAGGAGCCTGGTGGGCTATAGTCAATGGGATTGCAAAGAGTCAGACACGACTGAGCAACTGGGCACATATGCACTGTAATGTCTTATGGATTATGTTTTACTAAAACAAAATTGCCAGTATACGCTTTAATAGTGAAAAGATGTTGCCTGAGATTCTGTTCTGTATTTATTTTGTAATTTGAATTCAATAATACTTAATGCACAGATCTCTTTTTCTATCAGAATGTTCTACTTATTTGTATTGAGTAATATTTTATTATCAATATATATTTTTATTACAATATAGTTTATTTCTGCTGTACAGTAAACTGATTATATATAAATAATATATATATATGAAGTGACTCAGTTATACATATATATATATACATTCTTTTTAAATATTCTTTTCCAGTTTATCATAGAATATTGAATATAGTTCCCTCTGCTATACAGTAGCATGTTTATCCATTATATATATAAAATAGTTTGTATCTGCTATCCCCAAACTTCCAGTTTACATCTTTCCCACTCCCATCCCCCTGGACAACTACAAGTCTATTCTCTATGTCTGTGAGTCTGTTTCTGTTTCATAGATATATTTATTTGTGTCATATTTTAGTTTTGACATATAAGTAATGTCATATGTTATTTGTCTTTCTTTTGCTGACTTACTTCACTTAGTGGGATAAACTCTAGGTTCACTCATTACATTATTTCATTCTTTTTATGGTCAAGGGACATTTCATTGTGTTTATATGCCATATCTTTTTTATTAATTCATCTGTTGATGGACATTTAGGTTATTTCTATGTCTTGGCTTTTGTGAATAGTGCAAGAACAGTATTATCAACTAAAAATGATCATTCTCTCTCCTTAGCCAAAATTCTTTCAAGGAACAATTCCAACATACTAGTATTAATGAATAATAAGTTCAAATCTATGTCTTACTTGATTTCCTCTCTATATCTTGATTGATTTTCGGTTTCTTTTTACTAGTTTGTAGGGAAAAAATGTGTTCATAATCAAAGGCAAGAACACATATCTTGGTGGGACTGGTCCCTATTTGTAGTGAATTCAGCTTGCTCATCTCTTCTTTTCTTTGCCACTAAATGCATGATCACTGTGGTGCCTGCCTAAAACTTTCAGAATGCTATGTCTTAAAGGGATTCTAAGTCTGATTTTTTTGAGATAAGATGACACTCACATTTGTTTTTGTTGATCTCTGCTACTGCAAAATGTCATTTCTTGAGTCAGATTTATAATTTTTGCCAAGTCTCATTCAAATTGGTCCCTAGTCACACAACCATTTTTCTGTCAGCCAACAGCTACTGCTAACATGAAAGACTGGTGATCTTACTGGGCATCACACAATAAAGATATCCAGGTTCATCTGCCAATAGCAAATTCTGTGCTGCTGTGCTTGTCCAAGTATGTGTACTAAGCATTTTGTATACATGAAACAGTCTTGGGGTTTTTTATGTATATAGATTAAATTAACCTTAATATTGCATTCCAATGTACAGTCAGTGCAGACAAATACTGTTTGATTCCACTTATATAATTCACCTAGAGTAGTCACATTAATAGAGTCAGAAAGTACATTGGTAGATGCCAGGATCTTGGCAGGAGGGTGAGGAGGGGCAATGGGCATTAGTGTTTAATGAGGACAGAATTTCAGCTTAGGAAAGTGAAAAATTCAGATGGATGATTTTGAGATTTGTACAACAATGTGAATGTACTAAGTGCCACACAGAAATGTACAGTTAAATGTGGTTAAAATAGTATGCTTTATAAAATTGACTTTTGCCCCAATTTACAAAAAAAAAAAAAAAAGGAGGGGTAGAAAACCAAAATAACTCTGGATATTATATTTTTTATATTACTCTTTTTTATAAAGGTAAAGCAACTAAAACTATTGTGAGTTCAGTTATAATTGTTATAGCAATTGCAATTTGAAAATGATTTCTTCTCATCATCAACCCTACAGGAATTCACATAGTAAACCCAATAAGCAATTGCAGGGTTCTGGTCTGTGTTGGGTAGAATGAAAAGAGCTTTGGTGTGCTACAGAATTAATCATAGGCTCTGGTCACAAGAAGCACCCAAAATCTAAGGTAAACAATCATATATTTACAGAAAATTCTGTGGTCAAGCAGCATTGTGGGATTCAAAGTTTGCTGGCTAGAATATCCATTCATCTCTGTTTACTCAATTACTACTATAGCCTAAAGAGAGAGTTGCTAGAATTCATGGCCACTCGCTATTGTTTCTGTGATGAATATCTGCTCTGAGTTTCTCCCTATGTTTCATCAACTATTGTCAGACTATTTATACACCTCCTTGCTTAAAACTGAAATTGAGACCTGACACCTAAATGCTTCTGGTAGGTTTGCATAGAAAATAGTTAAGTATAAAACAGCCCGTTTAGGTTTTGTTAAGCATGTTTTTGTCTCCATTTGGCATTTATGATGTCTAACTCTTTCATTCTTTTGCCAAGAGTCACTGAGGTCTGGTGGACTTGCTAAGGTAGATTTTAACACGCTAAACTGCTTCTACCTCTTTATTAGAGATTTGCCACCTGGTTGTAATCATGTTATATGGATTGCTTATCAATATCTGAAAAGGGATGTGGAATAAAGGATAGTGCAGGGCCCAATAGGTAAGCTCTGTAGTATAATTATTCTAGTACTGAGTGTAAAACCTAATACTTGGGTGTCGTTAAAACAAAGCACTAAATCACAGCAAAGAAACAAACAACCACAAAATATATGAAGTCTAAATGGTTGAAAGGCACTGGATCACAGCAGAAAATATGTGCCAGAATTAGACAAACTGGGAGGATAGGATGGAGAAGGGATGAAGCTCATATTAAAGAGAAAAGTATGGAACACATGGCTAATTTGAGTAAAATCAACATTCTGGACTGTGGTTCTAGTCCCAAGAGGGTAAGGCAATAGAACAAGTTGCAAAGACAATGATGAAGCTCTTTTATGGGTCCTGAAGTGATTTAAGGCTCATTGTGTTTACTTCAACACTAAATGGAATTGACATAAATCATCCCTTCATTTGGGAGATGAGGAAATTTAAATCAACTCAAGTGTGACTCAGAGAAGGCAATGGCACCCCACTCCAGTACTCTTGCCTGGAAAATCCCATGTACAGAGGAGCTTGGTGGGCTGCTGTCTGTGGGGTCGCTAAGAGTTGGACACAACTGAGTGACTTCACTTTCACTTTTCACTTTCATGCATTGGAGAAGGAAATTCAATCCACTTCAGTGTTCTTGCCTGGAGAATCCCAGGGATTGGCAGAACCTGGTGGGCTGCTGTCTATGGGGTCGCACAGAGTCGGACACAACTGAAGTGACTTAGCAGCAGCAGCAGCAGCAGCAGCAGCATGCGTGACTAATTATATATATGGATTACTCACCCCCAAACCACACATGCTTCTAATGCTAAGACCAGTGTTCTCATCACTGACGCTGAGAGAGAAGACCTGTGATTTGCTTGAGGTCTGGAGGATATATTTAGAGACCCACACAAGGGAGAGGTAGGAATCAGGGAACTTTAAATGGCCCCTCCAGCTTTAAGATTAAGAAATAAAAGAGAGGGAAAAACAAACAGGAAAAAAATTGGTCTAGAATGGGGAATTTCCGAAAGTTGAGGCCAGTTATTGAGGTCATCATGCTTAGCAGGAAGCAAACCTGACTGGGGTTTTCTAACCTGAATTCAGAACATCTTCAGGACTAAAGTAATAGATTCCTTTTGTCTGCACTGACTAAGTTAGTGCCATCAGGTGACAGCAGAAATCTGCCTATCTGAGCACAGGATGGTATAAAGGATGGGGGAAAAAAGAGTCATCTGACCTGAGTCACCTGAGCCAGGATACACTCTGGAGTCTAGGCACACATTTTCTCAGGTATTCAGTCCCTTCCAGGAAAGGATCACTCACCCAGGATTTGTTAATCCAGGTGAGCTTCCAGATCAGAAATTAGTGGGATGGTTCTTTTCATGAGCATTTTTCTATATACTTGGCAGAATGTCCCTTGGGTTCCCATTAGTGTTAATTCCCCAGGTGTGGTCTGACATACTCCATAAAACCACATCCTCCTTGCTCTCAGCCCAGGGCTCTCTAGTATACTGTGACTTAGTACTCACCTAAGTACTCAGTATTAGTACTTAGGGTGAGAAATAGTACTCACTAACCCTAAGGTGAGTACTAACCCAGGTGAGTACTAAGGTACTAACCCTAACCCTAATTCTAACCCCATTTTGCTTCCTGTGTCAGATGACATGTGTTGGCCAAAAACAAAGCAGAAAGCTGCAATTAAGAAGAGTTTACTTGAGGTGTTGCAATTCAGGAAACACAGATTCAGGTAAAACCAAAAGAGTGTTCTGAGAAAAAAGAAGAGTCAGGGCCTTCTAAAGACAAAAAAGTCACAAGGTCGTTAGAAGCTGACCGATAAGAGTTGTGGTTTACTGATGTAAACCAGGAAATATTTGTCCTTAAGGAATCATGAGTTATTTGGGGTCGAGGCCTGATAAGTAGATAGGCTGTCAGGAGTATTTTAGAGTAAGGATCCAATACATATTTTGATTTCTGTCAGATGTTGTGAATGCCTTCATTATGACAATGAGTGGTGGAAAGGTCAGATTCGATCCAGGCTGAGATATGCATAAGCCACACTTTTCCGGAATGACCCTAGTGCTGCATTTTAGAGACTCTCTTAGCAATACCAACTCCATTTTGACTCTGTTTTCACACGTGGGAACACTTAAGTGACAGCATCAACTGATCAGGGGGAACTTACAGACTCAATTTTCTCCAATTTCTGCTCAGTCAAGCAGTGTAGCCAAATAAATCTCAGTGATTTATGAGACTAGTGTTTTAGCAGCTCAACTTCCCCTCCCTCTACTGGCCATTGTAGATGCTCAAGTTTCATGTTTTCAGTCTTCCCTAAATGCGAAAATTCTCAGGAAAACAACTATCCTCATTATAGCTCCAGGACTCACGTTAAGACTAGCTACCTTCAGTCTCCACTCTGAAGCACATAGAGGAGGAAAAGTTGAAGGGGAGAGAACTAGCTGTTACTGACCTCTACTGCATGCCATGCTTTGTGCTTAATGCTAATCTATCTACCTATCTATCTACCTATGTATCTAGTCTAAGTATAGGTCTATTACATTGAACGATTGAGACACTGATGCAGGATGAAGCAGGAAAAATAGTATTTTTTTCTCTGCTACATATTTAAAGGTAGTAAATATATTCTCTTTTTCTCATCCCTTGAATAATATTTTTTGACAGTTCTTATAAAAATTTAATCACATTAAAAAAAAACAGGGCTAAGTGGTTTCATAGCTAAGTAAAATATTCAGTCCAATATAATAATCAGAATTGTGAACTTCATCTAAATTTGAACCCTATTCTTTCCTCAGTTCAGGTCTTTTGGAAACTGGGACTCTGCAATAAAGAAGAGTACCAGTCCCTTTGCTTCTCAACTCCTCCAGGATGTACAAAGAAAAATTTGTGGGTAGGAGGGAGAAGGAAGCCTGAGGCATGGGGTGAGTTGGCCATGAATTTCCACTGGTGCTCTCTGGCTCTGGTGGGCATCTACAGCTGTCTACTGTTCTTGTGCGGTGCTTCAGAGGTTCTTCAGATATTTCTCAAATCTTTTGCCTGCAGTTTCCTAAAATCAAGCAGTACCTCACTTATTTGCCCACATATCACTTTCTACTCAGCCCTTATTTCTAGTGGTCCTTCCCACTCATGAGATCACATCATCTTCTTGAATGATAACATACCCCAACCACATTTCCAGATCTTTTTCTTCTAGTCTTCAACAGGTTGATACTGATTGGATGGAAGGCAAACTTTATAACTGTCGTTAATATCACAGACACTCATGTGATATACTTTCCCTAGAGCTTTGAAAGTTTCTTTCTTCCTTTCTTTCCTTAATAACAGCTTAATTTACATATATATTTCACATACTACAAATTTATGCAATTTAAATTATACTATATACTATATATGTATGATTATATTATACTTAGTGGTATTTAGTACATTCACAGAGTTATGGAGCCATCACTACAATCAATTTTAGAACATTTTTATCACCCCCAAATTTAAACCAGTAGTCATTGGTATTTATTCCCCATTTCTTCTGCTCCCCAGCCCCTGGCAGAGTCTGATTTACTTTCTCTTTATAGATTTGTCAATTTAGGGCATTATATGTAAATAGAATCATATAACACATGGCCTTTTGTATCTGGCATTTTTCACTTAACATATTTCTTTCCAAGTTTATCTAAATTATTGCATGTGTATTTCTTTTAATTGCTGAGTAATATTTCATTGGATAGATACATTATTCGCCCATTCAATTGACAGAAATATGTTTTTTATCCAATTTTCATCTATTATAAATAATGATATGACCCATGGTGGATTCATGTCAATGTATGGCAAAACCAATACAGTATTGTAAAGTAAAATAAAGTAAAAATAAAAATTAAAAAAAAATAAATAAAAAAATAAAAATAATTATAGAGTTGTGGGAATATTAAAAAAAATTATGTGCTAGTTTTAAAATGGGTATATATATGGTTACTTTTGTATTGTGTACATACCTAGGAGTGAAATTCCTTAATCATATGACAAACCTATGTTTATACTTTTGAGACATGTCCAGGTTGTTTTCCGAGGTGGTTGGACTGTTATCCATTTCCACAGCATATGAAGATTCCAATTTATTTTTATCTTTGTCAACACTTGTTATTTTTTTTGACAATAGCCATCCTAGGAGGTATGAAGTGATATCTCAGGGGTTTTTATTTGCGATTTTCTAGTGTCTAGATAGTGCATGCACTTATTGGACATTTGTATATCCTCATTGAGGAAACGTCTTTGTAAGTCTTTTGTCCATTTTTCACTGTTTGTCATTTTGTTATTAACTTGTGAAAATTATTTATATATTCTGGATAGAAGTCTCTTGTCAGATATTGATTTGCAAATATTTTCTTCCAACTTGTAGGTTGTCTTTCATTTTCTTAATGGTATCTTTGGAAAAACAAATGTTTTAAATTTCGATTAAGTACAATTTATCTACTTTTTCCTTTTTTGCTGTTGTGCTCTTGGTGCCATAGCCTAGAAATTATTGCCTAATGTAAGATTTGAAGATTTACAGCTATGACTTCTTCTAAGAGTCTCATAGTTTCAGCTGTTATATTTAGGATCTTATTTTTACCTCTTAAATTCATTTTGAGTTTATTTTTGTGTATGGTGTGAGGCGGAAGTGCAATGCTTCTTTTAAATGAAAATATCCAGCTATCTTAGCACTGTTGGTTGAAAAGAACTATTCATGTTTTCACTGAATTGTCTTGAGATATTTGCCAAAAATTAAGTGACCGTATATGTGAGGAATTTTTTAAAATAGACTTTCAGTTTTCATACGATACCATAATAACCCCTCTGTGTTCCCCTTACCTTTATATTGCTCCTCCTCCTTATCTCTCCCCATTGGTAATCACTAGTTTTTTCTCCATATCTGTGAGTCTGACTCTTTTCTGTTCTATTTAATAGTTTGTTGTATTTCTTAGATTTCACATTATAAGTGATATAATTGAATAATTGTATTTTGCTGTCTGACTAATTTCACATAGTATAATGCCCTCCAAGTAAAAATGTGTTGCTGCAAATGACAAAATTTAATTCTTCTGTGTGGCTGAGTAGTACTTCATGGTGTGTGTGCATATACATATATATATGACATACCTTTATTCATTCATCTGTTGATGGACACAGTTTGCTTCCATATCTTGGCAACTGTAAATAATGCTGCTATGAAAATTGGGGTGCACATATTTTTTCAAATTACTGTTTTTGTTTTTTAGATATGTGCTCAGGGGTGGAGTTGCTAGGTTATTTGGTAGTTCTATTAAATTTTGTACAAAAGCTCCATATTGTTTTCCAAAGTGGCATCGCAATTTATTTTCCTATCAACTGTGTGAGGGTTCTCTTTTATCCACATCCTCACTAGCATTTGTTATTTGTATTCTTTTTGATGGTAACCATTTTGACAGGTGTGAGGTGATATTTCATTGTGGTTTTGATTTTTATTTCCCTGATGACTAGCAATGTTGAGTATCTTTACATGTGCCTGTTGACCATCTGAATTTCTCTTTTGGAAAAATGTCCATTCAATTTTTCTGCCCATTTTCTAATCAGATATTTCTTTTTGATGTTGAATTGTAGGAGTATGTTGCATATTAGCCACTTATTGGTCACATTGTTTTCAAATATCTTCTCCCATTCAGTAGGTTGTCTTTTCGTTTTGTCAACAGTTTCCTTTACTGTGCAAATGTTTTTAATTATGTTCCATTTATTTACTTTTGCTTTTGTTTCTTTTGCTGTAAGAGATCCAATAAATGTTGCTGCTATTTATATAGAAGTGTTCTGCTTATGTTCTCTTCTAGGAATTTTATAGTGTGTAATCCATGCTGGCTTATTTTTTATATATGATATTAGACAATGTTCTAATTTCATTCTTTTACATGTAGTTTTCCAGTTTTCCCTGCACCACTTTTTCTCAGTTGTATATTCTTATCTCCAACTACTGTAGTTTTGCAATAAGCTTTAAAATCTGTAAGTGTGAGTCCTCCAATTTTATGCTTACATTTTGGCTCTTTTAAGTCCTTTGAATTTCCATGTAAATTTTAGGATGAGCTTATCAGTTTCTGCAAGGAACTTAGCTTTGTTGTTTTTTTTTTTTTAATTTTAAAATCTTTAATTCTTACATGTGTGCCCAAACATGAATCCCCCTCCCACCTCCCTCCCCATAACATCTCTGTGGGTATAAGTATTGCATTGAATCTGTAGAACAAGTTGGATGTTTCTTGTATATGTGAAGTCTTTCCATTAGTTGAAGTGTTCTTTAACATCTTTCAATGAAGTTTTGTGCTGTTCATTGTACAAATCTTGTATTTATTTTGTTAAATTTATTCATAATTTCATATTATTTAAATTGATTCTTTTATTAATTTCATTTTGGTTTCTTATTGTCTTTTACACTAGTTTCACAGTGAATTTTTGCATACTAATCATATCTTATAATGATTATAAATTCATTCATTTCTTATACAATTTTTCAGTGGATTTCTTAGGATTTTCTATATACAAGTGTTATGAGTTGAATTGTGCCCCCCTCCATATTTATATATTGCAGTCTTAAATTCTAGAATATGACTAAGAATATTCCAGGATATTCCAGAATCCTATGCCTCAGTATCTGACTTTATTTGGAGAAAAGTTCTTTACAGAAGTAATCTAGTTAAATCAACTCATTAGTGTGGCACCTAATCTGACCAGATATAATCAGTGTTCTTACATAAAGAGGGAAATTTAGGTACAGAGACACACATAAAAAGAAGATATGTAAAGGGATACAGGAAAAGACAGCCAGGAGAGAGGTCTGGGATGGATTTTTCCCTCACAGCCCTCAGCAAAATTCAACCATGCTGACATCTTCAGTTTTAACTTTCAGTTTCTGAAACTAAGAGATGATACATTTCGGTTTTTAATGCCATCACATCTGTAGTACTTTGTTATGGGAGCCATAGAAAACTAGCATAGCATATCATATCATCTATAAATACTTTTAATTCTTTATAATATGGACACCTTTAATTTATTTTCCAAATCCCATGGCAAAACCCCTAAGTGCAATTTTGAAGTAGAGACAATGGAAATCTTGTCTTTTTCCTCATGTTGTGATTAAAACAGTCAGTCTTTCACCATTATGTATGAGGTTAGCTATGTGTTTTCCCCAGGCCCTTTACTAGCAGAAGATATTAAGAAGAGGTGGCAAGAATACACAAAAGAACTGTACAAAAAAACTTTATGACCCAGATACCCATGTTGGTGTGACCAGTCACCTCAGGCATCCTGGAATGCAAAGTCAAGTGGGCCTTAGGAAGCATCACTATGAACACAGCTAGTGGGGATGATGGAATTGCAGTTGAACTATTTCAAATCCTAAAATATAATGCTGTGAAAGTGCTGCACTCAATATGCCAACAAATCTGGAAAACTCAGCTGTGGTCACAGGACTGTAAAAAGTCAGTTTTCATTCCAATCCCAAAGAAAGGCAAGGCCAAAGAGTACTCAAACTACCACACAATTGCACTCATCTCACGCATTAGCAAAGCAATGCTCAAAATTCTCTAAGCCAGGCTTCAAAGGTATGTGAACTGTGAACTTCCAGATATCAAGCTGGATTTAGAAAAAGAACAAAAACTACTTGTTCCTCTGATTCTCAGAAGAACCAGAGATCAAATTGCCAACATCTGTTGGATCATCAAAAAAAGAAGATAATTCCAGAAAAAAAATCTCCTTCTGCTTTTTTGACTACACCAAAGCCTTTGTCTGTGAGGATCACAACAAACTGTGGAAAATTCTGAAAGAGATGGGAATACCAGACCACCTGACCTGCCTCTTGAGAAATCTGTATGCAGGTCAAGAAGCAACAGTTAGAACTGGACATGGCACAACAGATAGGCTCCAAACAGGGAAAGGAGTACATCAAGGCTGTATATTGTCACCCTGCTTATTGAACTTATATGCAGAGTAGATCATGCAAAATGTTGGACTGGATGAAGCACAAGCTGGAATCAAGATTGCCAGGAGAAATACTAATAACCTCAGTTATGCACATGACATCACTCTAATGGCAAAGAGCAGAGAAGAGCTAAAGAGACTCTTGATGAAAGTGAAAGAGGAAAGTGAAAAAGCTGGCTTAAAACTCAACATTCAGAAAACTAAGATCATGGTATTTGATTCCATCATTTCATGGCAAATAGATGGGGAAACAATGGAAACAGTAACATACTTTATTTTGGGGGGCTCCAAAACTACTGCAGATGGTGAATGCAGCCATGAAATTAAAAGCTGCTTGTTCCTTGAAAGAAAAACTATGACAAACCTAGAAAGCATATTAAAAAGCAGAGTCATTATTTTACCAACAAAGGTTCATCTAGTCAAAGCTATGGTTTTTCCTGTTGTCATGTATGGATGTGAGAGCTGGACTACAAGGAAAGCTGAGCACTGAAGAATTGAGGCTTTTGAACTGTGGTGTTGAAGACTCTTGAGAGTCCCTCGGACTGCAAAGAGATCCAACCAGTCAATCCTAAAGGAAATCAGTCCTGAATATATTCATTGGAAGGACTGATGTTGAAGCTGAAACTCCACTACTTTGGCCACCTGATGGGAAGAACTGACTCATTCAAAAAGACCCTGATGATGGGAAAGATTGAGGGTGGGAGGAGAAGGGGATGACAGAGGATGAGATGTTTGGATGGCATCACCAACTCTATGGACATGAATTTGAGCAAGCTCTGAGTGTCGGTGATGCACAGGGAAGCCTGGTGTGCTGTAGTCCATGGAGTCACAAAGAGTAGGATGTGCCTGCGTTACTGAACTGAACTTACTAGAATGAGTAGTTTTCTTTATTTCCTAATGTAGAGTGCTTGTTTAATCATGAAAGAGTGTTGGGTTTTTCAACTGTTTTCTATGCTTGTGGAAGTGATCAAGTAGTTTTTGTCTCTTATTCTATAAATAAGATGTATTACTTTGTTTGAATTTTACCTGTTGAAATAATGTATTTCTGGAATGAATCTCACTTGCTCATACTGTATAATCATATGTTGCAGTATTTGGGGTATTATTTTTAAGGATTTTTGCATGTGAAATGATAAATTATGTTAGTCTGTAGTTTTATTTTCCTGTGCTTTCGTTGTCTTGTTTTGATACGATAGTAATACTGACTTTGTAAAATTAATTAAAAAGCATTCAGTTTTTCAATAGAAAGTGTTGAACTGGAATTAATTTTCTCTAAATGTTTGACTCCCCTTCATGGATCACATGTTGTGACAAAAGGGCTTGTGTAACTCAATGAAGCTATGACCCATGGGTTCAGGACCACCCAAAACAGATGGATCATGGTGGAGAATTCTGACAAAATATGGTAAATTGGTAGGAGAAAATGGCATCCCACTCAGTATTCTTGCTGTGAGAATCCAATGAACAGTAGGAAAAGGCAAAAAGATACGACACTGTAAGATGAACTCCCTATGTCAGAAGGTGCCCAATATGCTACTGGGGAAGAGCAGAGGGCAATTACTAATAGATCTAGAAAGAATGAAGTGGCTGGGCCAAAGAGGAAAAGACACTCATTTGTGTATGTGTCTGGTTGTGAAAGTAAATTCTAATACTGTAAAAAAACAATACTGCATAGGAACCTGGAATATTCGGTCCATGAATCAAGCAAGGTAAATCAGACTGATCCAGCAGGAGATGGCAAGAGTGGATATGAACATCTAGGAACATTTTAGTGAAATAAAAATGGACCTGAATTGGTGAATTTAATTCAGATGACCATTATATCTACTACTGTAGGAAGAATTTCTCTGAAGAAATGGAGTAGCTCTTACAGTCAGCAAGATCTGAAATGCAGTACTTGGATGCAAACTCATAAAAAACAGAATGATCTCAGTTCCTTTCCAAGACAAACCATTCAGTATCACAGTAATCCAAGTTTATGCCCCAACCTCTGATACCAAAAAAGCTGAAGTTGACTGGTTCTGTGAAAACATACAAGACCTTCTAGAACTAACAGCAAACAAGTTGTCCTTTCATTATAGAGGACTGAATATAAGAGTAGAAAGTCAGAAGACCTGGAGTAACAGGGAAGTTCGGCTATGGAATACACAATAAATCTGGGCACAGATTAACAGAGTTTTGTCAAAAGAACACACTGGCTATAGCAAATGCCCTCTTCCAATGACACAAGAAATGAGTCTACAAATGAGCATCACCAGATGGTGAATACCAAAACCAGATTGATTATATTCTTTGCAGCTGAGGATGGAGAAGTTCTATATAGTCAGCAAAAACAAGACTTGGAGTTAATTTGGCTCAGATCATGAGCCCCATACTCAAAATTTCTGCAAAAGGCAGGCTTAAATTGAAGACAGTAAGGAAAATCATTACACCATTCAGGTATGACCTGAATCAAATCGCTTATGATGTTGCAGTAGAGGTGATAAATAGATTCAAGGGATTAGATCTGCTAGACAGAGTGCTTAAAGAACAATGGACAGAAGTTCATAGCTTTGTACTGAAGGTAGTGGAAAAAGAAATGCAAAAAGGCAAAGAGATGCCTTACAAATAGCTGATAAAAGAAGAGAAATGAAAATCAAGGGAAAAAAGGAAAGATATACCCAACTGAATACAGAGTTCCAGAGAATAGCAAGTAGACAAAAGAAGGCCAACTTATTTGACCAACACAAAGAAATATAGGGAAATAATGAAATGGGAAAGATTAGAGATCTCTTCTGTACAATGACATTGTACAGGAGACAGGGATGAAGACCATCCCCATGGAAAAGAAATGCAAAAAAGCAAAATGGCTGTCTGGGGAGGCCTTCCAAATAGCTGTGAAAAGAAGAGAGGCGAAAAGCAAAGGAGGAAAGAAAAGATATAAGCATCTGAATGCAGAGTTCCAAAGAATAGCAAGAAGAGATAAGAAAGCCTTCTTCAGTGATCAATGCAAAGAAATAGAGGAAAACAACAGAATGGGAAAGACTGGAGATCTCTTCAAGAAAATTAGAGATACCAAGGGAACATTTCATGCAAAGATGGGCTCAATAAAGGACAGAAATGGTATGGACCTAACTGAAGCAGAAGATATTAAGACGAGGTGGAAAGAATACACAGAAGAACTGTATAAAAAAGATCTCCAAGACCCAGATAATCACAATGGTGTGATCACTCACCTAGAGCCACACATCCTGGAATGTAAAGTCTAGTGGGCCTTAGAAAGCATCAGTACGAACAAAGCTAGTGGAAGTGATGGAATTGTGGTTGAGCTATTCCAAATCCTGAAAGATGATGCTGTGAAAGTGCTGCACTCAATATGCCAGCAAATTTGGAAAACTCAGCAGTGGCCACAGGACTGGAAAAGGTCAGTTTTCATTCCAATCCCAAAGAAAGGCAATGCCAAAGAATGCTCAAGCTACTGCACAATTGCACTCATCTCACACGCTAGTAAAGTAATGCTCAAAATTCTCCAAGCCAGGCTTCAGCAATACGTGAACTGTGAACTTCCAGATGTTCAAGCTGATATTAGAAAAGGCAGAGGAACCAGAGATCAAATTGCCAACATCTGCTGGATAATGGAAAAAGCAAGATAGTTCCAGAAAAACATGTATTTCTACTTTCTTGAGTATGCCAAAGCGTTTGAGTTAGTGGATCACAATAAACTGTGGAAAATTCTGACAGAGATGGGAATACCAGACTACCTGACCTGCCTCTTGAGAAATTTGTATGCAGGTCAGGAAGCAGCAGTTAGAACTGGATATAGAACAACAGACAGGTTCGAAATAGGAAAAGGAGTACATCAAGGCTGTATATTGTCACCCTGCTTATTTAACTTATATGCAGAGTACATCATGAGAAACACTGGGCTGGAGGAAGCACAAGCTAGAATCAAGATTGCCAGGAGAAACATCAATAACCTCAGATATGCAGATTACATCACCCTTATGGCAGAAAGTGAAGAGGAACTAAAAAGCCTCTTGATGGCAGTGAAAGAGGAGAGGGCAAAAAATGGCTTAAAGCTGAACATTCAGAAAACAAAGATCATGGCATCTGGTCCCATCACTTCATGGCAAATAGATGGGGAAACAGTGGAAACAGTGTCAGACTTTATTTATTTATTTATTGGCTCCAATATCACTGCAGATGGTGACTGCAGCCATGAAATTTGAAGACGCTTACTCCTTGGAAGAAAAGTTATGATCAATCTAGATAGCATATTCAAAAGCAGAGACATTACTTTTCCAACAAATGTCCATCTAGTCAAGGCTATGGTTTTTCCAGTTGTCATATATGGATGTGAGAGTTGGACTGTGAAGAAAGCTGAGTGCTGAAGAATTGATGATTTTGAACTGTTGTGTTGGAGAAGACTCTTGAAAGTGCCTTGGGCTGCAATGAGATCCAATCAATCCGTTCTCAAGGAGATCAGCCCTGGGATTTCTTTGGAAGGAATGATGCTAAAACTGAAACTCCAGTACTTCGGCCACCTTATGCAAAGCGTTGACTCATTGGAAAAGACTCTGATGCTGAGAGGGATTTGGGGCAGGAGGAGAAGGGAACAACAGAGGATGAGATGGCTGGATGGCATCACTGACTCGATGGACGTGAGTCTGAGTGAATTCTGGGAGTTGGTGATGGACAGGGAGGCCTGGTGTGCTGCAATTCATGGGGGTGCAAAGAGCAGGACACGATTGAGAGACTGAACTGAACTAAACTGAACTGAGAGATCTCTTCAAGAAAATCAGATATATCAAGGGAAAATTTCATGCAAAACTAGGCATGATAAAGGGCCAAAATGGCAAGGACCTAACAGAGGCAGAAGATATTAAGAAGTGGCAAGAAGACATAGAAGAACTATACGAAAATGATTCTAAGGACCCTGATAACTGTAATGGTGTGGTCACTCAATTAAAGCCAGACTTCCTGGATTGTTTTAAGTGGGCCTTAGGAAGTATCACAAAGAAAAAAGCTAGTGGAGGTGATAAAATTCCACCTGAGGCTTTTAAATTCCTAATAGATGATGCTGTTAAAGTGCTGCACTCAGTATGTCAGCAAATTGGAAAACTCAGAGTTGGCCACAGGACTTGAAAAGTTCAGGTTTCATTCCATTCCCAAAGAAGGACAATGCCAAAAAGTTTTCAATATATATATTTTTTAATTTTTACTTTTACTTAATTTTACTTTACAATACTGTATTGGTTTTGCCATACATTGACATGAATCTGCCATGGGTGTGCATGAGTTCCCAATCCTGAACCTCCCCCCGCCCCCCCCGCCTCCCACCCCATATCATCTCTCTGGATCATCCCCGTGCACCAGCCCCAAGCTTCCTGTATCCTGTATCGAACATAGACTGGCGATTCGTTTCTTACATGATAGTATACATGTTTCAGTGCCATTCTCCCAAATCATCCCACCCTCTCCCTCTCCCCCAGAGTCCAAAAGTCTGTTCTGTATATCTGTATCTCTTTTGCTGTCTCGCATACAGGGTCATCATTACCATCTTTCTAAATTCCATATACATGTGTTAGTATACTGTATTGGTGTTTTTCTTTCTGGCTTACTTCACTCTATTATTGGCTCCAGTTTCATTCACCTCATTAGAACTGATTCAAATGTATTCTTTTTAATGGCTGAGTAGTACTCCATTGTGTATATGTACCACAGCTTTCTTATCCATTCATCTGCTGATGGGCATCTAGATGGTTTCCATGTCCTGGCTACTATAAACAGTGCTGCGCTGAACATTGGGGTACATGTGTCTCTTTCAATTCTCGTTTCCTTGGTGTGTATGCCCAGTAGTGGGATTGCTGGGCCATATGGCAGTTCTATTTGCAATTTTTTTTAAGGAATCTCCACACTGTTCTCCATAGTGGCTGTACTAGTTTGCATTCCCACCAACAGTATAAGAGGGTTCCCTTTTCTCCACACCCTCTCCAGCATTCATTGCTTGTAGACTTTTGGATTGCAGCCATTCTGACTGGTGTGAAATGGTACCTCATTGTGGTCTTGATTTGCATTTCTTTGATAATGAGTGATGTTGAGCATCTTTTCATGTATTTGTTAGCTATCCATATGTCTTCTTTGGAAAAAATGTCTATTTAGTTCTTTGGCCCATTTTTTGATTGGGTCATTTATTTTTCTGGAATTGAGCTGCATAAGTTGCTTGTACATTTTTGAGATTAGTTGTTTGTCATTTGCTTCATTTGCTATTATTTTCTCCCATTCAGAAGGCTGTCTTTTCACCTTGCTTATAGTTTCCTTTGTTGTGCAGAAGCTTTTAATTTTAATTAGATCCCATTTGTTTATCTTTGCTTTTATTTCCAGAATTCTGGGAGGTGGGTCATAGAGGATCCTGCTGTGATGTATATCAGAGAGTGTTTTGCCTATGTTCTCCTCTAAGAGTTTTATAGTTTCTGGTCTTACGTTTAGATCTTTAATCCATTTTGAGTTTATTTTTGTGAATGGTGTTAGAAAGTGATCTAGTTTCATTCTTTTACAAGTGGTTGACCAGTTTTCCCAGCACCACTTGTTAAAGAGATTGTCTTTACTCCTTTGTATCTTCTTGCCTCCTTTGTCGAAGATAAGGTGTCCATAGGTGCATGGATTTATCTCTGGGCTTTCTATTTTTTTTTTCTTTTTGAACCATAAAATTGCCTTTATTTCACATGCTAGCAAAGTTATGCTCAAAATGCTTCAAGCTAGGCTTCAGCAGAAAGTAAACTGAGAAATTCCAGATGTAAAAGCTGGGATTAGAAAAGGGAGAGAAACCAGAGATGAAATTGCTAACATTTTTTGGATCATGGAGAAAGCAAGGAGATTCCAGAAAAACATCTACTTATGCTTCATTGATGGCACTAAAGCCTTTGACTTCAAGAGATGGGAATCCCAGACAAACCTACCTATCTCCTGAGAAACCTGTATACATGCCAAGAAGCAGCAGTTAGAATACAGACATGGAACAATGGACTGGTTCAAAATTGGGAAAGGAGTAAAAAAAAAAAAAAAAAAAGCTATATTGTCACCATGCTTATATGCAGAGTACATCATATGAAATGCCAGGCTTGAATCACAAGCTGGAATCAAGATTGCTGGGAGAAATATCAATAACCTCAGATATGCAGATGATAATACTTTAATGCAGAAAGTGAAGAGGAGCTAAAGAGCCTCTTGATGTGGGTGCAATAGCAGAGTGAAAAAGCTGGCTTAATACTCAATATTAAAAAAAAAAAAAAATCATGGCATATAGTCCCATCACTTCATGGCAAATAGAAAGGGAAAACGTGGAAACAGTGATAGATTTTATTTTCTTGGGCTTCAAAATCACTGCTGACGGTGACTTTAGTCACAAAATTAAAAGGCACTTCCTTCTTGAAGGAAAATTAATGGCAATCCTAGATAGCATATTAAAAATCAGAGACATCACTTTCCCAACAATGGTCCATATAGTCAAAACTATGGTTTTTTCAGTAGTCAGGTATGGATGTGAGAGTTGAAACATAAAGAATACTGAGCACTGAAGAATTGTTACTTTCGAAATGTGGTGCTGGAGAAGACCCTTGAGAGTTCCTTGAACTAAAAGGGGATTAAACCAATCAACCCTAAAGAAATCAACCCTCGATATTCATTGGAAAGACTGAAGCTGAAGCTCTAATGCTTTGGTCCCCTGACTGGAAGATCCATCTCATTGGAAAATACCCTAATGCTGGGAAAAATTGAGGGCAAAATGAGAAAAGGGTGACAGAGGATAAGAGAGCATCAACTACTGAGCTTGGAAATGAGCTGGAGCAAATCTAGGAGATTTGCTCTTGGAGGACAGAGGAGACTGCCATGCTGCAGTGCTTGGGACTGCAAAGAGTCAACACAACTTAGCAACTGAACAAAAACAACAATACTATATTTACTATTGTGCCTTTTTAATATACTCTGAAAATAGCAAATGTGATACCTCCAGAATCATTTTTCTTTCACAGATAAGCTTTTGCTATTTAATGGTCCATAAAAAATTTTGGATTCTTTTCTATTTCTGTAAAAATGTCATGTGAATTTTGATAAGAATTACAATTAATCTGTAGATTTATTAATATTTGGATATTATGATATATTGACATTTTAACAGTATTAACTGTTCTGATCTATGAAAACAGAATATTTCTCAAGAATTGAAGACAATTTCTTCAATTTTCTTCATTAGTGTTTTGTAGTTTTCTTTCACATCTTGGTTTAAATTTATTTTTAATCATTTTTTTTTGATGCAGTTGTAAATAGGATTGCTTTCTAAATTTCTCATCTGAAAGATCAGTGTTAGTTAGAAATATAATTTATATTTATATGCTGATCTTGTACTATATTATTTACTGTATTTATTAGTTCTAAAGTATGAAAAAGCAAAATGATAGGGTACTGAAAGGGGAACTCTCTGGGTCAGTAGGTGTCCAATATGCTACTGGAGATCAGTGGAGAAATAACTCCAGAAAGAATGAAGGGATGGGGCCAAAGCAAAAACAATACCTAGTTGTGGATGTGACTGATGATAGAAGCAAGATCTGATGCTGTAAAGAGCAATGTTGCATAGGAATCTGGAATGTCAGGTCCATGAATCAAGGCAAATTGGAAGATGTCAAAAAGGAGATGGCAAGAGTGAATGTCAACATTCTAGGAATCAGCAAACTAAAATGGACTGGAATGGGTGAATTTAACTCAGATGACCATTATATCTACTACTGTGGGCAGGAATCCCTCAGAAGAAATGGACTAGCCATCATAGGCAACAAGAGTGCTAAAAGCAGTACTTGGATGAAATCTCAAAAACGACAGAATGATCTCTGTTTGTTTCCAAGGCAAACCATTCAATATCACAGTAATCCAAGTCTATGCCCCAACCAGTAATGCTGAAGAAGCTGAACGATTCTATGAAGACCTACAAGACCTTTTAGAACTGACACCCAAAAAAGGTGTCCTTTTCATTATAGGGGACTGGAATGCAAAAGTAGGGAGTCAAGAAACACCTGGGGTAACAGGGCAAAGGCTAATAGAGTTTTGCCAAGAGAACACATTGGTCATAACCAACACTCTCTTCCAACAACACAAAAGAAGACTCTACACATGGATATCACCAGATTGTCAACACCAAAATCAGATTGATTCTATTCTTTGTAGCCAAAGATGGAGAAGCTCTACACAGTCAGCAAAAACAAGACTGGGAGCTGACTGTGGCTCAGATCATGAACTCCTTATTGCCAAACTCAGACTTAAATTGAAGAAAGTGGGGGAAACCACTAGACCATTCAGGTATGACCTAAATCAAATCCCTTATGATTATACAGTGGAAGTGAGAAATAGATTTAAGGGACAAGATCTGATAGATGGAGTGCCTGATGAACTATGGACAGAGGTTCTTGACATTGTAAAAGAGACAGGGATCAGGACCATCCCCATGGAAAAGAAATGCAAAAAAGCAAAATGGCTGTCTGGGGAGGCCTTACAAATAGCTGTGAAAAGAAGAGAGGTGAAAAGCAAAGGAGAAAAGGAAAGATATAAGCACCTGAATGCAGAGTTCCAAAGAATAGCAAGGAGAGATAAGAAAGCCTTCCTCAGCGATCAATGCAAAGAAATAGAGGAAAACAGAATGGGAAAGACGAGAGATCTCTTCAAGAAAATTAGAGACACCAAGGGAACATTTTATGCAAAGATGTGCTCAATAAAGGACAGAAATGGTATGGACCTAACTGAAGCAGAAGATATTAAGACGAGGTGACAAGAATACAGAGAACTGTACAAAAAAGAGCTTCAGGACCCAGATAATCACGATGGTGTGATCACTCACCTAGAGCCAGATATCCTGGAATGTGAAGTCTAGTGGGCCTTAGAAAGCATCAGTACAAACAAAGCTAGTGGAGGTGATGGAATTGTGGTTGAGCTATTCCAAATCCTGAAAGATGATGCTGTGAAAGTGCTGCACTCAATATGCCAGCAAATTTGGAAAACTCAGCAGTGGCCACAGGACTGGAAAAGGTCAGTTTTCATTCCAATCCCAAAGAAAGGCAATGCCAAAGAATGCTCAAACTACTGCACAGTTGCACTCATCTCACATGCTAGTAAAGTAATGCTCAAAATTCTCCAAGCCAGGCTTCAGCAGTACGTGAACTGTGAAATTTCAGATGTTCAACCTGGTTTTAGAAAAGGCAGAGGAACCAGAGATCAAATTGCCAACATCTGCTGGATCATGGAAAAAGCAGGAGAGTTCCAGAAAAACATCTATTTCTGCTTTATTGACTATGCCAAAGCCTTTGAGTTAGTGGATCACAATAAACTGTGGAAAATTGTGAGGGAAATGGGAAAACCAGACCAGCTAACCTGCCTCTTGAGAAATCTGTATGCAGGTCAGGAAGCAACAATTAGAACTGGACATGGAACAACAGACTGGTTCCAAACAGGAAAAGGAGTATGTCAAGGCTGTATATTGTCACCTTGCTTATTTCTTATTTCTTACTTCTATGCAGAGTACATCATGAGAAATGCTGGGCTGGAAGAAGCACAAGCTGGAATCAAGATTGAAGGGAGAAATATCAATAACCTCAAATATGCAGATGACACCACCCTTATGGCAGAAATTGAAGAGGAACTAAAAAGCCCCTTGATGAAAGTGAAAGAAGAGAGTAAAAATATTCGCTTGAAGCTCAACTTTCAGAAAACTAAGATCATGGCATCTGGTCCCATCACTTCATGGGAAATAGATGGAGAAACAGTGGAAACAGTGTCATATTTTATTTTCCTGGGCTCCAGAATCACTGCAGATGGTGATTGCAGCCATGAAATTAAAAGACGTTTACTCCTTGGAAGAAAAGTTATGACCAACCTAGACAGCATATTGAAAAGCAGAGACATTACTTTTCCAACAAATGTCGATCTAGTCAAGGCTATGGTTTTTCCAGTAGTCATGTATGGATGTAAGAGTTGGACTGTGAATAAAGCTGAGCACTGAAAAATTGATGCTTTGAACTGTGGTGTTGGAGAAGACTCTTGAGAGTCCCTTGGACTGCAAGGAGATCCAACCAGTCCATCCTGAAGGAGATCAGTCCTGGGTGTTCATTGGAAGGACAGATGCTGAAGCTGAAAATCCAGTACTTTGGCCACCTCATGTGAAGAGTTAACTCGTTGGAAAGTACCCTGATGCTGGGAGGGACTGGGGACAGGAGGAGAAGGGGACAACAGAGGATGTGATGGCTGGATGGCATCACTGACTATACGGATATGAATTTGAGTGAACTCTGGGAGTTCTTGTTGGACAGGGCGGCCTGGTGTGCTGTGATTCATAGGATCACAGAGATTCTGACATGACTGAAAAGAACTAAACTGAATAATTTTTTGCATAGTTTTTTACGGTTTTCTATAACTATTATTAAGCTATCTGCAAATAGAGACACCTCTACTTCTTTCTTTCTGGTTTGGATGATTCTTGTTACTTTTTCTTGCTTTGTTGCCCTGGACGTGACTTCCAGTACTACGTTTAAAAAAGTGGAGAGTGTGCATCCTTGACTTGTTCTCAGTATTACAAGAAAAACTTCCATCTTTTTACTGATGTGTTTTATGTTAGCCGTGGACTTGTCATATATGACCTGTGTTCTTTTAAGATATCTCCCACTATACCTCATTTGTTGAAAGTTTTTATTCTGAATGTTGACTTCTGTTATATATCTTTTCTGCATAGATTTAGATGACCATATGGTTTGCAAACTTTATTTTGTCAATATGGTTCATCATATTTATTGATTTTTGCATGTTTAATGATCCTTGCATCTCTGGAATAGATTCTATTTAATTACTATGTATGATCCTCTTAGAATATTGTTGAATTTGGTTTGCTAATATTGGGTTGTAATTTTTGTACCTGTGGTCACTGAAGACAGCCTGTACTTTTCTCCTTATCTAGTTTTAGTGTCAGGGTAATGTTGGCCTCTTATAATGAGTTTGGAAGTGCTCTCTCCTCTTTTTAGCATTTTGGAAGAGTTTGATAATAATAATAATTATTATTATTTTTAAAATTTGGTAGGATTCATGAGTGAAGGAGTCTAGCAGATTTTCTTTGTTGGAAAGTTTTTGATTACTGACTGTCTCCTTTTTAGCTATTACTTTGTCAGATTTTCCATTTCTTCATTATTCAATTTTAGTAGGTTGTATGCTTTTAGGAACTTATTCTTTTTTCTTGTTGTCCAATTTGTTGGTATACAATTTTCCAGAGTACTCTCATAGCCACCTTTATATTTGTGTAGTATCAGTTATGGAGAAGGCAATGGCACCCCACTCCAGTGCTCTTGCCTGGAAAATGCCATGGACGGAGGAGCCTGGTGGGCTGCAGTCCATGGGGTCGCTAAGGTTCGGACACGACTGAGCGACTTCACTTTCACTTTTCACTTTCATACATTGGAGAAGGAAATGGCAGCCCACTCCAGTGTTCTTGCCTGGAGAATCCCAGGGACGAGGGAGCCTGGTGGGCTGCCATCTATGGGGTCACATAGAGTCAGACATGACTGAAGTGACTTAGCAGCAGCAGTATCAGATATTATATTTCCTCATTATTTCTAATTTACTTATTTGAATCTCTCTTCTTCTGTTAAGTCTCGCTAACAATTTGTCTCTTTTTATCTTTTAAAATAGCTCTTAGTTGTATTAATATTTGCTATTGTCTTTTAGTCTGTATGTATTTATGCTATGATCTTTGTTATTTCTTTTGTCTCCTAATTTTGAGCTTAGTTTGTTCTTCTTTTTGTAGTTCTTTGGGCTACAGTTTAGATTGTGTGAGCTTTTTATTTTCTTAATGTAGGTGCTTAATTTTATGAACTTTCATTTTAAAGCCCTCTTTTCTCTATTTCGTATGTTTTGATGTATTGTATTTCAATTTTTACTTTTCTCAAAACATTTTTTTGCTTTCTCTTTTGA
The DNA here is from genome assembly GCF_032405125.1 of Capricornis sumatraensis. Taxonomy (NCBI): domain Eukaryota; kingdom Metazoa; phylum Chordata; class Mammalia; order Artiodactyla; family Bovidae; genus Capricornis; species Capricornis sumatraensis. The sequence goes on along the minus strand of NC_091071.1, from coordinate 123,001,992 downwards.
TTTCTTCTTTGATTCACTGGTTTTCAGGAGCAGGTTGCCAATCTCCGCATATATAAAAATTTTTCATTTTTCTTCTTTTAATTGATTTTTTCTTTGAAATAATTATGATCTGAAAAATGCTTAATGTGATTTCAATCTTCTTAAATTTGTTAATATTTGTTTTGTTTCATAAATTATGATCTATCATTTACATTTAACTAGAGGAAATCTCTTTAAAATTTCTTATAAGATGTTCTGATGTTTATGAAATCCTTCAGCTTTTGTTTATTTGGAGAATTCTTTATATGTACTTTCATTCTGAAGAACAACTTTGCTGGGTAGAGTACTCTTGGTTAGCAGTTTTCTTTCAGCACTTTAACATAGCATTTTTTTCCCTTCTGGTCTGTAAAGTTTCAGTTACTTTCATTCTGAAGAACAACTTTGCTGGGTAGAGTACTCTTGGTTGGCAGTTTTCTTTCAGCACTTTAACATAGCATTATTTTCCCTTCTGGTCTGTAAAGTTTCAGTTAAAAAGTCTGCTCATAGGAGTTCTTTTGCATGTAGCAAGTTGTTTTTCTCTTGCTACTTTTCAGTTTCTTTCTTTAGCTTTTGACAGTTAGTTATAATGTGTCTTAGTATAGATCTCTTTAGTTCATGTAATTTGATGTGGCCTCCTTGATCTAAATATCTGTTTCATTGTCCAGGGAAGTTTTCAGTCATCATTTCTTCAAATGAGATTTTGTTCCTTTCTATCTGTCTCCTGTTTCTAGGGCCTCTGAAATGCATATTATCATCTGCTTAATGATGTCCCAAAAGTCCTTGAGGCTATATTCTCTTTTTCAATTTTGCTCTTTGGATGGGATAATCCTGCTTCCATATATTCAGGTTTGCTGATACTTTCTTCTGCTTGCTCTAGTCTGATGTTGAATCCCTCTATTGAAGTTTTTAGTTCAGTTATTGGGTTCATGACTTGTGATCTCTGTTCGGTACCTTCTTATACTTTCAATCTCTGTTGAAAATCTCACTTTTCTCATGTTGTTTCCTTGACCTCTGTGAGCATTTTTATGAGAAGTGTTTTTAACTTTTTATTGTGTAAATCACTTATCTCCATTTAACTGTGGTCTGATTCTGGAATTTTATTTTATTATTTGTTTAAAACACATCCCCTTATTTCTTCATTTTTCTTGACTCTCTGTGTTGGTTTTTGCACATTAACAATCACCTCTCTGAGTTAAAACAATCACTTCTGTGAGTATTGATGGAGTTATCTCATGTAGGAGTAAACTATTATTTTTCAGCCTGTCCTGAGTTCTTGGTTATCTCTGAAACATTTGTGACTTCCAAGTTGCCTTTTAAAATTTTTTAGTGACTACCAGTCATTCAGGGTGTGCCAAGATCTGTCAGTATCCCAAATGGGAGGATCTCAGTCAGCGGCTGGAAGATTGACATTTTTGCCCTCTCCCTCTGCACTTGGCCCATTTGTATAGATATGGCTGGGGAAGGCATTGTTCTTGCACCTGTTAATAGCTGCTTTTATTTTTTACTGTCCTACAGTATTTGTAGATGAAAACTGCACTGGCTATTAGAGCCTAGTTATCTGGGGGCCTGACCCTTGGGCAGAACCCAAAAATTTGGTAACAGCAGATGTATATACAAATTTCTTCCAGGGATATGTTGGCATTTTGTACCATGTTTGAACGAGTTGTCTTTAGCAGTATAAACCAACTCTCCTAGAATTCGTAAGGAATTACAGTCAGCCTTTAGATGTATGATAAATTATAAGGCTGGCTCTCTGGTAGCAGTTTCTAAAGCATGCAGATAGACCTCTTTCAGAGACAGTCTGGGATATGGGTATTTCTGTCTGCTCTCTTTGTGTTGAGACTTAAGGGGAAAAACACAGTGAGTTCTCACAGCCTATTAAAGATTGTTTCTTTGTTTGCTGTAATTTGTGTGTCTCATGGACATAAGCTTTGTTGACTTTCAAAACTAGCTGCGGAACTCTTTGAATTGATCCTATGTGCACTTTGTTGAATTTCTCGACTCTATAGATTAATATTTTTCATAACATTTGGGAAGTTTTCAGTTACTATTTCTTCACATATTTTCTTCTCCCTCCTCCTTTTTTTTCTCTGTGATTCCTATTATGCATATATTCCTATACTTAATGATATTCTACTGGCCTCTGAGGTTCTATTCATTTCTCTTTTTTGTTCTGTTCCTCAGACTAGATAATCTCATTTCATCTATTCTAGTTCATGGACATTTTTTTTCTCCTTCCTGCTCACCTATGCTGCCAAATCCTGCTTGTGAGATTTCCATTTCAGTATAAACTTTTGATATAAATTTCTTCTGATTCTTTTTACACTTTTGCTCTCTTCATTGAAATTCTCTATTCTGTGAAACATGTTTCTCATATTTTCTTTTAGTTCCTTAGCTATGGATTTTTTTTAGTCACTTGCACATACTTCTAATATTAATATTTGTTTATTAAGTCCAGTGTAAGGGCTTCCTCAGGGATAGTTTATACTGGCTATTAGTTTTTGCTGCCAACATTTGGTTTATACCAACATAAACCAACATTTTGTTTTTTGCATGTCTTCTATTTCCTTTTGTTAAAACCAGGATATGTTAATACAATTTAGCATTCTGGAAATCACATTCACCCCTTTTCCTCAGGACTTGTCTTTATTGTTTGTTTTTATTATTGTTCTTTGTTTAAGTCTGTGCTATTATCTGTGTGTGTGTTCACTGAGGTCTCTGTTAGCCTTGTGGTTGGATAATAATTCTTAAATACATGGAATCAATAGTTTTTAAAATATTTCCCAAAGAACTATATGTATATTTTGAAGTACAGCTTCAATACTCAGTCTGGCATCTGAGTACACCGATTTATCTTCAAGCTTGGGCAGAAGATTCTTAATGTTAGGCCAAGTTTGGAACTTAGAACATTCCAAGTCTTTTTTTAATATGTACACAGTCTTGATCATGCACACAACCCTATGATTGGTGCTCGTCTTGTGTATTTTTGAAGCATCGTAATGTGATGTGAACTGAATACATAAGATTAATACTGGTTTTAATTTTTACCAGATGTTTCATTTTGAATAAATAAGTTAACCTCTCAGTATCATGAAATTTCTGTATTCCCAGAAATATGCCAGAGGTTTTCAAAGCACTTATGGACATCCCATTCCCTAGATTTTCCTTTTGAGCTTTTTTCAATTAGCCTATTATATGCCCCAACTATTATCCACTGCCTCAGCAAGCTGCAAAGTTAAATTTCCTCTGATTGTTTTTGATAAATGCCCTTGGGAAAGGTTTTGCACACTGGGCAAGCTCTGAGTCAGGTCAAATAAAGACAGCCTTGAAAGAGGGATCTTCTAGTGACCTAGCAGACAGGAAAATTAATGACAGTTCTCTAGGAATTAGGCTTCAAAGGAATTTCAACACCATTCTTCCTCCTAGGGTGCCTGCCAAGCTGCTTATTTTCACTGTGATTTCAGGCAATAGATTTTCAAGGATACTGTGAAGCTGGAGAGGTATGAGTGGAGATAGGACAAGTGAAAATACCTCAAAACTCACTGTTCTTACTGAAGTTTTACTGAATTTAGCTATTTTCTGGAATAAATCACATTGCTACAACCATCTGATTAATTTCCAGAATTTTGAGCAAGTTGATTCTCACAATTTTTGTTTGTTATCTTATTGATTTTATGAAAAAGATAACTTTCAGAGGTCTTTATTTTACTGTTTATACTGATGTCTGCATTTTAGAAAAATAAATAAGATTGGGGGAGAAATAATGATACCAGACAGGGGAAGAAAATGGTAGTTTAATGAAAATCCTTTACACTTTTCACTAAAGAAACTGTGCTGCACTCCTATTGAGTAGCAGTCCATAGAAGCGTAGAATTTTGCAGCCCATTGGAGAGCCACTAGCCAACTGTGTCTATTTAAATTTAAAGTAATCAAAATTAAATAAAATGCAATATTCATGTTCTCATTCACAATAGCAAATATCAGGGTTTAGTAGTCACACAATGTTAGCTCACTTCAGTTCAGTCACTCAGTCGTGTCTGACTCTTTGTGACCGCATGAATCACAGCATGCCAGGCTTCCCTGTCCATCACCAACTCCCGGAGTTCACTCAGACTCACGTCCATCAAGTCCGAGTGGCCATCCAGCCATCTCATCCTCGGTTGTCCCTTTCTCCTGCCCCCAATCCCTCCCAGCATCAGAGTCTTTTCCAATGAGTCAACTCTTCACATGAGGTGGCCAAAGTACTGGAGCTTCAGCTTTAGCATCATTGCTTCCAAAGAAATCCCAGGGCTGATCTCCTTCAGAATGGACTGATTGGATCTCCTTGCAGTCCAAGGGACTCAAGAGTCTTCTCGAACACCACAGTTCAAATGCATCAATTCTTTGGCGCTCAGCCTTCTTCACAGTACAACGCTCACATCCATACATGACCACAGGAAAAACCACAGCCTTGACTAGACGGGCCTTAGTCGGCAAAATAATGTCTCTGCTTTTGAAGATACTATCTAGGTTGGTCATAACTTTTCTTCCAAGGAGTAAGCGTCTTTTAATTTCATGGCTGCAGTCACCATCTGCAGTGATTTTGGAGCCCAAAAAAATAAAGTCTGACATTGTTTCCACTGTTTCCCCATCTATTTCCCATGAAGTGATGGGACCAGATGCTATGATCTTCGTTTTCTGAATGTTGAGCTTTAAGCCAACTTTTTCACTCTCCTCTTTCACTTTCATCAAGAGGCTTTTTAGCTCCTCTTCACTTTCTGCCATAAGGGTGGTGTCATCTGCATATCTGAGGTTATTGATATTTCTCCTCGCAATCTTGATTCCAGCTTGTGCTTCTTCCAGTCCAGCGTTTCTCATGATGTACTCTGCATAGAAGTTAAATAAGCAGGGTGACAATATACAGCCTTGACGTACTCCTTTTCCTATTTGGAACCAGTCTGTTGTTCCATGTCCAGTTCTAACTGTTGCTTCCTGGCCTGCATACAGATTTCTCAAGAGGCAGGTTAGGTGGTCTGGTATTCCCATCTCTTTCAGAATTTTCCACAGTTTATTGTGATCCACACAGTCAAAGGCTTTGGCATAGTCAATAAAGCAGAAAAAAATGTTTTTCTCGAACTCTCTTGCTTTTTCCATGATCCAGCGGATGTTGGCAATTTGATCTCTGGTTCCTCTGCCTTTTCTAAAACCAGGTTGAACATCAGGGAGTTCACGGTTCACGTACTGCTGAAGCCTGGCTTGGAGAATTTTGAGCATTACTTTACTAGCGTGTGAGATGAGTGCAATTGTGCAGCAGTTTGAGCATTCTTTGGCATTGCCTTTCTTTGGAATTGGAATGAAAACTGGCCTTTTCCAGTCCTGTGGCCACTGCTGCGCAGCCAGGAGGAGCTACCCCACGCCTGAGGCCAGGGGCAGCAGCCGGGAGGAGCAACCTGAGGATCGGTGGTTGCGCAGGCACAGGAGGGCCTAGAGAAGCTATCTCACGTTGAAGGTCAGGAACGGTGGCGGTAAGGAGATACTCCTTGTCCAGTGTTAGCTGCTACCATTTTAAACAGTGCAGATATATTATTTGCATCATAGTAAAATGTATGTGAAGTATGATGTGCTGTGATTGGAACATCAAAATAAGGGATTGAAATTGGTTTAATACTTACCAACTATCCCACCTATAAACAAGTAAGCTATTTTTTCAGTGCTAATAATATTTAAACAGTAGAGAATATGATTGTTTAGTCAAGAAAATACATATGAAAGCATCTTAGCCTGGATTTCAGCACATGGTATATACACAAAAAATTGTGCCTCTTTGCTCTCCATGTTTGCACACCCTTACCAACCTTATTTTCTCTTGGAATACTTGTAAAGGCTTTTTTTTTTTTAAATTCCTGATAGCATGGAATGTTAACCTCTCTCCATGAAAGCAAGCATTGTTAAGAGAAAATATTCAAAGCCAACAATCCTCAGAGATAAATAGAGGGTCACCTTTCCTAACTGATCAATTTCTTTACTTAAAGAGGGTAAGATTAGACCTCACTGTGGATCTCCTCCTATTTTCAGCCATTATGATTCTAAAAGAACCACAGAATAAGACAAACCATTTCCTTTGATGACCCTGCTCCTCTTTTGTCCTGAACCACTCCCCCTTTCATGGCACCACTCTCTGCTTGTAGATCCCATTGCTCTCAACCACTCTTGATTATAGTCTGCAAAACTGTTTCCATTTAGAGAGATATTTTCTACAAGTAAATTGTAATTTATCTTTTATTCTTAAACATGTATCTTTTATTTAAATTTTCAACTTAACAAAACACAAATCCTGGCTATTTGAACAGTTTTTACCACTCCCATTTATTAGGAAATGAGAAATACATCTGGCTTGTTGATAATAAAAAAAAAATATACTCTTTTATTGTAATAGTTCTTTCTTAAAATCTTTAAACTAGAAGAAATAGAGCCAGGCACTAAAAGCCATGGATGCTTTACTAGCGGTTCTTAATGGTCATTTCATGTCTGTAAGAAAATGCACATTTCTTATAGGAGAAATCTCTGGATTTATTAAGAAAGTACAAGGCTGTCAACAGTGAAATAACTACCTTATTAGGTTAGAATTGGACAGTGGAAGATGAACCTCTGTTTTTCTAGAAACTAGACTGTCAAGGGATGTAGCAGTAATGTGGAACCCTCCCCAAACCATCTTCTGAAAAAATAAAAGAAACCATGATTATTATATCTACTTGTAAATGGAAACATTCTTGAGTGAAGTTTCTTTTGAAAAGTCTGAGACTAGCAGATTTTGAAGAATAATAAAAACTACATTTTTCTTGAAGAAAAAATGTGTAGAAATTTTTTTTGTGTGAAACAAAACTACTATTTTCAATATGCTGGAAACCTACTACATTGTTGTTCAATTACATAATAAACTATGATTTAAAATAACTATTCTAGTTTAATTCAAGATTTTCAACATTTCAAATAACTTTTGACCATCATCTCTATTCTTCAGCATTCTTTGAAAGAGAATTACAATTTCTTCTAGTTATTTCAGTTTGACAAATAAAGAGACTACAAAACAATAGGCAAGTACTTGAGTTGAGAAATCAAGGCAGTTTCCCTGGGGAAGGAGAGGGAAGTTAGGATCATAATTATGATTCTGACAATAATATAGTGATTGCTGCTCATCTAACAGACTCTGTACAGCATATAGATTGCTGTTTCATGAAATAAAAGCAAGAGAATGGATCACAGGGGAAAGGGAATAGAGAAAGCAGATTAAAAAGCAAACACAATAACTAAGAAGTGTGATAGTGCCCACTGGGTCCTGTCACAAGGGGAGAATCACAGTTTGAACCCGTGCTGGTGCACATGGATCTCACCATCACTTTGTCTTTTTAGAATTCAAACTGGGGAGAAAAAAATAGTGATAAGAGATAATGGAAGGAAAAAGGGTCATGCAGGGATTTTGTTGACCTAACTTCAATTAGAATAAAGGTAACCATTAGGGATTCACCATTGAAATAATGAGACTTTGGGGTTAAAGTTTACTGGTCAGTATTTTTCTCTCTGTTCTCTAGAATTAGGTACAAATATAACCCTATGTGATTGTGCATTTGCTTAGCATTAAAAAAGAGCCATCTGAAGATCACACTTTGCTTTGAAACTTTCAATTTTTCTTTTCATCCAGGTACTTTGCAATACTATGGACTGTTGTTATTCCTCTGATTCACTGAGAGTGGATTTAGGGTGTACTTCAATGATTATCCTGGTATAGGATACAGAAAGAAAACTGGCCCTTATATAGAGAACTTAGATAAAAATATATATGGTGAAACCTTGTTGGTTAAACTAAGACAGAAGTTAGATTTCTTTCTTGATAATACATCCACTACTTTTTTAGTCATATGATACTCTGTAGACAGAAAGAAGACCAATGAGAGGAGGATTATTAAGAAACTTTGTGATAGAAGACCTTTTTGAAACTTTTGAAAGTCTTGATAAAAAATACATGCTTTTAAATTGAGATGTAGATATCTGATTTGGTGGATATTATAACCTCAAAAATATCACAAATGTCTGTCATCTAGATTAATATCTATGTTGCTCCTCAAATTGTGGTGTTAAGAATCTTTATCATTGTCATTACCCAGGGGTTTGTTAGAAATGCAGGCTTCACTCTAGACCTACTGTATTAGAAACTGCATTTTAAAATGACATCCAGGTCATCTGAGTACATGTTTGGCAACCCTGGTCTCTATTCACACAGCCCTGAAAAGGGCCATGTTTGCTCAGTAGGGAGTTGGTCCTCATATCCAGGGATGAACAGATTGGAGAAAGGTTTCATAAGCAAAGGAGAAATGATGGCTAAGCTAGATGACTCCAGAAGATTTTCTTGCCCATCTCCCAGACAATATGCATGTTGAAGTGAGGAATAGTCTTGAGGAAGAGCAGAACTTCATGCTTCAGTGAAGATATATTTACAAAAAGTGTCAAGTGAGAACTAAATTTATCAGCTTTAAGGCAAGTCTGAGACAGTTATGGTGTCCTAGGGTTAGTATAGAGAAGATAACTTTAAAAAAGAAGCATATCTTGTTTCACTCACATATACCTTGTATATGTTTACTTCACTGACAGACATGAAAAGTGATGATGCCTTTTCGCTATACTTACTAAATGTGATTCCTACTAGTTTTATCATTTGATTATATTTTGGTTAAAATCTTATTGAACAAAATCAGAAACAGAATGATAAAAAAAAAAAATCCTTAAGCAAGATGAAGAAATTAGCAGGCAGATGAATAATTAAAACCAATACCAAAGAAAGGTAGCGTTAATTATTCTACATCATTACAGTTTGCTTGGGTGAGTGGATACATTTATTTACAATTCTTAACAGCTTTAACTCTATCTATCAGATCTAGGCCCTTAAATCTATTTCTCACTTCCACTGTATAATCATAAGGGATTTGATTTAGGTCATACCTGAATGGTCTAGCGGTTTTCCCTACTTTCTTCAATTTAAGTCTGAATTTGGTAATAAGGAGTTCATGATCTGAGCCACAGTCAGCTCCTGGTCTTGTTTTTGTTGACTCTATAGAGCTTCTCCATCTTTGGCTGCAAAGAATAGAATCAATCTGATTTCGGTGTTGACCATCTGGTGATGTACATGTGTAGAGTCTTCTCTTGTGTTTTTGGAAGAGGGTGTTTGCTATGACCAGTGAATTTTCTTGGCATTCCAAGGCTGTTTGCCTGTTACTCCAGGTGTTTCTTGACTTCCTACTTTTGCATTCCAGTCCCCTATAATGAAAAGGACATCTTTTTTGGGTGTTAGTTATAAAAGGTCTTGTAAGTCTTCATAGAACCATGCAACTTCAGTTTCTTCAGCATTATTGGTTGGGGCAGAGACTTGGATTACTGTGATATTGAATGGTTTGCCTTGGAAATGAACAGAGATCATTCTGTCGTTTTTGAAATTGCATCCAAGTACTGCATTTCAGACTCTTTTGTTGACCATGATGGCTACTCCATTTCTTCTGAGGGATTCCTGCCCACAGTAGTAGATATAATGGTCACCTTAGTGAAATTCACCCATTCCAGTCCATTTTAGTTCACTGATTCCTAGAATGTTGACGTTCACTCATGCCATCTCTTGTTTGACCAGTTCCAATTTTTCTTGATTCATGGACCTTACATTCCAGGTTCCTATGCAATATTGCTCTTTACAGCATTGGACCTTGTTTCTATCACCAGTCTCATCCACAGCTCGGTATTGGTTTTGCTTTGGCACCATCCCTTCATTCTTTCTGATGAACTATGGAATGAGGTTTGTGACATTGTACAGGAGACAGGGATCAAGACCATCTCCATGGAAAAGAAATGCAAAAAAGCAAAATGGCTTCCTGGAGAGGCTTTAAAAATAACTGTGAAAAGAAGAGAGGTGAAAAGCAAAGAGGAAAGGAAAGATAATAAGCATCTGAATGCAGAGTTCCAAAGAATAGCAAGAAGAGATAAGAAAGCCTTCTTCAGCGATCAATGCAAAGAAATAGAGGAAAACAACTGAATGGGAAAGATTAGAGATCTCTTCAAGAAAATTAGAGATACCAAGGGAATATTTCATGGAACAATGGGCCCAATAAAGGACAGAAATAGTATAGACCTAACAGAAGAAGAAGATATTAAAACGAGGTGGCAAGAATACAGAGAAGAACTGTACAAAAACGAGCTTCATGACCCAGATAATCACTCATCTAGAGCCAGACATCCTGGAATGTGAAGTCAGGAGGGCCTTAGAAAACATCACTATGAACAAAGCTAGTGGAGGTGATGGAATTCCAGTGGAGCTGTTTCAAATCCCGAAAGATGATGCTGTGAAAGTGCTGCACTCAATATGCTAGTAAATTTGGAAAACTCAGCAGTGGCCACAGGACTGGAAAAGGTCTGTTTTCATTCCAATCCCAAAGAAAGGCAATGCCAAAGAATGCTCAAACTACCACACAATTGTACTCGTCTCACACACTAGTAAAGTAACGCTCAAAATTCTCCAAGCCAGGCTTTAGCAATATGTGAACTGTGAACTTCCTGATGTTCAAGCTGGTTTTAGAAAAGGCAGAGGAACCAGAGATCAAATTGCCAACATCTGCTGGATCATGGAAAAAGCAAGAGAGTTCCAGAAAAATTTCTGTTTTTGTTTTATTGATTATTTCAAACTCTTTGGGTGTGTGGACCACAATAAACTGTGGAAAATTCTGAGGGAGATGGGAATACCAGACCACCTGACCTGCCTCTTGAGAAATCTATATACAGGTCAGGAAGCAACAGTTAGAACTGGACATGGAACAACAGACTGGTTCCAAATAGGAAAAGGAGTACGTCAAGGCTGTATATTGTCACCCTGCTTATTTAACTTATATGCAGAGTACATCATGAGAAATGCTGGACTGGAAGAAACGCAAGCTGGAATCAAGATTGCCGGGAGAAATATCAATAACCTCAGATATGCAGATGACACAACCCTTATGGCAAAAAGTGAAGAGGAACTAAGAAGCCTGTTGATGAAAGTGAAAGTGGAGAGTGAAAAAGTTTACTTAAAGCTCAACATTCAGAAAACGAAGATCATGGCATCCGGTCCCATCACTTCATGAGAAATAGATGGGGAAACAGTGGAAACAATGTCAGACTTTATTTTGGGGGGCTCCAGAATCACTGCAGATGGTGACTGTAGCCATGAAATTAAAAGACGCTTACTCCTTGGAAGAAAAGTTATGACCAACCTAGATAGTATCTTCAAAAGCAGAGACATTATTTTTCTGACTAAAGTCTGTCCAGTCAAGGCTGTGGTTTTTCCTGTGGTCATGTATGGATGTGAGAGTTGGACTGTGAAGAAAGCTGAGCACTGAAGAATTGATACTTTTGAACTGTGATGTTGGAGAAGGCTCTTGAGAGTCCTTTGGACTGCAAAGAGATCCAACCAGTCCATTCTTAAGGAGATCAACCCTGGGATTTGTTTGGAAGGAGTGATGCTAAAGCTGAAACTCCAGTACTTTGGCCACCTCATGCAAAGAGTTGATGCATTGGAAAAGACCCTAATGCTGGGAGGGATTGGGGGCAGAAGGAGAAGGAGACAACCGAGGATGAGATGGCTGGATGGCATCACTGACTTGATGGACGTGTGTGAGTTAACTCTGGGAGTTGGTGATGGACAGGGAGACTTGGCGTGCTGCGATTCATGGGGTCGCAAAGAGTCAGACATGACTGAGCAACTGGACTGAACTGAATAGTTTTAACTACTAAAACAGCAATAAAATAAACTCAGAAAATGTTCACCAGTAGATACTCTTCTTTGCTGTGTTTAAACTTCTTAATTTGTATGAGGTTCTCTGCACTCAGTCTGTAAACAAACCCCTGGTTTTCAGAGTGTAGCTGTGAAAGCAAGGGAGGGTACAGGAATAAGTCCCAGAGGCATTTCCTCAGAGATGAGGATCTGCCCTGCAGTTGGTAATGCGTATATATATTTATAAAGACTCTACTACAAACCACACTGTAAGTCAACATCAGAAGTTTCATTTGGTGGAAAGAGAACATATGGGTTGCGATTAGGTGGCTAGATTTTGGACTTGTCTCTGCCACTAAGAGGCTGTGAAGTTTTGGACAGATAAGTCCCCAGTCTGGGCATGAGTTTCCCCATTTGTAAAATTTTGGCATATGAGAAGGAAATTTCCCAATATTTCTCTTGCTCTGATGTAGTATGTTGCCATAATTACCACATATCATCACCTCTGTTAAATGATATTTCTTAATGTACACAGTAGTGTGAGGCTCTCAAAAACTGTGTTTTCTTCTTCTCAGCTTCTTAGAAACTGCTTTATTTTTCTTTATCTCATTATTTTATGCTTGAAAATCAGTGGCAAATAACCTTCAGGGAGTAATGTATTGAGCTCACTTCTATATTCTTCACTAATGTAATGAATATGGTTGTATGTGTGTTACAGTTTTCCTACTTGTTCCTGGCTGGAGGATTGGCTTGATAAAAACTGTTGCATCACAACTGCAAGTAGAGGACCATGATACTGTTTTGAATTTTATCTTTCTTACCCACTGTCTATAATTTCTTCAAAGTTACTAAACCTGAAGATACTTTTTCCTTATCTTTAAAATAGAGATAGCCTACTTTGTAGAACTGATGTAAATATCATGTAAGATAATTTTTTTGAAAATACTGAGAAGGTTAAAAGTTTCTATAAAACATAATTGCAAGTTATGTATAATATTGCTTGCAATAACAATAATAATAAATTACTATTAAAACAATAATGGCTACAAACTATTGCATATAAATTAAATTATATGTCAAGTAGTATGTTTTTATTTGCATTATTTTTGACTATTCAAGAAATATGTATATTTATATTTTTATTATGAAACCATTGAATGTAACCTTTTTATTTTAAATATATTTGACCGCACATAGTTTGTAATTCTTAGCTCATTATTTTAAAAATAAGGCTGAGAGTAGAAAAAAAAATACAGATGCTTCCACTTTTAAAATTCTTATTTTTACTTTGAATTCTTGAGAGATATGACCTTGTATAAGTACTTTATCTCTCTGAGCCTAATTTATCTAACCTGAAGAATAAAGATGATACTGTGTTCATTACAAGATTACTGAATAAAATTATATATGCAAATATTCCTAACATCATTGGAGAAGGCAATGGCAACCTACTCCAGTACTCTTGCCTGGAAAATCCCATGGACGGAGGAGACTGGTAGGCTGCAGACCATGGGATTGCTGAGTCTGACACGACTGAGCGACTTGACTTTCACTTTTCACTTTCATGCATTGGAGAAGGAAATGGCAACCCACTCCAGTATTCTTGCCTGGAGAATCCCAGGGACGGAGGAGCCTGGTAGGCTGCCGTCTATGGAGTCGCACAGACTCAGACACGACTGAAGCGATTTAGCTGTTGCCGTCTAACATCATGCTTGAGGTATAGATGTGATTCAGAATTGTAGCCTATGTCTAGTGTTTGATTCTATATAAACATTTGAATTCACATAGAATAACAAGTATTTTAAGGTTTCCCAGGTGGCACAGCTGTAAAGAACCTATCTGCCAATGCAGGAGACACAGGAGATGTGGGTTTGATCCCTAATTTGGGAAGATCTCTGGAGTAGGAAATGATGACCCACTCCAGTATTCTTGCCTGGAAAATTCCATGGAATGAGAAGACTGGTCGGCTACAGTCCATTAGGTCACAATGAGTTGAACATACTGAGCAACTGAGCACACAAAAAGCAAATATTTTATTTTTAGAATTCTGTAGAACTTTTTGACATGTTAATAAGAATACTTTTAAATTTGTGTGACGTGATTTTTGAATATGAATTTATTCTCCTTGTAGTACTTCAATAAAATATCATATTTTGTTCTCTGAATCTATTTTGTCTGCTGCAAATATTTTATCCTTTTGATCTTTGGTAATAAAAATTATGAGTCCTTTGGGACAATTTTACAATAACCTGCTCAAGGAAGCTCTCCATAACCCACAAATATGAGTTTAAAAACTTACCAAGAAAACTGTAATTTGAAAACAATGTGTTAATTGCAGCACTATTTATAATACCAGTGACATGGACCTAAATGTCCATCAACAGAGGAATGGATAAAGAAGTATGGTACGTGGAATATTGTTGCTGTTCAGAAGTGCAGTCATGTCGGACTCTCTGAGACTCCATAGAGTGCAGCACGCCAGACTTCCCTGTTCTTCACCATCTCCTGGAGCTTGCTGTAACTCATATCCAGTAGTCGGTGTTTCTATTCAACCATCTCATCCTCTGTCATCCCCTTATCCTCCTGCCTCCAGTCTTTCCCAGAATTAAGGTCTTTTCTAATGAGTTGACTCTGCATAAGGTGGCCAAAGAATTGGAGCTTCAGCTTCAGCATCAGTCCTTCCAATGAATATTCAGGACTGATTTCCTTTAAGGTTGACTAGTTTGACCCCCTTCCTGCCCATGTAACTCTCAAGAATCTTCTCCAACACCACAGTTGGAAAGCATCTTTCTTCAGTGCTCAGCCTTCTTAAAGGACCAACTCTCACATCAATAGACGACTGCTGGAAAAACCATAGCTTTGACTGTGGATTTCTATTGACAAAATAATGTCTCTGGTTTTTAGTATGCTGTCTAGGTTGGTCATAGCTTTTCTTCCAAGGAGCAAGCATCTTTTAATTTCGTGGCTACAGTCACCATCTGGAATGCTTTTGGAGCTCCCCAAAATAAAGTCTCTCACTGTTTCCACTGTTTCCTCATCTATTTGCCATGAAGTGATGGGGCCAGATGCCATGATCTTAATTTTTTGAATGTTGAGTTTTAAGCCAGCTTTTCCCTTCTCCTCTTCTACCTTCATCAAGAGGCAGTTTAGCTTCTCTTCACTCTCTGCCATATAATGGTAGTGTCATCTGCATATCTGAGGTTGTTGGTATTTCTCCTGACAACCTTGATTCCAGCTTATGCTTCATCCAGCCTGTCATTTCACATGAAGTACTCTGCATATAAGTTAAATAAGCAATGCAACAATATACAGCCTTGACATACTCCTTTCCCAATTTGGAACCAGTTGATTTTTCTATGTCTAATTGTAACAGTTGCTTTTTGACCTGCATACAGATTTCTCAGGGACAGGTAAGATGGTCTGGTATTCACATCTCTTTCCAGTTATAAAAAAATGAAATAATGCCATTTGCAGCAACATGGACAGATGTAGAGATTATCACACCGAGGGAAGTAAGTCAAAGACAAATATCATGTGATATCACATAGATGTGGAATCTAAACAATGATTTCAAAATAGAAATAGACTCACAGACTTAGAAAACAAACAAACAGCTACCAAAGGGGAAGACAGGGGTGACAGACAAATTATGTGTTAATTGTGACTGATGCAGACACACTACTATATATAAAATAGAAAATCAATAAGAATATACTATATAGCACAGGGAACTCTATTTGATATTCTGTAATAACATATATGGGAAAAGAATCTGGAATAGAATGACTATATGTATATGTATAATGGAATCACTTTGCTGTATACCTGAAACTAACAACACTGTAAATCAACTGTAATATAAAATGAAAATTATATTTAAAAATTACTTTAAATTAATTGAAAAATTTAATTAAAAAATAGTTGCCATTCTTCTGACTCTCTAATTCATTGCACAAACTATCAAGCCTTGCAGTTGAATTTTTTAAATGTTTCTATCCTTTTCCACTTCCCACTAGGAATTATTCGAAGTGGAAGACTGCATGTTTTTCAATTATGGATACCTATGGTTTAGTTCAATTATTGACACAGGATAAGTGCTTTGAAAATGCTTGTTTCAGAAATAAACTTTTAAAGAAATAAAGAATTAGTGCATTAATGAATGCTACAATCTTATCAGTCATAGCTTTAAAAGAAGCCAGTCTATCTAAATGAAGCCAGTCACACTAAACCAGTGGTTTGTAATACTACCTTCACTTTAAAATCTTTTGGTGAACTACAAAATATAAAATGTTTAGAGTCCTTCCTCAGAGATTCTAATTTACTTGGCTTGATAGGAGAGATGTCTAGAATTTGTATTTTTGAAAAGCTTCCAAAGAGACTTAAAAGTGTTTCCATGTTTCAACAGTATTGACCTAAACTGTTCCCCATGTAAGCAATACTAGACAGTAATGGATGATTAACACAAGTATTGATTTTTTTTTAAATCTCTACAGGAAATCACAAAAAGAAAAATAAAAGTAAGTATAGAATTTGTTGAAAATATAAATTTTGGATTCTACAGAAAATGATGGTTATTATATTTTCTGAAGGAAACTTTCAGACACTGTTAATTAAAAAAGGTTTATCTTAGTTGAAAATGTATTTTAACCTAAATTATTACAGGTATGAAAACATAAAATATCATACAGTTATTGCAGAAGTTTGAACTATACTAAACCAAAACTGTCTTGGAAGATTCAGATTATTCTCCATGAATATTGAAGTGAGTGTGGGGCTTAAATGAGGCAATTAAAATTTGAGCCATGGATTTACTACTTTTTGTTTCATCATAGGGGAAAGCCTCTTCTCATAGCTAAACCCCAATTTTTTCTTATGTGAAAGTGGGAATACTGTAAAAGACATACTTGCCCCCTTCTTTGAAAAATCTGGTTGTATAAGCCCAGGTGACCAGTTATTCTAGACTGGGTTTTCTTAGAGGCCAATTCTGAGATGGAGTTTGCAGAATATTTATTAGGAAAGACTGTCAGTGAGGGAAAAAAGTGCAAGATTTAGAAGAGGCCAAAGTCAAGGTGCTATGTCTGATGACAGTACTGGACAACTCCAAGTGAACACTCTGGTTAAAATGATCATCTCTATAGCCCCATGTTGAGTTGAAAGAGTCTGTCTGTCTTTACACTCATGGGTTAGAGCACACACACATACACATGCACATACACAATCAGTTTATTTAATGTACCTATTGCATGAAATATATACATACCCAGTATATAATATTTAAAAAGTCAATATATATTTAACAAATGAATACAATGGTACTTCAATTCTTAAATTTTTATCTCAAATACTGTTGTTTTAGGTATAGTCTTTTTAGTGCATCTTTTCTCCATCCTGGGAGGTGATATCTGCTTCATATTTTTATTACTGCACTTAAATAACAAATAACATTTACATTGTGTTATATGCCCTAAATTCTTCTTAGAATATGCTCATTTATTCTTCATAATAATCATGTATATATATAAAATAAAATATTATTATTTTCCCCATCCCATAGGTTGGAAAATTGGTCAACTTGGTGAGATTACACAGCTAGATATTGTTAAATTTGAATCCAGACAGTGTGCCTGCAATTGTTGTGCCTTTAACCATTGTATTATCCCGTGACTTAACGGCAGATGCAATCACTGGAGACAATCTAATCTCAAAGGCAAGGTAGGAAGTTCCTGGAGGAAAGAATGAATATTTTGCTTGTTTTCTTTTTTTTTCCCCCTTTATACTTTTTCCCTTTGTATATAATATAGTGGATCTTCAATACACATTATATATTTCTGTAAATTTTAGGATTGTGGAGAAGGGAGAAAGAGAAAAAGAAAGAAGGAAAGGAAGAAATGATTAAAATATAATATATATAGAGAAACAGATTTCTGGAAAAGAGATGTTTTCTCAAGATCTACAAGGTTTAGCATGTAATCAAGATGAAGGCAATTTTATTGAGACTGAAAGATCAATAGGTCCATTTAAATAGGTCGACACTAGGGTATGTAATTTAAATATCTAATGAATTTTCTTAGTGATTAGTGTCATATGTCTATTGCCTCTGCAGTGTCCATTAACTTCCTCTGCCCATGTGTTTCCAGTTCAGACTACAGCTTTGCTGAGATAATATTTCTCACTTAGCTTTTCTGTGGGCATGCCATCCTGTCTGAATGGCCTCCTGATGGCCACAAGCCCCTTGGGAAGGATCCATGTCACTGAATTCACCAGGGCGTATTAACTGATAAGCTAAATTCTGGTTATAGCAATTAATATAATTACTCATTTAGAGAAATCATTTATTTAAAATTCCTTTGAGTCCTTTAGTTTTAAAGATATGATTATCAAACCTATGCTTATTTTATTACCTACCAGATTATGTGTTCATAGTCAAATAGCTCCTGACATTTTGCTGGGAGAGAGGATAAGGCTTTTAAAAATGCACTGGGAATAGCTCACTTTAACCACAATGACTCCTTCTCCTAAGCAAAGAGTTTGGAAAGAGGTGTGGGTATTGAGCAATAGAAACAATGATGTTTATACTCCTTTAGGTATCAGTAATTTACCCTTATAATAATTGTAAGAAAATAGGCTCAACTGAAGTTAAATTGCAAGACTGATTATGAGAAGTGAAGGGCAAAGTAGAAAAGTGACAGTCAGAAGAGACAGTCATCATATTTATTCAGTCAGCAAGTGCTGTGTGCCTTTTATGTTCCAAACACTATCCTAGGAGATTGGAGTAATAGTTAAAAAAAAGAATCATGAAGTCACTAACCTTCATGACTATGATTATCCTTGAGAGGTTTGAATAAGTTGTAGGGAAGGGATCTGTTTTTCAGAATTCATTCACTATTTATGACTCTTGGTTGAGGAATGTTCAAGGCATTTCTTATAGAAACAGTGTAGAAATGAATTAAGTCACCAGATTTCAAATGTATTCATGCATCAGATATCCCGCAGTCTTAACATGAAACATGTCTGACTCAGTAGGACTGAGATGGGGCTGGAGAAAGCTGCATACCTAACAAATTCACAAGTGATGCTGATGCTACTCGTCTGACTGTTTGAGAATCACTGAGTTGTATGGTAGAATTTGAGGCCAGAATCACAGTTAGGAGGCCATTGCATAAAGACAAAAAATATGACATTATTTCAGAAGAGTCAAGACTTTTAATTAAGACAGAACTAGATTTGAAGTTTCCGCTGTTTCCCCATCTATTTGCTATGAAGTGGGGGGACCAGATGCCATGATCTTAATTTTCTGAATGTTGAGTTTTAAACCAACATTTTCACTCTTTTCTTTCCCGTTCATCAAGAGGCTCTTTAGTACTTCTTCGCTTTCTGACATAAGGGTGGTGTCATCTGCATATCTGAAGTTATTGATATTTCTCCCGGCAATCTTGATTCCAGCTTGTGCTTCCTCCAGCCCAGTGTTTCTCATGATGTACTCTGCATATAAGTTAAATAAGCAGGGTAACAGTATACAGCCTTGACGTACTCCAAAGTCACTGCAGATGGTGACTGCAGCCATGAAATTAAAAGATGCTTGCTCCTTTGAAGAAAAGTTATGACCAACCTAGACAGCATATTAAAAAGCAGAGGTGTTACTTTACCAACAAAGGTTGGTCTAGTCAAGGCTATGATTTTTCCAGTAGTAATGTATGGATGGGAGATTTGGACTATAAAGGAAGCTGAGCACAAAAGAATTGATGCTTTTGAACTGTAGTTTGGAGAAGACTCTTGAGAGTTTCTTGGACTGCATGGAGACAGAATCAGTCAATCCTAAAGGAAATCAGTCCTGAATATTCATTGGAAGGACTGATGCTGAAGCTGAAACTCCAGTACTTTCACCTGATGCGAAGAACTGACTCATTTGAAAAGACACTGATGCTGGGACAGATTGAAGGCAGGAGGAGAAGGGGATGACAGAGGATGAGATGGTTGCATGGCATCACTGACTTAATGGACATGAGTGTGAATAAGCTCCGGGAGGTGGCAATGGACAGGAAGGCCTGGTGTACTGTAGTCCACGGCGTCGCAGAGTCAGACACAACTGAACGTAACTAAACTGAAATTTAAAGTTAGCTCCATTTTTTTTTTAAAAAAAACTAAGATTTGGTTTTATACAAGCCCCTTAAATGAAGCTTCTTAGAAACAAACAAAATACCGTTGAGTGATAGATGGCATATGTTAAGTATGAAAATAGTTATCAATCTTAATGTCTGGGGGGAGCCTGATAACCTAGGTAAGAATTCTGGAAATCAGAGTTGAAGTACAGCATTTCAAATTAATTCTAAAATAAGTATTTCTCTTCTCCTTTTTAAGTTGTTCTGACTGTTCTATTTGTTTTTCCCATATATTCTGCCACCACTTTATCAGAATCACCCTGCTCACAGGGTTGATGCCATTGCAGCCCATTTGGTGTATTGTATAGTTTCTTTCTGGAAGAAGAAATGGCAACACACTCCAGTATTCTTGCCTGGAAAATCCCATGGACTGAGGAGCCTGGTGGGATGCAGTTCATGGGGTCGCAAAGAGTCAGACATGACTGAGCAGGCCTGCATCCTTTCTTGCATCACCCGAATCTGTTTTTTTATGATGGGGCCAGAGTGATCTGTCACAAAATGCAAGTATGAGAACATCAACCCCTTTGGAAATATTTAATTGGTTTCCTGTATCACTCGGATTGTGGCTTTCTGTTCTCAGTATGGGCTGTGAATTCATATATTGTTTGGGTCCTTCCTGTCTCTCCAGTTCATCTTGTCCACACACCGAGTTTGATTGGCTGTGCCAACTCCTCTGGTCCCCCTTTGGGTCTCTAAATCCAATGTATTCTTTCTACCATGATACTTGAAGTTGTTGCTTACTCCTTTAGGAAATTTCTTTTCGCTCTCTGCACTCTCCGCTCATCTTTGCTTAGTTAATTCCTACCTTTTCTTTGTATTGATGTCTCAGTTTTGCAAGAGAATCTCCTGTGCCCAGCACAGGTTCAAAGTTCCTGCTTCTTTAATTTCTACGTCTTAGGTCCATGTATCTTCCCTTCATTGCTTTTATGTAAGCAGCCATGAAATTAAAAGACACTTACTCCTTGGAAGAAAAGTTATGACCAACCTAGATAGTATATTCAAAAGCAGAGACATTACTTTGCCGACTAAGGTCCATCTAGTCAAGGCTATGGTTTTCCTGTGGTCACATCCATACGGATGTGAGAGTTGGACTGTGAAGAAGGCTGAGCGCCAAAGAATTGATGCTTTTGAACTGTGGTGTTGGAGAAGACTCTTGAGAGTCCCTTGGACTGCAAGGAGATCCAACCAGTCCATTCTGAAGGAGATCATCCCTGGGATTTGTTTGGAAGGAATGATGCTAAAGCTGAAACTCCAGTACTTTGGCTACCTCATGCGAAGAATTGACTCATTGGAAAAGACTCTGATGCTGGGAGGGATTGGGGGCAGGAGGAGAAGGGGACGACCGAGGATGAGATGGCTGGATGGCATCACTGACTAGATGGACGTGAGTCTGAGTGAACTCCGGGAGTTGGTGATGGACAGGGAAGCTTGGCGTGCTGCGATTCATGGGGTTGCAAAGAGTCGGACACGACTGAGCGACTGAACTTAAGTTTTAATTGCATTTATTTATATGACTGTTAGTTGCCTCTTCTCCCTCTAACTTTATTCTAAGCTCCTTGTAGGAAAAATGGTCAGCATTGCTTATTATCCAGCAATTAGCCAAGTACCTGGCACGGTAATTGCTCAACAATTAGCAAATAACACTGAATGAGTGAATGGATGAATGAACCCCCCAAAATCGCCAGACTCCAGAGGTCCTCACAGCTATGAAAGTGGAAGGGAGAACCACACATCAATATGTTTCTTTCAAACATCTTGTGAGCGAGTTCTGGCTTCGAAACACAGCATAATTTATATTCTAAATTGATTTTCCAACAGAGACAAAAAAATGTTTTTGAGGCAATCCTTTATTGAGTGGTGCTATTTTGTGTATTGTTGGAGTTTTAACATTCTTGGCCTTGCCCCAAATTTCCAGTAATACTCTTCCCCTAATTATTTCTAAATGTCTCCAAATACTTACATATGCTTGTTAAGTGTAATGCTATTGTATTTTGACAACTAAATCATATTAGCGGTGACTTTTGCCTTGCAGATGAGCAGAAAAAGAATGAACAAAGAAGAAAGCAATTGGTCATTTTCTTCCTCC
The DNA here is from genome assembly GCF_032405125.1 of Capricornis sumatraensis. Taxonomy (NCBI): domain Eukaryota; kingdom Metazoa; phylum Chordata; class Mammalia; order Artiodactyla; family Bovidae; genus Capricornis; species Capricornis sumatraensis. Next base: position 122,979,968 of record NC_091071.1, on the reverse strand, counting down.
CAAAAGTATAATTTCTAGGGTTGATATAAAGCAAAGTGAATTCTCAATAAATAGTGGTTTTAAGCAATAGGGAGTGATACAGAGTACCTGAACATGATGTGAAATTGGAGATAAGAAAGATTCAAGAAAAATTTAGGAGGTAAACTGAATTTGTCCTGGCAGCATTGTTTGGGATCAAAAGGAGAAAAACCATTTTGCACCTTATGCTTGAACAATGGGTACCATTAACTGAGGTGTAGAATATATGAAGAAGGATAAGCTGAAAAGGGAAGCTAGTGAATTTGATATTAGACATTCTAGATTTGAGATATCTGTAAAATAAATTGCAAGAGATATTCAGTAGCAGTTGAGCATTAGGTAATGTGTAGTTCTGGGATTCATGTTGTGGGAAGTGAAAATTGAAACTGCAACAGTGATGGAGACTGTCTAGAAGAGAGTACAGACTGGAAGCCTGGGGGAAACCAATCCATAAACAAAGGATGAAGAGAAGGAAAGCAGACCTTCAGAGACAACTGAGAAAGGGCAGGAGGACCATAAGCCACATGTACATTTCTTAGAACCCAAAGGAAATGTGTTTTCTATTATTCTGTTCTGCCTCGCTTCCCTGTGATTTCAATAAAAATAAAATGTTTTGAGGAACTCCGTTACTTTATGTCATTCTGATGGATCTACTGATATTGCAGTCTCATTCCTCCTCCACTGTTGGGCAGAGGACCTATGTTTGACCTTTCTCCTATATAACACTCTTATTTCTTTAGCTACAGAGTATATATCAGGAATGAACATATCCACCAAGCTGAGTTAATCAGAATTATTTTCTGAAGTTTGTATAGGGACCCTGGGATAGAGGACTGATAGTTCCTACAGATACTTTCAATATGAAATGAGGCAAGCTTGGGTTTTATGATTTCCCAGCCAACCCTAGCCATCCTAAGCTCCCTTCAACACTCACCACCACAAGGGGAAAATGTGCTTATAGTAGGAGAACATGCGACCAGCAAGAATGGAAGAAGCAGAGATATCTTCCAGACCAACTCCATAAATGTTGAGAACAGCTGTGCCCTTAGCCTTTTAGTTACATGAATCAATCATTTTCTCTTTTCACCTATGCTAGTTTTAGTAGAGTCTTTGTCACTTTTGAAGATTCACAGTATCCTGTGCTTTCTCAGGAAAACCTTCTTTGACCCTCAAGTCAGATCTGGGTGCTCTGACTGTTTTTTCTTATCTTTTATGGACATGTTCCAAGCACTACCTCCTTTTCCACTTTGTTTATAAAGTGATTCGCTCACACTGAAGTTCTTTTCTGGAGCTTCCTACCTGAAGACTTGCTGCTCCTCCAAGTGGTTTATACCTCCAAAGTCACCCTTCTTGAGGAAGCACTCTATCCCAACTCCCTCCACCTATTTACCCCCCACCCTCTGTGCCCTCTTTCCACACCTAGACACCATAGTGGTGATTGCTTCTCATCAGCCTAGGAGAGACTTCTCGTGTCCTCCCAGGTACCCTTCTCTGAGGGCCGTCCCCATTTCTAGTTTAGCCCAATAGTTTTAATATAATTAGGGCCAGTACTTTTCTCTCCATTTTAAGTATGACATAAATGAAGCTGTGAAAATGATTTGATTTACTAAAATAATGCTATGTAAAATAGAACATGCATTTTCTTACACACTAGTGCTCTTTTTCTCTCAATCCCCCTCTTATTTTTAACTTACTTTACTTTCTCTTCCTGTTTCTTTAATTATGTTTACTCAGAACTTACAACTAGTTTATTAAATTAGAAAGCCCTGTGGCTAATACAGAGACTATATTCTCAATTCCTGTCCTTAAGAATCTCCTGGTGTCCAGACTCACAGATATGGAGAACAGATTTATGGTTGCCAAAGAAGTTGGTGGAGGATTGGATTGGCAATTTGAGACTAACAGATGCAAACCATTATAGAAGGAATGAATAAACAACAAGCTCCTACTATATAGCACAGACAACTATATTCAGTATTCTGTAAAAAAAAAAAAAAAAAAAAAAAAAAAAAAACCCTAATGGAAAAGAATATGAAAAAGAATCTAAAAGAATAAGAGTATCTTCTGGTGTCATTGATAGATGAAAGTTAATGCGACATGTAGTAACAATGAACAATATTATTCTATTATATTTTGTAACGTATATAATACATTACTGTTTATGTTGAACTGGCTAATAAATGAGAATTGTTTTAGTCATGGAAGGCTTCCTGGAAGAGGCTCTGAGTAAGGCCTGTAAACAATGTCCAAGAAGAAAAGGAGACGTTGTAGCAGTAATGAAAACAATATTGTATAGATAAGCCTAACTGGACCAAGTTGGAAAGCTCATTATCAAGTGGAGATAATTCTCTTCTACGCTTAAGTTGTTGGGAGTTTTTAACATGCATGGCAGTTGGAGTCTGTCAAATAGTTTTATGTGTCCCTTGTAAGATGACATGACTTTTTTTCCTTAACTTGTTGATATAGGAAGATTACATTGATTGACTATCAAATGTTAAAGCCTTGTATACATGGGGAAAAAAAGCCTACTTAATTCTATGATGTAATTATTTTTTTTATAAATTGACAGGTTCAATTATTAATATTTTGTAAAGATTTTGGAGGTTTAAGTTCATTAGAGATGTTGGTCTATAATTTCCCTTTGTGTATCACTTTTTTAGGTTGTTGGTATTAGCATAATGCTGGCTTCATGACATGGATTGGAAAGATTTTGTTCAACTATTTTTCTGGAAGAGGTTATGTGCAAATTTTTTCAAATGTTTGGTAGAATTTTCAAGTGAAACCCTTTATGGTTTGACATTTCTTTTTCCAGAGCTTTTAACTTATTGATTCTTTTTCTTAATGGCTATAGGACCATTCAGACTGTCATCTTGATTAAGTCTTTCAAGGAATTCATTCATTTACCCTAAATTGTCAAATTTATGAGCATGAAGTTGCAAGCAATGTTTCTTAGTATCCGTATTGCTGTGGAATCTCTAATGTTATTCCCTGTTGCATTTCTAATGTTGGTCATTCAATTCTCCTTTTGTTTTTGTCAGTCTTGCTAGTAGTTTATCAATATTATTAATTCTTTAAAACAAGTCAATGCTTTGGAAAAAAATGTTTATTTATTTATTTTTGTCTATGCTGGGTCTTCCTTGCTGCACATGGGCTTTCTCTAGTTGCAGTGAGTGGGGGCTACACTTTGTTGTGGTATTCAGGCTTTTCATTGCAGTGGCTTCTCTTGCCAGGCTCTCAGCACATGCCCAGGCTTCATTAGCTGTGGCTCGCAGGCTCTAGAGTCACTTTGGTAGTTCTGGTGCTTGGGCTTAGTTGCTCGAGCATAGTTGCTCTGAGGCATGTGGAATCTTCCCTGGTCAGGGATTGAATTCATGTCGTGGTTGGAATCTTTACCATTGGACCACGAGGGAAGTCACAAATCACTTCTGATTTCATGGACTTTCTCCATTGTTTTTTAAGTATCAATTTTATTAATTTCTATTCTTCAAATAAATAGTTGTCTTACTTCAAATAAGAAGATATCTTTTAAGAAATGTCTTTGCTGTCCATTTAATCTGGGTTTTACTCTTCTTTCCTTAGTTTTCTTTTGGGTAAGGACTTTTATTGGCCACATTGATTGGCTTTTCCATATTGAACCAACCTTGCATTCCTATGAACAACCTCACTTATCATCCATACTTTTTTTATTCCTGGAGTCCATTTGCTAGCCATTTGCTAAGGATGTTTATATTCATAAAGGTATTGATCTCTACTTTTCATTTCCTGTACTTTCTTTGTCTCATAATAGTATCAGTATGATGTTGGCATCATAAAATAAATTGGAATATCTTCCTACTTATTCTACTTTTTTCTGGAATATTTTTTATAATTTTATATAACTTTCTTATTAAGTAATAGGTAAATTTCACCAGGGAACTATGTAACCTGGATTTTTTTCTTCTGGAAAAGATGTTGAATAAGAATGTAATTCTTGATTGAATTTTGATGGCTTGTGGCTTTCAAGAATCTGTCCATTTCTTTTCAGTTAAATTCAGTTCAGTCTCGCAGTTGTATCCAACCCTTTGTGACCCATGGACAGCAGCATGCCAGGCTTCCCATCAACAATCCTGGAGCTTACTCAAACTCATGTCCATTGAATTGGTGATGCCATCAAACCATCTCATACTCTGTCATCCCCTTCTCCTCCCACCTTCAATCTTTCCCAGCATTAAGGTCTTTTCCAGTGAGTTGGTTCTTTGCATCAGGTGGCCAAAGTATTGGAGTTTCAGCTTCAGTATCATTTCTTCCAATGAATGTTCAGGACTGATTTCCTTTAGGATGGACTGGTTGGATCTCCTTGCAGTCCAAGGGACTCTCAAGAGTCTTCTCCAACACCACAGTTCAAAAGCATCAATTCTTCGGTGCTCAGACTTCTTCACAGTCCAACTGTCACGTCCATACATGACCTCAGGAAAAACCATAGCCTTGACTAGACGGACCTTTGTTGGTAAAGTAATGTCTCTGCTTTTGAATATGCTATCTAGGTTCGTCATAACTTTCATCTCAAGGAGTAAGCGTCTTTTAATTTCATGGCTGCAATCACCATCTGCAGTGGTTTTGAAGCCCCCCAAAATAAAGTCAGCCACTGTTTCCACTGTTTCGCCATCTGTTTGCCATGAAGTGATGGGACCAGATGTCATGATCTTTGTTTTCTGAATGTTGAGCTTTAAGCCAACTTTTTCACTCTCCACTTTCACTTTCATCAAGAGGCTTTTGAGTTCCTCTTCACTTTCTGCCATAAGGGTGGTGTCATCTGCATATCTGAGGTTATTGATATTTCTCCCAGTGCAGTGATTTTGGAGTCCCCTAAAATAAAGTCTCTCTTTGTTTCCATTATTTCCCATCTATTTGTCATGAGATGATGGGAACAGAGGCCATGATCTTAGTTTTCTGAATGTTGGACTTTAGCCAACATTTTCACTCTCCTCTTTCACTTTCATCACGGTGCTCTTTAGTTTTTCTTTGCTTTCTGCCATAAGAATGCTGTCATCTGTGTATCAAAGTTTATTGATATTTCTCTCAGCAATCTTGCTTTCAGCTTGTGCTTCATCCAGCCTGGCATTTCGCATAATGTACTCTGCATATAAGCTAAATAAGCAGGTTGACAATAGACAACAGCCTTAACGTATGCCTTTCCCAATTTGGAATTAGTCTATTGTCCCATTTCGGGTTCTAATTGTTGCTTCTTGACCTGAATACGGATTTCTCAGGAGACAGGTCAGCTGGTCTGGTATTTCCATCTCTTTCAAAATTTTCCACATCTGTGGTGATCCACACAGTCAAAGGCTTTGGCATAATCAATAAAGCAAAAAGAGATGTTTTTCTGAGACTCCCTTGCTTTTTCAATGATGCAACAGATGCTGGCAATTTGATCTCTGGTTCCTCTGGCTTTTCTAAGTCCAGCTTGAACATCTGGAAGTTCACAGTTCATGTACTGTTGAAGCCTGTCTTGGAGAATTTTGACCATTATGTTGCTAATGTGTTAGATGAGTGCAATTTTTGTTGTAGTTTCAACATTCTTTGGCATTGCCTTTCTTTGGGATTGGGATGAAAACTGACCTTTTCCAGCCCCGTGGCCACTGCTAATTTTTCCAGATTTGCTGGCATACTGAGTGCAGCACTTTCATAGCATCATCTTTTAGGATTTGACATAGCTCAACTGGAATTCCATCACCTCCACTAGCTTTGTTTGTAGTGATACTTTCTAAGGCTCACTTGACTTGGTATTCCAGGATGTCTCGCTCTAGGTGAGTGATCACACTATCGTGGTTATCTTGGTCATGAAGACCTTTTTTGTATAGTTCTTCTGTGTATTGTTACCACCTCTTCTTGATATCTTCTGCTCCTGTTAGGTTCATACCATATCTGTCCTCTATTGTGCCCATCTTTGCATGCAATATTCCCTTGATATCTCTAATTTTCTTGAAGAGATCTCAAGTCTTTCCCATTCTATTGTTTTCCTCTATTTCTTTGCTTTGATCACTGAGGATGGCTTTCTTATCTCTCCTTGCTATTCTTTGGAACTCTGCGTTCAAATGAATATATTTTTCCTTTTCTCCTTTGCTTTTTTTTTAACTTTCTTTTTTCTTTTTCTTCTTAAATTTTATTTTATTTTATTTTTTTAATTTTTATTTTTACTTTATTTTACTTTACAATACTGTATTGATTTTGTCATACATTGACATGACTCCACCACGGGTGTACATGAGTTCCCAAACATGAACCCCCCACCCCCACCTCCCACCCCATATCATCTCTCTGGATCATCCCCATGCACCAGCCCCAAGCATGCTGTATCCTGCATCAAACAAGACTGGCGATTCGTTTCTTACATGATAGTATACATGTTTCAGTGCCATTCTCCCAAATCATCCCACCCTCTCCCTCTCCCTCAGAATCCAAAAGTCCGCTCTACACATCTGTGTCTCTTTTGCTGTCTTGCATACAGGGTTATCATTAGCATCTTTCTAAATTCCGTATATATGTGTTAGTATACTGTATTGGTGTTTTTCTTTCTGGCTTACTTCACTCTGTATAATTGGCTCCAGTTTCATCCATATCGACAGAACTGATTCAAATGTATTCTTTTTAACAGCTGAGTAATACTCCATTGTGTATATGTTCCACAGCTTTCTTATCTATTCTTCTGCTGACGGGCATCTGGGTTGTTTCCATGTCCTGGCTATTATAAACAGTGGTGTGATGAACATTGGGGTACATGTATCTTTTTCTATTCTGGTTTCCTCTGTGTGTATGCCCAGCAGTGGGATTGTTGGGTCATAAGGCAGTTCTATTTGCAATTTTTTAAAGAAATCTCCACACTGTTCTCCATAGTGGCTGTACTAGTTTGCATTCCCACCAACAGTGTAAGAGGGTTCCCTTTTCGCCACACCCTCTCCAGCATTTATTGCTTGCAGACTTTTGGATCACAGCCATTCTGACTGGTGTGAAGTGGTACCTCATTGTGGTCTTGATTTGCATTTCTCTTATAATGAGTGATGTTGAGCATCTTTTCATGTGTTTGTTAGCCATCCATATGTCTTCTTTGGAAAAATGTCTATTTAATTCTTTGGCCCATTTTTTGATTGGGTCATTTATTTTTCTGGAATTGAGCTGCATAAGTTGCTTGTATATTTTTGAGATCAGTTGTTTGTCAGTTGCTTCATTTGCTATTATTTTCTCCCATTCAGAAGGCTGTCTTTCCACCTTGCTTATAGTTTCCTTTGTTGTGCAGAAGCTTTTAATTTTAATTAGATCCCATTTGTTTATTTTTGCTTTTATTTCCAGTATTCTGGGAGGTGGATCATAGAGGATCCTGCTGTGATTTACGTCAGAGAGTGTTTTGCCTATGTTCTCCTCTAGGAGTTTTATAGTTTTTGGTCTCACATTTAGTTCTTTAATCCATTTTGAGTTTATTTGTGTGTGTGGTGTTAGAATGTGATCTAGTTTCATTCTTTTACAAGTGGTTGACCAGTTTTCCCAGCACCACTTGTTAAAGAGATTGTCTTTACTCCATTGTATATTCTTGCCTCCTTTGTCAAAGAAAAGGTGTCCATAGGTGTGTGGATTTATCTCTGGGGTTTCTATTTTGTTCCATTAATCTATATTACTGTCTTTGTGCCAGTACCATACTGTCTTGATGACTGTGGCTTTATAGTAGAGCCTGAAGTCAGGCAAGTTGATTCCTCCAGTTCCATTCTTCTTTCTCAAGATTGCTTTGGCTATTCGAGGTTTTTTGTATTTCCATACAAATCTTGAGATTATTTGTTTCTAGTACTGTGAAAAATATGGCTGGTAGCTTGATAGGGATTGCATTGAATTTTTAAATTGCTTTGGCTAGTATACTCATTTTCACTATATTGATTCTTCCAATCCATGAACATGGTATATTTCTCCATCTGTTAGTGTCCTCTTTGATTTCTTTCACCAGTGTTTTATAGTTTTCTATATATAGGTCTTTAGTTTCTTTAGGTAGATATATTCCTAAGTATTTTATTCTTTTCGTTGCAATGGTGAATGGAATTGTTTCCTTAATTTCTTTTTCTACCTTCTCATTATTAGTGTATAGGAATGCAAGGAATTTCTGTGTGTTGATTTTATATCCTGCAACTTTACTATATTCATTGATTAGCTCTAGTAATTGTCTGGTGGAGTGTTTAGGGTTTTCTATGTAGAGGATCATGTCATCTGGAAACAGTGAGAGTTTTACTTCTTCTTTTCCAATTTGTATTCCTTTTATTTCTTTTTCTGCTCTGATTGCTGTGGCCAAAACTTCCAGAACTATGTTGAATAGTAGCAGTGAAAGTGGGCACCCTTGTCTTGTTCCTGACTTTAGGGGAAATGCTTTCAATTTTTCACCATTGAGGATAATGTTTGCTGTGGGTTTGTCATATATAGCTTTTATTATGTTGAGGTATGTTCCTTCTATTCCTGCTTTCTGGAGAGTTTTTGTCATAAGTGAATGATGACTTTTGTCAAAGACCTTGTCTGCATCTATTGAGATAATCATATGGTTTTGATTTTTCAATTTGTTAATGTGGTGAATTACATTGATTGATTTGCGGATATTGAAGAATCCTTGCATCCCTGGGATAAAGCCCACTTGGTCATGGTGTATGATCTTTTTAATGTGTTGTTGGATTCTGATTGCTAGAATTTTGTTGAGGATTTTTGCATCTATGTTCATCAGTGATATTGGCCTGTAGTTTTCTTTTTTTGTAGCATCTTTGTCAGGTTTTGGTATTAGGGTGATGTTGGCCTCATACAATGAGTTTGGAAGTTTACCTTCCTCTGCAATTTTCTGGAAGAGTTTCAGTAGGATAGGTGTTAGCTCTTCTCTAAATTTTTGGTAGAATTCAGCTGTGAAGCCATCTGGACCTGGGCTTTTGTTTGCTGGAAGATTTCTTATTACAGTTTCAATTTCCGTGCTTGTGATGGGTTTGTTAAGATTTTCTATTTCTTCCTGGTTCAGTTTTGGAAAGTTAAACTTTTCTAAGAATTTGTCCATTTCTTCCACGTTGTCCATTTTATTGGCATATAATTGCTGATAGTAGTCTCTTAAGATCTTTTGTATTTCTGTGTTGTCTGTTGTGATCTCTCCATTTTCATTTCTAATTTTATTGATTTGATTTTTCTCTCTTTGTTTCTTGATGAGTCTAGCTAATGGTTTGTCAATTTTATTTATCCTTTCAAAGAACCAGCTTTTGGCTTTGTTGATGCTTGCTATGATCTCTTTTGTTACTTTTGCATTTATTTCTGCCCTAATTTTTAAGATTTCTTTCCTTCTACTAACTCTGAGGTTCTCCATTTCTTCCTCTTCTAGTTGCTTTAGGTGTAGTTAGGTTATTTATTTGACTTTTTTCTTGTTTCTTGAGGTATGCCTGTATTGCTATGAACTTTCTTCTTAGCATTGCTTTTAACAGTGTCCCACAGGTTTTGGGTTGTTGCGTTTTCATTTTCATTTGTTTCTATGCATATTTTGATTTCTTTTTTGATTTCTTCTGTGATTTGTTGGTTATTCAGAAGCGTGTTGTTCAGCCTCCATACGTTGGAATTTTTAATAGTTTTTCTCCTGTAATTGAGATCTAATCTTAATGCATTATGGTCAGAAAAGACGCTTGGAATGATTTCAATTTTTTTTGAATTTATCAATGTTAGATTTATGGCCCAGGATGTGATCTATCCTGGAGAAGGTTCCGTGTGAGCTTGAGAAAAGGGTGAAATTCATTATTTTGGGATGAAATGTCATATAGATATCAATTCAGTCTAACTGGTCTATTGTATCATTTAAAGTTTGCATTTCTTTGTTAATTTTCTGTTTAGTTGATCTGTCCATAGGTGTGAGTGGGGTATTAAAGCCCCCACTATTATTGTGTTATTGTTAATTTCCCCTTTCATACTTGTTAGCATTTGTCTTACATATTGCGGTGCTCCTATGTTGGGTGCATATATATTTATAATTGTTATATCTTCTTCTTGGATTGATCCTTTGATCATTATGTAGTGGCCTTCTTTGTCTCTTTTCACAGCCTTTGTTTTAAAGTCTATTTTATCGGAAATGAGTATTGCCACTCCTGCTTTCTTTTGGTCTCTATTTGCGTGGTATATCTTTTTCCAGCCCTTCACTTTCAGTCTGTATGTGTCCCTTGTTTTGAAGTGGGTCTCTTGTAGACAACATATTGAGGGATCTTGTTTTTGTATCCATTCAGCCAGTCTTTGTCTTTTGGTTGGGGCATTTAACCCATTTACCTTTAAGGTAATTATTGATAAGTATGATCCCGTTGCCATTTACTTTATTGTTTTGGGTTCGGGTTTATACACCCTTTTTGTGTTTTCTGTCTAGAGAATATCCTTTAGCATTTGTTGGAGAGCTGGTTTGGTGGTGCTGAATTCTCTCAGCTTTTGCTTGTCAGTAAAGCTTTTGATTTCTCCTTCGTATTTGAATGAGATCCTTGCTGGGTACAGTAATCTGGGCTGTAGGTTATTTTCTTTCAGCACTTTAAGTATGTCTTGCCATTCCCTCCTGGCCTGAAGCGTTTCTATTGAAAGATCAGCTGCTATCCTTATGAGAATCCCCTTGTGTGTTATTTGTTGTTTTTCTCTTGCTGCTTTTAATATTTGTTCTTTGTGTTTGATCTTTGTTAATTTGATTAATATGTGTCTTGGGGTGTTTCGCCTTGAGTTTACCATATTTGGAACTCTCTGGGTTTCTTGGCCTTGGGTGATTGTTTCCTTCCCCATTTTAGGGAAGTTTTCAACTATTATTTCCTCAAGGATTTTCTCATGGTCTTTCTTTTTGTCTTCTTCTTCTGGGACTCCTATAATTCGAATGTTGGAGCATTTCATATTGTCCTGGAGGTGTCTGAGATTGTCCTCATTTCTTTTAATTCGTTTTTTTTTCCCTCTCTGATTCATTTATTTCTACCATTCTATCGTCTATTTCACTAATCCTATCTTCTGCCTCCATTATTCTACTATTTGTTGCCTCCAGAGTGTTTCTGATCTCATTTATTGCATTATTTATTATATATTGACTCTTTTTCATTTCTTCTAAGTCCTTCTTAAACCTTTCTTGCATCTCCTCAATCCTTGTATCCGGCTATTTATCTGTGATTCCATTTTGATTTCAAGATTTTGGATCATTTTCACTATCAATATTTGGAATTCTTTCTCAGACAGATTCCTTATCTCTTCCTCTTTTGTTTGGTTTGGTGGGCATTTCTCCTGTTCCTTTACCTGCTGAGTATTCCTCTGTCTCTTCATCATGGTTTATTTGCTGCGTTTGGGGTGGCCTTTCTATATTCTGGGAATTTGCGGAGTTCTCTTTATTATGGAGCTTCCTCACTGTTGGTGGGATTGTATCAGTGGCTTGTCAAGGTTTCTTGGTTAGGGAGGCTTGTGTTGGAGTTTTGGTGGGTGTAGCTGGATTTCTTCTCTCTGGAGTGCAATGGAGTGACCAGTAATGTGTTATGAGATGTCAATGGTTTTGGAGTAACTTTGAGCTGCCTGTATATTGAAGCTCAGGGGTATGTTCCTGTGTTGCTGGAGAATTTGCATGGTATGTCTTGCTCTGGAACTTATTGGCCCTTGGGTGGTGCTTGGTTTCAGTGTAGGTATGGAGGCATTTGATGAACTCCTATTGCTTAATGTTCCCTGAATTCAGGAGTTCTCTGATGTTCTCAGGATTTGGACTTAAGCCTCCTGCTTCTGGTTTTTAGTTTTATTTTTACAGTAGCCTCAAGACTTCTCCATCTTATGGCACTGATGAAAAAACATCTAGGTTAAAGATGAAACGTTTCTCCACATTAAGGGACACCCAGCGAATTTCACTGAGTTACATGGAGAAGAGAAGGGGGAGGGGGTAGTTAGAGGTGACTGGAATGAGATGAGGTGGGATCAAAAGAGGAGAAAGCAAGCTAACCAGTAATCACTTCCTTATGTGTGCTCCACAGTCTGGACCGCTCAGAGTTATTTGTGGAGTTATACAGGGAAGAGGAGAGGGAGAAAGTAGACAGAGGTGGCCAGGAGGGTAAAAGAGGGAAATGAAAAGGAGAGAGACAGATCCAGCCAGTAACCATTTCCTTAGGTGTTCTCCACCGTCTGTAACACACAGAGATTCACAGAGTTGGGTAGAGAAGAGAAGAGGGAGGGAAGAGACAGAGGCCACCTGGTGGAGAAAAAGGAGAGTCCAAAGGAGGAGAGAGTGGTCAAGCCAGTAATCTCACTCTCAGGTAAAATTGGGTAGTGAAGTTTGGGTTTTTAATTGTAAAAAATTGAAAACAAATACCAAAAAGCAAAGGTTAAAAATCTAGAGTAGAGGTTGGATTTTCAAAAATACAATATTAAAGAAAAGAAAAAGAAAAAGAAGAAGAAAAAAACAAAACCACAAGAATTATTAAGACAATAACCACACATAGACTATATATGGTGTTTGCTTTAAAAAAATAGGGTCTTTTTTTTTTTTGAAAATTAATAGTAGGTTATAGAAATAAAAATTAAAGGAGGAATAGAGGACTTAACAATCATAAAAAGTTAAAAAAAGAAGAAAAACAACCACACAACTGCATCAACAAAAAACAACAACAACAACAAAAAGGAAAAAAAGAAAAAAAAAAAGTATGACCGCAAAAATAGTAAAGATATATCTGGCCCTTTCTCTGGTGTTGTGGGCAGTGTGGGGTCACTTCCAAGGCAGTTCCCTCTGTTTAACTTATGTTTGCTGGTCTCTTCAGTGTCTGATTTCTGTCCTGACACGGAGGGGCGGTGGTGGACACTTTTTTTTTTTTTTTAAGGCTCACTTGTTCAGTCGCGCTGTGGGGAGGGAGGGATGCTGCAAACAAATAACACTGTCTTGTGCATGCAGTGTCTCAGCCCCACTGGGCCTGCCCCTGCTCACGGCAGACAAACCGCTCAGGCTCTACATTGCTCCACCGGGAACCATCTGAGGCTGGCTCTAGGCCGCTCAGGTTCGGTGCTCAGGTAGCCCTCAGAAGCGCAGATTCGGTTGGTAGTGCGTTTTGTGCCCTTCCCAGGTCCGAGTAGCTCAGGTGTTTGTTGAGTGCGGTCACTGAAACTTATTTCCTTTCCCGTCTCTGCTGCTCAGTTTTCTGGATGTACCGCTGGCACCCCTTGTGAGGCAGATGGTGACTGTCCAGAACCCCCAGAAGTCTTAGCAAAGAAGCCTGCTTGCAGTTTGGTAGGAAAAGTCTCTCCTGGGCTGCGATTGCCCCCTTCCAGCCCTTATGGCTCTGGCTGCCTGTGCCCAGCAGGGGGTGGTCTGCAGCCAGCTATTTTCGCCCCATCCTTTGTTCTGTGTGAGGTCCTGGCGGTGTCTTATGTTCAAGCTTTTCACGTGGTAGCTATCCCACAGTCTGGTTTGCTAGCCCAAGTTAGTTCATTCTGGTTATGCGCGGGGCGTTCCTGCCCGATTCTTAAAAAGCACTGCATCCCGCGCCTCCCTTGCCTCCCTGTCCTGCCCCCACTTGCTAGTGGCAGATGCAGGCGTCTGCCCTGCTTTTCCACTGGGGGAGTTACTGTTGGGCTTGCAATCTGTTGGTTTTAATTATTTATTTGTTTTTCCTTCCTGTTATGTTGCCCTCTGTGCTTCCAAGGCTCACCACAGACTTGGCAGGGAGAGTGTTTCCTGGTGTTTGGAAACTTCTCTTCCTAAGATTCCCTTCCCAGGATGGGATTCCCTTCCCGGGATGGAGTTCCCTCCCCACCTCCTTTGTCTCTTTTTTCATCTTTTATATTTTTTCCTACCTGTTTTTGAAGACAATGATCTGCTTTTCTGGGTCCCTCATGTCCTCTGCCAGCATTCAGAAGTTGTTTTGTGGAGTTTGCTCAGCATTGAAATGTTCTTTTGATGAATTTGTGATGGAGAAAGTAGTCTCCCTGTCCTATTCCTCCGCCATCTTAGGACCACCCCCTCTCCTTTGCTTTTAACTTCTCTTCTTTTCTCAGCTACTTGTAAGGCCTCCTCAGACAACCATTTTGCCTTTTTGAATTTCTTTTTCTTGGAATGGTCTTGATCATTGCCTCTTAAACAATGTCACAAACCTCTGTCCATAGTTTTTAAGGCACTCTGTCTATCAGATCTAGTCCCTTAAATCTATTTCTCACTTCCACCATACAATTTTAAGAGATTTGGTTTATGTCATGCCTGAATGGTCTAGTGGTTTTCCCTACTTTCTTCAATTTAAGTATGAATTTTGCAATAAAGAGTTCATGATCTGAGTCACAGTCAGTTTCAGGTCTTGTTTTTGCTGATTGTATAGAGCTTCTCTATCTTTGGCTGCAAAGAATATAATCAATCTTATTTCAGTATTGACCATCTGGTGATGTCCATGTGTAGAGTCTTCTCTTGTGTTGTTGGAAGACAATGTTTGCTATGACCAGTGCATTCTCTTGGCAAAACTCTGTTAGCCTTTAACCTGCTTTGGCAAAAGTCTGTTTGCCTTTAACCTGCTTTGTTTGTACTCCAAGGCCAAATTTTCCTGTTACTCCAGGTATCTCTTGACTTCCTTCTTTTGCATTCCCGTCCCCTGTAATGAAGAGGACATCTTTTGGGGGTGTTAGTTCCAGTAGGTCTTATATATCTTCATAAAACTGTTCAGCTTCTTCTGTATTACCATTTGGGGGTTAGAGTTAGATTACTGTGGTATTGAATGGTAGGTTATCAAATTTATTGGCACAGTAGTGTTCTTAACATTTCTTTGTTATCATTGTATAGCTTGTAGAATGTGTATGATACTGCCAAATCTGTTTTGCTTGTTCTTTACCCACTTGTGCATCAGTTTTATTGAATTTAAAGAACAATTTTTTTTGGTCTCATTTACTTTCTTTACTGGTTTTTCTTTTTCTTATTTTATTGGTTTCTTCCTTAAACCTTATTATGTCCTTTCCTTTGCTTGCTTTATGTTTACTTTATTCTTTTTTTCCTAGTTCTTCAAGTCTGAAGACTAATTGATTCAAGACATTTCTTCTTTTCCAATATAAGCATTTGTGCTATAAATTTCCATTTAAGCATGCTTTAGTTTTACTCTGGAATTTTTGATATGCAGTATTTTCATTTTCATTTAACATAAAATTTTATTATATAGTGTCCAATGTGATATCTTCTTCAATCATTTGGTTATTTAGAAGTATGCTGTTTAATATTTAAAGATTTGAAACTTTTTGAAAATTATCTTGTTATTGATTTCCAGTCTAATTCCATTTTGGTCCAAGAACATACTTTGTATGGTATCAATCCTTTTAAATTCAAGTTTGTTTTATAACTAAAAATATGTTCTACCATAGTGAATGTTCCATGCATACTTAAAAGAATTTTTTCAGACTGCTAGATGAAGTGTTAGGTCATGTCAGTTAGGACATGTTGATTGGCAGTGATGTTCAGGTAGTAAATATCTTTAATAACTTTTAGTGTATTTGTTTTATCAATTGCTTTGAAAGGATTATTGATGTCCCTAACTCTAATTGTGAATCTTTTTTTGTTTTGTTTTGTTCAGTTGGATCAGTTTCTGCTTCAAGTACTTTGGATACTCTGTTTAAGGGGCAAGTAAATTTTCAGTTGATATATCTTCTTAAAGATTTTACCTCTTATGATTGTGTAGCATGCCTGATTATCCTTTATATTGTATATCTCTTATCTTGAATTTTACTTTGTTTAACAGTGTTATAGTCTCTTCAGATCTTATTTTTGTATAACTTTCCATCTTTTTATTTTAATTTAATCAATATCTTAAACATTATATTTGATATGTTGGATTATATTCATTGATTTTAGAATGTTAAACCTGCTTTGAGTATCTGGAATAAATGCCTCTTGATCATGGACCATAATTCTTTTTATACACTGATAGATTTATTTGCTAATATTCTGCTGAGGATATTTCTGTCTATATTCATAAGAGATAATGTTTTGCAGTTTAATTTTTGTACTATCTTTCATTTATTTATTTATTTAGGTTTTTGTATCAAGGACAATAGGGCTTTCCTTGTAGCTCAGTTGGTAAAGAATCCACATGCAATGCAGGAGTCTTCTGATAATGCAGGAGACCTGGATTTGATTACTGGGTCTGGAAGATCCCCTGTAGAAGCAAATGGCAACCCATTCCAATATTCTTGCTTGATAATTCCCATGAACAGAAAGGAGCCTGGGGCTCTACAATCCTTGGGGTAGCAAGAGTCAGACATGACTTAGCAACTAAGCCACCACCATCAAGGACAATACTAGTATCATAAATAAAGTTAGACATGTCTGTTCCCTTGTAGTTTTGGAAGATATTATATAAAATTAATGTTAATTACTCTTGCTGGTTCTACCCACCTGGTCTGGAGTCTTTTAGAAGGGAAAGGGGTCCAGGCATGAAGACAGACAGAGCCTCTTTGAACAAGCTGCTATCATGACTGGGTCCCTGTCACTGATTCTACTTGGCCACCTTTGTATCTCTAAGAGACAGGCCTCTCAAGCTGTATAGGAGGGAGAGGGACTTCTATGACCAGTGACTACTGATGTGGCTCCCTACTGATCCCCTTTGCTTGTGATGTAGGATTCTTCTGAGTTTGTCAGATGAACTTTCCTTGAATCCCTATGAAGAGTGACTGTACCTGGGCTGCCTTCTGTTGCTTGGCTGGAGGTCAGAAAACAGGGTGTCTTCTTTTTTTGGGTAAAGGAACCAAGATAACCTGCTCCTGTACTGTTCTTCTAGTTCTGGGGTCTCAAACCAGTTTGCCTTCATCTTTCATGCCTTCCTATCTCTTTTTGATTGTTTCTTTTGTTATTTTCATGTTGCTTTCTCATTGTTCTTAGTTGGAAGAAGCAAAGAGGAATGTGTCTACATTATCTTGTTCTATCACACTTTCATACAAATTTTAACTTACTCATATGTCTTCCCTACTTTACTGTGAGTCCCTTAAAGAAGGTGCACGGTCTTCATTTATCTTTATGATGGCAGTGCCTTGTATTACACCTGGTATGTATATAGTGTAGTAGGTATGTATGTAACATGTATGGTATTAGTAGGAACTCAATAAATGTTGAATTAGGAATTAGTATCCAATTTTATGTTTAGATAGATATGAAGAAAAAACGAATAATATTTTGCTTAATAGACCATACTAGTGGGTCCTGCTTTTGGACATATAAAAAGCTGCTTGGAATAAAGAAAAGGAGACAATTGATAACAAATCTTCCTATGACAGAATTGAAATAGTCTGTTATCAAAGCACTCTAAACTTCACCAAAACTTCCAGTCATAATTAAAAAAAAAAAGTGACATTATTTGCCTGCCAATATACTCATGTCTCTGTTACTTAAGCCTTGGCAATTTGGACTTCATGAATGGCCCCATCTGTATTTATGCATCTATCATCTCTACACTAAATTAAATAACTACTAGAAATGGGAAATTTTGAGTCTGGAGATAGGAAGAGAAATGTAATAGTTTCAAGTGAGAAGAAATGCATTGTTGTATATAGTGGAAATAAAGATCTGCTAATTAACATAAGCAAAAAAGGAAATTGCTAGTTCTAGGATCTATTGGGTTTGATCCCTGGGTTAGAAAGATCCCCTGGAGAAGAGAAAGGCTACCCACTCCAGTGTTCTGGCCTGGAGAATCCCATGGACTTGTATAGTTCATGGGGCTGCAAAGAGTCAGCCACAACTGAGCGACTTTCACTTTCACACTTTCATTTGACTTCCCTTGTGGCTCAGACAGTAAAGTGTCTGTCCACAATGTGGGAGACCCGGGTTTGGATCCTGGTTTGGGAAGACCCCCTAGAGAAGGAAATGGCAAACTACTCCAGTACTCTTGCCTGGAAAATCCCATGGATGGAGGAGTGTGGTAGGCTGCAGTCTATGGTGTCACAAAGAATCAGACATGACTGAGCGTCTACACTTTCAGTCTTTCAGCCTTTTCAGGATCTATTAGGGTCAAGGATGAATTGCCCAAAGCAGAACCTCAGGGTTTGAAATCATATTACTAAAGTCTTCTGCAAACTTCTCAATGCTTTTCCTACTTCTGTTTGGTTCTGTGTGGCTGTGTTCTACAGAGAGGTATTTTCCATGCCAGGTGAATATGGTTTCTGATAAAGTCTAGATTTTCATTTTCTCATTTAAATGTTCTTACCCTGTTGGTGGAAATGTAAATTGGTGCAGCAGCTATAGAGAATTGTTCTCTATAGTTTTTATAGTTACCATACCAGTTTACATTCCCACCAACAGTGTAGGAGTTTTCTAAACGTTATCCTTTATTTCATGTGAAATGCCAGGCTGGATGTATCACAAGCTGGAATCAAGACTGCCAGGAGATATATCAATCACCTCAGATATGCATATGATATCACTCTAATGGCAGAAAGTGAAGCAAAACTAAAGAACCTCTTGATGAAGGTGAAAGAGAAGAGTGAAAAGCTGACTGGAAACTCAACATTCAAAAAACTATATTCATGGCATCCAGTGCCATCACTTCATGGCAAATGGAAGGGAAAAAAGTGGAAGCAGTGACAGATTATATTTTCTTGTGCTGCAAAATCACTATAGATGGTGACTGCACTGTAGATGGTGGCGGCACTGTAGATGGTGGCTGCATGGTAAAAGACCCTTGCTCCTCAGAAAGAAAGCTGTGAAAAACCTAGACAGTGTACTAAAAAGCAGAAATATCACTTTGCAGACAAAGATACATTAAGTGAAAACTATGTTTTTTTTCCAGTAGATTTGAGAGTTGGAACATAAAAAAGGCTGAATGCCTAAGAATTGATGCTTTCCAACTGTGGTGCTGTAGAAGACTCTTGAGAGTCCCTTGGACAGCATGGAGATCAAACTAGTCAATCTTAAAGGAAACCAGCCCTGAATATTCATTGGAAGGACTGATGCTGAAGTTGAAGCTTCAATAATTTGGCCACCTGATGTGAAGAGCTGATTCATTGGAAAAGACCCTGATGCTGGGAAAGAGTGAAGGCAAAAGGAGAAGAGGGCAGCAGAGGATGAGATGGTTAGATAGCATCACCAACTCAATGGACATGAATGTGAGCAAAGTCCAGGAGATAGTGGAGGATAGAAGAACTTGGGGTTCTACAGTTTATGCAGCTCCAAAGAGTCAGACATGACTTAGCAACTGAACAGCAACATCCTCATTTTGTTCTATCTTCCCTCCAACTTTATGAACTTGAGTGGAAGACCTAAATAGGTTTTTCCAAGGAAGATATACTTATGGCCAGTAAACACAGGAAAAGATGCTCAAGATTACTTATTATTTGAGAAATGCAAATCAAAATTGCAATACAATATCATCTCACACTGTTCAGAATGGCTATCAAGTAATCTACAAAGAATACATTCTAGAGAAGGTGTAGAGAAAAGGGAATGCTCTTAACACTGTTGTTAAGAAATGTAAATTGGTACAGCCTGTGTGGAGACCAGTAAAGGGGTTGCTTAAAAACTAAAAATAGAGCTATTATATGACCCAGCAATCCCTGGGGCTTCCCAGGTGGTGCAGTGGTAAAGAGTCTGCCTGCTAATGCAGCAGATCTAGGAGATGAAAGTTTGATTCTTGAGTCAGCAAGATCCTCTGGAGCAGCAAATGGCAACCCACTCCAGTATTCTTGTCTGGAAAATTTCATGAACAACAGAGCTTGGACAGGCTACAGTCCTCAGGGTTGCAAGAAGTTGGACATGACTGTGCACACATGCAAGGCAAGGCAAATGATCCAGCAATCCCAATTCTGTACATATATCCAGAAAAAAATATAAATCAAAAAGACACATGGACGCCACTGTTCATTGTAGCACTATTTCCAGTAGACAGGACATGAAAGCAACCTAAATGTCTATCAACAGAGAAATGAATGAAGAAGATGTGGTACATTTATAAAATGAAATATTACTCAGCCATATAAAACAACAGAATGGGGTCATATGTAGATATGGAGATTGACCTATCATACAGTTAAGTCAGAAAGAGAAAAACAAATAATGTATACTAATTCATATGTGTGGAATCTAGAAAAATGGTATAGATGATTTTATTTAAAAATCAGAAAAAGAGACACAGACATAGAGAACACATGTATGGACAACAAGGTGGGGAATGAGGGGATGAGATGAATTGGAATATTAGATCAACATAAGGCTATGGTTTTTCCAGTGGTCATGTATGGATGTGAGAGTTGGACTGTGAAGAAAGCTGAGCACCAAAGAATTGATGCTTTTGAACTGTGGTGTTGGAGAAGACTCTTGAGAGTCCCTTGGACTGCAAGGAGATTCAACCAGTCCATTCTGAAGGAGATCAACCCTGGGATTTCTTTGAAGGGAATGATGCTGAAGCTGAAACTCCAATACTTTGGCCACCTCATGAGAAGAGCTGACTCACTGGAAAAGACTCTGATGCTGGGAGGGATTGGAGGCAGGAGGAGAAGGGGACGACCGAGGATGATATGGCTAGATGGCATCATGGACTCGATGGATGTGAGTCTGAGTGAATTCCGGGAGTTGGTGATGGACAGGGAGGCCTGGGGTCTCAAAGAGTCAGACACGACTGAGTGATTGAACTGAACTGAATATACATTATTGATACTATATATAGAATAGATAACTAATGATAAACTATTAGGGATAGGTCAATGAAACTTACTCAGTGCTCTGTGCTGACTTAAATGGGAAGGAAATCTAAAAAAAGAGGGGATATATGTATATGTATGGCTGATTCACCCTGTTGCATAGCAGAAACTAACATAACATTGTAAAGCAACTATACTCTAATAAATATTAACTAAAAAATAAACAACCATTCTAAAGTGTTGGTGTGTATGCTTTGTGAATAACTGTACAGAACTTGATACAGTTTTCTAAAAATTCTTAAAATTATATTTAAATGTTATAATGTTGTTGTTCAGTCCCTCAGTCATGTCCAACACTTTGAGACCCCATGGACTGAGGCATGCCAGGATTCCCTGTCCTTCACCAACTCCCAGAGCTTGTTCAAACTCATGTCCATCGAGTCGATCAAACCACCCCACCATCTTGTCCTCTGTAATCCCCTTCTCCTCCTGTCTTCAATCTTTCCCAGCATCAGGGTCTTTTGCAATGAGTCAGCTCTGCCATCCAGTGGCCGAAGTTTTGGGGCTTCAGCTTCAGCATCAGTCCGTCCAGTGAATATTCAGGGTTGATTTCCTTTAGGATTGAGTGGTTTGATCTCCTTGCAGTTCAAGGAACTCTCAAAAGTCTTCTCAAACACCACAATTCAAAAGCATCAGTTCTTCAGTGCTCAGCCTTCCTTATGGTCCAACTCTCACATCTGTACGACTACTAGAAAAACTGTTTTTGACTATACAGAAGTTTGCTGGCAAAGTAATGTCTCTGCTTTTTAATACACTGTCTAGGTTTATCATTGCTTTTTTTTTTTTTTTTTTTCAAAAGGGGTAAGCATCTTTTCCCTGGTGACTCAGAGGTTAAAGCATCTGCCTGGAATGCTGGAGACCTGGGTTTGATCCCTGGGTTGGGAAGATCCCCTAGAGAAGGAAATGGCAACCCACTCCAGTACTCTTGCCTGGAGAATCCCATGGAGGGAGGATCCTGGTAGGCTACAATCCATGGGGTCACAAAGAGTCGGACATGACGGAGCAACTTCACTTCACTTCACTTCACTTCACTTCACTTCACTTCACTTCTTCACTTCACTTCACTTCACTTCAAGCATCTTTTAATTTTATGGCTGCAGTCACCATCTGCAGTGATTTTGGGACCCCAGAAAATAGTCTGTCACTGTTTCATTGTTTCCTCATCTATTTGCGGTGAAGTGATGGGATCAGATGCCATGATCTTAGCTTTTGAATGTTGAGTTTTAAGCCAGCCTTTTCACTGTCCTTTTTCAACTTCATCAAGAAGCTCTTTAATTCCTTTCACTTTCTGCCAAAAGGGTGGTGTCATCTGTTATTGATATTTCTCCTGGAAATCTTGAGTCCATTTTGTGCTTCATCCAGTCTGGCATTTTGCATGGTATACTCTGCCTATAAGTTAAAGAAGCAGGGTGACAGTACACAGCCTTGATGTACTCCTTTCCCACTTTTGAACCAGTTCATTGTTCCATATTCCATTCTAACAGTTGCTCCTTGACCTGCATACAGGTTTTGCAGGAGGGAGGTGAGGTGGTCTGGTATTCCCATCTCTTTAAGAATTTTCCACCGTTTGTTGTGATACATACAGTCAAAGGCTTTAGTGTGGTCATTGAAGCAGAAGTAGATGCATATATGGAATTCTCTTGTTTTTTCTATGATCTAACAAATGTTGGCAATTTGTTCTTCTGCCTTTTCTAAATCCAGCTTGAACATGTGGAAATTCTCAATTCATGAACTGTTGAAGCATAGCTTGTAGAGTTTTGATCACTACTTTCTTAGCATGTGAAATGAGGGAAATTGTGCAGTAGTTATTGCCTGTCTTTTGGATTGGAATGAAAACTGATCTTTTCCAGTCCTGTGGCCATTGCTGAGTGTTCCAAATCTGCTGGCATATTGAGTGTAGCACTTTAATAGCATCATCTTTTAGGATTTGAAATAACTCAGCTGGAATTCCATCACCTTGTAGTGATGCTTCCTAAGATCCACTTGATTTTGCATTCCAAATTGATGTGAATGATAACACCATCATGGTTATCTGGGTCATTAAGATATTTTTAATATAGTTCTTCTGTGTAGTCTTACCACCTCATCTTAATATTTTCTGCTTCTGTTAGGTCCATACAGTTTCTGTCCTTTATTGTTCCCATCTTTGGGTGAAATGTTCCCTTGATATCTCTAATTTTCTTGAAGAGATCTCTAGTCTTTCCCATTCTATTGTTTTCCTCTGTTTCTTTGCATTGTTCCCTTAGGAATGTTGGTTCGAAAGAATCTCCTCCAAGGGATGTCCCAACCCAGGGATCAAACCCAGGTCTCCTGCATTGCAGGCTGGAGATTGTTTACCATCTGAGCCACCAGGGAATCCCAAGAATATTGGAGTGGGTAGCCCATCCCTTCTTCAGGGGATCTTCCTGACCCAGGAATCGAACTTTGGTCTCCTGAATTGCAGGCAGATTCTTTACCAGCTGAGCTACCAAGGAAGCTTATTATAATATTATACATTATATATATATATATATATATATATATATATATATATACTTTCAGCTATGTGGTTTCAAGTTTCCTTGACGTTTCTGTGTGTAGACTTAATCTCTTTCTTTTCATGATATTTCATTTTGGTCTATATTCCACTTTATTCACTCCATGAACCTCTGATTCAGAAACATCAATGAGTAACTAACCTTAAAATAACATTAAAAATATTACTCCTAGACATATCATGGTAAAATTACAGAATACCAAATTAGCTGAAAATGTAAAGGGACCTATAGAGTAAAGATAGATCAGCCTCAAAAGAACATTAGTATTAGTGAAATATTAGTAAAAGTGTTCTTATTAAAGAAAACTATTAAAACTGAAACATATTGAAATATTGTCTCTAATGTGCTGAAATTCAATACATCTTTCCCAATAATTCTATTTCATGCATAGTTTTCAAGAATGAAGATGAATCAGAATAATTTGGGGCAGAGGGACTTTCAAAATACTTTTATAAGAAAATTCTAAAGGACTTTTTAAAGCAGAAATAAAAGAATTACATGTAAACATTTTGAAATGGAATTTGAAATGAATTATAATCATTCATATTGGTTAATATTTTCTTAATATACATTAATATATAGTTAATACATAATCTAAATATTCATTGATATATAAAAATAGTAATACCTAGTTTGTGTGTATGTGTTAAGGGTGAGGCACTGTAAAAGTTAAAAAAAAAACAAACTGGGACACAATATAACTTCAAGTGAAAGGGATAATGAAAGTTAAAATATTTTATGACTATCTTAGGAAAACTATAAGGTTTTGATTAAATTAACATTTTATTTATCGTATATGTAGTCTTAAAAATTCAGGCTATATGCTTAAAGAATAATGAATAAGATGTAACATCCAAACAAGTAGAGAAAATAAAAAATAATGTGAATAAGGTTGAAGAATAATAATGAGATTAAGGTTGAAGAGAAATAAGCTTGCAATGAAAACCAAGTGCATACAAAGCACTTAAGATGTTGGAGGAAAATACAAATACATCAGTAAAAGTGAAAAAAAAAATGTTTAAGACAAAGATATCGAGTTGAAAAGCAAAACAAGCATTTTGTTGTTTCCAAGAGATGAAACAAAAACAAAAAAGGGTAAAGAACAGGAAAAACCTATCTTAGGAAATACTAATCAGAAGAAAACTGGTGCAGCTAAATTGGAAAAAAAAATTAAAAATATTTCTATAATTATCCATATTGCATTATCAGGAAAATATACCATTCTAACCTTTATATCCTAAGAAATAGGATTGGGATATAAAGAGAAATAACTGATTGAACTACAAGAAATAATTCTAAAATTTACAAACTCAGCAGATTTTAAAGTACATCTAACAGTAAGTTGCTCTTGAAAGACATCCCAAAAAAGTAAAAGAAAAAATGGACAAAAATAATTTGAGGTTTTTTTTTTTAATTGAATAATAACCTTGATGAAATGTATATAAAAATTGCACACAGAAACAGGGAAATGCAATTTTGAATAAATATATGATAAACATTTTGTAAATTTTTCATATGCTACATAGACTTTACTGACTTTCAATACATTTCAAAGATTGGTTTCATATGAGCTATATTCTCTTACTTTAACATGATAAGTTATAAATAAATGACTGGAAAAAGAATAAGCCATATGTTTAGAAATTTAAATGTCAACTTCTAAAAAACTTATGGATCAATGCGAAATTAAAAACTGTTCTGAACAAAGTGAAAATTAAAACACTATAAGCAAAACTTGTGACAAAATTGGGAAGCCCTACTTAGAGGGAATTAATAGTTTTCATTATAAAATGGAAAATGTTGAAAATTAAAAGCTAAGATAAATCAATTCTGACAAAGTAAAAGAAGAGTGAAATTAATATGGAAAAAATTACAAGAAGAGAATTAACAAAGGCAAAATTGGCCTTTTGAAAAGACTAATAAGAGGTTTAAATCTGGGGCAAGATTTAATAAGGAAGAAAAGACTGAAGGCACAAACTTCAAGTATCAGGAATGAAAATAGGGAGAGTACTAAAGATCAATTGTTAAAAAGAGTGTCAGAGGACACGGCAATAAACCTGAAAACTTAATGCAACAAACTCCTAGAAATGCAGTCTATCAGAAGTAACACTAAATAGTAAATACATTTTTAAAACACCTTAAAATTTGAATTCACAAGTTAAACCTTCCCACAAAGGAATTCATCCTAGGAATTCATTATAATTTACTGATAAGTTCTATAGAACTTTTAGAAAAGAATTGTAACCAGGAAGTGTTAATTTTGAAATCATACTGGATCTGCTTCTGTGACTTTAACCCTCACTTTGGAGAAGGAAATGGCAACCCACTCCAGTACTCTTGCCTGGAAAATCCCATGGATGGAAGAGCCTGGTAGGCTACAGTCCATGGGGACACAGAGTCAGACACGACTGAGCGACTTCACCTCACCTCACCTCACCTTGCCACTTTTATCATTGTAGGCATACATAATGGCCTGCCTCTGGGAGATAATTTAAGATAACCCCTCACATGAAGGATTATAAGGAAGTAAAAATAACACATCCCCCTACCTGGGGCTGCCATTCTAGGAGATATTTGCAAGGATTGAAGTCTTTTTAGTTTGTCTCCTCACCTCCCCCTCATCTCTGATCCATAAAAGAAACTGCCATCCAGGCCCTGACAAGATGGTTATCTTGAGATGCTAGCCTGCTGTCTTTTTGGTCAGTTGGCTCCCAGAATAAAGTCCCTTCCTTTTCTCAACCCTTCTTCTATCAGATTTATTGCCCTATTGTGCAGTGAACAGAGTAAACTTGGATTTGGTAACAGAATGATGTCAATCTTATATAAATTCCTCTAAAGAATAAGAAAAGAGAAAATATTTATAATTCATATAGAGTGTACACTATGTTGATCTCAAATCCATGAGGAAAATTAAAGCCAATACACTTAAAAGTACATATGCAAGAAAAAGTCACAAGGAATATTAACAGACAACTAAACTGAGCTGGACGTATCCAGAAAATTTTCAAATTACTATTAGAAAAATGATTGTTATATGAATTAAAATTCCACCTGCCATGTCAGTAAACAAAGGATGCTGCAGCCATTAAGCCATCACACAATAGATGCTCCATAGGTGAGCCCTGAGGGAACTCAGGATAAGCAAACAGAATACTGGCCAAGAGAACTGAGGTGCATACCAAAGGAATGATTTCAGTGAGCCCAGGTTCTTGCATCTTCCTGTACATAGAAAAGCGCTTAAGTCTTTAAGGTAACTGATTTTCTTTAATTATAACAGTACTCTTTTAATGTTCTTACTACCTGGCTTTTGGAGAAGGCAATGGCACCTCACTCCAGTACTCTTGCCTGGAAAACCCCACGTATGGAGGAGCCTGTTAGGCTGCAGTCCACGGGGTCGCTAAGAGTCAGACACTACTGAGCGTCTTCACTTTCACTTTTCACTGCATTGGAGAAGGAAATGGCAACCTACTCCAGTGTTCTTGCCTGGAGAATCCCAGGGACAGGGGAGCCTGGTGGGCTGCCATTTATGGGGTTGCACAGAGTCGAACACGACTGAAGTGAATTACCAGCAGCAGCAGCAGCTGGCCTTTGTTGCAAAACTCCTATATATCCTGGCTCCTCCCTTGTCTCTTTGGAGCAATCCCTTAGAGCATCTAAGAGGCTGTGTCCCAGGCTTAAATCCTCAGCTTTGTCTGCTGCATAAAACACAACTCTCAACTTTCAGGTTGTGCATTTTCTCCAGTTGACAGTTATAATTTAATATACTAACTAGCTAAAGAAAAAAATTATATGATCATTTCAACAAATATAGAAAAGATGTTTTACGAAACATAATTGTTATTCATGATTTTCAAAAAATAATCATCTAACAAATTAAGGATAAAAAAAATAAAGCTTCTTTACATAGTTACTGATCAACAGTGTGAAAGAAACAAAAACTTACAGCAAATGATGTACTTAATAGTGAAATGTTGGAAATATTTTCCTAATCAATGGACAAGAAAAAGACACAGATTATTATTTATCACTTTTCTTTCTTCTTTGTAATAGAGTTCCCAGACATACAGTAAATCAAAGAAAAACAATTAAAGTTATTAAAAAAAATGTAAAGGAGTTGTGATGCTTACTTTCATGTGCCAACTTGACTGGGTGATAGTGTGCGCAAAATTTTGGTAACATTCTGGATGTGTGTGTTGGAGAACACAGAGGTGGTTAAGAATAGAAGATGTTAAGAACAGCAGATGAAGATCTGCTAAATGAAGAGACACAAGCCTACCACAGTGGGTAGGCAGGGTGCTCTTTCAGCATCCAAGATCCAGCTTTGGAGAAGTAAAAAGTCCAGGGACCATTGTGATTGAAAGTACAGAGGCACATTTTTAGTACACCCACATAAAGGAATTCCCAAAGTTTACTACGAATGGATCCCAGAAAGGGTGGGGTACATATTGTAGGAAATATTTGAATTACTTTATCTACAACTCTAGTCTCGTTCAGTTCAGTTCAGTTGCTCAGTTGTGTCCAACTGTTTGTGACCCCATGTACCGCAGCATGCCAGGCCTTCCTATCCATCATCAACTCCCAGAGTCTACCCAAACCCATGTCCTTTGAATTGGAGATGCCATCCAACCATCTTATCTTCTGTTGTCCCCTTCTCCTCCTACCCCCAATCCTTCCCAGCATCAGGGTCTTCTCAAATGTGTCGAATCTTTGCATCAGGTGGCCAAAGTATTGGAGTTTCAGCTTCAACATCAGTCCTCCCAATGAACACCCAGGACTCATCTCCTTTAGAATGGATTGGTTGGATCTCCTTGCAGTCCAAGGGACTCTCAAGATCTTCTCCAACACCACACTTCAAAAGCATCAATTCTTTGGTGCTCAGCTTTCTTTATAGTCCAACTCTCACATCCATACATGACTACTGGAAAAATCATAGCCTTGACTAGATGGACCTTTGTTGACAAAGTAATGTCCCTGCTTTTTAATATGCTATCTAGGTTGGTCATAACTTTCCTTCCAAGGAGTAAGCGTCTTTTAATTTCATGGTTGCAGTCACCATCTGCAGTAATTTTGGAGCCCCCCCAAAACAAAGTCAACCACTGTTTTCACTGTTTCCCCATCTATTTGCCATGAAGTGATGGGACAGATGCCATGATCTTCGTTTTCTGAATGTTGAGCTTTAAGCCAACTCTTTCACTCTCCTCTTTCACTTTCATCAAGAGGCTCTTTAGTTCTACTTCACTTTCTGCCACAGGGGTGGTGTCATCTGCATATCTGAGGTTATTGATATTTCTCCCTGCAATCTTGATTCCAGCTTGTGCTTCCTCCAGCCCAGTGTTTCTCATGATGTACTCTGCAGATAAGTTAAATAAGCAGGGTGATAATATACAGCCTTGATGTACTCCTTTTCCTATTAGGAACCAGTCTCTTGTTTCATGTCCAGTTCTAACTGTTGTTTCCTGACCTGCATACAGGTTTCTCAAGAGGCAGGTCAGGTGGTCTGGTATTTCCATCTTTTTCAGAATTTTCCACAGTTTATTGTGATCCACACAGTCAAACGTTTTGGCATAGTCAATAAAGCCAAAGTCTTGTAGAACACCATAATGTTCACACTGGATAATGGCCTTATGGATGTGATGAATGTATGAAACCTTTTTTTTTTTTTTTTTAGCCTCATTACATACTGGAGAGTTCACAGTTTTCAGTCTTATTTCATTGAATACCACAAAATTTAGGAAAAAAAAGTTGTGCAGGGAAGAATTATTGGTCAGTATAACACTGGGAAAATCCCTTATGAGGGTGGTTTCTGCCTCTGTTGACCTCATAAATGCAATAAACCATTTATATTCCAGATTAAAAAAAAAAAAAAAAAAGTGAGCCATGGGAGAGCAGTCCTCTGTCCCAGATCCCCAGGAACAGGGCTACAAGCATCTATTAACTTATATAAGGTGGTGGGGGTGGGGGTGGGGGGGTTCCACCTTTGTTAAGGCTCAACTCTAAGTGGTTATTTTTAAAAGTGCCCCAGGAAAAGCAAGGTAGGAGCTTGTGCTGCTGTTGACGCCAAAATCTTCGCCTTCTCAGCCCACCGAAGCAGAATGAAAAATACAGTTTGGAGGGAATAGAAAACTGGTTTTTATTCTCAGCCAGTGGATAGGGGAACACAGTAGACTCATGCCTCAAAAACTGTGTCCCTCACCACCCCATGAGAAGTCTAGGGGCTTATATAAGGCAAGGACTTGCAGTCAGGAGTTGGTGATAAAGAACAAGGGTGATAGGATCTTGGTTTCTTCCTCTTGGATTGTTTCAAACACAGTCATAAACTGGCATAAGTAACCCAGTAATTGAGTCTGGCAGTTTGGTGGCTCTGATATGTATCTGGGCTTTGCTAGCTCAGCTGGTAAAGAATCTGCCTGCAATACAGGAGACCTTGGTTTGATTCCTGGGTCAGGAAGGTCTCCTGGAGAAGGGAAGGGCAGCCCACTCCAGTATTCTTGGGCTTCCCGATGGCTCAGAGGGTGTTGTAAGGGTAAACACCAGATAAGGGTTGTATTTAGCATAGAGTCAAAGGAGAAAATGTGAGTTGTAGCTCCTGCTGAATTAGAGGGCAGAAAAGCAAACTTAGTTACAAACATGCAGAGTTAGGAGCAGTTAAAGTGAAAAAATAAATAAATAAATAAATAAATAAGAATATTCAGGCCTGCTCACTGCTCTCTTTATGTGTTTTTTTTTTTTTTTGTTGTTCTCAAGAAAAGGAAAGAGAAAAACTCAGTCCTCTTTTTTTCCTTTTCACTGCAACACTGGGAATCCTAATTCCTGGAATCCTAAACTTGGGCCTTATTTTAATGTCCAGATTCTGGGTGTAAGCAGGATTGTTGTACAGTTCAATGCTTAGGCAGCAACTCAGAATGGCTATTTTCTTATCATAGTCTGTCGGTGGGGGTGTTCTTGGGTTATATTAACCTGAGTTTAAAATCGATGTGTAGAAGTCACTTGCATTGTTTATATCAGTGAGAAATCAATTAGAAAGATGCAAGAAAAGAATGAAGACACTGTTGTGAGTTATATCTTCCTTTAGAAGAAGTGTTGAAATCCCAATCCCTGGTAACTGTATATGACATTGTTTGGACATAGGGTCCTTACCGATATAATCAAATAAGATGAGGTTATTAGGATGTACTCTAATCCAATATGACTGGTGTCTTTATAAGAAGCAGAGAAGAAACACAGGAACAGGCACACGGAGAACCCCACATGATGATAAACACAGAGAATGGAGACATGGAGCTCTAAGTCAAGGACTACAAATGGTTCACAGCCACCAGAGAAGGAAGGCAGACACAACAAAGTTTCTGCCCAGAATCTCAGAGGAGGTATGGCAGTGCTGACAGCTTGAATTTGGACCTCTAGCCTCCAAAACAGTGAGTGAATACATTTCAGTTTTTTTAAAAATCACCCAATTTTTTGCAGTTTGTTATGGCAGCCTTAGAAAATAAATACAGATACCATTTATAGTGATCATAAAAAATTACTTGAGATAATCTAGCAAATGTTATGCTTAATATCTATGTAGAAAATATGATATTGAAATACATTAAAGGAGGCATAAATAAATGGGAATTCATACTATCATAACAATTTCACTTCTAAATTGACTCAGATTGAGTGGAATTACAATCAAATTTCCAAAGTACTTTTTCTTAGAACTTGATAAACTGATTCTAAAATGTGTTATAATGAGCAAAACAAGATATGGGAGCAAATTTGTCTCAGCTTTTAAATAATAATAAACTAAATAGACAAAATGCCCACAAATATCTTTCAACAGTAGGGAAAAACACATGAATTATGGTGTTTCCAACAGTGGACTGCTGTGAAACACTAAACTTGAGTGAGCCAAGGTCACAAGCACAATGTGAGTGAACCTCAAAGATAAGATTTTGAAACAAAGGAGAAACTCATAGAAGACAAATAACATAATGCTTGTTTATAAAGCGTTAGAAAACACAAAACAAATGCAGCATATTATTTTAAAACATTTATTATAGTTGATTTACAATGTTGTGATAGTTTCAGGTATACAGCAAAATAATTCAGTTATGCATATACATATATCCATTGCTTTCCAGATTCTTTTCCCACATAGTTATTACAGAATATTTAGTAAAGTTGCCTATGCTATACAGTAGGTCCTTATTGACTGTCATTTTATATGCAGCACTAGGTTAATCACAGGCTTCTAATTTATCCCTCAATACACTCTTAATGTACCCATCGACAAGTGACATAATATAATGAAAATAAAGGAAATTATTATCACAAAAATGTTTTGGAGTTACATTTGAGAATGAGTGAAGGGGCTTCAGTGGAAACCAGGCATGGAGAGAGAGGGCAGGTGCTTTGAGATACAGGAAATATTCTGTTTCTTAAGCTGGTGGAAGGTAAGTAGATGTTTAGATCTATTCTCTAAAATTTATATGTGCGTGTTATATGATCTTATAGTATATATTTTGCAACTGGATGGTGGCCACTTCCATGAGGAAACATATTCCATGCATGTAAAATTATTGGCATTCTCTCTGGTCCAGCTGGTAACAAACCTTATTGAGAAATCTTTTTGAACCTGCTATTTGCAGCTAATGCTCGTTGCCTGTAGAACTCCACGTCAAGTTTTTAACTTAACAAGGCTGCTTCTTGATCAATATCTCCCCAGCTCTATTGGATCTGACTGCCTATTCATCACTTACTTTAAAGTCAGGCCCCACTGTAATGATCGTTGATTACAGGAGGCCACCTCACCCACAGCTTCATTATCACCCAGTTTGCAGGGGAAGTGTTTGGTCCAGCAATGAGCTGAAAGAGAGCCAGGCAAATTTATAACATTGCATACTGTATCAATTTGGATGGGAACAAAAGCAGGGAAGGTCAATAGGATGGCATCCAAAGTCATTACTGGGCAGAGGAGAAGACTAAATCAAAATGAGCGATTATTTTATTTTATTTTTTAGCGATTTTGTCTTATGTTCCTGCAGCCTCATAAATGATCCCATATCTTGGTGTCAGAACTTTATCATAAAATGGCAATGGGACTATGATGGAAAATTCAGATCTGGGGACAAGAAAAAAGGTATAAATTCTTAAATGTTTTTGTCTCTATCCTCTCTGAGAATGATTCAGAGAGTTATCTTGCATGAAACATGTTTTGTTTACGGTTCTAATCTGGCTTTCCTTGTTTGAATGCCCTAATTCGTCTGCATTGCTCTCAGTGTGTTCACCACTGTGGACCTAAAGTTTGTGCCCTAAAGCTGTAGGACAGTGACATATTAAACTAACTGCAGAGAAGTGTTGACAACCCCATATTTGTAGTATTTCTACAGACTGACAGTGGAATACTAAAAATCCTGCTGCTCCCTGGAGGACACTGCTGAACTGCTGAGTCACGTGGTTTAAGTCTCTCAGCTTCCAGGTGAGTGAGGTCACTGGGGGACACCTAGCATGTGTGATTATGTCAGCTGGCCTCTGGGAGAGACAGCGGGTCTGTATTCTGCTGTCTGTATCCGTCACTCCATACTCTGGCACTGAGGTTTTTTATTGGTGTTGTTTAGTCGCTAAGTCATGTCTGCTTTTTTGCAACCTCGTGGGCTGTTGCAAAAACTCTGTCCATGGGATTTCCCAGGCAAGAATACAGGAGTGGGTTGCCATTTCCTTCTCCAAGGGATCTTCCCAACCCAGGGATTGAACCTGCATCTCCATCATTGCAGGTGGAGTCTCTACCTCTGAGCCACGAGGGAAGCCCAGTACTGAGGTTATTGTCTACTAATGATCAGATTCAGAAATCCCCTTTTGAGATGTATCGTTGTATCAAAGGCTACAGATTCTACCACTGGAGAAAATTCATATTTACTTTCTGGCTGTGGAATTTCTTCAGGACCTCTCTTTCCTTGCTTGCCCCTAGCAGCTTTGCTAGCATCAGTAGCTGCCATCTCACATCAATATCTTTGTAGCTGTCCTTTGCCCTTTTGCCTTTTCCTTTACACTTAATGATGTGTGACTCTTGAAACTCTACTCTCTGATTATTGTTGTCATGACCCTGAAGCCCATGCACCATGATATCATGAACCCATTCAGGACCTAGCCTGGAAGGAGACTGCATAGTACACTTTCCCTCTCCTTGTGTGGATGTGTGTGTATTTATGTGTGTGTGTATGAGACAGAGAGAGAGAGAGAAAGAGAAAGAGAAAGAGAAAGAGAGAGAGAGAGAGAAAGAGAAAGAGAAAGAGAGAGAGAGCTGGATTAGCATTCCTCCCTGTATTTCTTTCCCAGCACCCATCATGTGGGATTAATGAGATGTTTGCAGACACACCTGTGAGCAGGAAATCTGTCATAACTTGGTTGTTGTGATCCCAGCTTTCTCTGAGCACAGACTTGTGATACTTCTTTCTATTAAATTATACCTTAGGTTTTGTTTCCTATATTTCCTCCTCTGGGAAGACTTCCTGCTCACCTGTACTTCCAACACAATCTTCCTTCAGAATCAGTAAAGCTGAGATTCTGTATTTTTCTCAGTTAATACTTCACATGAGCCAGATACCATGCAAAACAGTCTGTATATACAAGGCACTATTCCTTACAATATTCCTCTAAGGAATTCCCTCCAATCCTTTCTACAGACAAAGAAAGCAAGGTTTAAGAAATTAATTTGCCTAAGGACTCACAGATCTTCACAGTGAGTTGAATAGGAATACCGACATCAAACATCAGGAAGTGGGGTATCTCTCCTCTCTCTCCCCCTTTCCACTGCATTTATAAGCACAACCGTACCTCAGAATAACGATGGAGGATCAGAGAGCACGGGTCCCTGGGATCCAGCAGAGCTATCAGATCTGAATCCCTGAAGGCAGAGTGATCAGAATGGAGATTTTCTCCCTTCCTGATCCTGCATTAAGAGCCACTACTGATTCTACTATACTTTCTCCTTCATTCTTATACTCACTAGATCATTTTCAATATGTTTCTTGCTATTCACAGTGGTAGGGTGATAACCCAAATTCATATCTATATACATCATATACGTGTGTGTGTGTGTGTGTGTGTGTGTGTGTGTGTGCAGAGTACTTTAAGAAGAAGTTACAGAACCTCTCAGGGGCTAAATGAAGGTAATAAGGTTATATACACCTGTGTAAACACACACACACACACACACATGGTTATATGATCTTATTTAGCTCTTTGAGCTTCTATAAACTCTTAAAGTCTCAATTTTATCATCTGCCAATTGGGACTAGAAATTAGCATTATATTTTATTTAAACCCTTCTACCTTGTACTCTACAGGAATCATTCAAGAGTTTTCTTAAAACTTGGTTCTTCTCCATAGGCCAAGAACTTTATGTGTAACTTCAATCCTTTGCAATGCTGGAGGAAAATCCTGGCTTTTTCAGACTCATTAAAAGATTGTGAATACAAAATTATATGCCTTTTGCATTATTGGTGAAATATATCTAATTTTGACACTATGATCTGACTTCAAAATAACTTACTAGGTAAGAGGTAAAATGACACTGCTGTAGAATGTGTCCTCAATCACTCAGTTGTGTCCAACTCTTTGTGGCTTCACAGACTGCAACCTGCCATTCTCCATCCACAGGAGTCTCTAGGCAAGAATACTGGAGTAGGTTGCCATTTGCTTCTCTGATTATAGAATAGGCAATGATAATACAGGTGCATGACATGTATTCATTAAATACATTAAAAAGTTCCAAGTCATATATGTCCAAGGTAACATAAATGCTTCAAAATAAAATATTCATATATGAAGATGGGCATACACATACATGCATACTCTTACCTTCTAAGTATATTTATAGAAATAAATAAACAAAAAACATTAAAAGAGGCTATGTTGGTGTAACAAAGCTCTCAAACTCCTTCTTCGCTGTTTTACTTCTCTGTCAAAAAAAGAAGACTCTTTGGACAGAATATCATAGACTGAACATTTGTGAAAATGAAGTTAATAAACTCATGAATGGTAAAACGCTTGTAAGAGTACACCAAATTTCTTTACATGCATTCAAACTTTCTGACCGATCTAAATAACACACCGGTATCTCAAGAGAATTTCTAAATGACATAAAGGTTGATAGGAGAAATATCAATAACCTCAGATATGCAGATGACACCACCCTTATGGCAGAAAGTGAAGAACTAAAGAGCCTCTTGATGAAAGTGAAAGAGGAGAGTGAAAAAGTTGGCTTAAAGCTCAACATTCAGAAAACAAAGATCATGGCCTCTGGTCCCATCACTTCGTGGGAAATAGATGGGGAAACAGTGGCTGACTTTATTTTTTGGGCTCCAAAATCACTGCATATGATGACTGCAACCATGAAATTAAAAGACACTTACTCCTTGAAATGAAAGTTATGACCAACCTAGACAGCATATTAAAAAGCAGAGACATTACTTTGTCCACAAAAGTCCATCTAGTCAAGGCTATGGTTTCTCCAGTGGTCATGTATGGATGTGAGAGTTGGACTGTAAAGAAAGTTGAGCACCAAAGAATTGATGCTTTTGAAGTGTGGTGTTGGAGAAGACTCTTGAGAGTCCCTTGGACTGCAAGGAGATCCAACCAATCCATCCTAAAGGAGATGAGTCCTGGGTGTTCATTGGAAGGACTGATGTTGAAGCTGAAATTCCAATACTCTGGCCACCTGATGCAAAGATCCAACACATTTGAAAAGACCCTGATGCTGGGAAGGATTGAGGGCAGGAGGAGAAGGGGATGACAGAGGATGAGATGGTTGGATGGCATCACCGACTCAATGGACATGTTTGGATGAACCCCGGGTGTTGGTGATAACAGGGAGGCCTGGCGTTCTGTGGTACATGGGATCACAAAGAATTGGACAATACTGAGAGACTGAACTGAACTGAATCATTGATCTTTAGCATTCATGTATGGACCAAAGAGTTTCTAAAAGACTGAATAGGGAAAATTCTGTCAATATTTAAAAAGAGGGATGAGGTTTGTTTCATAAATAACTCACTAGTAAGTTTTACTGTGATCTGCCAAAAACATTAAAATCATGTTAGACTTAAATTTCATAGTCTAAGATATAAGTCTTTTATCACGTAATATTTATGTCTTCCTTCCCTTCTCTCCCTTTCCGTTCCTCCTATGTCTATGTGCTGTGGACTTGACACAATGTTTGTCTTGCACTGTTATTGTACCTTCAGTTCAGTTCAGTTCAGTTCAGTTCAGTCGCTCAGTCATGTCCGACTCTTTGCCACCCCATGAATCGTAGCATGCCAGGCCTCCCTGTCCATCACTAACTCCCGGAGTTCACTCAGACTCACGTCCATCGAGTCAGTGATGCCATCCAGCCATCTCATCCTCTATCGTCCCCTTCTCCTCCTGTCCCCAATCCCTCCCAGCATCAGAGTCTTCTCCAATGAGTCAACTCTTTGCATGAGGTGGCCAAAGTATCAGAGTTTCAGCTTTAGCATCATTCCTTCCAAAGAAATCCCAGGGCTGATCTCCTTCAGAATGGACTGGTTGGATCTCCTTGCAGTCCAAGGGACTCTCAAAAGTCTTCTCCAACACCACAGTTCAAAAGCATCAATTCTTCGGTGCTCAGCCTTCTTCACAGTCCAACTCTCACATCCATACATGACCACTGGAAAAACAATAGCCTTGACTAGACGGATCTTAGTCTGCAAAGTAATGCCTCTGCTTTTGAATATGCTATCTAGATTGGCCATAACTTTTCTTCCAAGGAGTAAGTGTCTTTTAATTTCATGGCTGCAATCACCATCTGCAGTGATTTTGGAGCCCCAAAAAATAAAGTCTGACACTGTTTCCACTGTTTCCCCATCTATTTCCCATGAAGTGATGGGACCAGATGCCATGATCTTCATTTTCTGAATGTTGAGCTTTAAGCCAACATTTTCACTCTCCTCATTCACTTTCATCAAGAGGCTTTTGGGTTCCTCTTCCCTTTCTGCCATAAGGGTGGTGTCATCTGCATATCTGAGGTTATTGATATTTCTCCTGGCAATCTTGATTCCAGCTTGTGTTTCTTCCAGTCCAGTGTTTCTCATGATGTTCTCTGCATATAAGTTAAATAAGCAGGGTGACAATATACAGCCTTGACATACTCCTTTTCCTATTTGGAACCAGTCTGTTGTTCCATGTCCAGTTATGAGACAAAAAGCTAGAAAGGACTAGAGTGGGCAGAATGACTTTCTATCAGCTGGAATAAAACTCTGGTAAAAGTCTTTCCCCTCAGAGTATAGGCTGTTATTATATGGACCACTCTGGGAAAATTTCACAGTTGTTATCCTTTTCCATCCTTAGTGAGAGACATGAGTGAATGTTTCTTGATCAATGCTATCAGAACCTGGTAGGATTACTGTAGGTAAAAGCCACATGACTGTTAGAAGCACCCAAGGACTGAGGCCTCCAAGAGTTTCTCATGTTAGTTTACACACCATCTCTGGCATTGTGTCAAAGTTACCATTTAAGAGTTCCTCCCAATTTATAGCTCCAACATCTTCTACTCCAGGTAGGAATATCTCAGCTGTGATTCTTTGGATTCACATGTCTCTCCTGATTACAGGAAGGCAGTTGGTACTCAAATCTTTTTTCTTCAATGGACCCAAAAATAGACATTGATTTTCAGTTTGTTCAGCTTTTTTCTGTCTGTAAGGATGTGAGTGACTTGTAAGA
The DNA here is from genome assembly GCF_032405125.1 of Capricornis sumatraensis. Classification (NCBI taxonomy): domain Eukaryota; kingdom Metazoa; phylum Chordata; class Mammalia; order Artiodactyla; family Bovidae; genus Capricornis; species Capricornis sumatraensis. The sequence goes on along the minus strand of NC_091071.1, from coordinate 122,942,037 downwards.
GTGACATCTATACTTTGTATATCGTAAATGAAACCAAAAATTGGGGTACTTTTTTCAACTTTCTGATTCATATACTCTTTACTTAAATATAAATGTGTCTTTTAAGTAAAAATAGATCTGTAATCTGTATTTTCCTTCTTCTTCTCACTGAACAAGCTGTTGAAGTCTTAATTTCAGTTATCATCAATTCCTGCATAATTCAGCCTCCAGTAATACAAAGATGGCAACCAATTCAAGAGATTCATTTAGCCTCTTACACATTCTCTGAGAAGAATATTTATATAGTAGTACCATGAGGTGAGCCTTCTGGCTGTGTTAGTTAAACAGAAATCCCTAAGTTGTAAACTTGCTTATTTGCTCTATAACCAACTCTTCAAGAAATAATTTTCTTTTTAGGAAAATACACATGGAAATTTGTTTTAGTTGTTTTATTTTATTTTGCTTTGTTCTAAATTCTTAATAGAGACACTCCATAGAAGCTATGACTTGAATTGTTGTAAACATTTCCATTCTTTTTTTAAAAAATATTTATTTTTATTGAATTATAGTTGATTTAAAATGTTGTGCTAGTTTCTGGTATACAACAAAGTGATTCAGGTGTATATGTATACATCGGAGTGTATATATATATATATATATATATATATATTCTTTTCCATTTTGGTTTGTTACAGAATATTTAATATAGTTCCCTGAATGAATGTAGTGCCATTCAATAGGACTTTTTCATTCTTAATTCCTCTTTTGATATTCAAATATATAGGCAAATGTACGAAACACAAATATCCCACTAAATGAATTAACATGAAGCTAATCCCTTTTTAATTATGATTATGATCCAGGTAAAAAAATAAAGTTAAATAATCACTCAAAATTCCCCTTATCAAATCAAATTCCTATTACCCGAGAGATGTCAATTACGGAGGTTGTTCCTTTAACAATTTAATGATTGTCTCAAGATTCAATTCAATTCCTCCATGAACTCTCCACCAAAAAGTAAGTCCAAAGGAGGAAAAGCTTCCCAGAATGTAAATGACTGGATGTCGAAGACTCAAGCTGTCTTTCTCTGAGTTATGTCAACGTCAGTTCTTATATGAAGGTCTTGCTCTTAATTTCTAAAAATCATGAAAATCTTTTTCTTAAGGATGAAAGACACAGGCTATCTGAATATTCTGAATGATAGCACATTACCATCAGCTCTTCTGTAGACTCCTCAGTAACAGAGAAGTGGTCTATTTCAGGTAAAATTCACAGTCTACTCTCAAAAGAGCATCTCAAGCTGATCTACTGAGGTGTTGAAAGAAAATGATAAAATTTCTGTTCATATAGAACTTTATAACTTTCTATTTTTGTATACAATATACACTTTATATTGTGAACTAGCACTACTGTGTATAGGATTTACGGACCCCACAACATCAATATATGAAGGACACATGTACAGAATATTTATGTGATGAAAACTTTGGAGAACACTAATATATATTATTTGGTGTTACCATATTTTTTTTGAGTTTCATAAATTTTAATATCCCTATTATTAAAGAATACAGAGGTCCTGGGGTGACTGTGGGCTCAGAGGCCTTTAAGGCAGTAGTCTTGCTAGTGGATGGGGCTGTGTCTCTGCCAGGCAAGTTTCTTGGGCTTAGGTGTCTCAGTACTGGTGCTGACAAGCAGGTGGGTGGGTCCAGGTCCCAGAGATAAAAAGCCTGAAGGAAGAGTCTACAGTGGCACTTACCAGCATCAGAGTCCATGTGGTAGATCCAACTTTCCCAATGGCTATAGCTAGTGTCTATGTTCCCGGGGTGAGCCCCAGCTGCCTTCTGCTCGCCTAAGAGGTTCTTCCAGATCAGCAGATGTATCTAACCCAGGCTTCTTTGAAACTACCACTCTGCCCTGGGTCCTGAAGATTTTGTGTGTGCTCTTTGAGGGTGGAGTCTGTGTTCCATAGCTCTTTAGCTCCTCTGAGAGTAATCCTTGTTGGTCTTCAAAGCTACAAGTTCTAGGGGTTCATTTTCCTTGTGCAGGATCTCTGGGCTAGGGAACTTGATATTGGTCTTGGGCCAATCACTCTTAGGCAAGAAGCTCTGCAATTGTAATTCTCCTCCTATTGGTGAGTCACCCACCTGGTCTTAACTGTATAACATCTTTGCTATTTCTACCCATCTTATTGTGGTTCCTTCTTTTTATCTTTAGTTGTTGAAGATATTTTCTACTAGTCTTCTGATTTTTCTCATAAAATAATATATCTATACATGGATGTAATTTTGGGGTGCCTGTGGGAGAAAGTGAGCTCAAGGTCTTCATACTCTGCCAGCTTGGCCAATCCCCTGGTTTTTATATATATTTTAAATTGATATATGAAATATACAGAAAAGTGCACAACACATAAATGTTCCACTCAAGAATTAGCTGAAGGCAACCTCCTTTTTATAATCATCAATTTAATAAATTAAATGATCATTTAAATCTCTCAGATAGCCACCTCACATCCTTTCCCTCTCAATTTCCATCCATCGCTGTAAAGTTATGATTCTTTAGTGTTTTATAGAGTCATATAGTATGCATTATTTTGTATTTGTGTTCTTTGCCTCAACCTTGGCTCTGATATTTATGTATGTTATTAAATTTATATATCAATTGTTATTTTCATTGCTTTAGGATATTCTGTTGATAGAAGAATATACCACAATTTATTTACTCATTCTACTATGGACTGACACATGTATTATCTCAAGTTTGGGTGTTATGAATACTGCTGTTCTAAATTATCTTTTTTTAAATTTTTTAACATTTCTTTTTTAAATATATCAAAGTCTGGAATGACTAAGTCATAGGGCATGTGAACAATCATCTGTTATGAATAATGTCAAACTGCTTTCCAAAGTGGATATACTGGTATAAACTTCTCCAATAATGCAAATAAAGAAAATGTAGAGGGAACTTCCTTGGTAGTCCAGTGGTTAGGACTCCATTCTCCCAGTTCAGGGGGCTTGGGTTTGATTCCTGGTGGTGTAACTGGATCCCTAATGCCATGACTAAAGATCCCACAAGTAAAGTGTAGCCAAATATATGCACTTACATATATGAAATGTAGAAGTAATTATGAGAAGAAATAGTAGGGTGGCAATTAAATACAAGTGGAGATATTTCAATATAATTTTCTCAGTAACTAATATAATAAGCAAAAATATTAATGAATATATAGACAATTTTAATGGCCTTAATTCACTGCATATGTATGAAACATTGCACCCAATTACAGAATATTATGGTCTTTGAAAACTACCATGATCATTTTAAAAAGGTGACTATATGCTGGTCAGTAACAAATGACTGAAATCACATGGAGTACGTTCTCTAACCAGAGTGAAATCAGGCTTGAAATCTATATAAAAAAATACACTTTAAAAAACTTCATGAGTCAGAGAAAATATCTCAATGGATCATATCTTATAAAACACCCAGGTGAGCGGATTCAACTGAAAAGAAACCCAATATGAATTGCTAACAGCAATCAAGACTTTCATAAAAAATACAACTTCAGATTTCAATTCAATTTTTCCCATGAAGACTTTTCTGCTTTTCCCTTTCTCAGTAAAAAAAGTATTTTCTCCTTTGTGGTCTAATTGTATCTCACAAGAAGTTTTAATTTATATGCGTGTTTTTTCTACTTTTCTGAGCTTCATGAGGGAGGATATCTCAAATATTCAGAAAGCCACAAATAAGTAATAGAAATGGAATAAATAATTAATGAGGTAAATGAAAACTCTTTTAAGCCATTTATTATCAACCCATGTAAGACGGTAGGCACTGAGAGAGGGCATCAGGGGGCAGACAGACTGAAACCATACTCACAGACAACTAGCCAATCTGATCACATAGACCACAGCCTTGTCTAAGTCAGTGAAACTAAGCTATGCCATATGGGAGCACCCAAGATGGACGGGTCATGGTAGAGAGGTTTGACAGTATGTGGCCCACTAAAGAAGAGAATGGCAAACCACTTCAGTATTCTTGCCTTGAGAACCCCATGAACAGTATGAAAAGGGAAAAAGACAGGACACTGAAAGATGAACTTCCTGGGTAGTAGGTGCTCACTGGAGGTCAGTGAAGAAATAACTCCAGAAAGAATGAAGGGATGGAGGCAAAGCAAGAACAACACCCAGTTGTGGATGGGACTGGTGATAGAAGCAAGGTTTGCTGCTGTAAAGAGCAATATTACATAGGCTCCTGGAATTTTAGGTCCATGAATCAAGGAAAATTGGAAGTGGTCAAACAGGAGATGCCAAGAGTAAACATTGACATTCTAGGAATCAGAGAATTAAGATGGACTAGAATGGGTGAATTTAACTCAGATGACCATTATAGCTACTACTGTGGGCAAGAATCCCTCAGAAGAAATGGAGTAGCTATCATAGTCAACAAAAAAGTGTCCAAAATACAGTACTTGGGTGTGATCTCAAAAACAATAGAATGATCTCTGTTCATTTCCAAGGCAAACATTCAATCTCATGGTAATCCAAGTATATGCCCCAACCAGTAATGCTGAAGAAGCTGAAGTTGGACAGTTCTATGAAGACCTACAAGAGCTTCTAGAACTAACACCCAAAAACAGATGTCCTTTTCATTATAAGGGGCTGGAATTAAAAAGTAGGAAGTCAAGAAACACCTGGAGTAACAGGCAAATTTGGCCTTGGAGTACAGAATGAAGCAGGGCAAAGGCTAATAGAATTCTGCCAAGAGAAGGCACTTCTCATAGCAAGCACCCTCTCCAACAACACAAGAGAAGACTCTACACATACACATCACCAGATGATTGACACTGAAATCAGATTGATTATATTCTTTGCAGGCATAGATGGAGAAGTTCTATACAGTCAGCAAAAACAAAACAGGGAGCAGACTGTGGCTCAAATCAGTTCAGTTCAGTTCAGTTCAGTCGAGATCATGAACTCCTTATTGCCAAATTCAGAGTGAAATTGAAGAAAGTGGAGAAAAGCACTAGATCATTCAAGTATGACCTACATCAAATCACTTATGATTATACAGTGGAAGTGAGAAATAGATTTAAGGTCCTAGATCTGATAGACAGAGTACATGAAATTGTACAGAAGACAGGGATCAAGACCATCGCTAAGAAAAAGAAATGAAAAAATAAAAATGGCTGTGTGAGGAGACCTTACAAATAACTGTGTAAAGAAGAGAATCGAAAAGCAAAGGAGAAAAGGAAAGATATACCATTTGAATGCAGAGTACCATTTGAAGGAGAGATAAGAAAGCCTTCCTTAGCGATCAATGCTGATCAATGTAAAGAAATAGAGGAAAACAATAGAATGGGGAAGAGTAGAGATCTCTTCAAGAAAACCAGAGATAAAGGAACACTTCATGCAAGTTCAGTTCAGTTCAGTCGCTCACTCATGTCTGACTCTTTGCGAACCCATGAACCACAGCACCAGGCCTCCCTGTTCATCACCAGCTCCTGGAGTTCACACAAACCCATGTGCATTGAGTCAGTGATGCCATCCAACCGTCTCATCCTCTGTCATCCCCTTCTCCTCCTGCCCTCAATCTTTCCCAGCATCAGGGTCTTCTCAAATGAGTCAGCTCTTCGCATCAGGTGGCCATTGGAGTTTGTTTCAACATCAGTCCTCCCAATGAACACTCATGACTGAACTCATTTAAAATGGACTGGTTGGCTCTCCTTGCAGTCCAAGGGACTCTCAAGAGTCTTCTCCACACCACAGTTCAAAAGCATCAATTCTTCTGTGCTCAGCTCTCTTTATAGTTGAATTCTCACATCCATACATGACCACTGGAAACACCATAACCTTGACTAGACGGACCTTTGTTGACAACATAATATCTCTGCTTTTAATATGCTATCTAGGTTGGTAATAACTTTCCTTCCAAGGAGTAAATGTCTTTAAATGGGCTCAATAAAGGACAGAAATGGTAGGGACCTAACAGAAGCAGAAGATATTAAGAAGAGGTGGCAAAATACACAGAAGAACTGTACAAAAAAGATCTTCATGACCAAGATAATCACAATGGTGTGATTACTCTCCTAGAGACAGACATCCTGGAATGCGGTCGAGTGGGCCTGAGGAAGCATCGCTACGAACAAAGCTAGTGGAGGTGAAGGAATTCCAGTTGAGCTATTTCAAATCCGAAAAGATGATGCTGTTAAAGTGCTACACTCAATATGCCAGCAAATTTGGAAAACTCAGCAGTGGCCACAGGACTGGAAAAGGTTGGTTTTCATTCAAATCCATTCCAAAGGCAATGCCAAAGAATGCTCAAACTACTGCACAATTGCACTCATCTCACACGCTAGTAAAGTAATGCTCAAAATTCTCCAAGCCAGGCTTCAGCAATACGTGAACCATGAACTTCCAGATGTTCAAGCTGGTTTTAGGAAAGGCAGAGAAACCAGGGATCAAATTGCTAACATCCACTGTATCATGGAAAAAGCAAGAGAGTTCCAGAAAAACATCTATTTCTGCTTTATTGACCATGCCAAAGCCTTTGACTGTGTGGATCACAATAAACTGTGGAAAATTCAGAAAGAGATGGGAATATCTGACCCCTTACCTGCCTCTTGAGAAACCTGTATGCAGGTCAGGAAGTAACAGTTAGAACTGGACATGGAACAACAGACTGGTTCCAAATAGGAAAAGGAGTACATCAAGGCTGTATATTATCACCCTGCTTATTTAACTTATATGCAGAGTACATCATGAGAAACGCTGGGCTGGAAGAAGCACAAGCTGGAATCAAGATTGCTGGGAGAAATATCAATAACCTCAGCTATGCAGATGACACCACCTTTATGGCAGAAAGTGAAGAGGAACTAAGAAGCCTGTTGATGAAAGTGAAAGAGGAGAGTGAAAAAGTTAACTTAAAGCTCAACATTCAGAAAACGAAGATCATGGCATCTGGTCCCATCACTTCATGGGGAATAGATGGGAAAAAAGTGGAAACAGTGTCTGACTTTATTTTTTGGGGCTCCAAAATCACTGCAGATGGTGATTGCAGCCATGAAATTAAAAGACGCTTACTCCTTGGAAGGAAAGTTATGACCAACTTAGATAGCATATTAAAAAGCAGAGACATTACTTTGTCAACAAAGGTCCATCTAGTCAAGGCTATGGTTTCTCCAGTGGCTGTGTATGGATGTGGAAATTCGACTATAAAGAAAGCTGAGCACTGACGAATAGATGCTTTTGAACCGTGGTGTTGGAGAAGACTCTTGAGAGTCCCTTGGATGGCAAGGAGAGCCAACCATTTCTTCCTAAATGAGATCAGTCCTGGGTGTTAATTGGTAGGACTGATGTTTAAGCTGAAGCTTCAATACTTTGGCCACCTGATGCAAAGAGCTGACTCATTTGAGAAGACCTTGATGCTGGGAAAGATTGAGGGCAGGAGGAGAAGCGGACAACAGAGGCTGAGATGGTTGAATGGCATCACTGCCTAAATGGATATGAGTTTGGGTTGACTCAGGGAGTTGGTGATGGACAGGGAGGCCTGGCATGTTGCAGTTCCTGGAGTCACAGAGAGCTGGACACGACTGAATGACTGAATTGAACTATCAAATTAGAAGCATTGGTTTGACAGTGCACAGGGTGAGTATACAGAAACCTATATACAGTATTTTCATCTTTTTAAAAGAAGAGACAGACCTCAATATTATAAAATAATTATCCTCCAATTAAAAAAAAAGTAAAAGAAAAGCAGAAGAAAAATGGATGAATTCATTCTTTCAATAGAAATTGGCTAACTCTGCAAGTGATTCCAGTCGTTTGGTACAAAATCTCAATCTTTTGGGGTATGAAGCTTCTGTCAGTCTATTGTTTCTCATTTATCACATGTTATTCTTTCTGGGCATCATATAGTAAGAAATTACATCACAGTTATGTTTGGATATATTTATTATTAAGTTTTCCATAATAAGACAAAAATAGAAGAAAACTCAAAATTTTGCAACTACAATGTAAAACAATCAAAAGAAGTCTCTGGGAGAATGAAGTTTGTGGAGAGGTCTACAGTGGAGAGATGTCTTCGTTATATGAATTACATAACTCAAAGATATTTGAAAGAGACATGTGTGTTCTAAGAAGTCCATGTGATCAAGTAGTCTGCAATGTGAGAAATTAGGAACAAACAGCCCAGAATTCTTTAGAGATTGACTAATCATCTAATTCAGTCTTGATATTTGTGTGATGGATTGCTTTTATCACACTCCAAAAGTAGAGGGCTTCAGATAAGCAAGAAACATTGTTAAAGAGAGAAAATTAAAAGTCCAGTTAACTATATAGTCAGTGCCTCATATCAATTCATTAGTTAAGAGACATCTTGCATAGAGCAGGTGAATCAAGGTGCATCCTTCTGAGTCACAACATCTTCCTGAAGGTTGTGACGACTCCCACCTACCCTGCTCTGATGAAGCAGGCCATGTCTGCCTTTCACTATAACACCTGTTCTTGTCCTTGGTGCCTGCAGTCAGTTGGTTGAAAAAACAACATCAAATTCATGAATCACTAGTTATATAAACTGATCAGTGATCTATGAAGAGCTTTTCATTGAAAGTTTATTGCATGAAAGAGCAATGGCAATCATCTGAATAGCTATTTCAGTGAGAAATTTGGATCAGAGATATTAGGTTTATTAATTAATTGGGGGAAATTAAAAACTAAACATATATAGAAGTTAGCAAGCGTGAAAAATGATTGAAATAGAGTCAGTAGGTAGGAGCTGTGAATGTGTTGGAATCTCCAAAGGTGGGGCATCATCAACTCTTCCTTCCTTTAAATATACACATCCATTACCCATTAGGAAATGTAATCCATTTTCTTCTTTCTTCTTGTTTCTAGATTTGCCTCATGACTCTTTGATTACTAGAATGGGAGGAAGCCTGGAAGCCTCTGCTTTTGCTCTTCAAGTAATTTGCCTAATCTGAGTACTCAGAGATGCCATGGTGTGAGGAATCCCACACTACATTGGTAGAAAAGACCATACAGAAGTGTGAAAAAAAGTGAAAGTGAGAGTTAGTAGCTCAGTTATATCTAATTATTTGCACCTATAGCCCATGAGGCTCTTCTGTCCATGGAATTCTCCAAGCAAGAATACTGGAGTGGCTAGTCAGTTTTTCTTCAGGGGATCTTTCAGACTCAGTGATCAAACCCAAGTCTGCTACACTGCAGGCAGATTCTTTATCATCTGCCTTGATACAAATATGTGAGTTAAAACTTCTTAGATCTCACAACATAAGCCAGCTGAGGGCAGCCTCAGCAAGGCCATGTGGAACAGAAGAATCACACACATCAGGATCCAGTCAGCCCAAAGAATCATGATAAATAATAAATGGTGGTTGTTTTATGTCACCAAGTTTGGGGGGTGGTTACAATACATTAATAAATAAAGGCATGATTAAGCAGAAATCAAAACCAGAGAAAATACATCTTTAGGGGAGACTGATTGTTCATTGGTGGAGGCAAAAACAGTACAGAATGAGAGAGAAGAACAAAGCATGTTAAATGACAGCCCTCAAGGCTCGCAAAGTCTTTGCTGAAATAAGAAGGTCAATAGTAGGTGCAAAGACCTCCAGTCTTCATCTCTTGGTTATTTACTAATAAAACATTTCGGTTTGAAATAATCATTTTTTCTCTCCTCCTTCCTTACCCCTATTCTCCACCTAAATACAATCAGTGATGGTTTGATATCACTGTTTTATGACTGGCAAATACAAAATTAACATTCCCATATATGGACAATAAAATTAAGCTGAATGTGAAGTCTTTGTAAAAGACAAAAAAAAATAAAATAAAATTAATTGGCTTCCAAAAAAAAAAAAAAAAACATTCTCAACAGTGTTTAGAAAAATTAATTTAAAGTAAGGGATATTATTAAATTAAGACTGCAGATGAAGTGGTTTAGATAGTCTGTTAGGGTCAGGACACATTTTTCTTCTCTGCTTTTTCTGAGTTTCATGAGAAAGGAGTTGGAATATTTGTGAGTGTCATCTTGGTGCTCATTCCAGGAGACTCCTACAGAACAGTTAAGGTTGCTTTTAGAATTCTTTCATTCTTTCCTGGCTATTAGCCAGAGTTTAGTTTTTCCCCATGTGAGTTTCTCTATAACACAATAAAGTGCCTGTGTGTTCTTAAGACATAATGTCTGGCTTACCTCCAGATCTGAAAATATAAGAGTGGACAAGGCAGAGAGGATCCATGATGGAAAACAGTCTTTTATAACTTAATCTTGAAAGTACTTGTACAAAATATATGAGAAGGAACCACAAAAGGGTATCGATCTCAGGAAGGAGGAATCATTGGGAGTGGTTTTGGAGGTTGGCTACAACAAATGGTCATTTCATCCAGAAACAAGCAAACATGCATTAGAATAATATTTAAACATGCCTTCTCTAGGTACAAATATTAAATGATTTTCATCATCTTTAAGCATCATCTTAAGATAATTGCTAACTTTGAAGTAGATCATGATGCTTTTTTCATCTTTATGTTTTGATTTTCATGTTTTGCTGAAAACATGATGATTTCTGAATGTTAACAATGAATGTTGACATACTGAATACATGTGCTGTATCAGCATTCTTGAAAACAGATAATCCAGGATAGCAGATCCTTAAACAACATGGATTGGAACTGCCTTGGTCCACTTATACAGAGATTTTCTTCAATAGTAAATACCACTGTAGTACAAGATCTAGAAATTGGTTAAATCCAAGGACGTAGAATCACAGACATAGAAATTGTGAATACAGAAGATTGAATATAAGTTCTACAGAGATTTTTGGTTTCTTGAATGGTTAACTCCCCTAACGCTCCATTGTTCAAAGGTTAACTGTATTTCGTTTTTCATCCAACACCTTTCATTCTTTTGACCATATTGCTATTGAAAACATTCACTACAACATAAAGGAAAAAGCTATTAACAAACAATAAACAAATAGTTGTAGTTTAGCACCATATTGTAAATGACCAAACCTCTGCAGCAAGACTGCTTGGATTATTTTCTGCACATCTATCTCTGCAGCAGAATGCTCAGCCCTTTATTTTCCATCACATTCTATGCATATCTAATAACCTCTCATCATTTCCCACTGATACCACCTACTGCAGGCCTGGTGGCTTTTTGTATTGCTGATTTTGACAGGGGCCATGGCAACCTGCCAAGTGGTCATCAGGGACAACAGAAAAGAATATTCCTCACCTACAACCTAGAACCAAAAGGTTGGGATATGGCCAGTTGCTCTGGCCTAAGGGCACTTTATTTGTATGTATATACTCTGAATGTGCTCCTTGTGACTGGTGAGGATATAGAAACGAAAGACACATTGTGTCTGATCATTTTCATGTTAAACCACACATAAAGTCAGAAATTTACCAGAGACTTCCCTGGCGGCTCAGATGGTGAAGCGTCTGCCTACAAGGTAGGACACCGGGGTTCGATCCCTGGGTTGGGAAGATCCCCTGGAGAAGGAAATGGGAACCCACTCTGGGTATTCTTGCCTGGAAAATCCCATGGATGTAGGAGCCTGGTAGGCTACAGTTCATGGGGCCACAAAGGGTCGGACATGACTGAGCAACTTCACTTCAAAGTCAGAACTATTTTCTGCATGCTCCTCATACATGATTAGAAGAGAGAATGGAAGAAGCTTAAAGTACAAAGCATAAATGTAACAAACCACTTCTGATTTTTACAATAACATTTGGTAATGACTCCATTTTCATCAAGTTCAAAATCAGGCAAAATTAATCTATAATGTTAGAGGTCAGAACATAGATTTCCTCTGAGGAGGCATCAACCAAAATGTGCCAGGAGAGTCTAGGTTGCTGGAAGTGTTTACTGTGTCTTGATTTGGACAGCTGTTACACAGGTGTACATGTATGCAAAAGGTGTTATGCTGAACCTTAAAGGCTTTTCAACTTTACTGTATGCAAGTTACATCTTAATCAAAAATATAATACAATGAAAAAGTAATACTGGACTAAATATGGAAAGTCAGTTGAGAAGTGCTAAGCCAGATGGAACCCCAGGACAACAGACACAAATGCAGACTGTTTCAAATAAAGACTAAGCCAGGATTTAGTCTGATTTTTCCTACAAGCCAAGAGTCAGAGAGCTATAAAAATTGTATTTTCTTAAAGATATTTTTCAATTCCTCAGAACTCTCTCCCAAAATAGAGATTTCTGTCATTTCACATGTAAAAAAATAACATAATTATAACCAAACACATGGCAGTAAAACTTTATGTATACAAAAACTTAGAAACCTTGGGATTGGCCAAAATGCAAAAATAAAGTAACAAATTTACAAAAAAAGAATTTTAGGAACAATGAGGGATGTACCAGTAGCACAACATAAGCATAGGAATCCACAGCCAAGATCCTTGATTTTTTAAACTGCATTTAATATTTGGTTATATATATATAGTTGATTTTCAATGTTGTGTTAGTTTCATGTGTACAGCAAAGTGATTTCAGTTATACACATAAATACATCTCTTCTTTTTCAGATTTTTTTCCCTTACAGGTTATTACAAAATAGTAAGTATAGTTCCCTGTGCTATGTAGTAGGTCGTTGTTCATTATCTATCTTTTGTATAGTAGTGTGTGTATGTTAATCTCAACAATCCCAGTGTATTTTCCATTATATACTTAATACCTAAAATCAGATATATTTACATGTCAAATTTGAAGTACCATTTACTAATTCCAAAGACTTGTATACTCTAATGCCCCAGCTGTTGGAAAATAATTAAAGGAATTTAAGACTGCACTGTGGTCATTCTCAGTCCTCTTGCCTCCCCAAGATGTGGCATGTGACAAAAGTAGGGAAGAGCAACTAGAAAACTTAAGAATGAGTGTTTCATTTTCATTTTGAAATAAAACAATTTATGAATAAAAGTATTATGTTGCCTGCATTGAACATTGATAAAATGTTCATTTTAGAATGAGCACATGAAAATAATGACACCCATGAGATGGAAATCTAATGCTATATGAAAACAAACACAATCATTTATTACCAAAGAGTACTTTAGATTGATCTAGCTCTTCAAACTTTTCAGAGTGTCTGCATTTTACACTCTTTCATCAATCCTCAAAATAGCTATGTGAGAGACAAGAGAGAACTCTCATCTCAGGAAAACCTGAGGCAAAGAACAAAGACTGAGCCTGGAAGGACTGTAACAAGATTCACATCCAGGTGGCTACTACCTTGTCAATTATACTACATGGCTGACTTTGTTGTTGGTGTTGTTGTTACCTTTATGAATAACAAAAAGAATGTCTTAAATGAAACAAAAATGATTAGATTTGACAGCAAAGCGTAAATAAGCTCTTTTGTTAATTTATATTCTCATGTTTGTATAGCACACAAGGTTAAGTTGAAAGGCATAAACTGCATTTTGGCTTTAAAAAAAGAATATGTATATTCTCTATGATGGGCTTCCCCAGTGGCTCAGCAGTAAATAATCCACTTACAATGCAAAAGACGTGAGTTTGACCCCTGGGTCAGGAAGATTCCCTAGAGAAGAAAATGGCAACTCACTCTAGTATTCTTGCCTGGGAAATCCCATGGACAGAGGAGACTGGCGAGACCGTCCATGGGGTCACAAGAGAGTTGAACAAGACTTAGCGACTAAACAATAACAACATATTCTCTACGACTAGAAGGACATCAAGATGTAAGTTTTATCTGCACTGTTTAGCCTCATTCCTGATTCATTCTTTCACTGACCTCTTAACAAATTGGAAATTTACCCCCACTATTCATAGTGAAGGTGGTCTATCTACTAATTGCCAAAATTTTAGAAACAAAGAATTCTGGGCTTTGTATGATGTCTTTTGAAATCTATGGTAATCAAAGTTGCTTGATTTCACCCTAAACTATCACAGGTCAAACAACAAACAAGAAGCAGGGTACAGAGTTAATAGCCCTGGAAACATGTATCCAATTAGGGGTGCAATGAAGAGGAAAAAGGGGAGGTTTAAGATAAAGGCTGGACTCCAAAGTCAGGAGGCCGAAGTTTGAATTCTAATTCTACCTGTGGAGACCTCATGGGTTTTCCAGCTTTCTCAGCCATCTGTAAAATAGCTAATATTAATAATTATTTATATTATTATATTATTCCCAGAACTACTGGAAAGATTGTGTGCAAAATATACACAAAATGTCTAAAATACTCTGGAAATGATATCTATTATAACTGGTTGAATAGAAGCATTAACTATAGGAGGTATAAAATATAAGTATGCCACATAATTACAAAATGTCTTTTAATGAAATATTTAGGTCATTTTTTTTAATGTAAAATTTTCACATTTTGCATCTAAAGTCATTGATTATGCATAAAAAGGTCAGGAAAGCTTTGTAGCTTTATTAAATTGATCAGCATCTAATAACTTAATTATCTACAGAAACAGATGTTACTTCAACTGGAAACAAATTATCTTATACATAGGGAAGAAAATTAAAGGATCGAACACTGTGGAGATCTTCAGAATGAGCATATGGAGGCTAAGAGGAAAGAGAGATAGCAATACCTCAGGATTCCTGATTCGGGCTTAATTCTTTAATGTTTTCCACTTGGTTTTTGTCTGGGGTATTTTTTACATCTCATTTGACTCCAGTTTAGGAGTTTGTGCACACACACACACACACTTTGGTGCTGCTCAAATCCAGAAGGAGATATTGAATTATTTCCTTTTTTTCATGTCACAGTGAATTGTGCTTTTGTTTGGCTTCTAAAAGGAAGTGTCATTGTCCATCTCCTTTCAGTCCTCTGAAAATATAATCTCTGCCAAAGAAAAACTACTAACACAGAGAGTTCCCAGAGGTTTTTAGTTTTTCTTTTTTTTCCCCACCTTTGCAAGGTCTCAGGCTTTTTCTTAGAGCACTTGTTTCTAAGTTATTTCTTCTGTTGCTGACTATCTTGGCCTCCAGTTCATCATTAACTTTTACCCTCCAAAAGGAGGATCAGGTCATGCCCTCTTTGGCCACATTCCTCAGTATATCCTTGGCTTTCCTTTGACAATGAGTAAAGTTTATCTCTTACTAGCAATACTTCAGTTTACCAGGGATAAACACCTCTCACATTATGACCTGGGTCCAGAGATCTTTAACTTGATAATACTGAACTCCACATCCATCTTGGGGACCATCTATTGTATCTGTGTTAGATTCATAAGGTGTAACTGGATTATTTTTTTTTTTTAAGTAAATCTCAGGATGTAGTCTTAAAATCACAGGAGATTAAAGTAGAAAATGACCTCAGAGATCATGTATTCTTAATTTTTTTTTTTATAATAGGTAGATGACTGAGGCCAAATTATATTAAAAGATGTGACTGATTTCATAGATAGGAAGTGAGGCATTTTCAGAATTAAAACCTGAAGATGCTGCATCTGAGCAGATTGAGGTATAGAAACTCACCTGTGAGTTTGGGAGGACAGTTCTAAGATGAAGTGCCGAGGAGCATGATGATGCAGGAAATGGAGCCAGGTACAGCAGCATATAATGCAAGGTCATTGATGATTGCAAGGATTGACATCAGGGCAGCAGGAGGCAGAATCTGGAGTTCTGTTGAAGGTTAGAAGGAGTAGAATGACTCTGTCTTTCTTCTCATTAATGTTTCTAATTGTTACCACTTATTGGGGAATAATTGAAACATTGTTCTAAACCTCTAATTTGTATTAATTTATCAATCTAATTTCTACTGACATATTGTTGTATCTGTACAACAATCCTGTGGGCAAGTATTCCTATCTTCATGAAACTAGTGTCACATGAAGCAAACCAAGAGCAGGACGTGACGGCCAAAGCCTTACAATGTGCTCATCCCCAGGCAGACTGGCTCTAAAGTCCCAGTCTTAATGAAACCATTGCATTTCTTCTCTATATCCCATTGCCAGAACCAATGTCTTGAACTACATAAATGTTTAGGATCAATTTCCTCTGACATCACAGTGGGCCAGAATTTAGTTGCTGTGAACCTGGAAATTTTACTAATTACTTAAGGCTCATTTCAATTCCTTTCTATAAATTATCTTTCCCTCTCCAAATCCCTGTGCTGTAAGTCTGGAATGGGAACAAAATCCACTGCCATCTTGATTGCTGGCCTGTGAGTCAATTGCTAAGGCAGAATAGACAGGCTCATCTACAACCTATGGATTACCTGAGTTTGTTCATCATCCATCATCGTTCTAATTTGTTGATGTGGCTGAAAAGAAGCAAGTGCTAAATGAGATTTTTGTTATTATTCTTTTACTTATTTTGTCCTCTGGCTGACCCTGGTACCTGTGACATAGCAGGATAGCACTTACATTTCTTCCATGTATGTTTGTTAAGATGCATTGGAACTATTTCCTATCCTCCATGTGTAGCCCACGGAAATTAAGGGAAGCCAGACCTCTTACAACTTGAAGGGTCAGCAGTGAAGTAAGAGAGAAACCTTATCTTTCTAGAGGTTTTGTCCTCTGGGTTGTTGCTATCAGTCTCTTTTTATCCAGAGATCAATAATCGAGGGAAACCACGAAGATTCAAGACACATACATTGGTCTGTTTTCAAGGGGAAAATACCATTTCTTAAATGTGACTGATTGTGATTGGGGAAGGTCATTCCACCCTCCCCCCCACCCCACCCCCCCCCCACCCATCTTAGAATGGATATTTTGTTGATGATGCCTGGACTGCAAGAGTTTAAGCTTAATCAAGGCCAGGAACAATTATGTAAACATGAGTGATTGTAGAGCAGAACTGTTCCTAAGCAGGACTGGGAAGAAAGTAGTCTTCTACCATCTGTCATTAGACAGATAGAAGGCATTTAGTGATGGTCCTATTGCCTGTGTCCACATTCCCAACATATTTCCAATCTTCACCGCAGAGGATACAAATCTTCATTATATTACTATGAATTAAATATGATCACCCCCATTTTAAGATGCATATAATGAGCCTAAAAACTCCATCACCTGACTCTGGAGAAACTGCTTTTTCCTTATTCCACTTCTGTTCCTGAATTGTCATCTCTAACCCATTGTATTGATGTTCTCCCCTCCTTTGCTTTATGACCCACTTATGATCATATGCTCATCCTCTGAATGTACCCATACAAGTCATCTCTTGTGTGTCATGCCCCAATACTGTCTCAATCCCAACTGCATCTTCATATTGAAGTTGTATAGGAAGTGAAATTTGAATGATTCTTTAAATGAGCTAATTTTAGTATCCATACAGGGAGAAAGTTATACACATACTGCCACCATAAGTATATCTGGGGACATATTTTTGAACACCTTGCCAAGGTCCCTGTCTTCCTCCTTTCTTGGGGCATGGGTTGCAAGATTATTAGATAGCCCAACTCATCTTGGTTTGGTATCATGTCAAAGCCTTTTCACTCCTGAATCACTAGGGAAAATCTAGAAATGCGACTAACCTGACACACTGAGAAAAACATCATTTCATCTGCTCATTAATTCACTTGCTCATTCATAAAGTCTTTAAACAAATGATTCTGATTGCTTAACAAACCCAGAACCTTCTGCTATGAATTACAGCTATGGAAATGAGTGTGCTTTTCACTGTCCACCATCATCATTATAAGTTTTCAGACTGGTGGCAAATAAACCTAAAAATGTACATCATAGCCCAATGGTTGCATTCATGAGGAAGCCAGAGAGCCACATTAAACACAAATTAAGGGACCCAAGAAGGTGTCTCAGAGATACTGAGAAAGCTAAATATTCAAGGAGAGAAGAATTATTGTAGAATTAAAAAAAAAATTATTGGTGTAGGGCTTCTCTGGTGGCTCAGATGGTAAAGAATTTGCCTGCAATATGGGAGAACTGGGTTCAATCCCTGGGTCAGGAAGATTCCTTGGAGAAGGGAATAGCAACCCACTGCAGTATACTTGCCTGGGGAATTCTGTGGACAGAGGAGCCTGACAGGCTACAGTCCTTGGGGTTACAAAGTCATATATGACTGAGCCAGTAACATTTTCACTTCTTTCTTTTATGGTTGACTTATGACATTGTGTTAGTTTTATATCAGGTATACAGCAAAGTGAAACAGTTATGCATATATCCACTATTTTTTAGATTGTTTTCACATATGGGCCATTAAAGAGTATTGAGCAGAATTCGCTGTGCTATACAGTGTATCCTTATTTGTTACCTATTTTATGTACAGTAGCCTGTATGTGTCAATCCCTATCTCCTGATTTATTCCTCACTCCCTGCTGCTGCTGCTGCTGCTAAGTCGCTTCAGTCGTGTCTGACTCTGTGTGACCCCATAGACAGCAGCCTACCAGGCTCAGCCATCCCTGGGATTCTCCAAGCAAGAACACTGGAGTGGGTTGTCATTTCCTTCTCCAATGCATGAAAGTGAAAAGTGAAAGTGAAAGTGAAGTCGTGTTAACTCTTTGTGACCCCATGGACTGCAGCCTACCAGGCTCCTCCATCCATGGGATTTTCCAGGTAAGAGTACTGGAGTGGGGTGCCATTGCCTTCTCTGTATCCCCTGGTAATTTATTTTCTACATCGGTAACTGTATATCTGTTTTATAGATAAGTTTGTTTGTAGTTTGTTTGTTTGTTTGTTTGTTTTAAGATTCCACATGTGAGTGAGTGAAGTTGCTCAGTTGTGTCCGAATCTTTGCGACCCCATGGACTGTAGCCTACCAAGCTCCTCTGTCCATGGGATTTTCCAGGCAATAGTACTGGCATGGATTGTCATTTCCTTCTCCAGGGGATCTTCCTGACATTATACAATATTTGTCTTTCTCTGTCTGACTTACTTCACTCAATATAACAATCTCTAGGTACACATGTTGCTGTAGATGGCATTATTATTGTTTTTTTATGGAAGCAACATAAATGTCTACCAACAGAGGAATGGATAAAGAAAATATGGTACATATAATCAATTGAATATTCTGTTCAGTTCAGTCACTCAGTTGTGTCTGATTTTTTTGTGACCCCATGTACCGCAGAATGCCAGGCCTCCCTGTCCATCACCAACTCCTGGAGTTCACCCAAACTTATGTCCATTGAGTTGGTGATGGCATCCAACCATCTCATCTTCTGTCATCCACTTCTCTTCCTGCCCTCAATCTTTCCCAGCACCAGGGTCTTCCTCTTCAACATCAGTCCTTCCAATGAATACCCAGGACTGATCGTCTTTAGGATGGACTGGTTGGATCTCCTTGCAATCCAAGGGACTCTCAAGAGTCTTCTGCAACACCACAGTTCAAAGCATCAATTCTTCGGCACTCAGCTTTCTTTATAGTCCAACTCTCACATACATATATATCTATTGGAAAAACCATAGCCTTGACTAGATGGATCTTTGTTGGCAAAGTAATGTCTCTGCTTTTTAATATGTTGTCTAGGTTGGTCATAACTTTCCTTGCAAGGAGTACGTGTCTTTTAATGTCATGGTTGCAATCACCATCTAAAGTCAGCCACTGTTTCCACTGTTTCCACTGTTTCCCCATCTATTTCCCATGAAGTGATGGGACTGGATGCCATGATCTTTGTTTTCTGAATGTTGAGCTTTATGTCAACTTCTTCACTCTCCTCTTTCACTTTCATCAAAAGGCTTTTTAGTTCTTCTTCACTTTATGCTTTAAAGGTGGTGTCATCTGCATATCTGAGGCTACTGTATTTCTCCTGGCAATCTTGATTCCAGCTTGTGCTTCTTCCAGCCCAGCGTTTCTCATGATGTACTCTGCATATAAGTTAAATAAGCAGGGTGACAATATACAGCCTTGACGTACTCCTTTTCCTATTTGGAACCAGTCTGTTGTTCCATGTCCAGTTCTAACTGTTGATTCCTGACCAGCATACAGGCTTCTCAAGGGGCAAGTCAGGTGGTCTGATATTTCAATCTCTTTCAGAATTTCTCACAGGTTATTGTGATGCACCCAGTCAAAGGCTTTGTCAGAGTCAATAAAACAGAAATAGTTTTTCTGGATCTTTCTTGCTTTTTCCATGATCCTGTGGATGTTGGCAATTTGATCTCTGGTTCCTCTACCTTTTCTAAATCCAGCATGAACATCTGGAAGTTCATGGTTCACCTATTGCTGAAGCCTACCTTAGAGAATTTTAAGCATTACTTTACTAGTGTGTGAGATGAGTGCAATTGTGCAGTAGTTTGAGCATACTTTGGTATTGCCTTTCTTAGGGATTGGAATGAAAACTGACCTTTTCCAGTCCTGTGGCCACTTCTGAATTTTCCAACATTGCTGGCATATTGAGTGGAGTACTTTCTTTTCTTTTTTTTTTTTTTTTTCAGATGCTTTTCCATTATAGTTTATTACAAACTATTGAATATAGTTCCCTGTTCTATACAGTAGGTCCTTGTTTATCTATTTTATGGATAGTTGTCTGTTTCTGTTAATCTTAAATTTCTGATTTATCCCTCTTCCTATCTTTCCCTTTTGATAACTATAAGTTTGTTGTCTATGTCTGTGAGTCTATTTCTGTTTTGTAACTAAGTTCATTTATATCATATTTTAAGATTCCACATGTAAGTGATATTATATGATATTTGCTCCAAGTCATTTGTTTCTTTATTTTTTAAATGTAAATTTATTTATTTTAATAGATTAATTACTTTACAATATTGTATTGGTTTTGCCATACATCAACATGTATCCGCTGCAGGTATACACATGTTCCCCATCCTGAACCCCTTCCCTCCTCCCTCCCCTTATCATACCTCTGGGTCGTCCCAGTGCATCAGCCCCAAGCATCCAGTATCATGCATTGAACCTGGAATGGTGACTCGTTTCATATATGATATACATGTTACAATGCCATTCTCCCAAATCATCCCACCCTCTCCCTCTCCCACAGAGTCCAAAAGACTGTTCTATACATCTGTGTCTCTTTTGCTGTCTCACAAACAGGGTTATCATTGCCATCTTTCTAAATTCTGTATATATGTGTTAATATACTGTATTGGTGTTTTTCTTTCTGGCTTACTTCACCCTGTATAATAGGTTCCAGTTTCATCTACCTCATTAGAACTGATTCAAATGTATTCTTTTTAATGGCTGAATAATACTCCATTGTGTATATGTACCACAGCTTTCTTATCCATTTTTTTTGCTGATGGACATCTAGGTTGCTTAAATGTCCTGGCTATTATAAACAGTGCTGCAATGAACATTGTAGTACACGTGTTTCAATTCTGGTTTCCTCAGTGTGTATGCCCAGCAGTGGGATTACTGGGTCATAAGACAGTTCTATTTCCAGTTTTTTAAGGAATCTCCACACTGTTCTCCATAGTGGCTGTACTAGTTTGCATTTCCAACAACAGTGTAACAGGGTTCCCTTTCCTCCACATCCTTTCCAGCATTTATTGCTTGTAGACTTTTGGATCACATTTCACAATTGGTATGGAAATACAAAAAAACCTCAAATAGCCAAAACAATCTTGAGAAAGAAGAATGGAACTGGAGGAATCAACCTGTCTGACTTCAGGCTCTACTACAAAGCCACAGTCATCAAGACAGTATGGTACTGGCACAAAGACAGAAATATAGATCAATGGAACAAAATAGAAAGCCCAGAGATAAATCCACGCACCTATGGACACCTTATCTTTGACAAAGGAGGCAAAAATACACAATGGATTAAAGACAATCTCTTTAACAAATGGTGGTGGGAAAACTGGTCAACCACTTGTAAAAGAATGAAACTAGAACACTTTCTAACACCATTCACAAAAATAAACTCAAAATGGATTAAAGATCTAAATGTAAGACCAGAAACTACAAAACTCCTAGAACAGAACATAGGCAAAACACTCTCTGACATACATCACAGCAGGATCCTCTATGACCCACCTCCCAGAATTCTGGAAATAAAAGCAAAAATAAACAAATGGGACCTAATTAAAATTAAAAGCTTCTGCACATCAAAGGAAACTATACTCAAGGTGAAAAGACAGCCTTCAGAATGGGAGAAAATAATAGCAAATGAAGCAACTGACAAACAACTAATCTCAAAAATATACAAGCAACTCCTACAGCTCAATTTCAGAAAAATAAACAACCCAATCAAATAAATGGGCCAAAGAACTAAATAGACATTTCTCCAAAGAAGACATACAGATGGCTAACAAACACATGAAAAAATGCTCAACATCACTCATTATCAGAGAGTGGAGCACTTTCACAGCATCATCTTTTAGGATTTGAAATAGCTCAGCTGGAATTCCATAACCTCCACTAGCTTTGTTCATAGTGATGCTTCCAAAGGCCCACTTTACTTCACATTCCAGGATGGCTGGCTCTAGGTGAGTGATCACACCATTGTGATAATCTAGGTCATGAAAAAAAAAATTTTTGTACAGTTTTTCTGTGTATTCTTGCCACCTCTTCTTAATATATTCTGCATCTGTTAGGTCCATACCATTTCTGACCTTTATTGAGCCCATCTTTATGTGAAATGTTCCCTTGGTATCTTTAATTCTCAGCCATATTCTGGCATTTTGAGAGAGGAAAAAATGTTTCATAGAGCAAAGAAATGTGAGATACTGTTGGAGGTGACTTAAGTTATTCCATGCTTATGTGTTTGGTATATGTGTTGGAGTGAGTGTTTGGGGAATGTAGAACAATAAGGCCAGGGAGTTTTGAAGTGATATTAGCATAACGGATCTTATCAGAGGAACAACACTGGATAATACAGAAAGAGAGATGATCAGAGAACCAAGTTCAGTTTATTTCAGTCGCTTAGTCATGTCCAACCCTTTGTGACCCCATGAATTGCAGCACGCCAGGCCTCCGTGTCCATCACCATCTCCCGGAGTTCACTCAGACTCACATCCATCGAGTCCGTGATGCCATTCAGCCATCTCATCCTCGGTTGTCCCCTTCTCCTCCTGCCCCCAATCCCTCCCAGCATCAGAGTCTTTTCCAATGAGTAAACTCTTCTCATGAGGTGGCCAAAGTACTGGAGCTTCAGCTTTAGCATCATTCCTTCCAAAGAAATCCCAGGGATGATCTCCTTCAGAATGGACTGGTTGGATGTCCTTGCAGTCCAAGGGACTCTCAAGAGTCTTCTCCAACACCACGGTTCAAAAGTATCAATTCTTCAGCACTCAGCCTTCTTCACAGTCCAACTCTCACATCCATACATGACCACAGGAAAAACCATAGCCTTGACTAGACGGACCTTAGCTGGCAAAGTAATGTCTCTGCTTTTGAATATATTATCTAGGTTGGTCATAACTTTTCTTCCAAGGAGTAAGCATCTTTTAATTTCTTGGTTGCAGTCATCATCTGCAGTGATTTTGGAGCCCCCCAAAATAAAGTCTGACACTGTTTCCCCCCATCTATTTCCCATGAAGTGATGGGACCGGATGCCATGATCTTAGTTTTCTGAATGTTGAGCTTTAAGCCAACTTTTTCGCTCTCCACAGCCTTGTCTAACTCAATGAAACCAAGCCATGCCTGTGGGGCAACCCAAGACGGGCGGGTCATGGTGGAGAGGTCTGACAGAATGTGGTCCACTGGAGAAGGAAATGGCAAGCCACTTCAGTATTCTTGCCTTGAGAACCCCATGAACAATATGATAAGGCAAAACGATAGGATACCAAAAGAGGAACTCCCCAGGTCATTAGATGCCCAATATGCTGCTGGAGATCAGTGGAGAAATAACTCCAGAAAGAATGAAGGGATGGAGCCAAAGCAAAAACAATACCCAGTTGTGGATGTGACTGGTGATAGAAGCAAGATCCGATGCTGTAAAGAGCATAGGAACCTGGAATGTCAGGTCCATGAATCAAGGCAAATTGGAAGTGGTCAAACAAGAGATGGCAAGGGTGAACGTCAACATTCTAGGAATCAGCGAACTAAAATGGACTGGAATGGGTGCATTTAACTCAGAGAACCAAGATGGTTGGGCTTTCTATCCTTGGAGGAAGAGATAAAGATACAGCAATAAGATCAGTATGCATCAAGCTCCAGGGACTTCCCCAGTGCTCAGTATCTTCAGTCATTTCTGACTTTTTGCAACCCCATGGACTGTAGCCTATGGCATAAAGTGAAGAGGAACTAAAGAGCCTCTTGATGAAAGTGAATGAAAAGGAGAGTGAAAAAGCTGTTTTAAAACTCAGCATTCAAAAGACAAAGCTCATGGCATCCAGTTTCATCACTTCATGGTAAATAGATTGGGAAACAATGGAAACAGTGACAGACTTTATTTTCTTGGGCTCCAAAATCACTGCAGATGGTGACTGAATCCATGAAATTAAAAGAGGGTTGCTCCTTGCGGGGAGAAGGCAATGGCAACCCATTCCAGTACTCCTGCCTGGAAAATCCCATGGGTTGAGGAGCCTGGTAGGCCGCAGTCCCTGGGGTCGCTAAGAGTCGGACAGGACTGAGCGACTTCACTTTCACTTTTCACTTTTCTGCATTGGAGAAGGAAATGGCAACCCACTGCAGTGTTCTTGCCTGGAGAATCCCAGGGATGGGGGAGCCTGGTGGGCTGCCATCTATGGGGTCACAGAGTCGGACACGACTGAAGCAACTTGGCAGCAGCAGCAGCAGCTCCTTGGGGCGGGGGGGAATAAGTTATGACAAACCTAGACAGCATATTATAATTCACCCCTGGAGGAAGAAATGGTAACCCAATCCAGTATTCTTGCCTGGAGAATCCCATGGACAGAAGACCCAGGTGGGCTGCAGTCCATGGGTTCGCAAATACTGGGACATGACAGAAGACACTATACAGGCATGTATCAAGCTCTATTGCAGGTTTTATTCTCTGGCACTACAGGGAGGGTACCTTTCATGGATTAACATTAGTGGAAGAGAGGGTGAGCAGCTAAGATTGGGCACAAGGAAATCCTGAAAGGATAATCAGAGCTTTATTGCTTTGGATTAAAATTGATTGGCTGTTAGTCATTAAATACGGGCTACTCTGGGACAGATGTGTCCTTCGCCAGGCAATTCTTTGCAGCTGAGGCAAATCTCATAGGGGCAGGGAACTGTCTGCTGACCACACTCTCAGTAGCTGGGGCCACAAGGCTTTCTCTGAAGGGCTCTGGTCTGCACAGTTCTGTGCCACTCAGAATACGCCGAATAGGGAACATCAAGGCTTC
The DNA here is from genome assembly GCF_032405125.1 of Capricornis sumatraensis. Lineage (NCBI taxonomy): Eukaryota > Metazoa > Chordata > Mammalia > Artiodactyla > Bovidae > Capricornis > Capricornis sumatraensis. The sequence goes on along the minus strand of NC_091071.1, from coordinate 122,916,900 downwards.
TTATTTCTTCCTTACAACAACTCACGGAACTTTATAAATTAAGAGATTGTGATTCAAATAATGCATCTCATGGTCACACAGGCTGCTCCTGATGCATCTGTGTCCCCTAGTAAGTGTTGGAGACCTGTAAGGCTTTTCTGAAAATTGAGATCTAATTGGAAGGAAAAGATTAAAAAATACGAAACAGTGCTAAAGAGTCTTTAGTCTTGATATCTGGAGTGTTGAACATTCTCTTCCCAAGAAGCAGTGACCTCAGCACGGGTTGGGAAGATTATATTTGGATTTTTATAAATGAAATGATTCCAGAAGTGGTAATGGCATATTATGGGATAAAAATCATTTAGTCACTCCTTTGATGTTAGTATCAAAATTTGGTAATTCCTATCAAGGTCAGAAATTTAGAAACCTCAGAGAATCATGCCCAAAAGAACTTTAAATTCATCACTAAATTCATTTTTAAAATTATATTAAAAAGTAGCAAGAATAAATTCAAGGTGCATTCTGTTTATATTTTACTCTGAATGGTCAGAACTTCAGTGAAATGTAGTCCACAATGACATTTGCTTTTTAGCATACAATTTTCATATAGTTATTTTTCCTCATATTTATTTACATACATTTTTTAAATGATGTATATGTTATACCACAGAAGAAAGGGTCAAATGGATCATAGATCCACATGTAAGAAAAACAGGAACTCTCCAGAGAACAGAATGATTTGTTCCAGTGAGATGGACTTTGGGCAGAGAGAGAGAAAAGGTGTTATGGTGTATTAGCTAATGCTGCTCAATAATTTACCAATCAATTAAAATGCCACTATTATTCTCCTTTGCCACTCAGTTTCTGTGATATTTAAAGGTCACATGGGCACTATTGAGTGGGACAGCTATTAAATACATGAAAACAGCATTTCCAATTTCTATGCTAGAGTGTCAAGGTAATTTGTGTCCTAGGTTAAGTCACATTTATCAATACACAAGGGCAGATGTTTGACAAATTGGATATTACATGATCTTTAGGATCATTCTAACTGGGGCCAGAAGATTTCTTCCTGGAAGGAATCTTTAGGATTCCTTGTTTAGATTTATTCCCACATTTATGTTGACTAGACTCTAACCAAAGATGAGTGACATGTTTCAGATCATAAATGATTTAGCTGTAATTGCAATTTGTTAATTACTACATAATAATTGGCTTTTATTGAACATTGAATATTTGTCAAGAGCTGTGTAAGGCATTTCCATGTATGTCATTTATCATAACAACAATATAGCCAATAGAATATATAACCATTTTATAGACAAGAAAACTGAGACAGATGCTAATTAATGTGTTTGAAATCTTATGATCAAATGATAAATCCCTTTTCCACTTTCCTTAAAACTTCACGACTTCTTTATTTACTTACTTGGAATTGATTTGTTATTGTATATATATATGCTGAATTATGCTAACTGGTTATATTATAAATAGATCATAGGGGTGAGCTGGACCTTTAATTTATATGTTTTAAAAATAATCCACTTCATAGCTGAACGCACAACATATGTTGAGGAAATGTTCATTTCAATTTCTATTTTGAAAGGCTGGTCAGTGAAGGAAATTGTGTCATGTTCACACTTTGATATACTTCTCTCCCACTGCCATACTCTTGATAGAAACACTATTACTGAAGTGATGGCTCAATTTGAAATTCTGGGGCTACATGTGCATGAAATATCCATCTCAAATCTGGTTGGCAATAGAGTTTGATTATCCATCAAATAGCTAGTTAGCATAGTATAGTCATCAATTTTTGCCAGGAATCATCTTTTGACTAAGGAGTTCATTTGCTGGGATTGTCTATCTTTACAGAAACATAACCTGGAATTTCACTCTTAGCTCAGTAAGGTTTCACAGGAATGGGTTTTGTGAGCCAAGCTCAGTGGGCTCGGGCATAATTACTGGGGATAAATGAGATGCAAATCCCTTCAATGTTCCTTTTTGTTTTTCAAGTCCTTATTCATTTTCCACCTCACTCAACCCCGCAACATTTTCTCCAGTGCAGAAACTTTAAGGAAGGCAGTTATTATAAAGGCAAACATTTATAGAATTACATAAATGTGTTTGAGGCTCAGTTCTGCTTTTTTAGGACTTGGCGAGTTGATGCAAGACACCTACAGAAGCTGAGTGATTTTCTCTTGTGTATGGTATTAACTTTACAGATCTGTTTCAGAGGATTACATGAGATAAATGAAAAGGTTCTTGTTGCTTTTTTCCTTATGTGCATTGGGTTTCAGTGATCTTAAACCAATCAAGTTATCTGAAGATAACATGCTCTCCTTACTTGTCCTCAACCCTCTAACTAATGCCTACTGCTTCAGCTGCTAAAGATCAGGTACAAGCAAATTAAAAATGACATACAGCTCTAAGAGAATAAAAACGATTGGTTAAAACCTCTGAGGAATATTTTTTAAACTCTATTCTGTTTCTTCCACACATTAATGAAATATTAAAAGCTTCTAATGGAGATTTTCTTCAAAAATAATTAGATATTTATCACTTTATATTTCATTAACATAGTTGGTTTTCTTATCACAATATTTTAATTGACATTTAAAAATGTACTCATTGCAGAATATTTTTAAAAGTAATTAAAATAATCTATGTGGAGTGTCTCTGTCACTTAAAGGTGAAGATAGAAACTTTAAAAATCATTTGAATTTCTAATTGAAAAAACAATTGGGTTTAAAAGGAAATTATAATAATCTTGAAGTGTGATAAAGTAGAGGTTTATGCTGAATTTTCAATTAATGTAAAATTGTAATCTCAAGAATATGCTTGTGAACAACCTTTACGTTCAGTAGTTGTGTTTTACAGATCCCAAATATGACTTTGGCAGTAATGTGTGAGAATAAAATAAAAAGAGGGCCATGCTTTTATTTCCAATATTCTGGGAGGTGGGTCATAGAGGATCCTGCTGTGATGTATGTCAGAGAGTGTTTTGACTATGTTCTGTTCTAGGAGTTTTATAGTTTCTGGTCTTACATTTAGATCTTTAATCCATTTTGAGTTTATTTTTGTGTATGATGTTAGAAAGTGTTCTAGTTTCATTCTTTTACAAGTGGTTGACCAGTTTTCCCACCACCATTTGTTAAAGAGATTGTCTTTAATCTATTGTATATTCTTGCCTCCTTTGTCAAAGATAAGGTGTCCATAGGTGCGTGGATTTATCTCTGGGCTTTCTATTTTGTTCCATTGATCTATGTTTCTGTCTTTGTGCTAGTACCATACTGTCTTGATGACTGTGGCTTTGTAGTAGGGCCTGAAGTCAGACAGGTTGATTCCTCCAGTTCCAGTCTTCTTTCTCAAGATTGCTTTGGCTATTTGAGGTTTTTTGAATTTCCATACAAATTGTAAAATTATTTGTTCTAGCTCTGTGAAAAATACCGTTGGTAGCTTGATAGGGATTGCACTGAATCTATAAATTGCTTTGGGTATTGTACACGTTTTCACTATATTGATTCTTCTGATCCATGAACATGGTATATTTCTCCATCTATTAGTGTTCTCTTTGATTTCTTCACCAGTGTTTTATAGTTTTCTATATATAGGTCTTTAGTTTCTTTAGGTAGATATATTCCTAAGGAAACCAGAATTGAAAGAGACATGTGTACCCCAATGTTCATCACAGCACTGTTTATAATTGCCAGGACATAGAAGCAACCTAGATGTCCATCAGCAGATGAATGGTTAAGAAAGCTGTGGTACATATACACAATGGAGTATTACTCAGCCATTAAAAATAATTCATTTGAATCAGTTCTAATGAGATGGATAAAACTGGAACCTATTATACAGAGTGAAGTAAGCCAGAAAGAAAAACACCAATACAGTATACTAACACATACATATGGAATTTATAAAGATGGTAACAATAACCCTGAATGAGAGACAGCAAAAGAGACACAGCTGTGTAGAACAGTCTTTTGACTCTGTGGGAGAGGGAAAGGGTGGGATGATTTAGGAGAATGGCATTGTAACATGTATAATATCATATATGAAACGAGTCACCAGTCCAGGTTTGATGCATGATACCAGGTGCTTGAGGCTGGTGCACTGGGACAACCCAGAGGGATAGTATGGGGAGGGAGGAGGAGGGGGGCTTCAGGATAGGGAACATGTGTATACCTGTGGCAGATTCATGTTGATGTACAGCAAAACCAATACAATATTGTAAAGTAATTAACCTCCAATGAAAATAAATAAATTTATATTAAAAAAAGAGGGCCATGTAGATCATTGTAAAATTTTATAATCTAGAAAAACCTGAAGAGTGGGGATATAGATATTTCATTGATCAGTATCTATTTTTAAGCCTAGTGATGACTATGGTAATTCCTAATGTGGAACAGATTTGAGGTGATACTCCTGAAGGATACACCCACCACTACATCAGTCTCAGCACACTGTGTCAGATCAGGACATTGCAAGGCCCAATGCCTGCATCTTCTTTCTGGATGCAGAGAATTCCTCTTTCTCCTTCATTTTACCCCAATAACAGCTTTATTAAAATGTAATTCATATGCTGTGAAATTCCCCCTGTAAAGTGCACAACTCAGTGTTTTCAGTATATTTATAGAATTGTGCAACGATCACTATTATCTAAGAATGTTCTCATCACACCAAAAAATACTCTTTGCACATCAGAAATCAGTTCCAATTTGCCACTTCCAACCCATCCCTTCAAAACCACTAACCTACTTTGTCTTTATGCATTTACCAAAGTTGGCCATTTAATATAAATGGAATAATACAATACCTTTTATTTTGTATGTGACTTCTTTCTTTTCACAAAATGTTTTCAAAATTCATCTATGTTGTCACATGTGTCATTTTTATTTCTTTTTAAAGAAAAATGATATTATATTGTATGAATAAAACACATTTTATTTGTCCACTCATTAGTTGATGGATATTTGGGTCATTTCCACTTTTGACTATTGTGGATAATGCTGCTATGAATATCTGTACATAATGCTTTGTGTAGACATATATTTTCAGTTCTCACAGGTGCACATCTAGGAGTAAAGTCGCTGGGTCATTTGATAATTCTATTGGGCTTTCCTGGTGGCTCAGTTGGTAAAGAGTCTGCCTGCAATGTAGGAGACCCAGTTAGATCCCTGGGTAGCAAAGGTCCCCTGGAGAAGTAAATGACAACCCCATCCCAATAATCTTGCCTGGGAAATCCCATGGACAGAAGAACCTGGTGGGCCATGGGATCCCAAGAGTTGGACATGGCTTTGTGACTAAATCTACCTACCTACCTTGGCAGAAATTGCAGAACTTTTCCAAAGTGGTTTACAATTTTACAATTCCAACAGGAATGTATGAGGATTCATTTTTTCCACATCTTCAATGTGACATGGCATTGTTCATCTTGTATTTGGTGAGTGTGAAGAAATACAATATTGTGACTTAAGATTTGCATTTTCCTAATGACTAATGATATTAAGCATTTTCTTGGTCTCATTGATCATTTGTATATCTTCTTTGGAAAAACATCTCAAGTCTTTTACCCATATAATAATTCAAATATTTGTGAAATTTCTTTAGTCTAGATGGGAAAAGACTCTGATGCTGGGAGGGATTAGGGGCAGGAGGGGAAAACAGAGGATGAGATGGTTGGATGGCATCACTGACTCGATGGACATGAATGTGAGTGAACTCCGGGAGTTGGTGATGGACAGGGAGGCCTGGCATGCTGCAATTCATGGGGTCGCAAAGAGTTAGATATGACTGAGCGACTGAACTGAACTGAGGCTAACCCTTACTAGTTGTATAATTTGCAAGTGTTTTCTCCCTTTCTGTAGATTGACTTTTTGATTTGACTTCTTAGATGGAATATTACAAAGTTTTTTGTTTCAATAAAATACAATTTATCTGTATTTTCCTTGGTAAGCATGATATGGATGTTGATTAAAACCTTGAAGGAATATTTTTAAAACTCTATTCTGTTTCTTCCACACATTAATGAAATGTTAAAATATTAAAAAATCTATGGGCTTAAGAGCCCATAGCTTGCCCATAGCTTAATCCAATGTCATATATTTTTTTAATGTTTTTTACTTTTGCACTTACTTTTATGTCTAGGAATCATGTTGATTCATTTTTGCCTATGAAATAATGTAGAAGTACAGCTTTATTTGTTACACAAAGATATCCAGCTGTCTCAATACCATTTCTAATAAAAACATTTGCCTTGGTAAACTTATTGAACTAATTTGTCACAAACTTGAGATTATTTTTTGTTAGCCTCTCGATTATATTTTATTAGCCTATATATTTAGTCCTATGCCAGACCACACTGCTTTTGTTACTGTAGCTTTGTAATTTTTTAGATTGGGAAGTATGGGTCATCCAGATTTTGTCTTTCTTTTTCAAGATAGTTGTTTTATTGTTCAGTCCTTAAATTGTGTCCAACTCTCTGTGACGCCATGGACTGAAGCACACTAGGCTTCCCTGTCCTTCAGTATCTTCCAGAATTTGCTTAAATTGATGTCCATTGAGTCAGTGATGCTATCTAACCATCTCATCCTCTTTTGTCCCCTGCTCCTTTCACCTTCAATCTTTCCCAGCATCAAGGTCTTTTTCAATGGATCAGTTCTTCATATCAGGCAGCCAAATTTTGGAGCTTCAGCTTCAGCATCAGTCCTTCCAATGAATATTCAGGGTTGATTTCCTTTAGGATTGACTGGTTTGATCTATTTGCTGTCCAAGGGACTCTCAAGAGTCTTCTCCAGCACCATAATTCAAAAGCACCAATTCTTCAGTGCTCAGCTTTCATTACAGGTCCAACTCTCACATCCATTCATGACTACTGGAAAAACCATAGCTTTTACAAAATAGTTCTTACTATTTTGTGTCTATTACATTTCCACGTGAATGTGTTATGTATGTATATATGTGTTATGATCTCTGCAAGATCACCAAACAAGCCTTCAATAAGGAATATGTTGAATCTGTTTTGGCAAACTTATATCACAATGTTAATTCTTCTAATCCAGAAAGCATAGATATCTATACATTTATTTACATTCTTTTAAATTTATTTCAACAATACCTTATTGTTTTCATTTTGCAAGTCTTATACTTCTCTTGTTCAATGCATCCCTTAATGTTTTTTTTTTTCCTTTTGGATAGCTTATAAATCTTAATTTTCTCCTTACTTTTTTTTTTTTTTCCTTTTTTGGATCATTCCTTGCTTGGGCAGAGAAACACGATTGCTTTTTTGTGATTTTATCTTGTATTCTACAACCTTGCCCCACTTGTATATTAGTTCTAATAGTTTGTTTTGAGGACACATGTACATTTTCTGCATACAAAGTCATGTCTGTACATAGGCATATCTACAGGTAAGGATAGTTTTAATATTCCTTTTCAAGTTGCATACCTTTTTTTTTTTTTTTTAATTTAATCTAATTATTCTGCCAATAATTTTCAGTATAATGCTGAATAGAAGTGGTGAGAGTTGACAGCCTACCTGGTTTTGCCTGGTGTTTGTTTTAGCATACAGGCCAGTATTTCTTATTTGTTTTCATGTCTCATAATTTTGTTGAAATATGGACATTTAAATAATACAGTTTGGCAAGTCTAGAGATTATATTTTCTTCTTTCCTTCAGCGTTTGGTGTTGCTGCTTCTGTTTTTTGTTTAGTGACTTTAAATTAATCCTGTAAGTTTTGTATTATTTTTCATGTGTAGCCACATTAGTCTTTATTCATTTAACTTAGGGTCAGTAAATTGTTGCACAGAGATTTCATTAAATGCTCCCTAGTCTTTGCTGAGGGCCTTTTTGCATATATTAAGACACATCTTCAGTGCTCTGTGTGTGTGTGGCAAGTCACTTCAATCGTGTCCAACTCTTTATGACCCTATGGACTGCAGCCCGCCAGGCTCCTCTGTCCATCGGATTCTCTAGGCAGGAATACTGGAGTGGATTGCCCTGCCCTCCTCTAGGGGAGTCTTCTCAACCCAGAGATTGAAACTGCGTCTGTTATGTATCCTGCATTGGCAAGCAGATTGTTTACCACTAGTGTCACTTGGGAAGACCCTTCAACACTCTAGTGGTTTACAACTCTTCCTTGATGTTCGATTCTTGTTCATATAGAACCACACCATCACTCAGTGGTGAGAGCTGGGGCTTCTCCCATCCATGACACAGCCCTGGGCATGCATCCAGTCCTATGAAAGTGCCTGGCCTTCTAGATTTTCAGGAATTTTTCAGAGCTTTTCAAAGTCCACCATGGGCATCTCATTCCATAGCTTTCTTTTAATGTTTTTTTGTCATCTTTTTGTTTGTCCAACTTTTACCATCACCCATGCAATTATTTTATATATTTATTTATTTTTGTATTTATTTGGCTGTGCCAACTCTTAGTTGTGGCACATGGTATCTTCAATCTTCCTTGTGACATGTGGGATATTTAGTTGTGGCATGAACATTCTTAACTGTGGGATGTGGGATTTAGTCCTCGGACCGGGGACTGAACCCAGGGCCCCTGAATTGGAATGCAGAATGTTAGTCTTTGAACCACCAGGGAAGTCCCCATCCAGGCAATTCTAACGTTAAACAACTTCAGCATGCATTTTTCAGAAAATGTCATCTGGGAAACAGCTGTTCTAACTGAGCAAGTTCTGAGTCAAGTCAGATGAAAACCAACTTTGTAAATGGGGAATATCCAGAAAGGTTAAATAACAGTTTTCTGGGAATTAAAACCTTTGGAACTCTGAATCTCCTCTGCCTATTCCAGTTGCACCTCAGTTCAGTTCAGTTCAGTCACTCAGTCGTGTCTGACTCTGCGACCCCATGAATCACAGCACGCCAGGCCTCCCTGTCCATCACCAACTCCCAGAGTTCACTCAGACTCATGTCCAACGAGTCAATGATGCCATCCAGCCATCTCATCCTCTGTCATCCCCTGCTACTCCTGCCCCCAATCCCTCCCAGCATCAGAGTCTTTTCCAATGAGTCAACTTTTCGCATGAGGTGGCCAAAGTACTGGAGCTTCAGCTTTAGCATCATTCCTTCCAAAGAAATCCCAGGGCTGATCTCCTTCAGAATGGACTGGTTGGATCTCCTTACAGTCCAAGGGACTCTCAAGAGTCTTCTCCAACACCACAGTTCAAAAACATCAATTCTTCAGCGCTCTGCCTTCTTCACAGTCCAACTCTCACGTCCATACATGACCACAGGAAAAACCATAGCCTTGACTAGACGGACCTTAGTTGGCAAAATAATGTCTCTGCTTTTGAAGATACTATCTAGGTTGGTCATAACTTTTCTTCCAAGGAGTAAGCGTCTTTTAGTTTCATGGCTGCAATCACCATCTGCAGTGATTTTGGAGCCCCCAAAAATAAAGTCTAGGCTGCTAATTTTCAGAACTACTGTGATTGGGAGTCTGTTGGTTTTCCAGGTGGTCATGGAGCTGGGAATAGAAAGGAATCATCATCATAAAGCTTGCTGTTCTGATATTTCTTGAATGAAAATTCCTCAGTACTCTTGCCTAGAGAATCCTGTGGATTGAGGAGACTGGTGGGCTGCTGTACTTGGGGTCGCACAGAGTCAGACACGACTGAAGTGACTTAGCAGCAGCAGCAGCATATTGTTTAAAACCTTTTTTAATTACTAAAGTTCTAAAAGAATCTTAACTTTGACATTTTTTGCCACTCTTCTCTTTCCTCTTATGAATGATCAGGATGTTGGAGGTCCTTACTCCACCATTTTGGAATTGTTTCTCCCCCAATGTTATTTTTAACATAATATTGACTACATTATTCTTTTACTTTATGTGAGATCAAATATTTTATGTAAAATGCTGTATGTGAGTGAAATAGCATACATGGCCCTAATACTAGGAGATCAAATCACCAGAGGACTTTGAACATTGTCTCAAAAAGTCATGTATTTTAATGAAATTGTTCAGTTTGAACTGAACCTTTCATATGCAGTCATAAAAATGCTATTTATCTCTTTCTGATAATAACACAAGGTATTCACCATAGCATAGGATTTGCAATGTTGATGTACATTTAATGTGGAGAATATTTGGGGGAGCATTGTAATGATATTAAAAAAATCTTACTGAATAATTTTCTATTTTTTTATGACTTGATTTTTGTATCCGGTCACCTTTCAGATATCAAGGTTGTTAAGGGATCAGGAAAAGCTGCTGAGATCTGAAAGACAAAGTGTTGCCCTCAGAGTTCCATGGGGTTATTAAGGACTGTGTCATGAATGGGGCCAGGGAACCTGATGGTCATTGAAACTGCGTGACAGAGACAAACACATGATCCTGAAGCTTGTGCTTGCATGTCTCTGGACCTCAGATTCCTTATTTGCTTAAAAACTGTGTGGCCAAGTCTCAAAATTTTTTTTTTAATTTATATATATATATATATATATTTAAATTGAACTATTGCTAACATAATACTGTGTTAGTTTCAGGTGTACAATAAAGTGGCTCAGCTTTATGTATATATATATATATTTTTTTCAGATTATTTTCAGTTATATAAGATATTGAATATAGTTCCCTGTGCTATATAGTGAATCCTTGTGGTTTATCTATTTTTTGTATAGTATTTTTTATCTGTCAACACTATACTTCTAATTTATTCCTCCTCCATTACCTATCTGCTTTGGTAACCATACGTTTTTTCTCTATGACTGAATGTGTTTCTATTTCATATGTAAATTCATTTGTTTTTTTTTTTTTTCAAGATTCTACATGTAAGTGATATCATATGTTTGTCTTTCTCTTTCTGAATTCTCTAAATATAATATTCTCTACTTCCATTCATGTTGCTACAGGTGACATTATGTCTTCCATTTTTGTGGCTGAGTAATCTGTTATATATATGTACCAGGTCTTCTTAAGTTAATTGTCTGTTGATGGGCATTTGGGTTGCTTCCATGTCTTGGCTATTGTAAATAGCACTGCTGTTAACATTGGTGTGCATGTATCTTTTTGAATTAGAGTTTTGTGTTTTCTGGATATATGCCCAGAAAAAGTCCAGTAGGATTGCTGGATCATATGGTAATTCTATTTTCATTTTTCAGAGAACCTCCATACTGTATTCCATAGTGGCTGCACCAATTTATATTCCCACTAACAGTATAGGAAGGTTCCCTTTTCTCCACACCCTCTCTATCATTATTTGTAGACTTTTTGATGATGGGCATTCTGACTGATATAAGGTGATATATTGCTGTTTCTATCATGATATTCTTGTTATATTACACAGGTATATATCAATACAATGGCAATTAGGACTTATGATAACCATAGGACAACTGTTAAAAAAATTATTCAATAACACTTGTTAAAGATGGTAAAGTAGCTTTATTCACGATCATTGCGTTAGTTATAGAGACCAGTGCAATAAAATATTACACTGGAAAAGAGAGGTAGGGCAAGTGGGAGTTCATAGCCAAGAAGCAGAGTTGGGGTGAACAAGTTAAGATGATCAGGCATCACCTTGGGTGATGAAGAACCTTATTAGAAATTGAAGGGAGTGGGTCAGGTTACACTGATTTATCAAGGTTCTTGCTAAAAATGAATTTTATAAGGGAATGCATATATGGACATAGGAGAAGTTGAAGAGCCTGGCTAAAGTTTGGGCAAGCAAGGAATTTTTGTCAAAACCTCTACTATATGCTGTACTGGTGCATGGGACACTCACAACAAAATAATTTTATTTTCTACACAGTTACCCTTCTGTCTCTCACCATTCCATAAAAACTATACTCAGCAATATATTCCTAATCTGAAGATTACATTGCATTGATTCACTAAATCATTCTTCTCCTTGAGCTACATTTTGCTCCTGATCTTGATGTCTCTTAAACATCCTTTAATAGCTTTGGCAATGTTTACTTTGGAGGTTTTTGAGCCTTTTCCCTGTCTTTATCTCTGTTACTGGTCAGTTATCTATTTTCTTGTCCCATCTTAATGCTCATGTTTTCATTTTCTGATCGAGTCCTGAAGTCACTGTGATGTAAACTATCAGCTATATTACCCTTGTCTCTATGCAATTGTCACACTCCAGTTGACTGCTTTGCATTAATTCAGCCTCAGTATGTTTTGGACAGAACTGTCCTTCCTCTTGCTTCCATCCATCTTCATCTATGTCTCTTCTTGTCTCAACATCTCACAACTTACCCAGCCAGTGTCAGCCAGTCACCCGCCAGAAACTCATAGGGTGCCTCAGACTCTTTCCTCTGTCATCCATATCAAGCCAATCATCCAATCCTAATCACGTTTTACTCACGAATGTTCTTAAAATCCATGTTATTTTATCAATTATTTTGCTAACAGTGTTATTCATTTAAAACACAAATCTGATCATGTTATGTACTTCCTCACTCCCTGGTGAAAATCAATAACAAGAGATAAAATTCTATGTGTTCAAGGCCCTCCTACTTATTCTGTTTCCACCCTTTCCTCATGATCTGATGAATAACTCAGTGTGGCTGAGACAAACACTGTTTATGATGAGATTTTCAATGCTGTGGACTGTACAGTGATGGACAGTAAAGAAGGATTTGCTGAAACAAATATCAAATCTGAGTTTATATCTGTGGGGTGAGTAGAAGTTATTAGGGAAAGTATAGAAAACGGCATGAAAAGTGGGATGGCATTCTGAATAAACAGCAACATATGCAAAGATCCTATGCAGAAGGGAGTTTGGCTTTTCCAAAGAACCATGGGAAGACTGGTGTAACTAGAATAAAATACAAAATATAAGGCATTGGAGAAAGCTGCTTAAAAACTCAGAAACCTGTTATTGTTGCTGTACATTTCAACTCATGAAAAAAGAAATCACCACAATGTACCAGTCACAGTGGAATAGAAGGATGTGTGCTCATCTTTTCCTGTGAAAACTCAAAAATTATAGCTCGCTGCTGAACAGCCATTGACAGGGGAATGTTGGATCCCATCAAGGAAAGGTAACCCACATCCAAGGGCAAAGGAAAAGCCACAGCAAGACGGCAGGAGAGGTAAAATCATGTTTAGAATCAAACCCCATACCCGCCAGAGGCTCTAGGAGGGCTCAAAAAAACCTTGTGCACACCACGACCCAGAGACCCCACAGAGACTGAGCCAGAACTGTGTTTGCGTGTCTCCTGTGGAGGTATGGATCAGCAGTGGACTGCTGCAGGGGCAGGGGCTCTGGGTGCAGTAGACCTGCGTATGGCACAAGCCCTCTTGGAGGAGGTCATCATTACCCCACCAGAGAGCCACCAGAACTTACACAGGACTGAGGAAACAGACTCTTGGGGGCACAAACAAAGCCTGTGTGTACCAGGACCTAAGAGAAAGGAGCAATGACCACAGAAAAGACTGACCCAGACTTGTCCATGAGTGTTCAGGAGTCTCTGGAGGATGCATGGATTGGCAGTGGCCTGCTGCAGACTGGGAGCAGGAAATACAACAGTATATGCTTTGGACCTTTTGAAGGAGGTTGCCATTATCTTCATTACCTCCACCATAGTTTGGCCTCAGATCAAACACTAAGGAGGGAACACAGCACCACCCATCAACAGAAAATTGGATTAAAGATTTACTGAGCATAACCCCACTCATCAGAACAAAACCCAGTTTCCCCTTCAGTCAGTCTCTCCCATCAGAAGGTTTCCATAAGCCTCTTATCTTTCCCCATCAGAGGGCAGACAGAATGAAAACCACAATCACAGAAAACTAACCAATCTGATCACATGGACCGCAGCCTTGTCTAACTCAATGAAACGATGAGCCAAGTCATGTAAGGCCACCCAAAATGGACAGGTCATGGTGGAGAGTTCTGACAAAACATGGTCAACTGGAGAAGGGAATGGCAAACCACTTCAGTATTCTTGCCTTGAGAACTCCATAAACTGTATGAAAAGGCAAAAAGATAGGACACTCAAAGATGAACTCCCCAGGTCGGTAAGTGCCCAATATGCTACTGAGATCAGTGGAGAAATAACTCCAGAAAGAATGAAGAGATGGAGCCAAAGCAAAAGAAACACCCAGTTGTGGATGTTACTGGGTGGATGGAAGTAAAATCTGATGCTGTAAAGAGCAATATTGCATAGGAACCTGGAATGTTAGGTCCATGAATCAAGGCAAATTGGAAGCGGTCAAACAGGAGATGACAAGAGTGAACATCGACATTTTAGGAATCAGTGAACTAAAATGGACTAGAATGGGTGAATTTAACTCAGAAGATCATTATATCGACTACTGTGGGAAAAAATCCCTTAGAATAAATGGAGTAGCCATCATAGTCAACAAAAGAGTCCAAAATGCAGTACTTGGATGCAATCTCAAAAATGACAGAATGATTTTTGTTTGTTTCCAAGGCATACCATTCAATATCATAGTAATCCAAGTCTATGCCCCAACCAGTAATGCTGAAGAAGCTGAAGTTGAATGGTTCTATGAAGACCTACAAGACCTTCTAAAACTAATACCCCCAAAAGATATCTTTTTCATTATAGGGGAGTGGAATGTAAAAGTAGGAAGTCGAGAGATACCTGGAGCAACAGGCACATTTGACCTTGGAATACAAATTGAAACAGGTCAAAGGCAAACAGAGTTTTGCCAAGAGAACACACTGGTCATAGCTAACACTCTCTTCCAACAATACAAGAGAAAACTCTACACATGGACATCACCAGATGGTCAATACCAAAATCAGATTGATATTCTTTGCAGCCAAAGATGGAGAAACTCTATATAGTCAGCAAAAACAAGACTGAAGGTGACTGTGGCTCATAGCATGTACTCTTTATTGCCAAATTCAGACTTGAATTGAAGAAAGTAGGGGAAACCACTAGACCAATCAGGTATGATCTAAATCAAATCCCTTATGATTATACAGTGGAAGTGACAAATAGATTCAAGGAATTAGATCTGATAGACAGAACACCTGAAGACCTATGGATAGAGGTTTGCAACATTGTTCAGGAGGCAGTGATCAAGACCATCCCCAAGAAAAAGAAATTCAAAAAAGCAAAATAGTTGTCTGAGGAGGTCTTACAAATAGCTGAGAAAAGAGAAGTTAAAAGTAAAAAATAGAAGGAAAGATAAACCCATTTGAATGCAGAGTTCCAAAGAATAGCAAGGAGAAATAAGAAAGCCTTCTTCAGTGATCAATGCAAAGAAGTAGAGGGAAACAATAGAATGGGGAAGACTAGAGATCTCTTAAGAAAATTAGAGATACCAAGGGAATATTTCATCCAGAGATGGGCACAATAAAGTACAGAAATAGTATGGACCTAACAGAAACAAAAGATATTAAGAAGAGGTGGTAATAATACACAGAAGTGTGCAAACAAGATCTTCATGACCCCAATGACCATGATGCTGTGATCACTCACCTAGAGCCAGACATCCTGGAAGGCAAACTCAAGTGGGCCTTCGGAAGCATCACTACGAACAAAGCTAGTAGAGGTGATGGAATTCCTGTTGAGCTGTTTCAAATCCTAAAGGGCAATGTTGTGAAAATCCTGCACTGAATATACCAGCAAATTTGGAAAACTCAGCAGTCCACAGGACTGGAAAATGTCAGTTTTCATTCCAATCCTGAAGAAAGGCAATAAAAAAGAAGGCTCAAACTACTGCACAATTGGCCTCATCTTACATGCTAGCAAAGTAATGCTCAAAATCTCCAAGCCAGGTTTCATCAGTATGTGAACCATGAACTTCCAGATGTTCAAGCTGGATTTAGAAAAGGCAGAGGAACCAGAGTTCAAATTGCCAACATCTGCTGAATCATCAAAAAAGTGAGAGAATACCAGAAAAACATCTACTTCTGCCTTATTAACTATGCCAAACCTTTGTCTGTGAGGATCACAACAAACTGTGTGAAATTCATAAATAGATGGGAATACCAGACCACCTTACCTGCCTCCTGAGAAATCTGTATGCAAGCCAAGAAGCAACAGTTAGAACTGAACATGGAACAACCGACAGGTTCCAAATTTGGAAAGGAGTATCTCAAGGCTGAATATTGTCACTCTGCTTATTTGACTTGCATGCAGAGGACATCATGAGAAATGCTGGGCTGGATGAAGCATAAGCTGGAATCAAGAATGCTGGGAGAAACATCAATAACCTTGGATATGGAGATGACACCTCCCATATGGCAGAAAGCAAAGAAGAACTAAAGAACCTCTTGATGAAAGTGAGAAAGGAGAGTGAAAAAGCTGGCTTAAAACTCAACATTCAGAAAACTAAGATCATGGCATCTGTTCTCATCACTTCATGTCAAATAGATGGGGAAACAATGGGAATAGGGACAGTCTTTTTATTTTGGGGGCTTCAAAATCACTGCAGATGGTGACTGCAGCCATGAAATTAAAAGACACTTGCTCCTTGGAAGAAAAGCTATGACCAACCTAGATAACATTTTAAAAAGCAGAGGCGTTACTTTGCCAACAAAGTCCATCTAGTCAAAGCTATAGTTTTTCCAGTAGTCATGTATGGATGTGAGAGTTGGACTGTAAAGAAAGCTGTGCACCCAAGAATTGATGCTTTTCAACTGTAGTGTCAGAGAAGACTCTGAAGAGTCCCTTGGACTGCAAGAAGCTTCAACCAGTCAATCCTAAAGGAAATCAGTCCTGAATATTCATTTGAAGGACTGATGTTGAAGTTAAAACTCCAATACTTTGGCCAGGTGATGTGAAGAATTGACTCATTGGAAAAGACCTTGATGCTGGGAAAGACTGAAGGTGGGAAGAGAAGGGGACTACAGAGGATGAGATGGTTGGTTGGTGCCACTGACTTAATGGACATTAGTTTGAGTAAGCTTTGGGGGTTGGTGATGAACAGGGAAGCATGGCGTGCTGCATCCCATGGGTTCGCAAAACGTCAGACACAAATGAGCAACTGAACTAACTGAACTGATCACAAACATTGGAATTCAATCTAGTCCTTCTGATTCAAACCGAGAACAGTGCAATAATATCTCAATTGTTATACATATATGGTGGTCATGGTTTAGTTGCTAAGCTGTTTCCAACTCTTGTAACCCCAATGACTGTAGCCACCAGGATCCTCTACCCACATGATTCTCCAGGCAAGAATACTGTAGTGGTTTGCATTTCCTTCTCCAGTTATACATATACATATATGTAATGTATTTCCATACTCTGACATTTATGTGGATAATATGTTAAAGACAATCCTTATAAGAGCATGAAAGTGAAAGTGAAAGTGAAGTCGTGTCCGACTCTTTGCAACTCGTGGACTGTAGCCCACCAAGCTCCTCCGTCCATGGGATTCTCCAGGCAAGAATACTGGAGTGGGTGGCCATTTTCTTCTCCAGGGGATCTTCCTGACCCAGGGATCTAACCCAGGTCTCCCACATTGCAGGCAGACACTTTAACCTCTGCACCACCAGGGAAGCCCTTATAAGAGCATAGCTATATCAATTATACATGAGAGATGAGAAGAATAATTGCAGTTTAAGTGCTCAAGAAAACACCATGCAAACACACATATACAAATAAAAATAATTAATATAATGTACCTTAGTAGCCAACTGATTCAGACCTTCACACCAAAGTTGTACTAGATGACTCTAGAAAAGCTATTGTACTTGCATTTAGGTTGATCTTCAAAGTGGAGAGAATATTGATTCACATACTATAGTATAGTCTTCAAGCCTGAACAGAGTGGTGCAACCCAATCTACATTTATTTTCATTAAAATGTCAACAGAAAATAAGCATTGGTGATAAAACTCTGTTCATATTCTATTGTAAGTGGAAAACAGCCAGTTTCACATATTGTACAAAGACTTTCAATCACCTTTTATGGCCATGGAGCCACCGTGTTTGGCAATTAAAAAATAAAAACATGCAGATTCTGATACCAATATGTAAGTAGTGGTGTCAAGATTATCTGTGATGCCATATTTCATTCAGCACTGAACCAAGAAAGGTGGCTGTGGTTTAAAGGTCATGGAAAGCTTTATCTCCATAAGCGGCACTTTAAAGACATTACTGAAAATGCATTCTATTTAAATAGCTATTTGGATAATTAGATATGTCCAATCGGTGTGAAAAAAATCACAGAAAACAATCATGAGAAGAGAAAATGCTCACATTTAAAATGTACTGGTGTCAGAAAGAAAGAAAATGATTTTATTTTCAAATCAACTGAGTTTGAAGAAAAGTGCTGAAAAATCAATTTATTTTCAAAGGAATGGGCTAGACTGATTATGCATTTGTTAGTTCCATCAGTACGGTTTGGATACAATAAAGATCCATTGATTTTCATGCATATGTGATATGCCTTTTCCTTACACAGAAAATATGGTATTCACAACAATAGATGAGGTTTTTGGTAGATAAAATAATAAATTCAACTTTTGTCTTCATCTTAAGCTATTTTCCTCTGAGCTTAATAAATTATTTGTGATTTATTATAGGGAATATTTGCACAATAAAATTAATTTCAGCAGAGGGGCAAACCTCAAACCCCTCATTTTACAGCTTCATCCTTAGAGGTTGTTTTGGAAATGGAAAAGCCAAAATTACTACACAGACAGGGTCTTCCTTTAGTGATGGACAGACCAGGAGATGTTGAGCATTACATTCTGAT
Organism: Capricornis sumatraensis; assembly: GCF_032405125.1. Lineage (NCBI taxonomy): Eukaryota > Metazoa > Chordata > Mammalia > Artiodactyla > Bovidae > Capricornis > Capricornis sumatraensis. The sequence continues at coordinate 122,898,267 of NC_091071.1, read as the reverse complement.
CTTGGGTGGATGGTCTCAGCCTGGAATGGCTTGAAACAGGGTTTTGGTTCCCAGTCAGAGGCTGAGGTCAGGTAGCTGCAATGAAAGGACTGAATTTTAGCCATAGACCAGTGGTCAGTGACAAGGCCCTGGCCATTTAGCTTTGCAGAAAAGAATTCCCATAAAAATGGAAAGTAGTGAAAAAAGTAAAGTCTTTATTTAAAGGAAAAAGAGTACAGTATGTGTGGATAGACATGGTTTGACTCAGAGAGACAGTTCTGCCCTCATAGTAGGTTGATTTATTTTTATGGGATATTTCTTCAGGGTTTCCTCTGGCCAATCATATTGATTTGCCTGGTTCTGAGTCTATATTTGATATATCTCATGATCTTCCCTAGTGTGTGCACTCATCTCCCAGTCAAAGTGGATTCCAGTCAAAGTGGATTCAAGTGAAGAGGCCTGTGACTCTTTCTTTAGTGATGAACATCACTAGCTTGGCATCACTCCCCTTTTGACCTCCAAGGAGGTTTTAGTCAAGAATGTCTCCTTGACTCTCAGAATGAGAAACATGTGGTCACTTGTCTCTTATCTGGGCAGGGCCCAGCTTTCTCTCTTCAGTCCTGCTATTGATATTTTGGTGTTTCTGTCCACAGAGAACAAACTCTAATTGCTCACCCTGGGTATGGGGACCACATACCTCCTGCCCCAGTTCTACATGGCAGGAGAAGATGTTCTTAGTCCCTTCCATATTCTGTCTGAGAAGGTCCAACAAGACCACAGTGTCCTCTTTCTACTCATTCCCAAATCTTCAAATTCCTGAGGGTGATACCCACCCCCAAGCACACTTGAATTGTTCTCTAAGATTCTCAGAAACCTAAAGTTGCTTGGTCAGTCATTCAAAGGTGTGCCTGTGAAGCAGAGTTGCCTGGGAATTAGTTTTAAATAAGATCTCATGAAAACATTCAGTATCTAACAAATCAGAATCTCACAGAAGCAGGGAAGAAGTGCCAAATGGGGTTTCAGAAATTGCTTTTTGAAAACATCCCATTGATTATAAAAGAATCTGCCTATGGATTTCAAGGTTTTGGTGGGTCGATTAAATTTTAAAAGGTCAATAAATAAACTTACCTTTGCCAAGTCTTCTTTTATAAGCATTATAGTATCTCAGTCCAGTTTAATATCTATTTAAAAGGCCCATAAAAAGTGGGATAGATTAGGCTTATTTGATTCAATGCAGGCTTTGTTTTTGTTGTTAATATGTTGATTTATCCTCTCCTCAAACACTACTACATATGCAAGTAAATTGGAAGATGATGAAAACTTCTTGGAGATTCTTATATATTAAGAAATGCTCTTTGGTTACCATAGATAATGAGAATGATCCTTTGTCTCCAGTCATGTAAGAAAGGCCCCCACTTTCCTGTGTCCTGTGGTGGAGAACATAAGGGCTTGGGAATTTGCATATTCATGGCTGGCCACAATCTCTAACAGCTGTCAAATTGACTGTAGATAACTCTGCCTAAGTGAGATAGAAATGTTCTATGTGGTGTAATGCATGTCAGTGGGAAAATAAATATGAGCTACTCCCCTCCATGTACAGGAATTAATGAGATTGATTTTTGAAAGTTTCTGCTAGTTCCTACCTGCTGCTCATGTGTTAGCCTAGAGAAAATAGCACAGAGTAAACTCTAGAATATGAAAAATAGACCTGTTTGTGAGAAAGAGACAAAAAACATATTTTTCTCAGTAATCACCTTATTTGCAGTATCACCCCATTTGTAGCTGATATGATTTTCTATGTAGAAAATCCTAAAGAATCTACGAAAAGCTTCTATAACTAGTAAGTAAGTTCATCAAGTCACAGGATACAATACAAAGCGAAATTAAAAAAATTTTACTCCTAAATGAGATTAACATTGAACATGGGGAAGCTGAAATTAAAAATATACTGTAGCATTTCAATTGCTCCAGTGAAGATGAACCACTTGGGCATAAACTTAACAAAACATAAGCATAATCAATATACTGAAAACAAAATGAATTTAAAAAGTCAAGGAAGACTTAACTAAATGGAGAGGCATACATGTTTATGGGTTGGGAGACAACATAGTAAAGATGCTAAATCTTTCTAAATTAACATGCATGTATGTTCCAATTCCTATCAAAATTCAAGGAAGAATTTAGTAGACACAGAGAAGCATATCCTAAAATATATGATTGTATATTAAATAAAAATATATAAATTATAAATATATAAATTATATAAATATAAATATATGATTAAATACAAGAACTCTAGACAGCTAAAAAAGTTTGTAGAAAAATAATAAAGTGGGAGAAAACACTCCATCTTATAATAAGGCTCACCCGCCAATGATCAATAATGTGGTATTGATGGAGAGAGACAAAGGTCAATGGAAGAGAGTAAAGAAGCAGAAATAGGCCCACACAAATATAGCTAATTTTTGAAAAAGGTGCCACAGTAACTCAGTGGTTACTGAAACAACTGGATATCTGTAGGTACACTGTAACTTAAATGTAAACTTAACATAAAAGTAAACCTTAAATTAAATGTCATACATTATTCAAAAATTAAACATATGGACTTAAACATAATATGAAATAGGATGTAACTTTTACACAAAAGTTTTACACAAAACATAAGGGAAAATATTCAGTATCTAGGCTAAAGCAAAGAGTTCTTAGACTTGACACCAACAACACAATAATACATAAAAAGAAAATTAATAAACTAGTAAACATGAAGCTAAAAACTTTTGTTCTGTGGAAAACTCTGATATGAGGATGGAAGGGCAAGTTACAGACTAGAGGGATATTTTTATCAGTCACACAACTAACTAAGGGCTGATACAAATTTTAGAATATAAATCTCAAACTAAACAGTAAAAATACACTTAGAAAATAGATGAAAGACGTAAACAGAGATTTCACCAAAGAGATAATAAATATGGAAAATAAGTAAATAAAAATGTTTTCAGCCATTTTAGTCATTAGGAAAAAAAAAAAAAAAAGAATAATAAAGCCAAAATGAGATGTCATGCCCTTATCAGAATGGACAGAGTAAAGAATAGTGACAGCACCAAATGCCCTAGAGGATGCAGAGAAACTAGATTACTCATACAGATGGAAATGAAAATGGCACAGCCTCCCTGGAAAAGTTGATAGTTTCTCATACAACTGAGCCCCCAACTGCCATATGGCCCAACAACTGCACTCTAGAGGACTTACCCAGGAGAAATTCAACTATTTCCATTAAGAAATATACACAAAGGTTCATAGTTCAGTTCAGTTCAGTTGCTCATTCATGTCTGATTCTTTGTGACTTCATGAACCGCAGCACGACAGGATTCCCTGTCCATCACCAACTGCCAGAGTCTTCCCAAACCCATGTCCATTGAGTCAGTGATGTGGTCCAGTCATCTCATCCTCTGTCGTCCCCTTCTCCTCCTGCTCTCAATCTTTCCCAGAATCAGGGCCTTTTCAAATGAGTCAGCTCTTCGCACCAGGTGGCCAAAGTATTGGAGTTTCAGCTTCAACATCAGTCCTTCCAATGAACACTCAGGAATGATCTCCTTTAGGATGGACTGGCTGGATCTCCTTGCACTCCAAGGGACTCTCAAGAGTCTTCTCCAAAACCACAGTTCAAAAGAATCAATTTTATGGCACTCAGCTTTCTTTATAGTCCAACTCTCACATCCATACATGACTACTGGAAAAACCAGATGGGGAAACATTGGAAACAGTGTCAGGCTTTATTTTTTGGGGCTCCAAAATCACTGCAGATGGTGACTGCAGCCATGAAATTAAAAGATGCTTACTCTTTGGAAGAAAAGTTATGACCAACCTAGAGAGCATATTCAAAAGCAAAGACATTACTTTGCCGACTAAGGTCCATCTAGTCAAGGCTATGGTTTTTCCAGTAGTCACGTATGGATGTGAGAGTTGGACTGTGAAGAAGGCTGAGCACCAAAGAATTGATGCTTTTGAACTGTGGTGTTGGAGAAGACTCTTGAGAGTCCCTTGGACTGCAAGGAGATCCAACCAGTCCATTCTGAAGGAGATCAGCCCTGGGATTTCTTTGGAAGGAATGATGCTCAAGCTGAAACTCCAGTACTTTGGCCACCTCATGGGAAGAGTTGACTCATTGGAAAAGACTCTGATGCTGGGAGGGATTGGGGGCAGGAGGAGAAGGGGACGATAGAGGATGAGATGGCTGGATGGCATCACTGACTCGATGGACGTGAGTCTGAGTGAACTCCGGGAGTTGGTGATGGACAGGGAGGCCTGGCGTGCTGCGATTCATGGGATTGCAAAGAGTCGGACACGACTAAGTGACTGAACTGAACTGAACTGACTAGACAGACCTTTGTTGACAAAGTAATGTCTCTGCTTTTTAATATGCTGTCTAAATTGGTCATAATTTTCCTTCCAAGGAGTACGCTTCTTTTAATTTCATGGCTGCAATCAACATCTGCAGTAAATTTGGAGCCTCCAAAAATAAAGTCTGTCACTGTTACCACTGTTTCCCTATCTATTTGCTATGAAGTGATAGGACAAGATGCCATGATCTTAGTTTTCTGAATGTTGAGCTTTAAGCCAACTTTTTCATTCTCCTCTTTCACTTTCGAAAGTATCAAGCGGTTTTTTAGTTCCTCTTCACTTTCTGCCATAAGGGTGGCATCTACTGCATATCTGAGGTTATTGATATTTCTCCTGGCAATCTTGAGTCCAGCTTGTGCTTCTTTCAGCCCAGCTTTTCACATAATGTACTCTGCATAGAAGTTAAATAAGCAGGGTGACAATATACAGCCTTGATGTACTCCTTTTCCTATTTGGAACCAGTCTGTTGTTCCATGTCCAGCTCTAACTGTTGCTTCCTGACCTGCATACAGGTTTCTCAAAAGGCAGATCAGATGGTCTGGTATTCCCATCTCCCTCAGAATTTTACAGTTTATTGTGATTCACACAGTCAAAGGCTTTGGCATAGTCAATAAAGCAGAAATAGATGTTTTTCTGAAAGTCTCTTGGTTTTTCAATGATCCAGCGGATGCTGGCAATTTGAACTCTGGTTCCTCTGCCTTTTCTAAAACCAGCTTGAATGTCTGGAAGTTCACGGTTCACGTATTGCTGAAGCCTGGCTTGGAGAATTTTGAGCATTACTTCACTTAATAGTAGCTTCACTTAAAATAATAAAAAACTGGAAACAACCCAGCTGGCCTTTATTTTATCATTATCACTATTATTATCATTTGGCCACTTTGTGTGTCATGTGGGGTCTTAATCTCCTGACCAGGGATCAAATCTGTGCTGCTGCAGTGGAAACATGGAATCCTAACCAGTGGACTGGTAGGCAGTTCCCACCAGCTATCTGTTAACAAGAAAATTGTTAAACAAATTATAGTCCATCCTTGCCATTGAATACCACTCAACAGTGATTTAGAATGAACTATGATGTAGATGGTGACTGCAGCCATGAAATTAAAAGACACTTACTCCCTGGAAGAAAAGTTATGACCAACCTAGATAGCATATTCAAAAGCAGAGACATTACTTTGCCAACTAAGGTCCGTCTAGTCAAGGCTATGGTTTTTCCTGTGGTCATGTATGGATGTGAGAGTTGGGCAGTGAAGAAGGCTGAGTGCCAAAGGAATTGATGCTTTTGAACTGTGGTGTTGGAGAATATTCTTGAGAGTCGCTTGGACTGCAAGGAGATCCAAGCAGTCCATTCTGAAGGAGGTCAGTCCTGGGATTTCTTTGAAAGGAATGATGCTAAAGCTGAAACTCCAGTTCTTTGGCCACCTCATGGGAAGAGTTGACTCATTGGAAAAGACTCTGATGCTGGGAGGGATTGGGGGCAGGAGAAGAACGGGATGACCGAGGATGAGATGGCTGGATGGTATCATGGACTCGATGGACGTGAGTGTGAGTGAACTCCGGGAGATGGTGATGGACAGGGAGGCCTGGCGTGCTGCAATTAATGGGGTCGCAAAGAGTCGGACACGACTGAGTGACTGAACTAAACTGGACTGATGATGCATATAGTTACCTAGATGAATCTCTGAGGAATTATGATGAGTGAGAAAACCTAATACTGAAGGCTTTCATACTGTGTGGTTCCATTTACATAAAATGTTTTGATGATGAAATTATAGAAATGGAGAACAGATTAGTGGTTCCTAGAGGTTAAGGACACCATGAAAAGTTCAGTATGTAGGTAGGGGTGTCTAAAGAAGAATAGTACAGGACTTCCCTGGTGACTCAGTGGATAGGAATATGCCTGCCAATATGAGGAACATGAGTTCAATCCTTGGTTCCAGCCTTCAAGCTGCCACTACTAGCAAGCATACCTAAACTACTGAAGCCCATGTGCTTAGTACCTGTGTTTGGCAATGAGAGAAACCACCCCAATGAGAAGCCCAAGCACTGGAATGAAGAGAGACTTCCACTCTCTTCAACTAGGGAAAGCCTGTACAAAGCAACAGAGATCCAGCACAGGGGACAGGAGGAAAAGGGGACGACAGAGGATGAGCTGGCTGGATGGCATCACCGACTTTTGGACAGGAGTTTGCGTAAACTCCGGGAGTTGGTGATGGACAGGGAGGCCTGGCATGCTGCAGTTCATTCAGGCGCAAAGAGTTGGACATGACTGAGTGACTGAACTGAACTGAACTGAAGTGAAAAAAGTTTGAACAAATAATGAGAATAGTACAGAGACCTTGTAGTAACCTAATTATTCTTCACTGTGACTGTCACAATGCAGGGCATGTGGTTGTGGTACTGGAATATGGTTTTGCAAGACATTACTATTGGAGGAAATCTGGATAAGAAACAAATACGATGTCTCTGTATCATTTCTCACACCTGTTTATCTATACTATCTAAAAATAAAATGTTAATTAAAACCAGAATAGGAATAGAGTTCACTTCATATGGCCATGTTGTCATTTCACATGGCTGTGAGCAACTTTACTAAAATGCTCAGTTCACTTTTACAAGGCTATTTCCTCACATTGTCACTAAATATCACAAGTCTGCAAGGCACATATAATTATTAGCTCTGTATAAATGAAGGGTCCATGCCTCAGCAGCACTGAGTTACTTACGCAAAATCACAGTTTGATAATGAGCACTAGTATGTCTGACTCTGAGACATATCATCTGATCCTCCCAGCTCAGCCTGACCTCAGAGCCAGCACAGATGTGAAATCATTGCCCTTATGCCAGACTACTCATCTCCTCAAAGGCATCAGCCATGCAGCCCATTAAGAAGATGCTTGTGTGACTTTCAAGGTAGATGAACTCATAAAGCATCCAGCATGTCAAGCTGGAGTCTCTGCCTTGTTTGGAAAGCACAAGATAAATTTCAGCAGGCCACGGTTTGTTTGAGGATGCTCGAAATAATTTGATCTGCTATTTCAAATATAATTTGGATTTAAGAGGTGTTTTACTGTTCTGTTTCTAGAGTGCCTGAGGATCCAGCTGAGTGTATTACACATCACATTGGATTAAGGTCAATTAGCAACATTGCAAGGGACTTTTTCTCCTTCATAATGACATAGAGCTGCAAATGTGATTAAAATCCTATATGTTAGTACAGATGAACAGAGGGATCTTAGACAAGCTCCAATTATGATTAAAGCTGCAGCAAGAGGTCCAGTGGGTCTTGACATATCATAACTCCCTGAAGTTTCTAATCAGCCTTTATTGAACAGAGGTGACCGTGTGCTGAGTAGCACATATTTAGATTTGTGGCTTTGGATTTAAATGTGTTGAAAGCAGCAGAGTTCATGTGGAAGAAACGGCTTTGCCCACAGTGCTGTTTGTCTCCTGGGAGGCGGTGACAGAAGATGTTGTGTCATCAAAAAGTGTGAGCATAGAGTCGGACATCGGGTAGACCCAGGTGTGAATATTGACTCTATCACCTAAGAGTTGTATAGATTTGGGCAAGTCATTTCACATGTTTGAGCTTCTCTTTCTCAGCCATATGGTGTGCATGAGAATAGGTTTCTTTTATATTCTCCTGAAGATGAAATGAGAAGACATATGTAAAATAACTTGCACTTGTAAGGGGCTTAATAACCCACAGACATAAGAATTTATACTTTCAGCATTAAAAGGGACAGTGATTAGCTAAGACATGGAAGAAACCTTCATCAATGGATGAATGGATAAAGAAAATGTGGTGTGTATGCATGCACGCTGTCATGTCCAGCTCTTTGCGACCCCATGAACTGTAGTCCGCCATGCTCCTCTGTCCGTGGGATTTTCCAGGCTAGAATACTGAGTGGGTTGTCATTTTCTTTTCTCATCTCCTATGGGAGACTCAGGAACAAACCTCCATCTCCTGCATCTCCACTTGCATCAGCAAGTGGATTCTTTACCACTGTGCCAATTGGGAACCCCCAGAAAGAAGATGTGATACATATATACAATGGAATATTACTCAGTCATAAAAAATAATTAAATAATGCCTTTTGCAGCAACATGGATGAGCTTAGAGATCATCATACTAAGTGAAGTCAGACAAAGAAAGACAAATATCATATGGTATCACTTACATGTGGGATTAAAAAAAATGACACAAGTATACTTACTATTTATAAAACAGTAATAGACTCTCAGATATAGAAAATAAACTTCTGGTTACCAAAGTGGAAAGGAAGGGATATAGAGGCATAAATTAGAAGTTTGAGATTAACATATACACACTACTATATATAAAATAGATAAAAAACAAGGTCCTACTATATAACACAAGGAACTGTATTCAGTATTGTGTAATAATCTATAATGGAAAAGACTTTAAAAAGAATATGCATATATATATCACTTTGCTTTACTCCTGAAAAGAACACATTTTCAATAAACCATATTTCAACAAAAAGATTTAAAAAAGGAAGAGTGATGGTCACCTTGCCTCATTCAGTTGACTACTCAGGAGGAAAGTGGGGGTTGATTTTTGTTGTCAGATGGCTAATTTTTTTATTATGCTATTGAAACTATTATCAAACAATCCATTTGGAAAATATAGGTTGAATATAGGTTAGCATACAATCAACAAGTCTCTGATTTCAAGATCTGAGTGTTAATCAAATTGCATATAACATGTATATCAAAACAGCCCCATGAAAGATGCACAGGGATCCAGACACCCTGACATAAGGAGTTGGTAAGTATGGGGGCTACAGAAAGTTACTCAAATTCCCTGAGCCTCAGTTCCATTACCTATGAAGTGGGAAAAATAATTCCTACATTCCAGTGTTGTCATGGGAATTTCCAGAGATGAAATATTCAATACATCCATATTAGAAACCAATCAGAGAGGCACCACCTGTAGCCTGTGGCCTGAAAGTACCAACAGGAGAGCCCATGGCACCTCCTGGCTACATGTAAGGCATCTGCAGGGAATTGCTTCATATGCCTGGACTTTTCTCATAAAAGATCACCTCTCTCCCCTCCTCCCAGGTGTACTCCCCCCATGCTTCTCACATATTGGGTTGGTTTTGGCTCCAGTCTTGGTTTGTCTGTGCTTATTTCTTTGCTTATTTATTTGCCACAGTTCCCAGCTAAGATTATCAGAAGACTGTTGTATGTGTCCCAGGAGCGGCTTGTTTTGCAGTATGGTTATTTTGTTGCTGGTTCGTACTTGAGAGAGCTGAGTTTTAAATTATCAGGAATTTTGAGAGCAATGAAAAAAAATTATATCTTTAAATTTGCATAATAGGAGTATTTACACTACAGAAGTCTTCTGATGCTACAACAATCAGAGTTCCCCCTCTCTGAGAGCGCATTGTTTACCTTTGCCAGCACACCACTGGTTTAGGCTCTGATTTCATCAGTTTAGTCATGGTTTATAACTTCCACCCATGTGGGTACACCTTCCTGCCTTATTCAATGGGCTTGTGGCAGTACAGCCACAGCCCTAAAGTCCGAATCCTAGCTCCTGAGGTTGACCAGGGCCCTGAGCCATTATCACTGATGAGTGATTAAGTAATGTTGGGGGAGGGGTATCTCCTACAGGACCAGGCTGGTACTAGCTGGGCACTGCTGGTAACAGGCTACATTTCCACAGCCTCTCTGGAGGTGGCCTTAAACAAAGGGAGTGGTCAATAGGACATGAAAATGAGGTTTGAGATATGGGGAAGAGTCCAGTCCCTCAGGGCAACCTGATACTGTGTAGAAAGCAAATGGATTGTGTCTGGAAGGTAAAGGAGTACCAATTAACAATGTTCAGCCTAGACTATAAAGGACTAGATGTGTGTTTTAGAAAGATCATGTGTAAACAACTCTCATATATAGACTGTAAAAGCAACAAAGCAAACCTTTTAAAAATTCTGAGTGATCTTTCTAACCACAAGGTCCTACTGTATGACACAGGGAGCTATATTCAATATGCTATAATAAATCATAAAGGAAAGGAATATGAAAAATAATATATATATGTATGTGAAAGTATGTATAAAATCACTTTGCTGTATACCATAAACAAATAAAATATTGTAAATAAGTTGTACTTTAATAAAATAAATAAAAATAAATAATAAACTTTGCTTTAATGACAGCTCAGAGATCAGGCTGTATCCAGAAGAGGTAGAGGGTAGAGACTTAGGTCAGCAGTTAATGAGACAGAAAGTAAGGTCCTGGAATTACAACTTAGAGCTGTAAGGATGGGGAAGAGTTGGTTTTGAGAAGGGATTTTGTTTTTGTTTTTGGGAGACTACTAAAATCAGTCTTGTGATTTGGGTCACTTTTTCCAAGTTCTAAATACCTTGTTGCAAAACGGCTGATTGTCGGCAAATAAGTGATTTTACTTTGATTTTGCCTAATTTCCCAGTGTTTTACCTTCTGCTTAGTTATAGCAGACCTGGTGGACTATGTTCCCTTCCAAGCAGTTCATACAGAAGTGAAAATTATATGAAATAGCAGAGGTGAAAAACTGTGAACACTAAGAAGCTGTATTTACATGGTACATCTCTACTAGGAGCTAATACACAGTTAATTATCTTCTTAATTTTCACCAGAACCCTTTGAGACAGGGACAAAGAGGCTATCATTATCCTCATTTCACAGGTGAAAAAACTAAGGCTGAGGCAGGCAAAATGATTTCTACTTTCTTGATGCTTCTGAAATGGATGCAAATAAAAATTCTAACACCAGGAAAACCCAAGGGAAAGAAAAAAGTAATTGACTAAGCTTTAGAGTAATCACTTAAGAAAACCACATACTAAAATAAATGATAAAGATAAACAGTGTCATAGATCCTAATTAATCCCATAGCTTGTTTAGAAAAAGCAGTGTGAACTGCAGAACTAGGCTCTCCAGCAAAACTCTTGCCACATGCACAGCAAAAAAGCCACTGTTGGCACCAGCCACAAGGCAAGGGTTATGTTCAGACCTTCAGAAACTCAGCAGGTAAGAAAACTCTTGAACTGAACTGGTTATTCATCATTTTTTGTTTTTATGAACAATCATATATGTACATATACATACATATATGTGCATTCACATGTATATATACACACAGAATTTCATGTAACTATATTAGCATAATCATACATAGAGATGGGGATTTGCATAGGTTTGTTTGCCTCATACTTTATGCTTACCTCCTTGCTGTCTCTACCAAAAGCCCATTTTTACTAGAAAACCAAATTCATAGCTTATATATAATCAAATTTATAGTTCTTTCATGTTTTCCATGTACTTGTATAAGCTTCTATAGCTGTATATATGATTATTTGCTGCTCAATATCATTTCTCTACAAGTGACATCTCATGTATACTATTGTTCTTAATCTTATAAAAACCCTTCCAAGTCAATTGGTATTATTCCAAGATAGTTCCTTAATACTCCTTGCTATAGATGGACAGTATTTTATTCCAACATTCTCTACTTATAGGTAGTCCTTTTATGAACTTTAGCTTTGATTTTTATAGGAAAAATTCCCAGAGCCACATTTTCTGGGTCAGAAGGAATACACGTTTTAAATTTTTATTTTTTTTTTTCCCCAGGCCACCTGGCTTGGGGGATGTTACTTCCTTAACCAGAGACTGCACCTGGGCCATGGCAATGAAAGTTCTGAGTTCTAACCACTAGACCACCAGGGGCTTCCTTTGAATATGTGCTTTCAATTTTTAGTATTATGAACCATTTATTAAAAGAGGTTAACATCAGTCTAGCAATGGAGGGTTTCCTATTTTTCACATGTCTAACTTCAGAAGGTATAATCATTCCTTGTAAAAAGAAAAAAAATGCTACATTGATAAAGGTAAAGAAATATTCATTGTCACTTTAATTTGCATTTCACTCATAGTTACTGTGTTGAGCATCTTTGCGCATATCTGCAGGACATTCGGATTTGTTTCTGTGTGAATTGCCTCTTCTAATCCTTTGCCCAGTTTTTTCCCCACTGACATTATTTGCTTTCTTCTAATAAATTTGTAAAAGATCTTTGTATTTTATTCATAATGGTCATCCATATTTTTTCCTCATTCCAAATACCTGTCCAAGAATTTGTTTTCTTTTGTGTTTTGATTTATCTCATTATAGATGATTTTAACTTTTTTATAAATCAAGTAGGTTCATACCCACTTTGCCCTGGGGGTGTCCATAGACTTTCCCAGATTTTCTTGCATTTTCACATTTAAGTTTTTAATCCTTTTGGAATTTATTTTTAATATGAGGTAAAAAAAAGAGTCCAGTTTTATATTCTTCCAGATGGATAGCCAGCTGTGTCTGTACCATTTACTAAACAATCCATCCTTTTACCGCTGAGTTAAAATGCCATCATGGCCATTTATCATGTTCTTACATACCAGGTGGTCTGCTACCTTATTCTTTCGTACATTTTGATCTATTTGTATACTCTGAGGCTAATCCTCAGCTCTATAATTCCAGGCTATGTAGTCCAGATTTGCTGTCCTTGCAATTCAAAATTTAAAAAAAAAAATGCAAGATGACCTATTTATTCTCAAGACTTGATACTTTCAAATAATCTTTTAAGTACTTTTATTCAATCTCAGTCTCTACAGAGCATTGACATTGTAATTGAAATTTATTTTATAGTATATATTAATATCTAGCTATATAATAATATGGATCTTCTAATCCACTTCTAAAAAATCATATTATAGCTCGTCTTTGGCCATTTGTGGCCTTAGCAGCTGTGAAATGCAAACAGAGAATAGTAGGCAGCAGAGAACACAAGTGAGGCAAGAACACAGTCTTATTTTTTTTTAATAAATTTATTTATTTTAATTGGAAGCTAATTACTTTATAATATTGTAGTGGTTTTGCCATGTATTGACATGAATCCACCACAGGTGTACATGTGTTCCCCATCCTGAACCCTCCTTTCTCCTCCCTCCCCATACCATCCCTCTGGGTCATCCCAGTGCACCAGCCCTGAGCACCCTGCCTCATGCATTGAACATGGACTGGCTATTCATTTCACACATGATAATATACATGCTTCAATGCCATTCTCCCAAACCATTCCACCGTTACCCTCTCCCACAGAGTCCAAAAGACTGTGCTATATATCTGTGTCTCTTTTGTTGTCTCGCATACAGGGTTATCGTTACCATCTTCCATATCTAAGACTCTCCTCTGGGCCTTCTTTTCACAGCCCTTGCTTGCTGATACCATCATTTGCCTGTTTTCTCTCATGTTATTTCCTCATCCTTCTATTACTGTAAATTTATTTTTCTAGAATTGCTTGCCCTTCTACTTTCTGCTACATTCATTCAATAGGAGACCCTAACAGAAAATTTGAAGACAGAGGAAGTGAAGAGAAGGCATTTATTTTTTTCTTTCTTTCTTTTTTAATACTATAGAAGTTATTTATTCACTATACACAGAACATGTCCCCAGTAAAATGTACATGTAAATCACTATAAAGTAAATTTTCTCAATTACAGAACATTCTAAATCTGTTCTGTCTGCCTCAAAATAATTTTAATTATAATGCCCAGAAGTCTCCTTTACATCTGATGCAAAGTTAAATACTTATTTTGGGGATTGTCGCCTAATATGTGTTTGAGTAGGCAAAGTTAACAATTAAATATAACTCTACTATATTACAGTCACTGCACAATAAATCAGTTTATAACAGATTAAAACAAATCATTTTTTCATTATTTGTATTAATGAGATACAAACAAATGCTGGATATTTTAAAGTGGCAAATAACCACGAAATTGCTTATCTTTGATAGTATATTGGATTTTATAATTACATAGGATATAAATGGTATAAAATATTGTTATAATACACCTCAAACAAGACAATAAAGCCACAGTTTAATGATTCACTTGATTGTGGTCAGTAGACATTTATTGAATAAGTGAGTTTTATTTATTTTTTTCCCCAATTACCCAGTACACATTTTTGGGCATATCTGTCTAGTCAAGGCTATAGTTTTTCCATTGGTCATGTATGGATGTGAGAGCTGGACTGTGAAGAAGGCTGAGCACCGAAGAATTGATGCCTTTGAACTGTGGTGTTGGAGAAGACTCTTGAGAGTCCCTTGGACTGCAAGGAGATCCAACCAGTCCATTCTGAAGGAGATCAACCCTGAGGTTTCTTTGGAAGGAATGATGCTAAAGCTGAAACTCCAGTACTTTTGCGACCTCATGCGAAAAGTTGACTCATTGGAAAAGACTCTGATGCTGGGAGGGATTGGGGGCAGGAGGAGAAGGGGACGAGAGGGGATGAGATGGCTGGATGGCATCACGGACTCGATGGACATGAATCTGAATGAACTCCAGGAGTTGGTGATGGACAGGGAGGCCTGGCGTGCTACGATTCATGGGGTCGCAAAGAGTCGGACATGAGTGAGTGACTGAACTGAACTGAAGGGCTCATTAAATGTTTACTGTATATACTGACTAGGAAAGAGGTGAGAAGAGATGGACCCCCCTAGCTGGAAGTCAAGTATCACAATTGGAATTTAAGGAAGACATGTTTAAGGAAGACATAAAACTGCATATGGCATACAAGTAAGGATACTCAGATGCCAACAAAGCAAAGCATTAGCAGAAAACGCTGGTACTGGAATAATAAAAAAAGGCAAGATTTCCCAGTAGCTAAAATAGAACTGACTTTAAGAGATAATCAAGTTCATATTGGACCATATGTTTTCTCACCCAATTCACCATGAGACAGACCAAGACAGGGCATTTCTTTGTAAATTTTTCTTTCCTTTCTCTAGCAGCCCAAGAACTGTGTTTACAGGAAGGTTCCAACTCCACTTATAATCCCCTATCATGATGTTAACTCCTGTGAGCAACCTTGGCTTTTTAATCCTGCTAATGCTATCTTTTTTCCTAAATCCCTCCAGCCCTAGAATGTTAGGTAGAAGGTACCTCATATTTCAACCTTCCCTGGTGGCTCAGAGGTTAAAGCCTCTGCCTGGAATGCGGGAAACCTGGGTTCAATCCCTGGGTTGGGAAGATCCCTGGAGAAGGAAATGGAAACCTTGTATTTCTAAATCCAAGTTTGCCTCAGTGTTTTCTATTTATCTTTACAATTCTACCATGCCTCAGTAGGTAATTCTCTGTATTAAATCCCTTGTTTGAAACACCTAGAGTCACGTGCATTTTGCTGTCTTAAATGTAACTAACATACATTGCAAATTATTTTTTTCATTACTCTCTATCTGACATCTTACACTTTCTTGGAAGACACCAAAATTAAATTTTCTTTTTGCACTTTTCTTTTGTGGGGTAAATTCTTTCTGAATAGGTTATACAGTCAAATATATTCCTTCTTCTCTATACCCACCACATCTCACGTCTGACTCTTGAAGTCACTTCAATAATTCACTGTCTTTGAACTACCTGTTGTGAGCTTGAGGTCAGCCAGCATGCCTTTCACTAACTCCCAATTCTTGATTCACTGTGTGGCCACAGCAGGTGCTCTGTACTCCTGTCTGGGGAAAGCAGAGGAAGGTGAGATGGAACAAGTTAGGGAAGGAGGAATTCTGGGCGGGGAGGCAAATGTTTTAGAGATAAAGGGACACTTTTACAGGGGAAAAAGGATACCGCAGATCCCACAAGAAATGACTAAATTTAGGTTGTGGTAGGGTCATTAGAATAGAAGTTTAATGGTAATATAATTTTTAATTTGAAAAATGTGGTTTAGTACTAAGTCAGTAAACTAAAGTCTCTGAGCCTCAGCTTCTTCATTTTTACAATGGCAACAATAATATCTATACTTGTAGTGTTATAAATTTAAAACATAATTACATATGTAAAAAATCTAATAGGTTATAAATATGTGTTTAAAAGTCACTTGCTTGGAGTCACAAAATGATATAATAAGGATAACAATAATAATAACAGCAATGAAAGGCACAGAGTTTGGAAGACAGGTGGCAAAATTTTCTTAATTTGCATTCTATATGGAAATTGTATTATCTGCAAAAAGTTACAGAAATAGTAAGTGACCTTAGCAAAGTTGCAAGATAAAAAACAAGAATACAAAATAAATTGAAATTATACACAGGTACAGTGAACAGCTGAAAGTAGAATTTATAAGAGTAATATATTAATAATATATAAAAGCAATAAAATTGAGATACAGATGAATGTAATAAAATATAATATGTGCAAAAGCGATACACTGAAAAAAGTAAAACATTGCTAAGAAAAGTATTGGGTGACCTAAACCAATGAAGATATATTCTATGCTGAGGAATCACAAGACTCAATATTATTAAACATAACTGACAAATAGACTCAACATATCCTAATCAAATCCTAGGAGATGTTTGCATAAATTGATAAGCTATTTATAACATTTATATATAAATGTAAAGAACTTTAATATAAAAATAAAGAACCAGAAGAGCAAAGTTAGTGAATTTATATTGCCTGGTTTAAAGATTCACTCTGATAATTCTAGTAATCAGGACCTTCTGGTACTATTTTGAGGACAGACATGTGGAGTAACAGCAAAGAAAGCAGAATTCAGAAATGGACTCACATAAATATGGTCAATTGTTTGCCAGCATAGATACCAAGACACTTCAATATGTCAATATCTTTGACAACAGTATTCTTCACAAATGATTAAAATAGTTGAATGCTATATTCAAAATATGAAATAATCTTCAACTTTTATTTCATACCATCAGTTCAGTTCAGTTCAGTGGCTCAGTCGTGTCCGACTCTTTGTGAACCCATGAATCACAGCACGCCAGGCCTCCCTGTCCATCACCATCTCCGGGAGTTCATTCAGACTCACGTCCATCGAGTCCGTGATGCCATCCAGCCATCTCATCCTCGGTCGTCCTCTTCTCCTCCTGCCCCCAATCCCTCTCAGCATCATAGTCTTTTCCAATGAGTCAACTCTTCGCATGAGGTGGCTAAAGTACTGGAGTTTCAGCTTTAGCATCATTCCTTCCAAAGAAATCCCAAGGTTGATCTCCTTCAGAATGCACTGGTTGGATCTCCTTGCAGTCCAAGGGACTCTCAAGAGTCTTCTCCAACACCACAGTTCAAAAGCATCCATTCTTCGGTGCTCAGCTTTCTTCACAGTCCAACTTTCATATCCACATATGACTACTGGAAAAACCATAGCCTTGACTAGATGGACCTTAGTCGGCAAAGTAATGTCTCTGCTTTTGAATATGCTCTCTAGGTTAGTCATAACTTTTCTTCCAAGGAGTAAGCGTCTTTTAATTTCATGGCTGCAGTCACCATCTACAGTGATTTTGGAACCCAAAAAAATAAAGTCTGACACTATTTCCACTGTTTCCCCAACTATTTCCCATGAAGTGATGGGACCGGATGCCATGATCTTCATTTTCTGAATGTTGAGCTTTAAGCCAACTTTTTCACTCTCCTCTTTCACTTTCATCAAGAGGCTTTTTAGTTCCTCTTCACTTTCTGCCATATAGAGGAACTAACATAAAATAGGTCATAGGTATAAATGTAAAACCAATAACCTATAAAATTTTGTAACTTTTGGTTGAAAAAAAGGAGAAATTCTTTCTGATTGTGGATTATGTGAAGATTTCTTAAAAGCCACAAAAATATGTATCATAAAATAAAAATAATGGTAAATTGTACATTGTCAAAATTACAATTTTCTGCTCTCCAAGAAACACTGTTTAAACATTAGAAATTCAAGCTACACATAAGAGAAAATATTTCCCAACATATATCAATAGTTTGACAAAGGGATTGTAACAAGAAATAGACAAGGAATTTTGGCAATCAGTAATAAAACAAACATTTCAATTTTTAAAGAAGTAAAAAGAACTGATTCAAATGTATTCTTTCTAATGGCTGCATAATACTCCGTTGTGTATATGTACCAGTATACTAACACATATATATGGAATTTAGAAAGATGGTAATGATAACCCTGTATGCGAGACAGCAAAAGAGACACAGATGTATAGAACAGTCCTTTGGACTCTGTGGGAGAGGGAGAGGGTGGGATGATTTGGGAGAATGGCATTGTAACATGTATAATATCATATATGAAATGAATAGTCAGTCCAGGTTCGATGCATGATACTGGATGCTTGGGGCTGGTACACTGGGACGACCTGGAGGGGTGGTATGGGGAAGGGGGAGGGAAGGGGGGTTCAGAATGGGGAACACATGTATACCTGTGATGGATTCATGTTGATGTATTGCAGAACCAATACAGTACTGTGAAGTAATTAACCTCCAATTAAAATAAATAAATTTATATTAAAAAAAAGAAGTGAAAAGTTGAGCAGACACTTTACCAAATAATTTAGATAAACTGAAACTCTTATTCTGGAAAACATTTATGGAGGTTATCCTAAAGTTAATGCACACTTACTATATTATTCAGCAATTGAATTCCTAGACTTATATCATGAACAATGAAAACATATGTCCACACAAAGACCTGGATAAAAACTCAAGTCCTCATTAGCTAGTGAATGAATAAATAAGTTGTGATACATCCATACAGTGGAATATTCCTCAACAATAAGAAAGAATCAATTACTTACACTTTCAACAATATAAATGAGTTTCAAAGTATTACATTAAGTTAAAGAAACCAAGTGCAAGATTTACATGCGGAAGATACCAATCATATGATACTCTAGAAAAGACTAAACTGAAGGACAGAAAAAAGATCAGCAGTTGCCAGGGGTGGGAGTAAAAAGAGTTTGAGTGACTTTATGGAATGATGGAAATGCTTCATAGCTAGATCATAATGGTGGTAACCCTACTGTACTCAACTTGACAGAACTCATTTAATTGTATACTTTAAAAAGATAAATTTTATCATATGCATATTACACCTGAATTAAAAAGAATTTAAAATTTTAGCTCCAACTTACATGTAAATGCTTACTATTTTTCATGATGTATAAAGTACTGAAAATCCTTTTTCTGGTACTGTTAGGGAATGCTAGTTAAAATACATAAACAAAACAGTCCAAATAACAGAAATCAATATAATTTTCAAAGGTGGAAATATTTCTTAATATTACATTTCATAAATCTTTGCATACTGAAACACTATATAAGCAAAGTTGCTTGAATTGCTAGATGTGGTACACTGACACCACCATGGCCAGTGGAAACTGAATTCAGTTGTACTTGAAATGCTAAGGACAGGGAGCAACTGACTTTGTCCTCAATTATTTCTTTGCAAATTGTCAGAACCGTGTTATAACCACAAGTCCATTAGACAATAACCCATATGCTCTGTACACAGACTAAACAGTTTCGGAACCCTAATCTTTGGCAAAGTTTCCATGTGGATACTATGTAATATGGAAATCACAATTTAAAGCTTTTGATAAATAAACGTGGTGCTTTAAATACATGCATTTAATGAAAGGTTTTTCATTTATTCCAAGATTATGTGTTATTTTGTGTGTGAGTCAAATGTTCTTTGTTTCTACCATTTTGCTCTTTGTAAGCTATCTTGTGACAGTATATACACACTAATAAGTGTGTCTCCATGTGTATAGATATACCTATACTATGTGCGCTCAGTCACTCAGTTGTGTTCAACTCTGTGACCCCATGGACTGGGGTCCACCAGGGTTCTCTGTCCATGGAATTTTCCAGGCAAGAATACTAGAATGGGTTGCCATTTCCTTCTCCAATGTGTATGTGTATTTACATAATATGTGTGTATTTATTATATAATATGCATGTGCATATTATATATGAGAAACTGCATATTGTTTTGAGACAAATTATGCAGCCTAAATAATCTGGATCTTACTCTATTTGAGTTCACAGTACACCCTAACCATAGTTTTAGTTGTTGCCTTTTAATAGTATTTAGCAACTTTGCATCTTGGACATTCCACCAACCCAAGTTCCCCTAAAAAGGCCATTGTAATAAGTACACTCAGTCAAAAATAAGCTGTTTGAAGAACATTACAGAAACAGAAACATACTAGACTTTAGAATCTTCACTGCAATTTTCCAAAAAAGATCTTCACTGGCCATAAAATTACTTGGAAAGGCACATTTAATGTGTAATGTTATTAAAAAGACTTTGTTGAAGACAATCAGCTATTAATATTCTTGATAAAAAACTAATCAATCCATCTAAGAAAAGAATGGAAAATTCTATTTGAGCCAAATGTGAGGATTATAATCCATGAAGAGCATCTCAGAAAACTCTGAGAAAGTTCTGTTCTTTAGAATTTGAGGCAGTTATATGTTTTGAGACAAACATCTACATTAAGAGACATGTTGTTGACAGTTTACACAATCCAGATCTGAACACCATGTTATTCCCTATCAAAAAAAGGATATTACTATTAAAGAGTTGTCTTGTTGAAGACAGGAGAATGTTTCTCCTTATAGTTGAGCATGTTATTTCTGCTGATGGGGATGTTTTGCTAACTGCAAAACACAGATTCACAAAGCACAACAGGGGAGAGAAGAGGCCAAATGTCAGAGAAAACAATTATGTTTAAATTTTTCTAGTCTTCTTAGCATAAAATACATGTAAAATTTTTTTCAGATTTTTAAAATTTATTTACTTTTTAATTGAAGGATAATAGCTTTACAGTATTTTGTTGTTTTCTGTAAAGCCTCAACATGAATCAGCCATGCGGCTGCTGCTGCTGCTGCTGCTGCTGCTAAGTCGCTTCAGTTGTATCCAACTCTGTGCGACCCCTGAGAGGGCAGCCCACCAGGATCCCCTGGCCCTGGGATTCTCCAGGCAAGAATGCTGGAGTGGGTTGCCATTGCCTTCTCCAATGCATGAAAGTAAAAAGTGAAAGTGAAGTTGCCCAGTCATGTCCAACTCCTAGAGAGCCCAGGGACTGCAGCCTACCAGGCTCCTCCATCCATGGGATTTGCCAGGCAAGAGTACTGGAGTGGGTTGCCATTGCCTTCTCCATGAATCAGCCACGCTGCTGCTGCTGCTGCTGCTAAGTCGCTTCAGTCGTGTCCGACTCTGTGCTACCCCATGGATAGCTGCCCACTAGGCTCCGCCGTCTCTGGGATTCTCCAGGCAAGAATACTAGAGTGGGTTGCCATTTCCTTCTCCAATCCATGAAAGTGAAAAGTGAAAGTGAAGTCGCTCAGTCCTGTCCAACCCTTAGCGACCCCATGGACTGCAGCCTACCAGGCTCCTCCGTCTGTGGGGTTTTCCAGGCAAGAGTACTAAAGTGGGATGCCATTGAATCAGCTGTAGGTATACATATATCCCCTCCCTTTTGAATCTCCCTTCCATCTCCTTCCCATCCCACACCTATAGATTGATACAGAGCCCCTGTTTGAGTTTCCTTGAGCCACACAGGAAATTCCCATTGACTATCTATTTTACATATAGTAATATAAGTTTCCATTTACTCTCTCCATACACCTCACCCTTTCTTCCCCTCTCCCCATGTCCATAAGTCTATTCTCTATGTCTGTCTCTCCACTGCTGCCCTGCAAATAAATTCTTCAGTACCATTTTTATAGATTCCATATATATGTGTTCAGTTCAGTTTAGTTTAGTTCGGTTGCTCAACCATGTCCAACTCTTTGCGACCCCATGAATAACAGCACGCCAGGCCTCCCTTGTCCATCACCATCTCCCGGAGTTCATTCAGACTCATGTCCATCAAGTCAGTGATGCCATCCAGCCATCTCATCCTCTTTCGTCCCCTTCTCCTGCTCCCAATCCCTCTCAGCATCAAAGTCTTTTCCAATGAGTCAGCTCTTCGTATGAGGTGGCCAAAGTACTGGAGCTTCAGCTTTAGCACCATTCCTTCCAAAGAAATCCCAGGACTGATCTTCTTCAGAATGGACTGGTTGGATCTCCTTGCAGTCCAAGGGACTCTCAAGAGTCTTCTCCAACACCACAGTTCAAAAGCATCAATTCTTCGGTGCTCAGCCTTCTTCACAGTCCAACTCTCACATCCATACATGAATACTGGAAAAACCATAGCCTTGACTAGATGGACCTTAGTCAGTAAAGTAATGTCTCTGCTTTTGAATATACTATCTAGGTTGGTCATAACTTTTCTTCCAAGGAGTAAGCGTCTTTTAATTTCATGGCTGCAGTCACCATCTGCAGTGATTTTGGAGCCCCCCAAAATAAAGTCTGACACTGTTTCCACTGTTTCCCCATCTATTTCCCATGAAATGATGGGACCGGATGCCATGATCTTCATTTTCTGAATGTTTAGCTTTAAGCCAACTTTTTCACTCTCCTCTTTTATTTTCATCAAGAAGCTTTTCAGCTCCTCTTCACTTTCTGCCATAAAGGTGGTGTCATCTGCATACCTGAGGTTATTGATATTTCTCCCGGCAATTTTGGTTCCAGCTTGTGTTTCTTCCAGTTCAGCGTTTCTCATGATGTACTCTGCATATAAGTTAAATAAGCAGGGTGACAATATACAGCCTTGATGTACTCCTTTTCCTATTTGGAACCAGTCTGTTGTTCCATATATGTGTTAGAATATGATATTTATCTTTCTCTTTCTGACTTACTTCACTCTGTGTAATAGGCTCTACGTTGATCTACCTCATATAGAACTGACTCAACTGTATTCCTTTTTATGGCTAATATTCCATTGTGTGTATGTACCACAACTTCTTTATCCACTCATCTGTCAGTGGACATCTAGGTTGCTTCCATGTTCTGGCTATTGTAAATTGTGCTGCAATGAACAACGGGATACATGTGTCTTATTGCTGGGTCGTACGGTGGTTTTCTTCAAGTTTTTAAAGGAATCTCCGTACCGTCTTCCATAGTGGCTGTATCAGTTTATATTCCCACCAACAGTGCAAGAGCATTCCCTTTTCCTTTTCTCCACACCCTCTCCAGCATTTATTATTTGTAGATTTTTTGATGATGGTCATTCTGAGCCGTGTGATATGATATCTCATTGAAGTTTTGATTTTCATTTCTCTACTAATGAGCGATGTTGAGCATGTTTTCTTGTCTTTGTTAGCCATCTGTGTGTCTTCTTTGGAGAATGTCTGTTTAGGTCTTTTTGATTGGGTTGTTAATTTTTCTGGTATTGAGTTGTATAAGCTGCTTCTATATTTTGGAAATTAATCCTTGTTGTTTCATTTGCTATTACTTTCTGCCATCCTGAATGTTGTCTTTTCACCTTGCTTAAGTTTCCTTTGCTGTGCAAAAACTTTTAAGTTTAATCAGGTCCCACTTGTTTACTTTTCTTTTTATTTTCATTACTCTATGATCATAGAGGATCTTGCTTTGGTTTATGTCATTGAGTGTTCTATGTTTTCCTCTAAGAGTTTTAGTTTCCGGTCTTATATTTAGGTCTTTAATCCATTTTAAGTTTATCTTTGTGTGTGGTGTTAGGAAGTGTTCTAATTTCATTCTTTTACATGTAGCTGTTGTTTTCCCAGCACCTTTTATTGAAGAGGCTGTCTTTGCCCCATTGTATATTCTTGCCTCCTTTGTCAAAAATAAGGTACCCATAGAAAGTGAAAGTGAAGTTGCTCAGTCGTGTCCAACTCTTTGTGACCCCAAGGACTGTAGCCTACCAGGCTCAGTCAGACACGACTGAGCAACTGAATTGAACTGAACTGAACTGAACATTTTGCTTAATCTCCATGTGCTTGTGTTTCTTATAGGTTTTTTGTTTTCCTTGTAATTGATAACTAGTCTCGTAATGTTGTGGTTGAGAAGATGCTTGATATAATTTCAATTTTCTTAAATTTACTGAGGCATGATGTGACCCAAGATGTGGTCTATCCTAGAGTATGTCCCATGTGCACTTGAGAAGAAGGTGTATTCTTCCATTTGGATGGAATGTCCTGAAGATATTAATGAGATCCATTTCATCTAATGTATCATTTAAGACTTGTGTTTCTTTATTAACTTTCTGTTTTGATGATCTGTCCATTGGTATGAGTGGGGTGTTAAAGCCTCCTACTATTATTGTGTTACTGTTAAATTCTCCTTTTATGTCTGTTAGTGTTTGTCTTATGTATTGAGGTGCTCCTATGTTGGGTGTGTAGATATTTACAGTTGTTATGTCTTACTCTTGGACTGATCCCTTGATCGTTATGTAGCATCCTTCCTTATCTCTTGTAATCTTTATGTTAAGATCTATTTTGTCTGATATGAGGATTGATACTCTAGATTTCGTTTGCTTTCTATTTGCATAGAATATATTTTTCCATCCTCTCACTTTCAGTCTATGTGTGTCTTTAGGACTGAAGTGGGTTTCTTGTAGACAGCAAATATATGGATATTGCTTTGGCATCCATCCAGCCAGGCCGTGTCTTTTGGTTGGAGCATTTAATCCATTTACATTTAAATTAATTATGCATATCAGTTCAGTTGAGTTCAGTTCAGTCAGTCAGTCGTGTCCGACTCTTTGCGAACCCATGAATCGCAGCACGCCAGGCCTCCCTGTCCATCACCATCTCCCAGAGTTCACTCAGACTCACATCCATCGAGTCCGTGATGCCATCCAGCCATCTCATCCTCTGTCGTCCCCTTCTCCTCCTGCTCCCAATCCCTCCCAGCATCAGAGTCTTTTCCAATGACTTAACTCTTTGCATGAGGTGGCCAAAGTACTGGAGTTTCAGCTTTAGCATCATTCCTTCCAAAGAAATCCCAGGACTGATCTTCTTCAGAATGGGTTGGTTGGATCTCCTTGCAGTCCAAGGGACTCTCAAGAGTCTTCTCCAACAACACAGTTCAAAAGCATCAATTCTTCAGTGCTCAGACTTCTTCACAGTCCAACTCTCACATCCATACATGACCACAGGAAAAACCATAGCCTTGACTAGACGAACCTTAGTCACCAAGTAATGTCTCTGCTTTTGAATATACTATCTAGGTTGGTCATAACTTTTCTTCCAAGGAGTAAGCGTCTTTTAATTTCATGGCTGCAGTCACCGTCTGCAGTGATTTTGGAGCCCAAAAAATAAAGTCTGACACTGTTTCCACTGTTTTCCCATCTATTTCCCATGAAGTGATGGGACCGGATGCCATGATCTTCATTTTCTGAATGTTGAGCTTTAAGCCAACTTGTTCACTTTCCTCTTTCACTTTCATCAAGAGGCTTTTTAGCTCCTCTTCACTTTCTGCCATAAGGGTGGTGTCATCTGCATATCTGAGGTTATTGATATTGCTCCCAGCAATCTTGATTCCAGCTTGTGTTTCTTCCAGTCCAGTGTTTCTCATGATGTACTCTGCATAGAAGTTAAATAAGCAGGGTGACAATATACAGCCTTGACATAGTTCTTTTTCTGTTTGGAACCAGTCTGTTGTTCCATGTCCAGTTCTAACTGTTGATTCCTGGCCTGCATACAGGTTTCTCAAGAGGCAGACTAGGTGGTCTAGTATTCCCATCTCTTTCAGAATTTTCCTCAGTTTATTGGGATCCACACAGTCAAAGGCTTTGGCATAGTCAATAAAGCAGATATAGATGTTTTTCTGGAACTCTCTTGCTTTTTCCATGATATAGTATTGTGTGTATGTCCATCCCAAATTCCTAATGTATCCCTCGGTATCACACATTTCCACAAACTGTAAGTTTGTTTTGAAGTCTGTGAGTCTGTTTCTGTTTTATAAATAAATTCATTTTCATCAGTTCTTTAGATTTCACATATAAGTGACATCATATGACGTTTGTCTTTCTCCTTCTGACTTACTTCACTTAGTATGAGAATTTCTAGGTCAATACATGTTGCTGCAAATGGTATTATTTCATTTCACAATGTGTGCATTGTAAGTCACTTCAGTTATGTCTGACTCTTTGTGACCCCATGAACTGTAGCCCAGCCAGGCTCTTCTGTCCATGAGGATTCTCCAGGCAAGAATCCTGGAGTGGGTTGCCATGCCCCTTTCCAGGGTATCTTCCTGACCCAGGGATTGAGCCCAAGTCCCTTGCATCTTCTGCACCGGCCAGTGTGATCCTTATCACTAGTGCCACCTGGGAAGAAATTATATAAATTCACAATACTGAATTAGAAATTTGTATAACTTATTATTTCTAAACCACACATAAGCATAAACTCAAAGTAATACAGATTGGGTTTGTATATTAACTCATTTCATCTTTTAAAAAGTATAGGGGAACAATTATAGCAATTCTGATTTTTAATATTCAGTCTTTTTCTTTGTTTGACATTATTACACTGAGATTATTGGACCCTTATTTTGGGGCATATCTTTGCCAGACTCAAATTTATTTATACTCCCCACTAAAACATCTGTTTAAAATTTAATTTCAGAAAAATTTTTTCAGCTGATTCTGAAAGATTCTTTCGGTATGTTCTGTGAAGTGGCCATTTGCTTTAGACATCATACAGGGATAGTTTCTCTCTCCTCTCTGGTCGCTCAGTCCTATGTGTGTTATTATTATACTGCAATGCAGACATTTCACTCCATTCTCTGATGGGAAAATCTACTTCTGGAATGGAATCTGAGCTACAAAGAAATTCATTCCATCAATGGGCAGAAAAAATATTCATGCCATGCCCTATTTAACATCACTGAGCATTTCCTCTGCAAGTCATAGGTCAACATAGTTTAGGCTACAAGGAAAATAAAATCTCTATTTGTGAATCCTCCTGAGAGCAGTAACATGTGTCTGGAACGTGGCCTCTCTCCTGGGCCTCCACACCAGAAATGATGTTTAAAATGTTTACATCTGCATAGGTTTTTTTTTTTAAATTAATTTATTAATTTATTTTTTTTTAATTTTAAAATCTTTAATTTTTACATGTGTTCCCAAACATGAACCCCCCTCCCACCTCCCTCCCCATAACATCTCAGTGGGTCATCCCCAGTTTAATTGTTAATATAAAATAACATAGCGTGTGCTGATAAAATATAATATTTTATTCTATTTAATGCAAAATTAAATAATGTCAAATAGGACTGTGTCTATATATTGACTTTACTTTTTTCCCCCAAGCTTGTTGTTTCAGTTAAAAATCAATCAATTGACTACCTCATTCCTTTGTCTATAATAGCATTTTCCAACCTGTGTTGTGAGGAATACCACTATCTATACATGTTGTTAATTGATGGTCTGAAGGGATTTCAAGGTCAAATGATTTCCACCAAAAAGGTTACATTATATTCACAGAGCACATTAGCATTAACAAAAATCTCTGAGATATCTCAGAGTCAAGACATATGTTTAACATTTTCTAAGCCTGTTTTTACCATATTTGAGTCAGGAAATTGTCTACCCACTCGTGCCACTAAAAACATATCAATAATTTTGTTGTTGCTGGCAATGGTGCAGGGATTGCTGATATCTAATAATACAATATAGTAGATTAATAACATGGATTATTTGCCTGTCTCGTTATATGGACAAGATCTAGATCTACATTTATGGAGAAGAAAAAAAGTACATTTGAATACTTGGAATCAGTAATGTAGTTTACAAAACAGGTAGAGTTAAATTTCTCTACATTAAACTGTGACAAACGATTTCCATGGCATTTTGTGAGGATTAAGTAAGAAAAATTTTTCAACACATTCAATTCAGTTCAGTCACTCAATCGTGTCCCATTCATTGCAACCCCATTAATTGCAGCACTTGAGGCCTCCCTGTCCATCACCAACTCCCGGAGTTCACTCAGACTCACATCCATCGAGTCCGTGATGCTATCCAGCCATCTCATCCTCTGTCGTCCCCTTCTCCTCCGGCCCCTAATCCCTCCCAGCATCAGAGTCTTTTCCAATGAGTCAACTCTCTGCATGAAGTGGCCAACGTACTGGAGTTTCAGCTTTAGCATCATTCCTTCCAAAGAAATCCCAGGACTGATCTTCTTCAGAATGGATTGGTTGGATCTCCTTGCAGTCCAAGGGACTCTCAAGAGTCTTCTCCAACAACACAGTTCAAAAGCATCAATTCTTTGGTACTCAGCCTTCTTCACAGTCCAACTCTCACATCCATACATGTCTACTGGAAAAACCATAGCCTTGACTAGACGGAACTTAGTCGGCAAAGTAATGTCTCTGCTTTTGAATATGCTCTCTAGGTTGGTCATAACTTTTCTTCCAAGGAGTAAGCGTCTTTTAATTTTCATGGCTGCAGTCACCGTCTGCAGTGATTTTGGAGCCCCAAAAAATAAAGTCTGACACTGTTTCCACTGTTTCCCCATCTATTTCCTATGAAGTGATGGGACCAGATGCCATGATCTTCATTTTCTGAATGTTGAGCTTTAAGCCAACTTTTTCACTCTCTTCTTTCACTTTCATCAAGAGGCTTTTTAGTTCCTCTTCACTTTCTGCCATAAAGGTGGTGTCATCTGCATACCTGAGGTTATTGAAATTTCTCGCGGCAGTCTTGATTCCAGCTTGTGTTTCTTCCAGTCCAGCGTTTCTCATGATGTACTCTGTATAAGTTAAATAAGCAGGGTGACAATATACAACATTAGGTGGATAAACAGTCACAGTCAATAACTATTATTACTCTCACTGCTGCTGCTGCTGCTAAGTCACTTCAGTTGTGTCTGACTCTGTGCGACCCCATAGACGGCCTCCCACAAGTCTCCCCCGTCCCTGGGATTCTCCAGGCAAGAACACTGGAGTGGGTTGCCATTTTCTTCTCCAGTGCATGAAACTGAAAAGTGAAAGTGAAGTCATTCAGTCGTGTCTGACTCTTAGCGACCTCATGCACTGCAGCCTACCAGGCTCCTCTGTCCATGGGATTTTCCAGGCAAGAGTACTGTAGTAATAGTATTATTTATTCCTGAATCCATTCTCTTAAGCACGATGCCATTTTTGCCTTTTATTGTAACCTTAGGCAATATTTTTGAATGGCTAATTTTTGGGGAGAAATATATCTTTTGTGATTGCATTTATTGTGTATGAATTTGATTCTATTCC
This sequence comes from Capricornis sumatraensis, assembly GCF_032405125.1. Classification (NCBI taxonomy): domain Eukaryota; kingdom Metazoa; phylum Chordata; class Mammalia; order Artiodactyla; family Bovidae; genus Capricornis; species Capricornis sumatraensis. The sequence continues at coordinate 122,868,968 of NC_091071.1, read as the reverse complement.
AAAAATATTATTGATGTTTTATGGCATAAAACTAGTCTACAAGGAATGATACTAACATTACAACTTGTGAGGCACCCAATCCAAATCTCACATCCCATATCTTTCAGCTGCCTTTTGCTGTATAACAAACCACTCCCAAAACTAGTGGCTGAGAAATTAACTTTCATTATTCCTCATAATCCTGTTGATCCACTGGATTCAGCTACATTCATCTGGCATCAAGCAGAGCATATTAATTTGTCTACATAAAGCTGGTGTGTGGTCTGGTCCAAAAAGTCAAAGAAGGCTTCACCCACATATGAACATCCAAATTTCTGAATATGAAGGTACATATCTTATATTACTGGAGAAGGAAATGGCAACTCACTCCAATATACTTGCCTGGAGAATTCCACGCACAAAGGAGCCTCATGTGCATTAGCCCATGGGGTCGCAAAGAGTCAGACATGGTCGAGTGGCTTTAAATTTATCTTAAATTAAGTCTACCTAAGGCAGAGTCTTTATAATGACATATTGAAATTATTTTCTGCTTAGCCTTCTCTATTATATAATTATAAATGTATTAGCCATTCTATAACTTCACAATCACCTTTACATAATTTTGCTAAATTTCCATGTTTCAGCAGAAGCAATTTACAACACTCGTAAAGTAATGCTCAAAATTATCCAAGCCAGGCTTTAGCAATACGTGAACCATGAACTTCCAGATGTTCAAGCTGGTTTTAGAATAGGCAGAGGAACCAGAGATCAAATTGCCAACATCTGCTTGATCATCGAGATAGCAAGAGAATTTCAGAAAAACATCTATTTCTGCTTTATTGACTATGCCAAAGTCTTTGACTGTGTGGATCACAATAAACTGTGGAAAATTCTGAGAGAGATGGGAATACCAGACCATCTGACCTGCTTCTTGAGAAACCTGTATGCAGGTCAGGAAGTAACAGTTAGAACGGGACATGGAACAACAGACTCGTTCCAAATAGGAAAAGGAGTATATCAAGGCTGTGTATTGTCACCCTGCCTGTTTAACTTCTATATGGAATACATCATGAGAAATGCTGGGCTGGAAGAAACAGCTGGAATCAAGATTGCCGGGAGAAATATCAATAAACTCAGATATGCAGTAGATGCCACCCTTATGGCAGAAAGTGAAGAAGAACTAAAGAGCCTCTTGTTGAAAGTGAAAGAGGAGAGTGAAAATGTTGGTTTAAAGCTCAACATTCAGAAAACTAAGATCATGACAACTGGTCCCATCACTTCATGGGAAATAGATGGGGAAACAGTGGAAACAGTGGCTGACTTTATTTTTTGGGCTCCAAAATCAGTGCAGATGGTGATTGCATCCATGAAATTAAAAAACCCTTACTCCTTGGAAGGAAAGTTATGCCCAACTGAGATAGCATATTAAAAAGCAGAGACATTACTTTGTCAACAAAGGTCCATCTAGTTAAGGCTATGGTTTTTCCAGTAGTCATGTGTGGATATGAGAGTTGGGCTCTAAAGAAAGCTGAGCGCTGAAGAACTGATGCTTTCGAACTGAGGTGTTGGAGAAGGCTCTTGAGAGTCCCTTCGACTACAGGGAGATTCAACCAGTCCATCCTAAAGGAGATCAGTCCTGGGTGTTCATTGGAAGGACTGATGCTGAAGCTGAAACTCCAATACTTTGGCCACCTGATTGGAAGAGCTGATTCATTTGAAAAGACCCTGATGCTGGGAAAGATTGAGGGCAGAAGGAGAAGGGGACAAGAGAGGCTGAAATGGTTGGATGACATCACTGACTCAATGGACATGGGTTTAGGTATACTCTGCAAGTTGGTGATGGACAGGGAGACCTGGCATGCTGCAGTTCATGGGGTCACAAAGTTTTGGACATGACTAAGTGACTGAACTGAATTTACAAAACTAAGACCAAAAAAACAAAGAACATTTCAACAGAAAGTTATGTCCCAATGGGCAAGAGGGAAAGAAAAAGAAAAATGCTAAGTTAAAATAGATGATGATATGGAATGTTTCTTCCCTTGCTTTCACCACAGAGGTATCTCGGGTTTCCTCACAACATGGAAGTCTTAGGGTAGTTGAGTTTCTTGCATGGCATCTGTTTTCACAGAATTAAAGCAGAAACTGCAGAGTTTCCTGAAGACTAGCCTTGAACTAGCATAATATCACTTCTGTCACATGTCCCTGACCAAAGCAAGTCACAAGGCCAATACTCATTGAAAGAGAAGGAGATGGACACCAGCACTTGAACTTCTTGAACACCAGCACACACCTCATCTTCAGTCACTAAATAAACCTCATTCTCCAACTAGACAATTCCTGTCATTTATTTACAAATGGATCTTGGGACTAGATCTTCCCATAACTTAAATCTTCAACATATGTTTGTTGGATTAATCTCCCTTTCCTTTGGCATACATCTCAGCATGAATAAAGCCTGTCTGTGCCAAGAATTGTGCCAGCCTGGGCAGAATGTCTAGGAAATATGCCCTCTTGCCACTCAAGAACACAGATTCAATAATGCAGTTCTGAATGCCATGGCAGAGAATATCCATACATTAGTGGAACACAAGGGATGCCCCCCTAGCCCCATGGAGGTGCAGGAGGAGTCAAGAGGGTTTCTCTAAAGAGCAATTTGTGCTAAATTTAAAAGGGTAGGTTCAGATTAGACCTTGTTTTCTTGGGCTCCAAAATCACTGCAGATGGTTACTGCAACTGAGAAATTCAAAGATGCTTCCTCCTTGGAAGGAAAGCTCTGACAAACATAGACAATGATTAAAAAGCAGAGAGATCCATTTGTAACAAAGGTCCATATAACCAAATCTATGGTTTTTCCAGTAGTCATATACAGATGTGAGTGTGAAGTTAGAGTTGCTCAGTCATGTCCAACTCTTTGAGACCCCATGGACTATACAGTCCTTGGAATTCTCCAGGCCAGAATACTGGAGTGTGTAGTCTTTCCTTTCTCCAGTGATCTTCTTGAGCCAGGAGTCGAACTGGGGTCTCCTGCATTGCAGGCAGATTCTGTGAAACCTGGACCATAAAGAAGGCTGAGCATTGAAGAATTTATGCTTTCAAATTGTGGTGCTGGAGAAGAATCTTGTGAGTCCCTTGGACTGCAAGGAGATAAAACCAGTCAATTATAAAGGAAATCAACCCTGAGTATTCATTGAAAGAACTGATACTGAAGCTGAAGCACTAATACTTTGGTCCCTTGATGGGAAGAGTTGACTTATTGGAAAAGACCCTGATTCTGGTAAAGATTGAGGGCAGGAGGAGAAGGGAGAAACAGAGGATGAAATGGTTGGATAGCATCACCAACTCAATGGACACGAGTTTGAGCAACATCTTCTGGTGGCTCAGATAGTAAAGAATCCACCTGCAATGCAGGGGACCCAGGTTTGATCCCTGGATCAGGAAGATTTCCTGGGGAAAAGAAAGATTATCCACCCCAATATTCTTGCCTGGAGAATTCCATGGACAGATACCTCATGTGGTTAATCAACAAATGTTAGATAAATGGACTCTTGAAAGTTGGAAAGAGGATTCAACTGGGAGTTTGTAATAACATGCTCAGTGAGTTTAGGCAAATTATTTAATATATCTGAATCATAGATTATTTATCTATTAAGATCCTGGATTCTTTGATATTTCAGTTCAAAATTATGTCTCAATTTTCTTTTCAAACAGAAAACCAACCTTTGCGCTCTCCGTGTTTCTGTCTTTCCCCTCTCCTCAGCTCCTGTTTAGAAAAGTAGAGTGACCATTATAAATTCAGCCAGAAAAATATTCTTTGAGCCTTCAGATGAGATTGGGCTGGAATTTTTTCTAAGGGCAATTCCAGAGAGAAAGGGAGATAAACAAGTGAACCACAACAGAAGACAGGGCTAATAGAGTGGGCCACTTGTTTGATTATGTTCTTAGACTGAAGTTTAGAAGGATCTAAGAGGTCAGGGAAGATGAGTTATAATTTTTTTTAAAGCTTCTGAAGTTTATTAATGCTTAAATGATGCAATCTGCTGAATATTTAAAAACAAAAATTCTGATGAACAGTGTAGAAGGTAGGTGATCTGTAATGGGATAGGAGGGCACTTAAAACAGAATTATCTGTTAAACATTGTAAAGGTGCATGGAATTCACGGTATTTGGAGTTTCAAAGATATAAAATAAGAATAAAGGAATATCTGATGATTAATTCAATGGCTAAGTAATTGACATACTAGCTGTAATATAATTTCTCACAATTTGACTCACCACAGAAATTTGTAGTTTTAGCCCTATAAATGCAATGGAATGTATTTTTACCATAGCATTAAAATCTCCTGAAAAAGGGTATTTGATCATTGTTTTTCTTAAGTTTCCTAAAGGTGGTCTTCCAAGCTTTAAAACTCACAATTTGTGGAAAACGTACACTAAAATTAGTTCCTGTCTCCCGATATCTTGGGACTTCTCAACAATATTCATTGGTTGTCATTAGGAGTGTGAATATTCTATGAATACCTGCTACCTACCAGAACCTGGTGGAGGTGCCAGAGACACAAAGCCTCATAAATTACAGACCCCGCCCCCCAAAGAACCCACAATGCCTTCTCCCAGATATTACTTTGAATGCTATTTTGAAGTTGTCAGGGAAATAAGACTAGAAAAATCAGGTATTTAGGAGAGAAGGCAGTAAAAATTCTCAGCCAAGGCCCCCTAAGGGGTCACGTTGACCTCTCCATGCTCTGGTGTCCCTGAAATATAAAGCTGATGGTGAGGAAGGTCAAGAGAGAGAAAGCAATCACATTTCTCTGAGAGCTACAGCATGGGGTTTCCACTCCTGTTTCAAGCTCTTCTATCTGCTTGCAGCTTTCTACAATGGCTGGGGACCCTACATCCCCTCCCCCTCAACCCCCAGCTAACCAGGACAGCCTTGGGTCAGCTCTCAGACTTCCCCAAAGCAGGTTCCATCTGCGAATCTTATTGATGAAGATGGTGACTATGTCTCTATTGCCATAATGTCAAGAGGAGATTCTCTCCTTGGGGGGATCTAGGCCAACCCCACATGTTGATTTCAGGCACATCTTCCCTAAAGATCAATGCAGAATCTGGGGACTCTGAGTAAAACCTGAGGGCTCACAATGGGAAGCTCAGGTTCCAAGGTCTAAGATGAGTACCCAACACACTTCTTGCCAACATTCCTATCTAATTCCTAACTGGTTGAGAACAGATGGCAAGGAATGTTCCCAAGGTGACCCTTCCCAGCCATTCAGACAAAGAAATGTCAGTGGGAAAAGTACTATGATGTTTCTAGTTCCAATGCTGCTCTTTTTTTCTTTAGAACGTTCTCCTCCTCATGCTCACTCTTTTTCAGCCAGAGGCCTGGTTCTGTGCTTAAGATGATGAATGTTTTGGGAAAGTCCATTTCCTTCTCTGGGCCTTTATTTGCACAGTCTTCATGGTGAGCCTAACAAGAGACAAGAAATAATTCCTTTTATATGTTTCTCTGGAAATCAGCAATAAAGGGTTGAGGGACATTATCCAGAAAGGGTATGGTTATAGAATGAGATAGTAACAGAGTTTGTTATCTGCCAGAGTGGCAGAGGAATAGATATCCTGATCAACACAGTTTAAATGAATAGATTTTAAAGGAAAGACCTATTTACAAAGGTGTGGGCAGGACTGAGGGAACAAATAAAAATGGCAACTTACCCAGGTATTAGTGACAGTTAAATCTGGGGGCACTCTTGGTTTGAAGGACAAGGGAAGGCTTGGTGTCACCTTCATACAGTGAGAGATGTAGCTGCTTTAGAGTAGCTACCAGAGAAAAACCAAGGAGAATGAAGATAAACACCTTCCTCCTCCCTTCTCCTCTTGGCGTATCTCCTCTTGGATTCTCCCATCTTCTAATTTGCTGCTATTATACCCTGTTGGTTAAAGTCCACCAAAAGCTGGAGGGCAAAGGTGTCAAGGGGGTGCAGTCTATGGACATAGGCTCCCTGGGCACACAGCAGGGCACGGAAGGTCCCGTTGTGGATCTGAGAGTCAATCAAAGCATCACCAGCATGGTGAAATGGCTGCTAGAAATCAACCCTAGTGTGTTCTTGCTCAGATACAGCAGCAGTCTGTTTTTTCCCCTCACATAATAGTCCAAAGTGGATTTCCTGCTTTACAGGTGCCTGCACTTAACTAAGCAATTCAGGGTCTCTTCTGTTGATGACTCTAACTTCCCCTCACATGTCTCAGTGTTGGCATCCTATCCTCAGAAGGAAACACTACCAAGGTGTACCTCTGAAAGGTTTCTTCTGAACCATATCTGGAATTGGCAAGTATCGTTCACACTCATGTTTCTCTGGAGACAATTTGGTTCCATTTCTACACCAAACTACAAGTGACACAACATAATAGGGAGTACTTTGTGCTTCCAAAAAGGGAAAATAGAGTTCTATAAGCAGCTAGTATTTGGGAGCAAATTCTATAAAATCCAGTATTATAATTTCTCAAAAAGATCATTTTCCAGCATCTTAGTCTAAGAACTCTAAGAGTGAGATGATGTTGAGTTAAACTCACTAAACCCCTACTCTCTGTCCAATGTAGCAAGAGAAAACCGTACACTGGGTTTCGGCCCCTGAATATGCAAAAGCAAAATTCAGAGAGATGAGTACTTCATTCTGTATTCTAAATCCACACACACACTCGTATCTCCCTCATCCTTCTTTCTATCAGTGTTCGACTTCTTTTCTTCTCACCCTTGTCCCATGGTTCATTTCTGTTTTATGAAGTTGTCACCTACAATCTATCTCAGCCTCAGGGACCCCAGCTAGCACAATATAATAACCTCACAAATTGGCCTCAAACCTTGGGACTGGAAACCAGTTTTAATCTCCTCAGTGCTCAGTAGGGAAAATGAGGGCAGTTATAAATGTTAGGCTGTTAATCAGACATGAGCAGGTCCCACTCCATCCTGGATGGGTCATCTTTCCCTGCCCCATCTTGAAGTTTTGACCAGAGCATGCCCAGAGAGCCACCATTTTGTGATCAAGACTGCTAAGTTGCCACTCTTATCAAGCCCAAACAAGATATCAACACCCAACAGGGGTTTTCCAAACCACCAGCACCAGCATTGGTACATCAAGACTAAAAGGTGATACTGAATGCCCCTGGGGTTCATTATGTCCTATTTACATGAATTATCTCGGAGTCCCACCCCCAAACTCATCTCCACCCCCACCCGCTGCCCCCTGGGTCTTGCTTCAGTGTTAATGGTAAGTGCCTTTCCACAAGGAGAAAAATTATATAATCTTAAGCCATCAATCAACTTGTCAGTGAAAAGACACAGGACACAGAGGAGTTATCACTACTCTGAGAAAATGAACCTTACCCTCACTGTGGGGCTGCTTCTGGTCTCCAGAGAGCCTATTCTCCTTTCTCGACAGTGTGCTTTTGCTTTGATTAAGAAACTCCTACTGCTTGAAACTCTACTGTGTCTCTTGATTTAATTTTTTCCTTCAAGGGGACAAGAACTGAGGAGTTGCTGTTCTACCAGTAACATAAAGATTTCTGCTCAAAGGCTTCATCCTGTATCATCTATCAAACAAGTCATGAGTCTCATTGAATAACCAACATGAAACAACAATGAGAATTTGCATGATGACACATTAAAATTTAAAATGTTTTTTTGTTAAATAATTCATTTGAGTAAATGGCTATTTATTTTCAGAAAATTAGTTTTAGTTTCATTCAAGAGGTATAAGCATGAAGAACAGTAAAAAGTCATCATGGTATGTGCTTGTGAGCCCAGCCGCGTTTCTCTGTTTTCCACTGTGTGCCTCCAGCCATCACAGAAGCTGTGATATTAGTGAGGGGAATAATACATCAGAACAAGCTGCACTGCTGGGAGTTGAGCTTCAGTGTATGATTTTCTTTATACTTTAGCCATAATGATCAGAAATGAGCAGATCCTGGTCATTCACAAGTAATGTTCTACAATATCCTAAATTCCCCCAATTTGCATACACTGTAGCCCGCAATTCCAACCCTAGATGCCGTAAATATAAGTAAAAATGTAGTTGAACCCTATCAACTATGAATAGTTCTATAAATATAAGACCAAAGTTATTTATAAAGCTATTTTCTGGCTAAGAATCATCCCTTTCTCTTCATTGCTACTGCAAACATTAGCATTTGGTTCTCTTTTCAGGGTCATTTTCTGCAAAGAAATAAAGATTTCATGCCTTCACCAGTTTGTACTTCAGCAATGCGAAGAATAAAGCTTCATGGTCCCATGAAGAGGCTAACTCAGCAACTCATGCCTACTGAGTCTCTCAGTCCTGAGCAAAGTTGTTAATATATATTGTCCCAAGGATGCAGATTTGAGGGTGAAGTGCAGACTGCTCAGAATGTCCAGCCACTGACTTTTTCTCTGCTAAAACTAGGGGAGTGTTAATGTTCTCTGAAAAAACTTCCTTTGTTTGCATCCATGAATGATCTTGCACTTTTCTATATCAGGCACTTTACCATGATTGCTTGTCTGTTTATCTGTCAGATCCCTGCATTCGGCTTAGAGCTCCTTGACCAGGTGCTATAAATCAAAAAGTGCACACCTGTTGGGTATTTCACCTGAAGAATTTCCTGGAGAATTGTGAGAAGATATTTTATCAACTGTCATATCAAGTAGTTAGAATCAGACCTGAGATTTGCCTTTAGACTGATTCCAAATCCCAGGACTATATAGTGCATCTTCAAAGTGATGGAGACATGAACTTCATGAATCTCTGAAGTTGGACCAGTAGCCTCCATATAGATGATCTGGCTGTAAGAGGTCACATCTCTTAGAGGCTGTATAAATTCAACTTCAAGAAATTGTTGGGATCCTTCTGGATACAAACAGGAAAATGGTAACCCCAGGCTAAGGAGTCACTAGACCTAACATAAATCTTATTTTATATTAATAGGCAGAATAATGTCAACATTATTTACCCTATTTTCTTTCTCTGGCATCTACTATCACCACTCATTGCCCTAGCTATGTTTCTGGGTTGCATTACAAAATTTGCAATTCCTCCTCTGGCAGTATTACATTCTGGTAAAATTTTATCAACCAGCATGGGGAAGGGAGAACCCCTTAATTGGTAGCCTTTTCTAATTTCAAGCTAAAATATTCATCAAAGCATTTCAAGGAGAAGGGAAAGATAGTGGAAAGTGGATCAAAATTATCAATTTATAAAGAGGCAAACATCAAGAATGCACTAGTTGTAAATTACTTCAGCTATGATGGCTTGGAAGACTCTACACATGGACATCACCAGATGGTCAATATCAAAATCAGATTGATTATATTCTTTGCAGCCAAAGATGGAGAAGCTCTATACAGTCAGCAAAAACAAGACTGGGAGCTGACTGTGGCTCAGATCATGAACTCCTTATTGCTAAATTCAGACTTAAACTGAAGAAAGTAGGGAAAACCACTAGACCATTTAGGTATGACCTAACTCAAATCCCTTACAATTATACAGTGGAAGCAAGAAACACATTGAAGCAATTAGATCTGATAGAGTACCTGAAGAACTACAGATGGAGGTTTGTGACATTATACAGGAGGCAGTAATCAAGACCATGCACAAGAAAAAGAAATACAAAAAGTTAAAATGGTTGTTTCAAGAGGCCTTACAAATAGCTGTGAAAAGAAGAGAAGCAGAAGGCAAAGGAAAAAGGAAAGATACACTTGTTTGAATGCAGAGTTCCAAAGAATAGCAAGGAGAAATAAGAAAGCCCTCCCTAGTGATCAATGCAAAGAAATAGAGGAAAACAATAGAATGAAATAGACTAAAGACCTCTTCAAGAAAATTAGAGATACCAAGGGAGCTTTTCATGCAGAGATGGGCACAATAAAGGACAGAAAGGGTATGGACCTAACAGAAGCAGAAGATATTAAGAAGAGGTGGCAACAATACATAGAAGAACTGTGCAAAACAGATCTTATGACCCAAATAATCATGATATTGTGATCACACACCTAGAGCCAGACATCCTGAAATGCAAAGTCAAGTGGGCCTTAGGAAGCATCACAACGAACAAAGCTAGTGGAGGTAATGGAATTACAATTGAGCTGTTTCAAATTCCAAAAAAGATGCTGTGAAAGTCCTGCACTGAATATGTCAGCAAATTTGGAAATCTAAGCAGGGGCTACAGGACTGGAAAAGATCAGTTTTCATTCCAATCCAAAAGAAACTCAATGTCAGAGTGCTCAAAGTACTGCACAATTGCACTCATCTCACACACTACCAGAGAAATACCCAAAATTCTCCAAGCCAGGCTTCAACAGTATGTGAGCTGTGAACTTCTAGGTGTTCAAGCTAGATTTAGAAAAGGCAGAGGAGCCAGAGACCAAATTGCCAACATCCGTTGGATCATCAAAAAAGCAAGAATTCCAGAAAAACATCTACCTCTGCTATTGACTGTACCAAAACCTTTCACTATGTGATCACAACAGATTGTGGAAAATTCTTAAAGAGATGGGAATACCTGAACACCTTTCCTGCCTCCTGAGAAATCTGTATGAAGGTCAAGAAGCAACAATTAGAACTGGACATGAAACAACAGACTGGCTCCAAACTGGGAAGGGAGTATGTCAGGCTGTATATTGTCACCCTGCTTATTTCACTTATACACAGAGTACATCATGAGAAATGCCAGGCTGGATGAAGCACAAGCTCGAAACAAGATTGCTTGGAGAAATATCAATAACCTCAGATATCCTGATGACACCACACTTATGGCAGAAAGTGAAAAACTAAAGAGCCTCTTGATGAAAGTGAAAGAGGACAGTGAAAAAGTTGGTCAAAGCTCAACATTCAGAAAAGGAAGATCATGGCATCTGGTCCCATCATTTCATGGCAAATAGATGGGGAAACAGTGGAAACACTGACAGATTTGATTTATTTATTTGTTTTTTGGGGTTCCCAAATCACTGCAGATGGTGACTGCAGCCATGAAATTAAAAGACACTTGCTCCTTGGAAGAAAAGTTATGACTAACCTAGACAGCATATTAAGAAGTACAGACATTGTTTTGCCAACAAAGGACCATCTAGTCAAAGCTATGGTTTTTCCAGTAGTCATGTATGAATGTGAAATTTGGACTATAATGAAAGCTGGGTGCTGAAGAATTGATGCTTTTGGACTGTGGTGTTAGAGAAGACTCTTGAGAGTCCCTTGGACTGTAAGGAGATCTAACCAGTACATCCTAAAGGAAATCAGTCCTGAATATTCTCTGGAAGTACTGATGTTAAAGCTGAAACTCTAATACTTTGGCCACCTGATGCGAAGAGCTGACTCATTTGAAAATACCGTGATGCTGGGAACAATTGAAGGTGGGAGGAGAAGGGAACGGCAGAGGATGAGATGGTTGGATGGCATCACTGACTCAATGGACATGAGTTTGAGTAAACTCTGGGAGTTGGTGATATACAGGGAAGCTTGGCATGCTGCAATCCGTGGGGTCACAAAGAGTTGGATAGGACTGAGCTACTGAACTGAACTGAACTGATGATGGTTTGGAATAGGATATGGGTTTAGTCTATTTTAAGAAGGCTTTTGTAGTAGAGTAGTAGTGCTATGGCCAGAATAAGTCAAGAGGGGCCCATAACTGGACATTGCACTTCTATTCCTATGATACAAGTTTCTGTTGCTTTCTGTTAGTGGTTTTCTGACCACTTTACTTCACATGTGATGAAGCTGCTGTTGAGAAAATCTATCAGTGTAATAAAGAGTTTCAGAGGTGATGAGATGAACAAATTTTAGAAATAGTTTCTTTTATTTAATAAAACACAGCACAACAATAGCAGATTTCGTTGCACCAGGGAGAAAAATACCCCCTACAATTCTCTGAAAGTTATTCTCCATGAAGGCTTCAGAATATTCTTTTCTCAAGGGGGACAAAAAAAAAGAAGCATTAAAGCTTCATTGAAACTAAATATCAGCAAACAAAAAGAAGCAGTGATTTTGAAGGAAGTTCCTTTAGGTAATTTGTGAATTTGAAACAATTATTTTTTTCTCTAGGCAAATACTTTCTAATAGGACAGAAAAAAATAGCCAAATGCTGTGTGGAAATACCTATGAATAACCAGAGATTTCACAAATCTTGTGATTCTAAAAGTCATTACCATGTGTGATGATGTGTTCCTATCCAACAGATTCAGGGTAGTCAGGTGTGAGGAAGTGAAATCCGGGAGTCCATCCATGTGGGCAACCCAAGGATTGTCATGAGATACTATGGCCTTTCTCACTATTATATATACATTTGTGAAAGTTTGCTGTGGACTTCTCTTTGCCAATAGCCTTCCTTTAAATACTCTTAGAAGCATCTTCTTTAGTGGTATTATTATCAGCAAACACCCTCCTATACTGGATCTCCACTTTTTATATTTTAAATATAATTTAAATCTATCTATCTACATTTATGCATATTACCACCTCAACATGTAACCAATATGTAGAAATTATTACTGAGGTATTTTACTTTTTTGTCTAAGGTCTTTAAGATATGGTATGTATTGTACACTTTCAGCTCATAATATGTTTATGTATTTTAAGTGCTCGTAGCTACATGAGACTGGAGGCTACCATATTGGATGGAAAATGGTAATTCAGTCAAATCCAATAAACATTAAATAAATGTTTCTTCATAAAACCAGTCAACTTCAGCTTCTTCAAAATCAGTGGCTGGTGCATAGACTTGGATTACTGTAATGTTGAATGGTTTGCCTTGGGAATGAACCAAGATCATTCTGCTGTTTTAGAGGTGGCAGCAAAGTACAACCAAGACAGCGTATTAAAAAGCAGAGATATTACTTTGCAAACAAAGGCCTATCTAATCAAGGTTATGGTTTTTCTAATGGTCATGTACAGTTCTTCGGAAGAACTGTACAAAAAAGATCTTCACAACCCAGATAATCATGATGATGTGATCACTAATCTAGAGCCAGACATCCTGGAATGTGAAGTCAAGTGGGCCTTAGAAAGCATCACTATGAACAAAGCTAGTGGAGGTGATGGAATTCCAGTTGAGCTATTTCAAATCCTGAAAGATGATGCTGTGAAAGTGCTGCACTCAATATGCCAGCAAATTTGGAGAACTCAGCAGTGGCCACAGGACTGGAAAAGGTCAGTTTTCATTCCAAACCCAAGAAAGACAATGCAAAAGAATGCTCAAACTACCACACAATTACACTCATCTCACATGCTAGTAAAGTAAGGCTCAAAATTCTCCAAGCCAGGCTTCAGCAATACATGAACCGTGAAATCCCTGGTGTTCAAGCTGGTTTTAGAAAAGGCAGAGGAACCAGAGATCAAATTGCCAACGTCCGCTGGTTCACAGAAAAAGCAAGAGAGTTCCAGAAAAACATCTCTTTCTGCTTTATTGACTATGCCAAAGCCTTTGACTGTGTGCATCACAACAAATTGCGGAAAATTCTGAAAGACATGGGAATACCAGACCACCTAACCTGCCTCTTGAGAAATCTGTATGCAGGTTAGGAAGCAACAGTTAGAACTGAACATGGAACAACAGACTGGTTCCAAATAGGAAAAGGAGTACGTCAAGGCTGTATATTGTCACCCTGCTTATTTAACTTCTGTGAAGAGTACATCATGAGAAATGCTGGACTGGAAGAAACACAAGCTGGAATCAAGATTGCCGGGAGAAATATCAATAACCTCAGATATGCAGATGACACCACCCTTATGGCAGAAAGTGAAGAGGAACTAAAAAGCCTCTTGATGAAAGTGAAAGTGGAGAGCGAAAAAAGTTGGCTTAATGCTCAACATTCAGAAAACGAAGATCATGGCATCTGGTCCCAACACTTCATGGGAAATAGATGGGGAAAAAGTGGAAACAGTGTCAGACTTTATTTTTGGGGGCTTTAAAATCACTGCAGATGGTGACTGCAGCCATGAAATTAAAAGATGATTACTCCTTGAAAGAAAAGTTATGACCCACCTAGAGAGCACGTTCAAAAGCAGAGACATTACTTTGCCGACTAAGGCCTGTCTATGGCTCTGGTTTTTCCTGTGGTCATGTGTGGATGTGAGAGTTGGACTGTGAAGAAGGCTGAGCGCCGAAGAATTGATGCTTTTGAACTGTGGTGTTGGAGAAGACTCTTGAGAGTCCTTGCACTGAAAGGAGGTCCAAGCAATCCATCCTGAAAGAGGTCAGTCCTGTTGTTCTTTGGAAGGACTGATGCTGAAGCTCAAACTCCAATACTTTGGCCACCTGATGTGAAGAGCTGACTCATTTGAGAAGACCCTGATGCTGGCAAAGATTGAGGGCAGAAGGAGAAGGGGACAAAAGAGGATGAGATGATTGGATGGCATCACCGACTCGATGGACATGGGTTTGGGTGAACTCCGGAAGTTGGTGATGGACAGGGAAGCCTGGCATGCTGTGGTTCATGTGGTTGGAAAGAGTCAGACATGACTGAGCGACTGAACTGAACTGAACAATGTACTACATTTTGGACTCTTTTGTTGACTATGATGGGCTACTGCATTTCTTGTAAGGGATCTTGTATGCTGCATTCCATGAGGTCGCAAAGAGTTGGACATGTCTTAGCAATTGAACAACAATAGCATAGCAAAATAAACATTTTTTGTCCCTTTAATTTACATTATTATCCTTTCACAGAGGGAGCTAAAAGGGTTGTTATGTGAAGATGTTTATAAACTTACTTTGTAAAAGCAGATGAAATTTTTTGTCCTAGAATTCTGTGAGTTTGTTTGTTTTTTTGAACTTGCTATTCCTTTTTTTTCTTGTTTTTTATTGAATTATAGTTGATATACAATATTATATATGTTACAGGTGTACAATATAGTGATTCACAATTTTTAAAAGTCATACTCAATTTAGAGTTATTATAAGGGCTTCTCTCATGGCTCAGAGATAAAGAATCCACCTGCCAATGCAAGAGACATGGGTTTGTATCCCTGGGTCAGGAAGATCTTCTGGAGAAGGAAATGGCAACCCACTCTAGTATTTTTACTTGGGAAATCCCATAGTGACAGAGAAGCCTGGCAGGCTATATATAGTCCACGGGGCCACAAAGAGTTGGACATGACTTAGCGACTAAACAACAACATAGTTAGTACAAAATATATAATATTTTGACTTTAAACATTTGAAATCACCTGGGGAGCTATTTTAAAAAGACCATTATCTGGACCCCTTCCTTGGGATTTATGATTAAACTGGGAAACTTAAGAGACTTGGGGAAGAGTCTGAGCATTAATAGTTTATAAAAGCCTGAAGGATGGACTCCTGAAGAGCAGAGTGTCACAGACCAAGTTTGTCTTGGGTAACTTCTGAACCAATTTTTCCTTCCTTCAGCACAACTGTAATATTTATTTGTTAATTTGTTTTTATTATAAATTTACATTATAATTGTATTTCATTTAATAACTATGGATAATCATGGATCCTTAGTAGGTATATTCAGTTCAGTTCAGTTCAGTCACTCAGTCGTGTCTGACTCTTTGTGAACCCATGGACTGCAACATTCCAGGTTTCCCTGTCCATCACCAACTCCTGGAGTTTACTCAAACTCATGTCCATTGAGTCGGTGATGCCATCCAACCATCTCATCCTCTGTTGTCCCCTTCTCCCTCTGCCTTCAATCTTTCCCATCATCAGGGTCTTTTCAAGTGAGTCAGTTCTTCACATCAGGTGGCCAATGTATTGGAGTTTCAGCTTTGACATCAGTCCATCGAGAGAATATTCAGGACTGATTTCCTTTAGGACGGACTGGTTGGATCTCCTTGCTGTCCTCAGGACTCTCTCAAGAGTCTTCTCCAACACCACAGTTCAAAAGCATCAATCCTTCAGCACTCAGCTTTCTTTATAGTCCAACTCTCACATCCATACATGACTACTGGAGAAACCATAGCTTTGACTAGACCGACCTTTGTTGGCAAAGTAATGACTCTGCTTTTTAGTATGCTCTCTAGGTTGGTTATAACTTTTCTTCCAAGCAGCAAGTGTCTTTTAATTTCATGGCTGCAGTCACCATCTGCAGTGATTTTGGAGCCCTCCCAAAAATAAAGTCTGTCACTGTTTCCACTGTTTCCCCATCTATTTGCCTTGAAGTGATGGGACCGGATGTTACGATCTTTGTTTTCTGAATGTTGAACTTTAAGCCAACTGTTTCACTCTCCTCTTTTGCTTTCTTCAAGAGGCTCTTTAGTTCTTCTTGGCTTTCTGCCATAAGGCTGGTGTCATCTATATATCTGAGGTTACTGATATTTCTCCCGGCAATGTTGATTCCAGCTTGTGCTTCATCCAGTCCATCATTTCTCATGATGTACTCTGCATGTCAGTAAAATAATCAGGGTGACAATATACAGCTTTAATGTACTCCTTTCCTGATTTGGAACCAGTCATTTGTTCCATGTCTAGTCCTAATGGGTATATAGAACTTTAATATTTTAACAGTAATATTTGCTCATTGGACTAACTCAAACTGAACATATGGCATATCCAAGTTTGTTTTTTAATTGAGGTAATGTTGACTTATAAAATTGTATAAGTTTTTTTTTTTTTTTTAATCTTTAATTCTTACATGTGTTCCCAAACATGAACCCCCCTCCCACCTCCCTCCCCATAACATCTCATTGGGTCATCCCCATGCACCAACCCCAAGCATGCTGTATCCTGCGTCAGACATGGACTGGCGATTCAATTCTTACATGATAGTATACATGATAGAATGCAGTTCTCCAAAATCATCCCACCCTCTCCCTCTCCCTCTGAGTCCAAAAGTCCTCTGTACAACATCACTATTGGCTTCTACCTGCACTACAGCAGGCTCATCACCAAAATCCTAGTTTCTATCCATCACTGCAATAATGAACCCCCTTTACCCATTTTACCCTTTCCCTACATCCCTTTCTTTTGATAACCACCTATCTGCTCCCTGTATCTGTTTACTTTTATCTTGTTTTACTTATTCATTTATTTTAAAAATACCCCACATGTGAGTGAAATCACAATAGTTGTCATTCTCTGTCTGATCTTTTACCTTCCAGGTCCATCCATGGTGTCACACAGGTATAATTTTAAAATCAGGGTTAAGCTTACTGGAGCTGAATCAATAGAATGTTTAAATTGTGGTCACTTGGGAGATTTCCAGGTCACAAATATCTGCTGACCACGTTCTAATTCAATGATTCTTCTTCCTAAATGCTCTGCATTTTCCACTATCCAAACAACAGGTACATCTGCCTCTATTCCTGCCCTGCAAACAGGCTTATGTGTACCATCAGTCTAGATTCCACACATATGCAATAATATATGATATTTGTTTTCCTCTATCTGATTTGAAATAAAAGTGTAGGATTGTCATATACACACTGCTGCTGCTGCTAAGTTGCTTCAGTCGTGTCTGACTCTGTGTGACCCCATAGATAGCAGCCAACCAGGCTCCTCTGTCCACAGGATTCTCCAGGCAAGAACACTGGAGTGGGTTGCCATTTCCTTCTCCAATGCATGAAAGTGAAAAGTAAATGTGAAGTTGCTCAGTCGTGTCCGACTCTTAGCGACCCCATGGACTGCAGCCCACCAGGCTCCTCCGTCCATGGGATTCTCCAGGCAAGAGTACTGGAGTGGGGTGCCATTGCCTTCTCCACACTATGTTGTGTTAAAATAGATAGCTAGTAGGAAACTGAGGTATAGCACAGGGAGCTCAGCTCCATGCTCTGTGATGACCTAGAGGGGGTTGGGAGGCACGCTCAAGAGGAGATGATCTATGTAAATGGAACTGATCCACTTCATTGTACGGCGGAAACTAACACAACATTGTAAAGCAATTATCCTGAAATAAAAATAAATTTTAAAAAAACAGGTAAGTGAGACAAGATGTCAAATTGGCTTCATTTTCTATGTCATCTCTAATAGATTGGTGGTGATTTCCTACAGTGTTGTATTGCAAAACTGTCAAGAGTCTGCATCTGAGCCCAGCAGTAAAAAAACTCCAAGATCAACTATTAATGTCTGTCTTAGGTGACACGGATAAGGAGTGGCAGCACTTGGACAGGTTTTGCCACCTCTGAGTAACCTAATAAAAGTGGAGAACATTTTTCAGATGATCTTTATTCATCTATATGCATGTTACACAGAGTATATTACACTAGCATATTAGGATGTTATCAGGTTTACCTACGTGACAAACCACTATCTCAGGAGGCTTTTTAAATCTTGGCATAGAAAATGAACGTTTATTAAGTACCTATATGTTGCTTTTATTTTTAATTTTTGTTTTCTCTGTGTTTCATAAGACACCATGTTGCTCCTTCTAAGTGCTCAGTAATGTCTGACTCTGCAATTCCATGAACTACAGCCTGCCATGCTCCTCTATCTATGGGATTTCTCCAGGTAAGAATATTGGAGTCGGTTGCCTTTTTATTCTCCAAGGGATCTACCCAACCCAGGTCTCTTGTGTCTGCTGTATCAGCAGGTGGATTCTTTACCACTAGCACCACCCAAGAAGCCCATAAGACACCATGGGTGCAGAAAATGCAGGGCACAATTCCTGATTGTAAAAGATTTCTAGTTTCACTAGGGAGAAAATGTATAAATGGAAGAATATTTAATGAGGACAATCTTATTCATAATGACAGCATTATGTACTATATAATAAAGACAATGAAGAGAGTAAATTGATAATTATGTGATCTGAGGAACAAATGTAAATTCTGCAGGACACCAGATGCTTCTCTGACCAAAAGGACATTGGAGGCAAATAGGCTTGCCCATATATTGAACGAAGCTGGGCTCTGTCACAGACTTTCACAGAACACAATCAGCACAATGCAACAAACAAACAAACCAAAACGATCACTTCTACCTTATTAGAACTGTATATAGTGGAAGGGCCCAAGGCATTCAACAAACCTGGTTTCATATCTCAGCTTTGCCATCTGATTGTGTGTAACCTTCAGAGAGTTTATAAATGCCTGCAGATCCTTGCTCCTATTTACAAATTGGAGATACATAAACTTTATAGAACTGATTTAAGATTTATGAAGTTGTGTCTACAAGCTAATGCTTAATAGGTTCTCATTGAATAGCAGGATTTATGGCAATTGATTCTAAAACGATGATTTTGAGATGCACTCTTGAAACTGTAGTAAGTTTTCCAAAGGAAAAATAAATACTTCATCATAATGAACATCTCATTGTAATGTAAGATGCATTTTAGAAATTATAAACTGTGAACAAGAAGTGCATTTTAAGCTGGAAGTGGCATAGCATCAGGTCCAGTAGGGACAGACAGAACAAGCAAAGTAACAGCAGCTAAGGCTATCCTGGAGCCCGGCATTGTCATTAAACATTAAATTGTCATAGGAACCCCACCAGACTCTGAGTCTTGTTACTTGCTTCTTCTCAGGCCATGTATACTTCAAGAGCATGAGAACAGCTGGGATACATTATCAGTGGAACTGTGTCCCTCTAAAATTCATATGTCAAGGTCTTAATCCTCAGTATCTCAGAATGTGATCTTATTTGGAGATAGGATCTTTGCAGAGGTTAATCAAGTTGAAACCAAGCTTTTAGGGGGGGGCCCTAATAAAAGACAACTGAAAACAGCTCTTTTGCCCTTTCTCTGTTCATTTCTGTTCCCCTATAAGCTTAAAAGACCTTGATTATAGGAATGAGATCACAAGACAATTTAACCTAACTCTTGACTCATGTACACACTGTGCCTTGTCTAACCTGTTGATTCTTTTCCTAGATTAAAAAGAAGAATGAAGCAGTCCAAACAAATGCCTAGCTTTCTGCCCGCAATCCTCCCTGCCCCTGCCACACACACATCCCCCCACACAAACACACAATAAATCCTACAGGCAGGTCAATTAGCAAGATAACATCTGAAGAATCAGCCAGTCTGCACACAATGGAGAAGGATACAGAATCAAACCTCCTACCTCTATGATTCACTGAGATTCTTCCCTTTTTTTTTCATTTAAAAACTGTCCTAGTCAAGCAGCATCTTCAGAGTTAGTCTCTGGACATGAGTCCACCTTCTCCTTAGGCTGCTGGCTTTGCTGATTAAAGCATATTTCCTTTATATATATTTTCCTCTCAACTTATTGGTTTTTGAGTGGTGAGCAACAGAATTTGAGTTCAATAATATAACTAGTGGTGTGTTAAAAATGGGAAATTTGAAGGCAGGCATTCAGGGAGAATGCCATGTGGACATGAAAACAAATGCCTACATGACAAGGAGAGAGACCTGTGTCAGATCCCTTCTTCATGGGCTCAGATGGAACCAACTCTGACAGCATCTTGATGTCAGGCTTGTAGCTTCCAAAACTGTGAGACAATACATGAAATTTTTAAGTTTCCTTCTTTGTGGTATGTTGTTATGGTATTCCCATAAAAACAATACAGTGTGTATTATTTGTCAACTAAGTTTTTGTGCTATTCCACATATGTAAAGGAAGAATCTGTCTCCAAGATTCTATGTATTTCATACATGACCATTAGAAAAGAGAGCACATTTCAAAGATATATGTATAACTGAATAACTGTGCTATACTCCTGAAACTAACATGATATTATAAATCAACTAAACTTCAATAAAAAAAATTAAAGAATTGAAAAAATAAAATTCAATAAATATTCAAAATAAAAATAAAATTCAATTGTAATATTTAGAAAAATATATATTGGAATATTCTTATTTTTATGTAATAATTCTAAAGGACACTCTTTTTTCTGCCTTTCTCATTCACTGATGTACTCCTTCATCAAAAATAGGGGATATGACTGTAGACATTCATATTTGCAAAGGAACACTGTATAGACTTATTTGTACAACAAACACCTGTTCCCACTGTGCTCTGTGAACTGTGCTATCATTGAGACTACAGAAATTAATAGAATTGTCAAGATGACCTGTTAATGGAAGTCAGAATACGTAAGGAAAGAATCAATAGTGCCTGGGTTAAGGCAGTGCTGCAGCTGGATAATCAGGAAGGAACAACTAACCTAGCTAGCAAGCTGGTAGCAGACAGAGGGATTGCTTCCTAAAGAGCTGGTGCCTGAAAGGAGTACAAACTTGTCACTTTAAAAACGTAATTTGACCAGCGTCTACCCACTCTATTTCCTCCTTATATTTTTTTCTTTTAGTAAACACGTGCTCTCACACCTGAGCATGCATCAACATCACCTGGTATGTGCATGCTAAGTCACTTCAGTTGTGTTTGACTCTATGTGACCATGTGGCCTGCAGCCTACCAGGCTCCTCTGTCCATGAGATTCTCCAGGAAAGAATACTGGAGTAGGTTGCCATGCCCTTCTCCAGAGGATCTTCTGGATCCAGGGATAGAATCCTTGTCTCCTACATCTCCTGCATTGAGAAGTGTGTTCTTTACTACTAGTGCCACCTGGGAAGCCCCCAGCATCATCTGGAAGACCTGTTAAAACACAGATTTCTGGGCTTCACTTAGAATTTCTCTTTTTTAAATTTTATATTGGGATGTAGCTTATTAACAATCTTGTGTTTGTTTCAGGTATATAGAAAAGTGATTATGCTATGTATATACAAGTATCCATTCTTTTTCAAATTCTTTTCCCATTTAGGTTAGTACAGGATATTGAGCAGAATTCCCTGTGTTATAGAGTAACTCTTTGTTGGTTATCTATTTTTTTAAATTTTTGTTGGAGTAGAGTTGATTTACAATGTTTTGTTAGTTTCAAGTGTACAGCAAAATTAATCAGTTATGCATCTACTCTTTTTTAAAAATTATTTTCCCATATAGGCCATTATGGAGTATTGAATAGAGTTCCCTGTGCTAATCAGTACGTCCTTATTAGTCACCTATTTAATATTAATATTAACATATAGTAGTGTGTATATGGGGCTTCCCTCGTGGCTCAGTGATAAAGAATCTGCCTGCAATACAGAAGACCTGGGTTCAATCCCTGGATTGGGAAAATTCCCCAGAAGGCGTGGTAACCCACTTTAGTACTTTTGCCTAGGGAATTCCATGGACAGAAGAGCCTGGTGGGTTACAGTCCATGGAGTCACAGACTCAGATATGACTGAGTGGCTAAGCAGCATCAACAGCATCAGTACATATATGTCAATCCCAATCTCCCAATTCATCCCTCCCCATGATTATCCCCTGGTAACCATAAGTTTCTTTCTACATTTGTGATGTTTCTTCTATTTTGTAAATAAATTTATTTGTCTTAGATTCCACATATAAGTAATATCATATGATATTTGTCTTTCTGTGTCTGAGTTACTTTACTCAATATGATGATCTCTAGGTCCATGTTGCAAAACGGCATTATTTTGTTGTTGTTTTCATGGCTAAGTAATATTCCATAGTATATATGCACCACATCTTCTTTATCCATTCCTTTGTTTATGGACATTTAGCTTGCTTCCATGTCCTGGCTATTGTAAATAGTGCTATAATGAACACTGGGGTGCATGTATCTTTTTGAAACATGATTTTCTTGAGATATATGCCCAGGAGTGGGATTGCTAAGTCATATGGTAATTCTGTCTTTTGTTTTTTAAGGAACTTCCATCTTGTTCTCTATGGTGGTTTTATCAGTTTACATTCCCGCCAACAGTGTAAGAGTGTTCCCTTTTCTCCACACCCTCTCCAGAATTGTTTGTTTGTAGATATTTTTGATTATGGCCATTCTGAATGATGTGAGATAGTTTTGGCTTGCATTTCTCTATTAATTAGTCCTTTTTGGCCATCTCTATATCCACCCTTTTTTTTTTTTTTATTGGGTTGGTTGTTTGTTTTCTATATTTTGGAGATTTATCCCATCAGTTGCTGCAGCTATACAGCAGTGTGTACATATCAATCCCAAACTTGCAATCTGAGATATCACCTCACACCAGTCAAATTGGCCATCATCAAAAAATCTACTTAGGATATTTGATTCAGCATTTCTGATGGGGGCCCAGGAATCTGCATTTCTACTGTTGCTGATGCTGCAGATCTAAGACTTACGGCCAGAAATCCTCTTAGTAAATATTTATGGGCATCAACTTGGAAGCAAGTCAGGGATATAGCACAGAATAAAACAGTGTAACAATCATGAAAATAACAGATATCAAATCAATAAGCTTCTTTTTAGCGCAACTGTGCTTGAATCTCTACTTCTTTGTGTATGGGGGAGAACATAATGAGAGTTGTTTCTCTAACAACATACTGCTGCTGCTGTTAAGTCACTTCAGTTGTGTCCGACTCTTAACGACCCCATGGATTGCAGCCTACCAGGCTCCTCCGTCCATGGGATTTTCCAGGCAAGAGTACTGGAGTGGGGTGCCATTGTAGTCCATGCTAATAGAAGAAGTGTGCTTCCAAAAAGATGAATGTCCTCTGTCTGTTCTCTTTCCTTCCATTTTAATGCCTGAATAGTATGGTCTGGTGAAATGGAATCTGATCTGCTAAGGTTAGGGTTTATAGATGTGGACATTGTATTGACAAGGATTGCTAACAGCTTTCTTTTTTATCCCTTTCTCCTTTTACTTGAGAGTGACATTTTGAGTCATCCACATAGGGCTTCCTCTTCAGCACTCTCAAAGGAACAAAGAATCATCTGATGTGCTTTGTTGAGGCTGTCAGAACTGGGTAATCGTATGTTTATTCTCTGTGATGCATGTTGAGAGGACATAAGAAGTAGCTGGGCCCAGCAGTCTATTAGGAAGAAACTATCCAGAGAAGGAGCAAAAAAGCAATGGTCTGGCAGGGAGATGTTGCCTGTTCTTTCCAGCTTATGATCTGGGCTGGCATATATTTGTATTTGTGCTGATTATATCTTGAAATATCTTAGGTCCAGCTAATCAAGAATGCATGCATTTTACCAAAAGGAAACTCAACAACTGAACAAAAGTTCAGCCTCTCATTATTTCAAAAACCAAACACTGGGTTTTAGAAGGGGGAAAAAAAAAAGATTCCTGTGAAAGTTTCCCCTGTGAGCACTTGAGAACAAGATGCTATGTTCCCCAGGAGTGGGCCTATCTATTATTTGTCTTCAGAAAGTCAGCCTGATCTTTCAGAGAATGGCAAGGAGGATATAAGCAAGATCAGAATGGATGTGACTAGTCATTTCTCTAGAGATCAGACGATTTGTTAGTAATCCATAAGAATGTAGAGACAGTCTCTTGTAGGTATCTAAGATGCTCAGTGCTGTGTGAATAAAGCAAAACAGTAACATTCTCTGATTCCTATGCCCTCATCCATTTGAGAGATATTTTACTGTTAACAGAACAAAGCCCTGTTGCCTGCATGGCCAGTCTGAATTAACACAGTGATTGATTTTTTTTTTTTCCAGTGAAATTTGTATTGAACATTCAAGAAAACAGAATTACTTAAAACGGCATGCACAAGGATATATCTAAATTAGTACTGTTAATATTTTTACTCCATTGTTGTGATCGTTCCTTATTGCTCCATTTTAGATCGAATTCATTGGCTTCTGAAAATATTTGTGGAGCATTTTCCAGCTGCTAGACTTATAGGCACTAAAAAGATGAATGCCTGGGTCCTTGATTTTAAGATGCGCACAAGATCTGTCTTCCATCTTAATGATCTAATTTACATTACTATCATTTACAAACTCTTACTATGCACAGAGTGCTGCTACCTTTGATTAACACTGCTCTAACATACTAAGGATCTCATTTGCACAAGCCTGTTCATCCTTCCCATTCTTAAGCACAGGAGAGACATTTGCTCTAAGCGCCCATCCACTTACCTGAATGTATGTTTCCGCTGTCTTAAAGTACAAGCTGAATGCCTCAAATTTAGAGATCCATTTAGATTACTTGTATGTTATAAATGGTCTGGAATTTCTATGAAATAGTTTTAACAATTTGATATATTTGGCTATGTAGAAAAGTTTCTGTGTGTATGTATAAACATAAGCAAAGTCGAAAAGAAAAATGGTGTATGGGGGAAATTTCGTTTTTCAACTTACACTAAATATGAAAAGCCAGCTTCCAAATACATAAAGGACTGTTAAAAGGACAAAAAAAAAAAAAAAAAAAAAAGATCAAAATGTTGTAGGAAAATGTGTGGGGAAAATGTGAACAGATAACTTAGAAGAAAAGACATACAAATACTTTAAAGATAAAAATGTGTTCAATTTCATTCATTTAAGCACTTGTGAGTGATGGCTACATGAGACCATCTCTTACTTATCAGATGGCAAATGCTCAAAGACTTGACAATACTCTGTTGGGGATTTTCATATAGAAACCCATCATTCTCCTACAGTGCTGATGCAGGTGTAAAGTAAAGTCAGGCTAAGGAAGAAGATTTGGGAGTATTTTATAATGCCACAAATTCAACAATCCTTTTGCCAAGAACTGCTCTTTCCAGGAATTTACCTTGAAAATATACCTTCAGAAATATGAAGCATCAGATGCAGAAGGCTATTCATTGTGGCATATCACAAATAGCAAAATATTAGAAAACCCAACAATTCCCATCAGTAGGAAATTGGCTAAATAAACTATGATACATTTGCACTGTTAAAAGAATAAGGGGGAAAAAAAAGGAAAAAAAAAGAAAAGAATGAGGAATGAGGAATAATATCTATATTAGCTGATAGTAATTTAGGTATGAAAGTGAAAGTGAAAGTGAAGTGGCTGAGTCGTGTCCGACTCTTTGTAACCCCATAGACTGTAGCCTACCAGGCTCCTCCGTCCATGGGATTTTCCAGGCAAGAATACTGGAGTGGGTTGCCATTTCCTTCTCCAGGGGATCATCTTGACCCAGGGATTGAACCCAGGTCTCCCACCTTGTAGGCAGATGCTTTACCATCTGGGCCACCAGGGATAAATATAACAAACACACATGCATGCAGACATATACATATGCAGATTTTTGTGTAAGAAAAAGGGAGATTTTTTTTTTTTCTCAAAGATAAACACAAAAGGATAAGACATGAAATACTGAAATGATTCCACCAACTAGGTGAGTGAGGGTAGAGTGGAGGTAATAAGAGTGAACTTCTCCCACCATACACTTTTACACCCTTGACTTTTGAACCATATTGGTGTTGAATTATTTTGTTAAAAAGTTAAATGAAATGTGATCAATAAGAAAATTCCTAATATTGAAAAAGAATTGCAATTGTATGTCTGAATGATAGCACAAGTACAAATAAAAAGAGTCATTCAGTGTTAACTTTTGAACAGATTCTTCCTATTGTTCACCATTAGTGGAATATAGTCCAAGGACTCAATATAACTGCTGAAACATAGAAAACTTTAGTAGATTTCATGTTATTAGAGGTCAGGTTATCATAAATCTTAAACTATTCATTTTTGTATATTATAGGAGATACATAGATAGATACTGATAGACAGATCCATGTTGAAGTCCACTGATATTCTGGAAGTAGGAAGTCAAGAGATACTTGGAGTAACAGGCAAGTTTGACCTTGGAGTACAAAATGAAGCAGGGCAAAAGCTAACAGAGTTTTGCCAAGAGAACACATTAGTCATAGCAAACACCCTCTTCCAATAACACAAGAGACAACTCTACACATCGACGTCACCAGATGGTCAATACTAAGATTAATTATATTATTTGGAGCTGAAGATGGAGAAGCTATATACAGACAGCAAGAACAATATATATGGAATTTAGAAAGATGGTAATGATGACCCTGTATGCAAGACAGCAAAAGAGACACAGATGTGTAGAGCAGACTTTTGGACTCTGAGGGAGAGGGAGAGGGTGGGATGATTTGGGAGAATGGCATTGAAACATGTATACTATCATGTAAGAAACGAATTGCCAGTCTATGTTTGATGCAGGATACAGCATGCTTGGGGCTGGTGCATGGAGATGATCCGGAGGGATGATGTGGAGTGGGAGGTCGGAGGGGGGTTCATGTTTGGGAGCTCATGTACACCCATGGCGGATTCATGTCAATGTATGCCAAAACCAATACAGTATTGTAAAGTAAAATAAAGTAAAAATAAAAAAAAAAAATTAAAAAAAGAACAATACCTAGAGCTGACTGTGGCACAGATCATCCTTTCCTTATTGCAAAATCAGGTTTAAATTGAAAAAAGTAGGGAAAACCATTAGGCCATTTAGGTTTGACCCTAAATCAAATCCCTTATGAGTATAGAGTGGAAGTGATGAATAGATTCAAGGCATAGAGTGTCTGAACAAATGCGGACACAGGTTCATAATATTGTAAAGGAGATGGTGATCAAAATCATCCCCAAGAAAAAGAAATGCAAGAAGGCAAATGGTTGTCTGAGGAGGCCTTACAAATAGCTGAAAAAAGAAGAGGGGTGAAAGGCAAAACAGTAAGGGAAAGATATACCCAACTGAATGTAGAGTTTGTGAGAATAGCAAGGAGAGATAAAAAAGGCTTCTTAAGTGAACAAAGCAAAGAAGTAGAGGAAAACAATAGAATGGGAAAGACTAGAAATCTCTTCAAGAAAATTGAAGATACTAAAGGAGCATTTTATGCGAAGATGGGGACAATAAAGGGCAGAAATGGTAAAGACCTAACAGAAACAGAGGAGATTAGAAAGAAGTGTCAAGATTACATCAAACTATAAAAAAAAGGTCTTAATGACTAGGATAATGACAATGGTGTTGTCCCTCACCTAGAGGCAGACATCCTGAAGTGTGAAGTCAAGTGGGCCTTAGGAAGCATTTCTATCAACAAAGCTAGTAGAGGTGATGGAATTCCAGTTGAGCTATTTCAAATCCTAAAAAAAATTATGCTGTTAAAGTGCTGCACTCAACATGCCAGCAAATTTGGAAAACTAACTAGTGACTACAGGACTGGAAAAGTTCAGTTTTAATTCTAATCCTAAAGAAAAGCAATGCCAAAGGATGTTCAAACTACTGTACAATTGCACTTATTTCACATGCTAGCAACATAATGCTCAAAATTCTTCAAGCTAGGCTTTGTCAGTACATGAATTGAGAACTTCAAATGTAAAAGCTGGATTTAGAAAAGCCAGAGGAACCAGAGATCAAATTGCCAACATCTGTTGAAGCATAGAAAAAGCAAGGAAATTATGGAAAGCCATCTATTTCTGCTTCAGTGACTATGCTAATGCATTAGACTGTGTGGATCAATTTCTTAAAGTGATGGAAATGCCAGACCACTTTACCTGTCCCCTGAGAAACCTGTATGATGATCAAGAAACAACAGTTAGAACTGGACATGGAGCAATGAACTGGTTCCAAATTGGGAAAGGAGTACATCAATATTGTCACCTGCTTATTTAATTTATATTCAGAGTACATTATGTGAAATACTGGGCTAGATGAAGTGCAAACTGGAATCAAGATAATTCTCAGGGAGAATTATCAACAACCTTAGCTATGCAGATGATATCAGTCTAATGGCAGAAAGTGAAGAGGAACTAAAGAGCCTCTTGATGCAGGTAAAAGAGGAGAGTTAAAAAGCTGGCTTAAAACTCAACGTTCAAAAAACTAAGATCATGGCATCTGGTCCATTGTTTCATGGCAAATAGATGGGGAAAAGTGTTCTTGGTCTCCAAAATCACTGTGGGCAGTGACTGCAGTCATGAAATTAAAACACATGTCATGTACAGATGTGAGAGTTGGATTTAAAGAAGACTGAACACTGAAGAATTGATGCTTTTGAATTGTGGTTGCTGAAGAAGACTCTTGAGAGTCTCTTGGACAGTAAGGAAATCAAACCAGTCAATCTAAAAGAAATTGACCCTGAATTATTGGAAGGACTGATGCTGAAGCTGAAGCTCCAATATTTTGACAATCTGATGAGAAGGGCAAACTCATTGGAAAAAATCCCTGATACTGGGAAAGACTGAGGGCAACAAGAGAAGGGGCAACAGTGGATGGAATAGTTGGATGGCATCATTGACTCAGTGAACATGAGTTTGCACAACTTCCTGGAGATAGTGAAGAACAAGGAAGCATGGTGTGCTGCAGTCCATGGGGTCACAAAGAGTCAGATACAACTTAGGGACTAAACAACAACAGTGTTCTCCTAGAGGAAGGAAGAGATTCAAACTTAGAGGAAGACTGGAATTGGAAGGGTCAGTAGGAAGTCACTGAAAAGAGACTAGAAGGAATTCCAGTGTCCATGAGTACACTTAGTGCTCAAATCTTGGTTTAAATCACACACCCAATATTATCAGGTTTCTTTGGAGAAAGTGGTGATTCCAGGTATGTGTTGGGGATAATACAGTGGCCTTGGAACATATTGTTGTATCTAACCATTAGAGTTGTTCAGAATGTGGTAGTTGCATGGAAAAAAAAGAGAGTCACAAAATGGTTCCAAGTCACCAAAATTCAGACAACATAAGAATTTCAAAGGATAAGGAAATTAACAAAATATAAAAAAAATAAAATATGAGTCTGTAGATATAGTAAAGAAAAGAACAAATGGTCAGAATATAATTCCTTACCAAACAATGCTAGCTACTTAGTATAAATGAAATTATGGAATTATATAATCACCATTTTACACCTCTGCTGTAATCATTCATTTAAGCAAGCATTATCATCTGATATTAAAAGATTGGGTGAAAAATTTGGGGACCAAATAATTTTAGAGAGGCTCAAAGTATCACCTCAAATTTTGTTTATGATTGGGAAAAAAACAGGTACATCTTCAATGGAGATATCTAATGGATACTACTCTATCATATCCAAGGGCACTATCTTAACATTATCAATAATGAGTCAAACTGAAGTTGTGTGCTTTCTGATGTACACTGGTTTATGAAGCACATACTATGGCAACAAAAGATATAAGTAGAATTTAATTATGAGGTAAATCCAGAAAGTAAAACACTCCACAAGAAAATTGGCCAACTCATAAATGTGTTAGGACAGTTGCACATTAAACCAGACTAATGGACTATGGTGAGCAAAAGTAGATGAGGTTCTCCAAGTTTGAACAACTATTCCCCAGTAAAGACTGCTGTAAAGCAAGCCATTGTAACAACTGGTGAAATGGTACCAGACTGTCTATCAGGTAATATTATTTACCAAAGTTAACCTCATTTGTTAACTGACATTGTCATCATTCAGGAAAATGGCTTTGTCCTCAGCAGTTACATGTTGACGTATTTTTGTGTGAAATGTGAAGTGTGAAGATGTCTATAATGTAATTTTGAAAGTTGTACCCATAACTATAGGAGGAAAGAGCAAGGGCAAAAAAGGGAAAAAGAAGACATAAGCTTGGGGCTGGTGCACTGAGATGACCCAGAAGGATGGCATGGGGAGGGAGGAGGGAGGGGGGTTCAGGATGGGGAACACATGTATACCTGTGGTGGATTCATGTTGGTGTATGGGAAAACCAATACAATATTGTAAAGTAATTAACTTTCAATTAAAATAAACAAATTTATATTAAAAAATAAGAAATAAAATAAAAGCAGCAAAAGTAGCAATAATTTTTGGTGTTCACTGTATTTTCCAGGCTCCCCTGATGGCTCAGATGGTAAAGAATCTGCCTCCAATGCAGGAGACCTGAGTTCAATACCTGGGTTGGGAAGATTCCCTGGCAGAGGGCATGGCAACCTATTCCAGTATTTTGCCTGGAGAATCCCCATGGACAAAGGAATCTGGCGGGCTAGAGTCCATGGTTGCAGAATCAGATAAGACTGAGCAACTGGGCATGCACCCACCACAACAAAATATCCTGCATTGAGAGAATGAAGATCCTGCATGTTGCATCTAAGACCTGATTCAGCCAAATAAATAAATTAATAGGCTGAAAGAAAATCAGATAATAAAATTTAAAGAGAGTGCATTACCTTTATAAAGGAAATGGGAGAAGGAGTAGAAGCAGAAACTAAGGAAGAAAAGAGGAGGAGGAAGAGGGAAGGGGTAGGGAAGGCAGAGTAAAAGAGGAGTACAGGGGGATGAAGAGAATGGAGAATGAAGAATCTCGTTACTCAGTCACAGAGGACACTGTTCAGGATCTTTCTCCATATGCTTTTCTGTGGCCACATGTATTGATGAGTACTATTTTCCACTGAAATAATCTCATATATGATATCATATATGGTAACATATGTAAAGAGAAACTAGTGTATGGGTAGGATAAATTGATGAGAAGTGTTAAATGTAGTCCTTTGTTTGTTTGTTTGTTTTTTGCTGATTCTCTCCACAGGAATTCCTCTGTGCCAACGTAGTGCTATGTCTCTCACCACAAGGATAATATTTCTTCAGCTGGTCATCTTGTCTCCCTACATTAGCCTGCAGGGAATGTCAGTTTTACTACAAGCAGTGATCATCACCTCAGCAACAAGTGGACTAACCATATCTTTTTCTTATCTATATGCCCATAACTCTTTCTTGCAGATTTCTACAAGACCAGAAAATACTTGAGACCAATGAAGGTACTTTTACCTCTGCTATCCCCAGAATCTAATGAGGCTAGCATATCAGTTCAGTTCACTTCAGTCGCTTAGTTGTGTCTGACTTTTGCAACCCCATGAATTGCAGCACGCCAGGCCTCCCTGTCCATCACCAAATCCCAGAGTTTACCCAAACTCATGTCCATCGAGTCGGTGATGCCATCCAGCCATCTCATCCTCTGTCATCCCCTTCTGCTCCTGCCCCCAATCCTTCCCAGCATCAGGGCCTTTTCCAATGAGTCAACTCTTCGCATGAGGTGGCCAAAGTATTGGAGTTTTAGCCTCAGCATCAGTCCTTCGAAAGAACACCCAGGACTGATCTCCTTTAGGATGGACTGGTTGGATCTCCTTGCAGTCCAAGGGACTCTCAAGAGTCTTCAACACTGCAGTTCAAAAGCATGTTTTTCAACACTCAGCTTTCTTCACAGTCCAACTCTCACATCCATACATGACCACTGGAAAAACCATAGCCTTGACTAGACATACCTTTGTTGGCAAAATAATGTCTCTGCTTTCTAGGTTGGTCA
Organism: Capricornis sumatraensis; assembly: GCF_032405125.1. Lineage (NCBI taxonomy): Eukaryota > Metazoa > Chordata > Mammalia > Artiodactyla > Bovidae > Capricornis > Capricornis sumatraensis. Next base: position 122,837,039 of record NC_091071.1, on the reverse strand, counting down.
TAACTTTCCTTCCAAAGAGTAAGCTTTTTTTTAATTTCATGGCTGCGATCCCCATCTGTAGTGATTTTGGAACCCCCCAAAATAAAGTCTGACACTGCTTCCACTGTTTCCCCATCTATTTCCCATGAAGTGATGGGATCAGATGCCGTAATCTTAGTTTCCTTAATGTTGAACTTTAAGACAACTTTGTCACTCTCCTCTTTCACTTTCATTAAGAGGCTTTTTCAGTGGCACCCCACTCCAATACTCTTGCCTAGAAAATCCCACGGACGGAGGAGCCTGGTAGGCTGCAGTCCATGGAGTCACTAAGAGTCAGACAAGACTGAGCGACTTCACTTTCACTTTTCACTTTCATTCACTGGAGAAGGAAATGGCAACCTACTCCAGTATTCTTGCCTGGAGAATCCCAGGGACCGGGGAGCCTGGTGAGTTACCGTCTCTGGGGTCACACAGAGTTGGACACGACTGAAGTGACTTCGCAGTAGCAGTCACTTTCTGCCATAAGTGTGGTGTCATCTGCATAGCTGAGGTTATTGATATTTCTCCCGGCAATCTTGATTCCAGCTTGTGCTTCTGCCAGCCCAGCGTTTCTCTTGATGTACTCTACATGTAAGTTAAATAAGCAGGGTGACAATATACAGCGTTGATGTACTCCTTTTTCTATTAGGAACCAGTTTGTTGATCCATGTCCAGTTCTAACTGTTGATTCTTGACCTGCATATACGTTTCTCAAGAGGCAGGTCAGGTGGTCTGGTATTCCCATCTCTTTCAAAATTTTCCACAGTTTATTGTATCCGTTCAGTTCTGTTCAGTCACTCAGTCATGTTGACTCTGCGACCCCATGAATTGCAGCACGCCAGGCCTCCCTGTCCATCATCAACTCCCAGAGTTCACCCAAACTCATGTTCATCAAGTCGGTGATGCCATCCAGCCATCTCATCCTCTGTCGTCCCCTTTTCCTCCTGCCCCCAACCCCTCCCAGTATCAGGGTCTTTTCCAATGAGTCAACTCTTCACATGAGTTGGCCAAAGTATTGGAGTTTCAGCCTCAGTATCAGTTTTTCCAATGAACACCCAGAACTGATCTCCTTTAGGATGGACCGGTTGGATCTCCTTGCAGTCCAAGGGACTCTCGAGATCTTCTCCAACACCACAGTTCAAAAGCATCAATTCTTCAGTGCTCAGCTTTCTTAACAGTCCAACTTTCACATCCATACATGACTACTGGAAAAACCATAGCCTTGACTAGACAGACCTTTATTTGCAAAGTAGTCTCTGCTTTTGAATATGCTATCTAGGTTGGCCATAACATTCCTTCCAAGGAGTGTTTTTTTAATTTCATGGCTGCAATCACCATCTGCAGTGATTTTGGAGCCCAGAAAAATAAAGTCTGACACTGTTTCCACTGTTTCCCCATCTGTTTCCCATGAAGTAATGGGACCGGATACCATGATCTTCGTTTTCTGACAGTTGAGCTTTAAGCCAACTTCTTCTCTCTCCTCTTTCACTTTCATCAAGTGGCTTTTTAGTTCCTCTTCACTTTCTGTCATAAGGGTGGTGTCTCTGCAAATCTGAGGTTATTGATATTTCTCCTGGCAATCTTGATTCCAGCTTGTGCTTCCTCCAGCCCAGCGTTTCTCATGATGTACTCTGCATATAAGTTAAATAAGCAGGGTGACAATATACAGACTTAATGTACTCCTTTTCCTATTTGGAACCGGTCAGTTGTTCCATGTCCAGTTCTAACTGTTGCTTCCTGACAACATATAGGTTTCTCAAGAGGCAGGTCAGGTGGTCTGGTATTCCCATCTCTTTCAGAATTTTTCACAGTCTGTTGTGATCCACACAGTCAAAGGCTTTGGAATAGTTAATAAAGCAGAAATAGATGTTTTTCTGGAACTCTTTCTTTTTCTATGATCCAGTTTATTGTATAGCAGGTACCTAATATATGTTAACCATTCAACTTGATTAATGCCTTATATATATATATATAATAATGTTTTAATGCTTTTAGATTATTTTGTATTGATTTCTTCTTCAACATCCTAGCAAAAATATGTACAGAAATGAATATGAACATGGGAAATGTGGATAACCAAGATAAAGCCATGTGCATGTATTAGTTATCTAGGTTAATATTTTTAAGCCATTGATAGTTTTTTTCTAATATTGAATGACATTTTCAGATAGAAAAAAAAAAAACATAAAATATTCTGACTTTAATGTTTCATATCTTCTCTTAAGATATGAAATTTATCCATCTGTAAATCCAGGATAAGATATCATCTCATTTAGTCAATATTTTGTGCTCTTCTATAAAATGCTACATGTTCCACATGCACATTTTCCCCAAGCTAGAAATATTTAAATACCACTGCTCTTAGTAACTGCAATAGAAAGCAGTAGAAAGTACAGAGTGTTTTATTGTAAAGAGATAGAAGTGAATTCTATTACCAGTTGGGTCAGAATTATGCATTTCTGAACATCATTTAGCATTTCAGAGTCTCAGTATTCACAGCTTAGGATGATGATACACCTAATATAACAGCTGAAGAAAAAGTAAAAGTAGATTTAAAAAAGAGAGAGAGAGAGATAGTTATCAAGGCCTTCCTCATGGTTCAGGGATGGGCTTCAGGGCATGTGAAAACTGTATGCGATGTATTGGTGTATATGCAAGCACATAGGTACATTTGTCTGGAGAGAAACTGATCTCTGGATTCTCAAGAATACTTATGTCTATAGAAGATTAAAAGCCATTGTAAAATATGCACAAAATGAGTTATTATTCTCAGGTATGAGATGAAACTGATATATTCACTCCACTGTTGGTCTACAAATATATTTGTAATAGTTCCAACAGTGGACAGTAAAGAAGGAATGAATACTGAGGTTTAGAAAATGTGATGCCTATTTTGGTTTCAGTGCTCATTGGTTGCAGAATCTTAGGAAAAATTATTTGGTCTTTCTGAATCTCAGTTTCTTTTTTTTGTAAAATGAGAAGAGAAACTATATATTCCAGAAATGGTTTCATTATGAGGCAAAGAAAAGAAAAAAATATTCCTTGAGTGTCTGACACAAATCACTTCCACTCATACGTTATCTCATGAATTACTTTTTTTTTTTTTCTCTTCGATGTAAGTCATCCCCATTTTCTGTATTTTCTCACTGATGATACTTTTGCAAACTGCATTTCCTTGTCTTCATTATGAGATGCATTTTTCTTTTTGTCCCAGTTGCTTGCTGTCAAACAGCTACTAGAACCCTGGCTTCTTTTAATGACTCCTGTGGATTCCAGTCAACCCTTGTCATCTATGGGTAATACAACTGCAAGATGTGTCACCTGTTCACTCAGTCTGTCCAAGGGAAAATTATACCTTTACCAAGCATTTAGTTTCTATGGACTCTTTCACACTAGTCCAGGCCATGCCAGTACACATATGAAGGACTCACTATCTCATTATTATTATTATTTTTACTCTTCGGATGCTTCTTCTGCTTTCTTCAGTTCAGTTCAGTCTTTCAGTCGTGTCCGACTCTTTGCGACCCTATGAGTCGCAGCACACCGGGCCTCCCTGTTCATCACCATCTCCCAGAGTTCACTCAGACTCACGTCCATCGAGTCCGTGATGCCATCCAGCCATCTCATCCTCTGTTGTCCCCTTCTCCTTCTGCCCTCAATCCCTCGCAGCATCAGAGTCTTTTCCAATGAGTCAACTCTTAGCATGAGGTGGCCAAAGTACTGGAGTTTCAGCTTGAGCATCATTCCTTCCAAAGAAATCCCAGAGTTGATCTCCTTCAGAATGGACTGGTTGGATCTCCTTGCAGTCCAAGGGACTCTCAAGAGTCTTTTCTAACACCACAGTTCAAAAAGCATTAATTCTTCGTTGCTCAGCCTTCTTCACAGTCTGACTCTTACATCCATACATGACCACTGGAAAAACCATAGCCTTGACTAGACGGACCTTAGTCGGCAAAGTAATGTCTCTGCTTTTGAATATGCTATCTAGTTTGGTCACAACTTTCCTTCCAAGGAGTAAGAGTCTTTTAATTTCATGGCTGCAATCACCATCTGCAGTGATTTTGGAGCCCCCCAAAATAAAGTCTGACACTGTTTCCACTGTTTCCCCATCTATTTCCCATGAAGTGATGGGACGAGATGCCATGATCTTTGTTTTCTGAATGTTGAGCTTTAAGCCAACTTTTTCACTCTCCTCTTTCACTTTCATCAAGAGGCTTTTTAGCTCCACTTCACTTTCTGCCATAAGGGTGGTGTCATCTGCATATCTGAGGTTATTGATATTTCTCCTGGCAATCTTGATTCCAGCTTGTGTTTCTTCCAGTCCAGCATTTCTCATGATGTACTCTGCAGAGAAGTTAAATAAGCAGGGTGACAATATACAGCCTTGACATACTCCTTTTCCTATTTGGAACCAGTCTGTTGTTCCATGTTCAGTTCTAACTGTTGCTTCCTGACCTGCATACAGATTTCTCAAGAGGCAGGTTAGGTGGTCTGCTTTCTTGCACATTCCTTAAAGAAGTATCATGGGCAACAAAATCTGAGTGCTATCTACCTCCAAGTTGAATGGACTGGGCAATGCTGCAGTGGGTATTTTTCTGTAGTGGGATACTGGGTACTGAATTTTGGAAATACAAGGTTACTAGAGGAACCTTATAGGGCCTTCCCAGGAAATAATCTACTATGTCCTCTGCCTGCCTTTTATCTGTAGAAAAATTTTAACCAAAAATAAGTGTAATCAGAGAAATAAAATACAGAAGCAAAGGAAAATATTCTAACAAGACAAAATAATATAATCTAGCCATTAAACAAAGTCAGGGGCCTTTAGCTCTGTCTCAAGGAATATAGATAGTTTTCTTTTTAAATTTTTATTTATTTATTTATTTTTTTGTACAGTAACAAAATTTTTGTTTTATAAGTGTGTACCTTTCACCCATCTCACCCACTTCCCATGCCTCCCCTATGGCAACCACCAATCCATTCTCTGAATCTATGAGCTTGTTTTTTTTTTTTTTTTATCACATAGATAAGTAGGATCATATGATATTAGTGTTTCTCCATCTAACATTTCACTTAGCATGATGCTGTCAAGGTCCATCCATGTCATCCTGAATGGCAAGATTTCAATTATTTCTTATGGTTAAATAATATTCCAGTGCTCACGAGTGTGTGTGTGTTACATTTTCTTTGTCCTTTCATCCACTGATGGACACTTAGGTTGTTTCCACATCTTGGTTTTTGTAAATAATGCTGCAAGGAACTTGGAGGTGTATATACGTTTTGGAGTTAGTGTTATTTTCTTCAGATAAATACCCAGAAGTGGAATGGCTGGATCACGTGGTAGTTCTATTTTCCACTTTTTGAGGAACATCCATACTGTTTTCCATAAAGGCTGTACTAATTTACATTCATACAAGCAGTGCACCGGGGTTCCCTTTTCTCCACATCCTCACCAACATTTATTTATTGTCTTTTTGATGATAGCCTTTCTAACATGTATGAGGTGATATCTCATTGTGGTTTTAACTTCCATTTCTCTTATGATAGTGACAAGCATCTTTTAATGTAACTCTTGACCATCTGTATGTTTGCTCATTTTAAAATTGTATTATTTGTATTTTTGCTATTAAAACGTGTAAGTTCTCTGTACATTTTGGATATTAACATTCTACCAGGTGTATGATTTGCAAATGTTTTCTTCCATTCTCCCATAGGTTCCCTTTTCATTAAAAAATTTTTTTAATTAATTAATTTATTTTACTTTACAATATTGTATTGGTTTTGGCATACATTGAGTTGAAACCACCTTGAGTGTATGTGTTTCCCATCCTGAACCCCCACAACTCCCCTCCCCAACCCATCCCTCTGGGTAATCCCAGTGTACCAGTCCTGAGTACCCTGTCTCATGCATCAAACCTGGGCTGGCAATTTGTTTTGCATATGATATTTTACATGTTTCAATGCCATTCTCCCATATCATCCCACCCTCGCCCTCTCCCACAGAGTCCAAAAGACTGGAACTGCCATATGACCCAGCAATCCCACTGCTGGGCATACACACTGAGGAAATCAGAATCGAAAGAGACACGTGTACCCCAATGTTCATCACAGCACTGTTTATAGTAGCCAGGACATGGAAGCAACCTAGATGTCCATCAGCAGATGAATGGATAAGAAAACTCTGGTACATATACACAATGGAATATTACTCAGCCATTAAAAAGAATACATTTGAATCAGTTCTAATGAGGTGGATTAAACTGGAGTCTATTATACAGAGTGAAGTAAGCCAGAAAGAAAAGCACCAATACAGTATACCAACGCATATATATGGAATTTAGAAAGAAGGTAACAATAACTCTGTATGGGAGACAGCAAAAGAGACACAGATGTATCGAACAGTCTTTTGGACTCTTTTTTTTAAAGATGGTTTTGATGTTGACCATTTTAAAAGTCTTTATTGAATTAGTTACAATATTATTAATTCTTTGTGTTTTGATTTTTAGGCTGCGAGATAAATGGGATCTTAGTTCCCTGATCAGGGATCAAGGGAACCCTTGAACCCATCACCAGATACATCCCTAGATCACATTCTGAGCTGTATATTTTGAACTGCTTTGCAGAAACTGACACTCTCACCAGGGAAAGAAATTAACCACACTATGACCAGACTGTAGCTTTAACATAAACTCTTCAATCTCATACAATCTGAGAACTGCCCTCAATGAAATGCAAACAAACCAACCCTGGAACAATAAGTTAATTGTACTTACAACAATCAAGATGATACTGATAAGGCCACCACATCACCAATTTCAAGATGACTGTCAGATCTCACTCTGCTACTATGCATATAGCACTCTCCTCCAACCTATATATCCTTGAAATTCCCCTTTAAAAGGTATTGTTCACTTATTAGCAGTGAGGAGGTGATTTTGAACATGAGACCAACTTCTCAAGTTGCAGTCCTTCTGAATATAGCAAATTTAACTTTGCTACCAAGTCTAGTATTGATTTTTGAGCAGCAGGTAGCCAAACCTGAGTTCAGTAACAGTACCTTTAGGAGAAATAAGAAAAAAATCAAACGCTGAAATCTCTTAAACTGAAAGTAGAGGAATTTCTAGGAAGAGAAGACATTTGGTTGACAATAGGGGGTGTTAATAAACTTAAGTACAATGTAAAAAGACCCAAGATTGTGTGGGTGACACTGGAGTATAAATTATCATTTGTATTAACTATGCAATCTATAAGACATGCAATGATTAATCTCATTTAAAGACAATCCAGGTAAGAATGAAGTGTACTTAGGCCTCTTTAAGTGGGTTTGGATGGAATTGCATCATTTTAAGCACTTTAAGTGGAGAAGGAAATAGCAATCCACTCCAGTACTCTTGCCTAGAGAATCCTGTGGACAGAGGAGCTTGGTGGGTTGCTGTCCATGGGGTCGCACAAAGTCGGACATGACTGAAGTGACTTAGCATGCATGCATGCATTGGAGAAGGAAATGGCAACCCACTCTAGTATTCTTGCCTGGAGAATCCCAGGGACAGAGGAGCTTGGTTGGCTGCCATCTATGGGGTCGCACAGAGTCGGACACGACTGAAGCGACTTAGCAGCAAGCACTGTAAGCCTGATTCTGTATGGATGTGAGAGCTGGACTGTGAAGAAAGCTGAGCACTGAAGAATTGATGCTTTTGAACTGTGGTGTTGGATAAGACTCTTGAGAGTCCCTTGGACTGCAAGGAGATCCAACCAGTTCATCCTAAAGGAAATCAGTCCTGGGTGTTTATTGGAAGAACTGGTGCTAAAGCTGAAACTCCAGGACTTTGGCCACCTTATGCGAAGAGTTGACTCATTGGAAAATACCCTGATGCTGGGAGGGACTGAGGGCGGGAGGAGAAGGGGACGACAGAGGATGAGATGGATGGCATCACTGACTCGATGGACATGAGTCTGAGTGAAATCCAGGAGTTGGTGATGGACAGGGAGGCCTGGTGTGCTGTGATTCATGGGGCCGCAAAGAGTCAGACATGACTGAGTGACTGAACCGAACTGAACTGAACTGAAGCCTGATTCTAAGAAGACATTTCAGCTTTGGTCATTGCTATGTCAATGCACATTCAGTGAGTTTTAGTGAGAAAGATTCAGCAGAAGTCTTGGTCCATGGGAACCAAGGAGCCTCCCCAGAGAGAGAATTCACATAAAGAATGTTGGACCAGCATGAACCTGTGTCTCAGAATTAAGAACAGTCAGAAGCAAAGGATCTCAGAACAACACAATCATCTTCTCTAGGTCATTCTAGGTTTAACACATGTGTTTGTGTATGTGTGTGTGTATGTGTGTGTATGTGTGTGTCTGATAAAAGAGGAAAACAAAAGAGAGGGAGAGAAATACAAAATCACAGGGAGACCAATTCTAAAATGTAAAAGAGATATTAACTCTGAAATTCATTTTATCTAGAATATTCTTTTGGGATGATCTGAACAGAATATGAGGCAAAAATGAATAAGCCATAGAGTGTCCATGCATTTTTTCACTTTCTCATTCCTCTAAATTTTATTTAATACTGGTACTCTCAAGCTTTAGCACCCTGGGGGTTAATGGTGCCTCCCATTAGATAGTGGCAATTTTAGGGCAGTGATTCACCAGCAGCATGTGTGAGGGGCCTCCAAAAAGCATGACGTGGATGAATACTTAACAGAGAAATTCTGCATTAACAAAGAACAATACTCAGTCAATTCTGTATTAGTGCATTTGTGTGATCTTATTTTCACACGGAAACTACATAGATTCAATGCAAATATCAGGCACTGGTTTGGGAGGAGGCTTACCCTATATTTTAGGTAATGTTCTAAATCTGTGCTGTCCAATATGGTAGCCACTAATCACATAAGCCTAGGGAGCACTCAAAATATTACTAAACACTGATTTTTAATTTTACTTAATTTTAGCTTAATTCATCTTTTTGTTAGTGTCTTTTGTAGTGGATTCACATAATTAGAGCGCAGTAGGTTATGAGCATATGCTTTGTAGCTAGAAACCAAGTGATAATTTCAAGCTCTATCATTTACTAACTATACATATTTAGGCAATTTATTTTTAATAATGAAATTTTATCATTTATAATATGGGGAAATGTTCATAACTATAGAATTGTTGTGAGAATTAGACAATGGTATTTATGCAAACTGCTTAGAAAATACTTTGCATTTATGAAGTACTTAATAAAAGTTATCTATTATTAATGTTACTATCTATATTACTCTGTTTCCTTCTCCCTGTTGGCTGAACAGTGTTCTACAGACCAGTCATCTATAAATACCCATAGACATTATGTACTATTCTTTCTATCATTTTCTTTCACCTCACTGTTGAATAAAAATACATTTCTGGAGGAATGATGGAACAGGATATGGAGAATCTAGAAGTCTTCATTGGTTATGATGCTGAGACAGGGGTGGGGAATGAAACATGGAATGAATGGAAAAGAGAGATTGATTCTAGAGCCTGAAATGAGTGGACTATTTAGAAAATAAAGTACAAACTCTGAATTATGGGAATTCCAAAAGACTCTTTGCAGTTAGTAAATATGCATCACTAATATTTTGTTTCCTGGGAATTAGCAGGACACTCTGATCAAGCATTTCCAAAAGTTGCCTTACCATTTTTTGAAAATCCCAATCTCCCATGATCAGCAATTTTTTGGTTTCAGTAGTCAGGATTCTTTAAGTCTCATTTATTTTCTATTGATATTTTCATGCAGAGCTACTGAGATTCATCCATAGAGCTGTGTTATATTCAGTTAGGTTCAGTTGCTCAGTCGTGTCCTACTCTTTGCAACCACACCAACTGCAGAAGGCCAGGGCTTCCTGTTCATCACCAACTCCTGGAATATATTCAAACTCATGTCCATTGAGTCAGTGATGCCATATAACCATCTCATCCTCTGTCATCTCCTTCTCCTCCTGCATTCAATCTTTCCCAACACCAGGGTCTTTTCAAATGAGTGAGCTCTTTGCATCAGTGGCCAAAACATTGGAGTTTCTGCTTCAACATCAGTCCTTCTAATGAACACCCAGGGCTGATTTCCTTTAGGATAGACTGGTTGGATCCCCTTGCAGTCCAAGGGACTCTCAAGAGTCTTCTCAAACACCACAGTTCAAAAGCATCAATTTTTTGGCACTCAGCTTTCTTCACAGTCCAAATCTCACATCCATACATGACTATTGGAAAAACCATAGCATTAACTAGACAGACCTTTGTTGACAAAGTAATGTCTCTGCTTTTTAATATGCTGTCTAGGTTGGGAATAACACTTCTTCCAAGGAGTAAGTGTCTTTTAATTTCGTGGCTGCAATCACCATCTGCAGTGATTTTGGAGCCCAAAAAATAAAGTCTGACACTGTTTCCACTGTTTCCCCATCTATTTCCCATGAAGTGATGGGACCAGATGCCACGATCTTAGTTTTCTGAATGTTGAGCATTAAGCCAACTTTTTCACTCTCCTCTTTCACTTTCAACAAGAGGCTCTTTAGTTCTTCTTCACTTTCTGCCATAAGGGTGGCATCTACTGCATATCTGAGTTTATTGATATTTCTCCTGGCAATCTTGATTCCAGCTTGTGCTTCATCCAGCCCAGTGTTTCTCGTAATGTTCTCTGTACATAAGTTAAATAAGCAGGGTGACAATATACAGCCTAGATACACTCCTTTTCCTATTTGGAACCAGTCAGTTGTTCCATGTCCAGTTATAACTGTTGCTTCCTGACCTGCATACAGATTTCTCAAGAGGCAGGTCAGGTGGTCTGGTGTTCCCATGTCTTTTAGAATTTTCCACAGTTTCTTGTGATCCACACAGTCAAAGGCTTTGGCATAGTCAATAAAGCAGAAATAGATGTTTTTCTGGAACTCTCTTGCTTTTTCCATGATCCAGCAGATGTTGGCAATTTGATCTCTGGTTCCTCTGCCTTTTCTAAAACCAGCTTGAACATCAGAAGTTCACAGTTCTCATATTGCTGAAGTCTGACTTGGAGAATTTTGAGCATTACTTTACTAGCATGTGAGATGAGTGCAATTGTGCGGTAGTTTGAGCATTCTTTGGCGTTACCTTTCTTTGGGATTGGAATGAAAACTGACCTTTTCCAGTCCTGTGGCCACTGCTGAGTTTTCCAAATTTGCTAGGCTTTGGCAATTTGTGGGGTAAACTTATCTTGCCCCCTGACTTTCTAGGACCCACATGTGATTGCATTTTAAAAGGGAAGAAAAAAGACAATGATTTCATGACTCCAGTGTTCATGTATGGATGTGAGAGTTGGACTGTGAAGAAAGCTGAGCGCCGAAGAATGATGCTTTTGAACTATGATGTTGGAGAGGGCTCTTGAGAGTCCCTTGGACTGCAAGGAGATTCAACCAGTCCATTCTAAAGGAGATCAGTCCTGGGTGTTCTTTGGAAGGAATGATGATAAAGCTGAAACTGTAGTATTTTGGCTGCCTCATGCTAAGAGTTGACTCATTGGAAAAATCTCTGATGCTGGGAGGGATTGGGGGCAGGAGGAAGAGGGGACGCAGAGGATGAGATGGCTGGATGGCATCACCAACTCGATGGACATGAGTTTGAGTGAACTCTGGGAGATGGTGATGGACAGGGAGGCCTGGCATGGTACGATCCAGGGGTTGCAAAGAGTTGGACACGACTGAGTGATTGAACTGAACTGAACTGAAGAACTGCATGGAATTCAAATATCTATATCCATAAATAAAATTTCACTGGAATAGAGCCAGGCTCATTTGTTTACAGATCGCCTAAATTTAATAACATAAAGTTGAGTAGTTGCAAGAGAGACCAAAAAACAAAAAAGAACTATCATATTTGCTGTCTGGTCCTTTATAGAAAGTTTGCTGATCTCTGGGCCAGACTTTCATATTCTCCATGATTAAGTCAAATTTTTTAATTCTTTTCTTTGATAATTGCCACCCTTTCATATTTTATTCTCTTTTTCTAAAATTCACATATATAAACATTATATCTTCTGGGCTGATTTAGTTTTCTAAACTTTTTCACCAGTTTTAATTCTCTCCTATTCAGCAGTTTAAATAACTGCAAACCCTGTCCAAGTTTTCTCATTAATTATAATTATAAAAACTGAGCAACCATTTGAGATCATATTTATATGTGTCATTATGGAAAAGGATACATGTTGCATATATTTGCGAAATTCAACAAAACTGTTGAAATTATCTTTAATCCTGACGTTGTTTGATAGTAAGGAAACAAAACATTGACGTTAATAAATGGTGATGAAATATATTTCTTAGGAGTGCCTTTCAGATCAGTTCAGTCGCTCAGTTGTATCCGACTCTTTGCGACCCCATGAATCACAGCAAGCCAGGCCTCCCTGTTCATCACCAACTCCCGGAGTTCACTCAGACTCACATCCTTCAAGTCAATGATGCTATCCAGCCATCTCATCCTCTGTCGTCCCCTTCTTCTCCTGCCCCCAATCCCTCCCAGCACCAAAGTCTTTTCCAATGAGTCAACTCTTTGCATGAGGTGGAGTTTCAGCTTTAGCATCATTCCTTCCAAAGAAATCCTAGGGTTGATCTCCTTTAGAATGGACTGGTTGGATCTCCTTGCAATCCAAGAGACTCTCAAGAGTCTTCTCCAACACCATAGTTCAAAAGCATCAATTCTTCGGCACTCAGCTCTTTTCACAGTCCAACTCTCACATCCATACATGACTACTGGAAAAACCATAGTCTTGACTAGATGGACCTTAGTCGGCAAAGTAATGTTGCTGCTTTTGAATATACTATCTAAGTTGCTCATAACTTTTCTTTCAAGGAGTAAGCCTTTTTTAATTTCATGGCTGTTACTTGGGTAATAATTACGAGTAGAGTATAGCAAAATGAAATACTTTAATATATTAAAAATTTTCTCATATTTTTTCATGTATGTTTCTCAATTAGTATTCATAAAGTAAGAAAAGATGCTTACTTGTATATTTGTACTGAGGTTCAAATTTTGTTACTCATAAGATAGCAAACTGTCAAAATAATATGCCATCATTTTGATGCTGTTGTGTTCTTTAATTAAGAAAATATTAATAGTAGGTTTTATAATGCACTATAACAAAAAGTAAAAATAAAACTCTCTGTGTATATCACTGGTAAAGAGATACCTGCCTTAAATAATTGATATTTAAAAAATCAAATGTTGCTTCCTTTTTAGCAGCCCAAAAGAGCTCAGTCATACACATAGATGGCTAGCATATATGACATTAATATCATTAATTTTGTGATGTCCATGGTAAACTTTCCTGGTTAAACATTTTCCACCTCTAAAATTAATATGACTTTGTTTCCTTGTGGTCCTTTCAGTCACCCAACTGTGGACTATGATCAATTTACATCTATAACCTTTGTCTCAAACTAGCATGCATGCATTCAAGAAGGAAATGGCAACCCACTCCAGTATTCTAGCCTGGAGAATCCCAGGGATGGAGGGTTGGCTGCCAGCTATGGGATTGCAAAGAGTTTGACACGACTGAAGAGACTTAGCAGCAGCAACAGCAGCATCTGAAAATCATAGGTCCTCACCCCTGTTCAGACACACAAATGATCCACCACTTAAAAGTCACGAGGCCCTTATTTACTGAGGTTGATATGACTCTCCAAGGCTGAGTCATTTAGAAGACATTTTGACTTAAACACACACACATGTGCACAAACTCACACACACACACATACACACACACACACACACACACACACCTTCCCCTGAAGGACTCAGACACATATCCCCATGTAGGGCTCCTGTGCAATGCTCAGGGAGGCAGTCCACTTTGCTGAAATTCCTGGTAGGTATGCTAGGAAGCAGGAAAAGACCAAGAGAGAAGGAAAGAAAGATCAGAAAGGATGAAAAGTAAATGCATTATTCCCTTGACTTCCATTCCCAATGTCTTTGAGCAATTCCAAATCATCTAGGATCTTACAAGTCAGTTCCTTACCTCTTCATTTGTATATGCAATTATTCATTAAACATCTACTTCTGCTTTATTGACTGTGCCAAGCCTTTGATTGTGTGGACCACAACAAACTGTGGAAAATTCTGAAAGAGATGGGAATACCAGACCACCTGACCTGCCTCTTGAGAAATCTGTATGCGGGTCAAGAAGTAGCAGTTAGATCTGGACATGGAACAACAGACTGGTTCCAAATAGGAAAAGGAGTACATCAAGGCTGTATATTGTCACCCTGATTATTTAACTTATATGCAGAGTACATCATGAGAAACACTGGACTGGAAGAAGCACAAGCTGGAATCAAGATTGCCAGGAGAAATATCAATAACCTCAGATATGCAGATGACACCACCCTTATGGCAGAAAGCGAAGAAGAGCTAAAGAGCCTCTTGATGAAAGTGAAAGAGAAGAGTGAAAATGTTGACTTAAAACTCAACATTCAGAAAACTAAGATCATGGCATCACTTCATGGCAAATAGATGAGGAAACTTTGGAAACAGTGGCAGACTTTATTTTTTGTGGTTCCAAGATCACTGCAGATGGTGACTGCAACCATGAAATTAAAAGACACTTGCTCCTCGGAAATAAAGTTATGACCAACCTAGAAAGCATATTAAAAAGCAGAGACATTACTTTGCCAACAAAGGTCCGTCTAGTCAAGGCTATGTTTTTTCCAGTAGTCACGTATGGATGTGAGAATTGGACTATAAAGAAAGCTGAGCACCGAAGAATTGATGCTTTTGAACTGTGGTGTTTGAGAAGACTCTTGAGAGTCCCTTGGACTGCAAGGGGATCCAACCAGTCCATCCTAAAGGAAATCAGTTCTGAATATTCACTTGAGGGACTGATGTTGAAGCTGAAACTCCAATACTTTGGCCATCTGACACGAAGAATTGACTCGTTAAAAAAGACCCTGACGCTGGGAAAGACTGAAGGTCGGAGGAGAAGGGGACGACAGAGAATGAGATGGTTGGATGGCATCACCAACTCAATGGACATGAGTTTGAGCAAACTCTAGGAGCAAACTCTAGGCCTGGCGTGCTCCAGTCCATGGGGTCACAAAGAGTCAGACATGACTCACTGACTGAAGTGAACTACACCTAGATCATTTCATTTATTCAGCAATTACTAACATAAGATCTACTATTAACCTTGAACTTATTTAGATTCTGGGAATGCTGTGGAGAACAAGATGGAAAAGTATCTGTCATTGTAGAGTATATTGTACATAATACAGGAGGAAACAAATACATAAAATAATGGATTGGCCAAAAAGTTTGTTTGGGTTTTTGCTGGAACATATTACAGAAAATCTCAAATTAACTTTTTGGCCAACCCTGTAAGTCAGATACTAACAAATGCATTAAAGATCACAGAACTGGGTAAGATGGAAAAGCATGATTTGGAATACAAGGACACTACCTTTAAACATTATGATTAAGTTGACCTGTGGCCAGAGTAACATGGAGTCAAGGCCAAGAAGTTCCCTAGAAGAGCACATCATGCAGAGAGAATAATGTGTGGGGCCTGGAAGAGGGCAAAGGGAATAAGGAAGGGTGAGAAGTTACTAAAATCTGAAGAAGACAGAGAAGAGGGCCAAATGATGTTGGGCCTTGAAAGAAGTATTGCCAGGGTATCTCTACCCTTTAGATACAATTGGTTCATGCTCCCATTTCACTGTCTGTCTGGAAATGCCATACCCTCTCCCCTCCAAGATGTCTGTGAATTTCAAGGGGTGTTACATCACCTAATATCCAAAGTCCTTGCTTCCACTGATATGGAAGCAGGTCAGTTTCAGGTCATCAGTGTGTCTAGAGCATCACACTTTGCTGTGCATTGGCCTGGACTGGGAGTGGTGGGATATGGATTTGTTCTTTGATTTCTGGTGTGCAACCATACCCACATCATGCATCAAGGCATAAGTTGGAGACTCCAATGTGAGCATCAGTTTGAAGAGGTGGAGAGAATACTAAAGGAAGAATGAGGAGAAGGAGGATGGAGGGGGGAAAAGGAGGAGAAATAAAACAAAGTATTTTTTAGACAGCGCTACTCCTTGGAAAAACTTGCTATCTTCTCCTTCTCAGCCTCATTCTCCACATCTCCTTCTCAAGTTCTCCTCATTTCTGTTCTATCTCTGTGCTCAACTATGCTATCCTAATTCAGAGCAGTTTATACACCTCAACTGCCTCTTAGTTTTAAAGTACTTATGCTTTTAGAAATTCACTTTCTGTTTCAGGTACTTATTCTTTTACAGAATTATCTTTTTAAAATATTTTATTTTACTTTATTTCATTTTATCTGCCACACTGTTCAGCATCAGTTCAGTTGCTCAGTGAGGTCCGACTCTTTGTGACCTCATGGACTTCAGCACACCAAGCCTCCTTGTCCATCTCCAACTACTGGAGCTTGCTCAAACTCATGTCCATCGACTCAGTGATGCCATCCAACCATTTCATCCTCTGTTGTCACCTTCACAATGTGGGATTTTAATTCCCTGTCCAGGATTCAAACCCATGTCCCCTGAGGTGGAATTGAAGAGCCTTAACCACTGGACCACCAGGGAATTACCCAAATAATTTTCTTAGAGACTAATTACTTAAAATAAGTTTCAGTGACAGTTGTTTAAATATCTCCCTTCTTTTTAATGGCTGAGTAATACTCCATAGTGTGTATGTACCACAGCTTTCTTATCCATTCATCTGCTGATGGACATCTAGGTTGTTTCCATGTACTGGCTATTATAAACAGTGCTGCGATGAACATTGGGGTACATGTGTCTCTTTCAATTCCGGTTTCCTTGGTGTGTATGCCCAGCAGTGGGATTGCTGGGTCATAAGGTAGTTCTATTAGCAATTTTTTAAGGAATCTCCACACTGTTCTCCATAGTGGCTGTACTAGTTTGCATTCCCACCAACAGTGTAGGAGGGTTCCCTTTCCTCCACACCCTCTCCAGCATTTATTGCTTGCAGATTTTGGGATCGCAGCCATTCTGACTGGTGTGAAGTGGTACCTCATTGTGGCTTTGATTTGCATTTCTCTGATAATGAGTGATGTTGAGCATCTTTTCATGAATCAATTCTGATGAGATGGATGAAACTGGAGCCGATTATACAGAGTGAAGTAAGCCAGAAAGAAAAACACCAATACAGTATACTAACACATATATATGGAATTTAGAAAGATGACAATGACGACCCTGTATGCAAGACAGGAAAAAGACACAGCTGTGAATAACGGACTTTTGTACTCAGAGGGAGAGGGAGAGGGTGGGATGATTTGGGAGAATGGCATTCTATCATGTATACTATCATGTAAGAATTGAATCGCCAGTCTATGTCTGACGCAGGATACAGCATGCTTGGGGCTGGTGCATGGGGATGACCCAGAGAGATGTTATGGGGAGGGAGGTGGGAGGGGGGTTCATGTTTGGGAACACATGTAAGAATTAAAGATTTTAAAATTAAAAAAAATAAAATAAAATAAAATAAAATAAAATAAAATAAAAATATCTCCCTTCTCATTTATTCCATAAGTGTTCTTAAAGAATAATCTGTCTACTCATTTCTATGGTAGATTCTGAAGCAGCTATTTCATGAAAACCTCAATTTATTAAGAGAAATAGACTATGATAAGTATGCAAGTAATTAACCAAGTATAATTATGGGGCTCCAAAGGAGAATAAAATGATGCTGTGGGACTTATAATGAGAGAATGCACTCGTTTGGATGAATTATAGGAGACTTTTCTGAAGAAATATTATTTATCTTATTCTTTCTTCAAATATTATTTAATCTTAAAATTTGAAGGGAGAATAAAAATTAGCCCAGGAAAATATGGAGCAGGCAATATCCACATCAGGGAAGGTTATTGTCTGGTAGAAGCAATATTAGGTCACTAGAGCAGTATCTTTGAAGAATGGAAAGAATATTAATATGAGCTAGTGGTAAGAATCATGATATGTAAAACCAGAGAGATAGTTTGGGGGGATGCTATGAAAAACTTTCAAGATTTATGAAGGTAATTTTTCTCAAGAGCAAAGAAATGTATCAAATAAGGGCCTGGACAGTTGCACTGGTTCATGTCCCTTTCCAGGATGGAAGCGGTTTTGCAACAGAATGAATAGCTCTGGGCACTGCCAAAGTCCAGTCAATAAATGACTTTATTTAGACAGGAAAATACAAATACAATATGATATTACTTATATGTAGAATCCAAACTGTGACACCAGAGAGGGCAGTGGCACCCCATTCCAGTACTCTTGCCTGGAAAATCCATGGACAGAGGAGCCTGGTAGGCTGCAGTCCATGGGGTCGCTAAGAGTAGGACACAACTGAACGACTTCACTTTCACTTTTCACTTTCATGCATTGGAGAAGGAAATGACAACCCACTCCAGTGTTCTTGCCTGGAGAATCCCAGGGATGGGGGAGCCTGCTGGGCTGCCATCTATGGGGTCGCACAGAGTCGGACACGAATGAAGCGACTTAGCAGAAGCAGCAAACTATGACACAAATCAACTTACCTATGAAACAAAATCAGAATCACAGACCTAGACAGACCTGGACAACAGACTCATTGTTGATACAGGGGATAAGGGTAGAGGGGGCATCCACCAGGAGTTTAGGACTAGAAGATGCAAACTCTTATGTAGAGAATGAATAAACAATAAGGTCCTACTGTACAGCACAGGGAACTATTTCAATATCCTGTATAAACTGATATTAGAAATGTTATTAAGATAATATGAAATATATATATATATACACATATATGTAACTGAGTCACTTTGCTGTTCAGCAGAAATTAACACAATACTGTAAATTAACTAAACTTTAATAAATTAAAAAAAAATAAGAATTGACTTTATTGCACTGTTCACTTGTTAGCAGTGAATGGTTAGCCTTTTTAGATGGCCTGTTGGCTACAAGCATGATGGCAAGTGTCATTTGTTAGTTAATTCCCTTAGTCTTCAGAAATGGTAAAATCATATCACATGAAAAAACTTAAAGTTGACCTTCCCTAGAGTGAGGTAAATACAAAGATCCAATAAATATTGGCAACAGAAAAATCTGCAATCACTTATCAGCCATAAAATTTAATTCCAGGCTATCTCAATATGAAAGTTGAATACAAAAGCCTTCTAGGTGAAGACATAGAAGAATATTTTCACATCAAGAAGGGGGAACTGGCAAGTTTATTAAAAAGCAGAAAGAAAATTACTGATAAAAGGGGAAAAGTTCAATTAATTTGATTATGTTAAAAATAGGAATATTTGTTGATCAAAAAGAAACCTTCAGGAATATATGGAGACACTGAATTATTAAAAAAAAATAAGGAGAACTTTAGATTTACAGAAAAGCTGCAAAGGTAGTACAGGGTGTTCACGTACCACATTCAGTTTGCCTATTATTGACATTTTACATTAATATATATTTGTTCTAATTAAAGAAAACTTATTCAGTTCAGTTGTCACTCAGTCGTGTCTTTGAGAACCAATGCTCTGCAGCATGCCAGGCCTCCCTGTCCATCACCAACTCCTGGAGTTTACTCAGATTCATGTACATTGAGTCGGTGATGCCATCCAACCATCTCATCCTCTGTCGTCCCCTTCTCTTCCCACCTTCAATCTTTCCCAGCATCAGGGTCTTTTCTAATGACTCAGTTCTTCACATCAGGTGGGCAAAGTATTGGAGTTTCAGCTTCAACATCAGTCCTTCCAATGAATATTTAGGGCTGACTTCCTTTAAGATGGACTGGTTGAATCCCCTTGCAGTCCAAGGGGCTCTCAAGAGGCTTCTCCAACACCACAGTTCAAAAGCATCAATTCTTTGGCGCTCAGCTTTCCTTATAGTCCAGCTCTCACATCCATATATGACTACTGGATAAACTATAGCTTTGACTAGATGGACCTTTGCTGGCAAAGTAATGTCTCTGCTTTTTAATATACTGTCTAGGTTGGTCATAACTTTACTTCCAAGGTGCAAACATCTTTTAATTTCATGGCTGCAGTCACCATGTGCAGTGATTTTGGAGCCCCTCAAAATAAAGTCAGCCGGTTTTCACTGTTTTCTCATCTATTTGCCATGAAGTAGGGTCGCAGAAAGTCAGACCTGACTGAGCAACTGAACTGAACTGAACTGATGGAACCAGATGCCATGATATTAATTTTCTGAAGGTTGAGTTTTAAGAAAACATTTTCACTCTCTTCTTTCACTTTCATCAAGAGGCTCTCTTTAGTTCTTCTTGGGTTTCTGCCATAAGGGTGGTATCATCTGCATATCTGAGGTTATTGATATTTCTCCCAGCAATCTTGATTCCAGCTTGTGCTTCATTCAGCCCAGTGTTTCTCATGATGTACTCTACATATAAGTTAAATAAGCAGGGTGACAATATACAGCCTTGAGGTACCCCTTTTCCTATTTGGAAACAGTCTGTTGTTCCATGTCCAGTTCTAACTGTTGCTTCCTGACCTACATACAGATTTCTCAAGAGGCAGGTCAAGTGGTCTGGTATTCTCATCTCTTTCAGAATTTTCCAGAGTTTGTTGTAGTCCACACAGTCAAAGGCTTTGGTGTAGTCAATAAAGGAGAAATAGATGTTTTTGGGGAACAATATTGGCACATGATTATTAACTAAAGATTATATTCTGCTCAGATTTCCTAAGCCACTTCTGGGGCCCCACAGAGTGAGGTTATATTGAGATATGACACTGAGATATGATGTCTCCTTAGACTTCTCTTCTTTGGGAGAGTTTCCCAGAATTCTTATTTTCAATGACCATAACAGTGTAGAGCAAGAGTGATCATAAACTTTGTAGACTATTTTTGTGAATTTGGGTTTGTTTAATGTTTCCCCTTGGGTTAGACTGGGGAATAGTTTGGAAGAGGAAGACCACAGAGATAAAGTGCATTCCTATATCATCATTTGAAGAGTAGATAGTATCAGCATGGCATGTACTTCTCACATGCCCCTTGATCACGTGGCTGAGGTAGTGTTGATAAATTACAGTAAAATTACCTCGCCCACCCCTCTATTTCAGCATGATGCCACTAGGTGCAGCCTCCACATAAGGATATAGTTATGCTTCACCACTTTGAGGGGAAAATATTTACATTAATTATTAGTCATAGTTTTGCTGTCATTATTTTTGGAGAATTGGCTCTCCTCCCCCATTTACTTATTTGTGAAATCTTTCATATATTTATATAAATAGAGATCCTGAATATTTACTATATTCCTTGGGTTATGATCCAGTACCGCATTATTTTTGTCCCTCAGATAGAGCTATCTATCTAGCTCCCATTTGGAGCTCTTTCATTTGAAATCTATGTCCTTTGGGCATATCTGCATTGGTCTGTTTCTAAAACTTCCTTAATTGGGGGTTAAATAATAAAAGTTGGATTATTTCATGTAACACAATGTGGAGAGTTAGAGCTGACTCATTGATATTAAAAGGACCCAGCTTCCTTCCACTGCTTTGTGCTCTAATTTGTTGCTCAGTCATCTCCAACTCTTTGCGACCCTATGGACTATAGCCCACCAGGCTCCTCTATCCATGGGGATTCTCCAGGCAAGAATACTGGAGTGAGTTGCCATGCCCTCCTCCAGGGGATCTTCCCAACCCAGGGATCGAACCCAGGACTCCTGAATTGCAGGCAGATTCTTTACCGTCTGAGCCACCAGAGAAGCCCACTGCTCTACTTGGGGTCATTTTCATCTAGAGGTTGGTTTTCTTCTTAGTCATAACGTGAATGCCAGGGAAATTAAGTTTCACACTTTATTTTTCTCAAATAACAGGTGACGAGGAAATCTTCCCTTGAATCAACAGAAAAGTTTCTCTGAAACTGAAGGTAAATAGGTAGTGATGGATGTTGGATTGGGGCCAAACTAGCATGTGCTCTAGTCCATGTTTGCATTAGCTTCAATAACTAATTCCCACAACAGTGAGCATCCAGTCCAAGACCAAATATATTGAAAAGAAGACCAAATAATGACATGAAATAAGGATTACATGGACTCCCACATCAACGAGTCCAGATACTGAGCTTTCAGGAAATAAGATCTCAAGGTCTTAGAAAAGAATCAGCAAAATTCCACCTGATGTGTGATGTCTATAATCAAAGAAATAAGTCTGAAAATAGTAGAAGTCAGGATGATATACATAAGAATATAGAAGGAAATGAGGGGAAAATTAGGACTCTATTAAACAATTTTGGAGGAGCTGTTAAATTAATAATTAAAATCATAAATTATTTTTATAAAATTAACTATAGTGGTAGGTGATGAATCTACAAAATAAAATGCAGTGGGTAATAGTGGTCCAGGATGGACAGTAAGAGGAAGCATATAGCAGATCCTATTCAGCTTCAGTTTGAGTGCATTTTGAAAACACTCATAAGCATACACCAAAGTTTGATTTTCCAGCTAGAGGTATGTGAAATATTCATCCATTCAACACATACTTAATACCAGGTAATACACCAGGTATTGTGTCCCAAAGACAACATGAACACTGATAAGAAATTAAACTTGACATGAAATAAATCACTATTCTCCTCCTGGACTTTAGTCTTGTCTGTATTAGCACGGTCTGTGGAGAAATTCCTCAAAGATATCTACATGTTTTTCACTTTTCTTGAATTTGGGGAGTGTGTTCTGAGATTTTTTATCCAAATCCTTGACTCTGTGTCTTCAACCTACAACAATTCATAGGTAATAAACAGTGGTAAGGGACTTCCCAAGTGGCCCAGTGGTGAAGAATCTGCCCACCAGTGCAGGAGATGAATAGATGTAGGTTCAGTCCCTGCATCAGGAAGATACACTGGAATAGGGAATGGTAACCCACTCCAGTATTCTTGCTTGGAGGACTCCATGGACTGAGGAGCCTGGTGGGCTGTGGGGTCACAAGGGGTCACAAAGAGTCCTACATCTGTATGTGCATGCGTGCTCAGTTGCTTCGATTCTGTCCAACTCTTTGCAATCCCACTATAGCACACTAGGATCCTCTGTCCATGGGAGTCTCCAGGTAAGAATACTGGACTGGGTTGCCATTTCCTACTCCAAGTGATCTTCCCAACCCAGGGATCAAACAAATGTCTCCTGCATTGTAGGCAGAGTCTTTACCACTGAGCCAAAAGGGAAGCTCAAAGAGTCATACATGACTGAGCAACTGAATACACACTTACAAATAGTGGTGATGGTGCATAATGCTGTGAGTATCTTAAAAACTACTAAATTGTACACTTTATTTTTTCTTGAAGTTTTATTGAAATATCACTGACATATATTAGTGTATGTTAAGGTTTACAGCAGAATGATTTGACTCACCTACAACATTAAAAGATTATAACAATAAATTTAGTGAACATTCAACTCGTGTAGATACAAAATTAAAGAAGCAGAAAAAATTTATCCTTTGGTGAGAACTCTTATCAACTCATCAATTTCATATATAAGATACAGTAGTGCTAATTTATGTATCATGTTGTAGGTTATAACTAAAAGTTTGCAACTTTAGACAGCCTTCATCCAATCCCCTCCCCCACGACCCCACTCTCATCTCCGGTAACCACAAATTTAATCTCTTTTTCTATAAGTCTTTTTGTTTGTTTTTGAAATATAGTTTATTTACATCACTGTTAGTACTTATTATACAACATAATGATTCAATATTTCTACACATTTCAAATTGACCACTACGATAAGCCTTCAAGGTAGGCTTCAATAGTACATGAACTGAGAAATTCCAGATATAAAAACTGGATTTAGAAAAGGCAGCAGAAGCAGAGATCAAATTGCCAAAATCTGTTGGATCATAGAAAAAGGGATTCCAGAAAAAAAAAATCATCTACTTCTAATTTATTGACTATGCTAAAGCCTTTGACTTATGAATCAAAACCAATGGTGGAAAATTTTTAAGAGATGGGAATACCAGACAACTTTACATGCCTTCTGAGAAACCTGTACGCAGGTCAAGAAACAATGGGTAGAATCAGACATAGAACAACAGACTGGTTCAAAATTGGAAAGGAGTCTATCAAGGTTGTATATTGTCACTTTGCTTATTTAATGTCTATGCAGAGTACATTGTATGAAATGCTGGGCTGGATGAAGCTCAAACTGGAATCAAGATTGCCAGGAGAAATATCAATAGCCTCAGATATGCAGATTATACCACCCTAATGGCATAAAGTGAAGAGGAACTAAATAGCCTCTTCATGAAGGTGAAACAGGAGAGTGAAACTCACTTAAAACTCATCATTCAAAAAAAGAAGATCATGGAATATGATCCTATCACTTTGTGGCAAATAGATGGTGAATAAATGGAAACAGTGACTGACAATTTTCTTGGGCTCCAAAATTACTGTGAAGGGTGATTACAGCCATGAAATTAGACACTTGCTCCTTGAAAGTAAAGCTATGACAAACCTAGATAGCATATTAAAAAGCAGAGACAAAACTTTGCCAATAAATGTCTGTGTAGTCAAAGTTATGGTTTCTCCAGTTGTCATGTATGAATCTGAAAGTTGGACCTTGAAGAAGGTTGGACACTGAAGAACTAATGCTTTCAAACTGTGGTGCTGTAGAAGACTCTTGAGTCTCTTAGACAGCAAAGGAATCAAACCATTTAACCCTAAAGAAAATCAACCATGAACATTTATTGAAAGGAACTTATCCTGAACCTAAACTCCAATACTTTGGCCACCTGATGTGAAGAGCTGACTCATTGGAAAAGACCTTAATGCTGGGAAAGATTGAGGACAGGAAGAGAAGAGGCTGACAGAGGATGAGATGATTGGATGGCATCATCAGCTCAATGGACATGAGTTTGAGCAAACCCTGGGAGATAGTGAAGGACAGGAAGATTGGAGTGCTGCAGTCCTTGATGTCGCAAAGAATTGGACATGACTGAACAACTGAACAACAACAGCATAATTCTAGTTATGTCACCATACACAAATATCACTTAATTATTGACTACATTTGCTGCACTGTACACTTCATACCAATAACATTATTTTGCAAATGAAAATTTATCTCTCAATATTTATCAACTGTTTCTTTCCTCTTCCACTGTCCTCCCTCTGGCAAACACCTGTTTATTCTTTTTATCTCTAACACTGTTTATGTTTTGTTATATTTTTGATTATTTGCTTTGTTTTTGTTTTTCAGATTCTACATATAAGTGAAATCATGAAGTGTTTCTCTTTTCTGTCTGACTTTATTTCACTTAGTATAATACCCTTCAAGTTCATTTCTGTAGTCACAAATATCAAGATTCTTCTCTTATTACTGAGTAATCTTTTATATATATATATCACATCTTCTTTATTCACTCATCTTTCCACAGGCACTTAGGTTGCTTCCACATCTTGTTTATTGCAAATAATGTTGCAAAGAATATAAGGGTGCATGTATGTGTTATAATCAGTGTTTTTAGTGTTTTCTTTAGATAAATACCCAGGAGTGAAATTTCTAGATGATATGATAGTTTCATTTTTTAATTTTTGAAGAATCTCCAAATAACTTTCCTATTACTGCAATAAATTACATTCCCATCAACTGGGCAGGCTGCATTCTCCATATCCTTGCCAACATTTGCTATCTGAATTATACAGTTTAAAATAGTGAATTTTATGAAGGGTGAATTTTATGTATGCAAATTATATCTCAATAAAAGTACTAAGAAAAACACTTAAAAGGAAGAAAACTCACATACCAATTCACTCCATTTAAGCCTGTGCACAGACACACCTCAGGCTGCATTGTCAATATCATCTATTTACATTGAACTTCCCAGAGAGACTTTTGGATGTACTCTCCTATTATAGTACTCTGTGGGTCTATCTCATGCTTTTGTTCACACTGTTCTCTGTCTGCATTATGACCTTTCCTTCAGTGTATCTAGAGCCTGCCTAATAAATTAATGAGCTCTTTCTGCAAGGTAGGCAGTGGAGAGAACACTTCCATGTTGCAAGGACAGCCAGAATTTACAGTCCCTAGATAACCTCCTCACTATTATTTCATGTTTTAGCCCCTACAGAGCTGAACCAACAACCCAAAGGAATCATCAGAGGTAAATGCACTATTGCAGTTTCTAGACATGAGATATTGGACTTAAGGAGGGTGTGAGTAAAGTGAAAGAAAGAAAGTGAAGTCACTCAGTCATGTCTGACTCTTTGCGACCCCATGGACAGTAGCCTACCAGGCTCCTCAGTCCATGGAATTTCCCAGGCAAGAGTATTGGAGTGGGTTGCCATTTCCTTCTCCAGGGGATCTTTCCGACCCAGGGATTGAACCTGGGTCTCTCGCATTACAGGCAGACGCTTTACCATCTGAGCCACTTCTTCTAATGTCTTTTTAGACTGAATTCAAATTTTAGCTTTTATGTGGAGAATTATTAGCCCACTGGAATGACTGCCTTCCCTAGTTATAAATTATCATTTTAGCCCACTGGAATAACTGCCTTCCCTAGTTATTATTTATCAATCATTTTTATTTACTGTTTCATATTATTAGCCATTTATTTTCCCATCTGTAAATCTTATGTTTCCACCTTGCATGTTAATCCCCTCAATTCAGGAGTTTCATAACAGACAGTATTGAAAAGTAAAAGGGTCATGATTTTAGAAGTGAATTTGAATTTTAAATGCATTATTTTATGATTCCATGTAAATTATTATTATTTTTTACATTGGCTAGCTTACTCTTCATAGTTACAGTTTATTGGGGGCAATGAATGTGAGAAAAAGATAGTATAGGCATATCTCAGAGATATTGTAGATTTGGTTCCAAACCATTTGAATAAAGCAAATACCACAATAAGCAGCATCACAGAAATTTGTTGGCTTCTCAGTGCACATAGAAGCTATGCTTACATTCTACTGTAGTTTATTAAATGTGCAATAGCATTATGTGCAAAAAAACACTAAATACATTCCTTAATTTTAACATTTTTTATTTCTCAGAAATATTAACCATAATCTGAGACTTTAGTGAATAATAATTTTTTTGGCAACTGTAACATCAAAGATCGCTGATCACAGACCACCCTAATGAATACAATGATT
This sequence comes from Capricornis sumatraensis, assembly GCF_032405125.1. Taxonomy (NCBI): domain Eukaryota; kingdom Metazoa; phylum Chordata; class Mammalia; order Artiodactyla; family Bovidae; genus Capricornis; species Capricornis sumatraensis. The sequence goes on along the minus strand of NC_091071.1, from coordinate 122,809,935 downwards.
AAAGAGTTTAAGATATTGCAAGAGTTACCAAAATGTGACATAGAGACGTTAAGTGAGTAAATAATGTTGGAAAACTGGTGCTTATAGACATGCAGGATGCAAGATTGCTGCAAACCTGCTATCTGTAAATAAAAAAAAGAGGCAATATTTGTGAAGCACTATAAACAAAGTACAATAGAACAAAATCAGTGCATGAGTATATCCTCAGTCATGTCCAACTCTTTGCAACTCCGTGGATTGTAACCTGCCAGACTCCTCCGTCCATGGAAACCAATGTAAATTATTAAACCAAGAGTCTTTAGAGTCTTCAGAGTCTTTACTCAATCTATTTGTTTCTAAGGATGATTAGTAAATATTATGTTAGATGAAGAATAAATATACATAAACACCTTGGCATAGAATAGGGGCTAAATAGAGGAAGCTATTTATTTTATCAAATGTCTTTGTATCTTCACTAGCTCATTGTTTCCTATGTGTATTATGCATTTAATATCATCAAGCAATTGATTCCTTAATTCTGTTTAAAAATCATCTCATAGGACACTAGTCTGACATTTTTTAATGAAGCTTTCGCTCATCTACTCAGTCATCTATGCAGCCATAACTTTTCTGCCACACTCCCAGATTCCTTTATTCCATTCCTTTTTAGCTATTTTTACATATTCTCTCTCTGAAGAGACAAGGACTTCCTTCAGAACAAGACTTCTTACTTTATTTATCTCTATGTCAATTACATAGTTTACAAGGCTGTGTGTTTGATGAATGCATAAAGCAATAAATGAATCGCTCACTCAATCAAAAGTGATTGCAAAATTTTTGAAGCAAAGGGTATTTCAATTTTAATAAGCTTGCCAGAAGAATAGATGATGATTATTTCAGCCTGAAAAAAAGAAAGTGCTTGAATTTTTGATGGATGGATGTTGTTGATGTAGAATGAGGACGATTCTGGGTGGAAATATTGGCTCATGCATCTTTCCTAACATTTTCATTTGGCGGAAGAAATACCTCAAGCCAAATCCCAGTTCTTTCCCTCAATATTTGCAAAAGTTATTAAAATTGGATAAACCATCTATGCTCTAGAGGCCCAGTTCTCTCATTTCCATAAGTGAATATGATTATGCTTCCTTCCAAGGACTTGGTCTCTTTAAGATAACATACGCATAAAGGACCAACACACAGTAGGTCTTTCATATGTTTCACCCTTTCTCTCCAAACATTCACTTGCCCTTTCTACACACACATTCTAAGGCTACCTGGCGATATCACAGACAGACCTGATTTTTATCATTAATGAAGTGTTAAGTGATCACCCTCTAGTGCTAACTGACTCAGTTCATTAGCCTGACTCCTCAACTTTTCCATATCTATGTTTCATTTTTTCTGGCTCTGTGTTCTGTTAGGCAATCACTTCCTTCTGGCAAGACTGACTTTCTAACCTATGAAAAGATGCTGATTATACCTGCATGGGGTTTTGTGAGGTACAGTATGATCATGTGTAAACTGCAGATACAGTCTTATTTTGATGTAAGACAACTGAATGAGAAATGTGAGTTCCTCTAGAATCCTTAAAAATATCACTGCAATACTACAGCCATTTATTAGGGATGGGGGAAGGGTTCCTTAACACTTATGATCTATGGACTGTGCCTAAAAGATCTGCAAGATACCATGCTGATGAATTGGGGTCCAGTCCTGGGACTTCAGAACACAGTCACATGCTTTCATTTCTAGTATAAGAATGACAAGCATTGCCAGCCACTTAAATAAAAACTCTATCTGTATCTTATATGCATATACAAACTACCTAAAAATGAATTAGCAGTCAGTCTTTCCCTGTTATGGAAAGAATAAATGCCTCACATTAAATGAGATAACAGTAGGAAATCAGCTATTTTCTCTTCAGTTGAAACAGTGGGGAAAAGAGACTTGAAGTACTTGCATTGTAACAAATCACTTGCAGGAAAATCTAACTGGTACAGATAGAGAAAGAAAGAAAGGAAGAAATAAATAAAGGAAGGAAGAAAGAGAGAAAGGAAGAAAAGAAGGGAGATAGGGAGGAAGAAAATAATAAACTTGATTAAACAAAGAAGTTCTTAGAAGCAGGAGTACTTTTCTTGCACATTCTCTGAATTCTCTCTCTTTCCCTCAGAAGTAAGCATATGTCTACTCAGGAATCCCATAGCGATCTTAGCTGACTTTCCCCAACACTGCTGCTGAGTGGGACACTATGCATGATTTCAATCAATTCTTTGATTATAAAAGTAACATTTTGTTCCTGAATTCTCACTGTAATCATTTATCCGCCTTCCACGATTGATTTTGGGAGGAAAAATATTGAAAAGATGTGGACAAAGAAATGACAAAGTCATTTTTCCAAACTGCTCCAGTGGGTACTATTTCCAGATCTCTGTAAAGCCATCGTGGGGGAGAGGGTGAAACTTTGGTGCACAGGTTTTTAAGCATTGCGCTGTGTAATTCCTAATAACCTAAGATGTCTGGAAAGGAAGCAAGCAGTTTTGCAAAATAGTAATCTCCCTCTCATTAAATGTGTGGAGAAGGCAATGGCAACCCACTCCAGTACTCTTGCCTGGAAAATCTCATGGATGGAGGAGCCTGGTAGGCTGCAGTCTGTGTGGTTGCTAAGAGTTGGATACGACTGAATGTCTTCACTTTCACTTTTCACTTTCATGCATTGAAAAAGGAAATGGCAACCCACTCCAGTGTTCTTGCCTGGAGAATCCCAGGGATGGGGGAGCCTCGTAGGCTGCCGTCTATGGGGTCACACAGAGTTGGACACGACTGAAGTGACTTAGCAGCAGGAGCATTAAATGTGTTCTAACAAAACCTAATGATGCAGTGTTATATGGTAATTGAGAAGTTAGGTTAGATTTGTCCAACATAAATTGTCCTATGAACTGAATATACACACATATATTTAAAATATATTTTATAAATGGTATAAAATATTATATTGCATTATATAATATATTAAGATATATTTGATAAACATATATATATGCACACATTATTCTTTTTTTCCTTTCTTTTTTAAAACTAAACCTTTTAAGTATGAAGAAAAAGAAAATACATAGGGGACAAAGCAAAGACTATCACTAAGGAGGCAGGTTGGAGAAGGAAACAGATACTATTAAAATTGTCCTCTTTGGCCTCAGAGATTTTTTCCACTGCCTAATTTTCCTTTTTAAGTGTCCTGAACATAGAAATATGTTCTTTGAAATGCAATACTGTAATTGCTTCATAAGAAACTCTCTGTTTTAGGACCTCCAGCATGGATTCTTCATTTCTTCTGGCAATAGCCCCTCAAATGTCTTTTGTGGAAAGAATTAGTAATAATGATTGGTTCAGGGTAGGCATGTGTTCCAAGTTGATTCCAATGAGAGAAAATCCCAGGATATGTACAAGACTTACTGAGAAGAGGCATTCTCTCTTTTTTTCATTTTTCCCTCCTAGAGGACATAAAGCAGGAAGAAAGATGGGAACCTGCAATCGCCTAAAGTCAAGACATGGAATCTAAGTAACAGAAGACAGAGTGGAAAGATACAGAAAATTACACAATGTTATTTGTCAACTGCATCTCAATAAAACTGGAAATAATTTTTAAAATAAAAACTAGCCATCAAGCAAAAGTTACAGAGAAATGAAACCTTGGCTGCATTATTTAGTCCTTAGACTAAGCTAAACTCAACATCAAACTTAAAAACTAGACTTTCAATTCTATGAATCAAGTCAATTTTGTTTTCTTAAATTAAGTTTCCTATGTTGGTTATCTAACATCTCTTAATTGGTAAAGACCCAAAGTAGATACTCCTGAACTGGCTCTCTCCCTTCTTCAAAGCTTGTGCATTTGAAGAGTTATTTCTAGAAAAAGTCAGGAAAAGAGTGGAAGAAGCCAAAGCAATGTAGGAAGTACACAATCCAAGTTTAAACTGTAACTGCTTTAGAAAAATCATGCCAACAACTTCCTCTTGGTGGGCTAAGGGAAGAGCCATGTGTACTTCTGCTTTTTTTTTTTTTTTTTTTTAGTCCACTTCTTTACTGCTGCCTGTGGGAATGGCCAAGTTTTACCCCTACTCTCTATGTCAAAAAATATTAAAGGACTTTCATTCCTTCTTTATCTCCTTCCTACCTCTCCCAGTCCTCAGGAAGAGGACTGCCCTAATGATCTAAAACCCTCAACACTCCCCTATGTGGTCTGCGTTGCTCCTTGACTTTACAGACAGAGACTCAGGCTGATATTTCTGTTTTCCTGCTTCTTGTCTTCATGTGTAAGTTGTTCCTACAAGTCCTAATTACAGGGGAGAAATGGGCACAAACCTGGCTCCTCCAAGCAGGAAGCCATCTTCCTCTCTTGCGATCTACTTGTGATCAGTTCAGCATTCCTCTTGGCTCCTGCCAGATCTATTTTTCTGGTGCATGTTTGTTCTAAAATTTAGATTGCATGTCAGGGAGGGCGGGTTGAGGTAGGGAGGAAACTGCAAGTAACTGACTTCCCTAAGTTTTCTGTTTGTCTTCAGAACAACTTCACAGCCTTCCAAGAGTGAATGTGAACCTCTCTACTATGAATAAGTCGTAATTTTTGTTTGTTTTCTCTCTCTGTTACCATTTCTATTTTCCAAGCATTTTTGACTGAAAACTTTGGGGAGAGGATTCAGCTTGGAAAAGACCTTCTTAAATCTCAAACATGTATATTTAAAAAATATATATAACAAATGATTTGCCTTGACCCACATAGCTCCCTGGGCTTCTCAGGTGCTTCAGTGGTAAAGAATCTGCCTGACAATGCAGGAGATGCAAGAAATGTGGGTTCAGTTTCTGGGTGGGGAAGATCCCTTGGCCTAGGAAATGGCAATCCACTCCAGTATTCTTGCCTGAAAAATTCCATGAACCCCATAGTCCATGGTCCATGCAGTCACAAAAAATCAGACACAACTTAGCACAACCAGACATAAAATCCCTGTATAGTTGCCAATAACCCATTTTAAAGATGATGAAGTTGAGATACACAGAGACTAAGACAGTTAAAGAGTCAGTGTTCAAGTCAAGATTTAAATGTATCATCTGAATTCAGATTTACAAATTTCTTACAACATAGGAAGTAAAGTGAAATTGCAATTTACTTAACCAACTAGCATCACTCCAAGTTTCCACTCAGATTAAGTCCAGGTTACATGCACAGGACATTGTGAGATTAAGGTAACCAGATGCATAGAGGAAGTAAACTCTTCAGATGAGATACAGACACATGACTTTGGACTTTATAGAAACCTAGAACAGGGCTAAGGAATTCCCCTGAGTCTGAAACAGTTACACATGGAAATTTGATGGCAAGAGACTCTCTGGAAGCCATTTGTTTCAAGTTTTTAAATCACTTCACATCAAGACCTGTGACTCAGTAGTGCTCCTTAAATGTGATTACTTTTATTTACTTCATGATCCAGTACTAAACAATTTTCAAATCTGGCATTTAACTTAGCCACTCCTCAGTCATCAGCAGTTTTCTGGCTATCTCTTTTAAAGAAGAGATGTAAAAGACTGATTACATCATCAAATATTATCTCTCCTGAGGGGATGCAGCTTATAACAGGCATAAACACCTGATAGCAAAAAAGTTCCTCTGTAAGGGTGCAATTTGAGTGAGCAGGATATATATATATATATATATATATATATATATATATATATATATATATATATATATATATATATATATACACACACACAATGATAAGAGACAAAAAGACCTATTGGTAGAGATAAAGCTATGGAAATACAGAGTATGCTGGCTGAGCTATTAGCTGACAATTGGGTGTTTCAATATGCCACCATCAAATATGAACTGGTAAATAAAAAAGGTAAACATTCTCCTCTCTTGAAATTGAGGATGAATTATGAATGTTCCACGTACTTCAATTATACAAATATTTACTGAAATTTTCTTATGCACCAAGTATTATGTTAGTAGTACTTGGGATGTAAAAATCAATATGCTATTCTTCCCCTTTCTCTATCAGGTTACTCAGGAAGTAGAGAAGTTTTCTCAGAATTTACTCCTATCCTCCCTATGATATCTTGGTGAGGTTCCCAGAGGGAAAAACTTGTACAATTGGAGATCTTTCTATGACTGAGGTCCCCAAGAATTTCACTCTCTCTATCTAGCTCACACTTGACTTCTAGAAATTTGTAAAAATTCTTTGGTTAATGTTCCTTAAGCTTATGGTGTCCTGTGGTTTCTGCTCCAGAAAACAGAGAAAAAGAAAGGGTTAGCAGAAGTGCAACAAGTCCTGGACTGTCAGCCCCCTCACACCCCGACCACGCATCTTCCAGGTCTCTTATATCTACAGTCCCCCCAGCCCATATCCATGGCTCCAGTCTCCTTAAGTTAAGTGAAGTCGCTCAGTCATGTCCGACTCTTTGCGACCCCATGGGGGGGTCTGTAGCCTACCAGGTTCCACCATCCATGAGATTTTCCAGGCAAGAATACTGGAGTGGGTTGCGTTGCCATTTCCTTCTCCAGGAGATCTTCTCGACCCAGGGATTGAACCCAGGTCTCCCACATGGTAGGCATTGTAGGCAGATGTTTTACCATCTGAGCCACCAGAGAAGATCTATTTTATACACCAGTCTCTTTAGCATCCATCAAAACTATGAACTCCAGTTGATATTAGGACTCCATGGCTGTTAGATGCTAGCTTGACTAAAGAGCCTCCAACCAGTCATGGTTCATGTCTAAAACACTAGATCATATTTAAAACTATAATTATAATAACTAATGAAAGTAAGTGAAAGTGTTAATCACTCAGTCATGTCTGACTCTTCATGGACTGTGGCCTGTCAGGATCCTCGGTCTGTGGGATTCTCCTGGCAAGAATAGTGGAGTGGGTTGCCATTCCCTTCTCCAGGGGATCTTCCCTACCCAGGAATCAAATCCAGGTCTCCCACACTGCAAGATGATACTTTATCATCTGAGCCACCAGAGACTGCCCATAACAATAAGTAAGGGTTATTATTAAATATTTGCTATATTCCCTGTGCAGTACAATATATTCTTGTTGTTGATTTTATACTTAATAATTTGTATCTCTCAATCCCTTACCACTATGTTGCCCCCTCTTTCCTTCCCTCTCCCCATGGTCAACCATGAGTTTGTTTTCTGTGTCTGTGAGTCTCCTTTTTTCTGTTCTATAGATCTATGTGTCTGTTTCTGTGCCAGTACTATGTTACTTTGATTATTCCAACTTTGCACTATAGTCTGCAGTTAGGGAGCATGATTCCTCCAGCTCTATTCTTTCTCAAGATTGTTTTGGCTATTCTTGCTCTTTCATGTTTCCTTGAAAATTTACAATTACTTGTTCTAGTTCTGTGAAAAACACCATTGACATTTTGATAGGGGTTGCACTGTATCTGTAGATTGCCTTGGTTAGTATGATCATTTTGATTCTGAAATAATTATAGATCCACAAGAAATTGTGAAAATGGTTGAGAGAGATTCCATTTGTAGTTTTATATTATTTTATCACATCTGTAGATTGGTCAATTTACTACAGGTCAAGATACAAGATACAGAGGTATTCTATCACCATAAAGAGCTTCCTTGTTCATATTATCATCTCATTCACCTCTGTACTCTCTACTATCCTTAAAAGCTGGCAATCATTAGTTCATTCTCCATTTCTAAAATTTAGTCATTTCCAGAACATTATACAGGTGGTATCATAAAGGATGCAACATTTGAGGTTGACTTTTCTCACTCAGTGAGGTGCCCTTGAAATCCTTTCCTTCCAATTATAGCAATAGCTCCTTCCTTCTTATGCTGAGTGGTGTTCCATTGTAAGATACACCACTATTTTTTAGCCATTTACATATTTTGGTTGTTTCCAAATTTTGGTTATTACATATAAAGTGAAGTGAAGTCACTCAGTCGTGTCCGACTCTCTGCGACCCCATGGACTGTAGCCTACCAGGCTCCTCTGCCCATGGGATTTTCCAGGCAATAGTCCTGGAGTGGATTGCCATTTCCTTCTGCAGGGGATCTTCACAACCCAGGGGTCGAACTCGGGTCTCCCACATTGTAGACAGACGCTTTACTGTCTGAGCCACCAGGGAACTACACATATAAAGCAGTTAGCATTCAATGACTTGTCCTTGGTAATGATATAATTTAGCTAGAGATACAGCAATGACAAATGTTAAAAATGTTAAGACACACCATCTTCTCAGATTACACAAATATGAAATGAGATATGATCAAGTTAGTTAGTTTCATGTATCAACTTAACCCAACTGCAGTCCCTATGTATCCAATCAAACACAGATTTATGTGTGACTGTGTGGGTACTTTGTGCAATTGAAGTCCCTCATCAGTTGACTTTAAATAAGGAATATTTCCTAAATAATCTTGTAGAGTCTGATTTAAACACCTGAGAGTCTTTAAGAACATAACTGAGGCTTCCAAAAGAAATTCTACCTGTCGCCAGCAACTTCCACTCGTGCCAGACAGCAGTTCCAATCTGCCTTTGTGAAGGCTAACCCTATGGATTTTTTATTTCCATAGTTGTACCCCTCAACTGTTTAAGTCAGCCTTTACAATAAACTTCTAAATATATATTTCCTGTTAATCACCATTTTGGGTTGAGCCCCAACTGATACAGACAGGGGAGACTTTGGTAATCACTTAGTATAGCAGAGTTTCCAAATATTCAACAGCCTCAGAATTCTGGGATTAATTTAAAGTCATATCTGGAAGCCCATTTTAAATCAAATCACATATACATTTTTTATTAAAGTATAGTTGGTTTAAGAATAAGTGAAATTTTGCTATATAGCAAAGTAATTCAATTTGTAGTTTTTAATATACTTCTAATATTCTTTTCCATTATGGTTTATCACACCACGTTAGATATAGTTCCCTGTGCTATACAGTAAAACTTTGTTGTTTATCCATTTTATATGTAATAATTTGCATTTGCTAACCCAAAACTCCCTATCCATCCCTCCCTGATATCTTTCCCTCTTGGCAGCCACAAGTCTGTTCTCTATGTCTGTGACTTTGTTTTGGCTTCATAGATAAGCTCATTTGTGTCATATTTTAGACTCTACATATAAGTGATATCATATGGTATTTGTCTGACTTATTTCACTTAGTATGATAAGCTCTAGTAGCATACATGTTGCTGCAAATGGAATTATTTCATTCGTTTTTATGGCTGAGTAGCATTCTATTTTATATATGTACCACATATTCTTAATCTATTCATCCAGAGTCATATAATTTTAGGAGGAGATTTTAAGTTGTTTTGTTCAAATCACTTCACTTCCAGGCTAACCATGGGCTTTAAGGAAACTCCACACATTCCCCTTAGAAAGCACCTGAGTGAATGTCATTGAAACAAGGAAAAATGAAAAGAATTACTCTTTTCTTCCATCAAAGTGGGAAAAAAAAAATAAAACCTTTTTTAAAGCCCAGTATTAACAGTGGGGTAGAAAAACAGACATTCTTTACACATTAATAAGATGCTGAATTAGTGATTTCTCTTAAAAAAGTTTTTAAAGTCTGAAACTTTTATTTGTCTCTTCAGATTTACTGAGTCATGCATATAGAAATGTATGGGTAAATGTGATGGATACAAAACTGCTTGCAATGAGAGAAAATTGGAAATGAACCAGACATATGTCAGCAAGAGGACTGTACAACTATTTTATGACATTCCTTAGGCTATTAAATAGAGTGAATTAGATAGATAAATGCTGGCTAAATATGTATTGCCTTTTTTGTTTTCTTACCCACAAATTTCTTTCTTTCTTTCTTTTTTTTTTTTTTTTTAATTTGTGTAGAGGTACTGCAGGTGATTTTCTCTTTTTATTTTTTTCTTTTTTTTATTTTACTTTCCAATACTGTATTGGTTTTGCCATAAATCAACATGAATCCACCCTGATTTCAGAGAGGGCCTTGCAATTGTAACGACTGGCTTACTTGTACAGCTTTCCTCCCAAGTGAAAATCAAAGAAGTACTAGACAGTGATATTTGCAAAGGGCCAAAATATCATTTTACTTTTGCAAAAATCATTTCTCTTGGTAAATAGACAATGGAATGAGAGTTTAGATGAGATGGTAAGCAGTTGCCTTTCCCACCATGTTCCTGCATTGTTGCTACTATTCTTGTCTGTATGTACACAGTACACACTACACACTACACAGTAGTTCCTCCTTTCCTCAGTTTCAACTAACCTCTGTTAATCACAGTACAAAAATATTTAATGGAAAATTCAAGAAATAAATGATTCAATAGTCTCAATAAATAAAAATTGTATAAGTTTTAAGTTGAGAACCTTTGTGAATAGCATGGTGAAATATTGCACTCTCCTCCTGGGGACATGAACCTTCCTTTTGCCCATCATATCCTACTTTTAGTCACTCAGTAACCATCTTGGTTATCATATTGATTGTCACCTATATCAGTACTTACTACTTTGTCAAGTAACCTTTATTTTACTTCATAATGGCCATAAAGCACAAGAACTGTGATGCAGATACATTAAAGAGAAGCTGTAAAGTGTTTAGTTGAAGTAAAATATGAAAATTCTACTTAAAAAACAAAATACATCTCATGTCAAAGTTGCTAATATGTACAGTAAGAACATATTATACTCATATCTTTTATTCATAAATTATGTAAAGAAAATTGTGCTAATTTTGCTGTTGTACCTCAAACTGCAAATATACAGTAACAGTGCTTAATAAACACTTAGTGAAGATGGGCAGCAGAGCTGAATAGATATTTTTCCAAAGAGGAAATGCAGATGGCCAACAAGCACATAAAAAAATACTCTATATCACTAAACATCAGGGAAATGCAAATCAAAACCACAATGGGATCACACCTCACAACTGTCAGAATGGCTGTCATTAAAAAGAACACAAATAACAAGTATTGCGAGGATGTAGGGAAAAGGGAGTTCTCCTACAATATTAGTGGGAATGTAAACTGATGAGCCATTTTAGAAAGCAAATAGAAGTTTCTCAAATAAGCTAAAAATAAAACTACCATATGACCCAGGAATTCCACTCGTGTGTGTGTGTTTGTGTGTGTGTGTATGAAAACAGCAAGCAAACCACTAATTCAAGAACATACATGTATCTCAATGCTCATTGCATCATTATATACAACTGCTAAGATATGGAAGCAACCTAAGTGTCCATCAACAGAAAAATGGATAAAGACAATGTGATAAATATATATATATATATGTGTGTGTATATACATATATATAGTAGAATATTACTCAGCCATAAAAATGAATTACTTTCTGCCATTTGCAGCAACACGGATGGACTTAGAGGACATTTTACTAAGGAAAGTAAATAAAACAGAGAAAGAATAGTAGTGATAACATTTAAATGGGAACTCCAAAAAAATACAACAAACTAGTGACTATAACAACAAAAAAAAGAAACTCACAGATATAGAGAACAAACTAATGACTGCCAGACAGAAGGACAGAGGAAGAGGCAGTATAAGAGTGTGGGGGATAAGGTTTATTATGGGATCACATGAAATCACGTGTGTGAAAATTTGAAAATTATATAGAGGAACCTAATAGGCTACAGTCCATGGGGTCTCTAAGAGTCAGACACAACAGAGGCAATTTAGTGTGCACATAGAATTTAAAACATATTTTACTCAATAAAAAAGATGGGAAAGGCATGCAATTTGTTCAGTAAGATGTTTTGAGAAAGAGAGAGAGACAGATATTATATTCACATAACTTTCATTACGGTATATTTTCATAATTGTTCTTTTTATTAACAGCTTTTTTTCACCTCTTACTGTGTCTAATTTATAAATTAAGTAGTATCATAGGTATGTATATATAGAAAAAACATAGTATTTATAGAGTTTGTTACTATCCATAGTTTGGGCTATCCACTAGGGGTCTGTGAATGTATCTCCTGAGGAGAAGGGAAGATTCCTACATGACTAATAGTACATATCACCATTCAGGTGACAGGAATTGTGCTGTTCTGTTGCAGTTTATAATTTAATGAATGTTTTGAATATTGGCATTGACTCAAAATAAATATAATTGTGACTTAAGTTTCGCAAGCTGTATAACTAATATAACTTCAATCGTATTTTGAATTCTGGTATATTTCTGACACTTGACACATCCCTTTCAACAGACACAGGATATAAAATTGAGACAGTGGGACTGAATATTCTCTAAGTCTGTGTTTTCCCTCCTGTTCTCAATACTTTAAGAAATGTAATGAAACCACATCCTCTTAGAAAACAGATAACTAGGCTATAGACACAAAAAGGAATCTAAGTTCTGTTGTGCTATGCTAAGAATTTTTCAGTGTCTGCTGTGCTAGCCTGTATCCTCTAGAAACAGAGACTCAGGCAAAATTAAAGAGTTGGCTTTTATTTGTAAGATGCAAGCCCAGGGTGGTAACAATGAGGAAAAAGGGACACGGAGCCAGGAAAACTGCACAGCAATCCATGCAGTGTGTTACTGTTTGGAGTTCTTGCTTCATGGAAAAAAAGAAAGGGCTTCAAGGTGGGAACTAGAAATTACAAAGCAGAGTTCAGTTTCCTGAGGCTGGAGGATGACTTGAGAAGCACTCTCTTCCCAGGAAGAAAAGTAATGTGAGAAATAGAACTATATACTTTTAGGAAACCTCAGCAAGGTGCCCAGAGCAGAGTTACTTGGATCTTAATTGAGTTCCCTGTGATGTAATGAATCTGGCTTCCCAGGTGGCTCGGTGGTAAAGAATCCACCTACCAATGCAGGAGACAAAGGAAACTGGGCTTGACCTCTGGATTGGGAAGGTCTCGTGGAGTAGGAAATCACAACTCACTCCAGTATTGTTGCATGGAAAATTCTATGGGCAGAGGAGCTTGGTGGGATACAGTCCATGGGGCTGCAAAGAGTTGTACATGACTGAACAAATGAGCAACAAACCTGGAAGACATGTTTTAATACGCATTTTAATCACACTTTGCCAGATAAAGTGAGTAGGGGCCAGCAGTGTAATTAGCCACATATGACCCAGCTCCACCCAAAGCTTGATCTCTGAGAATGCAAATAGCAGTGTCCTTATGTGACCTCAGCAGCCAGCTTGACTCTCTCAAAGTGCCAACTGAGATTTGTCTGACTCCAGGGTAATATTTCTGGGCCTTGTCTTCTCCTGTTTGGTGTCTGACTGCAGGTGACCTTGGGTTGAAGTCCCTAAAACTCTTCCATCTGTAAAATGTGAAATATAATGCTTTTGACCTACCTCTGTGTGATAGATGACTCTGGACCATATGAGATCTAATGAGTTAACATTTAGAAAATGCTAGGAGCTATTTAGAAAATGGCATTCTCTAAACACAAAGGATCGTTATTCATTACTCAGAATGCATACAAATAAAAATAAGAGTATTTCTGAAGAAGAAGAGCAGTGCAGAGAGCTGTTTCTGCCCTGTGTGAAAGGCGGTTTAGAGATTAATTCAATGGATAAACTGTTTTAAAACCCGGCAGTTTCACGCTAATGAAAAAGGGGCCCGCAGACTATATTTTGGTCTGGCGGTCACAGCAGAACTGGAAATGTCAAATCTGTATGATTCACTTTCAGTGTTCCCTCTAGGTTTTATTGAATACCTTCAGGCTATGCAGCCGAGGATTTCTGGAAAGAAAATTACGCTGTATGTAAGTGTAGTGGCATGAGGAATACAGTTTTCTGCATCTGTGTCACTCATAATAGATACAATATAGAGGCTGCCTCCACCAGGTATCAGACATCTGATTATTCATCTTTGGTTCCTCAACTTTTCATCCTCATCAACCAAGTTTAACACTTTCCTCACTCTACCCTGCCAATCAGATAGTGTATTATATAACATTCTCAGAGAAGCCTGTGGATGATTGAACCACAGACTTATTATTTTAAAATATTCTTTCTCTTTCTTTAAATAAATATACACATACTGTTATAGTTATTTCCCTGGTGGCTCAGACAGTAAAGAATCTACCTGTGATGTGGGAGACCTGGGTTCGATTCTTGGGTCAGGAAGATCCACTGGAGGAGGAAATGGTAACCCAATCGAGTATTCTTGCCTGGAAAATTCCATGGACAGAAGAGCCTGGTCGATTACAGTCCCTGGGGTCGCAAGAGAAGGACAGACACACATGTGTAAGCACGCACATGAGGTAACAGGACCAGGGTGGTGCCACAGAGTTAACATCAATCCTCAAGCTCCAGTATGCCTGCGGGTTATATGCTCCTGGTAATTAAGTAGTTAACACCTTTCATTTAGTGGAGGTTCTAGCTTCTAGTAAACAACTTGGGAAAGGTATATCAGTTATCATTATTTGGGTACTTTAGAGAGGAATTAAAGCAGAGGATAGGGGGGAGGAATCTGTCCTGGGAAGCCTCCATAGGATCTTTCTCGGTTACAATTTTATTTCCCTTCACTTTATTATACTTTACAGATATTGTGTTGCTTCCAAGCTGAAGCTCTGTGGAAACTTGGGCCCGGCAAGTTGATCAGTGCCATTTTTTTCCAACAACTTTTGCTCATTGTGTGTCTCTGTGTCACATTTTGGTAATTTTTGTAGTATTTCAAGCATTTTCCTTATTATTATCTTTGTTATGGTGGTCTGCAATTTTTCTATGTTACTTTTGTAAATTTTTTGTATTTTTAAATTGTCATTCACTTTTTTTAAACAGACATAAAGTTATGGCATCACCAACTCGATGGACCTGAATTTGAGCAAGCTCCAGGAGTTGGTGATGGATAGGGAAGCCTGGCATGCTGCAGTCCATGGAGTTGCAAAGAGTCAGACATGAGTGAACAACTGAACTGACTAAACAGAATGTTATTGCACACTTAATAGACTATAGTATAGCATGAATATAACTTTTATATGCACTAGAAAACTAAACATTTAATGTGACTCACTTTTGAGATATGTACTTTATTGTAGTGGTCTGGAACTGAAGCCACAGTGTGTCTCAAGAATGCCTTTACAAATATTATGCATTTACTTAGGGTTGTAGTATATGCCACCCCAAACATATCCCTGGCATAAGGGTTATTTTGAGATTATTGTTTTTAGAAACAGTAAGCATATTAGAAGCTCTGAAAATAGAATAAAAGTTATCTTTTAGTAAGAAAATTTACGTTTAATAGAAATCTCCATTTGTAAGGATGTTTACCTCTCTGTGGGCTTCCCCTATGGCTTAGCAGGTAAAGAAGCCATCTGTAATGCAGGAAACACAGGAGACACTGGTTCGATCCCTAGGTCACAAAGATTCTGACACGCCTGAGCCACTGAGCACAGACACACACACATATACTTTTCGTACCAAGAAGACAAAGATGACTAAATCAAAATAAACTCGTAGCAATGGAGGAGGCACTGACTTAAACCTGTGTACAAAATCTTACGCTTGTTACTTTTCCTGGTCACTCCCCTCACTAGCCTCCCTCATACTCTTCTCTCTTTTGTCTTTAGCTGAAGTTGGTACTGAAGCTTGAATTCTGTTACCTCTGCTGCTGCTGCTAAGTCACTTCAGTCGTGTCTGACTCTGTGCAACCCCATAGATGGCAGCCCACCAGGCTCTGCCGTTCCTGGGATTCTCCAGGCAAGAACACTGGAGTGGGTTGCCATTTCCTTCTCCAATGCTGACAGTTACTTATTTTTTGCTGAGTGCCCCCTGTATATACTTAAGCATGATAAGGCATTTCTATTTGTTTTTCTTTTGTTAACCTGTCTTATGCTTCCAGTTCCAGTCAAGAACTTAGAAGGGTAGAAAGATGATTATTTTTCCTACCTTACAGCTGAAAACCTTGATTCAAGTACTGAAGACACAACAAGCTTCTACAGGCGAAAGCTTGCATTTTAGAAGGGAAAGTAAGTTAGTAAAAATTGAAATAGATATTTAGATGAGACTGAGTCCCATGAAGGCAATTGATTAGGTTAATAGTACAAGAGTAAAAGGGTGGGCACATGTTTTTTGATAGAATAATCAACAAAGACTTAGAGAAGTTTTTGTGTGAGCACATTTGAAGACTGAGAAGTCAGCTGTGCAAACTGAGAGGGAAAGAATTTTGCAGACAGAATGAGAAGTACCAACGGAAGCCTCAGGAGGCAACCAAGCTGGATACTTTAAGCAAAATAAAGTACCCAGCTTTACTGGGTACTCACAGCAAAATGAGGGAGAGGCTGGGGGACATGGAGCAAAGTGGGATGAGACCTGAGAAAGAACCTATAAGTCCCAGTATGGAATTTGTAATTTATTCCTCATGGAATAAAAGGCCATGGGAGCAGTTTAAGAAGGAGATTGATGAGATCTTACTTAGAATCAAAAAGTTCACTCTTCCTGCTAGAAGAATAATATATACAGCAGGGTGACATATCTCTTAGTTTGTCTGAAATGGGTCCAATTCGTGACTGTTATAAGCATACACTAGAGCATATTCAGTCAGAAACTCCAATATTTTGCCACCTGATGTGAAGAGCTGACTCATTTGAAAAGACCCTGAATTATGCTCGGAAAGATTGAAGGCAGGAGGAGAAGGGGACGACAGAGGATGAGTTGGTTGGATTGTATCACCGACTCAATGGATATGAGTTTGAGTAAACTCTGGGAGTTGGTGATGGGCAGGGAGACCTGGAGTGCTGCAGTCCATCAGGTCTCAAATAGTCGGACTGAGCAACTGAACTGAACTGAAGGAGCCCACATACTGTTCTTCCTAGCAGCTATACCACTTTAAATTCCCATCAACACTTGTAGGAGGAATCCCTCCTTTCCACACTCTCTCCAGTATTTATTGTTTATGGATTTTTTCAGGATAACCATTCTGGTTGGTGTGAAGAGAAATCTCATTGTTGATTATGTTGCTTCCTTTGATACTGTTAAGCTTTATGGGCTGTTTGTAAATTTTGGAGACTTATTCCTTGTTGGTCTTATCATTTGCAAATATTGTCCCTCAATCTGTGGGTTGTCTTGCTGTTTCATTATTTCTTTTGCCGTGAAAAAGCTTTTGAGTTTAAGTAGGTCTCATTAGTTTATTTTCATTGTTCTGGGAGATGTATCAGAAAAAATAATGCTGCTGTTAGAAAGTGTTCTGCCAATGTTTTCCTCTAGGAATTTTATAGTGTCTTGTCCCACATTCAGGTCTTTAATCTATCTTGGACTTATTTTAGTGTGTGGTTTTAAAGAATGATCTAATTTCATATTTTTGCATATAACAGTACCATTTTACAGACACCATTTGTTGAAGAGACTTCTTTTCCAGCATTGTACAGTCTTGCCTCCTTTGCCATGGATTGATTGACCATGGGTGTGTGGGTTTATTTCTGGGTTTTCTATCCTATTACTTTGAACTATATTTCTATTTTTGCATCAGTACCATACTCCTTTGATGACTGTAGCTTTGTAGTATAGTCTGAAATCAAAGATCCTGGTTCTTCCAGCTGCATTTTTCTTTCTCAAGGTTTCTTTGGCTATTCAGGGTCTTGTGTGTCTCCATACAAATTGTAACATTTTTTGTTCTAGTTCTTTGTAAAATCCATTGGTAATTTGATAGTAATTTGATACAGGTTGCATTAAACTTGTAGATTGCCTTGGGAAATATAGTGATTTTTTCAACACTGATTCTTCCAATCCTTGAACATGGTATTTCTTTTCATCTGTTTATGTCTTCTTCAATTTTTTTTGTTCAATGTCATACTTTTCAAAGTACAGGTCTTTTGTGTCCTTAGGTAGGCCTATCCTTAGGTATTTTATTCTTTTTGATGCAATGGTAAATGGAGATATTTATTGAATTTTTCTTTTTGACCTTTGTTGGTTAGTGTATAAAAACACAACATATTCCTGTGTATTAATTTTGTAACCTGGAACTTTACCAAATTCATTGATGAGTTGTAGTTTTCTGTAGCATATTTAAGATCTATGTAGAGTATCATGTCATCTATAATCAGTGACAGTTTAACTTCTTCTTTTCCAATTTAGATTCACTTTACTTCTTTTTCTTCTTTGATTGCTGTTGCTAGGACTTCCAAAACCGTGTTGAATAACAGGGGTGAGAAGGGACATCCTTGCCTTTTTCCTGATCTTAGAGGAAATACATTCAGCTTTTCACCAATGAATATGATGTTAGCTGTAGATGTGTCATTTATGGCCTTTATTATGTTGAAGTATGTTCCCTCCATGCCTACTTTCTGAGAACTTTCATAAAAATGGGTGCTGACTTTTGTCAAAAGATTTTTCAGCATCTTTTGAGATGATTGGATATTTTTTATTCTTCAATTTATTGATGGGGTATATCAATATACCACATGAGTTTGAGCAAACTCTAGGAGTTGGTGATGGACAGGGAGGCCTGGCGTGTTGCAGTCCATGGGGTTACAGAGTCGGACACAACTGAGTGACTGAACTGAACTGAACTTATCCACCCAGCCAGTCTATGTCCTTTGTTTGGTGTGTTTATTTATATTTAAGGCAATTATTGATATGTATGATCATATTACAATTTTCTTAATTATTTTGGGTTTATTTTTTGTAGACCCTTCCTTCTCTTGTGTTTCCTCCCTAGAGAAGTCCCTTTAGCATTTTTTGTAAAGCTGGTTTGGTGGTGCTGAATTTTCTTAACTTTCACTTGTCAGTCAAGTTTTTGATTTCTCCATCAAATCTAAATGAAAGTTCTACTGGTTAGAGAACTCTTGGTTGTAGTTTCTTCCTTTTGATCATGTTAAATACATTGTGCCATTGTTTTTTAGCTTTAGAGTTTCTTTTGAGAAATCAGCTCATAACCTCATAGGACTTCCCTTATGTTATCTGTCATTTTTCCCTTGTTGCTTTTAATATTGTAGCACTGTCTTTAATTTTTGTCAGTTTGATTATTATGTGTTTCTGTGTGTTGATCCTTGGGTTTATTGTGTCTGGGACTTTCTGTGCTCCCTGGACTTGGCTGACTATTTCCTTACCCATGCTAGCGAATTTTTCAGCTATGTCTTTTTAGATATTTCTCAGGTCCTTTCTCTTTCTATTATCCTTCTGGGACCCTAAAATGCAAGTGTTGGTGCATTTAATATTATCCCTGAGGTCTCTTCAGTTCAGTTCAGGTCAGTCACTTAGTCGTGTCTGACTCTTTCCTACTTCATGAACCACGTCATGCCAGGGCTCCCTGTCCATCACCAACACCCAGAGTTCACTGAAACTCATGTCCATTGAGTTGGTGATGCCATCCAACCATTTCATCTTCTGTTGTTCCCTTCTCCTCCTGCCTTCAATCTTCTCAGCATCAGGGTCTTTTCAAATGAGTCACCTCTTTGCATCAGGTGGCCAAAGTATTGGAGTTTCAGCTTCAGCAGCAGTCCTTCCAATGAACACCCAGGACTGATTTCCTTTAAGAAGGACTGGTTGGATCTCCTTGCTGTCCAAAGGAATCTCAGGAGTCTTCTCTAATACCACAATTCAAAAGCATCAATTCTTCGGTGGTCAGCTTTCTTTATAGTCCAACTCCCACATCCATAGATGACTACTGGAAAAACGATAGCCTTGATTAGATGGACCTTTGTTGACAAACTAATGTCTCTAATTTTTAATATGGTGTCTAGGTTCGTCATAACTTTCCTTTCAAGGAGGGAGTGTCTTTCAATTTCATGGCTGCCATCACCATCTGCAGTGATTTTGGAGCCCAGAAAAATAAAGTCAGCCACTGTTTCCACTGTTTCTCCATGTGTTTGTCATGAAGTGATGGGACTGGATGCCATGATCTTAGTTTCTGGAATGTTGTGCTTTAAGTCAACTTTTTCACTGTCCTCTTTTACTTTCATCAAGAGGCTCTTTAGTTCTTCACTTTCTGCCATAAGGGTGGTGTCATTGGCACATCTGAGGTTATTGATATTTCTCCCGACAATCTTGATTTCAGCTTGTGCTTCCAGCCCAGCTTTTCTCATGATGTACTCTGCATATAAGTTGAACAAGCAGAGTAACAATATAAAGCCTTGATGTACTCCTTTTCCTATTTGGAACCAGTCTGTTGTTCCATGTCTAGTTCTAACTGTTGCTTTCTCTCCTGTACACAGGTTTCTCAAGAGGCAGATCAGATGGTCTGGTAGTCCCATTTCTATAAAGTCCCAACTTCTAATAAAGTTTCCACACTTTATTGTGATCCACACAGTCAAAGGCTTTGGCATGGTCAATAAAGCAGAAGTAGATATTTTTCTGGTACGCTCTTGCTATTTTGATGATCCAGTGGATGTTGGCAATTTGATCTCTGGTTCCTCCGCCTTTTCTAAAACCAGCTTGAGCATCTGGAAGTTCACGGTTCACGTACTGCTGAAGCCTGGCTTGGAGAATTTTGAGCATTACTTTAATAGCATGTGAGATGAGTGCAATTCTGTTGTAGTTTGAGCATTCTTTGGCATTGCCTTTCTTAGGGATTGAAATGGAAACTGACCTTTTCCAGTCCTGTGGCCACTGCTGAGTTTTCCAATTTGCTCACATATTGAGTGTAGCACTTTCACAGCATCATCTTTCAGGGTTTGAAATAGCTCAACTGGAATTCCATCACCTTCACTAGCTTTGTTCATAGTTATGCTTCCTAAGGCCCATTTGACTTCACATTCCAGGATGTCTGGCTCTAGTTGAGAGATCACACCATAGTGATTATTTGCGTCATGAAGAACTTTGTTGTACAGTTCGTCTGTGTATTCTTATCACCTCTTCTTTATATCTTCTGCTTCTGTTCAGTCCCTGCCATTTCTGTCCTTTATTGAACCCATCTTTGCATGAAATGTTCCCTTGGTATCTCTAATTTTCTTGAAGAGATCTCTATTCTTTCCCATTATATTGTTTTCCTCTATTTCTTTGCTTGATAACCAAGAAAGGCATTCTTATCTCTCCTTCCTAGTCTTTGGAACTCTGCATTCAGATTCTTATATCTTTCCTTTTCAAGTTTTCTTTTCACTTCTCTTCTTTTCACAGATATTTATAAGGCCTCCTCAAATAGCCATTTTGCCTTTTTGCATTTCTTTATCTAGGGGTTGGTCTTGATCCCTGTCTCTTGTACCATGTCATGAACCTCCACCCATAGTTCGTCAGGCACTCTGTCTATCAGATCTAGTCCCTTAAATCTATTTCTCACTTCCACTGTATGATTTTAAGGCATTTGACTTAGGTCATACCTGAATGGTCTAGTGGTTTTCCCCACTTTCTTCAATTTAAGTCTGAATTTGGCAATAAGGAGTTCATGTTATGAGCCACAGTCGTCTCCTAGTCTTGTTTCTGGTGACTGTATAGAGCTTCCCCATTTTTGGCTGCAAAGAATATAATCAATCTGAAGTTTCTTAGGTGGTCTTAATTTCTTTTTATTCTTTTTTTTTTTAATATTGTTTTGCAACAGTGATTTCCATCTTTCTGTCTGCTAATCAGCTATTCATTCTTCTACTTCAATTATTCTGCTATTTATTCCTTTGAGTATATTTCTCATCTCTGTGTGTGCTATAGTTCTTCTCAGTATTTGGTAAATGTTATTTACATCTTTTCCCTTTTTTCCCCCCAAGATCCAGGATCATCTTCACTATCATTATTCTGAACTCTTTTTCTGGAATGTTGTCTGTTTCCACTTGATTTCATTGTTTTTCTGGCATTTTATCTTGTTTATTCATCTGGGACATAAATCTCTGCATTTTCATTTTGATTAACTTTCTGTGGTTATGGTTTTCCTTCTGGAAGCTGTGGTATTGTAGTTCTTCTTGCTTCTTCTCTCTGTCCTCTTCTGAATGAGAGTAAGATGATTGTGCAAGCTTCTTAATGGGATGGACTGGCAATGGGAAGACCTCTCTCTTCCTTCCATATTTGCAGTTATTTGTTCTGTGTCAGGGGTTCTTAATTAGGCATTCTTTGATTTAGAGAACTCTTATACTAGGTTGAAGAGATGGCAGTGTAAAATACTCATCCTGTCTTCATTCACTTGAGAGAAATAGATGATTTTTCCATGATAGTAACAAATGTTTGGTATTCTTTATTCATTACAGATACTTATTTCATATTTTCTTAATTTCTTTTTCAAAAAACATAGGCTAGACCTCCATATCATCATTCAATAAGTGC
This sequence comes from Capricornis sumatraensis, assembly GCF_032405125.1. Classification (NCBI taxonomy): domain Eukaryota; kingdom Metazoa; phylum Chordata; class Mammalia; order Artiodactyla; family Bovidae; genus Capricornis; species Capricornis sumatraensis. The sequence continues at coordinate 122,787,806 of NC_091071.1, read as the reverse complement.
TAATTAACCACACATATATAGAAAAATGTTATAAGTAGTCCATTTACTTGCCTTGCTCCCAAGAGAGAAGCATCAAGTCTGTTCACCAGCCATATTTCTTTCCTCTTCCTCCCTCCACCCTCCCAGCTGTTCACTTATGGTCAGATGTCCACAACTGCAGCCCCACCCACCCCAAGAAGTTCCAACCTTGAATTTGAACAAAAATAATGCACTTTCTGTAGTCCAGCTCTGTAGGGCTTGGCTACCATTAACCATCTCCTATTTATACTACTTTCTAAGTCCTGTCTCTAACTATATAACTAAAATTACATGAATTGCCTTTACCCAAGTAAAGAATTAAGTATGTTTTCTCTGTCCTTCATTTTGCTATTTCTAAATCAATTCAGCTGATAAGTGCCTGTGTTCTCATTTATATCTGAACATTAAGTAAACCTTTGTATATTACAAATAACTATCAATACTGGAGATAAGGCAGTCCCTCCCTCCCAGGTTATAGGTACTATTGATTTAGTCATTACTTTCTGAATTTCTCATTGTCTAGACTTGAAGATTCACTTTGTGCAGTGTTTGTGATAATTGTGTTGCTGAATTTTAAATAGAGTTCTCAGTAAACCCTGTATCACATCCAAAGCAGAGAGTAATAGAACATTGTTTCTATTTTCCAGTGATCAACTTTTGTTTCAGCTCGAAGAAAATCATTAACCATCCAGTTTGTGGGTGACATTTGATCACTAATTCACTAACAGAATGGATGGCAAATGTGTTATCCATTCTACTTCTCTCCATTTTCAAAAGCAGAAATTGTGCAAGTGAAACTTTTGAAACCAGAAGGGTGATAAAACGTGGATCAGAACAACAAAAATTTGAGCTTGGGCTTGCTTGTGTATTTAGAGAGATTATACAATTTCTAATGCGAATCAAGAAGGGGATGAAGCATTAACCCTGAAGACCAAGGCAAAGGGACAAAATCCAGGGATTTTGTATGGACAATCTGACATCCAGAAGTTTTTTGTTTGTTTGTTTTTTATGTATGTTTGTTCAATTTTTATCTTTATTTTGGAAAGGGGGTTGTTCTGTTTTCCCTCCTCCTCATGCATGGTGCAGCGAGGATTTAGTTTATTTATGGTACCAGATATAACCAAAAGAAACCACCTACTTTCTACAGATTGCCCATGGTGAAGATATCTAGTGAATAACATATTTCACTTTGCCAGTATTACTATAGGCAGAAGATGACACCTATTAGAGGGACTGGTGCCAAGTCCATATGCTCTTACCATCCATTTTATAAATTAAGGCAAGTTACTTAGCCTCTCTGACATTTGACTTGCTACAGTAAAGTGGACCTAATGTTTCTTTCAGCCACAGAATTTATCAGGTAACCAACAAATATTTATTGATTTTTCAAAATATTATTGATACTGAAGCCTATCAAAAGACACTTTTTCAGCAGAAATACAAGGAATTTAATCTATTCAATGCTTCTTTTGAAGGAGGAGTTAAGAGATATATGAATAGAACCAAAGTGGAGTATTCTGATGAAAATAGTGGCCCTTTGAGAAGGGAAACTAGAGTTGAGTAATCATATTTAGGGTTATTTGTGTGGTATATGCATGCTCAGATGCTCAGTTGTGTCCAACTCTTTGTGATCCTATGGATGCAGCCCACCAGGCTCCTCTGTCTATAGGATTTTCTAGGCAAGAGGTTGCTATTTCCTTATCCAGGTATGTAACATATGCTCCTGCCAAGTCACCTCAGTCGTGTCCAACTCTGTGCGACCCCAGAGACAGCGGCCCACAAGGTTCCCCCGTCCCTGGGATTCTCCAGGCAAGAACACTGGAGTGGGTTGCCATTTCCTTCTCCAATGCATGAAAGTGAAAAGTGAAAGTGAAGTCGCTCAGTAGTGTCAGATTCTCCACGACCCCATGAACTGCAGCCCACCAGGCTCCTCTGTCCATGGGATTTTCCAGGCAAGAGTACTGGAGTGGGGTGCCATTGCCTACTCCATGTAACATATACTCACCTATTATTATTATTTCCAACAGAAGTGAAAGGAAATTTAGTTTGACCATTGCCATTTATACCAGTGCTCTTTCCACAAATTGAAGGGAACTTTAATGACCAAGGGAATAAAGTAGAGAACAGTAGAATAGACTTCAGGGTCAAACAAATCTGAATTCCAATATCAGCTCTATTATTCTCTCTGTCCTTGGGCATGCCATTTAAACTTTCTTTTTCTTGGTCTCTTTCTCTCTTTGTAAAGTGGAAAAAATAATGGCAAATAGCTTATAAAGTTTTGTGAAGATGAAATAAAATAATAGTTGTAAGAGATATAGCAAGATGGTTGCTGCATAATGAAAACTCAAAACTTTTTAACTGCAACCATGATGACAGTTGTAAGGAGTTGATGACAGTATGTTACCATCATGGTAACATGGTATGATGGTATGATGATGGTGAGCATGATCATGGTGTTTATGATGGTGGTGATGATGAGTTTAGTTACAGGGTGACCTGGCATGTTCAAAGAGTTATGAGTTGAACTGCTTAATGTTCAAAGCACATATAGAAGGGTATCTCATATTCTAGATGCCTAATCTGGAGATATTGCTAGATGCTTCTTTATCCTACTCCTGTCCCACACAAATCACTGTATCCCTACAAGAACTTGACACAAAATATGGAAGTTGTCTATGATCAGCCAATCATAATAAGGATAAACGTAAGACATCCATTTTTGACAGCACTACTACCTCAGCACAGTTTGATCATGTACTAATTCCTCCTTTGTGATCTTTGTGTTTAATTTACAGACTTTGTCCTTTGTTGAATTGGCCTGCCATAAACCAGACTCTGTGATCTGTGTATCCCCATCCAACCATTTTTATACTGGTTTTTACTGTGATCTTCATTGTACAATTTGTAGCATTGTTCCATTTATCTTCAGAACGAATATAAATTATCCTTCATACTCAAACAGTGGCATGAAGGGTTGTGATTACATATAAGAACAAATAAAAATGGGTTGAAACTATATAGATGTATCTGAAATCTTCTTTTTGAGCACTATTGGTTGTCTTTTTTCATTTGTAGCTCTGGTTATTTCCATTGTTGCAGATGTCTGATAGTGGCATAACCCATGCCTCAACCAAACATGTGCTTCTACTTTCTGAGCCACAAGATGAGAAAGAAATGCTATTATGGAAATAAAACCAGTGATTTATTTCTTGCTATTTTTTCTACCTTCCAAAAACTATAATAGGCGGTATAATAATACACTTTATTGATATACTATGTCAAACTAAATTACTCATGTGTGGTGAAAATGAGGGGTCATAAAATGTGTAAATATTTTCCTATCAGTCAAATTTTTATAAATGGAGAAACACTGGGAACAGAAGGAAGAAAAAATGGCACCTCATCAGTGGAGTTGAGCATAGGCTAAATAAAGTATAATTTGAAGCAATTTCTATGAATATTGAGATGGTTTCTACATATAGGATAACCTATATCACCTTTTGAGAATGAGAAATCTAAAAGCATGATTCCAAGAATTTTGGATTTCTTTAGAACTGACATCAGGTGACTGATTTTGATTCTAGGTTTCATAACATAAAAAAGACAATCACCCTTACCACCTATTTATTATTTCATAATAAAAACAATGACTTAGAACCAGCCTGGAAAAACACAATTTCAGAATAATTTAAAGTTTTTTTACATTGAATACATTTAACTATCTGAAAAACTTATAATGTTGATCTTGTAATTTTAATTTTGCTACCAACTCATAAAAGATTATGTCAGACTTGCCCTGTTCCCCAGGGCAGCATCTGTAAGCCATGGCATTGGCATTTGATGAAGCTGGTGCTTCAAGGCCAACAGAGACTTACATCACAGACTCCTGGTGACTTTAGCTTCCACACCTGGTGCACATTCAGTAGGTGTGTTCATGATGAAGTGTCCTAAGCTCTTAGTTAGCAGGAAGACTCTAACAGACTATGAGCACATGACAGGCTTCCATATAGAGGCTGCCTCTGAGGGGATAATAGCTCCCCTAACCTCAAGTCAAGCCAATTACTTAGTATCTGATGAACTGGAATCTCATTCTTTTCTTTGGCATCCATATTTCACAGTGCACTAAAAAATGGTTTTTTTATTTAGCAATATTTGGGGGACTCCTTTCTTTATTTTACAGCCACTCAGTGCCTGACATAGTACAAGCTCATACTATCATTTCTCAAGCCATTAAATGTTAACTTCATTTGCTGGTATGAATTATGTTTTGCTCTTTTAGTTTTGTAATGAAAAATAAGTACAGGTTATGCAAGCAATAACCCCTGTGTGCAGCAGCTATCTTTCTAAACGGTTTATTATGCCACAGTCTGGTACTCCATTAAATATAGATTACAGATTGCTGAATAAATGAATATCAATGAAGCGTCCCCATTCTTCTGTATATATCAAGGCAGATAATGAATTGTGGCATCTCATGAAAATGGAAAACTAGGAAGAGTGGGTCAAGAAGTAATTACACATTTGTCTTATCTCTTGCTTCTTGCCTCAAAACAACAGAATACATCATGGAGTTGAGGGGCCCAGTGCAAAGATATCTCTGATCTGTCATTACTAGCAGAAACTCTTTATTCTTGTTTTCTTTCTCCCCACAAATTTTTCTATAGGAGAGACTATCTTAGATCTATTTTTCATTCATGTTTCCTTTTATTAAGCTCTATGAAGGGAAACTTCTGAAAGCTCAGTTATAACTTTTGAAAACAGAAAAATGTTTTCAGGTAATTATTTCCCCATTTTTCACTTGGTGCCTGTGTGAACACTTACCTCTCCCCACCCATATTGGAACCGGAAATTCTGAGCCAGAGGAAACAGCAGTGTTGTGGTAAACTTGGATGTAAACCAATGTTTTATTGCCACTCTATCTCTGACCTTAGACTTATTGCTTTTAGGGGCTTATTGATCCTTATTAATCACTCACATTTTAATTGAGAACTATTATAAATGAATAAAAATAAGAAAGAATTTCTTTTCTGGAAGTCAGTATCTTCGGTGGCAGGGTAGCACTGAGGGTGTAGTTTGAGAAGACAAAGAAGTATGTCAATCAATTCTAATTTTCAATACAAGGAATAAAACATGAATTTGTTTCCTTTTGATGGTTTGAATCACTACTTCTTGACATGACTGCTCACGTTGAATCTCACACCCTCCTGTTTTTCTAGGACCTCATTCCTTCAATTCTACTTTTATCTTTTTATCACCACTTGACCCTCCATTTCTGCTTTCAAACATATCCTGTATCCTTAGTGTTTGAGGTAAAAAAGGGTTATCACCATTACTACCCCTTTCCTTCTTGTCCTGCCAAACTCCTTATAGGAATTTTAAAAAGTGCTTGATTTCTATACATAACCATTACAATATTGTAAAGTAATTAGCCTCCAATTAAAATAAATAAATTAAAAAAGCTATCCTACTGAATAGCACAGAGAATTATATTCAATATCCCATGATAAACCATAATGTAAAAGAATATTAAAGCAAGAATGTGTATGTACATGTAAGTGAATCACTTTGCTGTATAGCAGAAATTAACACAACATTGTAAATCAACTACACATCAACAGAAGAACGAAAATATAAACCATAAAAAGGGTTTTGCTTCCTCTCTGGCCATTCACTATTTTTTTACCCACTGCAATTTAGCTTCCTCCTTCTACCTTTACTTGTAACTGCCCTCTCAAAGCCCACGTGTAGCTTTTTAAATGCATCCCCCATCCCCAGGATCATTTCTCATCCTCCTTGGCTTTTTATAGCACTCGATGCTGTTAACCTTCCTCTGGTTCTTGATGCTTTCTCCTTAATTGACTCTTTCAATGCTGTGCTGTCTTACGTGGAGAGCTGCCACTCCTATTTTATTTATCCCCACTGAGTTTTGATTCCTTTTCAAAACTCCAAAACGTTTACGTCATGCAAGCTTTGTCTTTAAACTCCTTTCTGCTCTATCTTTTAAGGTTAAGCATGATGTTTCCAGATTCTGGGAAGGAAATTTTCTCTGGTTCCTTCTCTCCAGGATTAGTAGATCTCTCTCTCTCATGTGGTCTCTTGACTCTAAAATCATCTATCTCCCAAATGATAGTAGTAACTTCTTACACCTGCTTAGAACTGGTGCACATGTCATGCACATGTCTGGTGCATGGCAAAACTTCAAAAGTTTATGTAGAAGGGATGTTGTAATTAATATACACACACTACTGTGTATAAAATAGAAAGCCAAATGGGATATACTGAATGAGTAGCATAGGGAAATCTGCTCCATACTCTGTAATAACTTACATGGGGAAATAATCTAAAAAACAATGTATGTTATAACTGAATCACTTTGCTGTATATCTAAAACTAACACAACATTGTAAATCAACTATCCTCCAATATAAAAATATAAAAATAATATGTGAAGCAAATGAATGAGTAAAAAGGTATATCAAACTCTTTTTGACAATAGTGAAAATTAATTTCAGTGCTTCACAAAGATTTTTCCATATAGCCCATATCTTACCACCAAGTGTAAATCATATATGGACCAAGTATAGCTGGTGATCACACACCTTCTGAAAGTTAGTCTCAGAAATATCAAGGGAATTAAGTTTCTAGGAGAAAGTTAACAGTATATTTAAAAAGTAACAGGATTTCAGGAGATATATATATATATATATATATATATATATATATATAGTCTCAGAACTGTACTTAAGAGCTATATCTGAAGATAAGAAGTACTAAATAGTCTACATTCTAAGTTTATTAAGATATACACATTTGGAGACATTTCCTGTGGAACAGGAAAACAGAAGCACCAATGCATTCTTGGCTCGGAGAGTGCATATTTCCATCCCCAATTCAATGAATAGACTATCACAAGAATAGCCCATTGCATTTTTTGGATGACAACTGTAGTTGTGGACTTGCTAATCTGTGCTATATTGGCAAAGCTATAGAATTGCTGAGAAATGACAGAGCTAAGATAAAGAGTAGAATGCAGCCCTTCCTTTTACTTTGCCAGTTGAACTCCCCAACTTTGTCAAAAGGCAACTGTATATGGAACAGTGCGTAGAGAAGCTGCTCATGGATGAGGGATTGATTGAAAGAAGAGTCAATATTCGAATACTCTCAATGCTGAATCCCTTTCCTGCCCTTCTCTAGTGCTGACATGAAAGGTCCTGACTTGATCCCATCTCATGCCATTAGAGAATTACAACACTTTTTTTTTTTTCTTCTCTAGCCATTGTTGTCAGCAAGTGTCTTTCAGAATAGATGTACATTTCAACAGCAAAGAGAGAAGGATGCACTTACACATGACTAAAGGAGGGAACAGTTAAAGAAAAAAGGTGTTAGGACTTGGCTTAAACACAGACACGCATACCAATAAAAATGTAAACATAAATATATATTTACTTTTTTATTCATTCTGTATTAAAAATAATGATGATGGCAGTAGTGATAATAATAATATCAAGTTTTATATTTATTCATATGTCTTGGTTATTATTATTACTGTTATTCATATTATTAGTAGTTATTGCTATCATTGTTGTTATGCTATTACTGTTATAATTACTGTTATTGTTATTATTATTACTATTAGTTTGTTATTCAAGTGGCAGCACCAGGATTTTATTTTATATTTTATCTATTTATTTCTATTTAATTAATTCATTCATTTTTGGCTGTGCTGGGTCTTTATTGCTGTGTGGGCTTTCCTGCAGTTGCAGAAAACAGGGGCTACTCTCTAGTTGCAGTGCATAGGCTTCTCATTATAGTGGCTTTCTTGTTGTGGAACACAGGTACTAGGACATGTGGACTTCAGTAGATGCAGCCTGTGGGCTTAACAGTTGCAGATCCCAGGCTCTGGACCACAGGCTGAGTAGTTGTTGCACACAGGCTTAGTTGTTCCACAGCATGTGGGATCTTCATGAATTAGGGGTTGAACCCATATTTCCTGCACTGGCATATGGATTCTCTGCCACTGAGCCAACAGGGAAGCCCAGCACCATGATTTTAAAGCAGGTAGATCTGCTCACAGGCTGGGTTTACTTAGGATGTCCTGCTCCTCTCGTGTGGCTCCTGCCCTGAAGTTTTCTGATCCCATCTTCTCCTTCCCCAGATGTGCAATCACCTGTGGGCTTCTGGTAAGTGTATGTCTCCTAAGCATCTCAGCTCATAATCCCCTCCAAAATTCATTATTAATCCCCACAGAGTCTCAGCCTGGGGCTGTAGTTTAAGAAATGCTCAGTTTACTGCTCGGTTTCTCCCTGGATTTCCTAATAGAAGTAAATCGTCCAAACAGTTAAGGGGAAAAAAAGCACAGACCAATGTGGCATATGGGCTAAAAAAGTAAGCAGGAAACCCCCTATCAGCTAGGGAACATCAGTGATTTTCTTATCATTTGCTATTATTCTTGTGCAACCCGGCAGGAAGGCAAAGAAGCACATTGATATTTGCAATAAGCCTCAGAATTTTAAAAAATGACTTCAGAGTCTTCAATATAATGTTTTGATTTCCACAGAAGGGTGATAGCAGAGTAATTCATGAGGAGTGAAGAATCCGTCTCCTTCAATATTGCTACTCCCTGTTAGATGACCTTGTGTTTACACTTACTTCTGTAATAATGCTTCTGAGGCTGCATTGTTATTGTGTGTATATCTGTCACTTTTACTCTACTGTGAGATTTTTAAGTCAAATATTTTTTTTTGTATTTTTTGATCTTAAATACAGCCGAATATCTGCCCAAAGATATTTGAAAAACGAGTCTATGAATGAATGAATGTAATAGAATAACTGCTGACTTGCTGACTCTTCTTATGAGCTCTGCTCTTTGTACCAGCCAAATATTTCCTCACTGATAGATTTCAAAAATGATAACTTCCATTGCTAACTCACAGATGACACGGATCAAAATGGGGCGCTCATATCCACTTGGTCTGCATTCCACAATTTGCAAAGAACTTTCATATATGGCATTTTCTTTCATTCTTATTTATCACAAGTCATGCTTCACTTTGTTATTTTGAAACACTGATGAATGTAAAAGTTTTGCAAATGAGTGTATCTTCCTATTATTCTCTGAACTTTAGTGTAGTGTGGCATGTACAAAGGAGCAGAATGATAAATGATTTCATAAAACAAAACAAATTGAAACAAATTGCAGCCATCCTCTCACCAAAGTTCTCTGCTGACAGTCACTTAGCCTCAGCAAGGGGATTTCTAGAGTCAGAAGAAAGTCACCCATAGTAACTGTTGGAAACAAACATGTAGACTCACAGTGGAAATTTGGTAGACACAGAGTGAAGCCTAAATAGAACTGGATTCAGGCCTGGGTCAGATTGCACAAGAATTCCTGTGTGATTTGGGCTATGTGAGGAAGTGAGTGAAACCGTAGGCGTTGTGGGGGTCAGATGAGCCCACAGTTACTTTCTAGTAATTTTAGCTTGGGCTTAATTTTTAACATCTTAATTTATCTTGGGCAAAGAAACAATTAGCTATCTATCTCATAGGTTTTTAAAAATTTTTACAAACTTTACAAATTTTACAAATTTTTACAAGTTGATTTACAATGCTTAGTTTTGGATGTATAGCTAAGTGAATCAGTTTAATGTGTGTGTAAATATATGTATACACACACACATATATACATTCTTTTTCAGATTCTTTTCTCATATAGTATTTACAGAATGCTGACTAGAGTTCCTTGTGCTATACAGTAGGCCTGTTTTATATAGTTGTCTATTTTACATAGACAACTTTGACAGTTGTTGTTTCTAAGTTGTTTCTGACTCTTTGTGATCCCTTGGACTGTAGCCCTCCAGTCTCTTCTGTATATATATTTCATATACAGTAATGTATACATATTAATCCCAATATCCTAATTTATCCCTCACTCTCAGATTTCCTCTTTAGTAGCCATAAATTTCTAAGTTGGTGAGTCAGTTTATATTTTATAAATAAGTTTAACTGTATTATTTTGTTATATTCCATATGTAAATGATATGATATTTGTCTTCCTTAAAAGGGATTAATTTCCCAAATATACAAATAGCCAAAGTAGCTCAATAAAAAAAGAAAAAAACTGGATCAAAAAATGGGGAGAAGACTCTATAGGCTTTTGGAAGGGATTGAATATGGTGACACTTATTATTACTGAGTTCACATCCTCAAAATGTCACTGAATATTATTATTATCATTATTTTTTATAATTCATTGTAGAGTTAATCATCACATGTCTGTAGATCCATTTCTTTCTTAAGTGCCAAAATTGCTATTGCTTATGTTGGTACTTCACATAAATTCCATTTCCTAATTTATTTATTTATTTATTTTTGGTCACGCTGCAAAGTTTGTGGGATCTTAGTTCCCCAGTCAGGGACTGAACCTGGGTCCTTGTCAAAACGAGAGCATGGAGTTCTAACCACTGGACTGCCATGGAATTCCCAGAAATAGTTTAGAATTGAGCATCTGTGTCCGAATAAGTATGCTAGAAGGTCAGAGTACTCTCAGTTGCTACTAAACCATGGTCAGTTGTAGAAGACCACTTTGGGCCTCTATAAAGTTAAAGTGGCCTGCATGTTGTCATTGTTGTTCAGTTGCTAAGTTGTGTCTGACTCTTTGTGACCCCATGGACTGTATAGCACAGCAGCTTCATATGTCCTCCACTAGCTCCAAGAATTTGCTCGAATTCATGTCCATTGAGTCAGTGGCCTGCATATTCTTAATTAAATAAGCAGTTAATTAAAAATGCAACCTTGAAATTAGCTGTGTATGGACCAGCCACTTAATGTTTCTCAGAGTCATCAAATAAAGAACAAAAGCACAAATTAAACAGCATCAGCCTCCTCACTCATTTTGTCCTTTATTTTCCAAGGTAAAACTAAGCATGCATTCTTCACTGCAGACTCCAGTCTTTTCAATTCTCAAGAGAATTGTTATTAATAGCAAATTTACTTGTTAGTATAAAGGGCTTCAATCTGCTAAAGTAGTTTCCTATTTTTCTGGTTCAAAAAATTCTACCTCCTCAAAGTCTTTAATCAGTTAAACACATAGCCTAGGCTTTTCTCTTTCTTAAATCAAATAGAGACCTGATAGTTCCTTCTCTCCATCCTCTGGATCCCCTGTACTTTGTGTTAAATCAGCAGTTTGGTCAGGGAAGCCATAGAGAGCTGGACATGTACATGTGCATGCATGCTTAGTTGTGTCAGACTCTTTGCAATCCCACAGACTGTACACTGTCAGGCTCCTCTGTCCATAAGATTTTCCAGATAAGAATACTGGAGTGGGTTGCCATTTCATCCTCCAGAGGACCTTCTGGACCCAGGGACTGAACCCATGTCTCCTGCACTGGCAGGTGGATTATTTACCACCTGTGCTGTCTGAGAAGCCCATAAGGAGCTGGATTCACCCAAAATTCTCATCTTGGCCTATTGCCTTATTTATCTTAGCTTCATCAGTCTTGCTTAAAATGGGTTTTGGTTTAGGATCTTTGTCTCTATGAAAACTTGCAAGTGATTCTGTTTGCAGAGGCTTTGGGAAATCTGATTATCTAAACACACTCAATTGGTTAGTTCCTAAGTACAATAGTACCTTTATTTTCACATCTCTAATGTTCCCTTTGATTTCTAGAAGTATTTCCTAGAGAGGATATAGAAAGTAAAAGCACTCTTGCTTTGCAGTTGGAGAATTCAAGGATCAAAGGAGTAATCTATTTCACTTAAATGGGTCTGGACTAGAATCTTCCTGCTTGGCACTGTGTAATCAAAGTATGTGAGAGGAGGCTCAGAACCTCTGGTTCTTACCATCAGTCAGGATTACAATCCTTTGTTCAAAGTCCATACCCACCAGGTAGCCTCCTGATTTCATACTGGGAGGTATGTCAGAAGCAATACCATATTAGTAGATTCAAAAGGCTAGGGTCTCCAATAATGGTTGCTTATTAAGTAAAGAAGGACCAGAGGACTGGGATGTGTCAGCCCAATGCTGAACAGAGAGGAGGAGAAAGATGATTTTGAGCTTCACCTGAAGTCACCTGTGCTAGCATTTTGCACCTTAATGTATCCTGTTACTGAAAAACAGACAGGGCCACCACTTCAACTCTCCTAAGACTCCCAAGTTATTTAAGTCACCAAGAGTTAGTTTCATATTTTCCTGAACATGTCCCCTCAACTGCCTTATGACACCTGAAACTTTTCTTTCCTCCCTGTTAAACACTCACATTCCCTGATGTCACCCATGAAGGCTTGTAGCAACTTCCTACTAAGGGGCATGATTATAGACTGTGCTGCTACTATTCTGAGTATGGTCACTCTGAAAAGTGTCAGTTTACCTGCTGCCTCACACCCACACACACGTACCTGGTCAGAGTCACAGTCTAAGAATGCTGCTAGTGTTAACTCTGCATAGGTACATTTTATATTTTGAATAGCAATTCCGTGATTATTTTCAACACTCTTCCTTTCAGAATTATGGACAGATCTCTGTTGGTGTAGGAAGGGGAATGGATAAGAGCAGTCTCTGTGACATTGCTCAAAACTCCTTCATATGCCCTTGGATTACATTACTCTGGCAGCATAGGTCCACTTCAAAATTTTCTTACTCTAGACGTTTCATTATTCACTCACTTTCCCCAGTCACCTGATAATTATAGGAACAATTGGGTTCCCATGGATCAGCTTCTATCAGAGCTAAGTGTGAAATCTCACATGAATTAAGCTGACCAGAGCCCCTTCCCTGGGAACCCTCTTCATATCAAAGGGCTTCTGCCTAAGTCTGAGCTTCTCTATCACTTGGAGGAGATACAACAAATTCTGGGTGAAGTTGCAACCCTCTTTAGCCTGAGGTCGGGGGATCAGCAGGGAAGGCAGAGTGAGAGGAGCAGGGAGCATTTACAGATGGAAGCATCAGAGATGGAGGGAGATCCTAAACACTTGTGAGCTCTAGTGCTTGTTTTTGAAATCTAAGGGCATCTAGCACTTGGATTTTGGGAGACAAACACAGTTCAGAGGATAATTACCATATCTGATGAATGTCTTTAAGCTACACCAAATCATTCAAATTCAGAACAAAGCAGGACCTGAAAAACTCCCACGAAGTTAATATTTAATATTTAATGCATGCATTTAATATTTAATTTGTTGTTGTTTATTCACTAATTTGTGTCTGACTCTTTGTGACCCCATGGACTGTAGCCTGCCACACTCTTTTGTCCATGGGATTCTCCAGGCAAGAATACTGGAATGGATATTCATTTCCTTCTCCAGCGGATCTTCCTGACCCAGGGATCAGACCTCCATCTTCTGCATGGGCAGACAGATTATTTATTGTTGAGCCAATATAAATCTACCTTTATATATCACATTGCTGCTGTGCTTAATCACTCAGCCATGATAACTATACATCAGTGAAGGTATTTTAAGCCTTTGAAGTTAAATATAGGTAATCTAAATGTCTAAATGTTCTGTCCTTTATGCTGACACTATGTTGTTTCTACTTGTCTGGTTTAAAATACATTTTTAGCCTCCAATTAAAATAAATAAATGTAAATTAAAATAAATAAATAAAAGTTGATATGAAAAGGGGCTTCAAAATGAGTAAAAGGCCTTCCTGAAGAAAAAATAAATAAATAAATAAAATACATTTTTTCCTTTTAATATTTTTAACTGAAAATAAATATTTGTAAATTTCATTGGTTCCACATTTTTTCTTTTATTTGTAATAATGTGAGAAATCTTGACTTCTAGGACTCCATAAACATACCTCCTTCAAAACTAGTGTTACTTCCTCCAAGTCACATTTTCCAAGTCACAAAACCAGTCCAAAGGACATCAGGTATGTACGACTTCAATGTTTCTGCTTGCTTTATAACACACACACACACATGCACACGCACACACACACACCCTTCTGGAGACTTACATTGTCTTCCAAAACTACTTTCTCCTGAGAATGTCAAGATGTCAGTGGTCAAGCTCTCCTCAAGATAAACTGTCTACTGGTTGGCTTCAATCCTCATTCAGTGGACTCCATTCTGTAGCAGTGCTGTGAACCTAAGATTGACCCTCAGTCCTTGTATCAGAGAAGAAATAAATTTCAACACTGTGCCTTAACCCATCAGTGCTGTCTGGAGATACTTACAGGCTTGCTCTTGCGCCCAAGTCATCCTCTGGGTCAGTATGACATTCTTACCAGGACACTCAGCCCATGACTGGGTCTGATTTACTGGAGCCGTGGTCTGCTGTGTGTCCTGTACATTAAGTCAATCATATGTGTTAGACCATCACTGGAATAGCCTCAACCTCTTGAACTTAACTTGTTTTGTGTCCATCTTTGGTGTTACTCAATCCCCTGTCATTCCATGGCCTGAATTAGACCCCTTCTTACACACCTCACTCACTCCTCATGATTAAATACATGCCTCTAGGCTCTCTTGGACCCACATTGCTCCTTTCTGGCCTGGGTCTTACCCTTGGTCAAAGAATTTCTTTGCCCTTAGATGCTATCCTTGAAGGAGACGACTTCTCTAAGCTTTTAAACACTTTTTACCATGTGTTCACTTCAGGGACTATCATTCCACTTTGGAATCTTAATGATGCCCTAACCTTAAACAGGTGATTTCAGTTAAATGACTCTATCATCAAAGCTACCCAGAGATAGAGAGATGGGAGACCCCAATGATGGGTCATCCTTAGCCTGGATATTTTTCAATTTTGAGGAGCCAGTTCATTGATAGTTTTAGAGTACAAGTTTATATATTTTAGTATGCAATGTATGAGAATTCAGCTCAATATTTTTACCTCAAACAAAAGAGCTAGAAATAAAATAACAATTTAGATGGTAGGCAAAGGGTAAGTTAGTGCCCTGGAATGAGCCAACTCCTGGTCTGGAATGTGGCTGAAAAAAACAGAAATCTGCCCAGCCCTGGAAATAAATCATTCTGACTGGCCTTACTAAGATAAAGTATGTCAGTATCAAATGTGGCAATCCTTTAAGATTTTTCATTTTAACTTTGACTATTGAGTGATATTTTACTTTAAAACTTCAAGAAAACACACCATTGTAAAGCAGGTTTCTTTCAATTAAAATAAATAAATAAATAAAAGAAGACTTCAAGCAGATTCAGGATGTGCTTCTATAGGATTACAGCTTCTCATGTCAATGAAACAGCTCACGGGAGCAAAGCAATGGCTGAGCTGTAGACGCTCCAGTAAAAAGGAAAGCATCGTGTACCTGTTGACCATGTCCTCTCTTCTGTCACACTGCTCCACTCATCCATCAGCTCAGGTAGCCTTCCTGCTCACCCAGGGATGGTCTGGTCTGTTCAATTGAAGTTCTGTTCTCACCAGTGGTTCCTTCACAGTGACTTTTTGCATTTTTTCTGTTTTATTCTGCTTGGTCATCTTCGTACCATTTCCATGTGCTCCTGGAAGTGCTTCAGTCTCTTTTGGAACTTTCCTTGCTCAAGGATGATGGCTTCTATTTAGTCTTTTCTACTTTTTGACTTTTAGAACAACTGTGTCACTACAGACCTGGCAATTTTTTTTTAAAGATGTATAGGTCACCACTCCCTTTGCAAATCATACATTTCCTATTGTGAGCAAGGGTCTACCACTTTGGTTTTCAAATCCTGATTCATGGAGTCCTGAGGTTAAATGGATGTGCCTCACAATAGGTGAAGTATGCCCCTAGCAGGCCCAATCTCAGGGCCACTACCTCTACTTTTTAGTTTTTTTAAAATAAATTATACTTTTTACTTTTTAAAAATAAATATGTTAGAACTTCCATTAATATTTTTATTGAAATTTAGATAATATCACCTAAAAATAAAATCCTTGTTCTAGGAGTAAAGGTTGGCCCTTTTTGATATTAAGATCAGGATGTTAGAGAAAACTATGTGACCTTGTTAGTTTTTACAGAATACAGTACTCCATATGTGTGTAATTAGATGGCTTCCTTTTCATTAACATAGCTAGACTAATAAGGAATTAATTTCCTTTTCATTAACTCAGACTAATAATGAATAGGGAAATTAGGAAAAGTGAGCCATATTTTTACGTTTTTACAGATCAATGTTTTTTATATAAATGTAGTAGTGAAGTACACAATTGCCGGGGTCCAGCCCCGGTTGGATCCAGGGTAATTCAAAGGAAAGACAGAATTGGCGTCCTAGGAAAAAACTTATTTAACTACAGATATATAGAGAGATTAGAAACTGATAGTGTAGTAGGAAATATTAGTGGAGAAAAAGAGGCTGAATAACTTGGTTTATGTGAGATACCAATAAAATTCCAAGACAAGGAATTTGCACTATCTATGTTGGGCCACCGGTGCCCATTTGAATATCGGAGGGTGCCCCGTCTTGGGCTCTCTCTCTCACGGGTCTTAGAAGCCAGGGCAAGTAAGTAGACGTGGCGAGCACCCACGCTCCAGATGGTAATTCAGCCAGAAAAACAGGGAGCAAGAAAGAAATGACACGGGGAAATAAGTCTTTCCAGAAACTGATCCCATTTCTTGATTTTTCAGGTTTGCTTATATACTTTTTGTTATACATAGGGATGAATACAGAGTCATGCAGGGGTCAGCAGACCTGACCCTTGTCAAAATCAGGTGCTTCATATAAATGTATACAAAGGTCTTATGGGTTTTACATCATCTTCTGGCCATGAGGCCTGCTGACATTTTATGGCCTTTTCTGATAATGGTCAGTCAACCAGAAAACTTATTTTTTCCAGGGGTGATTTTTTTCTTAAACCAAGCGCCACCCTCCAAATAAAGTTGCATTTCTATAGGGTGAGGGTGTAGTGGGTTACATTAAATAAAAGGAATTTGCTTAGCCTAAGGTTTAACATAATTAATCTTAAAGGTTAATACTTATTTCTCCTATATGCTAGTTATATTCATTATAAGGGCAGAGAATATGGAGATTTAGCAGCAAATATTGGCTCAACAAATGAAAAACCCTTCACCAATATAATTTTTAATCAACCCACTATACTATACTAATAATTTTCTAACTTCTCAAAAGAGTCTGTATTTAGAAAGATTTAAAACATCTCATGCCTCTCACGGTTGGGAGGCTGTAAATAATCACATGTGGCCAGATGAACCCACTCAGGCAGGCTAGAGAACCTTGAGAGGAGTTTGTAAGTTGAAACACTCTTGTCATGCCCAGGAATTTTTATTGACTGGAGCTGCAAGTTTACTCCTTCTCCAAGAGAACTGGTGGGGAACAGCCCACCATAAAGTCAGAGGTGTAGGTGAGAGCATGAAACAGTAAAGTAGGTAGACTCTGGTTTTGAGAGTAGATGCTCGGCAACAGGGGGTTTCCTGAGGCTCGATCCAGCCTTTGCATATGTCGAAGCCTCCTTTCTCTTGACCTTTGCCATGGGCGGAGTTCCTCATGCTGGCTCCCAGCACATAATACTTCCGTTTAAGTAATTATACATTTTGGGCAGAGACCCAGAGAGCACAAAAATAAACTCTCAATCCAGAGTGCCTCATCTTCTGTGCATCCAGTTTCAGAAGGCCAGAGATGTTAATTTTGTTAGTATTCTGGATGTAGAGACATTACTTTGCCAACAAAAGTCCATCTAGTTAAGGCTATGGTTTTTCCAGTGGTTATGTATGGATGTGAGAGTTGGACTATAAAGAAAGTTAAGCACTAAAGAATTGATGCTCTGAACTGTAGTGTTGGAAAAGACTCTTGGGACTCACTTGGAGTACAAGGAGATCCAACCAGTCCATCCTAAAGGAGATCAGTCCTGGGTGTTCATTGGAAGGACTGATGCTGAAGCTGAAACTCCAATAATTTGGCCACCTGATGTGAAGAGCTGACTCACTGAAAAAGACTCTGATGCTGGGAAAGACTGAGGGCAGGAGGAGAAGAGGACAAAAGAGGATGAGATGGTTGGATGGCATCACTGACTCAATGAACATGGGTTTGGGTAAACTCTGGGAGTTGCTAATTGACAGGGAGGCCTGGAGTGCTACAGTTCATGTGGTCTGAGAGAAGCAGACACGATTGAGCGATTGAACTGAACTGATTCTTGGGACATTACATATAAAGTTTCTATATATTACAAAACCTGAAAATGTTTGGAAGCGGAGGTCTTGGAAATTGCTCTAAATTCCCAAACTAAGGCAATTCCTGCTTATCTTCTTTCATTCAATTTAATCAATTGTTCTTTATTAAATATATGCTTGGCATTTTGCTAATACCCTATGGCCTAATCTAAACTATACAGTAGAATTTTGCCTGCCAACTGACAGAGGCAGACACAAGCAGATACCTACCTTGAAATCTGGGACTGTTCTAAAGATACAATTATAAAGAGAAAGGAAGTTGAACTTCTGGAGAATTTGAAGATTTTTGCAAAAGAGCTAGTGTTCAAACTTTGATGTGTAGATGTGTAGGACCCAGGAGGAGTGTGTTAGGGAGGGTCTCTGGACAGGAGTATATCAGGCACGGGATCTGGGGCAGAGCAAATGGGACAAACTAAAGCAGGTGTGTAGAGGTTTCTGGTGTGTGTATGTGATGAAGAGGGATGATAAGGAGGCAACTTTGAGGTATGACTGCATAATAACTTGTAAAGCCAAGTAGGATATATGAATTTTACCTTGTTCTTAGCAGAGGACCACTAATGAATGTCAGTCCTTTGGACTGCTAGGAGATTCAACCAGTCCATACTAAAGAGATCAGTCCTGAGTGTTCATTGGAAGAACTGACATTGAAACTGAAACTCCAATACTTTGGTCACCTGATGCGAAGAGCTGACTCATTTGAAAATACTCTGATGTTGGGAATGATTGAATTCAGGAGGAAAAGGGGATGACAGAGGATGAGATGGTTGGATGGCATCACTGACTCGATGGACATGGGTTTGGGTAAACTCTGGGAGTTGATGATGGACAGGGAGGCCTGGCGTGCTGCAGTCCATGGGGTCGGAAAGAGTCAGACACAACTGAGTGACTGAACTGAATTGAACTGAATGAATTTCAAAAGTGGAACTGATGATAGTTTGAACTTTTTTGAAAGGTAAAATATGCTATATGAAGATTGGACTGAATAAGGAGATTCTGGTTTGGTTGCAAAACTGTTTATTTAACAGTTTTCACATTCCTCTTTTGTGCCAGGCCTAGTTCAAGAAGGGTTTCCCTGGTGGCTCAGCTGGTAAAGAATCCACCTGCAACTTGGGAGACCTGGGTTTGATCCTGGGTTGCAAAGATCCCCTGGAAAAGGGGAAGACTACCCATTCCAGTATTCTGGCTTGGAGAATTCCATGGACTGTATAGCACATGGAGTTGCACACAGCTGGACATGACTGAGCAAATTTCATTCACTAGTTCAAGAAGCCAGGCGTATAACATTGAACAAAGCAGACAGAATTCCTGCCTTCACAGAGCTTAGCCTCTGGGGGAAGGTAGACATATATGCAAAGTAAATAAGTAAGCACTTTGTAGTATATTGTGTGGTGATAAGTGCTCAGGAGGAAAAGAAAGCAAGGGAAACATGTGGGAGGTATATGAGGAGTTTGCAATTTTAGCTTAGGTTGCCAGGTAAGGCCCTCCTGAGAAGATGAAGTTTATGGAAAGGCCTAGGGAAAGTGAGACAGGGAGTCACCTGGGTATCTGTGGGAGGCGCGTGCAGACAAGAAACAACAGATGCACACATCTTGAGGCAAGAATGTGCCCTATAGACTCCAGGGCCCACAGAAAATCATGCATGTGGCTCAGAATGTGTAAGAAGGAACATATGCCATAGGATTTTATAGGCCAATGAAAGTACTTTGACAGTTACTCTAGGGCATATGAAGCTGCTGGGGCATCAAGTGTAACATTCTTTTCTTAATTGAATTATAGTTGATTTATAATGTTATATTAGTTTCTGGTGTATAGAAAAGTGATTCTATTTTATATATATATGTACATATACATGTATATATGTATATCTACATATTTATTTACATTCTCTTTAATACTCTTTTCCATTATGGTTTATTATATAATTTTGAACATCGTTTTCTGTGCTATGCAATAGGACCTTGTTGTTTATCCATTCTCTATACAATAGTTTGCACCTGCTAATCTCAAACTCCTAGTCCATGCATCCCCCAACCTCCTTTTTCCCCACAAGCTTGTTCTCTATGTCTCTGAGCTTCTTTCAGCTTCACAGATAAGTTCTTTTGTGTCATATTTTAGATTTTATATATATGTGATATATATGATATTTGTCTTGCCCTGTCTGACTTACTTCACTTAGTATGATAATCTCCAAGTCCATCTGTGTTGCTGCAAATGGCATTATTTCATTTTTTATGGCTGAGTAGTATTCCACTGTGTATATATATACCACTCCATTCATCTGCCAATGGACACTTAGGTTGTTTCTATGTCTTGGCTATTTTAAACAGTGTTGCTATGAACATAAGGGTTCATGTATCTTTTTGAATTATAGTTTTGTCTGGATACATGCCCAACAGTGGGATTGTTGGATCATAAGTTAACTCTTTTTTTTTTTTTTTTAAGAAACCTCTATACTGTTCTCCATACTGTCTTTCATCAATTTACATTCTCACCAACAGTGTAGGAAGAAGGTACATTTTAAAGAAAAATCCACATGAGAAGAGAGTATGAACTAAGACCTTGGGAAGAGGGCAGTGGGAAAGGAGGAGACATGTAAGGAATTTCTGGAGAATGACTGAGCATGCCAGAAGCCAAGAAAGAAAATGTAAGAAATTCAGGAGTCTGACTGAAGCTGAGTGCCCACTTTGGGAGGAAATTACAGAAAACAGCTGGTACTGGCTGTAGGCTGTAACTATGTGAAATGTCCCTATCCCTGTAGGTCATGAGGCCAGTCAGAGGCTTCCAGTGAGGCCTGCATCCTTCATATAGGATCAAACTAACTGAAGTTTACTAAGTGCCTTTTGTGTGTGTATATATATATATATATATATATATATATATATATATATATATATGCACACACACATATATATATACTGTAATGAGAAACCCAATTATGCATTAACCCCAATAGCAATTTTGCTTTTTATTTGTATTTATTTTTAATTGAAGTATATTTAAGTAAAAATATTGTGTTAGTTTCAGGTGTACAGCACAGTTTCAGTTATATATACTACATATCATATATATATATACATATCTATATATTTATCTATCTATAAATATATATATATATATATAGCTTCCTCAATGGCTCAGCTGGTAAAGAATTCGCCTGCAACATGGGAGACACAGGAGATGAGGGTTTGATCTCTGGGTAGTGAAGATTTTAGAAAGAAATGGCAACCCATTCCAGTATTCTTCCCTGGGAAATCCCATGGACAGAGTTGCAAAGAGTCAGACATGATTGAATGACTAAACACACGGAAAGAATATATGTTGTTGTTGACTAGTCACTAAATCATGTCCCAGAGACAGAGGAGCCTGGTAGGCTGCCATCTATGGGGTTGCACAGAGTTGAACACGACTGAAGTAACTTAGCAGCAGCAGCAGCAGCAGCAGAAAGTCATGCCTGACTCTTTTGGGACTCCATGTGCACATATGCACATAATGTATAATATATATGTTAATATCATATATATGCATATAATATATGCATTATATTATACATCATATATAAGAATATATATTCTTTTTTCAGAATCTTTTCCCTTATAACTTATTACAAAATATTGAACATAATTTCCTGTGCTACACAGTAGGTCTTACACCAACAGCAATCTTAAAGCAACACTTTGTATTTAAGCAATTTTTCAGACAGCAAAAATGAGTTATGTTATTTTATCACAGAATTTACATAGCTTTTTGAAAGTCATGACCCAACTCTATGACTGTTTCCTTTTGGATTTGATTACTAGAGAACAATAGGAATAAAATAATAAAATAACTTTAAAAAAACCTTATAATTAATGTATTTTTACTCAAGTTTTTCAATGAATTCTATAGCCTTCCATCCAGGGAATAGTTGTAGCTGAATCTGTCTTACACAGGAGAGCAGATGGCCATTTAATAACTTGGATTTAATGAAAAAAAATACTGTTCACATATTTATCAAATATATACTGCATATGCTGTGTTTCTCTTTGTTACACCCTGTGTTGGTTTCCTTGTTGTTGTTCAGTTGCTAAGTTCTATCTGACTCTTTGCAACCTCATGGACCGCTTCATGCCAGGCTCCTTTCTGGAGCTCTGTTCTCCACTGTTTCCTAGAGTTTGCTCCAACTCATGGCCATTGATTTGGTGATGCCATCCAAACTTCTCACTCTGTTGCCCTTTTCTCTTCTGTCCTCAATCTTTCTCAGGATCAGGGTCTTTTCCAAAGAGTCAACTCTTTGTGTCAGGTGACCAAAGTATTGGAGCTTCAGCTTCACCATTCAGTTCAGTTCAGTTCAGTCGTTCAGTCATGTCCAACTCTTTGTGACCCCCTGAACCACAGGAAGCCAGGCCTCCTTGTCCATCACCAACTCCCAGAGTTTACCCAAACTCATGTCCATCGAGTCGGTGATGCCATCCAACCATCTCATCCTCTGTCATCCCCTTCTCCTACTGCCCTCAATCTTTCCCAGCATCAGGGTCTTTTCAAATTAGTTAGCTCTTTGCATCAGGTGGCCAAAGTATCAGAGTTTCAGCTTCAGCATCAGTCCTTCCAATGAACACCCAGGACTGATCTCCTTTAGTATGGACTGGTTGGATCTCCTTGCAGTCCAAGGGACCCTCAATAGTCTTCTCCAACACCAACATCAATTCTTCAGTGCTCAGCTTTCTTTATAGTCCAACACTCACATCCATACATGACCACAGGAAAAACCATAGCCTTGACTAGATGGACCTTAGTTGGCAAAGTAATGTCTCTGCTTTTTAATATGCTGTCTAGATTAGTCCTTCCAATAATATACAGTATTGATTTCCTTTAGGATTGACTAATTAGACCTCCTTGCAGTCCAAGTGACTCACAAGAGTCTTCTCTAACACCAGAATTCAAAAGCATCAATTCTTTGGCGCTCAGCCTTCTTTTTGGTCCAATTCTTCCATCCATACATGACCACTGGAAAAAACATATCTTTGATTATACGGACCTTTGTTAGCAAAGTGCTGTCTCTGCCTTTTAATATACTGTCTAGGTTTGTTATAGTGTTGCTGTATCAAGTCACCACAAATATGGGGGCTTAAAATAATTTATTCTTTTATAAATCTGACGTCGGAAGTCCAATATCAGTTTTACTGGGCTAAAGGCTAAGCATCAGCAAGCCTAGTCATTTCTTGAGACTCTAGTCCAGTTCTCTCTCCTTGCCTTTCTTAGTTTCTGTAGTCTGCCTGTATTCCTTGGCTTGTGACACCAACTTCATACATATCCTGCTTCCTCTTCTACAATAAAATCTCTCTCTGCTTCACTCTGATAAGGACACTGATGATTATCCCTTGGCCCCATCCAGATTGAACAGATTAAGCTCTGTGTCCTCTAATTCTTAAAAATAATCACAATCCTAAAATTATTTTCCCATATAGAGTAACATTTATGGGTTCTCAAGATGAGGTTGTGGGATCTTTAGAAGACAATTATTCAATCTACCACACATAGATCTGCTATGATCTACTATAGATCACTTCAATCTACCACACATAGATCTAAAGTGATCTACTATAGATCACTTTACAGGTTGGAAAGCAGCTTATCATAGTAGAGAAGTGTGTAATTTAGAATCAGAAATAATTCATTTCTAATTCCAACTCTTACTATTTAAGAGTCACTCGATTTGGGGCAGTTCTGATTTTCTTTATTCTCAGACTTCCCCTCTGTAAAACAGAGAATGCCTGGCAAGGTTGTAGAATACAGGAAAACATAGTAGCCTCTATTAACTAAGGACCTAATATGCCACTGTACTGGCCTCTAGGGTTGCAATAGTAAGTAATATAGACCTGACCTCATCTTTAAGGAAAGCATGGCCCAAGGAGGGAGGCAAACACTGAAAGAAACCAAAGCACTGATGAGTGAAGAGGATGAGGACTGGGGACAGATATAGTCATATTAGAGTAAATTATATGGCATCCAAAAAACAGCCTTAGAGAACTTGGAAGGTGGCTTCCAAGAGGGGTTACCTCCAAACTCTGAGACCTGGAACATGGGAAGGAGTTAAGAAGTCAGAAAAAGAGAGAGTAAGTGCCTTCTAGGTAGAAAGGTTCAGGGCACATTTCTTCTTAAAAAGGAAAAACAAAACTCGAGAATGTAAAATTGTAATTTCTCCATGATGTATCATTAAGTTAAGAAGACATCAAAGAGGATCAAGATTACATGAAATCGGATAAGCTATGCTTCATATTTATCCTCAGAACTATGGAAAGGACTAACATGGCAAAGCCTAACAGGGTGATACTACCAGATCTGTGCCATAGAAAGATCCCTGGATGTACCTATGGATGGAGGGGCCAAGCCTGTAGCGGGAAGGTGATAGCAGAGTGTACTGTGGAGACACAGTGCCTGAAGGTGGGAACTGGTGACCGGTTCCTGAAAAAGTAAAATAATTCTATTGATGTCAAGGAGAATGAACAGGATTTGAAGGCTATGAGGAACCAAGGATAAGGTAAGACAAGGTCAAGTTTCTCTCTTAGACGAATGTTGCCAACAAACTCTCACATAGGAGACAAAGAACACACAGATTGAGAGGATGTGTGTGTGTGTGTGTGTGTGTGTGTGTATGTGTGTGTAAGGGAAGGAGTAACAGGAAATGTTTGGATGGAGATTTTGTTTAAAGTAGCTGAACATGAGTGAGCAGAGAGTCTATAAAAATATTAGTGTCATGTTTTGGTAGAAAGGCTGTGGACTACAGTGTTTAGCATGTATGTGTAGAAAAGTGCAGAGGAAGGGATGTACCAGATAACTATGTGCCAGAAGGGGTGACCTGTGGATGCCTTTGGAGGAGCCCATGGCAGAGAAAAGATGACAGTGGCATTTCGGTGTGAAAGTACAACATGTGAATATACCTACAGATAATTAAAGAAGTCTGATGTCTTTTACATAGTTTGCAGCCTTGAGAGTCTTTGAAAAACACTGAAAAATGTAAAAACCCTCCTCATATGAGATTCCTAAGTATCAGAAATGTGAAAAAAGACAAGTTGAAGTGATTTCTCTCAATAGAAAATACAGAGTAGTCACAGAATCTCAAGTAAAATTCTATCCTTTTATCTCTCTAGGCTTCTTCATTTTTATCTGAATATTCACTCAATCTGAAATGCTAGTTGTGAGTTCTTGTTCCTTTCCTTTCCAACAATGAGCTGTGTCCTGGTTAGGCTAATAGGGCTGCAGAATGTGAGGAGGCTGAGCAGAGAAGGGCCAGAGAAGGCACTGGAGAACTTGTCGGTGCAGCATCAAATCAAGAGCATCCAGAGTGAATCTGACTGACTTAGATTGCAATGGGATGATGGATTGCCCTGCACTTGACTGTGATGACAGCTGTAAAACTCAAATCAGCTCCTAAATGGTCAATTACCAGAGGGGCACATAAACAGAGGCAGGCAGGGAGCTGAAAATTCAATTTCCCTGAGCTCTGCTGCCTGCTTTTCATTAGGCCCACTCTAATTTATTTAGGGCCCTGGGCTTGAGCACTTGGTTCTTGCTGATTTTCATGCCTAAAGAACATTTTCCTTGTTCCCATCTTACCTTCATTCCTTTGTCAGCTCCTAATGGACTCTGCTCTGACTGTGCACAGCCAGGGGTGCTGAGGTGAGTCCTGGGCTGCCGAGCATACTCGGTTTGGTTAATTCCCATAAATGTATTTTAAGTAATTATCCAAGCAAGAAATGCTAGCACCTTCATGGAAACTGACCACCAGCACATGAAAATCAGCAGATCACTGCTAGCAAGCAAAGCCTTCACTACTATATTAAAAAATAAGTAAGTAAAAAATCACCACAGAAAATTAACTCTTTTCACAGTGGAAAAAGCAAAGACTGTTGTTTTTACCACTCCCAGGGCTTCTTTCTCTACAAAGAACATGTCCAGTGTGTCTAATCCATCTTATTATGCCAGAATAAATTATGATGAGGCAGCTCTCCTGACCAGGGTTTCCAGGAAGAAAGCTCCATTACAGCCCAGAATGGAACAAATGAGTTAGAACTACCGCCAAATTCTGTACCTAACTAACCAGCTATGTCAAGGCCAGATGCACTTGTAACAGTAAGAATAAGAGGAGAGCTAAAATGTTATTGTCTAATTCTTATAGACTATTCTTAAATAAACCCCATTAAATCTTAAAAGTGTTTATTAAAATTTTAAAGGTTACTTTCCATTTAGAGTTATATATGTTTGCTGTTGTTTAGCCACTAGGTCATGTACAGCTGTTTATGGCCCCATGGACTGTAGCTTGCCAGGTTTGTTCATGAGATATCCCAGGCAAGAATATTGGAGTGTGTTGCCATTTCCTTCTTAAGGGATCTTCCTGACCTAGGGATTGAATCCATGTCTCCTGCATTGGCAGGCAGATTCTTTACCACTGAGCCATCAGAGAAGCTCTGCAGTTATATATACATATGTATATATACATATATGTGTATGTGCTGTGCTATGCATAGTTGTGAAAGATTGTTATTGAATCACAACGCAGGGATTCTTGGCCCCGAAGGAGAAGAATTCAATCCGGGGCCAGAGATGAGGTTTGATCGCTCAGAGCTTTTGTGTAATAAAGTTTTATTAAAGTAGAAAGGAGATAGAGAAAGCTTCTGACATAGCATTGGAAGGGGGCAGAAAGAGTACCCCCTTGCTAGTCTTCAGCTGGATGTTATATAGTCACTAGAAGTCTGTTAATGAAAGAAAGGAATGTCTTAAAACTCAGAATGGCACCAGGCCCCTCACCCAAAAGAGGCATTTTGAGATAATCTTGGCACCAAATGGTTTATCCTGGGCCATAAAATGATTAACTTGAATCTTGAAGAAGAGCAGATCACCATACAAACAGTTTCATTTACATAGATTAGAGGAACAATATCTGGGTATAACATACTGGTTTGTCAAGTAGGTTCTGAGCCAAAAGGGGGACTGAGTTTGAAGACAGAGTTTGGGGTAAATGCATAGTACATGAGCATAGCTTAAGACAAACATGTCCATAAGAAAAAGGGATTGGTCATCTCTAGGTTTGAAAATAGTTAACTTCAGGTGAAAACAGGTGTCATTATGGAAACACAGTATTTTAAGAGAAACCTTTTAAATTTGTATTCAGTTCAGTTCAGTCAATCACTCAGTCATGTCCAACTCTTTGCGATCCCATGAATCGCAGCACGCCAGGCCTCCCTGTCCATCACCAACTCCCGGAGTTCACTCAGACTCACGTCCATCGAGTCAGTGATGCTATCCAGCCATCTCATCCTCGGTCATCCCCTTCTCCTCCTGCCCCCAATCCCCCCCAGCATTAAAGTCTTCTCCAATGAGTCAACTCTTCACATGAGGTGGCCAAAGAACTGGAGTTTGAGCTTTAGCATCATTCCTTCCAAAGAAATCCCAAGGTTGATCTCCTTCAGAATGGACTGGTTGGATCTCCTTGCAGTCCAGGGGACTCTCAAGAGTCTTCTCCAACACCACAGTTCAAAAGCATCAATTCTTCAGTGCTCTGCCTTCTTCACAGTCCAACCCTCACATCCATACATGACTACTGGAAAAACCATAGCCTTGACTAGATGGACCTTAGTCGGCAATGTAATGTCTCTGCTTTTGAATATACTATCTAGGTTGGTCATAACTTTTCTTCCAAGGAGTAAGGGTCTTTTAATTTCATGGCTGCAGTCACCCTCTGCAGTGATTTTGGAGCCCAGAAGAATAAAGTCTGACACTGTTTCCACTGTTTCCCCATCTACTTCCCATGAGGTGATGGGACCAGATGCCATGATCTTTCTTTTCTGAAAGTTGAGCTTTAAGCCAACTTTTTTGCTCTCCTCTTTCACTTTCATCAAGAGGCTTTTTAGCTCCTCTTCACTGTCTGCCATAAGGGTGGTGTCATCCGCATATCTGAAGTTATTGATATTTCTCCTGGCAATCTTGATTCCAGCTTGTGTTTCTTCCAGTCCAGCATTTCTCATGATGTACTCTGCATATAAGTTAAATAAGCAGGGTGACAATATACAGCCTTGACGTACTCCTTTTCCTATCTGGAACCAGTTTGTGGTTCCATGTCCAGTTCTAACTGTTGCTTCCTAACCTGCATACAGATTTCTCAAGAGGCAGGTCAGGTGGTCTGGTATTCCAATCTCTTTCAGAATTTTCCACAGTTTCTAGTGATCCACACAGTTAAAGGCTTTGGCATAGTCAATAAAGCAGAAATAGATATTTTTTTCTGGAATTCTCTTGCTTTTTCCATGATCCAGCGGATGTTGGCAATTTGATCTCTGGTTCCTCTGTCTTTTCTAAAATCAGCTTGAACATCAGGAAGTTCACGGTTCTCATATTGCTGAAGCCTGGTTGAAGAATTTTGAGCATGACTTTGCTAGCATGTGAGATGAGTGCAACTGTGCAGTAGTTTGAGCATTCTTTGGTATTGCCTTTCTTTGGGATTGGAATGAAAACTGACCTTTTCCAGTCCTGTGGCCACTGCTGAGTTTTCCAAATTTGCTGGCATATAGAGTGCAGCACTTTCACAGCATCATCTTTCAGAATTTGAAATAGCTCTACTGGAATTCCATCACCTCCACTAGCTTTGTTCGTACAGAGAAGGGAAAAATATCACTAGTTTGTTTCCTCCTGCCGCTTATGAGAGACAAAAATGTCTGATGCTTGCAGGCTATTTCCTCCGTTTGGAGACCCCTGGCCTTCCTGCCTGTTACTCAGTCATGTCCAGCTTTTTGTTACAGTTACGTGAATTGTAACCTGCCAGACTCCTCTGTCTATGGGGATTCTCTAAGCAAGAATACTGGAGTGGGTTGCCATGCACTCCTCCAGGGATCTTCCCAATTCAAGGATTGAACCCGGATCTCCCACATTGCAGGTGGATTCTTTACCAGCTGAGCTACCGGGGAAGCCAATAGAAGTGTGCGTGTGTGTGTGTGTGTGTGTGTGTGTGTGTGTATACTCTATATGTATGTATATATATATATATGTAGCAGAAAGGAAGAGATGTACATGTTACAAATGTGCATAGAAATCTAAATGACTCTAATGGATTAAAGAGGACTGCAAGCTCACCTTCCATTTAAACTAAGATGAATTGAATGATATCCTTTTACTTTCCATGTATTTTTCTTTTATCTACAGCTTTATAAAATTGAACATATGTGTAGGTTTGTGTCCACCACCATCATCAGGATGCAGACTGATCCGTCTCCCTGTAAACCTCCCTTATACTCTCCTTTAAATTCATGCTGTTCTACTTCTCACCATTCCAAACACAGTTCCAGCTTGTGTGGGATTTTCTCCCCATGCACTCAAGCAATTATTTGACTCCAGCTGAATGTCCTACAACCTGACTCAATTTAACACTGTCTACATGGAGATAGCATCAGATTTCACAGGTTAAGGGCTCAGTCCCACAAAACTGCTCCTACATCGGATGTTGTTGGCAAGTCCAAGTTGTTACCTGTGTTTCCGACCAATTACATATGAATCAGAGGTTCACAAGACTGCCTCCTCAGGTTTTATTAAGTTTCTAGAGTGGCTTACAGAACACAGGAAACCCATTTACTCATTAGTGTATGAGTTTATTATACAAATTATTAAATAATATGAATCAATAGCCAGATAAAAAGATACATAGGGTAAGATCTTGAAGTTAGGAGCTTCTGTCCCCATGAAGTTTGAGGATCAGCATGGTAGGATGTGGAAGGATTCTGGTTTACCAACCTAGTAACATTCTGAATTTTGTCTTTCTGGGGTTTTATGGAGACCTCATTATACAGGCATAATTGATTAAATCATTGGCATTGGTGGTTGATTTGATCTCCAGCCCCTCTCTCTAACGCAAAATGAGGGGTGAGATTGAAAGTTCCAACCCTCTATTCTTGGTTGGTTCTTCTGGCAACCAGCTCTCATTCTTAGGTGCTTTCCAAAAGTCATCTTGTTAGCATAAATCTATTTGTAATGGAAAGGGACTGGAAAGTTAGTTATCAATAAGAATATACTCATTTAGCCTTAGCAGCTCTGAAACATCTTATTTTTCAGAACAGGGGAGACTATGAAGTTCAAATATTGTAACAAAGCTACTCCTATTTCTCTTACCTCTAAGGAAATTCCAAGAGTTCAAAAGCTATATATATGAGACATATTTTTGTCATCTGAGTGACCAGATGTATATATCTTATAAACCACAATGTTGTACCTTCCCTAACACATTCACTGATGGGTTCTATGTTACTACTGTTCCTTTCAGTAAGATCATACAAATGGAATCATACACCGTGTAGTCTTTTGACACTGTTATAATTCATTCAACACAATGCCTTTGAGAGTCATTCAGGTTGTATGTGGCAACAGTTTATTCTTCCTCCAACTGAGTAGTATTACAGTATATGGGGGTACCACATTTTTGTTTATCCATTTAGTAATCATAAGATACTTGGTTTGTTTGTGGCTTGTGGTGATTTAAACAAAATTTTTACAAATTATGCATGTAGGTTTCTGTGTTTACATTTATCTAGGTCAAGTTTTGAGAAACTACATCCTTCAGGCAAAACCCAGCCCACTGTATGCTTATGCAATAAAATCTTATTACAGTACAGCAATGCCATTTAATTGTTGTCTATGTCTTCTTTTACACTATAAAAACAGTTGAGAGTTTGCAACAGAAAACTGTATGGCCAATAAACCTTGAAATATTCACCAAAATAAAATACAGAAGAGTTTAAAAACATCTGACCTAAGATAAATATCCAGTGTGATACTTCTGTGTTATATACTAAATGTTTTATTTTTAAAAAAGACATCACAAGCTAATTTTAAAATTTTTATGGAAAGTCAAGGGAACTAGGTAGTTAAAGCAATTTTGAAATAGAAGAATAACATCTTTAGAAATCTTACGGCTCAATTTTATGATATAATATAAAGCTAAGATAATCAAGATAGTACAACATTTTTGAGGAAATAGGCACTGAGATCAATGGGAGGAAATAGAAAGTCCAGAAAGAGACCAGCAAAAATATGACTATTTGATTTGTGATGGAGATGCAAAGGAATTCAATGGAGAAATGATAATATTTTCAACAATATTATCATTTTGGAATGATTGAACATCAGCTTCTTAAAACTATTCATTTTGGGGGGCAATTATAAATTATACTGTATTTTTAAATTTGATTTTACTTTTTTATAATTTATCAAAATATTATATTAAAAAAAATCTTTAGAGGGACTTCTCTGGTGGTCCAGTGGTTAAGACTTCACTTTCTAATGCAGGGGTATGGGCTTGATCCTTGCTTGGGCAGCTAAGCTCCAACATGCCTTGCACCCAAAACACGAAAGCATAAAACAACAACTATATTGTAACACATTCAATAAGAGACTTAAAAAATGGCCCACATAAAAAGAAAAATCTTAAAAAACAATTTTTGAGTTGGCCTTATATTTTGTAGTCTTGTTAAACTCCCTGAAGTTAATATTTTAGGAGATTCTTGGTTTTGTTTTTGGAAGGTTGGGTCTTCCTGTGTACGTAATCATGCTGTCTGTAAATAAAGGCAAGTTTATATTTAATTTTGCAATCT
This sequence comes from Capricornis sumatraensis, assembly GCF_032405125.1. Lineage (NCBI taxonomy): Eukaryota > Metazoa > Chordata > Mammalia > Artiodactyla > Bovidae > Capricornis > Capricornis sumatraensis. The sequence continues at coordinate 122,756,063 of NC_091071.1, read as the reverse complement.
GTATGAAATTAATTTTCTTATGACACTGCACTGATAAAGACTTTCAGCACAATGTTAAGTGGGAGAATTCAGAGAGAATATCCTTGACTGTTCTGTCAGTATGATTTCAGCTATACGTATTTTGTTGACACCTTTATTAGTTTGGGAAAGTGACCTCCTATTTCTAGTCTTATTGTGTAATAATGCCGTATCATGATGTCTTGTAACATGTGCTTATTAACATGTCTACATAATATTCTTAAAAGTTATTTGAAGAAACTAGATTGTCTTATGGAAGCAAATTATCAAGATATAAACAAGTGGTATTTATGTTATTGAATGGAAAGAATTGTTATTAAAAGTATAAATTATCTCAATTAATATAAGTATTTAATGCAATTGAAATTGGAATTTGTATTTTTAGTTGTAATTAACTGGACAAAATTATTTTAAAGTTTATAGAGAAGAATCTATGTATAGCACTGTTTGAACATGTTTGAAATATTTGAACATATACTGAAGGGGAAGATCTCTTCATTGATGGCATACATATTAGAATGCAACTATAATAAACTTAATAAAGTATTAGTATAAAAATTTGCAATGGAATCAAGTGGTATCAACTGAATTGCTTCTTCACCAAATTCATATATTGAAACTCTAAAAATGTGACCTTTTTTTGGAGACAGGCAGGGCCTTTAAAAAGATAATTAAGTTAAATTGACTCCATTAGGGTGGGCCCTAATTTAATATGACTAGTGTTCATATAATAAAAGGAAATCTGGACCCAAAAATAAGCATCATGGATCTCATGGATGTTTCTTAACAGAAGACATCTAAGGATTCAGGAAGAAAGTGGCCATCTGTAGATCAAAAGAAGATACCTCTAAAGAAACCAAAATTGTGAAAAATTTAATCTCCAACTTCCAGCTTCTGGAATTATGAAGAAATAAATTTCTGTCTCTTGAGAGTCCCTTGGCCTGCAAGGAGATCAAACCAGTCAATTTTAAGGGAAATCAACCCTGAATACTCATTGGAAGGACTGATGCTGAGCTGAAGCTCCAATAATTTGGCCACCTGCTGTGAAGAGCTGATTCATTGGAAAAGACCATGATGCTGGGAAAGATTGAAGGCAAAGGAGAAGGAGGAGGGTGGAGATAGTTGGATAGCATCACATGAACTTGAGTGAACTCCAGGAAACAGTGAGGGACAGGAGGCCTGGTGTGCTGCAGTCCAATCCGCAAAGAGTTGGACATGATTTAGCAACAGAACAACAATAGCAAAGTTTTTTCCTGTAAACTACCTTTTTAATTGACAGAATTCCTAGGAGAGGAGACATTCTGGAGGAGCTGTCCCTAAGAATACTCAGCTATACCCAAACAGAAGGATGATGTTGCAGCTTTAAGCCACCTAGTTTTTGGGTTACATATTAAAATTACAAAAGGGTACTGGGGTACAATGTACATTGCAATAAAAGTTTAATATCTAGAAAGTTCAGAAAGCTTTTAAAAATGAAGAATAAATAATCAATTCAATAGAAAATTGGGAAAAGTAGATAAATAGGCCAATAGAGCAAATTCAAATAACCAGTTTAGTTCAGCTCAGTTCAGTCGCTCGGTCGTGTCTGACTCTTTGTGACCCCATGAACTACAGCACGTCAGGCGTCCCTGTCCATCACCAACTGCCAGAGCCCACCGAAACACACGTCCATCGAGTCACTGATGCCATCCAACCATCTCATCCTCTGTTGTCCCCTTCTCCTCCTGCCCTCAATCTTTCCCAGCATGAGGGTCTTTTCAAATGAGTCAGCTCTTCATATCAGGTGGCTAAAGTATTGGAGTTTCAGCTTCAACTTCAGTCCTTCCGATGAACACCCAAGACTTATCTCCTTTAGGATGGACTAGTTGGATCTCCTTGCATTCCAAGGGACTCTCAAGAGTCTTCTCCAACACCACAGTTCAAAAGCATCAATTCTTCGAATGTCAGCTTTCTTTACAGTCCAACTCTCACATCCATACATGACCACTTGAAAAACCATAGCCTTGACTAGACAGAATTTTGTTGGCAAAGCAATGTCTCTGCTTTTTAATATGATGTCTAGGTTGGTCATTGGAGAAGCCAATGGCACCCCACTCCAGTACTCTTGCCTGGAAAATCCCATGGACGGAGGAGCCTGATGGGCTACAGTCCATGGGGTTGCTAAGAGTCGGACACGACTGAGCGACTTCACTTTCACTTTTCACTTTCATACATTGAAGAATTAAATGGCAAACCAACCCAGTGTTCTTGCCTGGAGAATCCCAGCGACGGGGAAGCCTGGTGGGCTGCCGTCTATGGGGTCGCGCAGAGTCGGACACGACTGAAGTGACTTAGCAGGTTGGTCATAACTTACCTTCCAAGGAGTAAGCGTCTTTTAATTTCATGGCTGCAATCACCATCTGCAGTGATTTTGGAACAGAGAAAAATAAAGTCAGCCACTGTTGCCACTGTTTCCCCATCTATCTTCCATGAAGTGATGGAATCAGATGCCATGGTCTTCAGTTCAGTTCAGTTCAGTTCAGTCGCTCAGTCATGTCCGACTCTTTGCGACCCCATGAATTGCAGCACACCAGGCCTCCCTGTCCATCACCATCTCCTGGAGTTCACTCAGACTCAGGTCCATCGAGTCAGTGACGCCATCCAGCCATCTCATCCTCTCTCGTCCCCTTCTCCTCCTGCCCCAAATCCCTCCCAGCATCAGAGTCTTTTCCAATGACTTAACTCTTCGCATGAGGTGTCCAAAGTACTGGAGCTTCAGCTTCAGCATCATTCCTTCCAAAGAAATCCCAGGGCTGATCTCCTTCAGAATGGACTGATTGGGTCTCCTTGCAGCCCAAGGGACTCAAGCGTCTTCTCCAACACCACAGTTCAAAAACATCAATTCTTCGGCACTCAGGCTTCTTCACAGTCCAACTCTCACATCCATACACAACCACAGGAAAAACCATAGCCATGACTAGATGGAAATCAGTCGGCAAAGTAATGTCTCTGCTTTTGAATATGCTATCTAGGTTGGTCATAACTTTTCTTCCAAGGGGTAAACGTCTTTTAATTTCATGGCTGCAGTCACCATCTGTAGTGATTTTAGAGCCTCGCCCCAAAAAAGTCTGACACTGTTTCCACTGTTTCCACATCTATTTCCCATGAAGTGATGGGACCGGATGCCATGATCTTTGTTTTCTGAAAGTTGAGCTTTAAGCCAACTTTTTTGCTCTCCTCTTTCACTTTCATCAAGAGGCTTTTTAGCTCCTCTTCACTGTCTGCCATAAGGGTGGTGTCATCTGCATATCTGAGGTTATTGATATTTCTTCTGGCAATCTTGATTCCAGCTTGTGTTTCTTCCAGTCCAGCGTTTCTCATGGTATACCCTGCATATAAGTTAAATAAGCAGGGTGACAATATACAGCCTTGACGTCCTCCTTTTCCTATTTGGAACCAGTCTGCTGTTCCATGTCCAGTTCTAACTGTTGCTTCCTGACCTGCATACAGAGTTCTCAAGAGGCAGGTTAGGTGGTCTGGTATTCCCATCTCTTTCAGAAATTCCCACAGTTTCTTGTGATCCACACAGTCAAAGGCTTTGGCATAGTCAATACAGCAGAAATAGATGTTTTTCTGGAACTCTCTTGCTTTTTCCATGATCCAGTGGATGTTGGCAATTTGATCTCTGGTTCCTCTGCCTTTTCTAAAATCAGCTTGAACATCAGTGAGTTCACAGCTCACATATTGCTGAAGCCTGGCTTGGAGAATTTTGAGCATTACTTTAAGATTTCTGAAATAACCAGTACTCTAATGAAAAACAAAAACAAAACAAAGCAAAAAAACAGAGTCAGGAGTCAGGGAAATGCAGAAATTCAGACCAAATTAATATGAGTCATTATTTTTAATCCACCACATTGGGAAAACTGAGATCTATAATACTTCTTATTGATAACACACACATGTTGTTAGAAAAAAAATCTATTACTAATGTTTTGAACAACTCCATTTGAAGAAATAAATGCATCAGGTATTAGGATATATAGACATATAGTTATATTTATTATAGCATTATTTGTAGTATGAAATTACTGAAAATAAAGTCAATATGCATTAAATAGTGAGATAAATTATGGTTATCTATATGAACATGTATTATCTATATGCTACCTGTCTACCTGAAGGAATTTTTATGATATATTGCTGAGTAATAAATGTAATATATAGAGAAGCAGCTTATAATAAAAATTATATTTTGTAAACAAATGCTGACAGAAATAGGAAAAATGACCCTTGCATGTGTGTTTCTATAGCTATCCATATATTTTGTACAAATAGATATTAGAGAATGGAGAAAAATATAAACTGTTAACGTGTATTACCTGAGGGTGAAGAGGGGAGCTGTGGAGGGGGAAGATGCAATGGAAATAAAAAGAGAAACTACTTCACTTTAAACAGAGTAATACTTATGGTGTGTAAGTGATGCAAGAAAAGTGAAAAGTGCAATATGGGAAAAAATGTGTAAAACATGACTATTTTGGTAAAATATATTTGTGTTTAAATGTGGCTTTATATGAATCTACAAGTAAGAAAAAATTGTGATTTAATTTACTCCTGGTTGTTTGTTGATTACCTTAAGGATACAAGGTGAAATGGTTGAGTAGCTTTACTTAAATATTTATGTGTGTGCATGCTAAGTCGCTTCAGTAAGGTCTGACTCTGTGTGACACTATGGATCATAGCCCTCCAAGCTCCTCTGTCCATAGAATTCTCCAGGCAAGAATACTGGAGTGGGTTGCCATGCCCTCCTCCAGGGGATCTTTCTGACTCAGGGATCTAACCATTGTCTTTTACATCTACCTGCATTTACCACTAGAGCCACCTGGGAACCCCACTCAAATATGTATATCTACCTAATTGTTATTGTGACATTTCTCTTATTAAAATAGCATATATTACTTTAATTTTAAATATGATAGAGGATTTTATTTTGTTAGCTTTTAAAACTAACTAAAGCCCTTACTTGATTTAGGTTTTCTTAGTTTTTACCTAATTTCCTTCTACTGTCTAAAGATTTCATCCAAGACACCACATTACATTTAAATTTCATGTCTCCTCAAGCTCTTCTTGGCTATAACAGCTTCTTACACTTTGTTTCTTTGATGAGCTTGATAAATTTAAAGAATACTGCTCAAATATGTTGTAGATTGAGCCTCAATTTGGGTATTATAGACTGTCCTTCAATTTGTCTGCATTTTGATGATTTTTTCTCACGGTTAGAATTGAGTTAAGGACTTTTGGAGCTAGACTACAGAGGTGGAGTGTCATTTCCATTAGATCATATTAAAGATACACACTGATTAGTTATAGTTACTACTGTTGATGTTGGCCTTGATTACCTGGTTGAATAGTGTTTATCAGGTTTCTCTACTGTAATTACTCTTTCCCCCTTTCCATTCTGTACAGAGGTTCCTTATTTACTCCATACTTCAGGGTTGGAGAGTTACATTTCACCTTCTCAAGGAGGCTGTATATACATAAATTATCTGCAATTTTTTTGTCTAGGAAATATGTCTATTCTCTTTCATTACTTGCTTATTCAAGCATTTATTTAAATCAGTATAGACATTTGGTTTAAAATGCACTACTATGCTATTTATTTTGGTTGCTCAAATTGTTCCTGCTGTGGTTTTATAGAGTCTTTCAAGTGGCTGCTGTGTGCTTTTGACATATATCCGTTGGTTTGTTTTTTGAGCACTTTACTTTCTAGCACCACAGGGTTCTCTGGACTCATTTGGTATATTTCTTTCTTAGGTACTATAATCAACCATTTCTCCAAGAAGCCCTGGTTTCTTTTACTGGAGAATGATATCAGAAACTATGATCTGAATGATCTTTATAAAGTAGATTGGAACCATTAAATATTTGTATGTAGGGAAATACACTCACACACACACAATATTTTAGTCTTCAGTAAATAGTAGGTGATATTCTAGAGTGGAGAATCTGCAATGGGGAAATTAATTAGAGTAGAATATGTAAACTTTCAGCAATATATAGTAAAAAAAAAAAAAAACTGAGCAATAATGATTGTCCTCAAGTTATAAACTTCTTTGTTTTTTAGGATATGTTTGTGGCTTAAGGACACAAACTATATCTTATTTGCTAATGTACCTAAAAAAAGACAGTGAAAAAAAAAAGACAGAAGGAAAGAGAGTGAGAGGAGAAATGAAGGAGAAAAAATGTAAATGAGGAGAAAAAAGGAAGGGAATAGGAGAGTGAGAGGAAGAAAAAAGAAATTGAGGTAGGAAGAGGAAGAAGCCTTCTAGAATAGCAATATACAATGTTTTGGAATATTTAACATACTGCCATCACTTTATTTTTTTCAGTGAAGTTATGCTATATTAATCACAGCAAATACATTTTGCTTTACAATTTGTAGAATTATTTAATACAATTCTCACAGTTTATATTATGATGACAAATAACATAAAAACTTATAAAGCCAGAGAGTGCCAGAGAAAAGATGATCTTCATTGGGGATATTTGTCATTTGAGTGATAAACTGTTTATTTCCAGAAATCTAAATAATAGTCTTTGTCCTTTGATAGAAACAAAAATTACAGAATTATCAATTTTCTCCAAAAATATAGATGTAAATATACAATATTAAATTTACATTTAGAATTTTATTTAGAATTGCAATTATTTATTTATTAAGGACTCATAAAATCAAAAGTAAGCATAAGAAAAGGAAGACTTTTAGATATTTTTAAGCTACATTAAGAATTTCTATAAGACTCCCATAAAACCTCCAATCAACTTATCTATGCTTACTGTATGGGTCCCCAATGATACAACTTTCTGAAACTAATATTTCTGCCAAATTATGGGAGATAATACAGAAGTGTCTGGTGACATGAATTTACATATGGATAAAATGTGACCAGTCTGCTTAATTTCCCTGAGGGTCCAAACTTGGTAGAACACCAAGAAGAAAAAGTCACGTTTTATTCAAAAAGCAAGACCAAATTCTTCCAGCAAACACACATATTTAGAAGGAGCACTGTACTGTAAAATTAATTTTATCCTTCTTTATAGCTATCTATTTAACAACACATCCTTCTGATATATTGAGTCTGTTATAATGATCCAGGTGGTTTGAAATAGAACCCTCTTTTCCACCTCTATATATGCAAATAGGTAATTGTTAAAAGTCGTATTTTGAAAGTCTTCTAAATTTTATGAAGTATGTGTAATATTCCATGCATTTGGACTAAATATTTTACATATTAACAAAATGAATGAACTTCATAATTTGTGATTATTCTTTGTAAAACTAAGTGATATCACTGATTTTAATTCCTTGCTTTCTAAAATAAAGCATAACTCTTTATTTTTATGTAGTTTCCTTATAGCTCCCAATTCTTAGTAGTAAAATAGTCATTCATAACTCTAAAATATATGAGAACAATAATGGTGATTGATATATATATAATATATATAATATATACAATATATATAATATTATAATACATTATACATATACATATATATATGTATATGTATATGTATAATTGTGTGATGGTCTTCTTAGAGTTCTTTCTCTCCTGGCCATGCTCCCCTTCCTGGCAAAATGTGATGACTGAAATTCCACCATTGAAATCAGACTTTTCATCAGAATAGATATGGAGTACTCTTAAATATAAATGCATTTCTGGGAAAAAGCACAAAACAGAAATCTTACCAAAAAGAAAAGCAGAAACCTGCAGCTGAAGAGTACAATGACTAACTTTTAAAAATAAATTGAAAGAGCATCAATAACTGACATGATCAAACAAAAGAAAGACTCAGTGATCTTGAAGTTATTCACTCATAGGAGCCAAAGGTAAACATAATAAAAAATCGTGAAGAAACTCTATGGCTTATGGAAACCATAGACAGGGGAGTTAAAGAGAAGGGCACAGAAAGTATATTTAAAGCAATAATGGTTGAAAACTTCCCAAACCTGGGAAGATAAATGGATATTCAGACTCATAATGACCAAAGGACCTGAAATAGATTGAATCTGAAGAGGGTTGCATGAAGATAATTTATAATTAGATTGTTAATAGTTAAAGGAAAAGACAGGAGGTTAAAAACATCAGAAGAAAAGAGACGTCATATACAAGGACATATTACACAAAATTATAAGCAGATCACTCAACAGAAACTTTGCAAACCAGGATAGAATGAAATGATACCTTCAAATACTTAAAGCAAAACTGTCAACCAAGAATATTATTCATATATGAGTATATATATAACTTTCTATGGTGGCTCTTATGGTAAAAGAATGTGCCTACAATGCAGGAGACCTGGGTTTAGTTTAGTTGCTAAGTCATGTCTGATTCTTTTGTGACCCCATGGACTGTAGCCAACCAGGCTCCTTTGTCCATGGGACTTTCCAGGCAGGAATACTGGAGTGGGTTGCATTTCCTTCATATACATATACATACATACATACATACATACATACATACATACATACACACACACACACACACACACACACACACACACACACATATATATATATATATATAATCTCCAATGGAATATTACTCAGCCATAAGAAAATTGAAAAAATGAATGTTGCCACTCATCCATTTGTAGCAACATGGAAAGACCTAGAGATTATACTATGGGAAGTAAGTTAGAGCAAGACAAATACCATATGATATCACTTATATGTGGAATCTAAACTATGACTCAAATGAATTTATTTATAAAACAGAAACGAGCTCACTGACATAGAGAATAAATTTCTGGGAAAGGAAGGGGGCTGCAGGAAGGATGGATTGGGAGTTTGAGATTAGCAGATGCAAACTATTATATAGAGAATGGATAAAAACAAGGTCCTACCATATAGCACAGGGAAATATATTCAATATCTTGTTATAAACTATAATGGGAAATAAAATGGAAAATAATAACTATATTTACCTCTATCTATCTATCTATCTATCTATCTATCTATCTATCTATCTATCTATCTATCATTCTATCTATCTAGCTATCTAAACTGAATCACTTTTCTATATACCAGAAACTAACACAAGATTGAATCTCAAAAAACCAGTATACATTGGAAAGCTGTGCTTCAAAAATGAAATTGAGAGAGACTTTCCTGAACGTACGAAAGCTGAGAGCATTCATCACCATTAATCCTGCTTTATAAGAAATGCTAAAGGAATTTCTTCAAGTAGAAACAAAAAAAATGCTGATTAAATTTTAAAACATAAGAATGAATGGGTAAATTTCACTGAGAATGATAAATATATAGTTAAAGTTTCTAATATTAAATGGTGGTGCATACTTTACTTAAAAATATAATTCATAAATTAAGTATTAAAAATAACCTTAAGTACTATAATATGTTATTTGATACATAATATAAAAGTATATAAATTGTAACATCAGTAACCTAAAATGTGTGTGTGTGTGGGATGGAGAAGTAAAATATCAGGTTAACATGTGTTATTGAAGTTATCCTTCTATCAGTTTAAAATAGAATCTATTAAAAAGGTATTTTAGGTAAGTCTCATAGCAATCTAAAAAGAATAAATCTGTAATAGTAACAGAAGATTATGATAAAGTCAAAGCATATTGTTACTAAAAGTCAAATCACAGAAGGAAACAGAAAAAGAAGCAGGGAGCAAAGGCTCTAGAAAATAGAAGATAATTTACAAGAAGGCAATAGTAAGTCCATAACTGCTTTAAGTGTAAATGAATTACATTATCTAATCAAAGGATGTAGAATGGCTGAATAGAAAAAACAAACAAACAAACAAAAAAGAGCTAATGATATGATGCCTACAAGAGACTCACTTTAGCTATAAAAGTATACCTAGACTGAGAAAAAATAATGGGTGAAAAATATGTTTAATAATAAGGAAAAGAAAGCAAATACTTATAATCAGCTATACTTATACTTTATACTTATAAACCTAATGCTAAAAATGGTGAAAAGAGACAAAGAAGGTCATTATATAATGGCAAAGGTGTCAATCAATGAAAAATATGTAACAATGTAAAGTATTTATCACTGAATATTGGAGCACTACATTGGAATCAAGATTGCGAGGAGAAATATAAATAACTTCAGATATGCAGATGACACCACCCTTATGACAGAAAGTGAAGAGGAACTAAAAACCCTCTTGATGAAAGTGAAAGAGGAGAGTGAAAAAGTTGGCTTAAAGCTCAACATTGAGAAAACGAAGATCATGGCATCTGGTCCCATCACTTCATGACAAATAGATGGGAAACACTGGAAACAATGTCAGACTTTAATTTGGGGGGCTCCAAAATCACTGCAGATGGTTATTGCAGCCATGAAATTAAAAGACGCTTACTCCTTGGAAGAAAAGTTATGAGCAACCTAGATAGCATATTCAAAAGCAGAGACATTACTTTGCCAACAAAGGTCCATCTATTCAAGGCTATGGTTTTTCCAGTGGTCATGTATGGATGTGAGAGTTGGACTGTGAAAAAGGCTGAGTGCTGAAGAATTTGTGCTTTTGAGCTGTGGTGTTGGAGAAGACTCTTGAGGGTCCCTTGGACTGCAAGGAGATCCAACCAGTCCATTCTTAAGGAGATCAGCCCCGGGATTTCTTTGGAAGGAATGATGCTAAAGCTGAAACTCCAGTACTTTGGCCACCTCATGGGAAGGGTTGACTCATTGGAAAAGATTGATGCTGGGAGGGATTGCGGGCAGGAGGAGAAGGGGATGACCGAGGATGAGATGGCTGGATGGCATCACTGACTCAATGGACGTGAGTCTGAGTGAACTCCGGGAGTTGGTGTTGGACAGGGAGGCCTGGCGTGCAGTGACTCATGGGGTCTCAAAGAGTCGGACACGACTGAGTGACTGAACTGAACTGACATGTATGAAGCAAATACTACCAGAAATGAAATGACAAATTTAATATGCATTTTCTACAATGGATTGATAATCTAGACAGAGCATATTAGAAAAAAGCATATTTGAACAACACTGTAACCAAATAAACCTAACAGACATATACTGAACATTACATGCAGTGTTACCAGAATATATATTCTTTACAAGTGTGTACAGATGTTTTATAGGATAGACTATATGTTAGGGTGCAAAACACTTCTGAGAAAATTTAATAAATTTAAAATTATATCATTTACCTTTTCGGCCACAATTTCATAAAATTAGACATCCAAAACATGAAAATGAGAAAATAAAAATACATGGAAATTAAGCAACAAAATTCTGAACAACAAATCCATCCAATAAAAAATTAAAACAGAAATACAAAAGCATTTTAAGACAAATAAAACTGGAAAAATAACATACTTAAATTTACAGAATCAAGCAAAAGCAGTTCCAAGAAGGTTTTTAATGATTAAATATACATCAAGGAAAAAAAAAAAAAAACTCTCAAACGATCTAACTTTACACCTCAAAGTTCTAGGAAATGAAAATGAAACTAAGACCAATGTTAATAGAAGAAATGAGATAATACATTTAAAGCAGAAATAAATAGAATAGAGAACAAAACTATAAAGGATTAACAAAACAGAGTGCATCTTTGAAATAATGAATAAAACTGACAAAACTTTAACTAGACTAACCGAGATAAACGAAGATGCAAATAAATAAAATTATAGATAATGGAAAATACATTAGAGCTGAATCAGATAAATACAAAGAATCATAAAAATCTGTTATGAAGAATTATGTGCCAACACATTGGACAACGCAGAAGAAATGAATAAATTCCTAGAAACCCTCAGCCTACCAAGATTGAATCACGAAGAAATAGAAAATATGAACAGACTAATAACAAGTAAAGGGATTGGGTTAGTAATCAACACCTCCCTAAATCAGCAGCAACACAAATACAGGAACAGATGGATTTACTGGTGATTTTTACCAAATATTTAAAGTAGAATTAACACCAGTCCTTCTCAAACTCTTACAAAAGAAAAAGAAAAAATTGAATAGGAGGAAACACTGTCAAATACATTTTACAAGGCCAACATTACACTGATGTCAAAGCCATCTAAGGACATCACAAAAAAGAAAACTACAAGCCAATATTCTTGATAAATATAGATGCAAAAATTCTCAACAAAATATTAGCAAAACATTTAACAGCATACTAAAAGGATCAAACACCACAATCAAAACAGATTCATCCTCAGAATACAAGGATGAGACAACATACAAAAATCAGTAAATATGAATATCCTGTTAGTAGAATAAAAGATAAACTTCATGATCATCTCAATAGATGCAGAAAAATCAACTAACAAAATCTATCCTTAGTGATTAAAAGCTTAAAAAATAGATATGCAAGGGGTACATATCAATATTATAAGACCATATATGCTAAACCCACAGCTAACTTCAGACTTGTTGGATAGGATCTATTCCTCTAAGATTATGAATAAGACAAGATTGCTACTCTCACTGCTCCTATCCAATACAGTACTGAAAGTGCTATTGAAGCAATAAAGCGAGGAAAAAAAAAAAAAAGACATCAGAAAAGAAAGGAAGAAGTAAAATTATTTCTATTTGCAGATGACATGATTTTAGAATAATGGCTTCCCTCAGAGCTCAGTTGGTAAAAATTCCTCCTGCAATGCAGGAGACCCCAGTTCTATTCCTGGATCAGGAAGATCCACTGGAAAAGGGATAGGCTAACCAACCCAGTATTCTTGGGTTTCCCTTGTGGTAAAGAATCTGCCTACAATGAAGGAGACCTAGGTTCAATCCCTGGGTTGGGAAGATCCACTTCAGTACTCTGGTCTGGAGAATTCCATAGACTGTATAGTCCAGTGGTTTGGAAAGAGTTCGACATGACTGAGCAACTTTCACGTTCACTTTTCTTGATTTTAGGCTATAGAAAAGCTTGAATAATCCGCAAAAACTTAGATCTAATCAATGAGTTTCATAGTTTAAGGATACAAAATCAACATACAAAAATCAGTGTTGTTTTTATATGATAAAATGGATTATTAGAAAAATAAAATTTAAGAACACATTTACAATAGCTAGGAATAAATTTACCCAAGGAGTGAATGATCTGTACACTGAGATCATTGATGATCTACAGTGATCTCTTCACTGTAAGATATTGAAGAATGAAATAAAAGAAAACACAGATAAATGGAGAAATGTATTTTTAAAAATATTCATAGTACCCAAATACATCTACAAATACAATGCAATGCCTATCAATATTGCAAAGGTATTTTTCACAAAAGTAGAAAAAATATTCCTAAAAGTTGCATGAAACCATGAAAGACCCTGAATAGTCAATATGATTCTGAAAAAGAAGAACAAAGCAGAAGGCATCTGACTTCCTAATTTCAAGCTATGTTATAAAGCTACAGAAACCAAAACATTATGGCACTGGCATTATAAACAGACACATAGACCAATGAAACATAATTGAGACTCCAAAAGTAAATTCATGAATATTGCCAAGTAATAGTAACAGGGGAGCCAAGAATACACAATGGAGAAAAGATAGTTTGTTCAATAAATGGTGGAGGGAGGGGGGTTCAGGATGGGGAACATGTGTGTACCTGTGGTGGATTCATGTTGATGTATGGCAAAACCAATAGAGTATTGTGAAGTAATTAACCTCCAATTAAAATAAATAAATAAATAAATAATAAATTGAAAAGATTGGATTTAAACTTGTATCTTGTCCCAATCATAAAAGGTTAATTGGAAATGGGTTAAAGCATTAAATGTAAGCCTTGAAACCATAATACTCCTGGAAGAAAACATAAGTAAGGAGATTCTTGATCTTAGTCTTGGCAATGATTTTCTTGGATATGATACTTAAAGCACTAATGGCAACAACAATGACAAAAAAGTAAACAAGTGAGACTACATCAAACTAAAAATCTTCTTTAAAAAATGGAGCATCAAAAAATGAAAAGATCACCTACTGTATGGGAGAAAATAGTTTCAAGTCACTCATCTGATAAAGGGTTAATACCCTCCAAAAATAAATTAATATAACTCAATAGCAAAGAGTGGACAAAGTACTTGAAAATATAGGTTTAGTTTTTCTAAAGTAGATAGTCAAATGGCCAACAAGTCCATGAAAAGTGCTCAGCATCAGTAATGATCAGGATAAGGCAGATCAATATCACAAAGAAAAGTCATTTCACTCTTTTAGAACATCTGTTACAGGGAGAGAGGGAGAGAGAGGTGTGGGGAAGTGTGGAGAGGTGTGGGGGCTAAGAGTGTGGAGAAAAGGAAATCCTTGTATACTGTTGGGGTAAAATTGATACAGAGACTAAAGAAAACACTATGGACAGTTCTCAAAGAACTCAAAATATAACTACTATATGACCAACAAGTCTACTTCTGGATTTATATCTGGAAGAAACAAAATTGCTAAACTAAAGAAATATCTACATCTCTGTGTTCACTGTAGCTTTATTTACAACAGCCAAGATATGGAAACAGCCTAAGTTTCTATTGACAGATGAGTGAATTAAGAAACATGAGTATTATTTGGTCATGAGAAAAAGGTAAGACATTTGTGACAACATAAAAGGGCTTTGAGTATATTGCGCTAAGTGGAGTAAGCCAGGTAGAGGGAGATAAATACGGTAGGCATCAAATTTGAGAAACAAAGAACAGATTGCTGGTTGCCAGAGCTGGGGTTTGGAGGTAGGGGAACCGAGTGTAGTGTTTAAAAGGTAAAACTTTTAGTTATAGGATAAGTAAGTTCTGAGAATATAATATACACCATGAAGTCAGCAGTTAAGAATTACATGTTTCAAAGTTTCTACGAAAGTAAATCTTAAGTGTTTATCATAAGAAAAGAAAAATTGAACTGTGTGAGGTGATGGATGTGAAATCGTGTTGTATACTTTAAACTTACACACCAGTATATGCTAATAATACCTCGATAAAATTGAAAATGTTTTGGAAAGCCATAAAAAGGAATAAAAAATAGAAATACTAAATATCTGAGTAACTATGAAATGTGATCTTTATTTCTCTCTTTATCACTATAAAGGACAACTCTTTAAGGAAAAAATAATACTATTTTACTCTGATATTTGCAATATAAGCAGAATTACAATATGTCAAAAATAATAAAAAATACCTAGATGGAAAGTCAAGTTTACTCTTGTAGAGTAAAAAGTATCATAAGTAAAGTGATCTACAAAATTCATTTGAAATAAGCTTTGGAAAGTTAAGAATGCACAATGTAATTCCTATGGCAGACAATATAAAAATACAAAGAGGCATAACTAAAAATCCAATAGCAGCATGAATGACATTTAAGTTAAATTGAGTTTTTTTCTTTTTTCTTAATTATTGTGATTATTTGTTTTCCCTGCCATCATTTCTTTTTCATTGAGATAGAAATCACATAACATAAAATTAACCATTGTAAACTGTACAATTCAGTGATATTTATTCACAATGATTTGTAATAATCATTTCCATCTAGGTTGAAAATATTTTCATCACCCCCAAAGGAGACCTTGTACCCATTAAATTGTCACTCTACACTCCTTTCTCTTCCAGTCCCAGCAACCACTAATCTGCTTGTGATCTCTATGGATTACATATTCTGGATATTTCATATAAATGAGATCAAATATTGCTGACTGAAAAAATCTTTGGAAATTTCTTATAAAATTAAGCATACCTACCTTTTGAGATAATTCTACTAGCAGGTGTTTATTCAAAAGAATTCAAAACATGTATATAATAATACTTGTACAAAAGGTATAAGATGACTTTATTCATAATAGCCCCAAACTGGAAGAGACTCAAATGTCCCCCATGAGCTGAATTAATAAACACATATTTAAATAATAGAATACTACTCACTGGGGAAAAAAAACAAAAAAACAAAAACAGAACACTACTCACTGATTTAAAAAGAAATACTAATGTATGATACAACATGGGTGTATCTCAAACCATTTTTAAATGAAAAAAGTCAGACACAAAATTTTATACAAACTGTTTCATTCTGTCTGTAAATGTTCATAATCATGCAATGCTAAATGTGTAGTCATAGAAA
The DNA here is from genome assembly GCF_032405125.1 of Capricornis sumatraensis. Classification (NCBI taxonomy): domain Eukaryota; kingdom Metazoa; phylum Chordata; class Mammalia; order Artiodactyla; family Bovidae; genus Capricornis; species Capricornis sumatraensis. The sequence goes on along the minus strand of NC_091071.1, from coordinate 122,739,978 downwards.
CACCTACTGGAGAAGGAAATGGCAACCCACTCCAGGATTCTTGCCTGGAGAATCCTAGGGACAGAAGAGCCTGGTGGGCTGCCGTCTGTGGGGTCGCACAGTCAGATATGACTGACGCGACTTAGCAGCAGCAGCAGAAACACCTACGTCTGTCTTTGGCTCTTTGCTGATAAGAGAAAGAGTCTGCTACATGGCATTCCTGATTGACTTCAAGTTCTTGCCTTCTTATTCCTCTCATTTTTATCCTCTTCTTCATGCATGCTAAATCACTTCAGACATGTCTGACTCTTTGTGCCCCTATGGACTGTAGACCTCCAGGCTCCTCTGTCCATGGAGATTCTCCAGGCCAGAATACTGGAGTGGGTTGCCTTTCCCTTCTCTAGGGGATCTTCCTAACCCAAGGATTGAACCCAGGTCTCCTGCATTGAAGGTGGATTCTTTACCAGCTGAGCCACAAGGAAAGCCCAAGAATACTGGAATGGGTAGCCTATCCCTTCTCCAGTGGATCTTCCCTACCCAGAAATGAACCAGGGTTTCCTCCATTATAGGTGGATTCTTTACCAACTGAGCTATCAGGGAAGCTTCAGAATGGTAAGTGGCCAATTTATTTCCTCTAATATCTCTGGATATTTTTGAACATTTTTCTTTTTCTTTTTTTTTAATGTTTTGGTGATGATTTTTTTTAATTTTTATTTTTACTTTATTTTACAATACTGTATTGGTTTTGCCATACATTGTGATCACTTTCTAGCACCACACACAAAAATAAACTCAAAATGGATTAAAGATCTAAATGTAAGACCAGAACATTTTTCTAATAAAGTGAAATATGTGTACAGAAATTGCAATATATCATAAGTGCATGGTTCAGTAAGTTTCTCAAAGTGAAGGTGCTCTTGCATCAACCAGAATAAGAGAGAGACAATATCACCACACACACCCATTATCCTGACCTTTACCAATAAGCAGTTCCTCATATCTCACCTAAATTAATCAACAGCCTGGATTGTAATATTATAGCATTTGTCATGAATTTGAATTTTAAGTATATATGGAATTTTAAAGGATTCATCTGTGATATATGTCTGTGTGTATGTATGTGGCTACTACTAGAAGGTGAGTAGAAAATAGCATGTAAGAATTAAAGATTTTAAAATTTAATAAAAAAATAAAAAAAAAAGAAAATAGCATAGAACTTTATAGTTTTGTATTTTTAGTGTATATGTGCACATTTTTTTCATAAAGAGCTTGTCAGCTGTTTAAATTTTATACATCTAGCTCAAAGATAAGAGTCAATTCATAAATAAGTAAAGTTTGAATACATTTCAGGAAAGAGAAAAGCACCAAAATAGGAAATATTCAAACCTGTATAACTATTTGAAATGGTAATCATTTTACATTCTAATTACAAAGATAAAGCAGTTTTAAAACAAATTATCTAAGCAATCTTACTATATGCTGTGGTAAGCAGAATGCAATGCAATTTGTTACTGTTAGCTCACAGTAACTGCAACATTTGATAGAGAATTTGAGAGAACAAAAACTAGTTGAAATCATCATAATTTAAAGACATTCCACAAATCTTAGTGAAAATTAAATCCATATTTGTTCGTGTGTGTGTGTTTATTTACCCCAATTCATTCTATAACGTTATAACATGAAAAATGCTAAATATATGTCCATTTTGGTATTTGGAGTTCTCTCTCTTTAATTTCACTAAGATACACTGAGACATTTATTACGCTTATTACTTTTGAGTTTTTCACATAATCATCTGCTTAGTAATTTACATAACAAGCATATTGATTTACCTCAGCGTTCTTTCCTCTGCCATAGTTTACATAGATACCTCACAATGTCTTGGAAATTTATTTATTTTTTGTTTCAAATCTTGAATCTGACTCATGATTGTGGGGATTTCATAAGTTTTCTGTTTCTTAAGAATTATCATCTGATAGGGTGTTGGTAGACATCAAAAAATATGCTAATTCTCTCTGCCTCTCCTGGTCTCTAGAAAGAATTTCTATTTTTAAGTAGATGGTCCATCATTATTTTATATAATGACCATTTTATAATTATTTCATATAGTTCTTGTTATCCACAAATTTTTGAAATCTACCAAAAGGTAAAAAGAATCAGAAATACTTTAAAAAAAAGAATTTTCCCTCTGATGCTTTTTAACCGAGCGATCTTGAACAAGTTACATTACTTTCTTACTCCTATGTTTCTCATTTACAAAATGGGGTTAAAGATGTCTACTTTTCTCTCTTGACAGCAAGATTTATATCTTTTCCTTAAATATTCTGTTCCTCACTGTACTTACCACCTAGCATGAATGGAATTCATACCTGATCAAAAAGAGTACTTGGTATTTCAAATACAAATTGAGTCAATGTGTTCTTTTCCTGAATTTTCCTCATCTTATTTCCACAAACATGTTTTGAGTACCTGTTGAACACCAGACACAATCCTGGAGTAAAGACAATAAATCTACTTGTCTACTGGAACTTGAGGGTCATCCTGATTAAATAGAGAAAAACAGACAATGAAATCATGGAAGTGAGAATGGTAATGAAGTTTTTACATGGTTCTGTGTTATACTCCTTTCCACCCACAACCCTGTCAGTGTCTTATCCTTGAGAAGGTGATTTTTTTCTTTAGGACACAGAAAACATTGGTGTATTTGGGACAGAAGTGGTAGAAAGTTAGAGGAAAGACAAACTCCTTAGCATAGTATGTAAGAACCTTGACATTTTTACACATCCTGCATCATCTTAGTGGATCCTACCTCAGATGCATCCTGAGATACATTTTAATGAACTACTCAATGTCATTATTTTGTGTAAATATCTGCAAATGTGCATATGGAATATGGGATGTGGACTAAGCACTCATTTTAATCACATAGGAGAAAGGTGACTTAACCAGGAATTTCATATGGAATCCCAGAGAACCCCAATTAACCAAGATAATATTTTAAAAAATAAACAAGTTTGAAGGATTCACATTTGATGATTTCAAAACTTACTCTGAAGCTACAGGAATCAAAAGAATGTAATACTGGCATAAATACTAACATATAGAAAAATGGAATAGAATAGAGAGAGCAGAAATAAAACCTTACATATATGGTTAAATGATTTTTGATGAGGATGTCAAAATCATTCATTGAGAAGACAATATTTTCAACAAATGACACTGATAAAACTGTATAATCACATGCAAATGAAAGACGTTGGATCCTTAACCAACAACATATGCAGAAACTAATTCAAAATGCATCAAAGATCTAAATGTAAGGTCTAAAACTATAAAATTCTTAAGAGTGAAAACATAGGGCAAAATCTTCACAGAACTGAATTTGCAAATGGCTTCTTGGATGTGAGACCAATCTACAGGCAACAACAGCAACAAAAAAAAATTATAGACAAATTAGACTTCATGAAATTTTAAGAATTTGTGCATTAAAGACAATATCAACAGAGCAAAGAGGCAACTTACAACATGCAAAATATGTGTAAAGCATACTTATGCTACAGAGATTAATATGCAGAATATATATAGAGTGCCTTGTATTTAAGAATGACAGCAGCAACACAAAACCAAACTAAATTCAAAAATGGGTGAAGGTTATGAAAAGGCATATCTCCAAAGAAAATATATGAATGGCCAATAAGCACATGAAATATCTGTTTAATTTCACTAATTGTTAGGAAATTTCAAATCAAAATTATAATGAAATATCACTTTACTCCACCGATTAGGATGGCTACAATCAACACAGACAAAATTTTCGGTTTTCTGTTTTGTTTCTATTTTCTTAGCCAGTAATGATGAGGATGTGGAGAAATTGTAAGTTTTGTGCCCTGCTGTTTGGAATATAAAATGGTAAAATGGTAAGCTGTTATAGTAAACCATGTGGTGATTCCTCAAACAGCTAACAATATAGGATTTCCCTGATGGTCCAGTGGTTAAGAATGCTCCTGCCAATCCAGGAGACACTGTTCAACCCTTGGTCTGGGAAGATTCCATATGTTGCAGGGCAATAAAGCCCACACACTGCAACTACAGAGCCCAAGTGCCACAGCTACAGAAACCTGTGTGCCCCAGGAGCCCATACTCTGCAACAAGAGAAGCCGCTACAACTGCAACTAGAGAGTAGCCCTCACTCACTGCAACCAGAGAAAACCTGTGCTCAGCAAAGAAGACCCAGCACAGCCAAGAATAAATAAATATAATTTAAAAGTAAATAAATAAAAATATGATTACCATGTTGTTGTTTAGTCATAAAGTATTGTTTATTGGGTACAGAGTTTCAGTTCTACAAGATGAAGAAAGTTATGGAGATCTATGTTGCAATGGTTTCATTAGAAGCATTAGGAATATACTTAATACCACTAAACTGTACACTTAAGAATTAATAAATGATTAATTTCATGTTATGTATGTTTTCCAAAAAAATTTTTAAAGGGAAAAATACCAATAAATTGACTGATTGATTCACTTTTCTATCTGTTGTATTGAAATTTAGACTCAGAATTGAAGAATCATATATGAATAAAATGTAAACTAGATCCATACTGATCCCTGAGAACTTTCTACTTAGCCCAAACTAGTCAATCTAATTAATTTTTAAAATAATTGCATGGATTGTATTTCAAAGAGAGCAAGGGAACATTCTTCTCTGAAAATTTATGTTAATGAAGTAGCTTTTATGCAATGAATTTCTTCTGAATTCAAAAAAAAATGATACCTATTGTTCTGTATTTGAATCAAAACTCACATTACTGTGTTCTTTATTCAACTTTTATTATGAATACTTGCTAAAGAATTTTGCTTGAGCTTCTTCATAATGTATTAAGATAGTTTCATCTGTCATTTTCTGAAATGCAATATTGTATCCCCCAAACCCCATATGCATGTCAATTGAGAAGTTATTGAAAATACAATTAAAACTATTTACAAGTGTTTTTATTATTATTATATAGCTGTATTTGTATAGAATATGATCCTCTGAACAATTTTGTGATAAAAAATGATAGCATTATAATCAACACTGTGTGAATGAGATATTTAACTAAAGTGATGTAGCTATTTTGTTTGAGTTGAGATTGTCTTTTAACCCTTCATTTGGTTTTCTTTATAGCACATAGCCTCTACTATTTTTCTCCCCATTTTCAGAATCAAAATATATAAGTGCCTCTCTCATCATATTTTTCTGTAGAACGTTTTGAGTAAAAGCATACATATAGAAATTTCCCAGGGGTATTTTTTTCCTTCAATCCTTTCAAAAATTAAGATTGCTGCTGAGTTTATTTTCTATTCTTGTATTTCCTTTCTCATCTTTTGAAAGTTTCTGCTACTTTTCCCTTCTGGTTCTCAACTACTCTGTCCAATATTTTATCTACTTTAGAAAGAAAAGTAAATGCCACTTTATACAGTGGTTAAAGAAAAAAAAAAAATCTCTAATTCTTCCTCTGGGCAGGAAAAGTTATGGTTTCAAGTAAGTGCTCAGATCTTTGAAACAGGATGCAATATCTTTACTCTGCCCTCATTTTATACACATTCCTTCTTTTGATTCTTTAGGTACCCAATCTTTATCTCCATCATTCTTTGCTTGATGTGTGGGCCTTTGGGGAAAGTAAAGACAATTCATGTTACTTCCTACTCAGGTTTTCTGCTGGTGCTTAAGTAATCTTACCTAACTTTGGAAAATCTAACAAACAAATAACTTAGAAACATGACCTTTTCTCAAGTCTTCCATTATTAGAATAGATTTTGCTGTTCCAAACTTCCAATAATTTTCTGATGACTCAGAACACCTTATTTTTGTATCACCAATGTCCAAAATACCACCCACATATTCACAGGCTTGATGTAGAATGGGCTCCTGGAGAAGGACTGCACCTTTTCCCCCATCTTAAAGGAGACATTCTGAAAGAGATGGGAATACCAGACCACGTGACCTGCCTCTTGAGAAACCTGTATGCAGGTCAGGAAGCAACGGTTAGAACTGGACATGGAACAAAAGACTGGTTCCAAATAGGAAAAGGAGTTCATCAAGGCTGTATATTGTCACCTGTTTATTTAACTTATATGCAGAGTCCATCACGAGAAATGATGGGCTGGAAGAAGCATAAGCTAGAATCAAGATTGCCAGGAGAAATATCAATAGCCTCAGGTATGCAGATGACACCACCCTTATGGCAGAAAGTGAAGAAGAACTAAATAGCCTCTTAATGAAGGTGAAAGAGGAGCATGACAAAGTTGGCTTAAAGCTCAACATTCAGAAAATGAAAATCATGGTATCTGGTCCCATCACTTCATGGCAAATAGATGAGGAAACAGTGGAAACAGTGGCTGACTTTATTTTGGGGGGCTCCAAAATCACTGCAGATGATGATTGCAGCCATGAAATTAAAAGATGCTCACTCCTTGGAAGGAAAGTTTTGACCTACTTAGACAGCATATTAAAAAGCAGAGACACTCTTTGGCAACAAAGGTCCACCTAGTCAAGGCTATGGATTTTCCAGTGGTCATGTATGGATGTAAGCGTTGGACTATAAAGAAAGCTGAGTTTCGAAGAGTTGATGCTTTTGAGCTGTGGTGTTGGAGAAGACTCTTGAGAGTCCCTTGGACTGCAACGAGATCCAACCAGTCCATCCTAAAGGAGATCAGTCCTGGGTGTTCTTTGGAAGGACTGATGTTGAAGCTGAAACTTCAATACTTTGGCCACCTCATGCAAAGAGCTGACTCATTGGAAAAGACCCTAATGCTGGGAAAGATTGAGGGCAGGAGGAGAAGGGGAAGACACAGAATGGGATGGTTGAATGGCATCATCGATTTGATGGACATGAGTTTGGGTAAACTCCGGGAGTTGGTGATGGACAGGGTGGCCTGGCTTCCTGAGGTTCATGGGGTCATAAAGAGTCGGACATGACTGAGCGACTGAACTGAATTGAACTGAAAGGAGACATGACATTCCTGGCTTTTGTAGCAGCAAACATATTCCTTCCTTACCACATACTGAGTCTGTTTTTCACTGTGGCCCATTCTTAGTAGAAGGCATTTCTAGACAGTGTCTCTGAAGCCTCCAGCTCTGAGGTGAGTCACATGCAGATTTTCCAAGAGATAAGGCAGCAGATGAAAACTTAATGTAAAATAAACATATCATAATACATATAGAACTGCCACTGATTTTGCTGCATTTCTGAACTCTCATGTTGTTTAAGCATTTTTTTGTGTAAAGGCTTCTTTATGAATAGGAGATCCTGGGACCCAGGGGAATAAGGATATTAAGCCAAATGGAAAGCCAATGGAAAGCTCTATATTAGACCTCAGATTCATTTTGCACCAAAGCCTATTTCTTTCTGCTCTGCTATATGGCCCTGATTATATAGGGGAAAAATATGTTAAAACATGAATGCATTGTTAACTGAAGATACCTCTAGTTAATTATAAGAAGAATCCAGATTTCAAATCCAATTTTTCCATTGCTAACCTGTCTTCTCTGTCAAATTCTATACCCTTCAGGGACCTCAAATTTCTTCAGCTATAATAGAGCTGTTAATGCCTTCGATAGAGCCATCTTGGTGGCGAAATATGAGAAAAGCATATTTATGACCTGGAAAGTGCTATGGTATCTAAAACATGTCTTTAATTCATCTTAAAAGTGAATTTCCAGTAATTATTTCCATCAAATTTAGACTCTGTGATTTTATCCTGATTATTAATATTAATGGTTGATCTCTTTACTGTCATTGACTTCTCTTTGCTTAATTCATCTTAATCTAGAAAAGTTGCTTTATGGTGGCATGAATGAGTACATGCTCAGCTCTTCAGGACAAAATACACCTATAAAACAAAGACAAGTCTGTGCCTTGGCTCCTGCAAAATCTGGGAGAAGTGTAGTGACAAGAAGCACTACTTGCACACCTTCCGTACCAATCCCAGTTGGCAGCAGGACTGGGAAGGCATGGGGATTCCATGGGCACTCTACCATGCGACTACATGAGAGGTCAATACTCCAAGAGTCCCACTGCCCAGGTTCAAATCCTGTGTTGCCGCTTTCTAGTGGTGTAGCTAGGGAAAATGAATCTGCATGCTCTTGCCTCATCTGTACAATGGGAAGGATAATTGCTTCAGTCTCACAAGGTTTTGGCAAATATTAAGAGAACTAGCAAATACAGCATTTAGAAAAAATTCTGGCAAATAGTAGATATTAGTTATTCCTCATTTGATCCCCAAACAATATTAAAAGGTAGATATTGCAGTAAAAAAACTGAAGATCAAAGAAGTAAAATGTTTTGTTTCTCTAAATTACACCTTTAGTAAGAGCTACATGAAAAAGCAAGAGAGTTCCAGAAAAATATCTATTTCTGCTTTATTGACCATGCCAAAGCCTTTGACTGTGTGGATCACAATAAACTGTGAAAAGTTTTGAAAGAGATGGGAATATCAGACCACCTGACCTGCCTCTTGAGAAATCTGTATGCAGGTCAGGAAGCACCAGTTAGAACTGGACATGGAACAACAGACTGGTTCCAAATAAGAAAAGGAGTAGGTCAAGGCTGTATATTGTCACCCTGCTTATTTAACTTCTACGCAGAGTACATCATGAGAAACTCTGGGCTGGAAGAAGCACAAGCTGGAATCAAGATTGCTGGGAGAAATATCAATAACCTCAGATATGTAGATGACACCACCCTTACGACAGAAAGTGAAGAGGAGCTAAAAAGCCTCTTGATGAAAGTGAAAGAGGAGCATGACAAAGTTGGCTTAAAGCTCAACATTCAGAAAATGAAGATCATGGCATCCGGTCCCATCACTTCATGGGAAATAGATGGGGAAACAGTGGAAACAGTGTCAGACTTTATTTTTCTGGGCTCCAAAATCACTGCAGATGGTGACTGCAGCCATGAAATTAAAAGACGCTTACTCCTTGGAAGAAAAGTTATGACCAACCTAGATAGTATATTCAAAAGCAGAGACATTACTTTACCAACAAGGGTCCGTCTAGTCAAGGCTATGGTTTTTCCTGTGGTCATGTAAGGATGTGAGCGTTGTACTGTGAAGAAGGCTGAGCACTGACGAATTGATGCTTTTGAACTGTGATGTTGGAGAAGACTCTTGAGAGTCCCTTGGACTGCAAGGAGATCCAATCAGTCCATTCTCAAGGAGATCAGCCCTGGGATTTCTTTGGAAGGAATGATGCTAAAGCTGAAACTCCAGTACTTTTGGCACCTCATGGGAAGAGTTGACTCATTGGAAAAGACTCTGATGCTGGGAGGGATTGTGGGCAGGAGGAGAAGGGGACAACAGAGGATGAGATGGCTGGATGGCATCACTGACTCGATGGACGTGAGTCTGAGTGTACTCCGGGAGTTGGTGATGGACAGGGAGGCCTGGCGTGCTGCGATTCATGGGGTCGCAAAGAGTCAGACATGACTGAGCGACTGAACTGAACTGAACTGAACTGAAGAGCTACATGTAGCAGGCAAGCATAGGTGATCTGCATTTATCCTGGGGCATATCAATTTTATCATTTGGATTCAATAAAATGACCCTATGTACGCAGCTATATTCTTGGGAAAAGCAACCTACAGGGCCCGGGGACTCCACTTTGAGAACCCTCAAGGGTAAAATGTCATAAATTAGGAATAGGCCCACTAAAACCTAGACATAGGTAAGGGGCAGCAAATATTGAGGCAGAGCAAAGACATAGAAAATAATGTTTTAACAAGTTTTCTAACTATCAGGGAGCAGAATAATACAAGCATTTAGCTGCTAATGACAAGGATAATAAAATCAATGGAGTATTTCATGGGATTTAGTGTAATGCATACACAATGAATGCAATGCTTTCTGCACTTTTCAAAATGAGTTAAAAATGAAATTTCACATTGTTTATAATTAAAGACTTTTAGGACCACTGCAAATTTTAATGCTCATTCCTGAGTTATGTTAGTGTATTGCCTGATGTGTGTGAAAGGCAAACTATTTTAGCTGTAGTAAATCATCAAGTAATAACAATTTAATAACTTTATTGATGCGTGAGGTCCAAATTTCACTGCAGATGGTGACTGCAGCCATGAAATAAAAAGACACATACTTCTTGAAAGGAAAGTTATGACAAACCTAGACAGCATATTAAAAAGCAGAGACATTACTTTGTCAACAAAGGTCCATCTAGTCAAGGCCATGGTTTTTCCAGTAGTCATGTATGGATGTGAGAGTTGGACTATAAAGAAAGCTGAGTGCCGAAGATTTGATACTTTTGAACTGTGGTGTTTGAGAAGACTCTTGAGAGTCCTCTAGACTGCAAGGACATCCAACCAGTCCATTCTAAAGGAATTCAGTCCTGAATGTTCATTGGAAGGACTGGTGTTGAAACTGAAAGTCTAATCCTTTGGCCAGCTGATGCGAAGAGACCCTGATGAAAAGACCCTGATGTTGGGAAAGACCCTGATGAAAAGATCCATTTTCACCCATTTTAGGAGACCCTAATGCAGGGAAAGATTGAAGGTGGGAGGAGAATGGGATGACAGAGGATGAGATGGTTGGATTGCATCACCAATTCAATGGACATGAGTTTGAGTAAACTCTGGGAGTTGGTGATGGACAAGGAAGCCTGGTGTGCTGCAGTCCATGGGGTCGCAAAGAGTCATACTTAACTGAGTAACTGAACTGAACTGAACTGAGGTCCAAATTAGACAGACTCAACAATAAATTGAAAATTATCTTAGAGAAAGTGTATTAGCTAAATAGCTAATATTAGGTAGCCAGGGATGGGACCTAACATGGACTCAGCATTACTCAACACCCAGGCTTTGTCATTTTAGATATATTGTTGCTGTTGTTGTTCAGTCATCCAGTTGTCTCCGACTCTTTGTGTTGCAGCAAGGAGTGGACTGCAGCACGCCAGGCCTCCTTTTCCCTCACCATCTCCCGAAGTTTGCCCAAGTTTATGTCCATTGTATTTGTGATGCCATCCAGCCATCTCATGCTCTGACACACTCTTCTGCCCTCAAGCTTTCTCAGCATCCAGGTCTTTTCAAATGATTCGGCTATTCACATCAGGTGACCAAAATACTGGAGCTTCAGTTTCAGCATCAGTCCTTCCAATGAGTATTCAGTGTTGATTTCCTTTAAGATTGACTGGTTTGATCTCCTTACTACCCAAGGGACTCTCAGAAGCCTTCTCCAGCACCATAGTTTGAAGGCGACAATTCTATGGTGCTCTGCCTTCTTTACGGTCCAGCTCTCAGAAGCATGCATGATCACTGGGAAGACCAGAGCCTTGATTTTATGGATATTTGTCAGCAATGTCTCTGCTTTTCAATACACTGTCCAGGTTTGTCGTAACTTTCCTGTCAAGAAGGAATTGTCATCTGATTTCATGGGTGCAGTCACCATCTGCAGTCATTTTAGAGCCAAAGAAGAGGAAATCTGTCACTTCTTCCACCTTTTCCTCTTCTATTTGCCATGGAGTAATGGGGTCAGATGCCATAATCTTAGTTACTTTGAGGGACGAGACTGCTCCACCTGTCAGAGCATAGGCACCACGAGGAAGCCTGCATAATCTTTGTACCAACCTCATCCACTAGGGGGCAGAGACCAACAGCAAAAGGAACTATGATCTTATAGTCCACAGAAAGGAGACCAAAAACACAATAAATAGGACAAAATGAAATGACAGAAAAATATGTTGCAGGTAAAGGAACAAGGTAAAAATTCAGGAGCTCAAATAAAAAGGAAACAGGCAATCTACCTGGAAAAGAATTCAGAGTAAAGATAGCAAAGATGATCCAAGATCTCAGAAATAGCATGGAGGCATGGATTGAGAGGATACAAGAAATAATTAGCAAGGACCTAGGAGAACTGAAGAACAGACAAATAATGATGAACACCACAATAACTGAAATGAAAAATTAACTAGAAGGAATATAGTAGGATAACTAAAGCAGAAGAATGGATAAATGAGCTAGAAGATAGAATGGTGGAAATAACTGCTGTGGAACAAGATAAAGAAAAAAGAATGAAAAGAAATGAGGGAAGTTTGAGACTTTGGGACAACATTTAACACATCAACATTTTAATTATAGGTGGTGTCCCAGAAGAAAAAGAAAGAGTCTGAGAAAATATTTGATGAGACTATAGTCAAAAACTTACCTAACGTAGGAAAGGAAATAGTCATCCAAGTCCAGGAAGTGCAGTCTCATATAGAATAAACCCAAGGAAAAATACGCTGAGACACATATTAATAAGTTAACAAAAATTAAATACAAAGAAAAATTAAAAGCAGCAAGAGAAAAGTAACAAATAATGAATAGGGAATCCACAAAAGGTTGTGTTGTGCTGGGCTTAGTCACTCCGTCATGTCCAACTCTTTGCAACCCTAGGACTGTAACCTGCCAGGCTCCTCTGTCTATGGGGATTCCCCAGGCAAAAATACTGGGGTGGGTTGCCATGCCCTCCTCCAGGGGATATTCCCAACCTAGGGATCGAACCTAGTTCTCCCAAATTGCAGGTGGATTCTTTACTGTCTGAGCCACCAGGGAAGCCCAAAATACGGGAGTGGGTAGCCTATCCCTTCTCCAGTGGAACTTCCCAATCCAGGGAATCAAACTGGGGTCTCCTGCACTGCAGGTGGATCCTTTAGCAGCTGGGCTACCCGGGAAGTCCCTCCCCACAAGGTTATCAGTTGATAATTCACCAGCATCTGGGCAGGCCAAAAGGGAAGTGGCAACATATATCTAAAGCAATGAAAGGCAAAAACCTACAAGCAAAATTACTCAGCTAGGATCTCATTCAGATTTAATGGAGAGATCAAAAGCTTACAGACAAACAAAAGCTAGGAGAATTTAACATCACCAAAGAAACTTTAAAACAAATAAAGGAACTTCTCTAGGTGGGAAACACCAGAGGAAAAAAAGACCTATGACCTATTAAAAACAAACCCAAGGGACTTTCCTAGTGGTTCAGTGGTTAAGACTTCATTTTTCAATACAAGGTGTGCAGGTTTAATCCCAGGTCATGGAGACAAAATCCCACATGACTTATGGCCAAAAACAAACAAACAAACAAAACAAAACAAAACATAAGACAGAAGTAATATTGTAAAAAATTCAGTAATACATTTAAAAAGTCAACATAAAAATCTTTAAAAAGCAAAAACATTAAGGAAATGTTACTAGAAGCATAATATCAACAATTAAGTCGAATGTTAGTGGATTAAATGATCCAACCAAAAGATACAGAGTGATTGAATGGATGCAAAAATAAGACCAATATATATGCTGCTTACAAGAGGACCACTTCAGACCTAGGGACACATATAGATGGAAAATGAGGAGATGGAAAAGGGTATTTTGTACAAATTGAAATTAAAAGGAAGCTGGTGTAGCAATACTCATGTCAGACAAAAAAAGACTTTAAAATAAAGACTTTTACATGAGACAAGAAAAGACACTACATAATGATCAAGGCATCAATCCAAAAAGAAGTTTTAACAATTCTAAATATTTATCCACCCAACACAGGAGCACCTCAATAATTAGGCAAATGCTAACACCAAAAAAAGAGAAATCAATAGTAACACAATAATAGTGGAGGACTTTAACACTCCAGACAGGAAAACAACAACAACAAAAATTAACACAAGCCTTAAATGACACATTAGATTAGGTAGGCTTAATTGATATTTATGGAATATTCATTTTGAAAAAAGCAGAATATACTTTCTTTTCTAGTGCATATGAAGCATTGTCCACAATAAGTCACATCTTTGGTCACAAATCAAGCCTCTGTAAATTTAAGAAAACTAAAATCATATCAAACATCTTTACTGACCACAGTGATATGAGATTAGAAGTCAATTACAGGAAAAGAAAATCTGCAAAAATCATAAACACATGAAAGCTAAACAATAAGCTATTAAATAACAAATGAGTCATTTTAGAAATCAAAGAAATCAAAAATATACTAGAAATAAATGACAATGAAAACATGATGACCCAAAACCTGTGGGGTTCAATAAATGCAGCTGTAGGATGGAAGTTTATAGCAATACAATCTTACCTCAAGAAACAAGAAAAGCCTCAAATAGACAGCCTAACCTTACCCCTAAAGCAACAAGAGAAAGAAGAACAAAGAAGATGCAAAATTAGTAGAAGGAAAGAAATCATAAAGATTACAGAAATAAGTGAAATAAAAAAGAACAAAGCAGTAGCAAAGACCAATAAAACTAAAAGCTAGTTCTTTGAGAAGACAAACAAAATTGATAAACTTTTAGCCAGATTCATAAATAAAACAGGAGAAAGGATTCAAGTTAATAATTTACAAATGGAAAAGGAGAAGCTACAACTGTCACTGAAGAAATGCAAAGGCTCATAAGAGACTACTACAAACAACTATATGCCAGGAAAACAAGAAAACAAACAAAAAAAACAGACAACTGGTAAATAAACTTATCATGGTACAACCTTCCAAGATCAAACCAGGAAGAAATAGGAAGTATGAACAGATCATTCACAAGAAATAAAGTTAAAACTGTGACTAAAAATCTTCCAGCAAACAAAAGTCCAGGACCAGGTGGCTTCACAGGTGTATTCTATCCAACATTTACAGAAGAGCTAAGACCCTTGCTTCTCAAACTTCCAAAAAAGTATAGGAGGAAGAACACTCCCAAGCTCATTGTACAAGGCCACAATCACCCCGATACCAAAACCAGACAAAGATATCACATACAAAAAAGAAAATCATAGGCCAATATCACTGATGAACATAGATATGAAATTCCTCAGCAAAAGACTAGCAAACTGAATCCAACAATACACAAAAAGGATCATACACTTGAATCAAGTGGGATTTATCTCAGGAGTCAAGGATTCCTCAATAGCCACAAATCAATCAATGTGATAAACCATACTAACTAATTGAAGAATAAAAATCATATGATCATTTCAATATTTGCAGAAAAGTGTTTTGACACTATTCAACACACATTTATGATAAAAACTCTCCTTAAAATGGATTATGACAAAGCCTTTGACCTGGGATTTCTTTGGAAGGAATGATGCTAAAACTGAAACTGTAGTATTTTGGCCACCTCATGCGAAGAGTTGACTCATTGGAAAAGACTCTGACGCTGGGAGTGATTGAGGGCAGGAGGAGAAGGGGACGACCGAGGATGAGATGGCTGGATGGCATCACTGACTCGACGGACGTGAGTCTGAGTGTATTTCGGGAGTTGGTGATGGACAGGGAGGCCTGGTGTGCTGTGATTCATGGGTCGCAAAGAGTTGGACACGACTGAGCGACTGAACTGAACTGAAAATGGGCATAGAGGGAAACTACTGCTGCTGCTGCTAAGTTGCTTCAGTCGTGTCCAACTCTGTGTGACCCCATAGACGGCAGCCCACCAGGCTCTGACATCCCTGGGATTCTCCCGGCAAGAACACTTGAGCAGGTTGCCATTTCCTTCTTTAATGCATGAAAGTGAAAAGTGAAAGTGAAGTCGCTCAGTGGTGCCCAACTCTTAGCGACCCCATGGACTGCCGCCTACCAGGCTCCCTTGTCCCTAGGATTTTCCAGGCAAGAGTACTGGAGTGGGTTGCCATTGCCTTCTCCTAGAGGGAAACTACCTCAGCATAATACAGGCCATATACAATAAAGCCTCGGCAAACATCATTCTTAATGGTAAAAAATATGAAAGCACTTCCTCTAACAAAACAAGGAGGTCCACTTTCACCATTTTTAGTTAACATAATTTTGGAAGTTCGAGCCATGGAAGTCAGAGAAGAAAAAGAAATAAAGGAAATCCAAATTAATGATGAAGCATAACTGTCACTGTTTGAAGATGACGTGACGCTATAGATAGAAAATCCTAAGGAGATAGAAAATCCTAAGGAGGCCAACAGAAAGCTACTCAGTTCAGTTCAATCACTCAGTCATGTCTGACTCTTTGTGACCCCATGGACTACAGCACACCAGGCTTTCCTGTCCATCACCAACTCCCAGATCTTGCTCAAACTCATGTCCACAGAGTATGTGATACTATCCAACCATCTCATCCTCTGTCGTCCCCTTCTCCTCCTGCCTTCAATTTTTCCCAGCATCAGGGTCTTTTCAAATGTCAGTCCTTTGCATCAGGTGGCTAAAGTATTGGAGTCTCAGCTCAGCATCAGTCCTTCCAATAAGTATTCAGGACTGATTTCCTTTAGGATGGACTGGTTTGATCTCCTTGAAGTTCGAGGGACTCTCAAGAGTCTTCTCCAACATCATAGCTCAAAAGCATCAATTCTTTGGTGTTCAGCTTTCTGTATAAATAATAAAATAGAGACAAAAATTTAGAAAATATCAATGAAACTAATGGTGGTTTCCTTTAAATAGTAAGCAACAACAACGAATTAGTAATCCTTTAGCCAGACTTATTAAGAAAGATAGAGACCTGATCAAATGGAATGAAAAATGAAAGATAAGAAGTTATAACCAACACTAGAGAAATATGAAGAATCATAAGTGGTTGCTATGAACAATTGTACATCAATAAAATGGATAACCTAGGAGAAATGTAAATATTCTTAGTAACATACCATTCCCCAAGACTGAATCAAGAAGAATTAGAAAATATGAACAGATTGATATGAAATTGAATCAGTAATAATAAAAAGAAAACTCTCAACAAACAAATGTTCTGGACAATATGATTTCACATGCTAATTCTACCAGACATTTAAAGAAGATTTAATACCTATACTTCTCAAGTTACTTAAAAATTTAAAATGAAAGAATGCTTATGAAGTCACTCTGCAAGGCTAGTATTACCCTGATTCCAAAACCAGACAAAAACACCACAAGGAAAAGATAATTTCAGGCCAATATCCCTGATGAATGTAGATGGAAAAATTCACAAAAATATTATTAAGCCAAATTAATAATATGTACATAGGATCATACATCACAATCAAATGGAATTTATTCCAGACTTGCAAGAATGTTTCAGTATCTATAAAGTGAAAGTCACTCAGTTGTATTTGACTCTTTGCAACCCCATTGTCTGTCCTTGGAAATCTCCAGTCAAGGATACTTCTCCAATATCATTGCCTGGAAAATTTCAAGGACAGAATTTGGCTTACTAATTTGGCCATTGAATTTGGCTTACTAGTATTTTTTGTGAATGTTTCTGTCTATATTCATCAGTGATATTGGCTACAGGGGATCTTCCCAACCTGGGGACTGAATCTGGGTCTGTTTCATTATAGGCAGATTCTTTACTCTCTGAGCTACCAGGGAATCCCCAATATCTATAAATATCTATAAATTGATGTGATATATCACATTCATGAAATGAAGGTTAAAGTCACATGATCATATCAATAGATGATGAAAAGCATTTGACAAAATTTAACATCTACTGATGATAAAAATTCTCATTAAAATTTATATAGTGGGAACATATCTCAACATGGTAAGTCCTTTATGACAAACCCACAGATAACACTATACTCAATGTTGAAATACTGAAAGCTTTTCCTCTAAAATCAGGGACAAGATAAGGAGGTTCATTCTAACTAATTCAATTTGAAGGTGTTGAAAGACCTAGCTATGGCAAGCAGAGAAGAAAGAAATAAAATGCATCCAAATTGGAAGTTTAATTGTCACTATGTGCAGATGATATGAAACTATATGTTAAAAAATTCTTACATCTCCACCAAAATATACTGTAAGAACTAATAAGGAATTCAGTCAATTTGTGGGATATACAATTAATGCAAAGAAAATGTTGCTTTTCTATAGACTAATAATAAACAATTTGAATAAAAAGAGAAAATAATCTCATTTAAAATTTAAAAACCACTCTTCTACATAGAATCAAAGAAATCTTCTGTGTCTTAGATTACTGAAGAGACATGAATCCCAGAGTTTGTAGGAAGATCTCTGCAGTCTCAGGCTGAGCATCATGTTGAGGATAAATTTACTAATCACTCTTCCCCTAGTGTCTGCTAAGAAACCCTTGATACAAGCCTATATGGTCCCTTCTATTTTTGTAAAAGTGCAACCTAGGACAAGGTTATTCCTTATTGTTTTGGATGCAGTTCTAGGTCCAGGTTCTCTCTAAGAACACCATGTAGCCAACTACCCTGCCTAGCATCATTCAGTTCAGTTCAGTTCAGTTCAGTTTCGTTCAGTCGCTCAGTCATGTCCGACTCTGTGACCCCACAAACTGCAGCATGCCAGGCTTCCCTGTCCACCACCAAATCCTGGAGTTTGCTCAAACTCATGTCCATTGAGTTGGTGAAACCATCCAACCATCTCATCCTCTGTTGTCCCCTTCTCCTCCTGCCTTCAATCTTTCCCAGCATCAGGGTCTTTTCCAATGAGTCAGTTCTTCACATCAGGTGGCCAAAGTATTGGAGCTTCAGCACCAGTCCTTCCAACGAATATTCAGGACTGATTTCTTTAGGATTGAGGGGTTGTATCTCTTTGCTGTCCAAGGGATTCTCAAGAGTCTTCTCCAACACCACAGTTTCAAAACATTAATTCTTCAGTGCTCAGCCTTCTTCGCAGTCCAGCTCTCCCATCCATACATGACTACTGGAAAAACTATAGCTTTGACTATATGGGCCTTTGTTGGTAATGTCTCTGATTTATAATATGCTGTCTATGTTTGTCATAGCATCATTGAGCTTGTACTATACACATGCACCCATGCTAGTATAGTAGTGTTTCCTCCAGCAAGAAAATTGCATTCAAGCTATTGCTGCTCTTCTAGATTTAAGGAAGCCTTCATTCAGCTTTTCCCAGTGAGTCTCACAAATTTAATTGTGCAAGTACATAGTACATTGTTCATAAAAAAAATAAAATGTGCTTAGAACTCTTGGTTTGTGTGTGTTTGCATGTGTGTGTGCATGTGTGTATGTATACCTTTGTATTTTCCTAACATATGTATGTGTTTATATATACACAAATACATACATATTTACTTGTAGATATGTATATATATATTCTTTGTATTCTTAAAACATTTTAGATTCTGAAGGCAAAAAAAAAAAAAAATCCTTTCCATGATCATTTTTTAAAAATTTCTTGTGTGGTTTTCTCAAGTAAATTTCATTTCATTTAATGAAAGTAAATTTCATTACTTTCTGGAGATAGCCTTGTTGCAAAGGGGAATGGGACACAAACAAATATACACATAGCAAGAACAGGGCAATTCTTTCTTGTTTCACACATAATTAAAAACATAGTACGTTTTTCTGTCCTATAGCACTGGCAACTTTTCTCCAGTTGTATTTAATTCCAAGGCCTTGAAAAGCTTCAGTCACGATAGAAAAAGAGGTGGAAAAATGTAGGTTTTTAAATCTTTTGAGTCAAAACTCTGAAAGAAAATTAATCTTTTCACTCTCTGAAGAATCAAAGGAAGCTTGGTTGCCCCAAATCCTCAGAAATGAGTTTATTTGATGCGTCAGAGCCTGGGCCTTTGCAGTAGTGATTGACAATCAGAAAAGAAAGGAATCCTGGGATAAGTATATGGAAGCATGGTTCAAAACTCTGGAAAGCTAGATGAGCAGGGTGGAAAATATGCACAGGAGCCCTAGTGGTGCAGTGCAAACCAGAGTATCTGGAATGTTTAACAGATTTTGCACAATTTCAAGTTTTGACAGAAATATAATCAATATTTTCCTATCAAAATGAACAAGTTTTTAATGCTGAGAAAAGGAAAGTTAGGGAGAAAAACATTACCAATAATCCTACCCTCCCTAAACAGTTTTTTTCCACCTATTGAAGCAAAAGTACTTCTGCAATATTATTGGAGGCCACCAAAACATGAATTTTGAGTTTAAATCTGAGTTTTTCTCATCCACTTTGTGTCTGAATTTGGACAGAATTTTAACTAATTTTAAATTTTATTTTCTCATTTTATAATGAAAGCATGAATAATACATTCTTTATAGGATTATTGGGATGGTTAATTATTATAGATATGCAGTATATATGTACATGATATGCTTATAACAATTCATGGTACATAGTAACTGAAAAGTTTGTTAAAAACAGTAACGACATGATTTGATATACCCATTTTAGGTTATTCTATGTGCAACAATTTAGTTGTTCAGATCACTATTGTTAGACTTTTAAATCACATTAAACCTTCACCTTTAAATATGATTGTTAAAATACTATGGATTGATTTTGTCCTATTTTTATTAATTCTTTGCATCAATAATATGTAAGCATATGTCTCTTAAATATACTCATGAATATAGAAATAAATATTTCATTCAAATCAATACCACTGTCTCATTGAAAATGGGGTCATTGTTTTTTATTCTAATACAAATATATTTTATAATTTTACTTGTTACCTATGTATTATTAAATCTTTTATGTGTTTTTGGATTATTCTTTCTCAAACACTCTCCTTTATCAAAAATGGATATTCATGCAAACTATTATATATGAGATGAATAAACAACAAATCTTACCATGTAACACAGGGAACTATGTTTAATATCCTATAATAAACCACAAATGAAAATACTATGAAGACTAATATATATATATATATGTGTATGTTTACATATATACAATTGAAACACTTTGCTGTACAGCAGAAATTATCACAACATTGTAACTCAATTACATTTTAATAAAAATTTTAAAAATACTCAGTTTGAAGACTGATCACTATTTTATATTCACATCTTGCAGAGCCATTAATTTGCCAGCAAAAGTCTGTCTAGTCAAAGCTATGGTTTTTCCACTAGTCATGTATGGATATGAGAGTTGGATCATAAAGAAAGCTGAG
This sequence comes from Capricornis sumatraensis, assembly GCF_032405125.1. NCBI lineage: Eukaryota > Metazoa > Chordata > Mammalia > Artiodactyla > Bovidae > Capricornis > Capricornis sumatraensis. The sequence continues at coordinate 122,719,163 of NC_091071.1, read as the reverse complement.
CACTGAAGAATTGATGCTTTTGAACTGTGGTGTTGGAGAAGACTCTTGAGCGTCCCTTGGACTGCAAGGAAATCAGTCCTGAATATTCATAGGAATGACTGATACTGAAACTGAAGCGCCAATACCTGATGCGAAGAACTGACTCATTGGAAAAAGCCCTGGTGCTGGAAAGATTGAAGGCAGGAGGAGAAGAGGACAACAGAAGATTAGATGTTTGGATGACATGACCGACTCAATGGACATGACTTTGAGCAAGCTCCGGGAGTTGGTGATGGACAGTGAAGCCTGGTGTGCTGCAATCTATGGGGTGCAAAGAGTCAGACATGACTGAACAACTGAACAAAAACAAAACATGATGAGAATTACAACCTGATCAATGCATGATGAATTCTTTTTTTCTTCTTTAGGTGCAAAGAGTAAACGTAGGCATCCATATTTTTGCCTAGATGTATTTGTCACCTGTGTTGGGCTGGCAGATGAATGAATATAATCCACATTGTAAATGGTTAATTTTCCTTAACAATTAAATTTAGTTGCCAAATAATTTATAATCAAATCTATCCAAGAGAAATATTTAAAATCAGGCTAATACACCAAAACACTTCCATTTAATGAGGAGTGGAAGCTCTTCAAAATGCTCATTTAAATTTTAAAAGCAGGAGACTCCAAATTTTGTATGTTATTTCTCTTACTTGTAAAATCCAATGGTATCTTGCTTCCCACCCCTGTGAATTGTTTTTGCATTTCCTCTGCCTGAATAATCTTCCCAACGAAGTCCACCAATCATCCAAAACAGATCTGACAGACCCTTCTCTGCGGGTTCTGGGGGCCTCACCAATCAGAGTCAAGAGGAGAGCTCTGTTCTGTCACTGTGCACATATCTATAACAGCATTTATGCAGTTTAAAAATTAATTTAGATTAGCATTTGTTCTATTTTACTAAGAGATTATTGAGGCCAGGAACTGAATCATTAATCCCTGTGTCACACATCAGATCGATATTTGACTTTGAAAAGATGTTCTGTAACTATTTACACGGCTTCACTTAGGGAAACTATGTGTTCTCTCCAAGCGTATGGCAGCATATGAAGTCTAGTCTTTTTTGATCAACATATCTTTGTATCCTCTAAAATTAGTTGCCGTTTTCTCTCCTCCCAGGGCCATCCAAGGCAAATCAGCATGTTCTCATGCTGTTTGGACTCACTGTTTCCCACTGATTGTTATGTAGATTTGTGTAATTTGTGCATTTGTCTAATGGCGTTTATTAAGTATGGCCCCGCATCACATGTCTTCCCAGGTGGCTCAGTGGTAAAGAATCCACCTGCTAGTGTAGGAGCTGCAGGTTACATGGTTTGATCCCTGGGTCAGGAGGATCCCCTGGAGCAGGAAATGATAACCCACTCCAGTATTCTTGCCTGGATAATCCCATAGACAGAGGAGTCTGGTGGGCTATAGTTCATAGGGTTGCAAAGAGTCAGACTTGACTAAGCGACTGAGCATGCATACGCTGAGTCAAGGGGAGGCTCTTTACTATTCAGGAGGGGAAAGTGATGAGTAAACTAACTGAGAGCCCAGCGTAAAACTATAAGATTTCTGCAGCTAAACTGAGGTCCAAGATTTTATCAGTAATATCAATATCTCTATATTTGTCATATGGTATAAATATGACTTATTTGATCATGATGAGAAGGTTTCAAAAGAAGTCTTAGAAGCATGAAGAAATGGAAAAAATATTACATAACACTGCAGTTAGAAAGCAGTTTTTTATAGCTACATTGGTTTATTCATCGTGATATAGGCTATGTTAGGCTTGATGCAACCATGAAGTCTTCATGATTTCACTAGAAATTATGTGGCTAATTAAAATCCTCATTCTATTGAAAACCTAGAATCATCTCTTTGACTTTATACTGCACAAATCCCCAAGTCTTATGACTATGCAAAGATTATGCTGTGAGAGGTAACAGTTTGTTGAAGACTGAATGAATAATCCAGTAAATTTCTGTCTTGCTAAAAATAGTAATTAACTGTGCATAAATATGTTGCAACTTTATTTCTACCTTTCTCATTATACTTACATTTTTAGCATGACATTTTTGCTTCAGTGCAGACATTAAATTAATGTTTTAATCTAAATAATGAAGCCATTTAAGGTTGTGCACTGTTAGAAGGAAATCTCTTTGAAGCCAGAAATGTGTTAACTTCTATTTCCTGGGAAGCATCTATTAAATAATAGACACATAGTGGAAGGTCAATTACTTATTGATTGAGTTGATACTTAGATTCACAAAGAAATCTAGACTCTGACACAGGACAACAATGATTCCATCAGTGTAACCATTGTGCTTGATTTACTTCTTCAGCTGTCCTAACGGCTGCCTGCCTATCACATTACTAATTTGATTGATGGCACAATGATCTAAATTTGCACTTAAGACACTGAAATGGCCAGATTGTTTATTCACTGGTCTTTTCTAGGCTAAACTAACAGAAATGCAGTCATTGAATCCATTGTCTATCAATTGTGTTTATTTATTTAATTGGGATAGATTTCTTCTTAAGCCATTAGGTGAATGTTTGACTCAGTGAAGATTCATTTTTACCTACACTACTAAATTATAGTCATTGATTATATCAGTCAGGGTTTGACCGGAGAGGAACCAATAAAGCAGGTAGTCTGAAGTGAAGATAACAGGCAAGTTCACACCCACAAGCACAAACTGAATCTGTTACCCACAAGAAGTCAGGAATAAAGATCATGAACAGGACTAGAATCCCATGGACCTGTAAAAAAGTTGGTTTTCACAGGTAGAATCTCTTCTTTCTCCCAGCAAAGTCATAGCCATGTTTTAACACCTTTCAACAGATTCAACTAGACACACCTGATCATCTATGTTAATCACCATTACTTAAAACTAACTGATTAGGGCTTTAATTATATCTGCAAAATCCATTTGCAAAAGCACCTAGATTAGTCTTTAATTAAATAACTAAGGACCATAGTCAAGACAAACTGACCCATCAAAAAAGGCTTCACATCACTCCAGGCTAGACTTGAGACTCTTCTCTTCCATCTGGAAATGCATGGCTAGGGATATTCTGCCTCATAAGTGCATCTCATAAAGTTCTCTCTACTCCACATGAGGGGAGAGGGGGAAGGGATATCATGAGAATAAGCTCTCTAGAGCAAGAAGTATTCCCATAGCCTGGAGAAATTCCTTCCTCCACCTGGAAGAAATAGATAGCTCAGCTGAGGAGACTCCTTCTGAGCCCTAAAAGACAGTTCTCAACTGCCAAGAGTGAACAATGGGAGTTTCAGTGGCACAGAATGGATGATTTTATTCTAACATTTATATGGAAAGGTATAGGCCCTGTAATAACAAAAATTATCAAAAGAATAAGTGGAAGGGACCACTCTCTCTGATATTAATGCTATATAGCTACAGTGTCAAGAGAGTTTGGTATTAATGGAGGGATAGATGGACCCATAGACCCATAGATCAATGGAACAAAATTGAACATATAGACTCATTGACCAGTGGAACAGAATTAAGAGCCAAGAAATATACCTACACATTTACGTTCAACTAATTTTTGGCAAACATGAAAGAGTAATTCAACAGAAAGCATATAGCATTTTCAACAAATGGTGCTGAAATAATTAGACACACATGTACACAAAACTGAACTTTCACCTAAACCTCACACCTTAAACAAAATTTAATTCTAAATGGATGACAGACTTAAATATAAAACTTTATACTATAAAATTTTTAGAAAAATAACAGAAGAATATGTTTTGGATCTAGGGTTAGCTAAAAAACCCTTCAATTTAATACCAAAAACACTATGCATAAAAGGATAAGTTAAACTTTATGAAAAATTTTGAAAAGAGCTTTATTTTTTATGTGGCACTCTTAAAGGGATGCAAATATAAGCTGAAAACTGAGATAAAATATTTAATATCTGACAAAGGACTGGTATCTAGAAAAAAGAATACAAAACTCAACAGTAAAATCAAACAATTTGATTATAAAATAAGCAAAAAACATGAAAAGACAGTTCTCCAAAGAGTATATCCAAGTGAGGAATAAGCATGAGAAAAGATGTTAAACTTACTAGTCTTTAGAGAAATGCAAATGAAAACCAAAATGAGATAGTGTTATAGAAAACAAAAATTAGAAAAAAAAAATAGTGAAAACACCAAATGCTTAGAGCATTCAGAAAAAAACATATCACTATATACTTCTGGTGGGAATGTAAAATGAGACAACCACTACGGAAAACACTTTTGTCAATTCACAAAATCTGAACGTACAACTACCATATTGTCATCTTAAGTTATTCATCTTAAAATTGTCATATTAAATTATTTGGTTTGTAGCTCCAAACCAAAAACAACCCCCAAGTCTTTCAACATGAATGATTGAACAAAGTGATAGGGACTACCCTGGTGGTCCAGTGGCTAAGACTCTGTGCTCCCAATGCCAGGAGGCTTGTGTTTAATCCTTGGTCAGGGAACTAGATCCCACATGGTTCAGCTAAAGATCCTGTGTGCTGCAACTAAGACCTGGTGCAGTTATATATATAAAACAAAAACAAAGTGGTATATCTGTATCAGGGAATGGTTCCCTAAAACAAAATAATGAACCTTCAATATGCAACACAACTTGCATGAATCTCCTGGTCCTTAGGCAAAGTGAAAAAAGCCAATCCTAAATGGTTACACATTGCACGATTCCATTCATATGGCATTCTTGAAAGTACAAAATTATAATAGAGAACAAATTAGTGGTGATAAAACTGTTCTACATCTTGATTGTATCAATATCCACATCCTAGTTGTAATATCCTATCCCATATCCCTGGAATATAGTTAATGATTCAAAGAAACTGATAAAGGTAAACACAAAACACCAAGGATTTAAGTGATTTGCATTGTCTTGTTTGATTTAATTTGGAACTAGAATTCCTGTCCATGGAATATTAGTGACAGATGTCTACATTCCCCTTTTTAAATGGACACTGCTTCAATTGTTGGTGTTTCATGAGATGAATGAGGAAGATATTGCCTTTCTGAATGAGGTCTCAGAACCTTTCAGGGTAACACTAAATGCATTCTCATTTCCCATCTATAATAATTGCATCAGGGAATATTTACTTCTCTATTACTCTTTTTTTTAATGACAATTTGTGTACACATTACAATGCATCTAATAAGTTACTTGAAAGGCCAGTAGTTATTAGAAATATATCATTAATTTAAAGTGAAACAATTTTGTTGTACAATATGTCATGACCTCTTCCCAGAGTTAGCCTTGGAAATGTATATAAAGTGATGATAACGTATATACTATCCATTCTAATATATTATCTACATGAATAAATCTAGATCTGATAGACAAGAGTGCATAAAAAACTATGAACAGAGGTTTGCAATATTGTATGGGGGGCAGTGGCCAAAATCAGGCCAAAGCAAAAGAAATGCAAGAAGGCCAAGTGTTTGTCTGAAGAGGCTTTACAAATAGCTGCGGTGAGAAGAGAAGTAAAAGGTAAGGGAAAAAGGAAAAGATTTACACAGCTGAATGCAGTGTCCCAGAGAATGGCAAGGAGAGATAAGAAGGGCTTCTTAAATGAACAATGAAAAGAAATAGAGGAAAACAATAGAATTGGAAAGACTAGAAATCTCTTCAAGAACATTGGAGATATCAAAAAATATTTTATTCAAGGATGAGCATGATAAAGGACAGAAAAGGTAAGGACATAAAAGAAGCAGAGGAGATAAAAAGAGGTGGGGAACACGAGAAACTACATGAGAAAGGTCTTAATTACCCAGATAACCACGGTGGTGGTGTCACTCACCTAGAGCCAGACAACCTGGAGTGTGAAGTCAAGTGGGCCTTAGGAAGCATTACCACAAACAAAGTTGGTGGAGGTGATGAAATACCAGCTGAGCTATTTAAAAATCCTAAAAGATAAGGTATTTAAAATCCTAAACGTGCTGCACTCAATATGTCAGCAGATTTAAAAAACACAGCAATGACCACAGGACTGGAAAAGATCAGTTTTCATTCTCTTCCCAAAGAAAGGCAATGCCAAAGAATGTTCAAAGTACCATATAATGCCCTCATTTTCCATGCTAGAAAGGTTGGGCTCAAAATACTTCAAGGCAGGCTTCAGCAGCAAGAGAACTGAGAACTTCCAGATGTACAAGCTGGATTTAGAAAAGGCAGAGGAATCAGAGATCAGGTTGCCAACAACTGTTGGATCATGAAGAAAGTAGAATTCCAGCAAACATCTACTACTTCTTTATTGACTATGCTAAAGCCTTTGACTGTGAGGATCACAACAAATTGTGGAAAATTCAAGAGATGTGGGTACCAGGCCACTTTACCTATCTCCTGAGAAACCTGTATGCAGGTTGTGAAACAATAGTTAGAACCAGACATGGAACAGACTGGTACAAAATTGGAAAAGGAGTAGTATGTGAAGGCTGCATACTGTCACTCTGCTTATTTAGCTTATATGCAGAGTACATTATGCAAATGTCAGACTGGATGAATTCCAGGCTGGAATCAATATTATTGAGGGAAATATCAACCACCTCAGATATGCAGATGATACCACTGTAAAGGCAGAAAGTGAAGAGGAAATAAAGAGCCTCTTGATGAGGGTGAAAGAGAAGTGAAAAAGCTGGCTTAAAGTGCAACATTAAAAAAATGAAGATCTTGGCATCCAGTCCCATCATTTCATAGCAAATACAAAAAACGTGGAAACAGTGACAGATTTTATTTTCTTGGACTCCAAAGCACTGTGGATGGTGACTGCAGCCATGAAATTAAAAGATTCTTGTTCTTTGGAAGGAAAGCTATGACAAACTTAGATAGCATGTTAAAAAGCAGAGATATCACTTTACTGACAAATATCTGTATAGTCAACACTGTGGTTTTTCCAGTAGTCATGTATGGATGTGAGACTTGTATCAAACAGAAGGCTGAGTGCCAAAGAATTGATGCTTTTGAATTGTTATGTTGGAGAAGAGTCTTGAGAGTCCTTTGGACAGCAAGGAGATAAAATCAGTCCATCCTAAAGGAAATCAACCCTGAAAACTCATTGCAAGGAGTGATGCTTAAGCTCCACTACTTTGGCCATCTGATGCAGAAAACCAACTCATTTGGAAAAGCCCCTGATGGTGGGAGAGACTGCTGTACTAGAGTCATTTCTTGATTTGTCCATCCCTTCTATATACATATCCTGAGCATCCAATGTGAGGCCAGTACCAAGTTAGACACTACAGATGAAGAGAAAGACTTTCCAGTGGAGAAAAGGGCGAACTTAGTGGATCAAGTGATAAGTCACTGTGATGGTAGATGGTGAGGACAAAAGCACAGATGGGTGATAGGATACCTAAGAAACACAAGAGAGAAACCTGGGTATTACTGTAGACATCTTCTTACTTCTCTTCACATAAACCTAACCCAGAACACAAAGCAAAATGCACCTCATAAAAGCATCGGCTCATTCAGAGTATATATTTAAATGATAATTCATCAGATAGTATCCTGACAATTTAAGATATTCCTAAGAGTAGAGATTATGGAAGTGCTGATGGGATTTCTTCTGTAAGTTGAAAGATGGAGGACTTCTTACTGTATGTATGAAATAATAAAATTACAAAGTCATGATTGGCCCACAATCATAGTAATAATTTGAGTCAAGAATGAACAGTGGATTATTCTAACAGGTAAAAGTTTGAGAAGTAACAAATATTATGAGTATTTTCAACATCTCAATGTTTCTCCTCATAAAATGTTTATTAATCATAAATGGAAAATAGGATCTTTAAAATTGAGGAGCTTGATAGACACTGTCCAAACCCAGGTGTTAAGCCAGCATCATGGACCTCCTGGCATGATGCACTGAGAAAGATACAGCATCATTTCTATAGCATCTTTGCCAAAATATCAAATTTAGTTTTATCATGAATAAATAATAGAAACTCTCAAACTGAGGGACATTCTATAAGATAACTTACCTGTGCTTTGAAAAAAAATAACAAAAATTATATGTAAAGAAAGACCAGAAGTCTCTCCTATATTAAAGAAAAATAAAAATGCATGATTCTAAATGCAAAACAAATTAAGGTTTAATTTTCTTTTATAAAGATTGTTAAACAACTGGCTAACTTTTGATCATCTATAAACAGAAATAATATATCAATATTAATTTTGGATGTTGATAAGCTTATTCTAGTTAAGTTTTTGTTTTAAAAAAACAAACAAAAATATTTAGATTCAGGAAAATTATGTGTTCAAAAATATGTACATATACATGGAGAATAACAAAAGAAAGGAAATGGAGAAAGCTGTGATCATTTGGGGGCATCTGAGAGCCTAATAAAGAAAATTATTTTTGCTATTCTTGCTATTTTTTTTCTGCAAGTTTGAAATTGCTTTGAAACAAAAGTTAAAAAAATCAAATGAAGTACATTTTTACTATTCTTATAGTGTATGCACATTGTCAAAACTTGAAATATATAAAATATATAAAAATAAACATCCAATATCTTGTCACCAGTGCAAATTAATTCTTAACAATTTAGAAATTATATTCAATCTTATATTTTTATGATGATGCATATACACATTCATACAAAATTTCAACATTGAACTTTCATTTCACTTAATAAAATCTCCTTCCTTTGTTATTAAATATTCATACATATATTAATGAATCTATGATCATCCATGCTTCAAATGTAGTATAATTCACTGAGCATACTTCTTCAGCATTTAGATTTTTCCCTTTTTGCAATATTATATAACCATAATAAAAACATAGTCGTTGTTAAGGTTTATAATGGATTTTTTATTTCCCTAGAGTTCATTCTCAGGAGATTAATTTCTAGAAAAAGTTATAGAAGTTATATAAGTTTTTACTCTCTTTGACCATTGCAAACCATATTTCTCTAGTCAGTTCATTATTTCTCTGCTTTCAAGATCTTCAGTCATGTTTTTGTTCTCATCCCCTCTCAGCAAATGTTCATGCCTTTAGAGCACAGAGAGGAAGTACATCTTCCATTTTTTTTTTTATAACTAACCTACTGAAGATTCAAGCTTTTGTCCATTTTTTTCCCCTTCTGGTTACAATGGAGGAACTTTCCTTCTTCCTACCCAGGGTTAATTCTTCTGCAGGCCTTAGCATCACCCAACTCTCTATATTCTCAGTACCATGAAATATTGACTATTCCATGTTCTTTATATTCAATTTAAATATTAAATATTTAAACCTCCTTGATTCTCTTTTAGATGACAAGTAAGATACTCTCTAAAATAAAAAAAATAATAAAAAAATAAAAAATAAAAAATAAAAAAATAAAAAAAAAGATGCTTGCTCCTTGGAAGAAAAGCATGACCAACCTAGAAAAAATAAATAAATAAATAAATAAAATAAAAATTCATTGAACATTATACACACTGCTGCATTTTTTCCTATTTTTTCACCTTCCATTCTTCAACCTACTCCCATTTGCTTTTTTTTTTTTTTTTCTTAATTTTACTTTACAATACTGTATTGGTTTTGCCATACATTGACATGAATCCGCCATGGGTGTACATGAGTTCCCAATCCTGAACCCCCCTCCCACCTCTCTCCCCATGTCATCTCTCTGGGTCACCCCAGTGCACCAGCCCCAAGCATCCTGTATTGAACCTAGACTGGTGATTCGTTTCTTACATGATAGCATACATGTTTCAATGCCATTCTCCCAAATCATCCCACCCTCTCCCTCTCCCACAGAGTCTAAAATCTGTTCTATACATCTGTGTCTCTTTTGCTGTCTTGCATACAGGGTTATCATTACCATCTTTCTAAATTCCATATATATGCATTAGTATACTGTATTGGTGTTTTTCTTTCTGGCTGACTTTCAAATTACCAGGCAATGATTACTTTTCCAAAGATCACCAATTGCTTCCTTGCTCATAAACTAAATACTTTTTATACTCCACTTCACTAACTTTTGCAATGTCTTTGAACAATACTAAACATCAATTCCTGTCTTTTCACTCCATATTTCCTTATCAGATAGTCCCTCCTGTGCTAATGATTTAATTATCATCTACATACTGACTATTTAAGGCTTAACTTCTCCATTGACATACGCATTTTATTCACATAAGACAAGAGTGTCTCAAAGACCCTTCTATGTCTGTGATGAGGCAACAACAAGCACATTTAGACATCATAATCACTTAACATTACACATGTCTATTCATAGCTCTGTGAAATTTAAAACAAGATTAGGCAGATGTTCTCCAAGTAATGTCTTAGGGATTCAGTCTCCTTCCACAATATCCCTGAGCTATTTTGTAATTCCATTCTTGTGTCCAAAACAAGAAAAAAAGGTTAGAGTAGAAGATCACCAAAAATGGAAGTGACTATTTTACATCTGCTCACATTCTGTTGGCCAGAAGTAGCACTTCCTAGATCCTAGTTAACTGAAAAATGCAGTTTTCACAGAGTCGGACATGACTGAAGTGACTTAGCAGCAGCAGCAGCAGCAGCAAGGAAAGGAAACATGTAAACATATTGTCTCAGATGCTCCCTCCTCCCACCAAATGTAAAATATTAAAACCTTCATCCCAATCAGAACTCTTTCAGTTTTACCTAGATAAATAGTACCATCATCTAATCAGTGGCCCAAACCCCACATCTAGGAACTACTCTTGACAATTCCTTTTTAACAGTTCCTATATTCATTCTGGGGCTTTCCTGGTGGCTTAGATGATAAAGCATCTGCCTGTAATGTGGGAGACCTGGGTTCGATCCCAGAGTTGGAAAGATCCCCTGGAGAAGGAAATGGCAACCCACCCCAGTACTCTTGCCTGGAATATCCCATGGACGGAGGAGCCTGGTAGGCTACAGTCCATGGGGTCACAAAGAGTCGGACACGACTGAATGACTTCACTTCACTTCATATCCATTCTGTCATCAAGTATACATTTTTCCTTTTACATATCTTTCTAAACTGTCCACCCTTTTTCCTTTCCTATCCTACCTAAGTCATCAGTAAGTTTCACCTATACTAAAGCAACCTTCTTTTATGTTCACTATTTATCCTATCAGATTCATTCTATATTCTGTTGCCAGTGCTTGTAAAATGAATATCTCATTATATTAGATCCACTCCTACCCCTAAATTTTTGTTCCTAATTTATTACCTTCTAATCATTTGCTTTAGAATAAATGCCATAATACTTAATATATCAAACAATATCCTGAATAATCTGGTTTCATTTAGAACAACTTTTCCAAAATCCTATCATATGTTTCCCAGGTACTCTGTATTTTTGAATCTTTCAAATGTTCTGCTCTGTTTACTGTCTCAAGGGTTTGACTGTAGTATTCCCTTCACTTTAAATTCTCCCCTTGCTTCTTACTATAGTGATTAGTATTCTTGTTTTAGATTTCAACTCAAAATTGTGGGAAGAAATTTTTCTTTGATCTTCCAATTTAGGGAAGATTCTCCTATTCTACTCTCTGTCAGCTTGGTGTATCTTTTTTTTCATTTTACATGTCACTGTTTTAATTTTATATGTAACTGTATGGTAACTTAAAATGTGTGGTTACTTAAAATATATCTATCTCTTTCATATGAAGTAAGAATATATATAAAGACAGAATGGAAATCATTTATTTCTATATACTATGCATAGGGGCTAACTCTTAGCAAAAGCTCAGTAAGTATTTAATGCACGATAGTGAAATGTTTCTCAAGGAAGCTTATACCAATTTATGTTGCCATTTTCAGTGAATGGGAATTCCATTCTGTCATATAACATCATCAACAGGAAACCACAAACAGTTTTAATTTCTATTGGAGTTCAGTATTTTCCTATTAAATTAAATATGCTATTAATTTTATATGCTATTTTTTATATATGCTATTTTTATAGAAAGGGTTTTATGACTGCAGCAATTTAATCTCACATTCTATATCTGAAACACAGATAATTCCACCTCTTCATTCTTTTTGAAGTTCCTGAAAAAGAAGTTCTAACTCTTCCTTTTATTTTCTGTCCAATAGTGTTTTCAGCTTCAGTCTTCCTCTCCTACATAGGCTATATGGGAAATAATCTTCTTCTCCCATGCAGTGCAACCAGCCAATGTTGTCTTTTGCCAACGTGGAGTATAGCCTTATATTTCCCAAAGTCTCATGTACTTTCAGAAATAATTTGCACTAAGTAAATGATACTAGCAACATGACAAACTATGTAGCTCCAGGCCCTTGTTCCGACACAGCAAAAAATGAAGTAAACAACAACAGACTAACTGGAATAACTTTGTAGGAGTTCCAGAAATCATTCAAGCTTCTGGGGCAACCAAATGAAATCTCAATCAAGACAAGAAAATGAAGCACAAATACAGTAGGAATGTTTGCATTTTATTTTTGTTTTAAATCTCATTCTTGCCCAATCACCTTCTCAGTGAAACACAGCTTGAACTATTAGGAACAAGCCATCCAAAATTGCCTGTTTGTTCATTAAAATGAAAGGAGAGAAGTGGCACTATCTTGCAGTGAATGTTTGTCTTGTCTGGGGCTGCACGAGGGATTTGTTTCTGTCTTACTTAATTTGGAGTTCAGACAGGAATGAAAACATCGTTTTTGGGTATGCTTTGGAAGACGAGTAAAAGTTGTGGAAGGTATTCTAGCAGGTAAAAAAAGTCAGGGGAATTGGAGACCCATAGGTGTCTGGAAGTAAAAGATTATATACAGAGATCTAAATATCTAAGGCCCTGATAAGAAACAAGAATGAGACTTTTAGGTAAATTAAGACATTTAAAATCAGGAATATGTATTTGGATGAATAGAGAAGCGTGTGCACACATACATACATACACACACACACACATACACACACACACATGTCCAGAACATCATGCAAAGAACTAAAGCTATCATAAGCTAATTAGTGATACTCCATTTCACGGGGCCAGTTTGCAAAGATGTGGCTGGATTTTTTCTCAAATGTCAAATTTTCGATTAATGATTTTGAGCACACAAAGACACAGGAAAATGTGACTCATTCAAAGAGAAAAAAAATAAATCTCACAAAAATGAGTCTAAGGAATCATAGGATTCAGACTCACCAAAAAAAAAAAAAAATTAAAACATTTGTCTTAAATAACCTCAAAGAGCTAAAAGAAAACACAGAAAAATAACTAAAGTAATTCTGGAAAATAATATATAAAAAATGAAAGCATAAAAATATAAATTATAAAAAAAAATCTACAATTCTGGAGCTAAAAATGCAATGATTGAATGTTGCAATAGATTTGAAGGGGCAGAAAAAGTAATAAACTTAAAGACTGATTATATAAAATTATTGTATAGGAGAAAATGAAAAAGAATTGGAGCCTATGGAACTTATAATGAGCTATTGAATAAACCATTATGTGCATTATGGCTGTCCCAGAAAGAGCAGAGACAGGGAGAGAGAAAGAGACCAAGAGATTATTTGAAGAAATAATGATCAAAAATTTTCCAAATTTGTGGAAAGACATGAACACACAAATAAAAGAAGATTAATGAACTCCTCAAATCCAGAAATCCACACCAAGATGCATTATAATCAACCTGTGAAAGTCAAAGGGAGAATTTTGAAAGCATCAAGAGAAAATGACTCATATGTAGGAAATCCTCCATAAAATTATCTGGATTTCTCAGCTGAAACCTTGCAGGTCAAGAAACAATGGGATAATATAGTTAAAATATAAAAGAAAAAGAAAAATCTATTGACCAAGAATATCATAATCACCAAAACTATCCTTTTAAAAATGAGAGAGTAATTAAAACATTCCCATATAAACAAAGGCTGAGGAAATTCATTACCACTAGTCTTGCCCTAAAAGAAATAATAAATGGAGAACTTCAAGTTGAAATGAAAGGACTCTAGACAGCAGCTCTAAACCGTATTTAAATACAGTTTTCCAGTAGAGGAAAATATATGAATATGCATAGTTGTGTACTTTTCTCACCTTCTTAATTCCATGTTTTATCATTTTCTAGAATTTAAATGTAATATATGATGTCAGTAACAGGAAGTGGAAGAAGGTGTAGTCAGGGAGAAGGAAGATAACAATTTATTTCTTGCACCCCTCCTTGTCAACTAATTCATGACTCTTCCAATTAAAGATCAAAGACTCATTTTCTCTAGTAGTCTTGGTAAGACTACCTTGATAAATAATTTTATTGAAAATTAAGATCAGTGGTTCTTAAAGAGAAAAATTTAAAACAAGAAAACTCTATGCTAAATGCTGTCAAAACTGAATCAGGATGCCTTTAGTGCTCTTGATTATGTAAGCACACCTCTTCCCTTCAATAAGAAATATTTTGTAAATGCTAAAATCTCACTAAAAGGTGTAGAGTGTATTTGAGGTGGCTTTGTTTATAGAAAAAGTATCCCGATTTGATTTTGAGATGCTGAAATTATCATCATTTTCATTTATCTCAGCACAAAGGAAAGTTATGACCAACCTAGATAGCATATTCAAAAGCAGAGACATTACTTTGCCAACAAAGGTCGGTCTATTCAAGGCTATGTTTTCTACAGTGGTCATGACTGGATGTGAGAGTTGGACTGTGAGGAAAGCTGAGTGCTGAAGAATTGATGCTTTTGAACTGTGGTGTTGGAGAAGACTCTTGAGAGTCCCTTGGACTGCAAAGAGATCCAACCAGTCCATCCTAAAGGAGATCAGTCCTGGGTGTTCATTGGAAGGACTGATGCTGAAGCTGAAACTCCAGTACTTTGGCCACATCATGCGAAGAGTTGACTCATTGGAAAAGACTCTGATGCTGGGAGGGATTGGGGGCAGGAGGAAAAGGGGACGACAGAGGATGAGATGGCTGGATTGCACCACTGACTCAATGGACATGAGTCTGAGTGAACTCTGGGAGATGGTGATGGACAGGGAGACTTGGCATGCTGCAATTCATGGGGTCACAGAGTCAGACAGGAGTGAGCAGCTGAACTGAACTGAACTGAACTGAGTGCAGAAACTCAAAGGTCACCCTCACCTCTGCGGGTTATTCTCAACTCCTGAAAGCAGTGCCGCCCAAACTTGATAAATGCAGTATTATGCTGTAAGCTCTATGTTTATATCTTTCTGTTGAGAGTTCTCATTTTCCTTATTTTGTATCACTACTTTTCCACATGTCATCCTCTCTCCTGAACACTGCTTCTTCTTTTCTTTTTTTTAAACAGCCTATCTCTCTAGCTCTGATTTGCATATTTGGCTTTACCTCCCACCTGCCATATACACAAATATTACCTAGTTTTTATAGTTACATTTGATAATTTCTCAGCCAATTTTCATCTAATGGATTCAACTATAGAGGTGATCATTCTGGGAAGTCTAAATGATAGGGCTGGTGGATTCTAAGGAGTTCTATGTAGATTGCTATGAATGGAAGTATTCATTTCCTATGGACCACATTCCTCTAGAGAGAGGTGACAGCCTCAAAGTTCAGTATATTGAGATTCCATCCATGTGGGATAAACTGATCTTAGTCATTAGATTCAGTTAAAAAAGCAGGTATGGGAACACATTATCTATGCATAATTTAATGAGAGAGACCATGGACACTCATGCTGGCTGATAGAACACCTTACTTATTTATGAATAAATTTCTCCAGTCTGATAAACCATAGAATTCTCCTCGAAAACAGTCCCTCCTGGTGATATTATGTTTTTGCTGCAAGGCAGAATACATTAATCATTTTCAAATCACATCACAAAATATTAAAACCAACTCTATGCATATGATAGAAAAAAATTAATGGAAATACTTTGGAGAACACAAATGAGAAAATGTAATATAGATATATTGGAAGTTAAGATATGCTATGCAGTAGGATCTTGACAAGCTCTAGGATGTGAAATGTATGGCATTTTGTTAGAGCTGATGAAATCCGTGTTATCCTTTCTAAGTCTGCCAGTATGGAGACAGCTCAGCATAAAAAGTCTTGCCTACTTTGACAACCAAAAAGAACTCAACACAGAAGCTGCATAATCACAGGGTTGAAAGAATTGGAATGTGTTCTTCAAATCATTGCCACAATGAACTCTATTTACAATAAACAAATACAAATATATGTGCAAAGAAATAGAAAAAAAAAACATATTTTGAAAAGACAAAACCGAAAACAGCTGGATCATTTCAGCCCAACTGATCTTATTTTCTTGCCACAGCAATGTAATTTATAGCTTTGTTAAATAACTTTTGCTTATAAAAAGAATCTAAGCAGATTGATATTTTCTGTTTCAATCATAAAGCAATATGAGCAAATAAATAGCCATTTAAAGTCGTACTTTCAAGGGATATAGTTTATTTTCCTTTTCAAGTGCTAACATTTTAAAATATAGATACATTCCCATACTTTCTCTCACATCTGTTTGTTCAAGGACATTTAAAGACCACTGACATCTTATTAGACCTCACAGTTTGATCTCTTGTTCCTCTGCCTTTTCTAAATCCAACTGGTACATTTGGAAGTTCTGGGTTAACTTAGTGTTGAAGCCTAGCTTGAAGGATTTTGAACATTACCTTGCTAGTCATCCATATAACCATACAGTTTTTTAAACGTTAATTTTACATGTTTTAGGTGAAGTTTACCTATCTAAAGTGAGGTTAAAAAAAATAGAAGTGTAGGATCTGAAAAGATAATTATTTTAGACTGCAATCAGAGGCTTTGTAGCTCATTAATGTGGGACTGAGCAACAGTGACCAAGTTGATGTACAGTTTTGAAACTCTGAGCCATGGAGTGCCACAGGATACTGCCTGAAAGAATAATTAGATGGATGAAAGAATGTATTTTAAAAAGGAAATAATATATATTCATTTCTGGAAGCATTGAGATTGAGACAACAGTGAGATTACCAAGTGACTAAAAGGATGGTCTGCTTCATCAGACCACAGTAATCCCTGAAGATTGCCCTTAAGACATACAGACATTTTCAGGTCTCCACATATTTTTCTAAACCTCTTTGAACTGACAGATGACCTTTGAGGTTCTTCCCATCAGACAAAGCATGAGGTAGTCTTCAAAAGTTCCAGTGACAATTTCTTTCTTATTTTCCTTCAAAACTGAGATCTTCAGCTACACAACTCTGTTTCTAATTTAATCAGTGCATTTCATTGTGTAATAGTATAATGTATTACTCTCCACTTCTGCAGGCAGTCATGTGTATATAGAGAGAACCACTATCTAGTTTCTGCTTTCTAGGGGGTAACATATTAAGTAGAAAATGTGTAATTAAGTACTAAAAATAGACAAATTAGTTCTAAGGCTTTCTTGTACATTCCAAATCCTTTCTCTAAAGTTTTATCATGTTGAAATACTCAGAAAGGAATGATTGTCCATTAGACTCTAATCTCCTTGAAGTAGAAGTATTTTCAAATTCATTTTTTCCCTTCCACAGAGCTTTATTTAGAAGAGAGATCAATGAATACATGTTTTAAGAGGAAAGCAGTAAGAGAATGCATTAGAAATACAGAAGCACAAATTGACTGTTTTAGATACACGGAGAGGAAACACAAAAACATAAGGCTCTTATATGCATCTAATTCATTCAGTACTTATTTTAAAAGATGAATAAATATCGCAAGCAACAGAAAAAAATCCCAGATGAAGATATATAAGTGAGAAAGGGAACTAAATATTTCTGAAATACTGACAGGACTGGGCAGAAAGTTAAGCAGTATTTGTATTTGACAAGGAGGAGTGATCTTGTTGTGAAGCTGGAGAAGGGTGACTTAGGCTAAGGAGGCCAAACCTGAGGATATGGGGTAAGCCAATGTTTTTAAATTCTATTTGTAAAGGGACACAACTGACCATATTATTTGGACCCAAGCTGTATACTTCTCTGTTGACTTAATTTTCAGTTAAATTACAGTGTAATTTTGATAAAATGGGTACCATCTGAAAGATATTTGAGTTTTTAAACATCTACTGTGCAAATTAATAGCTGCATGGCACAGACCAAGCACATTTCAGACCCAGAGGTTTCCTTTTCCATTTAGAGCTTTACATATACATGTTTCAGAACTCATAGGCATACTGTCTTTGGAACTCTGAGTGTTGCCTGATAGAAGTTTCTGATTGGCTGCCATTCAAGTCATGCCCAAGTCCATCATGTGGCACTGCATGTTGTAGACCTTATTTTTAACTTCTAAATTCTATTTCAAAATCTCAGTAAAACATGACAGGCAGGGCTGTTGGCAGAAGTTATGATATTTTTCAAGAAGTTAAAATTCCTGAGTCTATAGCTCATATGCCTTGTTGCAGCACGTGAGGGAACTAGTGCTCATCCCAAGGGGCTTATGATCCATGCTTCCTTATCATTTGAGTGTGTTGTGCCTGCTCTATTATATTCAAGGAAGGTTAATTAAGTGACATGTGGGTGTAGAAAACTGATGGATAGTTCTAAAACAGTCACGTGGGAAAATGAATTCATTTGTAGTGATTTTCTTCTCAGGGGATATCCTCTTCGGTCTGTTAAATTAGAAAACCTCAGAGTAAATATAGTTGGCATTTCTCTACTAGCGTTGCTCAGAAAAGATTCTTAAGTGATTTGAAAGGTTCAGGAGAAAGCAAAGATCCAGGTATAGTCATTACCTACTTTGTAGCTATGACCTGATCAAGCCACTTGGTCTCTGTAAGTCTCAGCTTTCTCATCTAAAAGTTGAGCAATGAATGAATTGGGAGAGTAGGACTTTCATATATACACTATCATGTGTAAAATATCAATACTCTTGCCTGGAAAATCCCAGGGACAGAGGAGCCTGGTAGGCTGCAGTCCATGGGGTCACTACTAGTCGGACACGACTGAGCGACTTCACTTTCACTTTTCACTTCCATGCATTGGAGAAGGAAATGGCAATCCACTTCTTGCCTGGAGAATCCCAGGGACAGGGGAGCCTAGTGGGCTGCCATCTATGGGGTCGCACAGAGTCGGACACGACTGAAGCGACTTAGCAGCAGTGTAAAATATAAGCTGGTGAAAAGCTGTTGTGTAGCACAGGGAGCTCAACTCTGTGCTCTATGATGACTCATAGGGGAGGGATGGAGGGGTCGGTGGGTAAGTTCAAGACAGAGGGGATATATGTATACATATAGCTGATTCACTTTATTGTATAACAGAAACTACCACAATATTGTAAATGAATTATACTCCAATAAAAAGATAAATTTTTAAAATTGATCACTGATACCTTTTAGAGTTCTTTGACTGTCAATGTGATAGCTAAACAGTACCTGTGTGGTTGTAATTAGCTTCAGTCATGTCTAACTCTGCAACACTGTGGACCATACATAGCCCATCAGACTCCTCTCCATGGTATTCTCCAGGAAAGAATACTGGAGTGGGTTGCCATGCTCTCCTCCAGGGAGTCTTCCCAACCCAGGAATTAAACCCACAACTCCTATATCTCCTGGACTGGTAGGTGGAATTTTTACCACTAGCACCACCTGGGAAACAGTACCTGGGACAACGTAAACCTTCAGTAAATAGTAGCTGTTTAACCACCTCATATCCTTAATAGTCTATTCACTCAACATTCAGAAAACTAAGATCATGGCATCCAGTCCCATCACTTCATGGCAGATAGATGGGGAAACAGTGGAAACAGTGGCTGACTTTATTTTTCTGGGCTCCAAAATCACTGCAGATTGTGATAGCAGCCATGACATTAAAATATGTTTACTCCTTGGAAGGAAAGTTATGATCAACCTAGACAGGATATTATAAAGCAGAGACATTACTTTGCCAATAAAGGTCCATCTAGTCAAGGCTATGGTTTTTCCAGTGGTCATGTATGGATGTGAGAGTTGGACTATAAAGAAAGCTGAGCACCAAAGAATTGAAGCTTTTGAACTGTGATTTTAGAGAAGACTCTTGAGAGTCACTTGGACTGCAAAGAGATCCAACCAGTCCATCCTAAGGGAGATCAATCAGTCCTGAGTGTTCATTGGAACGACTGATGCTGAAGCTGAAACCCCAATACTTTGGCCACCTGTTGTGAAGAGCTGACTCATTTGAAAAGACCCTAATGCTGGGAAAGATTGAGAGCAGGAGGAGAAGAGGACGACAGAGGATAAGATGGTTGGATGGCACCATCGAGTCGATGGAGATGGGTTTGGGTGGACTCCAGGAGTTGGTTATGGACAGGGAGGCCTGGCGTGCTGCGGTTCATGGGGTCACAAAGAGTCGGACACGACTGAGCGACTGAACTGAACTGAACTGTGTCTTGTTAGAATAACCAAACTTAAACGTGACTAGCTCTCAGGAGTTAGTTAACATCCTTTCAGGACCATGAATACCTGGTCAGATTCATGAACAAAAGTGATAGGGAGGCAGGAACAGAACTTGAAAGTTTTCTTGAAAAAGTGAGTCACCAGTTTATCTATCCATGGATATATGAAACCATGCAAGAAAAGTTAAGCAGAATTTGATAAAGTCAAAGAAACTGGGATAAAACATGTGACTCTAGTAAGGAAATAACAACAACAAAATGGATAGTGAGAAAAGCAACTGATGTCCAACTTAGATCAGAATCAAGAGGCTTCCTGAGGAAGTTAGACCTCATGCCTCACTGTATATATTTAGAAAGTCCTGAACAGGTTTATATTTATTGCTCTTTACCTGAAGCCAGAGCTAGTGGCACTTTTGTATGCATCTCCACAGTCCTTTCTAAATTTTGTTTTTCCAATTTCATGCATTATATTTTATTATATTCATTTTATGTAGTTAAAAACAGTATTTATTTATTTTTTATATATACGAAGTATATATTACCCATGCCCTTTGTCCTGGGTTGGACCAATGGATACTGATTCTTTCCTGTGTAACCTGTTCAGTTGATCTTCTATTTCTTGACTTAATCCTCTGAACTAAGACAGCTTATCACATTCCTAACTTAGTTAAGCTCTTCCCTAAAACTGGCTTTTAACAGATCTTTTTTCTATCTTAGTGTTGATATTTGGATAGATAAATTTGCCTCTAAGGACTGCTTCAGATACATAAATGCTATGCTATCTCTTCTTTTTCTTTCATCTAATAGAATTTTCTGAGTCTTTGTCTGTTTGGTGATTTCTAATGTTCAAATGAAATTGTTTAATTTTCATGTGTTTTTGGTCCCTATATTTTCCCTGCTGTTTTTTTTTTAATTAATTATTTTAATTGGAAGATAATTACTTTACAATATTGTAATAGGTTTTGCCATACATCAATATGAATCGGCCTTAGATATACATGCATCCCCTCCATCCTGAACCCCCCCCACTTCTCTCCTCACCCTATCTTTATTTTATTTCATTTTAGTCAGAATATGTACTTTGTAATATTTCTATCATTTCTAATTTATTGAAGTTTTTTTATAGCCTGGCATATGATCTATTTTGGAAAAGTTGCCACAAACATGAAAAAATTGTATGTTTTGTTGTGGGGAGTGTTCTATAGATGCCTACTCATTCTAGTTGGTGCATAGCATTTTTCAAGTCTTCTATTTTCTTTTTTATCTTCTGTTTATTGTTCAATCTATTGAAAGTGGAATAATGTAGGCTTGAAGTATAACCATTTTCTATATCTCCCTTCATTTCTGTCAGTTTTGTTTGATGTATTGGGTTGGCCAAAATGTTCATTTGGATTTTTCCATAAAATTGTATGGAAAAACTTACACAAAATTTTTGGCCAACTCAATATTTTGCTTCTCTGTTATTAAGCACACATGTTTATAATTGTTGTGTCTCCTTGATAGAGATTATTATTATACACATGCAAACACACACATAACTGAGTCATTTTGCTATATAACATAATTTGATCCATCATTGTAAATTAACTATACTTTGATATTTTTTTAAAGAGTTCTCTGTTTTACATCTTCCTTTTCCAGTCAAAATCTCTAAACAAGAACTATGGTGTAAGGTGTAGGTACAATGGCAAGTTTCTCTCTGAGTGACACCTTTGGTCTAGGAGGCAGGTTAGAAAAAGACAAGGATGATTAAGACCCCACTCTTCTTACTATGCTGTGTCTAATGAGGCTTATAATTTAAGGGCTTAGCTTCAACAATAGAAGCTGGGCCCTGGATGAGAAGCTCTGACATCCTGCTCCTACCAGAAATGAAGTTCTCAGACTGAGAGACAACTGGAGAAGGAGCCTTGAGTTACTAGCTAAAGCAACCTAGAAAAAAAAAAAATAATAATTATAATAAAGTAATCTAGAATGGCGTCTCTCTGAGATTGGAGAGGAGAGGGAAAAAGAAGTCCTCATCCAAACGTTCATCTTTCTTACTAAATTTTTGTCAATGCGCTAGAATGGCTGTTTATTCATTGTTTATCCTTAAGACCTTCCTTTTCAAAGGCCTGAAGTGGCAATTTTGGGTAATAATTTTTACTGTGTTTGATGAAGAGTGGATTAATGGAACCCCCACACTGTCACACTACAGGTAGATCTCGTGTCACTACATCTTTATGAACTTTGTGCACACACACTAAAATATTTATAGAAAAAATAATGTGGTAATTGAGATTTAATTCAAAATATTCTAGAAAAGTGTTTAGAGATATAGATGAAAAAAGTTTGGAAATAATTAAATTGAGTAAATGATGAGACAAGCCTCTTTCTTTCTCTTTCTATTTCTTTCTTCCTCCTCTTTATTCTTTTCTATCCAAACATCTATATGTTGCCTGTGTGTACATATATATGTGCATATTTGTGTGTGCATGCACAGTTTCAGACAAAAGAATTCTACTCAGTAGCTGCAACTGGTATCCAGTTTAGGAGAATGTAGGAGAGAGGCTTAGTTTTTAGGCTGCTATCTTTTTCCCTTAAGAAAGTTTTAGATGATTCTGAAATATGGCTATATATAGTACAGTTTGTTATTTTATAAAAAGTAGAGCTGTTCAAGATTACTCAGAAAGTTAGTGGCAGAGTTACGATTTGGATCCAGACTAACACCTGATTCCTAATTCAAGCTCACTCGAATAATGCCACATGGCCATCCTGATTTTAGGACAAGTTTATTCCATTTTTCAAACAAGCAGGATAGTGCCCATTAAAAATTATTTGAGAATATGCGGTTGCAAAAAACACCATTTTGGAGGATTGAAATCAGCATATGTACCTGCTTCATGCAAAGTTGCAACTAAAGACTGACTTTGATTTAAATTACTTTTAGAAGAAGAAATGTAGTTGTGAGCAGGGAAGCTAAATCATTTTATCAAGATGAACCTACATTGTTACATCTACTGACTGTGATCCATGTCTGGCCAGGTCGTACATTTATTTAATTTAGGCTACCATGGTAAAATTAATCTTTTTGTAATTTTTCCAATAATAGCAATAATAATGATATATATGTTCACAAGAAATATAAATAAGTCATGTATTATAAAATCACATATTGAACAAAATGGGACATTTGAAAACTTTAATAAATCTTAAATATTCCATAAAATTCTTCATTTTTCACTGATCCTTAGACATCATAGCAGTGTTATAATGTTTAATAATTATCTTTCCGTTTCTTTTTTTTTTAACATATCTGATTTCCAGTGTTTGCTAAATTCTGTGGTATAAATACACTAACTATGATCAAGTTCAACCTATCAAAAAATGAACAACTAGCCCACAAAATTCCTGAGAGTTTAATAATCAGTTTTCACAAGCTGGTATGTCAGCCCCAGCACACCCATGGAGCTGACGCCCCAGTGGGAGCATTTTGCATTTGAAAATTAAAACGAATAAAACAAATATAGCCCTAGGTTTTTAGAGACAGTAGTGATATGCAAAGGATTTGAAGATATGATGTCTAATTTTATGGGAAAGCTTGACCCGTTTATGAAGTATGCAGATACTTGGTCAAACATTATTCTGGGTGTGTCTATAAAGGTACTTCCAAAGGAGATTAACATTTGAACTGGCAGAGTGAGTAAAGCAGATTGTCTTCTCTGATGGGTTTGGTTTGCATCCAGTCAAAGACCTGAAAAGAACAGAAAAGCTGATTAAGAAAGAACACCTTCTGCTGGACTGTTTGAGCTAAGATATAATCTTTTCCAGCCTTTGTACTTGAAATAAAAAATTGGCTTTTCTCACACTTTGAGCATCCCAGCTTTCAGACAGAAATTTATAACACCAGCTCCCCTGGTTGTCATGAGTATGGACTCAGATAAGAACTCTAGAATGAGGCTTATATCTCCATTTTGCCAAACACAGAGTGTGGGGCTTTTCAACCTACATAATTATATGAGTTCTAATTCTGCAGAATCTCTATCTATCTGTCTGTCTGTGTATCTACGTATCTATCTATCTATCCATCTAGCCTGTTGGTTCTGTTTCCAGAGAATCCTGACTAGTATGAACATTTTTACAGGCTTTTCCTCTTACCAACATTATTTTATTCTTCTGTATCAGGCAAAATGCTTAAAATCTTTCAATGCTTAGTTTGTCTTATTTCTAGCATAAATCCATTTTTGCTTCTATCAACCTACAATAATTCTATTTTCTGTATTCTTGAGATAGTTAATTAAAATAACCAGCATTTGTTGAGAGTCTAACTGAACTGCTAGAATAACATGTAGCAGGCATTATTGAAACATTTGCATTTATTATCTTGGAATCTTATGAAAATACGGCCTTGATAGGAATAATATATGCAACAAAGAATCATAAATTTTGTTACAGTGAATAAAGGGCCTTGTAACATATAAGAGACAGGACACAGAAACTCTATTCAAGACCTTTCTTATACTAAGCCTTTGTACCTCACTTCATTATTCTACCTCTCATTTGAATAATGAATCTCAATCCATATGCATAAGCCCTACTCTCCAAAAGATATTAACATATTTATGCATATTATGAGTGAATGGGATAGAATAAAACTAATATAAGCAGAGCATCTTAGTCATGCACTATGTACTGGGCTTCCCTGGTGACTCAGAAGATAAAGAATCTGCTTGAAGTGCAGGAGACCCAGATTCAGTCGCTGGGTAGGGAAGATCTTCTGGAGATGGACATGCAACTTACTCCAATATTCTTGACTGGAGAATTTCATGTACAGAGGCTTCTGGAGGCAAGCTACAGTCCCTGGGGTTGCAAAGAGTCAGATACAACTGAACTGAGAGACTAGCAATTTCACTTTCATTTCTTCCATTAGGTCATATCACATTCCTAACAAGCTTGGGTGTAGCATTATTATTATAATCCCTATTGTACAGATGAGGAAACTGAGGCTCAGATGATTTCCCATGATCATGAGCCTAGTGTGTGACCAAACAGATGTTAAAGTCCTGCTCTCAAATGTTTCATGTTCTTTCCACTACTGAATATTCTTTATCAGTTCAGTTTGCCCAGTCGTGTCCGACTCTTTGTGACCCCATGAATTGCAGCACGCCAGGCCTCCCTGTCCATCACCAACTCCCGGAGTTCACTCAAACTCACATTCATTGAGTCAGTGTTGCCATCCAGCCATTTCCTCCTCTGTCATTCTCTTCTCCTCCTGCCCCTAATCCCTCCCAGCATCAGAGTCTTTTTCAATGAGTCAATTCTTCGCATGAGGTGGCCAAAGTACTGGAGTTTCAGCTTCAGCATCATTCCATTGCAATATGTGACTTCCATTAAATCATAGGTTTATTCTATAGTGTCTTCTTTCCAACATGTCACTCTTTCCAGCTCTGGTATTCCAGTTACATTGCCTTGCCATAAATTAAGAGAATAAGTTTACCAGGTGTTACAAGGATTCCCCATATTACAATAGAATGATAGATTTCTCTGTGGGTTCTTGATATGAAAGAATAGCAGTAGCAGGGATGATTGACAGGTGCTCTTTGCTTCTGCCTTCTCAAGGTCATATGGTTTCTTCAAGTTCACAGAGTTCACAGGTGAGAAGTGGAGACTCCTAGATGACATCTTAGGGGAGCTAGTCTAAGTGCACAGAACCATGTGTAGTCACTGCTTAAGTATGAATGAGGGGGCCTCACCCCAAATGTCATCTTCTTCCTGCACAGTTTGTCACAGTCTCTAAGGTGCCACCATTGGGTGATATATCTGTAACTCTCAGGGGCCTCTAAAGTTAGATGAGATTTCATTCTCTGAATAGTGCAGTGGGTGAAAAACTGGATATTGGCATGAGTTCCCTCTCTGCTGCACTCTACCATGAACATCTTCTTCACATACCTAAGCCTCAATCTTTAGTGAAAAATATACAATATCGTCACTTCTTTCTGAGAGACATCATGAGGATTAAATAAGATGGTCTCAGGTTCTTGAAATGGTGTTTGACACATAATAAGTGAATTATTCTAATTATTATTATCATTTAATTTTAAAGTTAAGAATCTGAAAGATCCAAGAGGAAGCCTTATGGTGATCATTAAAATTAGTTTTGATATCTCTGGTATATAATCAAATGCCCTCTTCTTAGATATCTCATTACCTGAAATGAGAACTTGGATCAATTTCTGACCAATGTACTTCTTAAGGAAAGTATATTAATGACTTCTTCAGCTTAAATAGAGTTGTTTAAGTAAAATTTTGGACAACTGCCTTTTTTTGTGGGAAATTGTAAGTATGTAATAGTGAGGCTTATTAATCAAGATAGAATTAATTTAACATATGAATATATTAAGATAGAGAAAATTTATTTATATAAGTCATATATATGAGGACCATATCTTAAAAGATGTTCTATAGTTAATGTTTGGGAACATCTCATAAACTATATTTTCTTTACAGAAATAGAATAAATTTATAGAATTAGTTCAATATATCTCTTACTGGTACAACTATTTGATCAATAAGGTACTTGTCCACATAAAAAGAGTAAAAAAATAAAAAAGAAAGAAGGAAAGAAAACTACTATAAAATTTCATTGTGGATAAGGCAGTGAGTGAAACAATATCTGGAATATTCTTTGGGTCAGGGTAGCAGGGCTACAAATAAGTCTTTATTTTTTAATGTCATTTAACATATGGCATATTCTTATTCTTTTTATTGGTAGAGGCATAAATATAAAGCAAAACAAAACCAAACAAACAAACAAACAAACGATTGTGGTCAACAAACTTACCTCTGTTGGTCCACGCTGTCAGTATCCCTGAACATCAAATTATGGAGTGCCAGTGCCAGTCTGCTGCTTTGATAATCCCCTCTGACAATGGCCTTCATGAAAATTTATCTACAGAAAGTAGAAAATTAAAAGAGGAGGCTAAACATATAAATATATAGACCAAGCTATTCTAAAATTCACTAAGGTATTTTCAAATATTGAAATCAAATTTTTGGCCATTCTATACCCACTTTCCTTCATTTACTATTGAAGGAAAATAATCATATATTTATATTTCTTTAAGTTATGAAACACATTCTATCATTAGTTAACAATCAAATAAAATTACAGTAATTTTCTTGGCTTTGCAATTAACTTGTTTTAGTACACATTTCCCAGTAAGATTGAAAAATCATTTTCTCATTCCATTTCCCTTGTCTTATGAAGTCATGAAAATAAATTTGAGATGATATTTGTAGGTTTAAAGGAAAGTGGAGAAAAATGGAAGAAAGGGAGGTGTTGAATGCATACAAAATATTTTCTCAAGAATATATTTACAATTTTTATAAAAGGTATATTCTTTTGAGTTGAAAAATTTTCAATTGAGCTGAGTGGCAGAAGTTAGTTTTTAAATTTTCTATACCTAAGAGACCAGTTTATGTGAATTACAAAAATTGGGGAAAGCCAATGGTTTTACAATTCTCTATACAGATATCAGCTGTAGCAGCTTTGTTACTGGCAGCAGAAACTCCTTGCTAGAGTGCTTCTTAAGAGAACACATTCTGTAGTTCTTTGTTGTAAGTGAGCAAAGAGTATTCAAAATATTCTGTATTACTCATATGTAAATGATAGTTATTATTCTCTTTTAAAAAATGAAGAGTATTGCTCCAAATATGTATGGAAATAGAGAATGGTAGCATACCTTCAGCTTTTCTGCTTAGATTAAAATTTGAGTTTATTCTTCTTCAAGAAAAAATAATTTCTCAAAATGTGATCACCCTTATTATTGACATTCCACACTTTACCTGGTCCCTTTCACCATAATTTTACAATCGCTAATCTATTTCAGCTGTCTAGGTATTTGCCTGTTCTGGATATATATTATAAATTGGGAGATAGAATGTTTTTGTGTAACTGGTTTCTTTAATCTAGCATAATGTTTACAAACATTCACATATGCCATATTATATATCAGAGCACATTTTGTTATGTCAAAGAACATTTCATTACAAAGACAAGAAACACTGTATGCACTTATTTCTCAATTGATATATGTTTGAATTATTGACACATTTTGGCTATTATAAATAGAACTAAAAAAAATCTGTGTAAAATTTTGTGTGGACATATGTGTTCATTTAGCTTTCGTGTATACCTAGGAGTTGTAGAAGGCAATGGCACCGCACTCCAGTACTCTTGCCTGGAAACTCCCGTGGACGGAGGAACCTGGCAGGCTTCAGTCCATGGGGTCGCTAAGAGTCAGGCACAACTGAGCGACTTCACTTTCACTTTTCACTTTCATGCATTGGAGAAGGAAATGGCAACCCACTCCAGTGTTCTTGCTTGGAGACAGGGGAGCCTGTGGGCTGCCATCTATGGGGACACACACAGTCGGACACAACTGAAACGACCTAGCAGCAGCAGCGTACCTAGGAGTGAAATTTTGGGATCACCTGGCAACGTTTTGTTAAACATTTAGAGGAACTATAAAACTGTGCTCCAAAGCAACTGCCCTGTTTTACATTCCCATCACAAGTGTATGGATTATTAAATTTTCTGCTTCCTTTGCAGCACTTATTATTGTTTGCTTTTTAGTTACATCCTACTGGTTTCAAAGTATCTTCTTGAGACTCTGCTTTGTACTTTCCTAATGACTAATGATGTTGAATAAATTCCATGTGCTTATGGTCATTTGTATATCTTCTGTGGAAAAATATCTATTCAGATACATTGCCCATTTTAAAACTATGTTCCTTTATTAAATTCTAAGTATTTTTTATATTTTCTAAATACAAATGTGATACCAGATATATGACATTCAAATATCTTCTTTTATTTTTTAAGTATTTTTGAAATTTTCTTATGTTTTACTTTCTTGTGAACTCCTGTTTAGTTAGTCAATCTATTGCTGTATGTGAGTTATTAAAGTTTTGAACTATTGTAGCTGAATTGTTTGTTTCTTCATTAAATTTTTAGTTTTGCTTCATGCATTTTGGGCTCTGTTGTTAGGTGGTAGAGTTCAGTTCACTTCAGCCACTCAGTCATGTCTGACTCTTGGCAACCCAATGGACTGCAGTACATGTTTTACTGTCCATCACCAATGCCCAGTGCTTAATCAAACTCATATCCATTGAGTCAGCGATGCCATCAAACCATCTCATCCTCTGTTATCCCCTTCTCTTCACACCTTTAATCATTCCCAACATCAGGATCTTTTCAAATGAGTCAGTTTTTTGCATCAGGTGGCCAAAGTATTGGAGCATCAGTTCTTGCAATGAATATTTGGGACTGATTTCCTTTAGGATTGACTGGTTAGACCTTCTTGCTGTCCAAGGGACTCTCAAGAGTCTTCTCCAACACCACAGTTAAATAGCATCAATTATTTGGCACTCAGCTTTTTTTATAGTCCAACCTTCACATCCATACATGACTACTGGAAAAAAAAAAAAAAAAAGCTTTAACTACACAGACCTTTGTTGGCAAAACAGTCTCTGCTTTTTAATATGCTGTCTAGGTTCAGTTCAGTTCAGTTCAGTTGCTCAATTGTGTCTGACTCTTTGCGACCCCATGAATCGCAGCACACCAGGCCTTTCTGTCCATCACCAACTCCCGGAGTTCATTCAGACCTGAGTCCATTGAGTCAGTGATGCCATCCAGCCATCTCATCCTCTGTCGTCCCCTTCTCCTCCTGCCCCCAATCCCTCCCAGCATCAGAGTCTTTTCCAATGAGTCAACTCTTCACAAGAGGTGTCCAAAGTACTGGAGTTTCAGCGTTAGCATCATTCCTTCCAAAGAAATCCCAGGACTGATCTCCTTCAGAATGGACTGGTTGGATCTCCTTGCAGTTCAAGGGACTCTCAAGAGTCTTCTCCAACACCACAGTTCAAAAGCATCAATTCTTCGGTGCTCAGCCTTCTTCACAGTCCAACGCTCCCATCCATACATGACTACTGGAAAAATCATAGCCTTGACTAGACAGACCTTAGTCAGCAAAGTAATGTCTCTGCTTTTGAATATACTATCTATGTTGGTCGTAACTTTTCTTCCAAGGAGTAAGCATCTTTTAATTTCATGGCTGCAATCACCATCTGCAGTGATCTTGGAGCCACCCCCACCCCAAAAAAAAAAAACAAAAAAAAAAACAAAGTCTGATACTGTTTCCACTGTTTCTCCATCTATTTCCCATGGAGTGATGGGACCAGATGCCATGATCTTCGTTTTCTGAATGTTGAGCTTTAAGCCAACTTTTTCGCTCTCCTCGTTTACTTTCATCAAGAGGCTTTTTAGTTCCTCTTCACTTTCTGCCATAAGGGTGGTGTCATCTGCATATTTGAGGTTATTGATATTCCTCCCGGCAGTCTGAATTCCAGCTTGTGTTTCTTCCAGTCCAGCATTTCTCATGATGTACTCTGCATAGAAGTTAAATAAGCAGGATGACAATATACAGCCTTGAGGTACACCTTTCCCATTTGGAACCAGTCTGTTGTTCCATGTTCAGTTCTAACTGTTGCTTCCAGGCCTGCATACAGATTTCTCAAGAGGCAGGTCAGGTGGTCTGGTATGCCCATCTCTTTCAGAATTTTCCACAGTTTATTGTGATCCAAACAGTCAAAGGCTTTGGCATAGTCAATAAAGCAGAAATAGATGTTTTTCTGGAACTCTCTTGCTTTTCCATGATCCAGCGGATGTTGGTAATTTGATCTCTGGTTCCTCTGCCTTTTCTAAAACCAGCTTGAACAACGGGAAGTTCACGGTTCACGTATTGCTGAAACCTAGCTTGGAGAATTTTGAGCTTTATTTTACTAGCGTGTGAGATGAGTGCAATCGTGAGGTAGTTTGAGCATTCTTTGGCATTGCCTTTCTTTGGGATTGGAATGAAAATTGACCTTTTCCAGTCCTGTGGCCACTGCTGAGTTTTCCATATTTGCTGGCACATTGAGTGCAGCAATTTCACAGCATCATCATCTTTCAGGATTTGAAACAGCTCAACTGGAATTCCATCACCTCCGCTAGCTTTGTTTGTAGTTTTGCTTTCTAAGGCCCACTTGACTTCACATTACAAGTTGTCTGGCTCTAGATTAGTGATCACATCATCATGATTATCTGGATCGTGAAGGTCTTTTTTGTACAGTTCTTCCATGTATTCTTGCCACCTCTTCTTAATATCTTCTGCTTCTGTTAGGTCCATACCATTTCTGTCCTTTATCGACCCTATCTTTGCATGAAATGTTCCCTTGGTATCTCTAATTTTCTTGAAGAGATCTCTAGTCTTTCCCATTCTGTTGTTTTTCTCTATTTCTTTGCATTGATCACTGAAGAAGGCTTTCTCTTCTTGCTTTTCTTTGGAACTCTGCATTCAGATGCTTATATCTTTACTTTTCTCCTTGGCTTTTTGCCTCTCTTCTTTCACAGCTATTTCTAAGGCCTCCCCAGAGAGCCATTTTGCTTTTTTGCATTTATTTTCCATGGGGATGGTCTTGATCCCTGTCTCCTGTACAATGTCACGAACCTCATTCCATAGTTCATCAGGCACTCTGTCTATCAGATCTAGGCCCTTAAATCTATTTCTCACTGCCACTGTGTAATCATAAGGGATTTGATTGAGGTCATACCTGAATGGTCTAGCGGTTTTCCCTACTTTCTTCAATTTGAGTCCGAATTTGGTAATAAGGAGTTCACGATCTGAGCCACAGTCAGCTCCTGGTCTTGTTTTTGTTGACTATGTAGAGCTTCTCCATCTTTGGCTGCATAGAATATAATCAATCTGATTTTGGTGTTGACCATCTGTTGATGTCCATGTGTAGAGTCTTCTCTTGTGTTGTTGGAAGAGGGTGTTTGCTATGACCAGTGCATTTTCTTGGCAAAACTCTATTAGTCTTTGCCCTTCTTCATTCTGCATTCCAAGGCCAAATTTGCCTGTTACTCCAGGTGTTTCTTGACTTCCTACTTTTTATTCCAGTCCCCTATAATGAAAAGGACATCTTTTTTGGGTGTTAGTTCTAAAAGGTTTTGTAGGTCTTCATAAAACCGTTCAACTTCAGTTTCTTCAGTGTTACTGGTTGGGGCATAGTCTTGGATAACTGTGATATTGAATGGTTTGCCTTGGAGATGAACAGAGATCATTCTGTCATTTTTGAGACTGCATCCAAGTACTGCATTTTGGACTCTTTTGTTGACCATGATGGCTACTCCATTTCTTCTGAGGGATTCCTGCCCGCACTAGTAGATAAAATGGTCATCTGACTTAAATTCACCCATTCCAGTCCATTTTAGTTCACTGATTCCTAGAATGTCGATGTTCACCCTTGCCATCTCTTGTTTGACCACTTCCAATTTGCCTTGATTCATGGACCTGACATTCCAGGTCCCTATGCAATATTGCTCTTTACAGCATCAAATCTTGCTTCTATCACCAGTCACATCCACAACTGGGTATTGTTTTTGCTTTGCCTCCATCCCTTCATTCTTTCTGGAGTTATTTTTCCACTGATCTCCAGTAGCATATTGGGCACCTAATGACCTGGGGAATTCCTCTTTCAGTATCCTATCATTTTGCCTTTTCATACTGTTCATGGGGTTCTCAAGGCAAGAATACTGAAGTGGCTTGCCATTCCCTTCTCCAGTGGACCACATTCTGTCAGATCTCTCCACCATGACCCACCTGTCTTGAGTTGCCCCGCAGGCATGGCTTGGTTTCATTGAATTAGACAAGGCTATGGTCCTAGTGTGATTAGATTGACTAGTTTTCTGTGAGTATGGTTTCATTGTGTCTGCCCTCTGATGCCCTGTTGCAACACCTACCATCTTACTTGGGTTTCTTTTACCTTGGGTGTGGGGCATCTCTTCACGGCTAATCCAGCAATGCACAGCCGCTGCTCCTTACCTTGGACGAGGGGTATGTCCTTGCCACTGCCGTTCCTGACCTTCAATGTGGGATAGCTCCTCTACGCCCTCCTGTGCCTGCTCAGCCACTGCTCCTCGGGTTGCTCCTCTCGGCTGCCAGCCCTGGCCTTGGGCTTGGGGTGGCTCCTCAGGGTCACCTCCCCTGGCCTCGGGCACGAGGTGGCTTCTCCCTGCTGCCCCTGACCTCGGACGCGGGGTGGCTCCTCCCAGCCGTTCCTGTGCTGTCACAGCCTGGCACTCTGGGCCGCTGTCCCTGACTTCAGACTTGGGGTAGCTCTCGGCCGCACTTAGTGTGCCAGCCCGCCACCGCCGCCTGCGCTTAGTGTTCCGGCCTACCGCTGCTTCCTGCGCCATT
This sequence comes from Capricornis sumatraensis, assembly GCF_032405125.1. Classification (NCBI taxonomy): domain Eukaryota; kingdom Metazoa; phylum Chordata; class Mammalia; order Artiodactyla; family Bovidae; genus Capricornis; species Capricornis sumatraensis. The sequence goes on along the minus strand of NC_091071.1, from coordinate 122,685,571 downwards.
ATGTCTACTACTGTGGGCAAGAATCCCTTGGAATAATTGGAGTAGCCATCATAGTCAACAACAGTCCAAAATGCAGTACTTGGATGCAGTCTCAAAAATGACAGAATGATCTCTGTTTCCAAGGCAAACCATTCAATATCACCATAATCCAAGTCTATGCCCCAACCAGTAATGCTGAAGAAGCTGAAGTTGAATGGTGCTATGAATACCTAAAAGACCTTCCAGAACTATCACCCAAAAAGATGCCCTTTTCATTACAAGGGACTTCCCTCATAGCTCAGTTGGTATATCATGTGTCTCTGGAATGCAAAAGTAGGAAGTCAAGAAATACCTGGAGTAACAGGCAAATATATTTATAATTGTTATATCTTCCTCATGATTTGTTTATTTTATTTATTTATTTTTTTTGGTAAAATACCCATCTTTAAATCTAATAATTTCTTTCTGCCCTAAAGTCTATTTTTTATGATATTAATATAACCACTTCCAACATTCTGGCAGTTGTGCTTTACATATCGTTTTTCCATATTTTCAGTTTTAACCTAGTTGTATCATTGAATCTAATATTTTCCCTGTAGACAGCATACAACTGGATCATATTTTTTTCAGTCTTACATTCTCTGCATTTTTGCTGTTGTTATTTATGATGGGCACCCTCTTGCTGAGGAATACTCTTACAGGAGAGTCCCCACAAAAGAGGGCATCATGACAGGGGAGAGAATAGTAATTGTCTGCTCCCTCAGACCCAAGATTCAACCAGCATGCTGGTTGAATCAACCCAGGGGTTGTATCACTGAAGGTGGGTGAGCTAAAAAGTGGGGAACCCCTCAGATCCACCTTCCCTGTCAGATTTCTCAGCCATCCTGGAGGCAGCTTTGGCTCATGGCACAGTGAAAATAAACTTTGCTGTGTCCAGCCAGGGATTTGTCTCCCACTTCCCTGCTTTTTGATTACATTGCTTAAGTAATTCGTCGTCAATGTTTATGATTGTCAATGATATGATTTGATTTATTCCTGCCTTTATCTTTTTACTTTACTTTCCTCTAGCACATAAATGCTTTTTCTTTCTTTCTATAAGCTGAAGCTCCAATAATTTGGCCACTTGATGTGAAGAGCCAACTCATTGGAAAAGACCCTAACACTGGGAAAGATAGAAGACAGAAAGAGAAGGGAATGACAGAGTGCGAGATGGTTGGACGGCATCACTGACTCAATGGACATGAGTTTGAGCAAGCTCCAGGAGATGGTGAAGGACAGGGAAGTCTGGTGTGCTGCAGTCCATGGGGTCACAAAGTGCCAGACATGACTGAATGACTGGACAACAACAAATCTCCTTGCCTTCTTTTGTAGCAAATGAATGTTTGCTAGTGTAGTGTAATAATTAATTCCATTATTAATGTTTGCTCTTTTTTAAGTTTTTTATTTTAGCTATTGCTCTACAGGTTACCTTAAATATTTCAGCTTATCAAAATTGCAGTTTTACTGACAATTTTAGTGAGTTAGAGAAATGTCACTCATATATCCCCATGTTCTTCTCCTTTCTGAGTTATTATTACACTCCATAATTTTATATCTATTTAAAATGACAAAAACAAAAAAGGAGCAAATATATGTTTTGGGAGGTTATTATAATATAAATTCCTTATGTATCATTTTTGTTTCTTTCCATTTGTTCCTGCGGACTTGATTAACCATATAGAGCTAATTCTTTCATTCAAGACAGCTTTCTTCCTACCCATCAACTTTGTGCTGTTATTATTATTAAATATGTGACATTTCCATATATTACAAGCACGTCAATAATATTATATACATATTGCTTTATATTTTTTGTAAAATTAGTTCATAGAAAAAAGAAGAATTATGTATTTTTGCTTCTTCAAGATTACATAATTTTCTTTTTCAGTGTTTTTTTTTTTTTTTTTTTTTTTGGTGTGTACATTCAACTTACCACCCAGTGTCACTTGCTTTCGGCTTCAAGAACATTTATAGCATTTCTTACAAGGCATGTCTGCTAAAAATAAACTCTCTCAGTTTTTGTTTTGAAATATTTTTATTTATTCCCAAACTGTTGTACCAGAAAACCTATATGTAGGCTGTCTAGTCAACAGTTCCAGCTGAACCTTTTATAGCCATCTTCAACAAAGTACCAAATCCATGAATCCAGTAATTTTAGTTCTGCCAATCCACTAGATTAAAACTACTTTTGTGCTTGTCATGTGGAACAGAAGAATGCCTAGGGGAATCATGTAATGACTCATCTTTTTCTTAGTCTATTCAGGCTGGTATTAACAACAACAAAAACAATAATAAACTGGGTTACTTATGAACAGCAGGCATTTATTTCCCATGCTGCTGCTGCTAAGTCACTACAGTCGTGTCTGACTCTGTGTGACCCCATAGACGGCAGCCCACAAGGCTCCCCCATCCCTGGGATTCTCCAGGCAAGATAGCTACCTATAGATTCTGCATCTAGTGAGAGTCCACTTTCTGGTTCATACATGATGTTTTCTTACAGTGTCTTCACATAGTAGAACAGATTAGAGAGTTCTTTTATAAGAGTGTACTTACTTGGTGGCTCAGGTGGTGAAGAATCTGCCTGCAATGCAGGAGACCTGGCTTTGATCCCTAGGTTTGGAAGATACTTGGAGAAGGAAATACCAACCCACTACAATATTCTTTCCTTGAAAATTCCATGATGGAGGAGCCTGGCAGGCTACAATCCATGGGGTCTCAAAGAGTCAGACAGGACTGAGCAACTCCACTTTCTTTTTAAGAGCACTAATCCTTTCAAGAGGGAAATGCCCTCATGATCTAATCAACTATAATGTTCCCACCTTCTAATATCATCTTGTGCAGGTTTTCAACATACATATTTTGAAAGGATAAGTCAATCTATATAATTTATCCTCAGAAGAGGAAGAAAAAGCTGAAGACTATGGTATTGAGAGCATGTTGACTTTCTGACATTCTGACTTATGCTCTCATATTCCTATCTATCTATTTCTTATTCTTCTTCTTTATTTTTTTCTTTTTCGTTAATCTGTCTGCTAGTCAGGATTCACCAAAAGAATTTCACAGCTCACCAATGGATTATCCACAATTTGCAAAATCTGTTCTTCTATATTCTAGGTTGTTGCTTATTGGGGAGATAGAAATGAATATTATGCAATCCTCCCCTGAAGGGTTCAGTTCAGTTCAGTCATTCAGTCATGTCTGACTCTTTGTGATTCCATGATCTGCAGCACACCATGCTTCCTTGTCCATCAAGGACAATTCCTGGAGCTTGCTCAAACTCATGTCCATCAAGTAGGCGATGCAATCCAACTATCTCATCCTCTGTCATCCACATCTACTCATGCCTTCAATCTTTCCCAGTATCAGGGTCTTTTTCAATGAGTCAGTTCTTTGTGTTGGGTGGCCAAAGTATTGGAGTTTCAGCTTCAGCATCAATCCTTCCAATGGTATTAAGGACTGACTTCCTTTAGGATTGACTGGTTGGATCTCCTTGCTGCCCAAGGGACTCTTGAGAGTCTTCTCAAACATCACAGTTCAAGAGCATCAATTCTTCAATGGTCAGCCTTTTTAATGGTTCAGTTCTTGCATCCACATGTGATTACTAGAAAAGCCATAGATTTGACTATACAGACCTTTGTTGGCAAAGTGATATCTCTACTTTTAATATGCTGTCTAGGCTGATCATAGCTTTCCTTCCAAGGAACAAGTGTGTTTTAATTTCACAGCTGATGTCACCATCTGCAGTAATTTTGGAGCTCAAGAATATAAAGCCTCTCACTGTTTCCACTGTTTCCCCATGTATTTGCCATGAAGTGATGGAACTGAATATCATAACCTTAGTTTTTTGAATGTTGAGTTTTAAGTCAGCTTTTCTCTTTTCTCTTTCTTCAAGAGGCTCTTCAGTTCTTCTTCACTTTCTGCCATAATGGTGTTGTCATCTGCATATCTAAGGTCAATCGCAATTCCAGCTTGTTCTTCTTTCCAGTCCTGGATTTCACATGATGTACTCTGCATAGAAGTTAAATAAGCAGGGTGACATTATACAACCTTGATGTTCTCCTTTTACAATTTTGAACAAGTCTGTTGTTCCATGTCCAGTTCCAAGTGTTGCTTCTTGACCTTCTTGCCTTGGGAACCCCAAGAACAGTATGAAAAGGGAAAAAAGATACAACAGTTCTAAGTTTTACTTATTTATAAATTAATAGTTTTGAGTAAGGTCATACCTATAATGGTATAGACATCAATTTTCATATTTTATTAAATTTGACATATTTTTCTCTGGATGATGTTTAATTGCACTTATATCTCACAAGTAAGTGTTTTCTAGAGCACTGTCTCAGCAAAACCTCTGGTCACTGTTGGACACACACTCTAACCCTTCTTGTAAAGAAAGAAGATCCCCAGTCCTCCCTTGTATTATATCTGCAGAATAAATGAAAGTCAGAGATTAAGCAAGATGAATGAGCATTTTTCTGTTCTTAGGATAGTAGGAAATAAGGCAAGATTGTTCATTATGTAAATATTTATTATTCATTCATTTATTTACTTTATTTTAGCTAGAGAGGACTCAGGTACATGCTTTGCTGGAAAGCAGAAGGGTTCATTAATGAATCTCCAACTGGGAATCAAAAATGAACACTTGCTGTAGCATTTCTTAAACTGTCTCTTGGCAACAAAGATCGGTGGTTTGTGAAAGGTGGATTAACAGGACAGCTGCAGTTAATGTGGGAACCCTAAAACTCTAACCCTGAGATAGTAATGGCAATTTTTATGCAAATGTCTCATGTATCCAGCTATCTTATAAAGACTTTTTTTTCATGATCAAACAAGAAATAAAAGATTACAAGGTATGAGCACATCTATTCAAAACTGAAAGTGAAGGTGAAAGTTGCTCAGTCTTGTACTCTTTGCGACCCCATGGACTATACAGTCCATGGAATTCTCGAGGCCAGAATACTGGAGTAGCCTTTCCCTTCTCCAGGAGATCTTCCCAACCCAGGGATTGAACCCAGGTCTCCCACATTGCAGGCAAATTCTTTATAAGCTGAGCCACAAGGGAAGTCATTGAAAACTGAGCACACCTTGAAATATTTAGAAACTTAAACGTCCAAAAACTATTGCAAGATGGTGACTTTCTTGTATAATAGTGCATAAAGTGTGCTTTGTGGGGAGTTTAATTAGATTTTGATGAATTTTTTATAACTCAAATGAGTGTTGGTTTTAAAATCCTTTATGGTGACTTGATATAGACCAACCAAAATTATACAACTTCACACTGAAAGCTCTGTTTGGGAAATAGTCTTTTGAGTAAGCAAGCCTTTTTGTGTGCCAAAGAGGGAGAAGGCTTTTATTGTCACTGTCTATGGACTGAGAAACGTGAAACATTAGAAGAGGTCTGAGCGCATAAGTCAACTTAGTGATTTGCCCAAGGTCGCTCAGCTTGTCGTCATGACCAATTTGAACTTTCTGTTTTTGATGCCACACCAATGATCTTTTGATGACTTTTGTTATAAAACTCAAATAAGTCACCTTCTGTAAATGAATAAATTTATTTCAGTTAAGAGAGACTTTTATTCTTAAACTGATTTCTAATAAGTATTTCACTGACTTCCCTTTATACAGATGAGAAAATGCTGACCAAAAATGGCTGAACAGATTACCTCAAATCAAAGATCTGATACTTCGCAGAGCTGATGCAAAATCTTTGGGCTTTTTGTTTTGTTGCCTTTCAAAATATTAATCAAAAATATCTATTATTAGAGCTGAAGTATTTAGTCCATACATAATTAATCAAAATAGAATTTAGCACTTTTGGTAAAAAATGAGATACATGCAGAATTTGTTAGAATTTGTATCTTTTGAATCCTTTCACCAATCCACTTGCTGTTTTTGAGAATATAAATGTTAAAAAAAAAATATTAAGCCCTATTTAATTATATGCATGTAATTATTTCATTTATATCTTTTGTTGGCATTATTTTCTTTTTACTTCAAGGAATAAAATTAATATTTAAATTTTATTATGTAAATACCACACATCCATGATAAATCCAGTTGGCAAGTGTGTGCTTCTGATCGAAATCTTGGCAAATCACCCAGCATCTGGAGTTCAATTTTCATTGCTTATTCCACTGATACCATTTATAGTGTTTTGAAAGATAGCCTGTTACTTATTCATCTACATAATTGACACAGCTAAGGTTCAGATGAGTCCCTGCATTTACTTCTTTCACAAACCATTAGCCAAAGCAACTTTGCTTCATTTTCCTGTGAACTTATTCAAGTTGTTGATTCCTGTAGGAACTGGGTTTAGTAGATAAAGGTGAATGAAGATTGGTGTTTATTTTATAAAACTCAAATTCAGCCTTCAGTCTAAACTTCAATTCTAAATGTAGTGTCTACACTTTTGAGAAAAAGGACTTCCTTAAAAGGATATGTCTTATTTTTGAGTCTCATGGTGTTCTTATTAAACATATTGAAACTTGAAATGATTAACTGTTGTTGTTGTTCAGTTGCTCAGTCATGTCCAGATCTTTGTGACCCAATGGACTGCAACATGCCAGTCTTCCCTGTCCTTCATTATTTCCTGGTGTTGGCTCAATTCATGTCCATTAAGTCAGGGATGCTATCTAACCAATTCACCCTCTGATGCCTTCTTCTCCTTTTGCCCTCAATCTTTCAAGCATCAGGGTCTTTTCCAAAGGGTTGGCTCTTCACATCAGGTGGCCAAATTATTGGAGCTTCAGCTTCAGCATCAGTCCTTCCAGTGAATATTTCACGTTGATTTTCTTTAGGAATGACTGATTTGATTGATGCCTTTGCTGTTCAAGGGACACTCATGAGTCTTCTCCAACACCACAATTCAAAAGAATGAATTGTTTGGTACTCAGTCTTCTTTATGGTCCAGCTTTCACAATAGCACATGATTACTGGAAAAACCATAGGTTTGACTATAAGGATCTTTGCCAGCAAAGTGATGTTCTTGCTTTTTAATACATTAGATTTGTCATAGATTTCCTTCCAAAAAGCAAGCATCTTTTAATTTCATTTCTGCACTTACTGTCTGCAGTGATTTGCAGTTCAGTTCAGTTGCTCAGTCATGTCCAATTCTTTATGACCCCATGGAGTGCTGCAGGCCATGGGTAGGATTCCTTGTCCATCACCAACTTCTGAAGCTTGCTCAAACTCAACTCTATCAAGTTGGTGACACAATCCAACCAGGTCTTTTCCAATGAGTCAGTTCATCTCATCAGGTGACCAAAGTATTTGGGCTTCAGTTTCAGCATCAGTCTTTCCAATGAATATTCAGGGCTAATTTCATTTAGGATTGACTGGTTGGATCTCCTTGAAATCCAAGGGACTCTGAAGAGTTTTCTCCAACACCACAGTTCAAAAGCATCAATTCTTCGGCGCTCAGCTTTCTTTATGATCCATCTCTCACATCTATACATGACCTCTAGAAAAACCATAGCTTTGACTAGATGGAACTTTATTGGCAAAGTAATGTCTCTGCTTTTTAATATGCTGTCTAGGTTGGTCATAAATTTTCTTCCAAGGAGCAAGCATCTTTTAATTTCCTGGCTGAAGTCACCATCTGCAGTGATTTTGGAGCCACCAAAAATAAAGTCTCTCACTGTTTCCAATTTTTCCCCATCTATTTGCCATGAAGTAATAGGACCAGATGCCATGATCTTCGTTTTCTGAATGTTGAGCTTTAAGCCAACTTTTTCACTGTTTTCTTTCACCCTCATCAAGTTCTTTAGTTCATCCTCACTTTCTGCCATTGGAATGGTATCATCTGCATATATAAGTTAATTAAAGAGCATGATAATATGGAGCCTTGTCCTATTCTTTTCCCAGTTTTGAACTAGTCAGTTGTTCCATGTAAGATTCTAACTTTTAGTATGGCTTGCTTTTACTAATCCTTTTCAATGCACTGATGAACATTATTTTTATGGCATAAAGTCAGTTTATTTTATTAGGCATGCTACTTCATGAAGAGCAATAGATTTTAAATAAAGTATTTTCATACTTTCATTTTGACTGTGGGATTGGTCTATCAAGATCCATGTTAAAATTGTAAACTCTGTAATGCCAATTAGTATTAGAACAGAGCCTGAGTTATAAGGGTAATTTGTAAGAGGAGTTGAAAGAAATGCAATGTCTATTCTATTACACTTCAGGTTTTTTTTTTTTTTTTTTTGTATAAGGTAATTTAAGATTACTGGTAGAGGATATGTAGCTGTTTTTTTTTTTAATTATTAAACAATTAAAAGTATATGCACAATGTATTTGAGTCAATCAAACATACATGTTGATTCTATAACACTCAAATACATGACTTCAACTTCTTCAGCTTTGATAATTGAGTCATATTAAGAACGGACCACTTCATTATTTCACACCAGAAGAAATTCCAATAAGAAAAATTCTCCCATTTTTCCAAGGTCATTCAGCTTTTTAAGTATAAACAATTCAAATGCAAATGTATTAACACCTATGAATTCATTGTTAATGAAATATAATGTGGATGTTTAAACATGAAATGTCTAAGTAACTGTGTGGGTCACTTTTTACTCTCCTTTCAATGTACTTCCATCAAAAGTGGGATCTAGTGTTCACTGACATTTTGCTTCTCCTGAGCAGAAAATCTGAATAGCAGTGGTACAATCTTCTTCATCCTGTTTAGGGAAAAAATATTTTGTAATGTGTAGAAAATATTTTTATGGTCAGATTTTATTGATTAAATTCAAAATTATTGTTTTACAAAAATAGATTCAATATTTAGATGTAAACTATCAATAAGGACTGTCGACTAAAAAAGATGTACAACTTGAGAGTCACAAGTTAAGTTTTATTTGGGGCAAAGTGAGGACTGCAGCCTGACACACAGCACCTCAGATAGCTCTGAGAGACTACTTCAAAAAGTTAGTGGGAGGAAGATCAATATATAAGGTTTTGGTGAAGGTGGAGTTCAATAACATTGAAAGTGAAAAGAAAGTGTTAATCTTTCAGTCCTGTCCAACTCTTAGTGATCCCATGGACTGTAGACCATCAGGCTCCTCTGTTCATGGGATTTCCCAAGCAAGAATACTGGAGTGGGTTGCCATTTCCTTCTCCAATGCATCTTCCTGACCATTAAGCATTCATTTTACAAAACGTTTTCTGCTAGTCACAGGATCTCATGCCACCATGAAAGGATTTATTGCTTTTCTAGATATGAGGAGATGAAATCATTGATACCATAAAATCTTTTTCTGTAAACACCCAACTGTCTAAAGACCTGTCCCACCAGATTCCCTGGAGCACAGAGTGCCTCACTCCATTCTGAACTCCCGCAGGGGTTGTTGGAATGTCAACAGCTGCAGCAGAACAGGGTTTAGTCTCTGCAGAGGCAGATGGCAAAGGACCTAGTTTAGTTGTTGACAAAGCTCTTGTAAAGTGAAAAATTGTAGCTGACAAAACAAAGTTTATAACTTTTCAGGAAATAATTGTGGTAATATAGGGTTACAAAATTTGTATCCATAGGCTGACATGCTCTCTTTAACTTAAAAAAAGATAAGTTTAAGATATATGTCATTACTGCTGCAAATATAACCCCTTGCTATTTTCAGGGAATCTATGCTGAGTTGTTGAGTGTTAGTTGTCCAGTTGTGTCCAAATCTTTGCAACACTATGGACTCTGTAGCCTGCCAATCTCCTCTGTCCATGGAATTCTCCAGGCAAGAATACTGGAGTGGGTTGCCATTTGCTTCTCCAGAGATCTTCTCAACCCAGAGGTTGAACCCAGGTCCCCCTCATTGCAGATTCTTTACTGTCTGAGTCATACTAAAAAGTCATACTAAAACACAAATCTGATTAAATCATTTTACACTTAAACCTTTATTTGTCTCCCAGAAACCTCAGAATAAATTCATATTCTTTAGTATTACATATTAAGTTTTTTAAACCAAGTCTTTGCTTAATTGTCAATATCTCTTTCCACTCCCAACTCTTGTGACAGTGTCACAATATTGATATATTTTTTTCATTTCCATGCTTTTTGCTCTTCATATTTTTAGCTTCTTTTGCAGTGAAAGAAAGTCACATCTTATCCCTAATATTTATCACAATTTTAAAAGTGAATGATTGAAGCAGCTTTCTAAACTATTCTTCATATTCTTCATATCCATTCTTTCTTCACTGTGACTCTTTTGCTTTGGATACTCTTCATGATTAATTAAAATCTCTCCATCTCTTTTCCTTTCCCCAAACTCTTGCCTCTTCATTCCTCATTCTACCATCTAGAGGCTGATTTTTAATACACACTAGATTAACCTACCTTCTCTTTGAAAAGTATACACAAGATCATCATTACCTAAAGAAGTAAATGCAAAGTTACTGGCACTCAAATCAAAACTTCCACAATATAGTTTCAATATGCCTTATCTGTCTTAGCTTATACATTTCTATTCTACTTCCATGAATTCAATTCCAAAGAAGCTCAATTACTCCCCATTTTCCTGAGAACATTTTCATCTCTATTGTTCATTTTTAAAAGTTTGCATTGTTTAAAGGCCATTCAAATATCCCAAGCTGGTGGAGTAAAAGTATGTGAACGCATCTTCTCCTGAGACAACTCCAAAATTACAACTTGCTGGTGAACAACCATCAACAGGAGAATTTTGGATCCAACCAAGAAAAGGATACCCCATGCCCAACGGCAAAGGAGAATCCCCAGAAAGATGGTAAGAAGGCCAAAATTGCATTTAGAATCAAACCCTATACCCAACAGAGATCTTGGAGGGCTCAAACAAAACTTTACATCACCAGGAGACCCCACATAGATGAAGCCAGACAATCTTTTGAGTGTTTGAATGCCTTCTGCAGAGGAATGCATCAGCAGTGGCTTGCCACAGGGGCAGGGGCTCTGGGTGCAGCAGACCTTGGTGTGGCATAAGCCCTCTTGAAGGAGGTCACCATTAACCCCAACATAGAGCGGCCAGAACTTACACAGGACTGGGGAAACAGACTCTTAGAGGGCACAAACAAAACCTTGTGTACACCAGTACCCAGGAGAAAGGAGCCGTGACCCCACAAGAGACTGATCCAGACTTGCCTGTGTGTCCAAGAGTCTCCAGCAGAGGCATGGGTTTGCAGCATCCTGCTGTGGGGTTGGGGTCACTGAGTGCTGCAATAAGTGGAAAAGACATTTTGAAGGTGGTTGCCAGGTATCTTCACTACCTCCACCATAGTTTGGGCTCAGGTCAACAATAAGGAGGGAACACAGCCCTGCCCCCCAACAGAAAGTTGGATTAAATATTTACTGAGCATGGCCCTACCCATCAGAATAAGAAACAGTTTCCCCCACTCTCTTTCCTATCAGGAAGCTTCCATAAGCCTCTTATCCTTACCCTTCAGAAAATGACAGAATAAAAACCACAATCACAGAAAACTATTCAAACTGATCACAAGGACCATAGCCTTGTCTGTTTAATAAAACTATGAGCCATGCTGTGTAGGGTGACCCAAGATGGTCAGGTCATGGTGGGAGGTCTGACAAAATGTGGTCAACTGGAGAAGGGAATGACAAGCCACTTCAGTATTCTTGCCTTGAGAACCCCATGAACAGTATGAAAAGGAAAAAAAAAAAAAAGATGTGACAATGAAAGATGAACTTTCCAGGATGATAGGTGCCCAGTATGCTACTGGAGAAGAGTGGAGAAATAACTCCAGAAAGAATAAAGAGATGGAGCAAAACCAAAAACAATGCCTAGCTGATGTGGATGTGACTAGTGATGGAAGTAAAGTCTGATGCTGTAAAGAACAATATTGCATAGTAGCCTGGAATGTTAGGTGCATAAATCAAGGTAAATTGGAAGTGGCTAAACAGGAGATGACAAGAGTGAAGACTGACATTTTAGGAATCAGAAAACTAAAATTGACTGGAATGGGTGAATTTAACCCAGATGACCATTATATCTACTATTGTGGGCAAGAATCCCTTAGAAGAAATAGAATACCCATCATAGTCAACAAAACAGTCCAAAATGCAGTACTTGGGTACAATTTCAAAAATGACAGAATGATCTTTGTTCATTTCCAAGGCAAACAATTCAGTATCACAGTAATCCAAGTCTATGCCCCAACCAGTAATGCTGAAGAAGCTGAATGGTTCTATGAAGATCTACAAGACCCTCTAGAACTAATACCCCCCCACCTCAAAAAAAAAAAAAAAAAAGATGTCCTTTACATTATAGGCAACTGTAATGCAAAAGTAGTAAGTCAAGTGATACCTGGAATATCAGGCAAATTTGGCCTTGGAGTACAGAATGAAGCAGGGCAAAGGGTAACAGAGTTTTGCCAAGAGAATGCATTGGTCATAGCAAACACCCATTTCCAAAAACACAAGAAAAGACTCTACATATGGACATCACCAGATGGTCAAAACAAAAATCTGATTGATTATATTCTTTGCAGCCAAAGATGGAGAAGCTCTAAACAGAGAAAAACAAGACTGGGAACTGACTGTGGCTCAGATCATGAACTCCTTATTGCCAAATTCAGACTTAAATTGAAGAAAGTAAGGAAAACCACTAGACCATTTAGGCATCACCTAAATAAGATCCCTTACAACTGTACAGTGGAAGTGACAAATAGATTCAAGGGATTAGATCTGATAAAGTGCCTGATGAACTATGGATGGAGGTTCATTACATTGTACAGGAGGTGGTGATCAAGACCATCCCTGCGAAAAAGAAATACTAAAAGGCAAAAAGGTAGTCTGAAGAGGCCTTCCAAATAGCTAAGAAAAGAAGAGAAGAATCTAAATGCAAAGGAAAAAAGGAAAGATATAAGCATCTGAAGGCAGAATTCCAAATAATAGCAAGGAGGGATATGAAAGCCTTCCTTAGTGATCAATGCAAAGAAATAGAGGAAAACAATAGAATGGGAAAGACTAGAGATTTCTTCAAGAAATTAGAGATACCAAGGGAACACTTCATGCAAAGATGGGCTTGATAAAGGACAGAAATGGTAGGGACCTAAAAGAAGCAGAAGATATTAAGAAGAGGTGGCAAAAATACACAGAAGAACTGTACAAAAAAGATCTTAATGACCTAGATAGCCACAACGGCGTGATGACTCACCTAGAGCCAGACATCCTCGAATATGAAGTCAAATGAGCTTTAGGAAGCATCACTATGAACAAAGCTAGTGAAGGTGATGGAATTCCAGTTGAGGTATTTTTTTTTTTAACTTTATAGACTTTAATGTTGCAAGAGCATCTCTTCCATTTATGAAAAGCATTTCTCCATCAAGTTCACCCAAGAAATATTGTCTAAGCTAAAGAAATCATAGATAAAACATTTTTTCAGAGGAAAGTATAGATAACAAAAATTGCTTATCACAGGAAACTAAGATCTAATTTCTTTAATAGTTCTAGTTTCATAGATCTTTATATGTTATGCCAATATGTACCAGAGTTTAATGACAGAAAAGGCAACAATTTTTAAATAGGTTGTATACATTTCTTTACAACTTTTTAGTGTAAGACAACTTATTAAAACAGAAGAACCACAAGATGAAAATGATCAACAGAAAAATCAGACTTCTCAGAACCAGAAGACCGCAAAACATCAAACAATTTAGAAATGAATGTGGCAGAAAGATATGTAGCAGACCTGCATTCCATTACCCTAGGTTATTTCAGTTCACAATTTCAAATAAATTTTTGTAGAGCATGAAATTAAAAATCATTTTTGGTGTAGGTGTAAACTCTGTGATTAATCACACGGGTATGCTGACTCAACACTATCTTTGAAGATTATCCATTGAAAGAGAGACAAAACAGGTTCATTCCATAAGTTTCATTCAACTTTACTTAGGATTAGATACACATGAAATATGCTTTTAATGCATAAAATCACAGTGGATAACAGCAAAGGACTGGGGGTGGGTGAGTAAGGAGAATCTGATCATTCATATTGTGATTATTCTGCACATTTATGAAAAACACTTCACATTTCCTCAAACCTCAAGACTTCCCTTTTTAAAGAACCAAAATAAACCCAAGACACCTCGCGGACTGTTCCCCACCCCTAAACGAACTGGATACTCTTTTCCACATAAAACTAAAATAATAGTATGGCAGCAAAAGATTCTGATAGCGATGAAGTCTGTAAACTGTATCTCAGTCTCTCTTTCTTACTCCCAAAGTGCAAGATGCTAGGTTGCGGTTCTCTCTCAGTAGTGCTTTTCCTGTAAGTAATCCTTCATTTTGTTGGACAGGGGCAGTGTCAGGATCAGGTCTATCCAGGTGTACTGGCCGATGACGAATCGGCACAAGTACTGCAGTGAGCGCACCTGCAGGAAGCGTGACACCAGGTTGCTGAGCCGCACTGGGTAGGCGGCGCAGCCTGGCAGGCTCGAGCCTATCAGAAGGCCCTGTTCTCCGAGTCCCTAATGGAGTGCTCAATCAGGTCCACGATAGATGTGTGTCCCTCTATGTCCGAGCTGTTCACAGAAGCTAAACCTGCCGTTGGAGTGTTCCATTATGGCGTGGAGGGTCCTGCGGTGGGTGCGGAAGCTCAGGCTGAGCAGGTAGTGGTCGTCGGAGCTCTTCCTCACCAGGAAGGAGCCATCAGGTGTGTTGACCAGCTTGCCCACCACCTCCCAGCTTGTGATAGGTCTCCAGTACCAGCCCTGCTTGGCCAGCTTCTTGAGCTCCTCCATCAGGCTGGTCATCACCATGGGGCTACTGCTTTGCACCCAGTCATATACTCTGGCCACACTGGGGGCCGAGCTGGGATCGAAATTCAAGTGGCCACACATGCTCTCAGCCACGTGGGCATCCGGGAAGGTCAGCTTGGTAAAGTTCCTTTGTCTCAGGTCAGTCTGCAGGGGAGGTAGTAGTGGTGTGTGTGTGTGTGTGTGTGTTTCTCTGGGCTGGGTTGGGGGCGGGGAAGGGGGCGAGTGGGGGCGGTTCGGGGCCCACCCAGGCCCACCCTCAAGGTCTGCAGCAAGACCCCCGTGGTGCCCATCAGCAAGCTGCCCACCAGCTAGTGGGTAAAGAGCTTGGGGGCCACGACAAGGTCCCGGTGGACCGGATGCTTGCAGTCCTCATGCTGGTGGTAGGGGAAGGGGTCCCCGGCTGCCGGGGGTGGGGCAGCAGAGACCTCCAATGGGGAGGAGCCATCCAAAGGCACAGTGTACTGGATGTGGTCCCGAGCCACCAGTCCAAGGAAGACTGGCACGTGTTTACCCAGGCAGAGGCACAGGTCCCCGGAATGGGACACGGAGCTCCCAAGTGGGTCCAGAAGCTCCAGACACACAGGGTCGGCCTGGCGGAGGTCACCGAATTCCTTGTGCAGGCCATTGAGAGCCAACCCGGGCCAGGCAAGTGCACCAGCGCCTTGACCTGCAACTCCATCCGGATGCACATTTCCTCCGTGGAAGTGGGGCGCAACGGCCAGGGCATGGGGCTGTAGTGATGGCTGCACAGCAATATGGAGTGCATGGGCTTCAGCGACTGCACATCCTTGAACACCAGGGGCGCCAACGACAACGAGAACCTATCCTTGTCCACTGAGCTCCCCAGCGCCATGCCACCCTTGCCCTTGGCCTCTGCTAGGCGCTCAGCAGTCTTTTCAGTGTGCCCAAGAGGCTCTCGCTCTTGGGTCGATTCTTGCCCATTTCATCTTCACCGTGGAGATCACAGCCAGCCATCTCCTTCCCGTAGCAGCTCTCAAACAAGGACTCCTCTTTCCTGAAGTTGCTGGCTTGTGCTGGCTGCTATACGACCATGAATTCTGAATCTTCTTTGCTCTTACTCAAGCTGAAAGATTTCCAGAAGATCTTAAGACTGATTTTCTTCATTCTGACTAGTTACCTGATATGAGAGGCTCAATTTCTCTCGGGGATATTATCATCGAACACCTGGGTAGGCTGCAGGGAAGGCTGCATCCATGGGTTCTTCCAGCTTCATTTCCTCTTTGGAAGTCACTGTCTGGAGCCAGACTGCTCTGGCTCACCTGAATCCCAGCTCCATCTTCGTCAGTTGTGTGATCTTAGAGGTATCGGTGTCCATCACCCAAGTTAGTGGTGAGGTTTCAACGTGTTCATAAAAGTGATGTCCTTAAAAATGCCACCCAGATAAAGCTACACAGGTGCTTGTGGCTAAAGGTGGGAGGAACAACAGTAATACCCACTCTGTATGAGTGGGGAAGCTGAGGCAGAGATCACAGCACTCACCTACTCCCCTGATTCTGCAAGATGATCTGCTTAATCTAAACTATGGGAGACTTCTGCTGCATAATTCATTCTGGTAAAAATGTGGAATTAATCTGGTGAAAGATTTCAGGACAGCATGGTGACTACTGCAGGGGTTTACTGACGCTCAGACGGCTTCGGCTCCAAGGCCTTCAGAGATGTGATCTCTTCTTTGTTCCTTGTTCTCTACTACTCAAGATTTGGCTCCCAAGGACAATGGAATAGCCACCGATCCCCAAACATAGCCTCCAAATGTGATGTTCCAGCTGCAGCCTCTCTGCTTCCTTGCCCAGCACCGACACGACTGCCATGCTCTGTCCTCCTCTCCTCAACTCCTCCTCCCACCACCTTCCTCCTTCTTCTCCTCCTCTTCCTCCAGGAAGGGCACCCTGGCTGACTGCCTGAGAAGAACCACAGCCAAGGAACTGAGCTGGATGCCCCACACCCACTACTTGGCCAGTGGCACAGGGGGGCATCTGCTGAGTTAATTCAAATCCTAAAAGATGATGCTGTGAAAGTGCTGCACTCAGTAGGCCAGATTTGGAAAACTCAGCAGTGGCCACAGAGCTGGAAAGTGTCAGTTTTCATTCCAATTCCAAAGAAGGGCAATGCACAAGAATGTTCAAAGTACCCCACAATTACACTCATCTCAGCATTGGAGAAGGAAATGGCAACCCAGTCCAGTGTTCTTGCCTGGAGAATCCCAGGGATGGGGGAGCCTGATGGGCTGCCGTCTATGGGGTCACACAGAGTCGGGCACGACTGAAGTGACTTAGCAGCAGCAGCAGCAGCACATGCTAGCAAAGTAATCCTCAAAATTATCCAAGCCAGGCTTCAACAATAGTGAACCATGAAATTCTAGATGTTCAAGTTGGATTTAGAAAAGGCAAAGGAACCAGAGATCAAATTGCCAAAGTCTGTTGGATCACTGAAAGAGCAAGAGAGTTCAGAAAAATATCTACTTCTGCTTTATTGACTCCACCAAAGCCTTTGACTGTGTGGATCACAACAAACTCTGGAAAATACTTCAAGAGATGGGAATACTAGAACACCGTACCTGCCACCTGATAAATCTGTATGCAGATCAAGAAGCAAGAATTAGAACTGGACATGTAACAACAAACTGTTTCCAAATTGGGAAAGAAGTATATCAAGACTGTATACTGTCACACTGTTTAATAACTTATATGCAGAGTACATCTTGTGAAATACCAGGCTGGATGAAGAACAAGCTGGAATCTAGATTGCCAGAAGAAATATAAATAACCTCAGATATGTGGATGACACCACCCTTATGGCAGAAAGTGAAGAACTAAAGAACCTCTTGATGAAAGTGAAAGAGGAGGGTGAAAAAGTTGGCTTATAACTCAACATTAAGAAAGCTAAGATCATGGCATCTGGTCCCATCACTTCATGGCAAATGCTGGGGAAACAATGGAAGCAGTGACAGAATTTATTTTGGGGAGCTCCAAGATCACTGCAGATGGTGACTGCAGCCATAAAATTAAAAGATGTTTGCTCCTTGGAAGAAAAGTTTTGATCAACCTGGACGGCATATTAAAAAGCAGAGACATTTCTTTTCCAACAAAAGTCCCTCTAGTCAAAGCTATGGTTTTTCCAGCAGTCATGTATGGATGTGAGAGTTGGACTATAAATAAAGCTGAGTGCCAAGGAATTGATGCTTTTGAACTGTGGTGCTGGAGAAGACTCTTGAGAGTCCCTTGGATTGCAAGAACAAGCTAGTCAATCTTAAAGGAAATCACTCTTGAATATTCATTGGAAGGACTGATGCTGAAGCTGAAGCTCCAGCACTTTGGCCACTTGATGTGAAGAACTGACTCATTTGAAAAGACCCTGATGCTGGGAAAGATTGAAGGCAGGAGGAGAAGGGGACAACAAAGGATGAGATGGCTGGATTGCATCATCGACTCGATGGACATGAGTTTGAGTATGTTTTGGGAGTTGGTGATGGATAGGAAAGCCTTCTGTGCTGCAGTCCATGAAGTCACAAAGAGTCGGACAGGACTGAGTGACTGAACTGCACTGATATGCATTTTTGAAAATGAAATAAATATCTAAAATATCACCTGCTTTCTCAATGGCTTTTTGTCTGTGCTCTCTCAGAGGAGGAGAGATAATATCTATTTTATTTTAAATTATATTCTATTGCAGGTATTTGTTTGCATACCAGTCTTTCAGCCTATAATCTCTTGAAAGGATTTAGACTTATTACTGTAGACTCTCTTTCCAGAAGTGTGACTAACACACTTCCATTCCTCATTAAATGTAGGAGACAGAAAGAAAGAGACAGACAGACAGAGATAAAGAGATATAAATAAATTAAGTCTATAAAATGAAATAATAAATGTCTCCAGGAAGTTACATAGACCAAAATTCATTTAATTTTATATTTAAAAAATGTTTTCATTGACTCTTCTAATTTAAATTTCATAAGAACCTTACTCCTTTTTTCTTCATGAAAAGTCAAGACATGAGGGTTTACAAAATGTTTCAAAACAGTCCCTTTCTGGTTGAGAATATTTTTACTTAAATTTTGGATTTCCCTGGGTGCCTAGCTGGCAATGAATCTGTCTGCATTGTGGGAAACCTAGGTTCAATCCCTGGATTGGAAAGATCCCCTGGAAAAGGGAACAGCTACCCACTCCAATATTCTGGCCTAGAGAATTCCATGGACTGTATAATCCATGGGGTCACAAATTGTTGGACATGACTGAGTGACTTGAACATTCACTTTCACATGACTCTAAAAAGTTTTCCCTTTAAACACTTATGTCACCAATTGTGTGGGTTTGCCTTTTACCATCTAATAATCTACCTCTTCATATACCAACTAGTGTCCTACACTTTAATTCATATGTGACCCTAACTACTCAGTTATTGGAGACCCCAGAGGCTAAGAGCTTAGTCTCACAAAACTATACCTACTCCAGACATTGATCATAATTACCAGCTACCCGTATTTCTGACTGTAAAGTCAGAATGTTCTCACAACTCCCTCCTCAGGTTCAGTAATTTGCTAGAACAGCTCACAGAAAATCTGGGTATCACTTTACTCAGTAGTATGTTATAAAGGATACAACTCAGAAACAGCCGGATGGAAGAGATGCATGAGTGAGGTACAGTGGGAAAGTGCAAGGAGCAGAACTTCATGCTCTCTCTCGAGGCACACCACCCTCCCAGCACTTTATTGTGTTCATTCATCTGGCCATGGTTCATTAGTTCAGAGACTATCCAAACCTTGATGTTTAAGAATTTTTAAGTAGTCAATTTTATGTAGGCATGACTACACTGATATAATTAATTTAATGATTCAGTTCAGTCTCTCATTGTGTCCAATTCTTTAAGACCCCATGGACTGCAGCACACCAGGCCTCCCTGTCTATCACCAACTCTCAGAGTTTACTCAAACTCATGTCCATTGAGTCAGTGATGCCATCTAACCATCTCATCCTCTGTCATCCCCTTCTCCTCCCACCTTCAATTTTTCCCAGCATCAGGGTCTTTTCAAATGAGTCAGTTCTTTGTATCAGGTGGCCAAAGTTGGAGTTTCAGCTTCAGCATCAGTCCTTGCAATGAATATTCAGGACTGATTTCCTTTAGGATTGACTGGTTTGATCTCCTCACAGTCCAAGGGACTCTCAAGAGTCTTCTCCAACACCATAGTTCAAAAGCATCAATTCTTTGGCACTCATCTTTCTTTATAGTCCAACTCTCACATCCACACATGACTATTGGAAAAAACATAGCTATGACTAGATGGACTTTTGTTGGCAAAATAATGTCTCTGCTTTTTAATATACTGTCTAGGTTTGTCATAGTTTTTTCTTCCAAGGAGCTAGTGTCTTAATTTCATGGCTGCAGTCACCATCTGCAGTGATTTTGGAGCCCCCAAAAATAAAGTCTCTCACTATTTCCATCGTTTCCCCATCTATTTGCAATGAAGTGATGGGACCGGATGCCATGAGCTTTGTTTTCTGAATGTTGAGTTATAAACGATTTTTACTCTCTCTTCTTTCATTTTAATCAAGAGGTTCTTTATTTCTTCTTTGATTTCTGCCATAAGGCTGGTGCCATCTGCATATCTGAGGTCATTGATATTTCTCCCAGAAATCTTGATTCCAACTTGTGCTTCATCCAGCATGGCCTTTCTCATGATGTACTCCATATATAAGTTAAATAAACAGGGTGACAGTATACAGTCTTGACATACTCCTTTCCCAATTTGGAACTAGTCTGTTGCTCCATGTCCATTTCTAACTCTTGCTTCTTGATCTGTATACAGATTTCTCAGGAGACAGATCAGGTGGTCTGGGATTCCCATCTCTTGAAGTATTTTTCACAGTTTGTAGTTTATCCACACAAAGGCTTTGGTGGAGTCAAACACAGTCAAAGGCTTTGATGGAGTCAATGAAGCAAAAGTAGATGTTTTTCTGGAATTCTTTTGCTTTTTCAATGATCCAGTGGATTATGGCAGTTATCTCTGGTTCCCCTGCCTTTTCTAAATCCACCTTTAATATTAGAAGTTCACAGTTCATATACTGTTGAAGCCTGGCTTGGAGAATTTTGAGCATTATCTTGCTAGCATGTGAGATGAGTACAATTGTGTGGTAGTTTGAACATTCTTTGGCTTTGCCTTTCTTTGGGATTGGAATGAAAACTGACCTTTTCCTGTCCTGTCTCCACTGCTGAGTTTTCCAAATTTGCTGGCATATTCAGTGCAGGACCTTCACAGCATCATCTTTTAGGACTTGAAATAGCTCAACTGGAATTCCGTCACCTCCACTAGCTTTATTCATAGTGATACTTCCTAACGCCCACTTGACTTCACATTCCAGGATGTCTGGCTCTAGGTGAGTGATCACTCCACTGTGGTTACCTGTTGGGGTCCTTTAATGGACCGGAATCTGGTGGTCCTGAGTCGACAATAAGAAAGTGAAAGAAAGAAAGAGGCTAATACTCCCTGGGTTACTCAGAAAACCAATAAAGCCCTTGGACAGAACTTGTATCACTCATGTAGGTGCAGGGTGCCCTCTCAAGTAGACTTGGAAGCCCAAGCAAGAAAATGAGCTTGGTAGGCCTCCGTGCTCCATGGAATCAGAAAGAGAGAGAGAGAGAGAGAGAGAGAGAGAGAGAGAGAGAGAGAGAGAGAGAGAGAGAGAGAGAGAGAGAGAGAGAGAGAGAGGGAGAGAGAGAAAGAAGGACACGGGGACACAAGTCTCTGGTGGAACAAGGGTGCTTTATTGAATTCTGTGTGAGTAGTATACACTGTATTACAAGGTAGCTTCTTCAGATAAAGATCAAAGTGAAGTGCCGTGAAATTGCTCAGTTGTGTCGGACACTTTGCGACCCCATGGACCCTCCGTCCATGGGATTCTCCAGGCAAGAATACTGGAGTGAGTTGCCATTTCCTTCTCCAGGGGATCAAAAGACCAGACTTTATAAGTTACCAAGGAAACAAGGAGCAACAGAGGCCATAAGGCCTAAAGGTAATCTATATCAAAAGAGGGTCATAAATAATCCCTTTCACCATATGGAAAAGCTAATGAAGGAAATCCTATGCAAGAATGCCATCTTTGACCTCAGTCCTGGGATTGGCTTGCCACTCCACTTGCTTTTATCAAGAACTGATAAGGAACAGAGGTCTCAAGAGACATAGGAAAGAGCACCCAGGAATCCTACTGTTAAATATTCCCTGACAGTTATCTGTGTCATGAAGATCTTTTTTGTACAGTTCTTCTGTGTATTGCTGCCACCTCTTCTTAGTATCTTCTGCTTCTGTTAGGTCCATACCATTTCTGTCCTTTACTGTGCCCATCTTTACATGAAATATTCCCTTGGTATCTCTAATATTCTTAAAGAGATCTCTAGTCTTTCCCAGTCTATTGTTACCCTCAATTTCTTTGCATTGTTCACTTAAGAAGGCTTTCTTATCTCTCCTTGCTATTCTTTGGAACTCTGCATTCAAATGGGTATATCTTTCCTTTTTTCTTTTGCCTGTTGCATCTTCTTTTTCAGCTATTTTTAATGCCTCCTCAGAAAACCATTTTGCCTTTTTTTTCATTTGTTTTTCTCAGAGATGGTCTTGATCACTGCCTCCTGTATAATGTCATGAACCTCGTTCCATAGCTCTTCAGGCACTCTGTCTATCAAATCTAATCCCTTGAATTAGATTTTATGATCATACACTTCCACTGTATAATAATAAGGGATTTTATTTAGATTTAGGTGATACCTAAATGGTCTAGTAGTTTTCCCTACTTTCTTCAGTTAAGTTTGAATTTGGCAATAAGATTGTCATGATCTGAACCACCATCTGCTCCTGGTCTAGGTTTTGCTGACTGTATATAGCCTCTACATCTTTGGCTGAAATGAATATAGTCCATCTGATTTTGGTATTGACTATCTGCTGATGTCCATGTGTAGAGTCTTCTCTTGTGTTGATGGAACAGGGTGTTTGCTATGACCAGTGCATTCTCTTGCTAAAACTCTGTTAGCCTTTGACCTTCTTATTATGTACTCCAAGGCCAAATTTGCCTATTACTCCAGGTATCTCTTGACTTACTTTTTTTGCATTCCAGTCCCTTATAGTGAAAAGAACATCTTTTTGGGGTGTTAGTTCTAGAATATCTTGTAGGTCTTCATAGAACAATTAAACTTCAGCTTCTTCAGCATTACTGGTCAGGGGCAACAACTTGGATTGCTATGATATTGAATGGTTTGCACTGGAAATGAACAAAGATCATTCTGTCATTTTTGAGATTGCATCCATGTACCACATTTCTTGGAGAAGGCAACGGCACCCCACTCCAATACTCTTGACTGGAAAATCTCATGCATGGAGGAGCCTGGTCGGCTGCAGTCCATGGAGTCGCTAAGAGTTGGACACGACTGAGTGAATTCACTTTCATTTTTTGCTTTCATGCATTAGAGAAGGAAATGGCAATCCACTCCAGTGTTCTTGCTTGGAGACTCCCAGAGATGGAGAAGCCTGGTGGGCTGCCGTCTATGGGGTCGCACAGAGTTGGACATGACTGAAGCAACTTAGTAGACTTAACAGACCACATTTCAGAATCTTTTGTTGACTATGATGGCTACTCCATTTCTCCTATGGGATTCTTGCCCACAGTAGTAGATATAATGGTCATCTGAGTTAAATTCACCCATTCCAGTTCACTTTAGTTTTCTGATTCCTAAAATGTCAGTGTTCATTCTTGCCATCTCCTGTTTGACCACTTCCAATTTCCCTTGATTATTGGACCTAACATTGGAGGTTCCTATGCAATATTGCTCTTTACAACAATTTAATAATTGGCCATTGGCAATTGAACTCAGTTTTTGCCTCCTCTTCACTCTCTGAAGGTCTAGGTGGTGGAGTTGAAAGTTCCAATCCTCTAGTTAAATGGTTGATTCCTATTACAATGCTCATCCTGAAGCTATCTATAAACCCATCTGGAGTCACCTATGATTAGCATAAACCAGATGTGATTGAGAGGGGCTTATTAGGAATAATATTCACATATATATATGTATGTATTTATGTATCTCACCGACTCGATGGACATGAGTTTGAGTGAACCCCAGGAGTTGGTGATGGACAGGGAGACCTGGCCTGCTGTAATTCATGGGATCTCAAAGAGTTGGACACGACTGAGTGACTGAACTGAACTGATATTCTTATATGATGTTTATATATATATATGCTTATATGATGTTGGTTTAGGCTACTATGATTTAAAGTTAATAATATTTACTTCAATTCTTTTGACATCCAAATCAATTTCCAAATTCTCAGTTGTGAACAGCAATGATAGCAGCAGCAGAGGCTGTTTTGTGTAGCTCTTGTGATAGGTTGCCTCTTGTGTGTTAAGCCCTACCTCTACAGCCATAAATTAAAACAGTGATAACATTACTGCACAGTCCTTCAGACCCCTTCCATTAGGGGAAAATAGGACAAAAAAGGACAAGGGGAAGGGGAAGGAGAGCATCTCTGTCTGTTTTGCTTATGGGTTTATGTCTGCTGACAGATCACAAGGCAAAGAGTGAAGAAATTGTGCTTTTAGTAAGCCCAAGGGTCTTTTTTTTTTTTTTTTCCTATTTTTCTTTTGTGAAATAAATTGTTTCTGTATATGCTTTGTACTGTAATGGTTGCTGTGTTCAGAAGACAGCAAAGTTCTTTGTTATGCAAAATTATTGAGGATTTATGTTTACAAGCTATTGCCTGCTTCTCACAAATTGACACAAATAAAGAAGGTGGGATTTCTTTAAAGTTCTAGAGGAATTTAAATGAACACATTCATAGATAATTTGTTCTGCAAATTTAAAGCATTTCCAAAATAAACTCTTCTCAAATTTAACTTCTCTCTGCATGGAAACAGTTTTTATTTGTTTCACTAACAAATTCATGCATGTAAAAATCTGTTAGGTAGGAAAGTTATGCTTTTATCCCAAATTAATATTTTCTCCATAGAAAGTAACTTTTTCAGAAATACACTAATTCCATGCAACATAAACAGCTGTTAAATAGCTGGTGATTTTCAGAGGAAACATTACATTGATGAGTGAAGTGAAGTTGCTCAGTCATGTCCGACTCTTTGCGACCCCATGGACAGTAGCCTACCAGGCTCCTCTCTCCATGGGATTTTCCAGGCAATAGTACTGGAGTGGATTGCCATTTCCTTCTGCAGCGGATCTTCCCAACCCAGGGATTGAACCCAGGTCTCCCGCATTGTAGACAGACGCTTTACTCTTTGAGCCACTAGGGAAGTCCTTACATTGATGAGAGAACCACAATTAAATGCTTGCCCATTCAAGTAGGGAGAAGACAATTGAAACTAACTCCAGTACTCTTGCCTGGAAAATCCCAGGGACCGGGGAGCCTGGTGGGCTGCTGTCTCTGGTGTCGCACAGAGTTGGACACAACTGAAGTGACTTAGCAGCAGCAACAGCCATTCATGTAGGCGGCTGTTTGACCTGGATAATCACTGTTCCTCTTTATCTGGACTTCAGACCTCTCATCTTGAAAATCTGGGTGATTTCATTCAGTTCAGTTGCTCAGTCGTGTCCAACACTTTGAGACCTCATGGATTGCAGCAAGCTAGGCTTCCCTGTCCATCACCACCTCCCAGAGCCTACTCAAACTCATGTCCATTGAGTCGGTGATGTCAACCAACCATCTCATCCTCTGTTGTCCCCTTCTCCTGCCTTCAATCTTTCCCAGAATCAGGATCTTTTCCAATTAGTCAATTCTCATCAGGTGGGCAAAGTCTTGGAGCTTCAGCTTCAGCATCAGTCCTTCCAATGAATATTCAGGACTGATTTCCTTTGGATTAACTGGTGTGATCTCCTTGCAGTCCAAAGGACTCTTAGGAGTCTTCCCAAAGGCCCTGGTTCAAAAGCACAGTTCTTTGGTGCTGAGCTTTTTTTATAGTCCGACTCTCACATCCATACATGACTACTGGAAAAACTATAGCCTTGGCTAGACAGACCTTTGTTGGAAAAGGAATGTCTCTGTTTCTTAATAGATGGTCCAGATTGGTCATAGCTTCTCATCCAAGGAGCAAGCGTCTTTTAATTTCATGGCTGCATTCACCATCTGCAGTCATTTTGGAGTACCCCAAAATAAAGTCTGTCATTTTTTCCTTTGTTTCCCCATCTCTTTGCCATGAAGTGATGTGACCAGATGCCATAATCTTAATTTTTTGAATGTTGAGATTTAAGCCAACTTTTTCCATTCTCCTCTTTCACTTTCATCAAGAGACTCTTTAATTCCTCTTCACTTTCTACCATAAAGATGGTATCATCTGCGTATCTGAGGTTGTTGATATGTCTCTTGGCAATCATGATTCCAGCTTGTGTTTCATCTAGCCTGGCATTCTTCATGATGTACTATGCATATAAGTTAAATAAACAGGGTGACAGTATACAGTCTTGATATACTCCTTTCCCAATTTGGAACCAGTCTGTTATCCCATGTCCAATTCTAAGTCTTGCTTCTTGATCTTCTTACAGATTTCTCAGGAAGCAGGTATGGTGTTCCGGTATTCTCATCTCTTGAAAAATTTTATGCAGTGTGTTGTGATCCACATAGTCAAAAGCTTTGGCGGAGTCAATGAAGCAAAAGTAGATGTTTTTCTGAAACTCTCTTGCTTTTTCAATGATCCAATGGATGTTGGCAATTTGATCTCTGGTTCCTCTGTCTTTTCTGAATCTACCTTGAACATCTAGAAGTTCACAGTTCAGGTAATGTTGAAGTCTGGCTTGGAGAATTTTGAGCATTACTTTACTAACGTGTAAGATGAGTGCAGTTGTTTGGTTTGAACATTCTTTGGCTTTGCCTTTCTTTGGGATTGGAATGAAAACTGATATTTTCCAGTCCTGTAGCCACTGCTGAGCTTTCCAAATTTGCTGGCATATTCTGTGCAGGACTTTAACAGCATCATCTTTTAGGATTTGAAATAGCTCATCTGGAATTCCATCACCTTCATTAGCTTTATTCATAGTGATTCTTCCTAAGGCCCACTTGACTTCACATTCCAGGATGTCTGGCTCTAGGTGAGTCATCACACCATCATGTTCATCTGGGCCATTTGATCCTTTTTTCTTTTTTTTAATAGTCTTCTGTGTGTCCCTGCCATCTCTTCTTAATATCTTCTGCTTCTGTTAGGTCCATATCATTTCTGTCCTTTATTGTGCCTATCTTTGGATAAAATGTTCCCGTGGTACCTCTGACTGAGTTATATCAAGTGATCCTCCAAACATAAATATTATAGTCCTAATACTGGACATGGAACAACAGACTGGTTCCAAATAGGAAAAGGAGTACGTCAAGGCTGTATATTGCCACCCTGCTTATTTAACTTCTCTGCAGAGTACATCATGAGAAATGCTGGACTGGAAGAAACACAAGCTGAAATCAAGATTGCCAGGAGAAATATCAATAACCTCAGATATACAGATGACACCACCCTTATGGCAGAAAGGGAAGAGGAACTCAAAAGCCTCTTGATGAAAGTGAAAGAGAAGAGTGAAAAAGTTGGCTTAAAGCTCAACGTTCAGAAAATGAAGATCATGGCATCTGGTTCCATCACTTCATGGGAAATAGATGGGGAAACAGTGGAAACAGTGTCAGACTTTATTTTTGGGGGCTCCAAAATCACTGCAGATGGTGACTGCAGCCATGAAATTAAAAGACGCTTACTCCTTGTAAGGAAAGTTATGACCAGCCTAGATAGCATATTCAAAAGCAGAGATATTACTTTGCCGACTAAGGTCCGTTTAGTCAAGGCTATGATTTTTCCAGTAGTCATGTATAGATGTGAGAGTTGGACTGTGAAGAAGGCTGAGCACTGAAGAATTGATGCTTTTGAACTGTGGTGTTGGAGAAGACTCTTGAGAGTCGCTTGGACTGCAAGGAGATCCAACCAGTCCATTCTGAAGGAAATCAGCCCTGGGATTTCTTTGGAAGGAACGAGGCTAAAAATGAAACTCCAGTACTTTGGCCACCTCATGTGAAGTGTTGACTCATTGGAAAAACTCTGATGCTGGGAGGGTTTGGGGGCAGGAAGAGAAGGGGACGACAGAGGATGAGATGGCTGGATGGCATCACTGACTCGATGGACATGAGTCTGAGTGAACTCCAGGAGTTGGTGATGGACAGGGAGGCCTGGCGTGCTGTGATTCATGGGGTTGCAAAGAGTCGGACACGACTGAGCGACTGAACTGAACTGAATAGAAGTAAGGCTAGAATTCTAGGATTCTTAGATGGATTAAGGTGGGCATGTACCTGAGTTCATTAGAGGAACAAAGTTCAGAATTCAAGCTAAGTGAGCCATCATCCACCATTAATAAACTTGTGAAGCAATGTTGCTGTGTTGTTAGTCATATCGTGCCCTGAAATAATAGAGAATATACTGGATTGGAAGTCCTGACTCATGTTCTAACTATTTATTCATCATTAATATCTCAAAATCTTAGATTTATCATCTAAAGGTCATATACTATCCTTTCATGAAGAAAAAGTAAATAACAGTATATTATTAGTGATGGAAATGTATGGACATATTTATAAGAAATAATTTTTACAGAAGGACCAATATAAGGTCTTCCTTGCTTCCAGTTTGCTATGCTTGATGAAATAATGCTTGATTATCTCTAGTTTGGCATTTGAAATGTTGAAATTAGTCTCAGACTTCCACCTTAAGGAAAATTTAACAAATGTAATTAGCATGGACATTTGAATTTTATGTAAATGTCGAGGAGCAGAGCAGGAATATAGTGCACTTTAAAGAAGTGCACAATTGAACCTCATAAATAAATGAAAGCATCAAGATCCAATATTTCCTTCTTTCTGCAAGTAGAGTATTATCTTTGCCATTAATGTGATATATCATTCTTTGACGAAAATTCATTATTGTTTAGAGTAAATAAAAGCTAAATGTTTCCAATTAAAAGTTAAATATAGGAGAAATAAAAGCTTGGCTTTTAAAATCTCTCTTAGCCTTTTTGAGTTTCATTTTGTCAGCTAGGGCAATTATAACATCACCTCATCTTCTGCAGCACATCAGGTAACAGTCCATATGTTATTAAACACTGACAATGAACTTGAAGAATGCAAAAGAATGTCTCATTAAGCAACAGAAACTTTGTGTATGATCAATAATTGAGTAATTCAAGAGAGTACCTAAAAATCATGCACACATTTGGCATCAGTCAGTCACAGCCTTTTTTATGCCCTCCATTTGTAGGCTGCCTCAGCTGCCTCATTCCTCTCCTCCTGTCTCACTACAAGATGCTGCAAACATCTATCTCTGTGTCTATTAGTCTCAACCTGCCCTAGTCTCTTTTTTCTCTTATTTTCCCATCATCCCAATAGGCTGGTTTCAATGTGAGAAATCACCTTAAGTAGAGTCTTTTGTAAATTTTTGTCATTTAAGACATCCTGCTTGTCCTGTCCACACTTGTCATCCTGCTGATTGTTTAAATATCAAATTGCATCCAGAAGGGACCAAAATGAGGCTGGAGGGAAATGCGTGTGGTACATGCATTTCAAAAGGGCTTAGCTGGTGAAGTCTTTCTCTAATTGCAAACCAGCTTAGTGTGTCATTCAAGTAAGAATAACATGATGTCTCTGAAAAGCAAGGCAGATGTAATGCCCTATAATTCTCTCTCCATTTTGAGGATGTTAAATTCTTGGATTCATCTGAATCCCGAGGAGGCATTAGGAGGACAAAACACCCCTCCTAATAAAACCTCCTAAATTTAGACCTTCACATTTGAGCTGTTCAATTTTGCTTTCCCAGCCAATTAAATTTTAATCAAAGGAGATGGTGAATTTTGTAGCAACTTCTCACTTTGCATTATCAGAAAAGGAAATCACCTTATTTATCCATTCCATCTTCTTCTTCTTCTTTTTTTTTTTTTGGTAAATTCTTACATTAAATGATCGCTTGGTATAGGAAAGAGCTGCCATTAATATATTAGATAACTATTCCTCTTAGTGGCATTTGAATAAATTTATATCTAGGAAATAAGTCACTTAAGTGGATAATCATTTCAAAAATGGTAAAGTGAACTGTTCTTCACAGGTAAGTTTCCTAGAATGTAAATCAGAGACATTTTTTAGATGACTCCAACACATGCATCAGAACCAAATTATTATTCTTCATAAATAAGCAGTTAGTCATTCATTCATCCCAGAAATAGAACTGTTATCAGTTATTATAAATTGACCAAAGAACCCCTGAAGCAAAAGTGGTTTTTATAGCTTCAGGAAATGTAGGTTGTCATGGAAACCTCACACTTTATTTGCATCATCCTGTTACCATTTTCAATTCCAGGACCAGACAGCAGTAGCCCTATTTACTTTCAGTTCAGTTCAGTTCAGTTCAGTTCAGTTCATTTCAGTCGCTCAGTCGTGTCTGACTCATTGTGACCCCATGAATCACAGCACGCCAGGCCTCCCTGTCCATCACCAACTCCTGCAGTTCACTCAGACTCACGTCCTTTGAGTCAGTGATGCCATCTAGCCATCTCCTCCTCTGTCATCCCCTTCCCCTCCTGCCCCCAATCCCTCCCAGCATCAGAGTCTTTTCCAATGAGTCAACTCTTCGCATGAGGTGGCCAAAGTACTGGAGTTTCAGCTTTAGCATCATTCCTTCCAAAGATATCCCAGGGTTGATCTCCTTCAGAATGGACTGGTTGGATCTCCTTGCAGTCCAAGGGACTCTCAAGAGTCTTCTCCAACACCACAGTTCAAAAGCATCAATTCTTTGGCGCTCAGCCTTCTTCACAGTCCAACTCTCACATCCATACATGACTACTGGAAAAATCATAGCCTTGACTAAACGGACCTTAGTCGGGAAAGTAATATCTCTGCTTTTGAATATGTTATTTAGGTTGGTCAAAACTTTTCTTCCAAGAAGTAAGCGTCTTTTAATTTCATGGCTGCAATCACCATCTGCGGTGATTTTGGAGCCCCCCAAAATAAAGTCTGACACTGTTTCCACTGTTTCCCCATCTATTTCCCATGAAGTGATGGGACCAGATGCCATGATCTTCGTTTTCTGAACGTTGAGCTTTAAGCCAACTTTTTCACTCTCCTCTTTCACTTTCATCAAGAGGCTTTTGAGTTCCTCTTTATTTTCTGCCATATGGGTGGAGTCATCTGCATATCTGAGGTTATTGATATTTCTCCCGGCAATCTTGATTCCAGCTTGTGTTTCTTCCAGTCCAGCATTTCTCATGATGTACTCCGCAGAGAAGTTAAATAAGCAGGGTGACAAAATACAGCCTTGACATACTCTTTTTCCTATTTGGAACCAGTCTGTTGTTCCATGTCCAGTCCTAACTGTTGCTTCCTGGCCTGCATACAGATTTCTCAAGAGGCAGGTCAGGTGGTCTGGTATTCCCATCGCTTTCAGAATTTTCCACAGTTTCTTTTGATCCACACAGTCAAAGGCTTTGACATAGTCAATAATGCAGAAATAGATGTTTTTCTGGAACTCTCTTGCTTTTTCCATGATCCAGCAGATGTTGGCAATTTGATATTTGGTTCCTCTGCCTTTTTTAAAACCAGCTTGAACATCAGGGAGTTCACGGTTCACGTATTGCTGAAGGCTGGCTTGGAGAATTTGAGCATTACTTTACTAGCATGTGAGATGAGTGAAATTGTGCAGTATTTTGAGCATTCTTTGGCATATACTTTAGTGTAGCTATTTATGTATTTAGTTCTGAATAGAATAGCCATATTTGCTTTCATATGTGTTTATTAAATATTTTGTTTTTATAATGAACAAAGTTTTGAATCATTCACCTGTGGGCTAATTTTGACCCACATGAAGCTTAAATCATCAACTTAATATATTTATTAAACAACAAAGTTATTACTTATATTAGAAGAAGCCTCCCATGTAAATCAGAAAAAATAATTAAGATTTTGGAGTTAATAATAACTGAGACAACTCTGCAAAGCCTCTAGGATCCTGATTGCTGTTCTAATTATATGCAATATGTATACACCTGCAGTTTGATATATGTAAGTGAATGTATATTTAAAAACTAGCACTTGAAAACTTCCTTACTGTGGAGGAACAAAGACTAATGTTTTTGTTTTATTTAATTCTCCAACCTGAGTTTCCTTGATTACAAAGATGATTAGATCATTCAAAGAATATATTTTAAAAATTAGGAAACTGAGATATTAAGGCATCTTGAAGACTGAGACACATACTGAAAGTCTGAATGCATGCAAACAATCTTTGAAAGTAGATACAACATGTTAAAGTGATCTATTTGATTTCAATCTAAGACACTATTCTATGACCCAGGTTGATGGGATTGACACTACAAACTGACTCAAGCATTGCCTTCTCCAGTATTCATTTTTGTGCTATAGGGACTACAGAGAAAGAAATACATAGCTATGCATTCTTTTGTATCTAAATTCTATGGATTATACTCTGCAGATTTAGAGGGGGAAAGTGATCAGCTTGGCTTTGTGTCAGAAACAGCGTTACTAGATCTAGGCTAGAGACTGCATTTTCTGGGTCAGTTAAGGTAGAGTTTCTACTTATGGTCCCCTAGCATCATATGTATCCAGACTTGGTGATAGGAAGCATTTTTATTAGCAAAGTCCCAAAATATGGAAGAGCAGTTTTGCTATTCACACTGTTCTTGGCTAGTTAGTATCCAATCTTGATTTCACAACTCATTAGAAATTCTATACGTTGCAAAATACAGTAATGTAAATCTTTCTTTTCACTTACAATCGGTTTTTATTTACAACTAAGAACCTTTATTAATTTAATTATTCTATTAAACTGATGTTTTGTTTCTAAGTACTCAGAACATTTGTCCTTAGTGAACAAGGAAAGATGATTTCAGAGATACCTGAGAAAATTTTTCAAATGACCATTCATTGCTTACTGAATTTCCTTTCAACATTTTATTATACCCAGTTTTATACCAGAGCCTCCAGTGATACAACAGTCCTGTGTAGATAAAAAAGAGTAAACAGTTGATTCCAATATGCCAATATAATTCAACCATTGATCAAAATCAGTCACCCATATCTGGTTCACATTAAACTTTCATCAAAGCATGAGCTTGTGAAACATATAGAGCCCCAAGTAGACCCCTAATCTATTGAAATAGCTTCCCTGAGATACAGACTAGGAATTTGTACAGTGAATAAATTCCTCAATTGACTAAAATATTGCCACCTGGGGACTTTCCCAAATCCCAGTGTTTGGAAGCCATTTACATTAAAAAAAAAAAAAATTATTGATCAGTGGGGCTTAACGAGAGTTCACTGAAAAGACTTAAACTCGTTTCTTTCTCTGAGAGGAACAATAGATTACTCAAGCAAAGGAAATTTTAGGTCTGGACTTCAGGAAAATACTTAATATAATGTCTCATGATATCTTTGCAAAGAAGACAAATAAGTCAAGCTGAATGGCTCAGTGAATAGATTGAATAGACAGAATATATTGTTTAATGGTGCAATGTTTACACAAAAAAGAATCTATTCAATAAATGATACTCTTCTAACCTAGAAGTTCCATCTGCAAAATGATTGATATAAATTAAATGTATTACAGTGAAAATAAAGTTTGATTTCTTTTTCAGGCTGAATGTACTAGTTAGTTTGCTTCGGGCTCTGATTCACAAAGTTCTCACTAAGGACAAAAGCTGAAAGAATAAGTTTGGAAAACCTCTAGGCTCAGTGCTGCAAAACTGCCTTCTACTTCAGATGCCAGTTGCAAGTCCCAGCACGTGTCTCTAACCAACAGATCACGGGTTCCCATACACCTTCCTTGGGATAAAAATTTTCTAGAATGGTGCTTAAAACTCAAAGAAAATGTTTACTTACTAATCTCAGTTAATTATGAAAATTACCATAAAGGATACAAATAAAGAGCAGAAGAAGAGGGACAAAGGGCAAGATCTGGAAGGACTTCAAGGGCAGAAATTTTCTGTGCCCATTGAATTTGGAGTATGCCACTCTTTGAGCATGTGGATGTGTTTACTAATCCAGAGGTCTCAGAATACTGAATCATTCATTATTTTTGTGGAAGTTCTATTACATATGCATGATTGAATCATCAGTGGTGGTTAACTCTCATTAGCATGTGAATGACATACCCTCAGGTGCCATGACAGTTCTGAGGCCAACCATAAAAGGCCAAACAATGGGTGGTGGCCCAATCCCTGGAAATCCTCACTCCTTCCCCAAAATCATTAGAATAATTCTCCCACTCATTAGTCCATGAAATTACACAGTCCATAACAACTAATCACCCCATATTTCATGGTCTCTTGCTTTTTGAGATGGACTGTATTCTGTCTCTGGAATGTGCATCTCTCTAAATAAATCCATTTCTCATCTATCACTTTACTTCTTACTAAATTATTTCTGTGTTATGACGTAAAGAATCTGAGCTTCATGAAGTCCTGAGACTGGTGAGTAATGTCAATTAAAAGACAGTGGGTTTAAGTTCCAGCCTATGGGTTTAAGTCCAGTCCATGTTGTGCAGTTTCAGTTGTGTCTATTGGCTTGATACCTACCAAGAAACAAAGCCAGTGTTCAGTGTAACAATTCTACCAAGGGCCTAGAATGAGGAGAATTGAAATATAAGAACATTTATATTAAGCAGATGAGTCATGTATCAATTTCAGTATTACATATTGAGGAAATTTGTTATTATAATTTATTATTATCCAATCAGAATATTGAATCTCATTTCACTTGATCTGGTACACTGGATCCAATTTGTGGTGGAAAAAGAGTGAATAAAATATTAATTTGGGGGGAAAACCCAGTATTTTGGAGGATAAGACTGAAGGACAAACTGTTCATTTATTCTTCTAGACCAGTATTTATTATATGGGCTGCACATTAGAATAGGCTGGGGGATTTTTTAAATATCCAGATGTCCTGATAATACCACAAATCAATTAAATCAATCAAATCAGATTTAAATCAATTAAATCTGTATTTCTTGAAGTGGGACCAGACATCATCATTTTTTAACTCCCCAGGTGATTAAAATGTGCAATCAAGGTTAAAATTTACTGTTTTAGCTTGATAGTTGTGAAGCCTGTAGCCATATGGGAATCCTCCATAGTGCTGTGAATTGTTGTAAAATTATAGCTGCTCAGTAGTCCCCATTTCAGGCCCTATGCAGTAAAATCATATGGAAATAGGTTTCAGTTGAATATCAAAAACATTTTTAAATAAAAAATGATCCAGAAACTAAATGAATTCTCTCCCTTGGCAGTGATTTAGGACAGCCTGAGTGACCACTTGCTAGGTGCACTGCAGGAGTATGTTGTAAGCAGGCCTGAGTACCAACCTTGCTATCCCTAGGAAACTAGTCTGTCTGTTCCATTAGGCAGCATATTCTCATAAATGAGTTTCAGTTGTTGCCCAGATCTGGTGTGGAAAAAAAAAAAAAAAAAAAAGCCTGAAACTCCAAAAATGCAGGAGGAAAGTAGGGGTAAAGAGATACCCAGACAATTCTATCATGCATTAATGACAAACTCACATTTATTAGAGGCATCTTTAGAAGGCAAGTACACCCATGGGTATATGCCACTACTTACTCTGCTTTCTCTGATTTGTTTGTTTTATATCTTTTATTTATATTATTGGAACTTTTATTTTACTTACTTTTGTGCATAAAAAACTTGGTGTCCTCCTGTCAATCACTGTCAGTCAGCACAAACTGATAGATGGCATGGAAGGGATCCAAGTATTCTGTCCCACTTGACAATCTTTGAATCTGCTACTAACGTTGATTAAGCATTTATTTTTGAAGTTCTGATTTCCTTAGCATATATAAAATTTTGTCTTTACATATAAAATAATGAAAGACTAACAACCTGTGTTATGCACCAGCCCCTATTATTAACTAGCTTTATTATCTCAATCACTTAACCTCTCTGAATGTTGGTCTCCTTGTTTATAAAATGCTGGTTATAAAATCTAACAAGCAGAAACACCATACCAAACATAAAAGGTATTCTAATGATCTGATTTCAATGGGTATTATTTTCCTTTCCTGCATATTGCAATTATAAATAATCTATGTGGGCCACTTAACTAAATTATATGATTTCTTCTAGCTTGTGAACTCATGAGAATGAGTGCTTTCTCTTCACCTTTGTGTTATCTCTGTAGTCTAGAAATAGTTTTGAAATATTAACCTTTACTATCTACTCCACACCCCCCTCTCTTTCTCTGCTGTTATCATTATCCTTAATCCTATTTGATTGACTTGGAATTTTGCATTCATTTGTTACAGAAAAAAAATAGTGCAGCAGAACAAAAATACAAGAAAATATCAAGTTGTTGGCTTGTCATGTTCGAGTTTAGGCTTAAACATTGAAGAGAGCTTTGACTGTATGAATAATGAACCAAAGCAAGATTTCCCTACTACATATGGTATTTTGGCTGAGGGTAGGGGGTAAATTCAAAGGAACACCGGGGGGATTTAGCTGAGTAGGGGCTCTGTACACTCCTCTTATCACTGGTCAGGCTGTTTCCAGCTAGGTTTGAAAATACTACTACACCCCTGAAGAGTCTAGAAATAGTTGATTCCACTAGAGAACTAAGCTTTAATGTCCTACATATCTAGAATTGTACTAACTATATAGAAGTCTTGGAAAATTGAGAAACTAGTTACTCAAGTCATTTATTGATATGTATTATAGTTGGATTGTGGAATCCTGGTTGAGAAAGCCTGGGCTAGGTAAATGAGCAGAAATGCCTCTAAGCATTTCTGATGATCCCAGAGCAGTATGGGAGCACCAGAAAAACTCCATGTAGCCAAGAAGGGCAAAAGCAAATGTTGCTTGAAGAAATTCAGACCTAAGGAGACGACAGTGAAATGAAGAAGGACTCAGGAAAGGTATCTGTGAACTGACAATGAAGTCTGATGGGAACACTATATATCTCAGAATATATCATGGAAGGTAGATGACAAATAAAGGCTGCATGCCTCTTGCAGGATCAAGCCCTACCCCTCTGCAGGAAGCTTCTTTACCTCTTAGGTAAAAGAAGACTCATTTTGTATTTTGATTAACTCCAAAGAGTGAGAGTGGGCTAAAGATGGTCAAAAGATAAATTAAAATTTAGACTAATACATTTGCTTTTTTAAAGTTTGTAGACTGAGATTTTTATCTGTTACCTGCACTTACATTGCTCATAATTGAAGTCAATATTTATTATAGTAGTGAACTGAGTTGATAAGTGTGAAGAGTTGAAGGTATCTTAGAATGAAGTTTCTCAAATAGTTGCTGTTTTACTAAATAAATATACAATCCAGGAAACCTAGTTCATCATAAAGATGAAGTTCAAGAAATATTTTACCCCAAAGAAAATGAATATATAGTCGTGCAATGTTTATCTATGGGAACATACTATTCCTATAACATTTTATCTCATAAATATTAAATTAAAGGCAATTTCACAAATGATATTTTCTTTCTGCTTTTATTTTTACACTGAAGATGTAAAATATAGAGAATTTAAGAGAGTTAATATTAAGGAAATTATATTTTTGAATTTGGAAATAACCCAGATAACCAATTCCATTGTGATTTTCTAGCTCTCTTCATAAAATTATAAAAATGAAATAAAAGAGGATTTTTAGTAATTTAGGGATATTAAAAACCATTTGCTATAAATCATAGCACATTAATGACTAATGTTCAGTATCTTTCCTCATGTCATATTTGGAGCAGAACTGATTTAAGTGAAGATAAAAATATGAAGTATGTGCAACAATGACTGAACTTATTAGAAAAATAATTCTATAGTTAGAGTATTATTTAGAGCATTATTTCAGATTCGTGCCTGTCTCTTCTCCAGTGAATAGAGGCATTGAATCATGTGTACATTTATCCATGAAACTGATTATTTTGTTGGACAGGGAAAATTTTATGGTTTCCATTTTTGTGATGACTCAAATAAGGTATTTCCATTAGGAATCTTGATTTCTTGAAGAATCAGTTTTATTGTGTGTGTGTTTCTCTAGCAATTAAGTTCAAAATTTTCAAGTTTCACCATCATTTATCACCACATTATTTTTTTTTTCACTTTTATCTTCCAATTTTACTAGCTATTTCTGATTCATGGCTAGTTTTAATTACTTTTTTCAGTTTAAATCTTCCACTGTCACCTAACAGTATTTCCTAAGTTCATAAAAGGTTTTGAATTCAATAAAAAATTTATGCAAGGTACATCCCTACCCACAGGCTCACACATTCTCACTTATCAAAAAAGGATATGAAATGGCCATAGAGAGAAGAGTTAAAAGCAATATATACTTGTGTTCTAGCAGCAGCTTGTTTTGCATCTGAGAGGTATTCAATAATTATTCTAGATTTATACTGAAGCGTTTTCATGCTGTCCCAGGAAAAATAGGGAGAATTAGGCAGTTTCAGAAATTAAGAAGAATACTAGATTGTATAAAAAGAACAGGAAAAATGTTTATAGTCTGCATATGTTTATCCTAAAAAATCTTAAAAATTACTCAATTTTGTTAATTGTGAAGGAAATATACCACTTGTATACATATTTAAATCCATTATTAAAAATATTGATGGTAAAAGCAGTTCTCATTTTTATATGTGCCTAAAAATACTCTTTTTTCTGTCTCCATATACAGCAAGTAAAAATGCATGAAACAGGATAAGTGGTCCCAAGATAAAGCTAAATTCACCACAACTATAGCAAAAAGTACATATATTGAGAAAAATAAAACATCTTTAAAAATTCCTACTTTACATTTCTAGGAACTAGAAATTGAAGAAAAACTAAGCAAGAAGCTAGCAGAAGGAAAGAAATATCAAAAATTAGAGCAGAAATAAGTAAAAGAGCCATCTGGAAAACAATAGAAAAATCAACAAAACTGATGGGAAATAGATGGGGAAACAGTGTAAACGTGTCAGACTTTATTTTTTGGGCTCCAAAATCACTGCAGATGGTGACTGCATCCATGAAATCGGCCACTTACTCCTTGGAAGGAAAGTTATGACCAACCTAGAAAGCATTTTCAAAAGCAGAGACATTAGTTTGCCAACAAAGGTCCATCTAGTCAAGGCTATGGTTTTCCCAGTGGTCATGAATGGGTGTGAGAGTTGGACTGTGAAGAAAGATGAGCACCGAAGAATTGATGCTTTTGAACTGTGGTGTTGGAGAAGACTCTTGAGAGTCCCTTGGACTGCAAGGAAATCCACCCAGTCCATTCTGAAGGAGATCAGCCCTGGGATTTCTTTGGAAGGAATGATGCTAAAGCTGAAACTCCAGTACTTTGGCCACCTCATGCAAAGAATTGACTCATTGGAAAAGACTCTGATGCTGGGAGGGATTGGGGGCAGGAGGAGAAGAGGGCAACAGAGGATGAGATGGCTGGATGGAATCACTGACTCAAAGGACATGAGTCTGAGTGAACTCCGGGAGTTGGTGAGAGACAGGGAGGCCTGGCGTGCTGTGATTCATGGGGTCGCAGAGCCGGACACGACTGAGCGACTTAACTGAACTGAACTGAGGCTTGTTTCTTTTTAAGATAAACAAAATTGAAAAACCTTTAACTAGACTAACAAAGATAAAAAGAAAGAAGACCTGAATAAATAAACATAAATGAAAGGGTTATTACAATAAAATAGGGAATATATGAAATCATGAAAGACTACGTGTGTGATTATATGCCAAAAACTGGATAACCTAGAAGAAGTGAATAAATTCCTAGAAATGCATAATCTATCAAGACTGAACTAAAAAATAAACAGAAAATCTGAATAGACAAAGAACAAGTAATTAAATACCTCCTAAGAGGGAAAACCCAGGACCAGGTGGCTTCTCTGGTGTCTTCTGCCAAACACTTAAAGTAGAATTAATGTCTATTTTTCTCAAACTATATCAAAAGCATGAAGAGGAAAAAATGTTTCTGAATTCACTCTTCAAGGCCAGCGTTACCTTGATACCAAAACCAAATACATATATTACAAGAAAAGAGAAATGTATACTTATATTTCTGACTAGCATTGATGCACAGTATTATCAAGCTGAATTAAATAATATATTAAAAGGGTTCTACATCATGACTAAGTAGAATGTATCCCTGGAATATAAAAATGGTTTACATAAGCAAATTAATAAATGTAACAGACATACCACAATAATAGAATGAAAGATGAAACATATAATTATCATGAAGAAGAATTTGACAAAGTATATATTTTCAAGTTAAAATCCTTAACAAACTGAGCATAGAAGACATATACTTCAACATAATAAAAACCATATATAAAAAACAGTTATAATTAACAGAAAAAAATGAAAGATTTTCTCTAAGATCAGGAAAATGTCAAGCATACCCACTCTCAGTACTCTTATTCAAAAACATACTGAATTTCTAGCTAAAGGGATTTGATAAGACAAATTAATAAGGGACATCCAAATCAGAAAGGAGAAAGTAAAATTCTCATTATTTGCAGAGAATTTTTATATATAGAAAATTCTAAAATTCAACCAAGAAACTTTTAGAATTAATCAAGGAATTCAATAAAGTTGAATAATATGAAATACATATAAACAAGATGTATTTTGATGCACTAAAAATATAAATTGGTACAGCCACTATCAAAAAGTTATGGCAGTTCCTCAAAACAATTAAATTAGGACTACCATGTGATCCAGCAATTCCACTTCTGGATAGAAGTTTCAAAGGAAATGAAAACAAGGCATCGAAGACTTGCACTTCCATGTTTATTGCACCATTATTAAAGGGAGGGATTGGGGGCAGGAGGAGAAAGGGATGACAGAGGATGAGATGGCTGGATGGCATCACTGACTCGATGGACTTAAGTCTGAGTGAACTCCAGGAGTTGGTGATGGACAGGGAGGCCTGGCATGCTGGAATTCATGGGGTCGCAAAGAGACGGACATGACTGAACGACTGAACTGAACTGATTAACAATATCAAGATATGAAACAACCTAAGTGTCCGTGGATGAATTGATAAGAAACACATGACATTTATATTACAATGGAATATTTTTCAGCCACGAGATAGAAGGAAATCCTGATATTTGTGATAACATCTCTCGTGGCTCAGATTGAAAAAAATTTGTCTGCAATGCAGGATACCTCGGTTAAAGTCCTGTGTTGGGAAAAGTCACTGGAGAAGGGAATGGTAACCCAATCCAATATTCTTTCCTGGAGCATTCCATGGACAGAGGAGATTGGCAGGCTGTAGTCCACAGGGTTGCAAAGAGTTGGACACGACTGAATGACTAACACTTTCACTTTCACACTTCATGGACCTTGAGGGAATTATTCTAAGTAAGATAAGTCAGACAGGAAAGTCCAAATACTGTCTGATGTCATTTATATGTGGAATCTATAAAAGATGAACATGTAAACAAAGAGAAGAGAGGTTCCCAAGAGTTGTAAGTGGGGGAATTGAGGAATTTTTGTTTAAAGGTAAAACTAGAAACTAATAAATAAGTCCTGAAGATCTAAAGCATAATGTAGTGATTATAAACAAAAATACTTTATTATAAACCTCAAAATCTCCAATAGACTAGATCTTAATTATTTCCACCACAGAAAATAAACAATAATTACATGATGAACTAGAAATGTTAGCTAATTTTATGGTAGTGATTGCACTATAATATGGAAATGTATATCAATTAATACACATTTTTAAAAAGCCATCACTATTCAAAAACTATTTGAACATATAGTGTAAAGGAGAGAATAGAATGTAAATCTCAGAGTTTACACATTATCTAGTAGGTAGGCTTCAATAAGGTTCAGTTCAATTCAGTTCAGCTCAGTTGCTCAGTTGTGTCCAACTCTGCGACCTCATGAACCACAGCACACCAGGTCTCCCTGTCCATCACCAACTGCTGGAGTCCATCCAAACCCATGTCCATTGAGTTGGTGATGCCATCCAACCATCTCATCCTCTGTTGTCCCCTTCTCCTCTTGCCCTCAATCTTTCCCAGCATCAAGGTCTTTTCAAATGAGTCAGCTCTTCACCGTCAGGTGGCCAAAGTATTGGAGTTTCAGCTTCAACATCAGTCCTTCCAATGAACACCAGGACCAATCCTCTTTAGGATGGACCGGTTGGATCTCCTTGCATTCCAAGGGACTCTCAAGAGTCTTCTCCAACATCACAGTTCAAAAGCATCAATTCTTTGGCACTCAGTTTTCTTTAAAGTACAATTCTCACATCCATACATGACCACTGGAAAAACCATAGCCTTGACTAGACGGACCTTTGTTGACAAAGTAATGTCTCTGCTTTTGAATATGCTGTCTAGGTTGGTCATCTTTCCTTCCTAGATCATTTACTCTTATCTTTAAGGCTGACTTTTAAAAGTAAAATTACCACCAACTAAGTATTGGTCAATTTTAATGATCCAGTATTGTCCTCCATTTGGAAGAATTCCCTAAGCAGTAATAAATTATTTACCCTATTATCTACAACACACTTTTTCATCATTAATAATTAATGACTAGCATTGCCTTTACAATATTGGATTATGTGTGTTTGTGTGAATATAGTTAAGTGTATATGTGTTTTATTTAGGCTAGTCATCATGTCTTCATCTGAATATTCTTAATTTTAAATTAATAGAGTCAGAAAAAATCTACCAATGTTGACATTTAAAAGGTCAATAATAATAGTAATATTGCATATTTATTTTAATTTGGTACAGTCAATTGACAAATCAATTTATAAATTGATACAATCCAAAATTATATACTATTAAATTAAATAAAGCAAAAAAATAAAGAACTGCAGAAGGCGATTGTATTTATCATGTAACATCCACTACACAGAAGTTTGAGAAATACCTATACCAAATTATTAATATTATAAGGCAGTTCTGCACTTATGAAAAGTCTCTAATGCCTCTTAGATGCAAAAGTAAAACTTTTTTGTAGAGAAATACAACCCATGCACTATGGTATTCCAACAGGAAGACCTCCAATGATAAGAAATTCAAAGTAGAAAATAGTTGCCAATTACCTAAGAAACAATCATATATAAATATATAATATATAGATTTTATAAGATAGAGTATTACAAGATCCTGACATATTAGTAAAACAATCTGTAATATTTAATAAATGAATATTTAAAATATATTAATATGAAGCTATTCAAGAATCCCTAAAGCCTTAGAAGCAATAGCAACTAAATAGAATTAATAGATATATGAAAGTGAAAATAATCAATGAAATAAATTTAGTGGAGAACAAAAACATCACATTTAACAAAGCAAAGTTAAATTGTGAAATATAAGAAAGCTGGGGGTTTCAGAAGGGAACTCTAGGTAGTACAGTAGGAGGATGCTGTGCTTGTCTCCTTCTATGAATATGTTCAAAATACATCTACAAATGGAGCAACCCTATTGCTGAAAACAACCTGGAGATTGGCAGAAAGGCTCTTCTGTAACACTGTAAGAAAGAACCACATGGGTCTGGTAGGCAAAAAGGAGAAGCAATCAGATTGGGACCCATACCCCTAGCAGGCAACACAGAAAGAGAGCAGGATTACATGGCTCAATGGTCCTCCCAGTAAGTGAGCAGTTCAAGCCATATATTGGACACCCACACCCTAGGGGTCCAACAACCAGGAAGATGAATCCCCTTAACTATTGAAAACCAGTAGGACATACCAGAGGGTTATAAGAAACTGAGAATTTTTCTTTTAAAGATCACATGCAGCACTCAGTTACTCCTGGGAACAAGGCAGATGAGGCAGTTTGAAACTTGCCAAGTGCTTTGGCTGGTTTGCTGTGACCATCCCAGGTCATAGCCTGCACTTGTTCCTATCTTCTTCAGCCTCTCTTGATCCTGTACAGCTCTCCTCAGGAGCAGAGAGGCCATTACAAAATCCCTTGCATTCCTATACACTAATAATGAGAAAATAGAAAGAGAAATTAAGGAAACAATTCCATTCACCATTGCAACGAAAAGAATAAAATACTTAGGAATATATCTACCTAAAGAAACTAAAGGCCTATATATAGAAAACTATAAAACACTGGTGAAAGAAATCAAAGAGGACACTAACAGATGGAGAAATATACCATGGTCATGGATCAGAAGAATCAATATAGTGAAAATGAGTATACTACCCAAAGCAATCTACAGATTCAATGCAATCCCTATCAAGCTATCAATGGTATTTTTCACAGAGCTAGAACAAATAATTTCACAGTTTGTATGGAAATACAAAAAAACCTCGAATAGCCAAAGCAATATTGAGAAAGAAGAATGGAACTGGAGAAATCAACCTGCCTGACTTCAGGCTCTACTACAAAGCCACAGTCATCAAGACAGTATGGTACTGGCACAAAGACCGAAATATAGATCAGTGGAACAAAATAGAAAGCCCAGAGATAAATCCACACACCTACGGACACCTTATCTTTGACAAAGGAGGCAAGAAGGTACAATGGGTTAAAGACAATCTCTTTAACAAATGATGCTGGGAAAACTGGTCAACCACTTGTAAAAGAATGAAAC
The DNA here is from genome assembly GCF_032405125.1 of Capricornis sumatraensis. Lineage (NCBI taxonomy): Eukaryota > Metazoa > Chordata > Mammalia > Artiodactyla > Bovidae > Capricornis > Capricornis sumatraensis. Next base: position 122,641,230 of record NC_091071.1, on the reverse strand, counting down.
TAGAACACTTTTTAACACCATAAATTTGCAAGGCTTAAATTAATTATGATCTGAAACATGAGGGAGAGACAGAAGAAAATGAGAGAAAGAATAGTAACAGGAAACAAGATTTTTTAAATGTTGAAGATTAATGAGCTGTGCATTCTAATATACTATTGTTTGTATATATGATGGTAAACAAAATGAGAGTAAACATAAATATAATTTCAAAAGTTTGTATCCTTTGATTATACTTTCATTGCTTTAAATCTAAGAGAAAATTTAGAAATAGCTTATATTATTGAGTTTCTCCTTGTTTGTTTTATTATATTTGGCAAAAAGAAGTTCTTGACAGCATTATCTAGTTGAGAAAAGCAATCATAAATAAAACAAATGTCTAACAATAGGTAATATTTAAATATGTGAGTGTTAGAACAGTATGCAGACATTAAAAGAATTGAGAAATATTAAAGCTCAAGGAATAATGTTGATAATTTTATAAAAGATGAAAATAAAAAGCTAAAATATAAAAACATTCAGAACACCAATCTATGGGTCTGTATGTTTAATGATATGTAGTTAAGCACTCCCAAAACAGGTGAGGGTTATCCGATATAGAAATAAAACCTTAAAAAAATATTTCCAAATTATTTGCAATCTGCAGGCGATATTTAATAGTTAAACTTTAATTGAAAACAAGATAAAGATGAAGGCTATTAGAGTAATTTAGGAAAGGAAAAAACAGAAAAGTACACATAGGATGGAGTGGGAGGAGATGAAGAAGAGACAATAGCCTCAAGCCTCCCTTGGTTAATTGGGTTCCTTATGTTGTGTCACTTACAGAATCTATTTAACAGTATTGTCAGGAACTTGTCAGCACAGGGCTGGTGGATTTGAAAGGAGTATTCTTCAGCTTTCTCACTTCTATATTTGCACATTTCAGGGAACTGTTGCAAGGGGAGAGAGAATAGTAGATATTTTGATGAAATGTCTAAGTGTTTAAATCAATATTCAGCCAAATTCAAGACCAAGATTGAGACAGCATATTAACATCATATATCAAACTTCTGGGATACAAAGACAAACCCAAAATTGTATACAGCAATTACCATAATATCATAATTATCATAATTTCAAATTTCATTCATATCAATGTTTGCTGCTACTAATCAACATTGTCAGTGCTAGATGGCTCCTGTTTTATCTCTTCAGCACATTAGAAAAACTAAACCGAATTTTCACTGAGGTCAGTGGGAAGTCTGAGAATGGTATTCAACACTGCTGGTATAAGACCCTCTCAATGATAATTGACTAAGGTGAAGACAAATTTACTCTCAATTCTTCAGTTTAAAGATTTGGTCAGTGGTAGTCTTGGGATTTCATTGAAATCAAGTCACACATAGAGGTTTTGAGCACTGCTTGGAAAAAGTTAGTGTTGAAATATTACAGAAGCAGAGTTCAGACTAGTACTCTAACATTTTTCTACTTATATCTGGGTAAGCAATTGTTGCTTCACAATGACTTGAAACAAATTTGTCCTTAATCTTTATATCTAGAAATGAGGATGAAACAGTGTAATTGGCACACAAAATACTGCCTCTGAATTTCCATCTGTATCTTGGCTTTCCTTGCATGATAGCAATTTCAGCCTCTTTCCTGGAGAGGAATGATTTGTACATCTTTACAGCAGACTTTGTGTAAAAATACTTGCACTCTTGAAGCACAGCGGTTCGATTCCTTATTCAGCAGGTTCCAGCAAATGAAGCTCTTTCTCTGCAAGCCCTGTATTATTGTTATCTGCATGAGACAATATTAAGGCTTTGTTTTGTTTAACCAGCCTTTAAAAATGTAATAGCCAACATCCCACATGGGTTAAACATTCATATATTATGAGGAGGGTAAAAGCTCATAGCTTGTCTTCAAAAAAGAATGATAAAAATGACCGTATTAGGACTTCTCAGGTGGCACTAGTGGTAAAGAACTGGCCTGCCAATGAAGGAGATGTAAGAGAGACAGGTTTGATTCCTGGGTTGGGAAGATGCCCCAGAGGAGGGCATGGCAACCCTTTTCAGTGTTCTAGTCTGGAGAATCCCATGGACAGAGAATTCTGGTAGGCTACAGTCTGTAGGGTCGCAAAAAGCCAGACATGACTGAAGCGGCTATGCATGCACACATATATATAATAGTTTATGCATATATACATGTGATATATAGATAATAGGTATACATGTACTGACCATAACATTGACAATAAGCAGTACCTTGAAAAGTGCCCCCAAAAGCCTTTGCCTTCATCAAAATTAGTTGACAATATTTTAATAATTATTTTACCAAACTTCATTTAAATATACACAGTGCCATAACTATGATTCACCATAAATTTTTTATAACTGAGTTTGGTGCTTTTATAAGAACTGAAATTTCAAGACAGCACAGTTGACATTTTATTCATGACGAAAATTCTCAAACAGCTTTTAAAAATTGATTCCTGGTTTACATTGAGTCAAGCCACCATAATCAAATTATATGTAATACTTCATTCTTATTTTGGTGAAAGTTTTGGAATCTAATTTACCATTCAACTTTATACATGTTAAATTATAAGATAATAAATTTTCATGTTCTATCCTATATTATTTTTAATTTTACAGGCATCTATTTCTTAGCTTAAAAAAAAGACAAAAAAATTTCCTAAAGATATCTGGTGGGGATAAACTGTCAATGGTTTTAATAGACTAATACTTTTAGTAAATTTAAGTGTCAATCTTCCTCCCCATTTGTAACTATTTCAAAGTTCTTAATAATGACTCTAGCACATAAATCTAACAGCTTTTACCATAATTATTAATGGTTGAGTTATTTTCGTTAACAATGACAAATAACTCATCTGACTGATACTCTTTCTCCATATAAATCACATAAAATTTCACTTAAAGTTCTGTCTATGGTGTTTCCTTCTGTTTAAAATTAAATATTGAGATATTAATAATAAATCAGAATCCCATGCCAGCTTGTAATCCTGCTGTTGTCATGATAATTAGATATGGTGTTACCGATAAGATCACATAGTCATTGGTCACGTATCAGCTTAGGGATGTCAGCCAGAACAAGTGCTGATGTTAGCATCAGGCTCTGTGGCTTTCCAAAGGCCAAGAGAGAAGCTGAATCTCACATAAAAGGAGCATAAAAGGGGCAAAAAAATCTTGAGTGCATTTGCAAGATGTGCTTATTTGAAATATGTGTGAGATTTGCTGTTCTTATTCTCAGCAAAGAGAAGAAGGGGGCTTGCATTGATGGGAACATGTATTTAATAAACATTGTTGCACATCTTCTGTGTGCCAAGGGATATGCTAGGTGCTAGGAACATATGAGTAGAAGTCTAGGTAAAGCCCTGTCCTCCACAATTTCCTTTCTAGTGGGGAAAGCTGTATGGTAAACAGATCATAACTAGTCTATGTGCCACATGCTACCAGAAAGGCATTCACAGAGAAGCTTTAGGAGATAAGCCCTCAGCACAGTGGGAATTGGTTCAGTTTTCCAAAAGCAGGCATAAAGGCATTCCTTACAGAGGTAACAACATGTGCCCATGACTGAGCATCCTTAGGAAATTGAAACTGTTTGTAATATAGACTGTGTTATGGTGCAAGGAGAAGAGTAATGACAGGTGAAATGGGAACCAGATTGTGCAAGGTGTGTGACACCATGCTGGGGAGTGGTTTCTGAAATAATTGCTAACCCAGTTGATCTGGGGTGAGATTTATGAAGTTTATGCTTAACAGGCAACATTGCTATAGGTAATAAGAAACTATCGATGTATTTTATTGCTTCTCTGGTTTATTTATTTATTTATTTGGTTTTTGGGCCCCAAAGTATGTGAGATCTCAGCTCCCCAACAACCAGGGATCAAAACTGCACCCCCTGCATTAGAAGGCAAAGTGCTAACTGCTCCACCACCAGGTGCTGCGACTGCTGCTGGTAAGTCACTTCAGTTGTGTCCAACTCTGTGCGACCCCGGAAGTTCCCATATATCTATGTTAAATGCAGGAATGTTCTGCTATGACTATATTTTTATTCCTGAAAGATCCTTCTTGTATTCATAAAGGTACAGATGAGGAGTCCAGTGAGAACTGCTGAGTTGTGGCCATTACACAGGCAAGTCCTAATGAATAGTGATGATGGTTAGGGTGATGAGAATGAGATGGATTCCAGAGGAAACAATTAGACAGAATAGAAAGGACAGAGAAGCAAATTTCAAGGAGCAGGGGAGGGGTGAGGAAAAGGAATGTCAACAGTGAGTTCAGCTACCCTGTACAGTTCAATTCAGTTCAATTCAGTTCAGTCTCTCAGTCATGTCCAACTCTTTGCGACCCCATGAATCGCAGCACGCCAGGCTTCCCTGTCCATCACCAACTCCCGGAGTTCACTCAGACTCATGTCCATCGAGTCAGTGATGCCATCCAGCCATCTCATCCTCGGTAGTCCCCTTCTCCTCCTGCCCTCAATCTCTCCCAGCATCAGAGTCTTTTCCAATGAGTCAACTCTTCGCATGAGGTGTCCAAAGTACTGGAGCTTCAGCTTTAGCATCATTCCTTCCAAAGATATCCCAGGGCTGATCTCCTTCAGAATGGACTGGTTGGATCTCCTTGCAGTCCAAGGGACTCTCAAGAGTCTTCTCCAACACCACAGTTCAAACGCATCAATTCTTCAGTGCTCAGCTTTCTTCACAGTCCAACTCTCACATCCATACATGACCACAGGACAGTGATGTTAATTTTGAAGTGCCTGTTGGACATCCAATGGGAATGTTCGAATAGAACACTGAATTTAAGAGTCTGGAATATAGTAGAGAATTCCAGGCATGACTGGATTTGCACATAGATATTATTGTTAATGGTTAAATATGCCCACAGCTAGATGAAAGAGAGCAAGTTCATCTAAAGAGAGGGTATAGAGTGAGAAGAAAAAAGGAATGATTTGGAGGTCTCTCAATTCTTCTCTTGGACACTATTATGAACATAACAGTTGGGCTACACACCACAGGCATATAGTCTTGCAGTTGTCCAGCTTTAATACTGAAGAAAGGGTCAGAATCAGAGACAGAGACATCAACAGTGTAATAGATGGGGGATCTTATATATCTGAAGCAAGGTCCTGGACACACACTCATTGTGTGAAGCACAGGGTTGTAGGACATGGCAGTGGTCCTCAGTAGTCTTTGCTCACAGGGGAAGGGAAGGTGGCCAGTTATAGGGGAATTGCTGTCAGGTTGGCTCATTGGAAACCAGCAGATGACCACACCCCCTCATTATCCCTTTGATAAGAACAGTCTCTAGCTGAGATTTGGGACACGTATGTAGGAAAGTCAGTTAGGTGCGTAGGGTTCAGGTGAAGTAGGTGCTAACGGAACAGGGGATTACAGAGAGCAAGAGAATAGCCTTCCTGAGTGGACTGACCACACAATAACCAATGCCGATGACTCATCAGGGACACAAGGTCAACAGGCAGGAAGGAAATTAGGTTATCATCTGTAGCTCATATAATTATAAGTCCCTCTTTCTGCCTTCACAACCCAACACCCGCTAATTACCCCCAGGAGACTGGCTTTCACTTCAGACAGTCCTCGCATCACAGTTTGCACTTTTATTTCTTTCCTTATCTTCCTAAGATGTCTGTTATACTTGCTTTTATGTCATTAAAATGTGAGTGAGAGGGTCATGGAGTATGATTTACTTGGCTTGTTTATTTGTCTAGTAATTATAAAACTCCTTTCCCCCTCTTCGAAGATGAAAAGTAAGATCAATCCTGAGGAGAGCAAAGCTATTTGGCAGTGAATAACTTGCCTCAGGATTTCAAAGGCAATCATAAAGATAGATAAAATGTGATGCCAAAAAAATAAGAAACCCAACTATGTACTTGGCTCTGCTCTTGTGGCTTACTCAGTCTCTCAGTCATGTCTGACTCTGCAACCCCATGAACTCTTATGTCGATGTAAGAGACCTGGGTTCAATCCCTGGGTCAGAAAGATTCCCCTGGAGGAGGACATGGCAACCCATTCAGTATTCTTGCCTAGAGAATCCTCATGGACAGAGAAACCTGGTAGTCAACAGTTCATAAGTTCGCAAAGAGTTGGACAAGACCAATACAATGTTGTAAAGTGATTAACCTCCAATTAAAATACATAAAAAATAAAATAAAAGAAAAACAAGCAAACAAAAAAGACTGAAATGACTTAGAACCCACGCACAAGCCACCTGGGAAGCCATTTCTGTTCTTAGGGACATGATTATGCTGCCTGTTGGGCTGAAACTTGGTCTTCAAAGGAAAGAAGTAATGAGATGCCTGGTGTGTGATCCTCAACATTCCACACCACAGATTGAGAACCACTCCATTTTTCATGGGAATAAATCAACTTAAGCTGCCTTTGACCCTGCCCCTTTAGGGTCCCACAGCCCACAGCCATTTTGCACAGCTTATTTTCACAGAGGCTGACAGCTGGCCCAATCTCCTGCCATTTCAAAACTGTTTTTATTGCCTGTCCCTTCAAGGGCACAGAAGTTCCTCTCTGACTCTGGTATCTCAGCAGCAGTGAAGAAAAGCCAGCTCAAGTCAAAGGGTACTTCGACTGGCTTCTCGGTTTTTAAATTGGCATTATGTGATGCTTAATTGGAATTATTTCTTGGGGCCTGAGGGATAGTTGTTTCTAATCAAGATAAAAAAGTAATTAGCAGGAAACTGTGAGGTGGGGAAAAGAATCTAAAATACCTCTGACCCATTTGATACAGTGTTTATATGTGATAATGGCTTCATGGCTTCTCATAAAAAATCGATTTCTTTAATTAACAAACTTAAGACTGCAGTTTATATTAAGTCCACAAAATCATGGCTTATTCTTAGATCCAAATGAAGGAAATAAAGTCAAGGGACACAAACTCAATTTAATAAGACAAACTTGCTAGTGCCCTGTGAGGCTGCCCTGAGTTGACTTCCCTTCCAGGCTGGATTCGTGAACTCAAATCCCATACTTCCCTGAAGGGAAGAATTCTGTTTTCTCTCCTAATTTTGAAAATATCCAGTTTTCCCTGACTGCTTACAGGATGTCTCAAATGCCTTAGCATGGAGTAGAGAGCCTTTTATAGCAGACCCACTCTATTTCATTTCCAGCTAAAACCTCCACGTAACTGCTGTGCTAATCATGTACTAGGCACTCTTCACATGTGGTCTGCAATCATTCTATCTGTCCCAATCTCCAGAAATCCCCTCTGTCTTTTCTCCACTGCCAAAATTGAATTATTCTTATATGCAATCTTCCCTTTGACAGGCTCTCCAGTCAGTCACCATTGTTTGAACTAAGCCCCACTTTGTTTTTGCTTATATCTATGTTTAGCATTATTCCTTCTGCTGTATTTTAAGTTTTCATTATGGTTTAGTTAATTTACAATGCTGTATTAGTTTCAGGTGTACAGCAAATGCCTCAGTCCTGTCTGACTCTTTGCAACCCTGTGGACTGTAGCCCTCCAGGCTGCACAGTCCATGGTATTCTCCAGAGAACAACACAGGAGTGGGTTTTCATGCCCTCCTCCAGGGGATCTTTGGACCCAGTGATTAAACTTGAGTCTCTTAAATCTCCTGCATTGGCAGGCAAGTTCTTTAACACTAGCACCACTGGGAAGTACATATTCTTTTTCAGATTCTTTCCCATTATAAGTTAAAATATATTGAGTATAGTTCCCTGTATTATACAGCAGGCCCTTGTTTATTTATTATATATAATAGTGTGTATCTGTTAATGCAAACTCCTAATTTGTCTCTCCCATCTCTTCCCATTTGGTAACAATTAATCTTTTTTCTATACCTGTGAGTCTGTTTGGTAAGTAAGTTCATTTGTATCACTATTTGATAATCCATATATAATTGGTATCATATGATATTTGTTTTTCTCTGTACGACTTACTTCAGTTAGTATGATAATCTCTAGGTCTCATATTGTTGCAAATGGCACTATTTCAATCTTTTCCATGGTTGAGGCATATTTCATATATACATAGGTATATATTTATATATCTGTATACATTTTTTAATTCAAATTTCATGTGTGCAGTCACCATCCATAGTGATTTCCTAAAGGAAATCAACCCTGAATATCATTGGAAGGAATGACATTGATGCTGAAGCTCCAATACTTTGGCCACATGATGTGAAGAACTGACTCATGGGAAAAGACCCTGATGCTGAGACAGACTGAAGGCAGGAGGAGAAGGGGATGACAGAGGATGAGATGGTTGGATGGCATCACTGATTCAGTGGACATGAGTTTGAGCAAACTCTGGGAAATAGTAAAGGACAGTGAATCCTGGCATGCTGCAGTCCATGGGGTCACAAAGAGTCAGACACAACTGAGCTACTGAGCAATAATATATATGTATATGTGTGTGTGTATATATATATATATATATATATTTATATATATATGTGTGTGTGTATACACCATGGTTAAAAAGCTGAAAAATTTTTTGCTAAAATCAAGAACAGAACAAGAATGCTTAATTTCACCACTTTTGTTCAACCTAGTATTGGAAGTCCAAGCCAAAGTAATTAGACAAGAGAAAGAAAGAAGATGGTATAATATTCCTTATTTACCTGTCTCTTTTGTACTAGGAGACTTCCAATAAAGCTCCTTGAAATCAAGACCAAATAAATTTCACATAGCAAGTCTACAATGGGATTTCTTAAACTAATTGAACATAATTAGATAAATTTGGCTCAATAGTAACAGGAACATATGAAACAGAAATGGTAAGAGATACAAAGTTTGTGCATCTTGTTTTAAGTTCCCATTCATTTGACAATTTTTTTTTTTTTAAGAAAGTTTCTTTTTCAGCCATGGTTGTAGGTTCTTAGGCTATATCAGTGACTAAAATATCAATAATCCCTGCCTTTATGAAGCTTTCAGTCTAGTAATTGAACTGATCAATACAGAATTTTTTCAAAAGGAATTGGTAGAAAGTGACACATGTTATGAAAAAAGAAAAGATACAGCAATGTAAAGGTGTCTGTGAGTATTAGATGTGGGATTGATTGTAATCTTAAATAGATTGATCAAGACATGTCTCATTGAATTGGTAGCATTGCAGCAAACACTTTAGAGATAAAAAGTTAGCCTAATGATATCTGGGAGATGATTTTTCCAAGTAGAGCCAACAATCAATGCAAGGTATCTGAGGCATTATTGAGGAAAAGCAAGGAGGGCAGAGTGGCTGGAAGAAAGTTAAAGTAAGAGAAAACTGACAATAGAGAGGCATTAGGTATTTGTTGGGGGTTGGAGGGGTAGAGTCAAGGAGGATAGGATGTGTAAGGCCTTGTAAGCCACTTTAAATGCATGGCTTTGATGATTAGAGAAATGGGGGAGCCATTGCAGAATTTCAAAGTAAGTAGTAGGATGACTTGGAGAAGGCAATGGCAACTCACTCCAGTACTCTTGTCTGAAAACTCCCATGGACAGAGAAACCTGGTAGGCTGCAGTCCCTGGGGTCTCAAAGGGTCAGACACGACTGAGCAACTTCACTTTCACTTTCCACTTTCATGCATTGGAGAAGGCAATGGCAACCCACTCCAGCATTCTTTCCTGGAGAATCCCAGGGATGGGGGAGCCTGGTGGACTGCCGTCTATAGGGTCACACAGAGTTGGACACGACTGAAGCGACTTAGCAGCAGCAGCAGCAGAAGTAGGATGACTTATCTTGGACTTTCAAAGGATGCTATATTGAGAATATTGTGTAAAGTACACAAGGATAAAAGGGCTCGTAAGAAACTATGTGAAAGTGAAAGTTTATCAGTCATGTCTGACTCTTTGTGACCCCATGGAATATAGAGTCCATGGAATTCGACAGGCCAGAATACTGGAGTGGGTAGACTTTCCCTTTTCCAGGGGGTCTTCCCAACCTAGGGATGAAAGATGCCAAACGGCAAAATTCAGGTGGCAACAAGAGAGATGCCACAAAGGATTTAGACTTGGGGTATTTGGAGATAGAGTCAACAGGAGGGATATCTTAATGTGGGGTGAGATAAAAAGAAGAGCAGAAGATGAGTCAAAGGATTTTTGTTCTGAGCAATTGAAGAAATGGTTTCATCATTTCCTGAAGTGGGAAGCCCTATTTCCCCACGTGAAAGAAGATAATAAAGAATTTAGTTGCAGACATACAACATTTAAAATGTCCACCAGATATCCACATGGAATGCCAGTGGAACAGGAGGAAATATGATTCTGGATGCCATCACAGAAGGTTGAGGTGGGGAATTCAAGTTTGAGAGAAATTGGCATTTTCATGGCATTTAAATCATGAGATGGGATCAAATCACAAGAAATCTCCCTGGGAGATGACATCAAGGAAAGGAAGGATCAGCAAAATGAGGCCAATTTGGAAATGAACTAATTTAAGGTGAATGCTCCAGGGAAGTCAGTCAACCAAGCAGGGGATGCATGTTGAATACACACTAGACTCCAAGGCACAATGCTGTAAGGATGCTGCAGAGCCAGAAACGCTCTTGCCCTCCAGCGGGAAGTAAGATAGACAAATGTACAGAGACAAGAAGATACACATACCAGAGACATTATTACTAATGAAAAGAGTCAACCTGAAAAGCAGAATTATAATATGTTTATAGAATGTCATTTATCTGCTCTCCCAATGGAAGTAGAATTTGATTTGGTTCTTAAAGGAAGAGTTTGATCCTCAAATAGAGAGGACATTCTAAGCAATAGGAAAAGCATGAGCAAAGAAACAGATGTGCAAGACCATGACAGCTAGGAGGCTGCAAATGAGGGATCAGTAGGTTGGAAAAGCAGCTGAGAACTTGGAACAGACAACACTGGTAGAAAGACTTGATCATGAAAGTAAAAGGGGCCTGTGGAGGCCGTTTGAGTTTGGCTGTTACTAATAAAAACAGGATGTTTGAAGATATAATTGATTGTTCCCCAGGGATACAATGTCCTGCCTTATCACTCTAACTTTTTAATGTAATCACTAGACTGCTCTGAATGGTTGCCCTACTTTTCTTTGATGACGGTAGTGACCAAAAAGGCTGAACAGTACTCTGATGTCAACTTTGTTTATTTTTAACTTTTATTTTTAGCATTTATCTATTTATGTATTCATTTATGTATTCATCAGGTCTTACTTGCAGCAGGCAGGATCTTCGTTGCATCCTTGGGATCTCTAGTTGCAGCATATGGACTCTTTAGCTGTGCTGCATGGGCTTAGTTGTTCTGTGGCATATGGGATCTTAGTTCCCTAACCAGGGACTGAACCTGAGTCATCTGCAGTGTAAAGTGGATTCTTAACCACTAGACTACCAGGGAAGTCCTTGACTTTTTATTCTATATTGGAGTATATTTGATTAACAATATTGTAATCATTTCAGATGTATGGCAAAGTGATTCAGTTGTACAAATACATGTATCTATTCTTTATCAAATTCTTTTTCCATTTAGGTTGGTACATTATATTGAGCAGAGTTCTGATGTCACTTATAAGGAGGAAAATTTACAAAGACTTTGGTAACATTTTCCAGGAAGTTTTTAGCCAAATCTCCACAATTTAAATTTCACAGCATAAATGGTACAAGACTTCTCAGATCAACTCAGTTCAATTCGATTGTTATTTATTAAACATCTACTATAAGCCTGGAGGTTAGCTTCATTCATGTGACATAAAAATGAATATTTCATGGCCTCAACCTTGATTTTTCACTGTCAATATTTCTGGAAAACAATGCTTTCAGTGTGTTGTGATATGCTGTGAGATAGTATGAGCAGCTAAACATAGGAACCCAGAGGAACATGAAATTTATGCTGGGGAATCTTCCTGGTAAAGGTGGTACCTACTCATTATGTTTTGAAGGTAGCCAGGCAAATGGACAGACACCCAGTTATCAGTAATCGCTATCTATGAAAGCTTAGACTACTGAAAGGGGTCCTTTCTTTTATTTATGTAAATTATAAGATGTTCTTTAATTTTTATTTTTTTTAATAGAGAGTTGCCATTTTGTCATACAAATCGAAGGAAGTTGAGTCCTTTTGTAATAGTCACTAGGTTTATTACATGACAGGTTCAATGATATTTGTAATTATAACTTATATTGCATACTTTAATAAATAGAGAGGTCATCCCACAAAGAAATCAGAAGGCAGGCTTCCTAAGTATCTAGAACAGCATGTGCAGAGGACTGGAAGGAAAGAGTAGTAAACGGTGGACTAGATATTACCAGAACAGTGACCAGAAGTGCTGAATAAAGATGTGTGTCTGGGGCTGATGCAGACATATGGTTCTCTGGAAGTCCCCTGAAATCAGGAAATGAGTGAGCATGGCTTTCAATCCAGGTGGTACTCTTCATCACCCTATATTTCGGGACATGGAGAGTACATGCTAAATAGACACTAGTTCTTTTCTCAGATGTGTGTCTAGTTTGTCATCTCAAAGCAAAGTAGCCTCTCAATTACTCAGTAAAACTCAGTTTACTCAGTAAATTTAAGGGGAAAAGTACTCATATTTTCTCAAAAAAAATATATATCTCATGATGAAATAAATAAAATGAATAGTTAGCTATAATCTATTCATTGTTATAAATGAGAAGCATTCATGCTTTTTCACTCTGAAATCCAAGTATAAAGATTACAGAAGACATTGATGGTATCAGCTAAGTGATTCATGGCTGATAATCCCACAAGAACCCCTTAAGATAATCAAGTAGGCAGATTCATTTAAGATGACCATGAGTCTTTGATTTTACCAGTGGTGTTTATTAGCTCAATTAAATTATTACATATGTTTGGGTTTTATTGACATTTAAGTGGAAACAAAGAGAGGAAAATAATATTTCCTCTGGGGTATTTAGCTCATCATTACTGAATTGAATCAGAAAGTGATCATGGATCTGACTATGAGCTCAACCCCACTCTCCATATACACACTGAATTCCTAAGAAAGTAACCTGAGTAATAAAGTAACAACTTTAATGAAGTTTTTCAAAGTTTTGATGATTATTCAAATCATGATAGCTGTATTGTTTTTATTACTCTGACACTGTTTTATGTGGTATCCTACTTTGGTTTCCCTGGAAACAAACTCTGAAACTGAGTGTTGCCTGTAGAAAACATACTAAGGAAAACTCTTGGGACATACACTTCCAGAGAAACAAGGAGAGCAGGGAGCAGGTGAACCCTGATGACTGTAGCTGCAGCCTCTGAACATCTTACATGAAGCTCTAGAGTTGATCAGTCTTACAGAGGTGTTCTGAGGAGGAGCATGGTTTGAGGTCTTTGTAGTCCTCCGTCAGCCAGTCATCTGCTGCTGGCTGCCCCTGGGTCAGGCAGAACTCCCACAGTAGGTTGTGTGTCTATGAGCTATCAGCAATGGATATTCCAGCAGCCAAGGGATGGGTACATCCACTCTGAAGAGGGGATTGGGGATATAGTGATAAGACCAATTATACACTTTACCCACTGGGTGTAATTTTATCCACTTTATCCACTGGGTGGATTATAGGCATACCTTGTACTGAAAATCATGATGAGAAAATAAGAAAGTTTCTGTGCTTGAGCAAATGTGATTTTATCTGATCTGGTTCAATGGGTCATAATATTTGGAATCCCTATGGGACCAGGGGTGGAGAAGGCAATGGCACCCCACTCCAGTACTCTTGCCTGGAAAATCCCATGGGTGGAGGAGCCTGGTAGGCTGCAATCCATGGGGTTGCTAAGAGTCAGACATGACTGAGTGACTTCACTTTCACTTTTCACATTCATGCATTACAGAAGGAAATGGCAACACACTACTGTGTTCTTGCCTGGAGAATCCCAGGGACAGGGGAGCCTGGTGGGCTGCCATCTACAGGGTCGCACAGAGTCGGACATGACTGAAGTGACTTAGCATGGGACCAGGGGAGACATTTGAGTTTAAAGTTTTATTTGATTTGGGGGATTTCCTTGAAAATCAATTTTAGTTGATCAAAACTTTCGAATCAAGTTTTGATATATTTTTCTTGCTTTGTTTTGGAACATCGCTTTCATAACTTATGGAAAGGAGAAAGGTGAAATGCAGCAAATGGAGACAGAAGAGATGGAAAATGAAGCCACTAGATAGAAGACTTGCTTTGTGTTAGATTTCATTTCATTCATAGGATTGAGAAATCTTGCTTATTAAACTGTCTACTTTGTTTTCTGATTTGTTCAGGGTGGAGGAAAGAATTACCAGCTTAGTGTCTGGTTGTGCTGATATGCTTGTATCAGAATAAATAGAGTGTCAGGGAAAGTGTGTCAGGCTTCATGGAGAAATAGGGCATGGATATTCCATTTGGTGAAGGGCAAAGAAGTCCTAGAGGAAAAAGTGGGAACCCTAGTCTGGAAGTTTGAGTCATAGGCTCATCCTACAGGTCTGGATTAATCATGCCCTCTTGGCCATGCCATCCCCTGTATGCTAATGCATGCTAAATTGCTTCAGTCCTATCTGACTCTTTGTGAGCCTATGAACCATAGCCAGCCAGGCTCCTCTGTGCATGGGATTCACTAGGCAAGATTACTGGAGTGGGTTGCCATGCCTTCCTCCAGGACATCTTCTTGACCCAGACATCGAACCTATTTCTCCTGCATCTCCCGCATTGGCAGACAGGTGGATTCTTTACCACTAGTGCCGCCTGAAAAGCCACTTCCTCAATTTCTTCAGCTGTTAAATGGGCCTAGTTAACTCACAGAGTTATGAGATCAGAAAATAAGTCTTTGTACAGATTTTGCAAAGTATAGAGCATTAAGAAATAATTCATAGAAAATGGAACTATGACCATAGAACTCAGTATGAGAGGATTGATAGAATAAGTTAGGAAAGTTCAAAGTTCTAAGTGAAAGTTTCAGACCACTAAGTATCACCTTAGAAATATTATTTTGAAATAAAATACTGAGGTGATAATCTATCAAAAGTGCTAGACACACTGCCTCCCACCCAGATGAAAAACAGTACATGGACACTGATACTCTCTATTTTTAAGTCAGAGTCCTGGTGTGACGTATACTGTAAAATGTAAAATACTCAGGGAATTGGATGATTATTGAGCAGTAGACAAATGAACATAACCGTACTTCTTTTTCCCCCATTTCTCCACTAAGAACTTCTAGACCAGTTGATACATCAGGATCCCACTCCTTTTTTCTTTAACTGACTAAATTAGTACAAAATAAAGGCTATTAGTGGAGACCAAGAAAGTTCCTTCGAAATAGTGTTTCCTCCACATCCAGTAATCCAATGCTTGTATGCAACATGCTTACATTTTTTTTCTTAATTGAAGTATAATTGACTTACAATGTTATGTTAGTTTCAGGTGTACAGCAAAGTGATTCAATTATATGTGTGCGTGTGCATTTAGTTGTGTCCAACTCTTTTTTTCCAGGCAAAAATACTAGAACGAGTTGCTATTTCCTATTCCATGGGATCTTCCTGACCCAGGGATCGAATCCAAGTCTCTTGCATCTCCTGCATCGGCAGGTAGATTCTATACCACTATTCCACCTGGGAAGCCATATATATATTCTTTTTCAGGTTCTTTTCTTTATGCATTATTAAAAATGTTAAGCAAATTTCCCTGTTCTATATACTAGTCTTCATTGGTTATTTATTTTATATATAGTAGTGTGTATATGACTGAGTGATTGAGAATGAGCACAAGTCTGAATATGCAACACTATTTCCAATAGGCAAGACACAGAAGCACCAAGTTTTTAAAGGGCATTTATATTTGTTTTCAATGATTCTTATGCACTGGACAAATGCATAGGACTGTGTAAATCTGCGAGTTCAGATTAGATACAGTTTGATTTAGATTGAGGAAGACCTCCTCTCTTAATAACTTGAAGACTTTATACATATAATATGTCCATTCTCCAAAGAGGATTAAAGAAAAGTCAGGCAATTGTAGAGATACTGTTGCTAATGATGAAACACCTGCTGGATGATCAACTTTTCTCTTTAACTATTAATAAAAGTGACCTCAGTTTACTTAAAATAAACTTGAACTGAATAAGCTTCCTGATCACTTTTATGTTCTAAATGGGTGTTGCTTAGCATGAATACAATGAGCAGTGACAGACAACACATTTGATAGACAAGTACTAAGGGAGGAGATCAAACACGAATTCTACAAAGCTGTGTTAGCACACCATAAACATAATAAACAAATTCAGATGAAAAGAAAGTTCATGAATAATGGATGAGGGATTCATTGAACACTATTAAAATATGCAGACTTTGGGTGGCTGACAGATTCCAGATGGAATAGGTCCAAAGGACAGGTGAGTGAAAGATAGGCCAACAAAGAAAAACTGATTAAAGAATGCGAGGAGAATATCCCCAAACGGGAGCTCTGGAGAGCACATTTTCATTGTACCTATTTAAATCAGTTTGCCAGTAGAAGAATATGCAACATGTATATGACATTAATAATCAAACGTATAGACAATAGTGGAAAAAAAGAAGAAAATAAAAGAAGATGAGGAAATACAAAGTTAAATGGGCAAGCATGGTAAATGCAAACAGCAAAAGTCATGATGAAATAAAAGCACTATGCTTTCCTTTCCTTTAGTCCATCTAAGTAAAATCAGTCCTGGGTGTTCATTGGAAGGACTGATGTTGAAGCTGAAACTCCAATATTTTGGCCACCTGATGCAAAGAGCTGACTCATCTGAAAAGACCCTGATGTTGGGAAGGATTGAGGGCAGGAGGAGAAGGGGACAACAGAGGATGTGATGGTTAGATGGCATCATCGACTTAATGGATGAGTTTGGGTAAACTCCAGGAGTTGGTGATGGACAGGGAGGCTTGGCGAGCTGCAGTTCATGGGGTCACAAAGAATCGGACACGACTGAGCAACTGAACTGATGCTGATACTTTCCTTTCATGGGAGCCAAATTGGCAGGAGGATTTTGGCTGAGAGTTTATTACTAGGAAATTTGGGCTGCTTCAATAATTTGAAAATTCAGAAGCAAGATATGCTGAAAAGACCCAAAGATTCTTACTCAGAGAAAGCAAGGTCGAGATATGATTTGTTCAAGAAAGAGAGATGCTTTTCTGAAAAGTTTTCTCAATTCATATTTTGAAGACTAATGCTTAATATACTAACAGTTCTTTATTTTGCATTAGTGAGAGAGAAACTTTCTCATAAATAAATTTTCCAGGTTATAACAATGTTTTCCATTCAACTATCACTTTAAAAATAATAGATTTCAATTATAAAAATGAAAAATATATGCATCCATGTTTTTCTACCTTTAGGAAATATTATCAACTTTTTTTTTCTTTCATAGATAATAGAAACCTTACCTTCATTACCTTCATTATTATAGTGGGAACAAATGTGATAATATTTTTTGATGTAATATTATATTTTACATAATAATAATAGTAGTAGTAGTAGTTGCTCAGTTGTGTCTGAATCTTTGTGATCCCATGGAAGTGTAGCCTGCTAGGCTCCTGTCCATGGAAAAGGCAAACGTACCAGAGTAGGTTGCCATTTCTTTCTCCATATATTATACATATTGTATACTAATTTAGCTGTTACCATGGTTCTTGTCCTCAAAAAGTAATCCCTGCTTATATTAGCCCATATATATGTTAGTACTTTGAACTTAATGTAGACAGAATTCTTTGGTTCTTAGTTTTCTAAGGTTGAAAAATGGCATACTTTAGCTTACCTTTCTATAACATTGTATAGACCGTCCAGGTTTGAGAGAAGAAAAGTAGCAACTTACACAGAGGTAGAAAGGTCATAAGTTCTGAAAGGAGTTGGGGAGATCCATTAAGATAATCCTTGGAGGTTTTGCTGAATAGAATGATAAAGCATTAAAATAGGAATATCAATAGTGGCTAATCTTTCTGAGAACATTCCATTTGTCAGAAGTTTTGTTACATATTGACAATAATTATTTCATTTATCTATCAAACAGAGGTGACAGCATTGAGATGGTGGATAGGAGATCCCAACCTTCATCCCCTCACAAAAATCCACATTAGACAGGCATCCACAAACAAAAATAGCTCTAGGAAAGCCCACTTAAGAAACTTCAGCAATGTAGTACAACAATCTGAGATTAACTGAACAAAAAGAAGGAAGACAGCTGCATATTGCTTTCATCATCCCATCCATCAGGCTGACATTGCTCAGTGACAAGAGGGAACTCCCCATTGAGAAATAGTTCCTCTCACAGAGAAAAGAAGGTCAGGACCAGGAGCCAATCCAGACCTCTGGATCTGTGTAAGTGCAAGAAACCAGCCCATATATCCACGTGCTTATTTTAGTCACAGATAATATATCAGATCATGTGTATATTTACTATATATATATGCAAATTGTGTATTTATAAATATATATTGTATATTTACTCTATATATATAGTATATACATTGCATATTTACTATATATATATATATATATATATATATATATATAAAGATCTCCTCTTTGGTGTTAATTTCATTGTTAGATATCCACTTTGGTTCTAGCTTCCATCCAGGTGTTATCTCCCTCCAATCTAGTTTTGTTGTTTCCTGTTTGTTTTTTCCATTTCATGTGTAATGTCTTTTTTCCTGTTTGGAGCCTGATAAATGTATTAAAATCAGAGTGTATTTGTGTATGTGTGTATTCATGACACTTATAAAAGATGTTTTGCAGTAGAAATGTTATTAGTCTTCATATGGACTCTGAATATTGTTTATTGTAGTAAAATTTATTTTTTATTTAAAGTTTTTCATTTAAAATTTAAAAGTTTATCTTTTGTTGTAGTAAAATTTTGTATAGAGTAAAGCAGAAATCATATTTTCAACTTATTGTTGTGGTAGATGTTTACAACTTTATAATTAGCATCTCAATTCAGATATACACCATTTTCTTCACTTTAGAAAGTTCCACAGAGAAGGCAATGGCACCCTACTCCAGTACTCTTGCCTGGAAAATCCCATGGGTAGAGGAGCCTGGTAGGCTGTAGTCCATGGTATCGCTGAGTCGGACACGACTGAGCAAATTCAATTTCACTTTTCACTTTCACGCATAGGAGAAGGAAATGGCAATCCACTCCAGTGTTCTTCCCTGGAGAATCCTGGGGACAGGGGAGCCTGGTGGGCTGCTGTCTATGGGGTCACACAGAGTCGGACATGATTAAAGCAACGTAGCAGAGCAGCAGCAGCAGCAGAAAGTTCCAGAGTTCCAAGGCTCTGAAGAAATGGGCATAACTGGTAAAAATTATTTAAAAACCAATCACTTAGTCTCTAAAGGGAATTTCCTGATGGTACAGTAGATCCTCATACTACCATTGCCAGAGGCCTGGGTTTAATCCCTGATCAGGGAACTAAGATCCCACAAGCTACGTGGCATGTCCCTCTCCAAAAAAAGTCTCTGGAAATTGTCCTAAGAGCATACAGAAAGTAAAGAAATATTTATTAAAGATAATCTACTAAAACACAATAAAATAACAAGTCTGTGGCATTCAAAGTGTGACCTCCTTTCCTCCTCCCAGATCAGCACAACAGAAGCTCTTTTCAGGTGGATGCAGCCAAGAGCATTGCCCTTGCCCAGCCCCAGATCCAGTCAAGAGCTATAGTATCCTCCCAGGAGGGGCAATCTCCCCAAATTCCTATTTTTCTAAATCTGAGTTGCAAAGGCTTAATTCAAGGCTGGTGTTGCTGGGAAGTTGGGGATTCTCTTTCACACAGCCTTTCATATCATGAAAGATGTGTCAGAATGATAATACAAGAACCCTAATCATCCTCACCTTAGATCATCAAGAGGCACTTAGTGAACTCATGGAGTACTAAGTGCTTTCATAGAGTACTCTCTTATGCAGGGGAAGGAAACTCAAAAAGTCATAGCAGAAGCTATGACATCTGCTTTAAACTTCATCTGAAGTAGGGGTGTCATGGGGCTTCCCTTGTGGACCAGTGGCTAAGATTCTGTGCTCTCAATGCAGGGGCCAGGTTTGATCTCTGGTTAGCAAACACCAGGGATTCTCAGGTATTGTTCAGTCACCCAATTATTTCCGACTCTTTGCAACCCCATGGACTGCAGTACACCAGGCCTCCCTGTCCCTTACCATCTCCAAGAATTTGCCCAAGTTCATGCCCATTTCATTGGTGATGCCATACAACCATCTCATCCTCTGATGCCCTCTTCTCCTTCTACTTCTGCTTCTTCTCCCCCTGGTTCTGCTTCTTTTCCTCCTTCTCCTTCTCAATATTTCCCAGCATCAGGGACTTTTCCAATGAGTCAGTTGTTCACATCAGGTGACCAAAATACTGAAACTTCATCATCAGCATCAGTCCTTCCAATGAATGTTCAGGGTTGACTTCCTTTAATATTGACTGACTTGATCTCTTTGCAGTCCAAGGGACTCTCAGGAGTCCTCTCTAGCACCACAATTCGAAGGCATCAATTCTTTGGTGCCTTGCCTTATTTAGATCTAGCTCTCACAACCTTACAGGACCACTGGGAAAACCATAGCCATGAGTATACAGATCTTTGTTGGCAGACTGATGTCTCTGCTTTTCAACACACTGTCTAGGTTTTTCATAGCTCTCTTGCCAAGAAGCAATCATCTTATGATTTCATGGCTTCAGTCACCATCCACAGTGATTTTAGAGCACAAGAAGAGGAAATTTGTCACTACTTCCACCTTTCTCCATCAATTTGCCATGAAGTCAACATTCAGAAAATGAAGATCATGGCATCTGGTCCCATCACTTCATGGGAAATAGATGGGAAAAAAATAGAAACAGTGTCAGACTTTATTTTTTTGGGCTCCAAAATCACTGCAGATGGTGACTGCAGCCATGAAATTAAAAGACGCTTACTCCTTGGAAGAAAAGTTATGACCAACCTAGATAGTATATTCAAAAGCAGAGACATTACTTTGCCAACTAAGGTCCGTCTAGTCAAGCTACGGTTTTTCCTGTGGTCATGTATGGATGTGAGAGTTGGACTGTGAAGAAGGCTGAGCGCCAAAGAATTGATGTGTTTGAACTGTGGTGTTAGAGAAGACTCTTGAGAGTCCTTTGGACTGCAAGGAGATCCAACCAGTCCATTCTGAAGGAGATCATCCCTTGGATTTCTTTGGAAGGAATGATGCTAAAGCTGAAGCTCCAGTTCTTTGGCCACCTCATGCGAAGAGTTGACTCATTGGAAAAGACTCTGATGCTGGGAGGGATTGGGGGCAGGAGGAGAAGGGAACGACCGAGGAAGAGATGTCTGGATGGCATCACGGACTCGATGGTCATCAGTCTGAGTGAATTCCGGGAGATGGTGATGGACAGGGAGGCCTGGCGTGCTGTAGTTCATGGGGTTGCAAAGAGTCGGACATGGCTGAGCGACTGAACTGGACTAAATGGGGCCAGATGCTATGATCTTAGTTTTTTTTTTTTTTTTAATATTTAGTTTTAAACAGGGTTTTTCATTCTCCTCATTCACCATCATCAAAATGTTATTTAGTTCCTCTTTGTCTGTCATTTGAGTGGTATCATATGAATATCTGAGGTTGTTTATGTTTCTCCCCACAATCAATTTTGATTCCAACCTATAACTCATCCAGCCCAGCATTTCTCATGATGTGCTCAGCATATAAGATTAAATTAACAGGGTGAGAACAGATAGTCCTGCTGTACCCCTTTCTCAATTCTGAACCAATCAGTTGCTCCAACAGGGTTCTAAATGTTGCTTTTTGATCCTTATACAGATTTCTCAGGAGACAGATAAGATGGTCTGGTATTTCAATCTCTTTAGAAGCTTTCCACAATTTGTTGTCATCCACACCGTCAAAGGCTGTAGCATAGTCAATGAAACAGAGGTAGATATTTTTCTGGAATTCCCTTGCTTTCTCTATGATCCAGTGAATGTTGAAAATTTGATCTCTGGTTTCTCTGCCTTTTCTAAACCCAGCTTGGATATCTGGAAATTCTTGGTCTGCATAATGTTGAAGCCCTACCATGAAAGGTTTTAAGCATGGCCTTACTAGCATGGGAGCTGAATGCAATTGTCTGATAGTTAGAACATTCTTTAGTACTGCCCTTCTTGGGAATTAGGATGAGGACTGACCTTTTCCAGCCCTGTGGCCACAGCTGGATCTTCCAGATTTGCTGATGAGAGGGTAACAGGCAGGAAGGCCAGAGGTCTCCAAACGGAGGAAATAACCTGCAAGTGTCAGACATTTTTTTCTCTCTTAAGCGGCAGGAGGAAACAAAGTAGCAATATTTTTCCTTCTCTACACAAATTTAAAAGGAGGTTTCTCATAAAATTCTGTGTTGCCATGACGCCTGGTTTCACCTGAAGTTAACAAATGCCGTTTTCTTATGGAAATGTTTATCTTAGGCTATGCTAATGTACTATGCATTTACCCCAAACCCTGATGTTATACACTGATACTGTTCCTCTAATCTATGTAAATAACACTATTTGCATGGTGCTCTGCCCTTCTTCAAGATTCAAGTTAATCCTTTTATGGCCCAAAATGAACCATATGGAGCCAAGATTATCCCAAAATACATCTCATGGGTGAGGGGCCTGGTGCCATTCTAAGTTTTGAGACATTCCTTTCTTTCATTAACAGACTGCTGGTAACTATATAACATCCAGCTAAAGACTAGCAGGGGGGTACTCTTTCTGCCCCCTTCTGATGAGTATGTCAGAAGCTTTCTCTATCTCCTTTATACTTTAATAAAACTTTATTACACAAAAGCTCTGAGCGATCAAGCCTCGTCTCTGGCCCCGGATTGAATTCTTCTCCTCCGGGGGCCAAGAATCCCGGCGTCGTAATTCAACAACAACCTTTCACTGACATATTGAGAGCAACACTTTGATAGCATCATCTTTTAGGGTTTTGAATAGGCCTACTGGAATTCCATCACATCCACTAGCTTTACTGACAGCAGTGCTTCCTAAGGGCCACTTGACTTCACACTCCAGAATGTCTGGCTCTGAGTGAATGACCACACCTTCGTGGTTACCTAGTTAATTAGGATCTTTTTTTGTTAAGTTATTCTGTAAAAAAAACCTGCCTGACAATCAATGAGACTTAAGAGGTACCAGTTTAATACCTCTGTCAGAAAGATCCCCTGGAGGAGGGCACGGCAACCCATTTCAGTATTCTTGCCTGGAGAAGCCCATGGGCAGATGAGCTTGATGGGTTACATACAGTCCATGGGGTCACAAAGAGTCAGACAGGACTGAAGCAACTTAGCATGCCTGAACAGGGAACTTGATCCCTCATGCTGCAACTAAGAATTCGCTTACCATAATTAAGGATCCTGCATGCTGCAATGAAGATAAAAAATCCAGCATACTGCAGCAAAGACCCAGTGCAATCAAACAGATAAATTACATATTAAAAATAAAATAAAATAAAGTAAGGGTGCCAGTCCAAAAGAATTACACCACGTCCCTGGTTTAGGCACCAGAGCTCTGGATCAGATATTTTGACCAGAGTTAGAGATGGTCTCCCCTCAAGAGCTGAACTTATTTAAAACAGAGAAAGGAGAATTTCAGTCCTAAGGGAACTCTTAAAAAACAATGAGAATTTTGATAGTAAGCAAGCTAAATCATAAGCAAGCTATGTTATCAGAGAGAACAAAGAAAGAGAGCTAAGAAGGGTCCTCTAGAGATAAGAACAAATCACAAAGACCTATTTCAGAAACAACCACTGCAAAGAATGCCAACAGCCTATGGAATAAGTGAGGCCCCAGGGTATTGTTGAAAATAATAGAGCAATCAGCTGGCAATTAGTGAAACATAATAGCTGAATGTGGTCAGAAAATGAAAGAAGGAGCCTTATTAAAATCTTTGTCTTGTCAAGGTGAATTTGCAAATATCCAGTCTGTGTAGTTTGAAGAATAATATCAGAGGAGTCACATGGCAGAAGAAAATAGACATCATTAAAATAGTTCAGCCAGTCATTGAACAAATTTAAAAAGTGAATAAAAACAGGAAAGCAGATGTGGGAAGACAATAAACCAGAATATCTGCAATATATTATCTATAATCATCAGGTTTCAAAAAAAATTATAAAGTTGGCAAAGAAACAAGAAAGTCTGACTTACATACAGCAGGAAAAAGAAAAACATAATGTAAGCAACAAAATCTGCCATGAACAGTTGAGAACTGAAGAAACCTTGGGACTTCCCTGGTGGCTCAGACGGTAAATAATGTCTGCCTACAATGTGGGAGACCCGGGTTCAATCCCTGGGTCGGGAAGATTCCCTGGAGTAGGAAATGGCAACCCGTTCCAGTATTCTCGCCTTAAAAATCCCATGGATGGACGAGCCTGGTAGGCTATAGTCCATGGGGTTGCAAAGAATGGGACACTACTGAGTGATTTCACTTTCTTTCATGAAGACTTCATGATAGACACCATATTCAAATAAATAATGGGAATCATGCTTAATAATGAAAATTTACTTCAATATCTCATCAGGTAGAGAATATCCATATAGATAAAATTACTTTAAAAAACGAAAATCTGGATTTGAATAATACAACTGAAAGGAAATTTTACTAGAAGTGTTCAAGAGGAGATGGTGAATTGGCAGAAGTAATTCAGAAACCTGAAGAGAGATAACAGAGATTAGGCAATCCAAATGGCACCCCACTCCAGCACTCTTGCCTGGAAAATCCCATGGACGGAGGAGCCTGGTGGGTTGCAGTCCATGGGGTTGCTAACAGTCAGACACAACTGAGCGACTTCACCTTCACTTTTCACTTTCATGCACTGGAGAAGGAAATGGCAACCCACTCCAGTGTTCTTGCCTGGAGAATCCCAGGGGTGGGGGAGCCTGGTGGGCTGACGTCTATGGGGTCGCACAGAGTTGGACAGGACTGAAGCAACTTAGCAGCAGGCAATTCAAATAACTAACATTTAAATATTTTCTTTTAAAAGGTATTTTGTTTTTATGCTGGATAAGGTAATTGATTTTCAAATATTAAACCAAACTCCCTGTATAAACTTCAGTTGGCCAAAAAGTTTTATATGTAATGCTGGGTTCAGTTTGGATAACATTTTAATTAAGGGTGATTGTGTCTATGTTCATGAAAAATATTGGTTTATAGTTGGTTTCCTCATAACATTTTGATTAGATTTTTGTATCGAATTATGCTGATTACACAAAATATAGGTGGGTGTTTTCTCTGCCTCTGTTCTCAGAAAGATTTGTATTTCCCTTAAATATTTGATTTAATTCACTGGTGAAACTTTTAGACCTTTAGTTTCTTTAAATCATAATAAAAATAAATCCACTTTTTATATTTTTATCTGTTCTGGTTGGTCCAACTTCCCGTTTAGTATCATTTTATCCTGAAAATATCTTTCTGCATCTCTTTTATCTGAAAAATTATTTAGATTCCATTTTGAAGAAAATTTTCCCTGAATACAAAATTATTTTTTATTTAGAACTTTTAAAATATTTCCCTATTGTTTTATGGCCTCCTAGTTCCTGGAATTATTTATTACAATCATTTTCTTGTTTGTAATCCACTTTTGAAAATATTTCCTCTCTCTTTCCAGCACTTTGACTGCAATGTGTTTCATAATGGTCTTCATTATATTTATCCTGCTCAGAGTTTGCTGAAATTCTTGGAAGCATGTGTGAAATTTGACAATATTTCGGCTTTTTTTTTTCAAGTATATTTTCTGTCCTCTTCTATCTTATTTTACCCTTTGGAAATTTTGTTTATATTTGAATTAGACAACTTCGTATCGTCCTACATGTAACTGTGGTTTTGTTAACTTATATTTTCGTCTTTTTTTTCTCTCTGTGGAAGAGGGCACATAATGTATATTTTTCCATTTTTAGCTTTTTTATTACAAGACGCTTACTCCTTGGAAGAAAAGTTATGACCAACCTAGATAGTATATGCAAAAACAGAGACATTACTTTGCCAACTAAGGTCCGTCTAGTCAAGCTATGGTTTTTCCTGTGGTCATGTATGGATGTGAGATTTGGACTGTGAAGAAGGTTGAGCGCCAAATAATTGATGCTTTTGAACTGTGGTGTTGGAGAAGAGTCTTGAGAGTCCCTTGGACTGCAAGGAGATCCAACCAGTCCATTCTGAAGGAAATCAACTCTGGGATTTCTTTGGAAGGAATGATGCTAAAGCTGAAGCTCCAGTACTTTGGCCACCTCATGCAAAGAGCTGGCTCATTGGAAAAGACTGTGATGCTGGGAGGGATTGGGGGCAGAAGGAGAAGGGAATGACCGAGGAAGAGATGGCTGGATGGCATCACCGACTCAATGGACATGAATCTGAGTGAACTCCGGGAGATGGTGATGGACAGGGAGGCCTGGCATGCTGCGATTCATGGGGTCGTAGAGTCGAACACGACTGAGTGACTGAACTGAACTGATTCTTTTTTCTACCATCTATTTGTTATTACACCAATACATTGAACCTTTATTTCAGATATTCTACTTTTTTTATTTTAGAATTCAAAATTGTTCTTTTTTTTTTTTTATCGTTTGCATTACTGTGCTGTTATTTACCATCTGTTCCTTCATTGTGACATCTTTTTTATATTATTCAGCATATTTATAATCGGTTCTTCAAAGTGCTTGTCAGATAATTCCAACATCTGTGTGAACTGTAGATCTATCTTTATTGGCTGATTTTTTTTTTTTCTTTTTCTTAGCTATGAATTGTATTTTCATGTTTCTTCCGTGTACTCTGTCAGTTGTATGATGTGCATTATACCTCTTTATATTATAGGGCTTCTGCCTTTTGTTCTCTGAATAATATTACTTTCTGTTTAAATAGGTAGATAAATTCCTTGCTGACAACCTTGAGCTTCTGGATGCTTGGTTTCATTAGTGAGATTATGTTAAAGTTTGTCCTTTGTGTTGGGGAAAATCCTTAGGTATAGTGTATATTCTGTAATCATTAACTATGGCCTTTTTTGATTTTTAGTAGGAAGCTTGGTGGATTATTCCTCTAACTTGGTGGGATTACAACTAAAAATTCTATTAATATCTCCTTGTTGGATGATAGTTGAAATCTCTGTGCATGTTTTTTAGTTTTCCATCTGACTCTCTGTTTTCTTTCCCACACTTGTACAGTTCATGGATCAGATACAGATTTGACGTTAGTTCACATATAGATTTCAAGTGTTCTTTTTTGTGGCTTCCTACTTTTCTGGAATTCTACCCCTGCTTTCTGCAGCCCCAGAAAAGGGCTTTGCCCTGCATGTTCTGGAGCATGCACTCAGGAAAAAAAAAAAAAGCCATACAAATATAAATCTAAAACTTGAATTATTAATGATGTTTTAAAATTGTAGTTTAGTTGCTATTTTAAAAGTTTACTACCAACATTGTTTTTGTCTCATTAGTTATTAAATATATGTCATAAATGCAATGATTTGAGTACTTTTGTTTTGAGACTGACCTCCTTGCTGAGGTCGTAATTATGTATAAGTTATCCATTTAAATTTGTTTATTTCAAACAAGGATTATAATTCTTTTAAATAATATTTCCTTCTAATAGCTTCTGCTGTTTTTCTTAGTTTAAATTTACTTGTATAATTCTGTCTGCTAGCACTTTTATACTATTATTCAACCTTAATTATTATTATTGCTATTACTATTTTCATATATAATTATTTTAAGTTATAGAACATTATGCCAGTTTTCTAAGAGTGCATTTAAAAATAGGTTTAGATATTAAATACTATTATGCTTTTTCAGTATCTCTTAGGACAATCATACATCTACTATTTATTTTTTGGTCTAAAGAGAGGATGAATGATATTAATAGATGTCATGACGATGAATCATTCCAGTGTTTCAGAATGAATATTGATTGGTCAGTGAGTACTATTTTAATACATCAGTGGGTTTTATTTTCTAACTATTAATGTAGAATTGTTGAATCATTATTAACAATGAAATAGCATGATTTTTTCCACATATTTTTAAGGTGGTGATGCAAGGTTTGCAAGCCTCAAAAAATATTAGGAAGCCTTGGACTGCAAAGAGATCAAACCAGTCAACCCTAAAGGAAATCAGTCCTAAATATTCATTGTAAGGACTGATGCTGAAGCTGAAACTCCAAACGTCCCCTGAACAACAAAGGTTTGAACTGTGTGGGTCCATTTATACAAATATATTTAAAAAATAAATATGCACTTGCCCTCCATATTCACTAGTTAAGCATCCATGGATTCAGTTAAACATGGATTGAAATTTCCATCCACAGGTGGTTTAATCTGAGATTGGGAAATCCAAGGATACAGAGGATCAATTGGCTGTCTTATACTACTTTATTTTATATGAGAGACTTGAGCACCTGCAAATGCTGGTATGCAGCAGGCTTCTCTGGAACCAATCCTTTGAAGATACTAAGGGAAGAGTATTTATTTTGATTAAAAACTCATAAAAACTCAATAGTCAAGGCTTTTTGTGGATTTATATTTCTTTTCCAATTTATTTATGGTTATATTTATTTCTTTTAGAATTTCTACCTTTTATTCACTTAATGTAGTTTATTTTTTATATTTCAGTTCTTTCAGACAAATCTTAAATGGATCAACATTAATTAGTATAAATTCATTTTAATATTTTATTTGATTGTATCAATTCCCATTTAATTTTATATTAAACTCTAGTTTTATTTTTAAAAGACTTTATTTTTATAGAAGCTTTAATTTACAACAAAATTGAAGGAAAAACAAAGGTTTCACATATACCTTTGTTCCTACATATTAATAGCTTCTCCCATTATCAACATCTTTCACCAGAATTGTACATTTTTTCTTAACCAAGGATTTGCCTACATTAACACATCATAATCACCCAAAGTCAGTAGTTTACCATCCGGTTCTCTCTGCTGCTGCTGATGCTAAGTCACTTCAGTCGTGTCCAACTCTGTGCAACCCCATGGACAGCAGCCCACCAAGCTCCTTCATCCACAGGTTTCTCCAGGCAAGAATACCGGAGTTGGATGCCATTTCCTTCTCCACCCGTTCTCTTTAGGTCCTATATATTTCACGTATTTGAACAAAATTATACAGACATAAATTCATCATCATACTCGCATGCAGAGTATTTCAGTCTCCTAAAAATCCTCTGTGTTCTGGCTATTTATCTCTCCGATACACCTAAACCCAGGTGATCTCTGATCTTTTTATTACATAGCTTTACCTTTTCCAGAATCTCATGTCATTGGAACCATAGGATAAGTAGCTTTTAAATATTGAATTTTCCTTCTAATATGCATTTTCAGTTTCTCCATACCTAAATAGCTCATTTCTTTTTTATCACTGAATGCTATTCCATAATCTAGATGTACCACAGTTTGTCATTTCCTTGCTGAAGGACAATTTGGTTGCTTTTGACTATTGGCAATCATGAATAAGGTTACTATGAACATCTGTTTGCAGGTTTTTGTGTGGACATAAAGTTTTCAACTCCTTTGGGTAAGCACTATTCCCGGATTTTATGAATAAAAGTGTGATTAGTTTTGTAATTAATTGCTAAACTGTCCTTCAGAGTTGTTATGTAATTCTGCATTTCCATCAGCAATGTTGCAACAGTTCTTGTTTCTTTACATCCTTGCCAGCCTTTAGTATTGCTAGTAATCTGTATTTTGATCACTTAGATAGATGTGTGACAGTATTTCATGACTGTTTTAATTTGTATTTCCCTGATGACATATGATGTTGAACATTTTTTCATCTGCTTATTTGCCATCTATATGCCTTCTTTGGTGAGATTTCTGTTCAGGACTTTTGTCCACTTTTTAGCATGGCTTTTTTTTTTTTTTTTTTCATTTTAAATCATTGAAGTTTTTAACTATTCCTCATACATTTTGGGTATCAGTCATTTAACAGATGGGTCTTTTTCAAATGTTTTCCCGGTGAGGGGCTTGTCTTCTAATTGTCTTCATACTGTCTTGCATAAGGTGTGATTTTTAGTTTAGTGAAGTCCAGTTTATCACTTATTTATTTCATAGATACCCAAGGTCAGATAGGTTTTCCTGCTGTTGTCTTCTTGGAGTTCTTTTACAGTTTTGTATTTAGGTATATGATCCATTTTGAGTTAATATTTGTGAATAATATAAGTTCTGCATCTAGATTTATTTTTCTGTATATAGATGTCCAGATTTTTTAGAACAGTTTGTGAAAGAGACTGTATTCACTCCATTGTGTTACCTCTATTCCCCTGGCAAAGATCAATTGATTTTATTTATGTGGATTGTAATGAAATTAAAAGATGCTTACTCCTTGGAAGAAAAGTTATGACCAGCCTAGACAGCATATTACAAAGCAGAGACATTACTTTGCCAACAGAGGTCCATCTAGTCAAAGCTATGGCTTTTCCAGTAGTCATGTATGGATGTGACAGTTGGACTATAAAAAAAAGTGAGCACTGAAGAACTGATGCTTTTGAACTGTGGTGTTGGAGAAGACTCTTGAGAGTACCTGGGACTGCAAGGAGATTCAACCAGTTGATCCTAAAGGAAATCAGTCCTGAATAATCATTGAAAGGACTGATGTTGAAGCTGAAACTCCAATACTTTCGCCAGCTGATGCGAATAATTAACTCATCTGAAAAGACACTGATGTTGGGAAAGATCGAAGGTGGGAGGAGAAGTGGACAACAGAGGATGAGATGGCTGGATGACATCACCAACTCAATAGACATGAATTTAATTAAACTCCAAGAGTTGGTGAGGTCTGGTGTGCTGAACTGATTAAGTGACTAAACTGAATTTGACTGTTTTCAAAGTTTAATTATTTAGATTTATTCATCAGTTTTAATGTTATTTATTTTTCTAAAAAAGTAAGTACGAAGTCTATTTTATATAGTTCATTGCGTTAGGGCAATTGTGTCTTGCTTTGGAAATCCTATCAACTTAGAGTAGTGAAGATAATTTCCTATATCCTCTTTCAAAACTCTTGTTAGGTGGTTAAAATAGGAAAAAGGAGTCCAGAATGGTGTTGGATCAAAGACAAGGAAGGGAAACGCCATGAAAATAGAACAAAGGAAGGTCCGAGGGTCAGAGTGAGGACCTCAGGTAGAACAAACAGCACTCTTGACTAGCCCAATTTACATAAGGCAGGTCCAGTGGGAGAAGAAAAAGCATATTAAAAGAGGAGCCAAGGGGCCTGGGATCTCTCGCTCTCTCCGTTGTGTCTTTTGGGTCACCATGCCTTTGAACCACAAAGATGCATTCTCCCTTATTTTCTAAATAAAACTGAGCTGTGACACAGAGCTGTAACACAGATCCATCTAAGAGCTGGTGGTCCTTCGCTTCAACTTTTGTTGTGATGAGACAGAACCAAGGAAATTACACACTCCCCCAACACTCTTAAAGTTTTGCTCTACATATTTCAGTATTTAATCCAAGAGAAATTAACATTTGGAAAACTATGAGATCAGATTACTCTCTTCTTTTATCCCTTATATTAGCAACCAACTGTACTAATAGTATTTACTGAATGCTGCACATTTTCCTATTTGTTTATTCATTCAATTGATATTTATTGAGAATCTAGTGAGAAATACATTTAAAGGATTAGGTCTGATAGAAAGAGTGCCTGATGAAATATGGATGGAGGTTTGTGACATTGTACAGAAGACAGGGATCAAGATCATCCCCAAGAAAAAGAAATGCGAAAAAGCAAAATAGCTGTCTGGGAAGGCCTTACAAATAGCTGTGAAAGGAAGGGAAATGAAAAGCAAAGGAGAAAAGGAAAGATATACCCGTTTGAATGCATAGTTCCAAAGAATAGCAAGGAGAGATAAGAAAGCCTTCCTCAGTGAACAATGCAAAGAAAGAGAGGAAAACAATAGAATGGGAAAGACTAGAGATCTCTTCAAGAAAATTAGAGACACCAAGGAAACATTTCATGCAAAGATGGGCTCAATAAAGGACAGAAATGGTAGGGGCCTAAAAGAAGCAGAAGATATTAAGACGAGGTGGCAAGAATACACAGAAGAAGTATACAAAAAGATCTTCACGACCCAGATAATCACGATGGTGTGATCACTCACCTAAAACCAGACATCCTGGAATGTGAAGTCAAGTGGGCATTAGAAAGTATCACTACGAACAAAGCTAGTGGAGGTGATGGAATTCCAGTGGAGCTGTTTCAAATCCTGAAAGATGGTGCTGTGAAAGTGCTGCACTAAATTTGCCAGCAAATTTGGAAAACTCAGCAGTGGCCACAGGATTGGAGAAGGTCAGTTTTCATTCCAATCCCAAAGAAAGGCAATGCCAAAGAATGCTCAAACTACCACACAATAGCACTCATCTCACACTCTAGTAAAGTAATGCTCAAATTCTCCAAGCCTGGCTTCAGCAATACATGAACCGTGAACTCCCTGATGTTCAAGCTGGTTTTAGAAAAGACAGAAGAACCATAGATCAAATTGCCAACATCCGCTGGATCATGGAAAAAGGAAGAGTTCCAGAAAAAACATCTAATTCTGCTTTATTGACTATGCCAAAGCCTTTGACTGTGTGGATCACAAGAAACTGTGGAAAATTCTGAAAGAGATGGGAATACCAGACTACCTGACCTGCCTCTTGAGAAACCTGTATGCAGGTCAGGAAGCATCAGTTAGATCTGGACATGGAACAAGAGACTGGTTTCAAATAGGAAAAGGAGTACATCAAGGCTGTATATTGTCACCCTGCTTATTTATATTATATGCAGAGTACATCATGAGGAATGTTGGGCTGTAAGAAGCACAAGCTGGAATCAAGATTGCCAGGAGAAAAATCAATAACCTCAGCTATGCAGATGACACCACCCTTATGGCAGAAAGTGAAGAACTAAAGAGCCTCTTGATGAAAGTGAAAGAGGAGAGTGAAAAAGTTGGCTTAAAGCTCAACATTCAGAAACTAAGATTATGGCATCTGGTCCCATCACTCCATGGCAAAAAAATTGGGAAACAATGGAAACAGTGGCTGACTTTATTTGGGGGGGGGGGGGGCTCTAAAATCACTGCAGATGGTGACTGCAGCCATGAAATTAAAAGACACTTACTCCTTGGAAGGAAAGTTATGACCAACCTAGGCAGCATATTAAAAAGCAATGCCATTACTTTGCTAATAAAGGTCTGTCTAGTTAAGGCTATGGTTTTTCCAGTGGTTACGTGTGGATGTCAGTGTTGGACTATAAAGAAAACTGAGCACCGGAGAATTGATGCTTTTGAACTGTGGTGTTGAAGAAGACTCCTGAGAGTCTCTTGGACTGCAACCAGGCCCTCCTAAAGGAGATCAGTCCTGGATGTTCATTGGAAGGAGTGATGTTGAAGCCTAACTCCAACACTTTGGCCACCTGATGGGAAGAGCTTACTCATTTGAAAAGACCCTGATGCTGGGAAAAATTGAGAGCAGGAGGGAAAGGATTAGCAGAGGATGAGATGATTGAACGGCATCATCAACTCGATGGACATGGGTTTGGGTGGACCCCGGGAGTTGGTGATGGACAGGGAGGCCTGATGTAGTGCAGTTCGCGGGGTCACAAAGGGTTGGATACGACTGATCAACTGAACTGAACTGAACTGATTGTGTCTCAGTCATGGTTTCAGGTATTACACTTTACTGAAAATATTAAATAACTTGAAATACATCAGTGAAAAATAATAGAATCCTGTCCTTAATGGAGTTTGTGTTAATCACTGCATGTAAAATAGTCCTATAGTAAAGAGTGAACATAGTAAACTATTGTCATATAGAATAGCTCAGAAGTGGGTAGATGCTCTTAAAAATAAGAGCAGGTCAAAGATGGATGTGAGAAACTTTATTGCAATTTAGACTAGCTGCGATAGGGCTTATTAAAACAGAAAATTTGAGCAAAAATCTAAATGAGGAAATCTAAAAATACTACAGAACAGCCATTTCAGAAGCCCTAAAGAACTTGCAAAGATGGTGTCAATAAAGGACAGAAATGGTATGGACCTAACAGAAGCAGAAGATATTAAGAAGAGGTGGCAAGAATACATGGAAGAACTGTACAAAAAAGATCTTCACGACCCAGATAATCATGATGATGTGATCAATAATCTAGAGCCAGACATCTTGGAATGTGAAGTCAAGTGGGCCAAAGAAAGCATCACTATGAACAAAGCTAGTGGAGGTGATGGAATTCCAGTTGAGCTGTTTCAAATCCTGAAAGATGATGCTGTGAAAGTGCTGCACTCAATATGCCGGCAAGTTTGGAAAACTCAGCAGTGGCCACAGGACTGGAGAAGGTCAGTTTTCATTCCAATTCCAAAGAAAGGCAATGCCAAAGAATGCTCAAACTACTGCACAATTGCGCTCATCTCACATGCTAGTAAAGTAATGCTCAAAATTCTCCAAGCCAGGCTTCAGCAATACATGAACCGTGAACTCCCTGATGTTCAAGCTGGTTTTAGAAAAGGCAGAGGAACCACAGATCAAATTGCCAACATCCGCTGGATCATGGAAAAAGCAAGAGAGTTCCAGAAAAACATCTATTTCTGCTTTATTGACTATTCCAAAGCCTTTGACTGTGTGGATCACAAGAAACTGTGGAAAATTCTGAAAGAGATGGGAATACCAGACCACCTGACCTGCCTCTTGAGAAACCTGTATGCAGGTCAGGAAGCACCAGTTAGAACTGGACATGGAACAAGAGACTGGTTCCAAATAGGAAAAGGAGTATGTCAAGGCTGTATATTGTCATCCTGCTTATTTAAATTATGTGCAGAGTACATCATGAGAGATGCTGGACTGGAAGAAACACAAGCTGGAATCAAGATTGCCGGGAGAAAAATCAATAACCTCAGCTATGCAGATGATGCCACCCTTATGGGAGAAAAGAAGAGGAGCTAAAAAGCCTCTTGATGAAAGTGAAAGAGGAGAGTGAAAAAGTTGGCTTAAAGCTCAACATTCAGAAAATGAAGATCATGGCATCCTGTCCCATCACTTCATGGGATATAGATGGGGAAACAGTGGCAGCAGTGTCAGATTTTATTTTGGGGGGCTCCAAAATCACTGCAGATGGTGACTGCAGCCATGAAATTAAAAGACACTTACTCCTTGGAAGAAAAGTTATGACCAACCTAGATAGTATATTCAAAAGCAGAGACATTACTTTGCTGACTAAGCTCCGTCTAGTCAAGGCTATGGTTTTTCCTGTGGTCATGTATGGATGTGAGAGTTGGACTGTGAAGAAGGCTGAGCGCCAAAGAATTGATGCTTTTGAACTGTGGTTTTGGAGAAGACTCTTGAGAGTCCTTTGGACTGCAAGGAGATCCAACCAGTCCATTCTGGAGGAGATCAGCCCTGGGATTACTTTGGAAGGAATGATGCTAAAGCTGAAGCTCCAGTACTTTGGACACCTCATGCGAAGAGTTGACTCGTTGGAAAAGACTCTGATTCTCAGAGGGATTGGGGGCAGAAGGAGAAGGGGACGACAGAGGATGAGATGTCTGGATGGCATCAGTGACTCGATGAATGTGAGTCTGAGTGAATTCCGGGAGATGGTGATGGACAGGGAGGCCTGGCGTGCTGCGATTCTTGGGGTCCCAAAGAGTCGGACAGGACTGAGCGACTGAACTGAACTGAACTGAAGTGAACTGAACTGAACTGAACTGAAAGAACTTGGCTATTTTTATGCAAAAATGAGAGACCAGGGTGTCAGGGAAAGAAGAGGGAGGAATTAGGAAACTCTGGAAGATAAGGTTCAATAGTAGACAAGGAAGGGGAGGGCTAAAACATGTGATTCCTTTAGGACACTGCAAAAATGCTGGCTTTTACTAAGTGAGACAAGAAATCAGTATAAAGTTTTAGCCAGAGTGATCCAATCTGCCTCTTTTATCTTTTCAAAAAATGACTCTGAAAATTATACACTTGTCACTTTTTAGACTATTTGTGTTTTTTTTTTAATGTTTTCTCAAAGTCATGAAAAGACTGAAAATATGTTCCAGAATAAACAGAATGAAAACACAACTGAGTGCAACATGTGACCTTGGGCTAAATTCTTTGTTATAAAATGCATCACTAGATAAATTGGCAAAATTCAAATGGGTCTCTTGGTGAAGAATATATATATATATATATATATATACTTTACCTTTCTTGCAAATTTTCTTTAAATTTGAAATCTGTCAAATAAAAAATATTAAAAAAGGATCATTTTGGAGGGTACATTATTAAAGTGATGATGGAGTTATCTATCAGAAGATGATGATGGCTCAGCCTACAGAAGGCAGTAAAAAGTGGTAAATCTGTAAGCACACTTTGAAGGTAAAGCCAAGAGAAGTCCCTGGTGGATATATGGCTTTCAGATGGTCCGAGAACATGGGCTAGAATACTTGCCAAATTGGCTAGAATACTTGAGTTGCCATTTCCAAGATGAGAATATGTTTAGTCACTAAATCATGTCTGACTCATTTTGCAAGAGTCAAAAAGAGTAGCCCACCAGGCTCCTCTGTCCATATGATTTCCCAGGCAAGAATATTGAGTGGGTTTGCATTTCCTTCTCCAAGGGATCTTCCTGATCCAGGGATTGAACTCACATCTCCTGCACTGACAGTCACATTTTTTACCACTGCACCACCTGGGGGCCTGGGAGAAGAATGGCTATGGTGAAATAGATTTTTAGAAAGTCAAAGTGAGTGTTGTTCTGCTTTTTAGAAGGTATATCAGACATATTTTGATTTCATTTTAATGTGCTTTGTCTGCAGCCTACTCCAGTCACTTTTGCAGAGTCCTGTTCACTGCACATTTTAACCATCCTTCTGTGTGTGCAATGTGGCAGTATTTTGCCTGAAGCTCATTCCCTGCCCTTCACACTTCATACCCCAGAGACTTCTCTACATCTTGAAATAGTTTGGGGAACAACCTCTGCATTCATACATGCCAACTCCAAAAGAGACCACTCTGGGGCAACATCTCCCAGATAACCAGTTCTTAGATGGACTTCAAAAGACTCTTCATAAGGCCCATAACTTTAAGGGTCTAAAACTCCAGAGCAGGCTGGTGAAGTACAAGCGATAGAGGGAGCAAATAAAGAATGTGTATCCAAGAGAAGGAAGTGATGAACTGACAAGTTCTAGCATTCAAGAAAGGAAGACCATGGCCTCCAGTCCCATCATTTTGTGGCAAATAGATGGGGAAAAAGTGGAAACAGTGACAGATTTTATTTTCTTGGTCTCCAAAATCACCACAGACAGTGACCACAGGCAAAAAATTAAAAGACACTTGCTCCTTGGAAGAAAAGCTATGACAAACCTAGACAATGTGCTAAAAAGCAGAGGCATCACTTTGCCAACAAAGGTATATGTAGTCAAAGCTGTGGTTTATGTATGGATATGAGAGTTGGATCATAAAGAAGGCTGAATGCTGAAGAATTGATGCTTTTGAACTGTGGTACTGGAGAAGACTCTTGAGAGTCCCCTTGGAGAGCAAGGAGATCCTACACATTAATCCTAAAGGAAACAAACACTGAATATTCATTGGAAGGACTGATGATGAATACTTTGGCTTCTGATGTGAAGAGCCGACTTATTGGAAAAGACTCTGATACTGAGAAAGATTGAGGGCAAGAGGAGAAGGGGGTGACAGAGGATGAGATGTGCATTCCAAAGAATGATTGAAATGGATTCAACAGAAAATGAAAATGAAAATAAAGAGTAAAATAAACATTAACTTAAAGGTAAGTTAAAAATTACTAATAAAAACACAAGTCTGATTGTTCAAACTCTTTATACTCACATTCTATTATTTGTGTTCTAACAAGGGAACCAAGAATTGTAGTCCCAGTGTGAGTCATGATCATACTACCTCTCTATTGCTATGAATGAAGCCAAGAACAACTTTTCTTAGAAATGTAGCAGTCTCCATCAAAATTAACTCACTTATTTTCAGGATTTCTTATTTATTGACAAATAAAATACTTAACATTATATGTTTTTCTTTATAAAACTGCTTTAGCTATGGCTTGGTATCTATATAAGAAAAGGTTTTATTTTTAACTTTGTTAAAGCAAAAGTTACTTTTTTCTTTCCAGACATGAAGATTATCTCTGCATTTGTGTCTTATACTTTTTTTTAATGTACATTATGGTCAGAAAGTTTATTCTTTATGATAGTGAGTCTATACAAATTAATGAGACTGTTTTTTTCTCTCTTAGAATATGCTCCATTTTAAGTATGTTCACCATATTCACTTGTATTCAAAAAGAACCTGTATTCTCTATTTATGGTATATTAATTTCTATAGCTTTTGTTAGACCTTACTAAATTTGTTATTTCAATTTAATATATAATTGCTTATTTTTGTTCATACTCTTCCTTTTTGAGGTTTTTTCATAATTTTAGTGTCATATTTAAATAGTTTATTTACTTGTATATTCTGTCTTTTATCATTATATGAAAGTTAAATTATTAGGTACATATGTGCTATTTTAATAGTATATAATTATCGGTCCACTTTTTTAATGTTTGCTTTCATTCTATTTTATAAGATATTAGAATTGCTTTATACTTACTGAGTTATTTTCTTTTCTTTTCAAATTCTTTGTATTTAATTTTTTTGCATTTCCCACAAGGCTTCTCGATTCATTGGATTCTCTAGACAAGAATATTGGAGTGGGTTGCCATTTCCTACTCCAGTGGATCTTCCTGACCCAGGGATTGAACTTGTATCTCTTGTGTCTCTTGCGTTGACAGGCAAGTTCTTTACCACTAGTACCACTTGGGAAGCCCTGATGTTTCCTTGTAGGACACATATTGTCATATTGTGTCTTGTTTTTCTTAAACAATATAGTACCAAGAGTTTTTGAGGGGTAAGTCAAATGCATTTATGCTTACTGTTATTTCTCTATCAAAACTCATTTCTACCATTTTATTTCATATATTTTTGAATTATCATGCTTTTCCTTTTTCCTTCCTGACTTTCAATGGACAGAAACTTTTTACTTGATTATTTGAAAGCTATATTTTTATTTTTTCCTTTGGTAATATTTCTGCTTACCTTTTTCTAGTTGACTTTGTGGATTTCATAAAGTTTGTATTTCTCTCCAAACATGCTATGCAGTTTAGAATTCTCTTTTCCTTAGTCTGCACTGACTTCTACTGCACTGTGCCTCCTCCATTGAACTGGTATTATCTGCTGGATTTTAATATGTTGCTATATGTTAAACAATATAAAATTTAAAATTATTATTCCTTTAAAAAGCAACATATTTTACAAATTTATTTATTCTTACTTTTTTACATCATTTGTTTTGTTTTATTTTATTTTGCTGAAAGGGATTCATCAAATTATTGTTAAAGTGAGATTTTGTATTATGAGCAATCTAAGATCCTGAATTCCTAAAAATATTTTATTGTTTCTCCTCATTTAAAAGAATATGCAGGAGGGTCCTAAGATAGCAGAGGAATAGTAGAGAGACCACTTTCTCCCTCACAAATTCATCAAAAAAAAACATTTCAATGCTGAGCAAACTTCACAACAAATTCTGAATGCTGGCAGAAGACATCAGGAACCAGAAAAGCAGATCATTGTCTTCAAAAACAGATGGAGAAGTCTTGAGGCTACTGTAAAAATAAAACTGAAAACCAGAAGCAGAAGGCTTAAGTCCAAATCCTGAGAACATCAGAGAACTCCTGACTCCAGGGAACATTAATTGATAGGAGCTCATCAAATGCCTCCCTATCTACACTGAAACCAAGCACCACCCAAGGGCCAACAAATTCCAGAGCAAGACATATCATGCAAATTCTCCAGCAACACAGGAACACACCCCTGAGCTTCAATATACAGGCAGCTCAAGTTACTCCAAAACCATTGACATCTCATAACTCATTACTGGACACTTCATTGCACTCCAGAGAGAAGAATTCCAGCTCCAGCCACCAGAACTCCAACACAAGCTTCCCTAACCAAGAAACCTTGACAAGCCACTGATACAACCCCATTCACAGCAAGGAAACTCCACAATAAAGAGAACTCCACAAACTGCCAGAATACAGAAAGGTCACCCCAAACGCAGCAATATAACCAAGATGAAGAGACAGAGGAATACCCAGCAGGTAAAGGAACAGGATAAATGTCCATCAAACCAAACAAAAGAGGAAGAGATAGGGAATCTACCTGATAAAGAATTCTGAATAATGATAGTGAAAATGACCCAAAATCTTGAAATCAAAATGGAATCACAGATAAAGAGCCTGGAAACAAGGACTGAGAAGATGCAAGAAAGGTTTAACAAGGACCTAGAAGAAATAAAAAGGAGTCAATATATAATGAATAATGCAATAAATGAGATTAAAAAAAAAAACACTCTGGAGGAAACAAATAGTAGAATAATGGAGGCAGAAGATAGGGTTAGTAAAATAGAAGATAGAATGGTAGAAATAAATGAATCAGAGAGGAAAAAAGAAAAATGAATTAAAAGAAATGAGGACAATCTCAGAGACCTCCAGGACAATATGAAATGCTCCAACATTCGAATTATAGGAGTCCCAGAAGAAGAAGACAAAAAGAAAGACCATGAGAAAATCCTTGAGGAGATAATAGTTGAAAACTTCCCTAAAATGGAGAAGGAAATAATCACCCAAGTCCAAGAAACTCAGAGAGTCCCAAACAGGATAAACCCAAGGTGAAACACCCCAAGACACATACTAATCAAATTAACAAAGATCAAACATAAAGAACAAATATTAAAAGCAGCAAGAGAAAAACAACAAATAACACACAAGGGGATTCCCATAAGGATAACAGCTGATCTTTCAATAAAAACTCTTCAGGCCAGGAGGGAATGGCAAGGCATACTTAAAGTGATGAAAGAAAATAACCTACAGCCCAGATTACTGTACCCAGCAAAGATCTCATTAAAATATGAAG
Organism: Capricornis sumatraensis; assembly: GCF_032405125.1. Classification (NCBI taxonomy): domain Eukaryota; kingdom Metazoa; phylum Chordata; class Mammalia; order Artiodactyla; family Bovidae; genus Capricornis; species Capricornis sumatraensis. The sequence goes on along the minus strand of NC_091071.1, from coordinate 122,600,364 downwards.
GAGAAATCAAAAGCTTTACAGACAAGCAAAAGCTGAGAGAATTCAGCACCACCAAACCAGCTCTCCAACAAATTCTAAAGGATATTCTCTAGATAGGAAACACAAAAAGGGTATATAAACCCGAACCCAAAACAATAAAGTAAATGGCTATGGAATCATACTTATCAACAATTACTTTAAATGTAAATGGGTTGAATGCCAAAACCAAAAGACTGGATGAATGGATACAAAAACAAGACCCCTATATATATTGTCTACAAGAGACCCACCTCAAAACAAGGGACACATACTGACTGAAAGTGAAGGGCTGGAAAAAGATATTCCATGCAAATAGAGACCAAAAGAAAGCAGGAGTAGTTATACTCATATCAGATAAAATAGACTTTAAAACAAAGGCTGTGAAAACAGACAAAGAAGGCCACTACATAATGATCAAATGATCAATCCAAGAGGAAAATATAACAATTATAAATATATATGCACCCAACATAGGAGCACTGCAATATGTAAGACAAATGCTAACAAGTATATAAGGGGAAATTAACAATAACACAATAATAGTGGGAGACTTTAATACCCCACTCACACCTATAGGTAGATCAACTAAACAGAAAATTAACAAAGAAACACAAACTTTAAATGATACAATAGACCAGTTGGACCTAATTGATATCTATAGGACATTTCACCCCAAAACAATGAATTTCACCTTTTTCTCAAGAGCTCACGGAACCTTCCCCAGGATAGATCACATCCTGGGCCATAAATCTAGCCTTGATAAATTAAAAAAAAATTGAAATCATTCCAAGCATCTTTTCTGACCATAATGCATTAAGATTAGATCTCAATTACAGGAGAAAAACCATTAAAAAATCCAACATATGGAGGCTGAACAACACACTTCTGAATAATCAACAAATCACAGAAGAAATCAAAAAAGAAATCAAATTCTGCATAGAAACGAATGAAAATGAAAACACAACAACCCCAAACCTGTGGGATACTATAAAAGCAGTGTTAAAGGGAAAGTTCATAGCAATACAGGCATACCTCATGAAACAAGAAAAAAGTCAAATAAATAACCTAATTCTGCACTTAAAGCAACTAGAAAAGGAAGAAATGGAGAACTCCAGAGTTAGTAGAAGGAAGGAAATCTTAAAAATTAGGGCAGAAATAAATGTAAAAGAAACAAAAGAGACCATAGCAAAAATCAACAAAGCCAAAAGCTGGTTCTTTGAAAGGAAAAATAAAATTGACAGACAATTAGCCAGACTCATCAAGAAACAAAGGGAGAAAAATCAAATCAATAAAATTAGAAATGAAAATGGAGAGATCACAGCAGACAACACAGAAATACAAAGGGTTATAAGAGACTACTATCAGCAGTTGTATGCCAATAAAATGGACAACGTGGAAGAAATGGACAAATTCTTAGAAAAGTACAACTTTCCAAAACTGAATCAGGAAGAAATAGAAAATCTTAACAGACCCATCACAAGCACAGAAATTGAAACTGTAATGAGAAATCTTCCAGCAAACAAAAGCCCAGGTCCAGATGGCTTCACAGCTGAATTCTACCAAAAAGTTTGAGAAGAGCTAACACCTATCCTACTCAAACTCTTTCAGAACATTGCAGAGGAAGGTAAACTTCCTAATTCATTCTACAAGGCCACCATTACCCTAATACCAAAACCTGACAAAGATGCCACAAGAAAAGAAAACTATAGGCCGATATCACTGATGAACATAGATGCAAAAATCCTTAATAAAATTCTAGCAATCAGAATCCAGCAACACATTAAAAAGATCATACACCATGACCAAGCGAGCTTTATCCCAGGGATGCAAGGATTCTTCAATATCCGCAAATCAATCAAAATGTAATTCACCACATTAAAAAATTGAAAAATAAAAGCCATATGATTATCTCAATAGTTGCAGAGAAAGCCTTTGACAAAATTCAACATCCATTTATGATAAAAACTCTCCAGAAAGCAGGAATAGAAGGAACATCAGTTAAGTTCAGTTCAGTTCAGTTCAGTCACTCAGTCGTGTCCGACTCTTTGTGACCCCATGAACTGCAGCACACCAGGCCTCCCTGTCCATCTCCAACTCCTGGAGTTCACTCAGACTCACGGTCCATTGGGTCGTGATGCCATCCAGCCATCTCATCCTCTGTCGTCCCCTTTCCCTCCTGCCCCCAATCCCTCCCAGCATCAAAGTCTTTTCCAATGAGTCAACCCTTTGCATGAGGTGGCCAAAGTACTGGAGTTTCAGTTTCAGCATCATTCCTTCCAAAGAAATCCCAGGGTTGATCTCCTTCAGAATGGACTGGTTGGATCTCCTAGCAGTCCAAGGGACTCTCAAGAGTCTTCTCCAAAAATACCTCAACATAATAAAAGCTATATATGACAAACCCACAGCAAACATTATCCTCGATGGTGAAAAATTGAAAGCATTTCCCCTAGAGTCAGGAACAAGACAAGGGTGCCTACTTTCACTGCTACTATTCAACATAGTTCTGGAAGTTTTGCCCACAGCAATCAGAGCAGAAAAAGAAATGAAAGGAATCCAAATTGGAAAAGAAGAAATAAAACTCTCACTGTTTGCAGATGACATGATCCTCTACATAGAAAACCCTAAAGACTCCACCAGAAAATTATTAGAGCTATTCAATGAATATAGTAAAGTTGTGGGATATAAAATCAACACACAGAAATCCCTTGCATTCCTATACAATAATGACGAGAAAATAGAAAGAGAAATTAAGGAAACAATTCCATTCACCATTGCAACGAAAAGAATAAAATACTTAGAAATATATCTACCTAAAGAAACTAAAGACCTATATATAGAAAACTGTAAAACACTGGTGAAAGAAATCAAAGAGGACACTAACAGATGGAGAAATATACCATGTTCATGGATCAGAAGAATCAATATAGTGAAAATGAGTATACTACCCAAAGCAATCTACAGATTCAATGCAATCCCTATCAAGCTACCAGTGGTATTTTTCACAGAGCTAGAACAAATAATTTCACAATTTGTATGGAAATACAAACAACCTCGAATATCCAAAGCAACTTGAGAAAGAAGAATGGAACTGGAGAAGTCAACCTGCCTGACTTCAGGCTCTACTACAAAGCCACAGTCATCAAGACAGTATGGTACTGGCACAAAGAAAGACATATAGATCAATGGAACAATATAGAAAGCCCAGAGATAAATCCACACACCTATGAACACCTTATCTTTGACAAAGGAGGCAAGAAGATACAATGGGTTAAAGACAATCTCTTTAACAAGTGGTGCTGGGAAAACTAGACAACCACTTGTAAAAGAATGAAACTAGAACACTTTCTAACACCATTCACAAAAATAAACTCAAAATAGATTAAAGATCTAAACGTAAGACCAGAAACTATAAAACTCCTAGAGGAGAACATAGGCAAAATACTCTCTAACATAAATCACAGCAGGATCCTCTATGATCCACCTCCCAGTATTCTGTAAATAAAAGCAAAAATAAACAAATGGGATCTAATTAAAATTAAAAGCTTCTGCACAACAAGGAAACTATAAGCAAGGTGAAAAGACAGCCTTCTGAATGGGAGGAAATAATAGCAAATGAAGCAACTGACAAACAACTAATCTCAAAAATATACAAGCAACTCCTGCAGCTCAATTCTATAAAAATAAATGACCCAATCAAAAAATGGGCCAAAGAACTAAATAGACATTTCTCCAAAGAAGACATTAGGATGGCTAACAAACACATGAAAAGATGCTCAACATCACTCATTATCAGAGAAATGCAAATCAAGGCCACAATGAGGTACCATTTCACACCATTCAGAATGGCTGCAATCCAAAAGTCTACAAGTAATAAATGCTGGAGAGGGTGTGGAGAAAAGGGAACCCTCTTACACTGTTGGTGGGAATGCAAACTAGTACAGCCACCATGGAGAACAGTGTGGAGATTCCTTAAAAAACTGGAAATAGAACTGCCTTATGACCCAGCAATACCACTGCTGGGCATACACACCAAGGAAACCAGAATTAAAGGAGACACGTGTACCCCAATGTTCATCGCAACACTGTTTATAATAGCCAGGACATGGAAGCAACCTAGATGTCCATCAGCAGATGAATGGATAAGAAAGCTGTGGTACATATACACAATGGAATATTACTCAGCAATTGAAAAGAATACATTTGAATCAGTTCTAATGAGATGGATGAAACTGGAGCTGATTATACAGTGAAGTAAGCCAGAAAGAAAAACATCAATACAGTATACTAACACATATATATGGAATTTAAAAACATGGTAATGACAACCCTGTATGTGAGAGAGCAAAAGAGACACAGATGTAAAGAACAGAATTTTGGACTCTGTGGGAGAGGGAGAGGGTGGGATGATTTGGGAGAATGGCATTGAAACATGTATACTATCATGTAAGAAATGAATCACTAGTCTAGGTTCGATACAGGATGCTGGATGCTTGGGGCTGGTGCACTGGGATGACCCAGAGAGATGATATGGGGAAGGAGGTGGGAGGGGGGTTCACGGTTGGGAACTCATGTACACCTGTGGTGGATTCATGTCAATGTATGGCAAAACCAATACAGTATTGTAAAGAAAAAAATAAAAATAAAAAAAAAAATATTTTAAAAAAAGAATATGCAATTCTAGGATCAAAATTATTGTAATTATGAAGACAATATTACATTTTTCCCTCTGCATTCGATATTGCTGATGAGTTGTCTGATTATATCTTGTCATTGAAACTTTCTGAAGATACACTTTTTAATGTCTGGAAGATTCAAAATTTACCATTGTGCTTAATCTTAAATTTCACTATCTACAAAAGGTATCCTTATCATTTTATTTGGTATTTCTCTGTATATCTGTGTGCTTCTGCTTCATATGACTAATATTTTCACATGCTTATTTTGCAATATGTATTATATTTGACTTCCCAGTGGTGTTAGTGGTGAAGAACCTGCTTGCCAGTACAGGAGGCATGAGAGTCGAAGGTTCCATCCCTGGGTTGGGAAGATCCTCTGGAGAAGGGCATGGCAATCCACTCCAGTATTATTGCCTGGAGAATCTGATGGATAGAGGAGCCTGGTGGGCTACATTCCATAGGGTCACAAATAGTCAAAGACTGAAGCAATTTACTATGCACACATTGTTTTATTAACTAAATTGCTTATCAGTGGCTTTAATTCTATTGGACTTTATAAAAGGTGTTTAGTTCCTTCTGCTTATTTATCAATGAGTAGATGACTTTGAATGTAAATTCATATTTGCCTACACTATCAGTTGTATTGACTGACACTATGTACCAAGAAACCTAAGCAAGAAGCATGTCCAGCTTCTGAGAGCCCTCATTAAGACAGACTGGGTAGATGGAATTTGCTCTTCCATCAGTAAGGTGACTGGCTTTCTTTTTAGTGCCTCACTGATACTAGCCTTTGCCAAGGGAAAGTCACATGGTCCCTATGGGAAGGAGACACATGGGGTGGTCAAAGAGAAGGAGGACATAGTCAGGGTTCCTCATTGCAGCAGGTGACTTTCCTTTGCTGAGCTTGTTCTTTATTTGGGGTGCTGCTGCTTCTACTAAGTCACTTCAGTCGTGTTCGACTTTGTGTGACCCCATAGATGGCAGCCCACCAGGCTTCCCCGTCCCTGGGATTCTCCAGGCAAGAACACTGGAGTGGGTTGCCATTTCCTTCTCCAATGCATTAAAGTGAAAAGTGAAAGTGAAGTCGCTCAGTCGCGTCCAGCTCTTTGTGACCCCATGGACTGCAGCCTACCAGGCTCCTCCACTCATGGGATTTTCCAGGCAAGAGTACTGGAGTGGGGTGCCATTGCCTTCTCCTATTTGGGGTGAAGGTAAGGGTATGTCCAGTGGTCACATCGGAGGTGTGGCTTAGGTGATTTGGTCACCACTCTGGTAGTGTTGAGTGCAAGGGCCATGCACAGTACCCTTCTTTTGCTCCCAACACTCTGTTTATGTCCCGAGCTCTTCGAAAGCAGCAATTGTTATGTTGTTGATGTTGTTTTCTTTATATCTTTTGTCCAGAATTTGCCCCAACTGCATATACATGGATTCATTTTTAGTTTCATATGGTTTCTTTGTCTTTTGTTGCTGAAGGAGATGTTTGTCCAGATTTAAGTATTGTGACAAAGGGCCCAGATCCTAGCCTTTACCTGGACAAGTGATGTTCCCCATGGTACAAAGAGCAAATGGAAGGTGTCAAAGTGAAGACATCCCTCCAATCCATCTCACTTATTTCAGGAAGTGTTTTCTCTTCAGACTACTGGTATTTCTGTGTTCACGGTGTTTCAGAACGTTTTCCTTCACTCCTTGGACTTAGCTGGGGTTGAGTGTGTGTGCGGGTGGGGGTGGGAACAGCACTGGTAGCTAGGGTTTAATTCTGATTTTGCCCAAACTCTGGAATCTCTTATAATTATTATAATCTATTCCAAGTATATGGTTGAATTTCCTTTCTCATCCTTCCATGGTTTAAGAAGTCTTGCTAGACACTTATCTGTTAAATGGTCATTTCAAAGAAACAGTTCTTGGTTTATTTAGTCTTAGAAATGTTTTTTTCCAATGCTATTGGCTTTATTTATCATCTTTCTTAGAATCACTTTCCAATTTGTTTAAATGCAAATTTGTTATTTTTTTATATTACTAATAAAAATATTTTTGACAAAGAATTTTTCCTCTGAATAAAGGTCAGGCATTGTCCTAAAGGGTTTTCCCTAAAATGTTCTAGTTTTCTTTCTTTCCAAGTAACATTTGTCCTTGAACTTTTTGTTTTGTTTTGTTTTGTTTTTTTTTTTTTAATTTTTACTTTATTTTACTTTACAGTACTGTATTGGTTTTGCCATACACTGAGATGAATCCACCATGGGTGTACATGCGTTCCCAAACATGAACCCCCCTCCCACCTCCCTCCCCATAACATCTCTCTGGGTCATCACTGTGCACCAGCCCCAAGCATGCTGTATCCTGCATCGGACATAGACTGGCGATTCGATTCTTTCATGATAGTATACATGTTTCAATGCCATTCTCCCAAATCAGGAAAACGTTTCTTAATTTCCAAATGGTTACTTTTTTTTGGTTTGTTTCTCAGTGTTTTCTTTGTTTACTTCATTATCATAAATTTTGTTTTCATTAAGAATATATCCTATAAACATTCATTTGAATATTTCTTATGGGCATCCGTGATCTATCAAATTCTTTTTTTTTTTCTTCTTAATGATCTAGCCTTTATTGAGAAGGCAATGGCAACCCATTCCAATACTCTTACCTGACAAATCCCATGGACGGAGGAGCCTGGTAGGCTGCAGTCCATGGGGTCGCTAGGAGTCAGACACCACTGAGCGACTTCACTTTCACTTTTCACTTTCATGCATTGGAGAAGGAAATGGCAACCCACTCCAGTGTTCTTGCCTGGAGAATCACAGGGATGGGGGAGTCTGCTGGGCTGCCATCTATGGGGTCACACAGAGTCAGACACGACTGAAGCGACTTAGCAGGAGCAGCCTTTATTGTACCTCTACTGATATTTTAACTACATAAGCTTCACATTTCTTTTTCTTTTTTTAAATATAAATTAATTTATTTTTAAAATTTATTTATTTATTTATTTTTGGTTAATTACTTTACAATATTGTATTGGTTTTGCCATACATCAACATGTATCCACCACAGGTAAACATGTGTATTTATTTTAATTGGAGGTTAATTACTCTTAGAGACTTATCTGAAAATTTACTAATGTTACCTTTGTTTTTTCAAACAAAGTCTCCTTTATTTGATGATCTCCTGTATTTGATGTAACTCATATTTCAGTTCAGTTCAGTCCAGTTCAGTCGCTCAGCCGTGTCCGACTCTTTGCAACCCCATGAATTGCAGCACGCCAGACCTCCCTGTCCATCACCATCTCCGGGAGTTCACTCAGATTCACGTCCATCGAGTCCGTGATGCCATCCAGCCATCTCATCCTCAGTCATCCCTTTCTCCTACTGCCCCCAATCCCTCCCAGCATCACAGTCTTTTCCAATGAGTCAACTCTTTCCATGAGGTGCCCAAAGTACTGAAGCTTCAGCTTTAGCATCATTCTTTCCAAAGAAATCCCAGGACTGATCTCCTTCAGAATAGACTGGTTGGATCTCCTTGCAGTCCAAGGGACTCTCAAGAGTCTTCTCCAACACCACAGTTCAAAAGCATCAATTCTTCAGTGCTAAGCCTTCTTCACAGTCCAACTCTCACATCCATACATGACCACAGGAAAAACCATAGCCTTGCTAGATGGACCTTAGTCAGCAAAGTAATGTCTCTGCTTTTGATATACTATCTAGGTTGGTCATAACTTTTCTTCCAAGGAGTAAGCATCTTTTAATTTCATGGCTGCAGTCACCATCTGCAGTGATTTTGGAGCCCCCCAAAATAAAGTCTGACACTGTTTCCACTGTTTCCCCATCTATTTCCCATGAAGTGATGGGACCAGATGCCATGATCTTCGATAATTTCATGGATTCTGTTTTCTATCCTTATAATTTATTACTTTTCTTAGTTGAATATTTTGAGCTATAATTATGATCAATATTATTTTTTGTAACAGATACTTTTACTTGGTCACTCACTGAACTTGTTCTTTGTATGGGGTGAGGGTAAGTGTATGTCCAAGGGTCAGGCAGAAGGGGTGGCTTAGACACTTTGGTGGTGTTGAATGCAGTGAGCATGTATCGTACCCTATTTTTGTGTATCCTTTATTTTTATCTTTTACTTATCATTTTTTATAGCTATACACTTAAGTCATTTTTATTAATAGCCCAGTGCATCTATCTTTAATGGAATACTTCAGTCCTTTTATATTTAATATAACATGTTTTACTGTGTCCTCTCTGTCTTATTTTATCGCAGATATTTATTGTATCTTTTAAATTGCATCTTTGTTTTCAATTTTCTTACTTCACTTTCTGTGATCAGTTTTATTTCTTCAATGTTTCCTCTTCATATACCAACCACTCCCTTACCTCTTCTACACATAAATATGCACATGGCTTCTGTCCCTTAATTTGAAATTCTACAATGCTTGCAAAGTTTAGTTGTGATCCTATGATTTTTGGGTCATAGGATCATAATAACATAACTGTATGTCTACATCTATATTTTGTTTATATACTATATTCATATTTTATTTACTCAACATTAACACCTAAGATGAAATACTTGTGAGACATTTATTTTATTAACTTTGCCACCTTCTAACTTAATGTACATTGCTTGAGTAATTTTAAACTATTCTTTCAGCTCATGAGTATTTGTTATGTTTGTTATTTATCTCATAGTCGGCATTTTTATTACACATTTCTAAAGAACTTTGTGGCATCTTTTTAGTATTAACATAATTAACTTCCTACTCTTTTCTATCTATTCATCTTCTTTAATTTTGATCTCAAGGTACCTAGATCTCATTGATCTCAGTGGACTAGATTGAGGGAGAAAGGTAAGTGTAAATTGAATATTTTTCTTTGGATAATAACATCAGGGTTATTCTTTTGAGATGTTGCAGGTCTAACTTTGCTTGCCTTGAAAAGTTTATTTCTTTATTCTATTAATTTTTTGAGTACTGCTGTATAATGAGTTTAAACTCATTTTTCTTCAAAGCTTAAAAATGTCTTATATATATCAATACTCATAAAAATTAATAGAATAAAGAAATAAACTTTTCAAGGCAAGCTAAGTTCCAGATAAGCATCTATTTCTGCTTTATTGACTATACCAAAGCCTTTGACTGTGTGGATTACAATAAACTGTGGAAAATTCTGAAAGAGATGGGAATACTAGACCACCTGATCTGCCTCTGGAGAAACCTGTATGCAGGTCAGGAAGCATCAGTTAGAACTGGACATGGAACAACAGACTGGTTCCAAATAGGAAAAGAAGTACGTTAAGGCTGTATATTGTCACCCTGCTTATTTAACTTCTATGCAGAGTACATCATGAGAAACGCTGGGCTGGATGAAGCACAAGCTGGAATCAACATTGCTGGGAGAAATATCAATAACCTCAGCTATGCAGATGACACGACCCTTATGGCAGAAAGTGAAGAAGAACTAAAGAGCCTCTTGATGAAAGTGAAAGAGGAGAGTGAAAAAGTTGGCTTAAAGCTCAACATTCAGAAAATGAAGATCATAGCATCTGGTCCCATCACTTTATGACAAATATATAGGGAAACAGTGGAAATAGTGTTAGACTTTATTTTGGGGGGCTCCAAGATCACTGCAGATGATGATTGCAGCCATGAAATGAAAAGACCCTTATTCCTTGGAAGGAAGGTTATGACCAAATTAGACAGCATATTAAAAAGCAGAGACATTATTTTGTCAATAATGGTCCATCTAGTCAAGGCTATGGTTTTTCCAGTGGTCATGTATGTATGTGAGAGTTGAAAGCTGAGTACTGAAGAACTGATGCTTTTGAACTGTGGTGTTGGAGAAGACTCTTGAGAGTCCCTTGGACTGCAAGGAGATCCAACCAGTCCATCCTAAAGGAGATTAGTCCTGGTGTTCATTGGAAGGATTGATGTTGAAGCTGAAACTCCAATACTTTGGCTACCTGATGTGAAGAGCTGACTCATTTGAGAAGACCCTGATGCTGGGAATGATTGATGCAGGAAGAGCAGGGGATGACAGAGGATGAGATGGTTGGATGGCATCACCAACTCAATGGACATGAGTTTGGGTAAACTCTGGGAGTTGGTGGTGGACAGGGAGGTCTGGTGTGCTGTGGTTCATGGGATCCCAGAGAATTGGACATGACTGAGTGACTGAATTGATCTGAACTGGTGGCATAAATAAATTATTAAGGATTTAAGTAGGGCAGATGCCAACAAGATTAATGAAGAAAAATAAAGCTGCTAAGTGGCTCAGCAAATGTTGAACTACAGTAATCTTCAACATGGTTGTCATGGATATTACTGCTGAGAAGTTTCCCTTTCAGCAAATGTCTATAGAAGATGAATGAGTGTGTCACCAGTGTCATTTAGTGGAGTATTCCAGAGGAGGAGCATAGGGGACATGAAGTTCCTGCTTCACATGAATAATGGAGGGCCCGCCAACTGATACCTAAGAGACCAGTGGGCTGGAGTATTAGGAGGATGGGGGATGGTGGGAGTAATAGGCAATGGTACAGAGACACTGTATAAACCAGAGTCTTATCCTGTGGAGTCGTGTAGGTCATTGTAAACTTCTTGGCTTCTATTTTGAGTTAGATGTGAGTGGGTAGCTTTGAGCAGAGGAATGACATGATCTGATAACTTTTATGGGATCTCTTTAACTACCAAGCAAAGAAGAGAGAAGGGTATAAGGTAAGAGAACAGTTAGGAAGATACTGCACTAATCTGGATGAGACACATGGTAATATGATTATGGTGGAAATAGTGAAGATGGCAGAACATGCAGGATTTCTAATTAATCCTGGAGATAAAGAAAATAGAATGTTCTGATTTACTGGATATAAAGTGTAAGAGAAAGAGAAGAGTCAGGAAATATCCCAAAGTTTGGGCCCAAGAAACCAAGAAATGGAGCTATTATTATCTGTGGGTAGGCTGATATAGAAGGGAAAATTATTTGTTTAGCATTGGCATATTTAGTTTTTAATGCTCAGTGCATGTCCAAGAGGAAAATGTCAAACATACAGTTAGATGTGTGAGCCTGGAACTCAGAGTATAATTTATATTGGCTGGATCTAGGATTCAGGGCTTATAGATTTTTTTCCCCTAGGAATGTATAGATGTTAACATTCTGTTCTCAATTCATATTACATGAATTTTATAATGGAATGAAAAGAAGAAGAAAGAAAAAATGCTCTACTATACTTGATGCACACTGAGAAAAAGTTACTAAATGATCCTTAATAATGGGCATGTATATTATGATTATATATTCTCTTAAAAATATTCTTATAGTTATGTACCACCTTTTAAAATTATATTACCATAAGAGTAGGTTTCTAAATCTTCAGATTCAGAGTATAAAATGTCTTCTGAATCACAAAAAGCTATGAGCAGGTATCCACAAAACAAAGACAGCATTTTGCCTTTTAAAACATAGCCAAAGGATCTTGATCTCTTTTAAAATATTAGGAAGAATAAGCTTATATTACAATATATTGCAGAATTTTTGACTTAGCATTTCTTATTAGATTAAATTCATTGGTTTTCCTTCTCAATAGAATTGCATATTGCAGTATATTAAGTTACCTTGAAAGTTACCTCAAAGCTTTTGCCAGATACATATCTGGTCCTGGGCAATAAGTCCTTTTCAGTACATCAGTCATAAAAAATGTTTTTAGATTTAGAAACCCTATACTAGTGCCCAGGATATGTAGCACATGCTCAAGCAATGAGATCATCACCATCATCTTCTCCATGGATTGGTTTGCACTTTAACATGGGTTTTAGTGCAAACCTTTGAGCCATCCTTCTGCACATCTGTAAGTCAATTTTCTGCGATGTCATTTCCACCTTAACCATTTTTTAGGTAGTCATAAATTCTTCACTGGAACAATTTTCTTTTAACTCAGTTGGCTTCAAATTTATCTCAATTTGTTGCCCTGTCTCATTAATCATCAAGGCCATGCTTCTTTGATGTACATATAAAGCAGTTTTTGTACAATTTTATTCTGATTTATGGAGCTAATCTCCAAGAGTCTTTTTCATCTGCATATTTCATGTATATATATATATATATATATATATATGTGTGTGTGTGTGTGTGTGTGTGTGTGTGTGTGTGTGTGTGTGTGTATACGCATATATTCTTTTATGTTGTAAAGTTTCTTCATAAGAACTATGCTTTCATTTTTGTTTATTCAAAATTCTATTGTCCACACCTAACAAAACTTACTATTCATCTCAAAACCTTGTTTGGTTTCTTTTTGGATCTGCCTTTCTATTTTCCTGGGCATCTTTAGATTTTTTTCTGTTTTAAAAACATTTTATTTTATATTGAAGTACTGGCTCAGCTGGTAAAGAGTCTGCCTGCAATGTGGGAGATCTGTGTTCAGTCCCTGGATTGGGAAGATCCCCTGGAGATGGGAATGGTTATCCACTCCAGTATTCTGGGCTGGAGAATTCCATGGACTGTATAGTCTATGGGGTCACAAAGAGTTGGACAGGACTGATCGACTTTCACTTTCACTTTCTTTCATAGACAGTTAACAGTGTTGTGATAGTTTCAGGTTCACAGCTAAAGGACCCAGCCATACGTATATGTGTATTCATTTTCCTGCAAACTCCCCTGCCATCCAGGCTGCCACATAGCATTGAACAGAGGTCCCTGTGCTGTTGTTGGTTATCAACAACCAGACCTTGTTGATTATCCATCTTAAATATAACAGTGTATGCACATCAACCTCAAACCCTCCAACTACACCCTCAGTGCTAAGGCTTGAATGATTTAGATTTATATTATTAAACTTATCAATCTAGAAGAAGGATGACAAGTTTCACAAGTTGTTCCACAAGAGAACTTTGTCTGTGTGGTTTTCTTGCTAGAAAGCCCATTAGCAGTCAGTTGTCTGTTGAAGATTGAATATCCCTGTATTATCATCAGTTGATTTAGTAGAGGTGAAAATGACTCTACATACGGAATAATTCTCCCTCCCTTCCCTTTCTTGTTCTTCTAGGTTAGAAAATATTCCTCATTAGGCTCAGTGTATTTGGCTCCTGTATTAAGAATTCTAGTCAGAAAAAAAAAAAAAAACAATACTTCTTAGCAAATAGCTAAGTCTATTTTAAAGGAAATCATCTCAATAGGTCCTAAAATTCTTTTCTGCTTTGTATGTGCCCCTCCAAACTAGAAGTATAAGTGGTATTTATTTATTTATTTTTTTTTATAATAGGTAGGCTTTCAGTGATAGTAGTTGTGTTTTAGGATCTCAGGATTTCTTTCTTTCCAATTAAAAAAAATCAATTGAAAAGATCCTTTCCATTTGGATCCATCTCCACTGCACAAAGGAAAAACAAACAAACAAACAAAAAGAAAACAAAACTGAATTTTGAAGATTTGTGTGTGTGTGTGTGTGTTAGACTATTCATTCAATATAATTACTGTTCTCTCAAACACTCCCATATTCTCCAGGCCTATGGCTGTTGGAAAATCTATTTTTTGATGGAGTTTCTCTTTTGATTTTAGTCAATAAAATGAATGTAAAAGGAATGTTAGCATAATAACTTTTTCAGGACCATTTTCAAGCAGATATTTTAGCAGCCCTTAAAATATTTTTCTCTCACTCTAATGCCAGATCTTCTCTTCATCTTTTCCCCTGCTATATCCAGATATGAGTATCTCCAGATATGGGTCTGGATTACAGATTAAAAATTATGGGGAACAGAAACACACTAAACTGAAGTCACTATTTAATGTGGAAAAAAAAAAAAAAACTTAAATATTTGTTGTAAGCCCTGGATTTGCCAGTTGTTTGTTATTTCAGCCTAATCTGTCTGATTCAATGGGGATTTTCCTATACATTTGATTTATTGTGGTTATGCTTTTTTTTTTTTTTTAAACAGACTTTAAGAAGATTTTCCATGCTATTGTTTTTTTTTTTTTTCTTTTCCCCATGAATAGGTTGGTGTATCATTAAGAATAAAAGTGGTAGACATTGGCTCAAATTGTCCAGCCAACCTGGTATGAGTTTAATAAGTCTGAGGATGGGCAATTAGTCAGGTGAGAGCAGAAAGCATATTAGTCTGTCCTTGTTAATGGTGGACTCTATTCTCACTATAGATAAATTACATCAAACAGCAAATTTTGGAGAGTACAGAACCCTCCTGCCAATGCAGGATATGTAAGAAATGCGGGTTCAATCCCTGGGTTGGGAACATACCTTGGAGGAGGGCATGGCAACCCACTCCAGTATTCTTGCTTGGAGAATCCCATGGGCAGAGGAGCCTGGTGGGCTACAGTCCACAGGTCACAGAAGCGGACACAACTGAAGTGACTTAACATGCAAAGAGAGGTTGAGTGAATTTCTTTTGACTGACACTGAGAAAAATATGTGATCACTCAATAATGCAGAAAATCTTTTGTAGTATGAAAAAGGGCATATATAGTACAAGGATATTCTGCAAGGATCAACAGCTCCAAACTCACACATTTTAGATAAAGAGAGCCAAGTAACCAGTAAGCAATATCTGTTGGGCTCAATTTTGAACTTAATTATATGTAGGCTAATGTCTTATACAGAAGATGGCATCAGGTAATGAGATGTCTGGATGGCATCACTGATGCAATGGACATGAACTTGAGCAAAATTCTGGAGATGGTGAGGGACAGGGATGCCTGGTGTGCTGCAGTCCATGGGGTCACAAAGAGTGGGACACAACTGGGTAACTGAAAAACAGCAACAATATTTTATACACTGTCTTAATTTTCCTACATAACAGGCAGACATCTTTTAAGATTCAGCTTTGTCTAAATTAGGCAAATCTCTTTTGAGCAATTGTGTTATTAGTGTTAGTTGTCTCTTAGTCATGTCCAACTCTTTGCAACCACATGGACTGTAGCCTGCCAGGCTCCTAAGTCCATGGAATTCTCCAGGCAAGAATACTGGAGTGGGTTGCAATTCCGTTCTCCAGGGGATCTTTCTGACCTAGGGATCAAATTCAGGTCTCCTTCATTGCAGGCAGATTCTTCACCATTTGAGCCACAAGGAGAAGTTATAAAGTCATTGTCTATTTCTAACAGTTGTCATATCCTATTATTATTAGAATATACACTCCTAAGGAACCCTTAGTAGGTGCTGAGCGTCCTTGGTGGCTTAGCGGTAAAGAATTTGTCTGTCAGTGCAGGTGATGTGGGTTCAATCCCTTGGTGGGGAAGAACTCCTGAAGAAGGAAAGGGCAATCCCCTCCAGTATTCTTGACTGAGAAATCCCACAGACTGAAGAGCTTGGTGGTTTGCATACAGTCCATGGGTCGCATAAGTGTTGGACACAACTTGGTGGCTAAACAACAAAAAAACACATCAAACATTTACAGAATGAATGGAAATTACAACAAACAGAAAAAAAAAAAAAGAATATATTAAGTTGTCTGGCTCAAATAAAAGACAATGTCAAGTGCTGGTAAGTATGCAGAGCTACTGGAATTCTCATAGACTGCTCTTGTGAATGTCAAGTGGTATAAAGACTTTAGAAAGAAGCTTGACAGTTTCTTATAACATTAAACATCATCCTAAGACTCAGCAGTACCATTCTTAGGAATTTACCCAATAGAAATGAAAACATACATCTCCACAAAACCTATGAACAGATGTTTATATTAACTTTGGGCTCCCAAGGTGGAGACAGTGATAAAGAATCCACCTGCCAATGCACAAGACAGAAGTGGGTTTCATCCCTTGGTAGGGAAGATTCCCTGGAGGAGGGCATGGCAACCCACTCTAGTATTCTTGCCTGGAGAATCCCATCGGCAGAGAAGCCTGGTATCTACAGGGCTACAGTTCATAGGGTCTGTTGGACATGACAAAAGTGTCAGCATGCATGCACACAAATTTATTCAAAGTAATCTCAAATTGGAAACAACCCGCATGTTTATCAACTGGTGAATGGAATTATTGCATTGGGTTTCCTGATAGCTCATTTGGTAAAGAATCCACCTGCAATGCAGAAGACCCCGGTTTTATTCCTGAGTTTGGAAGATCCTCTGGAGAAAGGATAGGTTACCCACTCCAGTATTCTTGGGCTTGCCTTGTGGCTCAGCTGGTAAAGAATGTGCCTGTAATGCAGATGACCTGGGTTGGGAAGATCCCCTAGAGAAGGGAAAGCTACCCGTTTCCAGTATTCTGGCCTGTATAGTCCATGGGATAGCAAAGAGTCGGACAGGACTGAGTGACTGAACTGAACTGAACTGATTGCTTAGGACAGAATAAGTACTTAATAAATATATTTAATAAATAGATGAATAAGATTAGAATACTATAAATAGGCACAGAGATTAAACTCGTAATCTGGCTCAGAAGGCAAGACCACAAAAAAGAACTTCTGGCTTTCAAAGCTGAAATTTGAGATCTGTATATATTAATGAAAATCAATAAATAGTAATAGTTTACTAGAAAGACAGAAGCTGGGATTAAATCAATTAAGAGGGTTGTCTGTATGTAAATTAGAAACATCAACTAAATTAAACTGCTGAACATGGAAGATTAAAAGAATATTAATGAGCTGATGGAAATTTGATAAGATTTCCAAAATATTTTTCTTTTTAATTTGACTTTGCTGAGAGCCAAATGTGTGGAAAAGGCATTTTGAGAGTGCTTATGCCTTCTGAATGTCTCATAAACACGATTTGCTAAAGGGCACTGCCAGAGACTTTCATCCTTTGAGCTAAACTAGAAAACAGGCTGAGTCATTTTTTATCTTCCATGCACATCAGAGATTGAGCAAGATTCTTTCAAAGATTAGCACATGTTCCTGCAAAATGTTTCCTGCTGGTATTATTTTTGAGGCACGTATTTTCTTGTGATAGATACACTATTTTATTGCCCTGACACCACCAACCACATGTTTGAAGGGGTACACAGAATGTTTCATCCCATTATGGGACTTTGCTTCCCACCTCTCACCTCCAGAAACATAGTTTTGCAGGAGTTAAACTAGGAACTGTGGAAAACTAGTGGAAAACTAGGATTTTTCTGCACACAACAGCGTGCCCTCTACCCCAAATACATTGTCAAGAAATTGATCCCCTCATGTCCTTTTTTCCTAATATATTTGACGACACAATAAATCCATGGGTCTTCATCATCTGCAAAAGGATGTACACCCCTAGTTGCCTCCACTACATTCCCTATCCCAATTTCCTCTAATTCTATGTTTCTAGAATTCAGGTCAATGAGCTATTCTCATTTCTTCAAGCACTTCTCTGAGTAGTTCCTACACTTTCTTTCTGGGTCATAAAACTAACTGATTCTGACAAAATTGCTTCCACTTTAAAAGGAGAACTTTAATTTAAATTTTTGCTCTGATCACAAAATAAATATTTTTAAAATAATAATAAAGTTGGACTTCTCTATTTTTTACTGTGATTCTTCTATGTTTGAAAATGAAAGCAAGTGTTATTACCATGAATAATGGATATACAGATGGATGGGTGGAAGAATATTTTGATGAACAGAGAATAAATAAGTAAAATGAGACAGTTTATTATAGTGACAATTCTCCCACAAAATTGACTTTGAACTGAAGTCTCTAGTTGTCATTTAATTCTGTCTTAAAGCTTGAAACAAGGGAAAGATAGTCAAAGTGACAACAGGATTTTTTTAAGAGGGTTCAATGACTACCTATAAATTCCCATCAAGTATTTGACAAGAATTGAGTACTGGCATTTGTAAGGATCCACTGTCATGGGACTTGTTAATAAAATAATTTCTTTCAGTTGATAGTAAGATTAAAAAGTGATTGTAATTTTCAAAAGCAGTTAATTGCATAACATCAGCAGCAGAGTGTACAAAATATTAGAGATCTAAGGAAAAAACACAAAGGAAAAAAACAAAGAATGTTCAGAAATAAGGGGTAATGGAGTCTGTCCCTATGTTAAGACAAAGGCAGACAATTAGTATGGAATATGCTTCTGAGAGAACAGTGTTTCTAGCAATTTGTAGCAAAGACTTTTGAGTAAAAAGTATATGTATAAAATATACATATATATGTAAAAGCAAAAAAGAAAAACAACAAAGAGCATAGAAATATTGTTATACATAGATACATAGAAAGTTGCTCAGTCATGTCCAACTCTTTGCTACCCCATGGACTGTGTTCCATGAAATTCTACAGGCCAGAATATTGGATTGGGTAGCCTTTCCCTTCTCCAGTGGATCTTCCTCACCCAGGAATCGAACTGGTGTCTCCTGCATTGCAGGCAGATTCTTTACCAACTGAGTTATCAGGGAAGCACAAATTAAATACTTATAGGTGATCACTTCTGTAGTTCAATGAAAAATGTTTAAATTCACACTTCCTTTTAATTCTTTAAATTCAGTGTTTCTGAAAAACATATATATATATATATATATGTATGTATGTATGTATGTATGTATGTATAAATATATAAAGAAAAAAATTCCATGCAATTTTTTGGTAAGAAATCTAAATTAATTATGGCAATGAGGACTAAAAATTGAGCCTCTTTCTTCCCATTCTCATGTGACATTTAGTGAAATGAGTTTTCTCAACTCTAAAGCCATGCTGAAAATTAATTAACAAGCCAGTATTTGCAATATCAGTCTAATAATCAGACCCACAGAATAACAAATGAATCTTCTCTGAAGAGGAACCAATATCCTGTTTGCCTTCAAAGGACTCATTTTGGATACGTGCAAAAGAGACAGATGAACTAACTAGCCACTTTGCTCTCTCCAGAAAAAGCGCTGTAGCTGGATGATATTTGTTTACCACTGAGGTTTTAAACCACATTTTGATTTAAAGCACATGAAAGGGAGGGCTATTAAATTAATCATTAGGAGATATTTAAAACAATTGTCCTGCAGGGTTCAGAGTCTCTACCTGGTGCCTGTGGCCTGGGCCACAGGGGCAGAACTTGGCTCCCTATGAGGGAATGCTGTTCTCATCACGCTGGCACTAGCTTACTTTTCACATATTATTCCTTTGTCCTCTTAGTCTCAGAGAGGGTTCTCTAAAGGCTAAGCTGCTGTTTGTGCTTCTTAATAGATCACAGGATCATCTGTCACCAAGTCTTCCAATCAGCAGATTGTAATTAAGTGACTCTTTTTATAAAGAATGCTCCTTGATGATGCTAAAGAATACCAGTGCGTAATAAAATGAGAAAAATAAAAATAAAACAGGATGCTTTTTTATATATTTTAGGGTTCAAGACATCTTCCTTTACATAATGAGTAGGAGAGATGGTGATCTTTATTGATTTATTTATTTCAGGTTCCAAAAAGCCTTCTGACCTAAATCCATGCATTAAAATAATATATCGGCTGTGGAAGGTTTAGAATTTCTGCTTCTGAGATGAAGTGCTCCTGTTTTAGTGTTGCCAGAAGGCTGCATTAAAGAGAGACTTCCTTTCATTTTCATTGCACTTACTATATAGCACTTTAATTTGTTTATGGACTCTTGAATGAAGTTGTTTAAATATCCCAATTAGAGGGTAGGAGGAATATTTGTATATTGTGTTCTATGGCTAATTTTCCTATAAATTTATTTTTAGAGTTTATTTGAAATTCCCTATTTAAATTCCAGAAGGGAAAAACCTTGATAAGAAACCTTTTTTCAAGCTTCTATTAAGTTTATGTTTGTCTTGTAGCCAGCTATGCTACAGGAACTATGCTCTGGAAGGAAAATATTGATTTAAAAATTATTGACTCTTTCATTACTTTTGAAGAGACTGGCAGCATTAAAGGAATTATTGATACTAACATTCTAAGAATTTTATTTCCTTCTATGTCAGGGGCCTCTTAACTACTTTGAAAAAACTAAGTTTGAATTACTTGGAGTAAACATAATTTAAAAGTTTCAGAATTTGAATTGCTATGAATTTTAAATATGAAGTTTTGTAAAAATATTGATTTCTTGCTACTTGCTAACCAGATAGGCTGTTGGAAGTGACCTCTAAAATCAACATTTAGTAGTAGCCTCAAAACTATTTTTTTTTTTTTTTTGGAAAATGATGTTTAGTTGACATAATCATATTAGTTTCAGGTATATAATATAATCATGGGCTTCCCTAGTGGCTAAGTGGTAAAGAATCCACCTGCCGATGCAGGAGACACAAGTTTGACCCCTGGATCAGGAAGATCCCCCAGAGAAGGAAATGGCAACCACTCCTGTATTTTTGCCCACACCAGTATTCTTGCCTGGGAAATCTCATGGATAGAGGACCTGGTGGGCTACAGTCCATGGGGTTGCAAAAGTGTTGGACATGATTTGGTAGCTAAACAACAATACAACATAATGTGTTAATATTTGTGTATGTTGAAAGATAATCACCACAAAAAATCTAGTCAATATCCTTCACACTAAAGAATTATCCATTTTATTTCCTGTGATGATATCTTTTAAGATAGACTCTTAGCAAATTTCAGCTATGCATGGCTCAGACGGTAAAGCGTCTGCCTGCAATGAGGGAGACCCGGGTTCGATTCCTGGGTCGGGAAGATCCCCTGGAGAAGGAAATGGCAATCCACTCCAGCACTCTTGCCTGGAAAATCCCATGGACAGAGTAGCCTGATAGGCTACAGTCCGTGGGGTCGCAAAGAGTCGGAAACAACTGAGCGACTTCACTTCACATACAGTATTATTAGATGGTATTATTTAAATCTTTTATGAACCCTTGAAATCAAAAGTCTGAGAGCCACTAATTTTGTAGAAAAAGCACTGATTTTTGTGTTAGACTCTGGTTTGAAGTCTGAGACTGTCATTCTATATTCAAATAACAGACATTTTAATGTTATATACAACTTTGAAGTGGTTTCTATGACATCCAGGAGATGTTGTGAACCAAAGTGGTAGAGGACACAGACTCCTGAGGCACTTTCTGTACTGACATCCTAGATCCTCCTCTTCCTAGCATTGTGACCTTGAACTGGCTCCTGAATCCCTCTGCATATTGTGTAACAGGATTAATAATATATCATGATTATTGAGACTTTATGAGTTAGCAAATGCGTTTAAAGTCTTCTGGCACATATTAAGTGTAGAAAACACACTAAAAAGTTTGTTATGATCATTGTTATTTGTTTATTTTAATCAGAAAAATGTAAATATTATGGTATTTTCAAATGATGGGCTTTGTTAACAGATACATCTACATTCTAATCTATTATTACTCTAACTATATGTATTTTCAAGGCAGTATCTGATGTTTCTAAACCCTGTTTTTAATGTGTGAAAAAGAGGATAGGAATAAAAACTACTTCAAAAATTATTACAGGACTTCCCTGGCAGTCAGTGGCTTAACTTCACACTCCCAAAGTGGATTTCAATCTCCTAAATTGTATGGTTCCCAGTAAGTCCCCTGCCAAAACAAAAAAGGGGGGATTAAATAAACCATGTAAAAGACATAGCTTTTACACAAAATGCATGTATGTGTGTGTAAATGCATATGTGTATGAGTAGTTGCATGTAATATATATGTAATAAAGATACCAGTGGAAGTCTTTTAGCCCCTGAGCTAAAAAGGGCCTCTGCTGCTGCTTCTAAGTCACTTCAGTCACGTCCGACTCTGTGTGACCCAATAGACGTCAGCCCACCAGGCTCCCCCGCCCCTGGGATTCTCCAGGCAAGAACACTGGAGTGGGTTGCCATTTCCTTCTCCAATGCAGGAGAGTGAAAAGTGAAAGTGAAGTCGCTCGGTCGTGTCCGACTCTTAGCGACCCCATGGACCTCGGCCTACCAGGCTCCTCCATTCATGGGATTTTCCAGGCAAGAGTACTGGAGTGGGGTTCCATTGCCTTCTCCGAAAAAGGGCCTCAGAGGGGCATTAATTAAACTTTCTCTCAGTAGCTCAGAACCCTCCATCACAGTTGAAGGCTGTAACCAGAAAGCAAGACAAGCAGCTTCAAGCAGAACATTTATTCACACCCACCTTCAAAAGCCTTTGTATGGCAAAACTAATATAATATTGTAAAGTAATTAACCTCTAACTGAAATAAATAAATTTATATTAAAAAAAAGAAAGCCTTTGCATTCCCAGTGGGGACTTGCCTTTTCTTCCCTTCACCTTGTCTTTTCCTCTTTTACTTCACTTTTAAGTGTTTTCTCATCTCTTCTCCCTCCTCTTCCTTAGAATAAAAACAAAAGATATTACCTTATATTATGTAAATTAATTTGGGTAATTTGTATTGTCTTGAAAAGTTTTGATGCCAAAAGATAGAAATAAAAGTATGTTTCTATCTTACTGTCTATTCATTTCTTACCATATTAAATGAAAGAAGATTAATAGATTCTAAGCAAGTCTGGAGAGTATATTTAGAATAATATGTCAAAAATGTAAACTGCATTTATATTTATAAAATGTAAATACATAGTTTATATATTATATACACTATAAATTATATTTTATATAAATTAAATAGACTTCAAATTAAAATTTTAGGACTTTAGAGAACACCTAGTTATTATTAATTTTTTTAATCCACTCTGAATACAATATCACATAGCTGGAACTTCCTTAAGAGATTTTGTTTTATTTTATTGAAGTGTAATTGATTTACAATGTTGTGTTAATTTTTACTATACAGCAAAGTGATTCAGTTATACTCAGGTATACATTCTTTTCCATTATGTTTTATCAGTGGGATCTTTTTGTTTATTCATTCTACACATAATAGTTTGCATCTGCCAACACTCAAACTTCTAATCTGCCTTTCCTCTACTCCTCCTCCACCTTGACAAACACAAGTCTGTTCAAGAACAGATTTCTTGTCTCTCCATTAAAAATTGCCATAATTTGATGCACTGGAAATGTTCAGTCAGTAACTATCATGTGATTGCATTTATTTTATTTTTATTTTGTGAACAAGCATCGTAAGTCATCTGAGGCCAGTTATTACCCAAATATGAACATCATCATGAACTAAAAATAAGAATTGGATGAGTGTCTCTACACGAGGTGACAATAAGCTGCATGAGAATGAGCCATTTTTCCCACTCCCACAAGGTCTTGGATGTATAAACACAAGTAAAAGAGCAATGTGGAAAGAGTGGCAGATTCGAAGGGGTAGGCAATCCTCTTTCAGAGCTTTAATTTCAGCTGAAATTAAAATATATATTACTGAACCTGAGTTTGGTCATTTGTAAATGAAAGTAACAGTTCTATTTTGCAGGCTGGCTATGAGTATTAAAGAAGATGAAACAAGCAAACCACAGAGAATGGTTGGGCATATCCTGGTTGCACAATTACTCATTTCTTTGAGTGGTCTTCCCATTTTCTTTCACTGAGTTTTTAGAGACAGTCAACTTTGGACCTTGTAATGTCACTTTCCTTCTAATGGTCCTCTGCTCCAGAAAGTAAGTTCAACACACTGACTGTATTCCATTGCTTTTCTCACATCTAAATAAATATCTGATCCAGCCCTTGCCACCACTCTCTCCCAAAGGCCCAGGGTAGCTTTGATGCTTGACAGTTTGTTGTATATGGTATGTTATACATCTGAGGTCCCCCAGTGACAATATCTTTGCACAAACAGACTTACTGAGCAAATGCATAGAGTTGCTATTTTCTCTTGAATCTGTCTTGTTAGTAAGTGAAATCTGTTTTTCCTAAGAAAATCTATAGCCTAGCAGAGGACTTTTTGGTTGAACATTTTTAAGTATCAAGTTGGGAAGTGCTCCTTTGATGAATGAACTGGGAGATGAGTGATGCTAACAGCTTTTTAGCAGAAAACTTGGAGGCTAAGGCAAAGTTAGAGTTGGGTTTAGAGTTAAGCCTTGTGCAAAGGCACCACTCCCAGGAGTTAAAGGAAGTTCAGAATGACAGCTCATTTTCACCTGTCCTATCTTAGGAAAAGATGAGTTAGCCTGTGGAACCATTTGAAATCTAGGTACAAATAAATACAACCAGAAAAGAAGCATCCACGTAAAAGGCTTATGGATATATATGTGGTCCTGGAAGCCAAATCTGTGCATCAAGCCCCTTCAAGAACAGATAGATCTTCCCCTCTGGTGGTGCTGTTGGATATTTCTTTGATGGAGACATTCTCTTAACTTTCCTTTGATGACTTGGCTGCCAGTAACAGACATGTATTGATGGTGACTGCCGTTGATCTACAAATTCACATTTGTTTGGATCTTGGAAGATGCCAAATCTAACCCAGGACTAATCTGTCATTTTCTCTAGCAAGGTTTACAAGTATACATGCAACTCATGTGTACAAAGTCAAGGCACCCATTCTGGGTGTGGTGATTACTTTTAGATACGTATTACACTTAGATCTTTCAGAAACAGAAGTGAAATAAGTGGCTGTGATGCTATGCACATTCTTAATTATCTGCACATTTTATATTTATAATGTCGTTTATTAAAGTATCATATTTATGGCATGCATACATGGGCATTCCTGCTCTGAAGCAACACTTTCTTTATCCTTTCTTCTTTTTCTTTTTCACTTTTAAACACATTGCTAGTTTACATATTTCTTTCTAGAGGGACCAAGTACTGTTGAATTCTTTCTCAGAGGAAACAAAGGCAAACACATTTCTTTTAACTGTATTATATATCTCCTTTATGTCCCCATAAAAGGCAGGTACTAAGACGCTCTTTCATCCCAACACCTGCATTTTATGATTCTTATGATATAATATATTTTATTTGTGACTCTTTAAAGTAAATTTAAATGCAAACAGAAGAAATGGGATTCATTTAAAATGAAAGACAGGATGGCAATATGTTTATCTGAACTAATATTTTTAAATACCTATCAACCCAGAAAAGATTCATATAGGCTCTAAAAGACAAATGAAATAAACAGTCTTATCTGCCATTTAGTCACCCCTTATTCCTTTCATTATGGATCACAACTGGAAATTTTTGATCAAATTGCAGTCGATCTCTTAAATTATAGGCATTATTATACTTGGATCTGAGTAATCTATGCTTACAAAACCTGACAAAACCATGAAAGTCTCAATTTTTGTATAACTCAGGTGCTGTAATTAATTGCACATTCAAGAAGATAAAAGAAAACTGGTTATAACACTAACTGAAATTGGTTATAACACTACTCATAATTTTCAAATAATGATAGAATTATAAGTGAAACTTCATAATGAGTTTTCTTTCCCTTTTGAGTAGCATAGACCTAAATGGAGAACCAGAGTCTCAAAGTAGATGCTGCATTTATAGTCTAGGTAGGCTACCCACTCCAGTATTCTTGGGCATCCTTGGTGGCTCAGCTGGTAAAGAATCTGCCTGCAATGAGGAAGACCTGGATTAGATCCCTGGGTTGGGAAGATCCCCTGGAGAAGGGAACGGCTACCCACTACAGTATTCTGTCCTGGAGAATTCCAGTCCGTGGGTCTTCATAGAGTGGGACATGATGGAGCTACTTTCACTTTCACTTTTAGGCCACAGAGGGATGTCAAGGGGAAAATACATGAAAAGAGAGGAATACTTTATTAAACAACAAGGTTTACTGAAAATATGCTTCTGACTAAATTACAAGACTTTGGGGAAAATTATTCCTTTGACCCACACTCCCTTTAGGGTAATTCAGAACTGAATAAAGACACAGAATGGTTGCAACTGGCCAAGAATCAACTTTAAACATAATGTCTTCAGTTTCATAATTACAGAAATAAAAGAATAAGCCATGAGAGATATCCAAAGATAATCTATTACTGGACTTTACATAGAAAATCATCTCCTCACACAATTGTATTTTTAGGGTGGGTTGGTTATTTTCAAATGAACCTAGAAAGAGGTATCTCCCCAAAATGAAACACTATATTTAAATGAGAATTTCAGTCTTATCTTAGAGGCTGTGAACTTTTAAGCAACAGCATCCTATCTCTAACACTCAGTAAACCCATCTGGAAGACAGTCATGAAAAATCTACCTTATGAGTTCATTTGGTGAGTAAATAATGAAGTCCCTCATGTAACACTACTTCTATGCTCTGAAATGACTGGAAAGGTGTAATGACTCATTCCTTCAGTAGTATGAAAGTATGCATGCAACTTTATTCCCCAGTAGGCAAGGATTCCAGGCTATGATGGAAACTGTTTTTATTGCTAGCACGCATGACCTTTCAGTCAGGCCCACTACAGATACTAAAAATGGCATCATCTCCCTTAACTTTCCTCCTATGTTCCTTGGCCATGGCTCTCTCCTGAGTCTAGCATTATTATATTTTTGGGTAGAATTTCATTTGGACCGTATATGTTGCAGTGTAGGTCAACTGTACATAAGTTAGTCTTTGCTTTTTCTCTCCGGCTAATGTAGTCCACCTCTCCTGGCACGACTATGGGAAAAGGAGGAAATAAAGGCGTTTAAGGACCGAAACAAATACCACAGTTCACTGATGGTTATGAAGCAGAACAAATGGGGGAGGTAAGGTAAATTGTCTGGCTTTAAATCTCTGATCCATCCCTTAAAAATTGTGTGACCTTGGCAAATCACATTACTCTCTTGTGACTCAGTTTCTTCACCTATAAAATGGGTGATAATTTAGAAGTGTTATAAAAATGAGACTATCAGAGGAGTTAAATGAGCTAAGATTCATAAAGCATGTAGAACAATATCTTTAAGTATTGCTAAATAAAAAAAAAAATGTGAAAGTAAGTAACTATCTTTATTATGTAAGCAGGTGGCTCCTATTTAAGTTGTCTTGAACTTATGAATTAGGGACTGTGTTTCCCTAATTGGACATTTTAAAGGTTATTTGATTGCTGACAGCTTTAATACAATAAGCATACAAATGGCTGATATGAGTCTATCCTTTTAATATCTTAATTAAAAAGAGAGAAGGCAAAAAGAATAAATAAGCTGTCATCCCACATTTCAGTCATTAGAGGAATCCCACTGGAGTGACCATTTGATGTGAAATTAAGTTGCTCAGGCATCGACTGTAAGTGGATATTGGAACCACTAAATCAGAGTCATGCCTAAAATCTCACACAAGTGGACAAGACCTGCCCTTTCTGGGAATGTCTACTAGGAGGATGATGACCATGCAGAACAAGAGAGGAAATCCACATAGAAATCCAGCAGTCACGTAGGAAGAAACTGCCTATTTCAGAGCTGAAACTTCAGGAAGATATAAAAACATCATAGATCAAACTAACAGAATATCATTTCTGGTTTTCGGTTTCAAGGAAATAATTCTGATCTCACTGATTTCAAGAGAAAAATAGAATTGGTACTTGCAGTTTTAATTTTTTTGGTTTTCCTTTAGACAAGGACAAAAGTTCAGTTTTAGTTTTTTTTTTTTTAATTTATTTCTAAACTGTCTGATTTTAAGGAAAAGATATGTCTCACTTGTAGAATTCTAGCAGGAGAACTTCATCTAATTCTGAAAAACTAGTTTAGGATACATTGAAATATGACATGTTAAGGGGGAATGAGGTGGCATCCCCCTTTATTAGTGGTAAAGAACCCACCTGCCAATCCAGGAGATATAAGAGACCCAGGTTCAATCCCTGAGTTGGGAGAATCTCCAGGAGGAGGGCACGGCTACCCACTACAGTATTCTTGCCTGGAGAATTCTGTGGACAGGGGAGCCTGGTGAGCTGCAATCCATGAGGATGCAAAGAGACAGACATGACTTAGCATATACACACAAGGGGGATAAAGAAAGAACATGGTCTTTGGTCTGAGAGAGAAATGTTTTGGGAATTTCTTTGGGAATCCTGGCACTGCCTTGGGTAGCATTTCCCTGTCTGAGCTTCTGTGTGCTCGTCTGCAAGATTAGAGCACATTGAGCTGCTGTGTGGATTAGGTTAAGTGTCTCATGCAAAGCTGTGCATGATTACATCTGACATTTAGTGGATACTTACAAATATTTATTTCTCTCCCTTTAAAATCATTAAAGATATGCTGAATATATGAAAAATAATAAGAATGAAGAAAAGCTTAATAATTGTTAAAAGTAACTGTTAATGCTTTGAGTGCATGTATCAATGTCTTGAATATTTTCATATGACAGATGGGTACGTCAGCCCTCTGTCCTGACCCCACACTCTAAAGACATTTTTCTTTAATAATGTTAAAGACATATTTATTTTGTTTGCTTGTATTGCAGCAAGTACCACTTATAAATAATAAACCTTTTCCTAGAGAGGAAGAGGAAGCTTTGAGAAAGCCATTTAATCTGCATATAGTTCCTGTTTCTTCAACAAAAATGTCCTGAAATATGACTCATGGGGAGTGAATTTTCAAAGTATTTCTCAATTTATCATTAATAATAGAATCTATTTACAACAACAACAACCACAAAACGGATTGTAATACTAGGTTATCTGTCTCTAAAGGAAAAACGATAAGATTTTAGATTAAGTGAACCATCAGATTTCCAACTTTCCTTATTGGTACATCTCAGATCTATTAAAACTTTATACATTTTTATCTCTAGACACATTATTCCATAAGCTAAAAGAACATTAAGCTATGGTAATTATATGTAATCACTCAATCTTTAGAAATACCCCACTTTTATATTTGCAGATTTAATTAAGCCTGAGTGGATAGAAAAATCTGTTTCAAAACTGCTAACCTATTCAAAAATGAAAGGCACAAAGGCAGATATTTGTATTCTGTGATCAAACTCATGGAAAACCTGTTGAAGTGGGAGATGTCTAGTGCTTCTCAAGATAGGGACTGTTCTGTTTAATGGATTATCAAACATTTATTGTATAACAAATGTTGTTTAAATTTAAGCAGTTTCTTTCTTTCAGTAGAGAAGGTTTTAAAGAGTATGTGATGATGATGCCCATTCACTAAGCCTCTTCCAGTCACCCTCACAGAGACCCTGAGTTTTTTCTTTTACCTAAATTATTCCTCATCCTTTGATTCCTAGCACCACCTCCAAATGGGGACATTACCTTTTTAATTTTTTCCTAATTTCCTCTCTCCCAAGAGAAGAAGATGAAGGGTCCTCTCTCCCTCTGACAATTGCAACCACCTTGTTTCACCCTGCATCCCACTCCAACAGTGCAAGAGACACGAGGCCTCTGGGATGGCTGCCTGGTGCTGATACCAAAGAGGGTTCTTGGCCTCCTTAATCAATAGAAATTGACTAGAGGCAAGACAAGAAATTCAGGCAAGGCTTTATTGTGGCCCATGCACCCACATGAGCGAGGGAAAACAAGTAAAAGTTTCCTTGGCTCTTTACCTGAGCTGGGAGTGGGGGGTGTTTTGGCTCTTTAATTGGGACAAAGGTAGGGATGTGTCTGGGTTTGGGCCTGAGGGATGGGTTAGGTGGTTTATGCACCTCCTTGTGACAAGAGAGTTCCAGAAAAACATCTACTTATGCTTTATTGACTATGCCAAAGCCTTTGACTGTGTGGATCACCACAAACTGGAAAATTCTGAAAGAGATGGGAATACCAGACCACCTGACCTGCCTCTTGGGAAATCTGTATGCAGGTCAAGAACCAACATGGAACAAGAGACTGATTCCAAATTTGAGAAGGAATATATCAAGGCTGTATATTGTCACCTTGCTTATTTAACTTATATGCAGGGTACATCATGAGAAACACTGGGCTGGATGAAGCACAACTTGGAGTCAAGATTACTGGGAGAAAAATCAATAACCTCAGATATGCAGATGACACCATCCTTATGCAGAAAGCAAAGAAGAACTGAAGAGCCTCTTGAAAGTGAAAGAGGAGAGTGAAAAAGTTGGCTTAAAGCTCAACATTCAGAAAACTAAGATCATGGTACCCAGTCCCATCATTTCATGGCAAATAGATGGGAAACAGGGGAATCAGTGGCTGACTTCATTTTTTTTTTTTTTTTTTTTGAGCTCCAAAATCACTTAGATGGTCATTGCAGCCATGAAATTAAAAGACACTTACACCTTGGAAGAGAAGTTATGACAAACCTAGACAGCACGTTAAAAAACAGAGACGTTACTTTGCCAACAAGGTCCGTCTAGTCAAGGCTATGGTTTTTCCAGTAGTCATGTATGGATGTGAGAGTTGGACTATAAAGAAAGCTGAATGCTGGAGAATTGATGCTTTTGAACTGTGGTGCTGGAGAAGACTCTTGAGAGTCCCTTGGACTGAGAGAAGATTCAACCAGTCCATCCTAAAGATCAGTCCTGGGTGTTCACTGGAAGGACTGATGCTGAAGCTGAAACTCCAGTACTTTGGCTACCTCATGCGAAGAACTGACTCATTTGAAAGACCCTGATGCTGGGAAAGATTGAAGGTGGGAGGAGAAGGGGACGACAGAGGATGAGATGGCTGGATGGCATCACCGACTCAATGGACATGAGTTTGAGCAAACTGCGGGAGTTGGTGATGGACAGGGAGACCTGGTGTGCTGCTGTCCATAGGGTCACAATGAGTCAGTCAAGACTGAGCAACTGAACTGAACCAAACTGAACTTGTGGTGCTGAGTATGGCGGGGCATGCACAGCATCCTGCTTTTGCTCCCAACATCTGGTTTTTGCTTCTGACTACAGAGTGGCAGTTAGGTCTTCTGGTCTTTTTGTGTCTTTTCATTCAGCGTTTTTTCCAATGCATGCAGTTATTTTCAGTTCCATACAATTTCTTTGTATTTTTTTGTTCAAGAAGAGTTTTTTTTTCCAGGAGCACACCCTGCAGCATATGATTCTGGATCCCAGCTTGTCTCAGCCCCTTGATGTAAGCTCCTGATGGCTGGCTGAGAGTGTTGTGAATTCTCAGCTCTGAAATAGCACTCGGTGCCTCTAACTGGAGCTTTCCTTCCAGACACCTCTCTCCTGACTCTTCTTCCCATTTTTTATTCCCTCTGGCTCCAATTTTCTTTAACTTTGGTGTCATGTGTGAGTGTATGCTCAGTCATGTCCCAAACTCTTTGCAACCCCAAGAACTGTAGTCCACCAGGCTACACTCTCCATGTGATTTTCCAGGCAAGAATACTGGAATGAGTTGTCATTTCCTCCTCCAGGACATCTTCCAGACCCAGTGATTAAACAGGCATCTCTGGTTTCTCCTGCATTGGCAGGCAGATTCTTTACCACTGAGCCACCTGGGAAGCCCTAACTTCTATGTCATCATCTGTTATCTGTCTAGAATGCCTGTTCCTTCCTGTTTTCTCTTCTTTGAGAAGCAACTATACCATCTTTTGCCCCTGATAAAAAGAATATCAGCTATTCCCTCCTTTATAAAGCCTTTCTAATGGTATTTTGTCCTCTCAGCCATACTGCTCTTTGATCATGCATTGATTCTCCTACAAAAAACAACTCTGTAATACACTGGCATACTTATGGATGTGTTTCCTTCATCACACCAGGAGTCCCTGAATGGATGGATTCGGTGTCAGTTCTCTTTGCAACCACAGAACTTATCATATTAAATATGTGTACTTTTAAAATGAATAAACAAAGGAAAAAATTAGGTAATATTTTGAATAAAATAATAGTCAAATGAATGAATGAATAAATGAATAGTCAAGTAAGTGAACAGATACATAAATATACAAGAATAAAAGGATGAGCCTATAATGACATTTTCTATTAGTTTTCCATATTTGCATGTTCCTGACCAGATATAAATATTGCATATGCTTGACAATGCAACTGTGGGTGTGGGAGCTGGTCAAACAGATATGCTTGGATATGGAGAGTTCTAGACTACAAACTGCACCCAAATTATCCCAACTTGGGAAAAAGGAGCCCTCCGAGCTAGTCCTTAGCTGAGGTTCAGAGTGTGGGTGGGATAGTGTGGTGAGACAGGGACAGGCATGAGTTATTATCAGACACTAGTCACAGTAACTAGGAGATGGTAAAGTTTTTCAATAATATATGAATCTTTAACCATTTATAGGACAATGAGATGTATTGACTGAGATATGTGGGTTTTCCCCAGGAACACTTTTTATTAGGAGCTTCCTCACTATTCCAATGAGGTGCCAAATCCAGTTCAGACATTTCTTTTCCAATGATGCACCATCTGCCCAACATACACACATGCACACACACACACACACACACACACACACACACACACACACACACACACACAGCCACCACCAGTCTTGAAGTTCTAAATATGGTTTTAAAGTAGAGCAATTGTGAGTACAAAGTTATAAAGCTCTTGAAGTTAGTAAGTCATTGACTGAAATTCCACATGAGTCACTTTCTGCTTCCTTAGATAAATGATGAGAGTGTGATGACCTTGAGAGTCCAGTGGTTGAGACTACAAGTTTCCAATACAAGGGACATGGGTTTAATATCTGGTCAAGGAACTAGGTTCCCACATGCCATGCAGGGTGGCTAAAAGATAAAAAATAGCAGGCTCTAAGAGCTTGATTTTTCCATCAACATAATGGAAATGCTTCCTTGTGTGCTGTGCTGTGCTTAATCGGCCAATCATGTCTGACTGTTTGTGACCCCATTGACTGTAGCCTGCCAGCGTCCTCTGTCCATGAGGATTCTTGAGGCCAGAATACTGGAGTGGGTTGCCATGCCCTCCTTCAGGGGATCTTCCCAACCTAGGGATCAAACCCAACTGTCCTGCACTGAAGCAGCTTCTTTATCGTTTGAGTCACCAGGAGCCCAGAATACTGGACTGAGTAGCCTATCCATTCTCTAGGAGATATTCCTGACCCAAAAATCAAACTGGGGTCTCCTGAACTGCAGGTAGATTCTTTACTAGCTGACCCACCAAGGAAGCCTCCTTATTTTTAATTAATGATTTGTCTTCGAGGGATTTAGACTCAGTTCAGTTCAGTTCAGTTCATTTCAGTCACTCAGTGGTGTCTGACTCTTTGTGACCCCATGAACTGCAGCATGCCAGGCCTCCTGGTCCATCACCAACTCCTGGAGTCCACCAAAACTCATGTCCAATGAGTCGGTGATGCCATCCAACCATCTCATCCTTTGTCGTCCCCCTCTTCTCCTGCTCTCAATCTCTCCCAGCATCAGGGTCTTTTCCAATGAGTCAGCTCTTCGTATCAGGTGGCCAAAGTATTGAAGTTTCTGCTTCAACATCAGTCCTTCCAGTGAACACCCAGGACTGATCCCCTTTAGGATGGACTGGTTGGATCTCCTTGCAGTCCAAGGGACTCTCAAGAGTCTTCTCCAACACCACAGTTCAAAAGCATCAATTCTTTGGAGCTCAGTTTTCTTTATAGTCTAACTCTCACATCCATGCATAACTACTGGAAAAACCATAGCTTTCGCTAGATGGACGTTTTTTGGCAAAGTGATATCTCTGCATTTTAATATGCTATCTAGGTTGATCATAACTTTCCTTCCAAAGAGTAAGCGTCTTTTAATTTCATGGCTGCAATCACCATCTGCAGTGATTTTGGCACCCAAAAACATAAAGCCAGCCATTGTTTCCACTGTTTCCCCATCTATTTGCCATGAAGTGACAGGACCAGATGCCATGATACTAGTTTTCTGAACGTTGAGCTATTACTGTTAAATATTTCATCATTTTATCATCATTGTTCACATTGTTGTTACTCCACCTGCACTAATGTTATTTCAAAGTAAAAATTGTTGAAAACCAGCATATTGTTTGCTAATCTTCCTTCAAATTTAGCTTAATACAATTATTCTGAAGTGATGATACATATATATAAGTATATATTGGCATATTATGAATTTAATATTAGCATAAAGAAATCTGGTCAAAAGCAAGCTAGTTGATTAGACATTTGATTGATAGAATAAGGAAGTAACAAATCTTTACTATCATTTTATTTATCTTTAATTTTTAATGCTAAAGGAATTTTTTGCTGACCATAAATATTTGTAGCATTATATTCTACCTTTTGCTGTTTTTGTTACTTATTCTAATTTCTTTTTAGCTTTTTACATATACTTTGATTTATTCAGAAAAATAAAAATTTGGAATATCTATATAATTATGAAGAATAAAATATACATATAAAATATATATAAATATATCATTAAATAAATCAAGGTATATCAGTTTCCTGGACTGCACAGTATCTAATGTAGAATATATATTAATATTATGCTGTTGTATAAAGATATTGAATGACATAGAAAAAAGGTCTATATAAAGTATATAAGGGGAAAATATGTAGCTTATGACTTAGAATATTCAGAATTATCAGAAATACATTGTGTTGGGGAAGGTGCTGAAAATATATTCACCATAATATTGGTATAAGGTAGAAGTCACTAATAAATAGTTTTCATTTTTTGGCATTTTCTAAATTACATACATTGACTACATACACTGACTATGTTATTTTATTAGAACATTTAAAAAATTAAGATGGGCTTCCCTGGTGACTCAGACAGTAAAGAATTAACATGCAATGCAGCAGACACAGGTTCAATCCCTAAGTAAGGGATATCCCCTGGAGAAGAGAAAGCCTATCCACTAGAGTATCCTTGCCTAGAGAATTTCAATGACAAATGAGCCTGGCAGTCTACAATCTATAGGGTTGCAAAGAATCAGAGAAGTTTTATGAGTATTCATTCTTAATGTATTTGCCAATTAAATATTTCTCCATAAACAAAACTAATCCAAACTAAATTTCCTTTTTAAACTAAGCCTGAAAGATCTAGTATCTGTCTCTAGCAGTAATTTTTAAGTTATATTTCTTCCATATTTTATGTGTTGGTCCTCAAGTTGATCCTCAAACTAGCTAACATAACTGTTCCAAACTCATTCCCTGTACAAATGTGTTACCAGTCTCTAACTTTCTGCTTTATATCAAGACTCATCATAAACTCCACCACTATTTCCTGATAACCATCTTTAATTTCTAAGTCACTGGCTATGGCTTGTTGGAGGCACTTGAAGTCAGTAGGACTAGGGTTTGAAATCCAGTTCCCCACTTTTTGACATGGAGAAGTTTATTTATTTATCAAAATGAAATAATAATGAACTTCAGTTCAGTTCAGTTCAGTCACTCAATCGTGTCCGACTCTTTGCGACCTCATGAATCGCAGCACGCCAGGCCTCTCTGTCCATCACCAACTCCCGGAGTTCACTCAGACTCATGTCCCTCAAGTCAGTGATGCCATCCAGCCAGCTCATCCTCTGTTGTCACCTTCTCCTCCTGCCCCCAATCCCTCCCAGCATCACAGTCTTTTCCAGTGAGTCAACTCTTTGCATGAGGTGGCCAAAGTACTGGAGTTTCAGCTTCAGCATCATTCCCTCCAAGGAACACCCAGGATTGATCTCCTTTAGAATGAACTGGTTGGATTTCCTTGTGGTCCAAGGGACTCTCAGGAGTCTTCTCCAACACCACAGTTCAAAAGCATCAATTCTTTGGTGCTCAGCTTTCTTCACAGACCAACTCTCACATCCATACATGACCACTGGAAAAACCGTAGCCTTGACTAGACGGACCTTAGTCAGCAAAGTAATGTCTCTGCTTTGAATATGCTATCTAGGTTGGTCATAACTTTTCTTCCAAGGAGTAAGTGTCTCCTAATTTCATGACTGCATTCAGCATCTGCAGTGATTTTGGAGCCCAAAATAATAAAGTCTGACACTGTTACCACTGTTTCCCCATCTATTTGCCATGAAGTGATGGGACCAGATGCCATGATCTTCATTTTCTGAATGTTGAGCTTTAAGCCAACATTTTCATTCTCCTCTTTCACTTTCATCAAGAAGCTTTTTAGTTCCTCTTCACTTTCTGCCATAAGGGTGGTGTCATCTGCATATCTGACGTTATTGATATTTCTCCCCGCAATTGTGATTCCTGCTTGTGCTTCTTCCAGCCCAGCATTTCTCATGATGTACTCTGTATACAAGTTAAATAAGCAGGGTGACAATATTCATCCTTGACATACTCCTTTTCCTATTTGGAACCAGTCTGTTGTTCCATGTCCAGTTCTAACTCTTGCTTCTTACCTTCCCAATAATCATAGAAATAATAATATTACATTTACACATTTCTCTAGGTGATTTCTTGCATATAATAAGTCCTCATTAAATTTCAGTTTCTAACTTCACCCTCTTCTGGCCTTGTACTCATGCTCAGCAATCAATCCTTATGCTAATTAGCATTTCATTTTACTTTGAATATGTTATTTGTTCTATTGTTTATTGTTCCTTTCTTAATTAAAAAAAAAAAAAGTTCATTATTTGGTAAAGCAAGCATAAAACCATTGCAAGTGATGAGCCAGTGTAAAAGTACACAGAGAAAAACTTAATTATAGACCTCCATTCTTGCCTCTTAATGAAGTAATTCATGGTAACAAGTTAGAATGATGATTTCCAACTCTCTCTGAGCACATACAAATAAAATAACACACATCTGGGATATCTGTTCTTGTTTTTGTTTCATTTTAACAACTTGCTTTAATTTTATCGACATCCTTGTGGAACAATAATATCAATCTAGATACACATTTAGGTAATTTCATAATTTTACTATACGTATATACTGTTCTGTTCTCAGTCACTCAGTTATGTCTGACTTTTTGCGACCCCAAGGACTGTAGCCCACCAGGTTCCTCTGCCCATGGACTTTTCCAGGCAAGAATATTGGAGTGATTTGCTATTTCCTACTACACGGGATCTTCCCAAACCAGGGATTGAACATGAGTCTCTTTCATTGGCAGGCAGATTCTTTACCACTATGCCACCTGGGAAGTCATATATATATATATATATATATATATATATAAAGTTCACTTAATCTGTATGATTTTGATATACATTAAATTTCTTATTTTTTGACACTTTTAACTGCCTAAATCAGAAAGCCAGTTCCCATTGTTAACATAATCCTGCTCCCTCCCCCAACATTCAAAGGATGAGTTATGATTGATCTACTGAGTGTTTACTTCCCTTTCCAGATGAAAACATCATAAATTGTTGTTAAGAACATGTTTTAGCCCTATGGCTCAAATGGTAAAGACTCTGCCTGCAATTCTGGAGACTAGGGCTTGAACCCTGGGTCAGGAAGATCCCCTGGAGAAGAGAATGATTTATCCACTCCAGTGTTCTTGCCTGGAGAATTCCAAGGACTGAGGAGCTTGGTGATTACAGTCCATGGAGTCACAAAGAGTCGGACATGACTGAGAAACTAACACTTTCACTTTTACTTGTTACTTAGGACTCCATTCATTGTGACTCAGGATCATGAGGAAAAGATCAACAAAATTTCAGCAGCTTCAAAGCAAACATTGGTGAGTTACAAAATCATTCATGAGACCACCAAACTTTACATTTCTTGTTATTTAAACAATAAATGTCCTCAGGTTGTAAAATTTTGTTAATTCAGCCTTCCCTTAATTATTAATAAAGGCCTTCAAGTACACACATAGTAGGAACTTTTGAGTGTATATGCTGCCAAAGCAAGCATGAATGTTAATATTTTA
Source organism: Capricornis sumatraensis (assembly GCF_032405125.1). NCBI lineage: Eukaryota > Metazoa > Chordata > Mammalia > Artiodactyla > Bovidae > Capricornis > Capricornis sumatraensis. The sequence continues at coordinate 122,562,326 of NC_091071.1, read as the reverse complement.
ATTCTTCAAGTGGATAAATAAAACTTACATATGAAAATCTGATGATCTTTGTCTTTTTCTAAGTTTCAGTTGGCCCTTTATCATGCAATGGAGCCCAGCTCCTTGGGTAACATATTGCTCAGTATGGTAGAGCTATAATTCATAGATCTTTAAACTCATCCAATATGTTTTTAGAGCTAAATACAACCTCTTTAAGCATCAAAATAAACTTGAAAATGACATATAATACATGATTGAGGAAGTGGTTTGGGACGTTGGTTAGAACATTAAATTAGCTCATTATTACTTAAGAATAACTTTAGAATTTCTTAAGAATAACATGTTTTAACTGGTTTTTATTCCTTTCTTATTAATCAGGTTTGAGGTCCATCTTTCCTTTCAAATCAAATATTAGCTTTAATCATCCTTCAGTTCAGGTCAGTTCAGTTCAGTTCAGTTCAGTCACTCAGTCGTGTCTGACTCTTTGCAACCCCATGAATCACAGCACGCCAGGCCTCCCTGTCCATCACCATCTCCTGGAGTTCACTCAGACACGTCCATTGAGTAGGTGATGCCATCCAGCCATCTCATCCTCAGTCATCCCCTTCTCCTCCTGCCCCCAATCCCTCCCAGCATCACAGTCTTTTCCAATAAGTCAACTCTTCGCATGACGTGGTCAAAGTACTGGAGCGTCAGCTTTAGCATCATTCCTTCCAAAGAAATCCCAGGGCTGATCTCCTTCAGAATGGACTGGTTGGATCTCCTTGCAGTCCAAGGGACTCTCAAGAGTCTTCTCCAACACCACAGTTCAAAAGCATTAATTCTTCGGCGCTCAGCCTTCTTCACAGTCTAACTCTCATATCCATACATGACCACAGGAAAAACCATAGCCTTGACTAGACGGACCTTAGTTGGCAAAGTAATGTCTCAGCTTTTGAATATACTATTTGGTTGGTCATAACTTTTCTTCCAAGGAGTAAGCGTCTTTTAATTTCATGGCTGCAGTCACCATCTGCAGTGATTTTGGAGGCCAAAAATATAAAGTCTGACACTGTTTTCACTGTTTCCCCATCTATTTCCCATGAAGTGATGGGACCGGATGCCATGATCTTCATTTTCTGAATGTTGAGCTTTAAGCCAGCTTTTTCACTCTCCTCTTTCACTTTCATCAAGAGGCTTTTTAGCTCCTCTTCACTTTCTGCCAGTCATAAAAAATAATAAAATAATGCCATTTGCAGCTATACAGGTGGCCCTAAAAATTATCATGCTAAGTAAAGCAAATCAGAAAGAGAAAAATAATATATCATCTATATGTGAAATATTAAAAAGTGATACAAATTCACTTACAAAACAAAAATAGATTCACAGGCATATAAAACAAACTTGTGGTTACCAAAGAGGAAATCAGGGGAGGGATAAATTTGGAATATGGGACTAACAGACACACACTATTATGTATACAATAGGTGAACAAGAACCTACTGTACAGCACAGGGAACTATATTCAGTATCTTGTTATAACCTATAATGGAATAGAATATGAATGTCTAAAACATTGTAAATCTTTGCTGTATATCTGAAACAGTGTAAACCAACTATACTTCAATAAGAAAATTGAAATAAATAAAAGAGAGGGAGGCTTTAGAATCAATGTATTGTAAGTTGAAGGAAAGAGACATTTTGCTTTAGATCTCACCTGTGTGTTCATTTATTTGTTCCCAATGTGTTTATATAAGCTGAGTGACAGTGGTGACCAGAAGTGGATGAATACATATAATCTCACCATTCTCTCCCAAAACCACATCCAGACCCCTGTTCTATTTCTGAATTCAGCTGTTTGCCATTTTAATCTCTTCAATTTCTCTGAATAATGTCTCCCTGAAATCTGAGCCTCTTTACAAAGGTTCTATGCTTCTTTACTTGAGCTTGCTCATGTAACAGGAGCTGTTACTATATATATAGCTCGGGCTGCCTTCCCAGGAGATTCCTGAGCCTCAAGTTACTGACCAAGTAAACACAAATAGAGAGATGAGTTTTTTTTTTTAATTTACCTCCAGATGAAATTGGTTAGTTTGCTTTACAGATGAAATTTTCAAAAGAAGGACATGTTTTGGGACTTCCCTGGTGGTCCAGTGCTAAAGTGCTAAAACACTTCCACTGCAGACACTGCAGATTTAATCCTGGTCAGGGGACCAAGATCCCATATGCTGCATGGCACAGCATGGGGATTTTTCATGAATTTCCTAATGGTCCAGTGATTAGGCTTTGGCATTTTCATTGCCTAGGGCCCAAGTTTAACGCCTGGTCAGGGGACTATGGTAAAGGTCAAGGTAATAAACTGATCTAGGGCTAATATGACCCTTTAAATAGTCATTTATATTTGCAAAGACACAATAATAATAACCCTTTCCTTAAAAACACACTTGTGCTAAGAAAATTTGAATAAAGCACCGGCGAAACTAATATTGTTTTAGTTCTGTCACTCAGTCGTGTCTGACTCTTTGTGACCCCATGAATCGCAGCACATCAGGCCTCCCTGTCCATCACCAACTCCTGGAGTTCACTTGGACTCATGCCCATCGAGTCGGTGATGCCATCCAGTCATCTCATCCTCTGTTGTTCCCTTCTCTTCCTGCCCCCAATCTCTCCCAGCATCAGAGTCTTTTCCAATGAGTCAACTCTTTGCATGAGGTGGCCAAAGTACTGGAGTTTCAGCTTTAGCATCTTTCTTTCCAAAGAACACCCAGGATTGATCTCCTTTATAAAGGACTGGTTGGATCTCCTTGCAGTCCAAAGGACTCTCAAGAGTCTTCTCCAACACCACAGTTCAAAAGCATCAATTCTTCGGCGCTCAGCCTTCTTCACAGTCCAACTCTCACATCCATACATGACCACAGGAAAAACCATAGCCTTGACTAGACGGACTTTTGTTGACAAAATAATGTCTCTGCTTTTGAATATGCTATCTAGGTTGGTCATAACTTTCCTTCCAAGGAGTAAGCGTCTTTTAATATCATGGCTGCAGTCACCATCTGCAGTGATTTTGGAGCCCAAAAAATAAAGTCTGACACTGTTTTCACTGTTTCCCCATCTATTTGCCATGAAGTGATGGGACCAGATGTCATGATCTTCGTTTTCTGAGTGTTGAGCTTTACCAACATTTTCACTTTCTTGTTTCACTATCAAGAGGCATTTTAGTTCCTCTTCACTTTCTGCCATAAGGGTGGTGTCATCTGCATATCTGACGTTATTGATATTTCTCCGGCAATCTTGATTTCTGCTTGTGTTTCTTACAGCCCAGGGTTTCTCATGATGCACTCTGCATATAAGTTAAATGAGCAGGGTAACAGTATACTCCCTTGATGTACGCCTTTTCCTATTTGAAACCAGTCTGTTGTCCCATGTCCAGTTCTAACTGGTGCTTCCTGACCTGCATATAGATTTCTCAAGAGGCAAGTCAGGTGGTCTGGTATTCCCTTCTCGTTCAGAATTTTCCACTGTTAATTGTGATCTACACAGTCAAAGCTTTGGCATTGTCAATAAAGCAGAAATAGGTGTTTTTCTGGAACTCTCTTGCTTTTTTGATGATCCAGAGATGTTGGCAATTTGATCTCTGTTTCCTCTGCCTTGTCTAAAACCAGCTTGAACATCTGGAAGTTCACGGTTCATGTATTGTTGAAGCCTGGCTTGGAGAATTTTGAGCATTACTTTACTAGTGTGTGAGATGAGTGCAATTATGCAGTAGTTTGAACATTCTTTGGTACTGCCTTTCTTTGGAATTGGAATGAAAACTGACCTTTTCCAGCCCTGTGGCCACTGCTGAGTTTTCCAAGTTTACTGGCATATTGAGTGCAGCACTTTCACAGCATCACCTTTCAGGATTTGAAATAGCTCAACTGGAATTCCATCACCTCCACTAGCTTTGTTTGTAGTGATGCTTTCTAAGGCCCCCTTGACTTCATATTCCAAGGTGTCTAACTCTAGGTGAGTGATCACACCATTGTGATTATCTTGGTCGTGAAGCTATTTTTTGTACAGTTCTTCTGTGTATCCTTGCCACCTCTTCTTAACATCAATAATAAAGTTCACAATTTCCTTGACCTTTGTCAGTATGAGTATTAAATGTCATCGTGTAGGTCAGATATGGGTGAATGGTGCAATGTAGTCGGTGATGATGTTTGTGGTTTTCCCCTGAGAGTCTGTTAAGGTACATCTCAACTCTGTTTTATAATTTGTATTATATTAACTTTTTAAAAATTTATTTTGTTGATGTACAGTTGATTTAAAATGTACTAATTTCTGTTACAGAAAAGTGATTTAGCTATGCATATATATGTATCCATTGTTTTTTTTTTTTTTTTCATTATTTTTTGTCACAGGATATTAAATATAGTTCCCTGGGCTGTACAGTAGGATTTTGTTGCTTATCCATTCTCTTTATTCTAGTTCATTTTTTGTCACATTTTAAATTTCACACGTAAGTGATATCATATGGTTTCTGTCTTTGTCTGACTTTATATAGTATAATAAACTCTAGGTGCATCCATGTAGCTGCAGATGGCATTATTTCATTCTTTTTATGGCTGTGTACTATTTCATTTTATATGTATACCACATCTTCTTTATCCATTCATCTGTCAACAGACATTTAGGCTATTTCCATGTCTTAGTTATTGTAAATAGTGTCGCAATGAACACTGGAGTGAATATACCATTTGAATTTTAGCTTTGATCCTGATATGTGCTCAGGAGTGGAATTGCTGGATAATATGACAACTTTATTTTTATTTTTTAAGAAACTCCCGTATCATTCTCCATGGTGCTTGCACCAATTTACATTCCCACTAACAGTGTAGTAAAGTTCCCTTTTCTCCATAACCTCTCCAGCATTTATTATTTGTAGACTTTTTAATGATGGCCCTTCTGACTAGTGTGAGTTAGTACCTCATTGCAGTTTTGATTTGCATTTCTCTGATAACTGGTGGTGTTGATGTTGTGGAAATTGCCTTAGAAATTATGTTTTACCATTGCTTAAAAAGCATGTGGCAAAGGCAATTTTAATTTCATTATCCTGTCCATTTGTTCTTATTTAGATTCTGTATATTCCATATTGAGGATTTACTTCCATTTCAGTGCTTCTACTCTCTCTCGTTACCCACTATTACATTTCAAATCAACATGAAGCTTTCACTATTTGAAACGTAGACTATCTGAGGATTTATCATTGTGAAAGAAAATGTTTTTATAGTAGTTGGAACTGCACCAGGTCTTTGTTGCACTGTTAGAACTGAAGGAAAGTATTTTTTAAATTATTTTTTCACTTTCAACCAATATCTTTAGAATAAGAGAAGAAAGAATGTGGACACCTGTTTCTTACTGCCCCTGGTGAAACAAGTTTGTAAAAGAGCTTGGATCATTTCAGCAAAATGAGGTTTTCTGGGGACCACCAAGAGGTCATTAACAGTGCTAGTTTGGGTATTGAAGAGACACTGTCTCTTTTCACGTTAAATACATTTCATGGGAAGATAGTTCTGTTCATTATATTTTATTTATGTCTGATGTTCAATGATCCAGATAACTTGCCTAAAATCATGTAGCTTTTTGAAAACTGAGGCAAGAGTCTGTCTGTCTCTTTGATGCTTTGATCATAAGCTGCCTAGTCACTTGCTCACCATCCTCCCCTAGAGGATAGAATCTCCATGGCCAGCTTCTATTCACAGCCTCCTCCTTAGGCTTTATCACCTCACTTCTATCAAAGTCCCAGATAGAAATAGCCAGATAGCCAAATTAGGCTTATTAAAGATGAAAGTGAAAAAGGAGAGTGAAAAAGTTGGCTTAAAGCTCAACATTCAGAAAATGAAGATCATAGCATCTGGTCCCATCACTTCATGGGAAATAGATGGGGAAACAGTGGAAACAGTGTCAGACTTTATTTTTTGGGGCTCCAAAATCACTGCAGATGGTGACTGCAGCCATGAAATTAAAAGATGCTTACTTCTTGGAAGGAAAGTTATAACCAGCCTAGATAGCATATTAAAAAGCAGAGACATTACTTTGCAAACAAAGGTCCATCTAGTCAAGGCTGTGGTTTTTTAGGTGGTCATGTATGGATGTGAGAGTTGGACTGTGAAGAAAGCTGAGCGCTGAAGTATTGATGCTTTTGAACTGTGGTGTTGGAGCAGACTTTTGAGAGTCTCTTGGACTGCAAGGAGATCCCACCAGTCCATCCTAAAGGAGCTCAGTCCTGGGTGTTCATTGGAAGGAATGATGCTAAAGCTGAAACTCCAATACTTTGGCCACCTGATGTGAAGAACTGACTCATTGGAAAAGACTCTGATGCTGGGAGAGATTGGGGGCAGGAGGAAAAGGTGACAACAGAGGATGAGATGGCTGGATGGCATCATCGACTCGACGGACATGAGTTTGAGTGAACTCCAGGAGTTGGTGATGGACAGGGAGGTCTGGCGTGCTGCGATTCATGGGGTCGCAAAGAGTCAGACACGACTGAGCGACTGAACTGAACTGAAAGGTACTTTGGTCGACTGATCTTCATTTACAGAAACCATAATGATGCACACAATCTTTTCAAAATAACCAAAAGAAATAAAAGCCAATGGAATAAATACCTTGATTTAATTTCCCTTCCTTCTCCAATCTTCTGCTGGGATCCTGATGTTTGAATCCACAGGAGCACTTTGATATTGTCTATACAAATCTGCCTCTTTGATCAGAGAGCAGAGAGAGAAAAGACCTGCTGGATGGAGGCCAAAATGGGATACATTGGGCATCATTCTGTTACCTTTCACACTCTCATCTTGATCACCTCTCTAGTCACAGATATATAGGCTTTAGCCTCCTTTTCACTCCTTGAAAGTGAAGATCGATTTTTTAATATTGACTCTGTTCCTTAAGTGCACTATTGCATCTTCTCTTATCCTCAAAGAAAGCTTACTTTCAGCTAGTCTTACTCATGCTCTGGGCCATTTCAGCTTTTTACCATGGGCAATAGTCTTGATCCATATACACACATGTCAACAAGAATAAAGCCACTTTCTTTCAGAGAATCTTCCACAATTACCCCTGCCATTTATATGCACAAGTGTTGCCTGGGCCTGATTGTTATGTTAGGTAGATGGATATCATATTTGTAGATGAATATAAATCCCTGATCTCAAATCATTTTTATTCTGAAATGGGGGATATAATAATAGCCATGAGTTGTGTTGTTATTAATATTGATAGATATAGATATATTTATCATTTATTCTATGCATGTGAGATATATTATTTCTTAATTATTTAAACAATGGTATGGTGTAGCTGGGAGCATTCCCATTTTCTAGGAGAGGAGACAGGATATTGATGAACATGAGCAGTTCACCCAATACTACACTAGTGAATGGCAAAAGTAGAATTTGAATGTTTGATAATTTGATGAGAGTGTTCTTCCCCTGCTATTAAATCCTTACAATCTAATTCAGAGTGTAACAAAAGGCACCAAAAGGCCCCAAAGGCAAATGTATTTTGTGGTAGACAGAAGAGAGTGACATTGAATTTCGGGAGTGTTATAAACTGAATGTTTGTATCTTTTCACAAAATTCATATGTTTATGCTCTACTCATGAGTGTTATAGCATTCGGAGATGGGGACTTTGGTAGAAATTCGGGGTTGGAGGAAATAATAAGAGAAAGATGCCGATCTGTGGGGAATTGTTGACCTTGTAACAAGAGACACAAGAGAATTTGCTCTCTTTCTCTGTGTCATGAGAGGAGACAATGGGAAGGCAGTGCTCTACAACCCAGGAAGAGAGCTCTCACCTGACCATGCTGAAATTTTGGTCTTGGACTTTCCAGTTTCCAGAACTGTGAAAAGGAAAATTTCTATGGTGTAAGCCACCTCATCTATGGTATTTTGTTATGGCATACAGAACTGACTGGGACTCATTTTGGTATAGAGAAGTGGGGTGCTGCTCTAATAAATACACTTGTATTTGAATATGTATATTTGTATACCGAGCATGTGGAGGCAGCTTTGGAAGTGGTAATGGGTAGATGCTGGAAGCATCTTGGGGTGCATCCTAGAAATATAGACTTTACGGGTAACTCTGCTGAAGTATCAGACATAAATGCGAAGTGTATTATTCAAATAAAAACAATCCTTGGTAGAAGGTGATGAAGACATTACAGAACAGTGTTCTAGTGTTTTTTGGAAGGTAGAACTAGTGAAGAAGGAAATTAGATCTTTAGCTAAGGAGATTCCCAGGCAAGAGGTGTTGAAGAAGCAGCTTTGATCCTGTTGGCTGCTTATAGCAAAATTCCAAAGGAGAGAGAAATGAAGGGTAGGGTATATATGTATATATATATATATATATATATATATATATATATATATATATATATATATATATATATGGAAAAAAGGAGAAGAGCATGAAGATTTATAAAATCATGTCTATCCAAACAGCAAAAAGTAAGACATCTTTTTCTGAAGAAAACACTAAGGATGTGCCTATACAATCATTCGATAAAGAGATCATGAACTCAATTATTCATTTCAACAGAAGCTAAGAGAAGAGATAAGATCATAAGAGCAAAGTCACTGGCAGCTAGCACTAAAAGGGACAGACAAAGTGAGATGGAATGAAGATAGCTGGACTTCTTGGAATTTACTGGATGGGACCATAGGATTATTTGGCTGTGAACAGTGTACTATTCTTTAAGCAAAGTACAGAAGGAACCTAAAGGTAACTGTGGACTGACATTTTCTCCACAGACTCATACTTCACAGGCCTGAAAGCAAGGATACCTCCATCTTTGCTTCAGACGGTAAGATTGTTGAAGAGCATAGCCCCATGGGTGAAGCTCAAGGTATGGACTTCATCAATGTTTTAAACAAGTTACTGCATGTGAAAGTCACTGAGCAGCAGACAGCTGAACGACTTTCTTCATTTCTAAATTTTGATTGCCTAAGAGAATATTTCACTGGATCCCATCAAAGTTCAACATTAGTTTGCTATTTGTCTTAGGATAAAAGCATTATGTTGGCCTTTCTTAGTCCAACTTTACTTGAAAAAACTACATATTTGGAATATTATTAAAAATTATCATTCATCTATTTCTATTTCCCAGTGGTGTGTTGGGCTAGAGGAGACTCTTGGCCTAAATTCTCTGGTTGGTAAGTAGAGACGGTTTGAGACAATTGAAGCCAGCTGATTTTTATTGCATCACTCATCTCACATGAATTTAGTGAGAAATTACTCTGTGCCACACCTTGGTCATGCAACACTGAACAAGACTGAAAAGGCCACACTCACAGGGAGTCAATATCACAAAGAAAAATGAACATGCACACAGACCAATAAATTATGTAATTTCTCACAGTGAAACACTTATGAAAATGGGTTAAGGAGGTCTGTGGAGAAATAACAACAACACAGGTTGGAGGATGAGGCTACTGATGAACATGGACTTGGGAAGATTTCCCAGGGAGACCAGTGAGAAGGTAGTCAAACAAAAGCCATGGCAACAGCATGTGTAAAGACCTGGAGTGAGGAAGGCTCTCTTCAAAGGGGAACAAGAAAGATGTGACACTCTAGTGGCATGAGCATCAGGAAAGGCACAGAGAAGCAGAGTCAGAAAAGAGCAGGGTCTCATTTAGAAAAACCAGTAAGAAATTGTGAAACTAAACGGAAGACCATTCCCTTATTCAAGATCATATAGTATAGGAACCTAAGATCCCAGTCAACCTGCTTCCATAGCCTCTTCTGCATATACTCTGAACTGACACTGACCTGGAGCAAATTACGATAAAAGCAGTCTGAAACTTAAAGCCCTGGGGTTGCTTCTCCATCCTGGTCTATCCTACATGCAACACGATCTTCCAGTTTTATTGGAAAACAACCCTTTACCAACTTGCTATCCAGTTGGATTTCTCTGTGCCTTTGTTATTAAAAATTGTTCCCCCAAGCAGGACCTTGGGTCCACTGGCACTGTCCGTGATGTAAACCATTTCCTGGGAGGAGGAAGAGAAAACTTTTCTCTACCAGTCTGCTTGGGCCTGTGTAGACAGTGCTTCAAAGGAGTCCCTCTGCACTTGGAGTCCATGAGCCCATGGGCTATGCAAAGACACACATTTCAGGGCTGGTTTCTCTATTCATACCTAATTCTAGTGCTTAGGAGCAGGGAGCTAGGCTGATACTTTAGGGCAAGACACTTCCTTTAAGGAAAGGAGCAGTCCTGACCCTTATGGTCAGTAAGGGGTAATCATAGGCTTTTTATTTTTCTTGCTTTTATTGCTTTTTGTTGGCCGTGTAATGGGTTTGCTTACAAAAGATATATTTTGTTTAACCAGATATTAAAAATGAAAACTTTGTACATAAAAATAAATAATAATAATTTTGTCCCAGGTACAAAATAATTTCATCACTATATCACAGACAACATTCTACTTATCCCCTGTTCAAATGGCAGATCTCTTGTAAAATAGACCCTAATATAAAGATTATATTTAGTTTCTGTCTCTATATTATCACTTCATGTTCATTTGTTTAGTATCACTATACTTATTTCATTCTTCTTGCTATTACAGTTACATGTCTTTTGTTTGTTTGTTTAATCTTGATTCTGGAATCCAGGAGATCTGAGACAGCATGGGTCCTAACATCATTTTCTCATTTGATCCAAAAAGTATCTCCTGAGACTTCCTGGTGGCAGAAATACGCTGTCAGAGAACTTGACAAACTACTGTGTTTTGCAGACTTGTTTTTCCACCCTCTACTCATCTGAAGGAACTGAGCACAGACCTTGTTTTATTCACATTTAAATCCATAAGACCAAACAGAATTCCTTACAGCATGCAAATGCTCAATAAATAGTGATGAATGAATGAATGAATAGAGGTTGGTAGTTTAACAAAATGTTATTTACTGAATTCAGTTTAGAAATTCAGTAAAAGTCAAGAAGTGCTTTTGAATACTCATGTTTTACAAATGAAATTTACTAGGTATTGAAAACTAAAAATTACAATTCTAAGTTAGAATTCTCTTACTTTTTGAAATAGTTTATTGTAGAAAATTATAGTATTGCTTCATCAAAAGCTCTTAAAAATATGAACAATATTAGGGCTTGATTTCACCAACAACATGTTATTTATCTTGAAAATAGAAAAGTATTGTCTAGATCTCAATTTTTACATCAAATTTTTTTATAAAATGAAGGTCTACAGTGCTATAATATTTATTATTATATATTTATATCAGATATAAATATGATTTATACTACACATTTTCAAATTTTATTAATAAAATGTACTCCCTACATCAATATTATTATAAAACTTGTCTTATATATTTGTATAATCATAATTTGTACCTTTGCTCAATGAAATTGTGGGTTTCTCTTGTGGCTCAGCTGGTAAAGAATCTGCCTGCAATGTGGGAGACCTGGCTTCAATCCCTGGGTTAGGAAGGTCCCCTGGAGGAGGGAAAGTCTACCCACTCCAGTATTCTGGCCTGGAGAATTCCATGGACTATATAGTCTGTAGGGTCACAAAAAGGACAGGACTGAGCAACTTTCACTTTTCAATGAAATTGTAGACAAAGTATATTAAATATTGATATTTATGATATCAACAAATTAATCGGTGATTTAATTATATAAAAAAAGGAATTACTTCAGGCCCATGATTAAAAGACTACTGGTGTCTAGTTACACTTAGAAATAATTTTCAGTTTAAAATGATGCATCAGAATTGGGGAATGTAGCTAAATGTTAAAGACAAATGAAGAAAGAAAGTGACATTTGACAATGACAGCTACGATGCATTTGCCCAAGTAGAACAACATTACAGCAGGTGAAAATGGGTGCATATGCATCATTACCATGAATTATGGTAGGCGGATTGGATATATGTCTTTGTTTGCCGCAGCATTATCCTTTATACAATAATCACTGTTCTCCCCTCTCCCACATTTGTTGCTGATGTTTCCCTGAAGGATAAGATGGGAGTTTGCTTCACAATCCCATTTGTCCTCAAGGCATTCCACATTCATTCTTTCAGCAAACTTCCACTTGCAAAGTCTTTCATGGAAGAAACAGGAGAGGCCAGGTTGTATACCCAGGTAAAGGAAATAGACATTATATACTGAAAATGATGTCCTTTCATTGGTGGAGGTACCATCAGCATTAAGTTATTTTTTCTCCTTCATCTTGCATTTCCCCATGGAAGATTATTGACAGAGAGGCATCAATGAATCTGTTTCAATTCTTTAAGATATCTAGCTCATAATATACAATAAAAATATGTTTATGTTTCCCCCCAAAAGATGAAAATGTTTTCTTCGCCTTTCTTTACAGAAAACACATTTCAAACTCAATGGCTCAATGGAAAAGACTTCTGTGGATCCTATCATAGCTCAAAAAAGCAATATAGAAAACACTGATCCATTTATAATATAATACAGTTTATTTAATGAGGTATGAGTCATATTTTCATACCAAGTACAAAGAGATGTGACAATTTGAGACAGATTCCTCAAAGCTGATGCTAAGGAAATTTCTGTGAGAACAAACGCTCCTTTAATCACTTCTCTTCTAGTACTGGAGATATGCTTACATATTAAAAATGTTAAAGTTGACAAAACTGAAATTCAACCGGAGATGGAGTGGGAACTTGCACTTGACATGGGGAGCATTATGGACATGTGGGATTTCATTTCTCTCTCTCTCTCTTTTTTTTTTTTTTTTTTACTTTGCTAACCTCTCTTCTCTATTATCATCTTTCCTAATAAAATTAGAAATGAAAAATGTCATTCCCTTCTCTATCGCTCCCTTCCAAAACTCCCAGAATTATACCCCAAATTCCCATAACTTTACTTACCTGAAGAAGTAGTCACTAAAACTAAAATTTAAAAATCCTAATGAATAATAAAAATGCTAATAAAGCTCATCTTACCTTTCAGTTCCATCTAGTTCTATACAACAGGCCATAACTTTGACTTACCAGATAACAAAACAGATACTTGTTTTTAAACAGGAATATGACCATAGAAGGGATTTCCCTGGTGGTTCAGAAGATAGAGTCTGTCTGCACTGTGGGAGACACAGTGAGTTGGGAAGATCCCCTGGAGCAGGAAATGGCAACCCAAAATTCCATGGACAGAGAAAACTGAGCCTACAGTTCATGGGGCCACAAAGAGTGGGATACGACTGAGCGTCTTCACTCTTTCCCTCCATGACCACATAACTGGCTACAATGAGGCTATGATATTAGGTCTTAGGCAGATCTGAGGGGCAGGGGAACACTATTTTAGCCCTTGAGCTTCTCTAGTAACCTTCAGTAAGTCACTGAAGTTCTATGTCAGTTTCTTTAAACCTAAATGAAAGGCTTTTGCTAGATATACGTTTTTTTTCTAGGTATACAATTACAGGTTCAAAGTGAGTGTTGAAGGTAGAAAAATCATCTAAGAATTTTGCTAACTTGATAAATGTATCACCAAAATTCCAGGTAATTTCAAACTCCCAGCAATGTCTTCTTTGAAAATAAGAGGGCATTTATGAGTGTTGTGAGTAAAACATGATTTGGATGAAGAATCTTTCATAGACATAGCTGAGGAAAAGAGTCATTTTTGCAGAACACATTATCATTTAAATTATTTTCCATTGCCACATCAAAATTACCCATTAAAAATGTTTCAAAAAAGAAAAAAAAAAAACTGAGCAGAAAGGAGCTAACTCTGAGAATTCCTGGTATTTCTTTTGACTTGAAAATTTGTATTACTATGCTAAGCTTATGATTGAATAGTTTTCAAATTGCCTTTTTTAAGATTGTTTGAATATCTTTGTAAAACAAGTCCGACCTTGAATTTTTAGGTGCTTTTACTACTTTAAATATGACACAATTGAATATATTTATGAAATAGAAACAGACTTACAGACTTATATAACATTACTTGTGCCAAAGGGGATGGAGGGGTGGGGGAAGGATGGATTGGGAGTTTAGGATTAACAAATGTAAACTATTTTATATAGAATGAATAAACAACAAGGTCCTACTGTATAACACGGGGAACTATATTCAATACCCTGTGATAAAGCATGATCAAAAAGAATGTGAAAAAAAAATACATATATAACATTAGCCTAAAAGGACATTCTGGTGAACTTACACAAAAATTCAAATGAAATTTTTGGCCAAATATATATATATGTGTGTATATATATGTATGTATATATATGTATATATATGTGTATATATATATATATATATACAACTAAATTTGTATGTATATATACAATTAAATCACTTTGCTATACAGCAGAAATTAATACAACATTGCAAATTAAGTATATTTCAATAAAATTTTTTTAAAGGTTTAAAGGTAGAAAATGAAAACCTCACATTTTAAAACTTCACTTTTATGATTATGAAACTGTTCATGACAAATATTGTAAAATAAATATATATACTTATTAATTGTTTTACTGCTGATATTTATCAGTTGAATTTCAAAAAGAAAAAAATATTTTGAAGCAACCAAACTCCTTTTTATTCCTGCAAAGTGAACAAAAATATATCTTGGTTAATGGATCATTTAGATCAAGAATCTGGCCAAATTTAAACAAAGACTTGAATGTAAGAGTGGCGTGACTGAATGGTTAATTCTGCTGCCTTTTCAGTTTGCTATATTAAAGTGATCACAAGAACTATCACCATTGTAGGGCAATAGCTGATTTTAAAACTTAATGTTACATCTACTTTTCAGCCCCATAATGCCTAAAGTTATCCTGAGCTCCAGTAATCGTCCCTGTAGTTCCTGCTGATTGATTTTTTAATCCTGGATTAATAGAAATTGGGGATTAGAATGATGACAGTAGAAATCAGAGATGATGCTTCATGCCTTTGAAGAAGCCAATGGAAAATTACAATTTATTTGAACTTTTGTATTTATGTCTTCATGAAATTTGAAAAACAGTGGCTCAAAGCAAATCAGATGAGAAAAATCCTTTATTTCTTATTAAAAAAAAAAAAAAAAACAAAACAAAACAGTGCTTGCAGATTGTCCAGCTGTTATTAAAGAGGAAACTCAGAGACAAGAGTGAAAATATTCACTAATCAGTCTGACTGTGAAATGCTCTTGATAGATTAGGTTAGACAAGAGCAGGAGAAACTTGCTGAGAGAAAAGCCAGGGTCTAGTACTCTTGCCTGGAAAATCCCATAGACGGAGGAGCCTGGTGGGCTGCGGTCCATGGGGTCACTAAGAGTCGGACACGACTGAGCGACTTCACTTTCACCCTTTGGAGAAGGAAATGGCAACCCACCAGTGTTCTTGCCTGGAGAATCCCAGGGACAGGGGAGCCTGGTGGGCTGCCGTCTATGGGGTCGCACAGAGTCAGACACGACTGAAGCGATGCAGCAGCAGCAGTAGCAGAGGCTTGAAGAAGCCAATATGATGTTAAAATGAGAACTCAGCTGAGCACAACCCTCCTGCAGGGAGAGATGCCTGCCTAAGACTGACTCATAAGCTTATGTGAACAGACAGTCCCTCAATATACCATTTAGTTTTAACAAATATTCCCCCCAAGCTTTGCTGAATAAACTTTCTTTTAATTATTCTCACATTTTGGGTTACTCAGTTTTGTTCATCAAAAGGTGTGAAACAACAAAATATAAAATAAGACCTAAAAATAAACATAAGCATTGTTGCATCTATCCATTTCAATAAATATATGTGGCTGAATATATAATTAATTTGTATATCCCATTTTATTGTTAAGAAATATAGACACAGGCCTTTCTATTTTAAAACTAAATGTCTTGGAGGCTCAGAAGGATGTTTTCATTACATCTTCAAAATCTTTGCTCTGATTTAAAATTGTCCTTAAAGGATTCAGCCGTGGTCAGAATACAGGGAAAAGAGGAACAAGGAGACTGCTTTCACCTCATGTTGGAACTTTTCCCATTGCAGTTACTCTCCCTACTACAAGGTGTCAGTAGTGAAAACCAGACCATTCAGCCCTAGTGGATTCCGGGGTCACCATGCCCAAAGTCAAGCGTCTCTTTACACTGTGGATGTAAACGGAGCAGCCTGAGAACCCCACTGTCATGAGCTCTAGGGACATATCAACATATTGGTACCCTGATTCAGTAAAAGTGCTCTGAAGACATAAGACAGCTACAACCTTGCAGAAAGAGGTATTCTTTCTTCCCAGAGAGCTTTTGCTAAACCATGAATGCTCAAACTACCGCACAATTGCACTCATCTCACACACTAGTAAAGTAATGCTCAAAATTCTCCAAGCCAAGCTTCAGCAATACATGAACCGTGAACTTCCTGATGTTCAAGCTGGCTTTAGAAAACGCACAGGAACCAGAGATCAAGTTGTCAACATCTGCTGGATCATCGAAAAAGCAAGAGAGTTCCAGAAAAACATCTATTTCTGCTTTATTGACTATGCCAAAGCCTTTGACTGTGTGGATCACAATAAACTGTGGAAAATTCTGAAAGAGATGGGAATACCAGACCACCTGACCTGCCTCTTGACAAACCTATATGCAGGTCAGGAAGCAACAGTTGGAACTGGACATGAAACAACAGACTGGTTCCAAATAGGAAAAGGAGTACATCAAGGCTGTATACTGTCACCCTGCTTATTTTACTTATATGCAGAGTACATCATGAGAAACGCTGGGTTGGAAGAACCACAAGCTGGAATCAAGATTGCCAGGAGAAATATCAATAACCTCAGATACGCAGATGACACCACCTTTATGGCAGAAAGAGAAGAGGAACTAAAAAGCCTCTTGATGAAAGTGAAAGAGGAGAATGAAAAGGTTGACTTAAAGCTTAACATTCAGAAAACGAAGATCATGGCATCTGGTTTCATCACTTCATGGGAAATAGATGGGGAAACAGTGTCAGACTTTATTTGGGGGGGGGGGCTCAAAACCACTGCACATGGTGACTTCAGCCATAAAATTAAAAGATGCTTACTCCTTGAACAGAAAGTTATGACCAACCTAGATAGCATATTCAAAAGCAGAGACATTACTTTGTCAACAAAGGTCCATCTAGTCAAGGCTATGGTTTTTCCAGTGGTCATGTATGGATATGAGAGTTGGACTGTGAAGAAAGCTGAGCACTGAAGAATTGATGCTTTTGAGCTGTGGTTTTGGAGAAGACTCTTGCGAGTCTCTTGGACTGCAAGGAGATCCAACTAGTCCATTCTGAACGAGATCAATCCTGGGTGTTCTTTGGAAGGAATGATGCTAAAGCTGAAACTCCAGTATTTTGGCCACGTCATGCAAAGAGTTGACTCATTGGAAAAGACTCTGATGCTGGGAAGGATTGAGGGCAGGAGAAGAAGGGGACTGCAGAGGATGAGCTGGCTGGATGGCATCACTGACTCAATGGACGCGAGTGTGAGTGAGCTCCATGAGTTAGTGATGGACAGGGAGAACTGGTGTGCTGAGATTCATGGGGTGGCAAAGAGTCGGACACGACTGAGCGACTGAACTGAACTGAACTGAACTGATTGACCAGGTGCTTGATATAGTAGCTTTATATAGCTAATTTAAATAATAGCAATCATTATTATAGTTTATTATATAAATTTTGCTGCATGCTAGAGTAATTAGTACAATTTACCTATATTAGTTTAATCTTACAATCCTAGGAAATTAATGCCATGGCTCTGACAAGAGACTAAGGCATATAGAGGTCTGTGATTTGTCCACAGCCATGCTGCTTGTAGCACAAGAGCTCGGATTAAAGCCCTGTCCATCTGACACTACTCACCGTGCACTTCCCCCTACAGGGCAATTCTCTCAGCTACTTTACAGGCACCCCACCCGCCAACCAAGCTGTCCGAGGGGGGCTTTTATGGATCCTAACATAGAGAAAGACCCTCAAACTCTCAGACCCCCAATGCCCTGCTCTGTTTTAACTTGAAACAGTGGGTGATTTCAGCGTGCCACTTTGAGAGTAACTTCTAGTCACTCGTATTCAATGTTTTCTGTTTCTAGGAAGTTGGGAGGACAACAGGTTCTCATCCCTTTGCAGTTAGGGATGCTCCCAGGACAGTTTCTAATTGGGACTGAAACACCTTTTGTTTGTTCAGGCTGAAACATTTCCAAGTGACGCAACTTTAGCTTGTCTTTCATACCATTGCCCTGGAGGATGTCATCACTTCCAAGATGAGTGGCAAAAATGCAGTGGGAAACAACTCATAAAGCACTATATAAAAATAAATAGATAAACCAATAAAATAAAATGTTCAAAATATCTAAATAGACATTTCTCCAAAGAATACATGCTGATGGCCAAGAGGTACGTGGAAAGATGCTCAACATCACTAATTATTAGAGACATGCATATAAAAACTACAATGAGGTATCACCTCACACCACTCAGAATGGCCATCATCAAGAAATCTACAAATAATAAATGCTGGAGAAGGTGTAGTGAAAAGGGAACCCTCTTGCACTGGTGATGGGACCCCATGGACTTTCCAGTCCATGGAATTTTTGAGGCCAGAATACTGGAGTGGGTAGCCATTCCCTTCTCCAGGGCATCTTCCCACCCCATGGATTGAATCCAGGTCTCCCTTATTGCAGGCAGATTCTTTACCAACTGAGCCAAGGAAGCCCAAGAACACTGAAGTGGATAGCCTATCCTTTCTCCAGCAGATCTCCCAAACCCAGGAATTGAACTGGGGTCTCCTGCATTGCAGGTGGATTCTTTACCAACTGAGTTCTCAGGAAATCCATATGTGAAACTGATAACTAGTGGGAACCTACTGTATAGTACAGGGAGCTCAGCTCAGTGCTCTATAGTGACCTAGATGGATGAGACGGGAGTATAGAAGGGAGGTCCAAGAAAGAGGGGATATGTGTAGATGTATATCTATATCTATATCTATATCTATATCTATATCTATATCTATATCTATATATATATATATATATATATATATATATATATATATATATAGCTGTTTCACTTTGTTGTAGGGCATAAACTGACACAACACTTTTAAGCAACTATATCCCTATTAAAAAAATAAAAACACAGTGGAAACTCATCAATCAAGGAGGCTGAATGACTGTGTGGAGCCCAGCCTCTGACCCCATCCCCACTTCCCCACTAAATCATAATGGAAAAATGGACCTAAAAATAAAGAAGTCTTAACTGTGCTATGAGATCTTGTTTAGTTGTTGTGTTTTTGCTTCTTCTTTTTTTTTTTTTTCATTTAACCTATTTTAACTCATAGAGGAGTTTCGTGTGCATCACTCAGACAGATTTTAGCAATTTCCCATTCTCTCCATGACCACCTGTGGGAAAACCTGAAGGCAAATTTTCTGGCCAACTTGGAAGGAAGATAAAAAGGAGTTCACTACCATAAACAGATGAAGAAATAGGAAGGTGGGTTCTGGAAAGAATATCGCTGAAGAAACTAAGAAGATGGAAAGACTGCCCTTTAAAAAGGGTCCAGAGAGCTAAGACACTGTCAGACATGAACCTGGTCTGACTTGAATGAAACCAATCTCCTTATTTAGATTATATATAAGACCATTGGCAAAGAGCACTGCAGTGATGCCTGCTTGTGAAAGCATGGCAAAACTAGATAACCAATGGACTCCAGTCACAACCAAGAGAGCAAGACTCCCTCTGCCCAAGAACATAGACATCAGGTCAGCACCGTTGTTTGTCAAGTGCTCTCAGATCCAATTCTTTTCTTTCATTTAAAATCACTTATTTGATTCATGGAGAAATATTTTTCAAAAAAGGAATTATACTGTAAACACTGTTCCTTGCTTTATTTTTTAACTTAATTATCCATGTAAGAGATCTTGTATATTGGTTAAATTGGAATGGTTTAATAATATTTCATTGTATTTATGTATCATAATTTTAGAGTTTTTTGTTTTTTTTTTTTTTTTTAATTCAGGTTTCCAAGTTTTTGCTGTGACTGAAGTTGCTGCAATGGACATCTCTTATATATTAAATTGGTAAAAGTGTGTAAGATGAATTGGAAAAATGTATCCCTTAGCTGCTGGGCCAAAGTATATATGCATTTTTATTTTTAAAGACATTGGCAAATTGCTCTCTGGAAATTTTGTGCCAGTTTATACTGCCATCAACTTTTATGAGAGGTCTTGTCTCTCCACACACAATCGGTATTGGGAATCATTAAACTTTTCTCATTTTTATTTTTCTGACAGAAAATCCTTATTTTATTGTTCTGACTTTTATTCCTTTTGTATTTTGCTGCTGATGCCAAAAATCTTTTTATATGCTCATTGGACATTGTACATGTTAAAGTGTTTATATTTTTTGCTGATTTTTAAATCTCAGGTGGCAATATTTTTTCTTATTGATTTATATAATTTATTTTTAATTAATGAAATTAATATTTTATATATCATATTATGATTACAAATTTTAACTTGGTTTTTATTCTTTTGAATTGGTTCACATTGTTTTGTGTCATAAATATATTTGAAAGATAATGTAGTACTACATGTTAGACTATCTAGATGTGAGTTACAGTTCTACTGCTTTACTACCAATGTGATATTAGGCAAGTTATCTAACCTATCCGTGCCTCAATTTTCTCATCTATAAAATGGGTATAATAAGTGAACCTACTCGTAGGGCTTGATGAGGATAAATAAGTTTATACCAGTAAAATTGTTGCATGATATATAACTTATGGTAACTTTATGTTAGCTCTCATTTTTTTTCTTTCTCCTATGGTAAAATATATCAATATTTTCCTTTATAGATTTAGGATAATCAGTTTTGCTTAGAAATCAGAAAGTTTTTCACATAAATTTTAAAAGCAAGTAACATGAACAAATAAGTAGATCTTGATAAATTTGGCCTGTGAATTTATCCAAGATTAATTACATAATTAAATCTAAGTGCACCTCTGGGATATATGATATCTCAGCAACTTGGGATGTTTTAGAAGTTGCAAAAATGTTAAAGAAAAATGTGAAAATTGTTTAGAACTATACAGTCCCAGTGACTGTGTATGTGTGTGTCCTGAGTCTCCCACTTCTAAACTGTATTTGGAATGTGTAAAATACCATCTTGCCCAAGATGTTCTTCACATAATTGGTCTCAAGTACTAAAGGTAAAAGGGCTGGACTTCTTGGAGAGGATTTTGTTATTTTTCCTTCTAAGGGAGGAATGCTGCTGAGACATGCCCTTTACTGTCCCACACATTCACCTCTGGAATGTGGAAGCTGTCTTATGCTGTCAGATGATTTATATAAGACACTCATGAAGGGCATAATTTGCACACCCATGCCAAGAGTTCCTCGAAAGGCAGTATTTGAGTTATATGTCTAAGACAGAGTGTAAATATCTAGCAGGGAAGCGTCTATCTGGTAGACTTGTGTCCACCAACATGAGTAGATCATGCCAAGATCTAAGGAAAATTACCTGGTCCCTAGGTGGACAAACTTTAACCAGAGGTGTAATAGAGGTGTTTAAAGCTCTTTCTGTTCAGAAAAGATTGGTTAATGGAAAGGGCAAGACCGAGTGTATTGTCAATGTGGCTAGATAGGCTTTTAAATTATGTTAAAATTCCAAAGTGGAAGCATAAGCCCCTCTTCTCCCCTTTCTCCCAGCCCCACGTTTCTTTAAATAGCATGGACTTGAAAGTTGAGATAAAACTAGGCTTGGTGTCTGGTTCTATCATTTAACTCTGTGTATCCTTTCTTTTAAATGTAGATGTTAACATGAAACAATCATGATTATTAATGAAATTAACCTATAGAGGTGACATATATGAATGACATAACTTTTGTTTACCTACTAATGATTTTGCTATTGTCATTGATTACTCTCTTCAAAATAAAAGTTGATCACATCACAGATGTAGAATAGTGAGAGCTTTATTCTCATGATATATTTACATGTTTTAGAGGAGTCATAACCAGGTCACAATTTTATTACAGGGAAATCACATGTCTTTTCCATCTTCAGGAAAATATGAGAATTTTCTAGCATACAGAGAGAACAGCATTGATACTTGACAAGTCCT
The DNA here is from genome assembly GCF_032405125.1 of Capricornis sumatraensis. Taxonomy (NCBI): domain Eukaryota; kingdom Metazoa; phylum Chordata; class Mammalia; order Artiodactyla; family Bovidae; genus Capricornis; species Capricornis sumatraensis. Next base: position 122,540,294 of record NC_091071.1, on the reverse strand, counting down.
TTGTCTGAGCCCTCATCCTGACCTGACTCTTTGCTAACATGCCACCTACATCTATAACGGAAAGTCAAGTGTCTGGAAAGGACTGTGCCCTGAAACTGTTGTGCTCAGTTTTTTATTTTCCAATTTTTAAAATAATTTTTATTGGAGTGTTGCAGTGTTAATTTCACTTGTACAGCAAAGTTAAACAACTATGCATGTATATATAAACATATATCTCCACTCTTTTTAAGATTCTTTTCCCATATAGGTCATTACAGACTTTTGAGTAGAGTTTCCTGTGCTATACAATCTTTTGAATGCTACATTTAGAAAGCACTCCTTGAGAGGTGTGTTTAAATCACTTTACAGTGATATGGTGTAAGAATATGGAAATGGACAGAGACAGTCTTTGGATAAAATCTCAAAACTTGCAGTAATTGATTTAGCAACTATATATTGAGTGTGTACTATGTCCTTAGCTCTGTGCTAAGGTTTGTCACTGACTGACTTTGTGATGGTGAGTAATTTAAAAACTATACCTATGTAAAACTATAACATTTATATAATAGTATATAGTATGTGCTCATTAAATGTTAAGCAGATGTCATTTATACTATCTGTGCACACATATATAATGATATATTTTAAAGTACTTAACACTGAAGTCATCTGCAGTATGTGTTGTATACATGTAGATTCAGTTTTTATTCTACTGAATATTAATGTGCTATCAGCCGCCTACATGGTAGGACTTTCAAAGTTGACTATAAGTCTTTATATACAAAGCAATCTCACTATTAGCATGACAAGGTACTTACAAGTTCTAACAAAGTATTGTTCTTAACTCACTATGACTACTCTACTTGGAAATCATAGCCTTGAGAGGACAAATCAGAGAAGGGTTTGATAAGAATATTGGAAAATGAAATTCTATAAGATAAGAGCAAGTGAAAAAGAGCTCATATGTTCAAAATAACTCTCCCAGGCACTTATTAGATATTTTCAAACTTGACTCTCATAAACCTTATAAAATGGATAGTATCTCTATTTTTCATAAGAGAAAAATGAAGCTTAGATAAGTTATAAGCTTTACTCAAGATTACACAGCTAATAAAAGGCTCTGATGGACTTTAAAATAAGGTTTGTTCATTTAAAATTTAACAAGTTTGTACGTAATTGAAAGTGGTAAAAAAAAACTTAACTTTTTCTCAAACAAAATAAAATATGAGAATAACAGAAAAAAAAAAAAAGAACAAGTAGGGAAAAAGTATTGTCTAAGGTCAGAGAATTTGTTCTGCTTGGTGAGAATGTGTATGCATAGGATGGTTTCTGCTGTAGAATGTGATGATTTTAAATGGCTAATTTACTGTAGAATCAGGGCTTCCTAGAAGGGTGTTATGAACAAAAATAATTAATGAGAAAAAAGCAATAATAAGCTGAGAAACAATGCAGAGAAGATTTTGGAAAAAGAAAATAATAATACAAGGAAGGCACTTACCTTAGGGCTAAGAGACAGATTCAGACAGCTGACTATAATTTGGTGACCAAAAATCATTGTATATAAGAAGTCTAGTTGAAAGTAACTCTTGCCAACACAAACCAATGTTTAAGGAAGATGTTTTGATGCTAGGTTTAGTTTAGGGCTCACTATGGTGTATAACACATTGACCAGGATTCTCAAAGATTTTCTGAATAAATGCAGATGACTCAGCAGGACATCTCTGGTGCTGTTACATGTGTGGGGGAGACAGAACAAGCAACCACAGCAAATTTCTGTCTGTAAAGTGGTTGAGGAGACCATGAGTGCATCTCACCCTAAAGACTCTGGAAGAAACTGAGGAAAAGGGTGGTCAAGATGAGGATCAAGGCAGATTGGACTAGCAAAAGTTCAGGAACTTGACAAATTATGCCCATACAAAAACCTGGACACTAACGTTTATAACAGCTTTATTAACAATCACCAAAGACAGGAACTGATCAAGATGTCTTTCAACTGAATTAACATATTGAGCTACAATTATACAATTGGAATTTTTCAGAGATAAAAAGAAATCAGCTATTGAGTCACAAAAAGACATGGATGACTTTTAAATGCTTATGCTAAGTTAAAAAAAAAAAAGATAACAATAATGAAAAAAGCGATAAAATAGGAGGAATCACACAGCCTGATCCCATGACTTACTATCAGTTCAGTTTAGTTCAGTCGCTCACTCGTGTCCAACTCTTTGCCACCCATGAATCACAGCACGCCAGGCCTCTGTGTCCATCACCAACTCCCGGAGTTCACTCAGACTCATGTCCATCGAGTCAGTGATGCCATCCAGCCATCTCCTCCTCTGTCGTCCCCTTCTCCTCCTGCCCACAATCCCTCCCAGCATCACAGTCTTTTCCAATGAGTCAGCTCTTTGCATGAAGTGGCCAAAGTACTGGAGTTTCAGCTTTAGGATCATTCCTTCCAAAGAAATCACAGGGCTGATCACCTTCAGAATGGACTGGTTGGATCTCCTTGCAGTCCAAGGGACTCTCAAGAGTCTTCTCCAACACCACAGTTTAAAAGCATCAATTCTTCAGCACTCAGCCTTCTTCACAAACCAACTCTCACATCCATACGTGACCACAGGAAAAACCATAGCCTTGACTAGACGGACCTTAGTCGGGAAAGTAATTCTCTGCTTTTTAATATTCTATCTAGGTTGGTCATAACTTTTCTTCTAAGGAGTAAGTGTCTTTTAATTTCATGGCTGTAATCACTATCTGCAGTGATTTTGGAGGCCAGAAAAATAAAGTCTGACACTGTTTCTACTGTTTCCCCATCTATTTCCCATGAAGTAATGGGAGCAGATGCCATAATCTTCGTTTTCTGAATGCTGAGCTTTAGGCCAACTTTTTCACTCTCCTCTTTCACTTTCATCAAGAAGCTTTTTAGTTCTTCTTCACTTTCTGCCATAAGGGTGGTGTCATCTGCATATCTGACGTTATTGATATTTCTCCCAGCAATCTTGATTCCAGCTTGTGTTTCTTCCAGTCCAGCGTTTCTCATGATGTACTCTGCACATAACTTAAATAAGCAGGGTGACAATATATAGCCTTGACATATTCCTTTTCCTATTTGGAACCAGTCTGTTGTTTCATGTCCAGTTCTAACTGCTGCTTCCTGACCTGCATACACATTTCTCAAAAGGCAGGTCAGGTGGTCTGGTATTCCCATCTCTTTCAGAATTTTCCACAGTTGATTGTGATCCACACAGTCAAAGGCTTTGGCATAGTCAAGAAAGCAGAAATAGATGTTTTTATGGAACTCTCTTGCTTTTTCCATGATCCAGCAGATGTTGGTAATTTGATCTCTGGTTCCTCTGCCTTTTCTAAAACCAGCTTGAACATCAGGGAGTTCACGTTTCACGTATTGCTGAAGCCTGGCTGGGAGAATTTTGAGCATTACTTTACTAGCATGTGGGAAGAGTGCAATTGTGTGCTAGTTTGACTATTCTTTGGCATTACCTTTCTTTGGGATTGGAATGAAAACTGACCTTTTCCAGTCCTGTGGGAGCTGCTGAGTTTTCCAAACTTGCTGGCATATTAGGTGCAGCACTTTCACAGCATCATCTTTCAGGATTTGAAACAGCTCAACTGGAATTCCGTCACCTCCACTAGCTTTGTTAGTAGTGATGCTTTCTAAGGCCCACTTGACATCACATTCCAGAATGTCTGGGTCTAGATTAGTGATCACACCATCATGATAATCTGGGTCGTGAAGATCTTTTTTGTACAGTTCTCCTTTGTATTCTTGCCACCTCTTCTTAATATCTTCTGCTTCTGTTAGGTCCATACCATTTCTGTCCTTTATCGACCCCATCTTTGCATGAAATATTCCCTTGGTATCTCTAATTTTCTTGAAGAGATCGCTAGTCTTTCCCATTCTGTTGTTTTCCTCTATTTCTTTGCATTGATCACTGAAGAAGGCTTTCTTATCTCTTCTTGCTATTCTTTGGAACTCGGCACTCAGATGCTTATATCTTACCTTGTCTCCTTGGCTTTTTGCCTCTCTTCTTTTCACAGCTATTTGTAAGGCCTCCCCAGACAGCCATTTAGCTTTTTTGCATTTCTTTTCCATGAGGATGGTCTTGATCCCTGTCTCCTGTACAATGTCACGAGCCTCATTCCATAGTTCATCAGGCACTCTGTCTATCAGATCTAGGCCCTTAAATCTATTTCTCACTTTCACTGTAGAATCATAAGGGATTTAATTTAGGTCATACCTGAATGGTCTTGTGGTTTTGCCAACTTTCTTCAGTTTGAGTATGAATTTGGTAAGAAGGAGTTCATGGTCTGAGCCACAGTCAGCTTCTGGCCTTGTTTTTGTTGACTGTGTAGAGCTTCTCCATATTTGGCTGCATAAAATATAATCAATCTGATTTTGGTGTTGACTATCTGGTGATGTCCATGTGTAGAGTCTTCTCTCGTGTTGTTGGAAGAGGGTGTTTGCTATGACCAGTGCATTTTCTTGGCAAAACTCTATTAGTCTTTGCCCTACTTCATTCCGCATTCCAAGGCCAGATTTGCCTGTTACTTCAGGTGTTTCTTTACTTCCTACTTTTGCATTCCAGTCCCCTATAATGAAAAGGACATCTTTTTTGGGTGTTAGTTCTAAAAGATCTTGTAGATTTTCATAAAACCGTTCAACTTCAGCTTCTTCAGCGTTACTGGTTGGGGCAAAGTCTTGGATAACTGTGATATTGAATGGTTTGCCTTGGAGATGAACAGAGATCATTCTGTCATTTTTGAGACTGCATCCAAGTACTGCATTTCGGACTCTTTTGCTGACCATGATGGCTACTCCGTTTCTTCTGAGGGATTCCTGCCCGCACTAGTAGATATAATGGACATCTGAGTTAAATTCACCCATTCCTGTCCATTGTAATTTGCTGATTCCTAGAATGTCGACATTCACTCTTGCCATCTCTTGTTTGACCACTACAATTTGCCTTTATTCATGGACCTAACATTCCATGTTCCTATGCAATATTGCTCTTTACAGCATCGGATCTTGCTTCTATCACCAGTCACATCCACAGCTGGGTACTGTTTTTGCTTTGGCTCCATCCCTTCATTCTTTCTGGAGTTATTTCTCCACTGATCTCTGGTAGCATATTGGGCACCAATCGACCTGGAGAGTTCCTCTTTCAGTATCCTATCATTTTGCCTTTTCACACTGTTCATGGGGTTCTCAAGGCAAGAATACTGAAGTGGTTTGCCATTCCCTTCTCCAGTGGACCACATTGTCAGACCTCTCCACCATGGCCCACCCGTCTTGGGTTGCCCAGCGGGCATGGCTTGGTTTCATTGAATTAGACAAGGCTGTGGTCCTAGTGTGATTAGATTAGCTAGTTTTCTGTGAGTATGATTTCAGTTCAATTCCATCGCTCAGCCATGTCTGACCCTTTGTGACCCCATGGACAACTGTATGCCAGGCTTCCCTGTACATTATCAGTTCCTGGAACTTGCCCAAATTCATGTCCATCAAGTATGTGATGCCATCCAACCATCTCAGCCTCTGTCATCCTCTTCTCCTCCAGCCTTCAATCTTCCCAGCATTAGGGTCTTTTCCAGTGAGGCAGTTCTTCACATCAAGTGGCTAAAGTATTGGAGTTTCAGCTTCAACATCAGTCCTTCCAATGAATATTCAGTACTGATTTCCTTAGGATAGACTGGTTGGATCTCCTTGCAGTCCAAGTGACTCTTAAGAGTCTTCTTCAACACCACAGTTCAAAAGCATCAATTCTTTGGCCCCCAGCTTTCTTTATAGTCTAACTCTCACATCCATACATGACTACTGGATAAACCATAGTTTTGACTAGATGGACCTTTGTCAGCAAAGTAATGTCTGTGTGTTTTAATATTATGTTTAAGTTGGTCATAGCTTTTCTTCCAAAGAGCAAGTGCCTTTTAATTTCATGGCTGCAGTCATGATTTGAAATAGCACACCTCTGCTAGCTTTGTTCATAGTGATGATTCCTAAGGCCCACTTGACTTTACATTCCAGGATGTCTGGCTCTAGATGAGCGATCATGCCATCATGATTATATGGGTCATGAAGATCTTTTGTGTATAGTTCTTCTGTGTGTTCTTGCCACCTCTTCTTAATATCTTCTGCTTCTGTTAGGTCCATACCATTTCTGTCCTTTATTGAGCTCATCTTTGCATGAAATATTCCCTTGCTATCTCCAATTTTCTTGATGAGATCTCTAGTCTTTCTAATTCTATCATTTTCCTCAATTTCTTTGCATTGCTCACTTAGGAAGGATTTCTTATCTCTCCTTGCTATTCATTGGAACTCTGCATTCAGATGGGTATATCTTTCCTTTGCTCCTTTGCCTTTCGCTTCCCTTCTTTTCTCAGCTTATTGTAAGGCCTCCTCAGACAACCATTTTGCTTTTTTGCCTTTCTTTTTCTTGAGAATGGTCTTGATCACTGCCTCCTGTACAATGTGATGAACCTCTGTACATAGTTCTTAGACACTCTGTCTATCAGATCCACTCTCTTGAATCTCTTTGTCACTTCCACTGTATAATTGTAAGGGGTTTGATTTAGGTCATACCTAAATGATATAGTGGCTTTCCCTCTTTTTCAATTTAAGTCTGAATTTATGATAATGAGTTAATGATCTGAGCCACAGTCAACTCCTGGTCTTGTTTGTGCTGACTGTATAGAGCTTCTCCTTCTTTGTCTGCAAAGAATATAATCAGTCTGATTTTGGTATTGACCATCTGCTGATGTTCACGTGTAGAGTGTTCTCTTGTGTTCTTGGAAGAGGGTATTTGCTATAACCAGTGTGTTCTCTTTGCAAAACTGCTAGCCTTTGACCTGCTTCATTTTGTACTCCAAGGCCAAATTTGCCAGTTACTACAGGTTATCTCTTGACTTCCTACTTCTGCCTCCCAGTCCCCTGTAATGAAAAGGACATCTTTTTTGGGTATTAGTCTAGAAGGTCTTGTAGGTCTTTATAGGCCCATTTTATTTCAACTTCTTCAGCATTACTGGTTGGGGCATAGACTTGGATTACTGTGATATTGAACGGTTTGGTTTGGAAACAAACAGAGATTATTCTGTCATCTTTGGGATTCCATCCAAGTACTGCATTTCCGACTCTTTTGTTGACTATGATGGCTACTCCATTTCTTCTAAGGGATTCTTGCCCATAGTAGTAGATATAACGGTCATCTATTCACTCATTCCAGCCCATTTTAGTTCACTGATTCCTAAAATGTCAATGTTCACTCTTGCCATCTCCTGTTTGGCCACTTCCAATTTACCTTTATTCATAGACCTAAAATTGCTATGAAATATTGTTCTGCACAGCATCAAACTTTACTTCCATCAGCAGTTGCATCCACAGCTAGGTGTTGTTTTCACCTTGTCTCCATCTCTTCTTTCTTTCCAGAGTCATTTCTCCACTCTTCTCCAGTAGCATACTGGGCACATACTGATCTGGGGAGTTCATCTTTCACTGTCATATCTTTTTGCCTTTTCATACTGTTCATGGGGTTCTCAAGGCAATACTGAAGAGGTTTGCCCTTCCCTTCTCCAGTGAACTATGTCCTGTCAGAACTCTTCACCATGACCCATCTGTCTTGGCTGGCCCTACACATTGTGGCTGAGTTTTATCGAGTTAGACAAGGCTGTGATCCATGTGATCAATTTGATTCGTTTTCTGTGATTGTGGTTTTCATTCTTTCTTTCTCTGATTGATAAGGATAAGAGGCTTCTGGAAGCTTTCTGATGGGCAAGATTGACTCTGGGGGAAACTGGTTCTTGTTGTGATGGGCGGGGCTATGCTCAGTAAATCTTTAACTCAATATTCTGTTGATGGGTGGGGATTTGTTCCCTCTCTGTTGGTTGACCTGAGGCCAAACTTTGGTGAAGGTAATGAAGATAATGGCGACCTTCTTCAAAAGGTCCTGTGCATGCACTGCTGCACTCAATACCCCCAACTCTGCAGCAGGAGACACCTGGAGGGCTCAAATAGAACCTTGTGCTCCCCAGTACCCAGAGACCCCACAGAGACTGAGTCAGGTCTGTGTTTGAGTCTCCTACAGAGGTACAAGTCAGCAGTGGCCTGCTGTGGGGGCAGGGACTCTGGTTGCTTCTACCTGTCACACAGCCTGTGGCCTAAGCCTTCTTGGAGGAGGTTACCATTAACCTCATCATAGATCCAAAGAGCAGATGCCCCACAAACTGCAGAACAATTATACCAAAGAAATTCTCTCACTGTTAAGAAAGTTCTAGGACCCACAACAGATTTCCCAGCCTGGGGATCTAGCAAAGGGATTGAGAACTTCCAGAGAAGTTGACTTTGGAGGCCAGTGGGATTTGATTACAGAACATACACAGGGCTGGGGAAACAGACTCTTAGGGAGCACAAACAAAACCTTGTGTGCACCTGGACCCAGATGAAAGGAGCAGTGAATTCACAAGAGACTGATCCAGACTTGTCTTTAAGTGTCCAGGAGTCTCTCGTGGAGGCATGGGTCAACAGTGATTTACTATAAGGCTAAAAGATTTAGGGACATATTGGTCAATAAAGCAGAGTCCAAAAAAACACATACATATACATGCTTAACTAGTTTTGGAGTAATAATAATTGTGTGTGATATATGTAAATCTAATCTTGTATTAAAACTCATGAAATTATATTCAAAAAATAAAGTTAATTTTGCTTTCTATAAATTTAAAGATAAAAATTAAGGGCAAAATTTGAATACTTCAGAGAAAAGACATACAAATAGTCAATAGTCACATGAAAAGGAATATTTAACAGAATTAATAGTAAGGCTGTTTAGTTGCTAAGATGTGTCTGACTCTTTTGATATCCCATGGAGTGTAGCCCCTCAGGCTCCTCTGTCCATGGGATTTCCCAGGGAAGAATAATGGAATGGGTTGCCATTTCTTTCTCCAGGGGATCTTCTGACCCAAGCACTGAACTTGCATTTCCTACATGGGCAGGATTATTCTTTACCACCATGTCACCAGGGAAACTCTAATAACAGGGAGATTCATATTAATAGCACAGTATGATACAGTTAAATCCATTTAACTGCTAAAATTATAAGGACTAACAGTACAAAGTGCAGCAAAACTACATAGCACTGTTGTGGGGTGATGGTGTGAAACACAACTGTAGAGTCTCTTTGGAAAATAATTCAGCAGTTCTTAGTAAAATGCAACATTCATTTATTACAATCTAGAAATTACGCCCCTAGGCATATACCAAAGGAAAATGAAAATATACCTTCAAATGAAAATTTGCACACAAATAGTCACAGAAACTTTTTTCAAAAAAGGTATAATTTGGACACAATTCATCAATGATTGAATGGAAAAACAAATTATTGTATATTCATACAACATAATACTACTCAGCAATAAAAATACAGGAAGTACTGATCCACAAAACAGCATTAGTGATTCTCATAAACATTATTATAAACAAAGGAGACTGACACAAAAATGTGCATATCATATGATTCTATTTATTTGAAACTATAGAAAGATAATTTGAATGTATATTTAGAAAGAATTTTAGTGATTGTGACAATATCACAGATTGTCCTGATAGAGATACAGATAATTTATTATTTTTTTTCCAAATAGAAATATTTTATATTTTTACTTTAGTGTTGGTTACATATGTGTAAATCTGCCCAAAATCTTTAAAAGACACATTGAAGCCAGATCATTCTAACATATGTAAAATTACACTTCACAAATTTGATTTGAGAAAATGAAGTGAAATAATTGCATTTTGCCTCAGAAAAAGTAGAGAGATTTTATCTTCTGCTGATTTCAGAAAAAAATTGCTGAAAAGTGTTCTGAGTGAAATGACTCCAGATGAAACCCCACATTTGAAGGAAAGAAAAAAGAATACCAGACAGTGCTTAAAAAAAAAAAATCTATATATGTAGCTATCGATCTACCATGTGACTATGATCTACCTGTCTATGTATCTACTCAGCTATCTAGTTATCATTTTTGTGTCTCTGTTTCTCTCTTTCTGTCTCTTTCTATCCAGTCACCATCTATTCATCTACCACCTAACTATCTATCTTTTTTTTTTTTTTCTTTCTGTCTATTCACCATATTCTTTTTCACCCTAGAGGTACTTCTGGCTTTGTATATCTCTAGTAGAACACATGCTACATTGGAGTAGAGTTGGTTGTTTTATACGTCTGATTAATTTGATTTTGTGTTTCCCAAGTGTGTAGACTCCATTGGTCTTTCTTACTAATATTTTTGCAACAATTTGAATGATTTCAAGGTGATTCAACAAATCATTGTGAAAGAATGAAAAACTTAACTGATGGAAAAGCTGAACTCTTGATGCTGAGAAAAAGTTTCCTATTTTTCATAAGAAAAGGCCATTTATGAGTGATAAGTTAAAGTTAAGGGACCAACTGTAATATTTATTTACCATAAAAGAAAACCAAAATAATTATTTCTTTTTAAACAGGCTACTCTAGGCAACACAACTAACAGAGTGTAGCTTCCACATTGGAAAAGATAGTTGCCTAGTTGAGATTAGTAAAAGGCCTACACACATCACAACATACTTGATATTAGATACACATAGAACAGTGATATTCAGACTTCATGCAAGGGAATCATTCAAAGGACATAAAAAAGCAGAAAAGAAAGAGTGTCTGTGTGGATTAGTTGGTAGTCAGCTTGAATAACAATATTTTGGTTGAAAAATAAAGGGCATTTCTAAGAAAAAAGGAGACAAACAGAGGAGAGGTTTTATACACAAAGTGCAATGAACTAAGAAAAGCAAGTTATATGGGGAACAAATTAAGTGTAATCTTGAAGGACAAGCCTAGATGGCATATTAGAAAGCAGAGACATCACTGCCAAAAAAGGACCATATAGTTAAAGCTATGATTTTTTTTTTTTTTTACAAGTTCAGTTCAGTCACTCAGTTGTGTCTGACTCTTTGTGACCCCATGAATTGCAGCACACCAGGCCTCCCTGTCCATCACCAACTCCTGGAGTTCACTCAAACTCACACCCATCGAGTCAGTGGTGTCATCCAGCCATCTCATCCTCTGTTGTCCCCTTCTCCTGCCCCCAATCCCTCACAGCATCAGAGTCTTTTCCAATGAGTCAACTCTTTGCATGAGGTGGCCAAAGTACTGGAGTTTCAGCTTTAGCATCATTCCTTCCAAAGAAATCCCAGGGCTCATCTCCTTCTGAATGGACTGGTTGGATCTCCTTGCAGTCCAAGATTCTCTCAAGAGTCTTCTCTAAAACCACACCTCAAAAGCATCAATTCTTCAGTGCTTAGCCTTCTTCTAGTCCAACTCTCACATCCATACATGACCACAGGAAAAACCATAGCCTTGACTAGATGGACTGTAGTTGGCAAAGTAATGTCTCTGCTTTTTAATATACTATCTAGGATGGTCATAAATTTTCTTCCAAGAAGTAAGCGTCTTTTAATTTCATGGCTGCAATCATCATTTGCAGTGATTTTGGAGGCCAAAAAAATAAAGTCTGACACTGTTTCCACTGTTTCCCCATCTATATCCCATGAAGTGATGGGGCCAGATGCCATGATCTTTGTTTTCTGAATGTTGAGCTTTAAGCCAACTTTTTCACTCTCCTCTTTCACTTTCATCAAGAGGGTTTTTAGCTCCTCTTCACTTTCTGCCATGAGGGTGGTGTCATCTGCATATCTGAGGTTATTGATATTTCTCCCGGCAATCTTGATTCCAGCTTGTGCTTATTCCAGCCTAATGTTTCTCATGATGTACTCTGCACATAAGTTAATAAGCAGGGTGACAATATACAGCCTTAATGTAATCCTTTTCCTATTTGGAACCAGTCTGTTGTTCCATGTCCAGTTCTAACTGTTGCTTCCTGACCTGCATACAGATTTCTCAAGAGGCAGGTTAGGTGCTCTGGTATTCCCATCTCTTTCAGAATTTTCCACAGTTGATTGTGATCCATACAGTCAAAGGCTTTGGCATAGTCAATAAAGCAGATATAGATGTTTTTCTGGAACTCTCCTGCTTTTTCCATGATCCAGCAGATGTTGGCAATTTGATCTCTGGTTCCTCTGCCTTTTCTAAAACCAGCTTGAACATCAGGGAGTTCACGTTTCACGTATTGCTGAAGCCTGGCTTGGAGAATTTTGAGCATTACTTTACTAGCATGTGAGATGAGTACAATTGTGCAGCAGTTTGAGCATTCTTTGGCATTGCCTTTCTTTGGAATTGGAATGAAAACTGACCTTTTCCAGTCCTGTGGCCACTGCTGAGTTTTCCGAACTTGCTGGCATATTGAGTGCAGCACTTTCACAGCATCATCTTTCAGGATTTGAAATAGCTCAACTGGAATTCCATCACCTCCACTAGCTTTGTTCATAGTGATGCTTTCTAAAGCCCACTTGACTTCACTTTCCAAGATGTCTGGCTCTTTATTAGTGATCACATCATCATGATTATCTGGGTCGTGAAGATCTTTTTTGTACAGTTCTTCCATGTATTCTTGCCACCTCTTCTTAATATCTTCCGTTTCTGTTAGGTCCATACCATTTCTGTCATTTATCTAGCCCATCTTTGCATGAAATGTTCCCTTGGTATCTCTAATTTTCTTGAAGAGATCGCTAGTCTTTCTCATTCTGTTCTTTTCCTCTGTTTCTTTGCACTGATCGCTGAAGAAGGCTTTCTTATCTGTCCTTGCTATTCTTTGGAACTCGGCATTCAGATGCTTATATCTTACCTTTTCTCCTTTGCTTTTCACCTCTCTTCTTTTCACAGCTATTTGTAAGGCCTCCCCAGACAGACATTTTGCTTTTTTGCATTTCTTTTCCATGGGGATGGTCTTGATCCCTGTCTCCTGTACAATGTCACGAACCTTATTCCATAGTTCATCAGGCACTCTATCTATCAGATCTAGGCCCTTAAATCTATTTCTCACTTCCACTGTATAATCATAATTAATTTGATTTAGGTCATACCTGTATGGCCTGGCAGTTTTCCCTACTTTCTTCTATTTAAGTCTAAACCTGGCAATAAGGCGTTCATGATCTGAGCCACAGTCAGCTCCTGGTCTTGTTTCTCTTGACTGTATAGAGCTTCTCCATATTTGGCTGCATAGAATATAATCAATCTGATTTCAGTGTTGACCATCTGACAATGTCCATGTGTAGAGTCTTCTCTTGTATTGTTGGAAGAGGGTATTTGCTATGACCAGTGCATTTTCTTGGCAGAACTCTATTAGTCTTTGCCCTGCTTCACTCCACATTCCAAGGCCAAATTTGCCTATTACTCCAGGTGTTTCTTGACTTCCTACTTTTGCATTCCAGTCCCCTATAATGAAAAGGACATCTTTTTTGGGCGTTAGTTCTAAAAGGTCTTGTAGGTCTTCACAAAACTGTTCAACTTCAGCTTCTTCAGTGTTACTGGTTGGGGCAGAGACTTGGCTATGTAGATTGGTCATAATTTTCCTTCCAAGTACAAGCGTCTTTTAATTTCATGGCTGCAATCACCATCTGCAGTGATTTTGGAGCCCCCCAAAATGAAGTCTGACATTGTTTCCACTGTTTCCTCATCTATTTCCCATGAAGTGATGGGACCAGATGCCCTGATCTTCGTTTTCTGAATGTTGAGCTTTAAGCCGACATTTTCACTCTCCTCTTTCACTTTCGTCAAGAGGCTTTTTAGTTCCTCTTCACTTTCTGCCATAAGGGTGGTGTCATCTGCATATCTGAGGTTATTGATATTGATATATCTCCTGGCAATCTTGATTCCAGCTTGTGCTTATTCCAGCCTAATGTTTCTCATGATGTACTCTGCATATAAGTTAAATAAGCAGGGTGTAGTCATGTACAGATGTAAGGCTGAGCACCAGAGAATTAATGCTTTCAAATTGTGGTGCTAGAGAATACTCTTGATAATCACTTGAACTACAAGAAGATCAAACCAGTCAATCCTAAGAGAAATCAACCCTAAATCTTCATTGGAAAGACTGACCCTGAAGCTCCAATATTTTGGCCACCTGGTGAGAAGAACCAACTCATTGGAGAAGACCCTGATGTTGGGAAAGATTGAGGGCAGGAGGAGAAGTGGGTGACAGAGGATGAGATGATTGGATAGCATCATTGATTCCGTTGACATGTATCTGAGCAAACTCTGGAAAATTTGAAAGACAAGGAAGCCTGGCATACTGCAGTCCATGGGGTTGGAAAGAGTTGGACATGACTGACTCAACAACAATAGCAAATCTCAAAGGAAGTGACAATTATTTACTTGGAATTTTAGAGATACTATTGAAAATATTTTATTCCTTAGAGTAATCCACTGCACTCATATAATGAACAATATCTTAATAAGTTTACGTGCGACTCCCTGAGCTAGGCATTTTATATGCACTATGCTAAAAAGCTATCACAACATCCTTAAACTGAGAGAAAGATAGATTACTGACATTGTCTAAGATCAAATAAGTAACACGCAAAGGAAAGAGTTGTAACTGAATACTGTGACTCAAAAAAAGTCCTGTACTCCTACTCTATCTGATTACAAAGAAGGCTAAGCATTTCCAACACTGTTTAGGAATCAGAAAATCCTCCATCCCGAGTTATTATCACAAGATGTGCTAGACTGAACTTTACACTCCCTATCCATTTCCAGTTACATTTAAATTCATATCCATGATCTTATAAGAAAGATCTTTACTTCACTGGGTGCTGCCTTAGTCTCCTAGCAGTATCTACACCTAGCAGAAGATAGAATTGTATCTTCTATGATAACCTTGAGAAAAAAATAAACAAAACAACCAAAACTGTTTATTTGGAAACTAACATTTCCCAGAGTTTTGTTTCTTAAACTGATTGAAAATTCCCAAGAAATAGGTTTCTGCTAGATCTGTCTTCTCTTACAGCTCCTGCTTTGTCATCACACTCCACAGGGGGCGATAAAAGACTTGAGCTCTGTTTGAAGGAGAATTTTTAAGGTTATAAGGTCTGCAGATTAGTTTTTACACATGATATTAGGAAAGTTTTAAAGTCCCTAACAACCCACATTACAAAATGAATGAGGATGCATTCTCACCCCATGTGGTTTCTTTCTATTTAGCAGGATTATTTCCTGGGCTTAACAGATACAAATCACTTTTTAATGATCTTTCCCATTCAGACATTTGATCTGCTAGAGAGCTGTTGGGTGTATTCAGTGATATGCAATAAATGAGTGCTGCACAAAATACAAAGCAAGGGAGAAAATGGTCCATTGACTCTGGCTAAGGCACTATTCAAATATCTTAAGATTTAATATTCTACTTTAACATGAATCTTTTGAAGTTGTCTTTGTGTGATTACTAGAACAAGTATGCTCCCTGCTCACTGATTGGAAAGGTTCTGTCAGTTTTGTAGGCATGAAAACCCTCAAAGAAGAGACTCTGTTAGTGAGTTAAAGTGATCAGACACAACAGGTTAAATTCCCCTTGGATTATTTGAATACAGAGTACCAAAGAATTGCAAGGAGAGATAAGAAAGCCTTCCTCAGTGATCAATGCAAAGAAATAGAGGAAAACAACAGAATAGGAAAAACTAGAGATCTCTTCAAGAAAATTAGAGATGCCAATGGAACATTTCATGCTAAGATGGGCTCAATAAAGGACATAAATGATATGGACCTAACAGAAAGAGAAGATATTAAGAAGAGGTGGCAAGAATACACAGAAGAACTGTACAAAAAAGATCTTGACAACCGAGGTAATCATGATAGTGTGATCATTCACCTAGAACCAAACATCTTGGAATGTGAAGTCAAGTGGGCCTTAGAAAGCATCACTACAAACAAAGCTAGTGGAGGTGATGGAATTCCAGTTGAGCTATTTCAAATTCTGAAAGATGATGCTGTGAAAGTGCTGTGCTCAATATGCCAGCAAATATGGAAAACTCAGCAGTGGCCACAGGACTGGAAAAGGTTAGTTTTCATTCCAATTCCAAAGAAAGGTAATGCCAAAGAATGCTCAAACTACTGCACAATTGTACTCATCTCACATGCTAGTAAAGTAATGCTCAAAATTCTCCAAGCCAGGCTTCAGCAATATGTGAGCCATGAACTTCGAGATGTTCAAGCTGATTTTAGAAAAGGCAGAGGAACAAGAGATCAAATTGCCAACATCCGCTGGATCATCAAAAGCAAGAGAGTTCCAGAAAAACATCTATTTCTGCATTATAGACTATGCCAAAGTTTTTGACTCTGTGGATCACTATAAACTGTGGAAAAATTTTCAAGAGATGAGAATACAAGATTACCTGACTTGTCTCTTGAGAAATCTGGATGCAGGCCAGGAAACAACAGTTAGAAATGGACATGGAACAACAGACTGGTTCCTAATAGGAAAAGGAGTATGTCAAGGCTTTATATTGTCACCTGGCTTATTTAACTTATATGCAGAGTACATCATGAGAAACGCTGCACTGGAAGAAGCCCAAGCTGAAATCAAGATTACCGGGAGAAATATCAGTAACCTCAGATATGCAGATGACACCATCCTTATGGCAGAAAGTGAAGAGGAACTAAAAAGCCTCTTGAGGAAAGTGAAAGAGGAGAGTGAAAACGTTGGCTTAAAAGTCAACATTCAGAAAACGAAGATCATGGCATCTGGTCCCATCACTTCATGGGAAATAGATGGGGAAACAGTGGAAACAGTGTCAGACTTTATTTTGGGGGGCACCAAAATCACTGTGGATGGTGACTGCAGCCATGAAATTAAAACACACTTACTCCTTGGAAGAAAAATTATGACCAAACTAGATTGCATATTAAAAAGCAGATATATTACTTTGCAAACAAAGATCTATCTAGTCAAGTCTATGGTTTTTTAGGTGGTCATGTATGGATGTGAGAGTTGGACTATGAAGAAAGCTGAGTGCTGAAGAATTGATGCTTTTGAAATGTGATGTTGGAGAAGACTCTTGAGAGTCCCTTGGACTGCAAGGAAATCCAACCAGTCCATCCTAAGGGATATCATCCTGGTTGTTCATGGGAACGACTGATGTTGAAGCTGAAACTCCAATACTTTGGCCACCTCATGTGAAGAGTTGACTCACTGGAAAAGACCCTGATGTTGGGAAGGATTGGGGGTAGGAGGAGAAGGGGATGACAGAGGATGAGAGGGCTGGATGGCATCACTGACTTGATGGACATGAGTTTGGGTAAATTCTGGGAGTTGATGATGGACAGGGAGGCCTGGGCTGCTGTGATTCATGGGGTCACAAAGAGTCAGCACAAATGAATAAATGAAGTTAACTGAACTCTTTGTTATTAGAATAGCACATCAAAACACAAATGCCATCACCAAATTTTGTTACATTCTGACCAAAGACAGGGGTAGAGAAAAGTAATTTTGATGAGTGTTTGTCTAATGTCCCTGAGATCAGACATTCTTCCTCTGAGAAGAAGATGTTTCTATTTATCATTCTTCTCTGCTATTGCCTCTCCCATTCACTTTTCCCGAACAATGTATCACCATATCAAAAACGTGTATTCAGGGTTTACTTATATTTCTTTATCACTGGTTATTGTAAATATGTACAGGAATGAAATATATTTTGTGTTCATGAGATAGTGTGTTAAAAATAAACCACTAATGACACATTCATGATACACCTAGCAGACTGCATTCCATAAAGTCTATTTTGAGGAAGACTTCCTCAAATTCTTCAGGTACATTAAAATGTCCCTTGTGTTTGGAAAGAGACCCCAATTTATAACTATCATTTTAGGGCTTGAAGACCCCATGCCATTTGAAAATATTTCAGAGATTTACGGTATGTGTTTTTATATGTGTTTGTATGTAGAAAATCCTGTTTTCTCATCTAAATGATAACTTTCTCAGAGACAAAAATCTGGCAACATAAGTCTCATTTATTTTTGCATCCAGATGATATGCTAAGCTTTATTCTTTCTCAATTTTCTTTCAGACATATCATATCTTAGTCTGTCTGTACATACAGACAGGAAAACTATGACAAACCTAAACAGCATGTTAAAAAGCAAAGGTATTACTTTGCTGAAAAATCTGTATAATCAAGGCTATGGCCTTTCCAATAGTCATATATGGTTGTGAAAGCTGGACCACAAGGCAGAGTGCCAAAGAATTGGAACTTTTGGAATTCCAGTACTTTGGAACTGTGGTGCTGGAGAGGACTCTTGAGAGTCCCTTGGACTGCAAGCAGATCAAATCAGTCAATCTTAAAGGAAATCAACCCTGAATGTTCGTTCAAAGGACTGATGCTCAAGCTGAAGTTCCAATATTTTGATCACCTGATGTGAACAGTGAATCATTGGAAAAGACCCTGATGCTGGGAAAGATTGAAGGCAGAAAGAGTAGAGGGTAACAAAGAATACAATGGTTGGATGGCATCACCAATTTATGAACTTGGCCAGACTCCAGGAGATGGTGCGGGGCATCGAAGCCTGGTGTGCTGCAGGCCATGGGGTCATGAAGAGCTGCACACACATAAATGACTCATAACAGCAACAGCTAAATTTTAGACAAAATTATTTTGATTCATCTTTCAACTCATGGCCTCTTCATCTGTACTCATTCTATTCAACAACCAGTCTGTTAAGTTTTCCAACTGTTAATTTTGGAAATAAAGACATATTCTTGGTATCTCTATGGAGATGTGACCTCCCCAACTATGAGCCACTCTTTTCTGTTGATTTTGGCTCATTTCATATTGTTGGTTGAATTAGTGAATTTTAATTATTCTGTTTTGGCAAATTCCTGCTTAACTGTCTGTATTATGTGCTAAAACCCATCAGCTGAGGTGGTGGTAGGCAGGGTGTATGCTGCAGGTGATAGCAGGTTTTCCTAAGGATGTGGAGAATATTCTTTCTTTTCTTGCCTTGAGTAGGCTAAGGGAGTAGCTTATGACTGATATGATCTTGGAGCAAAAGCCCTTGCAGATAGCTCCTTCACGTGAGCAATGTAAGCAGAGGCACATGAAGGTTTAACTTCTCTCAGTACAACCCTTTTATTTCCTGACTTTTGTCTGGTGGTAAGAAATTTCCCAGGACCTCTCTTTATTGCATTTCAGGCTGTGCTGTTACCTTGATTTATCTATGTATTTGGCTTGTTTTGCTTTCTAAATTTGGAAATTATTCCAAATATGGTATGGTCTGCTAGTGGCAATTTTTTTACTTTTTCCCACAGACTGTTTATCAACAATGCTCCTTGTGCATGTACTCGGTAAAGACTACTGTTCTAGAGCTCAAGTTCATGGTTCAGCATGAACCAAAGGGCTTTAGTGCTGTCCCTATGAATCAGTTGGAGAACAAGACAATTACCAGACAATTAAGAAACAATAAAGATAGTTCAGGGCTTCCCAGTTGACACTGTGGTTAAGAATATGCCTGCCAGTGCAGAAGACAAAAGAGACTGAGTCAGGAATATCCCCTGGGATAAGAAATGGAGACCCACTGCAGTATTCTTTCCTGGCAAATTCCATGGACAGAGGAGCCTGGTGGGCTACAGTCCATGGAATTGCAAAGAATCAGACATGACTGAGTGTCTAAGTAAGCATAGATAGTTCAATGATCAAGGTTAAGTACCTGTAAATTTGAAAAAGAAAGACAGGAGGGAAGGAAGGAAGGTAGAAAAAAAAGGAGGAAGGGAAAAAGGAAAAAGGAGGGAGAGAGGAAAGGATAGAGAAGAGGAGGAGGGAAGAGAGAAAAAGCAAGTGAAGAAATAAAGATTGACTGGAGTACCATTTCATGTTGCATGGAGAGTGAAGTATCTCTGAATATGTGCCCTTTGAACAGTCGCTTGAATAAAGTGAAGGAAGCATGGATACATGTAGAAGAAGATAAACAAAGATAAACAAAACAATACAAAGCTTTGAGGGAGGGTGTGTTGCTCATAGATAAAGGGTAGGATATTTGGAAGGCCAGGGAAGATGGATTTTTGTGAGCAACAGGGGAAAGAATAGTAATTTGAGCAGGTTGTTGTAGATCCAGGCAAATGATGGAGGCTTTTTTTTTTTTTTTTTTGCATTTCAATTATATCATCATCATGTCAGCATATAAAAATTCTATATTTCATCCACAAAGGGGGTTAATTCTTTTTAAAAGCATTTCTCATTGATATTTTCCTCTTATGATGACTATTAATATTATAGGAAATGAGTACTTTGTAGAACATATATCTTGGGAATCTTGCAAAAGGAACAGTTGCAACTACAGATTGGTGATTTTATGATTTTGACTCAGAGGTCAGATCTACATTGCCTGACTTCTAATCAAAATGCCTTTCTATAATTCCACATCTTGACCCAATCACATATATTAAATTTTCCCCATTTCCTCAAAGGTTGCAAATAATAGCATTTATCTTCGGTTAAGAATGTAAGAAACAGAAAAGTATAAAGCTTTTTGAGAATCAATCTGTAGATATCATCAGCCATAAAACTTAAAGGCCAAAGTGTTAAGATTAGATGTTGCATATATATTAGGAACTTATGTGGGGATTTTGATTCTGATTGCATTGATATTGTATATTCTCTATTGGTTTTAGTCAGTGATAAAAAGTAATCTATCATTGTAATTGTCACTTTTACCTTTCATCCTATATTTTAAAAATTTATAATATTTTAAATACCTTGATTTTGATAGTAATAAATTTATCTAAAGCCAATTCAATTTAGGAGAAAAAAGAAAAACTATATATATATTTCTCAAAATATCCCTATCATGTACTAAACACTTGCTGTTCACAGCTTTACATGAGTCTCATTTTATGCTGGTGTTATACATTTGAAGCAGATATTAATTCCACATTTTAAAAATAGCAAAGTTAAAAATTAGTTTCTTCTTGCTTAGAGAAATATAGTAGGGAGATAATAGAATCAAATTTCCATCACACTTTCTAATGCTAAGTTCAATAGTAAATTATACTCATTAACCAATGTTTACATTTAAAAAAATACAAAAGTCAATGATAGAATCCTTACCTTTAATAATCCTTACCCTTAAAATAAACTTCATGCCTAGGATTGCATTTACAATAATAATACTGACAATTTAAGATGTTTTCTACACATCATAAATTTTTGTCTTTTATTTTCCATAATCCTTAATGTAAAGATAAAGAATCAAAGGTTCCTATGGGTTAAATAGTTTGCCAAAGTCCCACAGCTGCAAATTGACAGAGCTGAAATGCAAATGCAGCTGCTCCATCCAGACCATTTTCCATGGAGCTCCTGCTGTCTCTCTGTGCTTCACCTCTACCTGTGCCCTTTAAATGATAAGCTCAGTGAAGCTTTCTCTCTTGGGGTGAAGTAGCTATTTCAAGATATAAACTCAAGGTCTTAAAGAAATGAGCACAGTCATGATTTTTTAAGATATATGTTGGGCTCACTTATCCTGCCTGATCAATGTCTGAATACAGTGAATATAGTAGGGAGGGAAAATGCATAGGAGGAAACGAAAATAGTATTATGCAAAGTGAATACAGAAGGCAGTGACAAGTTCTGCATGATTTAAGGGCAGACCGAAAAAGACTGGTCTTATTTTCTTCAGGATGAACGCTTGGTCTCTCCTCATTTCACAAGGGAACAGCATATCTCAGGAAATGAATGTATCTTCAGATTTTAATGTCATCACCACAGACCTCGCCGGAAGGTATTGTTATGACCTTCCCCCACACTGGAGGATTTCATGATATATGTTCTGTTGATGAAAATTCAGAAGACCAGGGGAGCTGATGAAATATAACTAAGTGATTCAGAGAGTAAATATTGGGTTCAGTGCCTGATTGCCTCGTATTTTAAATATTTCAATGCTCCCTGCACGACTGGACAGGAGTAAAGTATTCACTATTTAGCAACTTCAGCCACACACACACACATAAACACCTTAATAACATCATTCAAAATGTGTACTGTCCACTTTAGAGTAATGGGCTTTTGATGATAGTAATCAAAGAATACTGCTTTTGTAGATTGGAGTTATAGTCATGTTGAGAAATGATAACTGTTAAGGACATTTCTTTTCAGTAATTGTGTGCTTTGCTAGGTCCCTTTCTATGATTTAAGATTTAAGATTGCTGACAGTGGGATTGGAGGGAGCAGGGTTATTTTCTCCCTAACAGAATGAAAAGTTACATAAAGAAGGCAGATATCCATGCCTGGAATATGTAAATAAAATTGATCTGTAAAAATAAGATGCACTCTGAGGGAAAAGCCAATAGGAAAGATTAGAGATTAAAAAGAATGGATTGCATATTAATGCAGGCCAGGATTCAGAGACCTGGGATGTTAACTTAGAAAATGGGATTTAGATGGGAGATGTGTATTTGGGGGCTGAGGGACTAATAGGCAGAGAAATAATGCCTGGGGTAAGGAGCAGGATTCCTTGTATTCATCTTGCTTTTAATGAAGAAAGGAGACCTGATGCAAGAGACAGAGATAGAAACATTTAAACACAGAGAATTCTCCTGTTCTCTATGTACTGAGTTATTTTCAGTCTTCTAGGTTAAGTGCCCTGACAGTTAAGCAAAACCATGAGGATGACAAACTAAACTCTTAAGCATTCTGTTTCTATAATGCATTTCCCCATAGTAAGAGTTCCCTAGGAGCCACATAAAATATGAATAAGCAGTTTGACAACTAGGAAAAGGTTTTGAACTGGGAGTCTGGAAGTGTGCACTTTCATCTTAGCTGTCCTATTTACAATGACTGTAAACTTTGTCATTCTTTGACTTGATATTTCCTGCCTGGTAGTGATCACATCCCTTTAGATACATATATGTATATAATATCCATTGATGAGTTTTTATGCCTCCATATTGTTATCTAATCCTGGTAAAATTTTGTGAGATAACTATTTTACTTTTTTTAGAGACAACAAAACTAATGACTAAAGAATTTCAGTAATTTTTACAAAATGACATTTCAAAGTCTTGTGGAGACAAGACTAGGGAAAAAAAAGTTCTCTCTCGAGAAGGTGGTTATGAGAAGGGCTTCCCAGATTGCTCAGTGGTAAAGAATCTGCCTTTAATGTAGGAGACTCAGGTTTGATCCCTGGGTTGGGGAGATCTCCTGAAGGAGGAAATGGCAACCCACTCCAGTACTCTTGCCTGGAAAATCCCATGGACGGAGGAGCCTGGTAGGCTGCAGTCCATAGGGTTGCGAAGAGTCGGACACGACAGAGCGACTTTTCACTTTCAGGCATTGGAGAAGGAAATGGCAACCCACTCCAGTATTCTTGCCTGGAGAATCCCAGGGACAGGGGAGCCTGATGGGCTGCCATCTATGGGGTTGCACAGAGTTGGACACGACTGAAGCAACTTAGCAGCAGCAGCCAGTATTTCTGCTACGATAATCCCATGGATAGAAAAGCCTGGTGTGCTACAGTTCATGGGATCACAAGAGTCAGACACAAATGAGTGACTGAGCATACAGGCATGAGAGTATAGAAAGGGTAGGGGACTTCATTTTTGTATCCTGTCTACATTTGTAAACATACTTGGTTAGGGATCTATTTGTAGAAAAGTCTGCAAAATAAACATAATTATTTCCTGGCATCTTCATGAAAATTGAAAGAAGGAACACACTTTTTGAAAAAAAAAAAATCTTAGAAAAATGGACCAAAGCAGACTGGACAATCTCTACACGTGTATTATGTGTAGATTTTTATAGATATCTACCACCAACAACTCTTGTGAGTCCCTTGGACACCAAGGAGATCAAACCAGTCAATCTTAAAGAAAATCAACCCTGAATATTCATTACAGGGGCTGATGCTGAAGTTGAAGCTCCAACATTTGGCCACCTGATATAAACAGCTGACTCACTGGAAAAGAACCTGATGATGGGAAAGACTGAAGGCAGGAGAAGAGGGTGACAAAGGATGAGATGGTTGGATGACATCACTGATGCAACGGACATGAACTTGGGAAAACTCCAGAATATGGTAGGGGATAAGGAGGCCTGGCATGCTGCAGTCCATGGGGTAGCGAAGTCGGACATGACTTGGCTACTGAAAAACCACCACTAATTACAGTTTGAACAGATTCTTTACTTTTTCCCTAACCATTAAATCTGAAAGATCTCACATTATTTGTAAGTAATTTTCTCTTAGACTATCAGATTTCATCACAATTTTTACAATCCTTTACATAGTTGCCTCTCTCTTTCCCATCCCCCAAATTAGAGAGGCTTTTGAAGTTAACTCCTGGCAATGTATTTCTTTGTGTATTCACTTCTGCATATGGTTATTGTTTTGGGAAATGATAAAACATTGAGATTGGGGGTCAGAATATTACCCCTAAACTGTTAGAAACATTTCTGTCAAAATATGGAGAACTAATCATGTTAGACTAAGAAAAATGCATTCTGATGACTGAGTCCAAATAACTCAACTCTGTCATGAGAAACTGCTATCCAACAACAACAACAACAACAAAATATCTTGGCAAAACTCACACTCCAAGTTATCAAGGCAGAGACTGGAACTTGTGTCCTGGTTCTTGATTTCCTGGGTTTTTCTTTACTTTCAACACTTTTATAAGATATATAAGACATTCCTGAGACAAGGAGTCTTTCATCAGAAATTGCTAAAGCCAGTGTGGAGTTAGTGTGGTTGGATGAAAACACAGAATGCCTCTTGAGTTACTTTTACATTAAAGATATTGAACTGGGGGACTGCCCTGTATTCATTGCAGGCACCAGACCTTAGTCATGATCTATCTGTGAGTCCCAAAGTGATTTTGCTATCCTTTCCCATGCAGACTTTCAAGCAGCCGTCACTAATCTCAGCCAGCCCATTTGGTTGCCAACTCACAGAGCAGAGCTATAAAATGTACCACCCCATCAGCATCAGCCAAAGGATTGGATACTGTCTCTATCACTTACTGGCTCTGCAACCTCCTGAAAGTTACTACCTATGAGCTTCAGTTTTCACAGTGTTCAAAATAAAGATGATATGGTTTTCACCTCTAAGAGCAATGCTCCAAAAACTTTGGCATGTGGCAGACAATCTGGAGAGCTAAATACATCACAGTGGCCCAGGATCATTTAGGTACAAGCTCCCCAGCTGACTCTGATGTAAGCCTGCCTGTTGAATCATTGTCCTAGAGTATAAAACAGTGCAGGAAGAGCATTTATCACTATCTGACACAAAATACGATCCAATTTATTACAATTACCTTCTTCTATGTTAAATGACTTTAAGCTCCATTTTAATTTTAAGTGCCTATAGTTCTATAATCCTTTGAGAAAGATGCTTTAGCGATATATAAAAGAGTTAACTAACTGAACGGAATTTTCATTTTTACTCAAATGAAATTAATAAGCCTACAAAAATTTTAAACATAAGTAAATATGCACTTTAATAGGTTTTAACTATCCATGGATAATAGCTATTAAATAGCAATATAGAATATGGGAGGTGTGACTCTGGTAAGAATAGAATTCTGTATTCCCATGTCAGTAACTTGGCTCAGAAATAAAAGTAAATAATTCTGCCTAGCTTAAGTGTCTTGTGAAATGTACCTAAAATCACATCTTCAAGACAGATGTTAATTCCTTCTAATTGACAGTTTGCAAGGATTAAGGTCTTCCATCACTTCAGCTGAGTGAAATGTAGGCAATTGCTTAATAAACCAAACCTGTGCTTTGTGCAAATTTCCATGGCAAGTAAAATTCTTGAAACTCTAAAGTGAATAAGATACAATCTACTCCTTTGTTACCTTTCCATTCTCAACAGCCTACATCTTTAGATATCACATGTCATATCTGGTATCTTTGTCCAAGACAAGTTACAATGCCTTTGCCTTGTGATTTCATGTGATTTCAGTAGAAGAGAAACATATCAGCACCAGACAGGTATAGACAATACTTTGAATTAAAATCATGAAACCCTGTACTAGAATAGCTTACTAAGGAACAGGATGATAGATGTGGCTTTGCAAACAAAACTCATAGTCTAAGCTATTGTATATTTTTTACAATAGCAAATACACATGGAAAACAAGAATCAAAACACATAATTAAAAACCTATATTTGGCATTATCTTAGGCATTTTCTTATTGAAATTTCCTCTTAATCAAAAGCTGTCATAAGAGCATATACTTCAAATTTATTTACTTAATAAAAATAGAGTCATGAATATGGAAGGCAAATTTATGGCTACCATAGGTGGCAAGAAGACACAGAAGAATTATACAATAAATATAACCCAGATACCCAGATAACTATGATGGTGTGATCACTCACCTAGAGCCAGACATCCTGGAATGCTAAGCGCAGTGGTCCTTAGGCTGCATCACTATGAAGAAAGCTAGTGGAGGTGATGGAATTCCAGTTGAGCTATTCCAAATCCTAAAATATGATGTTAAAGTGCTGCAATCAATATACCAACAAATTTGGAAAACTCAGAGGTGGCCACAGGACTAGAGAAGGTCAGTTTTAATTCCAATTCAAAAGAAAGGCAATGCCAAAATGTTCAAGCTCCACATAATTGCAATCATCTTACAAGCTAGCAAAGTAATGTTCAAAATTCTTCAAGCAAGGCTTAAACACTACCTGAACCAAGAACTTCCAGATGTTCGAGCTGGTTTTAGAAAAGGTAGAGGAACCAGAGATCAAACTGCCAACATCCACTGGATCATAGAAAGTTCTTGAAAAACATCTACTTCTGCTTTATTGACTACACCAAAGCCTTGGATTGTGTGGATAACAACACAGTGTAAAATAAACTTAAAGAGATGGGAATATCAGACCACCTTACCTGCCTCCTGAGAATTCTGTATGCAGGTCAAGAAGCAACAGTTAGAATCCAACATGGACAATGGACTGGTTCCAAATTGTGAAAGGAGTCCATCAAGGCTGTATATTGTCACCCTGTTTATTTAACTTATGTACAACAAACATCATGCAAAATGCTAGGCTGGATGAAGCATGATTGTAGGGATAAATACCAATAACCTCAGGGATGCAGATGACATCACCCTTATGGCAGAAAGTGAGGAAGAACTAAAGAGCCTCTTGATGAAAGTGAAAGAGGGGAGTGAAAAGGCTGGCTTAAAACTCAATGTTCAAAAAACAAAGATCATGGCATCTGGTCCCATCACTTCATGGCAAATAGATAGGGAAACAATGGAAACAGTGACGGACTTTATTTTCTTGACTGCCAAAATCACTGCAGATGGTGATTGCAGACATGAAATTAAGACACTTTCTCCTTGGAAGGAAAGCTATAACAAACCTAGACAGCATATTAAAAAGCAGAGGCATTACTTTGCCAACAAAGTTCCGTCTAGTCAAAGCTGTGGTTTTTCCAGTAGTCATGTATGGATGTGAGATATGGACTATAAAGAAAGGTAAGCACAGAACAATTGATGATTTTGAACTGTGGTGTTGAAGACTCTTGAAAGTCCCTTGGACTTCAAGGAGATCCAACCAGTCCATCCTAAAGAAAATCATTTCTGAATATTCATTGGAAGGACTGTTGCTGAAGCTGAAACTCCAATATTTTCACCTCCTGATGCAAAGAACTGACTCATTTGAATGACCTTGATGCTGGGAAAGATTGAAGACAGGAGGAGAAGGGGACTACAGAGGATGAGATGGTTGCATTGCATCACTGACTCAATGGACATGAGTTTGAGCAAGTTCCAGGAGTTGGGTTATGGACAGGGAAGCCTGTTGTACCGCAGTCATGGGGTTGCAAAGAGTTGGACAAGACTGAGTGACTGAACTGAACTTTCTCTGTATGCTGTCTTGTGCCTGCTTTATCCCAGCTTCTCTTGTTGAAATCCAGGTCTTCACTTCCTGCCTGGGATATTGTGAGAGCTCTCTTACTGGTCTTCTACTGTCCATCCCAATAAATTTCCCCCTCCAGACTCCAGAGAAAAAACTCTTTGTGATTTAAAAAGGTGATCATGCTATCTGCCTGAAAGCCATTCAATGGTCTGAAGTTAATAGGATCTGTGATTGAGAAGAGATCAGGAAACTGGGAGGATTTAAAAACAAAAAAAAAGTGGGAGAGAGAGAGAGTAGCTTCAGTGAACACTAGGTAGGTGGGCAACTCTTGTAGTTGTTTCTTTTGTGCCCCTAAACATAACTGGGTGGGCTAGAACCATCCATTTACACAGTTCATGAGTGGAGAAAGGAGGTTCTGGATTTTATTAATAGCTTGTCCTTTTCCTTTTTTCACTTATAACAATACTGAGAACAGAGGAAAGAATCTTGAAAACAAAAAATTCTATGTACATGGATTGCATTAGATGTTATTAAGTCCATGTTTGCTGGACCTTTGTCTTCCCACCTAATATTCTTTATTTTTTAAATTAACATTTGTGTTTATGCTAATTATATTATTTTTTAATAATCTCATGAATACATCATGCATTTCTTCAAAGAATTTGCTCTTTAGGCAATGTCTATATATAAAGTAGAGAGTCTGAGCCCACTATTACTGAACTGGATAAGCAAAGACTTTTATTAATGTGCACTGTTATCCCCTTGCCAATGTACAGCTCTTCGTTGTTTTTTGTCTGTCTTTCTCATCTTGGAAATACTTTTTTTTTTTTTTTCTTTCTCCATCACTGTGACCCTTCCTATAGCTGTGCTTCTTGTAGCTCCATTGGTCTATTAGGTTCAGCCTTGGGCTGCCCAGGCACCTGAAAACTTTATGTTGTATCTATCAGGATGCCCTACACCCAGTGAAATCAATGCCAATACCAAAATCATTAATTGCCATGACCAAAAATCATTAATAAGGAACAAAATTATCAGAATCCAACTGTCCTGAATGCCAATCTGCATTTTTGTTGCACTTTCTGATTCAAAAAAGCACACTAAAAAAGTATTCAAAATGCAATTTTCACAATTTCTTTGATAGCATTTTTAAAAATAAGACTCTCCTGAGACACAAATACAGTGGTCCCTACTAGCTTTCTTGAAGAGGCTTTTGTAATGTAATTCTCTACAAGGTGAAGTCTGAATGAAAAAAGCAAAATAATTTAACTTCTATGACAGAAAATGAAATTATATCCAACAAAAGGTTGGTGCTCAGCATGTTAAGAACCACAAAACAATAAAAGCAAGGCAACCAGATATCTAGAAAAATGGGCAATGAATAGAAACAGGCAAGTTGCAAAGATATTAAAAAAAACGCTGTAATGCTACATTGAATAAAATTTTCTAAGTTACTAGCAATCAGAGAAATCAGATTAAACAATACCATTTTTCACATATCAGAATGTAGACATTAAAACGTTTGATATCAACTCTTGGTGAGTTTGCTTGGAAATTGAAATGCGTATACACTCTTGTGAGAGAATAAATTGGCATGGGGAAATTGAATGACAGTTTGAAATTGCTATCAAAATACAAAGTACAAATACCACATGATCCAGTAATTCTTTGAGGCATCTTCCTTAGAAAATTATTCACAAGTAAAAACAACAAGATCAGAAAGAGGATTTTTATTAAAGAAAAACAAACAAAAAAATTAAGAAGGTAATTTCTAAACTGATATATTCATATGTGAGAATTTTGCATAATATTTTATAAGGTTGAAATGGACAGAAATCTACTGTTGAATAAAAGTAGCTTGTGAAAAATAATATTTACTGGATAATAGAATTTATATAATTAAATATTACATATTTTATACATGTGTGTGCACCATAAATGTCAATGCATTATAAAGAGACAAGAAGGTCAAAGCTAAGTTAATAACTATGATGTCTTAGGAAAATAGATGGGAAAAGAAAAAGGGGGTTGCTTGAGCACTATAATAAAAGTCCAATTTCCCTATGTGTAACGTTTTAATTTTGAGTAAAAGGAAAACATTTATGAGTTCTCTATTTTGGAACTAAATATTAATACTGATGCAGCTGCTGCTGCTGCTAGGTTGTTTCAGCCGTGTCTGACTCTGAGCGACCCCATAGACAGCAGCCCACCAGGCTCCCCTGTCCCTGGGATTCTCCAGGCAAGAACATTGGAATGGGTTACCATTTCCTTCTCCAATGCATGAAAGTGAAAAGTGAAAGTGAAGTCACTCAGTCATGTCTGACTGTTAGCGACCTCGCGGACTGCAGCCCACCAGGCTCCTCAGTCCATGGGATTTTCCAGGCAAGAGTACTGGAGTGGGGTGCCATTGCCTTCACCGAAATATTAATACTAACTTCTATTAAAAAATAAAGGAAATAGAGAGGTGCTATAAAGTGTAGCATGCCTATAATTAGCAGCATGCTTGGAAGCTGTATAGATAGTATTCTCTTTTGTTTTTGCAATACTGGGGCTTTATTGATCTCAAGCACCTCTGAGCAAACTGTCAAACTCTGGAAGGCTGATGCCTAGAGGCTTAACAGGGGGGCTTTAAGGTCATGTAGTTCTGATTTCTGAAATCACTGCTTGAAGATGTTCATTTTTGTCAAATTGCTCGACCTCCTCATAAGTTCAATGAGTATTCAAAAAAGAGTAATAAAAAAAATACCATCTATGGTAATGGTGAGAATAAAAAGGCATCTTCAAGAAGTCATTAGACCAAGGTGAAGAAAGTAGTGAACCCTCAGGACTTAGGAGCCACTTTATTTACCTGCTGTGCAGAAAGTTTCTCGTTCTGTTTCTTTACACACACACACACACACACACACACACACACACACACACTTTGTTCTGCAAGTGAAATCCCCAAGAAGCAATATTCAAACTATGATTCTAAAAACATGAATTGATTGATTACTTTAAAAAACATACAGATATAGTATTTTTAATGTGTGAGTGTACATGTCAGTTCTGTCCAATTCTTTGTGACCCTATGGACAGTATACAGAGCTTCCCAGGTAGCACTAGTGGTAAAGAACCTGCCTGCCCATGCAGGAGATATAAGAGACGGGGGTTTGGTCACTGGTGGGGATGATCCCCTGGAGGAGAGCATGGCAATCCACTCTAGTATTCTTGTCTGGAGATTCCCATGGTTAGGGGAGCCTGAAAAGCTACAGTCTATAGGGTTGCAAAGAGTCAGATACAACTGAAGCGTCCTACCATGCATACATGCGCAGACTGCAAATACCAGGCTTCTCTGTCCATGAGATTTTACAATCAAGAATACTGGGTTGGGTTGTAATTTCCTTCTGCAAGGGATTCCTGACCCAGGAATTGAACCTGTGTCTCTTGAGTCTCCTGCATTACAGGCAGATTGTTTACCACTTGAGCCATTGGGAACCCCAGTATTTTTAATATCTCCTTTTAAATTATTTCACATATTTATATAAGATGAAAGTTAAAATATCATTCATTTTCCACCAATTTGGAAAATCTCAGCTCTTATCAGGAAGTTTGAATCAACCTGATGGTTTATTTAACATATATTTATCAATCATACATTCAGTGACATAAAACAAGACATTAAATTGAGCCAGTTTAAAATTGGCTTCAAAGATTTACCACTTCAAATTCTTCATCTATTTTAGTTTAAGTTTGGTTTTGTCATATGCTGACATTTTTATATGTTACCAAAATGTCATCAAACTTGGGCAAAAGAAGCTACTATATCAAGTATCCTTGAAATACTTCCAACTCCAAATTCTATGTTAGTTATGGTTGAAGTGCATGACTTTTATGGGGAAGTAATTTTTTTTTTCAGAGTTCAAAACAAAACATTAAGTTTGAGAAGCCAAAGGTTATGATGCAAATACCTTATCTTAATCTGATTCTCTCCATTCCATTTATCATCGATGCATTTTAAGAATCACACACAAACACACACACACACACACATTTCCATTTAGAAGGTGAACTTCCACAGCGATCATATTAGAACATTCTACTGCTATATAAAAAAACAAATATATTGATCTTCAAAATCTTTAATGATAGCCTAATTCTCCAAATTCAAATTCTTCTCCTGCATTTGAGGTTGTGAACAATCTATTTTATTTCATTCTACCAATGCATTCTTATTTCCAGCAATACTCTTACTGAGTCTTTAATGACTTTACTCTCTTGAAAAGCATGATGATAATTGCTTTCTTTACACAGCAGAGACTGCCTTTCCTCTCTTTTCAGCCATTTTAATTTTCAGTCTTTCTTTGGGAGCCAGGTCACACTCACCTTCCTGACAACTTCAGACCTTACTAGTCATCTTTCTCCGAAGCTGCCCAGCACACATTCTCCACACCTACCAACATAAAGCTGTTTTATATATTATTTAGTTTGCTGAAGTTTAGTTTAGTTTGAATAAAGGCTAGTTTCATTCATATCTTCAAAAGTTGAACATTAAATATTTGAGAATTAAGATTTAGAAACAGTTCTACATGTAAATGACTTTGTTTCATAGGGAAGACAAAAGAGGGCAGATGAATTATATTTGATTATCAATGTAATATTTCAAGTTTATTTTGAAAAATAAGCTCTAGTACACATAAGTATTCAATAAATGCTTATTTTGAATTTATTAAGCTCTGGATCCTTTGTTAGGCCCTGGGAATATGTCAGTGTACAAGTCAGACTTTTGACCAATGTCCTCAAAATGTTTACAATTAACAATGTCAGGTAGTGGTAAATAATTCGGGTATTTGTTACAGAAAGAAAGCTACTACGAGTAGTGACTGTGGTTCCTGGTGCCAGTTTGATTTAGAGGCCCAGGTTTTATACTATTGTCAAAGCCTGAAGGAAAAGAAGGGATCCAAAGGACCCTAAAAGAAAAATAAAAGCATAAATCCCTGTGTAAGGCCAATTTTACAACTAAACTTACCACATTAAGTTCCTGGAATGCATAATCAAGTCTTTTATAATCAATTGTATTCAAATAAAGCTCATTTAACCAATAAGGAATGACAATACAATACAATTTATTATTAATATCATGGTGCCAGAGTTGATACATATAAGAAAAAATAAAATAAAACAGCTTTCTTCAGACCCTGCAGGAGAGCATACCGGGTACCCTTATAAGTATCTGTTGCCAGGCTGTAGAGCTTAAGTATTCTTTAGCCATGCACATGCCATTCATGGATGAAGGTAGTTTTGCTTTAAAAGACTCTTAATAAGATGAGCAATATTCCTAGTTTCAATTTTCTTTATAACCTTCTATCGTTATTACATTGTATATATGTAAAATTATTTTAAGCATTTATTCTAAATGTATTTTGTTATAGAGGTATATGTAATAAATTATCACCTCCAGCTTT
The DNA here is from genome assembly GCF_032405125.1 of Capricornis sumatraensis. NCBI lineage: Eukaryota > Metazoa > Chordata > Mammalia > Artiodactyla > Bovidae > Capricornis > Capricornis sumatraensis. The sequence continues at coordinate 122,507,098 of NC_091071.1, read as the reverse complement.
AAAAAATAATCTACTCTAGGTGTTTGGAGGTATTGTATTAATGTAGCTTTAAAAAGAGAACTATATACTCCCTTTCTTTTCTTTTTTTAATTAAAAAAATAATTATTGACTGTGTGAATTTTGATGCTGTTTTAAGAGGCAATACAAATTACTATACAAGCGATATTCTCTAAATGATGAAATAACTTTTGTAGCATTTTCTGAAAAAATCATGCTAATTTAGCTAATATTTTTCCAAATCTTAGTCATATTAAAAGTCATAGATTTATAAATTCTAATGTCATTTTTATAAAACAAAGGTATATTTTTCAAATTGTATTATAGGCATCTTCTATTTTAATGGTTTGTTGGTTTGATTTAGAATATTTAAACCTTTGGAAATAAGGAAAATGTACCTTGACTTGTCCTCTTGTCCCAGGCTATGTAAAAGTTAGGGGTGATGATTTGGAATGTTTATTTCCATCCTCAAATACAGGAAAACTAGAGATCTCTGGAGGGGGAGAGCTGGTGAGACAGGGATCAGTAAGTGGAGAAAGAAGAAGAAAGGAAATATCTTTTATTACTTTCTAGACTTGATCACCACGATAAACTTCCCAACTAGCTGGATATGGGTCTCCTGGCAGACAAAAGCTTCAAAGTAGACAGTGGAGTCATGCCTCCTGAAAATCAGAAGTCTTTGATTAGAGATGAGTTTTATACAGCAGGACACTCAGTATTGTCTTTCATCCAGGAAGGGATGCTGCCTCTCTGACTGACAGGAATCAGTACAAGGAGGCTGAATACTTTTGAGGGAGATGAATAATATGAATATAAATAAGCCTGACTTCACAGCAAATAGGGTAACAGACCTAAATGATTTAGTGATAAGTAGAAAACTAGATGGTGAAAGCCATGAATTTAATGGGCTTTTCAAAACCATCAAACTTATAACCAGACACAGGAAAAATTTACTGTTGAGTATTAACAAATTCATTTCATTATTCCAGACAAAGAGAGTGCCAGACAAAGATCATGTGAAGGAATTTCTCAGTTAGATACATCATACTTAAAATAAGATTTCAATTAATAGATTAGTTAACTCAATAGTTTGGCAAACATTGATAATGAAACGCACCTCAGTTTTTACATTTTAGTTCATCTTTGCTAAAATCCTTTACAAGAAAGTATTTTCCAGTTTGAATAGAACATATGTATAGTCATTAGAAGGCTAATGTGGGGAATTCCCTGGTGGTCCGGTGGTTAAGACTTGCCCTTCCAATGCAAGAGGTGCAGATTCTGTCTTTGGTTGGGAAGGTAAGTTCTCACATACCTCACAACCAAAAAACTAAAACATAAAACTGAAGCAATATGGTAACTAATTCACAAAATACTTCAGATCATCTACATAAAAAAAAAGAAGAACTCTTTAAGAAGGCTAACGTAAATGTTTTCTGAAACTATTATTGATACAGATAGCTCAGCTGTCATCCCAAGTTCTTTTCTCAATACAAGGAATTATACCTTCACAATGTTATAATGTAGGACACCCAGAATGGGCACAGTTCAGCTACCTTCTCCTAACAGATAGGAATGCAGTGTCCCAGGATTAAGCATCAACTCTCATTTTCATTCATTCTAATTCACTAGCGTTTCCTTGGTGGCTTGGATGGTAAAGAATCTGCCTGCAATGCAGGAGGCCAGGGTTCAATTCCTGGTTTGGGAAGATCCCCTGGAGAAAGGAATGGCAACCCACTCCAGTATGATGATCTGGAGAATGCCATGGACAGAGGACCCAGGTGGTCCAAAGACTTGAACACGACTGACTAATTAACACTTCCATTATCTCATTCTCTGGCCAAGACTTGCCATCTGCTGATCATCCCTTTTTCTTCTAAGATCCCTTGTCATATGCCTTCTTCACTGCTATTAAAAAATCCACTTGGTCCGTTCACATTCTTTCAAAGGAGAGACTTTTTTCTTTGGTGAAGCAGTCAAAGTAACAGAACCTGTAGACTATAAAGCCTTGGTTAGAGTTATTTAATGTACTGAAGTTTCAGTTTTTCATGTGTGGATGGGGATAATAACCTCATGCAAGATATGCAGGTATATAGAGCATCAACTTTATAGTGAAGTGAAATTCGCTCAGTCATGTCCTACTCTTTGCAATCCCATGGACTATACTGTCCACAGATTTCTCCAGGCCAGAATACTGGAGTTGGTAGCCTTTCCTTTCTCCAGGGGATCTTCGCAATCCAGGGATTGAACCCAGGGCTCCTGCACTGTAGGCAGATTCTTTACCAGCTGAGTCACAAGGGAAGCCCAAGAATACTGGAGTGTAGCCTACCCCTTCTCCAGTGGATCTTCTCAACCCAGGAATCAAACCGGTATCTCCTGCATTGCAGGCATATTCTTTACCAACTGAACTATCAGGGAAACACATCAACTTTATAACGTTTCATCAGAATTATAAATGAGCAAACACACGTAAAGTGCTTAGTATGGTGTGTGGCACACAGCTGGTGTTATAAAATCTATTGTTTTTATTAAATAATGTAAGAAAATGCTTCAATTTCCTCAGTAGCAGTTCCTAATATTACTCTTATTTAACTTTCTGTTTAATCTTCTTTGTTTTATAGCTCATCTTAGTCAATGTATTAGGGACAGAAAGGAAGTAGAATAGTCAATAAGATTTAGATCACCATTTTCCCTTCCTCTTCTGGTTTTTAAGAAATTTATATGAAATCCTAATCATTTATTCATTTATTTCATCTTGGAATCATTCATTGAACAAATATTTATTGAATATTTGCTCTATTTCAGACTCTATATTGGATACTTAAAAGTATATTTTAACTTTTATATAATTCTCAAAATAAGTGGCCCTTAGGCAATATGGTACTCATCCTATTGAGGAAAACTGAATGAGGGCAATTCTCTGATTGTCCAGACTGTGTTTCCATTGAAAAGAACATGGCTTCGATCCCTCATCAGGGAAATAAGATCCCATATGGCATATGGTGTGGCCAAGAAAATATTTTAAAAATAATTAAAAAAATAATAACCAAATAAGAGGTTAAGAAACCTGTAAAGGTTCATTCAGAGCTCCATATATAACTGAGCCTACATCTGGATTCCTCTCCCTCCCTCAAACTACCTTTGGCACAGTGTTTGTCTACTCTGCTGTTCAAACCAAGTATAAAACTAGTTGTTTAAGAATGTAAAATGTAAGAAAGATGATTAGTTTCTATGGCTCCTATGTATGTGAAGACTTTACAATGTCCCCAAATCACAATTTTGTGCTTCTAAGAATTTAGTCTCTGAAAATTATGTTGTCATAGACAGACTTGGCAGTCCCAGGCAACCTCTGAAACAACTATTTTTCAGGTGAAATGGTATTTCCCGCTGCATTCATAACCACTCTCTACAATTAATTAGTTCTGCTAGGTGGTTGTTTCAATTTGGTTATCAGTTCAACTTTAGAAACCAGATGGATCATTTTTCACTTTTTTTCAACCAAATATTGTTGCTGATGAACAAGTCCAGTGGTAAGATTATATAGGGTATTACCAACCACTGAATTAGCTCCAGAGAGACATGGATTGTTGAAAGACTAACTCAGTGATTCATTCACCAATGTCTGGGAGACTTGGAGGGAGATGGGGTTAGTCATACACTGTGTCTTGGCAGGCTCTTTTAATTCTCTTGAACATTCAATAAAAATTTGAAAAATTCCAAAAATTACATTTCTTTAAAACTATGGACCAGGTTTATTTTCTTGATATGTCAGAGTGGGGCATGTGTGCCTGAAGGAAATATTGCTAGTATAAGGGCTCCAGGAAACTTACTTTTTCTCTTTTTCACAAAAGCAGCTGATGTTTAGGTGGGCTTCCAATGTTTGCCTTTTGGTTCTATAATGATTTTAAATTGGCTTGTTGAAGTCTTACATAAGGGAGATTTTCTCATTTTTTTAAATTATTTTCACAAAATTTACCATGTTTTCTAAATAATATTCAGGTGTGCATTATTATCAAATTTTCAATTGATTTAGATATATTCAGATGAATGATTGCTATGGCTTTAACTTTTAAATATAAGCTATTCAGACATCTTTCCTGTATCTTCATATTCATTACATTCATATTCTTTAAAATAAGTAAATCATGGAAAAAAATACAGTAAATGAGGAAGAACAATACATGAGCTATTAACCAATAAAGAATTCCTTCTTCTTTCAGGACAAAATATTATTATTATCATCATTGTTATCCTTCGTATTTAGAATCCATAATAATAGCAACATGCGGAACACGACACACTCCTTTCTTTCTCATCATCCTCTCCAGTAGATAAGGACCATGACCATAATATTACTTGGGTTCATCATTCTCTAGAATTTCTCATGTCCCTCAATATGTAACAATCACAACCACTCTGTGTGCCCTATATCTCTCAGACTTTCTGAATCCATTGCATGTGTCAGCTACATTTTCTCTTTAGGACACGCCCCTCAACCTATAAACTAGATTCATAAATAAAACAATATTGCATATCTAACAGGCATAGTTGGGATTGCTTTTTCACTAATTTACACATAAAGATGCTTCCTGCATCTTGATAGATTTTTTTTTTTTTTAATTTTAGAAAATACTGTCTTTAGGGTTAAACTATACACTGTGAAGTTTTTATAATTGTCATTCTTCCACGCCAGGAGAAACTGCCCAGTCACCATTGAGTTCCATTCCATCATTCCTTTGTTGAAAGTCATGTTATAATGAGGTATATTCTTGTAAGAGATCAACCCACTGCCAGGCTTTCTTTTCCCCAGTATTGCTGCTTATAATTTAGAGAAGTATTGGGTAGATTTCTATTGCTATCTGGAGAGCTATAATCCACACTCACTCCATTACCTCATCCCTTCTCTTCTGTAATTTACTCCCTTTTCTATCCTCTTAGAAAAAAGTTTTTGTTTCACCCAATTCAGATAAGTTTAGAATCAAATTTGGGTGCACAGTTTTAATATTGTGTATATAAATCCCATGCTACACACTGGCCTTAATCTTTTATCTTTGTTTTATTATAACAACCATGCTTTCACCTATGAAATTTTGACCATTTAAAATCACTTTCAAAGTAAGAATACCATTGCCTTTCTAGGCAGTATGTTTATAAATTTTTGTTTAGTGAGTTTAAAATTAATGATAGTACATAAACATGATGCAATATTGTTCAGTCATTTATTTCTCCTAAAGAATTTTAAATATTTTGGAAAATGTTTAGGAAATAGTTATGTAACAAATATTCACTAAACTGCATTGTATGCCAGTCACTGTTTCAGTAGAAGGCAAAAAAATTGATGGGGAATTGTATGACAGCCGTGTCATGATTCTTTACAATTAATATAAAGAAAGCATATCAAAATTAAGCAATAGAGATATTTGAGAGAATATATGAGTATGCTTTGGATTCTTTATACCTTTAAGACAATTTTCCATGTTTTACAATAAGCATATGTTATTATTTTCATAATAAAAATGTAAAAGTACTACTTTCATAAGTATAATCCTTATCAGGTAACACTTTTTCTGTTATGTTCTTGATTATAAGGTAAAGTAAGAGAGATAATAATAGGAAGAATGATATTACTAACTTGAGTAGGCCTCAGGCATAGGTAAAATCAAGCGAATACACCCCTGGAGGGAAGATTGAAATGGCTCCCAAATACCCAGTGATAGAGTAACTGCACTAGAATCAAGAGGATGATTATACTAAACATAGATTTTTAGCTTCACCTCAAATTCTTTGAATCAGGAACTCCAGGCATGAATTTATGTTAGTTACTATTCATTCTGTGTAACAAATTAGTCCAAAGTTTAGCTGCTAACAACATTTTTACTATCTCGTGTAATTTCTGAGGGTCAGTCGTCAGCCAGGTTGTCCTGATCTAAGATCTCTCTTGAGGCAGAATCAAGGCATTAACTTGGCTGGGGTCCTCTGAAGATGCGATTCAGGCTGCTAGCTCTACAGCCACATGCCTCACTGGCATGACTGCTGATGGAAAGCTTCAACTTTAGAAGGAGGCTACAGCTCCTCATCACATGGGCCTCTCCTTAGGATGGCTTTAGTGTCCTGATAGTTTGACAGCTAGCTATGTTCAGAGTAAGCTATCCCAGAACGAGGACAAAGAGGAGACCAGAATGCATAGTCATCACGTCACACATCATCACCTGCACTCTATTCTGTTCTTTAGAAGTTGATTTCTAAGTTTAGTCCACCCTCAAGGAGAAGGAAACTAATGTCCAGCTCTTGAAGGTAAGAATCTTAACAGAATTTTGGATTACTGCCAAATGATCCCATAACTTTAACTGCAATAAAGACTCCTCCCCTCCTAATTCCAAAGAACAAGCAGATTAGAAGCTAATATACAATCCTTCTCCCAGTGCAGGATCCATGCTAGATAGAGACTCCTGAGCCATGATGACTTATCTCTGATGGAAGACCTTATTTCAAGGACTTCATTTCAAATGGTGGTCCATTCTGTCTTAGAACAGACCCAACTTAGAAAATATACTTTCCTTTTTATAGTATATTATCTGTACTAAGTAATCTCCCTATATCAATTCTATTTTTTATAGGTAGGGAATTTGATTCTGTAGGGTTGTAGATGTAATTCTAAAATATCCCTAAATTAATATAATGAAAAGGAAGGCCATAGAAATGTGGTATTTTCTGGAAAAATAGTTAGTGAAGTAAGATGGACAGTTCAGTTCAGTTCAATCGCTCAGTCATGTCCGACTCTGTGACCCCATGAATTGCAGCACGCCAGGCCTCCCTGTCCATCACAAACTCCTGGAGTTTATTCAAACTCATGTCCATTGAGTCGGTGATGCCATCCAGCCATCTCATCCTCTGTTGTCCCCTTCTCCTCCTGCCCCAAATCCCTCCCAGCATCAGGGTCTTTTCCAATGAGTCAACTCTTCGCATGAGGTGGCCTAAGTATTGGAGTTTCAGCTTTAGCATCAGTCCTTTCAATGAACATCCAGGACTGATCTCCTTTAGGATGAACTGGTTGGATCTCCTTTCAGTCCAAGGGACTCTCAGGAGTCTTCTCCAACAGCACAGTTCAAAAGCATCAATTCTTTGGTGCTCAGCTTTCTTTACAGTCCAGCTCTCACATCCATACATGATCACTGGAAAAACCATTGCCTTGACTAGATGGACCTTTGTTAGCCAAGTAATGTCTCGGGTTTTTAATATGCTATCTAGGCTGGTCATAACTTTCTTTCCAAAGAGTAAGCATCTTTTAATTTAATGGCTGCAATCACCATCTGCAGTGATTTTGGAGGCCCCAAAAATAAAGTCTGACACTGTTTCCACTGTTTCCCCATCTATTTAGGAGCTACAAAAATTGAAGCCTGGAATTGGAGGTGATTTGAGATGGAATGCTTAAATAAAAGAGCTATATTTTAAATGGTAAAGAAGAAAGTATTCAAAATTTTGTTGTTGTTCACTCACTCAGTCCTGTCGGAATCTTTGCAAATCCTTGGACTGAACACACCAGGCTTCCCTGTCCTTCGCTATCTCCTGGGTTTGTTCAAACTCATGTCCATTGAGTCGATGATGTCATCCAACCATTTCATCCTCTGTTGTCCCTTTCTCCTCCTGCCCTCAGTCTTTCCTAGCATCAGGGTCTTTTCCAGTGAGTTAGCTCTTCAAATCAGGGGACCAAAGTATTGGAGCTTCAGCATCAGTCCTTCCAGTGAATATTCAGGGTTGATTTCCTTTAGGATTGATTGATTTAATCTTCTTACAGTCCAAGAAACTCTCCAGAGTCTCCTCACAATTTGAAAGCATCAGTTCTTCAACACTCAGCCTTCTTTATGGTCCAACTCTCACATCGGTGTATGACTACTAGAAAAACCATACCTTTGACTATACACTTTGCATACACATGGCGAAGTGATGTCGTGGCTTTTCAATATGCTCTCCAGGTTTGTCATAGCTTTTCTTCCAAAGAGCAAGCATTTTTATTTCAAAATATATCTTTACAATGTTGTCAAGAAACTTGAATTTCATACGTTTGATATAGGTTGTGAATGAAAAATACTGTCTCTATATCAGTAAACAAAGGATGTTACAGCTATCAAGCCACTGCAGATGTCCCTAAGGATAAGTTCTGTGGAGACTCAGGATGAGAAAGAAAAGGATATTGACCTCAGACAGCTAAGATGCATATCAAAGATATGATTTCAATAAACCCAGACTCTTGCATCTTCCCACATGTAGAAAAATGCTAAATCCCATAACTAAAGATATCTGTTTTTCTTTAATTAACAATAATCTTTTGACATTCTAACTGCCTGCTTTTTGTTACAAAAACTCTCATATGTTTTGGCTCCACACCTACTTCTTTGGAGCAGTTCCTTAAAAGTATCATAGAGTCTGCATCCTGGGCTGAAGTCAACAGTTTTGTCTGCCAAATAAAACATAATTCTCAACTTTTAGGTCCTGCATTTTTTAGTTGACAAAGTGCTATTAACAATTCAGAGCTGAGGAAAAAAAAAAAAAAAAAAGCTCTGTGTTTCTTCTGGAAGTTTTGCCTTGTGTAGTCATCTTTCAGAAAAACAAACAAACAGCAACAACAAAAGCCTTTTAACAGTCAATATTCCATTGTTTATTAAAAAAAAGAATTAAGGGAAGAAGATAGTTATTTGAGGGCATAGCAGATCCTTTGAGCAACAAATAATTTGTCCTCCTTCTTGAAGTGGGGTGTGTGGCAGTAGGAACACAACTCATTTGTTTACCTCAAAGTTCGGGGTAGCAGAGATACCCGCAAGAGGACTCTAAAACAGAGCTACCTCTCTCAGTCTCTGAGCGATGGTGCTGAGATGCCAAGCATGTGCCCTACCTTTCAGCTATCACAGTGGTGATGAAAGTTTAGAGAGAGGGAATAATATTCTGCAACTCAGAATAGGAATTCAGCAACTTCCCTGGTGGTGCAGTGGTTAAGAATCTGCCTTCCAAAGCAGGGGACAGAGATTTGATTGCTGGTCAGTCATGGAACAAATATCCCACATGCTGCTCAGCAACTAAGCCTGCAAGCTGCAGCAAAGATCCAGTGCAGCTAAAAAGAATGAATAAGAAAGAGGAAAAAAAAAATAAGAAAAAAAAGAGATGCAAATCTTTTTGTTGGTGAGTGTGACAGACGTGGGTGGAATTTCCAGGGATCCTGTGAGCCCATACTAAATCATAGGCTCCCTATGACACTTCCTGGATAGTGTCACACCACATGGAGACACATAGACATCTGCCATTAGAGAGAGATTGTGGAGAGCGATGCTAGCTATGCCCTCAGAGCTGGGGCATGTCTCTCATCTTCACAAGAGATCATCCAGGTAAAACATCAGCACCTGGAGACAGTAGAAAATGCACTGGGTCTTTCTTGCTTAAGTTCCTTTGCTACCAATTGGCCTTTACCCACAACATGAAAGTCCTTTCTGGCTCTTTACCTTCAACCCATCACTTCTACAGTGGAAACAGGGAAGAAGGTTTCAGACTTCCCTGATCTCCACCCCACTCCTTCAAGGATCACCACAGCTAAAGAGTATTCTATCTGATCTTTTAGAGAGAAATGCATAAACTACGGAGGGACTGAAATTTTGCAACTCTAAAGTGACTTCTCAAAATATTTATTATGGGCCCAAAAGGTCATCAAAGCACTAAGATAATGTTTATCAGCAACTTCATTTTTTCTCTGCTCTCCTCTCACTGAGCATGTTTTACATCTTTAGGATAGTTACACTGAGAACTCTGAATAAGACAATTTTTTAAAACCTTCACAAAAAATTAAACTTCTCCATACATTGCTGAGATGAAACTGTTAATTTAAATTTGTTAGAGGTCAGAGGATAAATTTATATCATGTAAAGAAGAAATTGTCACCTTCTTGACACTGCATAAATTTGAAACAACATGATGCTAACTGATATTTACTGACTAAAGAATATCATCACTAGGTTATGTCCATTGCAAGTATTATTCTGAATTTAATAATATTTCTGTTGGATGACATATGCATCACCATTCATTTTAAATATTTGGAAACCAGGGTACAAACTAGACTGTGGCAACAAATAAACACAGATAGGCAGGCAACTGGAGTTTGGTGTACAACAAGGATTTGAACCTAAGCAGCCTGATTCCTCAGCAATATTCATCTTTGCTATATTCTATTTCTTTAACTGGGGCTTCCCTGGTGGCTTACACGGTAAAGCGTCTGCCTGCAATGCGGGAGACCCGGGTTTGATTCCTGGGTTGGGAAGATCCCCTGGAGAAGGAAATGGCAATCCAATCCAGCACTCTTGCCTGGAAAATCCCATGGACAGAGGAGCCTGATAGGCTACAGTCTATGGGGTCGCAAAGAGTCAGACACGACTGAGCGACTTCACGTTGAAAGGTAGGCATAAAACCCACACCATTCCTTATCCTTTAAAAGAGCTAATCCCAGTTAAGTCCCATGCTCTATTTATTTTGAAAATTTGGTAGTACTACTCTTACTGGAGGATATCACTCCATAAATATTCAAGTTGAACCCTGATTAAAAGAAGAAGATGAACTACTAATTCTGTTCTTTTCAGAACAGAAAGGATGAATACTACATGTCTGGACTTCAATATGGATCTTAAGACACTGACAGCTTGCATTCACTTTTTTCTGTTCAGTATACATCACGTATTTCATGATTAAGTTTCTCAAGTTTCATTTCACTCATTCATTAACAATCATTAGTTCACTTAGTCACCAAATATTTATAAATTTATGAAGTATCTATTGTGAACAAAATATGGTGCCAGATGATGAGAAAACCAAAAAGGATAAACATCAGACAAGATTATAAATCCTTTGACAAAATGATTCTCCAGCTATTTGGAGATGAGCAGGAATTAGCCAGAGAAAGAGGAAGAAACATTCAGGCAAAGAGAAGCAGCAGAGAAGAGAGGTTCCTTAGAGAATGATATGGCAACATGTCAGTTATTTCAGTTAGACTCACATGCACACATGGGGAGGTGGGAACAATCTGAACACTGTATTTTCTTTTAAAAAAAATAGGAGCCTTTGAAGGGAAGAAAATAAACCTGAGCCAAGTCTTCTCATTTTGCCCTATGCCTTTCCCAGTAGAACATATCTTTGTTTTAGCCTGTCTCATTGATTTTCATTAAATTTTAACATAATTTGGAGTACATTAAGTTAAATAGGAGCCTCTGAATAGCTTTAAGCTTACAAGTGATATGATGAATTTTGCGTTTTAGAACTTGATTCTCACATATAGAAGTTTAAAATCAGTTGTTGAGGAGGAAAGGAAATAAAAATTTAAGTAAGGATATTAAAAATTTAAGTAAGAATTGATGAAGATTCTGCTTCAGTTCAAGGTGGAATAACAATAATCTGATTGACCCTTTTTACTGAAGCAACCTCAAAATGAACAAAATATATGAAACTACATTCTTAAGGACATTGAACATCCATCAGCCAAGGATAATGATTACTGAGAGAAGGAAGGTAAATCAGACGAACTCTATGACCCATTCCAGCTAACTGTTGAGAGTTTCCAGGCCATGAGAAGGTACAGAGAAGGGAAAGCCAGAGCCAAGTGGACTTCTTAAGTTGAGAGTATGGATCTGAGGAGACCAATACTGTCCTCAGAGTATTGTCCTGGTTTTCCAGGACTAAGTACTATGAAGAAGAGATTTACAAAGATTAATCTCCAGATATCTTCAGAGAACCCCCTTACCATCTATTTAGCTAAGTATCATTTTGCACATATTCAATACATGTAAGAACAAAACTGCTTCCCTGGCGACTCAGGTGGTAAAGAATCCACCTGCAATGCAAGAGACACAGCTTCCATACCTGGCTTAGGAAGATCCCCTGGAGAAGGAAACAACAACCTACTTGCCTGGGAAATCCCATGGACAGAGGAGCCTGAGGGGACACCAGTCCACATGAATTGATTAGAGGAAAGAATATACCATGAGGTACAAAATCAAGAATAATGTCAATTTCCACAAGATGAAAATATCTTCTGATTCACAGGGCACTGTGCAGAATGCCCTGCCTCAGTCATAAGGAACAGTGACCTTGATATCAAACACTGTTTTGATCCCATCTAGTACATTGTAAAAGCATGATCTGAAGGATCCAGCTGTTTCCAAGTACACTGGAATGCAATCCAGGACAAAGCTCAAGATTTTTAGAAACATAAAAATATCCAATACTCTGGACCTAGATATTATCATACTAATAAAGTCAGACAGAGAAAGACAAATACCATATGATACACTTACATGTGAAATCTAAAACATGACATAAATGAACTTATTTATGAAACAGAAATGGACTCACATAGAGAACAAACTTGTGGTTGCCCAGGCAAAAGCGTTGCAGAAGGGATGGATTGAAAGCCCGTGGTTAGTAGATGCAAACCATTATATAAAGAATGGATAAACAAAGTCCTACTATATAGCACTGTGTGTGTGTGTGCTCAGTAATTCAGTCATGTCTGACTCTTTGTGAACCTATGGTCTATAGCCCATCAGACTCTTCTGTTCATGGAATTTTCCAGGCAAGAATACTGGAGCAGGTTGCCATTTCCCTACTCCATGGCATTTTCCCAACCAAACACATCTCCTGTATTGGTAGGATTCTTTACCACTGTGACACCTGGAAAGCCCACTGTATAGCCTAGGAAAATTATTCAGTATCCTCTGCTAAACCATAATAAAATATATATATGAAAAAGTACATATATCTCTAGGGTTTCCCTGGTGGCTCAGAAGGTAAAGAATCTGCCTTCATTTTGGGAGACCTGGGTTGGATCCCTGGGCTGGAAGATCCCCTGGAGTAGGGAATACCCACTCCAGTATTCTTACCTGGAGAATCCCATGGACAGAGATGCCTGGCAGGCTACAGTCTGTGGGGTCGCAAAGAGTCAGACACTACTTAACGACTTTCACTTTACATATATCTCTGCTGCTGCTGTTAAGTCACGTCAGTCGTGTCCAACTCTGTGTGACCCCATAGATGGCAGCCCACCAGGCTCCCATCCCTGGGACTCTCCAGGCAAGAACACTGGAGTGGGTTGCCATTTCCAGCTCCAATGTATGAAAGTGAAAAGTGAAAGTGAAGTCGCTCAGTCATGTCCGACTCTTAGCAACCCCATGGACTGTAACCTACCAGGCTCGTCTGTCCATGGGATTTCCCAGGCAAGAGTACTGGAGTGGGGTGCCATTGCCTTCTCCTTACATATACCTCTAGATCACTTTATTATACATCAAAAACTAACACATCATTGTAAGTCAACTATACTTGCTGCTAGTGCTATTAGCTTCAGTCGTGTCCAACTCTGTGCGATCTCAGAGACAGCAGCCCACCAGGCTCCCCCATCCCTGGGATTCTTCAGGCAAGAACACTGGAGCGGGTTGCCATTTCCTTCTCCACAACTATACTTAAAAAATTAAATTAAAAAAAAATCATCTAACTTTAACAAGTTAACATTCAAGATGTCTGTCATCTAGTCAAAGATTATCGGGCATGTAAAGAAGCAAGAAAATATGACCCATAATGAAGAAAACAATCGATTGAAATAAACACAGAACTGACACAGATGTCAGGTTTAGCCAACAATGACATTTTTTTTTAAAAGTTACTATAATTGCATTTCATATCTTCACAAAGCTCAGAAGCTTTAAAAACCACAAGCTCAGAAGCATGAAGAAAATTGCACCAAAATCCAATTGCTTAAAACCAGTGATGAAAAGAAACATTTTTTTTTTTTTTAATTTGTCATCCAAAAAAGACATATTCTGTCCATGGGAACAAAAATAAAGATACCAGTAGATTTATTGTTGTCAAGAATGTGAGCAAGAAGATAGTAGAGCAACATCATTTAGGTAAGTGAAAGAAAGTGCTGTCACCCTAGAATTCTATACTCAGTGAAATATCTTTGAAGTGAAAATGACATATAAAATTGAAAAAAAAAAAAAAAGAATTACCATCAAATCCTAGCTACAAGAAAGATGCTACAGAACATTCTCTGGGTAGAAGGAAAATAACATCATGTGGAAATCTGGATCTACAGAAAGAACACCAGGAATGGTGACTATATCTGTGTGTCATAAAAGACAATGTAGCTTCTGACTTTCTCTCTTAGTATTAACTGTACTAGAGAATCCTGTTGATAATACTGAAGCAATTCATCTAGCCGATGTGGGAGAAATTATGATCTTTCACCAAGAGCCACATGAGCAAATTATATCGAAAACAGACCCTTCAGTAGACCCCACAGTAGTTGTAAAATAATAAATAGTTGTTGCTTTAAGCAAAACAAAAACAGAAGTGGAAAGGTATATATTATTAATAGCATGGATTTTGCCTCAATATTTCTCTGCTGCTGGAGATGTGCTCTACAGAGATGCTAGTGCTTGTTTACAAATATAGATGTGTAAATATGCTCACTTCAGCATTGTTTTTAAGGGAAAATATTGAGAATAACTGAAATGTCCTTTAATATGGATTTTGTAAGCAAATTATGGTGATTTAATTTTAAAAAGTGATGAGGATATTAACCAAGAAAGTAGCAGGAGTCTCATCATAATAGCCAAAGTGTCTTTTGTTTTTATTTAATTTTTATTGAAGCATAGTTGATTTACAATCTTGTGTTAGTTTCAAGTGTAGAGAAAAGTAATTTTATTTATATATACTATGAAGTGAAAGTGAAAGTCATTCAGTCATGTCCTACTCTTTGTGACCCCATGAACTATACAGTCCATGGAATTTTCCAGGCCAGAATGCTGGAGTGGGTAGCCTTTCCCTTCTCCAGGGGATCTTCCCAACCCAGGGATCAAACCCAGGTCTCCCACATTGCAGGCAATTTCTTTACCAGCTGAACCGAAACCGAAGCCTAAGAATACTGGAGTGGGTAGCCTATCCCTTCTCCAGCAGATATTCCCAATGTATGAATTAGATCAGGGTCTCTTGCATTGCAAGCAGATTCTTAACCAACTGAGCTATGAGGGATATATAGTATCCATTATAGGTCATCACAAGATATTGAATATAGTTCTCTGTTCTATAGAGTAGGTCCTTGTTGAGAGTCTATTTTGTATATTGTAGTGTGGATACACTAATCCCAAACTCCTAGTTTATCCCTCCCACATCCCCTTTCCCCTTTGAAAACCATAAATTTGTTTCCTATATCTATGAGTCTATTTCAGTTTTGTAAATAAATTCATTTGTTCATTTTTTAAAATCCTACGTATGAGTTATATCACATTTGTGTTTGTCTGATTTACTTCACTTGCTATGATAATCCCCAGGTCAATCCATGTTGTTTTGGATGGTATTATTTCATTCTATTTTATGATGATACTATATTACCTCCATATACTACATCTTCTTTATCTATTCTTCTGTCTATGGGCATTGGGTCTGCTTCCATGTTTGGCAATTGCTAAAAGTGCTGCTATAAACATTGGAGTGAATGTGTCTGTCTTTTCAAATTAGAGTTGTCTCTGGATAAATACCCAGAAGGATGATTGTCAGATCATAGAAAGTCTTACTTTTACTTTTAATGGACCCTCCATACTGTTTCCATAGTGGTTGTCGATGTGACTTTTAAACATAGGTTTACAGCAGAAAGCAAGAAATAACTACAGTGCCTCTTGATGAAACTGAAAAAGGAGGGTGACAAAGTTGGCTTAAAATTCAACATAAAGGAAACTAAGATCATGGCATCTGGTCCCGTCATTTCATGGCAAATAGGTGGGGAAACAGTGAGAAGCTTTATTTTGGGGGATCCAAAATCACTGCAGATGGTGACTGCAGCCATGAAATTAAAAGACACTTGCTCCTTGGAAGAAAAGTTATGACCAAAATAGATAGCATATTCAAAAGCAGAGACATTACTTTGCCAACAAAGGTCCATCTAGTCAAAGCTATTGTTTTTCCAGTGATCATGTATAAATATGAGAGTTGAGCTATAAAGAAAACTGAGCACAGAACAATTGATGCTTTTGAACTGTGGTGTTGAAGACTCATGAGAGTCCCTTGGACAGCCAGGAGATCCAACCAGTCCATCCTAAAGGAGATCAGTCCTGAATATTCATCGAAAGGACTGATGTTGAAGCTGAAAGTCCAATACTTTGGCCACCTGATGGGAAGAACTAACTTATTTGAAAAGACCCTGATGATGGTAAAGATTGAAGGCAGGAAGAGAAGGAGACAACAGAGGATGAGATGGTTGGATGGCATCACTGACTCAATGGACATGAGTTGGGGTAAGCTCCAGGAGTTGGTGATGGACAGGGAAGCCTGACATGCTACAGTCCATGGGGTCACAAAGTGTTGGACACGACTGCGTGGCTGAACAGAATTGAATAACACCATTTCTTGGTTCACAACTTTCAATGACATGGCTTCTCATCTGCTCTTAGTTTTATTCTCTCCTCTTTACCTTCACTCTCATCCCTGCCTTGGCTTATGCTATTTTTGCCATTCTGCACTCCTGATGTTCCCCCACGTGCCAGGGATATATTTACCCTAGCCTGCTCACTTAGCTGTTTCTCTGCCTGCAATGCTCTTTCCTTGAAGTCATAAAGCTATCATTCCCAGCTGCAATATCTGTTTAGATGTTCTTTTCTAAAACAGACCAACTTTGACTACCTCATTTAATATGACAACCTGCCTCCCCATTATCACTCAGAATTCCCAATCCACCTAACCTTGGTTTTTGCCCTTGTTTATCACCTTTGAAAAGTGTAAAATACCTGAATTTTTAATATTTTGTTTATTGGCTATCTGCTATAAAACAACATAAGACCCATAAGGAAAGAATGATTTCTTTATGTATTTATTTTTACTAATGTCATGTTCATTGAGAAATGCCTGGCAAATAGTAGGTGCTCAATGCATATTTTTGCATAAATAATTATTGAATTTCAGTGTGATTAAAGGACAGCCCAGTGATGCTTATCCACTTTCATTCTACATACCAAACTGCCATCAATTCATTAATAATTATTTGGATATATGTGGTGATCATGTATGGTGCCAGTCCAGAATATAAGTTACATGTTGGAGCGTAAGTAAAGTTTGAAGAAATAAGAAAGGAAGGTTATACTTTTCAGTAATGGGAACAAATTTATGAAGTGCACAGAGATTTAAAAACATAAGATATCAAACATGGTGGAACTTGCCTATAATGTAAAGTATACAATATAAAGAAATTAAAATATTTCCTTTCATTTTCATCAGTTATTTTTTTTTTTAACATTTCTAGTGAGGAAATTGGACTCAATCCAGGTTGTGATTAGAGAATGTCTAAGGTGGGCCTGGTGGAACTGGGGAATCATGGAGAGGAGGTGGAGGGGTAATCAACCAGAAGTCCATTTACAAACAAGTGTCCTACAACAAAGTTCCAAGTTGGAGTGAGATCTATAAAGAGACTCAAAAACCAAAGAGGAGTGATGGTCTTGAATGAAAATGAAAATAAATGAAGTCGCTCAGTCGTGTCCGACTCTTTGCGACCCCATGGACGGTAGCCCACCAGGTTCCTCCGTCCATGGGATTCTCCAGGCAAGAATACTGGAGTGGGTTGCCATTTCCTTTTCCAGAGGATCTTCCCAATCCAGAGATTGAACCCAGGTCTCCCACATCGCAGGCAGATGCTTTAACCTCTGAGCCACCAGGAAAGCCCCTTTTTCTTATTCAATGTGTCTCCCAAGTCAACATAACTATAATTATATCTGGGTCTCATCTAGGATAATGGGACACAAAGTAAAACTAAAAATGTCAGTCTGCCAATATAATTTAAAGAGAAATGAGAACCACTCATGGATCTTTCCAACAGAGTGTAACACATTTTCTCATATATTATACACACACAGTCTCATTTTACTTATTTTAGCTATACATGACAGCTAGGCCAGTGTGAGAGGGATGATGTTCAGCAGAGTGAACTTTGGTGGTTGTCATTTGAGTTGTCATGTTTTGTGGGGTTAATGTGGAATGTAAGTAGCATGTTGGAGGGTATGTAAAGTTTGAAGATTATTCATCAGATATAAGGGGTACTCAAGTGGGAAATGGTAGCATCAAACACATATCATGATATTCAGTGTTTGAAACAAGGTAACATGTGATGAATTCCTTCTGTGTCAGATAAGGCAATGGTGATGCCTATATAGGAGATGTGGTGCTTTGCAGGTGTGCACCATCCAGTTCATGTCCAGAAAACATTAATGAGAAACATATTAATCCTCACTGGAACCCAACCAAGGAGTAGTGATCCAGGGGGAAAATGGAGATTTGATTGTTAAAGGGATGTTGGCTTATAATACACAGCTTGGTAACTCCAAACAAACCAAGGATTGTTGTAAGGGACTGAAGTTGTTTAGAAGCAAAGGTCATTAGTAGTATTTAGATTAGAATTTTTTTTAAGTGACCATAAACACAAAATAAAAACAGAAAGGGTCTTTGATATGAAGAGTTAAATAAAAAGTGAGCAAACAGACTGCATACTGGAAGATTAGAAGGTTAACATATTGCAAGTTGGTGTAACTGACTCATAACAAAGTAAATAGATTTTAGTTGACAAAGAAAACAAAATTCAGCAAGATGTAATAGAGAAAAAAGTTCTTATGATTAAAAAATTAGAAAAATATAAATTAAGCACAAAAAAGAAAGCAGAAGTAACAGTACTGATATCTCAACAGTATTGATAACAGTAATAGAATTAAGACTAAAGAGTTAAAAAAGTTAAAGATGAACGTTTCATAATGGTTAAGTCTAAAAATTTTCTTGAAAACTAAAAATCAAAACTCCATATAACACTTTAAAGCATCTCTATCAATCTAATACAGATTCAAAGCTCAAAAAGAAAATGTATAGAAAACATACACTACATAACCAATAGAGAAGATTTTATAGATTTTAACTCTGGTAACATCAAACACATCACTTTTTCTGAGTGTGATGAAATTTACATATTCTCTTATAAATATTAGCTCTCTTTCCATTTAATGTAAATGCTATTTAAAACTACAAAATATTGCTAGTGTTGAATTACTTAGCATTTAGAGTCCTATTTGCATTCAAACTTATTTTACGAACTTTAATTGGAATAATATTAGATATTAAGGCATTCTTGCCCTTTTTTAAAGTTACTCGTCCACAGATATTTGTTTTGAAGTGGATAAATTAATATTTTTCAATTTTATTGGTATATTTTGGAAAGCTCTACTTTATTTCAAATATGTTGTGCTCATTCTAAAAAGGAGAGGAATCCTTTTTCTTTTTGGTGATTCCTTAATCAAGCAATTGTTGTTGTTCTGTGGCTAAATTCTACCCAAATCTTTGGGACCCCATGGACTGCAGCATGCCAGGTTTCCCTCTCCTTCGCTATTTCCCGGAGTTTGCTCAAACTCTTGTCCACTGAGTCAGAGATGCCATCCAACCATCATTCTCTGTTGCCCCCTTCTCCTCCTGCTCTCAATTTTTCCCAGCATCAGAGTCCTTTCTGATGAGTTGGCTCTTCATATCAGGTGGCCAAAGGATTAGAGCTTCAGCTTCAACATCAGTCCTTCCAATGTATATTCAGGGTGAATTTCCTTTAAGATTGTCTGATTTGATTTCTGTGCGGTCTAAGGGACTGTCAAGTGTCTTCTCCAAAATCAAACATCTTCAGTTTGAAAGCATAAATTCTTCAGCACTCAGCCTTCTTTATGGTCCAACTCACATCCATATATGACTATTGGAAAAAACTATAGCTTTCACTCTATGGAACTTTGTTGGCAAAGTGATGTTTCTGCTTTTTTTTAAATCAGTCACTTATTTATTTATTTATTTTATATTATTATTTTTTACTTTATTTTACTTTATAATACTGTATTGGTTTTGCCATACATTGACATGACTCCAACACGGGTGTACATGCGTTCCCAAACATGAACCCCCCTCCCACCTCCCTCCCCATAACATCTCTCTGGGTCATCACCATGCACCAGCCCCAAGCATGCTGTATCCTGTATCGGACATAGACTGGCGATTCGATTCTTACATGATAGTATACATGTTACAATGCCATTCTCCCAAATCATCCCACCCTCTCCCTCTCCCTCTGAGTCCAAAAGTCCGTTATACACATCTGTGTACATATACACATTGGAGTATTACTCAGCCGTTAAAAAGAATACATTTGAATCAGTTCTGATGAGATGGATGAAACTGGAGCCGATTATACAGACTGAAGTAAGCCAGAAAGAAAAACACCAATACAGTATACTAACACATATATATGGAATTTAGAAAGATGGCAATGACGACCCTGTATGCAAGACAGCAAAAAAGACACAGATGTTTCTGCTTTTTAATATGCTGTCTAGGTTTGTCAATAGTTCTCCTTCCAAGGTGCAAGTATCTTTTAATTTCTTGGCTTCAGTTACCATCAGCAGTGATATTGGTATTTAGTGATTTTGGAATCAAGCACTTAAAACCTGTTATTTCTGTTTGAGAAGGACCAGAGTTTGAATCCAGATCAGAATGGCTGTCCTCCTAAAGCTCCACAATAGCATATTATCTTTGGATCCTTTGACTATTAAGCCAAATTCAATAAATCATTGATAGTTATGATTTTTTTGACATAGTTGTTGTTTTTATTGATAATATCAGTAAGAATAGCATACTAACTGATATGGGGGAGTGGAAGATACAAACAATTGGGTATAAGATAGGCTCAAGAATGTACTGTACAACACAAGGAATATAGCTATTTTGTAAGATTGCAAATGTCAACTAGAATAGGTGACTTCCTGTGGTTGCCTTTTATTCAAGGCCATATATGTGCCAAAAGAGAGCAGCTCTTTTGCCCCTTGCCTGTTTGCCCATTTCTATTGCCCTTTAATCTTAAAAGAACCTAATTATAGGAATGAGATCACTAGGCAATTTGACCTAACTGCTGATTTTTGCTCTCTTGAATGCACATCATGCCTTGCTTAATCTGTTTTCTAAATTAAAAGAAGAATGAAGAATTAAGCAGTTAAAGAATAACCAGCTCTCTACCCCTACCAGCCCCCTAAGCATTTCTGTAGGGGAGTCACAAGGGCAAAATTACATCTGAAAAGAGATTCAAGTAGTTTGCACATAATGGAAAATAATGCACACAGAAATTAATTCCCTGACTCAATGATTCAGAGATTCTTCTCTCTCTCTCTCTCTCTCTCTCTCTTTTTTTAATAACTGTCATTGCTAAGCAGAAACTTGGGAGGTGGTCTCAGGACAGGAGTCCACCTTCCCTCTAGATTTCTGGCATTTCTAATTAAAGCACCTTTCCTTTCTACTTGTACTTCCCTCTCAGTTACTTGCTTTTGAGCGGCAAGCCACTGAACCTGAGTGCAGTACTGTTTTCAGTACCACCAGTACCCTCACATACTTCTGTACCTTCCAACACTAGAAAAACCCAGTGGAATATTGATGTAGGATCTTTCTACTGAGAGAAAGAAAAACTAAACTGATAAATAATCTCTAAAAATACTTTAAACCTAGCACCTTTTTTTTTTTTTTTTTTTCAAATGATATATAAATGAAGGGTGATTGTCAGGGCCAGAATATAAGACTGGTTCTTTTTAAATACAAAAGCCATGCTTTTTATCTCATGGGACAGCCTCGCTATGATTTTCTATTCCAGTAATTATTGTTGCAAAATAAATCAACATTAAATTAAAACGACAAAGTCTGACAGTTTGAAAATCAATGCAGATGGTGACTGCAGCCATTAAATTAAAAGACCCTTACTCCTTAGAAGAAAAGTTATGGCCAACCTAGATAGTATATTCAAAAGCAGAGATATTACTTTGCCAACAAAGATCCATCCAGTCAAGGCTATGGTATTTCCAGTGGTCATGTATGGATGTGAGCGTTGGACTGTGAAGAAAGCTGAGCACTGAAGAACTGATGCTTTTGAACTGTGGTGTTGGAGAAGACTCTTGAGAGTCCCTTGGACTGCAAGGAGATCCAACCAGTCCATTCTGAAGGAGATCAACCCTGGGATTTCTTTGGAAGGAATGATGCTAAGGCTGAAACTCCAGTACTTTGGCCACCTCATGCAAAGAGTTGACTCATTGGAAAAGACTCTGATGCTGGGAGGGATTAGGGGCAGGAGGAGAAGGGAATGACAGAGGATGAGATGTCTGGATGGCATCACTGACTCAATGGACGTGAGTCTGAGTGAACTCTGGGAGTTAGTGATGGACAGGGAAGCCTGGTGTGCTGTGATTCATGGGGTCGCAAAGAGTTGGACATGACTAAGCAACTGAACTGAACTGAAACCCATTTAGTTTTATATTTCCTGACTTCTTCAGCTCTGAACATCAGAGTTTACTAATTTCAACAGAGACCATCTAGCTTGCAAATTCAAAAATATTTTCTATCTACTCTTTTACAGAGATGTTTGCCAGTCCCTAGCCAACAGAATTCTGCATATTTTCATAGTCTTGGACATGCACAGAGAACAATCTAGCCTCTCAATTTTTTTAATTTTATTTTTTCTTAATTTACTCGCCTATTATATAATTTTTTAAGTTGCCACATCTTATTTAGGTTGCAATTGTGATGCCTTTTTGGTTAGCATGAAATAATTCATTTTTCTCCATGCAGCATGTGGGATCTTAGGTCACCAACCAGGGATCAAACCCAAGTCCCCTGCATTGAAAGAGCGAAGTCTTAGTGGCTAGAATATCAGGGACATCCCTTGTAGAATATTTTTTAAATGATATCTTTATTTTTCTCTTTATACTGATATACTTCTGAGAGTCCTACCCATACTGATTCTGAGTTGCTTTATGTGACTTTCTTCACCCAGTGGGGCTTTAGGAAGTGTGATACAAACAGAAATTTGAAAAGTGATTAAACATTGGCACTTGTGATTTCTCAGTACTGGAAACACCTGTACAAACCTCTTAAAAATGCTTGGGCTCACTTCCTAGAGGATCGGAGACCATGCTCCAGTTGTAGCAAGCATTTCAACAGTCCCAGTGTCCCATATGTCCAGACCTACAGCTGAAAACTCAAACATGTTAATGAGTCCATGTTAGAGTATCCAACCCTTAAAGCAAGTCCACAATCATGAAACATGTTAATATCCATTGTTTACAGATAGAGAGTTTTGAGATGCTTTGATCCACAGCAAAAGCTATTAAAGTCTACTTTGATATTCTCTGCTTGTACCCTTTTTATACAGTGGCAAGCAAATTCAGGGCAATCATTAATCTCAAAAAGTAACATAGGTTAGGAATTCCCTTGTGGCTCAGTTGTAAGGAATCCACCTGTCAACACAGCAGATGTGAGTTCGATCCCTGGGTCGGGAAGATCCCCTGGAGATGGGCATAGCAACCCACTCCAGTATTCTTGCCTGGGAAATCCCATGGACAGAGAAGTCTGTTAGGTTACAGTCTATGGGGTCACAAGAGTCAGGCATGACTCAGTTACTAAACAACGACATAAGTTAAAAGGATACAAGAGTCTAACAAAAAATTATTCAAACTATCCAATGATTCATTATTCTTTAATAAGATATGTTAAGAATCAGGAGTCTGGGTAGAGAACACTGATGTTTTATATCCCTAATCTTTTAGTTTGGTTTTAATTACAAAATCCTGAAAGAAAGGGCTTTGGCTCTGACTTGGTGTAATCTAATTTGGGTTCTCATTGACTTCAAGAGACAAGAGAAAAATAAGAAAAAGAATCAGAAAGAGATGGAGATAATCAGATTCAGTGAATGTTAGAATAAAATTTTAAGGAGCAAATAATTTTAAAACCACCTGAGTTCACTCAGTCCATGATAGGTGAGTTAGCATTAGAATCTAGGGCATCGAAACAAGGCTATAGCTTGGTGAAAATTCTCTCCTCCTCATTGCCTATGGCTTTTTGTTTTTTACCCTCAGAGAAGGGTATTTATACACATGCACACAAACACACACACACACACACACAGACACACACACACACACACACATATATATGCTGATACCACACACCTGAATAAAATAATCCTTCAGCAAATTTCATTTTCTAGCATTTCATTTCCCAGTGGTAATGCCAAATAAAATGTAGATAAAAACATTAAGTGTAGCTACCTGCTGCTTTAGCACTGGGCAAGATTCCATCTGTGGGCATTCTAATAAGCTCAAAATGAGTGCTTTGTCTGTGGCTGTATAATCAGAGGATAATTTAGAACAAAAAGTAAAGGTCAGGCATTTAATGCTTCTATGAGTGACCTTTTCACTGCCAAGTCTTTGTAAAAGCAGTAATGGTATTAGCAAGTTTAGATGCATCTTTTAAAAGAAGTGGTACAATTTCCTCTAGGAATCTTGTTTCCACTTTGGAAGAACTCCCGTGGGGATGGAGTTCTGCTGAAAATAGTCAAAGGAAAGAAAAATCCTCCTAGTCCTCTTGAGAGATTCTGTGAGAAAGGTAAAGCTAAGGACCAGAGCCAACAATTTCCATGCTAAATATTAATGCTGAGCACTCAGGTACTGACTTTGACACTTAAGTGTCCAGGAAGAACTTTTCCTCTTTCTTCCTCAGAAAGAAGGTGGGGTCTGCCAGAGGTCAGCTATGTTATTAGCCTTCAGTTCATAAACTACCTAACTGGCTATTACACTTCTGTTATTACATGACCTTCAGCTGCAGAATGAAAACTTCCTCTTTAACCCCAATTCCCAAGGTCACAAGAAATAAAATTAGCATCTTGTAATAATGGTTGGACTAAGCTCTTTTTGCATAATGAATGTTTAATAAATGATATTTGAACTAAATAAATTAACTTCCATTTTAGAGAAGGCTCTGTGGATTAACACATTGAAGAAAATAATGTGAAAAACTGGGCTTTCAGTTCAGCAAATGGTACAAAACAAACACTGTGGATACTCAAAAGCATCAGGTCCTTTTACTCCCCCACATCCCTTCACAGACAAACTCTACACACATAGTCCCTAGTTCACCAGTTTATCAATAACACAGTGTGTTCACTACATTGCCTCATTTTTGTTTACTTTATTTTAACAGTGGATCCTTGTTAGTTATCTATTTTAAATATAGCCCTGTGTACATATCAATCTCAAACTTCCAATCTATCCCTCCCCCAGGTAACCATAAGTTCATTCACTAAAACTGTGAGTTACTCTTTTATTATTATTATTATTTTTTTTTTTGCTTCCCTGAGGCTCATCAGAGACCTGCTGCTTTCCCATATCCAAAGGACATAACTGTATTTTCAATTCAGCCCATTTTTCAATACCATTTGATAATACTGACTTTTTTATCTGGATGTACCCACATCCTAACTTAGTGAACTCCCTTCTCAGTCTTGATTTCTGGCTCCTTCCCCCATCTCCCTAGACTCTGGCTTTGGAGTTAGGGTAGGTTGGCTCCCCACTTCCACTTTCAGTCTTCTCCTGAATAATCTCTGGGCTTCTTTTTGTTATTAGCACAGGGAAAGTAGATGTTTCTCCAGCTGTTAAATCAAGAAGCAAAGGTGCCTTCTGGAATTATAGAAATGAGCTGCCAGAAGAGTTGAAAGCAGAAAGAGTTGATTGGAGGTTGACTCTGGGAAACAAAAGGAGGTGAGGTATGCGAGACAGCAAAAGAGACACAGATGTATAGAACGGACTTTTGGACTCTGAAGGAGAGGGAGAGGTGGGATGATTTGGGAGAATGGCATTGAAACATGTATACTATCATGTAAGAAACGAAGTGTCAGTCTATGTTCGATACAGGATACAGGATGCTTGGGACTGGTGCACAGGGATGATCCAGAGTGATGATATGGGGTGGGAGGTGGGAGGGGGATTCAGGATTGGGAGCTTGTATACACCCGTGGTGGATTTATGTCAATGTATGGCAAAACCAATACAGTATTGTAAAGTAAAATAAAGTAAAAATTAAAAAAAGGGAAAAAAAAATGGACGTGAGGTAGTAAATCTTTCTTTTCTTTATGGACTCCTCTGTTCTAGATGATTTTTAAAATGTCACTCATGGACCATCTCATGACAGTCAACACAGTTAGTTGTAAACAGATGTATCTTTAAGACCCTAAACCAGGCTAATACAATCAGAAATTCTGGGTTATTGCATGACCTGGTAGATAGTGCTTAGACCTATAATTTTAAATATTAATTTGGCATCGTATCCTAGGAATTTTTGTGGGTTTTTATTTTGTTAATTTTTATAGCTAGTTCTTGAATTTTGCTTTTGGCACTGAAACCGCCAATATTTGTTTCTTTTTAATCTGTGTATTTTTGGTGATTTTGTTGTTTTAAAATATTTAAATTTTTATATTGAACTATGACCAGAATCTGAGACATTTGTATATAGTTAACAGGTTTTTATTTCTTTTTAGTTTAAATATTAATGTCTTAAAATTCAATCTGTTTACTTGAAAAATATGTTATTTTGCTTGGCATAGATTTTATATTATAGCATTAATATTATACTTTAAGAATTTCCATTTCTTAGTAATTTCATGCAGTATTTCTCTATTAAAGATTTTAAAATCTGGTAAAAGTATATAAAATTTCTCACTTACAAGTATGAGTTTTTTTCAATCTAACCTTATAATTCTAACAAGTTTTACTTTATATATTTCACTATCATATTCTTGAGTGCAAAAAGGCCTATGACTATTATATCATTTTTAGAGATTTTACCTTTCATAATTATAAAATAGTTCTCCTTGTCCTTTTTAAATGGTTTTCACCTTAAGAACTACTTTCTATGTTATTAATATTGCCATATCTGCTTTCTTTTCTTTCTTGCTTTAAGTTTTTAATAGCCCCCAAATCTTCTTCTATCTGTTCAGTTCAGCCTTTATATGCCATTTGCTTCTAATGTGTGTGTTGTAAAAAGTGTACAGGTACATGTTAACATGTTAATTCACAGAATCCGAGATTCCAAGTTATTTAAACTATATATTTTTTTCCTGTTAGACTGTTGTATTTGTTCTATTTTCACCCAAGTTCTGTTTTCTTTATTGTTCTGCTTTATTTACAGTTCATTAGTATTTCTTGGTGGGTCTTATTTTTTCTACTCTGATAATTATTGATTTTAATATGTTTTATATGGTTCTTTATTTGTTTATGAATGCAGGAGACCTGGGTTCAATCCCTGGGTCAGGAAGATCCCCTAGAGAAGGAAATGACAACCCACTTCAGCATTCTTGCCTGGAGAATCCCACAGATGGAGGAGCTTAGTAGGCTACAGTCCATGGGGTAGCAAAGAGTCGGAAACGACTGAGCAACCTCACTTTCACTTTCCCTTTTCAAATGATTTTTAGTACATTTGTGGAGGTGTTTTACCTTTATCACTATCAATAAGAAATCCTGTAACTCTTAGTTATCACTCCGTCCCCTCTCATTCAAACTCCCTAGCCCTAAGCATACCATTAATTTACTCTTTGCCTATTGAATTGCTTATCTGGGTCATTTAGTATAAATAGGATTATGTAATATGTGGTCATTTGTGACTGGCGTCTTTAAATTAGCCTAACATTTTCAAGTTTAGACCATGTTTTAGTGTGTATCAGCATATCACTTCTTCTTGCTGAATAATATTCTGTTGCTTAGAAATACTACATTTGTTTATGTATTTATCAGTTATGTATATCTGGGCTGTTTACAATTTGGGGGTGTTATGAATAAAATTTCTATGAATGTTCATATACATGTTTCTTTTTTATGAGCATGTATTTTTCATTTCTCTAGTATGTAGACCTAGAAGTGGAATTGCTGGGTCAAATGGTTACTCTAGGTTTAACTTCTGGAAGAACTGAAAAACTATTTTCTAAAGTGGTTGCATCCTTTTACATTGCCACCAGCATGGTAAAAATGTTCAAATTTCTCTATATTCTCATCAACTTTTGTTAATAATTGATATTTTGGTTACAACCACCCTAATGGGTGTGTGTTTTAAAATGTAAGTTTTGTTATTAGAATGTAGGTGAGGCCAACAGATCAGGAGATGACTGTTGTTGAAAATAGTTTGTTTTTCACAATTCCCAAGAGGAGGAGGTGCACTTGGCCATGCAGGGCATATATGGAAGCACAAGGTTTGGTTTTCACAGGAAAGAGAAGGCAAGGCCAGGTAAGTACAATTAGGATTGGGCCCTACAAATGATTTCAGAGGACCTTGAAATTCCCAGGGGCCCTGGTGATAAAGAATCTACCTGCAACACCAGAGGAGACATAATGAGACTTGGGTTCTAGGTCAGGAAGGTCCTAGGTTAGGAAGAGCCCCTGGAGAAGGCAATGGCAACCCACTCCAGTATTCTTGCCTGGAGAATCCTGTGGACAGAGGAGCCTGGAGGACTATAGTCCATAGGGTTCCAAAAAGTCAGACATGACTGAAGTGACTTAGCATTTGCAGTTCAGTTCAGTCACTTAGTTGTGTCCGACTCTTTGCGACCTCATGAATCGCAGCACGCCAGGCCTCCCTGTCCATCACCATCTCCCGGAGTTCACTCAGACTAACGTCCATCGAGTCCGTGATGTCATCCAGCCATCTCATCCTCTGTCGTCCCCTTCTCCTCCTGCCCCCAATCCCTCCCAGCATCACAGTCTTTTCCAATGAGTCAACTCTTCACATGAGGTGGCCAAAGTACTGGAGTTTCAGCTTTAGCATCATTCCTTCCAAAGAAATCCCAGGGTTGATCTCCTTCAGAATGGACTGGTTGGATCTCCTTGCAGTCCGAGGGACCCTCAAGAGTCTTCTTCTCCAACACCACAGTTCAAAAGCATCAATTCTTCGGCGTTCAGCTTTCTTCACAGTCCAACTCTCACAATCATACATGACGACAGGAAAAACCATAGCCTTGACTAGATGGACCTTAGTCAGCAAAGTAATGTCTCTGCTTTTGAATATACTATCTAGGTTGGTCATAACTTTTCTTCCAAGGAGTTAAGCGTCTTTTAATTAGGGCTCTCCTTAGTTACCTGTTACCCTACCCTGGAATAATTAGGGCATGTGATATTGCATTCTGGCCTCTAAGAGCCAGATAGAAGAGTTGGCTATGGTGTAAGCTCTAGATTGGTGGGTTTGCATGTGAAAGTCACAATTACAGAGGAGTCTTTTTTTCTTTTTTTTAATCTATAAGAATTAGCCTCTCCTGGGGGATTAGTCTCTCCCAGGTTGACAAACCCTCAAGTGCCAGAACATTGAGAATGCAGAAAAGAAGTTGCACAGATGAAAGTATCTAAAGAGTTGTCACTCTACTTTTCCTTCACGTGTCCTTTTTTCATACTACCGGCCGCTACAGGCCTCCTTGAATGATTTCAAATTCCATGGACAGGCCGAATACGTCTAGAGGGTATAAGGCAATGGTTATACTGAAACCATTCAGTAATAATCTGCATTGTGAAAGATGTTAAATGTATGAATCATCGGTCTTTAAGACATTGGACCTGTTCTTATTTTTACACAGTCTCAGTCTGTCTTGAAGTCTGTTTTTGACTTCCTTGGTAGACTGAGGGTTGGGGAGGCTCTCTAAATCTCTCTCTCTTTCCCTCTCTCTCTCAAACACACAGAAAGAAATGGATGCACACACACATTTTAAAGAACCTTAAACATGGCAAAATCCTTCTTTTTGTAGAGCACTGGAGGGTCAAGAACATGCTAAGAAACATACAAATACTATATCTTGTGGAAATTTAAAAATGTTAACAATTTACAAGTTGTCAAAAAGAGTCAATGCTGGATATTAGGTTACTGTTCATCTTAGTTATATGTCATTAATACAACAACAAATAGCATTATTATTATTAAATATCACCAATAAAGTCCTTTAAACTTTGTAAGGATAGATAATATTAAATAAACTATTTTAAAATATGAATATGTACAACTCCATTTATTTTGTAGTCTTATTTTATTTCCTATAGCAAATCTAATATCTAATACAGATGACCCCCCCAAAATCTTATAACTAATGCCTTTTTTCAATAAGATGAAATAAGTAAAATATAAGTTGAATTCAACAGGGACACACCATGTCCAAGCACAGTTTAAGCCAGCGATGCAAATGCGGTTTAATACTAAGAATGGTAACATTATATCACATCAATACCTGAAATGTTTACTAATAATAGTAATTGCTAGTATTTATGGGGCAGTTTTTCTATCATTACATAGCATAGTTATCTTTCTTTGTCCCTGCTATGGCACCCCACTCCAGTACTCTTGCCTGGAAAATCCCGTGGACAATGGAGCCTGGTAGGCTGCAGTCCATAGGGTCGCGAAGAGTCAGACACTGAGTGACTTCACTTTCACGTTTTCCTTTCATGCATTGGAGAAGGAAACGGCAACCCACTCCAGTGTTCTTGCCTGGAGAATCCCAGGGACAGGGGAGCCTGCTGGGATGCAGTCTATGGGGTTGCAAAGAGTCAGACAAGACTGAAGCGACGCAGCAGCAGCAGCAGCTGTAAGCCTCTAGGGTGCAGAGACATGGAAGAATTCATACATCACTTTCTGAGGCTTGGAGGTGAGGGAACATCCAGGTAGTCCCAATCTGTACTATTAATGCTTGTCTTATTACAAGTCACTTGTAATCTCCACTGTAACTTTAATTAAATGTTTAAATCTATGAATCTATAGTTTCAATTATGAAACTATAGGTTTATAGATTTAAACATTTATAGATTTACAATCTATAAAGTGTTTCAAGTGAAGAAGCATATACTGAGCTTGATAAAAAGTAAAATAATCTGATAACCTCAAAATAAACAGCTAAATATTGAAACTGTTGGAATTAAAATACTCAAGAATGTGAGTTCCTACCTATGATGTCTTAAATAATAAGCCTGGCAATTCCAGACAATCACATGAAGCACAAAAGTGCAATTAAACAAAAATCATTATATATTCAGATCAAAATTTAGGTGTGAAACCAAACAGCACCCTGTGAGGCCCTCCAAGTTATGAATAGAAAAGGCTTTCTGTGGCACCCACTTCTCATTTTTAGGGAAAAGGCTTCAAACTCCTATAGTTTCCCTGGATTCCAAAAGGACAGAATCAGTTTCTGATTAAAGAAGGTAGGCTATGCAGAAACAAAGGAAGAGCAGTTAAGAAACAATAGGGCAGCCTTGGGGCAGTATTCTGGTACCTCCTCAAGGGATGTATATAACAATATAACTCCCAAGTTTTTCTGCAGGAGCTAAGGTCTCTACCCAGGTAGAGGATGATAACTTCAGGCTGAGCAAAAAATTCCTGATACAAGGCCCTGTCAGAACAAAGTCTAATCAGAAGAAAGTCACACACCTCAGACCTCACTCCAAATGTTACCTTTAGAAACTCTTGAAAACCATCTGTGAGCTCAGGTCTTTTGATTACAAGCCATCTGCACTTCTTGCTTGACCCTGAAATAAAACTTTCTCTGCTCCAAATTCCAACATTTCTGTTTGTTTCACCAGATTGAGTATCAGACACACACACACACACATATAAAATAGTGTTAGATGAAGATAACTTTAGATTTCAGTTCAGTTTATTTCAGTCGCTCAGTTGTGTCTGACTCTTTGCGAACCCATGGACTGCAGCACACCAGGCTTTCCTGTCCATCACCAACTCCCAGAGCTTACTCAAACCCATGTCCATGCCATCCAACTATCTTATCTTATGTTTGTTACAACCTCACCAGAGCCATGACAGTCTCAGAGAGGTGCACTAGGCCAAAAATAATCCCTGAGTCATGCTGCCTGGGCTTCCGGGGATGGTAACTCTGGCCAATCAGAGAGATGGTAACTCTGGCCAATCAGAGAGATGGTAACTCTGGGCAATCAGAGAGATGATAACTCTGGCCAATCAGTAAATACCAGGAAACCCCTGCAGCCAATCAACCCTTGCCAACTCTCTGTCTTTGTTCTAAACTTATAAATACTGCTGTAAATCTGGGCTCGGGGCTCTCATCAAGACTCCACTGTGCTGGATGAGACCGGAGCCCTGGCTCGAGCTGGCAATAAAACCCCTTTATGCTTTTGCATTGCTGTGGACTTCTTATTCTCTCAGTTTTGGGGACTCGGACTCTGGGCATAACAATGTTGTCCCCTTCTCTTCCTGCTTTCAGTCTTTCCTAGTGTCAGGGTCTTTTCCAATGGGTCAGTTCTTCCCATCAGTTGGCCAAAGTCTTGGAGTTTCAGCTTCAGCATCAGTCCTTCCAATGAATATTCAGGACTGATTTCCTTTAGGATGGACTGATTGGATCTCTTTGCAGTCCAAGGGACTTTCAATAGTCTTTTCCAATACCACAGTTCAAAAGCATCAATTCTTCAGTGCTCAGATTTCTTTATAGTCCAACTTTTACATCATACATGACTGCTGGAAAAAGCATAGCTTTGACTATATGAGCCTTTGTTGGCAGAGTAATGTCTCTGCTTTTTAATATGCTGTCTAGGCTGATCATAACTTTTCTTCCAAGGAGCAAGTGTCTTTTAATTACATGGCTGTAGTCACCATCTGCCATTATTTTGGAGCCCCAAAAGATAAAGTCTGTCACTGTTTCCATTGCTTTCCCATTCATTTGTTATGACATGATGGGACCAGATACTATGATCTTACTTTTCTGAATGCTGAGTTTTAAGCCAAATTTTTCACTCTCCTCTTTCACTTTCATCAAGAGGCTCTTCAGTTCTTTGCTTTTTGCCATAAGGGTGGTGCCATTTGCATATCTGAAGTTATTGATAATTCTTCCAACAATCCTGATTTCACCTTGTGCTTCATCTAGCCCAGCTTTCCTCATGATGTATGTAAATTACATCTCTGTACATGTTAAATAAGCAGCATGACAATATACAGCCTTGACATACTCCATTACTAATATGGAACCAGTCTGTTTTTCCATGTCCAGTTCAAACTATTTGTTCTTGACCTGCATACAGACTTCTCAGGAGGCATGTAAGGTGATCTGTTATTCCCATCTCTTGAAGAATTTTCCACGTTTGTTGTGATCCACACAGTCAAAGGCTTTGGTACAGTCAATAAAACAGAAGTAGATGTTTTTCTGGAACTCTCTTGCTTTTTTGATGATCCAATGGATGTTGGCAATTTAAATTCTGGTTCCTCAGCCTTTTCTAAATCCACCTTGAACATCTGGAAATTCGTGGTTCATGTACTGTTGAATCCTGGCTTGGAGAATTTTGAGCATTACTTTGGTAACCTTGAGATAAGTACAATTGTGCAGTGGTTCAAACATTCTTTGGCATTGCCTTTCTTTGGGATTGGAATGGAAACTGACCTTTTCCAGTCTTGTGGCCACTGCTGAGTTTTCCAAATTTGCTGGCATATTGATTGCAGCACTTTCAAAGCATCATATTTTAGGATTAGAAATAGCTCAGTTGGAATCTCAGCACCTTTAATCTAGCTTGTTCATAGTGATGCTTCCTGAGGCCCACTTGATGTTGCATTCCATAATGTCTGGCTCTAGGTGAGTGATCACATCATTGTGGTTTTCTGGGTCATGAAGAACTTTTTTGTATAGTTCTTCTGTGTAGATAAATTTAGATTTATTAAGGGGAAAAAGAGGAAAATATAGATAAACATCTGTTTAAAACAAGGTAAAGAGGATTTTGTAAACTCAATAATTAGAGATAATAGTGACATGATTATAATTAATTACAAAAGAACTTGCTACATTCTTTTTTCTAAATAACACAAAGTAAAAGTTAAATAACTAGAATATATATTTATGTAAGTTAAAAATATAAGGAGTGATATTGTAAATTTATCGGGACTTTTCCTTGTGGCTCAGACAGTAAAGATTTCACCTGTAATGCAGTAGACCTGGGTTTGATCCCTGGGTTGAGAAGATCCCCTGGAGAAGGGATTGGCAATTCACATTTGTATTCTTGCCTAGAGAATTCCATGGACAAAGAATGCTGAAAGGCTAAAGTCCATAGGGTCACAAAGAGTCTGACATGACTGAAGCAACTTAGCACTAGCACTTTGTTTGCTAAGTCACTTCAGTCGTGTCCGACTCTGTGCAGCCCCAGAGATGGCAACCCACCACGCTCCCCCATCCCTGGGATTCTCCAGGCAAGAACACTGGAGTGGGTTGCCATTTCCTTCTCCAATGCATGAAAGTGAAAAGTGAAAGTGAAATCGCTCAGTCATGTCCAACTCTTCAGGACCCCATGGACTGCAGCCTACCAGGCTCTTCCATCCATAGGATTTTCCAGGCGAGTACTAGAGTGGATTGCCATTGCCTTCTCCAGCACTAGCACTATTTTTAATTTATAAATATACTGCAAGCCAATAAATAGTATCACCTCCTCTATAAACAAATAACTAAAACTCATAAGTATTATTTTACAAAAGAAAATAAAATGGTTAATAGATGTATAAAAAGGTTTAACCTTACAATCATGTTAAGAAACAAATTAGTACTACAAAATGTTAAAATTTTTACCTATCAAATTTGCCCTGTCCCCAGAAATAAATGACAAGAATACATACCAGTAGGTAATTTCATGTGGTTAATTAATAAGAATGACAAATTGGAAGGACTTTAATTGCTCAAAATGGAAACTTGATCAAATAAATGATGGTACCATCCAGATAATGTAGTAATAGGCATTTGATATAATATTTAAACCCCTAAAAATTATGTTCTTTAATGTGGCTAAGAAAAATCTTAGTCTAATAAATTAGTACATGTTGGTATGACATGTGCTTATACTTATGCATTTTGTAATATTTAGTCTAATATTTTTACCATAAATTGAATTAATTGTACAGTACAAAACCAAAAATACCACCCTATAAGCACACATATAGCATATATTCTGTATATTTTAGAAAACTAATAAATAAAAGTAATGAAATCCAGCTATAATTTATAACACTGCACTATCCATAGTAATAATTTTAAAAGAAATGCAGAGAATGATAGATGTACAAAAAAGTTTTTTACTAGTAGAAAACTGAAAGGATGAACTTTAAATTAATGTTACTAAAGTTTTATGATGTATGGTATATTTAGAGACATAAACATATTGCTACCTATCTACACATAGGTATGTGTCTATGCGTGAATGCATACTAAGTCACTTTAGTCATATCTGACTCTTTTTGACCCTGTGGACTGTAGTCCAACAGATTCCTTTGTCCATGGGATTTCCAGACAAAAATGCATTGAGTTGCCATGCCTTTCACCAGTATATTTGTATATATACGTATGGATATGTAAATTTATATATGGAACCGTGACTCAGGATTAAAGAAATTGGTGACTAACAGAAATTCATAATTGCTTCTTACAGAACAGCAGAGAAGAAAACAGCTAGTTGAAATTCCTTTTCCTTCTAAGACAAGAAAATTGGATGAAGCCAATTAGAACCACTATGACTGAGCAAAATGCACCTGCTTGTCTGATGGGTGAAATTTAGAGGTCACACCTAAATTTCTACCACTTTTTACACTAACATTTCCCAAATTTTCATATGACCCGTGAAGAAACATGCTTTCTTAAATCATGTAATCAACCACAGTTTTTTCTTTCTTCAACACCCCAAAACTCTTAAATATCTACTTTATCTTGCTATAGATGAGACAGATTTGAACTAGCTTCCTGCCTCCTGCTTGCCCCCCTTGCAATGAATCTTTCTCTCTGAGAAAGACTAGTGCTTCAGTGCTTGACTTTTCATTGTGTGTTGACAAATTACTCAGTGTAGTACACATATATGTATATGCATATCAGATAGATCAGGTGGAGAGAGACTTCTACTTTACTAGGCAGGACAGCACCCACTCTCTGCAGGAAATAGTTACAGAAGAAAAAGAACTCCACCTCAATTCCCAAGAAGTATCTTAAATATGAAGTCTCTCAGAGGGGAGCTGTTAGGGAACCCACTGACCAAAACCACCTACCCTGGCCAGGCAAGATTGTGGTCATTTGCATGAGTTATCATAACAACAAGAGATCCTGGTAAGGAATGCAGAACTAATGAGTTGCCACCAAATGGAAGAAGTCAGGGAAAGTCAAAAGGAGAGAGGAGATGCCAGTTCATATGTCCTACCAACTACACAGAATCCTTCCTGTTGGAATCCATCCAAATACACAGAATCCTCTCTGTTAGAATCCATCTTGGCTGAGTGATGCATGTACCTCCAGAAAGGACTTTAAGTCAGAGTGATCGGCTAGAGACACTCTGAAAACTCATCCTATCACCCTAAAACCTGAGACTGCAAGCCATGTGGCAGAGCGGTCATCCTGGGTTCTCCTTGCTGCTTTCCACCTGGAAGCCCCTTCCCAATGAGATCTCTTGCTTTGTCAGTAGATGTGTCTCAGCAAGGAATTTATTTTTGAGTATTAAACAAGAGCCCACTCTCAAGCCCTGAAAGGGGTCCTGCTTGCAATAAGAGTAGCCAGAAGAACAAAGGAGGGTAGAGGAAAGTGCCTTCCTCCCTGGCAATACAGAACAGTTGAATAAAATGATTTCAAAATACCAATAAGAAACTTACTGATATGAAAAAAATACTCATATTTCAGACAACATAGCAAAGTCATATTTCTTTTCATGAATATATGTTGAAAATAAAGCCGTATTATTTCTCAGTGTTAACTCACATTCCTCCAACCTAATTGTTTTCATTTTTATGTTTGGTTTCAGTGCTTGATCTGTTTCTATATATTTATATTTTTTATAATAAAATATGCAGTTTTCTGTTTTCTAACTCAGTTTTATGCTTTAAAAATTTTTCATGTTGTTTATAATCTTTATCTTCATTATTTTATTAACTACATGATATCACTGTGAGTTAATATAGGACATTTAGTCAACCTAGGTGATACTGTAGTTTTAGTTGTTTTTCCCTTTATGTTTTTGCCCTTAAAAATTACACAACTATGAAAATCTATTTAGATACAAATTATTTCACTTTTTCTCATTCTTTCCTTAGATCTTCAAGAGTGGGTGTATGATGTTAAATGGGAAAAAAATATTTTTCTTTTGGCTTCCATTAATTATCATACTCTTATAGTTTCTAAGACAATTGCTCTGATTCACTAAGTTCTTGGCAATACAAAAGTGTTTTAAGCTATTCTGAGCTTTACTAACATTAAATACCATAAACATTTCAGTTTTCAAATAATTATTAATGTATGTTACCTCAATAGCATTAAGTATTTCTTTAACTATTACCTTACTATTGTTTCAATTTGCAGAGATAGAATATTTGACCACATTACTTTTTACTTTAATAATACAGTCTTATTTGAATTCTTTATTTAAATTACTTACTAATTTATCATTTCAAAACTTTATATAAGCATTTTTGAAAACTGATTAAGAAAACAACTATAAGAGCACATGTTGAGAAAGATATTTTATTACATACTAAACATGATATGACAGGAGATTATGTTAGGCAAAACAACAGCATTGTGTTTTTGTAAAAGCCTATGTTTTCAAAGGATGCTTATTGAAATATTTAGGAGTTAGTGGCTTTTTCATCTGCTTTAAAATGCTTCCTCAAAAAAAAAAAAAAAAGTAGAAAAATAAAACAATATATAAAGCAAAGCAAAAGTGCCAAAATCATCATACTTATTTCTTATTTATGATGAGTTTATGGGTTCTAATTTTACTATAGTCTTTATTTCTGTCTTTCTCAATTTTTACATGTATTTTAAAATACATTAAAATGCATGTATAGCTGAACAAACACTTAAAATATATTTTAGGTAAGTGTAACTTTTGTCGTATTTCTTGACTAATATTCTCCTTCATTCAAATTTTCAAATTTGATGTGCTAAACATCATGTTTTAGCTTTTTAAAGAAAATTAGTGACAAAGTTTAAGGTCCATGGATAATGTCATCCCTCATTTTTTCTAAGGGGGCCAAGCAGATCTCTCACCAGTAACCTTTCCATAGAAACATGTTTGCCTTCCTGTCTTTAATGTTCACTTTCTCTGTTTGTGATTATGACAGCTCATAGGATTAAATTCTCCAGGTATTGATTTGGATGTGTTCCTTGTTGTATTTTGATTGAAAGAAACATAGTTTTCCCTTTGCAGTGATAAGATGCAGTGGATAGACAGCATCATTTTCACAAACGTCATTTTTAAAGTGCTTCCCATTTGCTGACAATCATGTGTATATTTCCTCTTTTGAATTATAGATTTTTACCATTTAATAGAGATGAAGAAGATAATTTTTTTCCTTTGGTTATAAAAGGCCAACTAGATTTTTAAACTCAAAAGAGTTCATGAGGTATCGGTTTAAATGTAGCTATGCAGAAATCTCAAGGGTTTTTTTTTTTTTTTTTTTTTTAATGTCCTTAGTGAAGTCAATTAATAGGCAGGAGATCAAAGATTCTATTTTGATTTTTGAATACATGTGCAACTGAACCACCATTAGTAGAGAAAAGAAAAAAAAATACATTTATTTAAGGTGTAAATTGTGAGCTAGTCACACTCACAGATTACATCTCATCAAATGTGCTCTTGAGAGTTAGGTGTTGAAGGCCAATTTAATGAAGAAGAAATATGAAGCTAAGTGATGGGTCTGTGTTTTGAATCCTACTTCTGTCTCATACTAGGATCCACTCTGTTCCTCCAGACACTGCTAAGCGATGTTTTATAATCAGGAGGGTCTGGGTGGCATGAACCACACTCACTCCCTTGGGAATCCATACCCCCAAGTAAATGACTTCGTTAAATTACCTTAAATACGATTCAAATGCTTTACAAGGCAAGTGAACCATTTTCCAGAGAGTAAGCACTAAATAAGGAAGCCATATCCATGTAGAATCTTCCTTTTTTTTTTTTTTTTTCTGTATTTCAAAATTTGAAAGAAGACTTGGAAATCTTTAATAAAAATCCTTAACATAGTCCTTCAGCAGTAACTGATCCTGTTGTCACTTTTCGATGGGATGAGTCTCTTCCCTTCTTAAACTTCAGCATTACTGTAAGGCTCAAAATGAAGCAACATATTAGATGTGAAAATATCTTCAAAATATAAAGTCATTTATGAATATAAGAATTGGTTTCACTGCTAGCCCTGAATTTTGGCTCAATTCAATGTTTGGCAAAGAAACTATTTTGATTGCTGCAAAAGTTCTGGTTCCAGTATTCTCCTATATTATATTTAGGACATAGCCAGTGAATTTTGGGAATAAGAAATAAAGATTAATTTGGGTTTAGAGGTCACTCTTTATACCCTGAGCTCTGTAATCTTTCAGGAAGAGCACTCAGTGTGGAATGTGAGAGTTTCACCCTAAACCGACCATCTCACCGAATGCCAAAAGATTCTTTGACAAATTGCTATTCATTTGAGTGTGGATTTCATTGACCAGACCTACTATGCCAGGATTAATGTAACCCTTCTCTGGACCCTAAAGTGTTTCTCATTTTCAAGGGATTCTTGCCTTTGTTGAACTGTCCCTGAATGTTCATTAATTTCAATGAGAGGTAAATGTCAACTTGAAACAAAAGGTGACCTAAATGCCGCAGCACCCTATGAGTATTAAAATTAAAAGTGCTCATGAATTAATGAGCCCAGTAGACACTTATTCCAGACGTGGAACAAGAGGCTGCGCTTCAGCGTTGACCTCATCCACGTGCTCAGGAAACAGCATCGCAGGCACCAGCTCACAGGGTGTAAGAGAGCTGCTTGGTTATGAGTTACAAAATGAGTTGACATTATCATTTTAAATGTTAATCATGCACCTCGAAAGAACTTGGGCCACTTCCCAAAATAATATAATTCTAGCTCAATGGGAGGCACTGCATATGGTATAAAGAACACAGAAATAGAAATGGGAATACCCAACTTCCTTTATCACTTTTGGCATTAATTCTTTGTGTCAGTTCAGAAATATGACTTAAATTCTCAACTGTTCCCCCTACTCCTTGCCTCCTTCCATCTCATGCTGCTGCTAGGGGGAAAAAAATTATATATTATTTTTATCAATGTAATATGTTCACCAGGTTAATGATAAATTGGGGAAGAACAGTGTTTAAAATGAAAATTGAGTCACTTGCCTCCAAAGTTTGCTTCATCTACTGTCCCCAGACTATCAGGATTGCCAGCTCCCAAGCATCTACCACCCCTAGACCAACATGCAAAGACAACCAGATTTCATGGGCCCTGCACTGGATTCTTCCACCTCTCTTTCCTTTTCCTTTTTCTCTCTTTTTGCAGTTGTCTACTTATCTCTAAACAATGTGTCTGTCCCTTTATCTTAAGTTGTTTCACCTTTGTAGACTACAAATTCACATTTTACAAATGGGGTACCAAGGGTTCCCCACTTTTGTAGTGCTCCCTTTTTGCTCCGAATTTTTGAAAGATATCTTACTATTTTGCCTTCTACTTTAGTTAACTTGGAGTAATATACAGCAATCTCAATTAAACCTCTCTCTCAGAGTATCTCTTCATTTCAGAGTTGATATATACTGACACTGATTCTGTCACTGTCCTGCTCCCAAACACTTAAATTATATATTTTTTGTATGTTAAATTTTATATCAACATTACTAAGGTATATGAAGAGAGGCCAAAAATTCACCTTCTGTTCTGTATTAATTAAGTTAACAAGCTTTTATCTAAATCTTCATTCTAACAGTTATGATATCTGCAATTATTATATGATATTATTTATTGCAGATACTATTCACTGCAAAGTGAAGAAGTTACTATTTCCTCTCCCAACAGGCCTATTGTGATGACACTGGATGGGGGAAGCAAATGCCTGTTTCACCACATTGAGATGTCTCTGTCTTCTTAACTCTCTCAGTGGTTAGGTTCCTCCATTTTCCTTTTAGATGTTCTCTTTGGGCCACATTTATTCCCTATACTACACTAAACCACTTGCCTTTTAAGCCTATTCATAGCTATTTTACTTACATTCTGTTTCAGTACTCCTGGGGTTGATAGACTCTTTCTTATAGTATTTCATAATTTTCTCTCTTTTGGTATATTCTACTTAATGTTTTTCTCAATTAATTTTGTCAGAAGTGAAGTGAAGTCACTCAGTCATGTCCGACTCTTTG
Organism: Capricornis sumatraensis; assembly: GCF_032405125.1. NCBI lineage: Eukaryota > Metazoa > Chordata > Mammalia > Artiodactyla > Bovidae > Capricornis > Capricornis sumatraensis. Next base: position 122,466,044 of record NC_091071.1, on the reverse strand, counting down.
TGACCCATAGATTGCAGCCTACCAGGCTCCTCTGTCCATAGGATTTTCCAGGCAATAGTTCTGGAGTGGGTTGCCATTTCCTTCTCCAGGGGATCTTCCCAACCCAGGGCTCGAACCCGGGTCTCCTGCATTGTAGACAGACACTTTACTGTCTGAGCCACCAGGGAACATTTTGTCAGAAAGTAAACCTAAATTTCTTAATATTTTCATATTTGACTTTTTCCTCCCACACATAATTGACTTTCTGGCTTGGGCGTAGGTTGTTTGGCAGACCCCTTTCTCACTCTGAATGCCTCTGTCTATTCTCTTCTAGCATCCTTCTGGCTTAGGGATGGCTTCCCTGATGGATCAGATGGTAAAGAATCTGCCTGCAATGCAGGAGACCCAGGTTCAATCCCTGGGTAGGGAAGATCCCCTGGAGAAAGGGATGGCAACCCACTCCAGTGTTCTTGCCTGGAGAATTCCATGGACACAGGAGCCTGGTAGGCTACAGTCCACGGGGTCCATGGGGTCACAACTAAGCAGCTAACACTTTCACCCTCACTGGCTTAGGAGATATTAAATGCTCCTACACTTCAGCCTTATGGCTAGATCACTCATTTTGGTCTATGCCTGAATATTCGAGCTTTGTCTCAACTTACAGGACTAAGACTTGCTTTTGCACATTCACTGGACTCCATGAAGTAGCTTCCTTGCCTAACAGAGCCTTGGATTTTGGTTTTTATCCCCAAATCTAAACCTACCCTGTCATTATCTTGTGATATGAATAGATATCACAGAACAGGCTGCTATTAATTTACCTGTATCTTCCTGTTTTCTAACTCATTGGGGACTCGGAATATCAAAGGCCTTAAGAATCTGTATTTTGATTCAAAATCCCTAATGAAGTCTGTGTTCTCCTGTGAGGATTGTGTTCACTTTCTCTTTCTCTTACATAATGAATTAATCACACTCTGCCTATCATTTTGTTTTGCAGTTTGTTTACAGTCTTGAACCATTTTTCCATTTCACCTAATGTCTTGCTTTTAAATTTCATTCATCTCCATGGGTCTAAGTTTGTCTCCCTTTGTTTGGCTTTCCCCTGGCAACAGCCCTTATGATGGATTGCAATCTCTGTAATTTCTATTACATTTCTGGTGGTGGCTACCAGTGCATTAACCTCTCTGGAGCCTCATCTTTGGAGGAATGAAGTGTAAGATGGAGGGCAGAGAAAAGACTGATGACTGAGAACCAATAAATCAGCTGTGTTTTTTCCATTTCTTTTCCCAATACTCTTGAAACGATCTTAACTTGTGTCCCTGGCTCCAGTCATATCCCTGATCATTCATACAACAAACTGATGCCAGAATCATTTTTGAAAATCATCCAAGCCATTATATTTGTCTGCTCCCATATTGTAAACATCAAAAATTGCAGCATCTGATTAAGAGACAATTTTGCGTGGAGATGAAGAAAAGTGTTTTTCTGAGATTTCGAGGGGCCTCAGTAAAGAAGACCAGATTATCAAGACTGTCCTATAAGAGAGTGGATGTGATAGGAGATGGCTAGACTGAATTCCGAGGAACTGAAGGAGGATGTAATGGTATAGGTGATATGGGGGGCGGGGGGGGGGGGCTATAGTGGAGGATAATGTGCTCCTGCCCCTCCCAGTTTTTAATAAAGTCAGTAAACAAGAAATTCTGAGTGGGATTTGATGTACCCCAGTAAACGAAGAATGAGGTTTTTGTGCTCATCTGATATTATTCAGAAACAAGAAAGTTGTTTAAATTCAGGAGTAGAATCTAAGTGTAAGATATAAAGCTAAAGTATAAAATTGGCAGAAAGGCTGAGTTTACACAGGAATTGGAACAGAGGTTTAAGACAATTTATATTCCACATTACTACAGAACAAGAGACCATGATCACATATATTTCCTCATCCAGCCTCTAATTCAGGGTTTCTATCCGTAGCATCTCTGTACAGGGAGAGAAACATCGGTGTTGAAGTCTGACAGGGTTGGCCTCAAAAACAGTTCACTTTATAAACTGTGTGATTTTGAGCAAATCACTTAATTACTCTGTGCCCCAGGGTGGCTGTGGGGCTGACCTGAGACCAATTTAAAAGCCTTGATAACATTTTACCTGATTTGTATTTTGTTTTATCAACTTTGCCTAACTTGTGTCTTTCTAATGGTTAAGAATATTTCCCAAATTCCATGGTAAGCAATTATGTTGACCAAAGAGTTCTTGCTTAAGTCATTCCAAAAACTATATCCCCATAGCTTCCACTCACTAGCTGGGTAGAAGTTTCTGGAACTGAGAAAAGTCAGATCTTTGAACTAGGTCACAAGATATATGGTCAAGAAGAGACATTAAACTTGAGTCCCCCATGGATTTCTCTTCTCCTAGAGGCAGTTTCCCTGTTGAGAGTTCATTCTAGGTAGGTAGAAGTATTTTTCTATAATATTCTTTGAAAATGGAGATAGCAATAAGTATGTAGCTATATAACTATATCTTTTTCTACCTTTAGAGTGTTATTTTGATTGCCCTTCATGACAGATAGACAGTGCCAACAATGGGCTATACAAACAATTTAATATCCTCTTTGAAGTAATTCAGGAAAGTAAAAGGCTTCCCGGGTGGCTCAGAGGTTAAAGCGTCTGCCTGCAATGCAGAAGACCTGGGTTCAATCCCTGGGTCAGGAAGATCCCCTGGAGAAGGAAATGGCAACCCACTCTATTATTCCTGCCTGGAGAATCCCATGGATGAAGGAACCTAGTGGGCTACAGTCTATGGGGTCAAAAAGAGTTGGACACGACTGAGTGACTTCACTCACTTGAAGTAATTAGAATAGATCAACCTCATCTCCCTGTAACCTTTTGGAAAACTTTCTAAGACTTTCTCCAAACCTTGAAAGCAGCTGGGTCAACATGAGCTTTAATCCAGGGAGCAAACTAGTCCCCTCTGTATGCATAGGGAGCAACTCACTTACCTCTGTAAAGCTTCCCGATTAGCTGCCATATTTGACAGCTGTCTCAAGACGTATGTGTTTTCACAAGTGCTTTAAGCTTTGGGCATTCAAGGTAACTCAGTAATTTTAAGTGAAAACATGCATTGCAGAAGCAATTTTACACTTGCCATGCTTAATAATATTTAAGAGTGTACAATCACATGTATTCTTGCTTTCATTTCAGCAGACACACTATGGGGAATAGTAAGTAGTTATGCTTACCATTATTATTGCAATCTGTCTGATTCTTTTCCTTGCAAATGAATCTTTAATTAGTTAAGTTGCCACCACTGTGCTCATGTTTACAAAGTGAAGCTCTTTAAGACTAAGTTCTTGAAATTTGAAATAAACAATAATCCCTGGCTTTCTGTTGCTTCTCTGTAAAATAGTAGAGGTGTACCTTACTTGCTGCAAAGTTTTCTTTAGGCTTAATGAGCAACAAGAATCAAACATTTAACTTTCTAACTACCAAATTGGTGAACCCCAAGGAATGCTTGATAATGAGTTATCACAGAGCATATTGAGTGGATTTAGCAATGAGAACCCCTGAGAGTTCATGAGAGTGGACTGTAGGAGGGGGCAAGTCACACAGCAGAAACAGTTCAGAATTTGGGAGATTTGTACATAGTTGTTGTTCAGTCACTCAGTCATGTCTGATCTTTGTGACCTCATGAACTATAGCACCCCAGGTTTCCCTGGCCTTCACCATATTCAAGACCTTGCTCAAACTCAAGTCCATTGAGTCAGCGGTGCCATCCATCCATCCCTTCCTCTGTCATTCCCTTCTCCTCCAGCTTTCAATCTTTCCCAGCATCAGGGTCTTTTCCAATGAGTTGGTTCTTCGCATCAGGTAACCAAATTATTGGACCTTCATATTCAGCATTAATCCCTCCAATGAATATTCAAGATTTATTTCCTTTAGTATTGGCTGGTTTGATATCCTTGCTGACCAAGGGACTCTCAGGAGTCTTCTCCAACACCACAATTCAAAAGCATCAATTCTTTGATGCTCGGTTTTCTTTATAGCCCAACTCTCATATCAACACGTGACTACTGGAAAAACCATACCTTTGAATAGATGGACTTTTGTCAGCAAAGTAATGTCTCTGCTTTTTAATATATTGTCTAGGTTTGTCATCACTTTTATATGACAAAGAAAGCAGGAGCTAGCATTTTTAAATTGCATGACTGCAGTCACCATCTGCAGTGATTTTATAGAACAAGAAAATAAAGTCTGTCATTGTTTCCACTGTTTCCCCATCTATTTGCCATGAAGTGATGGGACTGTATTACAAGATCTTAGCTTTTTGAATGTTGAGTTTTAAGCCAGCATTTTCACTCTCCTTGATTCATCTTCATCAAGAGACTCTTAAGTTGCTCTTTGCTTTTTGTTATAAGAGCGGTGTCATCTGCATATCTGAGGTTATTGATACATTGATTGTACATTGATTAGCACATTAGCCTTCAACATGTCAGTGCCTTTCTCTCTTGGGTGAGGATAAAGATGATGATGATGATGGTGATAGGAAAACAATAATAAATCATCATAATAGAAGCTTAGAGAAAATAATTTAATTTCCTAAGGTAAAATAATGAGTAGCCATCATGGTCAACAAAAGAGTCCAAAATGCAGTACTTGGATGCAATCTCAAAAATGACAGAATGATCTCTGTTCGTCTCCAAGGCAAACCATTCAATATCACACTAATCCAAGTCTATGCCCCAACCAGTAATGCTGAAGAAGCTGAAGTTGAACGGTTCTATGAAGACCTACAAGACCTTTTAGAACTAACACCCAAAAGAGATGTCCTTTTCATTATAGGGACTGGAATGCAAAAGTAGGAAGTCAAGAAACACCTGGAGTAACAGGCAAATTTGGCCTTGGAATGCGGAATGAAGCAGGGCAAAGACTAATAGAGTTTTGCCAAGAAAATGTGCTTGTCATAGCAAACACCCTCTTCGAACAACACAAGAGAAGACTCTACACATGGACATCACCGGATGGTCAACACTGAAATCAGATTGATTATATTCTGTGCAGCCAAAATTGGAGAAGCTCTATACAGTCAACAAAAACAAGACAGGAGCTGACTGTGGCTCAGATCATGAACTCCTTATTGCCAAATTCAGACTGAAATTGAAGAAAGTAAGGAAAACCGCTAGACCATTCAGATATGATCCAAATCAAATCCCTTATGATTCTACAGTGGAAGTGAGAAATAGATTCAAAGGCCTAGATCTGATAGATAGAGTGCCTGATGAACTATGGAATGAGATTCAAGACATTGTATAGGAGACAGGGATCAAGACCAGCCCCATGGAAAAGGAATGCAAAAAAGCAAAATGGCTGTCTGGGGAGGCATCACAAATAGCTGTGAAAAGAAGAGAGGCAAAAAGCCAAGGAGAAAAGGAAAGATATAAGCATCTCAATGCAGAGTTCCAAACAATAGCAAGAAGAGATAAGAAAGCTTTCTTCAGTGATCAATGCAAAGAAATAGAGGAAAACAACAGAATGGGAAAGACTAGAGATCTCTTCAAGAAAATCAGAGATACCAAGGGAACATTTCTCCCAAAGATGGGTTTGATAAAAGACAGAAATGGTCTGGACCTAACAGAAGCAGAAGATATTAAGAAGAAGTAGCAAAAATACACGGAAGAACTGTACAAAAAAGATCTTCACGACCCAGATAATCATGATGATGTGATCACTAATCTAGAGCCAGACATCTTGGAAAGTGAAGTCAAGAGGGCCTTAGAAAGCATCACTACAAACAAAGCTAGTGGAGGTGACGGAATTCCAGTTGAGCTGTTTCAAATCCTGAAAGATGATGCTGTGAAAGTGCTGCACTCAATATGCCAGCAAATTTGGAAAACTCAGCAGTGGCCACAGGACTGGAAAAGGTCAGTTTTCATTCCAATCCCAAAGAAAGGCAACAACAAAGAATGCTCAAACTACCGCACAGTTGCACTCATCTCACATGCTAGTAAAGTAATGCTCAAAATTCTCCAAGCCAGGCTTCAGCAATACCTGAACCGTGAACTCCCTGATGTTCAAGCTGGTTTTAGAAAAGGCAGAGGAACCAGAGATCAAATTGCCAACATCTGCTGGATCATGGAAAAAGCAAGAGAGTTCCAGAAAAACATCTATTTCTGCTTTATTGACTATGTCAAAGCCTTTGACTGTGTGGATCACAATAAACTGTGGAAAATTCTGAAAGAGATGGGAATACCAGACCACCTAACCTGCCTCTTGAGAAATGTGTATGCAGGTCAGGAAGCAACAGTTAAAACTGGACATGGAACAACAGACTGGTTCCAAATAGGAAGAGGAGTACATCAAGGCTGTATATTGTCAGCCTGCTTATTTAACTTCTATGCAGAGTACATCATGAGAAACGCTGGACTGGAAGAAACACAAGCTGGAATCAAGATTGCTGGGAGAAATATCAATAACCTCAGATATGCAGATGACACCACCTTTATGGCAGAAAGTGAAGAGGAGCTAAAAAGCCTCTTGATGAAAGTGAAAGAGGAGAGTGAAAATGTAGGCTTAAAGCTCAACATTCAGAAAATGAAGATCATGGCATCCGGTCCCATCACTTCGTGGGAAATAGATGGGGAGACAGTGGAATCAGTGTCAGACTTTATTTTTTTGGCCTCCAAAATCACTGCAGATGGTGATTACAGCCATGAAATTAAAAGACGCTTACTCCTTGGAAGAAAAGTTATGACCAACATAGATAGTATAATCAAAAGCAGAGACATTACTTTGCCGACTAAGGTCCATCTAGTCAAGGCTATGGTTTTTCCTGTGGTCATGTATGGATGTGAAATTTGGACTGTGAAGAAGGCTGAATGCCGAAGAACTGATGCTTTTGAACTGTGGTGTTGGAGAAGACTCTTGAGAGTCCCTTGGACTGCACGGAGATCCAAACAGTGCTTTCTGAATATCAACCCTGTGATTTCTTTGGAAGGAATGATGCTAAGGCTGAAACTCCAGTACTTTGGCCACCTCATGCAAAGAGTTGACTCATTGGAAAGACTCTGATGCTGGGAGGGATTGGGGGCAGGAGGAGAAGGGGACGACCGAGGATGAGATGGCTGGATGGCATCACGGACTCAAAGGACGTGAGTCTGAGTGAACCCCGGGTGATGGTGAAGGACAGGGAGGCCTGGTGTGCTGCGATTTATGGGGTCAAAAGAATCAGACACGACTGAGCGACTGAACTGAACTGAACTGAAAGTAAAATCTATTCCAAAAATTATCTTAGAATTAAAATCGAGGCAATGAGTTTCCATATATTAGTCCTTCATCAAAACCTGAACACTAGACTAGGACACAGAGTTATGAAATTAAAGACTTCTAAGTCAGTGAGAACTGTTACAACATAGTAAACTCCAAGTTGTTCTTTTTTAAAAAATGTATTTTTCTGTTACTAAACCCAGCAAAGAAAACTGGCCTTTGCTCTAGAACATCAGAAGTTTATGGAAAGATGATACACACACACATACATGATAATTATGAAATATTAACTTCTAAGACTTTGGAGTTGAAAACATACCTTTAATGTTTTAGTATCCATTTTATTACTTCAGTTCAGTCACTCAGTCATGCCTGACTCTTTGTGCCCCATGAACCACAGCACACCAGTCCTTGCTGTCCATCACCAACTCCCAGAGTCCACCTAAACCCGTGTCCATTGAGTCAGTGATGCCATCCAACCATCTTATCCTCTGTCGTCCCCTTCTCCTCCTGCCCTCAGTCTTTCCCAGCATCAAGGTCTTTTCAAATGAGTCAGTTCTTCACATCAGGTGGCCAAAGTATTGGAATTTCAGCTTCAACATCAGTCCTTCCTATGAACACACAGGACTGAACACCTTTAGGATGGTCTGGTTGGATCTCCGTGCAGTCCAAGGGGCTCTCAAGAGTCTTCTCCAACACCACAGTTCAAAAGCATCAATTGTTTGATGCTGAGCTTTCTTTATAGTCCAACTCTCACATCCATACATGACCACTGGAAAAAACATAGCCTTGACTAGACAGACCTTTGTTAACAAAGTAATATCTCTTCTTTTCAATATTACTTCATGATGAATTATTACATCTAGCAGAATGCATGGATATTATATATTTGTGGGTATATTCAATTCTCCTAAAGGCTTATCAAATATATTTTTGCTTATATTTTGCTTATCTCTAGGTTTTCTCTAGTTTATTTTAATTAAATTTTTCTTATAAAAACTTTTTTCTCTTTCTCTCTCTCTTTCTCTCTCTCTTTCTATATATATATGTATATATATATGTATATATGTATATATATATATATATGTATATATGTGTATATATATATATATGTGTGTATATATATATATATATATATATATATATATATGAAATTTTAGGTGAATAGTAAAATTGAGAATAAAGCTTTTTCCTCATCCACATATGTGCATAGATTCCTGGATTATCAACCTCCCTAGTCAGAGTGGTACATTTGTTATAGTTGATGAGCTCATATTGATTTGTTATAATCACCCAAAGTCCATATTTTATCCTAGTGTCCTCTTTTGGTGTTGTACATTCTCTAGATTTAGGAAGAAAAATGCATAATAGCATGTATTCACCTTTTTGTTATATAAAAAAGTATTTCCATTGTCCTAAAAATCTTATGTGCTACATCTAGTTAATCCCCTCCCCCAAACTCTAGCAATCACCAATCTTGTTACTGTTACCATAGTTTTACCTTTCCTAGAATATCATGTCATTGAGATCATTCATATGCAGTCTGTTCAGATTATCTTCTTTAAGTTAGTAATATGCATTTAATTTTCTTCCACAGCTTTTCATGTCTTCATAGCCCATTTCTTTTTAGCACTGAACAGTATTTCATTGTCTGGATATATCATAGTTTATTTATCCTTTAGCATCCAAAAGGGATCCCACTTTCTTCAAAGTTTTGGCAATTATGAATAAAGCTGCTTTATGTATCCATGAAGGATTTGTATGAACATAATTTTCAACACCTTTAGGTAATATCAAGAAAGGTTATATCTGGGTCATATGGTTAACATGTATTTATCATGTTAGAAACCACCAAAATGATTGTATGATTTTTCATTCCCAACAGCAATGAATGAGAGTTCCTTTTGCTCCACAGTCTCACCAACACTTACTGCTGTCAGTATCCAAATTTAACTGTAGTAGTATTAAATATCTCATTGTAATAAAGAGTTCCATTTCCCCAATAACATATTCCATGGGGCATCGTTTTGTATACTTATTTTTCACAATACACTTCTAAGGAGGTGTCTGTTCAGGTCAGGTCTTTGGCATATGTTTCAGTTAGTTGTTGTTGTTTTTCCCTTTTTTAAATTATGGTTGAGTTTTAAGAGGCTTTGTATATTTTAGATAACAGTTCTTTATCAGATATGTCTCTTGCAAAATTTTTTTTCCCCAGTCTGTGACTTGACTTGTCATTCCTTGATATTGCCTTTCACAGAGAAAAGGTTTTTAATTTTAGTGAAGTCAAATGTCTCAGTTATTTCTTTCATGGATTATGCCTTTTGTGTTATATTTTAAAAGTCATTATCACTGTGGCCAAGATGGCAGAGTAGGAAGATTCTGAGGTCACTCTTCCCAAAGGAACACCAAAGTTATAATTATTTACAAGGCAACTAGAGATAAGAACAACTTGAAGAGTAGCAGAAAATATTTTCCACCACTAAAGACACAAAAAAGCAACCACAGCAAGAAGGAAAGGAGAGATAGAGATGCAATATAGTCAATATTCACAGCCCCAGGGAAGTAACCCACAGAATGGAGGATAACCACAATTTCAGAGGTTATCCTTAAGGAGAAAAGGGTCTAGGCCCCACATCAGTCACCCCAGCCAGAAAGCCTGGACCAGGAAGAGAAGCTCCCAGACCATCTGGCATTTAAGGCCAAGATTTGTTACAGGAGAAATGGACGTGTGTGTGTGTGTGTGTGTGTGTGTGTGTGTGTGTGTGTGTGTGTGTGTGTGTGTGTATGCTTAGTCACTCAGCAATGTCTGACTCTTTGTGACTCTATGGACTGTAGCTGGTCAGGCTCCTCTGTCCATCAGGATTCTCCAGGCAAGAATACTGGAGTGGGTACCCATGCCCTCCTCCAAGGGATTTTCCCAGCCCAGGGATCAAACCCAGGTCTCCTGCATTGCAGGTGGATTCTTTACCATGTGAGCCACCAGGGAGACCCGTAGGAAACAGTGACCCTGTTCTTAAAAGGTGCATGCAAATTCTCACATGCTCCAGTATCCAGTACACAGGCAGTCACTTGAAAGAAATCTGTGTCGTCCCCATTTTCTTATCTTAGAGAACCTTCCACAGAGGGAAGAGGAAACTGGGGATCCCCTTAGGGACATAAACACTGATGGCTGCCACTTTGGGGAATCTTGCTTTACCATGTAGACTGTGATGATGGCAAGTACCATGTTGGAGTCCTTCTTTTAGACTATCAGCACTGGGGGCTTACCCAATAACCAGACTATTAGCACTAGTTCTGGGATCCCCAAACCAGCCATGGGGACCCAACCTCAGATACCAGCAGAATTGTATCAGCTCTGTCTATCCCTCTTGGCCTTCCTACCCTACCCTTGAAACAGCAGCCACCTGTCCTGGAACCTAGCTGTACCCACAGGGTGTCAGACCTCAAAAGGTCCCCAGGTCAACCTCCCTGGGACTCAGTCCCATCTATCAGTGAGCCAGCATCCATTGTACAAGGCATGGCTGGAGGGCTCCCTACCGTCTATCACACCCAGGGTAGTCAACCTCACCAGAACAGAGGCCCCACACAGATTACATATGGGATTCCCTTAAAGCATATAACTCTGGTTACCAAAAGATAGTGAGCTGGAAAGGCCTTATGTAGGGGAAATCCTATAAACCCTTTCCAAGACTAGGAAACATAACTGACATACCTGCCAGAGAACAAATACGGAGGGTTAGGCAAAATAAAGCAACAGAGGATATATTCCAGAAAAAGAACTAAGATAAACTCCCAGAAGAACTAAGTGCATAGGAGATAAGCATCTATCCAATAAAGAGTTCAAGGTAATACTCTCACAAAATATGGGGATCCCCCATGAATGAGTCCTCCTGGAGACCTGTCCCTGCTGAACCTCCAGTTATTCATCAATTACAGTTGCTGCTAAGTCACTTCAGTCGTGTCTGACTCTGTGCAGCCCCAGAGATGGCAGCCCACCAGGCTCCCCCTTCCCTGGGATTCTCCAGACAAGAACACTGGAGTGGGTTGCCATTTCCTTCTCCAATGCTTGAAAGTGAAAAGTGAAAGTGAAGTCGCTCAGTGGTGTCCGACTCCTAGCGACCCCGTGGACTTCAGCCTACCAGGCTCTTCCGTCCATGGGATTTTCCAGGCAAGAATACTGGAGTGGGGTGCCATTGCCTCAATTACAGTTGAGGTTTGCCTATTCTAGCACCATTTCTACAGGTGTTTCTGCTAGTGAATTTTTGTTCTTTAAGACATGCCTGTCTGTGTCTGCCTATCTTGCTCTCCAACCTTGAGAGCAATGGTTTGCTCAAATGTCCTCACTTGTCTTATGGATCCTACAGGCTTTGATTTTCACTCTAGATCTTCACTTGTTAGGACAGAATTGTGACTTTAAAGATTCTTATGTAGGAACTAGATGCTGGTAGTCTTTTATGTAAACTTGAAGAAGACTGTAAATAAAGTGTTGAGTAAATAAGGACATAACTACTGCCAAAATAGTGGTTAAGTATATATTAGGAGCTAGAGCTCCTGCTTTAGGTGGAACAAGTGTAAAAATATTGAGGACATCTATGTATATTAATTCATCCAGAAATGTCGATAGAAGGCAGATTCTAGTCCAGGCACTGTTTGACCATGAGTAGCTGAATGTTAGCAGTCCAGCCCAATGTTGGAAGGCTGGAGTGCAGTTTCAACAAGGCATGTGCTGATTCACAAGCATTGTTAGCCAGATGGGACCTAGTTCTTAGCACAATAGCTTTCTCTATGAATCGCAATAAGTGTCCACACAAAAGGCTATTTACTTATTTGTTGAAGTATGGTTGATTTATAATGTGTTGGCACCTGGTGTACAGCAAAGTGATTCAGCTTTATATATATATGTATATGTGTGTGTTCTCTCTCTGTGTGTGCTCAGTTGTGTCTGACTCTTTGTGATGCACCCCCCTGCCCATCCACACACTTTAGCCCACCAGTTTCCTCTGCCTATGGGATTTCCCAGGTCATAATACTGGAATAGGTTGCTATTTCCTTCTCCAGTGGATTTTCCCCACCCAGTCTTCCAAACCCAGGGATCAAACCCATGACTCCTGCCTTGGGAAGTGGATTATTTACCACTGCACTATCTGAGTGTGTGTGTATATATACATTCCTTTTCATTATGTTTTATTATGAGATATTAAATATAGTTCCCTGTGCCATACAATAAAAGTTTGCTTTTTCAGTTCAGTTCAGTTTTTCAGTCATGCCTGATTCTTTATGACCCCATGAACCACAGCAAGCCAAGCCTCACTGTCTATCACCAACTCCCAGAGTTCACCCAAACCCATGTACATTGAGTCAGTGATGCCATCCAACCATCTCATCCCCTGTCATCACCTTCTCCTCCTGCCCTCAAACTTTCCCAGCATCAGAGTCTTTTCGAATGAGTCAGTTCTTCACATCAGGTGGCCAAAGAATTGGAGTTTCAATTTCAACATCAGTCCTATCAATGAACACCCAGAACTTACCTCCTTAGGATGGACTGGTTGGATCTCCTTGAAGTTCAAGGGACTCTCAAGAGTCTTCTCCAACACCACAGTTCAAAAGCATCAATTCTTCAATGCTTAGCTTTCTTTATAGTCCAACTCTCACATCCATACATGACCACTGGAAAAACCATAGCCTTACTAGACAGACCTTGTTGGCAATGTAATGTCTCTGCTTTTTAATTTGCTATTTAGGTTGGTCATAACTTTCCTTCCAAGGAATAAGTGTCTTTTAATTTCATGGCTGCAATCAACATCTGCAGTGGTTTTGGAGCCCAGAAAAATAAAATCAGATACTGTTTCCACTGTTTCTCCATCTATTTGCCATGAAGTGATGGGACTGGAAGCCATGATCTTCATTTTCTGAATGTTGAGCTTTAAGCCAACTTTTTCACTCTCCTCTTTCACTTTCATCAAGAGGCTCTTTAGCTCCTCTTCACTTTCTGCCATAAGGATTGTATCATCTGCATATCTGAGGTTATTGATATTTCTCCCAGCAATCTTGATTCTAGCTTCTGCTTCCTCAAGCCCAGCGTTTCTCATGATGTACTCTGCATATAAGTTAAATATGCAAGGTGACAGTATACAGCCTTGATGTACTCCTTTTCCTCTTTGGAACCAGTCTGTTGTTCCATGTCCAGTTCTAACTGTTGCTTCCTGACCTGCATGCAGGTTTCTCAAGAAGCAGGTCAGGTGGTCTGATATTCTCATCTGTTTCCAGATATAATAGTTTGCATCTGCTAATACCAAACTCTTCATCCAACCTTCCCCTTCGAAATCTATTCTCTACATCTATGAGTCTGTCTCTGTTTCATAGATAAATGCATTCATGTCATATTTTCAGTTTCACATGTGAGTGATAGCATATGCTATTTGTCTTTTACTTCATTTAGTATGATAATCTCTACATCCATTCATATTGCTTCAAATGGTGCCATTTTATTATTTCTTATGGCTGAGTAGTATTCCATTGCATATATGTACCACATCTTTATCCTTTCTTCTACCAATGGACATTCTTGTGGTTTCCACATCTTACCTATTTTAAATAGTACTGCTATGAACATAGAGGTGCATGTGTCTTTTTTAGAGTTTTGCCCTAATATATGCCCAGGAGTGGGATTGCAAGATCATATGACAACTCTATTTTTAGTCTTTTGAGGAACTTACTCAGTGGACATGAGTTTGGGTAAACTCCAGGAATTGGTGATGGACAGGGAGGCCACACGTGCTGCGGTTCATGGCTTCGCAAAGATCTGGACACTACTGAGTTACTGAACTGAACTGAACTATTGTATTCTCCACAGTCTCTGCAACAGTATACATTCCCACCAACAACGTAGGAGTTTCCTTTTTTTCTCCCACACCCTCTCCAGTATTTGCTGTTTGTAGACTTCTTAATGATGGGTGTTCTGAGGTGGTACATCTTGGTAGCTTTGATTTGCCTTTCTCTAAATTTGCAATGCTGAACATCATTTCATGTAACTATTGGCAATCTGTATGCAAAAGACAAGTTTTCTAATGTGAATTTCACATGATATAACTTGATTTATTTTTACCTCAAATTAAATAGATATATAACATGTCAAAAATCTTTCCAGCCTGATATACATTTGGAAATTTCTACTAATGCATACAAAGAAGCAGATAGGAGTACCACTCTTCCCATGAATAAGAAAATTACTAAGCTCCAGTCAAATGCCAAACATTTCAATGGCAATAACATAGGAAAGAAAAAACAAAGTAATATAGGTCTATTGAGCTGAATATAGCAGGGAAAAATCTAGCTTAAAAGAGATCCAAGTGCATGTTTGTGTGTATTTCAGAAACTAACTTAGAATATAGCTGGCCTAGAAAGTATGTTCCCTATTCAATACTGAATAATAATTAATACTTTAACATAGGATTAATGATTAAAATCTGTAATAATTTTCTCTGTATCTATAAGAAAAAATAGAAATATTTTTAAAGATCATTGAATATATAGTTCTAAAAAAAGAAAAGAAACATACAAATGAGTAATAATCATATGAATAGCTTTCCTATGCATTATTTTTCTTTTTTAATTCACTAAGAAAAAGAGTACAATAATAGCTACTATAATGAGATGCCACATTACTGTAGTCATATTGGTGAGAATTAGGAAAACCAGTAATCTCAGGGTCTGTTAGGATAGTGGGAACTAAGGACCTTTATGCAATGCTGGTGTGAGGGAAATGTGGCATGACAAAATTCATTTTGTTAATTGCGCCCATAACCTAAGACCAAACAATTCCATTTCTGAACATAAATCCTAGTTATGCAGATGAAGTCTATAAAGAGACATGCACAAAGTCTCTTTGTGCATGGGTAGTTAATATAGAGTAGATATTAAGAATATTAGTACATAGTATATATATGCATTAATGTTTATGCAGTGTGATGTGTGCTTTTTAAATATATGAAAATGTGTGCTACAGGTGTCATACAGTCACTATGACACATAAAGTAAAAATAAAAACACAAAACAACCCTAATAATTAGTCTGAGTAATATACACATATTTATACATGCATGCGTGTTCTCTCAGTTGTGTCCAACTCTTTGAGACCCCCATGAACTGCTCTTCTGTCCATGGGATTCTCTAGGAAAGAATGCTGGATTGGGTTGCCATTTCCCACTCCAGAGGATCTTTCCTAACCAGGGATTGAAACTGTGTTTCCTGTGGCTCCTCCATTTGAAGGCAAATTCTTTACGATTGAGCCACCTGCGAAGCTATACATATATATATATATATATATAACATTGAATTCATTAAAGGTAAGGAGACACACTGTGATTCTTATTGGGGGTTCATTTCCTTTCTTATAAA
Source organism: Capricornis sumatraensis (assembly GCF_032405125.1). Taxonomy (NCBI): domain Eukaryota; kingdom Metazoa; phylum Chordata; class Mammalia; order Artiodactyla; family Bovidae; genus Capricornis; species Capricornis sumatraensis. The sequence goes on along the minus strand of NC_091071.1, from coordinate 122,450,415 downwards.
ATGTATGGTGAAGTAAGGAACTTCATCATTACTGCAAATTATTTCAACAGCCACTCAGCCAGTGGTAATTTAAACAGAGTCCGTAGCACCCTGCAGTTCTGACTTCCATGTTATTGCTCAAGCCACACAGTAATTGGCCTCCTTTGCTCCTCCTCTCACGCTGAGTCATTGTGCTAAACCAGTTACTCTCTGCCTTTGTTTCTGCTTTACCAGCTGCTGCCAACTTTCTTGTGTGCCTCAAATTCAGACTCCTGAGAGAAAATCTGACTGTCTTCCTCCATCTGTCTACATTGTGTTGAGCATTTTTCTTATGACAAACAAGCCCCTAGATTGCTGGGTACTTCCCACATTGTGACTCTTCAGATAGCTCCTACTTCTTGGTCCAATCTTTTGTGAACAGAATCATCTCTTCTGGCTATCTTCTGCCTTGAACTCATTGGGCACATCCAAAGCCATGAAATTAAAAGATGCTTGCCCCTTAGAAGTTCTGACCAAAATAGACAGCATATTAAAAACTAGAGACATTACTTTGCCAACAGAGGTCCATCTAATCAAAGGTATGTCTTTTCTAGTAGTCATGTATGGATGTGAGAGTTGGACTATAAAGAAAGCTGAGCACCAAAGAATCAATGCTTTTGAACTGTGGTGTTGGAGAAGACTTTTGAGAGTCCCTTGGACTGCAGGGAGATCCATTCTAAAGGAGATCAGTCCTGAGTGTTCCTTGGAAGGACTCATGGTGAAGCTGAAACTCCAATTCTTTGGCTGCCTGATGTGAAGAACTGACTCATTTGAAAAGCCCCTAATGCTGGGAAAGATTGAAGGCAGGAAGAGAAGGGGATAGCAGAGGATGAAATGATCTGATGGCATCACTGACTCAGTGGACATGAGTTTGAGTAAAGTCCAGGAGTTGGTGATGGGCAGGGAGGCCTGGCGTGCTGCAGTCCATGGGGTCACAAAGTGTCTGACAGAACTGAACGACTGAACTGAACTGAAAGATCTATCATCACTTCACCCTTGCAATGTGACTTCCCTTGTGTGATACTTTATCACTGTGGTATTATCTGTGATCAATGAGGAAAGATGGTGTTGATGGCAGAATCAAAAACTGTATGTACCACTTGAATATCAGTTCCATATGGCAGTGCTACTGTGTATGTTAAGCCAATTTTGCAACCATAAAAGATGATAATGCTAGTAATTCAGGGTGAAAAACTTAAAAGTGAAGGTGCATGTCTGCATGCTAAGTTGCTTCAGTACTGTCAAATTCTTTGTGACCCTATAGGCTGTCGCCTGCTGGGTTCCTCTGTCCTTGGGATTCTCGAGGTAAAAATGCTTTAGGGGGTTTCCATGACCTGCTTCAGGGATCTTCCCAACCCAGGGATTAAACTGATGTCTCTTATGTGCCCTGAATTGATAGGGAGATTGTTTACCACTAGTGGAAACTGGAAAGCCCTTAAGAGTAACAGAATGTTGTTAAATCCCTATTTTTTGTTTCCTTGTGAACTGGTGAGACCTCACACTGGGTAGAGATGAGCACCACCACGAATCTTCTCTTGCCGGGGTCCAGCCCCAGTGGATCCAGGGAATTTGAAGCGGGGACGGCGTTGGCGAGGAAAGACTTATTTATCTTTTAATATAAGATTAGATTAGGAAGAAATAGTGTAGTAGGAAAATTTAGGTCGAGAAAAGGAGGCTGAATAACTTGGTATATGTGGAAAGCCAATAAAGTTCCAGACAAGGAACTTGCACCATCTACATTAGGCCACCGGCGTCCGTTTGAATATTGGAGAGTGCCCCACCTTGGGCTCTCTCTCTTACAGATCTCAGAAGCCAGGACAAGTAAGTATCCGTGGTGAGCCTCCCTGCTCCAGATGGGAATTCAGCCGGACAAAGGAAAGAACGACATGGGGAAGCCCAGCATCAGTACAAGACTCCAAAAACTATTTTTCAAAATCAGCTTATATACCCCAAGTTGTACATAATGGAATATGCAGAGTTATGCAGGGGCAGCAATCCTGACCCTCACTGAGACCAGGCTTTCTTTTTGCATACCCTCCCATATAAAAAAAGTCTCAGGTGGTTTACATTATCTTCTGGCCAAGAGGCTTGTTAACATTTTTATGGCTCTCTTCCTGGATAATTGTCTATCAACCAGAAAACTCCTTCTCCATAGAAGTGTTTTTTCTTTACTCTGCATCACCCTCAAAGTACTAAATAAAGTTACATTCCTGTAGAACAAAGGTGCAGTGGGTTATAACAAAGAAAGTACTTAACTCAAAGATCTGATGTTGCTAATACCAGGTCTACTACCTGTTTTTCTATATACCAACTATACCTAAAAATAAAAGATATGAAAATTTGGCAGCAAGTATTGGCTCAACCAATGAAACCTTTAATCGGTCCTATTCTAATGATTTTGACTCCTCGGAAGCCCATACTTTCCTAGGATGTTATAAGCTTCCTGTGCCTCAAACAATAACATGCGCAGCTGTACGAGTCCTGCAGGCAGGCTAAAAAGCCATCAGAGGGGTTTTTGAGTTGAAACACTCCTATTATGCCCAGGAGATTTATTATCTAAAAGCTCTAATTTTTTTCCAGAGAAAGGTGGTGGGGGGACAGTCCCCTGTTAATGACAGAAGAGTAGGTGGAAAGCATAACACAGTAAAGCAGGCAGATTCTGGCCTTGGGGGGTGGATGCCCAGGAATTTCCAGGGGGAATCCCTGAAGCCAATCACATCCTTGCGTTTTGTCAGGCTTCCTTCCACGTGACCTTGTCATGGGTGGGATTCCTCATGCTGGCTCCTGGCATTCTCTCACATGAGGAACTGTGTAGTCTCAAGAAATCATGCTCATTTAATATCTTTCAGCCTGCTATAAATTGGTATGCTTTGGAGAGAGCCTACTCATTACTGCAAACAATAAATTATACTAAATATTCACATCAGAGTACTAATTTTAGCCAAGTCTCCCACCTGGTCCTTGGAGGCTACACTAGCACATGGCACACACATAAATCTTAACTCAGAAGAGAGCTCTATGCATAGCAGGCACTCAGAGTGGCATAGACTCCAGAAAACAGTAATTCTTCTATATAAAAATGCAAACATATTCAGTCCAGTTCAGTCACTCAGTTGTGTCCTACTCTTTGTGACTCCATAGACTGCAGCACACCAGGCTTCCCTGTCCATCACCAACTTCCAGAACTTTTTCAAACTAATGTCCATCAAGTTGGTGATATCATACAGCCATCTCATCCTCTGTCTTCCCCTTCTCCTCCCACCTTCAAACTTTCCAAGTATCAGGGTCTTTTCTGATGAGTCGACTCTTCAAAGTAGGTGGCCAAAGTATTGGAGTTTCAGCTTCGGCATCAGTCCTTCCAATGAATATTCAGGATTGGTTTCCCTTAAGATTGACCGGTTTGATCTCCTTGTAGTCCAAGGGACTCAAGAGTCTTCTCCAACACCACAGTGAAAATATGTAAATACAAGCATGTTCCCCAGAATATCATTTATAGTATACTTTACTTCCAGATGAAATGAAGTAGCAAAGGCCATATTTTCCCTCCCACTCAATTTAACAATAGTAAGTCTTGGGGAACATATGAATCAATGGTGTTCGAGACAATGGAGATCAGACTTTGACATACAGTGGTCACTGAAACAAATATGAAGAAAAGGATTGCCACAGCTTAGCACCTTAGAACAGTCACCAGACTGTATTCTAGGGAGAGGTAACCCAGCAGAGCTCAGAGGCTACACTGACTTGAGGAAATGAAACTAAAAGTTCAGAAGGTCAATTGGTTGGGTTTTGCAGGGTAGCATGCCAGTAAGGATAGAGATGCTCAGAAAGGGAACACTGCACAGCTATGGAGATTCCCTGTTAGGTATACAAAGACAGCTTATTTCCTGTTTGTGAGGAAATTGCAGAGGGCTAGAAAGGAACAATCTGAGAGAATTAGAACAGTACCTGGTATTCAAAGAGTTCTGGAAATAATGACTGTTATTACCATGCCAACTAGAAAATTGTATTACTCTTGGGATGTACAGATTTAGAAAACAGGTTGGGAGGAGGGTTCCAGAAATGAGACACCCAGGGAACAATTTAAGGGGAGACCGATTTTCAAGTTTCCAAGGGCTAGCACATGAAAAGTGACTACTACCTCAAACTGACTACCTCTCGACATTTTTCAGTCTGGGAACTTACTCTTACGTAACCCCCAGCAAGTACTTGCAGGATCCTAAACATGAGTGCACCCTTATTTTGCACCCTGTGTTCCTCACTTGCCTCACCCAAGTTCCAGTTCTTCTCAGAAGACAGGAATAATTTATTACAGACTAAACACAGCTGTGGTCCTTCCTCAAAAAATAAAATAAAATAAAGCAAGATTAAAAAAAAAAAAAAAACTTCCAAATAATTTACCTGTGCTCTAGATCAAAGATCAAATATATTTATAGAAATAGAAAAATAGCTAGTTCTTACCTAAAAAGAGAAAACTTGACAAGGCCTGGCAATCAAATATGACCAGACAAGTAAAGAACAGAAAAACATAATCTGCATCAATGAGTAAAACCAAATGAGAATTGATACAGACTTCGAATACCAGAGTAGGATATTGAAGCAACCATTTTAATTATATTTATAGTCAAAAGTGAAAACATGAAAGATACAGAAAAAGATCCATAACACTAATTAAACTATAAAAATCAAGCACAGAGAAGAAAAAAAAAAGAATTTAACAAAATGAGAAGAACATCAGTGAGCTTCCAGAAAAATTCAAATGGGCTTAATGTACATATAGTTAAAGAGGGAGAATATGTAAAAAAAAAAAAAAAAAAATTTCAAGACATAGTGGGTGAAATTTTTCCAGATTTGACAAAAACTATAAATTCAACACTCATTAAGCTAAATGAGCTATAATTAAAAATATATATATATGAGGAAAAATCACTCCAAGACACATGATAATCATACTGCTCAGAAAACATAAAGGGTGATCACTTAAAGGAGCCACAGGGGGAAAAAAACCACATATTACATACAGAGGAAATAGAGGTTGGAAAGTGTAAAGTTCTGGTCAGAAAACAGTCAAATAGAAGACATTGGGGCTTCATGGGGTTTCATGTTTAAAGTACATGAAGAGAGAGAATGAGAGAGAGAGAGAGAAAGGGAGGGAGGGAAGGAAAGAGCAAAGGAAGGAAGAAACTATTAGAGTTCTATACAAGGAGAGTTATCTATCAAAAACTAAAGGTAATGGACATCTTAGACATATAAAAGCTGAATACTTTCATTACCATTAGGCCTGGACTATAAGAAATATTGAAAAATCTTTTATGGCAACTAAGCACGTGAAAAGATGTTCATCAGTGTTAGCAGGGAAATGCAAATTAAAGCTCAAATACATGCCACTACATATCTGTGGCTTAAAATGTAAATTTGAAATCTGATGACATCAAATGTTGTCAAGTATGTAGAACAACTGAAACACTCATCATTCTTCTTGGGGATTTAAAATGGTACAATCTCTTTGGAAAATAGTTTTTGACAGCTTCTAAAATGTCAAACATACAGGTATCCTGTGATCTAGCCATTCCTCTCTTAGGTATTTACTCAAGAAAAAAGCATACATCCATGCAAAAACTTTAACAAAGATTGTAGAAAATAACACATTTATTTTTTTTTTTAATGTGCTATTTCCAAATTAGAAATAGCCCAAATATGCATCAAGAAAAGAAGGTATAAAGAAAATGTGATATATATTGATATAAACAAAGGATACTATTCAACAATAAAAATAAATAAACTATTGTTACAGTCAACTACATTGGTGAATTTCAAAATAACCATATTGAGTGAAAGAAGCCAGGCAATCCTGAAAACATACTACATTTGTATGTGGTTTCAATTGTATAAAACCTTTATAAAATATGATTTCATTTGTATAAAACTTTACACAACAAACTATTTACTGACAGAATGGAGATCTGAGGTTGCCTGAGGACAGGTGAGCTGAGAAAGGGATGAAAAATTATACCGCCAAGAGTGAACTTTAAAGAGTAAGTGAGTATGTTTATTATTCTGAATGTGGTAACAATTTCACAAGTAGGCACATATACCATAACTTATCATCTTATTAACATATGCAGTTTATTTCATGTTAGATATATTAATAAAAATGCTACAAATACAATTAAAAATTGTGAAACTCCAGAAACACGTTTTTAAATTAATTTCTAAAATTTTACTTTTAATGAAGTGTAACTGATTTACAGTACTGTGATAGTTTCAGGTATATAAGACAATGATTCAGGTGTTTTTGCTTTGGCTCCATCCCTTCACTCTTTTTGGAGTTATTTCTCCACTGTTCTCCAGTAGCATATTGGGCATCTACTGACCTGGGGAGCTTCTCTTTCAGTATCCTATCATTTTGCCTTTTCACACAGCAGTGGATGTGACTGGTGATAGAAGCAAGGTCTGATGCAATAAAGAGCAATATTGCATAGGAACCTGGAATGGCAGGTCCATGAATCAAGGCAAATTGGAAGTGGTCAAACAAGAGATGGCAAGAGTAAGTGTCAACATTCTAGGAATCAGCAAACTAAAATGGACTGGAATGGGGGAATTTAACTCAGATGACCATTATATCTACTACTGTGGGCAGGAATCCCTCAGAAGAAATGGAGTAGCCATCATGGTCAACAAAAGAGTCTGAAATGCAGTACTTGGATGCAATCTCAAAAATGACAGAATGATCTCTGTTTATCTCCAGGGCAAACCATTCAATATCACAGTTATCCAAGTCTATGCCCCAACCAGTAATGCTGAAGAAGCTGAAGTTCAACGGTTTTATGAAGACCTATATGACCTTTTAGAACTAACACCTAAAAAAGATGTCCTTTTCATTACAGGGGACTGGAATGCAAAAGTAGGAAGTCAAGAAACACCTGGAGTAACAGGTAAATTTGGCCTTGGAATGTGGAATGAAGTAGAGCAAAGACTAATAGAGTTTTGCCAAGAAAATGCACTGGTCATAGCAAACACCCTCTTCCAACAACACAAGAGAAGACTCTACACATGGACATCACCAGATGGTCAACACTGAAATCAGATTGATTATATTCTTTGCAGCCAAAGATGGAGAAGCTCTAAACAGTAAACAAAAACAAGACCAGGAGCTGACTGTGTCTCAGATCATGAACTCCTTATTGCCAAATTCAGACTTAAATTGAAGAAAGTAGGGAATACCGCTAGACCATTCAGGTATGACCTAAATCAAATCCCTTAAGATTATACAGTGGAAGTGAGAAATAGATTCAAGGGCCTAGATCTGATAGATAGAGTGCCTGATGAAGTATGGAATGAGGTTCATGACATTGTACAGGAGACAGGGATCAAGACCATCCCCATGGAAAAGAAATGCAAAAAAGCAAAACGGCTGTCTGGGGAGGCCTTACAAATAGCTGTGAAAAGAAGAGAAGCAAAAGCAAAGGAGAAAATGAAAGATATAAGCATCTGAATGTAGAGTTCCAGTGAATAGCAAGAAGAGATAAGAAAGCCTTCTTCAGCAATCAATGCAAAGAAACCGAGGAAAAGAACAGAATGGGAAAGACTAGAGATCTCTTCAAGAAAATTAGAGATACCAAGGGAACATTTCATGCAAAGATGGGCTCGATAAAGGAAAGAAATGGTCTGGACATAATAAAAGCAGAAGATATTAAGAAGAGGTGGCAGAATACACAGGAGAACTGTACAAAAAAGATCTTCACAACTCAGGTAATCATGATGGTGTGATCCCTCACCTAGAGCCAGACATCCTGGAATGTGAAGTCAAGAGGGCCTTAGAGAGCATCACTACGAACAACGCTAGTGGAGGTGATGGAATTCCAGTTGAAATATTTCAAATCCTGAAAGATGATGTTGTGAAAGTTCTGCACTCAATATGCCAGCAAATTTGGAAAACTCAGCAGTGGCCACAGGACTGGAAAAAGTCTGTTTTCATTCCAATCCCAAAGAAAGGCAATGACAAAGAATGCTCAAACTACCACACAATTGCACTCATCTCATATGCTAGTAAAGTAATGCTCAACATTGTCCAAGCCAGGCTTCAGCCTGGCTGAACTCCCTGATGTTCAAGCTGATTTTATTTTTTTATTTTTTTTATTTTTTTGTTTTGTTTTGTTTTGTTTTGTTTTTCTCTTTTTCTTTTTTATTAAATTTTAAAATCTTTAATTCTTACATGTGTTCCCAAACATGAAACCCCCTCCCACCTCCCTCCCCATAACATCTCTGTGGGTCATCCCCATGCACCAGCCCCAAGCATGCTGTATCCTGCGTCAGACATAGACTGGCGATTCAATTCTTACATGATAGTATACATGATAGAATGCCATTCTCCCAAATCATCCCGCCCTCTCCCTCTCTCTCTGAGTCCAAAAGTCCGTTATACACAGCTGTGTCTTTTTTCCTGTCTTGCATACAGGGTCGTCATTGCCATCTTTCTAAATTCCATATATATGTGTTAGTATACTGTATTGGTGTTTTTCTTTCTGGCTTACTTCACTCTGTATAATCGGCTCCAGTTTCAACCATCTCATCAGAACTGATTCAAATGAATTCTTTTTAACGGCTGAGTAATACTCCATTGTGTACATGTACCACAGCTTTCTTATCCATTCATCTGCTGATGGACATCTAGGTTGTTTCCATGTCCTGGCTATTATAAACAGTGCTGCGATGAACATTGGGGTACATGTGTCTCTTTCAATTCTGGTTTCCTCGGTGTGTATACCCAGCAGTGGGATTGCTGGGTCATAAGGTAGTTCTATTTGCAATTTTTTAAGGAATCTCCACACTGTTCTCCATAGTGGCTGTACTAGTTTGCATTCCCACCAACAGTGTAGGAGGGTTCCCTTTTCTCCACACCCTCTCCAGCATTTATTGCTTGCAGATTTTTGGATCGCAGCCATTCTGACTGGTGTGAAGTGGTACCTCATTGTGGTTTTGATTTGCATTTCTCTGATAATGAGTGATGTTGAGCATCTTTTCATGTGTTTGTTAGCCATCCGTATGTCTTCTTTGGAGAAATGTCTATTTAGTTCTTTGGCCCATTTTTTGATTGGGTCATTTATTTTTCTGGAATTGAGCTGCATAAGTTGCTTGTATATTTTTGAGATTAGTTGTTTGTCAGTTGCTTCATTTGCTATTATTTTCTCCCATTCAGAAGGCTGTCTTTTCACCTTGCGTATATTTTCCTTTGTTGTGCAGAAGCTTTTAATTTTAATTAGATCCCATTTGTTTATTTTTGCTTTTATTTCCAGAATTCTGGGAGGTGGATCATAGAGGATCCTGCTGTGATTTATGTCTGAGAGTGTTTTGCCTATATTCTCCTCTAGGAGTTTTAGAAAAGGCAGAGGAACCAGAGATCAAATTGCCAACATCTGCTGGATCATGGAAAAAGCAAGAGAGTTCCAGAAAAACATCTATTTCTGCTTTATTGACTATGCCAAAGCCTTTGACTGTGTGGATCACAATAAACTGTGGAAAATTCTGAAAGAGATGGGAATACCAGACCACCTGACCTGCCTCTTGAGAAATCTGTATGCAGGATAGGAAGCAACAGTTAGAACTGGACATGGAACAACAGACTGGTTCCAAATAGGAAAAGGATTGCGTCAAGGCTGTATATTGTCAGCCTGCTTATTTAACTTCTATGCAGAGTACATCATGAGAAACGCTGGACTGGAAGAAACACAAGCTGGAATCAAGATTGCTGGGAGAAATATCAATAAACTCAGATATGCAGATGATACCACTCTTATGGCAGAAAGTGAAGAGGAGATAAAAAGCCTCTTGATGAAAGTGAAAGAGGAGAGTGAAAAAGTTGGCTTAAAGCTCAACATTCAGAAAAGGAAGATCATGGCATCCGATCCAATCACTTCATGGGGAATAGATGGGGAAACAGTGGAAACAGTGTCAGACTTTATTTTTGGGGGGCTCCAAGATCACTGCAGATGGTGATTGCAGCCATGAAATTAAAAGACGCTTGCTCCTTGGAAGAAAAATTATGACCAACCTAGATAGTATATTCAAAAGCAGAGACATTACTTTGCCGACAAGGTCCATCTAGTCAAGGCTATGGTTTTTCCTGTGGTCATGTATGGATATGAGAATTGAACTGTGAAGAAGGCTGAGCGCCAAAGAATTGATGCTTTTGAACTGTGGTGTTAGAGAAACTCTTGAGAGTACCTTGGACTGCAAGGAGATCCAACCAGTCCATTCTGAAGGAGATCAGCCCTGGGATTTCATTGAAAGGAATGATGCTAAGGCTGAAACTCCAGTACTTTGTCCACCTCATGTGAAGAGTTGACTCATTGGAAAAGACTCTGATGCTGGGAGGGATTGGGGGCAGGAGGAGAAGGGGACGACTGAGGATGAGATGGCTGGATGGCATCACTGACTCGATGAACGTGAGTCTGGGTTAAATCCGGGAGTTTGTGATGGACAGGGAGGCCTGGCATGATGCGATTCATGGTGTCGCAAAGAATCGGACACGACTGAGCGACTGAACTGAACTGAACTGAACTGAACTGATTCAGGTGTAGAGCATAGTTCAGAATTATTACATTCTTTGTCATTCTTTTCTCTTATGTTGTTACTAAATATTGAGTTTAGTTTCTTGTGCTATACAGTAGGTCTTTGCTGGTTTTCTGTTTTCCCAGGAACAAATGTAATTGTTATATGCTTACAGTAGTGCATTGTTTACATATCATGGTATACTTCATGTACTAGACTGTTATGAAATTATTAAGAAAAATGTTGAAGAAGACTGAGATATCAAAAGACATTGAAATGATATTAATTGTCAATATGTTCATCAATGCCAAGATATGCATGAACACTGCATGACAGCCTACATTTACTATATGAAGATGTTTAATAACTATTATTTACTGTTTTGCTGTATCAGAGCCAAGGATGATGTTAACATATTGGTCATTCAGTACTTTATATTATCTTGTCAATTTTCTACTCCATGTATATTACTAACCATAAAACTGGATATCAATGAAATATTACAATTATTCATTAGTGAAGTTCAGGAAGTTTTTTTGTTTGTTTGTTTGTTTTGTTTTACTTTACAATACTGTATTGGTTTTGCCATACATCAACATGAATCTGCCACGGGTATACATAAGTTCCCACTCCTGAACCCCCCTCCCACCTCCCTCCCCACATCATCCCTCTGGGTCATCCCATTACACCAGCCCCAAGCATCCTGTATCTATTTTCCTATATACAGAAAATATTATCATCATAAAAAATCTTAGAATACAGAGTCATATGACATATATAAGTCATTTCTACAATTGCACTTACAAATTCACTAAGAGAAAGCTACTGGCAGAAACAATGACATAACTTCAGGTTTCTGAATTTCAATTCTTTTTAAAGTCTTTCAAAAGATGCTATCTGACTTTTCAGAATAAATGTGCACAAAGAAGAGTTATCAGTTTTTAAATTAAACAAAAGTTAAGAGCTGAGTCTTCAGTCTGTTGACCATTTTGCTAAATAAACCAGCTTGGGCTTGTTGAAAAGTTCAAAATGTTAGATTTTCTTAACACAGAGTAGGCAATGAAAGACAAATTAATATTTACATTAGAAAAATGAATAGAATTATACATAAATATTACATGGATAATATTAATAGCGGTAGTAAAAATGACTTTATTGTTCACAACCAGGATAATTCATTAAGTTGGCAACCTTTTTCTCATTATGTCATGAAATAGCATGACTTATAGATTTCCTCAATTAATTTTAATTATTTTGAAGCAGTCACATATTTTTGAATTGGTCTAAAATCTAAAAAATTATATTGAAACATACTTTTATAATTAAGTAAACACTGACAGAAGTTTTTGTTTAAACATAGTAAATTGAATACAGAGAGACATACAAATGTCAGCTGATTATTTTCTCGTTCTTTTGCAGTTTTACTGTTCCATTTTTTCTCTCTTGCTGACTTCCTTAGTTATTCATTATTGCTTCAATTGTAAAAAATGTAAATGGTTTACATTTTACAATCAAAAGACACAGAGTGACTGAATGGATGAAAAAACAAGACCCAGTTGCCTACAAGAGGCTCATCTTAGCATTTAATATCCATGGGATCAAGTGACTTGATGGAAAAAGATATTCCATGCAAGTAGAAATCCAAAGAAAGGGAGGGATAGAAATATATGAGACAAAACATACTTTAATTCAAAAACTATAGCAAGAAACAATATATTTATATAATGATAAAAAGGATCAATTCATGAAGAGAAAATAACAATCAAAAATATACATATACCCAACATCAGATCATGTGCATATATCAAGCAAATACTTAAATTTATGCAGAAAGAAATAGACAATATTCCAATAATGGTAAAAGACTTTAATACCCCACTTTAAACAATAGATAAATCCTAGACAAAAACTCAATAAGGAAACACTGGACTCAAACTGTGCTTTAATTCCAAAATAAATACATTTATAGAACATTCCTTCCAATAGAAAGTATAATACATTTACTGGAGAAACATTCTCCAGAATAGAACATATGTTAGATCACAAAATAAATGTTAGTGAACCTAAGAAGATTGAAATTATACAAATATATTTTTCTGATCACAATGGTGTGAAATTAGACATCAATAACAAGAAGAAAACTAGAATCAGCAACAAGAAGAAAAGTGGACAATTAATAAATATTTGGAAATTAAATGTCAAACTCTTGAATAATTAATGTCGATGAAGAAAGAAAAAAAGTCTTGAAAAAGATGAATACAACATATTAAAACTGCATAAAAAGCAAATATAAGAGGGAAATTTATAGCAATATATGTCTACACAAGAGAAAAAGAAAGATTTCAAATAAACAAACTCACTTTACAACTCAAGGAACTAGAAAGAGAAGGATAAAGAAAGCCTAAAGTTAGAGAAAGAAAGAAATAACAAATCAGGGCAGAAGTAAATTAAATATTGACCAGAAAAACAATAAGATAGGTAAAAAAAATCAATGAAATGAATAACTGGTTTTTAAAAAGATAAAATTAACACATTTTTAGCTAGACTAAGGTGGCTCAAATGGTAAAGCATCTGCCTACAATGTGGTAGACCCAGGTTCGGTCCCTGGGTTGGGAAGATCCCCTGGAGAAGGAAATGGCAACCCACTCCAGTATTCTTGCCTGGAAAATCCCATAGACAGAGGAGCCTGGCAGGCTACAGTTCATGGGGTCGCAAAGAGTTGGACATTACAACGAATTCACTTTCACTTTCAAGAAAGATCAAAGTTTCAAATAAGTAATACAAGAAGTGAAAGAGAAGATATTGCAACTTACACAATAGAAATATAACTTTCACTCAGTATGATCACATTTTACTTAACTGGACTACATTCACAAAGACTTCATTTCCAAATAAGGTCTCACTTACAGGCATCTGGGATTAGGACTTCAGTATATTTTTTTAGGAAGCACAATTAAGTCCATTATAAAAGTCACGACCACCTAATTTGGCCACCTAATGCCAAGAGCCAACTCCCTAGAAAAGACCCTGATGCTGGGAAAGATTGTGGGTAGGAGGAGGAGAAGGTGACAGAAGATGAAATGGTTAGAGAGCATCACTGATTCAATGGACCTGAGTTTAAGCAAACTCCAGGAGATAGTGAAGGACAAGGAAGACTGGCAGTTCTGCAGTCCATGGGGTTGCAAAGAGTTGGACAAGACAGAAAAATAAAATGCATGACAAGTAAATACAAAAGTGATTTTTATTAAATGTACAGTTTTAAGTAAATGTATTTTTAATGGTAGTACAACTTAACAAACTTAAAATACTTAAATTGTCAATGAACAGTTCATTGAATTTAGTTACTTAACAAATCATATATCCAGCCAAGTTAAAAAAAGAAGAATGTTAATAAAACTTCAGTGGTTTCCCTTATGACCTACCCAGACATGTTCTACCCAATCAGAAGTTAGCCATTATTCTGATTTCAATGATCACTGGATAGCTTCACCTACTTTGAATATTTTATGATGGAATTACACAATGTTTACTCATTTCTGAGAACTTTCACTGTATGTTATGTTTATTAAATCTTCCTTATTTTTGCACATAGCATACCTTTCAGGAATGACTTCCAGATCGTATAGAACTGACACAGGAGGGGAGCTACCACCATGAATGTGTCAAATTACTGAGTCCAAAAACAGATTATGGGAGGTATGATTCTGGAATTAAAAGGGTTAATCTGGAAACTCTGATTATCATCATCATCACTAGACCTCAGTCTCTCTCTCTATTTTTTTTTGGGGGGGGGGGCTGTGTTGGGTCTTCATTGCGATGTGCAGGCTGTTCATTGTGGCATGTGCGATTCTCTAGTGGCTTTCTCATTGTTATGCGTCAGCTTAGTTGCTCCATGAATGTGGTATCTTGCTTCCCTGATCAGGGATCAAATTTGCATCCCTGCACTGTAAGGTGGCTTCTCAGCTAGTGGACCACCAGGGAAGGCCCTCCCTTAGTGTCTTTGGGGCACTCAAGGAAAAGAGAATGGATGTTGAAATACTACAATACTGGTGCAGAAAAACCTTACAACTCCCTCAAGGGCTTCTGCATAGCAGAACCTACTTAGCATCAAGAAACAGCTACAAGAGGAGCCTGGGGAATTAAATTTTAACTTTGCATTCTCTGAAGTAGCTGAAGGTCCCTAGGAGGGAGACGGAAAAGCAACCTGTAGCATCAACCACATGGTGAAAAGAAAGATACACATAAAGGAGCCAAAGATTGCACTGGGTTCTGAGATACAAGAGGTTTATTGGTGGGGACTGAAATGAATAAAGACTATTTCAAGCAAATACAAGAGAAAATGCCTGGTAGATTCTGAAGCTATAGTTTAGTTTGAGATTATAAGAATTACAAAAATGACACTGTAGTCAAGTAAAAGACAGGCTCCACTTTGATTCTCATCTTGTTTTTATTTTAATGAGCCTTGTCTCTTTACGGAATTAAAGTATTACTTTAATGTGGCAAAAATATGAACTGAGCAAAAGTATAGACAATGTAATCATTCCTCTCATCCTGTCTATCCCTCTTGTCTTCTAGTACCACTCCTCAGAGTCAACTCTTGCATTAGAAATATTGAAGTGTGTCCACATATATATTTATGTATTCAGAAAAAAAAAAAGAGTGCATTCTACTCTGTATCTGGGATTTATCCTAGAGAAGCTTCCCAATTAGTACATGCAAACCTAATAATTCATCTCAATATGTTTAATCAACAACCCATTCTGGTTATTTAAGTTGTTTTTGTATCTATGTTTCTTCTACCTGTACTTGTACCTGTATATAAAGATATACATCTGTATATGTGCATGCATATACATATACATCTGTATTATATACATGTGTATATAATAAAATATATATAAATGTATTTGTATGATGTATACATTCTAACTAAAGATTTTTTTTTTAAAGAAGAAATTTTACTGGGTCATATATATTTACTTTAAAAAATGAGGTGTATTGCCAAGTCTTTCAGAGAGATTGTTCTAATTTTTCCTTAACAACAACAGTGCCTCAGGGTGTCTTATTTTTTAGCATGTACATCTACAAAATAAGGCTTTGCTGTGTTTAATAAATTGTCTGGATTAATAAACATGTCAAGATTAATGAAAGGGTAAAACATAAAATTTATTGTATTTCAACTTACAATTTTTGCTTATAAGTGATATTGGATCTGGCCAGTTTAAAACCTAAAAAGATGTCTCTGGAAGGGCTGTATGGTGGATGAAGGTTAAATTTGAACTTTATAGAGAAGTCACGCAATGGGACAAATTAGAAATCATTTTCAATTAACAAAAAATAAATATTTATTCTGTAGATTCTGTAGATGGGAAGGGGATGGGATATTTATCTGAGAAGAATGTAGGAAAGGATAGAATATTTACCTATTGACTTCTCCAATTCAGCTATCTATTAGGCTTAAGGATGTTGAGCTTTCTAATTTTTTTTTTTTAATGATAATGACTTAACCTGACATTATGTTGGAAATTAGCCCTAAATACCATAAGAAAGTAATGGTTGAGAATCTAGAGTCCTTCTCCTAATCTGCAAATCTACATTTGTGCCTGGAGAATAATTTGTGACACAGGCGATATTGCTACAAAATCATCCATTGATTTTGGAAATGGCACTAAAACATGTATCATATTATATGTAAAGTGAATCGCCAGTCCAGGTTCAATGCATGATACAGAATGCTTGGGGCTGGTGCACTGGGATGACCCAGAGGGATGGTATGGGGAGAGAGGTGGGAGGGGGGTTCAGGATGGGGAACACGTGTACACCCGTGGTGGATTCAAGTTGATGTATGGCAAAAACAAGACAATATTTTAAAGTAGTTAGCCTCCAATTAAAATAAATAATTTTTTATTAAAAGAAGGAAAAAAAAAGAAAATGTACCTAGTATCATTTTAAGAGGTGGTTCTTCAACAGACAATGGAAACAGAGGTATAATTTAAAGACAATAATAATAATAATAAAAGAAAGCTAAGCATCAAAATACAGTAACAGCTGGTAGTTTGGAGGGAATAACACAGACTGATCTTTACTTATAAATAACTCTATTAATGCCCTTATCTGGAATGAGGCTGTTTTTAATCAAAATAGGTTTCTGGGAAGACGGTTTGTTTTTCTTTGTCTGGCAAAGGCCAACATTTGATTTTAGTCTCTAGAAATATTACATGTCCTCCAGTAACACCATGGTACAAATTTGATAATTTCCTGACTAAAAGAGACTAGAGTTAACATATGTAGATTGCTTCTTATTTGGATAGAAAATGACACAAGTGATGAAATTACTAAAAAATCATACAGGAAATCATGAGAATAAATGGGAAATAACAGTATATTTTGACTCCTAAGCTAGTCCTCATAGTCATATTAATAATTATCATACTGTTAGTGATACCAGAAATAGCATAGCATTGTAGAAATTTAAAGAATCTACAAAACAAACATTATGGCTGTATTGACTATGGTATTAATGGAATATCTGATGGCAACCATACTTAAATTATTAGTTACAAAGACAATATAAATTCAGCAAGCTAAATGTTATATGACACAGTTTTGTAAATATAAAACCAAAGCTACTAATTATTTTTCCTCTAAAGAGCAGAATAAATCTTCTGTAGTCTGAATTAAAAATGTATATTGACCAGCAATCTTATTTATTTTCCCTTTACTTTTTTTACCCTCTTATTATGCTGTCTAATTCCCTATGAGACAAAGATGGTGAAACAAATGGTACTTTCTTAAACATCCAAGTTTAATCCTGAGTGAGACTGTAATCAAACACACTTACATGGGGTGTACATCACAGAATGAATGCACTGTATTCTTTACAATGCCTGCTGATGATGTTTTAATTTTTAAGGCATCAATAGAGTCATAATCATTGAAATATCTAATAAGAAAGTAATTACAACAGAAAAAAAAAATCTAAACCACTTAAGCTACTCAAGTATGTATGAATGATTCACGATTGTCCAACTGAAAGAACTCGTAGAATGAAATACATGTTTTGCATTAATCTCATTACATTTTTGTTTAAAAAGTATTCAGTTCAGTTCAGTTCAGTCACCCAGTCGTGTCCGACTCTTTGTGACCCCATGAATCACAACACGTTAGGCCTCCCTGCCATCACCAACCCCCGGAGTTCACTCAGACTCATGTCCATTGAGTCAGTGATGCCATCCAGCCATCTCATCCTCTGTCGGCCCCTTGTCCTCCTGCCCTCAATCCCTCCCAGCATCAGAGTATTTTCCAATGGGTCAACTCTTCGCTATAAAGCTATAAAAAGGAACAAAGTTGGATCATTGGTATAGATGTGGATGGACCCAGAGTTTGTCATACAGAGTGAAGTAAGTCAGAAAGAAAAAAAAAAAAAAAAAGCATCATATATTAATGAATACATATATGTGGAATCTGGGAAAATGGTATAATGATCTTATTTGCAAAGTAGAAATAAAGACAGAGATGTAGAGGACAAACATGGACACCAAAGGGAGAAAGGGAGTGGTGGGTGAATTGGATGACTGAGATTGACATATGTATGCTATTGATACAATGTATGAAATAGATAACTATTGAGATCCTACTGTATAGCTCGTGAAATTCTACATAGTGGTGACCTAGAGGGGGAAGATATCCAAAAAGAGGGAATATATGTATTCATTTTGCTATACAGTAGAAACTAATACAACATTGTAAAGTAATTATACATCAATAAAATTAATTAAAAAAATAAAGATTGATGATGAAATTGAATTTCGAAAGCCTTCTATTATACTTCTGTGTCTCTGTTGCTTCTTCCTTACCTCTGGTCCCAGTTCATTGTCAGTGAAATTGCTGGAGTAGACAATTTTAAAATTGCGTGCATTCTAAGTCATTGAGTCATGTTCAGCTATTTGTGACTCTATGGACTGTGGCCCTCCAGGCTTCTTTGTCCATGGGATTTTTGAGCCAAGAATACTGGAGTGGGTAGCCATTTCATTCACCAGAGGATCTTCCCAACCCAGGGACCAAACCTTCATCTCCTTCAATGGCAGGTGGATTCTTCACCGCCAAGTCACCTTGGAATCCCTTTTAAAAGGCAGATCTTCCTAAAATTCTTCAAAGGCTTCCTATTGCATATGGGATTAATTCTAAATTCTTAAGCACGACATGCAAAGACCCCAGGGAAAGCTGCTGATTTTTTTCTCCAGTCTGGGCTATGATGATCCCATACCTCACCTATCAAAACTTCTGCCAAACTAATACATTCCCCAAGAAGGTGCATGCCTGCAGTATTTTTTAATTAATTAATTAATTTTAATTGGAGGCTAATTACTTTACAATATTGTAGTGGTTTTTGCCATACATTGACATGAATCAGCCATGGGCATACATGTGTTCCCCATCCAGATCCCCCAAAGTCATCCCAGTGCACCAGCCCTGAGCACCCTGTCTCGTGCATCAAACCTGGACTGGCAATCCTCTTCACGTATGCTAATATACACGTTTCAATGCTACCCTCTCAAATAATCCCACCCTCGCCTTCTCCCACAGAGTCCAAGAGACTGTTCTTTATATCTGTGTCTCTTTTGCTGTCTCACATATAGGGTCATCATTGTCATCATTCTAAATTCTGTCTTTTCACCTTACTTATAGTTTCCTTCGTCGTGCAAAGCTTTTAACTTTAATTAGGTTCCAATTTTTTTAGTTTTGCTTTTATTTCCATTACTCTGGAAGGCGAGTCATAGAGGATCCTGCTGTGGTTTATGTCAGAGAGCGTTTTGCCTATGTTCTCCTCTAGGAGTTTTATAGTTTCTGGTCTTACATTTAGACCTTTAATCCATTTTGAGTTTATTTTTGTGTATGGTGTTAGAAAGTGTTCTAGTTTCATTCTTTTACAAGTGTCTGGCCAGTTTTCTCAGCACCACTTGTTAGGGAGATTGTCTTTTCTCCATTGTATATTCTTGCCTCCTTTGTCAAAGATAAGTTGTCCATAGGTGTGTGGATTTATCTTTGGGCTTTCTATTTTGTTCCATTGATCTATATTTATGTCTTTGTACCAATACCATACTGTCTTGATGACTGTAGCTTTGTAGTATATTCTGAAGTCAGATAGGTTGATTCCTCCAGGTCCATTCTTCTCTTTCAAGATTGCCTTGGCTATTCGAGGTTTTTTGTATTTCCATACAAATTGTGAAATTATTTGTTCTAGTTCTCTGAAAAATATTGTTGGTAGCTTGATAGGGATTGCATTGAATCTATAGATTGCTTTGGGTAGTATACTCGTTTGGAGGGGTCCCTCCTTCTCAGCCTGCTCTTTCTGTGTGATCACATATTTGTCTTTCAAGGATCAACAGAAACACCATCTAATACATCATGTATGTCCCAGGTAACCAAGTAAAATCACTCTTTCCCTCTTTTCTGCCGTAATCATATGCATTTGATTTTTGTGGCTGCTTTTTTCTCCTTACACCATTTTCCCATTTGGGACACTCCTCCTGGTTGGTACTATGAAGACTAGGATTCAGGGCTCTCCTGAATAACCAGGAGTTATTACATCCAGTGGCTTCCCCGGTGGCTCAGTAGTAAAGAATCCACCTGCCAATGCAGGAGACGTGGGTTCGATCTCTGGGTTGGGAATATCCCCTGGAGAAGGAAATGGCAACCCACTCCAGTATTCTTGCCTAAAAAATTCCATAGACAGAGGAGCCTGGCAGGCTACAGTCCATAGTGTTGTAAAGAGTTGGACATGACTGAGTGACTAAACAAAAACAGTTGCCTCAAATGCTGAGCAGGAGGATTCTTTCAAGGAATCAGTAGGGGAATGATTACAGGCAGTGTTTTTACTAGATTAGTGTTGCTAAATATTTTTTGGTTTTCAAACAAATGGTGAGAGAAACCTGGTAAGATGTGAGACTGGGTGAGCTGAAAGCCAGGATTCCATCTTCATGGATTAAGTGAATGGTAAAGAGTGAAGACTCTTGAGGAAAGGATCAGAAAAAGGAAACAGAAAGAGTCACAAATCAATTCCCATCCCTGACTCCTATGTCTCTTCTCCTTTTCTGATTTTCTACATGACTCCTTTTTCTACTTTAAGCTAACCTGAGATGTGTTTTTTTAAAAACAGAACAAATGTTCATGGTATCAGACTATGGAGACTTCTATTATAGTTATTATAAGATTTTACTCAAAACATTTATTTCCATGCTACTGACTCTCAGCATTTTGAAATCTAAATTTAGCTACTTACTCATTTTAAATGAATGTATTCTTTTCTGAAAGTAAAAAAGTAGTTAAAGGAACATGCCTCTTGTCACACTGATGGTTATACTCAAGCGGCTATATTGAAAGGCAGAGTTTAAGGATGGACTTAGGCACCACAATGTCATTTACTCTGAGACCTCATTTGAAAACAAACTGGGATAGTCAACAAAATAATCGTAGGAATTAGAAAACGTGAACATTTAGTCCTACTATTGCTTTCTCTGGTTTATTGTAGAATCGACACTTCTAAGCAGATGTAATGGGAACGTCATTAGAGTTTCTGCAGCTGCTGCTGCTGCTAAGCTGCTTCAGTCATGTCCGACTCTGTGTGACCCCTTAGACATGCTAGGACAACTGTCTTGATAAAGGTGATCTAACATGGTGGGTGCTTGTCTAGTCTCTATTTCTTAATGGGGAAATCTGAGATTGCAGATTCTCAAATGATAGTCAGAGGAGGAAAGGGCCTCTACATAGTGATCAGCAGATGCCAAGGGCAGTTGGAGCAAATCATAAACCTGCTGTAACCCTCAGTGTTTATTAGCTTCCTCCTCATTAATTACCTGAAGTTACCCACAGTCCATTGTGTTCTGTAGTTAAGCTTACAGAGAGCATTTTGCTACGTTTTTTTGTAATGTAGTCATATTGCCATATAGCTTGGGGAAAACACACACACACACACAAAAGTATGTCTTGGCCATGCTTATTTGCTTTAGAATATAAACGTCTCTTTAAACAAGATGGATGTCTGTTGAAGCAATGCCTTCTCTTTTCAAGTTCAACAGAAATGCTTTCCAGGATGTGTCTCCTGGGGAATTGTGAAAGTGTTCACTAGATGATAAATATGAAGATCCAGAAGGTGACAGTGCTTCCTAAATCAGACTTTTGATTAAGATCCCAGCAGAATCTCATGTCATGATCAAAACAGCCTGAAACATCTGAAATGGTCTTGGGATAAATAGCAATTAGGACAAAAGTTTGCACAGTGTTCTTTAAACCTGTGATGATTTTGCCTGCTTTGAGAGAAGTATCTTTATTAATATCCAGACTACTATGGCTGATTCATGTTGATACTTGGCAGAAAACAATAAAATTCTGTAAAGCAATTATCCTTCAAATAAAATACACACACACCCACACACACAAAGATCCAGACTAAGTCTCATTGATCATGTAATTCAAACTTTTGTTAGTACAAATGGGGAAGAGTCATAAAGAAATTAAGAAGATGGGCCCATGTGCACATAGCTGACTCACAGATTCAAGACAAAAAATAAACAACTGAAAAATAATATACTAGCAACACCTCTTCATACCTATTTTGGAAGCATGTTGCTTTTTATTTTTCTTTTTTTAAGTTGAAATTTACAATGTTGTATTAATTTCAGCATAATGATTCAGTTATATATATATATATATATATATATATACATTATTTTTCATATTTTGTTCTTTTGTAGATTATTATAAGATATTGAGCATAGTTCCCCATGCTATATAGCAAGTCCTTGTTTATCTATATTGTTTGGAGAAGTATCAATAACCTCAGATATGAGGATGACACTATCTTATGGCAGAAAGTGAATAGGAATTAAAGAACCTCTTGATGAAGGTGAAAGAGAAGACTGAAAAAGTTGGTTTAAAATTCAATATTCAAAAACTGAAGATCATGGCATCTAGTCCTATCACTTCATGGCAAATAGTTGGGGAAACAATGGAAACAGTGAGAAACTTTATTTCCATAGGCTCCAAAATCTTTGCAGATGGTGACTGCAGCCATGAAATTAAAATACGTTTGCTCCTTGGAAGAAAAGTTATGAAAAACCTAGACAGCATATTCAAAAGCAGAGACATTACTTTGCCAATGAAGGTCCATCTAGTCAAAGCTATGGTTTTCCCAGTAGTCATGTATGGATGTGAGAGTTGGACCATAAACAAAACTGAGCAATGAAGAATGGATGCTTTTGAACTGTGGTGTTGGGGAAGACTCTTGAGAGTCCCTTGGAATGCAAGAAGATCCAATTAGTCAGTCCTAAAGGAAATCAATCTTGAATAGTCATTGGAAGGACTGATGATAAAGTTGAAGCTCCAATACTTTGGCCACCTGATGCAAAGAGCCAAATCTTTAGAAAAAATCCTGATGATGGGAAAGATTGAAGGCAGGAGAAGAAGGGGACAACAGAGGATGAGCTGGTTACATGGTATCACCAGCTCAATGGATGTGAGTTTGAGTGATCTCAGGGAGATGATGGAGGACAGGGAAGCCTGGCATGCTGCAGTCCATGGGGTGACAAAGTGTCAGAAAGAACTATGCAACTGAAACACAACGTATATAGTTGTAAGTGGATGCTAATCCCAAGATCCTAATTTATCCCACCCTCCCCCCTCCCCTCTTTTGGTAACCATAAGTTTGTTTTCCACGTGAGCCTATTTTTTTAATAAGTTCATTTTTGCCATATGATACATGTAAATGATATCATATAAGTGATATCTTGTGATATTTGTCTTTCTCTGACAACATATAAGTGATATCTCAAGATGTTTGTTTTTCTCTGACTTAATTTCACATAGTGAGAGAGTCAATTCCTAGGCAGGCTGATAAGAAGTCCAGGGTCCCTGAGGAGGAGGAGCAGAAAGGTGTCTGGGGCTCTCAAGGAGGAGATAGGGGTCTGGAATTCTCAAGGAGGAGGAAAGGATAATTGTTTTTTTCCCCTCTTCATTCCTCAGTCTTAGTAAGAATTATATAACAGCAATGTATCCTGCTTGATGATATGTTTCTCCTTCTTGAGAACCTTCTGACCAATAATGTTATCTTAAAATGTATATTATGGGAGTGGGTCTAGTAAGATCTCTACAACCATGAGACATTCTTTTGATCTATTGTAATAACCAATTAAAAAAGTATATAACTACCTTGCTTAGACTAGTGAAGAGGGCACTCTCTGTCCCCACTCTGATGTCTATGTCAGAAGCTTTCTTTGCCTCTTTTTCACTTAAAAAAAAACTCTGCTACACAAAAGCTCTTGAATGATCAAGCCTGGTCCCTGGTCCTGAAGCTAAATGTTCTTCTTTGGAGATAACAAATCTGATATAATTCACTGTAAGCTATCATCTTCGGGGATGGCCCGGGATCTTCAGGACAAGTTAAGAACACTCAGAGCTGTAGCCTCTCTACTTTCTCAATGTACATGTTTTTTGCTTTGCTTTACTAATTCCATGGTGTGCTTGTGTGAATAAATGGCCCCCCTGCACAAAGGATGTGATGAGCCCTGCTCTACAGTTTTGCAGCGCCATGTAATGACTGAAGTCAGCCCCCAAAAGGAGACCCTTGTAGGGGTTTATACCAACCTGTCGATGCCAAGAGACACCCAACATCCCTGTGAGGGGAGCAGCAAGAAATGGGCAAAACGTGTGGACTAAACTTTCCTTTCTGTGTCACCTTTTCCTGGTCTCTTTGACCATTTTGTAATTGTGTGGGGAATTAGAACTATTAAACTAATCTGTCGGGTCAAAGACTTTCAATGGATTTGTGATTCATGCCATCACTATGTACTTTTATTAGACCCCAAGTATGGAAGCACCTAGCCTTTCTAGGAGCTGAAAGTTATGTAAACACGTTTGAGAGGGAAGCGGAGCTCTAGCTCCAGGAATGTCTCTCAGGCTAGAGGTCACTCTCTTGGCTGATTGCCTCAGGGACCACAGTCCTAAAAGTGAGTCCTTGTCATAGCTGTGCCTCTAAACTAAATGGATGGAGTCATTGTTGGTGACCCTGAGGCTTTTGAGGACACAAATCGGGTGTTGCAGGATGTGGTTAGGTTGGAATTACAGTGGCCTTTTTCCTTTGTAATGCTAACTCTTAGCAGATCAGAGAAGGCTCGCTGATGGCTTCTGTTGAGACCAGAAGCCCTTAGATATTTCTTTTGTGGAAGGTGTGAAAATGAACTGGAAGGACTGGCCCTAGTAGCTTGAGGACAAAAATCACTTTTTCCTCATTGACTGACCCTTTTGCTATCACATATACTGGCATGGTCACACTCAAGGGACATCTTGGTTGTTGTTTGTCCCTTTATGACTCACCATTTCTATTGTGGTCAGGACTGTACTCAGGAATGTGTCCTGGCACATGTAAATGGATGCTTCCCCTAGTAGTCCTAGCTTGGGAAACATTCCAAAAGACTACTCTGCTCCACCCTGAGTGGTAGCAGAGAGAAAGAGGAAATCAAACAAAGATCTTGGTGGTAAGAAACTGGAAATCAACCTGGGATGCCCTGAGGTCTACCCCTTGTATGTCTCCTCAGTGGTAGAACTGGGAGGGACAAGTAAGGCACCTGCATTGGCAAGGGACAGACTAAGTCTGACTAGGGAAGGAAACCTTCCGTGGGAAGTCTGTCTACACCCCCATCTAGAGCAGGGAGGGGTGCCTCCAGTGGAAAGAAGCCACAGTTGTAGATGCCGCTTTTTTTCCGTCTTACAGATGGGAGCTAGCAGTTCCAGAACCACTCCTCTAAAATGTATTTTTAAAACTGGAACGTTTGATTACCAGAGTTTAAAAAGACATGCCTGATCTTCTTCTGTGATACTGAATGGCCACGGTATCCTTTGGAAGATGGGGAATGCTGGCTTGTTGAAGGGTCTCAATTATAATACTGTTTTATAATTAGATTGGTTCTGTAGAAAACAAGGGAAATGGGTAGAAGTGACCTCTTTACCTCTCCATGAGACATGACAGACTTATGTCCTAAGGGTCCAGTTTTGGCTGTGAAACCTTCAACTCCCAACTGTCCTCTTACTCTGTCCCTGTATCCAGGGTTCCCAACTGAAAAGGCTGAGAATTATGGCACCCTTCCAGGAGGGGTTGCCTCAGCCTCGGTAGAAATTCTAACATTCTCAATTATGGTTGAGACTATTTAGAGGATCCAAAAAGTAGATAGAAGCCTTTATGGGACTAACTTTACTCTATGACCTTACTTGGAGAGATGTAATGCATGTCTTAGGATCGACACTAACTCCTGACTCGAGAACTTGAGTTTTGAGGGGAGCTACTGTTTTTGGAAATGAATGGCTTGAATGTGAGACAAAGGGAAAGAGCGTATATGAAATAGCCCTCCTCCCTACTGGAAGCCAAGCAGTTACCATAACAGAACCCGCTTTGCTGGATGTATTTTTTAAGGACTCAAGGGGACGTATCCTGAGACTTTAGACTATGCTAATTTGGCTGACAGAACAGGGAAAGAAGAAAACTCCTGGTGAATTCCTAGATAGAACACGGGAGGCTCTCTGCAAGTTTACTGATGTTGATTCTGAAAGTGGAGCTGGAGGAATGATCTTAAAAAAAAAAAAAAAAGATTTCTTACACAGTCAGATCCAGATATCTGCCATAAGTTATGAAAACACGTGTTTGGGCCAAACCAATTAAAAAACAAACAAACAAACAAAAAAAAAACTTACAGCTGGCTCATATGGTATTTATGGTAGAGACTATGAAGAGGAAAATATGAGCAAAAAAGAATCAGGCAATACACTGAAGCTCCAACAATGGCTGTTAGATCTACTTTGAAACATTCTGAGAAAAATGCCTAGAGGGACCCAGGTAAGAAGGGGTGGACTTGTTATTACTGTGAAAGGGAGGGGCATCTCAAACGGGATTGCCCTCAGGCATCTAAGCTGTCCCCAGCTCCGTGTCCAGTCTGCAAGGACCACACTGGAGAAAAGACTGCCCTCCGAGGTGTAGGCCCCATGGCTTGGACTCTCAAGACAATAGGGACTGAAGGTGCCCGGGGTCCCCACACAAGCTCCCATCCTAATTACACCTGAGAAACCCCGGGTATTAATAACTGTGGTGGGCCAATCAATCAATTTCTTTTGGACACTAGGATAACTTTCTCTGTGTTCATTGAAGCCCCTGGTCTACTTTCATCCTGATCCACTACCATAATGGGACTCTCTGGATGAGCCAAATGTTATTACTTCTGTTGTCCTTTAAGCTGCAACTAGGACTCTGTGCTATTTTTCTGGAGTTTCTAATCTTGCCAGAGTCTCCCTATTCCTTCTGGGGAGTGATATACTGAGCAAGGTCCAGCCCTCTCTTTTCATGAATATGGAGTCTGCTCTTTCTCTCCCATTAATTGAACAAAATGTAAATCCTAGAGTGTGGGCTGATGGAGAAACTGGGTTGACTGCAAAATACTTTCCTATTGTTATCAAGCTCAATGACCCTCACCTATTTTCACATCACAAGCAGTATTCACTAAAGCCCAAGGTTAATAAATGGGCAAATTCTTACTGTACTGACTTCTCATGATCTAACTGGGATGTTAAACTCTAAAGTTCAGAGTGACAGTGGGTCCACCTTTAAAGCTGCTCTAACTCAAGGGGTGTCAAAAGCTCAACAAATAGAATATCACTTACACTGTTCCTGAAGACCCCAATCCTCAGGAAAGTTGAAAAGGCTAATGACTTTATTAAGAGGATTCTGCATAAGCTAACTCAGGAAACACAAGACAATTGGTTTAAAGCTTTACCCATAGCTTTAATGAGGGCTCGAACTGCTCATAAGAAGGGACTGTCTCTATGATAGACTGTTTTTGCTCACAGATATTGTCATAGATCCTGAAGCCTTAGAATTAAGTATGTGATGCAGTTTTCAGCTTTTCAACCTCCTCATCAATTGAAGGCTTCACATGGTGGGTTTCTCCACTTCAAGGAAAGGACTTCAACTCTGTGAATACCTTCACCAACAAGAATCATATGTGATGCTTCTTCTTGATCTGATTACATCTAACAATTCTAAGATGGACTGATATAAGACTTTGTACCTTTACTGTGGACATAATGTGACTTTCAACTTTGATTATACATTATCTTGGTTTAATGACTATTTTGTGGCACATAAAAAGGTAAATGGGTCTACATCTGGTGGTTTTCAAGCTGATGTTTATCAGATATGGGATGAGGTCATATGGTTAACTCCTAAAAAGGGACACATAGTGTCTAATTCTCTCCTATGCAGAGAACAAATAGATCCATCCCCAGAAGTTAGCTAACAACTTAAGTATAATGATTGGAAATAATTGGGATTTTTTTTTTTTTTTTTTTTTTTGCCTCAAGAAATATGCAATGTAATCATTGCTGTGTTTTCCAATCCCAGTTCATGTTCTCCTTTCATGTTCCCCTTTCGCCTGGCCAGGCACTGACTGGGGCTAGATATCTCAGTCACATTGGCTTGCTCCAAACGGCACCTATTGGATATGTGGCTCTTACCTATGGGTGTGGCTTCCCCTCGATGGATAGGGAGATGAACTCTAGGTCTAGCTTTTACTCATGGCTTCATATTTTCAGAGTTTCCAGAGAATCCAGCTAACCTGCAACACCTTAAAACTTGCTGGACAAGGCCTATATTTCACTGGTATGATTATCTGGCTGCAATGTTCATTCACTCTCTGGGAACTACAGATGTTATGCTACGAGTTGATGTTTTGACTAACTTTACTCAACAGGCTTTACAAGATTCTCAAAAAGCTATTTCAGCCCTTAATGCTGAACAAATGCAAATTAGAAATGTGGTTTCACAAAACAGATTGGCTGCACAAGGAGGTACTTATACCATTATTCATACCCAAAGTTATACATATATACCAGATATGAAGACTAATGTTACTCAATTTTCTAAACAAATGGACAAGATGATTCAGGCTATGGATTCTCCTGAAGCCTCAGTCACCTCACTTTGGGAAATGTTAATTAGTTCCCCAAGGTGGAAAACTATATTAATCATAATAAATCTAATTGTTCTGTTTTTACTGTTTTTTCCTTCATCTGTAACTGTGTAACTGGATTTGTTTCTAACAGTCTGAAAGCTTTTAAGTTACAAATGATTGTCCAGGCTCCTACAAGTGCCACAGCCTCCTCCAACTATTATTTGGGACCCCTGGATTGGAGACCATCAATATGAGGGTTAGGAGAATATGTTGCCTCAACAATTTAGGGGCAGTGCCCCATCACAGCAGGAAGCAGTTATGGAAGCAATGTGATGCCCCTTTCCCTTGGCAACACAATTCTCCTAAAAGAAAAGGGGGAATGATAGAGTCAATTCCGAGGCAGGTTGATAAGAAGTCCAGGGTCCTTGAGGAGGAAGGGGAGGAGAAAGGGGTTTGGGGCTCTCAAGAAGGAGATAGGAATCTGGAATTCTCAAGGAGGAGGAAATGACAAAGGTCTTTTTTTCTACATTCCTTTGTAAGGATTACATAACAACGGTGTATCCTGCTTGAGGACATGTTTCTCCTTCTTGAGAACCTTCTGAACAATCATGTTATCTTAAAATGTATATTATGGGAGTGGGTCTAGTAAGATCTTTATACCGTGAGACATTCTTTTGATCTATTGTAATAACCAATTTAAAAACTATGTAACTACCTTGCTTAGACTAACAAAGGAGGCACTCTCCATCCCCTTTCTGATGTCTATGTCAGAAGGTTTCTCTGTAACTTTTTTAACTTTAATAAAACTCTGCTACACAAAAGCTCTTGAATGATCAAGCCTGGTCCCTGGTCCCAAAGCTAAATCTTCTTCAGAGATCACAAAATCTGACATCATTCACTGAAACCTGTCAATAATATGATAATCCCTAGGTCTATCCACATTGCTGCATATGACATTATTTCAATCTTTTCTAGGCTGATTAATATTCCATCATAGATATTTACCGTATCTTCTTTATCCATTTATTGGTTGATGGACATTTATGTTGCTTTTGTGTTTTGGCTATTGTAAATGGTGCTGGAATCTTGCTCTGTTAATTATTAACTGATTTTTTATAACTGAATATTTCCTTCTCTTCCTGAGACTCCTCAGCCTTCTAATAAACTTAAAAATTTTAAAATCAAATCAACTTTGACTTTGTATGCTGCTCCATCAGCTCTGTTCTTTCCATATATGTTATTAGTCAGTGCTTGCTGCTTCCACTAAGCCCTTGCCTTCTCCTCCTAACCTCCCTACCTGTTCCCCAAAACACACTCAACACTTTTACTTAATGGGGTCAGTCTTTTATCACAACTTCTGACTGTTGCCAAGGTCATCAGTGATTATGAACTGTTAAAATTTAAAACATCTTGTAAATTCTCTCTGAATTTCCTTATAGCATTGATGGGAATTCTGATTACAGCTATCTTAAACATTCTCCTTGGCTTTTTGCTGCTACTTTCCCTTGGGTCTTCTCTGAGAAAATTTCCATCTGATTCTTTTTCACAGACATCATCAGCCCCTCTTCCTCTGCCTTAAGTACTAGTTTCCCACATTCCATTTTTAGCATTTTTTCCCCATCTTTTTTACTCTTGTTACATTCATCTATGCTACCCCAAGCTTCAACAAACTCACACATGTCTCTGAAACCTGGAAACCTTTCTGTGACTGCTAATTGGCCATCTGCATGTGGGCAGTACTCTTACACATATACACTCACATATCCCACAAACACAGAGAATCTCAAACAACACTCACAAGCTGAAAGTTGTTAACCCTCATCCCTTACCTTCAAGCTACTTTATTTCCCTCTGTATCAGCTTTGTTATATAGCATCTCTATTTATGCAACTGCTTAAGTGAAGCACCTGGCAAGATTCCCTGGGTTCTTCATCTCTCTTCCTCCCATCACCCATTCTGTTCAGTTCAGTTCAGTCACTCAGTCATGTCCAATTCTTTGCAATCACATGGACTGCAGCATGCCAGGCTTCTCTGTCCATCACTAATTCTTGGAACTTACTCAGACTCATGTCCATCAAGTCAGTGATGCCATCTAACCATTTCATCCTCTGTCGTCCCCTTTTTCTCCTGCCTTCAATCTTTCCCAGTATCAGGGTCTTTTCCAAGGAGTCACCACTTTGCATCAGGTGGCCAAAGTATTGGAGTTTCAGCTTCAGCATTAGTCCTTCCAATGAATATCAGGACTGATTTCCTTTAGGACTGACTGGCTTGATCTCCATGCAGTGCAAGGGACTCTCAAGAGTCTTCTTCAGGAGGCAGTCCTAAGATGGTGGAAAAATAGGATGGGGAGACCACTTTCTTCCCCACAAATCCATCAAAAGAACATTTAAAAGCTGAGGAAATTCCACAAAATAACTGAATGCCAGCAGAGGACATTAGGCACCCAGAAAAGCAGCCCATTGTCTTCAAAAGGAGGTAGGAAAAAATATAAAAGGCAAAAAGAGAGACAAAAGAGGTAGGGATGGAGCTCCGTCCCAGGAAGTGAGTCTTAAAAAGAGAGAAGTTTCCAAACACCAGGAAACACTCTCACTGCTGAGTCTGTGGCGAGCCTTGGAACCACAGAGGGAAACATAATTAGGAGGAAAAATAAATAAATAATTAAAACCCACAGATTACATGCCCAACGGTAACTCCCCCAGTGGAGAAGTAGCCCAGATGCCTGCGCCTGCCACTAGCAAGCGGGAGCTGGGCAGGGAGGCACGGGCTGCATTGCTTAGAATGCCCCAAGGGCAATATGAGGGAACTAACTTGGGCTAGCAAACCAGGCTGTGGTATAGTACCATGTAAAAAGCCCTAACCTAAGACACCACCAGGCCCACTCACAGAACAAAGGACTGAATAGAGCTCGCCTGCTGCAGGCCTTCCCCCTCTAGTGACAGGCAGCCAGAGCCGGAAGGGGGCAATTAGGGCCCCTGAGAGGCATTATCTACCAAAGTGCAAGCAGGCTTCTTTGCTAATTAAGACTTCTTGGGATTCTGGATGGTCAACATTCGCCTGAGAAGGTGCCCTGGTTGTACACCCAGAAAACTGAGTGGCAGGGATGGGGAAGGTGAAAAGTCTCAGAGACCACGCTCCCAAACACCTGATCACCTGAGCTGCTTAGACCTGGAAAGGGCACAAAACACAGGCCCAACTGAGTCTGTGCCTCTGAGGACTACCCAAGTGCCTGAACCTAAGTGGCTTAGACCTGGGAGGTGCATGCAGCCCAGGGCCAGCCTCAGATGGTTCCCAGTGGAGTAGCCTAGAGCCTGAGCACTGTGGACAGGGAGGGCACATGCGCTGTGAGCAGGGGCAGGCCCAGTGTGGCTCAGACACTGTGAGCACATGCCGGTGTTATTTGTTTGCAGCGTCCCTCCCTCCCCACAGCGCGACAGAGCAAGTGAGCCTAAAAAAGTGTCCACCACTGCTCCCTTGTGTCAGGGTAGAAATTAGACACTGAAGAGACCAGCACACAGAAGAAGCTAAAACAGAGGGAACCGCCTTGGAAGTGACAGGTGCAATAGATTAAAACCCTGTAGTTAGTACTGACTACGTAGGAAGTGGCCTATAGTTCTTGAGAAATATAAGCCGGACCAAGGAACTATCCAAAAATGAACTAACCCCACATTGCCCACAACAACACCAGAGAAAGTCCTAGATATATTTTAACTATTTTTACTATCATTCTTTTATTTTTTTTTTAATTTTTAAGTCCTCTATTACTCCTTTAATTTTCAAGTCCTCTATTACTCCTTTAATTTTCATTTTTATAGCCTACTATTACTTTGCAGAAAAAAAAAGAGACCCTATTTTTTAAAGCAAACTTCATATATATATGTGTGTGTGTATATATATATATATATATATATATATATATATATATATATATAATTTTTGTAACTTTTTTCCTTTTCTTTAATATTGTATTTTTGAAAATCCAACCTCTATACTAGATTTTTAATCTTTGCTTTTTGGTATTTGTTATCAATTTTGTACCTTTAAGAACCCAATCTTCAGTACCCATTTTTACCTGGGAGTAAGATTATTGGCTTGACTCCTCTCTCCCCCTTTGGACTCTCTATTTTCTCTACCAGGTCACCTCTATCTCCTTCCTCCCCTTTCTATTCTCTACCCAACACTGTGAATCTCTTTGTGTGTTCCAGACAGTGGAGAACACTTAGGGAACTGATTACTGGCTGGATCTGTCTCTCTCCTTTTGATTCCCCTCTTTATCCACCTAGCAACCTCTGTCTCCTTCCTCCCTCTTCTCTTCTCTATATAACTCCATGAACATCTCTGAGTGGTCCAGACTGCGGAGTG
This sequence comes from Capricornis sumatraensis, assembly GCF_032405125.1. Classification (NCBI taxonomy): domain Eukaryota; kingdom Metazoa; phylum Chordata; class Mammalia; order Artiodactyla; family Bovidae; genus Capricornis; species Capricornis sumatraensis. The sequence continues at coordinate 122,417,497 of NC_091071.1, read as the reverse complement.
CACATAAGAAAGTGATTACTGGCTAGCTTTCTCTCTCCTCTTTTGATTCCACCTCATCTCATTCAGATCACCTCTACCTCCCTCCTCCCTCTTTTTTTCTCCATGTAACTCTTTGAACCTCTCTGGTTGTCCCTCACTGTGGAGAAACTTTTCATCTTTAACCTAGATGTTTTATCAATGGTGCTGTATAGATGGAGAAGTCTTGAGGCTACTGTAAAAATAAGACTGAAAACCAGAAGCAGGAGGCCTTAAGTCCAAATCTTGAGAACACCAGAGAACTCTTGACTCCAGGGAACATTAATCGACAGGAGCTCATCAAACGCCTCCATACCTACGCTGAAACCAAGCACCATCCAAGGGCCAACAAGTTCCAGAGCAAGACATACCACTCAAATTCTCCAGCAACACAGGAACACAGCCCTGAGCTTCAATATACAGGCTGCTCAAAGTCACTCCAAACCCACTGACATCTCATAACTCATTACTGGACATTTCATTGCACTCTAGAGAGAAGAAATCCAGCTCCACTCACCAGAACACTGACACAAGTTTCCCTAACCAGGAAACCTTGACAAGCCACCCATACAAACCCACCCACAGTGAGAAAACTGCACAATAAAGAGAGTTCCACAAACTGTCAGCATACAGAAAGGCCACTCCAAACACAGCAATATAAACAAGATGAAGAGACAGAGGAATACCCAGAAGGTAAAGGAACAGGATACATGCCCACCAAACCAAACAAAAGAGGAAGAGACAGGAAATCTACCTGAGAAAGAATTCCAAATAACGATAGTGAAAATGATCTAAAATCTTGAGATCAAAATGGAATCACAGATAAATAGCCTGGAGACAAGGATTGAGAAGATGCAAAAAGGTTTAACAAGGACCTAGAAGAAATAAAAAAAAGTCAATATATAATGAATAATGCAATAAATGAGATAAAAAAAAAAAACACTCTGGAGGGAACAAATAGTAGAATAACAGAGGCAGAAGATAGGATTAGTGAAGTAGAAGATAGAATGGTAGAAATAAATGAGAGAGGAAAAAAGAAAAACCAATTAAAAGAAATGAGGACAATTTCAGAGACCTCCAGGACAGTGTTAAATGCCCCAACATTCGAATCATAGGAGCCCTAGAAGAAAAAGACAAAAAGAAAGACCATGAGAAAATACCTGAGGAGATAATAGTTGAAAATTTCCCTAAAATGGGGAAGGAAATAATCACCCAAGTCCAAAAAACCTAGAGAGTCCCCAAAATGAAAAACTCAAGGTGAAACACCCCAAGACACATATTAAAATTAACAAAGATCAAACACAAAGAACAAATATTAAAAACAACAAGGGGAAAACAACAAATAACACACAAGGGGATTCCCATAAGGATAACAGCTGATCTTTCAATAGAAACTCTTCAGGCCAGGAGGGAATAGCAGGACATACTTAAAGTGATGAAAGAAAATAACCTACAGCCCAGATTACTGTACCCAGCAAGGATCTCATTCAAATACGAAGGAGAAATCAAAAGCTTTACAGACAAGCAAAAGCTGAGAGAGTTCAGCAGCACCAAACCAGCTCTCCAACAAATGCTAAAGGATCTTCTCTAGACAAGAAACACAAAAAGCGTGTATAAACTCAAACCTAACACAATAAAGTAAATGGCAACGGGATCATACTTATCAATAATTACCTTAAATGTAAATGGGTTGAATGCCTCCACCAAAAGACAAAGACTGGATGAATGGATATGAAAACAAGACCCGTATGTATGTTGTCTACAAGAGACTCACCTCAAAACAAGGACACATACAGACTGAAAGTGAAGGGCTGGAAAAAGATACTCCACACAAATAGAGACCAAAAGAAAGCAGGAGTAGCAATACTCATATCAGATAAAATAGACTTTAAAACAAAGGCTGTGCAAAGAGACAAAGACGGACACTACATAATGATCAAAGGATCAATCCAAGAAGAAGATATAACAATTATAAATATATATATATATATATATATGCACCTAACATAGGAGCACCACAATATGTAAGACAAATGCTAACAAATATGAAAGGGGAAATTAACAGTAACACAATAATAGTGGGAGATTTCAATACCCCACTTACACCTATGGATAGATCAACTAAACAGAAAATCAACAAGGAAACAAACTTTAAATGATATAATAGACCAGTTCGACCTAATTTATATCTATAGAACATTTCACCCCAAAACAATGAATTTCACCTTTTCCTCAAGCACACACGGAACCTTCTTCAGGATAGATCACATCCTGGGCCATAAATCTAGCCTTAATAAATTCAAAAAATATTGAAATCATTCCAAGCATCTTTTCTGACGACAATGCAGTAGATTAGATCTCAATTCAGTTCAGTTCAGTTCAGTCGCGCAGTCGTGTCTGACTCTTTGCGACCCCATGAATCGCAGCACGCCAGGCCTCCCTGTCCATCACCAACTCCCAGAGTTCACCCAGACTCATATCCATCAAGCCGGTGATGCCATCCAGCCATCTCATCCTCTGTTGGCCCCTTCTCCTCCTGCCCCCAATCCCTCCCAGCATCAAAGTCTTTTCCACTGAGTCAACTCTTCACATTAGGTAGCCAAAGTACTAGAGTTTCAGCTTTAGCATCATTCCTTCCAAAGAAATCCCAGGACTGATCTCCTTCAGAATGCACTGGTTGGATCTCCTTGCAGTCCAAGGGACTCTCAAGAGTCTTCTCCAACACCACAGTTCAAAAGCATCAATTCTTCAGCATCAATCTTTCTTCATAGTCCAACTCTCTCAATTACAGGAAAAAAACTATTAAAAATGCTAACATATGGAGGCTGAACAACACACTGCTATTATAACCAACAAATCACTGAAGAAATTGAAACAGAAATCAAAATATGCATAGAAACTAATGAAAATGAAAACACAACAACCCAAAACCTGTGGGACACTGTAAAAGCAGTGCTAAGGGGAAGGTTCATAGCAATACAGGCATACCTCAAGAAACAAGAAAAAAGTCAAATAAATAACCTAACTCTATACCTAAAGCAACTAGAAAAGGAAGAAATGAAGAACCCTAGGGTTAGTAGAAGGAAATAAATCTTTAAAATTAGGGCAAAAATAAATGCAAAAGAAACAAAAGAGACCATACCAAAAATCAACAAAGCCAAAAGCTGATTATTTAAGAGGAAAAATAAAATTAATAAATCATTAACCAGACTCATCAGAAAGAAAGGGAGAAAAATAAAATCAATAAAATTAGAAATGAAAATGGAGAGTCACAACAGAAAACACAGAAATACAAAGGATCATAAGAGACTACTATCAGCAATTATATGCCAAAAAAATGGACAATGTGGAAGAAATGGACAAATTCTTAAAAAGTACAACTTTCCAAAACTGAACCAGGAAGAAATAAAAAATCTTAGCAGACCCATCACAAGCACAGAAATTGAAACTGTAATCAGAAATCTTCCAGCAAACAAAAGCCCAGGTCCAGATGGCTTCACAGCTGAATTTTACCAAAAAATTTAGAGAAGAGCTAACACCTATTCTACTCAAACTCTTCCAGAAAATTGCAGAGGAATGTAAACTTACAAACACATTCTATGAGGCCACTAACAAAACCTGATAAAGATGCCACAAAAAAAGAAAACTATAGGCCAATATGACTGATGAACATAGATGCAAAAATCCTTAACAAAATTCTAGCAATCAGAATCCAACAACACATTAAAAAGATCATAGACCATGAAACAAGTGGGCTTTATCCCAGGGATGCAAGGATTCTTCAACATCTGCAAATCAATCAATGTAATACACCACATTAATCAATTGAAAAATAAAAGCCATATGATTATCTCAATAGATGCAGATAAAGCTTTTGAAAAATTCAACATACATTTATGATAAAAACTCTCCAGAAAGCAGGAATATAAAGAATATATCTCAACGTAATAAAAGACAAACCCACAGCAAACATTTTCCTCAATGATGAAAAATTTCCCCTAGAGTCAGGAACAAGACAAGGGTGCCCACTTTCACCACTACTATTCAACATAGTTTTGGAAGTTTGGGCCATAGCAATCAGAGCAGAAAAAGAAATAAAAGGAACCCAAACTGGAAAAGAAGTAAAACTCTCACTGTTTACAGATGACATGATCCTGTACATAGAAAACCCTAAAGACTCCACCAGAAAATTATTAGAGCTAATCAATGAATATAGTAAAGTTGGGGGATATAAAATCAACACACAGAAATTTCTTGCATTCCTATACACTAATAATGAGAAAATAGAAAGAGAACTTAAGGAAATAATTCCATTCACCATTGTAATGAAAAGAATAAAACACTTAGGAATATACCTACCAAAAGAAACTAAAGACCTATATAGAGAAAACTATAAAACACTGGAGAAAGAAATCAAAGAGGACACTAATAGATGGAGAAACATACCATGTTCATGGATCAGAAGAATCAATATGGTAAAAATGAGTACACTACTCAAGGCAATCTATAGATTCAATGCAACCCTTATCAAGCTACCAACGGTATTTTTTACAGAGCTAGAACAAATAGTTTCACAATTTGTATGAAAATACAAACAACCTCGAAAAGCCAAAGCAATCTTGAGAAAGAAGAATGGAACTGGAGGAATCAACCTGCCTAACTTCAGGCCCTACTATAAAGCCATAGTCATCAAGAGAGTATGGTACTGGCACAAAGACAGAAATATAGATCAATGGAACAAAATAGAAAGCCCAGAGATAAACCCATGCACCTATGGACACCTTATCTTTGACAAAGGAGGCAAGAATATACAATGGATTAAAGAAAATCTCTTTAACAAGTGGTGCTGGGAAAACTCGTCAACCACTTGTAAAAGAATGAAACTAGAACACTTTCTAACACCATACACAAAAATAAACTCAAAATGGATTAAAGATCTAAATGTAAGTCCAGAAACTATAAAACTTCTAGAGGAGAACATAGGCAAAACACTCTCCAACATAAATCACAGCAGGATCCTCTATGACCCACCTCCCAGAATATTTGAAATAAAAGCAAAAATAAACAAATGGGATCTAATTAAAATTAAAATCTCTGCACAACAAAGGAAACTCTAAGCAAGGTAAAAAGCCTTCAGAACAGGAGAAAATAATAGCAAATGAAGCAACTGACAAGCAACTAATCTCAAAAATATACAAGCAACTCCTGCAGCTCAATTCCAGAAAAATAAACGACCAATCAAAGAATGGGCCAAAGAACTAAATAGACATTTTTCCAGAGAAGACATACAGATGGCTAACAAACACATGAAAAGATGCTTGACATCACTTATTATCAGAGAAATGCAAATGAAAACCACTATGATGTACCATTTCACACCAGTCAGAATGGCTGCTATCCGAAAGTCTACAAGCAATAAATGCTGAAGAGGGTTTGGAGGAAAGGGAACCCTCTTACATTGTTGATGGGAATGCAAACTAGTTCAGCCACTATGGAGAACAGTGTGGAGATTCCTTAGAAAACTGGAAATAGAACTGCCTTATGACTCAGCAATCCCTCTGCTGGGCACACACACCAAAGAAATCAGAATTGAAAGAAACATGTGTACCCCAATCTTCATCGCAGCACTGTTTATAATAGCCAGGACTTGGAAGTAATCTAATGTCCATCGGGAGATGAATGGATAAGAAAGCTGTGGTACATATACACAATGGAGTATTACTCAGCCATTAAAAAGAATACATTTGAATCAGTTCTAATGAAGTGGATAAAACTGGAGCCTATTATACAGAGTGAAGTAAACCAGAAAGAAAAATACCAATACAGTATACTAACATGCATATATGGAATTTAAAAAGATGGTAGTGATAACTGTGTATGCGAGACACCAAAGAAACACAGATGTATAGAACAGTCTTTTGGACTCTGTGGGAGAGGGAGAGGGTGGAATGATTTGGGAGAATGGCATTGAAACATGTACAATATCATATATGAAATGAATCACCAGTCCAGGTTCGATGCATGATACAGGATGCTTGAGACTGGTGCACTGGGATGACCCAGAAGGATGTTATGGGGAGGGTGGTGGTGGGGGGTTCAGAATGGGGAATACATGTACACCCATGGTGGATTCATGTTGATGTATTGCAAAACCAATACAATATTGTAAAGTAATTAACCTCCAATTAAAATAAATAAATTTATATCTTAAAGTTTATTTTAAAAAAGAGTCTTCTTCAACACCACAGTTCAAAAGCATCAGTTGTTCGGCACTTACCTTTCTTTATAGTCCATCTTTCACATCCATACATGACTACTGGAAAAACCATAGCTTTGAATAGTTGGACCTTTTTAGGCAAAGTAATGTCTCTGCATTTTAATATGCTGTCTAGGTTGATCATAACTTTTCTTCCAAGGAGCAAGTATCTTCTACCTTCATGGCTGCAGTCACCATCTGCAGTGATTTTTGAGCCAAAGAAAATAAAGTCTTTCACTGTTTCCATTGTTTCCACCATTTGCCACAAAGTGATGGGGCCAGATATCATGATCTTAGTTAGAAGAGGTGGCAAGAATACAGAGAAGAACTATGGGAAAAAAAAAAAAAAAATCTTTGTGACCCAGATAACCATCACCCATTGGTCCCCATCTTTTGCCAATAATATATTAATTTTGTCTTCCACTCAAATCTTACCTTCAAGCTCAGACACCACCTCACTACAGAACTCTGTCATGTCTTGCCTACCTATCTTTACTTCCTAATGGTTTTCCTATTTTTATTCATCTTTCTCCAACTTACATTTTTTTTTAAGAATATTTTCTACCATAGAAAGAAATGGAATCAGAAATTATATAATGTACCTACCTGGAACCTTCAGGTCCAGGTTTTGGGTTCAGTTCAGTTTTTCATACTTACAAGCAGAGCTTCGACTTAATGTCAAAGCTGAATTCTTGTCAAGCTTCTTCTGCCTAGAAACACTAGGTTCTTTTCTTCAATTTCCGTGCAGGGAGAATTGACCACCTAATTCACCTAACTGACCAGCCCCTTCCCTGGTGGCTCAGAGGGTAAAGCGCCTGCCTGCAATGCGGGAGACCTGGGTTTGATCCCTGGGTCAGGAAGTTCCCCTGAAGAAGGAAATGGCAACCCACCCCAGTATCCTTGCCTGGAGAATCCCATGGATGGAAGAGCCTGATGGGCTACAGTCCATGGGGTTGCAGAGTCAGACATGACTGAGCAAGCTCACTTCATTTCATTTCAATTCACTCTGAGGACACCACATAGTTCTAGAAGAGCACACATGCACTGGTATTTGTGTGTCTCTCTCCTTTCCTCGGTATACTTTACGTATTGATAGGTGGGACTCTGTATGTGTGTATGGGTTTTTACATGTGTGTATATGTCTACATGTATGTGAGTACTCTGTCACTAAGTCCTGTCTGACTCTTTGCAACCCCATGAACTATTGCTCACCAGATTCCTCTGTTAATGGGATTTCCTAGGCAAGTATATTAGAGTGGGTTGCCATTTCCTCCTCCAAGGGATCTCCCAGACCTAAGATCAAACTCATATTTCTTGTATCTCCTGCATTGGCTGACAGGTTCTTTAGCTGAGCTACCTGAGAAGCCCATGTATGTATATATATTTTTCCTATTTCCAAACACAAAATTTACAAAATTGTTTTAGGTTTAAAAAAAAATTGTTTTAAGCCTATTTCAATAAATTGTTTCAGAAAAGATAGTCATGTATATCTACCTACATATGGACATGTCATATTGCATGCAAATCTATATCTGAATATATCAGTCAACTCATGTGCACCAGTTTATCTCAACTTGGCTTCTCCTATTTCTTATTTTACCAGTACTGTTGAGGCCAGTTCTTTGTGGATTTTAAGTGAATTCAAAAAGGCCAACCCACCAAATTACTGCCTCATAGGCTAGGCTCCTCATTCTCCCACTGTGGAAATCTTCTGCATACCCATGCATGCACAGCATGGAAACGTGGATAAGGGGATCTTAAGTTCTCAGAGAGAAAACTGTGAACTAAGACAAGAGGGAAGGAGGCAGGGCACAACCTTTAAAAGAATGACATAGCCCAAGGACATTAAAAACATTTTTAAAAACTTGTTAGAACCAAACATATCCAAGATGGTAGAAGATGGGACTTCCAGAGGACCTTCAGTTCAGTTCAGTCATTCAGTCATGTCCGACTCTGTTACCCCATGGACTGCGGCATGACAGGCTTCCCTATCTATCACCAACTCCTGGAGCTTGCTCAATCTCATGTCCATAGAGTCAGTGATGCCATCCAACAATCTCATCCTCTGTTGTCCCCTTCTCCTCCTGTCTTCAATCTTTCCCAGCATCAGGATCTTTTCTAACGAGTCACTTTTTCACTTAGGTGGCTAAAGTATTTGCGTTTCAGCTTCAGCATCAGTCCTTCCAATGAACATCAGGACTTATTTCTTTTAGGATTGACTGATTTGATCTCTTTACAGGCCAAAGCGCTCTCAAGAGTCTTCTCAGAGTTGAAAAGCATCAGTTTGAGCCTCAGTATATTTTTGTTGCTGTTATTCAGTCCTTGTGACATGTCAGACTCTTTGCTACCACATGGACTAAAGCATGTCAGGCTCCTCTATCCTCCACAGTATCCCAGAGTTTGCTCAAATTCATGTCCACTGAGTCAGTAATATAACCATCCCACTATCTGTCACCCCCTTCTATTTCTGGCCTCAGTCTCTCTCAGCATGAGGGTGTATTCCAGTGAGTCAATCCTTCTCATCAGGTGGCCAAAGTATTGAAGCTTCAGATGCAGCATTCTGTCCTTCCAATGAATATAAAGGGTTATTTCCTTTAGGATTGACTGATTTCATCTCCTTGCAATCTTCTTGAGAGTCTTGAGAGAAGACTCTCAGGAATGTTCTCCAGTACCAAATTCAAAAGCATCAAGCATTTGGCAGTCAGCCTTCTTTATGGTCCAACTCTGGAGCACTGGAAAAGTAATAGCTTTGACTATATGGACATTGGTCAACAGTGATGTCTCTGCTTCTCAATATGCAGTCTAGGTTTGCATAACTTTCCTTATATTATAAGGAGCAAAAGTCTTTAAATTTCATGGCTTCAGCCACTGTCTGCAGTGATTTTGGAGCCCAAGAAAATAAAATTTGTCACTGCTTCCACTTTTTCCCTTTTGATTTGCCATGAAGAGATGGGACTGGATGCCATGACCTTAGTTTTGATCTTTTTTAAAGTTGAATTTCAAGCCAGTTTTTCACTCTCCTTGATTTACCTATATCAAGAGGCTATTTAGTTCCACTTCACTTTTTGTCATTAGAGTGTTATTATTTGCATATATGAGGTGGTTGATATTTTTCCAAGCACTCTTGATTCTGGCTTGTGATTCATCCAACCCAGGCTTTAACAGGATGCCACTTCCAAGGTCAGGGGCAGTGGCCGGGAGGAGCTACGCCAAGCCTGAGGTCAGGGGCAGGGGCCAGAGGAGCAACCCCACGTCCAAGGAGTGGTGACTGTACAGGCTCAAGAGGGCCGAGAGGAGCTACTCCATGTTCAAGGTCAGGAGGGGTAGTAGTGAGGAGATACCCTTCGTCCAAGGTAAGGAGCAGCGGTTGCGCTTTGCTGGAGCAGGTGAAGAGATATCCCACGTCCAAGATAAGAGAAACCAAAGAAGGTTGGTAGGTGTTGTGAGAGGGCATCAGAGGGCAAACACATTGAAACCATAATCACAGAAAGCTAGTCAATCTAATCATGTTGACCACAGCCTTGTCTAACTCAATGAAACTAAGCCATGCTGTGTGGGGCCACTCAAGATGGGCGGGTCATGGTGGAGAGGTCTGACAGAATGTGGTCACTGGAGAAGGGAATGATGAAACACATCAGTATTCTTGCCTTGAGAATCCCATGAACAGTATGCAAAGGCAAAATGATAGGATACTGAAAGAGGAAATCCCCAGGTCGATTGGTGCCCAATTGCTACTGGAGATCAGTGGAGAAATAACTCCAGAAAGAATAAATGGTTGGAGCCAAAGCAAAAACAATAACCAGTTGTGGATGTTACTGGTGATAGAAGCAAGGTCCAATGCTGCAAGAGCAATATTGCATAGGAACCTGGAATGTTAGGTACATGAATCAGGGCAAATTGGAAGTGGTCAAACAGGAGATGGCAAGAGTGAACATCAACCTTCTAGGAATCAGTGAACTAAAATGGACTGGAATGGGTGAATTTAACTCAGATGACCATTATATCTACTACTGCAGGCAGGAAGCCCTCAGAAGAAACTGAGTAGCCATGATGGTCAACAAAAGAGCCCAAAATGCAGTACTTGGATGCAATCTCAAAAATGACAGAATGATCTCTGTTCATTTCCAAGGCAAAACATTCAGTATCACACTAATCCAAGTCTATGCCCCAAACAATGATGCTGAAGAAGCTGAAGTTGAATGGTTCTATGAAGATTTACAAGTCCTTTCAGAACTAACACCCCAAAAAGATGTCCTTTTCACTATAGGGAACTGGAATGCAAAAGTAGGAAGTCAAGAAAACCTGGAGTAACAGGCAAATTTGGCCTTGGGATATGGAATGAAGCAGGGCAAAGGATAACAGAGTTCTGCCAAGAGAACGCACTGGTCATACCAAACACCCTCTTCCAACAACACAAGAGAAGACTCTACATATGGACATCACCAGATGGTCAACACCGAAATCAGGTTGATTATATTCTTTGCAGCCAAAGATGGAGAAGCTCTATCCAGTCAGCAAAAGCAAAACCGGGAGATGACTGTGTCTCAGATTATGAACACCTTATTGCCAAATTCAGACTTAAATTGAAGAAAGTGGGGAAAATCGCTAGACCATAAGGTATGACCTAAATCAAATCCCTTATGATTATGCAGTGGAAGTGAGAAATAGATTTAAGGGACTAGATCTGATAGACAGAATGCCTGATGAACTATGGATGGAAGTTCATGCAATTGTACACAGGATAGTGATCAAGACCATCCCCATGGAAAAGAAATGCAAAAAAGCAAGATGGTTGCCTGAGAATGCCTTACAAATAGCAGTGAAAAGAAGAGAAGTGAAAAGCAGAGGAGAAAAGGAAAAATGTAAGCATCTGAATGTAGAGTTCCAAAGAATAGCAAGAAGAGATAAGAAAGGCTTCCTCAGTGATCAATACAAAGAAATAGAGGAAAAGAATAGAATGGGAAAGACTAGAGATCTCTTCAAGAAAATTAGAGACACCAAGGGAATATTTCATGCAAAGATGGGCTCGATAAAGGACAGAAATGGTATGGACCTAACAGAAGCAGAAGAAATTAAGGAGAGGTGGCAAGAATACACAGAACTGTACAAAAACGATCTTCATTACCAAGATAATCACGATGGTGTGATCACTCACCTAGAGCCAGACATCCTGGAAACTGAAGTCAAGTGGGCCTTAGAAAGCATCACTACGAACAAAGCTAGTGGAGGTGATGGAATTCCAGTTGAGCTATTTCAAATCCTGAAAGATGATGCTGTCAAAGTGCTGCACTCAGTATGCCAGCAAATTTGGAAAACTCAGCAGTGGCCACAGGAATGGAAAAGGTCAGTTTTCATTCCAATCTCAAAGAAAGAATGCTTAAGGAAAGAATGCTCAAACTACTGTACAATTGGATTCATTTCACACGCTAGTAAAGTAATGCTCAAAATTCTCCAAGCCAGGCTTCAGCAATATGTGAACCGTGAACTTCCAATGTTCAAGCTGGTTTTAGAAAAGGCAGAGGAACTAGAGATCAAATTGCCATCATCCACTGGATCATGGAAAAAGGCAAGAGAATTCCAGAAAAAAACATCTATTTCTGCTTTATTGACTATGCCAAATTATGTGACTGTGTGGATCACAGTAAAGTTTGGAAAATTCTGAAAAAGATGGGAATACCAGACGACCTGCCTCTGCAGAAATCTATATGCAGGTCAGGAAGCAACAGTTAGAACTGCACATGGAACAACAGACTGGTTGCAAATAGAAAAAGGAGTACATCAAGGCTGTATATTGTCACCCTGCTTATTTAACTTCTATGCAGAGTACATCATGAGAAACGCTGGGCCAGAGGACACAGAAGCGAGAATCAAGATTGCTGGGAGAAATATCAATAACCTCAGATATGCAGATGACACAACCCTTATGGCAGAAAGTGAAGAGGAACTAAAAAGCCTCTTGATGAAAGTGAAAGAGGAGAGTGAAAAAGTTTGCTTAAAGCTCAACATTCAGAAAACTAAGATCATGGCATCTGGTCCCATCACTTCATGGGAAATAGATGGGGAAACAGAGGAAATAGTGTCAGACTTTATTTTTTGGAGGCTCCAAAGTCACTGCAGATGGTGACTGCAGCCATGAAATTAAAAGCCACTTACTCCTTGAAAAGAAATTATGACCAACCTAGATAGCGTATTCAAAAGCAGAGACATTACTTTGCCAACAAAGATCTGTCTAGTCGAGGCTATGGTATTTCCAGTGGTCATATATGGATGTGAGAGTTGGACTGTGAAGAAAGCTGAGTGCCCAAGATTTGATGCTTTTTAACTGTAGTGTTGGAGAAGACTCTTGAGAGTCTTGGACTGCAAGGAGATCCAACCAGTCCATTCTAAAGGAGATCAGTCCTGGTTGTTTTATGGAAGGAATGATGCTAAAGCTGAAACTCCAGTACTTTGGCCACCTCATGCAAAGAGTTGACTCATTGGAAAAGACTCTGATGCTGGGAGGTATTGGGGGTAGGAGGAGAAGGGGACTACAGATCATGAGATGGCTGGATGGCATCACTGACTCAATGGATATGAGTTTGAGTAGACTCTGGGAGTTGGTGATGGACAGGGAGGCCTAGCGTGCTGCAGTTCATGGTAAGGCAAAGAGTCAGACTCGACTGAGTGACTGAATTGAACTGAACTGAACTCTGCAAAGAGTTGGACATGACTGAGCAAGGACACACACCTTTGTCTCCTGCATCTGGACTCAGAAGCCACAGCTGCACAGTACTGGGTGGTGTCCGTATTTTGTAAGTTGCTAAAACAGTGAAGCAGTGACTGTGTGGTGCTGGCGTGGAGGCTGAACAGCACAGGAGTGACTGTGAGGAGATACCCCACCATAGAGCTGCAAGAACTTATACAGGACAGGGTGAAACACTCTTGGAGGGCACAAACAAAACCAGAATTTAGGAGAAAGGAGCAATGACCCCACAAGAGACTGACCCAGACTTGCCTGTGAGTGTCTAGGAGTTTCCAGCTGAGGTGTGTATCAGTGGTGGCCTGCTGGAGGGTTGGGCTCAATGAGTGCGGGGGTGCCTGCATGGGACCTTTTGAAGGAGGTTGCCATTATCTTCGTTATGTCCACCATAGTTTGGCCCCAGGTAAATAACAGAGAGGGAACACAGCCCCACCCATCAACAAAATATTGGATTAAAGACTTACTGAGCATGGCCCTGCCCATCAGAAAGTCTCTCCCAACAGGAAGCTTCCATAAGCTTCTTATCCTTCTCCATCAGAGGGCAGACAGACTGAAAACCACAATCACAGAAAACTAACCAATCTGGTCACAAGGAACAGAGCCTTGTTGAACCGAATGAAACTATGAGCCATGCTGTGTAGGGCCACCCAAGATGAGATTTCTGACAAAATGTGGTCCATTGGAGAAGGGAATGCAAACCACTTCAGTATCCTTGTCTTGATAACCCAATGAAGAGTATGAAAGGACAGCAAGATAAGACACTGAAAGATGAACTCCCCAGGTCAGTAGGTGTCCAATATGCTACTGGAGATCAGTGGAGAAATAGCTCCAGGAAGAATGAAGAGTCAGAGTGAAAGCAAAAACAACACACAGTTGTGGATGTGACTGCTGATGGAAGTAAAGTCTAATGCTGTAAAGAACAGTATTGCGTAGGAACCTGGAACGTTAGGTCCACAAATCAAGGCAAATTGGAAATGGACAAACAGGAGATGGCAAGAGTGAACATTAACATTTTAGGAATCAACAAACAAAAATGGACTGGAATAGGTGAGTTTAACTCAGATGACCATTATATCTACTACTGTGGGCAAGAATCCCTTAGAAGAAAAGCTTTAGCCATCATAGTCAACAAAAGTCTGAAATGCTGTACTTTGATGCAATCTCAAATATGACAGGATGATCTCTGTTCATTTCCAAGGCAAACCATTCAATACCACACTAATCCAAGTCTATGCCCCAGCCAGTAATGCTGAAGAAGCTAAGATTCAATGGTTCTATGAAGACTTACAGGACTTTCTAGAATGAACACAAACAAAAAAAGTCGTTTTCATTATAGGGGACTGTAATGCAAAAGTAGGAAGTCAAGAAACACTTGGAATAACAGGCAAATTTGGCTTTGGAGTACAGAATGAAGCAGGGCAAAGCTAACAGAGTTTTGCCAAAAGAACACGCTGGTCATAGCAAATGCCCTCTTCCAACAACACAAGAGAAGACTCTACACATGGACATCACCAGATGGTCAATACCAAAAACAAATTGATTGTATTCTTTGCAGTCAAAGATGGAGAAGCACTATACACTCAGCAAAAATAAGACTGGGAACTGACTGTGGCTCAGATCATGAACTCCTTACTGTCAAATTCAGAGTTAAATTGAAAAAAGTAGGGGAAACCACTAGACCATTCCTTTATGACCTAAATCAAATCCTTTTTAATTATAAAGTGGCAATGACAAACAGATTCATTGGACTAGATTTGATAGAGTGCCTGAAGAACTATGAACAGAGTTTTGTGACATTGTACAGGAGGGAGTGATCAAGACCATCCCTAAGATAAAGAAGGAAAAAGCAAAATGTTTGTCTTAGGATGCCTTGCAAATAGTTGTGAAAAGAACAGAAGTGAAAGGCAAAGGAGAAAAGGAAAGATTTGAATGTAGAGCTCCAAAAAATAGCAAGAAGAGGTAAGAACACCTTCCTCAATGATCAATTCAAAGAAATGGAAAACAGTAGAACAAGAAAGACTAGAGATCTCTTCAAGAAAATTAGAGATACCAAAGGAAAATTTCATGCAAAGATTGGCATAATAAAGCACAGAAATGGCATGGACCTAACAGAAGTAGAAGATATTAAGAAGAGGTGGCAAGAATACACAGAATGCAGAAAGATCTTCACAACCTAGATAATTATGATGGTGTGATCACTCACCTAGAGACAGACATCCTGGAACGTCAAGTCAAGGGGGGCTTAGGAAGCATCACTATGAACAAAATTAGTGGAGGTGACAGAATTCCAGTTGAGCTATTTCAAATCCTAAAAGGTGATGCTGTGAAAGTGCTACATTCAATATGCCAGAAAATTTGGAAGACACAGCAGTAGCCTCAGGACTGGAAAAGGTCAGTTTTCATTCCAATCCCAAAGAAAGGCAATACCAGAGAATGCTCGATTACTGCACAATTGCACTCATCTCACACGCTAGTAAAGTAATTCTCAAAATTCTCCAAGTCAGGCTTCAACAGTATGTGAACCGCGTACTTCCAGTTGTTCAAGCTGGATTTAGAAAGACAGAGGAACCAGTGATCAAATTGCCAACATTTGTTGGATCACGGAAAAAGCAAGAGAGTTCCAGATAAACATCTACTTCTGATTTATTGACTATTCGAAAGCCTTTGACTGTATGGAACAAAATAAACTGTGGAAAATTCTGAAAGAGATGGGAATACCAGACCACCTAACCTGCCTCCTGAGAAATCCGTATGCAGATCAGGGAGCAACAGTTATAACTGGACATGGAACAACAGACTGTTTCCAAATTGGGAAAGGAGGATGTCAATGCTGTATATTGTCACCCCGCTTATTTAACGTATATGCAGAGTACATCATGAGAAACGCTGGGCTGGAAGAAGCACAAGATGGAATCAAGATTGACAGAATTAGAAATAACCTCAGATATGCAGATGACACCACCCTTAATGGCAGAAAGTGAAGAAGAACTAAAGAGCTTCTTGAGGAAAGGGAAAGAAGAGAGTGAAAAATTTGGCACAAAATTCAACATTCAGAAAACTAAGAAATGACAATTGGTCCCAACACACCATGGCAAATAGATGGGGGAACAATGAAAATATTGAGAGACTTTATTTTCGGGTGCTCCAAATTTACTGCATATGGTGATTTCAGCCATGAAATTAAAAGACGCTTGCTCCTTGGAAGAAATGCTATGACTAATCTAGGCAACCTAGGTTTAAAAAGCAGAGACATTACTTCACCAACAAAGATCCATCTAGTCAAAGTTATGGTTTTTCCAATAGTCATGCATAGATGTGAGAATTGGTTGTAAAGAAATTTGAGCACTGAAGAATTGATGCTTTGGCTGTGGTGTTGGAGAAGACTCTTGAGATTCCCTTGGACTACAAAGAGCTCCAACCAGTCTGTCCTAAAGGAAATCAGTCCTGAATATTCACTGAGGGACTGATGGTGAAGCTGAAACCCCAATACTTTGGCCACTTGATGTAAAGGACTGACTCATTTGAAAAGATCCTGCTACTGGGAAAGATTGAAGGTAGGAGGAGAAGGGGATGACAGATGATGAGATTGTTGGTTGGAATCACTGACTCTATGGACATAAGTTTGAGTAAGCTCAGGGAGTTGGTGATGGACAGGGAAGTCTGGCATGCTACAGTCCATGGGGTCACAAGAGTCAGACCTGAATGAATGATTGAACTGAACTGAACTGAACACTGTTTGTCGTTGCCTGTCTTTGGTATTGAAGTGAATACAAACCTTTTCCAGTTTTGTGGCCACTTCAAAGTTTTCCAAATTTGAGCACTGAAGAATTGATGCTTTTGAACTGTCGTGTTGGAGAAGACTCCTGAGAGTCCCTTGGACTGCAAGGAGATTCTATCAGTCCATTCAAAAGGAGACCAGTCTTGGGTGTTCTTTGGAAGGAATGATGCTAAAGTTGAAACTCCAGTACTTTGGCCACCTCATGCAAAGAGTTGACTCATTGGAAAAGACTCTGATGCTGGGAGGGATTGGGGGCAGAAAGAGAAGGGGATGACAGAGGATGAGATGGCTGGATGGCATCACCAATTCGATGGACATGAGTTTAAGTGAACTCTAGGAGTTGTTGATGGACAGGGAGGCCTGGCATGCTGTGATTCATGGGGTCACATAGAGTCAGACACTACTGAGTGACTGAACTGAACTGAACTGAGTGTAGCACTGTAACAGCATCATCTTTCAAGATTTTAAATACTTCTGCTGAAATTCTGTCACCTCCACTAGCTTTGTTCATAGGATTATTCCTAAGATCACTTACTTCACAGTCCAGGATGTCTGACTCTAAGTGAGTGACTGCATCATCAGATAAACCTCAGTACATGTCTATTGTAATGCATTAGCATCTCAGTGACACACCCACAAGCACCGTGATAGTTCTAAAGCCAACCACAGAAGGCCAAAAAGTGGATGGTGGCCCAAATCCTGGAAATCTTCACCCTTCCCCCAAATAATCAGAATAATCCTCCACTATAAAATTATTTAGCCCATAAAAACTAAACATGCCATATTTCAGGGCTTCTCGTCATCAAAGATGACCCAACTCACAATTCACGATGTCTATGAATTGTGTTTCTCTCAAAATAAATTCACCACTTACCTATCGCTTTGTCTCAATGAATTCTATATGTGTCAGATAGGAAGAACCTCAGATCCACTGGAGACACAACCAGTGGGGTCACAGTCCATGGATGTGTCCCTTTGTCATCTGAAATTCATCTCCTGTGCCTCATTCCATGTGTCTCCATTGAATGTCTTGGACAGCATATAGATTCTGGCCATGCCTTCAACTGATACTTCTATTAATCCTCCATTCTCCTTCCACCACCTACTATCTCTTACTTCTGCTCTGAAGAATAACATTCTCCATAAAAATTCAGACCTAAACTGTCATTCCTGACTCTGGCTTTTGGGGGACGATAGACTGAAAGATCTTGAACTCAGCATAACCCCTTAGACTTCAAAGGTTTTTTTTTTTTTTTCTTATTCTTCTGAATTGATGTTTGATGTCTCTGGAGATGAACTCTCCAACTGCTGAGCCCACTGCCCGTTTGTTGTGTGACCTAATAAATACTTCAGTTCAATTCAGTACAGTTCAGTCACTCAGTCATGTTCAACTTTTGGTGACCCCATGAATTGCAGCAAGCCAGGCCTCCCTGTCCATCACCATCTCCTGGAGTTCACCCAAACTCACGTCCATAGAGTCAGTGATGCCATCCAGCTATCTCATCCTCTGTCATCCCCTCTTCCTCCTGCCCCCTATCCCTCCCAGCATCAGTCTTTTCCAATGAGTCAACTGTTTGCATGAGGTGGCCAAAGTACTGGAGTTTCAGCTTCAGCATTATTCCTTCCAAAGAAATCCCAGGGCTGATCTCCTTCAGAATGGACTGGTTGGATCTCCTTGCAGTCCAAGGGGCTCTCAAGAGTCTTCTCCAACACCGCAGTTCAAAAGCATCAATTCTTCAGTGCTCAGCTTTCATCACAGTCCAACTCTCACATCCATACATGACTACTGGAAAAACCATAGCCTTGACTAGATGGATATTTGTTGGCAAGCTAATGTCTCTGCTTTTGAATATGCTGTCTAGGTTGGTCATAACTTTCCTTCCAAGGAGTAAGCGTCATTTAATTTCATGGCTGCAGTCACCATCTGCAGTGATTTTGGAGCTCCCCAAAATAAAGTCTGACACTGTTTCCACTGTTTCCCTATCTATTTCCCATGAAGTGATGGGACCAAATGCCATGATCTTAGTTTTCTGAATGTTGAGCTTTAAGCCAACTTTTTCACTCTCCTCTTTCACTTTCATCAAAAAGCTTTTTATCTCCTCTTCACTTTCTGCCATAAGGGTGGTGTCTTCTTCATATCTGAGGTTATTGATAATTCTCCTGGCAATCTTGATCCCAGCTTGTGCGTCCTCCAGTCCAGTGTTTCTCATGATGTACTCTGCATAGACGTTAAATAAGCAGGGTGACAATATACAGCCTTGATGTACTCCTTTTCTTATTTGCAACCAGTCTTTTTCTCCATGTCCAGTTCTAACTTTTGCTTCCTGACCTGCATATAGGTTTCTCTCAGGATCAGCAAGGGGGCAGTGCATTTTGCTGGGGAAGAGTGAGAATATCTGATCAGCAGAGGTGTGGGTGGATTTTCCCTGCAGCTTCTAGCTTCCTAAATCAGCTTTAATCATCCACTTGCAAGGCTTCGGTTCCCCCCATCCCCTGCTGCCTCAGGGCAAGTAGAGAAGGGGGAGGGTGAGCATAACCATCACCAACACCCACTCCTTCCCCTTCCTCACTCCCCCTGCCAAAAATAATGTAGCGACAGCACAATGGGCAGTCTCTATAATTAGGCAGAGCCAAGAGGGGTTGCTGTCTCCGAAGGCTACTTGCTTTCAGCTCTGGGTGTTCTTTGGAAGGAATGATGCTAAAGTTGAAACTCCAGTACTTTGGCTACCTCATGTGAAGAGTTGACTCATTGGAAAAGACTCTGATGCTCTGAAGGATTGGGGGCAGGAGGAAAAGGGGACGACAGAGGATGAGATGGCTGGATGGCATCAATGACTCGATGGACGTGAGTTTGAGTAAACTCCGGGAGTTGGTGATGGACAGGGAGGCCTGGGGTGCTGCAGTTCACGGGGTTGCAAAGAGTAGGACACAACTGAGTGACTGAACTGAACTGAACTGAGACTGAAAGAGTAATTAATGTTACAACAAACAAAAATAACTTCAGATTTTATTAGGTTATCCTTCTCAATCTAGTTTTCCAGAGAAAATAATGTTCTCGTTTTATAAGAATATAAATTTTCTCTGAAAAATATAAAATCTGTTAGCTTAATGCAGTAAATTTACAAGTGGATATAGATATATAGTCAGTACATGATTTGAGTCTGTGGGGGAAAAGTACATTGTCCTCTACTGTAAGTTCTCTGACTGATCAAATAATTAAATTGACATGAGACAGATCAACAAGAGAAAATCAAACAAAAATTTAATAACACATATGTGTGGGAAAAAAACATGAAAACTAAGTAACTCACCAAAATGGCCAAAGTGCTCCCCTTTTTAGCAAAAGAGAAAAAGAGATTATTGGAGGTAGGGTTTTGGGACTTTGGAAGGGAGGAAGGAAACTGACATGAAGATGCAAAAGCAAATGTTTGGTAAATAATTGATTGTTGGACCATCAGAAACAATGGGACTCACAGTGAACTCTGAGTTTTGAGTTTCTTCATCACACCTGGCTCATATTCTGTGTAGGTATTTCTGGTGATAATTCTATTCCAGGACAGGCTTTCAATTTAAAAACTATTTTTAGGCATTTAGAGAGAAAACAAACGTTTCTGTATGGGTCATATGGACCTTGTTTTTTTTTCAGCTTGAAATAATTTTTGTGCCAGTAATATTTGAGGGTGGCAAATTTTGAACCCCTAAGTGTCTCCTCTTTAATATTCAAAAGTTATTTAACATGGTCAACTTAATCATCTTAAGAAACTTCAGATTTGGTTGTTTTATGTGGGGTTTTTTTTTAATTTTTTTTTTTTTCTTTTTAAAATTTATTTTATTGAAGCATAGTTGATTTACTGTATTGTGTCAGTTTCTGGTATATGGTGAATTGACTCATTTATATATATATATACATATAACAATACAATATATATTAAAATATATTTTCCAATATGGTTTATCACAGGATATTGACTATAGTTTTTCTTCTGTGCATTATGACCTTGTTGTTTATCCATTCTCTCTATATTAGTGACTTCCCTGGTGGCTCAGACAGTAAAGTGTCTGCCTACAATGCAGGAGACCTGGGTTCAATCCCTGGGTTGGGAAGATCTCTTGGAGAAGGAAATGCCAACGCACTCCAGTATACTTGGCTGGAAGAATCCCATGGATGGAGGAGCCTGGTAGGCTACAGTCCATGGGGTCGCAAAGAGGCAGACATGACTAAACGATTTGACTTTACTTCACTTCACTTCATACTAGTTTGCATCTGTTAATTCCAAATTCTCAATTCATTCCTTCCCCGACACCTGACTCTTTGGCAACCACAAGCCTGTTTTCTATGTCTGTTTCAGAATAAACTTCAGTTTTGTCATCAGTGAGATGAGGCTGATAATAATCCACTACCAGAATAAAATAAAAATTCCCTGTTTTTATGACAAATGCAATAATGGGTGAAAAGTGCCTCTCAGAAACTGACATTCCAAACATGCAGTTGTGTCTTTCACTTTTTAAGAAAGCATTTCAACAAAGGTGCACAAATAGCAACTGGAAAAAAGCAAACTATTGTCATTCATTGTAAGTGTGACTTTCATTTACAAGAAACTAAAATTAGTCTCATTCATTTAATGACACTTCAATTTTGAATATTTATTTCCATTGTTACTATTTTCTTAACATTTCTTTTTCTTTAATGGTTTAAGTTTATTCATGTTGATGTCATAGAAGCTAAGGAGTTACTCAGCATAAAAATTGATTTTTTTTTTTTTTTTTGGTCTCAATTGCATTTCTTTAGAAGTGAAGGTAAGGGAGTTCACAAGGAGATATTGAGTTCTTGCCACTATATCAGTATTTTCATTTTTCCATTTTCTTCCTCTTTTTAAGTCATAAAAGTGGGCAGCAATGACATTCACAAAACAGTACTGTGCTAACAGTTGTGAAAATAACCACCAATTCAACTGAGGGACAGCAGAGTGCCAATCTGGCATGTCCTGAAATGCTGATTCATTAATTAATGCACAAAAAATTGAAGCCAGCATAAGCAAGGTATTTGACACCTGTCTAATGGATAAGAGGAAAGGTGAACAGAAGTCAAGTACACTAATGCTCAAACCCACATATTTTTTGCTAATAAATAATGCAGCTCTTTTATCTTTATAGCAAGAATGTTTTTATTCCATAAAATAGGAATTCCCCCTATGTTGAAGGACTTCACATTGACTATTCAATGATGCTGCTCTATAGATAAAATGTATAGGAGTAATACAGAAATAGCCATAGCTTGTTTTCTTTGCATTGAAATTTTGATCAGAGTATATTGCTCCAGCAGGAATATCTTTTAGAATACTTAACACATCTGAAATATTTGTCACATTATCTTAAAGATAGCCACTCTGATCCTCAAAATAATATGTTTTACTAGTTTTTGATCTTTTCCTAGAGGTTCCTGTTTATAGAATAAGTGGATGAATGAGTATATCACAAATATTTCATTGTAAGTTTGGGGTCTTTGGTTTGAACCAAAAGCCACTTAGATATTGCCCCCAAATGTGCTGGAGAGCCTGTGGTTTCCACATGGCAAACTGTCAAAACATTTCTCTAATCTAACTAGTGATAGCATAATTCTATATCTAATCTCAGCTTCATATTTGGAATCACTTTTCCTTTATCACTTACAGCTTACTTACTAGCCTTTTTACTTTTTCCTTTCTAAGGTATCTCAAATTCACCATTTAAAAAAAAAAATCTCTTTGCAAGCTCTTTCATGCAGATCCTGTAGGTCTCTGGTGTGAATGACTATTCTTGCCCACTATAAGCAATATTACCTATCCTTATTTTTTCTTTTCTCCACTAACTTAGTCCCTGAAATTTGCTTAATCCTTTTTTTTCAAATGCTATCTTTCTTATTTGTTCTGTTCCTTTCACTGAAGAACTGCCAATGTCTCTAGACTATAACTACCTGCACATTTATTTTTTCTTTGAGTTTGTCAGTTATCAAAAATATGGAGAGGAAAGTTTAAATACCCCCAAATTCCCAAGACATCCCTACTACCTTGGGCTTCCATTTCCCTAGAATAACAGTCAGATGCCTCTTAAACACATCATCACACCATAGTTTACCATATGACCTGTCTTCCTTGTCAATATTGGATTGAAAACTACATGCCTACTACACTAAATTGTTTGCATTTTTCTCGTGATGACCTTGTTCCTCTGGCTTTTTCTGTTTTTTTTTTTCCCTAGATTTTTATTTTCTCACTCTACACTTAGTTCGTTGAACCCTGGTAAGTTCCACTATTAGACCTCACCACTGCCATTCTAGAGCAGTTATAAACAGTTTCATGTTTGTTTTAAGGTAACACATTTTATAACACTTGCTATTTGTGATTTCCTGCCCATTTCTTAGGAATACTAGTGAATAGCTCAACAGAAAGAGCTGTGTTTTGCTTCTTATTGCACCCATTATTTTGTCATAGAAACAAGCCAAAAACTCAACAAAAGTCTCTACACTCTTTGAGAGTATAGACCAAATCTTTTTCTTTTTCTTTAAACACCCTAGCAACTTTATGGTGTTCAATTCATTGGATCCAACCAGTCCATCCTAAAGGAGATCAGTCTTAGATTTTCACTGGAAGGACTGATGTTGAAACTGAAATCCCAGTATTTTGGTCACCTGATGTGAAGAGCTGACTTATTTGAAAAGACTCTGATGCTGAGAAAGATTGAGGGCAGGAGGAGAAGGGGACGACAGAGGATGAGATGGTTTAATGACATCAATGACTCAGTGGACATGAGTTTGGGTGAACTCTGGGAGTTGATGATGGACAGGGAGGCCTGGCATGCTGCAGTTCATGGGGTCACAAGGAGTCGGACACGACTGAGTGACTGAACTGAACTGAACTGAACTGAATGAATGTGAACTGATTTGGTGACTGAAAATACATACATTTCCTACAGAGGTATGACCACACAGTAATGTATAGAATCCAACTTATTTCAATTTGCATTACATTATGAGTTGAGTTTCCATTGTCACTAAATCTGTTGAGAAACATCAAACATATCTAAGAAATATTCAGTTGTGTGAATAAAATTTCCTTATTTATTATATTATTGCTGTCATACTTGCCTCCCTAATTTAACATTCACATTATTTGGTAAATAATATAAGGTATGCTATTTGTTTTTTTTTTTAATTAATTTTTTTATTTAATTTTAAAATCTTTAATTCTTACATGTGTTCCCAAACATGAAACCCCCTCCCACCTCCCTCCCCATAACATCTCTGTGGGTCATCCCCATGCACCAGCCCCAAGCATGCTGTATCCTGCATCAGACATAGACTGGCATGCTATTTGTATTTCTTATTACATCCTAACTCCCTTCTTTTGAAATTATTAGGTCAAGAGCACACATTTTTAAATACTTTTTAAACTATAATAACAAAAAATTTTTCCTAAAATTGTAGAAATTGTTATACTTTAACAAACAGCTTGTACAACCATGTTTCACCACATCTGTTGAAATACTGTCTATTAAAACAGACAGTATTATTAAAACACCTGGAACTTTTTTTAAAGTTTTAGAAATTTTCAAACATGTACCACAGAAGAGAAAGTGGTTCAATAAATTTCCACATACCAGCTTCAACAAAGACCAATTCACTTGTGGGCAATCCTATTTCATCTCTACCTCCACTCATTTATTCTGCCTCCAGGGTTACTATGAAGCAAATCCCAGACATCATATCATCTCACCTATAAATTTTATCTATGTGTTTCTAATAGCTAGAGGTTCTTTTTCCAAACAGAGTCACTATAGTATCGTCCCACCAAAGTACAATTAACAATAATTTCTTAGTGTCATTAAATATTTAGTGTTAAGTTTGTGTATTTATACACAGACCTATCTAATATTCTTCTCATTTATATTTTCCAATATAATATTTTGTTGAAGAAACCAGGTTATTTGTTCTAAAGGATTTTCAAAATTCAGGATGCTAAAGGGTACATATCCATGGTATGTTTGATATATTCCTCTGTCTCTTTTATTTTCTGTCAATAGGTAGCCAAGTTAATTAATTAAATTATTTATTTATTAATTACTTGTTAAGCCTATGTAAATTTGTCTTTATATTAGCAGATATTAATTATTCTACTAATTATTCATAAAATGTATTAATTTGTTGAGTTTCAAGTTATACTTTTTTAATTTTAATATATTTCCTTTATTAGTTAGATTAGTTCCTAAAGATAAACTACTTTAGTAACTTTTTCAGTTATTATAAGGTATAGTTCAAATAGGAAAAGCTTGATTTTTACCTTTTATTTTCCAATTTTCAAAATAATCAGTGGTTTCTTTAGTACTCTCAAAATGTGTTCAATAAAAGTTGCTTTCAAAGTATCATCAGAAACTAATATATTTATACATATTTAATTCCCTGGTGGCTCAGATGGTCAGGAATCTGCCTGCAATGCAGGAGAACTGGGTTTGTTCCCTAGGTTGAGAAAATCCCTTAGAGAAGGAAACGGCAAGCCACTCCAGTATTCTTGCCTGGAAAATCTCGTGGAAGGAGGAGCCTGTCAGGCTACAGTCCCTGGGGTCGCAAAGAGTCAGACAGGACTGAGAAAACTTCACTCACTTTAATGAGCTTTAATCCAATGCCATAAAAATACTAATAGAGGCTCAAATAATCCTGTCATGGGCAGTTGGAAAGTTCACTCAGGTTTTACGTTCAGGTTGATGTTTTCCATTTTGATATGACTGTAGAAGTCTTCGTTTTCTTATGTTCTCATTTTTTAAAAGATTCCAGACTCATCTTGTCCTTTTTCCTGCCTAAGGAATAATTTTTTCACTGATTCTTTTAGTTTTCAAGATATACAAGTTTCCCCACTTCCTGAAAATTGTTGTTCAGTCATTCAATTGTGTCCAACACTTTGTGATCCAATGGACCATAGCATGCCAGGTTTCCCTGTAATTCACTGTCTCCCAGAGTTTGCTCAGGCTCATGTCCATTGAGTTCCTGAAAATAGAGTGCTCCAATGAAAAAGTTTGTAATCCAAAATAACACAAGGCAAAGAATAAATTACCTTATGACACATTTTGCTGATGGATGCATAAAACACAATGAGATACTGCACAGATGCTCACAGACAGAATCCATCGCCATCGCCGTTGCAGCTTGATGAGATGTCCAGTGCACTTCCAGGGAGCGAGCTTGGTGGTGCCACTCTCATGCTACTCAGGTTGCAAACTGCCTCTGTAATTGCTCTGTGAAACAGTGCTTGAACGTTCTTTTCCCTGTTAGCCCTCTTTGCTGAAAGCAAAAATCTTCTTTTGATTTCTTTCAGTTAAAGAAAACAGGTTCTTATGCAGGTGTTTCATAAGAGTGAAGTACTGTAAACTGAATTTTTGAAAAGCGAGGGATATTCAAACTATTTGCAAATCAAATTTTATAATTTTCACGTGTAATTTATATAATTGCATTGTTTCTAACAATTTCAATATCACATATTTCCAGCAAAATATTACCTAGTAAGGGAGGCAGTGACTATTCTTACATGGTTTCTGCCAAAATTCTTCTTGCTTTCTCATTAGATAAAATGCTGATTTATGTCTCGAAAATCTTGGCCTTTTGATATTAGATTTATTTTGCTGCTAGGAATAATCCTAGTATATTGCATTTTTAGACCATTTTTCTT
Source organism: Capricornis sumatraensis (assembly GCF_032405125.1). Classification (NCBI taxonomy): domain Eukaryota; kingdom Metazoa; phylum Chordata; class Mammalia; order Artiodactyla; family Bovidae; genus Capricornis; species Capricornis sumatraensis. Next base: position 122,391,014 of record NC_091071.1, on the reverse strand, counting down.
CCACCTACCCACCCCTGCCATCCCCCCCCAAAAAATAAAGCAGATTTCCTCTAATAACAACAACAAAAAAATACTCATTATTGTCCAGTTTCAGCTTTCCTTCTAGACTCACATATGTATTTAAATTCCATTTTTATTTTGAGTCTCATAAATGTACATCTTTTAGTAAAAAAATAAATGTACTCGTAAACAAATGTGCAGTCTTCTTTCTGAATCATGTTAATAACAAATACATTCTTGAATTTTTAATATTTGATCTTTGTCTATTTCCCCCTGCTTAATTTGGGCAGGTACTTGACAGCACTCTGTCTCTTAGTGGTCATACAACTATCTTTTCCTCTATTTGTGATTCTTTTCCTGTCAACCTAACACCACATTATTAGTTTCATAAACATGCTTTGTTTTAACTCATTATTTAAGTTACTTAGAGAATGTAACCCACTGAAAACATCAATTATTAAATACAAAGTGTTATGAACTCAGGAATCAGAGTAAAGGAAAGAAATGTATTCTTCAAAAAATGCACCTGACAGTATAACAAGATTCAATAATTTATATTTCTGACATATACAAACTATGGACTGTGTATACTGCAAATATTTGGTTGCTTGTGTTAGCTATTTTTTGTATTTATATATTCACACAAAAATTTTAAAGTGATTCCATTTATACTTATCCATTTGTTTTAAAAAGACATATGTACAAAAAAAGCCATCTCATCATAACATTGTTTCTTAATATCAAAAATGGCAATCATCTGTATGTCTATAAGTAAATGATAATTTATATAAATTATGATCTAGATAATAAAGTGAATATACAGACATATTTTGCCAACATATATTTTGAAAATTTATTTTATCAAAATATAGTTGATGTATGCTAACTGCTGAAGCTCCAGTACTTTGGCCACCTCATGCAAGGAGTTGACTCACTGAAAAAGACTCTGATGCTGGGAGGGATTGGGGGCAGGAGGAGAAGGGGACGACAGAGGATGAGATGGCTGGATGGCATCACTGACTCGATGGACGTGAGTCTGAGTGAACTCCGGGAGATGGTGAAGGACAGGGAGGCCTGGCGTGCTGCGATTCATGAGGTCGCAAAGAGTCGGACACGACTGAGCAACTGAACTGAAGTGAACTGATGCTAACTGCTAAGTCACTTCAGTCGTTTCCGACTCTGTGCGACCCCATAGACGGCAGCCCACCAGGCTTCCCCGTCCCTGGGATTCTCCAGGCAAGAACACTGGAGTGGATTTCCGTTTCCTTCTCCACTGAAAGTGAAGTCACTCAGTCGTGTCCGACCCTCAGTGACTCCATGGAGTGCAGCCCTCCAGGCTTCTCCGTCCATGGGATTTTCCAGGCAAGAGTACTGGAGTGGGTTGCCATTGCCTTCTCCGAGTTGATGTATAGTGTTGTGTTAATGTTGTGTTAGTTTCTATGGTAAGGGTCTCTAAGAGTCGGATACGACTGAGCGTCTTCCCTTACACTTTTCACTTTCATGCATTGGAGAAGGAAATGGCAACCCACTCCAGTGTTCTTGCCTGGAGAATCCCAGGGATGGTGGGAGCCTGGTAGGCTGCCGTCTCTGGGGTCGCACAGAATCGGACACGACTGAAGCGACTTAGCAGCAGCAGCAGCAGCACGGCAAAATGATACATTCTTTTTCATATTCTTTTCTATAATGGTTTATCACAGGATACTGAATTAGTTCCGATTGCTATAGGATAAGGCAATGGCAACCCACTCCAGTACTCTTGCCTGGCAAATCCCATGGACGGAGGAGCCTGATGGGCTGCATGCAGTCCATGGGGTCGCTAAGGACTGAGTGACTTCACTTTTGCTTTTTACTTTCATGCATTGGAGAAGGAAATGGCAACCCACTCCAGCCAGTATTCTTGCCTGGAGAATCCCAGGGGGTGGGCTGCCGTCTATGGGGTCGCACAGAGTCGGATAGGACTGAAGCAACTTAGCAGCAGCAGCAGCAGCTACAGAGTAAAAACTCGTTTATTCATTCTCTATACAATCAACATGAATTTTTGATATGCAAAGTATTTTCAATACTTTCTTACATAAATTAGCTTCAAAATATGATGTATGATATAATCTAATTTTATAAATGTATGCACATTATATTAGTTTTCTATGGATGCATGATATATCACAATTTATCAGATTAAAATAATACCTGCTTACTATAACATAGTTCTGTGGATCAGCAGTCTACCATAGGTAATATGAATCTCTGCTTCAGGTTTTACAAGTCTAAAGTCAAAGTTTAGCATGAGTGAATTTCTTTTTGAAGGTTCTACAACACTTTTTGAAGGTTCCAAACTCACCTATGTTATTGACAGAATTCAGTTGTTTATGGTTGTAGGACTGAGTTCTCCATTTTCTTGCTACATGGCTCCATCTTTAAAGCACAAATAGCCAGTTGAATGCTATTCATGCTTTTCATTTCTGAATTCACCATTTTTCCTTCTGCTGCTGCTTATGTGAACTGAATTAGTCTCACCCAGATAATGTAGGATAATCCTCCTATCTTAAAGTCAACTGATCATCATTATTAATTACATTTGCAATGTACCTTTTGCCATTGAGCAACATATTTTTTCACGGGGATTAGAATTGTCTTGCTGCTGCTGCTGCTATTAAGTTGCTTCAGTTGTGTCCGACTATGTGCTACCCCATAGACTGCAGCCCACCAGGCTCCCCCGTCCCTGGGACTCTCCAGGCAAGAATACTAGAGTGGGTTGCCATTTCCTTCTCCAATGCATGAAAGTGAAAAGTGAAAGTGAAGTCGCTCAGTCATGTCCGACTCTTAGCGACCCCATGGACTGCAGACTACCAGGCTCCTCCGTTCATGGGATTTTCCAGGAAAGAATACTGGAGTGGAGTGCCATTTTCTTGGGAGCCATAATTCTGCCTACCATATACATATTATCATAGATAGATAAAATATATATAATCTGACATTTATATCAGATAGGTGGTATTATAGGTGACTTTTTTTTATTTGCCTGCCTATTCTGTTTTTAAGCTAAGTGAATATGTTACTTGTTTGTGACTCTTCAGGGGAAAAAATAAGATAAAAATGTACAGATTATCTATGTTTAACAGATGAAGATCTTTCAGCCCTAACTATTGTCCATGAATATATCATTGCTAGCTTGGATTTAAATGCATGCTTTCAGACTACTTTGCTAATTTTATTCTCCAAGCATCCTGACACTGGACAAGACTTGATCTCTGAAATTTTCATGAATGTGTTGTCAAAAATTGGTGTGAAATGGGATATAATAGAATTGGTTTAATGATGTGAATGTCCAAAGCCCTAGGTTCATGTGTTTCTCTGCATAGTGTAATGAGATGGGTGGCTCTATATGAAGTCAGATGTGTTCAGACTTTGTAATGAAATGCTTGGCTGTGGAGCCATAATGAAACGCCTTGTTGGGGCTATAATAAGATACCTTGCTGGAAGCACATAATTAGACATTTGACTTGGTATACGTAATCAGAGGTGTCAGTAAGAACATCATTTGTTTGGGTGTTGAGAGAGAGAAATGCCCTGTACAGCTGGACAGCAAGGCAATGCTTAGACAAGCCTTGTGAGAAATGCATGGGGACTGTGATGATGCACACACTGAGAAAGAAATGAGACACGTGGGATCATTCCATTGGAATTACCAGGGTGATGTGATCTCTTAATAGTGTGTGGACACTCATTAGGATGAGGCTGTGGGAATAGACTTACCCATGTGACATAGAGGGGTGATCAGGAATCTTGGTGCTACAATGCCACAATACCTGGTTTCATGTCTACCAGGACAACCTCAGGCAAGCCACATAGGTTCTCCCTATCTCTGTTCTATGTCTGTGAACTTTGATGACCAAATGGGTGGGATGGGGGATGGAAGAGAGGTCTAAGAGTTAGAGGATACATATATACATATAGCTGATTCACTTTGTTGGACAGCAGAAATGAACACAATATTGTAAATTTACAAAAATATTGTAAGGAAACTATACAGAATTTTTTTTTTTTAATTAATAAAGCATCAGCAACAGCAACAACAAAAACTACTTACACCATAGGGTTAATGTGAGGATTCCATGAGTTAGTCTGTGAAAGGTATTGAAAGCAGTGCCTGGCACATAGGCAAGTGTGTTCTATGTGTATTAGCTCTTGTGAAGTGTCAGAACCTATAACTGTCAGGACCTATTGGATTAAATCCTTGTTACAACTCTGCAAGGAACCAAAGGCTTAGAGGCATTCACTCACTTTCTCCAAATCACACAAGCAGTAATTCACCAGAAGGAATGTATTGTGTGGTAGCATATTTATGATTTGAAGAGCATGATGCCCATTGCTGGAAGAGAAGATGGAAACCTGTGAATTAGATTCTTTAGGGAGAGATGAGAGGGAAAGAATGAGTAATAGAGCTGAGTTGATAAATCTGGTGAACTGTTTGTACCCTGAGCCTCAGTTTCCTCATCTACATAATAGAGAATAACCCCTATCTCTTAGGTGACTTTCTGGTGGCTCAGATGGTAAAGCATCTGTCTACAATGAGGGAGACCTGGGTTCAGTCCCTGGGTTGGGAAGATCCCCTGGAGAAGGAAATGGCAATCCACTCCAGTACCATTACCTGGAAAATCCCATGGACAGAAGAGCCTGGTAGGCTACAGTATATGGGGTCGCAGAGTCAGACACGACTGATCAACTTCACTTTCCCTTAGGTGACTTAAAAGTTAAAAGTGAAAAATATGTTAAAGAGTTTAAAATAGTGTCTGTTACATGGTAGGTTTTGGTCAGTTAGGATACTGTTTGCAGAGCACAAAAAATATAATCCAAAGGGACTTAAACAAGTATGGGTTGATTTGCTATCACTATTTAGAAACCTGGGTATAGACAAGTCAGGGCTGAAATGTGGACATGGCACTGATGTCTTAAAGGACTCAGGCTGTTGCTATTTTCCTGATCTGCTGTGCTTATATGAAAATCTCTCCACTGGTCACCACTGGGGGCTTCCTCACTTAAACATCACACCTGGACTTCATAAAAGTGGAAGGAAAGGGTGAAATTTGAATGGGAGAGGCTGTTATTCTACATGATAATCATATGCAGATTATCTTCCAAATTTTGTGCTTTATATAAGGTTATAAATACAACTGGCAATGTTTCCCACTCCCCCTGCCCCCCGACCCCGCCAACCAGGTAAAGGTGACATTTCTTTTACTTCTACTTTTGATGGAAGGAACTGCATTTCTAGGGTGGAAATCCAATAATGGTTACAAAACAAACCAAGAAAGTAAAGTATCTCTCCGAATGTAAAGAGTTAAAACTGAGCATTTCACAGGATGCATTTTACAAACTCAAGGGCTCTATAGTGGCCATTAGCTGCATTTCCATGGAGCTGTTGGTGGTTCCATTCCTTCCTTTCTTTCTCTAAACTTGAAAAGGAAATTTATTCACAGTACAAATTATCTGTCTAAAAAGAATCCTCACCTCAAACTGGGCACTACAGTGAATTTTTCTTTTGATGATGAAAAGATGAGGGTGCATAATGTATTATTCAGGTTAGTCTAAGGTATACTGTAGTAAAATAAAACCTCCAGATTTTAGTGAGTTTACAAAATCAAAGGATTATTCCTATTATGCAAAATGTTCTAGGATGGTTGGTAAGGGGGGCTCTGCTCACCAAAAGCTCTTAGAGATACAGGTGGACAAAGGTAACACCATTTGATTGCATTATTTTCTTAATACAATGGTCATGATTTATTATAAGTTTACAGAGAGGGTTGGAGAGTCAAGCACAGACTACTAAATACTTTACTCTGAAAATGACATATATCATTTTTGTCATCTTTCTGTTTTTCAAAACTAGTGACATAATTATGTATCAAGAAGTAAGAAATAATCGGTTATTGATGAAATTGGTTAGATCCATCCCAGTTATTATTCTGCTTCATTCTTACCAAACTCTTAAAGCAAAAAACAATTTATGCATTATTTATTCACTTTCTTACTTCCTACTCACTCTGCCTCTCCTGAGAAAGCCCTAATATAAAGTTTATTGAGGGCTGATATATCCCTACCTTTTTGTCTTTAAAACCTACAGAACATTTCTAAAAGAATAACCTTGCTGAACACTTACTCCTTCTAAAATTCGATTTAATAGATATTGTTTATTTAATTGCTTCTCTAAGCTCCTTAACATGACCTGGTTCCAGAGTAATTCTCACCTCATTTCATTATTATTCTACCACAATTTATTTTGCTTTATTCTTCTTTGCTTCCCCCTCACCCTTCCCAGTGCCTGTTATCCATTTTCCTCCATCCCTCCTTTTCTTCTTTCCTTTTTTTTAAATCCTTTTTTCTTTATTCCCCTTTTTTAATTTACTTTTTGCAATTGTATGGTCATGACTTGGCTCATTTTTTTCTTATTTTTGTTGGAGGGATCACAATTTTCATATTTATTTAGAAATTTTAGAGTTCATAGAAGAGTGTTAATGCTAAATAAGGCAGTTTCTGTATTTCAACTTCTTTTCTAATATTTAACTAATTGAATTATTTTTGTAGTATTTTAATCATTTCAAGTGAAAAATTTGATAATATTAATTCACATTATTGTGCAACCTTCACTGGCATACATCTTCAGAAAGTTTTGCATCTTTCCAAACTGAAACTTAAAAAAATAATTAAAAAAAAATAAAAACAACTCTCCATTTCCTGTTGCCCCTGGGAATCACCATTATATTTTCTATATTTTCTATTAGGTTCATCACAAGTAAAATCACACACTGTTTTTCCTTTTCTGACTGACTTCACTTAACATAATGTTTTCAGGATTTATCCATGATGTAGCATGTTTTAGAATTTCCTTTCATTTTAAGGCTGAATAATATTTGATTGCAAATATTTATCACATTGTGTTTATTCATTCATCTATTGATAGGCATTTGGGTTGCTTCAACCTTTTGAATATTGTGGACAGTGTCACTATGAATTTAAGTGTATATTTATCTCCTCAAACCTTCCTTCAAATATTTTGAATATACAACCAAAAGTGAAATTTCTCATAAGGCTATCAATATTTATGGCAATTGAATGTTTACCTGTTTGAGTAACCAATATCCTGTTGTTCCTGAACCATTTTACATTTCCTCCAGCAGTGAATAAGCATTCTAATTTCTCTACTTCCTCACCAAAACTTGTCACATTCTGTTTTGATATTACTTTATCTCGTGATTTTGATTTGTGCTTCACAAAGAATTGATGGTTTTGAACTGTGGTGCTGGAGAAGACTCTTGCAAGTCCCTTGGACTGCAAGGAGATCCAATAAATCCATCCTAAAGGAGACTAGTCCTGGGTGTTCATTTGAAGGACTGATGCTGAGGCTGAAACTCCAATACTTTGGCCACCTCATGCGAAGAGTTGACTCAGTGGAAAAATTCCTGATGCTGGGAGGTATTGGGGGCAGGAGGAGAAGGGGAAGGCAGAAGATGAGATGGCTGGATGGTATCACCGACTCGATGCACATGAGTTTGGCTGAAGTCCGGGAGTTGGTGATGGACAGGGAGGCTTGGTGTGCTGCGATTCATGGGGTTGCAAAGAGTCAGACACCACTGAGTGACTGAACTGAACTGAACTCAGTGGTTATTGATATTGAGCATTTAAGCATATGCTTATTGGTCATTTCCATATCTTCTTAGACAAATGTCTACTCAAGTTTTGGCTTACTTTTTAATTGTATATTTTGTCTTTCAGTTGTAATTCCTTATATATTCTAGATTTAATCTCTAATCAAATGTATAATTTGTAAGTGTTTCTCTTGTTTCATGGGTTGATCTTTCAATGTGTTGACAGTGCCCTTTAATGTACAAGAGATTTCAGCCCTATTGTGTTCCAATTTATCTGTTTGTTTTGTTGCCTGTACTTTGAAATCATGTTAAAAGCTTGAAAAATAATTAAGTTTTTTTCCTTATATTTTTGTAAGAATTTACAATGTTGAAATGACTAACTTTTTATCCTATTGAATAGTCTTGTATTGGTTCATTTGACCATATATTCAAGGTTTTATTTCTGGGTTATGAAATTCAGACTTAAATTGAAGAAAATAGGGAAAACCACTAGACCATTCAGATATGAACTAAATCAAATCTCTTACAATTATACAATGGATGTGACAAATAGATTCAGGGGATTAGATATGATAGACCGAGTGCCTGAAGAACTTTGGACAGTGGTTCGTGACATTGTACAGGAGGCAGTGATCAAGACCATCCTCAAGAAAAAGAAATGCAAAAAGGCAAAATTATTGTCTATTTATAAGGAGTCCTTATAAATAGCTGAGAAAAGAAAAGACGTGAAAGGCAAAGTAGAAAAGGAAAGATATACTCATTCCAAAGCAGAGTTCCAAAGACTAGTAAGGAGAGATAAGAAAGCCTTCCTCAATGATCAATGCAAATAAATAGATGGAAACAACTGAATGGGAAAGACTAGAGATCTCTTCAAGAAAATTAAAGGTACCAAGGGAAAATTTCATGCAAAGATAGGCACAATAAAGGACAGCAATGATATGGACCTAACAGAAGCAGAAGATATTAAAAAGAGGTGGCAAGCATACACAGAAGTATTTAAAAAATATCATGACCCAGATAACTACAATGGTGTGATCACTCACCTGGAGCCAGACATTCTGGAATGCAAAGTCAAGTGGGCCTTAGGAAGCATCAGTACAGACAAAGCTAGTGGAGGTGATGGAATTCCAGTTGAGCTATTTCGAATCCTAAAAGATGATGCTGGGAAAGTGACATGCACTCAACATGCCAGCAAATTTGGAAAACTCAGCAGTGGCCACAGGACTGAAAAAGTTTAGTTTTCATTCCAATCCCTAAGAAAGGCAATGTCAAAGAATGCTCAAACTACCCCACAATTGCACTCTTCTCACACACCAGCAAAGCAGTGCTCAAAATTCTCCAAGACAGGCTTCAACAATACATGAACCCTGAACTGTCAGATGTTCAAACTGTATTTAGAAAAGGCAGAGGAACCAGAGATCAAATTACCGGTTGGATCATCGAAAAAGCAAGAGAGTTCAGAAAAAAATATCTACTCCTGCTTTATTGACTATGTCAAAGCTTTTGATCATGTGGATCATAGCAAATTGTGGGAAAATCTTCAATAGATGGGAATAGCAGACCACCTGACCTGCCTCCTGTGAAATCTGTATGCCAGTCAAGAAGCAAGGGTTAGAACTAAACATGGAACCACAGACTGGTTCCAAATTGGGAAAGGAGGACATTGGGCTGTACATTGTTATCCTACTTATTTAACTTATATGCAGAGTAGATTATGAGAAATGCTGGGCTGGATGAAGTACAAGCTTAATTCAATATTGCTGGGAGGAATAGCAATAACCTCAGATATCCAGATGACAGCACCCTTTTGGCAGAAAGTGAAGAAGAACTGAAGAGCCTGTTGATGAAAGTGAAAGAAGAGAGTGAAAAAGTTGGCTTAAAACTCAACATTCAGAAAACTAAGAACATGGGATTAGGTCCTATCACTTCATGGGCAAATAGATAGGGAAACAATGGAAACAGTGACAGACTTTATATTTTGGGGCTTCAAAATCACAGCAGATGGTGACTGCAGCCATGAAATTAAAAGGCACTTGCTCTTGGGAAGAAAAGTTATGACCAACCTAGACAGCATATTAAAAAGCAGAGACATTATTTTGCCAACAAAGGTTCATCTAGTCAAAGCTATTTTTCTTCCAGTAGTCATTATGGATGTGAGAGATGGATTATAAAGAAAGCTAAGCACTGAAGAATTGATGCTTTTGACTGTAGTGATGGAGAACACTCTTGAGAATCCCTTGGACTGCAAGGAGATCCAACCAGTCCATCATAAAGGAAATCAGTCCTAAATATTCATTGGAGGGACTGATGTTGAAGCCGAAACTCCAAAACTTTGGCCACCTGATGCAAAGAACAGACTCATTGGAAATACCCTAATGCTGGTAAAGATTGAAGGCAGGAGGAGAAGGGGACACAGAGGATGATATGGTTGGATGGCATCACCGATTAGATGGATATTAGTTTGAGTAAGCCTTAGGACATGAGTTTGAGTGAACTCTGGGAGTTGGTGATGGATAGGGAGGCCTGGCATGCTGCAATTTATGAGGTTGCAAAAAGTCAGACACAACCGAGCAACTGAACTGAACTGACTGAAGCTCCAGGAGTTGGTGATAGACAGGGAATCCTTGGATGCTGCAGTCCATATGGTTGCAAACAGTCAGACAGGACTGAGGGCCTGAACTGAACTGAACCTTATTCTACTGGTCTGTATGTTTGTCTTTATGTCAGTACCAGACAGTTTTGATTATTACTGCTTTGTAGTAAGAATTTAAATAAGAAAATGTGAGAAATCTTACTTTGTTGTTCTTTTCTATTATTATTTTGACGACTCAGTGTTTATTGAAATTCCATATAAATTTAAGGATTGAAATTTTGTACTCTGGCAAAAAAGATTAGTGTGTTTTTTTAATAGCAATTATATTAAATCTGTAGACCACATTGCCTTTCATTGATATCTTTAGCAATATTAAGTCTTCCAATTCATGAATACAGATGTCTTCTTATTTATTTGTGTCTTCTTTAATTTCATTCAGGAACATTTTTTTAGTTTTCAGTGTACAAGTCTTTCAATTCATTAGTTAAGTTTATTCCTAAGAATTATTTTTTTGATTATATTAAAAATTAAATTGTATTCTTAATTTCCTTACAGGTTAATTATTGGTATACAGAAACAAACTGATTTCTCTGTGTTAAAATTGTATCCCCAAACTTGACTAAACTGGTTTATCAGTTCTAATACTTTTTGTAGAATCACTAGATTTTCTACATTTAGGTGTGTGTGTGTGTGTGTGTGTGTGTGTGTGTGTGTGTGTGTGTGTGTGTGTGTGTGTGTGCTCAGTCACTCAGTCATGAGTTAATCTTTGTGACTCTGGGACTTTGGTTCACCAGGCTCCCCTGGTGGGTATTTTCTAAGCAAGAATGCTGCACTAGGTTGCCATTTCCTGCTCCAGGAGATCTTCCCCACTCAGAGACTGAACCCACATCTCATGTCTCCTGCATTGGTAGGCAAATTCTTTACCACTGTGAATTGTTTATTATAAACTTTCCTGGAAAACTGACTGCTTTTACCAAGATGGGCCAGGAAAGTACCACTCATGAATCTCAAAATATAAGATCACATTGTTTGTGAATAGCAATGATTTTACTTTTTTTCATTTCAATTTGGATGTGTTCCTGCCCTTACCTAACTGTTCTGACTTGGACTATTTTGAATAGGAGTGATAAAAACAATATCCTTGTCTGGCTCCTGATCTTAGGGGAAAAGCTTTGTTTTTCACCACTGAGTATGATGCTGTCTGTGGGTTTGTCATATACGAGCTGTTGTATGTTGAGGTGCTTTTTGTATTCCTAGTTTATTAAGCGGTTACATCATGAAAGGATGTTGCATTTTTTTCAAACTCTTCCTGCATCAGTGGCGTATGTGTGCTATTCCTTCATTCTGTGAATATGCTACAATGATTGATTTTCAACTGTGGAATTTTCCTTGAATTTCAGGCATAATACCCATATAGTCATGGTATATAATCATTTAATGTTGTTGAATTACTGAATTTGGTTTGCTGCTTTGGTTTCATTGAGGATTTTTGCATCAATATTCTTAAAGGATGTTGGTCTAAATTTTCTTACTGAGCAGTGTCTTTGTTCACCTTCGGTACTGAGATAATGCTGGCTTCAGAATGAGTTTGGAAGTATTCTTTCCTCTTCAACATTTTGGGAGATACTGAAAAGGACTGACACTAATTCTGTTAAATGTTTGGTTGAATTCACTCATAAAGCAATCTTGTCCTGGGATTTTCTTTTGGGGGAGATATTTTGAGTCTTGATTCAATCTCCTTAACAGTTGCATTTCTATTCAAGTTTTCTCTTTATTCATGATTCAGTGTGGTTAGGTTGCATGATTCTAGAAATTTGATCATCTCATTAGTGCTATGAAATGGAAGATCTTTAATAGGGCATGTTCTGAGCATTGACACCAACCCAATGTGAAGGCTTAAGGTCTTATCAGCATTTTGGAGAGCGGGCCACTACATGTGTTTGTGTGCACATGCAGGCACACACTTGTGCATTTTGTTTTCTGTTTCACCCTGTTGTTATTGTTCAGTCACCTAGCCACATCTGATTCCTCGCAACCCCATGGACTGTAGCACACCGGGCCTACTCTGTCCCTCACCATCTGCCTGATTCACCCTACACACAGATTTTTGTTTTAATGTCTTATTTTCACTGAGACTTTCATTTCTGCTTCTTCTCTGGGCCTTCAATGTGCTCTAATGTGTTCTAATCAGTAGCCTCTTGACCCAGGCACGAGCAGGTCTCTAGCTTACTCATGGGGTCCATTAACCTTACCTGCTGCTTCTCATGATTTTTACAAGTCTGAGATATAAGTGGTGCTGGTTTTTGCTCCTTCTGTCAAACTAAGACACATGCTGGATAAGGTATGGACAAAGCAGTTGAAAACATAAAGAAATTTACTGTTTGAATTTTTTTCTTGGTTGGTTTTTCACTTGATTGCTGGAGGTAGTTGATTGATTTCCAGAATTTAAATAAAGTTATTTTAGCCAGTATATAGTTGTATATTTAATGTTTATACTGGGGAATGAGAGAGTGGAGTTTTCTAGTCTGCCATCTTCTTGGTTTCACTTCTAAATTAATTCTATTAAAAATATTTATTTATTGTTTGGCTACCTAGGGTATTAGTTGCAGCACATGGTAGCTTCTTTGCAGCATGTCGGATATTTCATTTCAGTGCATGGGTTTAGTGGTCTTGCGTCATGTGGGATAGTAGTTCACTGGCCATGGATCAAACCATCATACCCTGCATTGGAAGGTGAATCCTTACCAAGGTAGTCCCCCAAATCAATTCTTATGATAAGACTGTAACATAGGTATTATACCTAAAGCTCATTTTCTTTTTCTTCTTCACAGACTATAAAACCATAGACTAGAGAGACTGAGTAACTTTGCCAAGGTCACAGAGGGAGTAACCAGGAGACAGAGGTTTTAAAATATGTCCCATAAATTCAAGAATTTATTGGACTTGGTTTTATTCTAAGATAGAGAAGGAACATTTATGTCCCCATTCTACAATAGAGATACTATAAGATAAAGATACCTATTCTAAGATCCAGAAGCAGGCTTGATATCCCCATTCTGTTTTCTAATCTTTTATTTTGACCCTAAGTTTAGGCACCTCAGAGGCAGTGATTCTTTGATATTTAAATTCAATTGCTATACCATAGCTAAGCAGGAGAAATCAAAGTGGACCCAGAAAAGGGGGAAAAAAGGACTGCATCACTGATATAAATAACACACAAAAGGAAAACTAACTTTACCCTTCAGGTGTGCAGAGCATCTGTGAATAATGACTTTTTATTTTAGTTATTCTTTCACTAAATGTTTTGAAATCCACCGAGAAGAAAGGGTCACCAGAAGGATGATTTAGTGGAAATCTGAAAACAATAGTTTTAGAAGAGTGTTTGATTTCAATATATATCTTTTGCTCTCTGGGAACCTCTCCCTTCCTTAGCATTGAGACCACGTTTGGCAAGCAGTTGGCAGGAGGCAAAGGTCTGCATCAAGGGACTGCAAATAAGACAATTACTGGAATTCAGAAAAGTAGAAAGGCTTTCTCCACACAAAGGAGTGAATATCAAGCAGAAGTTTTAACTCACACTATAAATGAAATGCATCTATTTCATTCCAGCTTATATCTAAATGCCTTTGGTGGGAAGTCTACTCTCAGAGTAATCAAATGCTGTCTTTTTCATATTCATTTAAAAAGCAAACGGTTGCCTGACATGTGATAGGACCTGTAACAGTGGTTTAGAGGGCTGGTATTATAATCAGTTAATACTGCATTGATAATCCTTATCAATAGTTGCATGAAACATTCCCACACATTTATGAATGCCATAAAATTCAGCAAATTTTTAACAAATTTCTGCCAATAGAATGGATACAAATCTTTTAGTTTGTTGGCACAATGTGATGAATAAGATATCTTTAGTTCAAGGATCATAATAAGCAAGACTGGAAGGAAAACAAATAGATGAAGTATGACTTAATTCATTAATTCAGGACATGTATGCAGAATGTTTTTGGTTTCTAACACAAGGATAGATGTTAGTGTTAAAAACGGAAGTTGAATAATGCATTGCTCCTGCCCTTAGGATCTGCAGAGAGGTACAAAAGACTAAGACATGGAAGTAGATTAATAATCACAGTGTGTTGTGGCCCATGTTAAGACAGTGAAGTGAAGTCGCTCAGTAGCCTACCAGGCTCCTCCCTCCATGGGATTCTCCAGGCAAGAGTACTGGAGTGTGTTGCCATTTCCTTCTCCAGGGGATCTTCCTGACCCAGGGATCGAACCAGGTCTACAGCATTCCCGGCAGATGCTTTAACCTCTGAGCCACCAGGGAAGCCCTGTTAAGACAGTAGTGGCTAACAAAGGATATGGCAGAGGTAAGGATCTATTTGCAGGAGGACTGAGTAACCTTTTGGAAAACTCAAATCATATTTACTGTTGCAATTCAGTTATGAGCTGAATATAAGCTAATGAGGTAAACAAAGTCTGGATACTGGCTTTAACAAGAGAGCTCAAATTACAAGAAAGAGGCAGATACTAAAAGAAGGATCAAGAACAAAGTTAATCTTTGGAATAATGCATAATAATAATATTAGCCTTGTCAGGAGGACTGTGAGTTCTGCAATGTGGTAACAGTTACTTGCTCTGCCCAGTTCTCTGGATATGTATATGGGAAAAGTGATGTCTATAAAAATTTAGAGCTCTTACACTGATAATTCTTCAATGGAATATTAGCAGAATTTGAAAGGGAGAGAGTCTTTCTCTAGTTTTTGTTTTAAACCTCAATGCTCACTTTGTGGAACAACATACCATGATGGGGCTTAGAATTTATCTGTGCCAAGGGAGCCTAAGGAAGTGCCAGTGTCCCAGAAGTGAACACAAACATAGTTCGTTGCACCCAGCAGGGCAAGAAAGACAATGAAAGCATCTGAGGAACTTCAGAGGGTGTGGTACAGCCAGGGTATCAGCAGTAGCTACCCTCAAGCTGACAAGTGCAGCTGGCAGCAGACTGCAGTAACGGTGGAGCTCTGTGGAGGAGGGACAGCAGTAAATGAGAAATAGCATGCTCTAGGGCACTGCAGCAAGGTTGCCTGTAAGGAGAACTCTATTAGTGCACCTGCGGAAGAAACCCAAAAATGCCACCCAGGAAGGTGACTCTGGAGTTACATGGCCCTACTTGAACAAGAGAGGACAAAAGTCATGAAGACATAGGTTGCAGTTGTTAATGAGCCCCAACATCTCTACCCATCTCAGAAGGTACAGTAAATTTAGGCAGTACATACACACACAGAGTAAAGTGTCTAATGTAAGTTATAATGCATAGGAATTGTTTCCTTTTCTGAAACACTGTTTTATTAAGCTATAATTCATTTACCACACAATTCACACTTAAACTTTCAGGTTTTTAGTATGTACTCAGAGTTCCCTTATCATATGGATGATATTAAAATGTTTTCTGCAAGTCTATGGTTTGTCTTTTTGAATTCTTAATAGTATTGCTTGCAGTACAAAATTTCTTTATTTTGATGCAGTCCAATTAATTCATTTTTTTCTTTTTTTGTTTTTGATTTTGGTGTCCTATCAGAATAAATAAATTAAGCCCAAACCAATGTTGTAAAAATGTACTTCTATTTTTTTTAAGATTTGTATTATTTTAGTTTTTATATTTTGGTCTCTGATTTATTTTGAGTCAATTTTTCTTCATGAAGTGAAGAAAGAGACCAACTCAATTCTTTTGCATTTGGGTATCCAGGTGGCCCAGAACCATTTGCTGTGAAGGATACTCATATTCCAAGTGAATGGCTTCAGCATGATTGTCAAAAATCAGTTGAACATTAATGAATTGCTTTGTTTCTGTTTTTTCTATTCTATTCCCTTAATCTATATGCCTATTTACATGCCAGTACCATAGTATTTGGGCTTTCCTGGTGGCTCAGACAGTAAAGAATACACCTGCAATGCAGGAGACCTGGGTTCAATCCTTGGGTCTGGAAGATCCCCTGGAGAAGGATATGGTCATCCACTCCAGTATTCTTGCCTGGAGAATTCTATGGACACAGGAGCCTGGTGGGCTACAGTCCATGGGGTTGCAAAAAATTGGACATTACTGAGCAACAAGCATACACACACACACCATAGTATTTTGAATACTGCAACTTTCTAGGTGGTTTTGAAATAAGAAATATAATATGGTAGAATATGATTTAGCCTTAAAAAAAAACGAAATTCTCCATTTGTGACATGGATCGACTTGGATAACATATAATGAAATAAGGCAGACAGAGAAAAACAAATATTACATGTTTCACTTATATGTGAAATATGTATATTTTTAAAAAGTCAAAATCATAGAAATAGAGAGTAGACTGATGGTTGCCTAGGCTTATGTGCTGGGAGAAATGAGGAGAGCTTGGAAAAAAGGTGCAGCCTTCAGGGATATGGTGAATACGTTCTGAGGATCTAATACATAGCATAATGAATATAGTTAATAATTCTGTATTGTGCAATTGAAACTTGCTAAAAGAGTAGATATTAAGTATTCTCACAGAAAAGAAATAGAAATGAATAAAGGAAAGAAAAGAGGACAAGAGTAACTCTGTGAGATGACAAGTATGCTGATTAAATGTTTGTAAGAATCCTTTCACAATAAGCAGGTATATCAAGTCATCACATTGTGCTTTTAGAATATATTGCAACTTTGTCAATTATGCCTTGATAAAGCAGGGTAAAAAAGAAATTAGTTGTTGTGAATCTTCCAACCTTGGTTTTCCCTTTCATGATTATATTGGCTCTTATGCATCTTTTGATTTTCTACATGAGTTTTAGGGTCAGTTTGACAATTTATGCAAAGGAGGAAGCTGGGATTTTGATAAGGACTATGTTGAACCTTTTAATCAACTTAAGGAGCATTGCCATGTTCAGAATATTCAGGGAACCACAGTATTCATGGCCACATTTCTCTGAAATAATGAAGGACTCAAAGACAGACCTGAGGAAAAGTTGAGAGATACAAGGGGCCTGTCCTCACTAGGTGAAGCTATCATCTTAGAAAGGCAGCAAATGTGAATGGGAACCTCATGTTCTTGGCCAAACTCATTCAATGCAGAGCTCCTTTTACACTGAGTTGGCAGGAAATAGAAGTCATCACACCACAGACTCACTGTTCTCTTACTGAGATTTGATACCGTTTCTTAAAAATATGCTTTTCCATTTTCTGCATGCCCTTAGGAAAATTTCCAGACACTGAATAGTTGTTTTGTTTTGTTTGTTAGTTTTTTAAAGTACTTTTCAGCAGTTCAATGATTGTTTCATTAGCAAAAGCATAAAGCAAGCTCCTCACACACTGTCCCTTCATATGGTTTCTTAACACCTTCTTTCTTTCCTGATTTCTCCCATATGAAGTCATTATTGGCATTGCTCTGCTGTTGTGAACCCACAAATTAAATATGGTCTCCTCCAATCTTCCAGGCAAAATTATATCCCCCTTGCACATTTTTAGAGCAAATAATTGTTCTTGTACTTAATCACCTAATAATATTTCAGCAATTTTCTTAGTTATGCAGATGATACTAAAGGCAGAAAGACAAGAGAAACTAAAGGCAGAAAGTGAAGAGAAAATAAGGAGCTTCGTGATGAGGGTTAAAGAGGAGAGTGAAAAAGTTTCTTAAAGAAACTAAGATCATGGCATCTAGCCCCATCACTTCAAGGAAAATAGAAGGGGAAAAAGTGGAAGCAGTGACAGATTTTATTTTCTTGGGCTCCAAAATTACTACTGACAGTAATTGCAGCCATGAAATTAAAAGACATTTCCTCTTTGGAAGGAAAGTTATGACAAACCTAGACAGCATCTTAAAAAGACATAACTTTGGCTACAAAGGTCCATATAGTCAAAGCTATGGTGCTTCCAATAATCATGCACTAATGTGAGAGTTGTACCATAAGAAGGCTGAGTGCGGAACAATTGATGCTTTTTTTTTTTTTTTTTTTTTTAGCAGAAGTTAGCAGAGGTTGTTTATTAGTTGGGAAAGCTGTGTGTCATGTCCAATTCACAGCTTCCCCGTCATGCCCTGTCACTCTTTTTTTTTTTTTTTAATTTTAAAATCTTTAATTCTTACATGTGTTCCCAAACATGAACCCCCCTCCCACCTCCCTCCCCATAACATCTCTGTGGGTCATCCCCATGCACCAGCCCCAAGCATGCTGTATCCTGCGTCAGACATAGACTGGCGATTCAATTCTTACTTGATAGTATACATGATAGAATGCCATTCTCCCAAATCATCCTACCCTCTCCCTCTCCCTCTGAGTCCAAAAGTCCGTTATACACAGCTGTGTCTTTTTTCCTGTCTTGCATACAGGGTCGTCATTGCCATCTTTCTAAATTCCATATATATGTGTTAGTATACTGTATTGGTGTTTTTCTTTCTGGCTTACTTCACTCTGTATAATCGGCTCCAGTTTCATCCATCTCATCAGACCTGATTCAAATGTATTCTTTTTAATGGCTGAGTAATACTCCATTGTGTATATGTACCACTCCTTTCTTATCCATTCATCGGCTGATGGACATCTAGGTTGCTTCCGTGTTCTGGCTATTATAAACAGTGCTGTGATGAACATTGGGGTACACGTGTCTCTTTCAATTCTGGTTTCCTCGGTGTGTATGCCCAGCAGTGGGATTGCTGGGTCATAAGGTAGTTCTATTTGCAATTTTTAAAGGAATCTCCACACTGTTCTCCATAGTGGCTGTACTAGTTTGCATTCCCACCAACAGTGTAGGAGGGTTCCCTTTTCTCCACACCCTCTCCAGCATTTATTGCTTGCAGATTTTTGGATCGCAGCCATTCTGACTGGTGTGAAGTGGTACCTCATTGTGGTTTTGATTTGCATTTCTCTGATAATGAGTGATGCTGAGCATCTTTTCATGTGTTTGTTAGCCATCCGTATGTCTTCTTTGGAGAAATGTCTATTTAGTTCTTTGGCCCATTTTTTTTTGATTGAGTCGTTTATTTTTCTGGAATTGAGCTGCATAAGTTGCTTGTATATTTTTGAGATTAGTTGTTTGTCAGTTGCTTCATTTGCTATTATTTTCTCCCATTCAGAAGACTGTCTTTTCACCTTGCGTATATTTTCCTTTGTTGTGCAGAAGTTTTTAATTTTAATTAGATCCCATTTGTTTATTTTTGCTTTTATTTCCAGAATTCTGGGAGGTGGATCATAGAGGATCCTGCAATGATTTATGTCTGAGAGTGTTTTGCCTATGTTCTCCTCTAGGAGTTTTATAGTTTCTGGTCTTACATTTAGATCTTTAATCCATTTTGAGTTTATTTTTGTGTGCAGTGTTAGAAAGTGATCTAGTTTCATTCTTTTACAAGTGGTTGACCAGTTTTCCCAGCACCACTTTTTAAAGAGATTGTCTTTACTCCATTGTATCTTCTTGCCTCCTTTGTCAAAGATAAGGTGTCCATATGTGTGTGGATTTATCTCTGGGCTTTCTATTTTGTTCCATTGATCTATATGTCTGTCTTTGTGCCAGTACCATACTGTCTTGATGACAGTGGCTTTGTAGTAGAGCCTGAAGTCAGGCAAGTTGATTCCTCCAGTTCCATTCTTCTTTCTCAAGATTGCTTTGGCAATTCGAGGTTTTTTGTATTTCCATACAAATCTTTAAATTATTTGTTCTAGTTCTGTGAAAAATATGGCTGGTAGCTTGATAGGGATTGCATTGAATTTGTAAATTGCTTTGGGTAGTATACTCATTTTCACTATATTGATTCTTCCAATCCATGAACATGGTATATTTCTCCATCTATTAGTGTCCTCTTTGATTTCTTTCATCAGTGTTTTATAGTTTTCTATATATAGGTCTTTAGTTTCTTTGGGTAGGTATATTCCTAAGTATTTTATTCTTTTCATTGCAATGGTGAATGGAATTGTTTCCTTAATTTCTTTTTCTACTTTCTCATTATTAGTGTATAGGAATGCAAGGGATTTCTGTGTGTTGATTTTATATCCTGCAACTTTACTATATTCATTGATGAGCTCTAATAATTTTCTGGTGGAGTCTTTAGGGTTTTCCATGTAGAGGATCATGTCATCTGCAAACAGTGAGAGTTTTACTTCTTCTTTTCCAATTTGGATTCTTTTTATTTCTTTTTCTGCTCTGATTGCTGTGGCCAAAACTTCCAGAACTATGTTGAATAGTGGCGGTGAAAGTGGACACCCTTGTCTTGTTCCTTATGCTTTTGAATTTTGGTATTGGAGAAGACTCTTGAGAGTCCCTTGGACTGCAAGGAGATCCAACCAGTCCGTCCTAAAGGAAATCAACTCTAAATATTCATTGGAAGGAGTTTGCTAAAACTGAAGCTCCAATACTTTGGCCACCTGATGCAAAGAGCTAACTTATTGAAAAAGACCTAGATGCTAGAAAAGACTAAAGCAAAATGAGAGATAGATGGCAAGGGATGAGATAGATACACAGCATCATGGACTCAATGGATATGAGTCTGAGCAAACTCTAGAATATATTGGAACAGAGGAGCTTGGCCTGCTGCAGTCCACAGTGTCACATAGAGTTGGACACAACTTAGCTACTAACCAAAATTTTTCTTAGAACCTCTAAGCCATGTCTGTGTCAAATTATTTTTCATAATATAGGTACCCAGTATAGATCTGGCACAGAGTTGCTGTTCTTGAAGTATTTATTTGAATAAACAAATGAATCCATGTATGCAAGAAGATAAGGTAATTGATACTGAAACATAATTAGACTTTTATCTCTAAAGTTGATAATATACATAATGAGGACAATATAACACAGCATATTTCTCACCTAAATACCCTCATTGACGCCTCTTCCTCTCCATGCAAATATAAATGGTAAATCTCAAATGAAATTCCTTCTCCCAAAGTAACTTGGAGTTATGTCAGGTTGCTGACTAAAGTCTGTTTAATGGTAAAGTGTTTCACAATACAGGGAATGAAGCCAGGGAGACTTTTCAGTAAATGGACAATTTGCTGTTAGGGGAGAATTAGAATCGGCAAATTTTTTAACCTGAAAATTTAGAAAATATTATTACTATTTTCTTCCAGTGCACTTAATAATTGCCATGAACTTGCTCTAATGTGCACTTGAGTCTATTAAATCATGACTATGACACTATTGTCTGCATCCCTATTATTGCAATTATCACACAGAACTGTAATTGCTACATTTATTATGCATTTATTTTCATCATTAACTGGAATTCTTTGAGAGCCATCACAAAGTATTGAATATCTGTATCTCCCAGATGCATAGCACATAATCAGTGTTCAGTAAATGTTTGTTGAATACATTTCACATGTCATCTTATTCTGTAATGATATGCTTTCATATCAACTCTCACAAACTCCTCAAAGATAGTCTTTTATCTTCATGACAATAGTCTCACATTGAATAATTGAGTTATAAGGTCAATAAATAAATGAGGGAATTAATGACCAGATAAATATACTGAAAACTGTTTTATATTTCACAGCCTTGGCTCCATAAATGGTTATATCAATATGCATGTCCAAATCTCAATAACTCCAAACTGCCTCCCGCTCGATTACATGGTTTAATTTTTTTATGACACTTCCAACCCAAATATTTGCAAGAGAAATCTCCAATGTATTCTTTCAGCATGTGGTAATTCCATGATATTTATTATTTCATGGTGAAACTTCTCTGTGGGTTTTCCTTGCCCCTTTTATTCTAAGTCCTCTGTGAGGTTTGCCCACATCCTTCAGATACAATTATAATAATCCACAGGAAAATTTGACTCACTTATTTATTTGTTCAGTTGCTTAGCATTAAAATCTTCAAATGGAAAGCTTTGAGGAAATCTACCCACAAGAGTGAAGTCTTCATAGGAGACAGGTTTTTGCCTTGACCACCAGGAAACTCTGGATACCAGGTCTTCTCTCTCTTGTTAGTTCTGCCCACAAAGGAAAAAGACAAGGCTCTCTTTATTGGGTTTTACCAGATTATAGTCACACAGAAATGTTAAATCTGGAGTAAGTGAGGTTGTGGTTGATTAGAATCCATTCAGTAACTCACTGTGGCATCACTGTGCAGGTGGCAGAGTATTGTCTGTGTGCATGTGCGTTTAGTCACTTGTCCATGTCCAACTCTTTGTGACTCTATGAACTGTAGCCCGCTAGACTGCTCTGTCCATGGAATTCTCCAGGCAATAATACTGGAGTGGGGAGCCATTCTCTTCTCCAGGGGATCTTCCTGACTCAGGGTCTGAAGCTGAGTTTCCTGCATTGCAGGCAGATTCTTAACCATCTAAGTCACCAGAGAAGCCAGAGTATTGTCTAGACGATATTTAATAAAAGCTGGATATTCTGTTACTTTTTTTTTTTTAATTATCCTAGTCTTCCATGGTGTCTGCCTGCAAGCTAAGCTGATGGTCCAGATTCTTTTCAATGTTCTCAGCTATGTTGCTTCCAGGAGAGAAATTGCTGGGAGAAATGTCAATAACCTTGGATATGCAAATGACACCACCTTTATGGTAGAATGCAAAGAGGAACTTAAAAGACTCTTGATGAAAGTGAAAGAGGAGTAAAAAAGTTGGCTTAAAACTCAACATTCAAAAAACTCAGATCATGGCATTCAGTCCCATCACTGCATGACAAATCGATGTAAAAACAATGGAAACAGGGAGAGACTTTATTTTCTTGTGCTCCAAATACACTGCAGATGGTGACTGCAACCATGAAATTAAAAGATGCTTGCTGTTTGGAAGAAAAGTTATGACCAACCTAGACAGCATATTGAAAAGCAGAGACATTACTTTGCCACCAAAGATCCGTCTAGTCAAAGTGATGATTTTTCCAGTAGTCATGTATGGATGTGAGAGTTGGACCATAAAGAAAGCTGAGTACTTAAGAATTGATGCTTTTGAACTGTGGTGTTGGAGAAGACTCTTGAGAGTCCCTTGGACTGCAAGGAGATCCAACCAGTCAATTCTAAAGGAAATCAGTCCTGAATAATCATTGGAAAGACTGATGCTGGAGCTGAAAGTCCAACACTTTGGCCACCTGATGCAAAGAACTGAATCATTAAAAAAAGACCCTGATACTGGAAAAGATAGAAGGCGGGAGAACAAGGGGAATACAAAGGATGAGATGGTTGGATGGCATCACCAACTCGATGGACATGCATTTGAAAAAACTCCGGGAGTTTGTGATGCTGCAGTCCATGCCCAGAAGTCCAGGAGTCTGGCATGCCACAGTCCATGGGGTCAGAGACAGTCAGACACGACTGACTGACTGAACTGAACTGATGATATCTTAAAACAAATCTCTTGGTTTTAGTGTAATCAGGGTCTGTTTATCTTGCCTGAATCAAAATCTTGACTGATACAATATTACTTTAAAAATAAACAAGATTTAAACATTTTTACTTTCCAGGCAGCTACTAAACCCAATATTAATCAACAGAGGAAAGTGAATGTTTCAGATTTAGAATACTGTTTTTTAACTCCTTTCAATAAAGTGGCTTAGTTCTGCATCTTCTCAGCTAGGATAGAGAATAGTGCCTTACTTATATTACCTCTTAAATCTCTTGATAGAGAAAAGCATCTTTAAAACTACATTTACAAGAGCTTAGTTCAGAAGTGTTTAGTGAGTACTCTGAGAAAAGGGAAATCACTGTCCCATACCATTGGGGCATATTGGATGTTAAACCCTCCTCTTGGAGATCCACTATGCACTTTTGTCTGTTTAAGATCCTGAAGAGCCTCGAAACACACCCTGTCAAAATGGTGTGTAAAAACAGACTATAAAAACCAATTTGAATAACATTAATGGATATTATTGGTGTTTTTGATTTGCAATGTGGAGAGAAGAGATGCAGAGCCAGGGAAAAAATCTGAAATGCTTTAGTTAGTGCTACTTTTCAACCCATGTGGCACAATTTCTTTTACGTTCACTATTACTGACTTAAAAATTTGGAATGGAGAAGGGAGAATTCATTTCAAAACCAACAAAAAATACTTACTGAGAAAATATAAAGGATAAAATACTCATAGAAATTTAGTCCCATTTTGGTAGTAAAATAAGCTATCTATTCCTTATACACATTTACCAGAGTAGAAATGTAGTGTTTCAAATAGATGCTAGGAAAGAAGTAGATTAAGGGGAATTTCAATATTCATTTCAGTGTTAGTCATGATAGGAAATCATTCAGTTCAGTTCAGTTCAGTCGCTTAGTCCTATCCGACTCTTTGCAACCCCATGAACTGCAGTACACCAGGCCTCCCTGTTCATCACCATCTCCCGGAGTTCACTCAAACTCACGTCCATTGAGTCAGTGATGCCATCCAGCCATCTCATCCTCTGTTGTCCCCTTCTCCTCCTGCCCCTAATCCCTCCCAGCATCAGAGTCTTTTCCAATGAGTCAACTCTTCACATGAGGTGGCCAAAGTACTGGAATTTCAGCTTCAGCATCATTCCTTCCAAAGAAATCCCAGGACTGATCTCCTTTAGAATGGACTGATTGGATCTCCTTGCAATTCAAGGGACTCTCAAGAGACTTCTCCAACACCACAGTTCAAAAGCATCAATTCTTCAGTGCTCAGCCTTCTTCACAGTGCAACTCTCAAATCCACACATGACTACTGGAAAAACCATAGCCTTGGCTAGACGGACCTTAGTCGGCAAAGTAATGTCTCTGCTTTTGGATATGCTATCTAGGTTGGTCATAATTTCCTTCCAAGGAGTAAGCGTCTCTTAATTTCATGGCTGCAGTCACCATCTGCAGTGATTTTGGAGCCCCCAAAAAATAAAGTCTGACACTGTTTCCACAGTTTCCCCATCTATTTCTCATGAAGTGATGGGGACCAGATGCCATGATCTTCGTTTTCTGAATGTTGAGCTTTAAGCCAACTTTTTCACTCTCTTCTTTCACTCTCATCAAGAGGCACTTTAGTTCCTCTTCACTTTCTGCCATAGGGGTGGTGTTATCTGCATATCTGAAGTTATTGATATTTCTCCCGGCAATCTTGATTCCATCTTGTGCTTCCTCCAGCCCACCTTTTCTCATGATGTACTCTGCATATAAGGAAATCATTAGACCCCATTTAAAGGAAGCAAGATCTGATGATATTAGTATAATCAGAAGGAAAATTACATATGTATACAGGTATAGTTCCAACTTTTGAAATGTAAAAATAAATGCCAATGAGTAGTGAAAGGATGCATGTGTGGACTTCCCTTGTGATTCAGCAGTGAAGAATCTGCCTGCCAATGCCTGCCAAGGTAGGAGACATGAGTTCAATCCCTGGATTGAGAAGATCGCTGGATAAGAAAATGGCAACCCACTCCAGTAATCCTGCCTGGAAAATCCCATGGATAGAGGTGGCTGGAGGGTCTACATTTCACAGGGTTGCAAAGAATCTGAAATGACTTAGTGACTAAATAAAACCAAAAGCAATGTAAGCAAAATGACATGAATCCCTTCCAGGCTTAAGCAATCCATAGGTAGCACAGAATGCATGTGTGTATATTATGCATATCTCTGTATCTCTGCTTATATAAATATTTTGTAGTGAATATGACATAAATATGAAAATAATGGGAAGAGGGTGTCAATCACACTAATAAATGTAAATGGTTCAGAAACTCTAACTGAAAAGTCTTTAATTTTCAGATTTGCTTAGAAAGTATAATCAAACACTATATAAGAAATGCATGTAAAGCAAAGAGATTGAGAATAGTTAAAAACAAAGCTGTATTAGCCAAAAAAAAACCCAAAAAAAAAAAAAAAAAAAAAAGAAGCAGCATTTCAGTCTGGATGTGCAACAAAAGAATCCAAATGAAAGCATTAGGAGAGGCAAAGAAAGACATTTTGAAATGATAAAGTGTCCCAGTGAGTGCAAAAAGTTCATTAATATTTATTTTCTGGAAGATATGAAAATAACTTTCAAACTGTAGAAATTACATGATACAAAAATAAACATATAGAAATATCTTTTAATAAGGGAAGTGTATACACGTCGATGGACAAAAAAACAGCTCTTGTATATATATATCAAAACTAGAATCCCAATTATAAATGATATATTTTTTCAAGGTCAGTGTATATAAACTGATGATATATAAGATGATAAAGAAAACTATATATATCAAAGAGTAAAAATAACTCAAATAGATTGTCCATTAGACAATGGTACTTCAAAATAATAGTGCTACTAGAAAATAGTACTACTGATTTAAATTAGAACATAGTGGCATTTCCTGAAAGACCATATAACTTGAAATAATACTAAACCTCTATTGATGAAAATTAAACTACAGATGAAAATACACATTTTAAAAATTGTGAAATTGATTACACAGCCTGGAATCTGTGGCATACACCTAAAGCTGTCACTAGGAGAAATGACTAACTATTATATACCTATCTCAGCACAGATGAAAATAAGTATAAGAAACACTAAAAATGAGAAAATAATGAAACCTTAGCCTACAAAATTAGAAGATAGAAAATTACAAATATATAAGGAAATATTAATGAGAAAGAATACAAAAATACAGACTGTATAAATAAATCTTAGTAATGCACTTCAAAATAATTTGTAAAAGCCAAATCACTAATTACATTAAAAAATGGAAAGAAAGCAACAATAAACAGCATTATGAGAGGACAAAGCACAGGTAATTCTAAATACAGAATAAATTTAATTTGGACAGCTCTTTGCTAATAAATTTAAAAGCCTTGATGAAATAGAAAAATACATGGAAAATATCTTACATAATTAACCATAAGAATGACAGAAAATGAAAAGATGAATTAGAATAGAATCAGAACATGGTTAAAAATATACTCCCCAATTGATAGGTAGGTATATTGATATATTGAAATGTATTGATATTCAGGTATCTATGTATTGATATCTATTTCATCAAGTCCAAATGATTTTTTACAAGAGAATTCTTACCAAACATTATAGTAGCTATTCATATAATAATAATTATTGATTAATATTATCTCTCACAGTGCTGATGATTGATTGCCTGTGTTTAATGCCTCTTGCTCAAAGTATAATGTTGCAGTCATAAAATGACAAGAAGATATTAAGTCAATTCAAAGGCTTCCTTATACACATATCTGGTGCATGGACTTGGAAGACTAAAACAGCTGAGGGTCAAAACAACTGGTTTTTTTGGACATCTCTCTCTTAACTCCACGTGGCCTCTCTACTGTTACCTTCAACATGGTGGTTCAAAACAGAACTTCCATTTTTAAAATTTATTTTTTAATTTTCAATTCATTCATTCATTTTAATTGGAGGATTGGAATCAAGATTGCAAGACACTTACTCCTTGGAAGGAAAGTTATGACCAACCACTTTGCCAACAAAGGTCTGTCTAGTCAAGGCTATGGTTTTTCCAGTGGTCATGTATGGATGTGAGAGTTGGACTATGAATAAAGCTGAGCACTGAAAAAATTGATACTTTTGAGCTGTGGTATTGGAGAAGACTCTTGAGAGTCCCTTGGACTGCAAGGAGATCCAACCAGTTCATCCTAAAGGAGATCAGTCCTGGGTGTTCATTGGAAGGACTGATGCTAAAGCTGAAATTCCAATACTTTGTCTACCTCATGGGAAGAGTTGACTCATTAGAAAAGACTCTGATGCTGGTAGGGATTGGGGGGCAGGAGGAGAAGGGGACGACACAAGATGAGATGGCTGGATGGTGTCACCGACTCGATGGTCATGAGTTTGAGTAGACTCTGGGAGTTGGTGATGGACAGGGAGGCATGGCATGCTGTGATTCATGGGATCAGTCAGACAGGACTGAGTGACTGAACTGAACTGAACTGAACTGAATTGGAGGATAATTACTTTACAATATTGTGATGGCTTTTGTCATATATCAACATAAATTGGCCACAGATATACATGTGCCCCCCCCATCCTGAACCCCTTTCCCACCTCCTTCATCACCCTATCACTCTGGGTTCTCTCAAAGTGCATTTGAGTCATTTCTAAAGAGGTGGATAAACCTGGAGTCTATTATACAGAGTGAAGTTAAGTCAGAAAGAGAAAGACAAATACCATAGATTAAAGCACGCATAAGGAATTTAGAAAGATGGTACCAATGATCCTACAATGCAGGGCATCAGAGGAGACACAGATGTAAAGAACAGAATTTTGGACTCAGTGGGAAAAGGTGAGGGTGGAATGATTTGAGAGAATAGCATTGAAACATATACATTATCATATGTAAAATGGATGACCAGTGCAAGTTTGATGCATGAAGCAGAACTGAAGTTCTTACATGGCAGTTTTGGACTTTAGAACGCAAGTCTCAAAAGAGAGTTGGGTAGAAGTTACATAGTCTTTTATGTAGCTGCTTCAGAAATCATACTGTCCTTTCTGCTGCATTCTATTTATTAGAATCAATCACTGAATGAGTCCATTTTCAAAAGCCAATGATTCGATTCTAGCTTTTTATTTCTATGCTAATGACAAAGAATTTGCAGATATGTTTTAGAACTGCCTCATCCATCATGTTTACAGAGTTGACACAAAAAATAGTAACTGATAAAATAAAATAATATATTATTTAGGGACAAGAAACAACTGAGGCAGATTCACAAAAATTGTTACCTTTCTAGGTGGGAGAGAAAGTAACCATGGCAAGATTCAGAGACAGCAATGTTGGTCTTCTTCTGATACTGATGGTGGGTATTTTCTAAAGATGTTTGCAACAATGTCTCCCATCTGACAAACACTTCTCACTTGGCCAGTCCTCATGTAAAAACATGGGTTCCAGATCTCCCACCCTTGAAGTCAGGTGAACTTGTCACTACTTTGATCAATATGTTTCTTAAAAGTTTTGAAAGTGGTTGGAAAATGTGCAGCAGCCTGTTTCCTATTCATTAGAAGATTTGTTCTTGGATCCCTGAATTCTGATTACCTTGAGGCTGCCATGATGTCAGGAAGCCGAAAGTACTCAATTTAGGAGTTCATTCTCAGAGGTGTCAAAGCCTAGACACTGTCTTTAAAATTACTGATCATCTGATGAGTCTAGTCTCATCAGATGACAGGGATGAGACCTCTTGGGAAGAGACCCAAGTTGTGTAATCAGTACCAGGCTTTGAATCTTCCCAGATGAGGATCCAGGCATTGCAACACAAGGATAAGCCATCCCAGTTCAACTCAGTCACTCAGTTGTGTCTGAATCTTTGAGACCCCATGAATTTGCAGCACACAAGGCTTCCCTGTCCATCAACTCCTGGAGCTTGCTCAAACTCATGTCCAAAGAGTTGGTGATGCCATCCAACCATCTCATCCTCTGCTGTTCCTGTTCTCAACCTCTGTTCTCCTCCTGCCTTCAATCTTTTGTAGCATCGGGGTCTTTCTAATGAGTCGGGTCTTTCTAATGAGTCAGGTCTTTGCATCAGGTGGCCAAGTATTGGAGCTTCAGCTTCACTATCATTCCATCCAATTAATATTCAGGACTGATTTCCTTTAGAATTGATTGGTTTGAATCCTTGCAGTCCAAGGGACTCTCAAGAGTCTTCTCCAACACCACAGTTCAAAACAAACATCAATTTGTCAGTGCTCAGCTTTCTTTATGTTCCAACTTGCACATCCATACATGACTACTGGAAAAACCATAGCTTTGATTAGATGGACATTTTCTGACAAAATAATGTTTCTTCTTTTTAATATGCTATCTAGATTAGTCATAGCTATTCTCCCAAGGAGGAAGCATCTTTTTTTAAATATATATATATAAAGTCAGCCAACAAACCTAAGAGTCTAAACATCATTGTTCATTAGGGAAATAAAAATTTTAATATAAATTTATTTATTTTAATTGGAGGCTAATTACTTTACATGTTGTATTGGTTTTGCCATACATCAACATGAGGAAGCGTCTTTTAATTTTATGGCTGGAAATTTGATCTCTGGTTCCTCTGCTTTTTCTAAACCCAGCTTGAGTATCCAGAATTTCTCAGTTCACATACTATTGAAGCCTAACTTGAAGAATTTTGAGCATTGCTCTGCTAGTATGTGAGATTATTGCAATTGTGTGCTGGTTTGAATGTTCTTTGGCATTGCCTTTCTTTGGAATGGAATGAAAAATGAACTTTTTCAGTCCTGTGGCCATGCTGAGTTTTCCAAATTTGTTGGCATATTGAGCACAGCACTTTCACAGCATCATCTTTTAGGATTTGAAGTTGCTCAGCTGGAACTCCATCACCTCCACTAGCTTTGTTCATAGTGATGTTTCCTAAGGCCACTTGACTTCGCATTCCAGGATGTCAGACTCTAGGTGAGTGATCACACCATCGTGGCTATCTGGGTTATTATATCTTTTTTGGATAGTTCTGTGTATTCTTACCCCCTCTTATTAATATCTCCTTCTTCAGTTAGATCCATACTCTTTCTGACCTTTATTGTGCCCATCTTTGCATTAACTATTCCTTTGGTATCTCTAATTTTCTTGAAGAAATCTCTAGTCTTTCCCAGTCTATTGGTTTCCTCTATTTCTTTGCATTCATCACTTAGGAAGGCTTTCATATCTTTCTTGCTATTCTTTGAAACCCTGAATTCAAATGGGTATATCTTTCCTTTTATCTTTTGCCTTTAGCATCTCTTCTTTTCTCAGGTATTTGTAAGACCTCCTCAGACAAATATTTTACCTTTTTTTTCCCCCTTGTGGACAGTTTTGATCATCACCTCCTTTACAAACCTTCTTCTATAGTGCTTATATCACTCTATCAGATCTAATCCCTTGAATCTATTTGTCACTATTTCTGTATGATTATAAGGGATATAATTTAGGTGATACCTGAATGGTCTAGTAGTTTTCCCTACTTTCTTCAATTTAAGTCTGAATTTGGTAATAAGAAGTTCATGGTCTGAGCCACAGTCAGCTTTTGGTCTGATTTTTATTAACTATATAAAACTTCTTCATCTTTAGCTCCAAAGAATATAATCAATCTGATTTCATTACTGCCCATCTGGTGATGTCCATGTATAGAGTCATCTCTTGTGTTGTTGGAAGAGGGTGTTTGGTATGACCCATGGGTTCTCTTGACAAAACTCTGTTAGCCTTTGCTCTGCTTAATTTTGTACTCCTGGGCCAAATTTCCCTGTTACTCTAGATATTTCTTGACTTCCTACTTTTGCATTCTTTTCCCCTATGATGAAAAGGACATCTTTTTTTTTTTTTTTTTTTGGTGTTAGTTCTAGAAGGTCTTGTAGGTCATCATAGAACCATTCAACTTCAGCTTCTTTGGCATTGGTGGTTGGGGCATAGACTTGGATTACTGTGATACTGAATGGTTCGGGTTGGAAATGTACAGAGA
The DNA here is from genome assembly GCF_032405125.1 of Capricornis sumatraensis. Classification (NCBI taxonomy): domain Eukaryota; kingdom Metazoa; phylum Chordata; class Mammalia; order Artiodactyla; family Bovidae; genus Capricornis; species Capricornis sumatraensis. Next base: position 122,359,429 of record NC_091071.1, on the reverse strand, counting down.
TCATCCTGTCATTTTTGAGATTGCACTCAAGTACTGCATTTCAAACTCTTTTGTTGGCTATGAGGACTGCTTCATTTCTTCTAAGGGCTTCTTGCCCACAGTAGTAGATATAACGATCATCTGAGTTATATTCACCCATTCCAGTCCATTTTAGTTCACTGATTCCTAAAATGATGATGTTCACTCTTGTCACCTCCTGTTTGAGCATTTCCAATTTACCTTGATTCATGGACCTAACATTCCAGGTTCCTATGCAATATTGTTCTTTACAGCATTGGGTTTTACTTCCATCATCACTCACATTCCCAACTAGGTATTGTTTTCACTTTGGCTCTCTCTCTTATATCTTTCTGGAGTTATTTTTCCACTCTTCTCCAGTAGGATATTGGGCACCAAGCCATCCCAGTTTGGGTCCAAATTTTCGCTCACAGAATCATGGGAAGAATTAAATGACCATTTCCCTCTATTAGGTCTTGAGGTAATTTGCTATGCAATCATAACAACTGTGCAGTCAAATGTTTTTATTATTAATAATTTTATCATATATTTTACATACATATAGATAATATATATATATATATATATATATAAACATATCTATATAATTCCTTATTGTGTATGATAGATCTCATAAAAATGAAAATTTAAAAGATAAGAAGTCCCAAGTTCCAAATGAGTGAATAGTGTGTAAAATATAAAGAAGATAAAAGTAATAAACTAAATAGAGAGAGGGTAAATAGGGTTTGACTGTGGAGAATTTAACTAGAACAGCAAGGCAAAGATAAAAGATTCCTCTTGCTTTGACTACCTTTATTTTATTTTGGATCATTTTTTGTTTTGTTTTATTTTATTTTAGTTAAGTTTTTTTTTTTTTTTTTTTTACTTATAACATCATCTTTTCTTTGTTAGTATTTAATTTGTAGGTGGAAAATACTACATTAGAGCCATTGCGTTGTAAAATATCTGTACAAGCTTTTGTGGGCAATATTTGTGGATGCTTCATGGCATTTTTTAGCACATCTTTCTGAGTGGTTAATAGCCACTTGATTAAAGAATAGATTTCAACAGATGTGGAGAATGTGTTTGGTTGACATGACTTGCAGGATATGACACTCCTTGTCAACTGAAAAAGTATAAACACTGTGATAGTTTTGTTTAGTTTTATTTGAGCAAAATGAGGATGAAAGCCTGGGAGACACCATTTCAAATAGCTCTGAGGAACTGCTCTGAAGAGTAGGGGGAAAGGTCAGTATATATGTGATTTTAGTGAAGGGGGAGTATGTGCAATCAAGCATATATTTTTGCATGAGGCTGATCCTAGTCACAAGGAGCAGATGTTACCATTAGTGATTTTAGTGCTCTTCTAGATATGAGGAGATGCAAGAATTGGATGCAGAAAATCTTTTCCTAAGTATATATAACTATCTGAAAGCCTGTTCTACCAGTTTTTCCAATGCCTAGAATCTCTTATTCCTGATCTCCCAAACTTCTTTCAGGGGAGTGTTGAAGGTCAGAGACTGCAGCAGCTTTTAATTTAATCTTTGTAGAGGTAGATGGCAAGTGTCAAATTTTAGTTGGCCATCACATATGAAAGTGAAAGTGAAAGTCTCAGTTGTGTCCAACTCTTTGTGACTCCATGGACTGTATAGTCCATGGAATTCTCTAGGCCAGAATACTGGAGTGGGTAGCCTTTTCCTTCTCCAGGGGATCTTCCCAACCCAGGGATGCAGCCCACGTCTCCCACATTGCAGGCAGATTCTTTACCAGCTGAGCCGCAAGGGAAGCCCAAGAAAACTGGAATGGGCAGCGTATTCCTTCTCCAGCAAATCTCCCCAACCCAGGAATGAAACTAGGGTCTCCTGCATTGCAGGCTGATTCTTTACCAACTGAGCTATGAGGGAAACCATCACATATATGATATTCATATCTGGTACCTCCAAAAAGTTCTTCATAGACAGGTAGCAGACTTTGAATAGTTGAAACTGAGATATAAAAAACACAGTGCAAGGAGGAAACAATTAGTAGATTCAAGCTTACTTCCTAATTTTTTGTTCAGAAATGTACTCTTTGTCTCTCAAGACCAAGTCATTTTCATATGAGCATCCTGCCTCCTTCTTAAGATAGGTGTAAACAGAGATGTTTATTTTAAAATATTTAAGGATGGTGTGAAGTGATGTCTAATAACCTAGAAAAATGTAAACATTAATAATAGCAAAACTAACAACAACAATAATAGTATCTATAACCCATTTGCTATATTATAGACAATGTTTTAAGTATACTGTTTATAAGCAGTAGATCTGGGGTTCAAACACATGTCATTTGTTTTCAGAGTCTTAATCACAACAGCTGACCTTATCTAACAGCAGATTTAGATATGGAATTACTATAGAAAACAAAGTAGGTAGAGATAAAGCAAAAGACAAAGGAATATGAAGGCATGCTGCTGCTGCTGCTGCTGCTAAGTTGCTTCAGTCGTGTCCGACTCTGTGCAACCCCAGAGACGGCAGCCCACCAGGCTTCCCTGTCCCTGGGATTCTCCAGACAAGAACACTGGAGTGGGTTGCCATTTCCTTTTCCAGTGCATGAAAGTTAAAAGTGAAAGTGAAGTTGTTCAGTCGTGTCCGACTCTTAGCGACCCCATGGACTACAGCCTACCAGGCTCCTCCATCCATGGGATTTTCCAGGCAAGAGTACTGGAGTGGGGTGCCATTACATAAATGTATATCTATGATAAGAATGTAGTATTTGTGTTAAGATTCACTAACTTAGATACCTGAATTTTACTTTGAAAAATAAAAACTCTCTTCCCTCTTCTGCATACATATCAGCACAAAGGAGCAGGGATGAAGTCAAACTAGCTTATATATAATATATAATAAGTCAAGGAAAACTGTTTTCTTGTAATCATTTAAAATTTGAAATTTCTTTCAGTTTAGTTTGAGAGATACATTTAGGACAAAGGCAATCTTTAAGTGATTCAGAGTCAATCAAATAGAGTCTATACTGAATTCTGACAGCCAATGGAAAGGAAGAGCAACTGGTCAGACCCTTTACCCAAGAATACCCAAGAATTCATTCTTGATGACAAAGAATTAACTAAAATTTGCTAGAGATACTTTCTCCATTCTTGATTCCTCTGAGGACTATCAAAATTATCACTGAATTCTTTGTAATTAAAAAAACTTCAAGCCTCAAATGCAAAAATTGTTAATGGTAGAATTTCAAGAACAATGAATGACTGTGCAAGAGATATTTTGAGAGAAGCATCTATTCTGATGGTCTTCCAATATGAGCTGAGGGAAGGAACATCTACTGAGTTTCATCATTTGATGAGCATTGCACCATAGGGATATTTTCTTGTGTGAAATTATACTTAATTCTTACACATAATTAAAGAAAGAAACTGGTATTAATATTTTACATAGCTTTTATTGCCACATGTTCATTATCAGAATCATGGAAAATAAAGAAAAGGTAATGATATAAAGATAAAAGTGTGATTTCATCACAAAGACCTAATGGTTACTAATTATTTTGGTACATTTACTTATAATATTTTTCAGCTTAATCATAATATATCTTATTATTTACATTCTATTGCACCAAATATGAATCCCCTTTTGACTCATGATGCCCAGTTTCATATGTTCAAAATATGTAATATGAATAGATTGATATATTTTAATAAGAAAAGTACAGGAATAATACACAACAGACTTTAAATAGTACCCTTCCTTCAGGACAACTCAGTTATAAAAGTGTAGTGAACTGGTAGAACCAATTCTATAATATCGATTAACATCAAAGCAATATTCATTTGCTGACAATAAAGCTTATTTGCCCAGAATATTTGTTGCTTATTATAGCTGTTATAAAGCTAAATTTCTAAAATCTATTCTCAGAAAGTTTCTGATGGCTAGACAGCTTTATGTGCCTACATATATATTTAAAGTTAAATTTGAATGAAAATGCCACAGCAGAAATAATTTCTGATTCCATACCTTTCTCTTTCCATTTGTAACCTGATATTTAAGTACAATTAAACCTAACAGAGTAAATATATATTACAGAAAATCCACAGGGGAACAAAATGGGTTTTTGTCAGACTGAGCATGGAGAATGGGGTTCTCATCACAGTGGAACTCAAGTGAGTTTCCTGTATATATGGTGGCTGTTTAGCAGTAGCTTTGGAGCTAAAATAGTCACTCCTTTGGAATGGATAGCATATAGATTGTCCTCTTCTGAGAAGCCTACATTATAGGTCTTCTCTGCTGTTGGCAAAACATCAACAAGTAAGATCACAGTATGAAAGCCTGTTCATATTTCAAAATATGAGAGCTTTCAGAATTCAGAGCAGTTTTCTCATAGAGTCTCTGGAGTCTCCTATAAGTCTCTTGGAGCACACCCCCCCCATATATATATATTATATATATATATATATAATATGTGTGTGTGTGTGTGTGTGTGTGTGTGTGTGTGAGTGTGCACTTGTGCACATGCTCAGTCACTTGGTCATGTCTAAGTCTTTGTGACCCCATGGACTGTAAGCTTCCAGGGTCCTCTGTTTATGGAATTTTTCAGGGAGGAATACTTGAGTGGGTTGATATTTCCTCCTCCAGGGGATCCCACCCAGGGATTGAACCTACTTCTTATCTCTTCTGCATTGGCAGGCAGAATCTTCACCACTGCACCACCTGGAAAGCCCTATTTATCTATCTATATCTATTTATCTTCTATATAGTTAGTTTTACTGGCTGTTTTGTAGCTTTCTTGTTCAATTTTTCCTCTCTTGCTGTCTTCCTTCCTTATTTATCATTGTTTCAAATTTACATGGTTTACATTTCCTCATCAAAAGATTATATATGTGCCTACACAGAGGAAAAACAGAGAGAGAGTTTCTGCAGTTCTACAGTAGAGATAGTATTCTTGATAATAACTATTAAAAAGATTTTCTTCCTGGAGCTAAAAACTTGTTGATTTATGATGATATATTTGTTCATTCAGTGGCAGGTGTGGCTTCCTACACACATCCCTTTTTTGGCTTTAATTCACAGTATGAAGGTGGGGATAGAACTAGAGAGCAGTATAGCAGTTAAAAGATATATCAAAAATTATTTAATTCCCCTAAAGTTGGAAACTCAGATAATCCTTTTGTTTTATATTATAAATAATGTTGTGGTTAATATTTCTGTATCTAAAGATGGCATCACTGACTTGATGGACGCGAGTCTGAGTGAACTCCAGGAGTTGGTGATGGACAGGGAGGCCTGGCGTGCTGCAATTCATGGGGTCGCAGAGTCGGACACGACTGAGCGACTGAACTGAACTGAACTGAACTGAAAGCTTGGCCCACATGTCTTGTTATAACCTAGGATAGTATTTAAAACTAGATGTTCATTTAAAAGTGAGCATCTAATTCAGAAGATCTTAACACATTTATGTCCAAATCACTTCCAGAAATACATTTCAATTTGCATAGTCAACAGCACTGTGTAAAGCAGCAGTGTATTAATGTGTGTAATTCCCCAAATTTTGCTTAGTCTCCATGGCTAAAATGACTTAAAAACTCTAAAAAAATCAGATTTAATGGTGGACTTTTAAAAACATTATAGATTATGAGAGACCTCATACAACACTCATAGGAGTATCTTTCAAATGAAATTAAATGAAACTAATATTTTGATACTTTGTATATATTGTAGCAGGTGCTTCATAAAAGCTTTTTAATGTAATCTTTACAAAACTCCATCAGATTAGTGCCTTATCCCTGTTATTACATATTTAGAAACTATCTCAGAGAGGTTAATTAACTTGCCCTTGATCAAACAGCTTGGGTAATACGGGACTTCATACTAATACATGTCAAACACTAAAACAAAGACAGACCACACCTCCTCTCAAATCATATGGTACAAAGGGCCAGTAATTCAAATTATCTGACACTCTTCTCTGTGGTCCTTCATGTTATGTTTAATTAAAATGTGGAGAAACAAATCCCATTTCACCATATTCATTATTCATATAAAATCACATGAGTCACACAGGAATGACAGTACAATATTGAAAATTTATATAAAGCTATTTATCACCAACCTTTTTATGCATTTACTGTCATTTAATAAACAGTAGATTACCATCTCTTGGCATGATAAGGAAAGCATACACAAAGAAAGAAAATAATTCAACAACATTTTATTAATGGCAAGGCTAGCTGTTATTTATGTGGGCTCATTTAAAGCTGCTGGTTTTAATAATCAATCTATATTTTTGAAATGATAGTAAATGGTATTATTGCAACTACAGTATAAATTTGGTTAAAAGATAACATTCACATATGGAAGTAGATGAAACTATCTCCCCCTAACAAATGAGAAACTGTACATCAGCTGTTAGAAACAACTACTCCCATTATATGCAATCGCTTCTTGTTATTGGCTTCATATCTTGGGTGACTTGAAGATGAGGGAATGCCTATTATATATAATTACTTTCCACAGCAAAGAACCACAGCTAAATAAAGTCAATTACTTCATGGAGGCAGCCTCGCACATGAGATATGGTCTATAGTAATTAATAGTTACTGAAATGACTATGTTGAAAAAAATACCTAGAGATTATCAGTATCTGTTTCTATCTAATCCTTTTGGCTTCTGTGTACATAAACTTGAAAACCTTCTTTAAGAAAATGATGATAGATTTATTAAGATATAATCCACATACGATACAATTCACTCATTATATAGTTATAAATATATAACTCAAAAGCCTTTAGTAATATAGAGTTGTGTAGACCTTACTATAATATTATAATTTTAAAACATTTTCACCCTCAGAAGAACCCCCACATACATTATCAATAACTGACATTTCTCCCTACTTACATTTCCCAGCCCTAAATATCCCCTGTATTGTTTTCAGGGTCACCACAGCACTTTATAACTTTCAAAATTCCCTCTAAACAACGAAAACTCAGACTTCTGATTATTGAACAGTTTGACAACCTGTGTCACAAATTAAACTTATTTTACTCCTATATCTTTTGTAATTCTTATTTACTTGCTTGACTGTATAGGGCTTCCTTCATAGCTCAGTTGGTAAAGAATTTGCCTGCAATGCAAGAGACCCTGGTTTGATTCCTGGGTCAGGAAAATCCACTGAAGAAGGGAAAGGCTACCCACTGCAATATTCTGGCCTGGAAAATTTCATGGCCTATACAGTACATGGAGTCGCAAAGAGTTGGACATGACTGAGCGACCTTCACTTTCTTAACTGTATGCTTATTTTTCTTTTATTTTCTAGACTATTTCAAGGAATAAAGCCACATTTATAAAATAGTGATAATCTAGCTTAGTTAGCCAGTAAGAAAAGGGTGAAAGAAAATGCATTTTCTATGACTATTAGAGAAAACAATTCAGACTACAGAGAAAAGGGAGAAAACTTTCTTTAAATATTTGACCCAAACATGGTTGACAAAACTAGGGCACACTTTAAACAAGTTAAAATGCATTTTAATCCTTTAGTCTCCCTTGAACATTCCAGATCCCTGGCATCATTTTGAATTTACTAACACTCTGTCTTTCTTTTGACATTATTGGCCCACTACCAAATGTAACTTTTGCAGCTTTCTTCTTCAATAAAGACTCCTTTCTGGACAAAACTGTTTCTTATTCAGATGGGAATATGGAATGCTGGTGACCTACTTAGTGAGAGAATATTAGCACCATGGAATCGGTTCTTCATCTCTACAAGAATGGGGTTGCTTTGATGGTCCCAAAGATTGCTTTCAACTTATCTCTAAATATGCAACTCTACATTGACTGTATTACTCAGTTTTCATTATCACTAGCCCTGAAGAGAATGCTCTTGGGAACTTGGAATGCACTATCATTGCAGAATCAGGAGTAGAATTTTTCAGTGGAAAAACAAAAACACCACTAAGCTACTGAGGAGCTGCATTATTTGCATTCTAAACTAACATACAGATTTTGAAATCAGCAATTGTCAGATTAAAGAATTTATTTACCAAATGATATATGTCATTTCCATTAGATCAACTGGTGGAAAATCAATCATCTCCTGAGACAGGCTTTTCACCTTCAACTATCAGTGCCTTTCACTGACCATTCTCTCTCTCTCTCTTTCTCTGTAACATGCATGCACAAACACACACACACATGTCTCCACCTTTGAATTTCTGTTTAAACGGTCATATCCTATTATGCACTTGGACCATCCAGGAGAGCGTTTTCCAAGATCAAGAACTGGCCAAGATGTTCACTATATATTAAAAATATCATGGCTTCCAGACAACTAACCTAAGACCAGACAGAGAGCAAGTTGAGGGGCAGAATGAGAAAGGCTTTAAAGCAGAGGGAGAAACAACTTATAAGATTTTACGCCTCAGAGGGTATATATGTGGTTCTGAAAAAGTTTAGAGGTTCTGTGTGTTTATAAAGAGGAGGATTATGGTCAAACCATTACCTTTTACTAGAGAGGTAAATTGGTTTTTGGAGGGTCAGATTTTATTTTGTTTCTTTTTCTAACTTTTTTTTTTTTTTTCTTTTAGATGGAAGTATAGAGTGGCTCAAACAGTAAAGAATCTACCTGCAATGTGGGAGACCTAGGTTTGATCCTTGGGTCAGGAAGATCACACAGAGAAGGGAATGGAACCCTACTCCAGTATTCTTGCCTGGAGACACCTATGGACTGAGGAGCATGAAAGGCCACAGTCCAGTTAAGTTCAGCCACTCACTCATGTCTGAACCTTTGCGACCCCATGAACCGCAGCACACCAGGCCTCCCTGTCCATCACCAACTCCCAGAGTCCACACAAACCCATGTGCATTGAGTCATTGACGCCATCCAATCATCTCATTTTCTGTCATCCCCTTCTCCTCCTGCCCCCAATCCTTCCCAGTATCAGGGTATTTTCCAATGAGTGAGCTCTTCACATCAGGTGGCCAAAGTACTGGAGTTTCAGATTCAACATCAGTCCTTCCAATGAACACCCAGGACTGATCTCCTTTAGGATGGTCTCCTAAAGAGATCTCCTTGCAGTCCAAGGGACTCTCAAGAGTCTTCTGCAACACCACAGTTCAAAAGCATCAATACTTCAGCATTTATCTTTCTTCACAGTCCAACTCTCACATTCGTACATGACCACTGGTAAAACAATAACCTTGACTAGACAGACCTTGTTGGCAAAGTAGTATCTCTGCTTTTGAATATGCTGTCTAGGTTGGTCATAACTTTTCTTCCAAGTGTCTTTTAATTTCATGGTTGCAATCACCATCTGCAGTGATTTTGGAGCCCAGAAAAATAAAGTCAGCCACTATTTCCACTGTTTCCCCATCTATTAGCCATGAAGTGATGGAACCAGATGCTATGATCGTAGTTTTCTGAATGTTGAGCTATAAGCCAACTTTTTTCACTCTCCTCTTTCACTGTCATCAAGAGGCTCTTCAGTTCCTCTTCACTTTCTGCCATAAGTGTGGTGTCATCTGCATATCTGAGGTTATTGATATTTCTCCCAGCAATCTTGATTCCAGCTTGTACTTCCTCCAGCCCAGTGTTTCTCATGATGTACTCTGCATATAAGCTAAATAAGCAGGGTGACAATATGCAGCCTTGACATGCTCCTTTTCCGGTTTGGAATCAGTCTGTTTTTCCATGTCCAGTTCTAACTGTTGCTTCCTGACCTGCATATACGTTTCTCAAGACGCAGGTCAGGTGGTCTGGTACTCCTATCTATTTCAGAATTGCCTACAGTTTATTGTGATACACACAGTCAAAAGCTTTGGCATAGTCAATAAAGCAGAAATAGATGTTTTTCTGGAACTCTCTTGCTTTTTCGATGATCCAGTGGATGTTGGCAATTTGACCTCTGGTTCCTCTGCCTTTTCTAAAACCAGCTTGAACATTTGGGTGTTCATCGTTCACGTATTGCTGAAGACTGTCTTGGAGAATTTTAAGTAATTCTTTTTTAGTCTGTGAGACGAGTGCAACTGTGCAGTATTTTGAGCATTCTTTGACATTGCCTTTCTTTGGGATTGGAATGAAAACACCTTTTCCAGCCCTGTGGCCACTGCTGAGTTTTCCAAATTTGCTGGCATATTGAGTGCAGCACTTTGACAGCATCATCTTTCAGGATTTGAAATAGCTCAACTGGAATTCCATCACCTCCACTAGCTTTGTTTTTAGTGATGCTTTCTAAGGCCCACTTGACTTCACGTTCCAGGATGTCTGGCTCTAGGTGAGTGATCATACCATTGTGATTATCTGGGTTATGAAGATCATTTTTGTACAGTTCTTCTGTGTATTCTTGCCACCTCTTCTTAATATCTTCCACTACTGTTAGGTCCCCACCATTTCTGTCCTTTGTTGAGCCCATATTTGCATAAAAATTTCCCTTGGTATCTCTAATTTACTTGAAGAGATCTCTTCCCATTCTGTTGTTTTCCTCTATTTCTTTAAATTGATCACTGAGTAACGTTTTCTTATCTCTCCTTGCTATTCTTTGGAACTCTGCATTCAAATGGGAATATCTTTCCTTTGTCCTTTGCTTTTTACTTTACTTCTTTTCACAGCTATTTTTAAGGCCTCCTCAGACAGTCATTTTGCTTTTTTGCATTTCTTTTTCTTGGGCATGGTCTTGATCCCTGTCTCCTGTACGATGTTTCACACCTCCGTCCATAGTTCATCAGGCACTGTGTCTGTCAGAACTAGTAACTTAAATCTATTTCTCAGTTTCACTGTATAGTCATAAGTGATTTGATTTAGATCATACCTGAATGGTATGATCAATATCAAAGTAATCCAAATCTATGCCCCAAGTAGTAATGCTGAAGAAGCTTAAGTTGAACGGTTCTATATAGACCTATAAGACCTTTTAGAACTAACACGCCCAAAAGATGTCCTTTTCATTATAGGGGACTGGAATGCAAAAGTAGGAATTCAAGAAACACCTGGAGTAACAGGCGAATTTGGCCTTGGAATGTGGAATGAAGCAGGGCAAAGCCTCATAGAGTTTTGCTAAGAAAGTGTACTGGACATAGCAAACACCCTCTTCCAACAACACAAGAGAAGACTCTACACGTGGACATCACCAGATGGTCAACACCAAAATCAGACTGATTATATTCTTTGCAGCCAAAGATGGAGAAGCTCTATGCAGTCAACAAAAACAAGAACACGAGCTGACTCTGGCTCAGATCATGAACTCCTTATTACCAAATTCAGACTTAAATTGGAGAAAACCACTAGACCATTCAGGTATGACCTAAATAAAATCCCTTATGATTATAGAGTGGAAGTGAGAAATAGATTTAAGGGACTAGATCTGATAGAGTGCGTGATGAACTATTTATGGAGGTTCGTGACATTGTACAGGAGACAGGGATGAAGACAATCCCCATGGGAAAAAATGCAAAAAAGCAAATGGCTGTCTGAGGAGATGTTACAAACAACTGTGAAAAAAGAGAAACAAAAAGCAAAGGAGAAAAGGAAAGATATAAGCATCTGAATGCAAAGTTCCAAAGAATAGCAAGAAGAGATAAGAAAGCCTTCCTCAGCGATCAATGCAAAGAAGTAGAGGGAAAGAGCAGAATGGGAAAGACTAGAGATCTCTTCAAGAAAATTTGAGATGCCAAGGAAACATTTCATGCAAAGATGGGGTCAATAAAGGATAGAAATATATGGACTTAACAGAAGCAGAAGATATTAAGAAGAGGTGGCAAGAATACACAGAAGAACTATACAAAAAAGATCTTCATGACCCACATAATCACAATGGTGTGATCACTCACCTAGAGCCAGACATCCTGGAATGTGAAGTCAAGTGGGACTTAGAAAGCATAACTACAAACAAAGCTAGTGGAGGTGATGGCATTCCAGTTGAGCTATTTCAAATCCTGAAAGATGATGCTGTGAAAGTGCTGCACTCAATATGCCAGCAAGTTTGGAAAACTCAGCAGTGGCCACAGGGCTGGAAAAGGTCAGTTTTCATTCCAATCCCAAAGAAAGGCAATGCCAAAAATGCTCAAACAACCACACAATTGCACTCATCTCACATGCTAGTAAAGTAATGCTAAAAATTCTCCAAGCCAGGCTTCAGCAATATGTGAACGGTGATCTCCCAGATGTTCAAGCAGGATTTAGAAAAGACAGCGGAACCAGAGATCAAATTGCCAACATCTGCTGGATCATGGAAAAACCAAGAGAGTTCCAGAAAAACATCTATTTCAGCTTTATTGACTATGCCAAAGCCTTTGACTGTGTGGATCACAATAAACTGTGGAAAATTCTGAAAGAGATGGGAATACCAGACCACCTGACTTTCCTCTTGAGAAACGTATATGCAGGTCAGGAAACAACAGTTAGAACTGGACATGAAACAACAGACTGGTTCCAAATAGGAAAAGGAGTATGTCAAAGCTGTATATTGTCACCCTGCTTATTTAACTTCTATGCTGAGTACATCATGAGAAACACTGGGCTGGAAGAAGCACAAGATTGAATCAAGATTGCTGGGAGAAATATCAATAACCTCAGATATGCAGAAGACACCACCCTTATGGCAGAAAGGGAAGAGGAACTAAAAAGTCTCTTGATGACAGTGAAAGAGGAGAGTGAAAAAGTTGGGTTAAAGCTCAACATTCTGAAAATGAAGATCATGGCATCTGGTCCCATCACTTCATGGGAAATAGATGGGGAAACAATGGAACCATTGCCAGACTTTTTTTTTTTTTTTTTTTTTTTTTTAGGGCTCCGAAATCACTGCAGTTGGTGACTGCAGCCATGAAATTAAAAGACACTTACTCCTTGGAAGAAAAGTTATGACCAACCTAGATAGCATATTCAAAAGCAGAGACATTACTTTGCCAACAGAGTTCTGTCTGGTCAAGGCTATGTTTTTTTCTGTAGTCATGTATAGATGTGAGAGTTGGACTGTGAAGAAAGCTGAGTGCTGGGGAATTGATGCTTCTGAACTGTGGTGTTGGAGAAGACTCTTGAGAGTCCCTTGGACTGCAGGAGATCCAACCAGTCCATTCTGAAGGAGATCAGCCCTGAGATTTCTTTGGAAGGAATGATGGTAAAGCTGAAACTGCAGTACTTTAGCCACCTCATATGTAGAGTTGACTCATTGGAAAAACTCTGATGCTGAGAGGGATTGGGGGCAGGAGGAGAAGGGGACGACAGAGGATGGGATGGCTGGATGGCATCACTGACTTGATGGACGTGAATCTGAGTGAATCCGGGTGTTGTTGATGGACAGTGAGGGTGGTGTGCTGAGATTCATGGGATCGCAAAAAGTCAGACATGTCTGAGCGATTGAACTGAACTGAACTGAACTGAATGGTCTAGTGCTTTTCTCCACTTTCTTCAATTTCAGTCTGAATTTGGCAATAAGAAGTTGATGATCTGAGCCACAGTCAGCTCCCATTCTTGTTTTTGCTGACTGGATAGAGCTTCTCTATCTTTGGCTGCAAAGAATATAATCAATCTGATTTCAGTGTTGACCATCTGGTGATGTCCATGTGTAGAGTCTTCTATTGTGCTGTTTGAAGATTGTGTTTCCTGTAAGCAGTGCCTTCTCTTGACAGAAGTCTATTAGCCTTTGCCCTGCTTCATTCTGTACCCCAGGCCAAATGTGCCTGTTACTCCAGGTGTTTGTTGAATTCCTACTTTTGCATTCCAGTCCCCTATAGAGAAAAGAACATCTTTTTTGGGTGTTAGTTCTAGAAGGTCTTGTAGGTCTTCATAGCAGCACTAAAGTTCAGCTTCTTCAGTGTTACTGGTTGGGGCATAGACTTGGATTACTGTGATACTGAATGGTTTCCCTTGGAAAAGAACAGAGATCATTCTGTCGTTTTTGAGTTTGCATCCAAGTACTGCATTTTGGACTCTTTTATTGACTATGATGGCTAATCCATTTCTTCTAAGCAGCTCCTGCCCACGGTAATGTTCATCTGAGTTAAATGCACCCATTCCAGTTCATCTTAGTTTGCTGATTCCTAGAATGTCGATGTTCACTCTTGTCATCTCCTGTTTGACCACTTCCAATTTACCTTGATCCATGGACCTAACTTTCCAGGTTCCTATGGAATATTGCTCTTTACAGCATCGAACGTTACTTCTATCACGAGTCTCATCCTAAACTGGGTTTTGTTTTCCCCTTGGCTCCATCCCTACTGCCCATGGTGTTGCAAAGAGTTCGACACAACTGAGGGACTAACACTTTCATTTTCACATAGTTAATTTACAATGTTATGTTAGTTTTAGGTGTACAGCAAAGTGATTTTTATAGCAACATGGATGGACCTAAAGATTATCATACTAAGTGAAATAAGTCAGCAGAGAAATACAAATATCATATGATATCACTTATATGTGGAATCTAAAACATGATACAGATGAACTTATTTACAAAGTGAAAAGAGACTCACAAGCATAGAAAACAAACTCATGGCTACCAAAGGGGAAGAGAGAGAAGGATAAATTAGGAGTTTTGGGTTAATAGATACAAACTATTTTATAAAGTAGATAGCTAACAAGGAAGGACCTACTCTATACCACAGGGAGTAATACTCAATATTTTATTATAACCTGTAAGTGAAAAATCTGAAAAAATATACACACACACACACATAGGGCTTCCCAGATGTTGCAGTGGTAAAGAATCCCCCTGCTAGTGCAGGAGACGCAGGAGAAGTGGGTTTAATTTCTAGGTTGGGAAGATTCCCCTGGAGCAGGAAATGGCAACCCACTCTTGTGAGCACATATATGTGTGTGTGTGTGTGTGTGTGTGTGTGTGTGTATCTGGAGATCAGATTTTATATTTACTGGATTCTAGATCCCCAAGTTGCTTTACACACAACTCTTCTCTTTTAATCCTCACAACCGTAATACCTGAGGACAGGACAAGTCAATCTACCTAAAGGTAAGGAGGAGTTTCTGATTGCTTCAAGAAAGGCAATCTATTCTCAGATCTAAATTTAAAAGAAATCATAAAGGGGTAATGAGTCTCAAAGAAGATTAAGCACAATTATTCATATGTAAAGCACAAGAGTGTCTGAAATATTAAAAGCAAAAGTAAAATAAAAGGTAACTATTCTACTGCCGATTATTTCAACAATGACAATATGATAATTAGCTAGTAAGCATCAAAGAAGTGGGGTCACATCGGAAAAGTTATGACCCACACAACGTAAAATATCTACCAGGGTTTTTGACCTCATTGTTCTGGTTCTCTAAGGCAGTGTTCCTCAGTCCTGAGTGTGCCTTAGCATAACTTACAGATCTTTCAAAAATACTACGCCAAAAGCAATTCAGTTAGAATGTTGGGTGTGAGGAATAGGCACTGGAATTTTTAGAAAGATCATAAAGGAATTTTAATATGCAGGTAGGTTTGATAACTGCTTCCCAAGTTATAAACTTTTATTTCACCTTTATTTAGGGCATCCGTTGTAAATGTAGATTGCTGGGACTAACCTCGGATATGCTGAATCAGATTGCCTGGAGGATGTTGATAGTGAAAAATCTCCATGTTTCCAAAAACCTCAGTAGGATTTTTATGAGCATTAAAGCATAAATCACTGCTTTAGAGGTATGGGTAGCATATGAGTAATATTCTCTCATCTTTTCTTACTTCAAGGAAAAGACCTCTGCCTTACTTGTTCTTGAATAAATTATCTATAGCTTTTATTATAATGATTGACACACAGGGCCATCAAATATTTGTCAATTGGTAGGTAGTCTTGCAAAGTGTTTAAAGTTTTTTATATTTAGTAGAACACAAAATATTCACATAGGTTCTAAAACTAAATATCACTACTCAGTGTTTTACCTAAAAACAGCAGATTTCTAGCTAATTTTGGTGTATTACTTTTTATTCAGTTTTTCCCTTCCTTCAGTGAAAGTGGAGAGGAGAAGGGTATTCAATTTACAGGGTGTCCAATACTTTCTAGGCACTGGTGCTCTGGTCATCACTGACTTTCTGCCTCATTGCCATCAAGTCATAATAAATTTGAAATGTAGTATTTCCCATGGTATAGCTAAGTATAAACATTTTAATGTTTCCTGATGATTGATTTACTGCCTTTTATGCATGCATGCAATGCTTGCATGCTTAGTCACTTCAGGGCTGTCTGACTCTTTGTAACCCTATAGAGTGTAGCTTGCCAGTCTCCTCTGTCTGTGAGATTCTCCAGGCAAGGATATTAGAGTGGGTTGCCATTCCGTCCTCCAGGGGATCTTCTCAACAAAGGAATCAAAATCGGTCTCCAACAATAAGCTTTCTATTTATCTTTTCCATGCTATGTGGCTTCATTTATCTTTTCCACTTTGAAGTAGAAACTCTCAACAGCACACGAGCAGAAACCCATTGATTTGATAAAGGTTAACTTTTTTTGCAATCATGTTTACTTCATCTCTTTGCATAGAGGTGACGTTGCCCAGATCTAGCCACTTCTTTGTATACTATTTGGAGAGTGTTTGGATATTCTTTACCCCTCAACTGTGAGGTGAGATAATCAGACTTGTTGTTAAAATGTGTACATTTTTATTATCCCAAAAGTGGTTGATCAAAATAAATACTAAGTTTTTCTTCAGTTAAAGTTTATAGTTCTTGTAGTCCTATCAGTGATGTCAAAGAAAATAAATGATTTAACCAGTGAAAGGAAGGGACTGTCAGAAAACACAGAATGGTAATCCTGATATACTCAAGATAGATTCTTTTCAGACTGTGAATATATTTGTATAAATATATAAATTTTCAGTACTAAATCTGATAAACTCCTTTTTTATGTTTTACTTGATGGTGCTTTTTGGGAGTTTGATGATCCATTCTGTCATATTTTGCACAAAAATCAGGAAACCATAAACAATTTGGGACATAAAAGAAATGTTTTAAACAGCTTGATATATAACACTTCTTGAAAATTAACCACTTTTAAAAGCATGGAGTTTATGATACAGTTTTTCTTTAGAGCTTCTGCTCATATTTTGTCAGCATATTTAATGCCTGTGAAGAACAAATATTTTAAAATTTCATCACAGGATTTACGATGTCATCTTATAAAGCTTTATTCATACCTACAGTAGATAGAGAAACCAGAGAAAGAACTCGAATATTCTGCCTCTAAGTTAACTATTGCCACCATAAGAATAGGGCTTAGTGACCGTGATCATGACTGCTCCAGGCAGGACAAAGAAGTGCAGGGCAGTGGCTCCAGTTAGCAAAATACTTCACTAGCTGACAGGATCATTCTAACGTTCCCCCACAACCCCCGCCAGAGGCTGACCACAGAGCTCCAGATTATTCAAATCCCAGGGAAATGTGGATTTTAGAAGTTGACCTTTCTGTTGCAGTCTTTGCAGGGGTTGAGGGGGTAGATTCTTGGCTCTGCCTCTGGATCTCCATGTATTCCTTCTCCTTCACCCCTGCAAGGAAATTCACCTGCCTCTATTTGTCTCTCTTAATTCTACTATATATTCTGCTCATTCCATATCCCATAGAAATATTTCCTCCTCCTCATTTTCCACATATATTATTCCAGTTGTCAAATGGTTATCCACTCTGCCTTGCTTCAGTTTTTAAAATTGTTTGTTTCTCTCTGTGTTATGTCTCATCCATGCTTTTTGCCTCACTGCTGCCTTGTAACCATTCCAGTTGTGTCTATTACACTGTCAGAAAAACACCTGTGTAGGTAAGATTGCTTTCTCAATCAGTTTCCAAATCCCTGCTGTCCTTTCTTTTGTGCATTTTCTGAAAAACTTCTGTGTGTGAGGGCTGGGTACTAGCAGCTGAAGTGATGAACCCTGATCTTCAGGAGCTCAGAACTGAGCAGGAGAAAATTGTCTCTAGGCACAGGGTTAGCATAATGGATCCACAGAAGATCAGAAGGCCAAGGAAGACAAGGCTGTCAGAGACAATCACTCTGGAGTACTTAGCCATGTGGTCCCAGACTCCCCTGTGAGTTTTATTCTTCTTAATAAAATTAGGAGTAAAAATTGATAGCCAAGATATGGAATCACCCTAAATGTCCATCAACAGATGATAGATTTTTAAAAATGGTATATTTGTATTCCAGTACAATGGAATGCTACTCAGCCACAAAATGTCATTTGCAGCAACATGAATGGGCCTTATCATACTAAATGAAGTCAGAGAGAAAAAGATGAACATCATATGATATCACTTATATGTGGAATCTAAAAAAAAAAAATTATACAAATGATTTTATTTGTAAAACATAAACAGCCTCACAGGTAGAGAAAACAACCTTACGGTTACCAAAGGGAAAAGGGAATGGAGGGGATAAATAAGGAGTTTGGGATTAATATATGCATATTACTATGTATAAAACTGATAACCAAAAGGAACTACTGTATCAAGGAACTATATTCAATATTTTGAAATAACCTGTCAAGGAAATCTGAAATATATATATATATATATATATAATATACATATAACTGAATCACTTTACTGTACACTTGAATCTAATACAACATTGTAAACTATCCATTTCAATTTTAAAAATTCAAAAGAAGTAAAAAATTGGACCTAGTATGAACATACTGAAAGCTTCTTGGTGCAGATTAAAAAGTATCCTCTTTCTCTTACAGTCTTTTTCTGATTCCTCTGCTCCAAGAGATCAGATTTCCATTCTGTTTCCCTACCATTTCACTCTTCTTCTTCATTCCTACTTTTCTCACAGGAGAACCTCAGAGGCTTATTAAGACAGTTTCTCTCATAGCTCAGGCAATAAAGAATCTGCCTGACGTGCAGGAGACTCGAGTTCTATCCCTGGGTCGGGAAGATTTCCTGGAAAAGGAAATGGCAACACACTCCAACATCCTTGCCTGGAAAATCCCATGGACGGAGGAGCGTGGTGGGCTGAAGTCCATGGGGTTGCAAAGAGTCAGGCACGACTTAACAGCTAACATATTACTATGAAGACAGAGAATTCAAAAGTTGGCTGTGTTGACTTGTATCCCTCACCAAGCTCCCATGTCTCATCTGCTTCTCACTGATGCACATGTGGTACTCTAACCGTCTCTAGACTAGTTTTCCAATTAAGCAAAGTACCTTTTGAAGTTTTGTCATACTTGACATGACTTCTTGGCTATGCTTATTATAATTTGAAACTCAGCTAAGACATCATGTCCTTTGTACAAGAATCTTCTGATTACCTCTCCTTTTCTCACAACCCTGTCTAACCAACTTCCCCACTCATCAGGAAAGTCTGTCTCTCCGCATGTCTCTGAACCCCGACTTCTCTGCTGCTGCTGCTGCTGCTGTCGCTTCAGTCGTGTCCGACTCTGTGCGATCCCGTAGACGGTAGCCCTTTGGGGGACAAGAACACTGAAGTGGGTTGGCATTTCCTTCTCCAATGCATGAAAGTGAAAAGTGAGAGTGAAGTCGCTCAGTTGTGTCCAGCTCTTCACAACCCCATGGACTGCAGCCTATCAGGCTCCTCCATCCATGGCATTTTCCAGGCAAGTGTACTGGAGTGGGTTGCCATTGCCTTCTCCAGACTTCTCTGTTGAGCTCCACCCAACTCTCCCAGGTGACTCCCATTGTTCCATAATTGCTTACCTGTACACCCCCTGCCTCAGGGCAGACTCCAGGCCTTCCACCTCTGCAGCTCCATAGCTCAGGCTGGCATCTCATACAGAGGAGCAGAAAAAAATCTGGTGACGTATAGTATGTATGTATGTATGCTTTGAAGATTCATTTTTTTTTTTTAATTTTATTGGGGTTACTTTTATTGAAGTGCACTTGATTTACAATGTTGTGTTAATTTTGTGGGTACAGTATATTGATTCATATATATATATATGCATATATGTATTTAGATTTTTTCCATTATAGATTATTACAAGATATTGAGTATAGTTTCCTGTGTTACACTGGAGGTCCTGGTTAGTTACCTATTTTATATATAGTAGAGTGTATATTAATCTCAAGCTCCTGATTTATCTCTCTTCCCCACCTTTTCCTCTTTGGTAACCGTTAGCTTGTTTTCTGTGTCTGTGAGTCTGTTTCTGTTTTGTAAATGCGTTTCCTTGTATCTTTTTTTTTTTTTTTAAGATTTCACAAATAAGTAATATTATATGATATTTGCCTTTCTTTGTCTGACTTACTTAACTTAGTGTGATAATCTTCAGCTCCATCCGTGTTGCTGCAAATGATACTATTTCATTCTTTTTTGTGTATGAATACTATTCTACTGTATATATGTACCACATCTTTTATCCATTCATCCATTGATGGACAATTAAGTTGTTTCGATGTCTTGGCCATCACATGAGAAGAAATATTCAAAGAGTGAATAGTGGCTCCAGTGAAGCAAAAGCACAAGAATACTAGTACTTAATGGGGTGAATCTAAGATAAAAGGGAGCCTCTACATGGACAGCAAATATGACATGCAACAAAAGCTGCATTTAGGCTTCTTTGTCTCAATATAATCCAGGAATTTGTAGAGGTAAAACAAAGCACCACAAAGCAACAACAAGAAAAACTGAATTTTTGCTTGAAATAGTGATAATTGATCATTGTCCACAAGTTTCACAGATGTGTGTACCACATCTATTAAATTTCTCCCTAAAATCAAACTGCATTTGCTTTGCATTCAAACTGAAGAATCTAAAACATAACTTCTATACTTCATTGATAAGCAATATTTTCTGAGAACTTTATAAAAAAAAGAATGGATATTTTATTTACTCATTGGGAAGGATATTTGGTATTCATCACAGACACTTTTACATTAAAAGAATAGTCAATTCCACATTAAAAAAAAACATGGTAGAGTATATCAGAATTACCTTAGAATTTTTTTTTGAAAAATGCAAATGTCCAGATATTGTTATTTTTATCCAAAGCTCCAGATGTGTTTCTTATGAGCATCCATGTTTAAAAACAACTGAACTATATGAAGATATTTTACTTTTATCTGGTTTATTTCACTACTTTTATCTGGTTTGTTTCACTTTTTCTACTTCATATTCAGTGCTCCCATTTCATTTAGCTTATGTTCTCCAATTTCTCTGCCTCTTTTTTGTTGTTGTTGTTCTTTCTCAAGCCTTTATCAAGTGTAGTAGAAAAGCTTTTCTACACACAAACATTATATATATATATATATATATATATATATATATATAGTATGTGTAATATAAATATATATATAGTATATGCAATATAATATACATATTTGAGAAAACTTACCAATTTTTGCATAGATAAAAAACTGTATGACATTCTGATTCCACTTGATGACTTTTGGATTCTGCTTGTTTGATTTAGTTTGAATAGAATGCTAGATGGATTTCAAATTTATATTCATTCAAAACTTTGATATAGTTCCAAACTTTGATTAGTTTGGCATCTAATATTATGGCTAAAAGACTAGAATGTTTATTATCTTAGTGATTTAAAAAAAATTTGATGTTTGAAACTTCTAATCCAATTCTGAGGATGTAAAGAAATACTATGTTGTATGAAAAACAAAACAGGAAATTAACATGTGATACAATATTATTAAATAAAATTTAGATTTTATTCAAATTTCAAAGAATTTTATGCTAGTGTCCATTATTTATTTTTATAACTTATTCAAGATTCCACATTACATTTATCTGCATTGAGCAGTTTCAGCTACATGCAAAAAATTCTGGTAAATTACCTTTTCATTTTTTTTCTGTTAACAAATATTTCCTAATCTTCCTTGTTATGGCTTCTTAGATACATCCATCATTTATTAATAAAAATGGACATTTAATTTACAATGTGTTTTTTAAGTATCTTTGATATTAATTTCTCATTAATACTTTCCATAATCACCCTCTGTGTTTTTTCAGTCTTCTAACTTTATTGAGGCTTTCAATGGCTAAGTCAAATATCTTGCTTGGTAAATGTCACACTGCACTGGAAAATACATGTGTTACTTTCAAATATCTTTTGATATTCATTTCTAACATAATTCCACAGTGACAAGAGAACAGGCTCAGTATGATTTTAATATCTTTAGGCCATGAAATTTCTGCACCTGGTTTTATGCCCCTGGATATATTCTAGTGTCTCCTAGTTTATAATCTATTGGAGTGTGAATAGAATTTGTATCTTACTGTTGTGTGAATATTGTAAAATTCTTAATAATATTGAAGGTCTACTATATGCTTCTGCTTTTCTGTATATTCATTGCATTAATTCTTGAGAGTTTAATATTGAAATTCCAACTAAAAATCTTAATTTATCTACTTAAATATAATTATAATATATAGTAGAACTATGTTTAACTTTGTTTTGTATTTTCCAAGTCTCTTGGAAATATTATCATGCATTCATAATTTAAAAAATAAAACAGGAAGAGAAAAAATAGCCAAAATAACATGGTGGAATAATGAACTTCTCATAACGAAGTGGCGTATTTGTCAATCACAGATAAAACTAACACGTATAACCTACTGTTTAATCCAAATAAGTCATAATTGCTTACCCATAAGTTTATATCCACAGAAGTGAGATAAAATGATGTCCAGTATTAAATTTATTCACTGAGATATCAGCAAACGGAAATAGAAATATCACAAGGTAATGGAGAAGAAAGGGACTATGAAACTCATTTGTTTCTTTGAGAAAACATGCTACTAAAAAGTCCCTAACACACCATTTTCCAAGAAATAATCAGCATAACAGTCACATTTGATGCCCTTTGTTCATTGCAGTTGGTTAGTTTCTTTTTCTTAATACAATTTATTTGTTTTAATTGGAGGTTAATTACTTTACAATATTGTATTGGTTTTGCTGTACATCAGCATGAATCCACCACATGTATACATGTGTTCCCCATCCTGAATACCCCTCCTTCCTCCCTCCCCATACAATCCCCCTGCGTCATCTCAGTGCACCAGCCCCAAGCCTCTTAATTTTTGCTGAAAGAGGAAAAATCAGGATTAGAACACTACTATCATGAGTATTTACAATTCTGTAGGACTCTAGGATTGCAGAATTTGGAAGAATTTTTTTTCATCATGGAGTTCAAATACTTATGCATTCTTATTTATCCTCAGATGTTACTGACTGTATTCCTATGCAGGCACTGCCCTATATTATGGAGACACAACAAAAGTGCATATCATGGTATATCTGTGGTGGAACTAGATATGCTTGGTGCTTTTACAGTGACTGACCAGAAGAGTAAAGGATTCTGTAAGTTAGTAGCAAAGAAAACAATAAAATAGAAAAGTTAAACTCTCAGTTTATTTATTTTTAAAATATATAACAAATACAGTATTAACATTTTAGGATTCATAAAAAAGAAGTATGAACAAGTGTTATGTACAGATAACATAATTCTAAAAGACACTACAGAACTCTGTTGTCTAAAGGTCACCAACATTAGTTCAGAGTGATTGAATTCCGGATTTACTACTCAACTTCTGTCAATCTTCAAAAAAAGTTAAGCATCCAATAGCCGCTTTTTTTACTGAAAAGAACTTTGTATGACAGTCAAGAGCATGTGGTCTGGTTGCTAGGCCTATTAGCTATGTGGTCTTAGCTGTAGTCCTTACATTCTGAGACTTAAGTACTTAGACAACAATGACCGTTCCACTTATCCCTAGAGCACTGGCCAGACCAACAAAAGATTGGGTATTCTTGGGCTTTCTATATGACTGCTAGAGGTTAATATCCCAATCCCTCCACACCTCAGTGGGCTGGGTTCTGGTCAGGTTCAATTGATCCTTGCAACTCCTATCAATGTTTTTTCTCTTGTTACAAATGGGACTTTTACAATGCTTTAGTGAGGGATGAGAGTGTAGGAAAATTATAGAATAATCTGAAGAATGCAATGAACACATCTATCCTTAGCCCCAGGAAAGAGGCCCTTCTGGGTTCTCCAAACCTCATCCACTTTGACATGTCCTACTCTTTTATTCATCATCCTCATTCCCACGTGATGTTGCTGTCCTCTGAGATTATATTTTGTCTTGTTCATTTTAGTGATCCCTATTCCTCTATCCAGAAACCTTCTTCTGTCCCCGACCCAAATACTCTTCCTGCCTGAATCCTACTCACCTCAAAATTGATCTACAGTTCTCCACTTTGGGGATCTCAAGACCATTCAACTTCCAAAGGCTCTCTCCTCTGATCACTCAGGTCACTTAAATTCTCTGTGGTTTGCAAGATGCTTTTCCATCATTATGAAATCCAAGTTATCCATTATATGTATGTTTTACTCCTAGCTCAGCATTAATTATTTTCTTGAAGGAAGGAACTGTGCCTTAAATGTTGTTTCCTCACTCATGGCACCTCATGCAGTGTCTTGATGATAGACTTATAGGAAACAGATATCATTCACTGACAGTGTACTAGGTACAAATCTCAGAAACTTGTGTGTGTGTGGTTTATCTTTCAAACTTACAGTTATAGATGAGACTATTTTTTGATCACAATGAAGAAAGTAAAATAATTATAAAATGGAATTTGTCAAAATGACTGTCCTTTCATTGAAATAGAATTATATTTATCCTACGCTGGCTGATTCCTCTTAGCAGTATGTGAAAGGCATATGTATTCCTTTTGTTAAAATATCACTATATAGGTTTTACTCAGCAAAGAAAACCACTGATACAATGAAAAGACAATCTACTGAATGGGTGAAATATTTGCATGTGTTATGGCTACTAAGTGGTTAATATCTAAAATATATAAACAACTTAGATAAATCAATGTAAGAAAAAAATAAACAACCCAATTAAGACATGGGTGGAAGACCTGAAGAGACATTTTTTCCCACAGAAGACACATAGGCACATAAAAAGATGCTCGACATTACTAATTATCAAAGAAATGTAAATCAAAACTACAAGATATCACCTCACACCAGTCAGAATGGCTTTCATTCAAATGATCACGATCAACAGAGGTTGGTGAGGATGTGGATAACAGAAAATTCTTCTTTATACACTGTGGAGATGTAAATTGGAGCAACTAATGTGAAAAACAGTATGGAGTTTCCTTAAAATACTAAAAATAGTACTACCGTGATCCAGCAATTTCACTCCTGAGTATGTATCTGAAAAGACAAAACAAAAAGAACAAAAGAACAAAAACACTTATTTGAAAAGATACATGTGTCCCAATGTTCACAGCAGCATTGTTTACAATAACCGTGATATGGAAGTAATCTAAGTGTTCATAAACAGATGAATGGATAAAGATGTTGTACACGCACACACACACACACACACACACACACACACACACACACACACAAACACACACGAGTATCACTCACCCATGGAAAAGAATGCCATTTTGTCACTTGCAATAACATGGATGGAGCTGGAGGGTGTTATGCTTAGTGAAATAAGTCCAACAGAGAAAGACAAATACTTAATGTTAACACTTATATGTGAAATCTAAAAAATAAAGCAAACTACTGAATAAAACAAAAAGAAACAAACTCACAGATGTAGAGAACAAACAAGTCGCTACCAGTGGGAAGAGGGAGACATGGAACAGTAAGATAGAAATAGAAGATTAAGACATGCAAACTGTTATATATAAAATAAATAAACTGCAAGGCTATATTGTTCATCACAAGGAATATAGCCAATATTTTACAATACTATAAATGAATATAACCTTTAAAATTTGGTAATCACATTTTGCATACCTGAAATTTTTATATTATAGACTGACTGTATCTCAAAAATATTGCTTTCTAAAAACTCTATCAGCTCTTGAAGGTATATATTGTCTTCCTTTCAATTAAGAGATTAAAAAAGAAAATCTTATGCCTTTCTCATAGTTGTATTGTTTAAATTGGATGTGAAGCCAGTGTGTGGGTTTGCAGAGGCTTTTGAGACCTTTCAAAGTATAAAGCCACTGAGGAAGCTGCCTCATCAAACATAAATTTTTAGAATTGATGCTTCTTACAGGATTTTAAAGCTAGAGTGCTTCTTTTACACTTCCAAAACTGAAAATTACAAATGCTATGGAGAAAATGTTCTTCCTTTAAAAACTAATGAATTACTAATCATCATTTTGTTGTAATCTTCTTTCAGTTGTACAATAATACATTGCTTCCTCTATTACTACCTGAGTAACATAATTAGCCTCTGCAAATGGAATGATTGCCTTTGTCAGAAATAAATCAATTTCCATAAGGACCATTTTAAATAATAATTTGATTTTGTAGATAAAATTAATTAGATAACTATATATAAAAACTATCTAGCTCATTGATTATTGTCACTTGTGTCACTAGTTACAAAATTTACATTCAAAAATATACAAAATGAAAAGAGTCATACTAAGAAAATATATACTGCATGATTCCACTTATGTAAATTAATCTATGTCTTAGAAAACATGGTTGGCCCTATGGATAGAGGCTGGGGTGAGGAATTACTAAGGAACATAGGAAAACTCTGGGAATTTACATGGATATGTTTATTAACTTAACAATGTGATGATTTCACAGGTATTATACATATGTTAAAAGCATAAAGTTATATATTTTATGTGTGTACAAATATATTGTATTCCATTATATTTCAATGAAGTTGTGAAAATGATGTTCTTAAAGTACTTTCATTATACTAGATAAAATTATCAGTTCGAGACCATCAACTTCACAGTCTCTAACCCTGTTGCCCTAGCAGTGCTTCTGGTCCAGCTTGAAAAGACATCAGCTTATACTCATTGCTCAAATTAATCTATAACCTGTTGTAGACAATAACGTCTCCTTCCCATTTTATACTTCAACGTCATCATAACCAAGCAGGACTTTATAAGAACTTCCCAGAATGGGCTACTACCCATGTTCTCTGCCTGCCTTTTTTCTGTAGAAAAACTTTAGTCAAAGAATAAATATAATTAGAGAAGTGATGAAATGCAGAAAGACAGGAAAACAGGTGAGCAAGACAAAGTAATGAAACTTTATCCATTAAATAAGTCAAGGACATTTAGCTGTTCCTCAGGAACTATGGATAATATTCTGAGTCAAATCCTTTGAGCTGTTTTGCAGATACTGAAACAACTATGAGGTGGGAGAAGTTAAATGTATGCTGCCCATAAGCATGTGGACCCCAGGTTGGAATCAGAAGGTTGATAATGCTGACTCTAAACTACCTCATCATCAACCAATCAGAAAATTGTCCATAAACTGAGCATGCCCTGCTCCTTGAGTACTATAAAACTCCTCAATACCCACTCCAGGATGAGACACACAGCTTTCAGGGCATTAGCGCACTGTACCTGGCAAAGAAATAAAGCTATTATTTTCTGCTTCACCCAAAACTGTATCTCTGTGTTTCTATTAGGCATTGGTGGACAGGGGCTGAGTTTTGGAAACATCTTCAGATTTTTTTTCTACTCAAATATGTTCTAAAAAAGCACCAACATTATATTCATCACAAAAAGTATTTAGAATCCCAAATACATTCATACACACACGTACACATTTCTTTGTTTTAGCAATTACCAAAATACTCAAACAAAAGGATAAAATTATCTTACTGAATTGGCAGGCAGCAGGATGAATGAAAAGCAGGTTCGGTTCAGTTCAGTTCCGTTCAGTTCAGTCACTCAGTCATGTCCAACTCTTTGTCACCCCGTGAATTGCCAGGCCTCCCTGTCCATCACCAACTCCCGGAGTTCACTCAGACTCACATTCATCGAGTTGGTGATGCCATCCAGCCATCTCATCCTCTGTCGTCCCCTTCTCCTCTTGCCCCCAATCCCTCCCAGCATCAGAGTCTTTTCCAATGAGTCAACTCTTCGCATGAGGTGGCCAAAGTGCTGGAGTTTCAGCTTTAGCATCATTCCTTCCATAGAAATCCCAAGACTGATCTCTTTCAGAATGGACTGGTTGGATCTCCTTGCAGTCCAAGGGACTTTCAAGAGTCTTCTCCATCACCACAGTTCAAAAGCATCAATTCTTCAGTGCTCAGGTTTCTTCAAAGTCCAACTCTCACATCCATACATGACTACTGGAAAAACCATAGTCTTGACTAGATGGACCTTAGTCAGCAAAGTAATGTCTCTGCTTTTGAATATGCTATCTAGGTTGGTCATAACTTTCCTTCCAAGGAGTAAGCGTCTTTTAATTTCATGCCTGCAATCCCAAACAGGTTAGAGTGAGATATATTACACTCAGGTTCAGCCTTGCTCAAATAATTGTCATGCGTTTATTCACACATTCAGTCACTCTCTTACTCATTCATGTGATAAATGTTTTTGAACACATACAATATGTGAGACTTGGAGTTCAGTCTTGACAGTTCAGAGACAAATATTATAATCTCCTTTTCCTTCTAATCTCATAAAAGAAAGGGAGTAACAAATGAATACATATTTACAGTATAATGTGAATTATTAACAAATATCTAGTAAAGGTCTTATTCTCATACAAATATGCCGCTTTCCTGTTTTTCTAAATAGTATGTAGAATGCCTTATATTTTTAAAATTTATAGTCAAAGAATAATTTCTGGAAAAAGAGAATCAAGTACTCAGTTCTTCAGAGAAGTCATAAAGGCTTTCTGGAGAAGGGGATCTTGAATCTGAGTCTGGAATGTTGAATATTCAGTGTTAGTATTGTTAACCTGTATTTGTGATGGTATTAAAATTTCTTCCTCACAAGAGAAAGCTTCCTAAATAAATGTCTCCATATTACTCATAAAGATGCCCGTATCACTAAATTATTTAGTATTGATTTACATTTTCTTACAAACTGTAAGACTGCCAGAATACTCTTCTGAGCTTTAACGAAATAGATACAAGAAACAAAACCAGCACTTTGCTTCCCACCCTGGGTGAGAACTTTAAGTCTGCATGGAGTTAAGATAATATGGAGAAATAAGAATCAGAAATAAGCATGCATAATCTTTAATTTAGGTTCTACCAGTCATTTTTCCATTTGACCAGAAAGTATTAAAACAATTTTCCTATAGCTTGGCTAACCAGGAGTAAAAAGCCCAATTTTTTTTCTTTTTTTTTTGAACATGCATGCAGAAATATGATGATACTCCAAGCTTCTTGCTCAAGAATTTAAGTAAGTGGGCTTTACTGTGAAGAAAATGAATCAAAAACAATCTAAAAAATCTAACCAAAAGTATAACATTGAATGCAAATATTTTAAAAAAAGAAAAATATATCTAAAGCAAATAATCTAAGTTTCCACTTTAGGAAACTAGAAAAATTTCTAAAGTAAGAAGAAACATAATAAAAGGGATTAAAACACAAATGAATAAAATTGAAAAAAATAAAACCAAAGAGATAACAAACAAAAGCAAAAGTTCCTTGAAAATATCTATAAAATCAATAAGCCTCTAGTTAGATTTAATAAGAAAAAATGATAACACAAATTGCTAGAAACAGAAACGAAAGAGGGATATTACTACATATCACAGGATAATTAAAAGGAGAAGCAAGGAATAAGTGGACAAGATTTAATAACCTAGATAAAATAGACCAATTCCTTGAAAGACAAAACTGCAAAAACACACACAAAAATGAAACAAACAATCTGAAAAGGCCTATGTCTATTAAATAAATTGAATCAATAATTAACAACCTTTCATAACAGAACATTAAGCTCAGATGAGTACAATGGTGGATTTCTCCAAACATTTATGAATAAAACTATGCCAATTATCTACAACTTTTTCCAGAAGACAGAAGCA
Organism: Capricornis sumatraensis; assembly: GCF_032405125.1. Lineage (NCBI taxonomy): Eukaryota > Metazoa > Chordata > Mammalia > Artiodactyla > Bovidae > Capricornis > Capricornis sumatraensis. The sequence continues at coordinate 122,329,725 of NC_091071.1, read as the reverse complement.
AAGGAAATACTTTCTAGCTCATTTTACTGCAAAGCCGCTTTAGTCATGTCCCACTCTTTGAAACCCCAGGGACTGCAGCCCACCAGGCTCCTCTGTCCATGGGATTTTCCAGGCAAGAAGACTGGAATGGGTTGCCATGCCCTCTTCCAGGAGATTTTCCTCATGCAGGTATCGAATGGGCATCTTTTACATCTCCTATATTGACAAATGGGTTCTTTACCACTAGTGCCACCTGGGAAGCCAAACTTATTCTAAGTCCAGCAATATTTTAACAACAAAACGAGACAAAGACATCCCAAAGGGGGGGTGGGGCGGGGGGACTACTAATATAAGTAAATATCTCTTATGAACATAGATGCAAAAATGTCAGCAAAATATTAGTAAACCATCCAAAAATGATAATAATGAATTGTATACCATCGTTAAGTGGAATTTATGCCAGGTATGCAAGTCTCATTCAATATTTGAAAATTAATTAAGGTAATTCATCACATCAGCAGTCTGAAAATTAAAAACCTCAGGATTATATCAATTAACACACACACACACAAAGCATTTGAAAAAATCCAATAGCTACTCATGAGAAAAACTCTCAGCAAACTATGAATAGTGAATTTTCTCAACTGGATCAAGACTATCTCTAAAAAGCTTCAGCTAATACCATACTTGGGCTTCCCAGTTGACTCAGTAATAAAGAATCCACCTGCCCAGCAGGAGGCATAAATTCAATCCCTGAGTCAAGAAGTTCCCTGGAGAAGGAAGTGGCAACTCACTACAGTATTCTTGGCAGGGAAATCCCAGGCAAGACAGGAATCTAGCAGGCTGCAGTCCATGGGGTCACAAAGAGTCGAACATGTCTTAGTGACTAAGCAATAACAGCAACAATACCATACTTATTGGTGACAAACTCAAAATTTTCAAATTCTGATAAGGTAGAAGGTAAGGATGTCTCCTCTTACATCATATCTTTTTAACATCATACTGAAAGTCCTTCCAAATACAAAAAGGCAAGAAAACAAAAGATATACAGACTGTGAAGAAACAACATAAAGTTGCCTTTTTTTCTTTTCTTTTTTGGGCAGATGATGCAATCATCTATGTAGAAAATCTGAAAGAATAAAGCAAAAAAAGTCCCGAGACAAATTATTATAGCAAGATCACAGCATACATGGTTAAAATACAAACGTCAATTTCTTTCCCATATAGCAGCAATAACCAAGAAGTATTTGAAATTAGCATCACTGTATCATATTTATTAACACCCCCTACCCTGAAAAATGAAATGGTTAGGTGAATCTAACAAAATAAATGTAAAATGTATATAAATCAAAAGCAAAGTTGTTATAAATGAAATCAAAGAACTAAATAAATAGAGAGATATATCATGTTCATGGAAAAGATGACTCTATATTATCAAGATGACAGTTCTTCCTAACTTAATTTATAGATTCAATGTAATCTTAATCAGAATCCTAGCAAGGCATTTTAGAGAAGAAATTTGAGGACTGACAATACTTAACTTTAAGAATTAATTTGCTGATGTTTAGTTGCTAAGTCATGTCCAACTCAAGACTTATTTTAAAGCTACAATAATTAATAATTTGATATTGAAACAAGTTTAGACTAACAGATCAATGGAACAAAGCAGACAGCACAGAAATAGACACATGTAAATATAGGCAATGGATCTTTGACAAGGAGCAAAAGCAATACAAAATTATAAAGATAGTCTTTTCAACAAATGATGCTGAAAAAACTGGACATCCATTTGCAAAAAGTGAATCTAGACACAGACTTTATACTCTTCATGAAAATTAACTCAAAATGGAGCACAGATCTAACTGTAAAATTCAAAATGGGTCACAGACCTAATTGCATTATTCTAGAGGATAATAACATGAGAAGGCAATGGCAACCCACTCCAGTAATCTTGCCTGGAAAATCCCATGGATGGAGGAACCTGGGTGGCTGCAGTTCATGGGGTTGCACAGAGTCGGACACGACTGAAGTGACTTAGCAGTAGAGGATAACAGGAGAAAACCTACATGATCTTTAGAATGGTAATATCTTTTTAGATAGAACATCAAAAACATGATCTATGAAATAAATAATTTATAAGCTGAAGTCAGTTAACATTTTTAAAACTTCTCTTTGAACAACAATATCAGGAGAATTAGAAGATAAACAAATGTGAAAGTATAATTTCAAAAGACACATTCAGTATGAAAAGTGTTGTCCAAAATACACAATGTTCAACATCAAAAACAACAAAACAATCCAATTAAATAACAGACATAAGACCTTAACCAACACTCTCGTAAATGTACAGATGGCAAAGAAGCATATGAAAAGGTGCTCAACATCATATGTTATTAGGGGAATTCAAATTAAACAACATGGAACTATTACTTATTAGTAATATTTCATTTATTATTTATTATCTAATAAATAACAGTAGAATTATCTAAATTTGGCACACTGATAACACCAAATATCCATGAAGATGTGGAACAATAAGAACTCTCATACATTGCTGATGGGAATGTAGACTAGTACACATACTTTTGAAAATAGTTTGACATTTCTTACAAAACCAATTATCTTCTTACCATGTAATACAACAATTATATTCTTTGGTGTTTACTCAAGGAGTTGAAAATTTATGTTTGTACAAAACTCAAGGCAAAAATGTTGATAACAGCTATACTTATAACTGCCAAAATTGGAGGCAACCAAGATGCCTTTCAGTAGTTGAATGGATAAATATATGTTGTGGTACAACTAGAAAATGAAGTAATCTTCAGGGCTAAAACAAAATGAGCTATTAAGCTATGAAAAGACACTGAGAAATCTTACATGTGTATTTTAAAGTGAAATAAGCCAATCTGAAAAGGTTAACATACTGTTAACTTCAAATATATGAAATTCTGGGAAAAGCAACACAATGGTACAGTAAAAAGGTCAATGACTGACAGGGAGAAGAAGGATGATAAATAAGCACAGCCCAGGGTATTTTTCCAGTTCAGTTCAGTCATTCAGTTGTGTCCGATTCTTTGTGACCCTATGAACTGCAGCACGTCAGGTCTCCCTGTCCATTGCCAACTCCCAGATTTTACTCAAACTCATGTCCATTGAGTCAGGGATGCCATCCAACCACCTCTTATTCTATCATCCCCTTCTTCTGCCTTCAGTCTTTCCCAGCATCAAGGTATTTTCTAATGAGTCAGTTCTTTGCATTAGGTGGTCAAAGTATTGGAGTTTCAGCTTCAACATCAGTCCTCCCAATGAAGTCAAGACTGATTTTGTCTAGGACGAACTGGTTGGATCCCCTTGCAGTCCAAGGGACTCTCAAAAAAGTCTTCAGCACCACAATTCAAAAGCATCAATTCATATGTGCTCAGGTTCCTTTATGGTCCAACTCTCACATCCATACATGACTACTGGAAAAACCACAGCTTTGACTGGATGGGACCTTACACAGGATATTTTTAGGGCAGGAAGTATACCGAATATGAGATTATATTGATGTATATATGTTATTATACATTTGCCCTAACATATAATGTTCAACACTAACAGTGAACTTTAATATGAAGTCTGGACTTTGGATGATCATGATACATCAGTGTTGATAGATAATTGTAATAAACGCACCTCTCTAGTGTGGAATGTTAATAACATATTAGGGGAAGCTATGCATGTGTTGAAGTAGGGGATATATGGGAAATCTCTGGATCTTCCTCTCAATTTTATTTTAAACCTAAACCTTGAGTTTTAAAAAAAGAACGCAGCTGACTATTTCCTAGATCCTTCAGAATATCTGAAATGTTTAGATGTGGCACATTTTATGTGTGTATATAGGCCTTTATTCATACTCTTTAGAGGGAATAAAGTTTGTTCTCACTGGTATTGCTGAAAGTCTTTTAAGGACACAATGTGAAACTCATTCCTTTTCCTCCTCCATGCTTCTGAGGCATATTTTCTTCTAATAAAGAGTGTTGTGAAGTATTTGTTGATTTTATTTTCTTCTCCTCTCATGGCTGCTGTGGGCAAAAGCACTGACATTGATCTCATTTCAGAGATGCCTTGTCCTAAGGCTTCTAATCAGCACAAAGCTGTCAGTTTAAATTCCCAAAGAAACTCTCTTGTGTTAGGGCTTGATGTAAGAAATGGCAGCAGGAAATGGAGAGCACAGAAAAAGACACATCCTGTATTCCACACTCATCAAGGATTCATTTTCCAACCAAAATATCTCATCAGGTGGCCTGGTAATTTCTCATGGGGTTTTGCAGTGGCCTTTACTAAGTGACGTCTTATTTAGGTTTCAATTTCAATTTGCTTTTCTAGATAAAACAACAAAGAAAGTTGTACAATCTGATTAAGTGCAAATACAGTCCTGAAGGGGTAAAATATGACTTTATATGTATTTTCCTTTCACTTTGCCTTAATATTTCATTTATTGCCTATCTATTTAAAATGAAGTAGTTAAATAAGTACTTTTTGAGAGCTAACTATAAACAGTGGGTAAAATTCAAACAGTTTCTGCCTTTCTCCTTTTGATGTGTTTAAGGTCTACTGAGGAGGATGTATAGATACTGCTATAGGAAAGTCAAAGTTGTGAAAAGTCCTCAGCACTCTATTCAGTATAGAAACTTCTGATTAATTCAATGAAATGACCTCTTTTGGAATCTCCCATCTTCCACTTCAGTAATAAAAAGTCTAGAAAACACTAATGTTAACACTGCACATATTTTCAGTAATGTGGTTTTGGGGAAATACACACTAGTATAAGTAATGTACTAGGTGTACAAATTAGCATGACCATTATAAAGGAATATCTGGAAAGACATAAGAGAATGAAAGAAAAATTAGCTTCATTTTCATGTCTCTGAAGATACACCATGAAAATTATAAATCTACTTGCACACAAGATTATTTAATGCTTTACTTTCCCTCATAATAAAATATTGGAAATGATTTTAATACTCATTTAAAGAGATTGGCAGAATAAACTGGCTCATCCACCTGTTATGAAATAAAATTACAAAGAAAAACTGCAAATTAAAAATGTATGTTATTTGTGTAAGAAAATATTGGAAGTGAAATGTGTGGTGAACTTATTTTTACTGAAAGAAACACTAAAAATAAATCACAAGTTAATGAGATTGATGAATTATAAAGGGTGGATATGAATGGGGTAGCAATACTGAGATTGGAGGAAAGATATCTCTTTGATTATATATTTTTGTATAGTTTTAACTTAGGAAACTGGCTTAGTTCAGTTCAGTCGTTCAGTCTTGTCTGACTCTTTGTGACCCCATGAACCACAGCATGCCAGGCCTCCCTGTCCATCCCCAACTCCTGGAGTCCACCCAAACCCATGTCCATTGAGTTGGTGATGCCATCCAACCGTGTCATCCTCTGTCGTCCCCTTCTCCTCCTGCCCTCAATCTTTCCCAGCATTGGGGTCTTTTCAAATGAGTCAGCTCTTCGCATTAGGTGGCCAAAGTATTGGAGTTTCAGCTTCAACATCAGTCCTTCCAGTGAAGACCCAGGACTGATCTGCTTTAGAATGGACTGGTTGGATCTCCTTGCAGTCCAAGGGACTCTCAAGAGTCGTCTCCAACACCACAGTTCAAAAGCATCAGTTCTTCGGCACTCAGCTTTCTTTATAGTCCAACTCTCACATCCATACATGACCACTGGAAAAACCATAGCCTTGACTAGATGGACCTTTGTTGGCAAAGCACTGTCTCTGCTTTTTAATATGCTGTCTAGATTGGTCATAACTTTCCTTCCAAGGAGTAAGCATCTTTTAATTTCATGGCTGCAGTCACCATCTGCAGTGATTTTGGAGTCCCCCAAAATAAAGTCTGCCACTGCTTCCACTGTTTCCCCATCTATTTCCCATGGAACCAGATGCCATGATCTTAGTTTCCTGAATGTTGAGCTTTAAGCCAACTTTTTCACTCTGCTCTTTCACTTTCATCAAGAGGCTCTTCAGTTCCTCTTCACTTTCTGCCATAAGGGTGGTGTCATCTGCATATCTGAGGTTATTGATATTTATCCCGGCAATCTTGATTCCAGCTTGTGCTTGTTCGAGCCCAGCATTTCTCATGATGTACTCTGCATATAACTTAAAGCAGCAGGGTGACAATATACAGCCTTAACGTACTCCTTTTCCTATTTGGAACCTGTCTCTTGTTTCATGTCCAGTTCTAACTGTTGCTTCCTGACCTGCATACAGGTTTCTCAAGAGGCAGGTCAGGTGGTCTGTTATTCCCATCTCTTTCAGAATTTTCCACAGTTTATTGTGATACACACAGTCAAAGCCTTTGGCATAGCTGATAAAGCAGAAATAGATGTTTCTCTGGAACTCTCTTGCTTTTTTGATGATCCAGCAAATGTTGGCAATTTGATCTGTGGTTCCTCTGCCTTTTCTAAAGCCAGCTTGAACATCTGGAATTTCACGGTTGACATATTGCTGAAGATTGGCTTGGAAAATTGGAAACTGGTTAATATGTCTCATAATTTCAAATATAAGATGAAATTGACAAAGATGGGAAGACAAAAAACCTAAAATTTAACTCAAACAAAACTAAATGATAAAACTATGTTTCAAGTAATCATTGTAACTACCCTGAGGGAAAGGAGTATCACTTTCCTCACAATTAACCTTTGTGGTTATATTTTAATTTTCATCTATGATTATTTCTTGCGGATTATGAAATGAAATCTCCAAACTATTTGAAAGGTGTCTTTTTTTTTTTTAATGCACAATGCATAATGGTTTTCCAGAAAAGATTTACTCAATTTACTAGCTTTCTGTGTTCCACACCTACTATTGCATTCATTGTCCTGAGGCTAAATAAATTTCATGTTATATAATTTCTTTATCTCTGAGGTCAGACTAAAAGGTGAAGACATTCAACTCTTCCTCTAATGGAAATATGCATACAGATAGACACCAATACTTCTCCCCTCAAATGGATTCAGCCCTTGTTTTATATTTTCCAGGAAATAAAAGATATCTTGTCTTTAAGAAATTTTGGTTTGTTTTTGCCTTAAAATATAAGCTCAGGATTTGGTATGCTGGAATCCTCCACGCCACATGTTCTCCAATAATAAGAGAAGAATGTAGAAAATACTGTGTGTTCAGAAGTACACTGACATCTTTAACAAGTCTAGTAATAAAAGAATGGTAAAGAGCACGCTCTATTATCTGTGACACTCCAGGAGTCACCTAAAGGCAAGTGGGATTAGCATTTTCCCTACAGACACCTGTCAGGTAAGCAGCAGAGAAGGAGAAAAGAAGAGTTTATGATCTCTTTCTTCCAGATCTTCACTCACTCTTTCCCTCAAAGCAGTTGCCCTAACATGCCCTTTCCTGTTACAATTATTGATCTGATATATAAAAAAATGTTTGAGTGATGGTAGGCATTTCATACTGTTATTCAATACAAGGAAATATTTCCTTCCTGAAACTAATTGGTCATGACCAAAGGAAGGGGATCTTATCAGAGTCAAGAAGATATGATACTAGCTTTCAGATGAGGTACTTGAAGGACATATATTTGGTTCATTAAATTGTGCATGACTGTCTTTAGGAATCACATTCTTCAAAAACACTACACAACGAAGTTCAAATTTGATTGGGCTACTATGCCCAGTGGATCTCATCAAATAGCACAAGTTTTCTCTCTTCCAATGTCCTTGGTAACATCTTTCAAAGGAGCATGAGGATACTTAGAGAAATACTTTTTGTCTAGTGGGATGTGAACTGGGAGGTTTTTTCATAGAATAACTTCCACAAGAGTTGTTTTTATTTTTCTCTGATCTTTGTCTACAACTGGAGAATGACACATGATTGACTAGCATTCTCCTGCCTAATTAAGGAAATATACATTTATAATCTCTACTTCTATTCATAATCATCAGAGAGGGAAATAGTCTGATTTTCCATATCAGGAATTATTTGTGTCAGACTCAACCATGAGCATCTACCCCTCTCTTCTTCCCTTTTCATATTGATTGCAGCTTTTGAAATGCATTTCTCTGAATTTTTGGCTTGGGTAAATTTTTCCTCCTCATAACCAGGTATACCTTTCTGCTGGCCATCTATTTATTTAGGGATCCTTTTCTGCTTCCTGCAGTATCCAGATTGTGAGTCAATCAAAAGAGTTGTCAGGCTGTTTAAGCAGACCATGTCCTGTTCATTGATATATCTTAATCTACCCATAAACCTGGAATCTAAAAATCAATGTACATCAAATCACTTATTTAAAGACCATCAATCAATCAATCAATCAATCAAAATAGATGATAGATGCCCACAGCGTAATCCTTGGGTAGTCAGAGTTTTATACGTTGAATGAAACCCAAATAATCAAGTGTCTGTAATTTCTGAGGCATCACACAAAATGTGCTGAATGATCAAATTGGAACAATTTCAGGAAGCACATTACAGGTATAGGTGGAATAGTTGATAATGGCTGGTGAAGGTGAAGTCATTTAGTCATGTCAGACTCTTTGTGACACCATGGACTGTAGCCTACCAGGCTCTTCCATCCATGGGATTCTCCAGGCAAGAGTACTGGAGTGGGTTGCCATTTCCTTCTCCAGGGCATCTTCCTGACCCAGGGATCGAACCCGGTCTCCCATGTTGCAAACACTTTTACTGACTGAGCCACCAGGGAAGTCTAAGTACAAAGTATGGTCCCAACCTGCCTATCATAAATACCAGTAGGATATTGAATTGGACATAACCTGAATCTGCCAAATAATTGTTTAAAACAGTGTTTGTAAAGCTTGTGCTTGTTAAACATGTAGCTGACTTAAGTGGAAATCTAACACACCCTGTGGGTTCATTGCTTAATGGTTTAACGTGTGGATTTTGCCATAAGAATGACTTCCTTGGTGGCTCAGATGGTAAAGCATCTGTTTACAATGTGGGAGACCCAGGTTCAATCTCTGGTCAGGAAGATCTCTTGGAGAAGGAAATGGCAACTCACTCCAGTATTCTTGCCTGGAAAATCCCATGGGAGGAACATGGTGGTCTACAGTCCATGGGGTCACAAAGAGTCGATAGGACTGAGAGACTTCACTTTCACTTTTTGCCATAACAGTGGATAGCAGAGGCAGGAAAAATAATCTAAAGACAGAGAAAGAAGGAAAATAGGAATTTCAGCTTATTTTACCTATATATCTATGAATTTATTTATCCATGGACATATAAGATGATATTTCTGTTTCAACTGGTAGCAGTTATATGGCAGAAAATGATGGACCTAAACAGACATTTCCCCAAAGAAGACATGCAGATGGCCAAGAGGCACATAAGAAGATGCTCAACATTGCTGATCATTAGACAACTGCAAATCAAAACTACAATGACTTACTGCCTTGCACGAGTTAGGCTGCTGCTGCTGCTGCTAAGTCACTTCAGTTGTGTCTGACTCTGCAACCCCATAGATGGCAGCCCACCAGGCCCCGCTGTCCCTGGGATTCTCCAGGCAAGAACACTGGAGTGGGTTGCCATTTCCTTCTCCAATGCATGAAAGTGAAAAGTGAAAATGAAGTCGCTCAGTCATATCCGACTCCTAGCGACCCCATGGACTGCAGCCTACCAGGCTCCTCTGTCCATGGGATTTTTCAGGCAAGAGTACTGGAATGGGTTGCCATTGCCTTCTCTGCACGAGTCAGGATAGTTATCAAAATTCTACAAACAATAAATGTTGGAGAGAGTGTGGAATAAAGGAAGTTCTCCTACACTTTCTGTGGGAATGTAAATTAGCACAGTCACTGCAGAAAACTAGGTAGGTTCCTTAAGAAACTAAAAGCAGAGCTACCTTATGATTTCAACAATTTCACTTCTGGGTATATATCTGGAGAAAACTTTGGTTCAAAAGGATACATGTACCCCAGTGTTTGTTGTAGCACTGTTTACAAATACATAGGGAAATACATGCATAATGGTATTTTTTACAGATATTAACGTAGAACCTAAAAAAATCATTGAAGAAATGTTAAATCAGAGTAATACAAAGGTAAGGTATATAAAAAGCTATGTGGATATTGAGGAATCATCCTCCATTTCCAGCTTGCTAATTTGTGTTTTTTTTTTGTTTATTTGTTTGTTCACTGTTTGGGGATTTTATTTATTTGTTTTGTTTGTTTCCCTAACCACTTGGTTATCTTCCAACCAAACTTAGAAAAGAAAGGCTGTGAAACAGGTTTGAAGAAACTGCAAGCACATTTTTCAGCTAATTTACTAAAATAGCAAATCCATAACTGAGAGAAAATGGTTAGAGGCGAAAAGGGAGCTGTATTTCCATGGACCTCTGAGCATTTAAGCCTGTGTAATCAGTTTACGTTCAAAATAAATCAGTGTTGAGCTATTTAGGTGACACTCTATGTCTTGAAAATTTTGGTTATTTTGCATTTTTTTTTAAACATAGACTTCAGGCTGCTTAATTAAATAAGAGAAGTTTTATTATCAGCAAAGATGGCACTAGAACCAAGGTAACTTTAGATACTAGAGTTGTTTTCTTAGCTTGGGAAAAGTAAGAGTAGGGCTAGAAGGAAGGGGTTCACATTTTTGTAATGACATCAAGGAGACTTAAAAAGCACTAAAACCACCAGGGCTCCCGAGAACAAAGTGAAGTGGTTGATTCCTGTGTTTACTTTGGCTTATCACCTGATTTCTCAAACGCCCTAAGTTCACTTGCCTAGGAAATCAGCTCATCAACTACACTGCAATCAATGGTTGTCATGGTGAGGATATTTCTGGAATTATCTTCAGAACTTTTCTTGGTCACTACAGCAAAATTGCTCACAGACAACAGCTAACTCTTTCAGTATGGGCAGACTTGTAGCACCTGTGACTCAAAAAATCTTAGATTTGGAGGGAATTTTAGAGATTAGCTAATTATCTCTCCATATAACCTGTTAAAGATAGGCAAATGGAGAGCAAGGGAGAGACTTATTTCGAGTCCCAGGAAGACTTGTCCCTAGTGACTCCATTATTGTAGTCACTTCAATAAACATTAACAAGAGCCCAATATGTGGTAGGACTAGGACTATTCATATTTCCTAAACTTCACAGCCCCTGCTTTCAGAATGACTTAAAAGAGGAATACAAATGAGAATAGAAGAAGGAGCTTTCTGTCATTGAAGCTGTGCTCCTTGGAGGTAGATCACCTTTTAGATCTAAAAGATGATTACTTTCTTTTTATATTTCAGAGACCTGCAGCCAATCAGAAGTTCTGATCTGTGTGGTGCACTGTTTTATCTCCTGATACACAGTTATCCCCTATTCCTTGAGGACTGGTTCTATATGGTAATATTTTGTATAATGCACTGAATTTTGACTTTTATAGAGGTCTGTCTTGAAGAAGAATAACAGACAGTATAAGGCATGATCAGATAAATAAATAAATATCTGAGAAGTGATACTCCCAACATCTATTTAAACATTTTTGACTTATTTTCTCTTTCATTGCGGGCAGCAATGTGCACATTATCCTGTTTTCTCTCTACCACTCTCTCAAATATCATCTTAGTATGGTTCAGGATAAAGTGACAGAAAGATTTGGAATTGACTTATGGAAAACATCTTTTAGAAAATGTATTCCAAAAACTATATGACTTCTAGTCTCTACAACTATGAAAAAATAAATTTCTGTAATTTAAGCCACCCAGGCTGCAGTATGCTGTTATAGAAGCCCTAGAAGACTAATATACTATTTATATGTGGAAGATACCCAAATGCATGTTTCTAAACCAGGTTCTTCTCTGAGCTCTTGATCTAGTTATACAAGATATCTCTCCTTGGGTGTTTCAAAACCACATCTGCAGAACCAAACTAATGTTCTCTTCCATTCACAATGGATTTCCCTGGTAGCTCAGTTGGTAAAGAATCCAACCACAATGCAGGAGATCCCAGTTGGATTCTTGGGTTGGGAAGATCGCCTGGAGAAGGGAAAGGCTACCCACTCCAGTATTCTTGGGCTTCTTTTGTGGCTCAGCTAGAAAAGAATCTGCCTGCAATGAGGGAGACCTGGGTTTGATCACTGGGTTGGGAAGATCCCCCGGAGAAGGGAATAGTAACTCACTCCAGTATTCTGGCCTGGAGAATTGCATGGACTGTAGAGTCCATGGGGTCACAAAGAGTTCGACACCACTGAGTGACTTTCACTTTCCATTCACATAAATTTATATTTCCACTATTTTCTCTCTTCATCCATCTAGCTACACCCAATGTAAATCTACATCTAGCTTTACACATCTGTGTTACTCTCACATCTCATGCATAATTAGCTCTGTCAATTTTGCCACCTAAATGTTTATTGAATCAGTCCACTTCTCTCCATTTCTTCCAAGTTGGTGTAAACTAGCATTGTTTCTCATCCATACTATTAATAATATTGGAAAATCAGTTTACCGAAAAGCCTTTTGCTGAATTATGAGCATTTTTTTTGTATTTTTTCCTTCACCCCAGGTCCTGTTCTTGTATCTGACCTTGGATCTGTCCCTACTTTTTTTATTTTTATTTTTCTATTGAAGAATAATTGCTTTACATAATTTTGCTGTTTTCTGTTAAACTTCAACATGAATCAGGCATAGGTATACATATATCTCCTCCCTTTTGAACTTCCCTCCCATCTCCCTCCCAACCCCATCTCTCTAGGTTGATACAGAGCCCCTTTGTAATGTTACTCTTTCAATACATCTCACCCTCTCTTCCCCTCTCCCCACATCCACACATTTATTCTCCAAGTCTGTTTCTCCACTGCTGCCCTGTAAATAAATTTTTCAGTACTATTTTTCTAGACTCCATATATATTCATTAGGATACGATATTTCTATTTCTCTTTCTGACTTACTTCACTCTGTATAATAGGTTCTAGGTTCATCCACGTCGTTAGAACTCACTCAAAGGTGTTCCTTTTTATGGCTGAGTAATATTCCACTGTGTATATGTACCACACTTCTTTATCCATTCATCTGTTGATGGACATCTAGTTTGTTTCCATGTTCCAGCTATTGTAAATAGTGCTGCAATGAACAATGGGATACATGTGTCTTTTTCAATTTTGGTTTCCTCAGGGTATATGCCTAGGGGTGAGATTGCTGGTGGTTCTATTCCTAGTGTTTTAAGGAATCTCCATATCGTCTTCTATAATGGCTGTATCAATTCACATTCCCACGTGACTCAGCATATCTCCTTGCTTCCATGACCACCCGGCTTTCCCCCACAGGCATTTCTCACCATGATCTCCTCTCTCACATCCCCTCAATCTGTCTCTCTGCAGTCAAAAGCAACCCTCATCCTGGGATTGATCCACAATCCCTAAATTCCAGCTTTTAGCTACTATGCCTTCCAGGGAACCTGCATCCCTGTCTGGGGTATGTATGGCTGTGGCAAGGACTGTCTGATTCTCATTCCACTTAGGCTACCACAGAACAGCTGCTTCACTCTCAGCCTTAAATCTTTCTCCTTTGACTCAAATAGTTGCCCTGATGTGGGGATTGGATTCCTGCTTCAGTTCCCCCACCTGCTGAGGACAGGTCCAGTCCTATGAACATGCCTGTTTCCCTGCCTAGTTCCTTCATTCTACCGAGTTTTGTATGGTCCTATATACTTTTGTCCTTTGGTCAGGTACTTCTGTCCACTCTGAACTTGTGTTCTGCATGCATTTCTGTGTCTGAAGGTGTATTCCTGATGTATCTGTGATGAGAGATGTACTCCACACATACCTACTCCTCCTGCATCTTTGTCTCTACTTTTTTGTAAGCTGTTGTTTATAGCCACAAAATTAACTGTTTCACAGTTCTGCAGAACTGTTCTGTGGGAAAACCCACAGATGTAAAGACACAATGAAGGACAAACATAAAGATTAGGTGAGACTAAATATTCAATAGATGAATGATCACTCAGCACATCAATTTGTGAGAATTCACTCTGGGAATCAATTTCTAGGGGTTGTTTTTTACCTCTTTCCCCCAGAGGTTGAAAGCTATGGTATTACCATGGTTTTCAAGCTCACTTGATATCAATGTCTACTCCACAGACCTGTCAATTGCATTTAAACAAAGGAGGCTTTTTAAATTACTATGGGGCTTTAGCGGGAGATGTTGAGCTGCCTTAAATATGATTCTAAATGTGGAGGAGCATTTGGCTATCATGGTAGGTTTGAGCCTTGGATTCAGGCCTTTATTGTATGAAGACCAAATATTACTCATTGCAGGCAACAATTTTGCACAATACAAGCTGTGTTGATAAACATTTGAAGTGCATGAGCCATATCACCACAGACCTCCTACTTGGTCCTCCAGTGTTGTTACATTCTCTGTCTCTTTTTAACAAGGTAGTTTCTATTTAAACTTTAGACCTCAGATAAGTTGCTACTATACAGAAAACTCTTAGTCTCTCTAAATACATCAGCTTATACACATAGCCCTATGTGCTCACAATTTCATAGTTAAATATTTATTCATGTGACTATGAATAAATGTCTTTCTTCCCAAGAAGACCGCACAGGTACTAGTAGCCAAGAACTGCCTATGGTTTAGTGATAACTGCATCCCCGGCAACTGATAGAATATCAGGCATTGAGAACACTTTGCGAGTGTTTGTTGAATGCAAAATTGAATGAATGCATGAATGGCACAGACCCTGATCTTTAGGGAATTGCTTTATGTCAGGAAATAGTGAATAGAGCCTGTGATGAAACACCATGGAGTTGTCTGTGGGCAAAGAAAGGGCATCAAAAGAGTTTTGGCACAGTGAACCCACTCTGTGCTGAGAGCTGGCTATCATTAAGATTTCACACGGACATTTATTTTAGTCCCTACAGTCTCCCTGGATGGAAATTTTGCATTGGAAAGGTAACACTTAAGGTGAACCAATTCAAAGAAGATGACTACTTCAACTCTCTCTGGAAGGGCTCCCAAGTCAGCTAAGTGTCAACCACATGCACCTTCTCTCTGCAGGACTTGGAACATCTATGGACTACAGAATTTCATTTTTTATTTGCTTTCACTACAAAGGATCAGCACTCTTACTGAACAAGAGAAGAAGAAAGCAACGAGTCAGATGGTCGTCAGAGTAGGCTGCAGAGCTGGGGAGTGAAAGAGCAGAGGATGAGGAAGATGGAAAATGGAAGCTACTGGAGAGGAAGGAGAGCAGGGAATAAAAGCAAAAGCAGCATTGCAGTTATTCCCCATGGCTAAGAAGAAAAGCCTAATTCTCTCATTTGCAAAGAAATATAGGGCAGACAGACATCTCAAGATATTCATTATTTCTTTAAAACTTTAATTGAGCACTTCAGAAGATCACAATTAAGCTTTTTGAAAATATAAAGTTTAAGTTGAAAGGACTCCATGGAGACCGACCCTATTGAATCTTTTGGTCCAAATCAATGGCCTTATTAAAAACCGGAGGGTGTGATACTACAAAGACACATTCCTGAGTCATTGGTTAAAGGAAGCATTCAGACATTCTTCCTTCTGTTAATGGGCTAAGAATGAAGAAGAAATGCAGGGAGAGACAGGAGATTATTCTCTGTTCCACTGATTTTGATGGAGTGGCAAAATCAGTCTGAAGGCTTGTGAAAATAAAATTCGGGGAAATTATTATCCATGCCTTGAAATCTGCCTCTGTGTTTGCACCCTCTAGTCCTGTTACAAATTAAAACTCTGTGAATCAGTTCATTATTCTTACTTTCAGGTGTTAGAAAACTCATACTTACTACTGGATGTGCCCTGCTGAGGCCTCAGCTCTAGATAGCATGTTCAGTGCTGCCCTGAATGGCAGCGTGCCTTGCTTCTGATGCTGTCCTTTTGGACTCAGCTCTCTGCTCTCTAACTTATGATTGCCTTTATAATACCCATCCTTTATTCCCTGACCTGGAGGCCCACTCACTCTAACCATCAGGGGTATTCATTGTTCTCGTTGGGTGCAAAGTTCTGCCCAGCTTCTGCTCTGCACAAAGGAAGGGAAATAAGTCCAGCAACTTGGAATTTTACCACTGTCTTCCTTGCTATCCACTGGATTTGCTTGTTCTTTTAACCTCATCTTTTTGTTTTGCTTTTGGTCCTTTTTAATGTAACCAAACCTCAAGAAGGGTATTTTAGAGCTCATCTTTCCACAAGTTCTTTGGGTCAGCTATGACAGAGGCTCTGGGTTGTTCTAGAAGTTCTGTTTGTTGGTTTTTTAGGTTCAAAGTCTTCATTCTGAACTCCACACAAAAGAGCTGAAGAGTTATCACTTTATCAGAAAATTCTTGAATCTTTGTTGGGATTTCTACTTTTTTATGGGCCATAATGACCTGACACCAAACTCCACATGGCCAGCCCATACTACCTGATGTTGAGGTCCCATTACACTGAATTACAGTTTTCCTGTATGTTCACTCTCAAGAGACTCCATAGGCCTCTTCTACCTCCTGCACATAATTCTAGTGCTCCCATTGGGTGACTTTCAATGTACTTGATGTAACTTGCACATCTTGCTGATTTCTGAAATTTGATAAAACTTGTGGCATTTCCTGGGTTTTTGATGGATATTTTTTGACTCTATCCCAGCATCAATTCTTCAGTTGTCAGCCTTCTTTATAGTCCAACTCTCATATCCATACATGACTACTAGAAAAGCCATGGCTTTGAATATATAGACCTTTGTAGGAAAAGCAATGTCTCTGCTTTTTAATAAGCTGTCTAGGTTTGTCAAAACTGTTCTTCCAAGGAGGAAGCATCTTTTAATTTCCTGGCTCCAGTCATCATCCACAGTGATTTTGTAGCCGCAAAAGTAGTCTATCACTGTTTCCATTGTTTCCCCATCTATATGCCATGAAGTGATGGGACCAGATGCATGATCTTTGTTTTTTGAATGTTGATTGTTAAGCCAGCATTTTCACTATCATTTCTCACTCCAATCAAACGGCTCTTTATTTCCTTTTTATTTTCCACCCTTAGAATGTTACCATCTGCATATCTGAGGTTGTTGAAATTTCTCCCAGCAATCTTGATCCCAGCTTTGATTTCTCCAGCCCAGTTCAGCATTTCACATCCACCCTGGCACTAGTTAATGGGATCACATAAATCTATCCCTGAAAATTATATCAAAGGTGAAAATAGTATGTGAAATCTTTAAGATTTGGAGAAAGATGTTCAACTTCTGGGAATGTTAAGGGTCAGTTTTAAACATTATATATGACAATGTAATCTTGAAAGATCTTTGTTTAGTTCTTTTAAAGAGATTGTGTGAATTTTTCTTACATGGAGACAGTAGTAGTGGCACATTGTTGATTCATTTCAGTGAAGGGAATTATAAGAACTAATGCCAATCAACTCACTGTCTTTATACACAGGTAAAACTGCCATTCAGGGTGGAAGAACATCTTCCCATTCACCACCAAATTTGTACACTCTATAAAATTAAGACAGAATGGCATCTGGAACCTGAGGCCATTGCTGAAGTGTTTGCACCTGGATAGATGACTCTTTGAGCAACAAATGACAGGGGAGAAAACAAAATAAATAAAAGGGACTAAAATTGACTGCATGCACGTGCGGTTGGGACAAAGTGGGTGGCTGTGACTGGCGCACTAAGCACCGCCGAGTGGAGCTACCCCATGTTCGAGGTTAGGGGCAGAAGCTGGGAGGACCTCATGCCCAAAGGGTGGCGGCCAAGAGGAGTTACCCCACGAGTGAGGGCAGGGGCAGCGGCCAAGAGTGCCAGGCAGTGACGATGCAGGAATGGCCAAGAGGAGCTACCCTGCATCCGAGGTCAGGGGTAGCAGCCAGGAGGAACCACCCCACGTCCAAGGAGTGGTGGCTGCGCTGGCACAGGAAGGCTTAAAGGAGCTATCCCACGTTGAAGCTCAGGAAGGGTGGTGGTGAGGAGATACCCTTCCTCTAAGGTAAGGAGCAGCAGCTGTGCTTTGCTGGAGCAGCCATGAAGAGATACCCCACTCCCAAGGGAAGAGATACCCCATGCCCAAGGGAAGAGAAACCCATGTAAAGTGGTAGGTGTTGCAAGAGGGCATTAGAGGGCAGACACACTGAAACCATACTCACAGAAAACTAGTCAATCTAATTACACTAGTACCACAGCCTTGTCTAACTCAATGAAACCAAGCCATGCCCATGGGGGCACCCAAGATGGGAGGGTCATGGTGGAAAGATCTGACAGAATGTGGTCCACTGGAGAAGGGAATGGTAAACCACTTCAGTATTCTTGCTTTGAGAACCCCATGAACAGTATGAAAATGCAAAATGATAGGATAATGAAAGAGGAACTCCCCAGGTCATTAGGTGCCCAATATGCTACTGAAGATCAGTGGAGAAATAACTCCAGAAAGAATGAAGTGACAAAGCCAAAGCAAAAACAATACCCAGCTGTAGATGTGACTGGTGATAGAAGCAAGCTCTGATGCTGTAAGAGCAATATGGCATAGGAACCTGCAATGTCATGTCCATGAATCAAGGCAAATTGGAAGTGGTCAAACAAGAGATGGCAAGAGTGAACATCGACATTCTAGGAATCACTGAACTGAAATGGACTGGAATGGGTGAATTTAACTCAGATGACCATTATATCTACTACTGTGGGCAGGAATCTCTCAGAAGAAGTGGAGTAGCCATCATGGTCAACAAAAGAGTCCAAAATGAAGTACTTGGATCCAGTCTCAAAACTGACAGAATGATTTCTGTTCGTTTCCAAGGCAAACCATTCAATATCATGATAATCCAAGTCTATGCTCCAACCAGTAACACTGAAGAAGCTGAAGTTGAACGGTTCTATGAAGACCGACAAGACCTTTTAGAACTAACACCCAAAAAACATGTCCTTTTCATTATAGGGGACTGGAATGCAAAAGTAGGAAGTCAAGAAACACCTGGAGTAACAGGCAAATTTGGCCTTGGAATGCGGAATGAAGCAGGGCAAAGACTAATAGAGTTTTGCCAAGAAAATGCACTGCTCATAGCAAACACCCTCTTCCAACAATACAAGAGAAGACTCTACATATGGACATCACCAGATGGTCAACACCAAAATCAGATTGATTATATTCTTTGAAGCCAAAGATGGAGAAGCTCTATGCAGTCAACAAAAACAAGACCGGAAGCTGACTGTGGCTCAGATCATGAACTCCTTATTGCCAAATTCAGACTTAAATTGAAGAAAGTAGGGAAAACCACTAGACCATTCAGGTATGACCTAAAACAAATCCCTTATGATTATATAGTGGAAGTAAGAATTAGATTTACGGGACTAGATCTGATAGATAGAGTGCCTGATGAACTATGGACGGAGGTTCGTGACATTGTACAGGAGATAGGGATCAAGACCATCCCCATGGAAAAGAAATGCAAAAAAGCAAAATGGCTGTCTGGGGAGACCTTACAAATAGCTCTGAAAAGAAGAGAGGCAAAAAAGCAAAGAAAAGGAAAGATATAAGCATCTCAATGCAGAGTTCCAAAGAATATCAAGAAGAGATAAGAAAGCGTTCTTCAGTGATCAATGCAAAGAAATAGAGGAAAAGAATAGAATGGGAAAGACTAGAGATCTCTTCAAGAAAATTAGAGATACCAAGGGAACATTTCATGCAAAAATGGGCTAAACGACAGAAATGGTATGGACCTAACAGAAGCAGAAGATATTAAGAAGAAATGGAAAGAATACACAGAAGAACTGTACAAAAAAGATCTTCACGACCCAGATAATCACGATGGTATAATCACTCATCTAGAGCCAGACATCCTGGAATGTGAAGTCAAGTGGGCCTTAGAAAGCATCACTATGAACAAAGCTAGTGGAGGAGATGGCATTCTAGTTGAGCTGTTTCAAATCCTGAAAGATGATGCTTTCAAAGTGCTGCACTCAATATGCCAGCAAATTTGGAAAACTCAGCAGTGGCCACAGGACTGGAAAAGGTCAGTTTTCATTCCAATCCCAAAGAAAGTCAATGCCAAAGAATGCTCAAACTACCACACAATTGCACTCATCTCATATACTAGTAAATTAATGCTCAAAATTCTCCAGGCCAGGCTTCAGCAATATGTGAACCGTGAACTTCCAGATGTTCAAGCTGGTTTTAGAAAAAGCAGAGGAACCAGAGATCAAATTGCCAACATCTGCTTGATTATCGAAAAAGCAAGAGAGTTCCAGAAAAACATCTATTTCTGCTTTCTTGACTGTGCCAAAGCCTTTGACTGTGTGGATCACAATAAACTGTGGAAAATTCTGAAAGAGATGGGAATACCAGACCACCTGACCTGCCTCTTGAAAAATCTGTATGCAGGTCAGGAAGCAACAGTTCGAACTGGACATGGAACCACAAACTGGTTCCAAATAGGAAAAGGAGTATGTCAAGGCTGCATATTGTCACCCTGCTTATTTAACTTATATGCAGAGTACATCATGAGAAACCTTGGACTGGAAGAAACCAAGCTGGAATCAAGATTGGCGGGAGAAATATCAATAACCTCAGATATGCAGATGACACCACCCTTATGGCAGAAAATGAAGAAGAACTAAAAAGCCTCTTGATGAAAGTGAAAGAGGAGAGTGAAAAATCTGGCTTAAAGCTCAACATTCTGAAAACGAAGATCATGGCATCCGGTCCCATCACTTCAGGCGAAATAGATGGGGAAACAGTGGAAACAGTGTCAGATTTTATTTTTCTGGGCTCCAAAATCACTGCAGATGGTGACTGCAGCCATGGAATTAAAAGACGCTTACTCCTTGGAAGGGAAGTTATGACCAACCTAGTTAGCATATTCAAAAGCAGAGATATTACTTCGCCGACTATTTTCCATCTAGTCATGGCTCTGGTTTTTCCTGTGGTCATGTATGGATGTGAGAGTTGGATTGTGAAGAAGGCTGAGTGCCAAAGAATTGATGCTTTTGAACTGTGGTGTTGGAGAAGACTCTTGAGAGCCCCTTGGACTGCAAGGAGATTCAACCAATCCATTCTGCAGGAGATCAGCCCTTTCATTTCTTTGGAAAGAAAGATGCGAAAGCTGAAGCTTCAGTACTTTGGCCACCTCATGCGAAGAGCTGACTCATTGATAAAGACTCTGATGCTGGGAGGGATTAGGGGCAGCAGAAGAAGGGGACGACCGAGGATGAGATGGCTGGATGGCATCACTGACTCGATGGACGTGAGTGTGAGTGAACTCCATGAGTTGGTGATGGACAGGGAATCCTGGCATGCTGCAATTCATGGGGTCACAGAGTCGAATACAACTGAGTGACTGAACTGAACTGAACTGATGGACAACAAAATATAAAGAGAACAAAAGTTCAACTGCCACTTCTGAGAGGCCAGGAGTAAAAATAGTGCACTGTGCATGCATCCTGCTCTCAGCACCACCTAAGGGCGCAAATCACTTAAATGATCCCTTCAGCTTCACCCCTGAATCTGCCTCTGGGCTTACCCTATGTAAGGAACTGGCTGTCCCTTCCAGCCACCAAGTGAACAAGGGAAATTCTTACTTGTTTTTGCTTTCTCCTACTGTAGCAGGGACCCCAGTAATGCCCTGACTGAATTTCCTGCCTGGCCTCTTACCAGTTTCTATTGATTAAGAAGGTCAAGAACTCAGGTCAGTAATGGTCAGTAATGAATCTACAATGGGCCTGCAAAGACATGTAATTCATGTTACTCCTCTAGAGAAGAAGAAACCAAGGGCTATTGAGATCATGTCATATAAATATGACCTGGAGTCAGAACATGTAGGTCATGATTCTGACCCTACAATTCACAATCTCTTTGATCATAGTCTTTATTTGTTATATTTGAGCCTCAATTTCCCTCTTATAAGAAGGGAAGTGTATATTAAACCTCAGACACCTTTTGTGAGAAGGAAATAAAATGATAAGAATGTGAATTATCTCTGATAAGATTTTCAGCATACACAAGGTGCCTTTGTATCTACTTCATCCCAGGATGTGAAAGCTTATCCTTGAACTTTTCAGGAGCAGCTCATTTTTGTCAGACTTTCATAACGTCTAGTCCCACTGCTCACTGAAAAGGCATTAAATCAGGTCCATTACTTCCCACATTTACTTGTTCTGATTTCTAAACAGTGGTCTTTCATTTTACACTTGACCCCAGTATTAGTTCCCTGTGGCTGCCATAACAAAATGCCTCAAATTTGGCTTAATACATGGACTATTATTTTCTCACAGTTCATGAGGCCAGACATCTGGAATTGAGGTATCAGCAGGGCTACTCTGTCTTTAGTGTCCAGAAGAATATGCCCTCCAGTTCCTGATGTAATCTCATTAACTGCTACTTGATGATCAAGTGACAAAATTATCTAGAAGAGTATTTGAAGTACAAACTTGCATTCACTGTTATGAAGAACAAAGTGTGCTTTGGGTATATTTTGTGCCTGAAACAATTAGCAAATGATAATAGAAAGTAAAAATGACTGGCAAAATTTTAATATATGTGTTGTTAATTTAATATTTAGTTCAAATTTAAACCATTCTGATTTTATGTGTTTTATAATGCAGATAATATAACTTACTTGACAGTAGTACATATTTGGTGGAGATGCTTGCATTTGTCTTTCTAAGATGTACAGTCAAAAAGATTCAGTGATCATTTGTCTGCTTCCTGTGACTATAGTTCTGATTATTTACTCTACCTTTATATTTTTAATCTAACTTCAGTTCAATCCCTCTTAGATTTGCAACTTTGCTAACTTCAGTTACTTTGACTGTCTTTGTGTCTTTCCATTTTGATTTGAAATAGTCTAAAATTACCCAGACTAAACCCCTTCAGGACAGATTCAAACCTGTTCCTGAAATACACTGATAGAGAATATTCAAACACAACATAATTGTAACAGGAATAAATGATTTAAATATCAAAACACTTAAGTCAAATAGAGAGTTATCATATGATTCAGCAATCTCACTCCTGAGCATATATCAAGAGAAAAACATGGATTAAAAGGATACATGGACCCCACTGCTCATTGCAGCACTGTTTACAATAGCCAGGACATGGAAATACCTTAAATGTCCATCAAGGGAGAAATGGATAAAGATGATGTAGTACATAGATTCAGTGGAATATTACTCAGCCATTTAAAAGAATGAGATAATGCTATTTGGAGCAATGTAGATGGATTTGGAGATTATGGATATCATACTAAGTGGAGTAAGACATAGAAAGATATATATTATATGATATCACCTATATGTGGGATCTAAAAATAATGATGCAAATGAATTTATTTACAAAGCAGAAACAGACTTAGAGAATGAACTTATGGTTACCAGGGGAAAGGCAAGGGGAGAGATAGATTGGGAGTTTGGGAATGCCATGTACACACTGTAGAATAGATAACCAACTAAGACCTACTTCAAAAAAAGAAAAAAATAAATAAAATTTATCTGTAGAATAAGAAGAAAAAAATGTAGGAGGGTGTCCCTATCTCCAAAAATAGAATATAAATTCTTTAATTATGATTAATAAGGCTTTCTGCTGTAAAAAAGTTTGAAAATTTATACACATCATCCACAGTCATCTACTAAAATGCTAGAGTTTCACTGTGAGAAAACATGACTATGTGAGAATGGAAAGCCCATAGGACTCTACATGATATTGAGTGATGTATACAATTATGTAGTCAAGAGATGAGAGACTTTACATATGATGTTAGGCTAATAAGAGCTTTCTGTTTGGGTCTTAGTTCAGTTTCTTACTATATGACTCACCTTTATATCTGAGTCTCAGTTTTAGCATTTATAAAACTAAAACAAAATTTTATCAATTAAATGATAGCAGGAAATAATGAGGGAACCCCCAAGAAAAATGCCTATCCATGAGTTTCCCTTTTACTTTCATCTCCACTTCCTTCTTATTAGATCTTCAAGTGTTAATGGTGAAGAATTGATTTGAGTATGGTATCTATTTTATTTAAGACTGTTTTCTCCAATATTTGAATCCATTCAATTTCGGGCTAAACTTCCTTGCATTTTTCATGAAACAGTTAACAAGTGTCTCTTGAGAACATTCTTGCATAACTGTATTTGAGGAAGTAATGATATTAATTAAAATAGCAATTGTTTATTAAGACCTTACTATCTGCAAACATTGAGCTGCTTTACCTAATATCCTATTTAATTTTGATAATCTTGATGATTGAAATATAAAGCATTTAGTGTAATATTTTCAGTATGTTAAAATCTATGATATGTTGAGTAGCAATGTAAAATGTGCAGTGCTTACTAAGAAATAAAATATTGATGAAATAGAGAAAATAAATAAATAAAGCTATAGTTTTATTGATACTGATGTGAAACTGGCTTGACTAACTTCTTATATGAATACTGAGATGATTTTGTTGTAATATTAGTTAAATATATTTGTATTGAAAATATTGGATCGTTCAGAAAATTATTTTCAGAATAAACATTTGTAAATTCTGGATGCCTTTATAAGAGGCAAGTTGCAAACTGTATTGGTTGATAAAATAACCGATGAAATGCAAATTATGATTTTTAACATTGAATCAAGACTAGCATATCCTGAGCTTAAAATTAAAAAAAAATAAAATAAAAGAGGGAGACATTAACAGATTGCCAGTGACTATATAACATTCAGCTGAAGACTAGCAGGGGGGTACTCTTTCTGCCCTCTTCTGATGCCTATGTCAGAAGCTTTCTCTATCTCCTTTATACTTTAATAATAAGTGAGGGTGGCTGTGAGAGCCAGCGCACTAAGCGCTGCAGAGAGGAGCTACCCCACATCCAAGGTCAGGGGCAGCAGCCTAGAGTGTCAGGCTGTGACAGCGCAGGAATG
Organism: Capricornis sumatraensis; assembly: GCF_032405125.1. Classification (NCBI taxonomy): domain Eukaryota; kingdom Metazoa; phylum Chordata; class Mammalia; order Artiodactyla; family Bovidae; genus Capricornis; species Capricornis sumatraensis. The sequence continues at coordinate 122,304,898 of NC_091071.1, read as the reverse complement.
GCCGAGAGGAGCTACCCTGTGTTCGAGGTCAGGGGCAGCAGCCAAGAGGAGCTACCCCGCGACTGAGGCAATCAGTTGAAGGACAGGAAGAAAGAAGGAGGGAGCTCCATTAACTTTTGCTGTATAGGACACACAAACAAAGCTCCAGTGACGTACAATGATTGAAATTGGAGGAGGAACTGTAAAGATGGCAGAGGAACAGGACGGGAAGACCACTTTCTCCCTCACAAATTCCTCAAAAGAACATTTCAACGCCGAGCAAACTCCACAAAACAACTTCTGTAGGCTGGCAGAGGACATCAGGCAACCAGAAAAGCAGACCATTGTCTTCAAAAACAGGTAGGAAAAAATATAAAAGACGAAAAAGGAGACAAAGGAGGTGGGGAGCGAGCTCCGTCCCGGGAAGGGAATTTTAAGAAGAGAGGTTTCCAAACACCAGGAAACACTCTCCCTGTCGAGTCTGTGGCGAGCCTTGGAAACACAGAGGGCAACATAACAGGAAGGAAAAATAAATAAATAATTAAAACCAAGAGATTACAAGCCCAACAGTAACTCCCCCAGCGGAAAAGCAGCACAGACACCTGCATCCGCCATTGGGAAGTGGGGGCAGGGCAGGGACGCGCGGGAGGCGCGGGCTGCAGTGCTTTGTAAGAATCGGGCAGGAACGCCCCATGCGCAACCAGAACGATCTAACTTGGGCTAGCAAACCAGACTGTGGGATAGCTACTGCAGGAAAAGCTCGAACATAAAACACCGCCAGGACCGAGCACAGAACAAAGGACGGAACAGAAAAAGCCGGCTACAGACCATCCCCCTCTGGGGACAGGCAGCCAGAGCTGTAAGGACTGGAAAGGGGCAATTGCAGACCCGGAGAGACTTTACTTACCTAACTGCAAGCAGGCTTCTTTGCTAAGACTTCTGGGGGTGCTGGACAGTCACAATCTGCCTCACGGGGGGCACCAGCGGTCCACCCAGAAAGCTGAGCAGCAGCGGCAGAAAAGGTGACAAGCCATGGGAATCGAGCTCACCAAACTCCTGAACTACTCGGACCTGGGAAGGGCACAAAGCGCAATCCCAGCCGAATCTGTGCCTCTGAGGCCTGCCTGAGTGCCGAACCTGAGAGGCTTGGACGGGGGAAGTGCACGCAGCCTAGGGCTGGCCCCAGACGGTTCCCAGCTGTCCCAGCCGAATCTGTGCCTCTGAGGGCTGCCTGAGCTCCGAACCTGAGCGGCTTGGACCGGGGAAGTGCACGCAGCCTAGGGCCGGCCCCAGACAGTTCCCGGCTGAGCATCGTAGAGCTGGAGCGGTTTGTGCGCCACGAGAAGGGACAGGTCAAGCGGGGCTGAGACACTGTGTGCACTCGACAGTGCTATTTGTTTGCAGCATCCCCCCTCCCCACAGCGCGACTGAACTAGTGAGCCTAAAAAACCAGCAAACAGAAGAAGTTAAACAGAGGGAACCACCTTGGAAGTGATCCCACACGGCCCACAACATCAGAGAAGGGCCAGATATATTTTTACTATTTTTGAAATCATTTCTTTTTTTTGTTTGTTTGTTTTTTCTTTTTTCTTTTTTTTCTAATTTTTTTTTAATTGTTAAGTCTTCTATTTCTCCTCTAATTTTTATTTCTATAACCTACTATTACTATTTAAAAAAAAAAAAAAAAGACTTTTTTTTTTTTTTTTAAGGCAAACACCATATATAGTCTTTGGATGGTTGTTGGTGGTTTTTTTTTTGTTGTTGTTGTTGTTGTTTGTTTGTTTTTTTAAATAATTCTTGTTTTTTTTTTTCTTTCTTCCTTTTTCCTTCTGTTTCTTTTCTTTAACATTGTATTTTTGAAAATCCAACCTCTACTCTAGATTTTTAATCTTTGCTCTTAGGTTTTTGTTGTCAATTTTGTACATTTAAAAACCCAAACTTCACTACCCAAGTTCACCTGAGAGTGAGATTACTGGCTTGACCACTCTCTCCTCCTTTGGACTCTCCTTTTTCTCCACCATGTGGCCTCTGTCTCTTTTCTCCCCCATCTCTTCTCTATCCAACTCTGTGAATCTCTGTGTGTTCCAGACGGTGGAGAACACCTAAGGAACGGGTTACTGGCAGGATTTGTCTCTCTCCTTCTCATTCTTCTCTCTTATCCTCCTGGTCACCGCTGTCTACTTCCTCCCTCTCCTCTTCCCCATATAACTCTGTAAATACCTCTGAGCGGTCCAAACTATAGAGCGCACATAAGGAAGTGACTACTGGCTGGCTTGCTCTCTCCTCTTTTGATCTCACCACATCTCATTCCAGTTACCTCTAACTACCCCCTCCATCTTCTCTTCTCCTTGTAACTCAGTGAACCTCTCTGAGTGTCCCTCAATGTGGAGAAACTTTTCATCTTTAACCTAGATATTTTATCATTGGTGCTGTATAGATGGAGAAGTCTAGAGGCTACTGTAAAAATAAAACTTAAAACCAGAAGCAGGAGGCTTAAATCCAAAGCCTGAAAACATTAGAGAACTCTTGAATTCAGGGAACATTAAGCAATAGGAGCTCATCAAATGCCTTCATACCTACACTGAAACCAACCTCCACCCAAGGGCCAACAAGTTCCAAAACAAGACATACCACTCAAATTCTCCAGCAACACAGGAACACTCCCCTGAGCTTCAATATACAGGCAGCTCAAAATTATTCCAAAACCTTTGATGTCTCATAACCCATTACTGGTCACTCCACTGCACTCCAGAGAGAAGAAACCCAGCTCCACCCACCAGAACTCCAACACAAGCCTCCCTAACCAGGAAACCTTGACAAGCCACGGATAGAACCCCACTCACAGTGAGGAAGCTCCATAATAAAGAGAACTCCACAAATTACCAGAATATAAAAAGGCCACCCCAAACGCAGCAATATAACCAAGATGAAGAGACAGAGGAATACTCAGCAGGTAAAGGAACAGGAGAGTTGCCCAACAAACCAAACGAAAGAGGAAGAAGTAGGGAATCTATCTGAGAAGGAATTCCGAATATTGATAGTGAAAATGATCCAAAATCTTGAAATCAAAATGGAATCACAGATAAATAGCCTAGAGACAAGGATTGAGAAGATGCAAGAAAGGTTTAACAAGGATCTAGAAGAAATAAAGAAGAATCAAAATATAATGAATAACACAATAAATGAGATCAGAAACACTCTGGAGGCAACAAATAGTAGAATAACAGAGGCAGAAGATAGAATTAGTGAAATAGAAGATAGAATGGTAGAAATAAATGAATCAGAGAGGAAACGAGAAAAACGAATTAAAAGAAACGAGGACAATCTCAGAGACCTCCAGGACAATATGAAACGCTCCAACATTCGAATTATAGGAGTCCCAGAAGAAGAAGACAGAAAGAAAGATCATGAGAAAATCCTTGAGGAGATAATAGTTGAAAACTTCCCTAAAATGGGGAAGGAAATAATCACCCAAGTCCAAGAAACACAGAGAGTTCCAAATAGGATAAACCCAAGGCAAAACACCCCAAGACACATATTAATCAAATTAACAAAGATCAAACACAAAGAACAAATATTAAAAGCAGCAAGGGAAAAACAACAAATAACACACAGGGGATTCCCATAAGGATAAGAGCTGATCTTTCCATAGAAACTCTTCAGGCCAGGAGGGAATGGCAAGACATACTTAAAGTGATGAAAGACAATAACCTACAGCCCTGATTACTGTACCCAGCAAGGATCTCATTCAAATATGAAGGAGAAATCAAAAGCTTTACAGACAAGCAAAAGCTGAGAGAATTCAGCACCACCAAACCAGCTCTCCAACAAATTCTAAAAGATATTCTCTAGACAGGAAACACGAAAAGGGTGTATAAACCCAAACCCAAAGCAACAAAGTAAATGGTAATGGGATCATACTTATCAATAATTACCTTAAACATAAATGGGTTGAACGCCCCAACCAAAAGGCAAAGACTGGCTGAATGGATACAAAAACAAGACCCCTCTATATGCTGCTTACAAGAGACCCACGTCAAAACAAGGGACACATATAGACTGAAAGTGAAGGGCTAGAAAAAGATATACCACGCAAATAGAGACCAAAAGAAAGCAGGAGTGGCAATACTCATATCAGATAAAATAGACTTTAAAACAAAGGCTGTGAAAAGAGACAAAGAAGGACACTACATAATGATCAAAGGATCAATCCAAGAAGAAGATGTAACAATTATAAATATATATGCACCCAATATAGGAGCACCGCAATATGTAAGACAAATGCTAACAAGTATGAAAGGGGAAATCAACAATAACACAGTAATAGTGGGAGACTTTAATACCCCACTCACACCTATGGACAGATCAACTAAACAGAAAATTAACAAAGAAACACAAACTTTAAATGATACATTAGATCTGTTAGACCTAATTGATAACTATAGGACATTTCACCCCAAAACAATGAATTTCACCTTTTTTTCAAGTGCTCATGGAACCTTCTCCAGGATAGATCACATCCTGGGCCATAAATCTAAACCTGATAAATTCAAAAAAATCGAAATCATTCCAAGCATCTTTTCTGACCATAATCCATTAAGATTAGATCTCAATTACAGGAGAAAAACTACTAAAAATTCCAACATATGGAGGTTGAACAACACACTTCTGAATAACCAACAAATCACAGAAGAAATCAAAAAAGAAATCAAAATATGCATAGAAACTAATGAAAATGAAAACACAACAACCCAAAACCTGTGGGACACTATAAAAGCAGTGCTAAGAGGAAAGTTCATAGCAATACAGGCATATCTCAAGAAACAAGAAAAAAGTCAAATAAATAACCTAACTCTACAACTAAAGCAACTAGAAAAGGAAAAATTGAAGAACCCCAGAGTTAGTAGAAGGAAAGAAATCTTAAAAATTAGGGCAGAAATAAATGCAAAAGAAACAAAAGAGACCATAGAAAAAATCAACAAAGCCAAAAGCTGGTTCTTTGAAAGGATAAATAAAATTGACAAACCATTAGCCAGACTCATCAAGAAGCAAAGAGAGAAAAATCAAATCAATAAAATTAGAAATGAAAATGGAGAGATCACAACAGACAACAAAGAAATACAAAGGATCATAAGAGACTACTATCAGCAGTTGTATGCCAATAAAATGGACAACATGGAAAAAATGGCCAAATTCTTAGAAAAGTACAATTTTCCAAAACTGAACCAGGAAGAAATAGAAAATCTTAACAGACCCATCACCAGCACGGAAATTGAAACTGTAATCAGAAATCTTCCAGCAAACAAAAGCCCAGGTCCAGACGGCTTCACAGCTGAATTCTACCAAAAATTTCGAGAAGAGCTAACACCTATCCTACTTAAACTCTTCCAGAAAATTGCAGAGGAAGGTAAACTTCTAAACTCATTCTATGAGGCCACCATCACCCTAATACCAAAACCTGACAAAGATGTCACAAAATAAGAAAACTATAGGCCAATATCACTGATGAACATAGATGCAAAAATCCTCAACAAAATTCTAGCAATCAGAATCCAACAACACATTACAAAGATCATACACCATGACCAAGTGGGCTTTATCTCAGGGATGCAAGGATTCTTCAATATCCGCAAATCAATCAATGTAATTCACCACATTAACAAATTGAAAAATAAAAACCATATGATTATCTCAATAGATGCAGAGAAGGCCTTTGACAAAATTCCACATCCATTTATGATAAAAACTCTCCAGAAAGCAGGAACAGAAGGAACATACCTCAACATAATAAAAGCTGTATATGACAAACCCACAGCAAACATTATCCTCAATGGTGAAAAATTGAAAGCATTTCCCCTAAAGTCAGGAACAAGACAAGGGTGTCCACTTTCACCGCTACTATTCAACATAGTTCTGGAAGTTTTGGCCACAGCAATCAGAGCAGAAAAAGAAATAAAAGGAATCCAAATTGGAAAAGAAGAAGTAAAACTCTAACTGTTTGCAGATGACATGATCCTCTACATGGAAAACCCTAAAGACTCCAACAGAAAATTACTAGAGCTCATCAATGAATATAGTAAAGTTGCAGGATATAAAATCAACACACAGAAATCCCTTGCATTCCTACACACTAATAATGAGAAAGTAGAAAAAGAAATTAAGGAAACAATTCCAGTCACCATTTCAACGAAAAGAATTAAACACTTAGGAATATATCTACCTAAAGGAACTAAAGACCTATATATAGAAAACTATAAAACACTGATGAAAGAAATCAAAGAGGACACTAATAGATGGAGAAATATACCATGTTCATGGATGGGAAGAATCAATATAGTGAAAATGAGAATACTACCGAAAGCAATTTACAAATTCAATGCAATCCCTATCAAGCTACCAGACATATTTTTCACAGAACTAGAACAAATAATTTCAAGATTTGTATGGAAATACAAAAAAACTCGAATAGCCAAAGCAATCTTGAGAAAGAAGAATGGAACTGGAGGAATCAACTTGCCTGACTTCAGGCTCTACTACAAAGCCACAGTCATCAAAACAGTATAGTACTGGCATAAAGACAGACATATAGATCAAAGGAACAGAATAGAAAGCCCAGACATAAATCCACACACTTATGGACACCTTATCTTTGACAAAGGAGGCAAGAATATACAATGGAGTAAAGACAATCTCTTTAACAAGTGGTGCTGGGAAAACTGGTCAACCACTTGTAAAAGAAAGAAACTAGATCACTTTCTAACACCGCACACAAAAATAAACTCAAAATGGATTAAAGATCTAAATGTAAGACCAGAAACTATAAAACTCCTAGAGGAGAACATAGGCAAAACACTCTCCGACATAAGTCACCGCAGGATCCTCTATGATCCACCTCCCAGAATTCTGGAAATAAAAGCAAACATAAACAAATGGGATCTAATTAAAATTAAAAGCTTCTGCACAACAAAGGAAAATACAAGCAAGGTGAAAAGACAGCCTTCAGAATGGGAGAAAATAATAGCAAATGAAGCAACTGACAAACAACTGATCTCAAAAATATACAAGCAACTTATGCAGCTCAATTCCAGAAAAATAAACGACCCAATCAAAAAAATGGGCCAAAGAACTAAATAGACATTTCTCCAAAGAAGACATACGGATGGCTAACAAACACATGAAAAGATGCTCAACATCACTCATTATCAGAGAAATGCAAATCAAAACCAGAATGAGGTACCACTTCACACCAGTCAGAATGGCTGCGATCCAAAAATCTGCAAGCAATAAATGCTGGAGAGGGTGTGGAGAAAAGGGAACCCTCCTACACTGTTGGTGGTAATGCAAACTAGTACAGCCACTATGGAGAACAGTGTGGAGATTCCTCAAAAAATTGCAAATAGAACTACCTTATGACCCAGCAATCCCACTGCTGGGCATACACACCGAGGAAACCAGAATTGAAAGAGACACATGTACCCCAATGTTCATTGCAGCACTGTTTATAATAGCCAGGACATGGAAACAACCTAGATGTCCATCAGCAGATGAATGGATAAGAAAGCTTTGGTACATGTACACAATGCAGTATTACTCAGCCATTAAAAAGAATTCATTTGAATCAGTTCTGATGAGATGGATGAAACTGGAGCCGATTATACAGAGTGAAGTAAGCCAGAAAGAAAAACACCAATACAGTATACTAACACATATATATGGAATTTAGAAAGATGGCAATGACGACCCTGTATGCAAGATAGCAAAAAAGACACAGATGAGTATAACGGACTTTTGGACTCAGAGGGAGAGGGGGAGGGTGGGATGATTTGGGAGAATGGCATTCTATTATGTATACTATCATGTAAGAATTGAATCGCTAGTCTATGTCTGACGCAGGATACAGCATGCTTGGGGCTGGTGCATGGGGATGACCCACAGAGATGTTATGGGGATGGAGGTGGGAGGGGGGTTCATGTTTGGGAACGCATGTAAGAATTAAAGATTTTAAAATTAAAAAAATAAAAAAATAAAAATAAATAAAATAAAATAGGGAGAGAGAAGGTACTGAAAATGCTGGAAAGAAGAGGCATAATGGAATGAATAAACACCTAGTAATTGTCCAAGCTATAGAATTTGGTATACAGGAGACAGTAGAAGATGCATCTATCCTAGCTTGTTTAATTGTTTTGATCATACGTCAAAGGATTTAGAATTTGACATATGACATATGATGGAGATTCAGGTACATTTGAAGTATCTTGAAAATGTCTACTCAAGGAAAATTCCATTCCATGTTTCACTCCTATACTGGGATAAAAGAGTAGAAATTGATAGAAGGCATTAACTCTTAACACACTAGTCCCAGTTACAAATTGAAGGAGAATTTCTCAACTGCTGATTTAGATACATGGCAAACAAAAGATTGAACATTTAACATTGAAATGTTAAAACATCTATAGTTGGTATCATCTATTTAATGAATAAAGAGAATCTCTAGAAACCCTGGATTCAAAGAATTATCACTGATTTTCTAAGCTTGGCAATATCTCAAAGGGTCGAAGACAGAGTGGGTCAACCTTTGAACCACCCCTGTCCCAGAGGTCAATTAGAGAAAATTCCTCTCAGTGCTGCTGGGTTAGACTATAAACTTGTGTTTGTTTATCTTTTCCCTGCTCACCTCATCACATGACACTCCCCCATTTGTACTGCCTCTTCTAGCCACTAGGGTCTTTGGAAAGATCTTGAAATTTGTCAGGCTCTTTCCTGACTCAGAAGACTTGCATATGCTCTTGCTTTTTAAATGATTTTTTTTTTTTGAAGTATAGATGATATACAATGTTATGTTAATTTTATTGTACAACAAAGTGATCCTGTTTTATACATATGCATACATTTTTTTAGATTCTTATCCCATATAAATTATTACAAAATATTGAGCATAGCTTTCTGTCCTATACAGAGGACTTCCCTGGTGGCTAAGACGATAAAGCATCTGCCTACAATGCAGAAAACTTGGGTTTGATCCCTGGGTCAGGAAAATCCCCTGGAGAAGAAAATGGCAGTCCACTCCAGTACTCTTACCTGAAAAATCCCATGGATGGAGGAGCCTGGTAGGCTACAGTCCATGCACAAAGAGTCAGACATGACTGAGCGACTTCACCTCACTTCTCTCCTATAGCAGTAGGTTCTTGTTGTGTATCTATTGTATTATATGGTAGTGTGCATAGTGATATTTTTAGTAACATGGATGGACCTACAGAGTATCAGACTAAGCGGAGTAAGACAGAGAAAGAAAAACATCATATGATACCCCTTATATGTGGAACCTAAAAATTTAACCTATACAAAACAGAAACAAATACACAGACATAGAAAACAAACATTTGGTTACCAAAGGGGATAGATGCAGGGAGGAGGCATAATTTAGAAATTTGGGGATAGCATCTGCATATGCTGTTTATTCTTTTCTGCTAAGTCTGAAGCTCCAGACTGATGCACACTGAGCTGCGGAGGTGCAAAGTCTGGTGCTAGAAGCTGCAGCTCTTGGTGAAATTTGACATTGCCAGTCCCACATCATTTCATTGATTATCAGTAGCAGATCATTTTGCCAAGTGTCGGGAAGAACAAAGGAATTGAGAAAGAGACAGTCAGCTCCTGGTCATCTTGCTCTGAGTGTCTTTTTCTGCCAGAGAGTCTGGACTTGTAATCATCGCTGGATTAAAAAAAAGCAATTATGGTTGATTTTAGAAAAGAACACAGCAAAGGCAAAGAAATTGGGCAATAGCACCTTTGTATTATGTTTCCAAACCAACTGCTGCATTTGGAGATGGTAGAATAGAAGGATGTACACTCATCTTTTCCTGAAAGAACTCCAAAATTACAACTCACTGCTGAATAACCATCCATAGGAGAATGTTGTATCCCACCAAAAAGAGATACTCCATGTCCAAGGACAAGGAGAAGTCACAGGAAGATGGGAAGGGGTGTGAAAGAATCAAACCCCATGCCCTCCAGAGATGCTTGGAGGGCTCAAACAAAACCTTGTGTGCACCAGGAGACCCCACAGAGACTGTGCCAGACCTACCCTTGAATGCTTGAGTGTCTCCTGCAGAGGTAAGGGTTGGCAGTGGCCTGCTGCAGGGGCAGGGGATCTGGGTGCGGTAGACCAGGTTGTGGCATTAGCCCTATTGGAGGAGGTCGCCATTAACCCCAAAATAGAGCTGCCAGAACTTACACAGGACTGGGGAAACAGACTCTTTGAGGGCACAAATAAAACCTTATGCACACCAGGACCCAGGAAAAAGGAGAAGTGACCCCACAAGAGACTGTCCCAGACTTAGCCATGAGTGTCCATGAGTCTCTGGCAACCTGCTGCAGGGTTGGGGGCATTGAGTGCAGCAGTGCCTGCATGTGACTTTTTGAAGGAGTTCATCATTATGTTCAGTAACTCCACCATAGTTTGGACTCAGGTCAAACAACAGGGAGGGAACACAGCCCTGCCCATCAACAAAAAATTAGACTAAAGTTTTACTAAGAATGGCCCCACCTATCAGAACAAGACTGAGTTTCCTCCTCAGTCAGTCTCTCCCATCAGGAAGCTTCCATAAGCCTTTTATCCTTATCTATCAGAGAGCAGATAGAATGAAAACCACAATCACAGAAAACTAACCATACTGATCACATGGACCATGCTGCTGCTAAGTCACTTCAGTCATGTCTGACTCTGTGTGACCCCATAGACGGCAGCCCACCAGGCTCCCCAATCCCTGGGATTCTCTAGGCAAGAATACTGGAGTGAGTTGCCATTTTTTTCTCCAATGTATGAAAGGGAAAAGTCAAAGTGAAGTCACTCAGTCGTGTCTGACTCCTAGCAACCCCATGGACTGCAGCCTACCAGGCTCCTCCATTCATGGGATTTTCCAGGCAAGAGTACTGGAGTGGGGTGCTCTTGCCTTCTCCATAGCCTTGTCTAATTCAATGAAAATACGAGCCATGCCATGTAGAGCCACCAAAGACAGATGGGTTGTGGTGGAGAGTTCTGACAAAACATGGTCAGCTGGATAAGGGAATGGAAAACCATTTCAGTATTCTTTCCTTGAGAACCCCATGAACAGTATGAAAAGGCAAAAAGATAGGACACTGAAAGATGAACTCCCCAGGTCAGTAGGTGCCCAATATGGTAAAGGAGAAGAGTGGGGAAATAACTCCAGAAAGAATGAAGAGACAAAGCCAAAGAAAAAAGCAATACCTAATTGTGGATGTGAATGGTGATGGAAATAAAGTCTGATGCTGTAAATAACAATATTGCATAGGAACGTGGAATGTTAGGTCCATGAATCAAGGCAAATTGGAATGGGTCAAAAAGGAGATGGCAAGAGTGAACATCGACAGCTTAGGAATCAGTGAACTAAAATGGACTGGAATGGGTGAATTTATTTCAGATGACAAGTATATATACTACTGTGGGCAAGAAGCCCTTAGTAGAAATAGTCATCCTTAAGTCAAAAAAAGAGTCGGAAATACAGTTCTTGGGTGCAATCCCAAAAAATGATCTCTGCTCATTTCCAAGCAAACCAGTCAATATCACAGTAATCCAAGTTTATGCACCAACCAAAAATGCTGAAGAAGCTGAAGTTGAATATTTCTATGAATATCTGCAAGACTTTCTAGAATTAACACACACACACACAAAAAAAGATGTCCTTTTCATTATAGGGGAATTAAATGCAAAAGTAGGAAGTTTTGGCCTTGGACTACAGAATGACTACAAAAGCTAACAGGGTTTTCCCAAGAGAAGGCACCAGTCATAACAAACAGCATCTTCCAACAACACAAGAGAAGACACTATACATGGACATCACCAGATGGTCAATATTGAAATCAGATTTATTATGTTATTTGCAGCCAAAGATGGAGAAGCTCTGTACAGTCAGCAAAAACAAGGCCAGGAACTGACTCTGACTTAGATTGTGAACCCTTATTGCAAAATTCAGACTTAAATTGAAGAAAACAAAGAAATCCACTAGACCATTCAGGTAGGACCTAAATCAAATCCCATTCAAATATACAGTGGAAGTGACAAACAGATTCAAGGGACTAGATCTGATAGAGTTCCTAAAGGACTAGGGAGGGAGGATCATAACATTGCACAGGAGGCAGTGATTAAGACCATCCCCAAGAAAAAGAAATGCAAAAAGGCAAAATGGTTGTCTGAGGAGGTCTTACAAATAGTGGAGGGAAAATGAGAAGCTAAAGGCAAAGGAGAAAAGGAAAGATACACCCATTTCAATGTAGAGTTCCAAAGAATAGCAAGGAGAGATAAGAAAGCCTTCCTCATATCAATTCAAAGAAATAGAGGAAAACAATAGAATGGGAAAGACTAGAGATCTCTTCAAGAAAATTAGAGTAACCAAGGAAATATTTCATGGAAAGATGGGCACAATAAAGGACAGAAATGTTATGGATCTAACAGAACCAGAAGATACTAAAAAGAGATGGCAAGAATACACAGAACCACTATGCAGAAAAGACATTCATGACACAGATAACCACGATGGTGTGATCACTCACCTAGAGTCAGACATTATGTAATGCAAAGTCAAGTGAGCCTTAGGAAGCATCACTATGAGCAAGATGGATTGGAGGTGATGGGATTCCAGTTGACCTATTTCAAATCCTAAAAGGTGATGCTTTGAAAGGGCTACTCAGTATGCCAGCATATTTGGAAAACTCAGCAGTGGCCACAGGGCTGGAAAAGGTCAGTTTTCATTCCAATCCCAAAGAAAGGTAACACCAAAGAATGTTCAAACTACCACACAATTGCACTCCTCTCACATGCTAGCAAAGTAATGCTCAAAATTCTCCAAGCCAGACTTCAACAGTATGTAAACTGCAAAATTCCAGATGTTCAAGCTGGACTTAGAAAAGGCAGAGGAACCAGAGATCAAATTGTCAACATCCATTGGATCATGGAAAAAGCAAGAGAGTTTCAGAAAACATCTACTTCTGCTTTATTGACTATGCCAAGCCCTTTGACTATGTGGATCACAACTGTGGAGAATTCCTAAAGCGATGGGAATACTAGACCACCTTAAATTCCTCCTGAGAAATCTGTATGCAAGTCAAAAAGCAATAGTTAGAATGGACATGGACTGGTTGCAAACTGGGAAAGGAGTACGTTAAGGTTGTATATTGTTACCCAGCTTATTTAACTTAGATGCAGAATGCATCTTGCAAAATGCTGGGCTATATGAAGCACAAGCTGGAATCAAGATTGCTAGGAAAAATATCAGTAATCTCATATATGCACATGACACCAACCTTATGGCAGGAAGCAAGGGAGAACTAAAGAGCCTCTTGATGAAAGTGAGAGAGGAGAGTGAAAAAGTCAGCTTAAAACTCAACGTTCAGAAAACTAAGATCATGGCATTCAGTTGCATCACTTCATGTCAAATAGATGGGGGAACAATGAAAACAGTAACAGACTTTATTTTTGGGCTCCAAAATCACTGCAGATGGTGACTGAAGCCATGAATTTAAAAGATGCTTGCTCCTTGGACGAAAAGCTTATGACCAACCTAGACTGCATATTAAAAAGCACAGACATTGCTTTGCCAACAAATGCCTGTCTATTCAAGGCTATGGTTTTTCCAGTAGTCATGTATAGATCTGAGAGAGGGACTATAAAGAAAGGTAAGCACTGAAGAATTTATGTTTTACACTGTGGTGTTGGAAAAGTCTCTTTGATAATCCCTTGGACTACAAGGAGAGCAAACCCATCAATCCTAAAGGAAATCAGTCCTGAATATTCCTTGTAAGTACTGATGCTGAAGCAAAACTTTAATGCTTTGGCCACCTGATGTGAAGAAATGACTCCTTGGAAAAGACCCTGATGCTGGGAAAGATTGAAAGTGGGAGGAGAAGGGGACAACAAAGGATGAGATGGTAGGATGACATCACTGACTGTATGGACATAAGTTTGACCAAGCTGGGAGAGTTGGAGATGGACAGGGAAGCCTGGCCTTCTGTAGTCCATGGGGTCACCAAGAGTCAGACACAACTGAGAGACTGAACTGACTGATGCTACTTATTGCTGTTGTTCAATTCCTAAATCATGTCTAACTCTTTGAGACCTTATGGACTTCAGGCTTACCTTTCCTTCATGCCAGACTTTTCTGTTCTTCACTACATTCTGGAGCTTGGTCAAAGTCATCTCCATTAAGTCATAATGCCATCCAACTATTTCATCCTGTCATCCCCTTCTCCTCATGCCCTCCAACTTTCACAGCATCAGAGTCTTTTCTAATGAGTTGGCTCTACACATCAAGTGGCCAAAGTATTGTAGTTTCAACTTCAGCATCAGTCCTTCCAATGAATTTTCAGGGTTGATTTCCTTTAGGATTTATTCAATTGAAATCCTTGCTGTCCAAGGGACTCTCAAGAGTCTTCAGCACCACAGTTTGAAAGCATCATTTCTCACTGCTGCCCAGTATTCTTTATGTATGCTCTTAACTTTGCTAAAAGACAAAAAAAAAAAAAAAAGAAAAAACTCTTCTGCTAATCCCATAGTTGATGCAGTTATGTCCATCAAGTCTGAGCTTACAAGTAGATCTTCCCCTGTTGCTTTTGTTCAGTCATTCAGTCCTGTCCGACTCTCTTCAGCCCCATGGAATGCAGCAGTGCCAGTTCTCCTGTCCTTCCCAATCTGTTGGAGCTGCTCAAACTCATGTCCATTGAGTCAGTGATGCCATCCTACCATCTTCTCTGTCATCCCCTTCTCCCCCTACCTTCAATGTTTCCCCCCATCAGATCTACCCCTTTGATTGCCAAACTGTTTCGTTGATTATACTTTTCTTGGCATTTATCTCACTGTGTAAGAATGAATTTGACATGTTTTTATATTATTAGGCTGTGAGCTTTAAGAGTTCAAGAACATCCCTGCTTCCTTCACTCATACAGCCACAGCCTCTGCCATAATAAATGGCCAGTTGTTCACTAATGTTGCATCATAAATAAATGATGGATACAAAAGGAAAACACACAGTCACTTTTTAATATATATGCCAATTGTTGATTATCAGAGTCACTCAGAAAATTTCTGCTGCTGCTAAGTTGCTTCAGTCGTGTCCGACTCTATGCGACCCCATAGACAGCAGCCCACCAGACTCCCCCATCCCTGGGATTCTCCAGGCAAGAACAATGGAGTGGGTTGCCATTTCCTTTTCCAGTGCATGAAAGTGAAAAGTGAAAGGGAAGTCATTCAGTCATGTCCAACCCTCAGTGACCCCATGGACTGCAGCCCACCAGGCTCCTCCATCCATGGGATTTTCCAGGCAAGAGTACTGGAGTGGGGTGCCATTGCCTTCTCTGCAGAAAATTTCTAGAAGTGTCTAATTCCTGGGGTAGATTCTGAGAGATTCTGATTCAGGAGTTCAGGGCTCACTATGCAGTGTGATCCTGAGTCAGCAACGTGCCCATCTCCTGGGAGCTCACCTGATAAACAATGTCTCAAGCCCCACCTTAGGTCTAATGAATCAGAATTTGTAATTTATCCAGATGCCTATGTGATTCTTATGCAAATCAACATCTGAGAAACAGTGGTCAAAGTTATTTACTAAATAATCTCCAGGTATTTCAAACTATAGCCCTATTTGAGGACCGTCAGTCAAGAATATGGCCAAATCAATGGAAATAAGATTAAAAATCACCACTGGCTTCCCATCATCGGCAGAACTGACATTACAATGCACATTTGTGCATATAACACAGCATTTGTCGGAGAGGAGAAAAAAAAAAAAAAAAACACAAAAAACAGCATTCATAATAGGACCTACTATAGTCAGGCAACACTGTAACCCAGATAATAAAAAAAGCAAAATCAAACACATTTCCTCCTCTTAAGAGGATTTAGGTTTATGAGAGATAGGCTCACCAACAGTTGACGACACCTTCCATAGATATGAAATCTTGACAGAACAAAGGAAAAATGTATACCTGGAGCCCCTTAAGTACATGAACCTGGTAACACATCTTTACTCATAAGGAAGTATTTGTATATCATGCAGAGGTGTGGAGATCCAGAGAAGCCTGGCAGGATGAGAATTTTCAACCCAGATCTAGTGGGAGGCACATGTGAGCCTGAAGGACCCCTGGGGTCCTACTATGCAGGTCAGAGCTTCCCTCTGCCAGGTACAGCATCTGCCTTCAGGAAGCCCAAGGCCCCAAAGTGGAGAATGAATAAAATGGCAATTAAATCACAGAATCTCAAATGCACAGACAGGAAACCCCAGCTGTGTTCCCAATAACACCTAGATGTCAAGACAGTGGCGGAAAAGGAGAAATATTCTAGACAGAGATTATATTGCACTTGAAGGCTTAGAGATGAAGCAAGTCTTCATATATTTTAAGGAAACACTAACACTTTTCATTGTTTCTAGTGCATATGAGCTTCTAGTGAGGCAGGTATACATCTGCAAGCTAGAAAGGAGACAGAGCTTGTAGGACCTTAAATGTCATGCAGAGAGTTTGGATTTCATTGTTTCTCAGTGGAAAGCCTCTAAAGGTTTTTATGTAGGAAAGCACCAGGATCATATTTGAATTATCAGCTTTGTTAGGAAACAATTGCAGAGAAGAAAGTGAGATGGAGATATTAGTTGGGAGGCGGTCTCAGCTGTCCAGGTGGGAGACAGTGGGAACTGAATCACAAAGATGAGTATAAGAAGGAAACAGCTATTATTCAAAATAAATAAATAAAAATAAAATAATTCTCAAGCCTTTACACAGAGACTTTTTTCCCCTCTCTGTTGTAACTCACAGGAGGTGGTTGCTGAATTTCCCAACTTATGGAATAATTTACTAGAAGCACAAGTTAAAATGCAGTGGGGATGTATGTGGGGTAAACAGGACTGCTTAGCAGCCCAGATATAAGAGCAAAAGGGTGAAGCTAAAAGAAAAATCTAATAAGCAGAGAGATTAAATAAACAAATAAAAAGCAGACCCAGGGACTCTAAATCAATAGTATACCATTTAGTTTGAGGCAAACAAGGCTGGATAGCTGAGTCCATCAACAGACTCAGACAGACAAGAGTCAGAGATATTTCTGGGGACAACAAGTCTCTTCAGGAAAAGAGTGAAATATGTTCATGAAGGTGGGGATATTTATTTACTTTAAGCACTTTTTTATTTCTATTTCTATTCAAAATCATTCAAATGAAAGAAAGCACTTCCAGGTACATACGGAAAGCAATGCAGTTCTGTTGACCATTAATCCCTGGCCCAGTTCACTTTTTCATTATCCTTGTCATCTGAAAAAAAAAAAAAAAAAAAGCACAACATGGGAGTTGTGAGTTTGATTTTATTTGAAACTTACTGAGAACAATAGTCTGGGAGCCAGCCTCTCAGAAACCTCTGAGGATCTTCTCCAAAGAAGCAGGGGGAGAGGTCAATAGATATATTAATTTGATAAAAGGGGGATACATGCACTCAAGTACACATCTTGGTAGAAAGTCATGAGGAACAGACATCATTAATGATTGCAGTGCTTTTCTGAAAATAAAAGCAAGAAACTGGGTTCATACAATTTTATTTTTCTGAAAATATTTAACTTTTGAAGGTCCACTCTGCTAGTTTTTCCCAGAGCACAGAATGCCTCATTCCTGATCTCTGCCCTGAACCTCTTTCAAGAGGTATTGAAGGCCAGCAACTGCAGAGGTCAGTGACTTCATCCTTGTAGAGCTGGGAGATAAGCAGCATTCTTTAGTTGGCAACCCTAATTCTGGAAGAGAACACACAATTTGCAAGGCAATTGCCCAGGGAATTCTGCTCACTGTCCTACTTTCAGGTTAGAGCAGAGCAAGTGGAAGTTGAGATGTCACAACAGAAACAATATTCCTGCAGACCTGATGTGATTTCTGGTTATGGTAATCTGGAATGGCAGGGTGAAAATAGCAAAGAGGGCTGTTGCAAATACTGTGCCTCTGATACAGAGAAATAGTCAAATTGCAGTTTTTGGCTTTAGGGTTTGAAATTAAAGATTGTGTTATAGTTATTGTGCTTTGTCACAAGCCCTAGGGGTATTACCACTGAGTTAGTTTCCTAAACTAGCAGATTTTTGAAGCTCTGAGACAGAGGAGATAGTAATTTGACAAAATGTGTGCCCATAGCAGAAGGGAGAGATATTGAGATAAAGGAAAGCAAAACACCACAAAAATATTTAAATTACAATTTAAAAAATTTGTAAAGCTTAGTAATTGTGATCTTTCTGGGAATTTATCTCTCTCTCTTTTTTTTTAATTGGGGTGTAATTATCTTACAATGTTGTTAGTTTCTGCTGCATGTTGAAATAAATCAAAAATATGCATATATATATATATATCTCTTTCCTCTTGGACCGTCCTTCCACCCTCATCCTACCTTTCTAAGTCATCACAGAACACTAAGCTAAGCTCCCTGTGTTATACAGCAGCTTCTCACTAGTTACCTATTTTACACATGGTAGTGTACATATGGGGCTTCCCAGGTGGGGCCAGTGGTAAAGAACCCACCTGCCAGTGCAGGAGACATAAGAGATGCAGGTTCAATTCCTGGGTTGGGAAGATCCCTAGAGGAGCTCATGGAAATCTTCTCCAGTATTCTGCCTGGAGAATCCTGGCAGAGACAGAGGAGGACAGAGGAGCCTGGCTGGCTACAGTCCGTAGGGTCACAAAGAGTCAGACAGAACTAAAGTGACTTAGCATGCACACATGCACAGTGTATGTATGACAATCCCATTCTCCCAATTTATTCAACCTTCCCTTCCCTTCCCTCTCTGTGTCAACACATTAATTCTCTACATCAGCATCTCTATTCCTGCCCTGGAAATAGGTTCATCTGCACGATTTTTCTAGATTCTGCATATGGGAATGTATCTCCTTTTAAAATAGCAACTATGAGAACAAGGGCATAGAGATAAATTTCAAATCCAAGAGACTATAATCAACCCTTTGTATCCATGGGAATAGCTCTCTCTCCAATTGATTAAGTCTGCAGATGCAGAGGAGCCTGGTAGGCTGCGGTCCATGGGGTCGCTAAGAGTCAGACACGACTGAGCGACTTCCCTTTCACTTTTCACTTTCATGCATTGGAGAAGGAAATGGCAACCCACTCCAGTGTTCTTGCCTGGAGAATCCCTGGGACGGGGAAGCCTGGTGAGCTGCCGTCTATGGGGTCACACAAAGTCAGATGCGACTGAAGTGACTTAGCAGCAGCAGCAGCAGATGTAGGACCTGTGGATACAGATACTCCTGTACTTCTTTGTTTCATAAAATAAATTTGAGCATCTGCAGTCTTTGGAATGTGTAGGGGGTGGGGTCCTGGAACCAATCTCCAGTGAATATTAAGGGACAATTATATTTGGAACATAAATCTTCGCAAGAGGAAGTCTTGTGAAAATATGACAGGTTGAATAGAAATATTTCAGGATTGCAATAATAGTTATACACATTCCAGCTAACTATTTTGAGCATTTACCTTTTTGCCAGGCACTCTGCCTCTGTTAGCTAATTTTACCTTCCCTTAAAAGGGAAGAAGCAACATCCTATTTTATTGATGAAAAAAATTTATGTGAGGGTTAACTAACTTAAATAAGGCCACATAACTAGTGAGTGGCAGGCTGGTAACCTGGCTCCAGGGTACAGTGCTCTGAACACTAACTTGGGTTAGTTTGTTTCTAAAAGAAAATTGCCAAATGCTAAGGGGAAGAAAAACTCCTGAATTTAGCTGGGAAGCATATCTAGTTAATCTGATCAAAGGTCACCTACAAACAACCATCATTAGATTCAGTCTTCAAAAGAAAATCACTCCCATATTGTTTTCATCTAGTTCAGAATCACTTAATAGCTGTGACTTCTCTGAAAGAGTAAGTGCACATTCCTGAACCTGGCTTCTACTGCCTTCACAATCTGGTTACAATCTATCCAGATTCAATACTCTGTGATCTTCTTACATCCATATCTCTTCCCACACTCTCCCTCAAAATCTCTACTGAAGCCACAGTGAATTACTACTGTCCTAAATGTACTGTGTATGTGGGCTTCTCATCCACTGTCAAAATTGGGATTGTTCTGGTCACAAAATAAACATGCATTTTTGTTTTTCTAAAACACCATAGTGGGCTGAAACAATTGTGAACAAAATAATTCATAGGATTCTTCTAAGGATTTTATGAGAAGGTGTATTTAATAAATTACCTAGCCAACAAAGACTGGTAGGGTTTTCATAGCAGTTAAAAGATTTTGTCAACACTGACTGTATATTGAAACTGACCAGAGAATTCAGACTAAACATCTTCTTCCTGAACCTAAAATGTTTGGTTTTGTTTTTCACATTGATGACATTCAGCATCTAATCACTCTGTTGAGAAGACATTTATAAAGTTTTGTTATTTTTTCCAGGCCAAAACTGATTCTAGAATGTCTCTAGTTCCATTTATTGAAACTTAATTGCCTATAATCCACTCATTGAAGACACAGCAAAGAACTTCAAGAGTATTACCTTGTTTAACATGCTTAAGTATCATAATTTCTATATGTTATTAATTCCACATTTTTATAGACATTAAAAAAATAAAGTTGAAAAGAATGTATAAATTTCCCTTTGCCAAAACAATCAGTATGTAGGAAAGCTAGTATTCAAATAAAGTATTTTTAATTTTAAAACTGTGTTTTTTCAGTAACTCAGATTGTATTTCTGGGCCACCTGACTTGTTCTTCAAAATCTAAAGCAACTGTAAATTTCAGTCCACCCACGTGGAACAATAAGGCTCTATTGACAGGTTTCCTGTGATGATGTTTCACAGACAAATTGATTTACTTCTGGATTAAACAAAGCAGTTTTGGGAATATTATTTCAGTCCCTAATTTAGCATCTCTAGTTTCTTTCCTATAAGCATCCAAATCTGAATTGGTGAATAGCCAAGCCCCGAAAGCAGTGACTTGAGAATAATGTCATGCAGAGAACAAGGCAAATGCAAGCTGGATTTTTTCCAATCCTCTTCTCATTCATATTTCTTTCTGGTTTAGGTCCTTCTGTCAACTCCATTCAATAAATGTCTCTGGAGGATGTACTTTATGCCAGATTTTTAGAAACTGAAGCCACAAAAGTACACAATGTACTTTTTTTTTTCTTTCTTTTTTTAAAAAAAAGTTGGTCTTGTTTGTTTATCATGGATTTTTTGAATCAGTTTTTATGTATATTTTGGCTATGCCCTGTAGCATGTGAGACTTTAGATCCCTGACCAGATCCCTGACCAGGCCCCCTGCAGTGGAAGCTCAGAATCTCAACCACTGGACCACCAGAAAATTCCCCAGAATGTACTCTCTGTATTAACCAGTGAGGTCCTTATTGCAGAGACCAACCTGTTGCAAAATAGGAATTTATGAACAATAAATCTGCAGATGTTTCTTTGCAGGGGATTGCCACAGTCATATCAGTTTGGGGCATGCTTCATGCCATTAGCTCTTCCTTGATTTTTGTTGTATCTATTAGCTTATTAGATATCCTGTAGTGAGGAAATACATTTTACTTTATTTAGGTCTGGTTTTGCACAAGAGAATTGTAGCTACAGAAATGTTACCTTTTCCTCTTGCAAAATGTAGTAAAAATCTATGAAGTTAGATTTCCTTCAAACACATTTTTAAGGAAATAGTTACTAACCTACTAGGCTTCTCCATCCATGGGACTCTCCATGCAAGAATACTGGGGTGGATTGCCATTTCCTTCTCCAGGGGATCTTCCCAACCCAGTGATCAAACCCGGGTCTCCTGCATTGGAGGCAGACGCTTTAACCTCTGAGCCACCAGGGAAGATAAAATATTTTACTAGGCTCATAACCAGTATTTCTATCTCTCTTCTCCCTTATCTAATCATTCTTTTACACAATTGTCAAGATTAGCTTCCTCAGAGAATTATCAGATGATGCAGGCTCTGTTTATTGTTGGAGTATCATATAAAGCATTTTCAAACCAACAACTCAGCCTATAATTTTACAATGAATTTTAACACATTATTAGAGCCTTTTCATTTAGTTTTATTTTCTGTCAAAGTTGCTTCCACAGCTTTGTGTCCTTCTGTTTTTATTGTTTGTTTATTTGTTTGTTTTTAGTCTCTCAAGCTGAGTAAAATGGTACCCTGTGTGGGGGTGTGTGCTCAGCCGTGTATGACTCTTTGTGAACCATGGACTGTAGCTCACCAGACTCCTCTATCCATCAGGTTTCCCAGGCATGAATCCTATGGATTCATTTCCCAGGGAATCCCATGGATGTCCCAGGCAAGAATACTGGAGCGGGTTGCCATTTCCTTCTCCAGGGAATCCTTTCCCTCAAAGTCACCATAGGGCACATATCCTTAATATCTGTGTCTAGAATTTCCCTTTTCTCTTTCTCTGCCTCCATATTTATTGAAAGTTAAAAGGAGAAAAAAAGTGATGCTTCAGAGTAAGCTGGTGGCTTAATTTAATCTGAGGAGACTTTTGGAAACAAATGAAATAAGAAATTATTTTCTTAAAAGTTGGCTAAATGGAGTTTTTACTGGGTGATTTAGTGAGACACAGGATTTTGCTTGAATTGTTGTACATTATACTGCCAAAAAATAGATTGGAAATGTCAGTGGCTTGTTTTAACGTAAAGTCTCCATGTGTTTGGTAAAACATATTGGCTTCAAAGTAATAGTGTACTTTTGACTTGCTATATATCGACCCATACCTAGTAGGGACTTATTGATTGTTTTCAGTAAATACTCTGTGAAATGTTTTCTCATTTAGCTAAAAATAAAGCTCAGCTTTCAGCAAGATTTTTTTTTCCCCCGTGCAAGTAGAAAAATTTGTTGATCATAGTGCCTGTTCTTAAAGTAGATCTGAAACTATTAGTTTAATGGGTGCAAAATCCAGAGACCTGAGTGAAAAAACACTTTTTTAAAGATAATAATGCTAATTTAGAAAATAGCATTTTCCTACCATGTTTATACACATAAAATGTGGTTAGTATTATTCCAACTATATAAAATTTGAAAATAAAAATGATGTAAAAAGATTAGAAAATATGCATAAAATTAATATTAACCAGGAATGTTCTCTAATTAGTTTCCAATTTATAAATAAATATTTAACCAAGATCATGTTTTAGTACAAAAGATGTGTTTGTATTGAGAACTTTCATTTCATTGTTTCTCCTCATGCAGCTTGAAAACATTCTTTAACTTTCATTCATGTTATATCACTTACTAAAAGGTTACATTTTCTACAATGAGATAAAGCTTAACTTTTTTCAAATTTATGTAGCTATATTTACACTGTTTCTGACCTTAAATAGGCAAAAAAAAAAAAATAATAAGTTACCATATTTAGATAAGCATGTTGGAGACTTGTCCAGTGTTTTTGACAAACAAAAATGTATTTTCATATATGAGGGTGTAACTCAAATTCAGGTCCCAAGAAAAATCACAATTATTAAATCAGGATACTTTTATTATTACATCCAAATAGCTAAAACTATGTAACTTGGCAAATTTCAGGGGTTTTCTCTATATCAGTTTGTAACTATCAATAATAAATAATGTATACAGAGTTTTCTTTCTTCTATTTTTCTGGGCTTTCCAAATTTTCCTTAATTATTATAAGCAAGATGATAATTAGAGCTATTTTTAAAATATTTGCAAGTGAAACTAAGGCTTTTTTTTAATATTGAAGTATATTTAATTTACAATGTTGTGTTAATTCAGGTGTACAGTAAAGTGATCCAGTTATACATATGTATATATCTATTCTTTTTCATAATACTTTGAGCTGTGGTGTTGGAGAAGACTTTTGAGAGTCCCTTGGACATCAAGGAGATTAAAAAAGTCAATTCTGAAGGAAATCAGTCCTGAATATTCATTGGAAGGGCTGATGTTGAAGCTCCAATGCTTTGGCCACCTAATGCGATTAACTGACTCATTAGAAAAGACCTTGATAGTAGGAAAGATTGAAGGCCAGATGAGAAGGGGATGACAGAGGATGAGATGGCTGGATGGCATCACAAATTCCATGGACATGAGTTTGAGCAAGCTTCAGGAGTTGGAGATGGACAGGGAGGTCTGGCGTGCTGCAGTCCATGAGGTCACAAAGAGTCGGACACGACTGAGCAACTGAACTGAAATTATTCTTTTTCAGATTATTTTCCCACATCAGCTCAGCTCAGTTCAGTTCCCCAGTCATCTTCGACTTGGAGCCCCCCAAAATAAAGTCTGTCACTGTTTCCACTGTTTCCCCATCTATTTCCCATGAAGTGATGGGACAAGATGCCATGATCTTAGTTTTCTGAATGTTGAGCTTTAAGCCGACTTTTTCACTCTCCTCTCTCACTTTCATCAAAAGGCTCTTTAGTTTCTCTTCACTTTCTTCCATATAGGTGGTGTCATCTGCATATATGAGGTTATTGACATTTCTCCCAGCAATCTTGATTCCAGCTTGTGCTTCATCCAGCCTCACATTTCTCATGATGTATTCTGTATATAAGTTAAATAAGCAGGGTGACAATATACAGCCCTGTTTTACTCCTTTCCCTATTTGGAACCAGTCTATTTTTCCATGTACAGTTCTAACTGTATTTTCCCACATAGGTTATTACAAAATATTGAGTATATTCCTCATGCTATACAGCAGGTCATTTTTGGTTATTTATTGTATATATTTTGCTATGCATATGAAACAGAATTATAATTTATCCCTTCCTCCCAAGGCCTTTTGAAGCTAAAGGGAGAAAGGGGCAGCAGAGGATGAGATGGTTAGATAGCACATGAATTGGAGCAAATTCTGAGAGATGGTGAAGGACAGGGAAGCCTGGCAAGCTGCAGTACCTGGATTTGCAGAGTCAGATGTGACTTAGGACTGAATAATAACAAGAGGTTTTTCAGTATAATTTGTTAACACAGACATGCAGAAACACACACACACACATAAAAAATATATATAGCATAGAGTAGAATACATATGTCATAGCATTAGAAACAGTAATAGAGAATGTCTTTTCATAACTTTTACAAAGATTGGGTGCTAGTGGTCAAATGTACTGGCAGCATCTAATGAGAAGGATCTAGAATTAGCATCCATCTTACATTAGGAAAGGTTTTTTGTAGGGACTATCTGTCAGACTGCTCTCAGCTCTGTTTCCTTAATTTTGGCTATGATGTTCTCTATCACAGAAAGCACATTTGCCTGGAGGCTTTGCCAACTTACTCTCCAGGGAGTTCAGCCAATGGGAGATGATGGAGGGTGATTGGAAGGGTGCCTCCAGATGAGTGTGAGTCCGTTCTGCCGAAGAGACTACAAGTCCTCCACTATGGTTCCCAGACTTGCTAGATGACAAAGTTGTAGTCCAGTATGCCAGGTTTCAGGAAGCTATCTCCTCTCCTGTTGCCTCCATTTTTAGTGGTATTTATTTCCTCTCTTGTTAATAGTTAGGTTTGTCTCGGGTCTCCATCATCACGTAACTGATTTTTCTGCATTAAATTTCTTCTGTTTGAAGTATTTAGATGAGCTGCTCTTTTCCTGATCAACCACCCAGAAATCCACCCATCATTACTTTGTTTTGATTTTGTGAACCCTTGGTATCTTGAATATTTGTATTGTTTATTTTAATGCTCCTATTAATTGGACAGCCAAAATGTACCAGGCATTGTGAATTTCTGCCTGCCTACCTGTCTCTCTAGTCTCATATCAAGAGACAATTGCCTCAAAAGGTGTGGGGGAGGGATGGAGTGGGAGATTAGGACTGTTTTTCAGTCTCTAAGTTGTATATGATTATTTGTGACCCCATGGACTGCAGTATGCCAGGCTCTCCTGTCATTCACTATCTCCAAGAACTTGCTCAAATTTATGTCCGTTGAGTCAGCAATGTTGTCTGACCATCTCGTCTTATGCCACCCCTTCTCCTTTTGCCTTCAGCTTTTCCTGCCACCAGGGTCTTTTGCAACGACTCGGCTCTTTGCCTCAGGTGGCCAAAATATCGGAGCTTCAGCTTCAGCATCAGTCCTTCCCATGAATATTCAGTGCTGATTTCCTTTAAGATAAGCTGGTTTGATCTCCTTGCAATCTAAGGGACTCTCAAGAGTCTTCTCCAGCACCACAGTTTGAAAGCACCAATTTTTTGTTGCTTAGCATTCCAACTCTCACATCTATACATGACTACTGGAAAAACCAAAGCTTTGATGATATGGATCTTTGTTGGTAAAGTGATGTCCTACTCAGTTTCAGTCACAAGTCTTGGTGTGTAGCCAAGTTCATATCACCTCAGGCCTGTGCTCTATTTAACTCATTACAATTTCACATTCTTGCTTTTGGGACATAAATCCATTATAGCAAGTTTACCACAAGTTATGTCAACTTGAGCCATTTGGTCATAATCAATGTATTCCTGCTCACCATCCTCCCCATATTTCACAGTAGAAGGAGCAGGTGCACACAGCATTAAGGATAGAATTCTGCTTTTGATTCTGGGCCATTTCAGCTCCAAAAGCTAAAAGGTAGGCCTTTGTTAGCAGGGCAGTTAGGACACCAACAATGATAAGGCAAAATGGATATTGAGCTCTAGAAAGCCAGTGAATTCTGTATTATTTCAGAGCTGTGGTCAGTCTTTTACCATTGATTAGGAATGAGCAACAGGGTGTAGTGTTGTATCTACAGATGTCTACAATGTTGTGTGAAGAACTTCAGTTCATATGTCACCTTCATACACAGAGGCATTATTAGACCATCAAAATGATGTCTATATGACTCATATATATATATATTTACTGATAATAGTTATTACTGATAATATTTACTGAATAATATTCAGGATGGACAACTTGATATGGAAGAAAATCATACTGAAATCTCATTGCCGCATTTAAGATACTTGACCTGAGAGAGCTAAATTGTCTTTACTATTCCAAGAAATGGCACTGTGCTTAGAGCAACATAGTGTAACCTACTGGACTAATTTATTTTGTCATTGGTTATTAGGAAGTTAAAGTGCAAGATTCCAAATTCCCTTTCAGATCAAAAACAAGCAAATGAAAAAAAATACCATGATTCTCTAATTTATATCTGCTGTGTTTGTGTATTGCAGTCTATAACATTTATAGAAAATGCTGTCTGAAGCTCTTGAGAAATTCTGACATTCCAATCCAACACACAGTGGAATCAACTTTCATTAAAAAGCATGTTCTGTCTGAGAAAGAGCATCATTTACAATTCCAAATAGCATTTGATGCAATCCATAATATTATCCAGATCCAGGCTTAAAAAATAAAGGTTAATAATACTCTTCAGATAACTCAGATTGCTGTTTTTCTCTGATTTTGATAAAGCAAAAATAAAAATTGTATTAAATATTAAGGCCCATGAAATAAGAGCAATCACTTTTCAGAACCAATATTAAAAATATGATGGAGATTTGTCTTCCCAGTTTTCACTCAAAATTTCTATCTAACTTTTAAAAACCCTGTCTGTATTAATGAGGTTAGAAACTTCGATGCTCTAATATCTATTTGCTGGAGAATAAATAGTGCTTTACCTGGGTGTTCTGTTTTTCTGTGTCACTGTTATACAGGTCATTTGACAGACCTATAATACATTTGAGTATTTCAAATATTCTCTAGTCTTACAAGCACTTTACTGCCTCTTCTGATTCACTATCTCCCCAAAGTGATTTTCATTTATTCAAGAATCCCATAAAAATATAAACTTCTCTGCCTTTAGAATTTCCATTCTTTATTTGGCAGACTGCATCCCTTGTTTTATAAACTGAAGTAATGATACAGGGTAAGTATTTATGTTTGTACTTCTTCAGTTTTGAACTCTCAATTAGCTGGTATTCTGGAAAATGAGATTTCTTTAAGATTTTCTTTATGGTTTATCTTTCTTTGCTTCTAAGTAGCATTAATGATAGAGACTTAAATATGGCAATGAAACTTCAATGTTTATTACTTATATCACTGACAAAAATTTAACTTGCCTAAGATAAAAATCTAATATTTTAAAAGAGAGAAGAATATGGTAAAAAAAAAAAAAAAACGTTAGATAGAAAATGGGTTAGAGATACAAGCATATATTTTATAGAAAAAGAAAGTTCAGTGTGCTTAATCATATAACACAGTTTTTAAAATATGCTTTCAAACTGGGTAATGAGATAAATATTTTTTTACTTCACTGATATATGATTTCTTATCCAACACATTGGCAAAGTGTAAAATTTGACCATGTGCTTTGTTGTTGAGACAATAGAGGAATAATCACCCTAGAAACACAACATGATCCTTTTCTTACTGTAGGGAATGTGACATTGCTGTCAAACTTACCTATGCATTAACTCTCTGATCCAAGTATTCTTCCTTTAAGAATATATTGCCAAAGATGGTACTGATAAACCTATTTCAGGGCAGCAATGCAGATACAGACATAGAGAACAGACTTGTGGACACCATGGGAGAAGGAGAGGGTGGGACAAATTGAGAGAGTAACATGGAAACATATACATTACCATATGTAAAATAGATAGCCAATGGGAATTTGCTGTATGATGCAGGGAGCTCAAGCCCAAGCTCTGTGATAACAAAGAGGGGTTGGATTGGGTGAGAGTTGGAAGGAAGTTTCAAGAGGGAAGAGACATATGTGTACCTATGGCTGGTTCATATTGATGTTTGGCAGAAACCAACACAATATTGTAAAACAATTATCCTCCAAATAAAAATAAATAATTTTTAAAATATAAATAAGTTTTTAAAATTTAGAAAAAAAAAATATGTTGCAAGGCAGCCACATAGCATATCATCACCTGGATGGGATGTCCCTGTCAGGACACTCTCATCAGAGTTCCCAGCTCCACCCCACCACAGATCCCACATGCATGATGGCAGTCCCCATTCAGTGGGGGAGATGGAGGGTCTGTCAAGTGAATCTGGTAAAAAAAAAAAAAAAAAAGAAACATACATATCTTATACACAGAAACATTTTTTATAGCAAAAGATAGAGATATCCCAAATGTCCATTATAAGGGGAAGATTGAATAAACTAATAGATCTATGAAAATGAGAATAGGCAACTATATAAAAAAAATGAGAAATATCTCTATATGATCCTATGACAGATATCCTAAATAGAAGGGAGAGAAGGAGGGAAACAATGTGGAGAAAATATTTTACTGTAAATAAATGCAATCATTTACTAATTGATTATTAAGAAACACAACACAGTAAAGCAGCTATACTCTGATAAAAATTAATAAAAACTAAAACCTGAAGATTTCATGTTTAAAAATATATAGGATCATATATGTAGATACAAACACGTGTACAAAACATGTCTGCACTTATAAGAAAAATAATGAAAGCATAAATCATAAAATTAAACAGAAGATTAATTTTGTAAGGAAGAAGGAAAAAAAGGTGGAAGTGACAGGAATAGAAATTAGAATTCTCTGAATATGTGATATTTTCCAGATATGACTTTTTAAGACTATGAATATTGTATATCCATAACCAGGCAAAATGAAACAAACACACCCAAACTTGTCCCCAAGTTGATGACATAATTGAATCAAGAAAAATTATTTCAAAATATATAAAACACAACAATTTTACTGTTATTTCAGTGGGTGGATTATACCATAAGGAAAAAGTAAACTTTCACCAAACAAACAAAATATTAACTAGTTTAGTAGTCATATTGTCAAAGGTAATGGTGGTATAATTACTCTGAAACTGTTGACTATGTATTATGAAATAAAGCACTGAGCAATATTCTTTTTTTATAATTTCTTTTTAATTGAAGAATAGTTGTTTACAATACTGTGTTGGTTTCTGCCATACATCAACATGAATCAGCCATACATCTCTTCCCTCTTGAGCCTCCCTCCCACTTCCCACCCCATCGCACCCCTCTAGGTTGTAACAGAGCCAAAGTTTGTGTTCCCTGAGATATACAGCAAATTCCCACTGGCCATCTATTTTACATATGGTAATGCATATGTTTCCATGATACTATTTCCATTCATTCTACCTTCCCCTCTCCCTACTACACCATGTCCATAAGTCTGTTCTCTATGTCTATATCTCCATTGCTGACCTGCAAATAATTTCATCAGTACCATCTTTCTAGATTTCATGTATATATGTTAATATATGACATTTGTTTTACATTGTTTGACTTACTTCACTCTGTATAATAGGTTCTAGGTTCATCCATCTCATTACAACTGACTCAAATGTGTTCCTTTTTTATGGCTGAGTAATATTCCTTTGTATATATCTACCAGAGCTTCTTTATCTATTCACCTGTTGATGGACATCTAGGTTGATTCCATGTCCTCACTATTGTAAATACTAATGAACTTCTGGGTACATGTGTCTTTTTAAATTATGGTTTTCTCAGGGTAGAATTAGGGCAAAGGAGATACAAGGTAAGGTCACTGAAGCTCAGTAAAAATCATGCAGTTTTGAACCTGAATTGGAAGTACCAGTATGGACTTGAGATATGTCTGAACTAATAAGCACCAAAAAATTGACAAAATTAGAGTCCTTGAGTTGCAACTCCTAATGAATTATTATATCTAGATAGTGACCATCAACAGCTGCCAACATCATTATTTTTGTACAATCTACTGAATGTTGTGTATTCCCTAGTGGCAATAAACTACGGATCTGAGGAGAATGTTTACTGGAAGTTTTAAGATTCTTATCAGACCCAAAAATGAATTAACAGGAAATGTTGGAAACTGAGAACACAGTACATGAGAGCAGAAAGAATGACTATGAAAACTTCACATGACTAATGTCTGATTTCTTCAGCAAACAATTGCAAGTGAAATTAAAAAGTTAGAATCAATAATTCAAACAAAACCTAAGAGATATATCAGACAACTGCCGCATATTTGAATCCAAATTTAAGCAAGCAACTTTTTTTAAATTTTTTTAATGACAGGAAAATTTGAAGGCTATCTACTAAATAATTGATTATATTAAAAATCATTTCTAATTTATTTATAATTTTGAGCATAGTAATGTGGTTATTTTAGAAGGAAAAAGACTTATCTTTTAGAAATACATGCTGATATGTTTACAGATGGCATGGTGTTACATCCGATTTCTTCAAAATAACCAAAGTTGGGATAACTTCTTGATGGCATAGGTGCAAAAAAAAAAAAACTGTCCATGACTTGATAATTTTTGATACATATCTAGTTTATTACATCTTTCACACTATTTTTTATGTTTAAATATCACATAATTTAAAGCAGAGAACATAATCATTGTGTAATTGTTTAACAGTTTGAGATACTTCAATATGGATGAAATAATTAAGCTGTAAGGTGTTATAAAGAAAACTCATATAAAGATTCCTAGAATAAAAAGAAAAAAATCTTGCCAGCTGGCCATATATTATATGCATTATTTTTATTTTATGGTCATTGATTTTGTCTCTAGGAGTCTATTGTTAAAATTTCTCCCACAATAAAAACAAAAGAATAATTGCTCCAACATTTTAAGAAATTCTACCATCAGAGTTTGGCAGTTCTATTAGCTAACAAGTAAATAAATATATACGAGTAAAGCATTTTGATATAAGAATGGATTTAAAAGCACTGTGTAGAAGCTCAGTTACAGAGAACTGATATTATTCTAGCTAGTTTAAATTGGAAGGGGTTTATTATAGGATGTAACATTGTCACAGAGGATTAGGAGAGCTAACAATACATTCTAGGTTGAGCTTCTAAACAGTGCTACCGAAACCTTTCATCAGACCTGAGCTTCCAAAATTGCTGCTGTATAATCTGTGATAAGAAATTTCATGCTATCATTATATAAACAATTTGCGATATTGCTCCAATCAGAGAACCAGCTTAGGACCATGAGCCACATTTGCTACATTATGTATCAGAAAAAAAAAAAAAAAAGATGCAAGAAGGGCTGATTGGCCCAATTTAAATTAAATCTGGAACTCTACTTGTAAAAAATGTCTTCTACTTGCAGCAACATGGATGCAACCAGAGGTTACCATACCAAGTGAAACAAATCAGAAAGAGAAAGACAAATACTTATAATCCATTTACATATGGAATCCAAAATATGACATAAATGAACCTATCTATGAAATAGAAGCAGACTCACAGACATAGAAAACAGAGTTGTGGTTTCCAAGGGAAGGGGGTTAGGGGAGGGATGGATTGAGAGTTTGGGATTAGCAGACACAAACTATTACATGAAGAATGGATAAAAACAAGGTCCAACTGTATATCACAGGGAACTATATTCAGTATGCTATGATAAACCACAATGGAAAAGAACATTTTAAAAATATATATAGGGTCCAAAAGACTGTTCTATACATCTGTGTCTCTTGTGCTGTCTTGCATACAGGGTTATCGTTACCATCTTTCTAAATTCCATATATATGCGTTAGTATACTGTATCGTTGTTTTTCTTTCTGGCTTACTTCACTCTGTAAAATAGGCTCCAGTTTCATCCACCTCAGTAGAACTGATTCAAATGTATTCCTTTTAATGGCTGAGTAATACTCCATTGTGTATATGTACCACAGCTTTCTTATCCATTCATCTGCTGATGGACATCTAGGTTGCTTCCATGTCCTGGCTATTATAAACAGTGCTGCGATGAACACTGGGGTACATGAGACAGCAAAAGAGACACAGATGTATAGAACAGTCTTCTGGACTCTGTGGGAGAGGTAGAGGGTGAGATGATTTGGGAGAATGGCGTTGAAACATGTATAATATCAAATATGAAATGAATTGCCAGTCCAGGTTTGATGCATGATACTGGATGCTTGAGGCTGGTGCACTGAGATGACCCAGAGGGATGGTATGAGGAGGAAGGTGGAAGGGGGGTTCAGGATGGGGAACACATGTATACCTGTGGCAGATTCATGTTGATGTATGGCAAAACCAACACAATATTGTAAAGTATTAACCTCCAATTAAAATAAAATATATATATATATATATATATATATATATATATATATATATATATATATATATATATATATATATATATGGAATTCCCTGTGGTCCAATGATTAAGACTCTGTTCTTTTACTGCCAAGGACACAGGTTCAATCCCTGGACAAGGGATTAAGATATCTCAAAGACATGCAATGTGGACAAAATTTTTTAAATATATTTATGACCTTAATTGAATCCATTATAATTATACAGTGAAGATGACAATTAGATTCAATGGACTAGAACTGGTAGACGACGTGCCTGAAGAACTAAGGACCAGAGGTTCATAACATTGTTCAAGAAGCAGTGACCAAGACCATCCCAAGGAAAAAGAAATGTTAGAAGGAAAAATAGTTGTCTGAAGAGGCTTTACAAATAGCTCAGGGAAGAAAAGAAGCAAAAGCAAAGGAGAAACGAAAAGATTAATACAAATGAACACAGAGTTCTAGAGAAAAGCAAGGAGAGATAAGAAAGCCTTCTTAAGTCAACAATGCAAAGAGATAGAGGAAAACAGTAGAATGGCAAAGACTAGAGATCTCTTCAGGAAAACTGGAAATGTTAAGGGGAATTTTCTGCAAGGATGGGCACAATAAAGGATAGAGATGATGAGAACCTAATAGAGCAGAAGACATTAAGAAGAGGTGGCAAGAGTAAACAGAAAAACTATGCAAAAGAGGTCTTAATGACTGGGATAACCATGATGATGTGGTCACTCACCTAGAGCCAGATATTCTGGAATGTGAAGTCAAGTGGGCCTTAGCTAGCATTTGTACAAACAAAGTTAGTGGAGTTGATGGAATTCCAGTTGAGCTATTTCAAGTTTTAAAAATATCATGCTGTTCAAAGTGTTGCACTCAATATACCAGCAAATAAGGAAAACTCAGCCATGGCCACAGGACTGGAAAAGGTCAGTTTTCAATCCAATTCAAACAAAAGGCAATAGTAAAGATTGTTCAAACTACCTTACAATTGCTCTCATTTCACAGAATAGTAAGGTTATGCTCAAAATCATTCAAGCAAGGCTTCATTAGTATGTGAACAGAGAACTTTCAAATTTAAACGTTTAGAAAAGGCATAGGAATCAGAAATCAAATTTACAATACTCATTGGATCATGCAGAAAGAAAGGGAATTCCAGAAAAATATTGACTTCTGCTTCATTGAATACACAAAAGCCTTTGAATGTGTGGATCACAATAAACTGTGGAAAATTATTAAAGAGATTGGAATAACAACAGACCATTTTACCTGTCTCCTGAGAAACCAGTATATGGTTCAAGAAGCAATAGTTAGAACCTTACATTGAAAAACTGACTGGTTCAAAATTGGGAAAAGAATAAGACAAGTCTGTATATTGTCACCTTCCTATTTAAGTTATAGACAGAGTACATCATGTGAAATGCTGGGGTGGATGAATCACAAGCTAGAATCAAGATTGCTGGGAAAAATATCAGCAACCTCAGATAGGCAGATTATGCCACTCTAATGGTAGAAAGTGAAGACGAACTATATCGCCTCTTGAAGGCGAAACAGGAGAGCAAAAAATCTAGCTCTAGCTTTAAACTCACATTCAAAAAACTGAAATCATGGCATCCAGTCCCATTATTTCATGATAAATAGAAGAGGAAAATGTAGAAACAGTGACAGATTTTATTTTCTTGGGGTTCAAAATCACTGCAGGTAGTGACTGTAGCCTTGAAATTAAAAGACACTTGCTCCTTGAAAAAAAAGCTATGACACACCTAGACAGCACTTTAAAAAGCAGAGACATTACTTTGCCAACAAAGATCCATATAGGCAAAGCTATGGTTCTCCCAGGAGTCATGTACAGATGTGAGAGTTGGACCATAAAAAAAAGGCTCAGCTCCGAAGAACTGATTCTTGCGAGCTGTGCTGGAGATTTTTGAGAGTCTCTTTGGACTGCCAGGAAATCAAATCAGTCAGCTCTGAAGGAAAGCAACCCTGAATATTAATTAGAAGTACTGATGCTGAAGCCGAAGCTCCAATATTTTGGTCACATGATTGGGAAGAGAGGACTCACTGGAAAAGACTCTGATGCTGGGAAAGATTAATGTCAAAAGGAGAAGAGGGTGGCAGAAGATATGATTAGATAGCATCCCTGACTCAATGGACAGGAATTTGAGCAAACTCTGGGAGATAGTAAAGGACAGGGAGGTCTTGTGTGCTGCAGTCCATGGGGTCACAAAGAGTGCAGACATGACTTAGCAAGTGAACAACAGTAAATATATAAATGAATCGCTTTGCTGTAAAGCAGTAACTAGCACATTATACATAAACTGTATGTCAATTTAAAAAAAAAGTCTTCAAAATATAGGTTTAGTTTCTTGGTCATTTTAATCACAATAGGCAGAAAATAAGATGGAAGGAAACCACCAGTCAACAACATCAGAAAACTGCCACATTTTCTGTTCATATTTCATAAATTAGGACACTTTGCAGCCTTCTCCTTGTCTCCCTTACCTCCATCAATTGTAAAACTGAATCCTTTGTGACCATATAGCACTTGAAATTGTATAAAATATACTTTTTAATCTTATCCTATTCATTTGCACCATCCATTTAGTTGAGTAGTTACAATATAAACACCAAAATCAACAAGACATTGTTTGCCAGGCCTCACTTAAGGTGTGTATCCTCATGTTTACCTGGATCAAAACTAGCCCAGCGTCCCCATGCACCCACTTCTCAGGCACAATCTTTTACTCTGAAAGTTGCTTTGGATGTGATGTTGCAGAGTAGTTCAAGCTTGAAGATGAATTTTCTTACCTGTCATTCTGATATTGTGACATTTTGTAGTTCATTTATTTATTTATTCTTTCATGCTTTTTCAATTCAAATTCTATATTTAGCCCCTTTCTTTATCCTCACTGCCAATACAGCATCTGGCGAGCTTTAAGGAGGAAACAGCTGATTAAGAGCGCATATTTAGTGCAGTGCACTTTAAGAGAGAAGGTGCTCCAGGCAGCCCATCTATGGACTTCAGGGATCAGAGCCTCTGGGAATGAGAAAACTACAAAAAAGACAGCCCTAGAAGGAGCCAGATGAAGAAATCACACTGCAGGCAATGTGACTGGGAAATAGTACAGCTTGGATGCAGGGAAGCTTTTCCTAAATAGAAAAAATAAAGCCAGCTACTTGTTTGTGGGAAAAAAAAAAAAAAAGAACAGAACACATATCAGTATAGTAATCAAAGCCTGGTTTCAAATAATGCACCAGCGTCAGGAGTAGATAATGGCATCTAATTAAGACATTAATTAAAACTCATAATATCTAATTAGAAAATGTAAAAGTACTATTAGATTTTTTTCTTTTAAATTAGCTGAAACAGCTGATTAGCAGGTGTTCTTAATGTAATTTTTTTTACTAAATAGAACACCATATGGGTAAAAATTAGATCAGCAAATGGCGATATTACGATTAGTCATTAAAAGCTTGGAGCAATGGCTGGAGGGGTGATGTGGGGGTCTTGGCCTGCCCCACTGCTACCTAGTTCCTTCCCTGGTACATAGCCATCTTGCTGCCTGTTTACTCCCAAATCCCATTGTAATTTAATTGGACAAGCTCCATTCTTCAACTTCTTCCTGAACTTTCTAGGAGTTCTTTGGCCCTTTGAATGTGTCAGAACTCAAGTTCTAAAAGGAAGAATCCAAGGGAACGATTTAAATTGGTGTGGTAGGAATATAGGCTAAAGAAAAGAAATATTGTAGCAGGTACTGAAGAAGTTAGCAAGACCCTTTAGAGGCTACCCTAGACCCTAGAAAAACAAGCTGTCTTCTCATTTGGTGAAGATACTGCAGGGTCAGGGCAACCTACAATAGCTTCTCACATTTATGTCATATCAGTTCTGGATATTATACTTTATATGAGTTGATACTATATTAAATCATGTTATAAAAGTGTATTTTTTCCTTTTTTTGCTTATTTCCTTCTCACTAGTCAATATATTCTTTCCAAGAGTAGACATTAGTCAGTTGAAGTGTACTGATTGTTATAGCCACAATACCCAAACAAGACTGAGTATGAAGTAGGTACTTCATATTGTTGTTTAGTTTTTCAGTAGTGTCCCACTCTTTTGTGACCCCATGGACTCTAACTACCAGGTTCTTCTATCCATGGGATTTTCCTAGCAAGAATACTGGCGTGGGTTGTCACGACCTCCTCCAGGGGATCTTCCCAGGAGTATCTTCCCAGGGAAGACCCAGGGATTAAACCTGTGTCTCCTACATTGACAAGTGGATTCTTTACCACTGAGCAATCACGTGAGCCCAGGTGCTTAGTAAATATTGGTTAAAAAACAAGTGAATGAATGAGACTACTGAGTTTTATGTATTCTGTATGATTGTGTACGTGTGTTTGTGTGTGTGTATTCTGGTTTTAGTTTTATAAATGTTTGGAAGTCAGACACTGAATTTGCAATTTCTAATAGAATCACAACCCCCAGCATTCTGGTCAATGGTCACACATTTTTATCAAGCCTGGATGTACATGCCTGTATCAAGCCTACATTGTCATGGGGGAATCTAAATAAATGTTATTAGCCTGAGACTCATAAAAAGATGGCCAGGCATCAGACATTCAGTTTATACCCTCTTAGTTCCTACAAACACTCCACGAATAGAGACCCCTAATCCTAAATGTCAGCATGGAAGGGAAGACACAAAAATGGTCAGATTCAACTTCCATGTCTAGGAGACCAGTGATAAATTTGAGGCATTGAAGTAAATAAAGATACATAGGTGTAAATCCTAAGCAGTCTGCTTGGTCAGTGCTTCTTTATAATTGAGCTGTTGGGGTAAATACACAAACAAACAAACAAAAAAGTCTAAATAAGATGACCAGGTCCAGGAAATTAAAATTTTTGAAGGTATGCAAAGAGACATGCAACTTTTTTTACTTGACCTCAAGGTTAATGCTCCATGGATTTTAATTTAAAAATTGACTTGTATAAAAAAGATAGCTAATGAGAACATACTGTATATCACAAGGAACTTTACTCAGTGCTCTGTGGTGATCTAAATGAGAAGGAAATCCAGAAAAAGAGGGGATGTATTTATACATACAGCTGATTCACTTTGCTGTACAGCAGAAACTAACACAAAATTGTAAAGTAACTA
Source organism: Capricornis sumatraensis (assembly GCF_032405125.1). Lineage (NCBI taxonomy): Eukaryota > Metazoa > Chordata > Mammalia > Artiodactyla > Bovidae > Capricornis > Capricornis sumatraensis. The sequence goes on along the minus strand of NC_091071.1, from coordinate 122,266,777 downwards.
TACTCCAATAAATTTTTTTAAAAAGCATTGACTTATGAAAAATATCTTTAGAAATCTCATTGATAAATTCTTATACAGAATGGATTAGAGGGGAAAAACCAGGAGGTAGAAATAGTACATTGGATGGTAAAAATTTCTTCCATTTCTGATTGTTTTTGTAATTTCTCAAGTGTCTCTGTTAATTACACCAGGAGGACTACTCCTCCTGCCCTTTTAGCACTTTTCTTTAAGGTTTCTTATTCCAAGGGAAAGTTTTTAAGTCCATTGAGGCTTTCTTGGTAAACTGAAAGTATGAAGTGAGGAGGGAGGAAAGAACCTGAATCTATCAAAACAGTGATTTTCCTGATAGGCGCTTTAAAAAGGCTGCCTATCTTCCCAAGTCTTGGTGTATGCTGAATAAAAGCACTGATGTCTTCACAGGAGAGAAAACATAAAAGTGCTACCTAAAAATTGCTAGACAGCTATAAAGGAAATACATGACTCTATTATTTTGAAATGTAAGCAAACATTGACACTAAAGCCCTGGGCAAGACAGGAAGCCATCTACGATTAATAAGAGAGTTTGATGACCCTACCTCATATGATACATAAAGGAACAATAGCATCATTTTCTGGGAAAAGCTATTTAGATGCTTGTGTTTGGAGTGGGATCACAGGGTTGTTTGTGTTGTCTGTCCTTTTCCTTTGGGTCACTGTTTGACTACACCTCTGTCCAGGGCAGATGGTGACCAAGTCAGAAGTCAGCATCTGTCCTTGGACAGTTGAAAAGATTTTTATCAAAACAAAAATCATGGGATTCCAAGCAAAACTTAATCTTTTCCAGCATATCTCCACCACCTATTTTAGGAGACCCCTTTATCATCTATTTGTTTGTTCAACATGGTAAATATGAGTTGGTATGGGTACAGGTAGCTTTGGGTGAATGGAGTTGGGGAAAGGGGGCTAAGTTCATTTAGGTAGGAAGAGGGCATGCTTAGAGCTTTCAATTTATTTTTTCTTTCTCTTCTCTCTGATGTGACTGGCTGGTGAGAAAGACATGGGATGCCCTGATTCTGGACCCTGGAATAGATTCAGAAAAAAAAAAAAAAAAAAAGGCCTTGAGTTGACAGGGGAGATAATCTGAGAGAGGGAAATGCTCAGAGAAGGGCTTTAGGCTCCCTGTAGACCCTGCTTCATTCTGCCCTTGAGATAGAAGACAAAATGAGGGAAAGATTGAAGGCAGGAGGAGAAGGGGATGATAGAGAATGTGAGGGTTAGATGGCATCACTGACTCAATGGACATGAGTTTGAGCAAATTCCATGAGTTGGGATGTACAGAGAAGCCTAGCATGCTAAGATCCATGGCATTTCCAAGAGTCAGACATTCTATATATCTGTGTCTCTTTTGCTGTCTCACATACAAGTAATATATATATAACAAACAAAGAGTCAGACATGACTGAGCAAATGAGCTGAAAATTCCCCTTTAGCATTTATTTTGTATCTGAGGAGTTTAACAATTTGAAATTTTTGAATAATTAATCTACTTTTATCCAAGTTTTCAAATTCATGTGTATAGAGTTGGTTATATTATATTCTTACTATCCTTTTGATATCTGCAATGTCTTACCTGTTTTATTTCTGATACTGTTAATTTGTATATTCTCTTTTTATTTTCTTTTTGTTTTGCTACAGTTTTGTCAAATTTATTGATCTTTTCAAAGAAACCATTTTCTTCATTGACTTCTATTGAGTTTCCTTTTCATTTTTATTGATTTGCGGCTGCTGTTTGTAAGTCACTTCAGTCAGGTCCGACCCTGTGCGACCCCATAGACAGCAGCCCACAGGCTCCTCTGTCCCTGGGTTTCTCCAGGCAAGAATACTGGAGTGGGTTGCCATTTCCTTCTTCATTATTGATTTGCGTTCTTTACCATATAATGTTCAACTTTCTCCTTGGCTTTAGTTTCTTTTTTCTTTTCTTTTTTTTTTTTCTTTTTTGGTCTAGATTATCAATGGAGGAACTTAGGTTATTTCCTTGAAGCTTTAAATCCTTTATAATGTAAGCACTCAATGCTATAAATTTCCTTCTCTGCACTGTTTAGCTCTTAGTACAGTCACTCAGTCATGTCTGACTCTGTGTGACCCCATGAACTGCAGCATGCCAGACTCCCCTATCTATCACCAACTGCAAGACATTGCTCAAACTAAGTTCATTGAGTCAGTGATGCCATCCAACTATCTCATCTTCTGTTATCCCCTTCTCCTCCTGCCTTCAATCTTTCCCAGCATCAGGGTCTTTCCATTGAGTCAGCTCTTTGCATTAGGTGGCCAAAGTATTGGAGTTTTAGCTTCAGCATCAGTCCTTCCAATGAATATTCAAGCAATTTGCTTTAGGATTGACAATTTGCTTTTGGTTTGATCTTCTTGCAGTCCAAGAACTCTCGAGTCTTCTCTAACACCACAGTTCAAAAGCGTCAATTCTTCAGCACTCAGCTTTCTTTATGGTGCAACTCTCACATCCATACATGACTACTGGAAAAACCATAGATTTGACTAGGTCAACCTTTGTCATGAAGTAATGTCTCTGCTTTTTAATATGCTGTCTAGGTTGTTGATAGATTTCATTTCAAAAAACAAGCATCTTTTAATTTTGTGGCTATAGTCACTACCTGTAGTGATTTTGGAGCTCAAGAAAATAAAGTCTGTCATGGTTTCTATTGTCTCCCCATCTATTTGCCATGATGTGATGGGACCAGATGCCATGATCTTAGTTTTCTGAATGTTGAGATTTAAGCCAACTTTTTCACTCTCTTCTTTCACTTTCATTAAGAGGCTCTTCAGTTCCTCTTCACCTTCTGCCATAAGGGTTGTGTCATCTGCATATCTGAGGTTATTGATATTTTTCCCACCAATCTTGACTCCACCTTGTGCTTCATCCTGTCCAGCCTTTCTCATGATGTACTCTGCATATAAGTTAAGTAAGCAGGGTGACAATATACAGCCTTGATGTAATCCTTTCCCAGTTTGGAACCTGTCTGTTGTTCCATGTCCAATTCTAACTATTGCTTCTTGATGTGTAGACAGATTTCTCAAGAGGCAGGTCAGGTGGTCTGGTATTCCCATCTCTAAGAATTTTCCACAGTTTGTTTTGGTCCACACAGTCAAAGGCTTTAGTATTGTGAATAAATCTGAAGTAGATGTATTTCTGGAACTATTTAGCTCTGTCTTACACATTTTGTATGTAGCATTTTCATCTTCAATATATCACCTCAAGGAAGCTATGTATCATTTTTTAAAGTGTTTGTTTGATTTCTAACTGAAGATGTATTTGATGTTGACTTCTAGTTTTATCTGATTTTCCAAGAACTTACTTTGTGTGATTTAAATGTATTTAAATATATTGAGGCTTGTTTTGTGGCCCAGGATATAGTCTACTTTGGTATATTTACTATGAGTCCTTTTAAAGAATGTGCATACAATAGTTTTGAGGTAGAATATTTTATAAAAGTTATTTTCCTCCTGTTTGTGGATTGTACTCTTCTATATATTTAATAATTTTCTATACATTTTTTCTAGGAGTTGTTGGGATGGAAGTTGAAATCTTTAACTGCAATGGTGGATTTGTCTGTATCTTCTTTCAATTCCACCATGGTTTGTGTCACACATTTTAAATAACTGTTGTTTAGATACACATTTAGGATTATTGTGCTTTTTAATTCATTCTGTTAATATCTGCCTTTTTTGGTTATTTAAGACTACATATATTTAATGTAATATGTAATTATGAATATGATAGTTCTTAATTCTGACATTTTTGTTTTCTGTTTTTTCTATTTTCTTTTTCTTTCCTCCCTGTATGTAATTTGAACATTTTTTAAAACTTTATCTTGGTTGTCTATATTTTTGTGCTTAATTTATCTTGTTATATAGCCTTTTACCAGTTCACATAATGTAAAGACACTTTACTTCCCTTTGTTTCATTACCCTTTACATGTTGGAAGTATGGGAACTTTCTGCTTTAGAAAGTATTCAAGAAAAAGAAAAATCAATATTTCTGCTTTTCAGGAGAAGCTGATATGTTAACATGTTTTGGTATTTAAGCATATGATTATTTGTTTCAATTTTTTATTGGAGGATAATTAATTTACAACATTATGCTGGTTTCTGTCATACATCAACATAAATCACATATGTATAAAACAGATATGTATTTTTCCCCTCCCATTTGAGCTGCCTGTGTCACACAGCAAATTCCCACTGGATATCTGTCTTATATATGGTAATGTATTTGTTTCCATGCTTCTCTCTCAGTTCCTCTCACCCTCTCCTTCTCTCACTGTGTCCACAAGCCTGTTCTCTGTGTCTGCATCTCTATTGCTGCCCTCCAAATAGGTTAATTAATACCATCTTTCTGGATTCCATACACATGCTTTAAGGACAATATTTGTCTTTCTCTTTCTGACTTGCTTCACTGTGTACAGTAGGCTCTAAGTTCATCCACCTCACTAGGACTAACTCAAATGTGTTCTTTTTAATAGGAATATGTTTTTTTTAGAGCAAATAGTAAAACCATGAGGAGATTCTCATGGATTGGTACCCTTCCTATAGATGTCTACATACATATACATACATAATTTGAAATAAGCACTTATTATACTGCATTTATTACTTCTTTAAGGATTATTATTTATTATGGAAGAGATAAGCCTATGAAAAATCTTGAGAAACAGAGACATATTGTGAGCTTCTTAATTTGAATAATGAAAGTAAGTAGAAACATCATATAAACTTGCAATTAATTACCTTCTCAGCAAGTGAGAGGAGAACTAAAACAACAACAACAAAAAAAAGACTTTGAAAGCTTAAAAAACAATCCTTAGGTTTTATAATGTTCTCTTTGGTGGTAGACTGATAATGTGCTACAAAGGGTGCCTATGTCTTAATCCCGGAAAGCTGTGAATATGTTAGGCTATGTGGCAAGGGGAATTTAAATGTGCAAATGAAAGTAAGTTTCTTAATTGACTGATCTTGAGATGGGGAAATTATTCTGACTTGTGTGGGAGACCCAGTGCAATCACCAGGATCCTTATTAGGATACAGAAGGAAATTGAGTGTCAGAGTGACACAGCATGAGAACAACTTAATCATTTATTGTTGGCTTTGAAGATGGAAGGAGATGAAAACCAAAGAACACAGGCAGCCTCTAGCAGACAGAAAACAAAAGAAATAAGTTCTTTCTTAAATTCTCCAAAAGAATGCAAGTCTGTCAACTCCTTTTTGTTAGCCCAGTGAATACCATTTTCACATCTGACCTCCATAACTGTAAAATAATAATGTTGTTTTAACCTACAAGTGTGTAGCAACTTATTAAAGTAGCAATTTGCAATACAGCATCTATTGCTCTTTTCCTTCAAGTTGATATTTCTCTAGTTCTTGACATATCAGTGATTTTCACTTGAAATGTGGACAACAAGAATATTATGTTTTTAGCTTCTGGATCTTAATTCAATTGCTTTCACTGACCATTTGTGATATCACTGTGGCAGGGGAAGGATGGACATGTCCTTGAATTACCAAGTGGGGGTAGAATGTCAATTGACCACTCAGCCTCTATTGACACTTGGGGATGGAGGATGTCCTCTTAATTAGTTCTGGATGGAGATGGGATTGACAGATCTCCAACACTGCTATTAATATCACCTTGCCTGGAAGGAGCAAGGACACCTCATTATTGCTATTCGTGTTGCCTTGTGGTGAACACCTGCCTTTTTATCTGGTCTTTTAAAAAGTCATTCGAACATGGAGAAAGATAATTGCATTGTGACTTAATGTAGATGAAGTTCAGGTTTCTCATATGGTTTCCACTGATACCAAAAGTCGGGAGTTAATTTACATATTGTTAATATGCTATTTTCATATTACTTGAAAAATTACATATTTTAAACCCAGCAGGAATGACAAATCTTGCTTCTTATGCAGTCTTCTCTGCTATCCATTCAGCTTGTGTGGTACAAGTGATGGAGGGGCGACAGTGTTTTGATGGTGTTTGGCTGATAGAGTTGTTACTGTTAATATTCTTGGTTCTTTGGCTAAAAGGCAAAATTTTATCTAGAAGTTTTGTCTGTGCCCTTTGGAGTTTCTTTGTTCCCTACTTCTTCTACTTCATTTCTTGGATATAAGAACCAAAATGAAGGCCCAGGGAACTCAAAGCTGTATTGGTCTTTGCGCTGTGAGGTCCTTGGCAGATCTATCTTCTCTCTAATTTTCTTTGTTCTCATGTTTTGTGTTTTTGGTTTGTTTTTGTTATTTTATGCTTGTTTCTTTGTTTTCTTGTTCATAAACTGTCCAAGACAGTTTTGTTCTTAGCAGAATAAATAGATTACAATGTATCTACTTCATCTTCCTGGAAGTAGAAATCATGCTAACTTTTTTTTTTAAGTTTTTAATTTTTTTTTAATTTTTAAAGAAATTTATTGAAGTGTAGTTGCTTTTTTTTTTTTTTTTTTTTTTTTTGGTGAAACTAATCAAAGTTGAAATTTGGAATTGCCAAACAACTTTCTGAAGCTTGCACATCGTTTCATCCAGTACCAGTGACTGAATATCTTGATTACCCTTGTATTTTTCCCTACTCCTTTATCTAGAATTATAAATGAGAAACCACATAACTGAGTGCTAACTTGGAGAATGTAAACTTTATTCTAAAAGTAACTCAGAAACATAGATAAGATTTTAGAAAGGCTTGGAAGAGCATGTGATCAAGTCATCCAGATGAGGTTTTTATTTAAAATAAGACTGATTTCTCCTTCTAAAACAATTTTTTCTTCTCTGCATAATCTCCTCTAAATGATGGCTACCTTTTGAGTTGAATACCTATTTAGGGATTTTTGGTTGTTATTCCCACTGATATTTCTCATGGCTCAAAATAGACCAACTGAGAGAAGAAGGCTGTACTGTGTCAGGTTACAGAGTCTCAGGCAGAAAGTGGATAAGGATAGAATAGAATTATTTTGACAGAAGTGCCAAATTAAAACAATTTTTAAAATATGTATTTATATAGCACATCTTAGTCTCCCAGCTGTAAGTACCTGTAGAAAGAGCCAGAAAACACATCAGTTGTACCGAAACCAGCTTTCTTCTGCTTATTGATTCAAACAGATGTGTGTATTTATACACACAACATATATCTCATACATACCAGGAAGCACTGTGTATCAGATATACCATGACAAGCTATAAAATCATAGATTTGTTTTCCCTTTCTTTTATGTTTTTACAAAAGTTCCAATGAAATGATCCTTGTCTAAATAGTTAAAACTTATAGCATTTGACTAAATAAATAACAAGAGTGTATTGAACAATTATGCTGTGCATAGCTGTATAGTAAGGTAGGTGCTTTATGCTTTAAATCTTATCAACACCTTAATTCAATACCACATTCTGATTTTCAGCAATCTCACTCCCTTCTCATTGAGTAGTCCTGGCTAAATGAACACATTTCTTTCACTATCTCTTTTCTTCACTTGAAAATGCCAATGTTTCAATCCCCTATGCTTCTGTCTGACAATAATGTATATCCCCATTTCCTTCCTATACTAACTTCTCCATCTAAGCATTTGTTCCCACTATCCATTTTTAATAAAGAGAAATTATTTCTAAACTTTCTACATTTACAATGCTGGCAGAATCTCAGTAGATTTTTCAGTGCATTCTGATGCCAAAAGAAAAACCTAAAAGTTCCAGTTAAGTAACTAAGTATAAAAACTAGTAATAAATAACTATAACCTATACTCCTCGTCCAAGGTAAGGAACAGTGGCTGTGCTTTGCTGGAGCAGCTGTAAAGAGATACCCCACGCCAAGGTAAGAGAAACCCAAGTAAGATGGTAAGTGCTGCAAGAGGGCATCAGAGGGCAGACACACTGAAACCATACTCACAGAAAACTAGTCAATCTAATCACACTAGGACCACAGCCTTGTCTAACTCAATGAAACCAAGACATGCCTGCAGGGCAACCCAAGACGGGCGATTCACTGTGGAGAGGACTGACAGAATGTGGTCACTGGAGAAGGAAATAGTAAGCCACTTCAATATTCTTGCCTTGAGAACCCCATGAACAGTAGGAAAAGGCAAAATGATAGGATACTGAAAGAGGAACTCCCCAGGTCATTAGGTGCCCAATATGCTACTGGAGATCAGTGGAGAAATAACTCCTGAAAGAATGAAGGGATGGAGGCAAAGCGAAAACAGTACCCAGTTGTGGATGTGACTGGTGATAGAAGCAAGATCCGATGCTGTAAAGAGCAATATGCCATAGGAACCTGCAATGTCAGGTCCATGAATCAAGGCAAATTGGAAGTGGTCTAACAAAAGATGGCAAGGGTGAACGTCGACATTCTAGCAATCAGTGAACTAAAATGGACTGGAATGGGTGAATTTAATTCAGATGACATTACATCTACTACTGTGGGCAGGAATCCCTCAGAAGAAATGGAGCAGTCATCATGGTCAACAAAAGAGTCCGAAATGCAGTACTTGGATGCAATCTCAAAAATGACAGAATGATCGCTGTTCATCTCCAAGGCAAACCTCTCAATATCACAGTTATCCAAGTCTATGCCCCAACCAATTAAACTGAAGAAACTGAAGTTGAACGGTTCTATGAAGACCTACAAGATCTTTTAGACTAACACCCAAAAAAGATGTCCTTTTCATTATAGGGGACTGGAATGCAAAAGTAGGAAGTCAAGAAACACCTGGAGTAATAGGCAAATTTGGCCTTGGAATGTGGAATGAAGCAGGGCAAAGACTAATATAGTTTTGCCAAGCAAATGCACTGGTCATAGCAAACACCCTCTTCCAACAACACATGAGAAGATTCTACACATGGACATCACCAAAATCAGGTTGATTATATTCTTTGAAGCCAAAGATGGAGAAGATCTATACAGCCAACAAAAACAACACCAGGAGCTGACTGTGGCTCAGATCATGAACTACTTATTGACAAATTCAGACTTAAATTGAAGAAAGTAGGGAAAACCGCGAGAGCATTCAGGTATGACCTAAATCAAATCTCTTATGATTATACAGTGGAAGTGAGAAATAGATTTAAGGGCCTAGATCTGGTAGATAGAGTGCCTGATGAACTATGGAAGGAGGTTCATGCCATTGTACAGGAGACAGGGATCAAGACCATCCCCATGGAAAAGAAAGGCAAAAAAGCAAAATGGCTGTCTGGGGAGGTCTTACAAATAGTTGTGTAAAGAAGACAGGTCAAAAAGAAAGGAGAAAAGGAAAGATATAAGCATTTGAATGCAGAGTTCCAAAGAAGAGCAAGAAGAGATAAGAAAGCTTTCTTCAGTGATCAATGCAAATAAATAAAGGAAAACAACTGAATGGGAAAGACTAGAGATCTCTTTGGGAAAATTAGAGATAACAAGGGAACATTTCATGCAAAGATGGGCTCGATAAAGGACAGAAATGGTATGGACCTAACAGAAGCAGAAGATATTAAGAAGAGGTGGCAAGAACACATGGAAGAACTGTACAAAAAAGATCTTCACTCATCTAGAACCAGACATCCTGGAATGTGAAGTCAAGTGGGCCTTAGCAAGCATCACTACAAACAAAGCTAGTGGAGGAGATGGCATTCCAGTTGAGCTATTTCAAATCCTGAAAGATGATTCTGTGAAAGTGCTGCACTCAATATGCCAGCAAATTTGGAAAACTCAGCAGTGGCCACAGGACTGGAAAAGTTCAGTTATCATTCCAATTCCAAAGAAAGGCAATGCAAAAGAATGCTCAAACTACTGCACAATTGCACTCATCTCACATGCTAGTAAAGTAATGCTCAAAATTCTCCAAGCCAGACTTCAGCAATATGTGAACCGTGAACTCCCAGATGGTCAAGCTGGTTTTAGAAAAAGCAGAGGAACCAGAGATCAAATTGCCAACATCCGCTGGATCATGGAAAAAGCAAGAGAGTTCCAGAAAAACATCTATTTCTGCTTCATTGACTATGCCAAAGCCTCTGACTGTGTGGAACACAATGAACTGTGGAAAATTCTGAAAGAGATGGGAATACCAGACCACCTAACCTGCCTCTTGAGAAATCTGTATGCAGATCAGGAAGCAGCAGTTAGAACTGAACATGGAACAACAGACTGGTTCCAAATAGGAAAAGGAGTACATCAAGGCTATATATTGTCACCCTGCTTATTTAACTTCTATGCAGAGTACATCATGAGAAACACTGGACTGGAAGAAACACAAGCTGGAGTCAAGATTGCCGGGAGAAAAATCAATAACCTCAGATATGCAGATGACACCACCCTTATGGCAGAAAGTGAAGAGGAGCTAAAAAGCCTCTTGATGAAAGTGAAAGAGGAGAGTGAAAATGTTGGCTTAAAGCTCAACATTCAGAAAATGAAGATGATGGCATCTGGTCCCATCACGTCATGGAAAATAGATGGGGAAACAGTAGAAACAGTTTCAGACTTCATTTTAGGGGGCTCCAAAATCACTGCAGATTTTGACTGCAGCCATGAAATTAAAAGACGCTTACTCCTTGGTAGAAAAGTTATGACCAACTTAGAGTATATTCAAAAGCAGAGACACTACTATGCCAACTAAGGTCCATCTAGTCAAGGCTATGATTTTTCCTGTGATCCTGTATGGATGTGAGAATTGGACTGTGAAGAAGGCTGAGTGCCAAATAATTGATCCTTTTGAACTGTGGTGTTGGAGAAGACTCTTGAGGGTCCCTTGGACTGTAAGGAGATCAAACCAGTCCATTCTGAAGGAGATCAACCCTGGGATTTCTTTGAAAGGAATGATGCTAAAGCTGAAGCTCTAGTACTTTGGACACCTCATGCGAAGAGTTGACTCATTGGAAAAGACTTTGATGCTGGGAGATACTGGGGGTAGGAGGAGAAGGGGACGACCGAGGATGAGATGGCTGGATGGCATCACGGAGTCGATGGACGTGAGTCTGAGTGAACTCCGGGAGATGGTGATGGACAGGGAGGCCTGGCGTGCTGCAATTCATGGGGTTGCAAAGAGTCGGACATGACTGAGCAACTGTACTGAACTGAACTGAGTCACTTTGTATCTGGTAAAAAATATACATAAATTAAAGAAAACACATTTTTATTTTATGGCTTAAGCCACAGTCACTTATGTCAACTGAAAGGAAAAAGAAAAGCAGAACTTAGAAAATGAGAGCTCTGTTTTACTTGGCAGATATTCTGAAGATTTCAATCCCAAGACACAGTATCTCAGGCAATGCTGAGTAACTGTTCTGAAGGGTCGAAGTGGAGAGCCAGGATATATAGAAATGTTTGTAACAAAGGTCAAGCAGTCAAAACATCAAAAGATTATTGTTAATTATAGAAACCCAGACATTTCAACTTAATGAAATTAGCACTTTTCTGTATACAGGAAGATGTAGGAGTCTGGGCTCATCTAAATCATTTTGTTTTTGATATGCACCTCAGCTATACTATCTGGGGCCATTTTCTCATTCTGAGTCTTCAGGGTACACAATAGCTGCATCATTCCATTCCATTCTGGGTTCCCTCAGGGCTCACCACTGGGGCAGCTGTAACATGGTGGATTCGTATTTTTCATGAACACTTCCTATGGGGATAGATGTGCCTATTGGACAGTGCACAACTTCTCAAAACATAAAATCTTACTGGATGTCACCACCCTCACACCCTGTTTCATAGTGATTCTCTCATTATACCTGCATTTTATGGCAGCAAATACTAACACAGCTTCACATCAGTAAGAGTATGGTACAGTCTAAAGGAGGGCATAGCAATCCACTCCAGTACTCTTGCCTGGAGAATCCCATGGACAGAGGAGCCTGGCAGGCTATAGTACATAGGCTCACAAAGAGTAGGATATAGCTTAGCATGCACATACACACATAGTCTAAAGTCTAAACTGCCTAATACCTTACCTAAGTAGTTGACAAGGTACATTGTTGTTTTCAAATATTACTGTGTTTTCCTCAAAATTTTAAATGATCCCACCCAGAAATGGACATGACTGAAGCAACTTAGCATATATGCATACACCATGGATCCAGGTCACCATGGTGTTCCAGACATTTGAGCACTTAGTTCAGCAACCATGGTCAAGTATCAACAACAGAGCCAGAAAGTCTCAGCTCAAATCCAGCTCTGCCATCTTCTAGGTATGCACCTCAAGAAGCATCTAATCTTCGTTTGTGTGTGTGTGTGTGTGTGTGTGTGTGTGTGTGTGTGTGTATTTTCATTTGAAACGTTTACAATGTTCAAAATTTGAAAAGGAATATATCAAGACTGTATACTGTCACCCTGCTTATTTAACTTATATGCGGAGAACATGTGAAATGTCAGACTAGATGAATCACAAGCTGAAATCAAGATTGTCGGGAGAAATATCAACAACCTCAGATACTTGAGATGATACCCATGGTAGAAAGCAAGGAGCAACAAAAGAGCCTCTTGATAAGGATAAAGAAGGAGAATGAAAAAGTTGGCTTCAAGCTCAACGTTCAAAAATCTAAGATCACAGCATCTGTTCCCATCACTTCATGGAAAATAGAAGAGGGAAAGTGGAAGCAGTGACAGACTATTTTCTTGGGCTCCAAAATCATTGTAGATGATAACTGAAGCCATGAAATTAAAAGATGCTTGCTTCTTAGAAGGAAAGCTATGAAAAATCTAAACAGTGTATTAAAAGGTGGAGAAATCATTTTTTCAACAAAGGTCCATATACTCAAGGCTATGGTTTTTCAAGTAGTCACATATAATGTGACATATAAAATAGGTTGAGCACTGAAGAATTGATATTTTCAAATTCTGGTCCTGGAGAAGACTTTTGAGAGTTCCCTTCAACTACAAGGAACTCAAACCAGTCAATCCTAAAGAAAATCAACCCTGAATGTTCATCAGAAGGACTGATGCTTAAGTCTGAAGTTCCAACACTTTGGTCACCTGATGCAAAGAGCCACTCATTGGAAAAGACCCTGATACTGGGAAAGATTGAAGGCAAAAGAAGAAGGGTGTGGAAGTGGATAAGATGGTTAGATATCATCACTAACTCAACGGAGATGAATTTAAGCAAATTCCAAGAGATAGTGAAGGACAGGGGAACCTGGTATGCTGCTGTCAATGGGGTCACAAAGAGTTGGACACTACTTAGCAACTGAACAACAACAGCAAATAACTTTGTACTAATGCTTACAATAACAGTATTCATTTTGTAGATTTGTAGTGAAAATTAAGTAAACTTCTATAAGCAATGCCTTTTTAAAAAATCTATGCATAGAATATACATTGTCCAAATAAGCGTTACCTATCAAAATATTAGCAACGTCTTCATTTTCCAAAATCTTTAATCTGTCAATTAGATGTTTTCCACAAGGCCTAATGCAGATTAAAGGCTCCTTCCAGTCTGAAAATAAGAAAGAAACATATTGAGAGAAGTTGTACAAATAGAAAACCATAAAAGCTCCCCTGTCCATTAATCCAAGACTTTCCATCCTTGCTCAAGTAATGCCACATCTCTGTAGCTGTTGTCTCCAACTCCTGAACTGAAGGTTTCGCACTACAGGAAAGGTACAGTAACTAGATACTGTTCAACAGGTGAGTTTCTGTCCCCTTATGCTACCTGCCTCTATCGATAAGTACAAACCAGTTTGAGTTTTTGTCCAGAGCAAGTAAGCAAGTTCACGCAGTGTATCCCGGGGCAAACAGGAGACCAAAAGAACACAACTCTCATTTTGCATTATTTCCTTTCCTACATGCCTAATGGCAACACTTGATGTGCTTTTCAACTTGTTCTTACTTGGAAAGAAGGTTTACTCTTGAGCAAGAGATCTTAAAGTCCCTCAATGTATCCTTGCTCCTGAAAAATTGAAGGAATCCATCACTAAAGTGATAAGCAGGATGATGGAATTTGTGAGCAGAGGAAAATAGTTGGGTAATAGGATGTTGCCCTGTGAAATAAGATATCTGTGGAGTCATTTAGCTCTTAGTAAATACATGATAGAGAAGAGAATTAAAAGTTCATTCAAATAGAATTAAATATGAAAAATGAGAGGGCAAATGGGATCTTGTTTAAATACTCTGTATTCTCAGCTAGGTGAGATAAAGCCGCAGGCCCTCATCTTGACAATAACTTATTGCCTAGAAGAATTTTCATTACTGCTTTTTCACTGAGATAGCTTCATCAATAAAAAGTATAAAGGATAAGAACAATGTCAAAATATCATGACCCAAGAAGGAACCATCTTCTTTATTCTCAGTGAAAAACGTTCTTTAAAAGGATTTGCTTTGACTTTAGTCAGAAAACTTATCTTATTTACAAAGTAAGTAAAGGGAAATCTCTCAGTCATGTCTGACACATTGAGACACAATAGACTTTACAGTCCATGGAATTCTCCAGGCTGGAGTATTGGAGTGGGTAACCTTTCCCTTCTACAGGGGATCTTCCCAACCCAGGGACTGAACCCAAATCTCTCATATTGTAGGCAGATTCTTTACCAGCTGAGCCTCATGGGAAGTGCATTTACAAAATAAGGAAAATACCATAACACATTTGGTCTAAAAGTATCCAGCAAAGGACAGGGCAAGAAATTGCAATTCTATCAGCAGTGCTGAAGCCAAAATATTTTAGTGTTCTCTACACACAAACCAAAGTGGGCTTGGAGGCTCAATATTTTGGGTTTTATCCATAGTTCTGCTTCTTAGTCTTAGACCATGGACAAATTATTTAAGGTGCCCTGGACTCTGGTTCCTCATCTCTAGGGGATGGGCATCTTACCAGAAAGCAATTCATATTGCAGCTGAATAAAAGTCACAGAAACTGTCCTCAGAGAGACTCTTTTTCACTTCATCCTACTCTAGGGCCTCTCACACTCCTTCCAGTTGATTCCCAGAGGCCTCAGGACTGTCACACATTAGTTGATGCTCTTACCTATGAGAAGCAAGTACCATTTTCTTCTCTGCTTACAAAACTCACATCTTTCGTTGCTGTGAAAACACAGGGTCTGTTAGAGACTTTCCTGTCTCCCTTGAAGATGCTTGATGCTGCTGGATGTCCAGATTAGAGTCAATATCATTTTAGTGTTTCTCATTTTCTTTAGGACTCTTTCTGTGTGAAGCTCTAACTGCTCCCCCAGGCTATTACACTTTTAAGGTCTCAATCACTTTTTGTTTACAATGTTTTCATTCTGCTTATTTCATTGCACTAATTTATGTATGTGACTCACTCCTCAACATTTATTGAGTGAATCAATTAATTAAAGAAGGTGTGCAAGTGAACAATGATGAGGCTTTTAACACTGGAGAAAGCAGTGTAATAGAAAGTGAGTTTTAACTTCCTTGGGATTTAAAGCTTTCCCTACCCAAGGCCCACATGACACAACTTCCAAGCAATCAATACAATTTCTTTCTTGGCTGGAAAATGCCATTATTGGTCCAAGTTAAATCTGTATAGAAATCAGAATTTTAGCAGTTGAATTTTTTTAAAGATAATGTAAGAGGAAAGGAGTTAGATTGTTACTCAACCCTTCCAGACCAAGGGAGAGCAACAGTAATAAGACAGCCAGAATCAGAGAGAGACAGACTGTCTTATTTTGGTCTTCATCCTCATGGCTTAGAATAAAGTGGAATAGAATAGAATGAGACACATAATATTATCTATTTATCATCTATCTACATATATATGGAATGAATTAATGAATGAATGCATAGACCTCTGAACAGGTGGACACAGATAGATGTTCTGAAAGTTAAAATGCATCACTGTCCTCTTCTTTATCCTGATAGAATAATTTAGTTCACTTTCTTTTTTCTTTCTGTACATTCCGAGAACTGAGACTAAGAAAATGCTTGTAAGCATAAAAATTGTTGATATTTTTCAGTGGAGAAGAAGTTTGCAAGTAAATGAAGTTGTCAGAACTTGGTCTGAGCAGTAAACTGAAGGTGAATCTCACCATCCTAATGGTAGACACACACACACACACACACACACACACACACACACACACCTCTTTATATCTCATCAACTTGTTAATAACACTCGGATTTTACCACTAAGGATCCAGTTACTTGCTTCTAGAGTCTTTATTTTACAATATAAATTACCTGGTAGATTCTTTTCAAAGATGGGGTGGGACATAAGAAGTTGGGAATGGGTAGGGAGGACAGAGGTGTTTTGAGCATGGATCCCTAGAGAGAAGGCATCGCATAGCCTTCACACACCCTAACACTTAGACTAAATCCACAAAATCTATCTCCGTGTGTCTGCTAACCTCTCATGTGTTAACAAATTTACTCCTCCCAAAACACTGTGAGAGAAGATATTATTATTAGTCATGCTACATTAAGGAGGGGGGGGGGATAAAAACTGAGACCAAAAGACTTAAGTTCATTTCCATGTATGGATATGTTCTAAGTGCCTTCAGTCTTGTCCAACTCTGCAATCCTATAGGTTGTAGCCCATCAAGCTCCTCTGTCCATGGGATTTTTTTCAGGCAAGAATACTGCAGCGGGTTATCCTGTTCTCCTCCAGGGAATCTTTTCAACTCAGGAATCAGAGCCATGTCTCTTATGTTTCCTGCATTGGCAGGTGGGTTCTTTACCACTAGCACCACTTGGGAAGCTCTGAAATTCATTTCAAATAAAGCCATTAAGTGGGGGATCTGGAAATTAAATGCAGACATTTGAAACTCATATTATACAATAATAAAGGCTGAAATAGAAACTTCTATCTCACTCTTGTCAGCAAGAAGTTAGCATTGTCCCTGATTCCACAGAAATGGTTCAACATCACAACCATCACTAAATAAATAATAAGCAAATATGTATATATGTATAAACATACATGTGCATATTTTTATCCTAGACCCCCCCTTTCCTGTTTATTTTTATCCCTAATCCTGCAGCTAACTCTGCAATTTGAGGGCTCAGATTCTAAAAATTCAAATAGGCACACAAAACAGAAAGTGTATTGAATATTTATTTATTTAATATAGAATAGCAGGAGCCCCAGGAGCTAAAAACTTTGGTTTTGGGAGATTTTTGAGGCTTGATTTATTTATTTAGAAAACTATTAGGCTATCTTCTAGGAGATATAACATCAAGTTAAAATTTTGCCATTAACCTCTATGGCTCATCACTAATGGTCTAAACTTTATTTTCCTAATCCATGAAATGAACTATTGAGTTCCATGACATATGAATTTCCTAATGTTTATGAAATCTTAACTTTTTCTTTTTTATTAATATTAAGTAATAATGAGAGGAAATATTGTGATAAAATGTTATTAGTTGTAGCTTATTTTTATAGCTATCACATTAGTGTGACTTATCAAACAGGCTTAAGATCCTGGTCAGAAGCTTTTATTGTATTGCTTTAAATAAAGTCCAATCCTGAAAACTTTGATTCATTCTCCCTCCTTATAAGTTTGGCATCTCATTGCATATTAACTAGTCTTCTGCCTTGTCTTACAAGATTTAATCAGGTTATTTTTTGAGAAATGTTTTGACATTTTTATCTTTTACAAAGGGTAGAATGTTTTAAGATGTATACATTCAAGAAACTCAGAGTTGCTATAATTTTATAAACTTCATACAGAAATAACACAAACAAGAACATGATCACTCAAATAACATTATAAGATATAAGCAAATACAATTTGACTGTTATGTAAATTGCATGAGAGACATAGGTACCTAGAAATGTGAACTTCAAGAAGCTAATAATTTGTTTTAAATACATTGTAGGTGCAGTAATTTAATATCATCATAGAGTTCCTTTATATGTAAGACACTAAAGCAGATGTCGAGCTATTTTATTTTGAAGACATTTTATTTTATCTATGGAAGATAATATATTTAGGAATTATTATGAGATCAATAAAAAACAAGACAGCTGGCATATAAAATCTGATAGAGTCTTAATCACTGAAATCCAAAGCAAGTTTACGTCTACCTAGGTAACATTTCAGACACATTGGTCAACACATGTTACTTTCTATTTGGTAAGTGTATTTTTAGTCACTCAGTCATATACGACATTTGGGACCCAATGGACTGTAGCCTGCAAAGACAGGAATTCTGTCCTTGGAATTCTCCAGGCAAGAATATTGAAGTGGGTAGTCATTCCCTTCTCCAGGGGTCTCTTCCCAACCCAGGATGAACTACATACATCAGTTGGAGCCTTGTGTTCATTGTGAGCTAAGTGAAAAATCATTCCTTTCACAAATATTTATTTGTAGGTCCTAGTTAGACTTCTAGGCTTTGAAATTGAGGCAGACACATTCTTTTGCTCTCACAGAGCTTGCATTTCAGTGAGGGGAGCAGGATATATATTTATATTTATATAGGATATATATATATATAATATATATATATATATATAGTTGCTATGTTGCTAACTCGCTTCATTTGTGTCTGACTCCATGCGACCCCAATAGATGGCAGCCCGTTAGGCTCCCCCATCCCTGAGATTCTCCAGGCAAGAACATTGGAGTGGGTTGCCATTTCCTTCTCCAATGCATGAAAGTGAAAAGTGAAAGTGAAGTCACTCAGTAGTGTCCGACTCTTAGCAACCCCATGGACTGCAACCCACCAGGCTACTCCGTCAATGGGATTTTCCAGGCAAGAGTACTGGAGTGAGGTGCCATTGCCTTCACATATATACAGAGTAAATTTTAGGAAGCAAAGAAAAACACAAATCATTTTAACGGGGTGATTTGATAGATAGTACAAATAATTATTTAAATGGGAGATCTTATAAGGTTTCAGTGATGCTGAACTGACAAGTGAAAAAAGAAAGGCAAATAGATAAAGATAGCATGGTCAGGTCTACAGGGATTCAGAGCCTTGAGAGCAAAGTAAAACACGTGACTTTCATTTTAAATCTGAAAAAATCTTGTGAGATGGGGAAAACATTTAATTAACTTCTCTTAATTCTTGAATTGTATGTCAGCCATTCCAGCACTGTTATATATCCTGATACCATTTGTACTTACTCTCCCTCCATTATGCTAGATTTTCCTTTTTAATCATATTTCTTTCTCCCTCTCCAAAGATTGAAACAGTGGCTCCAGATTTCTTTCCTTTTACATCAGGCAACATTTCAGCACAACCCTTTTATTCCCACTTTCAAAATTAGATAGTCTATTGTATAATGCTTGATAATCTTAAAAGGGGATAATTCTTGTTCACATAACTATCAATTGAATCTGTCTTGAATTGGAAGTTCCTAGGCTAAGTTAAAGGCTTCCCTGGTGGCTCAGAGGCTAAAGTGTCGGCCTGAAATGCGGAAGACACGAGTTCAGTCCCTGAGTTGGGAAGATCCCCTCATTGAAGACGTTAGTTTTGACCAAAATATCACTAATTTGTTTTTTCAATTTTCTTTGTTAAATGTAAGGTATTTTATTCAAATTCAATAAAGCAAGGAAAGGCATACCCTTTATGATCTCTTGGAATAAAGTAGCAAAAGAAAACTGAGTAAAAGGATTTTTCAAAATTAGCCAAACATAACTCAAAGTAGCCAAATAATTCAGCTTTTTTCCTAATATTTTTTGCTTTATTCCAGATGGTAATGGACACCTTCTCCTCTACATTTAGAGAACATAGTGCTTATCATTTCATTCTAGTTTTAGTGGATGAATAAGCAAAGACTACACTCAAATAAGACTCTTAAAAATATTAATATTTATTCCACATGCATCCCAGTAGAATTCAAGTTTTGAAGTTTACAAAGTTTGGCTTTGCCTAATTAATGTTTATTTTTCTTCATCACTGATGTACAATGAAGAAGCAAAATAACATCTTTGAGGGCATTTTTACGGGAGTAAAAGTAATGCATTTCATTAAAATTCAACACACCAAGACATACTTGTTTTGTTTTCCAATTGTTTAATCCCTTAACTACACACATCTTATTTGGAAATATATGAACATATAAGAACTTATGTTTACGAAGCTTTATTGTCTGGATACGTCTCTCTCATACAAATATACAAAAATAGTACTATACCTCTCTTTAGACGGTGATTGCACCCATGAAATTAAAAGATGCTTACTTCTTGAAAGGAAAGTTATGACCAACCTAGATAGCATATTCAAAAACAGAGACATTACTTTGCCAACAAAGGTCCATCTAGTCAAGGCTATGATTTTTCCAGTAGTCATGTATGGATGTGAGAGTTAGACTGGTGAAGAAAGCTGGGCACCGAAGAATTGATGCTTTTGAACTGTGGTGTTGGAGAAGACTCTTGAGAGTCCCTTGGACTGCAAGGAAATCCAACCAGTCCATTCTAAAGGAGATCAGTCCTGGGTGTTCTTTGGAAGGAATGATGCTAAAGCTGAAACTCCAGTACTTTAGCCATCTCATGTGAAGAGTTGACTCATTGGAAAAGACTCTGATGTTGGGAGGGATTGGGGGCAGGAGGAGAAGGGGACGACAGAGAATGAGATGACTGGATGGCATCACCTACTCGATGGACATGAGTTTGAGTGAACTCCGGGAGTTGGTGATGGACAGGGAGGCCTGATGTGCTGCAATTCATGGGGTCGCAAAGAGTTGGACATGACTGAGCGACTGAACTGAACAGAACTGAATTGAACAGCTCTCATATAGATTGTTTATCATTCCACACTTTAGCTAGGCAATGGTGAATTTCTCATCTCTAGTCAACTTCTCTCTGTCTTTATTCTCCTCCATAATCCTTTCAGATAATTATCCACCAGACTTCCAGGCATGAGATTCAGCTATTTTGTTTTATGTATTTTTTTTTTTCCTTCATGGAACAGAAGGAAAATATTTATTTCATGGATGAAAGCGTGCATTTTCTCCAAAGACATAAGAGTTTTTTCCAGAAAAGCAGCAATTATCTTCACTTTGTAAGAAATTACAAACGACTCTATGAAGTGCCAAAATTGATGTGGAAACACTTAATACTTTAAGACATATTGGAGGATGAGAAGGAAGTCTGAAGACTTCTCAGAAACATCAACTAATGGTGTATGGAGCCCTTGACTTCATTCCTATTGACCTTGTGTATTAAAACACACACACACACACACACACACACATTACTGCTTGTTTGAAGAATGATCATAAAATTCTGTTAAATCTCTGTGACTTGAATTCTATACAAAGAGCAGGGAGTAGTCATAGACTTTTTGTTGACTATTGATTTAATCCTTCAACTGGTTTATTAAATCCTTCACTTGCTTAGCCTTTGCTAGTGCTCCTATGTTATTATAGAAGTTTTCTGGTCCTTGATGGCCTGCTGTGCAACTCGTCTTATGCATATGTCCTTAGGGTCCTAGGTTTATAAAATCAACAAATATAAGTCTTACAAGTTGACCACAGAGAATCATTTATAAATAGGCAATTTTTAAGGACAAAGTAGCCCCTTTACAGAATTGTTGTCCTCTATCTATGCTTAATCAAAGGGATTTAGGGTTATAGCATATATAGACTGCTTCCCAGGTGGCACTACTGGTAAAGAACCTGCCTGCCAAAGCAGCAGACTTGAGAGATGTGGGTTCAATCCCTGGATCAGGAAGATTCCCTGGAGGAGGGCATGAGAACCCACTCCAGTGTTCTTGCCTGGAGGATCCCATGGACAGAGGAGCCTGGTTGGCTACAGTCCATAGTGTCACACAGAGACGGTGATGCTTGAAGTGACTTAGCATGGCATGGCACACATACATAGGTTAATGGACTGTGTTCTTTATTTTTCATATGTATGGGGGATGTATAACCCTGGTGGTTTCCAGATATATATTCCACACTTCTCAGTGTCCTGGATTTCATAAACACACAGAAATGTCATGGACTTTAATATAGCCTTAGGTCTGGTTTGGTAGCTGGTAGCCATCTTAACCATTTTTACCTCATTGTTCTTTTGCTTTCTAATGGTTTAAAATGAAGTACTTATTTTCAAATTGCTAAATCTTGAAGGATCTTTATATAACATCTACTTTATTAGTATTGGTTGCCTCCTGACATCACCATGCTCTCACCTCGTGCCTAACATAGTTTCAACACTGTAAGATGGGACCCAGAGAGTGGGACACCACATTCTATGACAGAGTTTGGGTCAGAAATCAAAGCCATTTCACTTCTGATCTGGTTCCTCCTCCTCCTGCCTGGGAACTTAGCTGTCCCTGGTTTCCCTGCCTCAAAATCAACTTCCTGTAGCAGCTTTGACTGTGTCCCTTATGTTTTTTTCTTTCACCAACTAAGGCTTTTTGATTTTTCCCCATGCCTTACTTCTTCCTCAGACCCTAGTTCTTTTCTTTAGTCTGCACCTGGTATGGCTTTAGAACAAATGGGACTCAGAGGAAACTGTAAAAGATTAAGTTATTCTTATTCCCTAGGAAAATCCCATGGGCGAAGGAGCCTGATGGGCTGCAGTCCATGGGGTCGCTAAGAGTCGGACACGACTGAGTGACATCACTTTCACTTTTCACTTTCATGCATTGGAGAAGGAAATGGCAACCCACTCCAGTGTTCTTTTCTGGAGAATCCCAGGGACGGGGGAGCCTGGTGAGGTGCTGTCTCTGGGGTCGGACACAACTAAGTGACTTAGCAGTAGCAGCAGGGCTTCCCTGATGGCTCAGAGGGTAAAACATCTGCCTGCAATGCAGGAGACCCAGGTTCGATCCCTGGTTTGGGACTATCCCTTGGAGAAGGAAATGGCAACCCACTCTAGTGTTCTTGCCTGGAGAATCCCATGGATGGAGGAGCCTGTTAAGCTACAGTCCATGGGGTCTAAGGGGGTATGACTTCACTTTCACTTATTACCCATAGAACAGTTAGTGGCCCCAACCCTAATACCTTCATTGAAACAATCATAATACTACCAATATTCAGTTTAGCTCATAATTTATTGCAAAAATACAACACGTTTTCTGATCCAAGTGCCTTGGTTCTTCTGATGCAAGGGTGTATTTAGAAAAAAAAAAAAAATTAAGAGTTTAGGATGATACCATTCTAATCATGTGTGTATATACATACATTTTGACTGGAATATTATACTGATCACCTACAGGCTTTACTTTAAAAAAAAGAAAATCATTCTGAATTGCAAGCAAAATGTTAATCTCTTCTTATATATCCACATTTTAGTACATTTCAGATTTAAAAAATTTAAAATAATAGCTGAAAATTCATTTTTATAGTGTTTGCCTGGTGACTCAGACAATAAAAAAATTGTTTATAATTCAGGAGACCTGGGTTTGATCCCTAGGTCAGGAAGATCCTCTGAAGGAGGGAATGGCTACCCACTCCAGTATTCTTGCCTGGTGAGCTCCGTGGACAGAGGAGCCTGGAGGGCTACAGTCCATGTGGTTGCAAAGGGTTGGACACAACTGCGAGTAACACACACACATTCACTTTTATATTAAGCTGATATTATTATACATTCAAGAATTATAAACCCTAAAAATCAAGAATAATTACTTTTGTAGCTTCAATTTCTAATTCTTCATTATTGAATAACTAAAATATAAATTATTAAAATTGTCCAGTCATAATTATGTAATTAAACAAGGTAAACAAATATTTCAATAAATATAATTAGGCTTCCATAGCAATGTGATTGTTTTGAAGTGCATGTGTGTTTGCTTTCTCTTGCCTCTATTCCTATTGAACTGATAATAAGGAATTGAGGACATTATGTGATAGGAAACAGAACAGGAACAGGGCTATCAACAAATAAGAAGTTCAAGGTGTTGACAGAAAAATCACTTAGATGGAAGAAATCTCAGCTCAGGATAAAAGCCATAGGAGCCTGCAGCAGAAGAGATGTCCCTAAGAGGGACACCAGGAATGCCGTCTGGAAGGTTCCAAGGTAAGAACAAAAGATCAACCTGGAAATAAGAGGATAAATATAATAACTGCTTAACTCAGTCTAGGCTCCTGGCTGTTCATAGCCTCTTATACTCTTCAACCTTCCTCCTACACCAAGATGTAATGAGGCATGAATACCCACTGAGAAAAAAACAATTTAAAGATAGAAAACAAAGGCTCATTATCTAAAACTCTTGCAAAAACTATCTAGGAAAACTGGAAATGGCATTAATTCTACTCTAAATGGGGGGAAAGACAGATAAAATCCATAATTATAACTTTTATTAAATCTGAGAAGCCCTCCATATGATTTTCTTCATCAAAAGACCAGATAAAATCAGAACTCTTCCATGTGTTTCCCTCCGCATCCCTCAAATCATTCCAATGCCTAAAGCAAGTGTTTTGCCTGTATGTCTACAACTCTGACACATCTTCTTCTGCCTGGGTGTCTAAAGTGTGTTACGTAAGCATCCTATTTTCTCCAGGGTACTAATTTCCTTAAGGTAAAAAGGATGTCTAAAGAAATTGTATGTGTAATCCCCTATAAGCTATGTACTGTTTCATTAACAGTTCTTTCTTTTTATTGTCAATTAATCCACTACCATGTGCCTGACACAGTTTTTGTTGCTTGAAATATAGCACTTAAAATAGATTGTGTTTTTAAAATTGACAGTCTGGGAGGGAAATAGACATTATAAGTAAATAACAAAGCTTATGGAGGTGATGAAATTCCAGTTGAGCTATTTCAAATTCTAAAAGATGATGCTGTTAAAGTGCTGTGCTCAGTATGCCATTAAATTTGGAAAACTCAGCAGTGGCCACAGGACTGGAAAAGGTCAGTTTTCTTTCCAGTCCCAAAGAAGGGCAATGCCAAAGAATGTTCATTGCACTCATCTCACAGGCTAGCAGTGTAATGCTCAAAATTCTCCAAGCCAGGTTACGTGAACCAAGAAATTCCAGATGTTCAAACTGAATTTAGAAAAAGCAGAAGAACCAGAGATCAAATTGCCAACATCCACTGGATCATGGAAAAAGCAAGAGAATTCCAGAAAACATCGACTACTGCTTTATTGATTACACCAAAGTATTTGACTGTGTAGATCAAAACAAACTATGGAAAATTCTTCAAGAGATGGGAACAAGAGACCACCTTTCCTGTTTCCTGAGAAAACTGTATGCAAGTCAAGAAGCAACAGTTAGAACTGCACATGGAACAACAGACTGGTTCCAAATCAGGCAAGGAGTACTTCAAGGCTGTATATTGTCATCCTGCTTATTTAACTTATATGCAGAGTACAACATATGAAGTGCTGAGCTGAATGAACACAAACCGAAATCAAGATTGCTGGGAGAAATATCAAGTAACCTCAGATATGCAGATGATATCTCTCTTCTGGAAGAAAGTGAAGAGGAACTGAAGAGCTTCTTGATGAAACTAAAAGAGAAGAGTGGAAAAGTTGGCTTAAAACTCACCATTCAGAAAACTAAGATCATGGCATCTGGTTCCATCACTTCATGGCATATAAAAGGGGAAACAGTGGAAACAGTGGCAGACTTTGTTTTGGGAGGGCTCCAAAATAACTGCAGATCGTGACTGAAGCCATGAAATTAAAAGTCTCTTGCTCCTTGGAAGAAAATCTATGACCAACCTAGACAGCATATTAAAAGCATATTACTTTGCTGACAAAAGTCCATCTAGTCAAAGCTATGTTTTTTCCAGTAGTCATGTATGGATGTGAGAGTTGGATCATAAAGAAAGCTAAGCACTGAAGAACTGATGCTTTTGAACTGTGGTGTTAGAGAAGATTGATGGGAGTCCCTTGGACTGGAAGGAGATCCAACCAGTCAATCCTAGAAGAAATCAGTCCTGAATATTCATTGGAAGTGGTAGCTTTCTGTGAACAATGTCTGATTCATGATCTCTGAAGATTTAACTTCAGGACCAAGGACCAGGCTTGATCACTCAAGTTCTTTCGTTTCAGTTCAGTCCAGTCGCTCAGTCGTGTCCAACTCTTTATGACCCCATGAATTGCAGGACGCTAGGCCTCCCTGTCCATCATCAAACCCGGAGTTCAGTCAACCTCACATCCATCGAGTTGGTGATACCATCCAGCCATCTCATCCTCTGTCGTCCCCTTCTCCTCCTGCCAAAATCCCTTCCAACATCACGGTCTTTTTCAATGAGTCAGCTCTTTGCATGAGGTGGCCAAAGTATTGGAGTTTCAGCTGTAGCATCATCCCTTCCAAAGAACACCCAGGACTGATCTTTAGAATGGATGAGTTGAATCTCCTTGCATTCCAGGAGACTCTCAAGAGTCTTCTCCAACACCACAGTTCAAAATCATCAGTTCTTCAGTGCTCAGCTTTCTTCACAGTCCAACTCTCACATCCATACATGACCACTGGAAAAACCATAGCCTTGACTAGACGGACCTTTGCTGGCAAAGTAACGTCTCTGTTTTTGAATATTCTATCTAGGTTGGTCATAACTTTCCTCCAAGGAGTAAGTGTCTTTTAATTTCATGGCTGCAGTCACCATCTGCAGTGATTTTGGAGCCCCCAAAAATAAAGTCTGACACTGTTTTCACTGTTGCCCCATCTATCTATCATGAAGTGATAGGACCAGATGCTATGATCTTCGTTTTCTGAATGTTGAGCTTTAAGCCAACTTTTTCACTCTCCTCTTTCACTTGCATCAAGAGGCTTTTCAGTTCCCCTTCACTTTCTGCCATAAGGGTGTTGTCATCTGCATATCTGAGGTTATTGATATTTCTCCCTTCAGTCTTGATTCCAGCTTGTGTTTCTTCCAGCCCAGCATTTCTCACTATGTACTCTGCATATAAGTTAAATAAGCAGGGTGACAATTCTTTTCCAATTTGGATTCCTTTTATTTCTTTTTCTGCTCTGATTGCTGTGGCCAAAACTTCCAAAACTATGTTGAATAATAGCAGTGAAAGTGGGCACCCTTGGCTTGATCTTGACTTTAGGGGAAATGCTTTCAATTTTTCACCATTGAGGATAATGTTTGCTGTGGGTTTGTCATATATAGCTTTTATTATGTTGAGGTATGTTCCTTCTATTCCTGCTTTCTGGAGAGTTTTTATCATAAATGGATGTTGAATTTTGTCAAAGGCCTTCTCTGCATCTATTGAGATAATCATATGGCTTTTATTTTTCAATTTGTTAATGTGGTGAATTATATTGATTGATTTGTGGATATTGAAGAATCCTTGCATCCCTGGGATAAAGCCCACTTGGTCATGGTGTATGATCTTTGTAATGTGTTGTTGGATTCTGATTGCTAGAATTTTGTTAAGGATTTTTGCATCTGTGTTCATCAGTGATATTGGCCTGTAGTTTTCTTTTTTTGTAGCATCTTTGTCAGGTTTTGGTATTAGGGTGATGGTGGCCTCATACAATGAGTTTGGAAGTTTACCTTCCTCTGCAACTTTCTGGAAGAGTTTGAGTAGGATAGGCGTTAGCTCTTCTCAAAATTTTTGGTAGAATTCAGCTGTGAAGCCGTCTGGACCTGGGCTTTTGTTTGCTGGAAGATTTCTGATTACATTTTCAATTTCCGTGCTTGTGATGGGTCTGTTAAGATTTCCTATTTCTTCCTGGTTCAGTTTTGGAAAGTTGTACTTTTCTAAGAATTTGTCCATTTCTTCCACATTGTCCATTGTATTGGCATATAATTGCTGATAGTAGTCTCTTATGATCCTTTGTATTTCTGTGTTGTCTGTTGTAATCTCTCCATTTTCATTTCTAATTTTATTGTTTTCATTTTTCTCTCTTTGTTTCTTGATGAGTCTGGCTAATGGTTTGACAATTTTATTTATCCTTTCAAAGAACCAGCTTTTGGCTTTGTTGATTTTTGCTATGGTATCTTTTGTTTCTTTTGCATTTATTTCTGCCCTAATTTTTTTTTTGTCTTTTTTTTTTTTAATTTTAAAATCTTTAATTCTTACATGTGTTCCCAAACATGAACCCCCTTCCCACCTCCCTCCCTATAACATCTCTGTGGGTCATCCCCATGCACCAGCCCCAAGCATGCTGTATCCTGCGTCAGACATAGACTGGTGATTCAATTCTTACATGAAAGTATACATGATAGAATGCCATTCTCCCAAATCATCCCACCCTCTCCCTCTCCCTCTGAGTCCAAAAGTCCGTTATACACAGCTGTGTCTTTTTTGCTATCTTGCATACAGGGTCGTCATTGCCATCTTTCTAAATTCCATATATATGTGTTAGTATACTCTATTGGTGTTTTTCTTTCTGGCTTCCTTCACTCTGTATAATCGGCTCCAGTTTCATCCATCTCATCAGAACTGATTCAAATGAATTCTTTTTAACGGCTGAGTAATACTCCATTGTTTTTAAGATTTCTTTCCTTTTACTAACTCTGGGGTTCTCCAATTCTTCCTTTTCTAGTTGCTTTAGTTGTAGAGTTAGGTTATTTATTTGACTTTTTTATTGTTTCTTGAGGTATGCCTGTATTGCTATGAACTTTCTTCTTAGCACTGCTTTTATAGTGTCCCACAGGTTTTGGGTTGTTGTGTTTTCATTTTCATTAGTTTCTATGCACATTTTGATTTCTTTTTTGATTTCTTCTGTGATTTGTTGGTTATTCAGAAGCATGTTGTTCAGCCTCCATATGTTGGAATTTTAAATAGTTTTTCTACTGTAATTGAGATCTAATCTTAATGAACTATGGTCAGAAAATATGCTTGGAATGATTTTGATTTTTTTGAATTTATAAAGGTTAGATTTATGGCCCAGGATGTGATTTATCCTGGAGAAGGTTCCGTGAGCACTTGAGAGAAAGGTAAAATTCATTGTTTTGGGGTGAAATGTCCTATAGATATCAATTAGGTCTAACTGGTCTGTTGTATCATTTAAAGTTTGCGTTTCTTTGTTAATTTTCTGTTTAGTTGATCTGTCCATAGGTGTGAGTGGGGTACTAAAGTCTCCCACTATTATTGTGTTATTGTTAATTTCCCCTTTCATACTTGTTATCATTTGTTGCGATGCTCCTATGTTGAGTGCATATATATTTATAATTGTTATATTTTCTTCTTGGATTTATCCTTTGATCATTATGCAGTGGCCTTCTTTGTCTCTTTTCACAGCCTTTGTTTTAGAGTCTATTTTATCTGATATGAGTATTGCCACTCCTGCTTTCTTTTGGTCTCTATTTGCGTGGTATACCTTTTTTCCAGCCCTTCACTTTCAGTCTGTATGTGTCCCTTGTTTTGAGGTGGGTCTCTTGTAAGCAGCATATATAGGGGTCTTGTTTTTGTATCCATTCAGCCAGTCTTTGCCTTTTGGTTGGGGCGTTCAACCCATTTACGTTTAAGGTAATTATTGAGAAGCATGATCATGTAGCCATTTACTTTATTGTTTTGGGTTTGGGTTTATATACCCTTTTTGTGTTTCCTGTCTAGAGAATATCCTTTAGCATTTGTTGGAGAGCTGGTTTGGTGGTGCTGAATTCTCTCACCTTTTGCTTGTCTGTAAAGCTTTTGATTTCTCCTTCGTATTTGAATGAGATCCTTGCTGGGTACAGTAATCTGGGCTGTAGGTTATTGTCTTTCATCACTTTAATTATGTCTTGCCATTCCCTCCTGGCCTGAAGAGTTTCTATGGAAAGATCAGGTCTTATCCTTATGGGAATCTCCTTGTGTGTTATTTGTTGTTTTTTCCTTGCTGCTTTTAATATTTGTTCTTTGTGTTTGATCTTTGTTAATTTGATTAATATATGTCTTGAGGTGTTTCGCCTTGGGTTTATCCTATTTGGAACTCTCTGGGTTTCTTGAACTTGGGTGATTATTTCTTTCCCCATTTTAGGGAAGTTTTCAACAATTATCTCCTCAAGTATTTTCTCATGGTCTTTCTTTTTGTCTTCTTCTTCTGGGACTCCTATAATTCGAATGTTGGAGCATTTCATATTATCCTGGAGGTCTCTGAGATTGTCCTCATTTCTTTTAATTCATATTTCTTTTTTCCTCTCTGATTCATTTATTTCTACCATTCTATCTTCTATTTCACTAATCCTATCTTCTGCCTCTGTTATTCTACTATTTGTTGCCTCCAGAGTGTTTCTGATCTCATTTATTGTGTTATTCATTATATATTCTCTTTTTTATTTCTTCTAGATCCTTGTTAAGCCTTTCTTGCATCTTCTCAGTCCTTGTCTCCAGGCTATTTATCTGTGATTCCATTTTTATTTCAAGATTTTGGATCATTTTCACTATCAATTTTTGGAATTCTTTCTCAGGTAGACTCCCTATCTCTTCCTCTTTTGTTTGGTTTGGTGGGCATTTCTCCTGTTCCTTTACCTGCTGAGTATTCCTCTATCTCTTCATCTTGGTTTATTTGCTGCATTTGGGGTGGCCTTTCTATATTCTGGGAATTTGTGGAATTTTCTTTATTATGGAGTTTCCTCACTGTGGGTGGGGTTGTATCAGTGGCTTGTCAAGGTTTCCTGGTTAGGGAGGCATGTGTTGGAGTTCTGGTGGGTGGAGCTGAATTTCTTCTCTCTGGAGTGCAATGGAGTGACCAATAATGTGTTATGAGATGTCAATGGTTTTGGAGTAACTTTGAGCTGCCTGTATATTGAAGCTCAGGGGTGTGTTCCTGTGTTGCTGGAGAATTTGTGTGGTATGTCTTACTCTGGAATTTGTTGGCCCTTGGGTGGTGCTTGGTTTCAGTGTAGGTATGGAGGCATTTGATGAACTCCTATTGATTAAGGTTCCCTGGATTCAGGAGTTCTCTGATGTTCTCAGGATTTGGACTTAAGCCTCCTGCTTCTGTTTTTCAGTTTTATTTTTACAGTAGCCTCAAGACTTCTCCATCTATACAGCACCAATAATAAAACATCTAGGTTAAAGATGAAAAGTTTCTCCACATTGAGGGACACCCAGAATGGTTCACTGAGTTACATGGAGAAGAGAAGAGGGAGGGAGTTGTTAGAGGTGACTGGCATGAGATGAGGTGGGGTCAAAAGAGGAGAGAGCAAGCTAGCCAGTAATCACTTCCTTAAGTGCACTCCACAGTTTGGACCACTCAGAGGTATTTGTGGAGTTATACAGGGAAAAGGAGAGGGAAGAAGTAGACAGAGGTGGCCAGGAGGATAAGAGTGAAATGAAAAGGAGAGAGACAGATCCAGCCAGTAACCAGGTCTTTAGGTGTTTTCCACCATCTGGAACACAGAGATTCACAGAGTTGGGTAGAGAAGAGAAGGGGGAGGGAAGAGACAGAGGCCACCTGGTGGAGAAAAAGGAGAGTCCAAAGGAGCAGAGAGTGGTCAAGCCAGTAATCTCGCTCTCAGGTAAAATTGGGTAGTGAGGTTTGGATTTTTAAATGTACAAAATTGATAACAAAAACCAAAAAGCAAAAATTAAAAATCTAGAGTAGAGGTTGGTTTTTCAAATATACAATATTAAAGAAAAGAAGAAGAAGAAAATGAAAAGAAAAAAAAAAGAAAAAAAACAGAGCCACAAAAATTATTAAAAAACAACAACAACAACCACACAGACTATATATGGCGTTTGCTTTAAAAAAATAAGGTATTTTTTTTTGAAAAGTAATAGTAGGTTATAGAAATAAAAATTAAAGGAGAAATAGAGGACTTAACAATTTTAAAAAGTTAGAAAAAAAAATAAAAAAGAAGAAGAAGCAAAAGAAAAGAAGAAAAAACAACCACCCAACATCATCAACAAAAAGCAAACAAACAAACAAAAAGAATGATCATAAAAATAGTAAAGATATATCTGGCCCTTTCTCTGGTGTTGTGGGCACTGTGGGGTCACTTCCAAGGGGATTCCCTCTGTTTCACTTCTTCTGTTTGCTGGTCTTTTCAGTGTCTGATTTCTGTCCTGACACAGGGGGAGTGGTGGTGGACAGTTTTTTTTTTTTTTTTTTTAAGGCTCACTTCTTCAGTCACACCGTGGGGAGGGAGGGATGCTGCAAACAAATAACACTGTCATGTGCATGCAGTGTGTCAGCCCTGCTGGGCCTGCCCCTGCTCGTGGTGTACAAACCAGTCAGGCTCCATGTTGCTCCACCGGGAACCGTCTGAGGCCAGCCCTAGGCTGCATGCACCTCCCCGGTCTAAGCCACACAGGTTCGGTGCTCAGGTAGCCCTCAGAGGCACAGATTCAGTTGGGACTGCATTATGTGCCCTTCCCAGGTCCGAGTAGCTCAGGTGTTTGGCGAGCGCAGTTTCTGTGACTTATTGCCTTTCCCATCTCTGCTGCTCAGTTTTTTGGGTGTACCACTGGTGCCCCTTGTGAGGCGACTGGTGACTGTCCAGAACCCCCAGAAGTCTTAGCAAAGAAGCCTGCTTGCAGTTTGGTAGGTAAAGTCTCTCCGGGGCTGTGATTGCCCCCATCCAGCCCTTACGGCTCTGGCTGCCTGTCCCTGGAGGGGGATGGTCTGCAGCTGGCTATTTCCATTCCGTCCTTTGCTCTGTGCATGGTCCTGTAGGTGTCTTATGTTCGAGCTTTTCATGTGGTAGCTATCCCACTGGTTTGCTAGCCCAAGATAGTTCGTTCTGGTTACGCGTGGGAAGTTCCTGCCCGATTCTTAAGAAGCATTTCAGCCAGTGCCTCCTGCACCTCCCTGCCCTGCCCCCACTTGCTAGTGGTGGATGCAGGCATCTGCACTGCTTTTCTGCTGGGGGGAGTTACTGTTGGGCTTGTAATCTGTTGGTTTTAATTATTTATTTGTTTTTCCTTCCTGTTATGTTGCCCTCTGTGCTTCCAAGGCTCACCACAGACTCAGCAGGGAGAGTGTTTCCTGGTATTTGGAAACCTCTCTTCTTAAGATTCCCTTCCCGGGACAGGATTCCCTTCCTGGGACGGAGCTTCCTCCCCACCTCCTTTGTCTCTTTTTTGTCTTTTATATATTTTCCTACCTGTTTTTGAAGACAATGATCTGCTTTTCTGGGTGCTGATGTCCTCTGCCAGCATTCAGAAGTTGTTTTGTGGAGTTTGCTCAGCGTTGAAATGTTCTTTTAATGAATTTGTGAGGGAGAAAGTGGTCTCCCCATCCTATTCCTCCACCATCTTAGGACCACCCTTAGTAGTCAATTTTATCTAGATGTTTTGCTACCATCTTAAATCCTGTGTTGCCTCATCAGAATTTAGCAATGTCCCCAGCCTAGCCTCCTACTTTCCATTTTCTTAATTCTACTAAAGCAGTATCTTTGACCAATGATGTATTATTTTTTGTTTCTATATTCTAATTCTAATCAAGAGTAGCAAAGTCCTCAATGACATTTATATATTTTCCTTTGTTTTTAGGTCTGTTGCTATCACTTGGTCAATATAGATATATAGATATATAGATATGGCCATATCTTAGATATATCTATAGATATCAATACCTATATAAAGATATAGATAGATATTGGGCTTCCTAGATGACTTGGATGCTGCTGCTGCTAAGTCACTTCAGTCATGTCCGACTCTGTGTGACCCCATAGACAGCAGCCCACCAGGCTCTGTCGTCCCTGGGATTCTCCAGGCAAGAACACTGGAGTGGGTTCCCATTGCCTTCTCTGTCCTAGATGGCTCAGTGGTAAAGAAATCTGCCTGCCACTGCAGGAGATGCAAAAGATGTGGATTCTATCCCTGAGTCAGGAAAATCTCCTGGAGAAGCAAATGGCAACCCACTTCAGTATCCTTGATAGTATCCTTGCTTGGGAAAACCCATGGACAGAGGAACCTAGTGAGCTACAACTCTATGAGGTCGTAAAGAATCAGACACAACTGAGCACACATGCAAAGCCCATATATAGTTTTTTTAAGGTTCTTTTCCCTTATAGTTTATTACAAAATATTGAGTATCATTTCTTGTACTGTAGAGTATACCCTTGTTTGCTACCTATTTCATGTATAGTACAGTAGGGTGTTTTTCCACATGGTTTTTCCAGTGGCCATGTATGGATGTGAGAGTTGGACTATAAAGAAAGCTGAGTGCAGAAGAATAGATGCTTTTGAACTGTGTGTTGGAGAAGACTCTTGAGAGTCCCTTTGACTGCAAGGAGATCCAACCAGTCCATCCTAAGGGAGATCAGTCCTGAGTGTTCACTGGAAGCTGAAACTCCAATACTTTGCCCACCTGATGCAAAGAGCAGACTCATTTGAAAAGCCCTTGGTGCTGGGAAAGATTGAGGTCAGGAGTAGAAGGGGACAACAGAGGATGAGATGCCTGGATGGCATCACCAACTCAATGGACATGGGTTTGGGTCGAGTCTGGGAGTTGGTAATGGACAGGCAGGACTGGCGTGCTGCAGTTCATGGGGTGGCAAATAGTCAGACGTGACCAAGTGGCTGAAATGAACTGAACAGTAGGGCATATATGTATATGTTAATCTATAGTTTCGCTATTGCCATTTGATCTTCACAAACTTATCAATTCCAGTTTTATTCTAAATTGTTGGCTCTATTAAGCACCTTTAATGCCAAAAATATCAATACTAACTCCTATAATAAATTGTTCTTGTGTCAGAGAAGGCTGGTAGAGAAAGTCATATCTCAGCAGAGCCTTAAAGTCTAGTAAGAACTCAGAAGTAGATGGATAATAAATTGTGGGAAGTTGAAGGGGGATGGTGTGTTTATTGTAGGAGACAGGGTTTCCATGAAGAGAGAAGTTATATCTGAACATCCAGAAGCTAATGGTCTTAGAGTTCAGGGTGGCATTGAGAGGAATGAGAGTGAAAAATAAAGGGGAAGGGAAGAGTCAGGTAGGTTGAGCAGGATAGCTCTTGCTAAACTGTCTCTCTTTGATTTTGCAGGCACTGGAAAGCCGAGATATGTTTTTAGCAAGGTAATTATGTGATTGCATTGTTGTTGTTAGTCACTCAGTCATATCCAACCCTTTGCATCCCAATCATTTGTAGTCCACAAGACTCCTCTGTCCATGGGATTTTCGAGGTAAAAATACTGGAGTGGATTGCCATTTCCTCCCCCAGGGAATCTTCCTGACCCAGGGGTTAAACCACATCTGTGTCTCCTGCATTGCAAGTGGATTCTATACTACCTGAGCCATTGTGATTACATTGGGAACTTTAAAAATAATCATCCTGGTACCTTTCCCTGAGCAAATTAGTTCAAATTGTGTATTCTTTTTCTGCTGGGTTAAGATCTGCCCAAGGATGAGTACTAGGTCTTACCCAATTCAAAATCTCTAATGAGAACCAAAATGCCTATAGCAGACACACATTCCATGTGAATTGATAATGGGTTATAACAGGAAGTCTTTTCCAGTCATTTGCCATTTAATTATGTGTTAAAGTCATCATTGAACTACTCAACAGTGCACACCTTCTCTCTCCAGCTAGACAGACTGTTAGATTTTTATTTTCCAAGCAAGGCTTTATTGGGGTCCCTGTTGTAGCAGGGGTTTGAGAGAAAAAGTAACAGTTTCCTTTGGGCTTTTTATGATAAAAAATATCCAGAAAGCAAAAATAAAAGGAACATACCTCAACATATTAAAAGCTATATATGACAAACCCACAGCAAACATTATCCTCAATGGTGAAAAACTGAAATCATTTCTCCTGAAGTCAGGAACAAGACAAGGGTGCCGACTTTCACCACTATTATTCAACATAGTTTTGGAAGTTTTGGCCACAGCAATCAGAGCAGAAAAAGAAATAAAAGGAATCCAAATTGGAAAACAAGAAATAGAAACTCTCACTGTTGGCAGATGACATGATCCTCTATATAGAAAACCCTAAAGACCCCATCAGAAAATTACTAGAGCTAATCAATGAATATAGTAAAGTTGCAGGATATAAAATCAACACACAGAAATCCATTGTGTTCCTATACACTAATAATGAGAAAGTAGAACGAGAAATTAAGGAAACAATTCCATTCACCATTGCAACGAAAAGAATAAAATACTTAGGAATATATCTACCTAAAGAAACTAAAGACCTATATATAGAAAACTATAAAGCACTGGTGAAAAAAAATCAAAGAGCGCACTAATAGATGTAGAAATATACAGTGTTCATGGATCAGAAGAATCAATATAGCAAAAATGAATATACTACCCAAAGCAATCTATAGATTCAATGCAATGCCTATCAAGCTACCAACGGTATTTTTCACAGAGGTAGAACAAATAATTTCACAATTAGGAAATACAAAAAACCTCGAATATCCAAAGCAATCTTGAGAAAGAAGAATGGAACTGGAGGAATCAACTTGCTTGACTTCAGGCTCTACTACAAAGCCACAGTCATCAAGACAGTATGGTACTGGCACAAGGACAGAAATATAGATCAATGGAACAAAATGGAAAGCCCAGAGATAAATCCACACACCTATGGACACCTTATCTTCGACAAAGGAGGCAAGAATATACAATGGATTAAAGACAATCTCTAACAAGTGGTGCTGGGAAAACTGGTCAATCACTTGTAAAAGAATGAAATTAGAACACTTTCTAACACCGTACACAAAAATAAACTCAAAATGGATTAAAGATCTAACGTAAGACTAGAAACTATAAAACTCCTAGAGGAGAACATAGGCAAAACACTCTCCGAAATACATTACAGCAGGATCCTCTATGACCCATTTTCCAGAATATATGAAGTAAAAGCAAAAACAAACAAATGGGATCTAATTAAAATTAAAATCTTCTGCACAACAAAGGGAACTATAAATAAGGTGAAAAAACAGCCTTCAGAATGGGAGCAAATAATAGTGAATGAAGCAACTGACAAAAAACTAATCTCAAAAATATACAAGCAACTTATGCAGCTCAAGTCCAGAAAAATAAATGACCCAATCAAAAAATGGGCCAAAGAACTAAATAGACATTTCTCCAAAGAAGATATACAGATGGCTAACAAACATATGAAAAGATGCCCAACATCACTCATTATCAGAGAAATGCAAATCAAAACCACAATGAGGTACCATCTCATGCCAGTCAGAATGGCTGCTATCCAAAAGTCTACAGGCAATAAATGCTGGAGAGGGTGTGGAGAAAAGGGAACCCTCTTACACTGTTGGTGGGAATGCAAACTAGTACAGCCACTATGGAGAACATTGTGGAGATTCCTTAAACAACTGCAAATAGAACTGCCATATGACCCAGCAATCCCACTGCTGGGCATACACACCAAGGAAACCAGAATTGAAAGAGACATGTGTACCCCAATGTTCATCGCAGCACTGTTTATAATAGCCAAGACATGGAAGCAACCTATATGTCCATCGGCAGATGAATGGATAAGAAAGCTGTAGTACATATACACAATGGAGTATTACTCAGCCATTAAAAAGAATTCATTTGAATCAGTTCTGATGAGATGGATGAAACTGGAGCCTATTATACAGAGTGAAGCAAGCAAGAAAGTAAAACACCAATACAGTATATTAACACATATATATGGAATTTAGAAAGATGGTAATGATAGCCCTGTATGTGAGACAGCAAAAGAGACACAGATGTATAGAACAGTCTTTTGGACTCTGTGAGAGAGGGCGAGGGTGTGATGATTTGGGAGAATGGCATTAAAACATGTGTAATATCATATATGAATCAAATCACCAGTCCAGGTTCATTGCATGATACTGGATGCTTGGGCTGGTGCACTGAGACGACCCAGAGGGATGGTACGGGGAGGAAGGAGGGAGGGGGGGTCAGGATGGGAAACACGTGTATGCCTGTTGCAGATTCATGTAGATGTATGGCAAAACCAATACGATATTGTAAGGTAATTAACCTCCAATTAAAATAAATAAATTTATATTAAAAAAAATCTTGTCCAGAATTTGACCCTACTGTGCATGCGTGCAGCTTTTAGTCCCATACAGTTTCTTTGTGTTATTTATTTATTATTTATTCACTTTTAGCTCTGCGTGGTCTTCACTGTTGCACACAACAAATTGCAGCTGCAGCAAGTTGCATTGCTTTCTAGTTTCAGCGAATAGGGGACTACTCTTTAGTTGTGGTGTGTGGGCTTCTCATTAAGTTGGCTTCTCTTATTGCAGAGCATGGGCTCTAGATGTGGGGACTTCACTAGTTGCAGCATGCGGGCTGCAATAGTTGTGGCACACGGAATTAGTTGCCTCGTGGCATGTGGGATCTTCCTGGACCAGGAATCTAACCCATGTCCCCTGTAGTGGCAGGTGGATTCTTAACCACAGGACCATCAGGAAAGTCCCAGTTTCTTTGTATGTTGTTGCTGGAGAAGTTTGTCCAGATGCAAGCATTGCAGCACTGCAGCAAAACATTTCAGGTACCTTTATAAAAGATAAATATCATTCCATGTTTTACTATTAAATCAAATGTTATTTATGGAGAGCCTTCCCTGAACCAGAAACTGTTCCAGGAGCTGAAGACACAGGAAGTGGGTGAGATGGAAGAGATCTTTCCTTTCATTGAAAATTACACACTACATCACTCATAAATCCGTCATGGACATTGGCAAACTCTATCATTATTTTAAAAAATAATGTAGCAGCTATTCTAATGCAAACTTTCCGATGTTTTTAGAACTTGTTCCAAATGATATTTGCCTAACATATCTGTTCTTCTAATCCCACTTATTTCTGGTTCCAGCACATCCTTTAGGTTAGTTTGTCACTCAATGTGGTAATTTTTATATATTTTGAAGTAACATGATGGATTTTGAAAGGTAACACTCTAACTTGTTTACATAATTCATTTTGTAGCATCTGTTTCTTCTGCAAATATTGTGCTAAACTAGAACTCAAGCAGGGAAGAAGAAATAAAGCAACTTCTGTTCAGAACTATTTTCCTTAGGAACGTTGATTAATAATTCACTTATTATATCAGAGTGTGGCTTGTTCCAATAAATTATTAATGAATAACTATATTTTGTGTTGATATGAAAAACCTGTCTCCAGCAACTATAAAATATTGGAGCCCCATTGTAAGCTATAGTGAAAGGCCACATGGGGCTAAAGCTCCTATAGTAATGTATATTTAGTTTCTCCATCATTGGGAAATTTTTATTAGGTAGTTAATTATGTATGACAAAGTACAGAAAAAGCACATAAGCCTGACATTTGTGCTTTTAAGCTTTGTATTCTGAAATAGTCCTTAGAATTTACTGTTATTTAGTAAACACTTACTGAACACCATGGCAGGTAATGTATGAGCACCTCAGGAAGAATACAAATCTGCCTTTGAAGAGAACAGAAATAATCTTTGGTACACAACATTAAGTGATACTAAATGTATTATCACTGCTGACACTTATGCCTTCCTAGGCTTGGTCATTTGGACATTAGTTTCCCTCCATGAGAACAGGAAAACCTGGAGGAGCCCTCATTGCTTGGTTTAATGTCTTGCCTCAGGCATTCCCTAGGCTTATGCTCCTCATAGCTTCGATTTTCCCCAGAGAAGCAACCGTCATTATTTAGAACAAGTCAAATAATAAAACTATCATATTTATTTCTATTAACCCATCAAGTCATAGGCAGGCACAACAAGGGGTTTCCAGATATCCAGGGCCAGCAAGATCTTGTGAACTGATTCCATAAAACACAGCTCTTGACTGTTGTCCAAAGGAAGGGGACAAACTTGTGCTGGGACTTCTTCACTATACATGCTATTTATTATGTTTGCATGTGAATTTATAGTCTGTAGCCTCTTATTTTTTTTTACTTTTGCACAAAAGTCTATAAGTGGTGTGCTGATAAAATATGATGAAATTCAATTCTTTTGCACATTATGTAACTATCTTTATCTATATCTATACATATACCTATATTAATAACTATAAAGAGACAAAGAATGAGCTTCACCATTGAAAGAAAGAACATAAGGGGAATTGACTCAGTGGAGAAGATACAAACAATTATCTTGAAGAAGACTACGATGAGCAGATCTTGGGATAATAGCAGTCAGGACATAAGGTAACAGCAGAATCTGGAGAAGATAAAAGGAAGGGAGAGGGTGTGAGTCACAGCAACCTTTCTGTGCAGAGGTGAAGGTAGGCTATTCTCTGTTTCTAGGAATTAAATAAGTGAGACAGAAAAGTGTACCCAAGCTTTCAGTTTTGTGAGGAAGAAATTATTACAAAGGTTTTCTCCTTGACTCCTCAAAGGTGAAAGCAGATCATTGGACTTACAACCCTCAGAGAGAACACTTCTTGCTGTGTCTTTTCATCTTCAAGAGACAAGTCAGGGAAAGATAGACATGTAAAGTTTGGGAGCCTGGACTGGATGATTTTAAGATGCTTGCAAGTTGGGAACTGGTTGAAACTGAACAGAATTATCCAAGAACTTTGGATCTGTGGGTGTGAGTAGTTGTCAAAGTGAATATATGAACAAGATGTTAGCCTCAATGAGTGAACTAAAGTAACTGAGGTGCAGTTGTATTTTCTAGGGACAAGTAGTTCTAGGAATAAACAATCTTTGACCATCTTCATATTGATGAGTTCAGAAGCAGGAAAGATATGCATTACCCAAGAATTGTTTAGCAAAAAGATAGGAGGGTGTCTTGGTTCGAGTTCTTATTGAATTCTGAAGGGGCTTTAGTGATGTTAGGGTTACATAGGGTTAAAAAGTAAATGGGCTGAACTTCCATATGTTGAAGGAACACAGAGCCCGAGGACTCAAGAAGACATGTTCTCCTTTGCTGATTTTATCTCTAGTCTC
Organism: Capricornis sumatraensis; assembly: GCF_032405125.1. Taxonomy (NCBI): domain Eukaryota; kingdom Metazoa; phylum Chordata; class Mammalia; order Artiodactyla; family Bovidae; genus Capricornis; species Capricornis sumatraensis. The sequence continues at coordinate 122,226,267 of NC_091071.1, read as the reverse complement.
CATCTGTTAATTCTGGAAGCTCCCTCAATGTTTCTCTTTCTCTCTGAAGCTATGCAAAGATGGTTTTCAATATGCTGGTGGTGGAAGTGGTTTCACTTCTAGTCAGGAGTCAGTCTGCCTTCTCTGTGATGGAGAAGAGCCACAGGAACCAACTTCCACAGCTACTGCCTCATCAATAGCAGCCTCAGGGTTCCCCAAAGCCCCAGACTTCACACATTTATCTCTTCCTGTTCCATGTCAATTTCAACAGTGGGGAATGCCCTTGGGCTGGACTAGACACAAGATCCAAATGAATCAATGTCTTATAAGTCAAGTGCTATGCCTTCAAGCAAAGCAGAACAATTATTACCCAACACGGGTACCCCTGCTGGTTCTCAAGGACAAGAAGGAGAAGTGAATCCATCAGAACTCTACCATTTGAGATGCGTTTTAAATGACAGTGGCTCTTCTGCACTGGCATTGCTCATTTGTGCTCGGTGTCATTCTCAGCACTCTTTCAAGACTGACAATTTGCGCACAGAAAAAAAAGGGTTAGTGGCTTTAAAACTGAAATTAAAATGGGGCAAAACCACTCTTCTGGGAGAAAGAAAAGCTCTTGTGTGAGAGTTTTGGGGGTGTATCTAGTTAAGTGTAAATTCTTCAATCCAGCTTGACAATGATAATCAAAATATGGACGTGTGTGTGTGTGTGTGTGTGTGTGTGTGTGTGTGTGCATGAGCATGTGTGTGTGTGTGTGCATTGTCACCATGCATACAAATAAGTCTTATTTTGGTATTTAATTAACTTCTGTTGGGGAATATAGTGGGAGACACATGGGAATAGCTTCAAAGAGATCCCTTTCTGATGGTGGAAAGAGAAAAGTAAATAGCAATTATAATAACAGTGATCAAACTAGCAGAAGAGATAGAGGAAGGGCATATCTGGAGCATAAAAGAAGGATTTTGACAAATTTGCTTGCCAGATATGCCTAAGCTGAGCTTGTAAGAGTAAGGAGCAAAGAAAAAATTAGGGAAGAGCATTCTGGACACAAAGAATCCTGTGTTTAGAGAGAACATTCCTGGTTCAATTCCTGGGTTGGGAAGATACACTGGCAAAGGGATAGGCTGCCCACTCCAGTATTCTTGGGCTTCCCTTGTGGCTCAGCTGGTAAAGACTCATCCTGCAATGCAGGAGACTTGAGTTCAATCCCTGGGTTGGGAAGATCCCATGGAGAAGGGGAAGGCTACCCACTCTAGTATTCTGGCCTGGAGAATTCCATGGACTGTATAGTCCATGGGGTCACAAAGAGTCAGACACGACTGGCACTTTCACTTTCACTTGGTGAAAAGTAATGGTTCAGAGGCATTGAGAACAAGATCTGAGAAGGGCAAGAAAGCAGAGATGAAAACAGAAAGATAGGACCAGAAATAAGTGTACCTTCAGCAGAACCATAATGCACCCCATTCTGGTTCTAGGAGAACAATGGACAAGTTTTTTGTAGCAGTGACTCATTGCCATTCAGGGGCTCCATCTAAGAGAAGGTACTAGACAAGAGTTGTTTTATGTAGCTGACCATTCTGGTTTGCTAATTGTTTTCCTACCTGTAAATTCCTTGAAGTTGTTGCTCATTGAATTATTTGGTGGAATAGTTGTTGTTGTTTTCCCCTTCTTCTTTTGCTTGTTTTCTTTTTTTCATTGTAACATACAGTTTGGACTTTTCACTGGAAGTGCTTGAGATCATATGTCCTGGAAATGGCAACTTGCAGAAATCAGAAAACAAATCAGGACACCCTAGCCTGATGGCTGAGCATCTTAATCTGATCCCAGAAAAGCAGGGTCTGGGAGTGTTTCAGGGAGCCTGCATCAGCAAATAGTCATGGCAAATTTTCAGAATGTAGACCAAGAGGACAAGGAAGACTTCATGAGCGCTCATGTGTTCATTTAGGTTGAGTTTGAAGCAGAAAATGCTTGGGAAGCCTTCAGGCTGGAGTTGGTCAGTAAAATCAGAATGGCATATACAATAACAGCATGGAAATAATGTACAAACATTTGAAATATGAAATTAGAGTCATAGCCTGCTGCTGCTGCTGCTGCTAAGTCACTTCAGTCGTGTCCGACTCCGTGTGACACCATGACGACAGCCCACCGGGCTCCCGAAGATTCTCCAGGCAAGAACACTGGAGTGGGTTGCCACTTCCTTCTCCGCCTGCAGGCACTAGAATTGAACAGGATTTAATGGTCCCATTTTAATCTGAACTGAAGGAAGGTTTAGACGTCAAGGACTCAGAGAGATTAAGAAATTAAGACTATGAAAATCTAGACAAAACTTTAAACGTACCAACTCTTTTGATATTGAAAAGGAATGGTGGGCAAAGTGCTTACTGATGCTTGCAGGAGAGTTTCAGGCCATTTGAAGATTATGGGAAGGAAATAAGGTTATATAATGTACAAACATATTAGAGACTAAAAGACACTGGCACAGAGAGTCTATAATTTAACTTGAATATGCCCTCTTTTCCAAAATATAGTTTACTAAGGCTTCCCTGGTGGCTCAGAGGTTAAAGCGTCTGCCTGCAATGTGGGATACCCAGGTTTGATCCCTGGGTTGGGAAGATCCCCTGGAGAAGGAAATGGCAACCCATTCCAGTATTCTTGCCTGGAGAATCCCATGGAGGGAGGAGCCTGGTAGGCAAAAATCCACGGGGTTGCAAAGAGTCAGATATGACTGAGCTACTTCACTTTCTCTTTCACTTTCAAGTATTCTTATATTTAGAAACTTTATTAAATAGTGTAGAAAGCAAGAGTAAAATGGATTTTATTGAGATTCTAAAGGTGAAACAAATAATATTTTTCTCTGTTTGGTAAGTGGGCAGTGGTGTTAAGTGCATGCTAAAAATACACCAGTCAAATTTTTATGATGCTAAGCATCATGAAGAAGCCAGTGTCAAACAACTGTCACCAGAATCATTTTCTATGGTAGACAGTAGAGATGAAGAATCATTGTATTTGGATTCAGCCATAAGGGCAATGGGAGATAATTTTCAAAATAAGTACCTCTGTTGTTCTGGCAAAACAGCTTAGAGAAAATTTTTGTCATAGTCTGAGGTTGCTCTGGTTGCTGCCAGAGGAATCCTGCCCTTGTTTAACAAGAATAAGTCAGACCTCTTGTGTAGCCACGTTCTGTGCACATAAGAGGATATCTGTGGATCCTCTGTAGATCTTGATTTGCCTTCCCATGACGTCAATATCCTCTGAAGGTAAATCAGTCTACTGAACACACTTATAAATATTCCAAAGTTGGGTTCAGGTTCTCCAAATCATTGTTTTTTTTTAAAAAAATAAAACATTAAAAGTGTTGAGTTCAATGTTAGAAAATAGAGTAGAATATCAAGCATAAAAATTGCAATCACCATTCAGAAATAGAAGTTGTCTTGGTCAATGGCAGGAAGGAGAATAAGGTATTTGAACAGAGAGAGTAAGTTGTTCAGATTTAAAAGCTAATGCTTGGCTGTAGCATGTTAGAAAAACAACAAATGGCTTGTTATGCCTGGAATATAGCATTAGGTGAGGATGAATGAACGTTGAATGAATCAACAGACAAATCAGTTTAATGGCGTGTCAGAAATCCAATATTTTGTGAAATCTGAAAACAGTTGTTAGGTAGTTAGAATAGGAGAAAGGAGTCCAAAATGGCGATAGCTAAAAGACAAAGAGAAAAGCCCACAAAAATAGAACAAAGAAAGGTCTGAGAACCTTTTGTCTGAGGACCTCGAACAAAACAAATAGCACTCCTGGCTAGCCCAATTTACATAGGGCAGGCCCTGGGCAAGGAGAAAAAACATATAAAAAGAGCAGCCAAAATTGGGCCAGGGCCTCTCTTCTCTCTGAGTCCTTTGGGTCAGCATTGCCTCACGCCTCGAGGATGTATACTCCTTTACTTTTCTAAATAAAACTGAGCTGTAACACTGGCCCATCCAAGAGCTGTTACACTGGTCCGCCCAAGGGCTGTAACGCTGGTCCATGCATCACTTTAAATTTTTCTTGCAATGAGACAGAACCGAGGAAATTATGCACTCCCCCTACATCTATTGTGCTGCTTCTTGGACTTAACCTGGCTGAAACAACCTCAGCAGTGAGACCCCCACAAGGAGGAGGCAAAGGACCTTTCATTTCAGTTCAGTTCAGCTGCTCAGTCGTGTCCGACTCTTTGCGATCCCATGAACCGCAGCATGCCAGACCTCCCTGTCCATCACCAATTGCCTGAGTCTACCCAAATCCATGTCCATTGAGTCAGTGATGCCATCCAACCATCTCATCCTCTGTTATCCCCTTCTCCTCCTGCCCTCAATCTTTCCCAGCGCCAGGGGCTTTTCAAATGAGTCATCTCTTCACATCAGGTGGCCAAATATTGGGGTTTCAACTTCAACATCAATCTTTCCAATGAACACCCAGGACTGATTTCCTTTAGGATGGACTGCTTGGATCTCCTTGGAGTCCAAGGACATCAGGAGCCCAACTTGGCAAAGGCTCCCATGGTGGAAGCTGAACATGAAGAAAACTCAGTGGAGGGGAAGTGACAAGAAGCCCAGGGTGCTGGCAACTGGGACAGTGAAAAACCAACTCAGCAGAAAGCTCACACGACTCAGTCTCAGATTCCAGAAGACCTCCAGGTCCTTGTTCCTATGGTTGGAAGAACATATGCCTAAGAAAATCTTAATTCCTTTACAATCTCTTGTTTCTTTTTCCCTCGAACCCCTTTGAACAGGTGAGCAGCAGTGGGTGCAATTGAGGGGCTCTGGCAGGGGTTCTTCCTCATTATATCCCAAAGTCTCCACTATCTGCTGGGCTCCAGTAGCTGTTACCCAAGCTGGTGGGGGTTTTTCTGTCCCTAATCTTCTTTGTGCCAAGGATCAGGCCAATGAAAACTGTGAGCACGGGTCAGGTATTTAGCAGATTTTCTGGCAGGTTATGAAGGGGATTCCGCGGCATGTTTTCCCCACTGCTTTTTCCTCCTGTCCTTCAGGTCCTCTCTCCCAGGACTTGAGCCCAGCCAAAACCCATGGTTCCTGGTTTCAGGATCTAATGAAGCTAAGGCTCTGATGTCTCATTGTAAAAATTCAGTGAGAGACACATTGGCAGGTAAGAAGTGGATTTGTTCAGATTCAGAGAGAAGCACATTCCTAAGGGTGTGGGGCATCACAGAGGGTAAGTGCTGTGGCCTTGGAATGTGGTGTGGCTAGGTTTTGGGTGAATTCATATGCTAATGAGTGGGAGGATCATCCCAACCATTGGGGAACCAACCATTTCTCTGTCTTTTAACAGTGCCATGGAACAGTCTTGCTACCTCTGAGTGTGTCATTTAGCTTACAGATTGGGTATCAAGGTTTAGTTGAATTTGGCTTGTCATCTTGGACCCATTTGATTTTAATTGGCTTATGTTATGCCCTTGTGCTATATCATTCTTTCAAAAGTTTTGCCCTGCCCTTTCCCCTCCTGTTTCATGCTCTTTTCCTAAGCCTCATCCAGACTCACAATGTTGCCTCTACAATCTTCTTAGGGTACAACCAGAAAATAGTTGGCCCTTGGGAGGAGATACTGTATAATATCCAATCCCTCTAGATATTCAGGCCTTCATCTCCCATGTTTCCTACAACATGTGCAACAACAGCATCTCTCAGTGAACCTGCTAAGGCGGGTGACAGACACACAATGCCTGCTAGAAGTCCATCTGTTGGCATCCTTTCTAGGGCAATTGGGCTTCCAGGGATAGTGTTTGCCATTTGGGGAGTTAGCCCAGTAGGCTGTTTGGGCCCAAATTCTTACCACCTTTCTCCTGAAGTTATGAACATGCCCCTGGATCAAATCTCCACTCCACTTTAATGGAACATCTGGTCTGTTGCATTTTATAAATTTACTAACTCCTGCAACCAAGATCCTTCCCCCTTACAGGCAACGTTGGTCCACCCAGCCTATTATTAAAATACTCTTAGTGCCCCTAACAGGACCAGATAACCCAATCCTTTGTCATTACTTCTATTATTACCTAAAGTGGGTCTATGACAATGAAAAGTTTACCATTGGAAAGCACCCTGAGCTGCTCCTATGGAGGACTAGGGGAGAAAATCATTGACTTACATTCTCTCAGAGCAATAAGAGATTAAGTCTTATGACTGTTTCACCAGGTTCTCAGTCTCAGGGGACACGCTTGGATTGGTTTACATCATGATATCTATTTCCATCTGTGGTGAACAAACTAGCAATAAGTTAGAATTCAGTTCAGTTTAGTTCAGTCACTCAGTCATGTCTGACTCTTTGCAAACCCATAAATTGCAGCAGGCCAGGCCTCCCTGTCCATCACCAACTCCCAGAGTTCACCCAAACTCATGTCTATCGGGTCAGTGATGCCATCCAGACAACTCATCCTCTGTTGTCCCCTTCTCTTCATACCCCCAATGGCTACGAGCATCACAGTCTTTTGCAATGAGTCAACTCTTCACATGAGGTGGCCAAAGTATTAGAGTTTCAGCTTTAGCATCAGTCCTTCCAAAGAAATCCAAGGGCTGATCGCCTTTAGAATGGACTGGTTGGATCTCCTTGCAGTTCAAGGGACTCTCAAGAGTCTTCTCCAACACCACAGTTCAAAAGCATCAATTCGTCAGCACTCAGCTTTCTTCACAGTCCAAATTTCACATCCATACATGACCACTGGAAAAACCCCATAGCCTTGACTAGACAGACCTTTGTTGGCAAAGTAATGTCTCTGCTTTTGAATATACTACCTAGGTTGGTCATAACTTTTCTTCCAAAGGAGTAGGTGTCTTTTAATTTCATGGTTGCAATCACCATCTGCAGTAATTTTGGAGCCCCAAAAAATAAAGTCTGACACTATTTCCACTGTTTCTCCATCTATTTCCCATGAAGTGATGGGACCAGATGCCATGATCTTATTTTTCTGAATGTTGAGCTTTAAGCCAACTTTTACACTCTCCTTTTTCACTTTCATTACAAGGCTTTTTAGTTCCTCTTCACTTTCTGCCATAAGGGTGTTGTCATCTGCATATCTGAGGTTATTGGTATTTCTTTTGGCAATCTTGATTCCAGCTTGTGCTTCTTCCAGCCCAGTGTTTCTCATGATGTACTCTGCATATAAGTTAAATAAGCACCCCTTAATCCTACCTAGCACTGGTCATGCTGGAGACCTCGGGGATGCTCAACTCCAGCCCAGGAGGTCCCAGGAGGTTGACCTGCCTTAACCTGCCTAAGGATATGGTCCCCAAGAGGTTGTCATACCTAGCCTGTTTGGGGATCCATCAGCCCAGGATCATAGGAAGTTCACTTGACTAGGGTTCTGGTCACTGGGAGGTGGTTACACTTCAACCTGCTCAGGGATCTGCTAGTCCAGGGGTCCCAGGAGGTAAATATGCCTCGACCTGCTCAGGGGCCCAATTCTCAGAAGGTCAACCTGCCCAGGGATTCGATCTCCAGGAGGCTGTCATGCCTCAGCTTGCCTGGGGATCTGCACCCTGACCTGGGGACACCTGGCTCTCAGGTTGCAACAGTACTGGGTAGGATAAACTTCAGAAAGACTCACCCCTAAGGAAGTCCACCAATGGAAATAGAAGGAAGCCTATTACTTGTGGGACTGTGACCAATTTTAGCAATAACTCAGGAGCCCATTGAGAATCACATTGCCTTTCTGGAAAGGCTAAAAGAGGCCCTCTGAAAGTTTACCAATCTGGACTTGGACTCTTATGAAGGACAGGTTATTTTAAAGGACAAATTCCTGTCCCAATGTGCATCAGACATCAGGATAAAGTCACAACAACTACAGTAACAGGACCCTGTTGCCTCTTTAGATGAGATGGTCCAGACAGCTACCAATACTTTTTATAACAGAGCACAGGAGAGAGAGGCCAAGGCCCAAGAAAGGGAGAAAAAGAAAGAAACAAGGCGGGCCCAAGTGTTGGCTACCCTCCAGGGAGGCCCTATGACAAACCCTGAGTCTTTAAAGGAGAAGGCATGAGGGAAATGCCTAATTTGTAGACAGGTGAGACATTGGGCCAAAGAGTGTCCAAACCATGAGAAGCCTCCTAAAACAGCTTGCTACAATGTCTTCAATTGGTACATTGGGCGGCTCTCTGCCCTTGGCACCCAAGAGCCTCCAGGTCAAGCACTAAGCCTTCCCGCACAATGGTTCAACAGGACCAAATTGGCCCACTCCAGCCAGCCTGCCTGTCACAGATAACCATCATGGGGCCGGAGCCATGAGTACAGCTGGATGTGGCAGGTAGCTGTGAGAATTTCTTGATTGACACAGGGATTACCTACTTTTTCCTGAGTTTTCTCCTCCCAAACTTGTACCATTTGGGGTATTATAGGGCAAACAATTACAAAAGATTCACCCAAGCACTTCTTTGTTGCTGGGAAGGACAAATATTTTCCTGCCAGTTTCTGGTGGTCCCTGAGTGTCCTACACCCTTATTGGGAAGAGATCTTTCCTGCCTTTGAAATCTTGCAGCTATTGCAGTCCTGATAGAAGATGCTTTAAAACTCTCTCTTGGGGGCAAGCTATTTTTACCAACCAAAAAGTGAAACAACTCCTGAATGGGAAAGGCCATTTATGGATGTCTGAGCAAAGGATCCTTAGATATCAAGTAGTGCTGATGGAAAATCTAGGCCTGACTATATCCATTTGTTAGATTCTTAACCCAGCTACACTCCTGCCACCCCCCGCCCCCAAGAGCTCTCTTTTCTTTCACTCTTGCCTAGAAACTTTGGACCACTGTACAAAACCCCATGAGGCATTGTCAGATGATCGTCTGACCAATCCTGAGGAAATATGGTACATTGATGGAAGCAGATTTGTCTTGGATGGAAAAAGAAGAGCTGGATATGCAGTAGTCTCCAATTTTGAGACCGTAGAGGCTAAACCTTTGCCACCAGGTACTTCAGCCCAATTGGCTGAGCTCATAGCCCTGACTTGAGCTTTAGAGCTGGGAAACGGAAAGAGAGTAGCCATTTGCACTGACTCCAAGTATGCCTTTCTGATGCTACATGCACATGTTGTTATTTGGAAAGAAAGAGACCACTTGATGACCCGAGGGTCCCCAATCAAATAAGGTGATCAAATCCTTAGGCTCTTGGAGGCAGTCCATCTGCCCACTGAGGTTTCATTCTTCCACTGTAAAGGTCATAGAAAAAGGAGCATGGAAGTGGCACAAGGGAACCAAGCAGCTGATCAGGCATCTAAGAAAGAAGCATTATAGATCAATGACCTAATAGGAGTTGCCACCCACTCCAGTGTTCTTGCCTGGAGAATCCCAGGGATGGGGCAGCCTGGTGGGTTGCTGTCTATGGGGTCGCACAGAGTTGGACACTACTGAAGTGATTTGGCAACAGCAAACCTTAGTTCCACAGACTAATTTGCCAGGAACCCTTTCATATACTGAAGGTGAGACTCTTAAAGCTAAGAGTGAGGGCTTTCAAGAAGATCATATGGGGTGGTTTCAAAAGCAGAGACTCCTTTTCTGCCTGGGAACCTCCAATGGAAGGTTAACTCCTTACATGCCACCACTCATTTAGGGGAGAAGGCCTTCCAAAGATTACTAGAGAGTTCCTTCAGAGGAACTGGCCTTCAAACAACTATAGGGCAAGAGGTCTCCTCTTGTCCTTCTTGCCAATAAGACCCTCCAGTCTTATATGATGGCCATTGAGCAATTCCAGCAGGATATATGCTTGCGGAATGTCAACTAGGACTCAAAAGATTCTAAAGAGTCACCTCTATATCCTTTAGAGATTCAAGTCCTACATAAAGTCAGGAAAGATGGGTCCCCAAAGGCTCAACTCCAGCCCACATGGAAGGGCCCCTACCCTGTAATACTTTCTACCCCCACAGCAGTCAATGTACCAGGACATGACTCCTGGATTCACTACTCACAAGTCAAGCCATGGAAGAAAACAGAAGAGAACACTCAATACACCTGTCAACAAGCTACAACATGCAGTGCCAGTTCAACAAGGATATATAGAACTACAACTGACCACAGAAAATATCACTCACTCTTAGTTGAACACCACTATGAGGACTCTGAGGATTGAGACTAGCAAGAGGGGGATACCCAATGCCCCTCGTCATCCCAGTTCAGCAGGAAGTAGCCAGAAAGACCTTGACACCCCTATTTCCAAAGAATTGGGCCTCCCATCTCTTGAGGGGGGAATGTTAAGTAGTTAGAATATGAAAATAGGGAGTCCAAAATGACTGTGACTAAACGACAAAGAAGGGAAAAGCCCCACAAAGATAAAACAAAGAAAGGTCCGAGGACTAGAGTGAGGGCCTCAGGTAAAACAAACAGCACCCCTGGCTAGCCCAATTTACAGAGGGCAGGCCCTGGGCAAGGAGGAAAAACATAAAAAGAGCAGCCAAAATTGGGCCAGGGCCTCTCTTCTCTTCAAGTATTTTGGGTCAGCATTCCTTCACACTTTGAGGATGTATTTTCCTTTACTTTCTAAATAAAACTGATCTGTAGCACAGAGTTGTAACACTGGCCCATCCAAGAGCTGTAACACTGGTCCATCTGAGGGCTGTAATGCTGGCCCATGTGTCGCTTTAAATTTTTGTTGCGATGGGACAGAACCGAGGAAATGACACACGCCCCCATCGTCTATTCCCCATGAAGAGACACAATATTTTGTGATATCTGAAAACAGTTAACTGAAACACGATTTTAAAAATTCACAACTTGGTAGGAGAGTGGTTGTCAGTGAAAATGCCAAACTAAGAACTTAAAAACTGCAAAAATCTGCTTCATAAAGAACAATAAGAGAACCAGAAAAAAAAATTGTCAGGATAACTTTTAAGTCTGGAAATTAACCAAAGTCTTGCAGCAGTTCAAGGAATGCTTATTTAATAAAAGTGGCTGAAATTCAAGAGTAAGAATGAAACATATAGTATTTTAACATGTGCTGTTTCATTCCCAGCTTCATGGTAGCCTTAAAATGAACAACCAACAGTCATGGTAAAACTTGCAGAATGGCCACTGGAGGAGGCAAAATGGGATTGGTGCTCTTTCAAATCCCTGTTTTCAAGAATTGCTATTATTGCCTTCTCTGGCAGTTCCCCACTCTCTAGTATTTCTTCCTTTGTCCTAACTTGGAACTCAGTCTTTGTGAATAGCCTCTTCCTTGGGGCTTTGGTTAAAAAAAGAAGTAACAATTGTTTAACCTTACAGCTGCTAAAGGCAGTGGATGGAAGTTTGAACAAATAATAGTTATACAAAAATCTTTAAGGAAAAACTGGGGAATGACATATTCATAGGAGGCTTTAAAAAGCTCTGGCATATTCTTGGGATTATAGAAGTCTGTGTACTCTGCATTTGCTAAGGGCAAGGCACATGGTCAGAAGACTCCATAAGATGTTCTAGTACCGTGTGTGTGTGTGTGTGTGTGTGTGTTTGTGTGTTTGTGTGCATGCACACCCACATGCATGTTTATTTGTGTCTGACTCTTTGAAACCCCATGGACTATAGCCTGCCAGGTTTCTCTGTCCATGTGGTTATCCCAGAAAAAATGCTGAAGTGGATTGACATTTCCTTCTCCAGGGGATCTTCTTGACTCACGGATGGAACCCAAGTCTCCTGTGTCTCCTGCACTGGCAGGCAGATTCCTTACAAAACTTGAGGTCCTACACATGCAGAAAGGAAAGGCTGAATTGTCAACTTGCTGGCTTAGCATTTAACAGGTGCCCCAAAAAACATACAGCCTATTGACAAAGACTGGGATACTTGCTAGTTCCAGACATTTAAGCAAATTTACGTTCAATTATTAGATGATATTAAGATGTCCACGTAGACTTCATTATACTTAAATGGCAAAAAATATAGACTTTGTAGAATTATTTCACAAAAGTTACTAAGCAAACACACAACAATAAACAGAAACAACAAATCCTAAGTAGAGAAGAGAAATTTATTTTCAAAATTACTACATGCAATTTAAAATGACCTAATTCTGGAAAAACAAACAAACAAAAAAAATAGACCAAAAAAATGAGAAAGTATGACTGCTGACTGCTAGGTCGCTTCAGTTGTGTCCAACTCTTTGGGACCTTAGGGACTGTGGCCCGCCAGGCTCTTCCGTTCATGGAATTCTCCAGTCAAGAATACTGGAGTGGGTTGCCATTCCCTTCTCCAGGAAGTATGGCTCATACTAAAACAGACAAACAGAGAAGCAAACAAAAAACATTAAATTGTACATTTCAAGTGGGTGACTTGTTTGGTTTATTGTTCAGTTGCTCAACCTTGTCCAACCATAAATGTTGCATCTTCTTTGAAACATTTTATGCTCCTCAAAAAATTAAACCTAAGGTTTACAAAATGATCTAGAAATTCTAGTCCCAGGTATAAGTGAAAGTGAAAGTGAAGTCACTCAGTCGTATCCGACTCTTTGCGACCCCATGGACTGTAACTTATCGGGCTCATCTATCCATGGGATTTTCCAGGCAATAGTACTGGAGTGGATTGCCGTTTCAAAACAAATAAAGCATATGTCATCCAAGAACTTGTAAATGAAGCCCAAAGGTCTATCAGTTGATGAATAAGTAATGCAAAGTGTGGTATATTTATACAAGGGAACAATACTAATCCATAAAAAAATGATGTATTGATACATGCTATCTAGTTCAATTCAGTTCAGTCGCTCAGTCGCGTCTGACTCTTTGCGACCCCATGAATCGCAGCACACCAGGCCTCCCTGTCCATCACTATCTCCTGGAGTTCACTCAGACTCACGTCCATCGAGTCCATGATGCCATCCATCCATCTCATCCTCGGTCGTCGCCTTCTCCTCCTGCCCCCAATATCTCCCAGCATCAGAGTCTTTTCCAATGAGTCAGCTCTTCGCATGAGGTGGTCAAAGTACTGGAGCTTCAGCTTTAGCATCATTCCTTCCAAAGAAATCCCTGGGTTGATCTCCTTCAGAATGGACTGCTTTGATTTCCTTGCAGTCCAAGGGACTCTCAAGAGTCTTCTCCAACATCATAGTTAAAAAGCATCAATTCTTCAGTGCTCAGCTTTCTTCACAGTCCAACTCTCACATCCATACATGACCACAGGAAAATCCATGATGGACCTTGACTAGACGGACCTTAGTCAGCAAGGTAATGTGTCTGCTTTTGAATATACTATCTAGGTTGGTAATAACTTTTCTTCCAAGGAGTAAGCGTCTTTTAATTTCATGGCTGCAGTCACCACCTGCAGTGATTTTGGAGCCCCAAAATCATGTTACCTAGATGAACCATGAAAACTTTGTACTAAGTGAAAGAAGACAACCAGAGAAGCATCGCCATTTTATCATTCCATTTACGAGAAATATTTGCAGCAGATAAATCTATAAAGACAGAAAATAGATTAGTGCTTCTTATGGCTGGTGGACAGAGAAGGCATTGGCACCCCACTCCAGAACTCTTGCCTGGAAAACCCCATGGGGTTGCAAAGAGTCAGACAGGATTGAACGACTTCACTTTCACTTTTCACTTTCATCTATTGGAGGAGAAAATGGCATCCCACTCCAATGTTCTTGCCTGGAGAATCCCAAGGAAGGGGGAGCCTGGTGGGCTGCCATTTACGGGGTCACACAGATTTGGACACAGTTGAAGAGGCTTAGCAGCAGCAGCAGCAACAACATGGTTGGAGGAAGAGGATGAAAGAAGGTTGTCTTTGCTAAAGGATACAGGGTGTCTTATACAAGTGATGAAAATATTCTTAAACTGACAAGATGATGATGGTTGCATATATTTGTGACTATAATTTTGTTGTTCATCAGTCACTAAGTCATGTTCTACTCTTTGAATCCATGGACTACAGCATCCCAGGCTCTCCTGTCCTTCACTATCTCCCAGATTTAGCTCAAAATCATGTCCACTGAGTTGGTATAAATTATGCTGTTTAAATGAATGGCTTGTACAGTATTTGAACTATGTATCAGTAAAGCTATTAAACAATTTTTATTATTTTTTTTAATTTTTATTTTTACTTTGTTTTACTTTACAATACTGTATTGGTTTTTCTATACATTGACATAAATCTGCCACAGGTGTACATGAGTTTCCAATCCTGAACCCCCCTCCCACCTCCCACCCCATATCATCTCTCTGGATCATCCCCGTGCACCAGCCCCGAGCATCCTGTATCCTGTATCGAACCTAGACTGGCAATTCGTTTCTTACATGATAGTACACACGTTTCAGTGCCATTCTCCCACATCATCCCACCCTCTCCCTCTCCCTCAGAGTCCAAAAGTCCATTTTATACATCTGTGTCTCTTTTGCTGTCTCGCATACAGGGTCATCATTACCATCTTTCTAAATTCCATATATATATATATATATATATATATATATATATATATATATATATATAATGTTAGTATAGTGTATTGGTGTTTTTCTTTGTGGCTTACTTCACTCTGTATAATCGGCTCCAGTTTCATCCATCTCATTAGAACTGATTCAAATGTATTCTTTTTAATGGGTGAGTAATACTTCATTGTGTATATGTACTACAGCTTTCTTATCCATTCATCTGCTGATGGACATCTAGGTTGTTTCCATGTCCTGGCTATTATAAACAGTGCTGCGATGAACATTGGGGTACATGTGTCTCTTTCAATTCTGGTTTCCTCGGTGTGTATGCCCAGCAGTGGGATTGCTGGGTCATAAGGCAGTTCTTTTTGCAATTTTTTAAGGAATCTCCACACTGTTCTCCATAGTGGCTGTACTAGTTTGCATTCCCACCAACAGTGTAAGAGGGTTCCCTTTTCTCCACACGCTCTCCAGCATTTATTGCTTCTAGACTTTTGGACTGCAGCCATTCTGACTGGTGTGAAATGGTACCTCATTGTGGTCTTGATTTGCATTTCTCTGATAATGAGTGATGTTGAGCATCTTTTCATGTGTTTGTTAGCCATCTGTACGTCTTCTTTGGAGAAATGTCTATTTAGTCCTTTGGCCCATTTTTTGATTGGGTCGTTTATTTTTCTGTAATTGAACTGTATAAGTTGCTTGTATATTTTTGAGATTAGTTGTTTGTCAGTTGCTTCATTCGCTATTATTTTCTCTCATTCCAAAGGCTGTCTTTTCACCTTGCTTATAGTTTCCTTTGTTGTGCAGAAGCTTTTAATTTTAATTAGATCCCATTTGTTTACTTTTGCTTTTATCTCCAGTCTTCTGGGAAGTGGATCATAGAGGATCCTGCTGTGATTTATGTCAGAGAGTGTTTTGCCTATGTTCTCCTCTAGGAGTTTTATAGTTTCTAGTTTTGCATTTAGATCTTTAATCCATTTTGAGTTTATTTTTGTGTGTGGTGTTAGAAAGTAATCTAGTTTCATTCTTTTACAAGTGGTTGACCAGTTTTCCCAGCACCACTTGTTAAAGAGATTGTCTTTACTCCATTGTATATTCTTGCCTCCTTTGTCGAAGATAAGGTGTCCATATGTGTGTGGATTTATTTCTGGGCTTTCCATTTTGTTCCATTGATCTATATTTCTGTCTTTGTGCCAGTACCATACTAAATATGGAACGCTTCATGAATTTGCATGTCATCCTTGCGCAGGGGCCATGCTAATCTTCTCTGTATCATTCCAATTTTAGCATATGTGCTGCTGAAGCGAGCACTATTAAATGATTTTTAAACGTGTTTCTGACAAAGTTCTGACTTTGTATTTTCATTTATATATTCAGAAGTTATTAAGAGCCCCCTTTGGAAATAACAGAGTGAACAGTGCTGACAGAACTCTACTGCAGTGAGGTCTGGATCCATTTCTGTTCCCACCAAAAGGAATTGACTCAGTTAATACAACAGATTTTACTGAACACCAGCTGTACACCTGATCCTGAGATATCAGGGACCAGAACCATAGTCTTTGCCTTCAAAACAATTCATGTTCTTGAAGAACAAACAAAGAAATAATGTGGAGATGACACAGGGTGTGAATTTAATCCAGCCAGAATGTTTCAGGTCACAGATGTTTCTGAAGCCTTCCTGAGAGATATCACACCTAAGCAAGCTCTAGAAGAGTCACTAGGTACTAATCATTCAGATGCAGAACTGAAGGGGGAACACTAATGGACTGACAGGGCAAAAGCAGAGACAGGAGGAGAAGCCTAGATGTCTGAATTCCTCACCTTAAAGAAAGATGATAGAGAATTAGTGAGAAAGCTTCTCTTTTGCTTCTCCATTTGATCTCTCTTCCAAATCTCTTGTTGCTTACGAAGTAGACATAAGCCTTGCTTGAGGTTTAGGAAAGTGTCACTCCCAAGTAAAACTGAGGAAAAGCAGAAATAGTGGTAGCCTAAGGCAGAAGAAAAAATAGGAAGAGAAGAATCCCTCTGTGTATTAATAAAAATCAAGTGCTGTGAAATCCTGCAGGATTAAGGATTTCAGAGACTTGAATAGATCATCAAGAGTTGAGATATATAAGACTAATACCTGGAATTTATAGAGCACATTGACTTCCAAAATACATCTCCATCTATCTTCCTGCTCTCCTTCTGGCTGTGAGCAAGGAGCACAGGGCCTGCTGAAGGGAGAACTCAAATATTTTTCTGAGTTTGTGCCAGGATACAACCTTCAGTGACCCTTTAGGCCCCTCTGCTACACTTGGAAGAAGGGAAAATCATTTTCTGAAGCTTTTCTGCAATCTAGACATGCTGGGGGCTCAAGAGGCATTTCTTCTTCTCAATAATCTGATGAATTTTAACCCGCTATTCCTACTGTGGTGGTTAAGGGTCAGGAAGATTGAGTAACTTGCTCAAGGCAATGTAGCCAATAAATTACAGAACTGAGACTCTTGGACAAGTTTGTGTTCTTTCCACTGTAGCATTCTACTTCCAAAAAAGCAAAGATTAGGTTTCTTTTGAAGACTGTTGAAATTGAAAAAAAAAAAAATTAAATATATAGAAGGATTATAAATTTTTTGGACAAATGGGATTCTTCCCCAAATTATGTGAAATTTCCCATTATCAGCAAGTCTTTGCAGGCATCATTATGTTCATAAACATATTCTGTAAATGCATATAGTGTATATCTAGTATATGTTGATATTTATTTCATGCAAAATTAATCTACTTAATCTACACATCCATATAATACATATGTAAGAATTATAGATATACATGTACACACATACCCAGAGTTTTTGCTGATACCCTAACCTTCTGTCCTCTGGCTGAACAGGGAAAGCTTGCAGAAAATAAATTCAGTCAGTTTGCAGGATCAGAGCAGCAGAAGTTAATAGAAGATGTTCACCTTTGTTAAGACATTAACTGGTGGCTCCTTTGTGTTCTACAGTATCAGAAGTTGTGTGTCTGTGTATATGTTGAGGGGTATTAGAAGGAGCTGAATAAATTTAGATGCCAGACCTTTGATAACACAGAGAATAATCTTTAAGGTTGATTTATTAGGGAGTTTGTATGTTGGAATGCATTAAATTAGAAAGGCGACTACAGGAATGAAGCAACTCAATATAATATTATGTGTGAATTGTTCTGAGACTTAAATCAGCACATTTCTTGCCTTCAGCATATATCTGAAAGGAGCTTATTCCTTTTTGGAACAAACAAGTAAATTTAAGTGATTAAGTAAAGGTACCCTTCTAAGAAGACATAATATATAAGGATCAAAACATCAGCTATAAATCAATGCACATTGATTTAAATAAACTGGATCATTGTTGTCTGTTAAACCTAGTTTGGAGGATAAGCCAGCAGTATCTCTTGCTCAGAAATCCACTGGGTTCGCATTTCTAAGCATAAATCCAAAGGGGCATTTCCTCTAAGACTTAAATGACCTGTGCTATGCTACAGTTTCTGATTTTATCCAGACGCTATGCATATCCAAACAAAGCTATACAGAGGCGTTGGGCTATGGGTGAGAAAAGCTTTGCTGCAAGGTATCTATGTCTGTCTTAAATCAAAATGAGATATGAATGAGACACTTCCAGAGAAAATTAAGGCAGGTGCACCAGGAAGTACAAACCAGGAGCACTTCAGTTTTGCTATCCTGCTTGACACATAAACAGCTCCCAATTTTATCCCAGGTATTGTGATAGAGCTTTACCTATATTAATTTTTAATTTAATCTTCTTAATAATAACCTGGTGAGGTAGGTTACCATTATAACCCTCTTGCACTGTGTTTCTGGCCAGCAAAATTAAAGCAATATATTGTGACATATGATCACTTCATTCACAACCTCAAGAAAGTCACACAGCTCATAACAGAAAGAGCTGCAGTGGATGAGTCTGGGAGCCTGGGAATTCAGTGTTAATCTTCCCCATTATTAGCTTTGTGATCTGTCATTAATTAGCTGTATGCTCTACAGCAAGTCCATTTTTCCTTCTGGGCCACAGGCTCTTTCACTGAAATGTAAGGATGTAATTTTCCGGCTCAAAAGTTCCCTATCCATTATTTCCCTTTGACTTGGGAAAAAGACAAAACCTCGCAGCAGGGGAGGCTTTTGAGTTTTGGAGCAAAAGAGACATAGATTCGAATCCAGCCTCCCTTTTTTCTTAGCAATGTGAAATTAAGCCACTCACTAAAGTTCATGATCTTTCTTGGTGAAATAGCAGCTTGAAAATCTGGTTGTCATTTGGGTTGAAAATGTATTCAACTACAGCCTCTAAATGCTAAAAGGGGAGTCATAAAATGTATTCAGAACTTTGAAGAGGAAGTTCAAGTGAAAGGTCTCATGTCTTGCAAAAAGCACATACAGGAGCACTGAGAAACTTCCTGCCACCGCCTCCACTCCCCAAATGCACTATTGTGACAGCGTGATGACAAAGAGCCTTCCATCAACTCCTCTTGTTTCAAAAATGGCTGGTCATACAGAATCTTCTGACCCTGATATTTAATAAACTTTCTTCTTCCAAATTGTTTCCAAACAACTTTCTTCCCCCCTTGTAGCCAACTGACTGACAAATATATCTAAAGACAAATTGGAAAAACTCCCAACTTTCTAAAATCCCAACTTAATAGAATGCTTGCCCTTCCACATTTCCCTTTTGTACCTTATACAATTAACTCTACTTTCAGATGATTTTGAGACATTGCTGAAACAAAAGTGATAGTAAATGGGTTCCTTTATCACAAATTTATGAATAAGCGGCCTTTGTTGATTTTGTCTTGAAGTTAGTTTTATCTCTGACAGCAAGAAACAGTTGAAGCAGAGGAAAAAATTTCAACATGTGGAGGCTGGCTCTTTCCCATATTCTAAATAAATAAGCACACCCATAGGTCAATAAATCCAAACATCATCAGTTTGGACAGTCGACATATTACAATTGATTGATGTAATACATGAATACAGAGTCTCTTCTTTCCCAGAGTTTTCCAAGGTACTGATATATTTTGACTGATGGATAATTAGATCAGTGCTTTGTCTCAGGAGGAAGGTGATTACTGCCCATGATAAAGTCTGAAAGCTATGCAAGGTACTGAACTAAGTACCTGTACCAGATACTAAACAAGGCATCAGTCTTTATCTACTGAAGTTGGTAGCCTTATATCAGTTGCAGAAATTGTCTTGTCAGTCTCCAAAGTTTCCAAATTTTCTGAAGCTTTCTCAGTGTGTCTTTGTTAAGCAGAAAACTCACCTTTATTGTAAATCCTATTCTATAATGAATTCCACCCAGACATTCATTTTTATAGACTTTTTTTATACCAACATACTGCAAAGGTGTTTCAGATTGTGCCATATAAATCATAATGGTGTGTTGATGGGTTTTCTTCTAGACACTTTGTCTTTCCTCATACCTTTCCTATTGTTACTAAATCAAACAAATGTTTACACATTTTGATGGAAATAACACAAAAAAGACAAGATACCTTTGTGTATGCTGAGGGGCTGACTAAATGCATCATTAAATCCAGCCTTATAGACACATTCACACTGCAGATAGATAGTAAGGGAAGATAAAGTTCAGAATATACATATGTAGATTATGCAAATAAACAGGCACCATTAAAATAATATTGTCAAAGTCATAAAAGGTTAAATACTATTTGTTTAATGTTATTTTTGAAATAGAGATTTCACTGGTTGTGCAGAAAACTTCAGCCTATTACAAAAGTTTGTAACTTCACAGCCTACCTTCTTCAGGAAGATACATACTGATAAAATAAAGAAAGGTTTCAAATTTGATTAGCCCTTTTAAAGCAGTAGGATCAATTAAGTTCTCTCTTAGAAACTTCCAACTATTTTTTCCCTTGGTTCTTTTGTTTGCCCAGAAGAGTTAGAGGATCAGGAAAATTCATTTAGCAAATAACTTGGGAATTGTGATTTTAAAGACCAGATGGATGTAAACTTTTAATGATCTGAAGGAAAAGCCCCATTACAGACACAATACAGAGGAAAATACTAAGCCTTTGGCAGGTTAAAGGGACAGTAAGAAAAGTTGGATGATAATGTTGTGTGTGTGTGTGTGTGTGATCAGTTGCTCAGTCATGTCAGACTCTTTGTAATGCCATGGACTGTAGGCTGCCAGGCTTCTCTGTCCATGGGATTTTCCAGACAAGAATACTGGATTCGGTTTCCATTTCCTTCTCCAGAGGATCTTTCTTGCCCAGGGATTGAAACCTGCATCTCTTGAGTCTCCTACATTGGCATCTCTCGCATCTTTTTACCACGGAGCCACCTGGGAAGCAGAAGATGATGGGGAGAATACAATATGAACAGGTGGGAGGGATGCTCAGGGTCCAAACATGTAAGGAATTCAGGGGCAAAATCCATGTTCATAGTTTATTTAAATGCAACAGGCAGCCAGCAGAGATTGCATGAGTAGGATTTTCATTAAGAAAATATACAGCACTTCAGTTCAAAGAATTCAGTGAAGGCTTTTTGGTTTGTTGTTGTTGGGGTTTATTTGTTTGTTTTTCTTTTCTTTTCTTTTTTTACAATTGTAGAAAGACTCAGCCAAAAAGCAAGAAGAGACATTTGGGATTCCAGGTATTAGCAACTACTGGAAGCTGTTACCAACCCTTGGTCTGAATGTAAAAATGAAGTGGCCAATTTTACCAAAATAGACTCAGAGACATGGAAGAAAGGCTGCCATTCAGAGCTATGTACCTAAAGAAACACAGCTGCTGCTAGAACAAACAAACAAAAGACAGAAAGGGAATCAATGCCTCAACTTCTCAATTCTCTCCTCCTTTTTGCTCTCTGGAGAGTATGGCAACCTTAGTGCTGTAGTTTGCTCAGGCCAAGTTCACATAATACAGACTAAAGCAGACAAAGCTGAGGGCTGGAGGGTGGCAAACCAAGATTAACCACACTGGGATTTTATATGGGACTCATAGAAGAAAATGTTTGGACTTTAAAGAACACTTAACCTAACATGAACAGTGGTTTTCTGAAAACTAAAATGATTTGTAATTTTATTTGGAGCACATTAAACTAAAGAAGTGTCAGAAGAGTGATGTGAAGTGAAACAACTTCACGTCAGAGCATTTTTATCCCAAACAAACTGTATTATCTTTGCATGAAAAATCATCAAAGACAGATAAAAATATGTTCAAGAACTGCTGCTGCTGCTGGTGCTGCTGCTGCTAAGTTGCTTCAGTCGTGTCTGACTCTGTGTGACCCCGTAGACATCAGCCCACCAGGCTCCCCCATCTCTAGGATTCTCCAGGAAATAACACTGGAGTGGGTTGCCATTTCCTTCTCCACTGCATGAAAGTGAAAATTGAAAGTGAAGTCACTCAGTCCTGTACGACTCTTAGCGACCCCATGGACTGTAGTCTACCAGGCTCCTCCGTACATGGGATTTTCCAGGCAAGAGTCCTGGAGTGGGTTGCCATTGCCTTTTCCAGTTCAAGAACTGAGATACACCGAATCTCTAACTGTAAACTAATTGTAAAGTACATAGTCGTTTTGAAACCTGACTGCATTAAATTATTTTATCTGTTCCAAAAAATGCAGATTTGTCAACTGCCACCTCAGAAATATTGAGTATTTTATCAACTCTCCAAATAATTTTGATTACAGTCATATTTGAAAATCACTAATGCAGTGCACACTGTTCATGGGGTTCTTCAGGCAAGAATACTGAAGTGGTGTTAAAAAGTAGAGACATTACTTTGCCAGCAAGGTCCGTATAGTCAAAACTATGGTTTTTCCAGTAGCCATGTATGGATGTGAAAGTTGGACCATAATCAAGGCTGAACGCTGAACAATGATGCTTTTGAACTGTGGCATTGGAGAAGATTCTAGAGAGTCTCTTGGACTGCAAGGAGATGAAACTAGTCAATCTTAAAGGTAATCAACCCTGATTATTCATTGGAAGGACTGATGCTGAAGCTAAAGCTCCAATCCTTAGGCCACCTGATACAAAGAGCTGACTCACTGGGAAATACTGATGCTGGGAAAGATTGAGGGCAGGAGGAGAAGAAGGCAACAGAGATTGAGATATTTGGATGGCATCACTGACTCATTGGATATTAGTTTGAGCATACTCCAAGAGACAATGAAGGGCAGGGAAGCCTAGCATGCTGCAGTCCATGGGGTTGCAAGGGGTTGTGCACGACTTAGTGACTGAAAAATACATTCATAATGACTGCACAAATAAGAACTATTACAGATGACTATGAACCACTTCATATACACAGATTATATGGATGAAATGAATGTCCTAGAAAGTGCAAAATTTTCTAAGCTGACTCAAAAAGAAAGTCAGAAAATCGCAGAAAATCACAGAAAAATATATAGATTGAATCAATAATCAAAAATCTCACTACTAACAAAAATCCCAGAAATGGGTGTCTTCGTTTGCAAATTCTACCAAATATTTAAAGAAGAATTACAAGCAAACTTCTCAAATATTTTCAAAAGACACAAGAAGAGAAACTACTTCTTACTCTTCCTATAAGGTTAGCATTAAAGGAAGACATAAAACTGTCACCATTTGCAGATGATATGCATATATATATATAATCTAAAGCTTCCAACCAAACACTGTTAAAATAAATATAGGAAATCAGAAAATTTGCAAGATATAATATTAACATACAGAATATATTTCTTTTATAAACAGTGATAATAAACTATCAGAAAGAGAAAGCAAAAAAAAAAAAAGTCCTGTCAAATCACATCACAGAGAATAAATTCCTAGAAATAAATTTAACCAAGGGGGTGAAAGATTAAGATTTTGAAAGTTATGATACAATGATATGATGATCACCTACAAGCCAAGAGGCAAAGTCTTCTAAAGAAACCTACCTGTTAGCAATTTGGCCTTGGAATTCTCAGCCTCTTGAACTATGAGATACCATTTCTATTGTTTAAGCCACCTAGTCAATGATGTTTTGTTATGCCAGCCATGGACAACTAAAATAATTATTTTACATTAAAAAATAAGAGCCATTTTACTAAGCTTAGGGTAGTATCACCTTATTAATCTGTTTTGCATTTCTCTATTGATTATTGTCATCTTTCTTATTTAGCTTTGCAGAATACAACATATGGAATACTAGGCTGCATGAAGCACAAGCTGGAATCAAGATTGCTGGAAGAAATATCAATAACCTCAGATATACAGTTGACACCACCCTTATGGGAGAAAGTGAAGAGGAAGTAAAGAGCCTCTTGATAAAAGTGAAAGAGGAAAGTGAAAAGGCTGGTCTAAAACAATATTCAAAAAAACTAAGATCATGGCAATGACATTTGGTCCCTCACTTCATGGCAAATGGATGGGGAAACAATGGAAATAGTGACAGACTTCATTTTGTTGGACTCCAAAATTACTGCAGATGGTGACTTCAGCCATGAAATTAAAAGAAACTTGCTCCCTGGAAGAAAAGTTATGACCAACCTAGACAGCATTTTAAAAAGCAGAGACATTACTTTGCAGACAAAGGTCTTTCTAGTCAAAGCTAAGGTTTTTCCAGTAGTCATGTATGGATGTGAGAGTTGGATCTTAAAGCAGACTGAAAGCTGAAGAATTGATGCTTTTGAACTGTGGGGTTGAAGAAGACTCTCGGGAGTCCCTTGGACTGCAAGGAAATCAAACCAGTTAATCCTAAAGGAAATCAGTCCTGAGTATTCATTGGAAGGGCTGATGCTGAAGCTGAAGCTCCAATACTTTGGCTACCTGATGCTAAGAGTTGGCTCATTGGAAAAGACCCTGATGCTAGAAAAGCTTGAAGGCAGGAGGAGAAGTGGACAACAGAGGATGGGATGGTTGGATGGCATCACTGACTAGATGGACATGAATTTGAGCAAGCTCTGGCCGTTGGTGTTGGACAGGGAAGCTTGGCATGCTACAGTCCATGGGGTCACAAAGAGCAACTGAATTGACCTGAACTAATCTCATAAACATGCAATTTGAAAATACAGTCTCTCACTCTGTAAGCTGTAGTTTCACTTTCTTACTAATGTCCTTTGATGCACAAAATTTTAAATTTGATGAAGTTCAATTTGTCTATTTTGCTGCACTTATTTTTGGATTATATGTAAGAAACTATTGCCAAATATGAGGTCTTGAAGATTTATCCATAATCGTTCTTCTAAAGAGTTTAAATGTTGCCTCCCATTTAGCTTTTTGTTTCACTTTGGGGGTTAATCTTCATATATGGTGTAATATAAGGGTCCAACTTCACTCCTGTGTTGGTGGAAATCAAGCATTATCTATTGAAGAAACTAGTCTTTCCTCAGTGCATGGACATTTCCATCTTACAAAATCCAGTTTGTCATAGATGCATTCCCCTTTAACACTATTGTTAACAGTCTCCTCAGCTAAATATCCAGTTTCCTTTCTTGCAAGTTATACTTTGGTACAACACTAAAATATGACTCAGCTAAGTTTTTTGACACTTTTGTACAAAGTACTGCTTTTCCTCTAGTTTCCAATGACTAATTTTTCATTTCCTTTGATGATGTCTCCAGAATGACCTTCAATAACCATATCCCTACCAACAGCCTCGTCATGAAAATCTAGGCTTTATCCCAATATGCACATCAAAACTCTTCCTGTCTCTACCTATTATAAGCTTCAAAAATCATTGAAATTCATACTTTAACTGGATGAATTATATACGATGTGTATTATATTTCAAGAGAAGAGATTCATAAAATAAGCTACAGACTGGAAGAAAATACCTGCAAAACACATATCTGATCAAGTTCTTAAATCCAAAAAGTATACATGCAAAGAACATTTAAAACTCAACAATAAGAAATGAAACATTCCAATTGAAAAAATGGGCTAAAAATCTGAACACTCTTCTTATCAAAAGAAATATATATAGATATAGATATAGATTGCTAAGAATATGAGAAAATAGTAAATCACTTGTCATTAAATAATTGAATATAAATTCAACAATGATATACCATTAATACAAGTATTAGAATTACTAAAAGTCAAAATACTTAAAATATTATTTGCTGGCAAGGATTTGGAATATAAGCAACTCTCATTCTTTTCTGAAGGGAATAAAAAAATAGTACAGACAAATTGGAAGAAAATTTGGCAGTTTCTTATAAAATGAAACATGGTCTTACCATATGTTCCAGCAATTATGTTTTTAGATATTTATCCATTGAAACTGAAATTTTATGTCCACAAAATAATCTGCAAATCAATGTTTATAGTAGATTTATTCATAACCACCAAATCTGGAAACAACTAGGATATTTTTAAATAGGTGAATAAACTTCAGTATATCCATAAAATGGGATATTTTTGAGCAATGAATATACATGAGCTAGCTACCCACAAAATAGATGCATAGGAACCTTAAATGCACATTGCTTAGTGAAAGAAGGTAGTCTGAAAGCAGTCTGAAGATAGTATAGAGTGATTCTATACCATATAGAGTATAGTATGATTCCAGTTATATGACATTATGGAAAAGGCAAAGTTACTATTACCATAAAAAGTTCAGTTGTTTCTATAGGCTTGGGGACAGGAAGTGTTGAATTATTGAAGCACAGAAGGTTTTTTCCTTAAGAAAGTAAAACTATTATATAGGATACTGTAATGGCAGATATTTGATATAATGCATTTGTCAAATCCATAGAACTGTAAAACACATAAGGCAAATGTTAAGGTAACTAAATTAAATATGTATGTTTTTACATAGGGGCTACATAGGGGATCTCAGGATGGAAGGTGACAAAATAATCTACTGTAAATGTATGAAAAGAATCTCACAGAAATGAGTAGGGGAAAAGTGCTGACATATGTAATACTGGGATAAGTGGAATTTGTAGAACTAAAGGTTAAGAAGCTATCATGAACACTGTACTGTAAAAGATTAAGTTATCTTCTAACTCTTTTATTGGATAATGAATTTCTAAAAAGGAACAAATGTATAATAAACTTCATATTATGATACATTGTTCAGAAATAAAATGGCATGGGCTTATACTACCACAACTTTTATTAAAAAAATATACTGAAAATTCAAGATATTATAATAAGAGAAGAAAAATAAGCATATAAAGACTTAAAAAAAAAAGAAGTAAAACTTATTTATTTGAAGTGTGAAAAATTCAGGGCACCAATAAAATGAACCATTTGAAATGTTGGAGACAACTGGATGTCTTTTAGTCAACACCCTGTAATAAAGTGGAGTTTTTCTCATCTCCATTAGTTGTCAAATAATTCATTGTACTGGAGCAATAACAAGGTTAGTAAGACATACTCAGGGGGCAAGCCTGTGTCCTTATCAACCTCTCTATATAGACTATTTTTTTAGCTAGATATAAAACAGTCAAGGATTATAAAATGTATACTGAAAATTGTGAATCTGTTATAGAGGGAGTGCTCTCTAAATTTCCAGTCTTTCTATCTTTGTGGACCTTTTCATTCTTCCTTGTGTTTGTTTGTGGCTCAGTCTCAAATTTTACGTTACATCAAAGAGGGGGAGATAAAAAGTTCCAGGACTATTTTCTGCTAATTAATTTATCACTAAGAAATAAGAATGTATATTAGAAATAAGTGAAGGCTTTATATTTTCTTAAATATTTATTCAAGTATGTAGTAGAAATATTTTCATTAATTTCCCCAAAGATTATCATATTCTCTAAGTTCATATTCATTTTACTTGCTACCAGATCCCTAATATTCTATCATTATCCAAACTTTTATCTGCTCATTTATTCATTTCTGGTATGAACAAATTAAATCGGGAATAATTAATGAGTATGTGTATTCATTTTACTGTAAATTATGCATCACCAACAATTACTGATTCACCTTTTTAGGACTTAGCTAATGTGATCTAAACTTCCTTCTTGTTTTATCTTTTCCCTGTTAATTTTCACAGAACTATTTCTCATTCTAGAAATTAGTAATGTTTATTTATAAGTTCGTGAATTAATTGGAAAAATCCATCTCATTAAGAGATGAGTTTCACTTAAAACTTACTTTTATTTTAATCATGATTAATCCAAATTGAAATATAAAGTTATTTTAATCATTTGCATACTACTAATAAATGTAATGATAGCTTAATCGAGAAAATGTTTAATGCTTTTTGATCACAAGGAACACAAAGAAACAAAAACATCTAAACTTAAATACAGAGACATATTTTATTTCAGAAATGCAGAAGAAGAAGATAAATAGATTTTCAAGGACAAAAATGTATTACTTTAGGACTAAATTCTGTGAGAAAATAAGAAAAATACCAGGTTAAAGATAAAGTGAAACACTATAAAATGTATGACTTGAAAAGTATTTTTAGTTTTTAATAAATGGTTAGATGTGTCTAATTGGTATGGTATTTCTACTTCGTTGTATATATTTACGTAACAATTTAGACTTTGTATTAAAAAGCAGAGACATCACTTTCCCAACAAAGGTCTGTCTAGTCAAAGTTAAGGTTTTTCCAATAGTCATGTATGAATATAAGAGTTGGACTATAAAGAAGGTTGAGTGCTGAAGAATTGATGCTTTTGAACTGTGGCATTGAAGATTCTTGAGAGTCCTTTGGACAGCAGAGAGATCAAACTAGTCAATCCTAAAGGAAATCAATCCTGAATGTCCATTGGAAGGAATGAGGCTGAAGCTCCAATACTTTGGGCACCTGATGCAAAGAGCCAACTCATTGGAAAACACCTTGATGCTGGGAAAGATTGAAGAAAGGGGAAGAGGACAACAGAGGACAAGATGTTTGGATAGTGTCATTGACTCAATGGACATGAGTTTGCTCAGACTTTGGGAGGGAAGGACAGGGAAGCTGAATGCTGCAGTCCATGGTGTTGTAAAGAATCTGACACATGACTGAGCGAGTGAACAACAGCAACAACTTGTCGACACAGACTTTTTCCTTATTTGCCATGCCAGGTTTCTCTCAGATGCCTCTTTGTACCTGACAATTGGCAAAAATGTCTCTCACCTCCTAAACCCAGCTTGTGCAGAAAATTCATTCTCAGAACCTAACCCTGATTGTGCTCTTCCTCATTTCCCTTAGCATGGAGAAGGCAGTGGCACCCCACTCCAGCACTCTTGCCTGGAAAATCCCATGGATGGAGGAGGCTGGTAGGCTGCAGTCCATGGGGTTGCCAAGATTCGGACAAGACTGAGTGACTTCACTTTCACTTTTCACTTTCATGCATTGGAGAAGGAAATGGCAACCCACTCCAGTGTTCTTGCCTGGAGAATCCCAGGGACGGGGGACCCTGGTGGGCTGCTGTCTATGGGGTCGCACAGAGTCGGACACGACTGAAGTGACTTAGCAGTAGTAGCAGCAGCATGTAGCCTATACAACCTTGTTGTAATTATCATGATGGCTTAGACGGTAAAGCATCTGTCTACAATGAGGGAGACCCGGGTTCGATCCCTGGGTCGGGAAGATCCCCTGGAGAAGGAAATGGCAATCCACTCCAGTACTATTGCCTGGAAAATCCCATGGACAGAGGAGCCTGGTAGGCTATATAGTCCATGGGGTCGCAAAGAGTCGGACATGACTGTGCGACTTCACTCACTCACTCACTCACTCATATTGTAACCAACTCATTGCAGGAAACCACCCTCAGCAGGAAGTCCTTTTCCTTAGCACTTTAATAAAGCTGTATTGTAACTAACATTTAAAAAAGGCACTCCCCAGGCTTTACTTATCTCTAAACCAAGCATACTTTTCAAATATTTTAATCACATAATACTTTACCTAACTTGTGGGTTCTTTCTATAGGCCAAAGAAGTAGAAATGGAGAATAGTAATTAGCAGATGATCAGATCTCTTCCCTGGCTTCCCCTTCAGAGAAGTAAAGTGAAGTGAAAGTCACTCAAATGTATCTGACTCTTCACGACCCCATGGACTATACAGTCTGCAATTCTCCAGGCCAGAATACTGGAATGGGTAGCCTTTCCCTTCTTCAGGGGATCTTCCCAACGCAGGGATAGAACCAAGGTCTCCGACACTGCAGGCTGATTCTTTACCAGCTGAGCCACAAGGGAAGCCCAAGAATACTGGAGTGGGTAGGCTATCCCTTCTCCAGGGGACCTTACTGACCTAGGAATCAAACTGGGGTCTCCTTCATTGAAGGCAGATTCTTTACCAACTGATCTATCAGGGAAGCTCTGAAGAAAAAAAGAAAAAAAAAGAAAGAAAAAAAAGCTGTATGGCCAAAATGTGTGAACAACGTAAAGGAAACTCATGAGGAGACAGAGAGCCTGTACCTAGTGGTGGGTTACCTATCTCAGTAATTTACTGAGATTATTTACCTGCTTCCCTTTGAAAAGTCATATGGCAGAGAAAAATCTTCGGAGGTGGTTTTTGGAGTTGCTGAGTCCATCAACTCCCCAGATTGCCAGCAGTCAGATTAAAAGCACCTTTCTCCTCTACCATTTATGAGTATATAATGATTTTGCAAGCAATGAGCTGTGACACCTAATTTGTTCAGTAAAAATACTTTAAAAATCTGTGCTTCCTGTCCATCTCCTTTATCTTTAGTCTTGATTTATGACAAGATAGGAGCATAAAGTACTCACTCTAAAGATGCTCATCAATTCTTTTAAGCTGTTCACTGTAAGGTCAGACCCCGGGCGCCATGATGGGCCGCCCTTTCTCTCCCTCGCCGGTGGGGGAGGTCTCTAATGGAAGGAGCCTCCCAGATCCCGGGGACCAATGAACCACATTTTGCCAGCTAAAGCCGCCCCACCTCATCCACGTAGAAGGACCTGTCAGCCCACGATGCCTCGGCCTGGCGACCTATCTGAATCCCCGTCCATCTAGCCTGACCATCCCTCGCAATGAGCATATAAAAGCACCCGAAACGCGGTCTGGGCACGGATTTCCTCGACCTGCCTCGTTTGGGTCCAGGAACCCCACCCAGGAGTGCTTCACCATTAAAAAGCCTGTTAAACACTATTTTCGGGGTCCTGGTCATCTTTACCTAACAATCACATTTTCTAAACATGTCTGAAAGGGTGTATGCAGTCAAAGTATTTGAAGAACACAGAGCTCATTTGTCTTTTAAGCTCAAAATTTAATCTAACTGAATATTTAGTTTGAAGATTTGAAATCAAATAAAGGAGTTGGGGACTAGTTCATGGAAATTCACGTAAATACCTTAGGTTTGTAAACCAGATTCTGTCCATAAATCATTTCATTTAACCCTCATAACAAGGCTATCGGATAGGTATTATATAAACCATCTGATAGATATATGTACTTATAGAAAGTAACACAAATACCACAGTATATTCAGGGTTTTTTAAAATTAATTTATTTTAATTGGAGGCTAATTACTTTACAATATTGTAGTGGTTTTTGTCATACATTGACATGAATCAGCCATGGGTATACATGTGTCCCCCATCCTGAACCCCACTGCCACCTCCCTTCCCATTCCACCCCTCAGGGTTCTCCCAGTGGACCAGCTTTGAGTGCCCTGTTTCATGCATCAGACTTGGACTGTTGATCTATTTCACATATGGTGATATACATTTTTCAATGCCATTTTCTCAAATTATCCCACCCTCACCTTCTCCCATAGAGTCCAAAAGACTGTTCTTTATATCAGTGTTTCTTTTGCTATCTTGCATATAGGGTCATCATTACCATCTTTCTAAATTCTATAAATATGTACTTATATACTGTATTGGTGTTTTTCTTTCTTCACTCTGTATAATAGGCTTCAGTTTCATCCACCTCATTAGAACTGATTCAAATACATTCTTGTTAATAGCTGAGTAATATTCCAGTCCTCAGTGATCAATGCAAAGAAAGAGAGGAAAACAACAGAATGGGAAAGACTAGAGATCTCTTCAAGAAAATTAGAGATACCAAGAGAATATTTCATGTAAAGATGGGGTCAATAAAGGTCAGAAAAGATAAGAACCTAACAGAAGCAGAAGATATTAAGAAGAGGTGGCAAGAATACACAGAACTGTACAAAAAACAGCTTCATGACCAAGAATATCATGATGGTGTGATCATTCACCTAGAGCCAGACAACCTGGAATGTGAAGTCAAGTGGGCCTTAGAAAGCATCACAATGAACAAAGCAGGTGGAGGTGATGGAATTCCAGTTGAGCTATTTCAAATTCCAAAAGATGATGCAATGAAAGTGCTGCACTCAATATGCCAGCAAATTTGGAAAACTCAGCAGTGGCCACAGGGCTGGAAAAGTTCAGTTTTCATTCCAATCCCAAAGAAGGCAATGCCAAAAAATTTTCATACTACCACACAGTTGCACTCATCTCACACGCTAGTAAAGTAATGATCAAAATTCTCCAAGCCAGACTTCAGCAATACATGAACCGTGAGCTTCCAGATGTTCAGGCTGGTTTTAGAAAAGGCAGAGGAACCAGAGATCAAACTGCCAACATTTGCTGGATCATGGAAAAAGCAAGAGAGTTCCAGAAAAAACATCTATTTCTGCTTTCTTGACTATGCCAAAGCCTTTGACTGTGTGGATCACAATAAACTGTAGAAAATTCTGAAAGAGATGGGAATACCAGACCACCTGGCCTGCCTCTTGAGAAACCTATATGCAGATCAGGAAGCAACTGTTAGAACTGGACATGGAACAACAGACTGGTTCCAAATAGGAAAAGGAGTACGTCAAGGCTGTATATTGTCACCTTGCTTATTTAACTTCTATGCAGAGTACATCATGCGAAACACTGGGCTGGAAGGAGCACAAGCTGGAATCAAGATTGCCAGTGGAAATATCAATAACCTCAGATACGCAGATGACACCACCCTTATGGCAGAAAGTGAAGAGGAAATAAAAAAGCTTCTTGAGGAAAGTGAAAGAGGAGAGTGAAAAAGTTGGCTTAAAGCTCAACATTCAGAAAACAAAGATCATGGCATCCGGTCCCATCACTTCATGGGAAATAGATGGGGAAACAGTGGAAACAGTGTCAGACTTTATTTTTGGGGGCTCCAAATCACTGCAGATGATGACTGCAGCCATGAAATTCAAAGACACTTACTCCTTGGAAGGAAAGTTATGACCAACCTAGAGAGCATATTGAAAAGCAGAGACATTAGTTTGCCAACAAAGTTCTCTCTAGTCAAGGCTATGGTTTTTCCAGTGGTCATGTGCGGATGTGAGAGTAGGACTGTGAAGAAAGTTGAGTGCTGACGAATTGATGCTTTTGAACTGTGGTGTTGGAGAAGACTCTTGTGAGTCCCTTGGACTGCAAGGAGATCCAACCAGTCCATTCTGAAGATCAGCCTTGGTATTTCTTTGGAAGGAATTATGCTAAAGCTGAAACTCCTATACTTTGACCACCTCATGCGAAGTGTTGACTCATTGGAAAAGACTCTGATGCTGGGAGGGATTGGGGGCAAGAGGAGAAGGGGAGACAGGATGAGATGGCTTGATGGCATCCCTTACTCAATTGACATGAGTCTGAGTGAACTCTGGGAGCTGGTGATGGACAAGGAAGGCTGGCGTGCTGTGATTCTTGGGGTTGCAAAGAGTCAGACATGACTGAGTGACTGAATTGAACTGAACTGAACTAAATATTCCATGGTGTATATGTACCACAGCTTTCTTATCCACTCATCTGCTGATGGACATCTAGGTTGCTTGCGTGTCCTAGTTATTGTAAACAGTGCTGTGATGAACATTGGGATATGCGTGTCTCTTTCAATTCTGGTTTCCTCTGTGTGTATTCCCAGCAGTGGGATTGCTGGGTCATATGGCAATTTTATTTCCAGTTTTTTAAGAAATCTCCAAACTATTATCCATAGTGTCTGTAACTAGTTTGCATTCCCACCAACAGTGTAAGAGGGTCCCTTTCTCTCTGCACCCTCTCCAGCATTTATTGTTTATAGACTTTTTGATAGCAGACATTCTGACCAGCATGAGATGGTACTTCATTGTGGTTTTGATTAGCATTCCTCTGATAATGAGTGATGTTGATCATCTTTTCATGTGTTTGCTAGCCATTTGTTTGTCTTCTTTGGAGAAATGTGCATTTATTTCTTTGGCCCATTTTTTGATTAGGTCCTTTAAGTTTCTGGTATTGAGCTGCATGAGCTCCTTATATATTTTTGAGATCAGTTTTTTGTCAGTTGCTTCATTTACTATTATTTTCTCCCATTCTGAAGGCTGTCTTTTCACCTTGCTTATAGTTTCCTTTGTTGTGCAAAAACTTATAAGTTTAATTAGATCCCATTTGTTTATTTTTGCTTTTATTTCTATTACTCTGAGAGGTGAGTCATAGAGGACCCTGTTGTGATTTATGTCAGAGAGTGTTATTC
The DNA here is from genome assembly GCF_032405125.1 of Capricornis sumatraensis. Taxonomy (NCBI): domain Eukaryota; kingdom Metazoa; phylum Chordata; class Mammalia; order Artiodactyla; family Bovidae; genus Capricornis; species Capricornis sumatraensis. The sequence goes on along the minus strand of NC_091071.1, from coordinate 122,192,573 downwards.
CTATGTTTTCCTCTAGGAGTTTTATAGTTTCTGGTCTTACATTTAGATCTTTAATCCATTTTGAGTTTATTTTTGTGTATAGTGTTAGAAAGTGTTCTAGTTTCATTCTTTTACAAGTAGTTGACCAGTTTTCCCAGCACCACTTGTTAAAGAGATTGTCTTTTACCTGTTGTATATTCTTGCCTCCTTTGTCAAAGATAAGGTGTATGGATTTATCTCTGGGCTTTCTATTTTGTTCCATTTATCCATATTTCTCCTTTGTGCCAGTACCATGATGTTGTGATGACTGTAGCTTTGTAGTGTAGTCTGAGGTCAGCCATGTTGATTCCTCCAGTTCCATTCTTTTTCAAGATTGCTTTGGCTATTTGAGATTTTTTGTAATACAACTCATTTCATCATGTCATGAAAGTAATGTGAGATTCATTACTTTAACAGGGGTGGGGTTGGTGGAAGTGGTCTAAAAAAGTTTAGACCTGCTCACTGTCCAGGCATGCTAAGTGACATCAATTCAGTGAGTGCAGTTCACCATTTGATCCGACATTTCACAAAGTCTTCATTTTAAATAAATCCATCAGGTTAGCAATGAGAAGTGTTAGGAAATTGCAGAAAAGACACTTTTTCCTACAAGTACTTTTTTATTTTATAGAATAAAGAAAAATCTTTAAGATAATTTTTAAATATTTCATTCTAAAATTGTTACTCTTCAAATGACAAATATTTCCACTTCTTTAAATAAAGCCACTGCCCATAACTTAACACTTTGATTGGCATCACCGACTCAATGGACATGAGTTTGAGCAAGCTCTGGGAGATGGCGAAGGATGGGGAAGCCTGGTGTGCTGCAGTCCAAGGAGTCACAAAGAGTCAGACACGACTGAGCGACTGAACAAATTATTTTACTATTCTTGGTTTTCCTCATGGCTCAGATGGTAAAAAACTGGCTTCAATGCAGGAAACCTGGGTTTGATCCCAGCCTCAGGACGATCCCCTGGAGAAGAGAATGGCTATCCACTCCAATATTCTTGCCTGGAGAATTCACTGGACAGAGGAGCTTGGTGGGCTACTTTCCATGGGGTTGCAAAGAGTTGGACATGGCTGGATGACAAACACACACATTCTTTTACTACTCTTGAACTGCAGACATCCTGAACACTCTGTAGAAACATTTTTTCTTAAGTTGTCACAGAAGATAGATATGCATAGAAAGTTTTCTTTCAGGAATTTGCAAAGTTCCATTTAGTATTTTATCACTTCTTATTTTAATTGTCCCCAGTCCTGTGCATAGTGATTATTGATACAATTATGCCTCAGGTTTCATCAGTACTAGTAAAGTCATCACAAAAGTGTACAGATATTTCTGTTGACATACTTTAAACCTAAAGTATTTTGGATAAATTAATCTATCATTGTATTTCTTTGGTAGGAACATGTTGGCAGTGCAGGTGAAAAAATGATGCCTCCTCTGTTGTGCAATTGTCCAGGTAAACCGCTACCTGAAAAGTACAGCTTTCAATTTTTGTTTGACTGAAATAATTTATTTTCTACAGCATTTTATTTAGAATGTATTATATCACATAAACACATTACAATGTAATTCATACATTTATATGTCTGCCTTCTCCATTAGAAAAATAAATTCTGAGAAAAAGTAAAGTGTCTGCTTCATCTTAATATTCTATGACCTTGGATGTTTGTAGGTGCATAGACAAATCCAGTTAAAATCTGAATGAATAAATGCATGTTAGCTCAGAATTTTCTGTCTAACTAATTATATGTATCCTTCCTTTCACTTAAATTTCTTCTTAAAAGGGAATGCTTTAATCTAACAATTTTTTGAAGTTAAACCATGAGAAGCAATGTGTATTGGCAGGTAGAAAGTTTGTCTCATAGAGGATCTATATTGGCCAGTCTAAAATAGCTACTACTTCCTCCAAGGAAAATTGTGAGCCTACACATACTTTGGAGAACTGTAAGGATGCAAGAAGGAGGAATGATACCTGAACAGTCTTTATCAGACAGCGCTAGGCCAGAATAGGAAAATGTCAGTGTGAGCAGCACATCAACTGTGTAAGAATGTTGAAATAGGAAGAGGGGAAAAGACATATAGGAAAAAAACTCATCTGAGGCTGATTCCACAGGATAAAAAGGATGCTGCTGCTGTAAAGTGAAATACTCTGTATGGCTCTCTAGATGTGTATATGTTTGATGATTTAGCTGGTGTTCTGTTCATGGATTATGCCTGGTTGCCTTGCTGGACATTTGGGGGTATAATGCTGGGATCACAAAATGAAAGAGAGATATAAAGAATTATCTCTTTGTTGAGAGATACAAAAGAATTAAAAATGAGTTAGCTGGTGTTCTATTCATGGACTATGCCTGCTTGCCTTTCTGGACATTTTTTTTTGGGGGGGGCATATAATGCTGGGATCAAAAATGGAATAGAGATACAAAAGAATTAAAATTGTTCCCAGGTACTGTCCTTATTTTATTTAAAAAAAAAAAAAAAAAAGAATCAAGGGTCAGTTAATTCCTCAACTACCATTTCACAAATTCATTAGATCCCTCATAGATATCTCATCTCTCTGGAAAATAATGCTTTATACAGCTTTCTTCATATCCATTTCTCTAGCTTATATGGCCCATAAAACATCCATGTTTACAAATTCCATCTCTCAGCTCCCACCTGGACCCATTGACCTCAATCACTGACCAGAAATAATGACTTCAGTTTGCTTGGAGAATACTCAACTGTGCATGTGAAATCCAGTCTCAGAATGCTATATTTTCTATAAGGCTCTAGTGGGATCTGGTTTTCTTTTCCAAAATCTAAATAATATAATCATTTTACTGTAATATATTCAGAAGTGAGGCACATAAGGAAGCTGTCTTATATCATCCATATAAAGTTAATAGAAACAAAATGAAAAAAGAATATGAAAAGGCAAAGGGGTAAGGGGAAAAGACTTTCACCAGAGTTAAATGATTGATTTTATCAAACATTGATTATCTAAATTGTAATTCATTCACGTTAATGTACAATGAGATCCAATAAAAAATAAAGTAATAACTAAAATTATAGTGTTCAAAAAGTATGTGTGTGCACCACTTTATAGTCAAAATATACAAAAGATTCTATTTCACAAGCATACTGACTTTGCTACAAAGAAAATAGAATGGAATGTAACTCTAAGGGAGATAAATGTAGCAAATGCATTTCACTGTCTAGAAGAGGAAAAGAATAATGATGGTGATCATATTTTAATCTGAGAAATAAAATGAAACAATGAAGTTAATTGTTTCTGAAGTATAAGAGAAAGTGATAATTGGATAAAGGGTATACTTAAACTTCTCATTTAGTCCAGTGGACTGACTTCATATTTTCCTTCTCTTTCTACTTTTGTTCTTAATGGATAAAAAGGATGCAATGCATATACACAAGAAAATATTACGCAGCCATAAAAAAAATTAAATAATGCTATTTGCAGCAACATGGATGAAACTAGAGATTATCATACTAAGTGAAGTAAGTCAGACAGAGAAAGACAAACATCATATCACTTATACGTAGACTTTAAATAAAAGATACAAAGGAACTTATTTACAAAACAAATAAACCCACAGACATAGAAAACAAACTTAAGGTTACCAAAGTGAAGTGGGAGAGATAAATTAGAAGTTTGTTATTAATGTATACGTACTGCTGCTGCTGCTGCTGCTGCTAAGTTGCTTCAGTCCTGTCCGACTCTGTGCGACCCCATAGATGGTGGCCCACCAGGCTCCTCTGTCCCTGGGATTCTCTAGGCAAGAACACTGGAATGGGTTGCCATTTCTTTCTCCAATGGATGAAAGTGAAAAGTGAAAGTGAAGTCGCTCAGTAGTGCCCGACTCTTAGCGACTCCATGGACTGCAGCCTACCAGGCTTCTCCATCCAAAGGATTTTCCAGGCAAGAATGCTGGAGTGGGGTGCCATTGCCTTCTCTGATATATGCACTACTCTATATGAAATAAACAACTAAGGCCTACTGTATAACACAGGGAACTATACTCAATATTTTGCAATAATCTATAAAGGAAAACAACTGGGAAATATATACATGGGTTCCCAGGGGGTTCAGAGGTGAAGAATCTGCCTGTCAAGCAGGAGACATGGGTTTGATCCCTTGGTCAGGAACATCCCCTCAATCAACCCATTCCAGTATTCTTGCTTGGGAAATTGCATGGACAAAGGAGCCTGGCAGGCTACAGTCCATAGGTTTGCAAGCAGTCTGACATAACTAAACACCAGCAATAACATATATATATAATTGAATCAGTTTGCTGTATACCTGAAACTAGAAAAACTTTGTAAGTCAACTATTCATCAATTTCATAAGAAAACAATTATGAATCTACAAGCATAAGAAGGAGCCATGAAAAAATCCTGACACCTTGGGCAAATGTAGTTCTTAAAAGAAAGAGACAAGTGATGAAGCATGGTCATCTTCAAGGCAAGCACTACCAAATGTCTTCGGTGGTGCACTCTACACTCCACAAAATGTAGAGGGGCTGAACAGCCTGGGAAGTCCATGTATATATTTCCTAATTGTTTTCCTTTATAGGTTATTACAAAATATTGAGTATAGATTCCTGTGCTATACAGTAAGTCTTAGTTGTTTATCTATCTCATATAGAGAAGTATATGTATATTAATACCAACTGATCCTCAAACAAATTTGGTTATGAAGCAATAGTAATGGTACTAATTGTGAAAATGTACTGTGAAACATTTGATCTACAGGAGAAACTTTATGAACAGAAAAGTTGACTTTAAAAATTTATTTAAGTAATAAATATCTCTTGCAAGCCAAATGTGTATCATCCACTCTAGGAAATCTTATGAGTACCACAGTTAAAAATCTGCAATCTTGGGGCTCACATACTAATAAACTAAAAGAAGCTGAAAGAGGTCAGGCTATATAATTTGAAATATATAAATTTTATGTGCCATTAGCAATATTTTTAGAAATAGGTTTATAGAATAATTTTTTAATTGAGAAAATTAATTTGTATGATTGATTGTTCTTTTTTTTTAAATTTTCTGTGAATTAAAATAATGACTACCATTATTGTATAAAAAGAAAACATGTATGTAAAGAAAAAACTTAATCCAATTTGGAGAAGTATACTTGACAACTGTTGAGACAGGGAATAGTTCAGTCAACTGGGGCTTGATGAGCAAGAATTCCAGTTAATAGAAATAATAAAAATGTTAGGAAGCAACATCTGAACTTCTCAAAAATAGAGATACAATATGATACTACAATACCACATCTGGGTATATATCCAGAGAAAGCACTAATTCAAAAATATGCATGCACTTCAAGGTTCATAACAGCACTATTTACAAAATTTCCAAGACATGGAAGCAACCCAAGTGCCCATCAACAGAAGAATGGATGAAGAAGACATGGTACATACATACAGTGGAATATTACTTAGCCATAAAAAAGAAAGAAACAATGCCATTTGCAGCAACATGGAGTGAGCTAGAGATGATCATACTAAGTAAAGTAAATCCAACAGAGAAAGACAAATATCATATGATATCACTTATAAATGGAGTCTAAAATAAAGGATAAAATAATTTACATATAAAACTTTCTATATGTAGATCACAGACATAAAATAATCACTTTGCTGTACACAAAATTAATATACTATGAGTGAACTATACTTCAATTTGATAACATAATCTGAACATTTTTGTAGGCTAATGTGTTCCTTAGAGGTAGCTGGGGATAGTTCTCTAAATCCAAGTTGGTAGTAGAGCTAAGATGTGGCAAAATCATTGAGAACAGGAAGCTATTCATGTTGTATGCAGATCAAATTCAAGATGCAGAGACTGATACAAGGATAGGACTACAATATGAAGATCCAAGGACTGGGAGGAAATGCAAGGGTCAAGACTGAACCAACTGGAGGAAGAACTTCTTTGTGTTCTTATGAGAACTGAGTCACATGGGATGATAGCTACTTGCTACATGTAATTATCGCACACTTTGAAGTATGACTAGTCCAGAGATGGGTGGTAAGTGTAAACTACACACTGGGTTTCCAAGATATAGTACAAAATATATAAAACAATGTAAATGATATCACAGATGCAATTATATTTTATATGTCAAAAGGATAATATTCTAGATATGTTAGATAATATAGTCTTTCTTTTAATGTAGTTTCTAGGAAATGTAAACTTATACATGATGTTTATATTTCTACTGGACAGCATGTTTAGAGAGTTGATTCCCAGCTTTTTTCAACATGTACCCTATCAGTAAATGCAATTTAAGTATATTGTCAACATTTATTTTTAAATGACAAATATGCTAAGCTCTATAAAAAGATAATATATTTTTATAAAATGTGTGGCAAAATAGAAAATATAAGTAGGTAAAATACAAATAGAGATAGGAATTCTAACACACTTTCTTCCAGCTCTATGTGGATTATATGATACATCCTTTTGGAAGCTAAAAATTCATATTTCTAACATGGATTATAAGTCAATCTTAGGTGGATGATCAAGACAGGCCTACAGGACCAGAACGACTCCAAAATAAGTGTTTACTTTTAACTATATTTTAAGTCATATTTGTGTTGGATTGAAATACAATGTTATATTAAATCCATTTAATGTATTTGCATAAGTACTAAATTAACATAAATATTAAATTAGCAAAAAATAAGATATAATTCTTTATTTAACTGAAAAAGTTAAAGGAAGATCAGAGCACTGAGATGGGCAAATTTATAAATATGAGACTAACGTTCACCTGCTGGTTTATCTAATTTTGAAGAAAAATAAGAAAATATGAAAATAAAACCTTTGAGAGAATATACTGCATAAGTTCTAATTTATTAAATGGGAAAAAAAATGCCCAATTATCTCAATTACATAGCAATGTATCCTAAACATAAATATTATTTAACTTATACAAATTTGGACTATAGACACTCAAAAGCTGGCAGGAAAGTCAATAAGCATCTCTTCCACTCTTTAATGGTGAGCAAACAGACTACCAAAAGTCAAGTGATGGTCAGGTAGCACATGGTGGAAGGTTGTGGGGGCTAAAACCACACCCTGTATTAGACATAGACTCTGTCTCTTTCCTAGTCAATAGCATCTTCTGAATTCATAGGAATATGAATTCATATTTATACAGAGCCAGTTGTGTTTTGTTTATATTTGCTTTTGTTTTGAAACTTCTTTGATTATTCCACATTCTCCTTTCTCATGCACAATACTTTTATAACTCATAAATAGAGTTATTATTTCCAAATTTTTCCTAACTTAAAGTCAAATGTATCATGTTTGGATAACTTTAATTATCCCAAACTATGAAGGATCTGAGTTAAGATTTTACAGAATGTCACAGCAAAGGAAACAGCTGCCAGTTCAGTAACCCATTCTCCACCCACCTCATGCTGTGCTTTTTTGTTTGATTAAATGAAACATTATGAATTCCCTAAATAACCTCAATATGTTTTTATGATAAAGTACACTATTATGTTCAAATATTTATCTTACTCACTGTAACAGTAATTTTGTGGGCAGCACTTAATATTCTATTGCACCTTCCCTGTTGATATTCTGGGTTACAGTGGAGCAGATGTTCGTATATAATAAACCATATTTTAAAGTGCACATGTGCAAACATCAGCTTGCACATCAATTTTTCAGTATGACAATTTTAAAGAAAAGAGAAGCAAAGTATTGGTAATCATGGCTTTTACCATTTACAGACAAAATTTTATATACTTTCCTTTGGTATGAAAAGATTAATGTTATAAAATGAAGAAAACATTAATTTGGGGGGCGTTTAATCAGATCCAATGTAATCATGTCAATGGCCTTTTTAGAAAAAGACTACCAATTTTATTTTGCTAGTATACAAGTTTTCTAATCAAATTTTGTAAGGAAAGAACATGCTACTACAACCTATGAATGACATTTTAGTTTAGCACACAGCCAGAAAGAAGATTGAGTTTGAAAAACACTTTTAGGCATTATTTTTCCGAGTGGTCAAACATATCTCAGCATTTCAGTGAGTTTCAACATTTCAGTAAGTTTGCCATTTAAATTTTCAAGTAATTTTCTCTCTAATTACACAGTATCATATTACATGATTTCATAGCATTTAATAATTAGCACATTCCAACAAAGTTACTAGTTTGATGAACAAATTTATTGATGATGTAAGATTGAGTGCAAATATTTTTATAATTAGACATTTCTTTAATGAATATTTTTCTCCTGTAAAAATTGTATTTCTTTTATAAGTCTAAACTTCTGGAATTCTTATAGAGCATTGCTTCTCAGGGAGTGGTCCTTGCATCACAGGGAGTTCTGGATTTACTTGATATTGGTCAGTTAGAAGACAATTGCAGGGATTGAGAGCTTACATTCAGGAAGACTTTAAACACTTTGTCACTGTCATAGTGTCCCATCTCTGCCTGGCGGGAATCAGCAAAACCTAGTTCATGTGTTGTCAGACTTCTGTATTGAATTCCTTGGGTACTGCTCACACACAGTGAAGTCATCCTGGTATTGGGATCTGAAGTGGGCTGGAAACATTACTCAGCAAAATGAATTTTCTTTACTTGTACCTTAACAAGAGAGCTAATCCCTACTCCCTGAGATAAGGGAGCTGTGTGGCCTACTGGGGTATCTACTCATCACCTGTGGCAACTACTCACCACCTGTGGCTTTGGAGACTCTGAAGTGTGGCTAGTCCAAACTGAAATGTGCTGTATTTTATGTGTAAATCACAGACTGTGTTCTGAAGCTTTCATATATGAAACAAGAAAAGTATATCATTAACAATTTAATATTGAATTCCTATTGATAATTCTTTTGATATTTTGGATTCAATAAAATAAGTATTACCTTTAGTTTCACCCGTTTCAGTTTATTTTTTTTTGTGAGGCCACTAGAACATTTTACACTGAAATGTGGCTTTCATTTTATTTCTATTAGATGTTTCTGCACTAGAATATCTTGAGCAGACAAGCATATAATGACATCTAAGTTTTGTGGTGAACACTGGATAAAACTTATTCTACTTCCAGAGTTCAAAGCCACAGTAATCAAAATGGTGTAGTATTGGTACAAGAACAGACATATGGATCAATTGAACAGAGTAGAGAGCCCAGAAACAAATCCACACATGTACAGTTAATTAATCTTCAACAAAGGAGGTAAGAATATAAAATGGAAAAATGTCTCTTCAGCAAGTGGTGCTTTGAAGTTTGAATATTTGCATGCACATCAATGAAGTTAGAACACACTCTCATGCCCTGCACAGAAATAAACTCAAAATTACTTAGAGACTTAAATATAAGACATGATACCATAAACTCCTAGATGAGAACACAGGCAAAATATTCTCTGACATAAATCATCAAAATGTTTTCTTAGGTCAGTCTGCCAAGGCAATAAACATAATGAAAACATAATATGCAATGGGATCTAATCAAACTTACAAGATTTTGTGTAGTAAAGAAACCATAATGACAACATATGGAATGAGAAAAAAATATTTTCAAATGATACAACAGATAAGGGTTAAATCTCCAAAATATACAAGCTGTTCATACAACTCAACAACAACAACAAACAATTAAAATGTGTACAGAAAACCTTAATAGGCATTTCTCCAAAGAAGACATACAGATAGCCAATAAGCACAGGAAAAGATGTTCAACATCATTATTTGAGAAATGGCTTCCTAGGTGGCACTTGTTGTTCAGTAGCACAGATGTGTACAACTCTTTGTGACCCCATGGACTGTAGCAGCACTCCAGACTCCCCTGTCCTTCACCATCTCCTGGAGTTGGCTCAAACTCTTGTCCATTGAGTCGATGATTCCATCCTACTGTCTCATCTGTTTTCCCCTTCTCCTCCTGCCTTCAGTCTTTTCAGCATAAGGGTCTTTTCTAATGTGTCAGCTCTTCACATCAGGTGGACAAAGATTGGAGCTTCAGCTTCAGCATCAGTCCTTCCAATGGATATTCAGGACTGATTTCCTTTTGCATATACTGGTGTTAACTCCTTGCTATTCAAGAGACTCTTTTGAGTCTTCTCCAACACCACAGTTCAAAAGCATCAATTCTTCAGCACTCAGCCTGCTTTATAGTCCAACTCGCACATTCATACATGACTGCTGGAAAAAAACAGCCTTGACTAGATGGAGCTTTGTTGGCAAAGTAATGTCTCTGCTTTTGAACACACTGTCTAGGTGTGTGTCATAGCTTTTTTTCCAAGGAACAAGTGTCTTTTAGTTTCATGGCTACAGTCACCATCTGTAGTGATTTTGGAGCCCAAGAAAATAATATCTGTCACTGTTTCCATTGTTTCCCCATGTATTTGCCATGAAGTGATGGGAGCAGATGTCATGATCTTAGAGTCTTGAACGTTGAGTTTTAAGCCAGCTTTTTCACTCTCCTCCTTCACCGTCAAGTCGCTTTAATTCCTCTTTGTCACCAGGTGATGCTAGTGGTAAAGAGTCTGCCTGCCAATTCAACCGATGTGGGTTCCATACCTGAACTGACATCTTCTGGAGTAGGAAACAGCAGCCTGCTCCAAAATTCTTGCCTATCCCATGGATAGGGGAGCCTGGTGGGCTACAATCCAAGGGGCTATGCCGGGAGCCAGCGTGAGGAACTCTGCCCATGGCAAAGGTCATGAGGAACAAGGCTTGGCATACGCAAAGGCGTGATCAAGCCTCAGGAAACCCCCTGTTCCCGAGCATCTAACCCCAAAACCAGAGTCTGTTTTATGCTCTCACCTACACCTCTGACTTTACGGGGGGCTCTCCCCCATAACTGTTTCTCTCGGAGAAGGAGTAAACGTGCAGCTTCAAGGCAATAAAAATTCTTGGGCATGACAAGAGTGTTTCAGCTTACAGACTCCCCTGAAGGTTATCTAGCCCACCTGTATAGGTTCATCCGGCCACATGTGATTGTTTACAGCCTCCCAACCTGAGAGGCATGAGATGATTTAGACTTACTAAAGGCAAATTCTTTTGGGGAGTTAGAAATTATTAGTATAATGGGTTGGTTAGGAATTATATTGGTGAAGGGTTTTTCATTTGTTGTGTCAATAATTGCTGCTAATTCCCTGCTCTGGGTGGGACAAGGATGTCTCAGGTCAAACCTCTCTGCTGACAGACTAGCTTGTGTGACAGGACTATCCATACTGCTGCCACTAGGCACATGATTGTTTACTACCTCTCAACCATAAACAGCACAGAGAGTTTTGGAGTATTTTGAGAGTCTTAATTAGCATAAGGCTTTTTCTTCTTGTTGAGTCAATGATTGCCGCCAGGCCTCCATATCCTTAGGCACCTGGGAATATATTAATCAATGTATTTGGAATATAGAAAAGGAAATACAGTAGTTTTTAAGGTTAGCAATACTAGACTTTTTGAGTTAATGGATTTTCTCTTTGGAATAGACCACTGTACTTTGTTATAAATCACTGTGTCCTTGCTATGTAAAAATGTAACTTTATCATATCTTAAGACTAAATAGATCTTAAGGGGAGCATTGGTGAAAGGATTTTCATTTGTTGGGTTGATGTTTGCTGCTAAATCTCCATATTCCCTGCCCTTATAATGAATATAACTAGCATATAGGATAAATAAATATTAATCTTTAAGCATATAGGAGAAATAAGTATTAACCTTTAAGACTAATCATGTTAACCTTGGGTTAAATAAATTCCTTTCTTGATTGTAACTCACTACATCCTCACCCTATAGGAATGTAACTTTATTTGGAGGGTGGTGCCTGGTTTAAGAAAAAAACACACTTGGAAAAAATAAGTTTTTTGGTTATCAGAAAGAAAGGATCATAAAATGTCAGCAGGTCTCACTCATGGCCAGAAGAGGATGTACCTCTCTTATACATTTATGTGAAGCACCTGATTTTGATAAAGGTCAGGACTGCTGACTCCCGCATGACTCTGTATTCATCCCTATGTGTAACAAAAGGTATATAAGCAAACCTAAAAATAAAGAAATCGGATCAGTTTCCAGAAAGACTGATTCCCTCATGTCGTTCTTTTCTGCTCCCCGTTTTTCTGGCTAAATTCCCATCTGGAGTGTGGGTGCCCTCCAAGTCTACTTATTTGCCCTGGTTTTCAAGCCCACGCGAGGAGCCCAAGGAGGGGCACCTTCCGATATTCAAGTGGCACCAGTGGCCCAATGTAGATGGTGCAAATTCCTTGTCTTGGAATTTTATTGGTATCCCACATAAACCAAGTTATTCAGCCCCTTTTTCTCTCCTACTATTTTCTGGCCGAATTCCCATCTGGTGCATGGGTACCCACCAAGCCTATTAATTTTGCCTGGGCTTCTAAGATCGGACGTGGGGGGGCTCAGTGCGTCCTCTCCTTCCGGAGAACGGGAAGACGCCTGCAGCCTGCGTAGGTGGTGATTGGTATCCCATGTGAACCAAGTTATTCAGCCTCTTTTTCTCTGCTAATCTTCTAATCCCTTTCTATCTGTAATTAAGTAAGTTATTTCCAAAGACGCTGACTCCGTCCTCATCTTCGAATCACCCTGGATCCACCGGGGCTGGACCCTGGCAGGGCCACAAAGAATTGGACACAGCTAAGTGACACACACACATTAGAGAAATACAGATCAAAACCACAGTGAGATACCACCTCACATGGTGAGAATGGCAATCATTGAAAAGTCTATAAATAAAAATGCTGGAGAAAAAGACACCCTCATACACTGTGGATGTGAATGTAAGTTCATGCATCCACTATGGAAAACGGTGTGGGTGGAGGTTTCTCAGAAAACTACAAATAGAATTACTGTATCTAGCAATCCTACTCCTGGATATATACCCAGACAAAACTATAATTCAAAAAGATACATGTACCCCTATTTCATAGCATCACTATTTGCAATAGCTAAGACATGGAAACAATCTATATCTTCATCGACAAATGAGTGGATGAAGAAGATGGGGTACATACATATATTTCATACAATGGAATACTAATCAGCCATAAAAAGAATGAAGTCATGCCATATGCAGCAACATGGGTGCAATTAGAGATTATTGTACTAAGTAAAGTAAGTCAGAATGAGAAAGACAAATGCTACATGCTATCACTTTATGTGTGGAATCTAAAATATGACACATATGAACTTATCTACAAAACAGAAACAGATTAACAGATATAGAGAACAGACTTGTGGTTGCCAAGGGCTTGGGGCTTAGGAGAGGGAAGGATTAAGAGTTTGGGGTTGGCAGATGCAAACTATGATATATAGGAAACTAAAGGACAAGTAACAATCCACTTATTAAATACCTGAAGGAAAAATTAAAGTATGTAAACTAGATTTTCCAGGTTCTGACAATAGTAATAAAAAATTATATTTTACCTTATAAATAGAAAATTTAAGAAAGAAAGTAAACATTCATAGAGCCATGATCTTAATCACTGTACTTTATTAATGTAGGTTATGATTCATATAAAAAGTGTATATAAAAAAGATCTTATACAAATAGAAAGCATTCTATTTACTACATGTGTCCACAAAGTCTTTCAGGGATGAGCTCTAGGATTAGTGTGATTTTGTTTTCCTAGGAGCCATAAGCATTTGAAAATGAGTCTATTTTCCTCCTTGTTTTCATTGCTGGGAAGTTGTGAGCCCTTTTTATGGCCCAGTTTGATCAACTCTCTCAGGAGGCAGGCCCCTACTCTGTAATTCTAATCTCATAGTAGACTCACATAATTATTTTTCAATTATGTCTTCCTTACTCAAAGACTGGGTTAAATATGATTAAAAGAAAAGAAAAACAAAACAAAAGAACCCAAAAGGTGTTAATGAAAGTACTGTTTCTAAGATATTTGCTGAACAATTCATGCCTATAGTGATTCTGCCATGCTTTGTCCTGACTTAGGTAAGCAGCTCTTTAGCCTCTTCATGTTTATCTGTTTCTGTTCCCCTTAAAACTTAATTATAAACATGAGATTTCAGAGATAATATTTAACCTAATTCTTGACTTATGCTTTGTTAAATGTATGCAATACTTTGCCTAACCTGTTGATTTCTTTTCTGGATTAAAGTAAGAGTGAATAATTAAATAGATAAAGAATGACTGACCCTCTATCTCTAGACTTCTCTTAGTAAATCTGCACGTGGCACCGCAGGCACAGGTGGCTCATGTAGACAAGAGAGTATTCAGTTGTAAGCAGACCGCATGGGCAAGACAGTTTATCCAAAAGATCAGAGAATTCAGCATGTCTGTACTCCATGGAAAAATGATAAGGAACCTGACCTCCTATCAATGATTATTTGAGATAGCTTGCCCTTTTTCCTTTAAAAACAGTCATGGCTGAGAAGGATATTCAGAATTGGTATCTGGACAAGAGTCCATCTTCTCCCCAGATTGTTAGATTTTCTAAACAAAGGACCTTTCTTCTCTACCAACACTTGTACTTTGATTACTGGCCTTTGAGCAGGGAACAGCTGGACTTGAGTTTGATAACACACAGACAACCCTGGTAGGAAGCCCATTTCACTCAATCATATAATCAAGTCATCTGATTTAGTCAGTACATACAAGAGAGATGGATCACCATGTATAGGAGCAGAAGAATATAGGACCAAATGCTTTTATGTATTTAGGAGCACAGAGAATGCTCCACATAGTCATTTTTTTTTCAAGAGGAAAGCAAAAATTTTGTTTAATACTCACATATAAAACATAAACTTTTCCCTCTAAGAAAATAATCACTGTAAGAACACCACACAGGCTGTACTAATTAGGAGTTGTGTAGTCTGAACCATCTCATTAACTGCTTTGTGACTCTTTCTTGAGTTTAAAAAAAAAATGCCTATTTTTCAGAATTCATGTAATTAGATCTTGGGCAATCAATAACCATATTTATTATTATTTTTTAGATTGTAATCAGATGTTGCTATCTTTACAGGCTGTAAAAGAATATTGATCCTCAGGAAGAGGAAAAGCCTAGGAGTTTGTGCCTAGGATAAACTCTACTGCTTTTCCATTATATACTTAAACCTCCATTATTTCTGCAGCCTCTAAAATTCCATTGTTTGTGGACCTCTACCTTAGTAGAGAGGCAACTGAACAACAGGCACAGGCAAGGATGCATAATACTCAAAACATTAAAATGCCTATTTAAATATCTGGCTTTATCTTCTATCCCTTTCCTTTCTTTTATGCCTCAACTCTATAATGCTAATTATACAGGTCTTAGAGGACTATCCTAATTATTTGATATTGTGATTTTATTTACTTTAGACAGATTGAAAATATTTCTTAGTTAAATGTAAAATAGCTAAAATGTTTCATTCTGGCAGAAACAGTATGGCCTGTAACATACACCTGTTAGGTTTCAAGATTTCAATCACTTGCTGCTATTAAGCATATATTAAGTGATGGAAGGGCTTCCCCAGTGACTCAGTCAGGTAAAGAATCTGTCTGCAATGCAGGAGACGCAGGTACAATCCTTGGGTTGGGAAGATCCCTGGATAAGGAATTGGCAACCCACTCCACTATTCATGGGAAATCCCATGGATCCTCTGAACCTGGTGGGCTACAGTCCATGAGATCACAAGAGTCAGACACAACTTAGTGACTAAGCCACCACCACCACCAGTGATGGGAACTCAAAGCAATAGTGGGTTGAAATGAGAAGTGATTAAGAAACCCAGAATTGTCTTGACCAAAAGTACACAAGTCAAGGAAAGTGTTGAGAAGCAGAAAGATATCAACCAATATGGTAGGAACATAATTCTAAGCTTTTGTGCTACATCACCAAGCAGCTATGCTGGAAGCAGCCTTGTGATGTTCTGAATGTGAAAACAAGCCATATGCTTCTGTCAAGAAAGAATATAGAAAGAGTTAGTTTAGGCTGATTCTTGAAAGTTTACACTTAAAGGCCTTATTTTTTCTTTCTAGTTTATCAATATGGCCATGTAGTAAATAATAGATTAATTGTGGCGGTGAATATTACTTACTTCTAGAAAGTTCTAGAAGCCATTTAATGTTTCCTTGTCTTGTGATAGATGCTTATCATAATCATTTGTCCACTCATCCATTAATTAATTCACATTTTTTAAAAACGGAGTAATAGATTCCCTGCTTGGGATAAGACAGTGGAAAAAAAATCAAATTCCCCTCAGAATTTACAGATCTGGAGGTAAACCTTCTCTTCCCCTTGTAAAGAATAATAAATGAAAGAAAAAGAAAAAAAAGTTGTTCAACAGTTCCTTAAAAATAAGCACTTGATATGTTTTTGTAGTCTTCTAGTTCATTCTACATTCTCTATTTTTAAAAAAAGAAAGAAGGAAGGAACAGTGGATTTTAGAAAAAAAAAAAACTGCTCTTTAAAAGACAAGAAGCATATGTGTCACTTTCTACTTAACTTGAATTGCTGAATTATGGAACCAGTCTTTGTACTGATCTTGCAGAAATGTTCCCTCTTGTTTCAAAATCATTGCAGATCATAATACAAACTTGTATCATCAAAACGGATTATTGACTGTTGGACTATAACCTTGGAGAAATTTTACTGCAGTTTATATTCAGCAACCTTTGCCATGAACAGTGGTAGAAAACAGCAAAATTGTTCTTTCCTTGTTGAAGGACTAAGGACACAGATATAAAGAAAAAATAATGGCTGTTTAATACGAATCTGTCAACTTTAAATAAATCTAAAAATTTAATGGAAGAGCTCTAACTAGTAAATATTTAGCCTATATTAATTAATTTTCTTTGACAGAGTACAAATATGTTAACACTTACTATTATTAGATAAGAAATAACATGGGATCTGAGATAAGCCTTGACCAAAAGGATAGAAAGACTTTAACACTTCTAATAAGCTTAATCACATGGAAATATTTGCACCAATCAAATAGAAATTATGTATCATTTCAAATATATATGGTACAGCCACAAAAACCCCACAATAAATATTAATTGTTATAATGCAACAAGATTTTTAAAAAGTAAAATAGAACTGAAAGCCAAAAATCACTGATCAGAATGTATTAAAATTAGAAATAAACAGAAAATAAGGAGAAAGCTCTGCAAACCTAAAAAAAAATCATGCAAGTTCTAAAGAACTCTTGACACTACAGACCATTCACTAATAAATAATAATACAAAATACTACATATGAACCCCTCCATATACAACCAAAACATAATCAGAAAAAAACTGATAACCTAAAATATTTTTAATAAAAACTCAGAAAATCTGAAAAAAGAAGTAAACCAACTCCAAATCCCCAAAGTGAATGTTTAAATAATAAAATAAACTAAAAGGGTAATAATAAATATTTTTAAGAAAACAGCAAAGATTAAGAAAATAGTAAATTTGATAAGTGCAATAACTATATTTTACAAATTCAAAAAGGGTAAAAAAGACAAATGTACAAATAAATAAGACTAATATATATATAAATTATTTCTTAAATAATAAAAATAGAGAATATTTAAACCATCATTTTTGAAAAATTTATGGTAATAATTGGTAAACTAAACAGGTCATGAAACTTTGTGTTTTTTCTTTTCTGAAGGAAGTGTAAAATCTTTTCAGGCCGAAAAAAGTAAATTTCATGGAAAGTTTCATACTTCTGTTTTACACACAGAAGCACATACATGTGTACCAGCTACTTCCCAATAAGTTTTACTTCTCATGTTCTATTCTGGCATCGAGAAAAAGATAATATGCATATTACCTATCTTATTTCATAGCCCACTAGCTATAAAAGAAACACATGCACAGTTAACTAAATTGCTATTAAAAATCTGACACTAATTCCCAAAGGGACATGTAAGGTATTTCTGGTCCACTATCATTATGATATCATCAATGTCAGTGTTAATTAAACCTTGACAAACTGAAACCAGAGCATATCAAAAGAAGTCCTTGAGCAAACCATCCTAGTGTTTCCAGAGTCACCAGTATACTCAATATTAGAGAAAAATTACTGCAAAACACTGTGTTAGTACATTACAGGGAAATATCAATAGAACAAAATTAGCAGTTAACCAAATCATAATGATTGCAATACATAATTCCAAACTAAGTTCCCAAACTCAATATTCATAGCAAATAATAAATTAAAGGAATTGCTCTTAATTTGTTAAGGATAGTTGACCATAAAAGAACATTCTTGGTGATCAAATATTAAAAGACTTCCTATTAAAAAAAGGGAGAGGGTAATGATGCTTGCTAATACTCCTATGAGTCAACAACAAAAGCACTGAAGGAAGTAAAATAAATAAATAAATAGACATATATATTTAAAATTAAAAGTTATAGATGTCATATTTCAAGATGTTATCATTACCTACTAGGAAATCCAAAAGAAATAATGAACAACAGTAGAACAAGAAACAAAGTTAAAGTTAAAAAAAAAAAAAAAAAGGAAAAGCACCTTCAAGCTATCAAAGTAACTACTCTTCTTTATATTGAATACTAGTTTATATACCAAAATACTACTGCAGCTAACACTCAAACCTTAGCAACGTATGTTCCTTTCCTCTTGACCACCATATCCAAAGTGCTGCTTCTTGGCTTCGTGAGTGGTCATTTCAAGCTCTGCTGAGCCATGAAGGAGACCCTCTGTGTTTCAGCGTCTTTTTTGTTGTTGTTGTTTTTGACCTGTGCTTTCTCAACCAGGTTTCCAGTTTCCTCTTGATGGCTAGCTGGGTGCATTTGAGATTTCCATTTTTTCCCCCTCTCCACAAAACTTTCCATGATTGAACCTCTTGTTCATCTTTTTGTCTAATTAATCTTCACACGGGCACAAAGTATCAGGAAAAGTCACTATTGATTGAAAATTGAAGTAAGTAAGCAGCAAGGCCATGGTTCATGAATTTATGTCCATTACATTTCACAGTATGCAATACTCTATCAACTCGTTTGCATGGATATTTCTCCAGGAGAAATTAATTTTAAAATAGTTTACAAAACTGTGGCACACTCGGGTAAGTTTTAAATATACCATCAAACTTTCATAAGACGATTATTTGAATGTGAAAAAATAATCTTTTGTGTTTGTGTGTGAGAGAGACAGAGAGATAAAGAGATAGAGACAGAGAAATAGAGAGAGAGAGAGACAGAGATAAAGAGTGATGAGAGACAAGACACTTTTGTTCCAAAATAGAATAATTTAAAATACACTATCATAGTTTAACTCATTTCCCACAAATTGTTTGCCTTTATTTTCTAGTATCATCCTAATGTACAACCTTTTTGCAGAAAGATGATAAAACTCACAAATGCTTGATTTTTTGACTCACATATTAAGCATGTGTCTTGCAGCTTTGTTATTCTCTGTTGACTCAGTGTTTCCAAAAGAAAAAAAAAAAAAAAAAAAGCACCCAGAAAATGTCAGTAAATTATATTGCCATAATCAGTTCAGTTCAGTTGCTCAGTCATGTCTGACTCTTTGTGACCCCATGGACTGCAGCACACCAGGCTTCCCTGTCAATCACCAACTCCCAGAGCTTGCTCAAACTCATGTCCATCGAGTCAGTGATGCCATCCAACCATCTCATCCTCTGTTGAACCCTTCTCCTCCTGCCTTCAAACTTTCCCAGCATCAGGGTCTTTTTCAAGGAGTTAGTTCTTCACATCAGGTGGCCAAATAATGGGAATTTCAGCTTCAGAATTAGTCCTTCCAATGAATACTATGGACTGATTTGCTTTAGGATTCCGTGGTTTGATCTCTTTGCAGTCCAAGGGACTCTCAAGAGTCTTCTCCAACACCAAATTTCAAAAGCATCAATACTTCAGCCTGCTTTATGGTCCAACTCTCATATTCATACAAGACTACTGGAAAAACCATAGCTTTGACTCAACGGACATTTGTTAGCAAAGTAATGTCTCTGCTTTTTAATATGCTGTCTAGGTTGGTCATAACTTTTCTTCCAAGGAGCAAGGGTCTCTTAATTTCATTGTTGCAGTCACCATCTAGATAAGTAAATGAATAAAGTCTTTCACTGTTTCTATTGTTTCCCCATCTATTTGCCATGAAGTGATGAGATGATCTTCGTTTTTTTAATGTTGAGTTTTAAGCCAACGTTTTCTCTCTCCTCTTTCATTTCATCAAGAGGCTCTTCAGTTCCTTTTCACGTTCTGCCCCAATGCTGGTGTCATCTGCATATCTGAGGTTTTTGATATTTATCCTGGCAATCTTGATTCCAGCATGCTCTTCATGTAGCCCAGCATTTCACATGATGTACTCTCCATATAAGTTAAATAAGCAGGGTGACAATATACGGCTTTGATGTACTCCTGTCCCGATTTGAAATCAGCCTCTTGTTCCATGTTCAGTTCTAACTGCTGCTTCTTAACCTGCATACAGATTTCACAGGGTTTAGTTCAGGTGCTGTGGTATTCCCATCTCTTGAAGAATTTTCCACAATTTATTGTGATCTACACAGTCAAACACATTGGTGTAATCTATAAAGCAGCAGTAGATGTTTCTATGGAATTCTCTTGCTTTTTCTATGATGCAATGGATGTTGGCCATTTGATCTCTCATTCCTCTGCCTTTTGCAAATCCAGTTTGAACATCTGGAAGTTCATCATTTACATACTCTTGAAGCTTGGTTTGGAGAATTTTGAGCATTACTTTGCTAGCATATGAGACAACTGCAATAAACATTCCTTGGGAATGTCTTTCTTTGGGATTGGAATGAAAACTGATATTTTCCAGTCCTGTGGCCATTGCTAAGTTTTTCAAATTCGCTGGCATATTGAGTGCAGCACATTCACAACATCATCTTTTAGGATTTGAAATAGCTCAACAGGAATCCCATCACCTCCAATCTAGCTTTGTTCATAGTGATGCTTCTTCAAGCCCACTTGACTTCACATTCCAGGATGTCTGGATCTAGATGAATGATAACACTGTCATGGTTACATGGGTCATGAATATCTTTTTTGTATAGTTATTCTGTGTATTCTTGCCACCTCTTCTTAATATCTTCTACTTCTGTTAGGTCCATACAATTTGTGTCCTTTATTGTCCCCATCTTTGCATGAAATGTCCTCTTGGTATCTCTAACTTTCTTGAAGAGTTCTCTAGTTTATCCCATTCTGTTGTTTTCCTCTATTTCTTTGCATTGATCATTGAGGAAGGCTCTGTTATCTCTCCTTGTTCTTCTTTGGAACTCTACATTCAAACGGGTATATCTTTCCTTTTCTCCTTTGCCTTCAGCTTCTCTTCTTTTCTCAGCTATTTGTAAGGCTTCCTCAGACAACCATTTTGCCTTTTAGCATTCTTTTTTGGGGGAGGGAATGGTCTTGATCACTGCCTCCTGTACAATGTCACTAACCTCTGTTCATAGATCTTCAGACACTCTGTTTATCAGATCTAGTTGCTTGAATTTGTTTGTCACTTCCACTGTATAATTGTAAGAGATTTGATTTAGGTCATACCTAAATGGTTAGTGGATTTCCCTACTTTCTTCAATTTAAGTCTGAATTTTGCAATAAGGAGTTCATGATTTTAGCCACAGTCAGCTCCTAGTATATTTTTACTGACAGTATAGAGCTTTACTCCATTTTTTCATTCAAATCCCCAAAAAAGACAATGACCAAGAATACTCAACTACCACACAATTGCCCTCATTTCACACTTTAGCAAAGTAATGCACAAAATTTGCCAGGCTTCAACATTACGTGAACTTTGAACTTTCAGATATTCAAGCTGAATTTAGAAAAGGCAGAGGAACCAGAGATCAAATGCCAACATCCATTGGATCATTGAAAAAGCAAGAGTGCTCCAGAAAAAAATAATAATATTTTTGCTTTATTGACTATGCCAAAGTCTTTGACTCTGTAGATCGCAACAATCTGTGGAAAATTCTTGAAGAGATGGAAATACCAGACAACATTACCTGCCTCCTGAGAAATCTATATGCAGGTCAAAAGCAACCATTAGAACCAGTCATCAAAGAGCAGACTGTTTACAAATCAGGAAAGGAGTATGTCAAGGCTGTATATTGCCACCCGGCTTATTTAAGTTTGAAGCAGAATACATCATGCTAAATGCCTGGCTGGATGAAGCACAATTTGGAATCAAGATAGCCAGGAGAAATATCAATAACCTCAGACATGCAAATAACACCACCCTTACGGCAAAAATCGGAGAAGACCTAAAGAACCTCTTGATGAAAGTGAAAGAGGAGAGTGAAAAAACGTGTAAAGCTCAACATTCAAAAAAATGAAGATCATGGCATTGTTTTCCATTACTTTGTGGCAAATAGGTGGGTAAACAGTGGAAACAGTGTCAGACTTTATTCTTTTTGGCTCCAAAATCACTGCAGATGGTGACTGCAGCCATGAAATTAAAAGACACTTGTTTCTTAGAAGAAAAGCTATGACTAACCTAGACTGGATATTAAATAGCAGAGACATTTCTTTGCCAAGAAAGGTCTGTCTAGCCAAAGCTATGTTTTTTTCCAGTAGTCATGTATGGATGGGAGAGTTTGACTATAAAGAAAGTTGAGTGCCAGAGAATTGATGCTTTTGAACCATGGTGATGGAGAAAACGCTTGAGAATCCCTTAGACTGAAAGCAAATCAGACCAGTCAATCCTAAAGTAAATCAGTCCTGAACATTCATTAAAAGGACTGATGTTGAAGCTGAAACTCCAATACTTTGGCCACCTGATGTGAAGAACTGACCCATTAAAAAGATCATGATGTTGGGAAAGTTTGAAGGCATGAGGAGAAAGGGACAACATGGAATGAGATGGTTGAATGGCATCACCAACTCAATGGACATGAGTTTGAGCAAGCTCTGGGAGTTGGTGATGAACAGGGAAGCCTGGCGCGCAGGAGTCCATGAGGTTGCAAAGAGTTGTGCATGACTGAGTGACTGAACTTAACCGAAAATGGATGGGAATGGGTGAATTTAATTCAGATGACTATCATACCTACTACTTTGGACACAAATTCCTTAGAAGCAATGGAGTACATCATGCAAAATGCCAGGCTGGATGAAGCATGAGATGAAATCAATACTGACAGAGAAATATCAACAACCTCAGATATGATGATACAACATTAATGGAGAAATATACCATGTTCATGGGTTGGAGGAATCAATATAGTGAAAATGAGTATACTACCCAAAGCAATTTACAAATTCAACGCAATCCCTATCAAGCTACCAGCCATATTTTTCACAGAACTAGAACAAATCATTTCAAGATTTGTATGGAAATACAAAAAACCTCGAATAGCCAAAGCAATCTTGAGAAAGAAGAATGGAACTGGAGGAATCAACTTGCCTGACTTCAGGCTCTACTACAAAGCAACAGTCATCAAAACAGTATGGTACTGGCACAAAGACAGACATATAGATCAATGGAACAAAATAGAAAGCCCAGAGATAAATCCACACACATATGGACACCTTATCTTTGACAAAGGAGGCAAGAATATACAATGGAGTAAAGACAATCTCTTTAACAAGTGGTGCTGGGAAAACTGGTCAACCACTTGTAAAAGAATGAAACTAGATCACTTTCTAACACCGCACACAAAAATAAACTCAAAATGGATTAAAGATCTAAATGTAAGACCAGAAACTATAAAACTCCTAGAGGAGAATATAGGCAAAACACTCTCAGACATAAATCACAGCAGGATCCTCTATGATCCACCTCCCAGAATTCTGGAAATAAAAGCAAAAATAAACAAATGGGATCTAATTAAAATTAAAAGCTTCTGCACAACAAAGGAAAATATACGCAAGGTGAAAAGACAGCCTTCTGAATGGGAGAAAATAATAGCAAATGAAGCAACTGACAAACAACTAATCTCAAAAATATACAAGCAACTTATGCAGCTCAATTCCAGAAAAATAAACGACCCAATCAAAAAATGGGCCAAAGAACTAAATAGACATTTCTCCAAAGAAGACATACGGATGGCTAACAAACACATGAAAAGATGCTCAACATCACTCATTATCAGAGAAATGCAAATCAAAACCACAATGAGGTACCACTTCACACCAGTCAGAATGGCTGCGATCCAAAAATCTGCAAACAATAAATGCTGGAGAGGGTGTGGAGAAAAGGGAACCCTCCTACACTGTTGGTGGGAATGCAAACTAGTACAGCCACTATGGAGAACAGTGTGGAGATTCCTTAAAATATTGCAAATAGAACTACCTTATGACCCAGCAATCCCACTGCTGGGTATACACACCGAGGAAACCAGAATTGAAAGAGACACATGTACCCCAATGTTCATCGCAGCACTGTTTATAATAGCCAGGACATGGAAACAACCTAGATGTCCATCAACAGATGAATGGATAAGAAAGCTGTGGTACATGTACACAATGGAGTATTACTCAGCCGTTAAAAAGAATTCATTTGAATCAGTTCTGATGAGATGGATGAAACTGGAGCCGATTGTACAGAGTGAAGTAAGCCAGAAAGAAAAACACCAATACAGTATACTAACACATATATATGGAATTTAGAAAGATGGCAATGACGACCCTGTATGCAAGACAGGAAAAAAGACACAGCTGTGTATAACGGACTTTTGGACTCAGAGAGAGAGGGAGAGGGTGGGATGATTTGGGAGAATGGCATTCTATCATGTATACTATCATGTAAGAATTGAACCGCCAGTCTATGTCTGATGCAGGATACAGCATGCTTGGGGCTGGTGCATGGGGATCACCCACAGAGATGTTATGGGGAGGGAGGTGGGAGGGGGTTTCATGTTTGGGAACACATGTAAGAATTAAAGATTTTAAAATTAAAAAAAAAATAAAAATAAAATAAAATATAAAAAAAAAAAAAACATTAATGGCAGAAAGTGAAGCGGAACTGAATACCTCTTGATGAATGTGGAAAAAGAAGCTGGTTTAAAAAAACTAAGATCCTGGAATCTGGTCTCATCACTTCACAGCAAATAAGGGGGGATAAAGTGGAAACAGTGATATATTTCATTTTCTTGGGCTCCAAAATCACTGAGCATGGTGACTGCAGATATGAATTTAAAAGACACTTACTCCTTAGAAGGAAAGTTATGAAAAACCTAGATAATATATTAAAAAGCAGAGACATCACTTTCCCAACAAAGATCTGTATAGTCAAATCTACAGTTTTTCCAGTAGTACTGTAAGGATGTAAGAGTTGGACCATAAAGAAGGCTGAGCACTGAAAAATTTATGCTTTTGAACTGTAGTGCTGGAGAAAAAACTTGAGAGTCCCTTGGACATCAAGATTAAACCAATCAACCCTAAAGGAAATCAACTCTGAATATTCATTTGAAGGAATGATACTCAAGCTGAAGCTCCGATATTTTGGCCACCTGATACGAAGTGTTAATTCATTGGGAAAGAACCTGATGCTGGGCAAGATTGAAGGCAGGAGAAGAAGGTGACAGAGGATGTAATGGTTGGATTGAATCACTAACTCAATGGACATGAGCTTGAGCAACTCAGGGAGATAGTGAAGCACAGGGAAGATTGTTGTGCTGCAGTTCATGGGGAAGTAAAGAATCAGATACGACAGTGACTGAATAACAAGGCAACAACAGTGATTGATTATTGAATGACATAGCAAACAATATTCCTGGATTTAACCCATTTTAGTCACAATATATAATCATTTTCAGTATATAATGAAATTCACTTGGTAGTATTTTCTTTCGGATTTTTATTTTTGGTCACACAAGATGTTATTTTTCTGTTCTTGCAATGTCTTCCCCAGTGTCACAGTGGTTAAGAAACCGCCTACAATGCAAGAAACACAAGGTCAATCCCAGTGTCAGGAAGATCCTTTGGAATAGAAGGATTCCAGTATTCTTGCCTGGAAAACTCCATGGGCAGTGGAGGCTGGTGGGCTACAGTCCATGGGACCACATAGAGTCAGACATGATTGAGCACACAGTACAAAATACAATGTCTTTTATCAGTTTTGAGATTAAGATTATTCCATAGCTTTAAAAAAATTGGGCAGTGTAATATTTTGCTTTTTTCTGGGTAAAAATTGCCACAAATTGACTTAATTCAATGGATTGAATCTACAAAGATGTATTATTACACAGTTTCCAAGGGTCAAGAGTGTGAGCACAACAAAAATGGAGTCTCAGTTTCAGTTCAGTTCAATCCAGTTGCTCAGTCATATCTGACTGTTTGTGACCCCATAAACTGTAGCACAGAAGGCCCCCCTGTCCATCACCAACTCCCGGAGTTTACCCAAAGTCCCCTTCTTCTCCTGCCCTCAAACTTTCCCAGCACCAGGGTCTTTTCAAATGAGTCAGCTCTTTGCATCAGGTGGCCAAGGTATTGGAGTTTCAGCTTCAACATCAGTCCTTCCAATGAACACCCAGGACTGATCTCCTTTAGGATGGATGGATTAGATCTCCTTGCAGCCCAAGGGACACTCAAGAGTCTTCTCCAAACCACAGTTCAAAAGCATCAATGCTTTGGCACTCAGCTTTCTTTATAGTCCAACTCTCACATCCATATATGACTACTGGAAAAACCATACCCTTGACAAGATGGATCTTTGTTGGCAAAGCACTGTCTCTGCTTTTAAATATGCTGTCTAGTTTGGTCATAACTTTCCTTCAAAGGAATAAGCATCTTTTAGTTTCATGGCTACAGACACCATCTGCAGTGATTTTGGAGCCCTAAAAAATAAAGTCTGCTACTGTTTTCCCACCTATTTGCCATGAAGTGATGGGACCAGATGCCATGATCTTAGTTTTCTGAATGTTGAGCTTTAAGCCAACTTTCTCATTCTGCTCTTTCACTTTCATCATCAGGCTCTTTAGTTCTTCTTCACTTTCTGCCATAAGGGTGGTGTCATCTGCATATCTGACATTATTGATATTTCTCCCAACAATCTTGATTCTGGCTTGTGCTTCATCCAGTACAATATTTATCATCATGTACTCTGCATAAAAGTTAAATAAGCAGAGTGACAATATACAGCCTTGATATATTCCTTTTCCTATTTGGAACCAGTCTGTTGTTCCATGTTCAGTTTTGTTGCTTTCTTACCTGCATACAGGTTTCTCAAGAGGCAGGTCAGGTGGTCTGGTGTTCCTATGTCTTTCAGAATTTTCCACAGTTTATTGTGATTCACATAGTCAATGAAGCAGAAGAAGATGTTTTTTCTGGAACTCTCTTGCTTTTTGTTTGATCTAGCAGATTGGCAATTTGATCTCTGGTTCCTCTGCCTTTTCTAA
Organism: Capricornis sumatraensis; assembly: GCF_032405125.1. Taxonomy (NCBI): domain Eukaryota; kingdom Metazoa; phylum Chordata; class Mammalia; order Artiodactyla; family Bovidae; genus Capricornis; species Capricornis sumatraensis. The sequence goes on along the minus strand of NC_091071.1, from coordinate 122,165,286 downwards.
AACCAGCTTGAACATCTGGAAGTTCATGATTCATGTATTGTTAAAGCCTGGTTTGGAGAATTTTGAACATTACTTTTCTAGTGTGTGAGATGAGTGCAATTGTGAGATAGTCTGAACATTCTTTGACATTGCCTTTCTTTGGGATTGAAATGAAAACTGACTTTTTCCAGTCCTGTGGCCACTGCTGAGTTTTTCAAATTTGCTGACATATTGAGTGCAGCACTTTCACAGCATCATCTTTTAGGATTTGACATAGCTCCACTAGAATTCCATCTCCTCCACTAGTTTTGTTCCTAGTGATGCTTTCTAAGGCACACTTGACTTCACATTCCAGGATGCCTGGTGAGTAATCACAGCATTGTGATTATCTGGGTAATGAAGATCTTTTTTGTACAGTACTTCTGTGTATTCTTGCCACCTCTTCTTAATATCTTCTGTTTCTGTTAGGTCCATAGCATTTCTGTCATTTATTGAGCCAATCTTTGCGTGAAATATTCCCTTGTTATCTCTAATTTTCTTGAAAAGATCTCTAGTGATTCCCATTCTGTTGTTTCCCTCTATTTCTTTGCATTGATCACTGAAGAAGGCTTTCTTATCTCTTCTTGCTATTCTTTGGAACTCTGCATTCAAAATGGGTATATCTTTCCTTTTCTCCTTTGCTTTTCATTTATCTTCTTTTCACAGCTATTTGTAAGGCCTCCTCAGGCAGCCATTTGCTTTTTTATATTTCTTTTTCGTGGGGTTGGTCTTGATCCCTGTCTCCTGTACAATGTCACGAACCTCTGTCAGTAGGTCAGCAGGCTCTCTGTCTATCAGATCTAGTCCCTTAAATCTATTTCTCACTTCCACTATATAATCATAAGGGATTTGATTTAGATCATACCTGAATGGTCTAGGGCTTTTTCCCACTTTCTTCAATTTAAGTCTGAACTTGCCAATAAAGTGTTCATGTTCTGAGTCACAGTCATCTCTCAATCTTGTTTTTGCTGGCTGTATAGAGCTTCTCCATCTTTGGCTGCAAAGGATATAATCAATCTGATTTCGCTGTTGACTACCTGGGAGTCTCAATTTAGGATCTCATAAAGCATAAAGCCAGAATAAAGATGTTTGCAAGTGTATATTTCTTTCTGGAAGCTCTGGGGAGGACAACTTCCAAAGTCATTCAGGCTACTGGATGCTGTAGAGTTCAGGCCCTCTTTCTTCCTTGCCTGTCAGTCAGGGGTCTGTTTTGGCTTAAGACCAACTCGGTTCCTTGCCCCTGACCCCATTTCTTTATATGACTGTTTTATTGTCAAACCAAAAAAAATAAACAAAACAGTGTGTTAAGTTGTTCTCACACTTCTCATCTCTCTGAGCTCCATTTCTGATTTATTGTTCTAACTATTCTACCTTCTTATTCTGACACCAGCCTGAGACAGATATCTGTTTTGAGGGGTATATGTGATTAGATGAGGGCTAGTTAGATATTTTCCTTTTTCTTACATAAGCTATTATATAAAATAAGACAATTACAAGAGTGAGAGCTCATCACAATCAGGGGTACTGAGAATGTGTTCATTTGTTCATTCACCAAGTCATGTTGGACTCTTTGTGACCCCATGGACTGCAGCACACCAAAGCCTCCCTGTCTCTCATCATCTGCTGGAGTTTGCCTAAGTTCGTGCCCTTTACAATGGTGATGCCATCCAACCATCTCATCCTCTTTTTCCCTCTTCTACTTTGCCTTTAATCTTTCCCAGCATCAGGGTCTTTTCCAGTGAGTCAGTTTTTCACATTAGGTGGCCAAAGTACTGGAGCTTCAGCTTCAGCATCAGTCCTTCCAATGAATATTCAGGGTTGATTGCTTTCCTTTAAGATTAATTAGTTTGATCTCCTTGCTGTCCAAGTGACTCTCCAGAGTTTTCTCCAGCACCAGAGTTCCAAAGTAACAATTCTTTAGTACTCAGCCTTCTTTATGGTCCAACTCTTTCACCCATACATGACTTTTGGAAAGACCATAGCCTTGACTATATGGATCTTTGCTGGCAAAGTGATGTCTTTACTTTTTAATACACTGTCTAGGTTTGTCATAGTTTTCATGCCAAGAAGTAATCTTGTAATTTCATGGCTGCAATCATCATTTACTGTGATTTTAGAACCCAAGCAGAGGAAATCTGTCACTGCTTCCAGTTTTTCCCCTTCTATTTGCCCTGAAGTGATAGGTCCAGATGCCATGATCTTACTTTTTAATATTGAATTTGAAGTTGGCTTTTTCACTCTTGTCTTTCACCCTCATCAAGAGGATTTTTAGTTTCTTTTCACTTTGTGCAATTAAAGTGGTATCATCTGCATATTTAAGGTTGTTGATACTTCTAGCAATCTTGATTCCAGCTTATAACTCATCCAGTCTGGCATTTCTCATGATACACAACTTAGTCATATTTATTTCTCAGTTTTGAACCAGTCATTTCAGATGAGGTTCTAACTGTTGCTTCTTGACCCTCATACATGTTTCTCAGGAGACAAATAGGATTATCTGGTATTATCATCTCTTTTAGAGTTTTCCACAGTATGCTGTGATTCACACAGTCAAAGGCTTCAGTGTAGTCAGTGAAACAGAGATAGATGTTTTTCTGGAATTCCCTTGCTTTCTCTATGATCCGGCAAATGCTGGCACTTTGACCTCTGGTTCGTCTGCCTTTTATATACCCAGCTTGAACATCTGGAAGTTCTCAGCTGATGTACTGCTGAAACCTAGCTTGAACGATTGTGCTGGAAATAGGGGACATAGAATCTTGAGAAGGTGGTCATTTCTAAAACTTTTTCACACAATACATAATATTCTTATCTTTGTAAGGGATTTCTGAAAAATCAGTGCAAATTTTGAGTTAATTTCTCCCTAGATAGTCTGATAATTTGTTTTCTTTTTGCAATGTATATGTTATTTAATAAACATTGTTTATTAAACAATGTTTATTTTATTTAAAATTTAATTTATTTAGTAATTTTCAAAACTCTTGCTTATTCTTTTATCACATTTCAGTTCAGTTCAGTTCAGTTGCACAGTTGTGTTCAACTCTTTGCGACCCCATGAATCGCAGCACGCCAGGCCTTCCTGTCCATCACCAACACCCGGAGTTCACGCAGACTCACGTCCATCGAGTCAGTGATGCCATCCAGCCATCTTGTCCTCAGTCATCCCCTTCTCCTCCTGCCCCCAATCCCTCCCAGCATCAGAGTCTTTTCCAATGAGTCAACTCTTCGCATGAGGTGGTCAAAGTACTAGAGTTTCAGCTTCAGCATCATTCCCTCAAGTGATTTTTCAAGGAATTTCTTCATATCATGCAAATTTCAACTTAAAATGGAAAAAAAAAACACACTTGAAATTTGCTTTAATATTTTAAAGCTTTATAATATATAATTTATCTCATTTTATTTTTTATATCATTAGTCTGTGACTTCTTTCCTATTTTTTCTTGTGCATAATTTTTACTTAAAGTCCAAAGGATTGACTTTTGAGATTGCTAATTTACCTTTTGAAAAATTTTCCTATTTATTTCTGCTGATTTTTTAAAACCTGTTTAGAATTATTTTGTTTCATTTTGTCTTCAGATGGCTACCTACCATTATTTTCTAGATTTTTGTATCATGTATATTTAAGGCTAGAAATATGGTAGCATATATATTTAAGGCTAGAATTTTCCAGGGTTGTATTTATCTTATATCTGTATCCCATTAATTATATATTTTAGTTCAATTTTTATTCAGTTAAAATATTTACTATAGTTTACTATTGTTTAGTATAAAATATTTCCACTATAGTTTATTTTATAAAATCATACTTTTTATTTTAGAATAGTTTTATACTTATGGGGGAGCCCGGTGGACTGCCATCTCGGGTTGCACAGAGTTGGACACGACTGAAGTGACTTAACAGCAGCCGCAGCGTACTTATAGAAAAATTGTTGAGATATTACAGAGAATTTTCAAACTAACCCCCTCTCACACACATATACATAGTCCCCTATTATTAATATCTTGTAGTATTATGATGTTTGGTACAATCAATAAACTAATATAAATATGTAATTATTAAATCAAATTCATATCTCTTCAGATTCCCTTAGTTTTTACCTTAGCTTCTTTTTCTTTTCCAAGATTCCAGAATAGCAGACATTTAGTTATTAAATCTCCCTAACTTTTTCTTAGCTGGGACAATTTCTCAAATTTCTCTTGTTTTAGATAATCATGGCAGTTTTGAATGTATCGAGCAGGCATATTATAGGATGATTTTTTTATTGGACATTTTCTGCTGTTTTTCTTATAATTAAAGGAGGGTTTATCATTTGGGGGAGGAAGATCACAGAACTAAAGTGCATCTCATCATATCATACTGGGGAATAAGCTATCAACTTGATTTATGACCACTGATATTGAACTTAATCACCTAGCTAAAGTAGTGTCATTAGATTTCTCCACTGCAAAGCTGCTCCCCCCTGCTTTTTTCAGGCTTAACTCTTTCAGAGAAAATCTCCATGCAAAACTCATATTTAGGAAATGGGTAATTTCTTTCTTTCTTTCTTTTGTTTATTTATTTATTTGTTGTGAGTCATTTTGCTCAACTTCAAAATTATTAGTAATTTTCTTGCTAATTTTGCTTTTAATTACTAGCTTAATTTCACACTCTGGTCAGAAAACATAAACTAGGTTATTTCAGTTTCTTGAAATTGTTGAAATTTGCATTCTTGCTCATTCTATAGAAACATTTTTGTAAATATATTATACATTCTTGATAATAATGTGTATTTTCTAGTTGTTAGCTACAAAGTTCTATATATTGAATTATAGACATGTGTTCATCTCTGTTCAAATCTTCTAAATCTTTAGCATTTTTTATGTTTCCATTATCAGAAAAGATATATTAAAATTATTTTCAGTTTGTGTAGAAAAAATTGAGCAACAAAAATAAAGTACTATTGGATTATAACCCAGACTTTAAAATGAATGCCCATGAATCCAAACTGATATAAATAAATGACTGCCTAAATAAAAGGGAGGGAAGAGAAATTTCTCATGAAGAAGAATTTCAAATAATTTATGTAGATATATGCTCTCAAGGAAAAGAAGCATAACAAACATACACAATTGATAAACACTACTTCAGGCAGGTGATCAAGTTCAGTATTGAAAATGATACATAATATTTATAATATGTACACTTCATATGACATGATGAGAATGGTATTTAACCTCTGTGGTCTTCCTCCAAAAGATCATAACCCCAGCCTAACCAAGAGAAAAAAATCAGCATCTTTGGTGGCTCAGACAGTAAAGTGTCTGTCTACAAGGTGGGAGACCTGGGTTCGAGCCCTGGTTTGGGAAGATCCCCTGGAGAAGGAAATGGCAATCCACTCCAGTACTATTGCCTGAAAAATCCCATGGACAGAGGAGCCTGGTAGGCTGCAGTCTATGGGGTCACAAAGAGTCGGACACTACTGAGTGACTTCACTTCACTTTACATAAATCAGTCAAAAAGGTCTAGGAAATATCAGAATGCTTCCCTTGTAGCTCAGCTGGTAAATAATCTGCCTGCAGTGCAGGATACCCAGGTTCGATCCCTGGGTTGGGAAGATCCCCTGGAGAAGGAAATGGCGACCATTCCAGTATCCTTGCTTGGAAAATCTCATGGACAGAGGGGCCTGGAGGGCTGCAGTCCATGGGGTCTCAAAGAGTCGGGCACAACTGAGTGACTAACACTAACTAACATGGCACCTTTTGGAGGGGATCATATATTCAGAGGAATATAGCTTCCTTGGATGAAATTAAGGGGGTTATGTGTATTTGGGAATTTGATACAACATACAGAACACAGCACATAGAAGATACAGACATAGTAGGCTGTGTCCCCTTCTACTACCCATTTATGAGGGAAATAGTGGAGAAGTGCCTGATAAGCAACTGGAGCTCCATGGAAAAAATTCCAAAATCAGGAGTTTTAGAGCTTTAGAGCTTTAGAGTTTTAGTTTTAGAGCAAGATGATTGTCTTTTTGAATTTTATAAGTATTAGAATTTCAGCTTCAGGAAGAGCTGGAGTATAGGAGAAATAGTCTACTACTTGGGAGGAGAAGTAATAAGTAACAGACAGGAAGAAAGACAAAAGGTAAAGAAGAATAGAAAAAAGGAAGTACATTATGTTATAAAAAACAAAAGGAATGAAGAACAGAAGCTAACATTTTGTTGAGACCCTACTATGTGTAGACTCTTTATTTGACCCTCCTCTTTGTATTATTTCTTTAAATATTTTCATATATCTTCTCCATAGGATCACAAAGAGTCAGACAGGATTTAAGTGACTTTAATGCACCATGGAGTAAATAGAGAAATGAACTGATAGGAAATTGTTGCTGTTGTTTAGTTGCTAAGTCATGTCTGGCTCTTTGTGAGCCCATGGACTGTAGCCCACCAGGCTCCTCTCTCCATGCTATTTCCCAGGCAAGAAGACTGAAGTTCATTGCCATTTCTTTCACAGGGGATCTTCCGAACCGAGAAATCAAACCTGTGTCTCTTGCAATGCAGATGGAGTCTTCACCACTGTGCCACCAGGGAAGCCTAGAAAAGAACCAAAAGAGTAGCAGAAGGAATTGGCTTTGGAGTTCAGAGTTATTCTATTTTAAAATAATTTTCTTAAGGACAGGATTTGCTAACTTATTTTATGAATTGTCTGTGTTCCTCATTTTCTGATACTTCAGGAAAAATACAGAAGCCAAAAAAAGACCATCCTCATGAATATGCACCCTTCCTTTTGTTTTAGTTTCCTCCTAAAATAAAAGAACTCTTCCCTTTCCCACATCAGCACATCTGCTTCTATTCTGAATACAGATCCTGAAATCTCTCTCTCTCTCTTTTTTTTTTTTTTTTTCTTATCTAAGCTGCTGTGGCACCAGTCTCTACAAACATTGGTTTTCCTCAAACTAAATATTAGAGTCTTTTACATTTTTGAATTGGCCCTTATTTCATAAAACTTACTGAAGTGATTTTTCTCTCTTTCCAGAATAGAAATACCATCATCAGAAATACCATCTTTGATGATTCTTAAAGACATATCTTCTTCCCAAGACTTTTTTGAGTTCTTGACATGAATGGATTCTATGTTTACAAATCCATCTACTTGATAGAGTTTTTGACTAACCATGAAATTAATACTTTTGATACTTTTGTGGTCATTTGTGGACATGCACAGAGCTATAAAAAATTTGGTGTTTACCTTTTGAATACCTTCCCAGTTCAGGTCAGACAAGGCAGTCCTCTGTCTTCTAGTTTCAGCTCCTACTGTAAACAAGTGTCTTCTTTTAAATCGATTTAGTGTCATTTTTTCCCCACTTTTATGCTTTTTGTTTATGACCTGTCTGTTTAAAATGACTTCCAAGTGACAGTGTTGAATTGTTTTCTAGTGATCATAAGAACAGAAGCAAAAAGAAAAGGAGAAAAGGAAAAATATACCCATTTCAATGCAGAGCTCCAAAGAATAGCAAGGAGAGATAAGAAAGCCTTCCTCAGTGGTCAGTGCAAAGAAATAGAGGAAAACAACAGAATGGGAAAGACTAGAGATCTCTTCAAGAAAATTAGAGATACCAGGGGAACATTTCATGCAAAGATGGGCTCCATAAAGGACGCAAATGGCATGGACCTAAGAGAAGCAGAAAATATTAAAAAGAGGTAGCAAGAATATACAGAGGAACTGTACAAAAAAAGATCTTCACCACCCAGATAATCACGATGGTGTGATCACTCACCTAGACCCAGGCATCCCAGAATGTGAAGTCAAGTGGGCCTTAGGAAGCATCACTACAAACAAAGCTAGTAGAGGTGATGGAATTCCAGTTGAGCTATTGCAAATCCTAAAAGATGATGCTGTGAAAGTGCTGCACTCAATATGCCAGCAAAGTTGGAATACTCAGAAGTGGCCACAAGACTAGAAAAAGTTATTTTTCATTCCAATCCCAAAGAAAGTCAATGTCAAAGAATGTTCAGAATACCACACAATTGCACTCATTTCACACACTATTAATGTTCAAAATTCTCCAAGCCAGGCTTCAGCAATATGTGAACCGTGAACTTCCAGATGTTCAAGCTGGTTTTAGAAAAGGCAGAGGAACCATAAATCAAAGTGCCAAAATCTGCTGGATCATCTAAAAAGCAAGAGAGTTCCAGAAGAACATCTACTTCTGCTTTATTGACTATGCCAAAGCCTTTGACTACGTGGATCACAATAAACTTTGGAAAATTCTGAAAGAGATAAGAACACCAGACCACCTGACCTGCCTCTTGAGAAACTTATACACAGGTCAGGAAGCAATAGTTAGAACTGAACATGGGACACCAGACTGGCCCCAAATAGGGAAAGGAGTACATCAAGTCTGTATATGGTCACCCTGCTTATTTAACTTATATGCAGAATACATCATGAGAAATACTGGGCTGGAAGAAGCACAAGAGGGAGTCAAAATTGTCTGGAGAAATATCAATAACCTCAGATATGCAGATGATACCACCCTTATGGCAGAAAGTGAAGAAGAACTAAAGAGCCTTTTGATGAAAGTGAAAGAGGAGAGTGAAAAAGTTAGCTTAAAGCTCAACATTCAGAAAACTAAGATCATGGCATCTGATCCCATCACTTCATGGCAAATAGATGGGGAAACAGTGGAAACAGTGGCTGGCGTTATTTTGGGGGGTTCTGAAATCACTACAGGTACTGACTGCAGCCATGAAATTAAAAGAAGCTTACTCCTTGGGAGGAAAGTTATGACCAACCTAGACAGCATATTTAAAAGTAGAGATATTACTTTGTCAATAAAGGTCTGTCTAGTTAAGGCTATGGTTTTTCCAGTAGTCATGTATGGATGTGAGAGTTGGACTATAAAGAAAGCTGAGCACAGAACAACTGATGCTTTTGAACTGAGGTATTGGACAAGACTCTTGAGAGTCATTTGGACTGCTAGGAAATCCAATCAGTCCATCCTAAAGGAGATCAGTCCTGGGTGTTCAATGGAAGGACTGATGTTGAAGCTGAAACTCCAATACTTTGGCCACCTGATGCGAAGAACTGAATCATTTGAAAATACCCTGAAGCTTGGAAAGATTAAGGGCAGGTGGAGAAGGGGACAAGAGAAGATGAGATGTTTGGATAGCAACAGGACTCAATGGATGTGAGTTTGGATAAACTCTGGTAGTTGGTGATGGACAGGGAGGCCTGGCTTACTGTGGTTCATGAGGTAGCAAAGAGTGAGAGATGACTGAACAACTGAACTGAACTGAACTACAAAACAAAAAGGTGTGCTGTCAAGCAGGAAAACATTTTTTAAAAGATTACATATTGATTAGTTCATGAAATTGTACATGACGGCTGGCAGAAACCTAACCTTGTGTTTCCCTTCAGGGCCATAGTTCAGTACTGGTGAAGTCAGTTAGATTACAGAGCCATTCACAATTTATTATGTAACACATTGAACCCTTTTTAGTCATTCACCATCGTGTTTACCTGTAAATAGTATCATTACCCTATTAGTTAAGTAAGCTATAACTCTGGTATTCTTTTTTTTTTTTTCAATGTTTTCTGCTTTCCACATCCAATCTGGTATTTAATCCTCTTGATTCTATCCCCAGATTTATACAGAATATAACCATTCCTCACGAACATCCCTAAAACCAGCCCCTCTATTCCCTTCTCTTAATTCAAGGCAATGCAATTCTACCAGATTAGGTTCTGAAGTTTAGAAAGCAGACATGTTAACTATTCTACTTAAATCCTTTTGATAAATTCCAAAGTCTTTGAAATTAATTGCATGTCTGACATGTTCTTTTCATTCACTACCTATGGGGGGGAAATGTAAGGGTTTCCCTGGTGGCTCAGAATATAAAGAAACTCTGTGTAATGCAAGAGACCTGGATTTGATCAGGAAAATTCCCTGGGGATGGCTACCCACTACAGTATTCTTGCCTGAAGAATTTCATGGACAAAGGAGCAGTTTTAGGAGTTCCATGTATACTGTAGATATTAATCTCTTGTTAGGTATACAATTTGCATTTTCTAACAGATATTTGCATCATATTATCTCTGCAGTTTAAAGTAGTTCAAGGTCTCAACCTTATTCTCTTTGCATAATCAACTAGGCATTGTAGAAAACTGTCACACAATAAATGTGAAATTAAACTTGACTTAATGTAGGCTGGGGGACAGTATTATAGCATCACATCAACTGAACAAGGTCTTGTGGTTTATTGATTCCTGCCTATATACGTGAAGCATGGTAAACCAGCTAGAATGTCTTTCTCAACAGAGATATGACTTTGGTTTGGGCTTTGACATATGGGTCACTGAAAACTATTACTCATTTCCTTTTTGATTCTTTCAATTTAAGTGGTACAGTAAATTGAAGTCTGATTTTATGTTAATATTGAGCCACATATGAGTCTTATATTTGAAATATTAAATATTCTTAGAAATTTAATGTAGAAATATTGCTATCAGTAAATCTTTTTGAAAAATGAAATTCAGTAGTTCTGTAAAGTTTTTAAGGTTTTGGTTTTATAATTTCTTTCCTTCTCTATTACTATTGTAACTTCCTTTCAAGGTGAGAAAGACAGAGAGTGGCTATTTATTCAAGTAGGAAAGCAACAACAAATATAAAAAATAATTTACTCTCAAATACATGCTAATTAAATGCATCATATATATTACATCAATACTTGTGAGGCGTTGACTTATTGAATTTCCTTAAACACTTGACATTAGTAATGTGCTTAGAAATAAAAAAAAAATTATGTTTTTGACAATATTTAATGACTGACGTTAAGATTATTATTCCATACTTATTCTTAAATAGCTAAAATTTTATTTATATTAATATGTTCCCCAAAAGCTACATTTTTGTCAGTGTCATATGTTCAGTTCAGTTCAGTCTCTCAGTCATGTCTGTCTCTTTGTGACCCCATGGGCTGCATGCAGCATGCCAGGCTTCCTTGTCCAAAACCAGCTCCTGGAGTTTACCCAAACTCATGTCTATTGAGATGGTGATGTCATCCAGCCATCTCATCCTCTGTTGTCCCCTCCTCCTCCTGCTTCAATCTTTCCCAGCATCAGGGTCTTTTCAAGTGAGTCAGCTCTTCATATCAGGTGGCCAAAGTATTGGAGTTTCAGCTTCAGCATCAGTCCTTCTAGTGAATATTCAGGACTGATCTCCTTTAGGATTCTGCTGCTGCTGCTAAGTCGCTTCAGTTGTGTCTGACTCTGTGTGACCCCATAGACGGCAGCCCACCAGGCTCCCCTGTCCCTGGGATTCTCCAGGCAAGAATACTGGAGTGGGCTGCCATTTCCTTCTCCTAGGATTAGCTGGCTTTATCTCCTAGCAGTCCAAGGGACTCTCAAGAGTCTTCTCCAACACCACAGTTCAAAAGAATCAATTCTTTGGTGCTCAGCTTTCTTTATAGTCCAACTCTCACATCCATACATGATTACTGGAAAGACCATAGCCTTGACTAGACAGACCTTTGTTGGCAAAGTAATATCTCTACTTCCTAATATGCTGTCTAGGTTGGTCATAACTTTCCTTCCAAGGAGTAGGCATCTTTTAATTTCATGACGGCAGTCATAAGATATATTAAAAACAAATAAATAGAACAACGCACATGATTTTAATAAGAAAAAATATTCAAAATAGTATTTCATAGAACAAAATTTAAAAAGTCCATGATTTATCTAAGTCATGGACTCTTGTTTTCATGTTGCTATCATGAAAATTTCTAGCATAGCCTGAATTTTTACTAATATCAAGCCTGCTTGATAGCTCAGTTGGTAAAGAATCCACTTGCAATGGAGGAGACCCCAGTTAGATTCCTGGGTTGGGAAAATTCCCTGGAGAAGGGAAAGGCTACCCACTCTAGTATTCTGTCCTGGAGAATTCCATGGACTGTATCCATGGGATTGCAAAGTGTCAGACAGGACTGAACAACTTCACTTTCACTTTCACTTCAAGCCTACTTACATAAAAAATAGCCTCTACCAGAGTTCCAAAGGAAGGCAATGCCATAGAATCTTCAGACTACCTCACAATTGCACTCATCTCACATGTTAGCAAAGTGACGCTCAAAATTCTACAAGCCAGGCTTCAACAGTACATAAACCATGAATGTCCAGATGTTCAAGCTGGATTTAGAAATGGTAAAGGAAGCAGAGATCAAATTTCCAACATCTGTTGGATCATCGAAAAAGCAGGAAAGTTCCAGAAAAAAAAAATCTACTTCTGCTTTATTGACTACACCATAGCCTTTGACTGGATCAAAACAAACTGTGGAAAATTCTTCAAGAGATGGGAATACCAGACCATCTTACCTGCCTCCTGAGAACTCTGTATGCAGGTTAAGAAGCAACAGTTAGAACTGGACATGGAAAAACAGACTGGTTCAAAATCAAGAAAGGAATACATCAAGGTTGTATATTGACACCCTGCTTGTTTAACTTCTATGCAGAGTAAATCATGTGAAATGCTGGGCTGGATGAACATAAGCTGGAACCAAGATTGCCAGGAGAACTAGCAATAACCTCAGATACACAGATGATACCACCCTTATGGCAGAAATCGAAGATGAACCAAAGAGCCTCTTGATGAAATGAAAGAGGAGGGTGAAAAAGTCAGCTTAAAACTCAACATTCAGAAAATTAAAATCATGACATCTGGTCCCATCAGTTCATGGCAAATAGATGGGGAAACAATGGAAACAGTGAGACACTTTATTTGGGGGGCTCCAAAATCACTGCAAATGGTAACTGCAGCCATGAAATTAGAAGACACTTCCTGCTTGGAAGAAAAACTGTGACCAACTAGACAGCTTATTAAAAAGCAGACACATTACTTTGCCAACAAAGGTCCATCTAATCAAACCTATGTTTTTTCCAGTAATCATGTATGGATGTGAGTTGAATTATAAAGAAAGCTGAGTGCCAAGAATTTATGCTTTTCAACTGTGATGTTGGAGAAGATGAGAGTCCCTTGGACTGCAAGGAGATCCAACCATCTAATCGTAAAGGGAATCAGTCCTGAATATTCATTGAAAGGACTGATGCTGAAGCTGAAATTCCAGTACTTTGGCTACCTGATGTGAAGAACTGACTCTTTGGAAAAGACCCTGATGCTTGGAAAGATTGAAGGCAGGAGAAAGGGACGACAGAGGATGAAATGGTTAGATGGCATCACTAACTCAATGAACACGAGTTTGAACAAGCTCGGAGAGTTGCTGATGGATAGTGAAGCCCCGCGTGCTGCAGTACAAGGGTTGCAATGAGTCGGACAGGACTGCGCAACTGAACTGAGCCAGAGTCTTATCAGATATCTGATATCTTATCAGACATCAAAATCCTCAGTGCTGTACTGTCAGTAAATGCAGGTAGCATACTGAAATCAGGCTGGGACAGCTTTGGCCAAGAGTTAAGTGTAGAGGGACTCTTTGATAAATGTGAGTGAATAAAACACACAGGATATCAGTGTTGCTGTTGGCACATGCCATTCCCCTGTATTTTTATTCTTCTTCCATGGAAGTGGAGGGACAAAACTCAGGGCACTCTGGGAAGTTATATATATTATTGAAGTCACAGGGAAGGACAATGGTTAAACTTAGTCTTTCATCCAGGGACTGACATTAGGGTCCACCATGTGGCGTGGTATGCGGAGCCCAAGGATGTCACCATCATTAGGCAGAACAAATGGAAGCTATACACAATCAACTTGGAAACCTGATTAGAATGTTAAAGATTCACATAAACCAAAGACCACAGAGACTATTTGAGATAGTCTCTCTTTGTGTTAAAAAAATAATAATAACTTGGTAAATTTGAAGATCAAATTGGTTTTGCCCAACAATTCATGAATCAGGCAGTATACAATCTAGTGCATAGGAAGGAGCTACAAATAATTGCAGAAAAAGAAGGGTTTTTAAAGGCAGAAAGGAGGTGGGACAAGGAAGTCACAAATAAAAGAAAGGGTTATTTCAGACAAAGCCACCTTCCTGTGGGTGATGGCAGGGGTCTGCAAGATTGATCAGCTCACTAGTGCTGGCTAGGAAATTCCAGACTGACTGTAAATATGACTTTCTTAAGAGAGGCTGAAACTACAATTAGATTAGGCATCAAGTCTTGGTTTGGTATGGAGAAGGAAATGGTAACCCCCTCCAGTATCCTTGCCTGGAGAATCCCATGGACAAAGGAGACTGACAGGCTATGATCCATAGGGTCACAAAGAGTCAGAACAACTTAGCGATTAAGCATACACTTGGTTTGGTGACGTAGTCTAGCACAAACAAACTCCATTTTGGACCTACTTAAAAAAAAAAAAAAACAGTTTACAGAATTTTGGGGGGGACGTTTGGGGGGTAAAACTATAAATGCTATTAAATATGCCAATAAAAAAGAGAGGACTGTCAAATAAGTTTGAAAGTCCTAACCCTGGAACCCTTTTTGAGGTTTCAGAATACAATAATCAGGTTAAAGATCCAGAAATCTGGCAGAAAACAGATTTGTTTACATTTGCCTCCAGCATATCTTAAATTAATTTGGTATATCTGACTTTGTAATTTACATAATAATATCCTATAGATCTGAGGGTTGGGGAATCCTAGACTTTTATGAGTTGCTTAGTTTGAAAGATATGTGTTAGAATCAGCCTGAAAATGAAAATGAACCCTGAACTCAGCTTATTAAATATTGATGGATGAGCATTGAAGAGTAACAATAAATTATTAACTGCTAATTTGCATTATATTAAAAGATATATGATAAATAATTATATACTTTAATATCTATATATTTATAATTTTATGTCTATAATTGAAAAAATATAATAAAATCATCACTTAAGACAAATAGTCATGGACAAATCATAGTTAAGTCATTTAGTTCGGTTCAGTTCAGTTGCTCAGTCGTGTCCAACTTTTTGTGACACCATGGACTGCAGCACGCCAGGCTTCCCTGTAATCACCAACTCCTGGAGTTTGCTCAAACTCATGTTAATTGAGTTGGTGATGCCATCCAACAATCTTATCCTCTGTTGTCCCCTTCTCCTCATGCCTTCAATCTTTCCCAGCATTAGGGTCTTTTTCAATGAGTCAGTTCTTCACATCAGGTGGTCAAAGTATTGCACAGCTTCAGCATCAGTCCTTCCAATGAATATTTAGGACTCATTTCCTTTAAGAAGGACTGGTTGGATCTCCTTGCAGTCCAAGGAACTCTCAAGAGTCAACACCACAGTTCAAAAACATCAAGTTAAGTCATTCAGTTCAGTTCAGTTGCTCAGTCGTGTCCCACTCTTTGTGACCCCATCCAGCCATCTCATCCTCTGTTGTCACCTTCTCCTCCTGCGCCCAATCCCTCCCAGCATCAGAGTCTTTTCCAATGATTCAACTCTTCACATGAGGTGGCCATAGTACTAGATTTTCAGCTTTAGCATCATTACTTCCAAAGAAATCCCAGGACTGATCTCCTTCAGAATGGATTGGTTGGATAGCACCAATTTTGTAGAAAAGCACATCTAGGAAATATTAATAAATTCTGAAATGCTAGACTTTTACAAAAATAATTCAAATGATTAAAATCCTTACAAAGTACTTTGACCTAATAGTTGTGAAACTTTTCTGAAACAGTATACTGGCCAAATTATGTTGAACCAGTACGTCTAAACAATACAAGAAAATAAATTTTCACTATTTGTTAGAACTTTATAACGTAGGAGGTTCTAGTTTCTGAATATTACAAAGATTAGATTTTAGACAATTCATCTTCCACATAGCCTAGTGATTTTGGGCTATTCACTTTAATCAGCCAGTCTTGCCTCATGTGCAGGCAGGAAGATTCAGTGACCCCTAAGGGAACTGGAGTATTATGAGCTGTGTGTGCTTAGTTTTTCAGCCGGGTCTCAATCTTTGTGACTCTGTGGACTGTAGCCTGCTAGGCTTCTCTGTCCATAGGATTCTCCAGGCAAGAATACTGGAGTGGATAGCCAGTCCTCTTCCAGGAAATTAAGAACTTAAATTATCCCTTTAGTTCCCACATTTTTCCAAGAGCGAGAAGAGTCAAGAAGGGACACATCCTTATTTCAAATATGGAAACTGAAGGCAAAACTATCATTATATCCCCCACATATCTCCAAATAAAAAATGCATTCTTTTATTCTTTGCATTTGTCCCTGAATACTCACTCCTTGTTAGTATAGTAGTGAGTATCCCCACCTGTCACTTGGGAGATCAGATTCAGTTCTCCAACAGGAATGCCACATGACCTTTGGGCTTCCCAGGTGGCTCAGTGGTAAAGAATCCGCCTGTCAATGAAAGAGATGCAGGAGATGTGAGTTTAGTCTCTGGGTTGATTAGACCCCTGGAGAAGGGAATGGAAACCCACTCCAGTATTCTTGCCTGGAAAATTCCATGGACAGAGGAGCCTAATGGGATACTGTCCATAGGGTCGCAGAGTCAGACACAACTTAGCAACAAAGCATGCACTCACTCTTCACTTGGACAACCCTAAAGTTCCAGGTCATATTTATATTTAGTAGAGAGGAAATTTAGAAAAAAAAAAAAAAAGTCCCTGCAATCAATATGCCTATTAAGGAAGTGTCCTAATAAAAGTCACTAGATGCACAGTCTTATAAAAGGCATGGCCTTCTCCTCGAAGCAGCTGATAGGGGAGAAACCAAAATTATATATATATATATATATAAACAAGTATATAATATCTGTGTGTGTGTGTTCAGTTCAGTTCAGTCGCTCAGTCGTGTCCAACTTTTTGCGACGCCATGAATTGCAGCACGCCAGGCCTCCCTGTCCATTACCAACTCCTGTAATTCACTCAGACTCACGTCCATCGAGTCAGTGATGCCATCCAGCCATCTCATCCTATGTCGTCTTCCTTTCCTCCTGCTCCCAATCCCTCCCAGCATCAGAGTCTTTTCCGATGAGTCAATTCTTCACATGAGGTGGCCAAAGTACTGGAGTTTCAGCTTTAGCGTCATTACTTCCAAAGAACACCCAGCTCTGATCTCCTTTAGAATGGACTGGCTGGATCTCCTTGCAATCCAAGGGACTCTCAAGAGTCTTTTCCAACACCACAGTTCAAAAGCATCAATTCTTCGGTGCTCAGCCTTCTTCACAGTCCAACTCTCACATCCATACATGACCACTGGAAAAACCATAGCCTTGACTAGACGGACCTTTGTTGGCAAAGTAATGTCTCTGCTTTGGGCATTAAATTTGAAAAGCAGCAAAAAATCTTAAAACACAAAGTCTTATAACAGAAGTTTGGAAGTTTGGAAGTAGAATGATTCTCTTGTCCCATCAATTGGTTTTTATATTCCTCAAGAACTGCATCCTGTCCTTTACTTTTAAATCTACTTTCCAGTACCCAGAAATGAGCAAAGCCTTTGCAATAGGGTAAACAGCAACAATAACAACAAAAATAAATGCTTTTAAGTAGATTAATTGATCTCACAACATGGCTTTGCATTCTTTATTCATTCACATGTAACCATTCTTTCATTCATTTATAATTAATTATTTCATTAATTTGCAGTTTACTCTGGTTAGATAATAAAACTGTGGGACAAAATTAAAACAATAAGAACATTTAAGTCCTTCACAGTCACAAAAGCATTGCTCTTGATTGCTTTTGTTATCTCTGCTAACAAGGAGGCTGCAATGAAATTACCACATGGGTAGCAGACTTGGGGAATCGATATGCTTTGTTATCATTTATTCCCAGCTGCGGTGCTGTTGTTGCCCTGGCTGCCAAGAACTCTAACCTCCTGGGAGACACCTAGAGAGGTTAATTAGTTTACAGCTGGCCATAATTAGGATCAAAAGTCAGCAAGAAAGAAACTCTTAAGCATCCAGACAGAAAGCATATGCAGAGGTGAAGCTGTCAGCTTGAGCAAACTCCAGAGTTTTAACTAGAAATTAGATTTAAAAGTTTGAAAGTTGTTTGATAAGAATGCCAAGGGAAGATACAAGTAGGAATGATTGATGCTCCCAGGAATATGAGGGTCTCAGGTAGCTGTGGCATCAAGAAGAAGACATCCAGACTTCACTGGTCATGGGTATCCCTGTGAACCAGCCTTTTCAAGCGAAATAAGGTGGTGTCTTGGAACAGTGTACAGGCTTCAAAGCCCAGTATCTACATGACTAAAAAGGTACACAGGAGGTGTTACAATGAGAAATAAAGGCTTGGGTCAGTTAATTCATAGCAACAATAGCAATAGCTACCAATCCTTTATCTTCCTCAATGGCTAACTGGTAAAGAACCGCTGGCAATTCAGGAGACACAGGAGATGCTGGTTCAATTCCTGGGTTAGGAGGATCCCCTGGAGGAGGAAATGGTAACCCACTTCAGTATTCTTGCCTGAATAATCCCATGGACAGAGGAGCCTAGCAGGCTACAGTCAATGGGGCTGCAGAGTCGGACACAACTGAGCACACACACACAGCATTTAATATTTTATTTAATCTTCACAGCAATCATAAAAAAAGTGGAGGTTAATGACATCATTATATAGATGTCAGAAATGAGATGACAAAAAGAGAGGTCACTCCTCTAGATCGCATCCTCAAGAGTGAACCAACTGAAATTCAGACAGACAAGTTTTAGTGACTATTCATGTAACTCATCTAGCTTATTTTCCAGAAATCTAGAGTACCAGCAGAGAAAGGAAAATAAATGTCTTGACTGAAAACTAATTAGTATAACTGAATATCATTTTTCTCCAAAAGCTTCTTCAATTGGCAACAGAAAACAGTGGTTTTTCAGTTGCAAAGTCTTATCTGACTCTGCATTCCCATGGACTGCAGCACACCAGGCTTCCCTGTCCTTCACTATCTCCCAGAATTTGCTCAGACTCATGTCCATTGAGGCAGTGATGTCATCCAATCTTCTCATCCTTTTATATCCCCTTCTCCTCCTGCCCTTAATCTTTCCCAAAGTCACACACTTTTACAATGAGTCAGCTGTTCGCATCAGGAGGCCAAAGGGTTGAAGCTTCACTTTCGGCATCTGTCCTTCCAATGAATATTCGAGCTGGTATACTCTAGGATTGACTGGTTTGATCTTCTTGCTGTTCAAGGGCTCTTAAGAGTCTTCTCCAACACCACAATTCAAAGCAAAAATTCTTCCAGGCTCAGCCTTCTTTAAGGTCCAATTATCATATCTGTGCATGACTATCGGGAAAATCATAGGTTTGACTTTTATGGACCTTTGTTGGGAAAGTGATGCCTCTGCTTTTTATTACACTAAGTTTGTCATAGCTTTTCTTCCAAGGAGCAAGTGTCTTTTAGTTTTGTGGCTGTAGTCAACATCTGCAGGGATTTTGGAGCTCAAGAAAATAAAATCTGTCACTGTTTTCACTTTTTCCCCATCACCAACTCAGTGGACATGAGTTTGAGAAAGCTCCAGGAATTGGTGATGAACAGGGAAGCCTGACATGCTGCAGTCCATGGGGTCACAAAGAGTCAGACACAACTAATCGACTGAACTGAACTGATGGGACTGGAAGCCATGATCTTAGTTTTCTGCATGCTGAGTTTGAAGCCAGCATTTTCACTCTCCTCTTCTACCCTTATCAAGAGGCTCTTTAGTTCCTCTTTGCTTTCTGCCATTAGGTTGATATCACCTGTATATCTGAGATCATTGACATTTGTCTCAACAATCTTGACTCCAGCTTGGGATTCATCCAGCTCAGTGTATTGCATAATGTACTCTGCATAGAAGGTAAATAAGCAGGGTGACAATATACAGCCTTGACATATTCCTTTTCCAATTTTGAACTAGTCTGTTGTTCCATATCATGTTCTAACTGTTGCTTCTTGACCTGCATACAGGTTTCTCAGAATACAGGTAAGGTGGTTGGGTATTCCCATCTCTCTAAGAATTTTCCACAGTTTGTTGTGATCCACAGTCAAAGGCTTTAGTTAAGTCAATGAAGCATTTTTTTTTTTTTTTTCTGGAATTTGTTTGGTTTCTCTAAGATCCAGGAAATGTTGGCAATTTGATCTATGGTTACTCTGCCATTTCTAAATCCAGTTTATACATCTGAAGTTGGAAAAAAAAAATATAAATCCCAGGGCAGGAAAAGGAAAATACCCTAGCTATGCCTTTAACTTCATTTCTCAATTTGTTCACATAATTCTTACGACTTCATAACTGCCTTCCCTCATCAGAGCTTTTTTTTTTCATTATTTCAAATTTTTCTTCATGGCATTACTTTTGAATTTATCATTTTGTCTGTCTCTTCTAGTGCAATGTAAGCTCTATGAGGGCAAGGTATGGGAGTGTTTAATACTTTTTCCCTGTGACCTAGACTCATAACTGGAGCAGAGAAGCAACTCAACATATTTTTGAATACATTATTGAATGAGTGAATAAATAGATGGATGAATGAACAATGAATGAACATTTTATAAATAGGGACTATGAACTTCTGAGAAATTAAGTAATTTGCACAAGTTACATCATTAATAATTCTATGATGAGATCTCTGACCTGTTTGCATCCTGACCAATATCAAGTATACCCTGCCATCCTCCCAAGAATGACATGGCACTTGCAAACCTCTATCTAGCCAAGGAAATTGTCAGTAGCTTTCTGATATCCTACACAGTTCAAATGAATAAGGGTAAAAAGAGTGGCCCATGATGATTTCTTATCAAAATCATCATGATCTTTAGAAACTATGTCCAGGTCAGGCAAGAATTGATTCATGGAGGTAAATGAAAACAGTCTTACCAGAGCCCATTATATTAGTTCTTGAAATCCATTTACCAATATGTATTAAAATTCTTTAATGGGAACTTCCCTGGTGCTCCAGTGGTTAAGAATCTGTCTTCCAATGAAGAGGACATAGGTTCAATGCCAGGTCAGGAAACTAAGATCCCACAAGCCACAAAGCAACCAAGTCCATGCACCAAAACTACTGAACTGGTGCATTCTAGAGCCCATGCTCCACAGCTAGAGAAAACTCGCTTGCTCACCACAACAAAGACATGGAGCAGCCAAAAACAACAGCAAACAAACAAATAAAAAAACCTTTTTAATGAGTTCTTAAACTGTGATGCACTAATTTCACACCTGAAAATATATTCTAAAGCATAACTAAAAAAAAAAAAAGACAGATATGTAGATTTATTTATAACCACAAATTTCTTTATGAAAAATCTAAATGCCAAATAATGTTACATCAATGAAATGTTTTCATGGCATGTGAAAAGTGTTATGAGTTAAAGTTAGTTGATTAAAAAATAACTGTAACTGTAAATAAAAAACATATGCATGCATTTGGGCTCAGTCGCTTCAGTCAGGTCTGAGTATTTGTGATCTTATGGAATGTAGCCTGCCAGGCTCTTGTGTCCATGGGTTTCTCCAAGTAAGAATACTGGACTTGGGTATTATACTGACCCAGGATTAAACCCATGTCTCTTCTGTCTTTTATATTACAGGCAGATTCTTTACCACTGAGCCATCAGGGAAGCCCCCAAAAATCCATTGATCACATATGAAATATTGGACTATGTAGCATTAATGGTCAATGTATGTGACAAATTTATAAGTACTGTACAGAAAAAGACTCTTAATTCCTATTATATGAGTTTTTAATGGGTATATTATTTTATATAGATTTGCAAATAAAGCAGCATGAGACAAAAGCAAAATTAAGTAAATTAACAAAAACCACCTCTTGTCTAATCAATTTGTGGTTATTTTCAGTAATTTACTGAAGATATGATAACAACCAAATGTGAATTATCTTGCAAAATTATCAAATATGATTATGTATCAACATACAATCATGATTGGTCTGTACTGTAGATTGAATGCTTTGTCCCCTCAAAATTCATATGTTTAACCCTAATGGCATTGTATCTGGAGGTGAGAACTTGTGAAATTTATCAGGTCATGAGAGTGGAACCCTCATATTAAGATTAGTGTCTTTACAAAAGAGACCTCAGGGAGCTTTTTTTGTTGTTGTTGCTTCTTGCCACGTGAAAGTGTTAGTCTCAGTCCTATCGGACTCTTTGTTACCCCATGAACTCTAGCTGCTAGGTTCCTCTGTCCATGAAATTCTCCAGGCAAGAATACTGGAGTGGGTTGCATTCCCTTCTTCAGGGGATTTTCCCAACCCAGAGATCGAACCCAGGTATCCTGCATTGCAGACAGATTCTTTACCATCTGAGCCACCAGGGAAGTCATGTAAAGTTACAGTGAAAAACTGCCATCTACAAATTAAAAAGCAAGTCTTCACCAGACACCAAGTCAATCTAAACCTTGATCTTGGATTTCCAGCCTCCAAAATGATGAGAAATAAAGTTCTGTTGTTTAAAAGTCACTGGTATTTTATTACAGGAGTCCACATACTTATTTGCATCCTTCTAATTTTCCATCTAATTTGGTTTTTATTTGCAAGTTCTACAGGTGAGTCTAGGGGGAAACTACAGAAAAAATATATAATCAGGACATCTACATCATAAGATGAAGTTTTATGAAAAGAGTAGCTTCTTTTCTGTTTATCCTGTGAAACACATTCAATATTTCTGTTATACCCTGACACAGCAAAGTGGCTTGAGAAAGGATGCTATATTAACAGCAAGTCAGACACTTTAAACATACGAAAAAGAATAAATTTAGAAGAGCACATCTATTGAAATAATACCAGAAGAAATTGATAGATTGACAAGTGCAAATCAAATCCGACCTTTCGATGTCAGCAGAAGAAAAGAAGAAAGACTGTTATGAATCTTTAAACAGTATAATACCTAGAATGAGACAATCAGGGGGATTTGAAATACACTGTAGAATTCGTGTTTTATTTCTTTTTCAATATATGCAATTACATATTTGAGCGTTATGACTGGAAGCAATAGATCATTAACTTACCTAGGATTACAAAAGTAGGACCATCTCAAGATAAGATATTAAAGCAGCTGATGCAAAAATAACAGCAGAAGCTCAAAAAGCATCTGCTTTTTATTAGGCAACTTGATTAGAGATACATATAAAATGACTTATAAGAAGATGCTGAAAAGGAAATGTTTTTCCTAGACAGATACATTTTTGGATGTGTGCATCATTACTCTTTAGTACCGTCTTTCTCTGCCCAGAGTGATAGGTGTGTCAGTGATGACTCAAGCCTGATTAATATTTTATTTCTCCTAGGAAATGTCTGAAAATTCTGTTCAACCAATCAGACTGTGTGTACTCATTACTCCTTCAAATACTAACTCAGTCACATGGCTTTATTGAGTGCACACCGTAAACCAGGCTCAGTGCTGGGCAGAGGAAAGCAGAGACAAGAGAATAGCGCTGCCCTCACCGACTTTACAGGCTAGTGAGGAAGTCAGACAAGGAAGCAATTACAATAGAAGTAGACAGATGCTGAATATAAAGCCATACGAGTGTGAAGTGATACCCAACCTAATTTAGAGGAATCAAAAAAGTCTTCCTAGAAGAAGAGACAGCTGAGCTGAGAGTTTGAAGACAGCTTAAACTTGATAAGAAAAAGAGAAAAAATTAAATGAGGGCATTTCTGAAAAAAAAATTAAATTAATTTCATGCTTTTGGAAATTTTCCCATGCCTTGACAAGTCTTCCATAATTATAAATTATTTGAATTCCTTATTTCACTGTCTCCCCCTTACCTCTATTCTCTCTAGTTTAATTCTTGGAGTCAATTTCTAGCTGTGTGGAGAGAAATCTAGTAATAACTAGGTTGTGGTAACAAGAAGTGGAATGTTGATATATCAACTAGCTTCTGGAAGCACAGACTGGGTTTCCTACCTTCAGAACTTCAGAACCAATCAAAAGATAGTGAGAACCAAACAGGTGCAAACCTGGATTTGATCAGTTTAGGTGCCTGTATGTGTAACAGTAATAGTGACAAGCTGTATTTATGCAAGATATGAAGGAAGGGTTGAGAAGTTTACACTGATATCACAGTTTAGCTCAGAAGCTGCTCTGTTTGGTAGATGATTATACATTAACCGAGGAGGCATTCAAGTACTGAGAACTGTGCTAGGGAAAAATAATGAAATAACACTGAAAACACAGAGTGAGAAAGTGAAATATTGCAGAATATACTAGGAAAATCAAGTTGAGTATGCATAGAGTAAAAGAAGGCTCATAAGATTATTCTGAAGAATCTAAATCATGAAATCCTGTTTCTCACTTAATTCATTATCTTGAAGGCAGGGAGGAGACCCTAAATTATTATTTTTAAGTAGATTACTATGGATGATAAATTGGGACAGCATCAAGTAGGATTACCATGCTCTAGAAACTTACAGTTATTGCTGTAGTACCATGCCAGGAAAATGAACATCAAATTCCATAGTACCTATAAGACACTTATAATGCTAAGGTTTTCAGACAGAAACACTTTTTCTTAAGACATATCAAGCTTATTAACAGTATTTGCTGCAGTCATAACATGAAAACTCTATATCAGTTTTCAGAAAATTACTCCAGTATCAGTGACATCTGTATCATGTGTGAATGCTGTCACTTTAGTTGTGTCCAACTCTGAGACCCTGTGGACTTTAGCCCACCAGGCTCCTCTGTCCATGGGATTTTCTAGACAAAAATACTGGAGTGGGTTGCCATTTCCTTCTTCAGGGGATCTTCCCCATCTAGGGATCAAAATAGCATCTCTTATGTGGCCTGCATTGGCATGTGGGTTCATTACCATTAGTGCCACCTGGGAAGCCTGGTATCTGTATCAGCTCCCAACTCAAATAATTGCAACATGAGTTTTGATTATTTGAATTTAATGAAAAGTATGTTAAATTTAACTTAATACGGAAAATATGATTGGTGTTTGTGGCTGAGCAGGGTATAGAAATACAAATTTTAGCCGTAGGGATCATGCTCTATTTCAAGCTTCATTTTGTATAACTGCACCTGGGAGAAACACATTCACTTCTTTTAACTGACTTCAAATGATTACCTTCTTTGTTCTTAGTCTCTTTCTCATTATTTATAGTTCCTTAGTTATGTCTACCCGGAGAAGGCAATGGCACTCCACTCCAGTACTCTTGCCTGTAAAATCCCATGGATGGAGGAGCCTGGTGGGCTGCCGTCTGTGGGGTCACACAGAGTTGGACACGACTGAAGCGACTAAGCAGCAGCAGCATTTATGTCTACCATTCTATTCAAAAAGAATTATTTCACATTGCTTGGCACAAGACAACAATATTTAAATTTGCTACTTCAATTCGTTCAACTTCAACTTTCCTAATTTATTTTTTTTTTCTGTTGACTCAAGAAGTGCCAGTAACCAAAATATCATATTATAATGAGGAACACTGAAAATTCTGCATGAAGTTATCATGAATAAAAGGGGAACAGTGAAGGCTTAAAAAAAGAGGATGCCATTAAAATATGATAAATACTTCAGTTGCCGTATCATCACTATAAACTTGCATAAGGAGAACCTTCAGATTAATCCTCTGTTGAGGTGAATCTTTAACTTTTTCTTGTATCATCCACTCAGCTCATTTATTTTCTTTCTGTCACTGAGAGCCAGATCACTTCCCCAGGAAACTAGCATGTGAAGGTGTCTCATTATTTCCAGAGAGAACTCAGTATTAGCAAAATACATTGAAATAAAGGCATCCTGTCATATTGAACTAAATCTGAAAACATGAGCTCTTTATTAATGAAAATTATGGATTAAACTTTGATATTTAGAAATCATAGAACACTACTAGAAAGTTATATATTAATCAGCTGAAAAACTGTTTATTGATATCTATGCATGTGTGTGTTTATTAACATGTATATACTGCCAGTTACCAAAGAAATAACATTAGAGGAAAATAAAGCAAATTTTGTGAAAGACAAAGACTTACTTTCCTAACTCATCTTGACATCTATAAGAGATTAAATTCCTGTTCTTGGTGTGTGATCAAGTCAATATCCTCCAGACTAAAAAGTTTGACTGATGCTTTTGTTGAGAAAAAAATCTTAATTCACTTGTTATTCCATCCAGACTGGGTAAATTATTTGTTAACCAAGTACATTATATGCATCAGGTGAAGGAAGGCATGGTGAGCACAGAGTTGGCAGATTCTAAGTCTCCAAGTTCTTCACGTTATAAAAAAGTAAAACCTCTTCCCCCCCCCCCCCAAGAGAAACACTGGAAGGTTTCTTTTTAGAAACTCAGTAAAACATTTAGAGAGAATTGACTTCCAGTGTCAGATTCAAGACTACTATTAGAGCTTTCTTTCCAGCACTCCATAATTCTGAATTTTTTTCTTTCTCTGAACCCATCTCCATGAACTTCTTAATAATCACAATTAATAATTTTGCTTATTTTTGCATACATTCATATAGAGTTTATATTGTTTATATAGTTTATATATATAGTTTATATTGTTATTTTCATCAGTTGTTTTTCTTAGAATTATTTTTAGTTATAGTTTTGTTAAATCTAAATTCTACTTTTGCTATACATTTGTAGATAAATACTGGTCATGAAAATATTTCTTAAAGAATATGTGAAATTATTTTTTAAGTAGTCTCTTTGTAATATTTGGAGAAATTTGAATCATAGTATTTGGTAAACTACATAATGAAGCTATGAATTAAAATCATATTACTAACTCTAACAAAATAATGGCTATATTCATTGAATTAGTTTACCTGTTAATTATTATTTTTAATTTCTCTATCTCAATTAGAAAATCAAGATAAATAAAGACATGATTCCAAATTTCCTTTTAAGTCAGTAAATCTTAGTAGAACATTGTGCCTCGTGGATTTCCTTTATACACATTGTTATACTCAGCTTGGTCACTTTTTTAATCCCTGAGGTCACAAAGATAAACAAGTCTTAGGTTTGGACCCTGAAAGCACAAAATCTCATAGTGGTAGGCAAACACATAAACCAAGAATAGAAATGTGAGTTAGAAAAGATTGTGGAGATATATGCACAGATTTCCTTGAGAAGTCAGAACGAATAGTTTTGTATGATTTGAGGACATTTTCAAGGGGGATTCTCTTGAAGCTGGATCTTAAAAGAATGAATAGATATTCAGAGAAAAGAGTTGGAGGGACATACTAACAGGAAGAACAGCATTTTCAAAAGCAAAGAAACATCTGAACTTATCTCAAGGCCATCAGTGTCAGAGAGGATTGTAACAGCAAAGATAGGATCAGATTAAGAGTTAATAGACATCTATGTTTTCCTAGGGAATTTGGGTTTTTTTCTTATAATCATAAACAAAGTTTTGCATTTTTATTATCTCATCTTTGCCCACAGTAGTGTGAATATAACTTAATTTATCTAAATTTTGGTATCTTCATCTACTAATATAGAAATAGGCTTTTTCTTGCCTTGTAATGAATGATGGAAATTATATGAGCATGCTAAGCATGACTTATAAGTATAATTGCTCATGAAAGTTAGTTACATCACAATTTCCATCCTTATTGCAGAACTGCTAGTATCAAATCTGTTTTAAAATGATTATCCTAGGAATTAAGACAGATGACATTTAAAAGTAGGAAGTCAAACAGAAGTCTAATTCAGAAATATATACAGATGGAGTCATAGTGTGAAATGAGAGTTTAGGATAAGAATGGCATGAATAGGAGGCTAATTCAAAGTAATAATAAAAATAACATTAGCTACCATTACTAAATGCAAGTTCATGAACTCTCCTGGACACTGTATATGTTATCTCATTAGCCTCCACAGCAATTTGCAGATAATATTTTTCTATTTTTTTATGAAAAATGAAATAACATAGTTTGTGCATACTCTGTTGTGTCCAACTCTTTATGATCCTATGGGCTACAGCATGCCAGGTGCCCCTGTCCACAGGATTCCCCAAGCAAGAATGCTGGAGTGGGTTACATTTTGTCCCCCAGGGATATGCCAGACCCAGGGATTAAATCTGTGTCTCTAATGTGTGGGTTACATTTTGTCCCCCAGGGATATGCCAGACCCAGGGATTAAATCTGTGTCTCTGATGTATCCTGCACTGGCAGGTGGATTCTTGACCATTAAGCCATCTGGGAAGCCCCCTAACATAGTTCACATAAGGTAAATACCCAACTGAATATCAACTCCTCATTATTTTAACTTAAAAGTCATTTTATGGTGTGATGTTACCCAAATCACAACTTAGCAGACCCCAGCCATTATACCCCTTAAAAGAGCAATAATTAGATAGCTGTCTTTGAACAAAAACTACTCTGTGAGACCTCTTGAAACTACTTAAAAAGCTTCAGCAACATAGCAGAACAACAACAACAAGAAACATGAGAATAACGACACAAGAAGAGAAAGAATATAGCTTCAGTTTTATGCATCATCACATCCCCACAGCCACCATTGTTCAGTGCCAATAAATTAGCAGCTAGAAAGAGTTTGCTTCAGTGAGAAAAGACGCATAGGATTCCCCAGTATTTTGTGCATCATGTGAAGGTCTCATTTCACTTTCAGCACACCCAGATGGGCAAAGCTGAGACTATAGAGATGGCCAAGAACAGGAAAAGAAAGGACTATCCAGGACAGCCAGACAGTAGGAGTGGTCACAGTTTATAGTGACCTACTCTGTGAAACAAATACAGCAGATTTCGCTACTGAAGAAACTATCAGCTGGCATAGACACTCTGAAACCCCGCATAGAACAGTCTTCACCACACAGGTATTTGTGTTCACTGACATCAGACCCCTGAGTTCTTAGGGTTTCCCTCTGCCACCTCTGCTGGAGCCAAGAAACACACTGGCAGCTAGCTCAGGTTTTTACAGCTGCATCAGTACAAAAAGCCAGCATAGACCCCTGCATCACTTAAGAAGCATCACTACAAACAAAGCTAGTGGAGGCAATGGAATTGCTCAGCTATGAAACGTTGTTGTTGAATCACGCAAAGACTCTAGGATGTTTGGCCTCCAGAGGAGAAGAATTTAATCTGGGGCCAGAGGCGAGTCTTGATCACTCAGAGCTTTTGTGTAATAAAGTCTTATTAAAGTATAAAGGAGATAGAGAAATCTTCTGACATAGGCATCAGAAGGGGGCAGAAAGAGTACCCCCCTGCTAGTCTTCAGCTGGATGTTATATAGTCACTCAGTTCAGTTCAGTCGTTCAGTCGTGTCCGACTCTACGACTCAATGAATCGCAGCACGCCAGGCCTCCCTGTTCATCACCAACTCCCGGAGTTCACTCAGACTCACGTTCAACGAGTCAGTGATGGCATCCAGCCATCTCATCCTCGGTCGTCCCCTTCTTCTCCTGCCCCCAGTCCCTCCCAGCATCACAGTCTTTCCAATGAGTCAACTCTTCACATGAGGTGGCCAAAGTAGTGGAGTTTAGCTTTAGCATCATTGCTTCCAAAGAAATCCCAGGGCTGATCTCCTTCAGAATGGACTGGTTGGATCTCCTTGCAGTCCAAGGGACTCTCAAGAGTCTTCTTCAACACCACAGCTCAAAAGCATCAATTCTTCGGCACTCAGCCTTCTTCACAGTCCAACTCTCACATCCAAACATGACTACTGGAAAAACCATAGCCTTAGTCGGCAAAGTAATGTCTCTGCTTTTGAATATGCTATCTAGGTTGGTCATAACTTTTCTTCCAAGGAGTAAGCATCTTTTAATTTCATGGCTGCAGTCACCATCTGCAGTGATTTTGGAGCCCAAAAAAATAAAGTCTGACACTGTTTCCACTGTTTCTCCATCTATTTTCCATGGAGTGATGGGACTGGATGCCATAATCTTCGTTTTCTGAATGTTGAGCTTTAAGCCAACTTTTTCACTCTCCTCTTTCACTTTCATCAAGAGGCTTTTTAGCTCCTCTTCACTTTCTGCCATAAGAGTGGTGTCATCTGCATATCTGAGGTTATTGACATTTCTCCCGGCAATCTTGATTACAGCTTGTGTTTCTTCCAGTCCAGCGTTTCTCATGATGTACTCTGCATAGAAGTTAAATAAGCAGGGTGACAATATACAGCCTTGATGTACTCCTTTTCCTATTTGGAACCAGTCTGTTGTTCCATGTCCAGTTTTAACTGGTGCTTCCTGACCTGCATACAGATTTCTCAAGAGGCAAGTTAGGTGGTCTGGTATTCCCATCTCTTTCAGAATTTTCCACAGTTTATTGTGATCCACACAGTCAAAGGCTTTGGCATAGTCAAGAAAGCAGAAATAGATGTTTTTCTGGAACTCTCTTGCTTTTTCCATGATCCAGCAGATGTTGGCAATCTGATCTCTGGTTCCTCTGACTTTTCTAAAGCCAGCTTGAACATCAGGAAGTTCATGGTTCACATATTGCTGAAGCCTGGCTTGGAGAATTTTGAGCATTACTTTACTAGTGTGTGAGATGAGTGCAACTGTGCAGTAGTTTGAGCATTCTTTGGCATTGCCTTTCCTTGGGATTGGAATGAAAACTGATGTTTTCCAGTCCTGTGGCCACTGCTGACTTTTCCACTAGCAGTCTGCTAATGAAAGAAAGGAATGTCTTAAAACTCAGAATGACAGCAGGCCACTCACCCATAAGATGCATCTTGCCACCAAATGGTTCATCCTGGGCCATAAAATTATTAACTTGAATCTTGAAGAAGAGCAGATCACCATACAAATAGTTTCATTTACATAGATTAGGAGAACAATATCTATATATATAACATACTGGTTTGTCAAGTAGATTTTGAGCCAAGAGGCAGAACCGACTTGAAGCCAGAGTTTGGGGTAAGTGTATAGTACATTAGCATAGCTTAAGATAAACATTTTTATAAGAGAAATGTATTGGTCATCTCTAGGTGAAACCAGGTGTCATTATGGCAATACAGTATTTTAAGAGAAAACTCCTTTTAAATTTGTATAAAGAAGGAAAAAATATCACTAGCTTTTTTCCTCCTGCTGCTTAAAAGAGGTAAAAATGTCTGAAACTTGTAGGCTATTTCCTCCGTTTGGAGACCTTTGGCTTTTTTGTATGTTACCCTCTCATTCCCCACTTTTCTTTTAGGAGAATTATGTTGCCTAGGGAAAAGGGGTGTCATTTGCGTTCTATAACTGTTTCTGAGCTGACAAGGGGCGTTGCCCCTAAATTGGCGAGGCAACATATTTTCCTAATCTTCATATTGAGGATATCTGATCCAGGGGCCCCAAATAGTAGTTGCAGGAAGCTGCAGCAGTAGCAGGAGCTTGAGCAACCATTTGTAACTTAAAAGCTTTCATGCAGCTAGAAACAAATCTCCTTATACAGTTACAGATGTAGGGAGCAAACAGCAAAACCAAAACAATCAGAATTATCGTAATTAGGATAGTTGTGAGGCAATTGAGGCTTCAGGAGTATCTATGGCCCCAAACATCTTGTTCATGTGTTTAGTAAAATGAATTACATTTGTGTTCGTATCAGGTATATATGTACAGCATTGCACATGAATAATGGCACACGTTCCTCCTTGCTCAGCTGTCAGAATAGCTAAAGCCAATCTGTTTTGTAAAACCACCTTTTTTAATTTGTGCTTGTTCAGCATTAAGAGCTGGAATAGCCTTTTGAGAATCTTGTAATGTCTATTGAGTAAAATTAGCCAAAGTATCCACTCATAGCATAACATCTGTAGTTCCCAAAGAGGGAACAAAAACTGCAGCCAAATAATCATACCGGTGAAATACAGACCTTGTCCACCGAGTTTTAAGGTGGGGTAAATTAGCAGGCTTTTCTGGAAGCTCTGAAAATATAAAGCCGTGAGTAAAGGCTAGACCCAGGGTTCACCTCCCTATCCAACCAGGGGAAAGTCATGTCCATAGGTAAGAGCCACATATCTAATTATTCCCGTTTGGAACAAGCCAGTGTGACAGAGATATCCAGTCTCAATTAGTGCCTGGCCAGACAAAGGGAGGACTTGAACTGGGGTTGGAAAACAAGGGAATGATTATGTTGTATATTTTCTGAGGCAAAAATCTCAGTTGTTTTTAATCATTGTAGTGAAGTTGTTGGCTAACTTTTTGGGGATGGCTCTGTCTGTTCTCAGTATATAGGGTCAGTAGGTATTAAACGTCTCTTTTTTCAGGAGTAGCCATATAACCTCTTCCCATATTTGATAAAAGTCAGGTAAAAAACCATTAAGTATAGACCTATGTGTCTTATGTGTAGCAAAATAGTCTCTGAACAGAGACAATGTATAATCAAAATTAAAAGTCACATTATGTCCATAATTAAAGTGCAGCTTGTTGCACCAGTCCATTTTAGGGTTGGTGGATGTCATCAGATGAAGAAGAGAGATCATATGTATTTGTTGTTGAAGGTATTCACAGACTTGGAGAAAGTCTTTTTCTTGAAGTGGAGATGTCCACCATGGGAAGCCTTCTATTGATGAAGAGGGGAGTGTTCCACAGACCCAGCGGTTAGACCAATTATGAAATGTTGTGTAGGAGTGAGCCCAGGACAGGAAGGCATTGTCTTGAGGATCAAATGGCAGACTCAGGATTTTTGGAGTCAGCAGAAGTAGGCTCACATAGATTATCAGGCCCATCTGAAAAGTACAAAGTCAGAGCATAGAAAGTAAAGACATAAAATGAAGTCACTTAGTTTTGGTCAGGGTGTCACCTCTTGACTCAAGTGTGATGTACCCACGAATCAATTTCTGGCACTTTGACAGCTATGGGAGAAGAAAGAATAACCTGGTAAAGGCCTTCCCAGAGGGACTCGAGGGATGGGCCCCCAGATCCTAATGTTTTTATGAGGACCTCAGTTCCTGGCTCAAATAGAGGCTTGTTTGACTCGGAGGCTAGGTCAGGAGTCGTCTCCCAGAGTTCTGTTAGTGTCTGTTGAAAATCTGAGAACTGAGTTACATAACTAATTAATTTCAAGTCTTCAGTGTCTATAACAATATCTGTGTGTAAGAAAGGCTTCCATAAATATATTTAAAGGGGGACAATCCCTCCTTTTTGGGGGGGCAGTTTGAGCCCTCATTAAAGCTATGGGTAGGACTTTAATCCAATTGTCCTGTGTCTCTTGAGTTAATTTGTGCAAATGTCTTTTGATAATGTCATTAGCTTTTTCAACCTTTTCTGAGGATTGGAGTCTCCAGGAACAGTGTAAGTGATATTTTATTCTTAGAGCTTTAGATACCCCCTGAGTTACAGCAACTTTAAAGGATGAGCCATTGTCACTATGAAGGCTCCGTGGCAGCCCAAACCTGGGGATAATTTCATGGGTTAAAATCTTTATAACTTCCTTAGCCTGTTCACTACGACAGAGAAAAGCCTCAATCTATCTAGTAAAAGTATCTACCCAAACTTGTAAGCAAGAATATCTATTAGCTTTTGGCATATGAGTAAAATCAATTTCCCAGTCTTCTCCAGGATACTTTTCACTTCGTTGCAATCTAGATTTTGTTAGCTTTTCAGTCTTTGGGTTATTTTTTTGACAAACCTCACACCTATTGATAATATTTTTAAAAGGTTTTATTACATTTTTATCTTTAAACAAACGAGAAGCCATTTGGTAAGTACTCTCTGCACCCAAATGAAAACTCTGATGTAAACCCTTAAGAATTTTCCACTGAGCATTTTCAGGAATTATTAATCATCCATCCTCGGACTGTAACCATCTTTTATCAGTAATCTTTGTTCCTCATTTTTCATATCTTTCTAATTTTTCTTTAGTATATTGTAGTTTTTCCTGTTCTTCAGGACCTGTCCAGATCAAAGGCGTCTGTAGTGAAGGGGTTTTGTAAAGTGTCATTTTTTTGGCTTGACAGTCAGCCAACTGTTTACCTTTGGCTACTTTACTCGCATCCCTGCTGTGCCCTTTGTAATGTATAACAGTTATTTTTTTTAGGACAATATATAGCAGTTAAAAGTCTCTCAATCTCTGAAATGTTTAATAGGTTTTCCTGTTGTTGTTTTAAACTGTCTTTTTTTTTTTTTCTTTTCGTATTGTAGCATGAACATGTAAAGTCAAGTAAGCATACTTAGAATCAGTGTATTTATTTATGCTCTGTCCTTTGTTTAACTCTAGAGTTCGGGTCAGAGCCACAGGCTCCACTAACTGAGCACTGGTTTCCTGGGAGATTTTGTTTCCAAAACCTGTTCAGCAGTCACCACGGCATAACCTGCTTTACGCTTTTCATCCTGAACAAAAGAACTGTCATCTGTAAATATTTCCATGTCAGGATTGTCTAATGGGGTATCCACTAGAGCCTTCTGAGCTGTATAGTTTAAAGTTAGTAATTGGGAACAATCGTGATCAAGTGTTTTATTTTTCTCTTCAGGAAGGAAAGTGGCAGGATTTAAATTTCCACAAACTTTGAGTTTAGTTATGGGTTCTTTTAATAACAATGACTGATATTTAAGAAGCCTACTGTCTGTCATCTAAATATTAACCTTAGAATTTAAGATTCCACTCACATCATGAGAAGTCAGTACAGTAAGGTTTTGTCTATTAATTATTTTTAAAGCTTTAGGTGTTAATAATGGAGAAGGGAATGGTGCCCCGCTCCAGTACTTTTGCCTGGAAAATCCCACGGATGGAGGAGCCTGGTAGGCTGCAGTCCGTGGGGTCGCTAGAGTCGGACACGACTGAGCGACTTCATTTTCACTTTTCACTTTCATGCACTGGAGAAGGAAATGGCAACCCACTCCACTCCAGTGTTCTTGCCTCGAGAATCCCAGGGACAGGGAAGCCTGGTGGGCTGCCATCTATGGGGTCGCACAGAGTCGGACATGACTGAAGCAACTTAGCAGCAACAGGTGTTAATAAAGCCACTGTCCCAATTACTCTTAGGCAGTGGGACCACCCTTGTGAAATTACACCTAATTTTCTGTTTAGATAAGTAATACGCTGTTGGTGAGTCCCTCGGGGTTGTGTCAAAACTCTCAAGGCCATACCATTTTTTTTTTTTAGTGACAAACAAATTAAATTTTGACCCTGTGGGCAAGCTCAGAGCTGGAGCTTGCAGGAGAGCAGTCTGAAGAACCTTAAAAGCCTTTTGTGTTTCTGGAGACCAAACC
The DNA here is from genome assembly GCF_032405125.1 of Capricornis sumatraensis. Lineage (NCBI taxonomy): Eukaryota > Metazoa > Chordata > Mammalia > Artiodactyla > Bovidae > Capricornis > Capricornis sumatraensis. The sequence goes on along the minus strand of NC_091071.1, from coordinate 122,130,271 downwards.
AGTTTGTCAGTTTGGGCCTGTTGAGTTTCAGCTATAAGTTTATATAAAGGCTGGGCAAGTTCCCCATAACCCAGAATCCAAATGTGACAGTAATCTGTGATTTCCAAAATTCTTCTCAATTGTCTTAAAGTCATAGGTAGAGGATGATTTACTATAAGTTTAATTTTCTCAGGGCATATGGCCCTAGTTCCTTCTGATATGATTAAGCCCAGATATCTAACCGATTGTTGACAAAGCTGAGCCTTTTTTCTTGATGTCTTGAAACCACAGCCTGCCAGTGGTTACAAAAAGTTTAAGAAATCTTTTGAGGCTCATGAACAAGCTTCTTCTATCACAGCACAGAGCAAAATATCATCTACATATTGTAACACCACCGCTTCAGAGTTATTAAAGTTTTGTAGATCCTGTGACAAACCTTGTCCAAATAAGTGAGGACTGTCATGAAATCCCTGGAGCAAAACTGTCCAGGTTAACTGAGAAGCTGGCTTTATAGAGTCTTTAAAGGCAAATAGAAATTGACTTTTCTCTGCCAAAGGCACTGAGTAGAAGGCATCTTTCAAATTAATCACTGAGAAATATTTGGCTTGTTCAGGAATTTCAGACAATAGAGTATAAGCATTAGGCACTACGGGGTGTAAAAGAACTACAGCCTCATTTATTATACGTAAGTCTTGAACTAGTCTCCATTTATCATTTGATTTTTTTTTTTTTTTTTTGGTATCCAAAATAGGAGTGTTTTAAGGACTGTTACAGGGAACTAAGAGTCTCTTTTCCTTTAAAGTTTTGATGATGGGTTTTAACCCTTTTTTAACCTCAGGTTTTAGTGGATACTGTTTCTTATGTGGAAATAAGTGTGGGTATTTGAGTTTAACAAATACAGGAATAGCATTTTGTGTTCGACCCACAGATTTTCCATCAGCCCATACTCTAGGATTTACATTTTGTTTAACTAAAGGGAGAGGAAGGGAGGGCTCCATATTCATGAAAACAGAGGCATGGACCTTGCTCAGTATCAGTTCAGTTCAGTTCATTCGCTCAGTCGTGTCTGACTCTTTGCGACCTCATGAATCGCAGCATGCCAGGCATCCCTGTCCATCACCAACTACCGGAGTTCACTCAGATTCACCTTCATCGAGTCAGTGATGCCATACAGCCATCTCATCCTTTGTCATTCCCTTCTCCTGCCCCCCAGTCCCTCCCAGCATTAAACACTTTTCCAATGAGTCAACTCTTCGCATGATGTGGCCAAAGTACTGGAGTTTCAGCTTTACCATCATTCCTACCAAAGAAATCCCAGGGCTGATCTCCTTCAGAATGGACTGGTTGGATCTCCTAGCAGTCCAAGGGACTCTCAAGAGTCTTCTCCAACACCACAGTTTGAAAGCATCAGTTCTTCGGTGTTCAGCTTTCTTCACAGTCCAACTCTCACATCCATACATGACTACTGGAAAAACCATAGCCTTGACTAGACGGGCCTTAGTCGGCAAAGTAATGTCTCTACTTTTGAATATGCTATCTAGGTTGGTCATAACTTTTCTTCCAAGGAGTAAGCGTCTTTTAATTTCATGGCTGCAGTCAACATCTGCAGTGATTTTGGAGCTTCCCAAAATAAAGTCTGACACTGTTTCCACTGTTTCCCCATCTATTTCCCATGAAGTGATCAGACCAGAGGCCAAGATCTTCGTTTTCTGAATGTTGAGCTTTAAGCCAACTTTTTCACTCTCCTCTTTCACTCTCATCAAGAGGCTTTTTAGCTCCTCTTCACTTTCCGCCATAAGGGTAGTGTCATTTGCATATCTGAGGTTATTGACATTTCTCCCAGCAATCTTGATTCCATCTTGTGTTTCTTCCAGTTCAGCGTTTCTCATGATGTACTCTGCATAGAAGTTAAATAAGCAGGGTGACAATAGACAGCCTTGACGTACTCCTTTTCCTATTTGGAACCAGTCTGTTGTTCCATGTCCAGTTTTAACTGTTGCTTCCTGGCCTGCATACAGATTTCTCAAGAGGCAGGTCAGGTGGTTTGGTATTCCCATCTCTCTCAAAATTTTCCACAGTTTATTGTGATCCACACAGTCAAAGGCTTTGGCATAGTCAATAAAACAGAAATAGATGTTTTTCTGGAACTCTCTCGCTTTTTCCATGATCCAGCAGATGTTGGCAATTTGATCTATGGTTCCTCTGCCTTTTCTAAAACCAGCTTGAACATCAGGAAGTTCATGGTTCACGTATTGCTGAAGCCTGGCTTGGAGAATTTTGAGCAATACTTTACTAGCCTATGAGATGAGTGCAACTGTGCAGTAGTTTGAGCATTCTTTGGCATTGCCTTTCTTTGGAATTGGAATGAAAACTGACCTTTTCCAGTCCTGTGGCCACTGCTGAGTTTTCCAAATTTGCTGGCATATTGAATGCAGCACTCTCACAGCATCATCTTCCAGGATTTGAAATAGCTCAACTGGAATTCCATCACCTCCACTAGCTTTGATCATAGTGATGCTTTCTAAGGCCCACTTGACTTCACATTCCAGGATGTCTGGCTCTAGATGAGTGATCACATCATTGTGATTATCTAGGTCATGAAGGGCTTTTTTGTACAGTTCTCCTGAGTATTCTTGCCAGCTCTTAATATCTTCTGCTTCTGTTAGGTCCATATCATTTCTGTCCTTTATTGACCCCATCTTTGCATGAAATATTCCCTTGGTATCTCTAATTTTCTTGAAGTAATCTCTAGTATTTCCCATTCTGTTCTTTTCCTCTATTTCTTTGCATTGATCTCTGAAGAAGGCTTTCTTATCTCTTCTTGCTATTCTTTAGAACTCTGCATTCAGATGATTATATCTTTCCTTTTCTCCTTTGCCTTTGGCTTCTCTTCTATTCACAGCTATTTGTAAGGCCTCCCCAGACAGCCATTTTGCTCTTTTGCCTTTCTTTTCCATGGGGATGGTTTTGATCCCTGTCTCCTCTACAATGTCACAAACCTCATTCCATAGTTCATCAGGCACTCTATCTATCAGATCTAGGCCCTTTTTCACTTCCACTGTATATTCATAAGGGTTTGATTTAAGTCATACCTGAATGGTCTAGTGGTTTTCCCTTCTTTCTTCAATTTGAGTCTGAATTTGGTAATAAGGAGTTCATGATCTGAGCCACAGTCAGCTTCTGGTCTTATTTTTGTTGACTGTATAGAGCTTCTCCATCTTTGGCTACAAAGAATGTAATCAATCTGATTTTGGTGTTGACCATCTGGTGATGTCCATGTGTAGAGTCTTCTCTTGTGTTGTTGGAAGAGGGTGTTTGCTATGACCAGTGCATTTTCTTGGCAAAACTCTATTAGTCTTTGCCCTGTTTCAGTCCATATTCCAAGGCCAAATTTGCCTGTTACTCCAGGTGTTTCTTGACTTCCTGCTTTTGCATTCCAGTCCCCTGTAATGAAAAGGACATCTTTTTTGGGTGTTAGTTCTAAAATGTCTTGTCGGTCTTCATAGAACCATTCAACTCAGCTCCTTCAGCATTACTGGTTGGAGCATAGACCTGGATTACTGTGATATTGAATGGTTTGCCTTGGAGACGAACAGAGATCATTCTGTCATTTTTGAGATTGCATCCAAGTACTGCATTTCAGACTCTTTTGTTGACCATGGTGGCTACTCCATTTCTTCTGAGGGATTCCTGCCTACAGTAGTAGATATAATGGTCATCTGAGTTAAATTCACCCATTCCAGTCCATTTTAGTTTGCTGATTCCTAGAATGTCGACATTCACTCTTGCCATCTCTTGTTTGACCACTTCCAATTTGTCTTGATTCATGGACCTGACATTCCAGGTTCCTATGCAATATTGTTCTTTTCAGCATTGGACCTTGCTTCTATCACCAGTCACATCCACAGCTGGGTATTGTTTTTGCTTTGGCTCCATCCCTTCATTCTTTCTGGAGTTATTTCTCCACTGATCTCCAGTAGCCTATTGGGCACCTACTGACCTGGGGAGTTCCTCTTTCAGTATCCTATCATTTTGCCTTTTCATACTGTTCATGGGGTTCTCAAGGCAAGAATACTGAAGTGGTTTGCCATTCCCTTCTCAGTGGACCACATTCTGTCAGACCTCTCCCCCATGACCTGCACGCCCTGGTTTGCCCCGCGGGCATGGCTTAGTTTCATTGAGTTAGACAAGGCTGTGTGGCTGGATGGCATCACGGACTCGATGGACGTGAGTCTGATTGAACTACGGGAGATGGTGATGGACAGGGAGGCCTAGCATGCTGCGATTCATGGGGTCGCAAAGAGTTGGACACGACTGAGCGACTGAACTGAACTGAACTGTGGTCCTAGTGTGATTGGATTGACTAGTTTTCTGTGAGTATGGTTTCAGTGTGTCTGCCCTCTGATGCCCCTTTGCAACACCTACCATCTTACTTGGGTCTCTTATCCTGGGCGTGGACTATCACTTCATGGCTGCTCCAGCAAAGCGCAGCCTCTGCTCCTTACCTTGGATGAGGGGTATCTCCTCACCGCCGCCCTTCCTGACCTTCAACGTGGGATGGCTCTTCTAGGCCCTCCTGCTCCTCTCCCAAAAGCGGTGAGGGAGATTCTGGCACAATCAGAAACTGATGTGAAAAATAACATGGAATCCCAGTTGTAAGATAAATAATAACTGAAATAATATATTTTGCCTCGTCCAGACAGTCTGATTACAGAAGTGGATTAGGAATGAACTGGGCCAAGGGCTTCAGTAAGCACAGAGTAAGTTACCCCAGTATCTAAAAGGAAATCAACGGATTGGCCCCCCACAATTATTAAATCCCAGGGTTCCTCCTGTGTAATTAGGATGGGAGCTTGTGTGGGGACCCCTGGGGCACCTTCAGTCTTGATTGTCTTGATAGTCCGACCCCAGAGACCTATGCCTCTGGAGGCAGTCTCTCTTCCAGTGTGGTCCTTTGCATACCGGACGTGGAGCTGGGGGTGGCTTAGATGCCTGAGGGCAATCCCGCTTGAGGTGCCCTTCCTTTCTACAGTAATAGTAAGCCCATCCCTTTTTACCTAGATCCCTCTGGGCATCTCTCCCAGGCTGTTTAAGAAAGATTTTTATAGCCATTTTGAAGGCTTCCATCTTTTCTTTTGTCTTTTTTGCCTTTCTTTTTTTTTTTTTTTTTTCATATTCCCTACCATAATAGACTGTCTGAGCCAGTTGTAACAGAGTATCTAATGACTGATTTGGTCCATACGCCCGTTTTAATAGCTTATGGCAGATATCTGGAGCTAACTGGATGAGAAATCTATCTTTTAAGATCACTTTTTCCTCTTTATTTTCAGGATCAGTCTCAGTGAATCTGTGAAGGGCTTCTCTTAATCTATCTAGGAATTTACCAGGAGCTTCCTTCTTCTTCTGTTCTATGTCTGCCAATTTGCCATAGTTTAAAGGCTTAGAATGTGCCTGCCTGAGTCCTTCAAGGATACATCTGACAAAATGACTCTGATCCCATCTTCCTTTAGCTGAGTTGTAGTCCCAGTCTGGTTCTATAGTTGGGACCGCCTGATTCCCAGTGGGGAGGGCCACTATCTCGTCCTCCCTCTTCCCTACTGATTCATTACCAAGCCATTCATCTCCATAAGCAACTGCTTTTCCCACAACTCAAGTCTTTGAGTCGGGAGTCAGCGTTTGTCCAAAGATATACATCACATCTTTCCAAGTAAGGTCATAAAGCAGAGTAACACCTTTAAAAGCTCTAACATATTTTTCTGGGTCCTCTAAATAGTCTCCCAGATCCTCCTTGATTCTTTGTATTTCTTGATAAGAAAAGGGCTTATTAACTCTCATAGACTGATTATTTCTCCTGGTGGGTGTTTCATGAATAGGCAACAGCTTGAGTGGCTGTTCCTCAATCTCTCTGGCTGCTCTGTGCATATGATCCCAGGGATAGATTGGAGACTTTTTTTTTTTTTTTTTCCTTTGTCTCTTGTCTTCTATTTTATTTCTTACTTCGATGGTCTGAGTTTCTACTGAAACCAGAGTAGTCTGAGGTCGTACTGAGACAGGAGTTGTTTGTACCTCCACGGGTGCAGTTTGAATCTCAATTTGGATTTCCACTGAGACTAAGGCAGTTTGAATCTCAGTTTGGGTTTTTACTAAGACCAAGGCAGTTTGAATCTCAGTTTGGGTTTCCACTGAGACAAAAGCAACCCTTCTGAGGGGGCTTCTCTGGCTTTCAGTTTGTTCAGCTTGGAGCCCTGGGTATGGGGGCAAAGTAGGAGGACAGGAGGGAGCTGAAGGTATTATACTTAAGAGACCCTCTAACTGGCCACCGTTTGCCGTCCTCCAATGGATACCGTGGCCATGTAGTATCACATAGAAAGACCAAGTGTGTCTTCTTTAAGCCCTGAGGATCAAATCTATCCCAGTTTTTTTAGGATACAGTTCAAAGGAGTGAGGCTGAAATTGTTAGCTCCCATCTGTAAGAGAGAAAAAAAGCGACCAGTGCCATCTTTCTACTGGAGGCATCTTTCCCTGTTCTAGATGGGGGTGTAGACAGACTTTACCTCAAAAACCTTTTCTTCCTGGTAGGACTTAGTCTGTCCCTTACTGACGCAGGTGCCGTCCTCGTCCCTCATGGTTCTACCACCAAGATGGGGTGGGGATGTATCAGGGATAGACCTGATAGTATCTCTACCTGACGTCCAGCTCTTCACCGTTAACCTTGCTTGCCTCTGATGTCACCCGGGGTGCAATCAAAGTAACCTTCTGGAATGCCTCCCAAGCTAAGACCGCTGGGAGAAACATTTGTCACCTGAGTGCCTGTGCATGACCCTGAGTATATTCCTGACCACAATAAGACCGAAAAGAACATAAAACTGAGATGTTCCTTCCAAGCATCACCATACCAGTATAAGAGCTTCCTCTGGTCCGCTAAGAGCCAGTGTTACCAAAGGAAAAAACACATTGCAGTCACAATCCGAGTAACCTTTAACCTGAGAGATGTTCTTGGTGCTAGAGCTCCATCTAGCTTCTGAACTTTTTAATTCCTAGTGAGGCTAGGTGCTTTCTTGACTACCAATCCAAGTTTGGGACCTAAGCCACAGTACACAGTAACAGTATAGATCACAAGTCTCTTGAAAGTCTATGATCTGATAGATTAGCTTAGTATTTCTAATTCCCAAGGAGTTATGAAATGGTCAAAGAGACCGAAAAGTTTGACCAAGAAAGGAGAGTTTGGTCCACATGCTTTGTCCTTTTCTGGTTGGTTCCCAAAGGAGTCATTGGGTGCCTCGTGGCATTGGCAGGTCGGTATAAACCCCTAGCAGGTTTCTTCCATAAGCCTTATGAGATCACCGTGGAACCACAGAGCAGGGCTCCTCACTTGCTTCACGCAGGGCATGTCATTCATTCACACAAGCACACGGTAGAGTTAGTAAAGCACAGCAGAAAACGTGTTCGCTAAGAGAACAAAGAACTAGAGCTCCAAGCATCCTTACCTTGCCCTGAAGGATCCCAGAGGAGCCCCCAAGATGAAAGGTTGTTGTTGAATCACACAAAGACGCTGGGATTTTTGACCCCTGGAGGAGAAGAATTTAATCTGGGGCCAGAGACGAGGCTTGATCACTCAGAGCTTTTGTGTAATAAAGTTTTATTAAAGTATAAAGGAGATAGAGAAAGCTTCTGACATACGCATCAGAAGGAGGCAGAAAGAGTACCCCCCTGCTAGTCTTCAGCTGGATGTTATATAGTCACTAGCAGTCTGTTAATGAAAGAAAGGAATGTCTTAAAACTCAGAATGGCAGCAGGCCCCTCACCCATAAGATGCATCTTGCCACCAAATGGTTCATCCTGGGCCATAAAATTATTAACTTGAATCTTGAAGAAGGGCAGATCACCATACAAATAGTTTCATTTACATAGATTAGGGGAACAATATCTGAATATAACATACTGGTTTGTCAAGTAGGTTCTGAGCCAAGAGGTGGAACCAACTTGAAGCCAGAGTTTGGGGTAAATGCATAGTATATTAGCATAGCTTAAGATAAACATTTTAATAAGAGAAATGCATAGGTTATCTCTAGGTTTGAGAATAGTTAACTTCAGGTAAGACATTTTGTCACTATGGCAACACAATATTTTAAGAGAAATCTCCTTTTAAATTTGCATAGAGAAGGAAAAAATATCGCTAGTTTGTTTCCTCCTGCCACTTAAGAGAGATAAAAATGTCTGACCCTTGCAGGCTATTTCCTCCCTTGGGAGACCTCTGGCATTCCTGCCTGTTTCTCCTCTTAGCTATTTCAAATTCTAAAAGATGATGCTGTGAAAGTGCTGTACTTAATATGCCAGCACATTTGGAAAACTCAGCAGTGGCCACAGGACTGGAAAAGTTAGTTTTCATTCCAATCCCAAAGAAAGGCAATGCCAAAGAAAGCTCAAACTACTGCACTTTTGCACTCATCTCACACGCTAGTAAAGTAATGCTCAAAATTCTCCAAGCCAAATTTCAGCAGTATATGAACCATGAACTTCCAGATGTTCAAGTTGGATTTAGAAAAGGGAGAGGAACCAGATATCAAACTACCAGTTTCCGTTGGATCAAGAAAAAAGCAAGAGAGTTCCAGAAAAAAACATCTACTTCTGCTTTATTGACTATGCCAAGGCCTTTGACTGTGTGGCTCACAACAAACTGTAGAAAATTCTTCAAGAAATGGGAATAACAGATCACCTATCTGCCTCCTGAGAAATCTGTATGCAGGTCAAGAAACAACAGTTAGAACTGGACATGGAATAACAGACTGGTTCCAAATAAGAAAGGGAGTACATCAAGGCTGTATTTTATCACCCTGCTTATTTAACTTAAATGTAGAGTACATCATGCAAAATTCTGGGCTGGATAAAGACTAGCTGGAATCAACATTACCAGGAGAAATATCAATAACCTCAGATATGCAGATGACACCACCCTTGTGGGAGGAAGCAAAGAAGAACCAAAGAGCCTCTTGACAAAAGTGAAAGAGGAGAGTGAAAAAGCCTAAAATTCAACATTCAGGAAACTAAGATCATGACATCTGGTCCCATCACTTCATGGGAAATAGATGGGGAAACAGTGGCTGACTTTATTTTTCTGGGCTCCAAAATCACTTCAGATGGTGATTGCAGTCATGAAATTAAAAGACACTTACTCCTTGGAAGGAAAGTTATGACCAACCTAGACAGCATATTAAAAAGCAGAGACATTACTTTGCCAACAAAGGCCTGTCTAGTCAAGGCTATGGTTTTTCCAGTGGTCATGTATGGATGTCAAAGTTGGACCATAAAGAAAGCTGAGCACAGAAGAATTGATGCTTTTGAACTGTGGTGTTGGAGAAGAGTCTTGAGAGTCCCTTGGACTGCAAGGAGATCCAACCAGTCCATTCTAAAGGAGATCAGTCTTAAATATTCATTGGAAGAATTAATGTTGAAGCTGAAACTCCAATACTTTGGCCACCTGATGTGAAGAGCTGACTCATTTGAAAAGACCCTGATGCTGTGAAAGATTGAGGGCAGGAGGAGAAGGGGATGACAGAGGATGAGATGGTTGGATGGCATCACCAAGTCACTGGACATGAGTTTGAGTAAGCTCTGGGAGTTGGTGATGGACAGGGAAGCCTGGCATGGTGAAGCCCATGGGGTCACAGAGAGTCAGATACAACTGAGCAACTGTACTGATTGACTGTGACCCCTGCAGCTGTGCACTTGCATACTGCCAGCCTGAAGCCCTTCACAGGCCTCCACTGCAGCATGCACACCTGGAAGGAGACTCCAAGATCCCAGGAGAACACACTAACAGCCATGGCCACCTTAGGTGCTTGTGGGTCTGGATCAGGCCCTGTCTTCAGTTACTGGCTTGCACAACCAGTTTCCTACAGCTATTCTCTCCACCTGTGTACCTTCATGGTCTTGGCCTCCTTTGATTATTGGTTTTCACTGCAGGGCACATGCAAGTTGGGAAAAAATGCAGTCACAGGAAACTCATTGATAGCAATTCTGACCCCTCCCTCCACCTAGCCCCACCTGACTTGGCAAAGCCAGTTCCCAGAGTCTGACCATAGGACCCTAAAAGACCCAGAGTCATCCCACTGATGGGTGAATTTAGCACCCAGGGGGATCCTGTGGTTGGAGTCTGCACAGGTTGGTCAGGTTAGTTCTGGGGTTAGTCTTGATCTACTGGTAGAGCAAGACATGTCTCAGAGTCTTCAGATGCAAGTTATTGAGATTTCCAAGGCTAGTACTGACCCTCTGGTGGGTAGGTCCAGGTCCTAGTCTCTCTGGTGGGTAACACTGGATCCTGGGGAAGCTATGGACTCATGGGGTCTTAAGGCAACCAACCTGCTGGTAGATCCCCACTAGGTTATTTGCTTGGACTGAGATGTTCCCTACTGGTTCTGACAGGCTTACGGATGGGACCAGTTCTCTGCACTAATCAGCCTCAGGGAGAATTCCAAAATGCAATAGGCAGCACCATGTCCTTATGGTGTTGATATAGTGAGCCTTAAACATAGCTACTGCGAGTCTGTATCTCCATGCTGAGCTGCAGTGGCCTGCCTCTCTGGAAGCCTTTCCAAAACCAGTAAGTGGTTCTGATCTGACCTGCTTTTAGACTATCACTTCTAGTCTGGGTGGTAGAGCACGTATGGTTTTGTGTGTACCCTTTAAGTGTGAAGTCTCTGTTTTCACAGCCCTTTGGCTCTCCTCAAAGTAAGTAAACTTTCTGGAGCTTGTCTTTCTAGTGCAAAATTGCCAGCAGGAGAGGCCAGTGTGGTTTTCAAATTCCTGACTCCTTAGAGAGGGCCTCAGTCATTATAATTATTCTCCAGGCTGTGGGTGGACCATCTTGAGGCATTTCCACCCCTCCTACCATCTCATTGTGGTTCTGTCTTTATATCTTCAGTTGTAGATCTTTTCTGCTAGCCTTCCAGGTTTCTCATAAATAGCTACTCTGTAAATATAATTTTGATTTGCCCATGGAGGAGGTGACCACAAAGCCTTCCTACTTCATCACGTTGGCCACCAACATCCTGGTGATTCTAACATACATCAAAATTGGAGACTACTGCTTTTCACTACGCTTTATGCTTTTTACTTGTACAGTCTTATATTTCTCACTCATTGTAACCTTTTTTGGTGCATCTAAAAGGAACGTGACAACAAGTCAAATTACAGCTAAGTCAAAAATTCTTCACCCACTCTCGGGTGGAGTTTAACACCATGGTGTTAAACCTCATGGTATTTAGTCCAAGTTTCTCTGGTCTCAGTTTGAGTTCCTCCACTCTGTCCCACCTTCAATAAAAGGAAAAATTCTAATAAGATTACGGACATTGGGGAATTTAGTGGTCACTCCCTGAAGAGTTCTCATTATATGGAATCAAGTTTAGTTATTAAAATCCTCTTTTTTCTCAAAATTCATATATTTTTTCTTCTATTAGAGTAAGGAGGTCAAGAATGCCAAGTGAACTGTTGCTGAAGACAGGAAACAATGTGGTAAGGAAATGTCGTCTATTTCTTGGTTTACAGAAAGCAAATATGCAGCTTACATTTGTAGAAACAACAGAAAAAGCCTTCTTAATGATAATAAATACTAATAGTTCCAAGAGTTGGGCTCCTGTATGTATACCATTGGCTGTACTCCAAACTCTCTAACACTCTGACATGATTATAAGCCCAATTTTGCAAATGAGAGAAGTGAGATTTAAATGGCTTTTTCAAAGCCATTCAATAATTTAATGGTAAGGTCAGGGTTCTTTCATGTACATCTTTTAACTCCAAAGCTCATGGTTTTAGCTACCATGCGTTGATACCTAAATAAAGTATTCCTGAGTATGTTAACTGTATGTTCATGGGGAGACATAGTGGTTGGCATGTGTAGATAGTTCAGAAGAAAAAAATTAAGTGTTCCTGTCCTCTTCAACAGCAGACAGAGGTTAAAGGCACAGAAAATGAGGACAAAAAGGGTGCTCTATGGTGTTTGACTATATTCAATAGGTTTTGAGTTAGATATCAATTTAGGCAAAATTCCTAACAAATAATTGTTTGTCCAGAATTTAAGCAATACTTTGAGAAGGGTAATTATTAAGAAATAAGTATTTGGATCCTGCTTTTTAATTTATTTTTTAGGTTTAACTATAACTCTCTCTCTTTTTTTTTTTTTTTTTTGAAAACTGCTGTCACCAACAAGAAAGTGAGTTTTGTTAGTTGCTTCATTAATGTTGCTATTCTTGCCTATGCTCCATTTTTAACGTAATCTCCTAGAGGACCTCAAACACAGTTTGGACATTTTATGAATTTTAAGATAATTAGTCAATCACAAGCTCTTGTGATTTTCCAAGTATCTTCATCTGGTGTAATAAATAGAAGTTTTCTTTTCAGAAGCTCACTTATCTTCAATATGAATTTCTAATTTAATGATGAATAAACAATAATTGTCAATTATTTATAAAAAATATATTTAAAACTATAGTAATAATGATACTGATATCTTGTACATTGCTTGAATTGCAAAAGTCAAGACTAAATCACTCGTCTAGAACATGGCACTTAAGATCAAAGACAGCTCCAAAATTAAGGAAAAACATTCAAATATATATAAAAGGTTGTATTTCTTCACAAGAATGTTGAGTCAATGTTGACTCACTGCTTCTCTGAATCTGGAGATCATCCCCTATAGCTGGGAAAATAAACTCTCTGTGTGGGTATGTGTTTACTGACTGCCCTTAGAAGAGGACCTCTCAGTTACTGGCCACATCACTCTCCCTTATCCTGAAACCCCTACACTCAAAAAAGCTTTCTATTTAAAATTCTCCTTCTTTTAATAGACAGTCAATCTTCCAGTCAGTCCCACTGATCCTTCTATCATCTTCCTCTTAACTCTTGCCTTTAAATGTCTAATTTTAGATCCTGCCTCAAAAGACTGAGCTCTCTAAAGCTTGTCTCTGTCTCATTTAGTCTGTTAGGCAGGCATTCTCCAGAAGTTTTAATTTTGTTTTAATTAAAACAATCATTTTATATTGGAGCATAGATGATATACAATGTTGTGTTAGGTTTGGGTGTACAGCAACATGATTCAGTTATACATGTATATATATTTTTCAAATTATTTTTTTGGAATGTTTTTTGACAGTTCACACTTTTACCTTGTCATCATGCTGATAGAATGATTCAAACTTTTTTATGTTTCGTTTTTTTCCTAATTGGATACAAACAAACTAGTTCTGTTTTAAAAAATCCAGTGGCAATGTCCTCTATTAAGGAGATTACACCAATGTTTATCTTTTCTCCTCTTCACTATGGCTTGCTGTTCTACTCAAATAACTTCCTCCTGTCTGCCATGGCTCTTTTCATCTCAGAAACATTGCTCATGTATCATTTCATGAATGATTCTTCCTCTTCTCTTTGTCTATCCAAACCCTACCCTTGTACTGGAGGGGAAATGGTGCCATGAAGTGTGCATATTGTAATGCACACAGTGTCAGCCAGACGTATCCATAGGATAGGGAGAAATTATGCTGGACATGTGTTTATAATGGATGCTTAGAATTTGTGAGTAAACATAATTGAATTGTTTGGATAATTGAGGAAAAGTCTTTTCGCTCTTTGCAAATTTGATACCTCATATTCAAAAGTGAGGTTTAGATGCTCTATGCTCAGGTTTTTGTTTATTTATTTGTTTGGGAGGAGGGGTGAAATAGAAAGTAATAGCTTTATTACTTACCAAGCAAAGGGGGCCATAGTGAGCTAATATCATCAACACAGTGTGTCCCAACCCAGGGTGTCTGTGGATGCTCAGATTTTTAAAAAACATGTTCCATGTCCTTTCCTTGGGTCCCCTTACAGTCACTGGTACATTCTTATTTCTGATATCTCATCAATTTTGTTAAATTATCTGTTGTAGTAAATTCTCAGCAGCTTCCTCTCATTTTGCTCTCAATATTCCAACCAATTCCAGATCCCTAATCTGATCCATTTCTTGTGATTTGATAAATCCACTTCATTCACTGATCATTTGAATGCAGAAAGCATTGGAAACTAGATCTGAAAGGAGATGGCCAAATGTGCACAATGGTTTCTCATTATATCCTTGATAGGGCAGCATTGTAAAAAGACCACCAAATTCTTGAGGCAGGGTACTATAGTCTCTGGTCCTAGTGTGCACCTGGGTTTAGATTCTGGATCTATGCAACTTTGGGTGAGATACCTGATACTGAAAAATAATAGAATTCTCAGTAAAGTATTACAAAATATCTCTTGTGCTTATCATGAGGATTCAATTGGATGATGCCTATAAAATGTTTAGCACAGTGCCAGGTTCATAATGTTACATGCTAGTAATTGTAATTGTTATTTGTTGCTGCTGTTTGAAAGTAGGAGTGGGTTAAGTTGCGAGCTACCTCTCTTAGTGACAGCCTGATAAATACAATAGTGACACTTCAAATGGCAATTTTTGTAAAATCTGACACAAAACAGGTATTTAATAAATCTGTGTTTCCACCTTTGCCAGACAATAGTAATCAAATGATATGTTTAATGTGCAAATAGGTGGGAAAAAAGGAAAAGTTCAAAAGGATGGTTTTTCTGGGTTTATTATTATTCAGAATTCTTGGTTTTTTGACTGTCCTTCCTTAACTTAATGGTACCTTTATTCTTATTTTTACATTCAGACACAGTCTCTAATGGACATAGCACCTTCACACATATTAAATATTTTTTCTAATAATAAACCAATTAAGCTGTGCCTTTCTTCCCTGCTGATTTGATTCACATGATAATCACAATACACTACTTCCAAAATAAATTTGTCTTTTAGCCAACCCACAACTTCACACTCTGTGAGATTATAGTTAACATTGAATAGCGTTATATAGCCAAGTACTGTTTTGTTAAATTTTTAATCATTTAATTAAAATTTCAAGCCTATGCATTACCACTCTGAAAATCTGCAATCTGTGAACACTGGAAATGTTATTTTTTTAGAAAAACTAGGGGTTTATAGGATAACGTATGGAAACTATATCATTTCATTGTTATAAATTGCACGTACAATATTAAAATTGCCTAAAATAGTAACATGGCTTAGAACATTTGGAAGACAGAGAAGATAATAGTCTGTTCTCTTGTTCTGGAGTACTGGCCAGTTCATGCAGTGCTTGTGCAGGGGTGGAGATGTTTGAAATAGCAAGACAAATTTTTATTTCATTCATTCAATAGCTATGTATTTACCATCTATAATTTGCCAAACTCTGATATAATAAGGGGGCAGCAATATTTTTTTTTTTTTAGTAAAATCATGTAATCATTTGCTCATATTCTAGTTGATAAAAAGTAAATAATCAAATCAGTAAACAATTAAATTAACAATAATTTAAAATAACAAAAGGTTCCAATCGGAAAATACAGCAGAGTAATGTGATTATCTTAAGTGGAGTAGAGAGGATTCTACTTCATTTGGAATGGCCAAGGAAGATCTCTGAGGAATTATGATTTAAGTGCAGTAATGGAGCTGGCCACATAAAAACCACCAAGAAGGTGTTCCAGGAAGAGGGGAAAACAAATAGTCTATAGACTAAAGTTATGCTTACCCCAAAGCCCAGAGGCACATAGTATGTCTAAGGAAAGAGAAGACTAAAAGCTAGAGCTAAATGTTCACCAGAAAGAGAAAAAAAAGGGCTGAGGTGATGCCAGTGAGGTGATGAGAAATTATCCAATTCAGGAAACAGTTAGAGAGAGTGGAGCTGGACTTAGACTGAATTGGATGTGGAAATGACTAAGGAGAATACAGGGCAGAAGGATTCCTAGATTTGGGTCTGAAATATTGAGTGGATGATGGAGCTAGTAACCAAGACGGAAAGACACCCAGGACGTTTCTGAGTGGAGAACGAGTTTAGCTTTTTTTGTGTGTCAGAGGTCAGATCCTTATTAGACATTCAGGTAGAGATGCTATGTAAACAGTTGCTCACCTTCCTGGGGCACAGAGGAGGAGCTGGAGATGAGCATTGTGAAGGTGTTGGGATACTGATTAAAGTCATGTGACTGAGAAAACAGAGGGAGAGGGTATGGGTAGAGAAAAGAAGGGAACTGTCATCTGAGAAAAGGATGAGCATCAGGAAAGAGAGACTGAGAAAGAGAACCAGAAGTAAATCAGAAAAACTAGAGAGGTGTGGTGTTCAAGATGCCTGGAGAAAGGGATTGTCGAGAATTAAGACTGGTGAACTAGGGACTTCCCCAGTGGTCCAGTGGTTAATACTTTGCACTCCCAATGCAGAGGAGTGTGGATTTGATCCCTAGTTGGGGAACTAAAATACCATATGGTGCATACTGTGGCAAAAAAAAAAAAGAAAAAAAAAAGATTAGTTAACTATTAAAAGTGTGTAAGAGCTCAAATAAGGAATGGGTGAGGAATTAACCAGTTGAGTTTAGCCAGTGAGGATTTTGTGAGTGAGTCTGATGACCCTCCTGGGTCAGTTTGTTCAACTTGTAACAATTCCATTTATAATACAGTATTTTAGCTGGAATGGATAAAATCATTATGTTCAATTCATCATTGTCTCCTTGTAATAAGATCATACATTCATACCCTTTGTGTTGGGACTCTGCTGTGCCTCCAAGTAAAGCAGGCAAAGTGCACATCCCTCTCTTTTGATTTAGAGTTTGACCATTTAACTGGTCATACATACAGGAGAGATAGAAGGATATCTGTAAAATTTAAATCAGCTAGTTGTCAAGAATGTCCCTTGGAAGCCAGAGGATTACAAAATATATAGTAGAGGAAATCTTAGAAAGAAGTAGGCATCTTTTGCCCATGGAGTGGGAGGAAAGATCAAATATATGGGAAAAGATGCAAGCAGGTTAGTGAATACGTTTGTAGAAAGACAGGTTATAATACTAATCTCCCTGCTAAACCTTCTCTAAGTCATCTCTGATAAAATTTATAAGGACTCTGCTCTTCTTAATCATTAAAACATATTCTTACTAAGCAAAGTAGCTCACAAGTTTAGATGAGATTACTTTTACTGAGAGTTAGTGGGTTACTTTTGCAGTATTGGCCAAAGCCAGGAGTTCTAGATATTTAGGAATCTGAGTCCTATTGGGTTGGCCAAAAAGTTCATTTGGGTTTTTCCATAAAATGTCATAAAAACTTAAACAAAGCTTTGGCCAATCCAATACATAAAGCAAAGGACTTTTGCCTCCTTCCTGTTATTTAGGATAAGAATAAACTCCAGAAACGGTAGACAAAGCAGTGTGCAGTGGCTCAACACAATACATCACAGGACTCTCTAAGAAGGAGGCTCTTTGATTGTTCTTCTCCCAGAACCCTTCCAGCATTTGACTCCAATCTTCCTATAGCAGTGGGTTCTCATACTTTAACCTATTTTGTGGTCATGTGGAGGGCTTGCTAAAATGCTAACTTCTGCATATCATTTCTGGAGTATCTGATTAAGTAGTTCTGTGGTAGAATTGGAGAGCTTACATTCCTAAGAATTTCCTCATATGAAAAGGCTACTATCCTGGGAACAATGTTAGACCCACTACCATAGAGCAATTATTATTGGCTCCAGCTAGATGATAACAATGGAAAGAGTGTTTGGGAAGTATTTGCTGAGTATCTTTCCTATGTTCCTTTTCCTCCGCTCATTGTCTTTCCTCAAGCTTCTCTATGCCGCAAGAGGCCAGTCTGCACCAGTGGACCTCCTTGATCACTGGAATTCAATTTGGCTTAACCCATGAGGAACATAAGCAAGCAATGAAAGGGAGAGAGGTGAGAGATTAGATTGTTTATTCTGACCCCAGTGTGATTGCTGTTAGCTGATTGTGTCCATAATCCAAGTTCTAACTCTAGGCAGACAGATTCCTCTACACAGCTCTCTATCTCTTCATTGTTATGATATCTGTACCCTCTTCATGGGCTTCCAGGCCTAGAGATCCCAATTGCCTCTCTGCTACCAGCCCCAGGGGCTGCAGTTTTCTTTATGCAATCCTATGTCTCACTCAGTGATTTAGTCACCATTTCAAGCCAGAGGAATATTATCATTTGATTTCTTTACTATGTTTCCTAGTGTAGTTTTGCATAAGTATTTACATACTGAATATATATTATTTTATCTCTTTCCTGTTAAAGATAAGGAATTATATTGATTTGTCATTTAAAATTATATTCCCTAAGTTATATAGAATTATGATTATATTATAACTTAAATGTGTGTTATTTAAAAAAGCTTTGGGTTTTGTAGGGTTGAGAACCATATTTTACTAATATAAAGACTTTTGAAAAGATATGTATAGTCAAACACCTGTGGGAAACCAGAGTGTGAATCAATGAATCAACACGAAAGAAAAAGAAAGGACACGTGTCAATGACATACAAGTGACAGTTGAACGGAAGCCACCATACACTCCAGCCTCAGAAGCCTTGGAGAATGGCAATGCTGTTTGCACAAATTCCCCTGAGTTTGAAAGCTGTCCTTATCACTGAGCCTTACAACCTTCCCAGGTACAGACAACTGTACCTAATTTGGGTGTGCGATTTCTGAGAACAATTTGGGAAAGCCCCAGAAGGAAGGGTTAGATCCATTTTATCTGTACATTGAATAGCATAACTTCAGTAACAGCTTGTGGTATTATTAATACTACTTGAAGCTATGACACATTTTCCTTCCTTTGATCATGTGGGGATTTGTTTAGAAATTAGGGCCAAAAATGAAAATAAAATATTAATCTTTATACCTCTGTTGTAATAATAGAAAACAAAGAACTACAATATAGAGATTAAAAACAAAGAAAAATCAAAAAAACCTTGAGTGTTAAAGGGTAACATGTACATGTTATTGATAATATCTTATATGCATGCTATTTAGAGTTATGAGTGAGTTCTAAAGTGAGTTCTCATATATTACTTCATTTTTTCTTTACCATGGGCCTGTGAGATAGTTATTACTATAATTAATCCTCTCCTAAAGAGAACATGAAATTCAGAAGGGCTAATTAAATTGTCCAGCATTCCTAAATTAGTAAAGTCCAGGAGTTAGGAAGAAAGATTCAAAATCCCAATAGCTATTCTTATACCACAAACAATGTCTTCCTTCATGCTGAGTTTGTGTTTGAAGCTTTTGAGGTGATGAAAGACAGAGCACCTTGAATTTGATCAATAAACTAGACAGATTCTATAAACTATGTAAAATATGCCTTAATCTCCAACGGCCCTTCAGTCCCTTGTATTTGTTTTTTTTTTTTTTTTTTTTGTAAAACTATACCAGTGAAATTGTTTACCAATAACCTGTTTTGATAACTAGTAGAGTAAATTCCTTTCCTCATTTTCATATGATCTCTGAAATCTTAACTTAGACATTTTTCGAAACATGTATATACATTTATCTGGATTACTTCTTAACATTCATTAGAATAAAATTAAAACCACATCTACATACACTATTCTTAGATGAGTCCAGCTACTCTAGTGGTTTTCATGGCCATATACAGATTGGTGGCACTCACAACTTTTCTCTGAGATCATGACCTCGGTCTCTAATTAGTGACTCAAGATCTCTTAAATATTTCATGGACAATTCAGTCTCAATGTATAAAATATGACCTCTTTTTCACAGTCCTTCCATCCACCCTTCAACATACACACATTCTTCATACACCCAGCAACTCTTCCTTTATCCTTTTATGAATCTTGAGTTCTGAAAACCTAAGATGCATCCTTGCCTTTTCATTTACTCAAATCATTACTGCTTCATATATTAACCATCACATCTATTTTTGTACTCTTATCCACATGACCACTATCTTAGTTCTGCTCCCTGTCATTTCCTAAGCAAATCACTTCAAATCCTCCTAATTTTCATGATCTCAGGATTTCCACATTCTGACCCACTATTTATGTTATAGGCAGAGTAATATGTTTCAAATAAAAGTCTGATAATATTACTTCTTTGTCCTCACTTCTACTTAGTCAGGTATACTAGAAGAACTGACAGGGGTATGCAGTACCATGTTCTGTCTCTCTCTCTTTTTTAACTGGGGTATAGTTGCTTTATAATATTGTATAAATTTCTTCTGTGCAATGAAGTTAATCAGTTATATGGATATGTATATCCCCTCCCTCTTGGACTCTCCCCCCTATCCCCATCCCACCCCTGTAGGTCATAACAGCACCCACATGCACTCCCTGAGCTAGAAGCAGGTCCCCAATAGCTGTCTATTTTATACATAGTAATGTATGTATGTCAGTCCCAGTGTCCCACCCTCCCTTCCCCTCCCCATGTCCACATTTCCATTCTCTACATCAATGTTTTCGTTCCTGACCTGCAAATAGGTTCATCTCTACCCTTCCCTAGATTCTACATATATGGACTAATATATATATTTTTTCTCTTTCTGACTTAATTCAGTCAGCATGATAGTCTCTAGGTCCATCCATATCTCTACTAACTGGCCAATTTCATTCCTTTTAATGGCTGAGTAATATTCTATTGTGTGCATGTACCACATCTCCTTTATCCACTCATCTGTCAATGGACATTTAGGTTGCTTCCATGCCCTCACTACTGTAAATAGTGCTGAAATGAACATTGGGGTGCATATGTTTTTTTGAGTTATGGTTTTGTGAAGGTATATGCCCGTGATTTCTCTAGTTGGCTACTGCACATTGTGATTTCTACATCTAGAAGCCTTCAGCCTTCTCTTGAAGAGACCTCATCAATTTGGGAGGTTATTCTTGATCATGGACTTATCAATATCATGGGACTTTTGTTACCACTTTAATTAATATGCATATTTATTTATTTCATTCACTCAACTTTAATCAACCTGAGATAATATTTTGCATCTTATACATCATTGTAACCCCAGAAGCTAACACTGACACATAGAAGACATTCTGTCAATATTAATCAAAAGAATGAAAGAGTTACTGAATGAATGGATGTATGTGAGTAGAACACAAACTGTTTGCACAGTCACATATAGAGCTGTCTCTCTCCTTCCTGATTTGATTAGAGCTGACAATCCTACAACAATGTGGCTTACCCCAAACCTGAATGATCCTGACTTGAATCACAAAACTTGTGAGTAAAGATTTTGAAAGAATTATCTTTGTAATTTAATGGAAGGAGAGACTTTTACATGAGTTACATTGCTTCTCTGAGATTATCTCAGATAGACACACAAACACACACACATGAAATACTGCTGTTTACCTCATGGGTTATTGTGAAGAGTATATTAGGTTGTAGATAAAATTTATATGGTGATTACCAGTTAATAAAAGTATTTTTGGAAGTGTCACTGCACAAATACTGATTCAACCATTTCAATGGAAATCAATTTTGATTAGCGTAAGTGGCAAACTCAATAATTCAATCAAGTTAAATGTATCCCACAAAATTAACTGCAGGATATCAGTGCAATTGTGTAAGAATATGATTCCACTGAGACCATCGTACATTTCTTCCATTTGTGGTTTTAATAATTTACAATCTAAGTATGGACTTTGAGGATTTCCCTTTTACAAATTGAATGGCTTAAAATAAATGCTCAATACTGAAAATTATTGTTGTTATTATTTATCATTAAGAGAAGATTATTAACAGAAGACTATTAAAATAATGTTTTAAAATAATTTAATAATTATAAATATTTTGCATTTGTTAGGGTATTGTTTCAAGGAATTTCTGTAATTTATATTTTCCTAACACTAGTGATGGGCCTCCCTGGTAGCTCAGTTGGTAAATAATCTGTGTGAAATTCAGGAGACCCCAGTTTGATTCCTGCATCAGAAAGATCCCCTGGAGAAAGGATAGGCTACCCATTCCAGTATTCTTGGGCTTCCCTGGTGGCTCAGATGATAAAGAATAATCCTGCAATGCGGGAGACCTGGGTTCGATCCTGGGTGGGGAAGATCCATGGAAGAGCGGATGGCAACTCACTCCAGTGTTCTTGCTTGGAGAATCCCATGGACAGGGGTGCCTGATGGGCTACATTCTGTCCATGGGGTTGCAAAGAGTCGTATACAACTGAGCGACTAAACCCAGCACAGCACACAGCAGAGCACCCTAGTGACACTATTATTAATATGAAAATTCTTAAAATAAGGTAATAAAAGATATACTGCCATATTTTATCTTCAAGACAGTTCTACTTTCTAGAAAATGTGTGTGTGTGTGTTTAAGAGAAACAATACAGAAAAGAGCACTAATTGATCAGTGTGTAATAATTTGGGAAGTTTTCCAGCTGCAAAGTTAATGAGATAGCTGCAGTTTCAGGCTAAATTTGTAATTTGGGAAGTTTCTGTTTTCCCAGGACTTGACTTGATGGACTTTGAGGGCAGAGGCAGCACTGATTATACAACAGTATATGAGCAATAATTTCCTTAGTAACTTAAAGAATGGGTACAAATCCTTGGTAAACAAACCTTGGACCTTCTGATAAGTAGAAATCAGTAGCGGTTTGCTTGTCAGATTCTTATTTTCTGTTGCATTGTGAAAGAAGTTTGCACTTGAAAGAATATAAAGATAAAGGTTTAAAATAAGAAATTTCTGAAAAGTAAATTTTACGGTTTCTGTGTCCATAGGATCGCTTGAGATTGTTTTTGGCCATCATGCCATCTTACTCACTCCAAATTGAAGACCATCTTTAGTTACGAGGTGGTCATGGATATATACAATTTCAGAGTGAGAACTCTGAAAATTCCTCTTTCATCTCATTATGGAAGTTATCTCAAGCATAATTCAAGTACCAGGTCAAAGTCTCTCAATAAGTCCCAAGAAAATCTGGGAACAATACCTTCTGATACAAAAACAAACAGATCTAGTGAGATCTGAAATAATAGAAGGGGTTGAAAAGAGGAAATCCATGCATTCCCAAGGTTAATGGGCACCAAATAGTTATGTGTTTTCCCCAAAATAGAATATCTGTGCCTCAGGTAAAGATAATTATTATATCAAATACCTAAACAACATATTTAGAGGTATAAATCTCTTGGGGAATATAACATAGTAATAGTCCATTGTCCTTTTATAGTTTAATTACTTTTTTCATTTTGGAAAAAGTAAATATATAACACATGGAAGAATAAATAACATGAAATCAAATTTTATTCACAAAATAATAGATATTATATTTGATTATCTATTCTTTTGATTTGTCTGGCCTACACTGGTGTTAACAGTCCATTTGGAGTCAAGGACTCTGGCAAAAACTTCAGAGTATGTTCACATCTAATGGAAAGCACTCCCATTCAATAAATGATTTCAGTCACTTTCACCTTAACATTTTACAAGTCAGGAATCTCCTTACTGTATCATAGAAGTGATTCCACAATGTAAAAACATTTTGTATGGTACTTATTTTAGATAGTGTTTACACAAGACTTTCAGAATAGCTATTTGATGGATTTTAAGTTACAAAAGTCGTGGATTCATCACTCAACTGAGGTAATGGATTTCTACTAAACTGATCATATGACATTAGCTTAATTGTGTAGGAGCATCAGCTCCAACAGAGGCAATCTATCTCCCAATTGCAAAGAAAAATAAGAGTCTTATCTGATTCAGGCTTGCTTGCAAACTTGACTTCTAATTGCAGTGATGACTGACAAACACAGCCTTCTGGCATCGGAGAAGAGCATAAAGTACAGAAAAAGTATTTGTAGATAAATCTTGATTCATATCCCAGATCAATCTCTTCCCAGCTGTGTGATTAAAATATTGAATATTTTCATCACTTTTCTCAACTGTGAATTGACATTGAAAAATATCATTGCTGAATACTTTTATAAAGTTGAATTTTACACATATTCAAAAACTTGGTTCCCCTCGGGCATGTGCAAATAACATCTATACTTTCTCACTTTCTTCTTTGGACTACTTAATTTTGTTTATTTAGTCTTTATTAATTTATTTCTTCAAAATACATACAAAACACACACCAGGGTATTTAAATTTTATTGGTTTCTGCATTCCTTTATTAGAGCATGTATAACCTCAGCCAATCAGTTCAGTTGCTCGGTTTCCTACTCTGCGAACCATGGACTGTAGCATGCCAGGCTTCCCTGTCCATCATCAAATCCTGGAGCTTGCTTAGACTCATGTCCCTGGAGTCGATGATGCCATAGAAATATCTCACCCTCTGTCAACCCCTTCTGCTTCTTCCTTCAATCTTTCCCATCATCAGGGTCTTTTACAGTGAGTCAGTTCTTCACATCAGGTGGCCAAAATATTGGAGTTTCAGCTTTAGCATCAGTTCTTCCAGTATCTATTCAGGACTGATATCTTAGGATTAACTGGTTTGATCTTGCAGTCCAAGGGACTTTCAAGGGTATCTTCCAACATCACAGTGTAAAAACATCAATTCTTTGTCACTCAGCTTTCTCTGTAGTCCAACTCTCACATCCATACAAGACTACTGAGAAAACCATAGCTTTGATTAGATGAACTTTTCTTGGCAAACTAATGCATCTGCTTTTTAATATGGTGTCTTTATAATATGCTGTCTAGGTTGGTCATTGATTTTCTTCCAGGGAGCAAGCATCTTTCAATTTTATTGCTGCAGTCACCACCTGTACTGATTTTGAAGCCCCCCAAAATAAAGTCTATCACTGTTTGCATTGTTTCCCCATCTATTTGCCATGAAGTGATAGGACCATATGTCATGATCTTAGTTTTCTGAGTGTTAAATTTTAAGCCAACTATTTCACTCTCCTCTTTCACTTTCATCAAGAGGCTCTTTAATTCTTCAATTTCTGTCATAAGGGTGGCGCCATCTGCAGTTACTGATATTGATATTTCTCTTGGCAATCTTGATTCCAGCTTGTGCTTCATCCAGCCCTGCATTTCACATAATGTACTCTGCATATAAGTTAAATAAGCAGGGTGACAATTTACAGCCTTGACATACTCCTTTCCCAGTTTGAAACCTGTCTATTGTTCCATGTCCATTTCTAACTCTTGCTTCTTGACCTGCATACAGATTTCTCAGGAGGCAGGTAAGGTGGTCTGATATTCCCATCTCTTTAAGAATTTTCCAGTTTTTGTGATCCAACATTCAAGGGCTTTGGTCAAGTCAATAAAGCAGAAGTAAATGTTTTCCTCGATGGATGTGAGTTTGAGTGAACTCCGGGAGATGGTGATGGACAGGGAGGCCTGGCGTGCTGCGATTCATGGGGTCGTAAAGAGTTGGACACAACTGAGTGACTGAACTGAACTGAAATGTCTTCCTGGAACTCTCTAGCTTTTTTGATGATCCAACAGATGTTGGAAATTTGATCTCTTGTTCCTCTGCCTTTTCTAAATCCTGCTTGAACATTTGGAAGTTCATGGTTCACATACTGTTGAAGCCTGGTTTGGAGAATTTTGAGCATTACTTTGCTAGCATGTGAGATGAGTGCAATGAACCTTCCTTGGCATTGCTCTTCTTTGGGATTGAAATGAAAGCTGAACTTTTCCATTCCTGTGGCCATTGCTGAGTTTTCCAAATTTGCTAGCATATTGAATGGAGCACTTTCACAGCTTCATCTTTTAGGATATGAAGTAGCTCAACTGAAATTCCATCATCTGCTGTCTAGCTTTGTTCATAGTGATGCTTCCTTAGGCCCATTTGACTTCACATTCCAGGATGTCTTGCTCTAGGTGAGTAATTGCACTACCATGGCTATCGAGGTCATGAAGATCTTTTTTGCATAGTTCTTCTGTGTATTCTTGACACCTGTTATTAATATCTTCTGTTTCTGATAGGTCCATACAATTTCTATTCTTCATTGTGCCCATTTTTGCAAGAAACGTTCCCGTTGGTATCTCTAATTTTCTTGAAGAGATCTCTAGTCTTCCCATTTTATTGTTTCCCTCTATTTCTCTGCATTGATCAATGAGCAAGGCTTTCTTATCTCTCCTTGCTATTCTTTGGAATTCTGCATTCAAATGTGTATATCTTTCCTTTTTTTCCTCCACCTTTAGCTTCTCTCCTTCTCTCATATATAACCTGCTTGTGCTTTATTTTTCCACATCTCCTTCAAAACCATGAACTTCTCATCAGTGAGAAAAATCTCTCATATCCAGCTTTTAGAATTTACCCAGGCATAAACTGAAGACTTTCTGAAAATCATCACTGCACTGTGAATGTTTCTAAAACACAGTTTAATTTTGTGGATGCCTTGCTTAAGAATAGAATATACTTAATATATTCACTCCCTAGCTATCAAACAGCATTATAGTTTCTAAGTTGGACAATAGATAAATGGATGTAATTCATCTTCTATCCCCAATAAATCTTTCCATTTCCTCTGCTCCAGTTACCTGGAATCTAGGTAGTTGGAGTGTTAAAAAGCTAACAGATACTCATGAATGTATTTTGTCTGCCTTTGTTCATTTAACTGCACTTTCCCCTATAAGTTCCTTACTAACAAGGTATTATCCAAACACGAACTATTCTGTAAAACCATTTCTAGACTTAACATCATCATGACCATGTTTTCTATCTTCTTTACCTGCCAATCAGTTCAGTTCAGTTCAGTCACTCAACCGTGTCCAACTCTTTGCAACCCCGTGAACTGCAGCAAGTCAGTTTTCCCTGTCCATCATCAATTCACGGAGCTTGCTCAAATTCATGTCCAGAGAGTCAGTAATGCCATCCAAGCATCTCATCCTCTGTCATCCTCTTCTCCTCCTGCATTCAATCTTTCCAAGCATCAGGGTCTTTTCCAATGAGTTAGCTCTTTGCATCAGGTGGCCATATTGGAGTTTCAGCTTTAGCATCAATTCTTCCAATGAATATTCAGGACTGATTTGCTTTAGGGTTGACTGGTTTGATCTTCCTGTTCAAGGGACTCTCAAGAGTCTTATCCAACACCACAGTTCAAAAGCATCAATGCTTTGGCACTCATCTTTCTTTATGGTACAACCCTCATGTCCACACATGATTACTGGAAAAAACAGCTTTGACTAGATGGGTCATTGTTGGTAAAGTAATGTCTCTGCTTTTTAATATGCTGTCTAGGCTGGTCATAGCTTTTCTTCCAAGGAGCAAGCATCTTTTAATTTCATGGCTGCAGTTTCACCATCTGTAATGATTTTGAAGCCCAAGAAAATAAAGTTTCTCACTATTTCCATTTCATCCCCATTTATTTGCCATGAAGTGATAAACCGAATACCATGATCTTGATTTTTTGAATGTTGCATTTTAAGCCAGCTTTTTCACTCTCCTCTTTCACTTTCATCAAGATGCTCTTTACTTTTCCTCTTTACTTTCTGCCATAAGGGTGTTGTCATCTGCATATCTGAGGTTATTGATATTTTTTCCCTGCCATCTTGCTTTTAGCTTGTACTTTATCCAGTCTGACATTTTGTGCAATGTACTGTGTGTATAAGTTAAATAAGCAGGGTAACAATATGCAGCCTTGTAGTTTGTATCTGTTAATATTCTCCCCATTACTTTCCCTACTGGTAATGAATTTTTTCTTCTCTATATCTGTGAATCTATAACTATTTTGTTGTTTTCATTTTGTTTTGTTTTTATATTCCATATGCAAGTGAGAAGTTCTTTATCTCTCTTTCAATTATGAATGATACTTTTGTTGGGTAGAGTGTTCTAAGTTGCAGGTTTTCCTCTACAGCACTTTATTTTTTTATATATATTTTCAAGTTTTATTTATTTATTTATTTATTTTGGCCACACTCTGAGCATGTTGGATCTTATTTCCCTGACCAGGGATTAAACCTGTACCCACTAAACTGGAAGGCAAAATCCTAACCACTGGACTACCAGCGACATCCCCCTTTTCAACATTTTAAATCTATCATGCTGTTCCCTCTTGGCTTGCAAATTTTCTGCAGAAAAACACTGTTGGTAGTCTTATGGGGATTTCTTTGTACATGACTCTTTCTTTGATCAGGCCACTAGATTGTTTTTAAATATAAGTATAAAAAGAAATAAAGAAATGATTTGAGAAAAAATTCGGAGACTTTCTAATAAATTCACAAGGAAATTTGAGGTAGATGCAAGAGGTTTATCTTCATTTTTCTGCCTTTCAAATTAAAGGTATAAAAACCAGGAGGATGAAAATTTATATTGTCAGAACTGAGAGAGGGGCTATCACCATTGAGCCCATGGGTGTTAAAAGGATAATAAAAGAATACTGTGAACAACTTTACGCCACAAATTTGATGACATAAATTAAAAAGTCCAATGTTTTGAAAGATACAATGTGTCAAAATTCACATAGAAGGAATAGAAAATCTCAATAAACCTATTAAAGAGATGTAATCATGGCAATTAATGACTTTCCAAAATAGAAAACACCAGTCTCAATGAGTTGAGTGGTGAATTCTATCAAATATTTAATGAAGAAACTATACTAATTTTCAAAACTGTTTCTAGAAGGTACAAGTAGAAGGAATACTTACTCTGCATGAGGCAAGCATTTCCCTAACACAAAAATCAGACAAAAACATTGCAAGAAAATAAATTACAGCCCAACATCTCTCATGAGCATAGATGTGAAAATTCTCAATATAGTGCTAAGCAATTGAATTAAATAGCATATAAAAAACTATAGACCACAATCAAGTGGTATAAACTAGGTATGCAAGATTTGTTAAATTAAAAAAAAAAATCAACTACAATGATACTTCACATCAACAGCCTAAAAAAGAAATATCATATGATCATGTCAGTAGATGCCACAGAAGCATTTGATAAAATCCAATACCCATTTCTGACAAAACTTGTTAGTAAACTAGGAAAAAGGGAAACTTTCTCAACTTGATAAAGACTGATAGTTAAAAATACAAAACAAAAAGAGACAATAGGTAACATCCTACTTGATAGTGAGAAACTGGAAGCTTTCCCAGAAAGATTACGTACAAGGAAAGCATATCTCCTCTCACTACCGCTTTTTAACATCATACATAAAGTCCTAACTAATGCAAAATGATGATAATATAAAAAGTATACAGACTGGAAAGAAAGACAGAAAAATGCATTTCTTTGTGAATAATATTATTAAAGCAGAAAACATGAAAGAACAAAGGTCTGCAATTAATATGTTGTAATATCAATGGTGCAACTTATAAAGCTGGTAAACAAAAATCAATCACTTGCTTATACATTAGCGGTGAACAGATAGAATTTGAAATTAAAATATAATATTGTTTATATTAATAACTGAAGACATGAAATGCATAGGTATAAATCTAATAACATATATCATAGGTCTATGCAAGAAAAATTCCAAAATGATGAACAAATTTAAAAAAAAAAAAAAACTAAATAGAGAGATATTTCATGTTCTATAATAAGAAGACTCAATATTGTTTAGATGTTAGTTTTTCCTAATATGACCTATAGATTCAGTGTAAACCCAACCAAAATACCAGGAAGTTTATTGTAGAAATTAACAAACTGTATCTAAAGTTTACATGGAATTTCAAAAATCCAGAATAGCCAACACAACACTGAAGAAGGGCAAAGTTGGAAGACTGACATTATGTGACTTGATTTACTATGAGGCTAGAGTAGTCAAGACAGGATGTTACTGCAAAAACAATAGACAAGTCAATGAACCAAAATAAGAAGCCCAGAAATAGATTCAATTATATGCAACTGATCTTTGAAAATGGAACAAAGACAATACAATGGTGCAAATGGATCAAAATAAAGGTGCCAATTTAAATTGTTTCTCACTGTAAAATCACCAGTTATAAATGAAATTCTTCTTTCCTTTACCAAAACAGTCCCTAGACACTTATATTCAAAGCATATTGAAAGTGGACACACACACACAAAAAAAATTTACACAAGTTGTTCATTTAATTTAAGGTCATAAATTGTTAAGGCCACTTAAATCATCCTACTGTATTCCCTTGTAGTTCAGTCTGTAAAGAATCTGCCTGCAGTGCAGGAGACCCGGGTTTGATCCCTGGGTCGGGAAGATCCCCTGGAGAAGGAAATGGCAACCCACTCCAGTATCCTTGCCTGGAAAATCTCATGGACAGAGGAGCCTGGTGGACTGCAGTCCATGGGGTCGCAAAGAGTTGGGCACGACTGAGCGACTAACACTAACATAGATGAAGACTGTGCATATCTTGCATCTTTGTCTCTGAATTTCTGTTTTTGGTTTTCATAGGGCTATTCTCCTGCTGTTTATTAGTTTGCTTGTTTTTCTAAAAAGTTCCTGAAGAGAATTCTGATTTTTCACTTTTTCCATCACTCCACAGGACCTAATTTAATATTCATTACGTGAACTATCTGTTACAATTGCTTTGAAGAAAAAGATTGGAACTTAGTCAAATAACTTGTACTGCTTGCTATATTGGGCATATTACATGTCTCCTCTAGATTGCAGTTCCATTTAAAATTCAACAGAATTTTAAAATAAGCATACATATTTTCAATATCAGAATTCCTTGTTTTATTGTGCTTTACATATTTTGTGCTTTTTACAAATTGAAGGTTTGTGGCAACCCTTCATTAAACAAGTCTATTAATATCAGTTTTCCAACAATACCTGTATACTTTACATTTCTTTGTCATACTTTGCTAATTCTCCCAATATATTAAATTCTCTGGGCTTCTTTGGTGGCTCAGCAGGCAAGAATCTGCCCTCAATGCCAGAGAAACAGTTTTGACCCATGGGTCAGGAAGATCCCCTGGAGAAGGAAATTGCAACCTACTTCAGTATTCTTGATTGGGGAATCCCATGGACAGAGGGACCTGGTGGGCTACAGTGCATGTGATTGCCAAAGACCTGGACACAACTGAGCGACTAAACAACAAGATTAAATCTTCCACCAGCAAAAAGATTATAATTTGCTGAAAGCTCAAGTAATGGGTGGCACTTTGTAGGAATAAACTGTTTTTAATTAGGATACACAGGATACACAAACTGCAGTTTTAGACCCAATGCCATTTCACACAGAATACAAGATAGTGCAAATGTAACTTTTATATGCACCAGGAAATCAAAAATAATTGTGTGAGCCACTTAATCATGATATTTGCTTTGCTGCAGTTTTCTTGAGCCAAACCAGAAATGTTTCCAAAGTATGCCTGTATATTTCATTATTTTATTGAAATAACAAGTTTTTAGATTCATCTAACTTTCTGAGCTATAAATTCCTCACCTAAGGTCTTGTTTCATATTGCAGGTTTGCAAGAAATGTTTACCTAATTTGAAGTATTGAATATGTTCCTTTGTTTATTTAAAAAAAGAAAAAAAATATATATATACTAAGGGTCAACTATAACAAATATTTAAATATTCTAAAGGAACTTACTAAGGTAAATGTTTTTTTTTTTTTTTTTTTTTTTACTTTAGTCATCATTCTCATAACCATACGTTCTAACCAGGTAACACATAACTTTAAAGTTTTTATAACTTGTTTTTAGTAATTTCTAATAGCATTTTTTTTTTCTCCCAGATCTCATGCTGATTCTCTCCATACTTCCACTTCTGTCCATTTCAGCCAAAATACTGAGTAGTAACTAAGGTAATCATAGGCAGAAACTTAGGACAAGATTTCCTTCCTTTACCAATCTTTAAGCAGGCTCTTTGTGAGTTCTCTTTATACTAGGTATCACCTTAGTCCAGTCTTAGCTTGCCTTTAATGAGAATCGGTTTTAGACCCATTAAAGACGGCAATGGCAACCCACTCTAGTACTCTTGCCTAGAAAATCCAATGGACGGAGGAGCCTGGTAGGCTGCAGTCCATGGGGTCGCTAAAAGTTGGACACGACTGAGCGACTTCCCTTTCACTTTTCACTTTCACGCATTGGAGAAGGAAATGGCAACCCCTTCCAGTATTCTTGCCTGGAGAATCCCAGGGACAGAGGAGCCTAGTGGGCTCCGTCTATGGGGTCTCACAGAGTCGGACACGACTGAAGCGACTTAGCAGCAGCAGCAAGGATCTTTCTACCCTAGATTTCTAACCAAGTTCCTCTTAGTAATTTCCATCTATTTTTCCCCCTCACTTTGCTGCTGCTGCTGCTAAGTGGCTTCCGTCGTGTCCGACTCTTAGCGACCCCATGGACTGCAGCCTACCAGGCTCCTCTGTCCATGGGATTTTCCAGGCAAAAGTACTGGAGTGGGGTGCCATTGCCTTCTCCGCCTCACTTTGCTAGTTGACTCTAATTATTAGCTGTCTTTTATATTCTAAAAATTGAGCTCAACATCTATGCTGAAATCTCTCTCCTCTATTGCAGTGGCTTGAATAAAATGTCTTACCGTTTTAACCAGTGTCTTTGAAAAAATTTTTCTTCTATACTTATGGAAAAAGTAAAAATGTTAGCTTTTTCTTAAAAAGCTTTTGGAAAGACACTTCTAGATTCAAAGACCTTATTGTTAAACTGGATTCTGTGTAGCCTTGCTCAGAGTCCATTATTCACATTATTTACAAAGTATTCAAAGAAAGGAAATGGTCAATGAAGATTTTCTCCTGTCCAAAGAAGTTATGATATCCTGAAATTTGGGGGGAAGACTCAGGAAAAGAAATAGCATTTGCTTTTTGGGGAAAATATGCTGTGTTTAGTCGCTCAGTTATGTCCAATTCTTTGCAACCCCATGGACTGTAGCCCACCAGGCTCCTCTGTCTGTGGGCATTCTCAAGGCAAGAATAGTGGGATTGCCATGCCCTCCTCCAGAGGATCCTCCCAACCCAGGGGTTGGACCCAGGTCTCCAGCATTGCAGGTGGATTCTTTACTGTATGAACCACCAGGCCAAACCAAAATCTTCCCCCCAATGCAGAAAACCTTTACAAAGGTAGAAGACCAATAAAATGTTATTATTGAATAAGCATTAAAACAGATTGTGATGAGACACATTTCATAGATAAGCAATCTCCTAAAGGGTTTGCAAAGACAGAAATAAATTTAATCCTTTCATAACTAATTGGATATGATCCATTCAGTAAAGGATGCATGCTTTAAAATTCGGAATCAGATGACACCTGAAATAAGACTTATCTCTTCCCAGGGAACTGGGAGGTTTAGTAGTATTTTCCTTGATGATTACATTTCAAGGATAAGGCTCTCAGATCCTTGAAGAAATACTGTTGAGTTTTGAAATTGGCAGTTTAAAAATGTGCATAAATATGGATAGAACCAAGAGAGAAATTCCAAAAGAAAAAAGAAGGTGAATCTTTCCTCTTATTTTTAGCTAGAAATGTTTCCCATGTTTAATTTGCACTTGCCCTTACACAGTCCCCTACATTACCATAAAACATTATAGCCTATATTCCATGTAGAACTTCTGTCTAACAATTGCATTTTCCCAAGACAATAAGCAAAATATCATTAATGAATAATATCAGTAAGATAATAATAACTGCAATTATTTGTTAAATTTAATACACCTTAGAAAATATAGTAGCTATTTTACAAAATATTATCTCATTATCTAAAGCTCTAAATAACATTTTGACTTTGCTAAGCAAGCCCAGTCTCTCATTATTGGCTCAAATATTCCTGTCCCTCTCAGCTTTGTATCAGTTATCAAAATGTGTGTGTGTGTGTGTGTGTGAGATCATGATAAGGGTGGGAAAATGTACACATTTTGGACTTTTTCCTAAGAAAATACCTTGTTAGCTCAGGTCTTGAATGAAAGCTTGTAAAATAAAACATGAGGCCAGCCCATTCATTTTAATAAAATGGATATTATTTTTTCCATATGGTAATATTTCTTCTTTAAAATATTATTACATTAGTCAATTCTATTTCAAATAAATTTAGCTTGAAAAATTAAGTTTCTTTCCTATAGTAGAAAGTCTCCTTGTAAAATAGTGGTAAACATAAGCATTCAAGTAAATAAACTAATGATCCACATGGCTGCTAGGAAACCTAAAAATTAATTGGATTTTATACTCACTCAGGATAAATCCCTGGAGTTCTTCAGGCAATGACCAAAGATAGTTTTGCTTTTCTCATGCAAGATAATGGGATTACCAACTAGTCTAAATCTTTAATCTCTGTTGATAAAGTACAATGAATACTCAGGAAATACAGTAGTTGGACTTATATTGCCAAAAGAGAAAGGGAGAGAGGAGGAAATGCCTGAAGTATTAGATTGTTTATCAGGGAAACAGAATTAATTGAAAGCACATTTACATTACTAAGGAGAATTTCTAGCCATAGTTGAAAGGTTTAATTTTTAAGTTCTTGTCTAATGCAAATAATTGACATTATAAGGAGCAACCTAATTTTTGTTCTTTCATTTCTACCCCTTTGATTGGAATATGATGTTTTGCTGTTTTTTGTACATCCACACACATTATTTCTTTTTAAAAAAGGAAAGAAATAATTTCTTTGATTTTCTTAATGAGTGAAATGAATGTATTCCTTCTATTTTAATTTATATTATTATTATTATTAATTTTTTCAGTGTTTTGTTTTCTTTTCCACTTCAAATTGCATATTGTAACTATTAGGTTTGCTGGAGGATAGCTTCAAGCAACTGATTTGTTTTTTCAAGTTGGCTAAACATTATCCATTTTTAATAAATGCATTTTATCATGCTTGATAATTTTTTAGATAATTGATAGCTAGCATAAACATGTTATTCTTTATTATAATTTAGCTTTTTATGATATCAATTAAAAAAACATTAAATTTTATCCATTTGAAAAAGTGAATTGGTCCTACCTAAAATAGAGGACAAAACTAGTTTTGGGATATTTATTTTACCTAAAAATAAGCAAGCAAGAAAAAATGTGCAATACAGACTTTATTTTCAAGTTCATAAGTCTCATACTTAGAAAAGTAAACTACTTTGCCAAGCTCATACAGCTAGTAAATGGTGGAGCCGAATCCAAGCTCTTAACTCCTGTGATTATTGTTTCTGAACATGTTCCACTACTCACCCCCAAATATTGCCTTCTGACACCTCATTAGTCTAAAGTATCTATGAATCTTTGTGTGATCTTATTTGTAAAGATGTCTTTTTACATATGGTAAACAGCAAATTTTGTTGGATGATAAACCTGAGATCACAAAGGTACAAGGTCATAAATACCCACAGAGTTACACAAGTAAATATCATATATAAACAGACATTTCTAAGTCAGATATCATCAGATTCTTCAGTGACACAGCATTTTAATCAAGCCATACCTCTAAAATTTCAAGGAAAATTTTTGAAGTTAGGATTCTATACTTGGCCAAATTTTTAATCTTAAAGATAAATGAAATATATTTTCAAAGTTCTACTTAAAAATATATATAGACTAAACTTAGCAGGAAAAAAAAAAGGAAACCCAATTATGATGATCACATTACCCATATCAGTGGCTTCTCCCTTTACACATGATGCCTACCAGATGCAGCATTTTTGTTTCCAAATAGAGACATCTTCAAGTGCAAGGGTACAGAGGTATTTCAGTTCACTAACTTGATAGAGCATCATCAGAAAAACATAGCTGGAAAAAAAAGAAAAACATAGCTGGCATTTTGTCTACCTCACCTATGTGACAAGGCCAGTCTTACATTTTTTCCCACATGGTAAATTCATGGTTGACAAAGTTTGAGTCTGCATTTCAAAGAACATTAAAACAAAATAAGATTTGTGTTTTATTCATATTCCCTCACTGTCAGATTGATAATCTGCTAATTTGAATCAATCAATTTTGAGAAAATGATAAAGGATTTTACATATGTAGAATACTCTCTGAAAGCTAAGCATGATTAGCTTTTCCATGTATTTCCTTCTTTGATAGTCATCAAAAATGTCTTGCAGTCTCCTCATTAGAAACTTCAGCTTCTTCCAGAGCTGAATCCTTAACCATGAGCAAGGCTGCCTGCCTCTATTTGAATTCAATGGGAAAATAGCTGGAGCCAGACTTCAGTACTTGCCTTCTTTGAAGAAAGTTCAGCAAAGAGACCAAGACTGTGAAATAGATAAAGTGTTTATTATAAGCAAAGTACATGTGAAAGAGTGCACATGGGTGAACTCAAAGAGTGAGCTTCTCCTACTGTTGCTGTTTTATTTAGTCACTGAATCCTGCTTGACTCTTTTGTGACCCCATGGACTGTAGGTCACCAGGATGTT
Organism: Capricornis sumatraensis; assembly: GCF_032405125.1. Lineage (NCBI taxonomy): Eukaryota > Metazoa > Chordata > Mammalia > Artiodactyla > Bovidae > Capricornis > Capricornis sumatraensis. The sequence goes on along the minus strand of NC_091071.1, from coordinate 122,094,242 downwards.
TCCAATAGAGGCGGCTTATATTGGGGCAGTCTTCTGGGTGTCTCCGGATAAACATCTTGCTTGTGTCCATATTTGACCTTACTCAGTGTCCTTTTGGATGGAGTGTGTGCATCTCTCAGCCAAGATGCATTCCAATTTGAAGGTTTCTGGGGGTTGGGGAGACATATTATGGGATGGTAGTTCCTCCCTTCATTGGCCTCTCCCTCGACTGAGGAACTTCTCTGCACATGAGTTATTCTGGAAAATGCTTTTGACCTCAAGATTGAGGAAATTGTAATCATTTTGTCTTCCACCCAATCAGAGCCCAGTGCACCTGCTCTTGTCTCAAAGTGTTAACAGGAGATTGGTTGCAATTGCTCAGCCTGGACCCATCTATGTCCTACTTCACATCTTCCCCACCAAATAGGAAGCCCAGGATCTAGATTTACATTCTCTCACCCTCAAGGAAAAGATATTAAACTAAGTAGTTCCTGCTGAGATATATTATGGGTTATTTTAAGACTGTATCTCATCACACTTTAGGACCACTGCCTCATTTCATTTGGCAATTCAATCAAATTTCACTAGTTTATGTAAAGTGTGTATATGTGTATGAGTGTGCTTTTCTAGGATAGCGATTTGACCTAGTGACTATGCTAACTGGAAGATATCACTGGCAATCTATACTTTCCTACAATATGTTCTTATATAGAGTCTTTCTCTTCAAAAATTTTATGTTATCCATTTTGGCTTTGACCTTGGAAACTGAGTACTCTTCTGTTTATCTGTCCTTTGCTAAAGGGCAGAAGTTTCAAAACATCTCATTTTGTATATCATTTATAAATGTATTCAAAATAGACACTCATTAGTGTTTGATAACCATGTTCATACTTTATTTCTAATTAGTCTCTCCACATAGATAAATATTAAAGAAAAGAAAATGGACATTTTAAGCAGAGGGATACTGCTTTCTAAAGACTCAGCAATCTCGCTCTCTCCATGGAAGAGTTTTTAATTATAGTCATTCATACTCTTTGTTTAAAGGAGACTCTAGAAATTGAGGCAAGTGTTCACAGAAAGCTTAATTAGTTACAAAAACCTTTTTTTGTTGTGCTTAGTTTTCTCCAGAACACATGTATGTGCACACACACATTAGTTTGCCAGAAAGGAAAAGTTTTAAACATTGTCATTTGATTCTTCTAAATCCATCTGTCAGCAAATCAGGGAAATTTTGCTGCTGAAGAGCCAGGGGAAAACATGAACATCTGTTAAAACAACTGCACATATAGATAGGACACACACATTATTCCACATTTGTAAGGATTTTGTATCACAAGGATAAGTCAAATTTGGACCTTTTTTCCCCAAGCCTTTAGTCTGACTCAGAGGAACCTCATCCTTTGGTTAACAATTGTGATAACAAAAGTTTTATTAAACAAACAGCAAGATTAAAAAGCTACCAGAGTAATAACAAAAAGATTCCTTATTTCCTAACAGTTTTTTCCAATGTGAAAGGACCTCAAATTCTTTCCCAATCCAGCAGGAAACTTTTCTGGGGTTTTTGAAAGATATCAGCTCTGAAACTATGCAGAACACCCTTTTCAGATGGACTTAAAATATGACTTCTGTGAACAGGGAAAGAGGAAGAGTCCAGTGAATGCATTTATTTCTCTAAAAATCCTCAATATCTAAGTATGGGTGCTCAAATCAGTATCTACAGAATCTGAAGAGGGTGGCATTTATGCTCCATTTTTTATTTATTAATTCTCTCCATAGTGGCCATTGATTCATGCTCTAATAGGTTCCCTAAAGTTGCCTAATAACATGCTGATCCCTCTCTAAGCCTCTCTCCTTGTCCCCCAGGTGCACCCGAACTTCTAGCTATATTCAAACTAGCTATATTTAGTGTCCTTATTGTTTTATATCTGATTGAGGAGAACAAATCATTTTTAATACTCTGGATTGTCATGCATTGTGTCAATAATCTTGAATCATATTTATGTTATTAAAATGCAGTTTGCTTTAAAAAATACAGGAGAGACGAAAAGAGATTAGATTAGGAACAGTGTTACCTGTTTACTGTTTTTCAGCCATTTATACCAAAGTCTGTATGGGCTTCCCTTGCAGCTCACCTGGTAAATCATCCGCTGCAATGTGAAAGACCTGTGTTTGATCCGTGGGCTTGGAAGATCCCATGGAGAAGGGAAAGGTTACCCACTCCAGTGTCCTGGCTGGAGAATTCCATGAACAGTACAGCCCATGGGGCCGCAAACAGTCAGACATGACTGAGCAACTTTCACTTTCACTTTCTGTATGTAAGCGGTAGTAGCGCTGATAACAAGGGACCTTAATCTAACAGAGTATCATAATGGGATAAACAATAAAATACAAGTAATAGAGGCTTTTAAAGACATTGACTTGTATTTATCTTTCTTAGCACTGTTTTATGTATTGTGTTAGTCAAAACTAATGAAGTAAATTAGTGGTAGAACATATGCTCTGTGAGATATGTGAAGACAAGGGGGGAGACTGGGAAGATCCCATATTTTAAACCATAATGTGAAATGAGCCAAGAATGTACTTACTTATTATTGGATTATGGCAGATGCTATTGATATTCCATCCATATGCCTTCAGCCTATTCACTGTCCTTGTATTCTAGTCTGAATTCTAATGACCAGCATCTGCATCTTTGTTAGAGTGTTTCTCTCAGGTTGCAGGAATCTGTTGTATGTAAACAAATGTCCTTCTGGGGGAAGCCCTTAAACAACGAAAGACAGATGTTGGGAGGTAAATACTTTTATCTTTTTGACCCTTAGCAAGAAGTGTATCCTAGTCAAGGCTATGGTTTTTCCCATAGTCATGTATGGATGTGAGAGTTGGACTATAAAGAAAGCTGAGAGCCAAAGAATTGATGCTTTTGAACTGTGGTGTTGGAGAAAACTCTTGAGAGTCCCTTGGACTGCAAGGAGATCCAACCAGTCCATCCTAAAGGAAATCAGTCCTGAATGTTCATTGGAAGGACTGATGTTGATGCTGAAACTCCAATACTTTGGCCACCTAGTGTGAAGACTGACTAATTTGAAAAGACCCTGATGCTGGGATTCAAGGCAGGAGGAGAAGGGGACGGCAAAGGACAAGATGGTTGGATGGCATCATGGACTCAATGACTTTAAGTCAACTCTGGGAGCTGGTGATGGACAGGGAGGCCTGGAGTGCTGCAGTCCATGGAGTCGCAAAGAGTCTGACACGACTGAGTAACTGAACTGAACTGAACTAAAGCAGTGTATTAAGGTGACCTTTGAGTTTTTCCATTGGATTGAGCTTAATCCCAGGGCTTCCCTGGTGGCTCAGACGGTAAAGCATCTGCCTGCAATGCGGGAGACCTGGGTTTGATTCCTGGGTTGGGAAGATCCCCTGAAGAAGGAAATGGCAATCCACTCCAGCACTCTTGCTTGGAAAATCCCATGAATGGAAGAGCCTGATAAGCTACAGTCCATGGGGTCGCAAAGAGTCAGACATGACTTCACTTTCACTTTCACTTCAAGCTTAATCCCAATCTGAAGTCACCAATCTTTCCTTTTCCCTTATGGTTAGGGCTTGGGCTAGTGTTAGGGTTGCCTCTCCCTTTCTTCTTCCTGGAATCACTTTCTATCCTCTGCACTTTCTGTATAAACTCCATGCACTCCATTCTTATTTCAGAGAGAGTAAATGTGTTCTGCTTCCAGAGGTCAGGACAAAGAATTCAGCAAGCCAAGAATTCTTGGTTAATAATTGACCTAGAAAAAATTTTTTTCTAGTAGCACAAAGAATGGAAAATGATTTTTATGTTAATGTTTATATGATGAAGAAGACTATAAACACACACATACAAGTTGAGATCATTAACTGAGGTTTGCCAAGTTGAAGCCATGAACTTGACTTTGTGTTTGGGAGAGAATAAATAGAAAATAAGAAGAGTCTATGGGGCACAGGGTGAACTTGAGAGATAGAATGAAAGCCCTGTAGAAAAAAATGAGCTAAGCTCAGGCTCCTGTGGAATTAAAATAAATAGATCAACTATGACCATGAGCCAACAGTAGGGTATATGACAATGGGTGAGAGCAGTTTGTTGTTAGAACAAGGAAGGATGCATAACCAAGCCTGTGTGTGTGTGTGTGTGTGTGTGTGTGTGTGTGTGTGTGTGAGCTCAGTCGTGCCCAACTCTTTGCTACTCCTATGGACTGTACCCTCCAGACTCCACTGTCCATGGAATTTCCCAGGCAACAATACTGAAGTGGGTTCACATTTCCTTCTCCAGGGATGGTCCTGACCCAGGAATTGAACCCATGTATCTTATGTGTCCTTTATTGGCAGGAGGGTCCTTTATGACAGAACCATCTGGGAAGCCCAGAAATCTAAAATGACAAATGTCTAAGATGAGTGAGCAACTTTAAAGGGTTTTATCCATTTTGAAAAGAATTGGAGGCAGCAAAATAGTAGAAAGATTTTTTTTTTATTTTATTTTTCCTTTTCTGAAATATGGATTTAGAATTTCAAATATTCTTTGGGTAACTATAGGAGTTCGAAGTGACTTGAGGATAGCATGCTTGTGGAGTAATCACCAAGAGATGACATTGAAAGTGTGAAAAATTCTATATTAAAGAGCCCTGTTCTAGTTGTGTGTGCAAAAAAGAAGAAGAATATACAGGAGGAAAGAACAGAGTATTTGAAGAGAAATTTGGGAAAGAAATTGGTGAGGAGGCTGAGAAAAGTGGGGCAGTATGGGAGAAAAAGAAATTTGTATTTATTTTCCACTGTATCCTAGCACTCGTGTTGGTGACTTAAAAATGCATATTTTATTTTCTATCTATAATAGGCTGAATTTTATTTGTATGGCTTGACTATCTCCTATGTTCTAAATGGCAGTGAAATGGTTGAATAAATTTCATCTTTTAGCACCATCCAACTTTCAGAACTAGATTACTTCTTTTCCCTCTTTGTTTCCAATCTTCTAAAGTCAGCATCATCCTCATTTTTTAAATACCTGCAGTTCAGTTGTAGTCTAGTTTTTATAGTGTAAGCTTTTTAGTTCTCATATTTTATATACATTTATTTTATATCATGTATTTTATTTACTGAAACCACTATAAGGCATTCATGTAGCTATAAAAGAAATAACACTTAAAGTAATAATAATTTTATACTGAGTCTCATAAGTTTTGTTGTTTTTCTGATGCAGAAGTGTTTCAGTAATGCTCTCTGACAGTTTTACCCTTGAGATCTTCATGGAAATGAGACAGGAGGGTGTGTATTTATGAAATCATACCACTGAACCTGTTTTTAAGTAAATATAGTACTGTTCTTTCTTCTAATAGCTTGAGTTTTCCAAAATGAGTAAAGATTGTGTCACATCCCAAATCAATTGACTACAACACTGCTGACTGAGGACGGCTTTGCAAGAGTAGGGATTTGTATACTAGAAGGAAAAAAAAAAAATTGCAATAGAGGCCTGGGATCTGCTACATGGTTTTCTATGCTTTTTATATTCTTCTCAAAATATGATATCTCATCTCATTTTTCAGTGGTATAAAAGTAACCATGCCTTATCTATAAAACATGCCAAGAATACTCACATCTTTTACTTTCAGTGTCAAAAAGAGTGTCAGCTATGTCAGTGAGCTGAGGTGACCTTCATAGCTAAGATACTTACAGCTGTGCTGAGATGCTGTCAAGTAAAGGGAGTGCCCTCATTCAAAGGCAGGCCCCATTCTCAGGCAGTTTGTAATGAATAACTGGTCTATATAAGGTATAAGTGATCAGGATGCAGCCTAATTTGGAACAACTCTGAATAGTCATCTCACCTTCAGAAGTCATAATGAGGTCAGCTGAAAGGTTTGTTGAGACTATGTTGCAGACCAGCTTCTGTCTATTCTGCCCCCAAAAACCACCTGTAGGTGATGACTCATAGCATCCTTCAACAAACTTTATTCATGATAATTTCCATCTCAAAGCAGGCTTGTCAGGGAAACCAATATGAAAGAGATGGGGGGAAAAAAAATAAGTGGGAGAGAGCTCTAAGATAGGTCATTAAGAGTTCTATTGAGTTTAACTGAATTGTGGCAATAGATCTATGTTGTGAATATCATGCTTTTTTGAAATAAGAATATAGAACAACATAGAAGTCAAAAAATTTGGCCAAGTTCACATAGCTCATTTTGTTAAATATTTCTTCTTCAATAACAGCCATCTTCCATTGTCCCATTAATCACAAACTTTAAAATTAAAATGTTTGACTCTGAAAATTATGTTTTCCTTATGGTTCAGGTAAGTAATACTGTGATTTTTAAGGAATATACATTTGGTCAGTCAGATGACCAAATTACATTTCTCATATATATTTGATCTTTGTACAAAGTTCCTAACTCACAGCTCCCCAAACCACTGCATTTTCATAAATTGGAATTACAAGTGTCAAGAATGATAAAGATGTCTTTTTTTTTTTTTTTTGAATGAAGTGACTTTTGGAAAGCTCACAATCTGGGGGGCTGATTTCCAAGGGGGAAATCATGTGGTTAGAGGGTTGAGATTTTCATTTCCCACCCCTGACTTTAGGAGAGAGAGAGCAGGGAATGAAGAGTAAATCAATTGGCTATGACCAATGATTTAATCAGTTATGTCTATAAATGAATTTTCCATAAAAATTCAAAAGGAAGCTGTTCAGAGAGCTTCCAGACTGGTGAACATATAGAGGTGCTGGGAGAGTGACTCACCTGAAGGGGGCATGGTGATGCCATAATCTTGGCTTTCTGTGCATTAATGCTGAATATTCTATACAGAGTCATAGTTATAGAGGACAGAGCAAGAGAAGCTTTATTTTTGCCAGGCAAAGAAGGAACACAGTAGGCTAGTGCCCCAAGAACTTGCTCCCTGGGGAATAGGGAGACGTCTTACATTCAGGACTCATGATCAGGTTTATGTAATAATGATCAAGATAGTGACAGTCTTTCATTCTTGATGCATTAGTGGTGAGGTAAGCAGGAGTCAACATCATCAACTTTCAGGTTCACTCTTCTGGGGTCTACATGTTTGTGGGCAGCATAATTAATTGTTAGCTTCTGCTACCTAGAGGAGATTTCAGTATCTGAAAAATGGTTCAAAGATATTGTTATGTGAATCCCTTGATGGGGAACTAGGCCGCTGCCCCAAGGCTGCATTAATATTTCTCTCGACTATTTGTTTATCCCTTGTCTGGCATTCCCTCCCTTCCTTAATTAACAACTGCCAGAACCTTCCCTTTGGAACTTATGAAAGATCATGGAGGCTGAATGAAGCCTATTTTCTGTAATCACACAAACGGAAGAAGCAGAAAAGATTTGTGCCCAACAGCCCACGAGGTCCTGCTTGGTATCAGTGAGAAATCCAAGCCCTTTTCCCACATCTTGCTATATACGTCTTTTCCATCTGGCTATTTCCGAGTTACATCCTTTTTTAATAAATTAGTAATCTGGTAAGTAAATGTGCACTGCTCTAGCAAATTAATCAAACCTCTAATTTATAGCCACTTGGTTAGAAATACAGTACCTGGATTTGTGAGTGATATTTGAAGATCAAGTAGGGGATCATGGAAACCTCTAATCGATGCCTGTTCAGTCACAAGCACAGATAATACCCTGAGTTTACAACTGGTATCAGAACTGGGTAGGGGGTGGGGTAGGGTGGCAGAAACTTTACCCTGTGAAATTGATGCTATTGAATATGAGACAGGACCCTGTAGGGCTCCTGGATACAAATCCTTTGTGTCTCTTGTTTCTTGTTTGTGGAAAATAGGCCTCATTTAGCCTAATTAACCTTCCCTGAGATCCAAAGAACAGATTCAAATAATTGCTAATCATGGAACAGAAGGAACACAGAGATAAGGGAGGTGCAGTCAAGAAACAGTAGTACAGCCTTGGACCAGGCTCCTGGTTCCTCCTCAGGGAATATACACAACAATGCCTTTGAGTTCCAATGTAGAGAGTAAGGTCCCCATCCAGGTAGAAGATGATAACTTCAGACTGAGCACAAGATTCCTGGAGAACTTCCTGTTATCTCACCACCAATGAATCAGAAGGAAATAGCATGCCTTATAAACCTAATCCCAAATGTTTCCTATAAAAACTTTTCCTGAAATGTCCTGGTTGTTCAGCATTTGGGAATCTGTGTTCCAATGTAGGTGACATGTATTCAATCCCTGTTCCAAGAAGATTCTACATACCACAGGGCTACTAAGTCCATATGCATAACTACGGAGCCCACACATGACAACTACTGAACCCATGAGCCACAAGAACAGAGAAAGCTCAGAAATGAGAACCCAGTGCAGCCAAAAATAAAAATAATAATAAAAAAAAAACTTTCCCCCAAATCCATCAGGAAATGTGGGATTTTTGAGCATAAGCTACCTGTTCTCCCTTTATGGCCCTGCAATGAACATTTCTGTGCTGCACACTCTAACATTTTGGTCTTTCTGGCCTTGCTGTGCCTCAGATATAGGAACTTGAATCTTGTTACACAATCTCCAAGTAGACAATGTCAGAAATCGAATTGAATTGTAGGACACCTAGCTGGTGCCTAAGAATTACTTGATGTATCATAAGCTCCCTATCCCTTCATCACAGTTTAGAATTGGTACCACAATCAATTTATATATATCACTTTTAAAGTTTTTGTCTTTTAAAATTAAATGACTAATAAAATTTAAGTATAATGGAACTGTCATCATTTTAGCTGGTATTTAATTGATTTGTCATTATTTATATTATCCATTATGCTACTGGAGATCAGTGGAGAAACAACTCCAGAAAGAATGAAGGGACTGAGCCAAAGCAAAAACAATACTCAATTGTGGATGTGACTGGTGATAGAAGCAAGGTCTGATGCTGTAAAGAGCAATATTGCCTAGGAACCTGGAATGTTAGGCCCATGAATCAAGGCAAATTGGAAGTAGTCAAACAGGAGATGGCAAGAATGAATGTCAACATTCTAGGAATCAGCGAACTAAAATCAACTGGAATGGGTGAATTTAACTCAGATACCATTATATCTACTACTGTGGGCAGGAATCCCTCAGAAGAAATGGAGTAGACATCATGGTCAACAAAAGAGTCTGAAATGCAGTACTTGGATGCAATCTCAAAAATGACAGAATGATCTGTGTTTGTTTCCAAGGCAAACCATTCAATATCACAGTATTCCGAGTCTACACCCCAACCTGTAACGCTGAAGAAACAGAAGTTGAACGGTTCTATGAAGATCTACAAAACCTTTTAGAACTAACACCCAAAAAAGATGTCCGTTTCATTATAGGGGACTGGAATGCAAAAGTAGGAAGTCAAGAGACACCTGGAATAACAGGCAAATTTGGCCTTGGGATATGGATTGAAACAGGGCAAAGGCTAATAAAGTTTTGCCAAGAGAACGCCCTAGTCATAGCAAACACCCTCTTCCAACAACACAAGAGAAGACTCTACACATGGACATCACCAGATGGTCAATACCAAAATCAGGTTGATTATATTCTTTGCAGCCAAAGATGGAGAAGCTCTATACAGTCAGCAAAACATGACTGGGAGCTGACTGTGGCTCAGATCATGAATTCCTTATTACCAAATTCAGACTTAAATTGAAGAATGTAGGGGAAACCACTAGACCATTCAAGTATGACCTAATCAAATCCGTTATGATTATACAGTGGAAGTGAGAAATAGATTTAAGGGCCTAGATCTGATAGATAGAGTGCCTGATGAACTATGGATGGAGGTTTGTGACATTCTACAGGAGACAGGGATCAAGACCACCCCCATGGAAAAAGAAATGTAAAATAGTGAAATGGCTGTCTGGGGAGGCCTTATAAATATCTGTGAAAGGAAGAGAAGCGAAAAGCAAAGGAGAAAAGGAAAGATATAAGCAACTGAATGTGCAGAGTTCTGAAGAATAGCAAGAAGAGATAAGAAAGCCTTCCTCATCAATCAATGCAAAGGAATAGAGGAAAACAACAGAATGGGAAACTAAAGATCTCTTCAAGAAAATTAGAGATACCAAGGGAACATTTCATGCAAAGATGGGTTCAATAAAGGACAAAAATGATATGGACCTAACAGAAGCAGAAGATATTAAGAAGAGGTGGCAAGAATACACAGAAGAACTGCACAAAAAAGAGATTCATGACCAAGATAATCACGATGGTGTGGTCCATCACCTAGAGCCAGATATCCTGGAATGTGAAGTCAAGTGTACCTTAGAAAGCATTACTATGTACAAAACTAGTGGAGGTGATGGAATTCCAGTTGAGCTATTTCAAATCCTGAAAGATGATGCTGTGAAGTGCTGCACTCAATATGCCAGCAAATTTGGAAAACTCAGCAGTGGCCACAGGACTAGAAAAGGTCAGTTTTCATTTCAATTCCAAAAAAAGGTAATGCCAAAGAATGTTCAAACTACTGCACAATTGCATTCATCTCACACACTAGTAAAATAATGCTTAAAATTCTCCAAGCCAGGCTTCACCAATACATGAACTGTGAACTTGCAGATGTTCAAGCTGGTTTTAGAAAAGGCAGAGGAACCAGATATCAAATTGCCAACATCCACCTGATCATGGAAAAAGAAAGAGATATCCAGAAAAGCATCTATTTCTGCTTTATTGACTATGCCAAAGCCTTTGATTGTGTGGATCACAATAAACTGGAAAATTCTGAAAGAGATGGGCATACCAGACCACCTAACCTGCCTCTTGTGAAATCTGTATGCAAGTCAGGAAACAACAGTTAGAACTGGACATGGAACAATAGACTGGTTCCAAATAGGAAAAGGAGTATGTCAAGGCTGTATATTGTCACCCTGCTTATTTAACTTATATGCAGAGTACATCATGAGAAACGCTGGACTGGAAGAAGTACAAGCTAGAATCAAGATTGACGGGAGAAATATCAATAACCTCAGATATGAAGATGACACCACCCTTATGGCAGAAAGTGAAGAGAAACTAAGGAGCCTCTTGATGAAAGTGAAAGAGGAGAGTGAAAAAAGCTGGCTTAAACCTCAACATTCGTAAAATGAAGATCATGGCATCTGGTCCCATCACTTCATGGGAAGTAGATGGGGAAACAGTGGAAACAGTGTCAGACTTTATTTTGGAGGGCTCCAAAATCACTGCAGATGGTGATTGCAGCCATGGAATTAAAAGACACTTACTTCTTGGAAGGAAAGTTATGACCAACCTAGATATCATATTACAAAGGAGAGACATTACTTTGCCAACAAAGTTCCATCTAGTCAAGGATTTGGTTTTTCCAGTAGTCATGTATGGAAATGAGAGTTGGACTCTGAAGAAAGCTGAGCACCAAAGAATTGATGCTTTTGAACTGTGGTGTTGGAGAAGACTCTTGAGAGTCCCTTGGACTGCAAGGAGATCCAACCAGTCCATTCTGAAGGAGATCAGCCTTGGGATTTCTTTGGAAAGAATGATGCTAAAGCTGAAACTGCAGTACTTTGGCCACCTCATGCGAAGAGCTGACTCATTGGAAAAGACGCTGATACTGGGAGGGATAGGGGACAGAAGGAGAAGGGGACAACAGAGGATGAGATGGCTGGATGGCATCACCGACTCAATGGATGTGAGTTTGAGTGTACTCCGGGATTTGGTGATGGACAGGGAGGCCTGGGCTGCTGCGATTCATGGGGTTGCAAAGAGTCGGACATGAATGAGCGACTGAACTGAACTGAGTCATTATTTTGTTATTGTTTGTTTAATCAAATATCTCTGTTGCTATTATGCTATTGCTAATCTCTGTTAGCAATGATAAATCCTCAGACATCCATGACAAATTTCTGGGGCTCTCTATTTGCTATTAAATCTTGCCTTAGATTTTAACTTCTATTGTTCATGTTAACTTTGGAAAACATGTTGGCAAATGCTGATATTTAATCAATATGCTGATCACTCTAATATATACATTTTTACTTCTTCTGAGCATACCACTGAAGAGCCTAGGAGCCTATTTTATTTATTTGAAACCTCTTTGGTTTAATGCTTCAAATAGCATTGGGGAAATCTGAATGGAAAGAAGATATGTGTATTCTTTAGAAAGTCCTCTTTGTTCCTGTTTGTTTGTTGTTGTTTTTTTTTTCCTTTTTTCTCTTTAACTTCTAGATTATTTAGTTTTGTTCCCATGAGCATTAATTGCTACTTTTGTGCATCATTTATTTGACACTTTAATATTTCATCAAGTATATTTATTGCATTGAAACATCTGATAATAAACTTAAAACACACACCATTCCACAGTCTAGAGATGTGGTAAGCAAGGCTATCTAGAAATTATGACTGAACTTTCCCTGTGCTATCTGGGATGAATAAAACAGTTCCTCTTGGTTGCAGTTTTTCAACTTAAGAAAGGGAGACTTAAAAGCATAATATATAAATTGCAAATATTAATATTTAATCATTAACCATTTACTCAGCTCCTACTATGCGTCAGAGACAGATAAATTTAGAATGGATAAGCAAGGCATGCTCCAGGAGCTCATGTAAAATGAAAGATAACCTGAAGGCTTCTGGTGACTCCTATTTCTGTCCCTCAAATTTTAGGCACTTAAAAAAAAATCCTCAAATAATTCAAAATCCACTGAAGATCAATGGAATTAACCTTATACTTATATTAATAAACTGGGGCATAGGGAATGTGAAAGGTGCATAACATTCATAACACCATGTAGTATTTCTTCCTCTACCCTTCAACAGCTCTAATTCCTTAACTCTGTTCTCTCAGCCTTTTCTCCAGGTGTCTTATAATATTAAGTCTTCTGCTGTTCTTAGAAGCTTTAATTGTTGTTATTTACTTAAATAATTCATAAAAATTTTAAGAAGGAACCTTAAACCACCGGATATTAACCATAGTCATGCATTCTTCTTCCAACAAAAGCTTTGGGAATCTCAATTCAACTTGAAAGTAACAAGTAAGCACATTTTAATAATTCACATCATAAGAGCATTAAGTAGCTATATTCTAGGAATAAGGGTGGCAGTCATTTTATTTATTCATTCACCAACATTTTATTGGTTTTCCAGGTGTACCAGGCATGGTGCTAGATCCCAGGATGGTTTTATGATGAACAACAATAAAGTCTTTGCTTCATGTTATACTGGCTTGGCAACTGGGCTGACTTTAATATCTCTGGATTGTCAGGCAATGAATAAGTAATAAAATACCATAATAAGCAGTAAAATACGTATACATTTTAGAGCTATAAATCTATACACAATCTTATACGTTCATAAAGAACTTTAAAAACAGCAAAATCCTCATTTACCTTCTCTAAAAATTTACTATTAGATGATGTTCTAACTCTAAAAGTTAGTCCAGTGTTCTAAAACTTTGCCACACTCGCTTATCTAAAGTAATAACTGAACCTTAACCAAAATGTGGGTATCTCCTTTCAAGACTGCAAACAACCAACAAAACAAAAATAAACAAATAAAGGAAGCAATGTATTGAGAAAAAAATGGATTAAGCTAAAAATAAGCTTTTAAATTGTTGGAAACTAATGACTTCTAGTAAAAATGGATGAAGAATTATGCCTGCTTATGGGAAGATAAAGTAGACATAATTTTCTTAATTCTTCTGCTAAATAAAATTAGAAACCTTAAACACTTTGCTAAAAACAACATAAGAAGACTAAACGGTGGTGGGGAAATGTAGCAGATCATCAAGGTACCTTAGGATCCAAAAAAACAAAAAAGAGGTGCAATAGTAAGTTTCTTTCTTTCTTTCTTTCTTTTTTAATATCCCAGACTTAGAGATGAATAAATCAATGAATACAAATGGCAATAAGTACAGATTTTTTAAAAAAATACACAAAAGCCAGTTCTCTCCATAAATGATCAAGAAAATGTCAACCTAGGAACACAGAAAGCACTTTTAAAATAATTGCTCTATTCTAGCCAATGCCACAGAAACAAACTGGATGTCCAATGGATGCTCATCGCCATCAGCAAGGGCCTTGTGGAAAGTCTGCTCTTCTGACTTCACCAGAACCTAGTGATGAATCCCAACATATCTGCTGGGGTAATATCAGAAAAACCAAGTAGGAAGCTGAAGTAGTCATTGCACTATACAGGGACACCTGCCCCTACCCAGTGTCAATAACAACTACCTGGTGAGCCTGGGATTTCTGTCAATCAATGGCAATGAGGCAATTCTCCATCTTCCCAATGAATAGGGTCAAAGAAATTTTAGTGGCAAATCAAGACTTTTGTCCATGCTCAACAGTAATGAAGCCATCAGTCCATGTCAAAAGGGATCACGTGGTGAGTAATAACACAATTCTTCTACTCTTCCCATTGAATGTATCAGCAGAGGCCCAGTGCTCAGTACTGCCCAGCAATAACAAGAGTCTCTCTCAGGTGTTAATGGGCTATTTCTACCTACACCTGGCAGAAATGAGATGGTATCCTCTCTTCTCTTGTTAGACAAGTTAAAACAGAAGGCTAAATAACATAATGCCTAAGATGTACAGGTTTCAATAGAAATATCAGTCACCTCATTAAAACCGGGGAACACTCTCCTTTGCCTTGAATGAAAAGACAACCAACAGATACCAATGCTGAGATGACAATGATGTAGAATTAGCCAATAAAAAACTAAGCCAATCACAATAAAAATTCTTCACCAAGTAAGTATAGACATTATAGAAACAAAAAAGTAAAGTATCTGTAAATAAATTGAACACAGAAAGAAAAATAAAATGATGTTTGGATTGCAAAACCATAACTAAAGTATAAAACTCAATGAAAATTCTCAATAGTAGAGTGTATGGTATATAAGAGGAGTTAAATTTTCTAACTTCCCATGAACTTGTAAAAGATACCAATAAACTGTGTTATGTCAAAATATATGTAGCAGTAGGAAGAGAAAGTACTAATAGAAATATACAATGAGATATACTCAAAACAATAGACTAGATCCAAATACAATCTAAATATTGTTCAATAAATCCACAGTCAAAGAGAAAAAGGAAAATGAAAAGCAGAAAACAAAGAAAATGAAAAGAAGAGAGAAAATTTCATTTAAGCCTTAATAATTACATTAAATATAAATGCTGTCAGTAGATAACTGAAGGATTGACAGAGTAGATTAAAAAACAGATGCTACTCTATGCTCTCTACAGATTTCATTCCTGTTAACTATGACAATGGAAATACATACAAAGTAAAAACATGGAAAATTAAGTATCATGTAAATATTAATCCAAAAAAGGCACAAAGAGTAATAATAATATCAGACAAAGTAGACTTCAGCTAAGAGAGTTGCCAGAGACAGAGGAAAACATTAGAGAACTAGAAAAGGATGAATCGACCACAAAGACATGGCAGTTCTAAATATATTTGCATCAGTAAGTTTAGCTACCAAACGTGAAAAGCAAAAACTGATAGAACTGAAAGAAAAACAGATAAATCCACAGTTAGAGTTGGAAACTTAAATATTTCTCTTTCAAAAATAGATAAAGTAGGGGGACCTGAAAAATGACAGAGGAATAGAATTGGGATACCACCTTCTCCCCTACAAATATATAAAAGAATCATCTGCATATGGAAAAACTCCCACAGAATATCTTTTGCATTCTGGTAGAGTACCCCAGACTTCCAAAAAGGCAAACCAATCTCCTTGGAATGGGGTGGGGGGAAAGATAAATGCAAAAATGGAGACAAAGGAGTTCAGCATAGGGACTTGCACCCCAGGGATGGAGTCATGAAAGAGGAAAAGTTTCCACACACAAAGGTGTCACAGGCCAGGTCAGGGAGGGGAATCTTTGGAACCTCAGAGGGCAGCAAGACAGGTTCTCAGAAAGAGAAATGGAGAAAATTCACCACAGAGATCATTCCAAACCACACTTATGAGCTGAGAAGTAGCTCATAGCCACTTGTTCTTAGTGTTGAGATGGAGGCCTTTTGCAGGGCTCTTGACTATAATATTCCATGGGGTCAGGAGTTCTCTGGTGGTCCAAATTCCTGGAGCTGAATCTTCTGCCTCTGGGGTTCAGTCCCAATCCCTTACGGTAGCCTTAAGACTTCACAGAACAAACAGAACAGAAGAAAAAACTCCTAGACTAGTGGTAAAATATTCTCATCAGACAAGAACACTGAAAGAGATTCACACACTTGTATAGAGGAGAATATTTTTAATAATAAAAGAAGCAAGGGAAAAGCAACATAAGGCTAAAAGATGATCTTTCAACAGAAACTCTGCAGGACAGAATGGAATGGCAGGATATACTTATTTTTTTTTTTTTATTTATTTTATTTTTTTTTAGCTTATATATATATTTTTTTTTTTATGGCAGGATATACTTAAAGTGATGAAAGGGAAAAACCTACAACCAAGATTACCCTATATAGCAAGTATTTCATTCAGATTCAAAGGAAAAACCAAAAGCTTTAGAGACAAGCAACAAGCAAAAGTTAAGAGAATTCTACACCATCAAAGCAACTCTGCAACAAATGCTAAAGGAAATTATGTAGACAGGAAACACAAACAGAAAGAACCTACAAAAACAAATGCAAAGCAATAAAGTAAATGGCAACATGATCATACATTTCAATAATTACCTTAAATGTGTAAGGGATGAATGCTCCAAGCAAAAGACACAGATGGATACAAAAGCCAGACTCCTATATATGCTGTCTACAAGAGATCGACTTCACACCTAAGAACACATACAGACTAAAAGTGAGGGGCTAGAAAAAGATATTCCATGCAAGTGAAAGTGAAAATGAAGTTATTCAGTTATTTCCTACTCTTTGCAACCCCATGGACTGTAGCCTGTCAGGCTCCTCCATCCATGGTATTCTTCAGGCAAGAATATGGAAGTGGGTTGCCATTTCTTTCTTCAGAGGATCTTCCCAACTCAGGGATCAAACCCAGGTCTCCCACACTGCAGACAGACCCTTTATCATAAAGGTAATTATAGCAAAATGTCCATAAAACTAAAAGCTGGCTAGTGGAGAAAATGAACAAAATTGACAAACCTTATGCCACACTAATCAATAATAAAAGGGAGAAGACTGAAGTCAATAAAATTAGAAATGAAATTTAAAAAAATTATGACAACACAGAAATGCAATTTATCATAAGTGACCACTGTGTGCATGTCAATAAAATGGATAACCTGGAAGAAATAGACAAACACTTAGAAATGTATAACATTCCAAACCTATACCAGGAAGAAATAGAAAGTGTGAAACAGAGCAATCACAAACAAGAAGATCAAAATTGTAATAAAAATATTCCAACAAACAAAAGCCCAGGGCCATGTGGCTTCATATGTTTCCCTGATAGCTCAGTTGGTAAAGAATCTGCCTGCAGTGCAGAAGATCTGGGTTCAGTCCTCGGGTTGGGAAGATCCCCTGGGGAAGGAAAGGACTAGCCACTCCAGTATGCTGGCCTGGAGAATTCCATGGACTATATAGTCCACGGGGTTGCAAAGAGTCGGACACCACTGAGCGACTTGCACTTTCCCTTTCACACTTTCACATGGCTTCATAAGTTAATTTTGCCAAAAGTTTAGAGAAGCACTAACACTTGATCAAACTCTTCCAGGAAATTACAGAGAGAGAAGAACTCCCAAACTCATCCTATGAGGCCACCATCACCCTGATACTAAAACCAGACAAAGATGCCACAAAAGAAGAAAATCACCTGCCAATAACACTGATGAACATAAATGCAAATATCCTCAACAAAATTGTAGCAAACAGAATACAACAAAACATTAAAAAGATCATACAACTTGATCAAGTGGAGTTTATCCCAGGGATACAAGGATTCTTCAGTAGATGCAAATCAATAAATGTCATACACCATCTCAACAAACTGGAAGATAAAAGCAATATGATTATTTCAATAGGTACAGGAAAACTTTTGACAAAATTCAACACCCATTTATGATTAAAAAACTCTCCATAAAGCAGGTGTAGAAGGAACATACCACAACATAATAAAAGTCATATATGACAAAGTCACAGAAAGTGTTATTCTCATGGGTGAAAAGCTGAAAGAAATATCTCTAAAATCAAGAAGTAGACAAGCATGCCCACTTTCACCACTATTATTCAGCATAGTTTTTGAAGTGCTAGCTACGGCAATCAGAGAAGAAAAAGAAATTAAAGGAATCCAGATTAGCAAAGAAGAAGTAAAACTCTCACTGTTTGCAGATGGCATGCTTCTTTATGTTGAAAACCCTAAAGATGCCACAGAAAAATTACTAGTGCTAATCAATGAATATAGGTCTTCCCATATGGCACTAATGATAAAGAACCTGCTTGCCAATACAGGAGATGAAAAAGATGGGGGTTCTATTCCTCAGTCAGGAAGATTCCCTGGAGAAGGAAATGGCAACCCACTCCAGTATTCTTGCCTGGAGAATCCCATGGACAGAGAAGCCTGGCCGGCTACAGTCCGTAGGGTTGCAAATAGTCAGACATGATGAAGCACTTAGCATGCAATCAATGAATATAGAAAATTTGCATGATACAAAAATTCTTTGCACTCCTATTCACCAACAATGACAAATCAGAAAAAGAAATTAATGAAACAATCCCAACCACCATTGCAACAAAAAGAATAAAATACTTAGAAATGAATTTAATGAAAGAGACAAAATAGCTATTTGCAGATAACTAAAAGACACTGATGAATGAAAATCAAGACAACATAAGCAGTTGGAGAGACATACCATGTTCATGGATTGTAAGAATCAGTACTGTGAAAATGACTATACTATCCAAAGCAATCTATGAAAAATGGAATACCTATCAAGTTATTGAATGATATTTTTCACAGAACTGGAACAAATAAATTCACAATTTGTATGGAAACACACACAAACAAAAATAAAAATAAAAAATAAAACCAAATAGGCAAAGCAATCTTTTGAGAAAGAAGAGTGGAGCTGAAGGAATCAAGCTTCCTTACTTCAAACTATCCTCCAGTCATCTAGACAGTACAGTGCTGGCACAAAAGCAGAAATATAGACCAACTGAACAAGATAGAAAGCCTGGAAATAAATCTACATGACTATGGGCACCTCACTTTGCCCACAAAGTCAAAACAATGTTTTTTTCCTGTAGTCATGTATGGATGTGAGAGTTGGGCCATGAAGAAGACTGAGCATCAAAGAACTGATGCTTTCAAACTGGTGCTGGATATGACTGTTGAGAGTCCTTTGGGAAGCAAGGAGATCAAACCAGCCAATCCTAAAGAAAATCAACCCTGAATATATATTGGAAGGACCGATATTGAAGCTGAAGCTCCAATATTTTGGCCACCTGATGGAAGGAACTGACTCACTGGAAATGTTGGGGAAAATTGATAGCAGGTAGAGAAGTAGGAGACAGAGAATGAGATGGTTGGATGGCATCATTTACTCAACATACATGAGTCTGACCAAACTCCAGGAAATAGTGAAAGAAAGGGAAGCCTGGTGTGTTGCACTCTATGGGGATTGCAAAGAGATGAATGTGACTCAGTGACTGAAGAACAACAGCAACAGCCACCGTATCTTTGACAAAAGAGGCAAAAATATGCAATGAAAAAAAAAAAGACAACCTCTTCAATAAGTGGTTCTGGGAAAATTGGGCAGCTGTGTGTAGAAGAATAAAATTAGATCTCTTCCTAATACCATACTCAAAAATAAAATGGGCCAAAGATCTAAATATAAGACCAGAAACTATGAATCGCAGAGAGAAAAACATAGGCAGAATACTTTTACATAAATAATAGCAAGATCTTCTATGGCCCACCTCATAAAGTAATGGAATAAAAACAAAAACAAACAAATGGGACCCAAATAAACAAAATTTTTTCCACAATGAAGAAAACTATAAGCAGGGTTAAAAGACAACCCTTACAATGGGAGAAAGTAGTAGCAAATGAAACCACAAAGGATTAATCTCCAAACTATACAAGCAACTCACGCTGCTCAATATCAGAAAACCAAATAACCCAATCAAAAAGTTAGCAAAAGTCCTAAACAGACATTTCTCCAAAGAAGATATCCAGAGAGCTAATAAACACATGAAAAAATGCTCAAAATTGCTCATTATTAGAGAAATGCAAATAAAAACTACAATTAGGTATTATCACACACCAGTCAGAATGGCCATCATCAAAAACACTACAAGCAATAAATGCTGGAGAGAGTGTGGGGAACAGTGTACCCTCATGCACTGTTTGTGGAAATACAAATTGACAGCCACTATGGACAACAGTGAAGAAGAACTAAAAAGCCTCTTGATGAGAGTGAAAGAGGAGAGTGAAAAAGTTGGCTTAAAGCTCAACATTCAGAAAACAAAGATCATGGCATCTGGTCCCATCACTTCATGGGAAATGGATGGGAAAACAGTGGAAACAGAGTCAGACTTTGTTTTTCTGGGCTCCGAAATCACTGCAGATGGTGATTACAGCCATGAAATTAAATGACACTTACTCCTTGGAAGGAAAGTGACCAACCTATATAGCATATTAAAAAGGAGAGACATTACTTTGTCAACAAAGGTCCATCTAGTCAAGGCTATGGTTTTTCCAGTAGTCATGTAGGGATGTGAGAGTTGGACTGTGAACAAAGTTGAGCACTGAAGAATTGATGCTTTTGAACTGTGGTGTTGGAGAAGACTCTTGAGAGTCCCTTGAACTGCAAGGAGATCCAACCAGTCCATCCTAAAGGAAATCAGTCTTGGGTGTTCATTGGAAGTACTGATGCTGAAGCTGAAACTCCAGTACTTTGGCCACCTGATGCGAAGAGTTGACTCATTGGAAAAGTCTCTGATGCTGGGAGGGATTGGGGGCAGAAGGAGAAGGGGAGGACAGAGGATGACTTGATGGCATCACCGACTCAATGGACATGAGTTTGAGTAAGCTCCGGGAGTTGGTGATGGACAGAGAGGCCTAGCGTGCTGCAATTCGTGAGGTCACAAAGAGTCGGACATGACTGAGTGACTGAACTGAACTGAACTGATGAAACATATACCAAGGTAAACAATATTTGGGGTCACCTAACACTTTTCATTTTGCCTTCTCATACTGTTCATGGGGTTCTCAAGGCAAGAATATTGAAGCGGTTTGCCATTCCCTTCTCCAGTGGACCACATTCTGTCAGACCTCTCCACCACGACCCGGCCGACTTGGGTGGCTGCACACAGCATGGCTTAATTTCACTGAATTAGACAAGGCTGTGGTCAGTGTGATCAGATACACTAGTTGTATGTGATTGTAGTTTCAGTCTGTCTGCCCTCTGATCCCCTCTCTCAGTGCTTACCATCTCACTTGGTTTTCTCTTACCTTGGAAGTGGGGTCTCTCTACACGGCTGCTCCAGCATAGCACAGCCACTGCTCCTTATGTCTGATGCAGGTTAGCTCCTCTTGGCCACCGCCCCTGACCTCAGTCACAGGGTATCTCCTTTCAGCCACTGCCCATGCCCTTCGGGGCAGGGTAGCTCCTCTGGGCTGCTGCCCCTGACCTCCGGCGTGGGGTAGCTCCTCTTGACTGTGATCGTGCTCCTTCTCAGCTGCTGCGTTCACTCATGCACCATGCAAAATGCTGGGCTGGTGAATTACAGGCAGGAATCGAAGTTGTGGGGAGAAATATTAACAACCTCAGATATGCAGATGATACCACTCTAATGGCAGAAAGAAAATATAAACTAAAGAGCCTCTTGATGATGGTTAAAGAGGAGAGTGAAAAAGCAGGCTTTAAACTCAACTTTCTAAAAACTCAGTTCATGGTATCCAGTCCCATCACTTCATGGCATATAGAAGGGAGAAAAGTGGAAACAGTGACAGATTTTATCTTCTTGGGTTCCAGATTCACTGTTGATCATGACCACTGCCATGAGATTAAAAGACACTTGCCTCTTGGAAGGAAAGCTATGACAGACCTAGACAGCATATTAACATCAAAGACGTCATTCTGATGACAAAAGTTCAGATAGTTAATTCTATGGTTTTCCCAGTTGTCATCTAAGGATGTGAAAGTTGGACCATCAAGAATCTCTGCACTGAAGAACTGATGCTTTCAAATTGTGGTGTCAGAGAATACTCTTGAGAGTCCCTTGGATGGCACAGAAATCAAATGAGTCAATCCAAGGGAAATCAACCCTGGATATTTTTGGAAGAACTGATGCTAAGGTTAAAGTTCCAGTACTTTGGCCACCTGATGTCAAGATCCTACTCATTGGAAAAGACCCTGATCCTTGGAAAGACTGAAGGCAAAAAGAGAAGAGGGTGGCAGAGGATGAGATATTTAGAAAGGTTCACTGGCCAATTGGGCATCAGTTTGAGCAAACTCTGGGTGATAAAGACAGGGAAGCCTGGTTTGCTAAATCCATGGGATTAAAAAAAGTGGGGCATAACTTAGGGACTGAACAACAACAAAAAATCCTATACCTATTGAAAAAGTTGAATTTTTAATTAATAGATTCCTCAAAAAAGGAACATTCTGGCCTATATAAGTTTACTATGGAATTTTATATAAATTTTCTTTTTTTAATTTAAATTTATTTATTTTAATTGGAGGCTAATTACTTTACAATATTGTATTGGTTTTGCCATACATCAACATGAATCCACCATGGGTGTACACGTGTTCCCCATCCTAAACCCCCCTCCCACCTCCCTCCCCATACCATCCCTCTGGGTCATCCCAGTGCACCAGCCCCAAGCATCCCGTACCTGCATCGAACCTAGACCGGTGATTCGTTTCTTATATGATATTATACATGTTTCAATGCCATTCTTCCAAATCACCTCACCCTCTCCTATACATCGCTGTCTCTTTTGCTGTCTCACATACAGGGTTATTGTTACCATCTTTCTAAATTCCATATATAGCTGGATCATGGAAAAAGCAAGAGAGTTCCAGGAAAACATATATTTCTGCTTTCTTGACTATGTCAAAGCCTTTGATTGTGTGGATCACAAGAAACTGTGGAAAATTCTGAAAGAGATGGGAATACCAGACCACCTAACCTGCCTCTTGAGAAATCTGCATGCAGGTCAGGAAGGAACAGTTAGAACTGGACGTGGAACAACAGACTGGCTCCAAATAGGAAAAGGAGTACATCAAGGCTGTATATTGTCACCCTGCTTATTTAACTTATATGCAGAGTACATATGAGAAACGCTGGGCTGGAAGAAGCTCAAGCTGAAATCAAGATTGCCGGGAGAAATATCAATAACCTCAGATATGCAGATGACACCACCCTTATGGCAGAAAGTGAAGAGGAGCTAAAAAGCCTCTTGATGAAAGTGAAAGAGGAGAGCAAAAAAGTTGGCTTAAAGCTCAACATTCAGAAAACGAAAATCATGGCATCCAGTCCCATCACTTCATGGGAAATAGATGGGGAAACAGTGGAAACAGTGTCAGACTTTATTTTTGGGGGCTTCAAAATTACTGCAGATGGTGATTGCAGCCATGAAATTAAAAGATGCACTCCTTGGAAGAAAAATTATGACCAACCTAGATAGTATATTCAAAAGCAGAGACATTAATTTGCCGACTAAAGTCCGTCTAGTCAAGGCTATGGTTTTTCCTGTGGTCATGTATGGATGTGAGAGTTGGACTGTAAAGAAGGCTGAGCGCCGAAAAATTGATGCTTTTGAACTGTGGTGTTGGAGAAGACTCTTGAGAGTCCCTTGGACTGCAAGGAGATCCAACCAGTCCATTGTGAAGGAAATCAACCCTGGGATTTCTTTGGAAGGAATGATGCTAAAGCTGAAACTCCAGTACATTGGCCACCTCATGCAAAGAGCGACTCATTAGAAAAGACTTTGATGCTGGGAGGGATTGGGGGCAGGAGGAGAAGGGGACGACAGAGGATGAGATGGCTGGATGGCATCACGGACTCGATGGATGTGAGTCTGAGTGAACTCTGGGAGATGGTGATGGACAGGGAGGCCTGACGTGCTGCAATTCATGGGGTCACAAAGAGTCAGACACGACTGAGCGACTGAACTATGAACTAACTATAAAGTATCAGTATTTTTCTTTCTGGCTTACTTCACTCTGTATAACAGGCTCCAGTTTCATCCACCTCATTAGAACTGATTCAAATGTATTATTTTTAATGGCTGAGAAATACTCCATTGTGTATATACCACATCTTTCTTATCCATTCATCTGCTGATGGACGTCTAGTTTGCTTCCATGTCCTGGCTATTATAAACAGTGCTGTGATGAACTTTGGGGTACATATGTCCCTTTCAATTCTGGTTTCCTTGGTGTGTATGCCCAGCAGTGAGATTCCTGGGTCATAGGGCAGTTCTATTTCCAGTTTTTTAAGGAATCTCCAGACTGTTCTCCATAGTGGCTGTACTAGTTTGCATTCCCACCAATAGTGTAAGAGGGTTCCCTTTTCTCCACACCCTCTCCAGCATTTATTGCTTGTAGACTTTTGGATAGCAGCCATTCTGACTGGCGTGAAATGGTACCTCATTGTGGTTTTGCTTTGCATTTCTCTGATAACGAGTGATGTTGAGCATCTTTTCATGCGTTTGTTAGCCATCTGTATGTATTCTTTGGAGAAATGTCCATTTAGTTCTTTGGCGCATATTTTGATTGGGTCGTTTATTTTTCAGGAATTGAACTGCAGGAGTTGCTTGTATATTTTTGAGATTATTTGTTTGTCAGTTGTTTCACTTGCTATTATTTTCTCCCATTCCGAAGGCTGTCTTTTCACCTTGCTTGTAGTTTCCTTTGCTGTGCAGAAGCTTTTAATTTTAATTAGGTCCCATTTGTTTATTTTTGCTTTTATTTCCAATATTCTGGAATGTGGATCATAGAGGATCCTGCTGTGATTTATGTCGGAGAGTGTTTTGCCTATGTTCTCCTCTAGGAGTTTTATAGTTGGAGGCTGAACAATACGCTTCTGAATAACCAACAAATCACAGAAGAAATAAAAAAAAATAAATCAAAATATGCATAGAAATAAATAAAAATAAAGCAAAATATGCATAGAATGAAAATGAAAACACAACAACCCAAAACCTGTGGGACACTGCAAAAGCAGTGCTAAGGGGAAAGTTCATAGCAATACAGGCATACCTCAAGAAACAAGAAAAAAAGTCAAACAAATAACCTAACTCTACACCTAAAGCAACTAGAAAAGGAAGAAATGGAGAATCCCAGGTTTAGTAGAAGTAAAGAAATCTTAAAAATTAGGGCAGAAATAAATGCAAACGAAACAAAAGAGACCATAGCAAAAATCAACAAAGCCAAAAGCTGGTTCTTTGAAAGGATAAATAAAATTGATAACTTTTCAAAATAATTAACATCAAATATATATCATCTCCTCTAGAAAACAGAAGAGGAAGGAATACTTCTCTTTATTTAATGAAGGCAAAAGCTAAGAGTATTATAGGCAGGAAGCAAAAGTAAAGGGGAATGTGAGAAAATTAGACATGGAAAAGGGATGAAAGAAAAAAGAAAATTAAGACACTAGCATTTCTCATTTATAAAAAAGTAAAAATTATTTAAAATAATAGCAAATATGATTCATCAATACTTGATAATTATATTGTACATCATGACTATATGAGGTTTATTCCAGTGATATAAGGACTATTTAATATTTGAAAATCAATCAGTATAATTTAACATAGCAAGCTAAAGGAAAAAATTACATGATTATATATAATTTGATGTAGGCAAAGCACTGGACAAATCTCAACACATATTTAAAATTAAAAACTTTCAGAAAAGGCAAGGAAAAAAATGGAGTATCTTAACTTAGCAAAGAACAACAAAAACTATAGCAATCTACTGTATACTATATAGTATACACTTTTACTTAAAGGTGAAAGACCAAACTGTTCCACATGCCAACAGGAAGAAGGCAAAGAAGTCTGATCCCACTATTCTTATTCAATAAAGTATTATAATTAGTGCACAGTGTGCATTGCTCCATAAAGTAAAAAGAGGAAAAAAGTTAAATAGATTATATTGGGACAATAAGATAGTCCTTATTTGCAGATGGCATAATTATCTATGAGGATAATCCAATGTAATACAGGAATTTTCCTAAAATTAATGAGCTAAACTGCTACTGGATAAAAATGTACTGAAAAAAAAAAAGAAAAAAGAAAATCAGTTTCATTTCTATATACTAAAAAGTAGACAGAAATTTGGGTTAAAGACATATTTTACGTGTTTTATTAAATAAACATGTACCTGGCGGATTCATGTTGATGTATGGCAAAACCAATACAATATTGTAAAGTAATTAGCCTCCAATTAAAATAAATAAATTTAAATTAAAAAATAAAGTAAACATTTAGATAAACCTATTTAATTATTGTTTTAACATTTTATAAACACTTAAAATGAGTTTTTTTTTTTTTTCTAATAAATAATATAAGAGAATGCTGGGCACCAGGAAATTTAGTTTCATTCCTTTTACTTAGGTGAAGAACAAATGAAATGTTCTACTCATGTATTTATCAAGATTTATTATATCTCAAAAATGGTTAAAACATTGGTAGTGAAAAATTTCAGTTCAAAAATTCTGAGTATTTAACTCAAATGTTATGATTTTTCAATTTTCTATACCTTTTCATAAAGTTGTTTTAAAACCATAGAAATAGCGTTGTTTATTTTGAGGAAACAATCCAGGTAAATAGTCATTTGATAAAATCAAAATTATAATGTAATAAGAAAGAAATGACTTAACAGCAAAATCCCTTTAAATATTTGACAAAATTTCAGCTCAAATAGGTTGCACTTCCCCAAACATTCAACCAATTATAGATGTGTTAGTCTATTTATGTTTGATTAATTTTAGGTAGAGATGCCAAGACAATTCAATAGGGAAAGAACATTCATTTCCACATATGGTTCTGTGACAGCAGACATCCAGATCCAAAATAGTAAATTGGACCCTTATATCACATCATAAACAAAAATTAACTCAAACTGGCTTGTGGACTTAAATGTAAGAGTTAAAAATATACAACTATTAGGATAAATCTTAGATGCAAGTCTTTGTGATTTGAGTTAGGCAGTGGTTTCTTAGATATGACTCCAAAATCACAGATGACTAAATAAAAAATAGATATATTAAACCACAAATACGAAAAGATTTATATTCCAAATGATATTACAAAAAAAGTGAAAAGGCAACAGAAAGAATGATTGAAATATTTACAGATAATGTGTTTAATGGAGAACTTATACCCAGAGTACATAAAGAACTCTGCAATGCATAGTAAAGAGACAAACAACTGTATTAAAAATGGGCAGATTATCACCTCACACCATTCAGAATGCTCATCATTAAATAGTGTACAAACAATAAATGTTGGAGACGGCCTGGAGAAGAAGTAATGCTCCTACACTGTTGCTGGTATGTAAATTGGTACAGCCTCTATGGAGAACAATATGGAAGTTTCTAAAAAACAAAATCAGAACTAAAAATAGGCTGTCATATGATCCAGCAAGCCTATTCCTGGTTATATATATGAAGAAAACAAAAAAAGCACATCTGAAAAGATGTGTGCACCCCAATATTCACAGCAGCACTCTTTATAATAGCCAAGACATGAAACAACTCAAGTGCCCATAAACAGATGATTGACTTAAGAAGATGTGGTGTATGAATACAATGAATAATTATCAGTCATAAAAGTGTAATGAAATATAGCCATTTACTGAAACATGGGTGGCCCTAGAGAATATTATACTTAGTGAAGTAAATCAGAGAATGACAAATACTCTATGATATCCATTATATCTGGAATCTAGGAAATAATATAAATGAATCTACACAAAGCAGAAACAGAGTCACAGACATAGAAAACAAACTTACAGTTATCAAAGGAGAAAACAAGGAAAAGAGGAGTGAATTAAGAGTATGAGATTAACAAATCTAAGCTATGGTATACATGAAGCCAAAAAGCAACAAAAAATCACTGTACAGAACAAGAAATTTTATTTAATATCTTGTGAGAGCCTATAATGGGAATATAATCTGAAGAAAATGTGTAACTGAATCACTTTGCTATCCTCCTGCTATACGCCTGTACTATATTTTCAATATAGTAAATCACTATGCTTTAGTTAAAAGTGGACAGATTATTTGAATAGAGGTCTCTCCAAAGAAGATACACAAATAGTGAACAAACTCTTGGGAATATGCTGAACGTATCATTAACAGTGTGAGCATGTAAGTTGCTTCAGTCGTGTCCAACTTTTTGTGATGCTAATCAAAACTTCAAAGAGATATTACTTTACACACACTAGGCTGACTATAATAAAAAAGTCAGAGAATAAGTGTCGGTGGTGATGTAAATACATTGGAACTCATACACTACTCATGGGTATGTAAAATGAGATAGTCACTTGAAAAATAGTTTGATATTTTCTTTAAAAAATTAAGTATGAAGTTGTCTATGACCCTGAAATTTTACTCCCAGGTAGATATCCAAGAGAAAGGCAATATATATCTACACAAAAATTTAGACACTAATATTCATAGACAAAATGTAGAAACAACCTAAATATCTATCAGCTGTTTAATGGGTAAACAAAATGTGGTATGTCCATGTGATGGAATATTTGTCATCAATAAAAATAAATGAAGTATTGAAAACATATGCTGCAACATGGATGCAGCTTAGAAATGTGAAGCTAAGTGAAAAATAAGGCAGTTACAAAAGACCACATACTGTATGATTTAATTTAAATGAAATATACAGAATGGGCAATATAGAGAGAAAAAAAAATAGGTTAGCGTTTGCTAAGTGGTAATAGGAGGGAGGAGGGTAAATGGGAGTAACTGCTAATGGCTTTGTTTCTTTTTGAGATGAAGAAAATGATCTAAATTAGATCATAGTGATAATTGAGCAACTCTGCATAAAGTAAATTCTAAAAACTACTATGTGTACTTTAAATTGGTAAATTTTATGGCATGTGATTTATCGCTTGAGAAATATGTCAAAACCAATTACAACTATTTGTATTATTCTGTTCAATTTTGCAAACACGAAGAGCAAGAGAAATAGTTCTAACAGTCTGTGGAAGGCATTCTTCTGAATTACAACCAAGACGACACTCACCCCATGCCTCAGACTATCTGAGATGTTATCAGTTTCAAATATTTTACCTCATTGTCCCTTGGGCAATTGTACTTGTTTGAAGATGTAATATGCCTTTTCTGTTTGACATTTATGATTACAATAACCTTAACCACTGGTTCTTTGATCAAGTTCAGCTTTTGATTGCTGTAACTCTTTTTCAAGTGTATTTCATACTTAGATACGTCTAAAAGTAGTCGTTTACAGAAAAGAAAAAGAAAAGAAGGTTTGAAGATAAGACCTATAAATATAAACATTTTTTCTTGTCAGTACATTTCTTTCTACAGGAAAAAAAAGATGATTTTGACAGATTTCACTAAGGACAACAGCTAATGGTATATGGATGTCCTGGGCTCACATGCCCTTCATTCTAAGTGCTCTCCTTATGTGGACACACACTGGCCTCATGAGACTGAGACATTGTAATGGTGCTGTTGTGGGGGCAGGTGGTGAGGAAGTGTGAGCTCACATATCAGGTTCTGGCGTCAGTTCTGTACAGCAGATTGCTAGCTATGGCTACTTAAGCAAGTAAGCTTCCCTTTGTCATTTGAAAATCGAGGAATTAAGCCCTACTTTGATTTATTTATTTTTAATTAAAGTGTAGCTGATTTACAAAGTTGTGTTAGTTTCAACCTAATATATATATGTAAGCCCTACTTTAAGAGTACAAGGGAATGAAAATCTATGTGTAGTGCCTTACACTAATCTTTCTGGGATGCACTGATGCCCAGGGTATACCAAGCTGCCTCCTTGTTCTAGATTTTGGATCAGCTTTTTGAAAGCACTTCAGTCATTTACTAAGGCTGTCTGTATGATGTGCAATGTACTAACATGCTATTTTTCAGTATTTCATTATTAATAATTTTCTATAGTTAGTTAAAAAATAAGCAAAGATGAGGCCAACATATCTGGAGAATTCTGTCTAGAGATTTTATTAATGCAAATCTGTAGATTTACAGGAATCATGACACATATTTGACTCTAAAGTAGTTGTTCTAATTCACATCACCTAGAAACCATTTATTTAACAATGTGTTTTACACTTTTCTCTATTATTTTATTTTTTCTCTTGACCAATGAACTAGGGTAAGATTGTTAAGAGTTGTAAGAGAACTTCCTGGTAGTC
The DNA here is from genome assembly GCF_032405125.1 of Capricornis sumatraensis. Lineage (NCBI taxonomy): Eukaryota > Metazoa > Chordata > Mammalia > Artiodactyla > Bovidae > Capricornis > Capricornis sumatraensis. The sequence goes on along the minus strand of NC_091071.1, from coordinate 122,063,996 downwards.
CAATGGTTAAGACTTCACCTTCCAATGCAGGAAGTTTAGGTTTGAGCCCTGGTTAAGGAGCTAAGATCCAACATAAAACAGAAGCAATACTGTAACAAATTCAATAAAGACTTTAAAATGATTCACATCCAAAAAAAATCATAAAGAAAAAGTTAGTTGTGAAATTCTGCTAAAATTGTCAAAGTAGATGTAATTATTTTTTAAAATCTCTCCAATTGCCTTTACTCTGCCATCCCAATTAATTTGTTTACACTTGGAGTATTACCACCTCTAGTTCCTTAACAGACATAACATTACACTTCCATTTCCTGGAAGCAATTCTGGTATCTCATTGCATTGTGCAAATGCTCTTCTTATAGTGATATTTTTAATGCAAAAGGCAGGCAACAAATGTTCTCAATTATTTTTAAACATATCCAAATCACAGAAGAGATATTTACAAAGTTGAAGGAATGTAATGTTTGCAATTTCTCTCTTCTGTAAAAATACACCAGAGTCAACCATTTCTGTATAAATATCAAGAGTGATCTGTATAACTTTTTGACTCAAGCATTTCCAATAAGACTCATTTTAGCAATGCCTGGAAGTAAAACAGTTTCTTTCTTTCCTTCTTTTTTATTTTTCTAAGCAGTTAGAGCCACCACATAAAAGTTTGTTTATTTTCCCATTCATGCATTTATGTATGAATTTACCACACAGCAAAGCTATCATTTGATCCCAAATACACCGATTTTTTTCTTGGGGATGTTCTTGATCCCTATCTCCTGTACAATGTTATGAACCTCCATCCATAATTTATCAGGCACACTGTCTATCAGATCTAGTCCCTTAAATCTATTTCTCACTTCCACTGTATAGTCATAAGGGATTTGATTTAGGTCATACCTGAATGGTCTAGTGCTTTTCCCCACTTTCTTCAATTTCAGTCTGAATTTGGCAATAAGGAGTTCATGATCCGAGCCACAGTCAGCTCCCAGTCTTGTTTTTGCTGACTATATAGAGTTTCTCCATCTTTGGCTGCAAAGAATGTAATCAGTCTGATTTCAGTGTCGATCATCTGGTGATGTCCATGTGTAGAGTCTTCTCTTGTGTTGTTGGAAAAGGGTGTTTGCTATGACCAGTGTGTTCTTTTGGCAGAAGAAACTGAAGAATAACTAAAGAGCCTCTTGATGAAAGTGAAGGAAGAGAGTGAAAAAGTTGGCTTAAAGCTCAACATTTAGAAAACCAAGATCATGGCATCTGATCTGGTGACTTCATGACAGATAGATGAGGAAACAGTGGAAACAGTCGCTGACTTTATTTTTCTGGGTTCCAAAATCACTGCAGATGGTGATTGCAGCCATAAAATTGAAAGACGCTTACTACTTGGATGAAAAGTTATGACCAACCTAGACAGCATATTAAAAAACAGAGACATTACTTTGTCAACAAAGGTCCATCTAGTCAAGGCGGTGGTTTTTCCAGTGGTCATGTATGGATGTGAGAGTTGGACAGTGAAGAAAGCTGAGCACCAAAGAACTGATGCTTTTGAACCGTGGTGTTGGAGAAGACTTGAGAGTCCTTTGGACTGCAAGGAGATCCAACCAGTCCATGCTAAAGGAGATCAGACCTGGGTGTTCATTGAAAGGACTGATGTTGAAGGTGAAACTCCAATACTTTGGACACCTGATGTGAAGAGCTGACTCATTGGAAAAGACCCTGATGCTGGGAGGGATTGAGGGCAGGAGGAGAAAGAGACAAGAGAGGATGAGATGGTTGGATGGCATCACTGACTCGATGGACGTGAGTCTGAGTGAACTCTGGGATTTGGTGATGGACAGGGAGGCCTGGAGTGCTGCAGTTCATGGGGTCATAAAGAGTCAGACACGACTGAGCGACTGAACTGAACTGAACACCGATTTCAATTCCTCTTCGAAATTCTGAATGAAATGTGTCACAAATAGAAAATACCCCAAACTGGGGAATATCTGAGCCTCCTCAACTCTCAACTACATAGCCATAAATGTCAATGATTTTGCATCCTTTAGAATAGCATTCCTTCCTGGGTGGTGGAGATACCTATCTTTATTATCTTTAATATCCTCTGCTTCATGCACTAAAAAGCTTTTTAGGAAATCACTCAGCCTCCCAGCACTTAATGAAAAATTGGAATTTTACATCTAATGAAGTAAGCCAGTCCATTTTAATTCCAGGTTTAGTTTTCCTTGGACATAGAGAGCAAACACCTCTGCAGTGGGAAAAAGAAACAAATCTGTAATAACTCTTCTTACTCTTATATCATGTCCCAGTTCCCTTGTCAATGGAGAGATCTTCAATTTAACAAGCCAGAGAACTGCAGCCTTGCTTCAAGGTGGGGACCAGAACAGCCTTCACAAGTCAGTCACCCTAATGGAAGTCAGGCTATCAACACTTGCAAGTTGGAACCGCTTATTCTTTTTTTAAGTTACTTTTTGCCTTGACCCAACCTGACTCCATCCTGACTCCAATAGAAAAAGAGAGAGTGAGAATAAGGAATTTTCCTTCGGCACAGCTTCATTTGAGGCAAAATGGCATCAGTAGCACTCCATTTATTTTGCATCATGCAATATTCAGTTTCTGCACAGCAAGATGGAAGACTAGGTCCCTAACTTTCTCTCCTAGAATCCATTAATAGTAATAGTCTGTAGTAGGGATTAAAAGGTGCTCTGAGTGGAGCATACAGACTCTTCCTTGTTTGGTGAATTCTCCCAACTACCTCTTTCTTTCCATCATTAAGTACTTTAAGTTGAACTATACATATGAGGCGTTTATTGATTAATAACTATTTTTTTATCATAAGACTTGCTGTGGTGGTAATTTTGTGATGGTAAAGAATTTTAGAATTTCATAAAATCTTAATAAGCACACGCAGAGATGCACATATATATATATACATTGTGTCATATATATCATCTAACATCCAAAACAAAGAAAAAAGTAGTAACTGTAAAATAGCAATGTAAATTACATGTTTTAAACCAATTTTACTTTTTCAGTTCTGATTCTTTTAATTCTAGTCCATTTGCTTTCTCTTAAATAGCATATTGCAAAGCTAGACTACTAGATACACATTTACTATTGTAAAATAAATATTTATGATCATTTTGCATTTTAACTCTACTTTTGGAAATCTATTTCATTTGATATGTTTGAAAAGTCAGAGTAAGTGATGTGTCTAAAACATCATTAAGATTGACCTCCACTGACTTCTGTCCTCTATGAACTGCTGTTATATTTATGATCTATCTCTAATTATTATGTTCTGAACTGTTTCAATTATAGCATGCTTTTCCTTTAAAATGAAATTTTGTGAAGGCCAGAATTGCTGTGTATACATAAATATTTACACACACACACACAAATATATATATATACATTGATATATCTACATACATAGTAATACATATGGAATGTGCATGCAAAGTCGTTTCAGTTGTGTCTGACTTTCTGCAACTATAGGGACTGTAGCCCACCAAGCTCCTCTGTCCATGGCATCCTCCAGGCAAGAACACTGGTGTGGATTGCCATGACCTCCTGGAGGGAATCTTCCTCACCCAGGGAATGAACCTTCATCTCCAGCATTGATAGGAAGGTTCCTTACCAATAGTGCCACCATATGTAAGTGTGTGTGTGTGTGTGTGTGTGTGTGTGTGTGTGTGTGAGTGTGTGTATGTATGTATTAGGAAGTCAACTATGCATTTATTCACTAAAATAAAAAAAAATAGATATGATATTTCCTGTGATGATTGTGTCTGATATTCTAAAGTAAACTATAAACTTGGCTAAGAACTTTTCCAGTCCTAATATCAAGGCAGCTCTTATTAAATGTATGACTTTTGACTGATCTATTCTCATCTATGTAATCTGCATATTCTGCATATCTGAGGTTATTGATATTTCTCCTGGCAATCTTGGTGCCAGCTTGTGCTTCTTCCAGTCCAGCGTTTCTCATGATGTACTCTGCATAGAAGTTAAATAAGCATGGTGACAATATACAGCCTTGATGTACTCCTTTTCCTATTTGGAGCCAGTCTGTTGTTTCCATGTCCAGTTCTAACTGGTGCTTCCTGGCCTGCATACAGATTTTTCAAGAGGCAGGTTAGGTGGTCTGGTATTCCCATCTCTTTCAGAATTTTCCACAGTTTATTGTGATCCACACAGTCAAAGGCTTTGGCATAGTCAATAAAACAGAAATAGATGTTTTTCTGGAAGTCTCTTGCTTTTTCCATGATCCAGCAAATGTTTGCAATTTGATCTCTGGTTTCTCTGCCTTTTCTAAAATCAGCTTGAACATCAGGAAGTTCATGGTTCACGTATTGCTGAAGCCTGGCTTGGAGAATTTTGAGCATTACTTTACTAGCATGTGAGATGAGTGCAATTGTGTGGTAGTTTGAGCATTCTTTGGCATTGCCTTTCTTTGGGATTGGAATGAAAACTGACCTTTTCCAGTCCTGTGGTCACTGCTGAGTTTTCCAAATTAGCTGGCGTATTGAGTGCAGCACTTTGACAGCATCATCTTTCAGGATTTGAAACAGCTCAACTGGAATTCCATCACCTCCACTAGCTTTGTTCGTAGTGATGCTTTCTAAGGCCCACTTGACTTCACATCCCAGGATGTCTGGCTCTAGGTGAGTGATCACACCATTGTGATTATCTGGGTGGTGAAGCTCATATTTTGTACAGTTCTTCTGTGTATTCTTGCCACCCCTTCTTAATATCTTCTGCTTCTGTTAGGTCCAGACCATTTCTGTCCTTTATTGAACCCATGTTTGCATGAAATGTTCCCTTGGTATCTCTAATTTTCTTGAAGAGATCTCTAGTCTTTCCCATTCTGTTGTTTTCCTCTATTTCTTTGCATTGATCACTGAGGAAGGCTTTTTTTTTTTTTTTATCTCTCCTTGCTATTCTTTGGAACTCTGCATTCAGATGCTTATATGTTTCCTTTTCTCCATTACTTTTCTCTTCTCTCCTTTTCACAGCTATTTGTAAGGCTTCCTCATACAGCCATTTTGCTTTTTTGCATTTGTTTTCCATGGGGATAGTCTTGATCCCTGTATCCTGTACAACGTCATGAACCTCCATCCATAGTTCTTCAGGCACTCTATCTATCAGATCTAGTCCCTTAAATCTATTTCTCACTTCCACTGTATAGTCATAAGGGCTTTCATTTAGATCATACCTGAATGGTCTAGTGGTTTTCTCCACTTTCTTCAATTTAAGTCTGAATTTGGCAATAAGGAGTTCATGATCTGAGCCACAGTCAGCTCCCAGTCTTGTTTTTGCTGACTGTATAGAGCTTCTCCATCTTTGGCTGCAAAGAATATAATCAATCTGATTTTGGTGTTGACCATCTGGTGATGTCCATGTGTAGAGTCTTCTCTTGTACTGTTGGAAATGTGTGTTTACTATGACCAGTGCATTCTCTTGGCAAAACTCTTATTAGCCTTTGTTCTGTTTCATTCCGTACTCCAAAGCCAAATTTACCCGTTACTCCAGGTGTTTCTTGACTTCCTAGTTTTGCATTCCAGTCCCCTATAATGAAAATGACATCTTTTTTGGGTGTTAGATTTAAAAGGTCTTGTAGGTCTTCATATAATCCTTCATATAATCCACTTCTCTATAATCCTGCTGACAATTTCTAACTTCAGTGCTTTAAATCCTTCTTCTAATCTAGTACAGTAGCTTCTATGTTGTCTCTCTGTTATGGGTCTTTCACTCTCCAATCCACCCTACAAAGAGCTGTGAAAATTATCTTTCTTAAATCAATATATTTTCCTTAAGTGACTTCAAAGTACACATATTGTGTTAACTGGCCTTCAGGGTCCTTATTATCTGACTTTTCTAACCCATAATGTATGCTATACATGTAATGCACTACCTATCTTTGGAGGATGTGATACATCTCAAATTTCATGAGTATTTGCTTTGACTATGTTCTTCTATCTTCCTACCTACTCATTTGCCCTTTATAAACTTGGTCAATGACTCTAGAAAATGATCTTCTACCCTGCAGCTCTAGATTCTTCTCTCCTTTGTTGCCTGCTGTAGCATCTATTCTATTAAGTTCTATTCAAGCTGCCTAACTTGTATATCTCACTTTTCTGTCTGGAAAAATCTTCAGGAGTGTATCTTTCACATTCAATGTAAACAGTGTCTGCCAAATACTAATTGCTCAAAATATTCTGTTTTGATGAGTGAATGATTTAATGAACACATTAACATGTTGCTGAATTTATGTTGAAATAAAAATTTTAGAAAGTAGTACCTCTATTCACTTCTCATATATGGTTGTCATTGTCACAAGTTTCTAAATGTTTTTATTTTGTTTACTGAATATAACAATATAAGCTTGAGACTAGCTGGTTTAATCAGATAAAGTTCTGTGAGTGTGACAGACTAGGCAAGCAGAGTTTCAATAAAACAAAACAAGAGCTTGGGAAGGGATAAAGAGAGAGTTTAGCATATGCAAATTATTGTATAGGAATCATAATTCACAAGGTCCTACTGCATACCACAGGGAACTATATTCAGTATTCTGTGATAAATCAAATGAAAAATAATGTATATATTTATAAAACTGAATCATTTTGCTGTACAGCAGAAATTAATACAACACTGTAAATCACTTATACTTCAAGAAAATAAATTTTAAAAATAGAAAGATAATCAAAACTAACTTTTGCAAAAATATAATAAATAAAGACATGAGTGGTAAGTTGCAAAGGAAAAATGAGGCAATTATTAACTGAAAAAACAGAGACGCTCTGAAAGAAATGTATATCTTCAACAGTTCTTCATTGATTATGGACTGTGGATCAGGAACAGTTTAGACTCTGGACTTACAGGGTGAACAACAACAAAGGAATCACAATCAACGCAAATCTCATCCACTAAGGACTGAACGTATAATCACTTTTTATGTTGCAATTGACAGCTAATTTTTAATTTAACTGCTGTAAAACTTGACTACATTTTTCAGATTCAAGACTATATTCTAGGAGGAGGAAAACTGGAAAGTGACTGTGCATGATGTGATTTATAGAGCTAACTGCTACTTTATCATAATGGGCAACTGACACTGACTGTATAAATAATAAATTAAGAAATTAATAATATTAATAATACATTAAGCTTTTAATTAAAAGCTTCTGCACAACAAAGGAAACTATAAGCAAGGTGAAAAGACAGCCTTCAGAATGGGAGAAAATAAAAGCAAATGAAGCAACTGACAAACAACTAATCTCAAAAATATACAAGCAACTTAAGCAGCTCAATTCCAGAAAAATAAACGACCCAGTCGAAAAATGGGCCAAAGAACTAAGTAGACATTTCTCCAAAGAAGACATACAGATGGCTAACAAACACATAAAAAGATGCTCAACATCACTCATTATCAGAGAAATCAAAGCAAAACCACAATGAGGTACCATTTCATGCCAGTCAGACAGGCTGCAATCCAAAAGTCTACAAGCAATAAATGCTGGAGAGGATGTGGAGAAAAGGGAACCCTCTTATACTGTTGGTGGGAATGCAAATTAGTACAGCCACTATGGAGAACAGTGTGGAGATTCCTTAAAAAACTGGAAATAGAACTACCTTATGACCCAGCAATCCCACTGCTGGGCATACACACTGAGGAAACCAGAATTGAAAGAGACACGTGTACCCCAATGTTCATCACAGCACTGTCTATAATAGCCAGAACACGGAAGCAACCTAGATGTCCATCAGCCGATGAATGGATAAGAAAGCTGTGGTACATATACACAATGGAGTATTACTCAGCCATTAAAAAGAATACATTTGAATCAGTTCTAATGAGGCGGATGAAACTGGAGCCTGTTATACAGAGTGAAGTAAGCCAGAAAGAAAAACACCAATACAGTATACTAACACATGTATATGGAATTTAGAAAGATGGCAACGATAACCCTGTATGTGAGAGAGCAAAAAAGACACAGATGTATAGAACAACTCTATGGGAGAGGGCAAGGGTGGGATGATTTAGAAGAAAGGCATTGAAACATGTATAATATCATATAAGAAATGAATCACCAGTCTAGGTTCGATGCAGGATACAGGATGCTTGGGGCTGGTGCACTGGGATAACCCAGAGGGATGGTATGGGGAGGGAGGTGGGAGGGGTGTTCAGGATGGGGAACCCGTGTACACCCATGGTGGATTCATGTTGATGTATGGCAAAACCGATACAATATTGCAAAGTAAATAGTAACAATAGCAATAATAATAAATAAATGATAAATTGTTAAAAATAAATAAATAAAATAAAAATTAAAAAAATTGTGATATAAACACAGCCTTTGGAGAGCTGCTGGTAACTTACAAACAAAGCAGCTCACTTGAACTAATATTATCTAGAGAATAAAACTAAAATGTAGATTGAGACAGATAGATCTTTTGCATCATTTCATTTAAAAATATGGATGTATTCTGCTGGTGACCATTTATAAATACTAAAACTTTGAAAGAAAAAGATCTACACCATATGAATAGCACATTTTGCTATTTGTAGGACTGCATTCAATGAGTTACTTATGATATGATGGTATGCTTTTCTAAAAATAAAATCATCAAAATAAAAAAAATTATTTTGCTCAAAGATGATATAATCAATTGTTACTGTGATGAGCAATACTCCTTAGATAAGCCGTACTACATGGGAAATTTTCAGTAAACATATTGCTAGAGTAAAATGGAGTATATTTTTTTTTAATTATCAGTTATCTTCTCTTTATTGGGGAAATACAATGTAATAACACATAGCTCTTTATGACTTGGCTGTTAGGGAGAACACGGTGAACAACATATACTGTGCCAACCTTTTTTTTTTTTTTTTCTCCTTTTTAGTTTCTGATTAAAAAAAAACTAGCCCTATTTTATAGCCTTATTGTTTATGACTTTTATTATATTCTGCCTCAAACCCTAGCAAAGAAGTGACACATGAATAAAGTAACAAGGTGTGCTATAAATATAAATGCAACAAGAAAATGCTCACAGGTCCTAAAAGGATTTCATAGTTTAGAATGTGAAATTCAGGGGTCAATCTAAATATGAGTGTGAGATAGGTCAGCATCGATGTGTAGCAAAATTATAGCTGTAGACAGACCAGGGATAGTTCACAGTTGAATTCAATGCATTTAACTAGATAGTAATATTTTGTTCTAATAGGACTAGAGTGATATTGAAGAGAGAAAAAAATTACATAAAGGAAAAAAAATAATAAATGCAACAGCATTAGTGAGACTAGGTTATGATCCCTCTGTTAGGAGATTAATAGAAAAAGATGGAGAGTTTTCTATCAATTCTGAAAAGGAAAAAAAAAAAAAATATGAGGAGTAGGAGGAAGAAGGGTAGTGAGGAAGGGTTGAAGGAAGAAGAGGAAGTGAAAAAGAAACATGAACCAGAGTGAAAATATCTAGATGGGCTTCTTGCACCCTCAAACCCAGTCATCTTTTCTATAATAAGAAAGAAGTAGATGTTAGAGTCAGAATGTCTTTTATATTCAGTCTAAGAAAAATTTTGACATGTTGCACATAAGGACCCAAGAAAGAAAAATTGAATTGCTGCTCTTCTTCCTAAATTATTCAAGCTATCTTGTTCAACACCTTCATCTCACTGCCCTCCTCTCTCTTCCCCTCCTTGCTGCCAAATAAAAGTTCACTTGGCAAGGATATTTTAATTCTTACTGATCACGGTTGCTAGGTGTCTTTTGTTATGTTATTTCACAATCTTTTGACACCATGTTACCACCTTTTCAAAATTATTATGCATCTTAAATTTTGCTAGGCTAAAACTGTGTAAATGAATTAAAATATATTAAGAAATTTTGAGCATAAATTCAATAGCATACTGAGAAGTTATAAGCCTGTTGATTGAGTGTAAGGACCAATATGTTTACTGTTCTTGTTTTGTAGCATATGATATTGAACCACAGCAGGACCCTATGATCTTTGCTCTTCCATGTCCTCTGCCTGCCATTTGTCTGTGGAAAATCTTTAGTCAAAAAATAGGTTTAATCAGAGGAGTGAGAACATGAAGAAACAAAAGAAAACAAACAAAAGAGACCAAATAATAATAACAAAGTCATTAAGCAGAGTCAAGGATATTTTGTTCCTTCTCAAGGGCTATAGATAATATTCTGAGTTAAATCCTGTGAGCTCTCTTATAGCTACTGAAACCCCTGCCAGGTCGAGAATTTAACTGTATGAAGACAAGACTATAGTTGTGACATAAGCTGCCACAATTCAGAGAATTTGCCTCAAAGAAAAGTAAATAAACCGGAACCCTGGAAGTGACCTAAAACAGCCAAGATGACACCGATCAGACCATTGATTTTGAAGTTGACTATCTAAAGCTAATTTTCCTTTCTACTACCCTGGCCTTTTGATTGGCTTTTGAGCAGGAGCCAGACCCTGCTTTTCAAAAACAATATCATTTTGCCATAATTTTAGAATTATTTCCTGTTGGAATGGGATTAACATTAACCCAGAATTCATACACTATTAGCTACTGTTCTAAGTCTTATTTTTTTTTTCACTCTATAGCACAGAAATATCTTTCCCACTTCTTTAGAGATAAGAATGTAAAGGGACAAAGAGGCAAAACAGCACAATCAAAGCAGACTTAGGGGAAAAACCTGGATTAGTGCATCCCCAAAATTAAAGCAGAGGACTAAATGTTGGATGGCGTCCTTGAATCAATGTACATGAGTTTGAGCAAACTCCTGAAATACTTTGCTTTGCCAATACTTTTCCAATACAAGGCTCCAATTCTTTGGCCACCTGACATGAACAACTGACTCACTGGAAAATACCCTGATGCTGGGAAAGACTGAAAGCAGGAGGAGAAGGGGATAACAGAGGATGAGATTGTGGGATGGGATCACCAACTGGATGGACATGAGTTTGAGCAAGCTCCAGGAGTTTGAGTTGGACAGGGAAGTTTGGTGTGCTACAGTCCATAGGGTGTCAAAGAGCCAGACATGACTGAGCAAATGAACAACATAAGTTAAAGCTTCCCAGGTGGCGCTAGTGGTAAAGAACTCACCTGCCAATGCTGGAGATGTAAGACACAGAGGTTTGATCTCTGGGCCAGAAAGATCCCCTGGAGGAGGGCATAGCAACCCATTTTAGTATTCTTGCCTGGAGAATCCCACAGACAGGGGACCCTTGTGAGCTACAGTCCATGGGATCTCAAAGAGTACGACACTACTGAAGCAACTTAGCAAATTCAAAGCAGATTATTTTTCTCATAAATGCAACTGAAGAATCCAATAATAAAACCTCAATAACACATGCACTTCATCAAGACATGCTCATCAAGGGCATGAAAACAGGATCAAATTTCTTATTCTCATTCTCCTTTTTTTTCAGAGGAAGTTTTTAGCTTACTACTTAGATCTGTAAATCCTCCATAATTTAGACATTGCATGCGATATGTTGGGTTAATATTGCTATGAAAACTTTATTTTTTTTTATATTTATGACATTTTATTTTCAACTTGTCAATTTTATTGTGCAATTAACACTGGTACTGTGTTTATTAATCATTTATTTTAAAAAGAAGCCTTCAGTTAATTCAGTGGAAAATAAAACCACAGACACAAACACATGTCTGTCCTGGTAAAGAAAGATTTCCCAAAAAATCAGATGTACTGACTTTCTCTTTATTGATGAGAAATTGCTGGCTAGAATTTTAATCTTTTCCTGTTTGTCATATGTTTGGAAGTATCTCTGTATTAAATATACGTTTAAGTTAGCTGTCTTTTTGTTTCTCATTTCTGGTCCACCACACTGAAGATGCTTTGTCTGAAACAGTCACCTGAATTATCCACATAAAGATGAGGGATAGGCAGAGGAACTGAATTCCAGTTCATCACTGATGGCTGTTGTTCAGTCACTAAGCCATGTCTGACTCTTTGTGACCCCATGGACTGCAGCATGTCAGGCTTCCCTGTCCTTTGGTATCCCCTGGAGTTTGCTCAAACTCATGTTCACTGAGTTGGTGATGCGATCTAACAATATCATCCTCTACCACCCTCTTTCTCCTTTTGCCTTTAATCTTTCCCAGAGACTTGAAAACTAAAACCATAGAGATGAGTCAGTAACACCATTTTAGTGGTTTAACTGAAAATACAAAATGTAGTTATAAAGGCACTGACTGTATTCAAGAAAAAGTTCTACCAATTAGGAACTGGATCATTTTAGAAACAAACAAACAAAAAAATCTGCAGCTTCCTCATCTGTAGAATGGAAGTATGTATACCCACAATGGAACTCTAAGGTTTATAGATTTTCATGAACATATGAATTTTCTTGATGTAATAGTATTTATTGTAAAAACGTTGTTTGTGTCACTGAACCACAGCTGTTGTAAATGTCTTTTACGATTGCATGGGAGAGGATGTTACATGTAAAACAAGTCTTTTAAAATTCACATACTACTAAGCTAGAGAGAAATTGGAATATAGAGTTTTTACTTCTAAATAGCTTTAAAAAATAAATGTTGACAAAGAAAGTCATTATCTTAAAAGAGTATAAAGTACAATATAAATAATTTAGTTTAGTTCTTTCTTTTTCAAGTACTAAAAACTCCTGTTTATATATGAGCAGTTTTCTATTATATACATCAATCATGCCTATGGACTGAAGGGATTTCTCTGTGAGCTCTTACTTAGTGGCTCCTTTTTAGTTTAGCGCAAGTTACTGTATAACTTTTAAGTCAGAAAATGGAATCCATGAAAGTAAATTTTTATAATTCCAAATTTGGCTCTGGCTGAATGATCTAACTACTGAAAGTGGGTTAGATTAGACTCATATTGTGGAATGTCTGATATTCTAGGTATAACTCAACAAAAAAATAATGACTCACTAATTGACTCAAAACATTCTGGATTAGTTTTTACCATCACTGGGAATTTTTCCATCGTATTTTTTACTGCTATTTTCATAGCAGGAATAGATGATATATAAATAATGGCCATAGGGAAAACATTCTTATCTCTTATATACTATTCATTAATTTCACTATTTTTATTGTAACTTTTGCCTCATTTAAGTGAATCCTCACAACAACTCTGTGAACAGAGGAAAAAAGCAAAGAGTTATTAAATAAATATATCAATCAAAATATCAACGGTTAACAGAGGATCCAGGATATAGGACCAAAACATGCACGCATTACACTGTATAGCACTGACATATTCAAATACATTTAACAATTTGAATTGTTCCTAATCCAGTTCACTTTACTATAAGCATGGATTTGAAATTATAGGGTTTCAAATTAATCCAATTGTTTTGAAATAATGTAATAAAATTTTCTGGATTTAAATTACCCACAGCCAAGAAGATGCACTAATGAAAGCAGCTCTTTTACCTCTTTCCTGTTTAACCATTTATACCCACCTCTAACTTTAGAAATCTAGTCATAGGAATGAGATCAGTAAGCAACTAAAACCAACTCTTGACTTATGCTCTCCTGAATGCACACTATACTTTGCCTAAACTGTAGATTATTTTTACTGAATAAAAGAAGTGAGAATAAAGCATTAAGCAGCTAAAAAATGACTAGCTCTCTACCTCCCCTAAGAAATTCTGCAAGCAGATCACATGGGCTAGATAACATCTGAAGAGAGTCTGTCAATCTGCACACAATGGAGAATGAGGCAAAATTGAACCTTCTGCCTTAACAATTCACTGAGATTCTTCTGTTCCTTTCCTCTTTAATAATGGGTATTGCTAAGCAGAATCTTCAGTGTTGAACTCAGAACATGAGTCCACCTTCTCCCCAGATTGCTAGCTTTTTTCTGATTAAAGCACCTTTCTACTGATTCTTGTCTCTCAAATTACTGACTTTGAGTGGGGACCAGCTGAATCTGAGTTTGGTAACACTCAGATATCCCTGTCTTAAAAATTATACATTTTTAAGCTAAATTTACTTTTTTCCTATGTAGTAAACAAGTTGCTCTAAGCAAGAATATGGCATCTGCATCTCTTTTAAAATTATTTTTTATTGGCATATATTTGCTTTACATTGTTTTGCTAGTTTCTACTGTACAGAAAAATGAATCAGTCATACATATACATATATCCCTTCCCTTTCAGACTTCCTTCCTATTCAGGTCACCACAGTGCATTCAGTACAGTCTCCCGTGATATATCATATGTTCTCATTAGTTGTATAGGTTATATATAGTTTCAGTAGAGTATATATGTCAATCTTAATCTCCCAATTGTTCCCACCCTGCCCCCTCCCACTTTCCCCCTTGGTATCCATATATTTGTTTTCTACATGGATATGTCTCTATTTCTACTTCACAAATAAGATAATCTGTACCATTTTTTCTGGATTCCACACATATATGTTCATATATGTTTTTCTCTTTTGATTCACTCTATGTAAGACTGTAGGTCAATCCCTGTCTCTACCAGCAATTCAATTTTGTTTCTTTTTATAACTGAATAATATTCCATTGTGTCTATGTAACACATCTTTATTCATTCCTCTGTTAATCATCTGTATCTCTTTTGTTTGCCTGAAAAATAAAATTACAGGATTCTCATATTTTAGTACCTTAAAATGAGAGAAGTTGTTATCCAGATAGAATTTCCTACTCTTGTACAATCCAATGAGGTAATAAGAAAATCTCTCAGGCAAACATATGGTTTGGGGAAGAACTTGCCCTGAACAAAATGACAAACACTGAAATTTGCTCTATCTGATAACTTCAAACCCTTGTCTGAACACATGAATCTTATTAAGTCTAAGAAAAATGGCTAGAGGTCTTTCCACCTATTATCAGGGTCACCTTTCTTCTCCTACCTGGGAGACATGAACTGCCCCCATATGATATTCCTATAGGTGAGTGCATGCTCATTCACTCAGTCATGTCCAACTCATTGCAGCCCCATGGATTGTATTCTGCCAGATTTCTCTGTCCATGGGACTATCCTGGCAAGAATACTGGAATCGGTTGCCATTTCTTCCTCCAAGGGATCTTCCCCACTCAGGAGTCTCCTATGGTTCCTGCATTGACAGACAGATTCTTTACTACTGACCTACCTGGGAAACCCAATTCTTAAAAGAGCTTCCAAAAAAAAAAAATTCTCTGTTGGATTCTTTAGGGCCTTATTCTCTGTAGTCTTCTAATTCTCTTGAAGAAATGAGCTTAGAGAGATTTCAAGTATTTATATGATTTTATAAACCTTCACAATGAAGCAGTAGTGTGGAATTCCAGATATGACTAAATGGACAGAAGCCAAGATTGTTGGAAAAAGGACACTGAGTTCTATTTTTCTGCAATTCCACCTTGTATTCAGTCACTCCTGGAATGCATTCATGAAATCAGGCAAGAACGTAAAAGCAGTTACATCTAAAAGTTTTATTAATCTGGCCGTAAATCTTTAACAGCTATCTAACTGTCAATAGTCTTATCTATAAAACAAGGGAGGAAAACCCATGATGTAATATTATAGAATGTGACATCATCATGCTTGTGCCTAGGATATAGTAGTCATCAGATACTGTTTGTGAACACCAAACTTAACCTAAAAGCTAAGACCACTAGAAGATGTTCTAAGAACTCTTCATTTAAAACTTTCCATCACTGGAAACTTTTTAAAAAGATGTGGCATATATATATATATATATATATATATATATATATATATAAAACTGAATATTATTCAGTCATAAAAAAGAATGAAATAATGCCATTTGCAGCAACATTGATAAACCATTAGATTATCATATTAAGTGAAGTGAGACAGTCAGTCAGTTCAGTTGCTCAGTCATTCCGACTCTGCAGCTCCTTGAACTGCAGCACACTGGGGTTCCCTGTCCATCACCAACTCCTGAAGCTAGCTAAAACTCATGTCCATCAAGTCAATGATGCTATCCAACCATCTCATCTTCTGTCACCCTGTTCTACTCCTTCCTTCAACCTTTCCCAGCATCAGGGTCTTTTCCAACGAGTCAGTTCTTCGCATTAGATGGACAAAGTACTGGAGTTTCAGCTTCAGCATCAGTCCTTCCAATGAATATTCAAGACTGATTTAGAATTGACTATTTGATCTCCTTGCAGTCCAAGGGACTCTCAAAAGTCTTCTTCAACACCACGGTTCAAAAGCATCAATTCTTTGGCATTTAGCTTTCTTTATGGTCCAACTATCATGTCCATACATGACTACTGAAAAAACCATAGCTTTGACTAGACAGTAATGTCTCTGCTTTTTAATATCCTGAATAGGTTTTTCATAATTTTTCTTCCAAGGAACAAGTGTCCTAAGTTCATGTCACCATCGGCAGTGATTTTGGAGCCCAAGGAAATAAAATCAGCCAATCTTCCCATTTTCCCCATCTATTTGCCATGAAGTGTAAAATAATGTTCAACATTCTAAAAGCCAGGCTTCAGCAATATGTGAACCATGAACTTCCAGATGTTCAAGCTGGTTTTAGAAAAGGCAGAGGAACCAGAGATCAAATTGCCAAAATCTGCTGGATCATCAAAAAAGCAAAAGAGTTCCAGAAAAGCATCTATTTCTGCTTTATTGACTATGCCAAAGCCTTTGACTATGTGGATCACAATAAAGTGTGGAAAATTCTGAAAGCAATTGGAATACTAGACCACCTGACCTGCCTCTTGAGAAATCTATATGCAGGTCAGGAAGCAACAGAACTGGGCATGGAACAACAGACTGGTTCCAAATAGGAAAAGGAGTATGTCAAGGCTGTATATTGTCACCCTGCTTATTTAACTTCTATGCAGAGTACATCATGAGAAATACTGAACTGGAAGAAACACAAGTTGGAATCAAGATTTCTGGGAGAAATACCAATAATCCCATATATGCACATGACACCACCTTTATGGCAGAAAGTGAAGAGGAACTAAAAAGCCTCTTGATGAACATAAAAGATGAGAGTGAAAATGTTGGCTTAAAACTCAACATTCAGAAAAAGAAGATCATGGCATCTAGTCCCATCACTTCATGGGAAGTAGATGGGGAAACAGTGGAAACAGTGTCAGACTTTATTTTTGGGGGGGCTCCAAAATCACTGCAGATGGTGATTGCAGCCATGGAATTAAAAGACACTTACTCCTTGGAAGAAAAGTTATGACCAACCTAGATAGCATATTCAAAAACAGAGACTTTACATTGCCAACAAAGTTCCATCTAGTCAAGGCTATGGTTTTTTCCAGTAGTCATGTATGGATGTGAGAGTTGGACTGTGAAGAAAGCTAAATGCCAAATAATTGATGCTTTTGAACTGTGGTGTTGGAGAAGACTCTTGAGAGTCCCTTGGAGATTCAACTCATCCATTCTAAAGGAGATCAGTCCTGGGTGTTCTTTGGAAGTAATGATGTTAAAGCTGAAACTCCAGTACTTTGGCCATGTCAAGCGAAGAGTTGACTCATTGGAAAAGACTCTGATGTTAGGAGGGACTGCGAGCAGGAGGAGAAGGGGATGACAGAGGATGAGATGGCTGGATGGCATCACCGACTCGGTGAATGTGAATCTGAGTGAACTCCGGGAGTTGGTGATGGACAGGGAGGCCTGGCGTGTTGCAATTCATGGGGTCATAAAGAGTTGGACACAACTCAGCGACTGAACTGAACTGAACTGATGGGACTGGATGCCATGGTGTTAGTTTTTTGGGTGCAGTATCAAAAACAACAGAATGATCTCTGTTTCCAAGGCAAACCATTCAATATCACAATAATTCAAGTATATGCCCTAACCACTAATCCCTAGAAGTTGAACGGTTCTATGAGGAACTAAAAGATCTTCTAGAATTAACACCAAAAAAGATGTCCTTTTCATCATAGGGGACTAGAATGCAAAAGTAGAAAGTCAAGAGATACCTAGGATAACAGTTGAGTTTGGCTTTGGTCTAAAAAATGAAGCAAGGCTTCAGAGTTTTGAAGGCTAACGGAGTTTTGCCAAGAGAACACACTGATCATAGAAATCACCCTCTTCCAACAACACTAGAAGACTGTACACATGGACATCACCAGATGGTAAATACCAAAATCAGATTGATTATATTCTTTGCAGCCAAAGATGGAGAAGTTTTATACAGTCAGCAAAAACAAGACCGGGAGCTGACTGTGGCTCAGATCATGAACTCCATATTGCAAAATTCAGACTTAAATTAAGCAAAGTAGGGAAAACCATTTGACCATTCAGGTGTGACTTAAATCCTTAACAATTATATAGTGGAAATGACAAATAGATTCAAGGAATTAGATCTGATAGGGTGTCTGAAGTACTATTGATGGAGGTTCATAATATTGTACAGCAGACAGTGATCAAAACCATTCCCTAGAAACAGAAATGCAAAAAGGCAACATGGTTGTCTGAGGAGGCCTTATGAATACCTGAGAAAAGAAGAGAAGCAAAAGGCAAAGGAGAAAATGAAAGCTATATCCACCCTAATGCAAATTCCAAAGAATAGCAAGGAGAGATAAGAAAACTTTCCTAAGTGATCAATGCAAAGAAATAGAGGAAGTGAGATAGAGAAAGAGAAATATCACATGATACCACTTACATATGGACTCTAAAAAACTCATGCAAATGAACTTATTTACAAAACAGAAAGAGACTCACATACTTAGAAAACAAATTTATATTTACTAAAGAAGAAAGGTAGGGAGGAGGAATAAATTAGGAGGTTGGGATGAACATATACACACTACTGTATAACATAGGGAATTCTATTCATATCTGAGAAAGAATGAATACATGTTTAGGTATAACTGAATTGCTTTGCTGTACATCTGAAACTAACACAACATTGTATCAATAAATCAACATATATTTCAAAATAAAATAAAAATTAATAAAGTGTTTCATTCCAAAAAAGAAAAATCTCACTGTGTTCATGTGGCATTATAATTGGAATCAAACAGCAAAAGAGACACAGATGTATAGAACAGTCTTTTGGACTCTGTGGGAGAGGGCCAGGGCAGGATGATATGGGAGAATGGCATTAAAACATGTAAATTATCACATGTGAAATGAATTGCCAGTCCAGGTTAGATGCATGATACAGGGTGCCTGGGGCTGGTGCACTGGGATGACCCAGAGGGATGGAATGGTGAGGGATGTGGGAGGGGGGTTCAGGATGGGGAACATATGTACACCTATGGCAGATTCATGTCATTGTATGGCAAAACCAGTACAATATTGCAAAGTAAAAAAATAAATTAATTTTAAAACCCACCATTTTTCTGCTATTGTTTCAAATATAATTAAATTATCACTTTTTATCTAACTGCATTACTGAACAGATACACAGTGACTAAAAAGTATGTATTATTTACCTATTACTGCAATAACAAATTGCCACCCACTCAACAGTGGTTTAAAATAACGTAAATTTATTTTCTTAGAATTCTGAAAGTCAGAAATTCAAAATCAGTTTCACTGGGACTAAATCAAGGTGCCTGCAGGGAGATGTTTCCTGTAAGAGCTTTAGGGGAGAATCTTTTTTTTTTTTTTTTTCCTTTTTCAGCTGCATTCCTTGTATTTCTTGGCTGGTGGTTCCTTCCTCCGTCTTCAAATTCAACATTGTAACACCAAATTTTTGCTCCCGTAACTGCATGGTCTTCTCTCATCTTTTCTTGATTTTTACTCTCTTGCTCCTAATTTGTAAGAAACCTTACAATTACAAATGCGAGCTTGTGTGAATAATACAGTGTAATATCCCAATCTTAAGATCCTATATTTGCAAAATCATCTTTCATGTATAAAGAAACAAATTTACCAGTTCTAAGGCACGAACATGGCCACACACACATATAAAGGGGACTTCATTAGCCTACCACAGCATACAATATGGTTAAAAATGTGAATATAGGAGAAATATATTTGAGGAAGACATAATACTTTAACTCTGGTGGAATACTTTTTAATAATTTCCATTTTTTGAAATAATTTTAGACTCAGATTTATAAATCTTATATAGTTATTATTCAGTTTCCATTTTGTTAATATCACACACAATCACAGGAAATTAACCTAAGGTAAGAAATTAAGCTTGGTGCAGTACTATTAACTAAACTATAAATGTACAGTACTATTAACTAAACTAGAAATTTTATTTGGATTTCACCTGTTTTCCGTTATTGTCCTTTTTCTGCTCCAGAACCCAGGATCCGACACTGAATTTGGATGTCAAGTCTCTTTAACCTCTCCAATCTATACTTATCAGTCTCTTCTTTCCTGTCATAATTTTGACTTTTTTTCCATAGTCCATTACCTTCACATCTTGGTTGACTAAAATAAAGTGCATAAATTTCAAATTTTATTTTATACAGTTTTACAAGATTTGGACAAATGAAGAAAATTCTGCTCCTCCACTAAGATTTTTCCATACTAAATATTTCTGTCACCTCACTTTCTCTCAAGCTCTTCCCTGCAGATAATCCCTGCCCTCCCAACCACAGACTTGCTTGCTTCCCTCTAGTTTTGATTTATTGTATAGAATTATACAATATGTATCTTTTGGACTTTATCTTCTTGCAATTCACAGAAAAACATAACCAAGTTACTACATAAATCAAGAATTCTTAAGTAGCATTTTTAATGTATGGCTGTATCACAGATTGTTTATACATTGATGGGTTGAAAGACACCTGGAGGCTTTCAGAGTTTGGTATTAATAAAGCTTCCATAGACATTCATGTACGGGTTTTAGATAAACAAAATATTTCATTTCTCTAGAGTAGAAATCTAGAAGAGAGATTTCTGAGTTGTATGATAGAAATGTTTAACTTTACAAAAAAAGAAGAAGAAATGTTTTCAGATATAGCTGTATCATTTTATATTTTCACTAGCAATGAAAGAATGTACCCTAAACAAAGATTTTAAATGGAAGTAAAGTTTAATTTATCATTTTTCTTTTACAGATCATACTTTTGGTGTTGTATATACTAACTGTTTGGTTAATCCAAGATTGGAGCTTTTTCTCCTATGTTTTATTCTAGAAAAATTTTATACTTATAAGTCTTACATTTAGATCATGAACCACTTTGAATTAATTTTTTTAGTAGATGTAAGCTAAAAGTTGAGAACTATTTTCTTAGAAACTTGATGGCTCAATTAAGGTGAAATACACATACCATATCACTTCCCATTCATTGTGCAGATGAATGTCTTTTAATAGAGTTGTACAATATCACTTCAATCAATTTTTAACATATTCATTATCATAAAAAGAAATTTTCTATTTTATAACTGTCACTCCCCAATCCCCATAGTCTGCATATATGTACTATATATATTGACTACTTTATCATTTTATAATGCCTTTCTTTATCCTAAATTACATTCCTTATTCTGAAGTCTATTCTATCTAATATTAATACTTTCTTAAACTTTCTTCTGGTTAGTGTCTGCATGATTAGAATAAATTCTTACCTTTTTAGGCAACCTATCAGTACCTGTCTTTAAATTGATGAATCTCTGCTATTCATATTTTGTTTGATTATTGATATCAGTTCAGTCCAGCTCAGTCGCTCAGTCATGTCCAATTCTTTGTGACCCCATGGAGTGCAGCATGGCAGGCCTCCCTGTCCATCACCAACTCCCAGAGTTTACTCAAACCCATGTCCATTGAGTCGGTGATGACATCCAACCATCTCATCCTCTGTTGTCCCCTTCTCCTCCCACCCTCAGTCTTTCCCAGCATCATGGTCTTTTCAAATGAGTCAGTTCTTCGCATCAGCCAGCCAAAGTATCAGAGTTTCAGCTTCAACAACAGTTTTTGCAATGAATATTCAGGACTGATTTCCTTTAGGATGGACTGGTTGGAGCTCCTTGCAGTCCAAGGGACTTTCAATAGTCTTCTTCAACACCACAGTTCAGAAGCATCAATTCTTCAGTGCTCAGCTTTCTTTATAGTCCAACTCTTACATCCATACATGACTACTGGAAAAACCATAGCCTTGACTGGATGGACCTTTGTTGGCAAAGTAACATCTCTGCTTTTTAATATGCTGTCTAGGTTGGTCATAACTTTTCTTCCAAGGAGCAAATGTGTTTTAATTTCATGGCTGCAATCACCATCTGCAGTGATTTTGGAGCCACCAAAAATAAAGTCTGTCACTGTTTCCACTGTTTCCCCATCTGTTTCCCATGAAGTAATGGGACCAGATGCCAAGATCTTCATTTTCTGAATATTGAGTTTGAAGGAAATTTTTTCACTCTCCTCTTTCACTTCATCAAGAGGCTCTTTAGTTTTTTTTTCACTTTCTGCCATAAGGGTGGTGTCATCTGCATATCTGAAGTTATTGATATTTCTCCTGGCAACCTTGATTCCAACTTGTCCTTAATTCAGCCCAGCATTTCTCATGATGTACTCTGCATATAAGTTAAATAAGCAGGGTGACAATATACAGCCTTGACGTGCCCTTTCCCAATTTGGAACCGTTCTGTTGTTCCATGTCCAGCTATAAAGGTTGCTTCCAGACCTGCATACAGATTTCTGTTTTGTGTGGATCTAATTCTTTTTACTCCCTCTCGCCTACCTCCAGCCATTTGCCTAGGGCTTTCAAGTTCTGGCTAAGCATTTTATTTAGGATTCTTTACATATTTGGTGGCTGCAGCTCTCCAGTAAGGGAACAATAGTTATTTTTTTTAATTTTGTTTTATCTTCCTCCTGGATTTTAAAGAGGCTCTCATCATTCATTTTTTTGTTGTTGTTAAGAATACAATCATCTCCCAGTCTCCTGACTCGTTTTTACAAACTAGACTTGCAAAGTTCACAGAATTCTGTGTTCAGCTGACTCAGTCTTCTCACTGTTGTGGCCACATGCTATGAAACTTGGCTCTAACAATCTCCAATCCGTCTGGCCACTGTGATTATTGATACAGTTGAGTGATACTCTTCCAATTTGCTAGCTGTTTTTCAGTACACGTAATGACACAACTTGCAAGTGAATGCCTTGAGTCCTTGAGCTAAGGCCAAATATCAGTATCTCAATGAGAATGGCTTAAGAAAAAAGCTTATTCACTAAAAATATTTGGTAGGGTCCACAGGAAAAGATGGACAACTATCCAACCCAGATGTTATGTAACTTTTTTTCCTAAAAAAATGGAAAAAGCATATGTGTTTTTTTTTGTTTGTTTTGTTGTTGTTTTTTTTTTTTTTTTTTTTTTTTTTTTGTGGGAAGTAAGTTCTACTCTGAACAAATCTGAAAGAATTTTAGCCCATTGTGCCAATAATCTTTTCATCTAGATAAAATTTTTTTATTCCATCTTGTATGTTTGAATTATTCATTTATATAAAAACAATAACATCAAATGTCTATTATGTATGCACTCAATAACTTTCTGATACCTATAAATCTTCCTGTCTTTTCCCAGAAATTCCTGCCTTGTTTCTCAGTAACTGATGTCCCTCTTTGGGTAAAGATATATTTTTCACATTGCCAATAGTTAGCAAAGTGTATGGAACTTGGTTAATACAATTCAGATTTTCTGATAAAGGAAATTAAAATTTTTATCTAAATTATATTCAAACTTGATTGGTAATGATTTTAGTGAAGAGAAAATATATTCCCTTTCTATTTGAGGCTTTTAGGAAAAAGATAAATCTTCACTTATTAAATTGTCAAATGCTTACATTAACTGAGGATATTATAATGTAAATATTCAAGTTATTTGCAAGTACGGGTGCAAACTAAACAAATTAATTTGTGTAGAGCATTGAGGTCAGTGTGCCAAGTCAATAACTCAATATATACATATAAACATACAAAGAAAATAAGTGTTGTAATGTTCAAGGATTAAAAAAAATAATAATAACTTAAGGATAGACAGCAACACAAAGACTTAGGAATTAAGGTTAAGAAATCCCTCTATGCAATAGCCAAAACCAAATTAAGGATTAAAGCTGTTTCAAAACAAGCTGTGGAATTTTAATTAAAGTTTTGTTTTGTATGCAATCACTTCTTTTCCTGAAAAGTAAGGGAGAATGCCAAGATTGTGACTTGACTAATGAATACTGAATACATTAACTAGAGAAATGATGAACTGCAAAAGACCAGGTCTTTATACACACTAAGACATGTAGACTTTGTCATCATCAGCCTACTCATTTCTTCACCTAAATTTTACCCATCTAAGAATTAATCTAAAGAGAGAGAGAGAGAGAGAGAGAGAGAGAATACAGTGCATAGCACACCAAAGGGAAATACACAGTAGTGGCTTAGAGCATTAGTTTTGGAGCTGGAGTGACAAATCTTACTCTGTCTCTGCTTTTGTATTATTGCATAATCTTTAACAAATTACTTACTTCTCTTGTCCTTAGGACAATGGGAAATGGTATTTTATCTTCCCAAAAAATTTTGATGAAGAGTAGATGACAGAAGCTGTCTTACAAAAGAAACTCGCTCATAGTGCTTTGTAAGTATACATATATTTTTATAACTATTACAAAGCCATGTAAAACACCAGATAGTCAATGAGCTAAATAAAATGGAAAAAATAAGAATAAGAATGTTACTTACATTAAAAATGAAGTAAGAACTTCTCTGGTGGTCCAGTGGAATCTGCCTGCCAATGTAAGGGATGTGTGTTTTATCCCTGGTCTGGGAAGTTTCCACATGCTGTGTGGCAATTACATTCGTGCACCACAGTTACTGAGCTAACATGCTGCAACTACTACTCTAGAGCTTATGCATTTTGTAGCCTGTGCACTACAACAAGAGAAGCTACCACAGCAAGCCAGTGCACTGCTTGGTGAAACTAGAGAAATCTTGCTGCAACAACAAAGACCCAGTGCAGCCAAAAATAAATTAATTCATTAAATCTACAAATTTAGAATGCCTTATTTTGAAAAAAAAAATGAGTTAAAAATGTATATCGACAATCTTTCTATATGTGGGTCACAGATTTGATTCTAATCTTTCCAGAAACCAACCTAAAAATTTGGTAAGTTATACTTTTCATCGGGATCCTAAAATTAAACAGAAATTAACTATTTAGTGGATAAATAACTTCTTGATGGTGAAGCAGACTATTTCTTTCAAGGTTGCTGACAAAGAATGCTGCAATTTCATAAAGATGTCCTTAGGGACATCCTTACAATGGACACAGAGGCTGGCTTCATGGAGATGCTTTTAGAAAAAGGTTTCTGGACTCTGATTTAAACCCCATTCAAATAAGGCCATTCTCTGGAGGACTAGGATACTCAAAATCCAGTCTCTGCTTTTTCCACATGACTTGGGCAATTAGAGGGAACAAAGGTTAATACACTGCAATAATTCTGAAGTGGTGAATTTAAAGTGAAACTTTAGGCAAAGAACTTCACTGTTACATTAGAATTAAATTGTTAGTAGCATATTGTAGTTTTTTTTTTTTTTTTTTTTCTTGTAAGTCATGTTACCCAGAGGCCTTTAAGTTCCTGGAGTTTTTGTTACCAGATATACTGATAACCACCCTCAAACATCAAAGTTTTCAATGAAATGGCTAAAAA
Source organism: Capricornis sumatraensis (assembly GCF_032405125.1). Taxonomy (NCBI): domain Eukaryota; kingdom Metazoa; phylum Chordata; class Mammalia; order Artiodactyla; family Bovidae; genus Capricornis; species Capricornis sumatraensis. The sequence continues at coordinate 122,038,472 of NC_091071.1, read as the reverse complement.
TAACTCTTCATTATTTCCCTAAGTGTTCTAAACCAAATTAAATGAATATGACTTGAACTGTCAACATTTTCTCTAACATAAATGGCTAGAAACGTCTTTACTCAAATATATTCCCTACAGATGTCAAACGCCAGTAGAATGAGTAAGATTTTGTAAGTCTAAACTTAATATCTGTAGTTGAGTTCTTGAAAATATTCAAATACTGTTTTGAAAAAATAAACATTATATATTAACCTTAAGAAACATTTGATAAATAAGAACTTTAGAGACTGAGAATAAAGACTAAATATTTATTTTCAAAGAACTTGCAGACTAATAATAATTCAACTGTCTTCAACTTTTCTGGATACATCTAGCAATAATCATTGTGAAAGTCTGAGTATATGTACAATGTGTTGATCATTTTCATATCCCTGATAAAACATTTTTAAGGATAAGGATAGTAAAACAATGCATATCAGATGCACCAATTTATGTAAATTAGTAGGAAAAAACCTTTGGCCAGAGAAGATTCCATTTCTGGCTTTAATTTATCTGGCCTTTAGAATGATATAAATCTGGTGCCTCTTTTTAAAACTTGAAGAGGAACCTTCCTTCTGTAAGGTGAACTACTGTCACTGGCTAATTCTAATTCATATCTAAAGAATGAAGGATACAATGTTTAGAAATGCCCTGCTATGATTTAAATGAACAATGGATCCTTAAAAGAGCAACACTAATAGCACTCAGTAACACTCAGAATATGGTTTCATTCAAATATGATTTATATGTATATATATATGTGTGTGTGTATATATATATGTTACTTAGTGGTCCAATGGCATAGATTCCCTCTTGTATCTCAGTGTCAATTTTTTCTTGATTGTCTTAATTTGTCTAGTAAGTTTCAAGTAATTTTGGCTTTCAGCAAATCCCCAAACTGAATCAATTTGGAAATAAATAAATCTTTGATTTTTCTCTTCAAACAACACCAATAAAAAATAAGGTTTCATGGAATGATGGAATAAAAATAATAAAAAAAAAAACACTTAAAAAATAACTTTACCTCATTTCTTCTCCTACCACAATTATGGCTCTGTTTCACCTAACTTATTACTTCCTAAACATTTATTTTTCATTCACTTTATCTCATTTCTTACTTGAGCTTCCTTTCCCCCATCTTTTTATTTCTATCTTGTATTTTCTTTCTCCAGTCAATTTTCTCTACTTATATGTCTACTAACTTTCTCCAGGAAGTGGCTTTTTGTGGGATTATATACAAAGTCAAATTGGCCTTAAGAAGCACTGCTTTTAATAAAGCTAGTGGATGTGTTGAAATTCAAGAAGAATGATTCAAATCCTTAAAGGAGGATGCCATCAACGTTTTACATTCATTATGTCAGCAAATCTGGAAGACCCAGCAGTGGCCACAGGGACTGGAAAAGGTCAATCCTTATCCCAGCTTCCAAGAAGGGTAGTACCAAAGAAAATATTAACCATCAGATAATTGCACTCATCTCTGATATTAGTAAACTCATGCTTAAAATCTTGCATGTTAAGCTTCAGTGTTATGCAAACCAAGAACTTCCAGATGTACAAGTTGGGTTTAGAAAATAGAGAGGAACTAAAGATCAAATTGTCAACATTCGCTGAATCATAGAGAAAACAAGGGAATTTCAGAAAAACATTTCTGTTTCATCAATTATGCTAAAACCTTTGACTGTGTGAATCATGACAAATTGTGGAAAGCTCTTGGGAGAGCTTTGAGATGGGAATACCAGACCATCTTACCTGTCTCCTGACAAACCTGCATGTGGGTCAAGAAACTACAGTTAGAACCTTGTATGGAACAACTGATTGGCTCAAGATTGAGAAAGGAGTATGACAGGGCTGCCTGCTGTCACTCTGTTTGTTTAACTTGTACATGAGCACATCATGAGAAATGCTGGGCTAGATGAGTTACAAGCTGGAATCAAAATAAGTGAGAGAAACATCAATAACTTCAGATATGTGGATGATACCATTCTAATGGCAGAAAATGAAAAGCAACTACAGAGCCTCTTGATGAGGGTGAAGGAAAAGAGTGAAAAGCCTGCTTAAGGCTAAAAAAAAAAAAACAAGCAACGAAGGTCATACAATCCAGCTCCATTACTTCATGGTAAACTGAAGGGGAAAAAGTGGAAGTAGTGAGAGATTTCCTCTTCTTCCAAAATCACTGCGGACGGTGACTGCAGCCATGAAATCAGAAGACAATTCCTTCTTGGCAGGAAAGTGATGACAAATCTAGGCAGTGTGTTGAAAAGCAGAGACATTACTCTGCCAACAAAGGTCTGTATTGTCAAGGCTATGGTCTTCCCAGTGGTCATATTCTGTTATGAGAAATGTACCATAAAGAAGGCAGAATGCCAAAGAATTGATGCCTTCAAACTGTGGTGCTGGAGAAGACTCCTGAGACTTCCTTGAACAACAGAAAGAACAAAACAGTCACTCTTAAGGGATATCAGCTCTGAATATTCACTGGAAGGACTGATGCTGAAGCTGAAACTCCAGTATTTCGGTTATCTGATATAAACAGATGACTCATTGGAAAAGTCCCTGATGCTGGGAAAGACTGAGGGCAGAAGGAGAAGACAGTGTCAGAAAATGAGATGCAATAAACATAAATTTGGGCAAACCCTGGGAGGTGGTGAGATACAGGGACACCTAGCATGTTGTAGTCCCTGGGGTCACAAAGAGTTGCACTCAACTGGACAACTGAACAACAACACAGGGATGTGTCAGATTGAGTTAGAGCAGAAGAGAATGTCTTTAAAGGGTGAAAGAGGTTTTTTTTTTGTTTTGTTTTGTTTTGTTTTGTTTTTTTCCAGTTAGGTTTGGGAGTCATTTCCGTGACTGATTTTTACATAACCAATTAGGTTCTAATTCAGTTGATATTTTGTTAAGAACATTTTGTTTAAGCAGAATCTGAGTTTATACAAATCAGGTTAGCTACATGGAACATTTATTTATCCACTCACTGATTTATTTATCTATTAACTTACTCACTATCTGACTTGCCCAATCAGAGAGAATGCTTTGAAACTGAATACATGGAAGGCACTGAATGAGACATTAAACATGAATCTGAGTGGTATCTTCCTCAACTGATTTACAGTTTAGATATAAGATGTACACATTTACTAATGAGTTCAACAAAGCTTCAAGGATTCCAAGTTAGAAATTCACACTAATTAACCCACTGCCCCAAAAAAGGGAATATGAGAACATGATACTGAAAGAAATTTCATTATGGAATTTTTGAAATCTTGAAATAGGATTTTTTTTTTTTTTTACAAATATTACAAAACAGTCAAAGATGTCCCTTGCAGGAGAAGAATGAATAAAAAATCCTGGATGACAACCTTCTTGGGTTTATAAAAGTTGTAAGTTGTCCCAATATGTGATTTACTGTCTCAAAGCAGTGTTTCTAAACTGGAGGGCAGTAACTTATCACCCCAAGAGTCAGTCGCAATCTCTGGAGAAAGTTTTGATTGTCACAATTGGGTTAGAGTGCAGGGGGACTACTGGCAACTAATAAGTAGAGGCCACAAATGCTGATAAGCATCCAACAATGAATGAGCAAGACTTTATTTCCCAAAACAAAAAGAGTAATCTGCTAGAAATGCCAAGAATACCAAGGCTCAGCAATTTTGATTTAAAGTAAAAATATAAGGAAGTAGAACTGTTGCAAAATGAGAAATATGGCTGAAGATGTTCCACAAACAAGATAGTAGACAACCTTGGAGATCATGTTAAATAATTTGGAATTTACAGGCAAGGGTGGACACAGAAGATTTTTCCATTATATGTAAATGTCATTCTTAGCAGTAACAGAAGCTTTGAGGGTGGAATACTGAAGGCCAGGAAGGGAGAACAATCAACACTGAGTAAATTTTTATATGAATTCAGATTTGAATAGGCTGTGTGGCTCTAGTAATATTATTTATTCAATTTGAGTCTGTTCTCTCACTTGTAAAATGAGAGCTTTGAGCTAGATAATCTATCATCCTAAAAGTATTCAGTTGAGTCACTCAATCATGTCCAACTCTATATGACCCCATGGACTATAGCACATCAGGCCTCTTCTGTTCATCACCAGCTCCCAGAGTTTACCCAAACTCGTATCCGTTGATTCAATGATGCCATCCAACCATCTCATCCTCTGTCGTCCCCTTCTTGTCCCACCTTCAATCTTTCCCAGCATCAGGGTCTTTTCAAATGACTCAGCTCTTCACATCAGGTGGCCAAAGCATTGGAGTTTCAGCCTCAAGATCAGTCCTTCCAGTGAACACCCAGGACTTATATCCTTTAGGATGGACTGGTTGGATCTTCTTGAAGTTTAAGGGACTCTCAAGAGTCTTCTTCAACACCACAGTTCAAAAATCATCAATTCTTCTGCACTCAGCTTTTTTTATAGTCCAACTCTCATATCCATACATGTCTACTGGAAAAACCATAACTTTGACTAGGTGGACCTTTGTTGAGAAAGTAATGTCTCTGCTTTTTAATATGCTGTCTGCTGCTAAGTCAGTTCAGTCGTGTTCGACTCTGTGCGACCCCATAGACGGCAGTGCACCAGGCTCCCCCGTCCCCGGGATTCTGCAGGCAAGAACACTGGAGTGGGTGGCTATTTCCTTCTCCAATGCATGAAAGTGGAAAGTGAAATTGAAAGTGAAGTCGCTCAGTCGTTTCCAACTCTCCGCGACCCCATGGACTGCAGCCTACCAGGCTCCTCCGTCCATGGGATTTTCCAGACAGGAGTACTGGAGTGGGGTGCCATTGCCTTCTCCAATATGCTGTCTAGGTGGGTCATAACTTTTCTTCCAAGGAGTAAGCGTCTTTTAATTTCATGGGTGCAATCACCATCTGCAGTGATTTTGGAGTTCAAAACAAAATAAAGTCAGCCACTCTTTGCACTGTTTCCCCATCTATTTGCCATGAAGTGATGGGACTGAATGCCATGATCTTCATTTTCTGAATGTTGAGCTTTAAGCCAACGTTTTAATTCTCCTCTTTCAATTTCATTACAAAGATTTTTAGTTCTTCTTAACTTTCTGCCATAAGGGTAGGGTCATCTGCATATCTGAGGTTATTGATATTTCTCCCAGAAAACTTGATTCCAGCTTGCGCTTCATCCAGCTCAGCGTTTCTCATGATGTAATCTGCATATAAGTTAAATAAGCATGGAGACAATATACAGACTTGATGTACTCTTTTTTTCCTATTTGGAACCAGTGTGTTGTTCCATGTCCAGTTCTAACTGTTGTTTCCTGACATGCATACAGATTTCTCAAAAGGCATATCAGGTGTTCTGGTATTCCCATCTCTTTCAGAATTTTCCATAGTTTATTGTGATCCACACAATCAAAGTCTTTGGCATAGTCAATAAAGCAGAAACAGATGTTTTTTTCTGGAAATTTCTTAATTTTTCCATGATCCAGCAGATGCTGGCATTTTGATCTCTGGTTCTTCTGCCTTTTCTAAAACCAGGTTGAGCATCTGGAAGTTCATGGTTCATGTATTGCTGAAGCCTGGCTTGGAGAATTTTGAGTATTACTTTAGTAGCATGTGAGATGAGTGCAATTATGTGGTAGTTTGAGCATTCTTTTGCATTACCTTTTTTTTTGGGATTGGAATGAAAACTGACCTTTTCCAGTCCTGTGGCCACCTCTGAGTTCTCTAAATTTGCTGACATATTTAGTGCAGCACTTTCACATCATCATCTTTTAAGATTTGAAATAGCTGAACTGGAATTATATCACCTCTACTAGCTTTGTTTGTAGTGATGCTTCCTAAGGTCCACTTGAATTCACACTCCAAGATTTCTGGCTCTAGCTGAGTGATGACATCATCGTGATTCTCTGGGTAGTAAAGATTTTTTTTGCAATTCTTCTGTGTATTCTTGCCACCTCTTCTTAATATTTTCTGCTTCTGTTAAGTCCATACCATTCCTGTCCTTTATTGAGCCTATCTTTGCATGAAATGTTCCCTTGGTATCTCTAATTTTCTTGAAGAGATCTGTAGTCTTTTCTCATTCTATGGTTTTCCTCTATTTCTTTGCATTGATCAATGAGGAAGGCTTTCTTATCTCTCCTTGCTATTCTTTGGAACTCTGCACTCAAATGGGTATATCTTTCCTTTTCTCCTTTGCTTTTGGCTTCTCTTCTTTTCACAGCTATTTGTAAGGTCTCTTCAGAAAGCCATTTTGCTTTTTTGAATTTCTTTTTCGTGGGGATTGTCTTAATCCCTGTCTCCTGTACAATATCATGAACCTCCATCCGTAGTTTATCAGACACTCTGTTTATCAGATCTAGTCCCTTAAATCTATTTCTCACTTCCACTGTATAATCATAAGGGATTTGATTTAGGTCATACCTGAATGGTCTAGTGGTTTTCCTCACTTTCTTCAATTTATGTCTGAATTTGGCAATGAGGAATTCATGATCTGAGCCACAGTCAGTTCCCAGTCTTGTTTTTGCTGACTGTATAGAGCTTCTTCATCTTTGGCTGCAAAGAATATAATCAATCTGATTTCAGTGTTGACTATCTGGTCATGTCCATGTGTGGAGTCTTCTCTTGTGCTGTTCAAAGAGGGTGTTTGCTATGACCAATTCATTCTCTGGCAAAACTCTATTAGCCTTTGCCTTGCTTCATTCCGTACTCCAAGGCCAAATTTACCTGTTACTCCAGGTGTTTATTGACTTCCTACTTTTGCATTCCATTCTCCTATATTGAAAAGCACATCTTTTTTAGGTGTTAGTTCTAAAAGGTCTTTTAAGTCTTCATAGAACCATTATTGAAATTCTTTACAAAATTTGGATAAAACATAGTGCAATAAAGTCTTGTTCTTAATGTGTATGCTTTTATTACTCTGAGTCCCATGGACGTGTGCAAGCACATACACAAACAACTGTATGTACTCCTAATTTCCTGATTTTAAAACCAGTTTTACCTAGTTAAAAATATAATACAAAACCAGTTTACCTAGGTGGACTGACAAAGACTGGTTAACCTTGACATAAGCTTGTGTATTCTTCTTTAAACCATACACGGATAGAATTCTCACTGTCTTATCTGAAATCAAGATAATTAACTAAATAACCTTGAAAGTTCATTTTTGTCATGTTAAGACAAGTGTCTAGTACATGTAAGATATGGGAGGATTTTTGAACCTTCATGACCTATGATGTGAGAATTTTCATCAAAACCTTGGTATCAGCTATTGCTTCTCACTAAAATAAATCATTGTGTTGTCTATTGAAAAGAATTTTACTTTTATGACATTGTAAAAGATATAACATTAGAAAATTATGCCTGTATCACATTATCAGAAGTAAAGCATAATAAAGAAAATTAATTTGTGTGAAGTATGGGACCAAGGCCTAGAAAAAATAGCAGGGGCTTCAAAATTCTGCATAACTTTCAAGATAGAATTCGAACACCCATTGTCTAACAAAAGTAGCTTGGGACTAAACCTCTTAGGGTTTCCTATGTGTAAGGGAGTCATCAGAGTGTTAGGCTGGGTAACTTGATCATAAAAAGACACATAAAATCCTAAAAACAACATCAGGTGCATGGTGCAAAACATGACTGAATAAACATTTGCATCATAATGGGTTAATCAGAAGGACCAAATTATATTGCACTTTATCAAGAAGTAAATATTTAAGAATAATACATTGCCAAAAGCCAAAATGAAGAATGTTAGAGGCAATAATTTTGCTTTAAAAGTAAAGACAACAATGAGAAGGAAGCTAAGTTCCAAAATGTCAGGCTCCAGATACCTCACATTTCCAGCTGCAAATGCCTATGTTGATACCATAAGATTCATGTAGCTTTGTTGTCATCTTCTCTAATCAACCTGAGTAATGTTGATTTTTATGTATGGCTTTGAAAGTGGAAATTAAACACTAAGATTTGAGGAAATAGCAGAGGCGTTTCTATTATGTTCAAGATGAGCAAAGATGACAGCTGTGGCCTTGAGGAAATTTGTGAAATTCTGAAAACTCAATTTAATATATTCTTTGGTTAACCCTTAAACATATCTATTTAGTGGCAGGTTAGTGCAAGAAGATAGCAAAATGGAAATCTTCCAAAGGTAATAGAGCTTATTTATAAGAAAAAAGGAATCACAAAAGGGACCAGCACCCCTGGTGGGAAGTTGAAGGTGAGGAAATTTTCCCACACTCAGAAAAACCCTCTCATATTAGGGAAATTAGCTGGGACAGAAAGGGGCCTTTGGAGAATCAAAGGAAAATGCAGTGGATGGTCTGAGAAGGGCAGGACAAAGTAAAAACTCGACTTATGGTCCATGTCTCAGCCCTATGCATCCCAGCATGAATCCTGAGTCTCCTGTTGTGGAGGGGTTATGGGTGTTGGAAAGTGGGGTTTGAAGTGTGAATCCAGTGAGGTGATAGCTGTTGGCTTTGAAAGGACACCTTGGAGGGACAGGAGTAAGAATTTCTGTAACTAGGAATGTTTGAAGAGGAAGCCCAGGACACCATAGAAGCAGGGAGTCATTATTAAATGGTGCACAAGTTGTGGGGCAAGGCAGGCACCATTGCATCCTCTTCCCCACCCACTGTCATCTGCATCTCTGGGCCCTGGGAGGGACACTCTTTTGAGCAGGATCACTCATGCCTCAAATCAAGGCCTCCTCTACCAGCATAGGCTCGAGGGTCCTGAGTGCTGCCCATGCCAAAACCTCCTTCAGAGTCAGCTCCAGGTGTCCTTGTCTGAGATGGGAAACTTCCAGTTCTGGCAGGGGCCAAATGGTGAAGCATTGAGGTGGGAGAGTGCCTCTGGGGAGAGGACAACTGTTGGCTGTGAGGATACTACAGAGAGAATGGGAATGAGGGGCTCCATGGCCAGGAATGCCCCTAGAGGAAATGTGGTCTATTGTTGAGTGGCACGGAAGGGACTCCCACCAAGGCCAGCATGTTCCAGTCAGTTTTAACTGCCTGTCAGTCTCTGCCACCACAGGCACTTCTCCCACACCCCAGTTGTGGCCATTGTACCCCTTCCAGGTTGAGTGAGTATCCATACTGACATGAAGACCTGGCTCTACCCAATGGCCTGGAGGCTTCAGTGCTGAACACCTCATAATAAGCAACAAGAAAGACAGGAACACAGCCCCACCCATCAACAGATAGGCTGCCTAAAATCCTACTAAGCTGACAGACACTCCAAAATACATCACCTGGTGCAGCCCTCCCTATCAGAGGGAAAAGACTCAGCTCCATTCATCAGAGTGTAGGCACCAGTCCTTCCCAGCAGGAAGCCTACACCAGCCCTTGGACAAAATCCATCCACTAGGGAGCAGACAAGAGAAACAAGATGAACTACAACCTTCAGACTATGGAAAGGAGACCAAAAACACATTAAGTTAAACAAAATGAAATAACAGAAAAATAAGTTTCAGATAAAGAAGCAAGGTAAACCCCACAAGACCAAATAAGTGAAGAGAAAATAAGCACTCTACCTGAAAAAGAATTCAGGGTAGCTATAATAAAGATGATCTAAGATCCTGAGCTTGGCTTTGTTTCGTGGATTTGCTCAAGTATAACTTTTGTCTAAATTAAAGAGTTTTAAGGCATCTTGGGTTTGGCATTTTCTGTGCTGAGCCATGAAATGCAACCCTAGGGCCCTTTATGTACAGAGAGGATTCTCTCCAAGAATCACAAGAGGCAGTATATCCTGTGTACACCACATATCTGATACTCCAGTAGAAAGAGTGCTCAGGCCACTGGTTTGGACACTCTTACCTGCGGCTGCCTGTTTGTGCCCACAGTCAGCGTGATGACCACGTTGTCGCTGCCTGCAGTCTTGACCCACTTCAGCTCCTAGAGCTGCTCCAGCAGGTCATGGTTCAGTGCTTGGCTGCCAGAGAGGCCATCCTGAGACATGTGTTGCCAGCATCTCAGAGGACTCACAGCTGCAGTGCTCACCCAGAGGGGACTGGCACCACTGGTTGAACTGAATACCTCTCTTGGAATAAGAATAAAACAAAGAAGGAGTTACTGGAATAATTCCTACCAAGGAAAATTATATTTGTTTGGAAGATTGAACTGTGGATAGTCCTATTCATGGAGAATATCTTACATCTTTTTTAATGAGAAAGAATGATGAGACACACTGTCATCATCATGGACTGAGTGGTGGAATGCAATTGCCAACAAAAAGAGTGTACAGATAAACAAGCTTAATTCCAATTTGGCCAGGAAGATGCATTTTAATCATATCTTCAAGGAAAGATTTTTGTCCTTGGTGGACATGGTGGAATAGAAGAACATATGTTCATCTCCTCCTGTGAGAACTGCAAAATTACAACTTGCTGCTAAACAACCATCAGTAGGAGAATGTTGGGTACCACCAAAAAAAATATACTCCACATCCAAGGGCAAAGGAGAAGCCCAGGCAAGATGGTAAGAGGGGCAAAACTGCATTTAGAATCAAACTCCATACCCACCAGAGACATTCAGAGGGCTCAAACAAAAACTTGTGTGCACTGGGAGACCCCACAGAGACTGAACCAAACCTGCCTTTGAATGTTTGAGTGTCTCCTACGGAGGTACCATTCAGCAGTGGCCTGCCACAAAGGCAGGGTCTCTGGGTGTGGCAAACCTGGGTGTGGTATAAGCTTTGTTGGAGGAGGTCGCCACTAACCCCACCATTGAGTCATGGAGCAAAGGACCCACAAACTGCATAACAAGTATACCAAATAAATTCTTGCACTGTTAAGAAAGTTCTAGGATATGCAAAAGATTTCCCAACCTGGGGATCTGGCAAAGGGACTAAGAATCCCCCCAGGGAGACTGACTTTAGAGGTCAGTGGGATTTGATTATGGAACTTACACAGGACTGGGGAAACAGACTTTTGGAGGGCACAAACAAAATCTTGTGCACACCAGCACCCAGGAGAAAGGAACAGTGACCCAAAACAGACAGATCCAGACTTGCTATGAATGTCCAGGAGTCTTTAGCAGTGGTGTGGGTCAGGAGGGTCCTGCTGCATGGTTAGGCGCACTAAGTGTGGCAGTGCATGCACAGGACCTTTTGTAGGAGATCACCATTATCTTCATTAACTCCACCATAGTTTGGTCTTAGGTCAAAGGACAGGGAGGGAACACAGCCCCACACATCAACATAAAATTAGAGTAAAGATTTACTGAGCATGGCCCTGCCCATCAGAGTAAGACCCAGTTTCCCCCAGTGTCAATTGCTCCCATCAGGAAGCTTCCATAAGCCTCTTATATTATCATTCAGAGGGCAGACAGAATGAAAACCACAATGACATAAAACTAGTCAAACTGATCACATGGACCACAGCCTTGGCTAACTCAATGAAAGTATGAGCCATGCCATGTAGGGCCACCCAAGACGGATGGGTCCTGGTGGAGAGTTCTGATAAAACCACTTCAGTATTCTTGCCTTGAAAACCCATGAACAGTAAGAAAGTCAAAAAGATATGACACTGAAAGATGAATTCCTTGGGTCAGTAGGTACCCAAAATGCTACTGGGGGAGAATGGATAAATAACCACAAAAAGAATGAAGAGACAGATCCAAAGCAAAAAGAATACCCAGTAATGAATATGACTGAAAATGGAAGTGACTGACGATGGAAGTAAAGTCCAATGCTATAAGATCAATATTGCATAGGAACATGAAATGTTATGTCCGTACTGTTACTGTACTATTAGTGTGTGCAATCAGTCATGTCCAAATCATTGCCACCCCATGGACAGGGACCCACTAGGCTCCTCTGGCCATGGGATTCTCTAGGCAAGAATACCAGAATGGGTTGCCATTTCCTTCTGCAGAGGATCTTCCCAACCCAGGGATTGAACCCACATCTCCTGTGGCTCTTGCACTGGCAGGCAGACTCTTTACCACTGAGCCACCTGGGAAAACAAAATTCGCTGAACCTCACAAGGGGATGGAGAATGAAGTTGCTCAATTGTGTCAGACTCTTTGTGACCCCATGAACTGTAGCCTTCCAGGCTCCTCTATCCATGAGATTTTCCAGGTAAGAAAACTGGAGCACATTGCCATTCCCTTCTCCAGCTGATCTTCCCAACCCAGGTCTCAAATCCGAGTCTCCCACATTGCAGGCAGACTCTTTACCAGCTGAGCCACCAGGAAAGTGTTACGTCCATGAATCAAGGTAAATTGTAAGTGGTCAAAGAGGAGATGGGAAGAGTGAACATTGACATTTTAGGAATCAATGAACTAAAATAACCTGGAATGGGTGACTTTAATTCAGATGACCACTATGTCCACTACTGTGGACAAAAATATCTTAGAAGAAATGGAGTATCCCTCACAGTCAACAAAATAGTCCAAAATGCAATACTTGGGTGCAATCTCAAAAATGACAGAATGATCTCTGTTTCCAAGGAAAACCATTCAATATGTCAATAATCCAAGTCTATACTCAAACCAGTAATGCTGAATAAGTTGAAGTCAAATGGTTTTATGAAGACCTTCTAGAAATAATACCCCCAAAAAATGTCCTGTTCATTATAGGGGACTGAAATGCAAAAGTAGAAAGTCAAGAAATGCCTGGAGTCAAAGGCAAACTTGGCCTTGGAGTACAAAATGAAGCAGGGAAAAATCTAGCAGAGTTATGCCAAGAGAACACACTGGTCATAGCAAACACCCTCTTCCAATAACACAAGGTAATATTCTACACATGGATATCACCAGATGACCAATACTGAAAGCATGTTGATTATATTCTTTGCAACCAAAGATGGAGAAGCTCTATACAGTCAGAAAAAACAAGACTGGGAGCTGACTGTGCTTACATCACAAACTCCTTTTTGCAAAATTCAGACTTGAATTGAAGAAAGTAGGGAAAACCTCTAGACCATTCAGTTATGACCTAAATCAAACCCCTTATAATTATACAGTGGAAGTGACAAGTAGATTCAAGAGATTAGACCTCATAGACAGAGAGCCTGAAGACCTATGGACATAATTTTGCAGCATTATTCAGTAGGCGGTAATCAAGACCATCCCCAAGAAAAAGAAATGGAAAAAGGCAAAATGGTTATCTGAGGAGTCCTTAAAATAGCCGAGAAAAGAAGAGAAGCAGGAGGCAAAGGAAAAAAGGAAAGATATACCCATTTGAATGCAGAGTTCCAAAGAACAAGGAGAGATAAGAAATCCTTTCTCAGTGATCAATGCAAAGAAATAGAGGAAAAAAAATAGAATGGGAAATACTAGATATCTCTTCAAGAAAATTAGAGATACCAAAGGAATATTTCATACACAGATGGGCACAATAAAGGATAGAAATGATATAGACTTAACAGAAGCAGAAGATATTAAGAGGTGACAAGAATACACCACACACACACACAAAAAAACTATACAGATAACCACGATGGTGTGATCACTCACCTAGAGCCAGACATTAAGGAATGCAAAGTCAAATGGGCCTTAGGAAGCATCACTAATAGCAAATTGGAGGTGATTCCTCTAACTAGCTCAAATTCCAGTGGAGCTATTTTCAAATCCTAAAAATGCTGCTCTCAATATGCCAGAAAATTTGGAAAACTCAACAGTGGCCATAGGGCTGGAAAAGGTCAATTTTAATTTCAATTGCAAAGAAAGGCAGTGTCAAAAAATGTTCAAACTATCACACAACTGCACTCATCTCACATGCTAGCAAAGTAATGTTCCAGATTCTTCAAGCCAGGCTTCAACAGTACGTGAACTGTGAACTTCCAGATACTCAAGCTGGATTTAGAAAATGCAGAGGAACCAGAGATCAAATTTCCAACATCTGTTGGATCATAGAAAAAAGGCAAGAGAGTTACAGAAAAACATATTTCTGCTTTATTGACTACACAAGTGCCTTTTACTGTGTGGATCACAAAAAACTGGAAAATTTCTTAAAAACATGGAAATACCAGACCACCTTACTTGACTCCTGAGAAACCTGTATGCCAGTCAATAAGCAACAGTTAGTACTGGACATGGAAAAATAGACCGGTTCCAAATAAGGAAAGGAGTACATCAAGGCTGGAAATTGTCAGGCTGCTTATTTAACTTGTATGCAGAAAAATCATGTGAAATGCCAGGGTGGATGAAGCATAAGCTGGATCCAAGATTGCCAAGAGCAATATCAATAATCTCAAATATGCAGATGACACCACCCTTATAGCAGAAACTGAAGAACTAAAGAGCCTCTTGATGAAATTGAAAGAGGAGACTTAAAAAAGTTGTCTTAAACTCAACACTCAGATCATGACATCCAGTCTCATCATTTCATGGAAAATCAGTGGGGAAATGATGGAAACAGTGACAAACTTCATTTTTGGGGCTCCAAAATCACTGCAGATGGGGCCTGCAGCCATGAAGTTAAAAGAAGGAAAAAAAAAAAAAAAGTTTGATCTTTGGAAGAAAAGCTGTGACCAATCTAGATAGCACATTAAAAAGCAGAGACATTACTTTGCTGACAAAGGTCCATTTAGTCAAAGCTATGTTTTTTTTTCCAGTAGTCACATATATATGTGAGAGTTGAACTATAAAAAAGCTGAGCACCGAAGAATTGATGCTTTTGAACTGCGGTGTTGGAGAAGACTCGAGAATTCAGCACCACCAAACCTGCTTTACAACAAATGGTAAAGTAACTTCTATAGGTAGGAAACACAAGAGAAGAAAAAAAATACTTAAAAAGGAAGCCCAAAACAATTAAGAAAGTGGTAATAGGATGTGCATTGATAATTACCTAAGTGTAAATGGATTAAATGCTCCAACCAAAAGACACAGACCAGCTGAACGGATGCCAAAATAAGATCTGTATATATGCTGTCTATAAAAGTCCCACTTCAGATCTAGGGGTACATAAAGATTAAAAGTGAGCAGATGAGAAAAGATATTCCATTCAAATGGAAATTTAAAAAAGTTGGAATACCAATACTCATATCAGACAAATTAGATTTTAAAATAAAGACTATTGCAAGAAACAAATAAGGACACTACATGATGATCAAGGGATCAACTGAAGAAGATGTATCAATTTAAATATTCATGCACCTAACATGGGAGGACCTCAATACATAATGCAAATGATAACAGCCATAAAAAGAGAAATCAACAGTAACACAATAATAGTGGGAGACTTTAACACGTGACTTACACCAACGGGCAGGTCATTCACACAGAAGATTAATAAGGAAAGACAAATGTTAAATGATACATTAGACTAGATAGACTTAATTGATATTTATAGCACATTCCATACGAAAGCACAGAATACAATGTCTTCTCAAGTGCATACGGAATATTCTCCAGGATAGAGGACATCTTGGGTCACAAATCAAACCTTGATAAGTTTTAGAAAATTGAAATTGTATCAAGCATCTTCTCTGATCACGACTCTATGAAATTAATAATTAATTATGGGAAAAAAGACTGTAATAAATACAAATACATGGAGGCTAAATGATACGCTACTAAATAGCCAAGAGATCACTGAAGAAATCAAAGGGGAAGTAAAAAACATCTAGAAACAAATGACAATAAAAATAGGACAACCCAAAACCAGGACATGCAGAACAACCAGTTCATGCAGAACAACCACTTCTTAGAGGGAAGTTTATAGCAATACAATCCTACCCCAAGAAGCAAGCCAACAAGAACAACAACAAAACTGATATTACACTAAAATCAACTAGAGAAAGAACAAACCAACCCCAATGTTAGCAGAAGGAAAGAATTTACAAATATCAGCAGAAATAAATGGAATAGAAGCAAAGAAAACAATAGCCAAGATCAATGAAATTCTGGTTCTTTGAGAAGATAAAACTGATAAATCTTTAGTTAGATTCATCAAGAAGAAAAGGTGGAAGACCAAATAAACAAAATTAGAAATAAAAAAAAAAAAATAGTTACAATGAACACCACAATAATACAAAGGACCATAAGAGACTACTACAAGCAACTATATAAAAACAAAATTAATGACTTGGGAAAAAATGGAAAAATTCCTAGAAAAGTACAACTTTCCAAGAGTGAAATTGGAATAAATGGAAACTATGAGCAGAAGAATCACAAGTAATGAAATTGAAACTGAATAAAAACATTCCAGGAAATAAAATTCCTGAATCAGATGACTTTGCAGGTGAATTATTCCAAACATTTAGAGAAGAGTTAACACCTATTCTCCTCAGATTCTTCCCAGAAGTTGCAGAGAGAGGAATACTCCCATCCTCAACCTATTAGATCATCATCATCCTGCTACCAAAACCAGACAAAAATATCACACACACAAAAAAAATGACAGACCAATATCACTGAGGCACCTGGATGTAAAAACCCTCAACAAAATAATAGCAGACAGAATCCAAGAATACATTAAAAGGATAATAAACCATGATCAAGTGGAATTTATCCAGGGAAGCACTGAATTTTAAATATGCACAAATCAATCATTGTGATACACCATATTCACAAAAAGAAAGACTAAAATCTGTGTGATCATCTCAATAGAGGCAGAAAAATCTTTTGACAGAATTTAACACCCATTTATGATTAAAAAACTCTCTGAAGACCAGAAACAGAGGGAAAGTACCTCAACATAATAAACACAAAATCCGGTCAAAAAATGAGCAGAGGATTTAAACAGATATTTCTCCAAAGAAGACATACAGGTGCCCCACAAAAACAGAAGGAAAAATTGCTCAACATAACTAATTATTCAGTTCAGTTCAGTTGTGCAGTTGTGTCTGACTCTTTGCAACCCCATGAATTGCAGCACGTCAGGCTTCCCTGTCCATCACCAACTCCCAGAGATCACTCAAACTCATGTCCATCGAGTCGGTGATGCCATCCAGCCATGTCATCCTCTGTCATCCCCTTCTTCTCCTGCCCCCAATCCCTCCCAGCATCAGAGTCTTTTCCAATGAGTTAACTCTTCGCATGAAGTGGTCAAAGTACTGGATTTTCAGCTTTAGCATCATTCCTTCCAAAGAACACCCAGGACTGTTCTCCTTCAGAATGGACTGGTTGGATCTCCTTGCAGTCCAAGGGACTCTCAAGAGTCTTTTCCAACACCACAGTTCAAAAGCATCAATTCTTCGAACTCAGCTTTCTTCACAGTCCAACTCTCACATCCATATGTGACCACTGGAAAATCAATAGCCTTGAATAGACGGACCTTTGTTGGCAAAGTTACGTCTCTGCTTTTCAATATGCTATCTAGGTTGGTCATAACTTTCCTTTTAAGGAGTAAGTGTCTTTTAATTTCATGGTTGCAGTCACCATCTGCAGTGATTTTGGAGCGCCCCCAAATAAAGTCTGACATGTTTCCCCATCTATTTCCCATGAAGTGATGGAACCAGATGCCGTGATCTTTGTTTTCTGAATGTTGAGCTTTAAGCCAACTATTTCACTCTCCTCTTTCACTTTCCTCAAGAGGCTTTTTATTTCCTCTTCACTTTCTGTCATAAGGATGGTGTCATCTGCATATGTAGGTTATTGATATTTCTCCTGGTAATCTTGATTCCAGCTTGTGCTTCTTCCAGCCCAGCATTTCTCATGATGTACTCTGAACAGAAGTTAAATAAGCAGAGTCACAATATACAGCCTTGATGTACTGCTTTTCCTATTTGGAACCAGTCTGTTGTTCCATGTCCAGTTCTAACTATTGCCTCCCGACCTGCATACAGGTTTCTCAAGAGGCAGGTCCAGTGGTCTGGTATTCCAAACTCTTTCAGAATTTTCCTCAGTTTATTGTGATCCACACAGTCAAAGGCTTTGGCATAGTCAATAAAACAGAAATAGATGTTTTTCTGGATCTCTCTTGCTTTTTCCATGATCCAGCGGATGTTGGCAATTTGATCTCTGGTTCCTCTGCCTTTCTAAAACCAGCCTGAATATTTGAAGTTCATGGTTCATTTCTTGCTGAAGCCTGGCTTGGAGAGTTTTGAGCATTACTTTACTAGTGTGTGAGATGAGTGCAATTGTGTGGTAGTTTGAACATTCTTTGGCATTGCCTTTCTTTGGGATTGGAATGAAAACTGACCTTTTCCAGTCCTGTGGCCACTGCTGAGTTTTCCAAATTTGCTGGCATATTGAGTGCAGCACTTTCACAGCATCATCTTTGAGGTTTTGAAATAGCTCAACTGGAATTCCATCACCTCCACTAGCTTTGTTCATAGTAATGCTTTCTAAGGCCCACTTGACTTCACATTCCAAGATGTCTGGCTCTAGGTGAGGGATCATACCATCGTGATTATCTGGGTCCTGAAAATCTTTTTGTACAGTTCCACTGTGTATTCATGCCACCTCTTCTTAATATCTTCTGCTTCTGTTAGGTCCCACCATTTCTGTCCTTTATTGACCCCACCTTTGCATGAAATGTTCCCTTGGTAACTCTAATTTTCTTGAAAAGATCTCTAGTCTTTCCCATTCTGTTCTTTTCCTCTATTTCTTTCCATTGATCACTGAGGAAGGCGTTCTTATCTCTCCTTGCTATTCTTTGGAACTCTGCATTCAAATGGGTGTATCTTTCCTTTACTCCTTTGCTTTTTGCTTCTCTTCTTTTCAAAGCTATTTGTAAGGCCTCCTCAGACAGCCATTTTTCTTGTTTGCATTTTTTTTCCATGGGGATGGTCTTCATCCCTGTCTCCTCTACAATGTCATGAACCTCCGTCCATAGTTCATCAGGCACTCTAGCTATCAGATCTAGTCCCTTAAATCTATTTCTCATTTCCACTTTATAATCATAAGAGATTTGATTTAGGTCATACCTGAATGGTCTAGTGGTTTTCCCTACTTTCTTCAATTTAAGTCTGAATTTGGCAACAGAGCGTTCATGATCTGAGCCACATTCAGCTCCCAGTCTTGTTTTTGCTGACTGTATAGAGCTTCTCCATCTTTGGCTACAAATAATATAATCAATATTTGTTAGGGAAATGCAAATCAAAACTACAATGAGTTATCACCACATATCAGTCAGAATGGTCATTAATAAAAAAACAAACCTACAAATAGTAACTGTTGGAAAGGGTGTGGAGAAATGGTACCCCTCTTCCACTATTTTTAGGAGTATAAATGGGATACAACCACCATGAAGAGTAGTATGCAAACTCTTTAAAAAGCTAAAAATAAAGCTACCACAAAATCAATCCCACATCTGGACATACAGCCAAAGAAAACCATAATTCAAAAAGATACATGCATCTCACTTTTAATTGAACCACTATTTACAATAGCCAGGACATGTAAGCAAGGATGTACATAACCATGAAACAACAGAGTAATAGATAAAGATGTGGTACTATGACCAACCTAGATAGCATATTGAAAAGCAGAGACATTACTTTGCCAACAAAGATCCATCTAGTCAAGGCTATGGTTTTTCCAGTGGCCACGTACGGATGTGAGAGTTGGACTGTGAAGAAAGATGAGTTCCGAAGAATTGATGCTTTTGAACTGTGGTGTTGGAGAAGACTCTTGAGAGCCCCTTGGACTGCAAGGAAATCCAACCAGTCCACTCTAAAGAAGTTCAATCCTGGGTGTTCTTTGGAAGGAATGATGCTAAAGCTGAAACTACACTACTTTGGCCACCTCATGTGAAGAGTTGACTCACTGTAAAAGACTTTGCTGCTGGGAGGGATTGGGGGCAGGAGGAGAAGGGGATGACAGAGGATGAGATGGCTGGATGGCATCACCAACTCAATGGATGTGAGTTTGAGTGCACTCCGGGAGTTGGTGATGGACAGGGAGGCCTAGTGTGCTGCGATTCATGGGGCTGCAAAGAGTCGGACATGACTGAGTGACTGACTGAACTGAACTGAACACATATATAATGCAATACTGTATATATGTTACTCAGCCATAAAAAGAAACAAAATTGTGTCATTTGTAGTGATGTGGATGAACCTAGATAATGTCATATAAAGTGAAGTAAGTCAGAAAGAGAAAAACAAATATCATATATTAACACATATATGTGGAATCTGGAAAAAATGGTTTAATGATATTGTCATAAATAATGTCTATTCTTTCACTTTATAATAAAGTTTCTCAAAAAATTAGGTATAGAAGGATAGTATCTCAACATAATAAAGTCCATATAGGAAAGCTCAAGAGCTATCATCACATTCATTAATGAAAACACTGAAAGCCTTTCCTTTAAGATCAGAAACAAGGCCAAAATACCAAAGCCTATCACTTTTTTTCAATGTAGTACTGGAAATCCTAATCAGAGCTGTTAGGCATAAAAAAATAAACAAATATCCAAATCAGGAAAGAAGAGATAAAATTATTACTGCTTATATATGACATGAAATTACATGTCCTAGTGATCCATAAATAAATTATTAAACTAATAAACAAATTCAGTAACATTATAGGATACAAAAGAAATAAATAAAGATCAGCTGCATTTTATACACTAACAGCAAACTAACTGAAAAATTGATTAGGAAAACAATCTAACTTACAATAGCATCAAAAAGAATAAAATATCCAAGAATAAACTTTAAAAATGTGAAAGAACTATGTACAAAATATTGATGAAAGAAATTTAAAAAGACACAAACAAATGGAAAGAAACCCTGTGTTTATGGATTAGAAGACTTTCTACAACTAAAACATCTATATTTCCCAAGCCAATCTGCAGATTCAATGCAGTTTCTAAATCCTAATGACAGTTTTTACAAAAAAAGAGAAATCAACTCTAAAATTCATATGAAACTACAAAAGACCACGTTATTAAATCAATTTTTGAAATGAAGAGCAAATCAGGAAGCATTACACTTCTTGATTTTGTAATACACTAGAAAACTAAAACAATCAAAACAATATGGTACTGTCTTAAAGACAGACATTTAGACCAGTAAAACATAATAGAAAGTCCTGAAAATAAATCCACATTTTTACAATCCATTTCTCTTTAACAAAGATGCAAAGAATAACCAATGAAAAAGCAGTAGTTTTTTCAATAAATGGTTTTGGCAAATCTAGATATCCAGGTGCAGAATTATGAGATATAATTTGTTTATATCTTACACTATAAACAAATTCAATTCAAAACAGATTTGACCTAAATGTAAGATCTTAAACTGTAAAATTCCTAGAAGGAAAAATAGGGGAAAGATTTATGACATTGGTCTTGACAACAATTTTATGGCTATGACATCAACAACACAGGCAACAGAAGCAAAAGTAAATAAGTAGGATGCCATCAGTTAAAACGTTTCTTCACAGCAAAAAACAACAACAACAACAACAACAACAACCAACAGAATAAAAAGTAAAGCAACAGAATGGAAGAAAACATATGCAAATTTTATATATATATATATAAAGGAGAACATCTAAGAAACTCAAAAGCAATTAAAATCTATTAATACAATTAATGCAATTTTAAAAAGGGCTAAAGACTTGCCTAGACATTAAGAAGATATGTAGTTTTCAGCATAGCCAATCATCAGGGAAATGTGAATCAAAACTAGATAAGATGTCACCTCATACCTGTTAGGATATCTATTATTAAAATAACTACAATTACAATCACAAAAGACAAGTGGTGATGAGGATGTGGAGAAATTGGAGCCCTTGCACACTGTTGATTGCAGTGCAAA
The DNA here is from genome assembly GCF_032405125.1 of Capricornis sumatraensis. NCBI lineage: Eukaryota > Metazoa > Chordata > Mammalia > Artiodactyla > Bovidae > Capricornis > Capricornis sumatraensis. Next base: position 122,016,850 of record NC_091071.1, on the reverse strand, counting down.
ATAGTGAAGTTGCTATGGAAAATAGTATATAGCTTTCTCAAAAACTTAAAATTTGAACTATTATATGATCTAGCAACCCCTTTCTGGGTATTTATCTAAAAAATTGAAACCAGGGACTTGAGGAGATATTGACAGTCCTTTGTTCATTGCAACCCTATTCACAATAGCCCAAATGTGGAAACAAATTAAATATCCATAGACAGATGATTGTATAAAGAAAATGTGGTATATACATACAAAAAAAAAAATCACTATTAAGCCTTCAAGGGGCTTCCCTAGTGGTTCAGATGGTAAAGAATCTGCTTGTAATGTGGGATACCTGGGTTTGATCCCTGGGTCAGGAAGATTCTGGAGGATGTCCAGGAAGATCTGATTCCTGGAGAAGGAACTGGGAACCCACTGCAGTATTCTTGCCTGAGAAATCCCATGTATCCTCTTAACCTGGTGGGCTACAGTCCATGAGATCATGAGTCAGACATAACTTGGAGAGAAGAGCCTGGCAAACTATAGTCCAAGGGGTCACAAAGTGTTGGACATGCCTGAGTGACTAATACACACAAGCCTTTAAAAAGAAGTAATTCTGGATTATGAGACAACACAGGTAAACCTTCAGGATATTATGCTATATAAAATGTCAGGAACTGTAGACAAATATTGTATGATTCTTTTATAAAGTACATAAAAGCATGAAATTCATAGAATCAAAGAGTGGAATGGAGGTTGCCAGGAGTAAGATCAGTTCAGTTCAGTTCAGTTCAGTTCAGTTGCTCAGTCGTGTCCGACTCTTTGCAGCCTCATGAATCGCAGCATGCCAAGCCTCTCTGTACATCACCAATTCCCAGAGTTCACTCAGACTCACGTCCATCGAGTCAGTGATGTCATCCAGCCATCTCATCCTCTGTCATCCCCTTCTCCTCCTGCCCCCAATCGCTCCCAGCAGCAAAGTCTTTTCCAATGAGTCAACTCTTCACATGAGGTGGCCAAAGTACTGGAGTTTCAGCTTTAGCATCATTCCTTCCAAAGAAATCCCAGGGCTGATCTCCTTCAGAATGGACTGGTTGGATTTCCTTGCAGTCCAAGGGGCTCTCAAGAGTCTTCTCCAACACCACAGTTCAAAACCATCAATTCTTCGTCACTCAGCCTTCTTCACAGTCCAACTCTCACATCCACACATGGCTACTGGAAAAACCATAGCCTTGACTAGATAGACCTTAGTCAGCAAAGTAATGTCTCTGCTTTTGAATATGCTATCTAGGTTGGTCATAACTTTTCTTCCAAGGAGTAAGCATCTTTTAATTTCATGGCTGCAGTCAGGAGTAAGGGGGAGGTTAAAATGTGGAGTTGCTAATCAATGAGAATAGTTTCATTCAGTTAAGCGAGATGATTAAACTCTAGAGATCTACTTTGAAACTTTGTACCTATAGTCTATGGTAACAGATTGCATACTTGAAAATTTGTTTAGAGGGCATACTTCATGTGAAGTGTTTATGCCACAATAAAACAATCAAAATAATATTCCACAAAAGTGATTTGGAGACATGAACAAGTTTATTCTAAAATTTATGGGAAAAATAAAGCCACTTTGAAAAAGAAGAATAAAGTGAAAGATTTAACGGATGGCTAACAAACACATGAAAAGATGCTCAACATCACTTATTATCAGAGAAATGCAAATCAAGACCACAATGACATACCATTTCACACTAGTCAGAATGGCTGCAATCCAAAAGTCTACAAGCAATAAATGCTGGAGAGGATGTGGAGAAAAGGGAACCCTTTTACACTGTTGGTGGGAATGCAAACTAGTACAGCCACTATGGAAAACGGTGTGGAGATTCCTTAAAAAATTGCAAATAGAGCTGCTTTATGACCCAACAATCCCATTGCTGGGCATACGCACTGAGGAAACCAGAATTGAAAGAGACACATGTACCCCAATGTTCATTGCAGCACTGTTTATAATAGCCAGGTCATGGAAACAACCTAGATGTCCATCAGCAGATGAATGGATAAGAAAGCTGTGGTAAATATACACAATGGAGTATTACTCAGCCATTAAAAAGGATACATTTGAATCAGTTCTAAAGAGATGGATGAAACTGGAGCCAATTATACAGAGTGAAGTAAGCCAGAAAGAAAAACACCAATACAGTATACTGACACATATATATGGAATTTAGAAAGATGGTAATGATGACCCTGTATGTGAGACAGCAAAAGAGACGCAGATGTATAGAAAGGACTTTTGGACTCTGCGGGAGAGGGAGAGGGTGAGATGATTTGGGAGAATGGCATTGAAACATGTATACTATCATGTAAGAAATGAAGTGCCAGTCTATGTTCGATACAGGATACAGGATACCTGGGGCTGGTGTACTGGGATGATCCAGAGAGATGATATGGGGTGGGAGGTGGGAGGGGGATTCAGGATTAGGAGCTTGTATACAACCGTGGTGGATTCATGTCAATGTATGGCAAAACCAATACAGTATTGTAAAGTAAAATAAAGTAAAAATAAAAAAAGAGATATCTCTGGAAAAAAACAAAAGTGAAAGATTTACTCCATGTAGAATTAAGCCTTATTTTATTGCTTCAGTAATTAAGGCAGTGTGATACTGGCAGAGATAAGGACATATAAATTAATGTAACAGAATAAAGAACTCAGAAACACACCCACACTAATTCACACAGTGAATTTTTATATGAACTTTGCACAACAGCTTAACTGAAATATAATTTACATACCATAAATTCATCCTTTAAAGTTTATAATTAAGTGATTTTACTCTATTCACAGAGTTTGTAATTATTACCACTAAGTTTAGAGCAAGTGACTTTTGACAAAGATGGAAAAGCAATGCAGCAGAGGAAGTACAGCCATTTCAACAAATAAACCTCAAGTTGAACATCTTACCTGTGTGAAAGTTAGCTTGAGTCAGATCATGGACTTAAATGTAAAATGGGAAATTATGAAATTTTAGAAAAAGAAAAAAAAAATGAGAGAAAATCTTCAGAATTTAAGAGTAGGAAAATATTTCTTAAATTTGACAGCAAAAGAATGTGCTATTAAATTAGACTTAATCTAAATTAAAACCTTTTGCTTGGTGAAAGATCTTGTTAAGAGAATTAAAAAAAAAAAAAAAAACACTACAGATGGGGAGAAAAGATTTGCAAACCACACGCCCAATGAAGGACTAATATCTAGAATACATAAAAATCAAGACTCAATGAAAAAATCATTTCTTTAGAAAAATAGGTAAAATATATGAACATTTCAGTGGAAAATAAGCATATGAAAATATGTTTGATATTATTAGTCATTCGGGAAATGGAAATTATAATAATCATGAGATATCATTACAAAGTTATCACGTTTGCTAAAATGAAAAATAATTATAATATCAAATGCTGATGATTATGCATTAAAATTGTTTCATTAACACATTATTGATGGAAATGTGAAATGGTACAACCTCTCAGGTACATTATCTTATAAAACTAATATATAATTAACACATGAAATAGAAAATATGGTCATTTATTTCAGAGAAATAAAAAATTTGTTTTATGTTCATATGCAAACCTCTACACAAATGTTCAAATCAGGTTTATTCATAATACAAATACATGAAACAGTTCAGATGGTCTTCAGTTAAAGAAATTTCAAAAACTTCAACCTCCATAAAATGAATAATACTCAAAAATAGAAAAAATCAGTTAATAACTTGATGAAATATCCAAAGAATTATGCAAGTGAAAAAAGCCAATCCCAAAATGCACATCTCATATGATTCATTTATATAGCATTTTAAACTTATCAAATAGTGGAAAAGAAGAAGAAATTGGTGATTGTCAGCAGTTAAGAGAGCAGTCAGGAAAGGGAAGTGGGTATGGCTATAAAAGGGCTATGTGAAGGAGTCTTCTGGTTGTGAAACAATATTCTATTCTGACTGCAACATTATCAGTATTTATAGTAGTCAGGACATGGAAGAAACCTAAATTTCCATTGACAGATGAATGGATAAGGAAGATGTGGTACATATGTATACTGAAATATTAGTCACAAATAAGAATAGGACTGGGTCATTTATAGAGATATGGATGGACCTAGAGTCTGTCATACAGAATGCATTAAGTTGAAAGACTAAATACCATATAGTAAGGCATGTATGTGGAATCTAGAAAAATGGTAGAGATGAACCTATTTGCAGTATAGGAGTAGAGATGCAGATGTAGGAAAGGGACATGCGGACACGGAGAGGGAGGAGGGCAGGATGAATTGGGAGATTGGCATTGAATATGTACGCTATCATGAGTAAAACAACTAGTGGGAAGCTGCTGTATAACACAAGGAGCTCAGCTAGGTGCTTTGCGATGAATTAGAGAGGTAGGATGGGGTGGACAAGAGGGAGGTCTGAGAGGGGACTGATATATGTCTGAGCTCTACTGTGCTGTGCTCAGTCACTCAGTCGTGTCTGACTCTTTGCGACCCCATTGACTATAGCCCTCCAGGCTACTCTGTCCATGGAATTTTTCAGGCAAGAATACTGGAGTGAGTTGCCATTTCCTCCTTCAGGGGATCTTCTCAACCCACAAACAGAACACATGCCTTTGTGTGTCTTGTATACATATAGCTTATTCTTATACAGCAGAAGCTAACACAGAACTGTAAAACAACTATGTTCCAATTTAAAAAAAAAATTATCACTGGGTAAATTTCTTAAAAGGAGCGTGTGTTCACTCTGCATTATTTCGACAATTGTATAAAACCTACAGTTATCTCAAAATAAATAGTTTATTAATAATGATGATGATGAAACTACTTACTACCACTGTTACTATTAATAAAAATACAAGATAAGAGAAAATGCAGTCCTGGTCTTTTCATTCTGGAGTGTGCAGTAAAATGAAAGGAGGATGAACATGCATAAAAGATAATGAAAGCAAATAAATCTGAGGTGAGATACTTACGACAGTAACACAAACCATTCTGTGAAGTAATCAAGGCTCTTTGGCACTCAGGAGCCAGGATACACATTATGATTCATCCTTTACAAATTGGAAAATCCTGATTGAATCCTCTAGCCTACCTGGAACTTATTTTCTTCATGTGTGGAAGAATCATCCACATGCTCTTCAGCTAACTAACTGCGTAACACAAGATTAGTTATATCAGTACTAAACACTTCAGTTTTTCTTGGCAGTTAACTCTGTTGCATCTTCTTATTTTTCTAATGATATGTGCCTACTTGCAATGCAGCAGTATCTCAAGGAAATATACATGTATTCTGAGACTAATGCTCTAAATTATTTGATTATTTGGATATTTCATCTCCAGTCCAATATTATGCCTATGTAAATCCAAGTGTTTCAGTAGAAAGTTGGAAAAAGGATCAACTTCTCATTGTTAATAGTCATTTTAGAAAGTTGGCACCGAAGAAGATATGAAAAATCATTTACCTTAAATTCTTCATTTTAAATGTGTGGTAACAAATCCAGATAGAAGGATAACTGATGTCATAGCCTATATATTTAATGGTCTGGGAAGATAGAATGAGGCATGCTGCTGTGTTAGGGAGCTCCACTCTCTCATACCTGAAACATCGAGAATGCATGCCTATCTATGCCACATGGCAAAAAAGAGAGAGAGAGTGCATGAGAAATTGTATAACAGCACTTACATGCAGGCACACCTCACTGTGCTCCCATTCCATTGGATAAAACAAATAACAATACCACTGTGTCTAACCCAAGAGGATATACAACTGCAGCCCTTCATGTGCCGTACTCTGAATGAATAATGAAATCTTACTGGAAATGGGGGTGATGAGAAAGACTGTTTGAGACCCACTGTGAGTGACAAAATGTTACAGAGATGTCGTGAATCAACTTAAATTTATTTTGTATCTTTATATTTAGTCTGGTATAAACAATTGAATAAGAGTGATTTGCTAAATTATACCCACATGATTATATTCATGATGATTGTCTTTCACTGCCAAGCAAAATTTATCACTTCTTGACAGGTAAATTTCTTTTCTCACTGTGCACAGAAGTCTCTGTTCCCCATTCGTGCATTTGTAATCCACCAGTATTTTCTGGCTGAACTTCTGTGTACTTGATGCTAGTGGCTGTAGCAAGTTTTCTCAACCTCACCAGAATTAACATTGGGGCATGAATAATTTTGCTTTGGGGAGGGCTGTTTTCTGCATTGCAGAAAGTTTATTAACATCCATGGCCTTGACCCAGGAAGTGTCATTTACTACTTCTCACCAGTTATGAGAACAAAAAATCTCCAACATTGCCAAAATCCTCTGGGGTCAAAAACTTTTACACATTCAAAGACTGAGAACTACTGATCTACCACCTATGAACTGCCAGTTCCTTTTCTTTCTATTGTCATTGACAGCTTTTATTTCTTCAATGCCTAGCTGAAATCCTACTTTCGGTATTAAGATGTCTCCTGTTTTCTTACTTTTTGCTTTTGAGAAAGTTTCGATTTGTAACATTTTTCTCATTTAAAGTACTTTAACTTGTTGACTCATGATACAATACTTCTACAAAATTTGTTAACTGCAGCACTATTTATAATAGCCAAGACATGGAAGTATATCTTGACACATGAATGAATAAAGAAGATGTGGCATATATACACAATGAAATATTATTCAGCTATAAAAACAATGAAATAATGCCATTTGCAACAACATAGATGGATTTAGAGATTAACATACAAAGTTATCACATATATGTGGAGCTTTAAAAAAAGATACAGATCAATTTACTTACAAAGCAAATAAACTAGCAGACAGAGATAGCATACCTATGGTTACCAAAGAGGAAAAGGGGGATATATTAGGAGTTTGGGATCAACATATACACGCTGAAGTGAAGTGAAGTTGCTCAGTTGTGTCCGACTCTTTGTGACCCTGTGGACTGTAGCCGGCCAGGCTCCTCTGTCCATGGGATTCTCCAGGCAAAAATACTGGAGTGGGTTACCATTTCCTTCTCCAGGGGATCTTCCCAACCCAAGGATCGAACCTGGGTCTCCCCCATTAGAGGCAGATGCTTTAACCTCTGAGCCAGCACTGTAAATCACATATACACATTATTATATATAAAATAGATGACCAATAAGGATTTTCTATCTAGCACAGGGAACTATACTCAATATTTTATAATAACACATAAGGAGAATGAATCTGATATATATTTTTGTATATATGTATGTATATGTATATGTATATATACACACACGTATAACTGAAACACTTTGCTGTATACCCGAAACTAACACAATATTGTAAATTAAGTATACTCCAACTAAAAAAAAAAAAAAAGAAAGAAAGAAAGAAAGCAATTCCAAGAAAAAGTAAAGAACTGCATCATTATTACATAAACTGTAAGTGACAAATTATGCTTTGTAATGTGGCACCAATGCATTAGATGCAATGTTAAGATAACCTGCTAACTTCATGAAATTTTATCTAGTATATTTGTTGCTTTAGTCTTATTTTCACTGATTCTTTTATGGATGCTTATTCTGCTTCTGTTAGAAAAGAGTACCAGAATTCCATTAGGGTCTTTTGTTTTTTGTATAATATTTTATGTCATATAAAATATTTTTTATTAATTGATTATTTATTTGGGGTCTAAAAGACAATTGCAAGGGGCACTTTAGTTCTTATGGCAAAACTCTATGCTTTAACAATTAGTATTAGCCTTATTTTAGATATGAAGAAATTGAGTGTCAAAGATTTAATGGTACGTATTTGACAGAGTCTGTACTCTAGTCCAGGCTGATTGAATTCGTAGCACATATTCTGTAACTGCTATCATTAAACAAATAAAAACTATTTATTGCATTATTTTCACTCCTATTGTCTTAATTTGGGCGTGATTGCGCAAGGCCAAGTATACCTGGTGGCCATACACAAATCAGCAGAAGTCATCACAATATGGCAGATTCACCTTCTCGTGTCAAACTGTCATGGTCCAGTGGGAACTTTCAGTCCCCAGCATTGTCCATCAGGAGCCCTTTGAAACACTTTTCTTAACCTTTACTCCAATGATGGAATGCTATTTGACACCTAGAAAAATGAAATAAGCAAATAAGAAATCACTCTAAAGTATATATATTAGGATGTGAGTTGAGTCCTTTTTAATTGACTGGATATATGCCACTTTTTATTATGGGCCATTCTGTAGTGGTGAATTGTGACTCAAAGTTCTTTATTTGTTGAAACCCTATAAGCACAGGACCATTTGTTTTGTCTGCATTATACAAAGGTTCCATATTCTTTTCAAAAGTTGGACTTATTAATTTAGTAAAACCAACATATTCTTCTGACTTCAAAATCAAAACATATTATCTGACATGTGTGATAACAAGACAGAAAGTTTGAAACTGGAACTTTCCTGAAAGAGTAATTTCAAGAACAGTTGCTATAATTACACATGTTTGTTTTATAGGGTTAAGTTAAGCTAATCTATTCAAAAGATAAATTCAATTTACAAACCAAAACTTTTTTTAAAGGACTTTGATTTTTATCCTATAGTTCCCAAGCCCAGGCTACTTGATATTTCCAAATGACTGAAGCTGTCTGTGATCCTTTTCTGTTATCCATTCTGCACATGGCATAGATACACATTTAGAGTTAATGAGCCAGGGAGGAGCCTGCACTTTTCATTTCTAAAACAGTCCTTTCTGTTCTGATGGAACTATTTGAATAATCTCAAAGTCTGTTCACAGTGTGAATTCACCCGAAACTCCAGGACGTTTTCCTTCTGGGGATAAATCAGGACCAACCTGTAACACCTCTCCTTCCTTTTACACTAGATCAAAGAGTTCCTCAATTTGTTCACAAAGGAAAGTTTTGTAATATGAGGAGATAATGAGTCTTGTTCCCTAAGACTCTGGTACCCAGTCTCATCCAGGGCCCCTCTCCCTCCCTCTTATTTCTCAAGTGCAGTCCTAGACCTTGCATCCAGGAAGGGAAGAGCTTGCTGTTCTTTCCTAGACTGTGTGTTGGCCACTGCCAGCACACAGGTGGCAGTAGAGGACTGAACTGAAGCAAGCAGCCTTTGCTGTTCCATTTCCACAAGCCTGGTGCTGCAGCCCTGTGAGCCCCACTGTAGCAGAATCACTCAAACAGCCCTGCTACCTGAACATGGGCTCCATCATGGTCATGCTAGCCCAGACTGGAGTAGTTCCAAAGGCAAATAAACTGCCAGATTCGATGTGGCGTGTTGAGCCAAGTCTGCCTCTGTGGCTTCAGCAAGCATCTGTTTTCTTTCCTACATCTTACAATTTGCTTCAATTTCTATCTAAATAATTTTTCACTCCACTACATTTTCTTATCTCTTAAAGAAACATCATCATTATTTCAGGGAAATTGCCTTTACAAGTGGAAAGTAAGGAAGAAGGGAGGGGAGATGGAAGAAAGGGAGAGAAGGAGGCAGAGAGGGAGGGAAGGAGGGACTAACCATTTATTTATAAAGTAAATAATATAGCTCAACAATATAATATTCTTAAAACATTAACAGTGAAGTTAAATACATTCTGTTAGTCTATTATCTACAAAATAAATGTCAAATGTCTTGTCAAAAAAGGAGGTGTCTGTTAAATTCACAATAAATAGGGTGCATCTCTGGTTCCAGCTCTTCCCACAAATACTGCATGACCCAGCCTTCAAGACCAAGCATTTCTCCATGTGTCTCATCCCAATGCTCCATTCTGTGCCTGTGAATAGTTACCTTTATTCCTACAATGTGCTCCTCTCCCTACAATACCTAGCAAATCACACCCTAAAAAGTCAATCCTAAAGTTGTCTTGTCTATGAAGAGCTTTTTCCTAGTACAAGTTACATTTGTTTTTATATCTTCCTTATATCTCTTCTCAGACAATTATTGGCATGGCCATGATGGATTGTGTTATTGTCCCAAAATCATTACTCCATTGTAACATTATACTTTCACAGCCTTGCTAACTGGTGGTGTTATTCCTCAGTACTTTTACTTTATAAGTCCAGGTAACTTAATTTGTTCAATAGGGCATTAGCAAGACTTAACACAAGCAGAGTCTTGGGATGTCCTTTTGTGGCTGGATTTGCCCTCTCATGCTCTGTCATCACCATGAGAAGACATACCCTGGATTACTGCTTGCCTTTCAGCCCAGATCTCAAGTAAGACACATGAAGCACATAAAAATTTGATGTGCAGTCTGGAGCCAAGATTCTGGATCAAGCCTAGATTATCTAACCCCAACTAATGCACACACTGAGGAGGGAGAAACATAAATATGAGTTGTGATAATTTTGGAATATTAGTTGTTGTTTAAAGTTAGCATTATTGTGGCAACCTCTAATTGATAAAATATTCCTCCTCTGTTAAGAACTCAAGGTAAAAAACTTATTTTCCTATATCTTGAAAAATTCTTATTAATTTAACTACATAAAATAATGATGCTCCTATTGTGATTGATATAAAGTTGACTGGCCTAAGTGTTATGTCTTCACAAAATGTAATTGTCAGATAGGACTGATAAGACACAAATATATGTAGATAAAGTGCAGAAGAATGTAATGTGTCATGAGACTCCTCACAGTCAAATTTTACAGTGTGACTAAGGAAGTTTTTGTGGCTATATGAAAGTATCTGAATGGAATTTTGAAAGCAGACAGAATTTCAGCAATCAGAAATAAAATGAATATTGTAAAAGAATGGGTCTAGATTTTCAGGGGAAAATGGAAGGGCTTTCATAGACAGATATAGTAACAAAAGCGCAAGGAAATTCACTCATTGAAAATTGTAGTTGGGCTAGTGTGTGGAATAAATAAAAGTATCATGGAACCAAGATGAAAATACTGAAAAACAATCCCAGAATTATTAATTTTAAACTAAAAATATATATTTCCTTCATTAGGCAATGAAGAATCATTTCAGTTTTCTGAGAATGTGAGTGAATTCATTCTGTATGTATTAAGATAAAAGAGTTTTAGACACGACACATGATGTTAGGATAAAATTCTGTGTGGAAAGTAGAACAGAAGTAAAAATTCAAAGACATCAAGATATTTAAAATTTCTAACAGTTAATGAAGATAAGTATATTCATGTATATTTTAAATGTATAGGTAGAAAATCACTATGATATTCAGACTCTATGACATGAATTTTAAAAAGTGATATAATACCTTTTTATTTTTCAGTGTCAGCTTTTACGGTGTGGATTTTTTTTTTTTTCCTTGCAAATAATTATAGGTGAAACATTTTAGGTGTAAACTTCCTTTGCGAAAGGAAATACATTACCTATCAAAAAATTAGGAAGTAGTAGAACAAAAAGATTTGAAGGCCACCACTTGTCCCCATTTGCTAAAGGATGAAGACATGAAACTATTTTCCTTGCCTTATAAATTTTGGAAATCCTATGTGAACAATGCATCCCCTGCCTGTACAGTCTACATTAGCATTTTTAAGGTTATAGAAATTACTAAAATTCCTTGACCACAGGCCTTTCTCCAGTGTTTTTTGTCGTTGTTCAAATAATGATTATTAATAATTAATGCAGGTGGTTCTCTGTGGGGTACAATCCAAAGAAACATTTTAAAGTGGAAAGAATTAAGAGTTACTTAATCTGACTACATACAGACAAAGATTGCTTAGGGGATTTGGGACAAAAACACATTTCTAACTCCTACAATGCTTGAAAGTTCATTCTAGCCCCAGTTAAGACTGGGCTTTATGAAGTAAAAACAGAGGAGCCACATGCTTCAGGGCCTAAAAATAAGATTAATTTGATCCATAAAGGGAAAACAGAGGAGAATGACTGAGGCAGGGAAACAAAGAAAATTCCTGTAATAAATATATTGAGAAATGATTATTTGAAATAATAATTATTTGAGAGAAAGCAAAGGTAAAAATTAGGATTGCTCTTGAGTCACTGATATTTTTAAAGGAGTTAAGATTTTTTGTTTTGTTTTCAGTTGATGTGTGAGCCAAAACAATTATATTTCTCCCATTAGCTTAAGACTCCAGTTGTTACAGAACACGGGGCTGGCTGCTCACTGCTCGAAAATCAATACTGGAGAAAGAGAAAAGCTGCTTTTAATCATAATGCTGCTAATCTGAGGAGCTGGTGGACTACCTGTCCCCCAAAAACCATCTTCAAAGATTCTACTCAGCCATTAAAATTTTTTAAAGGGAAAAAGAGATGTCACTTTAGTCAGTCATTAATATAAGGAGTCAGAGTCATCACCATTTCCCACTGCATGCAGGTTTGTTGACTTCTTGTTATCTTTCTTTAGATCCTATCTTATTCTCTGTGCACAGTTTGTTCTGAAGGGAAAGTTAGGGAAGAGATCTAATCATTTGTTAATAATTTTTTTTTTCATTTCTCCTCCTTTGATCTATAGAAATAACCAACAGGTTAGGCAAAGTATTGTGTGATTAAAAGATTTAAAAGGTGTGCTAGGGCTAGAGATGAGTAGCCCAGGAGGGTGCCTGATTTAAGTGAGTTACAGTGTATCTTTGCTTAAAGTGACAAGAAAAGGAGTTTCCTGCTGAGGGTCATTTCCTGCAAAGAGCTGCTTCCACAGATTTTGGGTAACTAAAATATTCCTTAGTTAATATAATTGAAATGTAGTTTCAGAGTAATTTTTCAAATGAAGGAGATACAAATCATATGTATGTGCTTTAATATAAAATATTATGTTCCAAACTATTAAAAACATGTTTATTTTTTATCATAGAACTACAGAAACATGCAGATATGGAAAATCATAACTGAAACAACAGAACAGATAAACATAACAGGAAAGAAAAAGAAAATCCATGGAGCATAAGAACACTAACCCTAAGTTAAAAATATCAATTAGTACCTTCAGAAAAGTTCAAAAGGCTAACTACAGATAGTAAAATAAAATCTTTAAAACAGTAGAAAAATAATCTGTTATGAAAAATCAGAGACTGAGAGTCTTGGAAATTAAAATCAAGATTCAGTTCAGTTCAATTCAGCCTCTGAGTCTTGTCTGACTCTTTGGACCCCAGTGGACTGCAGCAGACCAGGCTTGCCTGTCCATCACCAACTCCTGGAGTTTACCCAAATTCATGTCCATTGAGTTGGTGATGCCATCTAACCATCTCGTTCTCTGTCATCCCCTTCTCCTCCCACCTTTAATCTTTTCCAGCATCAATGTCTTTTCAAATGAGTCAGTTCTTTGCATCAGGTGGCCAAAGTATTGGAGTTTCAGCTTCAATATTAGTCCTTCCAATGAACACTCAGGACTTATCTCCTTTAGGATGGACTGGTTGGATCCTCTTGCCATCCAAGGGACTCTCGAAAGTCTTCTCCATCACCATAGTTCAAAAACATCAATTCTTCTATGCTCAGTTTTCTTTATAGTCCAACTTTCATATCCATACATGACTACTGGAAAAACCATAACCTCGACTAGATGGATCTTTGCTGGCAAAGTAATGTCTCCACTTTTTAACATGCTATCTAGGTTATTTGTGTTAAAAACTTTGTTAAGATTTTTTTTCACCAATTAACTCTTAAATTTTTTGGGACCTTCTACTGGTCACACGACACCTCACCATCCCCCACTCTCCCACTAACAGCCCCCTTCAAACACCAAAGTACTTGTTTATACCTCTTTGTTGATATTTTTACACTCCTACATTTTATAAAGCAGCATTCTCTTAAGTTTCCTTCTGTTTCTTTAATATCTCATGCTCTTCCCCTTCAGTAATTCAACCTTATTTTCCCTGCCCTGTATAAATGTTAACATTATGCAACTTTTTTTTTTAATCTCTTTCAGTAGTATCTTTTCTCCTTAGCTCTCAAACTTTTTACCTTACAGTATATCAACTCGTGAGACCTCAGTAATAACACAGTCCACAAAAGTTTGATTTCCTTTTCCTTCCACAAGACATCATTCTGCCCCATCACCTCATTGGTATTATGCTGAATGACCTCGTGAGTAAAAGGCGGTGACACTTCTAAACATAGTGGTAAGATATTTGATTCTCAGAAAGTGGGGAATAAATCCACTAAAATTCAGGGGCCTTCCAGCTCAGTGAAACTTCTGAGAATCCAGTGATATATGGCATGCCAAGGTATTTCTTCTAAGGTGAAGGTTAAGTTGTTGCATCTGGCTCCTCCTGAAAGCCAAACAAGGTATGATGTCTAGTGGAACTCTTGAGGTTTTAGAGGCAACGTATTTCTCATTTGAGTATAAGACCACAGCCCATCTACCAAGTAACTCAATAAAGTTGATACTGGAACTTCCCTGGCAGCCATCTGCCAGGATTCTGTGCTTCTACTGCAGGAGACATGGGTTCCATCCCTGGACAGAGAACTAAGATCCCCCATACTGCAAGACCAAAAAACAAACAAACAAACAAAAAGCTGCTACTTTTGAGTGTGGCCCACTTGATACCTGATAGAGATGGTGTCCACTTGGGTAATATCATCCAGCAGATTGTATGGCCATATGGCATTTAAAATGTCAATGGCAGATACAGATAGTTTTCTGCAGCAGGATTTTGGAGTAAAGCCTTGACATACTCTGTGGATAAATACTCTCCTTTTTCTCAAAAAGCTCTTGAATTTCTACTAAGCCTTTGTAGGACTGAACACTTAACCATGTACCACCAAGTAATCATGTTATCTGAGCTACCCATCATGAACAGGGTCTTATATGAATCACCAAACTATTAAGATGGGCATGTACATGAGTACTCCAACAGAACTTGAACAAGCATTGAGATACCTGTTAAATTACAGGGAAGTGGCACAATTTCCCCTTGTTTTTTTCTCTCCAGCCTGCCCTCATGAACAGTTTGAACGCATGAGGAGTTTCCTATAATCTGGTGACAGAGAAAGAGAAAACTTTGGTTTTATTTGCAGATGGTTCCTCCAGTATTCTCACCTGGAGAATCCCATGGACAGAGAAGACTGGCAGACTACAGTCCATAGGGTTGCAAAGAGTTGGACATGACTGAAGTGACTTAGCACCCATGCACTGCAGGATAGGCAGAAACCTCTCCAAAGTATTGCCCCTTTCTTGGACATCCCTAGAGGACAAAAGTTCATATAGTCACAGCTATGTTTTTGTTTTTCTTTTTTTATTTTTCCAGTAGTCATGTGCTGAGGTGAGAGTTGGACCATAAACAAGGCTGAGCACCAAAGAATTGATACTTTTCAACTGTGGTGCTAGAGAACTCTATGAGTCCCTTGGACAGCAAGGAGATCATTACAGGCAATCCTAAAGGAAATCAACCCTGAATATTCACTGGAAGGGCTGGTGCTGAAACTGAAGCTCTAATACTTTGGTCACCTGATGTGAAGAGCTGACACATTGGAAAGACCCTGATGTCGGGTAAGATTGAGGACAGGAGGAGAAGCGGATGGTGGAGGATAAGATTGTTGGATGGCATTATTGACACAATGAACATGAATTTGAGCAAACTCCAGAAGATAGTGAAGGACAGAGAAGCCTGGCATGCTGCAATCCATGGGCTCGCAAAGAGTCAGATACAACTTAATGACTGAACAACAAACAAAGGACAGAAGTGAAGAGAAATCCTCTTAGTAGGTACGATTTTAAGCACACTTGTTTTTGTTTTTGCTTTCGCCTCGAAGGATAAAAGGCCAGAGGTATAATTTTAGTAGTTGCAGGAGGAGGTGAAAAAGGCAACACAGCTTCAGAGGCAAGATCAGTGCACCTAGTATAGTCATAGAAACAAACGTACACAGGCACTCAGAAGGAACGTACAGAAATGATAAAAGAGATCCTAGGGAATTTGTGCGGAGTAATGACAGCATCTTCACCAAGTACAAATCTTATTTTATTACTTTTCCTGAATGTAGCACCATCTACAGGGCTTAGTCTATTGAAGAACAAAAATTTAAGTTGCTGACTTGATATATAGTTCTATCTTATACCAAGCTCCCATTTATGTGTGAATCCATCTATCTAAATGTTTTCCCTGTATCAAATGTAGCACTGCTTTAATTACTGTAGGTTTAAAATGCCTGATAGCATATATCATCAATAAATAGTCTTCAGCTTCAAACTTATCATGTCAATTCTTAAGCCTTTAATTTTTCACATGAATGAGAAGGTCAATTTCTTATTTTCACTTCATCATTGCTATTAGCATTTTAATAGGGATGCCACTGGATTTGTAGATTAACTGACATATTTGTAACACTGAGTCTTCCAATTCATACACATTCCTTACTGTTTCATTTATATAGGTACTTTATTTTTTCAATAGGTTGTATCACCATCTCTAAGAACATCTTTTTTCTATCTTTTTGATTTATTTTAAATACTAAAGTTTTGTTTCTATTCTGAACAATTTATCTTTTTAAAATGAATTTTATTTTCATTGCATAAATATGATGTTAATTTTTATACATGGATTTTATATAGCAACCTTGATGAACTCCTTAATTAGTTCTAATGTATTATAAATTCTATCATTTTTTAATGTAAATAATGATATTATCTGCACACAAAGTATTGTAACTTCTTCATTTCCATTTTTATGTCTATTGTTTTTCCTTGTTTACTTTCTTAATGAACATTCAAAGTCCAGTTCAGTTCAGTTCAGTCGCTCAGTCAAGTCCGACCCTTTGCGACCCCATGAATCGCAGCACGCCAAGCCTCCCTGTCCCGGAGTTCATTCAGACTCGTATTCACCGAGTCAGTGATGCCATCCAGCCATCTCATCCTCGGTCGTCCCCTTCTTCTCCTGCCCCCAATCCCTCCCAGCATCAAAGTCTTTTCCAATGAGTCAACTCTTAGCATGAGGTGGCCAAAGTACTGGAGTTTCAGCTTTAGCATCACTCCTTCCAAAGAAATCCCAGGGCTGATCTCCTTCAGAATGGACTGGTTGGATCTCTTTGCAGTCCAAGGGACTCTCAAGAGTCTTCTCCAACACCACAGTTCAAAAGCATCAATTCTTCGTCACTCAGCCTTCTTCACAGTCCAACTCTCACATCCATACATGACCACAGGAAAAACCATAGCCTTGACTAGACGGACCTTAGTCGGCAAAGTAATGTCTCTGCTTTTGAATATACTATCTAGGTTGGTCATAACTTTTCTTCCAAGGAGTAAGCGTCTTTTAATTTCATGGCTCCAGTCATCATCTGCAGTGATTTTGGAGCCCAAAATTAAAGTCTGACACTGTTTCCACTGTTTCCCCATCTATTTCCCATGGAGTGATGGGACCAGATGCCTTGATCTTCATTTTCTGAATGTTGAGCTTTAAGCCAACTTTTTAAATCTCCTCTTTTACTTTCATCAAGAGGCTTTTGAGTTCCTCTTCACATTCTGCCATAAGGGTGGTGTCATCTGCATATCTGAGGTTGTTGATATTTCTCCTGGCAATCTTGATCCCAGCTTGTGTTTCTTCCAGTCCAGCATTTTTCATGGTGTACTCTGCATATAACTTAAGTAAATAGACTTAACTTATTCTTTTCCCTTCCTACCTAGATAAGGATCATTTTTACTGTAACAGGGTGTTGATTCTTACTGAATTATTTTTTTTTATTTCTCCATTGAGATATTTGCATAAATATTCCAAGTATGGTAGTGATGTTTTACATTAATTTTTTTAAAAAATTATTTATTGAAAAGATAATTTCTTTGAAGAATTTTGTTGTTTTCTGTCAAACCTCAATGTGAATCAGCCATAGGTATACATATATTCCATCCTTTTTGACCCTCTCTCCCATTTCCATCCCCATCCCACCCATCTAGGTTGATACAGAGCCCCTGTTTGAATTTCCTGAGACATACAGCAAATTCTCATTGGTTATCTATTTTACATAAGGTAATGTAAATTTCCATGTTACTCTTTCTATACATTTCATCCTCTCCTTACCTCTCCCCATGTCCATAAGTCTATTCTCTATCATTTCTCCATTGCTACCCTGTAAATAAATTCTTCAGTACCATTTTTCTAGATTCCATACATACCCCTTTGAATATGATATTTATTTTTCTCTTTCTGACTTACTTCACTCTCTGTAATAGGTTCTAGATTCATCCACCTCATTAGAACTGATTCAAATGTGTTCCTTTTTATAGCTGAGTAATTCCATTGTGTATGTACCACAACTTTTTTATCCATTCATCTGTCGATGGACACCTAGGTTGCTTCCATGTTCTAGCTATTGTAAATAGTGCTGCAGTGAACAATGGGATATATGTGTCTTTTTCAGTTTTGGTTTCCTCAGGGTATATGACTAAGAGTGAGGTTGCTGGGTCATATGGTGATTTTATTTCTAGTTTTCTTAAGGAATCTCCATAATGTCTTCCATAGTGGCTGTATCAATTTACATTCCCACCAACAGTACAAGAGCATCCCCTTTTGTCCACACCCTCTTCAGCATTTATTGTTTGTAGACTTTTTGATGATGGCTATTCTGACCAGTGTAAAGTGATATCTCATTGTAATTTTGATTTACATTTCTCTAATAATGAGTGGTGGTGTGGATATTTTGTGTTTATTAGCCATCTGTATATCTTCTTTGGAGAAATATCTGTTTAGGTCTTTTTCTCACTTTTTTATCCTGTTGTTTGGTTTTTTGGTACTAAGTTGTATGAGCTGCTTGTGTATTTTTGAAATTAATACTTTGTCAATTGTTTAATTTGCTATTATTTTCTCCTATTCTGAGGGTTGTTTTTTCACGTTGCTTATAGTTTTCTTTGCTGTGCAAAAGCTTTTAAGCTTAATCAAGTCCCATTTGTTTACTTCTGCTTTATTTCCAATACTCTAGAAAGAGGGTCATGAAGGATCCTGCTTTGATTTATGTAGAGTGTCCTGCTCACATTTTCCTCTAAGAGTTTTACAGTTTGGGGTCTTATATTTAGGTATTTAAGTCATTTTGAGTTTATCTTTGTGCATGGTGTTAGGAAGTGTTCTAATTTCATTCTTTTATATGTAGCTGTCCAGTTTTCCCAGCACCATTTATTGAAGAGGATCTCTTTACCCCATTGTATATTCTCATCTCCTTTGTAAAAAATAAGGTACTGATAGGTGCATGGGCTTATTTCTGGGCTTTCTATCTTATTCTTTTGGTCTATATTTCTGTTTTTGTGCCAGTACCATACTGTCTTGATTACTATAGCTTTGTGGTATAATCTGAGGTCAGGAAGGTTGATTTCTCCAGCTCCATTCTTTCTCAAGACTGTTTTGGATATTCAGGGTCTTTTGTGTTTCCATATAAACTGTGAAATATTTTGTTCTAGTTCTGTGAAAAATACCATTGGTACATGGGTAGGGATCACATTGAATCTGTAAATTATATTTGGTAGTACATTCATTTTCATAATATTGATTCTTCCTACCCAGGAATATGGATTATCTCCCATCTGTCTATGTCATTTTTTGAGTTTTTGATTAGTGTCTTATAATTTTTTGTATACAGTTGTCTCCTTATGTAAGTTTATTCCTAAATATTTAATTGTTTTTGTTCCAAGTGTGTATGGAATTGATTTCTTAATTTCTCTTTCTGATTATTCATTGTTAGTATATAGAAATGCAAGTGATTTCTGTATATTGATTTCATATCCTGCCACTTTGCTAAATTCACTGATTAGCTCTAGTAAGTATCTGATATTATCTATAGGGTTTTCTGTGTACAGCATCATATCATCTATAAAGAGTGAGAGCTTTGCTTCTTCTTTCCTGATCTGGATTCCTTTTATTTATTTATTTATTTATTTATTTATTTACTTATTCTCTGATTGCTGTAGCTAGGACTTAGAGAACTATGTTGAGTACTAGTGGTGAAAGTGGACACCCTTGTCTTGTTCCTGGTCTTAGGGGGAATGCTTTCAGTTTTGCACCATTGAAGATAAAGTTTGTTACTCAGTTCAGTTCAGTTCAGTCCCTCAGTCATATCCAAGTCTTTGTGACCCCGTGGAACATAGCACGCCAGGCCTTCCTGTCCATCACCAATTCCCGGAGTTTACTCAAACCCATCTCCATTGAGTCAGTGATGCTATCCAACCATTTCATCCTTTGTTGTCCCCTTCTCCTCCTGCCTTCAATCTCTCCCACCATCAGGGTATTTTCCAGTGAGCCAGTTCTTCACATCAGGTGGCCAAAGTATTGGAGTTTCAGCTTCAGTATCCCTCCTTCCAATGAACACCCAGGACTGATCTCCTCTAGGATGGACTGGTTGTATCTCCTTGCAGTCCAAGAGACTCTTAAGAGTATTCTCCAACACCACAGTTCCAAAGCATCAGTTCTTTGGTGCTCAGCTTTATTTATAGTCCAACTATCACATCCATACACAACTACTGGAAAAACCATAGCTTTGACTAGATAGACCTTTGCTCGCAAAGTAATGTCTCTGTGTTTTAAAATGCTGTCTAGGTTGGTCATAACTTTTCTTCCAAAGATTAAGCGTCTTTTAACTTCATGGCTGCAGTCACCATCTGCAGTGATTTTGGAGCCCCCAAAAATAAAGTCAGCCACTGTTTCCACTGTTTCCCCATCTATTTGCCATGAAGTGATGGGACCAGATGCCACGATCTTTGTTTTCTGAATGCTGAGCTTTAAGCCAACTTTTTCATTCTCCTCTTTCACTTTCATCAAGAGGCTCTTTAGTGCTTCTTCACTTTCTGCCATAAGGCTGGTGTCATCTGCAATATCTGAGGTTATTGATATTTCCTCTAGCAATCTTGATTCCAGCTTGTGCGTCATCCAGGCGAGCATTTTTCATGATGTACTCTGCATATAAGTTAAATAAGCAGGGTGACAGTATAGAGCCTTGACAGATCCCTTTTCCTATTTGGAACCAGTCTATTGTTCCATGTCCACTTCTAACTTGCTTCCTGACCTGCATACAGGTTTCTCAAAAGGCAGGTCGGGTGGTCTGGTATTCTCATCTCTTTCAGAATTTTCCAGTTTATTGTGGTCCACACAGTCAAAGGTTTTGGCATAGTCAATACACCAGAAAAAGTTTGCTGTAGCCTTATCATATATGGCCTTTACTATATTGAAGTAGGTTCTTTCTATGTGCATTTTTTGAAAAGTTTTAATCATAAATGGGTGCTGAATTTCGTCAAAGGTTTTTTTCTGCATCTATTAAATTGATCATATGCTTTTTATCTCTCAATTTTTTAATGAGGTTTATCACATTCATTCATTTGCATATATTCAGGAATCCTTGCATACCTGGAATAAACCCAACTTAATCATGATGTATGAGTTTTTAGATGTGTTGTTGAATTCTGTGCTAAAATTTTTGAGGATTTTTGAATCAATGTTAATTGGTGATATTGGCCTGTAATTTTCTTTTTGTGTGTTGTCTTTGTCTGGTTTTAGTATCAGGGTGATGGTGGTCTCGTAGAATGAGTTTGGAAGTATTCCTTCCTCTGTAATTTTTTGAAAGAGTTTCAGAAAGATAGGCATTAGCTCTTCTCTAAATGTTTGATAGAATTCTGTGAAGCCACCTGGTCCTGGGCTTTTGTTCTTTGGGAGATTTGTGATCAGCTTCAATTGCAGTGTTTGTAATTGGGTTGTTCATAATTTCTATTTCTTCTTGGTTCAGTCTTGGAAGATTGAACATTTCTAAGAATCTGTCCATTCTAGGTTATCCACTTTATTGCCATATAGTTGTTTATAACAGTCTCTTATAATCCTTTGTATTTCTGTATTGTCTGTTGCAACCTCTCCTTTCTCATTTCTAATTTGGTTTATTTGATTCCTTTCTCTTTTTGCCTTGATGAATCTGGCCAAAGATTTGTCAATTTTGTTTATCTTCTCAAAGAACCACCTTTTAGTTTTATTTATTTTTACTATTGTTTGTTTCATTTCTTTTTTATTTATTTCTGCTCAGATTTTTATGATTTTCTTTCTTCTACCAGTTTTGTTTTTGTTGTTGTGTTTTTCTTCTTCTTCTTCTTTTTTCAGTTGTTTTAGGTGCACAGTTGGGTTGTCTGTTCAATGTTTTTCTTGTTTCTTGAGGTAGGATTGTATTGCTATAAACTTTCCACTTATAACTGGTTTTGATACATCCCATAGGTTTCAAGCTATTATGTTTTCATTGTCAGTTGTTTCTAGAATTTTTTTTTAATTTCCCTTTTGATATCTTCAGTAACCTGTTGGTTATTTAAAAATATGTCATTTAATCTCCATATGTTTGTGTATCTTATTTTTTATCCTTTTTTAAAATATAAATTTATTTATTTTAATTGGAGGTTAATTACTTTACAATATTGTATTGGTTTTGCCATACATCAACATGTATCCACCACAGGTATACATGTGTTCCCCATCTTGAACCCCTCTCCCTCCCTGTACCATCCTTCTGGGTCATCTCATACCATTGTGGTCAGAGAAAATGCTTGATATAATTTCAGTTTTCTTAAATTCACTGAGGTTTGATTTGTGACCCAATATGTAGTCTATCTTGGAGAATGTTCCATGTGCACTTGAGAAGAAAGTATTCTTCTGCATTTGGATGGAATGTCCTGAAGATATCAATGAGATCCATCTCATCTAATGTATCACTTAGGATGTGTTTCCTTATTCATTTTCTCTTTTGATGATCCATCCATTTTTGTGAGTGGGGTGTTAAACTCACCTACTATTATTGTGCTACTGTCAATGTCTCCTTTTATGTCTGTTAGTGTTTGTCTTATGTACTGAAGTGCTCCTATGTTGGGTGCATAGATATTTACAATTGTTATGTCTTCCTTTCAGTTTGATCCCTTGATCATTATGTAGTGCCCTTCCTAATTTCTTGTAATAATCTTCATCTAAAAGTCTATTTTGTCTGGTATGAGGATTGCTACTTGAGCTTTTTTTTGCTTCCCATTTGCATGGAATACATTTTTCTATCCTCTCACTAGCTGTATCCATTCAGCCAGTCTGAGTCTTTTGGGTGCAGCATTTAACCCATTTATGTTTAAAGTAATTATTGATATATGTGTTCCTATTGCCATTTTCTTAATTATTTGGGGTTAATTTTGTAGATTTTCTTTCTTCTCTTGTATTTCTTGACTATATAAGTCCTTTTCATTTGTTGTAAAGCTGATTTGCTGGTGTAGAATTCGCTTAACTTTTGCTTGTCTGAAAAACTTTTTATTTCTCCATCAATTTTGAATGAGATCCCCGATGGGTACAGTAATCTTGGTTATAGTTTGTTTTGTTTGTTTGTTTGTTTTTTCCCTTTAAGTACTTTAAATATATCCTATCATTCCCTCTGGCCTGAAGAGTTTCTGCTGAAAGATCAGCTGTTAAGTGTATGGGGTTTCCCTTGTATGTTACTTGTTGCTTTTCCCTTGCTGCTTTTAATAGTCTTTCTTTCTGTTTAGTCTTTGTTAGTTTGGTTACTCTGTGACTTGGTATGTTTCTCCTTGGGTTTATCCTGTATGGAACTCTTGTGCCTCTTGGACTTGATTGACTATTTCCTTTTCCATGTAGCGGAAATTTTCATTTATAATATCTTCAAATTTTTTCTTTTTCTCTTCTTCTGGGTCCCCTATAATTCAAATGTTGGTGCATTTGATATTGTCCCAGAGGTCTCTGGGACTATCCTCAGCTCTCTTCTTTTCTTTTTCTTTTTTTACTTTGCTCTTCAGAAGTTATTTCCACCATTTTGTCTTCCAACTCTGATTCATTCTTCTGCTTCTGATATTCTGCTACTGATTCCTTATAGAGTATTTTTAATTTCAGTAATTGTGGCATTTGTCTTTGCATGTTTATTCATTAATTCTTCTAGGTCTTTATTAATTAATTCTTGTATTTTCTCCATTCTGTTTTCAAGATTTTTGTTTTGACTGTTGTGCTTATCGTGATTTGTCTGGCTCCTTGTCTTATTCGTAGTATTGTTAAAGAAGTTTTACATGTCAAAATTTTGATACATAAAAACATGTTGCAACAGCGACACCTTATGGAGCT
The DNA here is from genome assembly GCF_032405125.1 of Capricornis sumatraensis. Taxonomy (NCBI): domain Eukaryota; kingdom Metazoa; phylum Chordata; class Mammalia; order Artiodactyla; family Bovidae; genus Capricornis; species Capricornis sumatraensis. The sequence goes on along the minus strand of NC_091071.1, from coordinate 121,992,914 downwards.
TTTAAAAAATAAAGAGAGGGGAGATGCGGGGGACGACCCGTGAAGGGTTAAATCCTGGGAGCTGCTCCGCAGGTATGCGGAGCCTTAGGCGTTGACCTAAGCTCCCTGTCCCGCCACCCTCAAGAATTTTTACAGCCCTTAAGGCTCCAGGCCGTCTTGCTCCAGGAGGTCTGGCTCTTGCAACATGTCTTAGAAGATAGATTACTTATGCATACATTGGTAGGGGTCTGGTGATAGTATTTTGAGATTAAAGAATATCCCTATACATGTCTTAAGTCATGTACTTTACCCTATAAATACCGTGGCCTAATAAAGGAAGGCATCAGACATAGTGGGTCTGATCCTCTCAACCCCATCTTTTGTCTCTCTCTCTTATTTTTCCACGCGGGGACGCTCCGTTCTCTCCCTTTGCAGGTGCGACTCTTGCTTGTGCTGGCCGCGGCACTTTACTGTCATTATTCTGAATTCCTTTTCAGGTAGCTTGCTTATTTCCTCTTCATTCATTTGGACATTTTTGTTTCTAGTTTGTTCCTTCATTTGTGTAGTATTTCTTTCTTTATTATTAATTTATTTTTAACTTATTGTGTTTGAGGTCTCCTTTCCCCAGGCTTCAAGGATAGTTACATTCTTTCCTTGAAGAAGGTTGAATCATTTCTTCCTTTTGGTTTCTGCCCTTCTAATGCTGGTACAGTGGTTTGTGTAAGCTTCATATTCAGTGAGATTAGTGCTGAGTTCTTTGTTTGTTTTTCCTCTGATGGGCAAAGCTCAGTGAAGCAGTAATCCTGTCTGCTGATGATTGGGTTTGTATTTTTGTTTGTTTGTTGTTTAGATGAGGCAACCTGCACAGGGTACTACTGGTGGTTTGGTGATGCTCGGTCTTGTATTCAAGTGGTTTTGTTTGTGTGAGTTCTCACTATTTGATACTCCCTAGAGTTAGTTCTTTGGTAATCTAGGGTCTTGGAGTCAGTGTTCCCACTCCAAAGGCTCAGAGCATGATCTCTGGTCAGGAACAAAGGTTCCACAAGTGGTTTGTTATGGCATTAGGTGAGATTAAAACCATTATCCAAAAATAAGAAACCAAAGATGAACCCCAGACAAGTGGCAGTTACAAAATCAGGCAGAGAATAATTAAAATAATGGAATATACACATATACATATACACCCATGAGCAAAATCAAAACAGTCCAACAAAAATAAAGTATAGTAGATTGACCTGGCAAACAAAAGAAATCAAAAATCATATTTACCAGTCAAGAACAAGACTAATTAAAATACAAACTGGAAAACAAAATTAAAGCAAGGTGCCAAGTGGGAAATAAAGCAATGAAAACAAAACTAACAAATATGTTGATAGGAAAGGAAATAAAGAAAATAAAGAATAGATATGCAAAGTTAAATAGAGGTAAATGAAGAAGATTTATATACATTAAAGATTAACTGCAAGGGAAAAGAACAGGAGGAAAGGCAAACAAAGGAATAAATGTAGAAAAAGTATAATAAGTTAAAAAATTAAAATAATAAAAAAGAGAAAAGAAGAAAAAAGAAAAAAAATAAATAAAAGGAAAAGCTCCTCAGAACTGCAGAAGCCCAATGTAGAGGCAGAGGTTTATAACAATAAAAATTGTGACTGAATATATGCATATACATATACATCCATAGGCAAAATCAAAAGAATCCAACAAAAATAAAGTACAATAGACTAATCCAGCAAACAAAGGAAATCAAAAATTATGTTCAGCGGTTAAGAACAAAACTACCTAAGGCACAAAATGGAAAACAAACTAAAGCAAGGTGAAGATTGGGGAATAAAGAAATGAAAAGAAAACTAACAAATATGTTGAAAGGAAAGGAGAGAAAGAAAAGAAAGAATAGATATGTGGAGTTAAATAAAGTTAAATAAAAGATTTATATACATTAAAGATTAACTTCAAGGGGAAAAGAACAGTAGGGAAAGCAAACAAAGGAATACATGTAGAAAAAATAATAATAGGTTTAAAACATTAAAATTGAAAAAAAGAGAAAAGAAAGAAAAAAGGAAAACTCCACAGAACTGAAAAAAACCTAATGTAGATGCAAAGGTTTATAACAACAATAAAATATGTGACAGGAAAAAAAAAAAAAAAGCTCAAAAGCTTAATTGGATTTCATAGTGTTAATGAAATCAACAACTACAGCAAAAGGGGGAAAAAAGAAAAAATTCAAAAGAATCTACATAACAAGTCAAAACATAAGGATTATATATATATATTTATATATATATATATATATATACATTTTTTTTTTTTTTTTCGAGTCACTGCTGTCAGAGTCCTTTCCCTCACTGAGAGTCACAGTCCACCTCACAGCCCTCGGATGCCCTCCTACACTATGCTGATACCTGGACCTGCTGTGGAGGCAGTTCAGATTCTAATCTGGTTCCGCTCCTGTGTGTTCTTGCCTCCAATGTCCACAGCTATCAGAACTAGTCCTTTTTTTTTTTTTTTTTTTTTTTTGTGGGAGCTGTCAATGACCTTTTATATACTCCATAGACACAGAATCTGCCTAGTTGATCAAGTGGATTTAATCTGCATCTTGTACAGCTGATGGGAAGGTTTTGGGTCTTCTTCCTTAACCACGCTGCCCCTGGGTTTCAACTGTGATTCTATTTCCACCTCTGCATGTGGGTCGTCCACTGTGGTTTCCTCCTGAGGCTTCCCTGGAGGACTTGGGTTTCCCAGGTGGCAGCTCTGCTCCAGTGAGAGTTGAACATGAAGGTTGCACAGCTGTTTGGCCTCTGGGGACCCTGGCAGCACCAAGTGTGAAGGACATGGACTGCCTCTGTGGCAGGAGTTATGTTCCTATCAGGGTCTTTTTTTGAAACTCTTTTAGCTGGCAGTCAGAAGGCCTCTTTGGCCAGTCTTTCTCCCTAGCTCTGCCCATTCAGGCACTTATGGGGCTTCCATGCCTGGGGTCCTTCTCTGTCATTCAGCACCTCAGGCACATAGAGGGCCTCCCTGGCTAGGGTCCTACTCTGTAGATTGGTGCATCTGTCACTTAAAGGAGCACCCTGGGTGGGGTCATTGTAGTTCAGTGTGTCAGGCATTTGATGGGCCAGCCTCTCTATTGTTCAGCTGCTGATGCTGGCAGGTGGAAAGAGAGAGGCTATGGTGATGGCTCCGCCCTCTCTGTGTGACTCAGCTATGGTAATGGCTCTGCCCTCTGTGTGTGACTGAGCCTTATCACCTTGCTTCCAGAGTTGCATGGCTTTCCTTCACCAGCATCTCCCACCACGATCTCTTCCCTCTCATCCCCTCAATCTGTCTCTCTGCAATCAACAGCAGTCCTTGCCCTAGGATTGCTCCACAATACCTGAACTCCAGCTCCTAGATGCTGCGCCTTCCAGGGGACCTGCGTCCCTATCTGGGGCATGTATGGCTGCAGCAAGGACTGTCTGATTCTCATTCCATTTAGGCTCCCACAGATCAGCTGTTTCAGTCAGCCTTATTTGTTTCTCCTCTGACTCAGATAATTGCCCCGATGTGGGGGATCAGACCCCTGCTTTAGTTCCCTCATTTGCAGAGGGCAGGTCCAGTCCTACCAACACTCCTGTTTTTCCCCCTAGTTCTTTCATCTTACCAAGTTTTGCATGGTTCTATGTATTCTTTTCCACTGGTCAGGTACTCCTGTCCACTCTCAACTGGTGTTTTGCATGCACTTCAGTGTCTGAATGTGTATTCCTGATGTATTCATAGAGAGAGATGTACTCCATGTCTACCTTCTCCTCCACCATCCATTATTATGTTTTTAAATGGTAAGCCACCATTTACTGTTTCTTCAGTGAATCTTATTTGGCTTTCGTAAAGTTAATTAAGTTTTATGACCTTATTTACTACTATGTCATTGCTCTTTAAGTTAGAAAATAAACACTTATTGTTCTTTTTTCAAAGCAAACTGATTTTGAAGGATAACTAGCATACAGAAAATTATTCAAAATATTAGTATACACAGTTCATTAAATTTCCATAAAGAAAACACACCTTATTTTTTGACATAATAAAATTTTATCCATAACATATTTTATTTTATTTCTGGCTTTTTTTATTCATCCTTATAAAGATTCATTCATCCCTAGAGTTTGGAGTTATAATTCATTGACTCTTGTTTTATATGAATATTTGTTGAATAAGTATATTTCAGTTTATTGATTTTACTGTTATGAACACCTGAATTACATCAAGTTTATGGTCATTTCTACAATATAAATATTGCTGTCATACCTTTGTTTATTTTTCCTTAAAGGTAAAATTGATTTAGTGAAATGAACAGATCTTATGTTTAATACTCAAATAGCTATGAAAAATGCTCAACACCTCAGTTGTAATATAGAACATTTTCGTCACTCCTGAAAGTTCCATGTGTATCCGTTTCAGTCATTTTCCCCTTTTGAAGGGGAAGCTTCTGCTAGTCATGAGAAATAGTCATCACCATGAAGGGTCTTAGTGTTTTTCTAGAAATAAAAAGATAGAAAAATTGAACTCATAAAATCAGCTCCTGAGAATATCTAACTACCTGAAGACCTGTTCTGCCACATGTGCTATGTGCTAAGTCACTTCAGTCCTGTGACTTTATGACATAGACTGCCTCATTTCTGCTCTCTGCCCTGAACTCCTTTAGGAGGTGTTGGAGGTCAGCAGCTACAGCAGCACATGACTTAATCCCTGTTGAAGCAGATGGCAAGTGACATAGAAAGTTCCAGTTTGTGGTTGACACAACCTTAATGTGTTCTTGCAAGTATGGAAGAGAACACAGAAGATCGATTATATCTGCAAATGTTTTGTCTAGAAAGAAATTGAACTACCGATCAAATAATCGGGATTGAAGCTAGAGGAATCAAGGAAAAATATGAGCTCTCTCTTTGTCATTATAGTTGATCCTTTAGCATAAGGTTTATACTTCTTGAAAAATATTTTAATTCTTTGTATCTTGTTTATATCCTAGACAAGAATGTTAAATTCTTAAGGGTAAGGCCTATGTCACATATATTAATAGTTTATTTTCTGCCTACCACAGTGCTTAGTACAATTTAGGAAAACAGTAAATCTCTACCGCTATATTTTAGTTAAATATGTGTTGGCTACTTCCAAGTATAGTATAAGTGCTTTAAAGGCCAGAATAATCTGCTAAGATTTTTAGCACGTAATGCAAAGGGCTATTTTTCAGAGACCAATAAATTGTCCTGATTGACATGTTTCTACACAGTTGCATGATATAATTTATTGTCATGACTAATGTAACTGATTTGACAATATTTGACTGCACCTACAAAGAATTAGAAATTTAAAATTCTTAATTCTTTATTTATAATTTCATTAGGAACATTGTTAAGCATCTATATGTACCACACACTGCACTAGGAGTTATCAGTTAAGGATGCAACCAGAAGTAGAATCATCCCTGCGTTTAAAGGGCTATGTATTATGTACTATTTTATTTGGAAGCGAAGGATAAGCAAGGAAACAAATAATCACAACACAATAATATACGTTAAAAAATAAGTAGGAACACATTTCTATGGGAGGAAGGAGAATAAATAGTTCTTTTAACCCAGGAAAATGGAGGAGTATCAAACAAGAAATGCCTTTTAGGGATATTGACGAGTCGGGTGAATTGTAGAGGCTTATTCAGGGTCAGCCAATTAAAAAGGAGCTGTGCATTCCTAGCAATGGAAAGTTATCTAAAGACAAAGGCATGGCTGTGAAAAAGCATATATGGTACTTTCAGAAAATAACTAACAACATAGTTAAGTTTGATACATAAGGAAAAGGAGGGAGGACTGGAGAGTTAGATGACATCATGATGGACTGGCTATGTGTCATCTCAAGTGTGGAATTATAGCCTAAAAGAGATTTTTCACCCACTTAATTGTATGATTTTTCAAAATCTCATGAGATCCCACTCTCTAAACCCAATAGATGAGACCCCCTACAATTACTATTCAGTATTCTTTCCTGGAAATGTTTATTCACCTTCTGAATTTTCCCTAATTCTCTGTAGATTGCCAGAGGGAATGAAACCCTGAGTTTCTTTCAGAATAAAATGCCAGGCATGCAGTTAACATTCATAGTAAATGTTTCATTTGGAGTTTCAGCCAAGAGAAAGCATTACTCTAGGAGACTTTGCCTAAAATGATGTTAATCTGGTATATTTAAATAAGGGGAGGGGATAAATAAAAAGTGCCTCATTCCAGATTCAGCAGTGAGTGACTGAGAGAACACTACTGACAGACCTTCCTGAACCCCAATCCCTGCCAATAAGCTTATGATATTAAACACCCTTAGGTGTAAACCCAAATGCTCTAACTTCCTACTCAAGCAATAGCACTTTTATACTTCTGTTTTGCATGCTGGCTTTATTACAGAGTTCCTAAGGGAATGCTAAATTGCTGGGAGTTTTCTTCATGCCTGACTTTGAACATTAACCTTTAGGCTATCAAATTGCCTAAATTAAATGTCATAAAAATACCTTTAGGTTATCATATTGCATAAATTATGCATCATAAAATATGAATAAACAGACTTTAAACATGATTGCATCCCTTGTGAAGCACGCAGAGAGAATTCTCCACAAACATGCAGAGCTGCTAAAATATATTTCATGTGATTTCTGTTCAGGCTTGATTTGAGGCAAAAGGAGAGCTAAAGGTGCCTTTCTATATTGCAGGCTCCATGCCCAGAATGAGGAGAGGAAACACTTTCTGTTTTTAGTGATATGAGTTGGGCTTTGACATTGCAGCTTGAACCACACTGATTTGTCCTATTGTTGTGAAAGATCCTGTAATAGCCTGAACTGTGTACATGTCAGATTCATATGTTGAAACTTTTATCCCCCAGTAAGGTTGTATTGATATTTCAAGATAGGGTCTTTAGGGAAGTCATTAAGATTAAATGAAGTCATAAGTGTGTGGAAGGTCCATGTGAGAACCCAGGAAAAAAGTGATTGTTGACAGGCTAAGAAAAGGAGATCCACCAGAAACCAAACTCATTGGCACCTTGATCTTGGACTTCAAGCCTATTGTACTGTGAGAAAATAAATGTCTGTTATTTAACCTTCTAAACTGTGGTCTTTTTTAATGGCATTCCTAGAAGACTAATATAAACATCTTAGATGGAGGCACTTGGGTGAAAGTACAGTGAGTCCCCTTCATATGAACCTTCAAGTTGAGAACTTTCAAAGATGTGGATGTGTGTATCAGGTGTGAGTGAAATTGCAGCTTCCCCTACATCCCTTATTACTGAAGATCCTGCAATTCTACCTCCCCCCTCCTCTCCCTCCTCCAACCAATAAATCGTTCCCTGTTCACTTGATGCCAGACCTTGTATGCTAGCTATTGTACTGTATTATTCTACATTTCAAGGTACTGTATTATAAGATTTAAAATGTTTTATTTATTTTGGTGTTTTTTAATGTATTATTTGTGTGAAAAAGTATCATAAACCTATTACAGAACTGTACTATGTAGCTGCTTATGTAAGCTGAGTATATAGGCTAACTTTGCTGGACTTATAAACAAAGTGGATTTATGAACACACTCTCAGAACAGAACTCATTTGCATGTAGAGGACTTAATGTATAGGATAGTTTAGGGAAAATATACTGGAATGCCTCTACAAAGACTCAGAAAGTACCTTAAAGGATGTAATTAAATACCTTTCTTTAGTTACTGTTATTTTCAGCCTCTAAGATGTACTCCAATGAACCAAAGATACTCATTTTCATACTCTTCGAATATTCTCTACCCCTTTGAGTGTGAGTTGAGACTAGGGATTAGCTTCTAGAAAATAGAATATGACAGAACTCACATTGTTGTTGTTTAGTCCCTAAGTGATGTCCCAATCTTTTGTGACCCTATGGACGGTAGCCTGCTAGGCTGCTCTGTCCTTGGGGATTCCCAGGGAAGAATACTGGAGTGGATTTCCATTTTCTTCTCCAAGGGATCTTCCCAACCAGGGGCTGAACACACATTTCCTTCATTGCAGGTGGATTCTTTTTCACTGAGCCACCTGGAAGCCAGGTAAAAGTCATAATGTTATTAACTTCACTTTGCCAGAATTTGTAAGCAAAAATTCAGGATGCCCAATTAATTTTAACTTTTAGATAAACATTTTTTTTAGTACATACTTGCCACATGTAATGTTTAAATATTCTTGGAAAAGTATTCTTTATCTATGTATACTGTATTTGGGGGGCTTCCCTGGTGGCTCAGAAGTAAACAGTCTTCCTGAAATGCAGGAGACCTGGGTTCCATCCCTGGGTCAGTAAAATCCCCTGGATGAAGGCATGGCAACCCACTCCAGCACTCTTGCCTAGAGAATCCCATGGACAGAGGAGCCTGGCGAGCTGAAGTCCATAGGATTGTACAGAGTCAGACATGACTGATGTGACTAAGCAGCAGCAGCAGCATGCTGTATTTTATCTGACAATACTAGGCTAGTTCAAATGGAATGTGAAATAAATGATGGAATATCACTCCCAACATTATGCTACAAAAATCTGGTTTCCATCCTGGATGCTCCCACCTCTCTCTTTTAACAGAAAAGAAAAAAAGTGAAACACTTTTCTTTTCCACAATGAAGAGCAATAGAGAAAAATTAAATCATTTCCCACATATCATTTTCTTAAAACAAGTCTGCAAAGACATATTTAGCACTAAGTGAAAAAGAATAAAAAGAGAGAGAAACTACAAACAACCATAGAATGTAATCTATAAAGGAAATATTTAATGATGTATTTTGTTTTGCTAACCTTTCGAATTTTACTTTTCCTAATTGAAAAATCAGGTATCTGTCTTAAATACTGGAATACACCTGTGAACCTCAATTTTATATCAGAAATAGACCAATATTTAGAAGGAAGTCAAGTTTGGTGCCCTCTGGATGTTCTTTTTCCTAGTTTTCCCAGGAAAACTGGGAAGCCAGTTTTTCTATTCTGAGCTCTCTTTGGAAAGTAACCAAGTGTTGTCTCTGCCCAAGAAAGAGAGGTCTGGAAACAATCATGAGAGTGAGTTTGGAAGTTGATACTTCCACACAAAAGCCTTAAGATGATTGCATCCCCGATCAATACCTTCATTATAACCTCTCTGATTCAGAGAGATCAACTAAATTGTGTTTATTTTGTCAATCCATAGAGCAATGATGTGAGAATTGTTTAAATGTGCCAAGCTTTGAGAATTTTGCCATGCAGTAAAGGCTTCCCTCATAGCTCAGCTGATAAAGAATCTACCTGCAATGCAGGAGATCCTGGGTTGATCCAGGTTCGATTCCTAGGTTGGGAAGATTCCCTGGAGAAGAAAATGACAATCCACTCCAGTATTCTTGCCTGGAAAACCCTATGGACAGAGGAGCCTGGAGGGCTATAGTCATGGGGTCGCAAGAGTCAGACACGACTTAGCGACTAAATCACCACAATGGGTAATTATTACAGAAGCTGAGCCCTCCCCAAGTCAGTCACTTCTTCAGTCTTCACTGTTCTTTACTTGTTAGTACACCTGGTTATTCTGTAGTGCAGGGATTCCCACCTTCAATGAACTAAAGTCTGAGGATTTGAGGTGGAGCTGATGTAATAATAATAATAGAAATAATGTGTACCACAAATGTAATGTTCTTGAGTCATCCTGAAACCACTTCCATGTCTCAGTCCATGGAAAAATTGTCTTTCATAAAACTGGTGCCAAAAATGTTGGGGAATCACTGCTTGGGTATACAGTTTAATCATCACCTCTTCTAAGAAGCTTTGTCTGAATTTGAAGGATCTTCTTATACATATTCATAATATATTCAAAGTAGTCTTATTGCATTTACTACTACACTATACTTCAATTTTACTTTTAAAATTGTTTGTTTCCTTTTATTCTCTGACTAGTTGAAAGTTTTCAGGCTAGCACTATGTATATTGTACAGTGAGTGACAGCAAAGAGTAGATACGTGAGAATGATCAGAAGCACATTAAAAATAATGATCAAGTTTTGGCATAACTCTTCAGGATTTTTGGAAGGGGAATAAACTCTGATTGTTCTCTCTTCCAATTAAAGCATAGGGGACATTCACTAGAAAGAAGTTTGGGGGTGAGATTTCTGGAAGTCTTCACAACCAAGAGGCATTAGGTGGAGAAAATTATGAAAAGAGAGAAGGAAATTATACTCCTTCTGTTTTCCAAATGGCTGAACTCAGAACATCAAGAGATGTTATATTTGATCAAGAGTGTGGGCCAGACAATCTGAGTCCTACCTTGTATGGCACTTTTGCCTTCAGAAAATACCTTTAACTGTCTATACTTTACCTCTCTCATTAATAAAATAAAAGTACAAGAAGGCTGAGTGCCAAGGAATTGATCCTTTTGAATTGTGGTGCTGGAGAAGACAATTGAGAGTCCCTTGGACTGCAAGATCAACTAGTCAATCCTAAAAGAAATCAACCCTGAATATTCTTCAGAAGGACTGATGCTGAAGCTGAAACCCCAATTCTTTGGTCACTTGATGTGAAGAGCCTACTAAGTGGAAAAGACCCTAATGCTGGGAAAGATTGAGGGCAGGAGGCGAAGGGGGCAACAGAAGATGAGGCAGTTGAATGTCACCACTGACTCAATGGACATGAGTTTAAGCAGACTCCAAGAGATAGTATAAAATGGGGAAGCCTGTGTGCTGCACTTCATAGGGTTGCAAAGAGTGAGGCATGATTTAGCAACTGAGCAACAATGACAACAGGTAAAGAAAAATTGATGTGTGGTAAGTGTTAAAAGTAGGCTAAAAAAAATGACCTCATTGCAATCAATATTTCTGTGATAATGTATATATGCATTGTAAGAAAAAGCATAAGTGTATAGACTATATAACACAGTATGGCTTTTCCTCAAAAAACAAAAAAGAGTTGCCATATAACCCATAAATGCTACACTTGAACACCTAACTGGAGAAAACAATACTTCAAAAAAATAAATAAATATCCTGCACCGCAATGTTCATAGCAACACTATTTGCAATAGCCAAGGCATGGAAACAATTTCAATGTCCATCAACAGATTCATGGATAAAGAATAGTTGTACATATATACAATGAAATACTATTCAGCCATAAAAAGGGAGAAAATAATGTCACTTTCAGGAATTGGATGGATTTAGAGATTGTCAGTTCAGTTCAGTTAAGTTCAGTCACTCAGTCATGTCTGACTCTTTGCAATCACATGAATTGCAGAACGCCAGGCCTCTCTGCCCATCACCATCTCCCGGAGTTCACTCAGACTAACGTCCATCAAGTCCGTGATGCCATCCAGCCATCTCATCCTGGGTCGTCCCCTTCTCCTCCTGCCCCCAATCCCTCCCACCATCAGAGTCTTTTCCAATGAGTCAACTCTTAGCATGAGGTGGCCAAAGTACTGGAATTTCAGCTTTAGCATCACTCCTTCCAAAGAAATCCCAGGTCTGATCTCCTTCAGAATGGACTGGTTGGATCTCCTTGCAGGCCAAGGGACTCTCAAGAGTCTTCTCCAACACCACAATTCAAAAGCATCAATTTTTCGGTGCTCGCCTTCTTCACAGTCCAACTCTTACATCCATACATGACCACAGCAAACACCATAGCCTTGACTAGACGGACCTCAGTCGGCAAAGTAATGTCTCTGCTTTTGAATATACTATCTATCATGGTCATAACGTTTCTTGCAAAGAGTAAGCGTCTTTTAATTTCATGGCTGCAGTCAACATCTGCAGTGATTTTGGAGACCCAACAAATAAAGTCTGACACTGTTTCTACTGTTTCCCCATCTGTTTCCCATGAAGTGATGGGACCAGATGCCATGATCTTCGTTTTCTGAATGTTGAGCTTTAAGCCAAATTTTTCACTCTCCTCTTTCACTCTCATCAAGAGGATTTTTAGCTCCTCTTCACTTTCTGCCATAAGGGTGGTGTCATCTGCATATCTGAGGTTATTGATATTTCTCCCGGCAATCTTGATTCCAGCTTGTGTTTCTTCCAGTTCAGTGTTTCTCATGATGTACTCTGCATATATGTTAAATAAGCAGGGTGACCATATACAGCCTTGATGTAATCCTTTTCCTATTTGGAGCCAGTCTGTTGTTCCTTGTCCAGTTCTAACTGTTGCTTCCTGACCTGCATACAGATTTCTCAAACAGAAATAGATGTTTTTCTGGAACTCTCTTGCTTTTTCCATGATCCAGCGGATGTTGGCAATTTGGTCTCTGGTTCCTCTGCCTTTTCTAAAATCAGCTTGAACATCAGGGAGTTCACCGTTCACGTATTGAAGCCTGGCTTGGAGAATTTTGAGACTTACTTTACTAGCATGTGAGATGAGTGCAATTGTGCGGTAGTTTGAGCATTCTTTGGCATTCCCTTTCTTTGGGATTAGAATGAAAACTGACCTTTTCCAGTCCTGTGGCCACTGCTGAGTTTTCCAAACTTGCTGGCATATTGAGTGCAGCAGTTTCACAGCAACATCTTTCAGGATTTGAAACAGCTCAACTGGAATTCCATCACCTCCACTAGCTTTGTTCGTAGTGATGCTTTCTAAGGCACACTTGACTTCACATTCCAAGATGTCTGGCTGTAGATTAGGGATCACATCATCATGATTATCTGGGTCGTGAAGATCTTTTTTGTACAGTTCTTCCGTGTATTCTTGCCACCTCTTCTTAATATCTTCTGCTTCTGTTTGGTCCATACCATTTCTGTCCTTTATCGAGCCCATCTTTGCATGAAATGGTCTCTTGGTATCTGTAATTTTCTTGAAGAGATCTCTAGTCTTTCCCATTCTGTTGTTTTCCTCTATTTCTTTGCATTGATCGCTGAAGAAGGCTTTCTTATCTCTTCTTGCTATTCTTGGAATTCTGCATTCAGATGCTTATATCTTTCCTTTTCTCCTTTGCTTTTCACCTCTCTTCTTTTCACAGCTATTTGTAAGGCCTCTCCAGACAGCCATTTTGCTTTTTTTGCATTTCTTTTCCATGAGGATGGTCTTGATCCCTGTCTCCTGTACAATGTCACGAACCTCATTCCATAGTTCATCAGGCACTCTATTGCCGTGAGCCACCACGGGAGATCCCACCCATGACAAGGTCATGTGGAAGAGAACTGTTAAGCAAGGCTTCAGAACTCAACGGGCTCCCTAGGCTTTCTTGAGCATCTACCCCCCAAACCAGAATCTGTCTGTTTTACTATTTCATGACTTTCACCAACTCCTCTGACATTAACAGGGGTCTATTCCTGACCACGTTTCTCTGGAGAAAATTAACTTAGGGCTATAGCTAATAAGTCTTCTGGACATGAGAAAAATATTTCCAATCAAAACCCCTCTGTTAGCATTATAGCTTGCTTGGCAGGTATATTCAGACCCTTGCAGCTACGCATATGATTATTTATATCCTCCCAACTGTGAGAGGCACAGAAAGCCTAAAACATAGAGCCTTTCAAAGAGTTAAAAGTTATTAGAGTAGTGCTAATGTAGGATTTCATTATTGGGCCAATGCTTGTTGCTAAGTTCCCATATCTCTTATCCACTGTGCACCTGGGAATGCATTAGTTAACATAGTTGGAAAGTAAGAAAAACAAGTGTAGCCTTGAAATTAACCACATCAGACTTTTGAGCTAATTGGTTCTTTCTTGTAACTCACTGCACCTTTACTCCGTGAGAAACGTAACTTATTTAATACTTTTTGAGGCTGACATAGATTAGAAATATAAGAAAAAAAATATTTCAAGGGAAAATAAGTTTTCTGGTTGAGAAGCCTCTATCAAAAGAGGGTCATAAAATGTTCACAGGCCTCCAAGGCCAGAAGATAATGTACACAATATTGTTTATGGGAAAGGTTTGCAGAAAAAAAATCCTGGTTTCGATACAGACAAAACAGATGTAATGTTTGGGCTGACTCTGTATGACTTTGCCTCTTTCATTTCCCTCTATGTACAAGTAAAGGTATAAAAGACCCTTTTAAAAATAAAAAAAAATGGGCCTCGCTTGAAGTAGCTTGGTCTCCTCGTGTCAATCATTTTCTCCCTCTCTCTCTCTCTCCCTCTTTTTTCAGGCTGATCTCTTGGAGCACAGAAGCTCCCTGCGTTCACTTATCTGCCCGGGTTTCTAAGACTTGAACAGGATGACGTTCTGCATCTTCACTCCCTTGGGAGACCAGGAAGGCACCTGTGGTCTCCGTGAACAGGGCAAACTTCTTGTCTCTAAGTTTTATTGGCTTTCTATGTAAACCAAGGAATATCAGCCTCTTTCTCTCTTCTATTTTCTTATCTACAATATTCTTTCCTCATCTCTCTCTAAATCATTCACCGACGCCATTTTTCCTTCAGGTTCCCCTGGATCCTGTGGGGGCTGGACCCCAGCACTCTATCTATCATATCTATGGCCTTAAATCTATTTCTCACTCCCACTGTTTAATCATAAGGGATTTGATTTAGATCATACCTGAATGGTCTAGCGGTTTTCCCTACTTTCTTCAATTTAAGTCTGAATTTGGCAATAAGGAGTTCATGTTCTGAGCCACAGTCAGCTCCTGGTCTTGTTTTTGCTGACTGTATAGCTTCTCCATTTTTGGCTGCAAAGAATATAATCAATCTGATTTCAGTGTTGACCATCTGGTGATGTCCATGTGTAGAGTCTTGTCTTGTGTTGTTGGAAGAGGGTGTTTGCTATGACCAGTGTATTTTCTTGGAAAAACTCTATTAGTCTTTGCCCTGCTTCATTCTGCATTCCAAGGCCAAATTTGCCTGTTACTCCAGGTGTTTCTTGACTTCCTACTTTTGCATTCCAGTCCCCTATAATGAAAAGGACATCTTTTTGGGGTGTTAGTTCTAAAAGGTCTTGTAGGTCTTCATAGAACCATTCAACCTCAGTTTCTTCAGTGTTACTTGTTGAGGCATAGACTTGGATAACTGTGATATTGAATGGTTTGCCTTGGAGACAAACAAAGATCATTCTGTCATTTTTGAGATTGCATCCAAGTACTGCATTCCAGACTCTTTTGTTGACCATGATGGCTACTCCATTTCTTCTGAGGGATTCCTGCCTGCAGTAGTAGATATAATGGTCATCTGAGTTAAATTCACCCATTCTAGTCCATTTTAGTTCGCTGATTCCCACGTTGAAGTTCAGGAACAGTGGAGGTAAGGAGATAACCCTCGTCCAAGGTAAGGAGCAGCGGCTGCGCTTTGCTGGAGCAGCCATGAAGAGATAGTCCATGCCCAAGGTAAGAGAAACCGAGTAAGATTGTAGGTATTGCAAGAGGGCATCAGAGGGAAGACACACTGTAACCATTCTCACAGAAAACTAGTCAATCTAATTGCACTAGGACCACAGCCTTGTCTAACTCAACGAAACCAAGCCATGCCTGCAGGGCAACCAAAGATGGGCGGGTCATGGTGGAGAGGTCTGACAGAATGTGGTCCACTGGAGAGGGGAATGGCAAGCCACTTCTGTATTCTTGCCTTGAGAACCCCATGAACAGTAGGAAAAGGCAAAATGATAGGATACAAAAAGAGGAACTCCCCAGGTCATTAGGTCCCCAATATGCTACTGGAGATCAGTGGAGAAATAACTCCAGAAAGAATGAAGGGATGGAGGCAAAGAAAAACAATACCCAGTTGTGGATGTGACTGGTGATAGAAGCAAGATCCAATGCTGTAAAGAGCAATATTGCATAGGAACCTGGAATGTCAGGTGAATGAATCAAGGCAAATTGGAAGTGGTAAAACAAGAGTTGGGAAGGGTGAACGTCGACATTCTAGAGATTGTCATACTAAATGATATGTCAAACTGAGAAAAAAAAAAGTCATATAATATTGCTTAAATGTGGAATCTAAAGTATGATACAAATGAACTTATTTATTAAATAAAAATAGATTCACAGACATAGAAAACAAACTAGGTAATTCTTGGTATTGCAGATGGTTTAGTGAAACATAATAGAATTAAGCATTTTATCCAAAGTCACAGAACTAGTAAATGTTGACACTAAGACTTGGCTACAGCCGTGAAAATAAAAGATGCTATTCCTTGGAAGTAAAGCAATGGCAAAACTAAACAGCATATTAAAAAGCAGAGTCATCACTTTGTCAAAAAATGTCCATATAGTCAAAGCTATGGTTTTTCAGTAAAGAAATGCAAAAAAGCAATATGGCTGTCTGAGGAGGCCTTACAAATAGCTGTGAAAAGAAGAGAGGTGAAAAGCAAAGGAGAAAAGGAAAGATATAAGCATCTGAATGCAGAATTCCAAAGAATAGCAAGAAGAGATAAGAAAGCCTTCTTCAGCGATCAATGCAAAGAAATAGAGGAAAACAACAGAATGGGAAAGACTAGAGATCTCTTCAAGAAAATTACAGATACCAAGAGACCATTTCATGCAAAGATGGGCTCGATAAAGGACAGAAATGGTATGGACCTAACAGAAGCAGAAGATATTAAGAAGAGGTGGCAAGAATACACGGAAGAACTGTACAAAAAAGATCTTCACGACCCAGATAATCATGATGATGTGATCCCTAATCTACAGCCAGACATCTTGGAATGTGAAGTCAAGTGTGCCTTAGAAAGCATCACTACGAACAAAGCTAGTGGAGGTGATGGAATTCCAGTTGAGCTGTTTCAAATCCTGAAAGATGTTGCTGTGAAACTGCTGCACTCAATATGCCAGCAAGTTTGGAAAACTCAGCAGTGGCCACAGGACTGGAAAAGGTCAGTTTTCATTCCAATCCCAAAGAAAGGGAATGCTAAAGAATGCTCAAACTACCGCACAATTGCACTCATCTCACATGCTAGTAAAGTAAGTCTCAAAATTCTCCAAGCCAGGCTTCAATACGTGAACCATGAACTCCCTGATGTTCAAGCTGGTTTTAGAAAAGGCAGAGGAACCAGAGACCAAATTGCCAACATCCGCTGGATCATGGAAAAAGCAAGAGAGTTCCAGAAAAACATCTATTTCTGTTTGAGAAATCTGTATGCAGGTCAGGAAGCAACAGTTAGAACTGGACATGGAACAACAGACTGGCTCCAAATAGGAAAAGGATTACATCAAGGCTGTATATGGTCACCCTGCTTATTTAACATATATGCAGAGTACATCATGAGAAACACTGAACTGGAAGAAACACAAGCTGGAATCAAGATTGCCGGGAGAAATATCAATAACCTCAGATATGCAGATGATACCGCCCTTATGGCAGAAAGTGAAGAGGAGCTAAAAATCCTCTTGATGAGAGTGAAAGAGGAGAGTGAAAAATTTGGTTTAAAGCTCAACATTCAGAAAAAGAAGATCATGGCATTCAGTCCCATCACTTCATGGGAAATAGATGGGGAAACAGTGGAAACAGTGTCAGACTTTATTTGTTGGGTCTCCAAAATCACTGCAGATGTTGACTGCAGCCATGAAATTAAAAGACGCTTACTCCTTGGAAGAAAAGTTATGATCAACCTAGATAGTATATTCAAAAGCAGAGACATTACTTTGCTGATTAAGGTCTGTCTAGTCAAGGCTATGGTTTTTCCTGTGGTCATGTATGGATGTGAGAGTTGGACTGTGAAGAAGGCTGAGTGCGGAAGAATTTATACTTTTGAACTGTGGTGTTGGAGAAAACTCTTGAGAGTCCCTTGGACTGCAAGGAGATCCAACCAGTCCATTCTGAAGGAGATCAACCCTGGGATTTCTTTGGAAGGAATGATGCTAAAGCTGAAGCTCTAGTAGTTTGGCCACCTCATGTGAATAGTTGACTCACTGGAAAAGACTCTGATGCTAGGAGGGATTGGGGGCAGGAGAAGAAGGTGACGACCCAGGATGAGAGGCC
Organism: Capricornis sumatraensis; assembly: GCF_032405125.1. Lineage (NCBI taxonomy): Eukaryota > Metazoa > Chordata > Mammalia > Artiodactyla > Bovidae > Capricornis > Capricornis sumatraensis. The sequence goes on along the minus strand of NC_091071.1, from coordinate 121,975,086 downwards.
TGGATGACATCACGGACTCGAAGGATGTGAGTCTGAGTGAACTCTGGGAGATGGTGACGGACAGGGAGGCCTGGCGTGCTGCAGTTCATGGGGTTGCAAAGAGTCGGACACGACTAAGCATCTGAACAGAACTGTACAGATGTGAGAGCTGAACCATAAGGAAGGCTGAGTGCCAAAGAATTGATTATTTTCAACTGTGGTTCTGGAGTAGACTCTTCAAAGTCATTTGGACAGCAAAGAGTCAAACTGGTCAATACTAAGTGAAATTAACCCTGAATATTCATTGGATTGACTGATGCAGAAGTTGAAGCTCCAATATTTTGACCACCTGATGCAAAGGGCCAACTCAAAGGAAAAATCTCTGATGCTAGGAAAGATTGAAGGCAGAAATAGAAAGAGGCGACAACAAATGAGATAGTTGGATTGTATCACCGACTCAATGGACATGAGTCGGAGCAAATTCTGGGAGAGGGTGAAGGACAGGGAAGCATGGAATGCTATAGTCCATGGGGTCACACTGTGGTGGACATGACTGAGCGACTGAACAACAACAAAAGTCTTGACTACACAGAATCAGGATTCAGAGTCCAGGCTATTAATCACTTCACTACTTCTTCTATCCTGAAAAGTCAGTTTTCATTCCCTACATCAATTCTAGCATCTGCTACCTTAGATTTTTATCTTGGTGGAAAGTTGAGATAGATATTATTTAGGGTTACCACTTTTTTTTTTTTTTTTTTTTAGTTTCTATAAATATTTCTTTTATCTTCCTTACCTCCACCATACTTTGTCCTCAGGTCAAATAACATGGAGGGAAAACAGCCCCACCCATCAACAGAAAATTGGATTAAAGAGCTGGCATCAAGATTGCCTGAATAAATATCAATAATCTCAGATATGCAGATGATATCACACTTATGGAAGAGAGTAAAAAAGAACTAAAGAGCCTCTTGATGAAAGTGAAAAGGAGACTGAAAAATTTGGCCTAAAGCTCAACATTAAGTAAACTAAGATCATGGCTTCCGGTCCCATCACTTCATGGCAAATAGATGGGGAAACAGTGGAAACAGTGTCAGACTTTATTTTCTTGGGCTCCAAAATCACTGCAGATAGTGAATGCAGCCATGAAATTAAAAGATGCTTGTTCCTTAGAAAAGCTATGACCAACCTAGATAGCATATTAAAAAGCAGAGACATTACTTTGCCAACAAAGGTCCATTTAGCCAAAGCTATGGTTTTTTCAGTAGTCGTATATGAATGTGAGAGTTGGACTATAAAGGAAGCTGAATGCCAAATAATTAATCCTTTCGAACTGTGGTGTTGGAGAAGACTCTTGAGAGTCCCTTGGACTGCAAGGAGATCCAGCCCGTCCATTCTGAAGGAAATCATTCCTGAATATTCATTGGAAGGACTGATGCTGAAGCTGAAACTCCAATACTTTGGCCACCTGATGCAAAGAACTGACTCATTGGAAAAGACCTGATGCTGGGAAAGATTGAAGGCAGGAGGAGAAGGGGCTGACAGAGGATGAGGTGGTTGGATGATATCACTGACTCGATGGACATGAGTTTGAGTAAGCTCCTGAAGTTGGTGATGGACAGGAAAGCCTGGCATGCTGCAGTTTATGGGGATTCAAAGAGTTGAACATGACTGAGTGACTGAACTGACTGATAATTTTTTACCTTAGTCATCCATTTTCTATTTTATTCATATAATTACTTTAAAAAGTCAATTTGAGGTGTTTTTTTTTGTTTGTTTGTTTCTTTGTGTGTGTGTGTGTGTGTGTGTGAAAGAACTGTGGAAAATAAAGTTATGTTTCTGTTTAGCTTGAATTTGTTTCCTTTATGGTCTAGAAAAGATAGGCAATGCATTTTGACAATATAATGTATTTATCCTTTTGTTGAGGGTTGGAAAAAAAGTATAATCCCATCTTAGCTATCAAGCTTTATTGTCTAAGAAATAGTGTAAGGATGGCGTGGACATCAAGTGGAGTTGTTCTCGGTTGTGATGGGAGGAACACAAAGCCAGAGACACCTGAAGAGAATAGTGAATCAAAAAGGTATAGGCAACTGAGTCTAGAGTGTCAGTAGATCATGGATCATATTTAAGGCATCCTGGTGTCACTTTTCTATGAGAGAAGTGTTTAAAGTGTCATCGCCTCGTGAAAAATCATAGCTTATTGCTGTGATTGAGCTATGGACCAAAGATTGAATATCCTTGTTATATACGTATTGAACATCTATCACCTGGGAGGCAGAGTGGTGCATAGTAAGAATACTGGAGATAAATGTGCATCATATACCTGATGATTTGGAAATGGACATAACACATTGGCACACCTCAGGCACACAGCAGATTCAATTGCACACTGCTGTGATAAAGCAAATATCACAGTAAAGTGAGTCACACAGGTTTTTTTGTTTCTCAGTACATATAAAAGGTGAAAAGTGAAAATGTTAGTCACTCAGTCATGTCTGACTCTTTGCGACCCCATGGACTATAACTCACCAGGCTCCTCTGCCATAGAATTCTCCAGGAAAGGGTATTGGAGTAAGTAGCCATACCTTTTCCCAGGGGATCTTACCAACCCAAGGATAACACCTGGGTCTCCCATATTTCAGGCATATCCTTTACCATCTGAGCCACCAAAGAAGTTTACACTCTACTGTAGTCTATTGAATGTGCAATAGCATTATGAGTATATATACATTAACATAAGTATACATAAAGATTATGTATATATACACAAAAATGGTATGCATAAATTAACTTAAAAATACCTTATTGTTGAGAAAAAAAAGGTAACCATCATCTGAATCTTCAGCAAGTTTTATCTTTTGCTGCTGGAGAGCCTTGTTTCAAGGTTGATGGTCAGGATAGTGATTGCTGAAGCTTAGAGTGGTTGTAACAATTTCTTAAAATACAACAATAACAAAGTTTGTCACATTTATTGACTCTTTCTCTCATGAACAATTTCTCTGTAGCATGCAACATTGTTTGATAGGATAGTACCCAAGGAAGAACTTTTTTTTACAAATTGAAGTCAATTCTCCTAAACTCTGCTGCTGCTTTTTCAACTACCTTTATGCTATAGTCTCAACTTTATTATCATTTCAACAATCTTTTCAACATTTTCAGCAAGAGTAGTTTCCATCACCAGAAACAACTTTCTTCTCTCATTCATAATAAATAGCTCCTCTTCTGTTAGAGATTTATCATTAAATTTAGTCACATCTTTAGGTCCCACTTCTAATTATAGTTCTCTTCCTAGTGTCCCCACATCTGCAATTATTTCCTCCACTGAAGCCTTGAACCCTCAAGCCATCCATGAGAGTTAGAAACAGTTTCTTCCAAAATCCTGTTAATATGCTCACTTCTTCCAAGAATCACAAATGTCCTTAATAACACCTAGAATGTGAAATCCTTTCTAGAAGTTCTTCAATTTACTTTGCCAATATCCATTAGAGGAATACCTGTATTTAGCAACTAAGTCCTTGTGAAATGTATTCCTTAAATAAGAAATAAGACTTGAAAGTAAATATTATTGCTTGATCCATGGGCTGCAGAATGAATGCTGTGTTAACATGCATGAAAATAGTAAAAATCTTTTGCATCTCCACTAGAGATTTTGGGTGGCCAAGTACAATATATAATATTTTGAATAGAATCTTCTCTCTTTTTTTTTTTTTTCCCCCTGAGAATCAGATTTCCATAGTGGGCTTAAATATGCAGACAACCATGTTGTCAAAAGATGAGCTATGGTCCTGATTTTTTTGTTCCATTTATAGAGCACTACCAGAGTAGTTTAAGCATAATTCTTAGAGGGTCCAGAATTTTCAGAAAGCTAAATGAGCTTTGGGTTCTATTGAAAGTCATCAGTTGTATCAGCCCCTAACAAGAGAATTAGGTTGTCCTTTGAAGCTTTGAAGTCAGGCATTAACTTCTCTGTAGCAATGAAAGTCCTAGATGTCATCTTCTTCCAGTATAAGAAAATTAAATGCTACTTCAGTGAACACATGAATGATAAGAAAGAAAAACTGATTACTGATGTAGAAGATGCTTTAGTGGTCCAGATAAAAGCTCAAACTGGCCACATTATTTTCTATTTTGTCTATATTGAAAATCTGTTTGTAGTGGAGCACCCTTCATTAGATATCTTAGCTGAATCTTCTGGATAACTTGTCACAGCTTCTATTAATACATCAGCATTTGCTGCTTCACCTTGTGCTTTTATGTTTCAGAGACAGCTTCTTTCCTTAAATCTCATGAACCAATATTTGCTAGTTTCAAACTTCATTTCTGCAGCTTCCTGCTCTCTTTCAGTCTTCATAGAGTTAAAGAATGTTAGGGCCTTGCTCTGAATTAGGCTTCGGCTTATGGGAATCTTCTGGCTTGTTTGATCTATTCAGACTACTAATACTTTCTCCATATCAGCAATGAGGTTTTCTGCTTTCTTATTTTTGTGTTCACTGGAGTAGCACTTTTAGTTTACTTTAAGAACTTTTCCATTGCATTCACAACTTGACTAGCTGTTTGATACAAGAGGCCTAGTTTGGGCCTGACTCAACTTTTGGCATCCCTTCCTCACTAAGCTTAATAATTTCTATCTTTTGATTTAAAATGAGACGTGACCCCTTCCTTTCATTGAGCACTTAGAGGCCATCATAGGATTATTAACTGGACCAATTTCAGTATCATTTTGTCTTAGGAAATAGGGATGCCAGAGCAGAGGGAGATAAATGGGAAACTGCTGGTTGTTGAAGCAGTCAAAATAAGTACACTCATAGATTAAGTTTCCTATCTTACATGAATGTGGTTCACAGGGCCCCAAAACAATTACAGTAGAGACATCAAAAATCACCAGTCATAGATAACCATAAGAAATATAATAATGATGGAAAACCTTGAACTTTTACAAGAGTTATCAAAATGTGATACAGAGACATGAAGTGAGCAAATGCTATTGAAAAAACGGCACCAATAGAATTGCTTGTGGTAGGGTTGCCACAAACATTTAATTTGTTAAGATACTAATCTGTGGAATGCAATAAAGCAATGTGCAACAGAAGGAGGTATGCGTTTAATTAATGTGATAGTGGAGGTATGTAAAAGTTGCCAAGGAATAGACAAAATGTAGTATATTATAGGGTGGGTAATTTTTTTCTTGCACATTTGAGGGCAGTCTGTCAGATTGGAGAGGGCATTCCAGGCAAAGAGTACAATTTAGGCAAAGACATCACCATATGAAAGAAAGAATATTATACATTTTGGAAACGGCAAGCCCATCTATGTGGATGGGATGGGGAAAAAGTGTCTTTCTAAAAGATAAACACACACTGGCTTATCTAAGGGCCAGATTAAGAAAAGCATTCTATGTCATGATCAGGAATCTAGATTTATACTATAGAAGTCAAATAAAATCATCCACAGGCACAGGCATAAAAATTTTTATTTCAGGCATTTGGCTGTGTTGGTGGTCGGGGTATTTAGAATCAACAGGAGTGCAAAGAAATTTATTGATATAGTCAAGTGAGAAATGATATTAACTCTAAAAACAGGAATGGATTAAAGGCAGTTTGACAATAGAAAAGAGTAACTTGTTGATCACTTAGGTAATGTGAGTGAGGAATAGAAAATAATCAATGTTAACTCTAGATTTCTGGCTTGGATAGCAGTGTGAACTCTTTAGTATGTTTAGGTATCTACGATGCTGCAGTCCATGGGGTCACGAAGAGTTGGACATGACTGACCGACTTCACTTTTGCTTTTATGCATTGGAGAATGCATTGAATGGCAACCCAATCCAATGTTTTTGCCTGGAGAATCCCAGGGACAGTGGGGCCTGGTGGGGTTCCATCTATGAGGTCGCACAGAGTCAGACACAACTGAAGTGACTCAGCAATAGCAGCAGCAGCAGCAGGTAAGTATCACATTCATCTTCTTTGAAATAAATAGTTGAGGGTATTGGCAAAAAGGTTACTTTCTATTCACACAAGAAGTTTCAAAATTAGAGTTCATAACTAGCATAATAGATTCAAGAAGCTGTAACCAAGCAAGACCCTATGGAGCCTTCCCAGGATGTCCTCTACCAGATTGTTGCTTGTAGAACATCTTTAGTTTTGCAGGCCTCCCCTGAGCCTGGCTCGAGAGTATATAATTGAAAAAAAAAAAAAAAGTGAATATGTGGTTAGAAAAATAGCAGTTGGTAATGATTATATACTTTTAAATAACATGTCAGATTATAAAATTTATACATTCTGGTTTAACTTCCTAGGTATTCAAAAAAAAAAAAAAAAAAGCAGTTGGGCCAGGAAAACTAGTAAGATTTTTAATGCTTATTTTTTAAAAGAAGTACTAAATCAGCTATATAATAACTACAGTCTTTAGCTCTTTTCTGAAGGACATAGATAACAATTTCTGAACCATATACCTGAGTTATTTTGCCGATAAAAATCCTCAGCAGATGGAAAGAGTTAACTACATGATGACCATGAGACATAATACTCAGACTGGTTGGAACCAGAGGGCTGAGGGTTGAGATTCATAAGGGAGCATCCTGTTACTTCAGTTCAGTTCAGTTCAGTTCAGTCGCTGTTGTGTCCAACTCTTTGCGACCCCATGAATTGCAGCACGCCAGGCCTCTCTGTCCATCACCATCTCCTGGAGTTCACTCAGACTCACGTCCATCAAGTCCGTGATGCCATCCAGCCATCTCATCCTGGGTCGTCCCCTTCTCCTCCTGCCCCCAATCCCTCCCATCATCAGAGATGTTTCCAATGAGTCAACACTTCACATGAGGTGGCCAAAGTACTGGAGCTTCAGCTTTAGCATCAGTCCTTCCAAAGAAATCCCAGGGCTGATCTCCTTCAGAATGGACTGGTTGGATCTCCTTGCAGTCCAAGGGACTCTCAAGAGTTTTCTCCAACACCACAGTTCAAAAGCATCAATTCTTCGGCGCTCAGCCATCTTCACGGTCCAACTCTCACATCCATACATGACCACAGGAAAAACCACAGCCTTGACTAGACGGACTTTAGTCGGCAAAGTAATGTCTCTGCTTTTGAATATGCTATCTAGGTTGGTAATAACTTTCCTTCCAAGAAGTAAGTGTCTTTTAATTTCATGGCTGGAGTCACCATCTGCAGTGATTTTGGAGCCCAAAAAAATAAAGTCTGACATTGTTTCCACTGTTTCCCCATCTATTTCCCATGAAGTGATGGGACCAGACACCATGATCTTCGTTTTCTGAATGTGGAGCTTTAAGCCAACTTTTTCACTCTCCTCTTTCACTCTCATCAAGAGGCTTTTTAGTTCCTCTTCACTTTCTGCCATAAGGGTGGTGTCATCTGCATATCTGAGGTTATTGATATTTCTCCCGGCAATCTTGATTCCAGCTTGTGTTTCTTCCAGTTCAGTGTTTCTCATGAGGTACTCTGCATAGAAGTTAAATAAGCAGGGTGACAATATACAGCCTTGACGTACTCCTTTTCCTATTTGGAACCAGTCTGTTGTTCCATGTCCAGTTCTAACTGGTGCTTCCTGATCTGCATACAGATTTCTCAAGAGACAGGTTAGGTGGTCTGGTATGCCCATCTCTTTCAGAATTTTCCACAGTGCATTGTGATCCACACAAAGGCTTTGGAATAGTCAATAAAGCAGAAATAGATGTTTTTCTGGAACTCTCTTGCTTTTTCCATGATCCAGCAAATGTTTGCAATTTGGTCTCTGGTTTCTCTGCCTTTTCTAAAACCAGCTTGAACATCAGGGAGTTCACAGTTCACGTATTGCTGAAGCCTGGCTTGGAGAATTTTGAGCATTACTTTATTAGCATGTGAGATGAGTGCAATTGTGCGGTAGTTTGAGCATTCTTTGGCATTCCCTTTCTTTGGGATTGGAATGAAAACTGACATTTTCCAGTCCTGTGGCCACTGCTGAGTTTTCCAAACTTGCTGGTATATTGAGTGCAGCAGTTTCACAGCATCATCTTTCAGGATTTGAAGCAGCTCAACTGAAATTCCATCACCTCCACTAGCTTTGCTCATAGTGATGCTTTCTAAAGCCCACTTGACTTCACATTCCAAGATGTCTGGCTCTAGATTAGTCATCACATCATCATGATTATCTGGGTCTTGAAGATCTTTTTTGTACAGTTCTTCCATGTATTCTTGCCACCTCTTCTTAATATCTTCTGCTTCTGTTAGGTCCATACCATTTCTGTCCTTTATCGAGCCCATCTTTGTATGAATATTCCCTTGGTATCTCTAATTTTCTTGAAGAGATCTCTAGTGTTTCCCATTCTGTTGTTTTCCTCTATTTCTTTGCATTGATCGCTAAAGAAGCCTTTCTTATCTCTTCTTGCTATTCTTTGGAATTCTGCATTCAGATGCTTATATCTTTCCTTTTCTCCTTTGCTTTTGACCTGTCTTCTTTACACAGCTATTTGTAAGGCCTCCCCAGACAGCCATTTTGCTTTTTTGCATTTCTTTTCCATGGGGATGGTCTTGATCCCTGTCTACTGTACAATGTCACGAACCTCATTCCATAGTTCATCAGGCACTCCATCTATCAGATCTATGCCCTTAAATCTATTTCTCACTCCCACTGTTTAATCATAAGGGATTTGATTTAGGCCATACCTGAATGGTCTTGCGGTTTTCCCTACTTTCTTCAGTTTAAGTCTGAATTTGGCAATAAGGAGTTCATGTTCTGAGCCACAGTCAGCTCCTGGTCTTGTTTTTGTTGACTGTATAGAGCTTCTCCATCTTTGGCTGCAAAGAATATAATCAATCTGATTTCAGTGTTGACCATCTGGTGATGTCCATGTGTAGAGTCTTCTCTTGTGTTGTTGGAAGAGGGTATTTGCTATTACCAGTGCAAATACCAGTGCATTTTCATGGGAAAACTCTATTAGTCTTTGCCCTACTTGATTCCGCATTCCAAGGCCAAATTTGCCTGTTACTCCAGGTGTTTCTGACTTCCTACTTTTGTATTCCTATTACTTCACCACCAACAAATTAGAAGAAAGTCAGATATTCTGCAGCCTTTCCCCCCAAGTTGCCTTTAAAAACTCTTCCTTAAAACTCATGAGGGAGTTCAGGTCTCTTGAGTGCAAGCCACCACTTCTCTTTACTTGGTCTTGCAACAAACCTATCTGTGCTTCAAACTCTAAAGTTTCAGATTGTTTGGCTTCACTGTGGATCTCACATACAAACTTGGGTTTAACAACGATTTGATCAGAGATCTATTCCTTTTCTATTTCTCTTAGCCATTCTGTTGGCTGTTTCCAGCTATGAGGTCACCTTATAGTTCAGAGTTGGTACAAGAATTTAAATCTTCATATCTATTCAGTTCAGTTCAGTTCAGTCGCTCAGTCGTGTCTGACTCTTTGCTACCCCATGAATCACAGCACACCAGGCCTCCTTGTCCATCACCAACTCCCAGAGTTCACTCAGACTCACATCCATCAAGTCCGTGATGCCATCCAGCCATCTCATCCTGGGTCGTCCCCTTCTCTTCCTGCCCTCAATCACTCCCAGCATCACAATCTTTTCCAATGAGTCAACTCTTCACATGAGGTGGCCAAAGTACTGGAGCTTCAGCTTTAGCATCATTCCTTCCAAAGAAATCCCAGGGCTGATCTCCTTCAGAATGGACTGGTTGGATCTCCTTGCAGTCCAAGGGACTCTCAAGAGTTTTCTCCAACACCACAGTTCAAAAGCATCAATTCTTCGGTGCTCAGCCTTCTTCACAGTCCAACTCTCAAATCCATGCATGACCACAGGAAAAACCATAGCCTTGACTAGATGGACTTTAGTCGGCAAAGTAATGTCTCTGCTTTTGAATATACTATCTAGGTTGGTCATGACTTTTCTTGCAAAGAGTAAGCATCTTTTAATTTCATGGCTGCAGTCACCATCTGCAGTGATTTTGGAGCCCCAAAAATAAAGCCTGCCAATGTTTCCACTGTTTCTCCATCTATTTCCTGGGAAGTGATGGGACTGGATGCCATGATCTTCGTTTTCTGAATGTTGAGCTTTAGGCCAACTTTTTCACTCTCCACTTTCACTTTCATCAAGAAGCTTTTTGGTTCCTCTTCACTTTCTGCCATAAGGGTGGTGTCATCTGCATATCTGAGGTTATTAATATTTCTCCCGGCAATCTTGATTATGTAGGCTAAAAATGGGATGAGAAAAAATGGGGGAAAAGTCAATGATGCACCATTCTTACTCTTTTTAAGGAGCTTCCTTGAGAACTTTATATAACTTTCTAGTTATATATCTCATCCATCAGACCTGAGTCATAGCACCACACCTAGGTATACCATATGTGTGTGTGGGTATGTGTGTGTGTGTTAAGTCACTGCTTCAGTCATGTGCCACTCTTTGTAACCCTCTGGACTGTAACCTACCAGGCTCCTCTGTCCATGGGATTCTCCAGGCAAGAATACTAGAGTGGGTTGCCATGTTCTCCTCCAGATGCTGACTCCTTATTTGGTAAGAATGTGCATATATTCAATTTAGAGTCCTGCTCCTAAAACAGAAAATGAGAATGTGGGAACAACTGTTGGTCTCAGTAACAAATACAGGAAACTTGGGCATGAAAGAAAATAATATCTTATCTAGATATTTAAACTGTACAAAGCCTACTAAATGTTATGCACAGAAGGGAGCCTCAGTAAAAGTTTTGTTTTGAGCCATTTTTTCCACATGAATTTTTCCTTTATCATCCTTGAGTCTTCATTTGTTTTGTGAAGTGAAGTCAAATCACTCAGTTGTGTCTGACTCTTTGCAACCCTATGAACTGTAGCCTGCTGGGCTCCTTTGTCTATGGGATTCTCTAGGCAAGAGTACTGGAGTGGGTTGCCATTTCCTGCTCCAGGGGATCTTCCCAACCCAGGGATTGAACCTGAGTCTCCTGAATTTCAGGCATGTTCTTTACCCTCTGAGCCATCAGGGAAGCCTGTTTTGTAAATGCTACCAAATATTTAAACCAATATCACATTTTTTTTTTTAATTGCAATATTTTACCTTTGTTTCTTGGTTGCTCCAAGGGTAGAATTTAGTTTGGACTTTTATGTATGTTTTGAGGGGCATTGATGGAACTATAAAGTTGGGCATAGAGTTAAGAATGAGAGTACTTCATTCTACTTAATTTTTGAAATATGTTCCCTACCACTGTCACCACAGAGACACAAATCAAACGCTACTTCTTTTTTGCTTTACTAAATTATATCTTCATTCTTTATTGTAAATAGAGCTGTTTGACTTTTGTTGCGATCTTGATGTTTTCTGTTTGTTTGTTATGTTTTACTTCCACTTCCAAGAAAGAAAACAACTTTATCTTTTACTCAGAGGAGGAAATATTATAGCATTTTCTGCATAAAAGGTTTATGATTTAAATCCTTGCCTACACTGATGAAAATGTACAGATACATATTTGTTGAACACATGTTAAATTCTCAGCAATAGTAAACAAAGGATTTCAGTGTTTAAGCTGTCAGTAAATTTCCCCATAGAACGTGTCCCAAAGGTGTAACAGGAATAAAAGTATCAAGGTGATCTGTTTTACAAGAGTCATTATTATAAAGTTAACATAAGAGTCTTCCTAAAATCAGTGCCTGGATGTGTGCATGCCTGAGAAGCTTGGGGTAACTACATTGGACAATCTCTCTGCCTCCCTGGTAGATGATAGCATTGCATGACTCAGAGGGCATGTGAGGGTGAAACTATGTGACCAGTTTGGGTCAAAGAGTTTTCAGTGACTGTGACAAACATCATATAATTACTGGTGAAAGGCTCTCTGGAGAGCTCTCTTCTCACTATGGAAGAAACTGAAGAATTTCAAGATGATAGCAAAATAAACTTCCTAAATCATGAAGGTCATATAACATGAATAAGGATCAAATTGTTAGGTAGTTACAATAGGAAAAGGGAGTCCAGAATGGCTGGGGCTAAAAGACAAGAAAGGGAAAAGCCTGCAAAAATAGAACAAAGGAAGTTCCAAGGGCCAGAGTGAGGACCTCAGGTAGAGCAAACAGCAGTCCTGGCTAGCCCAATTTACATAGGGCAGGTCCAGGGAGAGGAGAAAAAAACACATAAAAAGAGACGCCAAAGGGCCGGGGATCTCTCTCTTTCTCTCTCTCTCCCTCTTTTCTCTTTGCATCTTTTGGGTCTGCATGCCCTCACTCCTCGAGGATGCATTTTCCTTCATTTTCTGAATTAAACTGAGCTGTAACATGAAACTGTAACACTGGTCCATCCAAGAGCTGTAATGCTGTTCCGTTGCTTCACATTTTTGTTATGATGAGACACAACTGAGGAAATTAAACACTCCCCTGACAAAATCAAATTCCCTCTTTTTACTATTGTTGTTGCTATTGCTACTGTTACCTCAATACAATCTGTCCATCTTGAATAAAACAGATCTCAATGATCTTTGTTTTTAAAGAATATGAGGAAACAACCATGGAACAATAGATGGTATTTTGCTGTTAGTTTACCAAGAAAGCCTGTTTGCTGGAAGTGACCTAATTCACTATATGTGAGAGATTAGATATTGGGATTTCATAATGGGATTGCTTGACTGGAATTCTTATATACAAAAAAAAGAGATTCCTATTGTCTTTATATGATAACCAGACTCCCCATCTCAGTTTTCAAAACCCTCAACACTGGCTACAGCCAACTTACCCTAATTATCCCACAAATTCCCACTGCTTCTGCTCAACTAATTGCTACATTAATTAGCATATTCTACATTAATTCCCGCTTTTATGCTTACACCTGGGCAGATGCCTTCACCTTTATTGCTTTCTCTTTTCCCTTCTTTATAATTATATCCTGCAGGAATATAAGTGGAAATGATAAAGACCTCTAAAAAATCTCTTCTTAAAAATAATGAAGAAATTTCAAAATGGTAAACAGCACTTAGGCAATCTAATATTCTGACATTTGTCTGATTTTTTGTCTGTCTCAGGGTACTCATGGGCTAAAGTTTAGACTTTCCCTAACCAGTTGAGGTTCAGGCTTTTCCTAACCAGTTGAGGTCAGAGACTTAAACATGAATTGCCCATTTGGCCCCAGCTTCTATTTCCTCAGAAAAGGATGTTATCCTTGGAGGCCATTGAGTAAAGGCTAAAGCCTAAATTCTGGGCCACTGGAAGCCCAGGCCCCTTGCTGTGAATCTGGGGACTGACTGATCAGATTCTACTGTTGTCTTCTTGTAAAAAAGAATAACCAATGGATGAATGATGGATAAATGGAGAACCATGAATGCACAGTACTGTGCACATATGTGTGCACACAAATCTCTGGGTGGAAACATTTCATGAGCATGAGAGCCAGCAGAATATTAACTGAAAATGTCAACTACAGGCTTGCAGCATTTGTTCAAGGAAAACAGCTAAATCTTGATAAGGAGAGTAGGGTAATAACATTTTAACTTGTCTTTTCCATACTCCTCTTTTCAACTGCAGGGTAACATTATGTACCAACAATTGCATCCATGTAAAAACAAGCAGCAGCTGACCAGAACAAGAAAAAGTGAATTTGGAGCCCCTTTATAGCCTCATCTCAGAGAACTGTCATTATTTAGCCTGGGTGGTGATTCACTGGAAAAGCACATTTTCAAGATTTCCTTTATCAGGGCTTACTTGGAACTTGCTCAGTGAGAAAAGTCTTTTCCCAGGAATGTCTGTCAGCACTTATAAAAGAAATCTTAACTTCACTCATGCATGTGGCAGGGCATAACAGTTGGGAAAAACTATAGGTTAACCAAAATGCTTAAAACTTGAGCAAGTAGCTATTCCTAGGAAGTTTGAATATTTGTGATGAATTCCTTATAATCTAGAAAGCCATATACAAGTATAGGACTATATGCCTACCAATTAAAAGACTAGGAGAGATCTAAGAAGTTGCTTTCATTGTGATGCTGAGTTTCTGTGCAAATAGAGAGTGAAGGTTGAAGCTGAGTGGTAAACTGCCGCTATTTTTGGTGAAGGTGTTCCCAATATGCACTCAGAACTCCTCATCAAAGGCACAGAAACTCACTGCTTCCAACAGTTTAAGAAAATCTGTCTCCAACCATTAAGGTAACTGAGCAGAAATTTCAATGGCCACACATGTTTAAGACTACATGTATTATATAATTAAATCAGTATATCCACTAAACTTGAGAAGAACAGAGAAATAACTCCAGGAAATGAACAGATGGAACCAAAGCAAAAACAATGCCCAGCTGTGGATGTGACTGGTGATGGAAGAACAATATTGCATAGGAACCTGAAATATTAGGTCACTGAATCAAGGCATACTGGAAGTGGTCAGACATGAGATGGCAAGAATGAACAGTAACATTTTCAGAAACAGTGAACTAAAATGGACTACAATGGGTAAGTTTAATACTCATTCAGATGACTATTATATCTACTACTGCGGATAAGAATCCCTTCAGTTCAGTTCAGTCGCTCAGCTGTGTCCAACTCATTGCGACCCCATGAATCGCAGCACACCAGGCCTCCCTGCCCACCACCAACTCCCCGAGTTCACTCAGACTCACGTCCATCGAGTCCATGATGCCATCCAGTCTTTTCCAATGAGTCAGCTCTTCACATGAGGTGGCCAAAGTACTAGAGTTTCAGCTTTAGTATCATTCCTTCCAAAGAACACCTAAGGCTGATCTTCAGAATGGACTGGTTCGATCTCCTTGCAGTCCAAGGGACTCTCAAGAGTCTTCTCCAACACCGCAGTTCAAAAGCATCAATTCTTCAGTGCTCAGCTTTCTTCACAGTCCAACTCTCACATCCATGCATGACCACAGGAAAAACCATAGCCTTGACTAGATGGACTTTGTTGGCAAAGTAATGACTCTGCTTTTGAATATATTCTCTAGGTTGGTCATAACTTTTCTTCCAAGGTGTAACTGTCTTTTAATTTCATGGCTGCAATCACCATCTGCCGTGATTTTGGAGCCCAAAAAATGAAGTCTGATACTATTTCCACTGTTTCCCCATCTATTTCCCATGAAATGGTGGGACCAGATGCCATGATCTTCGTTTTCTGAATGTTGAGCTTTAAGCCAACTTTTTTCCACTCTCCACTTTCACTTTCATCAAGAGGCTTTTTAGTTCCTCTTCACTTTCTGCCATAAAGGTGGTGTCATCTGCATATCTAAGCTTATTGATATTTCTCTTGGCAATCTTGGTTCCAGCTTATGCTTCTTCCAGTCCAGCGTTTCTCATGATGTACTCTGCATATAAGTTAAATAAGCAGGGTGACAATATACAGCCTTGATGTACTCTTCCTATTTGGAACCAGTCTTTTGCTCCATGTCCAGTTCTACCTCTTGCTTCCTGACCTACATACAAAGAATCCCTTAGAAGAAATGAAACAACCCTCATAGTAAACCAAAGAGACCAAGATGAAGTACTTGGGTGCAGTTTCAAAAATGACAGAATGATCTCTCTTCATTTCCAAATGAAACCATTCAGTATTACAGTAATCCTAGCCTATGCCACAACCACTAATGTTGAAGAAGCTGAAGTTGAATGGTTCAATGAAGACCTACAAGACTTTCTAGAACTAACATTAAAAAAAAAGATGTCCTTTTCATCATTGGGGAGTGAAATGAAAAAGTAGGAAGTCAAGAAATACCTGGAATAACAGGGAAATTTGTCCATGGAATACAAAATGAAGCAGAGCAAAGGCTAACAGAGTTTTGCCAAGAGAACACACTAGTCATAGCAAACATAATCATCCAACAACACAAGAGAAGACGCTACACATGAACATCACCAGATGGTCAATACTGAAATCAGATTGATTATAGTCTTTGCAGCCAAATGTGGAGAAGATCTATAGAGTTAGCAAAACAAGACTGGGAGCTGACTGTGGCTCAGATCATGAACTCCTTATTGCTAAATTCAGACTGAAATAGAAGAAAGTAAGGAAAACCACTAGACCATTCAGGTATAACCTAAATCAAATCCCTTATGAATATACAGTGGGTTCAAGGAATTAAATCTGATAGAGTGCCTGAAGACCTATGGATCGAGGTTCATGACATTGTACAGGAGGCAGGGATCAAGACCATCCCCAAGAAAAAGAAATGCAAAAAGGCAAACAGTTGTCTGACGAGGCTTACAAATCGTTGAGAAAAGAAGAGAAGCTAAAAGCAAAGGAGAAAATGAAAGATATACCCATTTGAATGCAGAATTCCAAACAAGAGCAAGTAGAGATAAAAAAGCCTTCCACAGTGATCAATGCAAAGAAATAGAGGAAAACAATAGAATGTGAAAGACTAGAGACCTCTTCAGGAAAATTAGAGACACCAAGGGAAAGTTTCATGCACAGATGAGAACAATAAAGGACAGAAAGGGCATTGATATAACATAAGTGGAAGATATTAAGAAGAGGTGGAAAGAATACACAGAAGAACTATACAAAAAAAATATATTTTTGACCCATATAATCACGATTGTGTGATCACTCACCTAGAGCCAGATATCCTGGAGTGCAAAGCCAAATGGCTTTAGGCAGCATCACAATGAACAAAGCTACTGAAAGTGATGAAATTCCAGCTGAGCTATTTCAAGTGCTAAAAGATGATGCTGTGAAAGTGCTCCAGTCAATATGCCAGCAAATTTGGCAAACTCAGAAGTGGCCACAGGACTGGAAAAGGACAGTTTTCATTCTAAGCCCAAAGAAAGACAATGCCAAAAAATGTTCAAACTACCACACAGTTGTACTCACTAGCACAATAGCACAGACTGCTCAAAATTCCACAAGTGAGGTTTCAACAGTATATGACCAAGAATTTCCAGATGTTCAAGCTGGAAAGGTAGAGGAACAAGAGATCAAATTGCCAACATCCATTGGATCATAGAAAAAGCAGGAGAGTTCTAGAAAAACATCTACTTCTGCTTTGACTGTGTGGATCACAATAAACTGTGGAAAATTCTTCAAGAGGTAGGAATAACAGACCGCTTTACCTGCCTCATGAGAAATCTATATGCAGGTCAAGAAGCAAAACTTAGAACTGGGCATGGAACAACAGACTGGTTCCAAATTGGGAAATGATTACAACAATGCCGTATATTGTCACTCTGTTTATTTTACTTATATGCAGAGTACATCATGTGAAACGCAGGGCTGGACAAAGCACAAGCTGGATTCAAAGTTGCCAAGAGAAATATCAATAACCTCAGATATGCAGATGACACCACCTTTATGGCAGAAAGTGAAGAGGAACTGAAGAGCCTCTTGATGAAAGTGAAAGAGTAGAGTGAAGAAGCTGGCTTGAAACTCAACACCCAAAAAACACAGATCATGGTGTCTGGTCCCATCACTTAATGGCAAATAGATGGGGAAACAATGGAAACAGTGAGAGACTTTATTTTCTTGGGCTTCAAAATCACTGCAGATGGTAACTACAGCCATGAAATTAAAAGACACTTGCTTCTTGGAATAAAAGCTCTGTCAACCTACGCAGCATATTAAAAGCAGAGACATTACTTTGCTGGCAAAAGTCCATGTAGTCAAAGCTATGGTTTTTCCAGTAGTCATGTATGGATGTAAGAGTTGGATCATAAAGAAAGCCGAGCATGGAAGAATTAATGCTTTTGAACTGTGGTGTTGGAGAAGACTCCTGAGAGTCCCTTGGACTGCAAGGAGATCCAACCAGTCAATCCTAAAGGAAATCAGTCCTGAATATTCATTGGAAGGACTGATGCTGAAGCTGAAAATCCAATACTTTGGCCACCTGATGTAAACAACTGATTCACTGGAAAA
Source organism: Capricornis sumatraensis (assembly GCF_032405125.1). Lineage (NCBI taxonomy): Eukaryota > Metazoa > Chordata > Mammalia > Artiodactyla > Bovidae > Capricornis > Capricornis sumatraensis. Next base: position 121,957,300 of record NC_091071.1, on the reverse strand, counting down.
GACCCTGATGCTGGGAAAGATTGAAGGCAAGAGAAGGGGATGACAGAGGATGAGATGGTTGTATGGCATCACTGATTTGATGGACATGAGTTTGAGCAAGCTGCCGGAGTCAGTGATAGGCAAGAAAGCCTGGTATGTTGTAGTCCATTGGGTGGCAAAAAGTCAGATATGACTGACCAACTGAACTCAACTGAATTGATCCACTAAACAAACTACAGTGTCAATAACAGCATCAACAGCAAAGGGTAACAGAAACAATTCCTGGGGTGAGGGAAGAAGTTTATTTCCATATTTAATTCGCAATATTTTATAGAAGGTTTAATTTTCAACAAAGATTATGAGATATGCAAATACACATAGAGAACTGCAAGTAGTAGATCAAACAGAAAAAACAAAATCTATTAAAAGAAATTATCCCTGAGTCGGTAAAAAAAAAAAAAAAAAAGAACTTAATAGAAAAAGCCTATAAATGGATTATATTAGTTAGTTCAGTCGCTAGTCGTGTCCAACTCTTTGCGACCCCATGGAGCCCCCGAAAATATTATCAGCCATTGTTTCCACTCTTTCCCCATCTATTTGCCATGAAGTGATGGGACCTGATGCTATGATCTTAGTTTTCTGAATGTTAGGCTTTAAACCAGCTTTTTCACTCTCCTCTTTCACTTTCACCAAGAGGCCTTTAGTTCTTCTTCACTTTCTGCCATAAGGGTGGTGTCATCTGCATATCTGAGGTTATTGATATTTCTCCCAGCAATCTTGAGTCCAGCTTGTGCTTCTTCCAGTCCAGCATTTCTCATGATGTACTCTGCATACAAGTTAAATAAGCAGGGTGACAATATACAGCCTTGACATACTCCTTTTCCTATTTGGAACCAGTCTGTTGCTTCCTGGCCTGCATACAGGTTTCTCCAGAGGCAGGTCAGGTGGTCTGGTATTCCCATCTCTTTCAGAATTTTCCACACTTTATTGTGATCCACACAATCAAAGGCTTTAGCATAGTCAATAAAGCAGAAATAGATCTTTTTCTGGAACTCTCTTGCTTTTTCCATGATATAGCGGATGTTGGAAATTGGTCTCTGGTTCCTCTGCCTTTTCTAAAACCAGCTTGAATATCTGGAAGTTCACAGTTCACGTATCACTGAAGCCTGACTTGGAGAATTTTGAGCATTACTTTACTAACGTGTGAGATGAGTGCAATTGTGCGGTAGTTTGAGCATTCCTTGGCATTTCCTTTCTTCGAGATTGGAATGAAAATTAACTTTTGCCAGTCCTGTGGCCACTGCTGGCATATTTAGTGCAGCACTTGCACAACATCATCTTTTATGATTTTACATAGCTGAACTGGAATTCCATCACCTCCACTAGCTTTTTTCATATTGTTGCTTTCTAAGGCCCACTTGACTTCATACTCCAGGATATCTGGCTCTAGGTGAGGTCAAAAGCAGCAGCTGCGTGACAGCACAGGAGCGGCCAAGAGGAGCTACCACACACCCAAGCTCAGGGACAACAGTTGAGAGGAGCTATCCCATGTCCAAGGTCAGGAGCAGCAGCCGAGAGGAGCTACCCCACATCCAAGGTAATGAGCAGTGGCTGTGCTTTGCTGGAGCAACAGTGAAGAGATACCCCACGTCCAAGATAGAGAAATCCACATAAAATGATAGGCACTGAGAGAGGGCATCAGAGGGCAGACAGACTGAAACCACAATCACAGACAATAAGCCAATCTAATCAAACGGACCACAGCTTGTCTAACTCGATGAAACTAAGCCATGCTGTGTGGGGCCACCAAAGACAGAGGGATCGTGCTGGAGAGGTCTGACAGAATGTGGGCCACTGGAGAAGGGAATGACAAACCACTTCAGTATTCTTGCCTTGAGAACCCCATGAAGAGTATGCTGCTGCTGCTGCTGCTGCTAAGTCCCTTCAGTCGTGTCTGACTGTACAACCCCATAGATGGCAGCCTACCAAGCTCCACCGTCCCTTGGATTTTCCAGGCAAGAACTGGAGTGGGTTGCCATTTCCTTCTCCAGTGCACGAAAGTGAAAAGTGAAAGTAAAGTCGCTCAATCATGTCAGACTATTCACAACCCCATGGACTGCAGCCTACCAGGCTCCTCCATCCATGGGATTTTCCAGGCAAGAGTACTGGAGTGGGGTGCCATTGCCTTCTCCATGAACATTATGAACAGTATGAAAAATTAATTATATTAAATACATCCAAATAACCAAAGGAAATCATGTCTAACCAACCAAAGAGAAATATAAAAATAAAGTGTCCCCAAATAGAGAATATAAATAAAAATATAGAGATTACTCTGAAAAGAAACAACCAGGAACTTCTAAAATTTGTAAATTTGAAATATACAATACTGAAAAAAAAATCATAATAGAGGCTTTGACCAGTCAGAAGAAAAAAATCAGTAAACTTGAAGCTATGTCAACAGAGATCAACCAATCTGAAAAATATAAGGGAAAAAGAATAAAGAAAAATGAACACAACAGAGTTCTGTGGGTTGCCATCAAGCATATCATAGTACCATAATGGGAGCCTGAGAAGAGGAAAGATAGGAAAAGGCAAAAAGAATATATAAGAATAAATTGGTTGTTTAATTTCTCCAGGAGTTCTTCCCCAGCTCAGGGTCTCTCAGCAAAGAAAACGTAGAAGAGATTCATGGTGAAATTTGGAAGGTTGATTAGAAGAGGCCTTATTGGAACCCAGGATGTACTGTTACTGAGTACAAAAGAGGGCAGCTAAGAAACTCAGTCAGAAGTGTTTCTAGTTTATTTGCAAAGTTGGATTGTACTTATTGTTGTTTATATACAATACATAGAATTACTGCTTTGAGAAAACAGTAAACAAGAGTTTTGTACCTTATGAAAAGTAGAATAATCCACTTATTTCACTCTTATTTAAGTAGATAAACCCATCATGCAATGAGGAAAAGCTGTGAATAACCACAGTAACAGACACTGGAGATTTTGATACAGTCAAGATATTCTCTTTCCAAATTTTAAACATAGTCAAGTCTTCCCACTTTTTGGGAATCCACTAATGCCTTAAATCCTAAGTTTATAAAATAGTAAGATTTTAAAAACCTCTTTTTTTGTGTGATATAGGAAAAAATAGAACTTTTAAATGATTGCCTCTATTCCCTGGTGGCTCAGATGGTAAAGAATCTACCTGCAATACAGGAGACCTGGGTTTGATCCCTGGGTCAGGAAGATCCCCTGGAGAAGAAAATGGCAACCCACTCCAGCATTCTTGCCTGGAAAATCCCATGGTCAGAGTAATCTGATAAGTTACAGTCCATGGGGTCACAAAGAGTTGGACATGACTAACAGACTTCACTTCAATACTGAGAGCCATTAAAGATGTGGTAGAGTTATATTCATATTTTCCCAAAGGACATTTAAAAGCAGATAATTTTATTACCCCCCTGAATGAGCTAGATAATTAATTAGGTATCCTAATGTGATTTATTAATAGGTGCTCAGTATTAAATAACATCAGCCTTTTTCCATAGGGAATTAATTTGTATTCTGAGCAATCAGGAATGAGCAAGATACGAAACAAATGATGTTTTGGTAGCAAATGAAATCAGTTATAATAACTTTACATAAATAAAACTACTTTTAAGCCTTTCCTTGAGTTGTATTTGTGTCTCTCCAAGGCAGGGTTGTACTGCTCTGCTCTTGTGGAAGGCCAGGGGTGAGAGAACACTGATTACATTTTCAATAATCTTGAATGGCTCATATGAATCTTATTATATGTTACACTTTGGTAACTGAGATAAAAAGCAACGTAGTAGAAGTCATCATTTAGCACAAAATATTAACTGATATAAAAAAAAAATTGCCTGGTAAAAGCCATAATTATCAGAGAGGGGCCAGAGTCTGCAGACTTCTTTTCAATGCCATGTTTTATTATAAGAGAATTTAACACTTCATAGGGAGAAAAATAAGTCAGAGAGATGGCATTTATTTTTTGGGTATAAATGTTATATTTTGATTTTTATTTTATGCCCATGTACTGTTTATGGAAACATATTTCCTTGTGTTTTCCTATTCATAAATAGTTTTTGTTAGAGCAGTGATTTTTTAAAATTAATTTTTACTGGATTATAAGATATGCAGCTTCAATCCCTGGGTTGGGAAGATCCCCTGGAGGAGCACATGGCAACACACTTTAGTATTCTTGCTTGGAGAATTCCCCACGGACAGAGGAATCTGGCAGGCTATAGACCATAGGGTTGCACAGAGTCAGACACCTCTGAAGCAGCTTAGTACATAATACACAGTTGTTTTCCAATGTTGTGTTAGTTTCTGCTGTATAGCAGAATGAGTCAGGCATTGTTGTTTTTAGTCTTTAAGTCCTGTCCAACATTTTGGGACCTCATGAACTGTAGCACACCTGGCTCCTCTTTCTCCACAATCTCCCGGAGTTTGCTCAAATTCATGTACTTTGAGTCAGTGATGTTATTTAATCATCTCATCCTCTGCTGTCTCCTTCTCATTCTGACTTCAATCTTCCCCAGCATCAGGGTCCTTCCCAATAAATTGGCTCTTTGCATCAGGGGGCCAAAGTATTGGAATTTCAGATTCAACATCAGCCCATTCAATGAATATTCAGAATTGATTTCCTTTAGGATTGACTGGTTTGATCTTTGCAGTCTAAGGAACTCTCAAGAGTTTTTCCAGCACCAAAATTCAAAAGCATTGATTCTTTGGTGCCCAGCTTTCTTTATGGTCCATCTCTGACATCTGTACGTGACTACTGGAAAAACCATATTCTTGACTATAGAGACCTTTGTCAGCAAAGTGATGCCTCTGCTTTTTAATACGCTGTCTCACTTTGTCCTAGCTTTCCTTCCAAGGAGCGAGCATCTTAATTTCATGGCTGCAGTCACCATCCAGGGATTTTGGCCAAGAAAATAAAACCTCTCACTGCTTCCACTCGTTGTCCTTATATTTACCATGAAGTGGTGGGGATGGATGTCATGATCTTACTTTTTTGAATGTTGAGTTTCCAGCCAGCTTTTTCACACTCCTCTTTCATCTTTATCAAGAAGCTCTTTAGTTCCTCTTCACTTTCTGGAATTAAAGTGGTATCATCTGCATATCTAAGGTTGTTGATATTTCTCCCAGTAATACTGATTCCAGCTTATGATTCATCCAGTCTGGCATTTTGCATGAGGTACTCTGCATAAAATTTAAATAAACAGGGTGACAATATATAGCCTTGTGCTCCTTTCCCAATTTTGAACCAGTCAGTTGCTGCTTCTTGACCTGCATGCAGTTTTCTCAGGAGACAGGTGGAGTGGTCTGGTCCTCCCATCTCTTTAAGAATTTTCCACAGTTTATTGTGATCCACCCTGTCAAAGGCTATAGTGCAGTCAGTGAGGCAGCAATGTATGTTTTTCTGGAGTTCCTTTGCTTTCTCCTTGATCCAATGATTGTTGACAACTTGATATCTGTTTATTCTGCCTCTTTGAAACCCAGCTTACACACCTGGAATTTCATGGTTTACATACTACTGAAGCCTCGATTTAAGGATTTTGAACATAACCTTATAAGCACGTGAAATGAGTGAAGTTGTATGGTAGTTTGAACATTCTTTGGCATTTCCCTTCTTTGGGATTGGAATAAAAACTGACCTTTTCCAGTGTAGTGGCCACTGGTGAGTTTCCCAAATTTGGTTAAATATTGAGTGCAACACTTTAACATCATCATCTCTTGGGATTTGAAATACCTCAGTGGGGATTCCATCACCTCCAGTAGCTTTGCTGATAGTAAAGCTTTATAAGATCCACTTGATTTCACATTTCAGGATGTCCAGTACTAGATGAGTGCAAACAGCATCATGGTTATCTGGGTCATTGAGACCTTTTCTGTATAGTTCTTCTGTGTATTCTTGCCATCTCTTCTTAATCCCCTATGCTTCTCTTAGGACATTACCATGTCTGTTCTTTATAGTGCCCATCTTTGCATGAAATATTGCCTTGACCTCCAACTTTCTTGAACAGATTTCTAGTTTTACCCACTCTATTATTTTCTCATATTTCTTTGCATTAGCCACTTTGAAGTCTTTCTTATCATTCATGGCTCTTTTCTGTAACTTTGAATTCAGTTGGCTATATATTTTCCTTTCTTTCTTCCATTTCCCTTCTCTTCTTTCCTCAGATACTTATAAAAGCTCCTTAGAAAATTACTTTGCCTTCTTATATTTCTTTCCTTTGAAATTGTTTTAATCAGTGCCTCTTATACGATGTTACCAACCTCTGTCTACAATTTTTCAGGCTTTCTGTATACTAGATTTAATACCTTGAATCAATTTGTCACCTCCACTGTATAATCATAAAGGATTTGATTTAAGTTGCCCCTGAATGTGCTAGTGATTTCTCCTACTTTCTTCAACTTAAGCCTGAATTTTGCAATAAGTAGCTCATATTCTGAGCCACAGTCAATTCCAGGTTTGTTTGTTTGTTTTTGCTTACTGTATAGAGCTTCTCCATCTTTCGTTCAGTTCAGTTGCTCAGTCATGTCTGACTCTTTGCGATCCCATGAATTACAGCACACCAAGCCTCCCTGTCCATCACCAACTCCTGGAGTTCACTCAAATGAATGTCCATCAAGTGAGTTGTGCCATCCAGCCATCTCATCCTCGGTCATCCCCTTCTCCTGCCCCCATTCCCTCCCAGCATCACAGTCTTTTCCAATGAATTAACTCTTCCCAGGAGGTAGCCAAAGTATTGGAGTTTCAGCTTCAGCATCAGTCCTTCCAATGAACACCCTCGACTCATCTCCTGTAGGATGGACTGGTTGGATCTCCTTGCAGGCCAAGGGACTCTCAAGAGTCTTCTCCAACACTACAGTTCAAAAGCATCAATTCTTCCACACTCAGCCTTCTTCACAGTCCAACTCTCACATCCATACATGACTAATGGAAAAACCATAGCCTTGACTAGACGGACCTTTGTTAGCAAAGTAATATCTCTGCTTTTCAATATTCTCTCTAGGTTGGTCATAACTTTTCTTCCAAGAAGTAAGCATCTTTTAATTTCATGGCTGCAATCACCATCTGCAGTGATTTTGGAGACCCAAAAAATAAAGTCTGACACTGTTTCCACTGTTTCCCCATCTATTTCCCATGAAGTGATGGGACCAGATGACATGATCTTCGTTTTCTGAAAGTTGAGCTTTAAGCCAACTTTTTCACTCTCCTCTTTCACTCTCATCAAGAGGCTTTTTAGCTCCTCTTCAATTTCTGCCATAAGGGTGGTGTCATCTGCATATCTGAGGCTATTGATATTTCTCCCGGCAATCTTGATTCCAGCTTGTGTTTCTTGCAGCCCAGGATTTCTCGTGATGTACTCTGCATATAAGTTAAATAAGCAGGGTCACTACATACAGCCTTGACGTACTCCTTTTCCTATTTGGAACCAGTCTGTTGTTCCATGTCCAGTTCTAACTGTTGCTTCCTGACCTGCATACAGGTTTCTCAAGAGGTAGGTCAAGTGGTCTGATATTCCTATCTCTTTCAGAATTTTCCACAGTTTATTGTGATCCACACAGTCAAAGGGTTTAGCATAGTCAAGAAAGCAGAAATAGATGCTTTTCTGGAACGCTCTTGCTTTTTCTATGATCCAGCGGATGTTGGCAATTTGATCTCTGGTTCCTCAGCATTTTCTAAAACCAGCTTGAACATCTGCAAGTTCACAGTTCATGTACTACTGAAGCCTGGCTTGGAGAATTTTGAGCATTACTTTACTAGTGTGTGAGATGAGTGCAATTGTGCAGTAGTTTGAGCATTATTTTGCATTACCTTTTTTTGGGATTGGAATGAGAACTGAGTTTTTTCAGTCCTGTGGCCACTGCTGAGTTTTCCGAAATTTCTGGCATATAGAGTGCAGCACTTTCACAGCATCATCTTTGAGGATTTGAAATAGCTCAAGTGGAATTCAATCAACTCCACTAGCTTTGTTCGTAGTGATGCTTTCTAAGGCCCACTTGACTTCACATTACAGGATGTCTGTCTCTAGATGAGTGATCACACCTTCATGATTATCTGGGTAGTGAAGCTCTTTTTTGTACAGTTCTTCTGTGTATTCCTGCCACCTCTTCTTAATGTCTTCTGCTTCTGTTATTTCCATATCTCCATCTTTAGCAACAAAGAAAATAATCAGTCTGATCTCAGTATTGACCATCTGGTGATGTCCATGTGTAGAGTTGCCTCTTGTGTTTGTTGTAAAAATGTGCTTACTGTGATTAGCATGTTTTCTTGACAAAACTGTGTTAGCCTTTGCCCTACTTCATTCTGTACTCCAAGACCAATCTTGCCTGTTATTCTGGCTATTTCTTGACCTCCTGCTTTTGCTTTCCAACCCCCTATCATGAAAAGGATATCTGTTTTTGGTACTAGGCCTTGTAGGTCTTCATAAAAGTGATCAGCTTCTTCAGCATTACTGTTTGGGGTATCGACTTGATTACTGTGATGTTGAATGATTTGCCTTAGAAAGGAACTAATTTTTTTTTTTTTTCTTTTTTGGGACTGCTTCCAACTATTGCATTCTGGACTCTTGTTGACCCTAAGGGCCACTCCATTTCTGCTAAGAAATTCTTGCCCACAGTAGTAGATATAATGGTCATCTGAATTAAATCCACCCATCCCCATCCATTTTAGTTAACTGATTTCTAAGATGTTGATGTTCATTCTTGCCATCTACTGCTTGACTATGTCCAATTTACCTTGATTCATGGACCTAACATTCCAAGTTGCTATGCAGTATTGCTTTTATAGCATCGGACTTTCCTTTCACCACCAGATACATCTACAGCTGAAACTCATAACTAGTTTGTCTCAGCTGATTCTTTTTTTTTCTTGATTTGTTTTTAATTGCTTTATAGAATTTTGTTGTTTTCTGTCAGACCTCAACATGAATCAGCCATTGGTACACATAAATGCCCTCCCTTTTGAATCTCCCTCCCCTCTACCCCTCCCATCTCCCCCCCCACCAACCCACCCCTCTGGGTGATACCCCGAGGAAACCAAAACTGAAAAGAGACACATGTATCCCATTGTTCACTGCAGCATTTTTTTTTTTTTTTCTGGAACTATTAGTAATTGCCTTCAGCTATTCCAGAGTAACATTTTGGACACCTTCTGACCTGGGAAGCTCATCTTCCAATGTCGTATATTTTCCCTTTTCATGCTGTTCATGGAGATCTCCAGGCAAGAATAATGGAGTGGATTGTCATTTCCTCCTCAAGTTGGCTGCCTTCTGTCAGAACTCTTCACCTTTACCTGTCCATCTTGGGTGGCCCTGCAAGGCATAGATTCTAGCTTCATTGAATTAAGCCAGCCCTTTGCCATGACAATGCTGTCATCTATGAGCCATTTATATGCACTCATCTCCCACTTCTGAATTGCTCACCCATCTAGGTCACTGCAGACTAGACTTCTGCACTCTAAACAGAGGATTATCATTAGTTATTTATTTTATACAAGCTTCCCTCAACTCAGTCAGTCAAGAATCTGACTGAAATGTGGGAGACCCAGGTTCAGTTCCTGGGTCAGAAAGATCCCCTGGAGAAGGAAATGGCAACCCACTCCAGTATTCTTGCCTGGAGAATCCCATGGACAGAGGAGCCTGGCAAGCTACAGACCATGGGGTCTGAGTTGTACACAACTTAGCACTAAACCACCACCACCAGTGTATATATGTCAGTTACAATCTCTCAGTTCATCCTGCCCTCTACCTTTCCCCCTTGGTGTACACACATTTAATGTTTATGTTTTTGTCTCTATTTCTGCTTTGAAAAGAGGTTCATATGTATCATTTTTGTAGATTCCACATATAAGTAGTATCATGAAGTATTTGTTTTTCCCTTTCTGACTTCAAGCTTCCATGTCTTGGCTACTGTAAATACTGGAGCAATAGTGTAAATATCTTCTTGAATTATGTTTTTTTTTTTTTTTTTCTAAGTTATAATCCTAGAAGTGGGATTGCTGGGTCATATAGTAGTTGTATTTTTAGCTTTCTAAGGAAAGTCCATACTGTTCTCCATAGTGGCTGTGCTAGTTTACATTCCCACCAACAGTTTAAGAGGTTTCCCTTTTCTCCACACCCTCTCCAGCATTTATTGTTTGTAGACTATTTGATGATGGCCATTCTGGCCAGTGTGAGGTGATATCTCACTGTAGTATTTCTCTAATAATTAGTGATGTTGAACAGCTTTTCATGTGTTTGCTGAGAGCATCAAAATTCTTAGTGAAAGGTTTTGTGTATCTTCAGTTGTCAAATGGATGACAACTAGATGTTGAGATATGTTTTCACAAAACAGGCTGTCAAGGGTCTCCTAATGGGGATGCAAATCTCAATATTCCAGAGTTACCTTTGGCAAAGTGACAGCTATAAAGATAAAGAAAATAATCTTTTTTTGGCAACTGTTCATCTCTCTTTTATCTCTCCCCTCTTTTTTCATACCAAATTCTCAAAATTCCATATACTTTTCCCTACAGATTACCTAACCTGCTATTTTATTTATTTTTCTTTCTTTCTTATTTTTCCTCAGTTAGCTATCTATGCTCACCTGGAAAATAATTTACAAGTTTACATCTTTTCAGTGTACTTTACTTTTGTTATATTTTGCAGATACTGAGGTGTTTTAAACAAATTGAGGACATGTGGCAACCTTTCCTCTAGCAAGTCTGTGGTTGTCATTGCTTCAATGGCATTTGTTCACTTTTTGTCTCTGTGCCATATTTTGATTATTCTGGCAACATTTCAAGTTTTTCAATTATTTTTATATTATTGTTATGATCAGTGATCTTTGATGTTACTGTTGCAATTGTTTTGGGGCCCCACAAACCACACTCATATAAGACAGCAAACAGTTGATAAATATTGTATGTGTTCCATATTCATCTCTTAATTGCTACTTTAAAAAATGATGGCTTTAGTTTATGGAAACAAAAATTACTGATGGATTCCTATTTCACACAGATCAGGTGAAAATATCTTTGACAAAAGAGTCCTTTCCAAAATACATTTATATCTAAATTATAAAATGTGTGTGTGTGCATAGTTGCTCAGTCATGTCTGACTCTTTGTGACCCCATGGACTGTAGTCTACCAGGCTCCTCTGTCCATTGGAATTCTCCAGGCAAGAATACTGCAATGGGTTGCCATGCCCTCCTCCACAGGCTCTTCTCAACACAGAAATTGATCCCATGTCTACCACATTGCAGGCAGATTCTTTACCATCTGAGCCACCAGGCAAACACACATTACAAAATAGATAATTACAAAATATACATTCTCTTTATTTTTCTGAAGCTATAACTAAGTTTCTTTTTTTATTTTATAAATTATGTATCTCAGCAGGTGAAGGTGTCTTGACCTGCAGTTATTCCCAAATGCTTTACTACCTGGTGAAGCCACAGCACCAAAATATTCTATTTCACTTCACAATCTAAAATTTCATCTACTCAACTGGAATAAATTGTTCTCTATTTTGTTCTATTTAATTCAACAAATAATTGCTGAGGTAGTCCCTAAGACCTACAATAAATGCTGGAATACTAGTAAAGAAGAGGCATTCTGTTCCTGCCACTGCTCAAGTTCATTGGTAGAGACAAACAGATAAACAGATTTATGGTCTGATGTGCTTTTTTTTTTTTTTTTATTTTTTTTTAATTTTTATTTTTTATTAAATTTTAAAATCTTTAATTCTTACATGTGTTCCCAAACATGAAACCCCCTCCCACCTCCCTCCCCATAACATCTCTGTGGGTGATCCCCATGCACCAGCCCCAATCATGCTGTATCCTGCGTCAGACATAGACTGGCGATTCAATTCTTACATGATAGTATACATGATAGAATGCCATTCTCCCAAATCATCCCGCTTTTGAAGACAACTGAGTGCAGAGTGCAGTTGCTACACACAGGGGGCCATGGCTACATATGTCGGTTCAGAGGAGAATTATTCATTTCAGTGGAGGTTTCAGAGGGAAGATTCTATAACTCTTAAGATCATTCATGGTGGGTGTGACATTTACACTCAGTATATCCGTGTCAATTTATCAGCAATATCAGGCCTCCAAAATACAGGATAACTTCTATCTTGTATTAAACTGCTTTTTTTTTTTTTTTTTCCAAAACATATAGGTTAAACCTTTCTCCATTTTCTGACTTGTCAAGAAAAAGAGTATGTATAAGAAGAGAAGCAAAGACATAAAACTTTCATAAAGATTCTTTTGGATCTTCTAAAAATCCACACTTTGTTAATGCATTGTGATGCTCTCAAAGAAACTGATCATAAGGTAGAATTTGGAACAATTTTTTACTTTAATTTATACTGTGTGAGTCTTTCTTTTTCAAAACCTAAATAAGTTTTGAAAGGAAAAAACCATTTACTAGCACACAGAGTAGGAAGCTTATTTTTTGTATTCAGGTTTTCCTTCAAAAGGAAAAAAAAATAGATAACTAAATGCAATTTTTAAGTTTTTCTAAGTGACACATGGAGAAAGCAACGGCACCTCACTCCAGTACTCTTGCCTGGAAAATCCCATGGACAGAGGCATGTGGTAGACTGCAGTCCATGGGTGGCAAAGAGTCAGATATGACTAAGTGATTTCAGTTTCTCTTTTCACTTTCATGCATTGGAGAAGGAAATGGCAACCCACTCCAGTGTTCTTGCCTGGAGAATCCCAGGGACGGCCGAGCCTGGTGGGCTGCCATCTATGGGGTCTTACAGAGTTGGACACTACTGAAGCAACTTAGCAGCAGCAGTAGCAGCAGCAAGCGGCACACAAAGGTCTTTCTGAATTCAAAAGATTTAGAAACCATCATGGAGCTCATTTAGAAATGTAATCAATCCAACTCTCCTATTACTTGATTACATTTGAGGTGCCATTTTATACTTGTTTCTCTTCTATCCCACATTTTTTGCCCAATATTGTTTCTCTTAGGTGCCAGCAGTGAATTCAAAATTTTTGTACATGGTGTGATGTAAGTAATGTTTTGCTCACTATTTATTACACTTTTCTTATTTTTTTAAATGTGCTGATATTTGTATTTCATTTGCTCATCTTTTTAAGTCATAATTCTCACTTGGTATATTTATTAAAAAGTTGCAAAGAACATTTATAATATTTAAGTAATACTTTTGAAAAAAAAAAGTCATCCTTTACATGATGCATAACAGTACATGCATAAAGGTAAAACTAATACATAGATAACATCTTAAGATTACTAAGTTAATATAGTGAGGTCATTGATAAAAGATTAATATAAAGTTCCTCACTCTTAGTAATTAAGCAACTAGAAAATGAAAAAGGAAAATACAATTTACAATAATAACAAAATTCTAATTACTGAGAATAAATTTAAAGATAAGTATTCTAAATCTCTACACACAAAAGTAACCATGCAATTGAAGTGAAAGATATTTAAAAAACCTAAGTAGGTAAAGTTTTATACAATGTTAAGGTATTGAGGGACTGAATACTAGAAAAATAATTCTACATAAAACAAGCTATGAATTCCATATATAGATAAATTGCAGCATATTTTTAATAAAAATTAGCACATATTTTAAAATTTATGTAGAATATGTAAACTTTTGTGTCTGGATTTTTTCACTTAGACTAATGTTTATGAGTTTCATCCAAGTTGTAGCATGAATAGTATTTCATTCACTTTAAAACTTTGAAAAGTATTCCATATATGTATATATTACAATTTAAAAAATCAGTTCATCAGTTGATAAGTGTTTCAACTGTTTCCACTTTAGACTATTATAAGTAGTCCTTTTATGAACATGCATACATCTATTTACCTATATTTCTTTGAATATTTTCTCCATTTATTTGGATATAGATATAGGAGGGGAATTAATGAGTCTTACAGTTATTTTATGATTATATTTTTGAGTCACCAATAGTCACCAAACTCTTTTCACAGCTGTGGAGCCATTTTAAATTCCTAACAGCAATATTCAAGGGTACTTGTGCCCACCTTTCCTATCTCTCTCTCTCTCTCTTTATATCAACCCTAGTAAGCATAAAGTTGTACCTCATTGTTGTATTCATTTTCTTTTGCTTAATGATTAATTATGTTGAGAATCTTTTCATATTCTTATAAGGCATTTGGTAACTTTTAACTGTAGTGTTTGTCTTTATATTGTTCAATTTTAAGCATGTATACTATCATGTAAGAAACAAATCGTTAGTCTAGGTTCGATACAGGATACAGGATGCTTGGGGCTGGTGCACTGGGATGACCCAGAGAAATGATATGGGAAGGGTGGTGGGAGGGGGGTTCAGGGTTGGGAACTCATGTACACCTGTGGTGGATTCATGTCAATGTATAGCAAAACCAATACAGTATTGTAAAGTAAAAAAAAAATAAAATTTAAATAAAAAAAAGAATTCTTTACATATTCTGAATGTTATATATACCCATATACACACACATAATTTCAAAATATTTTCTCATACTCTGTAGGCTGTATTTTCACTTTCTTGATAATGTCATTTGATAAACAAAAGTTGTTTAATTTGGATGATGCCCACTTTACCTCTTTTTCTTTTTGCTGCTCATGTTTTTGGCCTTAGTATCCACAAATTCATTGCCAATTCCAAGGTCATGGGTGTTTATTTCTATGCTTCTTTTCTCCTTCATCAATGTTTTGACTATTCAAGGCTCCTTGAGACTCCATATTAATTTGAGAATCAATTCAATTCATCAAAAGGCCACTAGAATTTTTATTGGGATTGCATATTTCCATGCATTGTTCAAAATAGATAAGTAAATAAAGACAGAATATGAACTCATGGTTGCCAGGGGATTGGAAGAGGGTAGGATGGGGAGAAACTGCTTGCTAGAAATTAATGGAATTTAATTGTGGAGTAGTTGTACAATGTTGTCAGTGTGTTATACATCACTGAATTATTCACTTTAAAATGATTATTTTATGTTATATGAATTTTATCTCAATACATTAAAAATTATATAGAAAGACCAAGATGAAGAACAATCAGTGTAATCTATAAAAAGTAGAACTAAATTGGAAGAAATACACACTGTAAGATATTGAAACCTATTACAAAGCTATATATTGTAAAGTGTGGTAAAAACACAAGGATTAAAATACAAATAAATGGTATAGAATAGTCTGGAACAAGAATTCATATATATATATATATATTCAAAAGCATTGGGAAAAGACTTAACTTTTCACTTAATAAGCTTGTCATTTGGAGGTGTTTATTGGGAAGAAAAACAAAGAAATGGCCTTCATTATATAATATACTATATATTACATATATTACACTTATTAACATACATGCACCTAATACAAGAGCCCTTGCATGTATAGGAAGCACTTAAATATATTCTTTCTTCATGTATAGGAAGAAAAATGAGAAAGGCACAAACACGTGGAGTCTAAATAACATGCTTATAGAAAACCAGTGGGAAGAAATCAAAGGAGAATCAAAGCAATCTGTGAAGAGTATCTACTAAATTTGAACAAATGTATTACTTATTTTATTTTCAAGCAATTTTACTTCTAGGTATATTAATATAATAGATGAAAATAAAATCATCAATAGACATGTACAAGGATGTTCATAACAGTATTGCTTTATTTTAGCTAAAAATTAGCAACAAACTTAGTATTCAACATTGGTGAAAAGAAAAATTTGTAATACACTAACCTGAATTTCATATAATATTGAAAATAAATTCCTTGTTATGCTAAACCATATGGATGATTATTGCAACATACTTTTGAGTGAACAAAGTCAAAAACCAAAAGTACATGCTAAAGTATTTAGTTTCTATAAAGTTCAACAATAAATTGATGTAGTCTAGACTGTTAGAAGCAAGGGTGGTATTTAACACTGGGAAAATCATGGGTTGTAGAAACTAGAGGTGCTGCCCTTAGGATGTTGGAAAAAAGATTCTGTTTCAAGTGATGGTTATGTGTGTGTGGTTACATTGTGATAATCTATAGATCTCTATAATTATGATTTCTTTTTTTGTCTGAATGTGCTATATTTCAATTAAGTTGCTTATTTCAAAGTGTTAATTACTGATAAATATACTGAGATGTTTGCAGTAGTTATGTATGGATGTGAGAGTTAGACTATAAAGAAAACTGAGCACCGAAGGATTGATGCCTTTGAACTGTGGTGTTGGAGAAGACACTTGAGAGTCCCTTGGACTGCAAGGAGATCCAACCAGTCCATCCTAAAGGAGATCAGTCCTCAGTGTACATTGGTAGGACCAATGTTGAAGCTGAAACTCCAGTACTTTGGCCACCTGATGTGGATGTGGAGAGCCCTTCATTTGAAAAGGCCCTGATGCTTGGAAAGATTGAGGGCAAGAGAAGGGGACAACAGAGGATAAGATGGTTGGATGGCATCACCGACACAAGGGACATGGGTTTGAGTGGACTCCGGGAGTTGGTGATAGACAGGGAGGCCTGGTGTGCTGAGGTTCATGGGGTCACAAACAGTCAGACATGACTGAGTGACTGAACCGAATTGAAAGTACTGCACAAGTATATGTGTTCAATTAATTATATATTAAATGACATTAGGGGCGAGAAAATAAATAGATAATGGCCTCAGGAAATCCATTATAATAATGACATTTATGTATGTCTATACATTGCATTGTATATGTATGGATATATATGATATTTATGTGTATACACATAGATATGCATATGTGTAATCTGCCAAATGACTTCCTTGGTGGATCAGATGGTAAAGCATCTGCCTGCAATATGGGAGACCCAGGTTCGATCCCTGGGTTGGGAAGATCTCCTGGAGAAGGAAATGTCAACCCACTCCAGTATTCCTGCCTGGAGAATCCCAGGGACAGAGGAGCCTGGTAGGCTACAGTCCATGGGGTCGCAAAGAGTTGGACACGACTGAGCCACTTCACTTCACTTCAATATGCCAAATATATTGAGTATTAGAAGAGATGATTAGAAGTAAATGTTGACTTAACTATTTGAACCATCATTTCTAAATAATGATTTACTTGAATGTATTATAATAATATCTGTTCTTTAAAAAGTTAAAAACTGTCTATCAATGACCTGGACAGTTATGCTCAGTTCTGAAGACCATGGCTTACTTGTGTCTGACTCTTTGTGATCCCATGGACTGTTGCCCACCAGATTCTTCTGTTCATGGTATTTTCCAGGCAAGAATACTGGAGTGGATAGCCATTACCTTCTACAGGGAATCTTCCCAACTTAGGGATCAAACTCGAGTCTCCTGCACTGGCAGGCAGATTATTTACCATTTGAGCCACCAGGTAAAAACATCTTGTAGCCCACCACTCAGAGTCAAATTGCTGCCTCAAAGGCCCTCCTAAATAGCAGTTGGGGAATCATTGCCATAGAGCTAGTATAATTTTTTTTTTTTTTTTAACTCTGGAATATTGTGAACTCAATTGTCTCACCACCCCAAATATGGTAATAATACAAAGTTAAACAACTAGATTTGTGTGACAATAAAACCGAGAAAGAGAATTTTCTAAAAAAATTATCCTACAAGAAGACTGTAATTGTTGCTGGTCATAGGGATGATGTTTAAATGTTAAATTGACATAAAAAAGTATTTTGTATATGTGGGAGGAAAATAATGCCCTTCTCTGATTTGGAAATTTATTGAGGGTATAAATACAGAAAAAGGATAACAG
Source organism: Capricornis sumatraensis (assembly GCF_032405125.1). Taxonomy (NCBI): domain Eukaryota; kingdom Metazoa; phylum Chordata; class Mammalia; order Artiodactyla; family Bovidae; genus Capricornis; species Capricornis sumatraensis. The sequence goes on along the minus strand of NC_091071.1, from coordinate 121,939,575 downwards.
TAAATACAGAAATGTATATGCTGTTTTTCAGAAAGTACATGATGATCTTAAATAGGCTACACATTAGTTGCTCAGTTGTATGTGTAGTTTGCACCAAAAAAAAAACCACTTTTCTTTTGGAAATAAAACTTTAGAACTCAAAAATACGTCTCTAGGAAAGGGCAGCCAAGTTAAACAGAATTGTCTATATTTCTTCAGTAAAACTGTAACTTATTTAAATTCCAGCCTCAATTTCACAGATTAAAATTATTTCTTTGCTTTAAAAAGTTTACTTGAGGAAGGTTAATCTATGACATCTAATGTCTTTCAGAAGGGGATTTCTTAAATTTTACTGATATATCAAAGATATATTATTAGAAAGAAAAGTAGAAAAATACTGTATCATGGGACAGAAAAACTGTCCAATACCTTTTATTTGTTAAATATATAATCTCTGTTTACTTAGTAATGATGATTTCCCTATAAAAAGTCAAACACCTTGATAGCTTAAGAATACATGATAATAAAGCCTACAAAGTTTAAATACTCAATGAAGAATTGAAATATAAATAAAATAAATATTAAAATAAGTGTTAGAGAAGAGAAAAAATTTACAAGATTTTGTTATGTTTCTCTAACACATTGTTGTAGTAAAATTGTTGCAGTACACTCAGTATGACTCTTTTCAACCCCATAGTCTGTAGATTGTCAGGCTTCCCTTTCCTTCACCATCTCCCAGAGCTTGCTCATACTCATGTCCATTGTGTTTAATCCTCTCATCCTCTGTCATCCCCTTCTCCTCCTGCCTTCAATCTTTCCCAGCATGTTGGAGATTACGAGTGAAATGACACAGAACAAGACACACAAAAGACAGATGACATGCACACTCCGGCCGGAGGAACAGAACTGGGCAAAAAACTAATTGCCGTTTATTATAAAAGCCCCCTAGGCAGAATTCCAGACTGCGTGAATAAGCCTTTTCAGCACAGTGCAGGTGCATACATGTTATCGTATAGCAAAGGGGAGTGAAATCCCTGTCTACTGCAGAGTCTGTACAAAGGCCTCTATTCCTTCTTTATCACAAGAAGGGAATGCTCCCTCGTTTGCAAGGGACCATTAAACTCAAGGCTGTGTCCAGACTCTTTGGCAGAACGCCTTGTTTGCAAGGATGTCCAGCCCTAGCAGAGAGGCCCGTTTGCAGGCACATCTCTGCTACCCTATTAGCCCTTCATTTCCCCCTTTTTTATTTGCTTTTATAAATTGTAGCATGGTCTGGATCTTCTCTGCTTCGTGCTTTAGTTGTTTCCCTTTCCGCCATCGCTGGAAGACTAGAAAAGCAACACAACATAAAAGTAATATAAACACAGTGTTCCCAAAAGTAGTCCCAGTCCCAAAGGATACATGCCCTAATGGATTTAAGTTATTCATTCCCTCTTGAAGACTTTTCAGCAAATCAGACCCCATAATGTCAGGTGAAGTCCTGCTAAAAGTAGACAAAATTTGTCATTCCAGGTCCATAATCTCCGTAGTGAGATTTTGATGCCCAGTCAAGGATTGTTTTACTTTATCCCATCCTTCACTCATGTTAAATGGTACAGGTGTTATACAAAACTGAGAAGAATTCCAATCACATTTCAACACGCTTCGTGTAGATAAAACAGCCAATTGATCTTCAAGCCAGGAAAAGGTGTGTTGAAGATTGAGCACGTCGGTAGCAAGTTGGGCATCCAAATCTCACTGTTGTTGCCATAACTAATGAGAGTCTTTATGCCAGTCCCGAATAAAATCAGCTGTTTGAATTTTTTGGTGTAATGAAAGACCTGCTACCGCTGCTGTTGCAGTTACTGACGCGACTGCTAGAATCGAAGCAATGACCACACCAAGCATATGTCGAGATCGGTGTAGCAAAATCTGTACAGCGGTTACTAGATGAGAAACAGCAAAAGAATCTGACCACGGCCGAGTCAGATTTATAGGTAACCATACTTCTGTCCGAGCCTTAACAATTACTAGCGGGAAATTGGAATTATAGGCTCGTCTTTCAAATTCTTCCCACCAAGACCGATTTACACATTGAGTTAGATTACAATAGTCACATGACACAGACCCCACAGTATCATTCCAGGTCCAATTCCCATATAACAATGCAAAAGGATATTTTACACATGCCATTGCAGAATAAGATTTTTAACATGTAAATTAACATGGAGTGGACCTGAAGAGTCACCACTGTCCAAAGTATAGTTTCCTGACCAGATAGTGAGATTACCAGAAACCGCCCATATTTTCCAAATATCTCCTTGAATGTGCGGATATCCTTGCAATTGTAATTGAGGAGGGACAAGTACAGATTGCTGCCATTTAACTGTTTCATTACCATCGCCCATCCAAGTGCTATTTGCACGATGCCACCTAAAAGATTTATTTGACCATTTTTCTAAGAATTGCCCGTGATCTGGACTCCAATCTACAATGATGGCCCCAGAATAATTCATGACTTTAAAGGGTTGATGACCTCGGCAACGTTCCCACTCCGAAGATTCTAGAGAAGAAACAAAAAACTTAACAGGACATAGCGACATGTGTTTTCCATTATGAATATCTATCAGTTCTGTCGAGGTGCTAAATCCCCTGGTGGAAACAAGCACAGTAAAAGTAGCAAAATGGTAATTATTATATTTTACCCCCCATGTATTATAAGAATGATGAGAATGTTCCTTAGTGAACAGACAAAAGGGGTGTCCCCCTATACATAAAGGAATAACTTCCACTGGAATTGTCAAATTACTAATATTATATTGTTGTTTATGATGAGATAGTTGTTCTATTACCCCGCAAGCTGGCGGGGGAAAGAAGGCAGTCTCATTAGTACATACCTGCACTTCTGGTTCCCCCCAGGAAACTGCTCTTACTAATGGGGAATTAGGTATATATGCCCAATATGTATGATTACTTGCTGATACACTGATTACCTGACATGTCACCACCGCCATCATGGCAAGCAAAAGATTGGTACGATTCAGAGGTTGCCCCGCCTTCATTAACGTCTTCTCCGCTTCCTGGGTCAACCTCTTCATTTGACCCCATGTAGGAGGTGTTGCTTCCCTTATACAGGAAGTAAGGCTTCTCTGTATAGTAAGCTCTTCGAATTTTTGAACAAAGGGATCAGCCATTGTTGATTTTGATCAATCTTGCTGGGGTCCAAAACCTGTAATTATCATCAGAAATGAAAGCATACCCTCATCCCAAATATATTAATGATGCTGGGATCCAACCTTTCTCTTTATCTTTATACCAAATAGGTGCATTCAAGATCTTCTTATCCTCTTCTTTCCCTTGAAAATGCAACTCTGCTGCTGATAGATTTCCCTTGCTCCAAACATTCAAAAAATTTAGGGTAAGTAAGATTTTATTCAGAATGTCTTTAGGTTTCATAAATCTCTCTTGTTCCCCCTTTTTTATTTTTTCAAGATAAGTACACAAGGTACGATTAGCTCTTTCAATGATATCTTGCCCTTGACTATTATAAGGAATACCAAAAGTATGAGTTATATGGTATTGAGATAAAAAGTGAGCTAATTTTGTGGATTGGTAAGCAGGTGCATTATCAGTTTTCAATTCAATTGGTAATCCCATAACTGCAAAACAAGATAACAAATGAGTAATAACAGTGTCAGCCTTTTCAGAATGTAATGCAGTGGCCCATTAAAAATGTGTGCAAGTATCTATAGTATGATGCACACATTTTTGTTGTCCGGAGGAAGAAATGTAAATTACATCAATTTGCAACATCTGATTTGCTTGTCCTCTCATGTTGACACCTGGTGGGGTAAATGGCAAAGCAAAGGGTGCACATATCAAACAAGAATGAATAATATTTTGAGCTTGTTTTTGAGTAATAGCATGAGATTTTTGTAACCCTTTGGAGTTGGTATGTTGTAAGAGATGTTCTTGTTTTGCTGCTTCTATAGGATAAAGTAAGGCATCAATTGTAGCATTTCCAGATGATAAGGGTCTAGGAAGGGCAGAATGTGCATGGATGTGAGTAAAGAAATTTAACTCTGAATGCTGCAAGAGCAATTGTTGTATTTGGTAAAGCAATTTATCAATAACTGTTTTAAGAGTCAATGGAAGGGAGACATGGGGAAGCTGTAGGCAAGAGAGAACAGCATGTTGAGAATCTGAAACAATGTTAATCGGAAGTTGGGGAAAATCTTGCAAAACTAAATAGATAGCCCACAATTCAGCGGGCTGTACAGAAGAAAATGAGTGGAGGAGGACCTTGGAATTTTCAGGGGTCCAATATCCAGCAGTATTTTTATTTGCATCTGTAAAAATAGTGGGTTCCTTAACTGGAACATCCGAAATTGGGGAATGAGATATCATAGTGTTAGTTCGGAGAAAATCAATCAATTTAGATGATGGATAATGATTAGAAAATGAACCAAGATATGAGGCAAGAGAAATTTGCCAGTTTTCATTAAATTGTAAACATCGAGATATTTGAGCAGTTGTTAACTGAGTAACAATCTGGTGTGGTTCACATCCTGATAATTGTAAAATACGATAGTGGCCTTTCTGTATAAGGAAGGCTAATTTATCCATATATATAGTCAATTTTTTGGAAAAAACTGTTAGGTAAGAAAACTCATTTTATTAATCCTTTTTCTTGAGCAATTACACCAGATGGGGAATAAGGGGTATGAAATATTATAAAAGAAATAGGTTGAGATGCATGTAAGTAAGTCAAAAAGCCATCATTTAGTCGTTGCTCAACAAATTGAAGTTCCTGTAAAGCCAATGGGGTTAAGGTCCGGGGGCTATCCAGAGCTGTATCTCCTTCTAAAGTAGAAAACAAATGTCATAATTGATAAATAGGAATCCCAAGTACCGGGCATAGCCAATTAATATCTCCCAATAACTTTTGAAAATCATTTAAGGTTTTGAGATGGTCTCTTCTAATTTGCAACTTTTGGGGCCTAATTCTATGTTGTTCCAATATTGTCCCTAAATATGAAATAGGAAAGTCCTTTTGAATTTTTTCCAGGGCTATTTGCAAATTGTATAGTCTTAAAGCCTTCTGTACTTTTAAAAAGAATTCATCACGTTCAGCAATACTAGGAGCTGCCAATAGAAGATCATCCATATAATGATATAGAATATAATTGGGGTATTCTTGACAGAGGGATTGTAAAGAGTGAGCTACGAATTCTTGGCATAAGGTAGGGCTATTTATCATTCCTTGTGGTAAGACTGTCCATTGATAACGCTTAACAGGCTGAGCATGATTAAGAACAGGAACTGTAAAAGCAAATTTATCTCTATCTTGCAATTGTAGGGGAATGGTTAAAAAACAAACAAACAAACAAACAAAAAAAAAACCACTCCTTAAGATCTAACACCATTAAGGACCAATTCTGAGGAATAAGAGCTGGAGAGAGGAGTCCCAATTGCAAGGCTCCCATAGGTTCAATACATTTATTAACTTCTCGTAAATCAGTTAACATTCTCCACTTTCCAGATTTCTTTTTTATAACAAAAACAGGAGAATTCCAGGGTGAGGTAGAGGGCTCTATATGACCAAGTTGGAGTTGTTCTTGTACTAATTGTTCTAATTCTTTGAGCTTCATTTGTGGTAATGGCCACTGCTCAACCCATTTTGGAGTATTAGTTAACCATTTTAATGGGAGTGCTGGAGGAATTTGAGCAGTGGCTACTAGTTTTCCGATGGAATGGTTACAGAAGCCCCAAAAGGAGAGAGAAGATCTCTTCCCCATATATTAATAGGTATATTTACAATATAAAAGGTAAAAAACACTGATCTTCCATTATGGAATTGACATTGCAAGGGATGGGTACCCTTCCAGACATCTGCAATGGAGCCCAATCCTGTCAGCGGTAAAGGGCTTTTTTCTTTTTCCCAATCTTAGGGCCATTGTTGAGAAGAAATGACTGAAACATCTGCCCCTGTGTCTACTAGTCCTTCAAAGTTGTTTCCCTGTATAATCAAGGAGAGAACAGGGCAGGAATCTTTGATAAGCATTTCCCAAAATATATGTCACCCAGTACTTCCAAATCCTCCTGTCCGTTCATTAAGAAGAGCCAAAAAGGGGTGATAAGGTAGGAGAAGTATTTGAGGAATATGTTCCCTAGCTAACAATGAAAGTGTGATAGAAGTAGAGACCATAATTAAAATTTCCCCAACATAATCAGAGTCTATTACCCCAGGAATTATGGTTAAACCTCTCAAAGCCGTGCTGCTACGGCCTAATATCAAGCCAAAAGTGCCTTTAGGCAGTGGTCCAAATACATTTGTTTTTAATGTATAAATGCCTCCCCCTGGTGACAAAAGAACATTATCAGCTAGTGGCAAATCAGCAGCAGCATTCCCTGAAGTAGCAGACCATACGTCTGAAATCATTATCTGAGGTCCTTTTAACAGGGCATCGACTTGTAACGGTTGTTGGGAGGGAATAGGGTTGGGGTAGATGGGATGGGAGGAGGGCAAGGAGGAGAAGTAGAAGTCCCCGGTATTGTTCTTGGGCCCCAAGGACTTAGGCCAGCAGGATAGTTTCCTGGTATTGGGTTGCCCATTTTGTCTGTTTTAGATGTGCATTCATTAGTCCAATGAAACCCCTTCCCGAACCGACGGCAAAGTCCAGGAGGAGTCTTATTCTTCCCAGTAAGAGATCTGTCTTTAGGAATTGCACCTTGATCAGCTTTTAATTTCTGACACTCTCTTTTCATATGACCAGGTTTTCCACAATGAAAGCAATTACCTCCCTTTGGTGGTCTCATAACTTTGGCCAAGGCTGTAGCAAAGACATTAGCCTGATGCTCAGTCCCTCCTATTCCCGAGCAGGCTCTGATATATTCAGCTATAGATGCACCCTGTCCCTTTAAAGGTCCCAGTATACGCTTGCATTCAGGATTTGCATTTTCAAATGCTAAAGTTTGCAATAATATCTCTGAAATTTCATCCCTCCCTACAGCCCGTTCCACAGCTAACCTCAATCTTGCTAGAAAATCAGTATATGGCTCATTGGGGGCTTGCATTGTTTTAACAAAGGAGGGCTGGGCGTGGTCAGTAGGCACCACACGGTGCCATGCTCGTAAAAAGAGCTGGCGGACTTGTTGTAAGTCCTGATCAGAGTATTGAGCCTGTTCTCTTAAAGCCCAATATTGGCCCTCTCCCATTAGCTTGTCCTCGAGAGGACCAGGGGGATTCTGTCCCTCATTAATCCGAGCCTGCTTTCCAACTTCTTTTTCCCATCAGCTATGAAGTTGCAGCCATTGAGAGCCCTCCAAGACAGCTTGGGCAATAGATTCCCAATCTAACGGAATGATTAATTTGCCTTTTCCCAATGATTCCAGCATAGCCAAAACAAAGGGAGATTGAGGACCGTACTGCGCTATTGTAGTTTTAAGATTTTAAAAAATTTTATATTCCAAAGGATCATATTGAACATTTATCACACTGCCATCCTGCTGCCTCTGGATGGGAAACAATTGTGGAGGATTGATAAACACACCAGAGGGAGCAGACAAATCATCATGAAGCATAGACAAAGGAAAGGAGAACCGACAATGTTCCCTGCCCACATCGGGCCGATTAACCGCAGTGGGGAAAAGAGAAGCACAAGGAGGAGCAGAAGATGTAGATTTTTTTCTCCTCCTTATGGGATTTCCACCATTCCTGGAATAGATGGGTCATTTCTTTAATCTCTTTGCCCTCCTCTGACAAAACCGAAGAAGCCTCCGAATCTGATTCTGAACTATCAGATGTTTCACCATTTACAGGAGGCTTATTGGTATCCTTGCCTTCAGGCGATGCAGAAGCCCCACCAACATCTGACACATCCTCATAAATTTTTTCTCCCCTCCTTGAAGCATTAGATTTAGTTTCATTATCAGTAGAGAGCAAGGTCAAAGCCTGTGTTATAGCACTACACAAAGTCCATAACTTCAAAGGGATCATATTACCCTTTTGATGTTGCTTTCTCAATTCCTTTTGAATTATTTTCCATTCCTTCAAGTTTAACTGTAACTTAGTTTGATATTGAAACCAATGACAATATTGCTCCACTCAACCAACGAGTCGAGGCTTTAACGCCTATGGAGTGGAGAAGTCCTTGGACTAACTCCATGTATTGTGCCCATAATGATGATGAGGAATTCCCCATGATTTTTTTGAAAGCTCCCCTCTGCTAGGGTGGGGAATTCCCAATAATTTTCCTGAAAGTTCCCCTGCTATGAATTTAAAATCCCCCCGGGGTTACTCACCCTTTCGGTTTCACTCAAGCCCCACACTGGGCACCAGACGTTGGAGATTACGAGTGAAATGACACAGAACAAGACACACAAAAGACGGACGACACGCACACTCCGGCAGGAGGAACAGAACTGGGCAAAAAACTAATTGCCGTTTATTATAAAAGCCCCCAGGCAGAATTCCAGACTGCATGAATAAGCCTTTTCAGCACAGCGCAGGTGCATACATGTTATCGTATAGCAAAGGGGAGTAAAATCCTAGTCTACTGCAGAGTCTGTACAAAGGCCTCTATTCCTTCTTTATCACAAGAAGGAAATGCTTCCTCGTTTGCAAGGGACCATTAAACTCAAGGCTGTGTCCAGACTCTTTGGCAGAACGCCTCATTTGCAAGGATGTCCAGCCCTAGCAGAGAGGCCCATTTGCAGGCACATCTCTGCTACCCTATTAACCCTTCACCAGCATCAAGGTCTTTTTCAATGAGTTGGCTCTTCCCTCAGTTGGCCAGAGTATTGGAGCTTCAGCTTTAGCATCAGTCCTTCCAATGAATATTCAGGGTTGATTTTTTTCAGGATTGACTAGTCTAATCTCCTTGTAGTCCAAGGGACTCTCAAGAGTCTTCTCCAACAGCACAGTTTGAATGCATCAGTTCTTCAGTGCTCAATCTTCCTTATGGTCCAACTCTCACATCCATATGTAATTACTGGAAAAGCCATAGCTTTAACTATACAAACATTTGTCAGCCAAGTAATGTCTCTGCTTTTTAACAGTCTAGGTTTGTCATAACTTTTATTAGAAGGAACATGCTAGTAAATACTATTTGTTTAACTAACCCTAATATTGATTCCTACTAATAGTCACTAGTAACTAAGTTTAAGGTTGTTTTATTTCATTAACATCATTTATGTAACAAAAATACACATAATAATATATAATTATAAATACATATCTACTTTATTTTTAGCTTAAATTATGTATATATGTGTGTACATGTGTATACAATATTTTCCCTTGGTATGGCTGTTCTTATTATTGGCTCTTTAAAGAGCTGATTACTGTATGATATCATGAGAAATGCTGGGCTGGACAAATCACAAGCTGGAATTAAGATTGCTAGGAGAAATATCAAAAACCTAAGATATGCAGATGACACCACCCTTATGGCAGAAAGTGAAGAAGAACTAAAGAGTCTCTTGATGAAAGTGAAAGAGGAGAGTGAAAAAGTTGACTTAAAGCTCAACATTCAGAAAACCAAGATCATGGCATCCAGTCCCATCACTTCATGGTAAATAGATGGAGAAACAGTGGAAACAGTGGCAGACTTTATTTTGGGGGGCTCCAAAATCACCACAGATAGTGACTGCAGCCATGGAATAAAAAGATGCTTACTCCTTGCAAGAAAAGTTATGACCAACATAGACAGCATATTAAAAACCAAATACATTTCTTTGCCAACAACGGTCTGTCTAGTCAAGAATATAGTTTTTCCAGTGGTCATGTATGGATGTGAGAGTTGGACTATAAATAAAGCTGAGTGCCAAAGAATTGATGCTTTTGAACTGTGGTGATAGATAAGACACCCTTTTTTTTTTATTTATTTTTTTGGGGAGGGAGAGCTTTTATTTTTTATTTATTTATTTATTTTTAATTGGAGGCTAATTACTTTCAATATTGTAGTGGTTTTTGCCATACATTGACATGAATCAGCCATGCGTTTTCATGTGTTCCATCCCTTGGACAGCAAGGAGATCCAACCAGTCCATCCTAAAGGAAATCAGTCCTGAATATTCATTTAAAGGACTGATGTTGAAGCTGAAACTCCAATACTTTGGCCACCTGATGTGAAGAGCTGACTCATTTGAAAAGACCCTGGTGCTGGCAAAGATTGAAGGCAGGAGGAGAAGAGGACGATAGAAGATGAGATGGTTGGGTGGCATCACTCAATGGAGGTGAGTTTGAGTAAACTCTGGGAGTTGGTGATGGACAGGGAGGCCTGGCTTACTGTGGTCCATGGGGTCACAAAGAGTCAGACATGACTGAGGGACTGAACTGAACTGAACTGAATTGTATGAGTTGCCTCATAAACCAATTAGGAAGTGTCCACGTCTCTCTTACAGTCTTAAAACATTAGCAAATAATTGGTATTCTCTCAAGCTTCCCAGGTGGCACTAGTGGTAAAGAACCTGCCTGCCATTGAAGGAGACTTAAGAGGCTGTGGTTCAATCCCTGTTAGGTGGGGAAGATCCCCTGGAGTAGGACATGGCAACCCACTCCAGTATTCTTGTTTGGAGAGTCCCATGGGCAAAGAAGCCTGGTGGGGTACAGTCCGTAGGGTTGCAAAGAGTTGGGCATGACTAAAAGTGACTTTGCTCCCATGCACACAAGATTTGGTAGAATTCACCAGTGAAACTATTTGGACCAGAAGTTTTCTTTAGGAACATTTTCATTACAAAACGAGTTCCTTTAGTAGATATGAGCTCTTTGATTTCTCTGTTTTTGTTTTCTTGTGTGAATTTTTTTGTTTGTTTTTGGCTGTACTATATGGACTGCAGGAGCTCCCCTGATGAGATATGGAACCCAGACTCCCTGCAGTGGAAGCCTAGAGTCCTAACCACTGGACAACCAGTGAATTCCCTTCTTGTGTCAGTTTTGATCATTTGTTTTGTTTGTTTGTTTTAGGAATTTGTCATTTTTTGTTATAAATTACCCTACTTATCAGCAAGAACTTGTTCATAACAAATCTTTATCATTTTAATATGTACTAATTTTAATAATGCTCCCCTTTTATTCTTAATATTGGTAATTTTCAATGTTTCTACTGAATTTTGTCCCCTGGATTTTAATGACTAATAAATGTGTCAAAATATCCAAGATTGATTGTGGATTTGTAGCTCTCTATCTTGAGACCTATAAATTTGTGTTTAATAATTTGTAAGCTTTTTAATATTTTTATATATTTATATTTCAGAATATTGCAATTTATATTGCAAAATATCTCATAACTCTTTCGAGAGTCATTCCATCTTTTTTTATGTTTATGACAGAACTTCTACAACATTTTCTTTCAAATATTTTGGGTCTTTATGTTTCTTTTGAATAGTACATTGCTTAGTCTTATGATTTATTTTGATATGTATTCTTATTCATTAACTATTTATGCCTTTTAATTTTCATTTAATCCAATTATGCATAATGTAACCATTGATGTGATTGTACTTATATTTTCTCATATTTGTATTCCTGTAGATTTTTTTTATCCCTGGAGAAAGGAATGGCAATCCACTCCAGTATTCTTGCCTGATTTTCTCTGTTGAGTTTTTGTTACATATTAATGCATTATTACTCTATCAATTGTTTTAGAACTTATTTTTAAATTATGAAAGTACATCTTTAAATAATACACTACCTTATGCAAAATGTAAAAACTTATGTGAGTATAACTTTGTTGACCTCCTTTAATCTTTTCAATTCTCTTGCCTTAAATTGTATTTCTATAACTACACTATAAATATTATTATTTTTAAATTATTTTTGCTTTACTCAATAGTCATTTTCAAATATACACATAATTTTTCAAAAGGACATTGAATGTTTACCAAAGTACTTCTGCCTTCTGTTTTCTTCATTTCTACCTAAATATCTGGATTTGTTCCTGGTATCATTTCTTTTTAGTCTGAAAAATATTTGTTAATATTTTATGTTTGACAAATCTACTTGATAAATTTTATTTCAAATATTAACTCTATAAGAATAGTTTCATTTTATCTTCAATTTTGAAGAATAGTTTAACCAGATTCAAGTTTCTACTTTGATAGTCTTTTTCTCTCTTATTCATTACCTTCAATATTCCATTCTGTAATCTTCTAACCACCTTTGTTTATTGTGAGAAGTCAGCCTTCTTACTATCACTTTTAATATCTGATCTTTACCTTTGTGGCTATCTTTTTTTTTTTTTTTATTCTTCTGCAATTCAAAGAGCTTTTAAATTTATGGATGAATTTCTTTTCATTAATTTTGGAAAGTTCTTCATCATTTTTTCCTCAAATTGTATTTCTGTCCATTATCTCTCATTTCCCTTTTTTGAATTCCAATTATATATACATATTTATGCTAATTTTTATTAAAACACAAATCTCAATTTTCTGCTTTTTTTTTTTTTTCCTTACAGGTGGTTGTTTGTTTCAGTTTAGGTTTTATCTTTTAATCTGTCTTCAATCTGAAGTCTCTTTCATAGACTTTTTCCTCTGTGCTCTTTATTCTGTTATTAAGCACAAGTTATAATTTATAATACTGTATTTTCATTTCCAGCATTTCTAGTTGGATCCTTCTAACATTTTTGTATCTCTACTGAAATGACCCATTTCTTCACACATCATTCACATTTTCCATTATATTCTTTATCATTTTTCTAATAATTACTTTAGATCTTGTCAAGAATTCCAACTTCTGAATCTTTATTTATTGATTATTTTCTCTTTTAATCATGGACATTTTTATTTCCCCATTCTGGAACTAGGATTTTGATATATTATACACAACATACATATGTATATACATACATATATAAATGCATAAATAAGTAGATGGGTTTATATATGGCTGCCAAGCTTTTAGGTCACTGAGATACATTGTTTTCCAGCCTTGTCTACTGTTTCCCACATATTCACTTACGGCCTTATGTCTCATTCCAAACGTTTTGAAAGTCATACGGCAGATATAATAGTCTCCATAAAGGTCTTGAAGCCCCTGAAACAGAGCTTTTTCTTTTGTTCTTCTGTCCCATATTCATCCCTTAGTGATTCAACACTGGAATGCTGGAAAGCTTACCTCAGCTTTTCTGTCCAACACTCAGCTTTCTTCAGCTGAAAGCAGAAATACTTCCAATGGACATTTTTTTTTTTTTTTTTTTTCCCATTCTCCAGCTCTCCTCCCTTATTTGGGACTTCATACCTAGGAGAGATTCCACATCCTCAGGGGAGATATTTCTTAACTATTCTTTGTAGCTTATCCACTTTGATTGTCCTCTGTCAATTCATTCATTGAAAATGACTGGGGAATGCAAACTTGTTCTGAGGTTAGGACTCTTCTAGCTTCGAATCTGTCAGTTCTACAAACATGACTGTTAAAAATTGTTAAAAGATATAGCTCCTTTGGGTTTTTACACTTCTTCTCATTCATTCATTCATTCATGCAACACATACTTCTTGAGCATCTGCCATTTGTCTCAGATGATTCTATTGACATAAAGTACAAAATAAAAATAACCCTGGCCTCTTGAGGCATAAAGAAACCTGGAGAATAATAACATTCAACTTAACACTTTTTTCAAGATACTTTTCAAAGAATAGTGAAACAAGGTAGAAATGAGTATTCTGAAATTCTTCATACATGGTAGTGTCTACAACTTGTTTCCAGAAAGAGACAACACATAAATATTCATAGGTTTGTTTGAACTATGTACTCATACTGTGAATAATTCAAACATATTTTCAAGTATGAGTAAATATTCAATTCAAATTGTGTTTGCTTATTCACAAGGATTTGTGTATTACATAATAGTACAATATTTTTGTGCTATAGTTTTGAAAACTGTCAGTTCTAGTGAGGTGGATGAACCTAGAGCTTGTTATACAGAGTGAAGTAAGTCAGAAAGAGAAAAACAAATATCATATATTAACATGTATATATGGAATCTAGAAAAGTGGTATTGATGAACCTATTTGCAGGGAAGGAATGGAGATGCAAATGTAGAGAATTAATTTGTGGTCACAGAAGAGAGAGTGGGAGGAATGGAGAAAAGAGCATCAACATATATACAATGCCGTATGTAAAATAGATAGCTGGTGAGAAGTTGTTATGTAACACGGAGAACTGAGCCTGGCATTCTGTGATGACCTAGAAGGGTGGCATGGAGGGCAGGGAGGGAGGCCCAGGAGGGAGGTGATATTTATATAACTATGACTGATTCAGGTTGTTGTATGCAGAAACCAGCAAAACATTGTAAAGCAACCTTCCTCCAATTAAAAAAAAAAGAACTCTCAGAGTTTAATTCCATTGTGGGGTGTCTTAGTGTACACCCTTCACACTCATTCATTTATGATCGATGGCTTATGGTAATTGAGACAACTAGCCATGGTTCCTACTGTCATTTCTATTCATCAGCAGACTTCTTCACAAATTCTCTGTACCATTACCTTAATAGATTATAGAGATACCAGAATATAACAAAAATAATTCCTCCCAATTGCTTTGTTTCTTAATATATATAAATTGTATATGTGGTAAATCATGACAAATGAAAAAATGAATGGAGCTTAGTGCATAAAGCAGAGGTTGTGAACTTCAAAAACAGTAACTGTGTGATGTTGGCAAAATGGTAGAGTAGGCAGCTTCAAACTCTAGTCCCCCTTGCAGGAACAATGAGAAGAAGGCAGAAACTGTCCGAATCAACTGTGTCAAAACTCTGGAAAATAGCTAAAGCATACAAGGGAATGCTGCATCAAAAAAAAAAAAAAAAGGCAACTTGATGAGACTACCTTCCTGGTCCAATGGCTAAGACGTTTCCTTCCCAATGCAGAGGCTTAGGTCTGTTCTCTGGTTTGGGCTTCCCTTGTGGCTCAGCTAGTAAAGAATCCACCTGCAAACGCAGGGGACCTGGTTCAATCCCTGGGTTAGGAAGATCCCCTGGTGAAGGGAAAGGATACACACTCAAGTGTTCTGGCCTGGAGAATTCCATGGACTGTATAGTCCATGGGGTCGCAAAGAGACACGACTGAGAGACTTTCACTTTCACATTTTCACTTTGGGAATTAGATTCCACATGTTGCAACTGATTTCCCAGGTGGCGCTAGCAGTAAAGAAAATGCCTGTCAATGAAGGGGATATAAGAGAAGTTGGTTCAATACCTGGATCAGGAAGATCCCCTGGAGGAGAGCATGGCAACCCACTTTGTTTTCTTAACTGATGAATCCCATGTACAGAGGAGCCTGGCGGGCTACAGTCCATGGGGTCGCAAAGAGTTGGACACGACTGAAGAGCCTTAGCACACATGCGTGCATGCAGCAACTAAAAGATATGGCATTCAGCAGCACAGTGAAGGTCTAGGGAGCTGCAACTAAGACCCAGTGCAGCCAAATACAAATTTTAAAAAAGAAAAAGCCAACTTGAAAATGACTAGAAAGCCTTGTGTCATTTCACTTGCCCTTGCCCTATGCCCTCTCCAGTTTGTGATGGTCTTTCTCGAATCATCATCCGTAGCCTGGGTTCCCAGCATGGAATCCTCCTCTCTGGTTTCAGAGTGAGTGAAATAGACCACATTTGCAAATTATTGTATATGTCTGTTCTAATCTGTCTGGGGGCTAATTAAAAACACTGACAAATGTAGATAAACAACACATTCCTACTATACAGAACAGGGAGCTATATTCAATATTTTGCAATAACTTAAAATGGAAAATAATCTCAAAATGAATATGCATAGATATAGATCTATATATACATATATGTGAATCAAAATACTGTACACCAGCAAACTGACAAAACATTGCAAATCAACTGTAGTTCAATAATAAACCAGAAATAAAAACAAAAACCTGACACAAGGCACTCTTGTCTATTTCACCTAAGTAGGAACCTAGATCACATATAAATACGTATATGTATGTGTTCCTATGTACTCGCTCAGTCGTGTTCAATTCTTGTGACCCTTTGGACTATAGCCCTCAAGGATCCTTAGTCAATGGGATTCTCCAGGCAAGAATATGGGGTGGTTTGACATTTCCTTCTCCCAAATATGTATATGTATATATACAAAATATGTATCCACCTACAATGCAGGTGATGCAGAAGATGACAGTTCAGTTCTTGGGTTGAGAAGATCCCCTGGTGGAGGGCTTGGCAACCCACTCCAGTATTATTGCCTGGAGAATTCCATGGACAGAGGAACCTGGTGGGCTACAGTCCATGGGATCACAAGGAATCAGACAAGATTGAATAACTAACACTAAATAATTTATATTTGTGTGTATATATATATGTATATATAATACATAAAATCACAATACAAGAATTCAAAATTAAATGAGTAGGGTATCTGCTTAAGGACAACCATCAGCTCTGCTCTATGAAGCTTTGTATGACTGCATTTCAGCAAAGGGTTTTTCGGGGTAGTCAGCACTTTGATAGCTCTGCTATATGTAAATTTTATTCAGGAATTCATTCATTCATTTAATCATTAATGAAACATTCATCAGTTACCAGTACTTTGATATGCATGTCTCTAGAAGCTGATCATAAAATGATAGATATGATACCACTTCTTTCCTCACAGTACTTACGGTTACTATGGAAAGTTCAATAAATAAACCAGCTGTTACTAAGAAATATCCTATGTGAAAGATACGGGGGAGATAAAATAACCAACAGTATAGCACAGGACTGACCATAGAGAATGACCACCAGGCATAGCACTAGAACATGACCATGTAGGTCTTGTTTAGCTGTTGAATTTGGGGGCAGTGTGTCATATGTGAGGAGAGGCATGTCCTCCTTCACTTGGGCAGGGAGATTTAGGTGATCATAGTAGGTCACTTGTAGAGCATAAGGCAACAGCTGTTTACCAACTGGTATAGAATTCTCTAGACAGTTTTTCCATTAGTACGTCTCTTGCAGGGTGCAGTATCTGACTATTAACCCCAGGGAATACTAAGTAAGTTTCCCCTAGGTTATAGAGCTAGGACACTTAATTCAGAGTTTAGGCTTTAGTTCAGCAGGTTTTGATAGGAGTATGACATCTATAGTAAGGCATGGGCAAGAATTATTCACGTGGAAAAAGAAAAGAAGGGTGACCAAATGCACTGGGCTAGTGGAGTGCAAGTGCAAACAAGCTTTCGAGCACGTTATGGTTAAATTCAGTTGGTATAAAGTACACTGTGTTTGACGATGGTGAGCAGAAATTCATAAAGCTTTATAAAGGTCTTATATATAATGTCGATTTTATCCTACAGGAATCAGAGAATGTTCATGAATTGTATGAGGAACTAAAATATAGCATTGGCCTCTCAAAACCTCAGTCTTTTTATTTTTTAAGATCTTTTTATGTGAACCTTTTTTTTTAAAGTCTTGAATGAATTTTTTACAATATTGCTTCTTTTTTTTATGTTTTGGTTTTTTGGCCATCAAGCATGTGGGATCTTAGCTCCCTGACCAAGGATTGAACCTGTACCCCCTTCATTAAAAGGAGATATATTAACCACTGGGCCACCAGGGAAGTCCCAGAACTCTCACTCTTGAAGCCGTTTACAGGATAGTTTGGAAGGAAGAAAGGAAAAAACATGGAAGCTAGAAATCTATTATGAAAATCTAAGTAATGTTTGTCATATGACAATATATAAGTGTGTCAAATAACATGCTATACAGCTTAAGCATATAACATGTTTATGTTTTGCTTATTTAATAAAAAATATATTTGTTACCAAAAAACCCTACATGATAAGTGTTGAGGACCCATATATTAAGACTGGTAATGAAAAAGGAAGAATAGATTTGAATAACATTTAAAGTGTTAAAATACATTATTTTGGTCAAAAAAGTTATGTGACCCCCAATGAATAAAACAAAATGTATTATTTAGCCCTATGCCATTATTATGCTAACATAGCTCCCTGATGGCTTCAATAACGACCCTAACCAATAGCATAGGTTTAAGAATTGCTTAATGAAGAATGTTGTTTGAGACTTGATGAGATGGTATAATACACAAAATCTTAACATGGTCAAGTGGATTTAATGATAGGAAAGTGAGAGCATAACATCCTGTTTGGGATTATAAATCTGAGATTCACAATGCTGCATCTCTTCAGATAGACTACAGAGCTATATATCTAGTAAATAAGAAAAAAACCTCATGAGAAAGCAGGTCTCTGAAAATTCAGCCTGTGTTTTAGGATATCTGGGTGAAGTTAGCTTCAAATAGGAGTATTCAGCAAAAAAAGCAATCAATATATTCAAGGAAATATTCAAAGAGTTTTTCATGAAGACAAGCACCTTACTGTGCAGATTTTAAAGTATTGTACATAAACTTAGAAATTGAGGTATACTGACTAGTTTTATCTTTCAGTTTTTGTTACTTCCAATCTGTGTAAGCAAGGGTTATTTATTTAATCTCTGTAACTCTTACTTTCTCATTTTCAAAATGGGTAAATCTAGTGAAAAGCTATGACCAACCGAGGCAGCATATTAAAAAGCAGAGACATTACTTTGCCAACAAAGATCCGTTTAGTCAAAGCTTTGGTTTTTCCTATAGTCAAATATGTATGTGAGAGTTGAACTATAAAGAAAGCTGAGGGCAGAAGAACTGATGTTTTGAACTGGAGTGATGGAGAAGACTCTTGAGAGTTCCTTGGACTGCAAGAAGATCCAACCAGTCCACCGTAAAGGAAATCATTCCTGAATATTCATTGGAAGGACTGATGCTGAAGCTGAAACTCCAAAACTTTGACCACCTGATGCGAAAAACTGTCTCATTGAAAAAGACCCTGATGCTGGGAAAGATTGAAGGCAGGAGGAGAAGGGGCGACAGTGGATGAGATGGTTGGATGGCATCACCAACATGATGGACATGAGTTTGAGTAAGCTCCAGGAGTTGTTGATGGACAAGAACACCTGGCATGCTGCAGTCTATGGGATCACAAAGAGTCGGACACGACTGAATGACTGAACTGACTATGTCTCATTATTGTAAACATGGAATAAAATGTATATAGGATTCAGCATTTGCACTAGTGACACAGAGAGTTCATCAATGTTCATGTCCTCTCTCCTCCAGCTCATCTCAAGACCAACACACCCAATGTCTAGTTAAAGAATGCCTCCTCCTGCTGTCATATTGGGTTGAGTTTCTTGTAGAGTCTTACCTCAGTAAGTCTGTGTACTTATCATCACATTTTAGATGCTGAAACTAAAACATAGGGATACTACTTAAATTTACAAATAGAGTTTGAGTTTATAACAAGTTTTGCCTCTCATCTTTGAGTCCACTTTTTTGCAGTTTTAGCCCCTTACTTCTGAGAGCTGATGGGAATTCTGTTAGTTCTTTATTGGGAATTCTCTGTTTTCTGTCTCTGGTGGCACTTACATGTCTTCCTATCTTCAAAATATATATATGACTTTCACAAGAGAAACTCAGAGCCTCCTGGGCTCCACAAGGGATATATTTACCCCAATCAATCTCATGGTCTATGGGAAAAATATATACATGACAAAATGTGCCAGAAATCCTTACTTATTCTGTTTCAGCTTTATAATTAACCAATTAAATTTACTTTCATCATTAGTAAACCAAGTTACTTACTTAATATAATGCAAAGGACTTGAACTTATATCTCTCTGATTATAAAGTCTATAGCAATAGACCAGATATTTTGCTAACTTGGATTTGTGCTGAGAAGACAAACTTCCTTAGTTTCTAAGAAATAATAATGAATACATTGTTCATAAAAAGTCTGGCTTATGAAAGCTCATAGTAAAGTTAGATCAGTTCAGTTCAGTCGCTCAGTCGTGTCCAACTCTTGGCAACCCCATGAATCGCAGCACACCAGGCCTCCCTGTCCATCACCAACTCCTGGATTTCACTCAGACTCATGTCCATTGAGTCGATGATGCCACCCAAACATCTCATCCTCTATCGTCCCCTTCTCCTCCTGCCCCCAATCCCTCCCAGCATCAGGGTCTTTTCCAATGAGTTAACACTTCGGAAGAGGTGGCCAAAGTATTGGAGTTTCAGCTTTAGCATCATTCCTTCCAAAGAAAAATCAGAGCTGATCTCCTTCAAAATGGACTGGTTGGATCTCCTTGCAGTCCAAGGGACTCTCAAGAGTCTTCTCCAACACCGCAGTTCAAAAGCATCAATTCTTCGGCGCTCAGCCTTCTTCACAGTCCAACTCTCACATCCATATATGACCACTGGAAAAACCATAGCCTTGACTAGACGAACCTTCGTTGGCAAAGCAATGTCTCCGCTTTTTAATATGCTGTCTAAGTTGGTCATAAGTTTCCTTCCAAGGCGTAAGCATCTTTTAATTTTATGGCTGCAGTCACCATCTGCAGTGAGTTTGGAGCCCCCCAAAATAAAGTCTGACACTGTTTTCACTGTTTCCCCATCTATTTCCCATGAAGTGATAGGACCAGATGCCATGATCTTTGTTTTCTGAATGTTGAGCTTTAAGCCAACTTTTTCACTCCTCTCTTTCACTTTCATCAAAGTTAGATACCAAAAGTTAAAAAATGTGAATCATATTTTTTCAGTTAGTGATCCAATATATGAATTGCAGGAATAGAACAGGAATTATATAGACATTTACATTGTATCTTAAATAGATATTTATATTTATAATGTAAGTAGATATCCATACCCATAAGCTTATATAGATAACTAGACCTTTAAATTTATGTAGACATCTACATTCCAACATATATAAATGTCTATGCCCCTAACTTATGTAGCTATCTATTTGCCTAAACTTGTACAGAATGATTATACCTCAAGTTTATGTAGATATGTATGCCTTTAACTTGTATAGCAATCCACTATCTTAAACTTATAAAGATATTTATAACTTTAAATTTATATAGAGACCTATGATCCTATAGCTATGATCCCTTACATGGATCTCAATGCTGTTAAATATACAGATATTAATATAACTAATTGAATTTGTTTACACTTCTCAAATTATATAGATGTTTGTATCCCTAAACTTGAATAAATATTTACATATCTAACTTCTATTAATACCTATGCCCCCAAAGCTGTATTAGTAATAGTAGTAGTAATAGTAGCAGCAGTAGTAATAGTATTAAAATCTTAATAACCTACAACTGGGAGCAAATTTAGTGACAGAGCTAGGTTTCCCTACTGTAATTTTCTTATATTAGAAGACAGATATCATGCTTGATGAGTGGCTATGCTGTCATTTAAGAAAAAAAAAAAAAAAGGAAAAAATAGAGTCAGGATTTTTTCCCTAAAGCTCATAATTTCCATCTGCATAACTTTAATCCTATTTGCCCATCTGGCTAGTCCAGATGGAATATGTTGCTCTTATACTACCATCTGTTTAGAGATTGACTGATATTACTTAGATTAATAATTAGATGAAGATATATAAGAGGCTTTGAAAAATCACCTTGTGGATATAATGGCTCTGTTTGGAATAAGTTTTGATTTGTGACTTAATTAAATACAGTGCAGACTCTCCATTGAATTTGAATAATTACTTATCAGAGAAGGAAGACAGAGAGGAATGGTCTCATGTCTCCTAGAACAGAGGGATAAAAACTCAAAAGTCTCTCCTGGCTATAGAGTTCCCCTCCCTCTTCTCCACTCCCCATGCACTGCACTCCCTATCAAAATAATAGTATTAGCAGGCTGAGCTGACTCTTTAATCTTAAGAGCCATGATTTTCAGAGCATAACTGTCCAGGTCATTGATAGACTGAAGAGTGAAGTTAAAAAAACAAGCAAACAAACAAACAGAAAACTGGGATGGATGGATGCATTAATGTAGCACATTCGGCAAAAAGAAGCAGCAAAGTAGCTAACTGTCCATTAAAGTCTGGCCTGTGTATTTAGTAAAAGTTCTAAAGTTAGCCTTCCTGGGACCTGCTAGCAAAGAAGCAGCATCATTAGGAGCCTAGGTTCCCCATGCATCTACTCAGTCATCAGAGTATGCCTGCCTTTTATTTCTAATCTTGGGTCCTCAAGGTGGCCATTGCCAATGTCTGCCTTACATGTTCTCTTAACAGATTTGCATAAGGAAATATTATTTCCAGATTTTATTTTCACTTTTAATCCTGGGATAAAATCCTTTCCCAGAATCATGTCAGTTTACTCACCGTACACTTCACTGTCCAGAGGGGTTTCATGCTTACTGTTAAGCCTACTACCAGGATTGATCAGATTGGTCTGAACCAATCAGGATTCACCTCAAATTTAATGGACACAGTCACACTAAAACTGAAACAACATAACCTTACAGTAACTGCAAAATGAGCTCAGAAAAATTAACGTCTGAGATGATACAATAATAAACCCTTTCTTTAATTTTTAAGAAATTAATACACACTTACTCCTTGGAAGGAAAGCTATGACCCACCTAGACAGCATATTAAAAAGCAGAGACATTACTTTGCCAACAAAGGTCTGTCTAGTCACAGATATGGTTTTTCCAGTAGTCATGTATGGATATGAGAGTTGGACTATAAAGAAAGCTGAGTGCCTAAGAACTGATGCTTTTGAACTGTGGTGTTGCAGAAGACTTTTAAGAGTCCCTTGGACTGCAAGTAGATCCAACCAGTCCATCCTAAAAGAGATCAGTCCTGAGTGTTCATTGGAAGGACTGATGTTGAAGCTGAAACTCCAATACTTTGGCCACCTAATGTGAAGAACTGACTCATTGGAAAATACCCTGATGCTGAAAGGAGAAGGGTACAACAGAGGATGAGATGGTTGGATGGCATCACTGACTCAATGGACATGAGTTTAGATAGACTCTGGGTATTGGTGACGGACAGGGAGGCCTGGTGTGCTGCAGTCCATGGGGTTGCAAAGAGTTGGATATAACTGAGTGACTGATCTGAACTGAAGATGATAGAACTTTTATCTGGGAAGACTGATACTCAAACACTAACATTTACTTTCACAAAACTCTTTTACATTTTCTGTATAACACTCTTCTACAGCATCTTTAAAGAGCTAAAATTTGGGTGGCCTCTTCTAAGTTGTGAACCATGTCATGACAATGGGACCTTTGATCATCAGAAAACCAAAATCAAAAATAGGTAAAAATGATTTTTAATAGACAAAAATCTGAGAGATTCTGAAAGAACTCTGGAATTGATACTTTGGGTTTTGACCTGTCTGGGAAAGAAGAGAACATTTTTGTGGCTAACCACAGTGCTGTGGACTGAATGTTTGTGTTCCTCCATAATTCATATCTTGAAGTTCAACCCCCCGCCCCCATGTGATGGTGTTAAAGGGCAAGACTTTTGCCAGGTGCTTAGGTCTTAAGAGTGAAGTCTTCATGAGTACAATTAGTGTTCTTAAAAGATAAACTACTTGAGCACACAGTGAAAAGGTGGCTATGTCCAAAACAGGAAGTTGGATCTCCGCAGGAACCCTAACTGCTGGCACCTTGGTCCTGTACTTCTCAGCTTCAGAATAAAAAAGAAATATGTGCTTGTTATTTAAGTACCCTCAATCTATAAAAATATATATTTTTAAATAACTATTCAAACTAACCAAAATGCATGACCTGAACAGCAAGAAGGAAGGCTAGATGGTTACTCTACACCCTAAGAAGCACACGTGTCACTTTCCCTTTGTACTTTAACCTGGTCCTTTAGATCCCCAAGCATTACATCTGGTTGTCTATTACTTCTCAACCAGGCTCCAAAACCCATATGTTTCAGTTCCAACATTTCCATTTGTATAAGGCAAAACTACATAGAAAAATTCTGGACCTTGGTTGACATTAAACTTTAAGCTGTTTTCTTAAAGTTCTGGATTTCTGTCTTCTTTCCAATGGCCAATATATATGTTAAAGAAAAACTTATAGATTAAAAGGGGAAAGTAGAAGAAAAGCCTCTACCACTTCCTATGGTGACATACATTGTCTCACCTTTGTAAGTTACATTACTAGAAGCTAATGAAAGATGAGAAGAAAGCTCTACTACTATCACTTGATTTTCAGGTGGCCTTGTATGAAGGAAATCAGTTAAGTACTTTGAAAACTTATATAAAATCAGGGATAAATGATTTCTATCCTAATTTCTGTATTATTATTTTTTTTAATGCAATGCATGTTAAAGGGAGACTTTTTTAGTCATTGACTGTAACTCTGGAGGACCCCATATATAAGTCAGTGAAGTGAAGTGAAGTGAAAGTCACTCAGTCGTGCCTGACTCTTTGCAACCCCAGTCCATGGAATTCTCCAGGCCAGAATATTGGAGTGGGTAGCCTTTCTCTTCTCCAGGAAATAAGTCAGTATTTCATGCCACAAAACATTATTTAACAGCTTCACACTTTCAATCTCTTCCTGTTTAAACATCCTCTCATATATTCTGATTCCATCAAGGAGAAAGTTTTAGTTGGGCACTAATGATTTTAATTAGCATGTTCAACACCTGGTAATCTTTTAAAGGGAGAAAATACAAGCAAGAAAAAGGTAGTACGAAACACAGAAGATGCAGAATGTGAGAGGTGATGCTGGAGTAACTCCAGGAAGTGATTTTGTTAAATATTTGAAAGCAAATTATTGTACCTGATCTATAGAATAAGACTCTGTGAATGAATACATGACCTACACCAATTACAACTTTTTGAAACTGGAGTCTGAGAACTCATGTCTTTGATTTTCCTTTCTTTTATAAATTAATAAATTGAAACATATTTTATAGATTAATAAATTGAGACACAGGGTTCTTAGATAAATTATAAGAGATGGTTCAGGCATTTTCTGACAGACTGTGCCTAGAAACTTGAAGACTCAATTCAGCATTCTTTCCATAATACTACATTACATCTGATACAGAAAAATTGATGGACCACTAAATAGATTTTATATCTCCCCTTGTTATGATATTCTGCAGCACTTGCAGAAATGATGAACTTTTTCACATAGCCTTTGCTTTGTCTTATTGGATGCACCAAGTCCACTCACTTGAAACAGCATTAGTGATATAAAGATAGTTAAGATTTCATACTCACTCACCTTTTCTCTAAGCTAAATCACCCCAATAAATCATTGTCACAGACAATATCTGTATTTCTTCATTTTTTTCTTATTCTATGCAAATGGTGTCATTATTTTCCAAGATGCAAAAATAGTCACCTCTCTTACAGAATACAGTTGGTATCCAACAGGGCAGACTCTGCTTTCCCACAATGGATTCATAACAGTATATTTTCTGCTTATATGCATATTTATTTCTTCCTTCTTGTAGTTTGATGTAACCATGTGAATATTTCCAGTTTATAGGATTAAGTAGGGCCTCCCAGGTGGCTCAGTGGTAAAGAATCTGCCTGCAAATGCAGGAGACACAAGAGACACTGATTCAATCCCTGGGTTGTGACTATTCCCTGGAGGAGGAAATGGTTACCCACTCCAGTATTCTTACCAGGAGAATTCCATGGATAGAGGAGCCTGGCAGGTTATAGTCCACAGAGTTGCAAAGAGCTGGACATAACTGAGCACACAATGAACACAACAAAATGCATGGGGTTAAATAGACCTATGCTATATCATTTCTAGATGCAAACATTCTTAATACAGTATCCTTCTACACTATTTTCCCGTGTCAACTGAGCAGATCACTGGTTCCAGATGGTAAAACTACAGGTTGAAGGAACTACTATCTCCCTGGATCTCAAAAAAGAAAAGTGGTCTCAGAGAGCTGCTCATAGGAGTGTAAAGGAAAGCTCTGAGATTTGAGGTTCTTTGTTATTAGAGCTTTATTTAATTTATCCTAGATAAAAGTTTTATTCCAAATACTTTTCCTTTCTCCTGAATGTTTTTAATATTTAAATTTCAGAGAATAAAGGTTGATCATTACGTTACCTAGTCATTCATTTATGATATCTGTTTGATCCTATGAATTTTGTTAAGCACTAAGTAAGTAAGTGAAGTCGCTCAGTCGTGTCTGACTGTTTGCGATCCCGTGGACTGTAGCCTACCAGGCTTCTCTGTCCGTGGATTCTCCAGGCAAGAATACTGGAGTGGGTTACCATTTCCTTCTAAAGGGGATCTTCCCGACCCAGGGATCGAACCCGGGTCTCCCGCATTGGAGGCAGACGCTAAGAACCTCAAAAAGAACATAACCCAACTATGACTGGGGTGCTTCACAATCTGAGGCAAAAAACAAACAAAAGTATAATAAAAGGATAGATACTAAAAATGAGGCAGTACTCAGCAATCTGGATGAAACAAGAGAGGATTTGACACTTCCTGGAAAGTCACTGTGGCTTTATAAAAGATTTTACATGAGAGCGAAAAAGGGACGAACACAGTTCTGCTACTGGTGCTGCTAAGTCGCTTCAGTTGTGTCCCACTCTGTGCAACCCCATAGACGGCAGCCCACCAGGCTCCTCCGTCCCTGAGATTCTCCAGGCAAGAACACTGGAGTGGGCTGCCATTTCCTTCTCCAATGCATGAAAGTGAAAAGTGAAAGTGAGGTCATTCAGTCTTGTCCAACTCCTAGCGACCCCATGGAGTGCAGCCCAGCAGGCTCCTCCATCCATGGGATTTTCCAGGCAAGAGTACTGGACTGGGGTGCCATTGCCTTCTCCAGAACACAAGTTCACTTATTGGGTAAAAGTTGCCAGACGGACAAAGTACAGGAGGGAAAGAACAAGTGTATTAGAGGCTCAGAGTGAGAAAGCAAGATATTTTGATAAAGTTTTTTGGCATAGCTAAAATGAATGGCTATCATTAGAGATTAAGTTTGAGCAGTAAGTAGGTTGTCCAGTTATGGAGGGCTCAAGGCAATGGCACTCCACTCCAGTACTCTTGCCTGGAAAATCCCATGGATGGAGAGAGGGTGGTAGGCTGCAGTCCATAGGGTCGCTAAGAGTGGGACATGACTGAGCGACTTCCCTTTCACTTTTCAGTTTCATGCATTGGAGAAGGAAATGGCAACCCACTCCAGTGTTCTTGCCTGGAGAATCCCAGGGATGGGGGAACCTTGTGGGCTGCCGCTGCCGACTATGGGATCGCACAGAGTTGGACACGACTGAAGCGACTTAGCAGCAGCACATGCTACACAAGGGGTTTGGTTTTTGTAAATTTATGTTGGTAACTAAGCTTTGCCTTGACTGCCGTCAATCAGATTTGCAGTTGGTATCTGAAGCTCTGTGCTAAGATGAGGTCTGACTGTGTTTATACTAATGCTTAATTTGTAAAATCCATCATGGTAGTGGTGTATAGCAATAGCATATATGATCAGATCTTTGCAACAAATTATCATCAACCCAGTACAAATAGTAGTTCCTTTGCTGAGGACTACACAAATATTCAAGGTTTTATTTCTTTGTTTTGTTAAAAGAAACAAACAACAATGACCAAATACACATGTACACACAAGTTCTATATCTTCATTAGTAAGAGAATGAGACAGAATTTTGACTACATTATTTTAGAAACAATAAACAAAAGGAATACAATTTTTGAGCGATCTATAAGAGTTTTTTTCCTTCCTTCATTTTGGCACTACAAAGTAAAAGTATAATTATTCTCCCCATCAAAATAGTAAAACAGGAAAGTTCAAATAAGAACTTGGGAAGAATACATGGTCTCCTAATTCTACTGTTCAGACATGAATGTCATTAACAATTGAGGGGTCCTCATTCTAGACAGCATTTCATGTGCAAACAAAAATAAAATATTAAGAGATGATTTGTCTGGAAATCTATGAGATAAGCATGCAAAGCTTATGTGTGTGAAATTCTATTGTTGGCTATTGTGTATTTATCTACTGGAAGTGATACTATTTTATGGGACATTCCTAGGTGGAAAAACCTAATGACTGTAATGGAAGTAAGTAAACTAATCTCCACAGGCTTAAACTGTGGTCCATACAATATATCCATTCTACATATTTAAAAACTGAGGTAACTAAGATGAGCTTTTAGTTCAGGGTCATGCAACTGATGGAAACAATTATAAAATTCATGCCTCACCTAATGTAAAATTCTACTTGCCCATGCTGACTGTGTGGAGCAAATCTTTATCAAAACCACTGGTTTGAGATTTATCTACACCTAAAAAGAATTTGTCTCTGAAAACTAGAAGAAATATTTGTCTAGAGAAATCATGTGTTTCTTAACAGATTTTTAAACCCTCAGAATCTGAGACACCATATCCTTATCATATGCTTCCTTCTAAGAACACAGTCTATAAATATTGTATGTAAAAAAAGAACATATGGATTACCTGAGCAGACCATTATTTATTATTAAATTACATTATAGACAGACTTCTCTGATTTTTATATTTGTAGATTATTAGGGAAGTGATTGTTCTCATTGCATTCCAGTAAGTGTGTTACTTGGTTCCCTGTTTAACCTTGTCTTCATTAAAACCAGCAGATTCCAGTTCTTCTTGTAGATCTGGAGATCTGAGTGTGGTGTGTACAACAATCAAGAAAAAAATCATAAACAATAAAGAAGAAAAGGGAAATAATGCTCCAGGATCTAACCTGGCAACCAAAAAGCTCAAAGACTATTGATTTTCTATATAAAACTGTTGTTAAAAAATGTTTCCCACCAGAGTATAACAGCACTCAAAGTAAAAAAGAAATCTAATGTTTAGAAATTTCAAAGAAAATTATATTTAATTGACAACAACTTCCAAACAACCCATAGTTTATTGTCCTAATTTACTGTTCAGTTTTATATGACTCTAAGAAGACCACAGTCAATAAATTGATGCTATTACATAAAGAAGTAATGAAATCAGTTATTGACTATTTTAATATGGAATTATGAAGTCAAATAGATTTAAGAATATCTAATAGTTCATATTTTAAGACTATCAGAGGAAGTATAGGAGCAAAGGTGTCAGAAGAAATTGTCAAGGTGAATACCTGTTTTTAAGATGATGGAAAGGAAGTGCCAAAGACTACATTGCTTTTGGGTATGACATTTCCCTTAAGAGAATAATTTTACATTACTTTAAAGGGATATCCACTAACCAATAAAAAGGTGATACTCTATTATATATTTTATGGTTTAACACAAAAACTTGGCAGTTTCTTGACATGGATTTACAGCTTCTAGCATCTCTTATAGTCCGCAATATGACACAAGTTTACTTTTCTAATGCAACTTAAGTAAATATATATCTGGAGAGAAATATTTTATTTGATAGACATTTCAATGAAAAAAATTTATTTCTAAAATGGGAGGAACTTAAAGTGGTCATTGAAACATAGTCATAATAAAATACATGTATTCT
Source organism: Capricornis sumatraensis (assembly GCF_032405125.1). Classification (NCBI taxonomy): domain Eukaryota; kingdom Metazoa; phylum Chordata; class Mammalia; order Artiodactyla; family Bovidae; genus Capricornis; species Capricornis sumatraensis. The sequence goes on along the minus strand of NC_091071.1, from coordinate 121,910,323 downwards.
AGGAAAACTGAAGAAATAGCAGCAGCTAAGAGAAAATCCAGGATAGAATAAATTGTTTGTAAATAAAAAATATGATGAGAGTCTTAATAGACTTATTTATTTGAAAACTGTAAATGCCAAGAGAGGTGTTTTGACACTTCTATATTTTTTTGTTTGGGTTTAGAAATATTAACAGTAATTGGGTAAGCCACAAAGGTAAGACAAATGTACAGTAAGGGACACATGAACTGTATAAAAGCAGATTAACTTCACACTAAACATTCAAGGGATGTGTAGTCTGAGATGAAAAATGATATATTTAATCTCAAGGTTTGATTGGTTTCAAATTGATAGGATGAGAGAAAAAAGAAACACTGTAACAGAGACAAGATACAAAGTCACAGCCTTCTAATCCTTAATTTAGATGCCTGGCAAATTGACACCTCAGATTCACAGCACTCAGTTCATTTCAGTTCAGTTCAGTTGCTCAGTCATGTCCCACACTTTGTGCTCACAGAAATGAAATTATTTTGTAGACTGGCCCCACCCTATAGGGTAGGTCCAGGTCTATATTATCTCAAGCCAAGTTTCTCAATCAAAAGAATATTTGAGGCTGCAAAAGCTTTACTACTGTACTGAAAAGGGAATTAGACAAGCACTCAGGGGATAAAGCAAACCAGTAGAGAAAAATAACAGATATCCTTCCAAGTGATTGAGTTCCAATCAGTTTCTGCTTGTATTGCTATTCAACCTCCTATTCACATTCTCAAACACATTTCACAGAAGCACTAGCCATCCAACTCAATATTAAGTATTAGTCGCTCAGTGGTGTCTGACTTTTTGCGACCCCATGGACTGTAGCCCTCCCGGCTCCTCTGTCCATGGGATTCTCTAGGCAAAAATACTGGAGTGGGTTGCCATTTCCTCCTCCAGGGGACCTTCCAAACTGTATATAAAGGAGACTTCATTAATGTGCATTAGAGGATACCCCAGGTTAAATGCCATAGAAAACTGTCTCTTGAGCCTTTAAGTTCAGTTCAGTTCAGTTCAGTTCAGTTCAGTCTCTCAGTTGTGTCCAACTCTTTGTGACCCCATGAATCACAGCACATCAGGCCTCCCTGTCCATCACCAACTCCCAGAGTTCACTCAGACTCATGTCCATCGAGTCAGTGATGCCATCCAGCCATCTCATCCTCTGTCATCCCTGTCTCCTCCTGCCCCCAATTCCTCCCAGCATCAAAGTCTTTTCCAATGAGTCAACTCTTCACATGAGGTGGCCTAACTACTGGAGTTTCGGCTTTAGCATCATTCCTTCCAAAGAAATCCCATGGCTGATGTCCTTCAGAATGGACTGGTTGGATCTCCTTGCAGTCCAAGGGACTCTCAAGAGTCTTCTCCAACACCACAGTTCAAAAGCATCAATTCTTCCACACTCAGCCTTCTTCACAGTCCAACTCTCACATCCATACATGACTACCGGAAAAACCATAGCTTTGACTAGGTGGACCTATGTTGGCAAAGTAATGTCTCTGCTTTTGAATATGCTGTCTAGGTTGGTCAAAACTTTTCTTCCAAGGAGTAAGCGTCTTTTAATTTCATGGCTGCAGTCACCATCTGCAGTGATTTTGGAGCCCCCCAAAATAAAATCTGACACTGGAATAAGTGGGGCAGTTTCCACTGTTTCCCCATCTATTTCCCATGAAGTGATGGGACCAGATGACATGATCTTAGTTTTCTGAATGTTGAGTTTTAAGCCAACTTTTTCACTCTTCTCTTTCACTTTCATCAAGAGGCTTCTTAGCTCCTCTTCACTTTCTGACATAAGGGTGGTGTCATCTGCATATCTGAGGTTATTGATATTTCTCCCAGCAATCTTGATTCCAGCTTGTGCTTCTTCCAGTCCAGCGTTTCTCATGATGTACTCTGCATTTAAGTTAAATAAGCAGGGTGACAATATACAGCCTTGACATACTCCATTTCCTGTTTGGAACCAGTCTGTTGTTCCATGTCCGGTTCTAACTGTTGCTTCCTGACCTGCATACAGATTTCTCAAGAGGCAGGTCAGGTGGTCTGGTATTCCCATCTCTCTCATAGTTTTCCACAGTTTATTGTGATTCACACAGTCAAAGGCTTTGGCATAGTCAATAAAGCAGAAATAGATGTTTTTCTGGAACTCTTTTGCTTTTTTCCATGATCCAGCAGATGTTAGCAATTTGATCTCTGGTTTCTCTGCTTCCAAGAAGTTCATGGTTCACATATTGTTCAAGCCTGGCTTGGAGAATTTTAAGCATTACTTTACTAGCGTGTGAGATGAATGCAATTGTGTGGTAGTTTGAGCATTCTTTGGCATTGCCTTTCTTTGAGATTGGAATGAAAACTGACCTTTTCCAGTCCTGTGGCCACTGCTGAGTTTTCCAAATTTGGATCATGAAATCAGCTCCTGAAACTATGTAACTGTCTAAAGCCCTGTTCCATCAGTTTCCCTGGAGCTCATCATGCCTCTTTCTCCACCCTGAACACCCCTCAGTGGGTGTTGAAGGTTGGCACCTGCAGCAGCACAGGGTTCAGTCTCCATAGAGGCAGACAGGAAGCACTGTTGTTGTTCTTTCACTGGCAAATGCTCTTGGCAAGTGTCAATTTGTAGTTGACAAGGGTAGAAAGGTAATGTAGGAGGGAGTGATGTCCATTTTGTTAGAAGGAGGAAGAATCATATATTTTCTGGAGATAAGAACGCTTTAAAATGGTATTTAGCACTTTGGAGTCTTTATAAGAAGTGGATGTTGAGTTTTCTGCTTGAGAACTCATTGAAGTTCCGTGAAAGTACAACTCAATTCAATAAACATAGTGAATCCTCTCTTTACAACAGACATACAATATAAACACAAAACATTGTGCATGCCTCCATGAATTTAATTAAATGGAAAGAGATATAGCCATATAGGAAAATGGTTTCAATATCACATGACAATGCATATGGTATGCTCAGGGGCTCAGCAACTTTAGTCTGTAAACTCCTTGACCTGAAAGATCATACAGAATGGAGGTCAGAGGAACTTCTAAGAAAATAATATCTGGGCTGGGTCCTGATTATTTAATAGGATTTAGCCAGGAAAAGAGAATAGTAGGATTGATGGGAAAATAAAGAAGAGTGTATAGTGGTTGTGAAGGATACATTCCAGAGAGAATAAACAGCATTAAAGTAGAAACTTGTCCTACCATGGGGAGTGCAAGGAAATATCAGCTCTGTGCATAGAGGGGCCTGGAGGAAGTAAAGACCTGGTGGGTTGCCAGCAGCTGAAGGAAGTAACCATCTTAGTATCAATCATACTTGATATATATATATGTGTGTGTGTGTGTGTGTGTGTGTGTGTGTGTGTGTGTGTGTATGCATATATATGTGTATATATATATATATATATATATATATATATATATATATATATATATATATATATATATATATATGTATATATGTGTATATATATGTATATATATATTTAAAGGAACAATATTTGAGACAGAAGAGCAGATAGAAGGTATCTTAGGGATCCAGGTGAGAGTTATGAGGAAGTGAGTAGGATTGTAAGAAAGAACAAGTGCAAGTTCAAGGCATATTTTGATGATAAATTAATGAGGAATCTTTATTTTTGTGGGAAGGTGGGAGTTTTGGGGCTGGCCAATTTGGTGGTCCCGCATGGAAGTAATTTAATGAAACAATAGCATCATTTCCTTTTTTGTGTGTTTCTTTTTTGAATAATTTTCCACCCATAGAGCATGATTCTAAAGGTGCGTTTTTTTTTCATCCCATGTAGCTAAAAAATCCATATATGTGTGTGTATTTATAACTCTAAAAATCTATTCATTATCTATCTACATATCTATCTATTAATATATCCATAAATCATTTCTCTTTGTTTTAAAGCTTTTCTTTCCCCTTAAACAAAAATATAATTCTAACATATATCATTGTCAGTTTAAAGTACTGAGAAATAAAACTTAAGGTTTGCCACACCTTGATAATATAAGGTAGTCAAAATTCCACAAGCATTTGCAGTTTTTGTCCTAATCATTTGACTATTTCTCCTTTTTTCTTAAAAAAAAAAATTTTTTTTTTTTTTTCAGAAGGTCTTGAAGAGTGAAGTCCATGTATAAGGGTAGGGAGTTTACTTACTCATTATTGATCCCTTTAATAACAGTTTCATGCATTTCATTGATATTTATTTTAAAGGTTATGCTAATTCACCTGCCCTGGGAAGCCAGTTATGAAGACAGAGTTAAGAGTGCAAGAAATGTATTGGTAAAAAATACAGTGGGAGGAAGTACAATTGAGCATTTGCTTTCTAAATGCTGTGTAAGTCTTATATTCATTAAATAAAAGCAGAAATTGGTCAGAACACCTCACTGTGCAGTGGAAGAGTTCTGTTTAGAGCAGAAATGGCCAGATCCTCCTGTCTTCATATTTTCATTGCTTAAGGGAATGTGTGTCCAGGAAGGGATCCCGTGGTAGATCAGGTGGTAAAGAATCCATCTGCAATGCAGGAGACCCCATTTCAGTTCCTGGTCTGGGAAAATCCCCTGGAGAAGGGATGGGCTACCCACTCCAGTATTCTTGGGCTTCCAGGAAGAGTGTGTTCTCAGATTTAACGCTATGTAAGAATCTCACAGTTCAACAACAGACTCTCCCTCAAAGGAGTGTGGCTTGGTGAAGGACTCCCTTGGCTATGGCTATTCATCCATATACTATGTGAATCCACATTTTTAACACACTTTGAGGGAACACATTCCCTGGCATCCCAGTATGCCTTTTTAAGTTAAGAAGCTTTGAAAACAGAAGTATTGGGATGAATGGCATTTTGCCAACACTGCAGGTAGATACCAGGTAGTACTCAGTTACCCCCTTCTTTACATTGCCCTCTAAATGCTCCTTGCTCTCACATATGCCTATTGGTCTTGGAGGTTTGCTGAAGGGTGTGATCCATATCCTCACATTTTGAAGAAGTCTGAAACCCTGATAACCACTTCCTTCTCATGAGCTAATTTCACAGTCTGGCAACAGAATTCTGGATGCCCGGAGTTACACACATTTCTTCCTGCCCTCATTGTGTATCAGCAGCCTTACCTCTTCTAGTTAATCATGGCAAATTACCCTGTCATGACGGTGACTCCTTTTTTTGCCTGCTGGCCCATGGACACAGGAGTTTAGAAGTATTGTCAGCTGTTCTTTGTCGTTCTATGAGACTCTAGTTTTGTCCCTATGAGTGCACTATGTTTAGGGACCAAGACTTCTAACTTTGCAAAGCCCAGAGTTGAATACATGGGAAGAAAAATTTCCCCAGGGACTCAATGGCAGTGATGTTAAATATGCTTCCAGCCACTTTTTCCCTACATTCATATTTCTTCCTGCTGGGACATGGTATGTTAAATATGTTAATTCCATGAGTATATCACAACCTGGAAGATGTTTCCTGTTCCTACAGCTGTGACTTTCAGAGACCATCCCATGCTCTATTAGGCTGCTTTTGAACAAAACACTATGAAATACAATCAGTGGAACCTTTGGAAAAGGACCCGATACTACAGCTTCTTACCTATAAAATGTGTCCACTAGTCGGTAGCTATGTTATATGGGATTCAATGTCTGTGGACCAGGAACTTTGTCATTATTAATAGTGATGATGATTGAGGTTTCCCAGGTAAGAAAGGAAAACTTCAACAAATATAAGACTCAATTCTAGGAAAAATAATCCTCAGACTGAAGAAGTGAAGTGGCCATTAGGTCTTCCCGAGGGATGGTAACACCCTGGGAACTTGGTACTGGACTCTGTGCTGGAAGGTTGGCCATTCAGAGGTGGCAACATCTAGAAGACCCTTGAGAATAGAACTCCATACTTCAAAGACTATATCTTTGCCGTTAGGCCACTCATTTTATATGTCTATATGTGCATAGCAGATGACAAAATATAATATAAAAAAAAAACGAGTCTTTTCTGTTTTTCTTAGAGAGACTTGTTAGAGGTTTATCAATTTATTATTCCTTTCAAAGAACCAATTGTTCCTGATTCATTTATTTTCTTATTGTTTTCAATTTCATTTATTTTTGCTCTATTTTTTCCCTTTTTTTCCTGCTTACTATAAGTTTAATTTGCTCCTCGTTTCTTGTTTTCTAAAATGAAAGTTGGGATCTTGATTTGAGATCTTTATTTTCTTATATGTGCATTTAAAGCTATAAATCTCCCAATAAGCACTGCTTTAGATGCATATCACACATTTTAATTTTAATCTAATTTAGAAAGCTGCTTAAATTTCTTCTGAAACAATTCTTTGGTCAACAGATTATTTAGAAAAGTTTCTAATTTCCAAATATTTGGTGATTTTCCAGCCATCTTTTTGTTATTGATGTCTAGTTTACTTCCACCATAGCTTGAAACCATACTTTGTGTTATTTCTATTCTTTTGCAATTATTAAAATTTGCTTTATGTCTAGAATGTGGTCTATCTTGATGAATGCGTCCTATCTTAATCAGCGTGCCATGTAAGCTTGAGAAGGATGTATATTCTGCTTGTTTTTGATGGAATATTCTACATATATCATTTGATTCAGTCGACTGATAATGTTGTTCAGGTCATCTATATATTGTTACTGAGTTTCTGTTTGTTTGATCTGTCAGTTACTAATTGAGATGTGTTAAGATTCACAACTATAATAGTGATTTATTTATCTTTTGAATTCTATCTTGTCCATATTTCAATATATATATTTCCATTTTTATATTTGAAGAATATATGTTTTTAAAAATAAAAGCTAACTGTTCAAAAAGTTAACAGGTTGTAACTTTCAGTGTCAAGATCCACACTAAGGTTTTTAGATCTCCAAAGATCAAACTATCTGTACACCAAAGACATGCTGCCTAGATGCCAAATGTTGCTCAAGAGGCTATGAATAACCAAACATTTATCATTAAGCCCATCATTAACTAATCAGTTTAAATATACACATTTTGTAAAGAAGCTACTATTAGCAAAACAAAGAATGCTTCATTTCCTAACTCAGGGATTTGCTGTCAAGGTAACTCTTGCTTCAACTTATTAGTGGTTTTCCCGAGATCACCTTTTTTTTTAATTTGTCACTGGAAACTTGCTTCACCTTTGAGGAGTGACATAATGCCCCCCAAATATATTACTGTACATGAAACTCACACTTCTGATGCTATTTGAAAAGCATATATGTATAAATATTGTGTCAGGCAGAAAATATTTGTTCAGATGGCCAAGTGAGTAAAAATTTATTTCTGGAGGGGAAAAACAGCAGGCAGGAAGAAGACATACAGCAACAATAAAAGGTGCCTCCCATGAAAAGCTCCATTCACATCAGCATAAATGCGGCCAGAAACAGAATAAATTTTGCATAGAAATAAGAAGAGGTAAAAATGTGCTAATATATTTATCTGAGGGCAGTGTACTATGCAATGGGCTGACATCTTCCTGTCCATCAACAGATTTTGACTTTCAGGGGGAAAATATCTGGACGTGTGGCAATGAGGATCACAAGAGAGAAGTGGCACACCTGGGCTCTTCAAAACTTGGGACCATGTCTATAATAACAGAGAGGGATAAATGAGCTGTGCTCAGTGCAAAAGGCTTGGAGCTATTGTCCACGTTAGTTACAACTAACTAGTTGCTTTTGAGGGGTTAGTATAGCATTTCTTAGAGCTTCAATTTTCTCATCTGCAATATGGGGAAAATAACACTTTCAAGATGGCTCTGAGGATTGCAGGAGACAACACGTGGGAAAACAGGTAGCATAGAGGCTGGTGCATAATGGATGCTCAACCATGCCAGTGTTTCTTCTTCTCAATTTTGGGGAAATCATCAAAACAAAACCATATGTCATTAATGCTGGAATAGTGAAATGTGAAACCTGAGTTTTTTTTTTCACAGAGCTGAAGAAAGAATTCTGAAAACTTGCAAATACTCACACAGGCAAAGTTTATTTTAAAGGCTAGAGATAAAACATTCACAGCATAGACATTGAGAGAGGGTGAAGAGCCCCCAAAATGTGAGGATTACAATAATTTTATATCTTTACTAGTATTGATCTGTATATTTTTGGTTGGCTTGTGACTTTAATATATGTCATTTTTGACCAGTTGGTTTGAATGTCACATTATCCAGTTTGTCATTTTTATGTTTTTTTTTTTTTTTTTTCCCCAGTTTCTCTAGACATTGCCATACCATCCCTTAACCCTTCCTCAAGACCCTAGACCATTATTTAGGGACCAAATGTATGTATAAGAGCTAATGGTCTTCTTGGAGTTTGGTGTTTTGTTTTGTTTTGTTTTCCTTGATAAACTAGACAGAAGTTAAAGATTGTCTTGTCCTGGGTCTGAATGTTTTATGATCCTCCAGACCAGGGAGAAATTCCGCTGAATGCATGGAAACTGGAACAAAGAGTGAGATGCTTATTGAGAAGAGAAAAATAAAATTGAATTTAAAAAAGGCAACAAGGTCTTAGAGTCATATACTGTCTAGCAATTTCTGCCTAATTAGCATATATTCTATATTGATATTTTACAAAATTCTCTCAAACGACATCTCTTGTAACAGTTAGATTTCCCATCATTAGGTATCTGCAGCCGATTTCAGAACTGTGGGAGGTCTCGGAAGCCATATGGGTTTCACACCCTTAAAAGCCTCTCTCTATAAAAAAGGACCCCTTCTTGCCAAGATAGTTCCTCTGTGAGATTGCTCAAGTGATCTTGCATCATCTCATACTATGTCCTGAAGTCTTTCTACCACCAGTCCTGGACTCACCCGTCCAGTCACTTGTCACTGCAAGTAAAAAACACAGTCAATGTACTTCAGAGAAATCTCCCAGTTTAACAGAATGTGTTTTGCTGAAACTTTCTCATATCTCCTGTTTGCTTCTAGATCCTCTAATCCATCTTCCCTATCTATTCTTCCCCTCCCTCATCATGTCCATTGTTCTGCTTGATTTCTTATGGCTAAATCCTACAACAGTTCTAGTTATTTCAGACATGAATTGTGTTGTATTTTATCATAAGCTCCACCTTTAAGATACTAATGATGAGGTTTTAAATTTGTCACCACTAGGTCACCTGAACTTTTCCTGTTTTTCTACCCTAGCCGTTGCTGCCAATCCCAGATTGTATAGCATTTTGAACTTCAGCTTGCTGTTGTCTTAATCCCTCATCAATCGATCAATCTATCACATTCTTTTGTCCAGTTCTGAAAGCAGCTCTACTGCCCTTTCCTGTTAGCCCATTTTTGTACCCCTCTAAACTCTAGACTGGAAGAATCACAAGCTGGAATCAAGATTGCTGGTAGAAATATCAATAACCTCAGATATGCAGATGACACCACCCTTATGGCAGAAACTGAAGAGGAACTAAAAAGTCTCTTGATGAAAGTGAAAGAGGAAAGTGAAAAAGTTGACTAAAAGCTCAACATTCAGAAAGCGAAGATCATGGCATCCGGTCCCATCACTTCATGGGAAGTAGATGGGGAAACAGTGGAAACAGTGTCAGACTTTATTTTTTAGGGCTCCAAAATCACTGCAGATGGTCACTGCAGCCATGAAATTAAAAGATGCCTACTCCTTGGAAGAAAAGTTATGACCAACCTAAATAGCACATTCAAAAGCAGAGACATTACTTTGCCGACTAAGGTCCATCTAGTCAAGGCTATGGTTTTTCCAGTAGTCATGTATGGATGTAAGAGTTGGACTGTGAAGAAGGCTGAGTGCAGAAGAATTGATGCTTTTGAATTGTGGTGTTGGAGAAGACTCTTGAGAGTCCCTTGGCCTGCAAGGAGATCCAACCAGTCAATTCTGAAAGAGATCAACCCTGGGATTTCTTTGGAAGGAATGATGCTAAAGCCGAAACTCCAGTACTTTGGCCACCTCATGTGAAGAGTTGACTCACTGGAAAAGACTTTGATGTTGGGAGGGATTGAGGGCAGGAGAAGGGGACGACTGAGGATGAGATGGCTGGATGGCATCACTGACTCGATGGACGTGAGTCTGAGTGAACTCCAGGAACTGGTGATGGACAGGGAGGCCTGGCATGCTGCGATTCATGGGGTCACAAAGAGTCAGACAGGACTGAGTGACTGAACTGAATTGAACATTAAAAATACCTAATTATAGGAATGAGATCACCAGGCAATTTAACCTAACTCCTGACTTATGTTCTTCTGAATGCACACCATGCCTTGCTTTACCTGTTGATTCTTTTCCTGGATTTAAAAAAAAAAAAAAAAGAATAAATAATTAAATACTTAGAGAATGACCAACTCTGTACCCCCCATCAGCCTCCCTTAGTAATCCCTGCAGGCAGATCACAGAGGGAAGAAGGCAAGATAACATCTGAAGGGAGAGTGAGCAAGTCAGTCTACATGCAATGGAGAAGGACGCAGAACATATTCCTTCTATGATTCACTGAGATTCTTCCCTTTTTTTTCTTTTAAAAACTCTCATGGCTGAGCAGAACCTTCAGATTAAAATATATTTAACAATAAATATATTAAAATGTTTATATTTGTCAATTAATTCTTCTTTGGTAGTTGGTACTTTTTGAATCAACAATGCTGATTAAAGAGCATTATTCATGTGCAGTTGGTCATTCTGGTCTTGTTTATTCAATTACTGACAATATTCAGAAGAGATACTGGCATATCCAATATTCTTAGAAGAGAACATCTGCAACCTTGATGTACATACTTTCTTTTAAAAGACACAGAAAATCAACTTTTACTAACAATAATTTAATAACAAATCCAAAGTTCTAAGAAATCCTAGGCTGCTTTTTTTTTTTTTTTTCCCCCTCCGTCTGTTTAACTCAGTCCTTCAAAGACATCATCTATATCTTTGCAGTCTCTGGGTTCCTGCACACTTTCTGTATTCATCTATAGCTTTTCAAACCCTTAATATTTTGCTCCATCCTCACGTGTCCCACCTTTTTCTCCAGTGGCCCCTCGTGTGCTTCACTGGGTTAACTCCCGTAACACTGCAAGGAATGGAATGGAAATAGTTTTTCTCTAATTTTCTTTTAATTTTCTTTCTTTCTTTAATATATTGCAATTTCTGTTCATCATTTTTTGCCTGCATATCAATTTGCAAAATCATAGAAACATTATTAGCCTTAAATTCCCATCTATTCTCACTTCATTTAATACTTTTTACCTCTCTCTTTGTAAACAATGCAGCCCTGCATGATTGCTCTCTAGTGGGAACATGTAACACCTATATTCTGAGCCAAGCTGTCGATGCTTACTTGCATGGTCAGTTCAGTTCAGGAATTTTTTTTTTTTTTTTTTTTTGGTGTTTCATAAATGTTGACCACTGAATTAAGACACAAGAGTGACCAACGCATGAAAAGTGAAAGTGAAAGTGAAATTGAAGTCGCTCAGTCGTGTCTGACTCTGCGACTCCGTGGACTGTAGCCTGTCAGGCTCCTCTGTCCATCGGATTTTCCAGGCAATAGTCCTGGAGTGGATTGCCATTTCCTTCTCCAGGGGATCTTCCCAACCCAGGGATCGAACCCAGGTCTACCACATTGTAGACAGATGCTTTACTGTCTGAGCCACTAGGGAAGTAGCTTCATAAAAGAATTCCCATTTGGGGGGTAGAAACAGCTACTTTGAATTATCATGGACTCTTCTGGTTACAAGAAATGTGACTAAAACTGGCTTGGATAAAAAATGGGAATTTAATAAATTACTAAAAGTTCTAAGGATCTTTCTAATGTCTTGCATGATAACATCAGGAACTTCTTTATCAAAAGTATTATCACAGTAAGTTTAGTAATCAATATTTATACTTAGATTCCAAGGTGATCTGGTAGAAATAGTCTAAACTCCATATAAATTTTCAGGCCTAACTTTGGCAATTGTTGAAATAGAAAATAATTTCTAAGTCCCCTCCCATTTTTTTAACATCTTTAATCTACTTAGATTTATCATTTTATCATTGCAAGTGGATTAGAAGTGATTCAAGGTTAATAACTGTGTCTTATATTTCTATATTCAAATAGTTCACAACAGTGGGCATAATATAGGAGTTCAGTGAATATTTGATATATTTGCTAATATTTTGCCTACCTCATTGTTAGGAAAACTAAGAAAATAAATCAATATGTAGAAATGTCAATATAGGAAGCAAACATATGTGTTTATTAGCGTAGGATTTTTGGGCGTTGGTGTGAGAACACACACTTCTTGAGAAATATTTAATAGTAATGTCCAAAGTTTTACTAATGAGTATATTACTATCTAAGAGAAAATATTTTGTCTATAAATGGTTGGAATATTCATCATTTTTCATCTATCTGGCAGTTTCACAATTTTTCACATTTAAGTGAATTTATTTCAATCATATACATAAAGTATTGAATAGATGTGAATTACAAACTTATAACTACACACAGCTTCTGTTAGTTAGCACATAAAAATACATCGCCTGACTCTTGTAGATATTTGCCTTAATTTTTTTTTTTCCAGTTTTCCGTAATATTTTCGGAGTGAAACCACTAGGTGGCATTTCAGGGTCTCCAAAGAGCACCAGTCCTTTATGTCTCAGTGCAGAAAGAATTCACTCAGTGCAGTGAAAGGCAAAATGGTAAATCAGAAGTGATTTATTAAAATAGGACTCTTGTGAGGCTTACAAGCAACTGAGTGAGAGGGTGCCACACTCCTAAAACTTAATTAGCTACAGTTTTCTATAATCAAAGGAAAGAGGGGAGGGTGAAAAATATACTTTCTTTCTCATGAGTAGATGTCATGATTCCATCATCAACTCTTCTTCCAGAATGTGCAGGGGAGTTTTCTTGTCCCTGCCTGGTCGATCCAGAACTGTAAAAACTATTTCCATTCTCTGTATAATGAGCACCCTTCAATCCTAGAGATCATTAGCTTACTGAGCTCACTGGGCAGGATGTGGATCTCATGCCACCACTGTTTATTATTTGTGGGCATGTTTCATGTTTCTGTTGCATAGTTTTGTGGTTCAGCCTGCTTGATTTTGGCGTTAAACAAACCTGCTTTCTTGAGTAATCATTAACTTATACGGGTCTCCCATATTTTTTTTTCTACTTACAATCCTCTAGTGAGATTAACTATTTAATCACCTAATCTGTCCCTTTACTCTGTCCTTATTATAAGCACTAGGCTGAACACTCTGAGTTTATAAGAAGGAAGATGGTAACCTGGGGATTTTCTTTCTCTTGTAACTCCATAGGATTGAGCAGTATTCCAAGGATACATCTAATTACCATTTAAGTACTTTGAGATGATTTGTGTGTGTGAGAGATAAGTTGCTTCAGTCATTCTGACTCTTTGTAACCCTATGGACTGTAACCCATCAGACATCTGACTGTAACCCATCCACAGGATTTTTCAAGCAAGGATACTGGAATGGATTGCCATGCCCTCCTCCAGGGAATCTTCCTGACCCAGGGATTGAGATCGTGGCTCTTCTGCATTAGCAGGCAGCTTCTTTACCACCAGTGTACCTGGGAAATACCCTTGAGTTGATTTCACTTTGAGATGATGTACTACCTATTTTTTGAGCATGCAACTATCATAATAAGGAGTAAACAAGAATGCATTGAGATCACATTATGTGTGAAGGGCTTATCTTGAATAATTGTATTTAATCTAAGAAATCTGAGTTCTAATATGCTTAAAGTCCAACTATTTATGGCTCAAATTAAAGTCATCAAAGACTTTTTATGTTACTATTTTTTTAATTGTAATTTTGTCCTCTGTTTATTATGATGGAAAAATAGGTTGGTAATAATGACAGAAAAAACTAACAACCATTATACTATGTCCTAGATAGCTATTATTAACATTTTGTTGCATATTCTTTATGCATATTTATATATTAACTCTATTATATTCATTATTTTCTATCCTTTTAATAGAATTATGTCATCAGTATTATTCTATGCAAAATAATCTCATTATTATGTTTGACATCAATCTACATGTGTGTCCTACCTCTTTTTCAAGAATTTTTATCTAGTTCAAACTTGAAATATAACTTATTTTTCTTCATAAGGAACTAAGGAGAAAAGTCCAAACTATTTCCTCTTCAGGGTAATGCTAATTTATATAAGTGGCTCTGTTATCAAGTCAATCTACCCACCAGAATGAGACAAAGAATGAATCTTCATATGAAGTTATAGGGTAGGATTTAAAGAAGAAAATAGATTTATCAACCAACCAAAAGCAGATACTAATTTTTTTTTTCCTAACCAAATACATAACAGTCTATAATTTAAGAAAATATTGAATCTAAAACGTGGATGTCTCATTCACTTGATGCCTGAGATTTTTTTTTTTTTTTGGATGACAATGATTAGGATGATTTTAAAAGTATGTAACAATACACATTTACTGTAGGAAAATGAAAATTAGAATTTTGAAATAACTTTGGAGATTGAAGTGATTAAATGAATCTCCTACTCTCTGTGCAATTGTTTAGGAATCTTGAGGTACATTTTTCATTTGTCGCTAATAACATGCTCTTATTTGTTGATGCTAACTGGATTTTAATATCTTTTTGGAATTAAAAAAAAATTAAAATAATACTGTATATGAAAAATAAATGTTAGCAAAGAATTTTTATCTATTTACCTATGACACTGAGTAGGCAGTTACCCTATTTTATTCATAGGGTCTAACTTAAAGCCAATTTGGAGTGTCCGAAAGCAGCTATTTTGCCTCTTTCCTGTTTGCCCATTTCTATTTCTCTATAGCCTTAAAAGAACCTAATTATAGGAAAGAGATCACTAAGTAATTGAAAGTAGCTTCTAACTTATGTGCTCCTAAATGTTTTCCTATAAAAAGAAGTAAGGATGAAGAATTAAGCAGTCAAAAAATGACTGGCTCTCTACCCCTGACAGTCCCTTTAGCCAGTCACATGGGAAAACTAATATCTGGAGAATCAACCAGTCTGCATGCAGTGGAGAAGGATGCAGAACCAAATCTCTTGCTTTGATGATTCACTGAGATTCTTCCCATTTTCTCTCTTTACATTTGGCACAGTCGAGCAGAATCTTGGGAGTTGATCTCTTGGGAGATTGATCAGCTCTCTTGGGAGTTGATAGTGGACACAAGTCCACTATCTCCCCAGATTGCTGGCTTTTCTGATTAAAGAAACTTTCTTGTCTACTGACTCTTGCCTGTCGGATTATTGACTTTTAAGTGCTGAGCAGCCAAACCTGAGTTTGGTAACATGCCCACAATGTACACTCCTGCCATATCTGACAAGAAGTTCTCAGCAGCCAAGTGACTCTCAGAGTCAAGTGTCTTCAGGACCAGTCTGTGTCACTACTACTGGATCCCAGCATGTCCACTGTCATGTCTCCAAAAGAGCAGATTTTGCCTCTCTGTCCTGGGATATGATCTCTGCTTTGGCCCCTATGGATTTTCTGTCTTTCTGAAACTCCATGGAGATCTGGGCCATGCACCTGAAGTCCTGTTTCCCAAATTTCGTGTCTTCCTTTGTCTCGTAGAGGTTCCTCTGTGAATATCCAGTCCTCTGGGTTCCTGTCCTTGTGCCAGTCACCACACCCTTTTCATGAAAAATTTTGGAAAAATATTATGAATCTCCTGTAAGAAATGATAGATGTAATCAATGTAAATATTATTTCCTTCTCTTATTCTTTTTGGCTAGCAGTTGGTGAGGCTCATTACTTTACTTCTGTGATTACATATAAGGTCACCTGAAATCAAACAACACCAGCACAATCCCTTGCACAGATGATAATATCATTACCTGCCAAACATAATCCTCCCAAGGTACACTTTGTTAGAGTAAATGTACCTACTAATCCCTTTCCTGATTAATTATAACTTTTAGTTCAGCCCCTGATGTCCCTAAGGAACTTTGATTTTATTCTATGGAATTTTCCTTATATGATTCATGGTGAATAGCCCTTATTCTTCCTCAAGGTGGACTTTTCTAGTCTGAGCATCAAAACCTATATGACAAGGTGACAGGGTGCAGAAGATAGGTCACTCTGGATCCACCTGAGTGCACAGCAGAGTTTGACAGACTAACTCCTCCGCAACACCCTTCCTTACCAAGCCTAGCCCAGGGGAGGCACAAATGAGACATCACACATCATCTTGCCTGGACATAATTGTAATAATGAAAATAGCCAATAACATTGTCTGGACACTTGAGAGCAAGTTTCCAGAAGGTAGAACTTTCATTTTCTTGCAGAGACCATGTCCTTAAGAACATAAGATCTCTGTCCTTGAAGCATTTCAGCCACCTGCCAGATTTGTTTCAGACCCCATCAAACTGTGTTGGAATGATTCTTTCTATGCAGTCCTCCCTACCTTGGGGGCTTTGGGATTGTAAGTGGATATTGAAATACTGAGAGAAAGTGACCATTAAAAACGTCCCAAGACATACATAGTATTTTCAGGCATGATAGTTAACCTTGATATCTTGGCCCTTTTCCAATTTGAGTAATTGCATTCTGCCAAGCTAAAGCATATATTTTTAATTGAGGAAGTACCCTTCCTTCTTCTCTTAAAACCTGCTCACGAGTTTCATGTCAACAAAGCAGATGGGCCATAGTGCCCCAAGGCACCCTCACCTGTGATTGGTGAGACAGTCAGAATTCTGAGAAGATAGTCTTTTCTTGAGCAATTTTAGTAGGGCTTTGAAAAGAGCAATTTCATACAATTCATTTGCATATTAGTATCTGTTTATTATATCAACAAAAATCAAAGATTTGAAAAGAAAATGAGCTCACGTTTAACATGAAGAAAAATTTAACTAATTGCCTATAATGTACAGACTAATAGCACAATGGCCAGCTCTGAAATAGAGCAATACAAAAGAAATGCAAACCATAGCTTCCCCCCCAAATCCTTTTTGTACATTACTTTTCACAGGTTAAATGCAGCTTATCCATTCGTGTGTGTCTGTCACAATGTCAATAAAGCCTCATATAAAAAAAGCTTCAATGAAATACTCTTTTCCTTATTCTAACATTTGCTTCAAGATGTTGAATGACCTGTAGATTGGCTAGATTAGTTTTATATTTTTCTTACTTCTTCTTTTGCTTCCACTGTCAATTCCATCTTTTAATCACAAACTTCATAGTAAAAATGTTAGTAACAGCAACAATCCTAGCAGTTTGGCAGTTATATTCTTGTACTGAGCTAAAAATATTAAATGCCTCGGCTCATTTGATCCACACAGAAATCCTCCTCAATAATCACTGTTATTATGATTCTACAGATAGGAAAACTGAGGTTTCCATGTGGATAGATAACTTGCTCAAAGTTACCAAGTTACCAAGTAACCGATCAAGACTTCAGAATGCATCTAACTCCGAAACCTGTACTCATTCTGCTGTGCTTCCTGCTTCTCTTCTGCAGCTAGAGATAATTAGATATGAACAAAATTAAATAAGCAAACAATAAAAAGAAAAAGTGCCGAAAGTTTCACTGTTTGTCCATGCTGGACTGGAGATTTTAGTTAGGATGTTTGGTTGTTATTACAACAGTGCTTTATTTAAAAATTCTCAAAAACTGTAAAATCTGATCTATTTTTATATTTATCAAACACCAAGACAACATGCAACTATTTTTATGAACTCACAACACTCTTTTCCTAGAAACCAGTTTTATGACAATATCTGGGAAGATTAATTATGATCAAGACTCTTAGCTGAAATCACTGTCTAGCTTAAAAGAAATAGAGTGGAAGTTTACACAGATGCTCACTGTAAAGAAATATCTAACTCATTTTTCCATTTTGCAGGTGGAGAGTTAAAGGGCAGCTACCACTCAAAGCGTCTTTTATTTTATTTGCCTTTGTAATAAGTTAATAAAATGAGCATTTGATTATCCAGTAAAATGAGTTTCTTAATTCAATTTCTTCATGTGATAGCAGAAGCTGACATAAAATATAACACACACACACAAATAACACAAGAAATAGTATCAGTGAGACAAGCTCAGTTTTTTAAGTTTCCAAGGGAGATAATTGTCTAGTTTTGAACTTTTATTAAGCCACACCACATAGATGTTATAGCAGGCAGGTAGTAGATACAGGCAGAGAAAGGGAGACGCAGGCCACATGGCAGGAAACCACACATCTTGTAAACAGTGAGGTTCCTTGGGCAGAAACAGAAAAACAGGAACCTCCAAACTGACAAGAAATCAAACTTATTGGTGTGATTAGTGTCCTGGAGGCAGACAAAGAAAGGTGGGAAAAGGGTGAATCTTCAGCTTCCAAATGAAACCTTTTGTGCATTATGCTCTCACTACAATAAAATAAGCCTTACAGGTAAGAAGTCTCCATCATCCACTGAGACTATGACAGTTCCCATCAGGACTAAATAAGGACAAAAATTCCTCCTCCTGTCAGGAAGGTGAAGCTGGGATGAAAATCAGGAAACAACCCCCAAACCTCTCCCTCCACAATGAATACTTGTTCTTTTATTTATATGCCCTACATAACCATCTTGCCAAAGAAAGCCAAGGCAGCTACTTACCTGAGCCTCCTAGTCTCCCTTTGAGAGCAAACTATTACTTAATTAAATCTTCAGTTTGCTTTGTTGACCTCTCTGTCTCTTCTCTGAATTGTTTCTGCAAAGAGACAAGAACAGATGTCAACAGAAGATCTCAACCAATGATTGCCTATCTCCAAAACTTGCATTCACTCCACTGTCTTCTCAAGAGAAGTCACTTTATAAATGATCTTCACAAAAAGTCTCTTATTATCTTCAAAGTGACCTTGAAGGAGCAAAGGATGAGGTGGCTTGAAGCAGGATCTTGGTCCTTATCTTATTTGAAGAAAGTATTCAGCAAACAGACAGAGATTGTGAAGTAGATAGAGGATTGATTAGAAGTGAACTACCTGTGAAATAACACAAAAGTGGATTCAGAGTGAGTCATGCATAATAGGGATAGGTTAATCACACTTATATGGGGACAGTTTTCTGGGCTCCCTTTTGGCCAATCATTTTGAGTATACTCATATTTGGTCTGACTCAGGGCCCTACCCAGTGTTCACATGCATCCTTCCTCCACAGTGGATTATGTCTTAAGGGTTTCTGGGAAGTTGGCAGCCTGGCAGTGGGAGTAAAGCTCTGATAGGGTAAAAAGTACATTTTTTTTTTTTTTTTAATTTTGATGGTAAAGGAGATTTCCCAACCCACACATGTTCATAGAAGTTCCTCAGGTATCAAAGGAAGGAAGGAGAGGCTACCAAAATGAAAAAAAAAAATGTACTTTTTACCCTATCAGAGCTTTACTTCCACTGTTATCTTGATGTGTCAGCTGGATACTGGTTGCAGCTGCTCAGCCTGCGGCTCATGTATCTCCTACCTCAAAAGGATAATATTCTACAAAACATTGCTAATTCACAATGGCAGAATTTCTCCAACAATAAGTTGCAATTACTTTTCTACAAAATTATTGCCATAAGAGATACTCTTATAAAGGATACTCAGAGAAACTGGGCTCCCTCAGTTCTGCAGCTTCAAAATAGGAATAAAATTTAACTCTTCATCAAGTCAAGAAGGATTTCAAGTAGAGTAAATTCCTGATATCTTGCTTCAATATACTGATTTCCATGCATCTCTCAGCTTTTCAAAGATTTTCAGCTACTGCTCCAGGAAAAAGGAATGAGATGATTTCCCTCCTAATTTCCCAACATTAAGTAGTGTTCATCCTGCAAAATTCTGCATATCTCCTAAGAGTGAAGCAGACTATACAGCACAGATGGAATTCTGTAAATGAAAGATCTGGGCTGATAAAAATTCCTGCAGATTTGGAAAAGCACAGGGCAGAAAGACAGCACACCACTTCACAGCTTTTAGTTTTCTTTCATGGAACTCTGCCTTTGCCTCTGAGGGATTCCACACATGCTTACTGAGTAGCATCCCTGTGTCATACACTGTGATATATATTGGGAAATATTTGAAATGTAGTTCTGTCTTAAAGCCTTCTTCACACTCATCTCAGGTGAGAAGAAATGCTTATGCATATATGTGAGGCATCTTGAGGTTCTTCCTAGAGAACCAGAGTGTCTTCACAAAGTTCAGTCACAGTGCTGGTCCTCAAGGAAAAGTTTTAATTTCTCAACAGAAAAGTAGATCATTAAATATATGAAGGCACAAGGGCCTTTACTCACAAATCTCTTATTCCTTGAAACTCTTCATTTCCAGGGGTGACTCCTGGACATTTCTTCCCTTAACTTGAAACTGCAAATGCTACTGGAAAACACCTTGTTTCAGGGCATGAATCTGAATTCCAGCTCTGATACTAACAAGCTGTATAATCATAAACTGGTTAAACTCTCTGAACCTTGGGGTTTTTATATGACTAATATATGTATATATTAGTCATATAATATATATAATATATATTGCTTATATATATATATATAGCTTACCTCATAAGATGATTATGATGTTATAAATAAATGAAATATTTATTAATGTCTATGCAAAAGAAAAAATCACTAGTTGAGAACTCATGTACACCCGTGGCGGATTCATGTTGATGTATGGCAAAACCAATAAAGTATGTAAAGTAAAATAAAGTAAAATTAAACAAACAATAGAAACAACAAAAGTTCTAAATGAATGAGAGGGTACTCTGGGAAACATTTTAATTTGCTTCCAAATCTGATATCCTATGATTAAGCAAACCACAGTCTTCTGGAGATTTGTATTTATTTGTATTTATTGATGTCAAATCTAGATAAATTCAATAAAAGGTCATTTTTACCCTTTTCATTTTGACCCAAAATAAATATCCTTGTTATACTTATCCATTTAACAGTTCAAAATTTGACTTAATACAAATTAATTAATCAATACAGGTAATTCTTTACTTCATTAAACTGTTATTGAAATATCTTTTTAAAAAGCCTTCAGATTGAGTTACTTATATCCTCCATCTTAGAAAACCTTGCTTCGTATGTTTTTCAAATAAGGGAACTTCTTCCTAACTCCTGAATAAAATCTTATGTTCACAAATAAAGCTCATTTTATTTTTATGATGCTCATATTTTTCTAGGGATAATGTTTTCCACTTTGAGATAGAAAACTAAATGCAAATATTTTTATGAGACAAAAAAAGTGGCTTACATTCACACTAAAGAGGGAATGTTTGTTATCAAAGCCTTCTGTCTAAACAGAGATTCTAGTGAAGGCAGGGCAAGTGTTCTCTCTACTAGGAGAAAGCAGGTGAGCATCTGAGTGCAGAAAGTGGAAGATAGGATGGGATACAGGTAGGATGAAGAGATTCTTAAAGGAAATTGAGCTAACTGAAGGTTTTCACCAAAGGCTGTTTCTGCTCCTAAGGAAAGAAGCATTTTACTTGCATCCAGAGAAGCTTCCAGTAGAGATTAAAACAACATCAGTACAGAAAAAGCCTTGAGAGGTCACCTGTTCAGAAAGCTCCAAATTTAATTAACAATGTGAACCACAATTTTTATTTTTGTTTAGTTTTTAACAAAGGTTCTACCAACTAGTGTATTTTGTCATTGCCTAGACATTAATACTTAACTTCGTTTCTAGAATCTATGCTCTCAAGTTTTACCTTAGACATTCCTGAACCAGGCACAAGATATTTATGTATGGGTCAATTATTATCCTCAGTTCCAAGTGGATAAAACCAACTTAGGTTGAATACATTAAAAGGGTAAATGAAGGTTCTTAGGTTCCCCAGGAAAGCTGGAGAACCAAATTTGGGAAGATTGGAGTGATGTAAAGTGGGAAGGTAACCAGGACCATAGAGAATCCCCTCGGTTCCTCTTGCACCCAACCTGGGAGGCATTGCTCCTGACCCTCTACTGATGCTACAGCTGCTGCTTCCCCACAGCAGAGCAGACACCATGCTGCTGTAACTGAAGACTTCATGAATTTTCTCCTCTCTGCTTCTCTGTACTGCTAATTCCAGATTCAAGATCCAGGTGGCCAAATCTTGTTGGTGGCTTAGACTAGGTCATATGTGTCCAGGTCCAATCAATTAGGGGCACTTGAAAAAGTGAGATAAGTCTTTCTTTGATTCTGTAGAAGGAGTTGGTGTCTGTAACATAATTATATAGTAGATTGAAATTGAGAAACAAACATAGCAGCTAATCTCAAATAAGAAGTCTGAATGCAGGATCTGGGATTTGTTTTATATTGTTTTTACTTTCCAAGTAGGGTGTCAAGAGCCAAGAAGACAAAGAAGCTGAAGACCTAAAAGATAGAATTGTGTCTGAAAAGGTGACTTTGGAGCAAAGGCCTTAAGGAAGTGGTGGAACATCTTACACATGTCCTAGGGAAATGTTCTCTAGGCAAAGAACAGCAGATTCAAAGGCTCTGAGGCAAATGCATGCCTGACACAAGCAGTGAATAGTAAGATGGACTGCTTAATAGATAGAGAAAGAAAGAAAGAGAGAATCCTGGGAGGTAGGATGGAGGGGCTGGCGCATTTCACCTGAGTCTTGTAAGCCATGAGGCTTTTTCTTTTACATGGAATGAGATGGAGAGCCATGGAAGATTTGGGAGAGAGCAGGGATCTATTGCTCAAACCTAGTGCAGCAGCTGTCTCTGTTTTACTATTCTATCCTCCACAATCTTTTAGCTAGTCACTCCTAAGTCTGATGTGGTTGGTATACTCCAGACAATATCTTCCCTCACTAATACCAATTTTGAAGCCATAACAAGATGGCAAGAGAAATTTTCCTCATAAAACTCCATTTCTTTCCAAGACAAAAATATTTCTCAGAACTTTCTCCTATCTTGAGTTCCAAGACTTCACCTCACATCTTCTTATCTAGACTGACTTACTTGCTATTTCCTAAATCAGTTACTGGCCAAAGGGAATGGTGTATAATATTTCTTTCTAGTTTGGAATAGGGATCTACCTTCTCCAAGATAGAGCATGCCAGGATCTGAGGAAAACCTAGTATGAGTTAATTTAGACAAATGCAGGATTGTAGGCAATAAATGGCATCTTTCAGAGTCAGGAATAACTAGAAAAGAAGAAAGACATTTGCAAGCTGAGCAGTCAAACAAGTACCTAATGGTGGGCTTTCTATAGTCTTTAAATCCCTTGGGTGACTCTTGTAGTCAAGATTTCCCTATTTTTTGGCACACTGTTGACCTTTGCAAAGACATATCCAAAACATTCTTCTCCTTTTTTGAAGAGAGAAAATACATGCTGGTACTGTATATATATCAAAGAACATATGCATAACAAAATAAGGACAGATATTCAATTCTTTTGATTTTTGGACTGACATAGTTTCCGTGCCCTGCTAACAACAGCTACTATTTCTGGACCACCTTTTAGTATCATGCTAATTAATGTACTTGCATTATCTCCAGTTTTAATAATGACTCTACCTGCCAACACAGAAAAATTGGCTAAGAGGCATTCAGCTGTGTTTTCCAAGACTAGAGTCAAGAAGTGGTTAACCTGGGACTGCAAAGTCTATTTCTACTCCAAAACACCTGTAATTTTAAAAAGCATCTGCACAGAGAAGTATTCTTCCTGTTTCATAAGATACCTTTTTTCTTACTTTGAAAAATCTGATTTTATTTTCTGAATTAAAAAAAAAATTGTACTCATGTTAAGCTTAGAATGCTTAACTTTCCATTGATCTCTCAAAATACTATCTAGTGCTCAGAACTGTGTGGAAGTTAACATCCAATACCACATTTTAAAGAAAAAAGATTAAAAGTAGGATTTATTTTTAAGAACCTTTTTCAAAGGTCAAGGCATTGGCCATTCTAGTTTTATAAGAAATTTCATATCATTATTGGAAATTTAAATGACAATGGTTTTGAAGCGCTATAAATCAGATCTCTTTAAAACACAGAAAAGTTTTAATTTCTTAATGACTCACCTGATAACTTCAAATTAAACATAATACTTCCAAAGTTTCACTCCCAAATTACTAAATATATTATTTCACCTTAAAATTGAAAAATACTATCTCATAAGATATAAATGAGCTTATTTCAAACAGTGCTGTGTGTGAGTCTGAGGTCTATGTGTTTCTGCGTCTATGTGTTTCTATGACCATTCCTGTCATTACCCCTCCGATTATGCTCAGTTACACAGTGCCTGAGTTTTGCGGATTTCAAGCCCTGCTTTTCCAATGCCATCCTCCCTGCCCCGTTAGTTGATTTTGAACTTTTTTTTTTCTCTTGGTCATGATCAAAGAGTGGGGTTCTAACACATTGGTGTCACTTCTGTTTTTGTGTTTGAAGGCGTGTCATGTTTTGACTTTATCATTATTTTTATAAACCTCTGAGGTGGTCTGATATCAAAGAGGAATGTGTCTTGTGACCCAGAAAATAAACTGACTGGCTTTCATAGAATATTCATCATCTAGGCTTGATGCCCAACAAAGATGATGTACAAAGTAATCAAAAAAAGCAGTCAAAAGAATTACCAGAGTTGCTTAATTCCCAACTCAAAAATCACTGATGCTGAGTTAATAATGAAGGGAAATTCTTACTTTTTTACCAAAAGCTTCTTGAATTTTCACTAACTGATCAATTATTTTTAATCACTGTTCATATTAATACTATAGTTTGTTTATCACTCACATACTAAAGGATTTATTGGTTACTTCCAACTGTTGGCAATTATGAATAAAACTGCTCTAAACATCTCTGTACAGGTTTTGTGCAGATGGAACTTTTTAACTCCTTTGGATACATACCAAGGAGTGTTATTGCTGGATATTAGAGTAAAAGTGTGTTTAGTTTTGTACAAAACCACCATATTGTCTTCCAAAGAAGATGTAACAATTTACATTCCTGCCAACAATGAATGAGTTCCTATTCCATGTTTGTGCCAGCATTTGGAGATATCAATGTTCTGAATTTTGGCCAATTTTATTAGACAATTTTAATAAGTCAAGGTATATTGGTATCACAATGTTGTTTTAATTTGCATTTCCCAAGGGTATGGTTTTTCCTGTGGTCACATATGGATGTGAGAGTTGGACTGTGAAGAAAGCTGAGTGCCGAAGAATTGATGCTTTTGAACTGTGGTGTTGGAGAAGATTCTCGAGAGTCCCTTGGACTGCAAGGAGATCCAACCAGTCCATCCTGAAGGAGATCAGCCCTGGGATTTATTTGGAAGGAATGATGCTAAAGCTGAAACTCCAGTAGTTTGGCCACCTCATGCAAAGAGTTGACTCATTGGAAAAGACTCTGATACTGGGAGGGATTGAGGGCAGGAGGAGAAGGGGACGACCGAGGATGAGATGGCTGGATGGCATCACTGACTCGATGGGCGTGAATCTGAGTGAACTCCGGGAGATGGTGATGGACAGGGAGGCCTGGCATGCTGCAATTCATGGGGTCGCGAAGAGTCGGACACGACTGGGCGACTGAACTGAATTGAACTGAATGATATCTGAGGTGGCCATCTTTTTATGTGTTTATTTACTATCTCTATATATCTTTGATGTGGTTGGTGTCTGTTCAGGTCTTTGGCACTTTGTTTAATGATTTTTTTTTTTTTTTTTTACTTTTTCTAGTTTTGTTTTTTTAGTCAGAACATCGTCCTTATTGATTTTGCTTCTCATGAGATGAGGAGTACATAATCAAAAATATATTTTGAACTTGTAACCCTTGATTAATAACTCACTCATAATATTGAATATTAATATATAATGGAGTAATACCTGTAGAAAATAGGAACAATTTTAAATCCTTCCCTAGTCACCAACTTTGCTAGAGATTTGACAAGTTTCTTAAGTTAAAATTGCCCAATGGTCATACATTTGCTCATAGGTTTTCCTTTGTTCTCTATATTTGTATCTCTACTGGGTTTGTAATAAATCTGTTTATAAGACATCCTTGATATAACTCTTGCTAATGTCCTTGAGAAATGGAATATTTCCTGCCATATCAGTAAAAAAGAATTTCACAGTCATCAGCATTTTCAGCCCTCCAATGTAAGCCACTGAGCCCTAAGAAAACTCAGGAAGACAAAGAATACCTGCCATATAGTAGCCATCAGACTGCAGTCACTCCCCATAGTGAGTCCTGAGGAAACTCAGGATGTGAAAACACAGGCTACTGGCCCCAGATAGCTGAGGGGCATATCAAAGGAAGGAAGGATTTCAGTGAATCCAGACTTTTTCATCTTCCCACACATAGAAAAGCGCTAAATTCCTTAGCTTGGAACATCTGATTTTCTTTAATTTATAAACACACACACGCACACACACACACACAATTTTGAAGTTCAGACTACCTGCCCTTTGTTACAAGACTTCTACATAACCTGGCTCCTCCCCTTGCCTCCTTGGACCAGTTCTCTCAGGGTCACTTGACATTCTGCCTCTTGAGCTTGAAGTCTTAAAAATTTTCACCTAATAAAACATAACTCTCAACTTTTAGGTTGCATATGTTTTCAGTCAACATCCTTTTATCATAAGCTTTCATATTCTTTTTGGAATCTTCAAAAATGAAATGCAATTTATTGTTCCATAAATTCTGAGGTAGCTTGAAAATGTCAAGATGTGTTTGCCATGACTGAAAAGGCTGACATTAAAAGCCACACTTTCCACTCTTCCCTAGATTGAGGAACTGAGTTTCTGGAACTTTATAAACCTAGGACAAAGTGTACTTATTTAATATAAGTTACCTGTGATTGTGTCTTGACTTCTGAAAGATAACAACTTTCTCAAGTTTCTATGAATGGGCTATTAACAGCCATTTTTAGGTTATCTTGGGACTCTGTGGAAACCATTCCCTGTGCATAGAACAAATGCTAAGGAAAGATCAGCTAAAACTATAATTATTTTCTTTTCCTCCCAATTTTCTTAATGAGTCATTTCTCTGGCACGTGTATTTTTGTGTCTTGTAGCCATGAAAGATATTGGTTTAAAACATAAAATTTGTGAGTAATTTTGCTGCTGTCAAACTGATAGAATGTTTACTACATTAACCAATGTATTCTTAATTAGGAGTATAGGTATGCCCAGTTTTGAATGTTTAAATCCAGTTAAATAAAGACAATCTTTATTTACTTTATAAATAATTGAGATAAGACCTTATAGGTATACAACTTAATGATTTGACACATGTATATATTGCAAATGATCACCACAATATGTTTAGTTAACATCCATAACCACAGACACCTCATCCTTGTGATGATACTTTTTAAGATATACTCATTTATGAACATTTAAATATTATTATATTTTACATTACATCCCTATGACTGATTTATTTTATAACTTCCAGTTTCTACTTTTTGAACTCCCTTGCCCATTTTGCTCTTCACCCCTTCCCACTTTGGCAGTCACTATTAATCTAGTCTCTGTACCTATAAGCTTCTTTTCTTTCTAAGTTCCGTATATATGTGACACAATATGATATTTATTGTTCTCTGTCTGATTTGACTTACTTCACTTGCTATTTTTTTCTTTGAGATCCACCTATGTTGCTAAATATGGCAACATTTCAATTTTTTATCTTGTTGAAGTATAGTTGTTTCATTTCTACTGTATAATGTAGTGTTCATTTCTACTGTACAATGAAGTGAATTAGCTATATGTATATATTATATATTATTATAGCTATATATTCCCTCCCTCTTGAACCTCCAACTCACCCCCCATCCCACCCCTCTAGGTTACCACAGAGCATTGAGCTGGGCTCCTTGTGCTATACAGTTGATTCCTATTAGCTATCCATTTTTGCACATGGTAGTGTATGTATTTCAATCCCAGTCTTCCAATTCATCCCAACCATCTCCTCCTGCCCCATGTTCACAGGTCTGTTCTCTATATCTGTCTCTCTCTCTCTGCCCTGCAAAAAGTTTTCTGTACCATTTTTCTAGATTCCACATATACGTGTTAAGATATTTGTTTTTCTCTTTCTGAAATACTTTATTCTGTATGACAGTTCTCCAAGGAAGACTTATAGATGGCCAAGAAACACATGAAAAGAAGCTCATCATTACTGATTATTCAGTTTAGTCCAGTGCAGTCACTCAGTCATGTCCGACTGTTGGCGACCCCATGAATCGCAGCACGCCAGGCCTCCCTGTCCATCACCAACTCCCGGAGTTCACTCAGACTCATGTCCATCGATGCAGTGATGCCATCCAGCCATCTCATTCTCTGTTGTCCCCTTCTCCTCCTGCACCCAATCCCTCCCAGCATCAGAGTCTTTTCCAATGAGTCAACTCTTTGCATAAGGTGGCCAAAGTACTGGAGTTTCAGCTTTAGCATCATTCCTTCCAAAGAAGGAAATGCAAATCAAAACTACAAGGAAGTATCACTTCACACTGGTCAGAATGGCCATTATAAATATATATATATAGTATATATATATATATACATATATATATATATATATATATATATATATATATATACTAACAATAGATGCTGGAGAGGGTATGGAGAAAAGGAAACTGTAGTACACTGTTGGTGGGAATGCAAATTTTTACAGTTATTATGGAGAACAGTATGGAGGTTCCTTAAAAAATTAAACATAGAACTACCTTATGACCCAGCAATTCCACCCCTGGGTATATTTCCTGAGAATACCATACTTCCAAAAGACACATACACCCCAAGATTTCATTGTTTTTTATGGCCAAATAACATCCCATTGCATACATGCAACACATTTTCTTCATTGATTCATCCATTGATAAACATTTAGGTTGTTTCTGTGTTTCTAGTATTGTTAACAATGCTTCAGTTAATATGAGAATACACACATATCTTTTGAAATTCGTGCATTTTCATTTTGTTTGAATAAATACCTGAAAGTGGAATTGTTGGATCATGTGATACTGTTATAATTTAATTTAATTTTAAAGAAACATTTATACTGTTTTACATTGATGGTGTAATAAATTTACATTACCACAAATAGTGTATGAGGTTTTCCTGTTTTTCACATTCTCACTAATGCTTTTTATTATTTTTAGTTAGTTAGTTAGTTCAGTCACTCAGTCAGGTCCTACTCTTTGCAACTCCATGGCCTGCAACACACCAGGCTTCCCTGTTCATCACTGGCTCCCAGAGATTGCTCAAACTCATGTCCATTAAGTCAGTGATGCCATTCAACAATTTCATCTTCTGTCATCCCTTTATCCTCCTGCCTTCAATCTTTTCCAGTATCAGGTTATTTCCAATGAGTCAGTTCTTCACATCAGGTGGCCAAAGTATTGGAGCTTCCGCCTCAGCATCAGTCCTTCCAATGATTATATAGGATTGATTTCCTTTAGGATTGACTGGTTTGTTCTCCTTGAGGTCCAAGGAACTCTCAAGAGTCTTCTCCAACACCACAGTTCAAAAGCATCAATTCTTTGGCACTCAGCTTTCTTTATAATCCAACTCTCACATCCATACATGACTACTAGAAAAACCATAGCTTTGACTAGATGGACCTCTGTCAGCAATCTCTCTGATTTTTAATATTCTGTCTAGGTTGGTCATAGTTCTTCCAAGGAGCAAGTGTCTTTTAGTTTCATGGCTGCAGTCACCATCTGCAGTGATTTGGGAGCCCCCTCAAAATAAAGTCAGCTACTTTTTTCCATTGTTTCTGCATCTAATAACCATAAAGTGATGGGCCAGAAGCCATGATCTTAGTTTTCTGAATGTTGAGTTTTAATCCAACTTTTTCATTCTCCCCTTTCACTTTCATCAAGAGGTTCTTTAGTTCTTTTTCACTTTCTGCCATAAGGATGGTGTCATCTGTATGTCTGAGATTATTGACATTTCTCTCTGCAATTTTGATTCTAGTTTGTACTTCATACAACTCAGCATTTCACAAGATGTACTCTGCATATAATTGAAATTAGCAGGAGGACAATATATACCCTTGACATGCTCCTTTCCTGACTTGGAACCAGTCTATTGTTCCATGTCCAGCTCTAAGTGTTGCTTCTTGAACTGCATACAGATTTCTCATGAAGCAGGTAAGGTGATCTGGGATTCCCATCTCTTGAAAAATTATCCACAGTTTGTTGTGATCCACACAGTCAAAGGTTTTGGCATAATCAATACAGAAGATATTTTTTTCTGGAATTCTCTCTTTTCTGATGATACAACAAATGTTGGCAATTTGATTTTTGGTTCCTCTGTCTCTTCTAAATCCAGCTTGAATGTCTGGAAGTTCAGTGTTCACGTACTGTGAAGTCTGGCTTGGAGATATTTGAGCATTACTTTGCTAGCGTGTAAGATGATTATAATTGTGTAGTAGTTTTAACATTCTTTGTCATTTCCTTTCTTTGGGATTGGAATGAAAACTGACTTTTTCCAGTCCTGTGGCCACTGCTGAGTTTTCCAAATTTGCTGGCATATTGAGTGCAGCACTTTCACAGCATCATCTTTTAGGATTTGAAATAGCTCAACTGGATTTCCATTTGAGCTAGAGAAGGAATCACCTCCACCAGCTTTGTTTGTAGTGGTGCTTGCTAAGGCCCACTTGACTTCTCATCCATGATGTCTGACTCTAGGTGAGTGATAACACCCTCATGGTTATCTGGGTCAAGAAGGTCTTTTTTGCATAGTTCTTCTGTGTATCGTTCCCACCTCTTTTTAATATCTTCTACTTCTGTTAGCTCCATAGCATTTCTGTTCTTTATTGTGCCCATCTTTGCATGAAGTGTTCCCTTGGTATCTCTAATTTTCTTGAAGAGGTCTCTAGTCTTTCCCATTCCATTTGTTGTTGTTGTTGTTCTCTCTCTTTCTTTGCATTGATCATTGAAGAAGGTGGATTCTTTAGGGTTTTCTATAAATAACATTATGACAATTGCAAATAGTTACAGTTTAATTCTTACTTTGTAATTTAGATGACTTGTCTTTCTTTCTGTTTTGCCTAATAGCTCTGGCTAAGATTTCTAATGTTATTTTAAATAAAAAGGTGAAATTGGACACCTTTGTCTTGTCCTTGATCCTAGAGGAAAAGTTTCAGATTTTTACCATTGCGTATGATGTTAACTCTCCTTGTCATATATGGGCTTTATTAGGTTGAAGCATTTCTCTCTATACTCACTTTGTTGAGTTTTTTTTATTTTTATTTTTTAATCATACGTGGATGTTAAATTGTGCGATGACTTTTTCCTTATCTCTTAGATGATTGATGGTGGTTTAGTCACTAAGTTGTGTCTGACTCTTGAGAATCCAGGTCTGTAGACTGCCAGGCTCCTCTGTCCATGGGATTCTTCAGGCAAGAATCCAGGAGTGGGTTGCTATTTCCTTCTCCAGGGTATCTTACCAACCCAGGAATTGAACCTGAGTCTCCTGCATTGCAGGCAGATTCTTTACTGACTGCGCTATGAGGGAAGCCCCGTTAGATAATTAGTTATTAATATATAGTTAAAGAAAACCTATGACAAACCTAGACAGCATATTAAAAAGCAGAGGCATTAATTTGCTGACAAAGGTCCATCTAGTCAAAGCTAGAGTTTTTCCAGTAGTCATGTATGGATGTGAGAGTGGAACCATAAAGAAAGCTGAGCGCCAAAGAATTAATGCTTTTGAACTGTGGTGTTGGAGAAGACTCTTGAGAGTCCCTTGGACTGCAAGGAGATCCAACCAATCAATCCTAAATGAGATTGACCCTGAATATTCATTGGAAGGACTGATGCTGAAGCTTCAATACTTTGGCCAACTGATGTGAAGAGCTGACTCATTGGAAAAGAACCTGATGCTGGGAAAGATTGAAGGTAGAAGGATAAGGGGACAGCAGACGATGAGATGGTTGGATGGCATCCCCAATTCAATGAACTTGAGTTTGAGCAAGCTCTGGGAGTTGGTGATTTACAGGGAAGCCTGGCGTGCTGCAGTCCATGGAGTCATAAACAGTTGAACACAACTGAGCGACTGAACTGAACTGAATAATTACATGGTTATATGGTTTTAATTTTTCATTTTGTTATTGTGATGTATCTCATTGATTTGTGGATGTTGAATCATTTTTACACCCCTGGAATAAATATCACTGGATTATGATGTATAATTCTTTTAGAGTGTTTGACTTTCAGTTTGCTAGTAGGTTTTTTCTTTACTGTTGAGATTTATATTGTATATTTTGGAAAATGGCCCTTTATTGGATATAACTTTTGCAAATATTTCTTCTTTTCTGTGGCTTGTCTTTTCACTTTCTTGCCAGTGTCTTTTGCATGTTAGAAATTTTTAATTTTAATGAAATCCAACATATCTAGTTTTCTTTCATGTATTATATCTTTGATGTTATACATAAAAATCATCATTAAAAGCAGTATCATCTAGATTTTCTTCTCTGTTATATTCTAGGATATTTTTAGTTTCACATTTTACAATAGGTCTAGAAATTGAGTTAATTTTTGTAAAGTGTGTAAAGTCTATGTCAATGTTGCTTTTTAATTTTTGTTTTACATGTGATATTCAGTTATTCCAGTACTTTTCTTGAAAAAAAAAATACAGTTTCTTCCTCTGTCAGTGATAATTGAATACATTTTTATGGCTCTATATTTTGTTCCATTGATTTTCTTTTATTTGTCTGTTAGTTAATTTTTGCTTTGCTCAAACCCACATTGTCTTGATATGGAAGCTTTAGAAGAAGTCAATGTTGAGTAGAGCTAGTCTTCCAACTTTATTATTATTATTTTTTAATATTTCATTGGCTATTTTGGATTTTACTTTTCATATAACATTTAATACTAGTTATTAATATCCACAACAAAATTTTTTGGGATTTTGATTGAAATTTTATAGAATTACAGATAAAGTTAGGAAGAACTGGCATCGTGACAATATCTGGTCTTTCTATCCAAGAACATGAAACATTCCTTCATTTGTTTAGTTTTTTAACATATTTCCTTTGAATTTTATAATTTCCTTTATATTAATATTATGCAAAGTTTGGTATATTTATAGCTTAACATTTCAAGTTTTGAATGCTAATGTAAATGGCATTGCAGTGTTGTTGGTGTTGTTGTTTTTTTTTTTTTAATTTGCTCATGAAGATTTATTGATTATATTTATAGTTTTGAATAGAGAAAACAGTGGGTTTTCCTATAAAGATGAGCTAAGAAAAGACATCATCACTTGGCAGAGTCTGGAGAAAAATACTTGAATGCATAACCACCAACATTATTGACCATTATTGACAGTAACTGCCTTATGTTTTTGGACAAGTTCTGACATCCTTAATCAGATGCATGTGTTAACCTATAATGTCAGAACTCCATCTCCTGTCTTAGCCTGCTAAGCCTGGTTACATGGTTCTATAAATAACTGTGAAGAATTTGTTGTGTCTTTAAATAATCTTGCCATTTTTTAAACAATAACACTTGTTAACAACAGTTACAACACCATGATCATTTCCATCACACCTATGTATATGTTAACTAACTATTATATTTTGTTCTGTGCTTGGAAGCTATCAGAGTAGATGAGTTGATCAGCAAATTATCTTCAAGGATGATTTCATGGTAAACTTCCTATTGAATATCTATATTCATTAACTTCTGCCACCAACCTCTATCTCTCCCCATCCCAAAGTAATTGACTTTAATTTATACATGTGGAAATTATATCCATGTGACTATCAAAAGAGGAGTGAACTTTGTTGTTTGATTTAATAGATACAATTCCATTATCTCCTTCAATTATGTAACTTTCATAATGGTTTTGTTTCATAGCCAAAATCGTACTGGTCATTCAGATGAAATAAGAAAATATAAAGTATATCCTAATAAATATTTAATTACAGTTGTCTTT
The DNA here is from genome assembly GCF_032405125.1 of Capricornis sumatraensis. NCBI lineage: Eukaryota > Metazoa > Chordata > Mammalia > Artiodactyla > Bovidae > Capricornis > Capricornis sumatraensis. The sequence continues at coordinate 121,876,590 of NC_091071.1, read as the reverse complement.
GTAACACCTTCAAAAAATGCCATGTATAATTTTTCCCCTCTTTGCTATCCTTTATCAAGTACATTTTTAAGTTTATCATGGAAAAAAAAAAGACAGAAAATTGATAGCTTTTTGTGATCAAAAATATTTTCTAATTAATCTGGGCATCTCAATGTCATGACAATAAATATTATTAATTTAACTTATGCCCTAACAGGGGCATCTTTATAAAGAAATCTGTCATTTGGTGAAGTATTTTTTTTAGATCAAAAGATAGAACTTACCGTCAGAGGTCTTTCAATTAAGGACTGCTATTAAGTCATTTATTTCATTATATTTATCTTTCCACTTCATATTTAGTTTTGCTAATTCAGACGGTAGACAGGGTATATAAATTTTCAACAGAGATTTACTTTAAACCATAAGTCACTTCTCTAGGTGATCTCAACTTGAGTTGAGTCTTTTTTTTTTTTTTTATATGGACACATATTTTTATTTCTCCTAGGTAAATACGTAGAATTAGAATGGCTGGTTTGTGTGCTAAGTGGACATTTATTTTACTGAAAAATAAAACCAAACTATTTTTCTTTTTTTAAATTACTTTTTAATTATATTTTTTTTAATTTTAAAATCTTTAATTCTTACATGTGTTCCCAAACATGAACCCCTCTCCCCTCCCTCCCCATAACATCTCAGTGGGTCATCCCCATGCACCAACCCCAAGCAAGCTGTATCCTGCATCAGACATGGACTGGCGATTCAATTCTTACATGATAGTATACATGATAGAATGCCATTCTCCAAAATCATCCCACCCTCTCCCTCTCCCTCTGAGTCCAAAAGTCCGTTATACACAGCTGTGTCTTTTTTCCTGTCTTGCATACAGGGTCGTCATTGCCATCTTTCTAGATTCCATATATATGTGTTAGTATACTGTATTGGTGTTTTTCTTTCTGGCTTACTTCACTCTGTATAATCGGCTCCAGTTTCATCCATCTCATCAGAACTGATTCAAATGAATTCTTTTTAACGGCTGAGTAATACTCCATTGTGTACATGTACCACAGCTTTCTTATCCATTCATCTGCTGATGGACATCTAGGTTGTTTCCATGTCCTGGCTATTACAAACAGTGCTGCGATGAACATTGGGGTACATGTGTCTCTTTCAATTCTGATTTCCTCGGTGTGTATGCCCAGCAGTAGGATGAATTGAGTCTTTGACATTGGTCATGGCTATACATTCATTTCAGTTAGAGGAGAGCACAGTTAGAAATGAACAGAGTTCAGAAACATTCAAAACCTTCAGCAGCATTTAAATGTAGAACCACATACAGACATTTATTATTGTGTGAATATAGATAGATAAATTTAAAGAGTATTTTTACAGCAAAAATCCAACTGGTCTTTTACCTTTTTTCTTTTTGTTTAAGTGAGGATTATAGTTGAGAAGGGGCCCACAGCAAACACAATCAACTTCACTTATTCCACATTAATGATCAGAAGAGGTTTAGATAATGCCAAGTGCATGTACACTTGACTGTAATTTGGGGGTTTCTATAGTTTTCTTAGACATTTGTTCCTACCATTTCCTTTAAGAGGCCTTTGAGAAATCTCGTGTTTAAAATCTCTTCACTATTCTCATGAAGCACTTGGATACAAAAGAGAAGAAAGAATCTAAATTAATTCTTAGGATAAAGCAGAAAGGAGAAGACATATTGAAAAGACCTAAGCAGTACTATTCTGCTAAGAAGGCAGAATATAAATATTCTTAATAAATAACTTTAAAATAACTTAAATATATGTTATTTTTCTGGATTTCCTTGGCTTCCATTGTCAACAAGTATTAGCCTCAGAAGTTAGGTGTTCAGAAATGACTGTATCAGTGGCTAGTGAAAGTCTCTTTCTTTCTTACAGTAAATTGAACACAGTATCTATTTATAAAACATATTATGTACATTATTAAGTTACTACTTATGTCTATTTCATTTTTGGAACTATAGAGAGTATAACAAACAGCAGAAATTTTTCAATTGTCTGAATGTTTCTTTCTGATATCTTACCTCTACTAACCAGATGATAAATCGTTTGGGGCTTATAACAGTGTTTCAATCAAACACGTTGAAAAACCTGTTCTTTAGTATTCCATAATGTTTCTGTAAATAGAGTACAAATCACCTAGGGCTCCTTTCCATTATTAATTTTCTAGTGAGAAAAGTTGAAGGTAGCTAAAAATCAAAAGAATAAAATTCAAGGGTGCCATAGGTCAAGCATTAGAGAACTATAACTTATCTGTATTCCTTATGGCTCTTAAACAGATAACACATCTTGGGTAGTCACTCAGCCAAGCTTGGAAAATGAGGTATCTTTTCAGAGGAAATGGAGTTAGCCCTTGTAGTTGAAGCCCAATTATGCCTTTTAGTGGTCTTATGACTCTGGATAAATCACTTTAATCTTGGGATCTTGTCTTCATCTTTAAAACAAGGGAAATGGTGATCAATACAGAGAGTTATTGTGAGTAACATACAAAAGGTGATGGATATAAAAGAATATCCTGTTAGTGGGAAGACATCTGAATATTCTTTCCCCAAATATTCTCCTGATATTTATGGCCATATATAATCCCTTTATATTAAGTAATTTGGTTCTAGGTAAGAGTATGGATAGAACGATCCCCTTGTGATTAACTTACCAAAAACTCTTATCTGCTGATTCTCTATTGCTTGCTTTGATAAAGTAGGCTGTCTTGTTGGAGAGATATACATGAGAAGAAAGTAAAAGTGGCTTTCATCCAACAATCTGCAAGCAACTGTGATCTCCAATCCAACTGCAAGAAATTAAATTTTGCTTATACTACATATATGAGCTTAGAAGTTGATCCTTCCCCATTTGAACCTGGTGCTAAAATCACAGCTCTATCTCAGACCAAGACAGCAGCCAGTCAGAGGCCTTGAAGTAGAGGACCCAGCTAAGCCATACCCAGATATGTGATCCCAGAAACAACTGTGAGATAATAAACATGTGCTGTTTTAAGTCACTAAGCTTGGGGATAATTTAAGTGATAGGTAACTAATAAAAACTACTAAATAATTGATGCACCCATTGCTATAGATGCTCAGCACAAGAACCTTAGTCTTTTTTGTATTCCATTCTTTCTGTCATACCCTGTATCTGATTTCTCAGTAATTCCTTTGAGTCCTCTTTCAAAATATATCCAGAACCTACCATTTCCCTGCTACTCTCCTGAAACAAATCTCCATAATCTCTCTACTGGATTATCAGCTTAAGTGTCTTAAAATCACCAACTCACCACTGGGTTTCCTGCTCTGTCACTCCCCTATGGGATCTATTCCCTCCATAATACCAGACTCTGCTCCTTCTCTGGATGAAAACTACCAAGAGTCCCTCCCAATGCTAATAAAAGATAAAATCCTTCTAATGACTTTTGTATCTCTAAACTGGCCCCTGAAATATCAGAGCCTTCATTTCCTGTCACATTCTCTCTTTATTCAGCATCACTTTTCTTGAGGCTTCACCAGGACACGCTGACTTCTACTGGATGAACTTTGCATCAGGACATTTGAGTTTGCTGTTTCCCTGAATATATAATGACCTTCCCCCAGGTAATATGGTTTAGGCTCATTACCTCACCTATTTCAGATCTTTGCTGCACTTCAGTTTCTCAGCATGCCTGATCCTAATTACCTTATTTAAAATCCCATATTTCATCATTCTCTACTACCATTTCCCTGCTATATATTTCTCACTGTAAAGTCATCATCACTCTCTGAGATATTATGTGTTTTACTTATTTTTCTTCTCTTAGACATAAATGCAATGAGGGCAGCCATTTTCCTTTTTTGAAATTATCATTTTGCATACCTTCAGTTCCTAAAGGATGGATTGGCTGAATGAAGAAATAAGAAATAGTAAGAAAATAAAGCAATGAATTAGAAATGACACACTGAAGTGTCTTCTTGAACTTTCTAGTAGAGAGGTCAGAGACATATAAGTGGAGTTGTCTCTCAAGATCTATGCTGCTAAACATGCAGGTATAATGTCCAGGAAAAGAAGTTGTTTTTTTTTTTTTTTTTTTTCTTTCAAAATAGAAAGAATAATAGCAATAACTAATATAACATATATAAAGTACTTGGAATCATGTCTAGCATAGAGAGATTACAGGCTTCCCTGGTAGCTCAGCTGTTAAAGTATCTGCCTGCAATGCAGAAGACTCCAGTTTGATTCCTGAGATAGGAAGACCCCCTGGAGAAGGGAAAGGATATCCACTCCAGTATTCGTGGGCTTCCCTGGTGGCTCAGGTGGTAAGGAATCCACCTTCTATTCGGGAGACATGGTTTCAATCCCTGGGTTGGGAAAATCCCCTGGAAGAGGGCATGGTAACCCACTCCAGGATTCTTGCCTAGAGAATCCCCATGGATGGAGAATCCCAGCAGTCTACAGTCCATGGGGCGGCAAAGTGTCAGACACGACCGAGCAACTAAGTATAACACAGCACATGGAGAGATTATGCAAATAATATTAGTTGATATCATTATTATTATCAACATTCTTACATTCTCTTCATATTTCTGTATTATTTAGCATTAATAAGAAATAAGATCTGGATGAATCTTGCAATGAGAGAGAAAGGAGAGAGTTGGGCAATGAATCAGATTCTCAGTTTTGTTCTTTTAGTCTTTGTAAAGAAATTTCATTAGTAGTTTTGAAAATTACAGTTTTAACATCTAATTCATAAGTAAAACTTTATGTTACTACTAAATGGTATAAGAATAACAAAATATTTGCTTACAAGAATGATATGGTGACTTGTGAAAGTCCATGATTTTAAAAAATATAACCTTATCACAATCAACAACAACAACAACACTGGATCAAATCATAAACAGCAACATCAAAATTAACATGATTTTATCTTTTGGATGAAAACAATTAGTTCTCAATTCTAAGTTAACAAACATTTATAAACACATATGGAAAATACTATAACTAAATATGAAAGATTTAAATTCTTTTTTTTTTAAATTCTGGTGCTATTACCAGTCTAGATTTTTTAATATATCTGAGTGCAATCATTTGCATAAACTGTTGGTCCTTACTTTCATTTCACATTGGCATTTTTTCATGGCATGATGCTATCTTTATCTAAATCTTCTCCATTGGTCTATTAAAAATCTTTGGAGTTGGTATGTCATCATTCTGCTTAATTTCTCCATTTTTATAAAATGTCTAAATATTTCCCCAAGATTTCAATGTGCACTTTATAAAAATAATATTGTCTGCTAAATATAAACCCAAGGATCTGACAGTGGCTCAAATTGTGAACTCCTTGTTGCCAAATTCAGACTTAAATTGAAGAAAGTAGGGAAAGCCACTAGACTATTCAGGTATCACCTAAATCAAATCCCTTATGATTATACAGTGGAAGTGACAAATAGATTCAAGGGATTAGATCTGATAAGAGTCCCTGAAGAACTATAAATGAAAATTCATGACATTGTACAGGAGGCAATGATCAAGAATATCCCCAAGAAAAAGAAACGCAAAAAGTCAAAATGGTTGTCTGACAAGGCCTTATAAATAGCTGAAAATAGAAGAGAAGCTAAGGGAAAAGGAGAAAAGGAAAGATATACCCATTTTAATCCAGAGTTCCAAAGAATAGCAAGGAGAGATAAGAAAGCCTTCCTCAACAATAAATGCAAATAAATAGGGGAAACAATTAAATGGGAAGGACAAGGTCAGTCTAGTTAAGGCTCTGGTTTCTCCAGTGGTCATGTATGGATGTGAGAGTTGGACTGTGAAGAAGGCTGAGCACAGAAGAATTGATGATTTTGAACTGTGGTGTTGGAGAAAACTCTTGAGAGTCCCTTGGACTGCAAGGAGATCCAACCAGTCCATTCTGAAGATCAGTCTTGGGTGTTCTTTGGAAGGAATGATGCTAAAGCTGAAGCTCCAATACTTTGGCCATCTCATGTGAAGAGTTGACTCATTGGAAAAGACTGTGATGCTGGGAGGGATAGGGGGCAGGAGGGAAATGGAACAACAGAGGATGAGATGGCCGGATGGCATCACCAACTCAATGGACGTGAGTCTCAGTGAACTCCGTGAGTTGGTGATGGACAGGGAAGCCTGGCGTGCTGCAATTCATGGGGTCGCAAAGAGTTGGACACGACTGAGTGACTGAACTGAACTGAATTGAGAGATCTAGTCAAGAATATTGGAGAAACCAAGGGAATATTTCATGCAAAGATGAGCAGAATAAAGGACAGAAATGGTATGGATCTAACAGAAGCAGAAGATATTAAGAAGAGGTGGCAAGAATACACAGAATTATACAAAAGAGATCTTCATGTCCCGGATAACCATAATGGTGTGATCATTCACCTAGAACCAAACAGCATGGAATGTGAAGTCAAGTGAGCCTTAGGAAGCATCACTTTGAACAAAGCTAGTGGAGGTGATGGAATTCCAGTTGAGCTATTTCAGCTCCTAAAAGATAATGCTGTGAAAGTGCTCCACTGAACATGCCAGCAAATTTGAAAAACTCAGCAGTGGCCACAGGACTGGAAAAAGTCAGTTTTCATTCCAATCCCAAAGAAAGGCAATGCCAAAGAATGTTCAAACTACCGCACAATTGCACTCATCTCACAAGTAAGCAAAGTAATTCTCTATGCCAGGCTTCAATGGTATGAAAACCATGAGCCTCTGGATGTTCAAACTGGATTTAGAAAAGGCAGATGAACCAGAGGTCATATTGCCAACATCCACTGGATCATCAAAAAAGCAAGAGAGTTACAGAAAAAAACATCTACTTTACTGACTATGCCAAAGCCTTTGACTGTGTGGATCACAACAAACTGAAAATTTCTTCAAGAGATGGGAATCCAAGGCCACCTGCCCTGCATCCTGAGAAATCTGTATGCAGATTAATAAGCAACAGTTAGAAGTGAACATGGAACAGCAGACTAATTTCAAACTGGGAAAGAAGTACATCAATGGTGTATATTGTCACCCTCCTTCAGTTCAGTTCAGTTCAGTCGCTTAGTCATGTCCGACTCTTTGCAGCTCCATGAATCGCAGCACGTCAGACTTCCCTGTCCATCACCAACTCCCGTAGTTCATTCAGACTCATGTCTATCAAGTCGGTGATGCCATCCAGCCATTTCATCCTCTGTCATCCCCTTTTCCTCCTGCCCTCAATCCCTCCCAGCATCAGAGTCTTTTCCAATGAGTCAACTCTTCACATCACGTGGCCAAAATATTGGAGTTTCAGCTTTAGCAGCATTCCTTCCAAATAACACCCAGGGCTGATCTCCTTTATAATGGACTGGTTGGATCTCCTTGCAGTCCAAGGGACTCTCAAGAGTCTTCTCCAACACCACAGTTCAAAAGCATCAATTCTTCAGGACTCAGCTTTCTTCACAGTCCAACTCTCACATCCATACATGACTACTGGAAAAACCATAGCCTTGACTAGATGGACCTTTGTTGACAAAGTAATGTTTCTGCTTTTCAATATACTATCAAGGTTTGTCATAACTTCCTTCCAAGAAGTAAGAATATTTTAATTTTATGGCTGCAATCACCATCTGCAGTGATTTTGGAGCCCCCCCCCCCAAAATGAAGTCTGACCCTCTTTCCACTGTTTCCGCATCTATTTCCCATGAAGTGATGGGACCAGATGCCATGATCTTAGTTTTCTGAATGTTGAGCTTTAAGCCAAATTTTTCACTCTCCTCTTTCACTTTTATCAAGAGGCTTTTTAGTTCCTCTGCACTTTCTGCCATAAGGTTGGTGTCATCTGCATATCTGAGGTTATTGTTATTTTTCCCAGCAATCTTAATTCCAGTGTGTGCTTCTTCCAGCCCAGCGTTTCTCATGATGTACTCTGCATAGAAGTTAAATAAGCAGGGTGACAATATACAGCCTTGACATACTCCTTTTTCTATTTGGAACCAGTCTGTTGTTCCATGTCCAGTTCTGTTGCCTCCTGACCTCCATATAGGTTTCTCAAGAGGCAGGTCAGGTGGTCTGATATTCCCATCTCTTTCAGAATTTTCCACAGTTTATTGTGATCCACACAGTCAAAGGTCACCCTGCCTATTTAACTTATATGAAGAGCACATCATGTGAAATGCCAGGGTGGATGAAGCACAAGCTGGAATCAAGATTGCTGGGAAAAATATCAATAACCTCAGATAAGTAGATGACACGAACCTTATGGCAGAAAGTGAAGAGGAGCTCAAAAGCCTCTTGATGAAAGTGAAAGAGGAGAGTGAAAAAGTTGGCTTAAAGCTCAACATTCAGAAAACTAAGATCATGGCATCTGGTCCCATCACTTCATGACAAATAGATGGGGAAAGAGAGGAAACAGTGTCAGACTTTATTTTGGGAGGCCCCCAATCACTGAAGATGGTGACTGCAGCCATGAAATTGAAAGACACTTGCTCCTTGGAAGAAGAACTTATGATCAACCTAGGCAGCATATTAAAAAGCAGAGGCATTCCTTTACCTACAAAAGTCTGTCTAGTCAAAGCTATGGTTTTTCAATCAGTCATGTTTCAATGTGAGAGTTGGACTATAAATAAAGCTGAGAACCAAATAATTGATGCTTTTGAACTGTGATGTTGGAGAAGACTCTTGAGAATCCCTTGAACTGCAAGGAGATCCAACCAGTCCATCCTAAAGGAAATCAGTCCTGAATATTCATTGGAAGAATTGATGCTGAAGCTAACTCCAATACACTGGCCACTTGATGGGAAGAGATGACTCATTTGAAAAGACCCTAATGGTGAGAAAGATTGAACGTCGGAGGTGAAAGGGATGACAGGGAGTGAAATGGTTGAATGCCATCACCAACACCATAAAATGAGACTCAGTAAGCGCTGGGAGTTTGTGATGAACAGGGAAGCCTGGTGTGCTGCAGTCCATGGGGTCACAAAGAGTCAGACACAACTGAGCGACTGAACTGAACTGACCTAAAATATCTGGCAGAATGAAATAGAACTGCATAGCAAAGAAAAATTAACAGATTAATAAAATCATCCTTCAAAAGTAAATTATAAGATGTTTAATTGATGTAGACATTGAACAGTTCTACATTGATTTCTATTAATTAAGCATGACCCTGTTCACCCCCAGTCTCCTCAGGAGTAACCATAGACTCTTTACAGAATATATGCCAAAACCCTTTCACCTTCATCTCCACCAGCCAAACCTTTTACAGACCCATGAAGTCATTCTTCAGCGAGGGACAATAATAAGCATATCTTTGACATATTTACCACTGAGATGCAGTGATAGAGCATGTTAATTCATAAAAGAAATATTGATATTTGTTTGGCATTTTATTTTCATAGGTGAATTCTTTGATTCTTAAATGTGAAAGCATAGAAATTTGCATTGTTTCAGCCAAGCTTCTGTAATTTGTCTATCCTTTCTTTAAAGCCAGATCTAAAGAATTTTTTTTTTTTTTTTAATAAAATTGACCAGTCTAGTAGGGAGATTTCCTCCTCTGGTTTTAGTGATGTGATTGTCTCTTCATTTATATCTTATATAAATCATTATTTTACTCTTGACTTTACAAAATTAATGCATTACTCTAAAGTTATCTGTGATTTCCCCCCCCCTTTTTTAAAAATTAATGCATAAGAAAAAATATCCTGGATAAAATTGCATTCAGAAACACTGTACATGTCTCTTGGACACAAGACAGTGATGATTACTTTGGAATACTGAGCAGAAGAGGTAGAAATGAGCCCTAGAAGAGCTAGTTAAAATCAGATGTGTTTTATGCTAAAATAATATCTAGTCTCAGGAAAAAAAAAAAAAAAAACTTCTTTTTTGATGCTATTTAGGAAATGGATCCTTGAGTTTCATTACTTTGCAGCTCAGCTCTTAACTCTTCTGCCAATCTTTCTTTAATGACACCAAATCTCTCCAGCATAATGAGGCTTACATGGGAGGAAGAAGACCATCAGCTAAGCAGGTACAGTGCTCTATAGCAAGTAGTAGGGTTTTAAAACAGCTCATTAAAAAGAATTCCTAACCACCTGCTGAAATTATGCTAAATCTGTTTTAAAGGTGCAGATGAAAAGATTGAAACACAAAGATATTTAATCTTGTTCAAAACAGATAAAAGTAGTTCAACAAGGTTTTGGTTGCTAGTTGAAAGCATCAAGGGAAACACACATATTTAATTGTGCAGCAATTAGTTGATGAGCTCTTATGGTTGACAGCATTCTAACAACCCTGAAACTTTAACTCATTTAATGTTTTTGACATTGTATTTTACAGTTTTATGTGTTTATTTTTAACTACCTACTGCAGATATAGATGACTTTATCAGTTTTGTCTTTTAAGCTTCTGAATAGCTTTATAAGTGATTGGTATAATAACTTTACTTATATTTTCCTTTACCAATGATAATTTTTCTTTCTTAATTTTCATATTTCTATTGATGGCCTTTTCTTTTCTGATAAGTACCTGTAACATTTGTGTTAAGTCCCTTTAACATTTTTTAAAAGCTAGTTTAGTATTGTTGACCAACTCTTTTAGCTTTAGCTTGTCTATAAAATTCTTTATCTTTCCTTCAGTTCTGAATGATAAACTTGCTGGGTAGAGTATACTTTCTTGAACGTTCGGTTTTTGCTTTCATCACTTTGAATATGTCTTGCCACTCTGACATTTATTATTTCTGCTGAAAATTTATATTGTTATGTAAGGTTTATGTGTGTGTGTGTATGTATTTAACATAGCCAGTGTATATATGTGTATATATATTTAATGTGTATATGTGTACATGTATGCATATGTGTTTAACATAATCAGTTGCTTTCTTTCCTGCATTTGATTTTCCTTTTATCTTTAAGTTTTGTCATTTTAATTTTGATGTGTTTGATATAGACTTCTTTGGTTTCATCTTGTTTGGAACTCTGTGCTTCCTGGACCTGGATGCCAGTTTTCTTCCCCAGATTAGGGAAGCTTTCAGCTATTGTTTCTTCAAATAAGTTCTGTGCCCTTTTCTCCTTTTCTTCTCCTTCTAGAACCCCTATAATGCAAATGGTAGTACACTAGATATTGCCCTATGCTGCTGCTAAGTTGCTTCAGTCGTGTCCAACTCTGTGAGACCCATAGACGGCAGCCCACCAGGCTCCCTCATCCCTGGGATTCTTTAGGCAAGAACACTGGAGTGGATTTGCCATTTCCTTCTCCAATTCATGAAAGTGAAAAGTGAATATGAAAAGTGAAAGTGAAGTCACTCAGTTGTGTCTAACTCTTAGCGACCCCATGGATTGCAGCTTACCAGGCTCCTCTGCCCATGGGAGTTTCCAGGCAAGAGTACTGGAGTGGGGTGCCATTGCCTTCTATGAGATGTTGCCCTATAGGCCTCCTATTTAAATTGAAAACATATCCTCATTTTAAATTTTTTGTGTGTGTGCAGTTTGGTGATTTCTATTATTTTGTCCTCAAGTTCACTGATTTGTTTTTCTGTATAATGTAATCTATTTTTGATCCTACTAGTGCATTTTTAATTTCAGGTACTATATTTTTACTTCTGCTTGGTTCTTCTTCATATTTTCTAACTCTGTTAAATTTCTTACAATGTTCATCCTTTCTTTTCCCAAGTTTAGTGAGAGTCTTTATACTCATGTCTTGAAATATTGTGTAGATTGCTTATCTCTACTTCATTTAGTTCTTCTTCTGAGGTTATGTTTGATTTTTGTTTGAAATGCTTTCCTCTGTTTCCTCACATTCCCCAATCTGTTTATTCCAATGTGTTAGGTAGGTCAGTTACATTTCCCAACCTTGGAGAAGTGGACTTATGTAGAAGCTGTTCTATGGCACCTAGTAATATCTCCTCTCTGACTAGGAGAACTACATGCTCTAGGAGCGCCCCCTCTGTGTGCTGTGTTAGTCTTCTGCTCTGGTGGGACTAACTGCTGAGGGCACACTAGTAGGTGGGGCTAGTCTTTGGGCAAGTTGTCTGTGAGGCTGTGGTGGCTTCATGTGGTGGCTGCAGGCCAGCTAGATGGCAATGTAAACTTCCTGAATGGCTGTCTGTGTGGGCCTCTTTTTGTGAGGGGAGGAGTCTTGGGGTTGGTGCTGTCCAGCCAGAGGATGGGACTGAGTCCCAGTATTGGTGTGTTGTACAACTCAAGGGGAACTGGGGTTGGTGCTGACCCACTGAATGGAGGGGCCAGATTCTTCCTTGTACTGTCTGCATGTCCATGGGATTTTAGGGTTGGTGCCAAAGTGTTGGTGAATAGGCACTAATGGGCTCTAATGGGCTAGAGGGAAGATTAAATAATCGTAATTGCCAGCATCATTCCTATTGCAGTAGAATAGGCTTCAAAAAGTGACAACTGCGAGCATCTATATCCCTGGGAGAGTCTTAGTTGTCTGCTTTCTCTTAAAGGGGTTCTCCAAGATCCACAAGTAGGCCTGACCTAAGCTCCTTTCACTATTATCTCTGCTCTGGGACTCAGAATATGTGAAATTTTTCAGGTACATTTTGAATGTGAAGTCTCTTTTTCCTACAATCCTTTACCTCTCCTGCATATAAGCTCCACTGGTTCAAAGTCAGACTTCTTAGGGGCTCATCTTCCCATTGTAGGAAGACTGAGGAGCTCAATGTTGGACTCAATTCCTTTACTTCTTGGAGATAACCTCTCTAATTGTGATTATCCTTCCTGTTTGGGGCTTGCTAATTCAGGAATATCAGTCCTGACTATACCATGCTCTGCTCTTCCTACCCAGTTTGTGGCTTCTTCTTTTTGTCTCTGTTTTGTAAAATCTTTCCTGCTAGTCTTCATGTTATTCTCAAAAATAGTATCTCTGTAAGTAGTTAATTTTGATACATCTTTGGGAGGATTTGAGTTCAAGGTCTTTCTATGTTACCATCTTGGCTATATCCTAAAAAATCTTAATAAGAAGTTATTATGCTCCCATGCTTACAAAATGCTATAACCCTATGATTACAAAAATGTTATTGATTTATTAATTTTTATTAATTTATTATTTTTAGATGTCATAAAATCATGTATCCAGTAATTTTATGCCTATCAGTTTGTAGTTTTGGACCTCAGTTTCCTTAGTAATGAAAGTTAGGCTTTGGAACAGCTTGAAATTCCTCCAATCAGTCAAACACTATTTACATTTCTGTACTGGACAGTATATGATTTTATATTTTCTATAAAGGATTTTTCTGAATAATATAATAAAGCAGGGGAAGGAGGATAGATATAACATCACAGACCCCTAATAAGCACAAAGCAGTGAGCTGTGTGCATAAAAATTGACTTCTACAAAACTCTGCAAAGCCGGTATTGTAGTGTTCATTTAATGGAGGAGAAATAACAAGAAAATATTGTTGGGTCAGAATTTTAAAAGCTATGTTACAAAGCAGAAGAAAATTGCTAGAATAATAGAGGTAGACAGGGCTTTTTTAGATAACAGAAGACTGAGCAACCAACTCCTTTTCAGAAGTCTGTTTAAAATATTAGTGAATCTACCAAAGTCTAGGCTATAAACATCAAACTTTACAAAGTTCCTTCTTGAAAATGAAATGGCAAAAAATACATCACAGTAATAGAGATTAAAAAAATGATTCTCATTCTAGATATCTTTGTTCATTCAGTTCCAAACTTGGAATGCATCCTTGGAACTTGAAATATCATTACGCAGTCATGGCCTTCTATAGTAGAACTTATTTGAATTACTCTTATTGATAGGCCATTCAATATTGAATGTTAGTCCTCAAGGTTTCCAACATGTCTCTTTTTGCCCTAATGTCTTTGCTTCAAAACTAATGATGTCCTCACTTCCACATTGACTTCATCATGTTCATACTCTACTTAATTTCTGCCAAGTAGGAAATATCTGTTTCCTGGTGCCAATCTCCCTACTAGTTTGTAAGGAATCTCAATTCATTACTTGCTTCAAGTTTATTAAACTTGATAACATTTTCTCACATATGAGATTTAACTGCTGTTTTTAAAAGGAAACAAGTGATATGATCAGTAAAATATTCAAGACATTATTTGAAGCTGGAAAATGTCACCATCCAATAATTTTCACCAAGTATAGCATTATAAAATATAGTCAATTCTATAGTCTAATACTGAGCTTTAAATGGCCTTAGTCATAAAATGAAATGTAAATAATAGAAGTTTAAAACTCTTTGAGGAAAAAAATATTGCCCTCATGCCTTTTGGTTCTATGAGCTGGAGAGTGTTTTGAGAGGCATTTATTTTGATAAATAAAACAATAGTTATTTATGGTAGATGTTTACAGTATATTGGTGTTATTCAGTCATGTTTGATTCTCTGTGACCCCATGGATGGTAGTCCACCAGGCTCCTCTGTCCCTGGAATTTTCCAACAAGAATATTGGAGTTGGTAGTCATTTCCCTCTCCAGGGATTGAGCCCAGGTCTCCTTCACTGCAAGCAGAGCCTTTACCAACTGAACCACCAGGGAAGCCCAAAATGTGCTTAGAAGAAACTTTCAGTTCAGTTCAGTTCAGTTGCTGAGTCATGTCCAACTCTTTGCTACCCCATGAATCGCTCCACACCAGGCCTCCTTGCCCATCACCAACTCCCGGAGTTCACTCAGACTCATGTCCATCGAGTCAGTGATGCCATCCAGCCATCTCATCCTCTGGCATCCCCTTCTCCTCCTGCCCCCAATCCTTCCCAGCATCACTTCATGGGAAATAGATGGGGAAACAGTGGAAACAGTGTCAGACTTTATTTTTTGGGGCTCGAAAATCACTGCAGATGGTGACTGCAGCCATGAAATTAAAAGATGCTTACTCCTTGGAAGAAAAGTTACAATCAACCTAGATAGCATATTCAAAAGCAGAGACATTACTTTGCCAACAAAGGTCCATCTAGTCAAGGCTATGGTTTTTCCAGTAGTCATATATGGATGTGAGAGTTGGACTGTGAAGAAAACTGAGTGACGAAGAACTGATGCTTTTGAACTGTGGTGTTGGAAAAGACTCTTGAGAGTCCCTTGGACTGCAAGGAGATCCAACCAGTCCTTTCTGAATGAGATCAGCCCTGGGATTTCTTTGGAGGGAATGATGCTAAAGCTGAAACTCCAGTAATTTGGCCACCTCATGCAAAGTGTTGACTCATTGGAAAAGATTCTGATGCTGGGAGGGATTGAGGGCAGGAGGAGAAGGTGACTACAGAAGAAACTTTAGAAGGAACTAATTCTATCTTACTTCCTATAGAAAGAAGATTACCTCTCAGAATTAAACCACAAAATAATTGCTTGATTTTGGAATTTGAAGGTATGCAAGGAGACAGCGAGGAGATAAACATTGACAAAGGCACAGAAAGACTTAAGGATCTGGCAAGTGACTGGAAAGTGCCAGAGAGTTATGAAGTTGGTTGCATGTTGGTGAAACACTGGAGAATCAATTCATGTATTCATTAATTCAAGTTTATATTAATTAGCTGCTCCTCATTATTGGGGACTTCTTCACAATTATATATAGTATTGGTGGGTGAAAACTACTCCTCATATCTTTCAGTAGAAGCAGACCCGTCTTGGCTTGAGCAAACAGGCTCATCATATTGGGGTTTTGATGGTCAGTAAAAAAAACATAAAGATAATGAGGTATTTGTGATTCACAGATACTATGTCACTCTCAAATATTACTTTCAGCTCAATAGTAAAATACAAGTGATGATATACTGGTTAGACATACTGGCATACTGGTTATCGGAAATGCAGTCAGGAGAATCCCCCCCGCCAAAACAAATTCTAAACAGTTTCTCAAAGAATGATTGGATGATTGCTTTACAGATGCACCCATGGCAGAATTATAACTCAGCAATTGTGATTCACCATTCCAACAAAAGCCAGAATCAAGATTGCTGGGCAAAATATCAATAGCTTCAGATATGCAGATAACATCACCTTTATGGCAGAAATCAAAGAGTAACTAAAAAGCCTCTTGATGAAAGTGAAAGAGCAGAGTGAAAAGCTGGCTTAAAATTCAGCATTTAAAAACTAAGATGGTGGCATCTGGTTCCATCACTTCATGGCAAATAGATGGGGACACAATGGAAACAGTGACAGAATTTCTTTTCTTAGGCTCCAAAATCACTGCAGGTGGTGACTGCAGCCATGAAATTAAAACACACTTGCTCCTTGGAAAGAAAGCTATGGCAAACCTAGACAGCATATTCTTTGTTGACAAAGATCCATATAGTCAAAGCTATGGTTCTTCCAATATGCATTTATGGATGTGAGCGTTGGACCATAAAGAAAGCTAAGGGCTGAAGAACTGATGGTTTTGGACTGTGGTGTTGGAGAAGACTCTTGAGAGTCCCTTGGACTACCCATGGACTACAAGGAGATCAAACTAATCAATCGTAAATGAGATCAACCCTGAATATTCATTGGAAGGACTGATGCTGAAGTTGAAACTCCAATACTTTGGTTTCCTGATGTGAAGAGCTGACTCATTAGAAAAGATGCTGATGCTGGGAAAGATTGAAAGCAAGAGGAGAAGGGGTCGACAGAGGATGAGCTAGTTGGATGGCATCACCGACTTGATGAACATGAGTTTGAGCAGGCTCTGGGAGTTGGTGATGGACAGGGAAGCTTCGCACGCTGCAGTCCATGGGGTTACAAGGAATCGGACATGATTAAGCAACTGAATTCAAGTATGTATATAATGTCTGCTAAATATTGAGTGTATAAGAGTAATTGCGGTAATTAATATGTGGTTTTATTCATGTTCTTATTAAAAGATGCATAGAAAGGAAAGTTTGTAGTACATCTGCATAGCCAAATGAAGTTCCATGGAAATGGACCTGCTGTGGGTCTAAAGTACACTGATTGCTTAGTGAAATAAATGTGAGGATACACAGATGAGGAGAAAATTATAAGTGAAGAGATGGAAGTAACATGGAATATGGTACATGGAGCACAGAGGTTCACTGAGAATGTCTGAGACACACAGAGATTATATATAGAGAGAAATATGAAAGATAGATAGATAAATAGCCAGATGGTGATAGATAGAGATAGATAGGGTAGAGATAGATAGATAGATAGATAGATAGATAGATAGATAGATAGATAAAGATAGATAAAATATGAGTTGTACCACAATGAAATGACTAAGGAACACAGAATAGATTTTGTAGGTTTTCATTACTCAAATACTGATTCAGAACATGCTAGTGCATTATCAGGTCTCAGAAGAATCATAAACCTTTACTTGCTAAGAACAGTTAACATACTGATATTTTTGACAATTCACTTAAAAAGTGAGAGAATTATGATCAAAGGGGAGGAATTTGTCAGATAATCCTACCAAATTACTGTTAAAATTATGCAGAGGTAATAAAAAAGAATAAATCAATGAGACATTTGAATGCAAAATTGACTTTGGACAGAGAGATTGGTAGCTTAGAGGTGTGGATATGGGAGCACTACTATTTATTATTAAAAAAAACACTCTGCTCTGTTTGAATATCAAAGGAATATATATCATTGCTAAAAAGGCAAAAGAAATAAAGAAATGAATATATAAACAAATTTTCCAATAGTAATATAACTCTCAGCAATGTGTACTTAGATATAGTTTCTTTGATAAAGATTTATATTGTTATAAAATATAGTCCATAAACCTGAATATTCCCATAGAAGGTCTATTTCTGTTCACCATCCCTGATGTGTTACAAAAAAAAAAAAAAAAAAGGGCAACCACAACTTTGGTTTATAGCAATACCACATTCAGTCAGCATTTATAATGAAAGCATAAAAAATGCATTTTCTTTAGTATACAAAAATTTCCCACTGTAGCCATGAAGAGCATTATGTTAGGATATTCTTGGAAGAGAATTTCCAGACTTCATGGTCTTATATGGCTTCTTAGGAACTGAATGATATACTTGTCACTATTTCTAAGTCCTTGAAAACTCTTTTCCTTTCAAACGCTTCTATTTCCACAACATGATATTAGTGATTTTTATCTACACACACACACATACACACACACAGATCTGCTTTAAATGAAAAATTAAACCTTGGTCCTTAAAATCATAGAGGGACCTTTATATCATACAATTATGGATATGGCTTCAGAAACTGTGTACCGGTGATACGTGAGATCTTTAGTAATCCAATGAATCAATGCTGCTGCTAAGTCATTTCAGTCGTGTCCGACTCTGTGCAATCCCATAGATGGTAGCCCACCATGCTCCCCCGTCCCTGGGATTCTCCAGTTAAGAACACTGGAGTGGGTTGCCATTTCCTTCTCCAATGCATGAAAGTGAAAAGTGAAAGTGAAGTTGCTCAGTCATGTCCGACTTAGCGACCCCATGGACTGAAGCTCACCAGGCTCCTCCATCCATGGGATTTTCCAGGCAAGAGTACTGGAGTGGGGTGCCATTGCCTTCTCTGAATGAATCAATAAATATGTCAAAAAAATCCTTAACTGCATGCCTGAGTGTGCAATGCATTGTACCAAGTGCCTCACCTTTGACCAGATTCGATTGATGATAGACTACAAAGAACATTTCCAAGTTGAAAATTCAATAAAATTTATTGGAGAAGGATCATTATTCAATCACCCAATAATTAATCCTTTCTATCCTTTCCAAATGCCACCTCCTTTGTGCTGGTGTCATAAACCTGCCTTAATCCCAGTTTAGCCCTAAATGCAAAACTTCTTTTTTTTTTTTTTTTTTGCAAAACTTCTTAAATGCAAATTTGGTGAGACCCTTGCTCAATCATCTAGTATTCTTAATTGTGTGAATCTGGTTATCTGAGACAAAAAATAATTGAATATAAGCACATTTTACTTCCTTGGTGGCTCACTGGTACACATTCTGTTTGCCAGTCCAGGAGACACAAGTTTGATTCCTTGGTCAGGAAGATCCCTTGAAGAAGGAAATGGCAACTCGTTTCAGTGTTCTTACCTGGCAAATCCCATGGACAGAGAAGTCTGGCAGGCTACAGTCCATGGGGTTGCAATAGTGTCAGACACAACTTATTGACTAAACAACAGCTGTATACATTACAAAATAAATGGAGAAATTTGAAGAAGATAGCTAGGAAAATGGGTGGAATCCAAAACTACTCTGTCAGACAAGATATAGGCAATGTCATATACCTGCTTAAGAATGGTATGGAGATGGATATTATTAATTTGTACATATATACTCTGCTGCTGCTGCTGCTGCTAAGTCACTTCAGTCGTGTCCAACTCTTTGTGACCCCATGGACTGCAGCCTACCAGGCTCCTCCGTCCATGGGATTTTCCAGGCAAGAGTACTGGAGTGGGTTGCCATTGCCTTCTCTGACATATATACTCTAATCACCCGTTACATATTGAATAGAACAAAGGGAAGGGGATGAACCATTTTCAGACCAGGCCTTCTGAGCTACAATCCAGTTCCAGAGGAAACAGACTTCTTGACTTGTCTCTCAGTGTGGAATAAATCTTCATCAGTGGGTGAATTTTTTTTTTTTTTTTTTTTTTTTTTTTTTTTTTTTTATCTATAGCTAAGTAGAGACAGCTATCCTTTTGGGATTGCCCAGGATATCTGGAGCATAAGGGGTTTTAGTAAAATATTCTCAACGGCACTGAGATCCAAGAATTCCAAGATGATGTCCCAAGGGCAGTAAGTCACATGCCTGTGAATGAAAGTTTATAAAGCACCTCCAAGAATAAATTACAACTCAGCCTGAATTTGTTAACTACGACAGGCTGGTTCCAAATAGGAAAAGGAGTACGTCAAGGCTGTATATTGTCACCCTGCTTATTTAACTTCTATGCAGAGTACATCATGAGAAATGCTGCACTGGAAGAAGCACACACTGGAATCAAGATTGTCGGGAGAAATATCCATAACCTCAGATATGCAGATGACACCACCCTTATGGCAGAAAGTGAAGAGGAACTAAAAGCCTCTTGAAGAAAGTGAAAGAGGAGAGTGAAAAAGCTGGCTTAAAGCTCAACATTCAGAAAACGAAGATCATGGCATCTGGTCCCATCACTTCATGGGAAATAGATGGGGAAACAGTGGAAACAGTGTCAGACTTTATTTTTTTGAGCTCCCAAATCACTGCAGATGGTGATTGCAGCCATGAAATTAACAGATACTTACTCTTTGGAAGGAAAATTATGATCAACGTAGACAGCATATTCAGAAGCAGAGACATTACTTTGCCAACAAAGGTCCGTCTAGTCAAAGTTATGGTTTTTCCAGTGGTCATGTATGGATGTGAGAGTTGGACTATAAAGAAAGCTGAGCACCAAAGCACTGATGCTTTTAACAGTGGTGTTGGAGAAGACTCTTGAGAGTCCTTTGGACTGCAATGAGATCCAACCAGTCCATTCTAAAGGAGATCAGTCCTGGGTGTTCATAGGAAGGACTGATGCTGAAGCTGAAACTCCAATACTTTGGCCACCTGATGGGAAGAGTTGACTCATTGGGAAAGACTCTGATGCTGGGAGGGATTGGGGGCAGGAGGAGAAGAGGACAGCAGAGGATGAGATGGCTAGATGGCATCACTGACGCGATGGACATGAGTTTGAATGAACTCTGGGAGCTGGTGATGGAATCATCTGCTGCGATTCATGGGATCACAAAAAGTCGGACACGACTTGGCGACTGAACTGAACTGAACTGAGGACTGCAATATTTACCAAAAGCCCCATCAGACTCTGCAAAGGATTCTTCTTATCAGCATGTGCCCCTGGATCTTTACAGAGGAAAGACACTTAGCAAAACTGCCCCACGCCACATGGATTCCTGAAGAAGCCAGAGGTACTGCATCTTATGCTGTGCATGTGTTATATTAGTTGCTTGTGTCTCTAGTCACCTCTGAATTAGGGAGCCAATGATAAGATAAATAACCTTTTGCCTGTTCTCTGTACATAGCCATCTACACCGTTACATTAGCCCCAAAAGAAACAGATCCAAGTCTGTATCAGCTCACCATGCCCCTGTTCTTGAACCACCATTGTTGTCATTCAGTCACTCAGTCCTGTTCAACTGTTTGCAGTTCCATGTACTGTAGCACACCAGGCATCCCTGTGTTTGGACATATTCAGGACTGATTTCCTTTAGGATGGACTGGTTGGATCTCCTTGCAGCCCAAGGGACTCTCAAGAGTCTTCTTCAACACCACAGTTCAAAAGCATCAATTCTTCAGTGTTCAGCTTTCTTTATGGTTCAACTCTCATGTCCATACATGACTACTGGAAAAACCATAGCTTTGGCTAGACTGACCTTTGTTGGCAAAGCAATGTCTCTGCTTTTTATTATGCTGTCTAGATTTGTCATAGCTTTTCTTCAAAGGAGGAAGCATCTTTTAATTTCATGGCTGCAGTCATCATCTGCAGTTATTCCCAGTCTATTGCATGAGACTGAACGACATGATCTTAGTTTTATGAATGTTGAGTTTTAAGCCAACTGTTTCACTCTCCTCTTTTACTTTAATCAAGTGGCTCTTTAGTTTTGTTTTGTTTTGTTTTGTTTTTCTTTTTTTCCTGGCTGTCATAAGGGTGGTGTCATCTGTATATCTGAAGTTATTGATATTTCTCCCAGCAATCTTGATTCCAGCTTGTGCTTCACCCAACTAGGCATTTTGCATGATGTACTCTGTATATATGGAGAAGGAAATGGCAGCCCACTCCAGTATTCTTACCTAGAGAATCCTGTGGATGGAGGAGACTGGTGGGCTGCTGTCCATAGGATCACACAGAGTTGGACATGACTGAAGTGACTTAGCATGAATGCATGCACTGGAGAAGGAAATGGCAACCCACTCCAGTATTCTTGCCTGGAGAATCCCAGGGACAGAAGAGCTTGGTGGGCTGCCGTTTTTGTGGTCACACAGAGTTGGACACGACTGAAGCAACATAGCAGCAGCAACAGCAGCATTCTGCATATAAGTTAAATTAGCAGGGTGACAATATACTGCCTTGAAATACTCCTATCCCAATTTGGAACCATTTTATACACAATATCTCTCTTATACTTAACTCATCACAACAGTCCAAAAGCTCAACATGAGTGATTCAATGCACAGAGAAGGAAATATCATAAAGAGACTTAAAAATCTTACTCTGGTTCACATAACTCTGTGATTCCAGGGTTGAAATTAGAGTAAATCTTAACCTAAACTCAAAGTCTAGAGTGGATACAATCTGTATCCCTGTACTGATATTAATTTTTCTCAAGTTAAGTGTTAACTTTTTTACTGCACTAAATGTACTGAAAATTTCATGCTCTGACTTCTGATAAATTGTTTCTCAACTTCTTCTGTGCATTGTCCAACCACTGCCTTGAGGACACTGCATTCAACCAAATGATTAATACATAGTAGGGAGCTCAAAACGTGTCTCTTGAATAAATATATATGCATACAATTTAGGTCATCCTTCGGATAATTGACCTACAAAGTTGTGTGTGTGTGTTGGTTGCTTAGTAGTGTCCAACTTTTTGCAACCCCATATACTGTAACCTACAATGTTAAAGCTGTGTTATTCCAGACTAAGATGACTAGAGAAAATTCAAAATTATAATAGATGTGTCATTAGGAAAATAAAAGTCAAATAATCTATTTTTTCTCCTTTTTGGTTATTGTGTATTTACTGAATTTATTTGGCAGTATATTGAAGATAATCAATACAGCTAATGATAGTATAAATGTAGCACATAGAATCTTCTAAAGTCTGTTCTGAGGATTATATTTTAAGCTTTTTTTCTTTGTAACTATCAGTTTCTGAAGAGTTCTTTATTTAGGTTAACTTGGTAGCATTTGAGATATGATATTAAAAAAAAAAAAGAAATATATATATATATGTTCCAAAGGATCTTCAAATAGTATCCATTTTACCTTTAAGAAGATTTTGCTTCAATTTAAGGTATAAAAGTAGAAGAAAGAAAGTTATTTTATAATAGAAACACACAAGGAGTCTAAGTCTTTTTCAGCAGAGAAAGCTTTGTGATTAGTGGAATGTATACAATTATAAACTTAATTGCTAAATCAAAACACATCCCAATCACACTACCATGACACTTTTAATGGGCAATACATTCCCTAAGAAGTCAAGTTCTCTGCTAACAATATTGAACCAAATCATCAAAATTCAAAGATGGGTCTATAAAATGCAAAATTCCTTCAGCCAAGTGCACAGTGGGCTGCAACATGTAGATTAATGGGAAGCCTGTCAAGTATTTTAATGTATGCCTCAATCATTGAAACACATGTGATGATTAGTAAAGTATTTGGTCTGAGCAGTGAAAGATATAAAATAAATTAAAGTCCTGACACCTTCTGAATTAATAAATCATTTGGTTAGACTGTATTGACAAATTTCTAGTACAGATGAAAAAGCCCCATAACTGCATGCATTTCCCCCCAGGCATGCTGAGAACCCACACTAGCCTCTTCCAACGGCATCTTTCTAAATGAGGATCTCTGTGAAAGCACCAGTGCTGTCTCTGAAAAATCTCAGAATTCGAACACTCACCAGTTTGAATATAAACCTACATTTATAACTGGCATCTCTCATATTTCTTTTGAGTTCCATAATTGAGATTGCTTTTTCTTAAGTCTGTTTCAGAGCTACTCTCACCTCGAAAGCAATTTTCATTATTTTCTTTGAAGTATATCCCTGGAAACACTGAAGCTGAAAAATACACAGAACAGAAATGATGGACTAAATAAATCTGCTGTCACCTTGGTTAGTGGTATACATAGTAGGAGATGGAGGAGGTGAAATGTTAAAGTTTTATTGAGGCAGATTCATCAGAGTGGTCAAGACAATGAAATTCAAAGGGTCAAAGAGATTCACCTTGTCCTTTCAGGTCAGGTTTGGGACGTGAAGCTGCTATGATAATTTGGTTAGTATTTAGTGCTCAATACCGGCTTTGCCCAGTAGGAACACTCAGGACTTGGAGGAGAGAGGAAAAAAAAAAAAATCTTAATTTTTAAATGGTGTCTTTTGGAGGCAGGGATATCCAGATGGAAAGGAACATTACTTTTATTGAAGGCTTAAATTATATGCATGGATTGCTTTTCCAGGTTTCATTTCAAAGGTCTATTCAATCTGGCATGAGAAGTTGAAGCACATGTAGATATTTTGCACTGAACAAAAACGCAAACTCAAGGATATTGCTTTTTATCACCTTGAAGTTTGAAACCTGACAGTTATTTACAATAATAGTACAAAATGGAAATGTGATGAAAGGACAAAGAAATGGATGATATGTAAATTATATGGCATCCCATTGAATCACAGTTGTTTGTGAAAACTGAGAAAATTTCTTTATACAATCAGTACAAGAGATTCATCTTGGACAGTGAAGATATTTCTGGACAATGATATTGAATAAACAAATTGCTCTCAGGTGGGATAGAGGGTATTTATGTTAAGGAGAAGACACCAAGAGTGACAAGTAGAAAAATGTTTACACCATAACTTTTTAAAATTATTTAAAATTGCATGAATGTTTTCCCAATGATAAAAAGATGAGATGTTGATCATGAGACACATTTTGCCTATAATATTTCTGTAACAGCTTTCAGTTCATTTCAGTCGCTCAGTCGTGTCCGACTCTTTGCGACCGCATGAATCGTAGCACGCCAGGCCTCCCTGTCCATCACCACCTCCCGGAGTTCACACAGAGTCGCGTCCATCGAGTCAGTGATGCCATCCAGCAGTCTCATCCTTGGTCGTCCCCTTCTCCTCCTGCCCCCAATCCCTCCCAGCATCAGAGTCTTTTCCAGTGAGTCAACTCTTTGCATGAGGTGGCCAAAGTACTGGAGTTTCAGCTTCAGCATCATTCCTTCCAAAGAAATCCCAGGGCTGATCTCCTTCAGAATGGACTGGTTGGATCTCTTTGCAATCCAAGGGACCCTCAAGAGTCTTCTCCAACACCACAGTTTAAAAGCATCAATTCTTCAGCACTCAGACTTCTTCACAGTCCAATGGCTTCAAGAATGAAAAAAAAAAAAAAAAGTAAAATTAAAGCAATGAGTTCCCCATCAATAAAGATGTTCAACTGTTGAATGACAGCTTTAGAAAGCTGTTGAGGTTTTTCTAACTTAGCAGTTTATATTCCTATGAAATATAAGTAGTCTGTTTCAAAAGGGAAAACTACTCACAGAACAGTCATATTTAGGGCAGTTAGAATCCACTATACTCATTGTGACTCTGACAAATTTTTTTTTTTTTTTTGGCCAGAAAAAATTATCTTTTTACAGAAGATATGTGAATGCTTTGTCATATATTCAAACACCTTGTCAGATATGTAAATATCTTGATTTTGACATGGAATATGAAATATATGTTTATAAACTTTACTTTTCATTTAAAAAAATTCAATAGATTATATTATAGAAGTTGGAATAAAATTTTAGATGACCCATGGCTTGGGTAAAAGAGATTTTTGGATCTAAATAAGAAAGTTAACAACTGTCAAAACCATATCAAATATTTTTTTGAATGATTGAATAAGAAATAAATGACTGCTGCAGAAAATGTTGGGAAATAGGAAAAGTATAATGCACACAAAAATTATTCATTTTACTCTGAATTATCAGTTACTTTTTTCCCAAGATATGTATTTTAGTTTGGAATTGTCTAGTTTCTATGTTGTTCGTGTACTGCTTTTTAATTTCATTGTGTATACTGTCTTCCATATAATTAAGCATTACTGAAATGGGTATGTTTAAAATACATAAAATAATTTGTCTCACATTTATGACACAATTCATTTAATCAGTCCCCATTGTTAAAGATTTGACCTATTAACCACAATATAATCAAACTCTCTTTTCAAATGGTGTTTTCTAAGCACAGCCAGTTAAAACATCGGCTTCACTGAATATGCTTAGGTCTTTGACTGTATGGCTCACAACAAACTGTGGAAAATTCTTTAAGAAATGAGGATATCAGATCACGAAACTTGTCTCCTGAGAAACCTATATGCAGGTCAAGAAGCAACAGTTAGAACCAGACATGGAACAAAGGTTTGGTTCAAAATTGGGAAAGGAGTATGTCAAGGCTGTATATTGTCACCTTGCTTTGTCAATGTCTATGCAGAGTACATCATACAAAATGCTGGGCTGGATGGATCACAAGTTGGAATCAAGATATGCAGATGATACAATCTTAAGGCAGAAAGTAAACAGGAACTAAAGAGCCTCTTGATGAGGGTGAAAAAGCTGGGTTAAAACTCAACATTAAAAAATTCTAAGATCATGGCATCAAGGCCCACCATTTCACAGCAAATAGGCTAGGAAAAAGTAGAAACAGTGAAAAATTTTGGGGGGCAGCAAAATCACTGTGGACAGTGACTACAGACATGAAATGAAAAGATGCTTGCTACTGGAAGTAAAGCTATGATAAACCTAGACAGCATACTAAAAACTAGAGATATTACTTTACCATCAAAGTCCATCTAGTCAAAGCTATGGTTTTTCCACTAATAATGTACAGGTATGAGGGTTGGACCATAAAGAAGGCTGAACACTAAAGAATTGATGTTTTCAAACTATGGTGCTGGAGAAGACTCTTGAGAGTCCTTTGGACTTCAAGGAGATCAAACTAGTCAATCCTAAAATAAATCAAACCTGAATATTTATTTGAAGGACTGGTGCTGATGCTGAAGCTCCAATACTTTGATCATCTGATGTGAAGAGCCAACTAATTGGTAATGACCCTGAGGCTGGTAAAGATTGAGGATAGGAGGAGAAGGAGGCAGTAGAGGATGAGATGGCTGGATGACATCACCAATTCAATGGACATGTATTTGAGCAATCTCCAGGAGAGAGTGAAGGACAAGGAAGTCTGATGTGCTGCAGTCTATGGAGTCACAAACAGTTGAACACGACTTAGCAACTGAACAACAACAGTTAAAAATGGTTTTATTTTATATAAAAATGTAGAAAAATAAATGACTACAATGTTATATATTTTTCAAAATATTGACATGACTAGGGACTAGGAATAAATTATCTTTCACAGAAGTAACAATTCTTAGGAACTGAGTGCCCATACATTCCAACTTAAACAACTGCTGATCTTTGGTAACTGTGATTCCTAAAGTATGGCAACATTTTCCATTCATTGAAATGTATAAGTTTCAATACATTATATTGAATGTATACATACAATTCAATGTGTATATACAGTGTATATATATATACATTCAATATAGTGTATTGAATGTATACATTATATAATCAATTATATTAACAGCAGTGTAAATGCATTTTTCTACATATTTAAATCTGTATACTTTGTACATATGCAAATTTAAAATTTTGTATACATTGTAGCAACTTACTTAATAATAATATTCCTTAAAGAATTTTTCATAACAGTATAACCCAGTCTCATTCCTTTAATTTTTGTAGTATTCCTTCCACAAAAGATCAAAAGATGAACAAACTTTTATTAATACAGATGATAATAATTCCCTTATTATGATGCTAAAGGATAATTTTTTAAAATATATGACCATAAATTGAAAACATTTCAAAGACTTTCTTTAGTTCATCAGTTAAGTAAAACAGTAAGATGTTTGAACTTGTTCAAAGAATTAACACAGACACAAACACACACACACATATACAAATGCTATCTTGTGTTTGCATGTGCACACTCACTCAGTCTTGTCCTACTCTTTGTGACCCACAGACAATGGCCTGCCTGGCTACTCTCCGTCGGATTTCCCTGGCAAGAATACTGGAGTGGGTTGCCACTTCCTTCTTCAGGGGAATGAACCTAAATAAATTTATAGATATGTACAAAATTACCGATATTTACAGATCAAATGGATTAAATTGATCTACATATATATATAAATGAACCTACTATTAGTTTACTACAGAATTGTTCAAAAACTATGACAGGTAGAGATAACTTAGAGGGTGTGCTTGACAAGCCACCCAGCTCTCTTTTTTGCCAATTTTAGAGTCTTAGACAGTTTCTTCTGCCAATGGAATTTTAGATAGTATTCAGAATATTTGTCATTGCAAAGAATGCTGCAATAAACATTGTCAGAATGTAGCATTTCCTCATGCAGACATATGTTTTAAGATAATTATCTAGAAATTGCTGGGTCAAAGATCCAGATTGACATTTTTTTTTCTCTTCCTTTAAGATGTATTCATTTATTTTTAGAACAGCTGCTGAACTGCATTTGCAAGAGCTATTTCAAAGTATTCTATCATGAACTATCTATAAGTGCACTGCTTTTCCTACATTTAAAAATATCAGGTTATTTTACATTTTTCTTCAATCAGGCCATTGTTTTGATTTTACTGACTCAATTACTGATGAGACTGACATATTTTCATGTATCTATCAGTCAGTATTTCTTCTAAATTCAATTAATTATTCATATAATTTTTATTTTGTATTATTTAAGTTTTATTCATATAAGAGAATACATTGCATGTTTTTATAATAGTTATTACCTTATGGGAGTTTTTTTTCTTTTTTTTGTAGTTTGTGAAATATCTTTTTCAAAATGTTTCTTTAAGTTATATTTTTACATTTTGGTAAATGCATATATTTATGTTTATCATATAAATGATCTCCAAGTATATAACCCTGAGCCATTGTATACATTCACAACGTTGTGTAATCATCAATATCTATATCCAAATATTTCTTTTATTCTCAATAAAAATACTATCTATTAAAATTATAAGGTCCCATCTCTCTCTCCTCTCTACCTCTACACTAATTTCTGTCCCTGTGAATTTGTGAATCCTACATACCCCATTGAATGGTTTGCCTTGGAGACGAACAGAGATGATGCTGTCGTTTTTGAGACTGCATCCAAGTACTGCAGTTCAGACTCTTTTGTTGACCATGATGGCTACTCCATTTCTTCTGAAGGATTCCTGCCTGCAGTAGTAGATACAATGGTCATCTGAGTTAAATTCACTCATTCCAGTCCATTTTAGTTCACTGATTCCTAGAATGTCGATGTTCACCCTTGCCATCTCTTGTTTGACCACTTCCAATTTGCCTTGATTCATGGAACTGACATTCCAGGTTCCTATGCAATATTGCTCTTTACAGCATCGGATCTTGCTTTTATCACCAGGGACATCCACCACTGGGTATTGTTTTTGCTTTGGCTCCATCCCTTCATTCTTTCTGGAGTTATTTCTCCACTTATCTCCAGTAGCATATTGGGCACTTAATGACCTGGAGAGTTCCTCTTTCAGTATCCTATCATATTGCCTTTTCATACTGTTCATGGGGTTCTCAAGGCAAGAATATTGAAGTGGCTTGCCATTCCCTTTTCCAGTGACCATTATATCTACTACTGCTGGCAGGAATCCCTCAGAAAATGGAGTAGCCATCATGGTCAACAAAGAAGTCAGAAATGCACTATGTGGATGCAATCTCAAAAATGACAGAATGATCTCTTTTCATCTCCAAGGCAAACCCTTCAATATGACAGTTATCTAAGCCTATGCCCCAACTAGTAACACTGAAGAAGCTGAAGTTGAATGTTTCTATGAAGACCTACAAGACCTTTTAGAACTAACACCCAAAAAAAGATGTCCTTTTCATTATAGGGGACTGGAATGCAAAAGTAGGAAGTCAAGAAACACCTGGAGTAACAGGCAAATTTGGCCTTGGAATGCAGAATGAAGCAGGGTAAAGACTAATAGAGTTTTGCCAAGAAAATGCACTGGTCATAGCAAACACCCTCTTCCAACAACACAAGAGAAGACTCTACACATGGACATCACCAGATGGTCAACACCGAAATCAGATTGATTATATTCTTTGCAGCCAAAGATGGAGAAGCTCGATACAGTCAACAAAAACAAGACCAGGAGCTGACTGTGGCTCAGATCATGTACTCCTTATTGCCAAATTCAGACTTAAATTGAAGAAAGTAGGGTAAACTGCTAGACCATTCAGGTATGACCTAAATCAAATCCCTTATAATTATACAGTGGAAGTGAGAAATAGATTTAAGGGCCTAGATCTGATAAATAGAGTGCCTGATGAACTATGGAATGAGGTTTGTAATATTTACCCTCCCCAGTAAATATATTAAAAAAAAATAGTATCAAAAACAGAAGAGTGAGAAATTTAGTAAAATATTTAAATGGTACAATAAAAGATTTTCTCAAAAGGATGATGTTACAAAATATTCTAATTAATGCACATTTATTCAAACTCATGTAGTCAGGCAAGAGGCATCAGGAAAGCTGAAAAAGATGAAAAGTTAAAATAATCGCCTGTCATAGAAATAGAAACATTGATATTTTTTCAATAGATATCACCAAAGGGCAGAGAAATAAGTAAACAAAGGGGATTTTTTTGTTGTTTGTTTGTTTTTAAAGGAAATAACTGTTAAAACATGAATAGCCAAAACTCTGGGCACACAGATTGGTAAATATCACATGGGTGAAATTTAAGGATAATCACAAGGGAAGGAATGATGAAAGAAACCAAAATATTTTAACATTGTAATAATTAGAGTAAAATTGGCATGTCTCCCCAAAAGTAAATGGATACAGTGCACATTCTTATATTGTAAACTTAAAAATGCATAAGATGATAAAAAGACTCCTCAAAAAAGTCACTATTATGCATGAAAATAAAAGACAATTTTCTTTTTTTGTTTTTTTTTACGAAATAACATGTCAAAAAATAATCTTAACTGCAAAAACAAATAATAATTTATGGACTCAGAATAGTAAAGCACAATTTTATTTCCTGAAAAGTGGTCTACGAGAATAACTCCATTCAGTAGAAAAACAACTCAGAATGATATGTAAACATAAATGGTATGTAAAGATAAGTAATGAACTTAGGAAAGCATTGTGTTTGCAAAGTTGCGTAAACAACAAAAGAATATGTTTATAACAATCTTAAACTAAATCTCTAGATCTAGATACACACAAGACATGAAGTAGGGGAGGTGACAAATAACTAAGACACTTCCTCTGAGGAGGAAGATATAAGAATTGCTGCATTTAGAATTTGACAGAGAAAAGTGGATACAGATAGGGTTAATTAGTAGATCAAAACGAAATTATGATGTTAATGTGAATCTAATTCTGTATATTCAATGGAAAGTAGAAAAAGAAATAAAGAATGAGAGTAGATGAAAAATGATCTAACAATAATTATTCACAACACACACACACACACACAAACACACACACACACGGATTCAAAAAGAGAAGACAAAAGAAGGAATAATGAAATATCAGGAGGATATGACCTGTTTCTTGCTCCACATGTAAAGAGTTTGGAAAGCACTGCTCCATTCTGACAAAAAAGTTTAACAGACTAAAATGTCAACAATTCTTTCTGGAACTATAAAGAAGGGATGAAATAGCACAATCACTACTCCTGAGATTGGAGAGAGAAGTGATTACAGGAAATCACAGCTTATTGGAGCAGACTCAACTTATTGGAGCAGAAAACTCCTGAAGAACTTATGTCACGGTAAGAAAACCTAGCTGTAATTGACACTCTGTTGAGACTGAGACTGAAGTGTGGATAATTCTGAGTTAAAACCTCCAGAGGGCCCCAGTCACTCGGGGGACTCTGCCACTTTGTGAGATTTACCACAAGCTCAACAAGGTTCCTACAATAACTATTATAGATAAATTGCTTTGGGTATCTAGCAGAGGAAAATCATACTGTCTCCTATCAGGCCAAAATGGAATTAAACTAGATATCAATAACAAAAAGATAACTAGAAAATCTTGCAACAAGTAGAGACAAACAACAAAATTTAAATAACATATGGATCAATTAAGACTTCTCAAGAGAAATTTTAAATGGTTTTGAACTAAATTCAAATGTGAACAATTTATCAAAGTTTGTGTGATACAGTGAAAATAGTGCTTAGAAGAAAATTTATAGCTTTGAATACATATATTAAAAAAGAAGAAAGATCTAAAATCAGTCACCAAAACTTCTACTTTTGGCAAATAAAAAAAAAGAAAGAAAAAGAAAGAAAGTAGAACAGAGTAAGTAATAAAAATGAAAGCAAGAATAAATGAAAATAAAATAGGAAATCAATAGAGAAAATCAACAAAACCAAAGGTGCTTCTTTGTAGAGATTAATAAAATCAATAAACTTCTGTCCAGGCTAAGGAGAGAAAGAAAATGAGAACACAAGTTACTAAGATCAAAAATAAAATATTACATCACTACAGTTCCCATGTAAATTAAAATAACAATAAAAAAGTGCAGGGGTCCAGCCCCGGTGGATCCAGGGTAATTCGAGGTGGGGATGGAGTCGGTGTCTAGAGGAAAATTGTTTAATTAAAGATATATAGAGAGATTAGAAAAGATTAGTCTAGTAGGAAAATTAGTGGAGAAAAGAGGCTGAATAACTTGGTTTATGCGGAGAACCAATAAAACCACGAGACAACGGGTTTGCACCATCTACGTAGGCCACTGGCGCCCACTTGAATAGCGGAGGGTGCCCCGCCTTGGGCTCCCTCTCACATGGGTTTTAGAAGCCAGGGCAAATAATTAGACATGGTGAGCCTCCACACTCCAGATGGGAATTCAGCCAGAAAACGAGAAAAGACGACATGGGGGAAACCAGTCTTTTCAGGAACTGTTCCCGTTTCTTTATTTTCCAGGTCCGCTTTTATACTTTGAGTTATACATGATAAACAGAAAATACAAAGTCACGCAGGATCAGCAGTCCTGACCCTTATTGAAACCATGCTTTCTTTCTGCATTCCTTCCAATATACAAAGTTTTCAGGTGATTTACATCATCTTATGGCCAAGAGGCCTGCTAACATTTTATGACCCTTCCTGATGATGATTAGTCAACCAGAAAACTTATTTTCTCCAAAGGTGATTTTTCTTAAGTAAGGCACCACCGTCCGAAGGCACCAGATAAAGTGTCATTAATACAGGGGAAAGGTGCAGTGGGCTATAGTCAAGAAAATAATTTACTTAGCCTAAGGTCTAATGTGATTAATATCAATGTTAATACTTATTTCTCCTATATGCTAGTTATATCAATTAGTGTGTATAAGGGGCAAGGCATATGGAGGCTTAGCAGCAAATGTTGGATCAACACAGAAACCCTCCACTGGTATAAATTCTAACTAACCCACTAATACTATACTAATAATTTTCTAACTTCTCAAAAGAATCTGCTTTTAGAAAGTTTAGAGCATCTCATGCCTTTCATGGTTGGGAGGTTGTGAACAATCACATGTGGCCAGACAAACCTGTCAGGCAGGTTAGAGAGCTGTCAGAGGAGTCTGTGGACTGGAACACTCTTGTTATGCCCATGAGATTTATTAACTGGAGCTCTAAGTTAGCTCCTTTTCATAAAGAGGTGGTGGGGGATAACCCCCCCCCCCCCCCGTAATGTCAGCATTGTAGGAGAAAGCATAATGCAGCAAGGTAGGCAGACTCTGGTTTGGGGGATAGATGCTCAAGGATGTCCAGGGGGACCCCTGAGGCTTGATCCCACCTTTGTGTATGTCAAGCCTCCTTTCTCATGACCTTTGCCATGGGCGGGATTCCTCACACTGGCTCCCAGCAAAAAAGTACTATAAACAAATCTATCTTAATTAATTAGAAAACCTAAGATGAAGCAGACAGATTTCTTGAACAACATGTTCTGCCATAATTTATACAAGAAGGAATAGAAAATCTGATAGATCTATATCTATTAAAGAAATTGAATCAATAAGTATTGCTTGAAAACAGAAAGCTCCAGGTCCAGGTGGGCCCAATGGTGAATCTACCAACCATTTAAGGAAGAATTTATACCAATTCTCTATAATTTCTTTCTGAGGATCATTCTGAGGGAATCAGCCCAGTTCAGTTCAGTCGCTCACTTGTGTCCTACTCTTTGCAACCCCATGGACAGCAGTACACCAGGCTTATCTGTCCATCACCAACTCTCAGAGCTTACTCAAACTCATGTCCATTGAGTCAGTAATGCCATCCAACCATCTGATTCTCTGTCTTCCCCTTCTCCTCTTGCCTTCAATCTCTCCAAGCATCAGGTTCTTTTCAAATGAGTCAGTACTTCACATCAGGTGTCCAAAGTATCAGAGTTTCAGCTGCAGCATCAATCCTTCCAATGTATATTCAGGACTGATTTCCTTTAGGATGGACTGGTTAGCTCTCCTTGCCATCCAAGTGATGGACTCTCAAGAGTCTTCTCCAACACCACAGTTCAAACTCATCAATTCTTTGGTGCTCAGCTTTCTTAACAGTCAATTCTCACATCCACACGTGACTACCAGAAAAAACAAAGCTTTGACTAAACGGACCTTAGTCGGCAAAGTTTTGTCTCTGCTTTTTAATATGCTATCTAGATTGGTCATAACTTTTCTTCCAAGGAGGAAACCTCTTTTAATTTCATGGCTACAGTCACCATCTGCAGTAATTTTTGGAGCCCAACAAAATAAAGTCTCTCACTCTTTCCATTGTTTCCCCTTCTATTTGCCATGAAGTGATGGGACCAGATGCCATGATCTTATTTTTCTGAATGTTGAGTGTTAAGCCAACTTTTTTACTCTCCTCTTTCACTTTCATCAAGAGGCTTTCTGAGGGAAAAGCCCACATTAAAAAGTTTAAATTTGACTAAATCACACTTACAATTTAAGATACAGACACTACTATCTAAATGTCACAACATTTTTCAGTGTTCAGATATTAAGAAAAACCCAACACCACAGTCCAAAATGGTAAGAAGTATTATTCTCAAGAAGTTGAAAGAATATATTAGTCCTTAATTAACACAACTGAGAGTCTATAAAAAGGCATTTATTCTGCCTTCTGAGCCTCATATCACCAGCTCTGTTGTAAAGTCTCTCACTCGGAATTATTCTATGATCCTCAAAGGCTAGTTAAATATCCTTCAGCAAAATGTCAAAGCTGAGTGAATCTAAATTCTAGATTAAATGCAAACATTAGCCTTCATCAGTTACTAAAAAATAGAAACTGTTACTGTTTGCTATCTACAAATAGTTATAGAACCTCTCTGAAGGATATTATTGTCAATACTTTAAGTGAAGTATATTAAGAATATTTGACATCATTTTTATCAGAAAAAAAAATCACACAATAGAGGAAAAAGTGTGGGATTTAGTGGAAATAAATGAATACTGCTCTTCTGAGGTCTTCCACATATAGACACCTAAAATTCATATAAGGGACTCCCTCACATCTTCCTAATTTTCCTTCACATGTAAATATTTCAGTAAGTAAATAGTTGATTAGTTTGGCCTTTGTTCTGATCTGTGTATCTCAATCAGAGTCCATGAAACAATCAATGTTTTAAAATTTAAAGCAGAAATTAATACAGTATCCATAGAAGCTATCTTTCATAATAAGTAAGAATTTTATATTGAGATAAGATGATCAAAGTGCATTGAGGACTGGAAATATATCCAAAGCACTGATGGGAAGGACAAGTACACTTTCTGACTAATCAGCCTCACTGCCATGTTTAGTGAGATTTATGGACCTGAAGATAGATCAGCCTGATGAATTTTTCATAGAAGTTTCCTGAGGTGTAGCAGTTATTCTCTGTTTTATAAGGAGCAATATAGGTGCTTTTCTAAAATCATTTTGCTTCATATCTACCCAAACAAGGAATATTTCCTTTATTCTCTTTTCTCTCTTACTCCACTCAGTGATCCTACTAGAATGTGAAATATAATACTGACATGTTTTTGAACTTTTTAAGATATGACTAGACCTTAGCTTTCTGAACTTTTATTTCACAAAGCTTTGCTAATAACATATAGTTTTAATATTGTACATAAGATCCCAATTATTGAAATTATTCAATATTTAATTTTCAAGTATTTTATAGATTCATTTTTAAGATATCATGTGATGATACACTATTATACATAATATAACCTAACAAATAACAACATTTACAGGTGCCTTACATAGATATTGCAAAGTATCAGTAAAATTATCAAAAAACAAAAGAGTGAATAAGCAATTCTTTATGAACAAGGATTAATTGAGTCTGCTACCATGTTCTGTGTTGTCTGCTCTAATTATTTGCACATTTGCTGAAATTTTCTTTCCTATTTCTGCCTCCTTCCCTCCTATTTACTGCTCTCCATAATGTTGATA
This sequence comes from Capricornis sumatraensis, assembly GCF_032405125.1. Lineage (NCBI taxonomy): Eukaryota > Metazoa > Chordata > Mammalia > Artiodactyla > Bovidae > Capricornis > Capricornis sumatraensis. The sequence continues at coordinate 121,840,464 of NC_091071.1, read as the reverse complement.
CAGTTCTGTTTATATTCCATCTCCAAACCCCACTCCAGTACTCTTGCCTGGAGAATCCCATGGATGGAGGAGCCTGGTAGGCTGCAGTCCATGGGGTCGCTAGGAGTTGGACATGACTGAGTGACTTAACCTTCACTTTTCACTTTCATACATTAGAGAAGGAAATGGCAACCCACTCCAATGTTCTTGCCTGGAGAATCCCAGGGATAGGGGAGCCTAGTGGGCTGCCATCTCTGGGGTCGCACAGAGTCAGACATGACAGAAGCAACTTAGCAGGTAGCAAACTCCAACACTGGTGTTTCTCCCTGTAGGACTTTCCTTTTCTATGTATTTACAATATTAAGGAACAGCAACAATTTTTCCTATTACTTCTTTATAACTTTCTGCTTTCCACACCATCACTAACTCTTGAGAGAGAGGCCTTATGATCTGTATCAGCAATGAAGCAAATAGTACTGCTAAATGCCAGATATTTTTACATGAGTATTGAATGATTGTTATCACTATATATTTCTTGTGAACATTCTAAGTTAACATATCTCTAAGAGTCTAATATCATTGGAGTAAAGTGAGTGACTTTAATACCATCTGTTAGAAAAACATGCTCATTCACTCTTAATTAAGAATGCAGGTAAACCAAAATGAAACTTCCCAAGGATTTATTATGAATAAGCCTGTTATGACAGAGAATTTGTTGTGCTTTATTTTATCTCCCTCTAATATTAAAATAATGTCCTGTCACAAAGTCTCCACTCTTAAACCGTTCATTACATTTAAACTATAGCTGAACTTTAATTGAACTGTTTCATCAAGCAAGGTAAATCTATGGCTTTTGTTAATTAGTGTTTGAATGATATATGGAGGAGTGAACCATAGAAAGAAATTATTGCTCACTCATGGTTTTCACTTTTAACTACAATACCTTACCCTTATCTCCTAATTTATTGCTAAAACAATATATTGCTTAACTCCTAATGGATATCCTGAAGGTCAGTGAAGAGATAGAAATTGGATTCCAGTTTTTTTATCCCTCCATAAGAAAAACTATTAAAGTATAATACAGGAAACTTCTTACCATAATGTCAAAGATTAGAGCTGCATATTAACCTAAACATGGCAAACTCAATTCTCTACTGTCACTATAGGGGACAGTTGTAGTTCAAGGTCAAATTGAAAGAAATATATGAAAGAGTGCCCACAAGTTTGAAAGTCACAATGAATAAATTATAAGTCTGATGCCAAAACTTGACTTCTGTGCACCAGTGTTGAATCTTGGAGACAGTTTTTGGTGAAGTAGAAAAGAAGAGTCTTATTGTGTTGCCAGCAAATGTGGATACACTGGGTTTAGGCATTCAAAAAATGTGTGTTCCACATTAGGGCAGATTTGGTGAGGAGTTTTATAGTAATAGTTTAAGGGCTGAATTGTTGGTAAGGATCAGGGTGTGTGCAGAGCCTGCAATCCTTTAATCTGGCTTCAGGTGATCTCATGATGAGCTTCTGTGTTCTTGTGTTGTTGCTCAGTCCTTAGGTCCTGTCTGACTGTTTGCAAACCCATGGACTGAAGCATACCAAGCTTCCCTGTCCTTCAGTTAAGTTCAGTTCAGTCACTCAGTTGTGTCCAACCCTTTGCAACCCCATGAATTGCAGCACACCATGCCTTCCTGTCCATCACCAACTCCCAGAGTTTACTCAAACTCATGTCCATAGAGTTGGTGATGCCATCCAGCCATCTCATCCTCTGCTGTCCTCTTCTTCTCCTGCCTCGCAATCCCTCCCAGCATTAGAGTCTTTTCCAATGAATTAACTCTTTGCATGAGGTGGCCAAAGTATTGGCATTTCAGCTTTCGCATCAGTCCTTCCAATGAACATCCAGGACTGATCTCCTTTAGAATGGCCTGGTTGGATCTCCTTGCAATCCAAAGGACTCTCAAGAGTCCTCCAATACCACAGTTCAGAAGCATCAATTCTTCAGCACTGAGCATTTTTTACAGTCCAAATTACATGTCCATACATGACCACTGGAAAAACCATAGCCTTGACTAGACGGAACTTTGTTGGCAAAGTAATGTCTCTGCTTTTCACTATGCTACCTAGGTTGGTCATAACTTTCCTTCCAAGGAGTAACTGTCTTTTAATTTCATGGCTGCAGTCACCATCTGCAGTGATTTTGGAGCCCCCAAAAATAAAGTCTTAAACTGTTTCCACTGTTTCCCCATCTATTTCCCATGAAGTGATGGGACCTGATACCATGATCTTTGTTTTCTGAATGTTGAGCTTTAAGCCAGTTTTTTCCACTCTCCTCTTTCACTTTCACCAAGAGGCTTTTGAGTTCCCCTTCACTTTCTGCCATAAGGGTGGTCATCTGCATATCTGAGGTTATTGATATTTCTCCCAGCAATCTTGATTCCAGCTTGTGTTTCTTCCAGCCCAGCGTTTCTCATGATGTACTCTGCATAGAAGTTAAATAAGCAGGGTGACAATATACAGCCTTGACGTACCCCTTTGCCTATTTGGAACCAGTCTGTTGTCCCATGTTCAGTTCTAACTGTTGCTTCCTGACCTGCAAATAGGTTTCTCAAGAGGCAGGTCAGGTGGCCTGGTATTCCCATCTCTTTCAGAATTTTCCACAGTTTATTTTGATCCACACAGTCAAAAGTTTTGGCATAGTCAATAAAGCAGAAATATATGTTTTTCTGGAACTCTCTTGCTTTTTCCATGATGCAGCAGATGTTGGCAATTTGATCTCTGGTTCGTCTGCCTTTTGTAAAACCAGCTTGAACATCTGGAAGTTCACAGTTCACGTACTGCTGAAGGCTGGCTTGGAGGATTTTAAGCATTATTTTAATATCATGTGAGATGAGTGCAATTGTGTGGTAGTTTGACCATTCTTAGGTATTAACTTTCTTTGGGATTGGAATGAAAACTGACCTTTTCCAGTCTTGTGGCCACTGCTGTGTTTTCCAAATTTGCTGGCATATTGGGTGCAGCACTTTCACAGCATCATCTTTCAGGATTTGAAAATAGCTCCACTGGAATTCCTTCACTTCCACTCGCTTTGTTCGTAGTGATCCACTAAGGCCCACTTGACTTCACATTCCTTCCTTCACTATTCTGTCCTTCATTATCTCCCAAAGTTTGCTCAAACCCATGTCCATCGAGTCAGTGATGCCATACAGCTAACTTATCCTTTGTCACTCCTTTCTCTTTCTACTCTCAGTCTTTCCCAGCATCAGGGTATTTTCCAGTGAGTCAGCTCTTCACATCAAGAGGACATGGTATTAGAGCTTCTGATTGACCATCAGTTCTTCCAATGAATATTCAGGATTTATTTCCTTTATTTTCCTTTAGGATTGACCTGTTTCACCTTGCTCTCCATGGGGCTCTCAAGAGTCTTTAGTACCAAAATTCTAAAGCATCAATTCTTTGGTGCTCAACTTTCTCTATGATCCAACTTTCAAATCTGTACATGACTACTGGAAAAACCATGATTCCCTGGTAGCTCAGATGGTAAAAAATCTGATTGCAAAGCAGGAAACCTGAGTTTGATACTGGGTCTGTAAGGTACCCTGGAGAAGGAAATGGCAATAGACTCCAGCATTCTTGACTGGAGATTCCATGGACGGGGAGCCTAGTGAGCCACAGTCCATGGCATCACAAAGAGTTGGACATGACTGAGCAACTAATACACACACAGGAAAACCATGACTGTGACTATATGGCTTCCCAAGTGGCTCATATGGTAAATAATCTGCTTGTAATGTGGGAGACCAGGGTCTGGTCCCCTGGGACAGGAAGATACCCTGGAGAAGGGAATGGCAACCCACTCCAGTATTCTTGCTGAAAAATTTCATGGAAAAAGGAGTCTAGTAGGATACAGTCCATGTGGTCACAAAGAGTCGGACACAACTGAAAGATTAACACTTACTTTTATATGGACCTAAGTTGGCAAAGTGATGTCTCTGCTTTTAAAAACCCTGCCTGAGTTTGTCATAGCTCTTCTTCCAAGGAGCAAATGCATTTTATTTTGGTGGCTGTAGTCACTGCAGTGATTTTGCAGCCCAAGAAAATAAAGTCTGTCTCCGTATCCTTTGTTTCCCCATGTATTTTCCATGAAGTGATGGGACCAGGTGCCATGATCTTAGTTTTCTTACTCTTGAGTTTTAACCCAGGTTTTTGACTCTCATTTTTCATCTTCAATAAGAGGCTCTTTAATTCCTCCTCAATTTCTACAATTAAGGTGGAATCATCTGTATATCTGTAGTTTTTGATATTTATCCTGGTAATCTTGATTCAAGCATGTGATTTATTCAGCCCAGCATTTCTCATGATGTACTCTGTATATAAGTAAATAAGCAGGGTGACAATATTACAGCCGTGGCATACTCCTTTCCCAATTTTGAATCAGCCCATTGCTCCATGTCTGGTTCTAACTGCTGTTTCTTGACCTGCATACAGGTTTCTCAGGAGGCAAGTAAGGTGGCCTGATATTCCCATCTCTTTCAGAACTTTCCAGTTTGTTGTGATCCTTACAGTCAAAGGCTTTAACATAGTCAATGAAGCAAAATAGATGTTTTTCCAGATTTATCTTGCTTTTTCTATGATTCAGTGATGTTGGCAATCTGATCTCTGGCTCCTCTGCCTGTTCTAAATCCAGCTTGTACATCTGGAATTTCTTGGTTCATGTACTGCTGAAGCTTGCCTTAAAGGATTTTGAGCATTTTCTTGATAGCACATGAAATGAGCCCAATTGTGTGGTAATTTGAACATTCTTTGGCAATGGAATGCAATATCCTTATTTGGAATTGGAATAAAAGCTGACATTTTCCAGGTCTGTGACCACTGATGATTTTTCCAAATTTGCTGGCACATTGAGTGCAACACTTTAACAGCATTATCTTTTAGGATTTGAAATAGCTCAGTTGGAATTCCATCACCTCTGCTAGCTTTGTTCATAGTAACTCTTCCTAAGGCCCACTTAACTTCACACTGCACACTGGCTATAGGAAAGTGACCACACCATTGTGGCTCTTTGAGTCATTAAGATCTTTTTTGTATGATTATTCTGTGTATTAACACCTCTTCTTAAACTGTTCTGCTTCTGTTAGATCCTTATTTCTGTCCTTCATTGCACCCATTTTGCATGGCTCGGCCTCTTCATTCCTTATGGAACTATTCCTTTGCTTTTTCCCAGTAGTATATTGGACACCTACTAACTTGAGGGCTCATCTTTTAGTGTCATATATATATATATATTTGATTTTTCATACTGTTCATGGGATTCTCAGAATATGAATGCTGAAGTGGTTTGCCATTCCTTTCTCCAGTGGGCCACATTTTGTCAGAACTTTCCCATCAATCTTGGGTAGCCCTGTGTGGCATGGCTTATAGTTTCTTTAAGTTTTACAAGGCTGTGATCCATGTGATCATTTTGGTTAGTTTTCTGTGACTGTGGTTTTCATTCTGCCTGCCCTCTGATGGATTAGGATAAGAGGTTTATGCAAGCTTCTTGATGGGAGTGACTGGCTGTGAGGAAAACTTGCTCCGGTGGGCAAGACCATGCTCAGTAAATCTTTAGTCTAATTTTCTGCTGATGGATGGAGCTGTGCCCCCTCCCAATAGTTTGCCCTGAGGTGGCTCAGTCCTGGAGTCTGCAGTCTCTGTGGTAAGGCTATAGGCTCTATGGTAGAGCTAATGGTGACCTCCTCCAAAAGGAGCCATTACATTGCACCTCTCAGGACTGTGCTGCCAGTATCCCTGATCCTGCCACATCCCCTGTCAATCCATGTGATCTCATAAGAAACTGAGCCTGACTTGCCTATGTGTGTTTTGGAGTCTATTTTTCTAGAATTTATCAAATTGTGATTTTCTCTGGAATGAAGTATGCTTCATCAAGTAGTTAAAATCCCATTCATTGGGGATTTTAGTTCTGCAGAATAGTTCAAATATATATTATGTGTATCCTTTGAGATAAGATCCTGCCTGAAGGCTACTCTATTCTAGTCTGCTTCTCCCCTGTCTCTGCATCCTCTCCCTTCTCTGGTTAGCAACTGTTTAAACCTGCCCTTTGGAACTCAGGGAATGTCAGTGAGGCTCCAGTCCATTTAAGTCACTCAGTTGTGTCTGACTCTTTGTGACCCCAGGGACTGCAGCACACCAGGCTTCCTTGTCCATCACCAACTCCCAGAGCCTACTCAAACTCATGTCCATCACGTTGGTGATGCCATCCAACCATCTCATCCTCTGTTGTCCCCTTCTCCCACCTTCAAGGAGGCTCAATGAAACCTATTTCTTACAAACAAAAATAAAGGATACAAAGTAGGTTTCATACCCAGGAGCCCCATTAGGTTCTTGCTTGTTTTAAAGGACATATTTGGTGTATTTTCTTGGCACATCTCTTGTCTCTATCTGGCCATCTTGTATTCTCTAGCTCCTGGCTACAGTAGTATACCCTTTTTTTTTTACCCAACCGTTGTCTTGTCCTGTATAATCACAGTGTTACCAAAAGGTATGCATGGGAGTCAGATTGCTTGCTACTCAAAAGCCAGTAAACAGGCCAGGTTGTTGGAAAGGGAAGTTTGCTTTATTTCAGATGCCAGCAACTGGAGGGGAGGGTGGCAGACATCTGTCCAAAAGCAGACTACCCCACCTCTGACAAACAGGAGGTGAGAGCTTTTATAGACAGTGTTTCAGGGGGAGGTTACAAGTAGAAATGCTGAGAGTCATCTCTAGCAATCATCTTCAAATTGTTTGTCAGTGGTCTGTCTAGCATCATCTTGGTTGTTTTAGGTATAGTTAATCTTCAATTCCGGGGTACGCTTGTTACCATTTCTTTGCAGAATCGTGGCAGGTCAAGTCCTGATTAAAGTACTGTCATCATGTAGCTAACTTCTTCAAATGTTTTTTTGGTATCTATAAGACAGCTTGCAGGATATGTCTCAGAATATTATCTATAGCCCTTGAGAAAGAACTAAAGGTCCTTGACTATGCTTAATGACTACATCATTATTATTTCATCTCCTTAGACTGTTTTCCTTTGTTTCAGCATTTCTCACTTCTGTGATTCAACACATTTTTTGACTAAAGTTTTCCACAGGCAAAAGACAGGCAGAGGACATGTTGTGGGTGTGGTGGGGTGGGCAAGGACAATGTCATCCTGCTCCATTTCAATAGCTGCTTTTATTCAAGTGAAAGTTGCTCATTTGTGTTTGTGACCCTATGGAATTCTCCAGGCCAGAATAATGGAGAGGGTAGCTGTTTCCTTCTGCAGGGGATCTTCCCAACCCAGGGATCAAACCCCAGTCTCCCACATTGCAAACATATACTTTACAGGCTGAGCCACAAGGTAACCCTGCTTTTATTTAAAGTTTCACCTAATACTTTGAATAACAATTCACAAAGAGCCGGACACGACTAAACGACTGGACTGAACTGAACTGAATTGAACTGTGAGAAAAGACTTTATGATGCTCATTGTTATATAAATTAATAGAGGTGAATTAACTTGCTCAATGTCAAATAGCTAGTACTAGATAGAACACTTTTTGACCCCAAGTCTGGTAGTATTTCTATAATAATAGTTTCTGTGTGTGTGTATTTTAATGTATAGTTACATCTTTATTTTTCCAGGAAATCATTTGTTTTCTGTTTCTAGAACCGTGGGAAAGTTTATTAATTTAATTAATTTATTTATTTTTGACTGCTCTAGGTCTTCATTCCATTGTCTAGGCCTTCTTAGTTATGGAGAGTGGAGCCTGTTCTTCGCTGTGGTGCACCATCTTCTCATTTGGATAGCACAGATTCTAGGGTTTCAGTAGTTGCAGTGTGCAGGCTCAGAAGTTGTGGCTTTCCCACTCTAGATCACATGGGCCTCAGTAGTTGTGGTACACAGGCTTAGTTGCCCCATGGCATGTGGAATCTCCTCAGACCAGAGACTGAACCTGTGCCCTCTGCATTGGCAGATGGATTCTTATCCACTGCACCACCAGGGAAGTTCTGTTCAGTGTTTTGATCTCATAAAATGAAATGAATAAAAATGATTGGATAAGCTAAAGTATTTTCATTTTAAATGAGGATCCTCTGGGAAGTAAGATACCTCTCAGACAATGCTTTTTATACAGGTGAAGAGATATTTTATAATTTGGTACAGAATAATTTTATATCAGTAAAATTATTGTTTGTATCCATGCAACTGCTTTACCCACTAAAGCCATCATATGGCAGAAAGATCATAGTTTAGACCCCAATCTTACATGCAGTCCTTGCATTTCATCATTTTTGGGTTTCCAACACACATCTGGCTTTGCTCCTAAGCTATGAAGACCACATCTGTTTCCCTTTCCCTGCCATCGTCTATTTTTCTTTGACCTCAGCATTACCTAATGTGAGCTTACCTGGTGGCTCAGACAGTAAAGAATCTTCCTTCAAATCAGGGGACCCAGGTTCAGTCTCTGAGTGAGGAAGATCCCCTGAAGAAGGGAATGGCTACCCCCTCCAGTATTCTTGACTGGAGAATTCCATGGACAGAGGACCCTGGTAGTCCACAGTCCAAGCGGTTCCAAATAGTAGGACATGATTGAGTGACTAACACACTACCTAACACATCCTCCTCTCAAAACACACTAGTGACCCAGGTCTCCACAGCCCTCTCCTCTCCTTTCACTGTGAGTCATGTCTTACCCTATGAAGACTTATGCCCAGGAGACAGGAGCTGGGCATAGAAGGGACTCATTTAACACTTTGTTCTTTACAAAAATAATTCACAACCTCTCAAGAACATCCTTCACACATTTCTGCTCATGCAAAGGAATTATAAATGCTTTGAAAAAGCAACATGCACAAGCCATAAAACCAATTTATAAGATTGGAAAAAGGAGTGGGAGAAACAGGCCCAATCTCTTCATGGTTATTGATCAGCCTCTTCTACTTACTACATGTCTTCTTTTCTCATCCACAATAAGAATATGGTATCTAAAAGGTTTTTTACTCACTCCTGGGATCCTTGCAGTAAATCACCTCCTAAAATGTAATCCTAGAAATGGAATTCCTTTTGAAAAAAGAAAAAAAGTTATCAAGCCAAATAGTCATACTTCCAAGACAGAAAAGAGAGGTTCTCCTAAAGTCATGCACTTGATATGTAGTTGAACTGCTAGTCTCATGGAAATTCTTCACCCAGAGATGACAGATAGGGTTGGTCTGACTTTATCTCTATTCTGTTCCTTAGTGACCTTGGAAATCAAGGAAAACCTTCATGCATAATTGCAACTACAGAAAGATTAACCCTTGTCATAAAAAATAGTTTAATTTCATCCATCTCCTCTTAGATTTCTGTCTTTCAATCTGTCTATTACACCCACATTTTCAAAGGTCAGAGAGTTTCGGTGCATTTGATCTTCAGTAGACAGGAGGCATCACTTAAAAATATATATATACCATTTTTAGGACAGGCAAAAAAGTGAATCTAATAAGTTCTAGAGAATATGATTACAAAGTCAGATGTCAAAGTTTGATTTACTTTCAAAAGAGCAGAGAGATAATAGCCATGGAACAGGAACAAAAACAATCACACAACGAGAATGACATAATTTTTTTTAAGTGCCTAATAATTATCATATTTTGAGATTTAACAGAAATCAGCATGCAGTCTTGGTGATTTATGTACCTCTCTCCTATTACTGTATATTTTCAACTATACACAACAGTATTCTTCCATTCTTAATCTTCTTGGTTTTGTCTTTTCTTTTTTTCTTTTTCCTGGAGAACAATTTTTTAAAAATATAATGTCCTTAAGTTTAGTAAACAAATATTTGATCAATTATTGGATAATTCTTTGTAAATTGTGCACTTTGTAAATAATATTCTTGGAGAGTAAATAGCAGTGTAATACCCAAACATTCAAATTCTTGTCCTGCTAATTATGAGACAGGCTCTTGAGTTTGTTTCCATAGAATAAAGGTTTACCTTGGAAAACAGAAGGTAAATGGGAACAACTTCTGCAAGATCACAAGACACTTATATGAGTGGTACACAAGTACTTTTGTGTAGACATGATTACTATTTTTTAATTAGAAAGGATATTATATTTATTATTTCAAATATGTATTGTATTCCAAAGCTGAGCCACTTATTGCCATATTATCATCTACTATTCTTATTGCCAGAATTACAGTACAATAGCTAATACATATTTAATTTTTAAGATGTGTCACACACTCTACTAAGGTCATATGTGAATCATCTTAATTGTTGCAAAACTTTTATCAGGTCGTCTTGTGAGTTATGTTAAATTATCATGTAAGTTAAGTGAAAAAGCTGGCTTAAAACTCAAAATTCCAAAAACTAAGATCATGGCACTCAGTCTCATCACTTCATGGCAAATAGATGGAGAAAAATAAAAACAGTGAAGGACTTTGTTTTCTTGGGCTCCAAAATCACTACAGATGGAGATTGCAGCCATGAAATTAAAAGACTTCTGACTCTTGAAAGAAAGCTATGACAAATCTAGACAGCATATTAAAAAGCAGAGACATCACTTTGCCAACAGAAGTCAGTCTAGTCAAAGCTAGGTTTTTCCAATAGTTGTAGGCATGTGAGAGTTGGACCATAAAGAAAGCCGAGTGCCGAAGAATAGTTGCTTTCAGATTGTGGTGCTGGAAAAAACTCCTGAGACTCCCATGGACAGAAGGGAGATCTAACCAGTCAAGCCTAAAAGAAATCAACACTGAATATTCTTTGGAAAGACTGGTGCTGATGCTGAAGCTCCAACACTTTGGCTATCTGTTGCAAATAACTGACTCATTAGAAAAGACCCTGATGCTGGGAAAGATTAAAGATAGGAGAAGAAGAGGACAGTAGAAAATGAGATGGTTGGATGGTATCACCTGTTAAGTGGACATGAGTTTGAGCCAATTCCAAGAGATTGTGAAGAACAGGGAAGTCTGGTGTGCTTCAGTCCATGAGACTGCAGAGTCAGACACAACTGTGTGACTGAACAACAACAAAGTTTAGTAGAGTGCTATGGTATTGGATGATGGGCCTTGGTTCAACAAAAGGCCACAAGGGAATAAAATATTTTATTACTCACTAATTCTGTAGAAAGTGTATGCCATGCCTTGAGGGGCCACATAGGTAAGGGTGCAGCCAGAAAGTGTGGCTGGACCCAAGGCATGTGTCTATATTAGGCCTTATGGGTGGAGTGCTATGGAATTCTCAGTCTCAGGTCTGATTGATCAATTCAAACAAACAGACAAAAAATAAGTTTTGATAAACTCCATGGGGATCCTTAGAAGAATTTATAAGAATCCCTTAGAAGAAATGGAGTAGCCATTATAGTCAACAAGAGTCCAATATGTAGGACTTGGATGCAGTCTCAAAAACAGAATGCTTTTTTTTGTGTTTCCAAGGAAAATCATTTAATATCAAATAATCCAAGTCTATGCCCTGACCAGTAATGATGAAGAAGCTGAAGTTGAATGGTTCTATGAAGACCTACAAGAACTTCTAGAATTCACACCCACAAAAACATGTCCTTATCATTATAGGGGACAGGAATGCAAAAGTAGGAAGTCAAGAAACACCTGGAGTAACAGGCAAATTTGGCCTTGGAGTACAGAATGAAGCTGGGCAAAGACTAATAGAGTTCTGCCAAGAGAATGCACTGGTCATAACAAACACCCTCTTCCAACAACACAAGAGAAGACTCTACACATAACATCACAAGATGGCCAACACTGAAATTATATTGATCATATTCTTTGCAGCCAAAGATGGAGAATCTCTATACAGTCGGCAAAAACAAGACTAGGAGCTGACTGTGGCTCAGATACTGAACTCTTTACTCCCAAATTCAGACTTAAATTGAAAAAATGTAGGGAAAAACATTAGACCATTCAGGTATGACCTAAATCAAATTCCTTATGATTATACTGTGGAAGTGAGAAATAGATTTAAGGGACTAGATCTGATAGAGTCTCTGATGAACTATGGACATAGGTTAATAACATTGCAAGACCATCTCCAATAAAAAGAAATTAAAAAAAAAAAATAAGTCTGTCTGAGGAGGCCTTACAAATAGCTGAGAAAAGAAGAGAAGACAAAAGCAAAGAAGTAAAGGAAAGATACACCCATTTGAATACAGAGTTCCAAAGAATAGCAATGAGAGATAAGAACACCTTCCTCAGTGATCAGTGTAAAGAAATAGGGGAAAACAATAGAATGGGAAAGACTAGAAATTTCTGCAAGAAAATTAGAGATACCAAGGGAACATCATGCAAAGATGGGCTAAATAAAAGACAGAAATAGTATGGACCTAAAAGAGCAGAAGATATTAAGAAGTGGCAAGAATACACAGAAGAACTGCTCGAAAAAGATCTCCATGACCCAGATAATCACGATGGTGTGATCATTCACCGAGAGACAGATATCCTGGAATGTGAAGTCAAGTGGGCTTTAGGAAGCGTCACTAGGAATAAAGCTAGTGGAGGTGATGGAATTCCAGTTGAGCTATTTCAAATCCTAAAAGCTGATGCTGTGAAAGTGCTGCACTCAATATGCCAGCAAATCTGGAAAACTCAGCAGTGATCACAGGAGTGGAAAAGGTTGGTTTTCATTCCAATTCCTAAGAAAGGCAATACCAACGAATGCTCAAACTACCACACAATTACACTCAACTTACAGTCAAGCAAAGTAATGCTCAAAATTCTTCAATCCAGGCTTCAACAGTATGGGAATCTTGAATTTCCAGATTTTCAAGCTGGATTTAGAAAAGGCAGAGGAACCAGAGATCAAATTGCCAACATCTGTTGCATCACTGAAAAAGCAAGAGAGTTCCAGAAAAAACATCTATTTTTGCTTTATGGACTATGCCAAAGCCTTTGAATATGTGGATCACAATAAACTGTGGGAAATTCTGAAAGAGATGGGAATACCAGACCACCACCTGACCTGCCTCTTGAGAAATCTGTATGCAGGTCAGGAAGTAACAGCTAGAACTGGACATGGAACAACAGACTGGTTCCAAATAGGAAAAGGAGTATGTCAAGGCTGTATGTTGCCACCATGCTTATTTAACTTATATGCAGAGCATATCTTGAGAAACGTTGGGCTGGAAGAAGCACAAGTTGGAATCAAGATTGCCAGGAAAAATATCAATAACCTCAGATATACATATGACACCACCCTTATGGCAGAAATTGAAGAGGAACTAAAAAGCCTCTTGATGAAAGTGAAAGAGGAGAGTTAAAAAGTTGGCTTAAAGCTTAACATTCAGAAAACTAAGATCATGGCATCAAGTCCCATCACTTCATTGCAAATAAATGGAGAAACAGTGGAAACAGTGGCAGAAACTTTATATTTTAGGGGCTCCAAAATCACTGTAGATTATGACTGCAGCCATGAAATAAAAGACTTTCTCCTTTGAAGAAATGTTATGACCAACCTAGGCAGCATATCGAAAAGCAGTCATTACTTTGCCAACAAAGGTCTGTCTAATCAAGGCTATGGCTTTTCCAGTAGTCATATATGGATGTGAGAATTGCATTATAAAGAATTGATGCCAAAGGATTGATGCCTTTGAACTGTGGTGTTGGAGAAGACTTGAGAGTCTCTTGGATTGTGAAGACTTCCAACCAGTCCACCCTAAAGGAAATCAGTCCTGAATGTTCATTGGGACGACCGATGTTGAAGCTGAAACTCCAATATTTTGTCCACCTGATGGGAAGAACTGACTCATTGGAAAAGACCCTGATGCTGGGAAATATTCAAGGCAGGAGGAGAAGCGGACGACAGAGGAAGAGTTGGTTGGATGGCATCTCCAACTCAATGAACATGAGTTTGAATACGCTCCAGGAGTTGATTATGGAAATGGGAGCCTGGCATGCTGCAGTCCATGAGGTCACAAAGAGTCAGACACGACTGAGTGACTGAACTGAACTGAACTGAACTGATGGGGATCCATCTATTGGCATATAAGAGGAAGGTCCTGGAAGGTGGGGGAAAACTATTATCACAAAAACTGTAGGGAAGTCATATCAGAAACTTACATTTATGTGTATTTCTGTGGGCTTCTACCTAGAAAATACACTTATGTAAGGGGCTATGTCATTATAAGACCCCAGCAGGCTGCTTGGACAAACAACATGGATGCCAAGTCAACAATATAGTTGACTAGCTTAGTTCAACTCTGGACAGGTAAATTCTATCATTGCCTCTACTTATAGTGGGGGGTGGGGTGGGTGAGGACCATAAAATTTTGCAATTTGTTCAAGATCACACATGTTGTATGAGGTTAAGTAGTTGAATTCAGGTGCAAATTCATTTTATCTGTTTCCAAATCTCAAATACAACCTTCAACACCACATCCTTAATTAAAAAAAAAAAAAAAAATCCTCCTCAAACAGTTTATAATCTAATTCAGAAGAGGTGATTTCTAAAGATTGGTGTATTTAATCCAAAAGGAAGAGGATCATTCATCAGTTTTATTCCTGATATGTATTATATAAGACACACAAGGCAAAGTACAGAAGATGCACTAGACAGAATGAGGCTGAGTATTGAGGCCTACACGACAAGTGTGGGGAAAAGATGACAGAGTCTGAAATAGCTTACTGATAGTAAAATTGATGAAAAAGGGAGTGAGATTGTGAGATAGAGAAAAATGCTCAAGTAAAGGTGACTGAATGAACTTGAGAATGAGAAGAGGATCAAAAAAGCAGCAGGCACTATGAATAAGAAATTGATTTCAAATGATTTTCCCAGTATTGAAGCTAACATTTTAGTGGCATATTGATAAAAAAGTGTGCTATATTAAAATATATAGTATAAAAGTTTTAAATGAAATTAAGGAATTATCAAAATTTTTCTGAGTGTTCAAAAGAAAAACAAAAACTTGAATATTTACCACATCTCCTTGTTACAAGGACTATTTGATATATTGTTTGTAAAACAATCAAACCGACAAGTCAGCACAGGGAGTGAATTTGCAAAATTGATTCTCTTTCCTTCCAAAATCATGGACAAAATTAGTTTGTATCTAAGAATGTTGATTTTAATAAACGAGAATCTTTACAAATTTCAGCTAAGAGATCTTTTTCTTTGAGTACTAGAAATTGTTCCAGTTGCTTCAAATATAAAGAAAACCATCAACAAAACAAAGACAGCCTAGGAAAGGAAAGAAAATATTTGTAAATGATGCAACTGACAGAGGATTAAGGTCCAAAATATACAAACAATTAATACAACCCAATCTTAAAAAAATTAGTCAAAAATGAGCAGATCTAAAATAGACATTTTTTGCATAGACAGACATATAGGTGGTTAACACACACATAAAAAGATGCATCACTAACTATTAGAGAAATACAAACCAAAATGAAAATGATATATCATTTTACATTGATCATAATGGTTATCATCAAGAAGTCTACAAATAATAATAAATCCTAGAGAGGACTTGAAGAAAAGGGAACCCTCTTACACTATTGGTGGGAAAGCAAATTGGTATAGCCACTAAGGAAAACAGTATGGAGCTTCCTCAAAAAATTAAAAACTGAACTACTACATGATCCAACAATTCTACTCTAGCTAAAAATTCAGAAAACAAACAAACAAACAAACAAAAAACTCTGATTTGAAAAGATACATGCACCCCAATGTTCATAACAGCACTATTTATAATAGCCAACACATGGAAGCAACCCAAGTACCCATCAACAGATGATTGACTGAAGAATATGTAGTGTGTATACATATATACATATGCATTTATGGAATATTGTATATTTATTCTTTTTGTATGGCTGGGTGGAATATTACTCAGCCATAAAAAAGAATAAAATGCTGCCATTTGTGGCAACATGGATGAACCTATAGAATATTATGCTTGGTGAAATATCAGTCAAGGGAAACAAAGGCTCTGCAATATTACTTATATGTAGAGTTAAAAAAAGAGAAACAGAAACATACTCACAAATATAGAAAACAAATTTATGGCTACTGAAAGGTGGCAGGGGAGAGATAAATTAAGAGTATGAGATTAATAGATAGAAACTATTATACATAAGGTAGCTAAGTAACAAAGATTTACTGTATATCAATAGCTCAGGAATTATACTCAATAACTTATCTTTTGATAACCTATAGTAGAATACAATCTGTCAAAGAATTTCAGAAAAGCATTACTATGCTTTAAACTGAAACTAACATAATATTATAAGTCAACTATACCTCAATTAAACAAATAAATTTTTACAAAGTAAAAAAAAAAAAAACTGATGTTCAGTCCCCCTTTGTAGAACACGTAAATAAAGAAAAGATAGTTGAGACAGTCCAAAAACTGTGATTAGTTAACATGTCTCAGGCATTATATAGGGTGGGTCATTATATTCACACTGAATGTTCTTAATAGCTAAAAAGAAAAAAAAAATATTACTTCCATTTTGTTAGGAGTCCTCATATGGAATACTAGAGGCCTAGGGAGTTACTGAGAATCAAATATATCTGGGCAGAATGCCATTGCTCCAGAGGACCTGTGGTACAGAATACAAAGGCCAATACAACTTGTCAGACTCCTCCTCAGTGCGAAAAGAGTAGAGCATGCATCCAGAAAACAAGAGTAAAGAAATCATAGGTATTTATGTGATAACATTAAAAAAAACAATATGTGCCTTTTGAGAGGCTCAGAAGAGACAGAGGAAGGGGTAAATGTTTTTTATATATATAATTTTTTTAACTTCTGGTGAAGAAAATGCATATTCAGACTTAAAAAACTTAGTTGATTCAAAATAAAATGAATAAAATAAAATGAATTTTTAAAAGTATATACTAGGACATATTTTAATCAAATTTTCAAAAATTTGAATATTGACTTTCATTCTACACTACTGCTGACATCATTCCCTCTTCCTTCCCTATTCCACACACATCAAGGACTGTCTTCCTAAATTAGGACACTTACGAAGGAAGAGAATGTTTACCAAGATCATACCATAACGCAGCATGGTTTTAAGCACATTCTCTGCGAACCTCAAGAACTTGCTCTTTCAAACATATCATATCAAATAACTTGCAAAGAATGAAAAACTTATTTTTTTTTCCCTTGAAAAGATGGGTAAATTATGATTGTCTTCCCTGCCTCTTTGTTCAGTTCCTTAAGTGAAGCCAAGGCATTTACCATTCCTACACTCTCTAGGAACAGAAAGCTCTGAAAAAAGAGTCATTCCTTTTCAGTCTTTCCCTGAAGATCATTTCTTACACAGCCATCATGCTATCTATCCAGTGATGTTTCCAATCCAAAACTCAACTTTACTTGAGTCAAACTGTCAAAATCACATATTGTGTTTTCTAACAAGTTCACTTTTATAATTTGTAGCACCCTGGATTGCAATCTGAAATCGTTGCCATTTAAATGATTATCCTGTAGCCTTTATATTTTAGTAAAGAAATAATAACACTGCCTTTGAAAAAATGAGTCACTAATTAATGTATAAAAAGAAAACTAATCATCTGATTTATACCAGTTAATACTCAATTTCTTTGGATATGGGGCTAGACACAGGTGTGACAGATGGTAGCAGTGGAAGGTTGCAGGGTGAGCCTAGGTACAAAGAGTTACTAAGATGCTGTTAATTCTACTTTTGTTCATGTTATTTCATCTGCCCCTGTTTTGTTGACAATTAAGAGTCTCAGGTTATATAACATGTTTGGCATTAACTAGCTATATGGCTGAGCTAAGATTGAACACAAGGATTGCAGATCAAATCTGTGTTGAATACAATTTTAATAATGTTAATGGCATGAAAAGACAAACTAAAAGATAGCAAAATAGGATGACATAACTTTCAACAGGAAAAAAAAAAAAATCTTAATGTAACATCTTGAAGTAGCCACTGTAGTATTTTTATAAGTGAGAAAACTGATGTTTACTGTGTAACAAAGCTTGTCAAATATGACTTGGGGAACCAAAGGAGTCACAAAAGAAAAGACACATTTGGAATCTTCTCTATAATTTTATCCCCCATTGCACCCTGGCTATTAATAATTTACTTTGCCTCTAAAACATAGTAATCAGAGATATAGGTTGTTGTAAGACGTGAGTTTGAATGAACTCCAGGAGATGGTGATGGACAGGGAGGCCTGGCGTGCTGCAATTCATGGGGTCTCAAAGTCGGACACGACTGAGTGACTGAACTGAACTTAACTGAAGATTTAAATAGTCCAACTAAATGCTTACATGCAATACCAAAACAGGTTATTATTACTATTTTTGTTGTCCATAATCATAATATTTAGTCTTTTTGTGGCCCCAAAAGACTAAAAATCCATGCCTTAGAACTCAACAATTCATTGCAAGCAATACTTGCCACCCCTCCCCTTCAGGTGAAAACTCTCTCTATTCCCAATAGAGTTCATAGGATCATATCATTTGACAACATTCTTATTTTCTGGTTATGTACAAGGTGTGAAAAAGGCTAATTCAATTAAATTAATCTTCCTGGATTTCTGTGGAAAGTTGAAGTTTCTTGAATTTGCTCTTGAGTCTGGCTTACAATATTCAGGAAATCATGAGAATTAGATAAAATCCATGATGGTAAAGTCCAATCAATCTCCTTCATTGGCCCAGTGCATTCAAAGTAGAAATTAGGAAAATTTATTGCCACAAAGATCTGCCTAGTCAAGGCTATGGTTTTTCCAGTGGTCATGTATGGATGTGAGAGTTGGACTATGAAGAAAGCTGAGCACTGAAGAATTGATGCTTTTGAACTGTGATGTTGGAGAAGACTCTTGAGAGTCCCTTGGACTGCAAGGAGATCCAACCAGTCTATCCTAAAGGATATCAGTCCTAGGTGTTCATTGGACTGATGCTGAAGCTGAAATTACAGTACCTTGGCCACCTCATGTGAAGAATTGACTCATTGGAAAAGATCCTGATGCTGGGAGGGATTGGGGGCAGGAGGAGAAGGGGATGGCAGCGATTGAGATGGCTGGTTGGCATTACCGACTCGATGGACGTGAGTCTGAGTGAACTCCAGGAGTTGGTGATGGACAGGGAGGCCTGGCATGCTGCGATTCATGGAGTCACAAAGAGTCGGACAGGACTGAGTGACTGAACTGAACTGAACTAAACTGAATTGACACATTTATTGCCTTTGTTTACCTTTTATTTTTAAGAATACTGATTTATTTCCTCTATTAATAAAAATAATAAAATTCTATTCAGTCAATGGACAAGTTAACTAGTGAATGATTTTTCATTAATCAGTCAGTAAAATATGCTCAATATAACTAGAATTCTTACTGACTTCAGTCTTTAAAAACAGTCAGATCTTGCTCTTTCAGCCTTTATTTTCACAATTTTTAAACAGAAATGAGACATGGCCTTATAAAGATGAAACCTGGAGAAGTGCAAGGGAAATAGCAAATATATAAACACTTTAAAAAGATGGTGTGGTTCATGATGGAGAATTTTCTGACAGACAATAGGATGGGGATAAAAATGTAATAAGATGTTTTAAAATATACTGCTTTGTATTCAGAGTCTTTACTTATTCTTTTTTATCTTTAAATCTAACAAAACTGGCACTCTAAAGTTTAAGGTGGATCTGAACTTTGCTGGATAACCTATGATTTATATTTTAAAATTACCTCATTACTTTATGAAAATAAAACTACTTCAAATACTCCCACCATTAAAATTTACTGGGAAAGAATGGAAACTTATCCATTCCACTTAAACAGTTGAGAAATTTTATGATTTTAGGCTCTAAATCAAATATTGACTAGTTTATAAAGTGGGGACATAGCAAGTTGGTATGGAGTGGAAGGATGTAACTTTAAAAGAGTAACACATTAGGAATTTCCTGAAGGTCCAGAGGTTAGGACTCAGTGCTCCTACTGCTGGTACTGGGTTTGATCCCTGGACAGGGAACTATGATCCTGCAAGCCACACAGACATGACCAAAAACAAACAAACAAATAAACAAAACAAAACAAAAAAAATGTGGAAGAGAATAGTCCATTCAATAGAGACATGGGCATAGAGTAAAAACTTATAGACACCAAAGGGGAAGGGAGAGGATGAAATGGGAGGCTAAGATTGACACATGAACACTAGTGATACTATTTGTAAAACAGATAACTGAAGAGAACCTACTGTATAGCACAGGGAAATCTACTCAGTGCTCTGTGGTGACCTAAATGTGAAGGAAATCCAAGAAAAGAGAGGATACATGTATATATATAGCTGATTGACTTTAATGTATAACAGAAACTAATACAATTTGTAAAGCAACTATATGGCAATAACAATTAATTTTAAAAAATAGTACCCCATTAAATAGTCTAATCATTTAACATTTTCCTGAATGTTAAAATATTAATATTAAATTAATTTTTCCTAAGTATCGCTTGTCATTTATTTCACACAAAATATTCCCAAATAACAATGAACCCCTATTTAACAGTCACTTATGTGCAAGAGACTCATCTTATTTCACCTTTATTCAGAAGTTAGGGCAAATATTATACTCACTAATTTAAGATATAAAATTATCTGCTTTATTTTATGAGGACTCCAAAACATAAAAATTAATCTAATTGCCTTGATTTGCCTGACACCAAAATCACCTTGTTTTTGCTTGTCTCTGCTACCATCAACTTCTTATTTATAGAAACAATAAGAATTATTTTCATGCATTAGTCATTAATCACTAATTGGTTCAAAGATTTTAATAGTAAATTAACTATTAAACTTCAGCAGATATACTATAATTGTGTACATATCTTTATTTATTTTTTTCCTTCAACTTGTGCTTTTATTTATTTATTTATTTTCTCTTAGTAACTTTTATTTATTTATTTATTTTCTATTGTTTTTGCCATACATTAACATGAATCCACCACAGGTGTATACAAGCTCCCAATCCTGAATCCTCCTCCCACATCCCACCCCATATCATCTCTCTGGATCATCCCCATGCACCAGCCCCAAGCATCCTGTATCCTGAATCGAACATAGACTGGCACTTCGATTCTTACATGATAGTATACATGTTTCAATGCCATTCTCCCAAATCATCCGACCTTCTCCCTCTCCCTCTCCCTCAGAGTCCAAAGGTCCGTTCTATACATCTGTGTCTCTTTTGCTGTCTCGCATACAGGGTCATCATTACCATTTTTCTAAATTCCGTATATATGTGTCAGTATACTGTATTGGTGTTTTTCTTTCTGGCTTACTTCACTCTGTATAATCGGCTCCAGTCTCATCCATATCATTAGAACTGATTCAAATGTATTCTTTTTAATGGCTGAGTAATACTCCATTGTGTACATGTACCACAGCTTTCTTATCCATTCATCTGCTGATGGACATCTAGGTTGTTTCCATGTCCTAGCTATTATAAACAGTGCTGCAATGAACATTGGGATACATGTGTCTCTTTCAATTCTGGTTTCCTCAGTGTGTATGCCCAGCAGTGGGATTGCTGGGTTATAAGGCAGCTCTATTTGCAATTTTTTTAAGGAATCTCCACACTGTTTTCCATAGTGGCTATACTAGTTTGCATTTCCACCAACAATGTAAGAGGGTTCCCTTTTCTCCACATCCTCTCCAGCATTTATTGCTTGTAGACTTTTGGATTGCAGCCATTCTGACTGATGTGAAGTGGTACCTCATTGTGGTCCTGATTTGCATTTCTCTGATAATGAGTGATGTTGAGCATCTTTTCATGTGTTTGTTAGCCATCCTTATGTCTTCTTTGGAGAAATGCCTATTTAGTTCTTTGGCCCGTTTTTTGATTGGGTCGTTTATTTTTCTGGAGTTGAGCTGCATAAATTGCTTGTATATTTTTGAGATTAGTTGTTTGTCAGTTGCTTCATTTGCTATTATTTTCTCCCATTCAGAAGGCTGTCTTTTCACCTTGCTTATAGTTTCCTTTGTTGTGCAGAAGCTTTTAATTTTAATTAGATCCCATTTGTTTATTTTTGCTTTCATTTCCAGTATTCTGGGGGGTGGATCATAGAGGATCCTGCTATGATGTATGTCAGAGAGTGTTTTGTCTATGTTCTCCTCTAGGAGTTTTATAGTTTCTGGTCTTACGTTTAGATCTTTAATCCATTTTGAGTTTATTTTTGTGTATGGTGTTAGAAAGTGATCTAGTTTCATTCTTTTATAAGTGGTTGACCAGTTTTCCCAGCACCACTTGTTAAAGAGATTGTCTTTACTCCATTGTATATTCTTGCCTCATTTGTCAAAGATAAGGCGTCCATAGGTGTGTGGATTTATCTCTGGGCTTTCTATTTTGTTCCATTGATCTATATTTCTGTCTTTGTGCCAGTACCATACTGTCTTGATGACTGTGGCTTTGTAGTAGAGCCTAAAGTCAGGCAAGTTGATTCCTCCAGTTCCATTCTTCTTTACCAAGATTGCTTTGCCTATTCGAGTTTTTTTGTATTTCCATACAAATCTTGAAATTATTTGTTCTAGTTCTGTGAAAAATACCGCCGGTAGCTTGATAGGGATTGTATTGAATCTGTAGATTGCTTTGGGTAGTATACTCATTTTCACTATATTGATTCTTCCAATCCATGAACATGGTATATTTCTCCATCTATTAGTGTTCTCTTTGATTTCTTTCATCAGTGTTTTATAGTTTCCGATATATAGGTCTTTAGTTTCTTTAGGTAGGTATATTCCTAGGTATTTTATTCTTTTCATTGCAATGGTGAATGGAATTGTTTCCTTAATTTCTTTTTCCACTTTCTCATTATTAGTGTATAGGAATGCAAGGGATTTCTGAGTGTGTACATATCTTTAAAATTAAAATTTCTAGATTCCATCCCAAGATATGCTGGTTTAGATTGGAGTTCCTAGATCTGCATTTTACCAATCTCCTCATGCTGTACTCTTCAGGAGATCCAGGCACACTTTACTGCCCCCAAACTTCAGTACAGTTGATGTAAATTATATGACTAATGTTCACATATGAACATTATATGACTAATGTCCGATGTTCAAAGTACCACACAAATACACACTTCTCAGAAGTTGTCAAAATAATCCTCAAAATTCTCCAATCTAGGCTTCAACAGTGAACTGTGAACTTTCAGATGTTCAGTTGGATTTAGAAGAAACAAAAACCAGATCAAATAGCCAACCAACATCCACTGGATCATCAAAAAAGCAAGAGAGCTCCAATAAAACATCTACTTCTACTTTATTGACTAAGGCAAAGCTTTTGACTGTGTGGATCACAACAAACTGTGGAAAATTCTGAAAGAGATAGGAATACCAGACAACCTTACCTACCTCCTGAGAAATCTGTATGCAGGTCAAGAAGCAACAGTTAGAACCAGACATCAAATAATGGACTGATTCCAGATTGGGAAAGGAATATGTCAAGGCTGTATATTGTTACCCTGCTTATTTAACTTATATGGAAAGTCCATCATGCAAAATCCCTGGCTGGATGAAGCACAACCTGGAATCAAGGTTGCCAGGAGAAATATCAATAACCTCAGATACGCAGATGACACCAACTTTATGGAAGAAATTGAAGAAAAACTAAAGAGCCTCTTGATGAAAGTGAAAGGGGAGAGTGAAAAAGCTGACTCAAATCTCAACATTCAGAAAATGAAGCTCATGGCATCTGGTCCCATCACTTTATGGCAAATAGATGGATAAACAATGGAAACAGTGACAGACTTTATTTTGGGGGCTCCAAAATCATTGTACATAGTGACTGCACCCATGAAATTAAAAGACCCTTGCTCCTTGGAAGAAAAGCTATGACCAACCTAGACAGCATATTAAAAAGCAGAGTCATTATTTTGCCATAAAGGTCCATCTAGTCAAGGCTACAATTTTTCCAGTGGTCATGTATGGATGTGAGAGTCAGACTATAAAGAAAGCTGAGTGCCAAAGAATTAATGCTTTTGAACTGTGGTGTTGGATGACTTTTGAGAGTCCCTTGAGCTGCAAGGAGATCCACCAAATCCATCCTAAAGGATATCAGTCCTGGATGTTCATTGAAAGGACTGATGCTGAAGCTTAAACATCAATACTTTGGTCACCTCATTTGAAGAACTGACTCTTTGGAAAAGACCTTGGTGCTGGGAAAGATTGAAGACAGGAGGAGGAGAGGGTGATGGAGGATGAGGTGGTTGGATTGCATCACGTAGTCAATGGACATGAGTTTGAGTGGGCTGCAGGAGGTGGTGATGGATGGAGAAGTCTAGTGTGCTGCAGTCCATTCGGTTGCAAAGAGTCAGACACGACTGAAGAACTGAACTGAACTAATTTGACTAATATTATTGAATACATTAAATGTTTTGGTCATTCTAAGAATCTTACGTATTTCTCCCTGTACCTGCTCAACCCCCACTTCAAATTTTTCTTTGAAAATTATTTCACTCTCATTCAGTTATTTTTTTCTTATTGTGTTAGCTCTGTTTTACTTCTGAAGACTGAAGAAGTGAAAATTTTCTTTGCCTGAGAAGACTTTTCAAACCATGCTGATAACCTACACCTATTTTTCTGTCCTACTTTACAAGAACGGTCTTTTGCTAACACATTTCACTATTCACCACAGAAAAACAGTGTCATACTTTCAATAATTTATTCCATAACTTGGTGTCTCTGTGTATATGTGTGCGGTTCATAAAGAAAGTCATCTTCAAAAGGACTAGGATTTGGCTCCACATCACAGGACTCACTCAGAAGTAGAACATATTGAGATGACATAGATAAAGGGACTTTGAGTAAACAGATTCTATTGAAATAAGCATGCAATTTGTCCTATTTCCTATAGGAATCAGAGACAAGAGTCTGGGGAGCTAGATTAATTTGTGTATCCTTGAAGAATATTGAAAGCTATAATGCCATTCAGATCTAAATGAGTTTATCTATATTAGCATGCTCACCTTGGGATATTTTACACGTATAATGCTGCAGATTAGCTCTTTCTTAAAATGTAAACTGATTGCTAGCAATCTGCTTCAGGATGAAACCAAACTCCTAATGATGACCTGGCCTTGCCTTCTTTGTTGAATTTTTATAAACTCATTGCAGCCTTATTGAAATATTTACATTTTATAATTATTACAGTAGTTAAATACCCAGGCCTTAAGATATGTTGTTCACTGGGCTTGTAATACCTTCTTCCTCAAATATTGGCTGGATTTCTTTATAAATGATTTCCTTTTATTCTTCCACAAAGGTGGAGATGGAAAATACACCGTACAATTTAAAAGAATGAGAAAGTAGTATGCATTGTTTTTTTAATATTTGCTCCCTGTCTTTTCCCCACCTCCATAAACACACTTTCCAATTCAACAAATATAATATATTCTTTACTGTTCTCTATTCTCTGGGCCCCCTGAAGACTCTACTCCCCAGCTATATCACCCAGGCTGCCTTGACCTTTGACTTGGAATTTTGTAATACTTTACATAAAATTAAAATTTGACTTTCATAAGAAGAAAAAATATCTGATAATGTGGAATATGGACTCATACTGATTTGGCAACAATGGGCAGGAGCTGAGAAATAATTGCATCCCTTAAATAGGACAAATGCCATTCCCAAGGATCTCTTCATTTACATCTAAGTATATATTCTTGGGTTGCTTAAACCATTTATATTGGCTTCAAGATCCCTTTGGATATATGCCACTTTAACTGCTGCTATGTGGTCACTGATGGAGGATTTGTGCTTTTGAAATTTCATTAAAGGTAACCTACCCTTCAGAGAAGACAATGGTACCCCACTCTAGTACTCTTGCCTGGAAAATCCCATGGATGGAGAAGCCTGGTAGGCTGCAGTCCATGGGGTCGCAAAGAGTTGGACATGACTGAGTGACTTCAATTTCACTTTTCACTTTTCACTTTCATGCATTGGAGAAGGAAATGGCAACCCATTCCAGTGTTCTTGCCTGGAGAATCCCAGGGACGGGGGAGCCTGGTGGGCTGCAGTCTATGGGGTCACACACAGTCGGACACGACTGAATCGACTTAGCAACCTACACTTGCTTTATTTTTTCCCCTCATTTCCTCCAAATAATATCAAGATGTCTTGGTATATGAAGAAAACATTTCTTTTCCATACAAGTATTTCATTACAGCAGATTAACTTGGGGGCCTCTTAAGCACTTTCTTGCTGACATCCTAGTCTATCAGCTCCAAGTTTTGCAATGAAATATTGCCTGAAAAATGACAGAGAAACAGCTGAATGGGCAGTAAGGCATTTCCATTTTACACTACATTTTCTATCCCTGGGCCTGTTTCCATCTGTGAACTCTCCAAACCTTTCGTTTTCCAGTTCAATTCAGTTCAGTTCAGTTGCTCAGTCATCTCCGATTCTTTGTGACCCCATGAATTGCAGCACGCCAGGGCTCCCTGTCCATCAACAACTCCCGGAGTTCACCGAGACTCACGTCCATTCAGTCAGTGATGCCATCCAGCCATCTCATCCTCTGTCGTCCCCTTCTTCTCCTGCCCCCAGTCCCTCCCAGCATCAGAGTCTTTTCCAATGAGTCAACTCTTCGCATGAGGTGGACAAAGTACTGGAGTTTCAGCTTCAGCATCATTCCTTCCAAAAAAATCCCAGGGCTGATCTCCTTCAGAATGGATTGATTGGATCTCCTTGCAGTAGCTGCTCCTTATGTGAACCACAGGAAAATGAGCTTTCCAAAGAGGATCACATTTTTGCTTGCTCCATGCCTCGGTGGAATCAATCAAGAATAATGCCAGGAAGACTGAGAGATAGCAAAGGAGAACTAGTAAATTCATTCTTATTCCAACAAACCACTTAACCTAAGAAAATGATTCGTGGATCTGACAGTAGATATTGCAAATGAATGTTATTTTGCAGGAGCAGAATTGCTGTTACTATTGTCAGTAAACAGCAGGTGGTTGGAAGTTGGCAACTGTTATGAAAACCATTTATATCACAGTACATTTCATATAAACAGTGGCAATAAAAAGCTAAATTGTTTCAGGAATAGGATGCAAATGTTACAAATGAGTTTTATTCAATAAGAATTTGGCATCTTATTTGAATTAAAGAATAAATTTAAGATACCATTGACACATTCAATATATATTTGGCTCTAAGTGTCACTGGTAAATTATTTCCCACAGTCGCCCTACAGAGATTCTTGTTAATCCTGCTGAATATGCCATTTTGGAGGCTATTAACAATATTATTTCACTTCTTGAAGTTACCAGTTGGATTACTGCTTTTGAGTTTTGGAAGATACAGTTGTATATACATATATATTTTTTTTCTCTGTATTTTCAATGAAAGTAACAGTACTACAGTACTATATTGGTCCTAGGAATATTGAAATTCATTTCTGTTCATCTTTGGGAGCCTTCAGTTTTAGTGCTTACATAACTTTGGGGAGATTAGAATCTTCTCGAAGACATTTTTTTAAGTTTATTAAACTAAAACCTAGAAATAGATAATGTAGCAATAATTTGAACTCCCTAGATTATTCCTAAACTTCTTTTTGTTTCAGTCAGTAAAACTGAGTAAATCAATCTGGATCAAATAAAATTCAAAACATCCAGATACTTGTAGCTGTATCAACTACACTGTTACAAAAGAAAATATGAAATGTATTCCCTTTATCAAGTTATGTACAATCTTGTAAACACATTAATATATATGTGCAATTTTACTGTGCCAACTTATATTTACAAATTACCAGAAAATTTCCTTGAAATAACTGATTTCATTTGTTAGAATGATGACTGACAAATTGCATGTTTATTTAATACAAGATTTAAGCAAATCTAAAAATTAGATATTTTTAAAAATGAGACTGGAAAAGCTCAAGTAACTTTCTAAAAACTTACATATAATGTGTAGCCTAACTAGGATTAGCCAGGAAGTCTCTCTCTGTCTTTTTCTCTTCTTTCCCTCTACTCCACTTCTTTTCCTCCTCCTTCCTTCCTTCCTCTTCCTTCCCTTTTCATTTTCTCTCCTTCATTTAATTTTTCATTATGGTAAGATATACATAAGATTAAAATTACCATTGTATCATTATAAGTGTCCAGCATACTACATTGATTTCATTCACAATGATGCACAAAAGTCATCACTAACCATTCCAAGAAATGTTTCATCAACTCATGCAGTAACTGTACTGGTTAAATAGCCACTCTCCATTTCTTTGAACTTCCTCCCCCTCTTTTACTTTCTGTGTCATATTTTAGCTATTCTTTGTATCTCATGTAAATGGAACCATCAGTATTTGTTTTTTTGTAATGAGCTTATTTCAATTAACAATGTCCTTAACTTTATATTGTGGCATGTGTCAGAATTCCAATCCTTTTAAAAACTGAATAATATCCCATTGTATAAATATGCACAGCATCAAAAATCTATTCACTTGTTGAAAAAACCTCGACAATCTATTAAAAAGCAAAGACATAGCTTTGCCAACAAAGGTCCATAGAGTCAAATATATGTTTTTTTCCAGTAGTCATGTATGGATGTGAAAGTTGGATCATAAAGAAGTCTGAGTGCTGAAGGATTGATACTCTTGAATTGTGGTGTTGGAGAAGACTCTTGAGAGTCCCTTGGGCTGAAAAGTCAATCCTAAAGGAAATCAATCCTGAATATTCATTGGAAGGAATGATGCTGAAGCTGAAACTGCAGTACCTTAGCCACCTGATGCGAAGAGCTGACTCATTAGAAGACCCTGATGCTGGGAAAGATTGAAGGTAGGAGAAGAAGGGGATGACAAAAAATGAGACGGTTGGATGGCATTACCAACTCAATGGAAATGAGTTTGAGCAAGCTCCTGGAGATGGTGAAGGACCAGGAAGCCTGGTGTTTTGAAGTTCATGTGTTTACAGAGAGTTAGACATAACTCAGTGACTGAACAACAACAAATTCACATGTTGATGAACACTCAGTTTACTTTCACCTTTTGGCTATTGTGAATAACACTGCTATAGATATGGTTGTACAGATATCTTTTCAAGATACTGTTTTTCATTTTTTCATTTTAAAATTAGGGTTAGGGTGTACATGTATATAGAAGTAGAATTATTGATTAGTAGAATTATGTGTTGATTGTATTTTAATTGAGGAAACATCACACTGTTTAGTGTTTATTTCTTTCCTGAGAGTAGCCATTCTAATGTGTTTAAGGTGACATTCCTATTTTTTTTTTAATTGATACATTGTTAATGTTTAGAAGTATGATTATTTTTTATTCAGGAGCATTGATTTTGTGTCCTGCAGCTAAACTGTATTTTTAAATTATTTCCAGCATTATTTTGTGGAACCTTTAATGTTTTCTACATAAAAGATCATGTGGTCTGTGAAGATATAAGTTTGCTCTATTTTTTTCAACTTGGATAGTTTTTATTTCTTCTTCTTGTCTAGTTGTTCTGGTTAGAACTTTCAGTATTACATTGAGTAGAAATAGTGAAAGTGGAAATCCTCTTGTTCCAAATTTAAGAGAAAAAGTTTTCAGTCTTTCATCATCAAAAATATTGTATATGGGCTTTTCATGTATGACCACCTTTATTCTGAGGTTTTTACTTCTAGAGCTAGTTTATTGTATGCTTTTGCCATGAAAACTTATTGAATTTTTTCAAATGCTTTTACTGTATCAATCATGTATGTATTTTTCTTCATTTTGCTAATAAGGTATTTTAATTTAATTAATTTTTATTTGTTGAATTATTCTTATTTTACAGAAATAAATCACACTTGATCATGATGTGTAATCCTCTCAATATATTGCTGAATTTTATTTATTAGCATTCTGCTGAGGAAATTTGCATAAATATTCATCAGAAATAATGGTTTTATAGTTCTATTTTCTTATAGTTCATCAGGCACTCTATCTATCAGATCTAGGCCCTTAAATGTTTTTCTCACTTCCACTGTATAATCATCAGGGATTTGATTTAGGTCATACCTGAATGGTCTAGTGGTTTTCCCTACTTTCTTCAATTGAAGTCTGAATTTGGCAATAAGGAGCTCATGATCTGAGCCACAGTCAGCTCCCGGTCTTATTTTTGCTGACTGCATAGAACTTCTCCTTCTTTGGCTGCAAAAACTATAATCAATCTGATTTTGGTGTTGACCATCTGGTGATGTCCATGTGTAAAGTCTTCTCTTGTGTTGTTGGAAGAGAGTGTTTGTTATGACCAGTGTGTTCTCTTGACAAAACTCTGTTAGACTTTGCCCTGCTTCATTCTGTATTCCAAGGCCAAATTTGCCTGTTACTCTAGGTGTTTCCTACTTTTGCATTCGAGTCCCATTAATGAAAAGGACATCTTTTTTGGGTGTTCGTTCTAAAAGGTCGTGTAGGTCTTCATAGAACCATTCAACTTCAGCTTCTTCAGCGTCACTGGTTGGGGCATAGACTTGGATTACTGTCATATTGAATGGTTTGCCTTGGAAACAATCCGAGACCATCCCCATGGAAAAGAAATGCAAAAAAGCAAAATTACTGTCTGGAGAGGCCGTAAAAATAGTTGTGAAAAGAAGAGAAGAGAAAAGCAAAGGAGCAAAGGAAAGATATAATCATCTGAATGCAGAGTTCCAAAGAACAGCAAGAGATAAGAAAGCCTTCCTCAGCAATTCATGCAAAGAAATAGAGGAAAACAACAGAATGGGAAAGGCTAGAGATCTCTTCAAGAAAATTAGAGATACCAAGGGAACATTTCATGCAAAGATGGGCTCAATAAAGGACAGAAATGGTATGGACCTAAGAGAAGCAGAAGATGTTAAGAAGAGGTAGCAAGAATACACAGAAGAACTATACAAAAAAAGATCTTCAAGGCCAAGATTATCACGATGGTATGATCAGTCACCTAGAGCCAGACATCCTGGAATGTGAAGTCAAGCGGGCCTTAGAAAGCATCACTACAAACAAAGCTAGTGGGGGTTGATGGCATTCCAGTTGAGCTATTTCAAACCCTGAAAGATGGTGCTGTGAAAGTGCTGCACTCAATATGCCAGTAAATTTGGAAAACTCAGCAGTGGCCACAAGACTGGAAAAGGTCAGTTTTCATTCCAATCCCAAAGAAAGGCAATGCAAAAGAATGCTCAAACTACCACACAGTTGCACTCAGCTCACACGCTAGTAAAGTAATGCTCATAATTCTCCAAACCAGGTATCAGCAGTACGTGAACCATGAACTTCCAGATGTTCAAGCTGGTTTTAGAAAAGGCAGAGGAACCAGAGATCAAATTACCAACATCCGCTGGATCATGGAAAAAGCAAGAGAGTTCCAGAAAAACATCTATTTCTGCTTTATTGACTATGCCAAAGCCTTTGACTATGCGGATCACAATAAACTGTGGAAAATTCTGAAAGATATGGAAATACCAGACCACCTCTTACTATCAATTTCATTTTATCCCCCTGTGATTAGAAAAATTGTCGATCTTAAAAATGTTTTCAAATTTTTAAAGAATTTAAACCACATATGCATCTGTTTTAGAGAATATTCTATGTATATTTGAGGGCAATATAATAATCTGTTCTTGTTGACTACAAGATTCCCAAAATGTTTTTTAGGTTCATCTGAACTGTAATATTGTTGAGGTGCTATATTTTGTTGAAGTGAAGTGAAGTGAAGTTGCTCAGTTGTGTACAACTCTTTACGACCCCATGGACTGTACCCTACCAGGCTCCTCAGTCTGTGGGATTTTCCAGGCAAGAATACTGGGGTGGGTTGCCATTTCCTTCTCCAGGGGATCTTCCTGACCCAGGGATCGAACCCAGGTCTCTTGCATTGTAGGCAGACACTTAACCGTCTGAGCTACCAGGGAAGACCCCTTATATTTCCTTATTGACCTGCTATTATAGTTCTATGTGTTATCCAAAATAAGTTGTTGAAATATTCTATTACTTCAAAACTGTTGATATTTACCTTTAATTCTGTTAATGTTTGCTTAATATATTTATGGGTTTTCCCTGGTGGCTCAGATGGTAAGGAATCATCCTGCAATGCAGGAGACCAATGTTTGATTTCTGGGTTGGGAAGACCCCCCTGGAGAAAGGAAGAACAACCCAGTCTAGTATTCTGTCCTGGAAAATCCCTGGGATAGAGGAGCCAGGCGGGATATAGTTCAAGAGTTGCAGACAGTCTGACACTACTGAGTGACTAACACATTGGTCATATATTTAGGAGTTCAGATATCTCATGAACATTAGTTCATAATTGCTGTGTCTTTTGATGAAATTACACATCATTATATAGTTTCTTAACATCATTTGTAACTGTTTTCTTACTTAAAGTTTATTTGTTAAGTTTTGTTTTATTCACCTTTGGATTGTTTGTTTGTTTTTGGTTACAAATTGCATGCCCTCTTTTTCCATCTTTTCATTTTCAACCAATGCTTGCTTGTCCTTTTATCAAAAGTGAATTTCTTATAAATAGTACAGAGCATGATACTTTTTTTTGTATCCATTCTACTAAGCCAGGTCTGTTGATTAATCCACTTTTTTTCTTTTAAGTAATTGATGATAGGGGAGGACTTACACTGCTCTTTTGATTCTGTTTCTTTTTATGCCTTAGAGCTTTATTATCCTTTGTTTCTATTATGTCTTCCTTTGTTTTCAGATTGTGTGTGTGTGTGTGTGTGTGTGTGTGTGTGTGTGATATATTCTATGTTTGTTTTCCTGTAGCTGATTACATAAAATATCTTAAAGTTATAACAACCCATTTTGGTTGATAGCAACTTAACTTCAATCACACAAAAATTCTCTATCCTTTCACTGCCTTGTCCCTTCCTTACTTTATATTATTTGTGTCACAAATAATATCTTCATGTACTATTTATCCTTTAATATGAGCTTTACTGGTGGCTCAGACTATAAAGAATCTGCCTGCAAAATGAGAGACCTGGGTTTGATTCCTGGTTTGGGAAGATCCCCTGGAGATCTTGAGAACATAACAACACTATCTGTGAGTGAAGGATCCCCATGGACAAAGGAGGCTGATGGGCTACAGTCCATGGAGTTGCAAAGAGTCAGCCATGACTAGTGACTAAGCATATCCTTTAATATAGATCTAAAATTATCATGTATACTTTTGTCTTTTAAATTGCATAAAAGAATGAAAAGTATAGCTAGCAATAAATTTACAGTATGATAAGATTTTGTCTAACTATTTACCTTTATCTGAGAACTTTATATTTTCTTATGCATTCAGGGGGTGGGGGCAGCGTGTGTGCTTTCCAGGTGGTGCTTGTGTTAAATAAACCACTTGCCAATGCAGGAGATGTAAGAGATATTGGTTCGATCCCTGGTCAGAAGATCTCCTGGATGAGTGCATGGCAATCCAATATTCTTACCTGGAGAATCCTATGGACAGAGGATCCTGCTGGGCTGCAGTCCACAGGTTCACAAAGAGTTGGACATGACTGAAGCAACATAGCATGCATGCATTCTAGATACTATCTACTATCTTTTTTTTTTTTTTTAACTTAATTGACTCCCATTAGTGGAAATCATGCAATGTATTTCCTCAGGTTTTATTTATCTGGGAAATTCATAAATTATCTACCATTTTTGAAGGTCAGTTTTGTTATATGTGGAATTGTTTTGTATTACTTTCTTTCCTTTAGCACAAAATATTTCATTCCATTGTATTCTGCCCTGCAAAGTTTCTGCTGAGAAATCAGTTGATAAATTTATAGAGGTCCCCATATATATGACAAATCACTTTTCTTCTTTATTTTCAAGATTTTCTGTCATTGACTTTGAAAAGTTTGATCATAATATGTTCCAATGTGAGTCTCTTTGGATTTTTTTTTCCTCCTTGCATTGTGTTAGCTTCTTGCATTTGCATTTTCATATTTTACTTTTTCCGAATTTGGAAAAAATTTGATCAATATTTTTCTAAAATAAGATCTCTGCACTTTTCACACTCTATCCACCTTCTGGAATATCTATATTCATATGCTGTTCTGCATAATGGTGTCTCATAATTGCCTCAGTCTCTGTTCAATTATTACTATTGTTTTCTCCTCAGATTCAATAGTTTCAAATGACTTGAGTTCAGTTCCCTAAATATTACTTCTAAGTGCTCTACTCTGTTGTTGGACCCTCTGAAGTAAACTTTTCAATTCAGTTATTGTGTTTTTCAACTTCAGAATTTGGGGGTTATTTCTTTCTTTTTATCTCTTGTTTGTATTCTCATTTTGTTTATATATTAAAGATTTATTTCTTTGAATAGGTCTTTTTTCCTTGTTTATACTTTTGTGTTATTTTTGTGTGTTTCTTTCTGATGTCCTGTGATATTTTGTTGAAAATTGGGCCTTTGAGAAAACAATTACTCCTCTCATTCTTTGTGGTCTGGCCATTGCTTTTAGAACAGAATTCAGCCTGCTCTAAAAGCTCAAGCATTTCATGGGGGTGTATCTTCTCTGAGTCTGTGTATGAATTTATATTCTAGTTCCACTGTATACAATGTTGTGTTTAAAGGCCTTAATTTTCTGACAATTTTATCCTTGCTTCGTCTGAGAGTCTTAGCTATTTCTTCTATAGTATTTCCTTGTGGATACTCTCTTGGCCCCAGGCACTCATGATTATGCATTCCCCCTGCAGCTATCTTGTGGCTCAGTGTCTTGCATTGGCCTCTATCTTGACAGCCACCCTTCTTGTTAGCCCCCTAGGTTAGGAGAGACAGACACACTTAGGCAGTTCCTTTATCAATTCTTGAGATGAAACATGAAAGGAAGTTTCTGCTTCGGCTTCCAACCTGAAGGAGGAGACAGGAACTAGATGGCTTTTTTCTGACCACGTCCCATTGTCTTGGGTATGGGTTCGGGCTAAAGGTAAGGAAAAATATTACAATATTTTCTATAATTTTGTATGTGCTTTTCTCAGTTAGGCATTCATTTGATTGCTGCAGAAACTTAATTGGATTCTGGTGTTCCAAAAAGCTACTTTTGGCTTTATATTATTGTTTTTTGTTTTTATGGGTAAATAAGGAATGACGGCCTGGAGCTTCCTAGTCTAGTCTTTTACCAATGTCCTGTGGTGATACATTTTGATTCCAGTTTTGTTATAGGGAAGAGCAAAATTTTACTCCATGCTGGAACTGTTTCCTTTTATTTTCATTGCTTTTGTTGTTATAAACATACATAATAGCCTGTCTCAGAAAACCCCACTCCTCAGCCTGACTGTTAAGTTAAAGTGCCTTTGTTCAGCTCACTGAGAAATAATCTGAACCTGCTCACAGAGAAATAATCTCACCTTGTAAAAGGCTGCAAGAAAGAAGAGATTAACACGTCCCTTCCATGGCCCTTTTCACTTTATTTCCTCATCTCTTCTCCCTCTCCACTTTGCAATTTTTTTAACTTTATTTCCTCACCTTTCCCACATCTATGTTCTACAAAACAACCTGGCATCCAGATGCCAAAAAGATGGTTATTTTGAAACATAAGTTTGCCATCTTCTTGGTCAGCTGGCTTTCTGAATAAAAAGTCATACCCCTTTTTCAATACCTTGTCTCTTAGATTTATTGGCCTGTCATATGGCAAGCAGAGTGAGCTTGAACTTGGTAACAGTTTCACCTCCTTTCATGTGTATTCTATAGATATTTTAATTGTGGTTAACAGGGGAATACATATGACATCCTAAAGTTAAAACTATCTAATTTGAATTGATATTAACTGAAGTTCAACCTCATACCAAAACGGTACTTTTGTACAAATTCATTCCCCTTTTTCTGTTATTGATGCCACAAATTACACATTCATACATTGTCTATAGAAAGAAACCTGGAGTGACAAATCATAATTATTTAGAATAATAGTGGTTTTTATAGTAGCCCATGTATTTACCTTCACTGGAAATTTTATATCTTCATATTTTTGAAGTTACATTTCAGCTTTCTTTTATTTCAACCTAATAGATTATTTTTTCTTTTCTTTTTTTTTTTTCTTTCTGTATAACAAGCCTATAGGTGGTAAACTATCTCAGCTTTTCAAAAATCTTGGTATATCTTACATCCTTCTTACTTTGAAGGACATTTTTGCCAGATGTAAAATTCTCTGTTTTTGTGTGTGTGTGTGTGTGTGTGTGTGTGTGTTTTTTTTGTAATTTTTTTCCCCTCAGTACTTTAAATAGATCATTTCACTGCCTTCTTACCTCTACAGTTTCTCATGAGAAATTAGTTGATATTATTACGGAGAAATCCTTATACATAACAAATTGCTCCTATCTTGCTATTTTTAGATGTGTCTTTTTTTTTTTTTTTTTTTTTTCTTTCCCAACCTTGAGCCATTTGTGTCTCCAAGTTGTTTGTTTGGGTTTTTCCCACTTAAAGTTTATTGCATGACTTAGATTTGTCAATTCAGTTTTTTCATAAAATTAAGGAAGCTGTGTCTATTATTCTTTTTTAACTTTTTAAATTTATTTTTGAGATTTTTAAAATTTTTGATGAAGGATAATTGCTTTACAATATTGTTTTGGTCTCTGCCATACATCAACATTCAGCCATATATATATATATATATATATATATATATATATATATACACACACACACATATTCCATCCCTCTTGAACCTCCCTCCCACTCCCATCCCATTCCACCCCTTTAGGTTGTCACAGAACATCTAATCTGAGCTCTTTGCATCATTCAGCAAATTTCCACTGACTATCTATTTTACATATAGTAATGCATATGTTTCCATGCTACTCTACAATCTTTAGCCTCATTTTCCTTTTTTTGTTCTGTAATGTCCATAATAATTATACCGGTCTGTTTGATGATGTCCCACCAATTCACTAGATGCTTCACTTTCTTTTTTTTTTTTTTTTTCTTTTTTCCTTCAGACTTGGTAACTTCAGTCATCTTATCTTCCAAATTTGTTGATTCTTTCTTCTGCTTGTATAAGCTTGTTGTCAGATACATATAATAACTGTTTTTGTTATTGTGCATATCCACTTCAGAAATGCTGTTTGAATACTTATTGTAATTTCTTTCTGTTGATATTTCCTTTTTTTTAAAAACATACACATTTTTTTGTTTTTTGTTTTCTCCCCCTTTGTTGTTGTTTTTAGCTCTTTGTGCATTTTTGTTTTTTTTCCTTAGCTCTTTGAATATACTTAAGACAACTATTTTAAAATATGTGATTAGTAGTTTCAGTATCTAGGCTCATTTATATATGCATATCTATCTATCTGTAGCCTACAGATAGATGTCAATTTAGTTGTCCCTTTGAATTAAGCCATTTTTTCTGTTGCTTTGCATTTATTGTAATTTTTTGCTCTTGTTGAGATTTGATTATTTGACTATTTTAACATGATTTCTCTAGAAATCAGATTTTCCTTATTCCCCAGGACTTGCTGATTGGATTTGGTTGGTTTTGCCTTGATTTTTGTTTGGGCTTTTGAAGACTGTAGTAGCCTTTTTCTTTTTTTTTTTTTTTTTTAAGGAACTTCCAGATTATTTTTACAGCGACTTTCCTCTTCATGAGTGACTCTTAAGTCTGATCCTTTAGCTTGTTTTCACTTAAGTTTTCTACAGTGATTTCCTGGAATGCCAAGAGATGAAATAAACAAACACACAAATGAAGTTCCCAAAATATATTTATAAGAGGTATATCAGCCACTTCTCCCAGTGTTTGCAGATGGGCACTGTGCTGATTCTTCATTTAACTAAGCTTTCTCTGAATCTCTGGATTGGTCAAGATGAAAGCCTAAGCCATTCTCAGGGCTTTGCTCGGCATGTACCTTCCTTGGGCATGCAGACACTTGTATGTACAATCACTTTGGAATGTAAATCCCTTCTTTTCCTTCCTTAGATCTTCCTTTCTAAACCTTCCTTAGTTGGTCTGTTATATTTCACCCCCCCCCCAATCTCTTGCCCCAATCTTTTTTTGTTTTGCAGTCTCCTAAAAAAATTAAAAAAAATAAAATAAAATAAAAGCAGTGTCCATCATTTTCTTCCCTTGCCTTCCATGTTATGCAAAACAGATACATATTTTGTATCAATCTTTTGAATGCCTCTCAAGCAAGTTAGGACAATTATACACAATAATTTACCAATAAACTTTGTCCTGCTTTCTCCAGTTTTGAGGAGTGCGGGACTTAGAACTGAGTTTGCACCTGTTCAAGATGAAGACCACTGCTATGCTATGGAAGGATTGATGAAAGGACAGATATGAATACCACAATAAATTTCTATGATTTTAGAGAAAGATTTTGATTGGAATTTGATTGATTGTTGTAAATCTGTGACTATTTTCAGAGCTCTAAGTTGGTTTACACATCAGTTTTTTGTTTGTTTGTTTGTTTTCAATGTTTCTGTGGAGAAACAAGAGTTTGGAGCTTCCTGGTCCACCATTTTGCTAACAAAAATAAATATATATACTTTTAAGTGTGTTAAGGATTCAATTATCTTTTTAAATATACTTAAATTTCATATATGAGGTCATGATTGATACAGATATTTAAGGTGGTTGAAAGGTAAGCAGTGTGCAGTAAATGGTATTTGAAATTGTAACTTAAAAAATAACATGTATGAGGTTCAAAAAAATGTTTAAAAATGTTCAGAAATTGAATTAATCATTAGTAAACTTCAAAATAAATCCCAGCTCTTGCTTGCAGGTTGAAACATCTTCACTCCAAAGTTTCCTATCTCTCTGTATCAGGATTACTCCAGGAAATAAGCACAGTCAGTCTACTACCCACTCTAAAATTATTTTCCTTCCTTTTTCAAGATTGAACTATGAATAACTAAGTCCTTTCAGAGTCAACTTAACTTTCAAGTTACAGTTGGACTGATGGCAGGAAATATGTACACAAGCTCACTTGGTCAATTCTTTTACCATCAGATGGGGGAAGCTATCTTTATGCACATTTTAGTTCATTTATGTCATGGCATTGGAAACTTTCATTTAGTGTTCATGGCAATGGAAGCTTTCCCAAAGGCCTGAATGGAAACACGTGTCTCTAAGGTGGTAGTATTTCATTTTTTGATAGGAGTAGTATTTGACAATATTCTGTACATGAGCCTGAACACATAATTCAAATATATTTCAGGATTTTAAACCAGGAGTCAGCAAACTTTTTTTCTACAAAATACCAAAGAGTAAGTATGTTAAGTTTCACAATCCATAAAGACCCTGTTGCAAGTACTCAACTCTCCTTGGAGTATGAATAAAACCATAAACAACATGTAAACAGATGAACTTGGCAGTGCTCCCATGAAACTTAACAAAACAAGCATCAGGCTAGATTTTTCTCATTGTTCATATTTTGTCAACCCCAGCTTTAGACTATTGATTTGGTGTGCTTCCCTCAAACAGTGCATGAAAATCTGAGTTAAAAGGTCCCTGGGCATTGTCCTGAGGACCTATTCAGAAATGTCTGGATTCCATTGTAATTATAGGCTCTAGGTGATTTTTATGTACTTTGAAGTTTCTGAACTACTGCACAATTCCATGCTCCAAAGAGAAGATATGTAGGAAAATGATTTTTATTCAAAACAGAAAGATAAAGTATTTCTTGGGATTGGAAGTCAGAGGCAGAATTCAGAAGCTTAGTCCTACAATCTTACTACAGGAAGATAATTAATGAAAATATAAAGTCAAGAGAAAAGACAAATTGAAAGAAAAGTTCCCCACATCATAAGTGACACAAATCTTTGTTCTTTTTATAAATTTCACAAAATGTGTTTGACTTAAAAGATGTATAATAACCTTCAACATCTTTTCACCTGAAAGATTTAGGTGTCAGAGTTTCTGGAGGCTCCCTCCTAGTCATTTTCTGGGATTATTTCATATCTTTACAAAAAAAATTCACAGTGTAAGGTTAACTACAGGCCCATGTCTGAGACAGTGGTTTGCCTGTCTACTTGAAATAAATAATAGCAGTATTCAAAAAGTTCATCTTCTTCCCTGCACAATCGGTTGTGTTGTATCTCTGACATAACAGACAATGAACACAAAATCCCAGAGGAATCCTTAAAGGAATGTAAATAAACAGTACAGTAAACAATAATAACCACCACCCAAGTGAATTCCCTCAATCCAAGAAGAAAAAAACAAAACAAAACAAAAACAATCAATTTGTGTTTTGCTTTGTTTTAAATGAATTATGTTTAGCCATTGGGAAACATTAGAGCCTAATGATCATTGACCACTTCACATGGGTATATTCTATAGATACAACGCCATTCCTTAATGAAGTCCTCTGTATAATTACGAGTTATATTAAGTAGCTAATAAACTCTATGCATTGGTTTAATTACCATGATTTCTACAGAATAAAATATTAATCTTCATTCAAATGATGTATAACACTTTACAAACTGCTATGCACAAAGTTGTAACAAAATCAACATTCCTCTTTTTAAGTGAGTGTTAATGATGGAGGTAATAGAGGTGAACCTACCAATGTGTACTATAATTTTCTTATGTGTAATTCACAGAAAATAGTATCAACTCTATCTAGTTGTGATGTTTAAATGAGGCAGTGAGTATGCGGTCTATAATTAAGCAGTTGCCTAACAAATGTTGTGACTGTGCTCAATAATCAGCTATTATTGGCAGATAATATATGTATTAATAGGGACCGTGGGAGTTTAGTCAAAAATTGCAGAGATGGAAGGAATAGAAAAATGGAATTGTGCATTAGAATTCATTAGATCTCTGCTGCTGCTGCTGCTGCTAATTCTCTTCAGTCCTGTCCGACTGTGTGTGACCCCATAGACAGCAGCCCACCAGGCTCCCTCTTCTCTGGGATTCTCCAGGCAAGAACACTGGAGTGGGTTGCCATTTTCTTTTCCAATGCATGAAAGTGAAAAGTCAAAGTGAAATCGCTCCGTCGTGTCCGACTCTTAGTGACCCCAGGGACTGCAGCCCACCAGGCTCCTCCATCCATGGGATTTTCCAGGCAAGAGTACTGGAGTGGGGTTCCATTGCCTTCGCAGCATTAGATCTCTAATTCTGAGCAAATAACGTTCCTTGCATATATGTTTCTCAACTGTCAAAGAGGGAACAGAACCTGTCCTACCATTGATTGGCTTTATTAGGAGGCTCAAATAAGAGACTATGTGAAGATTCTTAGACAAAATGTGTTCTTCCAGAAATTTATTATAAAGATGCTTGACATCAGGTGGATATGTTTTGCAAGACAGTCTAAAAATGTTTAGCACTTAGCCCACCTGTTTTTCTGTTAAGATTTTTTAAAAAGATATCATCTCATCTGAGGGAAATTTATAAAGAATATAAGATGGATCCAAATCATGACACTGACACTTTATAGAAATTCATATATTTAATAAATACATTTGCAGCTTCTTTCAGTCTGTTGTATGTAAAACTGCATCTCCACTGTAGCAAAACATCTATGGAAAATATGGCAGCATTTTAATAGAGAGATAATTTGTCTTACATCTTCAAAGAACTTTGGAAATTATCCTAGCCTTCATATACACAAATGAGAGTCAGTTCTGTTCTCAAAAATAAACTTGCTTGTAATGAAAACACTGCTGCTACATATCAGAAAAACTTCAAGACTGTGTTATACTAGCCCCAAGGACAGGTGGCTATTTCTTAGTGATGTATTGTTCTCAGTCATGTCTGTTTCTTTGTAATCCTTTGTGCTGTAGCCTGCCAAGCTTCTCTGCCCATGGAATTTTTCAGGCAAATATACTGGAATGGGTTGCCATTTCCTCCTTCAGAGACTCTCCTCTACCCAGGGATCAAACCCACATCTCTTCTGTCTTCTGTACTGCAGGTGGATTCTTTAATCAATGAGCTATCAGGGAAGCCCAGCTATTTCTTATAGGGGGCACATTTTGCATAGAATGACAAAGGGAAAATATATTTAAAAAAATAACTTTTTTATATGAAAGGGAAAAAAGTTGCAGGAAGCATCCTAAAGTATGGGCATACCTATCAAGGAAAGTATAATTGGCATCTGCACACTCATATGATAAATGCTATAATAAAAGGTGTTTTTACATCATTCATGTTCAAAAATCACCATGAAATGTGATTTTATTGTAGTAAACTGAATTTAAATATATTTATATTTTCTAATGAAACTTAAAGTAAAATTAATATTAATTAATTACACTTGTACAAAAGCTTCAATCTATTATAGTGTGAAAAATTTGGTTTCATATACATATATTCACATAAGATCTAATTTATAAAATTTGATATTATCTTTGAAAATCTGATCATGTTTTGCTAAAGAAATCTGTTTCTGATTTGCTAAAAAAAGAATGTATCAGATTTCCTTCTCCT
Source organism: Capricornis sumatraensis (assembly GCF_032405125.1). Taxonomy (NCBI): domain Eukaryota; kingdom Metazoa; phylum Chordata; class Mammalia; order Artiodactyla; family Bovidae; genus Capricornis; species Capricornis sumatraensis. Next base: position 121,798,226 of record NC_091071.1, on the reverse strand, counting down.
CTTTCAGAGTCCCACATGAGTGTCAAAACAGAGGTCTTGGTAATGAGAAGACTTTATATGGCACATGCAAGAAAAGAGTACTATAATTAAATTTTAGCTTCTTAAACTTGTCCATGTTCAAAAACAAAAATCTTATGATAGCATTTGAGTAATGCTACATTCTTCTTTGCTTCCTTGATATTCAAGTGGTAAAGAGTCTGCCTGCAATTCAGGAGACTCTGGTTCTATTCCTGGGTAGGGAAGATCTGCTGGAGAAGGGATAGGCTACCCACTCCAGTATTCTTGGGCTTCCCTGGTGGCTCAGCTGGTAAAGAATCTGTCTGCACTGCAGGAGACCTGGGTTCTATTCATGGGTTGGGATGATCCCCTGGAGAAGGGAAAGGCTACCCACTCCAATATTCTGCCCTAAAAAATTCCATGGACAGTATACCATGGAGTCGCAAAGTCAGACATGACTGAGCAACTTTCACGTTCACATCCTTCTACATACATTTATACACTTCTTACTCATAACCTAAACTTCATCAATTTATACCTACGGTACTCTAATTAATGAGAATATGTTTAAATGTCTTTATGTTTCACGTTAATCTACATTTTACTATTTCATGGGAATTATTTTGTTCTAGTCTCACAACAGATACATGGGTCAGATGACATGAACTATGTATTCAACCAGATGTTGCTCCAACCACTCTAAAGCACAAGAAATAAAGCAGGATCCTGGGTCAGGCTTTTGGAACTTTTGACATTTATTTCCAATGTGAACTTAGATAACTCCTCTAAGTCTCTGCTGCTCATCTGTGAGTGGTAATAATTAGTGTATAGGAATCTCATTAGGTCAAAGTGAACATTAATTGAGAAAAATCCAAGTAAATCCCTCTAGCAGGTTTCATAATCATTAAATTAGAAACAACAACTGATGAAGTCGAATAATGGTGCTCATAATAGTGATGGTACTGTTGCTGTTGCTGCTGCTGCTGCTGTTTCTGAAGATGGTGGTGAGGGTGGTGATGATGATGATGGTGAGGATAATGTGAACAAAGATGACACAGTGATAATAGCTATACATGTGGTTCTCAACTGCTAATGACAAGTGCTTGAATATGACAGTATTTTTAAATAGAAGATCCATAGAAATACATTTTTGACTTGAGCAATCAGGGTTCAAAAATGTTCATGCTTAGACATAAGTGGTCTCAAAGTTCTTGCTTAGAATACACAAAATTGAAGGAAATGTTAGAACAGTGCTTTATCTTAGTCATTATTTACATGTAAAACAAGATTTTTGAAAAAATTATGTTGAAAATAAAGTGTGAGATCCAGTAAGGTAACAACTCATTTGAATTATTCTGTCTCATGTTGAGTATGAACTTCCAAATTAGCAAATTTCACAAAAAGGAAACAATTTTATTAAATTCTGTATCAGTTAAGCAATTTGATAATAAATGCTTTTACATTTAATGTTTATTTAAATTTCTTTACATTCCACAGTAAAATTTGATAACTCTATTTTAACCAGTCTAATATTTTTTATTTCATTTTCTAATGAAATCTGAATTTCTGGGAACAAAAGTCAGCATTTATCAACAAGGAAGTGCTTCACTTTGTACTTTATTGTTACGATGATCTTGTTTTTTGTAGACACAGTCATGGATAAATGGTGAGTTACTGGAGAACAAGAATTATTAACTTTCTGTCTTCTATATTCCCTAACACCATAATGGCAGAAAATAAAGAGGAACTAAAGAGCCTCTTGATGTGGGTGAAGGAGGAGAGTAAAAGATCCAGCTTAAGACTAAATAGTAAAAAAAAAAAAAAAAGACAGATCATAAATGGCATCTGGCCTCATTACTGTATGGCAAATAGAAGGGGAAAATGTGGAAGTAATGACAGATTTCTTCTTCTTGGGCTCCAAAATCACTGCAGACAGTGACTGCAGCTATGAAATCAGAAGATGATTGCTTTTTGGCAGGAAAATGAGGACAAACCTAGACAGTGTGTTGAAAAGCAGAGACATTACTCTGCCAGCAGAAGTCCATATAATCAAGGTTATGGTCTTCCCAGTGATCATGTCTGGTTGTGACAGCTGGTCCATAAAGAAGGCAGAATCCCAAAGAATTGATGCCTTCAAATTGCAGTGCTGGAGAAGACCTCTGAAAGTCCCTTGGACAGCAAGGAGATCAAGCCAGTCAATCTGAAGGGAGATCAACCTTGAATATTCACTGGAAGGACTGACCCTGAAGCTGAAGCTCCAGTATTTTGGTCATCTGATGTAAACAGACAACTCATTGGAAAAGTCCCTGATTCTGGGAAAGATTGAGGGTAGAGGAGAAGAAGGCATCAGAAGATGAGATGATTGGATGGTATCACCAATGCAATGAACATGAACCTGGGCCAACTCCAGGAGATGATGAGAGACAGGGAGGTCTGGCGTGCTGTAGTACATGGGGTCTCGAAGAGTTGTCATGACTTGGTGACTGAACAACAATGACAACAACAACAACAAACAACATTCCCTATTTATCCCAGCCCATCATACAACATCATACAATATCAAACACATTGTGAATTCTCCATATATGTGTGTGTGTGTGTGTGTGTGTGTGTTTGTATGTGTGTGTGTGTATGAATGAATAGATGATCTTTTCTCAGATGATTAGATAAATTAGGAATGAATAAAATTTTCTTTTTCTGATTATAGAAAAATGAAATTACTGAAAATGTAAATGAAGAAAGAAAATATTACTCAAAATTGCAATGTTAACATCAGGTTGTATTTTGTATTTCTATATTGCCAACAAAGGTCCGTCTAGTCAAGGCTATGGTTTTTCCAGTGGTCATGTATGGATGTGAGAGTTGGACTGTGAAGAAGGCTGAGCGCCGAAGAATTGATGCTTTTGAACTGTGGTGCTAGAAAAGACTCCTGAGAGTCCTTTGGACTGCAAGGAAATCAAACCACTCCATTCTAAAGGAGATCAGCCCTGGGTGTTCTTTGGAAGTATGCTAAAACTGAAACTTCAGTACTTTGGCCACCTCATGTGAAGAGTTGACTCATTGGAAAAGACTCTGATGCTGGGAGAGAGTGGGGGCAGAAGGAAGAGCAGACGACAGAGGATGAGATGACTGGATGGTATCACTGACCCGATGGATGTGAGTTTGAGTGAACTCCGGGAGATGGTGATGGACAGGGAGGCCTGGCATGCTCCGATTCATGGGGTCACAAAGAGTCTGACATGACTGAACGACTGAACTGAACTGAATTGAAGTGATACATATTATAGATTGGTTTACTTTGTGTGTGCAGATGTGTGTCCATATATAATTAACATTTAGTTACAACTTATTTAACTTTATTATCTTGCTTATATAGTTTCCTTAAGATTGGTATTGGTAGGACATTGAGAATGTTTTAAATTTTTATAATGATAAAGAATGTTAAATAAAATACTTTTGTATATCTTGCGTAAATTCTCAGAACTGAAATTTTGAGGAAAATTATTTCAAACATGTATATTCATATAGACTTATCATCTATCTGTCTAAATTATGTCCAAGATATTTACATCAACTTAAACCACCATACCACCAGCAGCCTATGAGATTAAACATATTCAAAATTCCTTATGTACATTCCAACAATTTAAAAAAGAAGGAAAGAAAAGCTGTCAGCTTGATTTCTTGTTTCTAAGCTCTGAAAAGTTGGAGAAAGATTAGAACAGAATAAGTGAGAGAGAGATTGGAAGTTCTCTGGGATTGATAAATGATTGCTAGTTTTTTTTCACTTTCTTTTAAAATTTTTCTCATTTTACCCTTATTCATTTGTATGTTGGAAATCTCTTTCTAAGTAACTTCATTATGTGACAATTTGTGCTTCAGATGTGTATATGTTTGTGTGTATAACTAATATTTCATTTTCAGAAATGTTGCATTCATCTTCTGATGCACTGCTATGTTAATTTTGACAAGTAGCATTTCAGCCAATAATGTGACAGTCTTTGTTTCATTTAGCTTTAATTGAATCCAAGTAAGTATAGAATCTGTTGTATAAATATATGGATGCAAACATTTCCTTAATGCTGTCAATGTTGAATTTATTTTACACTAGAACAATTTTAAGTGACCATTCTCAGATGTAAAATCCAATTGATATGAATCTTCGTCAAGCAAAGAAGAGTCTTAAGTTTTAAAAGCAATTTCACATGTAACATTTGGTGTTTTATCAATCATTTTATTCTCTTTCTCAGTCATAGCAATGCCTCATTTATTCAGCGGCATTAGAGAATGATATGTTCTATAAAAGTTAATTTTTCAGATAACTGAAGTTTCTTATTTTAGATTATGGAGCTTTTAATATTCTCATTATTTTTATGAAAATATTTATGAATACATTTCACATATCTCTATTTTTTATTTTATAAATGCATTCTTTGTTTTTTATTGAAACATTTTATTTACAATGTTGTGTTACTTTCTGGCATACAACAAACTGATTTAGTTAAATATATAATATATGATTATATTTATATTATTTTTCAAATTATTTTCCACTATCACTTAGAATATCTCTCTGCTTTAATAAGAAGCATATTTTTTTCTAGAAAGACAGCAGATTATAAAAACTGTACAGACTTAAAATTAATTACACATGAGCATTGATTTCAATGTTTCTATTTACCAACCTATTTGGTAACTTGTTAAATCTCTATAATGCTTTGGATTCTTTATCTGCTAAAAGGATAAATAATCATTACTTTTAATAATGTAGTAAATATTTAGTGAGATAGTAAATGTAGGAGACAATGTGGTCATTGTCAATGTAGTGGATGCTCAGTAAGGACCAGTTTTTACACTTTGATTCATCTCCTTCTGTCTTCCAACATTAGAACTCTACTATCTAACACACAAAAAAGAGTTTTGCCTGGCATTGTGGAAATGAAAAATATGTAAATTCAGTACACCATAGCCAGAATGCATGAGCAAGAGAGTGGCAGAAACAGAAACGCAATTTTAACTCAAGCACTTGCAAAGGAGATGAAAAATTTACCTCTATCCTCTTTGAGGTTTTGCCTGGTACTAAAACTATTAGACAGAATACTAAGAGGCAAACACACAAATTTATTTATTGAATTTTTTCATGATATGAGAACTTTCATAAGGAAAACTCAAAGTGGCAAGACTTAACTTCTTTTATTTGAACAAAACGAAGCAATTTGAGGAAAGTAACAAAATCATATGGAGTGTTTAAAAGAAAATAAAAACTATTTTAATAAGTTCTATTTTTTGCAGAATTTTCTCAGCTTTAACTCCCTGTCAAAGATGTTTATTTTCTTCTGATACAAGGGGAGTATATTTCACAGGAGCATTTTATCTTTCAATTTCAGGAAGAAACAAAGGAGGTTCAGTTCAGTTCATTTCCGTTCAGTCGCTCAGTCTTGTCCGACTCTTTGTGACCCCATGAATTGAAGGACGCCAGGCCTCACTGTCCATCAACAACTCCTAGAGTTCACTCAGACTCACGTCCATCAAGTCAGTGATGCCATCCAGCCATCTCATCCTCTGTTGTCCTCTTCTCCTCCTGCCCCCAATCTCTCTCAGCATCACAGTCTTTTCCAATGAGTCAACTCTTAGCATGAGGTGGCCAAACTACTGGAGTTTCACCTTTAGCATCATTCCTTCCAAAGAAATCCCAGGGCTGATCTCCTTCAGAATGGACTGGTTGGATCTCCTTGCAGTATAAGGTATTCTCAAGAGTCTTCTCCAACACCACAGTTCAAAAGCATCAGTTCTTTGGTGCTCAGACTTCTTCACAGTCCAACTCTCACATCCATACATGACTACTGGAAAAACCATAGCCTTGACTAGACTGACCTTAGTTGGCAAAGTAATGTCTCTGCTTTTGAATATGCTATCTAGGTTGATCATAGCTTTCCTTCCAAGGGGTAAGCATCTTTTAATTTCATGGCTGCAGTCACCATCTGCAGTGATTTCGGAGCCCCCAAAAATAAAGTCTGACACTGTTTCCACTGTTTCTCCATCTATTTCCCATGGAGGAGGTTAGGACACCCTTATTGCATCTGTTGTTTCTCAAGTGCCTTTAGACCAAAATAATCCTTATGCCCAAGTGGCATATATTGGCTTATTTTGCCACCATTGACCATATTATAGTAAAGTTCTTAGTTGTCAAGAAGTCAAGGGCTCAGGTCACCCCTGAAAGACTAATCCTAGCTCCCTGAGAAAGCAGTTTATTAAAGGGGGACTCACTTCATTTTTTCATGATCTCAAACATCCTTTGAAAACAGTGGATTTTTTAATTCAGCCTCTGTAGTATTTTGAAAACTATGGCATCATCATGAACATGAAATGTGAGACAGGAGAAGGCACTGGCCGAAACATCTAGCCAAACTTGATTATGTTTTCAGTTGCTCTGGCTGGCTGGATGCTGAACCTCCACTCTCTGTTTATGCCTCCACAGAGATAAATTGTTAATAACATCACCTTTCAAGTTATCCAAAGCAGTGGTACCTTGGGGATTGCCCTAACTGTGAAATCCTATCATATGCAATCTAAAAATAGAGCAAATGCTGTGATGTAAGTTAGGGATGGAGTAGGAAGAGAGGTATGATAGAGGGTTTCAGTTGCTCATATCATTTGGTAATAGAAATTCTAAAATATTTATGTAGCTTTCATGCCAAAACAACTATATCAATATGGCTTGTCATTGAAGTGTTCTTGTCAAACATGCATAGTTAGTTGCTTTCTCTTTTCATGTATGTAGCAGTTCACAATGAATGTGTAGTCTTAAACCAAGCCAGACAGATATTTTGAAATGTGTTCCTTAAATTAGTCAGAAACAAACATATTTAACATAAAATATCCTGCTCATTTAACTTTACATATTTTCAGTTCAGTTCAGTCACTCAGTCTTGTCCAATACTTTGCAACCCCATGAATCACAGCATGCCAGGCCTCCCTGTCCATCACCATCTCCCAGAGTTCACGCAGATTCACGTCCATCGAGTCAGTGATGCCATCCAGCCATCTCATCCTCTGTCATCCCCTTCTCCTGCCCTCAACCCCTCCCAGCATCAGAGTCTTTCCCAATGAGTCAACTCTTTGCATGAGGTGGCCAAAGTACTGGAGCTTCAGCTTTAGCATCATTCCTTCCAAAGAATACCCAGGGCTGATCTCCTTCAGAATGGACTGGTTGGATCTCCTTGCAGTCCAAGGGACTCTCAAGAGTCTTCTCCAGCACAGCAGTTCAAAAGCATCAATTCTTTGGCACTCAGCCTTCTTCGCAGTCCAACTCTCATACCCATACATGAAACCATAGCCTTGACTAGACGGACCTTAGTCCGCAAAGTAATGTCTCTGCTTTTGAATATAACTGTCTAGGTTGATCATAACTTTTCTTCCATGGAGTAAACGTCTTTTAATTTCATGGCTGCAGTCACCATCTGCAGTGATATTTGAGCCCCAAAAAATAAAGTCTGAAATTGTTTCCACTGTTTCCCCATCTATTTCCCATGAAGTAATGGACCAGATGCCATGATCTTCGTTTTCTGAATGTTGAGCTTTAAGCCAACTTTTTCACTCTCCTCTTTCACTTTCATCAAGAGGCTTTTGAGTTCCTCTTCACTTTCTGCCATAAGGGTGGTGTCATCTGCATATCTGAGGTTTTTGATATTTCTCCCAGCAATCTTGATTCCAGCTTGTGTTTCTTCCAGTGCAGCATTTCTCATGATGTACTCTGCATAGAAGTTAAATAAGCAGGGTGACAATATACAGCCTTGACGTACTCCTTTTCCTATTTGGAACCAGTCTGTTTTTCCATGTCCAGTTCTAACTCTTGCTTCCTGACCTGCATACAGATTTCTCACGAGGCAGGTTAGGTGGTCTGGTATTTCCATCTCTCTCAGAATTGTCCACAGTTTATTGTGATCCACACAGACAAAGGCTTTGGCATAGACGATAAAGCAGAAATAGATGTTTTTCTGGAACTCTCTCTCTTTTTTGATGATCCAGCAGATGTGGGCAATTTGATCTCTGGTTCATCTGCCTTTTGTAAAACCAGCTTGAACATCAGGAAGTTCACGGTTCATGTATTGCTGAAGTCTGGCTTGGAGAATTTTGAGTGTTACCTTACTAGCATGTGAGATAAGTGCAATTGTGTGGTAGTTTGAGCATTGTTTGGCATTGCTTTTCTTTGGAATTGGAGTGAAAACTGACCTTTTCCAGTCCTGAGGCCACTGCTGAGTTTTCCAAATTTTCTGGCATATTGAGTGCAGCACTTTCACAGCATCATCTTTCAGGATTTGAAAGAGCTCAACTGGAATGCCATCACCTCCACTAGCTTTGTTCGTAGTGATGCTTTCTAAGGCCCACTTGACTTCACATTCCAGGACGTCTGACTCTAGATGAGTGATAAACCCATTGTGATTATCTGGGTCATGAAGATCTTTTTTGTATAGTTCTTCTGTGTATTCTTGTCACCTCTTCTTAATATCTTCTGCTTCTGTTAGGTCCATACCATTTCTGTCCTTTATTAAGCCCATCTTTGCATGAAATGTTCCCTTGGTATCTCTAATTTTCTTGAAGAGATCTCTAGTCTTTCCCATTCTGTTCTTTTCCTCAATTTCTTTGCATTGATTGCTGAAAAAGACTTTCTTATCTCTTGTTATTCTTCGCAATTCTTCATTCAGATGCTTATATCTTTCCTTTTCTCCTTTGCTTTTCACTTATCTTCTTTTCACAGCTATTTTTAAGGCCTCTCCAGACAGCCATTTTGTTTTTTTGCATTTCTTTTCCATGGGGATGGTCTTGATCCCTGTCTCCTGTACAATGTCACAAACCTCATTCCATTGTTCATCAGGCACTCTATCTATCAGATCTAGTCCCTTAAATTTATTTCTCACTTCCACTGTATAATCATAAGGGATTTGATTTAGGTCATACCTGAATGGTCTAGTGGTTTTCCCTACTTCCTTCAATTTAAGTCTGAATTTGGTAATAAGGAGTTCATGATCTGGGCCACAGTCAGCTCCTGTTCTTATTTTTGCTAACTGTATAGAGCTTCTCCTTCTTTGGCTGCAAAACATATAATCAATCTGATTTCAGTGTTGACCATCTGGTGATGTCCATGTATAGAGTCTTCTCGTGTTGTTGGAAGAGGATGTTTGCTATGACCAGTGCGTTTTCTTGGCAAAACTCTATTAGTCTTTGCCCTGCTTCATTCCGCATTCCAAGGCCAAATTTGCCTGTTACTCCAGGTGTTTCTTGACTTCCTACCTTTGCATTCCAGTCCCCTATGATGAAAAGGACATCTTTTTTAGGTGTTAGTTCTAAAAGGTCTTGTAGGTCTTCATTGAACTGTTCAACTTCAGCTTCTTCAGCATTACTGATTGGGCCATAGACTTGGATTACTGTGATACTGAATGGTTTGCCTTGGAGACAAACAGAGATCATTCTGTCATTTTTGAGACTGCATCCAAGTACTGCATTTCGGACTCTCTTGTTGACCATGATGGCTACTCCATTTCTTCTGAGGGATTCCTGCCCGCAGTAGTAGATATAATGGTATCTGAGTTAAATTCACCCATTCCAGCCCATTTTAGTTCCCTGATTCCTAGAATGTAGACATTCACTCTTACATATTTTAAAAAGTAATAATTGCTAATATGTTCTTTCATCTATGATTTCCCTGGTGGCTCAGACAGTAAAGCGTCTGCCTACAATGAGGGAGACCTGGGTTTGACCCCTGGGTCAGGAAGATCGCCTGGAGAAGGAAATGGCAACCCACTCCAGTACTTGTGTGGAAAATCCCATGGATGGAGAAGCCTGGTAGGCTACAGTTCATAGGGTTACAAAGAATCAGACATGACTGAGCAACTTGACTTCACTTCTTTCATCTATCTTGATGCAGACACTGTATTATATTGTTTACATGCATTGATTATCTCTTTTCATCCACACAAATGATCTTGCAAAATAATAATTAAAAAAAAAAAATAGCCTGCTTTCCTCATGAGAGAAAAACTGAATCTTGGAGAAACTCGTTTCTTGTCCAAGGTCACTATTTATTTGTGTTGAGATTCTCTTATTCTTTTTCTGAATCTTTCTGTGTTCTTGAGATAAGATAGCAAATGAGCTGACAAATTATTTAAAAATATTGGTCAACAAACCAAAGAAATCCATTTTTAAAAGTATTGTTTTTATTGAACAGAGGGCTTCTCTGGTGGCTCAAATGGTAAAGAACCCACCTGCAATTTGGGAGATCTGGGTTTGATTCCTGGGTTGGGAAGATTCCCTGAAGGAGGGCATGGCAACCCACTCTAGTATTTCTGCCTGGAGAATCCCCATGGACAAGAGGAGCCTGGCAAGCTATAGTCAATGGGGTTGCAAAGAGTTGGACAGGACTGAGTAATTAAGCACAAACACTGAACAGAATATTTATGATTTTGATGGTATTAAAGAGTCTTATATTTTAAGGAACTCTGAATAAAACCTTTCAATTTAAGGAAATCAAATTATTTTCTCTTTTTACCACTCCTAATCGTCATGGTAGGCTTCTTTGGCAGCTCAGTTGGTTGAGAATCTGCCTGCAGTGCAGGAGACCCTGGTTTGATTCCTGGGTCAGGAAGACCCCCTGGAGAAGGAAATGGCAACTCATTCCAGTATTCTTGCCTGGAAAAGTCCTATGGACAGAGGAGCCTGTCAGGCTACAGTCCTTGGGGTTGCAAGAGTTGGACACAACTTAGCAACTAAATCATCAGTCATCATAGCAACAATTTAAATTTGTGGAGATTTAGGAATAACATTTGGAAATCTTTGGGTGAAAAAATTTAAAAATTTCAACTTATGAAATACCTGTCATTTACATTTTTAATAAGAAAAACACAAAGAGGTCTTGGACACAGAAAAAAATAAATGTACAGATTATTAAAGGTGGAATCAGTTTTTAAGTTAGATGAAGTTATTATTACACAAAAGAGGAAGTAAATTGTATTTGTATGAACATTTTAATGAAACATTGTCATTGAATATGCATTAGCTAGACTTATCTGGAATATGGTGATTACTTCTGAACTTAAATTTTTATTGTAACACACAAAAAATATGTTATTTTAAAAAATCTATATTTTGAAAACAATTTTCCTTATGATTAGACTATAAAGAGAGATCTCATGGAGCCAATGATAACCATATGTACATGTTAAAAGTATTATATGTTTCAAAAATATATCCCAAGCTGCTGATCTAGATTTTAGCAGGTAGAGCAGCATCACTGAAAGAAAGGCAAACTTGAGTTCAGTACATTCATTTTAGGTTTAGGATGATCTGAAGTTGTCCAATCTCGGATGCTTGTCCTGTCTGGGTAATGTCAGCTTCCCAATGATGGATGATGTTGAGGAACAGATTGGATAAATGTTAGATAAATAGTAATGAACAAAATAAACTTCAAGTTTCTTTCTATTTCCAACATTCTATTCATTTTATGTAGATGTTTTTGATACATGCTTTCTGTGTAGACAACAGGTAAGAAAGAGAAATATTTGGACTGGATCACAGGTTTGCTGAAAAGTTAAATTATTCCCATGACTAACATGTTAGTTGATGAATGTAATTAATATCAGGATGAATAGAGTGACACTTCAGTCAGTTGGAGCCTTCAACCTTAATAATTTGTCTATTCAAGATACGATTTTTTCCATTGAGCTGTACTCTTCTAATTGATTATCTACATATCCAAAATTATTAACCTAATTAAAATAATAACACCTTTCATTAAGTGGGCTAAAGATGCACAATACTAGATTTGCATATGAATCCATTTTTAATTTCTCTCTCAAACATTAGTTTGCCACCTGCTCATCAAGAAGTGATTCCTAAATTTAATCTTGAATATTAGATTAGAGCAATCATTAATCCATTGCTACCTTTCATATGGTAAAAAATAGAGCTTGGATTTAAATGACATAAGGAAATAAAGGCAAATGGAAGGAGTTCATATGGGAGGTGGTTTTAAAAAAGAACTATTTCTGGCATAATCTTAATTAAAGTGAGATAAAAGGATTAGATGATGAAAATTGAAATAGATTGTCATTTAGAGTGATGTGAAAGATTTATGAAGTTTTTATTTAGTTGTTCAAAAAATACTGCCCTATAGGATGAAGAAGGAAAGAGCAACTCACTCTAGTATGGGAAATCCTATGGACAGAGGAGCCTGGTGGGCTATAGTCCATAGGGTCACAAGAGTCAGAAACGACTTAGCAACTAACAGATGAGCCCTATAGGAAGACAGAGTTTGGCACAATTAGAAGACAAAGAAGCACAAAATTATATCAACAATGCAATACTAAAAGTCCTTAGCAGAATGTGAGAAAATAAAGACACTTATTTGAGACTCAGGCAAGCTAATGAGTAAAAGAAAGAATTATTATGCTAAAAAAGAAAAAAAAAGGAAAACAGAGTTAAATAAGACAAAGGAAATTTTAAATTTAAAAGACTGGAGATTCAATTCTTAAGATAATGTATAGTATATACATATTAATTTACAAAGTGACAAAATATAGAGATTCTGGCCTAATACATCATTGCAACTGAAATTCAGGGCTTTCTATCATTGAAAGTCCAAAGGTTATCTATACAAAAGAATTATAATAAGATCGATTTATAGATAGTTTTTTTGTTTGATTTTGTTTTGTTTTGGTTAAGATGAAATATGACACATCTTTCAGTCTCTCAACTCCTTTTAGTCTTTTTGTTTTTCTATAACATATAAACACACTCCACTGCAATAAATTCATTATACCAGAGTTTGTTGATTGCCTATTCTAAGCATTACTGATTCAAGTTATTGCAGTTACTTTATTGGCAACTTGAAGAGAAGGTGCTGTGAACATCAAGTCTGAGGGTGATCAGAAAGAAAATATGACATATAACTATGGGAGAAAATAGCAAATGATCAAGAAGAATATAGGCTAAACTGCTGTAAAGTAAAACACCACCAGCAAATTAACATGACAGTAAAGAACATATTGCTAAGTAGAATTCTGGGGGTAGCAAAAGAGTAGACACTGGAGTTTGGGTACAGGTTTTATATCAGCATCTGCGAGGCACTGATGAGAGTTCTGGCATGCTTTGCCACATGTATTTCAGAATTCCAGGAGAAAAATGTCAAATGTTTCTGGAAGTGCCAATTGTAGGCTCTGATTGATGAGTTCTTATTGTTATTATTGCCGCTAAACCTGTTTCATTATTGCTTTGAAACTGAACCTGTTTCAAAGCCTCATTTAACAGAATGCACCTCCTGCCTCCAAGAAAAAAAAATGTTGTGTGTTCAACAGCTGGTCCAGCCCTTGTTAGTTGGAGACACTGATAGGAGGAGTGTAGCATCTTGGAATTGTCTCATTAAAGGGTGTTAAGTTTACACTGCATCTTCTTAATGAAAATTTCATGGTATCTTTATTTTTATTTGTCCAGCTGGTTTCCCAATTTTAGTGACCAATGTTTGTGCACAAAGCATAAACTATAGTTTATGATAGTTGTACAAAATCAGAGGTTGAGACACAAAGATAACTGACCTACTGATTGGAGAATGATTGTTTAGTAAAAATTCCTGTTATTTACCTTATAAAATTACCTGGTTTCTTTCTGTAGTTACAATTGTATTTCTAATAAACCCCTGAACAAGGGAAATATGTAGATTAAAGTCAGTGTTGGTGGTTAGAGGAAGAAGGTATTGTTGCCTGAACTTCTATATGCATTGACCTATCTTTGCACCAATAATATAAAAATTGAATATAATATATAAATATGTGTTATTACTTAAATTTGATTATATTTTTAAATGTTTATTTTATGTCTTCTACATACTAAAAATACAAGTTTGATTATATTATACTTTCTACTTTTGAAAGAGGCCTCAACCCATTAATTTCATTATTCTACAAATAGTGATTTATTTACACTATGATTCAGTCACTGAAAACATTGTTAAACAAAAATGACCTGCCCCTTTCCTAAATTAACCTGTGGTCTGAGAGATTACATTTACACATATGAAACATAAGAATGCAAATACATTTATTAAGGTATGTGCTGTTTGGACAAAAGTCATGACCCTGTATTCAGTTGTCTAGGGAAGGTATTCTCTCAGAATGAATGTCACTTCACAGGGCACATTCATACATTCCTATAATCACGATCTCACCATCTACCTCCAGCCTGAACAGTGACATTAGTATGGTTTTTACTGAGGTATTTACACACCTATATCTGAACTGGAAAGCTTTAAGAACTCAGAAAAGTAAAAGTTCACTATGTACCTGAGTCATGTTCTGGAAGGAATAGGATCTGTGATGAGCAGTAAAGGATGGATAAGACCTGGATACGTGTTGTTCAGTCACCAAGTTATGTCTGACTCTTTGCAACCCCATGAACTGCAGCACACCAGACTTCCCTGTCCCTCAGAATTTCCAAGAGTTTGCCCAAGTTCATGTCCATACGTGGAGAGAGGTTTTTGTATGCTCCAGAAGGAGATAGGATCAAACCATAGATGGAGGAGAAAGACAGAAAGGAGAGCAGCTTCCACCAATAGATATTTCCAACTGGAAGTTGGAGCTGAGTAGGTGGACCAGCTGGGCATAAGGAAGACCTTGAACACTCAGAAACCATAAAGTTGTCTACACAGAGAGAGTATCCATTTTGAGGTTTCCTTGAATGCTTGGTCTTTCATCACAAATTTTACCGATGGAGAATTGTCATATAGAAAACCAAATAATGTGAACTATGAGAAAAATAAAAGTGAAAAGTAAAGTGTTAGTCACTCTTTGTGACTCCATGCACTGTAGCTCACCAAACTCCTCTGTCCATGGAATTCTCCAGGCAAGAATACTGGATTAGCCAGCCATTCCTTTCTCCAAGGGATCTTCCCAGATAAGGGATCAAACCTGGGTCTCCTGCATGGTAGACAGAGTCTTTACCATCTGAGCCACTAGGGAAACCCCAAGCCAGATGCTATTTCACAATTCCTAGAAAAATAATAGATGATTGATTGATGCATGTATAGATTGATAAATAAATATAGATGTAATTACTTAAATAAATAAGATCACAATTGTCTTACTCTTGTTGCTAGTGGCAGCAAAGAGTTAGTACTCCAATCAAAATTAAGTTTAGCTTCTGAATGTCTTCCCAGTCTGTGTTTAATTCATAAGGTTTAGACCTATTTGTTACATATTTTACTGTGCAATGTTTTCATGGTTATAGATCATAGTCCTGCTAACATCCATAGCTTCTCCCTTCCCTGAAAGCATACTTGGAAGATTTTGAAATAAACTAGGAATCAGTTCAGTTCAGTTCATTTCAGTCGCTCAGTCGTGTCAGACTCTTTGCAACCCCATGAATCACAGCACACCAGGCCTGTCCATCACCACCTCCTGGAGTTCACTCAGACTCAAGTCCTTTGAGTCAGTGATGCCATCCAGCCATCTTATCCTCTGTCGTCCCCTTCTCCTCCTGCCCCCAATCCCTCCCAGCATCAGAGGCTTTTCCAATGGGTCAGCTCTTCTCATGAGGTGGCCAAAGTACTAGAGTTTCAACTTTAGCATCATTCCTTACAAAGAACACCCAGGGCTGATCTCCTTAAGAATGGACTGGTTGGATCTCCTTGCAGTCAAAGGGATATGTAACAGGAATTTGGGTTCAGCAATTTTCCTAGAGGGAAAAATTAAAATATTGAAATTTGATGATCAAAAATTCATGGAGGTGGCTAAATAAATTATGAAGTAAGACTCCAGTATAATTTATTTTCTTGTGGAATGTATATATTTTAACTAAAAAGAAGAGATTGATGTCTCAGCCACCTGCTTCGAACCCAAACTTTCTAGTCCCTACACCTCTGCTCTCACACATCTTTAATTGCGCAAAGGACAGTTATTAAAGTGGGAAAGGTGGAATACAAGCTAGCTCTTGTTTTGGAAAAACACTATTCAGTACACATTGATTTCATTATTTCTTATCCAAATTATGATGATTAATTGAATTAAAAATAAAATAAAAGAATTATAGTAAGAAAAAAGAAAGACTCCAGAAATTTTAAGTCTCTATCACATCATTTTCTTCTTTATATTATAATCTTCCTAAGTGACATACTGTGGTTTTGCTAAGTCTGATGATGCCAAAACATTACTATTAGTACCATATATAAACATCAATCTCTTTCTGGTTGATGAACAAATCAGATAGCTTTTTTTTTTTTTTCCTTTTCATACAATACAAGAACCCCAAAATTAAAATTTGCATAATACAGAAGTTAACAGAACTTTGATTCTCTCCCAAAGAGTACATACACTGGCCAACATGAATATTTGTCCTAAATTAGATAATTTGATGTGGTGGCTTAGATTTTATTTTGTCCTAAGAATGAAGACATCATCAATCCTTGACTCTTCTGAGTCCTAGTCTCTCCATTTCTAAAATGAATATACAATTTACCCTATGTGGTTGTGATAATGTTTAAATGAGGTGCATAAACAAAGATGTTAGCACTGCCCTTAAAGCATAGAGCAAGCCTTTTTTATAAATGCTAGTCCTCCCACAAAGAACACTATATGGTCACCAAATTGTCCAATAAAATAGTGTTTTAATAATTGCCATGACTTAATTCTTAAACTACGATCATCAAGGGCTTGAGCTAAGATGATCATTTCAAGATCCTTTTTAGGATCTTTGTGGTGTATTTAAACAATAATTCTGGTCTGTTTAGAGCCATAAATATTTCTGTACAAGAAACTAGTTGTGCTTCACCACAATGGTAATCACATTGAACTTTACCAAATTGAGACAAAATACACATAGAACACTTCTTGCTAGACAGCTTTCAGCCTGAGCTGAACAATCATGTCACAATTTACCTTATCAATAATCTTGACAAGTGTTGATTTTGCCAAATTGAAACTTATCATGGTAAAATTTCAGTCACTGTGACAAGAAGTGGCTGAAAGATTTTTGGAGCAGCAGGAATTTCCTGTTGGCTCTGAAATCATGCCCTGTACCTGTTATAGCAGCAGCTTAAGAGTCGAAGCTGAACTTGCCCTGGGTCTCTCAGGGCACCAGTTCTTAGATGGAAATACTTTTTTTGAGGTCTACAAAACATGACACAACTAGAAAATATCAGATTTGCCAGCTAATTATTGACAACTGGGTTTACCTGATGGTCTTATCACTTTAGCCAGAATCCTCTTTGAGTAATGTTGAACAGACATATTAGTTTCCAGCGACTGCTTCATTGGTGCACCCTCTCCAAGTATCCCTTACCCTATTAAATGCATAAAACCTCAAAAGCCAGTTACTAACAAGAAAACTGCTTGACATTCTTGGTAAATTTGGCAAAAGAGAGTGAATAGTTTGGAGAAATAATTGCTCTTGTTGTGGAGAGATCAAGGGAACCTCTTCTAGGGGCTGTGTCTCAAGTTCTTCAAAACACATGTAACTTCCAGATTCTTTGTATGTGGTTTTTATTTGTTTGTCTTGTTTTTAATTGAAGGACAGTTGTTTTACAATGTGTTAATTTCTGCTGTGCAGCAAAGTGATTCACTTATACATACACACACATACACACACACGCACACACACACACACATATATTCTTTTAATATTCTTTGCTATTGTGATTTAATCACAGCATAATGAATACAGTTACCTGTTTTATAAGTAGGACCTTACTGTTTATCCATTCTCTAACTAATAGATTCTGATTTTCCAACCATCCATTTTAATAACAGATGCCCCAGTCAAAGCTAATTTTTGCCTTTGGGAGTTTTCCAAATCTAGGTTCCATTAAAGACCATGCCCTCTTCTAATGATGCATTCTAGGAAGTGTCAGTTTCAGTCAACTGAATAGATTTAAGTACCATCACTCGTTTAGAAAGCATCAAGGAAGGGGCCAGCATATTCATAATATTCAAGCTTTGACTTATTAAGTATGACTCACAGAAGCAGTCTTATTTTCCACTTCTTGAAACTGATCACTGGTGGCCTCAGCCTGCAGCATCTTGAAGCAGGGTTTCAGTTCCTGGCCAGAGATTGAGGACAGGTTGTGGCAGTAAGAACGATGAATCCTAGTCACTAGACCAGTGGTCAGTGATAAGGCCCTGGCCCTTTGGCTTTGCAGAAAAGAATTCCTACAAAGATGGAAAGTGATGAAACAGTAAAGTGTTTGTTAGGAGGAAAAAGACTACATCTGGATAGACACTATACAAGGGCAGACTAAGAGAGAGTAGTGCCCTCTTGATAGTTTGAATCACCTTTATGGGGCATATCTTCCAGATTTCCTTTAGCCAATCACTTCACTTTGCCTGTTTCTGAGTCCATATTTGGTTTATTTTAGGATCCTCCCATGCGTGTGCACATGCATCTCCTAGCCAAGATGGATTCTAGCAAAGAGGTCAATGGGTGGATTGACATAACCTATTATAGTTTGGCCCCTCTCCCTTTTTGGTCTTCAAGGAACTTAATAGCTGAGAAGGTCTCCTTGACATTGAGAATGAGAACTACATAGTCTCTATCTTTCATCTGGGCAAGGCTCAGCCTCTCCTATCTTTGTCTTGAAGTACAAACTCCAGTTACTCGGCCTGGGGCCCGTCTATCTCCTGCCTCAAAACTACATTGCATTGAAAATGCAACATTTTAATAGTATATTAACTTGGGATAGCTTCTGGGGACCAATGGAGGTTATGAAGGATCTAAAGTCACACCTAGAAACAGCATGCTCCTTCTAAGTCACTCTTGCAGGAGATATTAGTTCTGAGAATGATACCTGATCAGCAAAGTGTATGTGGACTAAGCCTGGGCCCCTAGGATAGCTGCTTATATTGACAGCTGGAAAGTAATCTGGATCCAGATATTTCATGTGTCCAGTCACCAGGGATCAACCTGGTGGCTCAGGGGGTAAAGTGTCTGCCTACAATGCGGGAGACCTGGGTTCAATCCCTGGGTCAGGAAGATCCCCTGGAGAAGGAAATGACAACCCACTCCAGTACTCTTGTCTGGAAAATCCCATGGACTGAGAAGTCTGATAAGCTACAGTCCATGGGGTCGCAAAGAGTCGGACATAACTGAGCGACTTCACTTTCACTTTCAGTCACATGTTAGGTGCAATGGTAAAGAATCCACCTGTCAATGCAGATGTGAATTCGTTCCTTGGGTTGGGAAGATCACCTGGCAACACACTCCAGTATTTTTGGAGAAGTCCAATATTCTTGCCTGGAGAAGTCCACAGACAGAGGAATATGGTGAGATAGAGTCCATGGGGTCACAAAGAGTCAGACATGACTGAGCAAACATGCACAACAGCAACTGTTCCATATCGTTTATCTAGGAGAACAAATGGGAACTGAGGACTGAAACACAACTTCTTATAAAAATGAAACCCTTCAAGAATAACTTTTAAACACACATCCCTAGAGCCAAAGGAAAGATGTGGGTTTGCACATTTTTGAGGGGAGGAGGTGATATAAATTAGCTGGTGATATAGTGGTGGTGAATTTTACACAAGAGGACTTTAAGTGAGTAAGAATTGACCTGTGTGCATTTCCAGAAAAGGATTTCCTAAGTTGCTTAAAAATAAAAAATAAGAATTTTATTTTCCCTCTCTCCCTTCTAAGAGACCTGGAAATTGGAAAGAACAATTTATCTTTCCCCATTTTCCTTGGCTGATGTGCCCACTGGAAAAATAAATGCACAATATGACAGTTATGAGTCAAGTTTTCTTTGGGGCAAAACAAGGGCTACAACCTGGGAGACAACATTTCAGCTATCTCTGAGAAAATGCTCTGGAGAGGTAGAAGGGAAGGTCATGGTATATGTGACTATGGTGAAGGTGAGTATGTGCAGTCAAACACACATTTTTGCAGAAGGTTGCTGCTAGCCATGAGGAACAGATGTCACCACTAATGATTTTATTGCTTTACAAGATACAAGGAGATGAAAGAATTGGGCTCATAAAATCTCCAGAAAATATCTAACTATATAAAGGCCTGCTCTGCCACTTTTCCCCAGAGCACAGAATGCCTCATTCCTGATCTCTACCCTGAATTCCTTTCAATGGATGTTGAAGGTCAGCAGCCATAGCAGTTTGTGACTTAGTTCTTCTAGAGGCAGATGGCAAGTGCTGATTTTTATTTGGCAGATGTTATAGCCAATGTTTCCAAAGTCAAAGGTACATAGAGAATGGCTTTGAGTAATTCAGGGCATAAGATCTTGGTTCTCTTTATCTGGTTACAGCTGAAGAATGTCTACAAAGTGATTTATAATGTTAGTTCCATTACTGCTTAGGGGGGTAGGTTTTTCTACCTTCACATATGTCACTTTGTTATGAGACTTATTTTGACATAAAAGGCAATCAAAAACCTAGTCCATTCAAGAAAAGCTATTTACCTCTTCATCAACTGTTGATTGAATTTAATGGGCTTCCCTTGCGGTGCTAGTGACAAAGGATCTGCCTGCCAACAGGAGACTCAGGTTTTATTCCTGGGTTGGGAAAATCCCCTGGAGAAGAAAATGGCAACCCATTCCAGGATTCCTGCTTTGGAAATCCCACGGACAGAGGAGCCTGGTGGGCTACAGTCCATGAGGTCTCAGAGTCAGACACAACCAAGCCATTAAACAACAAAAGCAACTGCTGAAGAGCATAGCAACCTATTCCAGTATTCTTGCCTGGAGAACCCCACAGAGAGAGGAGCCTGGAGGGTTACAGTCCATAGAGTCACAAAAAGTAAGACATAACTGAAGAGACTTAGTACACACTCAACTGCTGATATTTACATTGGAAAGAATGCTATTATCATTGATGTGTTATTACTTGAGAAACACCTGCTTAACAGAGCAATATTTGTTTTCTAAACATGTCCCCTGCCAACCTGTGAAAATCCTCATCCTCTTTGTATCCCTTGATGTTTTTCAGTTGTTCAGTCAACTCCAACTCTTTGCGATTCCATGGGCTGCAGCATGCCAGGTTTCCCTGTCCTTCACTATCTCTCAGAGCTTTCTCAAACTCATGTCCCCAGGAGTTGGCAGTGCTATGTTATCATCTTATCCTCTGTTGCCCCCTTCTCCTTCTATCCTCAATCTTTCCCAGTATCAGGAATTTTTCCAATGTGTTGGCTCTTCACATCAGGTGGCCAAAGTATTGGAGCTTCACCATCAGTCCTTCCAGTGAATATTCAG
Organism: Capricornis sumatraensis; assembly: GCF_032405125.1. Classification (NCBI taxonomy): domain Eukaryota; kingdom Metazoa; phylum Chordata; class Mammalia; order Artiodactyla; family Bovidae; genus Capricornis; species Capricornis sumatraensis. Next base: position 121,776,998 of record NC_091071.1, on the reverse strand, counting down.
GGTTGATTTCCTTTAGGGTTGATTGGTTTGATATCCATGATGCTACCCCTTTCCTTAGCTCAGGCTATTATATAAGCTTCAATTAATTGGCTGTACTTATGAGACTCATATATATGTGTGTTTTTTCCTCTGTTAATCATCTTATGTCATTTTATTATTTTTTTAAATTTAAATTTATTTATTTTAATTGGAAGCTAATTACTTCACAATATTGTATTGGTTTTGCCATACATCAACATGAATCTGCCAAGGGTGTACATGTGTTCCCCATCCTGAACTCCCCTCCCACATCCCTCCCAGTATCATCCCTCTGGGTCATCCCAGTGCACCAGCCCCAAGTATCCTATATCCTGCATCAAACTGGACTGGCGATTCATTTCTTATATGATATTATACATGTTTCAGTGCCATTCTCCCAAATCATTCCACCCTCTCCCTCTCCCTCAGAGTCCAAAAGACTGTTCTATACATATGTGTTTCTTTTGCTGTCTTGGATACAGGGTTATCATTACCATCTTTCTAAATTCCATATATGTGCATTAGTATACTCTATTGGTATTTCTCTTTCTGGCTGACTTCACTCTGCATAACAGGCTCATTTCATCCACCTCATTAGACCTGATTCAAATGTATTATTTTTAATGGCTGAGTAATACTCCATTGTGTATATGTACCACAGATTTCTTATCCATTCATTTGCTGATGGACATCTAGGTTGCTTCCATGTCCTGGCTATTATAAACAGTGCTGTGATGAACATTGGGGTACACGTGTCTCTTTCAATTCTGGTTTCCTCAGTGTGTATGCCCAGTAGTGGGAGACAGTACTATTTATAGTTTTTTAAGGAATCTCCACAGTGTTCTCCATAGTGGCTGTACTAATTTGCATTCCCACTAACGGTGTAAGAAGGTTTCCTTTTCTCTACACCCTCTCTAGCATTTATTGCTTGTAGACTTTTGGATCATAGCCATTCTGACTGGCATGAAATGATACCTCATTGTGATTTTGATTTGCGTTTCTCTGATGATGAGTGATGTTGAGCGTCTTTTCATGTGTTTGTTAGCCATCTTTATGTCTTCTTTGGAGAAATGTCTATTTAGTTCTTTGGCCCGTTTTTTGATTGGGTCGTTTATTTTTCTGGAATTGAGCTGCAGGAGTTGCTTGTATATTTTTGAGATTAGTTGTTTGTCAGTTGCTTCATTTGCTATTATTTTCTCCCATTCTGAAGGCTGTCTTTTCACCTTGCTTATAGTTTCCTTTGCTGTGCAGAAGCTTTTACGTTTAATTAGGTCCTATTTGTTTATTTTTTGCTTTCATTTCCAGTATTCTGGGAGGTGGGTCATAGAGGATCCTGCTGTGATGTATCTCAGAGAGTGTTTTGCCTATGTTCTCCTCTAGGAGTTTTATAGTTTCTGGTCTTACATTTAGATCTTTAATCCATTTTGAGTTTATTTTTGTGTATGGTGTTAGAAAGTGTTCTAGTTTCATTCTTTTACAAGTGGTTGACCAGTTTTCCCAGCACCACTTGTTAAAGAGATTATCTTTTCTCCATTGTATATTCTTGCCTTCTTTGTCAAAGATAAGGTGTCCATAGGTCTGTGGATTTATCTCTGGGCTTTCTATTTTGTTCCATTGATCTATATTTCTGTCTTTGTGCCAGTACCATACTGTCTTGATGACTGTGGCTTTGTAGTAGAGCCTGAAGTCAGGCAGGTTGATTACTTCAGTTTCATTCTTCTTTCTCAATAGTGCTTTGGCTATTCGAGGTTTTTTGTATTTCCATACAAATTGTGAAATTATTTGTTCTAGCTCTGTGAAAAATATTGGTAGCTTGATAAGGATTGCATTGAATCTATAGATTGCTTTGGGTAGTATACTCATTTTCACTACATTGATTCTTCCAATCCATGAACGTGGTATATTTCTCCATCTATTAGTGTCCTCTTTGATTTCTTTCATCAGTTTTTTATAGTTTTCTATATATATAAGTCTTTAATTTCTTTAGGAAGATATATTCCTAAGTATTTTATTATTTTCATTGCAATGGTGAATGGAATTGTTTCCTTAATTTCTCTTTCCATTTTCTCGTTATTAGTATATAAGAGTGCAAGGGATTTCTGTGTGTCGATTTTACATCCTGCAACTTTACTATATTCATTGATTAGCTCTAGTAATTTTCTGGTGGAGTCTTCAGGGTTTTCTATACAGAGGATCATGTCATCTGCAAACAGTGAGAATTTTACTTCTTGTTTTTCAATTTGGATTATTTTTATTTCTTTTTCTGAACTGATTGCTAATGGCCAAAACTTCCAAAACTATGTTGAATAGTAGTGGTGAAAGTGGGCACCCTTGTCTTGTTCCTGACTTTAGGGGAAATGCTTTAAATTTTCACCATTGAGGATGTTTGCTGTGGGTTTGTCATATATAGCTTTTATTATGTTGAGGTATGTTCCTTCTATTCCTGCTTTCTGGAGAGTTTTTGTCATAAATGGATGTTGAATTCTGTCAAAGGCTTTCTTTGCGTCTATTGAGATAATCATATGGTTTTTATTTTTCAATTTGTTAATGTGGTGTATTTCATTGATTAAACTAGCTGAAGAATCTAGAAGGGAAGAAAGAAAGCATTTTTTGTTTGATTCTTCTTAATGACAACAAAAGATTGGCACTTGCATCTGTCTCTATAAGGATTAAATCATGAGCTCTGTAGTCACTGACCTTCAGCATCTCTGAAAGGAGTTCAGGGTGTAGATCAGGAATGCGGCACTCTATGCTCTCGGAAAAACTGGCAGAATAGATCTTTAGATGGATAATTTTCAGGAGATTTTATGAGTGCAACTTCTTGTGTCTCCTCAGATCTAGAAAAGCAGTAAAATCTTTAACGGTGACATGTGCTTCTTGTGACAAACCTCTGCCAAAATATGTGCTTGACTGCACATACCCTGCTTGAGTAAAATTATATATAATACTGACATTCCCCTTGTTGACTTAAAAAAATGCACAGTGTGAGAGTTACAAGTTAAGTCTTATTTGGCACAAAATGAGGGCTGTACCCAAAGAAACAGCACCTCAGATAGCTCTGAGAAACTGCTCTGAGGAGGGGGAGGGAAGGTCAGATATATATGTGATTTTGGTGAAGGTGGAGTACATGCAATCAATCATTTTGTTTTGTTTTATTTTTACACATTTCTACAAGTCACAAGAAGCAGACATCCCCCTGAAAGATTTTAGCACTTTTTTAGATATGAGGAGATAGAAGAATTGGGGCTCATAAAATTGACTCCTAAAAATATTTATCTGAAGACCTGTCCTGCCAGTTTTCCCCCAAGCACAGAGTGCTTCATTTCTGCTCTCCACCCTGAATCCTTTCATGGGGTGTTGAAAATCAGCAGGTAGAGTAGCATGCGATTTAATCCTTGTAGAAGTTGATGACTAATGCCAATGGCAAGAGACAATTTGTATTGACAGACCTGTAGACAAAAATTAGTCAGTTGATCTAAGAAAGAATTATAAAATTTTGAGTCAGATTTGAAGAGTATAACCTAGGAAGAGCATCTCAGAAAGCTCTGAGAATCGTTCTACCCACTGGAAATCAAGACGCAGTTTATGTTTCTGAGACAAAGGGTTGTATATTAAATGATGTATTAGAGACAGTTTACACAATCCAGATTTAAGTGCCATTGTGGTAGACTTTTCAAGGTCTTCCCTGTTGCTCAAATGGTAAGGAATATATCTGTACCTCAGGAGACCCAGGTTCAACCCCTGGGTCTGGAAGATCCTCTGGAGAAGGAAATGACAATCCACTTCAGTGTTCTTGCATGGAGAATCCCATGGACAGAAGAGCCTGGTGGGCTACACAGTCAGCGGGATTGCAAAGAGTCTAACACGACTGAGCTTCTTCATTCAGTGGTAAACCTTGTGATCCTTTACAAGATTGAGAAGAAATGACATCTTTTATGGAGCTGTTTTGCTAATGCTAGGAGAAGATTGCTATTTATTTGGGTAGGTATTCTTGCTGATGGGGGAATGTTTGGTCAATGCATAGTGTGGATATACAATGCACAGTGAGGGAAGACGGACTGCAAAGAACAGAGAAGAATTTTAATTTTTCCTGATTTGCCATACAATGTGACTTTTATTTTAGACTCCCTTCTTTGGAGCAGTTCCTCAGAGTTATCTGAGGTCCTGTCTCCTGGGTTATAGTTCTCATTTTCCCCCAAATAAAACTTAACTCATAACTCTCATGTTGTGCTTTCTTTTTTGTTTGTTTGTTTGTTTGTTTTTTTGTTTGCTTGTCTGTTTATATTTTTTCAGTCAACAACCACTATAGTTCAAACAGCCCAAGAGGCACCCTGACCCTCAGCTTCTGCTGGTGTCAAGCAGTGGAATGGAGCAGCACAGGAACCCAGGAAGTCTTGCAATAAATGATTTATTTTTTGTTCAGACCCTAATAAAAGCATCTCTTCCCATTGACACTGAGATGGCTGGATGGCATCACTGACTCAATGGACATGAATCTGAGTGAACTCTGGGAGTTGGTGATGGACAGGGAGGCCTAAGATGCTGGGATTCATGGGGTCACAAAGAGTAAGACACGACTAAGTGACTGAACTGAACTGAACTGAGAAACTTCTAGGAATTGCTCTGTATTGGTCCATGATTTGGATGAGCATGCTTTCAGAGGTAGAATAGCACAATGATTGAATGAAGGGTCTGGGATAAATAAGCAGGATATTAGTTGTTTGATTTTAGACAAATTACTTAAACTCTTCATGTTTCAGTTTCCTCAGCTATAAAGTAAGGACAACAGCTTCTACCTTCTAAGATGGTTGTGATAATTCCATGAGTCGATACATAGAAAACCTTTGAAACAGTGGCTGACAGAGATGAAGCATAATAAATCCAGCTATTGTAGTCAATGATTGTGTTGCCCATCATGAGTAAGTAATACTCCTCTGCCTGCCTCAAAGAAATATGTCTTAATCAATTCATCACTATCGATACCATGTCACATTAGCTCTTTAAGGACACCTTCTCAAGTAGCCAAAGCTCTCAGGTAAATTAGAGACTGATGTGACATAATTCACAACATTAGTACTTGCTTCATTTAAATCAAATATGCTTAGAGGAGGAAGATTATCTACCTCAGTTTTAACACATTTATTGTTTTCTACCTTTTGGCAAAACGATTTCCAGCTATGACATAGAATGACTTCAGCAACTCTGTTCAGATTGAAGTTTCAAAAAATGAAGAAGGATCTATTGAATAGGGAAATAATATAATGACTTGGAAAGATACATCTATGGCTTTGGAGCAAGGTCTTTGATGGAAACTTCACTCATTGTCTTTCAACCATAATTTTTTTTTCAACCCTCCAAATGTTTAGATTTTGTATGTATGTCTTCATCTCTTAAACACACACATGTGGGCACACACACACACACACACACACACACACACACTCACACCCCTTTCCAATATTAAGTTAACATTTCCTAAAAATAAAAGTTCAATTCCAACAGTTCTATCTTGCAGCATAAATTAAGAACTTTCAGGAAATTATAAAGTTCTATTTGTATTTTGGACTAAACCATGAAAAAGTCCAAGCTCTCCTTTATGTGATAAAAAGATTAAGCTTGTATTTATTATGGTTCAACTGATGCAAATGTAACCCAAGAGCATGGCAGAAATAGCAAATTAACATATAGAACCAGACAGAGAGTAAACTGGAAGTCAACAGGGAGCTAAAAGGCAACCAAAAAGAAAGTGAATTATCTTGTCAAAAGGGTAGGTTTGAGAAGCAGAAATAAAATATGCAATGAGGGCATATTGAAGTCCAGCATAAGATCAAGAGACAATATTTGCTCAGTTCTTCCATGTAACCTAAACTTAACCATAATGATTAGTTTAGCTGAGATTTAAGCAGCTTAAAACAGAATAAAACAAACATATCCACTCACAGTCATAATTCAAAACTCTCTTTGCCTGTAGAGTGAGACTTGACTTACATCAAATGACACAAGAAGTATTACTGATTTTATTCCTTTTATTACAAGTACAGCTCCCTGGGGCAGGACTGGTTGCTCAAAATTCATGTAAGCTGGTACATTGTGAGCCTTTATTTACACGGCATTAATAATACATCAGGAAGACAAAGGAATACTCCAAATAATAAACTCTCCTAACCGCCCTGAACCACATTGAAATGCAGCTATTTCCTCAGTCCAGTTAACACAGTTTCCCCTTGCTGAACTTTGTTTCCTTTATTCTTAGTGAGCTTCTGGTGAGGAAGGACTTTATTCAGGATATAGATTATGTTTCAAGATCCTAATTTTCTTGATGAGAGGTTCTAAAGATTGTGTGATTTTTTTTTTTTTCTTCCCACTTTGGAAGCATTTAATATGGATCATTCTTGTGACAAGAGGGAGGGTTTTAAGATGACTCAAGAGAGCATAGACTAAATCAACCTGATTTTTTTCTGTTCTCAGAAATTTTAGATGTTTGGGGACATTGATTTGTTACCCAAATGATGTGCAGATTTGCAAAGAAAATGAGAAAAGGCAGAAAACTAGATCTAAATTGGCACTATCATCAGAAATAAACATTTTGAGGAAACAATGGGGCATTTTATATGCAGATGAACATTTTTATTTTTTAAGAGAACATTTTTAAAACAGCTGCCTTATGGACTGTAAAAATGCATAGGTGGTAAGCACCTATGGAAATATTTCTAGAACATTGCATGATGGTTAACCACAGGAGTTTTTTTCACTATGACTCCCACTTTCAAATCACGATTCCAAGTTGGTTGATGATTCTGTGCCTATTGTCTCATATATAATGCAAGAATGTCTAATTTATAGTTCTGTTTTGCTTGGCAAATTACATGTATCCAGTATATTTCAGATATTGTTATTGTTGTGTTTTTTTTTAATTTTACTATTATTTTTATCAGTATTAGGATGGCTTAGTAGAAGAGAAGTGAAAAGCAAAGGAGAAAAGGAAAGATACAAGCATCTGAATGCAGAGTTCCAAAGACTAGAAAGAAGACATGAGAAAGCCTTCTTCAGCGATCAATGCAAAGAAATAAAGGAACACAACAGAATGGGAAAGACTAGAGATATCTTCAAGAAAATTAGAGATACCAAGGGAACATTTCCTGCAAAATTGGGCTCGATAAAGGATAGAAATGGTATTAACCTAAGAGAAGCAGAAGATATTAAGAAGAGGTAGCAAGAATACACAGAAGAACTGTACAAAAAAGATCTTCAAGACCAAGATTATCATGATGGTGTGGTCACTCACCTAGAGCCAGACATCCTGGAATGTGAAGTCAAGTGGGCCTTAGAAAGTATCACTACAAACAACGCTAGTGGAGGTGATGGAATTCCAGCAGAGCTATGTCAAATCCTGAAAGATGATGCTGTGAAAGTGTTGCACTCAATATGCCAGCAAATTTGGAAAACTCAGCAGTAGCCCCAGGACTGGAAAATGTCAGTTTTCATTCCAATCCCAAAGAAAGGCAATGCCAAACAATGCTCAAACTAATGCACAATTACACTCATCTCACATGCTAGTAAAGTAATGCTCAAAATTCTCCAAGCCAGGCTTCATCAATACATGAACTGTGAATTTCCAGATGTTCAAGCTGGTTTTAGAAAAGACAAAGAAACCAGAGATCAAATTGCCAACATCTGCTGGATAATCAAAAAGAGAGAGAGTTCCAGAAAAACATCTATTTCTGCTTTTTTTTTACTATTCCAAAGCCTTTGACTGTGTGGATCACAATCAACTGTGGACAATTCTGAAAGAGATGGGAATACCAGACCACATGACCTGCCTCTTGAGAAACCTATATGCAGGTCAGGAAGCAACAGTTAGAACTGAACATGGAAAAACAGACTGGCTCCAAATAGGAAGAGGAGTACTTCAAGGCTGTATATTGTCACCCTGCATATTTATCTTATATGCAGAGTACATCATGAAAAATGCTGGGCTGGAAGAAGCACAAGCTGGAATCAAGATTGCCGGGAGAAATATCAATAACCTCAGATATGCAGATGACACCACCCTTATGGCAGAGAGTGAAGAGGAACTCAAAAGCCACTTGATGAAAGTGAAAGTGGAGAGCTAAAAAGTTGGCTTAAAGCTCAAGATTCAGAAAACGAAGATCATGACATCTGGTCCCATCACTTCATGGGAAATAGTTGGGAAAACAGTGGAAACAGTGTTAGACTTTATTTTTTTGGGCTCCAAAATCACTGCAGATGGTGACTGCAGCCATGAAATTAAAAGATGCTTACTCCTTGGAAGAAAAGTTATGACCAACCTAGATAGCATAGGTTGAAAGGCAGAGACATTACTTTGCCAACAAAGGTCCATCTAGTCAAGGTTATGGGTTTTACCGTGGTCATGTATGGATGTGAGAGTTGGACTGTGAATAAAGCTGAGGGCCAAAGAATTGATGCTTTTGAACTGTGGTGTTGGAGAAGACTTTTGAGAGTCCCTTGGACTGCAAGGAGATCCAACCAATCCATTCTGAAGAAGATCAGCCCTGTGTATTCTTTGGAAGGAATGATGCTAAAGCTGAAACTCCAATACTTTGTCCACCTCATGAGAATATTTAACTCATTGGAAAAGACTCTGATGCTGGGAGGGATTGGGGGCAGGAGGAGAAGAGAACGACAGAGAATGAGATGGCTGGATGGCATCACTGACTTGATGGACGTGAGTCTGAGTGAACTCCGTGAGTTGGCGATGGACAGGGAGGCCTGGTGTGCTGCGATTCATGATGTCGCAAAGAGTCGGACATGACTGGGTGACTGAACTGAACTGAAACTTAAATGATCTCTTACTTTTCTGTCTGAATAGTTCCAGCATCTTTGTAGAATTATGCACTCCCCAGTGGGGAGGAACTGGTAAGCACTGAACCATCTTGTTGGCATATTTTCTACAATACTTGGAAACATGGCAAAATAGAGGGACAGATTTGAAGCCAAGATTGAGTAGGAACACTAAATTTTCCAGTTTTGTGATGTGAGAAAGTTGTTCTACTTCTCCTGGGGTGGAGTAACAAAGGCAGACAAGGCCTACATCACCCCAAGATAAACAATGGTAATAAAGATCAGCAATCCCATTTATTTATCTTAAGTTATGAGAGTTGTGGAATAAAGACTGTCTACAGTCTTTTTGAAGCATCACATTTTCTTTATGTCAGTTCAATTCAGTCACTCAGTCATGTCCAACTCTTTGCAACACTATGGACTACAGAATGCCAGGCCTCCTTGTACATCACCAAATCCTGGATCTTGCTCAAACTCATGTCCATCAAGTTGGTGATGCCATCCAACCATCTTACCCTCTGTCAACCCCATCTGTTCTTGGGTTCAATCTCTCCCAAAATCAGGGTCTTTTTCAAAGAGTCAGTTCTTCACATTAGGTGGCCAAAGTATTGGAGTTTCAGCTTCAGCATCAGTTCTTCCAATGAATATTCAGGACTGATTTCCTTTAGGACCAACTGGCATGATCTCCTTGCAATCCAAGGGACTCTCAAGAGTCTTCTCCAACACCACAGTTCAAAAGCATCAATTATTTGGCACTCAGCTTTCTCTATAGTTCAACTCTCATATCCATACATGACTACTGGAAAAACCATATCTCTGACTAGATGGACCTTTGTCAGCAAAGTAATATCTCTGTTTTAGAATATGCTGTTTATGTTGGTCATAGCTTTTCTTCCAAGGAACAAGTGTCTTTTAATTCCATGGCTGCAGTCACAATCTGTACTGATTTTGGAGCCCAAGAAAAGAAAGTTTTGCACTCTTTCCCATTTCCCCATCATTTGCCATAAACTTATAGGATCGATTGCCATGACCTTTGCTTTTTGAATGTTGAGTTTTATGCCAGCTTTTTCACTCTCCTCTGTCACTTTCACCAAGAAGCTGTTCAGTTCCTCTTCACTTTCTGCCATAAGGGTAATGTCATCTGCATATCTGAGGTTATTGATATTTCTCCCAGCAGTCTTGATTCCAGTTTGTGCTTCATTCAGCCTAACATTTCTCATGATGTACTCTGCATATAAATTAAATGAGCAAGGTGACAACATACAGCCTTGATGTATTCCTGTCTCAATTTGGAACCAGTCTGTTGTTCAATGTCCAGCTCTAACTGTGGCTTCTTGACATGCATACAGATTTCTCAAGAGGCAGGTAAGGTGGTTTGGTAGTCCCATATCTTTAAGAATTTTCCACAGTTTGTTGTGATCTACACAGTCAAGGACTTTGGTGTAATCAATAAACAAAAGTAGATGTCTTTCTGGAGCTCTCTTGCTTTTTCTGTGAGCCAATGGATATTGGCAATTTGACCTCTGGTTCCTCTGCCTTTTCTAAATCCAAGTTGAACATCTGGAAGTTCACATAGTGGTAAAGCCTGACTTGGAGAATTTCATTTTTTAGCCTTGGATTAACATTAGTATGTTCAGGGGATTCTGAAAAAAGTTTCCAGGATCCTCACTGATCCTTCTTCTCCCTCTCAATTCTATGGCTATTCTATGTTTTTGTTTTTTTTTTTTTCCTTTCAGTAACCTGAGTCTGTGAAAAATGCAGTGACAAATAATAAGCTTACTTAATTAATATCTAATCAGTAATTCTGTCTACGTCCATGAAAATACCTTTAATTGTGTATTCAGTTACGTATTTAAAATTTTTGTATCATCCCCTAGAATTTGATGCACTCTTCTGCACACAATCCATGGCATTTAACACAGTGACAGCCACACAGTAAAAAATTCCACAATGCATATATTTATTGAAAAAAATATTTATTGATTATACTAACATCTAAGGGAAAAAAGAACTCCCCACAGTGATCATTTGGGACATGATATATTAGTTATTGATATATTAATTTCAGCTAATGGCATAATGTAAATGATTCCAGTAACCAGATTTGATTCTCTGAAGAGCTGTAGTCAAATACATGTGAAGAAGCCATTAAATCTGAGCTTTTTGGTAAATTCAAAACTCAAAAGAGCATCTTTGCTTATAAGCAGATCACAGTAGTTTGCTAAGACAGAAATGGTCCTATTTTATACAAATATCAAGGCAAAAATTGAGTAAAAACTGTTAATATTAGCCGAACAGATAAGTGATCATGACAAAAAATAGAATATATAAGCATCAAATCTTTCCTGTTTCGATTCAAAGCCTGGATGAAGTAGGTAAGAAGTGAGACATTCATGAGTTTCATAGATTATTAGAGCAAACAGTAGAAGCCTCATGCTCACGTTCTTAAACACACTTATAAAAATATCCATTAATGATCTTTGGCACTGGGGGCCAAATTATTGTTTTACTTCTGTTTTTGTTTTTTTTTTTTAATTTTTAATTGTCTTCATTCCTAGGACTGTAACTCAGGAGGGAAATAAGAGATGCACTTTCAAAGTAATTTTTATTATCTTTTAAAACATTTTATCAAATGAAAAAGAAAATCTACATAATTAATCCCTTGTAGGATCAGCATGGGCTTTGGTCACATATAATTGGTTTTCAATAGAGATTCAACCACATTATAGCTGCCACACATTGAGCTTATTAAAATAGTTTCCCTTTTCTAACTCCTCTATTACAGTGTTTAACACAAAACAGAGGAAAAACACATAACTTTGGATTAAGATAAACTAGAATTAAAGCCTGTTTTACTCATGACTTGGGAAAAGAATGCATTTTGTTGAGGCTCTGTTGTAAAAGGAGAAAAAGAATCTGGTAGGACTGTTTTGAGATAAGAGTAAAATGTAGGATCACAGGGAATGGTCCAGGGAAGTTATACCATACATACATGCCAATGAATTGCTGTCCTCAGCCTCTCCCTTCGTGCTCCTCCTCTATCCAACCTATACCATTCCCAGGGTGAATGTTTAATCAAAGAGGGATAAAATGATATATGTAAATGTCCATTCCACAAGCATGGGTTCCTCTGCTCTTCTACTATAGAAGAAGATCTGTTAGGTAATGCTACATTGGTGTCTGGAGAGGAGACAATCATCTATCTATGAATGTTTTCACAAAGGAAGATATGACTGAAAATGAGACTGGCACAAGAAGACATGTGTTACTTTGAAGAGAGCTTTGTGTGCAAAACCACAGCCATACAAACAGTCACACAGAGTTTAGGAAGAGGACAGCTAAGATGACACAAACACACACACACAAGTAGGCAGTGTAGATGGCAGAAATATATGAGTGGACAAAGAGAAAAAAGAGCTAGTAGAAGAAAGATCTCCAGATTTGAGGTATTACATCCTCCCCATGGTCTATTGAAGGGCCTTTCTGTTCAATCTGAGATTGCGTAATGGAATCAACAATCTACCGCCAAGCTGTTCTAGCTTTCTTTGCACTATTTCTATGCTTAGGTGTCTTCTTTGAAATCTTCTTTCTTCCAACTCAAATCTGTATTATTATTATTATAAAATAATCTATACAGGAGATGTTTGCTCAGTGAGAATCCCACCATTCAACACCAAAGAATGGTAATGAGGAAGAAAGAAATAGTTTTCTTTCAGTTATTATTGCCAATCAGTACAAAATATTGAGTTACAGATGACTGGGCTTCATGAAAAAGTGAGATAAGAATCTTTACCTTCATTATGATTCGAAGTATTCACACAAAAGAAAGTAAAGTAACAATACCAGATGATGTCATTGGAGGGGTCCAGGATGATCCATGATTAACTGTTAGATAATTGGCATAGAAAGAGTGACTGCTTTGGAAATCCATAAAAGAACAAGGCCTGACATGACACAAACTAGTATAAGCAGATGAAATTTGAACAGGAATTTTTGGGTGATTTGCACAATGGAGAAAAGTGAAGAGTCATCACAGTCAGTAAAATTGCATAGGCAAAGTTATAGTAGTCAGGAAGAACCATTGTATCCATGGCAATGCATAAACAAATTTGCTTTTAAGAAAAACAGGTTTGAGTAAATCAGAGGAAAATGCCATGCTGGTGTAGCATCCTAGAAGGATTTGTCTGTCAAGCAAAATAACTTGTTGTAAAAAAAAAAATAAATAAATAAAATAAAGGAAGAAAATTATATATTAATATTGTGTGCATGCATGCTAACTCGCTTCAGTCCCATTTCACTCTTTGCCACCCTATGGACTATAGCTGGTGAGGTTCCTCTCTTCATGGGATTCTCCAGGCAAGAGTACTGGAGTGAGGTGCCATGCCCTCCTCCAGGGGATCTTCCTGACTCAGGGTTCAAACCTATGTCTCTTGTCTCTCCTCCATTGGCAGCTGGGTTCTTTACCATTAGTGCCACCGGGGAAGCCCAATATTAATATATAAGTATATTTTTAAAGAATTGTTTAGGTCAGTGGAACTTTGTGATAAGTAATGTTGAACATGACATTTGTCAAAATATATAGAACTGCACACATTAAAGAGTGAAACTTAACATAGCTATGGATTTTATTTAACAATAATGTTTCTATGTTGATTTATTCATCTGAGATAAATATACCACATCAAGTAACATGTTAATAATGGAAAATAAAAGGGGAAAGGAGTGAGAAAGCATATAAGGGAACTGCCTCTACTATCTTTTCAACTATCTATAAACCTAAAACTTCTCTAAAAATAATGCTTAGTAATTAAAAAATATATTTACAGAGAGAAGGCAACATCTAACAATGCATATAATGGCCCAGAGCATTATATTTCATATATCTCCAAGATCTAACCAGAGTCATATGATCCTTCTCTAACTTCAAAATTACCCAAAGCCTGCTCCAGAATTTTTTTATCCATCAGAGTTTTTGCAGACCCTTAATTTACTTTTGAGAATCACCTTGTCTTTTGGACTAAGACCCTGTATTTTACTGCTCATCTTGTTGGCTTTCATGAGTTGCTTTCTTGGTTGAGTTACTAGACTATATGCTGTTCTATCTGGGGGGAGGTCATAAGAATGTGTGGCATTTTCTTGATTTTAATAGTAATCTTACAGAATAGTCATATGATTTGGTAGATATTTGGAAGATTTCTTGAGTAGAATAAAAAATAAATAAATAAATGAAACCATACCACACATTTAAGGCATTGTTTAAATTTATATATAGGGAGTTGGTGATGGACAGGGAGGCCTGGCATGCTGCGAATCATGGGGTCACAAATAGTCGGACACGACTGAGCGACTGAACTGAACTGAACTGATAATTTTTGGTCTTAAGCAACTGTTTAATACTATGTTTTAAAAACACACCTTTCCTTGAATTTTAAAATAAGGAATTGTCTAAATCTTGCTGAGGGACTTCTGGAACAGATTTCTTTCCACATGAAGTTTGTAAAGGCCTTTAAAAAAATGTTGTGGAATTGGTGATAAAGAAAGAGAAGAGTGGGGAGACTGTATTAGTTTTATTTTAATGCTGTAATAAATGACCACAAATCAAACAGTTCAAAACAACACAAACTATTATCTGAAGGTTAAAAGTCCGAAGTGAGTCTTGCTACAGGCTAAAATCAAAGCATTGGCAGAGTCCCATGTCTCCTAGAAGTTCCAGGGGAGAAATGATTGCCTTGTTTTTCCTATAGACACAACTCACATTCCTTGGTTTGTAGCCCCTTCTTCTGCCTTCAGATCGTATCACTTCAAGCCATGCTTCCATCACCACACTACCTTGACTCTAATCCACCTGCTCTCCTATTATGAAGACCCATGTGAATATATTGGGTGAATTTCTTTAGTCCAGGATAATCTCCCCCTGTCAAGATCTTTACCTTAATCATATCTGCAAAGTCCTCATTTCTAAATCTCTTTCTATGGATAAGGATGTGGACATCTATAAGGATCCATTATTTCACTGACCACAGGGAGCTAGATCAGAATGTGAGTACAGATGGTTTATCCGATTAAGAAATGGAGATGCAATCACAGGTGATAAGGGAGTTAAAATATAAGTAATGCAGTCCTTAAAATTGGAAAAAGGGAGAGCCAAATGTGTATCTTTCTATGTACATATTTAACATGGAAGGTTATTTTACAATGAAATTCATTTTTAAGAATTTTCTTGTAAACATACTGTTTGAAATTTACAAAATATGGATTTTTGACAAACTCCATTTTGCTTCCCTGGCAATTATAACTAATGTGTAAATTCATTTTCAATTTTAGTTTGTCAGGAAGCTCTATAATTTGTGGAAGATTTGCAGGGGAAGGGACCAGATAATGTGATTTGACTGCATTATGCAAATGAGTTTTCCATTTCCTGTTTCTGTTCAATTTATGAACAGAAAAGTTACACATTACTTCAAAAGATTTAATGTATTTTTTTTCTTTTCATTTTCCCCAAGAAAGAGATGATTATAATAAACATGATGTAAATAAAGTTTCTATTCCAAAATATCAGGGTTACCAAGAAGTTGCTATTTTAAACAAACTGTGCTGTTGTTTTCCCTTGATGAGTTCGAATGGAGAGACAAACCTAGTTAGAATCAGACTTCTGCTACTTAGTAGTAATTCAATCCGAGTTTCAGTTTTCTCATCTGACACATGGGTACACTAATGCCTTCCTCACTACTATTTTTCATAATAGATGGGCTTGCATATAAAAAAAAAAAATCTGAAACATAACAATGGCCATTTTTTTATTGACTGGCTCCTCATGGCTCAGTAAATGGTGATCATGTTATACATTATATATCATTCATCATTCTTTTGTCCTTTGCTCAGAAGTATATTATTGAATATTTAATTTTCTAGAACTTCTCACAAAGTAGATAAATATCTGTATCTGCATAGAGCATGCATGCTAGCAGACAGAGGCAGACAATAAAGTAATGATTATTGGAGCTGGTTAGACAGTGATAAGTACAGTACAAAATACAATAAAACAAAGAGTTTAGGGATGTGTGGGAGCGCTGTCTGTAATAATAATTATGTTATCAAATGCACTGGTAGTGGTGGTGGTGGTGGGGGGAGGGGGGTTCCTGCTGCTCACTCCTTACAAAATCAATACTCAGAAATGATAGAAAGGAAAGGTACATTTCATTAGAATGCCAGCAATCTGGGGAGATGGTGGACTCAACATCTGTCCAAACCAACCTCCAGAGATTCTACTGAGCCATGAAAGCTATGAGAAACATGGAAGGAATCTCAGTTAATCACTGAGATGGGGGGCTGAAGTTGTTGCTATCCCCACTGTATGCAAGCTTGTCAACTCCCGGTGATCTTCCTCTAGATGCTCTCTTGGTCACACAATTAGTCTAAGAGATTCTGAAAGGAAAGCTAAGGAAGAGCTCAGTCATCTATTATTTATTTTAATTTCTACTTCTTTGATCTATGGAAAGAATCAACAGGTTAGACAAGGTGTGTGTGTGTGTGTGCTCAATTGCTCAATCGTGGCCAACTCTTGGAGACCCTATAGACTGTAGCCCCCCAAGCTCCTTTATCCATGGGATTTCCCAGCAAAGAATTCTGGAGTGGGCTGCCATTTACTCCTCCAGGGAATCTTCCAGATCCAGGGATTCAACATGGGTCTTCTGCATCTCCTTCGTTGAGGGCAGGTTCTTTACCATGGAGCCACCAGGGATTTAACAGATTTGAAAGGTGTGCTCGGGCTGGAGATGAGGAGACATGTGGTTGCCTGGTTAAAAGTAAGTTACAATATAGCTTTGCTAAAATGATAAGAAAAGGGGTTTCCTGCTGAGGGTGGTTAACTACAAAAATCTGCTTGTACTTGGAGTGGTAATGATAAACTTCATTGTGAAATTGAAATTTAAGTAAAAGAGTTAAAGGAAGCAAAGAGTTATCTAAAGAGTTTTACGGCAAACAAGTGTTTCAGGCAGAACAAACAGAAAAGCAGAGGCAGGGATGTTAAAGGAGTGGCCTGTAAATGAGGTGCTGGAGCATCAGGAGAATCCTAGGGAAGGAGATCAGAGAAGAAGTGGGTCTATGCTTATAAGAACTTGAAGGCACTGTAATGCCACTAGCTTGTACCCTGTGAAATGGAGAGAAATATCAGTGGTCTATTTATACAGGTGAGATGACCTTACTTCTGTTATAAATAATTATCTTTCTGCTGTGTTAGAAACACACTTTTAAAAGGCAAGAGTGTAAATTAACAGTGTTGATAAACATATATGCAATAATCTTGGTGGAAGTTGATGATGGCTGAGACCATGGCAGAAGGAAGGGAGGTAGAAAGAAATGTTTGGGTTCTGAGTGTAGTATAAAGGTAGATATGGGGACTTCTCTGGTGGTCCAGTGGTTAAGAATCCACCTTTCAATGTAGAGAATCAGGGTTCAATCTCTGGTTAGGGAACTAATATCCCACATGTTATGGGGTAACTAAGCCTATGCACCACAACTAGAGAGAAGCCATTATTCGCAACAAAGAGCCAGCTCACCACAATGGAGGATCTCACATGCTATATTGAAGATATGCAGTTGGGACTTGAAGCAAAATATATAAATAAATGTTTTAAAAAATAAATGCTGAAGTGTTCACAAAATATGACCTATATTAAATTTGATACAGGTCAAAATTAATAAACAGTTGTTTGATGAATAGTTTGCAATAAAAGTTTGATTAACCCATGAAAATGTGAATTGTATTGATAAGATATATAATTTTAAAATGCCCTTTATTATACTATTATTTACATAATACAAATTCTCTGTGACTATATTTAACTATGTCTCCTTGGTTTGTCATAAACTACAGGTTATACATTAAATACTCTACTGTGTAACCATCTTGTTGCATTCTCTCTGCATTTTAAACTGTTTTGCTTTACAAATTTTGATGTTATTTAATGCAAAATGATTAATGAGCTGTATTTTCTTTGTAGTTTCTAATTCTTATCAATATAAAATGATCATTTTTCAATGCTTTAACCAGTTCTGCTATCTGCTAAAAACATTTTAATTCTTGTTTTGAGGACTTTGTTTTTTCATTTTATTTGAATTATTTATCAATCCTTTGATTTTAACATTTTTTTTAAAATTTTACGTACAGCAGTAAAAAGAAGCACATAGATTATCTCATTTCATATGTTCCTTAGATGTGCTCCTTTCCTACAAAATAAGAGTTACAGAAATGTTTAATAATCTGCCCATGTGTACCTGGGCTTTAAAAAAATATATTGTAGGACATTCTACTTTGCAACAAGTTGCCCACTACATGAGATATAATTAATATAATTGTTGACATTTTAGAACAATGTGAAAAATCAAGTTCATCACCTCCCTAAATAGTGTTAGAAACCAGTTGCAATGTTTACATTGCTACAATATCACTCAAAAAACAACAACAACAACAACAACAAGAATCTTTGAATTTCATCAACAATTTGATTCAGTACTATGTTTCAAATTAGAAGAATATTTCAAGAAAGGGCCACAATTAGTAGATCATTTTAGAGGAATTCCACTCTGTTCAAATTGATATATGTTTTTGTATTTTAGATATAATGAGCTCATTTGTACTCAGATCACAGATAATGTTTGCTTTGTTTGATTGTCTCAATATCCTTTATAAATACACTATTGTAATTTCTCATCTAAGAATCATATTTTTTTGGTCTGGTTAAATTATACATGGACATGCAATTTCGTTTAGCTTTATCTCTCTATATACATATATATATATATATATATATATATATATATATATACACATATATATATATGTATATATATGCTAAATGTGAAGTTCAAAAGGAAAGATATACTCATCTGAATGCAGAGCCCCAATGAATAGCAAGAAGAGATAAAAAAGCCTTCCTCAGTGATCAATGCAAAGAAATAGAGGAAAAGCCTCTTGATGAAAGTGAAAGGAGAGCTAAAAAGTTGGCTTAAAGCTCAACATTCAGAAAACGAAGATCATGGCATCTGGTCCAATCACTTCATGGGAAATAGGCAGGGAAATAGTGGAAACAGTGTCAGACTCTATATTTTGGGGCTCCAAAATCACTGCAGATGGTGGCTGCAGCCATGAAATTAAAAGACACTTATTCCTTGGAAGGAAAGTTATGACCAACATAGATAGTATATTGAAAAGCAGAGACATTATTTTGCCAACCAAGGTCTGTCTAGTCAAGGCTATGGTTTTTTCTGTGATCATGTATGGATGTGAGAGTTGGACTGTGAAGAAAGCTGAGTGCCGAAGAATTGATGCTTTTGAACTGTGGTGTTGAAGACTCAAGAGTCCCTTGGACTGCAAAGAGATCCAACCAGTCCATTCTAAAGGAGATCAGCCCTGGGTGTTCTTTGGAACGAATGATGCTAAAGCTGAAACTCCAATACTTTGGCCACCTCATGTGAAGAGTTGACTCACTGGAAAAGACTCTGATGCTAGGAGGGATTGGGGGCAGGAGGAGAAGGGGAAGACAGAGGATGAGATGGCTGGATGGCATCATCGACTCGATGGACATGAGTTTGAGTGAACTCCAGGTGATGGTGATGAACAGGGAGGCCTGGCCTGTTGAAATTCATGGGGTTGCAAAGAGTCAGATACGACTGAGTGACTGAACTGAACTGAACTGAATATAATGGGAAAGACAGAGATCTCTTCAAGAAAATTAGAGATACCAAGGGAAGATTTCATGCAAAGATGGGCACAATAAATTACAGAAAGCTAACAAAAGCAGAGGATATTAACAAAACAAGGCAAGAATACACAAAATAACTGTACAAAAAAGATCTTCATGATTCAGTAATCACGATGGTGTTATCACTCACCTAGAGCCAGAGATGCTGGCGTGTGAAGTCAAGTGGGTCTAAGGAAGCATCACTATGAACAAAGTTAGTGGAAGTGATAGAATTCCAGCTAAGCTAATTCACATCCTAAAAGATGATGCTGTTAAAGTACTGCGCTCAATATGTCAGCAAATTTAGAAAATTCAGCAGAGGCCTCAGGACTGGAAAAGTTCATTTTCATTCCAACCTTGAAGAAAGGCAATGGCAAAGAATATTCAAACTACCACACAATTGCATTCATCTCACATGCCAGCAAAGTAATGCTCAAAATTCTCCAAGACAGGCTTCAATAGTACATGAACTGTGAACTTCCAGATGTTCAAGTTGGTTTTAGAAAAGGCAGAGGAACAACATACCAAACTGCCAACATCTGTTGGATAATCGAAAAAGCAAGAGAGTTCCAGAAAAAAAAAAAAAATCTACTTTTGCTTTATGGACTATGCCAAAGCCTTTGACTGTGTGGATCACAATAAACTGGAAAATTCTTATAGGGATGAGAATACCAGACCACCTGACATGCCTCCTGAGAAATCTGTATGCAGGTCAAGGAGCAACAGTTAGAACTGGACATGTAACAACAGACTGGTTCCAAATTGGGAAAGGAGTACATCAAGGCTATATATTGTCACCCTGCTTATTTAATTTATATGCAGAGTGAAATGTGAAATGTCGAGCTGGATGAAGCACAAAATGGAGTCAAGATTGCTGGGAGAAATGTCAATAATCACAAATATGCAGATGACACCACCCTTATGGCAGAAAATGAAGAGGAACTGAAGAGGTTCTTGATGAAAGTGAAAGAGGAGAGTGAAAACGCTGACTTAAAACTCAGCATTCAGAAAACTAACATCATGGCATCTGGTCCAATCACTTTGTAGCAAATAGATAGGGATACAATGGAAACAGTGAGAGACTATTAATTTGGGCTGCAAAATCACTGCAGATGGTGACTGCAGCCATGAAATTAAAAGACACTTGCTCCTTGGAAGAAAAGCTATAACTAACCTAGACAGCATATTAAAAAGCAGAGACATTACTTTGCTGACAAAGGTCTCTCTAGTCAGAGCTATGTTTTCTCCAGTAGTCATGTATGGATGTGAGAGTAGGACCATAAAAAAGCTGAGTGCAAAAGGATCAATGCTTTTGAACTGTGGTGTTGAAGAAGACTCTTGAGAGTCCCTTGGACTGTAAAAAGGTCAAACCAGTCCAAAAGAAATTAGTCCTGCATATTCACTGGAAGGACTGATGGTAAAGCTGAAACTCCAATATTTGGGCCACCTGATGTGAAAAACTGACTCTGGAAAATACCATGATGCTGGGAAAAAATGAAGGTCGGAGGAGAAGGGGATGACAAAAGATGAGATCATTGGATGGCACAATTGACTTGATGGACATGAGTTTTAGCAAGTTCCAGGATTTGGTGACAGGCATGGAAGCCTGGCATTCTGCAGTCCATGGAGTCACAAAGTGTTGGACCAAACTGAGTGACTTAATTGAACTGACAGACTGAAAAAAGACAACCCTCATTAGTGGTGTCGAAAGAGCTGGCTGTCACTAGCAGTATTGTGGAAACTATGTAATGAACTCAGGGAAGGCAATGGCACCCCCTCCAGTACTCTTGCCTGGAAAATCCCATGAATGGAGGAGCCTGGTAGGCTGTAGTCCATGCGGTCGGGAAGAGTGGGACAAGACCGAACTACTTCACTTTCATTTTTCACTTTCATACATTGGAGAAGGAAATAGCAACCCACTCCAGTGTTCTTATCTGGAGAATCCCAGGGACTGGAGAGCCTGATGGGCTGCCGTCTATGGGGTCCCACAGAGTCGGATGCAACTGAAGCAACTTAGCAGCAGCAGTAGCATGTAATGTACTAAATGATTATGAGCTTCTGGTTAATAGCTGAAGGGATAATTGACATGACTTGGATGCTGTTTTCTCATTTGATATTATTTTCCAAGAAATAGAAAAGCTCAGGACATACAGAAAACCCCTGGCACATAATTAGGCAAACATGAAAGATAACAAGGACCCTGGAACTGATTTTTATTTACAACTGGGAAATATAAAAATAGGAATTCCTTTAAGTAACTAAGTATTATTAAAACCCAGCTTTATATAAAGGGTTCAGTCAACTGTATTGCAGGCACAATGGTTGTTAAAATGTCTGAATTGATTAAAATATGGGGAAAAAAATCACTCAGAGAAGATATCTAAGATGTGGCTCTCCCATGGAACAGGTATATGTTCAATATCAGTTCAGTTCAGTTCACTTCAGTCACTCATTCATGTCCAACTCTTTGTGACCCCATAAATCACAGCATGCCAGGCCTCCCTGTCCATCACCAACTCCTGGAGTTTACCCAAACCCATGTCCATGGAGTCAGTGATGAAATTCAGACATCTCATGCTTTGTCGCCCCTTCTCCTCCTGCCCTCAATCTTTCCCAGCATCAGGGTCTTTTCAAATGAGTCAGCTCTTTGCATTAGGTGGCCAAAGTATTTGAGTTTCAGCTTCAACATAAGTCTTTCCAATGAAAACCCAGGACTGATATTTAGGATGGACAGATTTTATCTCCTTGCAGTCCAAGGGACTCAAGAGTCTTCACCAACACAACAGTTCAAAAACATCAATTCTTCTGTGGTCAGCTTTCTTTATAGTCCAACTCTCACACCCATACAGGACCACTGGAGAAAACATAGCCTTGACTAGATGGACCTTAGCTGACAGAGTAATGTCTCTGCTTTTTAATACGCTGTCTAGGTTGGCCATAACTCTCATTCCAAGGAGTAACTGTCTTCTAATTTCATGGCTGCAGTCACCATCTGCAGTGATTTTGGAGCCCAAAAAATAAAGTTTGACACTGTTTTCACTGTTTCCCCATCTATTTTCCATGAAGTGATGGGACCAGATGCCAAGATCTTAGTTTTCTGAATGTTGAGCTTTAAGCCAACTTTTTCATTCTCCTCTTTCATTTTCATCAAGAGGCCCTTCATTTCCTCTTCACTTTCTGCCATAAGGGTGATGTCATCTGCACATCTGAGGTTATTGATGTTTCTCCCAGCAATCTTGATTCCAGCTTGTGCTTCCTCCAGCGAAGCTTTTCTCATGATGTACTCTGCATATAAGTTAAATAAGCAGGGTGACAGTATACAGCCTCGGCACACTCCTTTTCCTATTAGGAACCAGTCTGTTGTTCCATGTCCATGCTTCCTGACCTGCATACAGTTTTCTCAAGAGGCAGGTCAGGCAGTCTGGAATTCTCTTCTCTTTCAGAATTTTTCACAATTTATTGTGATCCATACAGTCAAAGGTTTTGGCATAGTCAAGAAAGCAGAAATAGATGTTTTTCTGGAACTCTCTTGCTTTTTTCATGATCCAGCGGATGTTGGGAATTTGATCTCTGGTTCCTCTGCCTTTTCTAAAACCAGCTTGAACATCAGGAAGTTCATGGTTCGTGAACTGCTGAAGCTTTTCTTGGAGAATTTTGAGCATTACTTTACTAGCGTGTGAGATGAGTGCAATTGTGCGGTAGTTTAAGCATTCTTTGGCATTGCCTTTGGGATTGGAATGAAAATTGACCTTCTCCAGTCCTGTGGCCACTGCTGAGTTTTCCAAATTTGTTGGCATATTGAGTGCAGCACTTTCACAGCATCATCTTTCAGGATTTGAAATAGCTCAACTGGAATTCCACCACCTCCACAAGCTTTGTTTGTAGTGTTGCTTCCTAAGGCCCACTTGACTTCGCTTTCCAAGATGTCTGGCTCTAGTTGAGTGTGAGAGATCACATCATTGTGATTCTCTGAGGCTTGAAGATTTTTGTACAGTTCCTTTGTGTACTCTTGCCACCTCTTCTTAATTTCTTCTGCTTCTTTTAGAGCTCTACTGTTTCTGTCCCTTTGTGAGCCCATCTTTGCATGAAATTTTCCCTTGGTATCTCTAATTTTCTTGAAGAGATCTCTAGTCTTTCCCATTCTATTGTTGTCCTCTATTTCTTTGGATTGATCACTGAGGAAGGCTTTCTTATTTCTCCTTGCTATTCTTTGAAACTCTGCATTCAAATGGGTATATCTTTCCTTTTCTCCTTTGCTTTTCACTTCTCTTTTTTCACAGCTATTTGTAAGACTGCCATTTTGCTTTTGTGCATTGCTTTTTCTTGGGGATAATCTTGATTCTTGTCTCCTGTAAAAAGTCAGGAAACTCCATCCATAATTTATCAGGCACTCTATCAGATCTAGTCCCTTAAATATGTTCAATATTCCTGTTACTAAACATAAAGTGAGAGGTCTATCTAGAAAATAATTATCAGTAAAATATTTGTCACACAGAACTAACTGGAAGTGAATGCAGTAGACAGAAGATCAAATAAGGTTTGGAGAGAATTGTAATGCTCAAGGAACTACAAGTTTGAATTAAAAGATAAAGTAACAGTTTAAGACATCAATTGTTTATTAAGTTATCAACTTTCTCATAGAGAAAAAGCAGGCTGAAAAATCTCTCTTAAAGAGAGCCTAGAAGGATGGCAAAAAAGGAGGTCCTCAGAGATAGCACAGCCAGGATCTCTGAAATACAACAGGCTGGAGAGAAGATCTGAGACTTAAGACACACGATCCATCTTGGGTACCTCTTAACTTTTCCTTTTCAAGATTTCATAAATACTATGGACCAGTATTTTTCACGTGGTCTTCTTTCTTTATTTTTACAAATAAATGTGAATGTGGTAAATATAATCAAGCCAGCCGATGTTATCACTCTGAGTTAGATGAGTGAGGACATTAAAACTAGGAAGTACATCTGTGATTGAATGACATTGTTGTTTCCTCTTGGGAAGAAAGGCTGTTAAATTTCCCGGTGAATTAAAAGATGAACACTTAGGATTCAGAAGATGCTCATATTTAGATTTCTTTACAAATCTCAAGTAATCTTTTCTCTTCCCTACAGGTATATTTTAACTGTTATCTACTATACCTTTCAAGTCACACTTCGTCACATGTCTTTCTTTGGCTCTCTGACTATGATCAGCAGAGAAACATTCCTCTTGCCAGCAGAAACTTTCAGAGCCATTCTGTGGTATCTTATATCATCATAATAGTAATTTCCCGAGACTGGTTATTTCATTACCCTGGGTTTCAAAATGAAAACAATAATCATGGAGATTGAGCATGAGAAGTAAATAATCCTGTGTTTTTGCAAGTCAGAGAAATTTGGGGGCTACTGGTAACCAGAGCGAAATCAAGTGGAAGATGACCAAGACAAATCCACCACTGACTCCAGTTTATTTGACTCATCCCAGGTGAAAATGTCTTTGTGATTAGTAATCAAAAAGATGGTTGTAATGAGATAACTTTATTTCCACTCTTTCTTGAAATATTCTGAAAGACAAATAAATTAATGAAATTAAAAAAATATGAAACCAATTACAGGGTTAAACTATGTGTTAAAAGTAAGTACTACATTTTTCAATTCACTATTTAAGTCAATTCGCTGACTTGAGTAAGTTTCTAGGCAAAGGGAAATGGGGACACTGTCTGTATGTAGTGGAAGACCTCATGGGAGTTGAAACTGGAGGGAAAATATCATACACTGACAGTGATGTCATATTTGACTGTCACCTAACTTCATAGTTGAGAGAGAATGGCAGAAGAAATCCTTGATGTAGTAAGGAATCCCAATGGTCAGAATGAAATGCAGATATTCTGAAATTTAATACCACAGGTGAAAAATAACACCAGAATAAATACAATGAGCAGTAAATGGAGAGACACAGTGGAAATGAAAAGTACAAAATATGTAAAATTAAAGTTAAAAAAAAATAAATGATACAAAAGACAGAGCAAGAGGATTTAAAATACTTACAATTAGTGCTTTTGATTAA
This sequence comes from Capricornis sumatraensis, assembly GCF_032405125.1. Classification (NCBI taxonomy): domain Eukaryota; kingdom Metazoa; phylum Chordata; class Mammalia; order Artiodactyla; family Bovidae; genus Capricornis; species Capricornis sumatraensis. Next base: position 121,751,373 of record NC_091071.1, on the reverse strand, counting down.
AAGAACAAAGATAAGTGAAGAAAAAAATGCATCTAATTAAATCATTTCTAAATGAACAAATTCTGTTTATGGCTTCAAGGGACATTCATGTGTCAAAAATCATTTCAGAAGAATGAGCAATGAATTGTCAACAATTCCAAACATAACAAGGATCCCAATAGTAAAAGCAATTCAAAAGGAAATTCTGGCTGCTCTCAGATAGCCACAGAGAAGCAATTTATGTTTCTGGAGTAAATTGTGGTGACGGTCATACAGGGTAGAGTTGTCTTTAAATTCATCAGGTTGTATACATTAATAAGTACAGTTTTGGTGTCTCAGATGATAAATAGTCTGCCTGTAATGCGGGACACCTGAGTTTGATCCCTGGGTCAGGAAGATCCCCTGGAGAAGGAAATGGCAACCCACTCCAGTATTCTTGCCTGGAAAATCCCATGTATGGAAGAGACTGGCACGCTACGGTCAATAGACTCATAAAGAGTCAGACATGACTGAGCGACTTCACTTTCTTTCACTTTGACATGTCAATCATACCTCGATAAATTAGTTTAAAAAAGTAATACAATGGAGCAATTTCTACAATATTATGAAGAAAATAAGCTAGTGATTCTCTAACAGTATGTCCAAGTAAGTCATTTTATTTTATTTTTTATTTTGTTATTCATCACAGATTTATTCTTGCATCAGATTTTAATGTTATTTTATTTTGACTGTGCTTTGGAGCATGTGGGATCTTAGTTTCCCAACCAGGCACTGAATCCATACCCTCTGCAGTGGAAGCTCAGAATCTTAACCACTGGGTTGCCGGGGAAGTCCCAAGTTGCCATTTTAATTTGCAGGTTATAGACACACCTATACAATCATTTAAAGTTTGGAGAAGCTATGTCAAAGTGACTCCTACTTGAGAACAAAAATGAAAACTCAATCCAACTAAGAAATGAGTCCAAAAAAGTAACTTGAAAATAAAATGCACTGTTAAAAATATTTGATAGTGAGAATGTACTTCCATTAAAGTAGAATGGATTTGTTGTTGTTCCGAGCCTCAGTAGTGTCTTGACTAATTTCAACCTCATGGACTACAGAATGCAGGGCTTCCCTGTCCTTCATTATCTCCCCAAGTTTGTTCAAACTCGTGTCTATCGAGTCAGTGATGCTGTCCAATCGTGTCATCCTCTATTGTCCCCTTCTCCTCTTGCCTTTGATCTTTCCCAGTATCAGCTCTTTTCCAATGAGTCAGTTCTTTGCATCAGGTGGCCAAAGTATTGGAGCTTCTTATTCACCATCAGTCATTCCAATGAATACTCAGGATTGATTTCTTTAGGATTGACTGGTTTGATCTTCTTGCAGTCCAAGAGTCTCTCAAGAGTCTTATCCAACACTGCAGTTCAAAAGCATCAGTTATTTGGTGCTCATATTCCTTTATAGTCCAACTCTCACATCCAAACATGACTACTGGAAAAGCCATAGCTTTTGACTAGATGGATCTTTGTCAGCAAAGTGATGTCTCTGCTTTTTAATACACTGCCTAGGTTTGCCATAGCTTTCCTTCCAAGGAGCATCTTTTAGTTTCATGGCTACAGTCACCATCTGCAGTGATTTTGCAGCCCAATAAAATAAAGCCCGTCAGTCTTTTCATTGTTTCCCCATCTATTTGCCATGAAGTGATGGGACTGGATGCCATGATATCAGTTTTTTGAATGTTGAGTTTTAAACCAGCTTTTTTACATTGCTCTTTCACCTTCATCAAGAGGCATTTTAGTTCTTTGCTTTCTGCCATAGGGTGGTGTCATCTGAATATCTGAGGTTATTGATATTTCTCTTGAGCAATCTTGATTCCAGCTTGTGCTTCATCCAGCCCAGCATTTCACATGATGTACTCTGCATATAAGTTAAATAAGCAGGGTGACAATATACAGACTTGATGTAACCCTTTCACAATTTTGAACCAGACGCTTGTTCCATGTCCAGTTCTAACTGTTGCTTCTTTACCTGCATAGAGATTTCTCAGGAGGCAAGTAATATAGTCTGGTATTCCCATCTGTTAAGAATTTTCCACAGTTTGGTGTGATCCATACAGTCAAAGGCCTTAGCATATGAAACAGAAGTAGATGTTTTTCTGGAATTCTCTTGCTTTTTCTATGATCCACCAGATGTTGGTAATTTAATCTTTGGGTCCTCTGCCTTTTCTAAATTCAGCTTGTATATCTTGAAATTCTCAGTTCACATTCTGTTGAAGCCTAGTTGAGTACTATTACCTGGTAGAGTATAAAATGTAGACTAGAAGGTAAAAAAAATCAACAAATTTTAACAATGTAGAAATCATAGTTTAAATTTTTAAAAAATCTGGATATGAAGTGAAGGAAGACAGAGGTATTACATGTGTGCATTACATGTGTATTACATTACTTTTTTTTTTTTTTTTTTTTTTTGCCTTAAGAAAAAATCAGTGGATACTCAACATGGATAAAATATGTTCTTTAAAATTAGGATGATCTTTAAATATTTATACCATTTCTTGAAAAATAATTTTGCATGTATATGTCTTGCAATAATATTCATCCTTACTTCAGATTCAGTACTTCAGATTTTTTTTTCCTTGAGCTAATTTAAATAATATGAAATGTATGCTTAATTTAAATAACATGCCTGCTATAATCCTGGCTTTTAACTATTTATTCTCTTTCTTTAAAAGTTAAATTTTCTCTGCCTCTTTTCTCTATATTTATGTACTTTTCCTCCTTTCTGCCTTCTATTTGTAGATATAAGTGATATCTGGAATAATGTTCATAAAATATATGAAATGGTTGTTTCTGAAATTGGAAGTTGGAGTCATTTTTGTCTTCCTCTACTTTTCTGTAAAGGAAAAGTAAAATTTACTTAAAAGTTACATAAAAACTTACATAAAAGTTACATTTATGACCTTTCCCCCCCTCATTTTTAATAAATATATGTCATTTAAAAATTAAACTATACTTTTAAAATGAACTCACTCTTTTTACAGTATGTGAAGCAGCAAGATTCTTCACAATACCTCAGGACTGTATGCTCACCAATTCCCTTGTCCTGGGTAATCTTCCAGTTAACAGTGGTTAATTCAGGTCCCCTTGGGACCTTGTATTCTTTATCTATACAGCAAATGGCTTGGACTAGGTGTTTTCTGAACTACCTTAAGGCTATGTGCTCTATGGTTCTAACTAGATCCCCAAGGACTCAGACAATTAAATTGTGGTTGAAATAATAAATAGAAAATGTACTTTAAAAATTGTGGAAGACAAAAATGAAGCTTAAAAAACATTTTCTGGCCACATTCCAAAGTTTCCACTATTCTATTGATTGAGAGAACATATGAATTGCACTTTAATCAATGCTCAGTGAACATTAAATTGACCTTGAATTCATGGCCAGTGTTGAAGTGCAGGTTTTCATCAGTTTAATGCAGCTGGCAGTGAAGAGCCAAATGGAGAAGCTCTGATTGTGCCTCAAGGCTGGAATTTATTATATTTTCAGTAAAAACAATTTTTGAAGTAAGATGACGGTTTTCCTCTGAATTGTTTCATTAAAATTTGATCAGAGAGAAGAACGCTTCTATTTAACTTCAGAAAATGTAATTTTGGCTTCCACTCACAGTGAGAAGTTTTCCACAGTGTTGCTCATAGTTGTGGAGATCACTAGGATGAATTATATTTCCTTGTGAAGTACTATTCCAAAAACACAGCCATCAGGAACAATACCATCTATTTGTCAAACTTGTCTTAGAAAAACTACATACTTGTAAATATTGTCCATTTATAATATCTGCTTGCATGCCACTCGTGAATGTTCTTGAATATTTTGTTGCAATAAATAATAGCTGTGCTCAGGACTGGAACTTTAATCAGTAAAGAAATATCATTTACCAACTAGTCTTTCTTGTCCATTAAATATTTAGATTCTCCTTACTGTAAAGCAGAGGCATGAGAAAGGCACAACTACCTTCCTGGTTATGTGTGGGAGACACAGTTTGGCCATGGTTTTGGTATTCAGTTCTACTGCAAAAAAAAAAAAAAAAAAAAGTTTAATCTCCAGTATTATTTTAAAGCAGACTTTCTTTTAAAATTTCAATCCAATTTTATGCCCATTATCCTTTCTACCAACAAGCCATCCTGGAGACTAAGATTAATACCATTTTAAAAGAACAGGAGATAATTTCACTGTTGGCACTATTATGAATAAAAGTGCCTATTTCTCCCTGAGGTATATCTCACAGAGCCTAGCAACAAATTACAGTGTATTTACAAAATAAATTTAATAAATAAAATAAAACACTGCCTTGTTACTATATAGAAAGAACAAAAATGATTCCATTATAAATATAAGCAGACCTTCTGTTAGACATTTTTGTTAAGTCTAGGACAGAAGAAGTTAGGACTAAGGATTTGTCATTTGAAGTTTAACATTTTGAGAATCAATTGATCTTCCTGGAAGCCAAACACACACACACACACACGCAGATACATAGACACACACAAACATGAGTATAACAAATATCAACAAAAAAAAAGTGGAAATTTTTGCAGACAAATATTAACTCTCATCATCCCTGTCCTCTAGTGTCACTTGTGGCTTCCTTGATGGCTCAGTAGGTAAAGAATCCACCTGCAGTGCAGAGACACAGGAGATGCGGGTCTGATCCTTGGGTCAGGAAGAACCTCTGGAGGAGGAAATAACAGCCCACTCCAGAATACTTGCCTGGGAAATCCCACAGACAGAGGATCCTGACAGGCTACAGTTTCTCGGGTTGCAAAGAGTCAGACACAACTGAGCAGGCACATACTACATAGATATAATCACACGAGCCCTTAAAAAGAGAAGCAGAAGATGAAATTATAAAAACCCAAAAGACAAGAAAAATTCTATGCACTATTATTGGCTTCTGAGATGGACAGGGCTGTGAGCCAAGAGATGTGAGCAGACTCTACAAACTAAGGGAAACATCAGACCAATAGCTAGACCTTCCAGCTAGCAAGGGAATGGAATCTTGGTCTTACAGTTGCAGAGAACTGAATTCAACCTGAATGAAGCTGATGAATTATCTCCCAGAGCCTCCAGATAAGAGCCTGAAATGGCCCATATGTTGGTTTCAGTCTGTGAGATCCTAATAGGGAAACCAGTTGTTCTTACTATGCCTGGACTTCTGACCCAGTAATAAGATAAACATTTTTTTTTTGCTTTAGGCTCATTCATTTGTGATAATTGGTTACATAGCAAGAGGAAATAAAGACAAGAGGCAAGTGAGTGGTTGCCAAAAGGACAAGGCCAGCATTGGAAGATAGGAATGCTGTCAACATAAACAGATAGCATGAAGAGTTCCTTCATGGTGATGGAGCAATTCTGTATCTTGATTTTAGGAGTGATTTCACTAATTTATAAGTGGAAAGCACTGCATATAACTGAACACTCCCATATTCATTCAGATATACACACACATAGAAAAGGTTCATATAAATAATGGTGAAAACTGAATAAGGTCTATAGTCTAGTCAATGGTATTGCATTCATATCAGTCTTCTGGTTTTTATATTGAACTATAGACATTATTTTGCCGACTAAGGTCCGTATAGTCAAGACTATGGTTTTTCCTGTGGTCATGTATGGATGTGAGAGTTGGACTGTGAAGAAGGCTGAGCACCAAAGAATTGATACTTTTGAACTGTGGTGTTGGAGCAGACTCTTGAGAGTCCCTTGGACTGCAAGGAGATCCAACCAGTCCATTCTGAAGGAGATCAGCCCTGGGATTTCTTTGGAAGGAATGACGCTAAAGCTGAAGCTCCAGTACTTTGGCCACCTCATGGGAAGAGTTGACTCATTGGAAAAGACTCTGATGCTGGGAAGGATTGGGGGCAGGAGGAGAAGGGGACGACAGAGGATGAGTTGGCTGGATGGCATCATGGACTCGATGATCATTGAGTCTGAGTGAACTGCGGGAGATGGTGATGGACAGGGAGGCCTGGCGTGCTGCGATTCATGGGGTTGCAAAGAGTTGGACACGACTAAGCGACTGAATTGAACTGAACTGAACTGATAGGTAAGTTGTCACCACTGGGGAAGTTAGGTGAATGGCAAATGAACTGTATGCCTTTTTTTTTTTTTTTTTCATTTAGGTAGAGTTGATAGCATTATTGATTCAATTTTGACATATTGATATTATTGACAAAATGAACATAAGTTTGAACAGTATCTCCAGGAGATACTGGAGGACAGAAGAGTCTGGCATGTTACAGTCCATGAAGTCACAAAGAGTCAGACACACTTAGCAACTGAAGAACAAGAGTTGATTTACAATATTATGTTAGTTTTGGGTGTACAGCAAAGTGATGCAATTATACATGCATCTATATTCTTTTTTTCTGATTGTTTTCCCTGAAATCTGTACACTTTTGCAACTTCCTATGAATCTTCAATGATTTCAGAGGTTTTTAAAACAATGAAAAAATGAAACTGACCATTACAATGTAGACCATCCATCTCTTAGTAAATCTTTGAAGCAAAATGTATCCCAAAGTTGACCTCATCTCAGAGTTGTGAGATTCAACAATAGATTAAATTTTCTTTTTTTATTTATTTATTATTATTATTATTATTTTAATTTTAAAATCTTTAATTCTTACATGCGTTCCCAAACATGAACCCCCTTCCCACCTCCCTCCCCATTCATAATGAAATTCATCTCTTGTACTTGAACTGTGTAACTGAATTTAATCCTCATACTGATGATCAGATCTGGTTACCAACACTTTCAGATTACAGACAAGTGTATATGAACCTCAGAAAAATGACTTATCTAGGATCACAGGTTTACCTTGAACCAAAGATAATGGACAAAGGAATCTTTTTTTGACAAATCACTGCTACTCCAAAAAGCAACAGAATAGAACTAAGGATAATGTAGGAAGACTGAAACATGCAGATTTTTAGAATCCCAGAGTCGTAATTACTATAGAGATAATTTTTTTTTTCCTCTCCTCAGAGTAGAGATGATGGAGAAAAGAACGTTTATAGAAGTTTGTTGGCCACCCATAAATTTTTGATGCAATTGGGCTTAAGTGAAAATAGTTTGGCCTGGCACAAGAATACTGCATTTATTCATAAAAATGTCCAACCACCTCTAAGTAACTTTTGTATTTATTACTTAAAAGGCCCTCAAAACATCCTGTGGAGAAGGAAATAGCAACACACTCCAGTATTCTCCCCTGAAGAATTCCATTGTCAGAGGAGCCTGGTGGGCTACAGTCCATGGAGTAGCAAAGTGTTGGATACAACTGAGTGATGAACACACAAACTTCCTGAAGTCAACTAGACTTTTTTTTTTTTTTTTAAGAAGGAATAGCATTTCAAAAATTACATTGTTTGCATTTTTAAATTAAGTGAACAAGTTTAGAAAGGCCATTTTTTCCTCCTTTACAAAAATAAACCAACTTTAGTAAGTTTCAGATGCAAAACAAGAGGTCCACCACAGACATTTATTTCAACAAAGTTATTTAAGATTCCCCTTTTCTTAAAGTGCTCCAGGAATCAGATGGGCGACTATGGACTAAAATCAACCTTATCAAGTATTGGCAAAGGTTATAGCTAGGAAAGCCTTTGCTTGTTGAATGGAAGAGGTATCACACAACTGAGTAATTGATAATACTTTGAATTTGAATTAAGTTAGGTTTTGAGATCTGCTTCTAGCCAGTTGATCTCTTGAAATATGTGGGCTGTGCGATGTTTTTTGGTTGCTCTATGATTTTCTTCTTTCTTCTAGATTTCACATATTCTTAATTTGTTTTACAGATTATTTTTTTTCCCCTTTGCAATAAACCAATGTGGATAAGAGAGCCCAAAAGGGAATTAATCAGTTTTGGTGATTAATATTGCTCCGAAATTAGGATTAAAGTAAAACTTTTCTTTAAGATAATACAGAGGACAACATACTCTGAGGATACAGTAAGTATTCTAAGCTTTCCTCTCCCAGACATCTTCCCTCAGGCACTGAGACTGCAGCCATCCAATACATGGGGACAGGCAGAAAGAAGAGACTTCACAAATCAATTATATTTCAATAGCTAATTTTTAACACGTCTGGCAATGAGATATTTCCATTCTTCTCTCTTATTTGTTATTTATGTAGGAGTGAGTAGCTGCAGTAGTGATCCTGGCTGTTGTCTAAAGAAGTTCTGACACAAGGCCTCAGTGTTACATATCACATACATCCCACAGTATTAGCTGTCTTGTTGAGCAGGGGCTTTCTCTGCCACAAAGGACAGTTCATTTCCTTTTCTGCCTAAGAAAGTTTCTAGTTTCTCTGCTACCTTCTTTGCATGGAATGATTTACTACTACCATGAGAATCATAATGAAAAAAAAGCCATTTTTATGTTATAGATAAACCAACAAGCTCCAGTAGGCTTCCCTAGCTGTGTGTGTGGAATTATCATTGATAGCTAAAAATATAACTCTCTTGTTTGGGAGGTCCAACAGCTCAAGAAACATGGCCATCCCTGCTGGGTTGCCAGTGCACTTAATGAACTGAGTAACTTCAGAGCTGATGAAACAGACATGGTCAATGCAGTCATGAAATTGACTGTTGGCAAAGTACTCAAAGGCAAAACCAATATCATGGTCATTGAGTCAGCTTGGAGGATACAGCAGTGAGACATCTAATTGCCGCAGTACACTGTCCATGTAACTCAAGACTACTGGATCCATCTTGTACTTACTAGGGGTGTTCAGAAATTCCAGAAGCTGCCTTGGACCTCACCACCACTTCCAGCCTCCAAGCAGCTCTGTAGAGGTTGCAAAAGTAACTAGAATTTTTATTAGGAATTCTATAATATTCAGACCATTGATAGAAACAGTTTTCATGATGAATATTTTCACTTGATCTTCATTATATTTTTCACATAGCTTTGCCCAGTTGACGACAAGCTTTTGCAGGTTAAGCATTGCGTTCTATTTTATTTCTAGCCTGAACTAAGGTAAAAACCGCCTAATGCATAGCAGGGGAGCTTAATGATATGGAACATAAATAGTGAGGAAGTGTCCTCCCCCACCAAGGACATAAGATTTTACTTTAGCATTGTTTTCAGTCAAAACTCTAATGGAGAATTAAGATTGCAACTTGTTGAAACATCTTAGAAAATACATACAAATGTATTGCCAAATATATGCCTAAAATTAAAGGAAGTGTGTGTTTAATTTTGTCCTTTCAAAAAAAAGAAGAAGAAGAAAAATATGAGAGGAGAAAAGGAAAAGTTTTAAAGTTGTTGGGGAAAAAAAAACAAAAAAACAAAAACCTGTTTACTCAAGTTCACTCTGTCTTGATTTTCTAGAATAAGTCAGACCAAAATAAAGAAAAAAAGAAGCTACTTAAATATTTACCCTTGGAATTTATTAGTTCTAAAATAGGCTGATGTATTGGGTTAGTCAAAAAGTTGTTTCACGTATCACTTCATGGAAAATAGATGAGGAAATAATGGAAACAGTAACAGACTTTACCTTTTGGGGCTCCAAAACCACTGCAGATGGTGACTGCAACCATGAAATTAAAAGATACTTGCTCCTTGGAAGAAAAGCTATGACCAACCTAGACAGCACATTAAAAAACAGAGATATTACTTTGCCAACAAAGGTCCATCTAGTCAAAGCTATGGTTTTTCCAGGAGTCATGTATGGATGTGAGCATTGGACTATAAAGAAAACTGAGCACCAAAGAATTGATGCTTTTGAAATGTGGTGTTGGAGAAGACTCTTGAGAGTCCCTTGAAATGCAAGGAGATCAAACCAGTCAATCCTAAAGGAAATCAATCCTGAATATTCATTGGAAGGACTGATGCTGAAGCTGAAACTCCAATATTTTGGCCACCTGATATGGAGAACTGACTCACTGGAAAAGACCCTGATGCTGGGAAAGATTGAAGGCGGGGAGAAGGGGATGACAGAGGATGATATGGTTGGATGGCATCACCAACTGTATGGACATGGCTTTGAGCTGCTGTGGCAGCTGGTTATGGACATGGAAGCCTGGCGTGCTGCAGTCCATGGGGTCACAAAGAGTCGGACATGACTGAGCGACTGAACTGAACTATGGAAAATTCTGAATGAAACTTTTGGCCAACCCAATACTTAGCTAGTTTAAGAATAATGCAAATTTATTAATGATAGTTAATAAATTAATTATACAAGTATTATTTTTATGGGGCTTACCAGGTGGTGCTAATGGTAAAGAATCTGCCTACCAATGAAGGAGACCTAAGGGATTTGTGTTCAATCCCTGGGTCAGGAAGATTCATTCCTTGGAAGAGAAAATGGCAACTCATTCCAATATTCTTGCCTGGAAAATCCCATGAACAGAGGAGCCTGGTGGGCTACAGTTCATGGGGTCACAAAGAGTCGTACACAACTGAGCACGCACACAATTGTTAGGGGAAGCCAAAGGCATTTTGGCATTAAGGTTATTAGTTTTTGAATTTGACATGATGGAATTTAAAAACTTGCCTTAAATTGTTTTTTTTTTTTTCCCCCCCCCTCTGAGACAGAATATTCAATCTCTGTTAAGAAAAAGACAGTGCAATAATCACCCTTATAACAAAGGCAAAGAGATCTTAATGGGATGGAGTCAATTCAACCACCAGAAAAGAGACTTGAAGTATCTGTTAAGATGAAGGCATGAGAGAAACTGGGAACAAAAACAAGGGTTAGAAAGATACCTATAGGACTAGTACCTATTCAGCTGGCAGTATACACCTCAGCAGATTTCTTTTAGATATAAAAAATTTGATGATGCTTTTGAAAAGGACCAATGGATGAGGGTTAAATTTAAAAAAAAAAATGTAAAGAGTAAATCATTTTTTACTTTCAAAACATTAGTAATTTCATGTGGTTCAACCTATAGTATAAGACAGAAAATGAAACAGATTTAAGAGAGCAATCTTTTTTCCTAAAAGGGTGGTGGATACATATACAAAACTATTTTTATCATTCCTTATAAGTTGCAGGGCATGGGCATTTCAAAAAGAAGCATCTAAATTCATATATTGAATCAGTATGCTCTGCTTTCTGGGATCAGCAGCAAGGTTTGATCCTCCAAAAAATTCTTCTTCATGCAGTATGCATATCGTGCATGAAAAATGAAGTCTCTGAACTTCCTCATGGGAGATCATTGTACCATTCACTAGTTCTCATTAAAATCTCTCTCGTCCTGATTCCTATCTTAAATTTTCCTTTCATTAATTTCTTCTATTATGTCCATTCATGCCCAATTTTATGTGAATATATGTGCACTGGTCTTGAAAAATAATCTCACCAGTTTTATTTTAGAGGAATATTTGATTATAACACTTGAGAAAGTGCAAGCTTGGTACTCATATTCAAGTGGCAGATTCATCTTAATGTTTAACACCTATTTGTCATTAAAAACTTTTTTTTGGTTTTTAGTATGCTCAAATTTGATTGTTAATTAAAATTTCATTGCATATATCTTGGGAACCTGCAATTCAAGAAGGCTGATGAAATGTAAATGATTTGATGTACATGTGAAAATAGGATAAGAGGTCAGACATAATTTATAATAATCACTGTTAATTATTGAGATTGTTCAATGAGTTATGAGAAAACTGGGGCCACTTTATTTACACATATTAGAATAATATCAACGTTGATAAGCACAATAATATGTTTTTATTGCTCCCATCTCTCAAAAATAACCATCTTTAAAATTATTTTTCATTATAGGTTATTGCAAGATATTGACTATAGTTTCCTGTGCAAGTGAAAGTCACTCAGTTGTGTCCGACTCTTTCAGACCCCATGGACCATATAGTCCTTGGAACTCTCCTGGCCAGAATACTGGAGTATGTTGCTGCTGCTGCTGCTAAGTCGCTTCAGTAGTGTCCAACTCTGTGCGACCCCATAGACAGCAGCCCACCAGGCTGCCCCGTCCCTGGGATTCTCCAGGCAAGAACACTGGAGTGGGTTGCCATTTCCTTCTCCAATGCATGAAAGTGAAAAGTGAAAGTGAAGTCGCTCAGTCGTGTCCAACTCTTAGCGACCCCATGGACTGCGGCCCACCAGGCTCCTCCATCCATGGGATTTTCCAGCCAAGAGTGCTGGAGTGGGGTGCCATTGCCTTCTCTGACTGGAGTATGTAGCCTTTCCCTTCTCCAGGGGATCTTCCCAACCAAGGGATCAAACCTAGGTCTCCTGAATTGCAGGTGGATTCTTTACCAACTGAGCCACAAGGGAAGCCCTGTGCTATACAGTAAACCTTTGTTGCTTGCTGTATATCTATGTTTTATAACTAGAAATGCAGCATTCTATTTATATTAAGTCAAACAAGTGGAATGAAAATGTCATAAACATTGTAGCTGGGGAAAAATTCATGTTTTCTAAAATATATATTACATGTATTATTTACATATATGTATACAAAAGAGATGTTCTTGAGAAAGAACATTTAAAAAAAAAGAGATGGAAAAGTCGGAAAACATAAACTAGATAAAATAATTTCAAGAATGATATATGTGTATTTGTATAACTGAATCACCTTGACGTGCACCTGAAATATTGTAAGTCAACTATACTTCAGTAAAATATATATATTAAGAAAAAAATAGCTGTCTTTTTATCTCACTCTTTCTGGTTGTCACTCCATTCCTCTCTTTATCTTTCAGCAAAGTGTCTTCAAGTATATGTCCATACCTACTACCTCTAATTTTACTTCTGTGTTCTCTCTTGAAACCCCCTTAGTCAGGCAGTCATCTCTCGCAGTTCAGGGAAACTGTTTCTGTCAAGATGGGCATGGCCTTCACATTGCTAAATTCAGTGCTTACTCTCATTAGCAGTATTTGACACGACCCATCTTTCTCTCCCCCCAGAAAAAAATTTCTTCATTTAATTTTCAAGACATGTTAATGGACTGCTCCCCCTCACCCTTCTGACAAAATTTAGCTACATCTTTTCACTTTTCTTTTATCTCTTATCACTAAATGTTAGAATTCAAGACACAGGATTCAATTCACGTCTCTTCCCTGTCTCCTTTCTACACTCACCACTGAACCACACATGATTTTATGACTCTAAATACAAGATATATGTTCATATTTTCCAGATGTATCTCTCCAATCCAGGCTTCTGCCTTGATGTCCAGACTCTTCTATAATATGTTTAAAACTGAGTTCATGTTAAATCAGTTCAGTTCAGTACAGTCACTCAGTAGTGTCCAACTCTTTGCAACCCCATGAACCACAGCACTCCAGGCCTCCCTGTCCATCACCAACTCTCGGACTTTAACCAAATTCATGTTCATTGAATTAGTGATGCTATTCAACCATCGCATCCTCTGTCATCCTCTTCTCCTCCTTCCCTCAATCTTTTCCAGCATCAAAGCCTTTTCAAATGAATCAGCTCTTCACATCAGGTGGACAAAATATTGGACTTTCAGCTTCAACATCAGTCCTTCCAATGAACACCCAGGACTGGTTGGATCTCCTTGCAGTCCAAGGGACTCTCAAGAGTCTTTTCCAACACCACAGTTCAAAAGCATTAATTCTTCTGTGCTCAGCTTTCTTTATAGTCCAACTCTTACATTCTGTAGGAGATCAGTCCTGGGTGTTCATTGGAAGGATTGATGTTGAAGCTGAAACTCCAATACATTGGCCACTTGATGCGAAGAGCTGACTCATTGGAAAAGACCCTGATGCTGGGAAGGAGTGAGGGCAGGAGAAGAAGGGGAAAACAGAGGATGAGATGGTGGGATGGCATCATTGACTCAATGGACATGGGTTTGGGCAGACTCCAGGAGTTGGTGATGGACAGGGAGGCCTGGCATGCTGCCATTCATGGGGTCACAAAGAGTCGAACATGACTGAGCAACTAAACTGAACAGAACTCACATTCATACATGACTACTGGGCAAATAATAGCCTTGAGTAGACAGATCTTTGTTGACAAAGTGATGTCTCTGCTTTTCAATATGCTGTCTAGGTTGATCATAACTTTTCTTCCAAGGAGTAAGCGTCTTTTAATTTCATGGCTGTAATCACCATCTGCAGTAATTTTGCAGCCCAAAAAATAAAGTCTTAAACTGTTTCCACTGTTTCCCCATCTATTTCCCATGAAGTGATGGGACCAGATGCCATGATCTTTGTTTTCTGAATGTTGAGCTTTAAGCCAACTTTTTCACTCTCCTCTTTTCACTTTCATCAAGAGGCTCTTTAGTTCTTCTTCACTTTCTGCCATAAGGGTGGTATCATCTGCATATCTGAGGTTATTGATATTACTCCTAGCAATCTTGATTCCAGCTTGTGTTTCTTCCAGTCCAGCGTTTCTCATGATGTACTCTGCATAGAAGTTAAATAAGCAGGGTGATAATATGCAGCCTTGACTTACTCCTTTTCCTATTTGGAACCAGTCTGTTGTTCCATGTCTGGTTCTAACTGTTGCTTCCTGACCTGCCTACAGATTTCTCAAGAGGCAGGTCAGGTGGTCTGGTATTACGATCTCTTTCAGAATTTTCCACTGTTTATTGTGATCCACACAATCAAAGTCTTTGGTATAGTCAATAAAGCAGAAATAATGTTTTTCTGGAACTCTATTGCTTTTTCCATGATCCAGTGGATGTTGGCAATTTTATCTCTGGTTCCTCTGCCTTTTCTAAAACGAGCTTGAACATCTGGAAGTTCATGTACACATATTGTTGAAGCCTGGCTTGAAGAATTTTGAACATTACTTTACATCCTCAAATGTGCCCTTCTCAGTCTTTTCAGTCAACCTTCTACAGTCATCCTTTGGTATCTGCAGAGGGTTGGTTCCAGGACACCCATGGATAATAAAATCCTTAAATCCTCAATTCCTTACATAAAATGTCATAGTACAGTGGGCTGTCTGTAACTCACTGAAGAATCACCCACCAGAGAATCAACTATAATCAATTTTGACTCCAATTTCTGTAATATTCCACTTCTAAATATAACAGAAAAGTGCAAACCTGACTCAATGTTGGATCAATTCCTTGAGCTCCAACATTTGTGCTCTGTTACCTATGCTTAGCCATGCTAGCTTGGCACCTTTTGTAAATGAACATTGTCTATAACCTGAAGTATACAAGATAGCCCATTTTCAAGATTCTGACTTTTAAATGTATAACACTTTCATTGGTATACAGATAAAAAAGTTGTAGAACCTAGAATAATATTTATCTCCTTAGAGGTTTCTAGAAACATTGCAACCATACCCTCCTGGGCAGCTGCAGGAAAAACAGGATTCTGGCACCAAGATGTTTGCAACAACCAGCCACCCACACCAGCTTTGTCCCCCGCCCCCCTTTTAGTATTAAAAAAGCCTGGAGTCTAACTTGGGTAAAATGAGTGTTTTGGAAACTTGTTCACCATTTCATTAGTCTTCTGCTTTTCTGAACAAAGTCACTATTCACTGCCCCAAGATCTGGTCTCTCAATTTATTGGTCTGTCATGTGGTAAGCAGTATAAGCTTGGACTTGATAACACAAACTGTTAGCATATTCTATGGGTTTACTTTAAAAATTTGTATAGATTGTGATGACTTATCATCAATTTCACTGCTCTCTCTGTGGTCCAAACCACCATTATCTGTATCTGGTTTGTTGTAAACAACTGTTTGCTATTGTCTGACCTTTCCATTTGTTCTCCTTAATCTATTTTTCAACATAGCAACCAGATCTAGCTTGTTAAAATATAAATCAGCTATTTTTCTTCTTTATTCAAAATCTTCAGATATTCTTCCTCCTTCATGGAATAAAAGCCAAAGTTTTAACCCAGATCATCAAAGCTCATAAGGCTTCTTTCCCCACTTTTGTATCTCTCTTGTTTTTTCTCCTTAGACTGTCACTGATATGTTTGCCTCTTTCTCCATGAGAATAGATTTTTCTACTGTTTTCACTGTCACAGTACACAGCATGATATTTAGTACATAATAGAAACTCAAGAATATTGATTGATTTGATTAAACTAATTGTCTATTATTGTTGTTATTATAAAAGAGTATCTAAGTCATAAGCTTATATCTAGCATGATACTAAAATAAATATTGAACAATGGGAAGCATATTAATCAGCTGTTCTATTAACTAGCTTAACATACTTTTTAATTAGCAAAAGAAATTGATGCAGTCATTTTTTGAGTAGACAACCTTCATGCATTTATTTTAGCACTTTTTAGGAAATGCATTTATGCACCATTTGACATTAATAAATTAAGTGCTATTATCTCTTCATTTATAATCACTATTTACATAAACACTAAGGAATTGGGTATAGCTATTTATAGAATTACAACCTGCATTGCCATAAAATACTACATGAAGAAATTAGTCTAAGAAAGTACAGAGAGTAGTTGGGATATTTGTTAATTTTTGAAATTTAGATAATTTTCTTAGAGTTGTAAGTTAAACTGAAATTTCATAATACTTTAATATTTTAACTTCAATATACCATGTAGTTTTACTGAAAATTGATATCATTCAGGTGTGGGTTTTTTTTTAGGAATTCTCTAATTATTTAGATTATTTTTTTCCTTTGGCCTACAATATATGCTTGGCTGGCCAGTTTCCACATTAACTAAGTAGTCATTTTTTCTTCTAAATGATAACAGTTACTATTTAAATATTTTCTGTGTAAAATTATATCGGAGAGAGAATGTTTTGGCTGCAAAGTTGGGACTCATATAGTCAAAGTTATGACAAAATAACTTGAATGTGAGCCTAATCTTTAACTTTGATATCAATCAAGTAATAGATTGAGACTTCCTTAAATTGGAAATCAACTTGGAAGCATTTTACCATGAATCTGATTGAAGCATTAAGGGAAAATATTTTATTTTCAAATTCTTATTGAAAGTTAATGTTATGTCATGAGAAGTGGTAATTAATAATTCTAAGAGAAACTCTGGCAATAGAAGTTGTGTGAATAGGAGAGCAACTGGAATTTGTTAGATCTGGTGTGTATAATTTGAGAGTACATAATATTTATTGCATTTTAGTGGTAAACACATTAATAAGCCCTTCTCTTAAGTTTCATGCCTCATTGAGACATCAAGATTTTATAAAAAAACATACATCACATGTTTATAAAAATTTCCACTGACAAATTGTATATGAAATATTCATTTATAATATTTATAGTGTTTATAGATATTTAATTTATAGTTATAGATATTTACAGTATTTATAGATAGGATTACATTAATTAACAATCTTTATTTATCTAGTCTGCTCATTCAAATTTTCCTGAAAGTGCTTTTTAGATCAACTTATTCAGAGTTATCTAAATGTCCTAATGCTTGGAGAGGATTAAACATGAATTTGACCCATTATGAAAGCATGAATAGAGTAGTAATAGAGCAGTATTAATACATAAATGCATATATAGAATATATTATAAAATGAGTGAGTGAGTGAGTGAAGTCGCTCAGACGTGTCTGACTCTTTGCGATCCCATGGACTGTAGCCTACCAGGCTGCTCCCTCCACGGGATTCTCCAGGCAAGAGTACTGGAGTGGGGTGCCATTTCCTTCTCCAGGGGATCTTCCCAACCCAGGGATCGAACCCAGGTCTCCCGCATTCCAGGCAGATGGTTTAACCTCTGAGTCACATTTTTATCTCTCTGTTACTCCATCTTTTAAAACTATTAATTTGAATTTTTCCACATTGAGAGAAATTTAGAGACATATGATTTAAAGTCTAGGCCATATGATATTTATAAAATTAACTTCAGGGATTTGTGAGAAGCACCTCAAAGAGTCAATTGGACAAAAGCTGAAACTGAGAAACAGTTACCATATGATGAAGCAACAAGCATGTTGTGAATAATAAGACATGGTAGGTAGAGAGCACAAAGAGATTTTCCATTGGAGCTCCAAATTTAAAGCCACAAAGATGGATGTAAACGGCAGCCATAATTTTGAAATTCAGCTACCTCTTACCTAAGCAACTGTGCTATTTAGGGTAAATGATTTCTCAGTAACACTGATTTGCCTAAAGAATACTGGGAGTCTTGCAGTGGATCATACCTTAAAATCAAGTAGCCACATTAAAATAAAACTTACATTTTCTACAGTAAAATTTTAAAATTACAGACTGTTGATTTAAAATAAGGAATTATTTTCATTTTCTATAGTTCCCAAATCTGTTTTTCTGTTATCAATTTTTATGCAATTGAGATATAATGCTTAGTTTTAAAATAACTTGAAATTTATGTCAATAGGTTTTCCTTTATTCCCTTTATTTCTATCTCAGAAATTTCTAAGTTTTGATTATATAATGTGTTCTTTACTTTGTGACAAGAATATTTTTTCCAGCTCATTTGTGCAAGCCTAGAACCCACCTACCAAATTGTTGAGAATTATCATTATGGAGTCTGAACAATTGCTTTGATTCACCATATCTTAATAGTTTCATTACACTTGTAAAAGTCAAAGAAAATAAGTTCTTAATAAGCACTGATTATGAATATGCTTTAAACAACTGGAAGGGAAAAGTTTAACCTATTGCTCTTTTGATCTTCACATGTTTTTCAAATTTTATATAAATCAGAACCTTAAGTATTTAACCAGTATTAGTTGCATTAGTTTTACCTATTGAAAGAGTTTGAGTAACACAGAGAAACATAGTTTTCAGAAAAATAATTCTAGGTTTATTGACTATAGCAAGTTTTCCAAATGTCCTGCTGTTAAAGAGCCAATTCTTGCTTAGATGGAGACTTATTTTCTTCTGCAAACCAGTAGAATTCTTTTGATCAGGACAGAGACAAAATTAGTAAAGACACATTGGTTTTAAATGCTTCAGAGCACTAGCATTTGGAGGAATCCACTGAAGGAAATATAGACAATATTCTTTTGGTTTATCCTATAATCAATATTCTTGCCAAGTAATAGGGCTCATGTCTAAATGGACCTGTCATTTGATTTGGCTTTGAACTAAGCCTCCAGTACAACCTCAGATGTTCACATTTGGGTTTGGAATAATATGGCTGACATTTTGAGTTGTCATAAACCATTTTGTTGTTAAACATGAAGAACAGACTTCTTCTAAGTATTGTTAATTAATGTTCTCTGACAGTGCCTTATCACAGGCTAGTATTGGGTATTTGAAGGGTTTTTCCCTTTAATTTTGTATCACTGCTGTTATAATGTCTGATTCTGCTTCTTAACTTCTCTTTATTAAGTACATGTTGGTTCTGATGCCAAGTGGAGTTTTCAATGTTTCTGTAAGTGCCTCCATTATATATTATATTAATTTGTTAAATTAATTTATTCCTAAACCCAGGAAGAAGAAATATTGCATTCTTTCTAGGATGTAGCAATATTTTATCTCTGATGGTAAATAACCTGCCTATAATGTAGAATGCCCATTTTGATCCCTGGATTCAGGCAATTCCCTGGAGAGGGGAATGGTTACCCACTCCAGTATTCTTGCCTGGGAAATTCCATGGACCGAGGACCCTCGCAGGCAATAGCCCATGGGGTCACTAAGAGTCCGACATGACTGAGTGACTGACACTTCCCTTTTTCCCAAATATTTAAATTCTTCCAAATATTTAAAGACATGCAATTTCACTTTGAATAACCTAACCAAAAAAAGGCATTAGAATAGAAATAAAGCCACATATATTCTGTCAGCTATTCAAGTCACCTCAATTGTAAACCACAATGATTAAAAAATATAATAAAAATATGAAGGTGCCACCACTCTTGAACAGATTTTTAAACCATATGGCTCTAGATATGTAGCCTGGATCTCCCTTTTACAAAGTTTGTCAGTAGAGCAACCTACATAATCTGTCAATTTAATTTAATTTAATTTTAAGATCCATGTTTTTAGAAGTACTCAAACCTTAGACGTCATCTCCCCCAGAAAACCTTTGTAGTCCCTTGCCAATATAAGTTTAGTGATTTTTATAAATGCACCCTCTTTTGGCAGCTTGTTATTTTGTATTGCAATTTACTGTTTGCTTATGTGCTTCTGCAACAAGATCAACATCTACTTAAACTGGAGGCTGAGCCGCTTCTCTTTATTTCAGTTTCTAACACTTGTTTAAACTATAATAAAGGCTTCATGTATAATCACAATTATTTTTTCCTCATATTGATTAATAAGGTTGAAAAATATTATCCATATTTAATTAATCAAAGAAGAGCATATATATTCAATGAGTCAAGACAAAATCAAGATTACCTGATTATGCTATTATTTTAATTTGAAGTAACTGGTAAAAGTTTAATGAAAAGTCTAGGAGAAAATTTTAATATAGAAATATATCCCTGGATGATAAGATTCAATAACACAGCACTGATGTACATGCATGCATGCTCAGTAGTGTCCAACTCTGAGATCCCATGGACTGTAGCCCACTATGCTCCTCTGTCCATGGAATTTTCCAGGCAAGAATATTAGAATGGGTTGCCAATTTCTTCACAGAATCTTCCTGTATCAAGGATCTCTTGTGTCTATTTCATTGTTAGGCGGATTCTTTACCACTGTGCTGCCTGGTTTCTCTCCAAATCACTGGGTCCAACTGCACCATGTTGAAGGAGTTTCCTTGGAAAAAGAAAATGGGCAAGAAAATGCACAAGGAGGGAGAATAATATTTGGAAAAGAAGAAAATGAGCATAACTAGTTTGCCAAACCATATGACAAAGCCATAATAATTAAGTAAGTGTGAGATTTATGCAAAAATAAACAAAAAGATTTAAAAATAGAATCCATAAATAAGTCCATGCATATTACCATAATTTAGTTTGAATTAAGTGTGACATTTCAAATCAGTGGGGAAAAGATAAGGTATTCAATTAAAAATATTTAAACAACTGCTTATTTGAAAAAGAAAGTAAAGAGTCAGATACTTTTTTTATACATTCTCCTATCTTTCTGCCTCTCTTACATACATATATATGTATAAATACATACACACATATTTAATCAAGGCATATCAAATGTATTTTTTTAAAAACCCTTAAATATTTAATGAAAATGTAATATTTTCAACACTGGGAAAAATAAGACCCCTAAAATAAAACTTAAAATATTAAAGAAAAATACATATATTTATCAAAGTTAAAATGTCAAACTTATGGTTAACAAAAAGTAAAATGCTGTATGTAACAGTTTAAAAAAGATAAAAGGATGATAAATATAATTTCAGCTATTCTCTATAGAGTATATAAGAATGCCTTAACATATATAAGAAAAGAATAAACAAAAGCCTAGCCAAATTGTATAGAGACAATTTACAGAGGAAATTCATATAGTTAACAACTCATGAATAGATGCTAAGTGTCACTAGTGACCCTATAAAGCACATTTTAAAATACATTATAACGTGTTTTTACCCTTAAGGCTGAGAATTATTTAACAATAGAATCAAATATTGAAGTATTTTCAGGGAACATATTGATGATAGTTTAATCTATAAAGCAATTTTGTAGGGCAATTTGGCACAATTAGCTAACATTTAATATGTACATGCTGCAGTGTATATGGAAATTGAAATATAAAGTAGTAGGCATGAAACACATAATGTTATAAGCCAATGGCACCACAATAAATTTAAAACTTTTTAATAAAAAATAAAATGTGCATAATACATGGCTCAGTAATTTTAATCATGTGTTAATATACACCTAAAAGAACACTCCCATAGAAAGCAACTGAAAATATATATATTGTAGCATTGTTTATAATAGAACAACAATAGAAAACAATCTACTGTGTGTGTGTATGCTGTGTGCTAATTTGCTCTAGTAATGTCTGACTCTGCGACACTATGGACCATAGCCCACCAGGCTTCTCTATCCATGGGATTCTCCAGGTAAGAATACTGCAGTGGGTTGTCATGCCCTCCTCCAGGGGATCGTCAAGACTCAGAGTTCAGACCAGTGTCTCTTAAGGACCTACTATATATCACAGGAAATGCTACTCAATATTCTGTAATAACTTACATGGAAAATGAGTATGAAAAAGAATTTATATATGTATATTTATAACTAAATCACATTACATAGGAAGCTAAAACAATTTTGTAAATCAACTATACTCCAAAATAAAATAAAAATTAAAGAGAAACATAAAACAGTTATGATTCCAGATGGCACAATATTATCCAATAGGTTAAAAGAATAAAAATTGCATTTTTGTTAACCCACAGATATCTAAGTTTTATATGTTATAGCAGCTAGCATTATCATAATCAATATATAATTGGTAATGTAAGTGGGATTCTTCTATTTAAATAGCCTCATCTATGTTATTCAGTGCTTGAGTGGCAAGGAAACCAGTGTTAGAGGTTGGAAAGAGGGAGTCTCATGTTACTGAGTTCTAGAAGACTTAGCTTCTGTCAGCAAGTCTGAGAAAGCAAACACATCTACCAAGTTTATGAATCCAGCAGAAGAGTTTGGAAAATAGACTTTTAGTTGAATATTTGATATGAACTGGCTTCATTTAGTAAAGTATTAGAATAAGAGATAAACTTTAAAAAACTGGTTGAAAAGCAGAGATGAAAGAAAAAAATAAAAAGGGTTGATAAATGTGGGGTCAAAACCGGTTGGAAAAGTCAACTATTTCTAGATATAAAACAGAAAAAAAAAAATTGAAATGCCTCTGAGAAACAAAGTTTCTGCTATTAGGTGATATATTAGGTATATATATAATATTTGCTATATTAGGATACAGACACCCAAGACTGGGAAAGATATATATATATATATAATATTATAATATAATTTATAAAGATTAGCTAGACAGGTAGATAGCTCTGTATCTATATTTCCAGAGAGAGAAAAAAGCAAGGATGGAAGGAAGGAAGAAAGAAAAGAAAGCCTGGGAAATAATTTGGATATGACTAAAGGCACATGACTTGATTAAGAAAGTAAGTGAGTAGCTCATTATTAAGTGGAAGGAATTGTATTCCCAGACAAACCATGAGCTGGGGTCTATGAAGAAGAAGAAGAAGAAACCTTTACACAGACATGAAGGAGGCAGCAAAAGCTATGTATGCACAATAAAGCACATTCTTCAACATCCACTTCAGATGTGCCCATGCTTATAAACAGATGAGGAAAACTCTCATAACACAGGGCCAAGAGTAGTGGAAAATAATACACAGAAAACAAATATCCCAGAAAACAACTGAGGCCTAAGCAAAGACCTTCTCCAGTGTCAGATCAGATAGCTCTCCCAATAATTGCAATGGATGATTTCAACATCTTCAAGGATTAGTAATAACTTTAAGCCTTCTGTTTCTCTGTTTTACAATAAATGTGGTTTGATAATGTGGGTACTCGTTACAGCTTCACTACTGTACATAGAGTTTTTCTATGGGGGAGGGAATAAATAGTCTTTTTTTTCTTGGTTACCAGACCTTGAAAAAAATACATAGCTTATTGTTGCTTGTTTTCACACTTCACTTTTAAAAAGATATTGTATTGCAGATAATTTTCTGGTATTTTCATTTTTTCACACAAAATGATTTTACAACTCATATATATTGTTGCCAGGGTCCAGCCCTGCAGGATCCAGGGGAACCCGAAGGAAAAATGGCATTGGTGATTGATTTAGAGAGAGATAAGGAAAGAATGTTGAAGATAAGAAAATAGAGGAGAGAAAGAGGCTGATATTCCTTGGTTTACATAGAAAGCCAATAAAACTCCAAGGCAATGGCATAGAATGTTCAAACTACCATACAGTTGTGCTCATTTTACGTGCTAGCAATGTAATGCTGAAAATCCTTCACCTTAGGTTTCTGCAGTATCTGAACTGAAAACTTACAGATGTACAAGTTGGGTTTAGAAAAGGTAAAGGAACCGGAGATCAAGTTGCCAACATCCATTGGATCATAGAAAAGGCAAGAAAATTTTAAAAAGCCATCTATTTCTGCTTCATAGACTACACGAAAGCATTTGCCTGTGTGGATCACCACAGGGCTTCCCAGGTGGCACTAGTGATAAAGAAACTGCCTGCCAGTGCAGGAGATAAAAGAGACCTGGGTTTGATCCCTCGGTCAAGAAGATCTCTGAAGAAGGGAATGGCTACAACAAACTGTGGAAATTCTTCAGGATATGAGAATACCAGACCACCTTAACTGCCTCCTGAGAAGCCTGTATGCAGGACGAGAGCAACATTTATAACCAGACATGGAATAATGAACTGTTTCAAAATTCGGAAAGGAGTAAAGCAAGGCTGTATATTGCCATCCTGCTTACTTAACTTCTATGCAGAGCACATCATGTGAAATGCCAGAGTGGATGAAGCACAAACTGGAATCAAGATTGCTGGATGAGATAGCAACAACCTAAGATATGCAGATGATACCACTCTAATGGCAAAAGGTATAAAGGAACTAAAGAGCCTCTGGATGAAAGTGAAAGAGGAGAGTGAAAAAACTGACTTAAAACTCAACATTCAACAAACTAAAATCATGGCATCTGGTCCCATCATTTCATGGAAAGTAGATGGGGAAACTGTGGAAACAGTGACAGACTTTATGTACTTGGGTTCCAAAATCACTGCAGATGGTGACTGCAGCCATGAAATTAAAAGACACTTGCTCCTTGGAACAAAAGCTATGACAAATTTAGATAATGTATTAAGAAACAGAGACATAATTTTGCCAAGAAAAGTCCATATAATCAAAGTTCTGGTTTGTCCAATAGTCTCATATGGATATGAGAGTTGGATCATAAAGAAGGCTGAGCACTAAAGAACTGAGGTTTGCAAATTGTGGTGCTAGAGAAGACTCTTAAGAGTTCCTTGAACAGTAAGGAGATCAAATCAGTCAATCCTAAAAGAAATTAACTCTAAATATTCACTGAAAGGGCTGATGCTGAAGCTACAATACTTTGGTCACCTGATACAAAGGACTGACTCATTGGAAAAGACCCTGATGCTGGGAAAGATTGACAGAAAGAGAAGGGAGCAACAAAGGATGAGATGGTTGGATGGCATCACCAACTCAATGGACATTAGTTTAAGCAAACTCTGGGATATAGTGAAGAACAGAGAAGCCTGGTGTGCTGCAGTTCATGGCATCACAAAGAGTTGGACATGACTTAGAAAGTGAGCAAAAACAGCAGTAAAAAGTCACAGGTTTAGAAAACCACCTAATGGTTACCAGGTGGGCAAGCGGGGAAAGGATAAACTTGGAGGTTGAGATTGACATAAACACTACTATATTTAAAATAGATAATTAATAAGAGCCCACTGTATAGAACAGGTAACTCTACTTGATACTCTGTAATAAACTAAATGAGAAAGAAATCTAAAAAAGAGTAGATATATAGATAGATAGATAGATAGATATGGATAGATAGTCGGATAACTAATTCAGTTTGCTGCACATCTGAAACCAGTACAACGGTGTAAATCAACTAACTTCACTACAATAAAAATTTTTTAAAATTAAAAAAATTAATGAAAAGTTTTATCTTATTATCTTATCATGTTCATCTTACCATGGACAATTGGGTCATGTTCACTTTTGGTTTTATAATTATTCTTCCATATATTTCCCAGTAAAGTTTGGCAAATCTTGGGTATATGATTAAGAACACTACTGCTAGATCTAAGGGTGTGTAGATATTCAGCTTCAAGAAATAACATCAAAGTCCCCAGTGAGAATATACGTGATAGCAATTATTAAAGAGTCTATTATGATTTACCTTTTTTCCAACATGTGGGATTTTAAAACTGCTTAATTTTGCCAGTTTTAAGGTTATCAAAAAAAATCATATATATATATATATACACTAAATAATTATATTTTCTCTTCTATGAAAGTGTTAGTTGCTCAGTCATGTACAACTCTTTGCTAAACCATGGATTATAGCCTACCAAGCTCCTCTCTCCATGGGATTCTCCAGGCAAGAATACTGGACTGGGTTGCCATTCCCTTCAGGGCATCTTCCCAAACCAGGGATCAAACCCAGATCTTCTATGTTAGAGGTAGATTATTTACCTGCTGTGCTACCAGGGAAGCCCAATACAATGTTCTTTTCTATATAATGTTCATTCTGTTCTGACTTGTTTCATGTTATTGATTTTGTGGTTTGTTATACATTCATAATGTTATTTATTGGTTATCTGGGTTTTAAATTTATTCTGGAGATCTATAGCTTATCTTTCCACTTAGTGATTGGCAATTAGATTTTGGAATATTCAAATTTATGAACATTTTTATAGCTAACCCTTTTTATATTTTATTTAGGAAACTGTTCTCTAGCCAGAAGTTAGAAAAGCATTCATCTAGATTTTTGCTTATGAATCAACCTTCTTAAACCATTAGGGGTTGATGTTTGTGTAGCATGTTTACTATTATTATTTTTGTACATTATGTTACATTTATTGAAATTTGCCTCAGGTTCTTTGTTGGATATATTATATAAGTCTACAAAAAAATGTATACAGAAACTGGCCACGTTATAGATGGTGGGGTAGTGTACAGGATAAAAGAGCAGACAATGTAGGAAATAGATCATTTTATTCTGCCAATGACTGGCCACAAACAATAAAAAGACTATTGAACAGCAAGTGTAAAGGAACAGCTGTGGAATACAGAATGAGGTCCTAGAAGCTTATCTTGCTTGACATAATGCTACAGAGCTCAATTAACCTAACTTTATGATTGCTTCCTTTACTATGATGGTTTTCCACTGAGTTGAAATGGGCTTCAAGTTCAGATTTTCTTTTCTTCTCTTTTCCCCTTGTGTTGAAATTTAATATTCTCTACCCTGAACCTGAGATGGGTCAGCAATAAACATCTCATAAAATCATCAAATTATAAACAGAGAGACCTAAAGTTCTCAGTTATATAAGTATAGGTGATGATAAGAAACACAGAAGAAAATTTTAAAGTATAGAATTCAGGACTCTAATATTGGGACTTGCTAATTAAATAATTTTTTCTTTGGACCAAGAAATGATTCCAAAATATTATACAGGCAATTTTAACAATTAAACAAACTTGGGAAGTGTCAAAAAGTTAACACTTTTCAGTTTGCAAGCAAGAAAGTTTTGGGTAAGACTGTTGAAGCTGAAACTCCGATACTTTGGCCACCTGATCCGAAGAGCTGACTCACTTGAAAAGACGCTGATGCTGATGAAAATTGAGGGCAGAGGGAGAAGGGGACGACAGTGGATGAGATAGTTGGGTAGCATCACCGACTCAATGGACATGAGTTTGAGTGAACTCCAGGAGTTGATGATGGACAGGAAGGCCTAGCGTGCTGTGGTTCATGGGGTCGCAAAGAGTTGGACATGACTGAGTGAATGAACTGAACTGCACCACTTTTAGCAGTGGAATATATAGAAGGTTCAAGACCCTAGGTTCAGTAATACAATAGAAGTGAGATTTCATATTTACCTACAGGTGATGTAAACATAAGTAAAATGTATATATATGCATTTATAGACAGAACCTGCATGTGTGAGACAGACATGCACCCTTATACCTTGATTTCTACTCGAGAGAAAGAAGCAGTAGAAATAAAATTCACTTGAAACCTAAAATAAGGAGGGTTTCCGATTTCCAATTCTCCATGTTAAGGACCTTGGAAATTGCCAATCCACCTTAACAGCAAGTAAAAAGCCAAACACATTAGATCAAATGGACTTATTATAGGTAGATAGATAATGATAAAGAGACAGATAGACAGAGAACATTCCATCCAAAGCAGCAGAATACATATTTTTCTCAAGTACACATGAAACTATTCAGAACATAGCACATGCTCAGCCAAAATTCAAATTTCAATGCTTAAAATTTAAATCATATTAAGCATCTTTCCCAACCACAATTAAACAAAAAATCAGTTACAAGCAGAAAACTAGAAAGTCACCAGTATGTGGCGGTTAAGCAACATGCTGCTGAGTATCAATGGGTCAATGAACAAATTAAAAACTGAAAATACACTGGAGCTGGTATCAAAAAGTTTTACACCTCCTCTTACTGCTCATTTCTTTCCAAGAATTATACGAAGTTAAGGATTAGCAAAAGTGAAAGAGAAAAGTGAAAAATTTGGTTTAAAACTCAGCATTCAGAAAACTAAGATCATGGCATCTGGTCCCATCACTTCATGGCAAATAGATAGGGAAGCACTGGACACAGCAAGAGACTTTATATTGGGGGGCTTGAAAATCACTGCAGATTATGACTGCAGCCATGAAATTAAAAGATGCTTACTCCTTGGAAGAATAGTTATGACCGACCTAGACAGCATATTAAAAACCAGAGACATTACTTTGCCAGCAAAGGTCCATCTAGTCAATGCTATGGTTTTTCCAGTAGTCATGTATGGATGTGAGAATTGAACCATAAAGAAAGCTGAGCATCAAAGACCTGATGTTTTTGAACTGTGGTGTTGGAGAAGACTTGAGAATCTCTTGGACTGCAAGGAGATCCAACCAGTCCAACCTAAAGGAAATAAGTCCTGACTATCCATTGGAAGCACTGATGCTGAAGCTGAAGCTCCAATATTTTGGCCACCTGAGGGGAAGAACTGACTCATTTGAAAAGACCCTGATGCTGGGAAAGGTTGAAAGTGGAAGGAGAAGGGGATGACTGAGGATGAGACTGTCAGATGGCATCACCGACTCAATGGACATGAGTTTGAGTAAACTCTGGGAGTTGGTGATGGACAGGGAGGCCTGGGGTGCTGCAGTCCATGGGGTCACAAAAAGTCAGACATGATTGAGCGTCTGAATTGAAGTGAAATGCATCATTTTGGATTGAAGGACGAGAGCACTAAGGATTCATCAGATTGTGACTACTTCCTTTTAAATCTATATCTTAAAGCCACTAATGAAAACTTGTCTAAAATTGGTCATCGAGGCCTCTTATGATAATTCCAGATCTCTCCTTGATCGTTAAGATCACTATGGAGTGAAAATTTAACAGTTTTAAAGATGTTCCCTTTCCTTTGTGTTCCTGATCACACTGCGTAGTGCTCATCTCTTTTAATCTCTCAAGGGATATTCAATGAATCCTGTGTCAGAAATGAATTTGGAAA
This sequence comes from Capricornis sumatraensis, assembly GCF_032405125.1. NCBI lineage: Eukaryota > Metazoa > Chordata > Mammalia > Artiodactyla > Bovidae > Capricornis > Capricornis sumatraensis. The sequence continues at coordinate 121,722,333 of NC_091071.1, read as the reverse complement.
CACACAGAGATCTGTAATCATGGTCTATTTCCCCTCCATGCCTAAAGGTTGAAGCAGCCTTTCCTTCTTAACCCTTGAAGTACCAAGAATTTGATGAGATCTACTCAAATATTAGATCATTACTAATTCCATGCTTTAAGGATAACTATTCTCAGTGGCAGCATAAAAACGCTTCACCTGTGGAAGCATAGAAAACTACCTGTCTTATCTCAAATAAGACATAACATATTCCCGTAACCTCCTACTTAAACTATTTCTATTCTGCCTGAATTGTTTCTTTTAGCTTTTCTTATAGTGAGGATCTGCTGGTGATGAATTTTTAATTTTGTGTATCCGAAAAAAGTAATTTCTTGTTTTAGTTTTTTTTTTTTCTTTTTCTGTTTTTTAAAAATATGTATTTACTTGGCTGTGGTAAGTCTTAATTGTGGCATGCAAGATCTTCTATCTACTCTGTGGCATGCAGGATCTTTAAGTTGCAATATACAGGATCTAGTTCCTTGACCAGGGATCCAACCAGCAACCCTTGCATTAGCAGCATGGAGTCTTAGCCACTGGGCCATTAGGGAAGTTCAAAGTCTTTATTTCAACTTACTTTTTGAAACTATATTCACTAAATGTAACACTAAATTTATGGTTATTTTGTTGTTTTTCATTTTTTTTTTCAGTTACTTAAGAACTATTCCACTCTTCTTACTTATCTTGTGCTTGAGCTTCATTGAGTTTCTTAGATATGTGTGTTTATAACTGTAATCAAATTTGTGCATTTTTATTTTTTTCAGCTATTTTTTTTTTTTTCAGTTTGCTTCCACCAGTATTTCAGTGCCATTTCTTCTAGTTAGTAAGTTTTTCCTTTGCACTGGTCTGAAAACTCCTTTTTTAGCCTGAATAAAGCTGTTAGATTTCTGCCTCTGATTATATAAAGCTCTGGGCTTCCCTAGTAGCTCAGCTGGTAAAGAATCCTCCTGCAATGCAGGAGACTCCAGTTCAATTCCTGGGTTGGGATGATCCCCTGGAGAAGGGATATGCTACCCAGTCCAGTGTTCTTGGACTTTCCTGGTGGCTAAGACAGTAAAGAATCTTCCTTCAATGTGGGAGACCTGGGTTCAGTCCCTGGCTTGGGAAGATCCCCTGGAGGAGAGCTTGACAACTTACTCCAGTATTCTTGCCTGGAGAATCCTCATCAACAGAGGAGCCTGGTGAGCTACAGTCCACGGGGTCACAAAGAGTAAGACATGACTAAGTACAGCACAGTGAGATTTTAGGCAGGCCATTTTACTGCTAGGGCATTATTTCCATCAACCAGAAAGTGCTGAATTAGATGATATCTAAGGTCCATCTCAGATAAAACAGTGTACATTTTTTTTCCTAAGACTATTTTCTTGTTATAGCACAAAAACTGTTTCAAACCATTTACAGAGAATGACATCTTTGCTCCTATGAGTACATGCAAAATAAGCACATGTGAGTATTATTTATGATCAAAGGATATCAATTTGTAATGACTCACATCATAAATAAAGAAAGAACTAAACTAGGACATGCTCAAAGATGACTGGGTAATGTTGTATGATAACTGTTGTTGACCATGGGGTAGGACATATGGTATTTTCTTCAAAAATTCTCAGTGATCCAAAATAAAACTAAACAAGTACGATTTTAGGAGTGATTCAGCATTCTTAAAAATAGTTATATGGTTTTAAACCATATAACCACTAGGGTGTTAATTATTCTGTTAAGAAAATTATTCAGATGTTGGATTAACAATGAGATTGAGGCTGGTTAGTAAGGTAAATGAGTATAGACTAGTTAAGGTGGCAATTACCTGGTAGCTTAGTTGGTAAAGAATCTGCCTGCAGTGAAGGGGACCCAGATTCAATTCCTGGGTTGAGAAGATGCCCTGGAGAAGGAAATGATAACCCACTCCAGTATTCTTGCCTGGAAAATTTCATGGACAGAGGAGCCTGGTGGGCTACAGTCTGTGGGGTTGTAAGAGTCCGACACAACTTAGTGAGACAGTGGTAAAGAGCCAGCCTGCCAGTGCAAAAGACATAAGAGATACTGGTTTAGTTTCTGTGTTTGGAAGATCCCCTGGAGGAAGATATGGCAATCCACTCCAGTATTCTTGCCTGTAGAATCCAATGGACAGAAGAACCTGGAGGGCTATGGTCCATAGGATCACAAAGAGTCAGACAAAACTGAAGTAACTTAGCACAAGCATGCACATACAGACAGGACTATGCTCAAAGTTTCCAGATATCAATGCTTCTATGAGAAATGACCCAGTCATGAAAACCTGAGAAAGATAAATTAATATGTAAAACTCCCAAGATAAATAATACTCACATGTGCTTATTTTACATGTACTCATAGGAGCAAAGATATCCTTCTTTGTACTTTGTGAGTAGTTTGAAATAGTTTTTGTGCTATAGCAAGAAAATAGTTAAGAAAATGATTAAGACAGTATTGTCTAACTTTGAGTGGATAAAATGGCATAGAGATGAAAGTTAGGAGTACATTATGCTAGAATGGATTGACCACGGGATTCGGGCATTTACAATGATATATATATTTCAGTGGAACACAAAACCATGGTTCCCTAGAGCTTTATTAATGAAAGTGTAATTGTGACTGAAAAGTAAATCAGTGGCAAGACAAGGATTCGAGAGAAGTGAAATCTCATAGTTTATGGTTTAAAAAAGAGGCTTTGAAAGAGAAAAGAACAAAACTCCTAGCATGAAAAGTAGAAATTGTGAAAATAGCCTTCAGATCTAAGCCTTGTGGGCTTCCCAGGTGGTTCAGAGGTATAAAGAATCCACCTGTCAATGCAGGAGATGTGGGTTTGATCCCTAGGACAGGAATATTCCCTGGAGCTGAAAATGGCAACCAACTCCAGTATTCCTGCCAGGAAAATCCCATGGACAGAGGAACCTGGTAGGCTATAGTCCATGGAGTAGCAAAGAGTCGAAAATATTTAGCGACTGAGCATGCAAGAATAACTAACTTTTTAGCATAAAAGTCTTAGGAAAGTGCTTACTGTTGGAGTAAGCTGCAAGAAGTGCAGGTCAGTACCAGCAAGGATGGGGAAAGAGTATCTGTGCAAAAATTTCAGAGGGTAAGTGTAAGAGTCCACAAGAAGACACATTTCCCACATGAACCACTTCTCTAGGTCTCACTATTTTCCCATTATTTTTAATAAAGTGAGTTTGGATTTGACAACTACCAGAGCTTTTCCTAGTTCTAAGATTTTCAATTTTTTGGTTCTCCAGGACAGATTTTCTCCCCTTGAATGTCCTCAAGTGATAAAAGGCACAGTCTGTTAAAGTGGCACTTGAACTCTCATGAGCCACGGATGACCTAGGTAGAAGTTTAGAAGGAGAAAAGGCACAAATATTGTATTTATAAGCAGAAGAACAGAAAAATAATGTAATCAGTTTGCTTAAAAATATACCAATATGATCACACAATAGATTATGGATGAAGAGGCAAGTTGTTGTGTTTAATTAAATGCAAAAATTCTACTCCCCCAAGAATATCTCTCACCTAATCTGATCATCTTTTGATTTTCATTACTTGCGACTGTATCGTTCAATACATTTTCTTCTTGTAATAAATTCTTAGGAACATGAGCCCTCACTAAAGCCATGTTATATTAAATCTTTCATGGTTAAAAAAAGGAGTTTCAAAATTCTGTATGTATTTTCAAATTTGGGGTTCAAGGCAAAAAGTAGTTTGGGAGACTGAAATATTATCAAAACTGTAAGCTGGAAAGTAATTTAATTTCAAAACCTTTCTTGGCTGAATGTGTCAATCAAATTGGTAAATATTTTTGGACATTGACCTGAGCTGTGGCAGGCATGCATAACACCTGACTTAAAGTTTAAACTTCACTGTGAGATGGATTGTATAAATAAACCATGCCATTTATACGATGGAATAAAATATCACTAATTAAAACAATGCCAGTTCTACAAGCCCATATAATTATGTAATGACCAACTTACAATGTTCCACCAGACATATTTTATATAAAAATAAGTATAATATGACATTTTGGTAGAAGAAAAGAAGTAAGCATGTATGTGTATATATATATATATATATATATATATATACACACACACACACGTATATATGTAAGTATTTAGTTAAGATACATAATGAAACTAACATGTTCCTTTAGAAAAAAATCATCAGGAGTCAAGAATGGCTTAATTTTTTCTTTATTTTTTATTTTTTTGAAATCATTGTGTAGCACTTGGAGTCTTAGTTCCCTGACTAACAATGGAACCAATGCCCCCTGAAGTGTAAGCATGGAGTCTTAACCACTGGACCACCAGGGAAGTCCCAAGGGTGGCTTTATTTTTAATCCATTCTGTTTAAAATGGTTTCTACAGCGGTTGTGAAGCAATGTGGTTGTTATGTAATAATTATACAAAAATTTTAAATGAGATAAATGTAAATGCGCTAATATTGAAGGTTTTCTCTTTACATATATATACACATATATAAATATATAAAAATATATAAATATATATGTATATATATATATATATATATTCTTATCAAAGAACCTAAGGAGCCAACTTGCACAGTGAATTCTCCCATATATATATGTGTGTGTGTGTGTGTGTGTGTGTGTGTGTGTGTACACACCCTACAGATGCACAGACATTACTCTACAGTTTAAATTTTCCAACTTATCCTTTCACTGTTTCCCTTGTGAGAGTAAGCTCTCACAATGCTCTTAGATAAAATTCCCTCATGCCATCCGGTCCCATCACTCCATGGGAAATAGATGCAGAAACAGTGGAAACATTGTCAGACTTTATTTTTGGGGGCTCCAAAATCACTGCAGATGGTGATTGCAGCCATGAAATCAAAAGATACTTACTCCTTTGAAGAAGTTATGACCAACCTAGATAGCATATTCAAAAGCAGAGACATTACTTTGCAAACTAAGATCCGTCTAGTCAAGGCTATGGTTTTTCCAGTAGTCATTTATGGACTGTGAAGAATGCTTAGTCCCAAAGAATTGATGCTTTTGAAATGTGGTTTTGGAGAAGACTCTTGAGAGTCCCCTGGACTGCAAGGAGATCCAACCAGTCCATTCTGAAGGAGATCAACCCTGGGATTTCTTTGGAAGAAATGATACTAAAGCTGAAACTCCAGTACTTTGGCCACCTCATGGGAAGAGCTGACTCATTGGAAAAGACTTTGATGCTGGGAGGGATTGGGGACAGTAGGAAAAGGGGATGACCGAGGATGAGATGGCTGGATGGCATCACGGACACGATGGACGTGAGTCTGAGTGAACTCTGGGAGGTGGTGATGGACAGGGAGGCCAGATGTGCTGTGATTCATAGGGTCGCAAAGAGTCGGACATGACTGAGCAACTGAACTGAACTGAACTGCCCCATAATATTCAATTTTTCTTCTTCTCAGGTAAATGTTCTCATTCTCATGTTAAAAAAAAAATATATATATATATATATATATATTGAGTGTAAATCAAGCATCCTTGCAGAGTCCGGACTGTCTGGTATTCTATTATAATAAGAATTCTACCTTTGTAAATATCAACAAAATCCAAGGACCATCACCACTCAAGTTTTAGCAATTTTCTGAGCATTTTCTCCAGGTTGGCTGTGAGGAGGGAGGACCAGTGAGGAAATAAGTCCTCTTTAAACCGGACTACTTGGTACCCTTAGTAGTCCAGCTCCATGCTCTTTGGATGTGGGACAATTTTAAAAGGGACTTTGCTGTAAGGGGCTGTTTTGAAAAGGTTCACAGCCAGGATCCTCTTTTCTGCTTTGATGCATGTATTTCTCTTTTATGTGGTTATATCTATAGTTTCTTCCCTTGTGGCTCAGAGGTTAAAGCGTCTGCCTGCAATGCGGGAGACCTGGGTTTGATCTCTGGGTCAGGCAGACTCCCTGGAGAAGGAAATGGCAACCCACTCCAGTATTCTTGCCTGGACAATCCCATGGATGGAGGAGCCTAATGGGCTACAGTCCATGGGGTCTCAAAGAGTCAGACTCGACTGAGCGACTTCACTTTCTTCTATTGTTAATGATGCTTAATTTAGAGCTTTCCAGTGCTGTCATTCCTTAAATTCTCTGGATTGTTGTATTTTTGACAGGAACTGCAAGGACTCATGCCATTCACTTGTACATTTTCTGTGTCTCTGGATTTGATCTCTTTCTCATGGATATTTCTGGTTCCCTGGGAAGACTCCTGAATCTTTAACTCAACAAAAATCCCTGAAATACAAAAAAATTTGCCAGGAGACAGCATGGGAGATCCCACCCATGACAAGGCCATGCGGAGAGACCTGACGGGCAAGGCGAGTCAGGTCTCAAGGGGTCCTCTGTCTGAGCATCTACCCTGAAACCATAATCTGTCTGTTTACTGTATGCTATACTATACTCTTCTGACATTACAGGGGGCTTTCCGCAACCACCTTTCTCTGGAAAAAGTTAACTTAGAGCTCCAACTGGTCTCCTGCATATGAAAGGAATGTCTCAGCTTAAAACCCTCTGATGGCCCTCTAACTTGCCTGACAGTTGGAGACTTTTACAATTTGTGATTGTTTACAGCCCCCTAACCATGAGGGGCACAAAGCTTAAAACATCTTAAAGATATACAGCCTTTTAGAGCTAAGAACTAGTTTGGTAAAGGGTTCCATTGTTGAGTTAATGTTCGCCGCCAGGCTTCCATATCCTTTATCTTTTAGGCACCTGGGAAAATATTAATCAATCTAAGCAGGATGCAGAAATAGGAATATAGTATTTTTTTTTTTATGTTAGCAATACTCTACTTTTGAGTTAATGAATTTTCTCTTTGTTACACATCATTGTACTACACTATCTTTGTTATAAATTGTTGTGTCCTTGCAATGTAAGAATGTAACTTTATTTATTGCTTTCTGAGAGTGACACCAGACTTTGGGAAGAGCAACACTATTACCTTTATCAGAAAAGGGCTGTAAAATGTTAATTGGCCCTCTGGCCAGAAGATGATACAAATCACCTAAGACTTGTGTATACAACTAGGTATGCAGAGAGAAAGCCTGGTCTCGATAAGAGTCAGGGCTGCTGACACTGCATAATTTTGTATTATCCATTGATCTCTATGTACAATCATAAGTATAAAAGGCCTTTCCGGATGATAGAGAATGGGCCAGTCACTGGAAAGACTGGTTTCCCCCGTGTCAAATCTCTCTCTCTCTCTCTTTCTCCCTCTCCCTCCCTCTCCTTTTCAGGCTGAATTCCCATCTGGGGCTTAGACACTCTCTGAGTCTACTTACTTGCCCTGGCTTCTAAGACCCACATGAGGGAGCCCAAAGCGGGGCACCCTCTGCTATTCAAGTGGGCACCAATGGCCTAACATAGACGGTGCAAGTTCCTTGTCTGGAACTTTATTGGTTTTCCACGTAAACCAAGTTATTCAGCCTCTTTTCTCCACTAATTTTCCTACCATACTATTTCTTCTCAATCTCTTTTTATATTTCTAAATAAGTAAGTTTTTCCTTGCCTACTTCAAATTACCTTCAAATTACCCTGTATCCAATGGGGCTGGACGCCAACAAGTGATGCCCGAACAGGGACTTGAGTTAATTTTTATAATTAATATATTAATTAATATATATTATGCATCAATAAGTTTATACTTATTGCTGTATATAAATACATATAGTTCTCCACATCAAATTTTATAACATGCTCTCTTCATAATAAATAACCTAAATGCTGATTCATCTAAAACAACAAAACACAAAGCCATTGATAAAGTAAAAAGACCTCCTCTCCAGACAATAAAACGGTCCCGATCCATTAATAACTAGCGGTTGAAGATGTGCTTATATTTTTCCACAAGACACAGATTCACCAATTTAGATCCCAGACAGGCTGATTCGTCATGTCACAGTCCCCCAGACATCTGGTTCCTCTGCCGCCGCCACCACACAAAACAGCCGCATGCCGAGAACCACAGACAGGGCCAGCCTGACTGATGGGATCCAGTGTGCTGCGCTCACAGCCGGTAGCCCCGCCAGCATCCGTCTGCGGTCACTTGGCTGCCACCAGACCTAAGGTCAGTTCAACAGAGAGCGGGGCAAGGGCAGCACCTGGGTGCCTGCCAACAAAAAAGACAAGATAAACATTGAGATCCCGGCGAGACTAACAGACTTGCTACAATGCAAACTCCAACCAAGAAACAATTCTACTTATTCTGTTTTAGCTTGTCTACCCTCTCCTTATGTTTTTCTCTTTACCAATGACTCCAAGAGACTTAATATACAAATAAATTATACAAGTAGACCCAATGTAGTGTCCTATGAACAATGTATGCTTTCATCTTGTTTAACTCCTCAATATAATGTTTGTTCTTTTATGGTATTAAAATGTCTACCCTACCTCATGGTGCCTATAACTGTAACTACTTATTGGTATGATAATTATGGTCTGGCTGTGTTACAACAACTACAGATTTGATGTGTCAACCATTTGTGGACTTACTTATCTTAAGAATATCAGCTTTAATAACTGCAGTTGCTTCTGTTACTGTGGCGACAATATCATTGACTCAATAAGTACATACTGCCCAATATGTTGATACTATATCTAAAAAATGTCTCTCTAATGCTGACAACACAAAATCTATAGACAAAACATTAAAAGTGAGGGTAGACACCCTAAAAAAAAATACATATTGAGACTAAATTACAGAGCCTAAAGATAAAAATGACTCTGTCATGTTATGCTGCCTACTGGTAGATATGTGTTACATCCCTGAAAATAAATGAGACAGATTTTAAATTAAAAACATTAAAAATATTTTAGGTATTTAAAATAGTTCAGATATTGGTTTAGATTTAAGAAAACTTCACAATCAGATTCAGACCATAAAACACTCCTGATTAGATTTTACTGCCACAAGAACAGCTAATGACTTTTTCCACACCTTCTCTAACTTTATTTCTGGAAAAAACATTCTGTCTACTATTTTTAACTATGCTGCTGTAGCTGTTGTGATTCTGCTTCTCATAATTATTTTCCTTATATTGTCAAAATTCTTTGACAAAACATTCAAAAACTCACAACTAAACTACACCTGGCTGTCTTCAAAAATAAAAAAGGAGGAGATGCCAGGAGCCAGCACGGGAGATCCCACCCATGACAAGGTTATGTGGAGAGACCTGATGGGCAAGGCGAGTCAGGTCTCAAGGGGTCCTCTGTCTGAGCATCTACCCCGAAATGAAAATCTGTCTGTTTACTGTCTGCTATACTATACTCTTCTGATATTACAGGGGGCTTTCCCTGACCACCTTTCTCTAAAAAAATTTAACTTAGAGCTCCAACTGGTCTCCTACATATAAAAAGAATGTCTCAGCTTAAAACCCTCTGATGGCCCTCTAACTTGCCTGACAGTTAGAGACTTTTACAACTTGCGATTGTTTACAGCCCCCTAACCGTGAGAGACACGAAGCTTAAAACTTCTTAAAGATATAGAGCCTTTTAGAGCTAAGAATTAGTTTGGTAAAGGATTCCATTGTTGAGTTAATATTTGCTGCCAGGCCCCCATATCCTTTATCTTTTAGACACCTGAAAAGAAATTAATCAATGTAAACAGGATGCAGAAATAGGAATATAGTAGTTTTTGATGTTAACAATACTAGACTTTTGAGTTAATGAATTTTCTCTTTGTTATAAATCACTGTACTTCTCTTTCTTTGTTATAAATTGTTGTATCCTTGCTATGTAAAAATGTAACTTTATTTAGTGCTTTCTGAGAATGACACCAGACTTTGAAAGAACAACATTATTATCCTTATCAGAAAAGGGCTGTAAAATGTTAATTGGCCCTCTGGCCAAAAGATGATGCAAATCACCTAAGACTTGTGTATACAACTAGATATACAGAGAAAAAGCCTGGTCTCGATGATTCAGGACTGCTGACGCTACATAATTTTATATTATCCATTGATCTCTATGTACAATCAAATTTATAAAAGGCCTTTCCGGACAATAGAGGATGGGCCAGTCACTAGAAAGACTGGTTTCCCCTTTGTCGAATTTCTCTCTCTCTTTCGCCCTCTCCCTCCCTCTCCTTTTCAGGCTAAATTCCCATCTGGGGCTTAGATGCTCTCTGAGTCTACTTACTTGCCCTGGCTTCTAAGACCCACGTGAGAGGGAGCCCAAGGCGGGGCACTCTCCACTATTCAAGTAGGCGCCAATGGCCTAATGTAGATGGTGCAAGTTCCTTGTCTGAAACTTTATTGGTTTTCCACATAAACCAAGTTATTCAGCCTCTTTTCTCCACTAAGTATCCTACTATACTATTTCTTCTTAATCTCTTTTTATATTTCTAAATAAGTATGTTTTTTCTCACCTACTCCTTCTCCCCTTCAAATTACCCTGGATCCACCGGGGCTAGACCCCGACACAGATTCTAATTCTAGGGTCCATCACTAAAGCTGAGGGCATTTTTTATTTTTTAGATTTCTCTGGGGAAGAGTTAGGCCCAGGATACAATGTCACAAAAATGCAGAGAACCACACAACATGTTCTATGAAAGGTCTATTTAAGTTTCAGGTCTCTAAGTCTAAGCTTAGAAGGGAGAATCACCTCCAAAACTCTCCTCTTGAGAGCAAGATAGCAGCTCTTTCAGAAGAAATGTCTTCACATATCTCTTCTACACTCTGAGTATGTTTTATACTCATGATCTAGTTGATGGTGCAAGAGTTGAAGATCTGTTTCTAGGAGATATTTCCTTTGTAGATCCTACATTGGCTGGTTGTGTATGAAATTTCACATCTATATCATCTTTTTATTTTTCTATCTTAACCTAAATTATCCAGAAAGAAAGGCATAATGCATAGACTTATATATAAATACTATATTGGTTAGTGTTCCAAGGAGTTGGATTTCAGAGATATGAGGGAAAAGGAAAAAGAAGGGGAAACTTAACATAAGGGTTTAAAACAGAGTTTGCCACCACCAGGCATTACTAGTTTCAGTTCCTTCAGTGCCCAGCTGGTCAAAATTGTCAATATGGGGCTTTAACTCAAGAAAACAATTGGGTTTTCCAAACAAGGAATCCCCAGAAAAGGACATAGGGCAGGAACCAAGAGGGTGCTGTGGTAGCTTAGGAAAGAATTAAAAGTTTTAATCTATGTCAAGTTGGTTATGCCTACACTGAATAGCTGGGAGAAAAGACAAATGAGAACAAGAGAGATCAAGTAGAGCACAGGAAGTGCTTCTCCACTCCCTAACAAGAATTTACTGGCACCATTTTGACTCTTGGGCAAGATCCCACAGGAGCAGAGCATGGAGTTCCTAGTCAAGCTTCCATGTCAATGCCTTATTACATATATGTACGTATACATAAATCAGAAAGGAAATCCAATCAACTATCAAGATGATTACATTTGAATTAAGGAACTGTACTCTTGGAATGGGAGGCTATTTACTTAAACATTTTTACCATTTAAAATTTGAGTCAACTGTTTAGAAAAGAAACAACTGAATGACAGTTGATTGAAGCATCTCATATACACCTCCTAAAGCCCATTCACCTTTTTATTTCAAAATAGCCCATATATCAAATTGGGTAAATATAACTCCTTCCCATCTAAATAAAAATTTGCTAAGTCTGTGTCTGCCAAACAATATCTTATTTTGAAGATTTTTTTATTTGGCAGAACTAGGTCTTCATTGTAGTATGCGGAAGCTTTAGCTACCCTACGTGGGATCTAGTTACCTATCGCTGTTGTCCAGTCACTCAGTTGTGTCCGACTCTTTGTGATCCCATGAACTGTAGCAAGTCAGGCTTCCTTGTCCTTCACCATCTCCAGGAGTTTGCTCAAACTCATGTCCATTGAGTTAGTGATGTCATCCAATCATCTCATCCTCTGTTTTCCCTTTCTCCTCCTGCCCACAATCTTTTTCAGCATCAAGTTCTTTCTGAATAAGTCAGCTCCTTGCATCAGGTGACTGAAGTACTGGAGCTTCAGCATCAGTCCTTCTGATGAATATCAAAGTTGATTGCTTTTAGGATTGACTGGTCTCATCTTCCTGTTCAAGAGCTATCAAGAATTTTCTCCAGCACCACAATATGAAAGCATAAATTCTTTGGTGCTCAACTTTCTTTATGGTCCAACTCACACATGACCACTGGAAAAACCACAGCTTTGATTATATGGACTTTTTCAGCAAAGTGATGTCTCTGCTTTTTTAATACACTGTTTAGGTTTGTCATTATTTTTTTCCCCCAAGGAGAAAACATCTTTTAATTTCATGGCTGTAGTCACCATCCACAGTGTATTTGGAGCCCAAGAAAATAAAGTCTGTCATTGTTTCCATTTTCCCACATCTATTTGCATAAAGTGATAGGACAAGATGCCATGATTTAGTCTTTTGAATATTGAGTTTTAAGCCAGCTTTTTCACTCTACTCTTTCACCCTCATCAAGAGGCTCTTTAGTTCCTCTTCACTTTCTACCGTTAAGGTGGTGTTATTTGCATATTTGTGGTTGCTGATATTTCTCCTAGGAATCTTGATGGCAACTTGTGCTTCATCCAGCCTGGCTGTCATCCAGGTATTTCACATGATGCATTCTGCATATAACTTAAATAAGCAGGGTGACAATATACAGCCTTATCTTATTATTTTCCCAATTTTGAACTCATCCATTGTTACCTGACTGGGATAAAACCTGAGACCACTGCCTTCGGAGTTCACAATCTTAGCCATTGGATCAGCAGGGAAGCCACTGTTTTAGTGTCAAATAAGTGATACCATCTTCTATCATCAATTACCTGCTTTCATTTTCTTAGAATTATATTTTTAATGATTACATATGTTCAGGGTCTTCCCTGATGGCTTAGCAGTAAAGAATCTGACTGCAATGCAGAAGACACAGGCTTAATCCCTGGGTTGGGAAGATCCCCAAGAGAAAGAAATGACAACTCACTGTTGTATTCTAGCTGGTAAATCTCATGGCCAGAAGAGCCTCATCAGGCTCTATAGAATCGCAATGAGTCAGACACAACTGAGCAACTAAACAACAACAGCAATTAGTGTTGAGACTCAGTGCTCTATTTCGTTAGTGATAGTTACGCTATGGTTTCCACATCTGAATACATATCATTCTGTATTTAGTCTTTCCCATATGAGCACTAAAGTTTTCTCAGCCTTTGTCTATGACACTCAAGTTGTTAGAAATATATATATTTTTAATATATTTTTCTGGACATGTGGGCAGGAAAGTTTCTATGGTTTATTGGAAAGTGAAAAGTGAAAGTGTTAGTTGTTCATTCATGTCTGACTCTTTGTAATCCCATGACATAACCTGCCAGGCTCCTCCATCCATGGAATTCTCCAGCCAAGAATACTGGAGTGGGTTGACATTTCCCTCTCTAGGGGATCTTTCTGACCAAGGAATTAAACCTGTGTCTCCTGAACTGGCAAGTGGATTCTTTACTGCTGAGCCACAAGGGAAGCATGTGGTTTATATCTGAAGAAAAAAATTGTTGACTCAAAGTGAATGTATATTGAATTTTACTTTATATTGTCAAATTGCTCTACAAAGTGGTTGCATAAATTTATATCCCGACAACAGTGCCTACTCTACTACCTCCTCACTGATGGTGTTGTCAAATTTCTTAAAACTTACCAGTGTAATGGACATGAAATGGCATCTCATTATAGTTTTATTAGGTATTTATCTGGTTACTGCTGAGGTTGAGCATCCTTTCAAACACTTATTGACTGTCTTGGTTTCCTCCGTTCTGAATTGCCTGTTTAAAGTCATTGCAAATTTTTCTATTAGATTACTTGTTTTCCCTGATTTTTTTGAGTTATTTATATTTTTTGGAAACTTAACCACTAAGACAAATATACATTGCATATATCCTCTCTCAGGCTGGGGCTTGTCATTTAACATTTTTCTCGTAGTGACTTTTATTGATGCAAAGTTTTAAATTTTAATGTAGTCAAACTGATCTTGGTTGTGTGTGTGTGTGTGTGTGTGTGTGTGTGTGTGTATGTGAGTGCACGCACTTTTTACAGAGATATTCCCTATACCATAGCAAAAACCTGTGATAATACATAGTCTTTAACTATATAAAATATTTATTTTGCTCATTTATTTCTTTACTCACTTGGAATTGGCACGTGTGTTCGTGTGTGTGTGTGTGTGTGTGTGTGTGTGTGTTATGTAGATGCAAAATTTGGGCCATCAAGCAGAATTAGGTTTGAAATATTTGGGACTGAATTTCTTTTCCATGTGTATTAACTCATGCTTCATCATAATTTGTTAAATTTGTTTCCTCTAATTAATTTTGCCATTTCACTCATATATGCCAATTCTATATTAAAAACTCTTTTTCTGGTTTCTTTTATTCTAATGTTGTTGTTGCTTAGTCACTGTCATATATGACTCTTTCTGACCCCAAGGACTGTAGCATGACAGGCTCCTCTGTCCTCCATTATTTCCTTAAGTTTGCTCAAATTCATGTCCATTATGTCAGAGAAGCCATCCTAACATCTCACGTTCTGTCTTCTCATTCTACTTTTGCCTTCAATCTTTCCAACACCAGGGTCTTTTTCAATGAGTTAGCTCTTTGAATCAGGTAGCCAACGAATTAAAGCTCAGGTAGCCAAAGTATTTCAGCTTCAAAGTCAGTCCTTCCAACGAATATTCAGGGTTGATTTCCTGTAAGATTAGCTGGTTTGATTCCCTTGCAGTCCAAGGGACTCTCAAGAGTCTTCTCCAGCACCACAGTTCAAAAGCATCAGTTCTTCAGCACTCAGCCTTCTTTATGTTCCAGCTTTCACATCCCCACCTAACTACTGGAAAAATAATAGCTTTGACTACATGGGCATTTGTCACCAAAGTGATGTCTCTGCTTTTTAATATGCTCTCTAGGTTTGTAATAGCTTTCCTTCCAAGGAGTGTCTTTCAATTTCATAGCTTCGTTCACCACCCACAGTGATTTTGGAGCCCAGGAAAATAAAATCTGTCATTGCTTCCAGTTTTCCTATTCTATTTATCATGAAGTGATGGCACTGGATGGCATGATCCAAGATTTTTGAATGGTGAGTTTTAAGTCAAGTTTTTCACTCTCCTCTTTCAACCTCATTAAGAAGATTTTTAATTCCTTTTCACTCTCTGCCATTAGGACGGTATCATCTGCACATCTGAGGTTGTTGGTATTTCTTACAGCAATCTTGATCCCAGCTTGTGATTGATCCAGCCCCATATGTAGCATGATGTATCTGGTAGTTCAGCTGGCAAAGTACATGCCTGCAATGCCAGAGACCCTGGTTTGATCCCTGGGTTAGAAAGATCCCCTGGAGAAGAGATAGGCTACCCACTCCAGTATTCTTGGACTTCCCTGGTGGCTCAGACAGTAAAGAATCTGCCTGCAATGCAGGAGACCTGGGTTTGACCCCTGGGTTGGAAAGATTCACCAGAGAGGGAAATGGCTACCCATTCCAGTGTTCTTGCCTGGAAAAATGTTGCTTATTGACCCACATACAGGTTTCTCAGGCAATAAGTAAGGTGGTCTGACACGCCTATCTCCTTAAGAATTTTCCAGTTTCCTGTGATCCACAATATCAAAGGCTTAGGTGTCAATGAAGGAGAAGTAGATGTTTTTTTCTAGAATTTCCTTTCTTTCTCTATAATTCAATTTGACCCCTGATTCCTTCTCTAAACCTGGTTTAAATATCTAGAAGTGCTCCAATTGTAATATCATGCAGTTTTTAATTTATACAGGTTTATAATATGTCGTGAAATCTGGTAAGGCAAATTTCCAGTTCTTTATATTCACTTAAGTTACTTAAAATTGAGTTTGTCTGAATTTTAAGATCAAGTTGTCAATTTCAAAACTGAAATATGCTTTTAGATTTTCATTAAGAATTCATTAAATGTATTTTCTTGGACTCCAAAATCACTGCAGATGGTGACTGCAGCCATGAAATTAAAAGACACTTGCTCCTTGGAAGAAAAGCTATGGCCAACATAGACAGACAATATATTAAAAAGCAGAGACATTACTTGGCTGACAAAGGTCCATCTAGTCAAAGATACAGTTTTCCCAGTAGTCATGGATGGATGTGAGATTTGGACTATAAAGAAAGCTGAGCACTGAGAAATTGATGCTTTTGTACTGTGGTGTTGGAGAAGACTCTTGAGAGTCCCTTGGAAAGCAAGAAGATCAAACCGGTCAATCCTAAATAAAATCAGTCCTGAATATTCATTGGAAGGACTGATGCTGAAGCAGAAAATCCACTACTTTGGCTACCTGATGTGAAGAAATGACTCATTGGAAAACATCCTGCTGCTGGGAAAGATTGAAGGCAGGAGGATAAGGGGATGACAGAGAATGAGATGGTTTGATGGCATCACTGAATTGATGGACAGGAGTTTGAGCAAATTCTGAGAGTTGGTGAGCTGGAGTCCATGGGGTCACAAAGAGTCAAACATGACTGAGTAACTGAACTGAAATAAACTGAACTGAAGTGGGCTTTTATTTGAATGGCCTCATCTTTGTAATTCAATCTTGGAGTGGTAAGGAAACCAGTGCTAGAGATTGGAAAAGGGAGTCTTATGTTATTGAGTTCTAGAAGACTTAGCTTCTGTCATCAAGTCTGAGAAAGCAAATACATGTCTACCAAGTTTATGGGTCCAGCAGAAGACTTTTGAATACAGACTTTGAGTTAAATATTTACTATAAACTTGTTTCATTCAGTAACATATTAGAAATGAGATGAACTTTAAAAACTTGGCTGGTTCAAAAGCAGAGTATGAAAAAAATAAAGATAGGTAAATGTGAGGAAGGGAGACCATACAAAGATAAGTAAAACTAAAAGCTGATTCTTTGAGAAGACAAAATAGACAAGTTCAGTTCAGTTTACTTGCTCAGTCATGTCCGACTCTTTGCAACCCCCGAATTGCAGCACACCAGGCCTCCCTGTCAATCACCAACTCCTGGAGTTCAGTCAGACTCATGTTCATCGAGTCAATGATGCCATCCAGCCATCTCATGCTCTGTCATCTCCTTTGCCTCCTGCCCCCAATCCCTCCCAGAATCAGAGTCTTTTCCAATGACTCAACTATTTGCATGAGGTGGCCAAAGTACTGGAGTTTCAGCATTACCATCATTCCTTCCAAAGAAATCCCAGGGCTGATCTTCAGAATGGATTGGTTGGATCTCCTTGCAGTCCAAGGGACTCTCAAGAGTCTTCTCCAACACCACAGCTCAAAAGCATCAATTCTTTGGCGCTCAGTCTTCTTCACAGTCCAGCTCTCACATCCGTACATGACCACTGGAAAAACCATAGCCTTGACGAGACGGACCTTAGTCAGCAAAGTAATGTCTCTGCTTTTGAATATGCTATCTAGGTTGGTCATAACTTTTCTTCCAAGGAGTAAGCGTCTTCTAATTTCATGGCTGCAGTCACCACCTGCAGTGATTTTGGAGCCCCCAAAAGTAAAGTCTGACACTGTTTCCACTGTTTCCCCATCTATTTCCCATGAAGTGATGAGACCGGATGCCATGATCTTCGTTTTCTGAATGTTGAGCTTTAAGACAACTTTTTCACTCTCCTCTTTCACTTTCATCAAGAGGCTTTTGGGTTCCTCTTCACTTTCTGCCATAAAGGTGGTGTCATCTGCATATCTGAGGTGATTTATATTTCTCCCGGCAATCTTGATTCCAGCTTGTGTTTCTTTTAGTCCAGCGTTTCTCATGATGTACTCCACATATAAGTTAAACAAGCAGGGTGACAATATACAGCCTTGACGTACTCCTTTTCCTTTTAGGAACCAGTCTGTTGTTCCATGTCTGGTTCTAACTGTGGCTTCGTTACCTCCATACAGATTTCTCAAGAGGCAGATCAGGTGGTCTGCTATTCCCATCACTTTCCGAATTTTCCACAGTTTATTGTGATCCACACAATCAAAGGCTTTGGCATAGTCAATAAAGCAGAAATAGATGTTTTTCTGGAACTCTCTTGCTTTTTCCATGATCCAGCAGATGATGGCAATTTGATCTCTGGTTCCTCTGACTTTTCTAAAATCAGCTTGAACATCAGGAAGTTCACGGTTCGTGTATTGCTGAAGCCTGGCTTGGAGAATTTTGAGCATTACTTTACTAGCATGTGAGATGACTGCAATTGTGCAGTAGTTTGAACATTCTTTGGCATTCTCTTTCTTTGGAATTGGAATGAAAACTGACCTTTCCCAGTCCTGTGGCCATTGCTGAGTTTTTCAAACTTGAACCATTAGCTAAATGCATAAAAAGAAAAAATGGTGAGGACTCAAAGTGATAAAATTAGAAATTAAAAGGGAGAAGTTACAACAAACAGCACAGAAATAAAAGAGATCATAAGAGACTACTATAAGCAACTATATGCCAATGAAATGGACAATATGGGAGAAGTGGATAAATTCTAAGAAAATTATAACCTTCTAAAACTGTACCAGGAAGAAATAGGAAATATAAACAGATCAGTCACAAGCTCAGAAATTGAAAATGTAATTAAAAATCCTCCAACAAACAAAAACCCAGGGCCTGATTACCTCACAGGTGAATTCTTTGAAAAGTTTAGAGAAGAGCTAACAGCCATCATATTCAAACTCTTCCAGAAAACTGCAGAGAAAAGAAAACTTCCAAACACATTCTATGAGGCCACCATCATCCTGATTCCAAAATCAGGCAAAAATGCCACAAATAAAATTATAGGCCAATACCATTGATGAATATAGATGCAAAAATAGTCATCAAAATTCTAGCAAACAGAATCCAAGAAGGCACTGAAAAGATTGGACATCATGATCAAGTTGACTTTATCTCAGGAATGCAAGAATTCTTCAATATATGCAAATTAATCAATGTGACATACCATACTAACAAGTTGAAAGATAAAACTATGTGATAACCTCAAAGGATGCCAAGAAAGCCTTTGACAAAATTCAACATTCATTTATAATAAAAAGAATTAAGAAAGCTCCCCAGAAAGAAGGTATATAAGGAACAGCAGTTCAATTCAGTTGCTCAGTCGTGTCTGACTCTTTGCGACCCCACGAATCACAGCAAGCCAGGCTTCCCTGTCCATCATCAACTCCTGGAGTTCACTCAAACTCATGTCCATCGAGTCAGTGATGCCAATCATCTCATCCTCTGTCGTCCCCTTCTCCTCTTGCCCCCAATCCTTCCCAGCATCAGAGTCTTTTCCAATGAGTCCACTCTTTCCATGAGGTTTCCGAGGTACTGGAGTTTCAGCTTGAGCACCATTCCTTCCAAAATACACCCAGGGCTGATCTCCTTTAGAATGGACCGGTTGGATCTCCCTGTAGTCCAAGGGACTCTCAAGAGTCTTCTCCAACACCACAATTCAAAAGAATCAGTTCTTCGGTGCCCAGCTTTCTTCACAGTCCAACTCTCACATCCATACATGACCACTGGAAAGACCATAGCCTTGACTAGACGGACCTTTGTTTGCAAAGTAATGTCTCTGCTTTTGAATATGCTATCTAGGTTGGTCATAACTTTTCTTCCAAGGAGTAAGTGTGTTTTAATTTCATGGCTGCAGTCACCATCTGCAGTGATTTTCAAGCCCCAAAATAAAGTCTGACAGTTTCCACTCTTTCCCATCTATTACCCATGAAGTGATGGGCCCAGATGCCACGATCTTCGTTTTCTGAATGTTGAGCTTTAAGCCATCTTTTTCACTCTCCTCTTTCACTTTCATCAAGAGGCTTTTTAGTTCCTCTTCACTTTCTGCCATAAGGGTGGTGTCATCTGCATATCTGAGGTTATTGATATTTCTCCTGGCAATATTGATTCCAGCTTGAGCTTCTTCCAGCCCAGTGTTTCTCATTATGTGCTCTGCATATAAATTAAATAAGCAGGTTGACAATACCTCAATATTATAAAGGCCACATATGCCAAACTACCAGGAAATATTGTCCTTAGTGGTGAATAACTGAAAGTATTCCTCTAAAATCAGTAACAAGACAAAGGTCCTCACTCTCACCACAATTATTCAACATAGTTTTGGAAACCCTCACTCAGTAATCAGAGAAGATAAAGAAATAAAGCAAATTCAGTTTGAAAGGAAGAAGTAAAACTTTCATTTTTTTTTTTTTTGTGAATGACATGATTCTCTACATAGAAAACCCTAAAAATGTCACCCAAAAATTGTTAGAGCTAATCAATAAATATAGTAAAGTTTCAGGATATAAAATCAATAAACAGAAATACCTTGCATTCCTATACATTAGCAATGAAAAATCAGATAAATTAAGAAAATAATCATATTCACCATTCCAACAAAGAGAATAAAATAGGTATGAATAAATTTACCTAAATATACAAATCACATGTTTGCAGAAAAGTATAAGACACTGATGAAATAAATCAAAGGTGATATACAGATAGAGATGTACCATGTTTTTGGATTGGAAGACTCAATATAGTGAAAATGACTATACTACCCAAAGCAATCTGTAGACTCTATGTAATCTTTATCAAACTACCAATAGTATTTTTCACAGAACTAGAACAAATAATTTCACAACCCATGTGGATACATAAAAGACCCCAAATAGCCAAAGCAATCTTGAGAAAGAAGAATGGAACTAAAACAATCAATCTTTCTGATATCCGAATACATTACAATGCTATAGTCATCAAGAGAGTATGATATAGACACGAAAACAGAACTATTGACCAATGGAACAAGATAGAAAGTCTGGAGGTAAATCCACACATCGGACTTGGAACAACAGACTGGTTCCAAATAGGAAAAGTACTACATCAAGGCTGTATATTTTCACCCTGCTTGTTTAACTTATATGCAGAGTACATCATGAGAAACGCTGGACTAAAAGAAAAACAAGCTGACATGAAGATTGCTGGGAGAAATATCAATAACCTCAGATATGCAGATGACACCACCCTTATGGCAGAAAGTGAAGAGGAACTCAAAAACCTCTTGATGAAAGTGAAAGAGGAAAGTGAAAAAGTTGTCTTAAAGCTCAACATTCAGAAAACGAAGATCATGGCATCCGGTCCCATCACTTCATGGGAAATAGATGGGGAAACAGTGGAAACGGTGTCAGACTTTTTGTTTTTTTTTAGGTTCCAAAATCACTGCAGATGGTGAATGCAGCCATGAAATTAAAAGATGCTTACTCCTTGGAAGAAAAGTTATGACCAACCTAGATAACATATGCAAAAGCAGAGACATTACTTTGTCGACTAAGGTCCATCTAGTCAAGGCTATGGTTTTTCCAGTAGTCATGTATGGATGTGAGAGTTGGACTGTGAAGAAGGCTGAGCACCGAAGAATTGATGCTTTTGAGCTGTGGTGTTGGAGAAGACTCTTGAGAGTCCCTTGGCCTGCAAGGAGATCCAACCAGTCCATTCTGAAGGAGATCAGCCCTGGGTGTTCTTTGGAAGGAATGATGCTAATGCTGAAACTCCAGCTCTTTGGCCACCTCATGAGAAGAGTTGACTCTTTGGAAAAGACTGTGATGCTGGGAGGGATTGGGGGCAGGAGGAGAGGGGATGACAGTGGATGAGATGTCTGGATGGCATCAGTGACTCGATGGACGTGAATGTACCCCGGGAGTTGGTGATGGACAGGGAGGCCAGGCGTGCTGTGATTCATGGTGTCGCAAAGAGTCAGACACAACTGAGCGACTGAACTGAACTGAACTGAGCTGATGGACACCTTATATTTGACAAATGAGACAAAAATATACAATGGAGAAAAGATAGTGTCTTCAACAAGTGGTGGTGGGAAAACTGGTCAATGATGTGTAAAAGAATGAAATTAGAACACTTTCTAATGCCATACACAAAAAATAAACTCAAAATAGGTTAAAGACATAAAAGTAGCAACAGAAACTATAAAACTCTTACTGGAAAACATAGGCCGAACACTCTCTGACATAAATCACAGCAAGATCCTCTATGACCCACCTCCTAGAGTAATGGAAATAAAAGCAAATGTAAGTAAATGGGACCTAATTAAACTTAGTTTTTGCACAATGAATAAAACTATAAGCAAAGTGAAAAGACAACCCCTAAAATTGGAGAAAATAGTACCAAATGAAACAACTGACAAAGAATTTAGTTCCAAAATATACAAGAAGCTTCAAAGCAGAAAATCAAACAATCCAGTCAAAAAGTGGACAGAAGATCTAAACACATATTTTCCCAAAGAAGACATGCAGATAACTGATAAGCACATGAAAAGATGCTCAACATCACTCATTATTAGAGTAATGCAAATCAAAACTACAGAGGTATCATCTCAGACTGGTCAGAATGACCATCATCAAAAAGTCTACAAAAACAATAAATTCTGGAGAGGATGTGGAAAAAAGGGAACCCTTTTATACTATTTCTGAGAATGCAAACTGATACAACCACTATGGAAAACAGTATGGAGATTCCTTAAAAACTTATGACTACATCTATCATATGACCCAGCATTCCCACTCCTGGGCATATACCCTGAGGAAATCACAGTTGAAAAAGACACACATTCCCCAATGTTCATTGCAGCACTATTTAAAATTGCTAGAACATGGAAGCAACATAGATGCCCCTCAATATATTAATGGATATGAAACTTGTGGTACATGAACACAATGCAATATTACTCAGTTATAAAAATGAATGCATTTGAGTCAGTTCTAATGAGGTGGATGAACTTAGAGCCTATTATAGAGTGAAGTAAGTCAGAAAGAGAAAGACAAATATCATATATTAATGCATATATATGAAATCTAGAAAGATAGTACAGACGATCCTACACACAAGGCAGCAGAGGAGACACAGACACAAAAAACAGACTTTTGGACACAGTGGGAGTAAAAGAGTGTGGGTTTATTTAGGAGAGTACCATTGAAACATATCCATTGCCATTAAAGTGGATAGCCAGTAGGAGTTTGATGTATGATGCAGGGAACCCAAAGCTGGTGCTCTATGACAACTTGGAGGGATGGGGAGGGTGGGAGATGGGAGGGATTTTTGAGAGGGAGGGGTAACCACCTATTGCCAGTCTGTATTCATGTCTGTCAGAGGCCATCACAATATTGTAAGGTAACTATCCTCCAATTAAAATAAATACATTAAAAAATACATTGAATAAGAAGCTATTAAGCACAAAAGGAATCAGAACGTGGTCATCTGAAAAATTCTCAGCCATTTCAAACTACTAACTTGCTAAAGCATGCTTTGAAGAAAAGGCCAAGGATGTGTATGGATAATTGTATGCTACAGAAATTAATTTTGTGAGAATGAATCCATCTAAGCAAAAGCCATAATTAGAATCAAGGTTATCTAGGAATGTTCTGTGGAGAACATTTCCTTTCTACTGAAAGGTTAGCTGTTAGCCTTATGGAGATCCTCTTGAATATTATTTGTTGCTTTTCCCTTACTGATTTTAATATCTACTCTTTGTGTTTAATTGTTGTTACTTTGATTAATATGTGTCTTGGTGTGTTTCTCCTTGGGTTTATCCTGTACGAGACACTCTGGGCTTCCTGGACTTCGGTGGCTATTTCCTTTCCCATTTCAGAAAAGTTTTCAGATATATTTTCCTCAAATATTTTCTCATGCTCTTTCCTTTATTCCTCTCCTCTGGGATGCTTATGATTCAAATGTTGGAGTGCTTAACAGTGTCCCAGATGTCTCTGATTCTGTCTTCAGAATTTTTATTCCTTTGTTTTTTTTAATTTCTTTCTGCTTCAGTTGTTTCTAACATTCTACCCTCCAGCTCACTTATTTGTTCTCCCTCAGTTACTCTACTGTTGGTCCCCTCCAGAGTATTTTTTTTTTAATCTGAATTATTGTGTTGATCATTGTTGATAATCTATTATTTAATTATTCTAGGTACTTGTTAAACATTTCTTACTTCTTCTTGATCCATGCCTCCAGTCTATTTATCCATGCCTCCATTTTGTTTTCAAGATTTTGGATTATGTTTACTATTATTATTCTAAATTCTTTTTCAGGTAGACTGTTTATCTCTTCCTTGTTTGTTTGGTCTGGTGGATTTTCACCATGTTCCTTCATTTCCTGCGTATTTCTCTGTCTTTGTATTTTGCTTAGTTTACTGTGTTAGGGGTCTGCTTGCTGCAAGCTAGAGAGACGTAGTCTGTCTTAATTTGTGGAGTCTCCTCCCTATGGTAGGGTTGGTTCAGTGCCCTATGAAGGTTTCCTGGTTGGGGGATTTTTGCCTGCGTTCTTGTGGATGGAGCTGGATCTTGTCTCGCTGGAGGGTAGTACAGTGTCCTGTGGTGAGTTTTGGGGTGTCTAGGGGTTTCGTATGGCTTTGGAGAGCCTGTCTGCTAATGTGCAGTGTTGTGTTCCTGTTTTGCTGGAGGATTGGGGTGAGGCATCTTGCATTAGTGATTGCTGGCTCTTGGATGGAACTTGGTCTCAGTGTACATATGGAGGCCTTTGGATGAGTTCTCCTCTATTAACATTCCATGGGATTGGGCATTCTCTGATGGTCCAAATTCCTGAAGTTGAGTCTTTTGTCTCTGGGGTTCAGCCTCAATCTTTTACAGTAGCATGAAAACTTCTCAGGCCACACAATACAGATGAAACCCCAAGGTTAATGGTGAAACAGCTCTCTACAGCCAGGAGAATACAAAGTGACTCACCGACTTATATAGAGAAGAAACAGAAGAGAGAGAAAAGAGAAAAAAGTAAAAATTAGGAGAAAAAGTTCAATTCAGTCACTCAGTTGTGTCTGATTCCTTGGGATCCCATGGACTGCATCATGCCAGGTTTCCCTGTCCAAAACCAACTCCCAGACTTCACTCAGATCCATGTCCATTGAGTCGGTGATGCCATCCAACCATCTCATCCTTTGTCATTCCCTTCTCCTCCTGCCTTCAATCTTTCCCAGCATCGGGGTCATTTCCAATGACTCAGCTCTTCCCAACAGGTGACCAGAATATTGAAGTTTCAGCTTTACCATCAGTTCTTCCAATGAATATTCAGGACTGCTTTCCACTGGTTTGATCTCCTTGCAGTTGAAGGAACTATCAAGAGTCTTCTCCAACACAACAGTTCAAAACCATCAATTCCTTGGCTCTCAGCTTTTTTATAGTCCACCTCTCACATCCATAAATGACTCCTGGAGCCACAGCTATGACTAGACAGAACTTTGTCGGCAAAGTAGTGTTCTGCTTTTTAATATGCTGTCTAGTTTGGTCATAGCTTTTCTTGCAAAGGGCAAGTGTCTTTTAATCTCATGGCTGCAGTCACCATCTGCAGTGATTTTGCAGCCCAAAAATATAAGGTCTCTCACTGTTTCCATTGTTTCCCAATCTATTTGCCATGAAGTGATGGGACCAGATGCTATGATCATAGTTTTCTGAATATTGAGTGTTAAGTCAGCTTTTTCACTCTCCTCTTTCATTTTCATCAAGAGGTTCTTTAGTTCTCTTTCCTTCCTGCCATAAGGGTGGTGTCATCTGCATATCTGAGGTTATTGATATATCCTGTGGCAATCTTGTTTCCAGCTTGTGCTTCATCCAACCCAGCATTTCACATGATGTACTCGGCATATAAGTTAAATAAGCCAGGTGACAATATACAGCCTTGATGCAATCTTTTCCCAATTTGGAACCAGTCTATTGTTCCATGTCTTGTTCTAGCTGTTGCTTCCTGACCTGCATACAGATTTCTCAGGAGGCAGTTAAGGTGGTCTGGTATTCCATCCATTTAAGAATTTTCCACAGTTTGCTGTGAAGAACTAAAGAGCCTCTTGAAGAAAGTGAAAGAGGAGAGTGAAAAAGTTGGCTTAAAGCTCAGCATTCAGAAAACTAAGATCATGGCATCCAGTCTCATCACTTCATGGCAAATAGATGGGGAAACAGTGGACACAGTGGCTGCCTTTATTTTTCTAGGCTCCAAAATCACTGAAGATGGTGATTGAAGCAATGACATTAAAAGATGCTTACTCCTTGGAAGGAAAGTTATGACCAAGCTCGATAGCATGTTATAAAACAGAAACATTACTTTGTCAACAAAGGTCCATCTAGTCAAGGCTATTGTTTTTCCAGTAGTCATGTATGGATGTGAGATTTGGACTATAAAGAAAGCTGAGGGCTGAAGAATTGATGCTTTTGAACTGTGGCATTGGAGAGACACTTGAGAGTCCCTTGGACTGCAAAGAGATCCAATCAGTCCATCCTAAAGGAGATCAGTCCTGGGTGTTCATTGGAAGGACTGATGTTGAAGCTGAAACTTCAAAACTTTGGCCAACTATTGCAAAGAGCTGACTCATTTGAAAAAACCCTGATGCTCGGAACGATTGAAGGCAAGACGAGAAGGGGACAACAGTGGATGATATGGTTGGATGGCACCATAGACTCTATGGACATGGGTTTGGGTGGACCCAAGGAATTGGTGATGGACAGGGAGGCCTGGCGTGCAAGGGTTCATGGGGTCAAAAAGAGTCAGACATGACTGAGGGATTGAACTGAACTGGACAGTTGTGATCCACTTATTTAAAGACTTGGCGTAGTCAATAAAGCAAAAGTAGATGTTTTTCTTGAACTTGCTTACTTTTTTTGATGATCCAACAGATGTTGGCAGTTTGACCTCTGGTTCATCTGCCTTTTCTAAATCCAACTTGAACATCTGGAAGTTCACAATTCACCTACTCTTGAAGCCTGGCTTGGAGAATTTTGAGCATTACTTTACTATCATGTGAGATGAGTGCAATTGTGCGGGAGTTTGAACATTCTTTGGTATTGCCTTTCTTTGGGACTGGAATGAAAACTGATCTTTTCCAGTCCTGTAGCCACTGATGAGTTTTCCAAATTTGCTGACATATTGAGTGCAGCACTTTCACAGCATCATCTTTTAGAATTTGAAATAGCTCAGCTGGAATTCCGTGACATCCACTGTCTTTGTTCATAGTGATGCTTTCTAAGGCCCACTTGGCTTTGCATTCCAGGATGTCTGGCTCTAGGTGAGTGATCACACCATCATGATTATCTGGGTCGTGAAGAGCTTTTATGTATAGTTCTTCTATGTATACTTGCCATCTCTTCTTAATATATTCTGCCTCTGTTAGGTCCATATCATTTCCATACTTTATTGTGTCCATCCTTGCATGAAATGTTCCCTTGGTATCTCTAATTTTCTTGAAGAGATCTCTAGTCTTTCCCATTCTATTGTTTTCCTATTTCTTTGCGTTGATCACTGAGGAAGGCTTTCTTATCTCTCCTTGCTATTCTTTGCAACTCTATATTCAAATGGGTATATCTTTCCTTATCTCTTTTACTTTTTGCTTCTCTTCTTTTCACAGCTAATTTTAAAGCCCCTTCAGACAACTATTTTGCCCTTCTGCATTTCTTTTCCTTGGGGATGGTCTTGATCCCTACCTCCTCCTATACAATGTCATGAACCTCCGTCCATAGTTCTTCAGACACTCTGTCTATCAGATATAATCCCTTGGATATGTTTGTCACTTCCACTGTATAATTGTAAGCAATTTGATTTAGGTCATAGTTGAATTGTCTAATGGCTTTCCTTACTTTCTTCAATTTAAGTCTGAATTTGACAATAAGGAGTTCATGGTCTGAACCACAGTTGGCTGCCAGTCTTGTTTTTGCTGACTGTATAGAGCAAAAAGGAGAGTCAGAAAAGAAAAGAGCGATTAAATCAATAATCAAATCCTAAGTGAAAATGGGTACTTAAAATTAGACTCTCAAAGATACAAAATTAATAAGAAAAAATAAAAAAGCAAAAATTAAAAATTAGACTCTCACAAGTTCAATATACAAAACAAAACATCAAAACCAAATTTTTTTTAATTATATAGTTTATTTACAAAGTAAAGTTTTCTTTAAATTTTAAAAGGTAAAAGTAGACTATAAAAATAAGAATTAAAAAATAATGAAGAATCTTATTAGGACAGTATGAAGGAAAAAAAAAAGAGGGGGGAGAAAGAAAAATGGCAAAGAAAATTTTAAATAATAAATAAAAATAAAATAAAACTATAGGGGGAAAGGTACATATATAATATAGAAGTGAGAGGAATGTTCAAGTGATTCCTTATTTTTCCTGATCCAGTTAATTGTCCTACTGAGAATTTCCTCCAATATATCTAGGAAAGTCTCCGAACCTCTTTTTGGCAGTGTGGAGTCAGTTCAAACTCCGATCTTCCCTTGTTTCAGCTTGTACTTGCTCTTAAAGTCTAGAGTTGCCTATAAAGCACATAGTCTCAAATTAACTGCAGGATTTTCGGTCTGTTGCACGTGTCACTTTCAGGGGCAGTTAACACTTCTTTGATTTTCTCATACTCCTGCTTGATTTTTTTGGCCTTTCTCTGCTAGCAAGTCTCTCTCCAGTATCTGATCTCTGCTCTGTCATAAGAGGGCAAAAGTGACCACTTATTCAGCTCACTAGCTCAGTTGTTCTGGGGAGAGGGAGGGATACTGCAAATGCCGGTGGCAATTGTGGGGAGTACTTGCTGTGAGTGGACCCAATGGGGAGTCGTCACAGCCTGAAGCAAGCATACTCCTCCCAGGCAAATTGATCCTGGGGGACAAACTGTGGGACCCTTGGCAGAGTCACCCCACTCAAGATCCCAGCTGGACCACATGGACACGGTCTGAGGCAGATTGTGTACTTTCCCAAGGGAGCTGGTCTCTGTGACACTTTTAACAGATTCATGTCACTCAGGATCCTAGGAAGATGTGGGCAGTGACCGCAGCTGCTCACAGCTTGGCAGTAGATACTATCTCTGGTGCCAAGATTGTAGTGACCGCTTGCTTTCTGCCCCTGGCAGTTATGTGACTGATTCCCTGCATCTGGTGCCATAGACTTCAGCCAGTTTGCCCATTTTTGGTATTCCTTAGGGTATGGTCCTTTATTCTGTGGGCAAGTCAGGAGTAAGAGTGCCACATTAGAGCTTTCTTGCAGGAATAATATTTTGTTTCTCTGGCAATCCCAGGGTTTTCCTTGTCCTGCCTGTGGTGTGTCATACTGGCCCCCTCTGAGTGCCTTCATGGCATTCAAGCCGGAGCCCCCACTCACTGTAGGTGGACATGAGCATGTGTGAGCCACTTTTCAGCTGAATATTGCCTTTCAGCACAGTCTCTGTGGTGAATTTTCTCCATTTTGCCTCATTGTGCTCTCTTCTGAGTTTCCTAAGTTTCTCCCTGATCTCCTCTGTGAGAAGATTTCCTATTGTGTAGAAATTTTACCTTCAGGTCTCCCTTCCCAGGACAGGTTCTCCATCTCTGAATCCTTTGTCTCTATTTTCAGCTTTACTTTTTGCCCTTCCTTATTCTGAGGAGATTGGTTTGCCCGTCTACATATCTGGGGTCATCTGTCAGCGTTGAGAAGTTGTTCTGTAGGAATTGTTACAGGTGGAGGTGATCTTTTGATCTATTTGTGGGGGAAAAGGTGGTCTCCCTGTTCTATTCCTCTTCTATCTTGAATCTACCCTTCAATTTATTCTTTTAATCACATTTTCAGTTGAGCAACAAGGAGAAACCAGACTGCCTTCAACACTTTTCTGAGAAATACTTTTAGCTTAATATCCAAGTTAATCACTGAATAATGATGATTCAGTGAATAATCACGCTGTGTGCTTAGTCCCAGAGTTATGTCCAAGTTTTTGTGACCCCAAGGACTTCAGCCCATCAGGCTCCTCTGTCAATAATAATAATATAATAGCAATAATTATATCCACTGAATAATAATAATGTTCATCACAATAGAAAAAAATTCAGTCGTACCTTTTTGCCATTTTTAAATAAGGTCTTTCTTCCAATGACCAATAACATGTTCCTCATTTCCTTTTGACATCACAATAGAAGCACTTTTAATGTTCATATTTCTACCAACGTTCTGTTCATATTAACATATGAATTCTCTACAATGAGAGAGGCTTTCTTTACCATCCTCCCCACTGCCTTCTGAGACCACTTTAGAATCACTTTCAACATCCATTTTTCTACCAGCAGTCTTTTCAAGATAAGTTTTTCTATTTTTAAATGTTTCTCAAAGTCTTTCCAGCCTTTTCCTGTTACTCAATTCCAAAGCCATGCCTACATTTAAAAAAAAATAAGTTTACTACAGCAGCACCTGCATCCCAGTACCAAAATCTATTAGTCAGGTTTCTCTACAGAATTAGATCTATCTATCTATCTAACTATCTATCTATATGTACATATAAATACATACATACTGAACTACTTTAATCTCATCTCAAATGATTAGTCTTTAGGCGCTTCTTATTGTTATTCGATTGCCCAATCATGTTCGCATGCAGACCCCAAGGACTGAAGCACTCCAGCCCTCCCTGTCCCTCACCATCTCCTGGAGTTTTCCCAAGTTCATGTTCATTGCATTGGTGGTACCATCCAACTATCTCATCCTCTGATGCCCTTCTCTCCTTCTGCCTTCAATCTGTCCCAACATCAGGGACTTTTCCAATGAGCCATCTGTTCACATCAGATAACCAAAATACTGGAGCTTCAGCTTCAGCATCAGTCCTTCCAGTGAACATTCAGGGTTGATCTCCCTTAAGATTGGTTGGATTTTCTTGCTCTCTAAAAGGACTTTCAGGAGTCTTCTCCAGCACCACAGTTCAAAGGCATAAATTCTTTGACATTCTGCCTACTTTACGGTCCAGCTCTCACATCTGTACATGACCACTGGGAAGACCACAACCTTGACTATACAGACCTTTGTCGGCAGAGCAATGTGTGCTTTTCAACATGCTGTCTAGTTTTTTCATTGCTTTTCTGTCAAGAAGCAATCGTCTTCTGATTTCATGGCTGTTGTCACCATCCACGGTGATTTTGGAGCCCAAGAAGAAGAAATCTGTCACTGCTTCTATCTTCTGACATTCCTCTAATCTTGCCCCAGGTGGTTTATTGGCTGCTTCTCCCTTTTCTCTGCATCCTCTCCCTTCACCAATTAGCAACTAGTTTAACCTGCCCTTGGGAATGGAGGGAAGGTCATGGAGGCTGGAGTCTATTCCCTAAAAACAAGAAATGGAAGACACAGAAAGATTTCCATGCCCAGGAGCCTCACAAGTTTCTGCTTAGTTTCAGTAATACTCATTAAATTTAGGACTCACCCTAACATTGCATAATCTCATCTAGATCCTTAATTCTATCTGTAAGGACTTACTTTCCAAATAAAGTCACATTCTGAATTTCCAAGTGGATATGAATTTGAAGAGGGAGAGGTCACTATTTGACCTATTATATGAAATCTATCAATAACTTTCTTAGTGTGAAATTAGGAGCTTTCATAACAACACATTAAAGTGAATTTTACCCTTGAAATAGTAAATATAAGTGATAAAATGCCAACGAATAAAACAGTAAGGAAAATTTTATTTTGAATTATATTTATGCTTACTTATATTTGCAAGTGACTATTTAGCTATTAAAAATGCATATAAATGGCAGACAATGAGGGTATTTCTGATACTTTTAACACTGATATGTTGGCAAACTACATAATTGAAATGCCATCACCAGTGAGAATTTGGCAATTTAGTGTGACTTTCAAAAGAGTTAAGAAAAAAATATTATTAATAGCCTCATTGTGCTCTCATTAATAGCCAATGAAACATCAGAGTGCTACTAATGGAGGTGTGAATTAGACATTGAAAGTCCCAGACCTTGGATGGGAGGGAAGTTTAAGGGACAATGGATACATATTTACATATGGCCAAATCCCTTCACTGTTCATTTGACACTACCACAACGTTAATTGACTGTATCCCAATACAAAATAAAGGAGTGAAGCTGAAGAGGGAAAGAAAGTACCAGGCCTGTTACAGTTTCTGCATATCATTTAAGGTAATGAAAATATATTTCCCTTCCGTTCAGTTCAGTTCAGTTCAGTCGCTCAGTCGTGACCTACTCTTTGTAACCTCATGAATCACAGCATGTCGGGCCTCCCTGTCCATCACACACTCCCAGAGTTCACTGATTCACGTCCATCGAGTCAGTGATGCCATCCAGCCATCTCATCCTCTGTCATCCCCTTTTCCTCTTGCCCCCAATCCCTCCCACTATCAGAGTCAACTCTTCGCATGAGGTGGCCAAAGTACTGGAGTTTCAGCTTTAACATCATTCCTTCCAAAGAACACCCAGGGCTGATTTCCTTCAGAATGGACTGGTTGGATCTCTTTGCAGTCCAAGGGACTCTCAAGAGTCTTTGCCAACACCACAATTCAAAAGCCTAATAATTCACTATTCAGATTCTCATTTAAGAAATAAAATTTTCAAATATTTTGTATGAGTTACCTGTAAAGAGTCAATACTTAATTTTTTTTTGACTATTTCTTTATTTAAAAGTTACAAATCATTAATGAACAAAACTGCAATTAGCAACTTGATACAATCAAGTATAACTTTCAATTTGATACCATCCTTTATACACGAGTATATCCACTGGTATATGTGCAATACATTCACTGTCTTTGGCATTAAAAACTAAATAATTATAAGAATATCAGAGCACATAGCTATAGTTATTCCAGTAGTCATGTATAGATGTGAGATTTCAACCATAAGAAGGCTGAGCACTGAAGAACTGATGCTTTCAAATTGTGCAGTTGGAGAAGACTCTTGAGATTCCCTTGGACACCAAGGAAATCAAAGCAGTCAGTCTTAAAGGAAATCAGTCCTGAATATTCATTGGAAGGGTTGATGCTAAAGATGAGGCTCCAATATTTTGGACACCTGATGTGAAGAGCCGACTCTTTGGAAAAGACCCTGATTCTGAGAAAGATTGAGGGCAGGAGGGGAAGGGAACAGCAGAGGATGAAATGGTGGGATGGCATCACTAAATCAATGGACATGAGTGTGAGCAAATTGCAGAAGATAGTGAAGGACAGGGAAGCCTGGCATGCTGCAGTTCATAGGATTGCAGAGTCAAATACAACTTAGCAACTGAACAGCAACAATCCAATTCTATAGAAAGAAGACTGATTTGAGGTCATAGAGAAAATTAGTGATTTCTCTAGAAATGCATTGAGCAATACGGTAGACATTAGCCTCAATGGCCTATTTAAATTTAAATTAAGTAAATTAGATAAACTTAAAAATACAGTTCCTTAGTCACAGTAGGGATGTTTCAATGCTCTGTAGCCACAAATGGTTAGTGGCTGCCATATTCAACAGTGCAGATACAAAACATTTCCATTATAGCTACAAGTTGTTTTTGATACTACTCTCTAGTATCAGATTTTCAATGTTATTCAAATATGCATACATATGTATATATGTGTGCATTCACATGCATTTATAAATCAACATATTTTACATGCTAATTAATATGGGCTAGCTTCTAATAATGAAATGTTCACATATTTAGCCCATCATGTTGCTGTGCCCACTTACTTTTGACTATAAGATAATTGCATTACTGAATTGGTAACCTTACCTTTTCTAGAATACATGAATATAAATGTGGCTCCCTGAAACTTGATTACAAAAAACAGGAACTTTAGTTCTGTTGAAGCATTGGTTATAAGGCTGAGAAGAGAGAGACAGCCTACTCTATCACTGGAAATTTACACACAGATAAAGTGAAATACCCGTCAGAGTGATGAATGGGGTTTCTTGTTATCTTACTGTCTATATCATTTCCAGTTCTGATTCCCCAGTGATGCCTGGATTGCACGGGGAAAGCAAAAGGAGAATTGTCCTGCATATTTTATTTCTGTTCAAGGAATATAAGAAGATTTTCAGCTATATTTATAAACAGGATTGGTCTCATTTTTACTTCATTAATCTTAGAATTTAGAGCAATTTTGTCCCACATAATCCAAAGCCTATTTCAGTAAGATAGCATTCAGGAGATAGCATTTTCTTCCCTGCACTTCTCTTTGTGTTTTGTTTTGGAGTTCTTTTTTTAGATTTATGTGGTATCGTTTCTCTGTAAGACAAAGGAAAAGGTATTTTGAAATGCATATTTGTAGAATCAGGCTAAATGAAATGAGAAACCCCAAGATATTTTGACAAAGCAAAATCAGAATTAGCTGACCAATTGTAAGGCATATAGGAAGATAAGCCTTGGCATTTTTTCATGAACATCTGCATTTTTCCTGTTCAAACCCATACACTATATTAAGAGTCATACTATTAGACATGGATGATCCCACCTCTCCCATTCCCTAGGTTTATCTGAGAGCAGAAGCAGCTTTAGATGTAGAATCAGAGCAGTGATTTCTCATCTGAGCTCATTCATGAAACTTTGAATAAACTATTTGGCCATTCTGAGCTTCAGGTCTCTCTTCTAAAATATGTATTAATAAAATATTTCCTGCTTGATATTCAAAAGTTAAATAATATGAAACTAATTATAAAATTATATTATCTATATTTATTTCTCACCAGGTATACACTGCTGTGCATGCATTCTTAGTAGATTCAGTTGCATCTGACTCTCCACAAGCCTATGGACTACAGCCCACAAGACACCTCTGTCCGTGGGATTTTCTGGGCAAGAATACTGGAGTGAGTTGCCATTTCCTCCTCCAGGGGATCTTCCCAACCTAGGGACTGAAACTGCATCTCTTCACTTCCATTGGCAGGCAGATTCTTTATCACTGAGACCACTGGGAGGCCTGCAGATGTAGGCCTCCAGATTGGATCTTGGACAAAGTTTGTAATAATGTTATCTCATGTAATCCCTGGAGAAGGTAATGGCAACCGACTCCAGTCCTCTTGCCTGGAAAATCCCATGGATGGAGGAGCCTGGTAGGCTGCAGTCCATGGGGTCCTGATGAGTCGAACATGACTGAGCAACTTCACTTTCAGTTTTCACTTTCATGCATTGGAGAAAGGAATGGTAACACACTCCAGCGTTCTTACCTGGAGAATCCCAGGGACAGCAGAACCTGGTGGGCTGCTGTCTGTGCGGTCACACAGAGTTGGACACGACTGAAGTGACTTTGCAGCAGCAGCATATAATCCGCCTAACTCTACAAAGGTTTGGTGTAGTCAATGAAGCAGAAGTCAGTATTTTTCTGGAACTTGCTTGCTTTGGATGCAAGCTTGCTTTGGATTGACAATGGATGTTGTCAATTTGATCTGTTTCCTCGGTCTTTTCTAAATTCAGATTGAGCATCTGGAAATTAACAGTTCACATACTACTGAAGCCTGGCTTGGAGGTTTTGAGCATTACTTTGCTAGCATGTGAGGTGAGTGGAATTGTGTGGTAGTTTGAACATTCTTTAACATTAGCTTTCTTTGGGATTGGAATGAAAACTGACATTTTCCAGTCCTGTGGCCACTGATGAATTTTCCAAATTTGCTGGCATATTGAGTACAGCACTTTCACACCATGATATTTTAGGATTTGAAATAGCTCAGCTGTAGTTCCATCACCTACACTAGCTTTGTTCATAGTGATGATTCCTAGGGCCCACTTGGCTTTACATTGCAGGATGTCTGTCTCTAGGTGATTGATCACACCCTCATAATTATCTGGGTTGAGAAGAACTTTTCTGTATCATTCTTCTGTGTATCCCTGCGACCTCTTCTTAACATATTCTGTTTCTGTTAGGTCCATATCATTTCTGTCTTTTATTGTGCCCATCTTTGCATGAAGTTTTCCCTTGGTATCTCTAATTTTCTTAAAGAGATCTCTAGTCTTTCTCATTCTATCATTTTCTTCTATTTCTTTGCATTAATCACTAAGGAAGGTTTTCTTATTTCTCCTTGCTATTCTTTGGAATGCTGCATTCAAATGGGTATATTTTTCCTTTTCTCCTTTGCCTTTCTCTTCTCTTTTTTTCTTTTTTTTTTTTTCACAGCTACTTGTAAGGCCTCCTCAGATTACCATTTTGCCTTTTTGCATTTCTTTTTCTTGGGGATGGTCTTGATCCCTGCCTCCTGTATAATGTCATTAACCTCCATCCATAGTTCTTCAGATACTCTATCAGATCTAATCCTTTGAATCTATTTGCCACTTCCGCTTGTAAAGGATTTGATTTAGGTCATACCTGAATAGTCTAGTGGTTTCCCCTACTTCCTTCAATTTAGGTCTGAATTTGTTAGTAAGGAGTTCATGATCTGAGCCACAGTCATCTCCCGGTCTTGTTTTTGCAGAGTGTAGAGAGTTTCTCCATTTTTGGCTTCAAAAAATATAATCAATCAATTTGATTTTGGTATTGACCATCTAGTGAGATCCATGTGTAGAGTCTCCTCTTGTGTTATTGGAAGAGGGTGTTTGCTATGATCAGTGCATTCTCTTGGCAAAACTGTGAGCCTTTGCCCTGCTTCATTCTGTACACCAAGGGAAAATTTTCCTGTTACTCCAGGTATTTCTTGACTTCCTACTTTTGCATTCCAGTCCACTATAATGTAAAGGACATCTTTGGTGGGGGGGCGGGGGGAATGTTAGTTCTAGAAGGTCTTGTAGGTCTTCATAGAACCATTCAACTTCAGTTTCTTTAGCATTAATGGTCAGGGCATAGACTTGGATTATTGTACTATTTAATGGTTTGCCTTGGAAATGAAAAGAGATCATTCTGTCATTTTTGAGATTGCACCCAAGGAGTGCATTTCAGACTCTTCTGTAGATTATGAGGGCTACTCCATTTCTTCTAAGGGATTCTTGCCCTCAGTAGTAGATATAATGGTCATCTGAGTTAAATTCACCCATTTTAGTCCATTTTAGTTCATTGATTCCTAGAATGTCGATGTACACTCTTGCCATCTGCTGTTTGACCATTTCCAATTTACCTTCACTTCTACTTGTACTTTAAATATCTACTGTAAATATCTACTTCTGCTTTATTGACTATACCAAAGCCTTTAACTGTGTGGATCACAAAAAGCTGTGGAAAATTCTTAAAAAGATGGGAATACCAGACCACCTTCCCTGCCTCCTGAGAAATCTGTATGCATGTCAAGAAGCAACAGTTAGAACCAGAGTTCTAACTGTTTAGTTAGCTAAGTCATGTTAAACTCTTTGTGGCCCATGGACTGCAGCACACCAGACTTCCCTGTCCTTCACTATCTCCTGGAGTTTGCTCAAACTCCTGTTCATTGAGTCTGTGATGCCATTCATCGACTTTCTGGCATCTCATCCTCTGTCACATCTTTCTTCCCCTGACTTCAATCTTTCACAGCATCATGGTCCTTTCCAATGTGTCAGTTATTTGAATCAGGTATTAAAAGTATTGGAGGTTCTGCTTCAGCATCTGTCCTTACAATGAATATTCAGGGTTGACTTCCTTTTGGATTGACTGGTTTGATCTCCTTGCAGTCCAAGGGTCTTCTTCAACACCACAGTTCAAAAGCAACAATTCTTCAGCACTTAGTTTTCTTTATGGCCCAAATCTCTCTTCAGTACATGATTACTGGGAAAACCATAGTTTTGCCTTCATGTCAAAGTTATGTCTCTGCTTTTTAATATAATATCTAGGTTTATATTAACTTTCTTCCTTTTCACGGAGCAAGTGTCTTTTAATTTTGGGGCTGCAGTCACGACCTGCAGTGATTTTTGGAGCTCAAGAAAATCAAATCTGTCACTGCTTCCACATTTCCCCCATCTATTTGCCATGAAGTAATGGGACCAGATGCCATTAAAACTCTGAATGTTGAGTTTTAAGCCAGTTTTTTCACTCTCCTCTTTTGCCCTCATCAAGAAGCTCTTTAGTTCTTCTTCACTTTCTGCCATAAGGATGGTGTCATCTGCATATCTGAGGTTATTGATATTTCTCCTGGCCATCTTGATTCCAGTTTGTGCTTCATCCAGCCCGGCTTTTTACATGATGTACTCTGTATATACGTTAAATAAGCAGGGTGACAATATACTGCCCTGATGTACTTCATTCCCAATTTTTAACCAGTCTGTTGTTCCATGTCCAGTTCTAACTGTTGCTTCTTGACTTGCATACAGGATTCTCATGAGACAGGTAAGGTCATCTGGTATTCACATCTCTTTAAGAATTTTCCACAGTTTATTGTGATACACATGATTGAAGAAATAGATAATTTCTGGAATTTCCTTACTTTCTAATAATCAAATGTTAGCAATTTGATCTCTGGTTCTCTGCCTTTCCCAAATTCAGCTTGTGCATCTGGATTAATAATAAGCTTGTACAATATGCTTATACTTACTCATCCATCATTTGGCCACCAATTAAATATATCTCAACAGAAATTCAGACCAACAAGATGCAAAAGACTTTCCCAAACATGAGTGCGGGAGGATATAACCTAAATTTAGAGTTTACTCTCAAGGCCAAGTTTCCTAAAACGTCAACAATCAAACACACAGACACAGAACAATCTAGGAAGATCAGGTAGAACATTTACATCTCAACAGTTAGAACTGGGCATGGCACAACAGACTGGTTCAAAACTGGGAAAGGAGTATGTCAAGGCTGTACATGTCTCTATATATGTGTGTATATGTGTATGTATATACTATATATATGTGTGTATATGTATATAGGTGCTTCCCTGGTGGCTCAGAGGTTAAAGCATCTGCCTGCAATGTGGGAGACCTGGGTTCAATCCCTGGGTTGGGAAGATATTCCCTGGAGAAGGAAATGGCAACCCACTCCAGTATTCTTGCCTGGTGAATCTCATGGACAGAGGAGCCTGGTGGGCTAAAGTCCACGGGGTCACAGAGAGTCAGACATGACTGAGCGACTTCACTTCACTTCACTTCACACACACACACACACACACACACACACACACACACACACACATATATATATATATATATATATATATATATATATATATATATATCAGAGAAGGCTATATAGACATGTACTGCCTTGTAGACATGTGTTGGTGAAACACTGGGCTGGATGAAGCACAAGGTGAAATCAAGATTGCTGGGAGAAATATCAATAATCTCAGATAAGCAGATGACACCACCCTTATGGCAGAAATTGAAGAAGAACTAAAGAGCTTCTTGATGAAAGTGAAAGAGGAGAGTGAAAAAGTTGGCTTAAAGCTCAACATTAAGAAAACAAAGATCATGGCATCTGGTCCTATCACTTCATGGCAAATAGAAGGGGAAACAATGGCAGACTTTATTTTTGGGGGTTCCAAAATCACTGCAGATGGTGATTGCAGCCATGAAATAAAAAGACACTTACTCCTTGGAAGTTACTCCTTGGCAGCTACATGAAATAAAAAGACACTACTTCTATAACCAATCTAGACAGCATGTTAAAAAGCAGAGACATTACCTTGCCAACAAAAGTCCATCTAGTCAAGGCTATGGTTTTTCCAGTAGTCACGTATGGATGTGAGAGTTGGACTATTAAGAAAGCTGACTGCCGAAGAACAAATACTTTTGAGCTATGGTGTTGGCAAAGACTCTTGAGAGTCCCTTAGACTGCAAGGAGATCCAACCAGTCCATCCTAAAGGAGATAAGTCCTGGGTGTTCATTGGAAGGACTGATGTTGAAGCTGAAACTATAATACTTTGGCCCCCTGATGTAAAGAGCTGACTCATTTAAAAAAGACCCTAATGCTCAGAAAGACTGAGGGCAGGAGAAGAAGGCAATGACAGAGGATGAGATGATTGGA
This sequence comes from Capricornis sumatraensis, assembly GCF_032405125.1. Classification (NCBI taxonomy): domain Eukaryota; kingdom Metazoa; phylum Chordata; class Mammalia; order Artiodactyla; family Bovidae; genus Capricornis; species Capricornis sumatraensis. The sequence goes on along the minus strand of NC_091071.1, from coordinate 121,682,739 downwards.
TGACATCACTGACTCAATGGACATGAGCTTGAGTAAACTCCAGAAGTTGGTTATGGACACGGGAGCCTGGCATGCTGCAGTCCATGGGGTGGCAAAGAGTCAGACACAACTGAGTGACTGAACTTGAACTGAACTGATAGACATATACAGCCTTGTATATATGCATGTGTGTGTGTGTGTGTGTGTGTATCAGGGCTTGCCAGAAGGCACTAGTGGTAAAGACCCCACCTGCCAATGCAGAAGACATAAGAGACCGCAGGTTTGATCTATGGGTCAGGAAGATGACCTGGAGGAGAGAATGGCAACTCATGCCAGTATTCATTCTTGGAGAATCCCATGAACAGAGAAGCCTGGCCACTGCAGTCCATAGGATTGCAAAGAATCAAATAGGACTCAAGTGAATTAACCCCCCCACACACACATCAACTTAATATTGAATATTTCCTCAGTCAAATGAACTTGAAATTCATTTTGGCCAGTCTCTTTAAATGTAAACGTTTTTTACTAAAACTAAGTAGAGCTTATTATAAATTCAGTTTTGATAGTATCTTTTAGAAGTAAAGGTATCTCATATGTATAATGTATGTATAGGCATAAGCAGGCAAACTAGAGATCCCATGGCTTTACTTAAAAGCTTAGTAATGAACTAGGTATTACAATATAAATTGACTAGTTTACAGAATACATTAAGGATGCTTGCTCGGATAACTAAGGCTTACTCTCTATAAGGTTAGCCTGAGAGAGGATCCCCAGTAGTTCGAATTTTAAAACTGCCACTTTTTCCCCTGGTTTCAGGTCTTGTTTGCTTGTATTTATTTACAGTTTGGTTTGAGATTTGCAAGAGAAAGACAGTTGGTAGCCCCCAAAGAACAGTTCTGTCACCTAACAACAGGAAAATCAGTGACAAGATTTTTAACTAAACTGAAATTTGTTTTAGGAATTGTGTGTTCTAGGATTTTAGAGTTTAATTTATGTATCGAAGGTTTCTATGTGGCATTCAGCAAAGACCTTTCTAAGTTTATAAATTAAACCCGAGGCAAAATTACTATTTTTATTTTGTTAAACCTTGTATGTTTGTTTTCAGTTTTTATGTATTTAGTGTGATTCAGGTAGGCATTCCATGGTGGCTCAGAAGGTAAAAATCTCTCTGCAATGCAGGATACCTGGATTCAATCCATGGGTCAAGGAGTTCCCCAGGAGAAGGGAATGGCCATCCATTCCAACATTCTTACCTAAAGAATTCCATGGACAGAGGAGCCTGGTGGGCTAAAGTCCATGGAGTTACAAAGAGTCAGACATGACTGAGTGACAAACACACACACACACTGCTCAGGTAGCTCTATTAGTTAGTGAAAATGAAAGTGTTACTCAGTCATGTTGGACTCTTTGGGACCCCAAAGACAGTAGCCCACCAGGCTCCTCTGTCCACGGAATTCCACAGGCAAGAATATTGGACTAGGTTGTCATTTCCTTCTCCAGGGGATCTTGCTAAACCAGGAACTGAACTCAGGTCTCCTACATTGTAGGCAAACTGTTTATCGAGTGAGCCACAGGGGGAGGCACTGGTTCCTATGTTCAGTTAATATTTTCTTAATGGAAATTATGTCTTGACTTCTAATACCACACAGGGGAAATAGTCCTCAAAGAAACAAGAGGGGTAACCAAGAGATGCAACTTTATTAAGTCCATTGAGGTATACTTATTTTATATATTTGTATCTCAATTTCATCCACTTTTATACATTAAACTTTGTTTTCATTAAAGATTCAATCAACAGGCTTTGTATTAGAGGAGTTTTAGAAGGAGCTTTTCAGTTCAGTTCAATTCAGTCACTCGGTTGTGTCCAACTCTTTGCGACCCCAAGGACTGCAGCATGCCAGGCTCCCATGTCCATAACCAGCTCCCGGAGTTTACTCAAACTCATGTCCATTTAGTTGGTGATGCCATCCAACCATCTTATCCTCTGTCATTGCCTTCTCATCCCGCCTTCAATGTTTCCCATATTCAGAGTCCTTTCCAATGAATCAGTTCTTCACATGAGGTGGCCAAAGTATTGGAGTTTCAGCTTCAGCATTGGTCCTTCCAATGAATATTCAGGACTGATTTCCTTTAGGCTAGACTGATTAGATCTCCTTGCAGTCCAAGGGACTCTCAAGAGTCTTCTGCAACATCACAGTTCCAAAAATTCAATTCTTCAGGGCTCACCTTTCTTTATAGTCCAACTCTCACATCCAAACATGACTACTGGAAAAACCATAGCTTTGACTAGATGGACTTTTGTTGGCAAAGTAATGTCTCTGCTTTTTAATATGCTGTCTAGGTTGGTCATACCTTTTCTTTCAAGGAGCAAGCATCTTTTAATTTCATTGCTGTGGACATCATCTGCAGTGATTTTGGAGCCCAAAAAAATAAAGTCTGACACTGTTTTCACTGTTTCCCCATCTATTTCCCATGAAGTGATGGGACCGGATGCCATGATCTTCGTTTTCTGAATGTTGAGCTTTAAGACAACTTTTCCACTCTCCTCTTTCACTTTCATCAAGAGGCTTTTTGGTTCCTCTTCAGTTTTTGCCATAAGCCTGGTGTCATCTGCATATCCGAGGTTATTGATATTTCTCCCGGCAATCTTGATTCCAGCTTGTACTTCTTCCAGCCCAGCGTTTCTCATGATGGACTCTGCATATAAGTTAAATAAGCAGGGTGACAATATACAGCCTTGATGTACTCCTTTTCCTATTTGGAACCAGTTTGTTGTTCCATGTCCAGTTAGGCAACTCCAAATTCCCATTACCAGCAAGATCCCCAAAGAGAGACTGTAGCCACACCAAGAACTCTCCAGCTTGTTCTTTTAGATTCTATAGGGTCTGAATGTTTTTCTTGATGACTGTGAGACTTTCTTTAACTTAGCTGGAGGTATTTACCTAGAAAAAAATGAGTCTCATTCAAGATGGCTTAAGTACCTCCTTGTTCAGGGGTCAGAAGTTCTATCTCCTGTCTATTTTAGAGTACAACCTCTGCCAAGCTGTGTTGGCTCTTTAGAGCTATCCTGAGAAATATGATACCCAGAAACTAAATTTTGAGGGTGTTCATTAGAATGGCACTCATTTATAGTCCTAAATAGGTATCTGAGATCTCCCAGGGGCTCACAGGTGTATTGAGTGTCCTCTTCTGTTTTCTTCCATGGCTTGACTCTTGAGTAGTGAATCCAAAAGTCATGTCCTAGTACTTTGATTGCTGTGGATAGAAAGTATTACAGGGTAGGGGCCCTTCTATGTGGGCTGGAGTTGTGCCTTTGGGGACCCACCTTTCCAGACTTTAATTAGGACTTGAGTCCCTGAAGCATATATTGGTGACTCGTTAGAAAGTTTTGGGTCCTAATTCATACCCCATAAGCATGTATCCTGTTGGAATTGACCAATGGCCATGATACAAGCCTGAAGGGTCTGAGCTTCTGGATCTAGGAAGAGGTCATTGACATAAACAAAAGATCTCCCACATAGCATCTCATAAGGACTAAGACCAACCTGTTCCTTAGGGATAATATAGGTGTGGAGGAGAGCTATTGCTAAAGCTTCCTTTCATCTCAGGGAGGTCTCCTGGGTTATCTTTTTTATCACTGATTTTAAAATTTAATTGCCTCTTTCTACTTTTTCTGAAGACTGAGGCCTCGAGGTACAATGAAGATAATAAGTAATGCCCAATGCTTTAGAGACCCCTTCGTTGACCTTATAAGTAAATGATGTCCCATTTTCAATTAATAATGACCTGGGCAGACCAAATCTTGGAATGATTTCATGGAGCAGTTTTTTTTTTTTTTTTTTTTTTTTACCACCTCCTCAGCCTTCTCAGTCTGGATAGGAAAGCCTTCAATCAATCCTGTGAATGTAACTATCATGACTAATAGATATTTATACCCTTGATAAACTAGCATCTGGGTGAAGTCTATCTGCCAGTCCTCTCCTGGATAGATACCACATCACTGGTCAGGCTGGGCCAGCTGGGGTCTTCAAGCTCCTTGGGGATTGCTTAATTGACAAATGGGACAAGAGGAGACCACTTATCTTATAGTTGTTTGGAGGCCTGTTCCTCTGAAGCACCTTTCTAGCAATCTTTGGAGAGCCTTTTCCCCTAAATGAGTGGTGGCATATAAGAAGTTAACCAACTTCCATTATAGGTTCCCAGGCAGAACAAGAAATATCTCCTTTTGGAACCACCCCATATGATTGTCTTAAAAGCCCTAACTCTTAGCTTTAAGCATCTCCCTTTCAGTATATAAAGGTGTTTCTGGAAAATTGGTCTGTGGAACTAAGGTGGTAACCCCTAAAAGATCATTGTTCTGTGATGCTGCTCTCTTAGCTGCCTAATCAGCTACTTAGTTCCTTTGTGCCACTTCCATGCTCCCTTTTTGGTGTCGTTTACAGTGGGGAACTGAAACTTTGGTGGGCAGATGTACTGCCTCCAAAAGCCTAAGAATTTGATCACCATATTTGATTGGGGACCCTTGGGTGGTCAACTGGCCACTTTCTTTCCAAATTGCAGCATATGCATGTAGCATTAGAAAGGCATACTTGGAGTCACTGTAAATGGCTACTCTTTCCTTTCCCCAGCTCTAAATCTCGAGTCAGGGCTACGAACTCAGCTAATTGGGCTCAAGTACCTGGTGGCAAAGGTTTAGCCTCTATGGTCTCAAAATTGGAGGCTACTGAATATCCAGATCTTCTTTTTCCCATCCAAGACAAACTGCTTCCATCAGTGTACCATATTTCCCCAGGATTGGTCAGAGGATCTTCTGACAATCCCTCCCAGGTTTTTCTCCAGTGGTTCAAGGTTTCTAGGCAAGAGTGAAAGGGGAGAGAGCCCTCGGGAGTAAGCAGGAGGATGGCTGGGTTAGGAACCATGTAAGGGAATATAATGAGGCCTGGATTTTCCACCAGCACTATTTGATATCTGAGGATTCTTTGATCAGGCATCCATAAATGGCCTCTCCCATTTAAGAGTTGTTTCACTTGGTGGCTGGTAAAAATAGTTAGTTTGCCCCCCAATAGAGAGTTTTAAAGCATCTTCTGTCAGGAGTGCAATAATTGCAAGATTTCAAAGGCATGGAGATATGTTTTCCCAATAAGGGAAGAGCACAGTCAAGGACCACTAGAAACTGGTGGGAAAATATTTGTCCATCTCAGCAAAAAAAGAAGTGCTCAGGTGAATCTTTCAGTAGTTGTTTTTCTTGTAGCACCCAAAATGGTACAGGTTTGGGAGGAGAAGACTTTGGAGTAGGAGGTCAGGACAGAGTAAGTAGCCCCCATGCCAACCAAGAAATTCTCAGACCTACCTGCCACATTCAGTTGCATCCTTGGCTTCAGTCCAGTGATGGTTATCATTACAGGCAGGCTGGCTGAAGCAGGCTGCCTCAGTCTTGTTGAACCATGTTGGAAGGCTTGGAGCTTGACCTGGAGGTTCTTGGGTCCTGAGGGCAGAGTGCCACCCAATGTCCCAGTTGACGGCCTTCATAGCAAGCCAGTTTAGGAGACTTGTCACTGTTTGGACACTCTTTGGCCCAATGTCCCACCTGTCTACAGTTTAGGCATTTGCGTTGTGACTTGTCCTTCAAGGACTCAGGGTTTACCATTGGGCGTCCCTGGAGGGTGGCCAGCATCTAGGCATGCCTTATCTCTTTCTTTTCTCCCTCTCCCTGAGCCTTGACCTCCTTCTCCTGTTATAGAGGGTATTGGTGGTTGTCTGGACCATCTCATCTAAAGAGGCAGCAGGGTCCTGCTGCTGTAGCTGTTGTAAATTTATTCTGATATCTGATGCACATTGGGACAGGAATTTGTCCTTTAAAATCATCTGTCCCTTGTAAGAGTTAAAGTCAAGATTGGTGAACTTTTGGAGGGCCTCTTTTAGCATTTCCAGAAAGACAGTTGGGTTCTATTTGGGCTCCTGAGTTATTGCTGAGACTAGTCACAGTCCCACAAGTTTTCTTCTATTCCTATGGGTGGAATTCCTTAGCCGTGAGTCTTCCTGAAGCTTATCTTACCCAGTATAGTTGCAACCTGAGAGCCAGGCATCCTCGGGTCAGGGTGCAGATCCCCAGGCAGGCTGGGGTGTGACAGCCTCCTGGATATTGAATCCCCGGGCAGGCTGAGGCAGGTCAGCCTCCTGAGAATTGGGTCCCTGGGCAAGTAAAGGTGTGATGATCTCCTGGGACCCCTGGACTGGTGGGTCCCCGAGCAGGTTGAAGTGTGACAACATTTCTAGGACCTGATTCCTAGGCAGGTTAAGGCAGGTCAACCTCCTGGGACTCTAGGACTGGACTTGGACAAAACCCAAGGTCTCAAGAGTGACCAGTGCTAGGTAGGATTAAGGGGTTGTAGTCTTAACTCATTGCCAGTTTGTTCATCACAGATGGGAACAGATATCATGATGTAAAGCAATCCAAGCCTGTGCCCTGAGACTGGGAACCTGGTGAAGCAGCCATAAGCCTTATCCTCTTACTGCTCTGAGGGAATGTAAGTCACTGAGTTCCTCCCCTAATCCTCCATAAGAGCAGCTTAGGGTGTTTCCAATGGTAAACATTTCATTGTCATAGACTTACTTTAGGTAATAACATAAATAATAACAAAGAGTGGGTTATTTGGTACTGATAGAGGCATTAAAGTGAAAGTGAAAGTGAATTCGTGTCCAACCCTTTGCGACACCATGGAGTGGACTGTAGCCTACCAGGCTCCTCCGTCCATGGGATTCTCCAGGCAAGAATACTGGAGCGGGTTGGCATTTTCTTCTCCAGGGGATCATCCCAAACCAGGGATCGAACAAGGTCTCCTGCACTGCAGGCAGACACTTTACCCTCTGAGCCACCAGGGAAGCCCTTAGAGTATTTTAATAATAAGCAGGATGGAGCAATGTTGCCTGCAAAGAGGCCGTCTTGGTTGTAGGATTTGTAAGTGGTTTAAGAACAAATTGGTAAGAGGCAACAGACCAGATGTTCCATAAAAGTGGAGTGGAGATTTGATATGGGGGTATGTTTGTAACTTTAAGAGAAGGGTGGTAAGGGTTTGGGCAAAAATGGCCTTCAGGGCTAACTCCCAGTGTGGCAAACATTATCCCTAGAAGCCCAGTTGCCCTTGAAGGGATGCCAACAGATGGTCTTATAGTAGGTATTGTGTGCCTGTCGCCTGCCCTAGCGGGTTCACTGAGAGATGCTGATATTGCACATGTTGTAGAAAAGATGGAAGATGAAGGCCTGAAGATCTAGAGAGATTGGATATTATATCTAGAGAGACTGGATATTATACAGTATTTCCCTCCCAAGGGCCAGCAATTTTCTGGTTATCCCTCCAGAAGATTGTAGAGGCAACATTGTAGGCCTGGACAGGGCTCAAGAGAAGAGCATGAAACAGGAGGGAAGTGGGCAGGCACAACTTTTGAAAGAATGACATAGTTCAAGGACATAACATAAACCAATTAAAACCAGATGGGTCCAAGATGACAAGTCAAATTCAAGTGAACCTTAATCCCCAATCTGTAAGCTAAATGATACACCCATATGTGGCAGGACAGCTCCAAGGCACTGTCAAAAGATGGAGAAGTGGGTGGTTCCCCAATGGTTGCGATGATCCTCCTACTCATTAGTATGAGAATTACCTACTCACAAAACCTAGCCAGACCACATTCCATGATAAAAGCATTTGCCCTCTACAATCGCCCACACCTTGCAGAGGGTGCTTTTCTCTGGATCTTAAAAAATCCATCTGTTACCTATTGCTGTGTCTCTCACTGAATTTTTGCAATGAGACATCAGAACTTGAGCTTCAGTATGTCCTGAAGCCAAGGATCCTGGGTTTTGGCTGAGCTCAAGTCCCAGCAGAGAGGAGCTGAAGGACGGGAGGAAAACACAGTGAGAAAAATGTGCCAAGAAATCCCCTTCATAGCCTGCCAGAAAATCTGCTAAATACCTGACCTGTGCTCACAGTTTTCATTGGCCTGATCCTTGGCACAAAGAAGATTACGCACAGAAGAACACCCACTGGCTTGGATAACAGCTACTAGGGCTCAGCAGATAGTGCATTTGGAACATACCAAGGAGTAGCCTCTCCAGAGTCCCTCAGTTCCACCCTCTGCTACTCACCTGTTCATGGCTGGGGAGTGGGGAGGTGGGTTCAAGGAAACAAGAAATGAGAGATTGTAAAGGAATTAAGATTTCATTAGGTATATGTCCCTCCAACCATAGCAGTGAGGACCTCCTACCTTAACTGGAGGTCTTCTCGAATCTGAGACTGAGCCACGTGAGCTTTCAGCTGAGATCAGTTTTCACTGTCCCAGTTTCCAGCACGATGGGCTTCTTGTCATTTCCCCTGCACTGGGTTTTCTTCACACTCAGCCACGTGGAAGTTTTTTCAGCCAGGCTAAATCCAGGTCACAGCACCATAGATGTCGGGGTAATGTGTAATTTCCTTGGATCTGTCTTGTCACAACAAAAATTTTAAGAAATGGACATTAAAGCCCTCGGCATGTCTCAGCTCTCAAACAGACAATGTCTCAGCTCTCAGATAGATTGGTGTTACAGCTCTCGGACAGATCAGTGTTACAGCTCTGCAATACAGCTCAGTTTTATTTAGAAAATAAAAGAAAATACATTCTCAAGGTGTGAGGGCATGCCAACCCAAAAGACGTGAAGAAAAGAGAGAGAGAGAGCACACAAGTGAGAGACTACCGGCCCTTTAGCTCCTCTCTTTATACTTTTTTTTTTTTTTTCCTCCCCCTGGGCTTGCCCTATGTAAATTGGGCTAGGCAGGAGTGCTGTTTTTTCTACCTGAGTTCCTCACTCTGGTCCTCAGATCTTCCTTTGCTCTGCTTTCACAGGTTTTTCCCTTCCTCGTCTTTTAGCCACCATTCTGGACTCCTTTATCCTATTCTAACTACCTAACAGTTTGCCTTGGAGATGAATAGAGATAATTCTGCCATTTTTGAGATTGTATCCAAGTACTGAATTTTGGACTCTTTTGTAAACTATTATGGCTATTCTGTTTCTTCCAAGGGATTCTTGCCCACAGTAGTAGATATAATGGTCATCTGAGTTAAATTCACCCATTCAGTATTTTGCTAACAGTCAGTAGTTTGCTGATTCCTAAAATGTTGATGTTCACTCTTGCCATATCCTGTTTGATCACTTCCATTTGCCTTGATTCATGGACCTAACATTCCAGATGCCTATGCAATATTGCTTTTCAGTTCACTTCAGTCCAGTCACTCAGTCGTGTCCGACTCTGAAACCTCATGAATCGCAGCATGCCAGGCCACCTTGTCCATCACCAACTCCCGGAGTTCACTCAAACTCATGTGCATCAAATCGGTGATACCATCCAACCATCTCATCCTCCGTCATCCCCTTCTCCTGCCCCTAGTCCCTCGTACCATTAGGGTCTTTTCCAATGAGTCAACTCTTCGTGTGAGATGGCCAAAGTATCGGAATTTCAGCCTCAGCATCAGTCCTTCCAATTACTTTTATATAAAGAGTTCTGCAATCTCCACAGTGGGGTTGAGCTGAAGAAGTCAGCCCCATTAGCCTAACTGTACCCAATAATTGCTGGCCAGATATCTCAGCATAAATTCATTCTAAACTGAGACTTTCTACCACTCAGTATCCAAACTGAGTCTTCCCAGTGCCTAAATACTGAGGATATCCCATCCAGTGTCTAAACTGAGCATCCAGTGTCTAAACCAAGTTTCAAAGATAACCTTTGCTCTCACCAAAGACAGCTCAGGATCATCAACCAATACAGAATATCCAAGAATGAGGAGAGACTCAATCAATTCATTCTGGAGTCCTTGAGGAGGTGGATGGGCACAAGGGGCCTCTGCTGGTACCAAGGCTACAGATCATCTTAGAGTTCAAGCAAAGGAGAGGAATCTACTCTGGACCTCTTTGTCAGTTGCCAAAACTGTCAATTTAAAAAAATAGTAACAACATAGAAGTTGAGAGTTATGTTTTATTTGGTGGGAATATTTAGAACTTCAAGTCCAGGAGATCATGGAAAAAGCAAGAGAGTTCCAGAAAAACATATATTTATGTTTTATTGACTATGCCAAAGCCTTTGACTGTATGGATCACAATAAACTGTGGAAAATTCTGAAAGAGATGGTAATACCAGACCACCTGACCTGCCTCTTGAGAAACCTATATGCAGGTTAGAAAGCAACAGTTAGAACTGGATATGGAACAACAGACTGGTTCCAAATAGAAAAGGAGTACGTCAGGGCTGTATATTGTCACCCTGCTTATATGCAGAGTACATCATGAGAAACGCTGGACTGGAAGAAGCACAAGCTGGAATCAAGATTGCCGGGAGAAATATCAGTCACCTCAGATATGCAGATGACACCACCCTTGTGGCAGAAAGTGAAGAGGAACTCAAAAGCCTCTTGATGAAAGTGAGAGTGGAGAGTGAAAAACTTGGCTTAAAGCTCAACATTCAGAAAACGAAGATCATGGCATCTGGTCCCATCACTTCATGGGAAATAGATGGGGAAACAGTGGAAACAGTGTCAGACTTTATTTTTTTGGGCTCCAAAATCACTGCAGATGGTGACTGCAGCCATGAAATTAAAAGACGCTTACTCCTTGGAAGGAAAGATATGACCAATCTAGATAACATATTGAAAAGCAGAGACATTTCTTTGCCAACGAAGATCCGTCTAGTCAAGGCTATAGTTTTTCCAGTGGTCATGTATGAATGTGAGAGTTGGACTGTAAAGAAAGCTGAGCGCTGAAGAATTGATGCTTTTGAACTGTGGTGTTGGAGAAGACTCTTGAGAGTCCTTTGGAATGCAAGGAGATCCAACCAGTCCATTGTGAAGGAGAACAGCCCTGGGATTTCTTTGGAGGGAATGATGCTGAAGCTGAAGCTCCAGTACTTTGGCCACCTCATGTGAAGAGTTGACTCATTGGAAAAACTCTGATGCTGGGAGGGATTGGGGGCAGAAGGAGAAGAGGACGACAGAGGATGAGATGGCTGTATGGCATCACTGACTCGATGGACGCGAGTCTGAGTGATCTCCAGGAGTTGGTGATGGGCAGGGAGGCCTGGCGTGCTGCGATTCATGGGATCGCAAAGAGTCGGACATGACTAAGGGACTGACCTCAACTGAATTTTTCCTCCCTGGGTATCTTCTAGTTCAAATAAACTCATTGAAATGTTTGTTTGAATTACTTCCTCTCGCAGGATTTCTCCAGTGCTCCTTTGGCAAAAAATAATAATAATAATAATAATAATAATAATAATAATAATAATAATAATCCTGTACTTACTCTTGCTATTGCATGACAATTCCTATTGTAATTATATTGTTATTTCTGATGAGGACTCTGCATTTAAGGCAGAGGTGTTTTCTTATTAACCTTTGTAATCAGCGAGATAGCTAGCAGGATGCCTGATGCTTAATGTATTGAATTAACTCACTATTTATCTGCACACAAGGTATGTATAATCAAAAAAAAAAATTGGTTAGTTACAAGTTATTTTCAACTTCTAGAGCTAGTCTATGAGTGAAAGATCTTTAAAGAGAATTCTGTGTCTTTTCACTATGATGGGCTGGGAATGTTCTTTCAGGTCATATGTCCGTTATTTGATTTCATTGTTACTTAGTATCATCATATTATTTAGCTTCCTAAGTAGTTTTTCTACTTGCTTTCCTTAAAGAAGAAACATTTCTCAAAAATTGGTTCAAAACTGTTGACAGCTACATTACTCAGAGTATATTAATTGATTTATGTGTACATATATATAGTTCCTTCTCTTGGGAGAAATCTTAGTTTGAGTTTGTAAATGTAAGTTACCACTCAAACTTAAAGATAGTTCTATAAGATCCACTATTATAGTAAAATGATAATATATTCTTAAAAATCAGTTTGCTAAACCTGTCTGTTTTACCCAGATAAGAGAGTGTGGGGTGTGGTGGCCATGATGGCAAAGAGTGTGACTTTTTATTTAAACTTGCAAATTCCTACACTAGTAGGCTCTCAATAAATCTTTGTTTACTGCATTTCTTTGAACTGAATTAAATTATGCTATATTTAGTTTAATCCATGTAATAAGCCTGTGATGTACAGATGGTACAGATAATTAACCTTTATTTAAAAAAAAAATTGTATAAGAAAAGTTCTAAATAAATTGAGTCAAGTTGTAGAGTTAGAAGTAGGAGTGACAGAACTCAAATTCAGGTTTTCAACTGCAAAATCACTGCCAAGTTCTAATTTAAATGTCCTTCTGATTTCAGTAAGACATTTAAAAATATAGTTCACCTAAAAGAGAGAGGAAAAGACATTTGATATTTCAGAGTCTGTGTATAGGACTGTCATAAAAAGAAAAAAAAAAAAAATCCAAATTAACCATTTTTTTTTTTCCTTCTTTTATCTCAACCTGCTTTTCAACCCAACATATGAGGATGACAAAAATTAAGGGCATAGTTTTCTTTCAGTAGCTGTTGCTGTTCAGTTGCTCAGTCATGTCCGACTCTTTGCAACCCCATGGATTGCAGCACACCAGGCTTCCCTGTCACCCACCATCTCCCAGGGATTGCTAAAACTCATGTCCATTGAAATAGTGATGTCATCCAACCATCTCATCCTCTGCAATCCCCTTCTTCTCCCACCTTTAATCTTTCACAGCATCATGGTCTTTTCCAATGAGTTATTCACATCAGATGGTCAAAAAATATTGGAGTTTCAGCTTCAACATCAGTCCTTCCAAAGAATATTCAAGACTGACTTCCCTTAAGATTGACTGGTTTGATCTCCTTGCAGCCCAAGGGACTCTCAAGAGTCTTCTCCAACTCCACTGTTCAGAAATATCAATTCTTCAGTGCTCAGCCTTCTTTTTGGTCCAACTCTCACATCATACATGATTGCTGGAAAAACCATAACTTTGACTTAGATGGACCTTTGTTGGCAAAGTAATGTCTTTACTTTTTAATATGCTGTCTAGGTTGGTCATAGCTTTTCTTCCAAGGAGCAAGTGTCTTGATTTCATGGCTGCAGTCACCATCTGCAGTTTTTTTTTGGAGTCCAAGAAAATAAAGTCTGTCACTGTTTCTATTGTTTCCCCATCTATTTGCCATGAAGTGATGGGACCCAGTGCCAATGATCTTGGTTTTTTTGAATGTTAAGTTTTAAGCCACCTTTTTCACTCTCCTCTTTCACTTTTATCAAGAGGCTCTTCAGTTGCTTTTCACTTTCTGCCATAAGGGTGGTGTCATCTGCATATCTGAGGTTATTGATATTTCTCCTGGCATCTTAATTCCAGCTTGTGCTTCATCCAGCCTTGCATTTTGCATGATGTACTCTACATATAAGTTAAATAAGCAGGGTGACAATATACAGCCTTGACATAAACCTTTTCCAATTTGGAATCAGTCCATCGTTCCATGTTCAGTTCTAACTGTTGTTTCTTCACCTGCATACAAGTTTGGCATGAGACAATTAAGATTGCCTGGTATTCCCATCTTTTGAAGAACTTCCAACAGTTTGTTGTGATCCACACAGTCAAAGGCTTTAGCATAGTTAAGGAAGCAGAAGTATATTTGTTTTTTGTTTTTTTTTATAATTATCTTACTTTTTCTATGATCCAACAGATGTTGGCAATTTGTTCTCTGGTTCCTCTGACTTTTCTAATTCCAGCTGTGTACATTTGGAAGGTCTTGATTCACATACCACTTAAGCCTGGCATGGAGAATTTTGAGTATTTCTTTGGTAGCATGTGAAATGAGTGCAAATGTACTGTAGCTTGAACATTCTTTGGTATTGCCCTTTTTTGGGATTGGAATGAAAACCTAACTTATTTTACATAGCAAAATATCCTGAAGGTTCATTTGTGCTGTCTCATAATCCAGAATTATCTTCTTTTTGAAGGCTTGTGTGTGTTAGTCATTCAGTCGTGTCCAATACTTTGTGACCCCATGGACTATATTCTGCCAGGTTCGTCTCTCCATGGAATTTCACAGGCAAGAATACTGGCGTGGGTTGCCAATTTTCAAACAACTCCAAAAAGCAGGCTTTTGTATTAATTTGGCCCTTCCAAATACTATTTATTTATCTCTCTATTTGCATATTTTGACTATTTCTCTCTCTTCCTGTTTCTAGATCTTTGTTGTTCTTCCTGACTGCTGCCTGCTTTTTCTTTCTACAGTCTGGCTTGTGTCAAGTTCCCTAATCAAAACCTGCCAGTGGTTTCTATAAGCCTTCAGTTCAGTTCGGTTCAGTTCAGTCACTCAGTCGTGTCCGACTCTTTGCGACGACATGAATCGCAGCGCACCAGGCCTCCCTGTCCATTACCATCTCCCGGAGTTCACACAAACTCACGTCCATAGAGTTGGTGATGCAATCCAGCCATCTCATCCTCTGTTGTCCCCTTCTCCTCCTGCCCCCAATTCCTCCCAGCATCAGAGTCTTTTCCAATGAGTCAACTCTTTGTATGAGGTGGCCAAAATACCGGAGTTTCAGCTTTAGCATCATTCCTTCTGAAGAATGCCCAGGGCTGATCTCCTTCAGAATGGACTGGTTGGATCTCCTTGCATTCCAAAGGACTCTCAAGAGTCTTCTCCAACACCACAGTTCAAAAGCATCAATTATTTGGCACTTAGCTTTCCTCACAGTCCAACTCTCACATCCATACATGACCACTGGAAAAAAAAACATAGCCTTGACTAAATGGACCTTTGTTGGCAAAGTAATATCTGTGCTTTTCAATATGCTATCTAGGTTGGTCATAACGTTCCTTCCAAGGAGTAAGCATCTTTTAATTTCATGGCTGCAGTTACCATCTGCAGTGATTTTGGAGACCAAAAAAATAAAGTCTGACACTGTTTCCCCATCTATTTCCCATGAAGTAATGGGACCAGATGCCATGATTTTCGTTTTCTGAATGTTGAGCTTTAAGCCAACATTTTCACTCTCCTCTTTCACTTTCATCAAGAGGCTTTTTAGTTCCTCTTCACTTTCTGCCATAAGGGTGGTGTCATCTGCCTATCTGAGGTTATTGATATTTCTCCTGCCTTACATAAATACAAAACATTTTGGTCAGAATTGAAGGATAATAGAGTATTTTTATTGCCTTTTCTTGCAAGCTTCTGCCACCTTAAAAAGTGCACAGTGTGAGAGTTGTAAGTCAAGTTTTACTTGGGGCAAAATGAGGACTGTAGCAGGGAGACAGCATCTCAGATAGTGCTGAAAAACTGCTCCAAAGAGGCAGGGGGAAAGTCAGTATATATTTGATTTTGATGAAGGAGAAGTACATACAATCAAGTACATACTTTTTAGCAGAAAATTTCTATAACTCATGAGGAGTAGATATCATGAATGATTTTAATGCTTTTAAGATATAAGGAGATAAAGGAATTGAGCTTATAAAAATCAGCCCCTGAAAATATCTATCTGAAGACCTGTTCTCTAAGTTTTTTCCAGAGTACAGAGTGCCTTATTTGTGCTCTCCATCTTGATCTCCTTTCAGAGGGTTTTAAAAACCAGCAATTGAAGCAGCGTATGATTCAATCCTTGTAGATATAAATGACAAATACCAAAGGCAATTGCCAATTTGTATCTGACGGCTCCAAAATCCTAATTTCACTTATTCAAATGGGTAAACCACTGTTCCCAGTTGGTTATTTATATGTTTATATCTTAGAAAGATCATTCTTGATTTAGTAAGGAAAATGATTTAAGTGGTGGCAGGGAAGGTACAAGAAGATACATGAAACCTTTAAATGAATTACTTTAGAAAGGAATAAAATAAGGATAAAAAATATAGTTAAATATATACTAAGGATGTTTTCTTCAAATAAAAGGAGAATATATAGCAATAATTAGAATGAGAATATTGGGTCCCAGGGAGAAAAATATTGAAGTTCAACAAAGTTTGGATGTATTATGGTGAAATTACCAGAATCACTGAAGGAAAAATTATGAGATAATATTTATTTTAAAAATACTAACAAAGAAAGGAGAAAGAGTATTCAACAATCCTGATTCTTATGTTTAAGAAATAAAATGAAATGAAAGAGAAAAGATGCTTATATATATATTTTTTAAGTGATGACACTATACGGATATTTCAAGAAATAACAAGTTTATCAATTGAAGTGGTGATTGGACAATGATGATGAAAGAAGTATATATTGTGTTGAAATAGCTGCTGGCATCTTAAGTAAAAGACGTAAATTGAGAGGTGTAAATAAATTGGGAAAGAGGGTAGATAATGGAAATGCATAAACACACAAAAAATAAAAAGAAAGAGATGTGGGAACTGTAGAATATTCACATTCATTTAACGTCAGGATTGAGAGGATCCATCTTGAAAAAAATAAATGTTAAAATTAAATGAAAGTTTAATTAGACATGTTTTCCTCCCCATCACAGTGACAATAGGGCTTTCATCTTTTGATCATCAATTTTTCCATAACAAAATAATCTTCAAATTGACTAGATACTTATTCAAGCAGAGTTTGATGTTATCTAGCTAATGCTTTACAGGAGGGAAATCCTACGAAGGACCTGAGATGAATTTGTGAAACAAGGGATTAGACTATTAAGATAAGTTTAATTGTACAAAACAATTGAGAGAGTACTCAGTTCAATATATATATGTTATTCATCATGGGTTTAGCTGCAAATACATATGTTTTTGAAGATTTATATTACGTATTTGTTCTACTAATCTGCGTGACTAAAAAGTGACACCATCCCTCACCTGTTATATACTTATAGTGATGCTGTCAGTCTGCTTTTTAGATTTATATCCTATGCTTTACCACAGGCTGTTAAAATTTAACTATAAGTTTTAATATAACTACTTGCACAATATACTATGATGCCATCCTTGTATGCTACACAAGAAGAACAACCTGAAATTAGAGCAAAAGATTCAATTTTCAGATCAATATAGTATGAAAATTATTGAGTAGTTTAAATAAGTTTGTCTATGAAAGTGATTTACTTTTTGACTAGAGGCTCAGGCTTGTAAAGATCAAAATTACTTCAAAATTATTGTGGGAATTCTGTAGGTTTTGAATAAACACATTAATAAGAGTCACAGGAAAAAGGGGAGCATGGACAAAAATCAAAAGTCCATGTAAAAAATAGTAATACAAAAATGGCCTGTTACTTTTTTAAAAAGAAGAATAATTAGAGGATAGTTTGACTTATCTGATCATATTTTGAAAGAAAAGCTGATTATATGTGCTATTCTCAGAACAAAATAAATTATAGTTGGTTCAATGGATTAAATTTTGAAAGATTATTACAAGAAATTAAAAATGAATACTTTTTTTAAACATACAAAATATAGAGACTAAAAAAGTGTCAACTGAAAGAAGGGCACAATATGAGAGTTGTAAGTTAAGTTTTATTTGGGGCAAAATGAGGACTATAATCTGGGAGACAGCATAGCTCTGAGGAACTACTTGATTCCAGCTTGTGCATATATGTTAAATAAGCATGGTGACAATATACAGCCTTGAGGTACTCCTTTACCAATTTGGAACCAGTCTGTTGTTCCATGTCCAGTTCTCACTGTTGCTTCCTGACCTGCATACAAGATCCCCAAGATGCAGGTCAGGTGGTCTGGTTTTCCCATCTCTTTCAGAATTTTTCACAGTTTATTGTGATCCACAAAACCAAAGGCTTTGTCATAGTCAATAAAGCAGAAATAGATATTTTCCTGGAACTCTCTTGCTTTTTCAATGATCCAGCAGATGATGGCAATTTGATCTCTGGTTCCTCTGCTTTTTCTAGATCCAGCTTGAACATCTGAAAGTTCATGGTTCATGTATTGTTGAAGCCTCGCTTGGAGAATTTTGAGCATTACTTTACTAGCATGTGAGATGAATGCAATTGTGCAGTAGTTTGAGTTCTTTGCCATTGCCTTTCTTTGGGACTGAAATTAAAACTGACCTTTACCAGTCCTGTGGCTACTGCTGAGTTTTACAAATTTGCTGACATATAGAGGGAATCACTTTCACAGCATCATCTTTTAGGATTTGAAATAGCTCAACTGGAATTCCGTCACTTCCACTAGCTTTGTTCCTAAGGCCCACTTGATTGACATTCCAGGATGTCTGGCTCCAGGTGAGTGGTCACATCACCATGATCATCTAGGCCATGAAGATCATTTTTGTACAGTTCTCCTGTGTATTCTTGCCACTTCTACTTAATATCTTCTGCTCCTGTTAAGTCCATACAATTTCTGTCCTTTATTGAGCCCATCTTTGCATGAAATGTTCCTTTGGTATCTCTAATTTTCTTGAAGAGATCTCTCAGTTCAGTTCAGTTCAGTTGCTCAGTCGTGTCCAACTGTTTGCGACCCCATGAATTGGAGCACGCCAGGCCTCCCTGTCCATCACCATCTCCCGGAGTTCACTCAGACTCACGTCCATCGAGTCAGTGATGCCATCCAGCCATCTCATCCTCAGTCATCCCCTTCTGCTCCTGCCCCCAATCCCTCCAATCATCAGTCTTTTCCAATGAGTCAACTCTTCGCATGAGGTGGCCAAAGTACTGGAGCTTCAGCTTTAGCATCATTCCTTCCGAAGAAATCCCAGGGTTGATCTCCTTCAGAGTGAACTGGTGGATCTCCTTGCAGTCCAAGGCACTCTCAAGAGTCTTCTCCAACACCGCAGTTCAAAAGCATCAATTCTTCAGTGCTCAGCCTTCTTCACAGTCGAACTGTCACATCCATACATGACCACAGGAAAAATCATAGCCTTGCCAAGATGGACTTTATTTGGCAAAACAATGTCTCTGCTTTTGAATATACTATCTAGGTTGATCATAACTTTTCTTCCAAGGAGTAAGTGTCTTTTAATTTCATGGCTGCAGTTACCATCTGCAGTGATTTTGGGGCCCCAAAAATAAAGTCTGCCACTGTTTCCACTGTTTCCCCATCTATTTCCCATGAAGTGATGGGACCGGATGCCATGATCTTCGTTTTCTGAATGTTGAGCTTTAAGCTAACTTTTTCGCTCTCCTCTTTCACTTTCATCAAGAGGCTTTTTAGCTCCTCTTCACTTTCTGCCATAAGGGTGGTGTCATCTGCATAGCTGAGGTTTTTGATATTTCTCCCGGCAATCTTGATTCCAGCTTATGTTTCTTCCAGTCCAGCGTTTCTTATGAGGGACTTTTCATACAAGTTAAATAAGCAGGGTGACATTATACAGCCTTGACATACTCCTTTTCCTATTTGGAACCAGTCTGTTGTTCCATGTCTGGTTCTAACCGTTGCTTCCTGACCTGCATACAGATTTCTCAAGAGGCAGGTTAGGTGGTCTGGTATTCCTATCTCTTTCAGAATTTTCCACAAGTCTTTCCCATTCTGTTGTTTTCCTCTATTTCTTTGCATTGATCAATGAAGAAGGCTTTCTTATCTCTCCATGCTATTCTTTGGAACTCTGCATTCGAATGGTATATCTTTCCTTTTCTCCTTTGCTTTTTACTTCTCTTCTTCTCACAGATATTTGTAAGGCCTCCTCAGATAGCCATTTTGCTTTTTTCCATTTCTTTTTCTTGGGTCTGATCTTGATTCTTGCCTCCTGTACAATGTCATGAACCTCCATCCACAGTTCATTAGGCACTCTACCTAGCAGATCTAGTCCCTTAAATTTATTTCTAACTTCTACAGTATGATTGTTAGGCATTTGACTGAGTTCATGCCTGAATGGGCTAGTGTTTTTCCCCACTTTCTTCAATTTAAGTCTGTATTTGGCAATAAGGAATTCATGATCTAAGCCACAGTCAGCTCCTGATCCTGTTTTTCCTGACTTTAGTGAGCTTCTCCATCTTTGGCTGCAAAGAATATAATCAATCTGATTTCAGTGCTGACCATCTGGTGATGTCCATGTGTAGAGTCTTCTCTTGCATTGTTAGAGAAGGGTGTTTGCTATGACCAGTACGTTCTCTTGGAAAAACTCTATTAGCCTTTCCCCTGCTTCATTCCCTATTCCAAGGTCAAATTTTCTGTTACTCCTGATGTTTCTTGACTTCATACTTTTGCAGTCCAGTCCCCTATAATTAAAGATACATCTTTTTTGGGTGTTAATTCTAAAAGGTCTTGTAGGTCTTCATAGAACTGTTCAGCTTCAGCTTCTTCAGCAGTATGGGTCGGGGCATAGACTTGGATTACTATGATAATGAATAGTTTGCCTTGGAAATGAATAAAGATGATTCTGTTGTCTTTGAGATTGCATCCAAGTACTGCATTTTCGACTGTTTTGTTGACTATGATGGCTACTCCATTTTTTTCTAAGGGATTCCTGCCCACAGTACCAGATATAATGGTCATCTGAGTTAAATTCACCCATTCCAGTCCATTTTAGTTTGCTGATTCCTAGAATGTCAACGTTCACTCTTGCCATCTCCTGTTTGACCACTTCCAATTTGCCTTGATTCATGGGCCTAACATTTCAGGTTCCTATGTCATATTGCCCTTTACACCATCTGACCTTGCTTCTATCACCAGTCATATCCACAACTGCGTGTTGTTTTTGCTTTGGCTCCATCCCTTCATTCTTTCTGGAATTATTTCTCCACTGATCTCCAGCAGCATATTGGGCACCTACTAACTTGGGGAGTTTATCTTTCAGTGTCCTATCTTTTTGCCTTTTCATACTGTGCATGGGGTTCTCAAGGCAAGAACACTGAAATGGTTTGCCATTGCCTTCTCCAGTGGACCATATTCTGTCAGACCTCTCCACCATGACCCAGCCATCTTGGGTGGCCCTACATGGCATTGCTTAGTTTCACTGAGTTAGATAAGTTGTGTTCCATGTGATCAGATTGGCTAGTTGTCTGTGATTGTGTCTTCAGTTTGTTTGCCCTCTGATGCCCTCTCTCAGTGCCTATCATCCTACTTGGGTTCCTCCCAAGGAAAGAGTGTGTAAAACAATCTAATTGCCCACAAGTAGAGGTGAGCTGAGGAAATGTGGGATTCTATACAAGGTAGTATCCACAGACAGATAGAGAAAGGCTGAAGAGCTTGTAAGTACTAAAAGGAGAAATGTTAATATTTTAATTGTGAAAAGAAATCCTCCCGGCCTTGAGTAAAATGAAAGAGATATTTACATTCATTTTGTGGGTGTGTATGAAATAAAAAGACAATTCATGTTCATTGTGTGTGTGACAACCTATAGAATAATATTTTAGAGACTGCCAAGCGTAATTCTGGAAAGTGAGACTGGTTATCTAGGATGGGAGAAACACATTTTATTACTTTTATTTTTTTAACATATGTGTGCACTAAATTTTTACTTAAAAATATATTTGAAGAATACAATTGCTATGTGACCTGAACTTATACTTAGGTGTCTTGATAGAGGAAATTAAATATTGTAATTACTTTGTTAAAATCTGAGCCAGAGAATACAAGACAAATAGGGAGTTTGGGGATGTGTAGAGTTAGCTCAGTTTGGGATATCACAACAAAAGCCAAAATGATTCACTCCTCATAATGTGCTAGTCAAAGTTTTAATTACCATATGTGTATTAACTCAATATAATCCCTACAATAATTGAATACAAAAGTCTAAAGTTTACGATACCCTCTCAAAATTCTTATCACAACCACATATATATTTCCTGTGTTATTCATTACAACACACGCCCATCAGAGTTGTGAACAACACTCCATGAATAAGTATATTAACATTTTTGCAGAGCATATGTACATACTTACACTGAGCATGATAAAGAGACTCTTAGCCTCTAAGTTATCCTAACCTGAAAGTTCTTTTGGAACATTCAAGGAAAGGCATTGAGTTACGAAATTCAGAAATGGATCTAGGCTTCATGGCCATAATGATGGTCATTGTAGGATAAAATTATCCAAGATCAGTGTGCATATTGAGAGAGGAAGCTGACCTGTGGTTTGAACTTGAAGTATGTCAACACTTAAGAGACAGGATAAAGACATGGATCATAAATAGTATGTACAAAGCATTCTCAGGAAATGCATATATATATATTATTCTATTCCATCTTTCCATTAATTTGATCAGATAGATGTTGTCATTTCTGTTTGTTAGATCAGGAGGCAGACACTATTAGTTACATAAGATAGATCACAAACTGGTGAATGTTAATGCCTCTGTACTGTTCTAAAGGCATGGCTTTTTCTATCAGACTGCACTACACAAAATAGGGGAGACACTTATGTGGACGATGAATTGTACTTACTCGTTCAGTCATGTCTGACTCTGAGACCCCATGGACCTGTAGCCTGTCAGGTTCCTCTGTCCATAGGGATTCTCCAGGCAAGAATACTGGAGTGGCCTGCCAGGGTATCATCTGGAGTGCCCACCTCCAGGGGATCATCCCAACTCAGGGATTGATCCCAGGCTTTCCACATTGCAGGTGAATTCTTTACTCTCTGAACACTAGGGAAATGCCACCTGCCATATCAGTAAACAAAGGATGCTGCAGCCATCAAACTCTCAGCTACTGTAGCCACTTCCAAGGTTCCACCCTGAGGAGATGCAGAATGGAAAGTAAGTCAGAGAAGGAGAAATATTGTATGGCATCCCTTAAAGAAATAATACAAATAAACTTACAAAACAGAAAGAGACTCACAGACTTACAGAATGAACTTTTGATTGCCAAGGGGAAGGGTGAGGGGGATAGTTCGGGAGTTGGGGATGGACATGTACACACTACTATATTTAAAATAAATAACCAACAAAGGCCTACTGTATAGCAGGGTTATGTGGCAGCCTGAATGAGAGGGGAGTTTAGGGGAGAATGGACACATGTATACATATGGCTGAGTCCCTTTGCTGTTCCCCTAAACTATCACAACATTTTTAATTGGCTATAGCCCAATACAAAATAAAAAAAAAAAAAAAAAGGTTTTTATTTTTTTTTCAAATATGCAGTATGAATAAAACAAACAGATAATGGCCCCAGATAGCTGAAGTGCATGTAAAAGGAATTATTTCAGTAAGCCCAAGCTTCTATATCTTCCTATAGGAAATAGCAACCCACTCCTACGAAGTTCTATATATCCTGGCTCTTCCCTTACCTCTTTGAAGTGGTCTCTCAGGGAAATCTGAGAGTCCTCTGTTCTGGGGTTGAAGTTCTCAGAAAATCCACCAAATATAATATCAACATAACTCTCAACTTTGAAGTTGTGCACTTTTTTCAATCAGCACAGAGAAACATAATATTTTACTAGTATTATTACCTTTGTTATTAGTTGCATTTAACTTGCAATTTACTTATTTTATTACATTGTTAAGTTATTTATGAACTACTTTATTAACAACTTCATTATGTATGAATTTAACTTTTATTTTTTTCCAGAACTATTGACTACATGCTCATAAGCACTGGAAAATATATTTGATCCTTGGGATAAAGTAATAAATAAATAAAATTTCCATTTTGAGTAGCTTAAGGAACTAACAGCTACTTACAGAACAAGGTGATGATAGTTCTCAGGAGGGTCACAAAGCTTCTTTGGGAGACGACAGAGGTGCTTTCTCCAAGAAGCTGAAATCTAAGCTATGAACTAAAGTATGAATGAGAAAAAGAGGGCAAATTCTTCATGCAGAGTCATGAGAAGAATGCTCCAAAGACACAGGACGAGCAAAGGTGTCACATGACCAAATAAAGGACATCGTAAACTGGAAAGTTCACTGCAGTTGCATGATTGTGTAGGAAGAGGAGAGGGCAGAGGAAAAAGGGTCTAGATCTAAAAGGCTCTTTGTGATCCCTTCTGGGAGGTTTTGATTACTGCATGATGTCTGGCTACCCCACCAACATGTGACTCAAAAAGAAGTTTGACAATTAACTTGAAGCTTTCATTTATGTATTCATACCAGTGTGGAACAGGTTTTCTTGGTGCTTCAGATGGTAAAGAATCCACCTACAACACGGAAGATCTGGGTTGCATCCCTGGTCAGGAAGATTCCTTAGAAAAGGGAGTGGCTGCCCATTCCAGTATTTTTGCCTGGAGAATTTGACGGACAGAGGAGCCTAGCGGGCTATCTACAATCCATGAAGCTGCAAAAGAGTTGGACACAACTCTGTGGCTAGCATTTTCATTTTCACTTTACCAGCAAGGAACAAATTTGCAGCAAAAACATAAATGAGAGCACTGATCATGTGAAAAATGAACTATACTTGAGATAATATTTCAATTCTACATAAACGAGATTAGTTACCATTTTCAATTTATGTGCTATTCCCATGGCTTGGATCCTGAGTCACATAAAGCTTGAATGAAGTTCCTTGTATTTCAGAACTCAACAGCAATTGAGCAACTGAAATGGCATTTATTTAACTCTTTCAAGGCAGTGTGAAGTAGTGGAAGGTACATGAACTTCAGAATAGAGAGGCTAGGATTATAGGTCAGTTAAATCTTGATAAAACTGGAGAAATGTCTTGGGGTTAAGTCCTATCCTTCCACTTGCAACCTTTGTTGCTTTGGGAAATTTTTTAATAAATTTTTATTTTTACTTGATTTTACTTTACATTACTGTATTGGTTTTGCCATACATTGACATGAATCTGCCACGGGTGTACACGAGTTCCCAAACATGAACCCCCCTCCCACCTCCCACCCCATATCATCTCTCTGGATCACCCCCGTGCACCAGCCCCAAGCATCCTGTATCCTGTATCAAATATAGACTGGCAATTGGTTTCTTATATGATAGTATACATGTTTCAATGCCATTCTCCCAAATCATCCCACCCTCTCCCTCTCCCTCAGAGTCTAAAAGTCTGCTCTACACATCTGTGTCTCTTTTGCTGTCTCGCATACAGGGTCATCATTACCATCTTTCTAAATTCCATATATATCTGTTAGTATACTGTATTGTTGTTTTTCTTTCTGGCTTACTTCACTCTGTATAATCGGCTCCAGTTTCATCCACCTCATTAGAGCTGACTCAAATGTATTATTTTTAATGGCTGAGTAATAACTCCATTGTGTATATGTACCACAGCTTTCTTATCCATTCATCTACTGATGGACATCTAGGTTGTTTCCATGTCCTGGCTATTATAAACAGTGCTGCGATGAACACTGGGGTACATGTGTCTCTTTCAATTCTGGTTTCTCAGTGTGTATGCCCAGCAGTGGGATATGTTGTAGTTTTCATTTTAATTCAGTTCTCTGTCTGTCTGTGTGTGTGTCTCTCTCTCTGTCTCTCTCTCTCTCTCTCTCTCTCTCTCTCTATATATATATATATATATAGCCACATGAGTGGCAAAGAATCCACCTCCAATGCAGGAGCTACAAGGTTGATCCCTGGTTCAGGAAAATCCCCTGGAGAAGGAATGGCCACCCACTCCAGTATTCCTGCCTGAGAAACCCCATGGACAGAGGGGCCTGGAAAGATAAAGTCCATGGAGTTGCAGAAGTGTTAGGCACAGCTTAACAATTAAACAATAGTGTGAGATCTTATTTCCCCTAACAGGGTAAAATTTGTGTCCCCTGCAGTGGAAATGCAGAATTTTAACCACTGGATTTCCAGGGAAGTTCCACTTTGGGATTTGTTTTTGTTGTTTTTTCTTAAACTTTCACTTTTTCACCCTCCAAATTGTTCTCTTCAGAAGTAAAAATTATTAAATTGAGCTCTTATTCCCTCTCTTATTGTTTTAGAAACTGATATTACAAAAATTCTAGTTTTCTCTCTGAAGCTGTTTGTCCTTACTTACTAGGTAGTGGGAGAAAAGTTTGCTTAGTCTATTGACATTTGAGTTTGCAAAGGAGAAAATAAATTAATGCAGCATACATGATTAATATTAATAATAACAATAAAAACTCCCGGAAAGGTTTCCCACTAATCTTTTATTATTCAGGCTCTGGTGCATAATGAACATTCTGAATATTTAATAACTGAAAGAAAGAAAAGCCAACTGAACATCTTGAGCTGTCATATATATGCATGAGAAAGCTCCTTATCCCATGAAGAGAGAGAACAGACTGGATCTGTCAACGATAAAATATGACATTTTTACACCCCTAGTCAAATGTCACTACAGATTGCAAGTGACATCTTATAACCAAGAACAACTTCTTATAGAATATGAAAAATATAAGTGCTTCTTTCCTTGCTAAGAATTTATATTGAAAGGTCATTACAGTGCATATAAAATCCCACTGAAGCTCCTTAATGCAATTTCTATTTTCACTCCAATATCATCAGGTGGTGAGTGTGGGCTTGGTCTAATTAAAAAGCAGATTGTAATTTGCATATGCAGAGACACTGGAAAAGCAGGTAAGTGAGGATTTGCTTGGGGAGAAATGGTTGATCAAGCAAGAAATAATGGGGAAATGACGGAACGAAAATTTCTAGGCCTTTGCCCTTTGTAGAAAAGTTGTTTTCTTCTTTATTCTTCTTCCTTTCTTTTTAGATATTCACAGCAAGGTATCAGCATATCCTTAGGGCAAAGGCATGTTCCTCCAAAGCACATAAAGACTTTATGAGATACAAAGTTTTCTTAAGACAGAAAGATTTTTCAATTCAATTCACCCTGGAAATAAAATTAGTTTGGTGTATTATGTGAATTGTGGCTTTTTTCTTTCTTTTTATATTCCACATTTTGAATATAACAGAGACTAAGATAATAGTTGGGGGAAGAGACTAGAACCCCAAAGCAATTGTTCAAGAATGAAGAAAGTACATTAAAAAATTAGCCTTTCTTTTTATTAGATAAGTGTTATACTACATTTTTCCTCTTTATTTGTAAACTGTCATGCTGTCAGATGAGTTCTTACTGTTGTATCTTTTTTGCTTCCACTGTGCTCTTATTCTTACCCTAGAAAACAATAAAATTGGTTTCAATATTGTTTCCATTTTTGTCTTCATTAATGTTTATCTATTTATATTTGGCATAATGAAGTTTTCAGCAAAAGATTGATAAGCCCTAAAATCACGGTTAGAAATCCTCTGAAAACTTACTGCCAAGGGGGATTTCCCAAATGTGCCTAAGTTCGCATAACCACTGGGTGCTGAGAAAAACTTCTGTTTATCAATGTGCTGTGACAGACAGCAACATCCCTAGACATCGTGAAATCTGCTGGCTAACAGGAGCTTACTGAGTTAATCAGTCCATTCCCAGATATAAAGTAGTCATGAAACTAACATAGGAAAAATGGAAATTCATTCTATTATGAATGTTCAAAACTTATTAGGTATATAAAAAGTGCACTATATATTTGTCCACCAATTTTTAAAACCCTGGAACATTTTACCATGATTAAAAGTATTTTTCTTCATTTAACAGAAAATATGCTTTCCAAAAAGTCATGAGATATTGAAACAAGGGCAAAAATATTACTTATATATTATGTTGATAACCATGAAATCACAATGCACATATAAGAAAATACTTTAAATATTAACAGTGATGGTTTCTAGGTGTTAAAATGCGATTTTTTTCAGATTTCATTTTTAATTTATTTGCTATAGCCAATTGACTAGATTTTGTGATAATAGAAAAGTTTACCATTAGAAGTGGCACACTGTAAAATATATTTTAAATCAAATCTTTTAACACTTTACATTATAACATTTCTGTCTTCAAATATAAAATTAACAAAATCTCTCTAAGTTGAACTAAGCTGAAGAGTTTTAATGACCAATACTGGCTTTATCATACACTGAGTGTTTATTCATTTGTTTATTCAACACCATGTCTGAGTGCCTGCTAAATGCCTAGCAAGTTATCAGTCATACTGTAGATGCATCACAGAATATATATATATATATATATTTTTACACTAAGGCAAAAGAAAAAATGTATGTTAGGCACACTGCTAGAGGATGAAACTGTTGAGATGATCAAGAACATCCCTCTTGCTTCATTTTGTATATATCTGTATATGTATTCTGATAGTTCAAGGGTTTAAAAGTCCAGATATCATTGATTAACTTTGGAAAACCTCAAAATATATACAGACTACTATATATAAAATAGATTACTGATAAGAACCTACTGAATAGTAGAGGGAACTCTACTTAATGCTCTGTAATGATCTATATGGGAAAAGAATCTGAAAAGGAATGGATACATATATATATATATATATATATATATGACTCACTTTTCTGTACAGCTGAAACTAACATAACATTGTAAATCAACTGTACCCCAATTAATTTTCTTTTAAAAGTACCCCTTTTCTTAAAAGATAGAAACTGCAGTTTTGTTGCATTTTTCTCTGTCATTTTAGCTGTTATTTCTAACCAGTACCTTCATTATGACAGCCCATGGAAAAACAGTACACCAACACATGCAACATAGCTGGGAAAAGGACATTTTTAGAGCAACAACAGAAACAATCATAGCCTCTTCAAATTTATATGTTAAAGCATGCAGCTTTTTTGGCCACACCACACCAGATTTCAGGATCTTAGTTCCCAGACCAGAGATTGAACTCAGGCCACAGAGGTGGAAGTTTTGAGTCCTAACCTCTGTACCACCAGGGAATTCTTAAGACATGCATACATTGTGTCCTCTCAGTAGGTAAGTGGTATTATTTCATTTTACAGATAGTTAAACTGAGATAAAGGGAAATTGAGCTTCTTCAGCAACTCAGTGGTAAAGAATCCTCCTGCACTGCAGGAGATGTGGACACATGGATTTGATCCCAGGGTTGGAAAGAATTCGTGGAGGAGGAATTCTGGGCAAGATTCCAGTAACTTTGCTCAGAAAATCCCTTGGGCAGAGGAGTCTGGAGCGCTACAGTCCATGGGGTCATAAAAGATTCAGACACAACTGAGCAACTAAACAACAGGAACAAAGAGAAACGATATTCTTTTCCAGGTCACATCTATATTAGACCCTCGGTGTGCCCATCAGTCAGCAGTCATCAACGTTGAGGTAAGACCTTCTACCAACAAACAGATGATGGCTTGTTGATGGCTTAGATGATGGTTATCATGCTTTAGCAATAAATTATTTTTAAATTAATGTTAAAAAATAGAACTGGAGTATATAAATCTCTGGAGTCTCTGCTGAGTCCATTTCAGCATCCTCAAGCATGTTTGATGCCATAGGATCTCACTAAATGTATTTTAAAGATATTTTTTCATGTTTAATATATTCTGAAGTGTACATGTAATGTATACCTAAGGTAAGAAGTATGAAAATAAAATGAACCCATATATCTCCGACATGTTAAAATCTAGAATAGTATCAATGGTTTTGATCTGGAAGTCTGTAGAGATTCCTGTTAGTTCAAACACTTTAAAAAATATCTTATAAACAGAACCTAGTTTCAGTTTTAGCCTTTGCTTTATTTTTTTTTTGTGAGATAGAAGGTCCACAATATTGTTAAGAGTGGAGTTTGTTGTCGCTATTGTTCAGTCTGTAAGTTGTCTCTTCGCAACCCCATGGACTGCAGCACACCAGGCTTCTCTCTCCTCCAATATCTCCCGGAGTTTGGTCAAATTCATGTACACTGAGTTGGTGATTCTCTCTAACCATCTTATCCTCTGCTTCTCCCTTCACCTTTAGCCTTCCATCTTTCCCAGCATCAGGGTCTTTTCCAATAAGTCAGCTCTTTGCATCAGGGGCCCTAAGTACTGCAGCTTCAGCTTCAGCATCAGTCCTTCCAATCAATATTCAGGTTTAATTAATGTATTTATTTATTTTAATTGGAGGTTAATTACTTTACAATATTGTATTGGTTTTGCCATACATCAACATGAATTTTCTTTAGAACTGACTGGTTTGATCTCCTTGCAGTCCAAGGGACTCTCAAGAGTCTTCAGCAACACAATTCAAAACCATCAATTCTTTGGCATTCAGTCTTCTTCATGGTCCTATTCTCACAGTATAGACTAACTATTTTGAGCTTGAAAATGTATAATTTGCAATGTAAGCATGAAAAAGATTCTACAAAAGTTGGGGTTTTAATCATGACTTAGTTTGAAACTCTGGGCTTCTTAATCTTAAGACAAGTCTTTGTAGGCAAAAATGCCAATGTCCATGTTTCATACTTTATGAGAGAAATTAATAAAACATGTATCTTCAACATTTTGTTCTTTCATGTGGCCTCGTCCCATCTCTTCAAGATGTTAGATGTTCTCATAGATGATAGCTTCCTGAATGTATGCTTTTGATGAATTTAGCTGGGTTATGAGTTAAGCTATTGTGACGGAGACTCAAAACAGCTAAGACTTAACAATTAGGCATAGCAGCCCAAGACTGGTGTGGTGGTTCACCAGTGTCAGTGAGCCAGCCTCCTACCATCATGTGACTTCAGCATCTGAAATTTCCTTAATCCTATGGCCCAGGATGACTCTTCATTGTTTCCCTAGTCCTCTAAGAAAGCAGAGGAATAAAAGAGGGAAAGCTCACCTGTCTTCATTCAAGAAGAGTAGAAGCTATCTATCAAGTGCCCACATATCTTACCAGTAATCACATGACACACAAAGCCACAGTGAAGTTGGAAAATGTAGTATGTATATTTTCAGCAACATTTGGAAGATCTATTATTATGAAGAAGGAGGATTGAATAGCGGAGGGTAATCTGTTTTCTTTCTTTGTTTATTGCTGCATTCTCTATGAGTTCTAAGACACCATGATGCAGAGAATGTAGCAATAAGCAATGAAATATTACATAATATATGTGGAGATTGAAATGCTGCTCCATGACTAACAGGCAGAGGCTATGGAACTGTTCTTAGGGAATTTCAAGACACTGTGATGCAAAGAACAGTTACACAACCTCTGTGCATCAGCCATGGAGCAACATTTCAAGCTCCAAATATATTATGTAATATTTAATTTTTAAAAAGTCAGTTTGAGTTCCTCACCCACCCATAAAAAAAAAAAAAAAGACTGAGTAAGGATTTGGGTGAACGTAGTTCATTACAAAATGATCCATAAAACATTATGAGAATATGGGGAAGTCAAGCAGGGCGATTATAAAAGCCAGTAAAGTCACCACAGTGGATAATCAGGGTCTGATTCTATTAGGGACTTTCTGAAAAGCTGTGTGCTCTAAACCCTCAATTTGTCCAATAAAGAACAAGGAATGTAGGGTCATTATTCACCATATTCATCAAATTCCTTTCTTCATTTGTTGAGGTTTGCTCCTGGGAGCTGACTATTAGACAATAGTGCCCTGCCCTGTGTATGAGCCAAACACAGTCCCCTGGCCCAAGAACACCATACTGAGATGCTGAAGAAGCTGTGTACATGTATATGCAGGTAACCTGGGAAAAAAAGGCTGAAGAATTATGAGCAGGGCACCAGCAGTGACTGCTAGAACCCTATAAGATAATATATCTCCATTTTCCCAGTAAGGACATTTGATGCTCTTAAAGGTTTTGAACACCTGCAATGTGGGATAACGGCTCAGTCCTTCGCTTGGGAAGATCCCCTGGAGGAAGGCATGGCTGCCTACTCCAGTATTTTTGCCTGGAGAATCCCATGGACAGAGGAGTCTGATGGGCTGCAGTCCATGGTGTCACAAAGAGTCAGACACAACTGAGCAACTAAGCACAGCATAGCACAGAGTTTTTGAAACTTGCCTTGTTAGGGTCCCTGTAAGACTTCTAATCCTTTCCAATTTACTACATATCCTATGCTAAACAACTGATCAACTAGAGAATTCAAAGGCTCTCACTGTAAAATCTCTCTTTTCTTAGAATTTTGATCCTTCAATATGACTGTGCTGTAAACACTTGTCTAATTTTCTCCATTGATCCAAAGATGCTATTCAGTCTTCTTTTCACTCCAAAGCAGCTTCCAGTCCTTCTAAAGCAGCTCTGACTCCATTTCTTCCATTTCCAGAGTCTGTTGGTGGTAATTGCTGCCATGGAATAATTGGTTAAATAATGTAGCATTGAGTTAGTTGCTTGCATTTCTTATCCTCTGTGAATCTGTACACAGCTATGGGAAGGACCAGTTTGACCTAGAGGAGGCTTATTATAATTTTGGTGCTGGATTTTCTGTGAACTTCTGTTTATAGGCAGAGAAAGTAGTTGTCTCCACCTTGGGGAGCATTCCCCTTAAAGCAGTTGAAGCTGTTTGAATTTTATTTTTCAGAATAAAGGAATGAAGTATGTGCATTGTGTGTGCATGTGTGTGTTTCTGTATCCACTTCTAGACTAAATGAAATGTGTGGGTCTGTTCCCATAAACTAATTTTTTTTCCCACTCAATATATGATGTTACACAGAAGTAACTGAAAGATCAAAGAAGGAACAAAATTTCAACTTTTCCCAACCAATGAATTTTACCTTTTCTTCCTTTCCTGAGAGACTGCTACCAAATTAGAGGAGGAGGGGAAAATCTTTCCAAATAAGATATAATATTATAATATTCCTTCCTTCTTAAACAGAAAAAATACAACATATTGAAGACTTGCTTGATGACTCAGCTGCATTGATATTTAACATCACATTCTCTGTAATTCTCTTTCTCTCCCAATACATCTCTCTTTCTCTCTCCAATACAATCTGCCTGAAATGTGTCCATTGTATTCTCGCCCATGACACCTAGCTTCGACCCAGCCCCTGGGCAACTTGGTTGGTTTGTCACATCCTCTGGGCAGTGCTTCTAACCCCTGGCATCACTTTCACAGGTTTACACTCTATTTAACAGTATTTATCAACCTGGTGGGCTGCCGTCTATGGGATCGCACAGAGTAGGATACGACTGAGGTGACTTAGCAGCAGCAGCAGCAGCATCCCAATTTTAAGTTTATAGTTATATAAATAATTATTTGTGTGACACAAGATTCTCTCTATATATAAGCCCTATAAGGACAGAACCTATATATTCCATTTTCACCACTGTATTTCCAACAAAATGTATGATACAGGGCAATGAAAAAATTTGGCTCAATAATGATTCTAAAATGTTTAATTTAAAATAAAAGATAAGAAACTATTTTCATTCTTTCACATATTCTTGTATTCAAAAAGTACAGATTTAAAAATTTGTCATTATTTTAACTACAATATAAACCATAATTCCAAACTCTTGGATTTGAGGTCTTATCAAACTTGGATTTTACATATATATCTTCATGTGTAAGTGCTAAGTCACTTCAATTGTATCTGACTCTTTGAGACTATGGATGATAGCCCACCAGTCTCCTCTGTGCATAGAATTCCCCAGGCAAGAATACTGGAGTATATGTACCACAGCTGCCTTATCCATTAGCTGTGGATGGACATCTAGGTTGCTTCCATGTCCTAGCTATTGTAAATAGTGCCAATTTGTACTGATGTATGGCAAAAACTATCACAACACTTTATAAAGTAGTTATCCTCCAGTTAAAATAAATATATAATTAGGAAAAAAAAAAAAAAAAAGAATATTGGAGTGGGTTGCCATGTCCCCCTCCAGGGAATCTTCCCAACCCAGAGATCAAACTCTCTTCTTTTACATCTCCTACATTTGGCCACCTGATGTGAAAGCTGACTCTTTTGGAAAGACCCTGATGCTGGGAAAGATTGAGGGCAGGAGGAGAAGGGGATGGCAGAGGATGAGATGGTTGGAAGGCATCACTGACTCAATGGACATGGGTTTGGGTGGACTCTGGGGGTTGGCGATGGACAGGGAGGTCTGGTGTGCTGCTTCATGGGGTCACAAAGAGTTGGACACAACTGAGCAACTGAACTGAACTGAGCATTGGCAGGCAGTTTCTTTACCATTAGTCCTACCATATCTTCATAATCTTACCTTATTTAATGATTTAAATAATGGTTTCACATTGACATTGGGTGGTGACACCACAGTAGTGGTATTAATTCTTCCTAAATGGCTAGATTTTTACTATTTTCCATTTTGTATTATTGTGTCCTATCTTGCAATAAGCAATCTTTATGTGCATAAAACTTTAAAAATTTTATTTATTTATTTAGATCCATTCCTAGAAGCAGAGGTCTGTATGTATACAGATATTTATGCCTTTTTTAAAGAATCCTATCACTTCATGGCAAATGAATGGGGAAACAATGGAAACAGTGAGAAACCTTATTTTCTTGAGCTCCAAAATCATTGAAATAGTGACTGCAGCCATGAAATTAAAAGACACTTGCTTCTTGAAAGAAAAGCTATGACAAACCTAGACAGTATATTAAAAACCAGAGATATTACTTTGCCAACAAATGTCCATCTAATCAAAGTTATGGTTTTTCCAGTAGTCAGGTATGGATGTGAGAGTTGGACTATTATAAAGAAAGCTGAGTGCTGAAGAATTGATGCTTTTGAACTGTGGTGTTGGAGAAGACTCTTGAGAGTCTCTTGGACTGCAAGGAGGTCAAACCAGTCAATCTTAAAGGAAATCATTTCAGTTCAGTTCAGTTGCTCAGTCATGTCTGACTGTTGATTACCCCATAGACTGCAGCACGTGAGGCTTCCGAGGTCCATCACCAACTCCTGGGGCTTGCTCAAATTCATGTCCACCAAGTCGATGATGCCATCCAGCCATCTCATCCTCTGTTGTCCCCTTCTCCTTCTGCCTTCAATCCTTCCCAACATCAAGGTCTTTTCCAATGAGTTGGCTTTTCACATTGGGTAGCCAAAGTATTGGAGCTTCAGCATCAGTCTTTCTAACAAATATACAGGACTGATTCCCTTTAGAAATTAAAAAGCAAATTAAAAGATGTGATGTTGAAACTCCAATTCTTTAGCCACCTGATGTTAAGAGCTGATTCACTTGAAAAGACCCTGATGCTGAGAAAGACTGAAGGCAGGAGTAGAAGGGGACGACAGAGGATGAGATGGTTAGATGACATAACTGAGTCAATGGACATGAGTTTGGGTAAACTCCCAGAGTTGATGACGGACTGGGAGCCCTGGTGTGCTGTGGTTTATGGGGTTGCAAAGAGTCAGACAGGACTGAGCTACTGAACCGAACTGAAAAACATCTTTTTAAAATACTCTCTAAAACCAATATATCAGATTTTATTTCTCCCCGCTATATAGGAGCCCGATTCTCCCTTTCCACTTCCAAGATAAATTAAACAACTTGGTTTGTATACCTTCACATTTTTCTCTATTTGTAGAAGCTTGAAAACATAAATATACATGAAAAGAAAGGTGTGTTTGTGCATTTCTCCTTTTCTTGATTTTTTTTTCTGCTCAATCCTCCACCACATAAATTAAGGAAGATATAAAATATTATTTTAAATAACTACTATTTCATTGAATAGATTCTCAAAATACATTCTTCTATTAATAGCTATTTTAGATTGTTTACAAGTTTTCTTTTGTTTTTGCCAGAGCAAATAATACTGTATAGAACATTCTTGTACATAAACTGTACTTACCAAAATGAAACTTTGGAAGTTTCACTTCCATTCTCTAAAATGAGATTTACACAAGTGAGATAACTGAGTCAAAGTCTATCTGCCTGTAAATTTCAATATTGTCAGATTTCTTTTGAAATATACTATAAAATCCACCTCTTCACTATATGAGATAAAAATAAAAGCAATCGTTTTCTGTTTCCTTGCCAAGCCTAACTGGATGCTGATAACTTGATTTTTTTTTTTTTTTTTTCATTTCTGACTTGCCAGTTTCCAAATTCTGCCAGTTTTCCTATGTGTAATTTATCTTTTTCTCATGAATTTTAGGACCTGTTTTTGTAATTGATATATACTGTTTTATCTGTCATATGGATCATAAAAAAGTTTATTAAAATATATTGTTTATATATATATATATATATATATTTTAAATTAGTTGATGGAATAAAATACGCTGATGGCCAAATCTCTAACAACCATGGGTCTTATGGCATTGCACAAATGGAAGTCTACATGTCTACGTCTAAATTTATATATCCTGTGTGTAAATATTTGACAGTTATAAAGTATTATAAAATATGATGCTAAATAAAATATATCAGATCTCTGAATAATATACCTACATAACTAAATGGAAATTCAATTTAAAATTTAATACATATACAACAGCATAAGGACCCTTGGACCACATTACCATGAGGATGGGAGTGATTTCTATTTGTTGGACTTCCAACAGTCATCCTATATCATTTTCATTATATATTTTTTTGAAATTTTTGGAAGACAAACATTACCTACCAACAAGTAACGACTGATAAATTGTTCAATGTTTTTCTTTCTTCTCTCTCTATACCCTCATGCCCTTTCTTTCTTAACTTTTTCTTCCATTTATCAGTTTCTTCTGAATAATGTTGAATAGAGGCCATGATAGTAATGATTCGGGTATCTATTCTATTACATAGTAGTTATCTAATATTTCCTATAAAGTTCTCAACCTTGTAAGAAATCATTTTAAAGTGTCATGATTAATACAATGATTTCGGTAGCTTTCTGAGATAGACATTTGATCAAGTTAAAAAGAAGGCTTAAGATGTATTTATTTCCTAAAATTTTGAATGCTGAATGGTTGCTTACTTTATCAAAATATTTTTTGCACCTATTAGAATGATGGTAGAGTCCTGTTATTTTAATATTCTACTGTGGTGTGTAACATTTCTGATTTTGAACATTTATTCACTCAACCATATATTTATGTATATATGCATTTATTTTTACAAATTTCTATAAATATGTTTTTAATGCACTTTTTAAGTTAGTTCAGTAAATATTTCTAAACCTGGCATGTTTTGTGTGTGTGTCTTTTTTTTTTTAAATTTGCTTTTAAAGGTGTTTTATTTTCTCTTTCATGGATTTATTTTTGTGTGTCTGCCTTCAGTAACCATGAACTCACTTCGTTTTTGTTTTTTTTTTTTTTTTTTCATGAACTCACTTCTTAATGTTGCATTCTCTCTTAACACAAGTAGAAGTCATTGCTCCAAAGAGCATGGGGGAAATATTTTAAGTATGCAAAGATCCCACTTTATTTGCGACTTAGTCATTCTGAATTTTACACGTTGTGTGTGTGTATGTGTATAATAACCTCTTTTATAGAACTATACTATATTTTTCCTGTATTAGCTGGAGCAGGAATTGTGACCAATGATTAAGAACAGAAACTTGAGATTCATCTTGGCTCCACTTAACCCTTGCTCATGTTTCTAAATATATATACCATCTGATCACAGCAGAGAGTTATTTAGTTGACTCCTCAAGCTCTTGTTTTGTCAGTTTCTTTTTGTTTTCTCTGCATTGTTCAAGGTAAGATTTCTTTGCAACTAGACATCACTGTTCTGTCTTAACCATGATCTTTCTTCATAAATCTAATATAATGTATCAATGCCAAGAAACAAATATTAATTTTTAGGCTTTATGAATCAGTTCATTGAACTGATTCTAAGTATTCCATTAGAAATAAAATACATATTTTAAAATGAGGGCACTAAGAAATTCTTTTCGGGTGCTCAGAGATTTTTCTTACTTACTCATATTCTCCATATGTTTTCTTGTTGTTGTCCTACATAGCTTTTATTTTCTAGAGTTTATGATAAATTAAGCACTACATGGATGAAGGCATACATTGACAGTGAGATAAAAACTTGTTGTTCAGTGTCTCAGTCGTGTCTGATTTTTTGTGACTCCAGGGACTGCAGCACACCAGGCATTCCTGTCCACCACGAATTCCCGGAGCTTACTCAAATTCATGTCCATTGAGTTGGTGATGCCATCCAACTGTCTCATCCTCTGTCGTTCCCTTACCTCCTGCCTTCAATCTTTCCCATCATCAGGGTCTTTTCCAAAGAGTCAGTTCTTCACATCAGGTAACCAAAGTATTGGAGTTTCAGCTTCAGCATCAGTCCTTCCAATGAATATTCAGGATTAATTTCCTTTATGATAGACTGATTTGATCACGTTTCAGTCCAAGGACTTGCAGTCTTCTCCAACACCACAGTTCAAAACCATTAATCCTTTGGGGCTCAGATTTCTTTATGAGCCAATTCTCACATCCATATTTGACTACTGGGAAAACCATAGCTATGAGTAGATGGACCTTTTTTGGGAAAGTAATGTCTCTGCTTTTTAATATGCTGTCTGGGTTGGTCATAACTTTTTTTTCCCCCCAAGGAGCAAGTTTCTTTTGGTTTCATGGCTGCAGTCACCGTCTGCAGTGATTTTCGAGCCCAAAAAATAAAGTCTGACACTGTTTCCACTGTTTCCCCATCTATTTCCCATGAAGTGATGGAACCAGATGCCATGATCTTTGTTTTCTGAATGTTGAGTTTTAAGCCAACTTTTTCACTCTGCACTTTCACTTTCATCAAGAGGCTTTTTAGTTCCTCTTCACTTTCTGCCATAAGGGTGATGTCATCTGCATATTTGAGCTTATTGGGCATTTCTCCCAGCAATCTTTATTCCAGCTTGTGCTTCATCCAGCCCGCCATTTCCCATGATGTAATCTGCATATAAGTTAAATAAGCAGGGTGACATTATACAGCCCTGATGTACTGCTTTCCTAATTTTGAACCAGTTTGTCATTCCATGTCTGGTTCTAAGCATTGCTACTTGATCTGTGTACAGACTTCTCAGGAGACAAGTAAGGTGGTCTGGCATTCCCATCTCTTGAAGATATTTCCACAGTTTGTTGTGATCTACACAGTCAAAGGCTTTAGTGGAGTCAATGAAGCAGAAGTAGATGTTATCCTGTAATTCTCTTGCTTTTTTTTTATGATCTATCGGATGTTGGCAATTTGATCTCTTGTTCTTCTGTGTTTTCTAAATCCAACTTGAACATCTGGAAGTCCTCAGTTCACGTACTGTGATCGCCTAGCTTGGAGAATTTTGAGCATTACTTTGCTAGCATGTGAAATGAATGCAATTGTGTGGTAGTTTTAACATTCTTTGGCATTGCCTTTTTTTTTTTTTTTTTTTGATTGGAGTGAATACTTTTCCAGTTCTGTGGCCACTGCTGACTTTTTCAAATTTGCTGGCATATTGAGTGTTAGCCTTTTTATTTTATAAGAGTTACAAATATATTGAAAAGCATAGTCATGAAATATTCTCTTTGAGATAGAAATTCTTAATATTTAATTATATATAATTATATCTTTGGATGGATAAAATGAATATCTAGGAAAACGGCAGTGAACTAAGAATTAGTCAATCTGGACTTGGTTTGCACTCTGTCTGACTACACATTATGTATTGTAAAATTCGTAAATCCGTGTCTATATTAAATTTTAAATAAAATAAACTTTCTAAATAGAACTTTCAGGCACATAGATGAATAAACATTTCCACCAATTCTACTCCTTTTTCAAACTAACAATTATCAATTTCGAGTATATCTTTTGACATCTTTGTGTAAACTGATACAACTGTTTAAACATGAAGAGTTCTGTTTGTTGTTAACTTTTGCTTTGCTAATAAAGAGTCACATTATTAAATAATCTCATTGCTTCATTATTTTCTCTAATAATAAACCAATGGAAATTTTACAGCTTAATAGTTATTGATAGGTCTAAACTTTGTTAACTAAAAGACATTATAAAATTCAATATTCAAAAGAATTTTAAAATTTGTTGTTTGGTTTTAATACTCAGTTTTTGCAACAAGCTTACTCAAAATATATGCTTACATATTAGTTCAGTTGCTCAGTCGTGTCCGACTCTTTGCGACCCTATGAATCGCAGCACACCAGGCCTCCCTGTCCATCACCAACTCCCGGAGTTCACTCAGACTCACGTTCATTGAGTCAGTGATGACATCCAGCTATCTCATCCTCGGTCATCCCCTTTTCCTTCTGCCCTCAATCCCTCCAGCATCAGAGTCTTTTCCAATAAGTCAACTCATCACATGAAGTAGCCAAAGTACTGGAGCTTCAGCCTTAGTATCATTCCTTCCAAAGAAATCCCAGGGTTGATCTCCTTCAGAATGGATTGGTTGGATCTCCTTGCAGTCCAAGGGACTCTCAAGAGTCTTCTCCAACACCACAGTTCAAAAGCATCAATTATTCGGCACTCAGCCTTCTTCACAGTCCAACTGTCACATCCATACATGACCAGAGGAAAAACCATAGCCTTGACTAGATGGACCTTGGTCGGCAAGTAATGTCTTTGCTTTTGAATATACTATCTAGGTTGGTCATAACTTTTCTTTCAAGGAGTAAGCGTCTTTTAATTTCATGGCTGCAATCACCATCTGCAGTAATTTTGGAGCCCAAAAAAATAAAGTCTGACACTGTCTCCACTGTTTCCCCATCTATTTTCCATGAAGTGATGGGACCAGATGCCATGATCTTCGTTTTCTGAATGTTCAGCTTTAAGCCAACTTTTTCGCTCTCCTCTTTCACTTTCATCAAGAGGCTTTTTAGCTCTTCTTCACTTTCTGCCATAAGGGTGGTGTCATCTGCATATCTGAGGTTATTGATATTTCTCCCGGCAATCTTGATTCCAGCTTGTGCTACTTCCAGCCCAGCATGATGTACTCTGCATAGAAGTTAAATAAGCAGGGTGACAATATACAGCCTTGATGTACTCCTTTTCCTATTTGGAACCAGTCTGTTGTTCCATGTTCAGTTCTAACTGTTGTTTCCTGACCTGCATACAGATTTCTCAAGAGGCAGGTTAGGTGGCCTGGTATTCCCATCTCATTCAGAATTTTCCACAGTTTATTGTGATCCACACAGTCAAAGGCTTTGGCATAGTCAAGAAAGCGGAAATAGATATTTTTCTGGAACTCTCTTGCTTTTTCCATGATCCAGCGGATGTTGGCAATTTGATCTCTGGTTCCTCTGCCTTTTCTAAATCCAGCTTGAACATCAGGAAGTTCATGGTTCATGTACTGCTGAAGCCTGGCTGGGAGAATTTTGACCATTGCTTTACTAGCATGTCAGATGAGAGCCATTGTGTGGTAGTTTGAGCATTCTTTGGCATTGCCTTTCTTTGGGATTGGAATGAAAACTGACCTTTTCCAGTCCTGTGGCCACTGCTGAGTTTTCCAAATTTGCTGGCATATTGAGTGCAGCACTTTCACAGCATCATCTTTCAGAATTTGAAACAGCTCAACTGGAATTCCATCACCTCCACTAGCTTTGTTCATAGTGATGCTTTCTAAGGCCCACTTGACTTCACATAACAAGATGTCTGGCTCTAGATTAGTGATCACAACATCATTAATATCTGGGTCATGAAGATCTTCATGTACAGTTCTTCCGTGTATTGTTGCCACCTCTTCTTAATATCTTCTATATAGCATGTGGCATTTAGGATTGCCATATCAAAGTTTGTCATTATTATTATTTTATTTTAACTTTTCGCATACTGTGAGATAATACCCAAGACACTGTGGTAGTTGACATTTCCACAAGCAGTGGATGAGACGAACAGTGTTATCAGCAGGTCCATGATCTGTCTAAATTGTTACAAGCCTGAAGGATTAAAAATAATATAAGTTTTTAATTTTAGTTACTATTATGGAGATTTAATATCTTTATTAGTGATTTTGATAACTTCAATAATCAACTGTCTTTCATGTATCATCTATCAACAATATTGTGACATGAAGAAGAGTTGGCATTGCCCAGGGCAAGACAAAGTGTGTGCTGTCATCTTTTACACTTTCAATACAAATTTCTGTTGTAAAGAAGAACTAAAGAGCTTCTTGATGAAAGTGAAAGAAGAGAGTAAAAAGTTGGCTTAAAGCTCAACATTCAGACAACTAAGATCATGGCATCCCGTCCCATCACTTCATGGCAAATAGATGGGAAAACAGTGGAAACAGTGGCTGACTTTATTTTTCTGGACTCCAAAATCACTGCGGATGGTGACTGCAGCAATTAAATTAAAAGACATTTTTTTTCTTTGGAAGGAAAGTTATGACCAACCTAGATAGCATATTAAAAAGCAGAGACATTACGTTGCCAACAAAGGTCCATCTATTCAATGCTATGGTTTTTCCAGTAGTCATGTATGGATGTGAGAGTTGGACTATAAAGAAAGCTGAGCACTGAAGAATTGATGCTTTTGAACTATGGTGTTGGAGAAGACTCTTGAGAGTCCCTTGAACTGCAAGGAGATCCAACCAGTCCATCCTAAAAAATATCAGTCCAGGGTGTTCATTTGAGGGACTGATGCTGAAGCTGAAACTCCAATACTTTGGCCACATGATGCAGAGATGTGACTCATTTGAAAAGACCCTGATGCTGAGAAAGATTGACGGCAGGAGAAGAAGTGGACAGCAGAGGATGAGATGGTTGGATGGCATCATGGACACAATGGACATGGATTTGGGTGGATTCTGGGAGTTGGTGATGGACAGGGAGGCCTGGTGTGCTGCGGTTCATAGTGTTGCAAA
Organism: Capricornis sumatraensis; assembly: GCF_032405125.1. Taxonomy (NCBI): domain Eukaryota; kingdom Metazoa; phylum Chordata; class Mammalia; order Artiodactyla; family Bovidae; genus Capricornis; species Capricornis sumatraensis. The sequence goes on along the minus strand of NC_091071.1, from coordinate 121,640,533 downwards.
GAGTCAGACACGACTGGGTGACAGAACTAAATGGAACTGAATACTCTTTGATAATGATGATTGGAAAAGAAATGATTTTGCCATATCGGTAGTTATAGTCCAAAAGCCTGATGCTATACTGATATATTCCAGTACAGTCATCCCAGGCTATAGATGTTACAACTTGTCAAGTTGTAGTTCTTTGCCATCATACATTTGAAGGCAATAAAGGGAAATGGACTGTAGTTATAATGGAGTTCATCATAGTACAATTTAAGTCTTTGGTGTTGGTATTTATGTAATTCTTCCTGGGATAACATATTGTTTTTCATTTATTCCATTAATCAAATAAGGGCTGTTTCAGGAGCCTTTCCTTGATAATTTCTTGCATAATAACTAACTTTCAGAAAACAATTATAAAGTAGAGATGGCAAACAAAGCCAAAAGTTCTTACATTTTTTTTAAAGACTAATAAAATGGCAAACTTCTGACACAGTCAATGAAAGAACAATAGAGTTAGTTAGAAACAAAGAAACTGAATGTACACACATAAGCACACATGCAAGTAGTATTACATATAAAAAGAAGACATATGCTTAACTTTGCTGGACATTAAAAAAAATACATACATAATTTCAAAAATGTACCAATACATTTGAAAACTCTTAGAACACTTTACTAAAAATATGTAGTAACCAAAATTTGCTCAAAGAGAAATAAACAATATGAATAAACCTAAAAATATTAAAGATAATAAATTATCCCCTAAGTAACTCTATTTTACCAAGATGCTTTACATATTGAAACTGAAAGTGAAACTGTTAGTTACTCAGTCATGTCAGACTCTTTGCAACCCCATGAACTGTAGCCCACCAGGTTCCTCTGTCCACGGGATACTCCAGGCAAGAATACTGGAGTGGGATGGTCATTCCCTTCTCCAGGGGATTTTCCTGACCCAGGGATTAAACCCTGTCACCTACATTGTAGGCAGGTTCTTTACCATCTGAGCCACCAGGGAATCTCACTTTGTATATTAGATAATATCAATATTACTTGACTCATATCATCATAACACAACTAAAAAAGAGAGAATTCTGACAAAATCTATTCTAAAGTCACTATAATCTTTATAGCAAACCAGCTAAGGAGTGCAATTACAGACTACTTTCACTCATGAATATAGGTACAAAGACTCTTAAACTATTAGCAAACAAAATCTAGTAATGTGTAAAATAATATCAAATGAAGTCAAGTTCCTAGAAATGCAATAATTATGTTATAAAATCCGTTATTTTTTTTTACTGAATTATGAGTTAAAGTGAAAACTCATGAAATTTTCTGAATAAATATAAAAATGTGTTTGGTCTATTTAACACCTATTTGTTTTAAAACCCTTAGAAAACTAGGAATGGTATGAAAATTCTTTTACACGATGATTATCTACAAATCAAATATCATGCCTAATGGTAGAACATTAGAAATTGTTATTTTCATTTCAGAAATGAGTAAAATATATTAATACTGTGTCTACCAGTCTAGAATTGGAGGCTCTAAATCAACAGAAATAACAAATAAATAAAAACAGAACATTTTGGAAGAAACAAACCTGTCATTAATTGAATACAGCAAGATTTCTCATAAACTTAGAGATTATAAAGGTAGATATAGAATACAATGTTTAGCAGATTTTTAAGATATAAGGTCATTATATAAAGCAAATGAAATATATTTTTATCAATTTATAAAACATATGTTATGAGTCATACATGTAAACTAGCCATAAAATGAAAGTCTTAGGAATGAGTCTTATAAATCTTATAAATGATCCTTCAAGAGAAATTTAATTTTCCAGAGTGTTTTGTGGAAATTGACAGTTTCTTAATTTTATATTAATAAAAGATCAAGATTAGCTAAGAAAGCAGTATTGTACAGAAAAGCCCCCAAATGAAGAAAACCCACATATTCATCAATCTGATAAATGATTAAATATATGTATATATATATGCCCGTATAATGGACTTGCTTGACTGTAACAGTAACAATGAAGAATTGACATACGTTACAATATGGATGGATGAACCTTGAAAACATTATGCTGAATGAAAGAAGCCAGTCACCAAACACACATATTACATGACACTACTTACATGAAATATCTACCATAGGCACACCTACAGATACCAAAAGTAGATTAGTGTTTATTTATGGCTCTGTAGATGACGGGGACTAGAAACTGACTGATGCTGGGGAACACGGTTTTATTACCGGGTGGTTAAAACGTTCTTAACTTAAACTGCAGTGATAGTTGTATAACCCTGTGAATATACTAAAAATATATTAAATTATATACTTTAAATGAATGGAGATTTTAGTACATAAATTATATCTCAAAAAGATGCAGAAAAATACTGATTACAACAGTTTGCAAAGGAACAGCTGTATATATTATGACAGTATGCTTTTGACACTGATTGACAAACAATAGAGAGTGAAAAACAATGGACAAGCCAGAGATAGACAGATGCTTTCATAAAAATTAGTTGAAATGGCTTTATAAAACATTGAGACAAAAGATGAAATAGTCAACAAATGGTTCTTGAAAAAATAAAATTGAATCCTTTGCATGATACACAAAAATAAAGATAAATTAAAAAGTGGGAGAGAAAAAGATTAAGTTTTTTGGAGGGAATACATAAAAATATGTTTATTATGTTAATATTGGGAAATAATTATTAATATATAAGAAAATATAAGCCATGAAAGAAATATTGATCAATATATGTAAAATTTGTGCATTAAAATGATATGATAAGCCACATTGTACCAGAAGTTATTTTCAGCAAATATATTATATTTTTATCTAAAATAAAGAACCACAAATAAGCAGAAAAAGAAAAGTCTAATAGAAAAATTATGAATAGATAATTAACACAAAATGAAGTTCTAGTTTACAATGAGCTTATGAAAATTTGCTGAACCTCACAAGGAAATGGAGAGTGAAGTCATTGAGTTGTGTTGGAATCTTGGCAACCCCATGAACTGGAGCCTTCCAGGTTCTGCCATTAATGAGATTTTCCAGATAAGAATACTGGAGTGGGTTGTCATTTCCTTCTCCAGCTGATCTTCCCTACCCAGGTATCAAACCCAGGTTTCCTGCACTGCAAGCAGACTCTTTACCATCTGAGCCACCAGAGAGGTCCTCACAAGTGGAAGGAGAAAGGGAGTTAAATCCACAGTGGAGCACCTTTCACAGTTCAGTTCAGTTCAGTTGCTCAGTGTCTGACTCTTTGCAACCCCATGGACTGCAGCATGCCAGGCCTCCCTGTCCATCACCAACTCCCGGAGCTTGCTCAAACTCATGTCCATCCATTCAGTGATGCCATCCAACTATCTCATCCTCTCTCATCTTATTATTTTCTTGTCTTCAATCTTTTCCAGCATCAGGGTCTTTTTCAGTGAGTCAGTTCTTCGCATCAGGTGGCCAAAGTATTGGAGTTTCAGCTTTAACATCAGTCCTTCCAATGAACACTCAAGACTGATTTCCTTTAGGATGCACTTGTTGTATCTCCTTGCAGTTCAAGGGACTCTCAAGAGTCTTCTCCAACACAATTCAAAAGCATCAATTCTTTGGCACTCAGCTTTCTTTGTAGACCAACTCTCACATCCATACATGACTACTGGAAAAGCCATAGCTTTGACTGGACGGACCTTGGTTGGCAGAGTAATGTCTCTCTGCTTTTTAATACGCTATCTAGGTTGGTCATAGCTTTTCTTCCAAAGAGCAAGCACTTTTCCATTTCATGGTTTCAGTCACCATCTGCAGTGATTTTGGAGCCCCCAAAATAAAGTCTCTCACAGTTTCCCTTGTTGCGCCATCTGTTTGCCATGAAGTGACGGGGCCAGATGCCATGATCTTAGTTTCCTGAATGTTGAGGTTTAAGCTAACTTTTTCACTCTCCTCTTTCACTTTCATCCAAAATGATGTGATCCCTCACCTAGAGCCAGACATCCTGTAATGCAATTACCTGAACTCTCACAGGCAAGTCTGAGTTAGTCTCTTGTGGGGTCACTGCTCCTTTCTCCTGGGTCCTGGGGTACACCTTTCTCATTCTTACTCTATTTTTCTAGAAAGAACAGAAAACAGAGAATACTATGTCTTGATGAAGACATAGATCAATGGGAGTGCTTTTGTAATTTTTTTTGTTAATGGGATTATAGATATTAATTGTTGCAATCTCTTTGAATAATTATTTTTATATTAAAGTTGAAGATACAGATCTTCTGTTACCTAGCAATCCATTTCTAAATATATTCCTTAGAGAATTTCACATGTTTATAAATGAGATACATATCTTAATTCTTGTTACAAATAACAGTGCTTAGAGTGTGTGTTTATATTGGAAATCATGTGTATACATTATGCACATATACCCACAGTAACACAGTCATTTTCTTATCAACAGAAGAATGGGGTAAGTTAATAGGGGTTTATTTATGCAATATGAATATAATCAGTAAAACTAGAAACACTGAAGTAACAAATGCCAACATGAAGAGTTTGACAAATCTCTTGATTGACAAAACATACACAGTAAGTAACTACTTAGATAAACATGAAAGAAAAGATATATATAATAAAATATAACATAATTTTATATAGACTTTATTCTATATATGTACATATTTACTAAGAGAGTATATACATACACATGTGAATAAAGAAATCAAATTCAGATTACTGCTGATTATTGGAAAGGAAAACAATTGTACTTGATGCAACCAGTGGGTATCAGATACTATAACTGGATTGGAAATATAATATTTATTTATGAAGCTGATGGTGAAACATAATTTTTTTAAATTTTATTCTTTATGAGTTTGCTGTATTTCAAAAATTTTTACAAACTAAATAGGCTTATAACATTTAATAGTAGTTTGTGCTGCTCAGTGTGTCACTCAGTTGTGTCCAACTCTTGTGACCCTTTGGGCTGTAGCCGAACAGGCTCCTCTGTCTATGGGACTTTTCTGGCAAAAATACTGAAGCAAGTTGCCATTTCCTCCTTGAGGGCATCTTAGGGCATTTAAGAAATACGTACTCTAATTATTTTTATTCTATTCATTCTTTTCAACAACATAGCAATTCTCCAAAGTTTAGAATTTTTAAATTATCCTTGTCAGTGTATAAATCACCCTAAATAGCTTCTGAATAGTGAAATAATTCTAATATATTTGCTGTCACTACGTATTTTGCTGGGCAATTATATAGACCATGTTCTGGAATGTTTAGTCCAATGTGTTCAAAGAAAGCTACAAGGAACTAACAGGTGCAATAATGCTTATTAAATTAATTTTAATAAGAAACTATAAATACTAATTTAAAATAGTATAATGGATTTTGGACTCAGAGGGAGAGGGAGAGGGTGGGATGATTTGGGAGAATGGCATTCTAACATGTATACTATCATGTAAGAATCAAATTGCCAGTCTATGTCTGACACAGGATACAGCATGCTTGGGGCTGGTGCATGGGGATGACCCAGGGAGATGTTATGGGGAGGGAGGTGGGAGGGGGGTTCATGTTTGGGAATGCATGTAAGAATTAAAGATTTTAAAATTTAAAAAATTATAAAAAATAAATAAATTAATTAATTTTTAAAAAGTTTAAAGAAAAAAATACATTTTAGAGTAGGAACATAGTATTGAATGCATTTTATTCAAATGGTTGTTGTTTATTTGCTAAGTTGCATCCAACTATTTTGCAATCTCATGGGCAGTCTCCTCTGTTCATGAGATTTCCTGGGCAAGAATACTGGAGTGGGTAGCTGTTTCCTTCTTCAGGAGATGTTTTAAACCTGGGTATGGAACCCACAACTTCTGCATTGACAGGCGGATTCTTTACCACTGAGCAACCAGAGAAGTTCCAAGATATAATCAAATTAAAAGTAAAGGTTAGCATCACGGTGGTATAAGTTGTCTCTCCTTTTTGTTTTCTCCTTTAAAATCTAAAATTTACCCTTCATTCAAAACAAAAAAATACCTCTTTGGAATCTTTGAGACCAGCACCATATGCCAAGCTTCTCAGAAGGAGCACTGCCCATCCATGCATCAGGAAATAGGATAGACTTTGGTGCAAACTGTGATACCAGCAGGAGCCTGTGAACCAGCCTCATCCCTCTTAGCTGTATTCAGCAAACACCTGGAGGGCCCTAACTTGAGCAGATAAGGCACCTTTTTTGTAGTAGTCCCAGTGTCTAGAGGAGAGGTTCAAATACTCTGTTGGAGGGGTGGAAATGCAAGCTTGGAGGCATAGGAAAGAGTAAGAGAAACTTCACCAGTGTGCCCCTTACCTATGATAGAGCAATGTGGAACTGAACTAGCCTGCCATGACCTCTCCTGTGAGGGAAACGAGGAGTGATGAGTGCTCAGCTTCATTAGTGTACATAATGCTGCAGGGGAAAATTTTTTTTGGTACCACAGCACCCTGAGTACAGAGACAAGACCTCCATGACTGGGGAGAGGGGGGTCAAGAAAGAGGCAAGTGAGAACATGAGATGGCATTAAAAGGATCCAGCAGAAAGCATGCCCACAAACTGCTGGGTAAACATAACTGTCTGAACCCCTTAACTGGCCCAAATTCATAAAGTACCAAACCCTTACTTCTCCTCCTTACTATGCTGCCAGTTCCTTTCATGCTCTTTCAACAGTGACAGTGAGAGCAAGCCCCAGTAAATAGTAAGTACATGTAGAATACAAGCTGAGGTCTTATGGCAAGAATATATGTGTGTTCTTAGCCACTCAGTCCTGTCTGACTCTCTGTGCCCCCTGGACTATAGCCTGGAATTTTCCAGGCAAGAATACTGGGGTGAGTTTCCACTTCCTTCTCTGAGGGGATCTCTTCGACCCAGGAAGGGAACTTGTGTCTTTTGTGTCTCCTGCATTGGCAGGCGGGTTCTTGAAGGAAAGAAACTATAAACTTCAGCTGCAATACCACCTTCAGGAAAACAAAACTGAAGTTTCCAGCAACCATCCTGATGAGCTCTGAAATCAAGAAAAAATACTCAAGAATTCTGCCACAGGAAGAAGTAAGGGTTATGAAACAACTGTATTGATACAAAATCAGATAAACTCTCAGACAAAATCTGATGTAAGAAGTTATCCCATCTGAAAAGTAGCTAGCAAACATTGTTGGATATGAAAACTCTTTCAAAGGTAAAACTGCAAAGCAACATTCCAAGGAACATGAAGAATAAAGGAAGTATGTAACCACTAAAAAATATCAATAGTCTTTCAGTAATCAAACCAAATACATGGAAATCTGAGATTTACCCCCAAAATAGATTTATTTGGCCATGCCGCCTGCCAAACATGAGTGATCTTAGTTTCCTGACCAAGGATCAAACCTGTATCCCCTTCAGTGGAAGCTCAAATACTTAACCACAGGACTGTCAGGAACATCTCAACTCAAAAATATTTAAAATAGTTATCTTGAGGAAAATTAGTGAGCTACAGAAACAAAGCGAAAAAATACAAACAAGAAACACAGAGACACAAATCAAAGATAATAGAAAATTAATACATGAATAAAATGAGAGATGTAGCAAAGAAATATTGATTTAAAAAAAGATTTTGAATAAAAAACAGTAATTCTGAAACTAAAGAATTTAATGACTGAAATGATGAATGCAAAAGAGAACACAGATAGCAAAATAGACCAAACAGAAAAGAGAATCAGTGAATTGGACTGTAAGAATTTTGAAACAACCCGGTCCAGTAAGAAGAGAACAAAGATAAAGGATGAAAAAGAACACAGAAAGTCTTTGTGATCTATAAGATTCCAACAAAAAAGCAAATATGAGAATCACTAAAGTCCCAGAAGGAAAGAAGATGGAGAAGGGTGTATAAAGCTTATTTAAACAAATAGTGGCTGAGCACTTCCCAAATTTTGGAAGGAACTTAAACATTTAATTTCCTGAAGTTAATAGATCACTTATCATTTCAATCCAAAATGATCTCCTTGACATGATAATGAAACTGTCAAAAATCAAAGATTAACAAAATTCCTAAAAGGACCAAGATTTAAAAAAAAAAAAAAAAAAAAAGATTATAACCTACAAAGGAACTGCAATAGACTATCAGAGTTCTCAGTAAAACATCTTACAGGTCAGAAAACAGTGCAATGAGTAAATACATATAGGAACCAAGAATACCCTATCTGGCAAAGTTAGCTTTCAGATATGAAGGAAAAATAAAGAATTTCCCCAATAAATAAAAGCTGAGGGAGTTTATCACCACTAGACCTGCTTACAAGAAATGCAGAAACAAGCTTTTCAAGCTAAGAGAAGAAGATGCTAATCAGTAACGAAAAAAAAAAAAAAAAAAAAAGGAAAATACATAACACAATAGTAAAGGTGAAAATATATAGTCATTTTGGAAAACTTTAATTCTATAATAGAATGATGAACTGACCACTTGGGTATAGTGCAAATGTTAAAGTATATTAACAATAACAAAGTGTATGTGTGCTCAGTTATGTCTAATGCTTTGTGACCCACGGGCTGCAGACCACTAGGCTCCTCTGTTCATGGAATTTTCCAGGTGAGATTACTGTCATGGGGGATCATCCCAAACCAGGGATCAAACTCATGTCTCTTGTTTCTCTTGCATTGGCAGGCAGATTCCTTGCCAGTACTACCCCTCCCCCAATTAATAACTACTATAATTTGTTAATGAGTATTCAGTATAAAAGGAGGTAACTTGTGACACTAAAACTATAAAAGGAGGTGGTTGAATCGGTAGAGTTTTGCATAGAATCAAAGTTGCTATCAGCATAAAATGGACTATTATAAGATATTTTATATAAAACAACCACAGAGCAGACGCCTACAGTAGATTCAAAATGATAACAAGAAGGACATCAGAGTATACCACTAGAGAAAATCATAAACTACTAAGTAAAAGCAGAAAAGAAGAGGAAAAAAAAAAAAAAAAAAGAACTACAAAACAGCCAGAGAGTGATTATAAGATGGCATTAGTAAAGTTTTTAAATATCTATAATTGCTGTAAAAATAAATGGATTGAATCATCTAAATAAAAGACAAAGAGTGACTGGTTTGAAAAACATGACCCAAGTCTATGATGCCTACAAAAGACTCACTTCAGTTTGAAGAATAGAATTGGCTTGAGGTAACGGGATGGAAAAAGCTATTCTATCCAATTGCAAACCAAGTGATATTGCTATACAAATATCAGATAAAATAGACTGTAGTCAAAAAAAATAATGAGATAATCACCTTATCATTATAATGTTAATGGGGTCAACTCATCAAAAAGATATAACAACTGTAAATATATATGCACCTAACATCAGAGCAGAGAAGGCAATGGCACCACTCTCCAGTACTCTTGCCTGGGAAATCCCATGGATGGAGGAGCCTGGTAGGCTGCAGTCCGTGGGGTCGCTAAGTCGGACATGACTGAGCGACTTCACTTTCACCTTTCGCTTTCATGCATTGGCGAAGGAATGGCAGCCCACTCCAGTGTTCTTGCCTGGAGAGTCCCAGGGAAGGGGATGCCTGGTGGGCTGCCATCTATGGGGTCGCACAGAGTCGGATACGACTAAAGTGACTTAGCAACTTAGCAACATCAGAGCACATAAGTGTATTAAGAAAATGCTGTCAGATCTGAATGGAGAAGTAGCAATACAATGATATCAGAGGAATTCAATAGCCCATTTTCATTAATGGATAGAAGACAGCAAAAGAGACACAGATGTATAGAACAGGTTTTTGGACTCTGTGAGATAGGGAAAGGGTGGGATGATTTGGGAGAATGGCATTGAAACATCTATAATATCATATATGAAACAAATCACCAGTCCAGGTTCAATGCATGATAATGGATGCTTGGGGCTGGTGCACTGGGACGAACCAGAGGGATGGTACCGGGAGGGAGAAAGGAGGGGGGTTCAGGATGGGGAACACATGTATACCTGTGGCGGAATCATGTTGATGTATGGCAAAACCAATACAATATTGTAAAGTAATTAACCTCCAATTAAAATAAATAAATTTATATTTAAAAAAGAAAAAGAAGACTGAAAATTAACTGGGAAACATTGAGCTTGAACTATACTTTAAATCAAATGAACTGAACTGACATATATAGAGCATTCCACACAACAGTATAAGAATACAAATTTTTCTCAAATGCATTTGAAACATACTCTAAAACAGATCATATGATAAGCCACAAAAGAAATCTTAACAAACTTGAGATTGATGTTACATCAAGTTTTAAAAAAAATTTTTTCTGACTACAATAGTGAAAGTGTAGAAATCAACAAAAAAAGAGAAAGGTAGAAAATTTCAAAAATTTTGAAAATCAACAACATATTCCTGAACATTCAATGAGTCAAAGAAAAATTCAAAATGGAAATCAAAAACATCTTGAAAATGAAAGCACAACACACCCAAAGCTATGGAACACTGATGAATTTGTACTTCAAGAAAATTTTATAGCAACAAATGCATGTGTTAAAAAATAAAGAAAAGATTTCAAATACACATATATATTATATTTCAAGGAACTAGGGAAAAAAAGAACAAAGTGAGCCCAAAATAAGCAAAAGGAAAGAAATAACAAAAATCAGAATGGAAATAAGTAAAACAGAGACAAGAAAAACAGAAAATAAAATGTATATAAAAATATTATTTCTAAAAATAAAAAAACAAAGTTAAAGTCTGCTTTATTTAAAAGATAAACAAATTTGACAGAACTTTAAGTAGACTAACTCCAAATAAATTTGATAAAAATTGCAAATAAAATCAGGAATGAAAAGAAGAAATTGCAATTGAAATGACACATACATAGGATCATAAGAGACTACTATGTACAACTGCAATCTAACAATTGGATAGACTAGAAGAAACAAATTCTTAGAAACACACACCTAAGTATGAATCATAAAGAAATAGGAAACAGACCAGTAGCAAGTAAGGAGATATTGACTCAGTAATCAAAAACCTCCCAACACAGAAAAGCCTAGGTCCAGTCGGTTTCACTGGCAATTCTACCAAACTTTTAAGGAAAATGTAATGGCAATCCTATTCAAATTCTTCCAAAAGTATTAAAGAGAAAATAAATAAATAAAACACACAAAAACTTGCAAACTTATTTTAAAGCCAGAACGATACTAATACCAAAGCTAGATAGGGACATTACAGGACAAGAAAATAATAGATCCATCTTCCTGATAGATATAGATGCAAAAATCTCAATAAAATATTAGCAACCTAATCCAACACAACATGAAAATGATTTTGAACCAGAATCAAATGGAATTTATTACTAGGAAACAAAAATAGCTTACTATATGCAAATCTTTAAATGTGAAATATAACATTAATAGGTTGAAAGATAAAATTTATCTGATCAACTCAATAGATGCAAAAAATAGAGTATTTGACAGATTTCAATATTCTTTTATAATAAAAATGGATTGGATATAGAAGGAATATTCTATAAAAAATTTTAAAAAGACCATCTATAACATACTCAAAGCTAATATCATATACAATGATGAAAGGTTAAAAGCTTTTCTCTTAAGATCACAGACAAGACTTCAATGTCTACTCTTACCCCTCTTATTCAATATAGCTCTGTATGTCCTATCTAGAGCAATCATCAGGCAAGGTAAATAAATAAAATCCATCCACAGTTGGAAAGGAAGAAATTAAATTTCTGTTATTTGCTGCAAAAGAAGTAAAGTAAGCCCATTCTCAATAACACCAAAAACAATAAGGTATTTAGGAATAAAGTTAATGAAGAAAGGGATAATCTGTAAGAAAAATAAGACTATGTCATAAAAAAAAAATGAAGGGGCAAAAAAATTGAGGATATTCCATTTTCATGGATCAAAATAATTAGCATTGTTAAAATTTCCATATTATTCAAAGCCAAATATAGATTCAATGCTATTTCCATCAAATACCAGTAACATTTTTTTGTAGAAGTAGAACAAAGTAAAATCTACAAAAACACAAAAACCAGAAACAGTCCTGAGAAAGCTGGAGGCATCACACTTCCTGATTTCAATCTATACTACAAAGATATAGTAATTTAAACAATAAGATACAAGCATAGATATAGATACATGAATCAATGAAACACAACAGAGAGTCCACAAATAACCCCCAGATATATGATCAGCTAACATTTTAACAAAGGAGCCAAGAATATTCAATGCTGTGGAACAACATAGAGGGGTGGGATGGAATTGGAGGTGGTGGTGGGGATACAAGAAGGAGGGGATATATGTATATCTGAGACAGTTAACTTTGGCAAGTTGATAAGGAGTCCAAGCTCAAGGCCTCTTTAAGGACGATATAAACATTCTTTCTTTTTCACATTGTTTTGCCTTAGACAGTAGGGCTGGTAGGCAAGAACATCTTCTGTTCAGGTGCATGCCTTTTATTTTGAGCTTCAGATGTGTGTTATGGAAGAAGGTCTGGCTAAAAACTTCCATAACCTTAAGTTCTGGGTTAACCTGTTCCTTCTGGCTAATCTCCTGCTGATGTCATCCCAGGGTGTATGTTATAGGAAAGGGTCTGGGCAAAATTCTCACAGCCTTGAGGTATTTTTTATTTGTTCTCAGTAGCTAATTGAGAAGAATGAGTCAAAGTCACTCAGTTGTGTCTGACTCTTTGCGACCCCATGGACTATACAGTCCATTGAATTCTCCAGGCCAGAATACTGGAGTGAATATCCTTTCCTTTCTCCAGGGCATCTTCCCAACCTGGGGATTGAACCCAGGTCTTCCACATCACAGGCATATTCTTTACCAGCTGAGCCACAAGGGAAGCCCAAGAAGTACATAAGACTCCATTTAAACTTGTGAAGTGGGTACTCTCCTGCTCCCTTCTGATGTCTATGTCAGAAGCTTTTTCTGTCACTTTCACTTTAAATAAAATATACACAAAGTTCTGAGTGATTGAGACTGTTTTTGGTCCCCAAGTTAAATTTTCTCCTTCAGAGACAACAAATGTGCCAGTACCATTCACCACTCACCACTAACCTATCATACCTATGGCTGATTCATGTCAATGTATAGCAGAAACCAGCATAGCTGGTAAAGAATCCACCTTCAATGCAGGAGACTTGGGTTCATTCCCTGGATTGGGAAGATCCCTTGGAGAAGGGAACAGCTACCCACTCCAGTATTCTGACCTGGAGAATTCCATGCATTGTATTAGTCCATGGCATCACAAAGAGTCGAAGATAACTGAGCAACTTTCACTTTCACATGGCAGAAAACAACACAATATTGTAAAGTAAGTATCCCTCAATTAATATATAAATTTTAAAAAATGATAAATATTTGACTTGAGGGAGTGTTAGCTAATGATATAGAAGTAATCACATTGCAATATATAAATGTATCAAATCAACACGTGCATCCTAAACTTATACAATATAACATGAAGATGATTGGCTGTCATAAACCTGGAAGAGCCAAAATACAAATGTCTAATGAATCCTAAAGTTCAAAGTGATGCATCCATGCTGCAAAGATGACGGGTAATGGGAAAATGTAAAAGATTAGCTATTTGAAAACTCATAGAAAAAGTGTTTTACTGTATGCCAGGTAGAAAACAAGCAGTAAATACAATTGGAGAGCAGAGATAAGTATGGGGGACGTGAAAGTCACTCAGTCGTGTCTGACTCTTTGTGACGCCATGAACTATATAGTCCATGGAATTCTTCAGGCTAGAATACTGGAGTGGGTAGCCATTTCCTACTCCAGGGACTTTTACCAACCCACGAATCTAACCCAGGTTTCCTGTATTGAAGGCGGATTCTTTACCAGCTGAGCCACAAGGGAAGCCCAAGTATGGGGAAGGAGGGGAGATATCTATCTCAAAATACCCTTTAAAATCTAATAAAGACTATGTGTGTGTGTAATTGAATCACTTTGCTGTAGATCTGAAATTAACACATTGTAAATCACCTATATTTCAATAACACTTTTTTTAAAATCCTTTAAATAATCTTATATTAAGATATTTTAAAATAGCCTATATATATTAAAGTATTTCTGGAAATATACAAATCTATGCAGAAAGGAACTTAGGCTAGAATACAGGGATATGGGAGGAAATTTTTTCACCATATTAATTTCACCCTTTAGTTTTAAATTATGAATCCTGTGAATATATTGCCTACTCAAAAATTTTAGAATGCTAACACTAGGAGGATAAAAAGAAAGAAAATCAAAGCCTAACTGTTTACAAAATTTAAGTACCCAAGCTCTAAACTACAAAGATCTTTAATTTCATGATAGGTAAAAAAAAATTTTCTGTCAGGGAGAAAGCAAAGTGTATTTCAATAACTAATTACAAGGCCAACAATGTGCCCATGATCATTAAGTATTCTTTTCTCATTGATAATTCCCTGTCATTGTAAAGATTATCCATAAAGAGGTGAATTCTGAGAGGGTAGTTATGTTTTTATGACTTGAAGAAATTCTATAAGACAGTGATGCTTTTATATATCTCATTCACTCAGTTATCAATCCATTAAATGTTGAACTGATCACCTACTATGTGTAAGGGGAGAAAATATTCTTCCCTTAAGGGCTTTGCTGGGTTGTTATACAGACAAATGGTAACACATACACACATGAATAAACTTTAGATTCAGAATAAACAGTATTTAGTCTAGAAAGTTTGTGTATGTGCCACAATTACTGGCTTCAGAAAGTAATATTCAGAAAAAAATTAATTCATGAAATAATAAGGCCAGTAGTAATTTTCTAGAAACTACAAAGAGATGAGTATCATTATTTCTTAGAGGTTATAATAGCAAATATTTATTTTTTAAAAAATTATAGGGTTCATGATCCACTGAACATCATTCTATTCTGGCACAAAGAGAATAGAACTATGGACAGAAGTTCATAACATTCTACAGGAGGCAGGGATCAAGACCATCCCCAAGAAAAAGAAGTGCAAAAAAAGGCAGAATGGTTGTCTGAGGAGTCCTTACAAATAGCTGAGAAAAGAAGAGAAGCTAAAGGAAAAGGAGAAAAGGAAAGATATACCCATTTGAATGCAGAGTTCCAAAGAATAACAAGGAGAGAAAAGAAAACATTCCTCAGTGATCAATGCAAAGAAATGGAGGGAAACATAAGAATGGGACAGACTAGACATCTCTTCAAGAAATTTAGAGATACCAAGGGAATACTTCATGCAGAGATGGGCACAATAAAGCACAGAAATGGTATAGACCTAAGAGAAGCAGACAATATTAAAAAGAGGTGGCAAGAATACACAGAAGAGCTATACTAAAAAAGATCTTCACAACCCAGATAAACACAATGGTGTCATCACTCACCTAGAGCCAGGCATCCTGGAATGGGAAGTTAAGTGGGCCTTAGGACGCATCACTACAAACAAAGCTAGTGGAGGTGATGGAATTCCAGTTGAGCTTTTTAAAAGATAGGCAATGCCAAAGAATGTTCAAACTACTGCAAAATAACACTCATCTCACATGCTGGCAAAGTAATGCTCAAAATTCTCCAAGCCAGGCTTCAAGAATAGGTAAATTGTGAACTTCCAGATGTACAACCTGAATTTAGAAAAGGCAGAGGAAGCAGAGATCTAATTGACAGCATCTGTTGGATCATTGAAAGAGGAAGAGAGTTACAGAAAAAAAATCTACTACTATGCCAAAGTCTTTGACTGTGTGGATCACACCAAACTGTGGAAAATTCTTAAAGATTTGGGAATCCCAGCCCACTGTACCTTCCTCTGAGAAATCTGTATGCAGGTCAAGAAGCAACAGTTAGAACTGGACATGGAACAACAGACTGGTCAGATCAGGAGAGGAGTTCATCAAGGCTGTATATTGTCACCCTGCTTATTTAACCTATACACAGAATAGATCATGTGAAATGCTGAGCTGGATGAAGCACAAGATGAAATCAAGATTGCCAGGAGAAATATCAATAATCTCAGATACACAGATGACACCACCCTTATGGCAGAAAACAGAGAAGAACTAAAGACCCTCTTGATGAAAGTGCAAGAGGAGAGTGAAAAAGTTGGCTTAAAATTAAACATTCATAACATCTGGTCCCATCACTTCATGGCAAATAGATGGGGAAACAGTGGAAACACTGAGAGATTTTATTTTCTTGGGCTCCAAAATCACTGCAGATGGTGACTGCAGCCATGAAATTAAAAGATGCTTTACTCCTTGAAAGTAAAGCTATGACTAACCTAGACAGCACAGTACAAAAGCAGAGACATTATTTTGCTGACAAATGTCCGTCTAGTCAAAACTATGGTTTTTCTAGTAGTCATGTATGGATGTGAGAGTTGTACTATAAAGAAAGCTGAGAGCCAAAGAATTGATACTTTTGAACTGTGGTGTTGGAAAACACTATTAAGAGTCCCTTCAACTGCAAGGAGATCAAATTAGTCCATCCTAAAGGAAATCAGTCCTGAATGTTCATTGGATGGACTGATGCTGAAGCTGAAGCTCCCATACTTTGGTCATCTGGTGCCTAGAACTGACACATTGGAAAAGACCCTGATTCTGGGAAAGATTGAAGGTGAGAAGAGAAGGGGGTGATAGAGGATGAGATGGTTGGATGGCATCACCGACTCAACGGACATGAGTTTGAGTAAGCTCTGGGAGTTGACAATGGACAGGGAAGCCTGGCGTGCTGCAGTCCATGGTGTTGCAAAGAGTCGGACATGACTGAGCGACTTAACTGAATTGAAACAGGTACAATGTGGTGGCAGATTTTGTCTCCGTACAGAAGCTGAACAATGAGTGTTATTTCCTTTGTCTCTGAAGCTCAGTCTGTTATCATTGTACAGAAATTACTCTCAGCTTACCTGGAGAAACTCAAACACTGTGCATGAGTTCTGAGGAGAGGAAACTCAAAGGCACCTGGGGCAGACACAAAAGACTTTGATGGGGAAAAAAATGGCAAATTTTTACAGGGAAAGAGGGTAGGAAAAGAAGGAAGGAGGAATTTCTCTGAGTAACTATTTTTTTCCCCTTAGGTAGAATTTCTGTTCTTTCCCCCCCACCCCAGGAAATTCATTGCTTTATTGAATGTTTCTTATATATTTTCTCTTTCATATCTGAAATTTCTGTTCTTAAACAACCTCAAGTAATTTAGCCATTTAATTTCCAGGAAGTCTTGCTACTGAAACAGATTCTAGAATTCAAGAAAGAAAATACACTTAATATTCAGAGAGTGGCTATATTTTGTCTTCCCTGTGGTGTTATATAATTAAAATATGAGTTGAGATAAGAATAAAGATAAGAAAGTGTATTGCTTTTGTTATTGTCCATTTAGGCATTCTGAGAGGTTCTTCCAAACTAACCTGCACTGAGTTGCAATATTCTTTGAGTAATAATGCCTGAGATTAATGTAAAAACTTTCTCCAATGAGCTAAAGGATTTTTATGTACATTATCTAATTAGTCTTCTTAAAGCTTTGCATAAAAGAAGGTTGGTGCTTGTGACCCAATAAGCACAAAGGAGAAAACGTAGATGTGAAATTCTAACTAATATCACTTAGCAAAGCATTCGTGATGGCTACTTGAAGAGGCTCCTCATCCCTACCAAACTTTTTTTTTTATTATTTAAGATTTTTCTTTAAGCCAGGTTTTATGAGCTTATTAGGTAGAGGAAGGGCACAGGGCTTGCAAGTAAAGAAATTTGGTTTGAAATTCCATCTGTGCTAGTTATCAAACTGTGTGACCTTGGACACGTTAGACCTTTCTAAAGCTTCTAGAAAGATCTTCCTGAAAATCTCTCTAACATGTAAAATGTTAACAGCCAGAATATTGTCATTTTGAAGATTCAGTTAAATAATGTGTCTAAAACTCTGGCATCACTGAACTGATGGACACGAACTTGGGCAAACTCCAAGAAATGGTGACAGACAGGGAGGCCTGGCATGCTGCAGTCCATGCAGTCGCCAAGAATCAGACATGAATGGGGGACTGAACAACAACAACATAAAGCTATGAGAACTGTTTCTTACAGAGTGAATGTTCAACCAATATTAGTTCCCTTATGCTCAGTCCTTCAGTCATCTCCGACTCTTTCTAGCCTCAGGGACTATAGTCTGCCAGGCTCCTGAGTCCATTGAATTATCCAGGCCAGAATAGTGGAGTGGGTAGTCATTCCCATCTCCAGGGGATCTTCTCTACCCAGGGAATCAACTCAGGTCTCCTGCATTGCAGGCAGATTCCTTGCTGTCTGAGCCACTAGGGAAAACCAAGGTTATAATATTAGCATTAAAGTGTCACATCCAATAATACAATACTAAAAGCCAAAGCCAATATTTATTTATCTAAATTTTTATTGAAAATTCAGTTTATTAATAATTTTGTGTCATTTTCTTATGTACAGCAAAGTGACTGCTGTGTGTGTGTGTGTATAACTGAACATACGTGTATTTATCCTTTTCAGATTATTTTCCATTAAAAGTTATTACAAGATACTGAGTACAGTCCCCTGTGCTATATAGTAGGTGCTTGTTGTTTATCTATTTTATATATGGTGGTATGTATATTTTAATCCCCAAAACATGATTTTCCATCCCCTTTTCCTTTTGGTAACCACTATGGAGAACAGTATGAGGGTTTCTGATAAATTTAAAAAAAGAGAAAATTTATGATCCAGTGAGCCCACTCATGGGCATATATCTGGAGAAAATTCTAATCTGAAAAGATACATGCATCACAATGTTTATTGCCACACTGTTTACAGTGGTCAAGACACAGAAGCACCCTAAGTGTCCATAAACAGATGAGTGGGATAAAGCAGATATGATGCATATATACAATGAGACACTACCCAGACGTAAAAAAGAATGAAATAATGCCATCTGCAGCAACATGGATGAACCTAGAAATTATCATAAAAAGTGAAGTAAGCCAGACAGAAAAAGACAAATACAAGATATTGCTTATGTGTGGAACCAGAAAAACTGATACAAATAGACATTTACTAAATAGAGATACTCATAGACACGGAAAACAAATATTTATATATATTACAATGTATTAAGTTAACTGAAAAGGGTCAGTCTGCATCCTATTCTTTCAATAAAGCCTTGAGAGAGTTCTGAATCCCATTTTAGGCTCCAACACATTAAGTTGCTCCATGCATCTCTCCACAGATGCACAACAGAGTCTTAGACTCTCAATTTTTCAACTTCCCCACTTTTCTCCCTGCTTGCTCAAAACACATGTTCTTCATTTTATGCCCCATTTCTACTGAGATTTTCTAAGTGCTCTTTTTATAAACTCATTTATATTATTAATGCCTTGAACTGTCTTGGAAATTCACAGTGTTTTCTTTCTTTCTTTTCTTTTCTTTTTTATTTTTTTATTTTTTTTTGGATTTTGCTAAAGTGGAGGAACTGCCCAAGAGATGAATCCTATAATTTTACACGTTACAAATATTCAAAGAAGGAAGTATGAATCATTGTCTATACTGCTTCATAAATCATGTGGGTGGATGGGATAGGAGTTCAAACAGCTACTCAAGTGCCAGGAACTTTATAACCATCTTCTCTAATTAAAAGTGCTAGCAGTGTCTGTTGCACCAGTGTGTTTCACTAAAAAAAAAAAAAAAAAAAAAAAGTTCTTGCTCTTACTCTCAAAAGGATAACATTTAAGATAATTAATTATATGATAATCTTATCTTTCATCTGCATGTACACACAACCACATACATAAGCAAGTTAAATTTAAAAATAACAGTAATTCAGAGAAATTAAATAATTTTATCCTAAACATACACTTGTTATAGCTAGTGTACAAAATTTGGAGCATAATACTTATCAATGGACATGAGTATGAGTAAACTCCAGGAAATGGTGAAGGACTGGGACCCTTACGTGTTGCAATCTACGGGGTTGCAAAGAGTTGGACACTCTACTCAGTGACTGAACAACAACAACAACTTAGCATATGGCACATAATACAGATTATTTTTGTGAACTAACTGACTAGATCTGTGGTCCCTCCTCTAATAAAACGTTATCATTTTGAGACTTCCCTTGTGGTCCAGAGATTCTTAATTCAGGGGGCTCAAGTTCAATTTCTGATTGGGGAACTAGATCTTACATGCCACAACTAAAAGATTATGCATGCCACAACTAAGACCTGGCACAGCTCCCCAAAAAATAAATAAATAAATAAATATTAAAGATATTATCACCTTGTATCACCAAGCCTAGGTTTAAAATGTGATTTTATTTAAACCTAATTTATTATGTTTTATGTCCAAGTGACCTGGGAAAAGAAAGCCAAGAGAACTCAGAAGTGTGTGTTTGCAGTGAAAAAGTTAAACATAAGTGTGAGTTTGAGTTGAATTTTGAACATCCTTAGTTGGAAATACAAGTGGCACATTACGGTGGACATGTTAAATTCAGAGTAAGATTTATGTGTCTGGAACTTTTAAAGATGTTCTGAAGTTATAAGTTTCAGAGGCACTGATATATAAACAATATATGAAACTACTCCACTAAAGTGAAAGTGTTAGTCACTCAGTTGTGTTGGACTCTTTGCAACCCCATGGACTGTAGCCCTCCCGGCTCCTATAACCGTGGGATTCTCTAGGAAAGAATACTGGAGTGGATATTCCCTTCTCCAGGGGATCTTCTCCATCCAGGGTTGAACCCAGATCTCCCTCATTGCAGGCAGATTCTTTACTGTCTGAGTCATCAGGGAATGAAAGCAATATAGAGACAATATATAAAACTATTCCAATAAGCTTATAATCACATGCAACTCATTTTACATAATAGTTTATGGCATGCACATTGAGTAGATTATAAGCTTCTTAGAAGGTGTTAGGAAACCAAACCACCAACACTGGACTAATCATGTAGAAATTATCAACAAATATTTAGTAAGTTGCCTTGCTTTGGCACAAATAAAATGCTGTGACCATGTTTCTTTCAACTCTTATGTGTTTCAATTTTATTCTCTATAAAAAGGGGTTTCTGAACTAGATAATATTCCCAGTTCCTTTCAAATCTAAAGCTCTGATTTTATATATTGTTGAACACTACTATATAACTCTTGTTGGTAGTTTATTAAATGTCTATAGATGGATCTTCAAAGCCCATGATTAAGTGAGATATCCTGGTTATCATTCTGGGTGAGCAAAGAAAGTCTTGACTTGTGCTTTAAAAATAACTTTATTGTACAAAAGTCTATGTGGCCAGAAAATATATTTGGTTCAAGTGCTTGGTTTTCTTATTGAAAGATAGCACTGAATGTTTCAGCCTGTTTTATCTATATGAGAGAATTTATTTTAGATGACTTTTATGAATGTGTGACTTTTCACCTATTATGTCTTAGAATGGAATACAATTGGAAAATACTTTTTGGTACAGAAATTGTAAAGTTATGCACTTAAAGGAACTCTTTTAGGAAGAAACAGGTGATTTTTCCAAATAGGAAGCAACATTGTGAAAGATGGATATTCGTTATGTATTTGAGTATTGCAAAGTTTTCAAAAATTATTTTTCTTTCATTTCTTTCTCAAAGTGTGTTTACTACCTATAGAGTTTTATCAAGTAATTTGTGTTCAATGAAACTCTGTTTTTCTCACATCAGAATATTGATGGTCAAGAAATAGCTCAAAAAGTTAAAATTAAATGGCATTAGATAATATTACATAAAGTTGAATATATACTTATATGAATACACTTACACTATTCAACATAATTTTACCAAACACAGTACAAGCTTTTAACAAACCCTTAAAAATATAATTGCTTATTTCTGAATAGAGTAATCATGGAATAAAATGAAGAAAAAGCAAAGCATAATATACTCCAGAGAATCTAAGTTATGACAGACATAAAACTTGGAATTCATGCAATGACTATGCCACTTTATCTCCTAAATTCTCCTATAAATGTTGTTGACCTTATTTTATAGATTAGATAATTGAGTTTCAGAATTCAATGATTCTTTCCAAAATTTTACAAGGTATTTTATATATATATATATAAAGTTTGGTAGCTAAATGCAGGCTACTAATTTAAGTTTTAATTGAATGAATAACTATTATTTTTAGTATAAATAAGTATCAAATACATATCTATGCCAAATATACATAGCTTATCTGCAAAACCAATACAGTATTGTAAAGTAAAATAAAGTAAAAAAAATTAAATTAAAAAATAAACTTAACTGTATATCCTGTATTTACACTTGCTAAATCTGTCAACACTATCTATGATTACACCCAGAATTTTTCACTAGAATACCCTTTTATTTACACTATTTGCTATATAATTTAGGCATCTTGACATTCCGTATAGATGCAGCAAAGTGTAGAAAGTGCACAAAATTTTGAACCATTAATAGAAGAGGAGGCTTTAAGTATATTTGGCTACTGGTTGGCTGGATAGCCTTAAGAAACTACTTAATGTTTAATACTTTATTTACTATAAAACATGAACTGTTCTGAACAATTGATCAAGTTGTCTCATAACTGGACTTTTCCCAGGTGATGCAAGTGGTAAAGAATCTGCCAATGTAGGAGACACAAGAGACAGGGGTTTGATCTATAAGTTGGGAAGATCCTCTGGAATAGGAAATAGCAACCCACTTCAGCATTCTTGCCTGGAAAATTCCAAGGACAGAGGAGCCTGGTAGGCTACAGTCCATGGGGTCGCAAATTGTTGGACATGACTGTGAGGCTGAGTACACAAACACCTCACAACTAAGCAACTTAAAAACAATTTATTAGTATTATTATATCTCATGAATCTATGGGTTTGTAAAATGAGTAGGGATCAGGTGGGAATTTTGTCTACACATGACACCAACCAAGCAAATCTGATAACTGGCAACTGGCAGCTAGACCAGTCTGGAGCAACAATGACAATTTTTCTCTCCAATCTATTTCATGTAAGCATATTTTGTCTGATATTAGTCCAACCATGCTAGCTTTTTGTTATTACTCGCATAGAATTATTTTTCTGGCATTTCACCTTCAATCTATTAATATCTCTAGATCTAAAGAGGACATATACTGGATCATAATTTTTCATCCACCATGTCAGTCTCTCCTTTTTGCTAAGAGACTTTAATGCATTTATACAGACTCAATGGACATGAACTTGAACAAACTCCAGGAGACAGTGAAGAACAGGGAAGACTGGCGTGCTGTAGATTATGGGGTCACAAAAAGTTGGACAAAACTTAGGAACTAAACAACAACACAAAGCAATTCTGATATTACTTCTATCATTTTTCTGTATGTCTTGAACTTTCTGTCCCTCATTTCTCCATCAATACTTTCTTTTTTATTTAGCTAAAGTTTGGTTCATTTCTCATTTTCCTTTTTGTATATACTGCAAACTTTGTATATTTGTGTGGTTACCATGGGGATTACACATAACATTCTAAAGATATAACAATTTAATATTAATTGACATAAAATTAACATCAACCACATATGATAATTTGACTCCTGCATCACTCTTCCATCTCTACATTAGTTGTATCACAAACAACTTGATGCATTGTGTGCCTAACAATGTAAATTATATTTTTGCATTTGTCTTTTAAAGTCTGTGTAAATTTTTCAAATGGAATTAAATATTAAAATTATAATAGAGCTGACTTTTACATTGCTCATATATTTATCTGAATACTTATGTCTTCATATGGTTTTGAATTACTTTCTAGTGTTCTTTTTGTCAAACTGAAGGACCATTTTCAGTATTTGTTATAGGTTAGGTGCAGCAATTATCAACTCTCATATTTTATATTTATGTCTTCATTATATTTATGTCTTCATTTCTCCTTTATTTTAAAAGACATTATTGTAGGATATGGAAATTTAAGTGAACTTTCCTTTTCTTTCAGTACTTTGAATATGTCAGTTATTTTGTGTATTCTTAACATTTTTGATAATAAATCAGCTATTGGTAGTAACCAGATTGAGGAACTCTTGTATATAACAAGTTACGTTTCTCATACTGTTTTCAAGATTTTTTTCTTTCTCTTTGTTTTTAACAAATTTGATTAGAATTTTTTTTTAATTGGAGGTCTCTTTGAGCTTATCTTAATGAAAATTCACTGAATTTCTTGGATTTACAGATTCATGCCTTTCATTAACTTTGGGACTTTCTAGCCATTGTTTTTTCAAATGCTCTCTCTGCTTCATTTTCTTTCTCTCATCATTTTGGGATTTACATTGTATATTGGTCTGCTTCATAACGATGATGGATCCTTTATGTTGTGCTCATTTTTCTTTTCTCTCTGTTCCCCAAATTTGGTAACTTCAATTATCCTATATTCAGTTCACTGATTATTTCTTCTTCCTGCTTAAATATATGTTTTGCTGTGCTTCATCACTCAGTCGTGTCTGACTCTTCGTGACACCATGGGCCATAGCCTGCTGGCTCATCTGCCCATGGGGAATCTCCAGGCAAGAATACTGGAGTGGATTGCAATGCCCTTCTCGAGGAGATCTTCCCAACCCAGGAATCAAACTGGGTTCTCCTCATTGCATGTGGATACTTTACTTGCTGAGCTACCAGGGAAACCCACTCAAATATATTCCATATATAATAGAATTCTATTGAACCATAAAAAAGAATGAAATTCTGCCATTTGCAACAGTTTGAATGGACCTGTAGGGTACTATGCTAGGTAAAATAAGTCAGACTGAGAAATACAAATGCTATATGATATTATTATATGAAAAATCTAAAAAGTAATACAAATGGACATATGCAACAAAAGAGAAATGGATTCACAGATACAGAGGACAAACTAATGGTTACTAATGAGACATTTGAAGCTGAGAGGGGGTGAGATAGTGTTATGGGATTAAGAGATACAAACAACTATGCATAAAATAAATAATATACACAAAATGGATTGTTGTAAGGATAAGTAATATAGCCAATATTTGTAATAATTCATGAAGTATACTCTATCAGAATATGAACCACTATGTTTTATACCTAAACTAACATAATTGTGTGAATGAATTATATTTTAATTAGAGAGAAGGAGCCAAAGCAAAAGAACACCCAGGTGTGTATGTGACTGGTCATGGAAGTAAAGTCCTATACTGTAAAGAACAATATTGCATAGGAACCTGGAATATTAGATCCATGAATCAAGGCAAATTGGAAGTGGTCAAACAATAGATGGCAAGAGTGAACATTGACATTTTAAGAATCAGCAAACTAAAATGGACTGGAATGGGGGAATTTAACTCAGATGACCAATATATCTACTACTGTGGGCAAGAATCCCTTAGAAGAAATGGAGTACTCATCATAGTCAACAAAAGAGTCCAAAATACATACTTGGATGCAATCTCAAAAAAGACAGAATGATCTATATTCATTTCCAAGGCAAACCATTCAATATCAGAGTAATCCAAGTCTATGTCCTGACCAATAAGGCCAAAGAAGCTGAGGTTTAACAGTTATATAAACATATACAAAACCTTCTAGAAATAACACCCAAAAAAGATGTCCTTTTCATTATAGGGGAGTGGAATGCAAAAGCAGGAAGTCAATAAACACCTGGAGTAACAGGCAAATTTGGCCTTGGAGTAGAGAAAGAAGCAGGGCAAAAGCTAATAGAGTTTTGCCAAGAGAACACACTGGTCATAGCAAACACCCTCTTCCAACAGTACAGGGGAAGACTCTGCACATGGACATCACCAGATGGTCAATATGGAAATCAGATTGAGTATATTCTTTGCAGCCAAAGATGGAGAACCTCTCTACAGCCAGAAAAAGCAAGACGGGGAGCTGATTGTGGCTCAAATCATGAACTCCTTATTGCCAAATTCCAACATAAATTGAAGAAAGTAGGGAAAACCACTAGATCATTAAGGTATGACCTAAATCAAACCTCTTGCAGCTATATAGTGGACATGAGAAATAGACTCCTAGGATTAGATCTGATAGAGTGTCTGGAAAACTATGGACAGAGGTTTGTGACATTGTACAGGAGGCAGCAATCAAGAATATCCCCAAGAAAAAGAAATGCAGAAAGGCAAAATGGTTATCGGAGGAGGCCTTGCAAATAGCTATGAAAAGAAGAGAAGTGAAAAGAAACAGAGAAAAGAAAAAAATAAATGCATTTGAATGCAGAGTTCCAAAGAATAGCAAGGAGAGAAAAGAAAGCCTTCCTCGGTAATCAGTGTAAAGTAAAAGAGGAAAACAATAGAATGCAAAAGACTAGAGATCTCTTCAAGAAAATACAGACACCAAAGGAAATTTTCATGCAAAGATGAGCACAATAAAGGACAGAAATGGTATGGAACTAACAGAAGCAGAATATATTAAGAGGTGGCAAGAATACACATAAGAACTATACAAAAAAGATCTTCACAACCCAGATAATCATAGTGGTATGATCACTCACATAGAGCCAGACATCTGGAATGCAAAGTCAAGTGGGCCTTAGGAAGGATCACTACGAATAAAGCTAGTAGAGGTGATGGAATTCCAGTTGAGCTATTTCAAATCCTAAAAGATGATGCTATGAAACTGCTGAACTCAATATGCCAGCAAATTTGGAAAACTCAGCAGTGGCCACAGGACTGGAAAAGATCAGTTTTCATTGCAAACCCGAAGAAAGGCAGTGCTAAAAGTTGCTTATGCTAAACACACAATTGCCCTCATTTCACATGCAAGTAAAGTAATGCTCAAAATTCTCCAAGTCAGGCTTCAACGGTACATAAACCATGAATTTTGCAGAAGTTCAATCTGGATCTATCTAGAAAAGGCAGGGGAACTAGAGATCAAATTGCCAACATTTGTTGGATTATGGAAAAAGGAAGAGAGTTCCAGAATACTATCTACTTCTGCTTTACTGATTATGCCAAAGTCTTTGACTGTGTGAATCACAAAAAAAAAACTGTGTAAAATTCTTAAAGGGATGGGAATACTAGATCATCTGACCTGCCTCCTGAGAGATCTGTATGCAATTCAAAAAGAAACACTTAGAACTGCACATGGAATAACAGAATGATTCCAAATCGGGAAATGAGTATCTCAAGGCTATTTAATTTATATGCAGAGTACATCATGAGAAATGCTGGACTGGATGAAGCACAAGCTGGAGTCAAGATTGCTGGGAGAAATATCAATAACCTCAGATATACAGATGATACAACCTTTATGGCAGAATGCAAAGAAGAACTAAAGAGCCTCCTGATGAAAGTGAAAGAGGAGAATGAGAAAGTTGGCTTCAAATTCAACATTCAGAAAATGAAGAACATGGCATCTGGTCCCATCACTTCATGGCAAATAGATGGGGAAATAGTGGAAACAGTGACTTATTTTGGGGACTCCAAAATCACTGCATATGGTGACTGAAGCCATGAAATTAAAAGATGCTTGCTTCTTGGAAGAAAAGTTATGACCAACCTGAATAGCCTATTAAAAAACAGATACATTACTTTGCTAACAAAGGTCTGTCTAGTCAAAGCTATGGTTTTTCCAATAGTCATGTATGGATGTGAGAGTTGGACTATAAAGAAAGCTGAGAGCCAAAGAATTGATGCTTTTGAACTGTGGTGTTGGAGAAGACTCTTGAAAGTCCCTTGGACTGCAGGGAGATCTAAACAGTTCATTCTAAAGGAAATTAGTCCTGAATATTCACTGGGAGTACTAATGCTGAAGCTGAAACTCCAATACTTTGGCCACCTGATGCGAAGAGCTGACTCATTTGAAAAGAACCTGATGCTGGGAAAGATTGAAGGTGGGAGGAGACGGCGACAGCTGAGGATGAGATGATTCAATGGTATCACTGATGCGATGGACATGAGTTTGAGTAGGCTCTGGGTGTTGGTGATGGACAGGAAAGCCTGGTCTGCTGCAGTCCATGGGGTCTCAGAGTTGGACATGATTGAGCGACTAAACTGAATTGAAAGAAGATACAACATATCTTCCCACTCAAGTGTGGGCACTGCACTGTGAATTTATTTCTAAGAAAATCATACAGAAAGGGAGATAAGAAGAGTAAGTTTATAGTGAAGAAATCTGTCAAACATAGTTAACTTATTTAAAAAGTTGATGTTGCTACTAAAATGACTAACTCTTTTTTAATGTAGCAGGAAATTGCAATTTTGGACAAGCAAACTATGGCAAACATAGGCAAGTCTGGAGAAAGGGGGATGGGGCTGGCTTTTCCAGGAAAAAGCAGGGAACTTGGGAGGACTTTGGTGATTCTTTACTAGCTGCAAACAATGGGCAGCATGTTGTGGCTGGATCTGAAGAAAATCTTCCTTCTTGTTGGAGTCTGTAAGCTGCTGATGATGCATGTGTGGGACTTCTTCCTTTCAGGCTTTTTGATTCCATTTTAAAAGATTTTTTTTTGTTTTCCCACACTATGTCAGCAATATGATGAAAAATAATATGTTGATAGCTAATATTAACATGATATGCTATAAGGAAATGACACTTTACCTTTGTGGTCTTCCTCCCCAAAACCCATTTGTTGTTGTTGTTGTTCAGTCGTTCAGTTGTGTCTGATTCTTTGTGACCTCCATGGACTGCAGCACGCCAGGCCTCCCTGTCCTTCACCATCTCCCAGAATTTGCTCAAACTCCAAAACTCATGAAAAGAAGTGAAAGTCGCTCAGTCATGTCTAATTCTTTCTACCCCATGGACTATACAGTCCATGGAATTCTTCAGGTGGATCTTCCTGATCCAGGAATCGAACTGGGGTCTCCTGCATTGCAGATGGTTTCTTTACCAACTGAGTTATCACGGAAGGCAGTATAGCTCCAGTCTAATAATGGAAAAAAACACCAAACACATGATGCAATGACCCCACTCCCAGACATATCTCCAGACAAAACTCTAATTTAAGAAGATACATGCACTCCAATATTCATAGCAGTACTGTATACTGTAGCCAAGACATGGAAGCAACCTAAAGGCCCATCAACAAATGAATTGATAAAGAAGATGCTACACACACACACACACACACACACACACACACACACTTACCACACATACACACAATGCAATAGTACTCAGCCATAAAAGAGAATGAAACAATGCCATATGAAGCAAACATGGATGGATCTATAGAGTATCATACTAAGTGAAGTCAGAAAGTTAGAGAAAAATACTATATCAATTATATAAGGAATATAAAATACAATATAAATGAACATATGAAATGAAAATAGACTAACAGACATAGGAAACAGATGTGTGATTATCAATGGGAGAGAGATGGGGGAGGTATGGATCGGGAATTTGGGATTAACTGATGCAAACTATTATATATAGAGTGTATAAACAAGGTTCTACTGTCTAGCAAAGACAACTATATAAAATATATTTTAGTAAACCATAATGAAAATAATTTATTAAAATGTATATATATATGTATATATGTATGTATGTAGCTGAATCACTTTGCTATATACCATAAACTAACATAACATTGCAAATCAACTATGCTTTAATAAAAGATACATTAAAAAAGAAAAACATAAAACAAATTCCAATTGAGCAATATTCTGAAAAACACTTGACCAAACCTCCTTAAAATCATCAATATCACGAGAAACAAGGAATGTCTGAGAAACTTTCACAGGCCACAGGAGTCTAAAGTAACATAACTACTAAATGCAATATGATGTCTTAAATGAGATCCTGAAACAGAAAAAGGACATTGCACCAAAACTGAGGAAATTTGAGTAATTATAATGTATCAACATCAGTTCATTAGTTTCAACAAATGAATCATGCAAAATATTATCAATAGGGAAAACTAGGTGTGGGATATATGTGAACTCTCACAGCCCTCCAAGTAATTATTCTATATATTGAAATGTGGGAATCCAAGTGCCTATGTCAGACTCTTTAGAAGAAAGGCAGATCAAGTGATAAAAAAAAAAAAAAACAGATGAAATTCCTGCCTCTCTGATCTCATCTACTAGGAAAAAGACAAACCACAAATGGGTAAACTGATAAAATGATAATTTTGCATAACATAAAATGTTAAGGGAATGAATCATATATTAAACATATATTAAAATAAAGTGTCTTTGTGAGACAAAACAGATTTTGATGTTTGATATTTATTGATGTTTAGCCAGATTATCAGCAAGTTACAGTGTTAAAAATCATCAAGATTCTGACTATTCACTCACATATTGTGCAAAATAAAACAGCAATATTAAAAGAAGTAAAATATTTTCAAATTATTTTTAAATTATTGTGTTTATTAGTACTCACCCAGAAACTGTATTTGCTGCAGCAATGAAAATACATTTATTTTGATCTTCAGACAACTACATCTGAGCTCAGATCTAGAAGGTAAGAAAGAATCAGAGAATTCAAAAGCAAGGAAGGGCCAAAAATCCTGTTTCATTTGTTTGTTTGTTTGTTTTCTGTAGGATAGCTCTTGTAGTGGTTAGTTGTCTTTAACTTCATTCAAAGCAATTTTTTAAGTTGGTATTGTGATAGGTGTAATATCAGCATGCATTAAAAAAACAAAATTGGTGAAATTTTGATAGCCATTTTAATATTGAAGATGGAAGAAAAAGTACCATTTTGGCATACATGCTTTATTATTTCAAGAAAGGTAAAAATGCGACTGAAACACGAAAAGAGATTCGTGTAGTGTATGGAGAAGGTCCTGTGACAGATCAAATGTGTGAAAAGTGGTTTGCAAAGCTTTGAGATTGAGATTTCTTGCTGAATGATGCTCCTCATTTGGGTAAACCAGTTAAAGTTGAGAGCAATCAAATTGAGATATCAACTGAGAACCATCAAGGTTATACCACATGGGAGATAGCTGACATACTTAAAATATCCAAACAAAGATTCGAAAATCATTTATACCAGCTTGGTAACATTAATTACTGTGATGTTTAGGTTCCATATAAGTTAAACAAAAAAGAAAGAAAGAAAAAAAAAAAACCTTCTTGACCATCTTCCTGCATTCAATTTTCTACTTAAATGTAACAAAAATGTTCTGTTTTTAAAACAAATTATGATGGGTGATAAAACATAGATACTGTACAATAATGTACAGTAGATGAGATCAAGGGACAAGTGAAATAAACCACCACCAACTACACCAAAAGCCAGTCTTCATCCACAACAGATAATGTTGTATGTACGGTGGGATTGGAAGGGAGTTCTCTATTATGAGTTCCTTCCAGAAAACCACACAATTAATTCCAAGAGTTGCTCACAATTAGGCCACCTGAAAAGCAGTACTCAAGAAAAAGTGTCTGGAATTAGTCAACAGAAAACATGTAATCTTCCATCAGGATAATGAAAGAATGAATGTTTCTTTGATGACCAGACAAAAGCAGTTACAGCTTGATTAAGTTCTGCTTCATCTACTATATTCACCAGACATTGTCCTTTGGATTTCCATTATTTTGGCCTATACAAAATTCTCTTAATGGAAAAATTTTTGATTCCCAAAAAGACTGTAAAAGGCACTTGGGACAGTTCTTTGCTCAAAAAGATAAAAAAAAAAAAAAAAGTTTGGAATATGAAGTTCCTTGAAAAAAGGCAGAAGGCAGTAGAACAAAATGGTGAATACATGGTTTAATGAAGCTCT
Organism: Capricornis sumatraensis; assembly: GCF_032405125.1. NCBI lineage: Eukaryota > Metazoa > Chordata > Mammalia > Artiodactyla > Bovidae > Capricornis > Capricornis sumatraensis. The sequence continues at coordinate 121,608,917 of NC_091071.1, read as the reverse complement.
TGGTGAAAATGAAGTGTGTCTTTTATTTTTCCTTAAAAACTGAGGGAACATTTCAGCCAACCCAATAACAATGGATACAGTGGAAGTGAAAGTTGCTCAGTCATGTCCCACTCTTTGCAACTCCATGCACTATGCTGCCAAGTTGCTTCAGTCTTGTGCGACCCCAGAGATGGCAGCCTACCAGTCTCTTCCGTCCCTGGTATTCTCCAGGCAAGAACACTGGAGTGGGTTGCCATTTTCTTCTCCAATGCATGAGTGAAAAGTGAAAGTGAAGTTGCTCAGTTGTGTCTGACTTCGCGATCCCATGGACTTCAGCCTACCAGGCTCCTCCATCCATGGGATTTTCCAAGCAAGAGTATTGGAGTGTGGTGTCATTGCCTTCTCCAACATGCACTATAGAGTCCATGAAATACTCCAGGCCAGAATACTGGAGTGGGTAGCCATTCTCTTCTCCAGGGAATCCTTCCCAACCCAGGGATTGAATCCAGGTCTCCCGCATTGCAGAAGGATTCTTTATTATCTGAGCCACCAGGGAAGCCCAAGAATACTGGAGTGGGTAGCCTATCATTTAGCAGATTTCCTAACCTAGAAATTGAATCAGAATCTCCTGCATTGTGGGTAGATTCTTTACCAGCTGAGCTACCAGGGAAGTGATACAACATAAGTACATACAACAACAAAAGTAAAAATTTTAAATATATTGAGTGCTTCCCTTATATGCCATGGATTATTCTTAATATTTTATGGGTACTACCTGTTTGGGTTCTAACAACAACCCTGTGTGATAAGTATTATTATGTATCCCAGCTCTACTGGTAAAAAAAAAATGAGGTTCAGAGACATTTACTTAACACAAGGTAGGATTTGAGCTCATGTCACCTGAACCCATAACATATACTCTTAAACTTATGACCACACTGCAGACTCTGATTCAGCCAACATTTGTTGAGTGTTTGAATGAATCCTAAGCAATGTTCTAGGCTATCACTCTTATTAATCAACCAGAGTAGGTTGGTTCTAGAGGCCATGATCCATTTAGACACAGAGGCAGGGATGTGTTCAAATGCTTTTAGAATAGAAATAAGCCCAGGATAACTAGCAGCAGAGTGTAATTAGGAGATCAGGCTTTGATTGTATTATTTGCTTTTCTAAATACTATCTTCTATTGTTTTCTTCTCTGCATAATTGTATTTATGGTGAGGTTTTCATAATTAGTATTTTTCAACTTCTTGACTTGGAAACTTACTTAAAATCTATTTTCATACAATTGATAGATATGTTAAAACATTTATTTCTGATTTTATTCTTTTGCTTTTAAGATGTAAACTGTTACAAAGATTGCTGAAAGCTTTGAAGTTGAAGGTATGTACATCTAATGATTAAACAATTCTACTCCTAGAGTCAACCCTCTTAATCTTATACTGAGATGGAGTGGACTCCGTGGTCATTCTCCCTCCCTCCCTGCCCATGTCTTCCACATGACTTTTGACTGTAGAAAAATTTTAACCAAGGAATAAGTTTGATCAGAGAAATGATCAATCTCCAGAAGATTTTTAGAGCTGACTGTGCTGTTTCTGCATGTAGCCCCTCCCTTCACCTATAAAAACTCTGGACCACTGGTAATCAGTGCATGGTGTTCTCCTTCAAACTGCAGTTTGTCCCCTCCTCAGTTCAGTTCAATTCAGCCACTCAGTCATTTCTGACTCTTTGAGACCCCATGGCCTGCAGCACTCCAGGCCTCCCTGTCCATCACCAACTCCCAGAGTTTACCCAAACTCATGTCCATCAAGTTGGATGATGCCATAGAACCATCTGATCCTCTTGGTGTCCCTTTCTCCTCCCTTCAAACTGTCCCAGCATCAGGGTCTTTTCAGACGAGTCAGTTCTTCACATCAGGTGAACAAAGTATTGGAGTTTCAGATTCAACATCAGTCCTTGTAATGAACACCCAGGACTGATCTCCTTTAGGATGGACTGGTTGGATCTCCTTGCAGTCCAAGGGATTGTCAAGAGTCTTCTCCAACACCACAGTTCAAAAGCATCACGTTTTCAGCTCTTAGCTTTCTTTATAGTCCAACTCTCACATGCATACATTTTTACTACTGGAAAAACCATAGCTTTGACTAGATGGACATTTGTTGGCAAAGTAATGTCTCTGCTTTAGAATATGCTGTCTACTTGGTCATAACTTTCCTTTCAAGGAGCAAGCGTTTTTAAATTACATGGCTTCAGTCACCATCTGCAGTGATTTTGGAGTCCCCCAAGATAAAGTCTGTCACTGTTTCCCTATCTATTTGCCATGAAGTGATGGGACCAGATGCCTTGATCTTAGTTTTCTGAATGTTGAGTTTTAAGCCAATTTTTCACTCTCCTCTTTCACTTTCATCAAGATGCTCTTCAGTTCTCTTTCTGCTGTAAGTGTGGGGTCATCTGCATATCTGAGATTATTGATATTTCTCACAGCAATCTTGACTCCAGCTTGTGCTTCATCCAGTCCAGCATTTCTCATGATGTACTCTGCATATAAGTTAAATAAGTAGGGTGACAGTATACAGTCTTGACATACTCCTTTTTTGATTTGGAACCAGTCTGTTGTTCATGTCCAGTTCTAAGTGTTGTTTCTTGACCTTCATACAGATTTCTCAGGAGGCAGGTCAGGTGGTATGGTATTCAAATCTCTTGAAGAATTTTCCACAGTTGGTTGCAATTCACAAAATCAAAGGCTTTGGCATACTCAATAAAGCAGAAGTAGACATTTTTCTGGAACTCTCCCTTTTTCAATGATCCAACGGATGTTGACAATTTGATCTCTGGCTCCTCTGCCTTTTCTAAATCCAGCTTGAACATCTGAAAGTTCACAGTACACGTACTGCTGGAGCCTGGATTAGAGAATTTTGAGCAATACTTTGTTAGCATGTGAGATGAGTGCAATTGTGTGGTAGTTTGAGCATTCCTTAACATTGCCTTTCTTTGGGATTGGAATAAAAACTGACCGTCTCCAGTCCTGTGACCACTGCTGAATTTTCCAAATTAGCTGGCATATGAGTGCAGGACTTTCACAGCATCATCTTCTAGGATTTGAAATAGCTCAACTGGAATTCCATGACCTCCACTAGCTTTGTTCATAGTGATGCTTCTTAAGGCCCACTTGACTTTACATTCCAGGATGTCTGGCTTTAGGTGAATGATCACACCATGGTGATTATCTGGGTCATAAAGGTATTTTTTGTATAGTTCTATGTATTCTTGCCACCTCTTCTTAATATCCTCTGCTTCTGTTACGTCCATAGCATTTCTGTCCTTTATATTGCCCATCTGTCCTTTATTGTGCCCTCCTCAGTTGCTGGCATCCAAAATAAAGCAACCTTTTCTTTCCATCAGCCTTTCCTCTTTATTAGCTTTAATCGGTTAGCTGCTGGATCCCCACTTCTGGTTGCAGAACTAAGATGTTATTTCCATTTTTATCATACATGAATCTATTAATAAATTTCACACTACATCTTTTACATAATTTTGTGTAGACACAAAATTCTCTTCATTTACTTTTTTTCAGTGCCCACAATGTACTCCACACAAAGTAGGAACTCAATATGTTTGTATTGCAATGTACTCGAAAATTGAAAAAGAAGTGACATAGCAAAGAGAATATATGTTCAGTTATATATATTCTTTTGGAAAGCTTCTTTTAATTATTTTGACCATTTCCTTCCCTGGCCAGTTGTAGGGGGTAGAGAGTTGCATAATCAAAAAATAAATCAGAACAACTTTATTATGGACAACTAGCACATAAAATGTTAAGAAGTTTTTTCTTCTGGAGACAAGTAAGAAAAGATTAAGAAAGTCTGAGGATTATAGCATCCAAGAATCGCTTGCTGTATTGCATACTTCACTCTATTTTGAGAATCTCAAGAGATTAAGCGTTATGTTGCATTTATGCTTTATGTAATCAGCAAATCCCCAAAGATCTTAACATTTCTTCACCTCAGATAACACTCAATACACTTCAGTGCTTACATACATACAACAAAATTCAAGTTTACTCTCAAAAATACTATATGACTATATAGTCTTTTTGAATGACCATATGGTATTAATAATATTTCAGTTTTACACTCGATAAGAGAGAAAAATTTTACTATTATGAATTTATTGCCTAAAACTAGACTATTTTTTCCGTGTAAGAGAGTCAAGACATATTTAGCATTGGAAATGGCAGAACATAATATAAAGAATTCTTTGCAACTATACAACATTTATATTTTTAATCAAAATATTTTAATACTTGTGATCTCCTGCTTTTTAAGGATTTTCAGGATTAACAAGTGCCCAAAAATTTCCTGAACATTCTGAAATATGATTAACTGCTATTTTAAATGTATGCTGCACATCTATGAAAGAAGAAAAAGAAGTGCATTCAAATTACAGGTAAGGAAATTATTAAAGAGATAATAATGAGACATGATTATGAGTGTGAGGTGACCATTGTGGTTAATACACATGAAGTAGAAGGAATGACACCTGGGGAATAACCCAGAAGGGAGCCTCATTAGTCAGGAGTCCATCCTATTGATAGCAATTGGTCCAGGGGTAAACATGTGACTGGCAGATGAAATGCAAGGCAAGGTTGCAGCAAGATTTGGGAAACACAGTTTTCATGCACTAAAGCAACTTAAAGGAACATGTTCCATCAGGATGTCAACAAAGAAATGTGCAGCATTATTAATATATTTTATGAACAATAAAAGAACATGCTTTACAATACAGGGAACAATGTTGATTGCAGAACAGAAGGGCAGAAAAATTTAGACTTTTTAGAGACTCAAAAAGCCTGTATTTACTTTAGGTCTCCAATTATGTGCACTATTGGATTCATAATTGTATGACGCACTTTGGAAAAGATTGTTTGGTTTTGAAGGAAAATACTTTAGCTACTACAGAGACTTCTAGAATAAGCCACTATTAAAAACAATAATATTTTTTGACATCCAACTTGCAAACTTTCTATGAGTGCAGGTTTTCATAAGGGAAAAGGGTAAAAATCATCTTACCATTTTCACATGGGTTCTTTTTTCAGCTTCAACATCAGTCCTTCTGATGAACACCCAGGACTGATCTCCTTTAGGATGGACTGGTTGGATATCTTTGCAGTCCAAGGGACTCTCAAGAGTCTTTGCCAACATCACAGTTCAAAAACATCAGTTCTTCAGTGCTCAGCTTTCTGTATAGTCCAACTCTCACATCCATGCATGACTACTGGAAAAACCATAGGCTTGACTAGACAGACCTTTGTTGACAAAGTAATGTCTCTGCTTTTTTAATATGCTGTCTAGGTTGGTCATAACTTTCCTTACAAGGAGTAAGCGTCTTTTAATTTCATGACTGCAATCACCATCTGCAGTGATTTTGGAGCTCCCCAAAATAAAGTCTGACACTGTTTCCAGTGTTTCCCCAACTAATTCCCATGAAGGGATGGGACCAGATGCCATGATCTTAATTTTCTGAATGTTGAGCTTTAAGCCAACTTATTCACTCTCCTCTTTCACTTTCATCACGAGGCTTTTCAGTTCCTCTTCACTTTCTGCCATAAGGATAGTGTCATCTTCATATCTGAGGTTAATGATATTTCTCCCAGCAATCTTGATTCCAGTTTGTGCTTCTTCCAGCCCAGCGTTTCTCATGATGGACTATGCATATAAGTTAAATAAGCAAGGTGACAATATACAGCCTTGACATTTTTTTTTTTTTTTCCTATTTGGAACCAGTCTGTTGTTCCATGCCCAGTTTTAACTGTTGCTTCCTGCCCTGCATATAGGTTTCTCAAGAGGCAGGTCAGGTGGTCTGGTATTCCCATCTCTTTCAGAATTTTCCTCAGTTTATTTTGGTCCACACAGTCAAAGGCTTTGGCATTGTCAATAAAGGAGAAATAGGTGTTTTTCTGGAACTCTCTTGCCTTTTCCATGATCCAGCAGATGTTGACAATTGGATCTCTGGTTCCTCTGCCTTTTCTAAATCTAACTTGAACATCTGAAAGTTCACGGTACCTACAGCCAATTTCCAGAATATTATGTTTTGGCACAATGTGGTTATTCAGCTGGTCCTTTTTCAATATTTGTTCTACATTAAGTGCTACAGTGCTTACAATATACAGCAATGACCCTTGCCTATTAAAGAATTACACACGTACAAAGTAAGAAAAAGTAAGGGCAGAAAACTAACATTTACTGAGAGCTGAAATTAGGCCAGGATGACTAGCTATTTTCACATGGCACTTACATGAACTTCCTCTCAAATCTCTGAAGTTTCTGGTTTTATCTCCTTTTTATAAATGGAAGTGGATACTTCAAAAATTAAATAACTTTTAGAATTAGCATGAACTGTAAAAAGGGTGATATTTAAAGTCACTCCTAGGAAAAAAATAATGAAAGCCTCTCATAAGCACATGAAAGACTTAAAGAAAATGCTACAATGAATCAAGAATGTAGATTGAATGCCAAAGTCTATAATTTTTCCTGTAAAAACTCACTTCTTGAACACCTGAAAATATGAAACATGATATTCTGGAAAACAATGAAGGATGTCATTAGCAACACAAAATTTTGAATTATTTCTAGCTCACAAAATATTTTGAAAGTGGACCAGAAAAATAATCCTTCTAGTACAGTTGTCATTGTTCCTATAGTGGTCAAGTTCATGGTCAGTAGATTTGAGAGCAGAAAAGAACTCCAGAGCAATGATCAGAATGATGATATTGGGGAGGTAGAGGATGCACTTATCTTGCACAAGGTAAGAGACGTATCTCCATCTAGACCATAAATAACTAGGAATGTAGAGACCACACACCAAGATGGCAAGTCCTGCCCTACTTTAGCATACCTACTCCTTACCACCTAGTCCTTACCACCACCAGGGTTAGTCAAGCATCATGGTAACTAGTCCCTAAAATGATGACAAAATAGGAATGAAGAGTAAGAAAGGGATTCTCTGATGACTCAGGGGGTAAAGGATATGCCTGCAGTGCAGGAAACACAGGAGATGTGGATTTGATCCCTGGGTAGGGAAGATCCACTGGAGAAGGAAATGGCAACCCACTCCAGCACTCTGTCCTGAAAAATCCCATGGACAGAGGCGCCTGGTGGTCTACAGTCCAAAGAGTCACAAAGAGTCAGACATGACTGAGTGACTAAAAACACATAGTACAAAAGACAGCAGACACAGCCGAAACAGCCAACATTTTGAAAGGTTGCTGCTGAGCCATGAAAGACGCCAGGATTCATCGCCTCTGCTAAGTCGCTTCAGTCATGTCCGACTCTGTGCAACCCCATAGATGGCAGCCCACCAGGCTCCCACGTCCCTGGGATTCTCCAGGCAAGAACATTGGAGTCGGTTGCCATTTCCTTCTCCAGTAGACGAAAGTGAAAAGTGAAAGTGAAGTCACTCAGTCGTGTCCAACTCTGTGCAACACCATGGGCTGTAGCCCACCAGGCTCCTCCATTCATGGGATTTTCCGGGCAAGAGTACTGGAGTGGGGTGCCATTGCCTTCTACATCTTCGCCTCTAGAGGAGAGGAATTCAGTCTGGGGCAAATGATGAGGCTTGATCGTCCACAGCATTTGTGCGATAAATTTTCATTAAAGTATAAAAGAGATAGACAAAGCTTCTAATATAGACATCAGAAGGGGGCAGAGAGTGCCCCCCACTAGCCTTTAGCAGTATGTTGCAGATGACACCACCCTTATGGCAGAAAGTGAAGACGAACTAAAAAGCCTCTTCATGAAAGTGAAAGTGGAGAGTGAAAAGTTGGCCTAAAGCTCAACATTCAGAAAACAAAGATTATGGCATCCAGTCCCATCACTTCAAGGGAATTAGATGGGGAAACAGTGGCAGACTTTATTTTGGGGGACTCTAACATCACTGCAGATGGTGACTGCAGCCATGAAATTAAAAGACACTTACTCCTTGAAAGAAAAGTTATGACCAACCTAGACAGCATATTGAAAAGCAGAGACATTACTTTGCCAACAAAGTTCTGTCTAGTCAAGGCTATGGTTTTTCCAGTGGTCATGTATGGATGTGAGAGTTGGACTGTGAAGAAAGCTGAGTACTGAAGAATTGATGCTTTTGAACTGTGGTGTTGGAGAAGACTCTTGAGAGTCCCTTGGACTGCAAGGAGATCAATCAGTCCATTCTGAAGGAGATAAGCCCTGGGATTTCTTTGGAGGGAATGATACTGAAGCTGAAACTCCAGTACATTGTCCACCTCATGCTAAGAGTTGACTCATTGGAAAAGACTCTGATGCTGGGAGGGATTGGGGGCAGGAGAAGAAGAGGACGACTGAGGATGAGATGGCTGGATGGCATCAGTGACTCTATGGACGTGAGTCTGAGTGAACTCCGGGAGTGGGTGATGGACAGGGAGGCCTGGTGTGCTGCAATTCATGGGGTCACAAAGTGTTGGACACGACTGAAGTGACTTAGCAGTAATGTAGCTTAAGAAAAACATTTCCATAAGAAAAATTCATTGGTTAGCTGAAGGTTTGAGAAAAGTTAAGTTCAGGTGGAACCAGGTGTCATCATGGCAACAGAATTTTAAAAGAAACCTCCTTTAGATTTTGTATAGAGAAGGAAAAAATCTTGCACTTGTTTTTTTCCTCCATTTGGACACCCCTAGCCTTCCTGCCTTGACTAGATGGACATTTGTTGGCAAAGTAATGTCTCTGCTTTTCAATATGCTATCTAGATTGGTCATAACTTTTCTTCCAAGGAGTAAGGGTCTTTTAATTTCATGGCTGCAGTCACCATCTGCAGTGATTTTGGAGCCCCAAAAAATAAAATCTGCCACTGTTTCCACTGTTTCCCAACTCTTTCCCATGAAGTGATGATCAGATGCCATGATTTTCATTTTCTACATGTTGAGCTTTAAGCCAACTTTTTCACTCTCCACTTTCACTTTCATCAAGAGACTTTTTAGTTCCTCTTCACTTTATGCCATAAGGGTGGTGTCATCTGCATATCTGAGGTTATTGATATTTCTCCCAGCAATATGCTTTTGAATTGTGATGTTGGAGAAGACTCTTGAGAGTCCTTTGCACTGCAAAGAGATCCAACCAGTCCATTCTGAAGGAGATCAGCCCTGGGATTTCGTTGGAAAGAATGATGATAAAGCTGAAACTCCAGTACTTTGGCCACCTCATGTGAAGAGTTGACTCACTGGAAAAGAGTCTGGTGCTGGCAGGGATTGGGGGTGGGAGGAGAAGGGGATGACAGAGGATGAGATGGTTGGATGGCATCAGTGACTCGATGGACATGAGTCTGAGTGAACTCCGGGAGTTGGTGTTGGACAGGGAGGCCTGGCTTGCTGCCATTCGTGGGGTTGCAAAGAGTCAGACACTACTGAGCAGCTGAACTGAACTAAGCCTTCCTGCCTTACCTTCTCAATTTGAAGGAATTAAAATCAAGACAGAGGGAAAGTTAGTGGAAAAACTAGTGTATTAGAAAGATGAATCAGTAGGCCAATAAAGACATTTAAAACTAAAGATAATTCCTATTGTCAGAGAGTTAATAGAATATTGTTTCATGCATTGACATCTATACAAGAGAATTAAACAGATATTTTGGCATTTGAAATTTAATTACACACACACACACACACACACACATACACATCTGGGAGATGGTGTATATGGAAACCTGGTGCTGCAGTTCATGGGGTCTCAAAAAGTTGGATACTACTGAGTAACTGAACTATATACACACACACACACACACACACACACACACACACACAACAGGAATATAAAAAACTGATGAAAAGTGAGTCTCTAGAACATGGAAGAAAAGGGCAAACATTTAGTGTGGGAAAGAAATTCAAGAGATAAGGATAGAATCAGAAATACTAACCTAAAAATGTATTTAAATTTGCAAACATATTTAAGTCATCAGATTATAAAAGTTGTTCCTTGATAGTACAGAAAAGTATTAATAACAAGATGAATATATTTTGATGAATTTTTGAAAATTGAGGATGAACAAAAAATATGGAAGCTTCTAAAAGAAAAAAGTAGATCTATTATTTATTATAAAAACATAACTGAGAAATAACGTCAGAGTTCATATGAAGATTGCAGTGCGAATTAGAATTTTATACCTGGAAATACTATTAATAGCATTGAAATAATAAATATATTTTAAAATTTACACATACAAAAAATGAAAAATAATCACAATCACATCTTTTCAAAAATATAACTGAAAAATTCAGCATAATAAAATAAAAAGTGCATATGTGAGAAAAACAAAATAGCAATATATCAAAAACAAAAATGAAACTTGTCAATATTAATATCAGGAAAAATAAAATTCAAGGTGAGTACATTAATAGGACCCAAGAAGTTATTTTTCATTTATAAATTGTTTAACGACTCATGACTATATAGCAACTGTGTATATTTCTATACATAGGCAAACATTTTCTCTATCCAAAAAATGAAAAAAAAAAAAAAACTGTAAATTGATAAAAATGCAGGTTCAGTTCAGTTCAGTTGCTCAGTCGTGTCCGACTCTTTGCGACCCCATGAATCGCAGCACTGCAGGCCTCCCTGTCCATCACCATCTCCCGGAGTCCACTCAGACTCACATCCATCAAGTCACTGATGCCATCCAGCCATCTCATCCTTAAAATCTATAATATGAAGTTTGATTATGAACACATCAATAATATAGAAAACATTTGTAAAAATAAAAAACAAACAATTTATGTAATTTTTAATCAACATAGATTGCTCATTTTTTTCAAACAAATTTAGACCAATTAAAAACATAAATATATTTATTGAAAACAAAGAAACAAAACAACAGTGGGAGCAATGATAACTTTGAAAATTCGGTGAATGGGAGTTGAAGGTGGGGTACATTACAGGAAAAAGCAAGGGCATGAATGGTGATCTAGGAAATAGTGGGTATAATTTGCTGGTGCTGCTATGATCCTAAGCTTACCTAGTTCTAATTTCATGGAGCTGTCACACTGTGGTCAAAACTCACACGAACTCTTGATATCTAATGGTCAAATTATGAAATGATTTCAGTTGGCATTGTAAGACTGTGTCACATGGTAGGGAGGAGAACATCTTCTGATGGTCTGTGTGTTACAAATCAGCGCTTCACCAATTTTTTTTTACATTAAGCCTTCTCTTTAAAAATTTTTAAAATTGTAGTATAATTGCTTTACAATGTTGTGTTACTTTCTGCTGTACAATGAAGTGAATCAATTATATTTATACATATATCCCCTTCCTCTTGGGCCTCTTTCCCACCCACCCCCATCCCACCTATTTAAGTCATCACAAAGCACTGAGCTGAGGTTCCCGTCCTTTATAGCATCTTCCCACTATAATATTTATATGATTGTTTTTCAGTTGTTCAGTCACTCTCTTTGTGACCCCATAGACTGCAGCATGCGAGACTTCCCTGTCCTTCACCATCTCCCAGACCTTGCTCAAACTCATGTTCATTGAGTCAGTGATGACATCCAACCATCTTATCCTCTGTCATCCCCTTCTCCTCCTGCCTTCAATCTCTGCCAGCATCAGGATCTTTTCTAATCATTTGGCTCTTCACATCTGGTAGCCAAAGTATTGGAACTTCAGCTTCAGCATCAGTCCTTCCAATGAATATTCAGGGTTGATTTCCTTTAGGATTGACTGGTTTGATTTCCTTGCAGTCCAAGGGACTCTCAAGAGTCTTCTCCAACACCACAGTTCAAAAGCATCAATTCTTTGGAGCTCAGCTTTCTTTATAGTCCAAGGCTCACATCCATACATGACTACTGCATGGTACACTGAGTTAAACGGGGAGGAATTCCTGATGCATCATTCCTATCTGGGTGCTTCCAAGCTGAGGAGAATGATACCATGGCATCTACAACCAATTCACAGATCATAGTTTGTCACCTCACCTTGCTGCAGAAATTATACTTGCAGAAGTGTAAGGCTTAAGAATATATGTGCATAACTCAAGGAATAAAATAACATGACAAGCATGCAAATATAAAGATGTAAAGAGAAATTTTAAGCCTAAAATACTCTGTGTATGTGTATATGCCTGTCTGTAAGAGAGAAAGAGAGAGAGATTGATCTATGAAACAATTGCCCTTTTCATGCCCATTTACAAAGTATGCATGAGGACGTATGTAATTCCCCTTGGGTGATCTAAAAGCTCAAAATATTCTTATATTCCTAAAGCAGCATGCCATGTTCACAGCTTGTTAGAATTGCTCTTTTTGTTAAATTGTAATAGAGTGCTTGAAATATTAACACCAAGGACCTTCAGATATCCTTTCGTGGGAACACTATCCACAGTTGACTAAATTCTACTTTTCAGTAATTATTTATTTTAAAAACCTTGGTTATATTAGTTCAGCTTAATTAAATTTTGTTTAACAGGTATTTCTACTATCAATTTACAGTCAATTTTGAAATGAGTACATTTGCTCATTATAATTTTAACATATAAACTGTTTGGCAGAAGTGTTGCTGAGCTTGAAAATCATTCTTTGTATATAAAACACTGGGCATCAGTCTTATAACATTTGCAGATGCATATTGACTCTGTTTACTAAACACATACACACACACCCTTAACTCCCCTTAGCTCTTAGGGAATTGGTTGTAGAAGCAATCTGGAGTATTAATTATGAGATTGGCATCATATAGCCTCAAGATTCTCCTCCATCATGATTATTTACTGGATATGTGATCCTAGCATCTTTTTTTAAAATTTACTTCATAGCAGTGTTGTGAATGATTTAAGTAGTATATAAACATTCTTAACACAAAGCTTTATAGTTAAAGCTCAAAATATGGTATCTGATACCATTATATAATATGTAGCCAAAACTAATACATATGTATTGCTTTCTATATTGCAGGTATTATTTCAAACTTTCAAAGCATTAGCTCTAACAAAACTTGTGAGTTGTATACCAATAAAATTATCTCCATCTTGCAAATTAGATCACTGAAGCATAGAGAAGTTAAATGATTTATCTAAAGAATTTTTGGTGATGATTTATAGTGTCCCAGGCATCCTTATTTGGGTCCTTGTGTGAATGTTGCTTCCAAATTTAAGCAATTCATACCAAATAAGTACAAGATGTGTTGTCATAATCCCTTTCTACTGTACCCTCCAAAACTTAATTGTCTGGTAAAGAAAACTTTTCCTTCTGTTTAAAGAATCTTCTGCCACTCCAGACTTAATAACACTTTATTGAAAACTATGTTAAAATCATTAGAAGCTGTTTTCCTATGTTTAAATTCCTTTGAAAATACTGCAATTTTTAATATCCATTTCATTCTACAGGTTACAAAATATTTTGAAAGACCTTCTTCTTGTCATAGAAGTGATATGTTCACCATCCAACACACCAATTGCTCATTTACTTAGATTTTCAGTTTCAGTGACCTTAAACAGCTTTCAGTTCAGTTCAGTTGCTCAGTCATGTCTGACTCTTTGCAACACCATGAATCGCAGCACGCCAGGCCTCCCTGTCCATCACCAACTCCCGGAGTTCACTCAGACTTACATCCATCGAGTCAGTGATGCCATCCAGCCATCTCATCCTCTGTTGTCCCCTTCTCCTCCTGCCCTCAATCCCTCCCAGCATCAGAGTCTTTTCCAATGAGTCAACTCTTTGCATGAGGTAGCCAAAGTACTGAAGTTTCAGCTTTAGCATCATTCCTTCCAATGAAATCTCAGGGCTGATCTCCTTCAGAATGGATTGGTTGGATCTCCTTGCAGTCCAAAGGACTCTCAAGAGTCTTCTCCAACACCACAGTTCAAAAGCATCAATTCTTCAGCTTTACAAAGTATCAAATTAAATTATTTCACTTTCTCTTATTATTTCCTATCATTCTAAGTACTTCATTAGTTCCAGTCTGTTTTCATGGAATTTATATGGCAATGATTCTCCATCCTGGCACTTATCATACTTATCAGTATTTTTTTTTTTTTTTTTGTAATGCATTTGCCTAGTCTCCACCTGTAGGAATTCTGATTCAACTGATTTAATAAGCATTCTGAACATCCATATGTTTTAAAAATTTCTTCCTTTGTTTCTAATATGCACATTCTCTCAAATATTAATAGTTCCTTTCTTACTGTATTAGAAGTACAGTCTTCTCTAAGTATCCACCAGAGATTGGCTCTAGGACCTACCCCAGATACCAAAATCCGTGGATATTCAATTCCCAGAGGTGGCCATGTGTATCTGCTGTTACTCATCTACAGTTCAACCTATCATGAAACTTGAAATACTGTATGTATTTACTGGGGAAAAAAAATCTGTGTATAAGTGGACTCCTGCAGTTCAAACCTCTATTGACAAAGGTCAACTGTATTCAGTTTGATGTGGAATCATGACTTCATCCTTTGTCAATAGTCTAATGCCCCTTCTCTTTGGGCCACGAAGCTCTTCAACCATAATTGGGCCCTCATTTCTGCATTTTAATTCTTCTAAATTTTGATTCCCTCTCTTTACCATGGGCTTCTCCATTCCCCTTTCCTTCTAGTCTCTGATTCTCAAGACTCAGAAAAACCTCCTTCCTTCTAGACCAGGCTATAGCCTATGAAAGGAGATAGTTCATGTATTCATTCTGCCATCTAGAGTGGAGAAACTCCCAAATAATTTAAACTTTGTTGCATTTGTTTTTGTCTTGTTTTGTTATTTAATTCAAGCTATCACAAAGTCTAGTATGTTAACATTAGCCACTTAGTCATAGTCAACTCTTTGGGACCCCATGGACAGAGCCCACCAGGCTTCTCTGTCCATGGTATTCTCCAAGCAACAGTACTGGAGTGGGTAGCCATTTCCTTCTCCAAAATATCTTCCCCACCCAGGGGTCGAACCCAAGTCTCCTCCATTTCAGGAGGATTCTTTACTATCTGAGCCACTAGAGAAGTCAATTGTCATAGTGGACAATATGAATTATCCAATGGAATAAACATTACTTAGAATTTCTAGAAGTAATTGGTGTGTGAAATTCTGCCAATGTACCATTTTTTCCTTTTTTTTTTTTTTTTTTCTTTTTACCCTTTGGGAATTTCTGTTTTTTTTTTTTTGTTGTTTGTTTGTTTGTTTTGTTTTGTTTTGTTTTTAAATACAGGAACACAGAATATAAGCTCTGATTATAAAATACTCAGTTCATTCAGGGTCATGATTCAGGTTCATGATTGCTAGTCATTCAGTCTGAATTTTCTATCAGATGCTATATTCCAGTTTCTTGCATCCAAAGTGCTAAGTGATAGAAACCATAAATGTTGATAGGAGCAAGTGAGATTCTTCACTGTGTGTTGATCACTGAAGTCTGTGTATCACAGCTGAGCACTAAAATGAACACAGGGCACCTCTCCCTTTAGAGTCACAAGTTGGCACAATAGCTTAAGACTCATTAGAAAAACAAAGACACCGAGAATGGGCCTTTAGGCTTTATAGCCAATGCTTTTCAGAGTTTAAAAGAAAGGCTCAGATTTATAACTTCTCCTAAGAATTCAACTCACCCTACTCTGATTTGATTTGTACATCCCCTAGTTAAATCATTCTAATGATTTAAGATGTTCTGGATGTTTTCTGATGAGATGCATAGGCTACATCCTGGAGGCATGACAAGGCTTCTAAGACTGATGATTTACCCCCAGAGGATCAGGTCCTCCAAAAAGGGCTTACACTCTTGACAATGTAGGAGAAATGGGGATTACTGTTTAATGTGGTGGCCATATTAAAGTTTCATAAAGAAGAAGATTAAAAAGACTCTTTTTTTTTTATTTTTTTTTTAATGGACAAAGGCAGAAAAAGTGAACTGACTAGCTAGCAGAGGGACCAAAATGTTTTTATCATGTTTAAGGATGATAGACAGATAGAGTATAGTACTAATATTAGAGAATAATAGATGGTGCAGTTGCAAGGTATCATCAAACCAAATTAAGAGTGCATATATATTAGATTAAAGCAAGGTTTCTTAACCTTAACATCTGTGACATGTTACATGAGACCATTACCTGTTGTGGGGGCTGTTCTGTGCTTTGAAGATTAAAAGAATCACCAGACCAACTGAAGGATTTTGAATGAGAAAAAAAAAATAAAATAAAAAGTGTTTCATGTTTTATGGAGATAATTCTGGTGATAATGTACAGAATATATTGGAAGTAAGAAGATCTCTTTTAGGTGCTAAGTTACAATAACACAGAGATCCAAACTATTTGGTGACTCTGGGAAGAGGGGGACAAAATGTTAGTAAGAAGACGGAGCTAAGTAAACCAGTTTCATCAGAATGATGACTGAGTTTGAGGAGAGAGAAAAGGAATGCTGATGGTTTTGAAGACTTACATGGATACAGTGAATACCATTATACTATTCCTTTTACTCTTCCAGGAAGATTTTATTGTGATTTCTTTCCTTCCACCTTTATCCAAGTACAAGTTAAATATTTTTTTCTTGATATGATGGAGAGAATAAGTTATGGTGATTTAGACATATATATATAAGTTAAAGATGGAGAACAATTTGTGTAACCAAGCAGGATGAGATTCTCCTGAGTACAAAAGCCTTCCCATGTCCCTGTTTCTTCTTTGTAGGAAAAAGGCTTCAGCTTCCTAGACACTCCCTGAGTTTCAAAGGGCAGATTCAAACAGTTACTCCTTGGGAGAGGTAGATGTGAGGGAATGAAGAAAGAATCAGTAGTGTAGCTATGGACCAGAGTCCTCGTTCCTCCTGGTACTTCCTCAAAGAATATAGATAACAATCTGATGCAGAGGTCTGAGTTTTTCTATAAGAACTAAGGCCCCTACGCAGGTGGAGGATGGCAATTTTGGACTGAGCATAAACCTGTGGATGCCAGACCAATTGGAACTAGAAGTTTGATTCCTGGACCACCCTATTTCCTCACCACCAACCAAACAGAGGGAGGTCACACACCTTGCAGACAGTTCCCCAAGTTTTGCCTATAAATCTCTTCCCCCAATACCACTGGAGAGTCCGGGTCTTTTGCGCACGAGCCACCCATTCTCCTTACTTAGTCCTTGCAAATAATCTTTCTCTGTTCTAGACAATTGAATCTGCTCCAAACTGCAATACATCAATTTGTTTGGAGTCACTATGTGTTGGGCACATCAACTTGGGTTCTGCAAGTTAAAAATTGGAAAATGACAATGTCATGGTGAAGATCTTCATGTAGAGAGGAGGAAGGAGGCAGGAGGCAGGAGAAGAAAATGTCAGGAGGTAAATAAAGACTCTAAGTCAGAGACAGAAAGAAGAAAAAAACTTTCAACAGGAGTAAAGTCAGCTTCAATATTTGGGACATTAAATATCATATCTAACAAGAAACCAAAATATTTGTGTGAATAAAAGATACAGGCATTTATTGAGTAGTTTTAAGGGCAGGAATTAGTTGGACATGAGCTATGGGAGTTGGTGATGGACAGGGAGGCCTGGAATGCTGCAATTCATGGGGTCGCAAAGAGTCCGACACAACTGAGCGACTGAGCTGAACTGATCTGAAATGAGCTACGGAATGGTGGCTGGTTATGTAGAGACATAAGCTGAGTACTTTTTAAGTATTTTGTTAGAATAAGAAAGTAAAGAAATGGAATGCTATTCTGGGAGCAATTCAAGTAAACAATTTCTGGATGTAAGAGAGATCTACATATATAAGAGGAATGCATAAATGAAAGAAAAACAATTGAAAACTTGGGAAGTGAATTCTAAATGTTGTTAGGGGAAGTGCACTGATTGAAACTGCCCACCCTGGCCAGGCACCAAAGTAACCATTTGCATGAGTTGTTTTATGACAGGAGCTCCTGATAAGGAATACGGAACTAATACGCCACCACCAATCGAAAGAGTTTGGGAAAGGTCGAAAGGAGACACCACGTATCCGTCCACTTCCCAGAATCCCTCTCGCTAGCATCCATCTTGGCTGAGCCATGCTTGTGCCACCAGGAAAGACTCTGAATTAGAATGATTGGCCAAATACCACCAGGAAACTAATCCCATCACCATAAAACCCAAGACTGCTAGCCAAGTTCTCCTGGGTTCCCTTACCCTACTGCTCTCCACTCGGGTGCCCTTTCCCAATAAAATATCTTGCTTTGTCAGCACATGTGTCTCCTCAGACAATTCATTTCTGAGTGTTAGACAAGAGCCCAGTTTTGGGCCCTGGAAGGGGGTCTCCCTTCCTGCAACATAAATATCACAGATTTTGGTTAAATGTAGGCCTACCTCTGTGTTTTGTGTAACTGGAAAGAGCCAATTTTTACTCTTCTGTGGTTGATCTGTTTTGGGGCATACTAGAATTATTATAATTACATGTAATGGCCTGCCTAGGAGAATCCTACCTCTCTGCTTGACTGTTAAGCTAAATTGCCTTTGTTCAGAAAACTGACAACCTACAGATTGCAGGAAGGAATAAATTAACGTATTCCCCTGGATGTGAGCTATGGAATGATGGCTGGTTATGTAGAGGCATAAGATGAGTACTTTTTCAATATTTTGTTTCAATAAGAAAATAAAGAAATGGAATTGTTGCAGGAGGGGCACCCCTTCCAGGGCCCAAAACTGGGCTCTTGTCTAACACTCAGAAATGAATTGTCCAAGGAGACACACATGCTGACAGAGCAAGAGATTTTATTGGGAAAGAGCACCGGGTGGAGAGCAGTAGGGTAAGGGAACCCAGGAAAACTTGGCTAGCAGTCTCGGGTTTTATGATGATGGGCTTAGTTTCCGGGTTGTCTTTAGCCAATCATTCTGACTCAGAGTCCTTCCTGGTAGTTCACGCCTTATTCAGCCAAGATGGATGCCACAGAGAAGGATTCTGGGAAGTGGTCAGACATGTGGTGTCTCCTTTTGACCTTTCCTGAACTCCTTTGGTTGGTGATGGCTTATTACTTCCATGTTCCTTACCAGGACCCCCTGTCGTAAAACAACTCATGCAAATGGTTACTATGGTCCCTAACAAGGGTGGGCAGTTTCAGTCAGTGTGCTTCCCCTAACAGAATGCCATCCTGGGAGCGATTCAAGTAAACATTTCTGGAGACAAGAAAGATCTACTTATATAGAAGGAATGAATAAATGAAAGTAAAACAATTGAAAACTTGAGAAGTGAACTCTAAATCTTATAGATGTTGGTTAAATGTGAGCCTGTCTCTGTGTTTGTGTAACTGGGAATGGCCAATTTTGACTCTTCTGTGGTAGAGCTGTTTGGGGGGTACTTTTGTTATTATAATCACACATAATGGCCTGCCTCAGAGAATCCTGCCCCTCTGCCTGACTGTTAAGCTAAATTTCCTTTGTTCAGGAAACTGACAATCTGTAGATTGCAGGGAGGAAGAAATTAACATATTCCCCTGCCTGAGGCTTGCCATTCTAGGAGATACTTGAAAGATTAAGTGTCCTTTTTACCTTGTTTTCTCACCCCACCCCACCCACCCCATCTCTGATCCATAAAAGTTGGGGTCTGGCATCCAGACCCCAAAAAGATGCTTATTTTGAGACATTAGTCTGCCATTTCTCTGTCAGCCATGCCTCAGTAGTTCATCCCTTGGATTCACTGGCCTCTTGTATGGCAAGCAGAGTGAGGTTAGACTTGGTAACTTTTGTCTAGACTTTCATAGACAACTTTCTAGACTACTTTCTGCTTCAATATCTTTGAGCTGTGTTAGGAAAATTATGTCTACAAAAGGGAAAAGAAGTAACTGTTTTCTCCTAATGTCAAAGTCATGAACAGAATCACATCCACAAGAATCAATAAGACTTGTGTATTTATAGCCAGTGCTTCTGGATAGAGAAAAAGGTGGCAGTTTTCTTTAGCGAACTTTATACTCTGGCCATTTGATTGTCTTTAAATGTTTGCCACATTTTTGCAAGAGGCCCTAAACTTTCTCAGTAAAGCTTGTTAACCATACATTTAAAACATCAAAGTTTCACAAGCCACGTTTACCCAATTTGTTTCAGAAAAGCAAAGTAGCAGAAATAACTTATTTATTGGCTCTAAAACAAGAAGCTTTAGTCATTTCAACTGAAATTCTTTATTTTTGTTTTGGTTTAGACATCAAAATCAGGACTGGTATTAAAATGCAAAGACTCAACCTTGCCTGTCTATAGCTCACTGAATTTCCTCCTCCCTGTCTCAGATTTCCACTGTTGCTTTCAGCTGGGGAAGGTAAAATGTTCAAATAATATGGGGGTTGCTCTTTGAGGTAAGTTAAAATTGTGGACAATATGAGAATTATTCATTTAATGCTGTTTCAAGTCAGGGGTGAAAAACGACTGCAGTTACTAGATTCTATAAAATAATGCAATGCAGTTTTTGTAGGTAGTCACCCTTTGTATCAGCAGGGAATTGTTTTCAGAAACTCCTGTGGATACCAAAACACGTAGCAGTTTTTCTAGTATATGAAATGGTGTAGTGTTTGTATATAACCTATACATATCCTCCCATATACTTTAAATCATTTCTAGATTACATATAATACCTAATGCCATGTAAATGCTATGTGAATAGTACTATTTACAATATAGATGCTGTGTAAATAGTTGCCAGCATGGGGTAAACTCAAGTTTTGTTTTTTGAAAGTTTCTGAAAAATTTTTTTGGAATAGTTGCTATCATTGATTGCTTGAGCCCATGAAAATAAGACCTCTGAATAAGGGAGCCCAACTGTATGGTCATAGTTGTTTTTTGTTTGTATTTAACTTTAAATTTGCATACTTAGTTATTCAACATATGTTCCTTCACCACAGTCTCAAAGAAATCACACATCATCAATGTTTATTACTATAGACGTTGATGAATTTCATCTCTGCTCCCACTTCTTACAAGTTAAAAACACAGACTGTAGAAGCTATTAGTTAATTTAAACTCATTCCCTGGTGGCTCAGACAGTAAAACATCTGTCTACAATGTGGGAGACCCGGGTTCAATCCCTGGGTTGGGAAGATTCCCTGGAGAAGGAAATGGCAATTCACTCCAGTACTATTGCCTGGAAAATCCCATGGACAGAGGAGCCTGGTAGGCTATAGTCCATGGGGTTGCAAAGAGTCAGGCATGACTGAGCGACTTCACTTTCACTTTCATTTGCCATCTCTAGCATTTTCTACCCACATTGTGTTCACTGTTACTTACTGGAGAAAGACTTTGGAATTTCTTTTTTTTGTGCAGGCCTTATACTAGAAAATAAATATAAAAAGTCGAATGAGAAATACTTCCTACTCTCTTGTGGCTCACAGTAGGTATAGTCACTACAGAAGATATACACGGTATGAGTGGGTAGGAGTCAAGGAAACCTTGAACAGAGGAGACCCATGAATGCCATGTTGAAATATGCCAGGTCATCAGTTAAGGTTATTGGGCATCCAGGAAATTGAAATAGCATGTACAAATCCAGACTCTGATAGGACATGATAGATCTGGGAAATTGTAAGCATTTCAGAATATCCAAAGCTTAGGGAACATGGCTCCATGGTTAAAATAAGGAAAGATTTAGGAGTGACAATGTGAGAAAGATACAATCTAAGGAATGTTCTGGAAACTACATTTCCCTAACACAGATGCTAGTAATAGTGATTTAAAGTGGCTTTTGTGCCAATGGAGAATATAAGAGAAAAAGTCCATGCTGTCTTCCAAATCCAACATCTGGAACTTTCTCTAAAGATGGAATTTTTATAGGAAATTAAGCAAGAAAGTCAAGGACTAGATCCAAAAGAGCTTCTCTCCCTGTACATTTTGAAGTGATAGAAGTCATAAAATGTTCTTGCCAGAATGAGATACTGGTTTCAAAACTCAGAAGGAGATGTATGGGATTCAGCAAAGACTGGGCTGGAGTAGATTAGGACTGGAGTGAGGGCCCTTTACCTAGGTAGACTCTTTTCTTGGAGTTAAAGGACACAAAGATGTGACTGAGATGATGCCATGAAACACCTGCTGATGACTGTGTAACAGATTGGCATTGGATTTGTCTGCCATTGATCATACATTAATTGCTTCTATTTTCAGGCAGCATTAGGTAATGAAGTCAGACAGTTTCAGATTAGACTTAGCCCAATCATTAGCCATGAGACATCCAGCAAATTCTGAACCTACTTCCCTGCTTCCATCCTTTTCTCTGTTCCTTTCTTTCACATTAAAAATTCTATTCTTATGCATTTATTTGCATAGTAAAGCTTATTTTTTAATTAGCCATGTACACAATAAAAGATCAGTTTTATGAAAACTGCTATAAAAGCAGAAAATCCCCACTTCCATCATCTCGATTCCCATTTCTTCAAGCAGATATTATTGGTATTTATGTGTTATTTTGGTATTTATATATTATTAGTGTTTATATGTTATTTATATATTCCTTCAAGCAAGATATATTATATATATAATTGGTGTTTATTTTGGTATTAGTATTATTTTGATACTCATTTCTAATTACCTTGTGAAATGTATTATTCTTCATTTGCATTAGAAAATTGTACAGAAGCATTCTCCTATAAAATATGAAGTTTTAGTTTTCTGTCACATAGTACTCTGCCTCTGATGGCAGAGCAGGTAAAGAATTTGTCTGCAATTCAGAAATAGAAATAGAATGAGAGTTATATAAGTAAGTTTAAAGTTTAGAGCATTTCTAGTTGAAGGAAATCATTCATGGAAATATTGTTTCCAATCTTCACACAACTGTGTAAGGTAAATAGTATTATCCCCACTTTAAAGATGAGAAAATAAGGGTTTGGAAAATAATTGGAGGATTTCTTCAGCTGGCCGATTAAACATACATGTTCTACCCCAATATCACATGAGGATTACATTAAAATTTTGTTTACAAGCAAATATTCATAATGAAATAGAAGCAAAAACAATGACTATAATGTTTTTGGAAGCTGCAAAGCTGACAGATGCATGTGAAATAACAGATCAGAAACTGATAATCTGTTAGCTAGCAGTGGGGAAAAAAAGAAACTCAGTATATATCAAAATAAAGGAAGAGAGAAAAGAAGGAAAGAGAAATAAAGAAAGGAAGAGAAGGATAGAAAATAAGAAAACCAAAATGTGCATAACTTCATTCTAACAGGTTAAGTAGTGGGTGTAAAGCCAGGACTAAAAACATTATATTTCCTTATAATGGAAGACATTTATTCTCTCTCCCACTCTGCCTTGTTGGACAGAGTCTTCATAAGGAAAAAAGGAAAGGTTTATTTTCTATAGAATACAAAATAATGTTTATTGCATTGTGGATACAAACCCAAAATTATCACCTTTGGGCCCAGAGGTATACCTGAAATAAAGATAGTTACATTAAAAGAGGATATTTAAATGAACACTTATAAAAAGAAAATCAAGTGAAATATTGTTAAAACTCTGAATACTCTGGACAAAAAAAAAAAAATAATAATAGCAAAACTGAATGCCAAAAGATTAGAAGGCTAAATTTTAAATTCAGGACAAATATCTCCCAAATTAGACATCCCTACCCAACCAGTGTATGAGTTTATTTTGATAATACAATAAGCATATGATTGTTTATAAAGTTTCACTTTTCTTGCACTTTGCCTAAAAAAGATGCTATAAGATATTCTCTATCCACCAAAACATTAAATATCTTCAGGATTAAACACAGTGGAAACAGAATCAGATAATGACAAAAGAGAAAGACTTTACCACTGGATCTTCTCTTTTATAAAAGTGAACTACAAATTCAATTGCAATTTGTTTGTACTTTCAAATCTCATTACTTTGTAAGACTGTTCATTGGTACTATGCTGTTAGTAGCTTGTGGAGAAGGAAATGGCAACCCACCCCAGTATTCTTGCCTGGAGAATTCCATGGACAGAGGAGCCTGGCAGGCTCCAGTCCATGGGGTCCCAAAGAGTCAGACATGACTGAGTGAGTGAAAACATTAATAGATTGCACTATGACCTAAAGATAGATAGAACTCAGGCTAGCTATGAAAAAAGAAAAAAAAAAGTCAAAAACGATTGGTGAAGCTAAAGATGTTTTAAATGATATGGATTCTTTAAATGAATCTATAATCCTCAATTTGCACATCATTTAATATTAATTTCCTCTCAGTGCATTCACCTCCAAACACACCAAATACATTTAATCATCCCTAGTTCCCTATTTCTGTTACAAGTACTGGGAGACTGATGGAGCAGAGGTACAGGGCTATACTGGTTCAGGCAGCTCCAGCAGAGAGTCTGAAATAAGTATAGATCTAAAACAAAGGTCACACAGTATGATTGAAAATTGTTGATTTCTTCAAAGGACCTAAAGGAAGTGGTAGGCAGACAAGAAGACAAAGGGAGGAAGTGGAGGTTGAAACAAGGATAGCAAAAACAGAATAAAGACATTGATGACTTGCATCTGGGTTCAAGGCAAACTTCAGGCATCCTCAGAGCCTGCCAAGGATTGTCCTGAGTTTCTGTCATAGGACAGAACCATCAGAGTTCATCCTTATATTTCCCCATTTTCTACTGAATGAAATCCAAAAGATAGGACATTGATTCTTCAGAACCTCATCCTAACATTTTGTTGCCAGTCTTGCTTCTTTAAATCAGCCCCATTATTCTTTGACTGGTCTCTCTTCACAGCAAAGTAGATTAATTATTGCATCATAAGTAAGCACCAGGATGACTCACTGACTGTCAGAAGTTTACGCTCAGTCTCACTATTGTCATGTAATGGAGACCATGTTTCAGTATTTTAAACAAACAAAACCAAAGCATGACAGATCTCAAATGTAAAACGATGACTTTTAGAATATACTAAACATGATTTTAACATAATAGTTAAGGTCAGGAAGCAACAGTTAGAACTGGACATGAAACAACAGATAAGTTCCAAATAAGAAAAGGAGTATGTCAAGGATGTATATTGTCACCCGGATTATTTACCTTCTATGCAGAGTACATCATGAGAAACGCTGGGCTGGAAGAAGCACAAGCTGGAATCAAGATTGCTGGGAGAAATACCAATAACCTCAGATATGCAGAAGACACCACTCTTAAGGCAGAAAGTGAAGAGGAACTCAAAATCCTCTTGATGAAAGTGAAAGAGGAGAGTGAAAAAGTTGGCTTAAAACTCAACATTCAGAAAACTAAGATCATGGCATCTGGTCCCATTACTTCACGGCTAATAGATGGAGAAACAGTGGAAACAGTGTCAGACTTTATTTTTGGGTGCTCCAAAATCACTGCAGATGGTGATTGCAGCCATGAAATTAAAATACGCTTACTCCTTGGAAGGAAAGAAAGTTATGACCAACCTAGATAGCATATTGAAAAGCAGAGACATTACTTTGCCAACAAAGGTCCATCTAGTCAAGGCTATGGTTTTTCCAGTGGTCATGTATGGATGTGAAAGTTGGACTGTGAAGAAAGCTGACCACTGAAGAATTGATGCTTTTGAACTGTGGTGTTGGAGAAGACCCTTGAGAGTCCCTTGGACTATAAGGAGATCCAACCAGTCCATTCTGAAGGAGATTAGCCCTGGGATTTCTTTGGAAGGAGTGATGCTAAAGCTGAAACTCCAGGACTTTGTCCACCTCATGCTAAGAGTTGACTCATTGAAAAAGACTCTGATGCTGGGAGGGATTGGGGGCAGGAGGAGAAGGACAGAGGATGAGATGACTGGATGGCATCACTGACTCTATGGACGTGAGTCTGAGTGAACTCCGGGAGTTGGTGATGACAGGGAGGTCTGGCGTGCTGCGATTCATGGGGTCACAAAGAGTTGGACACGATTGAGCGACTGAACTGAACTGAACTGTAGAAGATGTTTAGTGCACATTTGGAATTTCAGATTGATTTCAATAGTTTTCTGATCTCTTGGGTTCTAGAAGCAGTGTGTCTAGCATAATTACATTCAAGACTTTTTAATTTGCTAATCATATTACGTTTATAATTACTGTTTTTAAATCATTTTTGAAATTCTATATCCTTTTGAAAGTCTGATAAAAGCCTTTGATGCTCTCCTCACCATGGAAATGCATAAACATGAATATATGTGAAATTAGATATTCTAATCTCACTAAATGAGTTAATAAATTATGTCTGAAATTGTTGTCAATACAGTTAATGATATGCATTAATTATAATTTTATTTTTAAAAGAATGTGTAAAGGCATTTCCACTATTTTTTTTCATGAAAAAAAGAAAGAAAATAAAAATATCTCCAAACAATTAGAAGAATAAGATCAGATCAAGTTGAAATGTCAATGAAACTAGGAATTACACATAATGTCCTCATAGTGTTCAAGGGAAAGCTAACAGATGTATTGAAAATTACATGAAAGATTGGAGAGATACACAACCTGACATCTATAGCTGGTGACCTCACACAAATGTAAAATCTGAACAATTTTCTAGAGCAGATATCTTCTTGGAAGGATCAAATTCACATTATCTTTAGAAAAATGGCAATCAACTGTTGATCCAATATTAAAAGTTTTCTTGAATTTCATTTCACATAATGAAGAAGCAGAGGAGTTAAACCTGTTGAGGAAGTATACAGAGAAGTCATTTCACTGGATTCTGTCTCTCTGTGAAGCATATCACATAAAAAGTTTTTATCACTTTGAGTAACCTGCAGCTCTGATCTCTATTGCCTGGAAAGAAGTTAAAGTCAGATCAATGAGGGCTAAATGACTATATATTGTATGGTGCTTCACTGAGATCTAGAGAGAACTTCTTCTGATTTATAGTACTTTTCTAGCTTATTCCTACAAACCAATTAAAATAGCTGATACAAAGTATATGTTTTATTCAGAAGTGAGAAATGTTAAAACAGGCAACAATACAATGTAAGAGACACTACTTGTAACACTAAAAGGGAATAGGAGGTTAGAGACATGATGAAAAGTATAGAATCCTTGACAGGGAAGAAAAATCACAAAACTGATCAAAGTGGTGACCACACATAAATCATAAAAGATGGAAAATACATGATAAAGGTAGGGGATTAAAAGGTATAAATTAATATGAATAAAATAAATTAAGCTATAGGACATATTATACAGTACAGGGCATACAGCCAATATTATATAATAACTTTAAATGGAGTATAATCTATAAAAATATTCAATTACTATGCTGTACACATAAAACTAATATATTTCAAATTAACTATTTGTCAATAAAAATAAGCAAATAAAATGAAATTATGTAAATTTTTGAAAAAAATGATAATATATTGACATAAAATCATAAGTATTCAAAGTTTAAGATCATAGTACAAAATAAAGTAAGATATGATTCAGGATCTGAGACCTTAGTTAATGAAAATTTTTTAAAAAAGTGAAATAGAGGAAAACAAAATCATGCCAGAAACAAACTCTATGTCAGAAGTAGCATAAAGACAAAGTAGATACTGCTGAGAGCAGTTCAGGTCAGTTCAGTTCAGTTGCTCAGTCGTGTCGACTCTTTGTAACCCCATGATCTGCAGCACACCAGGCCTCCCTGTCCATCACAAACTCCCAGAGTTCACCCAGACTCATGTCCATCAAGTCGGTGATGCCATCAAACATCTCATCCTCTGTTGTCCCCTTCTCCTGCCTAAATCTTTCCCAGCGTCAGTGTCTTTTCAAATGAGTCAGCTTTTTGCATCAGGTAGCCAAAGTATTGGAGTTTCAGCTTCAACATCAGTCCCTCCAATGAACACCCAGGACTGATCTCCTTTAGGACAGACTGGCTGTATCTCCTTGGTATATACAAAACAGAATGTAGGGGAAGGGAGTAAGAAAAACAAACAACACATTAAAAGGAAATAGAGCTATTTCTTAGGAAAGACAAGAAATGCCACATAACTATTGTCCTATTGAACTACAAGAGTCAAATTTGAAAAGTTCCAAGATACAATGCAAAAAACAAAAAAAAAGTCAAAATCAAAAGAAAACCTAAACCTAGGCATTGGAGTAAATATTGCTTTCCTAAAGAAAAATAAAAATTAAAAAAATATTATTAACATTGTATAGAACTTAAAATCTATGGATTAAAATTATTGGCTTTTGCAGAGTGTTTAAGTCTTAATCCCCAGTAACTTACAATGTCACTGCATTTAGAGATAAGACTTTAAAAGAAAGAACGGTAGTAAATCCACTCCAATAAAATGTCAAAAAGTAAAATAAAAGGATGCAAATTAATAGAGGGCTGGCCATGTGAATAAACAATAAGAACTGTCAACAGTAAGCTGAGGAGAGGCCTTCAAAGACATAAACCTTCCTGGCACCTCAACTTTGAAAACCCAGCATCCAGAACAATGAGAAAAGAAATGCCTATTGGTTAAAACACTCAGTATCTGGTGTTTTGTTATGGCATTCCTAGCAAATATGCCAGACTATTTAAGGCAAAATAAAATATCAAGCTATGTGGAAGTTTACAAAAAAACCTGAGATAGGTCTTAGAGGACAATATAGAATACCTCTAGAGCTCTAAGGAACACAGTAGTTCAAGAATTTTATAGCTAATCAAATTTCTATGAGTAAAATTAAACAGATGAATATTTATATATATAAGAGAATTTAGTATGCATGATGTGTATATATTTATTTAAGAACCACTATAGAATATAATTTAGTGAAAGAAAACACTGTTTAATTAACAACAAAATATCTCTCAGAGAGCAATCAGTTCAGTTCAGTCACTCAGTTGTATCTGACTCTGTGTGACCCCATGGACTGCAGCACATCAGGCTTCCCTATCCATCACCAACTCCCAGATCTTGCTCAAACTCATGGCCATAGAATGGGTGATGCCATCCACCCATCTCATCCTCTGTCATCCCCTTCTAGTGCCTTCAACCTTTCCCAGCATCAGGGCCTTTTCCAATGAGTCAGTTATTTGCATCAGGTGGCCAAAGTACTGGAGTTTCAGCTTCAGCAACAGTCCTTGCAATGAATATTCAGGACTGATTTCTTCTAGGATGAACCAGTTTGATCTCCTTGCAGTCTAAGGGACTCTCAAGAATGTTCTCCAATATCACAGTTTAAAAGCATTATACATCAATTCAAATTTATAATTAAGTCTCAGAATTTTTTGGGATTTCTGTTTTGAACAGAACAAAAATCTTAAAAACTGGATGGATGGAAACTTAGAATATGGATGTAAAAATAAAATGACTCATAACAGGTATGAGGGGAAGGAAGAATGAATACTGGGAGTATTATAAATCACAATTACTTTCTTAAGTTTAATATGAGGGGTCAAAATGTAACTTAAAGAATATAAACCGAATATTATATGAATGTAAAAAATGAAACTAAGGAAAATAAAATAATGAAATGTAATACGTGGTGAAGCTGAGAGGAGGAGGATGGGAAGATATACAAAACATAACGTATACTGCAATATACTCAGCTATGTTAGAAAGTTAAGGGTTACCACTGAAAGGAAAAGAAGACTAAATATATTGTAGAAAGCTATGGTTAAAACATTCATCTCACACGCTAGAAAAGTAATGCTCAAAATTAAAAATGGCAGGAAGTGAAGAGGAACTCAAAAGCCTCTTGATGAAAGTGAAAGAGGAGAGCGAAAAAGTTGGCTTAAAGCTCAACATTCAGAAAACCAAGATCATGGCATCCGGTCCCATCACTTCATGGGAAATAGATGGGGAAACAGTGGAAACAGTGTCAGACTTTATTTTTTTGGGCTCCAGAATCACCGCAGATGGTGATTGCAGCCATGACTTATATTTGCTATGTCTCTTAATGACTTTATGACTTTTAATCTGACGTTAAAAGACACTTACTCCTTGGAAGAAAAGTTATGACCAACCTAGATAGTATATTCAAAAGCAGAGACATCACTTTGCCAACTAAGGTCTGTCTAGTCAAGGCTATGGTTTTTCCTGTGGTCATGTATGGATGTGAGAGTTGGACTGTGAGGAAGGCTGGGCACCGAAGAATTGATGCTTTTGAACTGTGGTGCTGGAGAAGACTCTTGAGAGTCCCTTGGACTGCAAAGAGATCCAATCAGTCCATTCTGAAGATCAGCCCTAGGTGTTCTTTGGAAGGAATGATGCTAAAGCTGAAGCTCCAGTACTTTGGCCACCTCATGAGAAGGGTTGACTCATTGGAAAAGACTCTGATGCTGGGAGGGATTGGGGGCAGGAGGAGAAGGGAACCACCAAGGATGAGATGGCTGGATGGCATCACGGACTCGATGAATGTGAGTCTGAGTGAACTCCGGGAGATGGTGATGAACAGGGAGGCCTGGCGTGCTGCGTTTCATGGGGTCGCAAAAAGTCGGACACGACTGAGTGACTGAACTGAACTGAACTGATGGGTAAAGCAGCAATGGCTAGAAAGACTTTTCTTAGAAAAGAATATAAATTATTAAAAAATCATTTACATACAGAAAATTAATAGCAAAACAAGAAATACAATCATATCAATAATCATACTAAATGCAAAAGACTATAGACCAATCAAAAGTTAGATAGTATCTGAATAGAGAAAACAAAGATGCAAACATATGTTGTCTTCAAGAGACAAACTTTAGACTAAAAAAAAAGTTTATGTTTTATTTTAAAGGAATAAAATAGTGTATATTATAGAAACAATGAACATATTAGAAATAAAATGAATGAAACTAAATAGACTTAAGCAAAAAAAAAAAAAAAAAATAGTCTCACTAGTAACATAGAGGAACTTTCCTAAAAGAGTCAATACACTAAAAAGAGACATAGCAAATATAAGTGTACATATGTTATAACAGAGCATCAAAATATATGAGGCAAAAACAGGAAGAACTGAAAGAAGAAAGAGACAAAACAAGAATAACATTCGAAGATTTCAATACATGATAACCAATAATTGATAAAATAACAAAACAAAAAATCAGCAGAACGTAGAAGAGCTTAACAACACTTTTACCAACTTGATCTAACTATATAAAATGTTGAATCCAACTATTGAAGAATATGCACTATTTTTCAGCTTACATGAAACGTTTTCTAGACTACAAAAAATTTTTAAAATATTAAAGCCATAGAAAGTATGCTCTCTGACCATTACAGATTTAAATTAGAAAATCAATACTGAAAATTAATATGGGAGACTTCCAAATATCTTGAAGTTAAATTATCCTCTTCTAACTAATGAGTCAAGAAAAAAATCATGGAAATTTAAAAAAATACTTTTAACTAATGAAAACAAAAATAGAATAGTATAAACCTATCAACAAGTCAAGTAGTATTTATAAGTAGATTTACCCTTGCAATTGCCTAGATAGGAAGAAAGGAAAGGATTGAATTGGTTAGCTAAACTACCATCAGGAAAAACTAGAAAAATGGAAGAATACTCAACTCAAAGCAAGCAAAAAAAATTAAAAATAGAGCAGAAATCAATGAATTTTCTTCAAAAAGAGAACAGAACACAAGAGAGAAAGGCTATGAAACAGAAAAAAAAAAAAAAAAGGCTTTCTGTACAGATCAAGAACGTTCATATACCTTTAGCTATATCAGAGGTTAGCAATTTGGCTTGTGCTCTGTTTTCTGAAAAAGGAAAAAAAAAAAAAAAAAAAACACCTTTTACTGCAGCATAGCAATTCCCTCTCGTTTATGTGTTGTCTGTTACAGTAATGGGGTAAATTAGGTGCAATAGACATCATGGCCTCTATATCCTAAAACATTTTTATTTAGTTTTTACAGAAAAAAAAAAAAATGTACCAATCTCTGATATAGACTGACTAATACAAATGAAAAAGACAAAAAGTATCATATTGAGGAATAAAAAGGGTAATAATTACCAACTTTTCAGAATATAAATATGGGAAAAGATAGGTCAACAAATTAGACAATTTAGATGAAGCTAATAAAATCTAGGAAGACAGGAAGACAGAAATTACTATAACTTACTCAAGACTACAGAAAAACAAAAAAAAAAAATAAATTTCTAAAAGTTCAACTAATGATTAAAAATATTAGTCAAAGAGAAGCCTTGACTCAGATTGCTTCAGTGATATATATATTCTACCACTTTATTTAAAGAAGAAATATCATTTGCAAACACTTCTTGTTAATAAGACAACATTTTCCAGCTTATTCTATGAGTCCATTACCCTCACACTAAACCAGAAAAACTGGAGGAGGAAATGGCAACCCACTCCAGTATTCTTGCCTGGAGAATTCCATGGACAGAGGAGTCTGGTGAGCTGCAGTCCATGAGGTCACAGAGAGTCGGACATGACTGAGTGACTAAAACACAAATCAGACAAAGATATCACAGCCAAAGGAGACTACAGACTAACATTTTTTATGAGCATAGACATAAACATTTTTAACAAAATAGTAACAAAATGAATGTAGCAACATACATAAAGAATTTTACACCATAAGAAGTAGAATTTATCTAAAGAATGTAAAGTTGGTTTAATGACTAGAAATTAGTTAATGTAATTAATGAAGTTAGTATAATAAAGCATATGAATATCTCATCTGATGTAGAAAAATTAACAATAGTTTATATAAACATAATAAAACTTTTAACAAACTAAGAATATAAGGGAACTTATTTAACCTCCTAAAGACTATCTATAAAAATCTCATTGCTAAAATTTTATTTAGTGATAAAAGACTGAATTCCATCCACTCTAATATAAGGAAGAAGTTCAGGGTGCCTGCTCTTGCTTCTTTCAATCAATATTTTGCTGTTTCTAGGCAGTGAGATCATGTTGAAGGAAGAAAGGGAAAGGAGGGAAGAAGAGAGGAGATAAATTTATCAAGATAGAAAAACAAAAACTCTCTTTTCACAGATTACATAATTTTATACGTGGAAAATACTAATACACAAGAAGAAAAAAATGCTAAGAAAAAAGAAAGTCCAAGTTTATTATAGTGGCATAGTTTAGCATCAACACATGAAAAATAAAATTAATTTTACCTGTAAACAATGTCCGTGAACAATCCAATCCAAAATAATATTAAGGAAACAATTCCATTAGCAATAGTCTCCAAGAAGAAAAAGAAATTAAAAATAAATTAAATAAAACAAATTAAAATATAAATGAAAAATGACTAAACATTGCTGAGAAAAATTTAAACAAAGGTAAATGAAAAATATTTCATGATCACAGTTTGGAAGACTAAAAATTTCAAAATCAGCTAATTTCTACAAAACAATCCACAAATTCAGCATACTTCATATCAATTATCAGTTGAGTACAGTTCAGTGGCTCAGTCGTGTCCGACTCTTTGTGACCCATGAACTGCAGCATGCCAGGTTTCCCAGTCCATCACCAACTCCCAGAGTTTACTCAAACTCATGTCCATTAGGTTGGTGATGCTGTACAACCATCTCATCCTCTGTCGTCTCCTTTTCCTCTTGCCTTCAATCTTTCCCAGAATCAGGGTTTTTTCAAATGAGTCAGTTCTTCACATCAGGTGGCCAAAGTATTGGAGTTTCAGGTGCAGCATCAGTCGTTCCAGTGAATATTCAGGACTGATTTCCTTTAGGATGGACTGTTTGGATCTCTTTGCAGTCCAAGGGACTCTCAAGAGTCTTCTCCAACACCACAGTTCAAAAGCATCAATTCTTGGGCACTCAGTCTTTTCCATGCCTTCCTCCATGGGATCTCCTGATGCACAAATGGAACTCGCACCTCTTATGTCCCCTGTGTTGGCAGGAGGGTTCTTTCCCACTAGTGCCACATGGGAAACTCCAGCTATATATCAACTTATATCAACTATAATGGCTTTCATAAAAAAAAAAAAAGAAAGAAAGAAAGAAAGAAGGAAAAAACAAAAAACAGAAAATACGGAGTGTTGGTAGGCACATAAAAAACCTGGAAACCTCAAGCATTGAAACTAGGAATGTTGAATGGTGCAACTATAATGGAAAACAATTGATAAACTTTCAAAATTCTAAAGATAAATTTTTCATATGACCCATCAATTCTACCTTTAGGAATTTATTTGGCCTCTTTAGGGGAGGAGGGATATGCCCACAGACTTCATAGCAGCATTATTCATTGTAGTCAAAAACATTAGAACAGTTGTCATCTTGTAAATGAGTAAACAAAATATGGCATATTCTTGCAATAAAAATGAACCAACTACTGATAAGATAGATACATTTCAAAAATACTATGAATGAAAAAAGCTAGACATAGAAGTATTGATATGAAGCTTCAACTATATTGATACGGAAACATTTTTTTTTCAGCTGAGTTATGTGGGTATATGGTTGCTCAAAATATATTTCAATATATCATTTTAAGTATTTTATAATATCAAAAAGTTCAAATTGTAAAATAGAAACAAACAATGAGAAATACAAATAATGAAGGGGAAGATAATAAAGCATACCCTCTCCTTTTATAAGAAAATAATATCATAAAGTCTCTATTTTTTCCTAAATTCAACTATAAAGTTAATAAATTCCTAATTAAATTGACAATAGGATTTTTAAAGAACTAGAGTAACTATACTGTTCATGGGGTTCTCAAGGCAAGAATACTGAAGTGGTTTGCCATTCCCTTCTCCAGTGGACCACATTCTGTCAGACCTCTCCACGATGACCCGCCTGTCTTGGGTTGCCCGCGGGCATGGCTTGGTTTCATTGAGTTAGACAAGGCTGTGGTCCTAGTGTGATTAGATTGACTATTTTTCTGTGAGTATGGTTTCAGTGTGTCTGCCCTCTGATGCCCTCTTGCAACACCTACCATCTTACTTGGGTTTCTCTTACCTTTGGCGTGGAGTATCTCTTCACGGCTGCTGCAGCAAAGCACAGCCACTGCTCCTTAACTTGGACGAAGGGTATCTCCTTACTGCCACCCTTCCTGACCTTCAACGTTGGATAGCTCCTCTAGGCCCTCCTGCCCCCTGTTCCTCGGGTTGCTCCTCTCGGCTGCTGAAAGAGGAACTCCCCAGGTCAGTAGGTGCCCAATATGCTAATGGAGATCAGTGGAGAAATAACTCCATAAAGAATGAAGGGATGAAGCCAAAGCAAAAACAATATCCAGCTGTAGATGTGACTAGTGGTAGAAGCAAGGACCGATGCTGTAAAGAGCAATATTGCATAGGAACTTGGATTGTCAGGTCCATGAATCAAGGCAAATTGGAAGTGGTCAAACAGGAGATGGCAAGAGTGAACGTCGACATTCTAGGAATCAGTGAACTAAAATGGACTGTAATGGGTGAATTTAAGTCAGATGACCATTATATCTACTACTGCAGGCAGGAATCCCTCAGAAGAAATGAAGTAGCCATCATGGTCAACAAAAGAGTCTGAAAGCAGTACTTGGATGCTGTCTCAAAAACGACAGAATGACCTCTCTTCGTCTCCATGGCAAACCATTCCATGTCACAGTTATCCAAGTCCATGCCCCAACCAGTAACGCTGAAGAAGCTGAAGTTGAACAGTTTTATGAAGACCTACAAGACCTTTTAGAACTAACACCCAAAAAAGATGTCCTTTTCATTATAGGGGACTGGAATGCAAAAGTAGGAAGTCAAGAAACACCTGGAGTAACAGGCAAATTTGGCCTTGGAATGAGGAATGAAGCAGGGCAAAGACTAATAGAGATTTGCCAAGAAAATGCACTGGTCATAGCAAACACTATCTCGCAACAACACAAGAGAAAACTACACATGGACATCACCAGATGGGCAACACTGAAATCAGACTGATTATATTATTTGCACCCAAAGATGGAGAAGCTCTATACAGTCAACAAAAACAAGACCAGGGGCTAACTGTGGCTCAGATCATGTACTTCTTATTACCAAATTCAGACTCAAATTGAAGAAACTAGGGAAAACTGCTAGACCATTCAGGTATGACCTAAATCAAATCCCTTATGATTACACAGTGGAAGTGAGAAATAGATTTAAGGGCCTAGATCTGATAGATAGAGTGCCTAATGAACTATGGAATGAGGTTAATGATATTGTACAGGAGACAGGGATCAAGACCATCCCCATGGAAAAGAAATGCAAAAAAGCAACATGGCTGTCTGGGGAGGCCTTATAAATAGCTGTGAAAAGAAGAGAGGCGAAAAGCAAAGGAGAAAAGGAAAGATATAAGCATCTGAATGCAGAGTTCCAGATAATAGCAAGAAGAAATAAGAAAGCCTTCTTCAGCAATCAATGCAAAGAAATAGAGAAAAAGAACAGAATGGGAAGGACTAGAGATCTCTTCAAGAAAATTAGAGATACCAAGGGAGTATTTCAAGCAAAGATGGGTTCGATAAAGGACAGAAATGGTCTGGACTGACAAGAAGCAGATGATATTAAGAAGAGGTGGCAAGAATTCACGGAAGAACTGTACACAAAAGATCTTCACGATACAGATAATCATGATGGTGTGATCACTAATCTAGAGCCAGACGTCTTGGAATGTGAAGTCAAGCGGGCCTTGGAAAGCATTGGTATGAACAAAGCTAGTGAAGGTGATGGAATTCCAGTTGAGCTGTTTCAAATCCTGAAAGATGATGCTGTGAAAGTGCTGCACCCAATATGTCAGCAAATTTGGAAAACTCAGCAGTGGCCACAGGACTGGAAAATTTCAGTTTTCATTCCAATCCTAAAGAAAGGCAATGTCAAAGAATGCTCAAACTACCACACAATTGCACTCATCTCACATGCTAGTAAAGTGATGCTCAAAATTCTCCAAGCCAGGCTTCAGCAATATGTGAACCGTGAACTTCCAGATGTTCAAGCTGGTTTTAGAAAAGACAGAGGAATCAGAGATCAAATTGCTTTTTCATGGAAAAAGCAAGAGAGTTCCAGAAAAACATCTGTTTCTGTTTTATTGACTATGCCAAAGCCTTTGACTGTGTGGATCACAATAAACTGTGGAACATTCTGAAAGAAATGGGAATACCAGATCACCTGACCTGCCTCGTGAGAAATCTGTACGCAGGTCAGGAAGCAGTAGTTAGCACTGGACGTGGAACAACAGACTGGTTCCAAATAGGAAATGGAGTATGTTAAGGTTGTATATTGTCATTCTGCTTATGTAACTTCTATGCAGAGTACATCATGAGAAACGCTGGACTGGAAGAAACACAAGCTGGAATCAAGATTGCCGGGAGAAATATCAATAACCTCAGATATGCAGATAACACCACCCTCATGGCAGAAAGTGAAGAGGAACTCAAAAGCCTCTTGATGAAAGTGCAAAAGGAGAGTGAAAAAGTTGGCTTAAAGCTCAACATTCAGAAAACGAAGATCATGGCATCCGGTCCCATCACTTCATGGGAAATAGATGGGGAAACAGTGGAAGCAGTGTCAGACTTTATTTTTTCAGGCTCCAAAATCACTGCAGATGGTGACTGTAGCCATAAAATTAAAAGACGCTTACTTCTTGGAAGAAAATTTATGACAAACCTAGATAGTATATTCAAAAGCAGAGACATTACTTTGCCAACTAAGGTCTGTGTAGTCAAGGCTATGGTTTTTCCTGTGGTCATGTATGGCTGTGAGAGTTGAACTGTGAAGAAGGCTGAGTGCCAAAGAATTGATGCTTTTGAACTGTGGTGTTGGAGAAGACTCTTGAGCGTCCCTTGGACTGCAAGGAGATCCAACCAGTCCATTGTGAAGGAGATCAGCCCTGGGATTTCTTTGGAAGGAATGATGCTAAAGCTGAAACTCCAGGACTTTGGCCACCTCATGCGAAGAGTTGACTCATTGGAAAAGACTCTGATGCTGGGAGGGATTGGGGGCAGGAGGGGAAGAAACGACAGAGAATGAGGTGGCTGTATGGCATCACTGAGTTGATGGACGTGAGTCTGAGTGAACTCCAGGAGTTGGTGCTGGACTGGGAGGGCTGGTGTGCTGTGATTCATGGGGTCGCAAAGAGTTGGACACGACTGAGTGACTGGACTGAACTGAGAGTAACTATTCTGGGGAATTCTCTAGTGGTCTGGTGGTTAGACTTTGTGCTTCCACTGCTGAGGGCTTGGGTTCTATCCCTGGTATTGGAACCAAGGACCCACGAGCCATGTGAGTGAAGCCAAAAAAATAAAAATGAACAGTTTTTCAAAGAACTAGAGTTATAATTGTTAATAAATATAAATAAAAGCTCAGCTCATTAATAGGCAGGAAAATTCGGGTATAATCAAAGAGCTGTGAGCAGAAATTAGCCCTGCTTGATACCAACTCCAACTATATAGCTACAGCAGTTAAAAATAGCATGCTAGTGTATAAATAAATAAAACATTAGAGAAACAAATGGAAAGTCCAGAAATATACTTAAGTAAATATAGGAACTGAGCGTATAAAAGTGGTAATGAAACCTCAGTGGTTTAAATATACTCTATTAAATAAATGTTGAGGCATTTAAGAGGTACCTAGAAAATGAATTCACATAGAAAATTAATCCCAGATGAAACAATTATTAAAGGTGAAATATAAAATACTTTAAGTAAAAATATGAGGTCTTTTTGATCATAAGGCAGTTAGAACTGGACATGGAACAACAGACCGGTTCCCAATAGGAAAAGGAGTACATCAAGGCTGTATATTGTCAGCCTGCTTATTTAACTTCTATGCAGAGTACATCATGAGAAACGCTGGACTGGAAGAAACACAAGCTGGAATCAAGATTGCCGGGAGAAATATCAATAACCTCAGATATGCAGATGACACCACCCTTATGGCAGAAAGTTAAGAGGAACTCAAAAACCTCTTGGTGAAAGTGAAAAAGGAGAGTGAAAAAGTTGATTTAAAGCTCAACATTCAGAAAACGAAGATCATGGCATCCGGTCCCATCACTTCATGGGAAATAGATGGGGAAACAGTGGAAACAGTGTCAGACTATTTTTTTGGGCTCCAAAATCACTGCAGATGGTGACTGTAGCCATGAAATTAAAAGACGCTTACTCCTTGAAAGAAAAGTTATGATCAACCTAGATAGTATATTGAAAAGCAGAGACATTACTTTGCCGACTAAGGTCCGTCTAATCAAGGCTATGGTTTTTCCTGTGATCATGTGTGGATGTGAGAGTTGGACTGTGAAGAAGGCTGAGCTCCAAAGAATTGATGCTTTTGAACTGTGGTGTTGGAAAAGACTCCTGAGAGTCCCTTGGACTACAAGGAGATCCAACCAGTCCATTGTGAAGGAGATCAGCCCTGGGATTTCTTTGGAAGGAATGATGCTAAAGCTGAAACTCCAGTTCTTTGGCCACCTCATGTGAAGAGTTGCCTCATTGGAAAAGACTCTGATGCTGGGAGAGATTGGGGGC
Source organism: Capricornis sumatraensis (assembly GCF_032405125.1). Lineage (NCBI taxonomy): Eukaryota > Metazoa > Chordata > Mammalia > Artiodactyla > Bovidae > Capricornis > Capricornis sumatraensis. Next base: position 121,569,713 of record NC_091071.1, on the reverse strand, counting down.
AGGAGGAGAAGGGGACGACAGAGGATGACATGTCTGGATGGCATCAGTGACTCGATGGACATGAGTCTGAGTGAACTCCGGGAGTTGGTGATGGACAGGGAGCCCTGGCATGCTGCAATTCATGGGGTCTCAAAGAGTCAGACACGACTGAACGACTGAACTGAACTGAAGTCAAAATATAAATTAAAAGTAGATAAAGATCTTTTTAATCATATTACACGAGTTGATAACATCTTTACTAAATAGTTTCATGAGTTATTAGGACCATTTATTAAACTCTTTAGGAAAATGGCAAATGACATAAATAAACAAGTCAGAAAATGAAACACAAGTGGCTCTGCGTAGCTGAATAAAAATCACAGTTTCATTCAAACTAAGAAATGTTCAAATTAAAATTATTATGGAATATCAGTTTTGCTTAGAGTAATAAATTTCAAACAAATTTATAGTATACTTCATGGTTTGATAGGGAAACGGAAATTCTCTTACATTCCTACAATGTAAAATGATTATTCTCTGTTGGGGCAGTTCAGCAACACTTATCCACATTTAAAATGCACACAAACTTTAGCACAACACTTGGATTTCCATGAATGTGTCCTGCTAATATCAATACTATATGCATGATAATGAATGTACAGGTTTCATATTGAGTATGTGTGTTTATTAGCAAAAATAAAAGCAATCTAAATGTCTACTTGTTTAAAGATTGTATGGCAAATACTTATAACTAGATATCATGCTTCTGTGAAAAAGAAGGAGAAATCCATGTACTGAGGTGGAAAAATCTCCAAGTATTTTATCCAATTTATTTTATCCAAATCTCCAATTTGTATTTTAATACAAATTAAAATAAAGCAGAAGATAGGACTACTTGTATATGCAACATTCGATTAAAAAATACAGTTCATATTCTATATATTAAATATCCCTGGATGGATACAAGAAACCAACAGTAAGGGTTACACTGATAAAAGGCATGTTTGGGAGATGATCAAGGACCTTAGAAGGATACATGCATTTTACTATATATATATATTTTTTTTTCTATTAATTAAGTTTATTTGGTTTGAATGCTCAGAGAAATAAATGATGCTCACTTGAATGTAAAGCTTCTGGTTCAGTAATATATCTATTTGTACAGTATCAGTTTTATGAAATATTCATATATGACTTACTCCAGACATTAATTTAAAAATATTCAGGATGGATGATAGAATAGGACTTTTAGTCTCCCATTTTTTAAATATCTTTTTAAGATTAATTGATTAATAATTTGTGGCTACATTGAGTCTTTGTTGTGGGTTTTCTCTAGTTGTGGTAAGCAAGTGTTACTCCATTTTCGCAGTGTGAAGGCTTTTCATTGCAGTGGCTTCACTTGTGGAGCACAGACTCAAGGATCATGGGCTTTGGTAGTTGTGATTTTCAGACTCCAGAGTGAGAGCTAAGTAGTTGTGGCCCATGGGCTTAGTTGCTCCCCATTGTGTGTGATTTTCCTGGACCAGAGATCAAACCCATGTTCTCTGTATTAGCAGGTGGATTATTAACCACTGAATAACCAGGGAAGTTCTAGTCTCCTGTGTTTGAATGCAATTCTTAGTCTAAGAAGAAAACAAGGTCTGCCAAATATTTCAAAGCAAACTGCTAGACCACTGATGAAGGAGTTACATTAACTCATAGGATTGTTTATTTATTAAAGGCATTACTTACCTATACTGTTGTTGCAAAAGTTTTCCCAATTTTTCACCTGTCTTTGACTTTGTTTTTCAGAAGACTGGCAGCTCTCAGGTGTTAGGTTTTTTCCAAACTGTTGCAGGCATACTATAGCCCTCATCTCCCACAATCTCTCCTGAGCAACACAGGGGAAGATTTCCCTTCACCTTTATACACATACAGGGAGTTCTAAGGAAAATCTCTCAAAAATTCACCTTTGCCCTTCAGAGTTATGGAGTGTGAAACTATGCCATATAGAATGCCAAAGCAGTCTATTTTTGAGAGTATGGCTCAAGAGTCTGCAGGGGGTGTCTGGAGAGCTAGGGGCATTTCTAACTATTTTGGGCATAGGTAAAAGTTTGCTTTATTTTTATTTATTTTTTTTTTACATCAAAACATTTTTTTATTAATATCAAAAAACTATTTACAGTGGAGTTTCTAAGCTTTACAGTTATAAAGGTTAATAGTTAAAAAGACATTTATATTCTGTCTTGTTTTTATAGCTAAGTATTTATAAGTTTATAGAAATCTACTTTGAAATTATAGATTAGTACAAATTCTGTCATATAATATTCCTGAAAATTTTGATAACATTTTATCTAAAAAGAAAAATGTAAATTTTATTTATTTTCATTTATTACAAAGAATTTTCTTTTTTTTTTTTAATTTTAAAATCTTTAATTCTTACATGCGTTCCCAAACATGAACCCCCCTCCCCTCCCTCCCCATAACATCTCAGTGGGTCATCCCCATGCACCAACCCCAAGCAAGCTGTATCCTGCGTCAGACATGGACTGGCGATTCAATTCTTACATGATAGTATACATGATAGAATGCCATTCTCCAAAATCATCCCACCCTCTCCCTCTCCCTCTGAGTCCAAAAGTCCGTTATACACAGCTGTGTCTTTTTTCCTGTCTTGCATACAGGGTCGTCATTGCCATCTTTCTAAATTCCATATATATGTGTTAGTATACTGTATTGGTGTTTTTCTTTCTGGCTTACTTCACTCTGTATAATCGGCTCCAGTTTCATCCATCTCATCAGAACTGATTCAAATGAATTCTTTTTAACGGCTGAGTAATACTCCATTGTGTACATGTACCAAAGCTTTCTTATCCATTCATCTGCTGATGGACATCTAGGCTGTTTCCATGTCCTGGCTATTATAAACAGTGCTGCGATGAACATTGGGGTACATGTGTCTCTTTCAATTCTGGTTTCCTCGGTATGTATGCCCAGCAGTGGGATTGCTGGGTCATAAGGTAGTTCTATTTGCAATTTTTTAAGGAATCTCCACACTGTTCTCCATAGTGGCTGTACTAGTTTGCATTCCCACCAACAGTGTAGGAGGGTTCCCTTTTCTCCACACCCTCTCCAGCATTTATTGCTTGCAGATTTTTGGATCACAGCCATTCTGATTGGTGTGAAGTGGTACCTCATTGTGGTTTTGATTTGCATTTCTCTGATAATGAGTGATGTTGAGCATCTTTCATGTGTTTGTTAGCCATCTGTACGTCTTCTTTGGAGAAATGTCTATTTAGTTCTTTGGCCCATTTTTTGATTGGGTCATTTATTTTTCTGGAATTGAGCTGCATAAGTTGCTTGCATATTTTTGAGATTAGTTGTTTGTCAGTTGCTTCATTTGCTATTATTTTCTCCCATTCAGCAGGCTGTCTTTTCACCTTGCTTATAGTTTCCTTTGTTGTGCAGAAGCTTTTAATTTTAATTAGATCCCATTTGTTTATTTTTGCTTTTATTTCCAGAATTCTGGGAGGTGGATCATAGAGGATCCTGCTGTGATTTATGTCGGAGAGTGTTTTGCCTATGTTCTCCTCTAGGAGTTTTATAGTTTCTGGTCTTACATTTAGATCTTTAATCCATTTTGAGTTTATTTTTGTGTGCGGTGTTAGAAAGTGATCTAGTTTCATTCTTTTACAAGTGGTTGACCAGTTTTCCCAGCACCACTTGTTAAAGAGATTGTCTTTACTCCACTGAATATTCTTGCCTCCTTTGTCAAAGATAAGGTGTCCATATGTGTGTGGATTTATCTCTGGGCTTTCTATTTTGTTCCATTGATCTATATGTCTGTCTTTGTGCCAGTACCATACTGTTTTGATGACTGTGGCTTTGTAGTAGAGCCTGAAGTCAGGCAAGTTGATTCCTCCAGTTCCATTCTTCTTTCTCAAGATTGCTTTGGCAATTCGAGGTTTTTTGTATTTCCATACAAATCTTGAAATTATTTGTTCTCACAGAGCCCGTTTTAAAATCATATAAAATTTCTATAAAATTTTTATAATTTTAAAATGTTTGTTTTATAATCTCACAGATGGAGACTCGACTGGGTCACTTTAAATACTAGGTTGGCCAAAAAGTTTTTTTTTTTTTTTTTTTTTCTGTAAGATAGTATGGAAAACCCGATCGAATTTTTTGACCAGTCCCAATAGAACTTGCATTGAAAAGAACTGCATCATCTTGGAAAGAGCAATTCTCAACAGTTAACTTCAACAGAAATTGTCTGTCCGATGAGGTAAGCTTTCAAATCTAGGAGCACACAGAGTATTTGTAGCCATCACAGAAGAGGTCAAGAAACTACCCATTTCAGGGAGCTTCAGAAACTATGAAGCAAAGACTCTTCATTCAGAATCCAGAATGCATAGGAGATCCTACCTGTTTAAACAATCTTGCTAGGAGTCAACCCAAAAAGCCCTGGAGATCCTGACAGAGTCAGTGAAGAAGCCAGAGGGTTACCAACAGAAACAGTTGTTAACTCTTCTACATGGTTTCCCTTGTAGCTCAGTAATAAATAATTTGCCTGCCAATGCAGGACACATGGGTTTGATCCCTGGTCTGGCAAGATCCCACATGCCAAGGGGCAACTAAGCCCATGCACCACAACTATTGAGCCTGGCTCTAGTATCCACAACTGCTGAAGTCCACAAGCTCCAAAGCCTATGCTTTGCATCAAGAGAAGCCACTGCAATGAGAAGCTAGTGCACTGCAACTAGAGAATAGCTAATGCTGGCCAACTCTAGAGAAAACCCCATACAACCAAAAAGACCCAGCACAGCCGAATATATATATGCACACATATATAAACTGATCTGAAGCTTTAAAACATACACACACTCCAGGGAGGCAGGAACATGGAGCCCAATATCCCGGGTCACCGGGCAGAAGCTGGAGCCCTGGTGGATTTGTTAAACTGGAGCTGGGTCCACAGAAGAAATGTCACCTGAGACAAAAAGAAGGGCAAGAAATACCATGTAGTTTTTCCTTCCTCTTGATCTTAATATTATTCCGATGTTTTCCATTCGTCAAGCCCTGAGTGTCAGAAGTCTTCCCCTTGCTGGATGTAGAGTCACTAAGTGCTAGCTACACAGAACTTCAGAGCAGAGGGGAAGGTGGAGGAATGTATGTGAGACAAAGGTGCTCAAAGGTGCTCATTAGTCAGATGAGCCATTCCTGCAGTGCCCAGCACACAAGGGAGACAAAAATTGCAAGGTAGAAGACAGAGAAAAAGCCAATTATTTTCATCACCCATCCTTCTCACTCCGAAATCCCCTCTCCACACAAAGCCTCTTCTCAGGGTGTCTAATCAATGCAATATTCAGCAGGCTGTCAAGAATGCCCTAAGTCTGATCTGGCCCATAGTGTCACCAAATCCCAGCCTCTGTGCACCACTCATACTGAATTGAATCTCAGAGACAGAGTTTTGGGTGAAGCAGAAAAGAATAGCTTTATTGTTTGCCAGACAAGGGGATCACAGTGGGCTAATGCCCTCAAGAGTGTGTGTCCTGATCTGGAGGGGGTAGTGAGGAGTTTTATGGTAATTGTTAAAGGGGGTGTGGTCAGCTCATGGATATTCTTCTGATTGGTGATAAGGGAGTCAGCATCATAAGCATTCTGGTTCCAACCAGTCTAGGGTCTATATGTTTTGATTAGCAGTTTTCATCTGGTGGGGTGTCTCATTTCATTTCAGTCCCTCCATCATGTCCAACTCTTTGTGATCCATGGACTGTTCCACCCCAGGCTTAACTGTCCAACACCGACTCCTGGAGGTTGCTCAAACTCAAGTCCATTGAGTCAGTGATGCTACCCAACCATCTCATCTTCTGTCATCCCCTTCCCATCCTGCCTTCAATCTTTTCCATCATCAGGGTTTTTTCCAATGAGTCAATTCTTTGCATTAGGTGGCCAAAGGATTGGAGTTTCAGCATCAGTCCTTCAAATGAATATTCAGGATTAATTTCCTCTAGGATTGACTGGTTTGATCTCCTTGCAGTCCAAGGGACTCTCAAGAGTCTTCTCCAACACCATAGTTCAAAAAGCATCAATTCTTCAGCACTCAGCTTTCTGTATGGTCCAACTTTCCCATCAGTACCTTACTATAGGAAAAACCATAGCTTTGACTACATGTAATTTTGTCAGCAAAGAAACGCCTCTGGTTTTTAAAAACACTGTCTAAGTTTGTCATAGCTTTCCTTCCAAGGAACAAGTGTCTTTTAATTTCATGGCTGCAGTCACCATCTGGAGTGATTTTGGAGTCCAAGAAAATGAAGTCTGTCACTGTTTCCATTATTTCCCCATCTATTTGCCAAGAAGAGATGGGACTGGATGCCATGATCATTTTTTGAGTTTTGAGTTTTAAGCCAGCTTTTTCACTCTCCTGTTTCATTTTCATCAAGAGGCTCTTTAGTTTTTCTTCCCTTTCTGCCATAAGGGTGGTGTCATCTGCATATCTGAGGTTATTGATATTTCTCCCAAAAATCTTAATTCCAGCTTATGCTTCATCCAGCCCAGCATTTCTCATGATGTATTCTGCATAGAAGTTAAATAAGCAGAGTGAAATTATACATGCCTGATGTAATTATTTCCCAATTTAGAACCAGTCCATTTTTCCATGTATGGTTCTATCCATTGCTTCTTGACCTGCATACAGATTTCTCAGGAGGCAGGTCAGGTGGTCTGGTATTCCCATTTATTTCAGAATTTTCCTCAGTTTGTCGTAATCCACACAGTCAAATGCTTTGTCATAGTCAATAAAACAGAAATAGATGTTTTTTCTGAAAATCTCTTGTTTTTTTTTGATGATCCAACAGATGACAATTTGATCTCTGATTCCTCTGCCTTTTCTAAATCCATCTTGAACATTTGAAAGTTCACAAATCACATACTGTTGAAGGTATAGCTTGAAGAATTTTGAGCATTACTTTGCTAGAATGTGAGTTGAGTGCAATTGGGCAGTAGTGTGAACATTCTTTGACATTGTCTTTCTTTGGAATTGGAGTGAAAATTGACCTTTTCCAGTCCTGTGGCCACTGCTGAGTTTTCCAAATTTGCTGGCATATTGAGTGAAGCACTTTCACAGCATCATTTTTTTAGGATTTGAAATAGGTCAGCTGGTGTTCCATCACCTCCACTAGCTTTGTTCGTAATGATGCTTCCTAAGGCCCACTTGACTTCACATTCCAGGATGGCTGGCTCTAGGTGAGTGATTGCACCATTATGGCTATCTGAGTTTTTAAGATTTTTTTCTGTATAGTTCTTCTGTGTATTCTTGCCACCTCTTTTTAATATCTTCTGCTTCTGTTAGGTCCATGCCATTTCTGTCTTTTATTGTGCCCATTTTTTCATGAAAATTTCCCTTGTTAATCTCTAATTTTCTTGAAGAAATCTCTAGTCTTTCCATTCTATTGTTTTCCTCTATTTCTTTGCATTGACCATTGAGGAAGTCTTTCTTATCTCTCCTTTCTATTCTTTGGAACTCTGCATTCAAATGGGTATATCTTTCTTCTCCTTTGCCTTTCACTTCTCTACTTTTCACAGCTAACCATTTTGCTTTTTGCATTTTTCTTGGGGCTGGTCTTAATCACCACCTCATTACAATGTCACAAACCTCCATCCATATTTCTTCAGTCTTTCTATCAGATCTAATCCCTTGAATCTATTTGTCACTTCAACTGTATAATCGTAAGGGATTTGATTTAGGTAATATCTGAACAGTCTAGTGGTTTCCCCTACTTTCTTCAATTTAATTCTGAATTTGGCAATTAGGAGTTCATGATCTGAGCCACAGTCAGCTACCAGTCTTATTTTTGCTGACTGTATAGAGCTTCTCCATCTTTGACAGCAAAGAATATATTCAATATGATTTGGGGATTGACCATCTGGTGATATCCATGTGTAGAGTCATCTCTTGTGTTGTTTGAAGAGGGTGTTTGCTATGATCAGTGCGTTGTCTTGGAAAACTCTGTTAGCCTTTGCTCTGCTTCATTTTGTACTCCAAGACTAAATTTGCCTGGTATTCCAGGTATCTCTTGACTTCCTACTTTTGCATTCCAGTCCCCTATGGTGAAAAGAACATCTTTTGCGGGTTTTGGCAGGAGTATACTTTCTGTTTAAACAACATAGGGATGTGTATCAGGCCATATTCTGTATCTCTCAGAGAACTGTGTGTTTGGTGATTTTACCATGTGGCAGATTTTTGTCAAAATTATTACCTGTCCCCTAGCCCACTGGCTATTCTTTGTTTCTACATCTTCACATTTCCCAGTCATTAACTCCTGAGTCATCCTTTTACCTCAAAAGACAAGGACATAAAGCATTGTAAACAGTTTTGAAACTACTCCAAATGCAGGCTCTGTGCCACATGTTCTGGTCCTAGTCACTAGACAGCTCACCAGCAATAATAACATTTTTCCTAACAAAAGAAAGTAGAAATAGGAAGTTCATGGATTCTGCTTCAAATCTGGATCTGTTTTCATTGATACTAATAATTTCACTCAAGTTGTTTAAGCTCTCAGAAATGAAATGTGCTTGTCGGTACTTAGGGATAACCAAGTCAAACAAAGTTCATCCCCCGACCTGGGACCAGGAAGATACCTAATGACTACTAGTCTCTTTCCACAGTTTTATTAATTAGAATATTCTCAATCTTTTCTCCATCTATGAGAAACTCAATTATTGGATAAAATCCAGCTTAAGTCTCTTTTTCAAGATTAAATCTCTGATGAGTCTTGTTTATCCATACATCTCTTTTTCCCATTTGTTGTTGTTCAGTCGCTCAGCCCTGTCCTACTCTTCTCGACCCTATAGACTGTAGCACACCAGGTTTCCCTCTCATTCACTATCTCACAGAGTTTGCTCAAACTCATGTCCATTGAGCCAATGAGGCCATCCAACCATCTCACCCTCTGTTGCCCCCTTTTCCTCCTGTACTCAATCTTTTCCAGCATCAGGGACTTTTCTAAAGGGTTGGCTCTTCACATCAGGTGGCCAAGGTACTGAAGCTTCATCTTCAGCATCAGTCCTTCCAACGAACGTTCAGGGTTGATTTACTTTAGGATTGACCTGTTTGATCTCCTTCCCATCCAAGGGACTTTTGAGAGTTTTCTCCAGCATCACAGTTTGAATGCATCATTTCTTTTATGCTCAGTTTTTTGTTTTTGTTTTTGTTTTTTTTTTTTTTTGTGGGCCAACTCTCACATCTGTATGTGGCTACTGGAAAAATCATTGCTTTAACTATGTGGACCTTTGTTGGCAAAGAAACACCTCTGCTTTTTAATAACACTGTCTAGATTTGTCATAGCTTTTCTTCCAAGAAACAAGCATCTTTTAATTTCATGATTGCAGTCACCATCTGTAGTGATTTTGGAGCCCATGCTTCTTCCACGTGGTAGTTATTCAGTATACTCAACATGAGGGTTATAGAGGATGAACAGTGGAAGAGGTGACTTCACTCACAGAGTGGGTTTCAATCTGCATAAGATAGAGATTGGATATTATGATCATTTGGATGTACAGGTAAGCTTTTAGATCTCCTGTTAAGTAACTAATATACACTCAAGTGTGATTTGTTACTGGGGGAATTTTCTATTTATTCGTATTCATTCATTCATTTTGAAAGATTTTCTTCCACTACATTTATCACCACAGAGAAGTTCATATGCACAAAAATAATTGCAAAGATTCAGCCCCCAAAATACTTCAAACAGGCTATTTTATATATGGTTTTCCTAAAATAAATGACAGCCTGAATTGAATGCCATCAGAAAATGGAGATCTTATCTATGGCAATGTATCTATATGTATTAAAACATTACCTTTGTATATTCACTATCTTTGTGTACATTCCTTCCTCACATAATTAGGCAAATAACTTTTATCTATATAACATATATTTTATTTTTTGCACAAAAGGAAATGAATAAATTTATGTTTTAATATGTTTTACCTGTTTTCTTTACTACCTATTCTTATAAAGAGTTTTGGTCCCTGACTTGTCTCTAATAAAGTCTATGTAGTCCTGACATATGGTGTCTTTCACACTTCAGGTAGGCTGCAAAGGAGAGAAATCAATTACAGATTGGTCTACCCTGGCAGATCCCCTAACCTTAGTGAGCCATCAGCTACTAATTGACAGGTGTGCAGCCTCACATCTCACATTTGTCTCCCTTTTACCTGGCCCATGGTATTGTTTTTAAAACAAAAACTTCATATATTCACATTACATAGAAGTCACGATTTTAATTGCCTTGGCTTGTGCTTTTCAGGTTCTCTAGTGAACACCTGTCATTTTTAGACCAATATAGTTTAAAGCACTGTTTGTTCATTTTTCTTTCCTTTCCCTCTTTCTAAACAAAGGTTATATCACTACCCACTCCTCAATACCACCACCAGCCTCCCCCCCAGAACACTCCTCTACCACCAAAGACACATCCAGCCAGGCTGTTTTATGTCCAATTTGTTTATTGTGATGAGAAACGTGAAAATCTTTGACAGAGGTCATTAATTTTATTGCTTGTGTTTCAAAAAGTAGTTCCTAGGCTATTTACATACTTGATATTAACACCTAAGAAGATGAATGTGCTGAAGATATAAAGTTGAAAGCAAATTGTGTTTGCTGTCTCCTTCTAAATATAATTCATGGCTTAGAAAAGATCCTTATGGTTCATGATCAAATATTTCCTTGTTGTTACATTTGATGTTTGCCGCAGTGACACTGAACATCCTTGGGTCTTTTGATTCTAAGACATTTAGCTTCCTGGTGGATATTGGTACTAAAAGTGAAATTATTACAATTCATCTTAGTAGGCCCAATTCCTCTTTGAATTAACTGATATGAGTGTCATGAGTTGGAAAAGATTTTCAGTTTAGGAAAACAAAATATATTTAATTTATAAAAGAGAAACTTGAATCTCAGAAATTACACAGTGTCATCTTACTTGTCTTATTTCATTCACTTTTAAAGTTCACCTTTATTAGTGGAAGGGGACATGGGTAAACTTATGGCTGATTCATGTTGATGTTGGTAGAAACCAAACAATACTGTTAAGCAATTATCCTTCAATTAAAAATCAATAAAGTGAAAAAAATTAACCTTTATTGAGATAGTCACAAAATTGCAAGAATTTATAGCATACATTATGGTGACTTTATATATACATATCGCTAAGAGTCGGACACAACTAAGCAACTTCACTTTCACTTTTCTCTTTCATGCATTGGAGAAGGAAATGGCAACCCCCTCAGGTATTCTTGCCTGGAGAATCCCAGGGACGGCAGAGTCTTGTGGGCTGCCATTTATGGGGTTGCACAGAGTCAGACACGACTGAAGAGACTTAGCTTAGCTATACATATATATACATATATACACACATTGTGAAAGAATTCCTACCATTTATCTGGTTAACATTTCTATCACTTGACATATTTATTTTTTGTGTGTCTGGGTGTGAGAAAATTTGATTTCTATTTTCTTAGAAAAGTTCAATTATACAATATAGTGTTATAAACATTATTTTTAAAGCTTTTTTTAGGGGGTACTGCCCCACCACAGCTTACAGGATCTTAGTTCCCTGATCAGAGATGGAACCCACATCCTCAGCAGTGAAAGCACATAGTCCTAACCACTGGAGCACCAGAAAATTCTCTATAAACTTTAGTCAGCATTGGATCATTGGATCCCCAAAACTAACTCATAGTAAAAGTTTAGACATTTTTACCAATCTTTCCTTACTTCTCCCATCCCTATACCTAACAACCATTTTTCTTCTTGGGGCGGCAGTGAGGAGATACCCCTTGTCCAAGGGAAGGAGAAGCAGCTGTGCTTTGCTGAAACAGCCGTGAAGAGATACCCCACGAACAAGGAAAGAGAAACCCAAATAAGATGGTAGGTGTTGCAAGAGGGCATCAGAGGGCAGACACACTGAAACCATAATGACAGAAAAAGAGTCAATCTGATCACATGGATCACAGCCTTGTCTACCTCAATGAAACTAAGCCATGCCCTGTGGGGCCACACAAGACGGGTGGGTCATGGTGGAGAGGTCTGAAAGAATGTTGTCCACTGGAGAAGGGAATGGCAAACCACTTCACTATTCTTGCTTAGAGAACCCCATGAATAGCATGAAAAGGCAAAATGATAGGACACTGAAAGAATAACTCCCCAGGTCGGTAGGTGCCCAATATGCTACTGGAGATCAGTGGAGAAATAATTCTAGAAAGAATGAAGGGATGGAGCCAAAGTAAAAACAATATCCAGTTGCAGATGTGACTGGTGATAGAAGCAAGGTCCGATGCTGTAAAGAGCAATATTGCATAGGAACCTTGAATGTCAGGTCCATGAATCAAGGGAAATTGGAAGTGGTCAGACAGGAGATGGCAAGAGTGAGCGTCAACATTCTAGGTATCAGCGAACTAAAATGGACTGGAATGGGTGAATTTAACTCAGATGACCATTATATCTATTACTGTGGGCAGGAATCCCTTAGAAGAAATGGAGTAGCCATCATGGTCAACAAAAGAGTCCAAAGTGCAGTTCAGTTCAGTTCAGTTCAGTTCTTAGTCATGTACGACTCATTGTGACCCCATGAATTGCAGCATGCTAGGCCCCCCTGTCCATCACCAACTCCCGGAATTCACTCAGACTCACATCCATTGAGTCAGTGATGCCATCAAGCCATCTCATCCTCTGTCATCCCCTTCTCTTCCTGCCCCCAAACCCTCCCAGCATCAGAGTCTTTTCCAGTGAGTCAACTCTTCGCATGAGGTGACCAAAGTACTGGAGTTTCAGCTTCAGTATCATTGTCTCCAAAGAACACCCAGGACTGATCTCCTTTAGAATGGACTGGTTGGATCTCCTTGCAGTCCAAGGGACTCCCAAGAGTCTTTTCCAACATCACAGTTCAAAAGCATCAATTCTTTACTGCTCAGCTTTCTTCATAGTCCAACTCCCACATCCATACATTACCACTGGAAAAACCATAATGAAAGTGTGGTACTTGGATGTAATCGAAAAAACGACAGAATGATCTGTTTGTTTCCAAGGCAAACCATTCAATATCACAGTAATCCAAGCCTATGCCTCAACCAGTAATGCTGAAGAAGCTGAAGTTGAATGGTTCTATGAAGACCTGCAAGACCTTTTATAACTAACACCTAAAAAAGATGTCCTTTTCATTATAGAGGACTGGAATGCAAAAGTAGGAAGTCAAGAAACACCTGGTGTAACAGGAAAATTTGGCCTTAAAATATGGAATGAAGAAGGGCAAAGGCTATCATAGTTTTGCCAAGAAAACACACTGGTCATAGCAAACATCCTCTTCCAACAACACAAGAGAAGGCTCTACACATGGACATCACCAGATGGGCAACACTGAAATCAGATTGATTATATTCTTTGCAGCCAAAGATGGAGAAGCTCTATACAGTCAGCAAAAACAAGACCAGGAGCTGACTGTGGCTCAGATCATGAACTCCTTATTGCCAAATTCAGACTTAAACTGAAGAAAGTAGGGAAAACCACTAGACCATCCAAATATGACCTAAATCAAACCCTTTATGATTATAAAGTGGAAGTGAGAAATAGATTTAAGGGATTGGATCTGATAGATAGACTGCCTGATGAGATATGGAATAAGGTTCATGACATTGTACAGGAGACAGGGATCAAGAACATCCCTATGGAAAAGAAATGCAAAAAAGCAAAATGGCTGTCTGTGGAGGCCTTACAAATAGCTGTGAAAAGAAGAGAAGAGAAGCAAAAGTGAAAAGGAAAGATATAAGCATCTGTATGCAGAGTTCCAAAGATTCTCAAGGACAGATAAAAAAAGCCTTCCTTAGCAATCACTGTAAAGAAAGAGAGGAAAACAGTAGAATAGGGAAGACTAGAAATATCTTAAAGAAAATTACAGATACCAAGGGAACATTTCATGCAAAATGAGCTTGATAAAGGACAGAAATGGTACAGACCTAACAGAAACAGAAGATATTAAGAAGAGGTGGCAAGAATACACAGAAGAACTGTACAAAAAAGATCTTCATGACCAAGACAATCATGATGGTGTGATCAATCATCTAGAGCCAGACATCCTGGAATGTGAAGTCAAGTGGGCCTCAGGAAGGATCAATACGGACAAAGGTAGTGGAGGTGATGGAATTCCATTTAAGCTATTTCAAATCCTGGAAGATGATGCTGTGAAAGTGCTGCACTCAATATGTCAGCAAATTTGGAAAACTCAGCAGTGGCCACAGAACTGGAAAAAGTAAGTTTTCATTCCAATCCCAAAGAAAGGGAATGCAAAAGAAAGCTCAAACTACTGCACAATTGCACTCGTCTCACACGCTAGTAAAGTAATGTTCAAAATTCTCCAAGACAGGCTTCAGCAATACGTGGACCGTGAACTGCCTGATGTTCAAGCTGGTTTTAGAAAAGGCAGAGGAACCATAGATCAAATTGCCAACATCCACTGGATCATGGAAAAAGCAAGAGAGTTCCAGAAAATCATCTATTCCTGCTTTGTTGACTATGCCAAAGCCTTTGACTATGTGGATCACTATAAACTGTGGAAAATTCTTCAAGAGATGGGCATATGAGATGCAGCGACCTGCCTCTTCAGAAACCTATATGCAAGTCAGGAAGCAACAGTTAGAACTGAACATGGAACAACAGACTGGTTCCAAACAGGAAAAGGAGTACATCAGGCTGTCTATTGTCACCCTGCTTATTTAACTTATATGCACAAGCTGGAATCAAGATTGCTGGGAGAAATATCATTAACCTCAGATATGCAGATGACAACACCATTATGGCAGAAAGTGAAGAGGAACTCAAAAGCCTCTTGATGAAATTGAAAGAGGAGAGTGAAAATGTTGGCTTAAAGCTCAACATTCAGAAAACAAAGATCATGGCATCTGGTCCTATCACTTTATGGGAAATTGATGGGGAAACAGTGGAAACAGTGTCAGACTTTCTTTTTTGGGGCTCCAAAATCACTGCAGATGATGATTGCAGTCATGAAATTAAAAGATGCTTACCTCTTGAAAGAAAAGTTATGGCCAACCTAGATAGCATATTGTAAAGCAGAGACATCAGTTTGCCAACAAATGTCCATCTTGTCAAGGCAAGGCTATGATTTTTCCAGTAGTCATGTATGGATGTGTAGTTGGATTGTGAAGAAAGCTGAGCGCTGAAGAATTGAAGCTTTTGAACCGTGGTGTTGGAGAAGACTCTTGAGAGTCCATTGGACTGCAACGAGATCCAACTAGTCCATCCTAAAGGAGATCAGTACTCGGTGTTCATTGGAAGGACTGATGCCGAAGCTGAAATCGCAATACTTTGGCTACTTCATGCAAAGAGTTGACTCATTAGAAAAGATCCTGATGCTGGGAGGGATTGGGGGCAGGAGGAAATGGGGACGACAGAGGATGAGATGCCTGGATGGCCTCAGGGACTCGATGGACATGAGTTTGAGTGAACTCCAGGAGCTGGTGATGGACAGGGAGGCTCGGGGTGCTGCAATTCATGGGGTCACAAAGAGTCGGACACAGCTGAGCAACTGAACTGAACTGCAGTGATATGAGTCTCTATATGAGTTTAATTTTTTTATTTTAGATTATATAAATAAGTCAGATCATAAATATTTGTCTTAATCTATTTGAATCATTACACTTAAGATAATGTCCTTAAGGTCTGTCCATATTTTTGAGAAAAAAAAGGCAAGGTGTTCTTCTTTCTTGTGGCTAAATGCTATTCAATTGTATAATTATACCACATCTCTTTATCCATTTATCCATTGATAGACACTGGATTTCTTTCCATATCTTGGCTATAGTGAGTAATGATGTGATGAATGTAGTACTTCTTACATCTCTTCAATATCCTGTTTTAATTTCCTTTGGGTGTTTACCCAGAAGTGAGATTGCTGGATCATATAATAATTCCATCTTTGGGCCTTTTGATTCTAAGACATTTAGTTTAATGTTTTGAGGCACTTACATACTATTTTCCATGGTGGCTGCACCAATGCAAATCCCCACCAAGAGGCTACAATCATTTCATTTACTCCACCTTCTTGCCAGCATTTGTTATCTCTTCTCTGTCTGACAATAGCCATCCTAATAGGTATGAGAAATATCTAAGTGTTATTTTAATTTACATTTCCCTAATAATTCGTGATGTGTGCACCTTTTCATGTTCTTCTTCATTTGTAAGTCTTCTTTCCGAAAATTATATTCTGTTCTTCTGCCCGTTGTTAAATCAGATTTGCATAAATCAGATTTGCATGTTTGAGGTTTTTTGCTTGATTTTTGCTATTGAGCTTTATGTCTTTATTATGCAGTTTGAATATTAACTCATTATCAGATATATAAATTGCTATTTTTTTTCCTATTACATAGGTTACCTTTTCACTTTGTTGATGGTTTCATTGCTTATGCAGAAGTTTTTCAGTTTGTTGTAGTCCCGCTTGTTTTATTTTTACTTTTGTAACATTTGTTTTTAGTGTCACATAAAAAAATAATTACCATGATAAATATCAAATAGTTGACTTACCATGTTTTCTTCTAGAAGTTTTGTGACTTTTGATCTTATGGTCAAGTCTTTGATCCATTTTGGATTGACTTTTATGTGTTTGTGTGTCTGTGTGTACAATATAAGACAAAAAACACTTTCTTTTGTGTATTAACTTGTATATCCACTTTTACCAGCACCATTTATTAAAAAGACTATTATTTCCCTATTGAATATTCTTGGCTTCATTGTAATAAGTTGATTTGACATGCATGCATATGTTTATTTCTGACGTCTCTCTTCTGTTTCATCGGACTATCTCAGTATCTTCTTATGTCAATATTCTCTTTTGCTTACAATAGCTTTGTGATAAAGTTTGAAATCAGAAACTGTGATTTCTTTAGGTGCATTCTTCTTTCTTGGAATTGGTTTGACTAATCAGTGTCCTTTGTACTTCTATACAAATTTCAGGTTTTGTTCTCTATTTCTGTGAAAAATTCCGTTGGAATTTCGATAGACATTTCATTGAATCTATAGATTGCTTTAAGTAGTAATGGACATTCTAAAAATATTAGAAGTTGGACTGTGAAGAAAGCTGAGTGCCAAAAATTGAGGCTTTTGAACTGTGGTATTGGAGAAGACTCTTGAGAGTCCCTTGGACTGCAAGGAGATCCAACCAGTCCATTCTAAAGGAAATCAGCCCTGGGATTTCTTTGGAAGGAATGATGCTAATGCTGAAACTCCAGTACTTTGGCCACCTCATGTGAAGAGTTGACTCATTGGAAAAGACTCTGATGCTGGGAGGGATTGGGGGCAGGAGGAGAAGGGGATGACAGGGGATGAGGTGGCTGGATGGCATCACTGACTCGATGGACGTGAATCTGCGTGAACTCCGGGAGATGGTGATGGACAGGGAGGCCTGGCGTGCTGTGATTCCTGGGGTCGCAAAGAGTCGGACACGACTGAGAAACTGAACTGAACTGAATTAAATAAAAAGCTAGAAGATTTGAAACACAGAAAGAGAGTCACAAACATAGAAAAAAAAATTTATGATTACCAGGGGTGACAAGTAGAGATGGAGGAATTGGGAGATTGGGATTGACAGATACACATTGCTATATATAAGAGAGATAACTAATGAGAACCTACTGTATAGCACAGGGACCTCTAGTTATTACTTTATAATGAACTATATGAGAAAAGAATTTAAAAAACAGTGGATATATATATATATATATATATATATATATATAATGTAACTGACTCAATTTTCTGTGCATGTGAAACTAACACAGTAAAAATATTTTTAAACATTAAGGAAAATCAAGGCTTCTAATCTGTAATTTTAATAAATCAAATGTTAATGTTAAAAAGTTAGGAGATAAAAATGATATAAATTTATAAATGAATTTATTAATTAAAACATAAATATTTACCAGCAGCTGCTATGAGCCAGGCACTGTTGTAGAAGAGAAAATAGAGTGTAGTAAGCAAGATAGATAATGGCACTTCCCTCAAACTGCTTACATTTTTGTAGGAAAATACACATTGGAAAAAAAAATGAAATATAATTTTAAGTACTAAAAAGATAATTAAGCAGGTTAAAAAAAAAAAAAAAAAACCTAAAGAGTTACATTAAGAGAAAGATTGACTCTTACCATCCCAGAGAACACATTTATTACTTGGATTTCAAGGAAGCCTGGAGGATCAAGCTTTTGCAGTTCCTTAGAAAGTCCTAGTTATTCAGTTGTGTTCGACTCTTTGCAAACGCATGGACTGTACAAACTCTTCTCTCCATGGGATTCTCCAGGCAAAAGTACTGGGGTGAGCAGCCATTCCCTTCTCCAGGGGATCTTTCTGACCCAGGGATAGAATTCAGATCTTCTGCATTTATCAGATGGATTCCCTACCACCTGAGCCATCAGGGAGTCCCTCATAGCAAGTTACAGTGAACAAAATTTGACCTAAATGGAAAGAAAATCCAAAAATTGGGGGTATATGTATATGTATGGCTGATTCACTGTGCTGTACAGGAGAAACTGACACAATATTGTAAAGCAACTATACTCCAATAAAAAATTAATCAAAAGAGAAGAAACTATACAGATTGTATTTAGGGATGCAAGTTGTAGTGTTTATCTCATAATCAGTACTGATATTTCAAATTCATATTAAAGATACAAAATGTTTAATTCAGTTCAGTTGCTAAGTCATGTCCAACACTTTGTGACCCCATGGACTGCAACATGCCAGGCCTCCCTATAGATCACCAACTTGCAGGGTATATACAAACTAATGTTCATTGAGTCAGTGATGCCATCCAACCATGTCATCCTCTATTGTCCCCTTTTCTTCCCAGCTTCAATCTTTGCCATAATCAGGTCCTTTTCAAATGAGTCAGTTCTTCACATCAGGTGACCAAATTATTGGAGTTTCAGCTTCAGCATCAGTCCTTAAAATGAATATTCAGAACTGAGTTCCTTTAGGATGGACTGATTGGATCTCCCTACAGTCCAAGGGACTGTCAAGAGTCTTCTCCAACACCATAGTTCAAAAGCATCAATTCTTCGGCACTCAGCTTTCTTTATAGTTCAACTCTCACATCCATACATGACTATTGGAAAAAACAGCTTTGACTAGACGGACCTTTGTTGGCAAAGTAATGTATCTGTTTTTTAATATGCTGTCTAAGTTGGTCATAAATTTTCTTCCAAGGAGCAAGGATCTTTTAATTTCATGGCTGCAGTCACCATATGCAGTTATTTGGGAGCCCCCCAAAATAAAGTCTGTCTCTGTTTCCATTGTTTTCCCATCTATTTCCCATGAAGTGATGGGACCAGATGCCATGATCTTAGCTTTCTGAACGTTGAGGTTTTAGCCAACTTTTTCACTTTCCTCAGGAGGCTCTTTAGTTCTTGTTTTTTGCCATAAGAGTGGTTTCATCTGTGTATCTGTGGTTATTGATATTTCTCCTGGCATCTTGATTCCAACTTGTACTTCATCCAGCCCAGCATTTCT
This sequence comes from Capricornis sumatraensis, assembly GCF_032405125.1. Lineage (NCBI taxonomy): Eukaryota > Metazoa > Chordata > Mammalia > Artiodactyla > Bovidae > Capricornis > Capricornis sumatraensis. Next base: position 121,550,188 of record NC_091071.1, on the reverse strand, counting down.
CATGATGTACTCTGCATATAAGTTAAATAAGCAGGGTGACAATATACAGCCTTGACATACTCCTTTCCTGGTTAGGAACCAGTCTGTTGTTCCATGTCACATTCAAACTGTTGCTTTCTGACTGGCATATAGATTTCTCAGGAGGCAGGTCAGGTGGTCTGGTATTCCCATCTCTTTCAGAATTTTCTATGGTTTTTTTCTGATCCACAGAGTCAAAGGCTTTGGCATAGTCAATAAAGCAGCAGTGGATGTTTTTCAAGAACTCTCTTACTTTATAATGATCCAGCATAGGTGGGCAAATTGATCTCTGGTTCCTCTGCCTTTTCTAAATCCAGTTTGAACATCTGGAAGTTCACGGTTCATGTACTGTTGAAGCCTGACTTGAAGAATTTTGAGCATTACTTTGCCAGCATGTGAGATGAAGGCAATTGTGTGGTAGTTTGAGCATTCTTTGGCATTGCCTATCTTTGGGTTTGGAATGAAAACTGACCTCTTCCAGTCCTGTGTCCACTGCTGAGTTTTCCAAATTTGCTGGCATATTGAGTGCAGCACTTTCACTGCATCATTTTCCATGATTTGAAATAGCTCAGCTGGAGGTCCATAACTAACACTAGCTTTGCTCATAGCGATGCTTCCTAAGGCCCACTTGACTTCACATTCCAGAATGTCTGGCTCTACGTGAGTGATCATACCATTATGATTATCTGGTTGTGAATATCTTTTTTTGTACAGTTCTTCTGTGTATTATTTCCCACCTATTCTTAATATCTTCTGTTTCTCTTAGGATCATACTATTTCTGCCCTCTATTGTGCCCATCTTTTCATGAAATGTTCCCTTGATATCCCTAATTTTCATGAAGAGATCTCTAGTCTTTCCCATCCTGTTGTTTTCCTCTATTTCTTTGCATTGATCACTGAGGAAGGCTTTCATATCTCTCCTTGCTATGGAACTCTGCATTCAAAGGGGTATATCTTTCATTTTCTCCTTTTCCTTTCACTTGTCTTCTATTCTATTTGTGAGCTATTTGTAAGGCCTCCTCAGACAACCATTTTGCCTTTTTGCATACCTTTTCTTGGCCATTGTCTTGATCCCTGCTTCCTGTACAATGTCATGAACCTCCATCCATAGTTCATTAGGTACTCTGCCTATCAGATCTAATCCTTTGAATCTATTTGTCATTTCCACTGTAGAATTGTAAGGTATGTGATTTAGGTCATGCCTGGATTGTCTAGTGATTTTCCCTACTTTCTTCAATTTAAATCTGAATTTGGCAATAAGGAGTTCATGATCTGAGCCACAGTCATCTCCTGATCTTGATTTTGCTGAATGTATAGAGCTTCTCCATCTTTGGCTGCAAAGAATATAATCAATCTGATTTTAGTATTGACCATCTGGTGGTGTTCATGTGTAGAGTCTTCTCTTGTGTTGTTGAAAGACAGTGTTTGCTATGATCAGTGAGTCTCTTAGCAAAACTGTGTTAGACTTTCCCCTGCTTCATTCTGTACTCCAAGGCCAAATATGCCTGTTACTCCAGGTGTTTCTTGACTTCCTACTTTTGCATCCCAGTCTCCTATAATGAGAAGGACAGCTTTTTTTGCGTGTTAATTCTAGAAGGTCTTTAGGTCTTCATAGAACTGTTCAACTTTAACTTCTTCAGCATTACTGGTCAGGGCACAGAATTGGATTACTGTGATATTGAATGGTTTGTCTTGGAAATGATTAGAGATCATTCTGTCATTTTTGAGATTACATCCAAGTACTACATTTTGGACTCTTTTGTTGACTATGATGGCTACTCCATTTCTTCTAAGGTATTGGTGACCACAGTAGTTAATATAATGGGCATCTGAGTTAAAATCACCCATCCCAGTCCATTTTATGCTGGGAAAGATTGAGGGCAGGAGGAGAAGGGGACGACAAAGGATGAGATGGTTGGATGGCATCACCAACTCAATGGACATGTGTTTGGGTAGACTCCAGCAGTTGGTGATAGATATGGAGGCCTGGCATGCTGCAGTTCATGGGATCACAAAGAATCAAACACGACTGAGCGACTGAACTGGACTTAAGTCCAATTTAATTCACTGATTCCTAAAATGCCAACGTCCGCTCTTGCCATCTCCTGTTTTACCACTTCCAATTTGCCTTGATTCATGGACCTAACATTCTAGGTTCCTATGCAGTATTGCCGTTTACAGCATCGAACCTTGCTTCCATCACAGTCACATCTGCAGCTGGATGTTGTTTTTGCTTTGGCTCCGTCTCTTCATTCTTTCTAGAGTTATTTCTCCACTGATCTCCAGTAACATATTGGGCACATACCAAACAGGGGAGTTCGTCTTTTTGTGTCCTATCATTTTGCCTTTCATACTGTTCATGGGGTTCTCAAGGCAGGAATAATAGAGTGGTTTGCGATTCCTTTCTCCAGTGGACCACATTTTGTCAGAACTCTCCACCATGACCCCTCCATCTTGGGTGACCCTACACAATATTATTCATAGTTTCACTGAGTTAAACAAGGCTGTGGTCCGTGTGATCAGATTGTTTAGTTTTCTGTAATTGTGGTTTTCCTTCTGGTTGCCCTCTTATGGAGAAGGATAAGAGGCTTATGGAAGCTTCCTGGTGGGAGAGACTAACCGAGAGGAAAACTGGATCTTGTTCTGATGGGTGGGTCCATGATCAGTAAATCTTTAATCCAATTTTCTGTTGATGGGTGGAGCTGTGTTATTCACCTGGGGCCAAACTATGATGGAGGTAATGAAAATAATGGTGACCTCCTTCAGAAGGTCCCATGCATGCAGTGCTATGCTCAGTGCCCCCAATCCTGTAGGAGGCCACTGCTGACCCATGCCTCCGTCAGAGACTCCTGGACACTCATGTGTAAGTCTGAGTCAGTCTCTCATGGGGTCAGTGATCCTTTCTCCTGGGTCCTGGTGCACACAAGTTTCTGTTTGTACCCTCCAAGGGGCTGTTTCCCAGCCCTGTGTAAGTTCTGGTAGCTCTACTCTGGGGTTAATATAGACCTCCAAAAGGGTTTATGCTATACCAAGGTCTGCTACACCCCGAGCTGCTCCCCCTGCAGCAGTCCTCTGCTGACCCGTAACTCCACAGAGGACACTCAAACACAGTTCTGTCTCAGCCTCTGTCAGGTCTCTGGGTCCTGGTGCACACAAGGTTTGTCTGAGCCATCTGAGTATCTCTGGCGTGTATGAGGTTTGATTCTGAATGTGATTTTACCCTTTCTACCATCTTGCTGGGGCTTCTCTTTTACCCTTGGAAGTGGGGTATCTCCTCATAGCTGCTCCAGAGCCATGCAGCCATAATTATTAAAAAAATAATTAAAGATTAGAAAATTTAGGTTCAAAAAAACAAGCAAACCACAATATTAGTACAACACAGAGACCTGTGTTCTCACCTCTGGGTGCTCTAAATATTACCTAATATGCTCATCAACAGACAGGCTAGGAGATCACTGCAACTGTGGCCTTGGAAAAGTCAGTGGATATGCCTTTTTTGTCAGGCAAATGAGGCATCCCCACTTGTATCACTAACTTCCAATTATATGTCTAAGATGAGTGCATCTGATGCAGACTTGGCTTCTTTAACATCCAGGAAAGCTATAAAAATATATGATATTTTCAGTTTTAGATTATGAAGCACACTTTGTCTCCTAAATGCATAGTTTATTAAAACACAGGAGACAGTTTCAGAAAACAAGCATCAAAACAATGATAAACATCTCCCACAGTGGATAAAAGGATCAAGCTGCAATTCCAGGACATGCTTTCATCTTCCTCTGCCTTCAATGTCTTCACTTCCTCATCTGCAAAACTAAAGAGTAGGATCAAATTATTGCTGAAGTAACTTACATCTTTCCCATTTTAAAATTCACTAATTCAAAGTTAAATGACAAGGACAGTTAAAATGCAATATTCAGAAAATAGACAAATGAAGCAAAATGAGAAAAGGATTCTCTGAGTCAAATAAGAAATTCAGTGCATTCTTGTTATTACAAAATGATGACAAAATGCAGATGTATGAAAGAGAGAAAGAGAGACTGAGAAAAAACACTATGTAGAGAAACTGATATGTATTTATGAGACAGTTGAATTTTTCTTAGAAACTCAATGAGCCAAACTTACTGGTAAAAGAAGATAATCATGAATATTCTGCAGCTTCACATTCGTAGTAGTGTTCACGAGATAAAACTCACAATGCTGAATGCCTAACCTGAAGGGGGAAAAAGTCTATGACTATAAGAAGGGTTTATCACTTATTCATTCATTCAACAAACATTTTGCTTTATCTTCTACATTATTAAGAATGAAATACATGCTCCCAGTTGAAAATGACTCACAGTCTAGAAATTAATGATTGCAACAGTATCGCAAAAGTCAAAAAATCAGTAGCACATGTAATATCAGAGGACAGAGGAAGAGTATTTAAACCAAGAATTATGAAAATATTTCCAAGAGGAGATAAAATTGAATCTTGAAGGAAGAAAAGAACTCACCAGGAGGATAAGAAGAGGATGCTTGTTTTAGGAAAAAAGAGAACATATGACCTGAGAAAATAAAACTGAAAAAATGTGTTTGACTTAATTTGAGGATTCAAGGTCATCACAGGTGAGATGGTGGTTGTTGTCATTTTTCAGCTGCTGTCATGTCAGTGCTTTGCAACGCCATGGACTGAAGCATGACAGGCTACTCTGTCCTCCACTATCTACCCGAGTTTGCTCAAATTCATGTCCATTGATTCAGTGATGTTATCTAACCGTCTCATTTTCTACTGCCCCCTTCTCCTTTTGCCTTCAATCTTTCCCAGAATCAAAATAAGTCAGCTATTCGCATCACGTGGCCAAACTATTGGAGCTTCAGTTTGATCATCAGCCATTCCAGTGAATATTCAGGGTTGATTTCCTTTTAGATTGACTGGTTGGATTTCCTTGCTGTCCAAGGGACTCTCAAGAGTCTTCTCCAGCACCACAATTTGAAATCATCAATTCTACAGCACTAAGCATTCTTTATGGACCAAATCTCACATTGATACATGACTACTGGAAAAGCCATAGCTTTGACTATATTCATCTTTGTAATTAAAGTGACATCTCTGCTTTTTGATACACTGTCAAGGTTTGTCATAGCTTTCCTTCCAAGGAGCAAGGGTCTTTTCATTTCGTCGCTGCAGTCACCATTCACAGTGATTTTGGAGCCCAAGAAAGTAAAATCTGTCACTGCTTCCACTTTTTCCCTTTCTATATGCCATGAATTGATGGGACAAGATGGCCTGATCTTAGTTTTTTGAATGTTGAGTTTCAAGCCAGCTTTTTCATGCTTCTCTTTCACCTTCATCAAGACACTCTTTATTAGTTCCTCTTCATTTTCTGCCATTAGAGTGCATCATCTACCTATCTGAGGTTGTTGATATTTCTTCCAGTGATCTTGATTCCATCTTGTAATTCATCCAGCCTAGTATGTTGCATGATGTACTCTGCATATAAGTAAGTTCAATAATCTAGGTGACAATATACAGTGTTGTCATACCCCTTTCTGAATTTTGAACCAATCCATTGTTCCATGTCTGGCTGCAACTGTTACCTCTTAAAATGGTGGGTATATATGGAAAAAGGACTCTGGAAACCCAAGACATGAGGCTCATCCCACTTGGTTTTGTGTTTCTTGCCAAGTGGTTGGTGCTAAATTCTGGAAACTACAATGTGGCACAGAAGATTTTGGGACAAGAGAGTTCCAAGGCCAGAGTTGGGGATTTTGGAGGTTGGAAGCAACAGGACAAATTAAAGGATGATTCTAATAATGCACAAAGCAAGCTATGAAAAATCCAAGGCAAGGGAATGGAGATTAAAAAATAACAATAGCATCAAAGAAAATATGGAAGATTGTTTAAGAAGATGCTTGAGTGTGAATCTTCAAGCCCCCCATCAAAATGTTTTCAATCTGAAACACGGGAAAGAAAAATGTGTGTGTGTGTGTGTGTGTGGTGGAAAATCTAAGAGGGTACATTATCATATCATAGTTGTTTTGTGGTCATTATTCAGATTGCCGTATTTCCTAAATGTTAGCGTTTTTATAAGGCTAATATATTCAAGAAACTGTTGTTTTATGGGAAAAAAAAAGGAATTTTTATTGCAACTTTAAAGCAAGTAATATTTAGCTCCTCAGAAAAGAAAAAGGCAGGCTTTCAGCTGTGGGAAATAAATTAAACAAGATAATGCATTTGGTATTACTCTGACTTGGGCTAGGGATAGTGAGAGGAGGACAAAAACTAAGTAAACCATCCAAACATATGGGGGATAAGTGTAGAATGTAAAGGGGAAGAGAACAATCATCCTCCTCTTGAAAAATTATTGATCTTGTCTTATGGATGGTAGTAATAGTAAGAATTGAGGGAGCTATAGTTGAAGAAGTAATTTGAAGGCAAATTGGGGTTAATTTTGATAGGTGACCTGGGCTGTGACACAGTGAGGGATAGCTTTCAGAATTTGGAAAACAATAGGAGAAAAATCAGGACCTGGGAGAACTGAAAGGGTTTCTAAGATTGGGAGAGATGGAAGAGATACACTTTGATAGCTGATTCTAATTTTATCCAATAGGTACAAAATAGAAAAAGGCATTTCAGACAGCAGAATTATCACATGTGAAGAGGTGATTATTCAGTGACAAGGCATGTTTACAGCACTATGAAAGACCAGGCATATTGGAATGACAGGGTATCTGTGTGTGTGTGTGTGTGTGTGTGTGTGTGTGCATGCACACATATGCGTATGTGTGCACATGTGCACATTTGGGCTAGAGGTGCTGAATATATGATGAAGCACTCATATGTTGAGAGAGAACTTAACTGCTGAAGAGGGCATGAAATTAGAGAGGTAGGAGCCAAGTTTTAGAGGGTCTTATAGAGAAACACTGCAGATGGTGATTGCAGCCATGAAATTAAAAGATGCTCATTCCTTGGGAGAAAAGTTATGACCAACCTAGATAACATATGCAAAAGCAGAGACATTACTTTGACGATTAAGTTCTGTCTAGTCAAGGCTATGGTTTTTCCTGTGGTCATGTATGGATGTGACAGTTGGACTGTGAAGATGGCTGAGTGCCGACGAATTGATGATTTGAACTGTGGTGTTGGAGAAGACTCTTGAAAGTCCCTTGGACTGCAAGGAGATCCAACCAGTCCATTCTGAAGGAGATCAGCCCTGGGATTTCTTTGGAAGGAATGATGCTAAAGCTGAAACTCCAGTACTTTGACCATCTCATGCGAAGAGTTGACTCGTTGGAAAAGACTCTGATGCTGGGAGGGATTGAGGGCAGGAGGAGAAGGGGACGACAGAGGATTAGATGGCTGGATGGCATCACTGACTCAATGAACGTGAGTCTGAGTGAACTCCAGGAGATAGTGATAGACAGGGAGGCCTGGAGTGCTGCGATTCATGGGGTCGCTAAGAGTCAGACACAACTGAGCTACTGAACTGAACTGAACTGATAGTCAATCCCAATGAGTCTGACCTTCATCTGACAATGTGTCATTAAGATCTATGATGAGGTTTGTAATTTTGAAAGATCTATCCTTATCATAGACAATGAAGGAAGGTAGGATAGAGACAAAATTAAGTCATCCTGTTTATCCCACCTATCCTCAAATTTTATTTGGTATATTAATCTCTGAGGACCTCATGAAAAAGTATCAGAAAAAGATTCTGATCCACTGTTTGGAGCCAGAGTTTTTGTATTTACAAGATTTCTATAAGCCTGAAGGTATTGGCTTATGAGACACATGGGCAAGAGTTTGAATAGTAAGGGTTCAGTTCAGCTCAGTCACTCAGTTGTGTCCGACTCTTTGCGACCCCATGAATCACAGCACTCCAGGCCTCCCTGTCCATCACCATCTTCTGGAGTTCACTCAGACTCACGTCCATCGAATCAGTGATGCCATCCAGCCATCTCATCCTCTGACGTTCCCTTCTCCTCCTGCCCCCAATCCCTCCCAGCATCAGAGTCTTTTCCAATGAGTCAACCCTTCACATGAGGTGGACAAAGTACTGGAGTTCCAGCTTTAGCATCATTCCTTCCAAAGAAATCCCAGGGCTGATCTCCTTCAGAATGGACTGGTTGGATCTCCTTGCAGTCCAAGGGACTTTCAAGAGTCTTCTCCAACACCACAGTTCAAAAGCATCAGTTCTTCGATGCTCAGCCTTCTTCACAGTCCAACTGTCACATCCATACATGACCGCAGGAAAAACCATACCCTTGACTGGACAGACCTTACTAGGCAAAGTAATGTCTCTGCTTTTGAATATGCTATCTAGGTTGGTCATAATTTTTCTTCCACGGAGTAAGCGTCTTTTAATGGCATGGCTGCAGTCACCATCTGCAGTGATATTGGAGCCCCCAAAAAGAAAGTCTGACACTGTTTCCACTGTTTCCCCATCTATTTGCCATGAAGTGATGGGACCAGATGCCATGATCTTCGTTTTCTGAATGTTGAGCTTTAAGCCAACTTTTTCACTCTCCTCTTTCACTTTCATCGAGAGGCTTTTTAGCTCCTCTTCGCTTTCTGCCATAAGGGTGGTGTCATCTGCATATCTGAGGTTATTGATATTTCTCCCGGCAATCTTGATTCCAGCTTGTGTCTCTTCCAGTCCAGCGTTTCTCATGATGTATTCTGCATAGAAGTTAAATAAGCAGGGTGACAATATACAGCCTTGACATATTCCTTTTCCTATTTGGAACCAGTCTGTTGTTCCATGTCCAGTTCTAACTGTTGCTTCCTGGCCTGCATACAGATTTATCAAGAGGCAGGTCAGGTGGTCTGGTATTCCCATCTCTTTCAGAATTTTCCACAGTTTATTGTGATCCACACAGTCAAAGACTTTGGCATAGTCAAGAAAGCAGAAATAGATGTTTTTCTGGAACACTCTTGCTTTCTCCATGATCCAGGAGATGTTGGCAATTTGATCTCTGGTTCCTCTGCATTTTCTAAAACCAGCTTGAACATCAGGGAGTTCACAGTTCATGTATTGCTGAAGCCTGGCTTGGAGAATTTTGAGCATTAGTTTACTAGCATGTGAGATGAGTGCAATTGTGCAGTAGTTTGAGCATTCTTTTGCATTACCTTTATTTGGAATTGGAATGAAAACTGGGCCTTAGAAAGCATCACTGCGAACAAAGCTAGTGGGTTGATGGAATTCTAGTTGAGCTGTTTCAAATCCTGAAAGATGATGCTGTGAAAGTGCTGCACTCAATATGCCAGCAAATTTAGAAAACTCAGCAGTGGCCACAGGACTGGAAAAGGTCAGTTTTTATCCAATTCCAAAGAAAGGCAATGCAAAAGAATGCTCAAACTACCACACAATTGCACTCATCTCACATGCTAATAAGGTAATGTTCAAAAAAGTAAGGGTAAAAAGTCATTTTTCTGACCGTTATGAAGGGTTGAGGCTGTAACTGTTGTCATACACGTGTTTAGTATTAACCAGGTGATTTCCTGGTTAATAATATTCATGATCATTAGCATGCATGAATTTCAATTATTCCTTGGTATAACCTCTTGAGAATGTTCACATAGGCTTGTTTCCTCTACACCTTACCTTCTGTATAAATCAAAACCACATCCTATTGGCATGTTTCTCTTCTTTGTATAAATACCCATTTCATGAAGTTAAATGTCTAACTGATTTTTCTAATAGAAACATAAAAACAGATAACAAACTATAATGCATTTTTCTAATATTCACAGGATAAAGTTATTCACATGATAAAGTTTTTACTCCAAACTGGAGATGTGGTTGGTATAAAGTTGTTCGTTTTCAAACTATGTTTGAACACTAACATAACAAGGCTTCTGGTTCCTCTCCTGTACAAACAGATTTGAGAATCTGTATTTGGCAGTAAAAGGAACTTTCTTATGTTTCAATATTATTCCAGTGATGTGTGCATATTGCTGTACTTGGTCATTGATTTTAGATCAAAGTGTTACTGGGTATTCATTATCCAAACTCAAAAAGAAAGCTTCTGTCAAATTTTTATTTTTTTTCCTATTGGGTCAAGCAATTCCCTAAAGTAACTTTTCCTTCATTATCTGACATAAATTTGTATATGATTTGCAAGAATAGCAAATAAATAGGAGCTTGTTTTAGTTGTGATATATTTTCTCAGGTTCACTTGAGGCTTTTATTTCTTCCTGTGCTGTGCTGTGCTGTGCTTAGTCACTTAGTCATGCCTGGCTACTTGCAACCCCATGGACTGTAGCCTGCGACGCTCTTCTGTCCATGGAATTATGCAGGGAAGAGTACTGGAGTGCCCTCCTCCAGTTATTTATTTTTATCTCATATTTATTCTTTCTTACCTTCTGGACTCTTTTCTAGTTTCACCTGGGAAATTTTCATACTCAAATAATTTTATTCCTCTAAGTTTATCTTAAAAAATAGATATCTATCAAATAAAAGCAAAAAAAAAAAAAAAAAGGTGGTGAGATTTTTTTTTTAAGGTATCCATTAGATATATTGTCAAAAACTGTGAAGGATCAGAGGTTTTACTTTCTTGCAAGCCATTAAGTTCACCAGCCAGTTTCAATGTTCTGTGAGAGGATGTAAGCAAGACTCCTAGGTCAGAATCATAGGACATTTATTCCCAGAAATCAGAGCATAGCATCCCTAAACCTGCTGGTTTTCTTCTTTCCTCAGACTAGTTCCACAAGGTGAGAGAGTGGAGATCCCCAGATGGATGCTGTCCACTCAGTGAGTTCCTATCACTGCCAAAGAACCCTAAGCTTAGGAAATCCAAATCTTTTATTTCTGCTAGAAGAAGTTATGATCTTTATTATATGGATAGTAAACAAATCTGTCTTTTACTCTGAAGGGAGACACCATTTCTATACTCCTAAGCTGCTCACTCTATAAACATCCTTGAAAAAACTGTTGAACAGAAAAACTGTCAGTATCACTGGTTGAAAGACGTATAGGAATGTGAGAGGCCCAAGGACAATCATCTTCCAACACTTATCAGCAGACTTCTCTAATTTAAGATATTAACTTTATTTTGGCCTGTTGGGTAAAGCCAGTCCCTAAAGTCAGTCTTCTTTCATTGTTTGACATAAACTTAACTTTGTATATGATATGCAAGAATAATGGATGTATAGGAATTTGACTTTGCTGTGAAATCTTGACAAATATAAAAGTTTATTTTTTAAATTTCATTTTGACATGTTGCCACCATGAAAAGTCATCATTACATTTCTCAAAGAGGGAAACATTAAAGAGTCTTAGATTTTGAAAGTCATGAATTTAATTGTGGTTTTGTTATAGCTAGATGAACAACTTCGGACAGTATGTCTCGCCTGTCTAAACCTCAGACACCAGTAACCTAGGGAAGGCATACTGCTGCTGCTAAATCACTTCAGTCATGTCCGAGTCTGTGTGACCCCATAGGCAGCAACCCACCAGGCTCCCCCATCCCTGGGATTCTCCAGGCAAGAACACTGGACTGGTTTACCATTTCCTTCTCCAATGCATGAAAGGGAAAAGTGAAAGGGAAGTCGCTCAGTTATGTCCGACTCTTCGCGACCCCATGGACCACAGCCTACCAGGCTCCTCTGTCCATGGGATTTTCCAGGCAAGAGTACTGGAGTGGGGTGCCATCGCCTTATCCAGGGAAGGCATACTAGTAATTCTATAATGTAGATCTCCCAGACAATACCTGGATCATTGATGACATTCACTGAATATGTCTTTGGTGCATATCCTTCTTTCCTTCCCTTACTCTGAGAGTTTACTCCTATAATTAGGAGCATACTTGCCTTCTGACTTAATTCTAAGTAGTTGAAAGAAGAGCTCAACCTGTCTACGATTTACTTTCAAGTTATTCTATGACTTATCAAAGCAGGGAAAGAAAAAGGAAATATAATCTGGACCAGTGTATTTAGAGGTACAAAAAACAGATACACTGGACCGCAAAACTTATTGAAAAAAAATAATAATAAGCAATTGTTACAGTGATGTAACTTGATTGGAGTTATCTATAGGCACCTTGTATAATGATTGGAAAGAAGCACAAACATTGGAGCTATGCCATCTTAAACCCAACACTGTTGGCTTTGTTCATAAACTTGAAAGGTTATCAAACCTGAATGATTTTAATGTTCTATGAGTAAAATGAGCTTTAAAATATGCATATACCCTTTTGTTGGGATTTAATGAAATAAAAAGGTGAAACACCTAACATGCTATATTACAGATGTGTTAAAAAACAGTTTATTTCCTCCAAAAATTAGCTATTTCTTCTGAATCTAATATTTGTGTTATAAATCTTTCTCTTAAGTATAAATTTGAGGCCTTCCTGATGATGCTTGAGAGACATTTCACTTGACCTGCTCTTCATTCCAACTATATCCTGCTTATTCCTCAAACTACCAGAATTCACAAATGAGTGACTAATATCAGTTTTTCTTAAGTGAATTTTCTTAAACATGACCCCTTTTACTGACTACAACCCTGAATTGCATGCATGCATGCTAAGTCGCTTCAGTCATGTTCAATTCTGTGTGATTCTACTAACTATAACTTGCCAGGCTTCTCTGTCCATGGGATTCTCCGGGCAAGAATACTTGAGTTAGTTGTAAAACTCAGTTCAGTTCAGTTCAGTCTCTCAGTCATGTCTGACTCTTTGGGACCCTATGGACTGCAGCACTCCAGGCCTCCTTGTCCATAACTAAATCCCAGAGTTTACTCAAACTCATGTCCATTAAGTCAGTGATGCCATCCAACCATCTCATCCTCTGTCACTCCCTTCTCCTCCTGCATTAAATCTTTCCCAGCATCAGGGTCTTTTCCTTTGAATCAGTTATTTGCATCAGGTGGACAAAATATCAGAGTTTCAGCTTTAGTATCAGTCCTTACAATGAACATTCAAGAATGATTTCCTTTAGATGGACTGGTCGGATCTCCTTGCAGTCCAAGGGGCTCTCAAGCATCTTCTCCAACATCACAGTTCAAAAGCATCTCAATTATTCAGCACTCAGCTTTTTTATAGTCCAACTGTCACATCCATACATGACTACTGGAAATACCAGAACTTGGATAAGATTGACCTTTATTGGCAAAGTAATATATCTGCTAAAATGAAGAGCATGGCATCTGGTCCCATCACTTCCTGGGGAATAGATGGGGAAATAGTGGAAACAGTGTCAGACTTTATTTTGGGGGGCTCCAAAATCACTGCAGATGGTGATTGCAGCCATGAAATTAAAAGATGCTTACTCCTTGGAAAGAAAGTTAAGACCAACCTAGATAGCATATTCAAAAGCAAAGACATTACTTTGCCAACAAAGGTCCGTCTAGTCAAGGCTATTTTTTTCCAATGGTCATGTATGGATGTGAGAGTTGGACTGTGAAGACAGCTGAGCGCCAAAGAATTGATGCTTTTGAACTGTGGTGTTGGAGAAGACTCTTGAGAGTCCCTTGGACTGCAAGGAGATCCAACCAGTCCATTCTAAGGGAGATCACCCCTGGGTGTTCTTTGGAAGAAATGATGCTAAAGCTGAAACTCCAGTACTTTGGCCACCTCATGTGAAGAGTTGACTCATTGGAAAAGACTCTGATGCTGGGAGGGATTGGGGGCAGGAGGAAAAGGGGACGACAGAGGATGAGATGGCTGGATGGCATCACTGACTGGATGGACGTGAGTTTGAGTGAACTCTGGGAGTGATGAACAGGGAGGGCTGGCTTCCTGTGATTCATGGGGTCGCAAAGAGTCTGACACGACTGAGCAACTGAACTAAACTGAACTGAACTGAATGTCTCTGCTTTTTCATGTGCTGTGTAGGTTGGTCATAGCTTTTCTTCTAAGGAACATGTGTCTTTTAATTTCATGGCTTCAGTCACCATCTGCAGTGATTTTGGACCCCCCAAAAAATAATCTGTCACTGTTTTCATTATTTCCCCATCTATTTGCTGTGAAGTGATGGGACCAGATGCCATGATCTTAGTTTTCTAAATGTTGAGTTTTAAGCCAACTTTTTCACTCTCCTCTTTCACTTCCATAAAAAGGCTCTTTAGTTTTCACTTTCTGCCATAAGGGCGGTGACATCTCCATATTTGAGTTTATGGTATTTATCCTTGCAGTCTTGATTCCAGCTTGTGCTTCTTCCAGGCCAGCGTTTCTCATGATGTTAAGTTAAATAAGCAGAGTGACAATATACAGCCTTGACATACTCCTTTCCCGATTTGGAGCCGGTCTCTTGTTCCATGTCCAGTTCTAACTGTTGCTTCTTGGCCTGCATACAGATTTCTCAGGAGGCAGGTCAGGTTGTCTGGTATTCCCAACTCTTTAAGAATTTTCCAGTTTTTTGTGATCCACAAAATAAAAGGCTTTGATGTAGTCAATAAAGCAGAAGTAGTTGTAAAATTAACTAACAATTATAATGGGAATTTACTGTACCATACTCTAGGAAATCTTTTGGATCCAGGGATTGAACCTATGTCCCTTATATCTAGCCTGCATTGTTGGGGTGATCCTTTACCACTAGCACCACCTAGAAAGCCCACAATCCTGAAATAAACCCATCCAAATCCAATGCCAAGTCACCCTCTCTGACCATTCTGTCAAGCATGTTTCATTCTGTATGTTGTGATAGATTTTTCTAAAAATAGCCACAGCAATATTGCTAGTCCCCCCATACTCTGTGAAGACCTTGCCACTCCCTATCAAGAAGTTGAGTATTTCCCCTTCTTTTAGGCAGACCCCTGGTTACCAGGACATGGAAGCAACCTAAAAGTCCATCAACAGATAAATGGCTAAAGATGTGATACATATATACAATGGAATGTTACCTGGTCATAAAAAATAATGAAATAATGGCATTTATGGCAACATGGATGGACCTAGAGATGATTATACTAAGCGATGTAAGTCATATAGAGAAAGACAAATATCTTTGATGTCACTTATTGTGGCATCTAAAAAAAGAGTCACACAGATTAACTTATTTACAAAACAGAAATAGACTCACAGACTTAGAGAAGGAACTTATAGTTACTAGGGGAAGGGCTGGGGGAGGAAGGATTGATTGGGAATTTGAGGTTGAACAGAAAAGCTTAAGATTCTCCAAATGCCTCCTTAAATTGGGCTACAGGCACCTCACTTTCCTCATCTGATCTCTGATTCTTAATCTTTTTCTAAATATATTTCCCTGACAAAATCCTAGCCTGTATCTGTAATCCAGAAGAAAAGTTATGACCAACTTAGACAGCATATTAAAAAGCATAGACATTACTTTGCCAACAAAAGTCTGTCTAGTCAAGGCTATGGTTTTTCCAGTAGTCATGTATGAATGTGAGAGTTGGACTGTGAAGAGAGTTGAGCACCAAAGAATTGATGCTTTTGAACTGTGGTGTTGGAGAAGACTCTTGAGAGTCCCTTGGACTGCAAGGAGATCCAACCAGTCCATTCTGAAGGAGATCAGTCTTGGGTGTACTTTGGAAGGACTAATGCTAAAGCTGAAACTCCAGTACTTTGGCCACCTCATGCGAAGAGTTGACTCATTGGAAAAGACTCTGATGCTGGGAGGGATTGGGGGCAGGAGGAAAAGGAGACAACCAAGGATGAGATGGCTGGATGGCATCAGTGTGACTCGATGGACTTGAGTCTGAGTGAACTCCAGGAGTTGGTGATGGACAAGGAGGCCTGGAGTGCTGCGGTTCATGGGGTCGCAAAGAGTCAGACACTACTGAGCGACTGAACTGAACTGAACTGAACTGAAATGGTCATGGTATCATGTATCTCTTAGGGCTAACAGAGAGATTAAATTAATTAATGAAAATAAAGATCTTAAAACCATGCCTTTAAAACAAACAAAATCAACTATTATTATCCCCCATTATAATTGTTTTCTTATCCTTACATGTCTCTGCATAATAATATCTATGGATGTGACATTGGACTTATGGTCAGAATATAAAATAACACTTAATTTGAGTCTCTCCACTGCTACTGCTGATACTAACATTATTTGATTCACTAGGCCCAAATTTAAAATAATCTTTGAGCTACTGTCTTCCTTTGGCCAATTTTAGTAAATTTGGGTAATGAAACCCATTGTACCCTTCTCTCTTTTTTCATTTAGTCTTTTGGATTCTAGATAGCTGATGAAATTCTGATAGAAAGAGAATTAGCATTTAAGCGTGTTTTACTGATATCTCAATGGGATCACCACCCCACCCAAAGAAAGAAAATAAATAGATACTGTAAGTAGCATTCCTCTGGCCACTCATTGCCACTTCTGGCTGTCATGCATCATTCACACCACAATTCTTCTAAGGTCTCTTATTGTGCTAAACTCTTCTTTTCCCCTCTAGTTCTCTCTCATCAGAAAAAGGGCTGAATTCCCTACTTGTTAGTTCAATAATCTCAGCTCTATTGTCAACCTCTACCTATCTCAGCTTTACTATCAAGGCTATCCAAAAAAGTAAACTAGATTAAATTATTTGGTTTCATTTTCCATTAACATATAAAATATATTTCCCAAGTAGTCTCCTGAATGTGCTATAAAACAAAATCGCTAGTTTAAATATGTGCCTTTGTGTACTGTAATTCATTATAGTTTTTTCATGATACACAGGGCACTTTTTCAGCTCTGATCTTTCTAATTGGCAACATTGAGTGTATTTGTTAGTGCTGTTTAGTTGCTAATTCACAAGCAAGAATCTTGAAGTGGGTTGCCATTTCTTTCTCCAAGGGATCTTCTTGACTCAGAGATCAAACCTGCATCTCCTGCATTGCAAATCCTTTATTGCTGAGCCATTGGGGATGCCCTTAGGATATAATTGCTCAATATTGCATAATACTGAAGATAATTTTCCAATCAAATGAGTGAATTGCAGAAGGATATTTTAAAAGATACTGGAAAGAGAAAAATCTGTCCTGGAAGACTAGCAATTTGATTTATTAAAGGAAAGAAAGCAATGATTTTGCAGGTTGATATCTCAAAAGAAACTGCATTTTGCAAGAGAACTTTTCCTTCCTGTAAATATTGGGCAGTTTATAAATAATTAAGAATCTGTGACCAAATATTGATAAATGGTAGATAAAACTTCCTTCAGGAATTGAACAAGGGGCAGATGATTGAGTATCTTGAAAGTCTGTGACTGATGCTTTCCTTCAAGACACTGTTACTTGCAGCTTGTTGTTGTTCAGTCGCTCAGTTGTGTCCAACTGTGTGCTAGAATGCCTCTAATTTGAAAAGTAATGAAAAGCTGGCATGGGAATTCTATTGGGATATCTAATTTCAAGTCATAGAAGTAACAGCTGATCCTCACCCTCACCATCTATAATATTTAATATCAACAGTTAAGTCTATTGACAGAAAACTATAAAAGCAAATGCATATGCTCCAAAAACATAATGCATTTATGATGACAAAAACACAAATTGCTATAGAGCATACTGCCTCATCCCTGATATCTTATGATTAACATTAACGATTAGCAAACAGGTCCAAAATGTCTGAATTCTGTTAGATGATTGAAAATCATAAATTCACCCTGACATATTTGAAGCACTGTCTAGTGGATTGAAGAATGACCAACAGGCTAGATGTAATGTCAGTTGACAAACAGAAGTTTATTCAGCTAAGAGACTTTCCTATGAAGTGCCATGGGGATGAGAGCTGGTTGCATCTAATCTGTTTTTGCTATTAATGATATGGAACAGAGGATAAACAACAGATAAATGAGCAGAAAAGAGAGGAACAGAAAGAGTTGCATATCCATGCAATACAATGATGAGGCCCAAAGCAATTTGAAAATCTATAATGCATCCAAGAGTTAACAAATCACTATTGACATTAGAAAATAGCAAAATATACATAAAAACAAGTGAGATATTCAAATTCAGAAAAAAATAAAAATATAAGAATATATCAAGTTAAAATGATTAAGACTTGAAGGGGCAAGAGCAAATCATACATGTAGTTTTAATATGTTCAAGATGCTAGGGATCTCTTAGTATTATATGTACTTAGCCTTTACTTTAATTCATCATGGGCTTCCCTGGTAGCCCAGCTGATAAAGAATCTGCTTGCAAAGCAGGAGATCTGGGTTCGATCCCTGGGTTGGGAAGATCCCCTGGAGTAAGGGAATGACTACCTACTCCAATATTCTGTCCTGGAGAATTCCATGAACTGTGTAGTCCATGTGGTCACAAAAAGTTGGACACAACTGAGTGATTTTCACTAAGTCATCACAAGTGTCATGCTGTTAATGTATTAATACTTATTGTGAAGGCTTACTTACATACAAATACATAGATTGTTAGCATATATTCTTCTGAAAAAAAGATGCAAAACAATGTAAAAACAACAGTGATGTAGCAAATATTCAACTTCTTTATGACTTTTTTTTCAGGATCCTATCAGTATGGAAAGTGTCAGTAGTAGTGCTGTGCCTCTTGTGGACATTTGGGGCACATAAATTGACAACAGAAATTCACTGTATCTGCTCTTGCTCTGGAGAGATTCCCTTCCACTTTGTTTTGTATTTTTTACTAAATACAATGAGATTCATTGGACAAGTTGACATGTTCACTTACATGAATTTAAAACCTTGCAAAGCTGTAGCCCCATTTTGGAGTTACCTTCTAAGTGATTCTAATGATCTTTCCACTCTAAAAGATTTTACAACAATTTCCTAATTTTACAAGTTGTGAATCAGAAAGGACTGAATAAACAAACAAAAAAGTTAGTCTTTGTGCAGAAAAATAAGAGATTTTTCAGAAGATCATTTGGCCCTCACCTCTGTACACATTATAGCTGATTGCATCTTCTTTATCTGTGGAAGACAGACCTAAGCTGGTACTAGAAACACCAGTCAACATAAAAGAACCAATTTATTGACCCCAGCTATAGCGGACTTCAAAAAGGCATAAAACAAATAATAAAGCACTTAAAATAAAAATCAAGAGGCTGCCAAGTTGGTCATAGATCCACCAAATTGTGTTGGCTCAGGCTGTAGTAATTACATTAAAACATTCTTGGAACAGATACAGCCAAGTATCAAATCATAGGCTCGTGGAATGGAAAATTAGATGAGGTCATCTATATTAACCCTCTAACTATATGCATAAATTCCAAATAAGTGATCCTGTAACCTATTATTGCACACTTGTAGTGATGGCAAATTCACTGCCCCACCAGACATTTCATTCCATTTCAGGAAAACTGTAATGATTTGAAAGTCCTTTCTTTCATTAAGTGAAAATCTAGCTCCTCATAATTTTCACTTATAGATCTTACTTCTTCTTTCTGTGGCTACAAAATAGAAACAGCCTAACAATGCCTTCCTCATACTAAATACGTGAAGGCAGCAATCATGGTAGCCTAAGTCTTTGTCACATGCTAGATATCACTTCCCCCAGCCCTATCTCTTCTCTTGATAAGTTCTTGATGGTATATTCACCACTTTTTTGTCCTCTATATCTTCATCCCCAGTTGATCTTGGTCATTAAGAAGAGTTGTTAACAGAATGAAATATGCCACTGCTCTAAATGGTGATGCAGTCATATGGCCCCATTTCTACTTGGTATGGATATGGAATTTATTCTACTGCCAAAGGCAACACCAGTTCTACTATTAATAGAGCATCTGTTGGTTCATAATGGTTGCTTCTCTCCTGCACTGAATAACTTCTGGTCCCTTCTCCCCTCAAAACTCTTTTTCTCACTGATAGATCATTGGTCTTCAGGAATCTTTGAATGAAAATGTAATTTCTCATCCCACTATCCCTTCACGTGTGTCACGTTAAAGTGTTAGT
This sequence comes from Capricornis sumatraensis, assembly GCF_032405125.1. Classification (NCBI taxonomy): domain Eukaryota; kingdom Metazoa; phylum Chordata; class Mammalia; order Artiodactyla; family Bovidae; genus Capricornis; species Capricornis sumatraensis. The sequence goes on along the minus strand of NC_091071.1, from coordinate 121,530,371 downwards.
CATTCAGTCATGTCTGACTCTTTGTGACCCCTTGGATTATAGCCTGCCAGGCTCCTCTGTCCACGGAAATTTTCAGGCAAGATTATTGGAGTGGGTAGCCATTCCCTTCTCCAGAGGATCTTCCTGATTCAGGGATTGAACTCAGGTCTCCTGCACTGCAGACAGATTTTTTTTTTACCATCTGAACCACCTGGGAAACTCATACAATGATTTCAAATCAGTTATGTGACAGCACAGCTATTTCTTATTAAATTACTGACAAGTGAGTAAGGAATCTGATAAAATGAATGGTAATTTCATACAGAGAAGGAAAGGGGATAAGAGAATATACATGTGAAAGAGAAAACATACTTTGCTAATCTATGCATTTTTCCTAAAGTCCTATTCCCAAGAAGTATGTTCAGTTCAGTTCAGTTCAGTTCAGTCGCTCAGTCGTGTCCAACTCTTTGTGACCCCATGAATTGCAGTGCACCAGGGCTCCATGTCCATCACCAACTCCCGGAGTTTACTCAAACTCACGTCCATAGAGTCGTTGATGCCATCCAGCCATCTCATCCTCTGTCTTCCCCTTCTCCTCCTGCCCCCAACCCATCCCAGCATCAGAGTCTTTTCCAATGAGTCAACTCTTTGCATGAGGTAGCCAAAGTACTGGAGATTCAGCTTTAGCATCATTCCTTCCAAAGAAATCCCAGGGCTGATCTCCTTCAGAATGGAGTGGTTTGATCTCCTTGCAGTCCAAGGGACTCTCAAGAGTCTTCTCCAACACCACAGTTCAAAAGCATTAATTCTTCGGTGCTCAGCTTTCTTCACAGTCCAACGCTCACATCCATACATGACCACAGGAAAAACCATAGCCTTGACTAGACGGACCTTAGTCGGCAAAGTAATGTCTTTGCTTTTGAATATGCTGCCTAGTTTGTTCATAACTTTCTTTCGAAGGAGTAAGTGTCTTTTAATTTTATGGCTGCAATCACCATCTGAAGTGATTCTGGAGCCCAAAAAAAGAAAGTCTGACACTGTTTCCAGTTTCCCCATCTATTTCCCATGAAGTGATGGGACTAGATGCCATGATTTTCATTTTCTGAATGTTGAGCTTTAAACCAACTTTTCCCCTCTCCTCTCTCACTTTCATCAAGAGGCTTTTTAGTTCCTCTTCACTTTCTACTATAAGGGTAGTGTCATCTGCATATCTGAGATTATTGATATTTCTCCCAGCAATCTTGGTTCCAGCTTGTGCTTCTTCCAACCCAGCGTTTCTCTGATGTACTCTGCAAGAAGTTAAATAAGCACGGTGACAATATACAGTCTTGACGTACTCCTTTTCCTATTTTGAACCAGTCTGTTGTTCCATGTCCAGTTCTAACTGTTGCTTCCTGACCTGCATATAGGTTTCTCAAGAGGCCAGTCAGGTGGTCTGGTATTCCCATCTCTTTCAGAATTTTCCACAGTTTATTGTGGTCCACACAGTCAAAGGCTTTGGCATAGTCAATAAAGCAGAAATAGATATTTTTCTGGAACTCTCTTGCTTTTTCCATGATCCAGAAGATCCTGGCCATTTGATCTTTGATTTGTCTGCCTTTTCTAAAACCAGCTTGAAATCTGGAAGTTCACAGTTCATGTATTGCATATGTAATGAGATTTAATTGAGTTTTGAAGACAAATAGATTTGGCCATGAATATGTGCTCAACCTATAACAGAACTGCAAAATTTCTCTAATACTTCATTTTCTCCTTCATAAAATTAAGTTAATTATCATATCAAGTTTAAAGGTTGCAAATGAGAATTAGGTAAAATAACATACTAAATTGATTGGCAAAATTTATGAGTATGAAGCTCTGCATTTATGTAGAGTTACTTTCTTTTCCTCCCTGGCACCTAAAATATGATTCATGAAAAGTTTTAAATCTAAAGATATCTCTTTAATAATTCCAATTCTTCTTAATTCAAACCCTGGCCTAAAAGTAAATAGATACTTAAATAATTGTGATTTGAGAGGAAATGAAAGTAACTTGTTGCCTGCAAGCATTCTCTCTACCTCATGCTGTTTTGTTTTGATCCCTTCTGAGTAATTTCTAAAATATCTTTTCTCTGTGAGAGCTGAATGATCAGGAAGTGTAGGGGAAAGGGAAAGAAAGTAGATAAAGCTAAGATGAAGGTATGAATTAGTGGTCACTTGAAGGTCAGCTCAGGAAGGATGCTTCTGCATGACTGGGAAATGGAAAAACTACAGTGCAAGTGATATAGATGGCAATGGGGAAGGGGAACAATTTGGTCCTCACTGGGAAGTCTGCCTATAATTTTGGGATATTTATATCATATTTTAGAATGGATTAGACTTGTGCCTAATTGACATAGGGGGAACATGTCAGAGCCAACAGAAAACAGCTGACACAAAGGGCAGGAAACACTCATTTTTGGCATTAAAAAAAAAAAATTACCAAAAGAATAATAAAAGCTGGGGCCTGAAACTCATGTCAGGTCCTAAGGTAATCAACATGGAACCCAAGGAATGACTCAGAAGGCAGAAGTTAATGTGAGATGAAGATTCTGATTATCTCATGGAAAGAGCAAGGATGCTAGACTTGCATCACCAATGGGCAGTCGTACCTGAGTACAAAAGTAGAATTCTCCAAAGGTCCAGAGAGAGAGATTGTACAGACAGATTGTACAAAACAAATATCCCTTTAAATTATATCCTGTGTTGTCCTTGACCAAATCAATGCATCAAATTCTTATATTATTTTGTCTTAACAAAATAATATCTTTATTATTTATCTTTATCTTTCATGACATAGAAATACTGGGAATACCATAATATGTACATCTGACCTAAATGCCACACCATAATAATCACAGGTATATTAACTCTTCATTATGAAGTTGGTTATATCTGATCACATAAAGCAGGAGGGTGATGATTAAAGTACCAGTGACTGAAGGAGCTACAACTATGCATGGCTTTTTGTTTTATTTTCATTTCAACTATAGATAATGGTGTCTGTTTACTTGCCTTGCTTTAGAGAAACTCTGGTTTTTAGTTTGTTTCATTGTGTGATTATTTTTAACCTGCAAATATACGATTACAATATTTTTTGCTGATGAATTCAGCCACTAATTTCCCATAAATTAAGAAAAATAATCCTTTTCTTGAATAAGTAGAATTTTAAAAATATATTTGTAAAAGAGTAAATAAAGTTTATCACTTTCATCATGGTTTGAATAAATCTGATTTAGTTTTTAAGGGCTTTTATTAGTGGCTCAGATGGTAAAGCATCTGTCTACAATGTGGGAGACCCGGGTTCGAACCCTGGGTTGGGAAGATCCCCTGAAGAAGGAAATGGCAATCCACTCCTGTACTATTGCCTGGAAAATCCCATGGACAGAGGAGGTAGGCTACAGTCCATGGAGCAGACATGACTGAGCGACTTCACTCACTCACTCACTCACTTATTGCTCTAAATAAGGCATAATTTTAGTCCTTAAAAGGCTATCTTGAAAAAGGTCAGCTGTGTTATGAATCTTCTGTCAAGAGCCTTTATTTTAGGTGTGTATGCAAGGCAGCACAAAATGAATGACCTCACTGTTTCCTGAACACTCACACACACAGACTCACACCAACACACCAGCCATGTAACAGACAGCAGGAGTTCAATCACACTGTTGATTTACCCTAACCCAGATTCAATGCAAAGCCCCTGAACTGGGACGTTAGATGATGCATTTAATATCTCTGAACCTCGTTTCCCTGCCTGCCAAACTTTTACATATTTATTATACCAGTTTGAATAAAGCTAACACTATGTCTAGAAAATAGAAGGTGTGTGTCATATAGTGGCCAATATTATCATCATCCATAAGTAGAAAACATTTAGCATAGTGCCATATGCTTATATGCTATGTAAGAAGTAGCGTCTAATACTATATGTATTATTCTTTTATCTTAGTATTAGGTGTGGAGCACCAGAGCAAATATTATATATAAATAAATTATATATATATATATATAATATATATATATAATATATATATAAATGACACAGAAAATGCAAGTGATGGTTGTACAGTAAACTGAAAGCTATTCTTGTACAAGTAGAGCAGGTGAGATGCATCTAGGTCAAGACCACATGTCTAGGAGCCTCATGATAAATGATACTGAGAAGAAGGATGATTCATATTGCATATAAATCTCCTGGTACCAAACTAAACCCACAATATTTGCTTAATAAATGGTCACTATTATGATCTCCAAAACCAGTATCAAGACTAATATGGTTACCCATTGGCTCAATTGCCCCCCATGTCAATATGAATATTTATGCTGCTTATGAGGGTTAACTTTGGGAAACCAGCTTTCATTTTCAATAAGCCTCTTGATATTTTGTTTTGTTTTCTTTTTTCAAAGTATTTAGGCCTTTATTGATACAAGAATTATCTAAAACAAACAACACAAGCCTGTGCAAAGAAAGAGTGAAGTGAAGGAGAAGAAATATCTGTGTCAGAATAATGGTAAATATGGGCAGATTGGACGTTTGTTACTGATGCAGTCCCCTGACATAGACAATCCATACATCATTCTTTCAGCACACAGTGTTTGGGACCCAACAATCACTGAACAAACTCACTGCCAAGTGCAGACCGTGGGGCACAGGTATGAGGGGGATTTTTCTGTTAAGGAATGCTCTCTGTTTACAATTCCAAGAACTAGGACTGCAATCTTTTCCATCTAAGAAGGCTGAACTGCTTTAGCCAAGTTCAGTGTCATATTTTTGAGAAAAATTACTGTAATAAAACTAACAGATAATCAAGAAAACTAGTTTAAAAGTGTTTTGTTGTTTGTTTTTTTTTTTGTTTTTGTCATTGGTTATTGCTCATGCCCATCTAACCTTGCTATTAGATTGAGATTCTGACAGTTGAAAAAATTCACCCAAGATTCACTCTAAAAGCACACGTATATGCTCCAAACAGAAGAACAAATAGAAATTTTCAAGCACTATTTGGCAAAAGCTTAAGAATAAATTGTATTTCATGTACCATAGATTTAGAAGTTCCCCATCTGTGTGCCTACCAGAAGTCAAGCATAAGGTCACAAATAACTGAAGGACTGCCTTTCTCTTAATGTTTTTTGTTGATTTAATTTTGTCAGTTATATGCAGGAGAGCTCTAATATGTATAATGTTTGATTCTTACACTTGTGAGAAATGGATGGGCCATGATTATGATTAAATAGATAAGTCATGGTCATCATGAATTAATTTCAGAGGCATAGACCACCTAATTTCTTTAATATATCCAAGACTATTTTTAAGAGGAAACTACAAACTCCAGTACCCTTGGAGAATGAGCACTATGAACTAAGTTTACTTCATATAAGTGACTACCAAGCATCTTTCCTGAAAAATGGAGTCTAGTGGAAAAAAAAAAAAAAAGAGAGAGAGAGAGAGAGAGAGAGAGAGAGAGAGAGAGAACAAGATGATGGAAGTTGAAAAAGAAGATGACTGAGATAAAATGGATGATGAGGACTGAAGGAAAACCTCACTGCTATTTGGCAGCAAAAAATGGAGACTCTAATTTCTGTTCATCTCATATGAAAAGGGAATAAGTCTGATGACACAAAAAATACGCTATAGAAATCTTAATTGGACTCCAGGAAAATTGAGAAGCTAAAAATCTTTAGTTTTCCTGGCTTCTATCTTTCTTATATTCTTATCTCTTCAACTCGAAATTCACCCATGGAAGTCTTAAGTGAACATCCACTAGTCCTCATTAAAGCCCTAGCTGACAGAATTTTATGAAGCTCCTCTGGTCAAAGGCATTGGTGATGCCAACTTTAAATAAGATACCTACTTTAACCAGGTATTATTGATATTTATTTTATATTTTATAGCAATAATATAATACTTAACATTGCTTCCTATTTCTAGGGAATCAGTAATGAATAAGAAACAATCTTTGCCTTCAAGAAGTTTGTAACCTACCATGGAGTGTGCATACTAAGTCACATCAGTCGTGTCTGACTCTGTGTGACCCTATGGACTGTAGCCCGCCACGCTCCTCTGTCCATGGGATTCTCCAGGCAAGAGTACTGGAAAAGGTTGTCATGCCCTCCTCCAGATGATCTTCCTGACCCAGGGATCTAACCCATGACTCTTATGTCTCTTGTATTGGCAATCAGGTTCTTTACCACTAGCACCAATTGAGAAGCCATCTACCATGGCAGAAACAGGTTAAAATAAAGAAGATATTAAATGAGTTTATTGTTAAGAAATAAGCATGTGCTTAAAATAGACAATGTTTTTATTTATCTTTTGTATATGCCTAAGAGTGGAATTGCTGGGCCATACATAGTTAACATATTTTACTTAATCTTTGGAGGAACTGCCAAAATGACTATGCTATTTGCGTTTCCACTAGTGGAATGTGCATGAGTGCCAGTTTCTTCACTCATTTTTTTTTTTAATTGTAGCCATGTTAATGGATATAAAGTGGTACCTCATAGTTATGGTTTCCTTAATGAGGAGTGATATTGAGTATATTTTAAATTACTTATTGGCCACTTCTTTATCTTCTCAGTAAAATATAGACTCAAATCATTTGTACAGTTTAACTGGGTTATTTATCTTTTTGTTTTTACATTAAATTGTTCTTTTTTCTTTCTAGATACTAGTTCATTACCACACAAATGCTTTTCAAATATCTCTCCCATTTTAGTGCTTGTCTTTTCACTTTCTTGATGATATCATTTACAAAACAGAAGTTTAATTTCAAGGTAATCCAAATTTCCTGTTTTTCCTTTATTGCTTGTGCTATTGGTGTCATATCCAAGAAAGTACTGCCCAACTTAAGTTTATGACTATTAACACATATACAATTGTACAGTTTCAGCTTTTGCATTTAAATGTATGATATTAATTTTTGTGTAAGATAGGCATTTGGGATCAAACTTCATTCTTTTGTATGTGAACATCCTGTTAAAACTAGCATCACTTGTTGAAAAGACTATTCTTTCCCCATTTAATTGTTTTGATATCCTTGTTGAAAATCAATTGACTATATATGCAAAGGTTTATTTCTAAATTTTAATTTTATTTTATTAAAATATATACACTAATCCTATTCTGCTGCTGCTGCTGCTATGTCACTTCAGTCGTGTCCGACTTTGTGCGACCCCATAGACGGCAGCCCACCAGGCTCCCCCGTCCCTGGGATTCTCCAGGCAAGAACACTGGAGTGGGTTGCCATTTCCTTCTCCAATGCATCTAGTGATACATTATTTTAATTACTCCAGCTGTATACATTTTCAAATCAAAAATAGTGGCAGTGACTACTAATAGATACAGGGTTTCCTTTTGAAGATGATGAAATATTCTTGAGTTGCATAATAATGATGAAGGTGTAAATCTGTGAATGTACTAAAACCACTTATTTCCACATATTTAATGTATGGATTTTATGGTGTGTACATGATGTTTCTAAAATGCTTAAAAATTCAGGAAACATTTCCCATAGAAGCTGAGATCTGATATAAAGTTTTGATATAAAAAATTGGCAGGTAAGGAAAAAAATAAAATTCTAGATGGGTTACTGAAGGATGCAAATGCAGGGTGATGTAAGACCACATCAAATGGTCAGGAAACTCAAAACTGTTTTGTAAGATTTAAGTATAAAATAGAATAAAATATTATGGGTGATTATGTTGCAGGAGGAGGAAAGAATCTGTTGAGAATTTTATTCTACCCAATAAAAAGACATTCAGATTTTATTTTTTGACTGATCAAAACGTTACTATGTACCGTCTATATAAGTACTTACAGAGTTTCTAGTTATAAAATATAAGTATATGCTACTGAATAGTTTAACAGCATATTCATACATTTTACATTAGTTTAAAATTATTTAAAAGTCATAAAATATGGGCAAATATACAAATTAAGCTTTAAAAACATGAACAGAAAGTCTAATTCCTTTTTCTCATCTGAAGCAATAAAGTTCATTCCTTGGGTATCACCAGGTAAATATGGAACTCTTTGTTGTTTTCTTTAAAGTGTATTTTAATTTAGTTTGCAATAATAAATCTAGAAAATATATCAAATTCCAAAAGGTATCCATTTTTAATAATGAAACCTAACCTGAGATGTTAATAGTGAAAGATTTGAGGGCTGGAGAACTGACACATTTTAAATAAAAGAGCCTTGATAGTCACACATTTCTTTATCCACTTGCTTTATCCTGCATTAGTCTCCTTTATTTTTGTTTAATTTATTTATTATTAATTGGAGGATAATTGATTTATAATGTATTGGTTTCTATCATACATCAACATGAGTCAGACATAGATATATGTCCCCTCCCTCTTGAACCTCCAACCTATCCCACCCTATTAGGTTGTCAGAGAGCACCGGTTTGAACTCCCTGCTTCATAAGCAAATTCCCACTGGCTATCTGTTATACATATGTAACGTAAATATATATGTCTCAATGCTACTCTCTAAATTTGTCTCACCCTCTCCTTACCCCACTGAATCCACAAGTCTATTCTGTATGTCTGTGTCTCAATTATTTCCCTAAACTGATTAATTTCTTTTTGTATAATAAGCTCTAGCTTCATTCACTTCACTAGGACTCAAATTTGTTCCTTTCTATGGCTGAGTAACATCCCATTGCATATATGTACCATAACCTCCCCATCCATTCATCTGTTAACTGACATCCAGGTTGCCTCCATGTCCTGGCTATTGTAAATAATGCTGCAATGAACACTGAGGTACATATGTCCTTTAGAATTGTGGTTTTCTCAGGGCATATGCCCAGTAGGGGATTGCTGAGTCATATGATAGTTTTATTCCTAGTTTTGTTCTGGGCTGGATGAAGCACAAGCTTGAATCAAGATTGCCAGGAGAAAAATTAATAAGTTCAGATATGCAGATGACACGACCCTTATGGCAGAAAGCAAAGAAGAACTAAAGAGCTTCTTGATGAAAGTGGAGGAGGAAAGTGAAAAAGTTGGCTTAAAAATCAACATTCAGTAAACAAAGATCGTGGCATCTGGTCCCAACACTTCATGGCAAATAGATGGGAAAACAAAGGAAACAGTGTCAGAATTTATTTTTTGGGGTGCCAAAATCACTGCAGATGGTGATTGCAGCCACGAAATTAAAAGATGCTTACTCCTTGGAAGCAAAGTTATGACCAACCGAGATAGCATATTGAAAAGCAGAGACATTACTTTGCCAACAAGTTCCAGCTAAGTCAAAGCTATGGTTTTTCCAGAGATCATGTATGGATGTGAGAGTTGGACCATAAAGAAAGCTGAGTGTCAAAGAATTTATGCTTTTAAACTGTAGTGTTGGAGAACACTCTTAAGAGTCCCTTGGACTGCAAGATCTAAGCAGTCCATCCTAAAAGAACTCAGCCCTGAATATTCATTGGAAGGACTGATGAAGAAACTGAAACTCCAATACTTTGGCCACCTTATGGGAAGAACTGACACATTGGGAAAGACCGTGATGCTGGGAAATACTGAAGCCAAAAGAAGAAGGGGATGACAGAGGATGAGATGGTTGGATGGCATCATCAACTCAATGAACATGAGTTTGTGTATACTCTAGGAGTTGGTAATGGACAGGGAGGCCTGGCATGCTGCAGTCCATGGGGTTGTGAAGAGTCAGACACAAGTGAGCGACTGAAATGAATTGATTCCTGGTTTTTAAAGAAATATCCATACTGTTCTCTATAGTGGTTGTATCAGTTTACATTCTTACCAACAGTACAGTAGAGTTCCCTTTTCTCCACATCTAGTATCCTTTGTTTATAGATTTTTGATGATCGTCATTCTGACCAGTATAAGGTGATAACCTCCCTTATTTTTAAGGGTCAAGCTATGGTGTAACAAAAGAATGGTATCTGGCCTTGCCCTCAAACTATCCAGTTTAGCTGGTTATTTTTCTGGCTTGAGTAGAGAATGATGTGTATGTCACTTGAAATATATCATTCATGATTTTCCACTGTAAAAAGTAACAATATGATAAAGTTTTGTTTATTCTTGATTACTCAAAGGAAACACAGATTCCTGAAGGGTTAGAAGACTGTTCTCTTCATCTCACTTTACCCTTCATATAAAAAAGATAACAACAACAGACAAAGTGCTTCATATTTCATTAAGTAATATCCAAAGTGTTCTCACTATTTCATTTGTTCATACTTTCAACTTGTAATACAGTAGAAGAAGAGTTTGCAACTTCCATTTCATAAAAAAAAAATAAAGATAAGTAAAATTTTGTGGTGAGAGTATGTACCCAAGACTGGGCCAAATATTCTTGCAAGTCCACAGGAATTGGTGCTCAGTGCAACAGGCAGGGCTCAGAGGGGAGGGACCACCATTCTGAGTCAGAATGCAAAACCATGTGGGGAACTGCTAAAGTTGCTGGCAATGCTCCTCAGGTCTGGAAGTGGCTGTAATTGAGGAGGAGGAAGAACAGCAAGAAGTGGGTGGGACACTCAGAGGAGGACAAGGTGGTTCCTAGATCATCTAGTTGCTGAAGTGAGCCAGCAGCACAGTTCAAAGGCATCAATTCTGAAAAGAGAGAGAGAATCAAATAAAAAAAAAAAAGTTAGAAATGAAAGAGATGTTACAATGCTAACTCAGAAATGCAAAGATTCATGAGACTATTATAAAATATTATATACCAACAAATCGAATCACCTATAAGAAATGGATATATTTCCATAAATTTACAACAAGACTGAACAAGGAAGAAACAGAAAATCTGAAGAGAATAATAACATGTAAGAAGTTTGATTCAGTAATCAAAAACTTTTTATAAAAGAAAAGGCTCAGACCTGATAGTTTTACTGGTGAAATGTATTAAACATTTAAAGAGGAATTAATATCAGTCTTTCTAAACTTCCAAAAACTGAAAATGGAACCAGTCCAAAATCACTTTACAAGACCAAATTCACTCTGAAACCAAAGTCAGACAAGACATTACCAAAAAACAAAAAAACCACAGATCAATATCTATGGTGAATATAAATACAAAAATCTTTACAAAAATACTAGAAAACCCACTTCTATTTAAAGGATCTTATATCATGATCAAGTGGCATTTATGCATTAAATGCAATGATGATTCAAATCTGTAAATCAATGCAATACACCATGTTAGCAAAATGAGGGTAAAATTGTATGATTATCTCAATAGATGTAAAAAGAAAACATCATGATTAAAATTGTCAAGGAATCACATATAGAAGAAATGCACCTCAATATAGTAAAGGCCACAATGACAAGCCCACCAGAAACTTTATGCTCAATGATGAGGAACTGAAAACTTTTTCTCTAAGTTCAAAAACAAGACAAAGGTGCTCACTCATCATTTCTATTCAACATAGTATTGGAATTCCTAGCTAGAGCAATTAAGAAAAAAAGGAAAAAATCTAACTCAGAAAGGAAGCAGTAAAATTGTCTACATTGCAGATTACATGGTATAGAGAGAAGATGCCTCTTAGAAGAGATGAACAAATTCCACAAAGTTTCAGGTTACAAATTCAGTACACAAAAGTCAGTTGCATTTCCATATACTGACAATGAATTAGCCGAAACATAAATTTAAAAAGTAATCCCATTTATAATAAAATCAAAAAAAAAAAAAAAAAACCTAGGAATAAATTTAATCAAGTGGATAAAAGGCCTGTATACTTTAATCAAGCCCAATCTGTAAGAAATTTAAAACATAGATAAATGGAAAGATATTTCATTTTCATGGATTAGGAAGAATTAATATTTTAAAAATATTATCCATACTAACAAAGCAATCCATAACTTTACCATAATCCGCATCAAAATTCCATTGGCATTTTTCTCATAAGTAGAAAAAAAATAAAAATAAAAAGCTGGGCTTCCCTTGTGGCTCAGTTGGTAAATAATCCACCTGTAATGCAGGAGACCTGAGTTTGATCCCTGGGTTGGGAAGATCCCCTGGAGAAGGGAAAGGCTACTCACTCCAGTATTCTGGCCTGGAGAATTCCATGGACTGTATAGTTCATGGGGTCACAAAGAGTTGGGCACAACTGAGCAACTTTCACTAGTAGTAATAGGGGGAAAAAAAGCTATTTTAATGTTCATATGAAACCATAAAAGGCACTGAATAACAAAAGCAACCCTAAGAAAGAGCAACAAAGTTGAAGGCAACTCATTTTCTGATTTTACTCTACACTAAAAAGCTATAGTAAAAAAACCCAGTATGGTATGGTCATAAAAACAGACATGTGGACCTATGGAACAGAATAGAGAATTCAGATATAATCCAGCCTGTATGGTTAACTAACTTTGACCAGAGTGCTGAAAACAAAAAAATGCAGAAGGAATAGTCTCTTCAATAAACGGTGTTGTGAAAACTGGATACACATATGCAAAAAATAAAACTAGATCCCAGTTTTATACTGCTCACAAAAAATTTAACTTGAAGTGATTAAAAACTTGACTGGAAGATCTAAAGCCATAAAATTCCTGAAGGAACACATAGAAAAGGGGTTCATTTACATTGGTTTTGGTACAGATGTTTTGGAAACAGCACTAAAGAGCAAGAAAGAAAGAAAGAAAAAAAAAAAAAGTCAGCGAGTAGAATGACATTAAACCAAAAAGCTTCTGCACAGGAAGGAAATCATCAACAAAGTGAATAGACAAGCTACAGAATGAAAAATATATTTAAACCATATATCAGCTGAGAGATTAATATAATATAAAAATATGTAAGAAACTTACACAACTCAATAACGAAAACAACTAAACATGATTTTAAAATATTTAAAAGATTTGAATAGAGGTTTTTCCAAAGAAGACATATAAATAGGGCATGAAAAGGTGCTCAATATTAACTATCAGGAAAGTTCAAGTCAAATAGAATGGCTTTTATCTGAAAGACAAGAGATAATAAATGGTATAGAGAAAAAGGAAGTGTTTTGCCCCATTGATGGAAATGTAAATTACTTTGGCCATAATGGAAAACAGGGGGGAAAATAAAATAGAATCCCATATGATCCAACAATCCTACTTCTAGGTGTAAATTCAAATTAAGCAAAATACATTTTGAAAGAATATCAGAACGCCCATATTTATTTCAGCATTATTCACAAAGACATGGAAACTACTCATTTGTCAATGAACAAATTGATAAAGAATATATGATACATAAATATGTATATCCATAGATCACTGACTTGATGGGCATGAATTTGAGTAAACTCCAGGAGTTGGTGATGGACAGGGAGGCTTGGAATTCTGCGATTTGTGGCGTCACAAAGAGTCAGACACAACTGAGTGACTGAACTGAACTGACCCATAAACATATACATGTTTTCAATGACTATTATTTAGTCATGAGAAAGAAGGAAATGCTGACATTTTTAACAACGTGGATCAACCTAGAAGATGTTATGCTAACTGAAATTAGCTAGATAGCTACATGTGAAATGTAATAATAATAATAATAATAATTTAAAAATTCGAATTCATAGAAACAGAGTAAAATGATAATTACAAGGAGCTGGGGGATGGAGGGGATGGGGAGAGACTAGTCAAAGGGTAAAATTGTTCAGTTATAAGATGGATAAGCTCTGGGGATCTAATGTATAGCATGGGGACCAAAGTCAAGAATGCTATGTTTTGGCTTGAAATTTGCTAAGACAGTGCAACTACTACTAAGTCGCTTCAGTCATGTTTGACTCTCTGGAACCCCATAGACAGCAGCCCACCAGGCTCCTCCATCCCTGGGATTCTCCAGGCAAGAGTACTGGAGTGTGTTGCCATATCCTTCTCCAATGCATGAAAGTGGAAAGTGAAAGTGAAGTCACTCAGTCATGTCCAAATCTTAGTGTCTCCATGGACTGTAGCCTACTAGGCTCCTCCATCCATGGGATTTTCCAGGTAAGAGTACTGGAGTGGGGTGCAATTGTCTTCTCACCACATATACATAGACAAAAAATAAAAATAAAAATAACTAAGTGAAGAATGTGTTAATCTGAATTATGATAATTATTTCACAAAATATACATGTGTCAATTCATCAAATTTTAAGATATATATACACATATACATACACATTTTCTTATCAATTTTAGCTCAATAAAATTGAGGAAATTTTTAAATACATTAATAAAAAATAGGAAGATGGGCATTAGCTAGACAGAGTAAATTTTTTATTTCAACAGTTTACATCCTTGAAGGATAATAAACAAATAAAAGAAGAAATATGAAATATAATTTCAAATGAAAATAGATGTTTTTCCAGAAAATAAAGCAGGGAAAGAAGTGGGAAACTGACTGAGGGGTGAATGAAAACATTATTTTTTTTACACAGTGGGGTCAAAAATCTTTGAGGAGACATTTTTACAAGCATTTGAGTAAATGTGAAGAGAGCCTTGCTCAACTCGCATTTTAGTTATCATTGAAGTAAGTACAAAGGCCCTAGAGCCTGAAGAATCAGTTAGACTGTCATATTTTAGAGAGAACAAGAAAATTAGAATAGCTGGGATGGAACAGGAAGTCTAGAGCATGTAGAACTTTGATGGCCTAGGTAAGGACTTAAGCTTTAATTGTATATGTGAGATAAACAGTTGAAGGTTCTGAAATGTTGAGAGATATGATCTTATTTAAAATAAAAAATATTATTCACGAGTAGAAACGAGGAGAGCCATTGGGGGCTCTTTAAATAAGAGATGATACTGTTCAATAATGGGCATTCATGAAACAGAGTGGAAAATAGCACATTTAGATCTAATAAAGGAAGAAGAGACCAGATCCATTGATCAGTTTAACTTGTGGTATTGCAGAAATGGGAAAACCAAAAATAGTGCATAAGTTTTTAAGTGTTGTTTTTGTTTTGCCTAAGCAACGTGGAAAATGATGTGTCTAATAAACTATCTGGGAAAAAATGGGAGAAACTAGATCTTTGGAGTTATTGAGATAAAAAATTATTTTGGGGTTACAGTTTAAATTGACTCTTCAGTTCAGTTCAGTCACTCAGTCATGTCTGACTCTTTGCAACCCCATGAATTGCAGCACATCAGGCCTCCCTGTCCATCACCAACTCCCGGAGTTCACTCAGACTCACTCCCATCGAGTCCGTGATGCCATCCAGCCATCTCATCCTCTGTCGTCCCCTTCTCCTCCTGCCCCCAATCCCTCCCAGCATCAGCGATTTTTCCAATGAGTCAACTCTTCACATGAGGTGGCCAAAGTACTGGAGCTTCTGCTTTAGCACCATTTCTTCCAAAGAAAACTCAGGACCGATATCCTTTAGAATTGACTAATTGAATCTCCCTGCAATCCAAGGGACTCTCAAGAGTCTTTTCCAACACCACAATTCAAAAGCATCAATTTTTCGGTGCTCAGCTTTCTTCACAGTCCAACACTCACATCCATACATGACCACAGGAAAAACCATAGTCTTGACTAGACGGACTTTTGTTGGCAATGTCTTTGCTTTTGAATATGCTATTTAAGTTGGTCATAAGTTTCCTTCTAAGGAATAAGAGTCTTTTAATTTCATGGCTGCAGTCACCATCTGCAGTGATATTGGAGCCACCCAAAATAGTGTGACACTGTTTCCACTGTTTCCCCATCTATTTCCCATGAAGTGATGGGACCGGATGCCATGATCTTAGTTTTCTGAATGTTGAGCTTTAAGCCATCTTCTTCACTCTCCTCTTTCACTTTCATCAAGAGGCTTTTTATTTCCTCTTCACTTTCTGCAATAAGGGTGGTGTCATCTGCATATCTGAGGTTATTGATATTTGTCCCAGCAATCTTGATTCCAGCTTGTGCTTCTTCCAGCCCAGCATTTCTCATGATGTATTCTGCATAGAAGTTAAATAAGCAGGGTGACAATATACAGCCTTGACGTACTCCTTTTCCTATTTGGAACCAGTCTGTTGTTCCATGTCCAGTTCTAACTGTTGCTTCCTGACCTGCATACAGGTTTCTCAAGAGGCACGTCATGTCGTCTGGTATTCCCATCTCTTTCAGAATTTTCCACAGTTTATTGTGATCCACACAGTCAAAGGCTTTGGCATAGTCAATAAAGCAGAAATAGATGTTTTTCTGGAACTCTCATGCTTTTTCAAAGATCCAGCAGATGTTGGCAATTTGATCTCTGGTTCCTCTGTCTTTTCTAAAACCAGCTTGAGCATCTAGAAGTTCACGGTTCACGTATTACTGAAGCCTGGCTTGGAGAATTTTGAGCATTATTTTACTAGCATGTGAGATGAGTGCAATTGTGTGATACTTTCAGCATTTTTGGCATTGCTTTTCTTTGGGTTTGGAATGAAAACTGACCTTTTCCAGTCCTGTAGCCACTGCTGAGTTTTCCAAATTTGCTCACATATTGAGAACTGAATTAGAAGAGACAAATTTAGAGTTCCCCATGTGAATGAATCAACAACTGTCTCAACACTAAGTTGGTAGCCTAGAATCCTGAATATATATATATTAATTTTTATTTTATTTTAGACTATAATATATTTGTATATTGTGTTAGTTCAGGGGTATAACAAACTGATTTGATTTTATATATACACACATATATATTTATATATTTTTAATATAAATTTATTTATTTTAATTGCAGGCTAATTACTTTACAATATTGTAGTGGTTTCGCCATATATTGACATGAATCCACCATGGGTGTATATGTGTTCCCCATTCTGAACTCCCCTCCCACCTCTCTCCCCATCCCATCCCTCTGGGTCATCCCAGTGCATCAACCCTGAGCACCCTGTCTCATGCATTGAACCTGGACTGGTGATTCATTTCACATATGATACATATTTCAATGCCACTCTCCCAAATGCCACCCTTGCCCTCTGCCAGAGTCCAAAACTGTTCTATACATCTGTGTCTTTTTTGCTATCTCACACATAGGGTTATCATTACCATCTTTCTAAATTCCATATATATGCGTTAGTATACTGCATTGGTGTTTTTCTTTCTGGCTTACTTTACTCTGTATAATCGGCTCCAGTTTCATCCACCTCATTTGAACTGATTCAAATGTATTCTTTTTAATTTCGGAGCAATATCCCATTGTGTATATGTACCACAGCTCTCTTATCCATTCATCTGCTGATAGACCTCTAGGTTGCTTCATGTCCTGGATATTATAAACAGTGCTGCAATGAACATTGGGATACACATGTCTCTTTCAATTCTGGTTTCCTCTGTGTTTATGCCCAGCAGTGGGATTGCTGGATCATAAGGCAGTTCTATTTCCAGTATTTTAAAGAATCTCCACACTGTTCTCCATAGTGGCTGTACTAGTTTACATTCCCACCAATGCAAGAGGGTTACAATGCACCAGTGTAAGAGGCTTCCCTATTCTCCACACCCTCTCTAGCATTTATTGCTTGTAGACTTTTGAATAGCAGCTATTCTGACTGGCATGAGATGGCACCTCATTGTGGTTTTGATTTGCATTTCTCTGATAATGAGATTTGTTAGTCATCTGTGTGTCTTCT
Organism: Capricornis sumatraensis; assembly: GCF_032405125.1. Taxonomy (NCBI): domain Eukaryota; kingdom Metazoa; phylum Chordata; class Mammalia; order Artiodactyla; family Bovidae; genus Capricornis; species Capricornis sumatraensis. Next base: position 121,512,859 of record NC_091071.1, on the reverse strand, counting down.
TTGAAGAAATGTCTGTTTAGTTCTTTGGCCCGTTTTTTGATTGGGTCATTTATTTTTCTGGAATTGAGCTGCAGGAGTTGCTTGTATATTTTTGAGATTAATTCTTTGTCCGTTGTTTGTTTGCTATTATTTTATCCCATTCTGAAGGCTGTCTTTTCACCATGCTTATAGTTTCCTTTGTTGGGAAAAAGATTTTAAGTTTCATTAGGTCCTATTTGTTTATTTTGCTTTTATTTCCAATATTCTGGGAGGTGGGTCATAGAGGATCCTGCTGTAATTTATGTTGGGGAGTATTTTGCCTATGTTTTCCTCTAGGAGTTTTATAGTTTCTGGTCTTACATTTAGATCTTTAATCCATTTTGAGTTTATTTTTGTGTATAGTCTTAGAAAGTGTTCTAATTTCATTCTTTTACGAGTGGTTGACCAGTTTTCCCAGCACCACTTGTTAAAGAGATTGTCTTTTCCCCATTGTATATTCTTGCCTTCTTTGTTGAAGATAAGGTGTCCATAGGTGTGTGGATTTATCTCAGGGCTTTCTATTTCATTCCATCGATCTATATTTCTGTCTTTGTGCCAGTACCATACTCTCTAGATGACTGTGACTTTGTAGTAGAGCCTGAAGTCAAGCAGGTTGATTCATCCAGTTTCATTTTTCTTTCTCCAGATTGCTTTGGCTATTGGAGGGTTTTTTGTTTTTGTTTTTGTTTTATATTTCCATATCAATTGTGAAATTATTTGTTCTACTTACGTGAAAAATTCCATTGGTAGCTTGATAGGTATAATACTGAATCTATATCTTGCTTTGAGTAATATACTCATTTTCACTATATTGATTCTTACAATCCATGAACACGGTATATTTCTCCATCTATTTGCTTCCTCTTTTATTTCTTTCACCAGTGTTATATAGTTTTCTATATATAGGTCTTTTGTTTCTTTAGGTAGATATATCCCTAAGTATTTTATTCTTTTCATTGTAATGGTGAATAGAATTGTTTCCTAAATTTCTCTTTCTGTTTTCTCATTGTTAGTGTATAGGAATGCAAGAGATTTCTCTGTGTTAAATTTATATCCTGCAACTTTACTATATTCACTGATTAGCTCTAGTAATTTTCTGGTGGAGTCTTTAGGGTTTTCTATGTAGAGGATCAAGTCATCTGCAAACAGTGAGTTTTACTTCTTTTCCAATTTGGATTCCTTTTATTTCTTTTTCTGCTCTGGTTGCTGTGGCCAAAACTTCCAAAACTATGTTGCATAGTAGTGGTGAGAGTGGACACCCTTGTCTTGTTCCTGACTTTAAAGGAAACACTTTCAGTTTTTCACCATTGAGGACAATGTTTGCTGTGGATTTGTCACATATAGCTTTTATTATGTTGAGGTATGTTCCTTCCATTCCTGCTTTCTGGAGGGTTTTTATCATAAATGGATATTGAATTTTGTCAAAGGATTTTTCTGCCTCTATTGAGATAATCATATGGGTTTTATCTTTCAAATTGTTAATGTGGTGTATTACATTGATTGATTTGCACATATTGAAGAATCCTTGCATCCCTGGGATAAAGCCCATTTGGTCATTATGTATGATCTTTTTAATATGTTGTTGGATTCTGCTTGGTAGGATTTTGTTAAGGATTTTTGTATCAATGTTCATCAGTGATATTGGCCTATAGTTTTCCTTTTTTGTGGCATTTTTGTCTGGTTTTGGTATTCGATGGTGGTCGAATAGAATGAGTTTGGAAGTTTACCTTCCTCTGTAATTTTCTGGAAGAGTTTGAATAGGATACGTGTTAGCTCTTCTCTAAATTTTTTGTAGAATTCAGCTGTGAAGCAGTCTGGTCCTGGGCTTTTGTTTGCTGGAAGATTTCTGATTACAGTTTCAATTCCCATGCTTGTGATGTGTCTGCTAAGATTTTCTATTTCTTCCTTGTTCAGTTTTGGAAAGTTGTACTTTTCTAAGAATTTGTCCATTTCTTCCAAATTGTCCATTTTATTGGCATATAGTTGCTTATAGTATTCTCTTATGATCCTTTGTATTTCTGTGTTGTCTGTTGTGATTTTGCCATTTTCATTCCTAATTTTGTTGATTTGATTCTTCTCCCTTTGTTTCTTGATAAGTCTGGCTAATAGTTTGTCAATTTTATTTATCTTCTTAAAAAAACAGCTTTTGGCTTTGTTGATTTTTGCTATGGTCTCTTTTGTTTCTTTTGCATTTATTTCTACCCTAATTTTTAAGATTTCTTTCCTCCTACTAACCCAAGGGTTCTTCTTTTCTTCCTTTTCTAGTTGCTTTAGGTGTAGAGTTAGGTTATTTATTTGATTTTTTTCTTGTTTCTTGAGGTAAGCCTATATTGCTATGAACCTTCCCCTTAGCACTGCTTTTACAGTGTCCCATAGGTTTTGGGTTGTTGTGTTTTCATTTTCATTTGTTTCTATGCAGATTTTGATTTCTTTTTTTATTTCTTCTGTGATTTGTTGGTTATTCAGAAGCATGTTGTTCAGCCTCCACATGCTGGAATTTTTAATAATTTTTCTCCTGTAATTGACATCTAATTTCACTGCATTGTGGTCAGAATAGACGCTTGGAATGATTTCATTTTTTTTGAATTTACCAAGGCTAGATTTATGGCCCAGAATGTGATCTATCTTGGAAAAAGTTCCATGTGCACTTGAAAAAAAGGTGAAGTTCATTGTTTTGCAATGAAATGTCCTATAGATATCAATTAAGTCTAACTGATCTATTGTATCATATAAAGTTTGTGTTTCCTTGTTAATTTTCTGTTTAGTTGATCTATCTATAGCTGTGAGTGGCGTATTAAAGTCTCCCACTATTATTGTGTTATTGTTAATTTTCCCTTTCATACTTGTTAGCATTTGTCTTACATATTGCAGTGCTCCTATGTTGGGTGCTTATATATTTATAATTATTATACCTTCTTCTTGGATTGATCCTTTGATCATTGTGTAGTGTCCTTCTTTGTCTCTTTTCATAGCCTTTATTTTAAGGTCTATTTTATCTGATATGAGTATTGCTACTCCTGCTTTCTTTTGGTCTCTATTTGCATGGAATACATTTTCCAGCCCTTCACCTTAAGTCTGTATGTGTCCCTTGTTTTGAGGTGGATCTCTTGTAGACAACATATATAAGCATCTTGTTTTGTATCCATTCAGCCAGTCTTTGTCTTTTGGTTGGGGCATTCAACCCATTTACATTTAATGTAATTATTGTTAAGTATGATCCCTTTGCCATTTCCTTTATTGTTTTGGGTTTGAGTTTATATACCCTTTCTTTGTTTCCTGTCTAGAGAAGATCATTTAGCATTTGTTGGAGAGCTGGTTTGGTGGTGCTGAATTCTCTCAGCTTTTGCTTATCTGTAAAACTTTTTATTTCTCCTTCATATTTGAATGAGATCCTTGCTGGGTATAGTAATTTGATTGTAGGTTTTTTTTTTTTTTTTCTTTCATCACTTTAAATATGTCTTGTCATTCCCTCCTTGCCTGAAAAGTTTCTATTGAAAGATCAACTGTTATCCTTATGGGAGTCCCCTTGTGTGTTATTTGTTGTTTTTCCCTTGCTGCTTTTAATATTTTTCTTTGTGTTTGTTCCTTGTTAATTTGATTAATATGTGTCTTGGGGTGTTTTGCCTTAAGTTTATTTTGTTTAGGACTCTCTGGGTTTCTTGAACTTGGGTGACTATTTCTTTCCCCATTTTAGGGAAGTTTTCAACTATTATCTCCTCCAATATTTTCTTATGGTCTTTCTTTTTGTCTTCTTCTTCTGGGACTCCTGTGATTTAAATATTTGTGCTTTTAACATTGTCCCAGAAATCTCTGAGGTTGTCTTCATTTCTTTTAATTCTTTTTTCTTTTTTCCTCTGTTTCATTTATTTTTACCATTCTGTCTTCTTCCTCACATATCCTATCTTCTGCCTCCATTATTCTACTCTTGGTTCCCTCCAGAGTGTTTTTGATCTCATTTATTGCATTATTCATTATATATTGACTCTTTTTTATTTCTTCTAGGTCCTTGTTAAACATTTCTTGCATCTTCTCAGCCTTTTTCTTCAGAATATTTATCTGTAACTACGTTTTGTTTTCAAGATTTTGGATCATTTTCACTATCATTATTCAGAATTCTTTATCAGGTAGATTCCCTATCTCTTCCTCTTTTGTTTGGTTTGGTGGGCATTTATCCTGTCCCTTTACCTGCTGGGTATTTCTTTGCCTTTTCATCCTGTTTATATTGCTGTATTTGGGGTGGCCTTTCTGTATTTCAGAAGTTTGTGGTTCCTCTTTATTGTGGAAGATCCTCACTGTGGGTGGGCTTGGATGGGTGGCTTGTCAGGTTTCCTGGTTAGGGAAACTTGTGTCGGTGTTCTGATGGGTGGAACTGGATTTCTTCTCTCTGGAGTTCAATGAAGTGTCCAGTAGTGAGTTTTGAGATGTCAATGGGTTTGGTGTGACTTTGGGCAGCCTGTATATTGAAGCTCAGGGCTTTGTTCCTGTGTTGCTGGAGAATTTGTGTGGTATGTCTTGCTCTGGAACTTGTTGGTCCTTGGGTGGTGCTTGATTTCAGTGTAGGTATGGAGGTTTTAGATGAGCTCCTATTGATTTATGTTCCCTGGAGTTAGGAGTTCTCTGGTGTTCTCAGGATTTGGACTTAAGCCTCCTGCCTCTGATTTTCAGTCTTATTCTGACAGTGGCCTCAAGACTTTTCCATCTGTACAGCACTGATAATAAAACATCTAGGTTAATGATGAAGAGTTTCTCCACAGTGAGTGACACCCAGAGAGGTACACAGTTACATGGAAAAGAGACGAAGAAGGAGGGAGATAGAGGTGACCAGGAGGAGAAGAGGGGGAATCAAAAAGGGAGAGAGCAAGCTAGCCAGTAATCACTTTCCTATGTGTTCTCCATGGTCTGGATCCCTCAGAGATATTCACGGAGTTACACAGAGAAGAGAAGAAGGAGGAAGGAGACAGAGGTGGCCAGGAGGATAGAGGAGGGAATCAAAAGGAGAGAGACAGATCAGTCAGTAATCAGTTCCCTATGTGTTCTCCATAGCCTGTAACACAGAAAGAGATTCACAGAGTTGAACAGAGAAGAGAAGGGGGAGAGCGGAGATAGAGGTGACCTGGTGGAGAAAAAGGACAGTCCAAAGGGGGAGAGAGCAATTGAGTCAGTAATCTTGCTCCCAAGTAAAAATGGGTACTGAAGATTTGGTTCTTAAAGGTACAAAATTGATAACAAATACCAAAAAGCACAGATTAAAAATCTAGAGTAGAGATTAGATTCTCAAAAATACAATATTAAAGAAAAAAACAAACTTACAAAAATTATTTCATATATATATATATATATATATATATATGAAGTTTGCTTTAAAAATATGTTTTTTTTTGGCAAGGTAATAGTTTTGGTTATAAAAATGAAAATTAAAGAAGCAATAGAGGACTTAAAAAATCTTTAAAAAAATTAAAATAATAAGAAAAATATATCTAGAACTTTCTCTGGAGCTGTTGCGGACAGTGTGGGTCAGTTCATTTTCAGATAGTTCCTTGATCCGGCTTATACTTCTCAGGATCTATAGGCCCCTTGTTATGTAGTCGATGCCAAGTACAGGGTTTTAATCTATCGCACCTGTCACTTCCAAAGTGGTTCCCTCTGTTTATTTTAGCTTCTTCTCTTTGCCGGTCTCTTCAGTATCTAATTTCTGCCCTGACACAAAGGGGCGGTGGTGGTCACTTTTTTTTTTTTTTTTTTTTTTTTAAGCTCACTTGTTCAGTCATGCTGTGGAGAGGGAGGAACACTGCAAACAAATATTACTGGTGTGTGTGGGGAGTGCTCACAGTGTCTCATCACACTGGCTTTGCCCCTGCTCACAACATGTGTGCTTTCCCAGTTTACACTGCTCAGGTTCTAGTTTCCTCTGCTGGGAACTGTCTGAGGCTGGCCCTGGGTTGTAGGCACTTTCCAGGTATAAGCCACACAGGTTCAGGTTCTCAGGTACTCCACAAAGGCTTGGACTTGGTTGGGCCTGCGTTTTGTGCCCTTCTCAGGTCTGAGCAGCTCAGGTGACCAGGTGCTTGGCAAGTACAGCTGCCCTCAGTTGGAGGTTGTGTCTTATCACCTTACCCATCCCAGTCACTTGGTTTTTTGGGGGTACAATGGGAGCATCATCTCAGCTGTGCTGTGTGTCTCTTCCATGGAGCTGATCTCTGGCTGCGACCCTGCTGGCTGATGTTGACCATCCAGAATCCCAGGAAGTCCTGGTTAGCAACTAAGCCTGCTTGCAGTTTGGTAGAGAATGCCTCTCTAGGGCTCCAATTGCCCCCTTCCAGCTCTGGATGCCCTCATCTGTGTCACTCCAGCAGGGGATGGGCCGGTCCACAGCTGGCTAGCTCTGCTCAGTCCTCTGTTCTGTTAGTAGGCCTGGCAGTGTCTTCAGTTCAGTTCACTTCAGTCGCTCAGTCATGTCCGACTCTTTGCGACCCCGTGAACTACAGCATGCCAAGCCTCCCTGTCCATTACCAACTCCCAGAGTTCACTCAAACTCAAGTCCTTTGAGTCAGTGATGCCATTGAGCCATGTCATCCTCTGTCATCCCCTTTTTCTCCTGCCCCCAATCCCTCCCAGCATCAGAGTCTTTTCCAATGAGTCAACCTTTGCATGAGGTGGCCAAAGTACTGGAGTTTCAGCTTTAGAATCATTTCTTCCAAAGAACACCCAGGGCTGATTTCCTTTAGAATGGACCAGTTGGATCTCCTTGCAGTCCAAGGGACTATCAAGAGTCTTCTCCAACACCACTGTTCAAAATTATCAATTCTTCGGCCCTCAGCCTTTTTCACAGTTCAACTCTCACATCCATACATGACCACTGGAAAAACCATAGCCTTGACTTAGACAGACCTTTGTTGGCAAAGTAATGTCTCTGCTTTTGAATATGCTATCTAGGTTGGTCATAACTTTCTTTCCAAGTAGTAAGTGTCTTTTAATTTCATGGCTTCAGTCACCATCTGCAGTGATTTTGGACCCCAAAAAAAGAAAGTCTGACACTGTTTCCACTGTTTCCTCATCTATTCCCCATGAAGTGATGGGATCAGATGCCATGATCATAGTTTTCTGAATGATGAGCTTTAAGCCAACTTTTTCGCTCTTCTCTTTCACTTTCATCAAGAGGCTTTTTAGCTCCTCTTCACTTTCTTCCATAAGGGTGGTGTCATCTGCATATCTGAGGCGATTGATATTTCTCCCGGCAATTTTGATTCCAGCTGGTGTTTCTTCCAGTCCAGCGTTTCTCATGATGTACTCTGCATATAAGTTAAATAAGCAGGGTGACAATATACAGCCTTGATGTACTCCTTTCCCTATTTGGAACCAGTCTATTGTTCCATGTCCAGTTCTAACTGTTCCTTCCTGACCTGCATATAGGTTTCTCAAGAGGCAGCTCTGGTGGTCTAGTATTCCCATCTCTTTCAGAATTTTCCAGTTTATAGCTATCCCACCGTCTGAGTTGCTGTCTCCAGTTAGTTCCCTCAGATTGTCCTCAGTGCATTTAGGCCTGGTCCTTATCCTAAGCAATGCAGACTGCGCCTCTATCCAGCCCCCACTTGCTAGTGGTGAATGTGAGTGTCTGGGTTGCTTCTCCGCTGGGAGTTGGTATTAGGCACATATTCTGTGGGTTTTAATTATTTATTTATTTATTATTTATTTATTTTCCCTCCCAGTTAGGTTGCCCTCTGAGATTCCATGGCCCACCACAGACCCACCATTGAGAGTGTTTCCTGGTGTTTGGAAACTTCTCTCTTTTTTAAGACTCCCTTTCTGGGGTGGATCTCCACCCTTACCTCTTTTGTCTCTCTTTTTATCTTTTTTATTTTGTCCTACTTCCTTTCAACAACACTGGGCTGCCTTCCTGAGTGCCTGATGTCCTCTGACAGCATTCAGAAGTTGTTTTGTGGAATTTGCTCAGTGTTCAAATGTTCTTTCGATGAATTTGTTGGGGAGAAAGTGGTCTCCCCTCCTACTCCTCCACCATCTTAGGACTGCCCCATTTATATATAATATATGTATATATAGTTTGTCAAATTATTTTCCCATTTGTGTTATTACAGAAGGACAGAGTTCCCTGTGCTATACATTAGGTTCTTGTTGGTTATCTGTTTTAAATACAGTAATGTGAACGTATCTGACCTAATTTGCCAATTTGTTCCTCTGCTCCACCTTTCCCCTTTGGTTACCATACATTTGTTTTCTATGTCTGTGAGTCTATTTCTATTTTGTAAGTAAGTTCATTTGTGCCATACTTTAGATTCCACATACAGATGGTATCATACGGTATTCTTTGTCTGACATACTAAACTTAGTATAGTAATCTCTAGGTACTTCTATATTGCTGCAAATGATGTTATTTAATTTTGTTCTTTTTTATGACTGAGTAATATTCCATATTTATCCAATTATCTGTCAATAGGCATGTAGTTTGTTTCCATGTCTTGGCTATTGTAAAAAGAGCTGCAATGAACATTGAAATGTGTGTATCCTTTTGAAGCATGGTTTTCTCTATATATATGCCCAGGAGTGGGACTGTTGGTTCATATGGTAGCTATGCTTTTAGTTCTTAAGGGATCTCCATACTGTTCTCCTATATATGTGATGTTGAAGGAAATGGAGGATGGAATAATTTGGAAATTCCAGGAAGACAGAACAGCATTTTCAAATTCAGCAATATAAAATGATAACATTTTGGATAACTGTGAATATTTCAATTTATCCCTCTTCTGAAAGTGAACCCAGTTGCCATCCATTATGGACTGGGCTTCAGCTTGTGAGACTAGCCTCACCTAAAAGCATGCTCTTCCTAGGGAAGCCCCGTGTGGTCATTGAGCAAAGTTGGGATATCCAGGACTGACCCTTTGATTCTACATGAGACAACTCTACCAGCCAGTATACACTCCAGAGTTACCCAGCAGTTTGACTGAGGTTTTCTAGGCCTGCATTACAATTCAACTTTTCCTTTCACAGGTGTTGATTCCTAGTAACACCTTAGAGTTTAAACTGTATCAATATATGTTTCTGGAATGTCCAAACTACCACAAGGGAGCAGGTTGTTGGCTACCTTTGACTTACGATGCCCTCTGATCTCTTAAAGCAAAATCTATTTTGATATTTAGTATTTTATTTTCAGTTGTATTTAATTTTTCTTATTGAATAAAAATTTATTATGATTTAAACTCTTTTTCACAACCTTTTCCCATTATAACGCTGAGTGGTGTTTTTTTTGGTTTTGATTTTGTTTGTTTGTTTGTTTGTTTGTTTGTTTTTTTAATGAGAGGCAGCTGAAATTATATCATTGAGACAGGAGGGAGAAGCTAAGAAATTAGAAAACTTTGAACTGGAGGAGGCCTTAAAGGAGTAGCCAGGTCAGGTATCTGGTTGCTCCCTTGATAAAATAAGTGCAAAGGTCCAGAATGGGGGACATCAGGATGAGAATAGAGGAAGCTGCCTGCCAGGGTGAGGAAGAGGCTAATCTCATAATGCCATGAGACTGTGTCTTGTACATAGTAAGAACTCAATTAATAGTGACAGTTTATTATTATTGTCTTTTTTTTTTTTTCATTATAATGATTAACAGAAATAAAAGAAAGAGAGAGAGAGAGTGATGAAGACAAGCTTCAGCTACTCTGCAACTTTGCCTAGGGCCAGTGTTCTTGCCCATACAAACTGCAGAAGAAATGCTTGCCTCATTAGTTAAGCAGAAATAATTGAATAAATCAACTATAATTTTCTGCAGTCTTTACACAAATGTAAACATGGGGAAATAAGAAAAAGAAATTAGGGATGAAAATAAAACTTAAGATAATGAGCATTTGAGAATAAATGATGATTCATTCTTTTAATTGCAGCACAGATAAGAATTGATTCAGGCCATCTGCAGAGGAGGCATGTGAAAAAAAGAAAAGCAATGTGAATAGCAAAATGATTTCAAAGGAATCAAGATAAACAGATGAAAGGCTGGAGAAATATTGAACTGGAAATAAACATGAAACGGACTAAAAAGCTATGCAAAAAACTTCTCTCACCTGTAGCGATAATTCAGTTCAGTTCAATTCAATTCAATTCAGTCGCTCAGTCATGTCCGACTCTTTGCGACCCCATGAATTGCAGCACATCAGGGCTCCCTGTCCATCACCAACTCCTGGAGTTCACTCAAACTCATGTCCAACGAGTCGGTGATGCCATCCAGTCATCTCATCCTCTGTCATCCCCTTCTCCTCCTGCCTCCAATCCCTCCCATCATCAGGGCCTTTTCAAATCAGTCAACTCTTTGCATGAGGTGGCCAAAGTATTGGAGTTCCAGCTTTAGCATCAGTCCTTCCAATGAACACCCAGGACCGAGCTCCTTTTGGATGGACTAGTTGGACCTCCTTTCAGTCCAAGGGACTTTCAAGCCAACACCACAGTTCAAAAGCATCAATTCTTTGGCGCTCAGCCTTCTTCACAGTCCAACTCTCACAAGCATACATGACCACTGGAAAAACCATAGCCTTGACTAGATGGACCTTTTGTTGGCAAGGTAATGTCCGTGCTTTTTAATATGCTATCCAGGTTTTCATAACTTTCTTTCCAAGTAGTAAGTATCTTTTAATTTCATGGCTACAATCACCATCTGCAGTGATTTTGGAGCCTCCAAAAAGAAAGTCTGACACTATTTCCATTGTTTTCCCATCTATTTGCAATGAAGTGATGGGACTAGATGCCATGACCTTAGTTTTCTGAATGTTGAGCTTTAAGCCAACTTTTTCACTCTCCTCTAGGTCTGTTTAAAAGGAATGTTCTTGTATCAATATAGGCCAATATCTGTTCTCTTAAGAAACATTAACAGGACTCTTTTTTTTCTATTAAATAATGTTGCATGTCTTGTGAGGCAAGTAGCTCCAGAACATATTTCTTCTACGCCTAGAGTTAAAATCAGTAGAACTGAATGCTTTTAGGACACAATTTAGTCTAATCTCTTCATTCAAAAACTGTTGATATGGGACTTCCCTGGTGGTCCAGTGATTAAGACTCCATGCTACCGATGCAGGGGGCCCAGATCTGATCTCTACTCAGGGAACTAAATCCCTTATGCCACAGCTAAGAGCCCTCCTACCCCCACAGCAAAGAGCAAAGGTCCTGTGTGCCATAATTAACACTGTGAACAGCCAAACAAATGAATAAAACAAGTAAGCAGAAAAAAACAAAACAAAACAAAACACTGATATATAGAATACAAGCGTGATAAAATTGTTTATATTAGGTGACAGAGATAGCAAAATCAAGATAATAATTCATGTCCTGAACCACAGTCCAGTACACTTTAAAGTATCACAAGATTAAAAGTATCATTTAATTGCAACTAAGAAGCAGTTCCATTCTTTTGCCATATGTAACAGACTCTCTTTTGTTCCAAGAAATTTCAGGGGTGTGACAAACTAGAGGGAGAAAGAACAGATTAATAGCTTTGCTGACTTCTGTGATGTAAACATGAACAACTTCAAGCTATTAAAATGGCTTCACTGGCCATGCGTTTGAAAGAGATGTGGGTTAACAATGATAATCACAATCATCCAGGCTATTTCACTTGGTCTGTGGCAATCCTCTTCATCTGCTCTTGCTTTCCCAGATTCCTTGTGTGATTAAAAAAAAAAAAAAAATCATTCATTGCAGGATACAAATGCAGTTAACTAGAGAAAAAACAAGGTCTTCTACCACAAAGAATCTCTGGAACTTAACCTGCAATGTGAATCACTCGCTTTTAGCGTCCTCAGGAAACAAGTAAGGACAAAATTTCCTCTCATCTTCAGGAATTAGGATACAAGGTAATATGCTTGGAAATCATATGTCAATTTGTTCCTTAGAGTACCGGATATGTTAAGTGTGTCATTTACTATTTTAAGCTAATGACAACTTTCATCAAATAATAGAATTTTTCTAGTCTTCCCCTTAAAAGATTATAACCAAAACTCTGTGCTAAATATCCTAGCAGGGTAACTATTAGATTCTTGTCTTCTGACTTCCAAACACTTTCAAATTCACTTCTCTCTACTGATTTAGATGAGGATGAGACTTAGATGACAGAGAATTAGATGGTTAGATAGCATCACTGACTCAATGGACATGAATCTGAACAAACTCCAGGAGATAGTGAAGGACAGGGGAGCCTGGCATGCTTCAGTCCATGGAGTCACAAAGAGTCAGATATGATTTAGTGACTGAACAACAATAACAACTGACTTAAGCAGACTTTTATTTCTAGGAATAGCAATAAGTTTCTATAAAACCATTTTTATCTCCCAGAAATGAGAGGATCTGGAATTTTTTTTTTTTTACTGTGGGAGAATCTTACTGACAAGTGTCCGAGTTCCATAGCTCGTCTCTGGGTCCAACATCTCAGTCTTGAGTTCTATTATTTCAGTGTGGCATTCTTTCCTTCATGTATTCCTCCCTCGATTCACTTATAGAATATGTTATCATACAATAACAAAACTTCAAACTAGCATTCAGAGGGTTCATAGTACAAAAAGGATGACAATCAAATCAAAACAAAATCAACAACAAAGATAATATCAGTATAATGTAGCTCAGCTGGTAAACAGTCCACCCTCAAGGCAGGAGACATCAGTTCAATCCCTGGGACAGGAAGATCCCCTGGAGAAGAGATAGGCTACCCACTCCAGTTTTCTTGGGCTTCCCTGGTGTCTTAGATGGCAAAGAATCTGCCTGTAATGTAGGAGATGTGGGTTTGATCCCTGGGTTGAAAAGATGCCCTGTAGAAGGAATCAGGTACCCACTCCAGTATTCTTGCCTGGAAAATTCCACGGACTGAGGACCCTGGCAGGTTACAGTCCATGGAGTGCAAAGAGTCAGACATGACTGAGTGACTAACTTTCACTTTTCATTACCGTGCTTACTGTGGGAGGTAAGAAGGAAGTAACTTAATCTTTTGTTGTTGTTCAGTCACCAAATTGAATCCTACTCTTTGCAACCCCATGGACTGTAGCATCCCATGCTCCTTTGTCCTCCACTGTCTCCCAGAGTTTGCTCAAATTCACCAAGTCAGTGACATTACTTAACCATCCTATCTTCTGTCACCCTGTTTCTCCTCCTGCCCTCAATCTTCCCCAGCATCAGGGTCTTTTTTAATGGGTCAGCCCTTTGCATCAGGTGGCCAAAGTATTGGAGTTTCAGCATTAAGCCTTTCAATGAATATTCAGGGTTGATTCCCTTCAGGATTGGCTGGTTTGATCTCTTTGCAGTCCAAGGGACTCCCAAGCATCTTTTCCAAGACCACAATTTGAAAACATCAATTCTTCAGCAAAGTAGACTATAGAAGACTCACAGGGTTTTGGATCTTACAGGATAGTTAGGAGTTTACCAACATATTGAGGAAAATGACTCAGGAAGAGAAAGTAATAGGATCAACATACCCAGATGCTTTTCTCAAGGTTTAACCAATGGACATATTTATGTCTGACATATACTCCTTCTGCATCTTTTTCTCTATCAATTCAACTTCTTAAGTATAAGGAATATCATCACTAAGGGATCAAGGAACAAAGACCCTTAAATAAATATATATTTAAAAAATTAAAGATCTTACACTTGAAAGATTTTCAAAAAGAAGTATCTCCAACTGTAAAGTTTGTACTCCAGAAAAGGTATGAAATTGTTAGGCCTTTTATAAAAGCAAAGAGGCACAAAACAGACTTTTAAAAGGTGAGAGATACCTATACATATGTAGTAAATTACTTTAATATGCTCAATAAGTGATAGCATATGCTAAAGTAATAATCATGTTAAAGTATTGTTCAGTTCATAACCTTAATGGATTATGTAACACTAATAACATGAAAAAGGGGGAAAAGAAGAGAGCTCTATCAGAGCACTGTTTCTGTGTGTTATTTGATTCAAGCTAGTGTAAATTTGAAGCTTATTCTGATGTTACATGTATACAGTCCATCCTGCACCAATCGCTTTTAAAATCAAAAAAATCAAAAAAAAAAAAAAACTATTAATGAAACTAAAATGCTACAACTAAAAAAAAAAAAAACACTCAATGCAAAAAAAGCAAAAAATGAAGAAATAAAAAGTGATATGAGACTTATAGAAAGAAAACATTTAAATGGCTCATATAAATTCTAGCATATCAATAATCACATTAAATATGAGTGAATTACACAGTCTACTCAAAAGGCAGAGATTGTCAAATTGTAATAAAAATAAAGAAACCCAGCTCAACTATAAGCTGTTTATAGGAGATAGATATAAAGAATATAGATTGGGAATAAAAGGATAGAGTACTTTTATTATGTGAACAGTAACAACAGAAAACCTGGAGTACTTATACTAATATTAGACAATTAAAAAATATTAACTTTGAGATCAAGTTAAAAATAGATTTTGTTTTAAAACATTATAAAAAGGAACCTCTTAAAAAAATAGACTAACCCATTAGGAATAATAATTATAAGCATGTGCACATAAAGCAGAGTACCAAATATACAAAGCAAAACTAACCTAAATGAAGAGAGAAAGATACAGTTCAAAACTAATTGGAACATGTGATTTCCTATTTTCAATAATGGATAGAACAACTAGATAGAAGATCAGCGAAAGAATAGAAAATTTGTACAAAACTACAAGCCATCTAGTCTTAACAGACATCTACAGAGAATTCCACCAGAACAGAAAACACATACTTCTCAAGTGTATGGGCGATACTTGATACCAAGTATGTTCAGTTCAGTTCAGTTCAGTCGTCAGTCGTGCCCTACTCTTTGGGACCCCATGAATCACAGCATGCCAGGACTCCCTGTTCATCACCAACTCCCAGAGTTCACTCAGACTCACGTCCATCGAGTCAGTGATGCCATCCAGCCATCTCATCCTCTGTCATCCCCTTCTCCTCCTGCCCACAATCCCTCCCAGCATCAGAGTCTTTTCCAATGAGTCAACTCTTCGCATGAGGTGGCCAAAGTACTGGAATTTCAGCTTCAGCATCATTCCTTCCAAAGAAATCCCAGGGCTATCTCCTTCACAATGGACTGATTGGATTTCCTTGCAGTCCAAGGGACTCTCAAGAGTCTTCTCCAACACCACAGTTCAAAAGCATCAGTTCTTCAGTGCTCAGCCTTCTTCACAGTCCAACTCTCACATCCATACATGACCACAGGAAAAACCATAGTCTTGACTAGACAGACCTTAGTCGGCAAAGTAATGTCTCTGCTTTTGAATATGCTATTTAGGTTGGTCATAACTTTTCTTCCAAGGACTAAGGGTCTTTTAATTTCATGGCTGCAGTCACCATTTGCAGTGATTTTGGAGCCCCAAAAAAGAAAGTCTGACACTGTTTCCACTATTTCCCCATTTATTTCCCATGAAGTGATGGGACTGGATGCCATGATCTTCGTTTTCTGAATGTTGAATTTTAAGCCAACTTTTTCACTCTCCTTTTTCACTTTCATCAAGAGGCTTTTTGGTTCCTCTTCACTTTCTGTCATAAGGTTGGTGTCATCTGCATATCTGAGGTTATTGATACTTCTCCCGGCAATCTTGATTCCAGCTTGTGCTTCTTCCAGCCCAGTGTTTCTCATGATGTACTCTGCATAAAAGTTAAATAAGCAGGGTGACAATATACAGCCTTGACGTACTCCTTTTCCTGTTTGGAACCAGTCTGTTGTTCCATGGAACAACACTGGAATATAGTTGCTTTTAAAATGTATTGTTAGTTTCTGCTGTATATAAAATTGAATCACCTATACATATATCCATTCTGTTTTGAATTCCTTTCCCATTTAGGTCACCTTAGAGCTTTGAGTAGAGTTCCCTGTGCTATCCGATAGTTTCTCATTAGTTATCTATTTTATGCATGGTATTAATAGTGTACATATGTCAATCCAAATCTTCCAATCCATCCCACCACTTTATTTCCCTCCTTGGTGTCCATATGTTTGTTCTCTATGCTTTCATCTCTATTCTTGCCCTGAAAATAGGTTCATATTTACCATTTTTCTGGATTCCACATATGTGAATTAATATACAATATTTATTTTTCTCTTTCTGACTTACTTCACTCTATATGACAGTCTCTATGTTCATCCATGTCTCTACAAATGGGACAATATTGTTCCTTCTTATGACTGAGTAATATTTCATTGTATATATGTACCAAATATTCTTTATTCATTCTTTCATTGTTGAGTCTTTATAGATCTACTTTACCAATTGTTTTTCCATTTAAATCAAGTATGGATTAAGTATTTCTATATCCTGTGACACAGTACTCTGCAATGAAATCTGAACACATTGTGCTTCAATTCTCTATTTAGTTAACTGTCTTCTCCATTAGAGTGTGAAAAACTTAAGGCCAGAGGTTTTGCATTAGTTATCATTGTGTCCTCAAAATCATTCTTAGAGCTTGAGAGTGAAACAAGGAGAAACCCAAATTAATAAGTCCCAACCACAGATCTTTTACTATGCAGAGTTCACAAGCTTATTTAGGTATCATAAAGGAGAACAACAAAGGAGAGTTTAAAATAACTTGATGGTATATATTCTGAATGCAAGAAATTTTAGTCTATTCCAGTATTTCTTGTGTATTCTTAATCATCAGTTGTCCAATCAAGAAGATTTTATGAAATTTAATTTCCACAGTGTATGTTAAGAAAATGAAACATATTTATTCTAAATATAAACAATATTATATGTTATTTCATACTTCCTTACTGTCAGCTTTCCTGGTGATTCAGATGGCAAAGAATCTGCCTGCAATGAGGGAGACCTGGGTTCGATTCTTGAGTTGGAAAGATCCTCTGAAGAAGGAAATGGCAACCCACTCTAGTATTCTTGCCTGGAGAATCCAATGGATAGAGGAGTCTGGAAGGCTACAGTCCATGGGGTCATAAAGAGTGGGATATGACTGCACAACTAACACACACTTTCTTATTGTCATATTACCCCTGAAATGATTACTTTTTTGGGGAAGAGTGTTTTCTACCTACTGGTTGAGAACAATTGTTGTTGGGTAATTAAAATCACATTTATTTTAAATATATATGTCTGATAGATGGTATTTAACTACTTTTAAAAATGATTGGAGAGATTGGTTCAAGATGGCAGAGTGGAGAGACCTGTGCCTCTCTCTTCCTGGGATAGCACAAAAATTGAAACTAGCTATTGAACAACTATAGACAGGTGGATTCTAGAACCCACAAAAAAGATACTCCAACTCTAAAGACAAATGAGAAACCACAGAAAGATGGTAGGAGGGGCTCAATTATAATAAAATCAAATCCCATATCGGCTGGGTGGGTGATCCATAAACAGGAGAAAAATAACACCAAAGAATTTCTTCCATTGTCAGGTTGTGAGCCCCACATTAGGCTTCCCAGCTTGGGGATCCAGGAAAGGGGCTAGGAATCCCCAGGAACTCTAACTTTGAAGGCCAGTGGGATCTGATTGCAGGGCTTCCACAGGACTGGGGGGAAACAGAGATTCCATACTTAGAGGACACAACAAAATTTTGTGCACACCAGAACCCAGGAAATAGGAGCAGAGACCCCACAGGAGCATGAACCAAACCTACTTGCTAGTGTTGGAAGGTCTTCTGCAGAGGTGTGGGTTGGCAGTGGCTCACCACATGGACAGTGGCACTGGCAGCAGCAGTCCTGGGAGGTGCCCCTTGGCATGAGCCCTTATGGAGATTGCCATTACCATAGAGTCTGTAGACTACAAGGCTGGATCACAACAGCTAACAGTGGGTCAAACAACCAAAGGGGAGGAAACACAACCCCACCCGTTAGCAGATAATTGGATTATAGCTTTACTGAGCAAGGCCCTGCCCACCAGACCAAGACCTAATTTTTCCCACTGCCAGTCCCTCCCATGAGAAGATTGTACAAGCCTATTACTTTCACCCTTCAGAGCTCAGACAGGAGAAACAAGAAATACAATTCATAGCCTCCAGAATAAAAACCACAATTATAGAAATTTAATCAAAATAAACAAGCAGAGGATTATGTTCCATACAAAGGAACAAGATAAAAACCCAGAAAAACAATTAAATGAATTTTAAATAGGCAAACTTCCAGAAAAAGAATTCAGAATAATGAAAATGAAGGTGCCCCAGGATCTCAGAAAAAGAATGGAGAAAATGCAAGAAATATTTACCAAAGACCTAGAGGAACTAAAGAACAAAGAGAAATAAAAAATACACTAGAAGGAACCAATAACAGAATAACAGAGGCAGAGAAACAGATAAGTGAATATTCTCTAGAAGACAAAATTGGTGGAAATCACTGCTGAAAAACAGAATATAGGAGAAAAAAAAAAAAGAGTGAAAAGAAATGAAGATAGCCTAAGAGACCTCTGAGACAACATTAAATGCACTAACATTTGCATGATAGGGGTCCTAGAAGAAGGAGAGGGAAAGGACCTGAGAAAATATTTGAAGAGATAATATTTGAAAACTTCTTTTACATGGGAAAGTAAATAGTCAGTTAAGTCTGGAAGTGCAGAGGGTCACAGTCAGGATAAACCCAAGGAGGAACACGTGAAGTCACATAGCAATCAAACTGGCAAAAATTAAAGACAAAGATAAAATATTAAAAGCAACAAGTGTAAAAATGACAAATAACATACAAGGGAACTCCCATCAGGTTATCAGCTGATTTCTCAACAGAAACTCCACAAACCAGAAGAGAATGACATTATATATTTAAAGTGATGAAAGAGAAGAACCTACCACCAAGAACACTTTACCCCGCAAAACTCATTCAGATTTGGTGGAGAATTCAAAAGCTTTACAAGAAAGCAAAATTAAGAGAATTCAGCACCACCAAACCCGCTTTACAACAAATGCAAAAGGAACTTCTCTAGGCAGGAAACACAAGAGAAGGAAATCATCTGCTAAAAAATAAACCCAAAACACTTAAAAATGGTTAACTAACTGCATTGTTTGGCATGTACTGTATATGGATATGTATGTTTCTGAGATTCAACAAGTAGCTTTATTTGAAGCAAACGCATTTCCTGTACTATTGTCACAGATTAAAATGAATATGTATAATCAAACATACCATATCATGATATTGCCGATGCTGCGACAAAGCTGGTGAATCTCTTTCTGCTGTGGTGATCTTTGGACTTCTAAGAGGGTAACTTCACTTGAAAGTGAGAACACAGGGGATGTTATATCTACTCGCTATTATTCTGGATACTTCTACTGCAACTGCTTTGCCTATTAAAGATCTGAAGCCAATGTCAATACACTGAATTTTGTCTCAGCTTAATTTTACTCTTAAAGAATCATAAGAGAAGCAGTTGTCTTTCTAGCTTCATAAGTATCACTTTCTAATAATTGTTCCTCTCCTTCAAATGCCACCCTCATTCTCCCCTGAGAGTCTACTTTCTCATTGGTCCTCTAAAGACATGTTTCTTTATGGTATAGTTCATATTAACTTAAAAAAAAAAAAGTAGAGAATTTTTTCAAATATGGAACTAATTTATTCATGCCTTTCCACTTATAAATCTTCCCATCTATTGGTTGAGTCACACTAACAGCAATTTTGCCTGACTTGATTGGTTGTATCAGACATAACAATTTTAATATAAGCTAAGGAATTTGGAAATGACTCCTGGAAGTGGTAGAAAATCACATAAAATGAAACTGCTATCAGGAAATGTAGTAGTTTCTGGCAAATGCATTCACTTAGCTGCACTCACTTCTTATGCTGTGCCAGACCCTGATCTGGGCTCCAAGGGTAAAGAAGCAAAGTCTAGGTTTGGGCTCTGCCTTCCAGAAGGTTATAGCCAATTGTAGAGATACTTGTACACAGATTTCTGCAATTCACCATGTAGTAATTCGCTGATTCACACAATAAATACTGCAGATAGAAATGGAAAAGATTAATATGGTGTGAATTGAAAAAAAAAAAAATTGCTCACTTATGTGGGGTAATGAAAAGAATGTATATTGAAAAGTGTATTGAGAAGTATAATATTGAAAGTTTAGTCACAACATTCATTGGCCTCTTGATCTTGCCTACAGCTTACCTGAAGTCATCATACTCCATAGCTAAAGGTAGACCTACATTCTTACACAGTGGATGACTTTCTAATCACTTGAATTCCAGACACAAATATGACCATCTGTAGATCATTTCCACCTCTATGATATATAAGTCCTTTGGATCAAAATGACCTCAACAGATTTCTTTATTGTCTTCCATAAAATTTCATTCTTCTCTGATGTTATGATTGGCACGACTAAACCAAAACATAAGAAGTCATTCTTATCCTTAACAAATAATCTAGTTGACTTTTCTTACTAGTTGTCTGTCTGTCTCATTGCTACTACCACTTATTGTCTTATTACAGGCCCGTAAGTTGTTGCACTAACAATTTAATCTGTTTTCCAGTACCTTCCTAATTCTTCTTATACATGCTCTGCACCTATGTTTGTTTTTGTTATTAATAAAAGTAATTTAATTATTTTAAATTAATAAATTAATATTTTATCAATATTTTAACAATTTAATAATAATTTGTCAATATTTTAACTCACAGATTTCTTCATAATAGAGCATTATATATTGTCAGCAGATTATCTCCTCACCCTAACTGCCCCTTTCCTCCTCATTTGTCCCCACAGCTCTGAGCTCCATTACTCAGAGTGGAGGAATTATATAGCAAATAAGAGTTAGAGCCACCAGGACACAAAAGAAGATCTGGTTATTTCAGCACTCTTTGTAGCTTCCTTCACAGACTTGTAAATCACCAGGCTTTTGGTTGCTGTAGTTGTCTTTTCCCCCAGGAATTATATTCCATAGACTTCTCCCTGCCTCTTTTTTTCTGTGTCCCATATCTTTCACTCTCAGAAAATGCCTGGGAGTGACTATCCTAAGTTACCTCCTCAGTATAGGTCCTTTCTGTCTTGTTCTCTGAAATGGAGTTTGTTATTTCCCACTGTGAACTTGATGCCATCTTCTAGGGAGAGGCACTTGTGTTTACAAGCACCTTGATATCATCTAAAAACCAGTCAGGTCATCATATTCTTTGAGGGAGTAAAATGTATGCTATATCTAATTTTTTTTGAAAGTTAATCAATTATCTTAATGAGTTGTAAGTGGGATTTGAAAGCACATGCTAAGGTGGATGATAGAAATCAGAGAAGTACTGTTTATATTATCTACCAGGGAGAGTAAATATGTCTGAATACCTGGAGCAGAAGAAACAACTCTCCTACCAAATATGGATTGAATTGTCAGTAAAGGGTGGGGGATAGGGAGGTAATGTATTGAGAAATTGAACACAGAACTGAAAGCTGCATCATTGGGGTAAGAGGAAATATTTGGAGTAGCAAAATAAAGGTAGTAGAATTAAAGATGTAGATATATAAAAAAATTTTATATACATATATTTCTAGATACTTTTCCCTTATAGGTTATTATTAAGATATTAAGTATAGTTCCCTGTGCTATAGAGAAGGTCCTTGCTGTTTATCTATTTTTATATATAATAATGTGTATCTGTTAACCCCAACCTATCAATCCCCCAACACTGCTATCCTCTTTAGTAACCATTAGTTTTCTATGAATATGAGTCTATTTCTGTTTTGCAAATAAGTTTATTTGTATCATTTTTTGGATTCAACAAATAAGTTATGCAAATTATATTTCTCTGTCTGACTTACTTCACTAAGTGCATTAATTTCTAGGTCTATCATGTTGCTGCAAATTAATTCCTTTAGAATGTAGAATTCAAAGATGACTATATCCCTCAAAGAAGGGAATGCATGCTTACACCAAGGCACATCCAGAAATGGCAAAGGATACACAATGATTGGAAAACTTGGTTTAAGCTTATTTCAGTTGTAATTATTTTCTAGAAGGTAATTTAATTTTTTCTTAAATAAACATCAATAACTTACTGAATAAAATGAGAAATTTCACACATATATTTATACAAGAATACAAATATTAATGTAGCATTTTTCAAACTACTTCAGATTATATTTCGATAACCATTGAGTAATGTGTAGAAAAACTGTAGAAGGATGAAAATGATCCATCCCTGTTCCCCAAACTCAGTATAATTCTCCAATGCCAAATCTACTATGAGAGACTTTACTCATTTTTATTACAAAAATATTCATTCTAGTTACTTACAGTTTGGAAAGCATGGTAAAGTAAAATAGCGTTAAGGTCACATGATGAAAAAAATTTAGAACCTTACTTTTCTACTAATCAGTATCTCATGAGCATTTAACATGTATCTAAAAATGCTTAATAAATAGCATTGATAAGAACGGAATATTACTCTGTTAAGTCTATAATCGTAACTTATTTGGATCATTTATTGTTAGGAATCTACATTATTTTAAGATATTCTATTATACATAATTCTTTGATGACTATTTTAAAATAAACATTTGTTATCTAATTTCATGTTATATGCTCAGGATAGATTCTTAGTAAAGAAAACAAAACAAAAAAAAGAAATAGATAAAAACCAAAATTCTTCTTTGTTAAGGTTAAATAAATTATTTCCATGTGCTTCTCTTTGGTACAAATGGGTATTCCTACCTAAACAACTCTTCTAGATTAACTGGATTCCTTATGCTATCCCCACAGTGGGTAATATTCAGACAACTGCTTAGTGTCATGTTGTTCAGAGGAGCATTATCTGCCAAAATTGAGGACCATCTTCTGGAGGGCTCTGTGTCCTCTAAGTTTGGTGGCTGGCAGTACTGATGATCAAAACCAACCTCAGTTTTGATAATTCACTACAAGTGCTCACAGAACTCCCTGAAAACCTACTGTACTCACAGTTATAATACAGATCAAAATCAACCAGAGGAAGAGACATAGGGCAGAGTCTGGGCTAAGTTCTTTGACTGCAACCAATGGAAATAAGTTGGTATTAATTCTGTTACCAGCAAACTAAAACGGGCTGTTTGTATCAGCTCAAAATAATGAAAACATATGGTCTTCAAATTCAAAATCCTCCTGGATAAAGAGGAAAGTGTTTGAGAAGGAAAACATCTCAGGAAAAGGAGGTCAATGCAGTAAATAGTCACGTCTTTGAAAATACTTCTGGAAAGTGAGAAGCGCAGATGAGGGGCAAATAATCCAGTTAGAAGGTGAGGAGTTGGGAAGAGTTTGAGAAGAAAGTGGACAGTTACAACAAACTAATCAGGATTAGAAGGGCAAAAGTTAGAACAAGGAAATTCTGAAAAAATACACCTCATGCCTGCACACACATAAGTACATATACACACATACATACATTTCACACAAGAACCAAAGAATATATGTTAAAATAATCACAGGTAACAGCTAACACTTATTCAACATATAATTATGGGTCAGTTGCTGTAATAAGCTTATTGGCTTAATTAGCTTGTTACTCCTCAGGCAGTGAGTCACAAAGAACATATTTTATCTTATTTTTAATCAGTCCCAATTGGACAATAATTCTACTGGCCATGATTAATGCAAAGATCATACCACACACAACTTAGCATGCAAATTTGACAACATCAAAACCAATCTCCACCCTATTCAACTAGACCTGTCCACTGATTACACTCTTTGATGTCGTGACATTGACAGCTTACCATAAAAAAATAAAAATAAATAAAAATAAATAAAGACGTCTTCTTAACTTGTGTGTGTGTACTTTCTCTGGACCAGTAACTTAAGAATGCTGCACAGACAAAACCATTTCATGGTGTGTGACCTCTGTAGGTACATAGTATACATGTTTTAAAGGATTTCATCCTTTGTGTAATGCTCTGTTGTCACCATCTTGAAATTCTTAGTAATTGTGGAATTTTCAAGTGAAGGGACCTTCAATTTCATCATGCACTGGGCCCTGCAAACTATGTAGCTGGTCCTATCCAAAGACCACACTCTGAGCAGCACTGTATTAATACACTGAATTTTCACAAACACCCTAAGAGGTATTTACTATTGCTATTTTCATTTTCAGGAGAGAAATGTAAAGTACAGCCTCGTTGAGGTAAATACAACTTATGAGAGAATAGATACATCTTAAGTCAGGCAGCTTGTCTCCAAAACCCAGACTCTTAACCACATGGAAAGCAAGACTAATTTTGAGAAATTATTAATATTCAGCATTGCCAAAATAGAAGAAAAAGCAAGCAAACAACAAAGAAAAAAAGGCTTGACAGAGAAAAAGAATTTGCCCCTCACAAACAGAAGGAATAGCAGTACTAATCTTGAAGACACTGTAGTAAAGTAAGTCCCCTACATACAAATGAGTTCTGTCAGACAGGGCATTATGTCCAATTTGTTTGTAAATCCAACAAGGTTAACCTAGGTACCCAACTAACAATTGGCTATACAGTACAGTACTATAACAGGTAATATTATTTTTCACACAAATAATACATGAAAAAACACAAAAAAAATTAAGAAAATATTTTTAAACTTATAGTACAGTGCCTTGAAAAGTGTAGTAGTACAGTACAACAGCTGGCATACAGGGGTTGGCATCAAGTGAACAAGCAAGAAGAGTTACTGACTAGAGGAGGGAGAGGAGGTGGGAGATGGTAGAGTGGAAGGATCATCAGCAATAGCAAATGGAGGGCAAGCTCAATTTCACTCACATCTGATGTTGATGAAGCACATTCATACCTTTGAAAGTTTTCAACTTCAAGTTTTGTATGTCAGGTACTTGCTGTGCATGGCAATGAGGCTTTACTATTTATAGCCTGGTGAGAATGGCAAGGGAGACTGCACTAGATGCCTGTCCTTTGTGGAGTTCCAACAGCAGAAATCTCTGTGAATTTGGAGTGCAATCCTGGCAGGAGTTTGAGTGGTCCAGATGCTTTCTTCTCAACCTCTCTCACATAAGAACAGGGGCATGTGACCAGGGGTCAATGAGACAAATGTGTGTGCTTCTATATCAGATCAGAAACTATGGACAAATGGGAGCAGTGATGGAGACTGGGCCCATGTTCAGTGCAGAACACTTGGTGGTGCCTTTGATAGTGGCTTGCATTCAGCCAGGAGGGCAGTTGTCCCTCACTCATACAGTTCTGGAGTGTGGGTGCTAGGCGTACTCTCCTTTGGCTTCTGCACATTTAGCTGGCAAGTTTTTCCAACCTTCACTCTTCTGTCTGACATTTGTTCAATCATTTCCACTTTTGTTCATATCAGCCCTAATCTGTGTCTGTGACATGCTCTTGGGAACTCTCACTAAAACAAAAACTGAATGCAAAGATGGCATAAATCTTAACATTTCAAAGCAGATGACAGCCCCAAAAGAGTGAGGTGCTCTGGGCATGAAAGAAAGTAAGAGTTCCAGAAACACCATAAAAAAGTGGAATGAAAATGAGGTTAATAATTCATTTTAAAATTAAATATTAATAATCAAGATTAATAAAATCTTACATTTATGGAATGTGTTTCCTACTAGAAGAACCTCCAAGAGCCCATTTGAATTTATAAGCTACAGTAATATATAGAACATAAAATCATTAATTAAAACATGAAATTCATGAAATAGATACATCTTTAATCAGCAGGAAAAAAAAAAAAGATTATGGAAACCTAATGAGCATTACTCATTAACAGAGTTTCGGGAACTCACTGGCATTGAGTTGGTTGGTTTTGTCTACGGATGCCTTTGTGATGGACAGTCACATTTGTGATGCCTTTGTTTTTTCACCCTGGGTTCTCAGAAACTTCTGTTGGGCTGCTTTTCCCTCTCAAACATTTGTTCATGGCTTAGGAGTCTCAATAATTAGGGGCATGGAGCAGAGTCTGTGGAAACTAGTCCCTTTTTCAGGCAAGGACTGAGGTTTACATGTGATTCCATCACAGTCCCATGTGAGGCAATGCCCCAAAACAGCAGGAGAGAGTTCTGCATCTAATGTGTCCTGGGTGGTTAGCATCTCTGAAACATAAACCATTGAATTCCCCACCTACCACCAACTAGTTGGAATATATTACACATTTGCATTTTAATAGGTATTTTATGTGCTTTCTCTTTTAGTTCTCATTAACAATGCTTTTTTTAAAAATCTCCTTGTGTGGATGAGCACTAAAGCTGAAAGAGATAAAGAAGTAACTCATGCAAGGTCACACAATTTGAAAGTGGAAAACTTAGAGCCCCAAACCCACACTAAATTATGCTAGTCTTGCTCTGCCTGGATTTCAGTGTTTAACCTCAAAGACATGATCCTTCTGGGATGAGCGACCACAGTGGAGGAGGACCATGCGCCTTCCTAGAGTTGGTGTCAGAAGTTTAGGTTGAGTTGGGGCTTCAGCTTCAACATCAAAAGGAAAATAATGAACAGTGATAGCAATTATCATACCCTATGATATTCCCCATGGCCAGTAAAAATCACGGATGTGAATTCCATAGACCTGGGCTTATGTTCATTCTTTACAGATGTGCCAAAGGAGCTTTACCAAATTACTCAACTTTTCTCAGCTTCTGCTTCTCCATCTGTAAACGCAGAGGGAAAGAAAGGAATTAACAGTTCTTTTATTCATAGAATGATTGTGAAAATTTAGTGAAATCATGCAAGGAAGGTATTTTTCCTAGCACATGCAACCATTTCCTGGATCCTTAAGCCTTGTAACATATGATCACTTGTTAACTTGATTTCATGAATTTCTATTCCTCCTCTATGTCTGTATAGTTTGAAAGATTTGATGTCCTTTGTATTCAGGAGAGTCAAAGAAAGAATTCAGGTTTACAAGAGAGTTCCCAAGTTAGACTGTATAAAGACACTACCCAGAAAAGGAAGCCTGGTTAAATCCCTGGGGTTTGGGGCAAGAAAAGAGGAAAACAGGCCAGCTGAATATCAAGCAGCACTCTGTATGAGGCTTCTCCACCACTTACAATGGCAAGTTCATGTGTTCTCAGCCTTGGCTGCACCTGATATCACCCGGGCCCCAGACTAATCATTCTGGCTTCATTGGTCTGGGTACAGCCTGGGTGTTAGGAGTTGCTAAATTTGCTGCTGCTGATAATTTCACTTGCAGCTAACTGTCTCTTTGGGTGTCACATTAGCATTTGATCTCCTTCTCAGCCCCTCCAGGAGTCTAGTCTAAAATTATCCTGGCCCTCTTTACTTCATCTTACACTTCCACTCACATTGTCTGGGGTCTCCACAATATCAAAAGATTTTGTTCACCTCTCTCATTTTTTCAATTTGTAACAGAATGTGACCATTCTATGTTAGACACATATGAAGGTCACAGTTGCTTTGACTCATATTATCATCACTGTGGGCATCTCTGTGACCATCAAACAGGAGCAGACCCCTTGTTCTGTACCACACCCAGACCTTCTCTGTGTGTTAATGGGGACTGTGAGTAATCAGAGGCAGGAGGAAGTTCTGGATATCTTTGCAGTCCCAGCCCTAAAGTGAGGCAGTGGTATCTGTGTGGAAGCAAGCGTGAACCAGACAATTTAGGAAGTAAAACTGGGAAATGTTTCATTGATTGACTGTATACACTCAAAAATACCAAAACAATGACATTTTTCTTGGCAAAAGATGATAAGCAGGTGTGTTGGACCATTATCTGTGACTCTGTTTTCCACACCCCACCCTCTTGGTTGGATTCAGCTTTACTTGGAAGAGCTGCTGTAGTATAAGATCCTCGAGACAATAACTTCACCTTTTACATTCATATACGGTCTCAGGCCCCAGAGATCACAGTGTTAGGGTAAGAGTGAATGTCCTTTGATAAGCATATATATATCATCAGTCTTCTTTCACACACACACACATATATATATATATATATATATATATATATATATCTTGTAAGTTTTCATATATATATATATATATATAACTGATAAGAAGGCTAAGCACTGAAGAATTGATGCTTTTGAGCTGTGGCGTTGGAGAAGACTCTGGAGAGTCCCTTGGACAGCAAGGTCATCAAACTCATCAATCCTAAAGGAAATAAGTCCTGAATATTCATTGGAAGGACTTATGCTGAAGCTGAAACTCCAATACTTTGGCTACCTGATGTGAAGAGCCAGCTCATTAGAAAAGACACTGATGCTGGGAAAGATAGAAGGCAGGAAAAGAAGAGGATGACAGAAGACAAGATGGTTTGATGGTATCACCCATTCAATGGATATGAGTTTGAGCAAGCTCCTGGAGATGGTGAAGCACAGGAAAGCCTGGCATGCTGCAGTCCATGGGGTCACAAATAGTCAGACATGACCGAGCTATTGAACAAAAACAAAACTGATTCACTTTGCTTTACAACTCATATTGCCACAACACTAAATCCACTATACTTTGATAAAATATTTAAAGAGAAGCTCTTTTTATGTAGTGAGTGCTTGGCATATGTGTCACTGTTGGCTGGCTGGTATTTCTAATGGAATTTCTAATATTATTGTGTAAGGCAAATATTGTATGCATGACTTTCTGAACAGAGAAAGCATGTTGAAATGGAAACAAAAACAGAACACCACTGTCAGGGCAACACCATAAAATCTTCCCTTAGGACTTGATTAGCTTTTTCAGAACTGAAAATGTATATCCTAGGGGTATGCTGCTGCTGCTGCAAAGTTGCTTCAGTCGTGTCCGACTCTGTGCGACACCATAGACAGACCAGGCTCCCCAGTCCCTGGGATTCTCCAGGCAAGAACACTGGAGTGGGTTGCCATTTCCTTCTCCAATGCATGAAAGTGAAAAGTGAAAGTGAAGTCACTCAGTCGTGTCTGACCCTCAGCGACCCCATGGACTGCAGCCTTCCAGGCTTCTCCATCCATGGGATTTTCCAGGCAAGAGTACTGGAGTGGGGTGTCATTGCCTTCTCAAATCCTAGGGGTATATGTTACCTGAAATACTCTAAATTATTTTGCTTTGAACATCATCATATATTTTTTATCCATTACTTTCCTGCAAAGGCAGGGGTAGTAGAGATTGAGGGAAAAGGAAAGAGTAGATCATTTTATCAGAATTAACACATCCTCTATGCTTTCTGTTTAATGTGATTTACCAGACCCTGTACTATATCAGGGAGCAAGGTCCCAGATGATTTTGCTTCATCTTCCCTACTGTCATCAACAGCACTGACTTAACTGGAGAAATAGTGGAAAAGGTGATCATTTTCCTATAGTAAATAACCAACCAGGGTAAGCCAATCCAAATACAAAGAGGTTTGAATGTGACCTTACAGGAAATGAAGAAAAGTCAGCTTAATGGCAACTGAAATGACTTGTTCTTTTCCTCCAGCCCTTTTGTTTATTTCTTCTCCCCTTTGGGGCTTCCTGAAAGTAATTATGGCAATTTTTTTCTGTAATTTCATGACTTTTGCTAAGAATCTATGCAATGAAAGGCCATTTCTGTCATTTAAAAACAAAACCATATTGCTTTGAGGGTTATAGAGATCCCCCAGGGAGAGAGAGGCTGAACTGGTCTCTGTTTGCAGAACTGACCTTTGCCCAGCAAAGAGTGGGCAGTCACCCTGCAGGAGTGATGAATGGTGCCATGGCTCCCAGATGGAGATTGTGTCCTTCTGCTGGCTCAGGGAATGAGCCTCCTTTCTAGTCTACGCTACAGTGACTCTCATTAATGACAAGAGGACAAGAGAGAACAGCTTTTCAAACTCTCTGAATGTATCTTTTGTCTGTATCTTGAACATATCAACTTACTCTGTAAGTAGATGGGTTAGGGGGTCCCCAGAGAAAGAGAACCAGGAAAAGTTTTCCTGACATGAGACCCATTTTTACCTAAGCCATATTGTAATCTAAGCTTAGCTGCACTGCTTGCCCTTGAACAGGTCTAATAATTAATGATCTTAAAGAAGGGAATATGTAAACAAGAAAGAAGTTAAGAAACAATAGTGCAACTTTGGGAAAGGGTCCTGGTTCCTCATGGAATACATAGCAATATAACTTTGAGTTCTTCAGGAACCTAGGTGGAGAATGGAATGATGCCGCTGACCCTTTTAAATTTAGTCAGCTAACGCTTGGACTCTGTAGACCTTAGCCCCAGTTCTATGCTGAATTCTCTTCTTATAAAGCTCCCTCATGAATGTGCCTTAGCTTGAATCTTCCCAATTTTGCTGTTTGTAGAAACACTGCTTTGGGAAGGATCCCTATTGTTCTCCTTACTTGCTGAAAGAAATAATAAATCCTTCATTAGCCTGAGCTTTGGATTGGTTGTGTCTATTGGCTCAACACCTACAAAGAGATGAACCCAGTTTTCAGGTAACAAATCCTGCATCAGGGTCTTTGTACTAGCTCTTTCTCTCAGCAGAACACAGTCCTGCAGATAATACTATGTCTGCTTCTTTCTAGCACATGATCCTCTAATTAAATACCTTCTCTTTAACCCATTTGAATTGCACACCCTAAGTCTGGTCACCCTCTAATACACATCATGAAATTGTATTCTTCATAATACCTAGCATGACACAAAGTCATCTGTCATTATATATTCATTTCCTCATTTATTTTCAGTTGCTTCTCACTCAGAGTATTAGGTCATCAAGAGCAGGGATTTGGCTTTCTTCTCAGCTCTGTTTCTAGTACCTAGAACAGGGCTGACACAGAGTAAACACCTTCAAGACAGAGAGAATGTGAAGAATAGAGACCATGTGAATTATACCAGAGCAAGAAACACTCAGTTTGAATGAAACTCACAATCTGTTTGATCTTGAAAAGAATGTCTACATTCTTTGGATTTCAGTCCTTCCATTTTGAAAAGAACACCTAACTTGGGGAGTGGAGAGTAGGACTCCTCATGAGTAGAAGCAAAGTCAAGCAAACAAACAGTATTTCTGTTTATCTTTTCTGGATTATATCTATCTATAGGCCTGTAAGTTGGTGTTGCCTTCAGAAAATGCATTATTACAAAGTCAGTTGGCGCTTTTGTTACTGACAATTAGGTGAAATTATATATGAAATGATTCTAACAGAACACCTGATGAGTTGGCAATCAATGAGTGTTGTTTTATTTACTCCAAGAAACACTATGTAAAATGCAATATTTTCCTGATATTATCTAGACAAGACAGATACCAATTTCTTAGAACAGCTAAGTCAGAGCTTCTGCTTTTGCATTTGTGGGAAAGAGGTAAAAGGTGGAAGGAATTTAAGTGAGAAAAGTAGAGAAAAAAAAACCTTAATGTTATTGGCAGCATCAGGAAGGCAATGGAGAAGGGAAGATGCTATAAGGTCTACTTTCTCAGAGAAGACAGGGATAATAAAAATAGACTGTGCCCATTGCAAACTGACCTCAGATGTGAACCAAAAATCAATTCTGTTTTCTGTACCAGTTACCACACTGGAGTATTAGAGACATCAGGGTTAGAAAGTATCTCAAGAGATCATCTAGCCCAATAAGGACAGCATTTGGTAAAAAGAGGAGAAACGGCTTTGGAGACAGTGAACTACATATGAATCTTAGATGTTTTCCTTACCACCTTCTTCACTTTTGACAAGCTACTCAACTCATCTGAATCCAGCTTTATCGTCTTCACATTACTCATAATCATACCAATGGTAGCAAAGAGCCCAGGGTGTCCTCAGTTCTGGGGGGGGGGGGGAGGGGGGCAGGCTGGTCCCACTCAAACAGCAAATGGCAGTGAAGACGCCAGAGTGTCCTCCACTCCCAAGTGTCCTCCAACATAGGATCCAATCTTTCCTGGAAAACTTTTCCAGTGACTCCAGCAGGGAGTCCTCATTCCCCAGGTGGTACACTGACCAATATCCAAAAGCCAGTGAAGTTTTGCACACTTAATAAGGACCAGCAGTGAGATAACAAGGACACCAGGAATGCCATCCAGCTATGTGGAGCAGCTGAAGGTCATGTCCCTGCTAGTCAGGGCCTGACAAAATGTGGTCCACTGAAGAAGGAAATGGCAAATAATTTCAGTATTCTTTCCTTGAGAACCCTGTGAACAGTATGAAAAAGCAAAAAGATATGATACTGAAAGATGTGTCCTCCAGGTTGGTAGGTTTCCAATATGCTACTAAGGAAAAGTGAGAAATACCTGCAGAAAGAATAAAGAAGCTGAGCCAAAAGAGAAATGATGCCCAGTTGCGGATGTATCTGGTGGTGAAAGTAATGTCCAATGATTTAAAGGACAATATTGCATAGGAACCTGGAATGTTAGGTCCATGAATCAAGGCAAATTGATGTGGTCAAGCAGGAGATAGCAAGAGTGAACATTGACGTTTTAGGAATCAATGAACTGAAACGGACAAGAATGGACAAATTTCATTCAGATGAACACTGTATTTACTACTGTGGGCAAGAATACCTTAGAAGGAATGGAGCAACCTTCATGATCAAAAAGAGTCCAAAATGCAATTATTGGGTGCAATCTCAAAAATGACCAAAATAAACCCTCCATTCGTTTCCAAGGCAAACCGTTTAACATCATGGTAATTCAACTATATGTATCAACCACTAATGCCAAAGAAGCTTAAGTTGAGCAGTTATATGAAGACGTACTAGACCTCCTAAAACTAGCACCAATAAAAGATGTTCTTCTCATCATAGTGGATAGGAATGCAAAAGTAGGAAGTCAAGAGATACCTGGAGTAACAGGCAAGTTTGGCCTTGGAGTACAAAAGGGAGCAGAGCAAAGGCTAACAGAGTTTTGCCAAGAGAAATTACTAGTCATAGCAAATACCCTCTTCCAATAGCACAAGAGACAGCTCTAGAAGTGGGCATCACTAGATGGTCAATACTGAAATCAGATTGATTATATTCTTTGTAGCCAAAGATAGAGAAGCTCTATACAGTCAGCAAAAATAAGAAATGGAGCTGACTGTGGCTCAGATCCTGAGCTCCTTATTGCAAAATTCAGTCTTAAATTGAAGAAAGTAGGGAAACCAATAGGCCATTTAGACATGACCTAAATAAAATCCTTGGTTATAAAGTCAAAGACTAAATCTGGTAGACAGTATGCCTGAAAAACTATGGACAGAGATTCATAACATTGTATAGGAGGTGCTGACCACAACCATCCCAAAGGAAAAAAAATGCAAGAAGGCAAAGTGATTGTCTGAGGAGTCCTTAAAAAATAGCTGAGAAAAGTAGAGAAGCAAAAGGCAAAGGAAAAAGGGAAACATAAACCCAACTGAATGCAGAACTCCAGAGAACAGCAAGGAGAGACATGAAAGCCTTAAGTGAACAATACAAAGAAATAGAAGAAAACAATAGAATGGGAAAATGCCAGAGATCCCTTCAGGAAAATTAGAGATTCCAAGGAAACATTTGTGCAAACTGGGCACAATAAAGGATAGAAATAGCAAAGACCTAATAGAAACTGAAGAGATTATGAAGAGGTGGCAAGGGTACACAGAAGAACTGGACACACACACACACAAAAAAAAAGTCTGAATGTACCAGATAACCACGATGTTGTGTGGTCACTCACCTAGAGGCGGGCATCCTTAAATATGAAGTCAAGTGGGCCTTAGGAAGCATTACTATGAACAAAGCTAGTGAAAGTGATGGAATTCCAGCTGAGCTATTTCTAATGCTAAAAACTGATGCTATTAAAATGGCACACTAAGTATGACATTAAATTTGGAAAACTCAGCAGTGACATAGGACTGGAAAAGTCAGTTTTCTTTTCAATCCTAAAGAAAGGCCATGCCAAAGAATGCTCAAACTACCACACCAATACACTCATTTCACACACTAGCAATGTAATCCTCGAAATCCTTCAGGCTAGGATACAACAATATGAGAACCAAGAACTTTCCAATGTTCAAGCTGGTTTTCAAAAAGGTAGAAGAACCAGAGATCAAATTACCGACATCTGCTTGATCATAGAAAATGCAAGATAATTAAAAAAAAAAGAAAAATCTACTTCTGTTTCATTGACTATGCAAAAGCCTTTGACCCTGTGGATCACAGCAAACTGTGGAAAATTCTTAAAGAGATAGGAATACTAGACTATGTTACCTGCCTCCTGAGAAACCTGTACACAGGTTGAGAAGCAACTATTAGAAATGGACGTGAAACAATGGGCTGGTTTAAAATTGGGAAAGGAGTACATCAAGACTGTATGTTGTCATCCTGCTTATTTAACTTATATGCAGAGTACATCATGTGAAATATGGGGCCAACTGAAGCACAAGCTGGAATCAAGATTGCCAGGAGAAAGAACAACCTCAGATATGCAGACAATACCACATTAATGGCAGAAAGCGAAGAGGAACTAAAGAGTCCTTTGATGAAGGTGAAAGAGGAGACTGAAAAAGCTGGCTTGAAACTCAACACTCAAAAAACTTAGATCATGCACCTGATCCCATCACTTCATGGCAAGCAGATGGAGGGAAAGTGTAAACAGTGACAGATTTTATTTTCCTAGCTTCCAAAACTGCTGTGGATGGTGACTGCAGACACAAAATTAAAACATACTTCCTCCTTGGAAGAAAAGCTATGACAAATCTAGACATCATATTAAAGAGCAGGGACATTACATTGCCAACAAAAATTCAACTAGTCAAAGCTGTGGTTTTTTTCAGTAGTCGTGTATGGATGTGAAAATTGGACCATAAGTAAGGCTGAGAGCTGAAAAATTGATGCTTTCAAACTGTGGTGTTGGAGAAGACTCTTGAGAGTCTCTTGGATAGCAAGGAGATCAAACCAGTAAATCCTAAAGGAAATCAATACTAAATATTCATTGGAAGGACTGATGCTGAAAGTGAAACTCCAATACTTTGGTCACCCGATGCCAAGAGTCAACTCATTGGAAAAGACCCTGTTCTGGGAAAGACTGAGGGCAAGAGGAGAAGGGGGTGACAGAGGATAAGATGATTTGATGGCATCACTCATTCAGCAGACATGAGTTTGAGCAAACTCCAGGAGATGATGAAGGACCGGGAAGCCTGTTGTGCTGCAATCCATCGGGTCACAAATAGTTGGACATGAGTTACCAACTGAACAGCCATACCAGCTTAAGGACTAACATGAAGAGTAAATAAGATAGTTTAGGTAAATACATCTAGCAGAGACTCTCCTGTAATAAAGTTTCAAAATCAGCATGCTATTACCATGCTTTAGCACAGAGATCCCCAACCCCCAGGCCACACACCAGTACCAGTCCGTGGCCTATTAGAAACCTGGTCACATAGTAGGGAGTGAGTAGCAGGTGAGTACGTGAAGCTTCATCTGTATTTACAGTCACTCCACATTGCTCACTCGCATTGCCACCTGAAATCTGCCTCCTATCAGATCAGCGATGGCCGTAGATTCTCATAGGAGTATAAACTCTACTGAGAACTCTTCATGTGAGAGATTTAGGTTGCATGTTCCTTATGAAAATCACCTGGAAACAATTCCCACCCCTCTACCCCTGTTCTTGGAAAAATTGTGTTCCAAAAAATTGGTCCTTGGTGCCTAAATGGTTGAGGACTGCTGCTTTAGCAGATAAAATTTCTGCACTTTGCCATGCTTCACGATGTTCTCTTGTGGTACATTTTACAAAAAGCAACTGAAGTCAAGATGCTGATTTGTAAGAAAAGGATCTAAAGCTACTTTCTGTGCTATTTATTCGATGTTGCCTTCAGCAACTCACAAAGCAAAGATTTGGGGATATCCAATGGCTTGATCAGGTTCCCCATATCTAGGGTCCTCTTGGCATTGTTTGTCAATCAGTAAGTTTAATGAACTCTCAGGGTTTGACAAGATGCTAAACAAATGAATGGTCTGGTTGGGTTTATTTTTAAAAAAAGATAATTGTTACAAAACTGTCAGTTCAGTTCAGTTACAAAACAAACCATCATCAAAGTGTAATCCAAATACCGAGATAAGTTAAGGATACAAGTATCAGACTAAAGAATTCCACCCACCAAAAAAAAAAAAAAAATTGGTTTTACCTAGATCTTCCTGTAGTTCTCTGTATACCTAAATCTGCTTGTAGTTCTCTATCTGATTCTTCAAAGAAACAGCAGGGGATTCAAGAAGTAATGACTGGAGATTGCATAGAATGGAAAATACCATCATGCATGTTACAGTGAGAATGCCTTGTGTAAACATGGAGATTACAAGTTTATCCCCTGACTTCTTTAACCAGAACAGTCTATGAACTGTGGCAGATCCAAGTGAAGGATGTTCAATATTGAAAAAACAGCAACAAAAAAAAGATAATGAGGTGGAAGGCATTTCTGCATAATACACCACCATCTGATTAAATTCTCTTGTCAGAGAGAATTTATTGCACTTTCTTAGATATTTTGATTATAGTTTCACCTTTTCATAAACTCTGAGAAGATCCTCCCAGGTTGATCTTATTTTTGTGATCTTTAATATCTAGGATCTAGCAGTTCTATATTATATTCTTGGCCACAAAGAAAAACTAATCATCCTCAAAAATGCTCCCATTTAGTACAGTAATGTAAATGGATATGTCTTAAATGCAAGCAGTCTGTGTGAATCTCCCTTGAAGTAGAATATTGCTTAAATTTGAAGCTGAAACCAGCCTCTGTACCCTGACACCAAATTAAATCTCAGAGACAGAGTTTTGAGTAAAATAAAAAAGAATAGCATATTGCTTTGCCAAGCAAATGAGACCACAATGGGCCATTGCACTCAACGTTGTGTGTCCTGCCTTGGAGTGGGTAACAAGGAATATTTTAGTAATTATTCAGAGGAGGGTGTGAAGTACTTGTGGGAATTCTCCTGACTGATGGTGAAGTAAGTAGGAGTCAACATCATCAATCTATGTTCTGACTTTAATAGGTCTGAGGGTCTTTGTGCTTGTGGCCAGCATGCAGTTAATTTCTTACACATGGTGGGGGTTTTAATATCTGCACATTAGCTCAAAGATATTGATATGTGTGTTTCCTGAGGTGGAACTGAGACCCTGCCCCAATGCTGCACCTTTGTTTCTCGGCTGCCCTTCCCTTGTCTCTGCATCCCCTGCCTTCCCTGATTTGCAACTGTTTTAACCTGATCCTTGGAACTCAGGGAAGGAAATGGAAGCTGCATGAAGCCTTTATTGTGTAATCAGGAATTGGGGGACACAGAAAGGATTTTGTGCCCAGAAGGCTCACAGTATCCTGCTCAATCTCAAGTTCAGAGAAGAGAAATTTCATAGACTATACCATTATGCTGGGTTTCACAGTACCTCTCTCTCCCAATTCACTTCCAGTGAGAATCTCAGAAAGTAACCTTATTTGGAAGTAGAGCCTTTGTAGATGTTATTATTTAAATTAAATGATGGAATACACTGGGTCCTAATACAATGACCCATTTAAAAAAAAAAAAAAAAAGACGTAAAAATGTAGAGGAGATGTGAAGATGGAGAAAGAGATTAGAGTAACACATTCTCAAGTTACAGAATGGCAAGGATTACAGCACCTCCAGAATCTAGAAGAGACAAGGAAGGATTCCATGCTGGAGACTTCAGAAACAGCATGGCTCTATGAACCCTATGATTTTGATTATTGGTCCACAACTGTGAAAGAATAAATTTCCATTGTTATAAACCATACATCTTGTGGTACTTTGTTATAGCAACCAAATAAAACTAATGGTCATCTGTAGGGTGAGAGGGAATATTATACAGGCAATTAGGCACTGAGTGAAAATCACTCAGTTTTGTTCAACTCTTTGTGAGTCCATGGAATTTTCCAGGCCAGAATACTGGAATGGTAGCCTTTCCCTTCTAATCTAGGGGATTTTTCCAACCCAGGGATTGAAACCAGGTCTCTCACATTACAGGCAGATTCTTTACCAACTGAGCTATCAAGGAAGCCCAAATCAGTCAATCCTAAAGGAAATAAGTCCTGAATATTCATTGGGAGGGTTGATGCTGAAGCTGAAGCTCCAATATTTTGGCCACCTGATGCGAAGAACTGACTCATTGGAAAATACTCTGATGTTGCAAAAGATGGAAGGCGGTAGGAGAAGGGGACAACAGAGGGTGAGATGGTTGGATGGCATCTCCAACTCAATGGGCATGAATTTGCACAAGCTCTGGGAGTTGGGGATGGAAAGGGAAGCCTGGTGTGCTGCAGCCCATGGGGTTGCAAAGAGTCAGACACAACTGAGCGACTGAACTAAACTGAACTGAAGCACTGAGTGATGACACTTTTATCATACTTTAAAAAATTTATCTTTTAAAGTGTAGTAGATGTACTGTGTTAATTTATTCTGTACAACAAAGTGATTCAGTTATACATATGCTTAAATTCATTTTCATATTCTTTTCCATCATGGTTTATCACAGGATATTGAATATAGTTCCCTGTGCTATACAGTAGGACCTTGTCTATCCATTCGATATGTAATCTTTTACATCTCCTAACCCAGAATTCCCAATCCAGCCCTTCCTCACATCCCTTCCTGTTGGCAACTACAAATCTCTTCTCCAGGCCTGAGTCTACCAATACTTTTAAAACTGGGAACAGAATGACACGAAAATGCAGAGGGAGATGACAAAATTGTCAATATTTATTCTGACATCTCAAGAGAAAAAATAAATCAGCAACCCTAAGCAATTTAGGCCTTAGAAGACATTCTTTTAGAGAAGATGGAGTAGGATTATTGAGTTATACTATCTCTTGGATGAACATTTTTAGAAATTTCCTTCTCTCTCTTTGGTATAATTTCATATTTCATGAGCTCTAGCATAGGAGACCCAAATCCCTTTCTCAATAGAAAGTTATTGGCACATAAATAATATATTAACATACTGGCAAGCTGATGTAGTGGGCCTATTTTCTCTAGGTTTTCAGTCCAGTTACCAATCTCGCAAGGAAAAGGCCAAGATTCTAAGTGGTTGAGGATGTAACAGGGTGTAAGCATCTGTCAAGGGCAGATATATAGGCTTTATTCTAGTGGAGCAAACACTGGTTAAAATATTATGATTTAAATTCTTTCAGAAAATTTTCTATATACCTTCATGATACATCCCTTGTTGTTTTTGGTTCAGTAGCTTGGTTGTGTTCTGCTCTTTGCCACCACATAGACTGCAGCACACTAGGCTTCCCTGTCCTTCACCATCTCCCAGAGCTTGCTCAAACTCATGTCCACTGAGTCAGTGATGCAATCCAACCATCTCGCTTTTTGTTGTCCCCTTCTCCTCCTGCCTTCTATCTTTCCCAGCATCAGGGTCTTTTCTAAAGTGCCAGCTCTTCTCATTAGGTAGCCAAAGTATTGAAGTTTCAGCATCAATCCTTCCAATGAATATTCAAGACTGATTTCCTTTAGGATTGACTGGTTTGATCTCCTTGCTGTCCAAGGGACTCTTAAAAGTCTCCTCCAACACCACAGTTCAAAAGCATCAATTCTTTGGCACTCAGCCTCCTTTATTGTCCAACTCTCACATCCATACACAACTACTGGGAGAACCATAGCTTTGACTATTTGGCCCTTTGTTGACAAAGTAATGTCTCTACTTTTTAGTATGCTGACTAGGTTTGTGATAGCTTTTCTTCCAAGGAGCAAGCATCTGAATTTCATGGCTGAAATCACCATCAGCAGTGATTTTGGAGCCCAAGAAAATAAAGGTTGTCACTGTTTCCACTGTTTCCCCATCTATTTACCATGAAGCAATGGACCAGATGCTGTGATCTTTGTTTTCTAACTGTTGAGTTTTAAGCCAGTTTTTTCACTCTTCTCTTTCATATTCATCAAGACGTTCTTTTGTTCTTTGCTTTCTGCCTTAAGGGTGTTGTCATCTGCATGTCTGATGTTATTGATATTTCTCCTTGCAGTCTAACTGCAAGTGCTTGAAATTCCTTCACCTAATATTTCTCAAATTTCCTTGCACAATGAAATCACCCAGAGAACTTTAATCACATTTATGCTTGAATTTCATCTATAGAGGATAAAGTAATTGTTGGACACCAGGATTCTTAAAGCTTTCAGTGTTCAGGGCTGACAGAAAAAACACAGCAGACAAATTGCTGCAACTTTAGAATTTTACCAGAAGTAGGTATATCCTTTCTCTATTCCTGAAGAAATATTACTTAAACTAAACTTTGAGTTTCTACATTGGATTAATATCTGAAGCAGATTGCCACCTGTTCAGTCAAGTCTGTTGTCATCAGGAGAGCCAGACTGTCTGAAAAATCCAGTACTGAACCCATGGATAATACTAGAACTTTCTTCTCCCTACCCTACACTGGATTTTTCAGCCAGTGAATATTCCTTTGGATGTAGATGGAGTGGAACTGACAAAAAAAAGCATCTGAAATGGTAGAAGGAGATACACACTAAAGAGTCATAAGAAAGTAGTTTCCACAGGGAGAAAAGAGGAGAGAAAATAAATACCTCATTTCACACTGAGGCTGAGCTGAGGTGCAGCTGGAAAGGTGAAAACAGACTGGATTTTTTTCATGTCCAATCTCATTCAATAAAGAGAGTTCCATTCAGTTGAAATCATATGGTAATGGCAGCATTTGTACTCTACTTCTGGGTTTCTGAAATTCTGATGCCCATATAAAGCTTGCCTTATGTAGCACAGAGAAAGACTCATCCACTCTTCAGGGCTGACTTAAATATTGCATTCCTTGCCTGTGGACTACTGCTTACAACAATAAGATACAGTTTTCCACAGACCAACCACTAAAAAGAAATGAACCTTTTTATCTTGTGCCTAAGATGAGTATAGACAGGAGAGCAGAGTGTCCTGTAGGGGAGGTAGGCATCTAAATAGAACTGGATAGTGATTTCCTGAAGTATATTATTTAGCATCTGTCTCCATAGAATACTGGCTTTTTGTTAATTCAAGTCTGGGGAGAACTGCCATTTCTAAAGATTTCTGTAGAATAAAATGAAGATTTCTTAAGATAAAGGACAGAAAAACAAAAGCACTGAAATCTCATTTCCCTTATGGAGTCTTAAATCTTTACACCATTTTTTCCTGTGATTTAACTCTTCTTGATACAGGGATCCTGAGAACAACATCTGCCCTTCTCTCCCAGAAGGGTTAACAGTCAATATATTCTAAAGCCATGAAAGAAAACATATTGGTTTGCTACAATTGAAGATTTTGCTCCATATCTTTGAATATGTGAAGTGGCTGGCTGACCATATTTATCTGAGGGTCTTGGAGGGAAGAAGGTAACAGTCTGAATGATCTTATTTACAAAACAGAAATAGACCCACAGACATAGAAAAGAAACCTATAGTTATCAAAAGGGGATGGTGTCAGGGGTTGAATAAATTAGGAGGTTGGGACTGACAGATGCATACTGCTATATATAAAACTGATAACCAACAAGGACCTACTGTATAGCACAGGGAACTATATAGTTAGTATATTTTAATGACCTATAAGAGAAAATAATCTGAAAAAGAATATAGAATTAGTGTAATGTACACCTAAAACTAATACCATATTGTAAATAAACAGTGCTTCGTTAAAAGTATAAAATAATAATAAAGAAGGAAAGAATCTGAAAGGGATATCTCATGTGTTAATATGGAGTACTCAATACTATTTTGGGGGTTTGGCGGAGGGCTGAATAAAAACAGAGGAAAAGAAGTCAGAAACTGAAGGAAAGCAAGAATGGAGGAAAGTTAGCAAAGAGCTTGGGCATCACGACATTATAAATGAGCAGTCTGAATCTGAACCCAGTCAGAAGTTAAGACAATCAGTATTGGGTGTGAAAAACTGAAGGGGCTGTACTCTGTCCCACCCAGGTGCTCTTTCAGATAGAACCAGATTTTCAGGCAAAATTATCTCTGACTAAAAACTTGAAGTGAGGAACCCTGCCTTGACTGGGGAGTGAAGAGGGAAACAGATGTGTGCATCTCCTAACAGGAAGTCCATAAAACTCTGTATCAGATCAATTAACATGAACTTCCAGAGGGAAAAGTCAGTGGACTCAACTGACACATTCCATCTTCTTTTCTTGCCATTTCTCATTACCATGTTTGACTGGGTGGATAACCAAGCTTATTCAAGTTTGTCAACATGGAAACCTAAACTAAGTTGAAATATCATATGTGATTTATGTATGCATAACTGATCATATCCCAAAAGAATTCAGAAAATTTGAAATCACTTACAAAGTCCATAAAAAGTTTACTTTTGAAAATCTAATCATGAAGCACTGTAATGATAAAAGTAGGCATTTTCACCTGTTTTAGTACATGCATAGAGTTCATCTTATTGACATGTATAAATGATTTAATGTATCCTTAATTAAAAACAGACACAGTTTCAACCCTGAAATTTTATTTGAAGATAAAAACATAGCCTAAAAATCCTACTTATTAGTAATGAGAAACTCAAGTGGCAAAGCCAAGTGACTTAATTGAGTCAGTAACCTGTGTCACATGCTTCTATTTTGTTATAAAAGAAAATAAAAACTGTAAGCAAATAATGAACTCTAAGGGGATTTGAGAGAGAAAA
Source organism: Capricornis sumatraensis (assembly GCF_032405125.1). Classification (NCBI taxonomy): domain Eukaryota; kingdom Metazoa; phylum Chordata; class Mammalia; order Artiodactyla; family Bovidae; genus Capricornis; species Capricornis sumatraensis. The sequence goes on along the minus strand of NC_091071.1, from coordinate 121,470,476 downwards.
AGATGAAATGTTTTCAGCTCCCAAGAGAAGCCATATATCTATAAATGGGTACATGGGAAGTATATATTTTCCTAAAAACACATCTGTTTTATGCAAAGAAATTGCTAGCACACTTATATTTCCATAAATAAAATGTAAACTGCAATATTTTGCATTTAGAATGGCACAAAAAAACAATCTTAAATTGCTCTGTGGATGGGGGCTAAATTGGTAGTTTTTCTAGGCTTATTTCTCCCCAGTTCCAGAGTAATTATGACTGACTCAGTGAGATTACACTAGAGACAGCATTGAAATATATAGATGTTAATATATACAGTATATTCCACAGAAATCATGGCATCATAATGGAGAATACAATTCTGCCAGCCAACATCCTCTAGTTATTGACTGAGTATCATGACTGAACCCTTGTTCGTGTGAGAAGGGCTCTCTGTCTCCCTCTCATACACACATACACACATACACACACAAATGCCCATGTGATGATCTAACCCCTACCTATACAAAGCAATAATTTTCCTATTTCAGCTTAACAAGTCAACCCTGAGAGCTTTCCCTTTTATTCCAGAAGACCTAAAATTAAAATCTTTGTACACTGCTTTAAATGGTTAATATACTAGACTTCAATTGGTAATACATTTTGGAGATTAACATCCTTTAAATCAGAAGTGTAGTTGAAACTGTATGTGATACTTAACTGGATACAGGAGTGTCACTCACAGAGCTGCTGTGGAAATGGTGAGGCTGAAGGGATGTGTGATGATAGCTCACAAGAACAGAGGAAATGCTGTGGTCTCCACATGTAAATTTTTTTATAGAATTGACCTGGGTAGGAAGTGCTTACAAATTCACACATGAAAGTGTGAAAGTCTCTTGCTACAACCAGCAAGAAAACATCACAAAAAAGGACTGCTTACCTGGGACTGAACCAGAGTTATAGGGAATCTTATTGGCACAGACAACTTGCCTTAGATATTAACACAAAAGGGACTTCTGTGGTGATCTAGTGGAATGATGGTTAAGAATTCTTAATGGTGGTTAAGAATCTGCTTTCCAATGCAGGGGACACAGGTCTGATCCCAAGGTCAGGGAACTAAGATCCTACATTCTTCTTTTTTAAATTTTATTTTTTAATATAAATTTATTTATTTTAATTTGAGGTTAATTACTTTACAATATTGTATTAGTTTTGTCATACATCAACATGAATCTGCCACAGGTATATACGTGTTCTATAGAGCAACTAAACCCCTAGAGAACTTTGTGTACCACCAAAAATTAAAAATAAATAAATGAAAGAAATTCAAACAAAACCCAAAAATGATCAGCCATTCATAAGAAACAAAACAAAACAATGAAAAATATTATCACCAATAACTGAGACTAAAGTGAAACAAAATGAGCATAAGAAACGCCTTTGGAAAGACCAGAACACAGAAGTTTAAATGGGATTGCTTGCTCCTACAAGAATACCTATTCTAGAGGTATTAAAATAAGCCTCAAAAGTTTGATGCCATGACTTTACATTAAAATTTACTCTATTTAAAGTTATGTAAACTGTTGAATGGCTTGGAAAAATTAAAGGCCATATATCACTTTAAAAACATGGGAGGAAGATTGGAAATCTAAACAGGAGATTTCTAAAATTGACTATTATTTTTTACTTAAAAATAGACAATTGAAAGTTAGTCATAATGAAGTTTAAGATGAATATAAATATGGAACAAAAAAGTTGCAAGGAGCAGAGTAGGAACTTGTTGTTGGAAATCTGAGTGCAGATTTCCACTCAAAATCTAAGCAGTAAATGTGAATTCTAAAATGACTAGACACAAATCAATGTCAATAAGTCCAAAAATACCATTAAAGATTTCACAGTGGATACTCCCCCACCACATTTGTGTAAAGGATGAAACAACAAACCTGATTGACATGTAGGAACATATTATTCAAAAATCTTTCACATTTTATAAACTAATATCCTTAGATGAAAGTTAAGGTTGACCAATCTTTTCTGTGTATCCCATACCAATTACAAATTTAGGGCTTGTAGTCCTGATATTGTTTTGTGGTGACTTGATTTTCTAATACACTATGCTGAAGCTCCAATAATTTGGCCACCTGATGAGAAAAATTGATTCATTGGAAAAGACCCTGATGCTGGGAAAGATTGAAAGCAGGAGGAGGAGGGGACGACAGAGGATGAGATGGTTGGATGGCATCACTGACTGGATGGACATGCATTTGAGCAAGCTCTGGGCTTTGGTGATGGACAGGGAAGCCTGGCTTGCTGCAGTCCATGGGGTCAAAAAGAGTTGGACATGACTGAGTGACTGAACTGACTGATGCTGATGCTGCTTTAGCCAGGAATGATATCAAATGAAAATATCACTTTGAAAGTCAGGAAATAAGGCTATAATGTCATCTTTGGGCATGAGACACAACCTGTATGAAACTGAAACTAAGGATTCTCAGTTTTGAAAAAGCCTCAGGAGTAGTGGCCTTTTTGCTAAAAGAGACTAAAAACACCTCACCCAAAGCCCTGAGGAAATGTCAAGTCAATATTAGTGAGAGTCAAATCTATAACACTCATGAATCTGCAGCATTCATTTACATGCTGCACACTGAAAATGAATCTCCAAAAGAAGAATTTAACCCCAAAACACCTGTGAGTAATGGTCCTAGTTCCCTAAAACCACCTCCATAAATGTAGGATAAAGTAAAATTTCAAAAAGAGTAATCCTGAAATGTATTGGGCCAACAAAAAAAACCTTGCAAACCACACAGGGCATGAGGCAAAACCAAACAGAACAGTCAAATGGGTGAACAGTCCAAAGAACATGAGATAAGATGACAATATGAAAGATACTATAAATATGTTTAAGATTATTAAAGGGATAAAAATCCAAATAAATAAAAATAAAAGAAGAATACTATAAAAATAAAATAGAACAGCTTTCCAAATGCACTTATTATAATGCCTGAGAAAGGAAAATAAAATCATTTAAATTAAAAAACTTAATAAGTTTAACAACTGATTCAGTAAAGTTGAACTGAAGATAAACATAAGATAATTTTTTGAAATGCAGAGAGATGGAGAAGAAAAAAGTAAATAAATAAATGAGCAGTAAGGAAACAAGCATAAAAAGGAAAAAAAAAACAATCATTGAACACTCAGAAGGTGATATAAATGTGAATTAAGAGAATGAATATAAAAGAGATGGTGGTTGAAAATTCTCCAGACCCAATGAAAGAATAAATCCTTGGATAGTTACAAGCAGGCCAAATCCTGAGCAAGATAGAGGGAATTAAATTCACACACAGAAATTCTTAGTGAAATAATAAAACTCCAAAGGTTGGAGATAAAGAGTTTAAAAAAAGAGAAGGAAAAAATAGAATGTGGAACAATATTATTCTCACAGTGCTGATGGAAAATAACTGTCAACCTAGAATTCTCCACACAGCAATCTGTCATTAACAATTAGAGTGAATTCAAGGTACTTTCAGTCAAAAGGAGTTTATAGTTCACATATCCTCTTGGAAGCAAGTTTAGAGAGGGAAAAAAAAAAGATTGAGCAAGGCGAAGGGAGTATCAGATGCTTTTGTGAGCAAAAATAAATAAATAAATGAATAAACATAAATGAAAACTAGGCATCTACTGAAAAATGAAAACAAAAATAATGACTAATTTTGGATATTCAAATGAGACAGAAAAATTCTAAAGCAACACACAAATAAAATATGATATATTGCCTCTGTTGTTAGTAAGGATGGTGGTGATATTAATTTTTTGTAGATGTAATTATATTTTAAGGGAAACTATAAAAATAACGTAAATGAAAGACTTCCAAGCTGAGGAGAGAAGAGAAAAAAGGAAAAAATTATGTTTAATAGAAAGATGAAAAAAAATTATTTATAGAAATAAGGTAACAGTATGAAAAATAAAAATAATATAAAGAACAAACCCAATTTATTAATATTTACAGTAAAATATAAACAGATTATACACTCTTTTAAAAGTTAGAAATTAATAATTTGAGTTAAACTATTTTCTTTAAATTAGCTACAAGTTTATTTGTGAGTTGTCTACCAAATAAACAACTGAACAATAATGAACCATAAAGTCAAATAGACCTTAATGCTCATCATTATTCCCTTTATACCTTTTGCAATGTTTCAATCAGTTAATTTTATTTTTCTGATTTGTGTTTTATATTCAAGTATTCATAGGCATGATAGTGTTTTAAATAAACTTTTTACAAAATAACCGAAGGTTCACACACAACTGTAAGAAATAATAGAGAGATACAATTTGCCTTTTATCCAGTCCCCACCCCCCCAGAGGTAATATCAAAATCACAACAGGACAACACTCCCCAGAAACTGAACTTGATGCAGCACTATACTGAGCAGATCCATCACGAGGGTTCATCATGTTTCCCTTTTAAATCCATACCTACCTACTTCTCATTCTCACCCCTTCCATAACCATCAACTACTACTGATTTGTTGTTCATTTCTGTGTGCTGTGTGTGCTCAGTTGCTCAGTCATGTTCAATTCTGCAACCCTGTGGACTGTAGCCCACAAGGATCCTCTGTCTATGGAATTTTCCAGGCAAGAATTCTGGAACAGGTTGTCATTGCCTCCTCCAGAGAATCTTCCCAACCCATGGGTCAAACCCATGCCTCTTGCATTTTCTGCATTGATAGCCAGATTCTTTACCACTCTGCCACCTGAGAAGCCCGTTCTCCATTTCTACAGCTTTGTTATTTGAAGAATATACAAGTGAACTTTTCCACTCAGCATAATTCTCTGGAGATTCATACAAGTTGTTGTTTGTGTCAATAATTTATTCCTTCTTATTACTGAGTAGTATTTCACAGTATGGCCTTATTACATGTCTACCCATTCACTCATTGATGAACATCTAGATTTTTCTAGTAGTTGGACATTACAAATAAAGCTGCTATTTGTGGGCTTCTCTGGTGGTTCAGACAGTAAAGAATCTGCCTGCAATGAGGGAGACCTGGGTTTGATCCCTGGGTCAGGAAGATCCCCTGGAGGAGAAAATGGCAACCCACTCCAGTATTCTTGCCTGGTGAATCCGCATGAACAGAGGAGCCTGACAGGCTACAGTTCATGGGGTTGCAAAGAGTCGGACATGACTGAGCAACGAAGCACACACATATATATTTGTGCACAGGTTTTCATGGAAATGTTAATCTATTTCTTTGGGATTAAAGCCCCAAAATACAATTACTGGGTTATATGATAGCTACATGATTTGTATTTTTGTTTGTTTGTTTGAGGGTTTTATTTTGTTTCATGTTAAGAAACTTCATTGTTTTCCCCAGAGTGACTGGGCTGTCACATTTCACATTCCCACAATAGTATATGTGAGGTCCAGCTTCTTCTTATAGTAGAAAAGATTGTCCCTGATTTTTTCCCCTTTCCTTTTTCTTTTCTTTCTCTTTTTTTTTTTTTTTTCTTTTAAATTTACTACAAAAGTTGATGGGCTTACAAAGGATTCTAATTTTTAAAATATTTCTAATAGGACTTTGAACAAAGACAACATTCTTGGTCTTAATCTAAATTCTACTAGATAATCACCCTTCTAATACCTTAAAGAAGTGATATGGGAAGTATCTTTTTTCTTCCCTTAGGTGTGGTTTTGTGATACTCCATCTTGTTATTTCCAGTTAATATTTCTGGTATTACTTCATATTCCTCACAGAGTTATCAAAATCTGTGGACTCTCTTTTTATTTTGTTATTTTTATCATGTTTATGTTTATTGATTTACCTTTTGACCTGCTTCATCCATTTCTTCCACTTCCCCACACCTCACTTCTGGTAATCAACAATCTGTTCTATTTCTATTAATCTATTTATTTTTCTGTATTTCTTTACCAGTGATTTTTTCCAATTACTTAATTTATTGCATTGAGCATGGGCTATGTGTTCATCACTGGTTTCATCTACTGGGATACCTCAGGGAACCAAATAGATAAAAATGCCTCTCACTGGAAAAGGTCAGTTTTCATTCCAATTCCAAAGAAAGGCAATGCCAAAGAATCCTCAAACTACCGCACAATTGCACTCATTTCACGCGCTAGTAATGCTCAAAATTTTCCAAGCCAGGCTTCAGCAATACGTGAACTGTGAACTTTCAGATGTTTAAGCTGGTTTTAGAACAGGCAGAGGAACCAGATCTCAAATAACCAACATCTGCTGGATCATGGAAAAAGCAAGAGAGTTCCAGAAAAACATCTATTTCTGCTTTATTGATTATGCCAAAGCCTTTGACTGTGTGGATCACAATAAACTGTGGAAAATTCTGAGAGAGATGGGAATACCAGACCACATGACCTGCCTCTTGAGAAATCTGTATGCAGGTCAGGAAGCAGCAGTTAGAACTGGACATGGAACAACAGACTGGTTCCAAATGGGAAAAGGAGTACGTCAAGGCTGTATATTGTCACCCTGCTTATTTAACTTCTATGCAGAGTACATCATGAGAAACGCTGGACTGGAAGAAGCACAAGCTGGAATCAAGATTGCTGAGAGAAATAACAATAACCTCAGATATGCAGATGACACCACCCTTATGGCAGAAACTGAAGAGGAACTAAAAAGCCTCTTGATGAAAGTGAAAGAGGAGAGTGAAAAAGTTGGCCTAAAGCTCAACATTCAGAAAACGAAGATCATGGCATCCGGTCCCATCACTTCATGGGAAATAGATGGGGAAACAGTGGAAACAGGGTCAGACTTTATTTTTTTGGGCTCCAAAATCACTGCAGATGGTGATTGCAGCCATGAAATTAAAAGATGCTTATTCCTTGTAAGGAAAGTTATGACCAACCTAGATAGCATATTCAAAAGCAGAGACATTACTTTGCCAACTAAGGTCTGTCTAGTCAAGGCTATGGTTTTTCCTGTGGTCATGTATGGATTTGAGAGTTGGACTGTGAAGAAGGCTGAGTGCCGAAGAACTGATGATTTGAACTGTGGTTTTGGAGAAGACTCTTGAGAGTCCCTTGGACTGCAAGGAGATCCAACCAGTCCATTCTGAAGGAGATCAGCCCTGGGATTTCTTTGGAAGGAATGATGCTAAAGCTGAAACTCCAGTACTTTGGCCACCTCATGTGAAGAGTTGACTCATTGGAAAAGACTCTGATGCTGGGAGGGATTGCGGGCAGAAGGAGAAGGGGACGACAGAGGATGAGATGTCTGGATGGCATCAGTGACTAGATGGACGTGAGTCTGAGTGAACTCTGGGAGATGGTGATGGACAGGGAGGCCTGGTGCGCTATGATTCATGGGGTCGCAAAGAGTCGGACACGACTGAGTGACTGAACTGCACTGACTGATGGAGGAAATAACTGGAGGGTCTAGAGAACACAAATGATAGGCAATTATCAGTAATACCTATGTTGATTAGTGTGTATGTAAGACCTCACGAGTACATTACATATCTACTATAGTCACAAAATATGAACTATATTAATCAAAAGTTAAGACTGATAGTCAGATATATAAAAAAATCATATAGTCTGTTAACAAAAAGTAACTAACCTAAAAAGAAAAATTAAGCAAAATATGTTGACATCTCACAAAAGAAGATATAAAGGAAGGAATTATGTATAACATGGGTGAATCTCAAAAATATTATGCTAAATAAAGGAAACTTTATATGTAAAAATTCCATATTATATGATTCCATTTACATGAAATCCTGAAATACACACATTCTTCCTAAGTTTGACTAAAAAAAAAAAAAATCAGTGTTGCAATTATTTGTGGGGGCAGTGATTGTGGTATTGGGAAATGACTGAATAGATTATGAAGAAATGTTCCTAGGTGGATGTAAAGTTTAATATATTGACAGAGTGGTTTGGTTTTATAGTGTATGCTTTTGTCAAAAAATAACAATATATGCAGTTTATCATTTCTAAACATTACTTCAAAAGGGAAAAGCACTATTAACAAAATAATATACACAGCATATTAAATTATATACATGTTAGAGCATTTATTATGTATATCTATTTAATTCACTTGGAAACACATCAAAATGATGTTCTAATAGCTGAAGATAAGGATGGATAGAAAGACATCATATGATTAAAACAAGCATAGTAAAATGTTAACAGTAAAATCTAGAGGTGTTTAGTGTAAAATTTATTCAATTTTGGGTTATCTTTGAAAATTTTCATAATATAATGTTGGAAAAAATTAAATTAAAATTTAAAAAATAGAGAGACTGTAGGCTTCCAAGCATCCTAAGTGTGCTTCTTGCTCTAGTTGTACATTTTATCTTTGAATTTTCAAGAAACAATGACAAAAGGATAGATAGGCAGGATTCTAGAGTTCCTGCTGTCTGGACTTGGAAGGCTACAGGCCATGCCACACTCTGGGTGTGACCTGCCATTGGTCTTCCTGGCCTTCGAAATATAACTTTAGCTGAGAGATCATCTGACCAGAAAACAGACACATTACTCTCCCCCTTGTCTTTGAGAGGTACAAAGAAATATATGTTTTCCAAGAAAGTTCTATTCAAATGTCAAAGATATGACCCTTATTCCAAAAACACAAAACACATGCTGTTGACTTCTGTTGAAGCTGATCAGATTGCTGCCTTATGAAACTTTTCAGCAACAATCCCACTGCCTGTCAAATCAATACCTCAAAGTAGATACCTGGAGCTGGGTTGTTTTATTACCACCAAAGATTTTCAAACATACTGTTTCATTGAAGTGAGTTCAAATACTATTCCTCAGAAGAAGGTTTGGTAAGAAAAATACAGCTCTATATTCCCTCAAAATTCAATGCTCCTTGAGGCAAATATTGTAAAATGGAGAGTAAGACTTACATAGCAGACATGCTTTAAATTGCATTTTAGGCAATTTTTCCCATCTGAAGCCTTCCTCACTTTTCACAACAGATCTAGATGCCCCAGGCTCTAGTAACATTGGCTAAACAATTTTGGGGAAAATTGTAACAGTTATCACCCAGTATTATAACTGCTTGAACAGAGAACTTTCTACTAGATTATGAGCCCTTTGAAGCCAAGCCAATAAACTTCTCATCTCTATATTTCAGCTATATATATTTACAAGGTAAAACTAAACTAGTTTACTCTGGTGAGTCAAAAGAACTGATTAACTGAAAAAAGAATGTGTTGGTTAACTTGATTGTATTTAGAGCTTGATTCTGTGTGTTACCTAATGCCACAAGTAAGATGGTATAACAGGGATATTTTAGTTGCAAATCTACAAGAAAAAAAGCAGCCCATGTTGGCTGCAGCAAAAAGACTCATGCAACAAAAAGTTGTTGTCACTGTTACAGAATCCACCTGTAATGCAGGAGATGCAGCTTCAGTCCCTGGGTTGGGAAGATCCTCTGAAGAAATAAATGGCAATCCACTCCAGTATTCTTGCCCAGGAAATCCCAGGAACAGAGAAGTCTATCAGGACACAGTTTAGGATTGCAAAAGAGTCAGACATGACTTAGTAAGTAAACAGCAACAACAAGACAGGTTTCCCTGGTGGCTCAGTTGATAAAGAATCTGCTGCAATTCAGGAGACTGCACACAAGAGACTGTCTGCAGTTCAGGAGACCTGGGTTCAATCCTTGGGTGAGGAAGATCCCCTGGAGAAGGAAATGGCAACCCACTCCAGTATTCTTGCCTGGGAAATCCAATGGACAGAGAAGCCTGGCAGGCTACAGTCCATGGTATAACAAGAGTTGAACATGACTTAGCATCTAAGCCCCCAAACACCAAGTCTGTTTTTAAATGTACATATTCTGGGACAAATGTGAATCTTTTTCTTCGTCTCTCTAGTCTCCTTTAACTTACTCTTCTCCACATTTTTGTGTTAGTCACTTTTAAACCCGCCTTTAAATCCCAACATGGATGCAGCCCTCAGGCAACATCTTTCCAGCTTCTGATCAAGTGAGGGAAGAATCTCTCCCTCTGTGTGCACAACAATCATTCTGAGAGCTACAGTTTGTTGTAGCTTGAATGTATCCTCTCTAGCAGATCACTGTTTTTGTTTCCCATAAACTATCACTTTTGATATACACAAATACATGTTTTTAAGAAGTCTATAAAGACTCCATAAAGAACCTACAGACTCATTTGGATGATATGCATACATTTTTCTCACTCATTTTTCAAATGTGATACTAGGTAAGTTGTTTATATTATTTTTTTCCAATTTATCTTTCCATCAGGTGATATATTACATAGAAAACTATTTCCTTAATATTGTTCTCTGTATTTCCATAAAAACTTTAAAACTTTAGCCTTTGCTCAAGTCTCTTAGTGTTCATCTGAATGCCACCTAACCATCTTTCAAGGGCTGGTTCAAGCTCTTTCTTTCCTTAAGGAAATACTTTCTTACACCCTCAAAGACAAAGGTCATGCCTCCTGTGTCTGAATTAAAATGATATATGTAGGGTCCTTGTCAATCATTGTGTATCACTCATTTTATGTATACTAGCATTGAAAGCGGTTCTTAGTTTAATCTAGTACCTAAAAGTATCCTGCATAAATTTGATTAGTGACAACATCTTTCACCTTATTTTTTCTAGAAATGTGAGTAGAAAGTGCACATATCATCAGTCTAGCAAGGAATAGAGAGATTCAACAAGCAGTATGTTCAGAATGTGTTTGGAAAACAGTAAACACAGAAGTTATAAATATAGTAAATGCAGAAGTTGTACGTTCTATTGTAATTAATTCATTATGACTTTTTGAGGACAGAAAACCTGTTCCAAAATGTTGTTGTCTTTTCTGTATCCTTAGCATGAACCACAATTCTTTGAAGATCAACGGTGTTCAATACATTTTGATCAAATATCTTCAGTTGCTATTAAAAGTGATGGGAGATTTTTGCAGTGGAAAATTTCAAGCATAAGACACTATATGCTGGTAGAAGGTATCTTTTTAATGAAACATTTATCAGTTTTTGATACTGTTCTTGTCTTTTCTGAAATTGTTCTGTCCGCAATATATTTTTCAAGGGTTCTTATCCATAGAAGTCTATCCATGCAGAACAGAGCAGTCAGTATAACAATGAGCTCTTTTCCATTTTTTTATCTTATTGAGATAAACGTCTAATAGTAATACAATTGAGAAGGGAAAAATAGTTCTTCATAAGGGATTATTTTAGGGTGGACAGGTTCTCTTTGTTATAAACATTCATAGAAAAGGGTTTTCAACAAAATTATTTGTCTCCATTGTACATGCATCTGGTAGAATTTCTGAGCTTGAATTTTTAGATATTTCCAAGACTGCAGCCATGAAATTAAAAGACACTTGCTCCTTGGAAGGGAAGCTATGACAAACTTAGACAGCATATTAAAAAGCAGAGACATCACTTTGCCAACAAAGGTCCACGTAGTCAAAACTATGGTTTTTCCAATAGTCGAGTACAGAGAGTTGGAACATAAAAAAGGCTGAGCACTGAAGAATTGATGCCTTTAAATTGTGGTCCTGGAGAAGACTCTTGAGATTCCCATGGCCTGCAAAGAGATCAAACCAATCAATCCTAAAGGAAATCAATCCTGAATATTCATTGGAAAGACTGATGCTGAAGCTGAAATTACAATACTTTGGCCACCTGATGCAAAGAGCTGACTCACTGGAAAAGATTGTGATGCTGGGAAAGATTGAAGGCAAAAGGAGAAGAGGGTAGCAGAGGATGAAATAATTAGCATCACTGATTCAATGGGCATGAATTTGAGCAAACTCCAGCAGATAGTGAAGGACAGGGGAAAACTATAGTTTTGAATTTATGGACCTTTGTCTCCAAAGGAATGTCTTTGCTTTTAATATGCTGTCTAGGTTTGTCATAGCATTTCTTCCAAGGAACATGCATTTTTAAAAAGTGTTCATGGTAAAGTGTTACCATTTGTTAAATTTTATTGATTGGTGCATGATAATTTGCTGTTTTTTTGTAAGAATATAATCAATGTAGTCTCAGGATATATTTGAAATGTTTCACAAAAAAAGGAGTAACTTATAGAGGTGTCCACAGGGAAGAATTGATGATGTGCGGTGAAGCTCAGAGAGGGCACTGAACCATATTTTTGGAGCATTGGCAAGAAAGTTTTCATTAAGAAGACAAAACTACCTCTAATCCTTATGAGTTTTAAGAATTCACAAGGGAGATACATTGGGAACAGAAATGCTAATTACAAGAAACTGTATAACCAACAGTATAAAGGCACAAGGGGAGCTTCTGTGGGAAATGCCATGGATGGAATAAGCTTCTGTGAAGAGGACACCAGAGGAGGGGCAAGGCTGGTCCTCAAAGTGCATAGAGAACAGGATGTCTTCATAAGCTACTCTTCTGTAGATATTTCTGGATCCCTATGCTAAGTCAGAGAAGATGTAATACTTCCCCCCAGTGGCAAAACTAGCATATTTTATAACCACAACAAGTCATTTTTTAGCCAATCTCTTTTGTTAGACAATATTATTTTCAGTATTAATAATTCAATAAAATTAATAATATCAATAAAAAAGAAAGGAAAGATGATTAGCAAAATTGTTATTATAAAGAACTTTGTCTGGGAGGTGGAAATGATAACCACTCCAGTATTCTTGCCAGGATAATCCCATGAAGAGAGGAGACTGGCAAGCTACAGCCCATGAGATCACAAAGAGTCAGACATGACTGAGCACACACTGAGCTAACTAATGTATGTCCTGCATGTGTTCCAGTGTCTCCCAGTTTATAGTCTATGTGAACTTGAATAGAATTTATGTCCTACTCTTGTATGAAAATTATATAAACCTTAATTATGTTGAATAGGTTCATGGTGTTTTCAGGTATACTATATCCTTCTAATTTTCTATATATACATTTTACTAATTTTTGAGGACTTGACATTGAATCTCCAACTAAAATTCTTATCTACATAAAAATAATTGTAATAAATAGAACTGTATGTAACTTTGTTCTGCATTTTCCAAGTCTCTTGTAAATGTGCTATCTTACTTCCATCATTAAAAAACAATTAAAAATGGAAAAAAAAATAACTTTGTCTATATAATCATGTGAATAAAAATTAGAAAAATAAATAAAAGGCAAAATGAACAATACAGTACAAAAAAAGGCATACCGATTCTACTTCAACAATACAATGCATATATGAATAACATCATGTATGATTTGAATTTTATACTTATGAAGGAAAAATGTTATACCTCACCATTTGTATTTTTTTGTAGATGAATTAATTAATTTGGCTGTGGTAATCATTTCACAATATATAAAATCTGTACAGTACCACCAGCACTGGAGACACATAACTCCAAACAAGCTTAAACAATCCCAATCCATTCCTAATTTCTTCTTCAGGTGAAGGCATGTAGTGAGTACAAAACATATTCCCTCATCTTGCCTCACTTTATTGGATTTGGGAACATCAACTAGTGAGTTATTCAAGGGTTGGGTATTCGATCAACAAAAAGGCAAGCAGAAGCACCAACTCCTTCTTGGAAAGGGTTTCTAAGTTTCAATCTAGTAAAGTTTTGGTTAATAACTAATACTGGATATTTAAAATTATTAAAATTAGATTCTGAGATCTGAAGTATCTCTATAATTTCAGTTATCTAAGATCCCCAGGAAGTCATAAAGTTTTACACCAGGTATACAGAATGGATGCTTTCACTTTCTCTCTAAGCTGATGATTCCTAGAAATTAGCAATTGTATTCATCAAACTGGTTATTGGACCCAGTATAGAAGAGTCATTAAAGTACCTTGTACAAGTTTGATTTGATTATGAGACAACTGCTTTAGTCCACTAAAGCTGCCATAACAAAATACTACAGATTGGATGGCTTAAACAACAACAACAACAACAATTATTTTCTCATCAGTTCTGGAAGCTAAAAGTCCAAGAACAAGGTGGTGTTGGGTTTGGCATTGGTGTGAGTTTTCTTCCTGGTTCACTACCTCCCAGCCACCTCCTCACATCTTCCTCTGTGTGTTTATACAGAGAGAGAGAGAGAGAGAGAGAGAGAGAGAGAGGATTATTTCTCTTCTGTCTCTTTCTCTTCTTAAAAGGACACCAGTCCTGTTGGATTAAGGAAGTACCCACATGACTTGATTTAATCTTACTTGCCTCTATGAAGACCCTTTCTCCAAATGAGTCACAATGAAGAATAGGGCCTCAATATATGAATTTTGCAGGAGACAAAATTCAGTTCATAAAATAATCCTGGTAGAGAAAAGACTGACAAATATTCAAGTGTATTGCTTTATTTCAATAATATGTGACAGGAAAGAGTCAGCTGATGATGTGATGAAGTGTGGTTAACAGCTTTTTGGGAGAACAGGGCAAAGAAGTCAACCCAGGAAGGGAAGTGAGGTTGTTAGTCTACTGTCCCCTCAGTCCTACTGATTTAGGCTAATATCTCAGGGGAGGAGCATTGTTTACACCTGAATCACAAATATATGTTTGAGAAAATCTAGTTTAAATAATGTAAATTTTTTCAAACTTGTGTAAACTAGTATTTGTAATATAATTAACTTTGATGAAAAAAGATGGGGGGAGAGAATGAGATACTAGAATAAATTAAACATTAAAAGAATGCAAAAGGGCTCTTGGAAAACAAAATTATGATATCAGAAGCTATCCAAGTGGAGAAACACAATCAACAGTGTGTAAAAAAATGTCCAGGAAGAAGAGTTAAAATGATGGAGGAATAGACCAAAAAAAATTTTAAAAAGAGAGAGAGAATCAGACCTAGATTCCCCAAATCATTTGTTCCACATAGACAGATAGATAAATCAAAAAAGAGAAATTTATCAAAGAATAGTTGAGCTTTTTATACCACAGCCTAGAGGGGTTTGCTGTGTGCAAAACACAATGAACAGAAAAATACTAAAAAAAATGGCAGTGTCATCATGGAATTCCAGAACAGCAACAAAAGGAAAACCCTCAAAGTCTTAGAAAGTGTATGTAAGCGGTCATCTTATGTTGCATAAGGAATTGAAATGACATAAGATTTTCCAGTCCCTCTATCCAAAGCTAAAATTGCTGCAAAGTATTGCCTTCAAAATTCTAAAGGAAAATATTTTCGAGCTAAAACTTCTGCCAAGCAATCAGGTAAAGAAAAGAGCTAGGACTTTACATATAATGAAGGTCTAAAATTTTTTATTTTCCTCATCTGTTTTTCTCAAGATACACTCTTCCAAAGAAGAGAAATAGTCAAAGAGCAGAAGGACATGGTATCCAGGCAAAGGGAATAAAATATGAAATAAAATATAGGGTAGTGAATTTCCTGGATGATGGTGAAGGGAAACCCCAGGAGGATAGCTCAGTAATGGGCCTGGAGAACAGAATTAATGGTAGGAACAGGCAGATCAAAGTCTTTAGAATAAAGGATAAAAGGAAACCACAGACCTGATGTATTTCAGCAGACTGAAAGGACATTCACATGTCAGGCAGTTTAATGCTAAGCTTATGATAGGCCATATGACCAATGAAGCAGGTGAAAATATAAAGAAATAAATATTTGTAAGAGAATAAATGCAATTGTTGTACATTAATTGGCCCAGGTTGGCTAATAGATGCATAGTCACAATGATATAAACACTGAATATTAATGCAAATGATTATGCATTCATTGTTCTGTGTGGATGGTAGAGGGTATATAAGAAAAGTCAATCCTTATTGTCAACAGTAGAAAAATCTTAGTGATATTTAAAATTGGAAAGTCAAAAGTTAGTAGTATGAGCATATTATTTAGAAAAATAGGCAATAGTACCAGAAGAAAAGGATGCCTGGTGGCTCAGTGATAAAATATCCACCTGAATACAGAAGACATGGGTTCAAACTCTGGATTGCTAAGATACCCTGGGGAAGGAAATGGCAACCCACTCCAGTATTCTTGCCTGGGAAATCCCATGGGCAGAGGAGGCTGGCAGGCTAAAGTCCATGGGTGTTACAAATCCGTGACTAAACAACAACAATCAGAAGAAAAAACTGAAATGGATTCAAGTCTTTTTTTTTTTTGGGGGGGGGGGTGGAGGGCAGTTAAAATCAGGGGAAGAGGTAATCAGGGTAGAAAATTGATTTATCAATCATATATACTTCTTAAAATATACAAATGGTCTAAGTTGATTAAATTATTTTAAAAGTTAGTTATTTAAATTAAAGTTAACTGTGGATGCTTAGTATGACCTGGGAATTGAAGTTGACACTGTGGGGAATGTGGAAAATACTGGAGAAATTTTAGTGTATATTCTGCAGCAAACTTAAAATTGGGAGCCAGCTGTACATAAATAAACCATTTATAGAGTCATAATTCAATGAAAAGTTTTTCTAGAGTAATAAGTAGCCAAAGAAGGCAATCCTATGTAGCCTTAAGTAGTCATGGGAAGCTTCACAGAGATGAGATTAAACTCTGGGCCAGCTGCTATCTTTGATGATTTCTGCTCATTCTTTCATTTAATTCTTAGTTAAAACTCTAACTGTAGACTCTATTATTTTTTTTTAATTTATTTTATTGAAACATAGTTCATTTGTGTGTATGTGTGTGTGTGTGATAGTCGCTCAGTCATGTCCGACTCTTTGAGACCCCCATGGACTATAACTCAACAGCCTCCTCTGTCCATGGAATTCTCCAGACAAGTATACTGTAGTGGGTTGCCATTCCCTTCTTCAGGGGATCTTCCCAACTTAGGGATTGAACCCAGATCTCTTTACCATTTGAGCCATCAGGGAAGCCCCATAGTTCATTTACAGTGTTGTATGACTTTCTGCTGCACAGAAATTATATACATATTATATATATAATGTTCTCCTGTGATAAACTATATATATGTAATCAGATATAAATCAGATACAGTCTTCACCAGTGGCTCAGCAGTAAAGAATCCTTCTGCAGTGCAGGAGAGACAGGAGACTCAGGTTCAACCTCTGGAGGAGGGCTTGGCAACCCACTCCAGTATCCTTGCCCAGAGAGTTTCATGAGCAGAGGAGCCTAGTGGACTACAGTTTCAAACAGTTGGAAATGACTAAAGTAACTGAGCATGAGCATAAACCAGATTATATATATATATGAGGATATACATATATGTATATATATATATATATATATATATATATATATATATATATATATATATGGATATTGAACATAGCTCCCTGGGCTATACAGTAGGATCTTGTTGTTTATCCATAATTTGTTATTTATAATATCAACATGTTGTTAATATATCCATAATCCTTGTTGTTTATAATAATTTTGATCTGCTAATCCCAAACTCCTACTCCACTCCTCCTCCAACCCCCTCCTCCTTGGTAACAAGTCTGTTCTGTATGTCTGTGAGTCTGATTCTCTTTTGTAGATATGTTCATTTGTGCAATATTTTAGATTCTACATTTCAGTGACATTATATGGTATTTTTATTTCTCTTTCTGACTTCACTTAATATGATAATCTCTACATCCATCCATTTTGCTGCAAATAGCATTGTTTAATTTTTTATGGCTGAGTAGTATTCCATTGCCCCCTGGAGTAGGATATGGTAAGCCACTCCAGTATTATTGTCTGGGAAATCCCATGGGCAGAGGAGCCTGGTGGGTTACAGTTGATGGGGTAGCAAAGGGTCAGACATGACTGAGAGCACATATGCTGTGTTCCATTGTATATATGAACCACATCTTCTTTATCCATTCATCTGCCAATGGATATCTAGGTTGTTTCCATGTCTTGGCTCTGTGAATAGTGCTGCTATGAATATATAAGCACATGTATCTTTCTGAGTTATAGTTTTGTCTGAATATATCCCAGGAATGGGATTACTGGGTCATGTGGCAACTCTTATTTTTAGTATTTTGAGGAAACTCCATACTGTTTTCCAAGATGACTGCACCAATTTACATTCCCATTTCCCTGATGGCTCAGCCAGTAAAGAATCTGCCTTTAATTCAAGAGACTGGCTGCAATGCAGGAGACCCGTGTTTAATTCCTGGGTCAGAAAGATCCTCTGGAGAAGGAAATGGCTACTCACTCCAGTATTCTTGCCCTGAAAATGTCATGAACAAAGGAGCCTGAGGGGCTACAGTCCATGGGGTAATAAGAGTTGGATGTAACTTGGCAACTAAACCAGCACCACATTCCCATCACTGGTGCACAAGTGTTCCCTTTTCTCCACATCCTCTTCAGCATTTGTTATTTGCAGATTTTTAATAACTTCTATTTTGACAGGTGTAAGGTGGTACCTCATGTATTGGCTTTATTACTACCCCTCTTTTACAGATGAAACACCTGAGGGTCTAGACAAAACATCTTTCTTAAGCCCACATTGAGTATTTAGTAACCAGTTGGGAATGAATGAGCATTTCATGGAAGTTCGCAGCGTTCTCATCTGAAAAAATAAATATATTTGGCTTAGTGTATTCCAAGACTTCTGTGACTCATTCTTTCAGTCTATAATCTCCAAATTGTGATTTTCTTTTGGGGTTTGCTGGGGATGTGATGGAAAGAGCAGTGTGTGCCCAGAATATTTATGCTTTATTTTTGCAATTTGAATAATAGTATCCATTTCTCTCAAAGTTTAGAAAGAAAAGAATAAAAATATATAGATGGTGGTTAGGTCCCCAATGACTAAAAATTCAATACTGCATCAGCTAGTTTGCTCTTGTGACCCCATCACTGTTGAAATGTGGCCATTGCTGAGTTTGTAGTTCAGTGACTTTTAGGTTTGGAAAGCAGCCCAGTTTATAGGTCCATCCACCTTTAACTTGCATTCTAATTGTTGGGTAATTTAACTGGATGTTTGACCCAGAGCAAAGTACTTAATCTCTTGGTGAATTACCTGCTTCATGTGACTGTATCTGATATGATGACAGTATTTGAGGCTGCACCTGCCCATCCAGTATTAATAACTGATATTATCAGACCACATCCCAGGCTTTCTCAGTGCATATATTTTTCTACTGGCTACTACATAGAACACAGTAGTTGAGATCATGGGATTTGGTTCAAGATATGTTCTTGAGTCTTTGCTTTAAGACCTTGGTGCTCTCAAAAACTGTTTCCTAATCTGAAAACTAGGAAAGAAAGAAAGAAATAATACTAGTGCCCATTTCATAAGGCTGTTGTATTGTTTCTAGCATAGTACCTAATGTTTTAAGTTTCAACACATATCAAATATTCTTTGCATTAATATTTAGTTTGGTCCTAATTTTTAAAAACTTTTTCAGGAACTTATCAATGTGTGTCTCCATCTTAACCCCAATCAATTCATTGGCTATTTAAGGAACACTTCTGTGTGTAGTGATCCTTCCAAAGGTTCACTTGATTTTGCATTCTGGGATGTCTGGCTCTAGATGAGTGATCACATCATTGTAGTTATCTTGCTCATGAAGATCTTTTTTGTATGGTTCTTCTGTATACTCTTGCCACCTCTTCCTAACATCTGCTGCTTCTGTTAGGTCCATACAATTTCTGTCCTTTATTGTGTCCATCTTTGCATGAAATGTTCCCTTTAGAAAATGTATCTCTAATTTTCTTGAAGAAATCTCTAGTCTTCCCCATTCTATTGTTTTCCTCTATTTCTTTGCATTGATCACTGAGGAAGGTTTTCTAATCTCCTTTTGCTATTTTTTGGAACTCTGCATTCAAATGGGTATATATTTTCTTTTCACCTCTGCATTTATCTTCTCTTCTTTAATCAGCTATTTGTACAGCCTTGTCACACAACCATTTTGCCTTGTTGCATTTCTTTCTCTTGGGGATGGTCTTTATCACTGCCTCCTGTACAATGTCATGAACCTGCATCCATAGTTCTTCATGCACTCTGTCTATCAGACTTAATCCCGTGAATCTATTTGTCACTTCCACTGTATAATCATAAGGGATTTGATTTAGGTCATACCTGAATGAATGGTCTAGTAGTTTTCCCTACTTTCTTCACTTTATGTATGAATTTTGCAATAAGGAATTCATGATCTGAGTTAGTCTGCTCCCGGTCCTGTTTTTGCTGACTGTAGAGAGCTTCTCCATCTTTGGCTGCAAAGAATGTAATCACTCTACTATTTGTATTGAACATCTAGTGATGTCCATGTGTAGAGTTCTCTCTTGTGTTGTTGGAAGAGGGTGTGTGCTGTGACCAGTGTGTTCTCTTGGCAAACTCTATTAGCCATTGCCCTGCTTCATTTTGTACTCCAAGGTCAAATTTATGTGTTACTCCAGGTAGCTCTTGACTTCCTACTTTTGCATTCAGGTCCCCTATAATGACCTGGGTGTTAGTTCTAGAAGTTCTTGTAGCTCTTCATAGAACCATACAACTTCAGCTTCTTCAGCTTTATTGGTTGGGGCATTGACTTGGATTACCAGGATATTGAATGGTTTGCCTTGGAAACATCATTATGAACAAAATAGTGATCACAAAAACAAAGCTAGTGGAGGTGATGAAATTCCATTTGAGCTATTTCAAATCCTAAAAGATGATGCTGTGAAAGTGTTGCACTCAATAGTCTAGCAAATTTAGAAAACTCAGCAGTAGCCACAGGACTGGAAAAGGTCAATTTCCATCCCATTTCCAAGGAAAAGCAATGCCAAAGAATGCTCAAAGTACCACACAATTGCATTCATCTCACATGCTGGCAAAACAATGCTCAAAATTCTCCAAGTCAGGCTTCAACAGTTCGTGAACCGTGAACTTCCCGATGTTCAAACTGGATTTGGAAAATGCAGAGAAACCAGAGATCAAATTGCCAACATCTGTTGGATCATTGAAAAAGCAAAAGAGTTCCAGAGAAAAAAAAAAAAAAAAACATCTGTTTCTGCTTTATTGACTATGCCAAAGCCTTTGATTGTGTGGATCACAATAAACTGTGGAAAATTCTGAAAGAGATGGGAATACCAGACACACAAACCTGTCTCCTGAGAAATATGCCTACAGGTCAGGAAGCAATAGTTAGAACTGGACATTGAACAACCAACTGCTTCCAAATAGGAAAAGGAGTACATCAAGGCTGTATATTGTCACTCTACTTATTTAACTTATATGCAGAGTACATCATGAGAAATGCCGGGCTGCATGAAGCACAAGCTGGAATCAAGATTGCCAGGAGAAATGTCAATAACCTCAGATATGCAGATGACACCACTCTTATGACAGAAAGCAAAGAAGAACTAAAGAGCCTCTTGATGAAAGTGAAAGAAGAAAGTGAAAAAGTTGGCTTAAAGCTCAACATTCAGAAAACAAAGATTATGGCATCCAGTCCCATCACTTCATGGCAAATAGAAGGGGAAACTGTGGTAACAGTGACAGACTTTATTTTTTTTTTTTTTAACTCTGAAATCACTGTAGATGGTGACTGCAGCCATGAAATTAAAAGACAGTTGCTCCTTGGAAGAGAAGCTATGACCAACCTAGACAGAATATTAAAAAGTATACATTACTTTGCCAACAAAGGTCCATCTAGTCAAAGATATGTTTTCTCCAGTAGTCACATATGGATGTGAGAGTTGGACTATAAATAAAGCTGAGCGCTGAAGAATTGATGCTTTTGAACTGTGGTGTTGGAGAAGACTCTTGAGAGTCCCTTGGACTGCAAAGAGATCCAACCAGTCCATCTTAAAGGAAATCAGTCTTGAATATTCATTGGAAGGACTGACGCTGAAGCTGAAACACAAATATTTCAGCCATCTGATGTGAAATAATGAGTCCTTGGAAAAGTCCCCAATGCTGGGAAAGGTTAAAGGTGGGAGGAGAAGGGGATGACAGAGAATGAGATAGTTGGATGGCATCATTAATTCAATGGACATGAATTTGAGAGAGCTCTGAAAGTTGGTGATGGACCTGGAAGCCTGGCGTGCTGCAGGCCGTGAGTCGTAAAGAGTCAGACATGACTGAGCAACTGAACTGACCTGAACTGAACTGATATATAAACATTTTAGAACAATTATCCCACAACTCAAAAATTGATAAATAAAAAATAAAATCTTCAAATTATAAATTGAGTTACGAAGATCCTCATTATACATCTTACCTAATTCCTTCATTTTAAGGGAAAATGAAGCCCAGAATGGCAAAAGACCCATGGACCCACACAGTTCATTAAAAGAAGAATTCTGCTTAATCAGAGGTGTTTCACACATTTAATGGAGTGTTCATCATCTTTTTTTCCTTCAGTTTAATGTCATATTCTTTTTTTTTTTTTTTTAATAGGAAGGAAGACAGCAGGGCACAGCCTTTAAAAGAATGACATAGCCATATGATAGATGAAAACTGGTTAGAATCAATTAGGTTCAAGATGGAGGAATATTCATATTCTAGTTCACTGTGAACCTCATCATATGCTTATTGTAATACATTAGCCTAAACAAAGTGACACATCCACCAGCACTATTCCAGTTCCAAGGCTAATCATCCAAGACCAAAAAGTAGGCATTGGCCCAATTCCTGGAAATCTATGCCTCTCCCTCCCAATAGTTGGAATAATCCTCCCATTTATTAGCCTTATGAGATTACCCAGATGATAAAAATTAACCACATCATATTCAAGGTTATTCTCACCTTCTGAGATGATCCATACTATTTCTATGCAGTGTGTTTTTCTCTAAATAAATCTGTTACTTACGTATGACTTTCTCTGTCACTGAATTCTTTCTCTAATGAGACATCAAGAACCTGAGATCCAGTAAAACCAGGTTTATGATCTTAGTTAAAATACTGTGGGCTTAAGTTCCAATCTGAGTTACAGTTTCATTTTTAAAAATCTTTTTTAACATTTGTGTAAACTCTGACAATTAAATCACAATATTGTCATCCTCTTTGCCCTTTGCTTGCTCTCTGATTAGCACAACATCTGGGCTCTCTTTTCTGTGCAGAAATGCACTCTCATCTTTCCAGTAAATATTGCTAACCTATTTAAAACCAATCTTCAAGGATAGTGATCATATCTGGTAGCCTGTACCAGTGGCCACAGAACTACTCAGAAACGTGCTTCCTAAAACTAATAGTCTATCTCTCACCAGACTGACACTATCGTATTCAAATTCCTGAAATATAAAAGATACAGCACTACATTCCCTAAGTTTTTCTCAACTTTCACATGAATTAATTCTGATTCTCCAAATTTTTCCTATTTTGGGATCTACTTTGGTGATCCATTATTTCCTCTCCCTTCTCTCTTTTCTCCTTCCCAGAGGGAGGAGGGTCCCAAGATATAAGGGCATTTATTTGAATGGACCCAGTGGGAAATCTCCTCCTGACAAAAGAATATGAGGACTAAGGCTAAGACAACGAGGTATCTTTAACATACATTTAGGAGGATGAAAAGAGATAAAAATAATCAAGACAAGGGAGATAATATATTCCATGTCTCCTATAGACATTTGTAACTAGAACTTCTTGCCTCAAGGAGTGAGAAAGGAAGGAAAGCTTGAAGAAGACTTAGTGATGCACTGGGGTTTTCTTTCATCTCCTGTTTCCCTGCTTACCCCATTCAGACCTACCTGGGTTCAAATTCTAACCCCTAAACACTTGACCTTATACTTTTGACTTTATTTAGCTTTTCAGTTGCTGTATGTGAAAACTGGAAATATGAATGTCTAGAATTCATTTTGTAAAATTCTTAAATTGTCACTCAACATATGGTAGGAGAGATGATTCTGCTGTTGATGGGGAGTTAGATAAAACAGGCAGTTTTTCCCCTCAAATCTTGGGGGAAATAATGTTTTCTTAATTCTTCAGGCTATTCATTTATTAAAGCAAACATAGTTCCCTTGCTCTGGAACTCTAATCTACGCCATTAGCTATTCAGACAAACTATAGCAACTAAGTTACTATACTGCTGAAGAAGGATAAACTATCAATAGATAGTAGATTCTGGGCAGATCATCAATACTAATATGGTGGTAAATGGGGATAAGAGTGGGTGAATTTCAATTCACTTTGTGGATGATGTCATGGTGGTTAACTAAATCTTCTTACACAGAGTATTTCTGAGTGTCTTCTTCCAAAATGTTCTGATACTGTACTTTGATGTGCCTGAATCTTGCATTCTCCCCAATCAATTGCTCTCCTGTTTCATTATTCATCTTTTAGATTCACCTGGGTTCAATTTCTTGATCATATTCAGAAGACAATTTGGAAACTCTTAATATTTTGAGCTGAGGTCATTCTGTCATTTTTAAGATTGCATCCAAGTACTGCATTTCAAACTCTTTTGTCGACTATGATCGCTACTTCATTTCTTCAAAGGGATTCTTGCCCACAGTAGTAGATATAATGCTCATCTGAGTTAAATTCACCCATTCCAGTCCATTTTAGTTCACTGATTCCTAAAATGTCAATGTTCACTCTTGCCATTTCCTGTTTGACCACTTCAAATTTGTTTTGATTCATGGGCTTAACATTCCAGGTTCCTATGCAATATTGCTCTTTACAGCATCAAACTTCACTTCTATCACCAGTCACATCGACAACTGGGTGTTGTTTTTTATTTGGTTCCATCTCTTCATTGTTTCTGGAGTTCTTTCCCCACTGATCTCCCATATTTGACATTTACTGACCTGGGGAGTTCATCTTTCAGTGCCCTATCTTTATGCCTATTCATACTGTTCACGGGGTTTTCAAGGTGAGAATACTGAAGTGGTTTGCATTTCCTTATCCAGTGAATCACATTTTGTCAGAACTCTCCTCTATGACCTGTCTGCCATGGGTGGCCCTACACAGCATGGCTGATAGTTTCATTGAGTTAGACAAGAGTTTGGTCCATGTGATCAGATTGGTAGTTTTCTGTGATTGTGGCTTTCATTCTGTCAGCCCTCTGATGGAGAAGGGTAAGAGGCTTCTGAAAGTTTCCAGATGGGAGAGACTGACTGAGTGGGAAAGTGGGTCTTATTCTGATGGGCAGGGCCATGCTCAGTTCAATTCAGTTTGGTCGCCCAGTTGTGTATGACTCCTTGCAACCCAATAGACTGCAGCACTCCAGGCCTCCTTATCCATCACCGACTCTTGGAGTTTACTCAAACTCATGTCCATTGAGTCGGTGATGCCATCCAATCATCTCATCCTCTGTCACCCCTTCTCCTCCTGTCTTCAATGTTTCCCAGCATCAGGGTCTTTTAAAATGAGTCAGCTCTTCCCATCAGGTGGCCAAGGTATTGGAGTTTCAGCTTCAACCTCAGTCTTTCCAATGAACATGCAGGATTGATTTCCTTTAGGATGGATTGATAGCATCTCCTTGCAGTTCAAGGGACTCTCAAGAATACTCTCCAATACAAGAGTTCAAAACCAGCAATTCTTGATAGGGATTGCCCCTATCAAGCTACCAATGGTATTTTTTACAGAGCTAGAACAAATAATTTCACAATTTGTATGGAAATACAAAAAACCTCGAATAGCCAAAGTAATCTTGAGAAAGAAGAATCAAACTGGGGGAATCATTCTGCCTGACTTCAGGCTCTACTACAAAGCCACAGTCATCAAGACAGTATGGCATTGGCACAAAAACAGAAATATAGATCAATGGAACAAAATAGAATGCCCTGAGATAAATCCACACACCTATGGACACCTTATCTTCAACAAAGGAGGCAAGAATATACAATGCATTAAAGACATCTCCTTAACAAGCGGTGTTGGGAAAACTGATCAACCACTTGTAAAAGAATGAAATTAGAACACTTTCTAACACCATACACAAAAATAAACTCAAAATGGATTAAAGATCTAAATGTAAGACCAGAAACTATAAAACTCCTAGAGGAGAACATAGGTAAAACACTCTCCGACATATATCACAGCAGGATCTTCTATGACCCACCTCCCAGAATACTGGAAATAAAGGCAAAAATAAACAAATGGGACCTAATTAAACGTAAAAGCTTCTGCACAGCAAAGGAAACTATAAGCAAGGTGAAAAGACAGCCTTCAGAATGGGAGAAAATAATAGCAAATGAAGCAACTGACAAACAACTAATCTCAAAAAATATGCAAGCAACACCTGTAGCTCAATTCCAGAAAAATAAACGACCCAATCAAAAAATGCGCCAAAGAACTAAATAGACATTTCTCCAAAGAAGACATACAGATGGCTAACAAACACATGAAAAGATGCTCAACATCACTCATTATTAGAGAAATGCAAATCAAAACCACAATGAGGTACCATTTCAGGCCAGTCAGAATGGCTGCTATCCAAAAGTCTACAAGCAATAAATGCTGGAGAGGGTGTGGAGAAAAGAGAACCCTCTTACACTGCTGGTGGAAATGCAAACTAGTACAGTCACTATGGAGAACAGTGTGGAGATTCCTCAAAAAACTGGAAATAGAACTGTCTTATGACCCAGCAATCCCACTGCTGGGCATACACACTGAGGAAACCAGAATTGAAAGAGACACATGTACCCCAATGTGCATCACAGCACTGTTTATAATAGCCAGGACATGGAAGCAAGCTAGATGTCTATCAGCATTAAAAATGGCTGATGTCCACTCAGCCATTAAAAAAAATACATTTGAATCAGTTCTAATGAGGTGGATGAAACTGGAGCCTATTATACAGAGTGAAGTAAGCCAGAAAGAAAAACACCAATACAGTATACTTGGACTGCAAGGAGATGCAACCAGTCCATTCTGAAGGAGATCAGCCCTGGGATTACTTTGGAAGGAGTGATGCTAAAGCTGAAACTCCAGTACTTTGGCCACCTCATGAGAAGAGTTGACTCACTGGAAAAGACTCTGATGCTGAGAGGGATTGGGGACAGGAGGAGAAGGGGATGACAGAGGATGAGATGGCTAGATGGCATCACTGACTCGATGGACGTGAGTCTGAGTGAACTCCAGGAGTTGGTGATGGACAGGGAGGCCTGGTGTGCTGGAATTCATGGGGTCGCAGAGAGTCAACACGACTGAACGACTGAACTGAACTGAACGCATATACATGGAATTTAGAAAGATGGTAATGATAACTCTGTATGCAAGACAGCAAAAGAGACACAGATGTATAGAATGGACTTCTGGACTCTGTGGGAGAGGGAGAGGGTGGGATGATTTGGGAGAATGGCATTGAAACCTGTATAATATCATATATAACAAATCAGCAGTCTAGATTCCATGCAGGGTGCCGGATGCTTGGGGCTGGTGCTCTGGGATGACCAGGAGGAATGGTATAGGGAGGGAACAGGGAGGGGGTTTCAGATTGGGAACACGTGTACACCCGTGGCAGATTCATGTTGTATGGCAAAACCAATACAGTATTGTAAAGTAATTAGCCTCCAATTAAAATAAATAAATTTAAATTTAAAAAAAAGCATCAATTCTTTGGTGCTCTTTATATTCCAACTCTTTATACTATGGCTCTCTTTATAATCCAACTTTCACATCCATACATGACCACTGAAAAAACCATAGCCTTGATTAGACAAACCTTTGTTGACAAAGTAATGGCTCTGCATTTTAATATGCTGTCTAGGATGGTCATAACTTTTCTTCCAAGGAGTAAGCATCTTTTTATTTCATGGCTGCAGTCACCATCTAGAGTGATTTTGGAGGCCCAAAAAATAAAGTCTGCCACTGTTTCCACTGTTTATCCATCTATTTGCTATATAGTGATGGGACCAGATGCCATGATCTTAGCTTTCTGAATGCTGAGTGTTAAACCAACTTTTTCACTCTCCTCTTTCACTTTCATCAAGGGACTTTTTGTTTCCTCTTCACTTTCTGCCGTAAGGCTGGTGTCATCTCCATATCTAAGGTTATTGATATTTCTCCTGGCAACCTTGACTCCAGCTCATGCTTTCTTCCTTCTAGAATTTCTCATGATGTATTCTACATATAAGTTAAATAATCAGGGTGACAATATACAGCCTTGATGTACTCTTTTCCCTCTTTGGAACCAGTCTGTTGTTCCATGTCCAGTTGTAAGTGTTGCTTCCTGACCTCCATACAGGTTTCTCAAGAGGAAAGTTAGGTGGTCTGGTATTCCCCTCTCTTTCAGAATTGTCCACATTCTATTATGATCCACACAGTCAAAGGCTTTGGCATAGTCAATAAAGCAGAAATAGATGTTTTTTCTGGAACTCTCTTGCTTTTTTGATGATCCAGCAGATGTTGGCAATTTGATCTCTGGTTCCTTTGCCTTTTCTAAAACCAGCTTGAACATCTGGAAGTTCATGGTTCCCATAGTGTTGAAGCCTGACTTGGAGAATTTTGAGCATTGCTTTGCTAGTGTGTTAGATGAGTGCAATTGTGCAGTAGTTTGAGCATTCTTTGGCATTGCCTTTCTTTGGGCTTGGAGGAAAATTGACCTTTTCCTGTGGCCACTGCTGAGTTTTCAAAATTTGCTGGCATATTGATTGTAGCATTTCACAGCATCATTTTTTAGGATTTGAGATAGCTCAACTTTAATTCCATCACTTCCACTAGCTTTGTTCATAGTAATGCTTCCTAAGGCCCACTAGACTTCACATTCCAGGATGTCTGGCTCTAGGTGAGTGATCATACCATCGTGATTATCTGGGTTGTGAAGATCTTTTTTGTACAGTTCTTCTGTGTGTTCTTGCCATCTCTTCTTAATATCATCTGCCTCAGTTAAGTCCATACCATTTCTGTCCTTTATCATGCTCATCTTTGCAAGAAATTTTCCTTTGGTATCTCTAATTTTCTTGAAGAGATCTTTAGGCTTTCCTATTCTATTCTTTTCCTCTATTTCTACGCACTGATCACTGGGGAAGGCTTTTTTATCTCTCTTTGATATTCTTTGGAACTCTGCATTCAAATGGATATATCGTTCCTTTTCTCCTTTGCTTTTGGCTTCTCTTATTTTCACAGCTATTTGTATGGCCTACTCAGACAAATATTTTGCTTTTTTTGCATTATTCTTGGGGATGTTCTTGCTCTCTGTCCTCCGTACAATGTCATGAACCTCTGTCCATAGTTTATCAGGCACTCTATCAGATCTAATCCCTTTAATCTATTTCTCACTTCCACTGTATAGCCATAAGGGATTTGATTTAGGTCATACCTGAGTGGTATGACCTAGATTTAGGTCATACCAATCTAGTGGTTTTCTCCACTTTCTTCAATTTAAGTCTGAAGTTGGCATTATGGAATTCATGATCTGTGCCATAGTCAGCTCCTGGTCTTATTTTTGCTTACTTTGTAGAGCTTCTCCATCTTTGGCTGCAAAGAATATAATCAGTCTGATTTCGATGTTGATCATCTGGTGATGCCCATGTTCAGAGTGTTCTCTTGTGTTGTTGGAAGAGGGTGTTTGCTATGACTAGTGCATTCTCTTGGCAAGACTCTATTAGCATTTGCCCTGCTTCATTCTGTACTAAAGGCCAAATTTGCCTGTTACTCCAGGTGTTTCTTGACTTCCTACTTTTGCATTCCAGTCCCCTATAATGAAAAGGACATATTTTTAGGGTGTTAATTCTATAAGGCCTTGTGGGTCTTCATAGAACCTTTCAACTTCAGCTGCTTCAGCGTTACGGATTGGGGCATAGACTTGGATTACCATGATATTGAATGGTTTGGCTTGGAGACGAACAGAGATCATCCTGTCTTTTTTGAGACTGCCTCGAAGTACCACATTTTGGACTCTTTTGTTGACTATGATGGCTATTCTATTTCCTCTAAGGAATTCCTGCCCACAGTAGGAGATATAATGGTCATCTGAGTTAAATTCACCCATTCCAGTCCATTTTAGTTTGCTGATTCCTAAAATGTCAATTTTCACTCTTGCCATCTCCTATTTGACCACTTCAAATTTTCCTTGATTCATGGACTTAACATTCCAGGTTCCTAGGCAATATTGCTCTTCACAGCATCGGACTTTGCTTCTATCACCAGTATCATCCACAACTAGGTGTTGTTTTTGCTTTGGCTCCATCTCTTCATTCTTTCTGGAGTTATTTCTCCAGTAGCATATTGGGTACCTATCAGTCTGTGGAGTTGATCTTTCTGTGTCCTATCTTTTTGGCTTTTCATACTGTTCATGCGGTTCTGAAGGCAGGAATACTGAAGTGATTTGCCATTCCCTTCTCCAGTGGACCACATTTTGTTAGAACTCTCCACCATGACCTGTCAGTCTTGGGTGGCCCTGCACAAAATGGCTCATAGCTGAATTGAGTTAGACAAGGCTGTGTTCCGTGTAATTAGATTACTTAGTTTTCTGTGATGGTGGTTTTTAGTCTGTCTGCCCTCTGATGGAGAAGAATAAGAGGCTTCCTGATGAGAGACACTGACTGAGGGGGATACTTGGTCTTGTTCTGATGGGCGGGGCCATGCTCAGTTCAGTTCAGTTCACTTCAGTCACTCAGTCGTGTCTGACTCTTTGTGACCCCACGAATCGCAGCACGCCAGGCTTCCCTGTCTATCACCAACTCCCGGAGTTCATTCAGAGTCACGTTCATCATGTCAGTGATGCCATACAGTCATCTCATCCTCTGTCGTCCCCTTCTCCTCCTGCTCCAAATCCCTCCCAGCATCACAGTCTTTTCCAATGAGTCAACTCTTCTCATTAGTTGGCCAAAGTACTGGAGTTTCAGCTTTAGCATCATTTCTTCCAAAGAAATCCCAGGGGTGATCTCCTTCAGAATGGACTGGTTGGATCTCCTTGCAGTCCAAGGGACTCTCAAGAGTCTTCTCCAACACCACAGTTCAAAAGCATAATAATCTTTAATCCAATTTTCTATTGATGAATGGAGCTGTGTTCCCTCCCTGCTATTTACCTTGGGGTCAAACTATGGTGGAAGTAATGTAGATAATGGTGACCTCCCTCAAAAGATCCCAGGCATGTACTGCTAGCGTCAGTGCCCTCAACCCTCAGTAGATTACCACCGAACCACGTCTTAGCCAGAGACTCCGGGACACCTACAGGCAAGTCTCTTGAGGGGTCACTGTTCTTTTCTTCTGGGTCCTGGAGCACAACTTTCTGTTGTGCCCTCCAAGAGTCTATTTCCCAGTCCTATGAAAGTTCTGACAGCTGTCTAGCATGGTTAATAGCGACCTCCTACAAGATGGCTTATGCCATACCGAAGTCTGCTGCATCCAGAGCTCCTGCGCCTACAGACCATGAGGAGAGACCTCATGTCTAAGGTCAAAGAAGCCCCAGCAAAATGGTAGGCACTGGAGCAGTGTCTGCACAGTGCTGGAGCGACTCTTTGGAGATACTAGTCCACTGCTGCCCTGTGCCTCCACAGGAGATACTCAAACACAGTTCTGTCTCAGTCTCTGTGGGTTCTCTAAGTCCTGGTGAACACAAGGTTTGTTTGAGCCCTCTGAGCATCTCTGGCAGGAATGGGATTCTAAACGTTTGATTCTAAACCTGAATTCACCCCTCCTATCCTTATGCTGGGGCTTCTCCTTTGCCCTTGGATGTGGGGTAACTCCTCAAAATCACTCAAGTGCCACCATCTTACTGGGCTAATCTGATCTGGGGCATGGAGTATCTCCAAAGAGTCACTCCAGCACTGTGCAGCCGCTGCTCCAGTGCCTACCATCTTTCTGGGGCTTCTCTGACCTTGGACATGAGTTATGTCCTCATGTCCACTCCAGTGCCACGCTCCCACTGCTGCTGAAATATTAGTAACCTCAGATATGCACATGATATCATCCTTATGGCAGAAAGTGAAGAAGAACTAAAGAGCGTCTTGATGAAAGTGAAAGAGGAGAGTGAAAAAGTTGGCTTAACACTCAATATTCAGAAAACTAAGATCATGGCATCTGGTCCCATCACTTCATGGCAAATAGATGGGGAAACAGTGGCTGACTTTATTTTTCTGGGCTCCAAAATCACTGTAGATGGTGACTGCAGCCATGAAAGTAAAAAAATGTTTGCTCCTTGGAAGAAAAGTTATGACCAACCTAGACAGCACATTAAAAAGCAGAAGAATTGCTTTGCCAACAAAGGTCCGTATAGTCAAAGCTATGTTTTTTTCCAGTAGTCATGTATGGATGTGAGAGATGGATTGTAAAGAAAGTTGCACACCAAAGAACTGATGCTTTTGAGGTGTGGTGTTGGAGAAGACACTTGAGAGTCCGTTGGACTTCAAGGAGATCCAACCAGTTCATCCTAAAGGAAATCAGTCCTGAATATTCATTGGAAGGACGGATGCTGAAACTGAAGCTCCAATACTTTGGCCACCTGATGCAAAAAACTGACCCATTTGAAAAGACCCTAATGCTGGGAAAGATTGAGGGCAGGAAGAGAAAGGGTCAACAAGAGGATGAAATGGTTGGATGGCATCACTGACTGAATGGACATGAGTTTGAGTATTCTTTCAACTTGTATACACATGTTAAAATGCCATATTTGAACATATTTAAATATATTTGCTCAGGTAATATTTTTAATTAAATACATAATAAAAGTTTTATTAAAGTATAGTTGATTTACAATGCTTCATTTATAAAGCAATGTGACTGTTCCACATACACACACACATATATATATACATATATTATTTTTAAGATCCTTTTCCATGATATGTTATTATAAGGTATTGAATATTATTGAATATTATTCCATAGGTCTTATTGGTCATCTGTTTCATATATGGTAGTTTGTATCTGCTAATTCCAATTTTTTAATTTATCTTCTCCTCCACTTTCCTCTTTGATGATCATGTTTGTTTTCTGCATCCTTGAATCAGTTTCTATTTTACCACTATCTTCATTAGTATCATTATTTTTTTAGATTCCACCTAGAAATAATATCATATGATATTTGTCTTCCTTTGTCTGACCTCACTTAATATGATAATACCCAGGCCCATTCATGTTGCTGCAAGCAGCATTATTTTTTTTTTATGGCTGAGTAGTATTCCAATATAATTTATAATATATGTATTTATATTTATATATTCTTTATCCATTCATCTGTCAATGGTTACTTCTACATCTTGGCTATTATAAATAGTGTTGCAATAAATATTGGGGCACATATATTTTTTTCAAATTAGAGCTTTTCCCCAATATATGCCCAAGAGTGGGATTGCATGATCATAGAAAGTGAAAGTGAAAGTGAAGTTGCTCAGTCATGTCCGACTCTTTGCGACTCCATGGACTGTAGTCTACCAGGCTCCTCTGTCCATGGGATTCTCCAGGCAATAGTACTGGAGTGGATTGCCATTCCCTTCTCCAAGGGATCTTCCCGACCCGGGGATTGAACCTGGGTCTCCCACATTGTAGACAGACGCTTTACCGTCTGAGCCACCAGGAAAGTCCTACATGATCATATGGCAACTCTATTTTCAGTATTTTAAGGAACCTCCACAGTTTTCCATACTGGCTGCACTAACTTATGTTCCCATCAAGAGTAAAGGGTTCCCTTTTCTCCACATCCTCTCCAGCTTTTATTATTTGTTGAATTTTCAGTGATGGCCATTCTGACCAGTGTGAGGTTCATTTTTATTTTTGTATTATTTTAATTTGCCATAGAACACATATGTACAGCTGTTATATCTTTTATGATGACCAAAGTTTAAATGGTGCTGCCTGTTGTTCATGACCTTAACTAAACCTATTCTTAATGTCTTTAAGGACAAGCATTAGTCATCCCATATCTCTGAGACCATTGAAGATCTATACTATGTGAGGTTTGAATATTATTATGTTTATTATATTAAAAGCAATGCTGATGAGCAGTTAGCCCAATAACTCCACCTAAATGAAAAGTGCTATTTCTGTGATAGCCTACCATGCTGCTATTGGGATACATTTTAAGAAATGAACTGGAAGTCTTATCTCCATCAGTTACATCTAATCAATGAATACTTTCCTTAACATGAGGTTGATATTTAAAAGGCAATTTTAAACTCAGTGTACAGAAATTCAATAACTGCTTGACAGCAATAAACTAGTAATAACAGCTGAATTTTCTGGGAAAAACAAATTCTTCACTTTATTTCAAGGTTTTCAGGGATTTGTTATTGACTTCATTTATATCTTCATCAAATTTAAATATTTCCTGGGGATTATTTTCAAATATTTTATATTATTTTCTGAACATTCATCACAGGCCTCTCTGCCTCAAATTGACCACTCATGTTATTGTTGGTATTTTTGTCTACAAACTATTGAGCTATTCAAACATACAAACGAAGAGATCTTAAAGCCTTCTATGGTTTCAGGAATGTGTAAGGAAGGTTATACTAAGATTTGGTCACTGCCTTCAAGAATCTCAGAGACTGACAGGTAAGGATGTAAACAGAGGCATGCAGATATTTCAATGCCAGAAAATCTGAGGAACAGACATCTTTCTCATATAACCCACAATAAAGAGAGAGTCCTTCATTTTCACCACCGTTTATATTAAAATTTGATCTTCTTTGACAAAAATTTAAATTTATATTCCTCTATACAAATGTTTCCCTTTTCTGGGTTGTTGTTGTTGTTGTGTTTTTTTTTTTTTTGGCTGCACCATGTGGCTTGTGAGATTTTACTTTCCTTAGTCTTAACCAGGAATCAAACCAGTGCCCTCTGCAATGGAAGCAGAGTCTTAATTACTAGACCATTAAGGAATTCCCCCTTCACCTTTCTGAACAAGTGTTTATGCTGTCTTCCCTCATGTTCATCAAATTTTATCACTTTTTTTTTCAATAGTTAACTTGGCCAGCTTATAATATCATCTTGACATATATTTATTCCTTTTATATTAATATTAATAGTTCTGCCTAGTGAGTTTTATCTGTATATTTGATAAGGATATTTCCAACTTTTCAAAAGGGGTTATCATAAGTTGTAAAATATAACACATTCTAGGACTAATTATTGTTACATTATATATATGGCCCTAGTTGGGACTGAGTTATTGATAATTACTTTAAAGTCAGCTATTTTTCAACCAAAATATTATTCTGAAGTCTGCCCTTTTGTTACTTATTGAGAAGAATATCTTTTGAGATAGAATTGCTCAAAGTCTTCTTGGAAATAAGACAGATGGCTGTTATTGTTTCCATCTTGTTTCTATATTCTTGTACGTTTTCACTGAAATAAATTAAATTGATCTAGGGAGATTTGTTCATTTCAAAACTTTGTGTTCTAAAACCATAACATCTCATGCTACTTTAAGTTATCCACAATGGGTTATTTGATGGTTTGCTAGCTTCTTTCCTTTTTCTTTTGTTTTATTTCTGACTGGCCTGTAATGTTTTATAATGTTTTTTAACCTCTTAAGGGACAGGTACCTAAGTTAAAATGCCAAGGACCATGGCCAAGACAATTGAAAGTCTGAAGAGCATTACATTAAATCCTTCTGATTTAAATAGACACTGCTCATGGCTCTTTTTTATCTTTCAACACTGTGATTTGACCTTGCAACAAAACTGACAGTTATTCTACTAAAAACATTCACATCCAGCCTCTTTTTTCAAACTGAAAGGTGAATAAGTCATATGAACTCCAGGATTTTTGTGGTTTTCTGTTTATGAGCTCTTTTTTTTTTTTTTTTTCCTAAAAAGACACAAAACGTGTAAATTTTCACAAGCTACCTCCTTCCCCCTTTTGGGTATTTTGCTTAGCATTGTCTTGTTAGCTTTAGTCTTCTTATATTTAATCCTTAAATAGCCTTTCAATTGCTTTCTGCTTAACTATTTAGTTTATATTGCCTATCCCATTTCCAAAATAGAGATTTGGGCTTATTGAATTTGAGCCACTGTATCTGAACCATTATTTTAGGAGCTTCAGACATGGTCCCCAGCTTGAGTAATCCAGTCACCCAAAGCCCTGTTATTTCTCAATAGGAACTTAGACAATCAGCATCTTACTACAGGTTTGGAAACTTAAAATCAGCCTACTGAGTCTTCTTATACATTGACATTATCTATACCAAGCAAACAAAACAATATTTTTTTTTTCTCCCCAATAATTATTTTCTTTACAGTGACTTGGCCCAATTAACTTGATCATACAATTAAATGTAACAGCCACTCATACCCTGTGGCATTTGCAAAAGTTTCTAACTTCTTTTGGCTCTCCCAAACCAAACTAGCAAGATTACAACAAAGAAGAGACTTTATCATCACTCACATCTATATAAACCTTATGGATAACAAGTATCTTTATATTCCCAGCCTCTTCTGTTTTCTAAAGTTTAATTTTCATAGCAAATCTTTGAGGTAAACAGGAAACTGAGGTCAACCAGCTCATGCTAATCAAAGTTGTGGTCAAAAGGGACCCTCTGTTTTAACCCCTTGTCATTAAACTCACTCAAGAGCAGTCTTGGTCTCTTTTGAATTCCACATCTCTCAGTTGAGTTCAGTCACTCAGTCATGTCTAACTCTTTGCAACCCCATGAACTGCAACACACCAGGCTTCCCTGTCCATAACTAACTCCTGGAGCTTGCTCAAACTCATGTCCATCAAGTTGGTGATGTCATCCAAACATCTCATCCTCTGTCATCCTCTTCTTCTCTCAGAGAGTATTCAGAATTTCAATCTTATTTTCTATGTTTGTGTGCACATTTTAATGATATAGAGTGAAAGAGAAAGAGCAAATATTTTGTATCTCCAGTTTTCACACTAACAGAAGCTGGACTTAAAATTCAGTGAATAATTTGTTTAATTAAGGAACTAGCAAACTATGACCTGGAAATAGAATCTGGCCAACTGCCTATTTTTGTACAGCCTGTGAATGGAGCATGTTTTTCTGCATTTTTAAGTGGTTGAAAAAAATCAAAAATAGACATTTTTTAGTTTCATGTCATGTGAAAATTCTATGTCATTTAAATTTCAGTCTGCAGGCATAAAGCTCTATTGGAACATGCTCATTTATTTCCATAGTGCCCACAGCTGCTTTTATACCATAAGGACATAGTTGAGTAGTTGTACCAGAAACTGGTCCTCAAATCCTAAAATATTTACTGTCTGGCTTGACTGTTTAATTGATGGATATTTTTTCCCCACTATAGGCTTGCAGATGCAATATTAATTAATATTTGCATTGCTCTATGCTAAAGCTGAAACTCCAGTACTTTGGCCACCTCATGCGAAGAGTTGACTCATTGGAAAAGACTCTGATGCTGGGAGGGATTAGGGGCAGGAGGATAAGGGGACGACAGAGGATGAGATGGTTGTATGGCATCACTAACATGAGGAACATGAGTCTGAGTGAACTCCGGGAGTTGGTGATGGACAGGGAGGCCTGGCGTTCTGCGATTCATAGGGTTGCAGAGAGTCAGACATGACTGAGCGACTGAACTGAACTGATGTAGTTTAAAAAAATGCTTTCACATTTCTTATTTTGTTAATTATGCATAACAACTCAGTAAACATTCCATACTCATCTGAAAAATTAGACATGTAAAGCTAAAAATACTGATTCAACTCTCCTTGGTATATATAGTCAGAAAGGAGAGAGTTAGGACAGGTTGGGAATCATCTGACATCAAATCCAACTTAACACTTGCCTGGACATGATATAACCTAAATATTACATAAAACCACTTCACTTTTACACATCTCTTGTTTTGCCACTTTTGCTTTCCTTACCCCTATGAAACTTTAATGTGACAGGTCATTTTTACATCTTTGCTGAGTTGCCTGTCATATTTGAATAACAACTTTTTAACTTTGTCTTAAGCCATATTGAGCTATGTACAATTTCCTGAATTGGCACACTTGTTCTTGCCTTGGTGCCTTCTTTCAAATGCTGTTTCATGTTTCATGTTTCATTTTCAATTAATTAATTAATTTACTTGGGTGCCTCAGGTCTTAGTTCCACTACATGGGATCTTCCTTGCAATGTGTGGGATATTTCGTTCTACACATGGATTCTCAAGTAGGTGTCTCCAGTTGTGGAACACAGGCTTCATCACTCTATGGCATGTAGGATCTTAGCTCCCCAAGGAGGGATCAAATTGGCAACCCCAGCATTGAGAGTAGATTTTTAACCACTGGACCACCAGGTAAGTCCCTCTCATTTTAAACCTAAATTTTAATCTTTCTCTAGTCTTCAAGACACCAATGAAATAACACTCACTTTGGTCAAGTGCATGGTCCCTTATGATTTTTGCTGCATAGAACTCTGGGACATTCACTGTAGCACCTGCTTTAGGAGCTTGTCCTTTACCTGATGGCTTCCCCAATTAGACCTAAGGGCCTCTGCTAGAAGAGATCATGTCTTATTATGTGATTACTCCCATAATCTCACTTGAAATCCTCATCAAAAAAGCTCACCACTGTTTGGTGAATGAATGAGTTAATGAATAAATAAGAGAGGAAACAAATGGTTAGCCTCTGATAATATACAATGGTGGCGGTATTACATATACCTTATGATACTAACACTATGAAGGTATCTTACAAATCCTAAAGGGTAACAGATTTAAAAGATGTGTTTTCACATAAGGTTAAACACTGAAGAACCTACATATACATCCACATTTTGATCCCTCTATGTTTGACTTCTTGCAATTTGGTTTCTGTTTGCTTATCTTGTAAAATGTATATTGAGAAGGCATAAATAGGGAATTCAACCTAGCACACTGCAGGTTCTTAATTAATACCACATACCATTCACAAGTGTAGGTTTATTGACTCCTTCATAGATCCAAAGGCAAGATCCACCGGAATTGGAGTATACTATTACATGAGAGCACCACTAGTATGCCATGACGGGTAACACCCTTGATGAAAGATCTCTGTTTGATTATTGAGAGGGAGCGTTTGAGGTTTACTTACTTGAAAACTTCCATGCTTCAAAATGTTTCCTATTGCCCCAGTCTCAGGTTAGTATTATTCTTCCCAAAGAGAATATGTCTTTTTAGGTATCCACAAAGAAAATATCAGCTACACTGCCCATGCCACCATTCACAAGGGATTGGCCTTGGGAGTAGGTGCATCACAGAGTGATTTTTGCAGGTACAAAATGATTCCTGCAGTCCTAAGTCACACTCTACTGACATCTCGGTTTCATTGTTGATTAAATAGAAATTTTTCAAGCTTGAGAAAGCCTGGCTTTGGTATTTATGAATTCTAACAGCTCTCTTGGAGAAGACTCTTGAAAGTCCCTTGGATTGCAAGGAGATCAAACCTGTCAATCCTAAAGGAAATCAACTCTGATGGCTCATTGGAAGGGCTGATGCTGAGGCTGAAGCTCCAATACTTTGGGAAGGTTGACCCATTAGAAAAGACCATGATGCTGGGAAAGATTGAAGACAGAAGGAGAAGGGGGTGACAGAGCATGAGATGGTTGGATGACATCATAGACTCAATGGACATGAGTTTGAGCAAGCTGCAGGAGATAGTGAAGGACAGGGAAGCCTGGCATGCTGCAATACATAGGGTCACAAATAGTTGGACATGATTGAGTGAATGAACAATAGCAAAAACTCTCTTTGTGTGTGTGTGTGTCATTCGCTCAATCATGTCTGACTCTTTGCAACCCTATGGACTGTAAACCTCCAGGCTCCTCTGCGCATAGAATTTTCCAGGCAAGAATACTGGAGTAGGTTGTCGTGCTCTACTCCAGAAGAGCTTCCCAACCCAGGGTTGAACTCATGTCTCTTGTGTCTCCTACATTGGCAGGTAGATTCTTTACTACTGAACCACCTCTTTACCAGCTATTTATCTTTTTAGCTGTAGGTCTTCCTCCAGTGTCACTGAGCAGTAGAAGTCAGGAACAGAGCAGATGCACCAGGCCCCAAATATATTACTTGAATTAGTTAAAGCAGCAGCTGGGTATAGGTAGGTATGATTTAAGGTCAAAGCATTTTAAATATTTATTCCTTTGTACTCATATATATAGTATTTTTTTTTTTTTATGTTCTCTTCTGTTATGGCATATCCCAGGATATTGAATATAGCTCCCTGCACTACACAGTGGGACCTCATTTTCCATCCATGGATATAATAGTTTGCATCTACTCACTCCAAACTCCCAGTCCATCCCTACCATCTCATACCCCTCCCCGTTGGCAATCACAAGTCTGTTCTCTATGTCTGTAAGTCTGTTTCTGTTTTGTAAATCAACCATACTTCACTAAAAGTAAATTAAAAAAGGATAAATTTTTACTCCTTCATTAACTATCTATGTGATTCTGTGAAAATAGACATTAATATTCCCATTTTCCAATTGAGAAATTGAGACTCAGATAGGATAAGAGGTTTGTCTTAAAGCGATATTGATAACAGACCAGGCATGGAATCCAAGTATTTGTGACAGCAAAAACTACGCAGTTCTTTTAGCAAATTAATTTTCTAATGCTGGATATTTTTATCTGCACAGTGGAAAAAAAAAATCATCTCTCTTGTAGCTTTAGTGTGACAATAAGAAGGAAAGCGTTGCATAAAGTACTCAATGCAGACTTCCCTGGTGGTCCAGAGGTTAAGACTCTGAACTTGCACTTCAGAGGATGCGGTTGGATCCCTGGTCAGGAAAGTTCCACATGCCCTGGGGTTTGGCAAGGGGAAAAAAAAAAAATCCAACTAAACCATTAAGACTTCTTCATCAATAAATTAATAGTTTCTTTAATAAAATAGAAATAAAATAAAATAAAGTAAACTACTTGACCTACAATAGGTCCACAACCATTGGTAATGTAATTATTTTTTTGCATTATTACTGCATGAGCATATTTGACTCATGCCAATCCTCCTCATAAAGCCCATAGCTCTTAAATGAGAGCTTTGCACACAACAAAGAGCCCTGGGAACCAAGGACAAATTGTCACAATTTCCAAACCAAAGTGTCAGGGCAGCGAGAGCCTCTGTGTTGGCCTTTTGCCAGGGAGTATCTTCATGTGCTCTGGGGTGGTGGCATTTCTCCTTTCAGTGAAAAAGATGCTCTAAGGCAGCCTTTAATTCTCCAAGACCTATTTGAACAGTTGGGGCTCTCAGAGTACTCAGTTGAACTGGATTTGCCTTCTCAAATAGCGCTGTCATTAGCGCTCCTGTTTCCTCCCCACGGATGGATTTCATTTTCTAGGCTCAGCTTTCAGCAGCCCCCAGGTGTTGGTGTCAAAACTCCTTCCTCTACAGTTGGCATGCCTTCAAAGTGCTTTTAGCCTGGCTCAGATGTGCAGATTCTGAGAGATCATTTGCCTGATCAAATTTGAGGCCATTGGGAATTTAAAGGTGTCATGAAAAATAAAATAGATTCATACATAATTTAAACATTTGTTATTAAAAATACCATGAGGGTCTCCCACACACACTCATTATGTGTATGTTTGGACTGAGAATCATTCTTCCTCTTTTATTCTACAGACTTAAACCAAATGCAGATATGAAGGCATAAACAGGAGGTTAAGATTGACAGAGTCCTTCACTACTTCTTGTACCTCTGATTATGTGACGTGAGGAGAAAGCAGAATCCGAAAAATATATTTGGAAAACTGATATATATTTTAAGTACAAGCACATTGCTTTAAAATCTATTGAGTGATGAGGCTCTGAACCTCAAAAATGAGAAAAGTCTTATTTATTTACTGTCTCTCATCTACTAATTAGAAGAGTTGGTATTTGAAGGCATGATTGTCTGGCCAAATTCTCTAATCAGTTCCTCTGATTGTCAAAGTATTGTCAAAGTTTAAGATACCTGACTCATTTCAGTATTTAAAATTGTGGACTCTCTTTTGGGCAGGTTGGGCCTCTCCAAAACATTGATGGTAGAGCTACAACTAGAATTCAAGACCTCTTCCTGGTCTTGTCTTGTCCACTTACAAATGATGTCTGAGCCCTCTTAAGAAGCAAAGCAGCACTGCCTTGTCTGTGCCTCCTTGTATTAAATTCTAGGTGACACATGCTATTTTTTTCTACACATTAGGAGGTGGTAGGGTGATAATGATAGGGACATTTTATGGAGGGCTCTGAAGACGATGGACCTGGCTACTTGGTTTGCACATATTGTTTCATTTACCCCTAAAGATCTTTAAAGCTTTTTTGTATCATTTTCCAATTTAAATATGAAAAAAAGTAAGGATTATGGTGGTTCATTTAAGATACAAAACTAGAGAATGGATATTATGTGATTTGAACCCCAGTGCCTGGTCCAGGGATTCCTAGGTGGCACTAGTGGAAAAGAACCTCCCTGCCAATACAGGAGACATAAGAGACATGGGTTCTATTCCTGGGTTGGGAAGATCCCCTGGAGGAGGGCATGGCAACCCACTCCAGTATTCTTGCCTGGAGAATCTCATGGACAGAGAAGTCTGGCTGACTATAGTCCATAGAGTCACAAAGAGTCAGACCTGACTGAAGCTACTTAGCATGCACACATGCATGTGCCTAGTCCAAGTCCACGTATGTCCATACTATTGGATTCCTTTAAGCCTTGGTCCTTGCCATCCCTTACCTTCTCCATAGTGTCAGATGACTCCAAGCAGAATTTCCTTTCCACGTCTTTCTCAAGTGGCTCTAAAAAGGGTCTTGGATACTTTTTCTTGCTAAATATGTTTATTCTCATCTCACTTAGTTTCTCAATAGAGTTGAAGGACTGTCCATTTCTCCTTGATTAAGCCCTTTGTTTTCTGGAGCCCAGCTTACTCATCTGTTTTTCTTCCTCCCTCCATGTCTGGCCCTTGGTTCTTTGACAGATCACTGTTCCACTGTCTAAAATGTTCTAGTTATACTCACAGTCTAGACGATCTTAATGAGTCTCTCTCTCTCTCTCACACACACACACACACACACACACACACACACATACATATATGTCTATATCTACACATGTATATGCTTCCCTGGTGGCTTGGTGGTAAAGAATCCTCCTGCCAATGCAGGAGACAAGGGATCAATTCCTGGGTGGGGCAGATTCCCTGGAGTAGGAAATGATAACCTTTTCTAGATTCTTGCCTGGGAAATCCTATGGTCAGAAGAGCCCGGTGGTGTCACAAAAGGTCTATGGGGTCACAAAAGAGTCGGACAGAACTTAGCCACTAAACAACAATACATACATATATGTATACGTATATCTTCCACGTGTCTCTCTGAACCAGACCTCACTCCTGAACTGCAGACATATATACCCAGATACCTGCTCTGAATATACACCTATTACCTAGTTGGAATCTCAAACTTCACAAAATCCCAAGCTGGATTTTTTACCCACTTTTTCCACTTTACAGCCCACACTCCTCTAAAACATAACTATTTGCTCCCACCCATTCAGTCACTTAAGCCCCAAATTCTCATCTTTCTAGATTCTTTGTTTCCCTCATGCTTTCTCTTCAATTTGTCAGCAAGCCCTATTGGTTGTATCTAGACACAGCTTTATTACAACTTCCAGCTATGACAGCCCTGGTCCCAGATACCATACCCTCCCACAGGCTTCTGAAGTGCATCCCAACTATTTTCTGCCTTTTCTTTTGTTTTCAAGGTCCACTCTCCACTGTGCAGTTAGATGAGTTTTAAAAGTTAAGTGTGAGCCTGCTTCACTGACAAATTCATTTGTGCCATATTTTGGATTCCATATATAAGGGATAACATACAGGGTCCTACTGTAGAGCACCTGGAGCTATATTCAATATCCTATGATAAAGCATCATGAAAAAGAATATGAAAATAGTGTGTATATTATGCAAAACTGAATTGTTTTGCTGTATAGTAGAAATGAACAGGGGATTGTAAATAAACTCTACTTCAATAAAATAAATAAATTAAAAAAGAAAGTTAAATTTGATGATATCATGGTTCTGTCCTGTTGAAAAGCCATGTCAGTTTTCAATTTATGTTTGTTGGCTCCATACATAGAAATCTTAATAAACACTCAATGAAGTGAATTCCATTTCATGACAATGCATACTTAGTGTCTCAAACATATGGAATATAGACTGTCTCTGATAAAAAGGGATAGCCAAGGAGAGGTGTTGGGGATGGCTTCTGTGAGTGAGTGGGTGCTGAGGAAGGTTTTGGAGAGCACCCATCCCAGATTTCATGTGCATCCCTGAAACCAGAGTGACTCCTGAGCCTTGAACTTGACGTCTAATGAAGTCAGTGAGCTTGGTCTTGTATACATCTGAGCCAGTATAAACCACTGAGCTCTCAGAGAGCCCATAGCAGCGCTTTTAGGCCTGGTAAAATCAATAAACCCGGGGACTGTGAGTTTCATGTTTCTGCAGCAACCCCACAGGTCATGTTGTCTAGGAGTTAATGGTCTAAGGAATGAGAGTGGGTGTTAAGGGATTAATGTTTGACTCTTCATTAACCCAAGAAAACACAGTGAGCCACATTTGTCTTCCACACAAAATCATACAAAATTCTCTCTTTATTAAATATACATTATTTACAGTGTAAGTCTTTCTTCTGTACAACAGGAACCATAGAAAACAAAGAAATCTAAGGCTAACTTTTATTTTATTTTTTTTCCCCCATACAGTGTATTAAGACATGTTACATGGTCTACAAAACTGACTTGGAATGAGGCAACATCACTTGGGATTCTGTTTCAGGAACAAATATGAGAAGGTCAAAAGGAAAAGCTAGACTCCAGAAG
Organism: Capricornis sumatraensis; assembly: GCF_032405125.1. Classification (NCBI taxonomy): domain Eukaryota; kingdom Metazoa; phylum Chordata; class Mammalia; order Artiodactyla; family Bovidae; genus Capricornis; species Capricornis sumatraensis. The sequence goes on along the minus strand of NC_091071.1, from coordinate 121,426,051 downwards.
ATCTACAAAGAGAGGTGACCTGTTTTGTGCTTTTGCCATAATAAGTATCTGATATATATATTTTTGAAGAAGAGGTTATTTTGTATTCTATTATTTCCTTGTTAAAAATAATTTCCCTGCTCTTTACCATTCTTCAAGAAGGAGGACCACTCTATGCCAGAGCAAAATTGATTTTCCATCTGAAGTGGACATTGTAATATTGCATAACAAGGATCAGCAAACTATAGCCCATGAACCAAATTTGATATGTTGCCTATTCTTGAAAACAAAGTTTTACTGGAACATAGCCATGACTCTTTGTCCATGTTTGGCCCACTTCCTACTACAACAGGAAAGATGAGCAACCGCAATGGAGACTGGCTGTCCTGTAAAGGCTAAAGTACTATCTGGCCCTATGCAGTAAACGTTTGCTAATTCCTTACCTAGCATATCCCGGAGACTTATCTGTGGTGCCCCCTCAGCCTGCATTCCAATTCCCAGTGACACCTCTGCACCTTCTGTGCCTCCTCCAGTAGATTGAAGGGAGTGATAGCCCAAGGCGACACAGCATATCAGGAGACCCATCAACTACCAGATTTAGAAGGAAAGCATTCTTGATGTTGGACCTCACTAAATACAAAGTCCCTCTTGCCATATAAGCACACTGTTGTAAGCAAGGTTTGGTATTTTTGCATTAGTATTTAAGGCAGGGCAAGGTTACACAGGTTGACACTGCCATTCAAAGAGAAGAGACTATAATTCCCATGAAGACTGGGGGATGGTGTTAGCTATAATTAGGATATATGACTAGGCAGAAGCTCATTAATAGTATTCCTTAAGGTTTCCTGAAAATTCTATCTATGGGGAGGCTTTCCAAAGAGTCTGCAGGGCAATACAACAGTCTGTTTCATCTAGTTTTCGTGTCCCCTGAGGCTACTTCTGGCATTGGAGGCATGGAAGAATATGATGTTGAGGAAAATTAAGACTAGGATTTAATCACTAAAACAATTAGCTTCACCTTTGATTGTGACCTAAGTCAGCCCTCTTAATTTGTCCTGCTGTTTTTGCAAAAGTCCCCCTGTATAACTGGGGATGATTGAAGAAAGCAGTGTTCCCAGATAGTATTGGATGATAGGTCCCTGAAAGTATTCACTGTCAGGCATGGGGAGTAGCACGTCTCATCATCATTCTGGCATGTCCACGCATGGCTGGACCAATAAGTGGGAGAGGAAGATCCCTAGGCTGATTTCAGGACCTCAGGGCTTCTACCCATGGAGAATGCTGATTCAGGGTAGTGGACCTCATAGTTCCTCTAAGTGTTCAATCTGGGCAGATTAGATCATTATGGTGATAGCTCTAAAGCATCCTAGAAAAATCCTAATGAAATACAAATCTAGAAAAAAAAATGTGGTTGATGTACTGGGAAGAGACAAAAATATTTTGCCAAATTAAGTAAAGAATTCCTCATGCAAACTCCATGATATTGCCTCTTTTCCTAATGGGTAAAGTGAAGATCCAAATGCACTAAAGAGATTCCCGAATTAAGAGCCAGGAAAGTGAGAAGAGCTGCCACCAGTGAGTCTCTCTGGAAGCAGCAACCCTTTTGTGGGAAAGCCATCAGTTGTTACCAAGTTTACACCAACTGTTCTCTCTTTCTCTTCATTCTGTTCCTACCAAGTGTGGTCAAAGCACCCAAACCACTTTTGCTTTAATCGTTGCTCATGTCTGTTCTACCGCTTTGTAGACTATAAATGTTACAAAAGACAGACAACTAACTTACAAAGTACAGTAGTTCACTAAAAAAAAATGTGCTTTTCTCTTCTCCCTCAGAATACCTTAGTGCAAAGTAAGACAAAAGTTACTCAAAAGCAGAAAAAAAGAGTTAAATATGCAAACTTCCTCTGAAAGTTTCAAATAACTGTCGACTCAAAAGAAAATGTGTTTCTTTTTATCAAACAGAGATGTATGGAGGATGTCATAGAGGAAGCCTGTATAACAGCCCTATTTTGACAAAGAGATTGTGTAGGTATGTGTTTGTGATTCTTTTTCCCCCTTTAAGAGGTTCAAATATTTGGAATTTGTGAAGCAGAGATAAAAATTAAAGACAAGCAAAATCTGCAAACTAGATGACTTAATAAGTAAGAGTGTGGGTGAGGAAATGGAGGTAGGGTAAGAAAGACTCAAGAACAGAGTAGAAATAATTCAATCACACTTTGTGTGTGTGTGTGTATGTGTATCTGTGTGTGTGTTTAAGAAAACACTTTCCAACTGCATGAGAGACATGAAATAGCACTCAGTTGTCTTCCAAGTATTCTGAAAATTTTGAGTTGGATGACACCTTCCTTTAACCATCTCTGCATTGTCAGGAACAAGGAAGCCTCTTTATTGATTGGTCTACTCGAGACTTCTAGGACAAAGGAGGATTAAGTATGCCTCAGCTTTCAGGTTAAGGAAGAGTATCAGAGCTATACACTGTGTCTCAGATTGCCTTTGGCAAGCTCAGGCTACAATATGGTTTTGATCGATTGTAGCCATGTAGAAATTCAAAAGATGCCAGTTATTGGTGGACAAGCTGTCAAGAATTTTTATAAGAAAGAACTCAAGGGCCTCATTCCTATCTCTGTAAGGATCTTGGAGTCTCCAAGGGTAGCTCTTGTAACTGAATGAGCTTCTTGCAGAGACGACAAACGTGTGATTTTTTTTTTTTTTTCAGAATTGGAAAAATCCCCCCAGAGCACAGATATGAGACTTCATTTAGATGGATGACACCTTTGAGTCAATGAGTTACTCAAAGCAGTACTTCATCCAGTTCTCCGAGATCTTCCCAAATTGAGTCAATATGGTTCATCAGGATGCAATAGGGTTTTAGGAGAAGCTAGAGTATGACAAAAATGCCTTAAGGCAAATCTGGAAGAACAAGGGCATGCAATAGGTCATGAATAAATTTCATAAAAGAACTGGGAAATGAAATGGGGAAAAATGGAGATTGTTGTGTCTGACCCTTAGAAGGAGGTCTTTCAGAATCCCCTACCCAGAGTTAAAACAAGAATGGAGAGAATGCACCTTCCCCAGAAGTACTTTAGAGATGGAGATCATTTATTCTTGTCTCTACAGAGTCAATCCATCTGCCTCCAGAGAAATATACCCACAGAGATTGATACTTGCTTTAAGAAAGGAACACAAAGCAGCTTATTGAAGGCAGAAGTAATAAACAAGAAGAAATACATAGAAATATTTTCCAGAAAGTATCTGTTTCTTTCAGTCTCCAGTAAGTCTATGACAACAATATGCCTCCCCTGCCAGACTTTTGGCTTTCCAAGGTCAAGAACAAGGTGCAGTGTATGTTAACATACTCAGTATCTAACACAGCCTTTAGAGCATTGGGTAATAATTACTCCAGGAATGAAGTATAGACCAGTTTTCTTCTTTTGTTCTGATCCTGCTCCTGTGACCCTGTGGTGGGCAATAGTCTAACAAAAGATGGAAGTCAGGTTAGTACCATCTCTGTTATTACTCAAGGGTATAAAAACTGTTTTGAATAAAACAGCCCTAGGATCCTTAAAATAAATATTACCCTTGCAGTTCAGAGTAGAGAATAAGTGAAGCTTTTCTTAAAAATATATCTAGAGAAGTGACAAATGTCTAACTTTCTAGACAAATTCTCCTATAATTCATAGCATTCAAACCTATACACATAAGGAATGATGTAGCATTAAATACATGTTTACGGCAAGCAAACACACTGCTGCTTACATAAATAGATTTGTTTGGTGGGAATGATATCATTGAAATGGCCCCCTTTAAATGTGAAATTTCACAGGTGTTTTTGGTTTTCCTATAAAGCACATTCTATAAAATACTTTGGTAAACAGCAATTACCAAAGAGAGTTAAAGTGTAGAATTATGGTGATCCAACTGGCCAACATGTGCAGTCAGGAAACTCAAAGCAGAAAACTGTGGTTAAGGAGGCATCAGAATGCTTTCAAACACTTTTGCTTTAGATTATAATTGTTCAAGGATTGAAACACAGAAATCAACAGTTGCACAAAACTCCATGGATTTTGGTACCAATGAGGAAAAATAGGCAGAGTTCACACTTCTTTGTCACTGAAAAGTGTGTTTTCCTTTGGAAGGAGCAGCGTGCTTGCTTTCCATATACATCTAGTGAAAGTTAGCATTCTCTGGGGTTATGAAATATTCCAACCCTGTAAAAATAAGTTTTATTTAGCCCTGAGACTCTGCTTATAAGAGTGACGTGCTGATTGCACTGTCTTGGCATTCGTCATTAAGTCTGTGATATGTAGTATGTATGGATAGATAAGTCTACAGATATGGGGAGGTTTGCTGGTAGATTCTGTAGTGGAGATGTGGCAAGGATGGAGTTTCCCAACGTTTTCACCCTACAGAACTACCCACAAGCATAAGTAGATGAGAAAAACGAATATTCCAAGTCGGCCTCTGTTAGTCCTCCATTTCTTATATCTGTACTATGTCAGCAAAATATAGTCCCTACTTCTCAGAGACTTGAATAATGAGCAGTTCCAGTTTTATTACTCAACCTTCTTTTTCCTTCCATTTCATTATTGGAGATGCTTCAGGCTAAACCCACTGCACTACATGGTGACTTTTATTTCAGGGGACAGAGGATGATATCACCAAGCAAAAGGCTGATTTATAAAGTCTTTTTATAGAAATAGAAAATTCAAAAGTGAACATTGGAAGTAGGAGAGAACAGGGCAGGAGGAAACAATATTTTAAGATCTTTCCTCTTATGAATGGATCGTTCATCTTATTAAAGTTAGAAGGGAAAAAAAAAAAAACCTTGTTAGAATTACTTTAAAATAAATTTGCTAGCAAAAGGATATAATGGAAATGATTAAGTAAGAATCCACATAAAATTTTCAAAAGAGAGTGTGTCTTTAGAACACCTTCTATTTGAGAAATATGATTGCAAACAAAATCCTGTCCCCATGTTCTCTGACATTGAAAACCTGAAATAGACCTGAAATAGGGTGAAGCTGAGGACCCCCTCATTGTGAGCCTTATCATGCAGGAAAGTGTTAAAACAGCCAGAGATGACAGACACAAAAGGGAAAAGATGGGATTCAAATTGAGTCTGTCTTGTAAAGAGAATCAGCAAGTACTTTCCACATCTGTGGCTCATTCTGTTTGCATTCCCAGCATACTAGAACATTTATATAGTTTTCCCCTTATCTCTTTCCTGAAGATGGCCCAGAGGCAAAGAGTGAGGAATGTTCCTATAGCAAAACCACCAGGATTCTTACCACCACCTCGAGGATGAGCCCAACATAGCTTCTTGAAGGAATGATGATGTTCCTCGGCTGTTTTGGTACCAAAATGATGCATACCCTGAAACATGTCACTGCTTCACCTGGGAGTTTATGCCTATAGAAAGAAGCATGTGGGGACCTTTACACACACAGGATGCAGCAGACTTGAAAATATGATGCACTGTAGAGCCCAAGGGCTCCTCTAAAATTATGAAAAGCAGTGGTAGCTTCCTGGAGCTAGTCAGAATGTCTCATATGTCAGTTCAGCCTAAACCTCCTAGAAAGAAGTGGCTCAGTGGCAGATGTGGGTTATTATCTCTATTCTAAAATGTGAAACTTGTGTTTACGCTTTTCACCAGATCTTTAGTGAGGGGATGGAAGGAAAAATATTCAGTTTGGCATTTCTTTGCTTTCATGCAGTTTTTGTTTGTTGTTTGTTTGCTTTGCTTTTTGTTTTTGTCTTGTTTTTATTTTTCTTTAAAGCTGAGTTGAGATGGTTTAAGCTCTTTCATGGAACCAAATACTATTTTAGACTTTGAGTTGCTTTTTGATGCAACTGATATATATATATATATATATATATATATATATATATATATATATACACACACATCAGTATAATAATCTCAGGAATAACCTAGCTAATATTTCTTACAAAATTAGAAGAGGCATTTTTGAAGTTATAGAACATCTACTTCCTAGCAGCTGTCTTTTTACCTCCTAGTTTCAAGCGACTATTTTCCATGCTTCCCCTAGGTTTATGCTATCGTGTACTGTTCTAAAGTGTCAACCCCAGGAGAGAGTGGTAAGAAAGGAACACAGTAATAGCTTATGACTATCAGGAGTCCTATTTTTGAAAATACTCAGGGGATATGAGAGTGAACAATGATGATGAGTTAGGGCAATGGGCTTCCTATAGTAAGGAAAATTAATACACAACAAACCTCTCTTTTTCCTTTTAAACTTCCACTGACACAAACCAGGCCCTAGAATCTTCCTTTTTGGTACCCTGAGTTCTCTGGTCAGAGTGGACTTGAAATGGGGGAAGGTGTCTAGGATGATGGTTACATGCTGAAGTCACAGAGCTCAGGTTCAAGGTAAGCCTGCAAGACTGAATAGTTGCAGAACTGAAGGCTGCATCTTAGAACTCAGAAATACAGAACAGAATATGGATATGTGCACACCCATGTGTCTCTTCCTTGTCTAAAGTAGTCAAATCAATCTCTTGAGTGATCATTTTCACCATGATAAGTTTGTTAAAGAGGAAGGCAGTGGCCATAGCTGCCTAGTATTCTGGGCTAGTTTGAGGGGATAGATGCTGTGGTGAATGCAGGTATGTCCCCCACATAAAAGGGAAACAGAGAAAGAGAATGACAAAAATTAAAGTATAGGAGTAATTGGATAAAGGGAAACCAAAAATGAACAAAGAAAGAATATGAGATGACCCTGCAGTTTTTCAGATGAAATATTCCCGCTTACACTCGCTCACTGTGTTTTGCAAATCAATGTCATTTCTAAAGGAACTGTCCAAATTTTCTGGATATTCCTTCTCCTTCATTTGGTTGGTGCGATGTGACTGCTTATGCTGGTAAAGGAAGCGGCTCATGATGCCGATTATCGAGAAGATGATGAATATCACCACTGCTATTACTCCTGTTGAGAAAGAGGGACAAAAGAGAAGGCAATTACCACAGATCATGTGATCAGGAGAAATAATTTAAAGAAGACAACAAGGTCACTTAGGACAAAGAACCAAACAAAAACAAACAAACAAGCAACAAACTCTGCCACATGTCCAGAAATAAACACAGGCTAAAATGTTTTCAGGCTTCAATTACCAAAAAACTTCCTCTTTCAGACTAGTGACGGAGCAAGCCAGTTTATATCAGAGAAGGTTATATTTAACAGACTAAGAATGTCATCAAATAAACATGGAATCAGACTAGCAAATGATCTCTTAATAAATTCCTTCAAGACTTGCTTTCAAGAATATGCCTGAATCAGTTTTAATTAGCACACTTCTTTGTCACCTTGCAAATAAGTATCTTTGAACTATTTCAGCATCTTAGAAAAGAATACTTAAGTATATCACTTCCCAGTACACACACTATGGATGTAAATTTGTTTACAATATATGTTTGCTTTACTAAAAATGTCTTATTAATAATGAAATGCTTACTAAACATTCAGGGCATTTTACCCTGCTGCACACTCAGTAAGATGCAGGGTAGTCTGAAGATGGTACCCTTCTGTCCTCCAGAGTCAACTATAATAGCAAATGTCTGCCCTATTGTGTCAGATTCTCCCCTACTTTGGATTGATTCTGATTTTACTGGACCTACTTGGCAAGTCATCCTCACTGATCCTAAGGTCTTGTCCCTACCTTTGCCAGGAGTTCTCTTGAGAAGTGAATAGCAAAGTCAGCAAAGGATGGTAAAAATGTGGATACTGTCAAATTTCTAAAGAGAGAAACAATCTATAGGAGAAAGACTGTTTCTAAACATTATTCAAAGATAAATTCATTCCTAATAAAGTATATTTTCTGTTGTTTTCTTATCTAAGTAGAATGACTCTTGAGACAAAATGTTTATTTTACAAATAAGATGGTTTACTTATAAAAATATTACTAAACCATGAGATAATATTTTCCCCAACTATTTTAAAACAAGGCAAAGTAAAACCAGGTAAGTTAACAAACCTAGAAATAAAGTGGGTATAGTGAGTGATACCCAGGAATGGGCTGCAGCTTTAAGAGATGAAATACAGAACCGGTTTCTACTCCTTCAGGACATGGAATATTTAGGGTGGGAGGCTGTGAACCCCCCAGGAATTTTCTTCAGGGTTTGGGATGAATATCCTGTTCTTGGACTCAAGGAAGCCTGTACACTAGTGGGAAAAAGTCGGCAGTCACTAAAGCCTTTTACTACTTGTCAAATGAAAAATTATATGAAGAGAAACAGGCATCAAATGGTTTCCTATATTTCTTGTTGCAAAACAAAAATCAACTTGGACTTTATTCCTGAAGCAGAAATTCAGGCCAGACATTTGAAGAACTTTGTTAAGGGAACGTGTGTATGTGTATGTGTGTGTTTTCCTCACAATCTTATTGTAATTATGCACCTCTGTGCTCCCCTTGCCAGCTGTGCTGCCTTCCTTAAAACACCACTCACTGGTTCTGTTGTTACCTGTTTACCCACCCCATCCCAACCAACCCCAGCCAAGCTGTGAGTTCTTAACAGGGCAGCATCCATGTTTTTCCTCATCTTATTTTAATACTTAGTGCTGGTCCTGACGTGTAATGGGGCTCATTTCATGGATGTTAAATAAATGGTTACTGTTGATTTTTAAGAGCAAACTCCATCTGGTGTAGAACAGCTCATCTAGCCTGCCAAAAGGCAGAGATAGGGGCGCTGTGAGGACCCTGGTTCTTAGATGGAAATGAATTCAGTCAGTCTCTCACAGGCATCTTCCATTAAACAAGGTTTGGGAGTCATTCTGTGTTGCAAGGCCCAGATGGACAAATCAAGCACCTGGAGGTAGCAGCCAAGCTGAGGAAGAATACAAAGCGGAGAGACGAAGAGGCAGGGAGAAAATGGAGAAATAAGGGACGAGAAGGGAAGGCGGGGTTCACAGCAGAGCAGACAAGATCTGCCTCTGTAACCATATGTGCTGCTGGATTGGAAACTACAGTCCTGTGAGTTTCACCCTGCTCATTTGATCCACTCGGTGGAGAAAACCCGACAGGATGATGGCATTACCCATCTGTTTGTGCCAACATAGCTTCTTTCCATATGTAGTTTTATTGGTTTGCTTTGTTTGTGCTTTAGGAAAAATGACAACTGGATGAGATCGACAGGATGCATGCTGCCTGTCTCGAAGTAAATTATCCAGCTGTTGACTCTGTGCTCAGCTGCCTGGTGGTTGAGGGGAAAGAAGACTCCATGGAGCTGCTGGTACCTGGCCTGGGGGGAGGGTGTCTTTGATCTTTAAAGCATTATGACTATTCATGAAAAGGCTCACATTCTTGCAGATCATGCAGGGCTCTGGGTGCTGGATGGCCACAATTGAGGAAGAATTCAGATAATTCCTCCAGACCACAGAATCACTTATGTCTGTTCTGCTTTCAGCCACAAAGCATGGTTTACCTCCAATGACGGCTGAGTCACTTCGTACTGCATTGGTGAGTGGTTCCCGCTCATCTGTCTTCCCAAAAAGATCTGAAAGGAGTAAAAGACACTGATCCTAGCAGGAGCTCTATAATATGCAGTTGAGAAGACACACCTGTGGGTTAGACTAGATGATCTCAGAGAGTTAGGAGTTGGCATTTTGGAAGGAACCCAAACAAGCATATACAGAAAAAAAAAAAAAAAAAAAGAGAGAGAGAGAGAGTATTTGAAGTACTCTGCTTATACCCCATACTTGCATGATTCTGTTAAATCTATGTAAGCTGTAATATAAGGGGTTAAACAAAATGATCGTGGTATTATGTCTGCTTTAGTCTACTGCTTACCTCTCAGCCTACTTTTGATGTCCTTTTCTGCTTTGCTGGACAGTTTCTATACATGACAACACCTTCTTCCCTCAATCATACTTGCCTCTCCTTTAGAGGTTTCTTTAATTACAAGAGATTTCTGAGTTCATTGGCAGGAAAGAACAAAAGTGTTGGTGCATTAACCCACCCAGGAAACTCTCACTAGAGTGTTTTACTAGATGTACATTTATATATATATATATATATATATATATTTAAAGAGCATCAAGTTTGAAGGCACCTAGACCTGGGTTCTAATCTTTGCTCTGATACTTATCAGTCTGGTGACACTGAACTATGTACATTTTAAAACAACCTGCAAAGGTATTAAAAGGGGTTAATGATCCTAGAGACATCCATATAGTGCACATAAAATTTTCAGGACTTACAGCACCTATCATTAGTACTGCTGTATCATTTAATTCTCTGGAAATGACTCCAACATGATTATTTTTCCCATTTTCACAGATACCAAAGCCATTAAGTAACCTGCCCAAAGTTCCATATTCTAGCATTGGAAGATTCAGAACACAAATCAAGCCTAGCCAAGTGTCACATTCATGTACTTTTCTAGGATACATACCTGACTGCTGCCAAGAAAACACCAAGATCAGTGATAAGCAGGCAGCAGAAAAACTCTATGCCCTTTCTTTGCTCATAATTCACAACTTATTTGGAAACTGATGAACATACCTGACTAAATTAAATCCTAAGAATACTCCTAGATACCTAGGATGATGGTGACTAAGAAAGCTAGAGAAGATATTTCAAGGAGTGGTAAAATAAGAGAAGATGTGTGGATGATAGTACCATGGGGCTTTCCTATTATTAAGGAAGGTTGGTTTTAATCACATGAATTTTATTTGTTCAAAGCCCAGCTTACCTCCCTGTCCTCAAAACTCTTCAATCCTAAGAGCAATAACCACTTTAAATAGTAGTGAAAAAAATAAATATACCTACATACATATATGGGCTTCCCTGATAGCTCAGTTGGTAAATAATCCATCTGCAAAATGAAGGAGACTCTGGTTCAATTCCTGGGTTGGAAAGATCTTCTGGAGAAGGGAAAGGTTACCCACTCCAGTATTCTTGGGCTTCCTTTATGGCTCAACTGGTAAAGAATTTGCCTGCAATGTGGGATACCTGGGTTCAATCCCTGGGTTAGGAAGATCTCCTGGAGAAAGGAAAGGCTATCCTCTCCAGTATTCTGGCCTGGAGAATTCCATGGACTTTATAGTCCATGGGGTCACAAAGAGTCAGACACGACTAAGTGACTTTCACTCACTCACTCACTCACATACATATATGTATCCATTTCTAACTACTCATTATATTAGAAGTTGTTGTTTGGTAGCTAAGTCTTGTCCAACTCTTTTTGTGACCCTGTGTACTGTACCCTGCCAGGATCCTCTGTCCACAGGATTTCCCAGGCAAGAATACTGGAGTGGGTAGCCATTTCCTTCTCCAGGGTATCTTCCTGACCCAAGGATAGAACCTGGGTCTTCTGCTTGGCAGGCAAATTATTTGCCACTGAGCCACCTGGGAAGCTCTATATTAGAAATGGGATTATTTAAATATATTAAATATCAATCTAAGAAACCAGTCATAATTCTTAACTGCCTGTAATCATACAAGGTAAGGAATCAATTCACTTTAGCCTTTAGCCTGAAAGCTTCTTGAAGACATCAAAGTAGTACTGGTGGAAGAATTTTCATGGAGTATTTTCTTGCACACCTGATGAGGAATGCACCGTGGTCACTGCATTCACATCTGAATCCATCAGAGAGGCACAGCTGGATTCTGTCAAGGCCCCTTGGATAGTTACAGGTGCAGTGGTAGAATGGCGCAGGGCTGCCTTCAGTGGTGTAATATGGTTGTATTGGACTGAGGCCAGACACCCAACAAAACCCAGGGCATTGGCTTTGGCAACTTCAGCATCCAATCCAAGATTCTCTGCAATGTGAAAAACAATTAGTTAAAAAATAAATAAATAAAAACAAAAAACTGCTCCATCTCCATGTTAAGTAATGTTTGAAATTGCAGAAAGTGCCTTTTTATTCTTTGAATAAAGGAGATTGTCCTTTCTCTCTCTTCACCTACTTTCTCGAAACTCTACCCTAAATATAAGTGTCAATACATCAACCACATATCGCAGAAAATTGCTTGGGCTATTTTGCTTTGAGATAATGTTTCAAACTTCTAAATTTTCATTCATGTATTTTATGAACTGTAACGAATACTTAATAAATCTCCTCTACACTCTAGATGTTTTATATTACAGAATTTGGATCATTATCCCATCACAGTTTATTTATGGATGCTGGTGATTAATTCAAGCATACTACAATGTTCATTACAATACTTCACTCAAAATGATAGTAGGAAAAAAAGTGAAATGAGGCAGAGATAGGAAGTTCAAAGTGATCCTCTCAGAAGTTTATTGTGTTTGGTGTTTTCAGCACCTTGTATACACTATATACTAATACATTTTCATACACTAATGGCTTGACCATAATTCAAGATTTTCACATGCTTAGTTCTGTCCATATTACAGACTGATGAGCATGGATTTTCTATGACAGCACTCAATCTCCCAGAGTGTCTTTGAGTTTTTATAAAAGATAATGAGGCAATCATTTATGAATCATGGCAAGATCAAATGTCTCATTTGCTTCAAGATTTGTGATGATATTACTCAGTATGCCATTTCTTTATTTTAACAAGGATCATTTGAACAAATTTCTGTGATGCAATTACATATGATGACAATGCAGGATGGATTTATTCCCCCCTTTTAAAGCATAACATCTTCAATAGACCTAGATGGTTCAAATAGTTATTTTATTATGATGAAATGCATATTTTCTGGAAGAAGGCAAGGACTTTCCTCTCAATCAGATTAATTATAATTTACTTTCATTCATAACTTATCAAAGAGTGCCTCCAGGGATCACCAAGCAAGCATTTTTTTGGCCACATTTAGGGAAGTTATATAGTGGACATATAGAGGAAAATGAGAAACTAATATCCCTCAACAATGTTATGTCTACTTTTGACCTTATGATTCCTTCCTGAGCAACACCCCATGTTCAGTTCAGTTCAGTCACTCAGTCGTGCCCGACTCTTTGCAACCCCATGAATCACAACATGCTAGGCCTCCCTGTCCATCACTGTCTCCTGGAGTTCACTCAAACTCACATCCATTGAGTCGTTGATGCCATCCAGCCATCTCATCCTCTGTCATCCCCTTCTCCTCCTGCCCCCAATCCCTCCCAGCATCAAAGTATTTTCTGAATAGTCAACTCTTCACATAAGGTGGCCAAAGTACTGGAGTTTCAGCTTCAGCATCATTCCTTACAAACACCCAAGGCTGATCTCCTTTATAATGGACTGGTTGGATCTCCTTGCAGTCCAAGGGACTCTCAAGAGTCTTCTCCAACACGACAGTTCAAAAGCATCAATTCTTCAGCCATGTAAACTTCAGTAATTTGTCACCCCTCTTATCTTACAGGAAAATAAAAGAAATTATGTGTATTAATTTAATGTGGCTGTTGTAACAAATTGTTGTTGATGTTGCTCAGTCACTTAGTCATGTCCAACTCTTTGCTATACCATGGACTGCACTACTAGGCTTCCCTGTCCTTCACCATTTCCCAGAGATTTCTTAAACATGTGTTCAATGAGTCAGTGATGCTATCCACCATCTCATCCTCTGTCGTCCCCTTCTCTTACTTCCTGCAGTCTTTCCCAACATCAGGGTCTTCTCTAATGAGTTGGCTCTTTGCATCAATTGGTCAAAGTACTAGGAGCTTCAGCTTCAGCATCAGTCCTTCCAATAAACATTCAGGACTGATTTCCCCTAGGATGGACTGATTTGATCTCCTTGCAGTCCAAGGGACTCTCAAGAGTCTTCTCCAACACCACAGTTCAAAAGCATCAATTCTTCAGCAATCAGCCTTCTTTATGGTCCAATTTTCACATCCATACATGACTACTGGAAAAACCATAGTTTTGACTAGACAGACTTTTGCCGGCAAAGTAATGTCTCTGCTTTTTAGTATGCTGTCTAGAATGGTCATAGTTTTTCTTCCAAGGAGCAAGCATATTTAATTTCATGGCTGCAGTCATCATCTGCAGTGATTTTGGAGCCCCCCAAAATAAAGTCTGTCAGTTTTTCCATGGTTTCCCTATCTATTTGCCATGAGGTGATGGGACTAGATGCCAAGATCTTTGTTTTTTGAATGCTGAGCTTTAAGCCAGCTTTTTCACTCTCCCCTTTCACCTTCATCAAATGGCACTTTAGTTCCATGTCACTTTCTGCCATAAAGATGGTGTCATCTGCCTATCTGAGTTTACAGATATTTCTCCCCACAATCTTGATTCCAGCTTGTACTTTATCCAGCCTAGTATTTCTCATGATGTACTCTGCACAGAAGGTAAATGAACCAAGTGATAATAAACAGCCTTGATGTACTCCTTTCCCAATATTGAACCAGTCTGTTGCTGCTGGAGACTCCCTGGCACTCACAGGAGAAGATGATTGCATGTCCTTCTACTCCACCATCTTGAAGCATTTAATCACATGGATCACAAACTGTGTCTGACTCAGTGAAACCATGATCCATATCATATAGGGGCACCCAAGATGGATGGGTCATGGTGGAGAGTTCTGTAAATGTGGTCACTGGAGAAGAGAACAGCAAACCACTTCAACATTCTTGCTGTGAGAACCCCATAAACAGTATGACAATGCATAAAGATATGACACTGAAAGACAAACTCCCCAGGTCGATAGGTGCTGAATATGCTACTGGAGAAGAGCAGAGACATTATAACAAATTAGCATAAACTTAAACAACTTAGCATAAAACAACACATGCTTTGTCTTACAGGTCTGCAGAAGTCTGATACAGGTTCCCACTGAGCTAAAAACAAGATGTTGTCAATTTGCATTTTTCCTAGAGGCTCCAGGGGATAACCCATCTCTTTGTCTTTTCTTTTGTTTTCTTTCTTTAACTTTATTTATTTATTTTAATTGGAGGCTAATTACTTGACAATTTTGCAGTGGTCTTTGCCACACAGCGACATGAATCAGCCATGGGTGTTCATGTGTCCCCTATCCTGAACCACCCTCCCACCTCCCTCCCCATCCCATCCCTCAGGGTTGTCCCAGTGCACCAGCCCTGAGCACCCTGTCTCATGCATCAAAACTAGACTAACGACCTAGTTCACATATGGTAATATACATGTTTCAATGCTAATCTCTCAAATCATCCCACCCTTGCCTTCTTCCACAGAGTCCAAAATTCGGTTCTTTACATCTGTGTCTCTTTTCCTATCTTGCATATAGGATCATCATTACCATATTTCAAAACTCCACAGATATGTATTAATATACTGTATTGGTGGTCTTGTATTCCCATGTCTTTCAGAATTTTCCACAGTTTCTTGTGATCCACGCAGTCAAAGGCTTTGGCATAGTCAATAAAGCAGAAATACATGTTTTTATGGAACTCTCTTACTTTTTCGATGATCCAATGGATGTTGGCAATTTGATCTCCTGTTCCTCTGCCTTTTCTAAAACCAGCTTGAACATCAGGAAGTTCACTATTCAGAATTTTGAGCATTACTTTACTAGCGTGTGAGATGACTGCAATTCTGCAGTGGTTTGAACATTCTTTGGCATTGCCTTTCTTTGGGATTGAAATGAAAACTGACCTTTTCCAGTCCTGTGGCCACTGCTGAGTTTTCCAAATTTGCTGGTATATTGAGTGCAGCGTTTCCACAGCATCATCTTTCAGGATTTGAAATAGCTCAACTGGAATTCCATCACCTCCACTAGCTTTGTTCATAGTGATGCTTTATAAGGCCCACTTGACTTCACATATGCAGGTAAGGAAGCAACAGTTAGAACTGGATATGGAACATACTGGTTCCAAATAGGAAAAGGAGTACGTCAAGGCTGTATATTGTCACCTTGCTTATTTAACTTCTATGCAGAGCACATCATGAGAAACGCTGGACTGAAAGAAGCACAAGCTGGAATCAAGATTACCAGGAGAAATATCAATAACCTCAGATATGCAGATGACACCACCCTTATGGCAGAAAGTGAAGAGGAACTAAAAAGCCTCTTGATGAAAGTGAAAGTGGAGAGTGAAAAATTTGACTTAAAGCTCAACATTCAGAAAACGAAGATCATGGCATCTGGTCCCATCACTTCATGGGAAATAGATGGGGAAACAGTAGAAACAGTGTCACACTTTATTTTGGGGTGCTCCAAAATCACTGCAGATGGTGACTGCAGCCATGAAATTAAAAGACACTGACTGCTTGGAAGAAGAGTTATGACCAACCTAGATAGCATATTCAAAAGCAGAAACATTACTTTGCCAACAAAGGTTCATCTTATCAAGGCTATGGTTTTTTCCTGTGGTCATGTATGGATGTGAGAGTTGGACTGTGAAAAAGGCTGAGTGCTGAAGAATTGATGCTTTTGAACTATGGTGTTGGAGAAGACTCTTGAGAGTCCGTTGGACTGCAAAGAAATCCAACCAGTCCATTCTGAAGAAGATCAACCCTGGGATTTCTTTGGAAGGAATGATGCTAAAGCTGAAGCTCCAGTACTTTGTCCACCTCATGTGAAGAGTTGAGTCATTGGAAAAGACTCTGATGCTGGAAGGTATTGGGGACAGGAGGAGAAGGGGACGACAGAGGATGAGATGGCTGTATGGCATCAGTGACTCGTTGGGAGGCCTGGCGTGCTGTGGTTCATGGTGGTCGCAAAGGCTCCAGTCTCATCCACCTCATTATAATTGATTCAGAAGTTTTCTTTTTAATGGCTGAGTAATATTCCATTGTGTATATGCACTACAGCTTTTTTATCCATTTGTCTGCTGATGGACTTCTTAGATTGCCTCCATGTCCTAGCTATTGTAAATAATGCTGTGATGAATACTGGGGTACACGTGTCTCTTTCAATTCTGGTTCCCTCAGTGTGTATGCCCAGCAGTGGGATTGCTGCATTGTATAGCAATTCTATTTCCAGTTTTTTAAGGAAATCTCCACACTGTTCTCTATAATGGCTCTACAGTTTGCATTCTCACCAACAGTGTAAGAGGGTCCCCTTTTCTCCGAACCCTCTCCAGCATTTAATGGTTGTAGACGTTTTGACAGCAGCCATTCTGACCAGTGTATGATGGTACCTCATTGTGGTTTTGACTTGCATTTATCTGACAGTGAATGATGTTGAGCATCTTTTCATGTGTTTGTTAGCCATCTGTATGTCTTCTTTGGATAAATATCTGTTTAGTTCTTTGGCCCATTTTTTGATTGGGTAGTTTATTTTTCTGAAATTGAGCTGCATGAGCTACTTGTATATTTTTGAGGTTAGTTGTTTGTCAGTTGCTTCATTTGCTATTGTTTTCTCCCATTCTGAAAGAAGAGAGTGAAAAAGTTGGCTTAAAGCTCAGTATTCAGAAAACTAAGATCATGGCATCTGGTCCCATCACTTCATAGCAAATAGATGGAGAGACAGTGCAAACAGTGGCTGATTTTATTTTTCTCGGCTCCAAAATTGTGGCAGATGGTGAATGCAGGCATGAAATCAAAAGACGTTTGCTCCTTGGTAGAAAAGTTATGACCAAACTAGACAGTATATTAAAAGGCAGAGACATTATTTGCCAACAAGGTCCATTTAGTCAAGGCTATGGTTTTTCCAGTAGTCATGTATGGATGTGAGATTTGGACTATGAAGAAAGCTGAGCACGAAAGAACTGATGCTTTTGAACTGTGGTGTTGGAGAAGACGCTTGAGAGTCCCTTGGACTACAAGGAGATCCAACCAGTCCATCCTAAAGGAGATCAGTCCTGGGTCTTCACTGGAGGGACTGATGTTGACGCTGAAACTCCAATACTTTGGCCACATAATGTGGAGAGCTGATTCATTTGAAAAGACCCTGATGCCAGGAAAGATTGAGGGCAGGAGGAGAAGGGGATGACAGAGGATGAGATGGTTGGATGGCATCACTGACACAATGGACATGGGTTTGGGTGGACTCCAGGAGTTGCTAATGGACAGGGAGGCCTTTCGTGCTGTAGTTCATGGGGTCGCAAAGAGTCGGACATGACTAAGCAACTGAACTGAAGGCTGTCTTTTCACCTTGCTTATAGTTTCTTTCGTTGTGTAATATCTTTGAATTTTAATTAGGTCCCATTTGTTTATTTTTGCTTTTATTTCCATTACTCTGGGAGGTGAGTCATGGAGGATCCTGCTGTGATTTATGTCAGAGTGTGTTTTGCCTGTTTTTCTTTAGAAGTTTTATAGTTTCTGGTCTTATATGTAGATCTTTAATTCATTTTGACCTTATTTTTGTGCATGGTGTTAGAAACTGTTCTAGTTTCATTCTTTTACAAGTGGTTGACAAGTTTTTCCAGCACCACTTGTTAAAGAGATTGTCTTTTCTCCATTGTATATTCTTGCCTCCTTTGTCAAAGATAAGGTGTCCTTAGGTGTGTGAATTTATCTCAGCTTTCTATTTTGTCTCATGGATCTATATTTCTGTTTTTGTGCCAGTACCATACTGTCTTGATGACTGTAGCTTTGTAGTAGAGCCTGAAGTCAGGCAGGTGGATTCCTCCAGTTCCTTTCTTCTTCCTCAAGATTGCTTTGGCTATTTGAGGTTTATTATTTGTGAAATTTTTTGTTCTACTTCTCTGAAAAACACTGTTGGTAGCTTGATAGGGGTTGCATTGAATCTATAGATTGCTTTTGGTAGTATACTCATTTTCACTATATTGATTCTTCCAATCCATGAACATGGTATATTTCTCCATCTATTTAGGTAGATTTATTTATTTATTATTTCTTTAGGTAGAAATATTTTATTCTTTTCATTATAATGGTGAATGGAATTGTTTCTTTAATTTTCTTTCTGTTTTCTCATTGTTAGTGTATAGGAATGCAAGGGATTTATGTGTGTTAATTTTATATCTTGCAACTTTACTATATTCATTAATTAGCTCTAGTAATTTTCTGGTGGTGTCTATAGGATTTTGTAGAGGATCATATCATCTTTATGTAGAGGATCATATCATTTGCAAACAGTGAGAGTGTTACTTATTCTTTTCCAATTGGGATTCCTTTTATTTCTTTTTCTGCTCTGATTGCTGTGGCTAAAACTTCCAAAACCATGTTGAATAGTAGTGGTAAGTATGAGCACCCTTGTCTTGTTCCTGACTATAGGGGAAATGCTTTCAATTTTTCACCATTGAAGATAATGTTTGCTGTGGGTTTGTCATATATAGCTTTTATTTTGTTGAGGTATGTATTTTGTATGCCTGCTTTCTGGAGAGTTTTTTATCATAAATGGATTTGAATTTGTCAAAGGCTTTCTGTGCATCTATTGAGATGATCATATGGTTTTTATCTTTCAATTTGTTAATGTGGTGTATCATATCAATTGATTTGTGAATACTGAGGAATCCTTTCATCCCTTGGATAAAGCCCACTTGGTCATGATGTATGACCTTTTAATATGTTGTTGGATTCTGTTTGCTAGAATTTTGTTAAGGATTTTTGCATCGATGTTCTTCAGTGATACTGGCCTGTAGTTTTCTTTTTCTGTGGCTCGTTTGTCTGGTTTTGGTGTTAGGATAATGATGGCCTCATAGAGTGGGTTTAACAATTTACCTTCCTCTGTAATTTTCTGGAAGAGTTTGAGTAGGTTAGGTGTTAGCTCTTCTCTAAATTTTTGGTAGAATTCAGCTGTGAAGCCATCTGGTCCTAGGCTTTTGTTTGTTGGAAAAATTTTTACTACAGTTTCAATTTCTGTAGTTGAGATGAGTCTGTTAAGATTTTCTATTTCTTCCTGGTTCAGTTTTGGAAGGTTATAGTTTTCTAAGAATTTGTCCATTTCTTCCAAGTTGTCCATTTTATTGGCATATAGTTGCTGATAGTAGTCTCTTATGATCCTTTGCATTTATGTGTTGTCTGTTGTGATTTCTCCATTTTCATTTCTAATTTTGTTGATTTGATTCTTCTCCCTTTTATCCCTGAGGAGTCTGGCTAATGATTTGTCTATTTTATTTTCTTCTCAAAGAACCAGCTTTTAATTTTGTTGGTTTTTGCTATTCTCCTTTGTTTCTTTTTCATTTATTTTTGCCCTAATTTTTATAATTTCTTTCCTTCTACTAATCCTGGGGTTCTTCATGTGTTCTTTTCCTAGTTGCTTTAGGTGTAAAGTTAGTTTATTTATTTGACTCTTCTCTTGTTTCTTGAAGTAAGCTTGTATTACTATGAACCTTCCCCTTAGCACTGCTTTTGCTGAATCCCATAGGTTTCGGGTTGTTGTGTTTTCAAGTTCATTTGTTTCTATGCATATTTTGATTTATTCTGTGATTTGTTGCTTATTCAAAAACGTGTTGTTTAGCCTCCATATGTTTGTATTTTTGATATGATATTTTTTTTTCCTGTAGTTGACATCTAATCTTACCACATTGTGATCAAATAAGATGTTTGAAATGATTTCAATTTTTTGAATTTGCCAAGGTTAGATTTACGGCACAGGATATGATCTATCTTGGAGAATGTTCCATGTGCACTTGAGAAAAAGGTGAAATTCACTGTTTGGTGGTGAAATATCCTATAGATATCAATTAGATCTAATTGGTCCATTGTATCATTTAAAGTTTGTGTTTCCTTGCTAATTTTCTGTTAGTTCATCCATAGTTGTGAATGGGGTATTAAAGTCTCCCACTATTGTGTTACTGTTAATTACCCCTTTTATAGTTGTTAGCATTTGCCTTACATATTGCAATGCTCCTAAGTTGGGTGCATATATATTTATAATTGTTATATCTTCTTCTTGGATTGATCCTTTGATCATTATGTAGTGTCCTTCTTTGCCTCTTTTCACGGCCTTTATGTCAAAATCTATTTTATCTGATATGAGTATTGCTACTCCTGCTTTCTTTTGGCCTCCATTTCCATGAAATATCTTTCTCCAGCCCTTCACTTTCAGTCTGTATTTGTCCCTTGTTTTGAGGTGGGTTTCTTGTAGACAGCATAGATAGGTGTCTTGTTTTTGTGTCCATTCAGCCAGTCTTTTTCTTTTGGTTGAGGCATTCAACCCATTTACATTTAAGGTAATTATTAGCAAGTATGATCCCTTTGCCATTTACTTTGTTGTTTTGGGCTTCAGTTTATAAACCTTTTCTGTGTTTCATGTCTAGAAAAAATCCTTTACCATTTGTTGAAGAGCTGGTTTGGTGATGCTGAATTCTCTCAGCTTTAGCTTGTGTAAAGCTTTTGTTTTCTCCTTCATATTTTAATGAGATCCTTGCTGGGTATAGTAATCTGGGCTGTAGGTTTTTCTTTATCATCACTTTAAGTATGTCCTGCCATTCTCTTCTGCTCTGAAAAGTTTCTGTTGAAAGATGAGCTGTTATCCTTATGGGAATCCCCTTGTGTGTTATTTGTTCCTTTTCTTTTGCTGCTTTTAATATTTGCTCTTTGTGTTTGATCTTCATTAATTTGATTTATATGTGTCTTGGGGTGTTTTGCCTTGGGTTTATCCTGTTTGGGACTCTCTGAGTTTCTTGGTTTTGGGTGGCTATTTCCTTCCTCATTTTAGGGAAGTTTTCAACTATCATCTCCTCAAGTATTTTCTGATGGCTGTCTTCTTATTCTGGGACTTCTATGATTGAAATATCAGGACATTTAATATTGTCCCACAGGTCTCTGAGGTTGTCCTAATTTCTTTTTTTTTTTTTCTTTTCTTTTTTCCTCTCTGCTTCATTTATTTCCACCATTCTATCTTCCATCTCACTTATCTTATCTTGTTCCTCAATTATTCTATTGTTGACTCCTTCTAGAGTGCTTTTGATCTCAATTATTGCATTATTCATTATTGACTGACTTTTTTCTTTCTTCTAGGTCCTTGTTAAACATTTCTTGCATTTTCTCAATCCTCATCTCCAGTGTATTTATCTGTAACTCCATTTTATTTTCAAGATTTTGGATCACCTTTACTATCATTATTCTGAATTCTTTATCAGGTAGACTCTCTATCTCCTCCTCTTTTGTTTGGTTTGGTGGGCATTTATCATGTTCTTTTACCTGCTGAATATTTCTCTGCCTTTTCATTTTGTTTAGATTGCTGTGTTTGGGGTGGCCTTTCTGTAGGTTGGAAGTTTGTGGTTCTTCTTTATTGTGGAGGTTGCTTCCTGTGGGTGGGGTTGGACTAGTGGCTTGTCAAGGTTTCCTGGTTAGGGAAGCTTGCATCTGTGTTCTGTTGGGTGGAGCTTTATCTCTTCTCTCTGGAGTGTAATGAAATGTCCAGTAGTGAGTTTTGAGTTGTCTGTGGGTTTGGTGTGACTTTGGGCAGCCTATATTTTAATGCTCAGGGCTGTGTTCCTGCATTGCTGGAGAATTAGCTTGGTATGTTTTGCTCTGGAACTTGTTGACTCTTGGGTTGTGCTTGATATCAGTGTAGGTATGGAGGCTTTTGGAATAGCTTTGTCAATTAATGTTCCATGGAGACAGGAGTTTTCTGGGGTTCTCAAGTTTTGAATTTCAACCTTCTGCCTTTGGGTTTTAGTCTTGTTCTTACAGTAGCCTCAAGACTTCTCTATCCATACAGCACAGATGATAAAACATCTAGGTTAATGGTGAAAAGATTCTCCACAGTAAGGGACACCCAGAGAAGTTCAGATTTACATGGAGAAGAGAAGAGGGAGGAGGGAAATAGAGGTGACCAGGAGGAGAAGAAAAGGGGAGAGAGCAATCTAGCTAGCAATCAGTTCCCTATGTGCTCTCCACAGTCTGGAACACTCAGAGTTGTTCACGGGATTACATAGAGAAGGAAAGAGGGAGGGGGGAGAGAGAGGTGACTAGGAGAAGAGGGGGAATCAACAAGGGAGAGATCAATTGAGCCACTAATCAGTTCCCTAAGTGTTTTCCACAGCCCAGAACACCCAGAGAGATTCACAGAGTTAAGTAGAGAAGATAAGGGGGAGAGAGGAGATAGAGGTGACCTGAGGGAGAAAAGGGAAAGTCAAAAGGGGAGAGAGCAATCAAGCCAGTAATCACACCCCTAAGTAAAAATGGGTAATGAAGATTAGATTCTTAAAGGTATAAAATTGATAACAAAAACCAAAAAGTAAAAATTAAAAATCTAGTGTAGAGGTTAGAGTCTCAAAAATAAAATATTAAAAATATAAAACAAAATCAATCACAAAATTATATATATATATATATGTATATATGAAATTTGCTTTAAAACAGTCTTTTTAGCAAGGTAATAAATAGTAGGTCATAAATGTGAAAATTAAAGGAGGAATAAATAACTTAAAAGAATTTAAAAATGATAATAGTAAAAATGTATCTAAGCATTTCTCTGGAGCTGTTGAGGGCAGTGTGGTGTCAATTCAGTTTCAGATCATTTCTTGTTCCAGCTTATACTTCTTTTCAGCTTCTACAGGCTCCTTCCAATGCTTAGTCAATGCTAACTACAGAGTTTTAATCTGTTTCACCTGTCACTTCCAGAGTGGTTCCCTCTTCTTTATTTTGGCTTCCTCTGTTTACAAGTTTCTTCAGTGTCTAATTTCTGCCCAACACAAAGGGGTGAAAGTGGTTACTTATTTAGGCTCACTTATTCAGATGTGCTGTGGGGAAGGAGGAACACTGCAAAGACATATTACTGGCATGTGTGGGGAGTGCTCACAGTGTATGGACCACACTGGGTTTTCCCCAGCTCATGGCAGCATGTGCTTTCCCGGCCTACACTGCTCAGGCTCCAGGTTGCTCTGCTCTCCAAAGCAGGCCTGTCTTTTGTCGACTTGGCAGGTCTAAGCTGCTCAGGTTCAGGTTCTTGGGTACTCCACAAAGGCACAGACTCAGACATGCATTTTGTGCTCTTTCCAGGTCTCAGCAGCTCAGGCGATGAGGTGCTTGGTGAGCACACTGTCTCAGGTGGTCTGTGCATCTTAATTACCTCCTCAGTCCCAGCCACTCAGTTTCCCAGTGTGCTGCAAGAGCGCCATATCAGGTGTGCTTTGTGTCTCCTCTAGGGAGTTGATCTCAGGCTGCAACCCTCCTGGCAGATATCAACTCTCCAGGATCCCAAGAATACTTGTTTAGCAACTGGGAGCCTGCTCACAGTCTGGTGGAGGATGCCATCACTGGGGCCGAGATTGTCCCTTGCCTTCCAGCTCTGGCTGTCGCCCATCTGCCTCTCTGCCTCTGATGGGGGGAGGGGCCTGTCCGCAGCTGGCTAGCTCTCCTTTGGTACTCGCTGAATTCTTTGTTCTCTGAGCAGACCACACTATGCCTTAGGTTAGAGCTTTTCACAAGAAAGTTCCCCCCTCCCACCCCTCTCTCTCTCTCTCTCTCTCTCTTTTTTTTCTTTTCTCTGTTTAGCTATCTCACAGTTTGGGTTGCCATCTCATGTTAACTCCCACAGATTGTCCTCAGGGCGTTTACCCTAAGCAACGCAGTGGTTGCCTCTCTGTTCAGCCCCTGCTTGCTTGTGGTCGGCATGAGCATCTGGGCTACTTCTCCGTTGGGAGTAATGGTTAGGCACATATTCTGTTTTTGTTTGTTTGTTTGTTTGTTTTTCCTCCTGGTTATGTTGCCCTGTGAGATTCTAAAACTCCCCCACAGACCCGCTGGTGAGAGGGTTTCCCACTGTTTGGAAACTTCTCCTCCTTCACAACTCCCTCCAGGGATAAGTCTCCATCACTAACTCTTTCATCTCTCTTTTTGTGTTTTATATTTTGCCCTACCTTCTTTTGAAGAGAATGGACTGCCTTTCTGGGTGCCTGGTGTCCTCCACCAGCGTTCAGAAGTTGTTTTGTGGAAGCTGCTCAGCATTTAAATAATCTTTTGATGAACTTGTGGGGGAGAAAGTGGTCTCCCTGTCCTATTCCTCTGCCATCTTAGGACCACTTCTCTTTATCTTTTCTAACTGTCGTAAGCCACCCACATTCCTTGGCTTATAGGCCCCTTCCCATACTTTCAAAGCCAACAGCGTTGCATGTCTGTGCATCTTTCATCTGAAATTAGACTTAATTCTAATTATCTTCTTTTGCCTCTTTCTTACACTTTTAAGGATCTTTGGGATTATACCGAGCTGAGCCATCCCTGGTGGCTCAGACAGTAAAGAATCTACCTGCAGTGTGGGAGACCTGGGTTCAATTCCTAGGTAAGGAATATACCTTGGAGAAGGGAATGGCAACCCATTCCAGTATTCTTGACTGGAGAATTCCATGGACAGAAGAGCCTGGCAGGCTACAGTCCATGGGATTGCAAAGTGTTGGATACAACTGAGTGACTTTCACATCACATCCCTATTTTAAGGATAACTGATTAGCAAACCTTAAGTCTTCTATGCCAGTTAGCCTAACATAGTCACAGATTCTGAGGATTAGTATTCAGCTGTCTGTGGGTCATTATTCTTCCTACTACTCCATTCTTCCAGACATGCTGCATCTGAGATTCTCTGAAGACTCTCCAAGTAATAATAATAAAAATAAAATAGAGATGTAAAGTGACACTTCTTCAAGTGTGAAAGAACATAGGGTGGGGAAGAAACTGCTCTCTTTCAAATATTCCAATAAATATCTTTCCAGGTTGGAACATATGTATTACTTACTCATGAAAGCACCACATATGTTTGTCTCTTATTATAAGCTTTAAAAACAAGATTATGAGAATAAAAGACTGCTCAAACATTGTTATTCAACAGTCTTACACACCAAAAGTCTTTAATTAATGCTAGGTGCTATTTGTTGAGTACCACAGAACTCAGTGGAATTCAGAAGATGCATTAGTTACTGATTGGTAGTTATTAAGGGGTAGTTAGAGATCAGAGGAATTTATAGAGAGAGGCAGAAGACAAGAGATGGAAAGCATGAACTGGCATGAGGTTTTTGCCTTGTAGAATTTCAAAGCAGTGGAAAGCGACATGTCATTGTAGCTACCACTCTAAGCCAAAACTGCCACATCTCATGTCTAGAACTCAGTTAAAAAGAAGCCTATATTGGAGCCAATATTTGAAGGATATTGTTACTGTGACTACCTTGAACCCAAGTTCCAGGTAAAAGAAGTAGCACATGGATAAATAAAGTGAGATGCCAGAAAATGACTCCCTCTCTTCAAAGGAAGAAATATTTTAGATGAAACCTTATCTCTAGGAAAGTTTATTTATTATAGATATATGAAAAGCATGCAGGGGAGCATAAAGATGGCGGAGGAATAGGACGGGAAGACCACTCTCTCCCTCACTAATTCCTCAAAAGAACATTTCAACGCTGAGCAAACTCCACAAAACAACCTCTGTAGGCTGGCAGAGGACAGCAGGCAACCAGAAAAGCAGACCATTGTCTTCAAAAACAGGTAGGGAAAAATATAAACGACGAAAAAGGAGACAAAGGAGGTGGGGAGGGAACTCCGTCCCGGGAAGGGAAGCCCGTCCCGGGAAGGGAAGCCCGTCCCGGGAAGGGAATTTTAAGAAGAGAGGTTTCCAAACACCAGGAAACACTCTCCCTGCCGAGTCTGTGGCGAGTCTTGGAAACCCAGAGGGCAACATAACAGGAAGGAAAAATAAAGAAATAATTAAAACCAAGAGATTACAAGCCCAATAGTAACTCCCCCAGCGGAAAAGCAGCACAGACGCCTGCATCCGCCATTGGGAAGTGGGGGCAGGGCAGGGACGCACGGGAGGCGCGGGCTGCAGTGCTTTGTAAGAATCGGGCAGGAACGCCCCACGCGCAACCAGAACGATCTAACTTGCGCTAGCAAACCAGACTGTGGGATAAATACAGCACGAAAAGCTCGAACATAAGACGCCGCCAGGACCAAGCACAGAACAAAGGACGGAACGGAAAAAGCCGGCTGCAGACCATCCCCCGCCGGGGACAGGCAGCCAGAGCCGTAAGGACTGGAAAGGGGCAATTGCAGACCCGGAGAGACTTTACTTACCTAACTGCAAGCGGGCTTCTTTGCTAAGACTTCTGGGGGTGCTGGACAGTCACAATCTGCCTCACGGGGGACGCCAGCGGTCCACCCAGAAAGCTGAGCAGCAGCGGCAGAAAAGGTGACAAGCCGCGGCAATCGCGCTCGCCAAACTCCTGAGCTACTCGGACCTGGGAAGGGCACAAAGCACAGTCCCAGCCGAATCTGTGGCTCTGAGGGCTGCCTGAGCGCCAAACATGAGCGGCTTGGACTGGGAAGTGCACGCAGCCTAGGGCCAGCCCCAGACGGTTCCCGGCTGTGCATCGTAGAGCCGGAGCGGTTTGTGCGCCGCGAGAAGGGACAGGTCAAGCGGGGCTGTGACACTGAGAGCACACGACAGCGCTATTAGTTTGCAGCATCCCCCCTCCCCACAGCGCGACTGAACTAGTGAGCCTGAAAAACCAGCAAACGGAAGAAGTTAAACAGAGGGAACCACCTTGGAAGTGATCCCACACGGCCCAAAACATCAGAGAAGAGCCAGATATATTTTTACTATTTTAAAAATCATTCCTTTTTTTTTTTTCTTTCTTTTTTGTTTTTTTCTCTTTTTTTTTCCTAACCTTTTTTTTTAATTGTTAAATCTTCTATTTCTCCTCTAATTTTTATTACTATAACCTATTATTACTATTTTTTAAAAAAAAAAAAGACTTTTTTTTTTTTTTTTAAGGCAAACACCATATATAGCCTTTGGATGGTTGTTGGTGGGGTTTTTGTTTGTTTGTTTGTTTTGTTTTTTTTTGTTTGCTTGTTTTTTTTTAAATAATTCTTGGTTTTTTTTCTTTCTTTCTTTCCTGCTTTTTCCTTCTGCTTCTTTTCTTTATTATTGTATTTTTGAAAATCCAACCTCTACTCTAGATTTTTAACCTTTGCTCTTAGGTTTTTGTTGTCAATTATGTTCATTTAAAAACCCAAACTTCACGACCCAAGTTTACCTGAGAGCGAGATTACTGGCTTGACCACTCTCTTCTCCTATAGACTCTCCTTTTTCTCCACCAGGTGGCCTCTGTCTCTTTTCTCCCCCATCTCTTCTCTATCCAACTCTGTGAATCTCTGTGTGTTCCAGACAGTGGAGAACACCTAAGGAACTGGTTACTGGCAGGATTTGTCTCTCTCCTTCTCATTCCTCTCTCTTATCCTCCTGGTCACCTCTGTCTACTTCCTCCCTCTCCTCTTCCCTGTATAACTCCGTAAATACCTGAGCGGGCCAGACTATAGAGCGCACATAAGGAAGTGACTACTGCCTAGCTTGCTCTCTCCTCTTTTGATCTCACCGCATCTCATTCCAGTTACCTCTAACTACCCCCTCCATCTTCTCTTCTCCTTGTAACTCAGTGAACCTCTCTGAGTGTCCCTCAATGTGGAGAAACTTTTCATCTTTAACCTAGATGTTTTATCATCGGTGCTGTATAGATGGAGAAGTCTAGAGGCTACTGTAAAAACTGAAGACCAGAAGCAGGAGGCTTAAATACAAAACCTGAAAACATTAGAGAACTCTTGAATTCAGGGAACATTAAGCAATAGGAGCTCATCAAATGCCTTCATACTTACACTGAAACCAAGCTCCACCCAAGGGCCAACAAGTTCCAAAACAAGACATATCACTCAAATTCTCCAGCAACACAGGAACACTCCCCTGAGCTTGAATATACAGGCAGCTCAAAATTATTCCAAAACCTTTGATGTCTCATAACCCATCACTGGTCACTCCACTGCACTCCAGAGAGAAGAAACCCAGCTCCACCCACCGGAACTCCAAGATAAGCCTCCCTAACCAGGAAACCTTGACAAGCCACTGATAGAACCCCACCCACAGTGAGGAAGCTCCATAATAAAGAGAACTCCACAAATCACCAGAATATAAAAAGACCACCCCAAACGCAGCAATATAACCAAGATGAAGAGACAGAGGAATACTCAGCAGGTAAAGGAACAGGAGAGTTGCCCACCAAACCAAACAAAAGAGGAAGAAGTAGGGAATCTACCTGAGAAGGAATTCCGAATATTGATAGTGAAAATGATCCAAAATCTTGAAATCAAAATGGAATCACAGATAAATAGCCTAGAGACAAGGATTGAGAAGATGCAAGAAAGGTTTAACAAGGACCTAGAAGAAATAAAAAAGAGTCAAAATATAATGAATAATGCAATAAATGAGATCAGAAACACTCTGGAGGCAACAAATAGTAGAATAACGGAGGCAGAAGATAGGATTAGTGAAATAGAAGATAGAATGGTAGAAATAAATGAATCAGAGAGGAAACAAGAAATACGAATTAAAAGAAACGAGGACAATCTCAGAGACCTCCAGGACAATATGAAACGCTCCAACATTCGAATTATAGGAGTCCCAGAAGAAGAAGACAGAAAGAAAGATCATGAGAAAATCCTTGAGGAGATAATAGTTGAAAACTTCCCTAAAATGGGGAAGGAAATAATCACCCAAGTCCAAGAAACACAGAGAGTTCCAAATAGGATAAACCCAAGGCGAAACACCCCAAGACACATATTAATTAAATTAACAAAGGTCAAACACAAAGAACAAATATTAAAAGCAGCAAGGGAAAAACAACAAATAACACACAAGGGGATTCCCATAAGGATAACAGCTGATCTTTCAATAGAAACTCTTCAGGCCAGGAGGGAATGGCAAGACATACTTAAAGTGATGAAAGACAATAACCTACAGCCCAGATTACTGTACCCAGCAAGGATCTCATTCAAATACGAAGGAGAAATCAAAAGCTTTACAGACAAGCAAAAGCTGAGAGAATTCAGCACCACCAAACCAGCTCTCCAACAAATTCTAAAGGATATTCTTTAGACAGGAAACCGAAAAGGGTGTATAAACCCGAACCCAAAACAATAAAGTAAATGGTAACGGGATCATACTTATCAATAATTACCTTAAACGTAAATGGGTTGAACGCCCCAACCAAAAGGCAAAGACTGGCCGAATGGATACAAAAACAAGACCCCTCTATATGTTGCTTACAAGAGACCCACCTCAAAACAAGGGACACATATAGACTGAAAGTGAAGGGCTGGAATAAGATATACCACGCAAATAGAGACCAAAAGAAAGCAGGAGTGGCAATACTCATATCTGATAAAATAGACTTTAAAACAAAGGCTGTGAAAAGAGACAAAGAAGGCCACTACATAATGATCAAAGGATCAATCCAAGAAGAAGATATAACAATTATAAATATATATGCACCCAATATAGGAGCACCGCAATATGTAAGACAAATGCTAACAAGTATGAAAGGGGAAATCAACAATAACACAATAATAGTGGGAGACTTTAATACCCCACTCACACCTATGGACAGATCAACTAAACAGAAAATTAACAAAGAAACGCAAACTTTAAATGATACATTAGATCAATTAGACCTAATTGATATCTATAGGACATTTCACCCCAAAACAATGAATTTCACCTTTTTTTCAAGTGCTCATGGAACCTTCTCCAGGATAGATCACATCCTGGGCCATAAATCTAAACTTGATAAATTCAAAAAAATCGAAATCATTCCAAGCATCTTTTCTGACCATAATGCATTAAGATTAGATCTCAATTACAGGAGAAAAACTACTAAAAATTCCAACATATGGAGGTTGAACAACACACTTCTGAATAACCAACAAATCACAGAAGAAATCAAAAAAGAAATCAAAATATGCATAGAAACTAATGAAAATGAAAACACAACAACCCAAAACCTGTGGGACACTATAAAAGCAGTGCTAAGAGGAAAGTTCATAGCAATACAGGCATACCTCAAGAAACAAGAAAAAAGTCAAATAAATAACCTAACTCTACAACTAAAGCAACTAGAAAAGGAAGAATTGGAGAACCCCAGAGTTAGTAGAAGGAAAGAAATCTTAAAAATTAGGGCAGAAATAAATGCTAAAGAAACAAAAGAGACCATAGCAAAAATCAACAAGGCCAAAAGCTGGTTCTTTGAAAGGATAAATAAAATTGACAAACCACTAGCCAGACTCATCAAGAAGCAAAGAGAGAAAAATCAAATCAATAAAATTAGAAATGAAAATGGAGAGATCACAACAGACGACACAGAAATACAAAAGATCATAAGAGACTACTATCAGCAGTTGTATGCCAATAAAATGGACAATGTGGAAGAAATGGACAAATTCTTAGAAAAGTACAATTTTCCAAAACTGAACCAGGAAGAAATAGAAAATCTTAACAGACCCATCACCAGCACGGAAATTGAAACTGTAATCAGAAATCTTCCAGCAAACAAAAGCCCAGGTCCAGACGGCTTCACAGCTGAATTCTACCAAAAATTTCGAGAAGAGCTAACACCTATCCTACTCAAACTCTTCCAGAAAATTGCAGAGGAAGGTAAACTTCCAAACTCATTCTATGAGGCCACCATCACCCTAATACCAAAACCTGACAAAGATGTCACAAAAAAAGAAAACTACAGGCCAATATCACTGATGAACATAGATGCAAAAATCCTCAACAAAATTCTAGCAATCAGAATCCAACAACATATTAAAAAGATCATACACCATGACCAAGTGGGCTTTATCCCAGGGATGCAAGGATTCTTCAATATCCGCAAATCAATCAATGTAATTCACCACATTAACAAATTGAAAAATAAAAACCATATGATTATCTCAATAGATGCAGAGAAGGCCTTTGACAAAATTCAACATCCATTTATGATAAAAACTCTCCAGAAAGCAGGAATAGAAGGAACATACCTCAACATAATAAAAGCTATATATGACAAACCCACAGCAAACATTATCCTTAATGGTGAAAAATTGAAAGCATTTCCCCTAAAGTCAGGAACAAGACAAGGGTGTCCACTTTCACCGCTACTATTCAACATAGTTCTGGAAGTTTTGGCCACAGCAATCAGAGCAGAAAAAGAAATAAAAGGAATCCAAATTGGAAAAGAAGAAGTAAAACTCTCACTGTTTGCAGATGACATGATCCTCTACATGGAAAACCCTAAAGACTCCACCAGAAAATTACTAGAGCTCATCAATGAATATAGTAAAGTTGCAGGATATAAAATCAACACACAGAAATCCCTTGCATTCCTATACACTAATAATGAGAAAGTAGAAAAAGAAATTAAGGAAACAATTCCATTCACCATTGCAACAAAAAGAATAAAATACTTAGGAATATATCTACCCAAAGAAACTAAAGACCTATATATAGAAAACTATAAAACACTGATGAAAGAAATCAAAGAGGACACTAATAGATGGAGAAATATACCATGTTCATGGATTGGAAGAATCAATATAGTGAAAATGAGTATACTACCCAAAGCAATTTACAAATTCAACGCAATCCCTATCAAGCTACCAGCCATATTTTTCACAAAACTAGAACAAATAATTTCAAGATTTGTATGGAAATACAAAAAACCTCGAATAGCCAAAGCAATCTTGAGAAAGAAGAATGGAACTGGAGGAATCAACTTGCCTGACTTCAGGCTCTACTACAAAGCCACAGTCATCAAAACAGTATGGTACTGGCACAAAGACAGACATATAGATCAATGGAACAAAATAGAAAGCCCAGAGATAAATCCACACACATATGGACACCTTATCTTTGACAAAGGAGGCAAGAATATACAATGGAGTAAAGACAATCTCTTTAACAAGTGGTGCTGGGAAAACTGGTCAACCACTTGTAAAAGAATGAAACTAGATCACTTTCTAACACCGCACACAAAAATAAACTCAAAATGGATTAAAGATCTAAATGTAAGACCAGAAACTATAAAACTCCTAGAGGAGAATATAGGCAAAACACTCTCAGACATAAATCACAGCAGGATCCTCTATGATCCACCTCCCAGAATTCTGGAAATAAAAGCAAAAATAAACAAATGGGATCTAATTAAAATTAAAAGCTTCTGCACAACAAAGGAAACTATAAGCAAGGTGAAAAGACAGCCTTCTGAATGGGAGAAAATAATAGCAAATGAAGCAACTGACAAACAACTAATCTCAAAAATATACAAGCAACTTATGCAGCTCAATTCCAGAAAAATAAACGACCCAATCAAAAAATGGGCCAAAGAACTAAATAGACATTTCTCCAAAGAAGACATACGGATGGCTAACAAACACATGAAAAGATGCTCAACATCACTCATTATCAGAGAAATGCAAATCAAAACCACAATGAGGTACCACTTCACACCAGTCAGAATGGCTGCGATCCAAAAATCTGCAAGCAACAAATGCTGGAGAGGGTGTGGAGAAAAGGGAACCCTCCTACACTGTTGGTGGGAATGCAAACTAGTACAGCCACTATGGAGAACAGTGTGGAGATTCCTTAAAAAATTGCAAATAGAACTACCTTATGACCCAGCAATCCCACTGCTGGGTATACACACCGAGGAAACCAGAATTGAAAGAGACACATGTACCCCAATGTTCATCGCAGCACTGTTTATAATAGCCAGGACATGGAAACAACCTAGATGTCCATCAGCAGATGAATGGATAAGGAAGCTTTGGTACATATACACGATGGAGTATTACTCAGCCGTTAAAAAGAATTCATTTGAATCAGTTCTGATGAGATGGATGAAACTGGAGCCGATTATACAGAGTGAAGTAAGCCAGAAAGAAAAACACCAATACAGTATACTAACACATATATATGGAATTTAGAAAGATGGCAATGACGACCCTGTATGCAAGACAGGAAAAAAGACACAGCTGTGTATAATGGACTTTTGGACTCAGAGAGAGAGGGAGAGGGCGGGATGATTTGGGAGAATGGCATTCTATCATGTATACTATCATGTAAGAATTGAATCGCCAGTCTATGTCTGACGCAGGATACAGCATGATTGGGGCTGGTGCATGGGGATCACCCACAGAGATGTTATGGGGAGGGAGGTGGGAGGGGGTTTCATGTTTGGGAACACATGTAAGAATTAAAGATTTTAAAATTTAATAAAAAAATAAAAAAATAAAAAAAAAAAAAAAAAAAAGAAAAGCATGCAAACCTTGAGAGGTTTCTGAAATGAAAAAAAAAAAAAAAGAAAACAAAGAATCCTTGATAGGAGAAAATATTCTTAGTATGAAGTTGACATAATGATTTCTCATTCTTATATATATATGGAGAAGCAAAAAATCATGTTAGGATGATTTCAGATTGTATTTACTTCTTACAAACTCGTTAAATAATATGCAATAATGAACAATTATTTGCTAAAGATACATTTGTTCAATATTCAACAATTATTGAGCACCGACTATATAATAATGCAATATTTTTAAAATTTTTGAGAGGTGGTTGACACAAAACATTATGAGTTTCTCAGGTGTGCTAGTGGTCAAGAATCCACCTGTCAATGCAGGAGACAGTGGGCTCGATCCCTGGGTCAGCAAGATCCCCTGAAGGAGGGTAAGGCAACCCACTCTAGTATTCATGCCTGGAGAATCCCATGGACAAAGGAGCCTGGCGGGCTATACTCTATAGGGTTGCAAAGAGTTGGACACAACTGTAGCAACTTAGTATGCACACACATACAACATTATGTTAGTTTTACGTGCACTACATTGTGATTTGACATTTGCATATGTTATAAAGTGATCATCATGATAAGTCTAGCAACCATCTGTCCCATACAAAGTTTTTATAATATCATTGACTGTATTTCTTATCACCATGGCCCATTTATTTAATAACTGAAGGTTTGTATATTTTAAACCCATTCACTTATGTTGACCACTCCTCTAACTACCATCCCTCTGGAAACCACCAGTTTGTTCTCCATATGAGTGTTTCCATTGCTTTCTTTGTTTTGGCTTTTAGAAGTCACATATAAGTGAGATTGTATTTGCCTTTGATTTATTTCTCTTAGCATAATACCCTCAGATTCATCCATGTTGTAGTGTATACACACACACACACACACATATATATATATATATATTTGATGTAGTCTCATCCTTTCATTTATTTTTTATACATCTGAAAAAACTGAAATTATTAAAGTTAAAATATATACAGGAGATCATGTGGCAATGTTGAGATTTAAACCAAAGTCTTTATGACTTGAAATGCCAAACTCTTTATGTAAACTATGCTACCTCCCTAAAAAACCTTCCAAAAATATTCTAAGTAATTTGGAAAATACCTTTACATAAATTAGTTAAGAAGCAATAGGTTGCAAAAACTAAGGAAATCATAGGTCATTCTGAACTCTTTGTTATATTAAAGATAATGCAGGGTGGGAGAGAGTAGTATTGAAACATGCATATTATCATATTTGAAATGGATGTTTGTGAGCATGCTAAGTTGCTTCAGTCGTGTCCAACTCTTTGTGACTCCATGGACTAAAGTTCACCAGGCTCCTCTGTCCATGGGATTATTTAGGCAAGACTACTGATGTGGGTTGCCATACACTCCTCCAGGGAATCTTCCTGACCCAGGAGTTCAATCCATGTCTCTTATGTCTCCTACAATGGCAGGTGGAATCTTTACCATTAGCACCACTTGGGAAGCTCATGTAAGGGATAGTCAGTGGGAATTTGCTGAATTATGCAGGGAACCCAAAGCTGGTGCTCTGTGACAACCTAGAAGGATGGGATGGGAAGGAGGTAGAAGGGATGTTTAAGAGGGAAGGGGCATATGTATACCTATGGTTGATTCATGTAGATGTATGACAGAAACCAACACAATACTGTAAAGAAATTTCTCTCCAATTAAAACCAAATTAAAAAAGATGATCTAATTCTTAAGTCATTTTATTCAATTTTTAGATTACAGTCACATTCAAGTTATAAGGAATTAGGCAAGGGGACTACTGTGTAGGTTGAGCTACAGGATATATACGGAAGACTAACTTCACAGTGAAGGCAGCTTTTCAGAAGCGGTAGAATGGGATTTCAAAGAAAGGCTCTACCATGGAAAAATGCCACTCCTGTTTCTCATTCTTCCCAAGGTTTTCTGCTAATATATAAAAGTCCCACCTAATCAAGAACTGAAAGGTTTGTCTTCATATAATATATACCATCATCTTGAAAAACCATAAATATCTTACAAAGAAAATTTTCAAAACTTATTTGAAGCTGACATTGTTTCTACCTCCTAACACACTTTAAATATCACTGAAATAGTGTTTCTGATTCTTATTAGAGTTTGTCTCCCTGCCCTCAAATACTGGTGAAGAAGCAGCTTTGTGCTGAAATAGCACAGTTTGGAGGTAGCCTGAGTTGATGAATTATATGCCCTTGAACATATGACTTGTATATTCTCATTTCTGAGCTTCAGTTTTTTCCACAGTAAAATAGTGATAAATAGCACTGACCACATTAATTGTGATGGGAATAAATACAATAAGTATGAATTCCAGCCCAATGCCTTTATATGCATTTATTATTATTATTCCTACTACTTATCCAAAGAGTTCCAAACTCCTCTGTCTACATTCAATGACCCTCAACATGCCCAAGTTCCAAACTCCTTTGTTTACATTCAATGACCCTCAACATGCCCAAGTAATACTTCATTTATATGAGAAAACTTAAGACATAAATCCTTATGTGCTTGCTGTAAAGACTAAATTTCCATTTCATATTGATGCATAACTTAATAAATGTAGTACTAAAACTTTTAATCAGTTATTATAGATTAACTTATTTAAGCATCTAAAAATTTGACTATCCACATTAATTTGCAAGCACACATTTCTTCAAAGCAAATCTATGTCCCTCTGTTGAAACAAGTGGATTTTGTTATGCCAAGGAAAACAGCACAGAACCAATTTGAGTCCCAGAAAGTGCAGCACTTTGCAGAGTCACAATTGTTCGACACTAAGAGAGTGATAGAGTCCAACCAGGTAGGTGTTTCCCACCCACCACCTCCCCCTACTGGGTATTAAGAAAAAAAAAAAAAATCAGCAATTGGCTAAAAACAGACACTGCCGTAGGATGTACCATGACATTTGCTATATGTCAAAATCCACAGAAGACATTTGAATCATGAAGTGTCAAAACATAGGTCATGCAGACCCACACATTCTGGACTTACGAAACTAAAATCTTCTACCATCATAAAACATAAAGAAAGAAACTGATGTTAATGAAAAGTATAAGTAGTATATACAAGTAAAGAGTTTTTCCCTCAAAAGTACTAAAAAGTAGCTTTTAGGTAAGAGAAAAACAGTCTGATAATTTAGCTGAATATCAGAGATTACCAGAGTCTAAAAATCACGTCCCTCAGATAAAGCTTTTAACCCTGAAAGAGGAATGTCAAACTGTATTTTAAAATAGTTGGCATTTACTTAATGACTTTTATTTTTGCTTTTCATGGAATGTACATTCATAATATCTGTGTATTAATAAATATTCATCCTTTTGTAATAAGAAAATGTAAGATAATTATACCCAATTATCAGTTAGGAAAGTTAAGACACAAGGTCAAGCAATTGCTTAAAGCAAGTTACTCAGCAGTGGCCACAGGACTGGAAAAGGTCAGTTTTCATTCCAATTCCAAAGAAAGGCAATGCAAAAGAATACTCAAACTACCGCACAATTGCACTCATCTCACATGCTAGTGAAGTAATGCTCAAAATTCTCCAAGCCAGGCTTCAGCAATACGTGAACCGCGAACTCCCTGATGTTCAAGCTGGTTTTAGAAAAGGCAGAGGAACCAGAGATCAAATTGCCAACATCCGCTGGATCATGGAAAAAGCAAGAGAGTTCCAGAAAAACATCTATTTCTGCTTTATTGACTATGGCAAAGCCTTTGACTGTGTGGATCATGATGAACTGTGGAAAATTCTGGAAGAGATGGGAATACCAGACCACCTGACCTGCCTCTTGAGAAATCTGTATGCAGGTCAGGAAGAAACAGTTAGAACTGGACATGGAACAACAGACTGGTTCCAAATAGGAAAAGGGGTACGTCAAGGCTGTATATTGTCACCCTGCTTATTTAACTTATATGCAGAGTACATCATGAGAAATGCTGGACTGGAAGAAGCACAAGCTGAAATCAAGATTGCTGGGAGAAATATCAATAACCTCAGATATGCAGATGACACCACCCTTATGGCAGAAAGTGAAGAGGAACTCAAAAGCCTCTTGATGAAAGTGGAAGAGGAGAGTGAAAAATTTGGCTTAAAGCTCAACATTCAGAAAATAAAGATCATGGCATCTGGTCCCATCACTTCATGGGAAATAGATGGGGAAACAGTAGAAACAGTGTCACACTTTATTTTGGGGGGCTCCAAAATCACTGCAGATGGTGACTGTAGCCATGAAATTAAAAGACGCTTACTCCTTGGAAGAAAAGTTATGACAAACCTAGATAGTATGTTCAAAAGCAGAGACAGTACTTTGCCGACTAAGGTCCGTCTAACTAAGGCTATGGTTTTTCCTGTGGTCATGTATGGATGTGAGAATTGGACTGTGAAGAAGGCTGAGCACTGAAGAACTGATGCTTTTTAACTGTGGTGTTGGAGAAGACTCTTGAGAGTCCCTTGGACTGCAAGGAGATCCAACCAGTCCATTCTGAAGGAGATCAACCCTGGGATTTCTTTAGAAGAAATGACGCTAAAGCCGAGGCTCCAGTACTTTGGCCACCTCATGCGAAGAGTTGACTCATTGGAAAAGACTCTGATGCTGGGAGGGATTTGGGGCAGGAGGAGAAGGGGACGACAGAGGATGTGATGGCTGAATGGCATCACGGACTCGATGGACGTGAGTCTGAGTGAACTCCAGGAGATGGTGATGGACAGGGAGGCCTGGCATGCTGCGATTCATGGGGTCGCAAAGAGTCGGACACAACTGAGCGACTGAACTGAACTGAACTGAACTGAACCTAGTTCATGGCCAATTCAGGGCTGATATCTAGGTCTTTTATATTCTGTCCTTATTTCTTTCTATCATGCCATATTTAATACTTTTCTGTAGCCATTTTAAAATTAACTTTTAGTATAAAATAAATTGCTTCACAATGTTGTGTTAGTTTCTGCTATAAAGCAAAGTTAATCAGCAATATGTATATATATACCCCTTGTTTTGGATTTACTTCTTATTTAGATTACCACAGAGCGCTGAATAGGGTTCCCTGTGCTATACAGTAGGTTCTCATTAGTTATCTATTTCATACCTAGTGTATGTATGTCAATCCCTAATTCCCAATTCATCCCATCCCCATTCCTCCTTAGTACCCACACATTTTTTTGTCTATGCCTGTGTCTCTATTTCTGCTTTGAAAATAAGTTAATTTATACCATTTTTTATAGATTCCACATATATGCATTACAATTGATTTTTTTTTTTCTATTATGACTTACTTCAATCTCTATGACAGTCTCTAGGTTCATCTATGTCTCTACAAATGGCACAGTTTTATTCCTTTTTGTGACTGGGTAATATTCCATTGTATAAATGTACCACATCTTTATCCATTCCTCTATTGATGGACATTTAGGTTTCTTCCATATCCTGGCCATTGTGAATGGTATTGCAATGAACCTTGGGGTACATGTGTCTTTTTGAATTATGGCTTTCTCTGGATAGATGCCCAGGAGTGGAATTTCTAGGTTTTATTGATTGTTTATAAAGTGAAAAGAAACCTCAGCTCCAAAGCGTAACTTGGAAACAGTGAAATCCCATGCACCCATCCAGCCCCATCTGTGCTACATAGAACTGAACATCTCCTTCTTTTCTGAATAGTAGCACACACTCTCTCTGCCTATAAGGCTCTTCTGTCCCTTAACTACCTGGGTAATATCCACTCCTTTGTACATCTATTTAATAGATGTACTCCTACATCTATTTATTAGCCACCTATGAGAACATGCTCCTTGTAAGACAGTTGTCAGCTAGAGGACATTTTCCTTATCTCTATGAGCTTTCAGTCACTTTGGAGGATTAATTGAATAGACCAGCAATGATTTCAGGCAAAATCCTATGGAGGGACAGATGCTTATGGCTCTGGGAGTACAGATGAAACCCCTGACACAATCTAGGGCAGCAGGGATCAAATTTAGTTTGTAAAATAAAGTTCCAGGGATATGTATGAAAATGTCTATTTTTAGATCTCTACTCATTCAGTAAGTCTGGTGTGGAGGTACAAAAGAATTTGCATTTTTAAAGTACATTCCTAGACAATTATGATACAGATGGTTCACGAACCACATTTTGAGAAACCGTACTTTAGAAAAGATGGCTTATATTATTCAATAAGCATACATGAAAATGTGGGCAGAATGCTCCAGATACAAGCAAAGCCTGTACAAAGTCTAGAGTGAGAAAGACCATCACATTTCAAACATTAAAAAATTAAGTTAACTCTGCCTTAAAATAAGAAAAAAGATGATGCTGAAAAAAACAAGGAGGGACCAAGTCGAGTTAAGCAAGTACTTTTCCACGTTCCCAAGGCATTTGCTTCCTTCTATCACACTTCTTTTATTCCACCATTATGTTTACAGTCTGTCTTCCAACTATATTGGTAACTTCTTGCTTTCGGGTAAGAAGCTTTTCTTGCTTTTCTCTTCACCCAATTAGGACACCACACCTAAGACACAGTGTTTCCTAAACTGAAAATGGAATGAATAATTAAGAAACAAATGTTTCCAAATATCAACAACAATGCAACCTGATCAGTGATATTTAGATATATTTCAGACTTCTGTATTCTGGCCACTTATAAGCATTTAGTTTATTTACGTTTATAATCACACTCACAACACATTATGTGGAATTCTCTTTGATGAGGCCCAATCCTGATAAGAATTTCATTAATACGTCTTGCAGCTCTTCCAAGGGTACTCATCAAATATTTCTCTTCATTATTCCCAGTATTTTGTTATCTAAAATTAAATAAACTGCTGTTAGGCAACCTGGGTGACCATGTAAATTAGATTGCTACACATCCCAGTGTCTATTTTCTTCATGACCCCACTGCCAAGGAGATACCTCCAAATGTTGCATGAGAGACTCCCTACCTTTGGGTCCCATACTGAAAGCCCCTTCCTCAGCAAAGACATACTTAGACACCCAACTAAGGAGCACATACTCCCGTGATTCTCAATTTCCAGCATATTTGAAACCAGCTGATTTCCTTTCTAATTAATTGCATCAGACTTTGCAATTTTGTCTGTGTGTGTGTGTGTGTGTATGACATTGCTTCACCTTTTAGGTACCACTCCATACCATCTATTTTATGATGAAAATGTCCTTATTTGTTTACTGCTAACTACGTGTTGTTGCTGTTCAGTCACCAAATCATGTCTGACTCTTTGTGACCCCATGGACTATAGCACACCAGTCCTCTCTGACCTTCAGTATTTCCCAGAGTTTGCTCAAACTTATGTCTATTGAGTCAGAGATGCTATATACTAACATATTATTTTGGGCATGCTGCTGCTGCTACTGCTAAGTGACTTCAGTCATGTCCGACTCTGTGCGACCCCAGAGACGGCAGCCCACCAGGCTCGCCTGTCCCTGGGATTCTCCAGGCAAGAACACTGGAGTGGGTTGCCATTTCCTTCTCCAATGCATGAAAGTGAAAAGTGAAAGTGAAGTCTCTCAGTCGTGCCTGACTCTGTGCGACCCCATGGACTACAGCCCACCAGGCTTCTCCATCCATGGGATTTTCCAGGCAGGAGTACTGAAGTAGGGTGCCATTGAAGTTGCTAAACAAATGTCTTTTGGATGATTAATTAAGTCTGAATTGTATAGGACCTGACATATGATAGGCATTGCATTACTTTTCTTTATGTAAAAATATATACCTATAGATAAATAGAAGATGAATAGATGATAGATGCTAATATAAGAAACATAAAAATAACCAAGGTGATTCAGTCAACAAAAATTCTGCCCTTTGAGAATTCATTATCTCCAGTGAACATCTCATAAGCTAAATTATATTTTCACTTTTTAATTGGGTTGTGTTGATTATTTATTTGATGTCACCCCAGAACCAGACAACTCACATGTCTTGATTCATATCTCTGTTGTTTACTCTGTTAAAGGAAATGAGCAAAGCTAGAACCCTACTTGTCCCAAAAGAGTCTTTTAACAGAGTACAAAAATAACGTATAGACATATATTCTGCTCTGTTATGGAATTGCTAGCTGTTAAGTCAAAAGTACCAAAAGAGTAAAAGCCACACTGAGCACCTCCAGAGATCTGATGTTATTTCTTTTTGTTTGTTTGTTTGTTTACAGAGGTAGGCATAATGTATATTTTGTGAGGAGGTTTTCTGCTGAAAGTCACAGAAAATACAGTTTGCAGAGATTTAAACATTACAGGGAAGCTGTCTCAAATAATAAGTTTAGAGACAAGGATAATTCTGAGCATGGAGTTTCAGGGCTTCTTCTGTGTGGCTATCTCATATTCAGGCTGGAACCAGGGGTTGTGCTGTTCCAGGTATCACATCTAGATGCAATGATGTCCAGAAGCAATATATAGATACATAAACAAAAGCTGCTTCAATTTTGTGCTGTTTTTCTTTTTGAAAATAGAGAATCCTTTCTCAGAACCACATACATACAGCATCCCTGCAGACTCCTAGTTGGCCATACTGTGTTCCAGGTTTGTGCTACTCCAATCACTGGCAAAAGAGAGGGACCGTAAGCATTTGCTTAGATCATCAGTTTTCAAGACCTGTTTTCAGTTTCCAGGTCCATTTTCTGTATTTAAAACCTTGAAGAGATTTTAGATATCTATATTTGTTTTGTATATATCAATATCCATTGTGTTAAAAATTAAAAACTGAAAATATTTTAAAAGAACCCATAGCACACATGCCATTAGTTGACCAAGTGGTGATATCATTACATATCTTGGAGCCTCTGAAAAACTCCATTCTGTATGTGTAAGAGACAAGAGTGACAAAAGTTAATTAATATCGATTATCAAAATGAAGATAACTTTGACCTTGTGGATTTCCTGAAAGTGTCTCAGGATTCCACTCTCCCAGTCACCAAACTTTGAGAACCACTGGCTCAGACCAGTGAGGAGGAATCTTCAGGGATTGCAGATGATGACACCATTTCCTGGAGCACATGAATTCTTCAAGGAGCATAAATGTTTAAATAAAATTGGAACTGAGTTATAAAAGGAAAAAAATAAGTCAAAACAGATGTTCAGTAAGCAATCAACACTGTCAGCTGCATACATACAAGCCAAACTCTGGAAGGAAAGAAGGAATAAAGGAAGCAAGGGAGAGAAGTGAGGAGGGAGGAAAGGAGGGAGAACGAGAGGCAAGGAAAGAAAGAAAGGAAAAGAGGTATTCAAAAATAACTACCTTTTAAACTGTGTGTATCCACCTCCCTCCATACACACATTCAGTTTTAGAAAGCTATTTTTGATAAGTCATATATTGACCTCTGCAAAAATCCCCATGTCTAGGTTGAATGACCAAAATTTGGCTGCCCTGTATGAGGAGAAAATGCACTCTTCTCTAGGACTTGAATGGATATTGGCCATAGGCAAAAATTTCCCTGCTGTTGATAATTATATTTAGTGCTACTCTGTATGTGTGTGTGTGTGTGTGTGTGTGTGTGTGTGTGGTGCCAATTATCATCTATTCCGGTACTTAGCTGTATCACAGGCCTCATACTACTTGACAATATTATATATCACTCAGAAAGACTTTTGAAGTACTGCCCCATAAAAATACTAGGAGATATTGATTACTGAGCATCATAGATTAAGTGGTGAAGTATCAGGCGAAGGGCACACACTAACTTTAAGACTTGGAAAAGACAGCAGTGTAGCATTATATCCACTATGCGC
The DNA here is from genome assembly GCF_032405125.1 of Capricornis sumatraensis. Taxonomy (NCBI): domain Eukaryota; kingdom Metazoa; phylum Chordata; class Mammalia; order Artiodactyla; family Bovidae; genus Capricornis; species Capricornis sumatraensis. The sequence continues at coordinate 121,382,446 of NC_091071.1, read as the reverse complement.
ATAAGGAAAATAATATCAGAGAAATTCAAAGTCACTGTACTGGAAATTCCTAGCACTTCCATTATGTATTTTTCTTTACATGCATACTTACCTTAGAATCACAGAGCAGAGCTGAACACTCAAGCCCCCAACTTGTCTATCTTTACAAAATGGCTCCTCTTGTCATTTTACACAGCCAACTAATGCAGATAAATCAGTATATGCTGGCTACAGAAAACTTCATTGAGGAGGGGCCATTCTCAAATCTCATGGGATAAGGTGTGGATTTGGAGGTGAGGAAAGCAGCACATTAGGTACAGAGGCAGGGACAGTCTTGAACTCCAAGTCCTAGCAGTTCTGTGTGTATAGCAATGACTGATCCTTGCCTGGCAGCTGATCTTTCTTGGAAACTAACCTTTCTGTTCTGCTCCCAGGCCTGGGGAAGGACAGAAGGCATATTTGTCTTTGTGTGTATAGATTATTATCCAACATATAATTGGTAACTTTTATATTAAATGAAAATAACTATTCAAATACTTCTAACATGATGATCATAAAGCAACCCCTTCATCTCTCTAAGCCTCAGATTTCTTGTAAGTAAAATTGATCATTGTGTATCCCCCAAGATTTGGCTTACAAGACACATGGTGTGGCAGAGAATAAGCTCTCTCTCTCCAAACATTCACATCCTAATTTCCAGAACCTGTGAATATTTTACTTTACTTGGCAAAGAAGATTTTGCTAATATGAGTTGCATTATATTCAATATGATCATAAGGATCCATATTAAAATACAGACAAGAAAGCCAGCCAGAAGTAGAAGATATGATGACAGAAGTAAGAGATTCTAGCAATTTGAGGAAGGGGCTACAAGCCAAAGAGTGCAAGTAACCACTGTAAGCAGGAAATAGAAAGGAAACAGCTTCTCCCTGATGCCTTCAAAAAGAACATAGCTCGGCTGACACCTGAATTGTAGCTTCATAAATCTCACTTAAGATTTCTAACCTCAAGATTATAAGATAAATTTGCATTGTTTTTAAGCCACCAATTTTGTAATAGTTTGTTAATATACCAATAGGAAAAAAATAAACATAAGAACACTCTGAGAATGCTAAAATGGTTCTACACTCTACATTCAAAATGTATTCAGCTATCAATATTTTAGTGGCTATAAGGCAATAATAATTTTATTATTTAAATATTTATACTTCATAATATTAGCCATTGTAAACAGTCTCCACTTTGTCCAGGCCCAAATTGCGTGAATTTCAGTTACCATGATTTAAATAACAGCAATCCTCCAACAACATGATTTAAGCTTCAGTGACTATAATTTAAGCATGAGTAATTGCATAATGTTCAAACTCTGCTGCTAGATCTTCAGCCCACAAATTAACCTATAAATAACATATGCACATCAAGATTAGTAATCAATCACATTATTTCTTTTGAAGTCTGCAGGTGACTTGGCCACTGTGCCATTGCTTATTTAAATAATACACAGACAGCAAAATGCATAATTGTGTTGCTTCTTTGTATCTCAGTAATAAATCCATGTGACATTTTACAAAAAAAAATAGATAACCAAAAGAGGGAATTGGTCAACAAGATGATTTTATGGCAAAGAAACAGAAAATGAGAAGACTGTAAGTGAAATTTAAATGTAAATGGATTTATAGAAGAGCTGACCATGGAAATGCTGACAGTGACAGTGTTTGAAAGATTGTAGATCTGCAGCCACAGGAAATTAGTGAAGGTGATGGGAATCGATATAAATGAGGTGGTTCATGACAAACAGAATGACAGTGTCCCAGAGGAAGTGATGCTAGCAAAAACTCCACATTAAAGGAACTATCGAAGACATCTCATGACATTGAAAACACAAAGGATGAAATGTCATAAGCCGATCCAAACTTTAAAAGCAGTATGACAGCTCACGAAGGCACAGAAAAGATGCTCCCTCCATATTCAGTCACACAGCTAGAAGGCAAACACTTCTCATATGCTTCTTGAGGGTTTTTTGGCAAGCCTATGATATACCCTAATTCTCAGTGTTTCTGATATTTAGATTACAGTGTACTATGTTCTCATGACATTAAGATTTTTTTTCCCAGTTTCAGTTTGTGTGGTCACTTTTTCAGTTCTGCCATATTATATAAAGGAAGGACAACTTCTATAATATTCACATATGAAAGGATTGCTTATTAAGTGCCAAATGCTGCTTTGCTGCTGCTGCTGCTAAGTCGCTTCAGTCATGTCTGACTCTGTGCGACCCCGTAGACGGCCTCCCACCAGTCTTCTCAGTCCCTGGGATTCTCCAGGCAAGAACACTGGAGTGGGTTGCCATTTCCTTCTCCAATGCATGAAAGTGAAAAGTGAAACTGAAGTCGCTCAGTCATGTCCGGCTCTTAGCGACCCCATGGACTGCAGGCCACCAGGCTGCTCCGCCCATGGGATTTTCCAGGCAAGAGTACTGGAGTGGGTTGCCATTGCCTTCTCCAAATGCTGCTTTAAGTACCCATAATACTTAATCATTTTCTGTGTTATTATGCCTATTTCAAAGGTGAGAAAATGGAGACAAATGAGGTTAAACAATACAAAGGAACAGCCAATAAGTGATGGAGCTAGGATTTGAATCCAGCCTAAGTAAACTTATTCTCAGACTGCAGGGCACTACATCTGCTTGTATAACTGTCAACACTCCTAAGACATCAATTATCTGCCTGTCTTTGCTCTGCTCAAGTCAGATAAATGGTCGTGTTGTGATGTGTGTTATCACAACAACTTTATAAAATAAGGACTATGTAATTCTTATGCCACAGGTGAGTGAAATTAAGGTTTGGAGATGTTAAGTAACTTGTCCAAGGTCTCACAATAAATGTGAAAGCCTGATATCAGACAAAGAGGATAGGTGTGGCAAAGGTAGTGACACAATATATTTTCTTGAATAACTTCAGTGTTTGACAAATACCATATGATACTATTTATGTGTGGAATCTAAAAATATAATATAAATGAACTTATTTATGAAACAGAAATATACTCACACATAGAAAACAAACATAAGGTTACCAAAAGGGATAGGTGGGTGGGAAGGAGATATGGGAGTTTGGAATTAATATATTCACACTACTATATATAAAATAGATAAATACAAGGACCTACTGCGTAGCACAGAGAACTGCATTCAATGTCTTACAATAGCTTACAGTGGAAAAGAATTTGGAAAAGAATATATATGTACATATTTTTGCTGTACACTTTTAACTAACACAACATTATAAATTAATTATTCTATAATTTAAATAATTGTCTTTGAAAAAAAATGTGTTCAGTGATTGAACCTTGAAATTCCATTCTGCATGTGTTTTTTATAACCTCTGTAAATTTTTTTCCTGAAATTATTAAGCTATTTTAGCAAAGTGTGCTAAAGTGTACTTTAGCAAAGTATGAGTCAAATTCTCTTCCTCTCTTCAAGCTAACTGGCTGGCAACCTCATTTTTTAAATAAAGGGTTATGGCAAAGATAAGGAGGGGAGAGAAAATAGTAAAGTGTTTCTTCTTTTTTTTTTTAATGAAACCACCAGCATTGAAGGCAACTAGAAGTTAGTCCTGCCAGGAAAATTCTAAGGGTCATTGGGGAATACATACCTAAGCAGGATTTATCCCCATGAATGGTAAGAAACTGGAATATTTATACACTAGCTCTCAGACATTAAGTCCTTGATACTTTGAGTTTGTGACATGAATAGGCAAAGCATGTTTCAGTGGCCAGAGAAAGCCCTCAGCAAAATAATTCCAGGTGCTGGAAGTTATAAATGACCTGCACTGAAGTGGTAAAGGGAAGAGAATAGGACAGAGCACCAATACAGTCTTCTGGAATAACTGTGGGCAAATTACTGAAATTTAACTGAAGAATGTGCACCTTTGTTAAGTGAAAAATACAATTGTACAAGGGCATATTTAATAAAACCAAAGACCTCCTCAAATTTTATGTCATCATTCTAGAATAAACCTTTGCTTATTGTCTAAAGTAATAAAGAGAACAGTACAAGGTTTAAAAAAAAGTTACTAATTTTTAATTTCCTCTTCTCTTAAATTAGGATAAAAGGAACTAATATAAAAAGCAAAGCAATTGTACTGAATTCTATATACATCATTATTTTTAATAATTCAAAGGCCTTCCCTTGTGGAATTCAGATTTAGAATAAAGTTGGGTAGGTAGTTAGGGTCAATAGATAATAATTGACTGAAACTCAGTTATTCTATTAAAAATAACAGTACATAATTCTCTTTAAATATGCATTCCCTTCATCCTAGAAACAACAGAGATAACAGTGGAGATAATATTATCTTAGTTTAAATAACCCAAATAACATAATAAAAGCAAAGAGAAAATATTAACAGGAAATGCCTTACATGAAAAGAAAAGCACCCAACTATCATGTTAGTCTAGCAAATGTTGGCATTTGCAGTAACAGATAAGAGAATTTACATTTTAATTTAATTGATTAAAAACTAGCTATGTTATATAAAAGCACTTGAGTATATGACTACAAAAGTATTACACAGTATGATCCACAGCTTAGAAAATATGATACCACAGCTTAGAAAAGAGCTCTTTAGCTAGAGAAGACAAAGAAAGCTGTATTTAATAATTCTATTCTTTATGTTTCTCATCTGCCAAGTTTTCTTTCTGGTCTGAATTCCAAGGGAATTCCTTTTGTAATTTCCATTTTCAGATTCCCCTTCCATAACTGTGCCTCAGTATAGCATTTAAATATTAGGCAGTCACTGTGCCCTAAGCAATGTACATGCAAATATTTTATACATATATGTGCTTACACAAACACTGCACACACAATATTATTTAGCTATGTAGGCAATCGTAATAAGTAGCAGTTATTATTTCTGTTTTACAACACACAATATTGCATAGGAACCTGGAATGTGACAGGAGATGGCCAGCCTGAGCATCAGTAATTTAGGAATCAGTGAACTAAAATGGATGGGAATGGGCACATTTAATTCAGATGAACATTTTATCTACTATGGTGGGCAAGATTCCCTTGGAAAGAATGAGATAACTTGCACAGCCAACTAAAGATTCCAAAATGCAGTGTTTGGTTGCAGTCTCAACAATATTGTAAAGTAATGAGCTTCCAATTAAAATAAATAAATTTATATTAAAAAATGACAGAATGATCTCTGTTAATTTCCAAGCAAATTGTTCAACAACACAGTAATCCAAATCTATGCCTTAACCACTAATGCCAAAGTAGCTGAAGTTGAATGATTCTATGAAGACCTACAAGACCTCTTAGAACTAACACCAAAAAAAAAAAAAAAAAAAAGATGTCCAAAGATGTCCTTTTCATCATAGAGGACTGGAATGCAAAAGTAGGAAGTCAAGAGATACCTGGAGTAACAGTCAACTTTGCCCTTGGAGTACAAAATGAAGCAGGGCAAAGGCTAACAGAGTTTTGCCAAGAAAATGCACTGGTCACAGAAAACATTCCTTTCCAATAGCACAAGAGATGACTTTACACATGGACATCACCAGATGGTCAGTACTGAAATCAGATTGATTTTATCCTTTGCAGTAAAAGATTGAGAAGCTCTATACAGTCAGGTAAAACAAGATCTGGAGCTGACTGTGGCTCAGATAATTAACTAGTTATTGAAAATTTCAGTTTCAAATTGAAGAAAGTAGGGGAACCACTAAGCCATTCATGTATGACCTAAATCAAATCCCTTATGATTATACAGTGGAGGTGACAAATAGATTCAAGGGACTATATCTGATAGACAAAGTGCCTGAAAAACTATGGACGGAGGTTGATAACACTGTACAGGAGGTGGTATTAAAACCATCCCCAAGAAAAATAAATGCAAAAAGGCAAAGTGGTGGTTTGAAGAACTTTACAAATAGCAGAGAAAAGAAGAGAGGTGAAAAGCACAGGAGAAAGGGAAAGATATACCCAACTGAATGCAGAGTTTCAAAGAATAAAAAAAGAGAGATAAGAAAGTCTTCCTAAGTGAACAATGCAAAGAAATACAGGAAAACAATATAATAGGAAAAACTAGAGATCTCTTTAAGAAAACTGGAAATACAAAGGGAACATTTCATGTAAAGATAACACAATAAAGAACAAAAATAGCAGGGACATAACAGAAACAGAAGAGAGCAAAAAAAGGTGGCAAGAACAAAAAGAAGAACTATACAAAAAAGCTCTTCATGAGCAATATGACCATGATGGTGTGATGACTCACCCAGAGCTAGACATCCTGGAGTGTGAAATCAAGTGGACCTTAGGAAGGATCACTACAAACAAAGCCAGTGAAGGTGACAGAATTCCAGTTGATCTATTTCAAATCCTAAAATCCTAAAAGATGATGCTGTTAAAGAGCTTCACTCATTATTCTAGTAAATTTGGAAGACTCAGCAGTAACCACACAATAAGAAAAGGCCAGTTTTCATTGCAATCTCAAAGAAAGGCATTGCCAAAGAATGTTCATGTTACCACATAATTGCTCTCATTTCACATGCTAGCAAAGTAATGCTCAAAATCCTTCAAGCTACGCTTCAACAGTACATGAACCAAGAACTTCCAGATGTGCAAGCTGGATTTAGAAAAGGCAGAGGAACCAGAGATAAAATTGCCAACATACACTGGATCATAGAAAGCAAGGGAATTCCCCCTTCCCCCTGAAAAAAAAAAAAAAAAATCTACTTCTGTGTCACCAGCTTCCCTGGTGGCTCAGAGGTTAAAGCATCTGCCTGGAATGCAGGAGACCCGGGTTTGATCCCTGGGTTGGGAAGATCCCCTGGAGAAGGAAATGGCAACCCACTCCAGTACTCTTGCCTGGAGAATCCTATGGAGGAAGGAGCCTGGTAGGCTACAGTCCATGGGGTTGCAAAGAGTCAGACACGACTGAGTGACTTCACTTTCACTTTCACTTTCTATGTCATTGACTATGCTAAAGCCTTTGACTGGGTGGATCACAAGAAACTGTGGAATATTCTTAATGAGAAGAGAATACCAGACCACTTTACCTGTTTTCTGAGAAACCTGTATGCAGGACAAGAAGCAACAGTTAGAACTGAACATGAAACAACAGACTGGTTCCAAATTGGAAAAGGAGTATGTCAAGGCTGTATATTGTCACCATGCTTATTTAACTTCAATGAAGAGTACATAACGTGAAATATGGGGCTCGATGAAGCACAAGCTGGAATTAAGACTGCTGGCAGAAATATGAATAAACTCAGATATGCATATGATACCACTCTAATGGCAGAACGTGAAGAGGAAGTAAATAGTCTCTTGATGAAGGTGAAAGAAGAGAGTGAAAAATCTGGCTTACAACTCAACATTCAGAAAACTAAGATCATGGAATCAGGTCCTATTACTTCATGGCAAATAGATGCAACAAATGTGGAAACAGAGTCAGATTTCATTTTCTTGGAATCCAAAATCAATGTGGATGGTGACTGCTGCTGTGAAATTAAAAGATGCTTGCTCCTTGGAAGAAAAGCTATGACAAACTTAAATAGAGTATTAAAAAGCAGAGATATCACTTTGCTAACAAAGGTCTGTATAGTCAAATCTATGGTATTTCCAGTAGTCATGTATAGATGTGAGAATTGGACCATACAGAAGGATGAGCACCCAAGAACTGATGTTTTAAACCGACTCATTGGAAAAGACTCTGATGCTGGGAAAGATAGAAGGCAGGAGGAGAAGGGGGTGACAGAAAATGATATGGTTGGATGGCATCACTGATTTAATAGACATGAGTTTGAGCAAATTCAGGGAGATAGTGAATGACAGGGAAGCCTGATGTGCTGCAGTTTAGGGGGTCACAAAGAATCAGACACAACTTAGCAACTGAACAACAATACCAACTTCTGTTTTACATTAAAAAAAAAAAAGTGAGGCCTAGATAAAATGAGGAAGTTATTAAGATATTAACCATTGTTGAGCCAAGCTTCAGACTCAATCTTCTCCCCAGGGCCATTGCATTCTCCTGTTCTTATAATCTACACAAGTTAAACTGCATTCAATTATTCAGATGAGTCTCTAACTGATGCTTAATAAATAAGTAGCTCTCTCCCAAATGACAGATATAGACTATAGACATTTAAGGAGGTGGGACCACTAACTAAGATATAAAAGTAAGTTAAACTCACCTTCCATTGTTCGAGGAAACTCTAGATGGCATTCTTACATTGCTTTTGATCCCTGAAGATAGTTATCCATGAACCAAAGGACTGCAGTGGAAAATTTGAATTTGGTGCTTTTCAGTGTCACTGACATGCTGAAATGCAAATTGCAATTGCTAATAATGTAGATGTTACTCATAGAATTTTAGAGCTTCCAGGAGCAAAGTCCAAGGAAAGATAAAAAGTTTCATACCACATTTATATGAGGAAGAAGATTTTTCTGATTGACTTTCTAGGGGCAGCCTAAATGGCTTCGGGCAGTTTCAGAACTCAATCCCTCACTGTATTAGTCACATTTCTCCAGAAAACATATATATATATATATATATATGATGAAGAAAGGCCTCTTGTGATGATGGAAGCTGAAAAATCCCAAAATCTGCAACCAGCACACAAGAGGAACAGGAAAGTCAATGGTGTGGTTCCAGTCCAAAGCCAGGAGGCTCCAGAAAAGAAAGAGACCAAAGAAAAGCCAAATTTGAAAACCACAAAGGATCTAGAACCAGCTCTGCCTTTTTATTTGATTCTACTGATTGGATGAGGCAATCTGCTTTACTTAGTCTACTGGTTCAAATGCCCATCTACTCCAGAAACACCTCTCAAACACACCAGTATCATGTCTGACCCACTGTCTGGGTCCATGGATCAGCCAAGCAGACACAAAAATAACCATCATCTCCAATTTCTAAAGAGAACAACACATCCTCTAGCCTCCCATAGCTGAAATTTCCTTCCCAACCTCCCACAAAGGAAGAGCTCTTATCAAGTATTAAAATTTCACAATATGTCAATTACAAAGATGTGAGACATATATAAACGGTACACACAGAAGTTTTCAGCCATAGAATAGATACCACCATGATCCTCTGATAAAGTCGATTGTAATGAAGTCCTGAGCAATCTTGAGACACAGAATTTATGACAGGGACAGACAGAGAACAGGGGACTGAGAAAGCTTGAAGTCTTGAGTCTTATTGGTGACCTCAAGTCTTTGGAGAGCCTTGTTCATCCCCCCTTTTAAATCCCTGGGCATGCCCAACAGCAAGAGTTCCACATGTCTTCAATCTGCCAACCCTAAAGTAAAACTAAGAGCTTTAGGTGGCTTGTCACAAAATTTCTAGGGGTTAGGAATTTGTGATCCAAGAGGTCTAAGGATTCTCAAAGCAATCATACTGCAGAATCCAGGTCGTAGTGAAAGTGGGTGACATGTGTGTGTGCTGAGTCCTTTCAGTTTTGCCCCAGTCTTTGAAATCCTATGGACTGTAGTCCACCACGCTCCTCTGCCCATGGGATTTCCCAGGCAAGAACACTGGACTGGGCTGCCATTTCCTCCTGCAAAGGATCTTCCCGATTCAGAGATTGAACCCATGTCTCCAGGGGCTCCTGCATTGGCAGGATTCTTAACCACTGAGCCACCTGGGAAGCCCAAAGTGTGTGCCATGTGACTCCAAATCACACAGATTAAGAAAAAGAAAAGCTGAAGAGTAGCCAGGATGCCCATATGCAGAAGTAATAATATATTTCAAAACAAAATGATAATTCTCAGACAGTCCAGTGGCTGAGCACTTGTCTGCAGTGGGAAGAGTCAGTGAACAGAACACAGTTATAGGAAACCAAGGATGTAGGCATGGTCCACAAATGGGTGCAAAGTACAAAGGAACTGTGCCACCTATTGAGGTAGAGAGGGAAAGCTTAACATTAAAAATGTTAAATATCATATAAATATACAAACTTCTGCTTTAATATAATGATTGAATTCATTCCAGTATTTTAACTCAGAATTGCATAAAGCTCAGTGTCCTTTTTCCTTTCTTCAGATATTGAAAAGCATTTTTACTAACAGCCTAGGAGCTCGTCAATTTAGGTCAGAAAAATTGACTTTCAGTTGCCTTTGTTTGATTTTGTTTGTTTAGTTTTAATAGTGTGAAAAATGACTTTGACATTAGGATTTTTGAAAGACAAAGTTTATAAAATTTCCATATATCACAAAATCCTATAATGTTCAACATTAGAATAAACTTCAGAGAGCATCTGGTAGACCCTGACATTTCAAAGAGGATGAATTTGCAGCCAAGAGATTTTAAGCAGCTGCTGAATAACTCAACTCTTGTGATTTCAGACACTCCTCTGCCTCCAAGTCTACTCCCTGTTCCTACTCTGGTTGTTAATATAATCTCTGCATAGTACATATTACAAAAAAACTTTGGAATGTCATAGTGATTGTTTTTTTTTTTTTTAATTTTAAATAATCTATATTTGAGGCTTAGCAAGGTAAAGTGGAGCAGCATGTTTTCATGCTCAGAGATACACAGAGGTATGGTCTTCAAAAGAATAAATACAACTAGGAGTCCTCTTTAAAAATGTCTTTGTGTTAATAAGGAGTGTGGTGAGAGTGCAAGGAACACAGCTCACATTGCAAGATTTCCTGGGTTGTTCCTGCTTTTCAAAGGCAGCAGTTTCCCTTCTAGACATGTACCTAAGAAAATCTAAACCAGCTATTCAAATAGATGCATGTACATACATGTTCATAGAAGCACTATTTACAACAGTCAAAAGATGGAAATAACTCAGTAGATCAATGGATAAACACAAAGTGGTAAGACCATACAATGGAATATTATTCAATCATAAAAAGGAGTGAGGTATTAACACATGCTACAATGTTTCTGAGCCTCAAAAACTAGGCTAAGTGGAAAAAGTCAGACATAAAAGGTCACAAAATGATGTGATGCCATTTATTGGAAATATCCTGAATAGGTGAGTCAATATAGATGGAAAGCAGATGGTTAATTGCAAAGGGTAGGGAGGAAGGGGGTATAGGAAGTAATTGATTGTCAGTTCAGGGTCAATTTTCTGGGTAATGTTTTCAAACTAGCCAGAGGTAATAGTTGTGCAATATTGTAAATATATTAGATACCTCTGTAGACTTTAAAATAGTTAAATTTATGTTATGTGAATTTTACTTCAATAAAAAATATAGAGAAAAGGTGAGAAGATGGTCTATTGATGATTCAACTTGGCTAGACCACAATACTAGTGTTGTTCAATAAAACACTAATTCAGGTGTTGATGTGAAAGTATGTTGTCGATGTGAATAAAATCCACAATCAGTTGACTGATTGTCCTAGATAATCTGGATTGGTCTGATGCAATCAGGTACAAGGCTTTATGGACAGAGGGGCTCTTCAAGCTCTCTGAAGTATTCCTTGTTGTTTGTCTATTTTATATGTAGTAGTGTGTATGTGGGCTTCTCTTGTGACTCAGCTGGTAAAGAACTCACCTGCAATGCAGAAGACGTGGGTTCGATCCCTGGGCTGGGAAGATCCCCTGGAGAAGGGAAACGCTACACAGTCCAGTATTCTCACCTCAAGAGGGTTGCAAAGGGTTAGACACAACTGAGCAACTTTCACTCACCCAGTGTGTATATGTTAATCCCAAACTCCTAATTTACTCTCCCCACCCCACCCCCACAGGGAACTATACACACTATCATATAATAACCTATAATGGAAAAGAACTTGAAAATTACACACACACACACACACACACACACACATTTACTTCTCCAGGGGATCTTCCTGACCCAAGGATCGACCCTGGATCTCCCACATTGCAGGCAGACTCTTTACCATCTGAGCCACCAGGGAAGGCCCCCATATATACACATATATATAAACACTTTTCTGTACACTTGAAACTAACACACTGTATTTGGACTTCATTTTTAAAATATGAGAGGAAAAAAGAAAATAAAGGATTCCTAAGTGAGACAGGGAAAAACAAATATGATGTTGCTTATATGTGGAATCTTAAAAAATAGTATATAAGTTAACTTATTACAAAATAGGGTCACAGATGTAGAAAGCAAACTTATGATTACCAAGGGAGAAAGGTGGGGAGGGATAAACTGGGAGACTGGGATTGACATTATACACTTCTATATATAAAACAGATAACAAAAAGGACCTACTCTATAGCACAGGGAACCCTATTCAATAGTCTACAATGATCTATATGGGAATTGAACCTAAAAAAAGAGTGAATGTATGTATATGAATAACTAATTCACTTTGCTGTACAGCAGAAACTAACACAGCATTGAAAATCAACTATACTCCAATAAATATTAATTAGAAAAACATTCCTCTTGTGGTTAGCCCATGTCTGACAGTTCCAGCTGCACTTTCTGATGGCCCACCTTGTGTCAGACCTCTGTAATCATCTGAACCAATTATTTGCAATGAGTCTCAATATATTATCTCTCACAAGTAGGCTTCACAGGTGGAATCCCAACTGATACAAGCAGATTCTAAATTTGAAGATTTGTCATTCAAAGGCCTTTGCTTTCTCTTAACCAGTTTTGCAACAATTCCCTCATAAAGACAGAAATCCTAGAGAAAGAGGAAATATTTCCAATCAGTGTGCTCTAGAACTTCAGTCACCTGTAGGCACTGGAGAAATAAAAAGTGTTATGATGGGGTGGGATTATGACAGATAGACAAGGAAATGCCTACAGTTGGGGTCAAGGATGATCACTGGAAAACAAACCAAATAAATAAATAAATAAAGACTTGAAAGAACATTTCCTCAGCAGACCATTAGACCCATCCATCTTCCTCCCCAGACTGACTTTCAGAACCACCCGCCCTCCAAGAGGGAGATTGGAAAAGTCTTTCTTAGGAAATATGCTTATTCCAAGAAGAATGCCTCAAAGACAAAGTTGGAGTTTTTTCTATTAAAGACTCAGTGCAGCCTTTAGTGCAGCCCTTAATCAGTGCATTATAACCCCTCCATTCTTAAATACAAGCAGATAACTCAGGGTCATCGAAAATGTGATGAAATCTTCTAATAGGAGTGAGAAAGACCAACTGACATAACAGAAAAAGCAACTAAGGGAAAACAACTATGTAGAAATAAGCAAAAGAAAGATAGATATACATGCACAGATTGTTAAATATACTGAAAGTGGTATGAAAAGATAATTCAACCTTGAAACCTCATGTTTATATCCAAGAGCTAAGCTGGTTGCCACGTATAAAAGTTTTATTCATACCTTTCAAGAATCACCCTACTAACACGTGTAGCCAAAGCCTCCCACCTCCCACAACACAGCAAATTAACCACCACAGGACCTGAGATAATGTGAACTTCTGCTGGACTGGAAGATACAAGTGAGACTTGGTGTTCAGAGATCTGGAGAAACTGATGCAATGTGCATTTGAGACACTTCCTAGTGGAAAAACACTCTTGCTCAACATAGCTAGAAATGATTTGTTCATAAACAAGGAAGGGCCTGATCTTACACTCAAGATCAGTAGGGGAACAGTATTCTGGCTAAAGGTGGTTTTATTTTTCTATATATTAATCCCAAACTCCTAATTTATCCTTCCTCCCATTGAAAGTAAAAGTGAAAGGTGCTCAGTTGTGTCCAACTCTTTGCGACCCCATGGACTGTACAGTCCATGGAATTCTCCAGGCCAGAATATTGGGGTGGGTAGTTTTTCTCCTTCTCCAGAGTATCTTCCCAACCCAGGGATCGAATCCAGGTCTCCTGCATTGCAGGCAGATTCTTTACCAGCTGAGCCACAAGGGAAACCTTTCCTCCCTTTATCCCCCTTTGATGACCATAAGTTTGTTTTCTATGCCTGAGTCTGTTTCTGTTTCATAAATAAATTCCTCTGTGTCATATTTTAGACTCCACATATAAGCATATCATATGATATTTGTCTTTCCTTTTTGACTTACTTCGCTTCATATGATAATCCCTAGGTCCATCCATGTTGCTTCAAATGGCACTATGTCATTCTTTTTTTATAGTTGAATAATATTCTGCTGTCTAAATGTACTACAACTTATCTATCCATTTCTCTATTGATGGACATTTAGGTTGCTTCCATGTCTTAGCTATTGTAAATAATGCTGCTGTGTACACTGGGGTGCATGTAGATGGTCTTTTATTTGATTTCTCTTCTCTCTGGCTTCTTAATATTCTTAGAATCTAATTTCCATGAGTTAGAGTTCCATTGCTTTATTATTCCTACTTGTGTGCAACTTTATGTCCCTACCTAGTCCCCTGGATTTTTTCAGGCCAGAACCAAGCACATGCCCTTCTCCAGTCATCTCAGCACATCTAGCTACTGGAATATGCATCCTGGCAGAGGCTTGGCAAGTGTCAGCTGATAGACTGATGGGTTAATTCTCACACCTCCTCCAGTCTCACTTGGGTTGATGTATGGCACACTTGCTAGGATGGTGGTAGCTGGGCTCAGTTGTGACTGTGAAAAACATGAGCTTCAGTTGCTCATCTGGTATTTGCCAACCACTGGGTCCAGTTCCATTACTCCACTCAAAACCCCTAAACTAAGTGTGGTTTAGGGAGACTGAGTGCCCAGTGTTGTCCAAGATGGTTTCATGTTTAGCACTGGTAACCCCATGTCCCTGGAAATGACTAAGTCTTTGGCCAACCATTCTGAAAACAGGCAATCTGTCTGTAATACACTAATTAAAAGAGCTGTGTTTGTAAAATACACACAGAAAACAGAGCACAAAGGCTTGTACTACAAATGGTAGTGATAAAAATGTGGATAACAGCACATCTCTGCCTTCAAAGACTGCCGTTAGCCCCAGGGAAACAGTTATACACAGAGATAAGAAATACAAGTCTGGGAATTGTGAGCAAACTCAGGGCAGGGAGAGACATCCTACAAAGTAGTGGACTGGTCTGTGGTTCTTCTCCCTGTACTGGATGATAACCATTTCACAAATCCCAAAGCAGCTGAGCAGGCCTGGGGTGTTGGCTTAAAGGAGGAGTATAAAGTATCAGCTTTTTAATCCATTGTAACATGCCCTGCGTGGGTAAACATGGGCCCAGGCTTGATCAGAATGGTTTAATTTCCCTCTGCAATGACTACACAGCTATAACTTTTTCTATTCTCTTGTGCTTACCTTTCCAATCTACCTTATACTTCGACCCATCCGCCCAGTAAATTACCTAGTTCTTCCAACTCTTGTTTTAAATTCCACTGCTATTCCCTTATTTTGTTATTTCCCACTCAGAGGATGGGTTTTAGTGTAACCTTCACATCAGTCTCTCCATCCTGCCCACATTTGACCTGTTACCCACAAAAGAACCAAAGAACCAACAGTAGCTCTGGCCATGAGACTTCCTTTAGATGGCTTCTCCCATCTATGTAATGAATTCTGGACTCCTTTGCAGAGAGCCCCAAAGATTCTTGGGAATATGGTCCCAAGTGAACTTTCCTCTTTTCCATTCCTCTCTCCTTCATAGCATAAACAAGACCATCTGAAGATAACCTCTTCACTGTTCCCAGCATACTATCTTTGTCTCCCTGCTGTCTTCTTTGGTCCATATCATCTATAATCTAAGCTACGTTTTTTTCAGTAGTCATGTATGGATGTGAGAGTTGGACCATAAAGAAGGCTGGGCGTCAAAAACTTGATACTTGAAAATTGTGGTGCTGAAGACTCTTGAGAGTCCCTTGGAAAGCAAGGAGATCCAACTAGTCAACCCTAAAGGAAATCACCGTGAATATTCATTGGAAGTACTGATGCTGAAGCTCCAATACTTTGGCCACCTGACGTGAAGAAGTAAATCTTTGTAAAATACTTTGATGCTGGAAAGATTGAGGGCAGGTGGAGAAGGTGCAACAGAAGATGAGATGGTTGGATGGGATTACTGACTCAATGGACATGAGTTTGAGCAAACTCAGGGAGATAATAAATGACAGGGAAGCCTGGAGTGCTGCAGTCCACGGGGTCACAAAGAGTTGGACATGAATTAGCAACTGAACAACAACAATCCATCTTTCCTAGAGCACACTCCATCTCTTAAGACTGCATCTGGCTTTGAGACCAGGGTAGGAGTTATTTCCTCTATGAAACTCTTCTGAATCATCTAAGCTAGAAATGATATCTCCCTCATAAGAATTCTAACTTCCCTCAATCTGCATAACACATCAAAATTATTCATATTGTAATTATTAAATGTGTCTTGTCTCCATAGATATGGGTTTTATTACTTCAGGAACAATGATCCTTAGGCTATATCTCTTTAAAGTGTTCTGAGTTTCACTTAACATCTTGATTTGTACAAATAGTTTCTCAAATGGTATGCACTGAATGAGTTATCTGGGAATAATGCTAAGGAATCATTTTACCAATTTCAAACATTTAGATATTTTCTTTCAAGAAAGTTTTCACTTATGCAAAGCTTATACTCTATAGATATACATAGAGAAAACATACAGGAAATGTAGAGCACATATCCAAGTTTGGGGACAGATTAGAATAACCAGAAACTCCTGCTAAATGATGAACTCAAACCAGAAATATTATTGATGTTCATGCTGATTTACTTATTTATCCTCCCAACAGGAAAGTCATCAATGTGCCTTTTTATGAAGGAAATGGTAGAGATCATTGGTATGTTAGCCACTGGTTTTATATCTTGATCCTGATCACTGAGAAAATCCTTGTGGAAATGAAATGGAAAAATACAGGGATTCAGATCAAATTTTTCCCAGAACTGGATATCCTATAATCACACCTGAGTGTAAAGGGGCTTCATGCTATTTTAATCTGTTTTAATACTCCAAAACTTACTTCCCAATAGACTAAATGAAAGAGGGCTTCCCAGGTGACACTCGTGGTAAAGAACCCCCCGGGTAATGCAGGAGTTGTAAGAGATGCAGTTTCAATCCTTGGGTCAGGAAGATCCCCTGGAGTAAGGCATGGCAAGCCACTCCAGTGTTCATGCTTGGAGAATCCATGGACAAAGGAGCCTGGCAGGCTACAGTGCATAGGGTTGCAGAGAGTCAGACACTGCTAAAGTGGCTTAGAACACACACACGGGCTAAACGAATAACCAGTAACCAATGACTCTCTTTCGGCTTTGACTTCTTCTCTTTCTCCATAAGAAAACATCAGAATTCTAAGCTATGCTGGCTCCACTTGTCCTTTTCAGCTTCTGACCCTTCCTGCCAAGCTGGGGATAGAGACCTAAAAGGCTGGTGCAGAGTTCATTAGTCTTAGCTTGGATCCTCTTCACTTCATTACCTTGTCAACACTGACAATTTTTAACACTGGTCCAGATTCCCCAGGCAAAGGATAAACAAATCAGTACAGTGCCATTGGCAAGAAAAAGGAATATCAGCCAACTAAAATCAATAGGCAGCATGGCTATATTATCTCAAGAAAAATAGTTGCTGTTTTCAAATACCACCATGTGGCCCATGTGTCAGACACTTTACACACCTTATGTGTTATCTTTATAACAAATTGATTAAAAATATTTCTATTGCTTTACAGATGAGGAAACTGGAGCTCAGAGAGGTGAACATAACAGTGATATAGCTAGTAAATGACAAGTATAGAGTTCGAGCTGCCAACTGTCTAATTCCAAACACATTTTCGACATTACCACCAGGTACCATTGTAAGAAAAATACATGGTGTCTAAGGAACCTAGAGATCCTCATCCAAGATCTATTTGTAGCTGACTGTATAATATGGAGCCCGTTAATATGTAGTATGATGGCCTTTCAGTTCCTTCAGCTGTAACATCTACATATTACACTTTATTTATTTATTTATTTTTTCTTCAAGAAACATTATGGGAGTTTGGGGTTAACAGATGCAAGCTTTTATAAAGAGAATGGATAAACATGGCCCTTGCTGCTATATAGCACAAAAAAAACTATATTCAATATTCTATTACAAATCATAATGGAATAAATATGAAAAAATGATGTATATATATACATAACTGAACCACTTTTCTTTATAGCAGAAATTAACATAATATTGTAAGTCATTTATACCTCAACAAAATTGTTAAAAATAATAATAATAATAAAAAAAAACATTGTGAACACTTAATATGTGCCTGTAAATATGGTAGCAAGAAGGATAAAATTATAAATAAGATTCAGGTCCTCTCTTTGGAACTCCATGATTACCTCATGTTGAGAGTGAGGAGGGGAGGAGGGGGTTGGCAACATCCTTAAAAGTCAGACTAGCCCCCACTTCCTGACTTACAGCTTTCTATAGTTAGTCCCTACCATTCTCAGGATAAGACCTAGACTCTTAGTATGCCTTGTGAGACTCATGATGTTCTGGTTCTTCCTCACCTCTCTTGGCCCCATCATTTGTCATCTTGCACTCTGATTTTCAGCCTCCTGTGTCCAGAGATGCCACTTTCATTTCTCTTTTGCTCACCCAGGTACAACTCACCTGGGTCCCTTCTCTGTTCATTCTCAACTTCGATTTCACTTCCTCCAAGAAAGTTTCAATGTCCCTTCTCCCTCCAGCATATCACACAGGTCACTCTGGGCTTACTTGTCTGATAACTGGTCTATTTTCTCACTAAATTGTGAGTTCCTTGAGGGTGCAGACTGTCCTTTACTTTCTGTATCAATAGTGCCTAGCTCGGTACCTTTCTTGGCGCACTTAGAAAGTACTCAATATGTATTTGTTTAATGAATACAAAATCAGACTACATCCCACACTTTGAAGCCTATTTGATGCACCAAGAATCACATGGTTCCAATCCATCAGAGGCAGCTTTACTTGTGAGAATATATATTCAAATAATGTCAGATATGTTTTCCCTGGTTTAATACTCTTAAGATGACTTTATTAGAAACCAAGAATTGGCCATATGTGCACCTTTGCTATTTACCAAGCATCAGAGAGTCAAGGTTACATAATGTCTTTTCATTCATTCATTCATTCATTCCAAGCAAAAAGGAAGAGAGAAATTCAAGCTTTTTATGCAAAGAGTGAGTAGCCATCTTCTTTTTTTTCCCTGAGAATTCCTCTTTTAGGTCTGGAAGACATTAGGTTCCAAGGTCATTCCTGAGAGAAAAGTATTTGGGTCAGATGGGATGACTTCTTATGTACTTATTACTGTTACTGCAAACATTTATTGAGTTTCCATTATGCCAGGCATCATATTAGCCACATTACCACTGAGTCTTACAAATAGTAACAGACATTATTATAATAAATACCTACATTCCAATTGAGAAAAGTAAAGCTCAGAGAATTAAGTTATGTGTCCAGGTCAATTAGTCAGTATTAGACTTTGATTGGAATCGAGGGTGAATTCAAAAACCTGACCTATAATAAATACGCTATTCCCACTCCACAATTAAAGCCTGCCCCTAGAGTCTACTTTTAAGCCCATCACAGCTAAGGCTAGGGACACAAGGCTTTAATTTAGGAGCCCTCAACAGAAAACAGAATGTGTTTTGTTTTGTTTTGTTCTGTTAATCAGGACTGTCTCATGTTATTACTTAAAAACCAAAATAGGGCAGGACTGATTGGGAGTGCCAGATCCAGATCTCAGTGTGTGACTTTACATGCCAAGTCCACCCCTGGCTACTTTTGTGACACTAGACAAGTTACTTAACCTCTGTGACACATTTTCCTCATCTATAATGTATGAATAATAATAGTACTTATTTTCTTGGGTTGTGGAGGAGAAAAAATTAGTTAACATAAGAGCTTAGCAATCTAAGTGTCCATGGTCCAATGAATGGATAAAGAAGGTGCAGTACATATATTTACAATGAAATATGTATTGCTGTTGTCGTTTAGTCTCTAAGTCCCCATGAACAGAGGAGCCTGGTAGGCTATAGTCCATGGGGTCACTAAGAGTCGGACACAACTGAGTGAATTCAATTTCACGTTTCACTTTCGTGCATTGTAGAAGGAAATGGCAACTCACTCCAGTGTTCTTGCCTGGAGAATCCCAGGGATGGAGGAGCCTAGTGAGCTGCCATCTATAGAGTCTCACAGAGTTGGACACAACTGATGTGACTTAGCAGCAGTAGCAGCAGCAGTCTCTAAGTCAGGTCTGACCCTTTGCATGGGTCCATGCACTGTAGCCCACCAGGATCCTCTGTCCATGGGATTCTCCAGGCAAGAATACTGAAGTGGGTTGCCATTTCCTTCTCCAGGGGATCTTCCAGACCCAGGAATCAAACCCACATCTCCTGCATTGGCAGTCAGATTCCTTATCACTGAACCACCAGGGAAGCCTACAATAGAATATTACTCAGCCATAAAAAAGAATGAAATAGTCTATGGGACTATCTAGGCAAGAATACTGGAGTGGGTTGACATTCTCTTCTCCAGGGAAGCTTCCCAACCTAGGGATTGAACTTGGGTCTCCTGCATTTCCGACATTGCAGACAGATTCTTTACCTGATGAGCAATCAGGGAAGCCCAAACTTCAATTAAAAATAAGGAAAAAAATAAGACATAAGAGTTTAGATCTAGCACAGAGCAGAGCATTACTAAATAAAAATAAGCAATGTTATTATTATTATTACTTTTTATATGCTAGTCATGTCACTGGCTTCTGGTAAACCAAACAAAATATCCTTTGTTAACACAGTCAAGATAAGACGTATAAAGTTTGTTCAAAGACATATAAAGTTTGGTTTTTGCTTTTATAAAAAAATGCACTTTGCTTTTACAAAGAAGCAGAAGCATGCAGTAGGTCTGAGTTCTGATCATGTACTAGTTCCTTTAAAATGTAAAATAAAATTACATTTTTCAATCAGGAGGTAACACACATTCCTGTTCCATGAGGTGAAACTAAATCATCTATTGCATATCCCATATTTTCTTCATATCCCATGAAGAAAAATGGAGTTCATTATTTTTAAAAGAAACAGAAACAAATCCCTTGTAGCCCAATGGCGATTCAGTGTTGGTTATCTTTAAGTTAGAAAGGATAAGATGGGTATTTAGGAAGTTGGAATGATTATTGAAATATGATATTTGTAGATCTTTTAAAACACTTCTCTCACAGAAAGTTCAGATTAGATTAACCTGACATTTTTACTTTCTTGGGGAAACTATCATTAACCAAATTTTTGACATAATATGAGACGATTACACACAGTACCAGATTTTGAATCAGGAAGGCCTGTGTTTTGGAGGGGCTGTGGTTTCGAGATATTCTATTTGCTAAAGAACTAGGAATGGCCAAAAACGAAGTGAAACATTATTTAATAAGCGTATGCTTTCAAATGCAGAGTTCCAAAGAATAGCAATAAGAGATAAGAAAGCCTTCCTCAGCAATCAAAGCAAAGAAATTGAGGAAAATAACATAATGGGGAACACTAGAGATCTCTTCATGAAAGTTAGAGATACCAAGGGAACATTTCATGCAAAGATGGGCTCAAAAAAGGACATAAATGGTATGGTCCTAACAGAAGTAGAAGATATTAAGAAGAGGTGGCAAGAATACACAGAAGAACTGTACAAAAAAGATCTTCATGACCAAGATAATCAGGATGGTGTGATTACTCACCTAGAGCCAGACATCGTGGAATGTGAAGTCAAGTGGACCTTAGAAAGCATCACTATGAACAAAGCTAGTAGAAGCGATGGAATTCCGGTTGAGCTATTTCAAATCCTGAAAGATAATGCTGTGAAAGTGCTGCACTCAATATGCCAGCAAATTTGGAAAACTCAGCAGTGGCCACAGGACTGGAAAAGGTCAGTTTTCATTCCAATCCCAAAGAAAGGCAATGCCAAAGAATGCTCAACTACCACACAATTGCACTCATGTCATACATTAGTAAAGTAATGCTCAAAATTCTTCAAGCCGGGCTTCAGCAATATGTGAACCGTCAACTTCCAGATATTCAAGATGGTTTTAGAAAAGGCAGAGGAACCAGAGATCAAATTGCCAACATCCGCTGGATCATGGAAAAAGCAAGAGAGTTCCAGAAAAACATCTATTTCTGCTTTATTGACTATGCCAAAGCCTTTGACTGTGTGGATCACAATAAACTGTAGAGAATTCTGAAAAAGATGGCAATACCAGACCACCTGACCTGCCTCTTGAGAAACCTATATGCATGGCAGGGAAGCAACAGTTATAACTGGACATGGAACAGCAGACTGGTTCCAAATAGGAAAAGAAGTGCGTCAAGGCTGTATATTGTCACCCTGCTTATTTAGCTTATATGCAGAGTACATCATGAGAAATGCTGGGCTGAGAGAAGCACAAGCTGGAATCAAGATTACCAAGAGAAATATCAATAACCTCAGATATGCAGATGACACCACCCTTAAGGCAGAAAATGAAGAGGAACTTAAAAGCTTCTTGATGAAAGAGAAAGAGAAGAGTGAAAAACTTGGCTTAAAGCTCAACATTCAGAAAACGAAGATCATAGCATCTGGTCCCATCACTTCATGGGAAATGATGAGGAAACAGTGGAAACAGTGTCAGACTTAATTTTTTTGGGCTCCAAAATCACTGCAGATGGTGATTGCAGCCGTGAAATTAAAAGACGCTTACTCCTTGGAAGAAAAGTTATGACCAACCTAGATAGCATGTTGAAAAGCAGGGACATTATTTTGCCAACAAAGGTCCGTCTAGTCAAGGTTATGGTTTTTCCTGTGGTCATGTATGGATGTGAGAGTTGGACTGTGAAAGAAATCTGAGAGCCAAAGAATTGATGCTTTTGAAGTGTGGTGTTGGAGAAGACTCTTGAGAGTTCCTTGGACTGCAAGGAGATCCAACCAGTCCATTCTAAAGGAGATCAGCCCTCAGTGTTCTTTAGAAGGAATGATGCTAAAGCTGAAACTCCAGTACTTAGGCCACCTCATGCAAAGAGTTGACTCATTGGAAAAGACTCTGATGCTGTTAGAGATTGGGGGCAGGAGGAAAAGGGGACAACAGAAAATGAGATGGCTGGATGGCATCACCGACTCGATGGGCATGACTTTGAGTGAACTCTGGGAGTTGGTGATGGACAGGGAGGCCTGGCATGCTGCGATTCATGGGGTCGCAAAGAGTCAGACACGACTGAGCGACTGAACTGAACTGAACTGATGCTTTCAAAATGAAATATTTTTTTCCAGGAGTCTCTTTGGAAGCTACAAACTTGTTCCAAAGAAAATAACAAGCATTTCTTAAAAGAGGGAATCTCAACTATTTTTTTCTTCCCTTTTTAATGTAAATTCATTTATTTTAATTGTAGGTTAAATACTTTACAGTATTGTATTGGTTTTGCCACATTTCAACATGAATCCACCACAGGTATACACGTGTTCTCCATCCTGAACCCCCTTCCCTCCTCCCTCCCCATACCATCCCTCTGGGTCGTCCCATTGCACCAGCCCCAAGCATCCAGTATCATGCATCAAACCAGGACTGGTGATGCATTTCATATATGATATTATACATGTTTCAATGTCATTCTCCCAAATCATCCCACCCTCTCCCTCTCCCTCTCCCACAGCGTCCAAAAGACTGTTCTATACATCTGTGTCTCTTTTGCTGTCTTGCACACAGGGTTATTGTTACCATCTTTCTAAATTCCATAAATATGTGTTAGTATACTGTATTGGTGTTTTTCTTTCTGGCTTACTTTACTCTGTATAATAGGCTCCAGTTTCATTCAGCTCATTAGAACTGATTCAAATGTATTCTTTTTAATGGCTGAGTAATACTCCATTGTGTATATGTACTACAGCTTTCTTATCCATTCATCTGCTGATGGACATCTAGGTAGCTTCCATGTCCTGGCTATTATAAACAGTGCTGCAATGAACATTGGGGTACATGTGTCTCTTCAATTCTGGTTTCCTCAGTGTGTATGCCCAGCAGTGGGATTGCTGGGTCATAAGGTAGTACTATTTCCAGTATTTTAAGGAATCTCCACACTGTTCTCCATAGTGGCTATACGAGTTTGCATTCCCACCAACAGTGTAAGTGTAAGGTTCCCTTTCCTCCACACTTTCTCCAGCATGTATTGCTTGTAGACTTTTGGGCAGCCATTCTGATTGGTGTGAAATGGTATCTGATTGAGGTTTTGATTCGCATTTCTCTGATAATGAGTGATGTTGAGCATCTTTTCATTTGTTTGTTAGCCATCTATATGTCTTCTCTGGAGAAATGTCTACTTAGTTCTTTGGCCCATTTTTTGATTGGATCGTTTATTTTTCTGGAATTGAGCTGCAGGAGTTGCTTGCATATTTTGGGGATGTTTGTCAGTTGATACATTTGCTATTATTTTCTCCCATTCTGAAGGTTGTCTTTTCATGTTGCTTATAGTTTCCTTTGTTGTGCAGAAGCTTTTAAGTTTAATTAGGCCCAATTTGTTTATTTTTGCTTTTATTTCCAATATTCTTGGAGGTGAGTGATAGAGGATCCTGCTGTGATTTATGTCGGAGAGTGTTTTGCCTATGTTCTCCTCTAGGAGTTTTATAGTTTCTGGTCTTACATTTAGATCTTTAATCTATTTTGAGTTTATTTTTGTGAATGGTGTTAGAAAGTGTTCTAGTTTCATAATTTTACAAGTGGTTGACCAGTTTTCCCAGCACCACTTGTTAAAGAGAGTGTCTTTTCTCCATTGTATATTCTTGCCTCCTTTTTCAAAGATAAGGTGTCCATAGGTGCATGGATTTTTCTCTGGGCTTTGTATTTTGTTCCATTGATCTATATTTTGGTCTTTGTGCCAGTACCATACTGTCTTGATGACTGTGGCTTTGTAGTAGAGCCTGAAGTCAGGCAGGTTGATTCCTCCAGTTCCATTCTTCTTTCTGAAGATTTCTTTGGCTATTTGAAGTTTTTCGTATTTCCATACAAATTGTGAAATTATTTGTTCTAGCTCTGTGAAAAACACCGTTGGTAGCTTGATAGGGATTGCATTGAATCTATAGATTGCTTTGGGTAGTATACTCATTTTCACTATATTGATTCTTCTGATCCATGGACGTGGTATATTTCTCCATCTATTATTGTCCTCTTTGATTTCTTTCACCAGTGTTTTATAGTTTTCTATATAGAGGTCTTTAGTTTCTTTAGGTAGATATATTCCTAAGTATTTTATTCTTTTCATTCCAATGGTGAATGGAATTGTTTCCTTAAGTTCTCTTTCTATTTTTTCATTATTAGTGTATAGGAATGCAAGGGATTTCTGTGTGTTGATTTTATATCCTGCAACTTTACTATATTCATTGATTAGTTCTAGTAATTTTCTGGTGGAGTCTTTAGGGTTTTCTATATAGAGGATCATGTCATCTGCAAACAGTGAGAGTTTTACTTCTTCTTTTCCACTTTGGATTCCTTTTATTTCTTTTTCTGCTCTGATTGCTGTGGCCCAAACTTCCAAAACTATGTTGAATAGTAGTGGTGAAAGTGGGCACCCCTGTCTTGTTCCTGACTTTAGGGTAAATGCTTTCAATTTTTCACCATTGAGGATAATGTTTTCTGTGGGTTTGTCATATATAGCTTTTATTATGTTGAGGTATGTTCCTTCTATTCCTGCTTTCTGGAGATTTTTTTTTTTTAATCATAAATGGATGTTGAATTTTGTCAAAAGCTTTCTCTGCATCTATTGAGATAATCATATGGCTTTTATTTTTCAATTTGTTAATGTGGTGAATTACATTGATTGATTTGCGGATATTGAAGAATCCTTGCATCCCTGGGATAAAGCCCACTTGGTCATGGTGTATGATCTTTTTAATGTGTTGTTGGATTCTGGTTGCTAGAATTTTGTTAAGGATTTTTGCATTTATTTTCATCAGTTATATTGGCCTGTAGTTTTCTTTTTTTTTGTGGCATCTTTGTCAGATTTTGTTATTAGGGTGATGGTGGCCTCATAGAGTGAGTTTGGAAGTTTATCTTCCTCTGCAATTTTCTGAAAGAATTTGAGTAGGATAGGTGTTCTCTTTTTGTTGCAACACACTTGGACTGCTGTTTGATGTATACAAACACAATGCAGTCCCCAAATTTTTCACAACTCCAAGTCTATCTCTCCTAGTGAAAAGAGGTAGCACAATGTGAATGAAGAAACCAATGCTGCTAATGGATTATTGTTGATTCGTCCTCTCTAGCAAGAATACTTTGGTTTCCTTTTGAGAAATAAGCAACTCCTTATTCTTAATATGTGTGGTTGATATTGACCTGAACCCTTCACCCCATGCAGAACCATAGTCGGGTGCATAATCCAATCACAACCACTCAATGTATCCCCAATCCCTTGGACACTGTCATCATCTGCAACTGTCACTTGACACAAATTGCTCCTTTGAGATTCAATCCAGGATTTTTTCTGGAAATTTTAGAAGTGAGATGCTTTCCACCAGGGCTGTTGAAATAGTAGTGATGAAGCATGGAACTGCTGATTCCACTTGTGTTACCTTTGATATTCTGCCTGAGAATAAAGTCCCATAGAGAGGTAAAGAGGGTCCGAGGTGGAAAGCGGACAGACAGACAGACAAAGGCTTCATCACCATCACATTTGAACTCCTAAACCCAGCTGTGCTTGAAGCAAAACTTACACTCTGAAGCTTCCATTTTAACCAACTATCTCATGGTCACTGTTTAAACTGGTTAACATTGATATACCATTAAAACAGTCTTAACTCACACTCCCATCTTCAAGGCTCCTCATGGTTCAGAATTGCTCTTTTAGAATGCATTTGAGTCCATTTTGTGGAGGAAGTTACCTTTATAACAACTTTTCTAGACTCATTAAAATAAAACTAGAAACAAAGCAAAACACAGTTATCCTCTATTTTGCCATGATCTTCAAAAATCAAAAGCTTCTAACATGTATGGAGCATGTGCTAAATATCAAATACTTCAAATACTTTGTATATAGTGTCTTATGGAAAGCTTACTCAGATCTATGAATTAAATGCTGCTGCTGCTGCTGCTAAGTTGCTTCAGTTGTGTCCAACTCTGTGTGACCCCAGAGATGGCAGCCCACCAGGCTTCCTCGTCCCTGGGATTCTCCAGGCAAGAGTACTGGAGTGGGTTGCCATTTCCTTCTCCAATGCATGAAAGTGCAAAGTGAAAGTGAAGTCGCTCAGTCGTGTTCAACTCCTAGCGACCCGATGGACTGCAGCCTACCAGGCTCCTCCATCCATGGGATTTTCCAGGCAGGAGTACCAGAGTGGGGTGCCATTGCTTTCTCCAGAATTAAATGCTACCATCCTCATTTTACTGACAAGGGACTGTAGACAGATTTGACAGTTCACAATGGGCATACAACAGTAAGAAACCCAAACATGAGTTAGTCTCTAAAAAGCTGTGCATCTTTCACTCTGTAATTTTGCTTTTAAATTTAATATCATTTGCACCAGTTTTTAATCAGATGGAGGGCCCAACTATTTAGAAAATTAAGAAAAAAAGAGTACAGTCTTACAAAACAAATACTTTGAAATATCCACCTTTCATTTATATGCATAAATTTTGCTGCATTGTCTAAAAATGGCAGCCATACCTCTTCACCTACAAAATGCTTGAAAACTGATTTAACATGAAGATAATCAGGAATTCAGACAACAATGTTCAATATTGCAAAAGACACAGTAGGTGTGATGTTAAAAACTAAGGGATTTGGGAGAGTCAAAGAATCCTCTTCTCTAGACACAATCAGAATTCACTTCATATGGACAAGCCCAAAGCACTAAGTGCTCATAGCTAGCCCTGCAATCCTAGATTAGCTGGATTTTTTTGCAGATTGAGAAGAAATTCTTCCAATTTATACATGGCTTGTTAGGGCCAAGTGAATTTTGAAGCTACCTGGGCAAACAGCCATCAGAGCAGAAGAATAATGTCTCTGCCAGCTGTGAGGTTTAGCCTACCAAACTGGCAAGTAGGCAAAAGAAATTGATAGATGAATAATATTATAAGTATGCCCTGAGTGCAAATAGCATTTGAATGTCTATGTGGGATCTGGCAGCTACAGTTTAAAAGCAGTATACAATTCCTTTCCATCTAAGATTGAAGATGTTTCTATATTTTAAAAAGTAATAGCTTCCTAAATCTGCAGTATAGTAAGAGTCTCTGCTCAGGAAGAAAATAATAATAATGATAATAAATTCCTTATTTTTTAGCTTCAATGCTATATATATAAAAGTTTATATATATATATAAACTTTGCTATATATATATATATAATATATATACTTTTCTTAAAAGTATATATATATACTTTGCCATTAAATTTAATTATATACTCTGGAACAGTAAATTAAGAGAAACTAGAACTAAAAAACATAGAACAAAAATAAAAAGCAAACAAAAAAATGCACAGTTCCTTTTAGAAGTTTCAAACTTTCTAAATTTCTAAATCTGACTGAATGTTCATGTTCCTGTACCAGTGCTAAATTGTATAGACATAGAAACATACAGGTAATTCACACTATTTGAATCTAAGGAATGCGTTCTATATTTCTAAAGAATTTAGTAATTTTTAAAAAAGATGATCTTGTTAAAAAGAGTAGCTTCCCTAAATAAACACATATGTTTCTTTTTAATGCTATTTTCCCTTCAATCTATTCATATAATAGACTAGAAGCAAGAAGTTTTTCTTCTTAAAAGTCAAAGAATGTCAGTAAACAAAGGAACAAACCTAAAAATAGCCCATGATTTACCATAGGTAAACACACACAATGCAACTTTAACATCAATGATTATGTCTTCCCTTTTCATGAACTAGTCTCTATACCGCAGGAATTTTCAGGAAAGACATACTTACTCATCTTGTTATCTATATAGCACATATCATGTAGAACCATCATTGGTGCTAAATAAATACCTTCTAGAATGATGAATTTGCCTTTTCTCTTAAAGAAAGAAAATGAATACATGTGTTGCTTTACAATGGAATGCTATTACTGTGGAAAACTGGAACAGATTTGCTATACTTACTTGCCTTTTGTATATACTATGAAAAAGTGCCTGCAAATACTTGTTTTAGAGTTGAAAATGTCCAACACAATACTAGACGTTTCTAAAGTTGTGGCGTGGGGTTGCATTTCTTATAAATACTACATATCCATTTCTGCACCATCCCTACCTACAGCAGCTATTCCTACTCCAAGTTCTTTCTGATGCATGAGGCTTTCTTCCAAAAGGTCTACAGGATAGATGTCCCTCCTTAATAATGAATCTAATGTTCATATTATCTTCTCTCACCTCTAGATACAGACCTTTCAAAGACCAGAAGTATGGAGGCTAATTATGGATCCCAATGCTCTGCTCTGCTCATAGCCATTTGGATGGGAAGAAAGGTAGGCAGGCAGGGGTTTTCCACACTTGGTCCAATGAAGACATTTTATTGGATACTCTTCCTCAACAATAACCTAATCTTTTATAAAGCAAAATGACAAGCTGGCCCACAATAATTTGGTGTGTTCTCAGTTGCTCAGTCATAGCCAACTCTTTGCCACCACAGGGACTGTAGCCCACCAGGCTCCTTTGTTCATGGGATTTCTCAAGCAAGAATAATGGAGTGGGTTGCTGCTCCCTACTGCAGGGGATCTTCCCAACAGAGGGATTGAACCCACATCTCCTTCATCTTCTGCATTGGCAGACAGATTCTTACCCACTGAGCCACCCAGCAAGATAATTTAGTACAAGGTACAGTAATTTAATAACACACTTTAAATTTTCATCCTTTCAGTCTTACATATTAGGGGTTTAGTTAAAAAGACAAAAATGCCACAGGAATGTCATACACAGTGTCAAGATTAACGGAAAGAAATTATAATTAAGAGGATGTTTTTAGAGGGGCCATTGCAAAGCAGGTAACATGAAAACAGTCCAAGCTTGGTGGCCCTACAGCCCTAGAAATCTCTCCTCTCAAAATTCTTCTGAAATGTGGATTCAGTGGCTCAAGATAAATTTAGGTATGAGGGGACATGTAATATACCAGATAATCAAAACAGTAATTCTGCTTCATTAAAACAAAACAACACATTTTTAATATTTTGTTAAGCTTTGGGAAAAAAAAGAGGGATCCTAAGCTTGGGGAATGTTTTAGGGGAAAGAAACACAAAACCAAGACAGTAAGTCATCAGCCAACATTAAGTTTGCATCCAGGAGAGTACCTGAATCATCTTGAAGAACAGGAGTCCTGGCCTTGACCTGTTACTAAGTGAAGATATTCAACTTAAAATATTCACATTGAAACCAGTGAAAATGGAGAGGAAAAATAAAATCACCTAACAGAAAAAAGAATAAGTCTGAGGTTTACCTAGTGCAGGTCAAAGCTAATTGAGTAGAGAGAATAAGAAAGAAGCATTAAAGAGATGCTGAGAATTTTTGAGAGCTAATGAATAGATACATATGAATAATACATATGAACTAGATACATAGAAACTAATCAAGAAATACAAGAAACATAAACATATCAACTAAGGCAATTAAATAGAAGTCTACTATCAGACACATGGTAATAAAACTGTCAAATACCAAATTTAAAGAAATGACCTTAAAAATTGGTTTAGGGTGTTGGGTGTGGGGGTGGTCAGTGTATTTTCAAAGACAGGACAGACTGACAGCCAGAATTTTAACAGTCACATCAGAAGATGGAAGAGTGGATTTCAGTGATGTGATGGTGAGGGTTTAACCTGGCTGCCAAGGACCCCAAGGACCCTGACTTGTAGCATTTCTGAGATACATGAAATAGAAACTCCTAGGCTGGCCAATTTCAAACTACCATTGTGAAATCGCCAGATGCAGAACTGTGTAGGGATATGTATAACAAGTTCTTATGAGCCAGTGTGAGCTGGTTCCATCACACCCGCGAATAAATCCTTAAGATATAAGGGAAAGGTGTTCTTCAATGTTGAATCACATGTCTAGCAAAATTATCTTCCAGGAATAAAGGTGAAAAATGAAAGACTTATTTTCAGATAAAGAACCACTTATACAGAAAAAAAATCAAAACAATTTACATCAGAAAGAAGGAAATTAAACCTGGCAGAAAGTAAAAGGTTTTGGAACAACAAATTAGTGACTACACTGGTGAGTCAAAAAAGCAGTGTCTGCATGAAATAATAATTCTTATTAGTAGGAGGGGAAATGGAATAAGAAATAAACATAAAATTCAACCTACTAGTTGGTCAGTGTTGATTGGCTCATTCAACTGTCATTTTGGAAGGTAAAACTGACATTTTCCAGACCTAATAGCAGATAGATTTCTGGACACACATTACGTTCTGGAGACTAGATACGATTTATGGATCTGGAAGGCTGTAGTGAGAGAGGAGTCATTTTTTCTACCTTTTCAGCTTTTTCTACTGGCCAGCAAAGTCAGGGTAACTTGAAGTCTTTTCTCTGCCGCCATTTTTAAGGGAGCTTTTCCGCCTGTTGGATGCTAACACACATCACTGCATCAGTGACTGCTTGGTAGTTAATGGCTTCCCATTCATCACCTCAGAACTGCTGGGGAGTCACTCCAAAAGACTAATAGGAATGCACACTGTAAGTGCTGTCACAATTTTGTAAGCAAGCAATTTCCTGAATTAAATCCATTCCTGCTTAAAATGTCTCCAGCTATCAATGTTTTCTGCACTATGTTGTGAATGAGAGAATAGAAAAGAACATACTAGAATCACAGGAAAAGTTGGACAATTAGAAAATAGAGAGGCAAAAACAAACCCAACCATCTAAATAACCCAAAAATGCACAGGGGTTTACATTTGCCAATTTATAAAACAGAAGATGGCCAGATTGAATGAAAATACAGTATTTGTCTACTCTTCACAAGATCCTATATAAGGCTCAAAAAAAAAAAAAAAAAAAAAGAAAAAGAAAAAAAGACTGAAAGGGAAAATAAGGAAAATCATAAACCATAAGCCAGACAAATACTAACTGAAGCAAAACTGAATTAGCTATATTAATAACAGATAAACTAGATTGAAGTACAGATACATTAAAATTAAAAAAATATTACTTCAGTATGAAAAAACATTCAATTCATCAAGAAGACACAAAAATTTCAATCTTCCTTACACCTGATAAAAGTCATCATTTCATATAAAATGAAAATTGACAGAACTCTCTGTAGGAAAAAAAAAAAAAAAAAGCATCCACTATTCTTTTAGGACAATCTTTTGAATTTTTGGTGAATTAGGAAAGAGAATAGGATTTACAGAATTAAATAATTGGGTTGTAAATCCTTAATTTCTTTAAGTGAAATTTATGTGAATTTAACTAAAAGAATTGAGTAAACATTATACATTAATTAGAAATTAGGTAAAAAATAATTATTTTAGTGAATTGCTCTGTTCACTTATGTTACTCAAGATTCTATAAAGTAGATGTAAATGTCAGTTTCTGGCCCCTCCACATATGCATTCCTGTCTCGACAGGACTCCTGGTCCTACAAGTTGGATATTATCTAGATCTTGTTGCTTTTCCCTGAAGAAAGCTATTTTTTATTTATTTTATCAAGGCCAGAAAGACATGGACTAGAACAGCAAACCTGTGACTTTGCCCAAGGTGAGGGACCTGATAGCCCTGAACTCGACTTCTGGGGAGAAGTTATAACTGAGTCGGAGTTGATGATCCATCTGCAAGAAAACAGAAAACAGAAGAGGCATCAGCAGAAGTCCTCACATCCAAGGCATAAAACACTCCTGTCTGAAAATAGCTGGAAAACACAGGCAGGGCAGACACCTCTCTGGGATTTTTCTCCCTGGAAAAATGAGAAATGTCTTACTAATTCTCCCACAATACACATAAAATAACCTTTTCTTTCTTTATTGGTGAAATAAAGGCTTTCATACAAGTCTTCTCCCTGGGAAATTCTGTACAACTTTTGACAGGTATTTATCTCCCCACTGAGATTTTTCTCACCAAATTCTTTGCTGCAAAGAAGCAAACAAATGAAGCCTTTTAGGAAGGACCCTGCAGGATTAACAAGAAAAGGAAAGCAGGTTTTCATTTCCATCTCTCCCTCCTCCCCACTAACCTTTACATTAAATTAAAAAAAATTAATTTTAAAAAAAATAAATAAAAGAAAAACATATAAAAAAAAAACAAACCTTTACCTCCTCCTTTGCTCCAATTGACCTGGCCTCAATCAGGTGTGCCCTGGGGGCTTTTCCTGAGTGAATATATTTCAGTTTGACAAAAGGTTTGAGTCTGGGATGGGGAGACTAGTTGAACAGCTGCCACCAGCATGAACAGCTGATAATTCCATTTTGCAAGTGAATAAAAGCCACCAGGGGGATTCTTTGGAGCTTTATTTCTAAGATCATCCTTTAGGGAACCTTCCTTTCCACACACGTTAATTCCAGTTCCATCTCTTTGTTCTCTCCATTTCAAGGCATGGTTCCTCATCCATCCCTAGGTTTTTCTGCCTAGTCAAAGCTTACCAATTTTTCCAGGCTCTATCACAGCTCATCTGTAGCAAGAGAAGACTAACATCCCTTCAGCTGTGTGCCTGTCCCAGGATTGCTCTTGGGGAGCAGCTGATTGGGAGCCTGGTATTCCTAGCTCCCACTGGTGGACCCTCCTTCTGCACCCACTCCAGCCCAGACAGACCCTCCTCCAGGAACCTCTGGGTCCTGTAGTGGTTTCTGCTGTGAAAGAAATAAGTGGTTATGACTTGTGGTATGTGACTGTAGGCTTTATTCCTTTTTCGTACATGGAATTATGCTTTAATAATATTTGTTGTTTATTGAACACTTGGTATGTATGAGACATCATACTAAAGTATCCTTCAAAATGCATTCTTACCTAGAATACTGTGAAATAGACATTATTATCCCTGTAGTACAAATGGTGGAAATGATGTCACAGAGATCACAAATTTGGCCAATGCCACACAGCATTACATAGCAGGGAATCCTTGTCACATGGCCTGACAACCACACCAGTATGGCATTTATTTTTACTTGTCCATGCCTTTCTAGATGTTTGAGCAGCTGGTAGACAATCACTGTATGTTCTTATTTCTGAATTTCTACAAAATTCATTCAATAACCATTTGAGTATCTACTCTGCGCCAGACACTTTTCTAAGTGCTTGCATGCTCCCAGAGTCCACCTCCTCTAGGAAGCTCTCCTTGAAGCTTTAGTTAGATTAATTGTTCCTGTTCTCTGTTCTCATGGTAACTTTTGTCCCTCCTACCTCCAACCTTGCATTTAAGATGCTGTACTGTGATGACAGCAAGGAGATCAAACCATTCAATTCTAGAGAAAATCAACCCTGAATATGCATTGAAAAGACTGATGCTGAAGCTCCAATAATTTGGCCACCTGATGGGAAGAGCTGACTCATTGGAAAACACCCTGATGATGGGAAAGATTGAGGGCAAGAGAAGGGGATGACAGAGGAGGATTTCATTGGATGGTATCATTAACTCAATGGATACTAGTTGGAGCAAACTCCAGGAGAAGGTAAAAGACAAGGAAGCCTGGTGTGCTGCAACTTGTGGGGCTACAAAGAATTGGACAGGATTTAATGAGTGAACTACAATTGTAATGATCTGTGCGCTCTCCCCATCTCATTTTTCTCCACTAAGCTATTGGTTCTTGGAAGATGTGGACATTTTATTGATATATGTTTTCTATATGGCCTATTACAATAACTGTTTCCAGTTATTGTAACTCCAAACAAATGTTTGCTGAATGAATAAATAGACATCCTGTGTTGATTCTCTTTCTATCTTGTGGGCTATGGAGCATTCAGTGCATAATCAAGATGCCTCTGGCTTCCCTGGTCGCCTCTACATCTTAGATACTACACAGGGATTTTCATACCCATGGTCCCCATCTGTAATCTTTTAATGCTCAGATTCAGTCCTGCCTTGAAGGAGTTTTCTCCCTGCCTTATCTCAGAACTCTCACCTATTCTCTGGAATTGCCCCTTCCAGCAGGGGGCAGGGTTCCTCCTCTCATGCTTTGTTACTCAGGTTGGAGAGGAGGCTAAAGTGAGTGGGAATTTCCTGCTGAGAAGAGAGCAGTAAGATTCTGACTCTAACCTCTTCCTCAGGCTCCCAAAGATCAAGTGATTCCCTCAATGTTGTCACGTTGTGTAGAAGACCTAATTGTTCTAGTACAGAAGTCATTCCTCACCTACTGTTTCCCTTTAAGGGAACTTACCTGGTCCTTTCCACTTTAATCAGATGACAAACAAGGGTGAGAAGGAGGTAATGACACTCAATTATTTTGTTTCAGTTGAGTTCAGTTTAGTCGCTCAGTGGTGTCCGACTCCTTGTGACCCCAAGAACTGCAGCACACCAGGCTTCCTTATCCATCACAAACTCCCGGAGTCCACCCAAACTCATGTCCATTGAGTTGGTGATGCCATACAACCATCTCATCCTCTGTCGCCCCCCTCTTCTCCTGCCCTCAATCTTTTCCAGCATGAGGGTCTTTTCCAATGAGTCAATTCTTCCCATCAGGTGGCCAAAGTATTGGAGCTTCAGCTTCAACATCAGTCCTTCCAATGAACACCCAGGACTGATCTCCTTTAGGATGGACTGGTTTGATCTCCTTGCAGTCCAAGTGACTCTCAAGGGTCTTCTCAAACACCACAGTTCAAAAGCATCAATTCTTCAGCGCTCAGATTTCTTTATAGTCCAACTCTCACATGACTACTGGAAAAACATAGCCTTGACTAGATGGACCTTTGTTGACAAAATAATGTCTCTGCTTTTTAATATGCTGTCTAGGTTGGTCATAACTTTCCTCCCAAGGAGTAAGCATTTTTTAATTTCATGGTTGTAATCACCATCTGCAGTAATTTTGGAGCCCCCCAAAATAAAGTCAACCACTGTTTCCCCTGTTTTCCCATCTATTTGCCATGAAGAGATGGGACCAGATGCTATGATCTTCATTTTCTGAATGTTGAGCTTTAAGCTAACTTTTTCATTCTCCTCTTTCACTTTAATCAAGAGGCTCTTTAGCTCTTCTTCACTTTCTGCCATAGGGGTACTGTCATCTGCATATCTGAGGTTATTGATATTTCTCCCAGCAATCTTGATTCCAGGTTGTGCTTCCTCCAGCCCAGCATTTCTCATGATGTACTTGTTTAAGTATTAGTAAAGGTATGGAGACAAAGGTATAATGAGTCAAAGAAGGCTTGGGATACTTTGGGAATGGATTCCAGTCCTTAAGTGGAGTGAGTGCACATGGGGGCACCCGTAGTACTGGCTCAGGTGCTGGGTTACCTATTTGAAAAGCTTAGAAAATGCACCGAGCAAAGGCAAAAGGCAGGGGGTGGGGGTTGGGGGGTATTTACCATAAACATTTATTTCTAGGACATCCACTTTATGATAGGGGCTAAGCAATCATTGAAGTCTTCAGTGAGAAATACAGCATTTTGTTATACTTCTTTATGTTCATTCTATGTTTCAGTGTTGTTTTTATCTTTAATTACTCTGGGTGAGGTAGTGAGAGAGTGCAGTATCACAGTCTTTTAAAGCTTAGGATGCCTAAAATTTGTATTCTAGCCTAGAGAAGGGCTTCCCTGGTGGCTCAGCTGGTAAAGAAGCTTCGTTGATCTTAGAACTGAGGATAGCAGTGGCCTTGTCAAGTCATTAAATGAGATTAAAAGAGATGGGAAAAGGAAGGAAATTGAACAAACCTTTTCTTTTGAGTAAGCCCTGGACACTAGGCTTCATGCTTGGTCCTTTAGTTATGTTCTTGCTTTCCTACAATGGTTACCAGAACTGACTGAACTCAGCTGCATTTGTACCCCACCCCACCCCCATAACATTTAACCTTTTTTTAATAGATAAATAGACTGAGCCTCAGAAAGGTGAATAACCAATCTAAGATCTTATAATAAAGGAGATGGAGCAGGAATTCACACACATGCCTGTCCCGAACCTCCCTCTCTTAATCTCAGGATCTTCAACTCTCAAAGGAATTCATTAACTCCATGCTTTCAAAATGTCAGGCTCCCTCCATCTTTACAGCTGGTAGTTGTGCTAGCATTTTGGTAAACTGGTTTAATTTGTTTAACGTCTTTAATATATTTTAAATAGAGGCACTGAAGTCTACCTCCACCACCATGGGGGAACATGTGCTTTTAAAACCACTGGTCAAATTACAATTCTCAAATTATTACCAGGATTTCTTACTCCTGGCTGTAGCCCAGTCCCTACAGATTCCTTCCAATGTCACATAGAGCTAAGAGGAGAAAGTTCAACAACTCAAGGTCCCGAGGTGGTAGGAATATGTATTCTTACCTACTTTAGGCCTCTGGCTGGCTGAGCATAGTGATAACCATCTACCCTCTCCTTATAACTGCTTCTGAATAACGCCTGAGATGAGGCAGTAGCTTATCCTTTTCTGTTTTTTAGTAAACAGTTTGTTCTTTTATTTTCCCCATTGCTTTTGTTTATTTGGGGGTTTTAGTATTGTTTTAATTTGGCTACCCAGAGCCATATGGGATCATAGTTCCCTGATGAGGGATTGAACCCATGCCCTTGGCAGTGAAAATCTGGAGCCCTGACTACTGGAAGGCCAGGGAATTCCCTAGGGCTTTTCTAAGTGGGGAGCAAGGAGAAGAAATAGGATGGTGGGGGAGGGGAGTGGGAGTCTCACAGAGACAAATGTTGTGTGACTGTTTTAACAAATTGATTTTAATTTAAAAAACAAAATAGGTCTCTGCCCCCATTTATTTCTGCTACTTTTGTGCTTTTGAAAAGTTACATCTTCTAATGCTTGTGCTTATCAACCACTGCTTGTACTTATCATTGACTATTAATTTGGCTGGTGGGAAATCTAGATGGAGAAGAAAAGGGAATATCCCTTTGTTCTCTCACCTCCATGTTTGTGTTTTCATTGATGGAAAACAAGACAAGAAATAAAAAAGAGAAAGAGCCATTTATACAAATGACTACCAGTATGCACTCCAGGTGTCTCACCACAGCCTCATTCAAGACATCTTCCAATAAGAAATCATCATTTCATCTCTATCTTCTAGTCTGACCTCAATCCAAAGACTTTTACCACTTATTTTAAGAGTCAATGCTACAGCCAATGCTATTAAATTATAATTACTCAAGGATTGTGATTTGTGTCCTATATTTGCCAATTATTCATGAACTTCCACCCAATCAAGAAAATGAACAGTCAGTCTTGACTTGAGTCTTGAGTCATCATCCATATCCAGAGGGTCACCCAAGGTTACCAATGTTCTCTCCAGATCTTTCTCAAGTCCTTCTCTCCTTGACTTCCCCACCACACTAGTTGAGGTCCTTATCTTTGCTTCCAGTCTGGTCTCTGTCCCATATATCATCACTTCCAAATGTGTATTTCCATGAAGAGATCACAGTGAGCCCCTGGAAATGGAAATCTATCCATGCTACTTCCCCTGCCTAAAATCCAGTTGTTTCTCTTCCCCTCTCCATAGGTCCAATTTAATCTTCTCCATACAAGCCGAGAAAGAAATGGCAACCCGCTCCAGTATGCTTGCCTGGAGAATCCCATGGACAGAGGAGCCTGATGGGTTATGGTCCATGGGGTTGCAAAGAGTCAGACATGACTGAAGCAACTTAGCACATACAAGCCATGTGGGATTAATTTATTCAGTTCAAAAATATTTATTAAAGGCCTTCTGTATGTGAGACATTGCTTGACAAACTGGGGGGTCCCATGGTAATGTAAACAAACAAGAATCCCTGTCTTCATGAAGCTTACATTCTAGAGGAGGGAAAAGGGACTTATCTATTAAATAAATAGATAATTTGCATTGATTGCTGGAAGCATTTAAGTGGTTTAGGATTGAAGTCAAGGAGCTGGGTTGCTATCTTACATAAGGTGACTGGAGACGGGGTCCCTGAGTCAATTTTTGAGTGGTGTTCCAAAGGAAGTACAAGTAACAAGTAGCGATGCAGATACATGAACAACTGGATTCTAGGCAAAGCACACTCTAGTGTATTCGAGAGCTCTGAAAAGAGCAAGGATGCATCCAACTGGCCTGAGTAGAGTTTGAGAGGGAACCAGAATAGGTGAGTGTGGGTATATCTGTGTGTGTGTTTGTCAGTTAGGAAACTGCGGACAGGGCAGGCCATCTATAAATTATACTCGCTTTTGACTGAGTGGAGGGTCAATGATCCTAACATCCCCTCCTTGTTCAGAGTGAACTGAACTGATGCCCAGATGAGGTGGGTGCCCTCCTCCATGCTCTTGCATCACCTGTGCACACTCCTTCCGTAGCCCTTGCTGATCACTTGTGATTTCTTCCTTGCTTATCTTCGTCATTATTCCACAGTTCAGAGGGTGTCAAAACAACATGCAGCAGCATCACCTGCTGCCCCCTTCTTGAAAAAAAAAAACTTCAGATTAAGTAGATCTGGCATAGGACCCAAGAATTAGCATTTCTTACAAGGTCTCAAGAGATGCTTCTGGAAAGCAGGGTGTGCCCTGAGGACCACTATTCTAGTTCTCCAAAGACTGGGGCTGAATATGATTAGTATACATCCCCAGAACTTGGCTGTTCACTTGGCTTGGGGGCAAAATTCAGAAAACCTGTATTGAGCACACAAGGTACATTTGCCAAAATAAGAAGAAGGGAAGTAAGGTACCTGAATGGTAAGCCCTCTGCCCTCTCTGTTAATCTTCAAGTGATGCAGTCTTCTGTTGGCAAAGTTCTCTGTATTGATGGTGAATACATGGGTTTCTTCCTTGTTTAGCTGGGAGCGAACTTGTAAGCTTCCTTGAAAGAAAAACATTAGAAATTAGAATTAAAAATAGACCTATATAGTGTAAAAAAGTAATCAGATTACTTTTTAATTGATCATGGCTGTTTTATAGTGA
Organism: Capricornis sumatraensis; assembly: GCF_032405125.1. Classification (NCBI taxonomy): domain Eukaryota; kingdom Metazoa; phylum Chordata; class Mammalia; order Artiodactyla; family Bovidae; genus Capricornis; species Capricornis sumatraensis. Next base: position 121,342,670 of record NC_091071.1, on the reverse strand, counting down.
TCTATGCCATAACCTTTTCATCATTCACATTTTTAAAAGGCACTATATATGTCATGACTGTAGCATCTGGGTCCATATTAAAACTCCTGAGTATAGATAAAATATGCATGTGTGTGTGTGTGTGTGTGTGTGTGTGTGTGTGAGTGAGTGTGTGCATGTGTGTGAGTGTGTGCTATGAGAAACCAGAATAATTTGATTGTGAAAACTTTAATAAGATTGTCCACACTCTCTTCAGTTTCTACCACTTCCTAGAACTCCTTTTCTTTCTAATTGCCATCATGGAATTTCAGAATATGTAATGTGAAACAAGATTGTAAACTAATCTAAGGCAGAATAGGTGAGAGCAATCTGGAGCAGCAGGGTCAGCCAATAGAAGAAGCTCCCTACAGTTAGTCCTGATTCCTCCTCTCCCTTTGTTCTGATCACCATATATTTTCAACTTGGGAGCTTATTTTCTCACTAAAAAATTAATAATAGCTCCCTGAGGGTGAAAGTTGCTCAGTCTTGTCTAACTCTTTGCGACCTTATAGACTGTGGCCTGCCGTACTCCTCTCTCCATGGGATTCTCCAGGCAAGAATACTGGAGTGGCTAGCCATTCCCTCTCAGGAATCAAAGTCAGGTCTCCTACATTGCAGACATATTCTTTACCATCTGAGCCACCAGGGAAGCCAAAGAGGACTGAGGTGACTATATGAAAGTGAAAATGTTAGTCAGTCAGTAATGTCCAACTCTTTTTGACCCCATGGATTGCAGTCCTCCAGGCTCCACTGTGTAAGGAATTCCCAAGGCAAGAATATTGGAGTGGGTTGCCATTCCCTTCCCCAGGGGATCTTCCTGACCCAGGAATCAAACCTGCATCTCCTGCACTGCATGCAGATTCTTTACCTTCTGAGCCACCAGGCACCATGTAGGAAGCCCTAATAGCTCCCTAGAAATAGCATGTTTGGTGCTGAGAGGCACCTTCACCCTGGGAAAGGGGCCAGCCTTTGGTCGGGAAAGGGCCACCCTTAAAAACTAGTGGGCTATACCCTAGCAAGCTCTTTCAGGCTCTTTTTAAGAACTTGGATTTTTAATACTATTTAAGGGACTAGATCTGATAGATCGAGTGCCTGATAAACTATGGACTGAGGTTAGTGACATTCTACAGGAGACAGGGATCAAGATCATCCCCATGAAAAAGAAATGCAAAAAAGCAAAATGGCTGTCTGAGGAGGCCTTACAAATACCTGTGAAAAGAAGAGAAGTGAAAAGCAAAAGAGAAAAGGAATGACATAAGCATCTGAATGCAATGTTCCAAAGAATAGCAAGAAAAGATAAGAAAGCCTTCCTCAGGGATCAATGCAAAGAAATAGAGGAAAACAACAAAATGGGAAAGACTAGAGATCTCTTCAAGAAAATTAGAGATACCAAGGGAACATTTCCTGTAAAGATGGGCTAGATAAAGGACAGAAACGGTATGGACCAAACAGAAGCAGAAGATATTAAGAAGAGGTGGCAAAAATACACAGAAGAACTGTACAAAAATGATCTTCACGACCAAGATAATCACGATGGAGTGATCACTCATTTACAGCCGACATCCTGGAACGTGAAGTCAAGTGGGCCTTAGAAAGCATCACTAGGAACAAGGCTAGTGGAGGTGATGGAATTCCAGTGGAGCTATTTCAAATCCTGGGAGATGATGCTGTGAAAGTGCTGCACTCAATATGCCAGCAAATTTGGAAAACTCAGCAGTGGCCACAGGACTGAAAAATGTTCAGTTTTCATTCCAATCCTAAAGAAAGGCAATGCCAAGGAATGCTCAAACTACCGCACAATTGCACTCATCTCACATGCTAGTAAAGTAATGAATAAAATTCTCCAAGTCAGGCTTCAGCAATATGTGAACCGTGAACTTCCATATGTTCAAGCTGGTTTTAGAAAAGGCAGAGGAACCAGAAATCAAATTGCTGAAATCTGCTGGATCATTATAAAAGCAAGAGAGTTCCAGAAAAACATCTATTTCTGCTTTATTGACTATGCCAAAGCCTTTGATTGTGTGGATCACAATAAACTATGGAAAATTCTGAAAGATATGGAAATACCAGACCACCTGATCTGCTGCTTGAGAAACCTATATGCAGGTCAGGAAGCAACAGTTAGAACTGGACATGGAACAACAGACTGGTTCCAAACAGGAAAAGGAGTACGTCAAGGCTGTATATTGTCACCCTGCTTATTTAAATTATAGCCACAGTACATCATGAGAAATGCTGGGCTGGATGAAGCACAAGCTGAAATCAAGATTGCTGGGAGAAATATCAATAACCTCAGATATGCAGATGACACCACCATTATGGCAGAAAGTGAAGAGGAACTAAAAGGCCTCTTGATGAAAGTAAAAGGAAAGGGAAAAAGTTGGCTTAAAGCTCAACATTCAGAAAACGAAGATCATGGCATCTGATCCCATCACTTCATGGGAAATAGATGGGGAAACAGTGGAAACAGTGTCAGATTTTATTTTGGAGGGCTCCAAAATCACTGCAGATGGTGATTGCAGCCATGAAATTAAAGGATGCTTACTCCTTGGAAGAGAAGTTATGACCAACCTAGATAGCATATTGAAAAGCAGAGACATTGCTTTGCCAACAAAGGTGTCTAGTCAAGGCTATGGTTTTTCCAGTGGTCATGTATGGATGTGAGAGTTGGACTGTGAATAAGGCTGAGCACCGAAGAATTGATGCTTTTGAACTGTGGTGTTGGAGAAGACTCTTGAGAGTCCGTTGGACTGCAAGGAGATCCAACCAGTCCATCCTAAAGGAGATCACCCCTGGGTGTTCTTTGGAAGGAATGATGCTGAAGCTGAAACTCCAGTACTTTGGCCACCTCCTGCGAAGAGTTGACTCATTGGAAAAGACTCTGATGCTGTTAGGGATTAGGGGCAGGAAGAGAAGGGGACGACAGAGGATGAGATGGCTGGATGGCATCACCGACTCGATGGACATGAGTTTGTGTGAATTCCTGGAGTTGGTTATAGACAGGGAGGGCTGGCATGCTGTGATTCATGGGGTCACAAAGAGTCGGACATGACTGAGTGACTGAACTGAACTGAACTGAACTGAACTGAATGCAATGTAATATATAATATATAAATATATTCCTAATATATAATGCATAAATTTTCTATATAGTATATAAATATATATAATAATATAACATACAAATTTTACATAGTACTTAATATAATATATAATTCAACCCAATAAAGTAAATCAGCATGTGATATTTATGCGTCAGGCATCGTAGTAAGGCACACATTCCTTATAGTTATTTGGTATTCTTACCAATCCACTGAGTGAGTCATTCATACACACATTCTGCACACATCTACCTATTTAAGAAATTTTTTCCATTTTATAAATCTTCACTAACACTTGCCTAGTAACCATCCATCTTTTAGATGTTAATCAACTCAACTGGGACCGTGTCAAAGTATTTTATTCTGAAGCCTCTCCAACACTCCAATTTAGGTCTAAAACACCTCCACAATTTCTTAAAGCCATGCACTTACTGATCTCAACTTCTTAGGAGGTTTTGATGCCATCAGTGCCTCCCAAAGCACCCTTAGAAGATATCCTGAGACCTCTTGCTAACTCATCTTCACTCAACACCTAGGAGGATAAACTCAATAAGACTTTTCAAAAATAAGCTTGCTACCATTAAAGGCTGACTTGCAGTCTTACAGGAGGCACTGGGGTGAGATGGAAATGGTTGGGACCAGAAGTTCTTTCATCACCTCCCCCTTAGCATCATGTTCAGCTAATTGGTCAATGAGCAAAGAGACATGTGTCTCCTTTCAGCTACTCTGGTGTCACAAAATTAATGTCACCTTCTTGGATGGCACTGCCCTGGACCCAAAAAGTTCACTGCTCTTAAGCCCCCTTTACCTAACTTATATGCTTCATCTGTCTGCTTTCATTTTCTTCCCAAGTGTCTCCCATGCATGCCTTTGCTTCCATTATGTTTAACACTATGTTAATCATTGCAAGCGTAGAGTCCCTTGGACAGGGAACTGGCTGAGGGAAGATGCTCTGAATCTAATAAACGAACAAACAAACAAACAAAAAAAGGATTGTCCTTGGAAGCAACCTAAATGTCCATCAACAGAGGAACTGATAAAGACGATGTGGTACATATATAAAATGGAACTCAGCTGCTAAAAAGAATGAAATAAGACCATTTGCAGCAACATGGACAGACCTAGAAATTGCCATGCTGAGTGAAGTAAGTCAGAAAGAGAAATAACTTATGACATTCCTTTGTATGTGGAATCTAAAAAGAAATTATACAAATAAACTTATTTATAAAACAGACTCACAGATTTAGAGAAAGAACTTATGATTCTCAAGGAGGAAGGATGAGGGGGAAGGGATAGTTAGGGAGTTTGGGATGGACATGTACACACTGCTATATTTAAAATGGATAACCAACAAGGACCTAGTGTAGAGCACACGAAACTCTGCTCAATGTTATGTGGCAACTTGGATGGGAGGGGAGTTTGGGGTAGAATGGGTACATGTGTATGTATGGCTGAGTCCCTTTGCTGTTCACCTGAAACTATCACAATAATATTAATCAGTTTTACTCCAATACAAATTTAAAAAAAAAAAAAAAACAGATCGCCTTAGCTAAGTGTTCACTATAATTTATCTAGGGAAATGTATCCCCTCTTACATGGTCTCATTTTTTTTTTTTCTGTTAGTATATGTTGACATTGCTACATTATAAACAGCATGCATTTACCTGTGTGTGTGTGGATATGGGCTGAAATAAGATATTCAAAGTATAGAAAGGAAGTGAAATTGATTTGAGTCTCAGGGCTTTTCCAAATATGCTTCTGGAATAAACATATGTATAATGGAATGACCTTTTGGTCACCAGCAAGTATGCTGTAAAGTTTCATTGCATTTTATTAATATTGGAATGTTCTAGCTGTATATGCTCTCACTCTTTTTAGGTCTCCAGGCAAAATTCATATCATTATTTTTAGAATTATACAAGTATTATCAATGTCATTTTAAAAGTGTTGGAGAAAAATCAATAGTTGCAAAAATGTATTCAAATACAATGATAAAGAATCTAGTTTAAATCAAAGAGGATGTAGACATATTCTGTTAAACATTCTTGCTACTTTCTGGACAGTTACTACCCCTTGGCTTCTATCATTCTTTAGTTTTTTCCATATGACTCCTCTTTCATCTAGAACTTTTTTTTGTTCCTTCCTCCTTATGACCGGTGAAGGAACAGAGGTACAGGAAGGTGAATAAATTTTAATCATTTAAAATAAGCGATTGATGCAGATTTAGAAATGAAATTGAGTTAGTTCTAAAGAGCATGATTTTCCCATGGAACACAAGGGTCCCATGTGTTCATCTCAGCCAAGAATAGGTCTTCCATTCCAACCTTCCCCATTAAGTTTATTCCTACTCAAACTCCAACATTAAACATTCGGTTACCTCTTCCAGGAAACCTTATCTGGCTTTTCCAAGGTGCCCTCTTCTGCTCCTGTGGGTCCTGTGCTCACCTCTGTGTTGTCTGTTTACTTGCTTATTTTTTCCTTCCTTCCTTGCCTCTCTCCCTTCCTTCCTTTCATTCTTTTCTAAACTACATAAATTATTGTCTCAAATTCTGAAGGCTAGAAGTTTGCAATGTTCTCTCAAAGGATCTAGGCTAGGATTCTTCCTTGCTTCTTTTTAGCATTTGGTGGATGCCTCCATTCCTTGCCTTGAAGATGCTTTATTCCAATCTCCTTCTTTTCTTCACATGGCTCCTCTTTATGTGTATTAGATAGACAGATATTAAAAAGCTACTCTAACACAGTAAAGAGTTGACTCATTGGAAAAGACTCTGATGCTGGGAGGGATTGGAAGCAGGAGAAGAAGGGGATGACAGAGGATGAGATGGCTGGATGGCATCACGGACTCGATGGACATGAGTCTGAGTGAACTCCACGAGTTGATGATGGACAGAGAGGCCTGGCGTGCTGTGATTCATGGGGTTGCAAAGAGTCAAACACATCTGAGTGACTGAACTGAACTGAACTGAATACTGTAAAAGGATAATTCTGTTCCTTTTTAGCCACTGATCTACTATTTATATTCTTCTTGACAATCATCTCCTTGTAAGAATGTGAACATTATGGACTAGAAATTCAAAATTTGAAAAATCCAACTATTATCTAGTTCATCTTGAATTGGGCCTCAGGATAAAGATTCTCACACCTCAGTTTCTTCAAAAACAACATTTTGTTATAGTTTACTTGTTTCCACTTTGCCAGTTGTCCTATACTAATCTGTCTTCCATACTGTCATTAGTGTGAGTATTCTAACACAGGCTTACTTCGCCATGTGATTTTACTCCAAGATTAATTTTACATGATACATTCCAAGTGTGTAGCCTGACATGCAAAGCCTTCTTCTTACCTTTTCAACTTTATCAACACATACTTTCCATAACTGAATCATATCTGAACTAACAGAACTCCTTCAAATAATGCTCTTTCTTGATTTTGTCCATTGTATTTCTTCATCTGAAACTGCCCTTGCCTTCTTAACTGTATGCCAACACCTTCTCATTTATTAAGACCCAACTCATATGACCCAGGTCTCCACTTTCCTTCATGACAGGTATGATTTTTCCTACTTGTTTTGTCACTGTGCTCATTTTTGGTAACATTCTCAATATATCAAGCTTCACTTGTCTTTCCACTTGAATTTAAGCTTCTCTCAGATGAATAGATGCTTATTCATCTTTGTGTCTTCAGAGAAGAGCACAGAGCCCACTATCTTAAGTCACCAGAAGACACTTGTTGAATAAAATATGCACTCTGTAGAATGTTATTATCACTTCGTCAAAATTATATACTAGCAGTTATTCAATGTCTACTGTGTGCCAGATACAAAATTAACAAATAGTTATAATGTTATAGTTATGTCTTTAAGGGATTTGTTATCTAGCTAAAGGGGACAAAATCAAGGTCATACTTTCCTGCTTATACGTCAACCATGCATTAAAACTTTAATTTGGTACTAAAGACTTTTTTTTTCCCAAAACTTCTCAGATTAGAGAGCAAAATTTCAGTGAAGTAAAATCTCTACAAATAAGTAATAATAATAAAGGCAATTATTATGACATTCAGAGTGAAACGGATTCAAACCCAAGGGGACAGAACATCAATGTGTATGGTCCTTCCAATGTATCACGTTGCCTACAAAGACATGTTTGCTCCAGTAGACAAGTGAGTTGATGAATAGAGAGGTGTATGGTTGGGTAAAGGGAAAAGAGGATGATCATTTATAGACAATAGAGATACATGTTTTGTGAATTCAAATAATGAGCTGTTGTAAGAACTGAAGAGATTTATTGAAGAAGGTAGAACTGAAATAGGTGAAAAGAAAAAGAAAAGTATTATGCTTATTAGCTATAGTGATATAAGCAGAGCAATGTGACTGATTTTTACCATGATTTGATTGGAACCAACGAGAGGCCCAGGAGTCATGTACGGATGTGAGAGTTGGACTGTGAAGAAAGCTGAGCACCGAAGAATTGATGCTTTTGAACTGTGGTGTTGGAGAAGACTCTTGAGAGTACCTTGGACTGCAAGGAAATCCAACCAGTCCATTCTAAAGGAGATCAGTCCTGGGTGTTTTTTGGAAGTAATGATGCTAAAGCTGAAACTCCAGTACTTTGGCCACCTCATGTGAAGAGTTGACTCATTGGAAAAGACTCTGATGCTGGGAGGGATTAGGGGCAGGAGGAGAAGGGGATGACAGAGGATGAGATGGCTGGATGGCATCACGGACTCGATGGACGTGAGTTTGAGTGAACTCCGGGAGTTGGTGATGGACAGGGAGGCCTGGCGTGCTGCGATTCATGGGGTTTCAAAGGGTTGGACACGACTGAGCAGCTGAAATGAACTGAACTGAACTGAAGCAGAGGCCAATGTGGCTGATAAGCATCTTGATAGACAGTCACCCAACTGCTCTTCACATTTTGAAATATAGAAATACTAAGACCCTGAAACATCAGTATAGCTTGGAAGAGGGTGGTAACAAAGAGAGAAGTCACAAGGAGAAGCCTTGTACTAAAAGGGCAAACAATTTGAGCTTCTTGTAAAGAAAGATCCCATAAGGTGCTAAACACATATCTGACTGGGCTGATATACACAAAGTGATAATTTAAGAAAACTAACCTGGGTACTCCGTGTCTAGGTCAGATCTAAAAGGGAAGATGGAGGACTCCCCTGGTGGCTCAGTTGTAAAAAATCCACCTGCCAATGCACGAGACTCGGATTCGATCCCTCATGCCAAAGGATCCTATGTGCCGCGGAGCACCTAAGCCCATTCTTCACAATTACTGAGCTAGTGCTCTAGAGCCTGGGAGTTGAAACTACTGAAGCTTTCATGCCTAGAGCCTGTGCTCCACAGCAAGAGAAGCCACAGCAATGAGAAGCCTGCACACCACACCTAGAAAGTAGCCCCCAGTAGCCATAACTAGAGAAAAGCCCGCACAGGAACAAAGACTCAACACAGCCAAAAATTAAATACATAAATAAGAATAGAATGCAAACTAGTACAGCCACTATGGAGAACAGTGTGGAGATTCCTAAAAAAACTGCAAATAGAACTGCCTTCAGTTCAATTCAGTTCAGTTCAGTCGCTCAGTCGTGTCCGACTGTTGAAATCTCATGAATCGCAGCACGCCAGGCCTCCCTGTCCATCACCAACTCCTAGAGTTCACTCAGACTCATGTCCATCGAGTCCGTGATGCCATCCAGCCATCTCATCCTCTGTCATCCCCTTCTCCTCCTGCCCTCAATCCCTCCCAGCATCAGAGTCTTTTCCAATGAGTCAACACTTCACATGAGGTGGCCAAAGTACTGGAGTTTCAGCTTTAGCATCATTCCTTCCAAAGTAATCCCATGGCTGATCTCCTTCAGAATGGACTGGTTGGATATCCTTGCAGTCCAAGGGACTCTCAAGAGTCTTCTCCAATACTACAGTTCAAATGCATCAATTCTTCGGTGCTCAGTCTTCACAGTCCAACTCTCACATCCATACATGACTACTGGAAAAATCATAGCCTTGACTAGACAGACCTTAGTCGGCAAAGTAATGTCTCTGCTTTTGAATATACTATCTAGGTTGGTTATAGCTTTTCTTCCAAGGAGTAAGCATCTTTTAATTTCATGGCTGCAGTCACTATCTATCTGCAGTGATTTTGGAGCCCCCCAAAAATAAAGTCTGACACTGTTTCCACTGTTTCCCCATCTGTTTCCCATGAAGTGATGGGACCAGATGCCATGATCTTCATTTTCTGAATGTTGAGCTTTAAGCCAACTTTTTCACTCTCCTCTTTCACTTTCATCAAGAGGCTTTTGAGTTCCTCTTCACTTTCTGCCATAAGGGTGGTGTCATCTGCATATCTTAAGTTAATGATATTTCTCCAAGCAATCTTGATTCCAGCTTGTGTTTCGTTCAGTCCAGCATTTCTCATGATGTACTCTGCATATAATTTAAATACAGCAGGGTGACAATACACAGCCTTGACGTACTCCTTTTCCTATTTGGAACCAGTCTGTTGTTCCATGTCCAGTTCTAACTGTTGCTTCCTGACCTGTATGCAGATTTCTCAAGAACTGCCTTATGACCCAGCAATCCCACTTCTGGGCTTACACACCGAGGAAACCAGAATTGAAAGAGACATGTGTACCCCAATGTTCACCATAGCACTGTCTATAATAGCCAGGACATGGAAGCAACCTAGATGTCCATCAGCAGATGAATGGATAAGAAAGCTGTGGTACACATACACAATAGAGTATTACTCAGACATTAATAAGAATACATTTGAATCAGTTCTAATGAGGTAGATGAGACTGGAGCCAATTATACAGAGTGAAGTAAGCCAGAAAGAAAAATACCAATACAGTGTACTAACACATATATATGGAATTTAGAAAGATGGTAACGATAACCCTGTATGCGAGGCAGCAAAAGAGACACAGATGTATAGAACAGACTTTTGAGCTATGTGGGAGAGGGAGAGGGTGGGATGATTTGGGAGAATGTCATTGAAACATGTATACTATCATGTAAGAAACGAATCGCCATCTAGGTTTGATACAGGATACAGGATGCCTGGGGCTGGTGCCCTGGGATGGCCCAGAGAGAGGATATGGGGAGGGTGGTGGTAGGGGGTTTCAGAGGTGGGAACTCATGTACACCTGTGGCGGATTCATTTCAATGTATGGCAAAACCAATACAGTATTGTAAAGTAAAAATAAATAAATAAATAAATAAATAATTTTAAAAAAGAAAAAGAAAAGAGAAGATGAAACTACCAGTTCTCACAAACATCAAAATAAAAAATACTGAAGGTGCTAGACTGCTGCTATGGAACAAGAATCCCTATTAACACTGCTGTCAATATCACACATCAATTTCTTGCTTTATCATTTCACTTTGGAAGAAGGAGCTCTTCTAAATGTTGACTGCTGTCCAATCCTTAGCAGCTCATATCAACTACAGACATATGCACCTTTGTATGCAGCTTTTAGTGTCTACTAACCAGGCCACCCTCAAAAATTAGCTTCTCTTTTATCTTCACTTCCCTGCTTAGTGGTAGGTAAGGCAAATGTTTCAGTTCAGTTCAGTCACTCAGTTGTGTCTGACTCTTTGTGACTCTATGGACTACAGCACACCAGGCTTCCCTGTCAATTACTGACTCCCAGAGCTTACTCAAACTCATGTCCATTGAGTCGGTGATGCCATCCAACCATCTCATCCTCTGTTGTCCCCTTCCCCTCCTGTCTTCAATCTTTTCCAGCATCAGGGTCTTTTCTAAAGAGTCTGTTTCTTTGCATCAGGTAGCGAAAGTATTAGAGCTTCAGCTTCAGTATCAGTCCTTCCAATGAATATTCAGGACTGATTTCCTTTAGGATGGACTGGTTTAATTTCCTTTAGCAAGGGACTCTCAAGAGTCTTCTCCAACATCACAGTTCAAAAGTGTCAATTCTTTGGCACTCATCTTTCTTTATAGTCCAACTCTTACATCCATACATGGCTACTGGAGAAAAGCTTTGACTAGATGGACATCTATTGGCAAGGTAATGTCTCTGCTTTTTAATATGCTGTCTAGGTTGGTCATAGCTTTTCTCCCAAGGAGAAAGCATCTTTTAATTCCATGGCTGCAGTCACCATCTGCAGTGATTCTGGAGCCCCCAAACAAACAAACAAACAAATGTATTTCACTGTTTCCATTGTTTCCCCATCTATTTGCCCATGAAGTGATAGGATTGGATGCCATGATCTTAGTTTTCTGAATGTTGAGTTTTAAGCCAACTTTTTCACTTTCCCCTTTCACTTTCATCAAGAGGCATTTTAGTTCTTCTTCACTTTCTGCCATAAGGGTGGTATCATCTGCATATCTGAGGTTATTGATATTTCTCTCAGCAATCTTGATTCCAGCTTGTGTTTCATCCAGCCTAATGGATTTCACATGATATACTCTGCATATAAGTTAAATAAGCAGACTGACAATATACAGCCTTAACATACTCCTTTCCCAATTTGGAACCAGTCTGTTTTTCTGTGTCCAGTTCTAACTGTTGCTTCTTGAACTGCTTACAGGTGTCTTAGGAGGTAGGTCAGGTTGTCTGATATTCCCACCTCTTTCAGAATTTTCCACAGTTTGTTGTGATCCACACAGTCAAAGGCTTTGACGTAGTCAAAAAAGCAGAAGTACATGTTTTTTCTGGAACTCTCTTGCTTTTTCCATGATCCAGCAGATGTTGGCAATTTGATCTCTGGTTCCTCTGCCTTTTCTAAAACCAGCTTGAACATCTGGAAGTTCACTGTTCATGTACTATTGAAGCTTGGCTTGGAGAATTTTGAACATTACTTTCCTAGCATGTGAGATGAGTGCATCTGTGCAGTAGTTTGACCATTCTTTGGCATTTCCTTTCATTCCTTGGAATGAAAACTGACCTTTTCCAGTCCTGTGCCCACTGTTGAGTTTTCCAAATTTGCTGGCATATTGAGTGCAGCACTTTCACAGCATCATCTTTTAGGATTTGAAATATCTCAACTGGAATTCTATGACCTCCACTAGTTTTGTTCGTAGTGATGCTTCCTAAGGCCCACTTGACTTCGCTTTCCAGGATGTCTGGCTCTATGCGGCACTTATTTACTTAGTGGTAAATAAGAAGGACTCCTAGGTCAAGGCTCTAGGAGTCCTTATTTCATTTATTTCCTCTATGAGCTACATATGCCACACATATAAGTCATTAGCAGCTCCCTGGTCTCTATAAAGTAAATCCTATGTCTCTGTATGTCTTTCCAGCTTAACCAACATGCCCTCATCATTCCATCATCATCTCTCACCAGGACTATTGCAATGCATCTGAACTAACTTCTCAGATTCCAGTCTTAGCTCTTTTCCCTCACACTCATACATTCTTTATTGGGCAGTCAAAATAAGCTTTCTGAAATATTTATCTGATGTTGCTACTTAAAATGTTTTAATGAGACCCCAATGTATTTAGAATAAAATCCAAATTCTTTCTCATAGATCCTATATAACCTTATTTCATTCTACATTTTTCCTCATTCACTAAATTCCAGCTACTGCATACCCACATTATGCTCCCATAATGTGCCAAGTCCACTCCTGTCTTAGAGTCTTTACATCTGCTTTCTCAACAACCTGGAATGTTCCTCTTACAGATATCTTCCAGGAATCCCCTCCTCATTCATGGGCTAAATCCATGCAATGATGCCTTCTGTAGCCATGTACTCCTAACTCAATACCTCCATCTAAGAGTGTTTTCCAAACTGCTAGTCATGATTGATTAGTACATCATAGAATGAATAACAGAATTCAGTATCTGTTATTACTAACTGTACCCTCTCTAATTCCAATTACAAGCATTTCACTCTCTGAATACAATATTCTCCCTTTCATTTTCCCTTCATCTAATCCCCAGATTCCCATAATCTTTTGTTGTTGTTGTTATTTAATTGTACTTGGCTTACATGCTATTTAGTTTTAGGCATACACAGTAATTTAGTTCATACATATATAGATTATGTGTGTATGTATGTGTGTGTGTGTGTGTGTGTGTGTGTATTCATTCTTCTTCAGATTCTTTTCCCTTTGTATATTATTACAAGATATTGAGTGTGGTATCCAGTAAGTACTTTTTTGTTTATTTTATATAAAATATGGTGTATGTGTTAATCGCAACTCCTAATTTATCCCTCCTGCCTTCCCCTTCGGTAATCATAAGATGCTTTTCTCTGTCTGTGAGTCTATATGTTTTGTAAATAAGTTCATTTGTGTCATATTTTAGATTCCATACATAAGTTATATCAAATGGCATTTGTCTTTTTCTGTCTTACTTCACTTTTAGTATGATAATCTCTAGGTCCATCCATGTTGCTGCAAATGGCATTATTTCATTCTTTGCTATGGTCGAATAATATTCCATTGTAGTATGTATCATATATTCTTTATCCATTCATCTGTTGATGGACTCTTAGGTTGCCTCTATGTCTTGGCTATAGTAAACAGTGCTGTAATTGATTTCATGTATCTTCCCAAATTATAGTTTTCTCCAGATGTATGCCCAGGAGCGGAATCACTTGATTATATTGTAACACATTTTAAAAAATGGACAGAAGATCTAAATAGACATCTCTGAATAAGAATACAGATGGCCAACAGGCCATCATTAATAATTAATAATTAGAAAAAACATCATTAATAATGATGTTTAACATCATTAATAATGATGTTTAACATCATTAATAATTAGAGAAAATGCAAATCAAAACCACAATGATGTCCATTCACACCAGTCAGAATGGCCATTATCAAAAAATCTACAAATAAATACTGGAGATGATGTGGAAAGAAGGAAATCCTCTCGCACTGTTGTTGGAATGCAAATTGGTACAGCCAGTCTGGAGAACAGTAAGGAGTTTCCTTAAGAAACTAAAAAGAGTGCTATCATATATCCCACAGTCCTTATATAAGGATTAATCTCACCAAGTACTCAGTGTTTCTCAACCCCTTCCTGTCCTCTCTTCTCTCCTTACCCAACCCAAATTGTTGGTCCATAAATATGACTCAGCTGAGAGAAGCTACCCCACGTCCACAGTCAGGGAAGCAGCTGTGCTTTCCTGGAGCAGCTGTGAAGAGACACCCCACGTCCAATGTAAGAGAAACACAAGTAAGACGGTAGGCACAGTGAGGGGGCATCAGATGGCAGACAGATTAAAACCACAATCACAGATAATTAGCCAATTTGATCACATAGACCACAGCTTGTCTAACTCAATGAACTAAGCCATGCCATGTGGGGCCATCCAAGATGGACGGGTCATGGTAGAGAGTTCTGACAGAACGTGGTCCACTGGAGAAGGGAATGGCAAACCACTTCACTATTCTTGCCTTGAGAACCCCATGAACAGTATAAAAAGGCAAAAAGATAGGACACTGAAAGATGAACTCTCCAGGTCAGTAGGTACCCAATATGCTACTGGAGATCAGTGGAGAAATAACTCCAGAAAGAATGAAGGGAAGTAGCCAAAGCAAAAACAACACCCAGATGTGGATATGACTGGTGGTAGAAGCAAGGTCCGATGCTTTAAAGAGCAATATTGCATAAGAACCTGGAATGTCAAGTCCATGAATCAAGGCAAATTGGAAGTGGTCAAACAGGAGATGACAAGGGTGAATGTTGATATTCTAGGACTCAGCGAACTAAGATGGACTGGAATGGGTGAATTTACTCAGATGACCATTGTATCTACTGCAGTGGGCAGGAATCCCTTAGAAGAAATGGAGTAGTCAACATACTCAACAAAAGAGTCTGAAATGCAGTCCTTCAATGCAACCTCAAAAATGATAGAATGACCTCTGTTTGTTTCCAAAGAAACATTATTATGGTATTGTTTATCATGGTAATCCAAGTCTATACCCTGACCAGTAATGTTCAAGAAGCTGAGGTTGAACAATTCTATGAAGATCTATGAGACATTTTAGAATTAACACCCAAAATAGATGTCCTTTTTTTATAGGGGCTGCTGCTGATAAATCACATCAGTCATGTCTGACTCTGTGCAACCCCATAGACAGAAGCCCACCAGGCTCCCAACCTGGGATTCTCCAGGCACAAATACTGGAGTGGGTTGCCATTTCCTTCTCCTCTTTATAGGGGACTGAAATGCAAAAGTAGAAAGTCAAGAAATATCCAGAATAACAGGCAAATTTGGCCTTGGATTAAGGAATGAACCAGGGCAAAGGCTAATAGAGTTCTGCCAAGAGAACGCACTGGTCATAGTAAACACCCTTTTCCAACAACACAAGAGAAGACTCTACACATGGATATCACCAGATGGCTAACACTGAAATCAGATTGATTATATTCTTTGCAGCCAAAGATGGAGAAGCTCTATACAGTCAGCAAAAACAAGACTGTGAGCTGACTGTGGCTCAGATCATGAACTTCTTACTGTGAAATTCAGACTGAAATTGAAGAAAGTGGGGAAAACCACTAGACCATTCAGGTATGACCTAAAACAAATACCTTATGATTATACAGTGAAAGTGAGAAATAGGTTTAAGGGACTAGATCTGATAGAGTGCCTGATGAACTATGGACAGAGGTTCGTGACATGGTACAGGAGACAGGGATCAAGACCATCCCCATGGAAAAGAAATGCAAAAAATCAAAATGGCTGTCTGGGGAGGCCTTACAAATAGCTGTGAAAAGAAGAGAAGTGAAAAGCAAAGGATAAAAAGAAAGATATATCCATTTGAATGCAGAGCTCCAAAGAATAGCAAGGAGAGATAAGAAAGATTTCCTCAGTGATCAATGAGAAGAAATAAAGGAAAACATTAAAATCAGAAAAACTAGAGATCTCTTCAAGAAAATTAGAGGTACCAAGGGAATATTTCATGTAAAGATGGGCACAATAAAGGATATATACGGTATGGACTTTACAGAAGCAGACAATATTAAGAAGAGGTGGCAAGAATTCACAGAAACTGTACAACAAAGATCCAGATAATCATGATGGTGTGATCAGTCATGTAGAGCCAGACATCCTGGAATCTGAAGTCAAGTGGGCTGTAGGAAGTATCGCTATGAACAAAGCCAGTGGAGGTGATGGAATTCCAGTGGAGCTATTTCAAATCCTGAAAGATGATGCTGTGAAAGTGCTGCACTCAATATGCCAGCAAATTTGGAAAACTCAGCAGTGGCCACAGGACTGGAAAAGGTCAGTTTTCATTCCAATCCCAAAGAAAGGCAATGCCAAGGAATGCTCAAACTACTGCACAATTGCACTCATCTCACACTCTAGTAAAGTAACGCTCAAAATTCTCCAAGTCAGGCTTCAGCAATATGTGAACCGTGAACTTCCTGATGTTCAAGCTGGTTTTAGAAAAGGCAGAGGAACTAGAAATCAAATTGCCAAAATCTGATGGATCATCAAAAAAGCAAGAGAGTTCCCGAAAAACATCTATTTCTGCTTTGTTGACTATGCCAAAGCCTTTGACTGTGTGGATCACAATAAACTGTGAAAAACTCTGAAAGAGATGGGAATAGCACATCACCTGATCTGCCTCTTGAGAAACTTGTATGCAGGTCAGGAAGCAACAGTTAGAACTGGACATGGAACAACAGACTGATTCCAAATAGGAAAAGAAATATGTCAAGGCTGTATATTGTCACCCTACTTATTTAACTCATATGCATAGTACATCATGAGAAATGCTGGGCTGGAGGAAGCACAAGCTGGAATCAAGATTGCAGAAATATCAATAACCTCAGATATGCAGATGACACCACCCTTATGGCAGAATGTGAAGAAGAACTAAAGAACCTCTTGATGAAAGTGAAAAAGTTGGCTTAAAGCTCAACATTCAGAAAACGAAGATCATGGCATCTGGCCCCATCACTTCATGGGAAATGGATGGGAAAACAGTGTGAATAGTGGCTGACTTTATTTTTCTGGGTTCTAAAATCACTGCAGATGGTGATTGCAGCCATGAAATTAAAAGATGCTTACTCCTTGGAAGGAAAATTATGACCAACCTAGACAGCATATTAAAAGTTCAGAGACATTACTTTGTCACCAAAGTTTGTTTAGTCAAGGCTATGGTTTTTCCAGTGGTCATGTATGGCTGTGATAGCTGGACTGTAAAGAAATCTGAGCACTGAAGAATTTTTGCTTTTGAACTGTGATGTTGGAGAAGACTCTTGAGAGTCCCTTGGACTGCAAGGAGATACAACCAGTCCATCCTAAAGGAGAACAGTTCTGGGTGTTCATTGGAAGGACTGATGTTGAAGCTGAAACACCAAAATTTTGGCCACCTGATAGGAAGAGCTGACTCATTTGAAAAGACCTTGATGTTGGGAAAGATTGAAGGTAGGAGGAGAAGGTGAAAACAGAGGATGAGGTGGTTCGATGGCATCACTGACTCAATGGACATGAGTTTGGGTAAACTCCGGGAGTTGGTGATGGAGAGGGAGGCCTGGTGTGCTGAGGTTCATGGGGTTGCAGAGTCAGACACGACTGAGCAACTGAACTGTACTGAACTGATCTGAACCATGACTCTCCTCTCCTATAGACTCTCAACTCCCTTGGTATACTCTTACTTCATTGAGAAGGTATTTGTTTGGCCGAACAATAACTGCTAAAATCCAACCTTCACTCTATCTTTGCAAGGTTCAGCTGGTAGAATAATGTATAAACCCTGCAAATTGCTTATGAGCCACTTTAAATTATTCATGACCAACTTCAAGTGGGGCTTTCTTGTGTTTTCTCAGCCTCATTGTATTCCCTATGTCCATTCACCTACTGACTCAGAGAGCTACTTAATGGCATTTAGTCTTTGCTCAAATCTCCATCTTACCTTCTCCTTCTCCCATCTCAGTTAATAACCTTGACTCCTGCTTCCCTAAGAAAACTGAATCAATCAGAAGAAAACTCCCTGAAACTTCTGCCACCATATTGACTAACAGATCAGTTTCTGAGCCTGTGTGGTTTCCCTACGTTTATAACTTAGATGAATTGTCCATGCTTTTACCTAAATGCATCCTTGCTTCACATTCTCCTGATGTGTTGAACTCCTGTTTCAAGACATCACTCAAGCAATATCCCCTTCCTTTGCCATTTTTCTTCCTCTTTATGACATCATTCCCATTAGCAATTTTTTTTCCAGATTTCAATGGAATAAAAGAAAACCTCTGCAACTTTCTTAACTTTAGTCATGGCCACATTTCTTTGGTCTTCTGGCTTACCAGGAAACTCCTGTTAGGCATCATGTTGTACTTTCTGAATCCAATTCCTTTCTTCCATTTCCTCTTAAACTTCGTCCAGTAAGATTTTACCCCAGAGTCTCCATGAAAATTTCTGTTGCCCAAATCATCAATAACTTTCATGTTGTTAAATCTAATTTTCCATTCAAGATCTCCAGATTATTCTCACTAGCATTTTATCCAATCACTTTCTTCTCTTCTATAAAGCTATTTGTTTGGCTTCCAGGACATGACTGTCTCCTAGTCATCTCCCTCTTCACTGGCTCCTCCTTCTTCCTCCCCATTTCTGAATCCTTATTTTCTCCTTGATCTCTTAATGTTGAAGTTTCAAGGCTCAGCCTGTGGACTTCTCTTCTCTATCAATACTCACTGCCTTGATAATTTTGTCTAGCATTATGGTTCCAAATGCCATTTCTATGGTTTCTTATGGCTGTTGTAGCACATAGTTCTAGATGCTAGAAATCTGAAATCTAAGTATCCTCAGGTCCATATTTCCACCAAATACTCTAGGGGAAAGTCCTTTGTTTCCTGTGAGCTTCTGGTAGCTCTCGGCTCTCATTTGTGTTCCTTGACTTGTAGCTGCATCATTCCTACAGTTGTCTCTATTGTTGTTATGTGGCCTTATTCCCTTTGTGTGTCCCTTTATGTGTCTCTGTGTCTCTATATCCTTATCTCCCTCTTCTTATAAGGACATTGGTGATTGGATTTAGGTCCCATTCTAATACAGCATGACTTCACTTTAACCTTGTTTCCAAGAAAGTTCACATTCTGATGCTCCAGCTAGACATCAATTGGCGGGGGTTGGAAATCTATTGAAGCCAGTATAGTATCTAACTACAGGCCAATTTCCAAATCTATATCTCCAGCTTGGTCATCTGCCCTCAACTTCAGAGTCTTCTAATCAATCGTCTCTCTTCTTGTTTGGCTAATAGGCACCTCAAATTTAATACACCGAAGACTGAACTCATGATCTCTTCTAAATCTGCTTCTTCTATGACTCTTCCTTACTTAAACACTGACAATCCTATAAATTCAGGTGCTGAGAAAAAAAAAAAAAATCTTGGGTCCTCTCTGGTGTCTTATATCTTATTTCCAACAGGGAATGACAAAGTTTGATCCTCCACCCTCCAAAATATACCTGAGTCTAACCACTTTTCTCATTCCTCACCAATTCCTCTATTGCTAATCCTCACCCCAGTCAGCCAGCATTTCTCATCCAGACTAATTCACTAGCCTCTTAACTACTCTTCTTCTCTTCTAACCCCCTGTATACTGTTCTCCACAGAGCCTCTAGAGAAATCCTGTTAATGTATAAATCAACCTAACCACTCCTCTGCTTGTTCAGTGGGCCCTCATCTTTCCCAGTTGAGTTTAGTAGACATTTTTTTTTCCCCTTTATTGA
Source organism: Capricornis sumatraensis (assembly GCF_032405125.1). Classification (NCBI taxonomy): domain Eukaryota; kingdom Metazoa; phylum Chordata; class Mammalia; order Artiodactyla; family Bovidae; genus Capricornis; species Capricornis sumatraensis. The sequence continues at coordinate 121,322,897 of NC_091071.1, read as the reverse complement.
AGTATAGTTGATTTACAACATTGTTTTAATTTCAGGTGTACAGCAAAGCAATTAATATGTATATATGCACGTGTGTTAGTCACTCAGTCATGTCCAGCTCTTTGCAACCCCATGGACTGTAGCCCACCAGGCTCCTCTGTTCATGAAATTCTCCTGGCACAAATACTGGAGTGGGTTGCCATGCTCTTCTCCAGGGTATATATGCATATATACCTGATGCTCTCTAATCATCTCTATTATAACATAATTATATATTATTACAAAATATTGAATATTTAATGTAGTTCCCTATGCTCTACAGTAGATCCATATTGTTTATTTATATATAGTCCTGTGTATGTACTAATCCGTAACTCCTAGTTTATCCCTTCCCACTTTAGTAACCAAGGTTTGTATCTTTTTTTTTTTTTTTTAAGTTTCCATATAAAAGTGATATCATACCTTCTTTGTATTTCTCTGTCTGGCTTATTCCACCTTGTATGATAATCTCTAGATCCATCCATGTTGCTATAAATATCATTATTTCATCTGTTTATGGTTGAGTAATACTCTACTGTATATATGCACCATATTTTCTTCCTCTATTCATTTGTTGATGAACATTTAGGTTGCTTTTATGTTTTGGCTATTGTAAATAATGCTGCTATAAACATAGGGGTGCATGTATCTTCAAATTAGAATTTTTATCTTTTCCATATATATGCCCAGATAGAAGGCAAGTTCCTTTCTGTTATTATAAGGTCCTAAGGCCTCATATTTGTTTTTCCAGTAGTCATGTATGGATGTGAGTATTGGATCATAAAGAAGGTTGAGTGCCAAAGAATTGATGCTTTCAAACTATGAGGCTAGAGAAGATCTTGGAGAGTCCCTTGGACTGCAAGGAGATCAAACCAGTCAATCTTAAAAGAAATCAACCCTGAATATTTATTGGAAGGACTATTGCTGAAGCTGAAGCTTCAATACTTTAGCCACCTGATGCAAAGAGCAGGCTCATTAGAAAAGACCCTGATGCTGGGAAAGATTGAGGGCAGGAGGAGTAGAGGGCAATAGAGGATGAGTATGAGATGATTAGAGAGTACCACCGACTCAATGGACATGAATTTGAGCAAAATGTGGGAGATAGTGGAAAACAGTGGAGCCAGGTGTGCTACAGTCCATGCAGTCACAAAGAGCCAGACATGACTTAGTGACTGAACAATAACAAGGCCTTATATTACCTCTCTCTCCTCATCAGCTACTGTGTTCCTCCTTGTCTCTGGATCTAGCCACAGTGCTTTCCTTACCAGTTCCTAGAGAACATCCACACCTCTGTTTCAGGATTTTGCATTCCCTGTTTTCTCTGGAATGATTTTCTCAGGGTATTCACAGGGCTCCTCCACCCCACTGCCAACTCCTTCATGTCTTTGCTCAAATAGAACTGGTTTCAAGAGCTCTTCTCTGATGACCATGTCAAAACCTCCAAGATCCTTACCCCACTTAAACATATCTTTAATTCTTTTACTTTGCTCTTTTTTCCTAATAGAGCGTATCATCTTAGAATATTTTTCTTCTTGTTATATGTATTATTTACTGTCTATAGCTTTCCATCAGAATGAACAAGTGTGTGTGTGTGTGTGTGTGTGTGTGTGTGTGTTCAGTTGCTCAGTTGTGTCTGAATCTTTGCGACCCCATAGACTGTAGCCTGCCAGGCTCCTCTGTCCATGGAATTTTCCAGACAAGAATACTAGAGTTGGTTGATATTTCCTACTCCAGGGGGTCTTCTCAACCCAGAAACTGTGCCTACATCTCTTGCATCTCCTGCATTGGCAGGAGGATCCTTTACTACTGCACCATGAGCCACTATATATAGGGAAAACATTGTTTCAGACATACAAACCCATGCTGGATCACTATGTAAGAACATTTCTTGTCGCATATTTTGTCCAGAAATTGTTGGAAAGTCCAGGTATTTTAAATAGCTGTTTCCATAGTATTTATCGCCAACCTACTCATTTATTAATTTTTACATTTTAAAATTTGTTTAGTGATTTTCATTCCCCATTTAAATTGAAAGCTCCATGATAACAGAGCCTTACTTGCGTTTTCCCCTGGGATATTCTTAGTGCTAAGAAAAATGCCTGGCATATAGTTGCAGTCAATGGGGGTCAAAAAATATTTATTGAAGTCTTTATAGAATGAATGAATAGGTAGTTTTAATGATATATGAAATATATTTCCTTTATCTCAAACATGCTTAATTATATATATATATATATATATATATATATATATATATATATATATATATAATGAAAGCAACTATTTATGAGTTGATAACAATAATTGTAATACTTATAATTTTCTAGCTATTAATGTTAGCTACTGTCATTCTTAATCAATATCGTTAGAATTTCATTTATTGCCCATTTTGTTCTAGAAATTGTCTTAAATGCTTTTATCATATTTCAACTTTAAACCTCAAAAATACATCCTACATATTATTGTTATTATGCTGATTGTACATATGAGGGCAATTTAGCTTGTCTAAGCTAGTTAGACATTTAAATTTCAGCCATTTTACACAGGCTTTTCTCCAGTCTAATTGTAATCTGCATTTCCCACCACCTCACAAGCATGGAAGGGTAGTATCCAAACTCTGCCTCTCTTCCTTAGCACCCACCATATGAAGATAAATCTTTAATAAAGTTCATTTAGAGGAAGGCATAATGTTTGTTTGATAAGCCCACTTAGACTTCACAGAGGAAACATTTTTAAAAAAATCTGTGGCCATTCTGAAACCAAACTCAATTGTCCAGAACTTGTTGTCAAATCACCACAAGCACAATTGAATGCTAAATTTCATGAGATGTCTCCAAGCTAAAAAAAAAAAAAAAAAAAATCTTTTTTTTTAAAATCTTCTTTGAAAAAGAGAAAGTTTGTACTTAAAAAACTGCACACTCCATGGAAGATAAAGTCCATTTGCACAGCAAAGTTAAACATTATGTTTATTCTTTCCCAGTTTCTATCTCTGGCAAGGTGAGGACAGATTAGAACCCTAAAGAAGCAGCCACCCTAAAAAAATATTCCTAGTTCTTTGAGAATTTCTCACGAGTCAGTAATTGCAATGCACTGTGGCTTCTCAGATCCATTCAGCTAAGATGATTTTCTACAGCTCAATTCATTCCTTATTCAAAAGCAACCTTGAAAACCCTCAGAGGAAGTAATAAACAGGTACCAAGTCTTCTAGCCTATTTGGTGATGGGTTGTGGTTTACTTCATTCAGCGCTATTCTAAGCACCTTCATAAGCAACAATTATCTTCTTCTATTTCAGCCTTTCTGTTTACGTTTGCACAAAATATGCCACAACCTCTTACCTTTAACTTAACAGTTGTTTACATAGAAAAAGAGCCCCATTAAAATGCAGACCAACCTCCCCTCTTCCATGGTATTCTGTCCAAACCCACCATTGTTTCTCTGCATCATGTAATGTTAGCCTTTTTTTCAGCCACAGAAAAATACACAAAATTATGAAATTAGGAGTTTAATTTTTCATTTATCTGTTGATATGTATGAATGAAACCACACAAGTTCCTTTGGTTCATGGTTGTCCTCTGAATTTAGTCTTTATGGCATGTGTAACAGGCACACACCACAAAACATAATGGGAGAAACTGACCAATGCTTTATGTGCTTGGAGACATCATCATGCTACTACAGATCTATTTTCCTTTCTTCTGAGGCCCAATTAGAGTTCACTTCCATTTAAAAGGGCTTCCCTGATGGCTCCCACGGTAAAGCATCTGCCTGCAATGTGGGAGACCTGGGTTTGATTCCTGGGTTGGGAAGGTCCCCTGGAGAAGGAAATGGAAATCCACTCCAGCACTCTTGCCTGGAAAATCCCATGGACGGAGGATCCTGATAGGCTACAGCCCATGGTGTTGCAAAGAGTGGAACACGACTGAGCGATTTCACTTTCACTTTCCATTTAAAAACTCTCTCCCCTTCTTTCTGTATGATTTACGGGGTTTGAAGGCAATAGTCATTAGAACTAGACATTGTAATTAGTCTTTAAAGTACTCGGGATGAGGCAGCTTTGTAAATTTTATGTCCTCTTTTTATGATCCAATTGCTTTTGAATATAGAAGCTTTTGATCACGGCACTTACAATTTTACAGTATTTGGAGCAAATGTTAGTTGTGTGTATTTTTGAACATTTTTTAAAAGTTCTTGAGCACCACAGATCATGATGATATAAAGCAATGCCAATTCACAGAACTATTGGGTCATGCTTTGTGATTTGTTTCCTGGGTGGTGAAAATGCTGCTAAGCCCACTACGTACCTGCAACAAGGGGCTCCAACTTATTTTTTTATACCTCCCCATGCCCAGTGCTGAACTCCCCAGAGCAGACCCTCCATAAAGACATGACAAAGATCCAAGCCCCTTGATGTAACAGGAAGAGTGATAATGACACTGACCCAGAGAAGAAAGATTCAGCCTTTCTCCTGAGATGCACACAGCCTAGTATGTGACCCAGAAAAAGAAGACCATTACAATACAGGGAGGAGAGATGCTGGGAAAGGATATATACATGGAAGAAAACTGAAAAATCACCAGAGCCTTGCTAGGGGTGTTAAACCCTGAATCAATCATGAAGAACACATAAAAGTTACCCACTAAGATGAGAGGAAAGAAGTGGGTTTTTGAGGAAATACTATGTCAAAGGGAAGGAAATGGAATAGACGATAGACTGAAAGTCTGTGGTTGAGTAGAAGGCTGCTATTACTATGGAGAATAAGTAGAAAGCAATACTAAGACAAATTTGAGATGTGAAACATAATTGTGTTTTTAAGAAAGCTATCCCAGAAAAGGCAATGGCAATCCACTCCAGTACTCTTGCCTGGAAAATCCCATGGGTGGAGGAGCCTGGTAAGCTGCAGTCCATGGGGTCGTGAAGAGTCGGACATGACTGAGCAACTTCACTTTCAGTTTTCACTTTCATGCATTGGAGAAGGAAGTGGCAACCCACTCCAGTGTTCTTGCCTGGAGAATCACAGGGATGGGGGAGCCTGGTGGGCTGCCATCTCTGGGGTCACACAGAGTCGGACATGACTGAAGCGACTTAGCAGCAGCAGCATTAGCAGCAACAAAGCTATCCAGATAGCACTAGTGGTAAAGAAACCATCCGCCAATGCAGGAGACATAAGAGACATGGGTTCAATCTCTGGCTCTGGAAGATCCCCTGGAGGAGAGTACAGTAACTCACTCCAGTATCCTTGCCTGAAGAATCCCATGGACAGAGGAACCTGGCGAGCTACAGTCCACAGGGCCACAAAGACTTGGACATGACTAAAGCAAAAGAAGAGAAGGGAAAAACAAAGGAGAAAAGGAAAGATATTCCCATTTGAATGCAGAGTTCCAAAGAAAAGCAAGGAGATATAAGAAAGCCTTCCTCAGTGATCAATGCAAAGAAATAGAGGAAAACAACAAAATGGGAAAGACTAGAGATCTCTTCAAGAAAATTAGAGAACAAGGGAACATTTCATGCAAAGATGGGCTCGATAAAGGACAGAAATGGTATGGACCTAACAGAAGCAGAAGATATTAAGAAGAGGTGGCAAGAATACACAGAAGAACTATACAAAAAAGATGTTCATGACGCAGACAATCATGATGATGTGATCACTCACCTAGAGCCAGACATCCTGGAATGTGAAATCAAGTGGGCCTTAGAAAGCATCACTATCAGCAAAGCTAGTGGAGGTGATGGAATTCCAGTGGAGCTATTTCAAATCCTGAAAGATGATGCTGTGAAAGTGCTGCTCTCAATATACCAGCAAATTTGGAAAACTCAGCAGTGGCCACAGGACTGGAAAAGGTCAGTTTTCATTCCAATCCCAAAGAAAGGCAATGCCAAAGAATGCTCAAACTACCACACAATTGCAATCATCTCACACGCTAGTAAAGTAATGCTCAAAATTCTCCAAGCCAAGCTTCAGCAATACGTGAACTGTGAACTTCCAGATGTTCAAGCTGGTTTTAGAAAAGGCAGAGGAACCAGAGGTCAAATTGCCAAAATCTGCTGGATCATCAAAAAAGCAAGAGAGTTCCAGAAAAACATCTATTTCTGCTTTATTGACTATGCCAAAGCCTTTGATTGTGTGGATTACAATAAATTGTGAAAATTTCTGAAAGAGATGGGAATACCAGACCACCTGACTTGCCTCTTAAGAAACGTGCATGCAGGTCAGGATGCAATAGTTAGAACTAGACATGGAACAACAGACTGATTCCAAATAGGAAACACAGTACGTCAAGCCTGTATATAGTCACTTTGCTTACTTAACTTATATGCAGAGTACATCATGAGAAATGCTGGGCTGGAGGAAGCACAAGCTGGAATCAAGATTGCTGGGAGAAGTATCAATAACCTCAGATATGCAGATGACACTACCCTTATGGCAGAAAGTGAAGAGGAACCAAAAAGCCTCTTGATGAAAATGAAAGGGGAGAGTGAAAAAGTTGCCTTGAAGCTCAGCATTCAAAAAACGAAGATCATGGCATCTGATTCCATCACTTCATGGGAAATAGATGGGGAAACAGTGGAAACAGTATCAGACTTTATTTTGGAGGGCTCCAAAATCACTGCAGATGGTGATTGCAGCAATGAAATTAAAAGACACTTACTCCTTGGAAGGAAAGTAATGAACAACCTAGATAGCATATTGAAAAGCAGAGACATTACTTTGCCAACAAAGGTTTGTCTGTTCAAGGCTATGGTTTTTCCAGTGGTCATGTATGGATGTGAGAGTTGGACTGTGAAGAAAACTGAGTGACGAAGAATTGATGCTTTTGAACTGTGATGTTGGAGAAGACTCTTGAGAGTCCCTTGAACTGCAAGGAGATCCAACCAATCCATCCTAAAGGAGATCAGTCCTGGGTGTTCATTGGAAGGACTGATTCTGAAGCTGAAAATCCCGTACTTTGGCCACCTCATGAGTAGAGCTGACTCACTGGAAAAGACTCTGATGCTGAGAGGGATTGGGGGCAGGAGGAGAAAGGGATGACAGAGGAGGAGATGGCTGGATGGCATCACCGACTCGACACACATGAGTTTTGGTGAACTCCAGGAGTTGATCGACAGGGAGGCCTGGCGTGCTGCGATTCATGGGGTCGCAAAGAGTCGGACATGACTGAGCGACTGAATTGAGCTGAACTGAACTGAAAGCAACTGAACACACACACACATGCTATCACCTCTATCAAGCCATATTTTTCAACTCATCATTTTGCTTTCTCCAAATGATTTTTATACAGTTAATTACAACAAGGACCTATTATATAACACAGGGTAACATAGTTGATATTTTGTAATAACCTGTATGGGAAAAGAATCTGAAAAATAATTATCTGTCTATCTTTATCTGAATCACTTTGCTGTACACCTGAAACTAATAAAACATTGTAGATCAGCTATACTTCAATGTTAAAAAACAGTTCATTTCAAACGTGCTGCTCTGGATGATTACTCAAATACATTTTCTAAGGCTATCATTCTAGGCAGTGGTATGGGTGGTGATTTTTTCCAAGCATAAATGTATCTGTAGCACAAGGAGTAGAGTCATAATGCTTTCAATAATCAATAAATTATAATAATAAAACTTTCAATAGTCTGAAATTTATCCTTAGCATCTAACACCATGTGCACCTCATGACAGAAGTGGCTAGGAAGCAACACTCAAAACGAAGCAAAAAAGTGGAGCATAAAATCAGGTTTTTTTTGTTGTTGTTATTGTTTCTAAGTTTAAAGAGATGGCAAGTGTAGCATGGTCAGGGTGGTACCCACACTCTGAGCCTTTGTGGTTTCCTATTGTCTGCCGATCCCATGCTGACTGCCAAGTGCAAGGATTACAAAGCAGTTTACTACTAGCTTCAGGCACTTCCATAAATGAAAATATAAATGATGGTCAATTAGAGATGATTTCCTAAAGCATTTTCTAAAATCATTAACAAAGAGTGTAACTAGCTCATAAATAACTTTAGGCACTTTTCACGATGCAAAGTCATCAAGATATAACTATAGAGCCCTGTTTAATGGCACAGAGAGAAACAGATGGAAGTTTTTCTTGAGAGGCAGGGCTCCTCCAAGTTCAGCTTGTGGAGTCCCACCTGTTCTGAAGTGAGGGTCCTATCCAGGCTGCAGTCCCATCCTGATCCCTTATTCTGATTCCATCATTGGTCTTAGAAATGGAAATGTTCATTTGCATCTGAAAGATGCTCCTATGGACTGACTGACTGGTGGATGACCTCATCACATCACAGTTCACTTCCCTTACATCACTCATGTTTCTGAGTCCAGCTCTTTCTCATCTGTAAAATATGGAAGATTGATTAAATAAGTAAGTAGAGTTGCTCAGTCGTGTCCGACTCTTTGCAACCCATGGACTGTAGCCTACCAGGCTCCTCCCTCCATGGGATTCTCCAGGCAAGAGTACTGGAGTGGGTTGCCATTTCCTTCTCCAGGGGATCTTCCCAACCCAGGGATCGAACCTGGGTCTCCCGCATTCCAGGCAGACGCTTTAACCTCTGAGCCACCAGGGGAAGGATTGATTATGTGGCCTTTAGTCCCTCTACAGGACCATCATTAGTGTCTGCTCTAGTTTTTCCTTAGGCTTACTACATGACATCCACCATCTCAGTAGCCAATAAGATCACTTCTCTTCAGTTCATATGGAATGTTTAATTCTTTTTTGAGAAGTTAAATTGAATAGTTAGGCAATAGTTAGGCTGCACATGTCCAAGTACTAACTGGGAGACAGTGTCTGTGTTAGTATGTTGTCAGAGGGGAGAAGGAAGATGTTGTTCTTTATTGTTATTTCAATCCTATTGTAACACATGTTCAGGAAGGAAGGAAGAATTGAGGAGCAAAATAGAAGGTATTCTAGACTGCTGCTACTGTCTCTTCTCACTGTTGTTTTTTTTTTAGATCAGCAAGCAAAAATCACTAGCCACTCCACCAGCTTCCTATCTACCCCTAATCCACAGTATTGATTGGAAGAAGTTAATCAGGCTTGGAGACTTCAGGTAGATTTTAACTTCCTTGACCCAGAGGAAAGGTCCCAGATTCTGTGGGAGCATATAACAGGTAGAAAGGGATCCAGCTCACTCAAGGAGATTTCTCCACCCCAATATTCTCCAATGCCTGAGTCAGTGCATGACTTTTGTATTGACCACCCTCTCTCTACCATCCTCCTATGTATCAACAACAAATGTCCCTTCTTTCACTATTTCTGTGAGACTATACCTCACCATGACCAATGCTCCCTACCTATCAACATGACAAAGTCTAATGCTTTTTGTACATTCTCCAATTTGATCTCAACTGTTCTGTTGTCCTATCTCCACAAATCCCCTCCTAGTGTCTTACACTCCAGCCAAAAGGGGTTCATAACACTGCAAGCTTTCTTATATTTCTTCCACTGTATATAGTGAGTGCTAAGCATTCTGATGTGGAGCAGTCCATGGGGTTATGAAGGGTTGGACCTGACTTAAAAACTGAACAAAATCAACACTTAAATACCTGCCAAATGAAAGAATGAATGCACTTCTGAAAATCTATGGATAAAAATAAAACTAGTGTGACTTTTTCACTTTTTCATTTGTTCACTAATGGACAAGTTGAAATAGAGACAAGTGTGTTGTTCCTGTTGTCGTTTTGTTTTTTTGAAGAAAGAGTAAAATGCAATTGCATTTGAGTTTTCCCACCGTCTAGCAAAGATCTCCAGAGCATCCCATACTCTTCTTATCATACAACTAGACAATACATTCTAGTTCAGAGGAAAGAGGTAAAAACAAGATTACTGACAGGAAATTCAGTCTCCCATGTAAACCTGGGTCAGATTATTTGCTAGAGTGCTTTGTATACTGTGTACTTCCCTGATGGCTCAGATTATAAAGACTCTGCCTGCAATGTGGAAGACCTGGGTTCAATTCCTAGGTTGAGAAGGGCCACTGGAGAACGAAATGGCTACCCACTCCAGTATTCTTGCCTGGAGAATCCCATGGAGAAAGGAGCCTGGAGGGCTACAGTCCATGGGATCACACGAGTCAGACATGACTGAGCAGCTTTCACTTTCACTTTTGTACACTTTGCCACTGAGTTTTGGTTCATAGTGCAGAGGTTGAGGAGTCAGAAAGGTGAAACTGAGCAGGACCCTGTGGGGTTCACAGGTGTGTATCCTTTCTGTGTCCTTCATGATTTTCTCTAAGTTCTAAAGTGAAAGTTGCTCAGTCATGTCCAACTGTTCTAAAGGGCAGATTCAAATGGTTGCTAATCAAGCCTCTGTCAGTGGCTTTATTTTTACTTTTTCATCCTCCAATTCTCTCTGAAAGTCCAGTCCCCACATTTCTTGCTGTTTGTTTGCTTTTATTTTTTTAATTTATAAAATTTTATTGAAATACAGTTGTTTTATAATTGCTAATACCTGGTGTATAGGAAAGTGAAGCAGTTATATATGTATACATACACATATACAGAAAGAATATATATATTCTTTTTCATGATCATTTATCACATGATATTGAATAGAGTTTCCAGTGCTATACAGTAGGACTTTGCTTTTTATCCCTCTTATATATAATAATTTGTGTCTTCTAATCCCAGTCTCCCACTCTATCCTTCTACAAACCTTCCCTCTGGGCAAACACAAGTCTGTTCTCTATGTCTGTGAGTCTGTTTCTGTTTTGTAGATACATTCATGTCATATTTTAAATTTAACATATAAGTCATATCATAGGGTATCTACCTTTCTGATCTACTTCACACAGTATGATAATTTCTAGGCCTATGCATGTTGCTGCAAATGACATTATTTTGTACTTTTTTATAGCTAGGTAATATTCCATTGTATATGTGTAGTGCATCTCTATCCCATGCTGATGGATATTTAAGTTGTTTCCATGTCTTGGTTATTAGAAATATGGCTGCTGTGAACATAGGGGTCCATGTATCTTTTTAAACTATATTTTTGTCTGGGTATATGTCTAGGAGTATAATTGTTGGATTATATGGCAGCTCTATTTTTAATTTTTTGAGGAACCTCCTTACTATTTCCATAATGTTTGTAGTGATTTACATTTCCCATCAACAGTACACAAGGGTTCCCTTTTCTCCACACCCTCTCCAGCATTTGTTATTTGTACACTTTTAAAGATGGCATTCTGACCAGTGTGAGGTGGTAATTTGCATCTGTTACCAAAATCTCAGCCTCACTGTACACAGGTGCCAAATCAAATCTGGGAGACAATGTTTTAGGTGAAGTAGAGGAGGACAGCTTTATTGCTTTGCTAGGCAAAGGCAGGCACACAGGGCTTCTGCCTCTAAAAGCTATGGCACTGGGATGACCCAGAGGGATGGTATGGGGAGGGAGGTGGGAGGGGGGTTCAGGATTGGGAACACGTGTACACCCATGGTAGATTCATGTTGATGTATGGCAAAACCAATACAATATTGTAAAGTAAAAAATAAATAAATAAAATAAAATAAAAACTCCACACACACACACAAAAAGCTATGTGTACCAACACCAGAGAACTTGGTGAGGATGTTTATAACAGTGGATCAAAGGTAAGGTCTCTGACAAAATCAGGTTGTGAGTGAAGTTTGCACTCTCTTAATCTCATTTCCTAATCTTAATGAGTTTCTCTGGTCCCTTTAATCTGGCCTCAGGTAATTTCTTAGCTCCTCTTCCGTTAATTAGTAACTGTTCAAATCCACAGTGGAATATCCACTTGAAAGTGGATAGGTCATGTAGTCTGGAGCCATGTAGTCTGGAGTCTTGCCTACAAGAAATGGAGGACAGAAAGGCCTCCATGTCTGGGATCCCCACAGAGTCCCACTTGGTTTCACATTTCCCTAATAATTAGTGATGATTAACACTAATGTGTCTGTTGAAGAAGACATCGCTTTATAGTTAATTAGAAATGTTGCTTTCAGGTTCATTCTTCAACTCTTCAGCTGCCCAGCTCAAAGACTGATTATCTGATTATCATGTTTGAGAATGACAACTTTATTTTTTAATAAAATACTTCCAATGACAGAATATCATCCTGCTATGACATGGTGGCCCAGATCACATATTGAGTCTGTGTGCCAGTCAACATATTTTTTCAGAGGCAGAACAGAGAAGTAGGTATGATTACCTAGTCTGCCTTGGTCAGATCCCAATGCCTGTACCTAATATCAGGGAGGCCCTGGTCAAATTAAGTGACTGCCCAGTACTCCCATTCTGAGTGTACAAAATGAGTATAATTATAGTATGTACTTCATGAAATTGAAGCTATATTAAATACTTTAAAAGTATGTGACATATAATGGTCATGCATGTTAAATACTATCATGATTATTACTTTATTATTTAATCTCTCTGAAGCTACACTTGCAGGAATTCTATAAGAAAACAATATAAAGACTCATCATCATCATTAACATCACAAGTTGGCTTGGCTTGATCCTTTATGTCATCATTTTTACTGTTAAAAGTGATTCTGAAAAGGGCATTCTTAAGACAGTACTATATTTAGAAATCTTATTTACATGTAGTGAAATTAGAAAGAAACAAGTGTGGCTGAACACTGAAACAACCCCTTGGAGACCTAGTCTCATTACCAATTGAAACCAATTGAATATGAACAATCTTCTAGGTAGCCAGCAGCCTAGAAGACTTTTGAAAGACCTAATCCTCATTGCAAGTTCAAATTTCTGCCTACTGAAAGGGAAATTTTAGAACAGATGATTTCCTGGGAGAAGCAGGTTTATATAGAAAGTAACTGGTGGTTATTTATTTACGGTTTTGTAGACAAAACTGTGCCTAAAATATACTTGCTACAGAATAATTTAATTTCATTTGAATTGCATGCTAAACCAAAAAAATGCCCAAATAATTCTTCTACTGCTTTCCCAGGATGAAGGACTAAAAATAGAGCAAACTGTGAAACAAATAGGTCTGTCTCATCTGCATATGTTTCATCTAGATAGCTCCCTTCACTAGGAAAAGAAATTAGTAGTTATTTCAGCCAAAGATGAGATATAGTCACTAAAGTTCAGCAAAGCCAGTAATTAACACTGAGGTTGCAATATTGCACTCCATGCTTTATTTACTCTCTCTCCCCTCATTTTTATGGTTAATTAACAACAATTTCTGATAGTCAAACTAAGTATAGAGCCATGGTTTTCCACTGGGATGACCCAGAGAGATGATATGGGGAGGGTGATGGGAGGGGTGTTCAGGGTTGGGAACTCATGTACACCTGTGGTGGATTCATGTCAATGTATGGCAAAAACAATACAGTATTGTAAAGTAAAAAAATAAAATTAAAAAAAAATAAATAAAATAAAAATTGTTAATTAAAAAAAAAAAAAGAAACAATGTCATCTATCCAGTTTTTGAAACTCAGTTATAGTGTAATTTTCTCTCAGACTCAAATTCCATTTGGGTAAATTTCAACCTGTTAATAAACCACAATTCCTTCTTACAGAAGAAGAGAAATTAGATTCCACATATAAATGATATCATATGGTATTTCTCTTTCTCTGTCTGACTTACTTCAGTATTTAGTATTACATCTCTAGGTCCATCCATGTTGCTACAAATGGTATTTATTGTATCTGTACGTCCAGGTTAACCACATATATCCATTTTGTAGACTGTTCTGAGCCTTCCTTTGGGTTGCGAGGGTTTCACTCCTGATGGGGTGAAAAGGCTTTTATATATAGAATGGATAAATAACAAGGTCCTACTGCATAGCACAGAGAACTGTATTCAATATCCTGTGATAAATCAGAATGAAAAATAATATTTTAAAAAGTAGGTATATGTACAACTGAATCACTTTACTGTAAGGGAGAAATTAACACAATATTATAAATCAACTATAACTCAATAACAAGTTGACAAAAAATGCTGAGAGAAGCATAAACTTAAATCCTTAGGGATAAGTGTGTTCAAAATCAAAAGGATTATTTATTGTTTGCAATTCCTATTTGCAAAAGTGCTTTGAGCTCCCTGGGGAAAGCCAGAATACAAACACTAGGTACATGTATAATTAATAACTCTTCAGTAGGGATTATGGCCTCTCTGACTAAGAGTTATTTATACACTGACACGAAAAAGTTAAACAATTTCCAAACAACTTAAGGCATATTCCCCCTGGATAGAGGGAAAATTCCTTTGTATTACAGAATGCTCAAGAACGTGGATGGGAGCTATCACACACATATCACATTTCAATCAGCTTTTATCCCAAGAGGTGTGACCATGGGAGAACTGGTAGGAAGGAAAAGTAAAAGTCTATATGCCAATAATCACCTCCCCCCAAAATCATAAACCAAACCAAATGAATCACTTTGTCCAATTGCTCCTATGAATAGTAGATAATATCTGTCTATATTAGTCCACAAATGGACATGTGTAATTGACATTAAAGTACAGATACGATAAATATCATTTGCAGCAATATGGATTGAACTAGAGATTATCATACTAAGTGAAGAAATTCAGACAAAGAAAGAGAATGCAATATGGTATCACTTATGTGTGGAATCTAAAATATGACCCAAATAAACCTATCTATAAAACAAAACCATAGTCATAGATAAAGAGAACAAAATTGACATTGCCAAGGTGAGGTTGAGGGAGGAGTGTAGGTCTGGGAAGGATTGGGAATTTTGGATTAGCAGAGGCAAACTATTAATACTACATATCAGTTCAGTTCAGTCGCTCAGTCGTGTCCAACTCTTTGCAACTCCATGAATCACAGCACACCAGGCCTCCCTGTTCATCACCAACTCCCAGAGTCCACCCAAACCCATGTCCATTGAATCAGTGATGCCATCCAACCATCTCATCCTCTGTCCTCCCCTTCTCCTTCTGCCCTCAATCTTTCCCAGCATCAGGGTCTTTTCCAATGAGTCAGCTCTTCACATCAGATAAACACCCAGGACTGATCTTTCTTAGGATGGACTGGTTGGACCTCCTTGCAGTCCAAGGGACTCTCAAGAGTCTTCTCCAACACTACAATTCAAAAGCATCAATTCTTCAGTGCTCAGGCCTCTTTATAGTCCAATTCTTACATCCATACATGACCACTGGAAAAACCATAGCCTTGATTAGATGGATCTTTGTTGACAAGTAATGTCTCTGCTTTTCAATATGCTATCTAGGTTGGTCATAACTTTTCTCCCAAGGAGTAAGCATTTTTTAATTTCACAGCTGCAGTCACCATCTGCAGTGATTTTGGAGCCTAGAAAAATAAAGTCAGCCGCTTTTTCCACTGTTTCCCCATCTATTTGCCATGAAGTGATGGGACCGGATGCTGTCATCTCAGTTTTCTGAATGTTGAGCTTTAAGCCAACTTTTTCACTCCTTTTTCATTTTCATCAAGAGGCTCTTTACTTCTTCTTCACTTTCTGTCATAAGGGTGGTGTCATCTGCATATCTGAGGTTATTGATATTTCTCCTGGCAATCTTGATTCCAGCTTGTGCTTCTTCCAGCCCAGCATTTCTCATGATGTACTCTGCAGGGAAGTTAAATAAGCAGGTTGATAATATACAGCCTTGACGTACTCCTTTTCCTATTTGGAACCCGTCTGTTGTTCCATGTCCAGTTTTAACTGTTGCTTCCTGACCCGCATACAGGTTTCTCAAGAGGCAGGTCAGGTGGTCTGGTATTCCCATCTCTTTCAGAATTTTCCACATGAGATGGATAAATAACAAGATCCAGTTGTATAGTATGGGCTTCTCCAATGCCTCAGTGGTAAAGAATCTGACTGCAATGCAGGAGACAAAGAAGAAGTGGGCTCAATCCCTGGGTCTGTAAGATTCTCTGGAGGAGGAAATGGCAACACACTCCAGTGTTCTTGCCTGAAAAATCCCACGGTCAGGGCAACCTGACAGGCTACAGTCCAAGGTTTGCAAAGAGTTGGACATGACCGAGAGACTGAGCATGCACTGTATAACACAAGGAACTATATTCAATATTCTGTGATAAACCATAATGAAAAAAATATGAAAAAATATGAGCCACTTTGTTGTACAGCTGAAATTAACTCATTATAAATCAGCTATATTTCAATTAAGAAAAAAACCTGGCAAGGCTGAGTTATTTGTGGTATAAATGATTTCATTTTAGTGGTCACTTTTATTTTTAGATGACAATTTGAATATTTGCCCTAATATTATCTTCAGACTAATGCCACGAGTAATGTACAGCTGCATTTGTTTGGAACTTTGTGCTTTACAAAGTACATGATTAACCATCCATTGACTCCAGAATCTTTCATGAGGGTTCTGAAGTGAACAACTTCCTTAAATCAGCTTCTAGCCTTTTTACCCCCTATAACCATTCCTTGGAAATTTATAGACTTTCCCCAATGCCTCCCAATTCTCCTTTCTACCCTTTAGACCTTTCTCTGGCTTATCAGGAGATAATGAAGAGGTTTCTTACCATGGAATTCCACCCTAGGTTCCCAATCTCCTGTTTATCCCTGTGATATTTTCTCAATCAGGTCCCAGGAAGAAAGGCGGTCTCATTGCTTTTGCTGGGAGAGTGGATGGGGCAATCTGTTTGCCATGACATTAAAGTCTCCCTTATTCATGACTATGTATGTGATTTGGGGTACTAGATGGAGCTGCTTGGGCTTACTGGGTGGCTCAGTGGGTAAAGAATCTGTCTACAATCAGGAGACATAGGAGATGCAGGTTCAGTCCTTGGGTCGGGAAGATCCCTTGGAGAAGGAATTAGCAACCCACTCCAGCATTCTTGCCTGAAAAATCCCATGGACTGAGGAGCCTGGCAGACTACCGTCCAAAAAGTCACAAAGAGTTGGACACGCCTAAACAACTAAGCACAGGCAGAAGTATGTGGAGCTGCTCAGTACGTCTGTGCTCGATCAGTGGGAATAGAAAGAGCTGGGCAGCCATTTACTGTGTGAGCTTTGACAAGCCACCTGACATCTCTGCTACCTAGAGCAAAATAAGAATATTATCTACTTGACAGACATGCAAACTAAAGTATGCTCCAGCCACGCACAGTGCATAGGTAGGCATTCAACAAATCCTAACTGTATGTAGCATTCAGAAGCCAGACACCTAATATCATGCCTGGGGACAGGGTTGTGCTAAATGCCCTAGCAGGGGTTTGTGCTTTTATGACTCAGACCTCGTGAGTACCACCCTCCCCTTTCTGGAGTGGGTCTGGATGTGGCCAGCCTAGAGGAGGCTTACCCCAGGTAGGCCCCTCTGAATTTTAGGTGCTTAGCCAGGGGTATCATGGGGGACATACCAAGTTCTGCAACCACCTTTGCAATTTGGCAGTGTATAAGTAAGGGCTCAACAAATGTACCTGAATATAGATTGAACAGTTTCACAAATAAGAATTTATCTGGGAGAATAATTGAGGCCCCAGAGATTAAGCAGTAAGTAATTAATCATAACATTTAAAGAAGTATAATATTAAGAATCAACCAAAGTACCCAACAATACGGAACTATGGACAATTTATATAATCTAACATAATTTATCTGCTAATACATAACAACATGGAAAGATTTTATAACATGATATTAAATGAAAATAATTCTAAAATAGTATGTATAATCTGATTACATTTGACTTAAACAGCGATAAAGTCACTATTAATTATGTTCTCCATACTAGACACTGTGTTAAATGCTTTACCTACATTACCTTATTTAATCCTCACAATAACCCTTTAGAGTAGGTGTTAGTTGTGAGTCATTTTAAAGATATCCTTAAGGCAAACATAATAGAGAAAGGTATTGAAGAGGCCCCTGCTGGATTTGAAAGTGGTACCTTGAAGGCCATAGAGCTTTGGAATCCATGGTTACGGCTTTGCTCAGTTTCCTTGAGGTGATTTAAGAGAACCCGCTGTCCTGTTACTTACAGATTGCACCGTGCCAGTCCCTGCTTCCAGTGCCATTCAACAAGAAATATCTCCCGGCAGCTTGCGGAGGCCTGCTGCAAACCTCCCCTTTATAGCCTGGATATTTAAACATGAACTACCTCTCTCTGCATGAAACATCTGGCTAGGAAGCCTGTGCCTTAATTAGCCATTTCTCCCTGGGGATCTGTGCTCAGTAAATTCACTCTTCAGAGAAACTACAGCTGGAGAGATGAAACCACAGAGTCCATTGTCTAAAAATTTGTCTTTAAGGAAAACACCATTTATGAATGTGTGGAGAGGGGTGGGGGAGGAGCATCCGCTTGTACAAAGACGCTAAGACTTCTGACTCCAGATTGACAGCCCCTCAGAGCTTAATTCTGGGCCATGATGGGCAAGAACATAGATTTTATTTTTTAACCTTTTTTCTAAGTTAATTTCTTTTAAGAATATTTTACTTTTTCAAGTATAGTTAATCAATAATGTTGTGTGAGTTTCAGGTGTGCAGCAAAGTGATTCAGTTATAATATATATAGCTATTTATCCTTATTCAGATTCTTTTCCCATGTAAGTTATTATAAAACATGTAGTATAGTTTCCTGTGCTATAGAGCATGGTTATCTATTTTGTATATACTAGTGTATGTATCAGAACATGATTAGGCAGTTGTAGTGCAGTTTCTGGAACACATGGTGGTGGTCAGGTGTTCAGTCACTAAGCCATGTCTGACACTTGTGACCTCATGGACTGTAGCCTGCCAGGCTCCTCTGTCCACGGATTTCCCAGGTAAGCATACTGGATGAGCTGACATTTCGTTCTCCAGGAATCTTCCCAATCCAGGATCGAACCCACATCTTCTTCATTGAAGGCTCTCTCTTACATTGCAGGTAGATTCTTTACCTCTGAGCCACGAGGGAAGTCCTAAAAGATGATGTTAAAGTGCTGCCCTCAATATGTCAGCAAATTTGGAAAGCTCAGCAGTGGTCAGAGGACTGGAAAAGATCAGTTTTCATTCCAATCTCAAAGAAGGGCAATGCCAAAGAATGTTCAAACTACCGCACAATTGCACTCATTTCACATGCTAAAGGCTTTGCTCCAAATCCTTCAAGCTAGGCTTCAGGAGCACATGAACTGGCAACTTCCAGATACACAAGCTGGGTTTAGAAAAGACAGAGGAACCAGAGATTAAATTGCCAACATTCGCTGGATCATGGAGAAAGTAAAGGAATTCCAGATAAACATCTATTGCTTCCTTGAGTACGCTAAAGCCTTTAACTGTGTAGATCACAACATACTGTGGAAAATTCTTAAAGAGACGGGAAAACCAGGCCACCTTACCTGTGTCCTGAGAAACCTATATACAGATCAAGAAGCAACAGTTACAAGCAGACATGGAACAATTCACTGGTTCAAAACTGGTAAAGGAATACTTCAAGACTCTTAATTGTCACTCTGCTTACTTAACTTATATGCAGAGTACATCATTCAAAATCCTGGACTGGATGAATCACAAGCTAGAATTAAGATTAGCAGGAGAAATATCAACAACTTCAGATATGCAGATGATACCACTCTAATGGCAGAAACTGAAGAGGAACTGAAGAGCCTCTTGATGAGTGTAAAAGAGGAGAAATAAAAAGCTTTCTTGAAACTAAACATTCAAAAAACTAAGATCATGGCATCTAGTCCCATCACTTTATGGCAAATAGAAGGGGAAAAAGTGGAAACAGTGACAGATTTTATTTTTCTGGGCTCCAAAATCACTGTGGACAGTGACTGCAGCCATGAAATTAAAAGATGCTTGCTCCTGGGAAGGAAAGCTATGACAAACCTATATAGCATATTAAAAAGTAGAGACATCACCTTGCGAACAAAGGTCCATCTAGTCAAAGCTATGATTTTTCCAATAGTCATAAAGCTATGATTTTTCCGATAGTCATGTGTGGATGTGAGAGTTCAAACATAGAGAAGGCTGAGCCCTGAAGAATTCATGCTTTCAAAGTGTAATGCTGGAGAAAACTCTTGACAGTCCTTTGGACTTCAAGGCGATCAAACCAGTCAATCCTAAAGGAAATCATCCCTCAATATTCATTGGAAGGACTGATGCTGAGATTGAATCTCCAATACTGTGCCTATTTGATGCACAGAGTCAACTCGTTTGAAAAGATCTTGATGCTGGGAAAGACTGAAGGCAAACTGAGAAGGAGGCAGCAGAGAATTAGATGGTTAGACAGGATCACTGACTCAGGGGGATGAATTAGAGCAAATTCTGGAATACAGTGGATAATAGTGGAGCCTGGTGGGCTGAAATTTGTGGGGTTTCAAAGAGTAGGACAAAACTTAGCAACTGAAGAAGAACAATAAAGTGTGTGTATGTTAAAATCAAGGTCCTAATTTATCCCTCCACACCTCTCCTCACTTCAGTAACCATAATTTGCTTTCTATGTCTGAGTCTGTTTCTGTTTTATAAATAAATTCCTTCTTTTTTTTTGCACTAATATTGATAGAATAAAAGATTACCCTATTAAGTGAAATAAGCCAGGCAGAGTAAGACAAATATCAATATCACATCACATATCATGATATCACTTATGTGTGGAAACTTAAAAAAATATATTTTAAAGCAGAACATCCAGTGCCAATTTTGGATCTGTGAATTTATCACCAATTTGTTTGAATTTACTCCGCCTAAGTTTCATGATCTGTAATTTGGGGTGGAGTTACTAGTAACTAGTGTATAAGAAAGCACTCTGTGCAATGTCAAGAATGCAGTAATCATTGCATAGTTGCATAAATTTGTTCTCTTTTAATCTTTTATCCCTTGGGTTTGTGTGGAAGACTCACAGTGAGTCTTAGGGAAACATCTATTAAACAAATATTTACATTGTACTTATAGAGAAGCTATTTCTCAGGCAAAATCAACTAATCTTCCCAGCATCACAACATGAACTTAGAAATGAAAGAAACTCATTTGCTCACACAACTGAATTTTTTCACTGTATCGTGGGAAACATTAGACATTCTGAGTAACAAATATCTCACGGAACTAGTTAATATAATCAATATTGTTTAAATCATGATATTATATGTAATTTATATCACGGGAAAGCAGAACACATTTGTACTACCTCATAAATGCTGAATGTAATTGTTATGTATAAGTCTATTTAGTTTTATGTTCTAAAGAACTATTTGTGAAACTCTTGATATTCAGTAAAATAGTGTTAATCAGGAAAAAAAAATACACCTTGGAGAAATGAGTAAGAGGAGAAGGAATTCATATTTTTGAAAATTTATTATGTGCAGGAATGATGTTAGGTATCTTACATATTTTACATATTTTTCCTTTTTCATAACACATATTCTAAAAGGGAATTAGACTTCATTACCAAACTTTATGGTAGGCAAATGGTCTCTGAGAGATTAAATAATTCACATAAGGTTAGGGCTGTGGTGACCTCAGGGCTCCACATATGATTTGTCACACACTGGTCCTGTCACCAAAATCTGTCTGCCCAGTGCCTGGTCCACCGTTAGAGCAACGCACAGGAAAAGCAATGTGGGGCTTAATTGGAGACTATTTTTCTCCAACTTTACATCTGTTCCTGACACACAGCGTACAGTTCACCCAGACCAGAGACAATTTGAGATAGCCAGTTAAAGAACTCTCTGGATGCTAAGACCTTTGATCTGAGATAGCTGACAGCATGGAGCACAGGAGAAAATTACTGAACGCAGACAAAGAGCATGCAGCTGCCTTAAGGATGTCTCTGTTACAGCATATCATATGATAAGCATGAGTGTTTAACATACTGACATAGAACTACCTACCAAAGGACACACCCCATTTGGGTGACAATTACCACAGAGATGCAAAATGTATTACACAACACGAACCCTGAAATAGTCCTGCTTTATGTAGAGATCGAATAAGGATATAAGTGGTCTCTGATCTCTCTGACTGCCTCCCTGTGTCCTCAGATGCTGCTCTACCTGTGAGAGGCCCAGGGTTCCAGACTTTGGTGCCATGTCTGAGTGACTTGAGTCTCCCAAGTCAATGGGAAAGGAAGGTCTCAGTTACTGCAGGTTATCCTGTGGGGTAAGGGGTCCAGTCTGGAAGGTTTCACAATGTTCTAATCAGAATATCTGTAGAGAAGCTACAGTATTATGTAACCAGCCCAGGGATGTAAACCACCCAAATCTGACTGAATACCGAAAAGATTGAAGGGACTTGGTGCTAAAAATCCCCATGGCCCATCAGTGAGACAGGAGCTGAGAGAGCAGGGCATAAGTATTAAGAATAGGATACAATATAAACTGGAAGACTAGCTTTTGGGTTTATAGGTTCTACGATATAGAATTAACGAGCCCCAAGATAGTGGAAAATTCAGTGGATCCTAAGCCTCAGTATATGCTCCTTGTAATACATTAGTTCTAAATGACACACCCACCTGCAATAGGATAATTCCTGAGGCAGACGTAAAAGGCCAGAAAAGTAGGCAAAGACCCAATTCCTGGAAATCTCAGTCCCTTTTCCATGATAGTTGGACTATCCCCCCCACCATTAGCCTATGAATTTATCTAGCCCATAAAAACTAACCATTCACACACCTCTAGGCTGCTCTTGTCTTCTGACACAGCCCACACTCTGTCTGTGTGCTGTGTGAATGCTAAGTCATTTCAGTAAGTTCAACTCTTTGTGACTCTATGGACTGTGGCCCATCAGGCTCCTCTGTCCATGGGATTCTCCAGGCAAGAATACTGGAGTGGATTGCCATGCCCTCCTCCAGGGGATCTTCCCGACCCAGGGATTGTACTCAGATCTCCCACATTGCAGGCAGATTCGTTGCAATCTCTATCTCTCTAAATAAACCTGCTTTCACTCTCCTATGACTTGCTTTGAGTTCTTTTCTGCCAGAAGCCAAGGGCCCTCTCTTGGTGGCCCATTCCACCCAAGACCTGGGATATGACCATCCTTTCAGGACGCAATTTTCCCTCCTGCAACATGAGTAGCACACAGGGTGCCACAGGACATGGCAGGAAAGGTTACCCAGTGTTTCTTGATTACAAGAATCATCTTAGATGCCATTAGCAATCAACCTATCTCGACCTCATCACAGACCCACTTAATCTACATCCTTTAGGAAGAAACTTAGGAAGGTATATATTTAACCAACTGTCCATGTGAGTCCTATCTCAGGGACTCTTTTCAAATATTATACGGTTAAGATAGTTGTTCTCAAACTGGAACCCACATGAGAATCACCTGCAGACTTGTCAAAGCACATTCCTGGGTCATATCCCAAATTTTCCAATTCAGCAATCTGTATTTCTAACAAATTTCCAAGTGATGCTGTTGCTGCCCTTCCAGAAACTAATCTTTGAGAAACTCTGGGCTTAGATAACACGACTGATCCTGCAGTAAATCAAAGGATGGGGTACTAGGAAAATCTTAGCTGTGTTTCAGAATACAGGGGTCAGAGGTCAGGGTTTGGAGAGGGGCTAGAAAGTGGACCTGGAAGCCCTGCTGACCACTTTCTCTCTATACCTCCTTGCTTACACATTTTTTGGTTTCCTTGGCATCCAGGCTCCCAACTCTAAGCTCAATCCATCAACCAATCTGAATATCTATGGGACCCACAAACTGACACTGCGAAAAGGCTAGGCAACAAACGCAAGATATTTGGCTTCACAGGTAATTCAGGGAAAGAGATTAGCAAGAGATGATATTTTGGAAAGCTTTTAAACTGGGTAGAAACATGGTCATAAAGTTTCTTAAACTAAGGTACCTCTTTCCATTTTAAATATTTAATTCAGTGATACATCTCTGAGTAACATCTCAAAATCCAAATGATTCAGATTTTTTAAAATGCCACTTGAAAAAACTATGTTAACTAAATGTCTATATTTGCTGTTGTTTACACAAGCATTCTGGTTATATAGCAATAGCAAAGTATACTAAAAAGGAGAATATCCAAAATAGAAATTTAAAACCCTAAGTTCTCTATCTTTTAATAAATAAGTTGACATGATTAATAAAGACTCCTGACCCTTTTTACATTTTTATAGTTAAAAACATTCATCTTTCAATTTTTTTTAATTAAAATATGTATTTTCCACCATTTTACCGAGAGGGACTGCACTAAACCACACTCACCACCTCCAGAGGTGGCCAATAGGTGAAAAGGTGTGGCTCAGCCCTGAAGAATTTTTGAGGTTCTGCATCCTGTCCACAGAAAAATCTCACACACATACATGTGGATCTAATTCCAGACGTTCCTGGATGTGCTAGGGGGCAGTGGGGAGCAACGGGGGGTGGGGGGAATAGCACTGTAGCTCCATACAGCAGGTCTTCTCAAGAAAGCATATTTCTTTTCTTTCTCCCCAGATTCCAGAATAAAAGGAGACTCTCCTGATCAGTACCCACTTCTAGGCCCTAAATTATAACTATCCCCAGGATTTTCCATTTCAAAAGCTGTTCTGATTGAGAATAGTTTTGTGTTAAATAAAACAAGAAAGAACCTTTAGAATACATTCTTTCCTTCCACCATGAAGGCTTCCAAGTAATGTCTTTACTCTCTCAGCTCTACGCACAGAGCAAGGGACTGGTCTACAGTCAGTCTGAACTAACTGAAGAGGCTGCTCATAGCTTTGCCCTGTCACTTCTAATATCCTTCCTGAGAGAGAATCAGCTTACCTGCAATTTCAGATCAACAATTATAAGGAAACATTCCCCATGTTCATATGCCTATCCCCAGATCCAAATAAAGACTTTTTAAAGATGGGAAAAATATAAGGAAAAAAACTCCTCTTGGAGGCATAAATTACTGTTTCTCAATTATTTTAAGAATGTGTGTTATACAGTCAGTTGTGTCTGACTCTGCTACCCCATGGACTACAGCCTGTCAAGCTTCTAAGTCCATGGAATTCTCCAGGCAAGAACACTGGAATGGGTTGCCATCTCCTCCTCCATATTTTAAGAATATAGACACGTTATTGTGACTGTGATTAAAGAATAGAGATCATCCACATCTTTTACTCTGTGTGAGAGAAAACAGATGATAGGGAGACCTTAGCAGAATGCGGTATTTAAAAAAATGATAATAATAACATGAACTCTAAATGTACATTGCTTAAATAATTATTATCTTCCTTTATCTAATTCTTAGCTTTTGCCATTGTCTTATTCATTGGCTGTTATCCCATTTTCACTGTTGTTAAGATCATTTGAGTAGCTGTGGTATTTGTCTGAATTGAGGTCAATTGCTTTTCAAGGGGAAAAAAAGAGAATAAGTGAGGAAGAGCAACATGAATTGAAACAGTCTCTGTTTCAACCTTGAGATTTTGTAAACATATGTTCAATCTAGGAATACAAGAACTACTGGAAAATGGATACATTAATAACTGAGGCATCACATCTTTTGCATTATAGTCATGCAAGCAAATAATTAATTCAGGGACTAGGACCAGTGTGATCATCAGGGGACAGTTGCGCATGTATACCTCCATCCTGGGAGCATGTCATTCATTGTGTCCACCTTCTAGCCAGCCCCAAGTAGTTCCCCAACTGTTCCCAGGGAAGATGTCACGAATCAGTGGGAGTTGCCATCTCTGGACAAGATAGTGTTTTAAATAATTGCCACAACACAGGTTTTCTCATGCCAACATTCACTAGGTGCCAACACTGAGTGATGCGTCTCCCGTCTGTTCTGCCTCAGGCACACTTCAGAGTGAACTTCTAACTAATGAACCCCCTTCTACTGCACACAATGGAGAAAACATTCTAGCAAACTGTGTCCTTGCAGCTTTCTGTTTACTCCTTTCAGTCAAACAGCCAGCACCTGTCAGCAAGCAAGCAACTTCCTGCTTGGGAATGCAGCAAGGCAATGAGCAGCAAACTGTTTCTGGCATTTTAGCAAGAACATTGAAAATGACGCAGGAGGATGGAGAAAAAGGAATGATGACTTCCAGATAGTTCTGGAAAAGTGCATGGTCACTTATCTTAAAGAACCTCAGAAGTGTTGCTCCTTGCCAGCCTCATGGTGTGGACAGCAATTACAGCAGTGGTACTAACTCATCACTGTATATTGGGTACATTGCGGCAGACACTGCTGGCATTTCCGTTTGTACTCATCATTGCTCTCAGTCCACATAGCTGCCCTCTGTGGTTCTGCTGTTATGACAAATGGAGAACCTGTGGTTCAGACATGTGCATGGACTTATCCAAGGTCACTCAGATGGTCAGTGTCAGAGCTGGAATTCTCTACCTGTTTCCACCTGCTATACCACAATATAGTCTGATGGGGGCACCAAAGAACAACATGAGCAGGGACACTGCCCTTTTCTTCTTGAGACCGGAGTTCACTGATTTGCAAAAAGCTACATATTTAGTTTGCAATTAAGTCAGGGTTAAAATGCAAGAGCTTATTAACTTTGTCACTCTACATTTAATCTTTAGGGTATGGGATTACAGTGGTGAAGTCTTTGCTAAAGGGCAGTGTGTGAGGGGAGTCAGGGACAAGGCTGCTAGTGAGTCAGGGGGACTAGAAGGTGATCTCTATACCCAACACAGTGGCTTATAAATAAACAAGTGTCCACTAAATATCTGCATGACAATGAAGTATGCTAGTTCCTTTAGCTCTCAATCTGGTTTCTCAGGTGCTTTCCCAGAAAATAATCCCTCAAGGAGAGGTTGATTCTAAGCCTACTGCACACCTTTGGTTATTATTGATGTAGGTAGGGTGACTCTATAACTGGTGAGCCAGGAATAGTGCCAAATTATACCCATTATGAGGGTCAAACTGTAATTAGCACATCCCTTTTACTGTCAGAAACTTTCCTGCATTGGTGATAAAGTATTTATTGCACTAAGCATATCCTTTATGATAAAAAACTGAATTTTCTTTTTTGCGTTATTTCTGCAAGAGGGTTTCCCTGGTGGTTCAGATGGTAAAGAATCTGCCTGCCATGCAGGAGACCTAGGTTCAATCTCGGGGTCTGGAAGGTCCCCTCGAGGAGAGCGAAGCCACCCACTCTAGTGTTCTTGCCTGGGAAATCCCAAGAACAGAGGAGCCTGACAGGCTAAAGTCCATGGGGTCTTAAAGAGTCGGACACGACTGAGCTACTAACACTTAGAATTACGAACTCCTGTGGGCTGGAAGAGCACTTTGTACACCTCTATGCCTCCACATTTCAGGATGATGTAGGGCACACATATGTAGTTGGGGCTCAGTAAATATTGACTTGTTACAAATATCATCTTCCTAAAATTTTCACCTAAGAAGCACCTACTTCAATTTCTGCCAGAGATCTAGCTTTTCTTTTTTTAAAATTATTAAAAATGTCTCTCAGCAGATAAACCACCCCACCACAGTTTCCCATTTATTTAAATTCCCTTTTAGCAAATGCTCTGGAAGTGAGTAAACATAACATCTGTATCTGCTATGTAAACATTACAGATTTAGAGTAAAATGACTCAGGGTTTGCCTAGAAATCATATGAGATGTTGATCTGTTTCTCTGATTTCATTGTCTGCAGTCTAGTTTTTTTTCTTCTTTCCTTCTTTCCCTCCTTCCCTTCCTTCACTCCGTCTCTCTCTCTTTCAAATTCAAAGAAACAACTAAATAACTTATGGATACAAAAATACTTTTCAAGACTGGCAATAATGCATCTAGTTGGAAAGGAGTTTCTAATCACATAATGTTTTTCCATGAACAATTCAGGCCAAGGCAGTCATGCCAGCTCTTTAGATGATTTGTGTTCCATAAATACACTACAGTATGACTATAATTATTTGTTTAATAGATTGCTTAAAATTGCCCATAATTCTACTCTCAAAAGATGAGGGGAAGAGTTATACAGGATAATGCTGTAATGAAGAAAAGTAAAGGATCTTAATGGAAAAAATGAAATCAGGAAAATCAGAGGTGCTCACTTCAGAACGTGTGTGCATGCTCAGTTGCGTCTGACTTTTTGTGACCCCATGGACTGTAACCCCCTAGGCTCCTCTGCCCCATGGAAATTTTCAGGCAAGAATACTAGAGTGGGTTGCATTTCTTCCTCCAAAGGATCTTCCCGATGCAGGAATTGAACTCGTATCTCCTGCATCTCCTGTATTGCAGGTGGATTCTTCACATCCTGAGCCATCCGTGAAGCCCCACACTAGGAGTCCCTATCTAAATCTCTCCACACCAACAGCAGAGTAGTGGGAAGCTGCACCTGGGCTGAGGCTCTGAGACTCTGTATTAGCCAGGAAGATACTAAGTGATGAACCCTGAGGCTATGGTGCATACCACAAATTAGCGTGAGAGGTAAATTGATCATTGAATGTCAAGCAGTCAGTTGTAACAGAATAAATGGCTGGATGATAAGAGAGAATCCAGATACTCTGCAAGGAGAAGACAACCCAGGAAGAGGTGGAGTCAATAGACTTAGGGTGGAGCCTGAGAGCCTGCATTTCTCACCAGGTTCCTGCTGGTCTGGGGCCCACACTTTGAGTAGCAGGACAACAGCAAACAAAGTCATATAGAGCTTCTACAGCGTGCTGCAGTGTTAGCTGCAGGGGTATGTGGGGCCAAACCCTGGTCCTCAGCATCTGGTGTACATCAGAATCACCTGGGTCACCAGTTAAGCTGCAAGTGTCCTCAAAATTGGGGATTCAGTAGATCTGAGGAAGAACCAACACTTTACATTTCCAAGTCCCAGGGAATGCTGTCACCATTGGTCCAGATATGACAACTTAGAAAACTACTGCTGTAAGGCCCCTTAAGCCTTGCCTAAGTTTCAGAGAGGTGCTGTTAAAGTTATAAGACCAATTCATCTAAGTCACTGTTTACTTTCCTAAATAAAACACAAAAAGAAAAGCTAATTTAGGAGTTATCTATTGCACCATGTTCTTGAGATGGAGTCTTAAGGTGGTGAGTTTTGAAATGTGATTCCCTGGACCAACACACCCAGCTTCATCTGGGAATTTGTTAACAAAATAATTTATTAGGGCCCTACTCTGGACATAACAAATCTGATATTCTCAGAGTAGGGCCGATCTATCTATGTTTCAAGCAGCCTTGCAGGTAATTCTGATACGCACTAACGATTGAGAAGCCCTGTGCTGTGCTGTGCTTTGTTTCTCAGTCATGTTTGGCTCTTTTCAGCCCCATGGACTACAGCCTGCCAGGCTCTTCTGTCCATGGGGATTCTCTAGGCAAGAATACTGAAGTGGGTTACTATGGCCTCCTCTAGCGGATCTTCCCGACCCAGGGATTGAACTCAGATCTCCCACGTCGCAGGCAGATTCTTTACTGTCTGAGCCACCAAGGAATCCAAAAGATACTGGACCGGGTAGTCTATCCCTTCTCCAGGAGATTTTCTCAACCTAGGAATTGAACTGGGGTCTCCTGCATTGCAGGTGGATTCTTTAGCAGCTGAGCTACCAGAGAAGCCCTTGAGAATCACTATCTTAGGGCAAAAGGTAAGGCAGATGGGATAAAGCGATGGCAGGTAGATGTAAAAGTGAAATCCATGGGCTGGAAATTAGGTAACCTGAGACCCAGGCCAAGCTCTGTTTCTCTTCAGTTTTATGAGTCCAGGCACACCTCTTCATCTCTCTGTCCCTTGGTTTTCTTATCTATGAGAGAAATGGACTCACGAGCCTTATTTCCTTAACCTGGGACTCCGAATGAGGTGACACATGGAACAAAGTCACAGGAGGTTACCCACAGCCAGAGGAGCAACGAGAACACTTGCTGATGGAGCCATTGAGATCTGAGCTTTGTCAGTTGTGACAACAATGCCGATATAGTAAACAGATCAAAAGGCAGAATGCACAGAAAACCTTGTGGAATAATAAATGGGGCCCCTATGTTGAAGGGAGGATTACAAAGACTTAGATGTCATTCCCGAGTACAAAGCCATCATCCACCCAAGGGGTTCAAATGGACACAAAGCCTCCTGGAATCTTTCTTATAAATGGAGACAATCCTAATTATTATAGTGGTGAAACTCCCTAGTATTCTGAAACTTTAAACTTGCCTCTATGTTTGAAATCACGTCTATGTTCTGGGTCATCAAACAAACGGACTAAAGGCTTAGGAAAAAACACAACAGACAACAACGTGACTCTGTGTGTGTTATAAGACAGAGGAAAGGGAAGAAAGTGAAATGAACACTCATGGAGGTTCTGTCCATTTCTATAAGGAGGAGAATTTTCTACTTTCCGAGTAGTTCCACTGGTTTACAAACCAAACTGGCCTTGAGGTTCTGTCCATTTCTATAAGGAGGATAATTTTCTACTTTCCAAGTAGTTCCACTGGTTTACAAACCAAACTGGCCTTGTAAACCACTTGGTTTACAAACCAAACACCCCTCGGGCTGGGTTTCCCAGGTAGTGCAGTCGTAAAGTATCTACCTGCCAATGTAGAAGATGAAAGAGATATTTGATCCCTAGTTGAAGAAAATTCCCCTGGAAAAGGAAATGGTAACTCAATCCAGTATTCTTGCCTGGAAAATCCCATGGACAGAGAAGGCTGGAAGGCTATAACCCATGGTGTTGCCAAAGTGTTGGACATGACTAAGCATGTGATATGACATGACATGACTCCCCTGGGGTAAAATCCCTAGAAAAAGAAGACTAATGCATGGAGCAGAGTTTATATGGGAGAATCATGGTGACCAGGAAAAGAAATTTCAGGGGGAGAACACATGGTAAACATATGGCTGTACTGGGTGAGTCAGCTCTGCCTGGACAGCTTCTGAACATGGCAGTGGCATGAATCTTTACCCTTGTTTGTCTTCTTTTCTTCCTTTCTGTTTCTCAGTTTTGTTTTGTTTTGTTTTGTTTTTGCAGTTTTACCGTTCTGACGTCTTCTGGTTCCTTTCACTTCTGCTCATGTTTCTTTCCCTCAGTTTTGTACTGTCTAATCTGGTTCTCAAACTTAGCTATGAAGATAGAGGAATAAATCTTTCAAACACAACTCAGTTCATCAGGCCCACTGACCACCTGCTACTTTAAGTATAAATTTAATTATCTGATGGGCTAAATGCTGATTTCATGCAGGTGTACCATTCACAGCATTGCTGATTGTTGGCTTTTTTTAAAGATAAAATTATGATGTGATGAATAATTACAATTTCCAACAAACATCAAGCCATAGAGTCTAACAGACCCATGCTGTCATTTTAATAGTTAGACAATTTTATCAGTAGGAAACACCACCAGCCCAGCGGTGATGATGGGGATCTCATAGGGCTAATAGAAAAGCTAAACTGAACTTTCAACTATTAAATCAACTAATACTTGAATGAATGTCTACAATCTGCTGAGCACCATTCTAGGAACTGAAGATACTAAAGACAAAGTCTGTACCCTCCAACGTTTACATTCTAGTTTTGACCACAGGTGACTACACCAACAAAAATAAATGTAGACTATAAGGCTAAAGAGAAAATTCATGAGGAAACAGCAAGAAGAGAAAGGCAGGACCTCAATCTGAGACAGTGTAGTCCCCATAAACCCCTCTCCTTCTGATCCTCATACTGGGGCCAGTAGTCAGGGAAGAACCCTTAGACTAGATGAAGTTTACAGGTGCTTCTTTGAAGCTGACCAATGTAGCATCCAGTGAAAGGGAGTTGAAGAAGACAGTAAGTTATTGCCAAACTTAAAGCATAGCCAGATGGCACCTTCCAGGAACAGTGAGAAGGCCACTGAGCCAGACCTGGAGAGACGATGGGAGAGACTGAGAATGGATTCAGGAGACAGACTGTAAAGAGCCTATTGGATCCAGGAAGAAACCTGGATTTCCTTCTGAGTGACAAGAAAATCAGTTCACACTATTGAGCAGAGGAGTCATGAATAGCCTCATACTACGAAAGGAATCCATGAATGCTATGTGGGGAAGGGACAACCACAGGGCAGAGGGAGGGGGCCTTCTCAGGAGGCCACAGCAGCAGACTGAGCAAGAGGTAATGGGAGCCTTGACAAGACTAGAGCAGAGGAGGAAGCCAGCAAGGCTGGAGTCCAGAATCTCTTCTGAAGCCTAAGCAAAGGGGTTATCCGAGAATTATTAAACTCATTAAACTTGTGTCATGAGTTTGCCAGTTTTAACCCAGGCAAGCATCTCTGGAAGCCAGTTGCCTAATAGCTCTACAGGTAACAGTTGGTCAGTGGCGGTTGGAGGAGAAAGCATAGAGACTAATGAGGCTAGATCACATTCAGTGACCAGCCTTTTGGAAAATCCAGACTCCTTTAGAATAGATATTATTTTATCTGGATGCACATCCATCTCCTCAGCTTCTTTTTCCAGCAAGGAGACTCATTTCTTAACTATTTCTGAAGCCCAGTGTTTTGCACCATTGCTGGCAGTGGTATAACAAGTCAGAAGTGATGGTGGAGCCATTGAGGTGGGCAAGAGTGTTAGATCACTGATAAAACTTGGAATGAGAGCTGCATGGTGATTCTGCAAAGCAGACCATTTTCTCCTCAATTTGACTGTTATTTTCAAATTTTCTACAATGTGCCCTCTTTTTGCCCCTAGATGAAATTCCCACCTGGTCTGAAGGAACTTCCATATCAACAAGACAAAGATAATTTCTGAGCTGGAAGAGTCTTTCTTTTAGAAAATAGTAGTTCGCTGAGCTTGATTTGATTTTCCAAGGCCAAAACTTTGCAAGTGGAAGAATGTGTAGACTGAAATTTTTATTAATAATTTCATTTGATGCTGGACATGGTGTGGAGAAAAGGGAACTCACCTATACTGTCAGCAGGAATTTGGATTAATACAATCATCATAGAAAATAGTATGAAAGTTCCTGAAAAACTTCAAAACGTAACTACTGTATGATCCAACAAGCACACTCCTGAGCATACATAGAGGCAAAACTCTAATTCAAGAAGATACATGCCCTGCAGCATTCACTGCAGCACTATTTACAATAGCCAAAATATGAAAACAACCTAAAAGTCCATCAACAGATTCAGGGATAAAGAAAATGTAGTATATAAGCTATGGTTTTTCTAGTAGTCATGTACAGATGTGAGAGTTGGATCATAAAGAAAGTTGAGCACTGAAGAATTGATACTTTCAAATTGTGATGCTGGAGAAGACTCTTGAGAGTCCCTGGGACAGCAAGGAGATCAAACCAGTTAATCCTAAAGGAAATCAACTCTGAACATTCATTGGAAGTATTGATGCTGAAGCTTAAGCTCCAATATTTTGTCTACCTGATGCAAAGAACCAACTCATTGGAAAAGACCCTGTTGCTCGGTAAGATTGAGGGCAGGAGAAGGAGGCGACAGAGGATAAGATGGTTGGATGGCATCACTGACTCAGTGCATATAAGTTTGAGCAAACTCAGGGAGACAGTGAAGGACAGGAAAGCCTGGCATGCTGCCTGCCAGTCATGGAGTTGCGAAGAGTCAGACATGACTAAGTGACTAAACAACAATCTATTTATCTATCTATCTATATATATACACACAATGGAGTATTACTCATCCATAAGAAAGAATGGAATAATGGCATTTACAACAACATGGATGGACCTGGAGATTATCAATCTTAGTGAAGTAAGTCAGAAAGATAAAGACAAACACTATTTGATATCACTGATATGTGGAATCTAAAATATGACACAAACGAACACATCTATGAAACAGAAACAGACTCACAAACATGGAGGGTAGACTTGTGGTTGCCCAAGGGGAGGGAAAGAAGGTGATGGGGTGGGAGGTTGGGATTAACATTGTTATCACTGTCGGTTAATCACTAAATTAACTGATTAATTGTTTGACTCTTTTGTGACACCATGGACTGTAGTCTGCCAGGTTCCTCGTCCATGAGATTTCTCAGGCAAGAATATTGGAGTGGGTTGCCATTTTCTTCTCCAGGGATCTTCCTGAGACAGAGATCAAATCTGTATCTCATGTTTGTCAGGCAGATTTTTTACCACTGAGATACCAGGAAAGCCCAGGATTAGCAGACATAAACTATTATATATGGAATGGATAAACAACAAGGTCCTACTGAACTGCACAGGGAACTCTATTCAATATCCTGTGATGTAATATACTTGAAAATAATATGAACAAATATATGCAATTATATATTATAATAATGCAATATATACATAATATTCACTATATATAATATGTATTATATATGCATATATATGTATAAAACTGAATCACTGCTATACAGCAGAAGCTAATACAACATTGTAAATCAATTATACTTATTTTTTAAAAAAAGAATTGTATTTGAGACAATTTTCAAAAGAATTCTGGGCACTTTACAGCCACCCAATGAGTTTGATAGGATTGTCAGTATTTCATAAAACCATAATTGCATCATGTCAAAAGGCCCTTAACGATCAACAAAGCCAACTCCACGGTAAGGATTAGAAGACTGACACCGTGGAAAATAAAGTGACTGATATAAGGTTACCCAGGGTTTTTGTTTGGTTTAGTTTTAATCTTTATTGAACAATAATGTGCAATTATGTTTAGAAGCAGGAGACCCAAATTCAATTCCTGAGTTGGGAAGATCCGCTGGAGAAGGGATAGGCTATCCACTTCAGGATTCTGGCCTAGAGAATTCCATGGACTACAGTCCATGGGGTCGCAAAGAGTTGGGCATAACTGAGCGAATTTCACGTTTACTTTTCTTAGAAAAGTACGCCTGTCATTGAATGTGATGCTCCACACTTTTTCCCTGATGGAATGTATCTATTACAGGAGACAACATTCCAGCCACCCAGAGACACCCTCGTATTCCCTTATTGTTACTATGCCTTGAGTTAACCAGTATCATGCTTTTTAATTGCATAGATTAGTTTTGTGTATTTTTGAAAGATATAGAAATTGGCATTATAGAGAATATACATTTTTATGTCTGGTTTCTTTCCACATTGTTTGTGAAGTTTATCAATTTTGTTTTCATGTATACAAGTCACTCTTTCTTATTGCTTTCAGTGAATATATAAGAGTATCAAGTTTTGATGAGCACAAAGCACTAGGAATGTGGCTGGCAGACTCTAGGGTGGGTCTCATGTTCAGCCCCACGTAGGACTGCAACCATCAAATTTAAGCAAGATGGATACGAGATTTGCTTTTAGCAAACAGAATATGTCAGAGGTGGTGGGATGCAACTCCTTTGACTACATTTCAAGATTCAACCATTCATACATATGCTGCTGCCCCCTTGCTGGCCTGAGGGAGTAAGCTCTGAGGGTCCTTAGAGAGGACCATGTGACCAGATACCTTTGGCTACCTTTGGGAGCTGGGAGCTGGCAGCAGTGCCTTTCTGATAGCCAGAGAGAAATCAGACCTTCAGTTCTAAAACCCCAAGGAGCTGAGTTCTGACAACACCAGAGAAAGCTTGGAAGCAGATGAAACTACAGCCCACCTGACACTTTGACAGCAGCATGATACTCTGAACAAAAGCCAGAGGAGCTGTGTTTGGATTCCTGACCTAAGGACACCCAAATAGGTGCTCATTTAAGCCACTGAGTTTGTGAGATGATAGCAGTTAGCATGGGAAATGAATTCATGAACCCAGTTCTCTGGCTTTTTAGTACAGTGATTTTTATCACTTTGTGTTGCTAAAAGTAAACCCAACACCCTAGATATATCTCCATATTGTTTCTCTGTAACCCATTTTAAACAATGATCAGTTTGGCAAGTGTTCATCACAAAGTACATTAGTCTTGGCTTAATAAGTTTAGATATATGTGTGTGTGTATATATATATGTATATATTATTACATGTATATACATCATAAATCATATATAAAATTATAATATATAAGTATATAATGGGCTTCCCTGGTGGCTCAGTGGTAAAGAATCAGCCTGCAATACAGGAGACCCCGGTCTGATCCCTGAGTCAGGAAGATCCACTCCAGTATTTTCTAGGAAATCTAATGGACAGAGGAGCCCAGTATGCTATGGTCCATGGGGTTGTAAGAGTCAGACATGACTTAGTGACTAAACAGCAATAACAATATGTACATAATACATTTATATATAATATATAAATTACATATACATATATACATATACAAATTTTATTTTAAAGGTCCCTTAACTTTAAAAAATTGATTATTAATTGGTGAGACACAAATTGTGAAACACATGATAGAGGCTAATGTTGCATATCTCTGAACAATTTCCTAGGAGGAAAGATTATCAAGTAGGAAAAGCAAAGAAGAAAAGTAAACCAGGGTTGTATAATCTCATGATGCTATTTTTAGCATGTTCTGCCCATAGATGCATCTTAAGCACTTTGGCACAGTGCCAACGAGGGTGCAATGTAGATATAAGTCAATATCATTACAGTACAGGTGCTTAACAGGAAGACATGACTGATGCAATACACCTGCTCTTGGGAGAAGAAAGCTCACCCGCTCTGGGGAAATAAGTTTCCAATAGCCCATTTCTATGCCTTTTCACTGTGTCCTTGATTTATTGCTTTTGCCCAGCTTCAGCATGACAAAGGCTTCAGCTTTCAGCACAAAATGATATTCCAGGCTCCACTAAATATATTTGTAAGACAAGGGCAGCCAACAAAATTAAACTGCCAGCACAAAGACCCACTGTTATTTAATGCTGGAGAGAGATTACAGGGGATTATTACTTTATCAAAAAAAATATTTCAGCTACGAAACCACTGTTTATTTCTCCAGTACCTTTGGCTGTGTGTTAATTTATCTCCCACCTTTCACGGATTTAGCTTTTCATTGTCAATTTATTGAAAAGCTTGACAAATGTCAATGGCCTCTGTTACAGGACACCCAGACTTATTTAGTTATTGCTACAGAGAGCTGGAAATTAGGACCTTCACAGGGGATTTAAGTGTGCTGTTTCTTTGATTTTTATTGTTGTGCTTTCACTTGAACCATCAGGCATTTCCTCTTGAATCTCATTTTTCTTTTCACAGGTCCCACTTACAGAGCGCAATTCAAACAACTAAAATCCAACAGTATTTATCATTATAGACTTGGTCACATTTTTTCCTCTATCTTTTTTAAATATGGAATTTTACAAGTATCAAATTGCATCCTTTTTAAGATATTTTTCCTCTGACCTTTAACAAACTTTGAGAGGAAAAGTACCTCTCAAAATTAGAAGTAAGAAGATAAGAGTAATCCATTTTTATAATTTCCTACTTAAATTTTTTCTTTCATTTTAGCTTCATTCATGTTTTTTAAGTGAAGGTGTTACCCAATTTCATCTATTCTCCTTGGTTCTTAGCTGTACTTTAGTGCAATACAGAAAATAAGACAGTGAACTCTTTTAAAGATGAACCATTAGAATATACTTCTAAAAAGGCTCTTGGCTTGAAAAAAAAAAAGATTATGCCCTATTGTCATTCAAAGCTCTTAAGCAATTTCACTAGAATATGTTGTCTATCATGGTAGAGTATTTATCATGTGTAGACACTGGGTCCCCAAATGGCACAAGAGCAGTGCTGAGTTAGTCCTTGAATTAGAGTCATAGCAGTGGAGCCAAGAAATTAACAGAGGTTGTGACAATTTCTATAATAGGCTGCTGCATTAATTAAAAGGACACTTAACATAGTCTTTGGGAAGCGACTAGGAATGCTTCCCGGCAGTGACATTAAACTTGGACTTGAAGAAATTAGTTGGCCAGCAAAGAAGTCCTGAAAGAGGGAAAGGAAAAAGTGCTTGAAGAAAAGCAAAGGTGAAAAGACCCAAAGTCCCAAAGAACATGGTACATTCAATGATCTGAACATAACTCAATATTGGGAGAGGATAGAGTGAGGCGTGAAAATAATAAGAATTAAAACTTCATAGAAAAGCAAGAATCTAGAATGGAAGAGAGTTTGGAAATTAGCCTGAGGGCAATGAAGAGCAATCAAAAAATGAGTGACATGAATACATTTGAATTTTTTTTTTAAAGATCATCATGGTCAGAAGAGAGAATGGATTTTAAAAAGCACAGGCATAGAGGTTCTTGGAGGTATTTGAACACTTTGGCAGTCTTATGATTCTGAGATTAGGGTGGCCAGAATAAGGATAATCATAGTGGGAACATAAAACTGGATAGCTAGAAAAGAGGCTGAGGAAGCCAATGCAATGCAATGCAAAGTGATTGAATAACACTATGTGATTAATGAACTCTAGAGAGGTGAGAAAGAGGAAGATAAGGATAAGATATCTTCCTGACTTGGGCACTTGGGTAAATATAGAGCACATCTCTGAGAAAGGGAAAAGTCAAGCAAGCAAATCTGTGTTTTGGTGGGGGGCAGTAAACTTGACGTCCATTTGGGAAATGTAGAGTTATATGGGAAAGCCAAGTGAAGCAGTTTAGATAATTTTCCCAAAGTCACGAATAGCCTACATAATCACTAACTGAAGTCATGAGAAAAGATGATTCTTCTCAGGGAGGGTTTATCTTTTCTCCAAAAGAGCCAGAACTCCCACAAGGAGGCCAATATTAAAAGGGCATGTTAGTAAGTCAGAAAGGTCATCATCAAAAAGTGACAAAATAATGAATGCTAGAGATGGTGTGGAGAAAAGGGAACTCCTCTACACTGTTTGTGGGAATGTAAATTGGTGCAGTCACTCTGGAGAATAGTATGGAGGTTTCATGAACAGTATAAAAAGGCAAAAGATGGGACACTGAAAGACGAAATCCCCAGGTCGGTAGGTGCCCAATATGCTACTGGAGATCAGAGGAGAAATAACTCCAGAAAGAATGAACGGATGGAGCCAAAGCAGAAACAATACCCAGCTGTGGATGTGACTGGTGATAGAAGCAAGGTCCAATGCTGTAAAGATCAATATTGCATAGGAACCTGGAATGTTAGGCCCATGAATTAAGGCAAATTGGAAGTGGTCAAATAGGAGGTGGCAAGAATGAATGTCAACATTCTAGGAATCAGCAAACTAAGATTTATGGGAATGGGTGAATTTAATTCAGATGACCATTATATCTACTACTGTGGGCAGGAATCCCTTAGAAGAAATGGAGCAGCCATCAGAGTCAACAGGAGAGTCCGAAATGCAGTACTTGCATGCAATCTCAAAAACAACAGAATGATCTCTGTTAGTTTCCAAGGCAAACCATTCAATATCACGGTAATCCAAGTCTATGTCCTGACTAGTAATGCTGAAGAAGCTGAAGTTGAATGGTTCTATGAAGACCAACAAGACCTTCTAGAACTAACACCCAAAAAAGATGTCTTTTCATTATAGGGGACTGGGGTACAAAAGTAGGAAGTCAAGAAACACCTGGAGTAACAGGCAAATTTGGCCTTGGAGTACAGAATGAAGCAGGGCAAAGGCTAATAGAGTTCTGCCAAGAGAACACACTGGTCATAGCAAACAGCCTCATCCAACAACACAAGAGAAGACTCTATACATGGACATCACCAGATGGTCAACACTGAAATCAGATTGATTATATTCTTTGCAGCCAAAGATGGAGAAGCTCTGTACAGTCAGCAAAAACAAGACCAGGAGCAGACAGTGGCTCAGATCATGAACTCTTTATTGCCAAATTCAGACTTAAATTGAAGAAAGTGGGAAAAACCACTAGACCATTCAGGTATGACCTAAATTAAATCCCTTATGATTATACAGTAGAAGTGAGAAATAGAGTTAAGGGACTAGAACTGAAAGAGTGCCTGATGAACTATGGATGGAGGTTCGTGACATTGTACAGGAGACAAGGATTAAGATCATCCCCAAGAAAAACAAATGCAAAGAAGCAAAATGGCTGTCTGAGGAGGCCTTACAAATAGCTGTGAAAGAAGAGAAGTGAAAAGCAAAGAAGGAAAGGAAAGATATACACATTTGAATGCAGAGTTCCAAAGAATAGCAAGGAGAGATTAAAAAAAGCCTTCCTCAGTGATCAATGCAAAGAAATAGAGGAAAAGAGTAGAATAGGAAAGACTAGAGATCTCTTCAAGAAAATTAGAGATGCCCAGAAAACATTTCATGAAAAGATGGGCTCAATAAAGGAAAGAAATGGTATGGACCAAACAGAAGCAGAAGACATTAAGAAGAGGTGACAAGAATACACAGGAGAACTGTACAAAAAAAGATCTTCAAAACCCAGATAATCATGATGGTGTGATCACTCACCTAGAGCCAGACATTCTGGAATGTGAAGTCAAGTGGGCTGTAGGAAGCATCACTATGAACAAAGCTAGTGGATGTCATGGAATTCTAGTTAAGCTGTTTGAAATCCTGAAAGATGATGCTGTGAAAGTCCTGCACTCAAAATGCCAGCAAATTTGGAAAACTCAGCAGTGGCCACATGACTGGAAAAGGTCAGTTTTCATTCCAATCCCAAAGAAAGGCAATGCCAAAGAATGCTAAAACTACCACACAATTGCACTCATCTCACACAATAGTAAAGCAATGCTCAAAATTCTTCAAGCCAGGCTTCAGCATTATGTGACCCGTGAACTTCCAGATGTGCTGTTTTTAGAAAAGACAGAGAAACTAGAGATCAAATTGCCAACATCCACTGGATCATGGCAAAAGCAAGAGAGTTCCAGAAAAACATTTATTTCTGCTTTATTGACTATGCCAAAACCTTACTGTGTGGATCACAATAAACTGTGGAAAATTCTGCAAGAGATGGGAATACCAGACCACCTGACCTGCCTCTTGAGAAACGTGTATGCAGGTCAGGAAGCAACAGTTAGAACTGGACATGGAACAACAGACTGGTTCCAAATGGGGAAAGGAGTACATCAAGGCTGTATATTGTCACCTGCTTATTTAACGTATATGCAGAGTACATCATGAGACATGCTGGGTTGGATGAAGCACAAGCTAAAATCTAGGTTACCGGGAGAAATATCAATAACCTCAGATATGAAGATTACACCACCCTTATGGCAGAAAGCAAAGAAAAACTAAAGAGCCTCTTGATGAAAGTGAAAGAGGAGAGTGAAGTAGTGGCTTAAAGCTCAACATTCAGAAAACTAAATCTCGTCCCGTCATGTCATGAGAAATAGAAGGGGAAACAGTAGAAACAGTGGCTGACTTTATTTTTGGGGGCTCCAAAATCACTCCAGATGTTGACTGCAGCCATGAAATTAAAAGACACTTACTCCTTGGAAGGAAAGTTATGACCAACCTAGATAGCATATTCAAAAGCAGAGACATTACTTGTCAACAAAGATCTGTCTAGTCAAGGCTATGGTTTTTCCAGTAGTCATGTATGGATGTGAGAGTTGGATTATAAAGAAATCTGAGCACAGAAGAATTGATGCTTTTGAACTATGGTATTGGAGAAGACTTTTGAGCATCCCTTGGACTTCAAGGAGATCCAACCAGTCCATCATAGAGGAGATCAGTCCTGGGTGTTCACTGGAAGGACTGATATTGAAGCTGAAACTCCAATGCTTTTGCTACCTGATGTGAAGAGCTGACTCATTTGAAAAGACCCTGATGTTGGGAAAGATTGAAGGCAGCAGGAGAAGGGGATGACGGAGGATGAGATGGTTAGATGGCATCACCAACTCAATGGACATGAGTTTGAGTAAACTCTGGGAGTTGGTGATGGACAGGGAGGCTTGGCATGCTGAGGTTCATGGGGTAGCAAAGAGTCAGACACGACTGAGTGACTGAACTGAACTGAACTGATGGAGGTTCCTTAGAAAACTAAAAAAAGAGTTGCCACATAATCCAGCAATTTCACTCCTTGTGAATAACTGAACAAAACTTTAATTCAAAAAGATACATGCACCCCAATATTCATAGCAGCACTATTCAGGTTATCCAAGACATGGAAGCCATTTAAATGCCCACTGACAGATGAATGGATAAAGAAGTTGTGGAACACATATACAATGGAATATTGGTCATAAAATGAAATAAACAATGCCATTTTCAGCAACATGGTTGGATATAGAGATTATCATACTAGGTAATGCAAGCCAGTGATGTGGCTTGCAAGTGGCTCAATGATAAAGAATCTACCTGCCAGTGTGGAGATGCTAAAGATGCAAGTTTGATCCCTGGGTCAGGAAGATCCCCTGGAAAAGGAAACAGCAACCCATTCCAGTATTCTTGCCTGGATAATTCCAGGGACAGAGGAGTCTAAGAGGCTATAGTCCATGGAGTTGCAAAGAATTGGACACGACTGAAGCAACAGCATACATGCATCACTTATATGCAGAATCTAAATTATGATACAAACGAACTTACTATAAAACAGAAACAGACTCATAGACACAGAGAACAGACTTGTGGTTGCCAAGGCAGAGGAAAGGTGGGAAGGAATGGATTGGAAGTTTGGGATTAGTAGTTGCTAACTAGTATATAGAGAATGGATAAACAACAAAGTCCTACTGTATAGCACAGGGAAGTCTATTTAATATCCTATGATAAAAACCATACCAGAAAAGAATATGAAAATAATAAAATATAACTGAAATCTGCACAATAGAAACTAACACAACATTGTATTTCAGTAAAACAAATTTTAAAAGTTAAAAATAAACAAATAAATGCCAGCCTGGGGATAAGGTATCCATGAGGAAAACTGAGGAGAAATATCAAGCATTACTTATTCTGTCAAGTTCATGGACATGAAGACCTGAAACAGTTACAGCAATGAGGCCGCTTCTTAGTGGTTCTAGCACAGACTATCGAAATAAAGTATGCTTAACTGTTAAGGAAGTAGAATCATTTGTTATATTAAATGATTTCTATCAAATAAGTTCATTCATTTATTTTTCCATTTATTCATTGGAGGATTCAATTCACTAACTGAGAACATGAAAATAGGGTATGTGTACAGCTGTGCAATAATTATCTAAAGTGCCTTCAACCAATACTCTTCACCTAGTTATAGGCATTTACTGGTGGGGAAAAGAAGCTGGGATTTTTTAATTAACAATACTGTACATCTCTTTCTTTATGTTCAAATAATGGATTTGTTTTATGTTCAAACATGCATTTGATGATTGTTTATAAAAATCATACATTTTAAAAGTCAAATAGTATAGAAAGAGGTGAGGAAGCAACCCCTGCTCTACTTCTTCTTATTTCTAGGTCCTCCTCATATGCAGTTACTTTTAGTTCTGTGAGTTTTCTTCTTATTTTCCTTCAAATTTATTTTATTAAATATACTGCTAGTTCTTGACTTATAGATTTTAGACATTATATTATGCTTTCCCACACTGGACAATGAGTAATTCTCTTTCTTGCACCCTGATATCCCTATGTATGTATATATATATATATATATTCTTTTCTTTTTGGTGTGCTCAGTTGTGTCCAACTCTTTGCAACACCATGGACAATAGCCCACCAGGCTCCTCTGTTAATGGAATTTT
Source organism: Capricornis sumatraensis (assembly GCF_032405125.1). Classification (NCBI taxonomy): domain Eukaryota; kingdom Metazoa; phylum Chordata; class Mammalia; order Artiodactyla; family Bovidae; genus Capricornis; species Capricornis sumatraensis. The sequence continues at coordinate 121,279,647 of NC_091071.1, read as the reverse complement.
CCAGGCAAAAATCTGGAGTGGATTCCATTTCCTACTCCAGGGTATCTTCCTGATTCAGGGATTGAACCCACATCTCTTGCGTCTCCCACATTTGCAGGCAGATTCTTTACCACTGTGCCACCTGGGAAGGCCATAGAAGTGTACTACTACACATATTAGATAGGTTGCTTTTCAAAGTCTGTACTGTTGTATCTGATGTAAATATCACCCTTTGCTGGCATGTATCACTTGTGTGTTTTATATAAGACTTCTCATATTAAAGCCTTATGTTGATATGTTTCATTCAAGGCCAAGTTTTCTCACCCTCAAGCCTATTGATATTTTTGACTAGATTATTCTGTTTGTGTGTGTGGGGGGGCAGTTTACTGCCCTGAGTCTTTAAGATTTTTAGCAGCAGCTCTAGCTTCTGTCCACTGTATACCAGTAACACTCACTTCTCATCTAAAAATGCCTCATAATAATGCAAAAGCTTCCTGGGGGGGGGGGGGGGGCAAAACCTCCTATCCAGTTGAGACCACTGGCCTACACTGTTGCTTACTAAGGACTCCTGCATGCTGTTATCCTGAAATGGCCTTGCTGCACTATACCAGATGATTGACCCTAGATCCCACATCTGTCTTTTTTAAATACTGCTTTCTTTGGGTAGAGCACATTATGGTAGGCTCTACAATGGTCCCAATGATCCCTGCCTCCTAGTATCCATATACAACCTCCTCCCACATCACAGGGTTCTTTCTGTCCTTGCTGAGTTTAGGCTGTCAATTGGGAGAAAAAAAATTGTACCACATGAGAGTTATGAGTTAACTGTTATTTAGGGCAAAATGAAGGCTATAGCCTGGGAGACAGCTTATCAGCTCTGAGAAACTGCTCTGAAGAGGTGGGGTGGAAAGTCAGTATTATATAAGATTTTATTGAAGTGGGGTATGTGCAGTAAAGAATATATTAGTGTAGGGCTCATGATTTAATCCTTGTAGGGGCAAATGGAAAGTGCCAAGTTTTAGTTGATATTGCTGTAAGAGATGTTGATTTCAATATGAAGTACACTTATTTTGTGTGTCTACCCAATCATTCTCTCTCCCCTCCTTCCTTTCCTCACTGTTTTCTCTGGGGGAAACCAACTGACTAAATTCAGGAGTGATTGTTATATAACACTAGATAACTAACACATGCATACCAAGCAGTGATTTAATAAAGGTGCCAAAACAGTTTTAAAGTACAATGCAAGGTAACTCTGCTCTTTTATGTATAAATACATATTTATTTAGATCTTTGGATGAAAGATAGAGTCCTCCCTTAAAACTCAATTTCCCTTAGAATTATGAATATGCATTTCCATTATCTTTGAACTTCCAGTGTTTCTGTTAAGAAGTCATATGCAAGTCTGAGTTTTTATTTCATTTTCAGCAAATTTGGGATTTTGCCTTTGTATGTCTTCTACTGTTCATTGTGCTATGTAGGGTAGTGAACATTCACGTGAATTTTTTTTTTTTTTTATCCTATAAAGTGTTTTCAATTACATCTTTGCTAATGGCCCTTCCCCAACTATTTTCTCTTTCTTGCAAATAATATTGGACATTTTTTGGGGGTATGATATGCTTTTAATGGAGGGAGGTACAAAACTTTGCTTCTTTCTCAGGAAAGGTTTTATTGGGGCCCCTACTGTAGCCATGGGAAAAGAGAACAACAAGTTCCCTTGTTGACAGTGGGTGAGTTGATTCCTTATACAGGGTGAGGAGTGTGTTCAGGGGTCAGGCTGGAAAAGTGGTTTAGGTGGTTTGCCCACCCCCTTAGTGGTACCATATACAGCAGACCTTATACAGTACCCTGCTTTTGTTCCCAGTCCCCTACTATTGGTCCAGGTTCCTCAAAATGGCAGTTTTTTCCCTTGATCTCTTTTTAAATTTTTTTCTCCAGAATTTGCCCCAACTGTGCAAGCATGCAGTTATTTTTATGGAGAAGTTGGGTTCTTCTATGGAAAAAACTTCTATGGAAAAAACTTTTACACAGTAAAAGAAAATCCTCACTATAAGCTCTTGAAAGAGGGAAAAAATAAAGCTAGTAATTCAGCTTCCAGTGTACAGAATGTCACTTTATTTCTACCTTCGGCCCTGCATCTCTCTCAACCTTGCCCCCACAGCTTTGATCCCTGTTGGTTCAATTCCTATAAATTACACAATAAATCTCTAATCTCATGAGATGCAGAGGAAAGGAACTTGCTTCCTTGGCAGAACACAGAAAAGTGGGCCAAAAGTCAACATTTCCCTGTACAAATTTAACACCATTTGCCCCAACTTCATGTCTCAGTGCAGCCTCTATTGAGCACAAACCAATCCAGGTCTGAACCTCCCCAGGATGCCTTCCTGCTAGTGTTAACCTTCAAAGAGACCTGAAAGGAAGCAGTGTTAGACTCCATCTGTTGCCAATTTCCATCCTACTCTAAGCTCTCTCATTTGTCCTTTTTGTCTTTTTGAGTTCCTACGTTTCAAAAATTTTAAATTTATTTATGTCACAGTGGAGTAGTTTAAGAAGAGGGTAACAATAAATTTGCGCCTTTATACTTCACAGTCAAATAAGAGCCTGCCCTTGTTACATGGGATTTTTCTGAGAATTTTTTTCAGAAAAGTTTTGCTGAGCCCTATTCCCTATCATTAATAATAATTATAAATTCACTTGCTCTCAGGAGGGAGCACCCCCCCATGCACTATTTCACTTCGAAATTTCAATTGGGAGTGAATGCCAAGCTTAGCTGGCTAGTCTCAGTTCTGGGTCTTCAGCTAGTCCCTGCAACTTGCATCATAGAAAGTGGCATCAGTAAGGAATGTTATTTTTTCCACTTGATAGCCCTGTGTATTTCAGTGTGCACCACAATGTAGTTTGCCAAATATGAGAGATACCTGGCAATGTCTTTGTTGGCAGTGCATTACCAAATATTCCAGTGGGGTTTTAGCACTCCTCTCACTTTGCCGCATCATTTCTATCTGGCCCATCTATTTTATATTACCATTTTTATATTAAAGTATAATAAATTAACATTATTGTGTTAGTTCAGGTGTTTAGCAAAGAGATTAAGTTTTACACACACACACACACACACACACACACACACATATATATATATGTTATTTTTCAGATTATTTTCTATTATAGGCTATTACAAGAAATAGAATATAATCCCCTGTGCTAGGTCCTTGTTGTTTATCTATTTTATATGCATTCATGAGAATATGTTAAAAGTTCTAATAATCTCCACCCATATCCTCTGGTATACATAAGTTTGTTTTCTATGTGCATCTATTTCTGTTTTGTAAATAAGTTCATTTTTATCATTTGTTTTGGATTCCAGATATAAACAATATCATATGATAGTTGTCTTTCTCTGTCTGACTTATTTCACTTAATAATATAACCTCTAGGCCTTCCTTTTAAATAGAGTCCCATAAGCAAGGTGCTGTAGAGTGAATACGGCATTCGTGACAGTGCACACACATTAAATGAAAGCTAAAGTAAATATCAAAGAGAAACTGACAGGTTCTTGAGAGTGGTGTACACAATTCGAGGAGAGGTCAGAGCATAGAGCAAAACAGTTTATAAAATAAAAGGTTAGCCTAGCAGTGTTAGATTTTCAGCCCCACTAGTTCAGCTGTGTGTTCTTGAACAAGTCATTTAACCTTTCTGTGCCTAAGTATTCTCATCTATAAATGGAAAAATGACACAGACTCCATAGCTGTCAGATGAGAATTAAATGAATGAATGTATGTAGAGTGCTAAACTTGCAGCTCCGCACACATTAAGTGCTTTATAAAATTGGCTGCTATTAACTAGTCGAGAGGTTGAGGGAGGTTTCTTGAGGACTGTGGTGGGAATTTAAACTGGACTCTGAGGTTTAGAACTTGTTTACTATTCCCCTCACTTTGGTGCTAGACAGAGGATCCAGTTTCCAGAGCCCTCATTTCTAGGCATCAAGAGGTCAAGCTACTTATTAAAGTGGGAACACATTTTCAATAACTTTAAATTAAGAGCAATAATGATAATCCAAGACTGACTGGCTGCACAAAAGGTAATTAACTGCACAGAAAACTGAATGAGCCCTGGGCTTGGGCCTTCTGCTGAATTTGTTCCACATCTCGAGATAAAAGTATTTACAGGTCAAGTGGTCAAAGCAGAATAAAAACATGTCTTTTATCTGAGAAAAGCTTTCTTTGCACTGACTTCAACTACTTTCTTAATCTATAAGCCTCTAATTAGAGTTTCTCAACCCTCTCCATTAGGCTTTAAAAAAGAGAATCAAGGGGGCTCAGTCATCAGCCAGCTCCTTGGTCTGTTTAGTAATAACTCTTCTTTGTCTTTATCCCACATTTTTCATCTGATTTTCTTCAGAACCTTTACAAACAGGATTTCATTAATCCTCAAGAACACTGCTGTGAGACCCTTGACCACTGTAATTATCCCAAATTTATAGATGAAGAAACCAAGGCACTCAGTGCAGGCCTTTCCTCTCCTTACCAGCAATGAAGCCTAAGAGCAGATAATATTTCTCTCGATTCTCACACTAAACACACTCATGTCAGTTGTAAGCAACCAGCCTTGATGAAATAAACAATTACTCATTTTCTGGAACACTTCTGAAGAGTAGTTTAAACTTGGAAAGTACAAAAGTGAGAAGACCAAATAAGCCTCCATAAAAAGATAATCAAAGCAAGACAGCTCCACAGAGCCTAGCTGCCCAAACAAGCTGCCACTCACAGGTATATTACAGGGAACAGAGTAGGATCTCAGGAAAAGCATTTTAAAAGACATTAATAGAATTTATATTTATATTCATGCCCATAATCACTAAGGTGTTTTCTGGATGTCCTGGGAGGACCTGCCCTCTCTCTTCAATATATTGTTGTTCAGCCACTAAATCATGTCCAACTCTTTTCAACCCCATGGACTGCAGCACACCAGGCTTCCTTGTCTTTCACCATCTCCCAGAGTTTGCTCAAACTCAAGTTCATTGAGTTAGTGATGCCATCCAATCATTTCATCCTCTGTTGCCTTCTTCTCCTCTTGCCTTCAACCTTTCCCAGCATCAGGGTCTTTTCCAGTGAGCTGGCTCTTGGCATCAGGTCACCAAAGTACTAGAGCTTCAGCTTCAGCATTAGTCCTTCCGATGAATATTCAGGGTTGATTTTCCTTAGGACTGACTAGTTTGATCTCCTTGCAATACAAGGGACTCTCAAGAGTCTTCTCCAACACAACAGTTCGAAAGCATCAATTCTTTTGCACTCAGCCTTCTTTACGGTCCAATTCTCATATCTATACATGACTACTGAAAAACCATAGCTTTGACTATACAGACCATTGTTGGCAAAGTGATGTCTGTAAACCTATAAAGTCTCCTCATGGAGCCTATGGTAGTCTTTGATTATTACCCAACACTTACTAAGTACATCCCTCTTTCTCCTACTAGACTCAAAATACATAATTCCATCCAAGAATACTGAGGCCAACTATATGCTAGGTACTCTGTTAGGTGTTAACATTATGAAAATCAATTGTATATGGAAACTAACCTCAAGAATCACCCAGAAGCCAGCTACACCATATTAGTTCTTTTTTTTTTTTTTCAGTTTTCAGCATCAAGGACAGTTTGTCCAGCTCATGATAGTCATTAGGGATTGAAAGTTTGTATTCCCCTCAAATTCATATGTTGAAGCCCTAATCCTCAGTGTAGCTGTATTTGGAGATGGACCCTCTAAGGAAGTAATTATGGTTAACTGAAATTACAAGGGTTGAACAATGATCTAACAGGAAAAAAATGCCTTTATAGAGGAGACAGTGTAGAGCCCTTCCACTCCTCTCTCCTCTCTTTTACTGAGGAAAGGCCATGTGATCCTACAGCAAGAAAGTAGTGCAACCAAACAGATGACTCCCCACCAGACATTAACCCTGCTGGCACACTAATCTCAGATGTTCAGTCTCCAGAATTGTGAGAAAATGCATTTCTGTAGATGGAGCCATCCAGTTTGCAACATTTTGTTATGGTTGCCCCAGCTTCCAGTAGGTATTCAATAGATGTTTGTAGATTGAATTGTAATTTCTTATTTTTGTTCATCTTACTTCTATGTTAGTTTTTGATTACCTCTCTTCTCAAGGGCTTGGCACACAGAGTAAGTAGCTGCCATTCCCTCTATTTTGATTTCTTAGACACTGGCACAGGCTGTTCAGCCCACTCCACAGTCCAAGGGGTTGGAGGTGAGGGAGGGCATTTCCTAGGTACTTAACTGTGTCTCTCCAGCTGTGTCCTGCTGGGACTGGTCTTTCAGGATGAAGAACTGTCTTCATCCATCCTATGCATATACCTTGCTCTTTTGTTTTATTTTGTTTTTTTCCTCTCTCTTTCTTTTAGAAACATCAGACGAGTTTCCCATGGTCTCATTCAGAAAGCATTTGAGAAAGTCGTTCTTAAAGTATTTTTTTTTTCTTTCTGATGTCATATTTTTGTACATCAAAAGCTGCCATCTGTGCCTGGTGACAGCAGTTCATGTGAAGGGTGGGCACCCATGTCTCATCTTTTTCCTTCCTCAGGGGAATGCCCAATTCATCAGGTACTCTGACTCTAGCAAATGAACAATGTTTATGTCCTCTTTGTATTCAAATTGCATCCAAGTTATCTTGAAGCCTACAGTTCACATGCATGCTCACCCAAGCATGCAGATAATTCATATTATTTTGTAATCATGAGTAAGAAAATACACAGTGTTTTGTGCTTTACAGTCTATGCAGCTCATACTCTTGCATCATCTCATTTATCTTTACCGTAGACTGATTGAGCCTCTATAACAAAATATTGTAGACTGAATAACCCAAAAAACAAATTTTTTTTTTTTTTTCCTCACAGTCCCGGAGGTCAGCAAAACCAAGGAGCCAGTCAATTCAGTTTCTGATAAGAAGTCTATTCATGGTTCACAGACAACCACCTTCTCGCTGTGATTTCACATGGCAGTGATAGAAAGATAGAGAGAGATAGGGACGGGGAGAAAGAGAAAGAGGAGAGAAAGAGGGTGAGAGAAAGGTCTGGTTTGGCACTATCAGATCAGGGTTCCCCCTTATAGCCTCATTTAACCTCATTATCTCATTATTCTAAATACAAACACAGTAGAGACATGCCTTTTATGGGGACATGATTCAGTCCAAAGTATTAATAATCCTCAAGGTCTTCTGAGCACACCACAAAAACATTAAGCCCCTACAACAAAGACTAAAGACCTAAGAATCATAACCAAAATTCAGTTTTGTCACAGCTCCATTTCTCCTCTCAGGCCCACCCCACAGCATGGTGGACTAACTGAATAATAATACTGGAGACACCATTTGCTCCTACCTATATCACTGTCCTTCCTCTAGAGGAAGTGACTTCTCAAGGTTACAGTCATATTATTGTGAGGCAGAGGACAGAGGTCCAGCAGGACCTGGTATCTCCAAGCAAGAAATGACTGGAAAGCTCAGAAATGTAGCAAATGAGCCAACCCAAACAAAGTCAGGGTGATATAAAAAGACTTGGGAATTTTAAATTCCAAGCAGCAAAGCGTTGTTTGATACAAGCCCAGAGATAATAGCAATCGGGGTTTAGTAAGGCCAAGAAGACATGCCTTCAGATGCATGCTTTTCTCAAGCTGTTTATCAGAATTCTTGTGACTCTGAGGAATCTCAAGCATATGCCAGTGTCAGAGACAGGGTGATGGGGGTAGATGAAACTTTGAAAGTCTCCCTTGAGAAAGTAGCCGTAGTAGCCCTGGCTACAGCTATTGAGGATTGTACTTTGAAGACACTCCCTCTCGGGATTCCTTTTCATCCCTATCTCCCTTGAGTCAGTCTGTTCCAAAGGTGAAGTGCCTGGGTTCGTCATTATTCCCTCCAAGCTGTGTTCAATCACAAATGCAGACAGTGCATCTTATGAATATATTGACATACAGTAAAAAAAGAAAAAAAAATGATAAAAAGAAATTGCCGAAGAAAGTCAGATAGATATACCATTTGGTGCTGGAGGGCAGCTGAGGAGCCAGAGGGAAGGTGACCTGGAGTCCTGTTTGGATTTTGTGCAGAAGTCATTTCACCCAAGACTGATGGTCTTAAAATGATCACACATTTTAAATTTATTTTTTTTTTAACCTGCCATCAAAGAGTCAAGAAGAACAGATGATAAAAGAGTAGAAATGGGAATTTATTGATTAAAAAAAATATTTCATAAGTACTGGGAATATTTTTTTTTTTGTTAAGTAATTTTCTTTTTTTTTTTAATTTTTAATTTTAATTTTTACTTTATTTTGCTTTACAATACTGTATTGGTTTTGCCATACATTGACGTGAATCAGCCATGGGTGTACATGAGTTCCCAATCCTGAACCTCCCTCCCACCTCCCACCCCATATCATCTCTCTGGATCATCCCCATGCACCAGCCCCAAGCATCCTGTATCCTGTATCGAACATAGTACTGGGAATAAAAAGGAGAAAATGAGGAACAATCAAAACAACTTATTTTGTTAACAAGTATAATGTCATGTAAAGAACACTGACATCTTTCAGGGACCAATTTAAGAGTCACTACCTCCACGAAGGGTTTTCTGACCCTACCTCCCAGGAAGACTTGCTCACTCTACCTGAGCCTCTATGCTAGCCATGACACATGAAACATTGTTGCCTTTGTTTGCTTTTTACTTTGTCACTAGACTAGGATCTTGTATATCTCTGTCTCTCCTACATAGGAAATAGTGCCTACCACAAGGAAGGTGCTCTGTGAATATTTGTTAAATGACAAGTATGAAGGAGAACTTCCTGGTACTGAAGGAAGGCAGAGCCATCACTCAATAATATGCTGTGAAAGTTAAATGTCTCTTTAGAACATTCTCATCTTCTCTAAACTCTTTTCCTCCCTCAACTGCTCTCTTTCCTCCAACTGCCATTGCCTGTGGTCCCAAACCCCAGGTTCTGGAAGCACAGTTGCTTTCTATTTCCTAAGGACTCTCTGACCCCAAAATGTCTCCCTTTCTGCCTCTGCTCTGCCATCTCAGAAATTAAAATCCTTTTCTTCCTTTAGGAAGAACCTGTTTTCATTTGAAAAGACAGCAACAGCTTAACCTGAATGTCTCTAATTGGAGAAAATTCAAGAACAATGATAAAGGACAAAGGAGAATTTTAAAGCTGCCAGATTAAACCCTGCCAGGGAGAAATTTACAAGCATGGCTTTGAATTCCATTGTTCTGTCTCCTCTGGCCTGGATGTCCTTATTAAATACATTTGCAAGCCAGGAATTTGTTCAGTATTTATACAGCTCATCTACTGATCTCCAGGCCCTGGCTTCTTAACCGAGAGTGCCAAAATTTAAGCCATTTTGTATGATGTTAGCTGTGGACATTTTCTTCCTCTTGGGAACAAAGAAAGACTCATTTTAAGAGTGACCCTCTCCTCATAATTTCCACTATATTCCCAAAGGTATCTTAAATCAAAGAAAGGTTAAGAAAGCTGTCCTAACAGGAAACATTTCCCTCCACCTCAGAAGGTGTGAATCAATCCTATTATAAAATCCTTTCCATTGCTGTACATGTGAAACTACACAACACTGTAAATCAACTATACACCAACAAAAAAGTTTTTAAATTCCTGCCAGAGACTCTTTCAAATTAACTGTCTTTGCTTTCCTAATTGCTATCCCAAAGTTTACTATCTTTGCTGCCCTACTCTTCCTTCTTCTTCTTTTTTTTTAATCTGTAAGAATTCTTTACTTCCATTAATATTTTTGGAGGCATATTTTACACTGAAATGTATCAAAGTTGTATTAGCAATATTTCTAATTTGCTACGATTCAGTGTTCTCCATATCTTTCACTGGCAATGAGATTAGTGACCTAATGAAGAGCCTAAGCTACTCCATCTTATAAAAGAGCTCCATTTTGCAAAGGTACCGGGCAAACAGACTTAGACTTTGGATATTGCCTAAACTTGCTCCACTGTGCACGAGCCAATCAGCCCTTAGGTTAAACTTCCTGACTTTAAGTTCAAGAATTTGTGATTTACCTTGGAAGTAATGATTTACCTTTGTGATTAACCTTGGAAGTAATGATTTACTGTGGAAGTAAAAAAACAATCAGAAATCCACACACAACCCTATAGAAGAGGGTAACCAATCAGTAGTCTTTCAGCCTGAACACCCCGTTTTTTACCCTTTCACCTGAATATTCCCAATAAAAGCAGTGTAATCCAAAACTCGGGGCTCCTCTCCTTAGCCGCTCAAGCTTGGTAATAAAAACTCTCTTGTTTTTGCATTGGATACCGGCTCCCTGGTGGTCATTGGGAGATTTCGCGACTTGGGCATAACACTAATACTATGAACATACTGGAAACACATTGTAGGAACCCTTGTTTTCCCAAAATAAATCTCTTTTTATTGATGTTGCTGTGGAAGAAATGAAGGTAATAATAAAATCCTGGCTAGTCGGCTTACTATTTACAAAGCTACAGTAATAATAATTGTGTACAAATACTATATAGTATTTTCTAATATCAGCAGCACATCTCTATACAGTAATTCATCTTTCTTAACAACAGCTTTATGAAGGAGACAGGTTTTGTTCTCTGTGACTAAGTGAAGTAAGTTAGACATAAAGACAGATATTATACCATATGATATAACTTATAAGTGGAACCTAAAAGAATAATACAAATGCACTTATTTACAAACTAGAAACAGACTCAGAAAACAAACTTACGGTTACAAAAGTAGAAATGAGGGGAGGAATAAATTAGGGGTTTGAGACTAATTGATGCACACTACTGTGTGTTTTATACTACTACTATTTTATACTGTATATAAAATAGATACACAACAAGGACCTACTGTACAGCACAGGGAACTATATTTGATGTCTTGTAGTAATCTATAATGGCAGGGAATCTGAAAAGAATAAATATATGACTACGCCTAACTAAATTACTTTGTTGAATACTGAAACTAGCACAACATTGTAAATCAACTATTTGTGATTATTTAGTCACTAAGTCACGTCTGACTCTTTTGCAACCCCAATATAAAATTAAAGAAAAATATTAAAGAATGCTATTAACTTAAAGAATGTGTGTGTGCTAAGTTGCTTCAGTTGTCTCTGACTCTTCACAACCCTATGGACAGTGGCCCACCAAGATCCTCTGTCCATGGGATTCTCCACGCAAGAACACTGGAGTGGGTTACCATTTTCTTTTGCAAGGGATCTTCCCTACTCAGGGATCAAACCCAAGTATCTTAAGTCTCCTGCATTGGCAGGTGGGTTCATTACCACTAGCACTACCTGGGAAGCCCAACTTATAGAATACCAATTCTTAACTCCTTATACAGCATTTCCAAGTCTATGAATGAAGCTCTAGTAAAAAGAAATACAAATGTAAGACTACATAGACGTGGAAAAGAGAATCACAAAACCTAAAACTTGCCAAGAAATTAAGAGGTTATTTTTCTCTGCCATCCACTGCTAGAGTTATTATAGTTTCTCTAACAAACCATGTAATTATTTTTTGACGACCTCCAATGACAAACTCACTGTCACACAACGTATTTTGTTGTTGTTTTTTATTTCCTAAGTCATGTCTGACTCTTTTGTGACCCCATGAACTGTAACCTGCCAGGCTCCTCTGTACATGGGATTTTCCAGGCAAGAATACTGAAGCGGGTTGTTATTTCCTTTTTCAGGGGATCTTCCTGATCCAGGGATCTAACTTTCATCTCCTGCATTGGCAGGTGGATTCTTTACCAGGTATATTACTCTACAGTTATAATCTCTGAATTTTTAGTAAATTCATCCTTAAAGTTAGGCAAAATCTAACTTACAGCTAGATTGCTTGAGAATCTGGGCAACTGAAGTCCCTTTATCTAGACTGTCTTTGAAAAAGCTGAAGGTTGTGTTTGAGTCTCTCTTCTTTCTTGTTTTGAGACACCACTGTATACTGTATCCTGCTTATTTTGGTCAGTCTCCCTAGGTCCTGATCCTGTTCAGGGGGACTAGTAATGATCCAGAGACACAGCAATCCCACTCCTGGACACATACCTAGATTAAACCATAATTCAAAAAGACACATACACTCTTATATTCAGAGGAACACTATTTACAATAGCCAGGGCATGGAAGCAACCTAAATGTCCATCAAGAGATGAATGAATAAAGAAGATGTGATATATATAAACAAAACAATATTACTCAGACATAAAATATAATGGGATTGGGTAATTTGTAGAGATGTGAATGGACCTAGAGTCTGTCATACAGAATGAAATATCAGGAAAATAAAACAAATATCATATATTAATACTACTGCTACTGCTAAGTCACTTCAGTCGTGTCTGACTCTGTGCGACCCCATAGATGGCAGCCCATCAGGCTCCCCCGTCTCTGGGATTCTCCAGGCAAGAACACTGGAGTGGGTTGCCATTTCCTTCTCCAATTCATGAAAGTGAAAAGTGAAAGGGAAGTCGCTCAGTCGTATCCGACTCTTAGCGACCCTATGGACTGCAGCCTACCAGGCTCCTTCGTCCATAGTATTTTCCCAGCAAGAGTACTGGAGTGGGGTGCCATTGCCTTCTCCGTATATTAATACATGTATGTTTAATGTAGAAAAATGGTACAGATGAATCTATTTGTAGGGCAAGAATAGAGACTCAGATGTAGAGAATGAGCTAGTGGACACAGGGGTGGAAGGGAGGGTGGGATGAACTGAAAAAGTAGCACTAAGATATGACTAGGGGAAACCTGTTGTATAGCAAAGGGGGCTCAGTTTGGTTGTCTCTGACGACTTAGAGGATTGGGATTGTGAAGAGGAGAGGGAGGTCCCATAGGAAGGGGATATATGTATGCGTATATTCCATTCATTTTTTTGTACAACATTGTAAAGCAGCTATGCCTCAGTTAGAAAAAACGAATGAATGAATGAGCACACATCTTAGTTGTTTCTCTGTAGGAAAAAGAGATAGCAGGAAATGTCCAGCATCCTGAATCACTGAGTCTTCCAGTGCTTCAACAAGAGTTTCCTAGAACCTTGGGGTGGGATGAGGTGGAGGTGGGGAACACTAATTCTCTGAAACTGAGTGAGGGGAGGGAGAACACTCTATTACTAACCACAGCTTGGAAATCCATTTCCTATATATTTGAGTGACCTGTAAGACTTTTACACCAGCCCTGAGATTTAAGCTTAAGCCAACAAACACGGCATATGTATCTCCTTACTTCCAGCATTTAGCCAGGGTTTCAAGCATGTAAATGCCTTTAGGGTAGGTAGAGCTTTCAGTGAAGTGAGGCTTTAGAGTATAAGAAAATAGAGGTTAAGGAAGAATTCATGATTGCCTTCCAACCAACAAGGACCTACTATATAGCACAGGGAACTATATTCAATATTTTATAATAACCAATAAGGTAAAATAATCTGATTATAATAGATAATGTATAGCACAGGGAATTATACTCAATATTTTATAATAACCTATAAGGGAAAAGAATCTGAAAATAATAGATATGTATATATAACTGGGCTTCCCTGATGGCTCAGAGAGTAAGAATTCACGTGAAGTGAAGGAAACCCAGGCTCAATCTCTGAGTCAGGAAGATCCCCCGAGGATGGGAATGGCCACCCACTCCTGTATTCTTACCCGGAGATTTCTATGGATAGAGGAGCCTGATGGACTACAGTCCATGGGGTCTCAAAGAGTTGGACACGAATAAGTGACTAACAATTTAATTACCGAAAATTGTTTAATATATAACTGAATCACTATGTAGGACACTTGAAACTAACACAACATTTTAAACCACCTACAATTCAATTATAAAAAAGAATGTCTTCCCAATTAAGTTTATTTAAAATGTGCTGCTTTTCAAGCAATTTATATATATATATATATAACATTTTTAATTTATCCCTTAGGCTACAGACTATCTACTAGATTTTAGGAGGAAAGACTGAAACCCAGCTCTTCTTAACTGTGATATTTTAAGCAAGTTATTGAATGTCTGTCTACATGCCTTAGGGCTCTCTAGTGGCTCAGTGGTAAATCCTCAGACAGAGGAGTCTGGTGATCTAGTCTATGGGGTCACAAAAGAGTTGGATTTGAGTTAGTGACTAAACAATAAAGAACAACAACTATATGCATTAGATTCTACAACCCTAAGATACTAATTATATTAATACCACAAATCACACAGGATTATTGGGCCTAGGTGATCTTTACATTAATCATATTAATTAATTAATTAATTAGAATAGTGCCCAGGTGTACAGTTTGATATATGTAAATATAAATAATAAGGTATACAGAGTAATAGATATGTAATCTGATATAGATATTTTTGATATGCATTATCTGTATGCATAGGCAACTGCCCATAGAACCATAGCCAAAAGATGCTTTGGAGGAAATCTTTCATCTCTGTAATCATCTGACTATAATTCAGTCACATCAGAGGAGAATGATCTAGTTTAGAGGAAAGATTGCTGATTATTCAGAGACCCAGCATCTGGTCCCAGCTGTCATGAGTTAGCTGGCTGGCCTAACTCATGGTTAATCAATTAATCCATGCCTCCGTGTCCTCAGCCAGCCTTATTGACCTTACAAAGACATTATAGTGGCAAGATTTAAAAACTGACATGTTGCTATAATGGTCCTAATCATATAAAATCTGCTAATAAATAAGAGGTCTAATAACATGTACTGTTTTCCTTTTCTCTTGTAGAGTCTCTTACTGTTAAGTTGGTTGACCATTACTCTTACTCTTGGTTGACCATTCATTATCCCTATTTCTCTTTTTTTTTTCTTCCCTTCCATGTTGCTTTTAGAATGAATGAGTCCTTTAGAGTTAGGCATTGTTGCTATTGTAAATCAGGCCCGATTCAACCCATGGTCTGAATATTATTCTTAGTTTTCTGCGTCATAAAAAACTGGAAAGCAAGATGATACATAGAAGAATAAATCCAAGGAAAATAGAGGAAGAGAAATTTCTAGAGTTTCCATCTAAGGTCTAGAGAGGGCGCAGAGTGTATCCCTGGCTTCTTGTATGCCACCCTCCCCACCCCCATAGTCCATCCCTGTGGTGGATGGTCCAAAAGCCCAAACTCATCTCACTATATAGCAGGTTACAAGAGAAGAAAGACATTCTCGATCATGAGAAAGAATTCCTTGAGAACACAATATGTGGCTCTCCACCTCTGCCCTCTTAGACTGTTCTAATCATGCTCTAGAATTTTGATCTCAAAGTGTCCTTGGCCATGACTGCATAAATGATTCTCATCACTGCAGGGTGGAATTAAGTCATATGAGGAGGAAACCTGATCTCTGTTAACAGACATTAAAATGTTCAGTGTTGATGTCCATCAACATTCCTTGTATGAACTGGATTCTCATCCCTTTATTATTCTAATCTTTGCATATTTCATTTTGCCCACATTCTTTCCAACACCTGATTCCCGGCACCCAGGCCCATACTCCACAAGGTTATGACTCACATATATTGCTTCTGTTTAAGACCAAGGCAATCAGCTTGTATTAAAACAGCCTGCATTTATGCCAACTGTTTTAACAGCCCTCAGTAAAGGATCCTGCAGCATAGATGACAGGATATATGTCATGCGTGTCCTTCTGAAATTCAGATATGCTGATGATCTCCTTTGTTCTTAATTGATTCCAGCACAGAATAAATACTAAAGAATGACTGCTACATATTTAAAGTAAATTAAAACCAATGCCTTCGCAACTTCAGCAGAGAATTGACGCAGGTCCTGAGTACCAATGCAACTCATTAGGTAAAACACAACCAAAGTTTGGTCTGGAGATCTGGAAATAAGCTGCCCAGTGGGACCAAATTAAAACTGAAACTATACAGAGTTCTGGAGGGCATGCACTGGCCCTCCAGTCCAGAATGACACTCCACAGGCTTCATGTAATCGGAACTCACCATTCTTGCAGAGCAGGACAGCCAGGAAGTCCTGAGAAGAAGAATTGATATATAGCAAGAGGCTGGGTGCCTGGGCTGTCACAAAGCTCAGTGCAATGTTTTCTTTGGATAGGGCTGCATCCGCGTAAATCGCTGAAGAAGAGAGGCTCACATTCTTGGTCACTGGGTAGGGTTCTTGAAACATGTAAGTTACTGAAGTGCCAGCCTCAAAAACAGCAGAAACCTCTGCAAAATATCAGAGAGGAAAGCACACACTGAAACATTCAGGAGAGTCATCATTGCTTGTTTACTCCTTCTTTCCTACACTTCGGTCACTGTGTGACGATTACATGAATTATAGAATATGTTTCCCACGATAATTTTAAAGCAGCAGAAATCATCATTCCTATTTACAAAGCAGAAACATGAGGCTTTCGGGGTTAATCACCTTGAACAAGGTTGCATGGCTAGAAGAGAAAGCTCAGATGTTCATTGTGAAATGTAGGCCTGGTTTCACATATATTTGCAGAATAACTACCATGTGCCAGGTTGATTTCTTTAGAAACAAAGATGAGATGTCCCTACCTCCTGCACAGTAGAAATAAACTGCATTGGATTCTCTTTCCTTCAAAACTGAAATCCTTACAATTTGTATGTTTTTCTCATGGGTTGGGAGGATGTTGAGTGGGCGCAAAACTACTGAGAGTAGGATACTGGGAGAGAAAGTAATTCTCTATGGTATTGCAAAAAGTGTGAGGACCAACAGAAATGGAGGAGAGGAAATCCATGGAAACAGTAGGAAAGGCACAGGTATCCAACTCCTAGATCAATTATTTTATTTTACTTATTTAAATGAAGGATAGTTTATTTACAATATTGTGTTAGTTTCAGGTGTACAGCACAGTGACTCAGTTATACATGTATGTGTATCTATTCTTTTAAAATTTTTTTCCCTTGTAGGTTTTTACAAAATATTGAGTATAGTTCCCTGATATACAATAGGTCTTTGTTGGTTAAAGAAAAACATGTGAATCTATTTTAACATGATTAATTTATCTTTTTCCTGAATGATAGGTTGACTATCCCCATGAAATTCTCTGATTGAATCAGTGGCACCAAGAACATAAATAATCTGGCTTTTGTGTTCTAATTCCACTGCAGATTTGTTCGACTTTCGTGAAAATTCTGTAACAGTCTGTAATGGTGTCAAAAGAAAATTTAAGTGGCATATTTATGCATATTGCTTAGCAGGTTGGGAATACTGGTTCCTTCTTCTCTAAAAGTTCAAGAGAGAGTGTTTTGTATGTCTCATGCAGATTAGAATAGCATCAGTACTCTTCATTACAGAGATATACACAGAAACTGGTAACTGGGAGGATTCTAGCTGATCGTCAGCTTGATTTAAGCATGTTTCTTCTTTTTTTTCAAGCTCTTTTCATAAGTGAATCTTTTCAGGGACATGTGGCCGGCATTTTGAGCTACTATCTTCTAGTTAAAATAGTAATGGCCTTTATGGGATGTTTCTGTGTGTGTTCGAATATAAGTGTAATTCAGATCATTCTGTATATTAAATACTAAGAATATTAAATGGGCATTCATATTACATTTTTCTTTATACTTGGGACAGTAAATTAAAATGAAAAACACTTTTTAAACTAGAGTTGTCCTATCAAATTTCTCTTTCCTCCTTCCCTAGCCTCAGTTATAACTATTTTTATTACTTAGTCACTGTGAATTTCAATTTAAATTCAGTGAAACACATGAATTTGATTTATTCCCTGTTTCTTTTCTTTTGTAATCTAAGAGTTTGAGTTCTCTGATCATATTTAAGCCCTCTGATTAATCTGAACATCTGAAACCACTGGGCTAAATGTCAGAAAAATCTTCACTTGAAGGTGATTATTGTTAATAACCATCATAAAACTCTAGGGTCACAATAACCAACATTGGCAACATCCTTTCATCACCTACATCATGGAAAGAACTGTGCTGATTAGATTTGGAGAAGACAGAACACATGTGAAAAGAAATAAGACTGATGGAATGTGGCCTTGGATATGATGTGTGAATGACAAAGACAGTGAATCCCAGAGATGGAGCCTTCTGTGATCAGGAGTAGCCTGAGAAGAACTGAAAGAAGAGCTTGGTAATGACTAGGTCTGAAAGTGTGCAAGGAATTCAGAGGAGGTGCTAGGAGACAAGGTGATGCTGGAGAGAACTTGTGCCCCTGGTAGCCTCGGAGCAGATTAACCTGGGCCTGGACCCTGGTGCTATGACCTTCTCCTGCTCTCCTAAGTGACTCTCTCAACCTCAGGCTAACACAAACAGGAATGAATTCAATCTCATGGTGAGGAGAAGGGTTGGGAGAAAGGATGCAAAGGAACAGCACATAGTAGGAATTCAATAAACTGGTCTTAATAATAGAAATAGATTTAGAATTAGAGTAAGTATAAAGATTAGGCCTTAATGAATAGGCTAGCAGTTCTATAGAATCAGTAAGGCTGTACTTGATTTAGAAAAACTTCAAAAAAACTGAAAATAAATGAAAGAAATGATAATTTGAATGCTGAGTGGATATTTCACAGTATTCAAAAATCATTAAAATTTTCTTATTAGTAGCAGTCTGTGGATACATGCTTGTATGAGTTCTTATCTTTTAATAATTCATATTATAATATTTACAGAAGAACTTATATGATACCTGGAATTTGCTTCACTATAATAAAAGAGGAGGGATGATAGCTTATAGATGAAATAAAAATGATCATGAGTTAATAACAGTTGAAGCTAAGTAAGGGATGCCTGGAAGTTCTGGAACCTTTCTCTCTACTGCAGTACATAATTTAATTTTTCTGCAATAAAAAGTAAAAAAAAAAAAAATACAGGTTGGCAGGAAGGTATATATCATATCATTTTTTCAGTAAGTTTTTGACAATTGCTTAATTACTAAATATATGTATACTGTTTTTCATTGAAATTCCATTAATAAGGGAATAATCAATATATATGCTTATCATAGCATTGTGAAAGTGAAGTTGCTAAGTCGTGTCTGACCCTTTGTGACCCCATGGACTGTAGCCTACCAGGCTCCTCCATCAATGGGATTTTCCAGGCAAGAGTACTGGAGTAGGTTGCCATTTCATTCTCCAGGGGATTTTCCTGACCCAGGGATTGAACCCAGGTCTCCCACATTGCAGGCAGACACTTTACCATCTGGGCCACCAGGGAAGTTCTATAGCATTTTTTGTGTACAAAATTTGGGCTAATCTAAAATAATGATGATACATTATTTGGGATGATTATTCCCAAATAATGATACAGGCAATTTACTGACACTTTATATGCCAGGCATGATCTCAATTGCTTTGTGAAGTGCTTGTTAAATTTCCATGGCAGAAATTCACAAAGAATATCTAAATTTTTCACATATTACATGTGACAAACCATGGAATCATGAGGTTGAATTACACAACCAGCATCACACAGTGTAGACTGTAGATGAGCCGGAATTCTGAACACATATAGGTCTGGTACCAGAGTCCTATGATCGCTTCAGTAAAATGCTCCAGTGATAGAATGGGTTAAATACACAGAAGCCATTCCACTAGATACAATATACTGCAATCATTAAAACTGAATTATATAGGAATGCTTATTAGAAACATTAGATAGTATATTTGGAATTCTATTTGAAAATATACTCAGAAATCTAGAAAAATAAAAACCAATCTTATCATTCAAAAACAACTACCAAAAAGAAAATCCAATTTTCTTGTATTTCTTTCCTTTGCATTTAGTGGTAGCTGAGAAATTCTATCTATTCCATTTTATTAACATATTATGGAGTGCTAATAGTTGTGTAACTTTGTAAACATATTTAAAAAAACTGAATTGCACATTTTAGAACCATACATTTTGGTTATGTAAATTACATCTCAATAATAAAAAAGAGAGAAGCACACAAACAAAACAATAAAAAACCTTACATATTTGAATCCTATTTTTTATTGTTTTGTTTGTGTGTTTCTCTCTTTTTTTTTTTTTTTTTTTTTTTTTTATTCAGGAAGCAACAGTTAGAACTGGACATGGAACAACAGACTGGTTCCAAATAAGAAAAGGAGTATGTCAAGGCTGTATACTGTCACCCTGCTTATTTAACTTATATGCAGACTACATCATGAGAAACGCTGGGCTGGAAGAAGCACAAGCTGGAATCAAGATTGCTGGGAGAAATATCAATAACCTCAGATATGCAGATGACAACACCCTTATGGCAGAAAGTGAAGAGGAACTAAAAAGCCTCTTGATAAAAGTGAAAGCGGAGAGTGAAAAAGTTGGCTTAAAGCTCAACATTCAGAAAACAAAGATTATGGCATCTGGTCCCATCAATTCATGGGAAATAGATGGGGAAACAGCGGAAACAGTGTCAGACTTTATTTTAGGGAGCTCCAAAATCACTGCAGATGGTGACTGCAGCCATGAAATTAAAAGACACTTACTCCTTGGAAGAAAAGTTATGACCAACCTAGACAGCATATTGAAAAGCAGAGACATTACTTTGCCAACAAAGGTCCATCTAGTCAAGGCTATGGTTTTTCCAGTGGTCATGTATGGAATTGAGAGTTGGACTATGAAGAAAGCTGAGCACTGAAGAATTGATGGTTTTGAAGTGTGGTGTTGGAGAAGACTCTTGAGAGTCCCTTATACTGCAAGGAGATCCAACCAGTCCATTCTGAAGAAGATCAGCCCTGGGTGTCTTCCGGAAAGCTGAAACTCCAGTATTTTGGCCACCTCAGGAGAAGAGTTGACTCAATGGAAAAGATTCTGATGCTGGAAGGGATTGCGGGCAGGAGGAGAAGGGGATGACAGAGGATGAGATGGCTGGATGGCATCACCGACTCAATGGATGTGAGAATGAGCGAACTCCAGGAGTTGGTGATGGACAGGGAGGCCTGGCATGCTGCAATTCATGGGGTCACAAAAAGTCAGACATGACTGAGCAACTGAACTGACTGACCACATTCTTGTGGTAATAGGATGAAATTAGGGTCAAAAAGTGTAAGTCACTAAACCAATATGACTGTCAGAGTTCTCATATGTTAAATGTATTATTACTTCTTCCTTCATACCTTGGGCATATGGAATAAAAGCTGCAGTCCATCAGTCATAGCTAATTTGTGATTATTACTTGTTTATATCCAGATCAGAAACATAAAATGGGTCAATAGATGGTGGTTCTAGGCCAGTCACTTGTCATGGACAAATGTTCTTAATTCCACCCTAGATATTTCCAAGATTTGCATCCCCTAAAATATACACGGAAGGTTAGCATAGAAGCCTCTTCCAGTAGAGAACAGCCTTGTCTAGGACAATCTTGGAGCTAAGGGTTCCCATTTCACTCCAAAGCCACATTTCCCAGAGTCAACTGACATGGCTCAAAGATGTGGATAGAAGGTTCATCTTACATACTTTGCAACTGCAGAATATAAAGGGAATTGTTTCCTTAGATTTATGAGATAGGGAGAAAGTTCACAAACAGTGAAATATGAAGCAAGCTGAAAAGGCTAAGTACATATTTGTCCATTTTTCTTATAGATCACACTAAAATGTGGGAAGAGAGCACAGCAGATATTTCAACAAATACAGTCAAAAGATGCAGTGGCATGGACAGAAGATAATGAATAGGAGTTGTTTCAGAGAAAGGAACCAATGGGAAATTAGGCTAAACTTAGAGTGAGATGATCTATGAGATGTTTGAAAAATGTCTCTGGAGAAATGCATAGAGTTCTCTCATTTTTCTTTATATTTTATTTTTTTCCCAAACTAACACTTGGTTATAGATCTTGTAAAATAATACTAGCAGATTTTAGTGAGTTGGGCTTGATAATGTTTACTCTGCATTTGCTTCTTCTAGCATGTAGAGCCAGTCTAAGGGTGGCATTCCAAATTTCAGGGGAAATTATTCCACAGACTTCCACCGATGTTAAAACCCAGGAGCTCACATGAACAGCCCACCAACACAGGACCTGCTTTAGCTCAGCCTTCCATGCACGCCTGCCATTCTGCTGGCCCTAAAGTTTGTACCGGTAATTTTCTCCCAAGGAGCACAATGCTTTCCAGTAACAACAAGCAAATGATTCAAACTAAGTGGGGAGGAGGCCAGCATCAATGAATGAAGAGTTTAAATTACAGTCTTTTAAAAAGAACATTCAGTAGGTTTTTTTTTCCCTATTATTTTTAAATTCTAGGAGTAAGTTGAATGAAATAAAACATTGTTTGTTACTGGTGCTTGAAAGATGTGTTTTCATGAACTGATGAGAATTATTTGTAATTCCTATCATTGTTTGTATGTAAATGGTGTTTCACAGTGATTAAAATATTTTATTTTAATAGTTTAAATGCTGCTCTTGAACTAATGCTTACATTCTTTGTTCAACAATCTTCATTTTCCATCAATAGAATAAACTTTAGGAGAGTCTGCAAAGATTGATAGTAGACCAAATTGTTGTCCTTCTAGTTGAAAAACACTAGGTATTGATACTGAATCGTGAATTTTTATAGTTTGTAGTCAGTTTTAATTTATCTAGAGAATTTACACCATAAGCATCATTCCTTGTTCAAGTGTGTGTATCCAACATGATTAGCTTTTGCCAATGAAATTAATTTATAGGATTTGGAAAGTGTGGAAAGGTTCTAGGGCAGGGGTTTTGATGCCTGTGCTCCATTCTCAGCCCCCTAGGAATTAAATGTGAATCTTTGGGCAAGGCTTTTAAAGCCTCAGACGCCACTCATGTCACCTGCAGAATTGAGAGATTTTATTTTTTTTAAATACATGATATGGATTTTATTAACTTACCTATACACTCCCTATTGTAAAAATGATTCAGGATGGCTTCAAGGTCTCTAAAGATTTTCCAGGCCTAGATTCTATGATTATTTGATCACATTTGTGGATGAAGAAATTGGAATTAGGAAAGTTAGTACAACAGAAATGACAGGCCACCTCTCCCAGGGCTCAGCTGGCTCTAGGCCACATCAAGTGTGTTTTCCTGTTACTATCTATCCTATTCAACTGTACTGCCAGTATCCACACACATGCTGCTGCTGCTGCTGCTGCTAAGTCTCTTCAGTCGTGTCTTACTCTCTGCTACCCCATGGACTGTAGCCCACCAGGCTCCTCTGTCCACGGGATTCTCTAGGCAAGAATAATGGAGTGGGTGGCCATTTCCTTCTCCACCACACACATGAAGGATGTGTATATGTAATTATGTTGAGAAGCAATCCAGAGAGTCTGCAGAGAGAGAAATTGAGGGTGAATAAACGAATGTTTGAGGACTCTCTAAGGGCATGAGTTTCCTGTGACATGTCTACAATCTGTAGGCACTAAAACGCAACCTGTGGGGAAAACATAGATTTCTATTGTACCTTTTTTGCAGAAGGGTCCTTCATATGGTGAACTGGTGCAATCGCAGAAGTATCCACTGTGCTTCTCCACACACTTGCCCCCATTGTGGCAGATGCTGCCATAACTGCTGCAATGGCCCGGGCATCCTGGCCGAACTCCAGACGTGACTTTTGCCCTCTCCTCCAGGTCCAGTTTCTGCCCATTCAAGTGTAAGGAGCGTATGCATCCTAGGAAGCCTTTCTGTCTTGATGATGTTCCCCCTGAGCAGTGAAAAATAAAAGGAGAAAAAAATAAGGTACCATGCTCACATTTTTGAGGTTTAATATCCCCAAACTGATAATAGTCAATTAGTAATCTGTTGGCATGATGTGTTGGACTTTTCTGTTAAAGTTTCCAGTGAGGATTAGAAA
Organism: Capricornis sumatraensis; assembly: GCF_032405125.1. Lineage (NCBI taxonomy): Eukaryota > Metazoa > Chordata > Mammalia > Artiodactyla > Bovidae > Capricornis > Capricornis sumatraensis. The sequence goes on along the minus strand of NC_091071.1, from coordinate 121,255,884 downwards.
TTCAAAGAGCCTGGGGAAAAGGGCATGTATTTCCAGGCTGGAAAAAGTACTCTCCCACTCGAAAAATAAATACATAAATAAAATAAAATAAACTATGGTTCATGTGGAATCCTCCACTTGACATGTTTAACATAGAAACTTCAGATGACTAGGCTCCTTGCAAATGAAATAAAATGTATTCTTCCTCTAAAGTGATGTGAAAGTTGCTCACTTGTGTCTGGCTCTTTGTGACCCCATGGACTACAGTCCATGGACTTCTCCAAGCCAAAATACTGGAGTGGGAAGCCTTTCCCATTTCCAGGAGATCTTCCCAACCCAGGAATTGAAGCCAGGTCTCACGCGTTGCAGGAAGATTCTTTACCAACTGAGCTAACAGAGACGCCCCAATCTTTGTCTATAGCAGACATTTATCTGAAGGTGAATGCTCAGAGTGGGACTGTCCCTCAGACAGTGTTAGAAGCAAGCTGTTTGCTGCACTGAGTTAGAAAAAGGCAACAAGCTTTGTAAAGCTTGGGCTTCCCTGGTGGCTCAAAGGGTAAAGAATCTGCCTGAAATGCAGGAGACCTGGGTTTGGTCTCTGGGGGAGGAAGATCCCCTGGAGGAGGGCATGGCTACCACTCCAGTATCCTTGCTTGGAGCATTCCATTGATAGAAGAGCCTGGTGGGCTATAGTCCATGGAGTCACAGAGTCAGACACGACTGGGCAACTTTCACTTTGTAAAGGTTATGCAGCATTGTGTCAAGTACTATAAAGAGATGGATGTTAGGACCAGACAGACATGGCATCAAACTCCATGCCAATAGCCATTAGACCTAATGACAATAATGACCACATAATGACTGAATCCCCTAAGCCTTAGCTCCTTGATCTCTAAAATAAGAATCAGTCTATTTCATGTGTTTATTTAAAAGGCTTAGTTAAGATTACGGAATATTCTACATCCTTAATCATTGTTCTTTTCTCTTGAGCCTCACAATGATTAGAACTAGTAGACTGTGTCTGTGTGCATGCATGTATATGTATATATATCTCCCAGTGATTACCCCCAAATCATTATTTGGAAAATAAATTTCTTCTTCTGGAATGCAGAAAAGAATTGCAACCCAACTTTCTCCTGAGGGTACATCTTGAAGGCTTCAGAAAGAGTTGCAACACTTGTTGCAAATTAATCAGGAACAGAGGAGATTCAAAGTGACAGAATGTTTTGTCACTGTTGGAAACATAGAATTCTACCAACCTAAACCAGAGGATATTAGAAAAATGTGTGCAGAGAGAGAATAAGCCAAGAATTAAGCCAAATTCCATCAGTAGTTATTGATTTGGTGTTGGGAATTCTGGGAGAGTTCAGAGAGAATACAGAGTCAGCCTGTCCTTACAAAACACAAATTCTATTTCAAGTTCAATGCTTTGGCCTAAAGCCCACAGTTGCTTGGAAAAATGGAGGACACATTAAAGTCTCCAAGGTCTACAGAGTGTCCTAATGGAGAAAAGGTAAGTTGGAAAACAATGGCAGTAATAAGGTGGTATTTGTTTATTGCATAAATCATCTCTCCTTTCTGAGCCTCATTTATTTGTAATCATTCATGCTAAAATTTTATTAAATCTTGGTCCAGCAAGTGACTCGATAAAAATATATTCATATCAAAGTGGATACAAATATGAATTCTAAATATGTTATCTCTGACCAGGAAATTTGCAATAAATAAGAAACAAAGCTGTAAGTTAGATAAATGAATATATAATGTGAATAAAAAATCTGCAAGCATGGCAGGGTGGACATAATGTTAGTTAGCAATAGGGTTGAGGAACTTCCCTGGTGGTTCAGTGGCTAAGACTCCCAGCTCCCAATCAGGGATACAGGGTCCAATCCCAGATCAGGGAACTAGATTTCACATGCTGCAACTAAGACCTGGTACAGCAATATAAACAAATAAAAATAAACACATAAAAAGGATTTTCAAAAAGCAAGAGTTGGAAGTGGGGAGAATTCTGCCATCTCTGAATCACACCAGGTTATCAGATCCATAAATATATGTACACTATTCACTGGCTGCTCCTGCAAGATCGGGACAAAATGTTTCTAAAGAATTAATTTAATGTTTTATTCTGAAGGAGTGATAGAACTCCACTCTGTTTTCAGTTCTGATAAGTGATACCCAAGCAGGCCAGAAGGTCAAACCCAAATTGCTTTCTCCTGTCTGTCTCAATTTTCGTGAGTAAATCTTTTAACCACAAGATAAATCAATTATAAACACAAGCAGATCATGAAGAAAGGTTCATTATTTCTTTCCTAGAGATGGTGTAGAATAAAGAGAGGAGAATTTATGTAGGCAAATGTTTTGTTTTATTTTTCCCCTTATTTTGTAGTCACTCCCTGTGGTGGATTTGTATAACTCTTCATATATCTTGTTAGTGGCATTTTTCTGCTAAGCAGAGGTGGAGAATGCAAGATCTATTACACATTTGCTTGTGTGTGACTTAGTCAACACGTTTATAAATGAAGAAGTGGCTAGGGTGGTGTTTCTAGCAGAAATACACTCCTTGGTGTTTGAGACATACAAAGTATGGTGAGAATGACCCGAAATAAGGGGGTCATTTCAATTGCAGATGCTGGTAAAACACAATGACACAATGAATATGAACCAAATTGCACAATGAATTAAATTTCCATTTTCTCCTGGCTGCTTTTTATTCTTTAAGAGGGAGAAAAACTAGAGGTTAGGCTCCTTTTTCTTATGGAGAGGCAATATTGTAGACTAAGAATAGAGTGCTTCAAGAAAGATGCTCCCCACCCACACAGTCATGCCCAATCAGGTGATAAGCACGCTCCCTTTTCTGACAAGGTCACCTATTTTGTGTTGTGTTGGTGGAGGTGTGAATCTTCCCTGAAACTTGAATACTGTACAGAAAATGCTGCCACAATCTTCACTCCCCTTTCTCACACACGTCCTTCTCCCTCAGTCCTGTCCTATTCATCTGCACCCTTAATTATCTTTGGATCCATCAGCATCTGTCCACACTAAGAGCCACAGTCTTGAATTCTTCTCACCCTCACTTTAATTCCTTAAACTGAGAAAAGCTGGGACCTGGGATGATCATTTATTTGCTGCAGTGCTTGCACCTGGAGAAATGTTTCCTCGAGCAACAAAATACAAGGAAACTGTAAGGGACTGAAAATAACTGTGTGTGTTCACAATTGGGGCAAATTATGGATGTGGGGGTGTGCTCAGTTGCTCAGTTGGGTCTGACTATTTGTGACCCCATGGACTATAGCCCATCGAGCTTCTCTGTCCATTGGATTCTCCAGGCAAGAATAATGAAATGGGTTGCCATTTCCCACTCCAAATTTATGGACAACAAGATACAAAAACAAAAACAAAAGAACCCAACTCCCACTTCTGAAAAATCAGAACAGAGTACTGTGCATGCCCCCTGCACACAACACCATCTATTTAGTTCAGTCACTCCATTGTGTCTGATTTTTTGTGACCCCTATGAACTGCAGCACACCAGGCTTCCCTGTCCTTCACTATCTCCCAGAGTTTGCTCAAACTCACGTCCATTGAGTCAATGATGCCATCCAACCATCTCATCCTTTGTCACCGTCTGCTCCTCTTGCCCTCAGTATTTTCCAGAATCAAGGGCTTTTCCTACAAGTTAGCTCTTGGCATCAAGGCCAAAGTATTGGAGCTTCAACTTCAGCCTCAGTTCTTCCAGTGAATATTCAGGACTGATTCCCCCTAAATCATCCCTCTGGCCTGACTCCTGGACCTGTCCCTACCTTCACACCATATGAGAAATCAGCTAGATCCCTACTCAGAAAGCAAGCAAGGGAACATATTACTTGTTCTCACTCTCTCCTGCTACAACAGGAAACCCAGTAAATACTTGTTTAAATTTCTTGTGGGTGCTGTGCTCAGTCACTTCAGTCATGTCCCACTCTTTGTGACCCTATGGATAGATACATACTACTATATATAATAGGTAACCAACAAGGTCCTGCTGTTTAGCACAGGAAAGTACACTCAATATTTTGTAATGACCTATAACAGAAAAGGATATGAAAAAAATATGTATCTGTATAACTGATCACTGCTGTACACCTGAAACTAACACAACTTTGTAAATCAACTATACTTCAACTTAAAAACAAAAAAGACCATACCCTTATTTTGGCACTGGGTTTGGCCCAGAGTAAATAAATATGAATACTTTAAGAAATTCTAGTAAGCCTTCCATTTAAAAATCTGAAGACCTGTTAACAAAAAAGCTACTTCCTGCTTGACAAAACTCAGCTGCCCTGGGATCAGTTCCTTTATGACAGGATAAGAACTGTCCACTTGGCCCCATTCCCTACCAGGACAATTTCATTCTTTCAGACTGCCTTTCTGGCCCTTGAAGGTGTTTGAATTTTCAGCTGTTGGTCTCATAAATTTTTATCTTATTTATCTTTTTTCTTGCCTAGAGTTTACTATAAACTTGGGAAAAGAACCACAAGAAACATAGTAATAAAAAGAAGTTATTCTTAAAATAGCTGAGAATCATGTTTCTGAGGCTTGCATTTAATCTAGATTAAGCAATGTGTTTTAATAATCAGAACAACGCTTCCAATTCTAAAAAAAGAAATTGAAACATACTTACTATATGCTAGAAACTGTATAACTAACTCATTTAATATTCATTTGGAAAGAAGAAATTCTTCATATTATTCACATTACAGAGTTGAAGAAACTTAATGACAAAGAAATTGCTTTGGCCAAAGTCAAGAATCAATTCCAGAGCCAGGAGTCAGACTGGGATCTCTTGACCTTCAATGCCTGGATACCTTCAAAGCCCTAAAAATCCTAAAATGAGCTATTTGATTAGACTATTTTGATAATGGAACAAGGATATATGGTCCTTCCTCCCCTGCCCCATGTCCTCTGCCTGCCTTTGTCTGTAGAAAAACCTTAGTCACAGAATAAATTTAATCAGAGAAGTGAGAAGATGCAGAAAGAAAGGAAAGCAGTCAAACAGGACAAAATAATAGTTTAGCCACTAAACAAAGTCAAGGACCTTTAGCTCCTTCTCAGCGTATATGATAATATTCTGAGCCATCCCCTATGAGCTGTCTTGTACATACTGAAACCTCCACCAGCTGGAAGTTTACTACATGATGACCAGATTGCAGCCATTACATAAGTTATCACAGTTTGGAGAACTGGTCCCAAAGAAATGGGAACAAATCCACCCAGAACTGAAGATAATTGTACCCAAAACAATCCAGATGATGCTAATCAGACCACTACATGACCAATTTCAAAAGACTGTTAGAACTGACTGCTGTTTTTGCATGTAGCCCCCTCCTTCTGCCTATACACTCCTGGACAGCAGTGAGCAGCCAGACCCCACTTTTGGTTACAGTTTGGGTCAGTACTACAACTAAGTACTGCTTCCACTTTCTTCTTCTCATCTCTTCCATGGATTCTCCCACCAAGTAATATACACATGTACGTTTATTCTCTCTTCCACACCAATCTTCTGGGCAGCCTAAACTATTAGTTCACCAGCCTACATAGAAGCAGTTTTATATGAATCTCTGCTGTTGGCCCTTGATATTAAGTGTCTTCATTATGATGATGTTTCCTTGGACTGAGTATGAATCAACTCTTAAAAAGGTTACCATCATCATTTTTAATCTGTCTTAGAAAACTGCCCTGTGTCAGCTCAACAAATGCTCATTGCTTCCAGAAAAACACCTCATTTCCTTGTACCCTCCCTGAACAAGAGCCTCTGTTTCTCTCATGTGTGCCTGCAGTCTGGATCACACACATTCAAACAAAATTCCTTTGCTGAGGACCTTTTATCTGGAACAGCATTGGATGTGCCAGGTCAGGGTCCTGTTTCACAAAACTACGCAGTGTCATATGCTCCCTCTCACACTTTCTCTCTTCTTGAACTTGGAGCAGCTGTTATCTATATAAATTACTTTGCCTAAAGTCAAGAATTGAGTGACATGCAGATGCATTACTACCCAGATTTCAAATTCTACAGTAGCAGCAAGTTTAGCATGTACTTGTTAAACAAAACAAAGCAAAACAAAACAAATGCGCTAACCATCAGTGACTTTTTCTTTTGTTCCTGCCCCTTCAATTGGCAGATTTTGGGTACCAGAAGGAAATCCTAGTGGAAGTTTTAACTGCAAAATGTCATTTCCTTAAGGATAAGGCATGTGTCTGTTTACCTTTTGCTAGATACAGAGATTGCTTGCTTAGGAATCAATAAACACACACTATGAAATAATGCAGGTGGCACTAACTGGATGTCTACAAAGTAAAATGGGGATTTTTTCTGTTGTTTTTCAGTTTCTCAGTCATGTCTGACTCTTTATGACTTCATGGATTGAAGTGTGCCAGGCTTCCCTGACCTTCACTATCTCCCAGAGTTTGTTTAAACACATGTCAGTAGAATCGGTAATTCAATCGAACCATCTAGTCCTCTGTTATCCCTTTCTCCAACTGCCTTCAATCTTTCCCAGCATCAGGGTCTTTTCCTATGGGTCGGCTCTTGGCATTAGGGGGCCAAAGAATTGGAGCTTCAGCCTCAGCATCAGTCCTTCCAATGAATATTCAGGATTGATTTCCTTTAGGATGGATTGGTTGGATCTCCTTGCACTCCAAATGACTCTCAAGAGTCTTCTCCAGCATCACGGTTCAAAATCATCAGTTCTTTGACACTAAGCCTTCGTTATGGTCCATCTTGCTTTATGGTCGAGAAAAATCATAGCTTTGACTATATGGGACCTTTGTAGACAAACTGATGTCTTTGCTTTTTAACATACTGTCTAGGTTTGTGATTCCTGTGTTGGGAAGATCCCCTGGAGAAGGGCATGGCAACTCACTCCAGTATTCTTCCCTGGAGAATCCCATGGACAGAGGAGCCTGGTGGGCTACAGTCCATAGGTAGCAAAAAGTCAGACAAGACTGAAGTGACTGAGCACACAGCACAGGTTTGTCATAGCTTTCCTTCCAAGGAGTAAGTGACATTTAATTTCATGGCTGCAGTCACTTGTCCGCAGTGATTTTGGAGCCTGAGAAAATAAAATCTGTCACTGTTTGCATTTCTTCCCCATCTATTGCCATGAAATGATGAGCCTGAATGCCATGATTTTATTTTTTGAATTTGAGCTTATGGCTAGTTTTTTTTTTACTCTCCCCTTTCACCTTCATCAAGAGGCTCTTTAATTCCTCTTCATTTTCTTCCATAACAGTAATATCATCTGCATAGGTGAGGTTATTGATATTTCTGATACATATGATATTTCTCCTGGCAATCATGACTCTAACTTGTGATGCATACAACCAGGCACTTAACATAATGTACTGTGCATAGAAGTAAGTAAGCAGGGTGACAATATATAGTCTTTTATTTTCTTAGATTTATTTATTTTTTATGTAAATTTATTTATTTTAATTGGAGGCTAATTACTTTACAATATTGTATTGGTTTTGCCATACATCAACATAAATCCACCACAGTGTACACATGTTCCCCATCATGAACCCCCTTCCCATCTCCCCCCGCCCAATACCATCCCTCCGGGTCATCCCAGTAACTAGCCCTGAGCATCCTGTATCATCCATAGAACCTGGACTGGCGATTCATTTCACATATGATATTATACATGTTTCAATGCCATTCTCCCAAATCATCCGACCCTCTCCCTCTCCCACAGAGTCCAAAAGAATGTTCTATACATCTGTGTCTCTTTTGGTGTCTCACATACAGGGTTATTGTTGCTATCTTTCTAAATTCCACATACATGCATTAATATATTGTATTGGTGTTTTTCTTTCTGGCTCTGTATTTTTTTATTTCACTCGTATAATAGGCTCCAGTTTCATCCACCTCACTAGAACTGATTCAAATGTATTATTTTTAATGGCTGAGTAATACTCCATTGTGTATATGTACCACTGCTTTCTTATTCATTCATCTGCTGATGGAAATCTAGGTTGCTTCCATGTCCTGGCTATTATAAACAGTGCTGCGATGAACATTGGGGTACACGTGTCTCTTTCAATTCTGGTTTCCTCGGTGTGTATGCCCAGCAGTGGGATTGCTGGGTCATATGGCAGTTCTATTTCCAGTTATTTAAGGAATCTCTACACTGTTCTCCACAGTGGCTGTACTAGTTTGCATTCCCACCAACAGTGTAAGAGGGTTCCCTTTTTTCCACACCCTCTCCAGCATTTATTGCTTATAGACTTTTGGATCACAGCCATTCTGACTGGTGTGAAATGGTACCTCATTGTGGTTTTGATTTGCATTTCTCTGATAATGAGGGATGTTGAGCATCTTTTCATGTGTTTGTTAGCCATCTGTATGTCTTCTTTGGAGAAATGTCTGTTTAATACTTTGGCTCATTTTTTGATTGGGTCATTTATTTTTATGAAATTGAGCTACAGGAGTTGCTTATATATTTTTGAGATTAATTCTTTGTCAGTTGCTTAATTTACTATTATTTTCTCCCATTCTGAAGGCTGTCTTTTCACCTTGCTTATAGTTTCCTTTGTTGTGCAAAAGGTTTTAAGTTTAATTAGGTCCCATTTGTTTATTTTTACTTTTATTTCCAATATTCTGGGAGGTGGGTCATAGAGGATCCTGCTGTGATTTATGTCGGAGAGTGTTTTGCCTATGTTCTCCTTTAGGAGTTTTATAGTTTCTAGTCTTACATTTATATCTTTAATCCATTTTGAGTTTATTTTTGTGTATGGTATTAGAAAGTGTTCTAGTTTCATTCTTTTACAAGTGGTTGACCAGTTTTCCTAGTGCCACTTGTTAAAGAGATTGCCTTTAATCCATTGTATATTCTTGCCTCCTTTGTCAAAGATAAGGTGTACATTGGTGCATGGATTTTTCTCTGGGCTTTCTTTATTGTTCCCTTGATCTATATTTTGGTCTTTGTGCCAATACCATACTGTCTTGATGACTGTAGCTTTGTAGTAGAGCCTGAAGTCAGGCAGGTGGATTCCTCCAGTTCCATTCTTTCTCAAGACTGCTTTGGCTATTTGAGGTTTTTTGTATTTCCATACAAATTGTGAAATCATTTGTTCTAACTCTGTGAAAAATACCGCTGGTAGCTTGATAGGGATTGCATTGAATCCACAGATTGCTTTGGGTAGTATACTCATTTTCACTATATTATTCTTCTGATCCATGAACATCTATTACTGTCTTCTTTGATTTCTTTCATCAGTGTTTTATAGGTGAGTGCTGAAGAATTGACGCTTTTGACTGTGGTGTTGGAGAAGACTCTTGAGAGTCCCTTGGACTGCAAGGAGATCCAAACAGTCCATGCTGAAGGAAATCTGTCCTGGGGTTCTTTGGAAGGAATGATGCTAAAGCTGAAACTCCAGTACTTTGGCCACCTCATGCGAAGAGTTGACTCATTGGAAAAGACTCTGATGCTGGGAGGGATTGGGGGCAGGAGGTGAAGGGGACGACAGAGGATGAGATGGCTGGATGGCATCGCTGACTCAATGGATGTGAGTTTGAGTGAACTCTGGGAGTTGGTGATGGACAGGGAGGCCTGGCGTGCTGCAATTCATGGGGTCGCAAAGAGTCGGACACATCTGAGTGACTGAACTGAACTGAACTGAACTGATACATATGTCTTTTGTTTCTTTAGGTAGATATATTCCTAAGTATTTTATTCTTTTGATTGCAATGGAGAATGGAATTGTTTCCTTAATTTCTCTTTCTATTTTCTCATTATTAGTGTATAGGAATGCAAAGGATTTCTGTGTGTTGAATTTATATCCTGCAACTTTACTATATTCATTGATTAACTCTAGTAATTTTCTGGTGGAGTCTTTAGGGTTTTCTATGTAGAGGATCATGTCATCTGCAAACAGTTAGAGTTTTACTTCTTCTTTTCCAATTTGGATTCCTTTTATTTTTTTCTGCTCTGATTTCTGTGGCCCAAATTTCCAAAACTATGTTGAATAGTAGCAGTGAAAGTGGGCACCCTTTTCTTGTTCCTGACTTTAGGGGAAATGCTTTCAATTTTTCACCATTAAGGATAATGTTTTCTGTGGGTTTGTCATATATAGCTTTTATTATGTTGAGGTATGTTCCTTCTATTCCTGCTTTCTGGAGAGTTTTTCTTGACTGAGCCCTTTCCTGATTTTGAACCAGTCTATTGTTCCGATGTGCAGTTCTAACTGTTGCTTCTTGACCTGCATATAGATTTCTCATGAGGCAGGTACTGTATACTGGTATTCTCATCTCATTAAGAATTTTGCACATTCTGCTGTGATTCACACAGTCAAAGGTTTTAGCATAGACAATGAAGCAGAAGTTAGTATTTCTCTGAAATTCTCTTACTTTTTCTACCATTCAATGGATGCTGGCAATTTGATATCTGGTTCCTCTGCCTTTTGTAAATAAAGCTTGAACATCTGGGAGTTCTTGGTTCACTAACTGTTGAAGACTACCTTGAAGGACTTTGAGCATAACCTTTCTAGCATGTGATATGAGTGCAATTGTATGGACCTTTCTACCATGTGAAATGAGTGCAATCACAGGGTAGTTTGAACATTCTTTGGCATTGCTCTTCTTTGAACTGGAATGAAAATGATATTTTCCAGTCCTGTGGCCACTGCTGAGCTTTCCAAATTTGCTGGCATATTGAGTGAAGTGATTTAAGAACAACAACTTTTAGGATCTGAAATAGCTCAGCTGAAATTCTATCATCTATATTAGCTTTCTTCATAGTAATGCTTCCCAAGGCCCACTTGACTTCACAATCCAGGATATCTGTCTCTAGGTGAGTGATCACATCATCATGGTTATCCGAGTCATTAAGATCTTATTTTTGTAGCTCTTCATTCTTGCTACCTCTTCTTAATCTCTTCTGTGCCTGTTCAGCTCAGTTCAGTTGCTCAGTTGTGTTCAACTCTTTGCAACCCCATGGACTGCAGCACACCAGGCCTCCCTGTTCATCACCAACTCCCAGAGTTTGCTCAAACTCATGTCCATTGAACTGGTGATTCCATTCAACCATCTCATCCTCTGTCATCCCCTTCTCCTCCCACCTTCAGTCTTTACCAGCATCAGGCGCTTTTCCAGTGGGTCAGTTCTTTGCATCAGGTGGCCAAAGTATTGGAGTTTCAGCTTCATCATCAGTCCTACTAGTGAATATTCAGGGCTGATTTCCTTTGTGATGGACTGTTTGGATCTCCTTGCATTCCAAGTGACTCTCAAGAATCTTCTACAACACCACAGTTCAAAAACATCTATTCTTTGGTGCTCAAGTTTCTTTATAGTCCAACTCTACATCCACACATGACTACTGGAAACACCATAGCTTTCACTAGATGGAAATTTGTTAGCAAAGAAATGTCTCTGCTTTTTAATATGCTGTCTGGATTGGTCATAACTTTTCTTCCAAGGATTAAGTGTCTTTTAATTTCAAGGCTGCAATCACCATCTGGAGTGATTTTGGAGCCCCCCCAAAATAAAGTCTCTCACTGTTTCCACTGTTTCCTCATCTATTTGCAAAAAGTGACAGAAAGAGCTGACTCATTTGAAAAGACCCTGATGCTAGGAAAGATTGAAGGCAGGAGGAGAAGGGGACAGAGGATGAGATGGTTGGATGGCATCACCAACTCAATGGATATGAGTTTGTGTAAGTTCCGGGAGTTTGTGATGGACAGGGAGGCCTGGCATGCTGCAATCCATGAGGTCGCAAGACTTGGACATGATTGATTGAATGAACTGAAATGAACTGAACTGATGGGACCAGATGCCATGATCTTAGTTTTCTGAATGTTGAGTTTTAAGCCAATTTTCACTCTCCTCTTTCACTTTCATCAGGTCTTTAGTTCTTAGCTTTCTGCCTAAGGGTTGTGTCATCTGCATATCTGAGGTTATTGATATTTCTCTCAGCAATCTTGATTCCAGCTTGCACTTCTTCCAGCACAGCGTTTCTCATGATGTACTCTGCATATAAGTTAAATAAGCAGTATGACAATACATAGCCTTGATGTACTCCTTTCTCTATTTGGAACCAGTCTGTTGTTCCATGTCCAGTTCTAACTGTTGCTTCCTGACCTGCATACAGGTTCTCAGAAGGCAGGTCAAGTGGTCTATTATTTCCATCTCTTGAAGAATTTTCAACAGTTTGTCATGATCCACACAGTCAAAGTCTTGGCATAGTCAACAAACCAGAAATAGATGCTTTTTTCTGGAACTCTCTTGCTTTTCCATGATCCAGTGAATGTTGGCAGTTTGATCCCTGGTTCCTCTGTCTTTTTGAAATCCAGCTTGAATATCTGGGAGCTCACAGTTCATGTACTTTTGAAGCCTGACTTGGAGGATTTTGATTGTTGCTTTACTAGTATGTGAGATGAGTGCAATTGTGCAGTAGTTTGAGTATTCTTTGGCATTGCCTTTCTTTGGGATTGGAATGAAAACTGACCTTTTTCAGTCCTTCGGCCACTGCTGCATTTTCCAAATTTGCTGGCATAATGAATGCAGCACTTTCACAGCATCATCTTCCAGGATTTGAAATAGCTCAACTGGAATTCCATCACCTCCACTAGCTTTGTTCATAGTGGTGCTTCCTAAGGTCCACCTGACTTCGCATTCCAGGATTTCTAGCTCTAGGTGAGTGATCATACCACCATGATTATCTGGGTCATGAAGATCTTTTTTGTATTGTTCTTCTGTGTATTCTGGCCATCTCTTCTTAATATATTCTGCTTCTGTTACGTCCATACCACTTCTGTCATTTATTGTGCCCATCTTTGCATGAAATGTTCCCTTGGCATCTCTAATATTCTTGAAGAGATCTCTAGTCTTTCCCATTCTGTTGTTTTTCTCAATTTCTTTGCACTGATCACTGAGGAAGGCTTTCCTGTCTCTCCTTGCTATTCTTTGGAACTGTGCATTTAAATGGGTATACCTTTCCATTTGTCCTTTGCTGTTCATGTCTCTTCTTTTCACAGCTATTTGTAAGGCTTCTTCAGATAGCCATTTTGCTTTTTTGCATTTCTTTTTTGTGGGACAGTCTTGATCCCTGTCTCTTGTATAATGTCATGAACGTCCATCCATAGTTCTTCAGACACTCTATCAGATCTAATCCCTTGAAACTATTTGTCACTTCCCCTGTGTAATCTATGTCTGTTAGCTTCTTACTGTTTCTATCCTTTATTATATCCATCTTTGCTTAGATATTTTCCCTTAGTATTTCTAATTTTCCTGAAGAGATCTAGTCTTTCTCATCTATTATTCTTCTCTATTTCTTTAAATTGTTCTCTTAAGAAGGCCTCTTATCTTTCCTTGCTATTCTTTAGAACTCTGCATTTAATTGGGTGTATATTTTCCTTTCTCCTTTGCTTTTACTTCTCTTCTTTTCTCAGCTATTTATCAAGCCTCCTCAGACAACCATTTGCCTTGTTTCATTTCTTTTTTCTTGGGGATGGTTTTGATCTTCCCATCCTGTACAGTGCTATGAACCTCCATCCTTAGTTCTAGCTCCCAAAATAAAAATGGCAAGCTATTCCAATCATAATAAATATACAGGAATGTGGATGGGTATAAATATCAATATACAAAATCAATAATGTTCCTATAGAGCAACAATAACCAATTAGACCATGTGATAGCAAGAAAAGAATCTTATTCATCAACAAAAAGCAACAAAACATCTAGAAATTAACTTAAGATCTATGACTGTAAATCACTGTAAAAAGGAAAATAAAGAAAATTTACCTTGACTCATTTAGAATAGATGGAACATGCTTTGATATAATTTAGGAATGTATAGTTATTCTCTTTAATGCAATAAAATCCCAGAGAATAACCCAAGAAAAATTATTTTCGTATAACATGAAAAGCGAATTCTAAGAACCATAAAGAAAATAATTATTAATAGTCAACAGAGTGTTGAAAAGGAATCATCTATCCTTGTGTGGGTGGGGGAGGGGTGGAGCAGAGATGGATGTTCTATTCAATATTAAAATATACCCTATAAGTATGATGTTGAAACAGGACCTAGAAAGAAAACTACATAAATAAAACAGAGCAGGAAATTCAGAAACATATTTTTCTTTTTCAATATCTTTTTATTTTAATTTTTTAAACAGCAAAAACATTTGCATTGGGGTATATGCAATAACAATGTTGTGATATTTTCGGATGAATTGTGAAGGGACTCAGCCATACATATACATGTCCATATCCCCTCAAAACCCCCGTCCATCCAGACTGGCACATAACATTGAGCAGAGTTAAATGTGCTATACAATACGTTTTTGTTGGTTATCCATTTCAGAAACACATTCTGTATATAAAGAGATTTCATACCTTATTATATATATATATATTCCATACCTTATATATGTATATATATATATATGAATTCTAAGTAGTGAGGGAGAAAAAGAACCATGAAATAAATGGAGATAGAAATAGTATTTTGGAAAATAAAGTTACAATACTACCTCAAACAAATTCCAGATGAAATAAAGACATAAAAATAGCACCAAACAAAACAATAACATAAACAAAAACCAAAAATATTAGTAAAATACAATATAGCAGTTTAATGCTATGTTTCCCATGGCACATATTAAGCAAAAAACCAAACCAAACCAAAAAAACGAGCAAGCACACTGTGGTATAACACATATGAGTATACGGCTTATCTAAAAAAAAAAAAAAAAGTTAAAACAGTAAAAGTGCTCCTTACCCAGTTGTGTCTAACTGTTTGCAACCCCATGACTGTAGCCTGCCAGGCTATTCTGTCCATGGAATTCTCTAGGCAAGAATACTAGAGTAGGTTGTCATTCCCTTTGCCAGTGGATCTTCCCAACTCAGGAATGCAACCAAGATCTCCTGCATTGTAGGCAGATTCTTTACTGTTTGAGCCACCAGGGAAGCCCTGCTTATGTAAATACACAAATAATAATACTGCATGCTGTTTCCTTAGTGTACTTAAATGTATGTGACTGCCTCGAATGAGGCCAGGAAAGTATCACAGCGGCCTAATATCAGTTGTCTCTAGGAACAGCACTAGGATTATTATTGAATAATTATATAGCAAACATGTATTTGTGTATTGACTGACTAATTTAAAATTAATTTTCATTTATTATGTGTATTTGTATAATTCTTCTGATCTTTTTTGAGTAATTTAAAAATTATTTCAAGTTTCAAAAACAAACCACTTTGCTATATCTAGAATTATGTATATCTGTAAAAATCCTTTATTAATCTATCTGTTATTTAGACATTAGCAAACATCTTTCCCAGAATCAGCATGTTTGTGGCTGGGGTGTGGATTGGAGTGCATATGTAATATTCATCTTGGTTTTCTGTAAAGGTTTTCTTTTTTTTTTTCTTTTCCCCCAAGACCACAGCCAAAAATAAGCATTTGCTTTCTTTTTAGCAGTTTGACAAGGCCCAAGATTTTGCCCAGTAGAGTGGTATATGGGTATTCTATGGAAATCCCCATGTGGTTATTATTTATAATTCAGGGTAAGGAGAATGAAACAAGCAAGCACTTGAATTATTACTGTTTCTGTTGCCCACAGAATTGTGGAGCAGTAGGGATCACTCCCAACACAGTTCAAGGTGGTTGATTTAGTGGTCCAACTGTCTTCCCAAAGAATTCTCTGAGGTACAGTTTTGCATCTCATCTGGAGATACCCCTGAGAGAACATCATTTGATGGGGCAGGCATCTGCAGGAACATGAATGGACTTGGAGATTGTCATACCAAGTGAGGTAAGTCAGAGAGAGAAGGACAAATACCATATGATATCACTGACACGTGGAGTTTGAAAAAAAATGACAGAAATGAGCGTATTTAAAAAACAAAAACAGACACACAGACAAGGAAACGAAATTATGGTTACCATTGGGGAAGGGGGGAGGGATAAATTAGGAGGTTGGGATTAACATATACACACTACTATACGTAAAACCGGAGAAGGGCATGGCAACCCACTCGAGTATTCTTCCCTGGAGAATTCCATGGACAGGGGAGCCTGGCTGGCTGTGGTCCATAGGGTCTCAAAGAGTTGGACAAAACTGAGTGACTGACTAAATGATACTGGCAATATGTAAAATAGATAACCAACAAGGACCTAGTGTGTAGCACAGGGAACTCTACTCAATACAGTGTAATAATCTACATGGGAAAAAATCTAAAAAGAGTGGACATATGTATATGTATAACTGAATCACTTTGCTGTACACATGAAAATAAGACAAGATTGTCAATCAACTATACTCTATTATAAAATAAATTTAAATTTAAAAAGTAAAAAATGTTCTTTCAAATGATTTTAAAAAGAAGACGATGAGGCAGGAAAGTCCACCATAATCCTAATCAGTCTGGAATTGCAACATGAACCATTTCGACTAAAAGGATCATCTCCCATCTCATAAAAAGGAGAGCCAATTCACCCCTCACTGTGCTTCCTTCTGCCACAGTTTTTAAAGATGAAGTATCACCAGTAAAGTCACTATCAAAAACAGCCTTAAACCAACTTCTTGCAATAGCTATGAGCCCCAAGTCTTTTCTAGAGTCAGCCAGAGAAGCTATTGACTTCTTCCAGGCTGGCTGCCAGGCCAAGTCATTACCTGACTGACAGCAGTTTCGGGGTTTCCTGGATGTTAGGGCCCCTGGAAATCACTCTGATTAGTTTTCTCCAGGGAGACCCTGCTGAGAACAGAGATTACATCAAAAGTTGAACCATAAGCCCATTCAAAGAAATAAGTCAATAAAGTTAAGTCTGTAATTATAAGCTTTAAGAATTTTCCCTACTAGTCCCAACCACCCCAGAGTGATTTTATGGCTAAGCCCAGGAGACCTTGAAATACAAAAGGAGCCTACAATTCACTAAAAGAACAGGAGCAAGGGAAACTCATGACAAACAGTTCTCACAATCCAATATACTAACATTGCTGTGACATTTTGATGCAATTGTGCAGAAATCACTTCGGGGTTCTTTCTTATTCCAGCTTCTTTTGTGGAAGTGGTGGCTGCTATGTGACTAGGGACACATCATCAACTCTCTCTTATCAGCAAAAATAAGTTGAAACTTGGAAATAAAACAAAAAATCATAGATGACATTTGTCCAGTGGAGATGCAGGTAATTTCTTTCCAGTGTAACGATACCTCCAAAGATGGCATGGTGAGCAAGAGCTTCATATCTAATCTCACAACTTTATCCTCTCTTTGTTGTTAAATTCCCCACACCATATCCTAGCTTTTTAGATATTCTCTGAACTGGTCATGACATCTTAATGGCTTCCTCATTAATTAATGAGTGAAATAAAATCTTTGACACATGTTCATTTATTATTTGCCTGAGACTCATGATTTTAGCTTTTGGAAGATTAGATTTTAACACATAACAACTAGTATCAGTTAAAATGGTGCTGTTCATCATTAGAAAGCATGAAATGTTACAGAAAGATCTTAACCCCACAATACACAATACCTGGGACAAATAATGATAATAAGATATTTAAAGAACTTTTTTAGTTTTTTGCATCACCAATGAAGAGGATTCTGCTGGGTAAATTGAGGGTAGTTTGAGGGAAACGCAAACTCAGACCCATCCTTATTTGAGGGAAAAGACCATTGGAAGACTACGAGTCAGGGACTTCCTTGGTAGTCCCATGGTTAAGACTCTGCTTCCAATGCAGGAGATGTGGGTTCAATTCCTGGTCCAGCAATTAAGATTCCACATGCCAGGCCACCAAAAATAAGAGAGAGTATGAATCACAACAATACAAACTTGACTCTAACAAACCCATTAAATTTAAAGAGTGATTTTAAGAAGAAAGTGGGAGAAGAGTAGGCAATATTTTATGGCTAATGCTTGGGAGGAATGAAAAATAAATTTCTTAAATCAAAGACAATTACTTTGATTTTAAAAAGTGTGTGTATGTGTGTCTCTGTGTATATTTTGCACAATAAATCCATGTCATTCTGTCACTACCAGGGTTCTCCAGCAAACAGGCTTGAGATAAAATTAAAGAGGCATGGTGTTTTCTAGGGGGAACCTTTAGGAAACACATCTTTGATCCAGACGGGAAAGAAGCATAAATGGGCTGAGAAGTGAGCTCTGGGACAGGTCTCACCATCTAGAACAGCCCCACGGAGAGTGGAGGAGCAAGAAAAATCGATCAGAGATTTGCTTCCTTGGGCCAAAATGGTTGGGTCTTTGTATTCTGGAGTCAATTGACTGTTGTCTGGGTGTATCTCGGCAGCAGGTGCAGTACCTGAAGGACAGACAGAGAAAGACTGTCTTCCAACAGCACTTCCAGTGGCAGAGCCTTCTTGAATGGGTACCTAGGCAGCACATCCCAGAGACTGCCTACCCTTAATCTTTAGCCTGAGACATGGATGATGAAGCAGGAAGCTGAATTAAAACATGGCACTTTTCACCTCTTCTACAGAATTGCCTTCCCCAACACAAGTGGCTCTGATGCCAAATTATTTTCTCCCCGAATTAGAAGAAATTTGGTACTACAATGAGACCAGAGTGTAAATCTGCCAGTCACAAGTTCAGAGGATTTGATGATGTCTTCTTCCGCTCCATCACTCTCCTCCAGGGCTTTCTTCTCTCCTCTCCTTAGTCATCAGCTTTGTTGCCAGAGCCTTGCAGATATGAAGCAAGTTATAGGCAGCATTGCGGCATCAGCATGCCTGGCTGGGTCCATTCTTTTCTAAACTGAAGCTTCCATGAAGTCCTAGTTGCATAAGTTCAATAGCGTCTTGGCTTTGGAAAAGACAAGCAGCTTCTCATTTCCCTCAGTTTAGGTCCTTGAATTTCCAGAGAGTACTGTTTTATTTCTCAGAAAGGTCTGGCTTGAGTTTCTTTTTATAGCTATCACCGTGGCTCCACATAAACAGTTCTGTATTAATGTTTGTTTCTTTACTGAGTTACAGATTTTGATGACTGGAGGTGCCAGGTTAATCAGAATGACTGCTTCCATCATTGAGTTTTTGTTGTGGTCCAAATCTCAGGGCTTTTCTCCCTGGGCTGCCTGAGAAAAATGATGCCATGTTGTACTTCTCTTTTAAAAAAAAGATGGTATGCTTGAGATATGTTTTCTCAAAGGCAGAATTAAAAATTTAAACAGTGAAACCCAATAAGAAAAGTCTACATTCTCCATCAATGGCCCATTAACAATCCAGTGTGGCCAGTATGTGACAAAATGAGCTTCAGTTAAAGTTTCAGAGATTGTTGATAAACGTTTCCAAAAGGGTTTTGGAATAGTAGGAGCAGAAAAAACTAACATGGGCTTCCGGGTGGGTTTAATAATGATCAGCAACTTCAAAATGAGACATCATGTAGTAAAAGGAATCCTTTGCTTTTCTGTTTGTTTCTTTTTCCCTTTTGGTTGTGCTGCACAGCATTCAGGATCTTAGTTCACCAACCAGAGACTGATCCCCTGCTCCATGCATTAGAAGTGCAGTGTCTTAACCATTGGACTGCCAGGGAAGTCACTGGAAGAATCATTTAATCATTTCCTTCTCTGTAAATAAAAAGAACCAGTGTTTTTTAAAAGTATGTTCAAGTTCTAAGAATATGATTTTGTGGAGCATATATGGTGTTGGGGAAGAAAAAAGTGTAAGAGGAAGCAGGTGGCTCTTGTTTTTTTCTTCATAGAAGCACTGAGGAAGCAAAGCACTCATGGGACTTGCCTGCTGGTATACTGAGGTCTGCTATGAACGTCTTAAATGAATCAGGACACCTCCTCTTACTGAACTATTACAAGAAATATTAGAAATCCTGTATTAATATTTTTTGCTAAAATGATTCAAGCATACTTGACATATTTAGCTTTGCAAAAAAACTTTTGATAAATCAGACCTTATCATCAGAAAGTATAGAATGTAGAAAGACAATGATATCTTCACTTCTCACCATTGACATCCTCCACACAACAAAGGTTTTGCCTAACAAATATGCTTAAAGGTGATTTTCTAGTTCTTCCTCATGTGAAAAGGATGTATATCTCCTCTTATGCAGACATACATCTTTTCTGATAGAAAACTCTTCTGGCCTGTGTCAGGAAAGCCATCCTTGTGGGGCACTCTCAAGAGTAAATGTAAGTAACTATTCCACAGAGAAAATCTGGCACCATGGTGTGTCAGGGCACAGAGCAAATGAGCACTGCTTTGCCTGCTGTCACCACTGACCTTGCCAAGTTTGACATGCTTCATCTGAAAATAGGAATAATAATTCCCAACTGGTGTGGAAGCAGGCGCAGCACAGAGGGGCAGGGCGAGACTCTGCAACTTTATGATTTATCACGTCAATGTGATATTTTCCGCAAGGAGTTCTAAGTGGGAGTTACTTCAATTTATTTTGATACAAATAAAGCAGCTGAGCCAAAAAAAAAAAAAGAAAGAAAGAAAGAAAGAAAGAACAAAAAAAAAAAGAAAGAAAGAAAGAAAAAGAAACAAAGGTTCATGAAAGGCCAAAAAGGTAAGAAGAAAGTAAAGTTACACAAAATAAGACTCAGTCTCACAGCTCTACAAAGTGTCTAGTCTATAATTCCAACATATTGGGAAAGATGAGATGTCAGATTTGGGGACAATGAGATATTTTCCTTGCTGTTACATACACACAGGCATGAGGGTAAGGATAATTGTCATATCTAACACACACATGGAGATGATAGCATATCCACAAGTTGTAAGAGTTCTATTACCATACTCATCAATTTCATTCTGCAAATAAAGACAATGAGTCCATTTAGGCTGGTTCTTTTCCTACTAGTGTCTCAAGATCTGATAGAAGTTGACCTGAAGTTCACACCTAGATCTCTTGGTTCCACTTTTAGTAAAAGGTGCTACTTCTTAGATTTCTCTTGCCTCATCCTCATATTAACTTGAAAAGCTAGCGCATGCATGCTAAGTCACTCAGTCGTTTCCAACTCTTTGCAATCCTATGGACTGTAGCCCACCAGGCTCCTCTGTCCATGGGATTCTCCAGTATTACCTGGAAAATCACATGGACAGAGGAGTAAGGAATAGCAAAAGAGGGGAATTATGCAGCCAAGGGTTTTAAAGCTGAAACAATCCCAAGCTTGCAGCATTCATCTCAGAAGCTCATGTTATGAAATTTCTCCTACTCTATTAAAAAAAATGCCATGACTGAAATAACATGGTTGCAACTGTCCCTAACTACCAGGGAAATAAAAGTCTCAATTCAGTTCAGTTAAGTCACTCAGTGGTGTCCAGCTCTTTGCGACTCCATGAATCACAGCACACCAGGCCTCCCTGTCCATCCACCAACTCCCAGAGTTCACTTAAACTCACGTCCATTGAGTCAGTGATGCCATCCAGCCATCCAGCCATCTCATCCTCTGTCGTCCCCTTCTCCTCCTGCCCCCAATCCCTCCCAGCATCAGAGTCTTTTCCAATGAGTCAACTCTTCACATGAGGTGTCCAAAGTACTGGAATTTCAGCTTCAGCATCATTCCGTCTAAAGAAATCCCAGGGCTGATCTCCTTCAGAATGGACTGGTTGGATCTCCTTGCAGTCCAAGGGACTCTCAAGAATCTTCTCCAACTTCAAAAGCACACTTCAAAAGCATCAATTCTTCGGTGCTCAGCTTTCTTCACTATCCAACTCTCACATCCTTACATGACCACTGGAAAAACCATAGCCTTGACTAGAAGGACTTTTGTTGGCAAAGTAACATCTCTGCTTTTCAACATGCTATCTAGGTTGGTCATACCTTTTCTTCCAAGGGGTAAGCGTCTTTTAATTTCATGGCTACAATCAGCATCTGCAGTGATTTTGCAGCCCAAAAAAGTAAAGTCTGACAAGGTTTCCACTGTTTCCCTAGCTATTTCCCATGATGTGATGGGACCAGATGCCATGGTCTTCATTTTCTGAATGTTGAGCTTTAAGACAACTTTTTCACTCTCCACTTTCACTTTCATCAAGAGGCTTTTTAGTTCCTCTTCATTTCTGCCATAATGGTGGTGTCATCTGCATATCTGAGGTTATTGATATTTCTCCCAGCAATCTTGATTCCAGCTGGTGCTTCTTCCACCCCAGCATTTCTCATGATGTACTCTGCATATAAGTTAAATAAGCAGGGTGACAATATACAGCCTTGATGTACTCCTTTCCCTATTTGGAACCAGTCTGTTGTTCCATGTCCAGTTCTAACTGTTGCTTCCTGACCAGTCTGCAGTCACAATATTGATTCTGGGAATCCAGCATGCATTGACTTGGGTATCAGCACTTCAGTATTTCACATTCCAATGACAGGAACATTGCTAAGAGGTGCATCCATTCTATAAAATTCAATCTGGTACTTAGGAAGCTATCATGGACACAACAGCAATACCAGTGATTACCATGCTGAACGACAGTCTGTTTTGATTGAAAAATCCTTCAGGGGTTAAAGGTGTCTAGACAGACATATCCAAATGAATATTCAAGTACCGTCACATTCAATCTATCCAGTTAACCAACTGATAACCAACAAGGACCTACTATATAGCACCAGGGACTTATACTCAATATTTTGCAATAGCCTATATTCAGAAAAGAATCTGAAAAAGAATGCCTATATGGATGTGTAGAATGGTGTCACTTTGCTATACACTTGAAACTAACATGATATTGTAATTCAACTATACTTCAATTTTAAAAATTAAAGAAAAGAAGCACACAGCAATCATAGTTTTTCTGCCTAGCAAGTATAAAAATCCAGTGACAAAATTTCTGAATGATAGAGAATGCAATTCATCATTTTGGCTGCTCTAGCTAAGTAGAGGTTTTTTTTTTTTTTTTTTAACCACTGAACCATACAAAATGGAAATATCAGAACTTCAATTTCTTTCTTTTTTTTTTTTTTTTTGCCACTCAACATTTCTAAGCAGACTGAACATTAAACAGCAAAATTCAAACCAACAGACTAAAATGACCTCCAACGGCATTTTTTCTTATTCAAGTACATTAAGCCAAATTCAATAAAGCAGAGTAACATCTGAGATGGAACTTATTAGAAAGAAACATAACAGAAGCAGGTGTTCTTGCTATAGCTGACCTTGGCAGCAGCTCGAGCAAAGTGTCTCCTCCAGACCCATAGACAAGCTCTTATTCACTGTATTTGTGATCAATTTAACAGAAATGTCTCGAGATTAAAACCTGCAAGAAACACAGCTGCCTCTTTTCACTTTCAACTTGCACAAAGTTTGTCACATTTTCAAGCTGTATGATAATTTCATAACTACATGAAATTTACATGAAGGGATTGAAAAATTCCATCTTTATACACACCTTTCAACGAGAAAGATTCATCAATATAGTCTGAAGATAAATTAAACTTTGGCATGGAATATAATTTATGAAAATTGCAAAGTACTTGAATTGATTATACCAAAAAAGACATTAAATCTTGATGACTAGCAAACTTATTCAGAGCAATAAAATGTTATGTTTAAATAGAATTAAGACATCAATATAAATTAAAAATATACATTTTAATAGTAAATCATATCACTTATGTAGGTTAATTAAGTGAATGCTTTTCATCATCATTCATAAAAATGTTCTTAATCACTTATGTCTTAGCTTCTGGTGAATATGTAAAACATGATAGATGAAGAAAGAAATATGATTACTGTTGGAAAGACAGATTACATATACTGTTACTTCTTTTCTTTTAGTTGGCATGTTCTTAGTGACAACTTTCCTCAGAGTTAAAAGTTGCACAGACCCAGATTTCAAGAAAGCAATTAAGATACACCCATTGATAGCTGATGACATTTCATTACTAGCAGTAAAGCTATACAGTGTCAGCTGATAAAATAAATACATAAGGAAAGAAACTTAAATTTGAGTATATGGCAAATTTTGGAACTTATTGGTATTACTGTTCTAAGCATCTGAACTTCAAGTTTCAGATAAGAGCAGTGTCACGGCTTTGATACTAATACAATATACCTAACATTTACAGCTCTGTTTTGTACTTTAAACCTATATATGCCCTGCTCAATCTAATTTCAAAGAATCCCTCCTAAATTATAGCAATAATGTAAACCTTTCTTTTCCTATTTGGACTAATGTGGTGAAATTTCTGTCTCTCTGTCTCCCACAACACATACACACACACACACAGTGAGCACTTGAAAAAGATGTTTTATTGCATAAGTCATCTTTCAATTCCCACCATCCAACAAGGAACCGGATGTGTTTTTGGTACTCACTTAATATTTATGGAAAGAATGAATGAAAGACTCAGTGAAAGGTGTTTGAGTCGCCAGGCCCTATTGCCAGCAGTAGCAGTCAGCTCAGATGAGCAACTTAATCTAAAGGCTGATTCTGAGTCTCAAGGAAGGAATGATCAGTGGAGAGATGTATGCCTGGGGACCAGGCTATTTTTCTGTGCAAGTATCAGGCAGCCACCTAAGGGATGTGATTTCTGGGAGTATTAAAGAAGCTCTTAGCTTAAAAACCAATAGTTCCCTCCCCTGCCATATTGTTGATTCCCCAAATCCCTTGAAGATGCTGTAACATATATCATTACATGGTTATCAAAAATCATCAGGAGTTAGGTGTCACTAAGAAAGGTGAATTGTAGCCCACTGAAAAAGTCAACATCTAAAAAAGGTTTAAATAGCTTACACTCCTTTTTCTGAGAGTATATTTTGATCACAAGGATGAAAAATAATAGGAGTCCCTAGACATCTAAAGATACAATATGAACAAGGAGAAAATATACAAAAAGAGTTTGAGACCCCCACAAACTTTGCTAAGAAATGGCAGTCTTTCATTCTTGAAGATAATGAACCTAGAAAGGAAGAATTTGTAAAATTACATCTGTAATTATAAATGCTATGTGAAATATTGTAATCATTTCTCAGGTCTAAAATAAAATAGTAATTCTCCTTGGGCCCAATTCCACTGTAGTCATGTAGGGTTTTTAGCACAAATGGCACCTTAAGATGTCCCCTACCTACAAACAGCTGGCTGTTGAGCTGTAACCGGAAATGACCCTCTTCTGAGGTCTCCCTGGTCATCCTTGGGAGGTTGTCCACTTGGAGCGAGGTCTCCTTGAGGTTCCTCTCTGCTCGGACGTAATGCCATTGGTTGTCATTCAGAGAAGAAGGAGACTGGACTATGAGCTCTATGGGGCCATTCCCAACATCAATGGCAAAAGTGATCTCAGAAGGAGCTGAAACCAAAAATGGAAACAGGTAAAAAGATGAAGGAAGTTGTCAGTACATTTAGGACACAGCATATTCTGAGCGAATGGTAAAATGATTATAAATGCTAGGTAGGGAGGACCTCAGTTGAAATCCCTGCAGTATTGAAATTTCCACTGATAGTAGTAACTACCAACTACTAAATCCCAAGTTCCATCTTTTTCCCTAATTGGTTCTCACTGTGAAAATTCAGGAAATAGAATAGGGACCAGGGCCACTGATGCCAGTCTGATAAAATACACCAGTGCCAAGATGCTAGATTTTCCGGATCTGTTCTGACTTCACTTGTGTGCTCATAGATAGCTATAGATCCTGGGTTAGCTAAGAAGACACCCTCCTGCAGAGAGAAGAGCACACTCTGGAAAGTCCACTGCTTTGTTTATTCATCATGGGTATTACAGTAATGCATTTCATATATTTATAACATTATTATATGTATTATATATTATTATTCTGTAATGTATTATCTTTTCAATATATATGATACAAGCATTCATGCTATCCCTAAATTTTTTCTCAAAATGAGGCTCAGAAATTTTAAGAGCCTTATCTGCATCACTGGAAATGGTAGTATCTAGGTCAAATACAACTCTCCCCCTCAACTCCCCACACAGGGATCTTTTTCATGACTCTTTTTACCCTTCTAAAATAATCTGCTTATTGTATAGGCCAAGAAGCAGCTGTTGGGTATAATGCTACCTACGATGATGATGATGATGATAGGAAGAGAATAGTGGTGGTCATGATGGTGGCAGAGGTGGTGGCAATGATGGTGAGGATAGTGGTGAGGGTCATGTTGGTGAGGATGGTGGTGGTGATGATGACAGTGGAGGTAATGATGGTTGAGAGGATAGTGGTGATGGTCATACTGGTGAGGATTGTGGTGGTGGTGTTGGTTTTGGTGGTGGTGACAATGTTACTATCATCCCTGAAAAACAAAAAGAAGTAGCAGCAGCGCAATACATACAGTGAACTCTGCTGAGCACTTTTCTAAGCACTGACCATAGATGCTCTCATTTTAATCCTCAGAACAACTCCATGAAAAAAGTATCATTTTTAATTTCCATTTTATGGGTGAGAAAATGAAAGTAGAAATAATTTGCTCAAAGATTCCTCAGTAATTAGAATCTTCATCATTTTTCTCTAATATATCTTCTTGTATTTTCTGTTATTATGTAAGAAATATACATCTGAAGGATGTGGAGAAGCAAATAATAAATTGAATTTGAGGGGAAGACAGTCCCCTTTCAGGAACAGGAACCTTCTTATTCCAGACCTTCCTTTCTTCTCAGAACCTTTTGACAGTCCCCCCCTTTTTTACTCCCAAAATAAGATATGTGTATTTCTTTGACAAGATCATCAACTAACAGATCTGAATTTTCAGCAATACCAAAGGTCAAACATCACCCTGAATCCTTCCTTCCTCAACATTTAAATTTTAATAGAAAGCGGACCTTGATAAAGAATATTTCAATATGAGGATTTCAAATAGCAGAAAATTTGACTTTGCCTCCTAGTGAAAGACCCCAAAGAGAGGCAATAAGAAAAAAGGTTTTAAAATGAGATTTGAGGGGTTCCCTAGTGGTCTTGTGGTTAATAATCTGCCTGCCAATGCAGGGGACAGGAGTTTGATTACTTCTCTGGGAAGATCCCATGTGCCATGGGACAACTAAACCTGTGCAACATGACTACTGAGCCAGTGCTCTAGAGCCTGTGAGCCACAACTACTGAAGCCTGTGCTCCACCACAAGAGAGGCTACCACAATAAGAAGTCCACTGCATGCAATGAAGACCCAGCAAGCCAAAATATAAACAAATGAATAAATATTTTTTAATGGGATTTGAGAAATAGACTCTGGAGCCATCATAACCTAAGGCAAGTTTTCAAGCTCATTACCTCTTAGTCTTCTCCTTTGTTAAATGAGAACATTATCACTTAATCTTCTTTGTAAAATGAGAATAAAATATTAACTAGTTATCAGGTTGTTTATAAATTCATCCTGACAAAGTTGCTAGAACTGTGCTTGACGTGTAGGATGAACTCAACAATAATAGTTATTGTTATCAACATGATTCATCACATTAGATCAATCGTCTTTGCCTCATAAACCTATGCATTAAAGGAAACAGAATTGAAGGGAGCAAATCTGATTCAACAATGAAAAGATTAAATAAGAACAAAATTGTTCCATTGAGCCATTTCCTGTTTCTTATCAGGCCACCAGTGCCACCTTGAAGCTCTGCTCATCCAGAGACCAAATAAACAAATACTGAGAGGGTGAAGAAAATACATTACTCTTTAAAAACACAGGTAAAGACTGGTGAGACTGATGGGGAGGGCTGCTAAAGATTTTTCTAAAAGCCTTTCTGCAAAGTTGATCTTGGGGATATTAAGTTCCACACAGACAGCACATCTCTGTGGAGGTCTGGCTGCACAGCTCTGTCTGCTCTCCACGCCTTGCCATTCTTAACTCCATGTTATGTTTCCAGACTGTGCTTAAATCTACTTCAACATCTATCCCTATGTTGTATAATGATCTGTTTGTGGTCTGTCTCCCAGCTAGTCTGCAAACTCTAGATGAATACCTCATTTATTGGAAAACCAGAACCTAGGACTGGTCCTTGTATACAGGAAGCTCTCATCAAACTAAAATTTCATTCATTAAAATGTTACATTGCACAAACTACATTCAACTTTGCAATTTTCTTATTTTATTTTTATTTTACATCAAGATATTAAGTCCTTAAAAAACATCTAAAATTATTATTATTTAACTTTATTCAAGTCACTACTAAAGATCAACTATAATCAACTCAGAACTAGGGAAGAATCAGTGAAATGTAATAATAATAGTCAACATTTAGAGTGCTTAACATGATCCAGGCACTCTGCTAAGCATTTTTCATTAATCAACTCATTACAGTCCTATGAGAAAGGAGGGAACTGATCCACAGATGGCTGATAAATTACTCCAACCCAAAGTCGGCAGAGTTGGTATTTAAATCCCAGTGATGTGTCTCTGGAGCTCACTTTTCAACCCACTTGTCCTGTGACAAATCTTCCATCCTTAAAACCTAGGCAAGCCCTACCTGGGCAGTAAACTCTGGATATAAATCAGTATAATATAGGTTCCTCAAAAAAACTGAATGAAATGAAAAAGTGAATACATGTTGATACATCCAACATTGGCTAGTGATTTGGTGGACTGGTCACTTGAGACCAACATGAACTAGCTCTTGTTTTCTGGGGGGATAGACATAGCCCAGTGGCCCATGATGGGAAAGCTGGTGGCCCTGTGGTAGCATCACCTCTATCATTAATTTACCTTCCTGCCTCTCCTTCTTCCAACAGTCTGACAAATATCCTCCCTCATTATTTATACCATATAGTTCAAGACAAAGTTAAGGAGTTACTTGAGTCTTTGGGTGGGTTTTTACCAAACCAAGCTTGTGCTAAGCAGGGACAAATGAAACAAAACGAGCTCGTGGTGTACTTGAGAGAAGACTGGCAAAGAAGGGGCATGTCAAGTGGAGAAAAGTACCATAAGCATGAGCAATTGAATACCGAGTACTCCTAAGCAATTGAAAAAACTAAAGCTTCTGTACAAAGCCCTTGCTTCCTTGAACTGTGACACCATCTCTGTGTCCTTAAAGTCAGGCATGTGAGACATCTCAGGGACCATAATGGAATAAAGAAGATGCAAGACCCTACTGTAGTCTATCAATCTCTCTTACCTCCCATGAATTCATCTGTAAAATGACAGCCATAAATGAAATGAAATATCGTTAAAAATTTTTGGAGGCATGGACTCTCTGAGGATTTGATGACAAACATACCACCAGATTAAAAAAAAAAAAAAAAGCACATACAATTTTGCATTCAGTTGTAAAGGCTTTCTGAATGTCCCATGCTTCAAATCAAGAAGGAAAATAGGGCTATTTTTTCGATTTCTAACATTCTTGGTCCTTGAGGTAGTTTTGCAAAGCAGAATAAGGAGTTGTTCAAATGAACAGAGAATAGAATCCTGGATTCTGAATCTTACTGGGTGACTCTGGATGTGTTATTTAGCATCTCAAGACTTACTGTCCTCATCTGCATTTTGGACTATGAGTCAAACAATGTAAAACATAGTATCTTGATGATTATACATAGAATAATTGGAAAGCAAAATTAAATAATGAATATAAAGCATTTAGTACTATGGCAGAAAGTGAAGAAGAACTAAAGAGCCTCTTGATGAAAGAGGAGAGTGAAAAAGTTGGCTTAAAGCTCAACATTCAGAAAACTAAGACCATGGCATCTGGTCCCATCGCTTCTTGGCAAATAGATGGGGAAGCAGGGGAAACAGTGGCTGACTTTATTTTGGGGGGCTCAAAAATCACTGCAGATGGTGACTGCAGCCGTGAAATTAAAAGATACTTACTCCTTGGAAGGAAAGTTATGACCAATCTAGATAGCATATTGAAAAGCAGAGACATTACTTTGCCAACAAAGGCCCCTCTAGTCAAGGCTATGGTTTTTCCAGTGGTCATGTATGGATGTGAAATTTGAACTATAAAGAAAGCTGAGTGCTGAAGAATTGATGCTTTTGAACTATGGTTTTGGAGAAGACTCTTGATAGTCCCTTGGACTGCAAGGAGATCCACCCAGATCATCCTAAAGGAGATCAGTCCTGGGTGTTCATTGGAAGGACTGATGTTGAAGCTGAAACTCCAATACTTTGGCCACCTAATGTGAAGAGCTGACTCATGTGAAAAGACCCTGATCCTGGGAAAGATTGAGGGCAGAAAGAGAAGGGGACAACAGAGGATGAAATGGTTGGATGGCATCACTGACTCAATGGACATGGGTTTGGGTGGACTCTAGGAGTTGGTGATGAACAGGGAGGCCTGGCGTGCTGTAGTTCATGGGGTCGTGAAGTCAGACATGACTGAGTGACTGAACTGAACTGAACTATGTCTAATCAGAGTAAATAATTAACCATTTAGTATAAAAGTACTTTGTATAAAAGTATTAGTATTTACTTTTACTGTTCTCTAAGGATCTCAGTATTATATCTTCAAGTCAGCATCCCGTTGCCAATATTGTTGATATAGTATATCTGAAAACCTTTAATAAATATTCTAGATATATAGACACAGACATAGATGTAGATATAGCTATAGATGCTAACATAGATACAGATATAGATTTAGTAGTCTGTCCATCACTTCTCCCCTCGCTACCAAGAGGACAAAAGTTAATCACCTGGAGACAATGTGAGACCATGTCAGCCTGGAGATGCCACCAGAAGAATTCACATAACAAACTTTACTAACTAGCCTTTATCTTTATTTTGGGAATCCTTAAACTGCTTCCAATTATTTTTCCACAGACTAACTACTCTTTCAAGATGCTATATGAGCTGAAGTTCTAAGCCACCTTTTTGAGTTACTCCTTTTTTTTCTGGGTATTCCCCATCCATACATGATGTATATATGTTAATAAATTTCTGTTTTTCTCTTGTCGTTCTGTCTTTTATTATGGGGTTCTGAGCCAGGAACTCAGATATTTCGAGTAAAAATAGAAAATTTCCCCTACAGTTTTAGGGACAGCTAGCACCCCTGCCAGGCGTAAGAGTCGGGCCTCAGGCAAAAACAATCTGCAATTTTCACTTTCCCGGCCAGAGGCATTGATTCCTAGGTGGAGGATTGTATTGACATTTGGCAAAGTGCTTTCCCACCAGTTGAAATGTGCCTCTCTCTTGAGAGACAGCTAAACTTAACTGATATAATAATAGATATTTGTAAGTCAGAGCTGGGAGAGAAATACAGTAGACCACTGCTAATGTTTGTTCACTGCTGAATCTAACCAGAAGTAAAGTACCCCACCAATTCTGTACTTAGTCAGAAGCCCTGGTACCAGTAAATTCCCATTTTTGTGTTTACCAGTTCAGAGTGATTTTTTTTTTTTTTATAGTCAAATGTGTCTGATTGGCATATGGGTGCCACCAATTCCACCTTGCACAAATAAGCAACGAAGAGATGAAGAACTTCCTCACAATTTAGAGTTCAAGAAACAGACATTAGAATCCACACTGCATTATCAATAGTCTCTTTTCATGATGCCAAACCGTTCTCAGCAGCCATTTTCTTCTGCTCCCCTCAGTTCAGTCGCTCAGTCATGTCCGACTCTTTGCGACCCCATGAATCGCAGCACGCCAGGCCTCCCTGTCCATCACCATCTCCCGGAGTTCACTCAAACTCCCATCCATCGAGTCCGTGATGCCATCCAGCCATCTCATCCTCGGTCGTCCCCTTCTCCTCCTGCCCCCAATCTCTCCCAGCATCAAAGTCTTTTCCAATGAGTCAACTCTCCACATGAGGTGGCCAAAGTACTGGAGCTTCAGCTTTAGCATCATTCCTTCCAAAGAAATCCCAGGGTTGATCTCCTTCAGAATGGACTGGTTGGATCTCCTTGCAGTCCAAGGGACTCTCAAGAGTCTTCTCCAACACCACACTTCAAAAGCATCAATTCTTCGGCGCTCAGCCTTCTTCACAGTCCAACTCTCACATCCTTACATGACCACAGGAAAAACCATAGCCTTGACTAGACGGACCTTAGTCGGCAATGTCTCTGCTTTTGAATATACTATCTAGGTTGGCCATAACTTTTCTTCCAAAGAGTGTCTTTTAATTTCATGGCTGCAGTCACCATCTGCAGTGATTTTTGAGCCCCCAAAAATAAAGTCTGACACTGTTTCCACTGTTTCCCCATCTATTTCCCATATATCCCAAAATATCTATTTTTACCCACACAGCAATTGTGACCTAAGTGTCAAAATAGCTATTATTTTTGTCTCATTTGAAACAAATCCATTAAGACTTGAGTATCTTGTGTTTCATAGAGTATAGACTAATCTCAAGGTTACAAAATAAAAATGTTTTTATTTGGAAGTGACCCAGAAGGTAGTAGATTGAGAATTTTATGTGAACTTGTTGTTCAATGTTCAACAATTTGGACACATCAATTTTGAAAACTTCTGTTCAGATAGTTACACAGTAACATTCCTTTGGGAGGAGAGAGAAATCTACTCTGAGAAATCTACTATGAAGGGCTAGTTTCTTTCTAAGAAATTGACATGTAGAAGAATCTCTGGGATGAAAATTTCATCTATATAAAAAATATAGTGGAGATTTCCCTGCTGGTCAAATGTCTAAGACTGTCTGCTCCCAATGCACGGGGCTGGGTTAGATCCTTTGTCAGGGGACTAAGATCCCTTCTGTTGCAACTAAGAGTTTGAAGGTCTCAGCTAATGATCCCCCATGATGCCATGAAGATCCCACATGTGGAAACTGAGACCTGGTACAGCCAAATAAGTAAATAAATGAGAAAGGCTTCTTATTTGATAAAGGATTCTCAAAGCACAAAAAGATCATAGCCTAGCAGAAGAAGGACATTAAAAAAAAAAAAAAGGACATAATATGAATGCAGCTGTAAGTAAGAAATGAAAGATCCACCCCTTTTCCCCATGCTTGTTTGTTTTTCCTTTTAAATTTGTTTATTTATTTATTGTGGCTAAGTCAGGTCTTCACTGCTGTGCACAGGCTTTCTCTAGTTGCAGTGAGCAGTCGGGGCTGCTCTCTAGCTGCAGTTTGCAGGCTTCTCATTGTGGTAGCTTCTCTTGTTGCAGAGCACAGAATCTAGGGCACATGGGCTTCAGTAGTTGCAGCTCTCAATCCTAGAGCACAGGCTCAGTAGTTGTAGAACATAGGATTAGCTGGCCCATTGCATATGGAATCTTCTCGGACCAGAGATTGAACCTATTTGCCCTGTATTGGCAGGCAGGTTCTTAACCACTGGACCACCTGATAAGTCCTGTCTTTCCTTTCAAATAATAATCATAAAACAATATATTTTTAAAATATGAGGCTTTGTACTTTGAAAAAGTTTACATAAAATCTTAGTTTGAAAAACACATGTTCTCTGATCTGGTGAAATGTGTACACCAAACAATGACATCACTGGATTTTAAATTTCAATCAGATTTAATATCATTTGCATTTAAAATAGTTTTGTACAACATAATAGTAAAACAAAAAGCATAAGAAAGAATCATCTAAAAGACAAAATACAGTACCAGAAAGTACAAACAAATCGGACATTGAAATGTAATTAATACTAAATCATAGCTCATTACCTTGTGATAATATGCCATTTGCTGCTGCTTTAATGAATCAAAAGGCCTTAGGGCCTGATTTTTATTGAATTTACATTGAGGTTATTATATCCATACTATTAAATGTCTGGCACTCAACTCTACATATTTAGAACTTGCCCAAGGTAGATACGAGGGATATTATTTTGCACTAAAGCCTCAAGAGCTTCCTCCCATTAACAGCTTAAATCACTGGAGTAAAAGGAGGTTAAAACTACCAATAAGAGGGATCTTTTTTTTTTGTACTGTGCTGTAACTGCAGAAGAAACACTTAGCTGCGTTGTGCTTTGCAGGAGACTTGTACAGAGACCTCAGCTATCTTTTCCAGCCAGCACGTTTATATCTTTCTCTGGAGTGCTCAAATTTCTAAGTTTCTGTTGCTAAGACATTACTTAAGCTTCCAAGGGTATTTCATATAGTCATATTACTAGTGTAATACAGTCGATTGAATCAATCAAACCAAAGGAAACATCCATTTGGGTCCAGGTAAATGAGACACCTATTGAAAAGCACACATCTCCCTAGTCATGACTTTAATAAGGGCAAGATAGTGGGAGAAGTCCAATTTGTGTATGAGAAAAAGGGGTGTACACTGAAGGCAGAGAATCAGGAAACTAGCAAGAGCAACTAAAACATGTGTTTTCTATTATTGCTACACACCAGTAATTCTAAATAATGCAAGCAATAAAACGTTCCTCCACCAAGAAAAAAATTTGTAACAAATGCTGATGTTGATATTACTTTTTAATAATGTATATGTAAGGTTCAAATAGTACATTGCCTACCATTTAATACATATTATATTCAAGAGGAAAGTTAATAGAGAGAACTCCTGACTTACTATTGGCTCCTGAACATGCAGACTAAAATATATGTTTGTTTTTAAGAATAAGAACTCAAGTTTTGATTTTCTATTTTTACAGTTACTGTACTATCATTGTTTAACTTAGCTCTACTGTTGAAATAGGTGAACATATAGTACCACAGGGACTGTGAACACAAATTGCACCTGAAGAGAGCTTGTGTTAATCTTTCAGTCATGCCTCACTCTTTGCAACCCCATAGACTGTAGTCCACCAGGCTCCTATGTTCATGGAATTCTCCAGGCAAGAATACTGGAATGGGTTGTCATTCCCTTCTCCAGGGGATCTTCCCAACCCTGAGACTGAACCTGGGTATCCTGCATTGCAGGTGGATTCCTTACAGTCTAAGCCACCAGGGAAGTCTAAGAAAGCTTAAGAAATTCCAAATCCTTAGGAAATATGTAAGGCTTTACCAAATGGAATAGTAACCCATGGTGAATTTTCTAATACAAGTATTTTAGGGAATATTTTTTTTAAATTTTGCAGATAGTTGAAATTGCTAGCATCGATGGTGAAAAAATAGAAAGTGCTGCAGCTTCTGAAATTTATCATAAAATGGAATTTTCATGAATGTCTGTCAAATTTAGCCTTATGTTTAAAATCAATCTTTCCTAAAATGTATATATCTATTGCTTAATGTGCAACATATTTTCAGTTTAAAATTAATAAAAAGTACCCTTTATTAAGTATTAATATGAGAGAAGATGAATGGATAAATCTCATTATGCTCTCTTTTGAACATGAAAGTGCAAAGAAAATCAGTTTTGATGACATCATTCACAAATTTGCATCAGTCAAGCCTAAGAAACAGAAATTTTAATGTTACTACTATTCCCGTGACAGATCAATATGTAGGTATTTTCCCTTTTATATAAAAAATTAATTAAGGTGATTAAATTATTTAAGGTATTGTATTTTTTCTACTGGAATTTTTTATTGGCATGATTACATGTAAAGTTTCATTAATAAAACATTTCTCCATATGTAGTTCTATTACCTTTCATTTAACTTCATGATTATTTCTGAATATACTTTGTTTATAGGAAAAGGAATGTTAAAAAATTATCCACATCTTGACATAAAATTCACTAGATACACCCCTGTTCATGGTAAAGTGGTAGAGAAACAATGATTGTGTAGGGACATACTCCTGATGATGGGAAATAAGTCAGAAAACACCTTGCGGAGCAAAAGTATGGCAACAAAGTTGACCCTAAGTATAAACAGAATGCAGAATACTAGTGTTCTCATCATTCCATAGAGATTGTAGTGGTGTGAAAACTTAAAAAAGATGTAATAAATGCCCATGGATCAGATAAAGAACACTGCAAATAAATATCTATGGGAATTTGGGGAATGCACTAGTTTGAAGAGAGGATGACTCTTTAAATACTGCTAGGTAATTAAAAAAAAAAAAAAACTATAAGAAGAAACTAGAAATTACCTTTGGTAATTTGACAGATACCCAGGGAGATTAACTTGACGGTTGAAATATATACTAGTTGCTTGTGGAAAAGATAAGATTAAAACTTCTGTTGATCAGTTACATTAGATTCATAAATGAGAAAACTTACAGCTTATTTCCAGTCGGATGAAGTCTTTAATGCCAAGGTTTTCTAGGAAAACTCCAGATAAAGCCGTGGTTTTAAAAAAGAAGGAAATATCAGCACTGAACTCCGCATGGAAGGTAGGAAAGTGGAGGTAAGAGGCTTCTGTATAAAATGATACTGCATTCCAAAAGTGTCCTGCAAATGAAAAAGAAATCCTTAAGCATGGAATGGGTTATAGGAAAGCACTGGATATGTGGATAATTTTCAGGACTAGGGGACACTGCAGGGGAAAAGGATAAGGGAATAAAACATCTTGAGCTTATGTAAGGAGAGAGAAAGCTTCTTTCAATTTAGTACTCACGGTCGCCATAGCAACGCAAGGGACCAATTCTCCAAGCAGCTTCTGAGTTTGTTCTGTCCGTATCAGTGATAACTATCTGAGTGACAGGCAAGTGGTCTTTGAAGGAAAGAAAGCCAGTATCATTTGTCCTGAAAAATATAAATTTAAGAAAAAAAGAGGAGAAAAATGTGGATAATCTAGGGATTCTTTACCAAGTCTCCTCTTTTCAAAAGTGATTTGGATAGTTGCAACAGGGTGAGGGCAGAGAGGAGACTAACAGAAGGCCTTTCATCTATGTGTGAAAGTCTGGGATGCCAATTACAAAATCCGTGGCCAGTTTCCAAAAACAAGTAGATTTTACATCTTCCTTAAGTCTTTCCAGAAAAGTAAATAGCTTACAGAGCTTGTTGCTGCTTTTTGTAGCTTGAGAGCACCCCACCTGCCCAATGCAGCACTGAAAGAACATGAAACATTGCCTCTCTTACTATGAAGAGACCAGCTATCTCACTAACAAATTTGAAATAGGCATCACAAAGCCTCTTGAAATCACTCCAAGGACTTGTTTCAGCCACCTGCCAACAGGTTTTAATCAGCTTACAGTGTTTCTTATCACCTTTTAACTCTAGGTAGTTTGTTGGTTTCATTTTTCTCTTCTGCATTTTAGAGATTTTGTTAGTTAATGACTCTGGCTTTGTCTCTGTTAATTATGCAGCTAAGAAACTGATTAGTCAGCTTTTGACAAGAAAATTAAAAATGAAT
The DNA here is from genome assembly GCF_032405125.1 of Capricornis sumatraensis. NCBI lineage: Eukaryota > Metazoa > Chordata > Mammalia > Artiodactyla > Bovidae > Capricornis > Capricornis sumatraensis. Next base: position 121,218,928 of record NC_091071.1, on the reverse strand, counting down.
GGGGTTAAGCTATACACGCCCTCCCCCCACCTTTTTTTTTTTTTTTTTTTTGGAGTTGTGACTTTGGATGAATGGCAAGGACATACCATTTAACTGATAGTTAAAAAAATGTAGGTAAGAAACTGACATTGAATGAATATGCAGCTATTTAGAGCCAGAAATATACTAGGGGATCGGTAATACCCTTATGCAATGGGTACCATTTTTTCCATCACAAATGAGGAAACTGAGGCTCAGAGATATGGGATAACTTGCCTATGGTCACATGGCAGAAGGGGCAAAGGTCTAGTTACTTAGTGTATAGCTCAACCTTATATTTAACAAGTATACATCATTAATACATCATTAATGTTAATATGAAATGTATTGAATCTTATGAGGCAGTTTGAAAATTACACGTGGATGGGCTGAACTCCCCACCCACATAGACTTAGGTAACCACAAGCTGGAACATCTTGTCTATACCTAAGAACTGGGAGGCAGAACACCATGTCACAATGATCAAGGAAAAGTGTATGATGCAATAGTTTTTTTTATAAGAGCACGAAGGAGCAAATTAATAGTGGTCCTCTCTCTGTAGTTACAAATAATTCAACACAGCTGTCAAAACATTCAATATCAATGTTGTATTTCATCACCATTCACATATTATTTACAGCTCTGAGTCTAGAGACAAAGAAAATAGTGTGTCTAATTATGAATTGGGGAAGTATGGCAAGGACCACATAGCATAATGTAGTGCTTTAAGGATAAAGCTTTAAAAGCACGTGGATTTGTTCTGAAATCCCTGATCCCCAGTTTCTAACTGTGCTACTTTGGGCAAATCGTTTTGTTTCTAAGATTCCACAGTATCCTCAGTTGAAAAATGGAAGTAATGTCTATACCACAGAGTTATAGAAAGAATTAAATGAGATGATATAGTCACTTAGCATGGTACCCAATCTATGGTAAATGCTCAAAAATAGCAATGTTAACATTCATTTGAGTTCTCATCCTTGTCCCCAAATCACTTTTCAGCCTGAGGCAAGTCTATTCATCTTTTCATACACCTAGTTACAATTCTGTCTTGGAGATCTCCATAGTACATAGAATGCTGTGGAAAATTAAATGTTAAGATTAGGCATCCAACTCCTGAGATTTGTAGAAAAATGCACTAATTCACTTTGGTTATAAACAAATCAAATATTTACCTGTACATATACCATTATGGACTTCCCTGGTGGCTCAGACAGCCACCTGCCTACAATACGTGAGACCAGAATTTGATTCCTGGGTTGGGAAGATCCTCTGGAGAAGGAAATGGCAACCCACTCCAGTACTCTTGCATGAAAAATCCCATGGATGGAAGAGCGTGGTAGGCTACAGTCCATGGGGTCACAAAGAGTCAGACACAACTGAGCGACTTCACTTTCTTCATATACTGTTATAGTCTTATATATATAATATATGTTAATATATTTAATATATTATTATAGAATACATAATATAATTATATATAATAATTATATAATATAAATATATTAATAATTTATAATAGTTATATAATATATAATATATGTAGTCTAATCACCCAAAATGTAAAGAAATGAACTGTTATCCATAATTTGAGTACCATATTTAGAAGCTAATCAGAGGATATGGAATAAGTTTTTGTGTCTATTTGAAAGCACATCTATGAAGGTTAGACAGACAGCACAAAATTTGAATCTTCATGTTCCAATATTTTTTCTAGGAGACATTGCAAAGCAAATTTCAAGGGACCAAAGTAGAATAAAGGCCAAACCCATATAGTCTCCTGAAGAGACTTAAATTTAAACTCTATAGGATCTTACTTCTCCACGGGTTTTTTGTTTTGTTTTTTTTTTTTTTTTTTTTCATTCTCAAGGTGGAAATGGTAGATTCTGGAGTCTGTCGATCAATGTCAACCACGGCTTCCCTCATATGCTATGGCATGTTTTCTACATCAATTTGATGTCCTTCTATCAAAGTGTTGGAATACACAAAATCACTCTAAGAATAAAAATATCTTTCAAATAACAGAGAAAAAGAACTTCATAAACTCAAATGACTACAGGGGCAAAAAAAATAATAATACAAATGAGTGAAGCCACCTTTATGTTATGATAAGTGGAATCTGACACACAGCTTCAGTATCAGGTGGGAAAAGAGGGAGAAAGAGAGGAAGACTGAGATAAAGATGATGTTCTGTCTTCAGGAGGCAGTTATGGCCATTTCTAACAAGTAAGTATGCTCTTCACAAATGTAAGACCAGTGGGCCAGACTGGAATATCAATATAAAACTACTCAATTTTTAAATCTTAAAAATGGATTTAAAATTCTTAAAAAAAAAAAAGTGTGGTAGTAACCAACACTGCTGGCCAATAAGACAGGTGAGGGGTGTCTTGCAGGCCCCTTAGGCATCAAAGGACTTTGCAAATTTATTCATGCACTTAGGGTTGCATGGAGAATAAAACTGGATTTAATTCAATGTGTGAATGACAAGACTGATTAAAGCACTTCAAAGAATTAATGGGTAGAATATTTGGGGAGATGGCATAAAAATGATACAAATTATGGTGTACCTATTAATAGACAGGAAGTCTGCAGCTGCAGAGTTGCTGTTCTACACACAAAGTTGTTTTTCTTTGGCTTTTGAGAAGAGCTTGTCTTCTCAAGGGCAAACACTTTACAGACTTTGTCTTTCTTTGGAACAACATACAAGACTCTTCCTAAAGGGTGCTGATGTACTTTTTAAGTACAGAAATGATTTTGTTGTAGTGGGAAGACAATGCAATTAGGCTAGAGGGCACGGGTTAAATCCCTGTGCCTCAGCACACTATCTGTATGATGTCATGAGGTCACTGGGTGACTCAATTTCCTAATCTCTTCAGTTCAGCCACTCGTTTGTGTCTGATGCTTTGTGACGCCATAGACTGCAGCACACTAGGCTTCCCTGTCCATCACCAACTCCCGGAGCTTACACAAACTCATGTCCATTGAGTCAGTGATGCCATCTAACCATCTCATCCTCTATTGTCCCCTTCTCCTCCTGACTTTAATCTTTCCTAGAATCAGGGTCTTCTCAAATGAGTCAGTTCTTCACATCAAGTGGCCAAAGTATTTGAGTTTCGGTTTCAGCATCAGTCCTTCCAATGAATATTCAGGACTGATTTCCTTTAGGATGGACTGGTTGGATCTTCTTGCTAACCCTGATCTCTTAAATGGGGATAATAATACTAATTTGATATTGTTGTAAAAAGTTAAAGTAGATAATGTACATAAAAGTTAACAAGTCAACTATTGCATAATAGGGATTCAATAAATAGCTATTGAAATTCCCAGTCACCTTTGAAATAAAAATGTTGGCAGGGAGTTTGGGGGATAATGGATACACATATATGAAGGGCTGAGTACCTTTGCTATACACTGAAAACTATTGCAACATTGTTTGTTAATCAGCTATACCCCAATACAAAATTTAAAAAAATTAAATACAAAGATTTTTAAAGGGAATAAGAAAAGGAGCCCCACAGCTGGCATGACTGAGCAGGCCAGTCAGAGTCCTAGCTATGGAAGCTCAAAGGGCACAAAGAATATACTATAGACACATTCTATATGTCTATATAATTTCCAGGTAGTTTGGCATGTCGTAATTTCCAGGGCAAGAATAGACATACAGAGATAGAGAATGGACATGTGGGCTCAGGGAGGGGAAGGGGAAGATAAGATGAATTGCGAGATTACAGTTAACATATTTACACTACCACACTGTTGTTGTTCATTCACCAAATCATGTCTGACTCTTTGCGACCCCATGGACTGCATCCCTGTCCTTCACCATCTCCCAGAGTTTGCCCAAGTTCAAGTCCATTGAATTGGTGATGCCATCCAACCATATTCTCTGTCATCCCCTTCTCCTCCTGCCCTCAATCTTTCCCAGCATCAGGGTTTTTTCCAGTGAGTCAACTCTTCAAATCAGGTGGCCAAAGTATTGTAGCTTCAGCTTCAGCATCAGTCCTTCCAATGAGTATTCAGGGTTGATTTCCTTTAAGATCCACTGGTTTGATCTCCTAGTTGTCCAAGGGACTCTCTAGAGTCTCCTTCGTCACCACAGTTCAAAAGCATCAGTTCTTCAGCATAGATCCAGTTCTCATCTCTGTACTTGACTACTAGAAAGACTATAGCCTTGACTATATAGACCTTTGTTGACAAAGTGATGTCTTTGTTTTTTAATGCACTGTCTAGGTTTGTAATAGCTTTCATGCCAAGAAGCAATTGTCTTCTAATTTCATGGCTGCAGTCACCATCCACAGTAATTTTAGAGCCCAAGTAGAGGAAATGTGTCATTAATTCTACTTTTTCCCCTTCTATTTGCCATGGAGTTATGGGGCTGGATGCCATGATCTTAGTTTTTTTTAATATTGAGTTTTAAGCCAGCTTTTTCACTCTCTTCTCTCAACCTCATCAAAAGGCTCTTTGGTTCCTTTTTGCTTTCTATAATTAGAGTGGTATCATCTGCATATGTGTAAAGTGAATAGTTAGCAGCAAGCTGCTGCATAGTGCAGGGAGCTCAGCTCAGTGCTCTGTAATGACCTGGAGGAGTGGGATGGGGGACGGAGAGAGGTCCAAGAGGGAGGAGATATATGTATACATATGGCTGATTTCCTGGTGGTTCTGACAGTAAAGAATCTTCCCACAATGTGGGAGACCAGGGTTCAACCCCTACCTAGGTCAAGAAGATTCCCTGGAGAAGGGAATGGCTACCCACTCCAGGATTCTTGCTTGGAGAATTCCATGGAGCCAAGAGCCTGGCAGACTACAGTCCGTGGGGTGACAGAGTCAGACACTTCTGAGCAACTAACCGTTTCATTTTCACCATTTCCTCCAGGCAATGTGAGGAGTAGGGGAGGGGTATGTGTATATCTACATGACTGATTCACTTCACTGTATAGCAGAAACTAGTACAACACTGTAAAGCAATTATATTTTATTAAAAACTATAAAAATAATTCAAAAAAAGGCATGCATGTGTACTAATGATAAAACACGAACATTAAGAAAAAGACTCAAATTTTCTCAAGAGCAAGCTTATGGCATAGAATTAGCCAAAATAGTCTCGTTTTTAGTTTTACTATCTGAATCTGAAGAATTTACCAAAATCAGGACTGCAGAGCAGAGGTTACTGATTTCTTAATGTGTCATTAAAGTGTAGCAAAAACTGACATGCTGCCATTTTTCCATCAGCTAGTTTTTGAGTAACTGCTGCAATTATTTTATAGCATCACTTGGGTGACAGCTGATTAAATGAGGATTTTTTTTTTCCTTTTATATTCTTCTCTCAGTCACTCAAATGAAACCAATAACATATTATTCATAAAGTAGATAAACCTAGAAAATTATGCAAAGAACTCAAGGCTTCAGGTCCCTCAGAAGCTTTTGTTTAAATCTGAAAGGACTGGTCTCAAGAGACTCTGCACACCTTTCTGTTCAGTGGGTTACATAATACTGTCCATTTGCTGTGGATGTGAAGGAAGAAAGGCTGGATAATGCCCACAAACAACCCAACAAGTCTAAATACCATACTGATATTTGCCAGAAATTATAACTTAACTTTGGGTGAGACAGTTATTTTCTTCTTGTCTTCCTTATTAAGACTTCCAGATAAACAAAAACAACCTAAGGGATCAGATGACAAGAAGCTCCAGGGTCACTTGGTTGAAAATGTGAAAACATTGACTGTGGTCACTGTAGTCTACCCCAGAGGATAATGTCCCTTCACTTATGCCGCCCCCCTCCACTGATCAGGCCATATCTATCTGGAGTCTATTTCAGTTCCTAGTATTTCTTTTTGGGGGCAGGGTGTATAGAGTTGCTTTACAATCTTGTGTTAGTTTCTGCTGTACAACAAAGTGAATCAATCACACATATACCTATATCTGCTCCCTCCTGGATCTCCCATTCCCTGCCCCATCCTACCTATCTAAGTCATCACAGAGCTGAGTTCCCTGCTCTAGACAGCAGGTTCCCACTATCTACCTATTTTATATACTGTAGTGTATATGTGTCAGTCTCAATCTCCCAATTCATCCCACCCCTCTGCCCCGCTTTGTCTACGTGTCTGTTCGCTATGTCTGCATTTCTATTCCTGCCCTGCAAATATTCATCTATACCATTTTTCTAGATTCCACATATATGCATTTAGTATGCATTATTTGTGTTTCTTACGCCCATGTTTCTTACATGAAGGCAAAAATAAGACAGTGTTGGCATATATTTAATATTTTTGGAAACTGTATTTTTTTCTGTAAATATTCTTTAAACCTGAACGCATGGGGATTGTCTCACGTAGATGTGAAAAAACAAAATCAGGTCTTGGTATATGAATACAGTTAAAGTTTACCCAGTGCTACTTCATTAGTAAGAAATGCAAATGGCCTTACAGAGCTTATGAGTATAAAATGGAATTTTAAAAGTATTAGCAAGGATTAAGGTTTTTGTAGTCATCATTTGATTAACCTGTTCCTGATAGGACAGGAAAGAAAGGAAGATTCGGTAGTGCCATAAAATCTCTTCACAGAATGTCTGCATACTTTCTCCTCTCTCACCCTTCTTCCCAGCCTAACCAAAATTAGCCTTTTCTCCTTCCACACCCATGAAATGTCACTGAATTGCTCTTTTCCACAGAATATGTCAGTGTCCAACTTACTCCACATACTGCAGCACCTTAGTGTTGCCCTTTTCCCTGTTTCGCACACACACACTCACATGCATTTTGTCATGAATACATATTCATTCAGCTGTCTGTGAAACATCTTTTTACATGTCAATAGTTATCTCTAACTCATATGTCCAAACCTCCTCCACTGGTTACCTTCCCAGGGATTGGCCACCCTACTTGTTACTCTGTGAATGACTTGGCCCTGGGCTCCCCAGCTGCTGAGGTGGAACACCTATGGGGCTTCATTTCTCCTCTTTGCCTCAGTTTCTCCCATTGTTGATCAACAATGTCCATCAAGCTCCCTTTCTTTACACCACTATTCACTGCCTTATCCTCATCCTCCTGGCCTCAGTTCTGTTCTGAGCCCCAGAGTCTGCCTGGGCCCAGGTGAGAGTTACCTGACCTGCTTTGGCTGCTCCCCCCTCAGCCCTGTCCCCTCACACACTTCTCCACATGCTCAGAAACATAGACACACATGTGGACAAGATGTGCTTCATTGCTTCAAACCTTGTAAAGAAATCTCTGACAGGAAGGGTCCAAATTTTAAAATGCTTAACATATTAGAGTAGACAAAAATTGCTATTTAAAGCCACACTTGTCTTTTATAAGAGGAATTCTTCCTAAAAGAAAAAGGCCCATAGGATAGAGGCCCTGCATGGGTGTGGGGCTGCTATTCTTAGACCCTACTGCTGGCTCTGGGATTCCACTGAGCATCTCACATTGCAAGACTTGAGATGGGAGCCACCTCTTGCCTTTCCCTGGCCAGGTAACCACACAAATAAGAATTTTACATCTGATCTTATTCCACCCTCACAACAGTCCTACGATGGTATTATAACTTTGCCTGCTTGCAAGCAGAGGAAACCAAGGAAAGAGGTGACCTCTCAGGGGATGGTGTTGGCAAGTGGAGAAGCTAGTGTGTGCTGACTCACTTCAGGCATCCCAGACTCTTTGCAATCCCATGAACCATAATCCACTGGGCTCCTCTGTCTGTGGGATTTTTCAGGCAAGAATATTGAAATGGGTTGCCATGCTCTTCTCCCAGGGGTCTTCCACACCCAGGGATCGAACCCACATCTCATGCATCTCCTGCATTATTGGTGGGTTCGTTAGCTGATGAGCCATGTGAGAAGGTCAGGAGAAGCTAGGGTGGAAAGCAGAGCTTCTGCTGTAACCAGCGTCCTTTTCTATCCTCCAGGCCTTGTGTGCTTCTTACAGAGAGTGGCTGTCTCATGAGTGGAAGCTGTGTTGCCCATGTTTATCTAACATCTCCAGACAGAGCCAGAAAAAACCCAGTCCTGAGTCCTTGAGCTGTCCTCCTGGGTCTCAGGCTGACTCTCCCATTCTGTTCACACAGGCTTTCTCCACACAAGATACACTTCAATTGATTAGGTTTCAGTTCTCTAATTTGCAATCATTTTCCAGCCCTGCATTCTCTGAGATTACACATAGGTCACCTTGACAGGAATTCTTGGAGCCTGCAAACTCTTTGGTGACACGTTTAGCAAGCAATCTCCTGGTTTATCTCTAGCTGGCAGACCCAGCCCCAACCATGACAGCATGAGTTTTACCAGTGAAATTTCAGAGAGCAGTCCAATTCTAGGGAGAGAGGTCTTCAGTGCTCTTTCCTTATTTTACTCAGAGTATGATGGATGAGTGATATATTTGATTACTCTGATACACTAGTTCATTTTCTTATTTTATTGCATATAGGTATGCACAGTTTTTGTAGAAGTTAATTAAAGTAGTTAACTAATGACAACCTACTGTACAGCACAGGAAACTCTACTCAATGCTCTGTGGTGACCAAAATGGGAAGGAAATTCAAAAAAGAGGGGATATATATATGTGTGTTCATTCATCTTGCTGTAGAAACTAACACAACATTGTAAAAAAGAAAAAAAAAAACTATACTCCAATGAAAATTAAACACAAACAAAAATAAGTTAGTCTAAATTCTATAAATTGATATTGCCTCTTAGTTTAAGATGCTGTAAAAGTAATAAAATAACAATAAAACCAATGACTAACACATTTTTGAGAACTAAATATCTGGTAGATTGCTAGATGAGTAAATTCATGCCAACTCAACCAGCACTCCCCAGATATGGGCATTCTTTTCTTCTGTTTCTTTGCATTTCCTTAAATCAAATAAGAACCTGAAATTCAGAGAGGCTAAATGATAGTAAGTGACAAATTCAAGATTTGATCATCCCATTGCAAAATAAAGTGATATAGAGATACATTACAGTTTAGATACAGACAATGAGGGTGCAGCCAGAATAAGTAGCCACATTTGTGTGTTCTGGGTATTAATTACATATATTACTTTGTAATATTTTCACTAAAAATCTATGACAGATTTACAAAAGAGAGAAAATTAATTCTTCCTTTTCTTCTCCTCCTTCCTCTCTCCTCTTTCTCCTCCTTCTTCTTAATAATGAAGACTCTTTGAAAACAAGGCCAAGACACTGGGGTTCATTTGTAAATAGCATGAATGTCACTTGGAGCACCAACAGGCACAGTAGAAATGACAAACAAAAAAAAAAATGAAAGGATGGTCCAACATCACCAGGGTCCTGTCAGAGTTGTCCGCACCTGGCAAAAGGTTTTAGAAATTTCTGAGTGAAAAGAGGTTGCAACTAATGTCTCCCTGTGTGGCCCTGTTTTTTTTTTTGTTTTTTTTTTTTTTTTTTTTAACTTTTTATTTTGTATTAGACTATAGCCAATTGAAAATGTTGTAATAGTTCCATGTTGTCAGCAAAGGGACTGAGCCATACATATGCATGTACCCATTCTCCCCCAAACTCCCCTCTCATCCAGGCTGCCACATAACAGTGAGCAAAGTTCCCTGTGCTACACAATAGGTCCTTGTTGGTTATCCATTTTAAATATAGCAGTGTGTACCTGTCCATTCCCAGCCCCCTAACTATTCCTTTTCCCCATCTTTCTCCCTGGCAATCATAAGTTGGGTCAACTGAAGTGTCTGTGTGGCACTGTTTTGATGCAAATGAATTCTGCAGATCTAGTGAGTTCTGTGGTAAAGCCACCTGCTCACCCCACGGTCAGGGAGGCCAGCTCTGAACTAATGCCTTTGTGGTTTGTATAAAGTCCAAAGTCCCTTCCATAATTTGGCTACATCTGCCAAAGTAGAAAAGTGGATGATTTAACAATCCTACACTAGAAAGCTATGAAATAGAAATACTAATAATTAAAAATTTTTTAAAAAGTATGTCAAGACTTAGAAATATTCATTGCAACACTTTTTCTAATACTAAAATATCATTTACAAATAAAATATTTATAATTTCATGACAAGCTATAAGCTATGATACAACTATACTTTACAGCCATTAAAATGGACAGGATGCATTCATGCTTATGCTTATTTAAAGATGCTAAGTCAAAGCTCTCTGAGATATATTTCATGTAGAAAGAAAGTTGCAGAATGATATGTTTTGTATTAAAACAGTGAAAAATGAATAAACTTTAATATTCATAAATATGACAAATACATAAGAAGATATTTATATGTAGATGTACCCTACATGTGGGCTTCCCTTTTGGCTCAGACCATAAAGAATCTGCCTGCAGGGCAGGAAACCAGGGTTTGATCCTTGGGCAAGGAAGATCCCCTGGGGAAGGGAATGGCTACCCACTCCAGTATTCTTATCTGGAGAATTCCATGGACAGAAGAGCCTAGTGGACTACAGTTAATGGGGTAGCAAAAAGTCGGATGTGACTGAGCAACTAACACTTTCACTTTCACAGAAAATGCTCCACTATTACTATCTAAAGGTAATATGTAAAATGATAAAATTTACATATTAGGTATAATAAAATAATTCCTAGTGATAATAAAGAAGGAGCTTCTTTTTTATTTACTATTTCTGCAATATTTGAATTTTTATAATAAGGATATAATAAACAAATTTATTTTGTGACTTTAAAAAAACTTCTAAATTTTAAAAATCAGAAAAAGTTATCTCCCCACACATTGCTAAGTGAGTCAAAACTGACAGCTATAAGCAAACTTAAAGAATGTCCAAAAAAGTAAGCAGCTCATCTAATTTTATCCTGAGTAAGAGCTACTTTTAGGTGACTAATGCCATATACTTAGTGATAAGTCAGCACATTAAAATAGAAGCCAAAGACTCATTGCACTAAGTAGAATTATAATATTTTGGTATACAGTAATGGCCCACATCAAAATGTTGTATAAAATTTACTAAAGAAATGTACATTTTTAACCTTGACATTGACTTTGATTCTATTTTGGATACTCACAGTTCTGCAATTACTGAAGAAATATGACTCTACATAAAATCTAGAGATGATGAAGTTTTACAGGTTGACAGGTAACTGAGGCAATAGAAGCCTCAGTCTACATCTTTGATCTTTATAATTGTAAAAAAAAAAGAAGAAGAAGCATATCTCATAGCTATGTTTTGTTTCCTAGAACCAGTAGGTCTTAAATTGCCTATTAGATATTTTGAAATTAGATGTTATTAATAGGATGGTAGCATCATTGATGGAGAAGGTGATGGCACCCCACTCCAGTATTCTTGCCTGGAGAATCCCATGGATGGAGGAGCCTGGTAGGCTGCAGTCCATGGGGTCGCGAAGAGTCAGACACACTGAGCAACTTCACTTTCACTTTTCACTTCCATGCATTGGAGAAGGAACTGGCAACCCACTCCAGTGTTCTTGCCTGGGGAATCCCAGGGACAGCGGAGCCTGGTGGGCTGCCGTCTATGGGGTCGCAGAGTTGGACACGACTGAAGTGACTTAGCAGCAGCAGCAGCAGCAGCATTGAATAAAAAATACAAAAACAAAAATATCGCTTAATGCTACCCTTGGCAAAGTATTAACTATTGTACTCCATCTAGATTTCTATAAAGTGGTGATGTGATATGTTAGTTTTGAAATATCAATCCCTGATTATAAGTTGTGCTTTCCCATTTTTGTATTTTTCTTTTATTCCTCAGTGTGTGATGCCTTCTTTCATCTCCTATCAGATACACAGCAAGACACTTTATTTAAAAACAATCTGAAACCCAGTCATAGGATTGTTAGTGTAAACAAGTCAATATCAAGTTGCTCCAGTATATATGCTTTCAGTGACAATTTACGGAATAAAAGAGCAGAACATAACCAGCAAGGAGAAGGCATATTTGTCCAGGATGAGAGTATGGGGAGAAAGGGAAAAAAAAAAAAAAAAAAAAAACACCTCATGGATTCATTCATTCACTCAGAAGTTAACATATGAATAACTTACCGTGTGCCAAGCACACTTTTTCCAATGCAAGGCTCTGGCTCTGATTGTATTGCTAGATGCACATGGAAATCGAGGACTGAGAGAGTAAAAACCCTGCGAACCCTAATAATCACTGGAATAGCTCATAAACAGATCTATGAATAAAACACTTCCTCCAGTAGAGATTGTACAATATTATTTTTTTTAAAACAAGAAATAGAGCCTTTATTTTCCAGATTTCAGAATTCCTGCCCCATCTTATGACATTACCTAGTTTGAAGCACCATCGCTGCACTGAGGGTGGGAATCCCAGAGGTAGTGGTTTTGGGGAAATCAAAAGGGGTCTGAAAAGTCAAAGAATAGCTTATATGAAGAAACATCAAAACCATAAACCCTTGGATGTAACCAGCATCATTTTCCCCAAGGCGATTGTCTCATTAAGTCTCCAAGGAAAGGAGTGAAGGGCCCTTGTGAAGGTCAAGGTTCTGGGACTGAATTAGACCTGTCTTTACAAAGAAAACAGCTCAAGGCAAATGTATAAAAATATAGCTTTGGGAGTGGCATGACCACTTCTGACTATGCTTTGATAGCTGAGAGAAAATCAATCTGCCGCAAAAAAGTTCAAACTTTGAGTAAATATTTCTGGTGAGATAATAAAAGGTGGGTAACAGTCAACACTGCAGTAAATATCTGTTAATCCTTGAATGATCATAGCCCAATTTTCAAAAAGACAGAGAGGTAAAAATGCCTTTACCGGAAGTCATTCACCCATTATTCATTCATGGCTTCAGCACCATTTATTAGATAATTTCTTGGTGGCAGAGAAGTGCAATCAAGGGCTAACAGTGATTTGAAGCTCCAGGATACCACACACTGAGTAAAAATGAATAACCTAAATATCCTGCTTTTAAAAAAAAAAAAAAAAAGAACAATAGATTTCCTTTTTTCGATGATCAGATGACCAGAATATAAACTTTATACCATTTTTTCTTTCTATTCTGTGCCATGTCATTTATACAAGGGAGAAGTAAATACAAGAGGCAACGAACAGAGTGACTGAAAATCACATAAAATATCTATGCTTGCTTATGAATAAATTCAAGTATGTCCTGCTATTAAAAAAGAGAGCTTCATCTTAGTTTTACCTGGTTGATTGGATGAGAAAATTTTTCATCCAGGTCCGGGCCATCAAGAGGAGGCACAATTTGGACCATCTTTCTGCTCCTCCATCTCACCACCCAACATTGTTTTTATTGTTCTACAACCATCCTTTGTGTCCCAACCTGTTTCCTTTCAGCCAGATGACTGTTTTTCCACTTCCAAACACTGTCTTGTGAGATCTCTAGGCATGAGCTGTTTGACAACCTCCCTTCCTGCTCTCAGCAGCCCATTCGTCTGAAGTTATTAAGTCAGAAAACACCTGACTGAGAGGAGGTCTAGACGCTGAGTCATTCTATTGAAGAGAAGTTCCTGTGCAAACAATCATTCACTGTGAGACTGTTATTCATTACAAGTTTTCTCATTTCTTTCTTTCTTCGTTTTTAGTTCTTCGACAGGGATGGAAACCCCTGCAGAAATCAGCTCTATAGTATACCTGTTCAGAAGTCTCTTTGATGCTTCCCTTTATTCAAAGGATCATGTTTGGGGTGTTTTCTCCCTCCACTCTCATCCATCTTCAGAGCTGCTTTACTTTCATCTATACTCAGAGCATACTCATTTTTTCTTATTTACTTGGCACCCATCAAACCTCATCAAAGGAAATCAACCCTGAATATTTATGGGAAGGACAGATGCTGAAGCTAGAATACTTTGGCCACCTGATGCAAAGAGCCGACTCATTGAAATAGACTCTGATGCTGGTAAAGATTGAAGGCAGGAGAGGGGGATGACAGAGGATGAGATGGCTGGATGGCACCACTGACTCAATGGAAATGAGTTTGAGCAAACTGCAGGAGATGGCGAGGGACAGGGAATTCTGGCGTGCTGCAGTCCATGTGGTTGCAAAGAGTCTGACACAACTTAATGACCAGACAACAATAACATTGAAATATATGATAGCAAGTAACTCAGTTACAGAGGTTGCTCAAAACAGAATAAAATATTATCAATTACTAGAGTCTTGGAAGACAACTGAGGCTCTACTTGGCTTAGCAGAGAGCAAAATACACCATGCAGTGATTATGATTAGAGATGCCCTGGGAGAGGTCTCTTTGGCATCCTCACTGGCTGCTATGCAAAATGCAAACTTAGCAACTCCTTGGATGCAGTCAGCAAGGGTACTGACTTGGACTCAGCTGGAATTTCCTACTCTATCCCCTTAGACATGTGACTTTATCCAAGACACTTAGCATTTCAGAGCCTTGATTTCCTTTTCTGGGGCAAAGAGTTAATAAAACCAGCCTCAATTGTTGTTGAGATAATTACATGAGATACAGTGTATACAATGCTAAGAAGACTTTAGTATATGAGATTTTTCCCCCATTTCTTTTATTTTTAATTTAATTTTGTTTTATGAAACTTTTAAAAATCAAGTTTGATCCATGAAGCAGGGCACCCAAAACCAGTGCTCTGAGTCAACCTAGAGGTATAGGGTGGGGAGAGAGGTGAAAGGGGGTTCAGGATGGGGGGACAAATTCATGTTGATGTATCACAAAAACCATCATAGTACTATAAAGTAATTATCCTCCAATGAAATAAATATAAAAATTATTGAAATATAGTTGATTTACAATGTTGTGTTACTTTTAGTTGTTCAGTTCAGTTCAATTCAGTCACTTAGTCGTGTCTGAATCTTTGCAACCCCATGAATCACAGCACGCTAGGCCTCCCTGTCCATCACCAACTCCTGGTATTCACTCAAACTCAGGTCCATTGAGTCGGTGATGCCATCCAGCCCTCTCATCCTCTGTCATCCCCTTTTCCTCCTGCTCCCAACCCCTCCCAGCATCAGGGTCTTTTCCAATGAGTCAACTCTTCACATGAGGTGGCCAAAGTATTGGAGTTTCAGTTTCAGCATCAGTCCTTCCAGTGAACACCCAGGACTGATCTCCTTTAGGATGGACTGGTTGGATCTCCTTGCAGTATAAGGGACTCTCAAGAGTCTTCTCCAACACCACAGTTCAAAAGCATCAATTATTCAGCACTCAGCTTTCTTCACAGTCCAACTCTCACGTCCATACATGACCACTGGAAAAACCATAGCCTTGACTAGAAGGACCTTTGTTGGCAAAGTAATATCTCTGCTTTTCAATATGCTCTCTAGGTTGGTCATAACTTTCCTTCCAAGGAGTAAGCGTCTTTTAATTTCATGGCTGCAGTCACCATCTGCAGTGATTTTGGAGCCCCCAAAAATAAAGTCAGCCACTGTTTCCACTGTTTCCCCATCTATTTGTCATGAAGTGCTGGGCGCAGATGCCATGATCTTAGTTTTCTGAATGTTGCGCTTTAAGCCAACTTTTTCACTCTCCTTTTTCACTTTCATCAAAAGGCTTTTTAGTTGTACAGCAAAGTAATTCAGTGAAATATAGATAGATAGACAGATAGATACATAGATATAGATATTCTTTTTTAGATTTGTTTCCACTATAGGTTATCACAGAGTATCCTTTTCTTTTATAAGTTATTACAGAGTATAGTTCACTGTACTATATAGTAGGTCCTTGCTGATTATCTATTTTATATATGGTAGTGTGTATATGTTAATTCCAGACAGGTAATTTATCCCTCTACCACCTTTCCCCTTTGGTAACCATAAGTTTGTTTTCTAGATCTGTGAGTCTGTTTCTCTTTATAAATAAGGTTATTTGTACCGTTTTTTTTTTTTTTTTCCAGATTCCACATATAGACAATATCCTATGATATTTGTCTTTCTCTGACACTTGACATTTTTGAGAGACAATATTATCTAGGACTTGTAATATATCAATGTGCTATCTACTAAATGCTATAGTAGCCCAAGTCAGAATTCTGACTAACTACCAAGAGCAGAAACTTAAGGGACGTTTATCAGGTAAATATGTTTGAGCTTTCTTAGAAGCACTCAGACACCAAAAGAAACATGCCTGTCAGAAACAAAAATTTGAAATGCAAGGAAAGCCGAATCGACCACATGTTATCTAAGAATCAGGTTGGAAGAATGTTAAAGAAAATGATTATTCCCCAATGCTGTTAGATTTTGTCCTTTAAATAATAATGAACACATTTCAAAAAGGCTATGCCAGGTTTCATTCTGAGTGTATATTCCATGTCCACAATCCATGTTACAGACAAAGCTGTTTCATTGTTATTTCACATACAAGGAGCTTCATGATCTGGATTTGACCTTCTTCCATGTCTACATAGTGTGTAAATTGCACACATGAAAACTGCAAAAACTACACTGAGATACTTGTATTTTGGAGAAGTAGCTATTTTTATATCACTTACATTTCTGT
Source organism: Capricornis sumatraensis (assembly GCF_032405125.1). Classification (NCBI taxonomy): domain Eukaryota; kingdom Metazoa; phylum Chordata; class Mammalia; order Artiodactyla; family Bovidae; genus Capricornis; species Capricornis sumatraensis. The sequence goes on along the minus strand of NC_091071.1, from coordinate 121,202,520 downwards.
GTCTGAATAAATGGCAGCACTTAAGTATACTATACTACCTTTAGTTACTTCTTCTGGTTCTTCAAAACTTACCTATACTTTTCCTTGAAATCAACATATCCCAACTCAAGTACACCCTAGGTCTGACAAACCTGTGCTTATATGTATAATCAAACTTATCACACTAATGCATTTATTGCAAAATAGTTAGCCTCTACTATCCCACTGCCCTGAAAGTTCCTCAAGGGTAAGAATTATATGCCCCTGGCTTTCTCTGTATAACAGACTATCAAACTGCCCAGAGTAGGCATTCTTTCAACAAATGATTTAAGAGTAAATGTCAGACGGAATAGTATGCACAGTTGCCTGTATAACAAATTATTTCCCAGAATCACTGATGACAGATTATAGCTTGTCCTAAGAAAATGAAATCTAGAAGAGTTAAATCAGAATCTTTTGGGACTTGCCTGGTAATCCAGTGGTTAAGACTCTGTTTCCAAAGCTGGGGACACAGGTTCATTAACTGGTCAGGGAACTAAGATCCTACATGCCACAGGGCCAAAAAAAATTAGAATCTATTATCTTATGAGAATGATAGAAGGAAATTTCTAATTTCACCTGGGTTGGAAAAGTGAATCAGAAAGCTAATTTGGGTAGGAATTTCATTTCGTATATAGTGATTTACTATATTGCAATGCCTAGATAATATTGTCACTTAACAATGTTACCTATCACATCCTGAAAGGTTCTTAGTATTTTATATACTATATCCTGTATGATCTATATATGAGATGCTCAACATAACTCTAGGACATCCATGGGTGAAGTGGGCATCTTTACAGAGGGACAGTCAGATCATTTCTCTTGATCCTTCATAGGTTAATTGTTGAACAAAACCTACATCTCAAATTAAATGTTTATGCTCTAATCAAGGTTACTTGCTAAATAAAATGACACATGATGAAGCTTTCCCCCTGGCTTTAAAAGGACAGTAAAAGGTTATGAAATATGCCATAACCTAAGTTGCTGGAAGTATGATGGCTCCAGAGTTGAGAAAAAAGTGTTTCTGAGCACAGTTTTGATGATGAAGTTAAGTCAAGAGGAGGGCTTCAAAGGTTAGCGAACAAGTGAGAAAGTCAAAGAAGGGAGACTCTGGAATGACAGTGGATAAGATGATTGATGGAAAGTCCTGGAGAAGGGAGGATAGAGGCACTTCAATACTTGATAGTCTAATTTTCCACTTTTAAGTGGTGTGATGTGATTCTCTCCCTCAGTGTTTACTAAATTAAGTCCAGCTCTGGTCATTTGTTCCCTAGCAAGGGAAGGCACTAAGGCAGCATTCAGTATGGGAAGGGCCTCTCCAAAGGAAAAAGTGAGCGAAGACTAAGTGTTCAACCAAAAAAAAAAAAAAAAAGAAAGAAAATTGAAGGCACTCAGGAGAAACACTTTCCCTTCTCAATGACTCTTTACATTCTAACCACCCTTATCATCTCCGATGATACAGAATAAAACGAAGGTGTTTGCATGTAAGTCTATAAATTCATATGTTTCTAATGTCAGCACACAGCAAAAAGAAGTTAAAGAATCAAAATATAATGAGTGAATCAAACTGCTGGTTGCAGAGGATTTTGATTATGTTTTCCTGGCCACACAATCATGTCACTTTTTCACATGTCTCTCAAGCTTGTAGTTGTCATTTGGGGATCACTTCTCCTCAAAGGTCTATTACATTCATCTATTCAGCTAGCTACCATCAAATTCTACTGTACAAAGGGTAAGACTTTGGGGAAGTAATGTTAAAAGAGACCCCATATTCAAAAAGAAGGAGAGTTATTTTTTATTTGCAGATCTATAAGATGAGATAGAAGGCTCTGCAGGAAAGAGTAGAGTCCCCAAAGAATGGAGACATCCAGTTAACTTTATCTGATTTGCCATGTTAGGAGAAGGAACCCAGGTCACATGACTCAGGCCCCAAGCAGCCTAAAACATTCCGAAGCCATGGACCATGTCGTGGAGCCTGATGGAGCCATATGTTTGATCTTTTCTTACTGAACTAATGTTTAAAGCAGACCTAAAATTTTATCTGAAACGGTCCTTGGTGTTATCAACTAAAACAGTGAAAGAAAAACACTTAAAAGTCATTTCCACTAAGTTGGGAGCAGTTTGACACAGGAATTCTTAACTATACTTGAGCAGTACTTGATGAAACAAGCGCAATTTACAAAATCAAAACCAAAGAAGGTCTTAAATTTTTCAAAACCAAACTGTCTTTGGAAATGTTCTGTGCATATTTTCACCATCACTACAGTGAAAAAACAAGCAATTAACCAGGAGGGCAAAGGAAAAGTAGATGTCATGGCCATGAGAACTAAAAACTAAATTTATCTACAAAAGTAACTTGGTGTTGGGGAGTTCAAATTCTGGATCTTCCTTTTAGTAGATGAGTGAGAAAATAATTTAATTTCTCTGTAATCTACATTCCTCAACCATAAGATGTCAAAGTGAGAAGATCATAAAAAAAAATAATAGGTTTTCTTTCTTTGTCAAATTTATGGTTACTGAAGAGGAAAGGGGGAAAGGATAAATTAGGAGTTCATGATTAACAGATACACACCACTATATATATAATAGATAAACAATAAAGACCTACTGTATAGTACAGGGAACTCTACTCAGTATTCTGTAATATCTTTGTCAACTTTATGGTTACTGAAAGGGAAAGGGGGGAAGGGATAAATTAAATGGGTGACCAATAAATAACTAGTGTATAGCTCAGGGAACTCTACTCAGTATCCTGTAATAACCTGAATGAAAAAGAACCTGAAAAATAATAGCTATATGTATATGTATAATGGGGCTTTTCCCTGTTGGCTCAGCTGGTAAAGAATCCACAGGCAATGCGGGAGACCTGGGTTTGATCGATCCCTGGGTTGGGAAGATCCCCTGGAGAAGGGAACAGCTACCACCTCTAGTATTCTGGCCTGGAGAATTCCATGGACTACATAGCCCATGGGGTCACAAAGAGTCAGACACAATTGAGTAACATTCAAAAAAAAAAATATATATATGTATGACTATATCACTTTGCTATACACTTGAAACTAACACAACATTGTAGATCAAGTGCACTCCAATATAATTTTTTAAATCAAAAAAAGGATCTACTCTATATCACAGGAAACTATAGTTAATAACTTGTAATAATCTATAAGGAAATAGAATCTGAAAAAGATGTATGTGTGTGTATGTATGCCTGTGTGTACTGTACACCTGAAACTACCACTACATTTTAAACCAACTGTACTTTGATTAAAAATACAAAAGAATTAATGGGTTGTTATGAAGGTTAAATCGATGTTCAATAAGCATAAATTCTCTATTTTTACTGGCAATAATAGGGTTGGCTGGTGGCTGGGTCATTCATCAGTGAGACAATGCAACAATAAAGAAACAGTCTGTGTAATTACACATCCTTATTTCCCATATTTTTTCCAAAAGCCTATATTCTACACATTATAGAAATGCCAGCTAAATGCAAAGCTAAATATTACATTTCATTCTTATGTTGAAAATGGAATGTTGAGACTATAAGATGATGGTGTTGCCACATGCTTTACATTACAAACTTTAGTAATAGCCCTGAAAGTACTAGGACTGGCAATTTCCAGAGTTAAAAACAATCACCATCATTAAGAAGCCTTAGTTCATATGGAATTTCTCATTCATGTTCCTTTATTTTATGGGCTATTTTATGCATCTCTTAGTGGGCTTCCTCCACAAGTGCAGAGAGATCTGCATTCCCATTACCATTCATCCTTGTCAGCATCACAGTTGCAAAAGTGTCGAATGTCCAGGCAGCTCTCATCCAGGCCACAGTCGCATTGCTGAACTCCTGGAGGGGCGCCTCCCCAGTAGGGTTGCCTTTCATTGGACCGCCCAATCCACCAGGTCAATGGAGTTCCATCTGAAAGACAAGACGCTTCACAAGTCAGAATGGAGCAAGCTTGACATAGCACAGAGGGTGTCACAGAAACTGAGATGAAAATGTCTTGAAGAATATATGTACATTGTATGTACATGTATACAAATACTTTTCATGAAAGTATTTATATGAATATTTGTGTATAGATATCTATGTGTATACATACATACACACACACACACGCACGCATATATACAGAGAGGCAAGGAAAGAGAGAAAGAAAGAGATAGGAAAAAAGAAAAAAAAAGGAAGGAAAAGGGGGAAGAAAGAACAGAAGAAAAGCAAGCAAGGAAGGAAGAGAGCAAAGAATATATATTTATATTTATATATATATACACACACACAGACATATCTCCCCCCCTCCCTCTCTTCCTTCCTCTCTTCCCTTCCGTTTTTTCCTCCCCTTTCTTTCTTCCTTTTTTTTCTTTTTTCCTATCTCTTTTTCTCCTTCCTCTTTCTTGCTCTCTCTCTCTCTCTCTCTCTCTCTCTCTCTCTATATATATATATATATATATACACATACACATATATATCCATACCCATATATACATATATACATATATATATATATATATATATATACACTTTTGTGAAAAGAATCTCTAGAGAAGAATATTGAGTTCTCACAATGTTCAGACGCAGAGTCACAAGCTCAAATGCTAATCAAATCTGGCAGGCATATCACAATTGAGTACACTGAGCTAGATTTTAGACCAACAAAATTGAATATATACAAAAATCAATTTTCTTTTAAAGTTACAAAAGGATAAACAATAGCATGAGGGCCAAAATTACCCTGATCTTAGTTCTCAGTGGGGAGGGGTACACATGGAAGTCGGGAAGGGAATGTTAGCTCAGAGGACAAGATGGCTCTGTTTTACGCCCCCCACCCCCCCCGCCCCACTGATTTCTGTCATGACAAAGACTAGCTCCAAGGTTATCATATCTTTTGATTTTGTTTAAAAAGTCATAATATTTCAAGTAAAAAGATTTGGACAAAAATATTATGAAAGTAAATACTGCATGGGTCAATGAAATCCCTTTGTATGTCATATTTAACCCATACAAAGCTAGTATGTAACCTCTAATTTGTGGTTTATGGAATTAATAGAAAACTTTTTTTGAGTCTTGTCCCTCTCATTTTTTCTTTGCAAAGTTTAGCTTAGTAATATATGTTGAAGTTATCCTCTCTAATTAAAAATATTTATAGATAAAAATATTATCCAGAAGATGATAATATATCCAAAACAACAGATATATATAGGCAGAGATGTAAGTGTTATATACCTTAGGTTGAAAGAGGTTAAGCTTAGATTCTTTTTGGGAATGGCTGATCTGTTTCTGTTTGGCATACAATAGGCACTTAATGTGTATTTATCTTTTGAAAATGAAAGAAACAATTATTAAAATCTATTTTCATGATTTATCATTTTAAACAGAATAATAACATTTATCTGAGAATGTTATTAGCTTAGAATTTTGCCTTGTCAAGATTTGATTTAATATACAACTCCTGATGTACAAATATATAATTTATAAATTATTTATGTATACAAATAGAAACAAGTTTCTCTGAATTGGTTTAACTGCAAATATCCTTATGGAAATCACTGAGGCAAATAAGAAGAGAATGACAATCTAAAGCTTCCAAGAACCTGCAAATAATGAGGAAAAGATAAAATGGGTAGTATGAAAAGCAAAAGCATCTTAGGGATGCTGAGTTGGGGAAAGACAGACTGAAGGACTGTCCTCACCTGAAAAATACTACTTTCACTCTAAAATGTTTCAATTCCCATAGGTATACTCATGTGGATATATGGCAGAAACCAACACAATATTGTAAAGCAATTATTGCTCAATTAAAAACAAATAAAAAAAAGAATTCTTGAGTTTCTATCCTCATAGAACTGCTCTGAATAAAATTATGTACACAAGAAAAAATAAAATAAAATGTTTCAATTCCCTTTATTACCTTTTTAGTTAGAATTCCAGTTAGAGATGTCTGTTAACCACTGTCTTCTTTTTAAAGAATAATTCTAAATCAATTTTACTTTATTCCAAATAGCTGTAACTCGTTGGACACTGGTTCAAATGAACTGCTTTGTTTCTCACCACAAGCTCAGATAAGCCATATTCAAGTGGGTTTATTTAGAGCAAGAAGCATTTTCAGGCCTGGGGTAAGCTTAAGTGGATCATTCCAGTGTGTGAGTCCAGGTAACACAGGGGTAAAACATTATATGTTTAGACTTTCCTGGTGGTATAGTGGATAAGAATCATCCTGCCAATGCAGGGGACATGGGTTTGATCCCTAGTCCAGGAAGATTTCATATTCTGCAAGGCTACTAAGCCCATGGGCCACAACTACTGAGCTTGCATGCTGCAACTTCTGAAGCCTGTGTACCTAGAGCCTGTGCTCCCAAATAAGAGAAACACTCATAATGAGAAACCCATGGACAAAAATGAAGAGTAACTTCTGCTTGCAGGTACTCCTGTGTACAGCAATGATGACCCAGAGGAGCCAACAATAAAAACAAACCAAAAAAAGTCTTGTGTTTGAATAAGTTTTCCCAAGTTGACTTTAAGTACAAGAAATGGGAAGAAATCTCTCCACTTCTCTCTCTTGGAACTGTCCAAACCTCTCCTCCATTGTGTAGAATCTTGATCATAGTGAAGTTTGATGTCATCATGGATTATTTTTATTTGTAAGCAAACCAAGGTTGCAATCATATTAATAGTGTTATTATCAGTGGTTTTAGTTCTGAAAAACCATCTTGAGCATGCAAGCTGGTGCAAATGTTGCCATCTAGTAGTTTCACTAGTTCTTATTCGGTACCTTATTCCCCTAGAGGTACCATTAGCATCCCAAGATTTTGTTTTGCTTGGAATCTATCAGTGCCTGTACCAGTGAAACTTGGAGTTCCCTCCTCATATCTGGAAATCATTATAAAAATTGCAAATTGTTTTGACTGATTGAATACCAATGAGCAAAAATTTAAAGATGGGAAACATAGGGAATAAAGACAAAACACACACACACACAAATTTGAAATCAGGAGCTTAAAATTATGGTTTAATTTTGGGCTTCCCTTGTAGCTCAGTCAGTAAAGAATCTGCCTGCAATGCAGGAGACCTGGGTTCATTCCCTGAGTTGGGAAGATTTCCCCTGGAGAAGGAAATGGCAACCCACTACAGTATTCTTGCCTGGAGAATCCCATGGACAGAGGAGCCTGGCAGGCTACAGTCCATGGGGTCGCAAGAGTCAGACACAATTTAGCAACTAAACTACCACCAATTATCTTCTTAGATGCCCCATGTTTGTGCTTATTCCCCTGAAGAGTACAAGTTGAAATACAACAAATGGAGAAACTGAGGATTAAAAAGGGTGACTGATTTGCCTTCATTCAAGGCCCTAATGATGTAGTCAGGAAGAGAACTGGCACCCTTTCTCCACATTTTGGGCATTGAAAAGATTGAATTCACAGCATGTGGTATCGTGGGGCTCTTGCAAGTGCTAAATATCCCTGCCTCATTGATGTCTTCATCTTGCTACTTGCTTTGGTCCCTGGAACAGGGGTGGGATGGGGTGAGAGGTGGGAGGGAGGTTCAAGATGGAGGAGACATATGTATACCTATGATGGATTCATGCTTATATATGACAGAAATCAATACAATATTGTAAAACAATTATCCTCCAATTAGAAATATTTTTTAAAACAATGAGGTTATATCAGCTTTGTGTCTAGACCTTAAGAAGCATGCATTTTTCCTCTGCTCCTGGGAGCAGGATGTCTCTGACATGGCAGGAGAACATATTTGAGATGGTCACAGCCTCTCCAGGGGAACCTAAGGATGTTGCACATGGAACACCTGTCCTATGTGACACTCAGACCTGTGAGCATAAGTCCTGAGCATTGCATGCCACTGAGTTTGGCAACAGGCAGCATAGCATTATTATGACAATCATTGATAAAATGCAAATCAAATATCAACGACATTCAAAAATTCAGTTGGATGATGCAGAAATAAACACAATGATCAACAATGGTCCTCCTTTCAATTGCAATTCGGTTAGAAACGTGAATAAAGAGGCACACAAGAGGATGAGGAAAATACAGAGAAACATCAATTCCGTTATGGCCCAACTAATTTTCTATCTTCTGAAGCATAAATGGAAGCAGTCCGAGCAGACATTTTAGCAACTGCTCAGGAAGTACCTTTCTTTACTCTCACATGTTCCTTACTTGAACCTAATCTGGGTTTATTCCTAGTCCGTCCCAACTCAGTTCCAATTATTGGTAGCATAACCCTGACTCTCAGGCCGCTTTTGCCCCCTTCAAACATGATGCTTGGATCTTCCTGCAATTTAGAGAGCAGTTTCCCCCAATGGTCATCATTCTGTCTCCGCTCTTCTTGTTTCAATGCTCTCACTCATGCATTACTTTGTAGTTCTGCATAGAACTTTGGAGAAACTATTTCCATGGCCGATCACTGGCTGTCACCTGCCACAGCCTCCACCCATTGGTGATGTAAGAATTAAGGTTTATATATGTATATATGTATCTGTGATGGAGGTGGTATCCTGCGCTTCAGGCAGATTGTTTACCAACTGAGTCACCAGGGAAGCCACTGTATATACACACATATATAAATATATATGATTTATAAAAAACAATATGACTAAATAAAATGATATATATTATTAGTGTGCATTACATTATATTATATATAATCATTCCATTCAATTATTTCTTAAATCTATGCTGTAAACATCATGGGGAGATATCCTAATTATATAAAGTTCAATACACTTTCACTGTCCCAAGGGGGCTCATAACATTTAGGGAAGAAGGTTATATACACAATTAAAAGAAATGCAAGTCAAAATGAGTTTAGGGTCAAAATATAGCAATTAATAAAATGGTAGGAAAGTCCAGAAGAAGAAACCATGAATTCTGTCCAAGATTCCTGAAAAATGTTTCACATAAATTGTTTACGTTCATGAAAATAGAAATGATAACATTTGACTGGAGCCTTTGTGTTGTGGGAACTTCAGCAAATGGTACCACCAAAGAAAAAGATATGAATAACAGACACAAGGAAAGGAATCCAATTTTCCCTACAGCATCATTAGTGAGCAACTGTTTGAAATAATGAGATTTCTGTACACACTAAAGATACGTTATTTCACTGATGGTATTTAAAGCATTTTGAGCTTAAAAATAAGAAAAAAGGATCCACCAAAGTTTTAAGGACAAATAGTTACAGTGATCACACCCAAACGTTTCATTTTATGATCAAAACATCAAAATGTTGATTTAGGAAAAAAAATTCTGAAAACCAAAGTCTTTCACATTATCTTTTTTTCTAAAAAGAATGTAATTTATAAGGAAACATTGAGACAGAAAGAAAAACAATGTCCTCCATATCACAAAATAATGTTAGGCATTCATCAAAGTCAATCTTGGTCTTACCACGTGCTGGTCTGGATCGTTAAATCAGAACATATGTCTAATAGTGTGATTAAAAGCTAGTCAGTGACATTAGAAATTAACATTTTTATAATGTTGTTCAACATTCTTTTCTCCCTGCCTATTTAATTGAAGCGAGCCCCAAAAGGAGGGGGGTGCAGAAAAGATTAATGATACCACCTCTCAAAACAAATGATAAAAGTCATTTCGCTGAGGTCATTTCAACCTAAACTGAACAAATCTCTTTAGAATGTGCCATAGGGATCCTTCATGTTGAGGCAAAGAGGTAGACAAAATGATTCATTTAAATGATTCTATCTGCATTATTTTAATTTGTGGAAGAATATAATGACTCTTGGCATTTTGATAGTATATTTTATTGGGAGAGTTGTAATGAAGAATCCTAGCAAGGTTTAATGACTTGTTCAAAGTCACATAGTCACTGAAGGCAAATCTGGACGCAAGGCTCTGAGTCCCTGAAACCCTCATGTCCCGAACAACTATCCTCCCAAAAACTCACAGACCTTCTGACTTTTTAATGTGCTAAAAACATATGAAGATAATGTGAGTCTTTCAGGGAAAAATGTCAGCTAGTGAAAATGGCAATTGTTATAAATTAATAAGAACTGGTAGTACTAAATGAACACTGTATTATGGCAATGTGACCTTTAGTTTGTTACACAATTTCTCTGATAGGACAAACTTGAAAGTAGTTTCTAGAAGTGGGGTGACAAGAATGGTGGGGGATTTCTGCAAACACATCAAACTAATGTGAGAAGAAAGAAACTGTCATTGTGTTAAGACCCAAAGATTTGGGGAGAAGCTTATTTATTACTATAGTATGAATTAACCAATAATGATCAACATACTAAATAATTAATGAATGGGAAACAAATTTAGAAAATAAGATAATGTCTACACATGCTCAGAAAGAGAGAATTGCAAGAAAAAAAGAAGCTGTGTATTAAGGCTTACGAAGCTTCCCTTGTGGCTCAGCTGCTAAAGAATCTGCCTGCAGTGAGGGAAACCTGGGTTTGATCCCTGGGTTATATGGGCGCAATAAAGGACAGAAACGGCATACACCTAACAGAAGCAGAAGATATTAAGAAGAGGTGTCAAGAATACACAGAAGAACTATACAAGATAACAATAATGGTGTGATAACTCATCTAGAGCCAGACATCCTAGAATGTGAAGTCAAGTGGGCTTTAGGAAGAATCACTACAAAAAAAGGTATTCTAGGTGATGGAATTCGAGTTGAGCTATTTCAAATCCTAAAACATAGTGCTGTGAAAGGGCTGAACTCAATATGCCAGTAAATTTGGAATACTCAGCAGTGGCCAAAGGACTGGAAAAGGTCAGTTTTCATTCCAATCCCAAAGAAAGGGAATGCCAAAGAATGTTTAAACTACCATACAATTGCACTCATCTCACACGCTAGTAAAGTAATGCTCAAAGTTCTCCAAGTCAGGCTTCAACAGTACATGAACCATGAACTTCTAGATGTTCAAGCTGGATTTTAAAAAGACAGAGGAATCAGAGATCAAATTGCCCACATCTGTTGAATCATCAAAAAAAGCAAGAAATTTCCAGAAAAGCATCTATTTCTGCTTTACTGACTATGCTAAAGCCTTTGATTGTGTGGATCACAACAAACTGTGGAACATTCTTAAAGAGATGGGAACACCAGATCACCTTACTTGCCTCCTGAGAAATCTGTATGCACGTCAAGAAGCAACAGTTAGAATCGGACAAGGAACAACAGACTGGTTCCAAATTGGGAAAGGAGTATGTCAAGGCTGTATATTGTCACCCTGCTTATTTAACTTATACGCAGAGTACATCATGTGAAATGCCAGCCTGGAGGAAGCACAAGTTGGTATCAAGATTGCCAGGAGAAATATCAATAACCTCAGATATGCAGATGACATCATCCTCATGGCAGAAAGTAAAGAACTAAAGAACCTTTTGATGAAAGTGAAAGAGGAGAGTGAAAATGTTTGCTTAAAACTCAACATTCAGAAAACTAAGATCATGGCATCTGGTCCCATCTCTTCATGGCAAATAGATGGGGAAAGAATGAAAACAGTGGGAGACTTTATTTTCTTGGGCTCCAAAATCACTGCAGATGGTGATTGCAGCCATGAAACTAAAAGACGTTTGCTCCTTGGAAGAAAAGCTATGACCAACCTAGACAGCATATTAAAAAGCAGAGACATTACTTTGCCAAGAAAGGTCTATTTAGTCAAAGCTATGGATTTTCCAGTAGTCATATATGGATGTAAGAGTTGGACTATAAAGAAAGCTGAGTGCCAAAGAATTGATGCTTTCGAACTGAGGTGTTGGGGAAAAAGCTTGAGAGTCCCTTGGACTGCAAAGAGATCAAACCAGTCCATCCACAGGAAATCAGTCCTGAATATTCATTGGAAGGACTGGTGCTGAAGCTGAAACTCCAATACTTTGGCCACCTGATGCCAAGAGCCAACTCATTGGAAAAGACCTTGATGCTGGGAAAGATTGAAGACAGGAGAAGAAGGGCAGAGAATGTAATGGTTGGACAGCATACCTGACTTGATGGACATGAGTTTGAGTAAGCTCTGGGAGTTGGTGATGGATAGGGAAGCCTGGCATGCTGCAGTCCATGGTGTCACAAAGAGTCGGACATGACTGAACTGAACTGAATTGAAGGCTCATGTGTCTGTTTTTTATTAATAGTCTTAATTTTTAAGAAATCTAGCACCAATTGAGCATTTAACTATTCCAGGTAGTTATATTCACTTCCTATATCCTAGTTCAATCAATTATCTAATTTTGCAGATGAGGAAACAGAGCTATTAGACAGATGATGCATTACTTATCCAAGGTCACACAGGAGTCAGTGACAGACCTTTGCCAAAGCCACAGTATTCTCTTGTAGGTGATTACAATATGCTCTTGTTCCATCCCATAAAAGGTATTCTTATAGCATGAAACAGGGTCTTCAACAGTCTCCATCAGATAATTTGTCCCTCTGATTAAAAATCCTCTAGTATTCTCATACATGTTCTTTCAGGTTTACTGTCTCTACCCAAATCTAGCTTCTCATGGGTTTTTACAGTGGCTGATCATGTTCTGTCATGTTCTGAAATTTGATCCTGAAATTAAATCTCATCTCTTCCCAGTTGACCTTATTTAAAATACTGAGAAGTCACTCCATCATTTTCTCAGGTGTACTTACGGCCACTTGAAATCATACTTTTGTTTGTTTGTTGTTCATTTGTTTAACATGGTCCTCATATGTCATTCAGTTCAGTTCAGTTCAGTTACTCAGTCATGTCTGACTGTTTGTGACCCCAGGAACCACAGCACACCAGGCCTCCCTGTCCATCACCAACACCTGGAGTTCACGCAGACTCACGTCCATCAAGTCAGTGATGCCATCCAGTCATCTCATCCTCTATCGTCCCCTTTTCCTCCTGCCCCCAATCCCTCCCAGCATCAGAGTCTCTTCCAATCAGTCAACTCTTTGCATGAGGTGGCCAAAGTACTGGAGTTTCAACTTTAGCATCATTCCTTCCAAAGAAATCCCAGAGCTGATCTCCTTCAGAATGGACTGGTTGGATCTCCTTGGAGTCCAAGGGACTCTCAAGAGTCTTCTCTAACACCACTGTTCAAAAGCATTAATTCTTTGGCACTCAGCTTTCTTCACAGTCTAACTCTCACATCCATACATGATTGTGGAAAGGGCTTTTAAGTCTTGTTCACTACTATATCTTCATCATGTAGAATGTTCCTGATTTGTGCAAAGAATTAAATAAGTATTTGGTGAATCAAAAAATAACTAAATGCTATTAATAAAAAAGAAAAGAAATATCAGTATAGAAGGATTTCACACAAATCATATAAATTTTTTTCAGAAACACATATGATTATATTGCACTTAGTCTTTATAGAAATATATGCATCTTTGGCATTTTATGCCATCATTGAAGACATCAAGCATTTTGTGTCATTTTAGTGATAGACCCAGAGCATTATCTATCATGCTTATAAATGTGCCACAGAAAGAGATCACAGAACATAAAAGTGTCCATGTACCAGGTCATTTGTGTATTTAACAAAATGACATAAAATATCTGGACAAAACACTTGTCTGGTTAGAGTATAAAAATATAGAACAAATACAAACCTTGCCATTAGGATCCTCATAGTGTAGTAGATGAGAAAAAAAGTTAAAAATCACTTTTAATGCAAGTTAGAATAAAATAAATTTGAAGTAGAATTTTAAGCAACATATGAGAAGTCAAGAGAAAAAAAAAAAAGGCTCATGTTTAGTGAAGAGGACAGTTGTGGAGAAAACTCCAAATTCATCCCTATATTGAATACACTTGCCATTTCTGTTTTCCAACCAGCAAAATAAAGTTAGTTTTCCATACCATTAGCCTTCATAACCAGGTTCACACTGCTTGTCATTTAGCTCTCCTAACGCCGAAGAATTAATGCTTTTGAGCTGTGGTGTTGGAGAAGACTCTTGAGAGTCCCTTGGACTGCAAGGAGATCCAATCAGTCCATTCTGAAGGAGATCAGCCCTGGGATTTCTTTGGAAGGAATGATGCTGATGCTGAAACTCCAGTACTTTGGTCACCTCATGCAAAGAGTTGACTCATTGGAAAAGACTCTGATGCTGGGAAGGGTTGGGGGCAGGAGGAGAAGGGGATGACAGAGGATGAGATGGCTGGATGGCATCACTGACTCGATGGACGTGAGTCTGAGTGAACTCCGGGAGTTGGTGATGGACAGAGAGGCCTGGTGTGCTGCGATTCATGGGGTCGCAAAGAGTCAGACACAACTGAGTGAATGAACTGAACTGAACTGAACTGAACACCTCTGTGAAGTTTTTCATTTTTATTTTACAGAAAAATTGAAGCTAATAAAGGATTAGTACATTTTTCAAGATCACACAGATAGGAAGATGAATTTAGATCTTGCAGGTCAAACTCCAATACTGTTTATTGTATGTTATAAAACCTATTCCTATGATAGACTGAAATAAAAACACATCATAAGTCTTCACAAAAATTGTTCTTAAATTGAGATTATGAGTGTGCATCAAATAATTATTGGTAAAACTACAGGGTATTATTGCATATGTATTTCCATTATCTTAGGACTATTTCAAACTGCATTGTTCTCCTATTTATTATTTATCTAACAATCAAACAAAAATGCCTGCAAACACAGGTATTCTAATGATTAACATTGTTTCCAAGACTGATTTACCCAAACTCCTATAATTTTGCTTAATAACTACCTAAGGAAGTGACAGACCAATCTTATAACCAGGAACCTACTGAGATTTATCTCTAGAAATCTTAGTTTCTCATAATGTATTTGCTGTCTGACTTTTTAATCAGAATAATCTGGTGTGCTTCTAAGATTTTAGATTCACTGCAGCTTTTCCCAGACACTCATGGAGTGAAGTCCCAAATTCTCTGTTTCTATCATACTCATAAAGTGATGCTGAACTACTACACACTAAAATTTTAGAATCACTAGTTACAAGGTTCATATTCAAACTGCTAAAATAACCCTTTTATTTTTGAAAAAAAATATTGTATTTAATGACACTACAGATTGTTAGTACTAGTAAGGTTAGCTTCAGATTTAATTCCATTACAGAATCACACGCAGTAGGTTGTATTTGTTCCAGCTAACAAAAGATATCATGATAGGAGAAAATGAATAAAATACATAACAGAAATTAAGCTTAACTTGTAACTGAGAAAAAGGTCACTGAAATTTTTATGAACTAATTCTCATATTTTGTCTTTGTCTAATAGAAAAATGGTTAGTGTACATGTGATTCTGCTAATCGTCTCTTGAATCCCCTAGAAGCTTCTCAGAGAATCATCTCCAGTTTCTCTAGCCCCTCAGAGAAGTATCTCCCACAGTTATCCATCCTTCTCTAGCCCCCATCTCCATCCCATTCAGTTCTTTTTATTTAGCAAGTTCTGTTTCACACTTTGGAAAATTAGGGAGGGTCAGTTCAAACTCTCTTAATTTTCTTCTACTCTGTCTCACAAAGAAGAAGAAGGAAAAAAATGGCTCTTTTAGCTTCCTATGTCAAATGTCTCCCATGCTCACTTTTCATCTGCTTTGATGAAAAGATGATGAAACTAGTCCTCTATCTATTCTATTCCTTTATATGTCTACTCATTGATCTTTCCGCTCATCCATCCCCTTAACTATTTTCACCAGAATCCTTCCCACTCACAACTCTTTTATGGGCCTGACCCTTGGAGATATGAAACATTTTTCTTTGTCTCTCTTCATAGATATTTCATCTATTACTTATACATGAATGTCTAAAAAGTCTCGATTTCCCAGACCTTCATTCTTTTCTGGATTCTTTGGTGGACACAACAGTTCCATCAGTATGTTCCAGTATTTCTTACAAAGAATGAAGAGTATTTATTACTTGTTCTCCTATGTGTATATATGTAAAATATGCACATAGAAGTATTCACATATTCATATTCCCCAATAGCTCCTGATCTTTTATGAAATAAGGCACTCAATAAATCAATAATTGTGTGTTAAATAAAGTGAGAAAGAAGTAAATGTTGTGTTGCTAATCAAAATGCCATTGTGATCAGTCATGTTGATAAACCACCTCTAAATCTTTGCTAGTGTTTAACAAGGCAACAACTAACCCACTGAGGTTTATAGCATGAATCTTTCAACAATATTATAAACTCTTTCTGAGGATGACATATTTTGTGGGACTTCTTGTGTGAAAAATTTGTAACAGAGGGAGAGAATGCTGATGATGTAAGCACTTTATCATTTTCTATTGTTTAATCAACTAAAACAAATTCCATGTAAACTGCAGAAAGTTAGAAATAAACAAAGATAAGAAGATAAAGAAAATGAAAGACCTAACCTGAACCTTTTATGTAAATGTCTACATGAGCAAGTTTTTCAAATTATAATAAGTCAGCAAATTCATCAAAGAGAACATGAAGGAGACAAAGTGAGCTTGCTTTGCACAGTGCTAATGAACCAACAACAAACCCCTATTCATTTATTTCTGTACATAACTGATGGTTGTAAGTCTCATATTCATTAGAGGCCTGAACAAGACACAGACAGAAAGTTGATGGAGCTCACAGATCACACCCATTAGGAAGGGTTGGAAACAGTGCAAGGCATCCGCATAAGAAGAGTGGGCACAGAGCAGCTCTTGCAATGAATAAAATATGAAGAACTTGGCAATTACACAGACCAGAGAGAAGTGGCCAGAGGATCATCAGCATAATGATAGCAATAAAAACAGGATTTCATGCTTGTATCTCCTATTTCACATCCCCAAATCTGAATAATATTTATTAACCACTCTCCTGTTTATGGTTTTTTGCAGGGTACATAACAAAAAATAAAGCAAGGCTATGAGTTTCCTGCCTTCAAGATTTTTTTTTTTCTGTTTCATGAGTGCCCATAAAGGTCATTTAATTATTCTGAAAGATATCCTACAATCGGAAAATATATGAAAGTGGTAATTTCAGTTTGTGAATAGGAATATGCCATTTAAGAATGCTTTGTATTTTAAACATTAGATAAAATGACCAGTTGAAAACATTGATTAACCATTTTGTCCATACATTGCTAAATAAGAAGTGAAAAAAAAAATTAGCTAGTGTTTACTTAGGACTTACAATGTACCAGTTGTTATGTCTCTTCATCATAAAAGGTGGAAAGCAACCAATGATATTGCAAGAGGTTGACAGTTATCTACCTAAGGGCAGGGATAATAATTAGTAATCATTATTTATCCAGCAAATACTAGACATTAAGCAATTCTTTAAATAACAATTGAATATGTATTTATTACACATACATATTATATTATACATTTTTTGGATTTCCCAGAGGGTTCATTGGTAAAGAATTTGCCTACCAATGCAAGAGATACAAGAGATACAGGAAGATCCCCTGGAGTAAGAAATGGCAACCCACTCCAGCATTCTTACCTGGAAAATTCCATAGAGGAGCCTGGTGGACTACAGTCCAGGGATCACAAAGAGTCAGACATGGCTGAGCAACTTGAGCACACTCATAATTCTACATTTATGTTTGTAGATATATATGTCTATACACACACAGTATTTAGTGCACTATCCTACTTAAAATATGTTACAGTATAAACACTCTTAAAGATAATTCCAATATTATTAATTACCCCAAATATTAATTATTTTACCTAAGATTTGAGACAGGAGCATTATCAAGAACTGCATTGCTGTATTGCTCCCAGCCAAGCACATATTTCATCAGCTGACATGATGTGGGGCTTCATCTTCAAGAGTCACTTTGTTGCTATCAGGAGGAAAAGCTAAGTGGTTGGAAAAAATGTGATACACTACATCTAGACACAACTCCAGTGCTGGCAGACCTCCTCCTTGTCTCCTATCAGTATGTACCATTAATGGAGGTGACTTCTAGGATCTCAGTCAATAGGAACAAGTCAATTAAGGGCCCTTTCAGTTGATAGCTAATGCACTGTTGGCTGCTCTTTGAAGTCTAGAATCAAATTAAAGAAATGAGTATATTACTGAGGGGGAAATAAATACTTCCAAGGGTTAGCAGGTTTCTAGGAGTGATTAAAGCAAGACCTAAGACCCAGGCCTCATTTTTGGTTATACGGAATATATTACAAAATAGAGGATATTGTCATATCCAAAGTATATCTAACGATTCTGGAATTGTGAATAACAACTATTTCAATTGCTGCGTATAATAAGTCATGCCATTGTTTTATGTACCGCAGAAACTGAAAATCTACTACCAGTTCAACTAAGGGAGTGAAGTGAGTGAGTGAAAGTCTTTCAGTCATGTCTGACTCTTTGTGACCCCATGGACTATACAGTCCATGGAATTCTCCGGGCCAGAATACTGGAGTGAGTAGCCTTTTCCTTCTCTGGGGGATATTCTCAATCCAGGAATCAAACCCAGGTCTCCCGCATCACAGGCAGATTCTTTACCAGCTGAGCCACAAGGGAAGCTCAAGAATACCGGAGTGGGTGCCTATCCCTTCTCCAGAGGATCTTTCTGACCCAAGAATCAAACCAGGGTCTCCTGCATTGCAGGCGGATTCTTTACCAACTGAGCTATCAGGGAACCCCAGTTCAACTAAAATCCATCATTAATTATAATATTTACTCAAATTCCAGAGATACTAAAAACGTACAGTGAATGCTGGTTTTGATTATGTCTACATATAGGCAAGCCTCCCATGACTCATTTCATCTGCAATTAATCCTTTTTATTTAGTCAAGAAAATTACCTAGTATTTATTTACTTATGCTAGTTGTACATATAAGAAAGATAAAGAATGTTTCCAGCAGAAAACAATGACAGAAAATCCATCAGGATTCTAACAGATTTCTTATGAACAATAACCACTGTTTACCTTAAATTAGACATGTAATACCAATATTTTGAAAAATATCTAAACACCAGAGTTATCAAATAAGAAAAGCATAATACATGTGGTAATTTCAAAAGAGGGTCTGAAAAGTCTCCAACACTCCCCTTCCTTTAAATCAGGGTGGGCTTGTGCCTACTGCAACCAAGAAGGCAGGACAGAAGTAACACCAAGTGACTTGGCAGACAAGGTCCAAAAAAGCCCTGTGCAGTAGTTGCTGGACTATGATTTCATGAGAGACCCTTGCTCATTACATCCTAGAGTACCCTTATCCTGACTGCATACCAAAGAAGTGAGGAGCCCATGCACTAGTCTGAGAATGTCTTTTGGATGGATAAAAGAAGATAGCTGTTATAAACAGGATTATCATTTGGTTTATTTGAAAAATTAGATTATAAAGAACTATTCAACTATCTTTTGGGGGAGTTACTAGATTCCCTAGATTTCATTTAGAAGATTCAAAAGGACTTCAGTTCAGTTCAGTTCAGTTCAGTTGCTCAGTCGTGTCCGACTCTTTGCGAGCCCCTGAATCGCAACATGCCAGGCCTCCCTGCCCATCACCATCTCCCGGAGTTCACTCAAACTCACGTCCATCGAGTCCGTGATGCCATCCAGCCATCTCATCTTCTGTCATCCCCTTCTCCTCCTGCCCCCAATCCCTCCCAGCATCAGACTCTTTTACAATGAGTCAACTCTTTGCATGAGGTAGCCAAAGTACTGGAGTTTCAGCATCAGCATCATTCCTTCCAAAGAACACCCAGGACTGATCTCCTTCAGAATGGACTGATTGGATCTCCTTGCAGTCCAAGAGACTCTCAAGAGTCTTCTCCGACACCACAGTTCAAAAGCATCAATTCTTCGGTGCTCATCTTTCTTCACAGTCCAACTCTCACATCCATACATGACCACTGGAAAAACCATAGCCTTGACTAGACGGACCTTTGTTGACAAAGTAATGTCTCTGCTTTTGAATATGCTATCTAGGTTGGCCATAACTTTTCTTCCAAGGAGTAAGCGTCTTTTAATTTCATGGCTGCAATCACCATCTGCAGTGATTTGGGAGCCCAAAAATAATAGTCTGACACTGTTTCCACTGTTTCCCCATCTGTTTCCCATGAAGTGCTGGGCCAGATGCCATGATCTTTGTTTTCTGAATGTTGAGCTTTAAGCCAACTTTTTCACTCTTCTGTTTCACTTTCATCAAGAGGCTTTTTAGTTCCTCTTCACTTTCTGCCAAAAGGGTGGTCTCATCTGCATATTTTACAATGATCTTAAAGTTTTTAATTTAATATTTATATGCCTCATATTTTACTAAAAATGTCACCTCTTTCGTGAAGCTTTCTTCAATTAGCTATAGATAGCTCCTACTCCTTTAGAAGTTTTGTGATAACAAACAAGTGTCTGTAATAAAATTCTGTATTCTAAAGATAATTTTAAGAATCCTTAGAGAAGAAATAATATTATTTATCTCTCTTTATTTCTCTGATTTCAGATGGTTTTCAAAAAGTACATGATCAATTACTTCATAATAAAATATAGATTAGAATTATCTTCTTGAGGACAGAAAATGAAATGATAGAAACAAATTATCTTAAATTCTACTCAATATTTTGAAATGACCTATATAGCAAAAGAATCCCCCCAAAAATTATATCTATATCTATATATCTATATATATATCTTCTTTACTTTGCTATACTTTGCTGAAATTAACACAACATTGTAAATCAAAACTCTATTCCAATAAAGTTGTTTTCTTTAAAGGAAAACAAGTAAATTCTATTTGGCAGTAAAAGTACCAAAATGAAAGATACCATCAGTTCTACATATCTTACAAAAAGAATTCCAATCCTCAAGTGAGATAGAAATATTTTTGAACATTGAGTTTTGAATTAATTTTCCATATGAGATTCTTTATGGGAGAACACAAATGAATCTACAGAAAAATGCACTCAATAGCACACCCACCAAAAAGGCAATACATTGCATTTCACATGGAGCAATTTCTTGAAGGTTCTGTGTAAAAAGCCAAGGAACTAATGTTGATAAATCAAGGTATTACCAACAAGGATGAGCCCTAAAATGACTGGCTTGATGGAAAAGACTGAAATTAAGGAATGAGTGGATGCCATGGCTTTCCTCCAGCCCTCTCATTCCCTAATATTCCTTTTTTCAGCTGGTCTTTGGGTGATTGCTTGAGAGAAGACTCTTTGAGGATACACTCTTAATAAGGGCTTGTGGTGTGTGGTGTGGCTTTGAATTTGGCTTGGATGTTTTAGCGAAGAGCTGTACTGTGCAAAGTCTCTTCAATCATGTCTGACTTTTTGCTATCCTATGGACAGTAGCCCACCAGGCTCCCCTGTCCATGGGATTCTCCATGCAAGAATACTGGAGTGGGATGACATTTCCTACTCCAGGGTATCTTCCTGGCCCAGGGACTGAACCCATGTCACTTAAGTCTCCTGCATTGGCAAGGCATGTTCTTTATCTCTAGTGCCACCTGGGAAGCACTGGGTGTCTCGGATGGTAAAGAGTGAGCCTGCAATGCAGGTGACCTGGGTTCAATCCATGGGTCAGGAAGATTACCTGGAGAAGGGAATGGCAACGCACTCCAGTATTCTTGCCTGGAAAATACCATGGATGGAAGAATCTGTCTGACTATAGTCCATGGGGTCACAAAGGGTTGGACATGAATTAGCAACTAACAGTTTCACTTTAGAGGAGAGTTGAGATAATAATTCCACATCTATCCTATATAGCCAAATGGGGGAAAGGAAGGAGAGAAAGAATAAGTTGGACTTTTCAGTTCTATTTGCAAACTCTGCTTTCCCTTACTGTTCTTTACTCTTCAGATGATTTGAGCATAGCTGGCATTCAGAAAATATTAATTGATGATGATATGTAATTGTTGTTAGTTCTTTGCAACTGGTGTAGGATGGATTGTGTCCTCCTGAAATCCTATGTTGAAGTGCCAAATCTGAATACCTCAGGATGTCTTCATATTTTCAGACATGGTCTTTCAAGAGGTAATGAAGTTACTATGAGGCTTTTAGGGTAGGGGCCTAATCCAATGTAGCTGGTGTCCTTATAAGTTCTCGTCATTTAAAGAGACACAGGGGATGTGTATCCACAGATGGAAGACCACATGGGGACACAGCAGGGAGGTGGGTGCCTACATGCCAAGAGAGATGAAAAAGTACCCATTCCTATATCTCCATCTTGGACATCTAGTCTTGAGATCTGTGAGAGAATAAACTTCGGTTTTTAAACCACTTAATCTGCAGTATTTTGGTAGAGCAGCCCATGTAAACACAATCAGTACCGTTTAGGATCCTCACTGAATTTTGAGAGTTTTGGATTCTAAAATCCCTAACTCACTGAAGAAAAGCTCTAATGACCCTGAATGACCAAAAGGGATAGTGGTATTCATGAAAGGAAATAGGGCAAGACAAATTCAATTTGTCAGCTTGTTTTTTAAAAACTGCTTACTTTGATGCCTTCTGTGATTTTTGCTATGGTTTCGATTTAGTTTGTTTGTCTCTTTCTTGAACCTTTCATTTGAGTCTTACAGATAAACCAAGTGGACATAGTTCCTTCTGGCAATTCTGACTACTGAGATTTGCTCTCCACCCAGGGTGAACAGAAAATTAGGCAGAGCAACAGTGAGTGTTGAAAGATACTTTTTTTCCTTCTACCAGATGAACAGGATCTGCCATCTTCACACATGGGGAAATATGTTGACTTTGGGAAAACATGGAAATGGAAGCAGACAAATGTTTCACAGAGGATGGAACAGCATTATTTTTGTTGGTAGTGAAGAAAACAATTTTTGCCACCTTAAAATATATCAAAGAAGAAAAGAAAATAAGGGTTTAGAAATTACATTCTCAATATTATCTGGTAAAACATAAACTTATAACTTGCTTTCCAAGAAATTTAGCATTCTATTGTCATACCTAAAAGAACATAGACACACTCTTTGCAACCTGTGGACTGTAGCCCACCAGGATCTTCTGTCCATAGAATTCTCCAGGCAAAAATACTGGAGTGAGTAGCCATTCCCTTCTCTGAGGATCTTTCCAAGCCAGGTATCAAACCTGATTCTCCTTCATGACAGGTAGATTCTTTACCCTCTGAGCCACCAGGAAAGCCCCACAAAAAAATGATAGATTGTGTCATTTTGGGGGAAAATACAATGAATATATTTTGCTATAGCAAATTGATTTAAAGTTGTCATTTTAATTTCTGAATGTTATTGTGTTTTGTATTTTCAAATTTCCTAGTAAGACTTGTTCAGGGAGAATGAACTTGGCTCTTTGCTCTACTTTTTCTCTATGTCCCTTTGCTCTATGTCTTTACAGAAAGTAGCTCTAATTGGAGTAGGGTCCCCTAAAAATTTAAAATACATTTTAAAAATATATCTTCTGGGTCACTTAAAAATTGGGGATTGGAAAAAAGAAGTTGTTCTCTAAAATACCATCAGCTGCTAGGTTATTCTTCATGTCATCAATTACACTGTAAACTCATTGGAGCAGGAGGAATGGGAGAAACAAGCACATGTGATTCCCACTTTCTGGGGAAATGAGAACACATGTTTTCAGAAAATATTCAAAGAAGAAAACCATTTCTGTGTGTTGATTTTATATCCTGCAACTTTACTATATTCATTGATGAGCTCTAGTAATTTTCTGGTGGAGTCTTTAGTAAAGTTGCAGGATATAAAATCAACACACAGAAATCCCTTGCATTCCTATACACTAATAATGAGAAAGTAGAAAAAGAAATTAAGGAAACAATTCCATTCACCATTGCAATGAAAAGAATAAAATACTTAGGAATATATCTACCCAAAGAAACTAAAGACCTATATATAGAAAACTATAAAACACTGATGAAAGAAATCAAAGAGGACACTAATAGATGGAGAAATATACCATGTTCATGGATTGGAAGAATCAATATAGTGAAAATGAGTATACTACCCAAAGCAATTTACAAATTCAATGCAATCCCTATCAAGCTACCAGCCATATTTTTCACAGAACTAGAACAAATAATTTCAAGATTTGTATGGAAATACAAAAAACCTCGAATTGCCAAAGCAATCTTGAGAAAGAAGAATGGAACTGGAGGAATCAACTTGCCTGACTTCAGGCTCTACTACAAAGCCACAGTTATCAAAACAGTATGGTACTGGCACAAAGACAGACATATAGATCAATGGAACAAAATAGAAAGCCCAGAGATAAATCCACACACATATGGACACCTTATCTTTGACAAAGGAGGCAAGAATATACAATGGAGTAAAGACAATCTCTTTAACAAGTGGTGCTGGGAAAACTGGTCAACCACTTGTAAAAGAATGAAACTAGATCACTTTCTAACACCGCACACAAAAATAAACTCAAAATGGATTAAAGATCTAAATGTAAGACCAGAAACTATAAAACTCCTAGAGGAGAACATAGGCAAAACACTCTCCGACATACATCACAGCAGGATCCTCTATGATCCACCTCCCAGAATTCTGGAAATAAAAGCAAAAATAAACAAATGGGATCTAATTAAAATTAAAAGCTTCTGCACAACAAAGGAAACTATAAGCAAGGTGAAAAGACAGCCTTCTGAATGGGAGAAAATAATAGCAAATGAAGCAACTGACAAACAACTAATCTCAAAAATATACAAGCAACTTATGCAGCTCAATTCCAGAAAAATAAATGACCCAATCAAAAAATGGGCCAAAGAACTAAATAGACATTTCTCCAAAGAAGACATACAGATGGCTAACAAACACATGAAAAGATGCTCAACATCACTCATTATCAGAGAAATGCAAATCAAAACCACAATGAGGTACCACTTCACACCAGTCAGAATGGCTGCGATCCAAAAATCTGCAAGCAATAAATGCTGGAGAGGGTGTGGAGAAAAGGGAACCCTCCTACACTGTTGGTGGGAATGCAAACTAGTACAGCCACTATGGAGAACAGTGTGGAGATTCCTTAAAAAGTTGCAAATAGAACTACCTTATGACCCAGCAATCCCACTGCTGGGCATACACACCGAGGAAACCAGAATTGAAAGAGACACATGTACCCCAATGTTCATCGCAGCACTGTTTATAATAGCCAGGACATGGAAACAACCTAGATGTCCATCAGCAGATGAATGGATAAGAAAGCTGTGGTACATATACACAATGGAGTATTACTCAGCCATTAAAAAGAATACATTTGAATCAGTTCTGTTGAGATGGATGAAACTGGAGCCGATTATACAGAGTGAAGTAAGCCAGAAAGAAAAACACCAATACAGTATACTAACACATATATATGGAATTTAGAAAGATGGCAATGACGACCCTGTATGCAAGACAGGAAAAAAGACACAGCTGTGTATAACGGACTTTTGGACTCAGAGGGAGAGGGAGAGGGTGGGATGATTTAGGAGAATGGCATTCTATCATGTATACTATCATGTAAGAATTGAATTGCCAGTCTATGTCTGACGCAGGATACAGCATGCTTGGGGTTGGTGCATGGGGATGACTCACTGAGATGTTATGGGGAGGGAGGTGGGAGGGGGGTTCATGTTTGGGAACACATGTAAAAATTAAAGATTTTAAAATTAAAAAAAAAAAAGTGAAAAAAAAATAAATAAATAAAATTAAAAAAAAAAAAAAAAAAAGAAAGAAAACCATTAGGGCTATCAACAGCTTGAGTGACAATATTTAGCACTGAGTTAAAATACTTTCACACTTCATTAAAATGCTTCAGATACACACTATGAACACAATTCATAAGTTAGTCAATATAAGACATCTTAGGAAGTGCAAAGGCCATGCTCTCAGATGGAGTGCAAGCCCAGTTTTGGGGACTGGCCTTGAATATATTGTCAACATGAGAATGAGTTCACTCTGGGATTATGGAGGAACAGAGTCAGCACTAAATTCACAGATGATCTGAATTCAGCTTTGAATTAAGCATCTCACTACCCCCTTCATCAACATGGGCCATCTGTGTATCTGCAATTTCTCATTTATCCCTGAAAAAAATCTCACTTGTCCAAGAGATCACCTTTTTTTCTTTATCCATGAGTTCTTATCAAATAAATCATCTGTTTCAAGCAATGAAAACTACAAGCAGTCTCCCAACACAATTCTGACCTCTGGACTTTTGCTTCCATGACCAACCTCATTTTTGCCTTTGAAAAATCTCAGCTGTAAGCTCTTGGCAGGAACAAACTTTCTAGAGGAACAATGGCAGTATTTTCTAAAGTTTTACAACTCTAAAGATCTTTTTTAAAAAGTTCATTTTATTGAAGTATAGTCGATTTAAAATGTTGTGCTAGTTTCTGCTGTACAGCAAAGTGACTCAGTTTTATATATATATATATATATATATATATATATATATATATACATACACACACACACATATATAGTTCGCTGTGTTATACAGTGGAGCCTTATTGTTCATTCATTTAAGATCTTTTTAAATAACTTTTAAATCCTTTTAAAATTTTGTAAATACTTTTTTGAAAAAAAGTATTCATCATAGTATTATTCAGAGGGGAAAAATGAGATATAATCTAAATTCCCTCAATAAAGGGATGATTAAAAAATCATCACACAATCACATAAGGAACCATCATGGAGCCATAGAAAATCACCTTAGGCAAAAGGTTTTCCAATGAACATTGGGAAGCATATATCTTTTCAAGTTATGGTTTTCTTGAGTAAATGACCAGGAATAAGTTTACAGAATATTACTCAGCAATAAAAAAGAAAGAAAAGATGACATCTGGAGCAACATGGATAGACCTAGAGTGTCATACTAAGTTGAAGTCAGAGAAGGACAAATATCATATGATATTGCTTATATGTGGTAACTAAAAAAAAATGGTACAAATGAACTTATTTATAAAACAGAAATAGAATACAGATGTAAAAAACAATTATATGGAGGGGATAGATAAATTGGAAGATTGGAATTGAATTATACACGCAACTATATGTAAAATAGATAACAAATAAGGACCTACTGCATAGCTCAAGAAACTACTCAATATTCTGTAATGACATATATGGAAAATAGAATCTAAAAAAGAGTATATATGTGTATACATATAACTGATTCACTGTGCTGTACACCTAAAACTAGCACAACATTGTAAGGGGGCGGTCCTAAGATGGCGGAGGAATAGGACGTGGAGACCACTTTCTCCCCCACAAATTCATCAAAAGAACATTTAAACGCTGAGTAAATTCCACAAAACAACTTCTGAATGCCGGCAGAGGACATCAGGCACCTAGAAAAGCAGCCCATTGTCTTCAAAAGGAGGTAGGAAAAAATATAAAAGACAAAAAAAGAGACAAAAGAGGTAGGCACGGAATTCCATTCCTGGAAGGGAGTCTTAAAAAGAGAGAAGTTTCCAAACACCAGGAAACACTCTCACTGCCGAGTCTGTGGCGAGCCTTGGAAGCACAGGCAACATAACAGGGAGGAAAAATAAATAAATAATTAAAACCCACAGATTAGGAGCCCAACGGTAACTCCCCCAGCGGAGAAGCAGCGCAGATGCCTGCACCCACCACTAGAAAGCGGGGGCTGGGCAGGGAAGCACTGGCTGCATTGCTTAGAGTAAGGATCTGGCTTGGATGCCCCGAGGGCAATCTGAGCGAACTAACGGGGCTAGCAAACCAGATTATGGGATAGCTACCATGGGAAAAGCCCTAAGACACCACCAGGCAGGCGCACAGAACAAAGTACTGAATAGAACTAGCCGGCTGCAGACCATCACCCTCTGGTGACAGGCAGCCAGAGCCAGAAGGGGGCAATCGCAGCCCCAGAGCAACATTATCGACCAAACTGCAAGCAGGCTTCTTTACTAACTAAGACTTCTTGGGGTTCTGGACAGTCAACATCCGCCTGAGAAGGTGTGCCGGTTGTATACCCAGAAAACCGAGCCTCAGGGACTGGGGAAGCGATAAGTCGCAGAGACCAGGCTCGCCAAACACCTCATCACCTGAGCTGCTCGGACCTGGGAAGGACACAAAACGCAGGCCCAACTGAGTCTGCATCTCTGAGGACTACCCGAGTACCTGAACCTGAGTGGCTTAGACCTGGGAGGTGCATGCAGCCCACGGCCAGCCTTGGACAGTTCCCGGTGGAGCAACCTAGAGCCTGAGCAGTGTGGGCAAGGAGGGTGCATGCGCTGTGAGCGGGGGCAGGCCCAGTGTGGCTGAGGTACTGTGAGCACACACCAGTGTTATTTGTTTGCAGCATCCCTCCCTCCCCACAGCGCAACTGAACAAGTGAGGCTAAAAAAGATGTCCACCACCGCCCCTTTGTGTCAGGGTGGAAATCAGACACTGAAGAGACCAGCAAATAGAAGAAGCTAAAACAGAGGGAACTGCCTTGGAAGTGACAGGTGCAATAGATTAACACCCTGTCGTTAGTACCGACTACATAGGAAGAGGCCTATAGTTCTTGAGAAATATAAGCGGGACCAAGGAAATTTCCAAAAATGAACTGACCCACAATACCCACAACAACACCAGAGAAAGTCCTAGATATATTTTTACTATTTTTATGATTCTTCTTTTATTTATTTATTTATTTATTTATTTTAATTTTGAATTCCTCTATTACTCCTTTTTCACTTTTATAACCTACTATTACTTTGCAAAAAAAAAAAAAACCCTATTTTTTAAAAGTAAACTTCGTATACATATATATTTATAATTTTTGTTACTTTTTTTCTTTTTCCTTTTCTGCTTTTTTTTCTTCTTTTCTTTAATATTGTATTTTTGAAATTCCAAACTCTACCCTAGATTTTTAATCTTCGGTTTTGGTATTTGTTATCAATTTTGTACCTTTAAGAACCCAATCTTCAGTACCCATTTTTACTTGGGAGTGAGATTACTGGCTTGACTGCTTCCCCCCCCTCTGGACTCTCCTTTTCCTCTACCAGGTTGCCTCTGTCTCCTCCCTACCCCCTTTCTTCTCTACCCAACTCTGTGAATTTCTGTGTGTTCCAGATGGTGGAGAACACTTAGGGAACTGATTACTGGCTGGATCTATCTCTCTACTTTTGATTCCCTCCTTTTATCCTCCTGGCTACTTCTGTCTCCTTCCTCCCCCTTCCCTTCTCTGTATAACTCCATGAACATCTCTGAGTGGTCCAGTTGTGGATTGCACATAAGGAAGTGATTACTGGCTAGCTTGCTCTCTCCTCTATTGACTTCGCCTCATTTCATTCGGGTCACTTCTAACTCCCTCTTCCTTCTTCTCTTCTCCATGTAACTCTGTGAACCTCTCTGGGTGTCCCTCAGTGTGGAGAAACTTTTCATCTTTAACCTAGATGTTTTATCAATGGTGCTGTATAGAAGGAGAAGTCTTGAGACTACTGTAAAAGTAAGACTGAAAACCAGAAGCAGGAGGCTTAAGTCCAAATCCTGAGAACACCAGAGAACTCCTGACTCCAGGAAACATTAATTAACAGGAACTCATCAAACGCCTCCATACCAATACTGAAACCAAGCACCACCTAAGGGCCAACAAGTTCCAGAGCAAGACATACCATGCATATTCTCCAGAAACACAGGAACACAGCCCTGAGCTCCAATATACAGGCTGCCAAAAGTTACTCCGAAACCATTGACATCTCATAACTCATTACTGGATACTTCATTGCACTCCAGAGAGAAGAAATCCAGCCCCACCCACCAGAACACTGACACAAGCTTCCCTAACCAAGAAACCTTGACAAGCCACCTGTACAACCCCACTCACAGCAAGGAAACTCCACAATAAAGAGAACTCCACAAACTGCCAGAATACAGAAAGGTCACCCCAAACTCAGCAATATAAACAAGATGAAGAGGCAGAGGAATACCCAGCAGGTAAAGGAACAGGATAAATGTCCACCAAACCAAACCAAAGAGGAAGAGATAGGGAATCTACCTGATAAAGAATTCCAAATAATGATAGTGAAAAGGATCCAAAATCTTGAAATCAAAATGGAATCACAGATAAATAGCTTGGAGACAGGGATTGAAAAGATGCAAGAAAGGTTTAACAAGGACCTAGAAGAAATAAAAAAGAATCAATATATAATGAATAATGCAATAAATGAGAGCAAAAACACTCTGGAGGCAACAAATAGTAGAATAACAGAGGCAGACGATAGGATTAGTGAATTAGAAGATAGAATGGTAGAAATAAATTAATCAGAGAGGAAAAAAGAAAAATAAATTAAAAGAAATGAGGACAATCTCAGAGACCTCCAGGACAGTGTTAAATGCCCCAACATTCAAATAATAGGAGTCTCAGAAGAAGAAGACAAAAGGAAAGACCATGAGAAAATACTTGAGGAGATAATAGTTGAAAACTTCCCTAAAATGGGGAAGGAAATAATCAGCCAAGTCCAAGAAACCCAGAGAGTCCCTAACAGGATAAACCCAAGGCAAAACACCCCAAGACACATATTAATCAAATTAACAAAGATCAAACACAAAGAACAAATATTAAAAGCAGCAAGGGAAAAACAACAAATAACACACAGGTGGATTCCCATAAGGATAACAGTTGATCTTTCAATAGAAACTCTTCAGGCCAGGAGGGAATGGCAAGACATAATTAAAGTGATGAGAGAAAATAACCTACAGCCCAGATTACTATATTAAGCAAGGATCTCACTCAAATATGAAGGAGAAATCAAAAGTTTTACAGACAAGCAAAAGCTGAGAGAATTCAGCACCACCAAACCAGCTCTCCAACAAATGCTAAAGGATATTCTCTAGACAGGAAACACAAAAAGGATGTATAAACTCGAACCCAAAACAATAAAGTAAATGGCAACAGGATCATACTTATCAATAATTACCTTAAATGTAAATGAGTTGAATGCCCCAACCAAAAGACAAAGACTGGCTGAATGGATACAAAAACAAGATCACTCAATATGTTGTCTACAAGAGACCCACCTCAAAACAGGGGACGCATGCAGACTGAAAGTGAAGGGCTAGAAAAAGATATTCCATGCAAATAGAGACCAAAAGAAAGCAGGAGTAGCAATACTCATATCAGAAAAAATAGGCTTTAAAAAAAAGCTGTGAAAAGAGACAAAGAAGGGCACAACATAATGATCAAAGGATCGATCCAAGAAGAAGATATAACAATTATGAATATATATGCACCCAACATAGGAGCACCACAATATGTAAGACAAATGCTAACAAGTATGTAAGGGGAAATTAACAATAACATAATAATAGTGGGAGACTTTAAAACACCACTCACAGCTATGGAGAGATAAACTAAACAGAAAATTAACAAGGAAACACAAACTTTAAATGATACAATCGACCAGTTAGACCTAATTGATATCTATGGGACATTTCACCCCAAAACAATGAATTTCACCATTTTATCAATCACACACAAAACCTTCTCCAGGATAGATCACATCCTGGGCCATAAATCTAGCCTTGGTAAATGCAAAAAAAAAAAAAAAAAAAATTGAAATCATTCCAAGCATCTTTTCTGACGATAATGCAGTAAGACTAGATCTCAATTATAGGAGAAAAACCATTAAAAATTCCAACATATGGAGGCTGAACAACACACTGCTGAATAACCAATCACAGAAGAAATCAAAAAAAGGAATCAAAATACGCATAGAAACGAATGAAAATGAAAACACAACAACCCAAAACCTGTGGGACACTGTAAAAGCAGTGCTATGGGGAAAGTTTGTAGCAGTACAGGCATACCTCAAGAAACAAGAAAAAGTAAAATAAATAACCTAACTCTACACCTAAAGCAACTAGAAAAGGAAGAAATGAAGAACCCCAGGGTTAGTAGATGGAGAAGGCAATGGCACCCCACTCCAGTACTCTTGCCTGGAAAATTCCACGGATGGGAGAGCCTGGTAGGCTGCAGTCCATGAGGTCACTAAGAGTCGGACACAACTGAGCGACTTCACTTTTACTTTTCACTTTCATGCATTGGAGAAGGAAATGGCAACCCACTCCAGTGTTCTTGCCTGGAGAATCCCAGGGACAGAGGAGCCTGGTAGGAGGCCATCTATGGGGTTACACAGAGTCAGACACGACTGAAGTGACTTAGCACCAGGGTTAGTAGAAGGAAAGAAATCTTAAAAATTAGGGCAGAAATAAATGCAAAAGAAACAAAAGAGACCATAGCAAAAATCA
Organism: Capricornis sumatraensis; assembly: GCF_032405125.1. Lineage (NCBI taxonomy): Eukaryota > Metazoa > Chordata > Mammalia > Artiodactyla > Bovidae > Capricornis > Capricornis sumatraensis. Next base: position 121,170,403 of record NC_091071.1, on the reverse strand, counting down.
ACAAAGCAAAAAGCTGGTCCTTTGAAAGGATAAATAAAATTGACAAACCATTAGCCAGACTCATCAAGAAACAAAGGGAGAAAAATCAAATCAATAAAACTAGAAATGAAAATGGAGAGATCACAACAGACAACACAGAAATACAAAAGATCATAAGAGACTACTATCAGCAATTATATGCCAATAAAATGGACAAGGTGGAAGAAACGGAAAATTCTAAGAAAAGTACAACTTTCTAAAACTGAACCAGGAAGAAATAGAAAATCTTAACAGACACATCACAAGCACGGAAATTGACTGTAATCAGAAATCTTCCAGCAAACAAAAGCCCAGGTCCAGATGGCTTCACACCTGAATTCTACCAAAAATTTAGAGAAGAGCTAACACCTATCCTACTCAAACTCTTCCAGAAAATTGCAGAGGAAGGTTAATTCCAAACTCATTCTATGAGGCCACCATCACCCTAATACCAAAACTTAACAAAGATGCCACAAAAAAGGAAAACTACAGGCCAATATCACTGATGAACATAGATGCAAAATTCCTTAACAAAATTCTAGCAATCAGAATCCAACAACACATTAAAAAGATCATACACAATGACGAAGCAGGCTTTATCCCAGGGATGCAAGGATTCTTCAATATCTGCAAATCAATCAATATAATACACCACATTAACAAATTGAAAAATAAAAGCCATATGATTATCTCAATAGATGAAGAGAAGGCCTTTGACAAAATTCAACATTCATTTATGATAAAAACTCTCCAGAAAGCAGGAATAGAAGAAACACACCTCAACATAATAAAAGCTATATATGACAAACCCACAGCAAACATTATCCTCGATGGTGAAAAATTAAAAGCATTTCCCCTAAAGTCAGGAACAAGACAAGGGTGCCCCCTTTCACCACTACTATTCAACATAGTTTTGGAAGTTTGGGCCACAGCAATCAGAGCACAAAAAGAAATAAAAGAAATCCAAATTGGAAAAGAAGAAGTAAAACTCTCACTGTTTGCAGATGGCATGATCCTCTGCATAGGAAACCCTAAAGACTCCACCAGAAAATTACTAGAGCTAATCAATGAATACAGTAAAGTTGCAGGATATAAAATCAACACACAGAAATCCCTTGCATTCCTACACACTAATAATGAGAAAATAGAAAGAGAAATTAAGGAAATAATTCCATTCACCATTGCAATGAAAAGAATAAAATAGTTAGGAATTTATCTACCTAAAGAAACTAAAGACCTATATATAGAAAACTATAAGACACTGGTGAAAGAAACCAAAGAGGACACTAATAGATGGAGAAATATACCATGTTCTCAGATCAATATAGTGAACATGAGTATACTACCCAAAGCAATCTATAGATTCAATGCAATTCCTATCAAGCTACCAGCGGTATTTTTCACAGAGCTAGAACAAATAATTTCACAATTTGTATAGAAATACAAAAAAACTTGAATAGCCAAAGCAATTTTGAAAATGAATGGAACTGGAGGAATCAACCTGCCTGACTTCAGGCTCTACTACAAAGCCACAGTCATCAAAGACAGTATGGTACTGGCACAAAGACAGAAATATAGATCAATGGAACAAAGTAGAAAGCCCAGAGATAAATCCACACACCTATGGACACCTTATCTTCAACAAAGGAGGCAAGAATATACAATGGAGAAAAGACAATCTCTTTAACAAGTGGTGCTAGGAAAACTGATCAACCACCTGCAAAAGAATGAAACTAGAACACTTTGTAATACCATACACAAAAATAAACTCAAAATGGATTAAAGATCTCAACGTAAGACCAGAAACTATAAAACTCCTAGAGGAGAACATAGGCAAAACACTCTCCGACATAAATCACAGCAGGATCCTCTATGATCCATCCCCCAGAATTCTGGAAATAAAAGCCAAAATAAACAAATGGGATCTAATTAAAATTAAAAGCTTCTGCACAACAAAGGAAACTATAAGCAAGGTAAAAAGACAGCCTTCAGAATGGGAGAAAATAATAGCAGATGAAGCAACTGACAAACAACTAATCTCAAAAATATACAAGCAACTCCTGCAGCTGAATTCCAGAAAAATAAATGACCCAGTCAAAAAATGGGCCAGAGAACTAAATAGACATTTCTCCAAAGAAGACATACAGATGGCTAACAAACACATGAAAAGATGCTCAACATCACTCATTATCAGAGAAATACAAATCAAAACCACAATGAGGAACCATTTTACACCAGTCAGAATGGCTGCAATCCAAAAGTCTATAAGCAATATATGCTGGAGAGGTTGTGGAGAAAAGGGAACCCTCTTACACTGTTGGTGGGAATGCAAACTAGTACAGCCACTATGGAGAACAGTGTGGAGATTCCTTAAAAAACTGGAAATAGAACTGCCTTATGACCCAGCAATCCCACTGCTGGCCATACACACCAAGGAAACAGAACTGAAAGAGACACGTGTACCCCAAATCTCATCGCAGCACTGTTTATAATAGCCAGGACGTGGAATCAACCTAGATGTCCACCAGCAGATGAATGGGTAAGAAAGCTGTGGTACATATACACAATGGAGTATTCAGTTCAGTTCAGTCGCTCAGTTGTGTCCGACTCTTTGCTACCCCATGAATCGCAGCACACCAAGTCTCCCTGTCCATCACCAACTCCTGGAGTTCACTCAAACTCACATCCATAGAGTCAGTGATGCCATCCAGCCATCTCATCCTCTGTCATCCCCTTCTTCTCCTGCCCCCAATCCTTCCCAACATCAGGGTCTTTTCCAATGAGTCAACTCTTCACATCAGGTGGCCAAAGTACTGGAGTTTCAGCTTCAGCATCATTCCTTCCAAAGAATACCCAGGACTGATCTCCTTTAGAGTGGACTGATTGGATCTCCTTGCAGTCCGAGGGACTCTCAAGAGTCTTCTCCAACACCACAGTTCAAAGGCATCAATTATTCGGTGCTCAGCTTTCTTCACAGTCCAACTCTCACATCCATAAATGACCCCTGGGAAAACCATAGCCCTGACTAGACGGATCTTTGTTGGCAAAGTATGTCTCTGTTTTTCGATATGCTATCTAGGTAGGTCATAACTTTCCTTCTGAGGAGTAAGCATCTTTTAATTTCAAGGTTTTCATTAGTTATCTATTTTATGCAGAGTACTGATAGTGTATGTATGTCCTAATTTAAAGTTTTTATTTCCATATCTTATCTGGTCAGAATGAGGCACAGTTGGAAATTTGGGCTTTTAGGTGAGATCAGTCAAATAGCTGCCCTCTCTGCAATTGTTAATCTTCTAATTATTTGGAAAGAAGATGTGAAAAGATTGCTGTGGATAAGCTATAATAACTGTGCAATTAGTGTTGTCAAGGAAATTGGATAAATCTACATTCAAACTCTAATGTTTTATTTTTTCTTTTGTTTTCTTCAGAAGTGGGCAAGTAATTTGGAGCACGAGGTATCTCAAGCCATTTGTTGTTGTTGTTCAGTCGCTAAATCATGTACAACTCTTTGTAACTCCATGGACTGCAACACCCCAGGCTCCCTTGTCCTTTACTATCTCCTGAAGTTAGATCAAACTCATGTCCATTGAGTTGGTGATGCTATCTAACCATCTCATCCTCTGCCACCCTCTTCTCTTTTGCCTTCAATCTTTCCCAGCATCAGGGTCTTTTCCAATGAGTATAGTCATGGCATCAGGTGTCCAAAATGTTAGAGCTTAAGCTTTATGATCAGTCCTTCCAACAAATATTCAGGGTTGATTTCCTTCATGATTGACTGATTTGATCCCAAGCCATAAGGAAAGTCTAACTTTTACTACAGAACAGCCTACCTTATTTACTCCTGTAAGACCTCATATTAGCATAATCGTATTTGTACCCATCAGTCAAACAAACATAAAGAGGGGCTAATCAGCTGCCTCTGTGGAAAGTAAGAGTCACCTGAGAAAACCTCATTTTCCCTTAATCTCACCATTCATTGAAACTATCATGCCTTACCTTGTTGATTCCCTATTTCCCAATATTCTGCCAAAGTTGGCATCTATGTTTGAGTTCCAACAGACTCATGCATAGTTATGTTTCAATGATGTAAATGTTAGATACCAGGGTCTTAAGTCACACTGACTGAATCAGAATTTCTGGGGATCAGGCCAAGAAATCAACGTTTAGCAAACTCCCCAGATGATTCTTATGCACATTATGGTTTGGGGGATACTGTGTCAAGTCGGTGCTTTATTTTACAATTGCCTGTGTTATCATCTATTTAGAACAATGCTTGATTGCCTCTAGGCTGGCTCTACTATTCTGTACACTCATGTGCAACATTCAATACTACTCAAGTATCCCCTAAATGTTGAAATGAAATAAATTTCACAATTCCATTCTGAAATGAAAGCCTTTCATAGAGTAGAAATGACATCAACCTGGCAGCGTGCAGCCTCTGTGCTTCACTGTGGCAAACACAGTATATGTTTGCCATAGCACTCTCCTCCATCCCCTTGGAGTCACCATCACACAGCAAATCAAATTGGATTCTAACCATTTTAATTTTATTCTCTGCTCTGGAAATGTCATCATTTGCTATCCTGGATAAAGGAGATGGTGTTCCTGATTAAAATAATTACATACCGGGAGCTTGGCCAAATGAAAACAAAATGTGGGGGATGATCCTCCAGAGATTTAGAAGTGTGTTGAGGAGAATAAGCACCCAGGGTATTAAGGCATAGGGTGATTATGAGTAACAGGAAAGAGTTAGGCAAAGGAACATTTCCACTGAACATGACAGTTTTGCCAAACCAGCCCTATTTTAGAGAAGGATGATTTCCCAAGAGATGAATATTTATCCACAGGTTGTTGGAAATTGCAGAGTGACCAGCCGCCTAATTTTATTTCCTCTCATCCTAACTAGCTACCATGCCAGAAAAATCTATCAGCTAATCAATATCTATTTAATCTTAATGTAGTAGTTGCCTGTTCTTTAAAAAGTGTATGTTTGTATTTTCTATTCACCTTAGCAACCCTAGTGTCTAACATGGGACTTTGCACATGGCAGGTGTTTGACTACTGTTTAAGGATGGAAGGAGTACAGAGAAATAGAGTATTTTTCATTTCTTTTAAGTTTGCAGTCTAATGTAACAAAAAATCAAATGCACATGGATAAGATGATTGTCTATTAAAGATATATAGAGTTTTCAAGTCTTGTACAAGTGAAAGCTTCTTCTAATATTGCTGCCACTGATCCACTTAATTTGTGCAGAAATTTCAGAGAGGGAGGGATTCCATAAGAGAATTTTCCATATAATAGATGTGGATTCTTTTTCATATTAAAAAGGGTTTTTTTTAAATTGGAATATAATTGATTTACAATGGTGTGTTTATTTATGAAGGTGCACAGCAAAGTGAATCAATTATACATATACATTTATCCACTCTTTTCAATAGTCTTTTCCCATATAGGCCATTACAAAGTATTGAACAAAGATTCCTGTGCAATACAGTAGGTCCATATTAGTTATCTATTTCATATATAGTAGTGTGTATATGTCAATACCAGTCTCCCAATTTTTTCCTACCCTGCTTTCCCCCTGGGCTGCCTTGCCTGGTGGATCAGACAGTAAAGAATCTGCCTGCAATGCAGGAGACCCAGGTTCAATCCATAGCTGAGGAAGATTCCCTGGAGAAGGGAATGGCTACCCACTCCAGTATTCTTCTTTGGAGAGTTCCATAGTCAAAGGAGCCTGGGAGCCACAGGCCATGGGGTCTCAAAAAGTTATACACAACTGAGTGACTAACACTTTCAAAGCACTAGTAATCATGTCTCTTTTCTATATCTGTAGCTCTATATTTGTTTTGTAGATAAGTTCATCCGTAGCTCCTTTTTTTTTTAGATTCCACGTATAGGTGACATTATATAGTATGATATTTGTCTTTCTCTGTTTGACTTACTTCACTCAGTATGGCAAGCTCTGATTCATCCACGTTGCTATAAAAGGCATTATTTTGCTCTTTTTATGGCCTGGTTTGAGCTCCCTGAGTCATATAGAAAATTCCCACTGGCTATCTATTTTACGTATAGTAATGTATATGTTCCATGCTATTCTCTCAATTTGTCCCATCTTCTCCTCCCCTCACTGGGTACACATGTCTGTTCTCTATGTCTGTGTCTCCACTGCTGCCCTGCAAATGTGTTCATCAGTTCCATTTTTCTAAATTCCATATATGTTCATTAATAATAATATTTGTTAGGTTCTTCTACATCAGAGCTGATTCAAATGTGCTCCTTTTAACAGGTGAGTAATATTCCACTGTATATATGTATCACAGCTTTTTTATCCATTCACCTGTCAATGGGCATCTAGGTTGCTTCCATGTCCTAGCTATTGTAAATAGTGCTGCAATGAACATTGGGGTACATGTCTTTTTCAATTATGGTATTCTCAGGGTATATGCCCAGTAGGGGGATTGCTGAGTCAAATGCTATTTCTAATTCTAGTTTTTTAAGGAATCTCCATAAGGTTCTCTGTAGTGTCTGTATCAATTTAAATTCCTACCAGCAGTGCAAGAGGATTCCCTTTCTTCATACTCTCTCCAGCATTTATTGTTTATAGATTTTTTGATGATGATTATTCTAACCAGTGTGAAGTGATACCTCATTGTAGTTTTGATTTGCATTTCTCTATAAATGAGTGACATTTAACATCTTTTCATGTGTTTTTTAGCCATCTCTATGTCTTCTTTGGAGAAATGTCTGTTTAGGTCTTCTGCCCACTTTTTGATTAGAATGTTTGCTTTTCTGGGATTTTTTTTAACATTTTAGTTTAAGAAAAAATAAGTACAGTGATATTTCTAATGGCAATTTTCAACTGTCCTAAGCTTTCTTTAATAGAATGTGGCTCAAAATACTCTGGGAATCGCTGTCCCACTGAGGTAGGAACATAGCAGACACTTTTGGCAGCCAACCCAGCAACTCTTCCTTCCACAGATTACTCATAAAACCTATACTTAGAACAGTATAAGTAGGTAAAGAGAAAACTCTGCATTATGCAGCTTGTGTATAAATCCTTGTAGCCATGTCATCTAGTGCAAAACGCTTAAACTTTACATGCTTTCATTTTCACTTATATAAAATGGAGATAAAATTATTTACCAAATATGGCTGTTGTGAGGATTAAATGAAATAATTACAAGCAGATAATTACAACAGTATCTGACATGCTCAGGTTTAGCCATCATCATCATTGTTGTTGTTTTTTATTTGGCTGAGCCTCAATGGAGGTGGGTCCTAGAAGAAAACTAATATTGTAACTATTTTAAACTTATCAATATAATTCAATTTATTTTATAGTAGTTGTTTCAGACAATGGTGTGTTATTCAATTCTGGCCAATAATATGCAAAAGAATATCAGACCAGGGAATCAAAATGAGTTGCAAGGAAGATCTTCTTCTGCTAACAGATGTTATTCATTCTGTCAAGATGCTGAAGCTTCTACAAACATCAGGGGATTCTGAGTGTGAGGCTTGAACAATGGAAAGAATCTTGTCTGTACTGACATGAAGTTAAACGATCCTACTGCTGCTACTGCTGTGTCACTTCAGTCCTGTCTGACTGGGTGACCCCATAGACGGCAGCCCACCAGGCTCCCCCATCCTTGGGATTCTCCAGGCAAGAACACTAGAGTGGGTTGCCATTTCTTTTTCCAATGCATGAAAGTGAAAAGTGTAAGTGAAGCCACTCAGTCATGTCTGACTCTTAGCGATCGCATAGACTGCAGCCCAACAGGCTCCTCCGTCCATGGGATTTTCCAGGCAAGAATACTGGAGTGGGGTACCATTGCCTTCTCCATAAACGATCTTAGAACTTTCCAAATGTAAAAGTTTTTGTAAATGAGAAATATTTTTATTGTGTAAATAAATTTGCAATAAGCTTTCTGTTACTTGTGACCACAAGCATCTTGATTGTTAGAATTAATACAAAATAAGAAGAGCCTAGATGAAAGGAGATAGAGACAGGGTAGAGAAGGTGGTTTTGAGAACATCAAAGATATGGACTACAAGGGACCCAGTGACCATTTGCATGTTGAGGGCAAGGACAGAGGGGAGTGTCTGTTGATGCCACTCCAATGTGTCATATAGGAGAAAGGGAACTCAAAATATGAAGAGACAATACATTCAAAAGGACTTGGGAAAGGAAGAAAGAGGGACCGTCTAGAAGACTAATGTGTAGTAGCAGTAAGAAGAAAAGCAGCAGAGGACACTTTCCTGGATACCCAGAGCAAGACTTTCAAAGAAATCAGGACAGACTCAAGTGCCGCTGAAAACTCAGGTTGAATAAGGTCTAAGAATTACACTTACCAATGACTTGGTCCCAAATTTCCCTATAAAACAGTTTTAGAAAAGTACTAAAAGGAAGCCATTCTGCAGTGGATAAAGGAGGAAGCTGGGGGTAAAAAAATAAAAAGCTGGAGATTGGGAAATCTGGTTATAAAGCTTCAAGGAGAGACGAAATCATATTCATCTTTATAGCTTCAATACAGCACTTGGCATAATCTGTGCACAAAAGATATTTGCTGGGTGGATGAATAGATAAATGGACAGGCAGACAATGGATATGAAGTCCTCTTGTAGAATTGAGAACACTTAAGGATTCTAGGCTGAAACCTTCACATTTATATAAGGCAGATACACTAGTTTTCTATCCCAGGTCTTGTACAAAGGTATCTAATAAACTAAAATTTCCTTCCAAAATCTGTCCAATTTAACTTTAGCAAGAAGTTACAAGATGGAAGCTCCCTGAACAAAGAAAGGTAGACTGAAATTGTTGACCAAAACAGTGTTTGTAGCTTTTCAAATTAACTTGCCAACATTTAAAAATCAAGAGATTTAACACAAAAGACTGGATTTCTGGGCTTGCTTGGAAAATCAGAAGTCCTGGAAGTACTCGCCCAAATTTCTACAAACTAGTTTTTCCATGAAGGATAAATTTGGCCCTCCAAACCCTCTTCCCATCATTGCCTGTCCAACTCATCACTTTCAGGCAAGGTCAAGCATCAGCAAGGGTGACCCAAAAAAAAAAAAAAAAAAAAGACCTGGATGCACTGTTTTTTTTGTTTGTTTGCATTTTCTGTAATTTTGTAGATTAATTAAAAGGAAAATAACTATTTACTTTACTATTTTACCTATCAAAACTAGGAAACCAAAGACAACCAGGTTGGTTATATGGTTTTATAAAAAATAAAGAATATGGCAAGTTTCTTTGTTAAGTAAAGCTATTTGAAACTTGGAAATAAGACAAAAGGATGACTGATATACTTTCAAGGTCATGCTAAAGCAGTAGTTAACAGGTCCATCCAATACTTAATTATCTAAAAGATAATTTAATTACCTAGGTGATTCATTATTTCTTTAAGAGCTTTATCTTTATTTGACTTGCTTTTAACTATTGATTAGGACAACAACACTTGCTAACTTGCAGATTTTTTGCCTAGTAGAGACAAACATGATTTCTGAATCCAAAAGTTATAATTTTATTGCTCTATAAGATATCAACAACTGTTGTCTGTAACAAGCTAAAATAAGCATGGTTTACTGACTGTGTAAATCTGTGTTCCTCAAGGGGTCTTCAAATAAACATCAACACTCTGCTTGTTCTCTTATTGATGATTTGCCTAAATTTTTAACATATTTGTCCTACAAATATAAAAAAATATAATTTGGCAACTTTGAGAAAGGCAGAACTTTTACATATGTTTATTATTTACAGAAATTAAGTCTTTCTAGAAATAATATTTTCATTTTTATTAGCTTATTGATGCACACTTATTTGGGATCACTCTGAAAATGAACACACACATACACACAAGAAGCTTTAAGCAATTAAGCAATTTTTTCTACTTAATCTCAGTATAAATTAATGTAATAAGGAATTTCCAAGAAAACTTGTTGCTTCTATCAAAGCCTGGGGCAGAAGTAATTTCAAATAAAAGTGATGCTAGCCAAAACATGGAAGCAACCTAGATATATAATGGAATATTACTCAGCCATGAAAAAATGAAATAATGCCATTTGTAGCAACATGGATTGACCTTGAAATTATCATAATAAGTGAAGTAAGTCAGAGACAAATATTATATGATATCACTTATATGTGAAATCTAAGAAAAAGATGCAAATTAATTTATTTATTAAACAGAAATAGATTCACAGACTTAGAAAACAAACTTACATTACTGAAGGGAAAGAGGTGAGAGGTAAGTTAGGAAGTTGAGATTAACATATACACACTACTATATATAAACTAAACAACAAGGTCCAACCGCATAGCATGAGGAATTCTACTCAATATATATATTGTCTATCTGGGTTTCCCAGGTGGTGTTAGTACTAAAGAACCTGCTTGTCAATGCAGGAGACATAAGAGATGTGAGTTTATATACTGTATTGGTGTTTTTCTTTCTGGCTTACTTCACCAATACAATATTGTAAAGTAATTAACCTCCAATTAAAATAAATAAATTTATATTTAAAATAAAAGAGAGATGTGGGGTTTGATTCATGGGCTAGGAAGACCCCCTTGAGCAGGCATTGCAACCCACTCCAGTATTCTTGCCTGGAGAATTCCATGGTCAGAGAAGCATGGAGTCACAAAGAGTCAGACACAACTGAAGCAACTTAGCATGCATGCATGCATCATCTATCTATCTATACATATATTTGAACCACTGTTTTGTATACCTAAAAGTAAAATAATAATGTAAATCAAAACTATACTTCAATTAAAAAACAGACTAAATAAATAACTAAATAAAAAAGATGTTAGCTACTGACCACTTTACAATTCAGTCCACAAGACACTCTGTTGTAGTGGACATAGTATATGGTGACCAAGTTATGATTATAATTTAATGTTCAGACAAGGATGGCCCAAGCTGAACTCTTCCCTTATTGCAAAAATGAAAGAATCTTTTTCTGAAGCTTCTCTGTAGTAAGGTAAGAAAGAAATTCTCACATTAAAGGGAAACTATACATAAATAATTGTGGATTCACCACAGTTGGCAACTGGTGAGTATTGAATGCTTATAGTTAATGATCACTAAGTGATGGTGTGGGAATCCACTGTCAGTCTAAACCAAGAATCACACTCATTCTTAAAAACAGCATAGCAGCAAGAAGACTACGTGTAGCCTCCTTACTCTATTAATGCCAGGGAACTATTTTACAAATGCAGAGCCAGTAATGCCACATCAATGCCAACCTGACTTAATAATAAGCAGCAGTGTGATTTACATCCCTCTTGTGAGTTATTCTTCTTATACCTCCAATCACCAGGGTGTGTATTCTCTGTCTTTGCTTTCCCTTCTTTGTGTTCTTGGAAGCTGCCCCCACAGACTGCATCACCCAGATTCCCAAGTCTGTTTGGCAAAGGAAACACCAGCAGGAAGTTGAAAGGAAAAGGGGGCTAAGTGTATTTCATTCTGCCTTTCTCTATTTCATTCTTGCTTCTTCTCTGCTTTGATGGAACTGCTCATGGTTGAGCTTCTTAACTGAATGCAGCTTTTGTCTGCAAGCTCTCTTCCACCACCCCAGCTTCATCCGCCCTTCAGCTCCAGGAGTAGTGACGCTCCCCACTTTTGCTAGTATCTGGGTCTCTTTACATCATATGTTGTTATCTCCAAATCCTGCTCTCACCACTGTAAGCAGCTCTTTCAGTAAAGCTTCTTTATTCTGACTGAGCTGAAGTCTAGATCATACAATACTAATCATGATAGAAAAGTTTCACTAAATGTAAGTATCACATAAGTATAAACTCAAATAACACTGTAAGTTCAATTGTCAATATTCAGATGATTTAAATAACAACCACAACCAAAGCACCATATGGGTCCAGCTAGTTACCTGATGTATTAGTTACCTGTACCCAACAGAATAGGTTTGATTGATATCATTTTTGATATAATTTTGGTTGAATTTTATCCTGCCAGCATTGGCTCATATATGAAACATTATTGATCCCCACTTATACCTTAAGGTATCCAAACTGGAATAATAATTTAATATCATTTGCTTGCAGGAAAAAGGCATTTATAAAACTTAAGTTGATATGGGAGCTTTTTTTAACTTGAGTACAATTGCTTTGCAGTGTTGTGTTAGTTTCTGCTGTACAACAAAATGAATCAGCCATGTGTATACATGTATGCCCTCTCTCTTAAGCCTTCCTCCCACTGACCCACATCCCACCCATCTAGGTTATCACTGAGCAACAACCTGAACTCCCTGCGCTATACAGCAGGGTCTCACTAGCTATCTGTTTCACACATGGCACATAGACACCAATCCCAAAGAGAATTTCACCAAAGAAGACACACAGTTGAGGCACATGAAGAGATGCTCAACTTCACTGATTATCGGAGAAGTAGATCAAAATTGCAATAAGGTATCACCTCACATCAGTCAGGAAAAGACTATTACAGTAAAGGCTGGAGAGAATGTGGAGCCTTTTTTTTTAATAACTGAATTCGTTAAAGGAAGATATACTTGTTTTTTGGAAGGTGAGACAGAGAGGAATGAGGAATCCTCATAGCCACTACAATATTAAAGCTAGAATCTAGTGCTCCCACCTCTATTCACCTGCCCCTATTCCTGACCATGATCTAAATATGACTATTTTGTTTGTACTGAGGCTTCTAAATGGCCAAGAGAGAGCAGTGATGGGGCCAGTGGAAAGAGAGATTATTTCTTCAAACTTTATTTACATTTATTGGATGGTGGATTTATTGATATGATATGATACCATATGTAATACAGCTTAATAAATAAGCAAGTCTTTACACAAGTATTTTTACTCCCACTTAATGACATTTGTTTACATCCAATGAAACTCTGTTTTAAATGTTGATGACCTTTTTAGAGAAGCCCCAACTTTTCTCTAACCTCTGTACTCATGTCCCTCACCAGGACACCCATCAGGATCATCCCTGAGCATGGATGATCCTGCTCCCTGCTCAGTGTCATTGGATAGTTGTTAAGTTTCTTCTTCTACCCTAGGACACTTTGAAGACCATGAAAATCATGAGAAGTCAGCAATGGACTAACAATGCTTTGGGAGAAAATACATGTACTATCAAATTTTCATACAAATGTCAATTTTCCCCAAAAAAAATTACCCTGAAATTAGTGATTCACATTAGATTTTAGCTGTGGCCAAGGGAAACAAAAGGATTGAGACCACATAAAGCTTTGCATTCCCTTTTCCTTTATTTTCTAAACTGAAAGACATTGACCCCCAAGTGACAAAAAAACAATTATTTCTAACATTTGGAAAGGAAACATTGGCTGTTTTGACACCTCTGTTTCCTCCCAGATGAAATCTCAGAGGATGTGAAGCGGTAACTTACTACTTGAGCTACCACTTTCCAAGTTTTAAGGCCAAATCCAAAAAGACTTCTTCTGGGCCCAGGGCCTGTTGTGAAGGTAGGGGAGACCAGACCTGGGAAGAGTGATGTGTTAGATATTTTTCCCTTCACTTGGGAAAACCAGAGGTCTGCCTGCAGGGAAAGAGCCACAAGTGGGATGAGTTGGGGGACTGGGATTGACATATGTGCACTGCCTTGAGTGAAACAGATAGCTGGTGGGAGCTCAGCTCAGTGCTCTGTGATGACCTAGAGGGCTGAGAGGGTGGGAGGTGTATGGAAGGGAGGTCCAAAGGAAAAGGGACATATGTATACTTATGGCTGATTCTCAAGATTCTCTCAAGAATCTTCTCAAGTCTCTCAAGTCTTCTCAAGTCTCTCAAGAAGACTCTTGAGACTCCCTAGGACTGCATGGAGATCAAACCAATCAATCCGAAAGGAAACCAGTCTTGAATATTCATTGGAAGAACTAATGCTGAAGCTGAAACTCCAATATTTTGGCTACCTGATGAGAAGAATTGATTCACTGGAAAAGACCCTGATGCTGGAAAAGACTGAAGGTAGGAGGCGAAGGGGACAACGGAGGTTGAGATGGTTGGATGGCATCATTGACTCGATAGATGAGTTTGAGCAAGCTGCAGGAGTTGATGATGGGCAGGGAAGCCTGGCATGCTGCTGTCCCTGGGGTCGTAGAGTCAGACACAACTGAGTGACTGAACTGAACTGAATTGAATGGCCAATTCACTTCATTGTACAGCAGAAACTAACACAACATTGTAAAGCAACCATATCCTAATTTTTCAAAAAGTCTAAATTCTCAAAGTGAAAAGTATCATGAAAGGTGAGAGGGTAGTAAAGCATGTTTTACTCATAGTTACTTTATTCATTACAAAACCAGTCTGTTTCTTGTTGTTGTTTTATAGTTGTCAGTTATGTCTGACTCTTTGAAAATCCATGGACTGTTGTCTGACAGGCTCCTCTGTCCATGAGGTTTTTCTGGCAAGAATATTGGAGTGGGTTGCCATGTCCTTCTCCAGAGGAGTCTTCCTGACCCAGGGATCAAACCTTTAAACCTACGGTTCCTGCACTGGCAGGCAGATTCTTTTACCATTGAGCCACTTGGGAAGCCCAAGCATTTGAATATCTTAAAAATTTGCTCTAATTTTTATACTATTCATTTTATTATACAATAGACATTTTCCCATTTTTAAAGAATTAATATTGATCAAATTGCACTGCTCTGTTTCTATTACAAATCATCAATCATACCAAGCCTCATCCATTCATGCAATATTTAGAGAGTGCCTGGTGCTCGGATGTTCAGTTGTGTCCAACTCTTTGTGACTTCATGGACTTTAGCCCACCAGGCTCCTCTTGCTTATGGAATTTCCCAGGCAAGAATACTGGAGTGGGTTGCCATTTCCTCCTCCAGGAAATCTTCCTGATCCAGGGATTGAACCTACTCTGTCATATGGCAGGCACCATTCAAAGCATTGGAGGATATGGGGAGAAGAAGAAGCAGGAACAGACCTAGTAGGAGGACAGACCTCCTCAACAAAGTCTGTTTTAGTCCGTTCTAACTACTATAACAAAAATACCGTAGACTGGATCATTTCAACAACAAACCTATATTTCTCACAGTTCTGGAAGCCTGGAAGTCCAAACTCCAGGAGCAGAGACCCAATGTCTGGTTGTGTCCTCAAATGGCCAAGAAAGAGACCTTTTCTCTCAAAAGGGCACTGATCTCATTTGTGGGTGCACCACTCTTATGACCTAATTACTGCAAAAAATCCCTGCCTCCAAATATCATCACATTAGGGATTTAGGCTTCAGCATAAATTTGTTGGACATGCATAGTCCGTCTATAGCAAAGGAGTATTTGAATCAAGCTCACAGGAGGTAAGGAGATGCACAGTGAACCTACAGATGGGGAGAGGGTCCAGGCAGTGGCAACTGCTGGCACAAAGATGTGACTGAGAGTGGAGGAACAACAAACATGCTGGTTTAACTTGAGAACAAGGGAGAATGAGGAGGGGAATAGGCGGTGAGAGTTGGAATAGGGAACAGAGGGAGGCTGCAGGTTATGTAGCTATTTGTAAACTACTGCAAAGAACACCACAACTGGAAAATGACTGCAAACATTTCTCTTTTTTTAAATTGAGATATAGTTGCTTTACAATGTTGTGTTAGTTTCTGCTGTACAATAAAGTGAACCAGCTGTATGTATACATATATCCCATCCCTCTTGGCTCTCCCCCCAACTCCTACATCCCACCCATCTAGATCACCACAGAGCACCAAGCTGAGCTCCCAGTGCTTTACAGCAGGTTCTCACTAGCTATCTCTTTTACACATGCCAGTGCACATATGGCACATGAAGCTCACTATCAAAAAAATAAAATAACAACAACCCAATCAAGAAATGAGCAGAAGATCTAAATAGACATGTCTCCAAAGAAAACATACAGATGGCCAAGAGAAGCATGAAAAAATGCTCATCACCACTAATTATTAGAGAAATACAAATCAAAACAACCACAAACATTCTGGTATTTCTCCTCCTTACATTTTTTCTACACTTACACACCTACATGGTTTCATAAAATGGTAAGCATATCAGAGATACTCTGTCCTATTGATTAATGATATTTTAAAACTACTTCCCCAAGATATGAAAAACATTCTGTACCAACACATTTAAAGTCTGCAAAGTATTCTATGTATCCTTCCAATGGACATGCTTGAAAACACTGATTTACTCCTGGCATATTCCTGGAATAAAGATACAATGAGTTTCACACTTTATATCCAAACACTCTCTTGTTGTGTCTGTTTGATTTGAGGAAACTAAGAAAAATATTTTCTTTAAACTTCATTTAGGAATTAATGATCTTTTCAATGTAGGTCTTCTACTTTGCCAGGCAATGAATCCCCCCAGAGGGCCACCTAGGGGAATAACTCAACGTGCAACCACTGAGATCGATGTGCAGTCACCAGATCTGTCCCTGTGAATCAAGTTATCCTCAATGCAATTCTTAGGGTGAGCACTGCACTCCTTCATGTGATTATCATAGTTTAACAACACAGAACTAAATCAGTTTAATAGGGGTAACCCTTGTTCTTCTGCCTTGTGTTTGACAACTAGAAAAAAAATCCCAAGAAGCGATGCTATTCTAAAGGTGACAGCTATCAAAATTCATGGATGTGCCTACAGGGATGTAACCAGTCTTTCACAGCTGTGGATGGAAACTTTAAAACTCAGACCTAAATCTGGGACAAATTCCTTAAACTCAATTTTGTCCTATGAACAATAAGCACATGGTATTCACTAACTTGGCAGACACCGTCAGGCACTGATCTATGATATATCCAGAAATAGCAAATATTATTATAAGAAACCTTGACTTTTTTTCCAAAGAAAAGAGAAAGGAAGTAGTGAAAGTGCCATTTATATGGATATTTGAGAGCAAAGAGTTTTAAAAGCTTTGTTTTATTTTTAAGTAAAATGTATAGATGTGTATTGTGACATAAGGACAGCTGGCAAATTTAACATACTAATGTAAACATCTGTTCCTATTCGTATGTCAAAACAAGCACATCAGATGGTAATGTTTAAAAACTCAGATCCCTCTTAAAATAGTGCTCTGAAGTAAATGACACAATCAGAAAGAGGGAATGAGGAAAAGGAGCAAATAACTCCTTGAACTGTGCCCCCAACTCTCTTTAATGCTATATCACATTCCTTTGCCAATCATCTTAAATTCAGTTGCATTTTAATAGCTGCTTTTACATAATGGGAAATTTCCTTTCAATTCTCTTTCCCCAGTGCTGTGCAAAATTGATATAGGGCAGACATTGCTTGACATGCAATTCTCCAGCCCCTTCTGAAATTCTGCTGAACTTTCTCTTTAGAGCAAATAAAACAGGTAAACTCAATGGCCATAGAATTGGCACTATTAAATTCAGCGACATAAAATAAGGCTCTAAAGGAGATAACTTCCCACTCAGAAAGACCTTTAAAAAAAGTCCACATCCTTAAGCAATTACCTTGGCAGTTGGAGCACAAACAAATTTGAGGTTGGCAATAACGGTTCTTTTCATCTGACAAACACACCCCCAGCAAAAGAGAAGGCATTGCTAATAGACGCACAGAAGGGGATCATTCTTCTGAATTTGATATAATTTCAAGGACACATCTATTCATGCCAAATGTACTTTTTTATGAGAACTTATTGGACCCTTTTATTCATATTTACAAAGTAAATATACTCATTTGGAGGAGAACATTTTGGTTTTTTCTTTTGCCCTTAGTCTTGGATAAATTAATGCCTTTGTTGGTATTGAGAAAAAGGAGTCTTAACTTTCAGGAAGGAAGAAACAGTACCTTGCGTCTGCCACTTTTGACCACGTGCTATCCTATACTAGAAATACACAGCAGGCCCCAGTGAGATTTGAACTCACAACCCTACCATGTGATCCAGCAATTCCACTCCTGGGTATATATACAAAAAAAAGAAAAAAAAAAAAACACACAAAACATTTATTTGAAAAGATCTATTCACCCTGTTCAATGAAGCACTATTTACAATAGCAAAGACAGGGAAACAGCCAAAATGTCCACCAACAGATGAATGGATTAAGAAGATGTGGTACATATATACCCAGTGGAATATTACTCAATATGAGAAAAAGGAAAAACTGTCATTTGCAGCAACAGGATAGACCTAGAGATTATCACACTAACTGAAGTGACACAGAGAGAGACAAAATATATCATATCACTTACATGCAAAATATAAAAATAATGCAATGAATGTGTATGGAAAACAGAAACAAACTTCTAGACATAGAAAACACACTTCTGGCTACCAAAGGGAAGAAGGAAGTGGAGAGAGACAAAATAGGGTTGTGGGAATAAAAGATACAAAGTATTAGACAAGCCACAAGAGTATACTGTGTAGCACAGTGAATTATACATGATTTCGCAACAATCTATGAAATATAGTCTGCAAAATTACTAAGTCACTATGCTGTACACCTGCAACTAACACAATATTTAAAAGCAGCCATACTTTAGAAAGAAAGATAAAGATTGCACTAAGAATATCCAGAAAGACTGAAGGAAAAGAAAAATAACATCAACAGATTGCAGTTGTTTTTTAATAAAACAAAATATTAATTGTAAACAAATGAATAAGTATATGAGAGGTCATGACACAATCTTTAATTGCTTATATATATTTTTAATCTTTACAGTGAGATGTTATAAAAAACAGAATCAGAAACTCTCTTTGAGTTAATCATAAAATAACATAAAAAGATAGCTTGTAGGATAGGACAGAATATTTTCAAATAATAGATGTGACAAATGTATTGTATCAAGAATGTATCAAGAACTCTTACAACTCAACAATACAAATAAAAATAATACAATAGAAACAATAAATCCTTTGCTATGAAAAGATGTTCACATCATTAATTATTAGGAGAATACAAATACAAATCACAGTGGCATGTCAATTCACACCCACTAGGATGACCATAATAAGAAAGAAAAACACTAACAAGTGTTGGCAAGAATGTGGAAAAATTGGACCCTATCAATACTGCTCATTAAAATATAAAAGGGTAAAATGAAAAACAGATTGGCAATTATAAGTTAAACACAGAATTACCATAGGATACAGCTATTTCACCTCTAAGTGTACATGCCAAATTACTGAAAACTTATGTTCACTCAAAAGCTCGCATGTGTTATATATAGAAGCCAAAAAGTGGAACTAATTGAAATCTTCAGTTATTGATAAAAATGTAAACAAAATGTATATGCAAGGGAATATTATTCAGCCATAAAAGGATGAAGCACTGATAAATGTTATTGCATGAATAAATTATGAAAATGTTATCAGTGAAATCATAAAAAAAAGGCAGTGTGTATCTCAGTTTTACATTTAATAAATGTCCATAATTGGCAATCCATAGAGATAGAAAGTAGATTAATGTGTGAAAGGAGTTTGGAGTAAAGGGGAATGGAGAGAGATGGTATGGGCTTGGGGTTTTATTTAGGGTTGTTCTGAAATTAAAGATTGATAATAGTCAAGTGAATATATTAAGATCATTGAAATTAGTGGATCTTATGGGATTGGGATACATCTCAGTAATGGAAAGAAAGAAGAAAAATCAAACACAAGCATCGAAAATTGAGAAGAGTATATACATAGTCTGGAAGTGACTTTATTGGCCTGACCATACAGATGGTCATTTAGCCATGGCCATCTCAGTCGGTTAATCTTACAGGCCCAAAAAATATGGTGTGTATGGTTCTTCAGCAAATGTTTGGAGGAAGCAGAAGAGAGAATTTGGATGTATAGACAGAATGTTTCCACCATCACAGAATGGTTCACTGGACCCACTGGGATAGACAGAGGCAGAAATGGCAGGAGAAAGAGAAGAGATATTCACCCACACACGGGAAGAGGACAGAGTGGGTCTGTCTTGAACAAGCTGAATGATGAGCTGGGAGACAGGACATCCTCAGAGAGAAAGACTTCTGATAGACCTGGGATGGCCACACCCTGGGCCTCAGTACTTCTAGTGAAGACCCAGATTTTGGTCCACATCACCCAAGAGTTAGTAATGGAAGCATTTGCCTGGACAATGAAAACATTACCTTAAAAAATAAATCTGAATATGTCGTATCTGTTTTGATGTGAATAACACTTTAATTATGACTTAGGTCATCAGTGAAAGATCTATGCCATTAGTGTGGCCTGAAAAGGTATTTAGGATACAGCTCTCATCAGTCTGCTGAGCCATCAGGTGCCACTTATTACTCTTGAATCTGCATGCATGTTGAAGTGCTTCAGTTCAGTTTAGTTCAGTCACTCAGTCGTGTCCAACTATTTGCAACCCCATGAATCGCAGCACGCCAAGCCACCCTGTCCATCACCAACTCCCGGAGTTTGCTCAGACTCACGTCCATCGAGTCAGTGATGCCATCCAGCCATCTCATCCTCTGTCGTCCCCTTCTCTCCTGCCCCCAACCCCTCCCAGCATCAGAGTCTTTTCCAATGAGTCAACTCTTTGCATGAGGTGGCCAAAGTACTGGAGTTTCAGCTTTGGCATCATTCCTTCCAAAGAAATCCCAGGGCTGATCTCCTTCAGAATGGACTGGTTGGATCTCCTTGCAGTCCAAGGGACGCTGAAGAGTCTTCTCCAACACCACAGTCCAAAAACATCAATTCTTTGGCGTTCAACCTTCTTCACAGTCCAACTCTCACATCCATACATGACTACTGGAAAAACCATAGCCTTGACTAGACGGAACTTAGTTGGCAAAGTAATGTCTCTGCTTTTGAATATGCTATCTAGGTTAGTCATAACTTTTCTTCCAAGGAGTAAGTGTCTTTTAATTTCATGGCTGCAATCACCATCTGCAGTGATTTTGGAGCCCAAAAACATAAAGTCTGACACTGTTTTCACTGTTTCTCCATCTTTCCCATGGAGTGATGGGACCAGATGCCATGATCTTCGTTTTCAGAATGTTGAGCTTTAAGCCAACTTTTTCACTCTCCTCTTTTACTTTCATCAAGAGGCTTTTCAGTTCCTCTTCACTTTCTGCCATAAGGGTGGTGTCATCTGCATATATGAGGTTATTGATATTTCTCCCAGCAATCTTGACTCCAGCTTGTGTTTCTTCCAGTCCAGTGTTTCTCATGATCTACTCTCCATATAAGTTAAATAAACAGGGTGACAATATACAGCCTTGACGTACTCCTTTTCCTATTTGAACCTGTCTGTTGTTCCATGTCCAGTTCTAACTGTCACTTCCTGCCTCTCAAGAGGCAGGTCAGGTGCTCTGGTATTCCCATCTCTTTCAGAATTTTCCACAGTTTATTATGATCCACACAGTCAAAGGCTTTGGCATAGTAAATAAAGCAGATATAGATGTTTTTCTGGAACTCTCTTGCATTTTCCATGATCCAGTGGATGTTGGCAATTTGATCTCTGGTTCCTCTGCCTTTTCTAATACCAGCTTGAACATCTGGAAGTTCACAGTTCACGTATTGCTGAAGCCTGGCTTGGAGAATTTTGAGCATTACTTTACTAGCGTGTGAGATGAGTGTAACTGTGTGGTAGTTTGAGCATTCTTTGGCATTGCCTTTCTTTGGGATTGGAATGAAAATTGACCTTTTCCAGCCCTGTGGCCACTGCTGAGTTTTCCAAATTTGCTGGCATATTTAGTGTAGCACTTTCACAGTATCATCTTTCAGGATCTGAAGCAGCTCAACTGGAATTCCATCACCTCCACTAGCTTTGTTCATAGTGATCCTTTCTAAGGCCCACTTGACTTCACTTTCCAAGATGTCTGGCTCTAGGTGAGTGATCGCACTATCGTGATTGTCCAGGTCATTAAGATTCTTTTTGTACAGTTCTTCTGTGTATTCTTGCCACCTCTTCTTAATATCTTCTGCTTCTGTTAGGTCCATACAATTTCTGTCCTTTATTGAGCCCATCTGTGCATGAAATGTTCCCTTGGTATCTCTAGTTTTCTTGAAGAGATCTCTATTCTTTCCCATTCTGTTGTTTTCCTCTATTTCTTTGCATTAATCGCTGAAGAAGGCTTTCTTATCTCTTCTTGCTATTCTTTGAAACTCTGCATTCAGATGCTTATATCTTTCCTTTTCTCCTTTGCTTTTTGCTTCTCTTCTTTTCACAGCTATTTGTAAGACTTCCCCAGACAGCCATTTTGTTTTTTTGCATTTTTTTTCCATGAGGATGGTCTTGATCCCTGTCTCTTGTACAATGTCACTAACCTCATTCCATAGTTCCTCAGGCACTCTATCTATCAGATCTAAGCTCTTAAATCTATTTCTCACTTCCACTGTATAATCATAAATTATTTGATTTAGGTCATATCTGAATGGTCTAGCGGTTTTCCCTGCTTTCTTCAATTTAAGTCTGAATTTGGTAATAAGGAGTTCATGGTCTGAGCCACAGTCAGCTCCTGGTCTTGTTTTTGTTGACTGTATAGGGCTTCTCCATCTTTGGCTGCAGAGAATATAATCAATCTGATTTCGGTTTGATCATCTGGTGATGTCCATGTGTAGAGTCCTCTCTTGTGTTGTTGGAAGAGGGTGTTTGCTATGACCAGTGCATTATCTTGGCAAAACTCTATTAGTCTTTGCCCTGCTTCATTCTGCATTCCAAGGCCAAATTTGCCTGTTACTCCAGGTGTTTCTTGACTTCCTACTTTTGCATTCCAGTCCCCTATAATGAAAAGGACATCTTTTTTGGGTGTTAATTCTAAAAGGTCTTGTAGGTCTTCATATAACTGTTCAACTTCAGCTTCTTCAGTGTTACTTGTTGGGGCATAGACTTGGATTATTGTGATATTGAATGGTTTGCCTTGGAAACGAACAGAGATCATTCTGTTGTTTTTGAGATTGCATCCAGGTACTGCATTTTGGACTCTTTTGTTGACCATGATGGCTACTCCATTTCTTCTGAGGGATTCCTGCTTACTACTTTTCTAAAAGTGCATCCGCCATCTTTTCTTTGGATGTCAGCACACTTTGCATGCTCAGATGGGTACCTTGGTTTCCTCATGTAAAAGGAGGTAGTAATAGACCCTTCCTCATAGGGTTACTGTAATGACTGATAAAAATAAGTGCATGGAACAGTATATAGGTTTTGTTGTTGCTCAGTCACTCAGTCATATCCAACTCTTTGTGACCCCATGGACTGTGCCACACCAGGCTTCCCTGTCCTTCACCGACACCCAGAGTTCGCTCAAACTCATGTCCATTGAATCAGTGATGCCATCCAACCATCTTGTCCTCTGTCATCCCCTTGTCATCCTACCCTCAATCTTTCCCAGCATCAGGGTCTTTTCTAATGATTCACTTCTTCGCATTAGGTGGCCAAAGTATTGGAGCTTCAGCTTCAGCATCAGTCCTTCTAATTAATATTCAGCACTGACTACCTTTAGGATTGACTGATTTGATCTCCTTAAGAGTCTTCCAACACCACAGTTCAAAAGCATCAGTTCTTCAGCATTCAGCCTTCATGGTCCAACTCTCACGTCCACACATGACTACTGGAAAAATCATAGCTTAAGGAGTATAAAAAAGATTACAAAGCAGCTGTGCTAGATTGTTAACAAATGAAAGAGGGCTAAAGTGCTGCCTCGGCTAGAGGAGCATCTGAGCTCCAGAGACCATTCCCAGATGAAGGATTAGATGTTGAGGATGTGTAGGCCTTATACCAGGCTTCTGGAAGGTTATGGCTTTTCTTCTCCTTCTCCACCTCCTCTCCCTCCCTCCTCCCCTTCTTCCTCGTCCTTCTTCTCCTTCTTCCCCTCCTTTTCCTTCTTCTTTTAATTAAGGGCAAGTTTTTTTTTTTTTCTTTTTAATTAAAGGGAGCTTTTCAGATCTATTCTCAAATTACTCATTAACATTGCTCACTTAAGATAAGATAAGCTTCACTGAAATCATCAGAAAAGTCAGCACTGAATAAGTGGAGAGATAACTTTGGATTCAAAATCAGGGCATCCAGCCTATAAAATACCTGACCAGTGCTTCTCAAAACTGCCAAGGTCATCAAAACCAAAGAAGAGCCAAGAAACTGTCAGACAGGAGGAGCCTTAAGGAGACATGACAAGCAAATGTAACATGGGATTCTGGTTGGGATCCTGGAGCACAAAAAGACATAAGGTTGGAACTAAGAAAACCTAAATAAACTCTGGACTTTTGTTATATCAAAATGGTTTCATAACTAATGTATCATGCTTATATAGGACATTAATAATAGGGATCCAGAGTATATGGGAACTCTTTATTTTTTTTTTTTCTGAAAATCTAAACCTTTGCTAAAAAATAAAGACTACTAAAAAATTAGGTATTCATAATTGCCAAAACTTGGAAGCAAAGAAGATGTTCTCCATTAGGTGAATGGATAAAGAAAATGTGATACATTAATTAAAATATAATATTTTTCAGCACTAAATTGTCCTAGCAAGCCATGAAAAGACATGGAAGGAACTTACATGCATATCACTAAATAAAAGAAGCCAATCTGAAAATGCTACATAACTGTATCATTCCTGAATGTGTGGTGCAGGAGGTATTTGGGAAATATTTGTACTTTCTTCTCAACTTTGCTATAAAGGATAGTTCTAGAAAAAAAAATAGTCTTTAATAAAACAGAATATCTGAGTTGTATAAACATACCCACCACTGCAGCAAAGTAGATGCATGACTCTGCAGCTTAGATTCATCAACCTTTCTGAGGTGATTTCCTCGTGCAAAGTCATAGTTGAAAGGAACAAAATTTGATTTTTCACAAAGAATGTCATGATTTAAAATAGAGAAATGAAATGTCTATAATGAAATGAAAGAGTCTAGAATGTCATGATTTAAAATAGAGAAATGAAAGACTCAACTCATAAATAATGAACTAGCTGTATCAGGAACCAAATCTTACTTTTTTGGAACCAAGTCTTAATATGGAAATTGAGAAAAATGTACATGTGTATGCATGTCTGTGTGTGTGTGTATGTGTCTAATGATAAGATGCTGTCAGGGATCTGAGTAGGTTTCAGCCTTGAAGAAGGTCACATGTTGACTCATACATTTATGATGCTTCAAAAGTTGAGTGGAGCAAGACCACATGAGCCATGGTTGTCACACTGAGTTCACTGATTCAGGGTCAAAGGAAATATTTTAGAGAACTTTTATTTTTTTCTTAAAACCTATATATATATATATTTTTCTAGGAGTTTCTGATATAACAAGTTTCTGTAGTGTTTTGCCTACAATTTTTTTAATTAATTAATTTTTTAAATTGGAAAGTAATTACTTTACAAAATTGTGGTGGTTTTTGCCATACATCAACATGAATCAGCCATGGGTGTACATGTAACCCCTCATCCTGAGCCCCCCTCTCTCCCCATCCCATCCCTCCAGATTGTCCCAGAGCACTGACTTTGAGTGCCCTGCATCATGCATCGAATTTGCACTGGTCATCTAATTTACATAAAGCCTTTGACTGTGTGGATCATAATAAACTGTGGAAAATTCTGAAAGAGATGGAAATACCAGACCACCTGACCTGCCTCTTGAGAAACCTATATGCAGGTCAGGAAGTAACAGTTAGAACTGGACATGGAACAAAAGACTGGTTCCAAATAAGAAAAGGAGTACGTCAAGGCTGTACACTGTCACCCTGCTTATTTAACTTATGTGCAGAGTACATCATAAGAAACGCTGGGCTGGAAGAAGCACAAGCTGGAATCAAGATTACCGAGAGAAATGCAGATATGCAGATGACACCACCCTTATGGCAGAAAGTGAAGAGGAACTAAAAAGCCTCTTGATGAAAGTGAAAGAGGAGAGTGTAAAGGTTGTCTTAAAGCTCAACATTCACAAAACAAAGATCATGGCATCTCGTTCCATCACTTCATGGGAAATAGATGGGGAAACATTGGAAACAGTGTCAGACTTTATTTTTTGTGGCTCCAAAATCACTTCAGATGGTGACTGCAGCCATGAAATTAAAAGACACTTACTCCTTGGAAAGAAAGTTATGACCAACCTAGATAGCATATTGAAAAGCAGAGACATTACTTTGCCAACAAAGATCTGTCTAGTCAAGGCTATGGATTTTCCTGTGGTCATGTATGGATGTGAGAGTTGGACTGTGAAGAAAGCTGAGCACCAAAGAACTGATGCTTTCGAACTGTGGTGTTGGAGAAGACTCTTGAGAGTCCCTTGGACTGCAAGGAGATCCAACTGGTCCATTCTAAAGGAGATCAGCCCTGGGTGTTCCTTGGAAGGAATGATGCTAAAGCTGAAACTCCAATACTTTGGCCACCTCATGTGAAGAGTTGTCTCATTGGAAAAGACTCTGATGCTGGGAGGGAATGGGGGCAGGAGGAAAAGGGGACGACAGAGGATGAGATGGCTGGATGGCATCACTGAATCGATGGACGTGAGTCTGAGCGAACTCCGAGAGTTGGTGATGGAAAGGGAGGCCTGGCATGCTGTGATTCACGGAGTCGCAAAGTAGTCGGACACGACTGAGCGACTGAACTGAACTGAATATACAGGTTTCAGTGCTATTCTTTAGAGAACTTTTAAATGAACTCAACATCACTGCCCTTTCAGAAACATACAATTCGATGACTCAGACCAGAATGGAGTAAGTCACTTCAGTTGTGTCCCATTCTGTGCGACCCCTGAGACGGTAGCCCACGAGGCTCCCCTGTTCCTGGGATTCTCCAGGCAAGAACACTGGAGTGGGTTGCCATTTCCTTCTCCAATGCATGAGAGTGAAAAGTGAAAGTGACGTTGCTCAGTTGTGTCCAACTCGTTGCGATCCCATGGACTGCAGCCTACCAGGCTCCTTCGTCCATGGGATTTTCCAGGCAAGAGTACTGGAGTGGGGTGCCATCGCCTTCTCCACAAGAGAGGTTAGTAAATAAGTAAGTAAAGTAGTAAATAAGTAAGTAAAGTAGCTCAGTCATGTCCGATTCTTTGCAACCCCATGGACTGTAGCCTACCAGGCTCCTCTGTCAATGGGATTTTCCAAGCAAGAGTACTGGAGTGGGTTGCCATTTCCTTTTCCAGGGAATCTTCCTGACCCAGGGTTTGAACCTGGGTCTCCAGCATTGCATACGGATGTTTTACCATCTGAGCCACCAGGGAAGCCCAAGAGAGGTTAGGCAGGGAGAAATTAGCTTTTTACTGGTCATTTCAAGATCACTTTTCACTAAAAGGCAGGAGGGAAAAAAAAAAAAAAAAGGTCAACTTAGATGAGATCGGAATTTAAAAGATTTATCTCTCTGGGACAGAAAAGATTCCAAGCCTGTTCATTTAATTTGAGTCAAAATTCTGAAATGCAAGATGAAGAGGTTAAGTCAGGGATATTAATCCATAGATTCCTTCTTCTTGGACTAATCTGCAAAGGAACCCTTGTTTAGGGGCAAACAACCAAAAAGCTTTTCAAAATTTTCTTTTCAAACCAGAACCTCAAAAGCAAATGCTCCCAAATACACCTAACTTTCTACTGATAATTTTTCTTTCCTTTTAATAGGAATAATTCTGTGGTGATTCTCCAGACTATTTAGATAGTCTAATAGTGACAGCAAGACGTGTATTGACCACCTGGGAGGATGTTGAGTACTTTTCTTCTGTCTAAATCCTCAGATGAAAGAATGGAGGCCCTAAAGTCCCCCTCCAGGTTCACATTCTGGCCTTACTTCTTAACACATAAGTGATTTTAAGCAAATTACTCTTCTACCTCAGTTTCATTGTCTTAAAAATGGAAGCAATACTTTTATCTAGGAAATTTGCCTTAACACAGCAGAAACCTGTACAAAGAACCCACAGCAGTACTCAGCACTCTTCACTCCCCTGGAATGCTCACGCAGGAAACAACTGAAAGTAACAGCTTTTCACCATCTGTTCAACAAGGACAGCCTTGGGATGAGGACATTAGCATTCATAGCACATTTGCCCAAACTCCCTCTATCTGGACCTAGTGTGGATTTCTGGTTCCTAGGCTGAACAGCCTCATTCTGAGTAACAAACACATCGCTGCTTTCCATATGTTTTATACCCCACTTGGTTTGGGACAAGTTTGATCTCTTTGAGATGATTTGAAAATACTTAGGTGCATATTTTAAAGTTTAATTCACAATTGAGATTTTATTTTTTTTCTATATTCAAATTCTTCGGATACAACCAGAGGGGTTCTTCAGTCAGCTTGAGTCCTGGCTCAAGATGGCAGATTGGTAATTGTTCAGAAACTTTGTGAACTGGTTGTGAAATAGAATCATTACTAAAATCTAAATCATATAAACTTACAATAAGTAAATCAGATTAAAAATAAAAAGAATATTCAAACTATTGATTTTTCAGTTATTTTATTGTATTTCATAATTACCTGTGCTCTTGAGGTTATTCTTTCTATTTCAAGTATGCAATATGAAAACCATATGACAGTGGTGCTGCCTGTCTCGAACCAGCTCCACCTTCAGTGGCATCACATTGATAGCATGTGATCAGACACAGTGAGCACATCACACCATAGTGATTGACAGCACTAGAAAGAATCACCACCATCATCGATTGCCTAAATTTCAGAAAGTATTCCAGACAGAAAACTATAATTCAAAAAGATACATGCACCCCAATGTTCATGGCAGCACTGTTTACAATAGTCAAGACATGAGAGTAACTGAAGTGTCCATCAACAGATAAATGGATTGAGGAAATGTGCTACATTTATACAATGGACTATTATTCTGCCATAAAAAAGAATGAAAGAATGCCTTTTGTAGCAACACTTGTATGGCCCTAGAGATTATCTTACTAAGTGAAGTAAATCAGAGAGAGAAAGACAAATATCATATGATATCACTTACATGTGGAATCTAAAATAATGGCACAAATGAACTTATTTACAAAACAGAAATAGACTCTTAGACATAGAAAACAAACATGATTACTAAAGGAGAAGAGGAGGAGGGATAAATCAGACATTTTGGATTAACAGATACACATGACTATACATAAAAATATCAATAGATAACCAACAAGGGCCTATATACAATATCCTATAGTCTATAAAGAAAAAGAATCTAACAAAGACTATATATTATGTATAACTGAATCACTTAACTATACATCTGAAACTAACACAACATTATAAATCAACTCTAATTTAAAAAATTAATTTTTTAAAAATTTGGTCAAAAAATTTAAATGAAATGAAATTATACAGATAAAGTTTAGAAGTGTGTCATACTGTATCTATTACATTTAAATAACACAGAAAATTTATGAGATGTTCTAATATTATTTGAAAACTATTATCTGATTCACCAAAAATGTTGCTCACACCATTGACAAACAAGTGAAGTTTCAAAATCTGTCTTCATAGTTTCATATACCTCTTAGTCATTAACATGAATGAAAATATCAACCAACATTCATACTCTTTTATCAACTGTAACCACAGGTTTACTATGCATATCAGAATTTGGCAAAGATCAACAAAGAGTCAGACATGACTGAACGACTGAACTGAACTGAACTGAATAAGGACATTCCATGATTTGAAGAGTAAGATATATGTTTACTATTATCTATAAGAATGCATTTGCTATGCATTCTTAGATAAGTAAATTTATAATAAACCCATATATACCCCCATGTGCACATTTTTGGAGAGTTTGATTTTAAACATTTACCATGGACACTGAAAAAATTGTGTCTGTATGTTATTTCCATGCATTATAGTGAAATGATTCACATCTTTTCAGCTATTATGATCTTTACCAATATTTCTGTCAAATCATACAAATACAAGATCATTTCAAACTGTGTCCATGTATTTGGCATTTTACTATAGAAAGGGGCATGGGGTTCAATATTTCAGTATATGCATGTGAGCATGGTGATTTGCCAGAAATGGGTATGTTCTAAAGACAGCCTGCTGGGTTTAAATCCCAGCCCTGTCATTACAAGCTAATGTCTGCAGGAAAATTACTCATTCACTCCAAGACACATTAAAATATAAAACAAAAATTCTAGAGCTTAAGAATAAAACAGAACAAATTTTTAAATTACAGTGCTGAGTCTATTTATTTGCTAGGTCAGGGAATACTCATTTGTAAAGAAATTCATTAAATAGTGCACTGAGAAGGAGAAAGTGGGAGTGTTTTTCAAGGCTAGAAAGTGGAGGTTATGGATTGTGCCAACTCAGTAATGAAGTCCAGGCCTGGGAGGAAGGGAATTAGCTGGTAAGTCTACACACGGTGGGTTATAGGAAATCCCATTTGTTCATGGTTCAGACAAGTCTCTTCAACTAGGTTCAGTAATGGTCATTTAAAGTTCATTGTTTCTTATCAGCTTCAGCTGATTAGAATCACTGGTGAGGAAACACAACAGGCAAGTCTCTCGTGTTTGTTTTCTTATGTTTCTATGCTTTGTCATATAACATCACTTGAAATGATATATTGCCTGGATAAAACTCTAATTTGAAAAGATACACGTACCCCAGTTTTCATAGCAGCACTATTGTACAGTAGCCAAGACACAGAAACAACTTAAATGTTCATTGACAGATGAATGGATAGAGAAGATGTGATATATACATACAATGGAATAGTACTCATCCATTAAAAAGAACAGATAGTGTCATTTTCAGCAATGTGAATGGACCTAGAGATTATCATACTAAGTAAAGGAAGTCAGATAGAGAAAGGCAAATACTGCATGATATCATTTATATGTAGAATCCAAACAACACAAATGAGCTTACTTACAAAATAGAAATAGACTCTCAGACAATTTATAGTTACCAAAAGGAAAGTAGGTAGGGCAATAAATTAGGAGTTTGGGATTAATAGATATACAACACTATATATAAAACAGACAACCAATAAGGACTTAATATGTAGCACAGTGAAATATATTCAGTATTTCATAATTAAGTAAAATTGAAATGATTCTGGGAAAGAATAAGCATATATTCAGAATTCAGTTCAGTTCAGTTGCTCAGTCGTGTCCGACTCTTTGTGACCCCATGAATGCCAGGCCTCCCTGGCCATCACCAACTCCCGGAGTTCACTCAGACTCACGTTCATCGAGTCAGTGATGCCATCCAGCCATCTCATCCTCTGTCGTCCCCTTCTTCTCCAGCCCCCAATTCCTCCCAGCATCAGAGTCTTTTACAATGAGTCAACACTTTGCATGAGGTGGCCAAAGTACTGGAGTTTCAGCTTTAGCGTCATTCCTTCCAAAGAAATCCCAGGGCTGATCTCCTTCAGAAAGGACTGGTTGGATCTCCTGGCAGTCCATGGGACTCTCAAGAGTCTTCTCCAACACCACAGTTTAAAAGCATCAATTCTTCAGTGCTCAGCCTTCTTCACAGTCCAACTCTCACATCCATACATGACCACAGGAAAAACCATAGCCTTGACTAGACGGACCTTATATATAAATATGTATATTCAAATGTTTAAAAATTGGATTGAATATATATATATGTGTACATATACATATTCAAATGTTTAAAAATTCTAGAAGGGAAACATAGCTTCACTCTATTGAAAACAGATAGCCTAAACCAGTGATGTGGCAGGAGCCCAAAATTATCAGCAAAAGGTACAAATTATGGCATATGTGTGTCACATCATAGACTGCATCAAAATATCAGGTATAAAGTCACTAGTGTATATAAAA
This sequence comes from Capricornis sumatraensis, assembly GCF_032405125.1. Taxonomy (NCBI): domain Eukaryota; kingdom Metazoa; phylum Chordata; class Mammalia; order Artiodactyla; family Bovidae; genus Capricornis; species Capricornis sumatraensis. The sequence continues at coordinate 121,138,730 of NC_091071.1, read as the reverse complement.
TGGTTAGAACTAAACGAATGGTCTACACTTGGTGGGTGTCAGCTCTTTACATTATTATTTCAGAAAATGCTGAATAAAATCTAGCCTAATTCTACATCCTAGTAGACCTGAGAGTTAACACCTCCCATTAAAGAGAGTTGAACATCACTTAATGACGTTCATCTTTGTAATTTCAGAGTTTGGCACAGTGTCTTGGACACATTCTCAGCAAAAGACAATCACGTTAAACTGTTCAGCAAATGGTTATCACTGTTCCCAGTGTTATTCCTGGGATTTTTATTTTGAAATTGACTGAGATCATCTTGAGACACAGTAAAAAATACATCTTCATTATTTTTAAAAAATGCAAAGAGGAATTTACTAAGAACACAAAGATGAATTTACTTAGTGACAACTATATTTTCATTTTACCCACATTTTATAGAAAAGTGATGTATATAAAGGCTCCTTTTCCAGGTCCAATAAACAAGTAAATGGTGTAACCAGGAATTGAACCGATATCTGTGGAACTCCAAAACACATATTCTTGCCACTATGGCCTGCTGCCTTCTTTAAATACTCTAGAATTTGTCTGTGAAGAATTTCAGAATTCATTAGAAAAGGTTTATGTGTCATAGGAAAAATATTCTCTAGCTAATTTCAAAAGAAGAGACAAATGTCACTTTTGTGGAATCACAAGGAAGGACTGAAAGTAAGTAAAAGAAGCTAAACACATAAGGAAAAGAAAGAAGAAAGAAAAGCCTGCTCATCAGCCAGGATATTCCCCAGAGACAATGAGAGTTGATTCCCCTGGCCTCTCAGCAGTTCATTTTGGATTCCATTTGATAATGTCAGAAGATAATACCTTTAGCAATTTTAATCCAATCACCTGCACATAATTGGGGAATATTTTTTACTTAATTTCTCTTACTCTGAGTTAATATTTTCTTTTCCCACATTAGCAGAAAATGGAAAAAGGAAAAGATCTCAAACAAATAAAATATATTGATTTTTCTTTGTACGAGCCTTCATGTACTGGGCTTTCATTACCATTTATACAAGACCTAACCTCATGTCACTTGTGACATCTTTCTTTTTTAAAATTTATTTTATTGAAATACAGCTAACATAAAATGTTGTGTTAATTTTTACTGCATAGCGAAGTAATTCAGTTTTTTTAATAAATATAAAAATAGTCATATTTTTTCATATTCTTTCCATTATACTTTACCACTGAATATTGAATATAGTTCTGTGTGCTTTATATTAGGACCTTGCTGTTGGATAGTCTCTATAAATCGTTTACATCTGTTAACCTCAAACTTCCAGTCTGTCTCTCACCCCTTCAACCTTGGCAACCACAAGTCTGTTCTCTGTTTGTGAGTCTGTTTCTGTTTTGCAGATAAGTTCATTTGAGTCATATTTTAGATTCCACACATAAGTGATATCATATGGTATTTATTTTTTTTTTCTGACTTACTTCACTTAGTACTCTAGGTCCATCCATGTTGCTGTAAAAGTTACTATTTCATTTTTTTGTATGCCTGAGTAGTATTCCATTACACACACACACACACACACACACACACACACACACACACTCATCCCACATCTTCTTTATCCATCATTTGTTGATGGACATTTAGGTTGCTTCCATGTCTTGGCTTGGCTTCCCAGGTGGCTCAGCAGTAAAAGAATCTGCCAGCCAATGCAGGAGATGCAGATTTGATCCCTGGGTTGGGAAGAGCTCCTGAAGGAGGAAAAGGCAACCCATTCCAGTATTCTTGCCAGGAAAATCCCATGGACAGAGAAGCCTGGCTTTAGACCATTGAGTTGCAAATAGCTGGATACAACTGAGCGACTGAGCACGTGCACATGCATGTCTTGGCTACTGTGAATAATGCTATTATAAACATTGAGATGCACACATATTTTTGAATTACAGTTTTGTGTGATATCTTTCTTTACACCTTACCTCTCTAGGGTTCAGCTGATCTCTGAGAGCTTGCATTTCAGTTATCTATTACTACTCAGTAAACTTTGCCAAACTTAGTGCCTTCAAAGGTGGATCCCCACATCTTCCTAAAAGGGCCAGATAATTCATATTTCAGAATTCTAAAGCTGTTTGTTCTCAATCATAAGTACTCTACCCTGGTGGTGCAAAATCATCAACAGGCAATATATCGACAAATAAGATTGTCTGTGTTCCAATACACCTTGATTTACAAAAAACAAGCAGAAGGCCACATGGGCTCTAGTTTGCTGACTCTTTGCTAAAGCCAACCATTTATCATTCCTCATACTTTTCAAGGCTATTCTTCTCTATATGTGGTATGGACTGTGACATCATTAGTCAGGGAGCCTGGCTGAGGTTCAGTTCAATTCAGTTCAGTCACTCAGTCAAGTCTGACTCTTTGCAGCCCCATGAAGAGCAGCACACCAGGCCTCCCTGTCCATCACCAACTCTCGGAGTCCACCGAAACCCATGTCCATTGAGTTGGTGATGCCATCCGCCATCTCATCCTCTGTCGTCCCCTTCTCCTCATGCTCTCAATCTTTCCCAGCATCAGGGTCAGGGTCTTTTCAAATGAGTCAGCTCTTCATATTAGGTGGCCAAAGTATTGGAGTTTCAGCTTCAGCATCAGTCCCTCCAATAAACATCTAGGACTGATCTCCTTTAGGATGGACTGGTTGGATCTCCTCGCAGTCCAAGGGACTCTCAAGAGTCTTCTCCAACACCACAGCCAAAAGCATCAATTCTTCGGCGCTGAGCTTTCTTCACAGTCCAATTCTCACATTTGTACATGACCACTGGAAAAACCATAGCCTTGACTAGATGGACCTTTGTTGGCAAAGTAATGTGTCTGCTTTTTAGTATGCTGTCTAGGTTGGTCATACCTTTCCTTCCAAGGAGTATGCATCTTTAAATTTCATGGCTGCAGTCACCATCTGCAGTGATTTTGGAGCCCAGAAAAATAAAGTCAGACACTGTTTCCACTGTTTCCCCATCTATTTGCCATGAAGTGAGGGGACCGGATGCCATGATCTTAGTTTTCTGAATGTTGAGCGTTAAGCAACATTTTCACTCTCCTCTTTCACTTTCATCAAGAGGTTGGTACATGCCAAAAAGCTTCATTCATGTCTGACAGCTGAACTGGGTGGGGATAGAACAGCTGGGGACTTTCTGATCCCATTTCTTCATAGGATCATGTGCCTTTCCAGAGTCTAGCTCACACATCTTCACATGGAAGTCAGATACATCCCAAAAGCATGTATATAAAAACCCTAAGGCCTCCTTATGTCTACAGGGAGAACTGCCACAAAAATAAGTGGTCAAAGCAAGTCATAGCAAGTCAGCCTAGACTCATGGGAAAAGGAAACAAATTCTGCCTCATTATGGGATGAGCAGAATGCTCATCCAGGGATGTAAGGGGTTGTCAACGCTTCCTGCATCAACAACCTACTGGAGCACTTACCACTGAGTCACATAACTTATCATAAGACAATCCTGAATATTCACTGGAAGGACTGATGCTGATGCTCCAACACTTTGCCCATCTGATGTGAAGAGCCAACTCACTGGAAAAGATCCTTATGCTGGGAAAGATTTAAGGCAAAAGGAGAAGAGAGCAGCAGAGAATGAGATGGTTAAATAGCATCACCAATTCAATGGGCATGAATTTGAAAAACTCTGGGAGATAGTGAAGGACAGGGAAGTCTGCTGTGCTGCAGTTCATGGATGTGCCTACAGGGATGTAACCAGTCTTTCACACACTGTTGTTGCAGACATAGCAACAACAGCGTGTGCAGACATACTAGATCACAGAAGTTCATGGTTTCATTGAAGAGAAGTGTGGCCAGTGAATGTATGGAAAAAATAATACATCCCTCAAACATTGATTCAGTTTCCAATAAGGGCCACTCACTGAGCTACACACCAGGGATGCCAGAAATATGGAGGGACTTATCTCCATCTTCAAGTTTATAGATAAGAGACAGAAAGTTCTGAAGAAAAGTAATTATAAGCAGCATAGTACATTCTAAACTAGACATCTGAACAGAAGATGCCTGGGCTCACACTGAAGGGGACACTTTATGAAGATATAAGGAAGGCTTTGAGGAAGAAATCCTACTAGAACAAAAGCTGAATGAAAAAGGAGAAGCTGGCATGATGGCCAGATGTGAACTGTTCTAAATTCTAAACAGAAGGAGCAGTGTGGAGGTGGGAAAAGGCTAGAAGAGCTTGGCTTCTTCCTCTGGAACAATAAACCAACAGGGTAAGAATGAGGCTGGACAGTCCAGCAGGGAATGAAGTCACAGAGGCTTTGAGTGACATGGGGAAACGTCCCACATTCATTCTGTAAGAAAAATTGATCTGATCCAGATTCTTGGAATAGTAAGAATTTTAAGCAACTGCATGGGACAGAAATCAGTGAAACAAGATAAGTGATAGAAGGCCATTATAGTACTGCATGTAATAATTGATGACGAGTTACAGGGGAAGAAAAGAAAACATTTTGACCCATTTTGTCAGTTTCTCTGCAAGGCTGAAGACTACTTCAGAAGACTGACTTAGAGGAAGAACAATGCATGAGGAAGAAAGTCCAAAGAAATAAATCCAGAGCCTGTTGTCTCACAGTATGATTGCTTAAATAAAACTGTTCTGGATGAATGCAAAGAAATGAATTTGACCTTCAAGAATTCAATCATAGTTAACTTCAACAAAGAGCCATGTAGTGATACTGAATACAGTTTTAATCAATACAATAGCTGTCTTTTTTTTAATTCCAAGAAAGAATTCACATTAGTACTGAAGATAATGCTTTTAAACATGTTTTAAAAGCTTTTCTTGTTTTTCTCAAGTTCTATAAGGAATGCATATTTATTCACAATAGAAAAATGTTCCAGTAACTGCAGATGAAAGAGAAATAATAAAGAGGAGGTGTGAGAAGGGAAAAAAGAACTCCTTTAGCACCTCTTAGATTTTCGCTCCTCTCCCCCCTTTTTCTTCTTCTGAAAAATGTTAAGATTCATTGTCCTATATTGGGCACAAGTAGACAAAATGGAAGCAAAAAGAAATGGCAGTGTTAATTTTACTTCTTTCGGACATCTCTATTTAGTGTTCAGAACAAAACCAATTGAATTACAAATAAAAATGCCATGGAAAAATGTAAATTTAGACCACAATGCCTTCTGATCTATACTCTAGAGATAATCAGCTACTTCTGGTCACAATTCACTGTCCCCAACCACAGAGATGCTACATACACACACACACACACACACACACACACACACACACACGTAAATGCATACACATGCATTCATACACCCACACATATTGCATGCACACATGCAAACTCACGTATACACATATATGCATACACAAACATATACACACAATGCTGTTTCCCACAGCAGGATCTTTTCTGATGACCCCGCTTCACTTCCTGGCCATAGATATCCTTGGTGTTCATCTTAGGGTGGCTAATTCCCACTCTTCCTTCAGCACTTGCTTAAATGTAATTTTACTCAAGAATACATTCCCAGGGCTAGGCTCTATAAATACCTCCACCCTAAAAACAGTGATTTGATTTGAAATGGTTTGTCTACTGATTTATCTTCTCTGATAGACCATGGGTACCTGAGGAGCAGTGCTCTTGTTTTCTTACCATTATATCCACAGGAGTTAACATAAAACTGGGCAAAGAGTAAATGCCTGATAAATGGTTACTGAGCTCAGCGAGGTGGAATGCAGTGTGGAAGTAGTTTTGGCACTAAGAACAATAATATCTTAGCTCCCAGGAGCAGGATGGTGGCAAGGGTTGATGTCTTCATTTAAGAGGACCAATCTAATGAGTCATTCTTTATATCCTAAGTGCGAACATTATTCACCTCTAATTATCTGCCTGCTATTATTAAAATACATTACCACTGAATTCAATGTTTTCCCCACCTTTTATTTTTCAACTGTTATACAGCTAACTTTTACCTGTGAATTATTCATAATACATTTTAAACGAGTATAAGATAATTGACCTTGTCTGTATGAGGCACATAAAATCTCACCCTGTAATAATTAACTCTCAGACGTGAGCCATTATTTAAGGGTAATGATTTTTCATCAGTTTGGCAATACATTATGGCTTCACAGGTCCATCCAATTCCATATTTCACACCTTCACTTTTTAATTTCCCCCCAAGATGTAACACTTGCTTGTCCCAAAGTGAACTTGGCACATTTCCAATCACATCAGGGAATCTTCCTCCCCTATGAGTTCATTGCATTACCATTTACCACTTTCATGAAGCCAAAATTCTGGAAGCAGTCCTAGAACTTCAGGCCAGTCTGTTTTCATTTCCTTACACTCTCCTTTTTTCCTTAAAAAGCTATCAAAGCTTACTGACTTTCCTGAAATATTCCCCATCCTCTATCTCAGCTATATGCCCAGGGTCAGGCCTCTGACTCAGACTACAAACCAGGCTCCTAACCCATCTCCCCTCCTCAGTTTCTTCCTTCAAATCCTTTCTGCTGAGAATTCTAAAGCATAAACCACACCCTGTCTCAAGACTAATTAATCTATTCCTCCACCCCAAATACCCTCAGACTTCTGCTTGCTTAAACAAACACACACTTAAATGACCAGTTCCAAAAACATTGCTGCCCAAAGTCTTGATCATGATCCCATTTCAACCAAACAAAAAGCAATTAAAATATTTGTTGTTGTTGGCCACCAATATATAGTTGTTATACAATGGACTTTAGGGTAGAGATTCCTATAAAAATCCTAGTACTGAATATCTTATAGATAGCAATGTTTTCCCCCATATTTACAAGAAAAACTAAAGTCTAGAGAGCATGTGATGCTGAGAATCCTGCATAATTTTCATAAATATAGTAGTTTCATATCCTTGGGCCACATAAATTATTGCTCATAAAATGCGCTTGAACAAATTCCTCAATCATTTGGAATCAACATTTTGATAAGTAAATGTTTAACTCAGGGAAAGCAAACAGACTAAAATTAACTTACTAAAGGGACACAGTATAATATTTCCTAATATTTTAATACTTCAGTTGTATGTAAATAGTTTCTAAAAACTACAAATGATTCTCTATATTTATTAAAATCCTGAGTAGATATGCAGAACAGAATATATATTCTAAAGTAATAGCTATTTTTTATGATTGACTTCTTGTAATTCAATCGGATCTTTCTGTCTGCCACTTAACAGTTTTCTCTGTAGTGTCCATGCACAGGAAGTATCATTTTTTTCTAAATATAGAAATTGCTTCCTGTGATTACCAACCACCTTTTCCATCAATATTCTCTAAGCTTTCAGAGGAGGAACTTAAGAAAAATGTAATTCTGCTTGAAAAAGGAACCCATCCACCTTTGAGACTTCCAGATCAAGGCATTTTAGATATTTTAAAAAGTGTCCTGAAGAATGTTAAATATATCTAATGAAATAGTTAATAATTGTTTAACAGGTCTGATTAAACATGCATGGATATGTAGGTAAATTGAATGATCATCAAAAAAAAGAGAACAAACTTATGGTTACCAAAGGGAAAAGAAGAGTAGGGGGAGAGATAAACAAGGAACTTGGGATTAACATATACACACTACTGTACATACAGTAGACAAATAACAAGGACCTACTGTATAGTACAGGGAATTATACTCAATATTTTTAATAGCCTATTAGGGAAGAGAATCTGAAGAATAATATATATTTATATATACATTTATGCATACATATTGGGCTTCCCAAGTGGTGCTACTGGTACAGAATCTGCCTGCCAAGGAAGGAAATATAAAAGATATGGATTTGATTCCTGGGTTGAGAAGATCCCCTAGAGAAGGACATGGCAACCCACTTCAGTATTCTTGGCTGGAAATTCCCATGGACAGAGGATCCTGGCAGGCTGTGGTTCCTACGGTTGCAGAGAGTCTGACATGACTGAAGCAACTTAGCATACATGAAAATATTATGTATATTTATATATACACATGTATAACTGAATTGCAGTACTGTTGATGAAAGTGAAAGTGGAGAGTGAAAAAGTTGGCTTAAAGCGCAACATTCAGAAAACAAAGATCACGGCATCTGGTCCCATCACTTCACGGGAAATAGATGGGGAAACAGTGGAAACAGTGTCAGACTTTATTTTGGGGGGCTCCAAAATCACTGCAGATGGTGACTGCAGCCATGAAATTAAAAGACACTTACTTCTTGGAAGAAAAGTTATGACCAACCTAGACAGCATATTCAAAAGCAGAGATATTATTTTGCTAGCAAACGTCCATCTAGTCAAGGCTACGGTTTTTCCATTAGTCAGGTATGGATGTGAGAGTTGGACTGTGAAGTAAGCTGAGCTCCAAAGAATTGATGCTTTCGAACTGTGGTGTTGGAGAAGACTCTTGAGAGTCCCTTGGACTGCAAGGAGATCCAACCAGTCCATTCTGAAGGAGATCAGCCCTGGGATTTCTTTGGAAGGAATGATGCTAAAGCTGAAACTCCAGTACTTTGGCCACCTCATGCGAAGAGTTGACTCATTGGAAAAGACTCTGATGCTGGGAGGGATTGAGGGAAGGAAGAGAAGAGGACGACAGAGGATGAGATGGCTGGATGGCATCACTGACTCGATGGACGTGAGTCTGAGTGAACTCTGGGAGTTGGTGATGGACAGGGAGGCCTGGCGTGCTGCAATACATGGGGTCACAAAGAGCTGGACACAACTGAGCGACTGAACTGAACTGAACTGAACACCTGAAACTAACATAATATTGTACATCAACTATACTTCAATATAGATAAATTATGAAATAAATTAAAAATTAAAATAAAGATAAATTTTTAAAAATTTTTAAGAGTTTTGTTCAGGAACTGAATCTGTATTCATATCAGCATGGATCTTTCTTATAATTCTGCTCTTGAGCCCTTTGCACAGAAGAGTTGGGGTGGGACATTGTTAATAGCACCACAACTGTATGTACCACATTTTGAGATACACTGATACTGTTTTTTAGCAGTAACTATACCACTCCCCAGCCCAACCTTGGCCTTCATCATCCAACTAGCCATGTGCCACAAAGAAAGAACATAGTCATGAAGCCAGCTGATCTCTAACCTAGCAACTTAACTTCTAGGTTGTAAAAGCCAGGCACCAGAGATCAAATTTCCAACATCCATTGGGTCATAGGAAAAGCAAGAGAGTTCCAGAAAAAGATTTACTTCTGCTTGACTGACTACACTAAAGCTTTTGACTGTGTGGATCACAACAAACTGTGTAAAGAGATGGGAATACCAGACCACCTTAACTGCCTCCTGAGAAACTTGTAGGCAGGTCAAGAAGCAACAGTTAGAACCGGACATGGAACAATGGATTGGTTTCACATTGGGAAAGGACTACGTAAGGCTGTATATTGTCACCCTACTTGTTTAATTAATATACAGAGTGCATCATGAGAAATGCTGGGCTGGATGAAGAACAAGCTGGAATCAAGATTTAAAGGAGAAATATCAATAACCTCAGAAACGCAGATGACACCACCCTTTTGGCAGAAAGCAAAGAGGAACTAAAGAGCCTCTTAATGAAAATGAAAGAGGAGCGTGAAAAAAAATGGCTTAAAACTCAACATTCAAAAAACTAAGATCATGACATCCAGTCCCATCACTTCATGGCAAATAGATGGGGAAACAATGGAATCAGTGACAGGCTTTATTTTCTTATACTCCAAAATCACTGCAGATGGCAACTGCAGTCATGAAATTAAAAGACACTTGTTCCTTGGAGGAAAAGCTATGACAAAACTAGTCACCATATTAAAAAGCAGAGACATTACTTTGCTGACAAAGGTCCAACTAATCAAAGCTATGGTTTTTCAATAGTCATGTATGGATGTCAGAGTTGGACGATAAAAAAGGCTGAGTGCTGAAGAATTGATTGTTTTGAAATGTGGTGTTAGAGAAGATTCTTGAGAGTCCCTTGGGCTGCAAGGAGATCAAACCAGTCAATCCTAAAGGAAATCAATCTTGAATATTCATTGGAAGGACTGATGTTGAAACTGAAGCTCCAATACTTTGGTCACTTAATGCAAAGAGCCACCTCATTAGAAAAACCCCTGATGCTGGGAAAAATTGAAGGCAGGAGGAGAAGGGGACAACAGAAGACGAGATGGTACCACCAATTCAATGGACACCAGTTTGAGTAAGCTCCAGGAGTTGGTGAAGGACAAGGAAGCCTGGCATGCTACAGTCCATGGGATCGCAGAGTTGGACACAACTGAGCGACTAAACAACAACATCATTATCTGCCCCTCAAATGTATGCACTTCCACAGCTTTAGAGCTTATATTTTGCAATATTGTAGTTTCAGGTAGTTATTTACATTGAAGTTAATTAAAATCAAATAAAATTTAAAATTCAGCTCCTTATTCATCATTACTACATATTTAGTGCTCCAAGGCTACCGTAGCAAGTGACCACCATATTACAGCATGTAGCTCACCATTGCAACAAGTCCTATTGGACAGTTCCAATTTAGGGAATTTATTTAGAATCTTAAAGAAAGAAGAAATCAATAAGTATGATATTATTCCTCATAATTTCTGGTGCCTTTAATTCCTATCTATTTTTACAAATTATCCAAGCTCTACCATTTCACATATCCATTTCTGCATAACCAACCATGCCAAAATTTCATGGCTTTAAGTAATTACTCTACTATTCCTCACAGTTCCGTGGGTTGATTATATCTCATCTAGATGATTCTTTTTCTAGTCTTATTTGAAGTTTCCTATACTTGTGATGCAATGCAAGCAGAAGTTGGGATGTCCAAAGTGACTTCAGCCCCATGACTAGCATATTGAAAGATTCTTGACTTTACCTCCATGACGGGAGGTATACTGGCATACTGGAAAGGTAGGGTTTGGTGGGAGCAGTGGGAAACTGGTCCCCCTCTCATCCTTCCTGCCCCCCTTTTCTCCATGTATCCCCAGGTCTTCTCCTTCTGAAGGTGGGCCATTTTGGGAGAACATTTAATGCATCCTTTAATCACACTCCTCCACAAACTCTTCTACCATTTGAGTCCACTGTTGTATGAATTTCCACAGGACTGTTGTGCTTCTTGCCTTCCTTACCCATGTAGATGTCACATTGTCTTTCATATCTTTCCTGAATTCATGCCTCTTTCTCCATACCCACTAAACCAAAATATATAAGTTCATTAAGAGAAGGAATTAGGTCTTAAGTATCTAATATCTCTATACCTCCGAGACTTAAAGAACTTAGCTGTGTACTCTGCACAAATTAATAATAAAATAATAACAAATAAATAAATGAACTGAATTCAACCTCCACAGCCACCTGTCCCAGACACCACTGTCTCTGTTCAAAAACAAAAATGGTATCCATCAGTTCCTATGTAAGACAAAATGACAATGAACTTTGGAGTTACATGAACTAAGGTTTAAATCCCAGATCCAATGTCCCATTATTTCATATTGCTTCAAAAACAATCATAGGAGCTTTATAATGTAATTGTGGAGAGGCCATAAATCTATGAAAAGCTGATTACAGAATAAAGAGTAAAACATAGTTCAAGACAATTCTAGCAAAAATAATAACTCTTAGAGGAATTACGACATGAGGCTTCCAGTCCATATATTGCTAAGGAGTTCAGCCATTTCTTCTTTTTCACAGGAAGACTTAGTTACACACACACACACACACACACACACACACACTTATTTTAGGTGTTGAATCCCTCTAGACTCTTTAAAGGCATTAACCATATAGAAAAAGCTGCCAATGAAGACTGCCTAGATAATAAATTGTGCACATTTAAAAAATCTTAGCTGTAAGCATTGCAATTTGCTTTACTGAAAATCCAGGTTTTAGTGATTCAGGATTGAACACCATAAAACTGCTTTTGTTGGCAGTAAAAATATTTTCACTACCTCAAGCCATCACAAACACCAAATGTAACTATTTTTCTTTCAATGCAGAGATGCTGGGATACTCAGACTCATAACCTACAAGGAAAAAATTTTATCAGCTGCCTTAGCCTTTGACACAAATATTTCTATAGGTGATTGAGATGATTTATGAGGGTACTAAGAAATAAAGTGTAAGCAGAAATAAGCCATTTTACAGTATTTATTTTGCACAGCCCCCAAAAGAGTGAAGAAGATGAGATCTCAGACAGGAAAATGGAAATAATGTGTCTTCTTTAATTTATACGAGAGGCAAAAGGGAAATGAACCCCTTGCACTTTGGCAGTTGGAATTAAAAGAAGCATACAAGGGGATTTTCACCCAGGTTCATCTCAGCTCTCAAGTAATTTACATTTTGAAGATCAAGAGGCTCTATTAACCTATTTGAAGGTTGTGTACCTCAGAGGTTAGCTAGAAATGTACTCAAATAGAGTTTTAATCCCTATGGCAGATATGAGAGTTGAAAGCAGTAATAAAAGCAAAGGAAAGAATTTGATATTGGGTGAGTGCTAATATTTACAAATGCAGTAATGCATTTTGCTGCTGCTGCTGCTGCTGCTGCTAAGTCACCTCAGTCGTGTCCAACTCTTTGCAACCCCATAGATAGCAGCCCACCAGGCTCCCTTGTCCCTGGGATTCTCCAGGCAAGAATACCAGAGTGGGTTGTCATTTCCTTCTCCAATGCATGCATGCATGCTAAGTCGCTTCAATTGTGTCCACCTCTGTGTGACTCTATGGACAGCAGCCCAGTCAAAACTGGTCAAGGTCTAGGGCCACGCATAGTAGGTCAGAAGTCCACTCCATTACTGACTTCCTGAGGTGACCGTGAGCAAGTTGTTTGTCCTCCCAAACCTCACTTTCTCCAAATGTAAGACATAGGCAATAATAGTTCACACCTTACAGGTTAGTTGTAAGAATTAAAGGACATAATGAATTTAAATTAATTAATGTACAGCCTGGTGCATACTAAAGAGTCAATAGAGGTTATCTATAGATTTTTTTTTCATTTAATCACAACAATTAAATCCATCCACAAGGATGTTATCAGCACTTTACATCTAATGAATCAAAACTGCAATGAGGTATTATCTCACACCGATCAGAATGGCCATCATAAAAAGCTTATAAATAATGAAAGCAAGGGAGGGTGGGGAGAAAAGGGAACCCTGCTACACTGTTGGTGGGAATGCAGATTGGTGCAGGCACTATGGAGAATAGTATGGAAGTTCCTTAAAACTAAAAATAGAATTTTCCTGTGATCCAACAATCCCACCCTTTAGCATATATCCAGAGAAAAGTAATTTGAAAAGACACATGCACCCTTTGTGTTCGCTGCAGGCACAATTTACAACAGTTAAGACACATTAGTTATGTAAGTGTCCATTGATAGATGAATGTGTAAAGAAGATGTGGTTTGTGTATATACAGTGGAATATTATTCTGCCATAAAAATGAAATAATGCTATTTGTAGCAAAAATGATGGACCTAGAGGTTATCATACTAAGTGATGTAAGTTAAAGAAAGATAAATATATGACAAAACTTATAAGTGGAACCTAAAAAAAAAAGTCACACAAATGAGCTTATTTACAAAATAGAATAGACCTATAGACATAGAAGCAATGGCACCCCACTCCAGTACTCCTGCTTGGAAAATCCCATGGACGGAGGAGCCTGGTAGGCTGCAGTCCACGGGGTCACTGAGGGTCAGACACGACTGAGCGACTTCACTTTCACTTTTCACTTTATGCATTGGAGAAGGAAATGGCAACCCACTCCAGTGTTCTTGCCTGGAGACTCCCAGGGATGGCGGAGCCTGGTGGGCTATGGGGTCACACAGAGTCGGACATGACCAAAGTGACTTAGCAGCAGCAGCATAGACATAGAAAGCAAATTTATGGCTAACATAGGTGAAAGGGCCATGGGAAGATAAATTAGCAATTTGGGATTAACATATGCACAGAATACATAGAAATATAAAATAAATGACCATCAAGGACCTACCGATAACTATAGAGAACTATGCTCAGTATCTTATAATAACATATATTCAATCACCCCCCCAAAAAAAGCTTCCCAAATTCATACTGCCATTAGCTGACTTGCTTGCAAAGTCCATAGTTTTAGCCAATGTGGTCCAAAGTTTTTAGCTAGGAAGTCTCTGGTTTCCAGTCTGCATGAGAGAGTTAGCTCTCCAAGTAGAGAACAGTGGCCACCTCCAGGTTCTGGTACAGAGTAAAGGGTATTAAATTTTCAATACCACAGATATTCAATAGATAACTTTTGAATAAATGAAGAAATAGTAAAAACAGGTCTTGACACTTCTATTTCAATACACATGCACACATGCACAAGATTGCCTGCTCTAGTCATAAAGCCCAAGAACTTGCCTCTACCGAGTGTGTGTTCAGACACCAAGGGGACCGTTTGTTAAAAGCAGTTTGTGGGCTTCATCTGAGTGACCACAACCCTCCACCGCAGACAGAGTTCCTGTCATTTCAGGGAGCGTCTGTTTACACATTTAGCTTTCACTTCCTTTCCCCAACCCAGATTCTAAACTATGACAGTGGGTCTAATGGGCTGTTACACTTTGCTAATTTACCTATTAATTTTGCAAATGGCCTGTTTCATGGAAGATAAACTTTATCCTTTGGAAACATGACATTCTTCAATACAATCTGGCTATAAGGAACCAGGCCTTGTGCAGAAAAAGAAAATGAATTGTCCAAGGTGGCATTTAGCAGCTTACTGCCTCCCTGGTGGCATCATGTAGATAAAATGATTACTCACTCAATAAAGTAAGATGATTAGTCAGTCAATAAATGCTAGCTGCTGAACATTTTGAAGGATCGACTTGAGGGCTGTTTTCTGTCTCCTTTTCTATCATGAAAATGGTAGAAAACAAATGCAGTACATAATATAACCTACTGTGTCCAGAATTCAATGGGAGGCAGAATTTAAGATGAACAAAGTCACACATATTTCCATGATTTCTAGTGATTAAGGAAACAGAAAAAATTAACATTAATGAAAGTATTGGAACACGCTCCATAGACTTCCCTGTTTAAAGTGTTCACAGTGGATAACCGAGCAATCTAAGTGCTCACCTACATAGTGTTTGGGAAAATGGGGGGCACATCATTCCCCAAATAGACGATATGCACATTTCAGCCACACTGTACTTACAGAGACTCCTCAATTATTTAGATTAACTGGAAGAAAAACCTCAATTATTACTTTCAGGTTCTAAAAATAGTGGATGTTACCCTGCAAAATGTCCTCAAGTTAAAACAAATGAACAAAATATACACACACAACTATATGTATGACACTCTACTACCAACTATTTTATAACAACCAAAATCTGTAAAATCATTTTCAATAGATGAGAAAGTTTATGATGATCACTCCAGTTGTTTAGCTACAAGTAAATATTGACAAAGTAAAAGAAACAATTTGCTTTGTTAATCACCCGGATGGCTATTATCTTGACTTTTTGCATCACTAATTAGCAACATCCTTTCCAGGAGCTGGTAACAAAGTGCAATTCCTGCTAAACCCAGCCTACACTCTCCCAAGTCCAACATTGTAAAATTAGCACCTCTTCGAAAATGAGAAGCCGGGGCACCGTAACTGGAGAGTAGCTCTTGCTTGTCACATCTAGAGAAAACATGTTCACAGCAAAAAAGATCCAGCACAGCCTAAATAAATAAAAAAAACTAAAAGTAAGAACTTAAAAATCTAGCAGAGAACTCCTCACTGCAGAAAATACAAAACACAGAATTAGTCTAAGATTGTTACTAAATGAATAAACAACAACAAGGAAAATAGCAATAACAAACACCCAGCAGAAAAACACAAACCTAGGACTGAAGAAAAAATCCAATAACAGAGTTGTTACAGCATGTTATCTAAAATGTCCAATTTTTAAAGAAATATATGAGACATGCAAAGAAAAAGGAAAGATTGCTACATATGCAGGAATACAAGTAATCCACAGAAAGTTCCACCACGGGACCTAGATGTAAACTTAGTAGATATGAAGCTAGTGGCCTGGAGAATTTCTACCAAAGGAGGCACTTATAGGACTTACGTCTGATAACTGGAAAGATTAACATTGGACATCTAGAAAATGCTCTCAGGAGCCCACTACCTGGCAGGCTTTTGGCAGGCACAGAAATATGGATGGGAAAAATAAATCTTGGCTTTCCTACACATCTTACCCATGTAGCTGACTCAGACCAATAAAGAGAAGGTGAAAACACAATGTCACAGGAAACAGCAGCAAAGAGTGATGCTGTCAATGTTTCTGTAGAGAAAAGTACAGGAGGCTGAGGAAGCCAAGAAAAAGAGCCCAATCTAGGGAGCCCTGAAAAACTTCCCAGAAGACACACCATCTGCTCTGTACTCAGTCACGTTAGACTCTACGTGACCCTTTGGCTGTAGCCCACCAGGCTCCTCTGTCCATGGAATTCTCCAGGCAAGAATACTGGAGTGGGTTGCCATTTCCTTTTCCAGGGGATCTTGCCAACCCAGGGTTCTAACCTGTTTCTCCTGCATTTCCTGCACTGCAGGCAGATTCATTTACTGCTGAGCCATTTGGGAAGCCCTGAACATCTAAGCTGAATCTTAAAGGACAAAGAGAAGTTGGGCTGAACCTCATACAAATGAGAACCTTAGCACAGAGCCTGGAGATCATCTGACTAGAAGAGATATACTCTTTTTAGGATGCAAATTCAATAATCAGAGAAAATTTCTACTTCATAAAAACTTCAAAGTTACAGCCTGTAGCAACTAGTTTGTCCACAGACTAAACAGAAAATAGAGAGAGAGGCAGCTGCACTATTGGATGGATACTAAACCACTTGAAAATCTGAACAGCCATGTACCCAAAAGAATTAACAAAGAAGTTAATTTTGCTTTGAACCCAAAAGAAGCAATTTTTTTTTTTTTTAATGGGACCACTTTCCAGAAACTTGGGCTCTAGGCTCAGCTCTGGGACTTCTGCAGTGTCTCAGTGGTAAAGAATCTGCCAACAATGCAGGAGCCACAGGAGATGAGGGTTTGATCCTTGGGCCAAGGAGATCCCTTGGAGGAGGAAATGACAACTCACTCCAGAATTCTTGACTGGAGAATCCCATGGACAGAGGAGCATGATGGGCTATGGTCCATGGGATCTCAAAGAGTAAGACACGACTGAGCACACACCCACCATCAGGCTCAGTTCTTCCCCTTACCTTGATTAATGATTTGGGGAAAGTTCCTTGACCGATTTTCTCCCTTGTAAAATGGAGGATAAAGATTCCTATCCTTTGGCCTTCACAATAGGACCACTCTGAGGATCACCAGAGGTGATGGTTTGGTAAACCTTGATGTGTTTTAGAATCATTAGCTGTGAGCTGATAATTGTGGTATTATTTTCAATAGCCATGACAAATTGAGGTGGCATGGCAAACTTTTCTTATTAGGAGAGGATTAAACTCCTCTTTCCTAGATACTGCATTCCCCATCACGAGGGAGGGCCAGTACTTAGCTCAGCTCAGCTACCTGAGATCTGTCATCTGCCAGGTTTATTTGTCTCCCCCACCACAGAGGTGCCTCCTAAAGCAGAGGATGGTAAATTCTGCTGTGCTTTCCCAAGGCTTGCCTGGTTTTTGTGGCTTTGCCTCTAGCCTTTGCCACCTCGAGTAGGGAATATGTGGGTGGGGCAGACAATTCTCCCTTCTTTGTTATCCTGCTTGATAGGGCTTGTAGCAGAGATTTTGCAATGTGTGTGGAGTTATGATGAAAAGTGTACAATGTTCACTTTGCTTTATAAACATTTACTGAGTGTTTACTGTGTGCCAGGCACTGATCTAGGGCTTCCCATGTGGCACTAGTGATAAAGAATCTGCCTGCCAAAGCAGGAGATGGAAGACTCCTGGGTTTGATACCTGGGTTGGGAAGATTCCCTAGAGTAGGAAGTGGAAACCACTCCAGTATTCTTCCCTGGAAAATTCCATAGACAGTGAAGCCTGGTGGACTATAGTCCATGTGGTCATGCACACACACAGGCACTGATCTAAGCTACGGGGATACAAAGAGATGATGTTCATGTCCTGGAGGAAACTTATTTTCTATTGAATGTATAGAGAATCTTGAATATTGAAAATCCTAAGGAATTAAATTTAAAAAGTTACAGATTGAATGAATGAGTTTATGAATCCAGCAGGACATAAGATAAGTATACAAAATTTAGTTGTGTTTTTATATGCCAGCAATGAATAATATAAAAATAAAATGAAGAAAATAATATATAATAAAATAAATATATATAAATAAAATACAAAGATATTTATAATAGAATCAAAAAAAGAAAAAAAAAACTAGGAATAAATTTAACAGAATAATTTCAAGATTCATACACTAGAAAATATTGTTGCAATAAATTAAAGAAGATCCAAATAAATGAAAAAACATACCATTGTTAAGGATCAGACAATTAATGTTGATGAGTTGGCAATAAGACTCCAATTGACATATATATCAGAACAATCCTTGTCAAAATCAAAGCTTTTTCTTTGCAAAAATTGACATGCCATGGGAATTGTGAAACTTACAGGATAATTCAAGGGACAAATGAGAGTCAAAACAATTTTGAAACAATATTAGTAAAGTTAAAGGCTGCTTACTTTCCATTTTCACGACCTAATAGAGCACTATAATAATTGAGGCACTTTGAATAGGAAAACAGTGGGGAAAGTGTCAGCCTTTTTTTGGGCTCCAAAATCACTGCAGATAGTGACTGCAACCATGAAATTAAAAGACGCTTACTCCTTGGAAGAAAAGTTATGACCAACCTAGATACATATTCAAAAGCAAAGACATTACTTTGCCAACAAAGTTCCATCTAGTCAAGGCTATGGTTTTTCCAGTGGTCATGCATGGATGTGAGAGTTGGACTGTGAAGAAAGATGAGTGCCAAAGAATTGCTGCTTTTGAACTGTGGTGTTGGAGAAGACTCTTGAGAGTCCCTTGGACTGCAAGGAGATCCAACCAGTCCATTCTGAAGGAGATCAGCCCTGGGATTTCTTTGGAAGGAATGATGCTAAAGCTGAAACCCCAGTACTTGCACCTCATGTGAAGAGTTGACTCATTGGAAAAGACTCTGATGCTGGGAGGGATTGGGGGCAGGAGAAGAAGGGAACGACAGAGGATGAGATGGCTGGATGGCATCACTGACTTGATGGACATGAGTCTGAGTGAACTCTGGTAGTTGGTGATGGGCAAGGAGGCCTGGCATGCTGCGACTCATGGGGTTGTAAAGAGTTGGACACGACTGAGTGACTGAACTGAACTGAACTGAACTGAACTGATGTTGGAATAAACACAGATCAATGGAATATAATTGAGATTCCAAAAATGAGGCCATTACATTCATAATTACATCATTTTAGACTAAGGTAATTCAAGTCTATGTGCCAAACACTAATGCAGATGAAGTTGAACGGTTCTATGAAAACCAACAGGACCTTCTAGAACTAAAATCGAAAAAAGATGTCCTTTTCATCACAGGGGACTGGAATGCAAAAGTAGGAAGTGAAGGAACATCTGAAATAATAGGCAAATTTGAACTTGGAGTACAGAATGAAGCAGGCTAATGAAAAGCAAGCAGAATGAAAGGCTAATAGAGTTCTACCAAGAGAAAGCACTGGTCATAGCAAACAGCCTTTTCCAACAACACAAGAGAAGACTCTACACATGGACATCCCCAGATGGTCAACACCAAAATCAGATTCATTATATTCTTTGCAGCCAAAGGTGGACAAACTCTATACAGTAAAAAAAAAAAAAAAAAAAAGACCAGGAGATGAATTTGGCTCAGATCATGAACTCCTTATTGCCAAATTCAGACTTAAATTGAAGAAAGAAGGGAAAACCACTAGACCATTAGGTCATTCAGTTCAGTTCAGTTGCTCAGTTGCAACTGACTCTTTGCGACCCCATGAATAGCAGCCCGTCAGGCCTCCCTGTCCATCACCAACTCCCGGAATTCACACAGACTCACGTCCATTGAGTCAGTGATGCTATCCAGCCATCTCATCCTCTGTAGTCCCCTCTCCTCCTGCCCCCAATCCCTCCCAGCATCAGAGTCTTTTCCAATGAGTCAACTCTTCACATGAGGTGGCCAAAGTACTGGAGTTTCAGCTTTAGCATCATTCCTTCCAAACAAATCCCAGGGCTGATCTCCTTCAGAATGGACTGGGTGGATCTCCTTGCAGTCCAAGGGACTCTCAAGAGTCTTCTCCAACACCACAGTTCAAATGCATCAATTCTTTGGCACTCAGCCTTCTTCACAGTCCAACTCTCACATCTGTACATGACTACTGGAAAAACCATAACCTTTACTAGACTGACCTTAGTCGGCAAAGTAATGTCTCTGCTTTTGAATATACTATCTAGGTTGGTCATAACTTTTCTTCCAAGGAGTAAGCATCTTTTAATTTCATGGCTGCAGTCACTATCTGCAGTGATTTTGGAGCCACAAAAAATAAAGTCTGACACTGTTTCCACTGTTTCCCCATCTATTTCCCATGAAGTGATAGGACCAGATGCCATGATCTTCGTTTTCTGAATGTTGAGCTTTAAGACAACTTTTTCACTCTCCTCTTTCACTTTCATCAAGAGGCTTTTTTATTCCTCTTCACTTTCTGCCATAAGGGTGGTTGGTGTCATCTGCATATCTGAGGTTATTGATATATCTCCCAGCAATCTTGGTTCCAGCTTCTGTTTCTTCCAGTCCAGCGTTTCTCATGATGTACTCTGTATAGAAGTTAAATAAGCAGGGTGATAATATACAGCCTTGGCATACTCCTTTTCCTATTTGGAACCAGTCTGTTGTTCCATGTTCAGTTCTAACTGTTGCTTCCTGGCCTGCATACAGATTTCTCAAGAGGCAGGTCAGGTGGCCTGGTATTCCCATCTCTTTCAGAATTTTTCCACAGTTTATTGTGATCCACACAGTCAAAGGCTTTGGCACAGTCAATAAAGCAGAAATAAATGTTTTTCTGGAACTCTCTTTCTTTTTCCATGATCCAGTGGATGTTGGCAATTTGATCTCTGGTTCCTCTGCCTTTTCTAAAACCAGCTTGAACATCAGGAAGTTCATGGTTCACATATAGCTGAAGCCTGGCTTGGAGAATTTTGAGCATTACTTTACTAGCATGTGAGATGAGTGCAATTGTGTGGTAGTTTGATCATTCTTTGGCATTGCCTTTCTTTGGGACTGGAATGAAAACTGACCTTTTCCAGTCCTGTGGCCACTGCTGAGTTTTCCAAATTTGCTGGCGTAATGAGTGCAGCACTTTCACAGCATCATCTTTCAGGATTTGAAATAGCTCAACTGGAATTCCATCACCTCCACTAGCTTTGTTCGTAGTAATGCTTTCTAAGGCCCACTTGACTTCAAGTATGACCTATATCAAATCCCTTATGATTATACAGTGGAAGTGAGAATAAATTTAAGGGACTAGATCTGATAGAGTGCCTGATGAACTACGAATGGAGGTTCGTAACATTGTACAGAAGGCTAAGAAAAAGAAATGCAGAAAAGCAAAATAGGTGTCTGGGGAGGCCTCACAAATAGCTGTGAAAAGAAGAGAAATGAAAAACAAAGGACAAAAGGAAAGTTATATCCATTTGAATGCAGAGTTCCAAAGAATAGCAAGGAGAGATAAGAAAGCATTCCTCAGTGATCAATGCGAAGAAATAGAGGAAAACAACAAAATGGGAAAGACTAGAGATCTCTTTGAGAAAATTAGAGATACCAAGGGAACATTTCATGCAAAGATGGGCTTGATAAAGGACAGAAATGGTATGGACCTAACAGAAGCAGAAGATATTAAGAGGTGGCAGAAATACACAGAAGAACTATGTAAAAAATATCTTCATGACCCAGATAATCATGATGGTGTGATCACTCACTTAGAGCCAGATATCATGGAATACGAAGTCAAATGGGCCATATGAAGCATCACTACGAACAAAGCTAGTGGAGGTGATGGAATTCCAGGTGAGCTATTTCAAATCCTGAAAGATGATGCTGTGAAAGTGCTGCACTCAATATGCTAGCAAATATGGAAAACTCAGCAGTGGCCACAGGACTGGAAAAGGTCCATTTTCATTCCAATCCCAAAGAAAGGCAATGCCAAAGAATGTTCAAACTATTGCACAATTGCACTCATCTCACATCCCAGTAAAGTAACGCTCAAAATTCTACAAGTCAGGCTTCAACAGTACGTGAACCATGAACTTCCAGAAGTTCAAGCTGGATTTAGAAAAAGGAGAGGAACCAGAGATCAAATTGCCAACATCCACTGGATCATGGAAAAAGCAAGAGAGTTCCAGAAAAACATCCATTTCTGCTTTATTGACTATGCCAAAGCCTTTGACTATATGGATCACAATAAACTGTAGAAAATTCTGAAAGAGATAGGAATACCAGGCCACCTGACCTGCCTCTTGAGAAATCCGTATGTAGGCCAGGAAGCAACAGTTAGAACTGGACATGGAACAACAGACTGGTTTCAAATAGGAAAAGGAGTACATCAAGGCTGTATATGGTCACCCTCCTTATTTAACTTCTATACAGAGTACATCATGAGAAACACTGGACTTGATGAAGCACAAGCTGGAATCAAGACTGCCAGGAGAAATATCAATAACCTCAGATATGCAGATGATACCACCCTATGGCAGAAATTGAAGAGGAACTAAAAAGCCTCTTAATGAAAGTGAAAGAGGAGAATGAAAAAGTTGTCTTAAAGCTCAGCATTCAGAAAACTAAGATCATGGCATCCGGTCCCATCACTTCAAGCCAAATAGATGGGGAAACAGTGAGGGGGGTTCATGTTTGGGAATGCATGTAAGAATTAAAGATTTTAAAATTTAAAAAAATAAATAATAGTAAAAAAATAAAAGTAACTTAAAAAGAATATTAGATCTAAATTGAAAACCTAATACTATAAAAATCAAAACCACAATGAGGTACCATTTCACACCAGTCAGAATGGCTGCTTTCCAAAAGTCTGGAGAGGATAAATAAATGCTGGAGAGGATATGGAGCAAGGGAATCCTCTCACACTGTTGGTGGGAATGCAAGCTAGTACAGCCACTATGGAAAACAGTGTGGAGATTCCTTTAAAAAATGGAAATAGAACTGCCTTATGACCCAGCAATCCCATTGCTGGGCATACACACCAAGGAAACCAGAATTGAAAGAGACACGTATACCATAATGTTCATCACAGCACTGTTTATAATAGCCAGGACATGGAAGCAACCTAGATGTCCATCAGCAGATGAATGGATAAGAAAGCTGTGGTACATATACACAATGGAGTATTACTCAGCCATTAAAAAGAATACATTTGAATCAGTTCTAATGATGTGGATGAGGCTGGAGCCTATTATGCAGAGTGAAGTAAGCCAGAAAGAAAAACACCAATACAGTATACTGACACATATATATGGAATTTAGAAAGATGGTAACTATAACCCTTTATGCGAGATAGCAAAAGAGACACAGATGTATAGAACAGTCTTTTGGACTCTGTGGGAGAGGGAGAGGGTGGGATGATTTGGTGGAATGACATGGAGACATGTATAATATCATATAAGAAATGAATCACCAGTCCAGGTTCGATGCAGGATCCTTGGGGCTGGTGCAGTGGGATGACCCGGAGGGATGGTACGGGGAGGGAGGAGGGAGGAGGGCTCAGGATGGGGAACATGTGTACGCCTGTGGTGGATTTATGTTGATGTGTGGCAGAACTAATACAATATTGTAAAGTAATTAGCCTCCAATTAAAATAAATAATTTTAAATTAAAAAAAATTAAAATCCTGGGAAAAAAAATACAGGAATAAATCTTTGTGACTTTCGATTAGGTAATGGGTTTCTTACATATAACACCAACACCAGGAAACAGAAATGACAAAAGAAAAAAAAGGTTAAATTGGATATTTTTAAAGAGTTGAGCATCAGAGGACCTCATCAAGAAGTGAAAAGATGCCACAGAATGGGAAAAAATATTTTCAAATCACATACAAATGTATCTCATTTTATTAGGCTTTGCTTTATTGTGCTTCATGCTGTGCTTTTGTACAACCGAAGGTTAGTAGCAACCCTTCTGTTGCCAGATAATGGTTAGCATTTTTTACCATTAAAGAATTTATTGTACAAAGTCTGTGCATTGTTTTTTAGGTATAATTTTATTGTGCACTTAATAGACTACAATGTACTGTGAACATAACTTTCATATTCACTGAGAACTAAAAACTTCCTGTGACTTACTCTACTATGGTTTTCATTTTACTGCAGTAGTCTGAAACTGAACCCATATTATCTCTGAAGAAGGCCTACTTCTGATTAGAGAATATTATTCAGAATATATTTAAAAGTTTTACACATCAACAATAAAATGATAATCCAATTTTAAAATGTATTAATAGTTTGAATGGACATTTCTTTAAAGAAGATATAAAAGGTCTCAATAAGCATATGAAACAGTGGTCAGCAACTAGTGTTTAGGAAAATGACATGGTCACAATGAGATACCACTTCACACCTACCTGAATAGTGAAAATAAAGACAGAGGATCAGAAACAGCAAGGATATGTTAAAACTGGAACCTTCATACACTGCTGATAGGAGTGTAAAATAGTAAAGCGACTTTGGGAAATGGTTTGGCAGTTCTTCAAAGTGCTAAACACAGAGTTTATATATGACCCAGTTATTTCACTCCAGGTATATATCCAAGAGACATTAAAACCTATTTCTCTTCAAAAATTGTACATTAATGGCTATAGCAGCATTATTCATGTTAGCCAAAAATGTGGGAACAACTTAATGCTCATAAGTTGATAAATGGATAAATAAAATATGGTACATCCATATATCAATAATATGTTAATGGTTAAGATATGGAATATTAATTGGCAACAAGAGAATTAAACATAGATACATGCTACCACATGGGTGAATTTTTGAAATGTTATGCTAAGTAAAAATTTCCAATTATGATAGATCATATATCATATTATATGATTACATTTATGTGAAATTTCTAGAATAGGAAGGGGGATTAGTATTTGCTTGGCATTGGGGCATTGTGAGTGGTAAGGAAGTTTGGGAGCTAGAATGGAGAATATAAAAATACACAGGGTATTATTTTGGATAGGTTAAAATATTCTTAAAAATTAGACTGCAGTGATATTTTCAACTTTATGAATATACCTAAAACAGGAACTACAGACTTTAAGTGCACAAATCTTACAGCATGTTACATACATTTTTATATATTTTTTTTTTTATAAAACAGCACCTTATTATTGTGAAAATGTTTTAAGGCTTTGAAGTCAGGAGAAAGAAAAGTGATTTGAAATCTCCACTTATCCCACATAACTAGCTGTGCAACTGTAGCAATTTCTAGTTCCCTTTATAATTCAGGGGCTTCACTACAAAATCAGAAAAATAGTATGATTAAAACATTAACTGCACAAAGTAATTAGCCTGACTTTCTAGCACAGAGTAGGTGTTCAATAAATGGAGGTTGCTTTTATTATCATGGTAGAAACTTTATTTTGTACACAAAGTGGTCCCCGTGAACTAAGCTTATTAAGAATATTAGACATAGGTTGGCTGAAATATTTAGAAAATCAAGTTAAGAGGCAGAAAAAAATGTAACTCACAAATATCTTTACCTTGTGATGTTAATTACTGATACCCTATAAGGAACTGTGGATTTATCACTCAGTAGTTCTCATTTTAATAATCATCATTGGTACTATCACCACCACTATAATCATAAGTTCAGATCAGTTCAGTCACTCAGCTGTGTCCAACTCTTTGCGACCCCATGAACCGCAGCACGCCAGGCCTCCCTGTCCATCACCAACTCCCAGAGTCCACCCAAACACATGTCCATCGAGTCTATGATGTCATCCAACCATCTCACCCTCTGTTGTTCCCTTTTCCTCCTGCCCTCAATCTTTCCCAGCATCAGGGACTTTTCCAATGAGTCAGCTCTTCGCATCAGGTGGCCAAAATATTGGAGTTTCAGCTTCAACATCAGTCCTTCCAATCATTAAGTCAGATGCATTAAAAAAAAGAACACATTCTAAGCACAGGTTAAGTTTCTATTCAGTGCTTTAGAACTGAGTACTTCTATTGTTTAAGACAACAGAGTTATTATTACTAATAACCTTAATATTCCTTACAATAGCTACCATTTAAATTATGCTATACCTGGCTTATTAGCAAATGAAATTGAACATACAATCCACACTGTGAGTGTCTCCTGGGGAATGCTTTTCTTTAATCCTCATAGCAACCTTATTTTGCAGATGAGGAAACTGTGGTTCTGAAAAGTTACGACATTTATGCAAGGTCATAAGCTCAGTTCAGAAGGAGTGATGCATTATCACTGTTTCTTAGGCCCATGTTTTTTGAGCCAAAAATTGGGTTACATTGCTCAATAAACTTATTTTTAAATTGAGTGTCCTGAAAAATCCCAAATGTGTGCTTCTATAGCTATACTTAGCTCGGCCCCATGAGGAGGTGGAAACTTTCTAAATACTGCTGGATAGTGATGATTATGCTGATAATTAAGCCAATGATGAAATAACAGCTGAAGTCAAAGACAAGTGAGGAAAGGGACATAAAACTGCTTATACACAGTAAGAATCAGTCTCCTGGTGATAAGCTGAACACCCCTGCAAACACCTCCCCTGTAGCCAGCTCTGCTCCAGATGTGGCAATATGAGAATTTGTAAGCAGCCGCTTATCTGTGCCTTACCAAAGTAAAGTTTGGAAATATGCATACATAATTAAGTAACTTATATCATATGGAAGTAACTGATGAAGAGACAAAACAGGGCTAGGGAGTGCTGGGTCAAGGCAGGCTTCCAATTATAAACATGATAAAGAGAGAAGGTTTATATTTATGCCAAGTTAAAGGAGCAAGGCATGTGGTAAATTGGAAAAGAGCTCTGCATGTGGAGGAACAAATTCAAAAGCTCTAAGGTGGATTTTAGTTTTGACATTAAATGTACAAACAGCAAAAGAAAAATACAGATAATTGGACTTCATTAAAAACTTTACATCAAAGGATGCTATCAATGAAGTTAAAAGACAAACTAGAGAATAGGAAAACTCATTCACAATAATATATCTGAGAAGAATTTAGTATTTAGCATAGGTAAAACACTTAACAACAAAGAGACAAAAGCCCAAATAGAAAATGAACAAAGAATTTGAACAGACATTTGCCCAAAGAAGATATACAAATGATAATAAGCACATGAAAATATTTGGGACATCATTAATTCTTAAAGAAATAAAATTCAAAACCAAAAGGAGATACCACTCCATACCTGTTAGGAGCAGTATGATTAAAAACAAATGTGGGAGGAAGTGTTGGTGAAGATATAGAGGGGTCAGTTGGGTCCAAATTATGGAAGCCTTTGGCAGTCACTAGTCTTTCTTTAAGTGAGATGGGGAGACTTTGGACCTTTGTAGTTGGAGAAACACACTCTGCCTTTTAAGAACAAACTGAAGAATGAAGGGAAAAAGCAACAAAATCCATCTTGGACGAAATTGTAACAATCCAAATTAGAGATGCTGCTGCTTGGGTCTGGGGAAAGACCAAGTGGCGGTGAGAGTGGTTTACCATATTGGGATCACAGCCAGCTGAAAGAAGGCATGCAGAAAAGGGAAATCCAGGATAATTCCCAGGTTTCTTGGCCTCAGCATCTGACAAAATGAGCTGCCATTTACATGTCTGGGAAAGCATCGTGGAGGAGCAGATGTGGAAAAAGATCAGAAAATTACTTGTGTGCATTATGAAACCAGGAGGCAGGTGGTTATATGAATCTTGCATTTAGAAAAGAAACCTTGGCTGGAGATCCAAATTTGGATCTTCAGCATGAGACTGAATTAAAGCCTCAGGGGAGATGAACAGAGGAAGAAGAGAACCAGGGCAGAGTATGGAGACTGAATCCTCACTTTCAGTGTGAGGAGAAAAGAAAGAACCAATTAAAAAGATCCTGAAAGCATTATCAGGTAGAAACTAAACTGGTGAGTGTTGAATCTTCAAAGTCAAGAGAAGCACATACTCCAAAGATGAGAATGCGATCACTGTGCCAAATCACGAAATCATTTCTCAGTACCACCATGGGATTGAGCAACTGTGGAGCTGTTGACTCTTTTAAGTGAAGTCTGGAGAAATCATATAATCAAAACTCATCATTTAGCATCTGCTATATGCAAACCCAGGTGCTGTGAATGTAAAATGAATGCTGTTTGCATGCTAGTTCTAGGTATACAATTGTCTATAACAAAAGTAGATAAATAATACAATGAGAAGATGAAGCAGGTATAAAGGGAGTCGAGAAAACAGACACTAACTTGGCCTGCATGAATCAGAGTGGGCTTCATGGAGGAGGCAGCCTTGGAAGGGAACGAAGAAATGTGATCAGCAGTGATGTATGAGAAAGGTCCCATTCTGCAAGTGGGACCAGAGGTGAGACATGGAAATATAACAGATCCTAGGTTTCCAGCAGAAGAAAAAGCATTCTGGCACTTCCTAACCTTCTGCCAAAGCAGAACCAGCTTTGAGTTTATGACTATTTCTTCCTACACTATTACTTAGTTCATATATTTTATTTTTAACTTAACTGACCTTAAACATACTAACTTCTTTTTAACTTATACTTTGTTCTTACTAACAAGAGTATTGAAACCATGCTTTCGATGTGGTAATTGTATATATATATTTCCTAACATATGTTTGGGCTTCCCTGGTAACTCAGCCAGTAAAGAATCTGCCTACAATGCAGGAAGACCCAGGTTCAATTACTGGGTCGGGACGATCCCCTGGAGAAGGGAATGGTAACCCACTTCAGTATTCTCACCTGAAATATCCCATGGACAGAAGAGCCCAGTGGGCTACAGATCACGGGGTTGCAAAGAGTTGAACATGACTGAGCAACCTAGCAACATATGCTCAAATTAAAACACAGATAATGTTTTTTAAGTCAATCCATGTACCATATAAAATAGTGTGTTTCATGATGTGGGAAACTCTGAGCTTAGAAATGGGTCAGAAAGGATCCATGGAGGCATATAAGACAATAAGTAGCATTTAAATAATGACAAATTATTTAATAAATAATATACAAAATAATAAATAAGGGACCCATGCAGGGAAGATAAGCTGGAGCCTACTAAATCTTGGCAAATAAAATATTCTGTAGGTCTCATTCCATATTACCCAGTTCCCTGGGCAATATCTTTCTTTCTACATATTCGCTATATATTTAATTTACTCTTTTTCCCTCAATGTCTCTGGAACAGACATACAAAACAATTTCTCCTAAACTTTCTAGTTTCTAAAGATCTTTCAGCCCCTTGGCCCTCTGGCAGGGAGCCCATGAAGGCAAGTGTGAAGGGAAATCCACAGTTTAGTGCAACTTCTAGGCTTTCACCGTTTCCTCCATATGCAGTTGACTTTCTGGCTAAATGCAGGACTAATATATGCTTTCACTGATGGGACTGAGGCCCTGATGGTTGCATATAAATGGAAGCAGGGTAAGAGGGCCTGATACCAGGCAGTATTGGAAGGCCAGAGAATTCCATACTACATCACCATCAGTCACTTATTTTAACCTTTACAAAATTCATTCTGTACTGGAATGACCTTTCCATTCCATGATGAAAGAAGAGTTGACATTTTGTCATTTGATGAACAAGCACCATCCTCTTCATTTGCAGCACAGTTTTTGCCACACCTCCCCATCCTCTGGACCTGTTCTCCTATGGACTGTTTTTGATCAATAAACTGATCTGTCTCAAGGATGCTGCCCTCAGCAGTGGAAGCAGGATCCGTTATCACTTTTTCTTTTTCATCAATGTAGGTGCCATTGCTAGCATCAGATTTTCATTAAGTGGTGTAGGAAGGAAAAAAATCAGAAAGAGAAAATAGACACGGAAATGGCTGGTCTTAAAAAATGAAGCCATGGGGAGTGCTTTCCATGCACTATTAATGTTAATGGAGTGGAATTGCTCCATCGTCTTAATTAGACTCATAATTCTTAACCTTTAGGTAAACTGTGTATTCAGGCACAGTGGAGGATGAGAAATGAAATTAGCGTTGCCCTGAGGCAGGAAAGCACACACCCACAAAAGACCCAAGGACACTGATGAATAACTGGGGGAGGTATTATACTTAACTTGATCAAAAGAGCACCACAGAGCAGGTGTGACAGAGCAGGCTTAAGTGCATGAATACTTGGCTAGTTGTTGATGAAGACATCTTCATATTTAAACTGTGAAAGGCATGGCATTATTAAGACACTAGAGACCTGAGTTATCAAATCAAGGACACAGAACTCTGTGACACCCAGAGAACATGTGCGTAAAGAATCCACTGAGATAGCATGGAGACTGTCCCTCATCTACCAGGAGATAGGACTGCTTTTCAGGTGGCAATCAATCAGAACTATAGTTCTCTTAGCAGACCCTATAGAGATGCGTTCAAATTGCCTGCAGCATAAACCACCTCAGGCAGCATTTTCCTTTAGCTTTCTTTTTTCATTTATTGGTTTAAACTTCTCCAACTGTCAGATGCTTAAAATCCTTTATAATATCAAAGGATTTTTACCAATCTAACTGCCTAGTCATTTTCATATGCCCTATGTATTTTTTTTTTTCAGACAGCACATCTAGCTGTCATAAAGTGTGTGTGTGTTTTTTTTTTTTTTTTTTTAATAATCCAGAGTAAGTGTCTTCCTTTGGTTCTTTGCTTTAGTCCATGCACCAGCACCTAAACATCTTTGTGTCTTGCAGGATCAAAACAACTTTCACAAACATAAAATATGAAGCTGCAGAAGAAGCCACAAAAGAGGGCAAATAACCCAAGCTACGGGGACACACTCAGTGCAAATTGGCCAATGGCATACTCACCTCCTTGGGCACTTGCAGTAATGGCATGCCAGCCATCACTGCTAAGAGCAGCACTGTCTGCTTTTCCAGCTCTACACGTGCCAGATTGAAGTGGATCAGCATTCAGAGCATGAGGGAAAATATGCCAGCAGTGCACTGTGGTGTGCTGTTTCATACTTACATACAGACACACACATATGGGCAGTATTTCAGAAGCAATAGATTCATAAAAGCAGCACTAGATGGGACACTGTGTGAATGGAAAACTATATCATGATTATCTACATGCCAACATGTGCCTATAGAAACAGTTTTGTCCCCATGCATACCCAGGCTTTGTGACTAATTGCAAAATTAATTTTGAAAACTTGCTTTGATTTTCAAAAAAAAAAAAAAAAGAAGAAGAAGCAATAAAATAATACTTTCTAGATACAGGTTTTCCAAGTAAAGTTGATATTAGCATAAACTAACATGAAAACTGTAGTAGTAACTAAATACAAAAGCTAATTTTGATATTAATCAAGTATTTTCAGCTAAAATTAAAATTCAGGCTACAGATATTCATACATACATGAAAATGTATACATTTAGATTCATAGATTTAAAATAGCTCATCAGAGTTTAGAGGTCTGATATATTTTTCTTTGCTGTGCTCACAATTTAAAAAAAATTAACAAAATGATACACTTCATAGGATGAGAAGGATAAAGCAACATGGCAAATGTCCTTTTATTCCAGTTCTTCTTTGGGTATGACTTTTTTTCCTGTTTGTTTTGTTTGTTTGTTTTTTCCTATTTTCCCCTGTGTTATGAATACTAAGGCTACATTTGTTATTGTTGTTTCTTCACTTTCCATGCATACAGTAGGATTAGGTATTTGATGAGTGGGAGAATTTGAAGGATAGGAGACTATGCCTCTCCAAAATACACCATTTGGCCTATGGATCAATTTGAGCTGAAGACAATGGAGAATAAGCAGAGACAAGGGAGTTCTCTATCCTCCTCTATTTGCCTAAAAGCAGGACATAAGTTTTCCAAAGTGTCCATTCTCCTCTCTACCAGGAAGTTAATCACCAGTAGACAGCTTTAGAGTCTGTCAGCCTGGAGATGTCCTCTAGAGTAATCTACATGTCAAATATCAATAACTGGCTTTTATTTTTATGGTTGGAAGCCTAAAATAACTGTCCTTTTTCCACAAATTTATTGTTTGTTGAAGATGCTGCATGAGCTGGAGTTCTAAGCTATCTCTTTGAGTTACTCATTTTTCCTTGGGTATCTCCCATCAAGATATGAGTTATACATTTTAGTAAACTTCTATTTGTTTTCCTTTTATTAATCTACCTTATTACAGGGGTCTCTGCCAAGAACTCAGAAGCTTAGAGGAAAAATGATCCTTCCTCTCCTCCATACTTCCTTCTGGGAAATATGTCACTTCCAGGTTGTAGCAGGTTTGAGGGATTCCAGAGCCCTCTCTTCCTCTTTCAAGGTGACACTTGAGAGACAAACTACTCTGTAATTTTGGCTCCTTGAAGGAGAACACACAGCAGAACTCCCTCCCAGATAATGCACAATGATTATCTGCCCTATTTGAAAAATGGAACATTCTTTTAAGACTTTGAGATGTTGTAACTTTCCCTTCCTTTTTTCCTTTTGCCCTTTTATTTTTCCTTCTTGGAGAAGGAAATGGCAACCCACTCCAGTGTTCTTGCCTGGAGAATCCCAGAGACAGGGGAGCCTAGTGGGCTGCCGTCTATGGGATCGGACAGAGTCGGACACAGCTGAAGCGACTTAGCAGCAGCAGCAGCAGCTTGTTATGGCAACCTAATTTACCTATCCTGTATGGCATAGGAATATAAACTAATGTATTAATATAAAGTAAGAGTACGTTTAGACCATATTCTCATGATTTTTACATATAAGAAAGATTTTGTGAGTACCTACTTTGTACCAGGTTCTAGAAGGATACAGAAATGAAAAAGACTCAGTAGTTATCCTTGAAGTATTCACAGAATTGGAAAAGTCTCACTTGGAGAAGAAAATTTTATTTCAATTTTGGCACTTGGGAAATGTATGTCCTCTATGACTCTTGGCCAGCAAATGACCAACTCAGGATCCAAATACCACATATCTCCACCTCCTCCTAGAAAATTCCTTATGTAATAGCAATGTTTTGAATAGTTGCAACCATTGTATAACTGGACTGTTGTTTTTAAACTTGAGGGCCTTGAGAGGATCACAGGGGCTTAGTTGCCTGTTATGCCTCCATGTTGAGAATGTCTTTATCTTTACTCAAGATGCTAAATGAGACAAAATATAGGACCTTAATTCATAGACAGTTATCTAAAAGGTTTTCTTTCCCTCTCCTCCTTCCTTCCTTATTTCTTCCTTCCTTCCACCCTTCTTACTTCCTCTCTTTTCCTAATCCTCCCAAGGTGGAATCTGCAACTACGCCAATACTGTGACATCTTATCTTTTCTAAACTTAATCCAAAATTTTTGCTGAATATAGAGATGGATTGTTAGAGTGTCAGCAACTTCATTTCTGATTTTTTCCTTATCTGACTTCTTTTCCCTGTCAGTGATGTGTTCACAGAGAGAATTAGTTTTCTATTCTTGGGAGCATCTTATGAAATGATTACTCAGATAGATTTTGGAATGACTTCTGACTGTGTCTATATAATACAGTTTACTAGGCAAAATCCCATCTTGACTTGATTCAGTTCAAGAGAATGTTGTATAACTGGCATCTGTGAAGTTGATGACCTGGCAGACTCAAGCAAAGTTTGTTTTTGCTTGTCCATAAAGCTGAATTTAAGCAGGTTTTAAGATTCACGTGCATTTCTACAGATATGGGTAGAGTCACATGGTCCTTTACTTAACGTCTTTGAACCTGTTTGTTTTACTAATAATAACCTATAGCTCAAGACAGTGTTCAATCTCTGGGTTGGGAAGATCCCCTGGATGATGGTATGGCAACCCACTCCAGTATTCTTGCCTGGAGAATCCCCATTAGCAGAGGAGCCTGGCAGGTTAAAGCCCATGGGGTCACAAAGAGTTGGACACAACTGAGCAACAAAGCACAGCACACAAGCCACTGTAAGAATTAAATGAGGTAGTTTTACAATTCATATTCCTTGTGGCTCAGCTGGTAAAGAATCCGCCTCCAATGAAGGAGACCTGGTTTCAATCCCTGGCTTGGAAAGATCCCCTGGAGAAGGGAAAGGCTACCCACTCCAGTATTCTGGCCTGGAGAATTCCATGGACTATATAGTCTGTGGGGTCACAAAGAGTCAGACATGACTGAGCAACTTGCAATTTTACAATTCATCTGGCTAAGAACTAAAACACTTGTAAAAACCTGACACATATCAAATATTAGATTCAAAAGCTATGCTGAATATTGTCTTTTCTTTTCCTTTTCTTCTAGTTTAAATGGTTACTACATAGGGATTATTATGAATCTGAAAAGAAAAAAATATGTATCTATATATTTATATATATCAGTATACACAGAAAATGCACATACACATTATATATTTACATATCATACAATGTATATGTGTCTATTTACACACATATTGTAAGCAGGTATACATAGGAAAGGGTGTGTTTTATATATGTATATAAATATGACACTTTGTAACCAGCTACATCTATCATATATAAACATGGCTTCTTCAGTAATCACATCTCTCCTCATTTGGTAGAACTATCACACCGAACAAAGTATCTGGACTCAGAATCTCAATCTTATTTTTCCTTCTTCCCTTCTTGACATCTGTGTCTGACTTCTACTAGTCATGGGCTTTGAAGTTAAATCTCCTTGGATTCAGTTTCTTCTGATATGATCTAAGGTATTTTGTTTGCATGCATGCTCAGTCACATCCAACTCTGTGACCCTATGGACTGTAGCCTGTCAAGCTCCTCTGTCCATGGGATTCTCCAGGCAAGGACACCTACATCGGTTGCCATGCCCTCCTCCAGGGGATCTTCCCGACCCAAGGATCAAATCCATGTTTCCTGCGGTTCCTATTGGCAAGTGGATTCTTTACCACTGAGTCCAAGAGTGTTATTTTACCTCTAAGTTTACATTTCTTCATTTATAGGACTAGAATAATAACATCCTCCAAGTTAGGTTAACATGTCACCTGTTTTGCAGATGAGAAAAACTGCAACTCAGCAACTCAGATTATATGACCTGACCATTGTTACTCAGTAAACAAGTACAAGAACAGTGGGGTTCAGTTATTATTAGTGTCAAAATCTAAAATATATCTCTTGCGCCAAACTGAGATTATAGCTTAACAATCTCTACAACACCTAGAACATAGCTAGGCATTTCTCATCAGACCCTATACACACACACACACACACACACACACACATGCATAAACACACACGTATGAAGGAAAATGTAGAGAAGTAAAAACATCATAATGCACTCATCCTGACCTTTTAGCAAAAATGAGAAGACAGTGAAAATTATAAATATAAAAATGCCTCTGTCATTTAAAAGAACTTAGGTAAATTGAGAACTTAAATTATGAAGGGTACAGGTGTCCAACTATGTTTATCCTTCCAATGATATTCCAATGATATGGGCACAATTAATGTTACTTTTATCAACTTCATTCTTTTTGATGAGGAAGCTGAAGCTTAAAGATGTTGAGGACCTTACCTAAGGTCTCATGGCTGATCTGCAGTGGACCAGGGGCATGGACAGAACCAAATGATACCACGCCCTAGGTTCCTCACTGGACTCTGCTGCTTTTCTCTGGTACCGTTATCATGAGGACTCCAGGCAGGAAGGAAATACATGCTTAGCTCTGAATCCCTCGTAACAAGCTATGAGATGCCATTATAGTATAGACTGATGGGCTTCATCTGTGCAGCTGGTATAATTGTATTCCCATGTCTACCTTGTAACCACCAAATATGTTACAAAGTAAATCATGTAATTGATACATAAATATTCTATGAAGTTAATGTTTTTGAAATAATGTCATTTGCAGTAATGTGGAAGGACCTTGAGATTAACATACTCAGTGAAATTAGTCAGAAGGAGAAAGACAAATACCATATGATATCATGTATATGGAGTCTAAATATGACATAAATGAACCCATCTACAAAACAAAAACAGGCTCACATATGATTGTCAAGGAGAAAGAGACATGGAGAAAGATAGACTGGGAGTTTGGGATTAGTAGGTACAGACTACTATATAGAGAATGGATAAACAAGTCCTATTGTATAGCACAGGCAGCTACAGTCAATATCTTGTAATAAACCTTAATGGAAAATACACAAAAACAACACATATATTTATATGTATGACTGAATCACTTTGCTGTATAGTAGAAATTAACACAACATTGTAAATTGCTATTCTTGACTTGTTATAACCTTGGGAAAGTTTCCTACCTTCTCTGCACATTCACTGTTACCATATGGAAAGCATGTTCTGAATAGATCAGGTGCATGAAGATGCCAAAAATATCACCTCCTATTAATATATAAATAAATTATCATATTTCACAGCCTTAAGAGTCTCAGAAAAGTCCTTCTCTCTCTCTCTCTCTTCTTGATTTATTTGTGTTATCAACTCTTCTTACTCCCTGTGATAAGAAAATAATAAGCTGTGACATCCATTTTTAACTCACTTTATGTTGGTTAGTATAGAATTGTCAGGGCAGAAAGGACACTCGGAGAGCATCACATAAAACCTGAGAGGATTAAAGATGGGAGACTTGATGTCTGTAAAATGTAAGTAACTTTCTTGAAGTCACAGAGTCTATGGTGGAATCAGAAGAGGACAGCAGCTCCCACCACACAGCCCAGCCCTTCCTATTTTATGAAGCTTCTTTCTACTTATAAGAGTCCCTGAAACAGACTTAGTCAAGTGCACGTGTTTCACTGTGTGTCTCCTGATGTAGGATGACTACTAGCAATACTTTTTGTTAGTTGGGGAAGAATTTTCTATTCTTTCAACTACTATATATTAAATGTTTACTGGGTACCTATTCTCAGCATTCTGGGGTTAAAAAGGTAAATGAAACAAAGGAGTTCCCTTTTTCATGAAGTTCCCATTCTCCTGATAGAGGTAGACAGTAAACAAACAAATAGGAAGAAAATATCAGGAGGTAATAACCTCTATGCAGAATATTAAAATAAGGTAAAATGAAAAGAACAAGGGGATGGATACTTTAGTATGTGTCACATTTAAGTTAAGTGGGAAGAGGAATGAAGCTTCTGAATATTGAAAAGAGCTAGAACCTCACTGTTAAGAGGTGGTGGGGGCAAGTTTTGCAATAAACAGAATAAAGGGAAAGAGGATGAAACTTAATGGACAGATGGGTGAACAGGAGCTGGGTAAGGGTCTCAGCTGGCAGAGCTCTGTTAGCCACTGTGAAGAGTCTGGGGTCTATCTCAAGGGCACTGAAAAGAGTTTGAATCCCATTTGTGCAATCTTGTTCTGGAAAGATCATCCCTTTGGCTATGTTGCATGAGATATAAACCATTAGGAAGTTGGGGGTACAGGGAAGGGTAGGAAATGAAGCAGAAATTAGATGCAATTGTTTGGTCTGCAGATGATGCTTTAAATTCGGCGAGTAACAGTGGAATCAGAGAGCACAGGCTGGAGGAGAGTCATCTGTGATGGATGAATATGAGTACTGGTTGGGGTCCCGAAGGGGAAACAGAGGTAGTGGGGAGGGATGACTCGTATGTTGTGCCTTTAAGAAGCTAGAGAGATGGTTCATTTCAGTTCAGTTCAGTCGCTCAGTTGTGTCCGACTCTTTGCGACCTCATGAATGGCAGCACGCCAGGCCTCCCTCTCCATCACCAACTCCCGGAGTTCACTCAAACTCATGTCAATCGAGCTGCTGATGCCATCCAACCATCTCATCTTCTGTCATCTCCTTCTCCTTCTGCCCCCAATCGCTGCCAGCATCAGAGTCTTTTCCAATGAGTCAACTCTTCACATGAGGTGAGCAAAGTATTGGAGTTTCAGCTTCAGCATCAGTCCTTCCAATGAACACCCAGGACTGATTTCCTTTAGAATGGACCGATTGGATCTCCTTGCAGTCCAAGGAACTCTCAAGAGTCTTCTCCAACACCACCGTTCAAAAGCATCAATCTTTGCCACTCAGCTTTCTTCACAGTCCAACTCTCACATCCATACATGACGACTGGAAAAACCATTAGCCTGGACTAGACAGACCTTAGTTGGCAAAGTAATGTCTCTGCTTTTCAATATGCTATCTAGGTTGGTCATAACTTTCCTTCCCAGGAGCAAGAGTCTTTTAGTTTAATGGCTGCAATCACCATCTGCCTTGATTTTGGAGCCCTCCCCCCCCCCCAAATAAAGTCTGACACTGTTTCCTCTATTTCCCCATCTATTTCCATTGAAGTGATGGGACCAGATGCCATGATCTTCGTTTTCTGAATGTTGAGTTTTAAGCCAACTTTCTCACTCTCCTCTTTTACTTTCATCAAGAGGCTCTTTAGTTCCTCTTCACTTTCTGCCATAAGGGTGATGTCATCTGCATATCTGAGGTTATTGATATTTCTCTCAGTTATCTTGATTCTAGCTTGTGCTTCTTCCAGCCCAGCATTTCTCATGATGCACCCTATATAGAAATTAAATAAGCAGGGTAACAATATACAGCCTTGGCGTACTCCTTTTCCTATTTGGAACATGTCTGTTTTTCCATGTCCAGTTCTAACTGTTGCTTCCTGACCTGCATATAGGTTTCTCAAGAGGCAGGTCAGGTGGTCTGGTATTCCCATCTCTTTCAGAATTTTTCCACAGTTTATTGTGATCCACACAGTCAAAGGCTTTGGCATAGTCAATAAAGCAGAAATAGATGTTTTTCTGGAACTCTCTTGCTTTTTCCATGATCCAGCAGATGTTGGCAATTTGATCTCTGGTTCCTCTGCCTTTTCTGGTTTCCTCTGTCTTCCAGCTTGAACATCAGGAAGTTCACGGTTCACGTATAGCTGAACCCTGGCTTGGAGAATTTTGAGCATTACTTTACTAGCATGTGAGATGAGTGCAATTGTGCGGTAGTTTGAGCATTCTTTGGCATTGCCTTTCTTTGGGATTGGAATGAAAACTGACCTTTTCCAGTCCCGTGGCCACTGCTGAGTTTTCCAAATTTGCTGGCATATTGAGTGCAACACTTTCACAGCATCATCTTTCAGGATTTGAAATAGCTCGACTGGAATTTCATTACCTCCACTAGCTTTGTTTGTAGTGATGCTTTCTAAGGCCCACTTGACTTCACATTCATAGCACCATTTATTAAATTTGAGAAACGTAAATGTGAGTGGATTTGAGGGGTTGGTAGAAGAGAGGACATAGATACAACTTCAAAAAGTCAACAGTGCTCTTGGATAGGTAAATGCCACATGTATAATAAGTAAAATACAGTTTAGAAAATAAGTTTGTCCA
Organism: Capricornis sumatraensis; assembly: GCF_032405125.1. Taxonomy (NCBI): domain Eukaryota; kingdom Metazoa; phylum Chordata; class Mammalia; order Artiodactyla; family Bovidae; genus Capricornis; species Capricornis sumatraensis. The sequence continues at coordinate 121,099,315 of NC_091071.1, read as the reverse complement.
GAAGCCAACAGGAGACAAATCTATTTGGACTATTTCACCAGGCATAACGTGGGATTCTGAGACCCTCCCCTGGTAGCCAAGGGAGCTAATATTCCCCTTGCTCTTTGGGAAAAGGGGTAAAACAGTTGCTAAAACAACAGCAGTATCCTTAATATCTATGCAACTTTCAACATATACTTATTATAATTACAGACAAGGGAACTGAATCTTACAAAAGCTATGTAACTTGCCTAAGATCTCCCAGCTAATAAGTAGACTTGTTAGCAGAAATGAAGACCTAGTTTCATGATTCCAAAATGTAAGGTCGTTTGGGGTTGCTGCCACTGTACTACATCTTTGGATTAGAAAACATGATCCTTCTTCCTGTAAACACATTTGAGGCAGACTGAGTGAATATGGTCTTTCATGGTATGAGGAGAAAAATAAAAACTTCACCGAATTCAGGGTCCACATGCTGTGACATGGGTTATCCATATCGACTATTTAAGTAACTAATAGTCTGAGTGGAAATTCATTTGCAGCCATGTTCAAATCATGTTTTGAATTTATGTGGTAGTTTTTATTTCCCTTAGACACACCCATATTTCTTCTTTCATTAATGTGTATGTCTTCTTTGTAAAATCCACCCACCTCTAATTTTGACTTTATGTCCTTAGTGAAGTACAATGACTAAGTTATTAGAAGATTTAGAAAGGTGGTTTTAGCACACAGACTTGCACTGACTAAAATGCACTGACTTGATTCATATGATGATGTTTTTATATATTTTTTAAGACCTGTGGCAAACTCTTATTAACGTATTTTAGCTATATTACATTAGGGGAGACAAAGGTTCCTAAAAGGGACACATGGAGAGTCAGACACATTTCCAGGCTGAATTAGAATTGATTGATCATTGGCTGGCAGGATATCAGAGTGAAAGAACCTGAACTGAGCTGGAAGGACCTGTGTTTGACTCCTGCTTCTCCTATGCATTTGCTGGGCTTCCTTAAGCCAGTTGACTATCCAAAATTTTGAAGAAGACATAGTAAACGTATGTTTTACTTTTAAACATGTGCCTACACTAACCCTATTACAAGAGGAATCACATTTGCCTCCCTTTGAAAAATGACTAGCCTGAGTGACTGCCTTCTAATATTTACACAGTTGTGCAAGTAATATTGTTTGACTTGCAATACTGGCAAATAAAATGCAATATAGCTTTCACCTGATTTACTCTGCTTATTGGGATGTTGATCCCTGAAAACTACCCATTGTATTGTGAGAAAGTCACGCCATCACAGAGAAAGAACATATATTCAGTTAAGGTCCCAGCCCAGAGCCAGCACCAACTGATGGAATGAGCCCCAGTCCTAGAGCCAGGTAATGTGGAATGGAGCAGAGACACTACATGCTTCTGGACCCTGTCCCAGCTTCAGATTCATGGGCAAAATGAATGGAGAAAACATCCTCAAATGATGCCACCAACAAGAAATTAATTTCACAACTATACAAATGACTCATAAAAGTCAATATTAAATAAACAAGCCAAACAAAAAACAAATAGGCAGAAGATCTAAACAGACATTTCTCCAAAGAAGACATACAGATGGCCAACAGATGTGAAAAAATGTTCAACATCAGTAATTATTTAAAATTGCACATCAGAACTACCATGAAGTATCACCTCACACCAATCAGTAAGGCCATCATCAAAAAGTCAACAAATAATAAATGCTAGAGAGAGTGTGGGGGGAAAAGGAACCAGTCACTGTAGGGAACAGTATGTAGATTCCTTAGAAACTAAAAATAAAATTACCATATGATCCTGCAGGGGCTTCCCTGATAGCTCAGCTGATAAAGAATTTGCCTGCAATGCAGGAGACCCTTGTTCGATTCCTGGGCTGGGAAGATCCCCTGGAAAAGGGATAGGCTATCTACTCCAATATTCATGGACTTCTCTGTTGGCTCAGATGATAAAGAATCCACCTGTGGGATTCTGGGCTTGATCCCTGGTTGGGAAGATCCCCTGGAGGAGAGAATAGCAATCAACTCAGTATTTCTGCCTGGAGAATCCCCATGCACAGAGGAGCTCTGTGGGCTACAGTCCATGGGGTCACAAAGAATTGAACACAACTGAGCAACTAAGCATAAATGATCTTATAATCCCACTCCTGGGCATATGTCTGGAAATAACTATCATTCGAAAAAACACATGCACCTCAATGCTTATGGCATCATTATTTTATAATAGACAAGATATGGAAGCAATCTAAGTGTTATTTAACAGATAAATGGATAAAGAGTATCTAGTATATATATACGGGGCTTCCCTGGTGGCTCAGAGGTTAAACCGCCTGCCTGCAATGCAGGAGACCTGGGTTCGATCCCTGGGTCAGGAATATTCCCTGGAGAAGGAAATGGAAACCCACTCCAGTATTCTTGCCTGGAGAATCCCATGGATGGGGGAGCCTGGTGGGCTACAGTTCAGGAGCTGCAAAGAGTCGGATACGACTGAGCAACAATGAAATACCAGTCAGCCATAAAAAAAGAATGGCATAATGCCATTTGTAGCAACATGGATAAACCTAGAGATTACCACACTAAGTGAGGTAAATCAGACAAAGACAAATATCATACAATATTGCTTATATGTGGAATCTGAAAAAAAAAGCTACAAATGAATTTACTTACAAAACAGAAATAGACCCACAGACATAGAGAACAAATGTATGGTTACCAAATGGAAGCAGAGGAGGGATAAATTAGGAGTTTGGGATGAACAGATACACACTACTATATATAAAATAGATAAACAACAAGGACTTACTGATTAGCACATGGAACTACATTCAATATTTCATAATAACCTATATGGGAAAAGATTCTGAAAAGAATGAATATCTATATAACAGAATCATTTTGCTATACACCTAAAACTATCAGGATATTGTAATCAACAATATTTCAATTTTCAAAAATTACTGTTGTTTAAACCACTAAGTTTTATGGTGGTTTGTTACATAACAGTTGATAACCAGAACATAAGATAAAACATTTATTTGGATACTTGTATTTTTATATGATTATCTTCTCTTCCTCTTTGAAATGTTTTTATGTTTTCTGGGTGTTATTTTGGAATGTAGATGGAAGTGAAAGCTAGAGAGACATGCATTTGAAATGGGTGTCTAACACTTAGTGGCTACAAGAATTTGCATGACCCTCAAAATTTCTTAGAGCTTCCCCTTCCACCAATAAAAATGAAAATAATACCAACTTAATAAGACCATTGAGAGGATTAAATGAAATAACGTTCAAAATACCTGGTGCACAGAAGGAGCTCAGTAGCCAAGAGTCAATGTCATCTTCAGCAGTGGGGATATCAAAGAGTATGCAATACAGGGACCCTGAGTTTCTTTATAGATTAGATTTTTGCTGTATATAAAGTAGAAATAGTTCTTTTTTATTAAAAAGATTTCAAATACTACCCTTCTATTTTGTCTTGCAGATGTTATGGTATAGTTTTGTGGTTTTGATTATAGTGCTCCTGTGACAAAAGTTGTTTTTAATGGTATGGTAACAGCCTGGTGTAATGAAAAGACCATGCACTATGGGATCAGTTCTACCCCTGTGTTTTGTGTGCAAACATGCACAAGTGTCTTTGGTTTGTTTCTGCCATTTCTATTATAATCATGGGGGCAGAAACCCTGGCTTTTTCACTGTTTAATTCGCACTGGCCAGAAAAGTATGTGGCATATAATGGATAATCAATCAATAAAGATTACTTAAAAGAAAATACATTGTCATTATCTGTTAATGGTCTTGTTTGGTATAGATATTGAGGACAAAGAGTTTTCAGTTTAGCAAACACCAGAGCACCTTGTAGTGCTATTATTTTTTTATATCAGTAATTTGATTTTTGGGCCTCATCATTGCTTACTTAGATTTCTAAATCTAAATGTTAGTTTTCTACACACTGAAAGTTGAATACTACAAATGGTCATGAGGGTTTCTTTACACAAGTGCATTTACAGATCTATTTGGACATATAAAGATTATATAATAAGTATACATAGGGTTTCCTAGGTGACTAGATGGTAAAGAATCCACCTGTCAAGTAGAAGATGCAGGTTCGATCCCTCGGTAGGGAAAATCTCCAGAGAAGGAAATGGCAACCCACTCCAGTATTCTTCCTGGGAAATCCCATGGACAGAGTCTGGTGGGCTACATTCCATGGGGTCACAAAGAGTTGGAGATGATTTAATGACTAAACAGCAGCAGCAAATAGAGTATAAATAATGCATATTTTAAATACATATTATAGTGTGTATATCCGGCAGGAGGGCATGGCAACCCACTCCAATATTCTTGCCTGGAGAATCCCCATGGACAGAGGAGCCTGGCGGGCTATAGTCCATGGGGTCACAAAGAGTCGACTGAGCAACTAAGCACACTATACGTACACACTCTATGTGTACGTATAGTGTGTGTGTATGTATATAGTAACATATATATATAGTCTAAATTATATACTATGTGTTATATATATGGCCAGCTAGCTACCTGTATGTTCACTAAAATATCATTAATTAAGGGAAATTTGAGAATTTAAAGTAGTATAAGGAAAGCAGGATTTTATTACCTTCAAAGTCATGGGAACATTACTAGCCATAACAATTGACTTCATGTGGAAACCCTTCAAGACATGCCTACATGAACAAACGAATAAGTACCTATTTCTGGGAGAGAAGTAGGGGTTCTGAGGTGCTATCAGGCACCCCATCATTAGTTCTTCTGAGGAACTTAAACAATCCTCACCACAGACTTGTTTGCAAGACTGATTTGCTTGAGGTCAAGCTGTCCTATAGATATTAGATTTCAAAGTAATGGGGTCTGAATGTCCAATGATTTTATGTGTATCATGACTGACTTCTTATCTCTGCCTTATGAGCTCACAGCTTTATTGGGAAAGGTATTCCCAAATAGGCTTTCTGTACACAGAGTGCTAAGTGCAAAAACATACATACCACCTAGATACCTATACTGATGAGTGAATTCAAGGTGAGGATTCTAGACACCATGGAGATGATTAGAAAAAAGGGTGGGGGACAGATAGGACTCCTCGGCACCCCAGGAGGTCTCCTTCCTATGCCCCTCTCAATCTTGTCCTCCTTCTAGGCTGGCAGATTGTGGGTTATGGAGCAAATTGGTTATGTGATTAAAGCGCTTCCTCAATAACTTTTTGCTCTATTCTCTGTGTGCATCCAGAACTGGATCCTTTTTCATTTCATATGCTTATCACATGATACCTTCAGATCTGGCCTCAGGCAAAATTCCTATGGAAGTGCTGACCTTAAGAAAATGCCTGAGCTCAGCCAGCACAGCCCTTGTCCCAGGGCACAAATGCCCACCTCCTAGCCCTGTGGCAGGGCGCTGCTGGGCACTGGCTGACTGAGTAATGCTGTCTTTGAAACTTCTCTGTAGCACAACATCTCAGCCTTGCATCAAGCTGTAGTAAGTAGCAAGCAGATACAACTACAAAGATGTGTGGGAATAACACAGACACTTTTCTCATGGACCCCAGTGGTTTGTAATTCTTGTCCATTGCAGAGTTTCTAGTACAAACTTTCAGTTAAAGAGACAGATGACACATTTCACTGGCTGGCACTTATCAGCAGCTCTGGGGGAGAATATCAGAGGAAACTGTCAGAAAATGAGTGTCATGGTTCAGTCACTAACTAAATGAAAAAGACACAGTGCTGAACCAGGCCTGACCTTATCCTGCTTGTCTTTCTCCTCTTTCTGCTTCCGTTGCCACTAGAAGAACAGAACCAGAGCCAGAGGCAAGAGCAGGCAGAAGGAGACAGAGGAGACTTTGGTGACAGTTTTTGGGATACACGGAGCCATATGGAGGGGTGTGTGGGCTCTAGAAGCTGCAGCATGTGAGCAAGGACACTGCCAACCTGTGAAGTTGCCCAGAAATTGCTCCCTTCAATCCACCCTGACAATCCCACAGCCTTAATATACATGGGTCTGGCAGCTGACTCGACTCTCCATCTACATTTTCTTAAGAAATAAAGAAAGTCATGCAAATTCACGTATTCCCTGATGACCCGATATCCTTTTAACTTTTGGTTCTTTGAGTTTTGCATGACTATCAGAGATCACATCCTCACTTTCTCCTTTAATTTTGATTGGTATCTAATTTGTTTACAATGTTGTGTTAGTTTCAGGTGTGCAGCAAAGTGATCAGTTATGTATATCGACTCTTTTTCAGATTCTTTCCCATATAAGCCATTGCAGAATACTACATAGGCCTGTGCTAACAGCAATCCTTATTAGTTACTTATTCTTTGCTTTGCCCTGAGGCAGAGCAGGGTGCAGGTCTGTCCCTTGCCAACTGTATGGCACTGATCAAGCATCCTACCCTCTCTGAGGTTCTGTTTCCTAAAATGCCAGGTAGGTTAACATCCCTTACTGAGTGGAACTGTTGTTTGGATTACAGATCATGCTTGTGTAGCTCCCCACAGACATCTTCAAATATGAGAAACACTTAGTCACTGGCAGCCATTTAGAAAGTTACTTATTTTTCTCATCTTGCTGTCTTTCATTTCCTCCCTTTATTATCTATTGTGTATAGTCTGGAGGAGGATCTATAACAAGAAGGAATCCTTCACATTCTTCTCTCATTGATCTGAGTCCACTGTAGCCAAAATGTACAATATCTTATTGCTTCTACTAATCCTGGCTGCCTGTAGTTATCTCCTTCCAATGAGCTATGGGAATCAGACTACATATTTTTTAACTAACCAAAAATATTTAAAATTGTCTTTGATCCTCCTCTGCACTTCTCAGGTTGCCAAAGTTGAAGTAAGGTATTAATACCTAGTGCTGGGAGATGGACACCTGAGGTCTCACGGTGATGTTTGGAGTATAAATTGCTACAACTTAGACCCACTGCAGATGTCAAGATGGCAGAAGTCTTCAAAATATGCACATACTTTGGCTTGGTAATGGCTCCTCAAGGAACTTATCCTAAAGATATTATATCTGTGTGCAAAAATGTTTTTGCAACATGTATAATAATGAAAAAGGAGGAAAAATCTAAATGTCAAGAATAGATCTGTTCTGTCCATTGTGATACATCCATATAATGGAAGACTTATTAAAAAAAATATGCTATAAAATCACATTTACTGATACAGAAAGATATCTGTATACTGTGTGTAACAAATACAGTAACTAAAACCGTTTTGATGGAGGGCCCTGAATTCAGCAGATAAGGGAGACCTTTCCTCAGCTCTTCTAGAGAGCAGGTTGGGGAGGAGATAATGATCTCTAGTCCCTCCACCGCTCTCTCTATCTCTCCCCAGGGGAAGGGATTTTCATAATAGTTAGGGAAATTAGGTAAATATCCCTGTAGGTGTGTGCCTGTTGTGGACTAAATGTGTGTGTTCCTCCAAAATCCAAATGTTGAAATCCTAACCCCAAATTTGATGGCATCAACAGGTGGGGACGTTAGAAGGTGATTAGGTCATACCCTCTCTCTAGTATGTGCTCAGGGAATTTATAACAGTTGAGCTAGACAAAAAGCACATGCTATTCACAATAACCAAGATATGGAAGAAACCTAAATGTCCATTGACGAATGAATGGATAAAAAAGATATGGTTACATATTTATGATGGAATATTACTTAGCCTTTAAAAAGAATGAAATAACACCATTGTAGCAACATGAATGGAACCTAGAGAGTGAAATAAGTCAGAGAAAGACAAATACCATATGATATCACTTATACGTGGAATCTAAAATATGATACAAATGAACTTATTTACAAAATAGAAGGAGACTCACAGACATAGAAAACAAACATGGTTATCAAAAGAGAGGGAGCAATAAATTTAGAGTTTGGGATTAAAAGATACACACCACCGTATATAACATAGATAAACAACAAGGACCTATAGTAAAAGGGCTTATTTAGCTATGTACAGGATAGCACAGGGAACTGTACTCAATATTTTAATAACCTACAAGGGGAAAACTATATAAATATATACATGTATAACTGAATCACTTTGCTGTACACCTGAAACCAACCCAATTTATAAATCTACTATACTTTGATTTTAAAAAAGAAGCGTATACAAGACAATGGTAAAGTCAAACTGATCTCACAGGATGTATATACTAAAGGAACCCCAAAACGTAATTTTAAAAGACAGATCTATACCAGTGTTCATAATAGCACTGTCTATAACAGCCAGGCATGGAAGCAACCTGAGTGTCCATGGATAGATGAATGGATAAAGAAGATGTGGTACATATACACAATGGAACATTACTCGGCCATGAAAACGAACAAACTGGGTCATTTGTAGTGATAAGTCTGTCATATAGAGGGAAGTAAATCAGAAAAAGAAAACCAAATATGGATGGTATGGGGGGGTGGGAGGAAAGTCACTGCAAAGCACTTATACTCCAATTAAAAATAAATGAATGAAGGAAATTCCATAGTCAGAATGAACATAATTCCATTTTCCCTGAAGTTCCACCAAACCAATTGTGAGGAAACTAGAAGCAACACAATGAGAAGAGGGTAGCATGGTTTCTTGACACAGACTCTGCAAAGAGTGCTGAGAATGACATGGCAAGTTTGACAGTCAGGAGAGAAGGAATCTGAACACATACAAACATTGACCCTCTGAGGACATTGGTAAAAAGGGACACCCAGCAGGGCCTCTCTCTGATCTAATCGACCCTGCGAGCATGGCTGAGTCCACGAAGACTAAAATAACTGATTTTCACAATGATGATCCCAAGTAATCAAGAAAAGGTTACATTTCACATTCAGAATTCTCTGCTTAAGAAGGCAAGGGAACATGTAATCCGTTTGAGAAACATTTTAATTTCAAATAGTTAAAAATTCTTTAAAAACTGTTTGGGTGTTTAAAGGGTTAAGTGATAATTACCTGGAAAATTCACTTAAGTAGAACAAGTTCTTCCCTAAAGACACTAGATCAGTGAGGTGGTGGGTAGTTGTATTTAGTTAGGTTTCTAGCACTTCTTCTTCTTTGACATTTCATTGCCTAATTTCCTGAAGCCTTTCAAAATTCCTCACTTTCAAGGAACATAAAATTCCTTGAGGCTAAAGATTCTGACACCCTTTCTTGGATATTCCACATCCCTGTTATATTGGCCTTTTTTTTTTCCCTGCCACAAATGATGAACTGACATTCACAAAAATAACAGACCCCTGAGGCATGCATCAACTTTGACCAAGCCTTCTTGACATTTTGCAAACCCTTCTGAATTATGGTAAGCAATCTTAGAAGCATCTTTTGCAACCTTTTATCAACCATTTGACCTAGAAAATATAAAAGAACAATCAATATATAAATAAAGTTAACATAATTTTTTAAAGCAACCTTTATTTTTTGAAAACAGTAATTTCTCCTTTTAGAAGATGTCTGTTCTCTTCTACCAATCCTGGACTTCAGCTGCAGTATTTACAGCCTCCAACCAACTCTGCTTGCTTCATGCTCGCCTTCACAATTCAAACTGACTCTGGCCAATCTATCCTGTTACTGTTTGTCCTGAATTGTGGTTTTTGCATACTGACAGACTCCCCTGATTTGTCTCAGTTCTAGAGTGAAGGGGAGATTCTGTCAGCAACCAAGGACCCCTGTTCAGTCCCGAATTGTAGGTTTTCCCTCCAGTTCCAGGGCTTGTCCCTATACTTGTGCTTCTAAGTGTACCATTAAATCCCCCTGGTTTGTCTGGTTGTTGAATATAGTATGCAGTGTTAAATACACTGCACCCTTAGAGCTATTTTCCTTTTTATCTTCATTTCAAAAATCTGAACATAAAGCTAGCATCTACTTGAACTCTTGGTGAAAATTAAATGTTAATAAAGTAGCATACCCATTTAAAAAAAAAAAAAAAAGAGTCATTTCAATTCAGGCCTGCACTTTTCAGATAACATGAGTACTGTAAACACACAGGATATGCCAGCCTACCCACTGATCTCATTGCCTAATACTGCCCCATTATGCATCCTTTCCCCAAATACAACTCACTGCAGTTTGGTGAATGTGCTGAAATCCTTGATGCTTTCTAATCTGCTGGAAAAACCATTTCCTCCTTCACACTTTCTAAGTCTAGTTCAAGAGTCATTGCTCTCAAGAAAATTTCCATTCTCACCAGTATTGCAAAATGAGTGCTGTTACTGTCCCTTTTTTGAAGATGAGGAGAAAACCTTGAGAGGCTACAGAACCCCCATGAGGTCACAGCCTGGGCACCAGAGAAAGAACTAGTCCATCAAGTGTCTCTCCTGGTGGCATTTTTCTCATTGTATAGGGAAACACCATAGGTGCAGCCCACTGGTTGGCAAACCTTTCTCTACTTGATATTCCAAGGTTGGGGGCCTATGTGTCACACTGTGGTCCCCCTGTGTGACACATGCAAAGGGGCCCAGGAGGGGTTTTTCTTACCTGGTGTGTTGAGCAGGCGAGACCTCTTGCAGTGGTAAGCTACCTCCTGCTCACAGTGCTCGGAGCCATCGATCACTGCTTCCAGCTGCTCCAGGCTGCCTCCATAGTCCAAGGTCATGGAGTAGGGCTTCTCAGGGTTGGCACCTTGCACATGGGTCAATTCTGTGTTGTTGTGCTGCATCAACGTCCAGACCTTGTCCTCTGCCCAGAAAACACAACCCAAGCAAGGTGAAAAGATGATCATGCTTATAGGCCTCCAAAAAGCTGGAAAAATGAAACAGGATTGTGTGAGCAGTGTGATGTTTGGTGGCTGCAGGTGCATCAATTAATTGCCACTTGAGTGCTCTACTCATGATAAGAATTTAACCAGAGAATTTTTGTTTCTCCTAGAGTTCCACCCAGAGGTATTGTGGGGGTTAATTATCTTAAGACCTAAATTTGTGAAGCCCTTACTCCACAAGTTCTATGCTTAGTGTCCATTATCTCATTGAAAATGGACATGATTTATGAAAAGTCATAAAACAAAAATAGAAACACAAACAGAACAGGAATAAAAGGAAATGAATTCATCAGTCGTGGGAAGGACAATTTGGAAGGGGAAGAACTTAGAAATGAGATATTTTGTGATCAGAAATAGAATATAACTAAATATGCTCAGAGATGACTATCATGATGATGATATACATAGAAGAATAGAGATCACTGACAAATTATCAAATGTACAACCTGTTGGTAATTAAATGAACAAAAATAAAATTAATAAATAAATAAAACTGAAATCATCTAAATCAGAAGGAGTTGGTCCTGCCATGTTAAAAACGAGAGAAAAGTGAATAAGGAAAACTAGGCAGGTTTTCTAAGATTATATAGTTAGTTAATGACTAAGTGAGAATTGGAACCCAGGATGTCTGACTCCAAAGATACTACTTCCAGATAGTGATACACACTCTTCCTCACAAGAGAAACACTAGCATAGATCATTTTCTCAGAGAACCATAAGTATCACTTTGAAAATAAGACCTATTCACAGAAAGCATGTGTGACATATACATCATAAAAAGTATGAGAATGTGTAATACACACATACATGCAAGGCACTTAACTGAAGCTTGTTATTTATTCTCCATGATACTTCTACTTATCAAAAATATTTTAAGAGTTTTACATTAAAATAGCATGCGGAGATGAGGGCCTAAAGATCAGGGAAGGAGAACATGCTTTGCCTTCTATTTGTAAGAATGTAAGGTGAAGAGAGGAAAAGAATTTTATTTTTAGAGCTTGGGAGACCCACACTTGAAAGCTATTCTATGAACAACAAGCTTGGGCAAGTCACTTCACTTTTGGAGGGGCTTAATTTTATCATCAGTTTTAAGACAAGAAGTTATGATGTCACAAGACATTTGGGGATGCATCAGGCATTCTGGAATAATAGACTGAAATATTTTCAGCAATCAGACATAGAACTGAATTTCGAACTTGCTCACAAATAAAGTGAAAGAGGAAATAGGAGGACTTGAAAAGCTTTTGTCATCTGAGAATCTTGCCCACATAATAACATCATTACTCTTCATAGATGTTCAGAGCTGAAAAAGAACCTTGCCCAGACATCATGTGGTTTCTGTCCTCTCTCTCTCTCTCACTCATTTAGTTTCACAAATGAGGAAACCAGAGTCTAGGAAGTAAAGGAATGACCCACAGCATATCTATTAGATGAGAATGGTAAGCATATACACTGCCACTGTAACAAATATTTCTAGTTACAGTATATAACCAGCACTGCTTAGAAGCAAGATGGTGGCAGCTGGCCATGAAAAAGAAAATAATATTAAAAACAACTGGCAAGCAATATCCCCGGGTTTTACATTCTCTCTCTCAATTTTGTATATGAGTTAGGATAAGTAGCTTCATTGCCCTGCACTTCAGTTTCAATACACTAGAAAAAGGAGGAAGAGAAAGTTTGATCTTCACAGTTCCTAAATGAGGAAATATTTATTGCAGCAGAAAATTATACTCTGCTCAAACATTCTGATTCTTCTTAACACTCTTTTCCGAAACCAACCCCCTGATAACCCATATCTCCAATGTTTAATTGAATGACATTTTCTATAAAGTCTAAAAAAATCAGAAGTTTATTGGATTTTGATTTTGAAAGCAAAAATAAGGCTTGATTCATATTGGTAAAAATAATAATGTTACACAAACAATGAACCAGAAATTTCAAAAATGTTGGTGCCAGTACAGACACATGTCAATAAAATAACCAAAGAAAGTAGTCATTCAATAATACAACACTGTAGAGGGAGAAATAAAAACTGCCAATTTTGAAATGTCCATGGTACTTACAAGAAACAGAACTCTAATGAGATGCCATGTTACTGTTTCATTCTAAGATATTTTACATACATTATCACCAGTACTCATAACAATCATGACAGATATCAATATAAATATAGATACAAGTATAGATATTATAAGTATCCATATAGATACAGATATAAGAAAGAAAGAGAAAGTAAACTTGTCCCCAATCTCAATGTGTCCACTCTGTCTGACTCCAAAATTGGTCCTCACAGCATCACTAAATTACACAGATTTGGATTTCCTTCTAAATTTACAGATTTTCATACCTTTATCCATCCAGTGTTCATACACTAATTAAACAATTTGCTTATTCATTTACTCATTAGCTCATTTTTTTCCAAAATCGTACTCTATCTTTGAAAAGACGGAGAGGAAAGAGTGGTATCAGAGAGACAATCTTTTATCCCAAAGCCACGAATATCGCAAACCCCTCCTTCTGGGCCCGGAGAGTGAAGTTTTCACAGTTGAACTCTTGGCACTTTTTGATATATGCTATAGACGGAAGACACAAAGGAACAACTAAGGGCTCCAAAAGCACCCCTCAATTCACTTAACACACATCACAAGCACAGTCTGACCAACAGGAAGAGAGACGATTACTCGAAACCTAGGGTCTCTTAGGTGTTTTCATTTCAAAGATAGCCTTTGTCATCTCATTATTTTTCTCCTGGGTGATAGAAACATAAAGACTAAAAATAAGAAGATTACTGGATGTTATCTTTTTCTCACTTTCTATTTTTTCTCCCACTCTCTGTGTTGCTGTGCAGATTAGGCCCTGAACCTGATGAAACATGAAAAGCCAGGGGTCAGTGCCACTCAGAAGAGTCAGCTTTGATGGCTGATGTTCATGATACATGGAATAAGGTACGGACAGGTAGTTTTAGCTAGGGAAGGTATAGGTGAAAGATCTCAAGAAACATTCATTTTGAATAGGCTTTTAGGGGGATGGAGAGTGATCCATGCATGGACCTACATATACTATAAATAAAACTGGGCTCATGAGCTAAATGTTCAAGATGGTAATTTAGTCAGTGGGCAATGGATGGAGCGTGAATTTTGGCCTCAGAAGATCTAGATCTGTGAGTCAGCCTTACACTTATTGGCTAAGCATACTTGGTCAAATGATTACTTTTCTGAAGTTCAGTTTCTTCATCAATTATACTTTAAACAGCAGCAATGATGCCAACTGTAGAGGAAGATTAAGAGAGGAGATCAGTGTGAGGAGCTCTGTTATTAACTAAATAACTAGGTATTTAATAGACATCTGTGTGTACTACTTAGATAAAGATATATGGCATCTCCAATCCCAGGAGCTCACAGATACCTGATGCTGATATTAACAAAAGCATTAAAAACAGGAGAAGCTATGACTGGTCTCTTGTAGTTCCCAGGGTAGCCTGCTTCAAGAAGGTTGTTTCCCAATCCAGAAAGGAAGACCCACAAACACCTAGAGGAGAAACGCACTAAGCTTGACCTTCTCTCTGCAGATCCATGGGAAAAACATACCAGATTCAAAAGTCCCAGAATGGAAAATGTTTCCCCCTGGTAGTCTGTGAACTTGGATTTTCACACAAGGAAACCAAACAGGTTTCCCTCTAACTCAAGTAAGTCCAGTTTCATGCAGAGACCAAGGAGGAAATCAGCTAAAAGCTATGATTGGCAGAGCATCATAAAATCCTCCAGGCTCTAAACACCACCCTCAGCTGATCTGCCTCCAGCACCATCCCTCTGCCACATGGCATCCACCCTAACTGCTAGTCTCTAAAAATGCAGTTAAGGCTTCAAGGTACCATGAGACAGCCTGGCTTTAGAAACCCACCCGTCTGATGAACGTCTATGTTCTACTCTAGCAGGAAGACCTTGAACAAGTTATATACATCTCTAAAGTTTCCTCATTGGTAAACAGTATATTCATATTAATCTTTCCATCCATGATGATATAATGATGCAGTATTATGTTTTACATGGACACGTAACTGGTTGTCTGGCACACAAAAGAGTGAAAAATCTTTATATTCAAACTTTTCGATGACATTAAAATGAGGACTGGGACTTCAATCCTTAGAAGGTTAGGGGTGGGAAACTCATCCTGCAAAGGAGGTTAGCTAGCAGACTCCTTGTGATATAGCTGCTGCTGTATATAATAAATGATTATTATCTTGTTGAATTACCTTTTCACTCTGAAATAGCCTTCTAGATTTTTTTTTCATTCCTTGCATTTGAGAAATGTCTACAACAGAATATGGCGTTTAGTCCTCATAGACCCAGAAACCTAGAAAATCATTGCCCTTGATACCACAGTTTGCTACCCAGGTCATTTTCTATTGTTTCTTCCATTGTATTCAGTCCCATGATGAGAAACAGAGCCCCTCTTTCTAACTTGCTTAAAGGAATAAAAGTATTGAGTTACTCAAGACAAATTGCCTGCTTAAGAAAGGTCTGCATTTGAAGATTTTTGAACTGGTAGAAATTTATTCAATTCACTAAGGATCTTAGTTAGTCTAAAATAAGTTATTATGCATTTTAATGTTTATTATCCAATAAATGGCTGGCAAATATTATCTCTAATTTCTGAGATGGCTTTTTAATTTTGTTGACTATTTCTTGTGCTGTGCAGAATCTCTTTAATCTGATGTAATCCCACTTACTGATTTTTTTGTTTGTTTGTTTGTTTCTTCTGCTTCTGTTGTCAGAGTAAAAAAAAATCATTGTCAGAATGTCAAAGGGATTTCTTCCTTATGTTTTCTTCTAGGTTTTTATGCCATTAGACCTTCTGTTGAAGTTTTTACTCTTTTTCAAGTTAATTTTTGTCTGATTATTTGCCTGTCCAGTTTTCCCAAACCATTTGTGGACGAAATTATCCTTTACTCTTGAGTATTCTTGGCTCCCTTGTCAAATATCAATTGATCCTTTATGCGAGAACTTATTTCTGTGCTCTCTATTCTGTTCTACTGGCATATGCAGCTATTTTTATGCTAATATCATATAGTATTAATTACTATAACTTTGGAAATGGATAGATGTTGTTTTAAGTGCACAAACTTGTGATTAGCAGATAAATAAGTTCTGGATATCTAATGCACAGCTTAATAATTAGTCAACAGTACTGTATTATAAACTACAAAGTTGCTAAGACACTAGGTCTTAATCGTTCCCACTAGAAAAAAAGAAAATAATTACATGACATAATAGAGGTGTTAGCTAAGCATGGTAATCATACTGTAATATATAAATGTATAAAATCAGCACATTATACATCTTAAAATTATAGAAAGTTATATGGCAATTATATGTAATCACTCACCTAAAGCCAGACTTCCTGGAATGTGAGGTCAGGTGGGCCTTAGGAAGCATCACTACAAACAAAGCTAGTGGAGGTAAAGAAATTCCAGTTGAGCTATTTCAAATCCTGAAAGATGATGCTGTGAAAGTGTTGCACTCAATACGCCAGCAAATTTGGAAAACTCAGCAGTGGCCACAGGACTGGAAAAGGTCAGTTTTCATTTCAATCCCAAAGAAAGGCAATGCCAAAGAATGCTCAAACTACTGTACAATTGCACTCATCTCACACGCTAGTAAAGTAATGCTCAAAATTCTCCAAGCCAGGCTTCAGCAATACGTGAACCATGAACTTCCAGATGTTCAAGCTGGATTTAGAAAAGGCAGAGGAATCAGAGATCAAATTACCAACATCTGCTGGATCATCAGAAAAGCAAGAGAGTTCCAGAAAAACATTTATTTCTGCTTTGTTCACTATGCCAAAGCCTTTGACTGTGTGGATCACAATAAACTGTGAAAAATTCTGAAAGAGATGGGAATACCAGAGCACCTGACCTGCCTCTTGAGAAACCTGTATGCAGGCCAGGAAGCAACAGTTAGAACTGGACATGGAACAACAGACTGGTTCCAAATAGGAAAAGGAGTACATCAAGGCTGTATATTGTCACTCTGTTTATTTAACTTATATGCAGAGTACATCATGAGAAATGCTGGGCTGGGGAAAACACAAGCTTGAATCAAGATTGCCAGAAGAAATATCAATAACTTCAGATATGCAGATGACACCACCCTTATGGCAGAAAGTGAAGAAGAACTAAAAAGCCTCTTGATGAAAGTGAAAGAGGAGAGTGAAAAAGTTGGCTTAAAGCTCAACATTCAGAAAACTAAGATCATAGCATCTGGTCCCATCACTTCATGGCAAATAGATGGGGAAACAATGGAAACAATGGCTGACTTTATTTTTCTGGGCTCCACAATCACTGCAGATGCTGATTGCAGCCATGAAATTAAAAGACACTTACTCCTTGGAAAGAAAAAGCAGAAACATTATTTTGCCAACAAAGATCTGTCTAGTCAAGGCTATGATTTTTCCAGTGGTCATGTATGGATGTGAGAGTTGGACTATAAAGAAAGCTGAGCACTGAAGAATTGATGCTTTTGAACTGTGGTGTTGGAGAAGACTCTTGAGAGTCCCTTGGACTGCAAGGAGATCCAATCAGTCCATCCTAAAGGAGATCAGTCCTGGGTGTTCATTGGAAGGACTGATGTTGAAGCTGAAACTCCAATATTTTGGCCACCTGATGAGAAGAGCTGACTCATTTGAAAAGACCCTGATGCTGGGAAAGATTGAGGGCAAGAGGAGAAGGGGACAACAGAGGATGAGATGGTTGGATGGCATCACCAACTCGATGGACATGAGTTTGGGTAGACTCCAGGAGTTGGTGATGGACAAGGAGGCTTGGCATGCTGCGGTTCATAGGGTCACAAAGAGTTGGTCATGACTGAGCGACTGAACTGTACTGAACTGAAAAAACAAAATGTTCGCTTTTTAAAAGCAGCGCTCACCATAGAACATTAAGCAGAGTTCCCTGTGCTATACAGTAGGTTGTCATTAGTTAACTACTTTATACATATATCAATAGTATGTATATATCTCAATCCCTATCTCATAGAATACACCATTCATCCCATCTCCTATTTTCCTCCTTAGTGTCAATACACCTATTCTCTATATCTGTGCCTCTATTTCTGCCTTGCAAACTCTGTGGTGACCTAAATGGTAAGGAAATCCAAAAAAGAGGGGTATATGAATGCATACTGCTAATTCACTTGTGTGTCCAGCAGAAACTAATACAACACTGTAAAGCAAATAAACCCAAATTAAAAAAAAAAAAAATACAGCATTCAGTCCAGTGCACTTGCCTGAGTATAAGTGATGCTGTAAGGTATTATGCCACCTTTAACTATAAAGAACTTATGGGTTATAGGCCATCAAACAGCATGTGTTATAAAGATCCAAGGCTTCATTTCAAAAACATGACAAGGGTTGTTATGAAGACTAGTACAGCATTTCCTGTGTTGCTTTGTGGATTTAGCTTTCAAGTCTATCTTCTTACAAACTTGAGACCTCCCAGGATGTGAAATATATCATTCTGTATATACTGTGTGCTAGTCCCCAGGGCACAGACACAGGAGAATAAGGCATGCTGAACTCTTTCAAAATCTTACCATCATTTGAGGGGAAAAGTGGCATATATAGGAGAACCACAAATGCTTCATGCTAATATAAGCACTCTTGAGATTATGAGTAAGTGAGGATGCCCAGAGGTCTGCTGGGGCTGGGTTGGAGCTGGTGATAGAGAAACTGTATTCTGTTTCCCTTAAGAATGGACAGGTCAACACTGGCCTTTCATTCGTGGACCATCAGTATCTTGGCTAGCACTAAGCACCCTGTAAGACTTCAGGAAATCTTTATCAAGAGGAGGCTAATCGTCAGCATGTACAGTAAGTCCCCTACATATGAACGCTCAAGTTGCAAAGATGTAAACATGTGTTCCATCAGGGCCAAGCATGAGTAAATTGCAGTTTGCCCTCTGTCTCCTATTGCTGACGATTCTTCGCTTTACTATATCCCACCTCCTCTCTGCCCAGTCAGTAACTCTTCTTGCCTGTTCACTTAATGCCAGGCCCTGTGTGCCAATTGTACTATACTACTGTATGTACTTTCCAAGATACTGTACTGTAATATTAAAGATGTTTATATTTTTGTGTTTGTTTCTTATGTATTATTTGTGTAACAAGTATTAAAAACCTAGTACAGTCACCTCATTCAAAGAGTGGATTCATTCAAAAGGACTCTGATGCTGAGAGGGATTGGAGGCAGGAGGAAAAGGGGACAACAGAGGATGAGATGGCTGGATGGCATCACTGATGTGAGTTTGAGTGAACTCCGGGAGATGGTAATGGACAGGAAGGCATGGCATGCTAAGATTCATGGGGTTGCAAAGAGTCGGACACGACTGGGCGACTGAACTGAACTGAACAGTATAATGCATATAGATACAGCCGATTGTGTTAGTTGGGTATCTAGACTAACTTTGCTGGATTTATGAACAAATTGGGCTCATGAATGTGCTCTCAGAATGGAGCTTGTTCATATGTAGGGGACTTATTGTATAAACGTCCACATGTAAAATAATTTTCAAGTGATAAGATCAAAACACACACACTCAACAACATCAACAAGAGAAAAGTAAAAAAGGTTTCACAGAGTGCCAGCAGAGTAGCAATAGCAGGATATTCCAGAATAGTCCATATCTTTATCTTTCCTGTGAAATCTTTCCTAGCCATCACCCCAGGAAAATTGTTTAAGAACCTTCATCCTGGAGCTTCAGGTGATCCACCTTGATTACTCTTGCTTTCATTTCAGAAAATAAATTCTTTACATACAGAGCAAGTGTTTAACTCTCTTATTTTGATTCTCATTCTATCTGATTGGTATTATTATTGTGATGATCACTATTATTATTAATAGTAGTCCTTACAGATGCTATAAGATGTTTCATCTGTAACCATGGAGATCACCACTAAGAAGAAAAAGCAAACAGAAGAAAAGTGAAAAAAGAGAGAGAAACATGTGATAACTTTGATTAATAAAACCTCATTCTACACACATATCTGACTCTGCAGAGCAAGGGAAAAACTGTAAATTTTCTCTCACAATGCTTGGAAGGAAGAGAGAAGTCTACAGATTGTCAATACTCAGCTTAATTGAACTTAAATTACTGTGGGGAGCTGCTTACAGTCCTTTGAAAAGTGTGCCAATTCACTTATACTCCTATTGCAATAAAACAAGTCTGTATTAAGGTTGCCAGGGTCACTTCTGGTACAGTTATCTAAGTTGACAAAGTGAATTTTCTATGCCAAGGGTAAAGATAGCTTAAATAATTCTCAAAGCACTGTCTTTACCATTTATTTACCATCTATGCCATTTCTTGTCATTTTGCACTGACAGTTATTTAATTTTTCATATGTTTGTCCCTTATCTCCCCATTTAAATCTTAGGCAATGTCTACTGAGTAGATATCAGCTTGGAAAGGGTTTCTGTGGTTAGTGAAGGCAGATGTGATGGAGGAAAGCAAAGGCTTTGGAATCAACAGATCTGGCTGCCAGCTCTGCCACTGACCAAATTCCCGAACAAGGCAGAGACAGGGAGCCTCCC
The DNA here is from genome assembly GCF_032405125.1 of Capricornis sumatraensis. Lineage (NCBI taxonomy): Eukaryota > Metazoa > Chordata > Mammalia > Artiodactyla > Bovidae > Capricornis > Capricornis sumatraensis. Next base: position 121,078,978 of record NC_091071.1, on the reverse strand, counting down.
ACAGCCTCAGTCTCCACATCTGTAAACTGGATATACCCATTAAGCAGTGGTGGCTGAGCACTGAATCAAATTCACAGCAGTGAGCAGAACTCAGAGGCTGACTCAGGGTACTGGCCTCGAAATAAGAGTTGAACAGTCACAAGCCCTGCTGATGAAGTGATTCAGGGAGGAGCAGAAGCATCATTTCATTGTGGGAAACAGTTCTGGGAACTTCCGATGAAGGGGTCCATGAACCTTCCCCTCAATCTTTAAAAGGAAGGAAGACAAGAGGTGAAAAACAGTTTTCAACTTCTTTAAAAGGTTTCAGAATTTCTGCAAGAGTTTTCACTCTCTTGTGGCTCAGCCCAGGGGCCAAGGTGAGCATCTTCCTTGTTGCTAAAACCACTGAAGATATGGTTGCTTTCAGTGTCTGAGCTTCTGCTGTTTGGAAGAGGGAGCATTACTGATTTAAGGCTCCTGATAGAGTCACCATGCATGGTGTATTAGCTGGAAGTAGCCACTGCAGGCTGCAGGGGGGTGGGGAACCCATTCCAGCCACTGCCGTTCCAACACCAGCCCGCATGGACCACACACTTTATGACTTCCAGACAACATACTTGGCCATGATTTATCATACTACTTCCCTGAGCCTTTACTTCTTATATACCTTTGGTGGGTTTTCTTTTCCTTTGCTTTAAAATCAGTGGCATCATCAAAGAGACCTGGGGAATCTGTTTTCTGATCTTGGAGGAGGGGGCGTGAATGAATTTCATGTGCAATTGCATGGTGCTTGTTTGTTTCTGATTAACTGGTTTATCCAAAGAAAATTCATGAAAAGTCGACTGTATGCAGAACACACTTAGGGACTGAGTATCTTGAGGGTTACCAGGCTGAACGCCATGCTGGACCCTGAGCTCGAGGGATTTATAGCTGGTTCTGAGAAAGAAGTTCCCATGGAAATTAAAAGATTCACAGCAGCATGTATGGGGTTGTGGTTTGATCCCTTTGCTGTCCAAGGGACTTTCAAGAGGCTTCTCCATCACCACAATTCGAAACCATCAATTCTTTGGTGCTCAGCCTTCTTTATGGTTCAGCTCTCACATATGTACATGACTACCAGAAAAACCACAGCTTTGAACCTGTGCCCACCTCCTGGGCAGGGGAAAAGGGAAAGCAGACTGCAAATCAAAGTCACCTGATGATCAGAGAGGGGCTTTGGTTGCTGTGAGACATTTTCATGAGGTCTTTAGGACCACCTTTGTGATAAGCACTGTTGTGGTGCTTTCTGATGAAAAATCTAGGCACTGGATCCAACTTGAATTCAATACTTAGATTTGTCAGTTACTAACAGAGTGACGCTGGAATACTCTCCAAACTCTGTGAACTTCTGTTTCCTCAAAATGCAAATGAGAAACAATTTCTACCTCATACTTTACCATGTGGATTACACTCTAAGAGAATATATATTACCCAGTACCTGAATCACAAGTATACATAGATAGTAGTCCCTGGGCTTCCCAGGTGGCACAGTGGTAACGAATCTGTCTGCCTATGCAGGAGGCGCAAGAGATTCAAGTTCAGTCACTGGGCTGAGAAGATCCCTTGGAGATGGAAATGGCAACCCACTCCAGTATTTTGACTGGAAAATCCCATGGACAGAGGAGCCTGGCAGACTACAGTCCAGAGGGTCGCAAATCGTACATGACTGAGTTAAGGTGGCCAAGATGGAACTCGCAGGGTAATAAGCTGATTGCAAAAGGTTTGCCTTAGTCCTGCAGCCATGAAATTAAAAGACACTTGCTCCTTGGAAGAAAAGCTATGACAAAACTAGACAGTATATTAAAAAGCAGAGACATCACTTTGCTGACAAATGTCTGTATAGTCATAGATATGGTTTTCTCAGTAGTCATGTACAGATGTGAGAGTTGGACCATAAAGAAAGTTGAGCACTGAAGAACTGTTGCTTTTGAATTGTGTGCTGGAGAAGACTCTTGAGAGTTCCTTGGACAATAAGGATATCAAAACAGTCAATCCTAAAAGAAATCAACCCTGAATATTCATTGGAAGGACTGATGTTGAAGCTGAAACTTCAATACCTTGGCCACCTCATGTGAAGAACAGATTCATTGGAAAAGGCCCTGATGCTGAGAGAGATTGAAGGCAGGAGGAGAAGGCAGTGCCAGAAGATGAGATGGTAAGATAGCATCACTAACTCAATGGACATGAGTTTGAACAAACTTTGGGTATAGTGAAGGACAGGGAGGCCTGATGTGCCACAGCCCATAGGATCTGCATGGGTTCAGACTTAGTGATTAAAAAACAAGTCCTCAGAAAGGATACTCAGCATTTATGTTGCCTCTCTCCAGGTCACAAAAGTAGACAAGCCTTGTGAAAATGGAAGAATCTACTTGTTCTTCTTCCATGGATCTTAAATTCTGGTTTTGAAGGTGATTGACCAAATGAAAGCTCAAGAAGAAAGTGAAATTATTCATCTTTCTTTCATCACAGTATCAATGACATGCCAACTTCATCTCCAGTGGGAAAACTTTTCTAACTCTACCAGCACCCCATGTTTGTCTCACTCAAGTACTGTTTACTCAGACTCTTCTATAAACTGCAAGCTCAGCAAGGGAAAAGAATGTCTCATAAGTCTTTGCCTGCCTAGCACCTGACCCACAATAGGTATTCACTTATCACTGAACTAAACCTTCAACAGACTACCAATATTTTTACTGGCTTCAGTGACAGTACTTAAAATCAACCACAAAATGATATGATAGGACACTATGTTTCTATATGTACTTGAAATTCTGTCATACAGCCCAGAATATCTATTGCAAATAGCAGAATATTGGAAAAATATAAATATCTACCAACAGCTGTCTGATTGAATAGAGGATAGTTAACTGACACAGTGCAATACTGTGTAACCATAATAAAGACCATGTAAGATTTCTTTAAACTAATCTAGAATTATTTCCAGGATAGACAGAATCATTTCAGGGTAACAAGGTGCAAAAGACTATGCTATGGGTTTTGTAAGAAGAAAGGAGAAATAGGGCTACAGACAAGGATAAACTAAATGATTATATAGAGCAGATGGGTAAGAACAGAGTGAAGACTATGAGAGAGAACAAGATGTAACCAGTCAACCATTGTTGCTATATTTGGTTTTTGTAATAAGAAAATATTTTACATTTTTAAAACATAAAATTAAATCATAAAGATGAAAAGAGACAAACACCAAAACTGAATATAAAAAAAGCTTGGCTATATATTAAATAGATAAGATAACCACAAAGGAGAAAAAATAATTAAAGTAACTTTTAAAATATAGTATTCTGTTCAGCTATACATCCTGAGGCTATAGTCTAAAAACAAAATGCAAAATTTAAGTCAATCTTTACCTTGTTATCAGTAGTGACATTGCTATTTGATTCTGAATCTGTTGATGAGTATTATAGGATAGAATAAATTATAAAATATATTTTTTTCACTTTTAAATTTATTGATTTTTTAATTGAAAGATAACTGCTTTACAGAATTGTGTTAGTTTCTGCCAAACATCAACATGAATCAGCCATAGGTATACATATATTGATTTTGTTGGGATAGTTTCTCAGTATGTGAGAAGAGAAGTACATATGGATGATGGAATGATGAGAAAAGATCTGATGGTGGTGGATTTGCATTAAAGTTAAGTATATAAATTCATAAATTAAACACACACACACATGCATTTTTTACCTGTGTCCATAAGAAAGATGGAGAAGCAATAAACAAACCAAACATCTAGATCTGAATTTTCAAATACCATGTGTTACAAAAAGGGACTAGGCCTCTTTGGGAAAACAGCTGAGTCTGGGTCAGGCAGGGAAAGTTCAAGGTAACATATTGGAATATCTTGGACTAGAAAGCATGCAAGTGTTCCAAGATTAATGAGGTCACTCACGAAAGACACAGGAGCAGATTTAAAGGGATCATTACCAGCTATACATGGGACAATCTGAGCATCAATAAATGTAATGATAATAGTAAAAACATATTAAAGTAAAATAATTTATAAGTTTCAACTGATACAAGGGGGCTTCTCAGGTGGTACAGCTGAGAATCTCCCTGCCAATATAGAAGATGCGAGAGACATGGGTTCAATCCCAGGGTCAGGAAGATAATGTGGAGGAGGAAATGGCAGTCTACTCCAGTATTCTTGCCTGGAGAATTCCATGGACATAGGAGCCTGGTGAGCTACAGTCCATGAGGTCGCAAAGAGTTGGACATCATATATGAAATATATATGTGAAAAATATTCTTTTCCATTATGATTTATCACAGGATATTGAATATAATTCCCTGTGTTGTACAATAGGACCTTGCTTATCTATTCTCTGTGTAACAGTTTACATCTCATAACTTCAAACTCCCACTCCATCCCTCTTCTACCGCTCTCCACTTTGGAACATTTTACTTACAACTGGTTTGTACTCTTCAAAAACTTAATGTCTGTCTTGAAGAATGACCAAAACAAGATGGTGTAGGGGACCTGGCTTTCTAGTTAAAAGAAATTAAAAAGACAGGGTAATTAAATCCCACATATAGAAAGTGCTTGAGAGTCAAACAAAACGACATTGCTATAAAAGACAGTGTAGGGACAAGATGAATTATATATTGGATAACATTCATTAAAGTGATCTTTATTGTTCTTACTATAAAAATAAAACTATACTATGGTTTTAATTTTGTGCTTATATAGCATTGTGTATATTGGTACAAGTGAAGTCTTCAGATTTAAATTATCACCATGTCTACAGTCTGCTTTCAAATAGTTTAGAAATAAACATTTTTCTATGAGGACAAAGAAAGGACAGGAGAGAGAAAGGGAGAGAGGAGCTCAGAGTAGCACAAATGTGGGTAAATGGGGCAAAATGTTCATATTTGGACAGTTTAGGTGAAAAGTTTATGGATGCTCATTTTAGTATTCTGTCAACTTTTCTGTAGGTTTGAATTTTTTAGAATAAAACTTTGAAGAAAATAAGATAGAGCTTCACACAATGTTTCACATATAGAAAAGGCTCAAAACCATTCTACTCTGCCCCAGCAAATCCATGTGAATGTGCTTTTACAACCACACACACACACACACACACACACACACACAGAGCTAAGAACAACGGACTAAATAGTTTTCCAAAAGCAAACACTATTTCCAGGACTTCCCTGGTGATACAGTGGTTAAGACTCAGCACTTCCACTGCAGGAGACATGGGTTCCACACTTGGTTAGGGAACTAATATCCTGTATGCATGGGGTACAGCCAAAAATTAATTAATTAATTAACATAATAAAAGTTTAAAAGTATTATCAAATTTAATCATCCATACCATGGTAGCTCATCCATTTTCAAATGGAAGTATTTGTTATTGCTGTTGAATTAATTTGTAGGGGCGCTTTCAAGGCACCAGGTGTTACACATTCCTGAAGTTTATTAGTTATTATTTTCGTCATTGTTTCCCTTGTAGCTCAGCTGGTAAAGAATCTGCCTGCCATGTGGGAGGCCTGGGTTTGATCCCTGAGTTGGGAAGATCCCTGGGAGAAGGGAAAGGTTGCCCATTCCAGTATTCTGACCTGGAGAATTGTGTGAACTGTAAAGTCCATGGAGTCGCAAAGAGTTGGGCACGACTGAGTGGCTTTCACTTTCACTTTCATTTTCATCATTATATCCCAGAAACACCAAGAAGCCAGTGTCAAGGTTTCTGAGAACAGAGTGATGAAAATAATGTTATAAATGAGTGCATATGGGGTATATAATGCCAGAAAATGATTTTCTTGTAGTTTACAATGATTAACTCCTATAGAATTCACAACAGTCTCATACATAGGCTCTATTTGTAATGACCAAGAAGGCAACTAAGGAACAAGGAAGCCAAGTAACTCCTTGGATCACATAACTTGACGAAACTAGGAAGTATCAGTGCTGAGATGCAAGCCATGCCCAAGCACTTGCCACCGATGCTGGATTGGGCAGATGTTTACTGATTATGTGGATTCAAGGGGGAGCCATGAGAAAGGTGATGGACTGAAGAAAGTCATAAGAGCAAACAATAAGGGAGAAGGAGATGAGTACATGTCATTCCAGAACAAAGTCATATCTAAGTCATAAGAGTTAGCCAGGACACCCACAGCTGGCAGGGAAAATAGCATATGGAAATTGTCACCACAGATGGTTGACCCAGCCAATGTCTCTTATCAGCTCCTCTTTACAAGAAGATACAAATAGAACAGAGTCAAACTCTGTGCACACAGCAGGCATGGCTGATTGGTGCTCAGGAGACTTGAGCTCACCTGCTGTGAAGATCCATGAAGAATAAAGGCTCCTAGATAAAGGGTCTCTCTGCTTCCCCTGCATCACAAAATGTGGAATCACAAACTGCTAGTACCTTTTGGGCTTTTTTATTCTTTGTAATGTACAGACTGACTTTGATTCATCATCTCTCCCCAGAATTCTGGGCTCAAAGCAAAAGCAAGATTTCTGGGAGAAACCTTTGACTCCCACTTGTTATTTCATTCTTCTGAACAAGAAAAGTGTTTGCCCAAAGGTAAGACTGTATTAAAACACACGGATGAGCCAAGAGCCTTCAAATGAGTCAAGGAGCCCTTGGGCACAAGCTCACTGCATCACCACATCCATGATGTCACTGAGCTCATGAAGATTGGTTTTTCCACTTTTTTCTTCTCTGCCTAACTTAAGACACATATATTTCAACTTCATAACTAAGCTCTATGTCTCCAACAAAGCCTTACTTGATCACTTCTGTCCCTGATTCCTTCAACATTTAGCTCTTCCCAATGGCTCAGCAGTAAAGAATCTGCCTACCAATGCAGGAGATATAGGAAGATTCCCTGGAGGAGGGCATGGCAAAATACTCCACTGTTCTTGCCTGGAAAATCTCACGGACAGAGGAACCTGGCAGGCCGACAGTCCATGGGGTCATAAAGAGTCAGACATGATGGAGCACACGTGCACATGGCTCATGATGATTACAGAGGCACAGAAATGTGGGTTTGATCCCTGGGTCAGGACAATACACTGGAGAAGGAAATGGCTACCCATTCCAGCATTCTTGCTTGGAAAATTCCATGGACAGAGGCGCCTCTGGGCTACACTCCATGGGGTCGCAAAGAATCAGACATGTCTGAGCACACATACAAACAAGATGATGGAGCTGGGTGATTGTGGCTTCTATCTCAGGAGCGCTTAGAGAATGCTACATATTGTACTGAGCACATGAGGTACATTGCTCATTTAATTTTATTTAACCCACACATCAACCCACTGAGGTAAAATTAACTGATCATTCCTATTATACAGATGAAGAAACTGAGTCTAATAGAAATGAACATGCTCAATATCCCCTGGTGTTGAGAATCTATGGGATAATGGCAAATTAAATAGAATGACCTAAAAGGAAAGGTTTTAAGAGCTGGAAGTTAAGCGTAAGTCCTAGAGCACAAGGGTCAGTGATTTATAGTGGCTTATACAGCATGGAGCATAGAGAAGCCTCAATAAATACAGGTTGTTTGGACTGTGTCCTGATCCCCATACACCACGAGGAAGGGCTCTCCAGGTACCCACAATAAAAAATGTGCGGTGAAAGTTCCATCAAGAACGGGCAGGGTAAGCCTTGTGTTTGGGTCTCAAAAAGAGCAGCTCTTTTAATCACTGACTAGTTCTCCCACCCTGCTTAGAAGTGGGGAGACAAAGAAAGAAGGTAATTATTAAATGCTGTACACTGTGATAATCACCTTAATATAGCTGTTTCCCAAGATCCAAAATCTTCAGGTGCTTGCTAAAAATGTCATTTTTATCATAGTCCTAAACCTACTGAATAAACATTGCTGGGAACAGGCCTAGAAAATTCCATTTTAAATGTTTGTCTCAGTTCATTTATAAAAGAAAGAAAACTTAAGCAAGCAACTTTATTTTACATAATTTTCATCAAATACTTAGAACAATTAGGGGGTGACAGAGGATGGGATGGTTGGATAACATCATAGAGTCAATGGATATGAGTTTGAGCAAACTCTGGGAGATAGTGAAGGACAAGGAAGCCTGTTGTGCTGCAGTCCATGGAGTTGCAAAGAGTCAGACACAACTTAGCGATTCAACAACAGAAAGTGACAATCCAGGAAGGAATGATGCAGATCTTCTCCCTGCAGGATCACTTCCTGGGAAACCTTTCCACTGTGGCCTTCACCAATGGATGGGAGCAACCCAGGGAGAGGAAGAGTCTGTGTGAACCAACACTTGGGTCTTCACTGGCCTCAGAACATCTGTGTCATCTGGGCTAGGAACCCGGGAACGGGAATCACAAATTAGATCCAACTTCACTGTTTGCTCCTGACAATTTATTTAGCCTCTCAAGATTTCAGCACCCTGCTCTGTAAAATGGAAATAATCATACCTTCTTCACATGATTTCAAAAAACCTGAATGGCCTCATGAAGTGCCTATCATGGGATCTCCAACAATAGAAACTTGATTAAATGTTAGCTGTTTCTAGTGTAAAATTCAACTCAGAGGGCATCTCTTCAAGTGCATCTTCTCTGAGCACTGTGCTGTCTCCATGCACCCCTTGATATAACCACTGACTCCTTTGTATTCTTTCTGTACTATTGGTTGCTACACTATTTGCCATACCAGGTGTAAAAACTGTTACAATGTCTGATTCCCTCTCTGAACTATGAATTTCTTGAGAATAATACAAACATTCATTGTGAAACCTTGGTGCTTAGTCCAGCCAGTGCTCAAAGGTTATTTTAATGGCTTATCATAAATGACCAGCTGAATAAAGTAAATGCCCTAAATATAAACCTGCAAGTTGCAAACCTTCAAAGATAAGAACATGTGTGCCACCTACCTTATGCCAACCGTTCAACTGTACTACTATACTTTTCAAGGTATTTAATGTAAGAATAAGATATTTTCTTTATTTTTTGTGCTTGGGTTTTTTTTTTTTTTTTGGTTTATTATTTTTTTATTTAGGTACAGTTGACTTACAAACTACATAAAACATTCACTATGTTATTTAGTAAAACATTGGTTTCAGCAATAAAGCCCTTTTTTTTTACATTTAATATGTTAAACATATTGATCAGTATATTGATAATCAACATGACTTCTGGTACTTGACCCAATACTGGCTGACCTCTCTGGAGCAGTACTTTCTTGTTTTTATGTATTATTGGTGTGAAAAATACAGTGCAGTACTCTATATCTGATTGTGGTACCTAGGTTAACTTCATTGGACTTATGAACAAATCGGACTTACAAATAATGCTCTAGGAACAGAACTCATTCATATGTAGGGGACTTAGTCTAAGTGACTGATTGATTGATTGAATGAATGAGTAATGTGTAAGTAGGCTCCTCTGCCCATGGCATTTTTCAGGCAAGAATACTGGAATGGGTTGCCATTCCCTTCTCCAGGGGATCTTCCTGACCCAGGGATTGAACTCTGATCTTCTGCACTGTAGGCAGATTCTTTACGACTGTGCCACCTGGGAAGCCCTGTCAGTAACCAAGCCCGTGAAAAAATAAATGCAGAAATAAATAAATGACAGAATTAATGAATGGGTAAATAAATAAAAGTTTAATAAAATAATCCACGAAATGAATTAGTAAATGGATGTGCATTTATGAACGAGCAACTAAATCTATGAAAATCACATTACAATCATTTCCCCCAACTTTGTCATGTGCTTTCTGTTCTCACTTACTTTAGCTGGAATCAACTGGCCCTGCTAAAGTGGTGTGTGTGAAAGGCATTTCTCTAAGTGCCTGTGAAAACTCTTGGCAATTCAAAGGTGACAATGCTTTAATTTCATGGTAATTCTATAGCTTTACAACTTAGTAGTTTTATTTAATGGCACAATTTAGCAGGAGATTATGCAGTCTGCCGCTAGTCCAGAGAGACCACTTTAAAGCTTGGGCCTTTCACAAAAGCCGATCTATTCCCCAGCTTTACCTAAGAGACCAGCCTTCTAGAAGCTCTATGTGGTCACCAGGTCTTGGCTGACAGTGTGGTGGTGGTTTTGTTACTAAGTCATGTCTAACTGTCTGCGAGCTTATGGACTATAGCTTGCCGGCTCCACTGTCCATGGGATTTCCCAGGCAAGAACATTGGAGTAGATAGCCATTTCCTTCTCCAGGGGATCTTCCTGACCTAGGGATCGAATCTGCATCTCCTGCATTTGAAGGTGAATTCTCTACCACTGAGCCATCTGGGAAGCCCCTGACTGACAGCATGATGTATTAAACAGGGAGACTGACATTTTTAAAAGTCTTCCGTCTTCTAAGCAGCTGGATGACCATCCTTGTTCAGTTCAAAAAGCACCCTGGAAAACACTTACTTGGTCTACAGAAAGCAAACTGTCCCTCTGAAATATTAGTTTGGTGCAAAAGTAATTGTGGCTGGTGCAAATTCATTGCAATTGGTGCAAAAGTAATTGAGGTTTAAAAATAATTGTGGTTGGCACAAAAGTAATAGTAATTACAGTTCGTGCCAAAGTAATTGAGATTTGCGCAAAAGTAATTGAAGTTAAAAAGTTATTGTGGCTGATGCAAAAGTAATTGCAGTTCTTGCAAAACAGCAATTGCAGTTGGTGCAAAATAGTAATTGCACTTGGTGCAAAAGTCAGCCACAATTATTTTTACACCAACTACGATTACTTTCGAATCTCAGTTACTTTTGTACCAACCTAATAGAAGTAAAATACAGGCATTATTCCAACTGATTAAACTGCTAGTGAGCCACAGTGCATATGTCACTCATGAGTGAGTCTCAACTGAGCAACAACTGGACCATCAGGAGACACAATCTGTAGCATCCTCCTTGGATTGTGATGAGCCTGCTGCCCACAGACAAGGGACACGGTTGCAAGAGAACGGGGGAGAAGATAAAGAGAAAAACCTCAGTTTCTTAGGTGTCAGTCACTCTCCAACATTGTTTAAACATTAACTCATTTAACTTGACTATATCTCAATAATAAGAAGACATCATCAACCCTCCATTTACAGAGAGAGAAACTGAGATACAAAGACAAGAAAACTTGTTTGTGGACCCAAGGGAAATAACTATAATACATAATAAGCATGATAATTTGGAGGATGAATATGTACCAGAAATTGTTCTAAGAGTTTCAATTAATGCATATGAATTCACGTATCCTCACAACCGTGTCCTTAAAAAAATATAATCCATGAATTAAAAGCTTGTGATTTACGCAGGCAGGATAAAGGGGTGAGAAGGTGTGGGCAGACCTGTTTTTAAAACATCACTCTTGCTGATATATGAATTATGAATCAAAGTGGGAAAGATCTGGGTGTTTTTTTTTTCTTTTTTACCACAAGAACTTGAGATGATATATTCTGTGGAACTTGGGGACCATATCTGAATCTTTTCTATATCTTAAGTGCCTTGTCAGTGCCTAGACAGAGCAAACAACCAGTGCATATTGATTCAAATAGAAGACGATTGCCTTCCATGCTTTCCTGTCCTTTGATAAGAAGTATGGAGAAGTAGGCAGAGCCAAAGATTTAAATCAGCTGGTTCTAGTTGGAATCCTCTTCTATAACTCACTAGCCTCAGCAGTGGCAGCCCACTCCAGTACTCTTGTCTGGAGAATCCCATGGATGGAGGAGATTGGTAGGCTGCAGTCCATGGGTCGCAAAGAGTCAGACACGACTGAGCGACTTCACTTTCACTTTTCACTTTCATGCACTGGAGAAGGAAATGGCAACCCACTCCAGTGTTCTTGCCTGGAGAATCCCAGGGACAGCGGAGCATGGTGGGCTGCCATCTCTGGGGTTGCACAGAGTTGGACACAACTGAAGCTATTTAGCAGCAGCAGCAGAAGCAGCAGCCTCATTAGCACATTTGTAAAGAAAAGAACAATATTTCAAAGTAATGCATCTCAAACTAGTCTCATTACCAACAGATATTTAGCACAGTTTTACACAGTTTGTAATCAAGTCACAATATTTTGGCAACAGTACTTCTGCCATGATGGCAGAACCTGGAGAACTTGAGCCCAGCCCAGCTTCTACTAACTGTAGAAGAGTTTGGCAGATAATGGAAGCTAATACTTCCATTTTGGTGTGTGTGTGTGTATGTGTAAACTGGAGTGTTTGGGATAGAAATCAGCCAATAGGAGAAACCAAAACAGAACTTGGTTACAAATATATATGGCACCAGCCACTGAATTCTACTCCTCTTGGTGTAAAATACAGCTTCAAAAAATTAACAATGTACTAAGAAGTTTGGGGGAAACAAATGTGCCATAAGTGAGTGTGTCATGAGTAACTCTTATTTCCTCTATACTGACAGACTCTTGTGGAGTCCATTCGTAAGACTGTCACCTCAATGACATTGCTATAACTTTGGAAATCAAAGCCAACAACTATTAGACTGAACTAAATGGACATTTTTTTTTTTTCTTTCTGTCAATGACTTGGATGATAATCTATTACCTGCAATCCCACTGCACAATTATGTGCAGGAATATTAGAGAGATTTCAATTGCAGCTTCCTTACCTACTCCATCATGCATGCTTTGATGAGTTTTAATGAAAACAGAGCCTGTTGCCAAAGGAGTGAGAAACAGAGCATCATAACAACATCATAACATAAGAGTGATAAGACAGAAATTCCCAAGGTGGCTTGTAAATGAATTAGGAGCTATTTGAGAAGGAAAACAAGTTTTGCTTTCAAGATTTGACCAAACCTTCCTTGCAAATTTCTCTTTAGTGCCTGATGGTCTCTGTACAGGTGTAGCCACATGAAACAGGTTTTGTATCAATCAAGACAGGAAATAAATGTGTTTTTGTTAGTGGTTCTAGACAAACAACTTTGCACATCAATATGCAATTATACTGCACAGAGGAAAAACTGTGTGGCTGGAAAATATCTTTTAACATGTTGACAAGGTGTCTTGTTAACAATTCAAAATGGCAAAATGTAAACAGTAGAGTCAGTTGAAATGTCAAGCTCTAGGGAAAATCTTGTCAGAGTGTCTTTTGCTTCTAATTCTGCCTTATTGATACTGGAAATTTCCCCTCAGACATGCTCCCTCCAGGCTTCTAAGGTCTCTGAAATCTGTGGCAACACAGAAGGAATAAAAACACCATTGCTGGCAAGAGGAAATAGTTACCTTTTACCACTCAATTGGGGGCTTCGCTTGTGACTCAGCCGGTAAAGAATCGGCCTGCAATGTGGGAGACCTAGGTTCGATCCCTGGGTTGGGAAGACCCCCTGAAGAAGATAAAAGCTACCCACTCCAGTATTCTGGCCTAGAGAATTCCATGGATAGTCCATGGGGTAGCAGAGAGTTGGACATGACTGAGCAACCATTCATTTTCACCAATCAGATGGCCATAGGTTCTATCTATACTACTAGAAGAGCAGTAAGAGTGAAAGAGGTCATGGTTAATATTACACCATGATATCTGTCTACTCTGTTTCATGACCATCTACGTTTTGGGACAAGGAACTTGCCATATATAACATATTCCTCAGATTAATCTCAAAAGGCAGACAATTTTATCATCTTCATGTCCCTGATAAGAAAACCAAGATCCAGAAATGTTGAACGACTTGTCCAAGGTCACACAACTAGAACGTGCCAGCGCTAAGATAGGAACACCAATGTGACTCCAAAACCTGTGTTCCTTCCACTAGTGACACATATGTTGGGAGAAGAATAGGCTTTGGGGAGACAGGGGAGCAATGATGGATCTTGGAACAATGAGGAGCAACAGGACACCTTTCACTCTTGGACTTGTAGGAAAGGTTACAAATAGCAGGCGTGACTCAAGCTCAGTTCAGAATACAGTAAGACCCCTACATACAAACCTTCAAGTTTCAGACTTTCAAAGATGCAAAAGTGTGTTTCATCAACATCAGGTGTGAGTGAAACTGCAGCTTGCCCTCTGTCTCCTATTGCTGACAATCCTTCACTGTACCTCCTCCAGTCAGTAACTCTTCTTGCCTGCTCACTCAATGCCAGCCCTTGGATACGAGCTGTTGCACTTTATATATATATATATATATTCCCCCCCCGCCCAGTGCCTAATTGGTTCCCAGGATACGGAGGATAGACCAGTAGGCTGGAAATCTAGTAAACTATCGCAGTTCAAGCAGAAAGATAGTCTGCTGGGTGACTTTCTTCTTGCTTGGAGGAGGTCAGTCTTTGTTTTACTGAGCCTTCAGCTGATTGGATAAGGCCATCTGGCTTTTTGGAGGGCAATCTGCTTAATTCAATGGCCACTGATTTAAATATTAGTCTTATTTAAAAATCCTCTGCACAGAAGTATTCATGATAACGTCTGATATCATCTGCACATCATGACTCAACCAATCTGATGTTTCACTCACCACATTTTTGTGTATCAATAACACACACTTCCCACACAGGTACTTTGGATGTTCACTCATTCCAGCTTCTTACTGTGCCCTAATCTTTCTCCACTCCTGTCTTGCTCTTTGCACTGATTGTAGTGCCCAGCACTTCCTCACTTTCTGATGGCGTCTAACTCATTCTATGAGTCTACCCCATTCATTTTCACTAAGCAATACAATTCCAAGTCGAACTAGATTCCTTGTTGTCTCAAATACATTCCTCCGTACTGGCCCAACTAGGCTGTTGCAGCCAAGGATGAACACGAACTTCACATCATTGTCTGAAACTGTCCACATTCAGACTAAAAGACTTAGATAGAATCATCAGATAGAGGCACAGGTCCCAGGTGTCCCTTTGAATAAAACATTACATTAGTATATGTCACTGTTTCTCTTAGTGGTTCACTTGTCCTTAATTATTCACCACTTGAATGGCTTACCAACTTTGAGAGTCAGCTAGCTCTCTTAAGTGTCTCTTTCATGAATGTTCCTTGAATCCATTCTAATCTCACTTTCTTTGAAGCTGCAAATGAAGGTTCTTTCTGCTTCAGATGGGAACCTAATGAACAAATTCATACTTCATATATTTGCATGGCTTGTGGATTTCATTCACTGATCCTACTTCACAACCAACTTTCATCCTTAATGAATGCAAGTAACTTCCCCCCCTGGGTTTATTTGGACAGTTCTTTAACCAGGATATTTTCCATTTGCTCCACTGGATGTACTCTCCACCCTTCTACAGCATTCTCTGTGCCCAGGAAAGCTGACTAAAAGCCTTACCTAAGTACAGTAAGTTGTCTATAAACAAGTGAACTCCATTCTGAGAGTGAGTTCATAAGTCTAATTTGTTCATATGTCCAACAAAGTTGGCCTAGGTATCCAACTAACACAATCGGCTATATAGTACTATACTGTAATATTGTATAACAATAAGCAACATTTACCATCTTTTCCAGATCTTCCAGATGTTCAAGATGGATTTTAAAAAAGCAGAGGAACCAGAGATTAAATTGCTAACAGCCATTGGCTAATAGAAAAAGCAAGAGAATTCCAGAAAAATATCTACTTCTGCTTCATTGACTGTGATAAAGACTTTGACTGTGTCGATCACAACAAACTGTGGAAAATTCTTAAAGAGATGGGAATAACATGCAAATCAATCAAGTGATACAACACATTAACAAACTGAAAAATAAAATCATATAATTATCTCAATAGATGCAGAGAAAGCCTTTGACAAAATTCAGCATCCGTTTATGATAAAAACACTCCAGAAAGCAGGCATAGAAGTAACATGTGAAAAGTGAAAGTGAAAGTCACTCAGTTGTGTCTGACTCTTTGCAACCCTATGGACTATACAGTCCATGGAATTCTCCAGGCCAGAATACTAGAGTAGGTAGCCTTTCCCTTCTCCATGGGATCTTCCCAGCTAAAGGATTGAACCCAGGTCTCCCACATTGCAGGCAGATTCTTTACCAGCTGAGCCACAAGGGAAGCCCATACCTCAACATAGTAAAAGCCATATATGATAAAATTGTAGCAAACATTATCCTCAATGGTGAAAAATTGAAAGCATTTCCCTTAAAGTCAGGAACAAGACAAGGGTGCCCACTCTCATCATTACTATTCAGCATAGTTTTGGAAGTTTTAGACACAGCAATCAGAGAAGAAAAAGAAATAAAAGACATCCAGATTGGAAAAGAAGAAGCAAAACTCTCACTGTTTGCAAATGACATGATCCTCTACACAGAAAACCCTAAAGACATCACCAGAAAATTACTAGAGCTAATCAATAAATATAGTAAGGTTGCAGGATATAAAATTAATACACAAAAATCCCTTGCATTACTGTATACTAACAATGAGAAAACAGAAAGAGAAATTAAGGAAACAATTCCATTGACCATTGTGATGAAAAGAATAAAATACTTAGGAATAAATCTACCTAAAGAAACCAAAGACCTATATACAGAACATTATAAAACACTGATGAAAGAAATCAAAGATGACACATATAGATAAAGAAATATACCACGTTCATGGATGGGAAGAATCAATATAGTGAAAATAAATAAAAAACACAAAGCAATCTATAGATTCAATGCAATCCCTATCAAGCTACCACTGGTATTTTTCACAGAACTAGAATAAATAATTTCATAATTTGTTTGGAAATACAAAAAAAAAGAGAACTATAATATACAAAACATTATTGAGAAAGAAGAATGGAACTGGAGGAATCAACCTGCCTGACTTCAGACTATACTACAAAGCTACAGTAATCAAGACAGTATGGTACTGGCACAAAGACAGAAATATACATCAACAGAACAAAATAGAAAGCCCAGAGATACATTCATGCACCTATGGACACCTTATCTTTGACAAAAGAGGCAAGAATATACAATGGAGAAAAGACAATCTCTTTAACAAGTGGTGCTGGGAAAACTGGCCAACTATCTGTAAAACTATGAAACTAGAAAACTTTCTAACACTCTACACAAAAGTAAACTCAAAATGGATTAAAGATCTAAATATAAGACCAGAAACTGTAAAACTCCTAGCAGAAAATATAGACAAAACACTCTGACATAAATCACAGAAGGATCCTCTATGAGTCACCTCCCAGAGTAACGTAAATAAAAGCAAAAATAAACAAATGAGACCTAATTAAACTTAAAAGCTTTTGCACACACAGGAAACTATAAGCAAGGTGAGAAGACAGCCTTCAGAATGGGAGAAAATAATAGCAAATGAAGCAACTGACAAAGAATTAATCTCAAAAATATACAAGCAGTTCATGCACCTCAATTTCAGAAAAATAGATGACCCAATCAAAAATTGGCTAAAGAACTAAATAAACATTTCTCCAAAGCAAACATACAGATGGCTAACAAACACATGAAAAGATGCTCAACATCACTCATTATCAGAGAAATGCAAATCAAAACCACAACGAGGTACCATCTCATGCCAGTCAGAATGGCTGCTATCAAAAAGTCTACAAACAACAAATGCTGGAGAGGGTGTGGAGAAAAGGGAACCCTCTTACATTGTTGGTGGGAATTCAAACTAGTACAGCCACTATGGAGAACAGTGTGGAGATTCCTTAAAAAACTGGAAATAGAATGGCAATACAAGCCAGCAATCCCACTGCTGGGCATATACACCAAGGACACCAGAATTGAAAGATATGTGTGTACCCCAAAATTCATCAGAGCATTGTTTGCAATAGCTAGGACATGGAAGCAACCTAGCTGTCTGTCAGCAGATGAATGGATAAGAAAGCTGTAGTACATATACACAATTAAATACTACTCAGCTATTAAAAAGAATGCATCGAATCCGTTCTAATGAGGTGGATAAAACTGAGCCTGTTATTCAGAGTGAAGTAAGTCAGAAAGAAAAACACCAATATGGTATATTAATGCATATATATGGAATTTAGAAAGATGATAATGATGACCCTATATGCAAGACAGTAAAAGAGATACAGATATAAAGAACAGACTTTCATACTCTGTGGGAGAAAGAAGGCAAGGGTGGGATGATTTGAGAGAATAGCATTGGAACATGAATATTACCATATATGAAACAGATCACCAGTCCAAGTTCAATGTATGAAACAGGGCACTCAAAGTCGATGCACTGGGACAACCCTGAGGGATGGGATAGGGAGGGAGGTGAGAGGGTGGGTTCAGGATGGGAGACACATGTACACCCATGGCTTATTCATGTCAATGTATGGCAAAAACCACTACAGTATTGAAAAGTAATTAACCTCCAATTAAAATAAATACATTAATTAAAAAGAAAGAGAGATGGGAATACCAGACTACCTTACCTGCCTCCTGAGATATCTGTATGCAGGTTAGAAGCTACAGTTAGAACCTGACATGGAACAATGGACTGTTTCCAAATGAGGAAAGGAGTATGCCAAGGCCATATATTGCCACCCTACTTATTTAACTTATATGCAGAGTACATCCTGCAAAATGCCAGGCTGGATGAAGCACAGATGGAATCAAGTGTGTCAGGAGAAATATCAATAACCTCAGATATTCACATGACATCACCTTATGGCAGACAGCAAAGAAGAACTAAAGAGCATCTTGATGAAAGAGCAGAGTGAAAAAGTTGGCCTAAAACTCAACAGTCAAATAATGAGGCTCATGGCATCTAGTCCCATTTATTTATGGCAAATTGAAGGGGAAACAATGGAAACAGTGACAGACTTTATTTTCTTGGGCTCCAAAATTACTGCAGATGGTGACTGAAATCATGAAATTAAAAGACACTAGCTCCTTGATGAAAAGCTATAACCAACCTAGACAGCATATTAAGAAACAGAGACATCACTTTGCCAACAAAACTCCATCTAGTCAAAGCTATGGTTTCTCCAGTAGTCATGTATGGATGTGAGAGTTGGACTATAAAGAAATCTGAGTGCTAAAGAATTAATGATTTTGAACTGTGGTGTTGCAGAAGACTGTTGAGAGTCCCTTGGATTGCAAAGAGATCAAACCAATAAATCTTAAAAGAAATCAGTCCTAAATATTCCTTGGAAGGACTGATGCTGAAGCTCTAATATTTTGGCCACCTAATTCCAAGAACTGACTCATTGGAAAAGATCCTGATGCTGGGAAAGATTGAAGGCAGGAGGAGAAGTGGATGACAGAGG
Source organism: Capricornis sumatraensis (assembly GCF_032405125.1). Taxonomy (NCBI): domain Eukaryota; kingdom Metazoa; phylum Chordata; class Mammalia; order Artiodactyla; family Bovidae; genus Capricornis; species Capricornis sumatraensis. Next base: position 121,059,863 of record NC_091071.1, on the reverse strand, counting down.
ATGAGATATTTGGATGGCATCACCATCTCAATGGACATGAGTTTGAGCAAGCTCCTAGAGTTGGTCATAGACAGGGAAGCCTGATTTGCTGCAGTCCTTGGAGTTGCAAAGCTCATGACTGAGTGAGCTGACTGACTGACCATATTTTCACCTCACTCCACTCTCTCATTTCCATCATTATCACTGAGCAGTTAGCAGTTCCAGCTACATTGCTGCTGCTTCTTTGCTTGCTTCTGGACAATCTGGGCTTGAAGTAAAGATAGTGAACTACTGTACTCTATACAGTACAGTACAGTAAAGTACATAAAATTGCAACCACTTGTAGAGGATGCATGGCAATGCATGCCAGACACCTGAACTAAGTTACATGATGGACATGCAAAAGCAGGTTCACTTCTTTGAAAGTTTGCAACTTAAACATTCTAATGTAGAGAATTTATGGTACTCTTGTCTTTTAAAATCTAGCAGAATTTGCTACATGAAGACATAGGAAAGAGACTGAAAGGGGCAACGATAGACTGAAGTTATTCCCCAGGCTCCTTGCTGGCTTTTTCCATGCTGGAGGTCATAGCTGTCCTAAGGCACAGATTCTTAACATCCTAACCTCCTTTCTGCTCTGGCCACACTCCTTCCCCTCACCTGAATGAGCCTGACAGTAGTAACAGTTCCTTCGTTAAAAGGTCTGTAATATAGTATATTTCCCTAATTTCTTCTTGTATATTAACCGCTTTGTAAACAGTCCCTAAAGTAAGCAATCCATTTTGTAGATCCAGTCCTCCAGAGTAGGAAACAGTGCCAAAAACCATCTATAACCTGAATACTGGCTTGTTGTTGGTGCTCAGAAAGTTGTTCAAATATGTATGTCCCTTTAAAAAACTAAAAATAAAGCTATCATATGACCCTACAATCCCAATTCTGGGCATATGTCTGGAAAAAAAACATGGTCCAAAAAGTTACATACACTCCGTTGTTCATTGCAGCACTATTTATAATAACCAAGACATGGAAACAAAATAATGTCCCCTGACAGAAGAATGGATAAAGAAAACAATACATATACACAATGGAATATTACTCAGCTATCAAAAAAAAATGAATTAGTGTCATTTGCAACAACATGGATGGACCTAGAGATTGTCCCAGTGAGTGAAGGATGTAAAATAGAAAAGCAAAAATATCCTATGGCATCCCTTACATGTGGAATCTAAACAGACGTAATATAAATTAACTTATTTGCAAAATAGAAACAGATTTATAGTCTTAGATAATGACCTCGTGGTTGCTGGGGGGAAGAATGAGGGTAGAGATAGTTAGGGAGATAGGTAGAGATAGGGAGTTTGAAATAGACAGCTACACTCTACTATATTTTAAATGGATGACTACTGTGTAATACAGGGAACTCTGCTCATTGTTACATGGCTGCCCAGATGGGAGGAGAGCATGGGGAAGAATGGATACATGTGTATGTGTGGCTGTGTCCATTTGTGGTCCATCTGAAACTATTACAATGTTGTTAATCAGCTATCCTCCAATGCAAAATAAAAAGTTAAAAGTAAGAAAAGTGTTCTTCTTTCCCTTGGGGACAGGTAAATAGTCTGGCATGCTCAAGAATTATCTGTGATAAAAAATTGAGTTTGGGATTAGCATATACACACTACTATATATAAAATAGATAGCAAGGTCCTATTGTATATTCTTTAATACCCTATATGGGAAAAGAATCTGAAAAAGAATGGGTATATGTATATGTATAACTTACTCACTCTGCTGTATACCTGAAACTAACACAACACTATAAATCAACTATACTCCAATAAAAAATAAAAATTAAATTGAAGAAAAATCTTTCTTTTCCCTAAAATTAAAATAGCAGATTTCCTTGCTGGCAAACTATGGTTCAGATGATGGATTTTCAAAAACTTCTGTTTTGTTCCTATTCAAGTGAGTTTGATTTTTTATTTTTTTTTAGTCATTTGTGTATTTTCCAAATGTTCTAAACTAGAAACTCATTTTGGTGAGCTTGGGCCCAACAAATGTGCAGGATCAAGGTCCCCTGGAGCCTTATTCTGACATTCATTTGCTCTTCCTGGAAATGCCATGCTTTGTGTCTTTTTTTGGTCACTTCCTACTCGCCATCCAGGTCTTAGAGACATTACCTGTCTGCCTGATAGCTCTTCCAGGAGAGGCTGGGCTAGGTTCCCCTACGGCATGCTCTCAGCACACAGCATGCAGGTATACCCTTGACAAGAAATTTTCATTACCACTGTGTCTTTTCCATGATTAGCCTGTAAAGGAGACTGAAATGATACTGTTACGTGCTGAACTGTGTCCCCGAAAATGATCTCTTGAATACCTAATCCTCTCCACCTGTGAATATGCAAGGCTTTAATGAGAAATAGATTTTTCACAAGATGATCAAATTAAGATAATATCATATTCCATTAGGGTGACCCTAATCCAACATGACTGGTGTCCCTATAAGAAGAAAAGAAACAGATACACCTTGAATAAAAGGAAATGGTCACACGTGATGTAGTGGTCACATGGAACCAGGGAGACAGTCTTCAAGAGGCAGAGACAGGGGCTGCTGCTAGGAGCCCAGATGCTGAGAAGAGTCCAGGAAGGACTGAGTCTCCCCAAAAGGTATAAGAGGGGATGGGCCCTGCTAGCACCTAGGTTTTGTTCCTCTACCCTTGAGAACTGTGAGACAACATACTCCTGGGGTTGTTATAGCCATCAATCTATGAAATGTTAGAGCAGCACAAAGACACTGAGGCAGACACACTGTGCATCCTTTGCAGTTTGCACATGCAGTGCCTGAAATGTACAAATTTAAATTGAGCTAAAATGAATTGTACATCATTTAGAGATAAGCTAAAAGCGGGGCAAACATGTATTCCTGAAAAACGTACTCTGTCTTTCTCATCGATAACTTCACTCAGTCCTCCAGCTAACCATTGGGCCTTCCATTTCTCCTGTGGTGAAAAGTGAAAGTGAAAGTGAAGTCCTGTCCTACTCTTTTCTATCACATGGACTATTACTAGGCTTCTCCATCCATGGGATTTTCCAGGCAAGAGTACTGGAGTGGGTTGCCATTTACTTCTCCAGGGGATCTTCCCAAGCCAAGGATTGAACCCGGATTTCCCACACTGTAGCAGACGCTTTACTGTCTGAGCCACACAGGGAAGCCCAATCCTGTAGTGAAGTGACTTAGAATATAGCCTTGGGTATGACACCCTGTCGAAATCTGTAGAAGCCTACCTTCAGTCCACCCTACAGATCAGCTTAATCACATCCTTAGTTTCTCCTATAATTTTCCCTACCATCCCAGGCAGAGATCACATTGCTTTCCACCAAAAGGGGTACTTGGGGACCTCATCTCCCCAAGATTACCCTGTGGTGGGTGAGATGCTGTTAAGTCACCTCAGTCAGGCCTGACTCTTTGCAAACCTATGGACCATAGCCCACCAGGCTCCTCTGCCCATGGAACTCTCCAGGCAAGGATACTGGAGTAGGTTGCTATGCCCTCCCTCCTCCAGGGGATCTTCCCAACTGAGGGATTGAACCTGCATCTCTTAAGTCTCCTGCATTGCAGGTTCTTTACAACTACAGACTTAAATTTCTCAGGAGGGGTAAAGTGCCACCTCATCAGTAGAAATGGGTAGCATACACTGTAAACAGACACATTGGAGCTGGGATTCAGATTTATGGTTTTCCATAAATAAAACCTGTTCATCATCCTCAAAATATCCATTTACAAGTGTCTGCAGACTTATGAGAAACTTTTCTTTCTCCCTTTCTTTTGCACCTCAAATGATCTCTCTGAGCCACCAGGGAACCCCCCACCTGCCCACCCAATGATCTCTCAGGGAGTTCTAAATGAGGAAGACCTGTGGGACCACTTGGCTCCAGATTCTTATTTTGGAAACACACAGTCAGGCCAAAGCACTCAGCCAACTAGCACAAGGAAGAGAAGAGAAAAAACCCAGGTTCCCTGCCTCCCAGCATTGTTTATACTCTCTGTGTTATGACCTCAGAAATGCCTCTGAAAAGTGTAGAAACCAGTAGCTTTGTGCTTTTAAAAACCACAGTGAACATGAGTCCCCCACGCTGTTCACTCTGGACATGTACACCCATGGTTGATTCATGTCAATATATGGCAAAAACCACTACAATACTGTAATTAGCCTCCAATTAAAATAAATTAATTAATTTAAAAAAAAAAAAACAGAGTGAAACACAGAGCACATCTTCTCTGACCATTTCCACCTTCCCTCTCCTCCATCCCTGGCTCCCTCCCTCCCTTGTGCATCCATCTCTTCCTTGAAGCACTTTGTCACACTTATCCTGTGTCATAAGTCAGTCTCATTTAATAACATTTAAGAACACTTAACATTCACAAACAAAAAAAATGTACTTGATTACCATCATATTATGCATTAAAAATTTTTGTCAGTTAAAAATGAGAATTATATAATTAAGTCTACACAGAAGTTGGCTTTTATTTCTACAAGTATCTTTAGGAAAACAAAAACCAAGCCAAACACCTATATATTTGCATTTGATGTGACCAAAAAGCATATTTCAAAGAATTCCTCAATCATGCACAAAACAGCCTATCAATTTTGGGACATAACATAACTCAGAGGCCTTGATGCCTTTAGCTTCTTTAGCATCACATCAGCAGAACAGCAAACTTTAATATAAGCAAACATTCATCTTTAGCCACTCATGAGCAAATATCAAACATAAATCCCAAGAGAAGTCTTTCCGAAGAGGGATAGAGCACTTCATGTAAATGAGACACATGAATCAGTCATACATGGTGTGTTATTATATTTATATTATTTGGGGAGTTAAATTTGTCAAGCTATATTCAATGTATATATATACTTTAATAAAAATAAGATTAGTCTGTGCTTATCTATTAAATTTATAATATAAAATATACATCTAAAAACATAAACATTCATAGAAAAACACACATATACATTTACAGCAAAAAAGTCCCAAGGAAAATCTAATAATAAAATATTAATAGCAATCTCTGGATTGTGGTTTATACACGATCTTATATTTCTTCAAGCTTTTTTTCCCCTTAAATTTTCTGTAATTAGCATTGATTACTTTTATTACAAAAATAAAAACAGAGTTTCAAGCAAAACAAAAGCAATACAAAGTATCCAATTAATGTTTCAGTGATATAGATTATTGCTGCACCAGAAGGTTTTGCTTGCTTCCTGAGTCTTGACTATTACTCTCAGGATTTATTGTCTAGCAGGTCATGAAATTATCACATGCTCTTTCCTTCTATGTAATATATAGAGAGTTAAAAGTATCTACCCCAGATTTTTGTTGCAAATAATTAAAAGACATGATCTCTGCAAACTCTCAGTTCACTTCCCAAAGATGGCAGGAGCTGAGTAATTGATGCCATGACCAAAAATCCTATTATTATATGTTACACCCATCACTCCACCGACACTGATCTCTTTTGCCTCATTCTGTAACCAAATCACTTCCTCCATTTTTTCAAATTGTGGACTGGGAACAAATTGCATCAGAATCACTTGAAAAGCTCAGTAAAATGCATTTGCTGAATTTAGAATTTCTGACTCTGGGAAGTCTATTTTTAACATTATTCCCCAGAGATTCATATGTTAATTAAATTTGGAAAATAACCAAGATCTACTAGAAGTCTACTTCTTGACCAGGTTGTTGAACATCACAAGCTGGCATAAGCATGAAAAGAAAACAGTAACACAGTTTCTAATTATGTCATAGGGCTATTGAGAAGCAGTTAGCATACATTTTGGAGAAATGAAGTATTATGGAAATGGAATGAAATGACACACAATTCCATGTAACTAGCATTTTCTGCAGAAAAAGTGTGGTCCTTTGTACTCAGATGGGCAAATTATTGTTAAATGCCCTTCATCACTGTTTTGGCAATGGTTTGTTTACATTTCTACCTGTAATATTGCATGCTAGTTTTCCTGATTTTACTGCCTATGAATGACAATGACTATGTCTTATTTCTCTGAATATCCTGTGTCCCCAGGACAGTGTTTGGCTATGGAAAGAGCTCCACAGATGTGTTGCGGTTACCCAGTTGCAACAGAGCCTGAGGCCTAAGGACTCAAAGAGCCTTGATAGACTCCTACTTTTCTGCTTCATTACATGATTCTGAGGGCATCTTCAAAGGCCAGTGCTCAAAACAAATAAGCCAAAAATGTGTATGTGCTGATTAACAATATTGACAACAGAGTACTCATATTGCTATATTTTTAAATAACTGTTACATCAGGTTGTGGTGTGGAATTGTTTTTTTTTTAAGAATAAATTAGTAATCGTATGCTGTTTCCATATAGTAATTGGCTCTTAGTATGTCCTTAGACTACTTTTAGAAATAAGTTACAAGATATTATGAGATTGCCAGGGAAAATAGAATTATCCCAGGGTTTGATTAGGCATCTGCAGGATAACTGGTCAGTTGCACTAATATAGATGATTTTGGTTAATCCCCCCAACTCTGAGAGGTAGAAACTACTATTTCCTCTTTACTGTTGCAGAAATGAAGCTCAGAGAGAACCTCAGAGTCACACAGTCCTCAGGGACAGACCTAAATCCAGCTTTCCCACTTCCTGAGTCAGGGCTTTCTATTGATTTTGCTTTTGTCTTTTTTGTTTGTTGGGTTATTTTCCTTTTCTTTTTGTTTTGACTTCTAAGAGAGAAATGACCTTGATTAGCTCTGCAAAATATGCTCGATAATTAATCCTTGGTTCAGTGGAACCTTGTCAAGACCATTATCACATTCTCTTCTCTCATGAAAATAAAATAGCTGCTAATTCCTATTATTTACCTAAATAAAATCTCCCCCTCTGAAGTTGGTCTTTAATTTTTTTTTATACAAGTGTTCCCTTCCAGTGGGTTTTCCTTTGCTGTGTACCATCACATAGCGACATGAAGCATGAGTGGAATTTTTACACCCTTACCTGTGATGTTGCAATACACTTGGAAAGGTCCCAGGGGCCCGCTGCCATCTGAGTCGATATAGAAGAAACCAGCAGTGTTGCCTTGGTGCCTGTACACCTCGCAGGATTGCTCATAGAGGGCTGGAAAGACATAAAGGCAGCAGAGAGGAAACTTTGCTTGACTCTGCCTGTCCCTTTGGAGGATCAGTAACTCTTACTTATTGTATTGACTTCCAATTGTGATCTCTTTCCCTTCTCCTATAATCTTATTTCCCTCTAAGCCTTCACAAACAAGTACCCCAACGTTTGATGGAACTGTCTCCTGCATTCATCCTCATACCCATTCTTCTCAACAGCTCCTAGGTTATAGTCTCTAAAAATTCTCCCCTTTCCTTTTATACAGCCCTTCCCTATGCTGATGTATTGTCCTTCACCTACACTCACACAGCTGTGAAGCTAAGACATCATACACTATTCTGTCTCCTGCAATGTTTACAGAATCTAAGTGGTGACTGAGTGCAGTTTGCAGCTGTTTCACCACCTAGCAGGCTGTCACACTCACAATGGGAGACAAAAAATTAAAAATGTACAAATTATAGATGCTAGAGAGGTTCTGGATAAAAAGGAGTCTATGACACTGTTGATGGGAATGTAAAAGGCTTCCCTGGTGTCTCCTGGGGTCTCCTTCCAGCATGCAATGCAGGAGACTCAGGTTCTATCCCCAGAATGTGGAGATCCCCTGGAGGAGGGAATAGCTACCCACTCCAGTATTCTTGCCTAGAGAATCCTATGGACAGAGGAGCCTGCTGGGCTAAAGTCCATAGGATCACAAAGAGTCAGACACAACTGAGGAACTAAAACTTTCACTTTCATGAAGGAGAACAGTATGGAGGTTCCTTAGAAAACTGAAAATATGCTCTAAAAATAGAGCTACTGTAAGATCCAGAAATCCCACTAATAAAGTAAAATGACATTATCTTCTCTCTGTATACCAGACTCAGAACAATAACTATCACCCAATAGGTGCCTGTAGGGAAAGAGGAAATTAGCCACGATGGCATGGTCAGGCTCTCTTGCCCCATGGCTTCTTGTTCTTGCCCCACATTTTGTAAATAATGACTATGTAAAAGCTGAGCTCACTTACAGCACTACACATGTGCATGAAGGGGTACTCACTTGGTCACGGGGGGCTGTGCATGGTACACCTGTATGAGCTTCACCATAAAAGCTTCACCAAAAAGCATTGAGACTACACTGGAGTGGCACCACGGTTATGTTATAAGAAGTTATGCTATGGTTCCATTATGGCTACATTATGGTTAGGTTACGGCTGCTGCTACAGGTGCTGTGTCAGCAAAGAGAGAGGCTGTGTTCTGACTGACATGCCAGACAAGAGAGAATAAATGTGTCTACAGTTCCTATGGCTCCTGGATTCTCCTTCCAGCCTCTTAGCTCACACATTCCCTATCCTGGATTCAGCGAACCACGCTAACAGGGTGAACAGCAAGACGACTGCCATCACAAACAGGATCATCAAAGATACAGTGCCCAATAAAGTTTAATTCAGTTTGACTTAAGAAGCATTTACTGAGTCCTTCATATATGTCAACATGGTGGTAGCCACTGAGTACAGACCAAGCATAAGGCAAAGAATCTGTGCCTTGGGAGGTTACAACCTGGTTACAGCCACAAAGACCCTTACATGCTCAGAGAGAGGCAGACACAGCTCTCCAGAGATGGGACACTTTGAGCAATCTGCAGGTAAAAGAAATTTATAAATCTCATTACACCAACATGAATGAAGCTGGTGGGGTGGAAAGCAGGCATCTGCTGTCTCATGCATGAGAAAATAGAATGTCATTGGATGCTTGAAACAAAATAACATAGCTCAGAGCAGTAGGTACACATCCAATTATGTCATCCTCCATGCTTAAAAGACTTCAGTGGCTCCTAACAACTTTAAAGGTAGAGCAACAACTCCTCACCTTAGACAATGTGCCCCTGTGACTAATGCCCCATCCCAGGAACACGAAGCTGCAGTTTGTCACAATCAAGTGTGAGGGCTGCCTCAAATAATTCATTACCAATAAAGTTCTAAAGCTTCAGAGGCTTTGACTTTGTATAAATTAGAGTGATTTCAAGGTGATCCTTGTTCTCATGTAATTCTCCCTTGAAGTCACATACTGTTTCTAAAGCTGGGGGCCAATGGGAAGATGAAAGCTTGTACCCTACATGCTAAGCATGACATATAGCTTATTTCTATTGGCTTAAACTGATAACACACCAGGGTGTGTGTCACACATATGAAAACATGCACAGCAACCTCTAAAATAATTCACCTAATCAGCACTTCTTGAAATCCGTACCCTCCCCACGAGTATAGGCTGGAATTACAGATTTGCTTCTAACCAAATATTATGTCATTTTCAAGATCAGATTTTAAAAAGACGAGTAGTTTCCATCTTGGGTGCCTCTGGAGTACAAGTTTTCAGAGATGCCAGCTGCTAGGTCCTGAAGAAACCCTTTGAAGGGATCCACAGGATGAGTCTGGGAGCTTCTGAGGCATGCTGTGTACATGAGAGCCAAAGATCTTCAGAGTTAAACACCGGTGTGACAACAGACCCAGAACTACTGAACCAGAACTACTCAGTGAAGTAGCTCAAGGACCCAGAGAAAATGGGTCCTTTTAATCTGATAATGTCCATTGCCTCCAGTTTTGCTACAATTCATTGTGCAGCAATATATAGCTAATAAAGCCTCAAAGCATTAATTATCTCATGTGGTTATAGGTATAAAATGAGTCCATGTCATATAATTGTAGTAAAGATTCAGAGATAATCCATATATAATACTTAGCATAGTACATGGCACATAGGAAGAACTTGATAAATATAAACTATCATTATTAAGTTATTTCATGCTATGTTTCCTCTTCTTTTTTTGGTCAATTTTCTGCTTACTTGATTTTTTTCCCATTTTTTGTAATGAATCAATTAGGGCCTGTCAAGAAAAATCAATAGCAAAAAAACCCTACCTCCCTTCTGTGAAGAGGCTATGACATTTATTTCTTAGTTTATTCTTTGGGTATTAAATATTTTATCTCTCAATTGCATGTCCATATTACTACTTATTTTTATAGGTTATCTATTTGCTTATCAATGGGAAAGATGAGAACTTATCTTTTTCATCACATCTTTCCACATGCAAAGAATTTCTGTTTCCCTATACTTCCAATATAGGATGATTGCAATTTTAGCTAGATCAGTAATCATTGCTTATGGTAAAACAACAATATGCATGATATTCACAAATAGCAACCATACAATAGTATGGTTGTTTCTTGAACAAAATTTGCTTTTTCTTGAAATTAATAATTGTTTATTATCTCTGTCATAGGCCTTATTTTTACCTACACATATATCATAAATTCAACTCCAGACTTACTAACTACTCTCCAAAATACTTTCCAAAATATTCAGGTAATAACTACTTTAAATGGATACCTTGGAGAAAGAAAAGGGGAGAGTAGACAGTCAAAAAGCTAGGCCTTTCTGAATATTTCATATTTTAAAATTTGAAATGATGCATTTTAAATAACTAAAAAACTAAATTAAACATATTACTAGAAAATTTGTGACATTCAATTCCTAAATATTGAAAGGAAATTAAAATAATTTATAAGTTATTTCAAATTAAATATTTTTCAAATTATTTAAAAAATATTTAAATTTAGTGTTTTCTTTTTTACTTTTTATGACCCAAAAAAGTCATATACACATTAAGAGTGCAGAGAGTAAATACAAAATAAACTTGATATCACAATCAGTTTCAATAATAATCAGTATTTGGTAATCTTGTCTTGTCTCTAGTACCTATATTATCAGTTACCTACTGCTAGATAACAGACCACTACAGAACTGTCTTAAGACAATAATCATTTCATGATTCTGTCCTTGATAATTGAGGCTGGGGAGTACTTGGCCAAGCTTGGATGGTCTTTATAGGGCTGCCCAATTATCTGATGTCAGTGCAGAGTCAGAGGAACTTGTTGATCACAAGCTGGGGTACTCTCCCCCTAAACATCTCTCAAAAGTCAGCAGGCACATTTCTGTGGTAAAGACTCTAAGAACAACAAGAGAGCAAGTGTTGTTAGGCCCCTGATTGAATGATGTTTGCCAATACCCCTTTGACCAAAGCAAGTCACTTAGCCAATACAATCCAAACAAAGGATCTGGGACCTGAAAAGAAATGGAGCTACAGGACAGACATGCACTGTGTCACTGACCTCATAGAGCAGGTCACATTGCAGTGTGATATGAATGTAAAAGAAACATCTTACTAATAAGGCACCAAGGGTTAGGGTTCATTTCCAGCATTAGTTACCCTGCAATTCCTAATGCATGGTCTCCTTAAACTTTGGTTCAGTTACTGGGAGGCCTGGTAACAAACATTTCTATTTACGGATACTGTAAACAAGTTAAAAAACATAAGGTCAAAGACATACCAGCTGGTAAGCAATTGTTATATCATTCCTTAATTTATTAGTGGGAACACTTGACAAAAATAATCAGCCATCAACTAGTTGGTTTCTCTAAACTACAAGATTGCAGGGGAAAAACAAGATAAATACTTGATGTTATCCCTTTAATTCATCAGTTTCAAAATACTGAAGTGGTTCTTAGTATCCTCCAGAAATGACCAGTTAGAATATTTTTAGTTTTATTATGAATTCATGGATTTAAACATGTTTGAAGTTAAAACAATAATATAACTACTAGTAAACAGTAGAGTTTTTCTAATGGTTCTGACCACAAAGAATCTGCATGCAATTCAAGAGACCTGGGTTCAATCCCTGGGTTGAGAAGATGCCCTGGAGAAGGGAATGGCTACCCACTCCAACGTTCTTGAGTGGAGAATCCCAAGGACAGAAGAGCCTGGTGGACTACAGTCTATGGTGTTGCAAAGGGTCTGACATGACATGACTGAGTGACTAACACTTTCACTATCAAACAGAGGATATAGCTATCATAAAAAATAAACATAATAAAAATCTTAAAATATATTAACTAGCCTTATCATTAATTAATATTTCTAAGGATTTATTAAACTGTTATATATATCAAGAAAAAGCTAATAACTAATTATGCTACTGACAATAGACTAAATCTTTTAACATAAAAGATGAAATATAAAATGCAAAAAATACATAAAATTCTGCCATGGCAATTTGAGTTGGTAATATCACTATAAACTCATAATTGTTTAACAATATATTTTCACTTTTGTGAAAATATAAGTGAAACTACTAGAAACAATCTAGTGACTGTGGTTTCTAAGTACAGTTTTTCACTAAAAGGAAGAAGGGTTTTATAGAGTCCTTGTTTGTATCAGGATGAAATTAGAATGCCTTGCATTTCCAGAAAATAAGTAAGAAAGCTATCAAAAGTTGGAGTTATGTCAAATATGGCACAGGAAACAATGTGATGAAATAATTTGAGAATCAAAAAGAATAATCACTGTTTGTATATATTTAAATATACAAAATATATTCGCTCACTGTTTATCTATTTGCCTACCATCTATCTGTCTACTGCTACTTATATCCATTAGTTAATCTCTAGGGGTTGCTAAAGAATAAAATCATATTCTGAAAACTGAAAAGAATATAGATAATATCCTGTCTTTCCTGTATGTACTGTATTTGATGATCATCTAACAGTACATGAAAAATGTCATTAGTGAATAGCCAAATCCAGAAAGTAAAAAAGGAGTAACAGAACTTGAAAACCATCCTTTATAATAACCAATGAAATAAAGAATTAGAAAATGATCATCAAGAATTACTAAATTATTAGATGAAAAGTTGATGGGATCTTTTCACCAGATGGTTTAAATTAATAATGCTCAAACTCATCATTGATCAACCTCAACATCCCCAAAGTGATTATTAAGATACCTGTGAAGGTGAGACAATAAGAAATACACAGGTGGAAATTCAGAAAACAGGGGATATATGTATATATGGGTGATGGACTTTGGTGTACAGCAGAAACTAACAAAACAGAGTAAAGTAATAATGTTCCAGTTAAAAAAAAAAATTGCACAGCACTACCTAAGATAGCAAGAATCAAGATTGTCAGGAAAAATATCAACAAGCTCAGATAGTGAATGATACCACTCTAATGGCAGAAAGCAAAGAGGAACTAAAGAGTCTCTCACTGAGGGTGAAGAATAAAAGTGAAAAATCTGGCTTAAAACTCAATATCAAAAAACCTAAGACCATGGCATCTGGTCCCATCACTTCATGGCAAATAGAAGGGCAAAAGGTAGAAGTAGTAACAGATTTCCTCTTCTTGGGCTCTAAGATCATTGCAAATTTCGTGGTGACTGCAGCCATGAAATTAGATGATTTATTCTTGGCAAGAAAGCTATGACAAACCTAGACAGTGTGTTAAAGAGCAAAAATATCACTTTGCTGATAAAGGCCCCTATAGTCAAAGCTATGTTCTTTCCAGTAGTCATCTACATATGTGAGAGTTGTAAAGAAGGCTGAGCGCCAAAGAACTGATGCTTTCAAATTGTGGTGCTGGAGAAGACTCTTGAGAGTCCCTTGGACTGCAAGGAGATCCAACCAGCTAATCTTAAAGGAAATAAACCCTGAATCCTCATTAAAAGGACTGATGCTGAAGCTGAAGCTCCAATACTTTGGCAACCAGATGCAAAGAGCAGACTCATTGGAAAAGACCCTGATGCTGGGAAAGACTAAAGGAAGAATGAGAAGAGGGTGACAGAGGAGGAGATGATTGGATGGCATCACAGTTTCAGTGGCCATGAACTTGAGCAGACTCTGGGAGACGGTGAGGGACAGGTAGGCGGGTGTGTCGCAGTCCATGGGGTCACAAAGAGTCAGACAGGAGACCTGGCAACTGAACAACAACCTCAGATATATTCTTGCCCAAAATCTGAAGGTAAATCTAATCAAGTACTGAGATTTAAACACTAATTTACAGTAGAAAAAAAGAAAATGAAGTTATTCAGTCATGCCTGATTCTTTGCAACCCCTTGGACTGTAGCCTACCAGGATCCATGGGATTTCCCGGGCAAGAATGCTGGAGTGGGTTCCCCTTTCTTTCTCCAGGGGATCTTTCCAACCCAGGGATCAAACCCGGGTCTCTTACATTGCAGGCAAATGCTTTACCATCTGAGCCACCAGGGAATTTACAGTAAGAGACAAAGAAATCTATAGTAAGAGATAAAGATCCTAATATATCCAAAAGGATACAAACAGCTAAATGTAGAATCTATGAAAATATGACTCATTTTCTTCAACAAATAAATGGCAAAAGAAGAATAGGGTTGCAGGAGACACATCAGTCCAACACTATCTGCAGACAATTGTTAGGATTCTGATTCCAAAAAAGCAAAGAAAAAAATTAAGAGAACCAGAAATATTTAAATTGGATTTGCTATCTTGAAGTATCTTTTTGATGCAGAAGCATGTTTATATTTTAAATTTTAATTGGAGGATAACTACTCTACAATGTTGCACTGATCTCTGCTGTACAACATATATCCTCTCTTTCTTGAACTACCCTCCCACAAACCCCCATTCCATCCCTCACAGTTGTCAAAGAGTGCAGAGTTGAGCTCCCTGTGCTATCCAGCAGTCTTCTACCAGCTATCATAGCCAACCAAAATTTAAAACACTTCTTGTTATCTTGAAATGTTTTTTTTTTTTTTTTTTTTTTTAATTTCATGGGCACAGTCACCATTTGCAGTGATTTTGGAGCCATGAAAATAAAGTCTGTCACTGTTTCCATTGTGTCCCCATCTAATGGCCATGAAGTGATGGGACTGGATGTCATGACCTTAGTTTTCTGAATGTTGAGTGTTAAGCCAGTTTTTTTCACTCTCCTCTTTCACTTTCATCAAGACACTCTTTAGTTCTTCACTTTCTGCTATAAGGGTGGTGTCATCTGTATATCTGAGGTTATTGATATTTCTCCCAACAATCTTGATTCCAGCTTGTGCTTCATCCAGTCTGGCATTTTGAAGGATGTACTCTGCATATAAATTAAATAAGCAGGGTGACAATATACAGCCTTGGCATATTCCTTTCCCAATTTGGAACCAATCTGTTGTTCCATGTCCAGTTCTAACTGTTGCTTCTTGACCTGAATACAGATTTCTCAGGAGGCAGGTCAGGTGGTCTGGTATTCCTATCTCTTGGTGAATTTTCCACATTTTGTTGTGATCCATACAGTCAAAGGATTTAGCGTATTCAATAAAGCAGAAGTAGCTGTTTTTCTGGAACTCTCTTGCTTTTTTGAAGATCCTGGGGATGTTGGTAATTTGATCTCTGGTTCCTCTGCCTTTTCTAAATCCAGCTTGAACATCTAGAAGTTTATGGTTCATGTACTGTTGAAGCCTGACATAGAGAATTTTGAGCATTACTTTGCTAGAGTGTGAGATGAGTGCAATTGTGCAGTAGTTTGAACATTTTTTGGCATTGCCTTTCTTTAGAATTGGAAAGAAAGATGAAAAGGTCCATCCAGTCAAAGCTATGTTTTTTCCAGGAGTCAGGTGTGGATTCACATGAGAGTTGGACTATAAAGAAAGCTGAGCACCAAAGAATTGATGCTTTTGAACTGTGGTGTTGGAGAAGACTCTTGAGAGTCCCTTGGACTGCAAGGATATCAAACCAGTCAATCCTAAAGGAAATAAGTCCTAAATATTCATTGGAAGGACTGATGCCAAAGCTGAAACTCCAACACTTTGGCCACCTGATGTAAAGAAATGACTCAATGGAAAAGTCCCTGATCCTGGGAAAGACTGAGAGCAGGAGGAGAAGGGGACGATAGAGGATGAGATGGTTAGATGGCATCACTGACTCAATGGACATGAGTTTGAGCAGGCTCTGGGAGTTGGTGATAGACAGAAAAGCCTGGCGTGCTGCAGTCCACGGGGTCGCAAAGAGCCGGACATGACTGAGCAACTGAACTAAACTGAACTGAAGTATTTTTAATTTTGGCTATGATGATGGTAGTGTTATTACATTTTAAAAAGTAAGAATTTAGTCTTTGTTACAAATCCCTACATGCTTAGAGATTTGTAATAAAATGATTATGTCCACAGTGTTTTTAAAATGCTCCAGCAAAAAAAAAAAAGAAAAAAAAAAAGGAACTAATAGAAACCACTTTGACACTGCAAAAATAAATGTTGAAACAGAGGGGAGGGTACATGGGGGAAAACTATATTATTTTATCTTTTTGTATATGTTAGAAAATATGTCATAATAATTAAATATTTGGGTATTTCATATATTCTGTGGATTTCAACTTCTTTGACAAATTATCTTCTGGATCTTTCAGACTTGTAGCAATTTGGCCTCATATGCTTTCCACCTGGCAAATAGCTGTTTCCTCTGGTCATCCCCCAACTCTTGCACTAGGCATTCCTTCTTGAAACTAACTTTTTATCTCAGCATAATTCCTTTGAAATCTGTTTGAGTTATTTCATAAGCCCACAGTTTATTTATGCTTAATTTATGAGTAGTGTTCCATGGTATAGATATCACAGTTTGTTAAACAATTAACCTATTGAAAGACATTTTCAACCTATTGAAAAAAAATTCAAATTATTTCCAGGTTTTGGCTAGTTTACTTGCAGCATTTTTAAACTCCCTAGAGTCTTTCCCTGCATCCTCAGCACCTCTGAGTATTCTTCTTCTTCTTCTTTTTTTTTTTTTTTGAATAGCAAGTAATTCTTGATATATTTCTAAAATCTCTGAAAGTATTGACTATAAGTTTTTTTTTTTTTTAATTTTCTTCTCTCTGTGTACATTATTTTCTCCAAGGTAGCAGTGTGTGTGTATGTGTGTGTGCGTTCATGTGCTTAGTTGGTATCCTTGTTTTGTGTTTCTTTTTGGTCTCTATTTTATCAGTTATGCTAGACTTTTTCTGGAATGCCAGGTAATCTTTGTAGACCACTTGTATTTAACAGTGGTCTCCAAAATACTGATTGTTAGTACTAAGCAAATGTTTGTGGTTTGCTTTCCATGGGCTTTATTGTA
Organism: Capricornis sumatraensis; assembly: GCF_032405125.1. Classification (NCBI taxonomy): domain Eukaryota; kingdom Metazoa; phylum Chordata; class Mammalia; order Artiodactyla; family Bovidae; genus Capricornis; species Capricornis sumatraensis. The sequence goes on along the minus strand of NC_091071.1, from coordinate 121,042,817 downwards.
GGGTTAACTGGCTGGACAACTTAGTAAGAAATCATGTTAATGTCTTTAGGGCTTCTCTCTTGGCATTGCTAGAGTCTACCATTTAGAGGAATATGTTACACTAGATTTGGAATGTAGAAATGACACTGCAAACACATTCATTTTATATTTGTGAGTTCAACGTAGGGCATGAGGTGCTATTGCAGATAATACACATTGTCACTTATCTGCTGACTTTAGTTGTAAATATGGGGCAGCCAAGCCAGCTATTACTCCAGATAAGCTAGCTCCTACTTTTGCTTCCCTAACTTCTGGCCAGGTGCACTTTAGATCTTTTATGATCACCTTGTTATTAAAGTTGAAGGTTAAGAGGTGGTAAGAGATAAGATGTTTCTATGATCAGCTGCTGACAGGACCATTAAAAAATCAATTATGTGAAGTATTAGAAGGAGATGAAGGTAAATATACATGTTTAGTCCACCAACTCTTCCAGGAAGCACAAATATGACACTTACTAATTGAATTGCTCTTTCTCTACCACTTGCCAGTGCATTGTGTAACAAATATTCTATACACGTTTACTATATGACCACTAATTTTCAGCAACTCTGGCCTTTGAGAAAACTAAACAAAAGAGTTATGGTTCTGATCTCAAGTAATTCAGGGTCTCAAACTCATCAAAATTAATCCTGATTCAGATGGAAAATATTAATAGATACTTTTAAAAGATCAATACTTAAAAAATAAAGAGAAAAATCATTTAAAGAGCTCCCCAAGGAAAAATACAGCAGGATCCAATGTTTCCTCAAGAGAATCCTTTAAAGAGCAGACAATCCTAATGCTACTTATACTTCTCCAAAAATCTTCCAAATGTGTTATATGAAATAAGCATAAAGGTGATTCTAAAACTTGACAAAGATCACACCAAAAGAAAAAATTGCAGACTCAGTTATAAATATATCTAGTCAAAGCTATGGTTTTTCCAGTAGTCAGGTATGGATGTGAGAGTTGAACAATAAAGAAAGCTGAGAGCTGAAGAATTGATGCTTTTGAACTGTGGTATTGGAGAAGACACTTGAGCATCCCTCGGACTGCAAGATCAAGCCAGTCCATCCTAAAGGAAATCAGTCCTAAATATTGATTGGAAGGACTGATGCTGAAACTGAAACTCTAATACTTTGGACACCTGATGTGAAGAACTGACTCACTGGAAAACCCTGATTCTGGGAAAGATTGAAGGCAGGAGAAGGGAATGACAGAGAGGATGAGATGGTTGGACAGCATCACTGACTCGATGGACATGAGTTTGATCAGGAGCTGGTGATGGACAGGGAAGCCTGGCGTGCTATAGTCCATAGGGTCACAAAGAGTCGGGAACAACTGAATGACTGAACTGACTGAAAGGAAGGCAGCACAAATCAATAGGGGAAAATGACTCTTTAATAAGTGTTTCTTAGAAAATTGGGAAGCTGCATAGTAAAAGGTAAAACTGGTTCCACTCCTCATACTGCAGACCAGGATAAAATTCCAAACAAAGAATTTAAATATCAAAAAATCAAATATATACATGTATTAGAGGAAAACAAGAAAAAATTTCTTTACAAACTGGAAATGGGAAAAACTTAACTAACAATAATTCAAAATCCAAAAGCAATAAAAATAATATGGATGAACTTATTTATATAAAAAATTTTAATGAAACAATTTTCAGATAACATAAATAAAATAAAAGGACAGATTGACAAACTGGGAAATATAATTTATATCATAAAGTATTAACATTTCCTATATACTTTAAAAATTAAGATAAAAATGAAAAAGTCAACAATACATTGAAACATATGTTGAAGATAAGAACAGGCAGTTCACAAGAAAATAAATGCAAATAAACCTAAAAGCAGGGAAAATATACCTGACATTGTTCACAATAGAACAAATGCTAATCACAACTTGTCATTTTTCACATATCAAGTTAGCAGTAACCCAAAAGATCAAGAACATATTCCAGTATGTGGGGAAAAATACACTCCAATATATGGGTAAGGGCCATAAAAATTGTGTAAATGCTAAGTGTGAAATTTAGCATTAGCAAAATTACATGGGATTTACTCTTTGACCTAGAAATCTCACTTTGGTTCAAGTATCACTGGCTATGGAACTTCCCTGGTGGTCCAGTGGCTAAGACTCCATGCTCCCAATGCAGGGAACCCTGGATTGATCCTTGGTTGAGGAAGTAGATCCTCTGTGCCAAATCTAAGATGTGGCAAAGCCAAATATATATATAAAGAAACACTGCTCTTTCTCCGCATTTTTTAATGTATTATAGACTGACTGAGGATGTCTTAAATTCATATATTGAAGCCCTATTCTTTCAATGTGATAGTATTAGGAATTAGGGCCTCTGGGAGAAGTAATTCGGTCTATGTGATATCATAAGGGTAGAGCCATCACAATATGATTAGTGCTCTTATAAGAACAAGAAGAGAGACAGGAGAATTTTCTTTCTCTGACAAGACACAGTGAGCAGGGACGCCATTCACAAGTCAGAGGACAGCTATTATTAGGAATCAAATAAGCTGGCATCCTGATCCTGGACTTTCCAACTTCCAGAACTGTGAGAAATAAATGTCTGCTATTCAGGTCACCCATTCTATGGCATTTTGCCATAGGAGGCAGAGCCGACTAAGACAAAATGCATTCATAAAGATATTTTTACACCATTTATACCAGCAAAAATGAGAGAACCATCTGAAATGTCCCTATACTGGGGACTAAACTGTGGTATATCCATACCATAGAATATATGTGAGTTTGAAAATGAATGAAGCTTTGCACATAATCCTACAATGTGAGCTCCAGAATATATGGTTATGAGAGAAAAGCAAAGTGGAAAAAAGCATGTATAAAATGCTAATGTTTGCATAGGAAAGGAGGTACGAATTTGTGTTTTTCCTTCACAAAATAACCACATTCTTTTAAAAAAGGTGATGTGAAAGGAGCAAGAGGGAAGTGGGGAGGAATAGAAATAAGACTTGTTTCAATATATTTATTTGGTTGGTTTTAGTGGGGAGTTGTATACATATTTTACAAAATTATAAGGTTATTATTTTTTTCTGTAGAGGTAGGAGAGACACTATCATGGTTACCACCTTCAAGCTAAGTTTTAAAACTTGAGCAGGTGTTACCTTGCTGAATCAGATAGGTCCTTCTAGTCAGAGAGGAGCTTGGGCACAGTGACACAGCATAGTCACATGTGGATGCATGAGATGTGTGTCCTTGGGGACTAAATCTCAGAGTCCTTCCTCCAGAAAATCTCCCTTTATCCAGCCTGAGTTACAAAGTCTTCCTCTCTGACCAGTGGAGCCTCAGCAAATATCATTCATTTCTATCCTATTTTTCATTGTGTATAGTAATCCTTGGATTCACCTTTTGGTCTCCCTGATAGATCTTAAGTTCCAAAAGCACAAGAACTTTTCTCTAAATCTAAAAGGTAAACATTTAATGAATATTAGATGAGTGTCACGATTGCTTCTAAAGATTGAATTGACCCTAACGTGAGCAATTTTATGGCAGTTTCCCTATTCTCTACAAAACCCATTCAAGCTAAAAATACAGAGACCTCCATCAACTGCATATGAAATGACCTGATGTATCTTTTACAAGATCTAAATGGTCATTAGAAGTCATCTATATGAGAACCATCTCATTTCCTATTGGGAAGAAGATGAAAGCATGAAGGGAAACCAAAAGAAGCTCTATCAGTATAAGATTTGTCTCCATTAATACTACTCAGCCATGAAAAAGAATGACATTATGTCATTTGCAGAAACACTGGATAGATCTAGAGATTATCATACTAAGTGAAAAAAGTCAAACAAAGAAAGACAAATACCATATGATATCATTTCTATGTGGAATCTAAAATATGACACAAATGAACATACCTACAAAACAAAGAAAGACTCACAGACACAGAGAACAGACTGGCGGTTGTCAAAGGAGAGATGGGTTGCAGTGGACTAAGAGTTTAGGATTAGCAGATACACAGTATTATATAAACTATTATATAAAGAATGAATAAACAACAAGGTCCTACTATATATAGCACAGGGAACTCTACTCAGTATCCTATAATAAACCACAATGGAAAAGAATATGAAAAATAATGTGTGTGTATATATATATATATATATATATATATATATATATATATATATATATAACTGAATTACTTTGCTGTACAGCAGAAATTAATACATTGGAAATCAACTATACTTTGTAAAATAAATTTTAATAAAAAGATTGTCACCACTAAAAACATCAACTAGTAAATGCTCATGCTACAATTAAAGGTCTAATATAACAGATACACCAAAAGGTATGTATTCTTTGATGAAAAGGACAATGATAGACCTATTAAGACTCTTTAGAATAGATTTTTATATTAATATAAACAGATGTATTATGTAGTTGGACAGGGCAGATGGATCTGTGTTTTCATATTTAAGGAAAATATTCTGAGTCTAGTTCTGGCAGCTAATTTATTACCTAAGGAACAATTTGAAATGTCCTTGTGATGCCCACTTTCATTAAAGATAATGATAGTATTCAGGCAGAAAAATAGTTTTATTTAGACCTCATCTTTTCAAGTACCAAGGTCAGAGCAATACTTTCTCTGCCCCACCATTTATATTCCTATTGTAAAACTGTAGAAATAGACAAGAAATTTACTCGGTACATATTTTTCAGCCCTTAAAAATGTTTCCATGCTATTTTTTCCTCCCTTACTCTGTCCCTAACAATCTATTTACCACGATTGCAAATTTAGTTGCAGATCTACATACACAGCCTACAGATATAAATAAGATCAAATTAATTCTAGTAATTAAATAAATGCTTGTAAAGCATTTTGCATTAACAGCCACTTATTTAATTAAGTTTATCAAACCTCTTGTGCAGTAGATTTGAGGGACTCTTCCTTGGCCTGGTTTCAGTGAGGAAAAGAAAAAAAGAATTTGTTAAAACTGATTGCATTGCTGAAATTAGTTCAAAAAATGTGTCAGGGGATTAAATTAGAAAATAGATCTTTTGATGTCCCAGTCTGCATATAGCTCCTACAGCCTGAAAATAGACACACATTCTGTAACATTTTCATTACTTTAAAAAAGGTTACTGAAGATGGAAACAGATCCATGTTCCTTAGAGGTTAAGGATGGGGAAAGATGGGTATGGCCTTAAATGGATAGCATGAGGTTTCATCTTATAATGACAGCAATTCTGCGTCTTGGTTATGGTGGTGATTACACAAATGTATGCAAGTGATAAATTGCACAGAACCACACACACATGCACATACATCAATGCATGCCAAAATGGGGGCAACAGAATAGTTCTGTGTAGTTTATTAAAGTTAATGTCCTGGTTATGATACTGCGTTACTGTTATGTAAAATGTTCCCATTGTGGAATACTGAGTAAAAAGTACACAGGACATTTGGGAACTTTTTTTTTTTTTTTCCAATTTGCTGTAAATTATTTCAAAATAAAAAACCTTGTAAAGGGGAACAGGACCCAATAACTTCATTCCCAGGTACAGACTCTGTAGAAAGGAAAACACGTGTCCACATAAAAACCTGTGCATGAATGTTCACAGGAATCTTATTCATAAACAGCCCACAATGGAAACAACTTTAGTGCTCATCAACTAAAGGACAAAATATGTATTACACTAAAATCTTATTAGGGAAGGAATGGTGTGCAGATACATACTACAACAGAGGTGAAACTTGAACCTTGAGAACATTGTGTTAAGTGAAAAAAGCCGGTAGCAAAAGATCATACACTGAGTGATTCCACTTATGTGAAAGGTCCCAATAAGGCAACACTGTATAGCTAGAAAGTGCATTAGTGGCTGGTAGAGGGGTTGGGGTGGGCACTGGGGCTGGGGAATGATGGCTAATGTGTACTGGGTGTTGAAATAATCTACAACAGGTACGATGATAGTTGTAAAACAGTGTGAATGTACTAAAACCCACTGGACTGATCAATTTAATTACATTAAATTTATGATGCAAAAATATGGCTCAATAAACTTAAAAAAAAGTCAAGAGGCTGGATGTAATACCTCAGAAAAGGCCCTAGAGGTGTTTTGGGTATCTGCAGGACACACTGCTCTGGACCCCTGGCGTATGTTATTTTATTTGGCCCACAGGGTCCAAATGGAGCACAATTGCCATCAAATGACCTCTGATGAGTTCCACAGGCTCCTCCTCTGCCTAAGACCACAGCGAAGATTAGGAGATATTCTATTCTATCCTTAGAAACCACAATTTATTCCATTAAAAAAACAAAAAGAAAGTAAAGCATCAGTTGCTAAATTCAAATTGAAAATCTTGTAACTACAGGCGCATTAGAGATAACATCGCTCTGACCCTCTGTGATCCAGTAAATTAATCCGTAAAACATACATCAATTATCCTTAATATTGTGTTATGTTATATTGCTATATAAATATAGTTAGGGCTTCCCTGGTGGCTCAGATGTTGAAGAATGTGCCTGCAATGCATAAGACCTGGGTTAAGATCCCTGGATCTGGAAGATCCCTTGGGTCAATGTAAAGCAAGTATATAAACGTCCTTAGTACAAACCTTTCTAGGAATCTAGATCTGAGTTAAGTCTAGCTCACCAGAGGCATGGAAACAAAGCAGTGGGAATCTTGAGGCCTGTGTGGCATGAACCTCAGAGGGCTTTGCTTCTAAGCAGTGATTCTCTGAATGTCTCAAACCACAGCAACTGTCATTACTCTGAGCTTACTAGACATGCAAATCCACAGACTCCATCCTAAATCAGAAACTCTGGATATTAAGCTTGTGTAAATTGTGCTTTAACAAGATCTCCAGGTGCAGTTAACAAGATCAGCAAGTTAAAACTTAAGAAACTTTGTTCTGGAAGGAAAAAAAAAATGAAAACTTCCCTTATTAAATAGTAACAGATACCATGAATCTTCCTTTTTGTATAATTCTGTCTCATTTGCTGAAAACTCAAGTTTCTGATACATATTGGCACATTCATAGTCAAAATAATAATTTCAACTTTTGCTCAGAATGGTGCCTCTGTGTATTTTTCCCTTTTGGTTTTTGCCTGGTGATACTTTATTTCTTTGGGGGAGTGATATTCATCATGTATCTATGTGAATCAAGAACAATTACCAACTCATACATTAAGTTAACTCAATTAATACTGTTATCGTTTTACTATTTGATGTCTTTCTGGAAAGACTTTGGAAGCTGGTAACTCTGAATTCAGACACCACTGATGCTTTACAAAGACTTGGAAAGTTCCATAATCGCATGAGTTTTATCTTCTTTGTAAGGTTTTTATGAGAATGAGATAAAGTATGGAAATTGTTTCACCCATATTAGGTATTCAGTCAATGAGAGCTATCCAATTGCTATCACATGTAAATACTCTAACTATTTAAATAAGAGGAATTGAATACATTTACATAGTTCTTCAAAGAAGTTTTCAAATATGCACGATACCCAAAATCTGAGTTAGGCATAGATGCTGGGCACACAAAGATGAATAAGGTATCACTCTTGCTTTCAAATGCTAAGTCAGATGAGGGAGTAGGTTAAATTGTATTCTCTGTTTATAGGATGAACATTTTTGGAAATGGATTGCGAGTACCACTGTATTCTCAGTGACTCTCCTTGTCACAGTAGGTGTTCCACAAATGGGTGTTGGTGAATTTAGAAACATATACATTAAACAAGCTGGAGAATCCATGTGGGAACCTGAGGACCACACATGCCTTCAGAAGAGGTCTTCCAAGAGACCTCTCTGGAAGCTGGGCCAGAACTGATAGACTGAGGTCAGAAAGATAAGTGAGGAGACTTGCATTAATACCCTGAAGAAGAAATAAAAGATAAGTCAAGGAGAGACAAGTGTAGGTCTTTCTGTATGGTCCACTAATTGCTCTCCCAGACATACATCCAGAGAAAACTATAATTCACACTCCTAAAACTATGAACATGCACCCCTATGTTCATAGCAACAGTAGTTACAATAGCCAAGAAACAACCTGTGTCCAACAGATGAATAGATTAAGATGTTGTATGCATATACAATAGAATACTATTCCATCATAAAAAAAGAAGCAATGCCATTTGTGCTACATGGATGAACATAGAGATTATCATATATAAGTGAAGTAAGTCAGAAAAAAACAAATATCATATGATGCCACTTATACATGGAATCTAAAATACAACACAAAGGAATTTATTTACAGAAACAGACTCATAATCATAGAGAACATATTTGTGGTAGTCAAGGGAGAAAGGCAGTTTGAGATGAGCATATGCAAACTATTATATAGAGAATACTATAAACCCGTTGTTTATCAAAGTCCTGCTCTATAGCACTGGTAACTATATTCAGTATCCTGTGATCAAACATAATAGAAAAATAAATAAGACCTAAGGACAACCCAGGGTCATTATTATGCATGTTTAAAATTAAAGAAAGCTATCATATAGCTCATCTAGTACTCCATATATATTGAAGAGCTTCCCCAGTGGCACTAGTGGTAAAGAAACCACCTGAGATATAAGAGACTCAGTTTAGATTCCTGGGTCGGGAAGATACCCAGGAGAAGGAAATGGCAACCAACTTCAGTATTCTTGCCTGGAAAATCCCATGGACAGAGGAGCCTGGCAGGCTACAGTCTGTAGGGTTGCAAAGAGTTGGATACGACTGAAGCAACTTAGCACACACTTTGCATAGCTTATTTAGGATTCCATATATGTAAGAAACAACTAATCAGACATAATTTAAAGAGAAATGGAAATATTACTTTTTCTGGGGCAAAAAAAAAAAAGTTTCAATACAGTGATGAGTGAGGTCTTAAATGTATGGTTTTGTAATCCAAATGTCCATTTCAAAATACACACAAATTCAGATCAGTCCAGGACACCACATCATGAGGAAGCATACAAATGCAGGGGAGAAATGTATCCAGCATAAGGAGATGGCAATGAAACAGAACACTAACTCACATGACGGTTATAGTTACTGTCTGATATTATATATGTTGGCTACTATGTGCTGGACATAGGCATAGCCTGACACACAACACACGCAGGATGGCTAACCTCACACAGCAATGTCAGACTCAGTTTTTGTTTTTGTTTTTTTTTTGGGCTAAGCACGCACACATGATAGTTACTCAACTCTGTGAGCATACTAAAAAAAGCACTGAATTGTATGCCTTAAATGAGGAAGTTACATGTTAAGTAAATTATATTCCAATAAAGCTGCCTTAAAGGGGGGAAAGAAGGATCTCTTTGGTTAGAAAAAAAAATCACTGTGATTTGACCATGAAAGAAAAGGTAACTGCAGCTACAACAAGCTACAGTTAATATCAGTTCCTTTTTTTTTTTTAATTGAGATATAGTTACTTCACAACATTGTGCTAGTTTCTGAAGTGAAGTGAATCAGCCATAGATATATACATATTCCTTCCCTTCTGGATTTCTTGTATTCTGGGCTGTGCTTAGTTGCTCAGTCATGTCCAACTCTTTGCGACCCCATGGACTGTTGTCTGCCAGGCTCCTCTGTCCATGGGAATTCTCCAGGTAAGAATACTGGAGTGGGTTGCCACACCCTCCTCCAGGGGATCTTCCCAACCCAGGGATTGAACCCAAGTATCCTGCAATGCAGGTGGATTCTTTACCATCTGAGTCACCAGGGAAGTTTTCTGAAGGGTGAGTAAACAGAGTCTCAGAATAGCACCCTAAGTCCTCTGGGCTCACACAACCATCACCTTGGAAGTTGGCATCTGAGCCCAGCCATGGCTATGCTCTGTGTATTCTCTCCTTAGTGGAGGGAGGTTCTTGCATTTTATTGGGATACACTGAATATGGAAAATCAAATATGATATTCAAGACTTATTTAAATATCAGTGTCAGAAGTTCTCCAACGTCCTTGGAAGGACCTTGCCTCCTAATCCTGACTCTCTGTCTTTAATCTTAACAAAGAAACCCTTTTAGGTTGTGGCAATATTTGCCTCTGAGAAAGCATGCCTAGATAATATTTGTGATTGCATTTGTTTGGGACTTCTGACAAGATCACGTCACTAATCTTTCCCTAAGCTAAAAAAGTGAAGCTTCTAAGAAGATATAGGACTAAAAGAAATATTTTACTCTCTGTTTTATATTAAAAACAAAACTCAACCAAAACTGAGGACCAGAGAGGTGAAATCATGAGCCTTATGAACAAGCCAGTGTCTTTTTCAGACTGGCTACCAATGGGGCTAAGCTGGTCTCTCCTTCTACCCAGTGGATTCCAGAACCCCTAAATCATGGCATTCTTGCCATCAGACATGGAAAAAAATTCACTAATGAAGTAGGCTTAGCTGCTGTGAATGGATCCATGGTGAGGGTGAAAAATTGGTTGATTCATACAACGGGAACATAATGCCAACTAAGGTCACTCAGTGACCTTGGCTTGGCTCTTGAAAATGCCATCAGTGAGTAGGACCTCCACATGAAGATCTCCAATCTGTTCTTCCAGGAATGAAACAGAACAAAAAGCTTTGCCACATGTAGCCCCACAAGGCCCAATTCCAGGCCCACATTTCTCTGATCTTCCTGCTCCTGATTGCAGTCAAACACTGGGAACTAGATTCATGTCACATTTGGAGTGGTTCAATGTTTGTTTCATGTAAGTAAGCCTTGACTTCAAAACCAAATGTTCATTTTCTTGAGAAGAGTGTTTGTTGGGAACAGGGAAAAAAGGAAAGTTTTTAAGCCAGAAAGTTTTGAATTAAAATCCTTATTTTGCTGCTTATGAGTTTTATGCGTTTTCTACACCTAGCCTCACTACTGTTCAAAATTTCATTTTTCTGAAACTTAAAAGGATGTTCACAGACCTACTTGAGGAGGTTTGTAATAAATTTCCAAGCAAGCCCACAGTTAGAGTTCAAGAGTAGTCAGTTCCTACTCCTCTTCTTAGCCCTGCGCTGCAGAAAAGTTTCCACCACATGTTTTCATTAAGGATTGACTGAGAACATTGCAGCTCAGAGTAAACATGCCCAGGATTCAGGTTCTGGATACATCAGAAGTTTACAATAAGTGAGTTAGTTGCTCAGTTATGTCTGACTCTTTGTGACATTATGGACTGTAGCCTGCAATGTTCCTCTGTCCATGGGATTCTCCAGGCAATACTTGAGTGAGTAGCCATTCCCTTCTCCAGGGGATCTTCTGGACCCAGGGATTTAACTTGGGTCTCCTACATTGCCGGCAGATTCTTTATCATCTGTGTCGAGTTTGATCCCCAGGTCCAGAAGATCCCCTAGAGAAGGGAAAGTATTTTTGCCTAGAAAATCCCATGGACAGAGAAGCCTGGTGGGCTTCAGTCCATGGGGTTGCAAAGAGTCAGACACAACTGAGCAACTAAAACTTTCACTTTCGTTTTTATATTCAGTGAGCATTCGGACTGGGTGAGCATCTCTCTTAATCTCATTAGTAAATGTCCTTTCTGCACCACCACATGCTCTGTATTCTACATGTGACTTCTGGTCTGCCATTATTATACTGACAACTAAATGATAACTATACTGCTTTTCAGGGACTTTAAGAAGAAAAAAAAAATCTGTTTTCCAGTAGAATCATGAAGAAATGAACATGCGACCATTTACAACAAGATATGATGTGGAAATATAATGATGATAAGGCAATGTACAAAATCTAGTTTACATTTGGTAAAAGAATAGTCGGGCCTACTAAAAGCACTAGTTTGATAGCACTTGTCAGTCAGTCAGTCAGTTCAGTCGCTCAGTCGTGTCCAACTCTTTGGGATAGCACTTGAGCTGGGTCTTAAAAGTTGTGGAGAAGTATCCTAGGCTGAAATCAGTCCTGTAGCATTCCTGGGAGCAGTGACAGCATGATTTTTTTTTTAAACTTTATTGATGTAAGGTTGACTTAAATGTTGTGTTTAATTTCTGCTGGTCAGCAAAATGACTCAGTTATATATATATATATATATATATATATATATATATATATATATATATATATATATATATATAATTTCTCATATTCTTTTCCACTATGATTTATTACAGAATATTGAACATACTCCCCTATACTATACAGTAGGACCTTGTTGTTTATCCATTCCATATACAATAGTTTGCTATCCCAAACTCCCAATCCTTCCCTCTCCTACTCCTCTCCCCCTTGGCACCCAAAAGTCTGTTGTATATATCTGAGTCTGTTTTAGTTTCACAGATAAGTTCATTTGTGTCACAGTTTAGATTCCACATATAAATGATATAATACAGTATTTGTCTTTCCCTGACTCATTTCACTTAGAACGATAATCCATAGGTCCATTGATGTTGCTGAAAGTGATATTATTTAATTCTTTTTTTGTTCTTTTTTAATAACTGAATAATATTTCATTGTATTCGGTTGGTCAAAAGATTTGTTCAAGTTTTTTCCAAGTGAAACTTTTAGCCAATGCAGTTTATACATACCACATTTTCTTTATCCATTTATCTGTAAGCGGACATTTAGGATGTTTCCAAGTCTTGGCTATGGTAAATAGTGCTACTGTGAACATAGGAATGCATGTATCTTTTTGAATTAGAGAGAAGCGGGATTGCAGGGTCATATGGTAGCTCTATTTTTAGTTTTTTAAGGAATTTCCATACTGTTCCTCACAGTGACAGTACCAATTTACATCCCCACCAATAGCATAGGAAGGATCCCTTTTCTCCCCATTCTCTATTGCATTTATTATTTGTGGACTTTTTAATGAGGGCCATTCTGACTGGTGTGAGGTGGTACCTCCCTGCAGCTTTAATTTGATAACATGTTTTAAGAGTCACAGGCAGACAGCATGCCATGTGTGAGCTACTAGGAGCACTTAAGTATCGCTACAGCAGAAATGGGACCAGGAGATGTGTACCCCTGCCGACGCGAACCTTAGAAATTTCCCATGTGTGGCTCTCACATTTCTCTCAGGTGAATAGAAGGCCCCAGTGATTCACAAGAAGGTGGAACTATAAGACATAAATGGACTGAGCCCCCATGGGACAGCCTCGGTGAGTCATACTACCATGTGCCATATGATATGATCTGGAAAGAAACCTATTTTGCTAAGTCATTGAGGTTTGGGATGGTTTGTCACTTTACTAAGTCTATCTTTCCCTTGCTTCTTAAACTTTACCTCAGTTACTGGGAGATCTGAGCGCTAACCTTGGTAACACACATTCCTATTTATGGATAATGCAAATGAGCTCACACAATCTTAGAGCTTTGCCCAAAGTCATCCCATGTGGTAAGATGTAGATCAGAGAATCTGATATTGCTTCCCTGACTTTAAACTCCTGGTCTTCTCCTCAAAGGGCTGAAAATAAATACAGATTCATAAAATAGTTATATTGTGGTCATAAGTTTATAAAACTGGTCTCAAGTAGAGTAATAAGGACAATTCTAGAGAAAGCTCTTTGAAGGCATCCTTGGAAATGATTTCACAATATTTATCTGACTATATTTTGTCATCATTGTTAATGAATCCAGAATTCTCTGGGCAGAAGCCACACTGGTAAAATAATTATTTTGCATTTGCACACCATGAAGAAAGTGTCTACCTATGTTAACTGGTGAATGACAATTTTTTAAGCTGTGACAAAGACACTTTACAATGAAAACAATGTTGATTGCATTAATAGTATGCTCAGTTCACATAATTTGTGACACCAAGAGATTGACAAAAATGCTCTAAGCTACTCCTACTGAAAGGATCCTTAATTTTTTTAATATAGATTTATTTATATTAATTGGAGGTTAATTACTTTACAATATTGTATTGGTTTTGCCATATATCAATATGAATCCACCACAGGTATACATGTGTTCCCCATCCTGAACCCCCCTCCCTCCTCCCTCCCCATACCATCCTTCTGGATCATCTCAGTGCACCAGCCCCAAGCACCCAGTATCATGCATCGAACCTGGACTGGCACTCAGGATCCTTAATTTTGTTACTCAGTACAGCTCATATTAGTGCAACATGAAATGCCACTTCTATCCATTAAAGTGTGAAAATGTTAGTTACTCAGTCATGTTTGACTCTTTGTGACCCCATGGACTGTAGCCCACCAAGCCCTCTGTCCGTAGGATTCTCCAGTCAACAATACTGGAGTGGGTAGCCATTCCCTTCTCTAGGGCATCTTCCCAACCCAGGGATCAAACCTGGGTCTCCTGCATTGCAGGTGGATTCTTTACCATCTGAACCACCAGGGAAGCTCATTAAAACACATTGTGATTCTTCCTATCAGATTATGCTTACAAATTACTTCTCAACATCACAGAATTCAGAAATTATTAATCACCAAGAAAAAACATGACCAACAAAGAGGAAACTAAGACACACATCTCTGGCACAGGAGATAGTCGTGTGGAGGCAGAATCCAGAGGTGAAGCAGCCTTACTCCACGCATACTCAGCGAGAATGAATGACAAGAGCTGTTGCATCCCCTCCCCATTTCCAGCCTCCTCTTGTATCTCTACTATGCTTTCCTCTTAAGTGGAAATGAATTGGAAAGAAATTCTGGGGAATATGGTTCAGCCAAACCAAGTTGACACATTATAAGGCTACCACTGGAGAAGGGAAAGGCTACCCACTTCAGTATTCTGGCCTGGAGAATTCCATGGACTATACATAGGTCACAAAGTGTCGACATGACTGAGAGACTTTCACTATCACTATCACTAAGGCTACCACACTTTGCAAAAGTGAGACATTTTAATGACAAGTAGTTAACATAAGATCTTTTAGTGGAACTGGTTAATTCAGCTCTTTCTTTTGCCCATCTTGTTGTCACACTTCTCCTGCCAGGTAGCCTTGGAGAAGCCACAGAGAATTTTGCAGGTATGCAAGGATACATAACTGGTTTAGAGTGATGGGGTGTCACCATATGGTTTGTGGCCACTCAACTGTATAGTTATTGCCAGTCACTAGGATTCGGGAATTGCCCCCATGAAGACTCCTGCTGCCTCCTATGCAGATCTATGCAAGAGTGTCACCAGATGGTGCAGGGCCAGAGGTCACATCTCAATAGAAACATTGCCGGCAGCATCCAGCACCAGAAGTGAGTATGTCGTGGCGGAGAAGCCAAGTTTGAAGGGTACACAGCCAAAGACTCATCTGCGGGAATTCTTTTGAATCTTACATCTCATTTGTGAAACGGAACAGAACAGAAATTTTCCCAATTTCAACCATGTTCACAAAAGTTTATATGGCATAAAAAATGTGTGTGGGGAAATGAAAGTTATCATTTAATGTGTAAAGAATTTAAGTTGTACAAGATGAAAAGCCTCACATTGAGAACATATTTAATATCACTGAATTGTACACTGAAAAATGGCTGACAGGATCACTTTTAAATTATGTTATCTGAGCATAATAAAAAAAGGATAAAAACAAGTTTGAATGTTTGCCTATAAACATCCATAGATATTCCTAAAAATAGACACATTTAGTAGTTAAATATTAATTAAATATTAAATAACATGCCTAACATTGTGAATATTTAGCATCCAATATATTAAGTAAATTAGGTAATCAGATAAGAAAAAGGCATATTCAAAAATTTTAATTCTATTTGCATTTCTTTAATTAAAGTAGGTAATAAATGGATATTTTGAAAGTTTATGAAATTACCAATAATAAAATGGGAAGCTGAAAAAACTGTTTTCTAAATGAGGTAAGTTTTTAAAAATTATTCTGCTCAAATTTAAAGAAAACTGAATTATCATTTTCTTATGAAAAATGATAAAAATGTCATGTAAGGAGAAAATCAAAGGGAAAGTAGCCAAAAGATAACACAAATGGAAATACTACTAAATTGTGTTAGGAAATAAAATATTATGAATTTAAAAAAATTTTGAAATGTATGTGATACTTGCCACATTTTTGTAGTTTATAATGACTTATTTTATCATTCTAAAAATAATTTAGAAAAAAAAAAATTCTTAAATGGGATCCCCAGAATTACATAAGTTTTGGGCTTTTTGAAACTTCAATCAGTCCCAGCTCAAAGCAGGGAGACTGAGCCCAGCCTCAGAAGCCCATTAATGTTATGGAGCTAAGCTGGCAGCCCACCTTTGACAGGGGTGTGTCTGAGCTCCTCACCCAAGTAACAGACTGGACTTTTGTCTCAGCCTGTGATTGGTATGTAAGAATCCTCATTCTGCCTTTTAGTTCACTCTTTCACAGAGCCTTTGTGTAGCTGTGTCTTAGAAAATGAAACCAGACAGATCCCCCCATCCAGGCAAAGTGAGAGAGGCTACGCAATTACCTTGGCACTGTGATTTCCTCTTCTGTGTAGTATCATAGCCATGTTTATCTCATGGACATGCTTTAAAGATGAAATGGGATGGTGGAAATGTATGTATAAACTCTCTGAGGTATAATAGGTGCTTGATCCATGGAGTAGCCATGATAGTCAAAACAAGAGTTGGATGCAGTCTCAAAAATGACAGAATGATCTCTGTTCATTTCCAAGCAAACCATTCAATATCACAGTAATCCAAGTCTATGTCCTGACCAAAAATGCTGAAGAAGCTGAAGATGAATGGTTTTATAAAGACCTGAATCAAGGTTGCTGAGAGAAATATCAAAACCTCAGATATGCAGATGACACCACCCTTATGGGAGAAAGTGAAGAGGAACTAAAAGGCCTCTTGATGAAAGTGAAAGAGGAGAGTGATAAAGTTGGCTTAAAGCTCAACATTCAGAAAACGAAGATCATGACATCTGGTCCCATCACTTCATGGGAAATAGATGGGGAAACAGTGGAAACAGTGTCAGACTTTATTTTGGGGGGCTCCAAAATCACTGCAGATGGTGATTGCAGCCATGAAATTAAAAGGTGCTTACTCCTTGGAAGGAAAGTTATGAGCAACCTAGATAGCATATTAAAAAGCAGAGACATTACTTTGCCAACAAAGGTCCGTCTAGTCAAGGCTATGGTTTTTCCCTTGGTCATATATGGATGTGAGAGTTGGACTGTGAAGAAAGCTGAGCACTGAAGAATTGATGCTTTTGAACTGTGTTGTTGGAGAAGACTCTTGAGAGTCCCTTGGACTGCAAAGAAATCCAACCAGTCCATCCTAAAGGAGATCAGTCCTGGGTGTTCATTGGAAGGACTGATGCTGAAGCTGAAACTCCAATACTTTGGCCACCTGGTGCAAAGAGTTGACTCATTGGAAAAGACTCTGATGCTGGGAGGGACTGGGGGCAGGAGGAGAAGGGGGCGACAGAGGATGCAATGGCTGGATGGCATCACCGACTTGATGGACATGAGTTTGAGTAAATTCCGAGAGTTGGTGATGGACAGGGAGGCCTCACGTGCTGCGATTCATGGGGCCGCAAAAAGTCGGACACGACTGAGCAACTGAACTGAACTGAACTGAAACTGAGAAGACCTTCTAGAACTAACACCCAAAAAAGATGTTCTTTTCATTACAGGGGTTTGGAATGCAAAGGTAGAAAATCATGAAATACCTGGTGTAACAGGCAAATTTGCCCTTGGAGTACAGAATGAAGCAGGGCAAAGGCTAAAAGAGTTTTGCCAAGAGAACACAGTGGTCATAAGAAACACCCTCTTACAACACAACAGAAGACTCTACACATGGACATTACCAGATGGTCAATACCAAAATCAGATTGATTATATTCTTTGCAGCAAAAGATGGAGAAGCTCTATACAGTCAGCAGAAATAAGACCAGGAGCTGACTATGGCTCAGATCATGAACTCTTTATTGTCAAATTCAGATTTAAATTGAAATAAGTAGGGGAAACCACTAGACCATTCAGGTATGACCTAAATCAAATCCCTTGTGATTACACAGTGAAAGTGAGAAGTAGATTCAAGGGATTAGATCTAGTAGAGTGCCTGAAGAACTATAGACCAAGGTCTGTGACATTGTATAGGAGGCAGAGATCAAGACCATCCCCAAGAAGAAGAATTGCAAAAAGTGTATATGTTAGTCTCCATTCGTCCTACCCTTACCTTCCTACCCGTCCCTCCACCCATGTCCACAAGTCTGTTCTCAATGTCTGTGTCTTTATTGCTGCCCTGCAAATAGGTTCATCGGTACCATCTTCCTAGATTACATATATATTCATTAATATATGATATTTGCTCTTCCTTTTTCTGACTTACTTCATTCTGCATAATAGGCTCTAAGTTCACCCACCTTATTAGCACTGACAAATAGTCCACTATATATATGCACCACAGCTTCTTTATCTATTCACTGTCAGTGGACACCTAGGTTGCTGCCATGTCCTGACAACTGTCAATAGTGCTGCAATGAACATTGGAGTACATATGCCTCATCCAATTATGGTTGTCAGGGTTTATGCCCAGTAGTGGGATTGTTGAATCATATGGTAGTTTTATTCCTAGTTTTTTAAAGGAATCTCTATACTGTCTTCCATAGTGGCCGTATCAATTTACATTCCCATTAATAGTCTAGCTCAGCTTTATATCTTGTCAGAACAAAGAACATTAAACAAGTCCAAGATACACGTATTCAAGGTAAAACACACACAGATCAATCACACAAGGCCATCAAGTCACCATGACCTTGGAACTTGAGACAGGATTCTTATCATCAAATGAGTCCCAGCACTGGTACCCCAGGAAGGGAGGCATTTAATCTTTACTTTTAACACGAACATTCTTTACTTTTGGTCCATATGCCTTTTTCTGTAATAATTAAAACTGATGTACAATGTACAATTGATAGGCTACAAATGGGCTATTTTAGTTAGCTTCAAATTCAAGTTGAAATATGTAAAAGCCAGAATAGATTCCTTATATCTCAAAATGTGACTATTTCTCTTACCACCAGCAAGGGGACCCTGGAGCCTGATCTCATCATTCTGTGAATCTATTTTCATCTTTTATAAGTATACATATTAAACTGAATTGAATTCCCATTCCAGGCTGGACTGAGCCTTCCACTGTCCTTCTGTCCTTAGAAATCTTGAGTTAAAGATGCTATGGGAAACTGTTATAAATGGTAACTTGACTGGGGAACCCTGCCTGCCCCTTAGAGTCATACGCTGGTTCCTGAGTAGGCAACACAAGGTGAGCAGGAATCACTCACACTAGAAAGCTGTCTGCATGAGGCTGCTCCCTGCCCCTATTTGCCCTCTCTTCCCTAATCACTTGCCTGCAGACTGGCAGAAAAGGGACAGCCACTGAGGCCTTCTGACCCAAAGAAAACAAGCTCATTCTGCATGGCATGTGACCCCCCTGACATTGAAAATTATACCAGATTTATCCAGCAACTTCCATTAATCATCTGTCTAGATTGCTTGTGTGTCAGTCTTTCAAGTTTCACAGTAAGGCAGATAAAACTCAGAGAGGGACAGTTCACCATTTCTTTTAATAAGTCATTTTAAAATCTGTTCTAAAGCCATGCCTTCCTGTCTGTAAAAAGGGTCCCAGATTAAAAACATGCCTTTTTCTTGGATTCATAAATAGCTTCCCTGCCATACTATATACTATAGGGCAGTCCCCTTCGGGGATGGAGGTATCTGCTACAATGGGGTGGCTTTCTTTTCCTGACTGCCTGGGACTTCCTTAAGCATCACCTCACATTTCTTCCTATGAAATTTGCATCTCAGGGCCTCTGTTTGCCTCTCTGTGCCTACTGGGTCTTTGGGTTTGAGAGGATGTCTCTTGACTGATCATTGCCTGGGAGTCTTCTCTTGTTCAGTTTCAGCTTCCTGAAAGCTTAAATCTGAAGTTACCCAATTTTTGTCCAAACTTTCAAGCATTTCTCAGCCCTGGCTGTCTGAACTCTGCCTAACCTTTACCAATGTTCCACCAAGTTCTTAATGAGATTGTTTCATGTTGTCATGCTAGAAAATTGAAAATGAAAGAGCTTTGATTTCTTAGAGGAATCACATAAGGGAGTCTGTGCATTCGCTTTTATTCTTTATCTTCTAATTAGAAGACTGGAGTTTTTTAAGCAGAAAGAATGAAGAGATGAAAGATTATTATTACAAAGACAGTATTTCAACCTTCACACTTTTTCCCTCTTTCACATTTATTCGCACCTTCACAGGACTCTAATTTACAATTAAGAAACCTAAAATGCTTTTTACTCATAAAGAAACCAAAAGATCCATGTCGTTCAGAGAAGAGTTTTGAAAAATTTGGAAGGCGTCCCTGCCCCAAACTGCTAGTAACATTCAGCCCATCCCCTCCCTAAGCAGCCTACCCAATCGACCTGACCTCCTTACTCATTCTTGAGGCAGCTAACTGAGCTTCCCCCTACTGTCTCTATCAATAATCCATGATATTTTAGGAGGAGACTTTATGGATCCAGATGTCCACCTGCCACCAAGAACTCTTATACCTCAAATATTCCTCATTTTGTGCAGACATCTCCATCCCATAAAGACTTGACACTCTCCTTATCTAAAGATGCCCCAACCTTGGGGCATCCCATATGGTTCTGAATTCTAGAATCTTATATATCTCACTTCTTTAACCGAGAATCAAGTGCCACCTTGTAAATCACTCCACATGTAAAGGCTCTATTCTCCAAACATTTTTAAAAGTTTAAAAAAGTTATATATATATATATATATATATATATATATATATATATATATATATATATATATATATATATATATATATATATATAAAGTAGAACTAAATATATAAAATGTCAGAATAAGATTAGGGTTAGGGTGTGTATGTATATATACGTGTCTATATATACAGACAAATAGATACACGATAGATACAAGCACATTGTGTAGATGATATAGATATAGGCATGGATATAAGCATAGACAGATTACCAGGTGGTGCAGTGGTAAAGAACCTGTCAGGAAAGCAGAAGACATGGATCAATTCCTGGGTCAGGAAGATCCCTGGAGAAGGAAATGGCAACCCACTCCAGTATCCTTGCCCGGGAAATCCCATGGACAGAGGAGTCTGGTGGGCTATAGTGCATGGAGTCACAAAAAGTTGGACACAAAGTAGCATCAAAACAACAGCAAAAATAGATACAGATATGCATTGCATCCTTTCTAACATCATGAACAAAGAAAGAACACTGAAGGCTGTGAAGAAAACCAAACATTCATAGAGCTCTTCTACCATTTACTAAACACCACTAAGCCTTTAAAAATACTATCTCTATTATCTCAAGAAATTAATTATCTGGCTGGCCAAAATCCAAGCTTTTGACAACACTCTTTGTTAGTGAGTGTGTGGGAAAAAACTGGACCTCTCATGCGTTGCTGGTGGGGGTGAAAACTGGCTCAAGGCCCATGGAAGTCAATTTCGCAATTGACATTCAAGCAAAATCACTTCTATCCTTTTGATCCAGCAATCCCTCTTCTGGAAATTTAACCTACAGATACTTTTTCAAGTGTGTGAAATGGCATATGTTCAAGTTTATTCATTGTGACTTTACTTGTATGAGATTAGAAAAAAATCTAAAAAAGCCTATCAACGCGAGCCTTACGAAATGAATTATGGCACAACTCGACAATGAAATTCTGTGCAACTGAAAAAAGAATAATGAAACTCTTTATGTGCTGAGATGGAAAGATGAGCTCTAAGATAGACTATTATTTAAAAAAGGCAAAGTGCAAGGCAGTGTATATAACATGCATTTGTATTTGCTTGTATTTCTATAAAGACATTCAGGTGGAAGACACAAGTGACCAATTATATTCTAGTGGCAGGTCTAGGCAGACAGAATATAAGGTATAGAAATCAAAATTTCCCTGCATATTTTCACATGGATTATTTTCTGATCCTGTGAAAATATTGTTGTTGTTGTTTGTTAGTAAGCCATGCCCAACTCTTTTTCAACCCAGGGACTGAAGCCCACCAGTTTCCTCTGAAGCCTGGAGTGGGTTGCCATTTCCTTCTCCAGGGGATCTTCCTGACTGAGGTATTAAACCTGTGCCTCTTTCATTGGCAAGCAGATTCTTTACCACTGAGTCACCTGGGAAGACCATTCAAAATTCAAATTTAAACTCCAAGCATTGTCTATATTTGAAATCATACTCTTAAAACCTATTGAGGGACTTCCAGTTCAGACAAGATGGTTTAAACTTGTTTCTCCCTGATCTCCATTGCTAAATAAACTCTCACCTTGGAAAACAACACAAGAAGTAGCCAAGGACAACTCTGAAACCAGAAAAGAGGAAAGTCACATGGTGTGTGACCTCAGGATTGAAGAGAGAACACAGTAGCAGTGCGCCTGCACCCTTGTCTTGGCCCAAGAAGGTGACTCAAGTCCAGCATTTCCTGACCCTAGTCTAGCAAGAAGGCAGCCCAGGTGAGATCTCCTCTTCCTTCCCTGACCACATTGAATCAAAAGAGATTACCTCTGACAACAGAGCTCCTGTCCAAGGTTACGAACCTCCATCCATAGTTCTTCAGGCACTCTGTCCACCAGACCTAGTCACTTGAATCTATTCATCACCTCCACTGTATAATCATAAGGGCATACCTGAATAGTCTAGTGATTTTCCTACTTTCTTCAATTTGTGCTTGAATTTTGCAATAAAAAACTGATGATCTGGGCTACAGTCAGCTCCCAGTCTTGTTTCTGCTGACTGTATAGATCTTCTCCATCTGCGGGTACAAAGAATATAACATACTTCGGTATTGACCATCTGTGATGTCCATGTGTAAAGCCATCTCTTGTGTTATTGGAAGAGGGTGTTTGCTATGACCAGTGCCTTCTCTTGGCAAAACTCTATCAGCCTTTGCCCTGCTTCATTTTGGCCATGGGATAACTTGGCGGACAGCCTGAAGAGGCGTTGGCAGGCTGGGAAGTGGCTTCTCAGAGATCACGGAGGAGGAAGTCGGGTAGTGACTAGCATCCCCAGTTCCCAGTGAGGAGTTGGAGGACAGGAAAAGTGGTAGCGGCAGATTGGCTTCAGGACGGCCAGGGACTACTGGACAGAGGAGAGGCAGGGATGCCTTCTGCTCCCAGGCAGCAGATCAGCCCCAGAGCAAATCTATGGGCTTCCAAGTCAGTACTAATGGTAAAGAATCTGCCTGCCAAAGCAGGAGACACAGAGACATGAGTTTGATCCCTGGGTTGGGAAGATTCCCTGGAGGAGGAAATGGCAACCCATTCCGGTATTCTTGCCTGGAAGATTCCATTGACAGAGGAGACTGTGGGCTACAGTCCATGGGGTTGCAAAGTATCAGACATGACTGAGTGTCTAAGCACATACAGTGGAATCTCTAAAAATGATATAGATGATCTTATTTGCAAAGCAGAAATAGAAAGCAGCTGATTCTTAAGCATCCTGTCAGGTTGCTTGCTTTGGGATCAGTATCTGTCCTGGAGGTACTACCTGGCTTGCTAGCATCTTTCGGCATGGGAAATGACTGTTAACCCTGATAGTGAAGGTGACCCCTTTCCCTGGCCATTTGCTGTTAGTGAGGCTGCTGATGGACCCCCTTTTGGTACTTGAAAACTTATCTGAGCACTAAAAAATTGCTTTCCAATTGTGGTGCTGGAGAAGAATTTTAAGAGTCCCATGGAATACAAGATTAAGCTAGTCAATCCTAAATCCAAAGGGGAGGGATATATATGGTAAATAACCCATCTGCCATTTAAGGAGACATAAGAGAAGTGAGTTCAATCCCTGGGTCAAAAAGATCCTCTGGAGGAGGACACAGCAACCCACTTCGGTATTCTTGCCCAGAGAATCTCATGGACAGAGGAGCCTGGTGGGTTACAGTCCATAGGGTTGCAAAGAGTCAGACACGACTGAAGCAACTTAGCACTGCATATATTTATGTGTATATATATATTTATATATATATATATACATATTAGCTATATACACATATACAGCTGATTCATTTTTATGTGCAGTAGAAATGAATACAACTTTGTAAAGCAACTATATTCCAATACAATTCTTTTTAAAAATAATCAAATGCTCTATTTATCCAGAAACACAAACTGTAATACACACTTCTGGGATTCAACTGAATAGAGAAAAAGGCAACAACCTTATTCCTCCACACATGCCTTCCCTTTCCACAGGTCCTCAGCTGCCACTAGTCTTTTAGAATCTCATCTTTCAATGAAAATTGAAATATTGCTGCCCATTTTAACCTGAGATTTTTAAATTCTTGTACTGGGTATATATTTTGTGATATAAAGGAATCATAAGAATGTATCACCCATGAGTGAGAAAATAATCCCAAGAAGTCTTACCCAAGATTGAACCCAAAGGCAAGTAAATTATGTTCATTAAATAAAATTTTAAAGCAAGTAATAAGACAAATGTAGAGTTCTGTTTTCACTGCATGAACTATCACATGTTCAGCACCTTAGTCACACCAGAGGAGCTGATGAGGATAACACTGTGATAAGTGTTACCATTAAGGTGCTACACAAACCTGAATGATGCCAACTGTGTCCAGGGGAATTGTATCATGTGAAGCAGAAGGATGATATGTCAGGCAGAAGTGTGACTAGTATAATAAGGGAAGTAAGTCAGACAGAGAAAAACAGATAACTGTATGATATCACCTACAGGTAGAATCCAAAATATGACACAAATGAACTTTTCTATGAAACAGAAACAGACTCACAGACATAGAGAACAGATTTGTGGTTGCCACTGGGGAGGGGTTAGTGGAGGGAGGGATTGGGAGTTTTGGATTAGCATATGTAAACTAGCACATATAGAATGGATAAACAATAAGGTCCTACTGTATAAAACAGAGAACTATATTCAGCACGTATGCTAAGCCATAATGGAAAAGTATATGAAAAAGAATATATATATTGTGAATCACTGAAGAATATATATATATTCATATATATGTGTATATATATATAGAGATAGATAGATAGATAGATAGATAGATAGAGAGAGAGAGAGAGAGAGAGAGAGAGATACTGAATCACTTTGCTGTATACCAGAAGCATAAGCTGGAATCAAGATTGCTGGGAGAAATATTAATAACCTCAGATATGCAGATAACACCACACTTATCCCAGAAAGCAAAGAGGCACTAAAGAACCTCTTGATGAAGGTGAAAGAGGAGAGTAAAAAAAGCTGGCTTAAAACTCAATATTCAAAAAATGAAGATATGACATCTGCTCCCATCACTTCATGGCAAATAGATGGGGAAACATTGAAACAATTACAGACTTTATTTTCTTGGGCTCATAAATCATGCCAATGGCAACAGCAGCCATGAAATTAAAAGATGCTTGCTCCTTAGAAGGAAAGCTATGACAAACCTAGACAGCATATTAAAAAGCAGAGATATTATTATTTTCCCAACAAAGGTCCATATAGTCAAAGCTACGGTTTTTCCAGTAGTCATGTATGGATGTGAGAGTTGAATTGATGCTTTTGAATTGTGGTGTTGGAGAAGACTCTTGAGAATCCCTTGGACTGCAGGGAGATCAATCCAGTCCATCCTAAAGGAAATCAGTCCTGAATATTCATTGGAAGGACTGATGCTAAAGCTGAAGCTCCAGTACTTTGGCCTCTTGATGTGAAGAGCTGACTCATTGAAAAAGACCCTGATGCTGGGACATATTAAAGGTAGGAGAAGGGAACAACAGAGAACAAAATTGCTGGATAGTATCACTGGCCCAATGGACATGAGTTTGAGCAAACTCTAGGAGATGGTGAAAGACAGGGAAGCCTGTACAGTCCATGGGATTGCAAAGAGTCAGACACAACTGAGTGACTGAACAACAACAGAAGCTAACAGCTATAAATTGCAAATCAACTATGCATGCATGCTTGCTAAGTTGCTTCAGTAGTGTCTGACTCTTTGCAACCCTATGGAGTGTAGCCCTCCAGGCTCCTTTGTCCATGGGATTCTTCAGTCAAGTACACTGGAGTGGGATGTCATGCCCTCCTCCAGGGAATCTTCCCTACTCAGAGATCAAACCCACATCTCTTATGTTTCCTGTATTGGTAGGCAGGTTCTTTACCGCTAGCACCACCTGGGAAGCTCAAATCAACTAAACCTCAATTTAAAAAAAGAAAAAGAAAAGCAGAAGTTACAAGGTAGAAATTTCTAAACACAAAGAAAACAATGGAAGCATAACTAAAATAACTAAGTATGGTTAAAGGAGATGAATACAGGTACAGCACTGACAAATGGGCAACCTGGAATAATCTGTTTTATGTGTCAAATAAGCTGAACTATAGTCCTCACAGCTGTGAAGGTATTTTGTAGATATGAAGAAAGTCCATAGTCAGCCAATTCTAAGTAATATAAATTATCTTGAAAAATCTGGATGGATCTATTTTAATCAATTGAATGGCCTTAAGAGCAGAATAGAGGCTTCCCTGAAGAAGAAATCGCCTCCAAGAACTGCAATTTCAGCTCCGCCTTATATTCCGCCCACCCTTCCTGACTGTCTGCCCTGTGGACTGCAGACATGCCAGACCAATTCTCTCAATCATATATACCATTTTGTGGTAAGAAATCTCTCAGTATCTACCTCTTCCTGGTTCTGGTTGCTGGGACTTTGCCTGACTGATTCCAACTTTGTTTCTTATCATTATTCCTCTAACCCCAACTTATGTGGGTCACTGCCTTTCACCCTTTATTCTAACCTTGCCCCACTTCCTCTGCTATACAGATCACACTAAGAGACCAGGTTTTGCTCAAATGCAGCACCACCGAGCTCTCCCTCTCTTCCTGTCTCATCTTGTCTTGCATGCCTTGTGCCTGTATTTCTGTCTTCAACTTTATTCAGCTTATTCTTTGATCCTATACAATCTTGCATTATTTTTTGAGTGGATAATAGAGATTTCTTCTCCCATCCACCATTGTTGCTAGTTTTAAAGATCTTGAGAACAGAATAGAATCTTCAGGTTGCTTTAGTATAATTCTGGTGGACCCAAAGCAGATACGTATTTATACATGACTGATGTAAACATATTTTATGTGGAAGGGTGATCTGAAAACAGGGGAGATTTACTAGACTTCATGCTAAATGAAAATAAACATCTCAAATAAATCTCAACATAATAGCAGCCAGAATAGATTGTGTAATCATCTATGTTTACTAACTTGGAAACCAATTACAATGGTTATACTATGAGAATGAAAAGTATACATATATTGGGTCAGTAGCTTAGTCGTGTCTGACTCTTTGCAACCCCATGGACTCTATAACACACCAGACTCCTCTGCCCATAGGATTCTCCAAGCAAGAATACTGGAATGGGTTGCCATTTCCTTCTCCAATATATATATTAATTATATACAATTATATAACTATGTTAAAGCACATTCTTGCTTTGATTACTATGTAAGTACCTCCTGGAATCCAGTGATTTCAAGAACTGTGATGCCATCAACGTCTTACTTTATTCCAGGCAACTGAGAAAATGATGGTATGTCCTATTCTTTGGGGGACTTGTAAAAACTGTGCAAGGAGACCTTACCTGGCAGGCTGTCCATGATAGAGTCATTGCAGATACAACAAAGACTAACTACAGAATGTTGGAAGGAGGTAGATTGCATCTTCTAAGAGAAATCTTCTAGCCATCAGAGAAGCAAAATGTATTAATTAACCTGTTTCTAAAGCATCAACTTGAGGAAGGATGCATGTAACATATGAAAATGACTTGTACTAAAATGTCCCTTCTAAACAGAAATTAATATTTGTTACCAATCTAAAATTTATCCATAAAAGATCAGAAAAAGCAAAAGTGTGGAGGATTGATGAAGCAGAATAAATAAAGTGAGTGTGTCTTACTTATATAGGCACCACACTAGATGCTCTAGATGTAATGTCTTATTTCATCATCAAAAATTCCTAAGACACTGATGATATTATTTCTCCACTTAGAAATGAGAAATCAAGCTTCAGAGAAGTTGATTAAGTTTTCCCAGGTCACTCAGTGAATAACTGCTAGAACCTAGAACTGAATTCAAGCCAGACTAATTTTCAAAATCAATTTTCTTTTCATACACCTCCATAAAAAGTGTTTAAACACATTTAATTTCTACTTATTTTCACAATCCCCTAGGGGTGTTATTATTAAGATGTTATTAAGAAGAGGTGCCAAGAATACACAGAAGAACTGTACAAAAAAGGTCTTCACGATCAAGATAATCACGATGCTGTGATCACTCACCTAGAGCCAGACCTCCTGGAATGTGAAGTCAAGTGGGCATTAGGAAGCATCACTATGAACAAAGCTAGTGGAGGTGATGGAATTCCAGTTGAGCTATTCCAAATCCTGAAAGATGATGCTGTGAAAGTGCCGCACTCAGTATGCCAGCAAGTTTGGAAAACTCAGCAGTGGCCACAGGACTGGAAAAGGTCAGTTTTCATTCCAATCCCAAAGAAAGGTGGTGCCAAAGAATGCTCAAACTACTGTACACTTGCACTCATCTCACACGCTAGTAATGTAATGCTCAAAATTCTCCAGGCCAGGCTTCAGCAATACGTGAATCATGAACTTCCTGATGTTCAAGCTGCTTTTAGAAAAGGCAGAGGAACCAGAGATCAAATTGCCAACATCCCCAGGATCTTCAAAAAAACAAGAGAGTTCCAGAAAAACATCTATTTCTGCTTTATTGACTATGCCAAAGCCTTTGACTGTGTGGATCACGATAAACTGTGGAAAATTCTGAAAGAGATGGGAATACCAGACCACCTGACCTGCCTCTTGAGAAACCCATATGCAGGTCAGGAAGCAACAGTTAGAACTGGACATGGAACAACAGACTGGTTCCAAATAGGAAAAAGAGTATGTCAAGGCTGTATATTGTCACCTTGCTTATTTAACTTATATGCAGAGTACATAATGAAAAATGCTGGGCTGGAAGAAGCACAAGCTGGAATCAAGATTGCCAGGGGAAATATCAATAACCTCATATATGCAGATGATACCACCCTTATGGCAGAAAGTGAAGAAGAACTAAAGAGCCTCTTGATGAAAGTGAAAGAGGAGAGTGAAAAAGTTGGCTTAAAGCTCAACATTCAGAAAACTAAGATCTTGGCATCCATTCCCATCACTTCATGGCAAATAGATGGGGAAAGAGTGGAAATAGTGGCTGATTTTATTTTTCTGGACACCAAAGTCATGGCATATGGTGATTGCAGCCATGAAATTAAAAGACACTTACTCCTTGGAAGGAAAGTTATGACCAAACTTGGGAGCACATTAAAAAGCAGAGATGTTACTTTGTCAACAAAGGTCAATCTAGTCAAGGCTATGGTTTTTCCAGTGGTCATGTATGAATGTGAGTGTTGGACTATAAAGAAAGCTGAGTACCAAAGATTTGATGCTTTTGAACTGTGGTTTTGAAGAAGACTCTTGAGGGTGCCTTGGACTGCAACGAGATCCAACTAGTCGATCCTAAATGAGATCAGTCCTGGGTGTTCTTTGGGAGAATTGATGTTGAACCTGAAACTCCAATACTTTGGTGACCTGATGCAAAGAGCTGACTCATTGGAAAAGACCCTGATGCTGGGAAATATTGAGGCCAGAAGGAGAAGGTGACGACAGAAGATGAGATGGTTGGATGGCATCACTGACTCAATGGAAATGACTTTGGGTGGACTCTGGGAGTTGGTGATGGACAGGGAGGCCTTGCATGCTGGGGTTCATGGGTCACAAAGAGTCGGACACTACTGAACGACTGAACTGAACTGAACTGAAGGATGTTATTGGACCCACGACTTTTTTTTTTTAAGTAGAAGCATGAGAGCGTGTGTCCTTCCTCAGCCTGTGAACACCAGGGATCCCCAGTTTGCAAGTTATGTTACTGTTATTCCGTTGAATGCCCATTTAGACAACATGCAGCAATAAAATCAGATGTTAGCAGACAGATTCACTGGCTTCCTCTTCCAGTCATCACAGCCGTGGGATCAGAGAGACAGGAGTGAGGGGATGATTGCCAAGGTTTTCATCATCACATTAGCTGCCAGAAGGAAATCTGTGCTGCCAAAAATTGACTTTGACAGCTCTTCTGTTGACAGACTAATAAACTCAGTTACACGTCCTGCTATGACGATGGACAGCTTTATTTTCATTTTATGTTTTCAACATATATTTACTTATCCAAACATTCCGTTTCAGCTAGTATCTTAAAATCACGCACTATAACTGTGCTGACAGAAAGAAGATTTACTGGCCAGTTTGAGAGCTAACAGGGGACTTGATGTGGGGATATTTAAGAAATGTGCTTTGAATTCAAAGCAGGAGCCTCAGTTCTTCCATCCAATTAAAAAGGAAGCCTAATGGTTGCCGTGGGTGTGTCAGATTATTTATTGTTTTCTGCTTCCTTTCAATGCAGAAAATATACAACTATACCTTAAGGAAGTGCCAAGTTGAAAATCAGAATTCCATTCACTCAGCCCTTGTTTTGTGTGTGCAGTGTGCCTGATCTAGTACTCGGTCTCAGGGACAGATGCATGAAAACCTAAAGTGCCTGACCTCGAGGAGCCAAAGAAAGATCCAAAAGTGAATTATGGCAGCCACTTATGCACATGAAAGTTACTCAGGCAAAATGCTGGGGCAGGATAAAGAATCATCTGGAATAAAAGTAAGGAAGAAAGTTCAGGGTCTAAAGAATGGAGTGATACTTCTACAAAATTGTACATCACTCTACTTCAATAAGAATAAAATAACACATTTGACATAAAAAAGAATGGAGTGATAAACCCGACTCAATGTTCTGTGGTAACCTAAATGGGAAGTAAATTCAAAAAAAGAGGGGATATATGTACATGTATAACTGATTCATTTTGCTGTATAGCAAAAAATAACACAGCATTGTAAAACAACTATACTTCAATAAAAATTAAAAATAATCTAATGCATTTAAGGAATGAATAGTCAGTGAGTACTAGCATAACTTGATCCATATGGGAATGCAACTGAAAATATTGGGGTTTAGGAGGATGCCATATGATGAGCAGTCACACTTACTGAACTGTGTTTGTTAGTCACTCAGTCGTGTCCGCCTCTTTGCAACCCCATGGACTGTAGCCCACCAGGCTCCTTTGTCCATGGGATTCTCCAGGCAAGAATACTGGAGTGGGTTGCCATTTCCTTCTCCAACTGAACTGAGAAGCAGAGATTTTCTCAATGAGATAGTGGGGATAACATAGGATTTGAAGTTGAGCAGTAATAGACTCAGAATTTCTTTTAGAAAATAAGTTACCAAAAAAAAGTGTTAGTCACTCAGTCATGTCTGACTCTTTGCAACTCCATGGACTGCAGCCTTCCAGGCTCCTCTGTCGGTGGAATTCTCCAGGCAAGAATACTGGAGTCAGCTACCATGTCCTCCTCCAGGGGATTTTCCCCACACAGGGGTAGAAACCAGATCTCCTAATTGTAGGTAGATTCTTTACTATCTGAACCACTAGGGAAGCCCAAGTAACAAAAAAGCCAAATCAACCTTAGAATTTCACTAATAATTCATGTTTTCTGGAGCATGATATAACTGGAGAACCTTTTGAAGGATACTCACACTGACAAAGTCAGAGACAATAAGAACATCCAGGTTTGAGTCCTACTCATCTTATCGTTGAACATTCTTGGGCTCTCCATCTTAAATTACCCTTGGGTCCTTCCTATGAATACTTACTTTGTCCTCATCAAGGTTGTCATGGGAACAAAATGATGCAAATGTATAGGAAGAAGGAATCTGTGAGGAAGGATTAGAATCATACTTGTCAAAGGGATTTCACGCCCACTGATTCATGAGTTTATTCCAGTTGCAATAAGGGACAGAGTCTATTATTTTCCTCTGTTATAAGGCACAAGGAGGGATCAAATCTGTGACATTACTTGCCATAAGTCATAGTGTTATTGCGTTACAGAATTTCAATGGATAAAGGGATATTTTCTAAATTTTATCTCTGAATTACATACGCAAAATATGTCCACAGCCTTCAAACTGAGCACACTGAGAAGTCCTTTCTTTCATGACAATTCACAAAGTCCAACCTCACTCTATTATTTAAAATAGAATTGGTAAACTGTATTAAGCAGTCACACTTTCTCTTATTATCTTATTGTTCATTATTCTTATTATTCTTTTAGTTGATTCATTCCAAATAATAATCACAGCAGTTCAACTCAACCACAAGCTTCAACGGAAGTAGGCAAGAGCTTGAAATATCTGAGACCTTCATACCCCTTATGTTTCCATTTTTCGCTTTTCAAGATTATAAAAGTAACAACATGAAAGAGTACTCGGTATTGTCTAAACCATAGTCAAGAGATGGGCAAATATAATCTTAGCTAGAATATCAGAAAGTGGCAAAGGTGAGAAAATGAAACTTTACAGTATGATAACAAGCTATTGTAAAGTGTGACATCACACTATGGGAAGTCAACACATTTGTTCTGAGTCATACAACGGGAGCAAATCAAAACTTCTTTCATAGTGACCATATATAATCTATGATAATCAACACTGTACTCCTGAAGAATATAGGTTACAAGAAATATGTGATTTGCCTAAGGTCATTTATGACAGATAGATTTGACTCAGGCCTTTTGAGCCTAGACTGGGCTTCTTTCTATGACATTTATCTCTCTATTACAACTTCACCAATGGCAACACATGTGCCAGACTCTAATATCTGTTTAGTAACCTACAATGTAAAGTGTTCTATAGCCTTACAATGTGGTAGCATAGGAACACAAATTATTGAAATGCTTACATGAAAAATATACCAAAACTTTCACAAACATAATTTTATACATATAATAGATACCATTTAACATGGCAATGCCAGATCCCAAATATTATGCAAGATATTTTTAATCTCTTGCTTCCAATCTATATAGTAACTGTTTAAATAAGATTTTATTGTTTTAAAGATCAAGCAACTGAGGCTGAAAAATGGTAAATAACTTGTCCAAGACTAGAAAGCTATAAATATAATATAGATCTGTCTAGCTCCAAAGCTGAGGCACAGATGGAAAACGTGTCTTCATATATTAAGTTTAATATGTATGTATCCAGTCCAGATTACTTCTAACTCATGAGATATACCAAAGCTTTCTATTTCTATGGCAAATAGTCTTTTTTTGATTGAAATACGTTAGAAATAGATGTACATTTTTCCCATTCAGTGTTCAGAGTAAATATCAATGGTTTCCAAAGAAAGACAACATCAACAATTAAATTATCCTTAGTTAATTATCTACTTTCATATTTTGGGATCTTTTGTTGCTTCTAAGGATTTGGAATAAAGTAATTCTTGTGATTACATTTTTTTGCACATTGTCAAACCGACGCAAGCATTTTGAAATTAGCTTTACTGCAGCTTCAGCTAATGAGGGGAAGGGGAGGTGGAGGGAAAGATGGAGAGAAAGAGGAAGGAAAGACCAAATGAAACAACTCACCATGGAGGAAATGACTGTGGGAAACTTAAATCGTTAATGATGTGTTCAAAAGGAAGAGAATCGATCCGAGGTGAATATGCAGCCTTCGTTCCTCCTACTGTTTAAGCAGAAGTCTTTGTATCCGTTTGTTTATAATCCTACCATGTTTCATAAAACATTTAAGCATGATCTTTATTCTACTGTGCATGCTAAGTTGCTTCAGTTGTGTCTGACTCTTTGTGATCCTGTGGACCAAGGTCCTCTGTCCATGGGATTCTCCAGGCAAGATTACTGGAGTGGGTTGCCATGACCTTCTCCAGAGGATCTTTCTGACCCAGGGATTGAACCCATGTCTTTTATGTCTCCTATATTGGCAGGCGGGCTCTTTATCACTAGCACCAACTGGGAAGCCAGTTTCTTCCACTTAGAGATGTTTGAATGTGATAAAGAAATGCTTTTGAACCATTTAAAACTGAGTTCAATCCCACTTCCACCAGCTTTGTGGCTTTAAGCATTAGTATAATGCTAAATCGTTTCAGTTGTGGCCGACTCTGTGCGACCCCATAGACAGTTGCCCACCAGGGTCCTCCGTCCCTGGGATTCTCCAGGCAAGAATACTGGAGTGGGTTGCCATTTCCTTCTCCAGTGCATGAAAGTGAAAACGGAAAGTGAAGTCGCTCAGCCGCATCTGACTCTTAGCAACCCCATGGAGTGCAGCCTACCAGGCTCCTCCTTCCATGGGATTCTCCAGGCAAGAGTACTGGAGTGGGGTGCCATTGCCTTCTACAGATGACTCTTTTTGCAAAGTGGAAATAGAGACATAGAGATAGAAAACAAATAGGTGCACATCAAGGGGAGAGAAGGGGGTGGGATGAATTGGGATATTGGGGCTCACATATATACACTACCATGTATAAAATAGATAACCAATGAGAAACTACTGTATAGCACAGGAGAAAGAAAGAAGGTTCAATCTGTTTGTAGGACATATATTAAGCTAACCTTAAAAATGTATTCTGATATCCTGTAGGTACAGACAAATGCTATTTGATTCCACTTATATGAGGTACACAGAACAGTCAAATTCATAGAGTCAGAAAATCCGTTGGTAGATACCAGGGGCCAGAGGGGTAGGGACGGGGGATGAGGAGTTCATATTGAATGTGTACACAGTTTCAGTTTAGGAAAGTGAAGAATTCTAGAGATGGATATTAGTGAGAGTTGCACAACAATGTTACTGTACTTAGCATCACTGCACTGCACAGTCAAATATGGTGAAGATAGCACAATTTATATTATGCTACTTTTATCACAATAATTTCTTAAAATGTTTACATTCATTGATTCTCAGCCAGTAGGGACCAGATATAAACAAACGAACAAACAAAAAATGGCAGTTTGGGAAGAAAAACAGGAACTAAATATTTATATTTGATATGGTGGAATTAATTACGTGCGAGTGTGTGGGTACTAAAGGGGCAAAGAGAAGCAGCATCTAGGAAAGATCTGGGTAGGCTTCACGCTGGAGGTAACAAAGTTGCTGGAGCAAAGAAAGCATAAGAACATGTGAAGACCCTGTTGTTTGAAGAGGTCACAGTCCAACAAGGTCAGGGCGAAGGATGCGAAGGAGCCTCAGAGAGTGAGGTGAACTGTGTAAACTGCCCAGTACAGTGCATTACACTTAAAAGAAGCTCAGTGAGCATTCTTTCTCTTGCCCTTAGGCTGTGCCTTGAGTGAAACTGAAACATTGTCTATGCTTATCCTTATTTCAAATCATTCCTTTGGTTCTCACCCTTGAAAAACACTCTCCTAAGACTTCTCTGCCTACCAAGTCCAGTCCTTGTGTTCAGGCCTGGTCGATCCTCCAACAAGCCTTCCACATCAGTTCAGTATCTTCTGATCTCCCTTTTTACAGACTAACAGGCACCTTGCAATCAGACTCAAGCACATGACTGCACACCTCCTTGAATTACCCGTTTATTAACATATGCAAAGATATCAGTCCTTCCTCCTGAAGGAGAGGAAAATCATTCCAATGGCATATAATGATTTTGAATCACCTGAATCCTGACAACACTTAGACAGTTAACAAGCAACAAATTCTCTTGAAAAAAGAATACTCCAACAAAGTTGATGGGACTGTAAATTGGTGCAGCCATCATGCAAAACAATATGGAGGTTTTCAAAAAAATGAAAAATAGAGTTGTCCAGCTACACCAAAAATGATCCAGCAATACCACTCTTGCACTTATATCTGGACAAAACTCTAATTTGAAAAGATGCATGTACCCCTATATTCATAGCAGCACTATTTACAATAGCCAAGACATAGAAACAACCTAAATGTCCATCAACAGGTGAATGGGTAAAGAAGATGTTGTGTGTATTCAGTTGCACAGTCGTGTCTGACTGTTTTGCAACCCATGGACTGTAGACCACCAGGTCCTCTGCTCACGGGATTCCCAAGGCAAGAATACTGGAGTGGGATACCATTTCCTTCTCCAGGGGATCTTCCCAAACCAGGGATCGAATCCACATCCCTGGCATCTCCTGCATTGGTAGGCAGATTCTTTACCATTGGCACCACCTGGGAAGCCCAAAGAAGATGTAGTACATATATACAATGGAATAATCCCCAACCATAAAAAAGAATGAAATAATGCCATTTGCAGGAACATGGATGGACCTAGAGATTACCATACTAAGTGAAGCAAACCAAAGACAAATATCATATGGTATTGTTTGTATGTAGAATATAAAAAATGATACAAATGAACTAATTTACAAAACAGAAACAGATTCACAGACATCAAAAACAAACTTAAGGTTGCCAAAGGGTAAGGAAGAAGGAATACATTAGGAGTTTGGGATTAATATGCACACACTACTATACATAAGTAAACAGCAAGCTTCTACTGTATGGCACAGGGAACTATATTCCAGATGAGATTGGGCATATTCAGGGTGGCATGGCCATAGACATGAACTATATTCAATATTTTATAATAACCTATAATGGAATAAAGAATCTTATTAAGAATATGTGCATGTGTGTGCATGTGTAACTGAATTACTTTCCTTTATATCTAAAACTAACACAACATTGCAAATCAACCATAGTTCACTAAACAATTAATTAGTTAAAAATAAATTTTACAAAACAGTGTCTTTCTTTCACTTGCGGTATTTTTCTCCAATTTCTTACTTAAAAATCCATCCAGTCATTCAGCTATGACCCTTCACCATGATGAAAAAGTAATCTTGGGAACATCACTTCGATATTTCTGTTTATAATCTAATCTCAGAACACTTCTCTTCTGCTTTTTAGTTTATTGTTTTTCTTATTTCTCCCCTTTTCTTTTCTCACGCTTCCCTCTTTAATTGTATCTCAGTTGTATGTCTTCTTGAGACCCTTAAAAGTCTTGGAAGTGAAGTTTTACATTGGAGGTACCAGACTTATTGACCAATATCTGATTGACTTCATCTACTCAAAAGGTTTCAACAACTATATACCCAGTGATTCTGATCTTCCCCTTGGACAACCTGGTTCTGGGATGTCTAGGTACTACTGCACTGGGTATCGCCTCAGGCAAACATCATGTCCCAAACTGAACTGAAGATGGCATCTGCAAAGTCTTCTCCTCTGTCTCCACATCCTCTCTCTGTTCAAATGATCCGAAACGTTGCATTTGCCAGGCACCAGGCTAAATACTTTACGGGGATTCTTTTATCTAATCCTCATGATACTTCCATGAGGTGGCTGCTAGTCTTAGCCAAGTATCACAAATGAGGACATTAAAGCACACAAAGCTCAGATAACTTGCCCTAGGTTATACATTTTGTAAGTTGCAGAGCCTGGATTTGACGCAAGGCTGTCAGGCACAGACCAACCTGGGGACTTAGTCACCGCATCCTTCATTCATGAAGTCTTCCAAGTTACAAAGCTAAAAGTCATCCTCTCTGCCGTATTTTATTTAGTTTGTCTTCAAGTCTGTTTGATCCAATTATATATATTTATATATATATATATATATATATCTCTCTTTCAAGTAAGGTCCCTTCTTTCCAGCTTGTTCTTACTCTCATTATTTGCTGCTCACACATTTGCAAATAGCATTGTATTTCTCCCTTGCACCCAACACATACCCGCCTTGTACCTTGACACCCGGCCTGAAGTTGTCTTCCAACTTCAGTGCATGCTCTACAATACCATCACAGTTAAAATCCCAAAAAGAAACTGATAAGTAAAACAACAACGACAAAATAATTATTAGCAAGTTAATTCTCAGTATGTAAACATAACCAAAATACCATGGCTGGCTTCAAGGTGCTCAACAGAGAAACAAGCTCCTTTTCAATGAATCACCTATCTTCTCTTCTGTCTGAAAATCCTGCCTCCCTCCATTTCCCCCTAGATTCCAGCTGCGCTAAGCATCTCATCATCCTCTCTGCTGCATGAACTTTCACGTATCTCTCATTCTTCAACATGTCCTTTTTCTTTCTCATCTCTCAAGCTTCTGCTCAAGTGTCAATTATTGTGAAAACTTTCTCACCTCCCCCAGAAAGGGACAGTACTCTCACCCTAGTAACTCCCCATTACGGTGTGCACCTATCTGATTTATCTACCAGTGTGTATAGCATCATACTGTGTGTATAGTACGATGTGTCAAAGATTAGACAAAAGATTGGTGACATAGAGTAGATTCAGTCACTACCCTGTTCTTCTGGAGTTTCCACTTAATGTCACACCAAATTATCTTTTTTTCTGTTTAACTGTCTGTCTCAATAATTACATAATACACCCTTTATATCACAAATTCCTTGGATATGGTTAGTATAATATAAGCAAGACACAGTTCTTCCCTAAAGCAGTTTATCATCACTGCAGAGGAGTTAATATGAATAAAAATTGTGACACTGAAGGTGGTGGTTAGTGTTATAAAATGAAGCAGGATGTGGATTTGATGATTCATTACTGTTTTTGTTTTTCTTTTCTTTTTCTTCTATATTACATATCTTTTTTAAATTAAATTTTTATTTTTACTTTATTTTACTTTACAATACTGTATTGGTTTTGCTGTACATTGACTTGAATACACCACAGGTGTACATGCATTCCCAAATATGAACCCCCCTCCCACCTCCCTCCCCATAACATCTCTCTGGGTCATCCCCATGCATCAGCCCCAAGCATCCTAGTTACATCTTAGAACACTTGCCGTGGGCATTCAGAGTTAAGCATGGAGATGAATTTTCTTTAGATCTTCTTAGGAAAAAAAAAAAAAAAGTGAGAATACTAGAATATGAGTTAATCTGGGCTAAGAGATATGAGTCCTGCTTGTAAGTAAAACTCCTATTAGCAGAATCCCCTACCCTCTTCCAACCTTTTGTTTCAACTATGAAATATCATGTAGTGAGAGGACCATTTACCTACTGCTAAAACAGCTGAAGTGTTATCCCTCTGTAATGACTACCTTAGAGGCTGATAGCCAGATGACTTGTTATGCTCCCAATCAATACCTGGCTATTGACTGCCCAAAGGGAGAGGCTCTACATAAAGCTTGGAAGAGCAAGAAAGCTGACATCCTTTTGCCAAGCTGAAAAGTGAACACTAGAGGTATTGTTAAGATGTCAGAGAGGCTACGCTGTGAAACAGGATTAGCAAAGGCTGAGAAAGGGTGAAGAGACCTTGCAAAGGGGCCATGTGAATGTGATCAGTGCTGAGAAGATCAAAGATGTCCCCACTCATTAGGTGACATATGGAAGATGAGAAGTAAGTTCTTGGATCATTTACTGAGTCCACTTAATATGAGAGTAATTATCCATTGCGTGGTTACTGACATCAGATGTGTTTTCAAACGGTATTTATTGTTGAATACTGCTGGTAAGTCACTTCAGTCATGTCCAAAATACTGCTGCTAAGTCACTTCAGTCATGTCCGACTCTGTGTGACCCCATAGACGGCAGCCCACTAGGCTCCCCCGTCCCTGAGATTCTCCAGGCAAGAACACTGAAGTGGGTTGCCATTTCCTTCTCCAATGCATAAAAGTGAAGTCGTTCAGTTGTGTCTGACTCTTAGCGACCCCATGGACTGCAGCCCACCAGGCTCCTCTGTCCATGGGATTTTCCAGGCAAGAACACTGGAGTGGGTTGCCATTTCCTTCTCCTGTTGTTGAATGGTTAAATACAATTCTGTGGGGACAATCTTATTCATGTTGTAATTCACCTAAAAACCCTCTTTTTCTTCCATCTAGGATTCATCATGAGGGTCTATAATAATTTCCATTTCAGTGTACAAATATTTTAGTAAAAACACATCCAAAATGGTTTTATAACATATAGTAAACAATTCTGGTTTAGAAGATGAAATAAGATATCTCAAAAAATAGTGATCAGCGTATAAACTGTAGCAAGATTTTAGGAAAACAGGTTGAAATATGAATAAAGACCTTTAAAATGATTCATCATCTTTGACTCAAGAATGCCATTTCTATGCCAGTTCAAGAAAACAAACAAAACAAAAAAAAAACATTTGAGGTTAAAATTTATTTAGGCACAAAGAAGCCCACTGTGGGGTTGGTTATAATAATAAATATTTGGAAACAATACAGGGCTAATCATCCCCCACCCCCAAAAAACATTAAAATGGTTGAATTAAAACAAAGTCATTAAATAGGCTATTTATTATATAGCCATTAAAGTGGTATTTATAGATACTGCAATAACATGTGAAAAGCTTTGGTAATAAAGGGATCTCAGATTTCCCCTAGGGGAAAGTGCTTTATAGGAACACCATTTGGTCTTTAGCAATGAATGAAAAGAACTATTTATTTTCCCTTTCTTGAGCCAGCAAATAAATGCATTGTCCCAAATCACAGTTTATATATATTCTACCATCACATCTTGGCTCTTGCCAATGTTTTCAATAGGCTTCCCTCATTCTTGTATTTAGTTGAATTTGAGCCACCTTTTAAGTGCTAACTTATCCTATTTTCTTTCAGAATGATTTCATTATTATTCTAGAACACAAAACTGTTCTCACCTCTAAGTCTTCTAGAACTGAATTTTCTGTTTGGTATCATGATATTCTACTGGGTGTCAAGCAATATGAAGGACATCCTGAATGTCCCATCACTAAGTTCATATAAAGAGGTTTTCCAAAATGTCTTATTGTTTGAGAAAAGAAGTAAGATATAGGATTTATCTTACTTCCCAGTCAGATTCACTCCATTCCAATCCTAGCTCCTTCATTTGCTATAAATAGTTATGTTACCTTGAGTAACACTTTTGGGCTTCAGTGTGCTCATCTATAAAATGAAGAGAATAATAATATCCATCTCCCTTTATTGTTACATTGTAGATTGATCTATGTATTAAACTCCCATAACCAAATTTCATTTTAATCTTATCTTAGATTCATAATACATCATGATAGACCTATATTAATACATTGAGTACTCAGTAATTTGGCTTCAATTACACAACCTTTTAAACTTGGACATTTTAGAAAACCAATAACCATGGTAACTGTCTCTGGTGACTGGATGATCTGATCAGTGGGTGGGTTGCCAAGACTTAATCTGGACTGAATGCATTTGAGTCAGTTCTGATGAGATGGATGAACATAGAACCCATTACACAGAGTGAAGTGAGCCAGAAAGAGAAAGATAAATATTGTATTCTAACACATATATATGGAACCAAGAAGAAGGGTACTGAAGAACTCTTTTATAGTGCACCAGTGGAGAACCAGACATAGAGAACAGACTTATGGACACGGAGAGAGGGGAGGAGAGGATGAGTCTAGGGAAAGAGTTACATGGAAACTACATTACCATATGTAAAATAGAGAGCCAACGGGAATTTGCTGTATGGCTTAGGAAACTCAAACAGGGGCTCTGTATCAACCTAGAAGGGTGGGATGGGGAGGGAGATGGCAGGGAGATTCAAAAGGGAGGGGATATATGTATACCTATGGCTTATTCATGCTTGACAGAAAACAACAAAATTCTCTAAAGCAATTATCCTTCAATAAAATATAAATTTAAAAAAATCAGGACTGAAAACACTATGTCACCTCCAATTATCCTTCTGGTGAATAGTATGCAGCTCTGGAGATAAAACTACTAGCCAAAACAACTTACAGAGACAATAATGTCTAATGCCAGTTTATTGGACAAATGTTGATCTCACATTTCCTCCTCCTATGGGGACCCTGCCACTGATGGGAAAGACATGTCCTTTACTTATCAACTCTTTCTTAAGTAAGATGTTTTGAACAAAGTGTGTTTGAAAAGTCAAAAAATGTGCATGCCCAAGTTCCTTATGTTTCATCAGATAAAGAGAAAAGAAAATTGAAATGGAATCATGACATATCTACTTGTAATACTGTATCTACTATGCTTAAAGAGTTTGAGAATTCCTATTGTATCATTCCTGAGAGTTCATCATGCCCTCCACTAAGCCAGACCCCTCTGTTAGCCACAAAGCTAGACAGAAAGAAGCAAATTCTTTCTGTCCTAAGTCAGCCCTCAGTTCAGTTCAGTTGCTCAGTTGTGTACGACTTTTTGCAACCCCGTGAATCGCAGCACGCCAGGCCTCCCTGTCCATCACCAAATCCCGGAGTTTACTCAGACTCACGTCCATCTAGTCAGTGATGCCATCCAGCTATCTCATCCTCGGTCGTCCCCTTCTTCTCCTGCCCCCAATCCCTCCCAGAATCAGTCTTTTGCAATGAGTCAACTCTTTACATGTGGTGACCAAAGTACTGGAGTTTCAGCTTTAGCATCATTCCTTCCAAACAAATCCCAGGGCTGATCTCCTTCAGAATGGATTGGTTGGATCTCCTTGTAGTCCAAGGGACTCTCAAGAGTCTTCTCCAAAACCACAGTTCAAAAGCATCAATTCTTTGGCACTCAGCCTTTTTCACAGTCAAACTCTCACATCCATACATGACCACAGGAAAAACCATAGCCTTGACTAGATGGACCTTAGTCGGCAAAGTAATGTCTCTGCTTTTGAACATGCTATCTAGGTTGGTCATAACTTTTCTTCGAGGGAGTAAGCGTCTTTTGATTTCATGGTTGCAATCACCAACTGCCGTGATTTTGGAGCCCAAAAAAGCAAATTCTGACACTGTTTCCACTGTTTCCCATGAAGTGATGGGACCGGATGCCATGATCTTAGTTTTCTGCATGTTGAGCTTTAAGCCAGCTTTTTCACTCTCCTCTTTCACTTTCATCAAGAGGCTTTTTAGTTCCTCTTCACTCTTTGCCATAAGGGTTGTATCATCTGCATATCTGAGGTTATTGATATTTCTCCCAGCAATCTTGATTCCAGCTTGTGCTTCTTCCAATCCAGCATTTCTCATGATGTACTCTGCATATAAGTTAAATAAGCAGGGTGACAATATACAGCCTTGATGTACTCTTTTCCCTATTTGAAACCAGTCTGTTGTTCCATGTCCAGTTCTAACTGTTGCTTCCTAACCTGCATACAGATTTCTCAAGAGGCAGGTCAGGTGGTTTGGTATTCCCATCTCTTTCAGAATTTTCCACGGTTTATTGTGATCCACACAGTCAAAGGCTTTGGCATAGTCAATAAAGCAGAAATAGATGTTTTTCTGGAACTCTCTTGCTTTTTCCATGATCCAGAGGATGTTGGCAATTTGATCTCTGGTTCCTCTGCCTTTTCTAAAAGCAGCTTGAACATCAGAAGTTCACAATTCATGTATTGCTGAAGCCTGGCTTGGAGAATTTTGAGCGTTACTTTACTAGCATGTAAGATGAGTGCAATTGTGCAGTAGTTTGAGCATTCTTTGGCATTCCCTTTCTTTGGGACTGGAATGAAAACTGACCTTTTCCAGTCCTGTGGCCACTGCTGAGTTTTCCAAATTTGCTGGCATACTGAGTGCAGCACTTTCACAGCATCATTTTTCAGGATTTGAAATAGCTCAACAGTCCTATTGGTTCACATTTACTAGGA
Source organism: Capricornis sumatraensis (assembly GCF_032405125.1). Lineage (NCBI taxonomy): Eukaryota > Metazoa > Chordata > Mammalia > Artiodactyla > Bovidae > Capricornis > Capricornis sumatraensis. Next base: position 120,999,416 of record NC_091071.1, on the reverse strand, counting down.
TGCACCAAGAATGAGGAAACCAAACTAATCCTGAAGAGAGTGAAAAGACAAAAGACCAGTAGTCAAGCAATCATGTTTTTAATATTATCAGAAATGTTTTAAAAATGTGAAGGTCTTTTATCACATTTCAGTACATTTCAAAAATGTTCTGATTATGCATGACTGTTTCAAGAAAATAAACTCCTGTTGAGCAAGGACATTACCATTTCCACATGAGCAGGGTTGTGAAGTTGTTTGTTTTGCTTTTACTGTCTTCTGTATTTTATCAGCTCCCGTTTCCGATGACCCTCATTCAGAGCACATGCTTTATGAAGAAAGAAAAGCATGGCTTGATTTACTCAATCAACTCAAATCTGATTCAAAACAGTGCTTCTCACCCAGTTGGAGGAGGAAGAGGGATTAGTCAGAGGAGGAAAATTCTTAAATTGCACGGACATCCAAGGTATGTGTGCCAAACCTCACAGCCACCCAGGCACATCTGATCTGCCCTGGCTGGGTGCCCAGAGGGGAAGAATGGGTTTAATAGCATTGCCACCAATGGTATAGACATTGAGCAATGTTACAGAAAGGAAGATTGGAAGGTATTTAAAATAAGGAATGTTGTTTCCATGTCCTGGCTATTATAAACAGTGCTGCGATGAACATTGGGTTACATGTGTCTCTTTCAATTCTGGTTTCCTCAGTGTGTATGCCCAGCAGTGGGATTGCTGGGTCATAAGGCAGTTCTACTTGCAATTTTTTAAGGAAACAACCTAGATGCTCATCAGCAGATGAATGGATAAGAAAGCTGTGGTACATATACACAATTGAGTATTACTCAGCCATTAAAAATACATTTGAATCAGTTCTAATGAGATGGATGAAACTCGAGCCGATTATACAGAGTGAAGTAAGCCAGAAAGAAAAACACCAATACAGTATACTGACACATATATACGGAATTTAGAAAGATGGTAATGATGACCCTGTATGCGAGACAGCAAAAGAGACACAGATGCATAGAATGGACTTTTGGACTCAGGGTGAGGGAGAGGGTGGGATGATTTGGGAGAATGGCATTGAAACATGTATACTATCATGAAGAAACAAATCGCCAGTCTATGTTCGATACAGGATACAGGATGCTTGGGGATGGTACATGGGGATGATCCAGAGAGATGAAATGGTGTGGGAGGTGGGAGGGGGATTCAGGATTGGGAGGTTGTATACACCCGTGGCAGATTCATGTCAATGTATGGCAAAACCAATACAGTATTGTAAAGTAAAATAAAGTAAAAATAAAATTAAAAAAATAAAATAAAATAAGGAATGGTATTTTTAAGGCTTGATATGTTCAGTTTCCTGCTCATCAACTTTGACAGTGTTCCTTTGAAAATCAGAACCTCACTTCTATCGACTTTCAAGTTCACACTACTTTTATAAAGTTGGAAATCTATTTTTAGCCTGATAGATGGATAAATTTAAAGGAGGAGAATATCTGTAGAGATGGACTTAACAAAATATTACTGAAAGTGAACAGAATAACCTTTAAAAATCTTAGGAATCTTATCCTGTGACTTGGCAGATACTTGGATAGTTTTGACTTAAATCTTCAAGCTTATCTCATCTCACTATTAACTTGACGGCCATTCGGTTGCCTCTGAGTTTCTTACAGCAGCACTTCAGTACAAACTGGACAGTCTTGTATGTGTCCTATCTGTGTACATATCTGTACAATTACAGTCTTTTCTTTAGGGATACATTTCTGGAACCAGACTCAACATTTATAGATTTGATATTTATTGAGAATCTTAAATAAAATCTTGCAAATTTAGCCTTAAAATGGTCTCCAGCATCTTGGTTCACACTCCGTCGCGTCTCTTTGTGACCCCATGGACTGTAGCTCACCAGACTTCTCTGTCCATGGAATTTTTCAGGCAAGAATACTGGAGTGGGGTGCCATTTCCTACTCCAGGGGATCTTGCTGACCCAGGGATCAAATCCATGTCTCTTGCATCTCCTGCGTTGGCAGGCAGATTCTTAACTACTGAGTCACCAGGGAAGCCTCTGTACTACACTTGATCTTAACCAAAATGCTGAGAAGCAATTTAGTTAGCTTTCCTTTATAGGATCTATGAGAAAACTGAGCTCTAGGGTGTCAAAATTATCTTCTCATTTAAGTGCAAAAGCTTGGTCAAATTTAAATCTAACCTCTGTCAGTCCAGTGTTCACTATTCCAAATATCTAAATAGAAAGTTTTAAGAAAGTTACATCATTATAAATCCAGGCAGTGTTTTTCTCTTCCACGGGCATAACAAAAACATCATCCCACGATGGCCATTGGGCTACTTCTTCTCTGATTTGCTTAGACTCCTCTATGACCATCATTGGTGAATATTCAATTCCAAGGTATAAAAGAGGCTATAGAATGACTCAGGGGTCTTAAATGAGAGCACCAATGCTGTTCATCCTGGACCAGTTCATCCTGGACCAAATCCAGCTGGCAATTACCTTTCTTTTTCTGCATTCTGTGTGCCATCCCAGGAAAAGCAGAGACTTAAGAAACCGTAGTGAGATCAGGCCCTGAGGGACAGTCCCCCTGTAGTCCTGAGATAGATTCAGCCTTGGCTTGGCTCTTACATTAGAATGCCCTTCTTACTAGAAGGCCCTTCTTCTATGCTTCTACCTTCTAAGTCAGTTTCTAAGTCCATATTTTCTGTGAAGTCTCCTACAACTGTAGCCAGCACTTTCCAGTCATGCATGCATACTCCATCATGTCCAACTGTCCATGGAATTTTCCCCACAAGAATACAGAAGAGGGTTGCCATTTCCTCTTCCAGGGGGTCTTTCTGACCCAGGGATCAAATCTGCAATTCCTGCATCTTCTTCATTGGCAGGCAGATTCTTTGCCACTGAGCCACCAGGGAATTCCCCTTCCAATCATATCTTTGTCAATTAAATTTCAGTTCATGTTATACAGCTTACAAACAATCCTCCAAATGTCAAACCTTCTCTATTTCAACATGTGTTTTTTTATCATAACCCTGATGAGAATATAAAATTATGGGAATCAGGACTCATGTACTTCCTTTACTTTTTCCTCCTCAATCCTTATTCTTTGTGGGCTCCAGTCTCCCCAGTTTCTGCTTCCTTTCTTACTACTTACTGTCAGTATTCTCCAGCTATCTCCAAATAATTGCAGATTAAGTTTCCTTTTTTCTTTTCCTTGTCTACCACATCTCTACTACAGGATCAGCTCAAACCTCCCATCTGAAGCCTCCCTATCATGGCCATGCAGACAGTGTCAGTACTTATCAGCAATCTGTGAGTTCTATTGCCTCAGATCCCATGGTAAGATGAGACCTTTTTCCCTCTTGACATTAGGTACCCTCATGACTTTGCTTGGCCAATGGAATATGAGTAGAAGTAATGTTTGGCACTCCCAGGTAGAAGCTTTTTTTTTCTTTTTAATCTTTGGCCAAACCATGTGGATGTAAGATCATAATCCCAGAGATCAAACCAGCACCCCATTCAGTGAAACCATGGAGTCTTAATCACTAAACTTCCAGGGAAGTCCCAGGTAAAAGCTTTTAAAAGCACATGTTTTCTTGGGCTTCCTTCTTCCTGCCACGGCAGTATTCCAGATGAGGAAGTCTCTTTCAACCTCCCAGAAGGAGAATGCCTTTGGAAGAGTTGGTCCCCTGTAGACCTGTGCTATAGAGGTAACATAGGCATGACTCAGTTGCTTATTACTTAGGCCAGTGAGATGCAGGTTCCTTATCGCACAGCCTAATTTAGCCCATTCAGACAATGCGGTTGACTTCATAGTTCACTTTATATGCCTACAGCACCTTGACTTGTCTCTGGCTCAACAATTATCCCACTTTCACTTTCTGTCTGTCTTCATGGTAAGCCCTGAGCTCCAGAATGGCATGGCTTGGTACCAGTGCATCCTCCATGCTCTCCCCAGTGCTTGGCATGGAGTAGCCTCTCAAGAAACACACAATGAATGAATGAATAAAAAGTGCCCACCCTATGTTGAATATTTTAATATTCTGACACTATCCTTGGCATTCCTGGATTTTTGCCCTAGAATGAGGAATCTGGGAGTTTTGCAGCAGAATCTGTGGGGAATCATAAGTTTACTCACAGTTATGGCAGGTGGCACCTACGTAACCTGTGTCAGTGCAGTTACAGTAGAAGGTCGTCCAGGACTGGGAGCAGCTTCCTCCGTGCTCGCAATAGTTTGGCAAGCACCTAGTGAGAGATGGAGCAAAATCAAATTAAATAAACCAAATCAATGGAAGTAAGGGGGTGGGGGATGTCTTACAACCAACTAAATGAGTTAATGGTGAGAGTCAGTCGGCTATACTACTATACCTAAGTGAGACTTGACTATGTGAACATAAGACAACAATTTCACCACAGAGGTGGGGTCCTTTACAGTGCCCGGTTCTGCTAGCTGAAGGAAGGCTCAGAGCTGATTTAGGCAATTAAATGAAGCATTTCAACATCGGGGCACATTTTCATTGACTTAAAGTTAATTTGAAATAGTCAGAATTGTAAGGTTTGTCATTTGCCATAGAATAAAATGGACAAAGATTGCAATTTTGCATTTTGGAAAGGTTTTACATTTTTAAAGGTAAGGGAAAATGGGCAGATAATTGAGGTCATAATCCTCCTGCTTCTCTTTTGGGTGACAGGTATAAATCTATTTTAAAATACTCATAAAATTTTAATAGATGCTACATGTTCAGTTAACATACAAGGAAACTCTATAATTATTAAAAGAGCCAATAACACCCTTAAAATGAGGCCTTAACTACCTGTATTGAAAATAGTATGATCATTTTGAAAAATATTTTCACTATACACTTTAAAAACTTTCTGAAACATTCATGTAATTTGACCCAGCAATCACACTCAGATGGCTCTTTCTTAAGGATGTATTTAAAACTATAAAAACTATATGTTCTAATTGTCATTACTCACAATGATGTTATGATGAATCCCTGTACTTTTCCTACATAAGATTTCTTAGGAAAGTTGTCATAATTAATATTAACAGGCTATCAAAAAGTCACTACAAATGAAATTAGCTGAAGAATTATAACAGACTGGGACTAAATTAAGTAAAAATTCAAGATATGAAGCACAGCCACAGTGAAATAAAACAAAGACTTTATATTGAAAAAATAACTAGAAGGATAAATGTTAAGTGCCATTTGGTTAACGGGAATGAAGGCAACATTCATTCCTTCTGGACAAAGACTCAGCTCAGCCATTTGTACATGTTGTCTGTAGGTAATTCTCTTCAACTCTTACATACATATTTTAAATTCTCTACACTGCAGCCACTGTTGCTATTAAAAAATGACCAACACGTTTTCAACATGTGTAATAAACAAAATTAAAAGTAAAAGCCATGATAAATACTGAAATGTTTGAAAACAATCTTTATGGGAAGAGTAAAGTCTCACGAATTTCACCAGGGACAGGACACAAATGATGAAATTACAGAAATGGTATAATACAACAAAAGGACTCATTATGGAGCGTCTAAGAATGTGGGGCAAGAAAAATTAAGATGACTTACCCTAAATGTCCTAAATAAGTACAAAAATTTCCAGCAATGATTATTTCAAAGCCCCAAAACTAATATCACTGCCTATGTTCAGACGTATTATTAGAAATTTTCTGCTCACTACAGGAAACACACAATTGTGCCAATAGGGCTTATGTTTGGGAAAAGCTTATTGATAACTCCATAGTATCCAGCCATGGCTTGGAAACAGGGAAAAAATGGGAGGGAATGGGATGCAATAATTTTGCTCTAGAACATGATCCAACCAATCAACAAATAAACCAAAAAACGGGCCCTTGCCTACTCCAAATTCACCCCTCCCTCTGGGTCCCATATACCCAGGTAGCTGGAAAAGAAAAGACAGTCTTGTTACTCAAGACTGGCACATGTTTCTGTCCCCAACTCCACTAACCTTGTGCTGTGGGGAATTTAAACTTGAAGCATCAATGCTTTTATGAACAAAATCCAAGCAAGAGCCTCTGCGTCTGGTTGTGCCCTGATGGAGAGCCTGAGAAGGCCTCCCTGCCTCCACAAAGTTTCTTTTGCATCCCAGAGCCTCCTCATTTCTGAACAATGCTGCTCTGCAGGGTGATTTTCTCTAGATCTGTCCCTTCTAAAACGCTCAAATTCTTACATGACATCTCTACAGCTGCTCCAACCCAGCCCATCCTACTCCACTCCCCCAATCACACACACATACACACACACACTCACACATAGAGTCAGCTTCTGTGAATGACAAATAATGGTATTACTGTTCCTCTCCCTCTGCCAACAAAAAGTTAATTGCTTTAAAGATTGAAAGCTGAGCAAAGCGAGGTCAGTAGATATTTATCCTATAGTTCTTCTGGTTTTGGCACCAAGAAAGTTTAGATCAGCCCCTTTTTTGATGATTGAAGCTAAAAGGAAAAAAACTCAGAAGTTCTCACTGGCCATGTTTTCAGCCATGAGAAGAAAGCTTATCTGCAGTGAAAGAAAGAGAGAGAAAAAATGCTGCATTTCAGAATGCAGAAGAAAAGAGAGGAGAGCATCCGGACAATGGTCATTAGTATATCCCTGCTGTTTCAAAGATTAGGCCGAATCCCTGACCTTTCTGAGGGCCTGGCTGCTTTAATCTAGCTTTGATTCTGTGAGACAACCCAAGATCTTTCTAGGAAAACCCCGATTTTAGTCAGGCTTCCTTAAGTTGGGACTTTCACATTTCCAACTAATAACCTTAACCTTTTATAAAACCACATCCTATAAATACCAACAGAAATAGAAACACATTTTTCCTTATAATTTTACACTTTAAATATTTTCAAAACTCAAGATTGCCAGGCTATCCTGCGTACGTAGAGAGATCTTATGGAAAACTAAGAACAACCTGGTTACTTTGAACTTATGCAAAAAGCCTCACACAGACTTTGTGTTTCTTGTGTGTGTGTGAGTGTGTGCAGATGTGTATGCTCAGTCGTGCCTCACTCTTTGCAACCCCACGGACTATAGCTCATCAGACTCCTCTGTCCATGGAATTTTCCAGGCAAGAATACTGGAGTTGGTTGCCATTTCCTTCTCCCAGGGATCTTCCCCACCCAGGGATCAAACGAACATCTCCTACTGCTGGCGGAGGTTCTTTACTCCTGTACTACATGAGAAGCCCCAGAGACTTCGTATTGCAGCATTAATAAACTCAATTTACCGACAAATATGTAGGCTAGAAATGCATTTGCTTATGATCACTCAAAATTGATGCGTTTCTGAGAGAGAAAGGAAAAAATCTAATACTCCTAGAACAAGCAAGAAAATGAATGAATAGTTACAGGGCTGCCTTTGAGCTTGGTTCATTTTGGTTCAACACACACTGTAATTAGAAAAACTCATTTGTAAAGTAGACATGCAAAATAAAAGATGTATAACCCCAATTTGCTTATTTAAAAAGGGCAGTTTTAGGAGTATAATTTCCTTGTTCTTTAATCAGTTCATTTTAACTGGTGTTTTGTTTCTTTTTCTCTCTACTTGGCATACACTGAGCACTTAAGACATGAACCCAGAAAGAGGTCAATGTGGAACTACAGATGTGAAAAGAACTCATTAAATGTGAGGACAGTTACAATCTTAGATGTTAGGTGCTGAATTCAAATTGCTAAGAGATAATCATTCTGAATAGCTACATTCTAAAATCTTAATGATATTTCATATATAGCTGAATCAGATGGATGTTTCCTTCCTGTAGTGTTCTATGTGTAACACAGCTTTCAGCATAAACACAACTGTTGATGTCATACTCTTTAGAAGTCCAAAGAAGCATCAAGATGTGTGCCAGCAAAGACTTGGAGGGCAAGACAGATACATCAGAAGCTGTGTGCCTCTTTATAGGAGAAAGTTGTACACAATATGAAGGGGGTTGAATGAAAGAGTTGATGGAAAGGCACAAAAGAGTTAGAAATATAAGAAGGAAAACACAATTTAACAGGGACAAAAGTTATATATGAGTTTTATATAAGAATGTATATTTTCCACCCAAATCAAAACTTCTTCCAAAAGAGAAGGATCGTTGCTAGTTGGGGCTGGAAACAAGGCAGATAAGAGATAAAGTTGGAGGAAGTGTTCATCCATAATGGCCCATGGACCTCATTAATGGTCCCATCCAGCCTTCAGTGGTATATGGTTCTGGCTTCACTGTTGGGCAGTGTGCTTTCTTGTTCACAGTGAGAAATGAAGGGGAAAAAAAGGTCTCCTTAATGATGCACAGCGGGGGAAATAGATAAACTGCTTCAAAGAAGAGCATATTTTACAGAATATTGAGAGATTGATCTACTTGAAGACGAGAGTCCTGTTTCAAGCATCCTGGCAAGCATATTTTCTGCAAAACACACTTCCTCTCCATTGGCATTGTGAAGAACAAAGGGTTCTCTGCCATTTTCCTTGAGAAAGATCACAGTGATTCTCTCCCCAACTTAGCTTACCCTGAAGCCAGGTACAGCTTTCTAGCTGGAGCAGATCACATCTCAGGGAAAGCATTAGGAAAGCAATGGGATTCAACATAGTTTCAGAAAAAGCAGTCAGTGTGCTTGCAGTTTAGAAAGTTTCACAGAATCAATATAAACTATTGGTTTCCCTTAAATAAAAATCAGATTACTGAGAATAATCATAGCAAATCTCTTGATTTTCCATGCCAAATTTATATTTTGAGTTTAGTCTTTAGTAACTTCCAATTTTTTATTTTGAGTTTTGTCTTCTCTTGTGAATTCCAGACCTGTAAATCCAGCTGTCTGCTTCATAGTTCCACTTGAGTGTCCATCAGATGTTTCAAACTGCATGTCCAAACCTGAATTTCTGATCTCTTACCTTGCTTTCTGACCTCAACTTCACTACCCACATTCTTTACTACCTGAGGAGGGCAACTCCACACTTACCATTGTTCAGACTTGCAAGCCCCACCCGCCTCCCACTTCCTTCATAGCCCACATCTCAGGGACAAGCACATATCTCTGATTCTGCTTTAAGACTCTATCCTGCATCTGACTACTTCTCATCACCTTCTGCTACCACTCTGGTCTGAGTCAACAGCATCTCTTGCCTAAACATCTGTGTTTATTAGCCAACTGGTCTACCAGCTCCATCTCTGATCCACTCAGCACATTCCCAATACAAGAGCAAGAGAGACCAGTTTAACATCTAAGGAAGATAGTATTGAAACCCTTCATGGGCTTTTTGTTTTTATCAAGATAAAAGCAACATTCTTAAATGACCATTTCCTGCTGATCTGTACTTCCATCACTTCTCCAAATTCATTCCTAATCTTTTCCCTTTTCTACATCTACCCCAACCACGCTGTCATCTTTGTTGTCCCTAAAGCACACAAAGCATCCTGCTTTGTCAGCGTCTTTGCACTGAGGTTCTCTTTGCCCAAAATGCTCTCCCTCACCTGTCCAGATTGACCACGATTCACCTCCTTCTTGTCTCTGTTTAAAAGGCACCTTCTCAAAGAAGTCCACAACAGTCACGCTACTTAAATTTGCATGATCCTGCAGTCCCACTGCTGGGCATTTATCTGAAGAAAATTTTAATTCAAAAAGATACATCCACTGCTATTCACTAAAAAAAGATTCTTTGCAGCACTATTTACAATAGACAAGAGGTGGAAGCAACTTAAATGTCCATTGATTAATGAATGGATACAGAAGATGTTATGTATGTACATACAATGGAGTATTACTCAGCAGTAAAAAAAGAATGAAATAATATCACTTGCAACGACATAGATGAACCTGGAGATTATAATACTAAGTGAAGTAAGCCAGATAGAGAAAGACAAATATCATATAATATTGCTTATATGTAGAATATTAAAGAGGATACAAAGGAACTTGTTTGCAAAGTATAAATTAACCCACAGATATAGAACACAAACTTATGGTGACTAAAGTGCAAAGGGGGGAATAAATTAAGAATTTGGTATTAACATATGCACACTACTATGTATAGCATAATTACACAACCAGGACCTATGCATAACATGAGGAATACCACTCAGTATTTTGTAATAGCCTATAAAGGAAAAGAGTCTTAAAAAATGAATATCAGTCAGTCAGTCAGTTCAGTCACTCAGTCATGTCTGACTGTTTGTGACCCCATGAATTGCAGCACGCCAGGCCTCCCTGTCCATCACCAATTCCTGGAGTTCACTCAGAATCACGTCCATCAAGTCATTGATGCCATCCAGCCATCTCTTCCTCTGTCGTCCCCTTCTCCTCCTGCCCCCAATCCCTTCCAGCATCAGAGTATTTTCCAATGTCAACTCTTCACATGAGGTGGCCAAAGTACTGGAGTTTCAGCTTTAGCATCATTCCTTCCAAAGAAATCCCAGGGTTGATCTCCTTCAGAATGGACTGGTTGGATCTCCTTGTAGTCCAAGGGACTCTCAAGAGTCTTCTCCAACACCACAGTTCAAAAGCATCAATTCTTCGGTGCTCAGCCTTCTTCACAGTCCAACTCTCACATCCATACATGACTACTAGAAAACCATAGCCTTGACTAGACGGACCTTAGTTGGCAAAATAATGTCTCTGCTTTTGAATATGCTATCTAGGTTGGTCATAACTGAATATAGATATATGTATAACTGAATCACTTTGCTATACACCTGAAGCTAACACAACATTGTAAATCAACTATACTTTAAGTTTATAAAAGTAAAATAAAATAAAGTTGCAACTCTCCTCCTCTCTGCAACACTAATTCCTTTTCGCAGTCATTCTCCTTTTTCATTCTTAGCACTTCTTAACTTCTAATTCAATATGAACTCTGCTTATTCATTACTCTTATGATTTGTTACTTGTGTACTTCACTGGTGATGAGTACTTCACTGATGATGTGTACTTCCCTATGGCTCAGACAGTAAAGAATCTACCTGCAATGCAGGAGACCCAGGTTTGATCCCTGGGTCAGAAAGATCCCTGGAGAAGGAAATGGCAACCCACTCCAGTATTCTCCCCCTGGAGAATCCCATTGAGAGAGGAGCCTGGCAGGCTACAGTCCATGGGGTCACAAAGAGTCAGACACTATCAGTGCTTTGTTACCTGCCTTCCCACAAAGGAATGTAACTTCCATGAAAGCATCAGTTATTGTCTATTTTGTTCACTGAGTACTTGATGTAGTAAACAGAATAACACCCAATAAGTGGCTGTTGACTGAATGAATCAACATATAGTCTAGGGGTGCAACAGCCAGCTAAAGCTTTCTTTATTTATCTCAACCTGTCCAGTTAATCATAGACCCTCTGACGTTTACTGTTAACTTCCTGACACTGAGCAGCACAATAAGAGCTGTCTGGAGTAGAGGGGAGACAAAGAGCTGCACCTTTTCTTTTTTTCAAATGGTGAGGAAATATTGAGACAAGCAAAGGGAGCCTTCTGTGCAGCCATAGGCAAGAAACAATTTAGAGGCAGAAGAGAGAAACAATGTACACAAGGGAAGAGGTAAGATGGACACCATGAATGGGATCCTTTTTGGTGGCCTTCAAGGATGCAAGTAAATTTTGCAATTCCTTTTTATTACTTGTATTTTGGAGTCCTGACAGTTCTATATCTGAAGCAGTTACTCAGATAATTTTCTGCAAATTGGTCGGAAGCATATGCTTTTTAAATGATGTGAAATGATGCAACTTAATGTTCCTTTAGGGGCTTCCCAGGTGGTGGTAGTGGTAAAGAACCCGCCTACCAAAGCAGGAGATCTAAGAGATGAGGGTTTGATCCCAGGTCCAGGAAGATCCCCTGGAGAAAGGAATGGCTACCCACTCTGGTAGTCTTGCCTGGAGAATTCCATGGACAGAGGAGTCTGGCAAGTTACAGTCCATTAAGTCGTAAAGAGTTGGACAAAACTGAGTGACTAACATACACAGTATTCCTTTGAGGACATATCTGGCATTCTTGATAAATCTGAGTATAATCTTTGATACACTTCATTGAGATTAAAAAGTCTACTTTGGAAATTCAATTTCCCTGTCTAGCTTTTGTTATCTTTAACCATATATTTTTTGAAGTGCAATGATCTTTAACCACTTTGTGACTAACCTAAGAAGGTTCAACCAAACATTTTTGGTTAGTCTACAAAATATTTTCACCAAGGGGCAATGTGGATTTGGCTTTCCTGAAGTCTTTCCCCTTGCCAATAAGCTTGAAAGGAAACTTCAATTCAAGCTTATAATCATATCTGAGATGCAGCTGTAAGGTATGTTTTTCTCTGTTTTATAGACAAAGAAAGTGAGACAAGTCCAAATAACTTGTCTACATGTGAAGTGATGGAACCATACCACTGGTCATGTAAGCCTGTATTCTCAAGCCCTGTGCAATCTTCCCACCATCAAATGCCATGTGATCCATCTCCTTAAAGTGAACTCGAAGCATGATCTTAGCACATTAATTCTGAGAGGGAAGGGAAAGGGGCTTCACATAATTTCCCATTGATCCTAGAAACTAGTTAGCAAACTTGGAACTGTCAGTTTAAAGTACTTAAAAGATATTTTGGGAACTTTCCTGGTGGTCAAGCAGTTCAGGATCTGCACCACTCCTGCAGGAGATATGGGTTCGATCTCATCAGAGAACTAAGATCCTGCATGCCATGTTGCCAACAAGAAAAGACAATTTCTTGAACTGAATAAAAATGAAAATACAACATATCAACTTTATTTTTTAATATAAATTTATTTTAATTGGAGGCTAATTACTTTACAATATTGTATTGGTTTTGCCATACATCAACATGAATCTGCCACAGTTATACACTATTTTTGGTGGGAGAAGAGGTATAGATGACCATGGGAAAATCAAGTATATGTTCATTATATAATTAGCACAATGATATATAATTTAATCTATAAATCTCATATAGTGGTAAAGGGTTGGGAAATGAGGTTTTGATTCTATTTCACTCTTTATTACTAATCTGTGAAATCTTTGAAATAATAGGTAAGAAGATATCCTCTGTCCCTGGTCTGCTCCTGTTTTTATTTTTATTTTTCAGATAATGAAAACTTTTTCTACATTTTCTATGTCTATGTGAGTTAATGCAATTGCTTCCAGACTTTGTCTGCTTTAGGAAGAAGGAGCTTATAAGTTATTAATTCAAGCCAGACAAAGCCTTTTAGCCTATTCAAAACTTCAAAATTGTACCCTTTTTATTTAACATAAATTTAAGAACTAAATAACCACAGTTGGTAAAGAACCTGCCGGCCAAAGCAGGAGATAAAAAAGACCTGGGTTCAGTCCCTGAGCTGGGATGATTCCCTGGAGTAGGAAACGGCAACACACTCCAGTATTCTTGCCTGGAAAATTCCATGGACAGAGGAGCCTGGCAGGCTACAGTGCATGGGGTCGCAGAGAGTCAGACACAACTGAGTATGAATGCACTAATCTTACAATATAGAAAAAATTCAGAGTCATCAAAGTCTTAAATAAAATAAAAAATTCAAGATTCATCTTTTGTCTTTACATATAAGAGTATGGGTTTCAGAGTCAGCCCACTAGCAATCCTATGGAGGCCTTGATTGAACGTAGGGGCCAGGGTATCCCAGAAGCATCAACAACAAGGATCATGCATGCATCTTCATCGCTTAGCATAAGCGCCTACTGTATACATAAAATTTCTAAACCCCGATGTTTGTGATCTCAGTTTCAACAAAAAGATAATCAAAACCTCAGTATTTATATTCTGGGGTGAAGAAGGAATATGATACTGAGAGAAAATTAAAAAATGATCCCAACACTGATCTTGGTCAGAAACTTCTACATGATTCATCTTTCTGGGAAGAAACTGACACTTTTGACTTTGAAAAGAATCTTAAGCATATTTATAGTGGATTTTAATAAGATTAAGAGCAATGTCAGTCTATTGTCACCCTTAAGATGAACCTTAACTAAGACCTTGAACAGTCTTGCATCAAGTCAAGGAGTTTCATAACATGTCTAACAAGGAATATTTAACTCTTCCTTTTTCATAAAATAGGGCCTGCCAAGAGTTGGGTATTTGAAATGATGTGTTTTTTTTTTTCCTCTTGTAACAAGATTATATTAAAACTTTGAAAAGATTTTGTTAATAACTATTTGGTATTTGTAATTTTTAAGAGAATTCAGCCTTTCTTCTTTCTTTTTTTTTTTTTTTTTTGCTTAGAAAAACACACATACCACGCTAGTAGAGTAATGCTCAAAATTCTCCAAGCCAGGCTTCAGCAATACATGAACAGTGAACTTCCTGATGTTCAAGCTGCTTTTAGAAAAGGCAGAGAAACCAGAGATCAAATTGCCAACATCCGCTGGATCATGGAAAAAGCAAGAGAGTTCCAGAAAAACATCTATTTCTGCTTTATTGACTATGCCAAAGCCTTTGACTGTGTGGATCACAATAAACTGTGGAAAATTCTGAAAGAGATGGGAATACCAGACCACCTGACCTGCCTCTTGAGAAACCTGTATGCAGATCAGGAAGCAACAGTTAGAACTGGACATGGAACAACAGACTGGTTCCAAAAAGGAAAAGGAGTACGTCAAGGCTGTATATTGTCACCCTGCTTATTTAACTTCTATACAGAGTACATCATGAGAAACGCTGGACTGGAAGAAACACCAGCTGGAATCAAGATTGCAGGGAGAAATATCAATAACCTCAGATATGCAAATGCCACCACCCTTATGGCTGAAAGTAAAGAGGAACTCAAAAGCCTCTTGATGAAAGTGAAAGAGGAGAGTGAAAAAGTTGGCTTAAAGCTCAACATTCAGAAAATGAAGATCATGGCATCCGGTCCCATCACTTCATGGGAAATAGATGGGGAAACAGTGGAAATGGAAACAGTGTCAGACTTTATTTTTGGGGGTTCCAAAATCACTGCAGATGGTGACTCCAGACGTGAAATTAAAAGACGCTTACTCCTTGGAAGGGAAGTTATGACCAACCTAGATAGCATGTTCAAAAGCAGAGACATTACTTTGCCGACTAAGGTCAGTCTAGTCAAGGCTATAGTTTTTCCAGTAGCCATGTACGGATGTGAGAGTTGGACTGTGAAGAAGGCTGAGTGCCGAAGAATTGATGCTTTTGAACTGTGGTGTTGGAGAAGACTCTTGAGAGTCCCTTGCACTGCAAATCCATTTGAAGGAGATAAGCCTTGGGATTTCTTTGTAAGGAATGATGTTAAAGCTGAAACTCCAGTACTTTGGCCACTTCATGCGAAGAGTTGACTCATTGGAAAATACTCTGATGCTGGAAGGGATTGGGGGCAGGAGGAGAAGGGGATGACAGAGGATGAGATGGCTGGATGGCATAACTGACTCTATGGACGTGAGTCTGAGTAAACTCGGGGAGTTGGTGATGGACAGCTCGGAGGCCTGGTGTGCTGCAATTCATGGAGTCGCAAAGAGTCGGATATGACTGAGCAACTGAACTGAACTGAATTTAGAGTTTAAAAGATTAAAAAAATGTGTAACTGATTTAGACGTTAAAATTTTTCCTTATTAAAACATTTCAGATAACTTAATTCATCAAAGTTAAATGTTCATGTTTCTGGATATTTAACTTTGATACATATTTGGTATTCTTTTTTAATGTCATAACTTGGAAAGTAAATAAAACATAAATGCAGTTTATAATATTTGAAAGTATTTAAATGACTAATCCATGAATGGCATTAAGCAGTATTCAAACTCCTTTAGACCTGATTACTAATACTTGCTAAACCATACATAGAATACAATTTTATAAGCTGAATTAAAAAAATTAAAGAACAGAATTTTGAATCTGTAATTTTGAAAAATTGAATATCAATCTTTGAAACCAAAACTAAATCTTGTGAACCATCTGACCTGTATACAAAACTCATCGTTTGTGAGCATCACAATGCTTTCATCAGCAGCTGTATTGACTTCCATTCAGATCTTAGATTCCCTCTTCACCCTGCTCTTCCATCAGGCTCTGCACAATGCTCAGAGCATCGCCGAGGGTGGCTTCCATTTGCCGAGCCTGAAGCATGAATTCTGTCTCTAATCCCCCTGCTTCTGTGTCTTTTTTTGTCACTTTAGTATTTTTTGGTGAAAATAACACATTTTAGGTTCAATCTGCAAGACAAACTTTCCTCCCAAATGCCTTAAACTCCCCCAAAGTACATTTAAATGAATCTGCATCTATAAAACCAGCCAACCTTGCATTTTATTTTTTCTTAATGTACCAGTGGTATAGGAAGAGCATTACTTTCTTTTACTTGCATTTTTAAAAATATTAGAGGGCCATTCATTTTGTATTTTGGTTATATTTTCAGGATATTTCTTCTCATTTTATATGTTACCCCTACATAGCCTTGGTCAGTCTTTCCCTGTTATGTTCCTTGCTGTTCATGTAATGTGCAAGGACAATTGCTATTAATATAGTGGCATTTCCAGACCTTAAATTATATATTGCTTCAACCTACAAACTCTAGTTCTTGGAATAATGTCCCAGAAATGATTTTTTACATGCACAAAGATATATGTAAATTTATTTTTAACAATTAGCAAAAAGGAACTAAAGAGTCTCTTGATGAAGGTGAAAGAGGAGAGTAAAAAAGCTGGCTTAAAACTCAACATTCAAAAATTAAGATCATGTCATCCAGTCCCATCACATCATGGCAAATACATGGGGGAAAATTGGAAACAGTGACAGATTTTATTTTCTTGGGATCCAAAAATCACTGTGGATGGTGACTGCAGCCATGAAATAAAAAGACCCTTGCTCATTTGAAGAAAAGGTATGACAAACCTAGACAGCATATTAAAAAGTAGAGACATCACTTTGCTGATGAAGGTGCATATAGTCAAAGCTATGGTTTTTCCAGTAGTCATGTACAGATGAGAGAGTTGGACTGTAAAGAAGGCTAAGCACAGAAGAATCGATTCAAACTGGGATGTTGGAGAAGACTCTTGAGAGTCCCCTGGACAGCAAGGAGATCAAATCATTGAATCCTAAAGGAAATGAACCCTGAGTGTTCATTGGAAGGACTGATGCTGAAGCTGAAACTCCAATACTTTGGCCATCTGATGTGAAGAGCCGACTCATTGGGAAAAAACCTCATGCTGGGAAAGATTGAAGGCAGCAGAAGAAGGGGACAACAGAGGATGAAATGGTTGTATGGCATCACCAATTCAATGGATATGAGTTTGAGCAAGCTCTGGGAAATAGTGAAGGACAGGGAAACCTGGCATGCTGTAGTCCATGGTGTCACAAAGAGTCAAACATGACTAAGCAACTGAATAAAAACAGCAACAACTCCATTGTTTTGGGAATGTTTACATAAACAACAGTACATCCACACTAGGCATGCTATGAAGGATTTAAATATGCATCCCTATATGTAAGTATATTAGAAAGTTTGTCATGCATAATATAGTATGAAGTACAAGACAAGACATTGCAGGGTAACTTGTATAGTGTCTGCTATGATTATACTTGTTGTTGTTGTATAGAGGAAAAAAAAAAAAAAACTCTGGAAGGAAATAGACAAAATTAAAAATTTTTTAATAGTGATTAATTGTGGGAATTAAGGTACCATCTCACTGTTTATATATTTCTGGGAGTGATCAAGCTTTATACAATGAAACTAGAGAAACATATGACTGGGCTGCTATTCATATTCTATTTTGCTATTAGATAAGAGAAAAGAGAAACTCATTCTACTTGGAAAATGGTCACTAGGAAGAAGCAGTTAAGCTTTCCCAACTCACAGTCTTAGTCCAGGGGTGCTACTCTGCTGGACCAGAGAAAATATCTAGGTGAAAGTTTTCTTATATACATAAAGCTACAGAAGTTCAAGTAGGTTCCAGCTAACCAACTTGTGCAGAGCAGGCATTCACAACCATGTCTTAATAGATCATTCTCCACTTCCTTTATTCAATTCTGGAAATAAAATTCAGTGGGTGAATCCTTTGCTCCTTTGGAACAAAACCTATCTGGTAATACACTCCTAATGATCACCATTCATTATGATCCTCTATCAATCTATGAATATTTTAAATCACTTGTAAAAATTTAAAGAAAATGGTCTTTGTATAAGAAAATAAGCCCAATGGTTAGCTGTATATGCTGAATGTTTGCCTTTCTACAGCAGTTATTTAGATATATGTAATGTTTAGAAATAGGCGTGCTCCCTTAAAGAATTTCCCAACTTGAATGAATCTAAAGAAAATTCCTGTTAAAAGATAAGTTGATGTAAAATATACTCAGTATATTTTTATAAACACCTATAGAAATATTTTTCTCACTATTAAATTTCTCTCTTCTCCATTTCCCATAATAGACTGAAATGAGTAGAACATCCATCGACAGGCCTCTGAAACTCCCAAATGGTCAGATAAACGGTTATCTATAAATGAGTCTGAATGTATTTATGCTCCATGGAGTTACTGTCCTTTTTAAGAATTCTCATCCATCCTTTATCAGTTGAAGGTCAGTTTCAATTTCTATACGCTTTCCTTAGAGACAAAGGAAAAAAAAAAAAATTTCAATAGTCCTCAAAATGCAAGCTGACTAATGTAAGCCTTTTAATGAAGCTCATACATTAAAAATCAGCTAGGTTGCCTTCTTTCCTTTGTCTGTTTGCTTTAATTAGCAACCAACTGCATTGATCTTGTTTTGGTCAGATAGCTTTTCTGAAAGCTTTTGAAACCTATTTCTGTGCCTCTCCATTTTAACAATTACCATAATCCCATTTTACCCCCACAGTTGGATTTTCATTATAATTGAATTTTGTTGTAATTACAGCAGATGCAGACATTAAGGAATTAAGAGAATAGAAAGGAAAGTGTCAGAAGTCAGTTTTCTAAATTTTCCATGGTCTAGTTCACAGCAGGGAGTTAATTGCCAATGGTTTCTGAAAAAGATCCCTAGATAATGGACAAAGCAATGATGGTCAAGTAAGTTTGCAATGCACATCAGTGATCCCAGGAGTACTGCTGATCAAGACAGCCAGGCACACTACACTTCTCCTCCTTGCACTAGACTTTGATTACCAATGAATAGAAAAATGGGAAGGACCTCCCTTTACTCTCCTGTAAACCTCAAGCTTTTGACCAAGAGAGGCTCAGTTCAGTTCAGTTGAGTTCAGTCGCTCAGTCGTGTCTGACTCTTTGCAACCCCATGAGTCACAGCACGCCAGGCCTCCCTGTCCATCACCAACTCCTGGAGTTCACGCAAACTCATGTCCATCGAGTTGGTGATGCCATCCCCATCTCATCCTCTGTTGTCCCCTTATCTTCCTGCCCCCAATCCTTCCCAGCATCAGGGTCTTTTCCAATGAGTCAACTCTTCACATGAGGTGGCCAAAATATTGGAGTTTCAGCTTCAGCATCAGTCCCTCCAATGAACACCCAGGACTGATCCCCTTTAGGATGGACTAGTTGGCTCTCCTTGCAGTTTAAGGGACTCTCAAGAGTCTTCAACACCACAGTTCAAAAGCATCAATTCTTTGGTGCTCAGCTCAGCTGTCCTCAAAACCCATTCTTCAAAGACAGCACATTCCAAACCAGAAAGAATTTACCAGTGAGCCATTCCAATCCTTGTTATTATGAGAAGCATACAGAGGCCAGGAATCTAACAGCAAATAATTGCTACCTGGTTACCTTAGAAGCAAAGATACATACTCCCTTTCTCCAAGTAACAAAGTAATATATATTTTTTTTAATTCACAGGGAAGAAAACTTCTTATTTGCCTGATGTGTGTCATTTTGACTAAAGAACATGAAATCAAATTTCTCTAATCAATCCATTTGTCTCCATAGCATAGAAGTATGTCCTTGAAATGGAAACAGCACACTATTTACAGATGGGCTCTGCCTTTCATGGGATTGAGAAATCTGCTTTGGTTTTTCTACCTCATTACCACTTAGGTAAAAGGTTTTGTGTGCCTTGCAGGAGAATGATTTTGTTTAACATCATTTAGAGGGTACCTCAATTATTATGTTCTGTCTATATATAAAATGCAAACAGTAGAGCTCTCCATTTTACTAAAATTGTTTTATTCTTAAATTTTAGGACATCATTCAAATCCCAATATGAATGGAAACAATGTTATCATTTGTTTAAGGGGTTCTTAAAATTTATTTAAAATATAAACTCTGATATAGTAGGTCTGGGGTAGAACCTAAGCTTCTGCATTTATAATGAGCTCCCTAGAGATGGCAAGGCTGCTGATCTTCACACTGCTGGGAATAACAAGGCTCTAAACCTGCCTCTGGAGAAATCTGTATGCAGGTCAGGAAGCAACAGTTAGAACTGGACATGGAACAACAGACTGCTTCCAAATAGGAAAAGGAGTACGTCAAGGCTGTATATTGTCACCCTGCTTATTTAACTTCTATTCAGAGAACATCATGAGAAACGCTGGACTGGAAGAAACACAAGCTGGAATCAAGATTGCCAGGAGAAATATCAATAACCTCAGATATACAGATGCCACCACCCTTATGGCAGAAAGTGAAGAGGAACTAAAAAGCCTCTTGATGAAAGTGAAAGAGGAGAGTGAAAAAGTTGACTTAAAGCTCAACATTCAGAAAACGAAGATCATGGCATCCGGTCCCATCACTTCATGGGAAATAGATGAGGAAACAGTGGAAACAGTGTCAGACTTTATTTTGGGGGGCTCCAAAATCACTGCAGATGGTGACTGCAGCCATGAAATTAAAAGACGCTTACTCCTTGGAAGAAAAGTTATGACCAACCTAGATAGTATATTCAAAAGCAGAGACATTACTTTGCCTACTAAGGTCCGTCTAGTCAAGGCTATGGTTTTTCCTGTTGTCATGTATGGATGTGAGAGTTGGACTGTGAAGAAGGCTGAGCGCCGAAGAATTGATGCTTTTGAACTGTGGTGTTGGAGAAGAGTCTTGAGAGTCCCTTGGACTGCAAGGAGATCCAACCAGTCCATTCTGAAGGAGATCAACCTTGGGATTTCCTTGGAAGGAATGATGCTAAAGCAGAAACTCAGTACTTTGGCCACCTCATGCGAAGAGTTGACTCACTGGAAAAGACTCTGATGCTGGGAGGGACTGGAGGCAGGAGGAGAAGAGGACGACAGAGGATGAGATGGCTGGATGGCATCACTGACTCGATGGACATGTGTTTGGGTGGACTCCAGGAGTTGGTGATGGACAGGGAGGCCTGGCTTGCTGCAGTTCATGGGGTCGTGGGGAGTTGGACACAACTGAGTGACTGAACTGAACTAAAATTCCTCAGGGAGATTGTGAGGGACAAGGAGAGGCCTGGCATGATGCAGTCCACAGGGTGGCAAAGAGTTGGACGTGACTGGGTGAATAACAACAGCCCCTTGTTTTAGGTAACCATCCTGCAAAGATGATTCAGGGTGTGGCAAATGGTGGTCGCCACCACACATCCTTTTATTTTGTAAATTTAACCTTTTTTAAAATTTTATACTAAAATATTACAGCTTTCCAATATGTCATGTATCAGATTTTAACACACTGCACAAGCAATATGCTAGTTTTGGTACCAGGTTACTCCTGGAGATTTAACTGTGAATCATCTTCTTCCCCTGTGTGATCACGACACTAAGTCTATGCTAGTGTTACTGGGCTTCCCTGGTGGCTGAATGGTAAAGAATCCACCTGGCAATGCAGGAGACATGGGTTCAATCGCTGGTGTGGAAAGATTTCACATGCTGTGGAACAACTAAGCCTGTCACCACAACTACTGAAGCCCCTGTTCCACAACAAGAGAATCCACTGCAATGAGAATCCCATGCATGGCAGCTAGAGAGTAGCCCCTGATCTCTGCAACAAGAGAAAAGCCTATGATGCAACAAAGACCTAGCACAATCAAAAATATAAGTAAATAAGTAAATTTTTAAAAAATATTATCCTACTATTATCGACGGAGAAGGATGTGGCACTGCACCAGCCAAATCTCTTCTAGTCTGCACAGACCCATGCACACTATTCAGCCACCCCAGTGGCTGAGGGGGGGAGGGAGTACACTGCTACACTTAAAACTCATTTAAATCCACTTTAACCCAACTACGCTCAGGAACATTTACTTGCCACATGCTTTTTCCCTGAGTAATAATGGAGCAAGAACAAGTGAATAGATGAATGTGACATCAAAATAACTCCATATCGTAGTAGGGATGAAAAATCTAATGCCATATTAGATCTGTTCCTGTTGCCTGTGCATAGTCAGGCTGGCTCTGCACCTTTTGTAAAAGAATGTTGCCTATAGCCTGAAATAACACATGACCGCTTGTTGTCAAGGCTCTGATCTTTAAGAGTCCATTCATACAGAGATAAAAAAGTTACAGAATAGAGAATAACACAATCTTGATGGAAGTTTACAGGAACATTGTAATCTGATCTATGTGGACAGCTGCAAGAGCAAAGGATTCCAACACCAAGAATTTTGCAACAACTAATCATACCCGATGCTGGGAGGGATTGGGGGCAGGAGGAGAAGGGGACGACAGAGGATGAGATGACTAGATGGCATCACTGACTCGATGGATGTGAGTCTGAGTGAACTCCGGGAGTTGGTGATGGACAGGGAGGTCTGGCGTGCTGTGATTCATGGGGTCGCAAAGAGTCAGACACGACTGAGCGACTGAACTGAACTGAACTGAACCTTGCCTTTAAAAGTGCTTCACTGAAACCACTCAGTGAGTTTGGGCTTTGGGGTGCACCGGCTGCCCAACTCCTCCTATGGCCTTGCAATAAACATTTCTATGCTCCAGATTCCAGTATTTTGGTTTGCTTTTCCCTGTGTGTGTAAGGCACACAAACTTCCATTTGGTGACAATACTATAGAAAGTAATGACACTGACTAGACATTTACCTGACTTATGTATTTGCAAGGAATATACATATTTCTCAAATAAACATATTTCTCAAATTTGAAATAAAAGGGTACACCTACTCTTAACACTTCTGGATAAGTCTTAAAGAAAAATACCTGCTGTTACAAGCAAGGTGTTCAACACTTGTATCAATTGGCAACTACTTTCTTGTGTGAATCAAGGTTTTCTAAATATTTAACAACCAAAACAGAAAAGCCACATAAAAAGAGTGCCAAGGATAACATCGGACTAACATCTATGACTCTTGGGTCTAAGTGTTCCTATGTTTTCATAGACCAAGTTTAGAAATATTTAACTTGATCCTCAAATATTGTTTTCATATGTTATAAGTAGCCTTACAATTTTACTTGGTGGAGTAAAAGGATTTCACTGTCAGAAAAAAGAAAGGAAAAAAGCACTCATATAATACATGCAAGAAGGACACAGGATTTAATTGGGTTCATCAATCACCACTCAGATTTTGTCATCCAGTCTCCTCCAAGGCTATATTTTCCAGTGGAGACCAGTACTGTCCAAGAGAGCCCTCAAGGCTGTGGTCATTGCCATGGCCTCCAGATCCCAAGAATAGTGTTACCAGACATGACACAAGTATGGCCTGCATTATCCAGGATGCTGAGCCATGCAGACATGTTTATAAGGGCCTCCTTTTTCTGCTCTAAAAGTCATCTAATTCATAATAGGGCTTCCCTGGTGGCTCAGATGGTAAAGCATCTGCCTGCAATGCAGGAGACCTGGGTTTGATCCCTGGGTCGGGAAGATCCCCTGGAGAAGGAAATGGCAACCCACTCCAATACGCTTGCCTGGAAAATTCCATGGACAGAGGAGCCTTGTAGGCTACAGTCAATGGGGTCACAAAGAGTCGGACATGACTGAGAAACTTCACTTCACAATTCATAATGCCTATCATTATGGAAAAGGGTTTTGAGTCCCAGGAATCCTGGATACATACCGAATACCTACATGAAACAAGGCATTCAAATTACTCTACAGAAAAATAAGCAAAAGATGAGAATAATCACTTTATAAAAAAGAAAAGCATCAATATACTTATGAAACTTAACCTCCTCAGTGGCTGAAGAAATGCCAAGTAAAATAAGAATGACTTTGTAAACAAAGAAACAAACAAACAAAATCATTCAATCCAATGAAACTTGAGTTGATGTTTGAGAACCAGAGACTTAGGAAGTCCATGTGCTCTCTCATTCCTGAGCACAGAGACTTCACTGTAATGGACTGAGGATTTTTCTGGGATTATCCTCCTGTGTCCAAGTTAAGTTCTAGTGTGGATTCCTCCACAGAGGTGAGAGGGTGCCCTCAAATAACCCGTACTTCAGATTAGAGAGACCTAAGTTAAAATCTCCGTTGAGTAACTTTCGCGCTGGCTTAATGCTTGAAATTATTTATGACTCTGAGTTTTAATTTCCTCTTTAATCAAATCAAGACTAAAACAATCTTAAATCATTCAGAGAAGGAAATAAGTTCTTGTAGGATGTGAATAAGTATGAATGCATTATTATTTCCATGTACACTTGCAGGTAGTTTGTGACACAGATCCAGACTGTTTTTTTCTTTTCTCTTTTTGCAGCAGATACTTTTTCCCCAGTTCATGGAGAGAGAGCTTTGGTCTGAATATTGCTTAACTCAGTTTGCTACTCATCCTGTCTGTGCAAAGCTGGCATTTCCATTCTCTTGTTAACCTCAGGAGCTGCTAAGAAATGTCACACTTCATCTTTGCTCATATAAGTTTCAACCGTGTCTTGGCCATTTAGCAACAAACCTGGCTTCTTTGAGAGAAATGAGCAGCCACCACTCTGCTTTGGGTTCGGATTTGCCTCCAGGGCTTGAGAAGTAAAGCAGCAGAGACCTGAACCACACTTTGTGGCCACGCACTTCCTCATAATAAAACCACTGCTGGCCAACTCACTGATGTCCAAAGTTGAAGCTCTTGATTTCGACTACAGCCACTCTTCATTGGCCGCTGATTTTGTGTCTGTTCTAGGAACAGGCTCTGAATTCAATTTGAGCTAATATTCTACGACATTTGTACATGATGATTTCGAAACCAACAACAACAACAAAAAATGCTATATCCTTCTTTCCAAAATGATATTCTTTTCCTTTTCAACTTGTTTAGATTTTTTTACTGTTAGACTTAAAAGTGTGTAAAATGTCTTCTGTCTTATACTAATGAGAATGGTAGTTAGGAATATTCAAAATCCAAAGTTAAAAATCCATGCCACAGTATAACACTTAAGTATTCATCAATTGAATTTTTATCCAGTTGGACTAAATGACATATTGGCATTCAGTCTAAGATGACTGAGGCCACCTCTCATTATTGTGTTTCAATTTTTCTTGCATGGCTAAGAAAAAAGTTGGAAGTCACTTTACTTTCACTCCCTCCTCCTGCTATGGCAGAGACCACCACGCATCCACTATAATCTTTCTCTGCAGAACCTGAATGCTGCCTCGGAATCACCTGGAATACTGTCCGAAGTATTAACCTTGGTAACATCATGGAGGGTACCAAAACTACAGCCTATTCTCCATCTCCAGGGTTTTAGGAAACAAATTCTACATTGTGTTTATTCCCTTTTCTTCATAAATTTTCTCTGAAAACTTTATACATATGAAATAGCTTTAATCTGAGTACCTTTTAAAAAATTTTTTTTTAATTGAAGTATACTTGATTTACAATGTTGTCTTAGTTTTAGATGTGCAGCAATCTAAATAGTTGTTGTTCTTGTTCAGTTGCTCAGTCATGTTCAATTCTTTGGGACCCCATGGACTGCAGCATGCAGGCTTCCCTGCCCTTCACCATCTCCTGGAGCTTGCTCAAACTCATGCCCATTGAGTCAGTGATGCCATCCAATCATCTCAGCTTCTGTCACCCCCTTCTCTTCTTGTCTTCTATCTTTCCCAGGATCAGGGTCTTTTCTAATGAGTCAGCTCTTCGCATTATGTGCCCAAAGTATTGGAGCTACAGCTTCAGCATATTCCAATAAATATCCAAGGTTGATTTCATTTATGATTGACTAGTGTGGTCTCCTTGCAGTCCAAGGGACTCTCAAGAGTCTTTTCCAACACCACAGTTCAAAAGCATCAATTCTTCAGCGCTCAGCCTTCTTTATGGTTCAACTCTCACATCCATATATGACTACTGGAAAAACCATAGCTTTGACTAATTGGACCTTTGTCAGCAAAGTTGTCTCTGCTCTTTAATATGCTCTGTAGGTGGGTCATAGCGTTCCTTCCAAGGAGCAACCATCTTTTAATTTCATGGTTGCAGTCACCATCTGTGTGATTTTGGAGCCCAAAACAACAAGGTCTGTCCCTGCTCCATTGTTTCCACATCTATTTGCCATGAAGTGATGGGACTGGATGCCCATGATCTTAGGTTTTTGAATGCTGACTTTTAAGCCAGGTTTTTCACTCTCCTCTTTCACCTTCATCGAGAGGGCTTTAGTTCCTCTTCACTTTCTGCCATAAGGGTGGTGTCATCTGCATATCTGAGATTATTTATATTTTTCCCGGCAATCTTTTCCAGCCTGTGCTTCATCCAGTTCAGCATTTCACATGATGTACTCTGCATATAAGTTAAATAAGCAGAGTGACAATATACAGCCTTGACATACTCCTTTCCCAATCTGGAACCAGTCCATTGTTTCATATCTGGTTCTAACTGTTGCTTCTTGACCTGCATATAGATTTCTCAGGAGGCAGGAAAGGTGGTCTGGTATTCACATATCTTTAAGAATCTTCCAGTTTGTTATAATCCACATGGTCAAAGGCTTTGGCCTAGTCAATGAAGGAGAAGTAGATGTTTTTCTGGAATTCTCTTTCTTTTTTTATGATCCATTGGATGTTGGCAATTTGATCTTTCATTCTTCTGCCTTTTCTCAAACCAGATTTTATATCTGGAAGTTCTCAGTTCATGTGCTTTTGAAGCCTAGCTTGAAGGATTTTGAACATGACCTTGCTAGCATGTGAAATGAGTGCAATTGTGTGGTAATTTGAACATTCTTTGGCAGTATCTTTTGTTGGCACTGAAATGAAAGCTGACCTTTTCCATCCTGTGGCCACTGCTGAGTTTTCCATATTTTCTGGCATATTTAGTGCAGCACCTTAACAGCATCGTCTTTTAGGATTTGAAATAGCTTAGCTGGAATTCCATTTCCTCCACTAGCTTTTTTCATACTGATGCTTCCTAAGGCCCACACTCCAGGACGTCTGGCTCTAAGTGAGTGATCCAGGATAACCATATGATTGTGGTTATCCAGGCCATTAAGATCTTTTTTCTATAGTTCTTCTGTGTATTTTTGCCACCTCTTCCTATTATCTTCTGCTTCTGTTAGGTCTGTACTGTTTCTGTCCTTTATTGTGCTCATCTTTTAAATATGTATTTTATTCTCCCTTACAGGTTACAACAAAACATTCATCACAGTTCCATAGTTCCATGTGCTTTACAATACATCCTCATTGTTTATCTATTTTATACATAATAACATATTTTTTGTCATTCTCAAGCTCCTAATTTATCCCTTCTCCTCCACACACAAGAATTACCTTCATAAGTGAATGTTTGTTTTGTTGAGAAAAAGGGAAAAAGAAAGCTATTGTTTGTGATGACTCTCTAGTTCTCTGTAATGCTAGCTTTTGAAGACACTTTGTCTATACCACTGACTGCCTCCTGGTGTTTAACTATGATTTTATTGTAGCCCAGGACAACATTCCAAACGTGTGCTATGTGGCTAGTCTGTGGAAAGCAGGATCTCACAGTCAAGTATATTTGTAAAATTGTGAACTGCTTCTCAGCATGTCCCTTCTTGCACAGTTTATAAATGTATGCATACACACACACACACTTTCCCACACATGCACACACACATATGCTGAGAAGTCCTGCAGTAATGAAACCCATTTAACTTCACTCACTCGAGCATTTCTCAAACTTATTTGAACAAAGAAGTCATTTTCTGTAGAACACCATTAACATGAGGCAGAACTAGGAATCTTGTTCCCCACTGTGTAGAAAAAATTTCAGTGAGACTATATTCTGATGAACTCAATAAGGACACTTCTCAGTTTAATCTGCTGACTCAATATTTCTGAAAGCCAGATCCAGAGGCATCCCGGAGTGTTTGAGAAGCTGTGTAAATTCCAAATCTTCATCTCAAATGTACTTAACAAAATCACTGGGGTTGTAGGTTTCAGAAATCAGCATCTTAAAACTGTTTCCCAAGTGATATTTATTCATTCTAAAAGTTGAAGTCCAGTAAGGTTGGCGTCAAATCTTAAGGTATGTTTCAACCCAATGGTACCACTGAAAAGTGTGCTATGTTAAAATCTGCAGTCTGCTATCTGTCTTTCCTTGAAGGCATCTGTGTGAGTACAAAGACTCAGGTGAAGTCAACTATGGCTACAAGCATCCCATTAGGTGACTTTGACCTTGAAATCCTATCCAAAGGTCAGGCTCTCAACCTGAAAAGCATTGAAAACCAAGCTTGACATATTTATAGGACCCTTAGTCACCAGGATTGTGATTCACATAAATATGCTCCCAATAAACTGAACTATAACACTAGAATTACAATTTCTGAATTTACATGGAAAGCTACAAATTACAAAGGGCCTAATGTTTCCACCAGATTGACTAGCACATCCTCTTCCCTTAGGTAAACTTCAAGAACTTGCAAAATATTAGAAAGAAGTCAGTAAACTTGAAATTAGAACAAAGATATTTCTGGGATTTCTGGGTTCAGTCAATTACTCCTTAACAGACTGATTGATCCAAACCCACACTAGTGAGTGAATTCACATAGATTTTACTAGTTTCACAAGTTACATTTTACACCAAGTTGTTTAAATAAGGGCAGCCAGCATTTAGAGATCTATCAACAAATCTATCCATATATAATAAAATTTGGAAACAATTAAAGAATTGTGGCTTTCAGTCACTCAGTCGTGTCCAACATTTTGCAATTCCATGGACTACAACACACTGGCTCCCCTGTCCTTCAATATCTCCTGGAGTTTACTCAAACTCATGTCATCCAACCATCTCATCCTCTGTATTATCTTTGAAAAACTAGAAGCCAAAGCCTTCAGTTCAGTTCAGTCACTCAGTCATGTCCGACTCTGCCACCCCATGAATCGCAGCATGCCAGGACTCCCTGTCCATCACCATCTCCCAGAGTTCACTCAAACTCATATCCATCAAGTTGGTGATGCCATCCAGCCATCTCATACTCTGTCATCCCCTTCTCCTCCTGCCCCCAATCCCTCCCAACATCAGAGTCTTTTCCAATGAGTCAACTCTTCGCATGAGGTGACCAAAGTACTAGAGTTTCAGCTTCAGCATCAGTCCTTCCAAAGAACATCCAGGGCTGATCTCCTTTAGAATGGACTGGTTGGATCTCCTTGCAGTCCAAGGGACTCTCAAGAGTCTTCTCCAACACCACAGTTCAAAAGCATCAATTCTTCAGTGTTCAGCTTTCTTCACAGTCTAACTCGCACATCCATACATGACCACTGGAAAAACCATAACCTTGACTAGATGGACCTTTGTTGGCAAAGTAATGTCTCTGCTTTTCAGTATGCTATCTAGGTTGGTCATAACTTTCCTTCCAAGGAGCAAGTGTCTTTTAATTTCATGGCTGCAGTCACCATCTGCCATGATTTTGGAGCCCAAAAAAATAAAGTCTGACACTGTTTCCACTGTTTCCCCATCTATTTCCCATGAAGTAATGGGACCTAATGCCATGATCTTAGTGTTCTGAATGTTGAGCTTTAGGGCAACTTTTTCACTCTCCTCTTTCACTTTCATCAAGAGGCTTTTTAGTTCCTCTTCACTTTCTGCCATAAGGGTGGTGTCATCTGCATATCTGAGGTTATTGATATTTCTCCCCACAATCTTGATTCCAGCTTGTAGTTCTTCCAGCGCAGTGTTTCTCATGATGTACTCTGCATATAAGTTAAATAATATGCTCTAAAATTAGACGATATTTTTTGTTGTCGTTTAGTCACTAAGTTGTGTCCAACTCTGCAATACCATGGACTGCAACACTCCAGGCTTCCCTGTCCTTCACCTTCTCCCAGAGTTTCCTCAAACTCATGTCCATTGAGTAAGTGATAGCATCCAACTAGCCCATCCTCTGCCTGCCCTCAATCTTCCCCAGCACCAGGGTCTTTTCCAATGAGTCAGCTCTTCACATTAGGTGGCCAAAGTTTTGGAGCTTCAGCATCAGTCCTTCCAATGAATATTCAGAGCTGATTTCCTTTAGGATTGACTGGTTTGACCTCCTTGCTGTCCAAGGGACTCTCAAGAATCTTCTCCAGCATCACGGTTTGACAGCATCAGTTCTTAGGTGTTCAGCCTTCTTTATGGTCCAACTCTCATATCCATACATGACCACTGGAGAAACCATAACTTTGACTGTATGGACCTTTGTTGGCAAAGTTATGCTTCTGCTTTTTAATATGCTGTCTAGGTTTGTCATAGCTTTCATCCCAAGGAGCAAGTGTTTTTCAACTTCATGGATAGATGATAATGTACAGGATTACTCAAAATATATCCCTATTTATAAAGCAACATTGAATTGGTCAACAGATACAGCAAAAGGACACTTGAAGTTATGAAGTCATTTTAGCAATCTAAAGTTTTGACAGTTTGAATGTAGAATAGTTAAACTCCTGGTCTGCTGAGATCCTGGGAGAATATAAGGCAAAAAGCGGTGGTAATCTCTTTTGATATAAATGACATTGTTAAAGGCAGTATAAAGTCTGTGGACACATGTAGCTGGGCTGTGATGATGGGCATCACATCTACCCACCGGGTCTGAATTCTAAGGTCCAAATCTAACATTTGGAATTATCACAGTTGCAGCCCCACAATGCTGAACTAGAAAAAAATCTGTGTCCAACAGTACCGGCCCAAACAGAACGTCTAGCCTTCTACTATGTAATACGGCAGTCACCAACCACATGTGAATGGGAGCTAACTGTGGCTCAGATCATGAACTCCTTATTGCCAAATTTAGACTTAAATTGAAGAAAGAAGGGAAAAGCACTAGACCATTCAGGTATGAGCTAATCAAATCCCTTATGATTATACACTGGAAGTGAGAAATAGATTTAAGGGACTAGATCTGATAGACAGAGCGCCTGATGAACTATGGTTGGAGGTTCATGACATTGTACAGGAGACAGGGATCAAGACCATCCCCAAGAAAAAGAAATGCAAAAAAGCAAAATGGCTGTCAGAGGAGGCCTTGCAAATAGTTGTGAAAAGAAGAGAAGTGAAAAGCAAAGGAGAAAAGGAAAGATATAAGTATCTGAATGCAGAGTTCCAAAGAATAGCAAGGAGAGATAAGAAAGCCTTCCTCAGTGATCAATGCAAAGAAATAGAGGAAAACAACAGAATGGGAAAGACTAGTGATCTCTTCAAGAAAATTAGAGATACAAGGGAACATTTCATGCAAAGATGGGCTCGATAAAGGACATAAATGGTATGGACCTAACAGAAGCAGAAGATATTAAGAAGAGGTGGCAAGAATGCACAGAACTGTACAAAAAAGATCTTCACAACCCAGATAATCACTCACCTAGAGCCAGACATCGTGGAATGTGAAGTCAAGTGGGCCTTAGAAAGCAACACTACGATCAAAGCCAGTGGAGGTGATGGAATTCCAGTTGAGCTCTTTCAAATCCTGAAAGATGATGCTGTGAAAGTGCTGCACTCAATATGCCAGCAAACTTGGAAAACTCAGCAATGGCCACAGGACTGGAAAAGGTCAGTTTTCATTCCAATCCCAAAGAAAATCAATGCCAAAGAATGCTCAAACTAGTGCAGAACTGCACTAATCTCGCAATGGCACCCTGCTCCAGTACTCTTGCCTTGAAAATCCCATGGACGGAGGAGCCTGGTAGGCTGCAGTCCACGGGGTCGCTAAGAGTCTGACATGACTGAGCAACTTCACTTTCCGTTTTCACTTTCATGTACTGGAGAAGGAAATGGCAACCCACTCCAGTATTCTTGCCTGGAGAATCCCAGGGACAGGGGAGCCTGGTGGGCTGCCGTTTATGGGGTCGCACAGAGTCGGACATGACTGAAACAACTTAGCAGCAGCAACAGCAGCACATGCTAGTAAAGTAATGCTCAAAATTCTCCAAGCCAGGCTTCAGCAATATGTGAACCATGAACTTCCAGATGTTCAAACTGATTTTAGAAAAGGCAGAGGAACCAGAGTTCAAATTGCCAACACCCAATGGATCACCAAAAAAGCAAGAGAGTTCCAGAAAAACATCTATTTCTGTTTTATTGACTATGCCAAAGCCTTTGACTATGTGGTTCACAATAATCTGTTGAAAATTTTGAAAGAGATGGGAATACCAGACCACCTAACCTGCCTCTTGAGAAATCTGTATGCAGGTCAGGAAGCAACAGTTAGAACTGGACATGGAACCGACTGGTTCCAAATAGGAAAAGGAGTACGTCAAGGCTGTATATTGTCACCCTGCTTATTTAACTTATATGCAGATTACATCATGAGAACTGCTAGGCTGGAAGAAGCACAAGCTGGAATCAAGATTGCAGGGAGAAATATCAATAACCTCAGATATGCAGATGACACCACCCTTATGGCAGAAAGTGAAGAGGAACTAAAAAGCCTCTTGATGAAAGTGAAAGAGGAGAGTGAAAAAGTTGCCTTAAAGCTCAATATTCAGAACACTAAGATCATGGCATTTGGTCCCATTACTTCATGGGAAATAGATGAGGAAACAGTGGAAACAGTGTCAGACTTTATTTTTTTGGGCTCCAAAATCACGGCAGATGGCTACTGCAGCCATGAAATTAAAAGACACTTGCTCCTTGGAAGGAAAGTTATGACCAACCTAGATAGCATACTGAAAAGCAGAGACATTACTTTGCCAACAAAGGTCCATCTAGTCAAGGCTATGGTTTTTCTAGTGATCATGTATGGATGTGATAGTTGGACTGTGAAGAAAGCTGAGCACCAAAGAATTGATGCTTTTGAACTATGGTGTTGGAGAAGACTCTTGAGAGTCCCTTGGACTGCAAAGAGATTCAACCAGTCCATCCTAAAGAGATCAGTCCTGGGTGTTCATTGGAAGGACTGATGCTGAAGCTGAAACTCAGTACTTTGGCCACCTCATGCGAAGAGTTGACTCATTGGAAAAGACTCTGATGTTGGGAGGGATTGGGGGCAGGAGGAGAAGGGGATGACAGAGGATGAGATGGCTGGATCATCACTGACTCAATGGACATGAGCTTGAGTAAACTCCAGGAGTTGATGATGGACAGGGAGGCCTGGTGTGCTGCGATTCATGTGGTTGCAAAAAGTCAGACACGACTGAGTGACTGAACTGAACCGAACTAAACCACATGTGACTAACTAAATCTATATTGATTAGAACAAATAAAATATTCAGTTTCTCCAGTCATAATATACTTATTTCAAGTTCTACGTAACTGCTAGTGACAAATTGTTGGACACCATTAGAAAGGTCATTTCCTGAGATACTATCTCACACCAGTTGAATGGATCTGTCTTAGCAGTATTTTTTTGGAACTGTCACTTCATGCATGCATACATGCTCAGTCATGTCCAACTCTTTGCAATCCCATGACTACAGTCCACCACGCTCCTCTGTCTATGGGATTTTCCAGGTAAGGATACAGGGGTCGGTTGCCATTTCCAACTCCAGGGGATTTTCTTAAACCAGAGATGGAATCCACATCTCTTGCATCTCCTGCATTGGCAGGTTGATGCCTTACTACTGGTGCTACTTGGGAGTTTCACCAATAGAATGGTCACTATCAAAAAATCTACAAATAACAAATGCTGGGGAGGGTGTGAAGAAAAAGCAAACTTTCCACACTGTTGGTGGGAAAGTAACTGGTGCAGGTAATTTACCTCCAACGGTATGAAGGTTCCTGTAAAACCTATAAGTACAGCTACCATATGATCCAGCAATCCCATTTCTGGCTATTTATCTGGTGACAACTCTAACTTGAAAAGATATATGCACCCTCGTTTTGATAGCAACACTATTCACAATAGCCAAGTCATGGAAGCAACCTAAATGTTCATGGCCAGATAAATGGATAAAGCAGCTGTGGTAGATATATATAATGGTATATTACTCAGCCATTAAAAAAAATGAAACAACGACATTTGCAGCAACATGGATGGACCTAGAGATTATCACACTTCATGAAGTGAGTCAGAAAGAGAAAGACAAATACCATATGATATCACTTATATGTAGAATCTAAAATATGACATAAATGAACTTATTTAAGAAACAGAAACAGACTCATAGACATAGAGAACAGACTTGTAGTTGCCAAGGAGGAGTTGGGTAGGGGAGGTATGACTGAGAGTTTGAGATTAGAAGATGCAAAGTATTACATTTAGAATGGATAAACAAAGACCTACTGTATAGCACAGGGAACTATATTCACTATCCTGTGACAAACCATAATGGAAGAGAATATGGAAAGGGGGGCTTATATATGTATTACTGAGTCACTTTGTTGCACAGTAGAAATTAACACAACATTATAAACCAACTATACTTCAATAAAACAACTTTTTAACAAAGAGATCATTTCTGTCATATCACAATGTAACACTGGACAGTTAGTATTTGATTCTCTCTGCTCTGCTAAGTCGCTTCAGTCGTGTCCGATTCTGTGCAATCCCATAGAAGGAAGCCCACTAGGCTCCCCCGTCCCTGGGATTCTCCAGGCAAGAACACTGGAGTGGGTTGCCATTTCTTTCTCCAATACATGAAAGTGAAAAGTGAAAGGGAAGTCGCTCAGTTGAGTCCAACTCTTAGCGACCCCACGGACTGCAGCCTATCAGGCTCCTCTGTCCTTGGGATTTTCCAGGCAAGAGTACTGGAGTGGGGTGCCATTGCCTTCTCCAAGTATTTGATCAGTTGAGGCAAACACTTGATTAGTTGAGGCAAACACTTATATTCCATCCCAATAGGCTATATTCATACCTGAGAAGGAATATTTGGATCCACAATGATCTTTGCTCTGAGATCAGAAATGCAGGCTTGCAGCACTGTACAAATTATGCCATTTATACCTCTTCTGTTTGAGGTTACCCTGGAGAAATGGGCTGCTTCTTTTTTTATAAGTGTCTGAGGTTAAAAAGGTCTTAGTTTATTTCTTCAGCTACAATAAGTTTACCTATTTGATTTTTCTTATTTATGATTCAATATCTTCCCAACCTACATTTACTTGACACATTCTTTCTTTAGAAATAGTAACATCAGTCCAGGCATAGTCCAGCCTGGCCTAGATTTTATGTGTATCTTCAAGATAATCCGTTAAACTCCATTCCATGTTTAGCTTCACTTTCAAAGGCAACATTATTTCTTTTACTTCCAGGATGTTTGAGGGCTTATTTACTTCCAACTAAAATAGCTGCTAGCTATATAACCTTGGAAAACATTTAATATCCACAACAAACTTCAGTCTCCTCCTTTGTAAGAGAAGAGATTACTTTAAACATTTTAGTATAGCTCTCTATAGATTTGAACAAGATAATTAGTAGTGGAAAAAACCTAGCAAGGCACCTCGCCCATCACTAAATTCCACTAAACTTAGGTGACTCAAGTGAGAATAAAATGCAGAAACAAGTAAAGGGAAAACCTCAGGGGAGAATAAAAAAAATGATAAATCTTCTATATGCTTTTTTCTTTTTTTTTTTTTTTTAACAAAGAGGCTTTAGATGGCATTTGGCAAAAGTTGGAAGGTGCTCTCTATGTTAGGAGACACTAGAGAATTTGACATAACCAAATGATTAATAACAATGTTGTTTAAATCTCTTCCTGGCACTTTTGAAAAAAAAAAAAAAAAGCAAAAATAGAGACAGTGACAGAGTATGGATTTTATATGATTTCAATTCCACTCTCTGGGCTCACAGGAAACGTATTCTTCTATATTAACTTAGCTTTCAGATAAAGAGCTGACACATTTACAGACACACTGGCACCTTTCAGTAGCACTTTGTCTCATCCCATCCCTTCCACAGGTAAAGAAAGTGAAAGTGAAGTCACTCAGTTGTGTCCTATGACTCTTTGCGACCCCATGGACTGTAGCCTACCAGGCTTCTCTATTCATGGGATTTTCCAGGCAAGAATACTGGAGTGGGTTGCCATTTCCTTCTCCAGGGGATCTTCCCAACCCAGGGATCGAACCCAGGTCTCCCACATTGTAGACAGATGCTTTACCATCTGAGCCACCAGGGAAGTCACTTGCACAGGTAAACAATGCCAATTTCCCAAGCTTTTCCAACTCAGCCTCAAGTGAGCCTTTAGAGGGTGCAGTCCCTAGAAACTATTATGGGGAGGTCTCCTTTCACAATTAGTAAAAACTCTTGTACAATTCTCTGTATCTACCTTCCATTCTGACTCACTTTCTCTTGCAGAGTTACCCCCTATTTTTCCCTTAAAGCACAAGACTGTAATAAGGATAATGCACTGGTATGCTTGTTTCCACTGTAATATTTATAGACTACATTGCTCAAATACAGTGTGGTGGTTTGCTTGTCTAATTTTATGATGCCCTTGCTAAACAAAAATATTATTTCTCGCTAGTGCTTACAGAAAGAGCACTTCACACCATGTGAACGATGACAGCTGGCACCAGCTGCTTTCATTAGGCACTCTTGCTTTCATTAGGCACTCTTGCTCTTCAAACACAGTGATATTTGGCATGAACCACATTGGGAAGTTTTCCAGATGAGAAAGAGGTGAAGGATTTTACCTCTCAAATCTTGGATAACAGTCTCTAGAGTTTGGGATATGATACTAAAGTACAAAGATACTAAAGATGATTAAGTTCATTCCTATCTTAAAGTAGTATTACACCCAGCACCAAGTGGTATGTTGAGTTTCATAAGCTCCACATGTGTTAATGAATGTAAGTTTTTGTGCCCTGTGAGGCCAAACAAATCGGAAAGCTTGAGACCAAACAAATTGAAACAGAAGAGTTTGTAGCATAGAAAGGTTTACAAAAGGGCCAAGGAAGGAAACAAGAGACTTATGTCCAAAAAACCAGAACTTCAGAGAGGGTTTCAGCAAAGCACTTTTAAAGGCCAGGTGAGGGAGGGATGAGATTCGTTGTTGCAAACTTCTTGGTATCAGAATCTTTTGTTCTTGCAGCTGTCCTCGGAGGTCAGGTCTTGATGTTCCTGTAGGCTTCCAACAACACAAATGTTTCTGAGACATTTTATCTCTACATGCATGGACTCTTAAAAGGTCAGCACCTTGAGAATGGACTATCCTGTATATTTCAGTCTACGGCAACATTCTCTTACAAAAGGTGCAGAGCCAGCATGATTAAGCACAGGCATCAGAGCACAAAGTTAAAGGTAAAAGGAACAGATCTAACATGGAGTCAGATTTGTTCTTGCCTATTACACAAGCAGTTCATCAGTAGCTACCATGAGCAAATGCTGCTGAAGTTGAAATAATTGGAAAGCAAGTGCCCTCAACTTGTTACAGAAAAGAGAAACCTGACTCTAATATTAGATCTATTCGGTGTGAGATTAAAAGCTGCCAAACAGAATCACCTTAGTCTTGTTGGAGGTTTACAGGAACATTGTGACACATGCAAGAACAAAGGATTCCAGCACCAAGAAGTCTGCAACAACCAGCCACAGACCCTTTCATTTTAGCTTAAAAGAAACCCAAGTTCTAACTTGGAGAGATGTTTCTTTGGGGCACTAGCCCATTATCTTCTCAGTCTGTTGGCTTTCTGAGTAAAATCACTATTTCTTGCCCCAACACCTGCCTCTCAATTTATTGGTCTGTTGTATGGCAAAGCCGTACAAGCCTGGACTCAGTAACAGCGTCATTCCCCTCAGTGCCAGGAGATCCTCCATGTAAATTGCCATGCTTTCTTGTCTAGCTCTCTTGTTGCCGAGTTTTTGTAAGGCAGAGACTTTACACACACACACACACACACACACACACACAAAGGGATATCACAGATGCTCAGTAAATACATATAGTTGGAAGGATGAATTAATATCATAGGAAATAAAGGTGAATAGGAAAGGAGAGGTGAGGTCATCGGAGACCTCAAAAGACAAGCCAGGGCATTTAGACCCTTGTATTTAGAGCCTGTGGTTCCATTATACACTGGAGGGCATGTGAAATACATGTCCAGAATCTGAATATCACAGTAGCTAGAGCTGTAATAAAATATATATGGTAGGAAATGGGAGAGCAGTATGAGGCAAATTGCCACTGAGAGAATAGTTCTTAGCTATTTTATTTCCTTACCTAAAACATGGTTCACATTTAAGATAATTCCATCAAGAAAAGTTGTGTTATGAATTCACTGTGATGTGGGGAATGAAATAGTTGCAAATGGAAATGGTAATGCAGTCAGGAGCTCATCTTTGGGGTCTCTCTGATGGGTCCCCATTCGACTGTACAGCCTGTGAATTTAAAGGAAACACATCATGGAATGACAGGCTTTCAGAGCTATGAGGATTTGACCAGCTCTTTATCAAGGCTTGGCTCTCCTCTACTTTTCAGATGTCTGGGACATTGAAGAACTATTTAATATCACTGAAACAATAGTAATTTGTATTATTCACCTTCCCATTTGCTCAGGTCCCTGCAAACCACGTGTTCTCATTTTCCCCACAGTGTGCGGGATTTCTCACATCAACTCCACAGTCACAGCTTAACGTGAGTAAGCATGGTAATTGGAATGACCTTTAAAATGCATATTCCTCCTGTCACTTTCAGCATCTCGGGCTTTACAAAACTGCCTGCTGAAATATCATTGCCACCTTTATGCTGGTGTTTATTTCAGGTGAGCAGACATGGCCTTTCTTCTGTTGTGCTAAGTGTAGGTGTAGCCCGTATGTTATTAAGGATGAATTTCTAGAGGGTAAACCCTTTAACCATGGCAGTCAGGATGGTGGTGTATGGAGGGTGGGGGCTGTAAAGGGATATTATTAATGGTAGACAGAAGAACTCTCAGTACATTCATGTTTTGAAAAAAAAAAAAAGTGGGAATTTGTTTTCACCTAAAATCCCAGTTAGAAAGGCCCTTCCTACGAAAGATACCAGAATTTTACACTTGTTATCTGCTTAGCCCCCTTTCGCCAAGCAGTGATGTCAGCAGAGGACACACACAGACAGGAAACTGAGACCAGAATCTCCAGCCAGAAATGTGTAGGAGGCAGTGCACAGGGCAAACGCTGAGAAACACAGGACAGCTACATCTGCACAGCATTGAGGATAACACAGCTGGATCTCCCTTTCCTGGCGTACAGTCCTCACCCCTATAAAAACCACCTTTCCTCTCAGATTCTCTCCAGTGCTCTGCATATGTGCTTCCTGCCTCTCATATTTGGGAACGTAAATGTCTATTTATATACATGTTTATTTGATCACACAATCATGTAAATAAACATATGCTTCTGAATAGGAGATTTTCCAAATAAAGAGATGAATGGATGAATGGCCCATAGTAGTACAGGGCAGGCCCAGGGTTCAAAGACACAAGGAAGTAGGAAAAACCAGCCACTCTCTGAATTGTTCACTCCTGAATCCACAAGACAAAAAAAAAAAAAAAGTGCCTTGCATATAGTAGGTGCTCAGAAAAGATTTGTATAATGAATGGTTGGGTCACAAAGGAAGATTAGTAGACCTTGGGCAGCCCCTCAGCAAGTAAGAAGGTCAAATACACCAGGACTCACTGGACACTGTCATACATGTGCACTGTGTGTGACCATCTACATATGTATGCACACACACAAAGGCTGGAGCTTGGAAGTAGGATTCTCATTTCAGAGTGTGAGGTTCTGTCATTATAACACAAGTGTTTGGTCCAATCCATAAACCTTGCATTGTTTAAGAACCACATCTGAGATTTTATGTTTTTCTGAGCAGGGTTAGCTCCCTACCTAATTATAACAAAGAAAATTACGTTTTTCAGCATGTAGTTGGCAGGTATAAGGTGATGATAACACCTTGTCATAATAAAGTTAACAGTGTTCCTGATACTTTCACAAGAGTTTAAACACTAAAATTTGACACATTTATCTTGTGTAACTATCTCCTTCAGGTTTGTTTTTTCCCTCCGCATTTTCCACATATTGAGATCTCTGTTCGCTTGGTCCACAGATCTCTCTTAGCATATCCTAATGTTAAGAGAGACAAGCCCTGCCATTGACTTAGTAAATCACACTGAAGGAATTTTTTAAAATGAGGCACAGGAATAAGACACAGATGTGGAGAAGGGACATGAGGACACAGAAGGGGAAGGGGAGGGTGGGACAAATTGGGAAAGTAGGACTGAGTATATATATATATACACACTCAGAGAGAAAGAGAGAGAGTGTTTGTGTGTATGTGTGGACTTACATACATATAAGGTCTTCACTGTTGCTGCTGCTGCTAAGTCACTTCAGTCATGTCTGACTCTGTGCAACCCCATAGACAGCATCCCACCAGGCTTCTCCATCCCTGGGATTCTCCAGGCAAGAATACTGGAGTGGGTTGCCATTTCCTTCTCCAATGCATGCATGCATGCTAAGTCGCTTCAGTTGTGTCTGACTCTGTGCAACCCCATGGACAGCAGCCCACCAGGCTCCTCTGTCCACGGGACTCTCTAGGCAAGAATAATAGATTGGGTTGCCATTTTCTTCTCCATATTTATATATACTACCAGGCGCAAAATAGATAACTAGTGGGAATTTCGTGTAAAGCACAGGAAGCTCAGCTCCATGCTCTGTGATGACTGAGAGGGGTGGGATGGGAGAGAGGGAGGGAGGCTCAGGAGAGAGGGGATATGTGCAAACATACAGCTGATTCACTTCATTGCACAACAGTAACTGACTACACTGTAAATCAATTATACTCCAAAAATAAAATTTTTTAAAAAGAAACAAAA
Source organism: Capricornis sumatraensis (assembly GCF_032405125.1). Lineage (NCBI taxonomy): Eukaryota > Metazoa > Chordata > Mammalia > Artiodactyla > Bovidae > Capricornis > Capricornis sumatraensis. The sequence continues at coordinate 120,958,538 of NC_091071.1, read as the reverse complement.
GGAAACTATGAGTTTTGAAAGGAAAAAGATTTTTTTCACATATATTTAAAAATAAGATGAAGCAAAAGCTGGAGGGGACTTTTTTTTTTTTTACAAAATTTGATTTTAATTTTTTTTCTTTTTATATATATATTTTTTTCATTTAAATTTTATTTTTTTGCTTTATAATACTCTATTGGTTTTGCTATACATTGTCATGAATCCACCACAGGTATACATGAGTTCCCAACCCTGAACCCCCCTCCCACCACCCACCTCTCTGGGTCATCCCAGTGCACCAGCCCCAGGATACAGGATGCTTGGGGCTAGTGCACTGGAGGGGACATTTTAAGCCCATAATTTGAACGAAGTGCAAATATTAATCACTTATCTGAAAAATAAAATAGGTTATATAGGTAGGTAAAGATGTCATTCTTTTCTGCCTGTATATGGGTTATCTAAAACTCTAAGACACATACAGCCCCATCCATTTCTGTCCCTCTTGCTTTTAACTTCATGAACTTTCATCCTCCTATTCTCAGTCAGTCCTTGCCTAATTCCAAGAGGGAAGCAGTAATGCTATCACCTAGCTCTTATTTTACAACCTGTAGTGATAAAATAGATGCACTGTCTGCATCTGACAACTGAGGGAGCTGAAACAGGAGGAGGTTAAGTCCAATGTTAGGGTAAAATGTAAACAGAAGGGGCTCACCACCTTGAGACCCTAAGTTTGCTTTCATTTGGAAGTAAATTATTAAATATACATTGAAGTCTGTTTCCTCACCTGCCAAGCTGGGAAGCCAATATTCCCTTTGGGCACTATGAGAGTTTCATTGAATGGCGTATTATCACACTGCCCATGTGCTAGAAGCAGGGAGCAGAGGGTCTAACTCAGCATTCAGAAGTCTATGTCCCTGGAAAACCTAGGAGGCTGGATTCCTGTCCTGTGAACTTCCTGTGATATATCTTAATACAAGATTAAAATAACATAGGGCTAATTTTAAATTTTGGTTTCACTGCAGAAATGGGTGAGGACATTTTATCAGAGGTCAGATTTGCTTTTTTTCCCAACTGAAACCATATTAAACTCCTTTTCTCTTCCAAATGTATCTATAAATGGTACTTACAGTGCATCACCAATGAATTCTTTTAGACTAAATAAAAACAGTATTCAAGGCTACTGGTGCATCCTAGCAAGTGGACATCCATGCAGAAGAGAAAAACCTGAATATGACATTGGCTGTGTAGAAGGACACTCTTTGGAGAATGGGAAAATGGATGGGCAGCCCTTATCAGGGTTTTGGATGGAAGTTAAATAAGATCATGATTGGGACTTCCCTGGCTGTCCAGTGGTTAAGACTCTGTGCTTCCAATTTAGGTGGCACAGGATCAGTCCCTGGTTGGGGAACCAAGATCCCACAAATTGCATAGCATGGCTGAAAAATTTAAAACGGTAAAAAAGCATGATTGATAGAATGGATAAAAGACATGGTCCTACTACATAGCACAGAGAACTATATTCAATATTGTGTGCTAAACCATCACAAAATATTTAAATATATATAAAACCAGACATGAAATAATGGACTGGTTCAAAATTGGGAAAGGATTACGTCAAGGCTGTCACCTGCTTATTTAATTTATACACAGAGTACATCATGCAAAATGCTGGACTGGATGAAGCACAAGCTGAAATTCAGATTGCCGGGAGAAATATCAATAATCTCAGAAATGCAAATGACACCACCTAACGGCAGAAAGCAAAGAGGAACTAAAGAGCCTTCTGAAGAGGGTGGAAGAGGAGAATGAAAAAGTTGGCTTAAAACTCAGCATTCAAATAATGAAGATCATGGCATTTGGTTCCATCACTTCATGGCAAATACATGGGGAAACAATGGAAATAGTGACAGACTGTTTTCTTGGGCTCCATAATCATTGCTGACAGTAACTGAAGCCATGAAATTACAAGACCCTTGCTCCTTGGAAGAAAAGCTATGACAAACCTAGACAGCATATTAAAAAAAGAGACATCACTTTACGGATAAAGGTCCATATAGTCATAGTGACAGTTTTTCCAGTAATCATGTAGGGATGTTAGAGTTGGACTACAAAGAAGGCTAAGTTCTTAAGAATTGATACCTTTGAACTGCGGTGCTGGAGAAGACTCTTGAGAGTCCCTTGGATGGCAAGGAGATCAAACCAGTCAACCCTAAAGGATATCAACCCTGAATATTCACTGTAAGACTGATGCTGAAGCTGAAGTTCCAATACTTTGGCTACCTGATTCAAAGAGCCAATTCACTGGAAAGGACCCCAGTGCTGGGAAAGATTGAGGGCAAGAGGAGAAGGGGTGGGGTGACAGAAAATGATATGGTTGGATGGCATCACTGATTCAATAGACATGAGTTTGAGCAAATTCCAGGAGATAATGAAGGACAGGGAAGCCTGGGGTGCTGCAATCCATGGGGTCCAGGGTCAGACATGACTGAGTGACTGAACAACAACAATATGTATAACTGAATCACTTTGCTGTACAGCGGAAATTAACACAACATTGTAAGTCAACTATACTTCAGTAAAAATATTGATCATGATTGCATGAAAGGAGCAAATATAGAAGAATCTTTTCTTATTATTAATTTAGAAATGTTTTCTGCAGGCTTAAATATAAACACTGTGTCACAGATGTAACTTAAGAACTTCAAACAAGCTTTTGTTCACATTTCATTTTAGATCAAAATTTTCTTTGGCTGCTACATTGTCTGAAGCATCAGCCATTCTTGAACAGTTATTTCTTAGGAGGAATGATCCAAGCATCTATTTGTTCAGAGCGGCATATTCTTATCCACATCTGAACGCAGACATCTCACCTCAGCCTCATTTCTAGAGCTCTCGGAATGAAGCCCTTATCTTCGGAAGAGCTTGTCATTATTCACCTAGATCTTGCTCTGGCTTTGTTTTCAGCACAAACATTTCAGATGACCAGTTGGCAAGGGAAGAGACTCACCATCTTCAGATGGGACCAGATGAAGTGCTAACCTTGACTTTGTCAGCATGGTTATACATGAAGCAAAGGTTCCCTCATGCCCTTCCCAGTGCCATTTTTCATCAAGATAATGATCCCATTTTCTTATGCAAATGAGTGATGAGAGAGACGAGCTTGGCCACAGAACACAGATGCAGTTGTTCAAAGTCACTTATGCAAATCAAACCCAGGCTCCAAAGCCCCTGTTTCCTACTGACATTCAGCAGAGTCTAAGAGAGGCAGCGAGGGGAGTTGCCCTAATTAAAGGTGTGGATGAATAAACCAGTACTTTTCCTGTCTAGTTCTAGATGGGGAGGATGTTCTTACCAAATCAGCTCAAAATCTACCAACCCAAGACGGCCCTGACAAGTTAGTCCTGAGGTGGCTCCTCTATTCCCTAATCAGCCCAAAGAAAGAGAGAAGAGTGATCTCTGGCGGAAGCTTTCAGCTTGAGACTTTCAGTGTGCTTGCTTCAAGGTTCTGACAAGGAATGGCACGGATGATAACCCCTCAGGCTTCAGTGCTGGCCCATCCATTGTAGCTCATATCCCTTCTCCTCCTGGGTTAGTACATCATTGTGACATGAATGCAAGAAGGAAACACATCATTTTCTACTTTACAGTCCTGCTGAAGCATGTAGGATGCCTCCTAGCTAAAACGTCAGAGGTAGTACGGTGAAAGGACAGGTCTGATCTCTTCCATCAGGCTCCTTGGTCTGTAAAGGAAACTAAAGCATCACTTGCCCACTTCTTACCACAAGGAACACCAACCCCATTAATCCCTGCCATATACTTGCTGTGTGATCTTGGACAAGTTACTTAGTGCCACTCTGCCTCAATCTCATTCTGTAAAATGGAGTTAACAGTCTTACCTACTTCATTGGTGGCAGTAAGGATCTGTGTATCTATCTAACTACCATCTGTTATCTATCTGTCTATTATCTACCCCCCCCCCCCCCGCCTCACACACACACACACACACACACACACACATTTACGAGGTCCTGGCACACAGTAAGCATTATTTAAGAATTAACTACTAATATGATCTGTTACTCAAATTTTAAACCGTGTGCTGCCAAGTTCCCTATGGCTTTGACTTTAAGTTCTCGTTTACACACTAATGCCAAAGCAGCCTTTCCCATCAAGGCAAACAAATGTATACCAGGCCACCTATTCAGAAGTCCAGACATATGCTTTCCACCCTACCTGGAACAGTCCTACTTCACCACCCTAAACCCAGTCCATGTTCCCAGCTCCTCTTGAAACCTCATTTCCTCTGTGACACTCCTGTGATCTCCTCTGGCTCCACAAGCCCATCTTTTCTCTTTCTTTGGCCTCTAGGTAATAAAACCTCTATATGAATATGGATTGAAGGATTGGAGAAATCAAGAATCGAATCTGGGCTCCATCAAATACCAAAAATGTGACCTTGAGCAGGTAACTAAACTTTCATAAGCACTGGTGGAGCTCTTATTTCTTAAATAATGTTAATGAATAATCCAATGGCTCTTAAATCTGGGTGTGTATCAGAATCAGCTGGGGGTGGTGCTTGTGAAAACTCAGGCTGCCCCCATGCTTCTGTTTCAGAAAGTATGGGATGGGGCCTCAGGATATGCAGTTAGGGCAATTTGCCAGGTGATTCTGGGGCTGCTGGTCTAGAACTACACTTTGAGAAGAACTTAGAGAATCTGGCAGAACTGTGGAGTGAAAAAAATGAAATCATACTCAGAGAATGTTTGCTCAGTAACTGTTATGTAAAATATAACCTTTCCGTGTCCCCATGAAATGGATTACAAATGATAAATAAAAACAGAAGTCCTCTTGTTTGGATTGAGGGCCCATCCCATGAGATAAGGGAGAACACACCATATTGTAACATTTCTCACTTTGGAGTTGGAAACTCAGATTGTGTGGGCTGTGCCCTTACAGTAGTTTTTCTGGCACCCAATGTACAAGCTTTCAATTGGAGAGAAAATTGAAAACATATGCATTATCCTGCCATGTAAGATTTTTATACAGCCTACTCTTTTGAACAAACACCCGCATACTGGGTAGGTTTTTAGCAGAAGTCTGTTTGTTAGAGGTCATCCCACTGAACATTTCCCTTTGTTCAGTGTTCATGACTCCCAACTCTGAACCAGGAAGGCAAGAATCTTGACCAAAGAGTTGAGCATATGCTATGGGCTTCCCTTGTGGCTCAGCCAGTAAAGAATCTGCCTGCAATGCAAGAGACCTGGGTTCGATCCCTGGGCTGGGAAGATCCCCTGGAGAAGGGAATTGCTACCCACTCTAGTACTCTGGCCTGGAGAATTCCACGGACTGTATAGTCCATGGGGTCACAAAGAGTCGGACATGACTGAGCAACCACCAAACAGCAGGAAGTTTCTTAAAAGAATGTGTGTTGGAAGAAAAGGAAATCATTATGAAATGAGAAGCTACATTTCCTAACTTATTTGGCTGTAGGAAACTTAAAGCAGTTTCCCACATGGGATTCACTTGCTGGAACAAGCAAATTGTTTATTATTTTTTAGCTTTATACTTTATATAGGACTATAGTTGATTAACAGTGCTGTGTTAGTTTCATGTGTACAGAAAGGTGATTCAGTTATACATATACATGTATCTATTCTTTTTCAAATTCTTTTCCCATTGAGGTTGTTACTTAAGAATAAGCAGAGCTGATACAAGTGAATTTACCTAGAAAACAGAAGCAGACTGACAGACTTAGAGAATGATTTATGATTACCAGGCTGGAGGGCTTCCCAAGTGGTGCTAGTGGTGAACCTGCCTGCCAATGCAAGAGAGGTAAGAGATTTGGGTTCAATCCCTGGGTTGAGAAGATCCCCTGGAGGAGGGTATGGCCTCCAGTATTCTTGCCTGGAGAATCCCATGGACAGAGGAGCCTGGTGGACTACAGTTCATAGAGTGGCAAAGAGCTGGACACAAATGAGCACATACTCATTGACCAGGCCAGAAGGGTTAGGGGAGGGGGGACGGAATACATGGGGAGTTTGGGATCAACAGGCACACACTGCTATCTTTAAAATGAATAACCAACAAGGAGCTACTGTACAGTACAGATTGTTTCATTTTAGAAAATGTTAAGAGCAAAACTGTCTCTACAGGAAATTGCAGCAAAAGCCCCAGGAGCAGAGGTCCCTCTTTGGTACCTGTCTTTGCCACACTCCACAAAACTGCTATTTCCTTCTGTGAAAAAATCTAAGCTGTGTGATCTCCAGGGAACATCTGCAATATCACCCAATGAGGAAGGAACACAGGAAATGGGACCCATTTCCAGGAAAACCTTTACCAGGCACCGGAAGACCCAGTGTGATCAGCAGTCTCTGCCCATTTTCTTTTTAGAGAGATTTCATCTATTTATTTTTAATTTATTGAATTAAAATTAAGTTAAAAATAAAATAATTTATTATTTTTCCTTTGGATGCATCAGGTCTTAGTTCCAGTACATGGGATCTTCCCTGCATCATGCAGAGTTCTTTGCTGCGGTGCACAGACTCTCTAGTCGCCCTGCAGCATGAGGGATCTTAGCTCCCAGACCAGGCACCGAATCCAGGTCCTCTGCATTGCAACATGGATTTTTAACCACTGGGCCACCAGGGAAGTCCCTAGGTTGATCTTTACTAAGGTTTTTGGCAATATTTCTGAGGGGTGAAGTCACTCTTATTTTGACATCTTCCTTGACCCCCACAAAAATCTGAGCCTAATCTAGAAGGAAAAACCAAGCTCTGATTTTCAAAGGGACCAGCAAATAAAATAAGTGTCCTCAAAATAACAAAAAGATAAGTTATGTTTGTTGGCAGCTGCAGCTGCCCAACCTCTGACATCTCCCCACTATGATTGGGTTCTCAAACCCAACCTTCCTTCCTCCAAAAACAGCCCTTCACTCAAACGCCTCTGAGAATCTGACTGTTTTCACTTGTATTCACAAAGGTATTGCTTGTAGTGGGAAGCAGAGGAGAGGCTGAGTGCCAAAAGGAAGTCTGGAGGGAGATGGAATTCAGTTGCGACCAAAAGTGTCCCTTGGACTCATTTCAATAACCTTTGAAGAGAGAGACTGAGATAGAGCTTCTGGAACTTTCTAGAGGCCCTTTAAGACTCTGATCAGGAAGGCAGCTGCTTGAGAGTCCAGTAAGAGTAACACCTAGACACTTGCTCCATTATTATAGGCAATCCTTGCAATCACACTGCCTCTAGGATTGGAGGCTTTTAGGCAGTGCTTCTCAAAGTCTGGTCCCAGTAGCACCCTGGAATCTGTTAGAAACGCAATTTCTCTGGCCCACAGTAAAAATCAGAAATTCTAGGTGTGGAGCTCAGCAATTTAGGTTCTAACTACCCTTCCTGGTGATTCTGATGCAAACAATCTGGGATCTGCCAGTAAAATTTAAGGAGGGGTTCATTTCCAGGTTTATGCAAATTCAGGGTCTGCAGGCATGAACAGGCATGAACCTGGAAATAAGAATCACCTCAAATTGTGTGCCCTGGACACATCACATGCTCATCTTACCCTACCCAGGCCCAATGAACCAGTGCTTTAGGAGAATCCAAAGATCACTGGACCTGGGCACCAAAATTGATGGGTATCTTCCTAATAGGGAATGGTTGGTGCCTCAGAGGTGCAGCTCAAAGAGAACTGAAGCCCAAGGAAAATCACTGAGCATTGATCTGAGGGCACATATGAGGTCTCTCTGGGCTTCCCTGTTGGCTCAGATGGTTAAGAATCTGCCTGCAATGCAGGAGACCTGGGTTCAATCCCTGGGTGGGGAAGATCCCCTGGGGGAGGGTATGGCAACCCACTCCAGTATTCTCACCTGGAGAATCCCCATGGACAGAGGAGCCTGGCAGGCTAGAGTACATGGGGTCACAAAGAGTTGGACATGACTGAGTGACTAAACACAGCACAGCACATGAGGTCTATCTATGGAGATCCACCACAGAAACTACTGGAGATCCCTTGACCATAGTGGGGAAATATCAGAGGGAGACCTGACCTTCTCCTCCCCATGTAAATGGGAGAGTTAGCAAACCATTGGCTCTAGGAATTCACATGGCAAAATCACTGAGCATCTACTGTCTACTGGACATACAACTGAGTGCCCAACTTCTTCTGCTCTCTCATTTAACTCTCAATACAAAGGTTTTATTATCCTAGCTTTGCAAAAGAGGAGACAGACAAAAAAGGTTAAATCCTATGCATCCTATTTCAAGCTGACAAGTAACAGACAGGGAATTAAACATGCTCTTATGCCTCTCAGATCCACTGCCACCTGCACTGGAATTGATGACTTTCTCCAGGTGTGATTTCCAGTTCCCCTCACTGATTCATCAGCATCCCTGTTTGCTCCTCTAAGTTTGGCTTCACACCTTGGATCCTTTTTCCTCTTGGGATGAAGTCTTAGACAGCATTTAGTGATTAGTTTCTTCAGCCCTGGACATTGAACCCTGTAGGACCAGATATGGCTCCTGGAATTAACTGCTTGGATTCTTTCACATAAGTCCTAGGAAGAAGTATTCCTTGACCTGGGCCAGCAAAAGTGGGACATGCTTACATCACTAAATTCTTGCCTGAGTAGAGTTCCCTAATATTCTACAATAACCTAAATGGGAAAATAATCTGAAAAAGAATAGATACATGCATATGTTTAGCTGAATCACTTTGCTGTACACCTGAAACTAACACAGCAATATAAATCAACTATATTCCAATATAAAATAAAATTAAAAAATAAGGTACAAAGATACAGTGTACTACATGGGGAATATAGCCTATATTTTATAATAACGATAAGGGGAATATAACCTTAAAATTGTGATTAATATGTTGTACACTTCTAACATATATAATAAAAAGAAAAACTGTAGATTAAAGAAAAAAAAACCTTGCCTGACATTGCATACCATTTTGAATGTCTCCCTTTTAAAAGGAAGTTCATTGGGCACCTAAGGTTTACAAGAGACTCAAATCCAGTTCAAATCCCTTTGGGTAGGTAGTACAAGGGATAGAACCCTGACATGGATTGAAATTTCAGTCCTGTGACCATGAAAAAGTGGACGTAATCTGCAAATCTTAGTTTACTCTCTTGAAAAAATGGGATATCAGTGTTCTCATGCCCTCCTGCCTTCTACAGCTCTTACTACATCCTATTCTACTAAAGTATATATTGATACAATAAGATTGCCTCTTATTATTATTATTAAGATGGCCACTCACTTAAAAGTGAGTGTGTGTCACTCACTCAGTGTCTGTCTATGAGGTCAAATAACCTAGGGCGTGATTCTGCTCTAAGCATACTTTGCTTGATGATGGTTTATAATATCAAGTCTGGCCTACTTTAAGCTAAGAGTGTGCAGGAGATAAGTTTAGCCCAAGAAGAACCATGGTTTGGGGTATGGAGAACATGAGACTGGAGATTTAGCCTGCAAAGGACAGATGGTGGCTGTGTTTCATATTCTACAGGTATAAAGCGTATTGAAGGTGGTTGGGGTCTGTCAAATCCCAAATGTGATTTCCCAACTTGATCTTGGACTGTCAGACACTGGGCAGTCCTCTAAAGAGCCTCCTAAAGCCAGCATGTTCCTTGCTGCCAGGCCTGCTGTGGGCCAGTCCAGTTCCTCCACTTCCTTTCTTCCTCAAAGCCAGAAGCTTCAACAAAGTGCCCATTATGGAGATGCAAACTGTTGGCTTAAATCCTTCGGTCTCTGAGAAGGAACTCTCCCAGCATATACTCAAGACTTCAGCCATAAAAAAGAATGAAATAATGCCATTTGCAGCAACACGGATAGACCTAGAGATTATCATACTAAGCAAAGTAAATCAGAGAGAGAGAAAGAAAAATATCATATGATATCACTGTTATGTGGAGTCTAAAACAGGATACAAATGAACTTATTTACAAAGTAGAAACAGACTTTGCTGCTTTTCAGTGGCTAAGTTATATCTGACTCTTCGTGATCCCCTGGACTGTAGCACACCAGGCTCCTCTGTACTCCATTATCTCCCAGAGTTTGCTCAAATTCTTACATATAGAGAAAACAAACTTATGGTTACCAAAGAAGGAAGAGGGAGGAGAGGAGATAAATTTGGAGTTTGGGACTAACACATACATACTTTTATATATAAAACAGGTAACCAACAATGACCCACTATATACTATACACTGTATACTATACTATACTCAATATTCTGTGATAACCTATAATGGAAAAGGTTCAGAAAAAGAATCATCTATGCATATGTATAACTGAATCACTTTTCTATACACCTAAAACTAACACAATGTTGTAAGTCAACCATATTCCAATATAAAATTAAATATTTTTAATAAAATAAAATACAACTGTACTCAAAGTATGACATTGGAATATGTACTTATTTGCTCAGTCATTGTTCAACTCTTTGTGACACTTTTGGACTGTAGCCCACCAAGTTCCTCTGAATATGGCATTGTTCAGATAAGAGTACTGGAGTGGGTTGCCATTTCCTTCTCTATGACATTTGAATATATTTTCATCAAAAGGATATATTAAAGTAAAGGTAAGAAATTTAAAAATCAAAATTATTTTTGTTGTGTTTTCACAAAATTTTCTTCTGAAGTGTGAAAGCTCACTGTTATAAATAAAAGATAAAATAGGAATCATAGTTAATGAAAACTAACATTTCTAATCAAAAAGATTTAAAGTGTCTAATGTTTTAAAATATTCATTGAATTTCATTAAACCTCACTAAATTTTTCTGAAAAAAGCCACACACAGCCAGACTGTTCTCTACCCCCATGTGTCCCCACAAACCCCACCCCCACCTCAAGTGGCAAGCTCCCAGAAGGCACAACTTCCTTCTCACTTGTCCTTAAATCAGGTTCACATCGACTAGCACGTTAAAAATAAAACGCAAAACTCAGAAACCACCTGTTTTTCTAACCCGAGGACCCTCTCCAAGCAAATGTTAAATATAAGTTCAAGAAATAATTAATTAAGCAAGGCCTTTTACCAGTTTCCCTTCTGTTAGAGAGACTGTCTGGTAAATCAAGAAAAATGTCCCACTTACCCACTAAACTAAACACAATCCCTTATTATACAATTAACCAAAACACTATTGTATGTAATACAATTATACAGTCTACAATTACACAAAAGTAATGATGCAAAGTAGATGGCGATGGCGTCCCATGTAATCAAAAATAATGAAAGCACCCTCAGTTAGAAATTAACTAATCATGAGATCCCTATTGATAAATGTTCCATCGATCTACACTTTGCAAAAGGCTGTCCTGTTTGATGAAGTGGGATACCCTCCAATCCCTTATCATTAATGACTATAGGAATGACAACCATTCTGTGAGATATCTTTTATTCTGAGATCTCTAAACTAGCACATTCTAATGAAGCATGCATTTTATTACCCACTTTTCCAGCTGGCCAAATAGGAAAAAAATGAAGCAGAAGAGCCTGGGAGTCTGTGTGATTTGTTGACAATCCCATGTGGAGTGGTATTAACAGAGAAACATGCATATAAAGTTCCACTGAATTCTATCAGTCATTCCGAGCATGCGAGGAGATTATGGTCTGCAGAGCTGATTTCTGTGATGCTCAGTACAGGCACCTACTATTTCTCATCATTGTTCCCCTGGACTGGAGCAGTGACCTCTCTGCCTCTTGGCTGGTTCTTTTCCAATGCATCCTTCTCACTTTTCCTGAATACTCTTTTTACCAAACAGATCTGACTGCCTTCCTTCTTGAGTCTTCCTAGGGCATCAGGCTAAATGCCATACACACGCAAAGCTCTTTATAATTGACACACACCCCCAGCCATGTTCACATCATATGCTCTATCACTATGACCTATATTTTATGGAATCTAAGACAACATTCACTGTAAGACATGACATTATTTTACGGCCTCCTAAGGAAAATAAACAGCCAATTAAACTACTATAAACCTTCAAAGATAAGATGCATCCCAATATTAGAGGTTTTTAAATGAAAACTAAGCATCTTGGGTAGATGAAAAGCTTGCAAACCATGATCCCCCTATTTTTATGACATCTTGCATGCCATGTCCTTCCAACTTATGAGTTACCATCACCTCCGCCCCTCAGCCAAGCCTGCCCATCTTGTCAGACTCAGCTCAACACCACTTCCTGAAAGCTGTCCTGACTTCAACTGCCACTGTCATGCTGCTGCTGCTGCTGCTAAGTCGCTTCAGTTGTGCCCGACTCTGTGTGACCCCATAGACGGCAGCCCACCAGGCTCCTCCGTCCCTGGGACTCTCCAGGCAAGAATATGGGAGTGGGTTGCCATTTCCTTCCCCAATGCATGAAAGTGAAAATTGAAAAGTAAAAGTGAAGTCACTCAGTCGTGCCTGACTCTTAGCGACCCCATGCCCTGCAGTCCACCAGGCTCCTCCGTCCATGGGATTTTCCAGGCAAGAGTACTGGAGTGGGGTGCCATTGCCTTCTCCTACACTGTCATAGATCTCACAAATAAAGGTATACTTCTTGGACATTGATAGCATTTTATGGTGATGTCTAATTAATTCCCTGAAACATAAGCAGAGACTCTATAGCAGCAACACAGAGGCAAACACTTAACATGTATTGCTAACTCATTCAGGAAAGGGCATCTTGACCTGGGTGAGTAGCACTGGCAGAAGGAAGGCGATAAAGTGCTGGAGAGGACACATGGACCACATATGTAACTTTGCTGAAAATTCAGAACCCCTCCTCTTTCATTTCCTGCAACGAGTCTCTGAATCTCTTATTTAAAATCTCATATTCAGAAACATCAAATAAAAGAGGAGCTAGAGTCCAGGAGAAATGAAGAGGGAAAAAAGTGTTGCTAAACGTGTTAAGTTGTGGAATATAAGTGCTGTTCTCTGTCCAGGTTCTGATCTCCACCGGTAAAAGAAGCAGTGGGTTAGGGGTGGTAACAGCAAAGATCAGGCTTCCCGTGAGTCACCGAACTACTGGACCCTGTCAAAACCTCTGTTACAGGAATCCCAGAGGGCTTGATTTCATCTGTCTGTGTGAACGGACACACAATGCTATTCCTAACTGCAATTCCTCCCTCCTTTTCACTTCCCTCTTAACTTCAGAAGTAATCAAATGTTGTTTATGCAGAAAATTTTAATCCTTTCACAAATTTGTATTTGATTTAATTTGCATATCCCATTTACTGCAAGTGAAACTCAACTTATTTAAAACATTTTTCCCTGGGCCTGAAATCCTTTCAGAAATATATTCCATTAGGCGACTCAATTATATCTAATGTGGCTGATGTCAGTGGATTTGAATTTTGGTGAAAGAAACTCATATTTAGAACAGTGAGAATGGGAACGGGGTGGGAGAACAGAGGAGAAGAGACAATAATTACCTGTCTTTGATGCTACACAGATCAATGTGTAAATCACTAAAATTCCCCAGGGAACCTTGCTGAACTGAAATGAGGTCCTTGGGCTGGTTATCAATAAAGATGAGCCTCATGCAGCCTTGGAAAGCCTTAATGGGATTTAAACATTGGGAATCGGTGAGATTGTCAGGGCACCCTGTGGGACAGAGAAAAAAAAAAAAATTAAGAAGAATACTGAAAAGATCAGTCATTACTTTAGTGACCTATTGACAGAAGACCTTAAGATCTAATTATTTCAGTGTTTTTTCATTCACAGCATTACACACATTTTTTTTGTTGTAAATCAGCATTCTCAGAGATGGGACAAAACTGGTACAAAATGGGGCATACTTAATCACTGTATAGAACAGAAAACAAAATATGTTACAGGGGATACTGATCCCACTGCATTTCTCTCATTCTCATTTCTTTTTTCCCTATTTGTAAGCCATTTGCTATTGTTTTGCGTGGTATACTTCACTCAGCCCAAGAAAGCAACATATCATAACTACTTGGGAATTGCAGTTCTGTCTTAAAAACACACTTTTAAATGAACAATTAAATTCTGAATTACACATTCAAAGAAAATTATGCTTTGGGTAAGAACGGTAGCAGAGTAATTGTCTGGTTAATTGTCAGCATTATCAGGCTTAGTTCCTGAGAAAAGTATATACAGGAATGTAACTGGAATTTTGAAGTGATGTGTAAAGCAAACCCAAATGCTAGAGGAACTAAGAGTTTAAATGCACAGTTATAGTGCTGTAATCACATATATGAAAGTTTAACGCCATACCTTTATAAAGGGTGTTGTTTTAAAAATATGCATCACACTAATTGAGCATAGTTGCAACCAGAGAATAACTACTTCGCATTGCCAGGTATACAGTCACAGACGTGCATGGGTTCCTGTGCTCTTTATAAACTCCATCCAATGGTTTTAATAGGTTCAGAGCATATGGGAAAGCAAGCTTGAAAACATGGCAATAACCCATAAATAATTGGGAATTATTTCAGCCATCTCTAATAGACAGTCACTGCTGGGCTGAAGCCCAGCAGCTGGTTAACAGCTCACAGGCACACTATAAAATGAAGAGAGATGCTACAACTTCTAATTGAAGCTGTAGAGAGAATTTATGTAAGTTGACGATTATTACTCAAACTCATTTTTCACTTGCCTTAAGTTTACAGTCTATGTGTGGGGCGTTTGTTTAAACACTGTTCAGATCTCAGATAAATCTTCCCTCCTCAGCCTGGAGTCTCACAAGACCCGCGTCTAAAAACACTTCTACTGGGGGAAGGGAGCTATTTTGCCTTTGAGGCATTTCGGATGCTTAAGTCACATAATTAATTCAACATTATTTCCCCCGGAAATAAATATAAGATTGCTTTATTCTGTGTCAATGAAACATTGCATATGATGCGAAATTATACATTCTGTGAGCTTTATCTTTGGGGCCCCCAAGACCTTTCCTTTGCCGTCTTTAGAGTATGTCATTCTGCTGTCACTAGTGGGGCATGGAGAACTCAGATTTAGGGTTAAATCCTGCTTCTACTACTCACACATACACCAGTGTTACTATCTGTAAAATGGAGCTAAAATTATCTACCTCATAAAGTTATTGCCTGAATTAAATGATGTAAGACACATAAAACATTTACAGAGGATGAAAATGTTCCCTTTCTAAAGGAATTTGTTATCTGGGCACATATGGAGATTTGGAGTGAAGGACAGAGGCTCTGGTTCCTAAAATCAAACCACAAAGGAATCACTCCAGTCAACTTCCCTCCCAGGACACCCCAATGTGTACACTGCCTCTGTGCAAAGTCCCTTTTATATTTCAAAGATAACCCCATGTCAATGGTATGAGAAAAGTGATTTACAAATTCTATTTCAGAGACTGTACTTTTTACAGGATACTTCTCTTTAGACCAGTCCCAGCAGATGCCTGTATTTACAAAAGGTGAAACCAGTCTGCCCATTCTAATGTAGAAAGCACGATGTTGTAGGTTCAACCTTTACCTCACTGAACTCTCCCAGCAATTCTGCTTTGTTTCCCCACAGTCTGGATAAGGAAGTTCAGGGACCACGAGTGTGTTACCCAAGGTCAGACAGCTACTGAGATTAATTACTCGTTAAAGACTGTTTCTATAATACCAACAATTGACAAAGTAGGGATGGATATTTTTAATGAAAAATACCCTTAAAATTAAATAAAAATACACATATGCTATAAAAATAAAGCCTAATTATATATTTCTCCTGCTTACCAGATTGCCCTTGCCTTTTCATATTGGCCAAATTTCCTAGCATTGGAGGGGGCTGCTCTTGGTGGAGCTATAAATTCATGGCCCTTCTAGGTCTTCCCTCTAGCTCCCCTCCATGAGCATGGCCTCCAGGGATGTGAGGAAGGGATGGGTTGGGGATTAAGAAAGCAAATCAGCTGAGAAGTGACGGAGAAAGCTGAGGATACTGGTTGTACATTCCCATCTGAATTTTTTCTCTTTCAGGTACTGCTGACTCTCAGTAGACTTTCTCCAAGTTTTCAACTGAGTTTCTCCTCTGGAATATGATCACAGAGTTTGGCATGGCTACAAAAAATCACCTTTGGATGTGTTACATAACAACAGCTCTTATAGCTAGATTTTTTTTTTTCCCCTCAGCACTGACCTAGATAATTTGTACAGCTGTGAAAAGTTTGCTTCTCATTATTTTGAGCTTGAGAATAGGGATGTGGAGTGTGTGTGTGTGTGTGTGTGTGTGTGTGTACTGGGAGAATGGTCAATTTGGCACAGAAAGAATCATTGTAGTGAAATAAGTGCCCACTGCATTCTCCCTACGTCCTTTTTTCAACCTCAAAAGCTGGGGAATTTACCTCCAAAATAGTAGCGATTTCCAGAATAAATCTGCATTCTGCTGGTGTCCTGAGCCGGGGATGCTGCATTGTTATCCAGCGTGAGAGTGATGCGGTTCCTTCTGGCACTGATGCTAACCGAATGCCACAAGCCGTCATTCAAGTCCCTTCCTGCAAAAAACACAGGGAGGACAAGCGTAGTGATGATTAACTCGGGCAGGTTTGCAAAGAGTAAGGGAAGTTCTCTTGCCTGCTGTGGTCCATGTACATACTTAGAGTGGACACTCTTCATTTTGCAGTTTCCCAGGAGTCATCATTTTCTTTTTACCATTTAATTCTATTGTTTTCTTTTTAAAATGGGAGCTGAACCATAGAATATACCTTCACACTAGGTCTCAGAGCCTAGGAAGATTATCAGATCCCTTACAACTAGCCTCAGTATTTAGCCTGCATGCTTGCAATAAAATAAATAGTACACATAACAAGTTTCTGCCCAAGAGCTTTCTTTTAATCAATACAATGGAAATAAGGCCTTAAAAACCTATAAGTTGTTTTCCACTCAGGCCTTCAGTTGCCTAGATCTCAGCTGGTTCTCCTGGTAACTTGGGAAAGAGTAACCCCTGACTTGGACAATAAGTTGGGGAGATGGAATGCCAAAGACTCTGGGGGTATCACACATTGTAACAGCTTTTGTGCTGTAAAGTTTCCATTAGGGAAAGGGCAACAATGCAGAGAAGGGCCTTCCATCTCAAGCACCAAGGGACACTGAGAAGAAATGACAATTTGGGAGGAGCTTCGAGCAAATATTCACAATGTACTAAGCTATAAAATAAACTCATCTATGCCTAAAATAAAGGGTGTTGCTTAACCACTTCTAATATGTTTGGTTTGAAAAACAGGACAACACTTCTTCATATACTACAAAGCTATAGAAAACATTTATTGACATTGATATATAAATTCAGAGTCAAAAGATTAAAAAAAAAAATTCAAAATGTTCCCAGTGATTTTTAATCTCTGAGTAGTGGAATTATAGGCAATTTTAGTTTTCTCACATTTTTCTAAACATGGAATATATATTTTTTACTAAAATAAAACTGCTTTTAAAGGCAAAAGTAAATGAGGAAAGCTAGAGATTCCAATGATACACCAGGCAGAGGAGCCTCCTGTTAAAGGGGCATAACAGACTAACAGTTTAATTCCAATTTTTTTTCCTTAACTAATTATATGACACTGGCCGAGTCACTTACCTTTCCAAGCTCTGGTTTTATCTCCTGTAAATATAATTTTACTCTATATCATTGGTAAGGGATCCACTGAGATCAGGCAGGAAAGCTCCCAGGGTATGTAGGTTGTAAGCATAGTGGGTGTTTATTTATAGCATATTTCTCTCTTGTCCTTTTGCCCTGGATGCCTTTGATTCACACTACACCACACTGCCAAGCTCCTTTGTTGAGGAAAGTGCCTTGGGAATTAAGTCACGAGGGTTTCAACTATTTCCTACAAAATTGTTAGTGTTACTTGCTTGGTTGTGTCTGACTCTGTAACCCCATAGGCTGTGGCCCGCCAGGCTCCTCTGTCCATGGAATTCTTCAGCAAGAATATTGGAGTGGGTTGCCATTTCTGGAGGGGATCTTCCTGACCCAGGGATTGTACCTACATCTCCTGCATTGGCAGGCAGATTTTTTACCCTCTGATCCATCAGGGAAGCCCCCCTACAAAATGTTTATCATCTATTAAGGTTCAGTCTGTGCAAAATGTTCACTGAAACAAACATAGTCCTAATATCTAGTCCAGTCACAAAGATTTGTTTGTAACCAGAGCAGAGAGCCACCCATTTCTTCACTCAGCAGACATGTGTTGTGCCCTGCTACGTGCCAAGTTACCTGCCTTTCCTTATCGACTCAGTTTCCCTCCCCTGCAAAATAGGGAGAATGATTGTATTTCTAGGGTCTTGGGAGAATTATATCCATTAATATAGTAGGACCTGTAGGACAGTCCATGTCACAAAGTAGACAGTAATGTTTGCTAAAACAAAAGAACAGAACAGCAACCATAAAACGCATGCCTCTCACCTGCCCCTGTGTTTAGGAGAGTGGATAGTCACTTCATCTGGGATAATCCACAGTTAGATGGAAGAGACTTAGGCAAAGAGGCCTAAAATACTGTCCTTGGAGAATTGCAGGCTAGTGGCTTAGAGAAGCAAGCAGACAGCAGCCTCGCTTGTAATACTGGGTGAATCAGTAGTACAAAGATACAGAAGAAAGACCTAACTCAACATAAGGGTCTCAAAAACACTTCACAGAAAAAGTGGTGACAATTTTAGGAAGCTGTGAAAACTGAGTAAGAGTTTCTCATTTCTAAAGAGTTCCAGGGGCCAGAGAGCCTAAGGTCTGGAATGAAACATAGTACAGGACAACAGGAAGCTATATGGGAAGAGGGTCTGGTCACCCAGGGGCCCCATGTACTAGGCTAAGGAAGTGTTTCACCATTATCCTGGGACAAAGAATTCTGGAGGGCACTTTACCCAAGATTCTATCAGAATCTCTGGGCAAGCGACCTCGGGCATCTGCATTTTTTAAAAGTCCCTTGAATGATTCTAACGTGCAGCCAGGAATGAAATCACTGATCTAGCATCTGGTGGCTCAGTGATAAAGAATCCATCTGCCAGTGTAGGAGATGAGGGTTCAATCCCTGCACTGAGAAGAGTCCCCTGGAGAAGGAAATGGCAACCCGCTCCAGTGTTCTTGCCTAGGAAATCCCACGGACAGGCTACAGTCCATGGGGTTATAAAATAATCAGATACAACTTAGCGACTAAACAAGAACAACATCAGCATGGGGATGACCTGGCCGGAGGCACACATTTAAAGACTCTGGTGGCCTATAGAAGGAACAAGGAGGAGCAAGGACGGAAGCAGAACGGGGCGGAGGGGTCAGGGGAGGCCTGACATGTGCACAGGCCCCTGAATGATGGGGGTCTCAGGCAAAGTAGCATCTGTGAAAATGGACAGGAAGGGACAGAAAGAAGCTATTTCTGGAGCTCAGTCTTTATAGTGCCTACTGGGACAGTCCCTGAGAAACCAGCTGGGGAGAACGCACTGAAAATCAGACTAGAGGTCTGCAGGGCTTCTTAGAAAGGCTACTAAAGAGCCCCTGCCCCTGAGCCATCCAATGGCCATAGACGCAGCCCCCAGGAAAGCACCGCACCAGGCTGGAAGCCCAGCTGTGATACACAGGGGCAGCTGTGCTCCATCTGTTCCGAATAACCCAGATGTAAGGGCCAGCTCCCTCCCAGCCAGTGATCACTGCAGCCCTGAACATTTGCCTTGGGTGGAGAGGAGAACACAGAAGCTGCTCAGCTTGGAGGCCCTACTTCTCCCCAAAAGGCCAGTGGGGTCCAGCAATAGGAATTCTGCTAATGAGGCAGAGGGTCTGTCAGGTGTTTCCTGGTGCTGAATATTTGACTTCTGTCAGGGGCATTGGGCAGCATAGCCAGTGGTGGGTCTTTACTCCTTTTACGGCCATTTGCATACCAATTTAAATACCTCTGCATAACAGATGAGATTTCATTTCAGGTACACCATAGACTAGGCTAGAAGGGAGTCAGTAACTAGCTCAACAGATAGGGTAAAAATAGCCCCTAAAGTGAAAAAAAATTAAAGTCACTCTGTCATGTCTGACTCTTTGAGACCCCACAGACTGTAGCCCGCAGGCTCCTCTGTCCATGGAATACTCCAGGCAAGAATACTGGTATGGCAGCCATTCCCTTCTCCAGGGATCTCCCTCACTGCAGGCAGATTCTGTACCATCTGAGCCACCAAAAGTATCCTCTAACCGCACAGCTAAACATTAGGGACACAGTAGAAAGAAGATACAGACAGAGGTCAGGGGGAGTGTGCCATCTAATTACAGACACATCATCAGGTCGCTGTACAGAAGACACTGGTCTGAGGAAGAGGTATGTTCAGTATGGAGGCAGGACGGGAGCTGGGGCTGGGGCTGTAGCTTGCATGTTCTGGCTTGGGGTCCCCACCCTTCCCCAGGTCACTATCTGTCTTTAAAAGCTTCAGGTTACAATAAGGGGTTGCTTGGTTGGTGAGATGTTTTCTTTTTCTTTTCTTTCTTTTTTTTTCTTTCTGGTCTGCTTTTCCTTTTGATTTGATCTCTTTTGATCTTCTCCTACAATGTCCCTAGTCCCTGCAGGGGGAGCCTGTGTGAAATCTTAGCTCTTCGAAGAAAATTATGTGAACGGTAGTTCTTGCTGCTGACCACACAAAGGGATCACCTAGGGAGCTTTTGCAAAGACAGGTCCCTGGGCCCCACACCATGTTAATTAAGGCAGACTTATGGGGTGGTCACAGGCCTTGGAAGTTTCAAAGATCCCCAGACATTCAATTGTGCAGCCCGGGTTGAGAAGTAATCCATGAGAGGTTTCAAAAGAGGAAAGAAAGAAGCTAAGAAAAACAAGACCAGCTCTGAAGAGCTGACCTGGGCACAGATTCCAAGGCGAGTGAAGTGGCAGACCTCTCTCTGAATATCTGCTTCTCCCTGGGCTCTCTGTCCCATCCTTCTGTTAATGGATCCAAAATAACACCTCTGGAGCCTCTTCAGGTTTATTTTTTAAGAACAGTCTATTAAAGGTACAGGTTTAAGTGTTATTAATTATTCACAAATTAGGGGAAATCAATTCTATCAGGTTACTTTCCTCCAAAAACCTCTCTGAGATAAGCAGGTCTGAAAAAAATAGAAATTTTCAATGAAGGGGACAGGAAAGCATTACCCTTGAGGAGAAGAACCTCCTTGGGGAAATTCCTCTGGGCACAGAAGAAAAGGGTTTTTAGGGCCACTTTGGGGTGATTTAAAAGCTGAGGCTTAAAAGATAGGGCTTGGGTTCTGCAATGATTGTTGGATGATAACAAACATAAAACTTCTGAACTTTAAAGTGATATTAAATAATATTTGTCATCTTCCAGACTGGCAAAGAATAGAATATATATATATATACACTTTATTTTAGTGGATATAGAGGAATCAGGCAATTTCAAAGGTTGATACATTCTTTCTAGAAGGCAGTATACCAACAAGGATCAAAAACCCTAAAAATATAATACCTCATTTCCACGAATTTTCTTTCAAAGAATCAATCCTAAAATAATAACAAAACTGCAATCATGGTTTATGGTGAAGAGTTCATGACATTGTTTATAATATCATTTATGATAGCGAAAACTCACATCTGCTAATATTTCCAACAGCAATAATTTAGGTAAATCAGATGTATTGTATTTGATAATACAGAGTACAACCCTGAATATTTGCTTTTCTATATGAATTTTAGTATAATGCATCTAATGCCATAAAATAAACTGCTATGTTACTACAAAGATTATATTAAATTTATAACTAAGGGAGAAATGATATCTTTATAATGCTGTTATCCATTCAAGAATGGGATATATTTGTACATTTGTCCAAGTATTATTCAGTGCCTTTCATGAGTGTTTTAACATTTTTCTTGTATGGTTTTGCACATCTCTTGTCAAGTTAAGTCCAAAGTATTTCACCTTCTTTGCCACTATTGTAAATGAAAGTTTCACTACCATTAATAATAATAATATGAAATATAATGTAGTCATTAAAATCATAATTCTAAGAGTGGTAGTGATATCCTAGTAAGTGAAATACAGTATGTAGGGTATTGCTCCCATTTTGTTAAAAATGACAACAAAGAGAAAACACTGGAACTAGCTTGAATGAGAGAATCATAGATTCTTTTTTCTTGTGTAAAGTCCTAGAATTTGTGAAGTTTCTAAAAAACATGTGCAACATTTGTAATTATTTTTAATACTATCAAACTGTTTAGGCTGAGATAAAGGATAGGAAATGTTTTCATTCTTTTCCACCTCTCTTTCCACACCCCCCCCCCACCAACCCTTCATTATTTAAAGTAACTGCTTCCTAGTTCCAGAATCCAGCCTAAGGCATTCGTATAAAATGTCTCTCATAGAGAGGGTTAAAGAGGTTTAGAATGTTTTCTTCATAAAAAAATATAAAAATAGACACTTTCCATCCTTGCAACCAAACTTGCAGAAGAAATGTGAAACACGGCCCAATTGTAAAAACAGCTAATAATACACAGTACCAGTACTGAATATCTACAATGAGCCAGGCACTTTGAATATGTAATTCCTTGTCCATTCTAAAGAAGATCAGGCCTGGGTGTTCTTTGGAAGAAATGATGCTAAAGCTGAAACTCCAGTACTTCGGCAACCTCATGCGAAGAGTTGATTCATTGGAAAAGACCCTGATGCTGGGAGGAATTGGGGGCAGGAGGAAAAGGGGACGACAGAGGATGAGATGGCTGGATGGCATCACTGATTCGATGGACGTGAGTCTGAGTGAACTCCGGGAGTTGGTGATGGACAAGGAAGCCTGGCGTGCTGTGGTTCATGAGGTTGCAAAGAGTCGGACACGACTGAGCGACTGAACTGAACTGACTGAACTGAATTTGCACAATATTCCCAGAGGCCAAGTTTTAGGGCCCGCATGTTACACAAGCTAAAACAAAATTGGAGAGGCTGTCCAGGGTCATATGGCTACTGTGCAGGCAGACCCAGAATTCAAACACAGGGGTCGGGCACCCAGGCTGAGTGCTTTCTGCTCTCCACACTCCAAAGCGAACCCTGCATTGCTCCAGGAATCATTCTGATGGCCAATTACCTCTACCTCTATTTTCTGCTCTGGAATTTAACTTTGCTTTTATTTAGTTATATTTTTGAAACAGCTTTATTGAGATAAAACTCACAGACTATACCATCTATCTGTGTAAAAAGTACAGTTCAGTGATTTTTAGTATAGTCACAGAGTTAGGCTGCCATTACAATCAATTTTAAAATGTTTGGAGCCCCCAAAGAAATGCTATAACCTTAGATATCAGTCTCCAATCGCCTGAATCTCCCACCTCCAGCTGTGCCAACCAATAATCTGCTTTCTGTCTCTATGGACTTGCTTGCGGAGATTTCCTATAAATGAAAAAATACGTTATGTTCCCTTTTGTACTGGCTTCTTTTGCTTCACATAATGTTTTCAGGGTTCATTGTAGGTAGCAGCTTGTATCCGTCTATCTGTATCAGTCTATCTGTCTACCTATATGGCTGAATGTTGTTCCATTGTGTGGACAGACCACATTTTGTTCATCCTTTTGCCAGGTGATGGACATTTGGGTCACTTGCACTTTGCTGATATTATGAATAATGCCGCTATGAACATTCCTGCACAGATTTCTCTGTGGATTTAGGTCTTTAATTCTCTTAG
The DNA here is from genome assembly GCF_032405125.1 of Capricornis sumatraensis. Classification (NCBI taxonomy): domain Eukaryota; kingdom Metazoa; phylum Chordata; class Mammalia; order Artiodactyla; family Bovidae; genus Capricornis; species Capricornis sumatraensis. Next base: position 120,934,963 of record NC_091071.1, on the reverse strand, counting down.
GTGTGCACCTAGGAGCAGGATTGCTGAATCATATATGGTATCTCCATATGTAACCTTTTGAGGAACTGTTTCAATGTTTCCTAAGTAACTGCACCACTTCTGTTCTCACAAGGCAACCTTCCCTTTGACAAGACTGAGTTCAAACTTTAGTTCTGTCCTTTCATGGAACTTCAAGTTTCTATTGAATTAAGATACAATTCAACTTTTGCTTCTCAAAATGTCCACTTAGATCTGACCTTGGACCTTTTCTACTTTGATTTTATTTTTCTAGATAAATATGATTACCAAGCATCTTGTGTGTTTTTTAATACTTTTTTATAATGAGACCTTCACAACAATTTATAGTTCACACTTATTAAGACTGAGACTCAAGGTGGCTAAGAAGTATTCTAACAGCCTGAATCTTTTTTTTTTTTTTTTAGCAGTAAGGTTTTGCCTTGGGAGGGAGTAGAATTTCTCAAATTTGGGGCTGGATAATTCTTTGTTGGGGGTGTGGTGTCCTCTACTATGCTTTTCTATAGGATGTTTAGCAGCATCCCTGACTCCCGGGATGCCCCCATCCCCAGCACCAAAAATATCCTCAGAAATGGAGTTATATAAGCTGTTGTATATTTTAGAAATTAACCCCTTCTCAGTCACAAATATTTTCTCCCATTCTGTAAGTTGTCTTTTCATTTTGTTTATGGTTTCCTCTGCTGTACAGAAGCTTTTAAGTTTAATTAGGTCCCATTTGTTTATTTTTGCATTTATTTTCATCACTCTAGGAGATGGATCCAAAAACATTGCTGTGATTTATGTCAAAAAATGTTCTGCCTATGTTTTCCTCTAGGAGATATGGATTAACACATATACACTATGATATATAAAAAGAGAACCAACAAGCAGCTGCTATATAGCAGACACAGGGAACTATATTCAATATCCTGCAATAACCTATAATGGAGGACAATCTGAAAAAGAATATATATATATATATGTGTGTGTGTGTGTGTGTGTGTGTGTGTGTGTGTGTGTAAGTATACTACATGTAGCTTTGCTGTATACCTAAAATTAACAACACGTTTTAAATTACCTATACTGCAATTAAAAATGAATAAAGGGAAAAAACAGAATAACACCACCAACCTCAGAGTTTTATAAAAATAAAATGATAAATGTATATGAATATTCTTGTGTGTTAGTAGCTCAGTTGTGTCTAACTCTTTTCAACCCCATAGACTATAGCCCACCTGCAGGATCTTCTGTCCATGGAACTCTCCAGGCAAGAATATTGGAGTGGGTAGGTAGCCATTCCCTTCTCCAGGGGACCTTCCTGACCCAGGGATCAAACCCCCAGGTCTCCTGTATTGCAGGCAGATTCTTTACTGTCTGAGCCACCAGAGAATATACTTAGCACAATATTTGGCCATGCTGAAAGACTATAAATTTAGGTTTGTGCTTAAAAAAAAAAAAAAAAAAAACACAAAATCATCACCAGACACTGCCAAAAGTCCCCTGCATGAAAATGTGGGAATGGGAGGTCAGGGTGGGTGGGACTGGAAAATTTTCCTTGGTTGAGAATCACTGGTTTCAAGGAATAACTTGAGGTTGCAGAGTCTCAGAAAGCAAGCACTTGATTTCTATCTGTTTCACTCCCTTTTCTTCTCCCATTCTCAGTCCAGTTCCTAACAGGTCTTTGCATTTCAGCCTTCATCTGATTTCAGGGTCTCTCTTTACAGATTGAAGACAGAACCTCTGAAGTCAGGTGTCTGTCCCAGCATCACTAACCATCAGCCGTACAGTCACAGTGGGATACACAGAGCTACAGTCCAGGCCAGAGCACAGTCCTGAAGACTTTATTTCCAATCCTGGAAATAACCTATTACAGATATCCCCACTGCATTTATTCACCTGTGACCCCTTGCTCAAGGCCCTGCCACTTATAATTTCTAACAATCTAGACAGATTTCTTAATCTCTCTCAGCTCCTTCTTCATCTACAGAGACACAACTGACTGGCTTGACTTAGAAGTTTCTAGGCTTTAACTTCCCCAGAAAACTCAATTCAGCTGTTTTTCTGTATCCTTTCATACCAACCTTTACTTAACAATTCAAAGGTAATTTCAGTTTTTGAGAGAACAAAGTGGGAAATATCTAAATAATTGAATAAGGCAGTCTTAAAATGTCAATCACATCATAAAAGAGCATATTCTAATTATTAGCACTATTATGCCACAATTTAGGTTGTCTGTCCTCTTTTTCTTGAGTACCATTTATCCATCAATTATCAAATTCTATTAACCCTTTCCTTCATATGGTGAATTAAATTCACATATTTCTTCAAATTTCCTCTACAACACTGATTCCATCCCCTATTAGGGAGCTGGGAATCTTTCTGACGGGTTCCCTCTTTCTCCCAGCCCCTGATCTCTTTCTGGTACAAGACAACTTGCTCGATTGAACTATTGGAAGAGCAAGGTTATTATTAAAACTTACAGCAAAAATCCCTCCAGTGTGTCAACAGAGCCCAGAGAATGAAAGTCAAATACTTATCTTGATGCTCAATGTCTCTGTAATCAGGCCCCCATCTGTCTTTGCCATCTTATTTCTCCATATGCCTACAACAAATTTCTTACTCTAGCTGGACTAGTGTATTCATTATGCTCCTAATGAATGCACTAAGCTAACTGGTGCTTTTCCTCCACCCTCCACCTCACCTGTATGCCATTCTCCCAGCTCTCTGACTATTCAAATTGCCTCACTATCCTCTAATGCCCAGTTTTTGTCCCAGTACTTCTTTTCCTTAACTCTAGGAGCAGGAAGCTTTTTTTTTTTTTTTTTAACTTCCTATTGCAGTCACCTAGCACAGAGGCAGACATGACTGAAGCAACTTAGCAGCAGCAGCAGCAGTAGCAGCAGCATAGTACAGGATGCATAAAAAGAACTGAATGGTTGAAACAGTGAGTTAATACACCAGGAAATGAAAAAATGCAAGTTTTCCTAAGCCAGATCTGTACATAGAGATTTCTCCTTTATGGATTCTAAAAATATCCACTGTCTGATCTATTCATTTAGGTCATATTATTTACTGCCTTGTACCATTAATTAACAATCCATCTCTGTAAGTGTTATCTCCTTGATGATATTCAAAGTTCCTGTGGATCAGATTCTGCATGGCAATTTAGTATTCCCCTTGGTATCAACAGAGCAACATCCTGCCCTCTCCAAACGTTACTTGATTGATTGAGTGTCAGACTAGCTGAATCTCCACTGCCAAGTGTCAGAAGCTGGGCCCTCCTGGCACCTGGACAATAAATCATAGTTTAAACCTTTCCTAGTTGTGAAAGGCTAGCTCATATGTTAAGATAACCTGGATCCTCAGAACCTTTGGTCAGCATCTGGAAGGAGAACAGCTGGGTTTGACATACACTGGAGTCAGATAAAAACTGTGATGTGTTCATCGTTGATGGTGAAGATACAGTGTCTCTAGAATAGACTTGAATGCTTGGTTCCAAAGTCTTCACAATAAAAATGAAGGTCAGCTCCATAGCCAGATACAGCTCCTCCCTATCAGGAGGAGGAGCTCCTCCCTGTCACCTTTAGGAGACAGTCAAACTTTGGCGTCCCTGACCAAAATTATGCTTCATATTTTGCCTGTGCTTCTTTGTACCTGTGACTAAGCCACCTGTGAAGTCTTAGACATCCAGATCTTCTCCTATTTCTCTCCTCTCATTGGCACATCCTTCCCTTCCTTATTTGTTTAATGAAATTCTATTCATTCTTCAAAATCAAGCTGTTTTCCTTGCCTCTAGGAAGCCTTCACTTTCCCAGCCTTCCTGGTCCCTCTTCTCTTACACTCCTACTGTGCCCTAGAAGCATCTGTCCTATTGCATTATCAGTGCTCTATACTGTCCCTTTCAACAGCACCTATGAGCTTTTGGAGTCCAATCCCTCCATCCTCTGGATAAGGAAATGGCAACCCTCTCCAGTACTCTTGCCTGGAAAAACCCATGGATGGAGGAGCCTGGTAGGTTGCAATCCGTGGGGTCGTGAAGAGTCAGATATGACTGAGCAACTTCACTTTTGCTTTTCGCTTTCATGTGTTGGAGAAGGAAATGTCAACCCACTCCAATGTTCTTGCCTGGAGAATCCCAGGGACGGGGGAGCCTGGTGGGCTGCCATCTATGGGGTCGCACAGAGTCGGACATGACTGAAGCGACTTAGCGGCAGCAGCAGCCCTCCATCCTCAGAATCGAGTACAGTACCAACAGAGCACAGATGCTACAAAAGCTTTCTGAATTAAACTGTGTAATAGGGAAGAACAAATCTGACTCCATACTAGATCTGCTTCTTTTACTTTAACCATTGAATTCTATTGCTTTTACTTCGAGTTAAGAATATTGCCTATAGCCCAAAATATACAGGATGGTCCAGTCTCAAGGTTCTGTCGTTTAAGCCATGATACCTTTCCATTCACAGAGATAAAAAGTTGTAGCACAGAGAATAACAACTGTGCTGGTGGAGGTTTACAGGAACATCATGACCTGGCCTATGTGGCTAGCTGCAAAAGCAATGGATTCCAACACCAAGAAGTTAGTAACAACCAACCACACCCCTCCTTCACTTGGCCTTAAAAAAAATGGTTTGCTGAAATCTTTCCAGGAGTTTGAAGCTTTGTGGGACACGAGCCACCTGTTCTCCTTGTTTGGGCCTACAGTAAAACTTTCTCTGCTCCAGACTCCAACATCTTGGTATTGTTTGGCCTCATTGTGCATCAGACACAGGAACATGCATTGAGTAACAGGTGGAGGCAAAGTATGAGAGAATTATTAAAGTATAAAACACGAAAGACTAAAGAAAATGACAATAGTTTTGACTATGAGATTATTTCCCTATTAGACAAATCTAGTTCCCTGTTTCCCCTTTGAGCAAGCTGAAGAATGTAGAGTAAGCTAAGAAATAAAATATTCCTGCCATTATTGCTGAGACCTGAAAAAGCTATGGTGGCCCACAAGATCACTCCTTTAGTAACTATTCCCAACCTCTGCTTGATATCTTAAAGCTAAGGCAATGGCATTTCTCAGTTCACATAAAGTGGAGTGTCTCATCATATGCTTGTCTTCTGAAACTTGAACTATGGGCTCTGTCAGACAGTTTGTGGAGACAGCCATGGCCCTGTGGCTATCTACTAATATTTGTTTGCCCTCACCAGTGGGATTTTCTCAACATCATCTTAGCTAAAACACAGGCATTAATGACAGCTTAATTGAAGCAGAGGATGAGGTTCACAAAGTCATCATGTTTACTTGATGTACAGATGGTGGTGATATATAAACAGATTCTATGAAAAAGGACAATATTGGGGAATGCTCTGCAAACGCCAGGGCTGCAGATTACAACCATCTGGTCATAAGTATCAATAGGGTGAGCACTTTCATCCTTTATGACACAGCTCTCCCTGCCGTCTCCCACCTCTGGGAGCCCCATTGGCCTCTAATTAGTATCTCCCTTGAGTATAGCTCATCCCTGGGCTTGACACATAGTGCCTCATAGAACTGTTGCAACATGGATGTTGGCTAAAAACCATTGTGAACTCTTTTTCCACTGTTAATTTGAGATCCTTCGGAAATGTTTTGGAGGTCATTTCTAGTAGTTCATTTATTCAGATGCTTGTTTATACATAAGACAAATAGTTACTGAAGGCCTATTATAAACAAGGTGTTAGACTAGGCCTTGGACAAATAGTGGTGAAAAGGCAGGCAGTGCTGTTGTTCCCATGAATCCTTACAGTCCATGGTGACAAGAACATTGAGAAACCAATTATAGAGATATATGATTAATACAGGGTTCCCAGGTGGCTCAGTGGTAAAGAATCCTCCTGCCAATGCAAGAGACACAGGGGATACAGGTTTGATCCCTGAGTCAGGAAGATCCTTTGGAGTAGGAAATGGCAACCCACTCCAGTATTCTTTCCTAAATAATTCTATAGACAGAGGTGCCTGGCGAGCTACAGTCCATAGGGTTGCAAAGATTTGGATACAACTGAACACATGCATGCATGTACACATGATTAATATATATTATTTTTTTTATAATTATCTTATTGAAGTATAGTTCATTTAAAATATTATGTTAACTTTAGCTATACACCAAAGTGATTCAGTTATACATCTATACACATTATTTTCATATTCTTTTTCCATTATGGTTTTTCACAGGATACTGAATAGAGAATACTGTCCTACATAGTAGGACACTGTTGTCGATCCATTCTACATACAGGTAAGTCCCATATATATGAATGAGTTCTGTTCTGAGAGCACATTCATAAGTCCAATTTGTTTATAAGTCAAAGTAACCACAGGTACCCACATAACACAATTGGCTATATAGTACTGTACTGTAATAGGTTTATAATACTTTAAAATACAACTAGCGTATAAAACAAACAGAAAATAAAGAAAATAATTTTAATCTTACAGTACAGTACCTTGAATTGTGCCCCCTCAAATACATGTGTTGAAGTCTTAGCCCTCTCCCATACCTGAGAATGTGTCTATATCTAGAGATAAGACTCTGAAAGAAGTAATAAAGGTAAAATGAAGTCTTATGAGTAGGCCCATAGCCAATATGACTTGTGCCCTCATAAGAGCAGGGCATTAGGAGACAGATGGGCAGAGAGAGAAGATTATGTGAGGACACAGAGAGAAAACAGCCTCTGCAAATCAAGAAGAAACCAGCCCTGACCATGCGTTAAACTTCTAGCCTCAAGAACTGGAAGAAAGGAAATTTCTTATAGGTCTCCTACAGAGTGAGTCTGACCTTGTGATTCTATGGACTGGGGCCCATCGGGCTGCTCTATCCATGGGATTTTCCTGGCGAGAATCCTGGAGTGTGTTACCATTTCCACTTTCAGGGGATCTTCCCAACCTGGGGATTGAACCAGCACCCCCTACATCTCCTGCCTTGTAGGCAGATTGTTTACCACTGAGCACCTGAGGAAGCCTGATAGGTCTTCTAATTCGTGGTATTTTGTTATGACAGTCCTAGCAAACTAATACATACTTAGGCCAAAGCTACAAAAGAGAAGAACCAGAAGACTAGCAGTTGGTTGGCTTTAGGAAGGTTTCTTTAAATATCAATTGATATAAATTCTAAAAGAATAAGTGAGATGATGTGGACCACAGCTCTAGGGGGATTTATTTAATTTAAATAAAGGCAATGTTAAATAAACATCCAATAATATCCATGATGGTTATGGATCAAAGGCTATGCCATTAAAATTTCATCCTATGTTCAGCTATAGAAAGAACAAGTCAGCTCCAAAATTCTTCTAAATATAGAAAATTAATGATGGATTAGAAGGAATTGTTTCATAATTAGTAATTCTGGAATGCCTGGTGTCTAACTACTGGAAAATGTAAGGTGGTTGAGGATGCTGAACATTATTACTTGTATGTAAAGATTCAATGGAATGACCTGAAATTGTCTCTCCAGGAAGCCATCTGCCTCCACTGAAAGCATTTTTGTAGCATCTGTTTGATTTCCGGATCTTTGCTCATCATGTGTCTTTTGGCCTAGGGATTCTGTCCTGTTCCCGGTCATTGGTTTTCTCCTTCTGTCTTTCCTGCTTATAATCGTTTTGCAGGTCCCTACTGCCAGGTTACATCTGTCTGAAGATTCCCTCTCCCATCTTCTGGGTTCTGTTCAATTGTGCAGAGACTCATTACTTACTCCTGAAAATTCCACCCTGGGTTTGATGCCTCTAGTACATCAGAGCAGTAGACTGTGTAGCTATGTGCTCTGGATAGAATATTCTCTAATGAAAAGCCATTAGACAGTCTCTCTGCCATTTGGCCTTACTGGGGTGTGTTCTATTTTCTGCAGTAAAACAAACATATAAAGATTTTCATCTGTGACAAAGTCTATCTCACATTAAAAGACCCTTATTATGACTGTCTTGTTTTCTCTTCACAATCAGTAGGTCTGGTACCTACAACTCTTTCTCTACTAACATTGTTTGAAAGTCCTATATATTCTGATAACATTGACACATATAGAGTATCCTAGTGTGAATTAAAGATGGTTGATAAGACAAAACAAAACACAACTTCTCAGGATTAGATCCTTGGCACCTAATTCTATATGGATCACAAAGAAAAACATGCAGGACTTTTCTGGGCTGTTCAAGCATCTCATTCACAATAATCATTGTATGAAAAAAGCCCAGTTTACCATTCTTCCTCCCCAAAATGCAACATAATATGAGGAGTTGAGAAAAGTGATCTTTGGCAGGGAGATTGGCCCTGCTGAATACATGTAATTAAGGCTACTTATTCCCTTGTCAGAAGAAGACTCTGGAGTTGATGGTTTCCTTGAAGACATGGCTGATCTCCTGTTTTGCTTTAGGAACTCATGAAGGTTTAGAAGGAACTTAAATAATTCTAGACCAGTTCTCTCCTTCAGCTACAAAGTACAGTGTGGTCTAAAATAATAAAACTGAGTCTGCATCTATGAAGAACACAGTGAGGTTGTTGTCCTGGATGCTAAGGCCTGTGTTCAAGGACTTTGCCAAGACTAGCTTTTCAGTGGGAAATTGATGTTTTGAGGGGTGGTGGCTCAGAGGATAAAGCGTCTGCCTGCAACGCAGGAGACCCGGGTTCGATCCCTGGGTTGGGAAAATCCCCTGGAGAAGGAAATGGCAACCCACTCCAGTATTCTTGTCTGGAGAATCCCATGGACAGAGTAGCCTGGCGGGCTATAGTCCACAGGGTTGCAAAGAGTCAGACACGACTCAGCAACTTCACTTTAGAGGAGAAAAAAACCCATATTTCCAATTTTTAGGACTGAAGCCCCAGATCTCTTTCTTCCTATTCTTATTCCCCATTCTTCTCCCATCAACACAAGAAAAATAACATTGAAATGTGAGGCCACTTGCAGAATAATTATAATGGTGCCAGCTTTTCTTCAGATGACTTAATGTTTCACTTGCAATTCAAAACACTCTGCTTGACCAAGCCAAGTGGTCTTCTTTACTTTTACACAAGTTCCTGTTCTTAGTCATCCAGATTGGTCTGGACAATAACATCTACATCCTAAGCATGTTTTTAAGAGTCTTTTAAAATGGCAGCCATCCTACATTCAAATATAGAATCTGTTGTTAATCATTCCAGGAGCAGGTGTTGACCTGAGAAAGTGGTCCCCAAGACATGCAATTCCTGGGGAGAAGTGTTGAGGAACTAGGGTTTGAAATGCATAAAGGAGGAGATCTAGGTGTGTATTTATTTAAGATGTGCTCAATTGGCTGCTCTGATTCTTAAAGGGGGAGATGATGCTCCTCATCTGGCAGCGGGACTCCTGGAAAGCTTCCTCCCCATTCCCATTCAGCCTTCAGATTTCCAGCTGGGGTTTGCAATGCAGAGGTGACACGAATATGGGAAAACCTGTCCAGTGCATGGCAAAGTCTCTGGAAATATCTGGGCTCTTACTTAGTGCCCTTCATGCATGCGTGTGTTCTCGGTCATGTCCAACTCTTAGCGATCCCATGGACTGTGGCCTGCCAGACTCCTCTGTCTATGGAATTTACCAGGCAAGAATCCTAGAGTGGATTGCCATTTCCTACTCAGGGGGTCTTCCTGACCCAGGGATCAACCCGTGTCTCTTGCCCTGACAGCCGGATTCTTTACCACTGCACCTCCTGGAAAGCCCAGTTCCCTTTGTATTTACATGATGTACATAAAATTATGTGATAATTTTACTAAGGAATCATCACTGAGCATTTAAAAAGGTCTGAGGAAATTATGTCCCATATACTCAATGAACAGTAGCATACGTGTGTGTTAGGTATGCATAACTTACATTATAATTGTATACAGGTAATGTCAGCTAAAGTCTACAAAGATAGTGGATTCATCATCTGTTGTCAATTCCATCTAATTTCCAAATCTGTCTATTGATGGGGCCACCAAGTAAAATGTTTTGGGAAAAGCCAACTTTAGATCCTATGCAGGCTACTTTCTTTAATAGCCTATTGTCATTTCATCTTTCAGCGAAAGCAGAGTTTCTTTATATTTGAAGTCTTTAAGCAACTGGTATTGGGCTTCCCTGATAGTTCAGTTGGTAAACAATCCCCTGAAATGTAGGAGACCTGGGTTCAATCCCTGAGTTGGGAAGGATCTTCCCTTCTTTCCCTGGAGAAGGGAAAATCTACCCACTCCAGTATTTTGGCCTGAAGAATTCTGTGGACAAGTCCAAGGGATCGCAAAGACATAATTGAGCATCTTTCACTTTCAAGCAACTGAGAATATCAAAAATCAATGTAAGAATCAGCAAGACATAGTGTGAAAACTGTGGACCTAGGAGTGCAACGGAAAAGCCTGAGCTTGAGCACCTTGGTCAAGAGAGCTTAATTTCTGACTCTCAATTTTCTCTTTTGCATGTTGGTAAAATAAGCATCACTTCATATGTTTCATGAGTTTTTTTTTTTTTTTCTGTAGTATTATATGATAAGGTTCTAGCATAATGCCTGACCTGCAAGAGATCCACAGTGTTTGTTGATTCTACTGTCACATCACTTACAGTGAAAGGGTGCCCTTGACCCTTCCTCATATCCACATGCACAAAGCTTTCAAGAAAGAAGATGACAAAAATAGAAATCAAAGTAGAATACAAGGGAGGGGTTGCACTACTGTCCTTCATCTTCCTGAAACTTCATCCCTTAGAACAAATAAATTCAGAACCCTTCTATTTTGAGAATGACTTAGTTTGGACTTCTCTTCCTGATCTTCAATGCAAAAATGCACAAAATAATCTGCCTCCCCAAAGCTATGCACACTATATGAAGCTCTGGTAATAGCAGTGAATGTGCCAGGCATCCATGATCTGCCCTTCCTGTGGGGTCATCTTTTCTTTTAGACTCAGGACATTAGAAATACCTGAACTAGTCTCAAGTAAATCTTAAAGTATCTGGATTCCTTGTTCAACTAATAAAATGTGGTGCTAGTTTCTAGTTTCCATGCAGTACCAAGTGTCAAGGGTAGTCCCAAGGGCCCTCAAAAACTTTCAGAACAACAGTTATTATTTTCTGATTTCTCACATGAGTTTTTCACTTCTTACAAAGCCAATACGATCTCAAGTACTTGGAAAACAAGTTTGATCAGAAATGTAAGGGAGGAGAAAACCAGTTTTGTCCTTTTGCTTTTTTTGTTTATTTGTTTATCTGTTTTTTACCTGGAATAGAAAAACACCAGGAGACAAAAAGCCTTAATCCATTTCAAAGAAAAGTGAAAGAAATTCATAATTTCCAAAATTCAGGAAATTCTTGGGGAAAGAAGCAAACAAGTTTTCTGAGATAGACATCAGAATGTTTTTAAAACTTTCTTTTCCTTGTCTGATCTTTTTGAGAGACAGGTTAAAAATACCCAATGATTTTTTTTTTTTTCCCTCCCTCTATAGCTGGGTAATGGGGCAGCTTTTACCAGCCTGTCTCTCAGTCATAAACACATTTTAATGGACTTACACATGCTTAATAATACAGGTAACACCTGAATGCTTTAGAGCAAAGTGCCACTGGGGCCTGTACTTTATTAAAACTTCATTTTGACCTGAGGCATACAAGTCTCTGCACTCAACCATCTCACCAATTAAAGAGAAAAAGCCCAGTGCCAGGTCACCATTTTTCTTCTTCACATAAGGATTGAGGTTTAAATTTTCTAACTCTACACATGAAAACTGGTATGTTTCTAAGAGATTAACTCACCTCCCATGACTGGAAATCTTGGAAATTTTATAAAAGTCCCAGGAGTGTGCAAATTTACTCAGTTTTTATGACTCTGAGGAGTGAGGCCTATTTTCGCCATAGATCTTGAGTTGGTGTGGAAGACAGAGAACCTTGCTAAACAGCTTCTCAGCACTGTGTCAAAGGTTTGATCCATTTAATCTAATGGTGGTTCAGGTGGTAAAGAGTCCACCAGCAATGCAGGAGACCCAGGTTTGATGCCTGAGTCAGGAAGATCCCCTGGAGAAGGGAATGGCTACCCACTCCAGTATTTTTGCCTGGGGAATTCCAAGGACAGAGGAGCCTGGCAGGCTACAGTTCATGAGCTGTAAAAAGTTGGACACAACTGAGTGGCTAACACTTTCATTTTCAATCACCATCACAGCCTTGTAACATAAAGATTTTTTTTTTTTCCATCTCCTATTACAGGTAGATGCTAAGATGGTCCCAATGACCCATGACGCCTGCTGGGTAAACACTAGTATAATCCCCTTGACTTGAGCAAGGGCTAGATTTATTCTCTTTTCTAGTGAGCAGAATATGTTGAAAATGATGGGATGCTACTCTTTCTATGAGATACACAAACATCATGGCATTGTCCTGAGGGTTCTTTCTCACTCTCTCCAAAGTCACTCACTCTGGATTAATAGTACTGCCCTATCAATGAGGCAGCCTTCTGGAGAGGCCATGGGGATAAGTTTGAATCTTCTGAGGCCTGTCAACATCCATGTGAGTTAGCCTGCAAGCAGAATTAATCCTGGTTGAGACGTGAGATGATCGTTGCCCCTACTAACAAGCTGATTATAGCGAGAACTACCTAGTCAGGGGGCCTCTGGATTCCTGACTCTTAGAAACTGAGACATAGCACATGCTGTTTTCAGTCACTACATGTTGGCATAATTTGTTATGCAGCTATAGGTACCTAATACACTCTTACATGGGAGACAAAGTTAGGAACTTAATCTAGGGCCACAGACTGATAAGGGGAAGAGGCACCTTTGGACCCTCCTGATTGACTTGCAGACCCAGACGCGTCTGTCATTTACAGAAGTTCAGTGGGGTTTTTGTTCATCCGTTGACTCTGAAGCTTTCCCATAGTCTGACCTGATCTTAACTATTAAATTATGTCTTTTGCTCCCTAACTCAAATTTCTTTAATTTGTTTGGATGACAGAGCTCACAGTCCAGTGGGGAAAGAAAGATATTTAAATTAAAGAAAGATGCAATATCATGTAATCTGGGATAGATATTGGCCCAGAAGAGGGGGTTTGATTCAAACTGTAGAGCCAGGAAGGCTTCTCAGACGATTCATTGACCTACCTGCCTGCCTTAGCCTCCAGTCCAATGCCTGCATGTAAGTCTGACCTCTGTAAGTACTCGTCACTAAGTGAACATGCTGTTTCTGGAAGGACAGTAATATAACAAGTAGAGAAGGAGGGAGAAAATTTCATAGCTCCATGTTAAAGTAAAGGCAGATGGAAGAGCCAGGGTATGGTTCATACCTCTGTTCCATATTGCCACACATTAGGGCCTAATATATACTGCTGTAAAAGGATGTGCTTTCCAATCTTCAGAGATAAAGATTAAGTGACCATATGAAGTGAAGTAAGTCAGACAAAGAAAATGTCATATGATATCACTTATATGTGGAATCTGAAATATGACACAAATGTAAAAATCTACAAAACACAAACAGACTCATAGACTTGGAAAACAAACATGGTTAGCAAAGGGAAAATGTACGGGGGAGAGAGGGATAAATTAGCAGTTTGAGATTAACAGGTGCACACTACTATGTATAATGATCAAGGACCTAGCATATAGCCCAGGTAACTATATTCAGTACTCTGTAATAACCTAGATAGGGAAAGGATCTGAAAAAGAATATATATATATATATATATATATAATATATATATATATATATATATGTATATGGTATATGTATAACTGAATCATTTTGGTATAACCTGAAACTAACACAACATTGTAAATCAACTATACTACAATGTAATTTTTTTCTAAGAATAAAAAAACTATTGGATCTTCAAACCTGAAGTTTGTGAAGACTGATTATCCCACATCCCTGGGAGCTGGAGCCTGTATGTTTTGGTCAGAATCTCAAACATGTGTTGACTTGGCTGAATAAGAAAGTGATCTAGAAGTTGTCAGTAGACAGTACCTGTGAGGATTTCAGCAGCACGTTCTGTCATTTTCTGAATCACGAGTCTCAGGGTTCCATCCTCCAGCCTCAGCAGCAAGGTCCCCGAGCCCTCAGAGAGCATTGTGGACAGCAGGAGACCATCCTTGTTCCAGGTTCGAAACTGGAAACTCACTGAGAGCCCATCGATTTGGGGAGTCCCAGGCAGCAGCAAATAACTGCTGCTGGAGTTGACAAATGTGATGGGAACAATTTGTGGTTCAGAGCAGGAAAAAGTGACATTGCCCTGGAAAACAATAAAAGTCAAATATATAAAAGCCATTTTTTATTCTGCAATCTGACAGCTGATATAAACAATCACCTGGAGCTGACCTTAATTTCAGGATTATTCCACATTCAGCAGTAAGATCTTAAAGGGAAAAATATGTGAGCTTTGTTCAATTTCAGCCACAAGATTGTTTTCCATTCCTATTTTGTGGATCACAGTGCTATCTGCAAAAAGAGTCATCAAAGACCTAGGGCAGTGGAGGGAGAGGAAACATCAGAAGTTTCTAGGGATCCAGAGACAAAAATAATAGCATTCATTCACTGAGTAATTATGTACTGCAAGTCAACTAATGCCAAGACCTGGGATACTTTTCAATGTGGTACACTTGAGAAAATTTTGTTACAATGTGGAAAGCCACTGACACCAGCTCCCAGGGAAGCCTGGGAAAAGAAATAGCTAAAAGAGCAAAGGTTTCATAAGGAAGGTGAGGCTTTCCTGGAAGGAAGTGGGGAAGGACAGGGGCGAATGTCCAGCTAGCCTTCTCAGTAAATGGCATAGTGTTCGCAAAAGCTTGGAGAAATTAACAAAATGGCATTCCTGAAAAGTGAGTCATTTCTGAACTTGAAATGGGACAGAGAGGGCCAGGGATATGAAGGAGGTGAGGCAACAAAAATGAGTAGAAGTAGAGTTTAAAAGCCTTTTATGCTTGCCAAATTTATCATACAAAATCAGAAGCAGCAAAATGACAGTGGCCATATTTTTATCATATTAAGAGTATTTTTAGTAACATAAAGATTGAGGGGTGCATGAGAGGACCAGAAGTGGGGAGTATTAAGTGTGTATATATATAGTAGAAGCAGGAAGAAGATAATTCTTTGCATAAGTGTGAGAAAACAGGTCAGTTTATTTGAGGAAGTTACAGGAAAAGAGAGACGTGTGTGTGTGTGTGTGTATATATATATATATATATATATATATATATATATATATATGCTCAGCTGAGCCATGCGCTGAGTCACTTTTAGTAGATGAATAAGGAGAAAGCCTGGAGCACCTTCTAGATTATGAACAGCTATTACAACATGAAAGCCATTTGGAATTTTTATAGCCAACAACTTCTCATTTAGCACCACTATCATCTGTCTCTTTTAAATTCTAAATAATCTCTACAATACTGTCAGTAAACTTATTCAGATAAGTGTAAGACAATATTCTCCTCTACATAGTCATGGACACGTGTTTTTTTTTGGGGGGGGATGTATTTTATTGAAGTATAGTTGATTTGCAATGTTGCACTGATTTCTACTGTACAGTAAAGTGATTCCGTTACACATGGGTGTGTGTGTATATATATACATATATATGAATAAATAGATATATAGTTCATGTTCTTTTCCATTATGGTTTATTACAAGATATTGAACATAGTTCACTGTGCTATACAGTGTCTTGTTGTTTACTCATTCTGCATATAGCAGTTTGCATCCACTAAACCCAACTTCCAAATCCACCCTTACCCCACCCAACTTCCCCTTGGCAGCCACAAGTGTGTTCTAGTCACAGACACATCTTATTCCCTACAAATCTCTCAAGGCCTCTGAATGATGCTAACTCTGCCTTTTAGAGTCAGGGGAGAGGTGAATGGCAGGAATTTCCTAAAGGGAATGCCCTGTGTCGCCTAGCTGCCTGAATTTAACTTCCCACTAAAGTGGTCAAGTAGTGAGCTTAGACACCTAGTACAGCTTCTAGTTCTACAGCAGGCTAATCATTCAGCTCAAACAATCTCTTAATCCAGAAAAACATCATTAGGTCCCAATTATGTTTGTTAGTGATAGTCCTGCACTTCTGAAAACAAATAGCAGTTACCAAACAAACTTCTACCAGTAATGGGTTTCTACGAATGTACTCATCATCAGTGGAATATAAGCATATTCTTGTATTGATCATTTGTTGTGGCTGTTTAGATGTGTTCTCTTTTGGGTAGATTCCCAGAAGTTAATTGACACGTCAAAGAATAAAGGCCCCTTATATCCATCCATCAAGAAAGTGAAGTCACTCAGTCGTGTTCGACTCTTTGCGACCCCGTGGACTGTAGGGCACCAGGCTCCTGCGTCCATGGGATTTCCCATGCAAGAATACTGGAGTGGATTGCCTTCTCCAGGGGATCTTCCCAACCCAGGGATTCAACCTGAGTCTCCCACATTGCAGGCAGATGCTTTAACCTCTGAGCCACCAGGGAAACCCGAATCCATCAAGAAACTGGACAAATAATGTATACTAACACATATGTAGAATCTAGAAAAATGGTATAGATGATCTTATTTGCAAAACAGAAATAGAGATGCAGACATAGAGAACAAACGTATGGACACCAAGAAGGATAGAGGGTTGAGATGATTTTGGAGACCGGCATTAACAGACATACTCTATTGATACCATGTATAAAATACATAACAAATGAGAATCTACTGTATAATACAGGAAACTCTATTTAGTGCTCTGTGGTGACTTAAATGGGAAGAAAATTTTTAAAAGAGAGGATATATGTATATTCATAGCTGATTCACTTTGCCGTGTAGTAGAAACTAACATAGCATTGTAAATCAATTGTACTCCAATAAAAATTAATTGAAAGAATAAAATAACAAAAAAGAAATTGCCCACAGTTTATACTGTCCCTGGCATTAAGTGCTCACATGTGTATCTTATGTATTCTACACAATGACACTACATTCATTTAAAAAACTACACAGATTGAGTTTGGAGTAGCTGGGTAATTCAAAAGCCAGGGTCCTCCTTCCCAGTGACAATAGGGGACAAACCTATGTCTGTGTGCCACAGATGCTTCTGGCAGCCATCTCTGAGAACTTCCTCCTTTGTCTTGGGTACCACTTAAAAAAAAAAATCTACCAACTAGCTTTTCAGATCCTATTGCTGTTTTAATTTGCATTTTTTGGAACTCTGGTTGATTTCCTTTCAAGATGAAATATTCCTACTGATGGCAGATTGACTGAGGCAAGACTGTCTTTCTTAAGCAGTCAGGAATGCTCCCACAGGGAACTTGGGAGACAACAGTAACTTTTCTTCCCCTTTTTCTTTCCTGAGGTAAGCATCACCTCTAGTAACAATTTGCCAGAACAAAGCTGAACCCAAAGTTTGAGGCTGTGTAGAAGGGGGAAAGGATGACAAGACTGAAGGTAGAAGCTTAGGACTTTGTAAAATGTCCCTTCCCCATTATCTTAGAATCCAATGTTTAAGACGCACAGACATAGAGAACAGACTTGTGAGTGGCAAGAGGGAAGGAGGTAGAGGGGGGACGATTGGAAGTTTGGGATTAGCAAATACAAACTATTATATACTAATAGGTAAATAAAAAGGTACTACTGTATAGCACAGAGAACTATATTCAATATCCTATAATAAGCCATAAAGAAAATATTTTAAAAATGTATATATGTATAACTGAGGCTTCCTAGATGGCTGTAGTGGAAAACAACCTGCCTGCCAATGTAGGAGACTTAAGACACGTGGGTTTCATCTCTGAGTCAGGAAGATCCCCTGGAGGAGGGCATGGCAACCCACTCCAGTATCCTTGCCTGGAGAAACCCATGGACAGTGGGTCCTAGTGGGCTACAGTGTATAGCATCATAAACAATCAGACATGACTGAAGTGACTTAGCATGCACACATGTATAACTGAATATATCAATTCTGTTCAATTCCAGTTGCCTAGTCGTGTCTGACTCTTTGCAACACCATGGACTACAGCATGCCAGGCTTTGCTGTCCATCACCAACTCATATCCATTGAGTCAGTGATGTCATTCAACCATCTCATCCTCTGTTGTCCCCTTCTCCTCCTGCCTTCGATCTTTCCCAGCATCAAGATCTTTTCCAGTGGCCAGATTGTCTTGACATCAAGTGGCCAAAGTATTGGCACTTCAACTTCAGCATCAGTCCTTTCAATAAATATTCAGGGTTGATTTCCTTTAGGATTAACTGGTTTGATCTCTTTGCAGGCCATGGGACGCTTCAGAGTCTTCTCCAACACCACAGATCAAAAGCATCCATTCTTCAGTGCTCAGCTTTCTTCACAGTCCAATTCTCACATCCATCCATGACTCCTGGAAAAGCCATAGCTTTGACTAGAAGGACCTTTGTTGGCAAATTGATGTCTCTGTTTTTATTATTCTGTCCAGGTTTGTGATAGCTTTGCTTTCAAGGAGCAAGCATCTTTTAATATCATGGTTGCAATCATCACCTACAGTGTGATTTTGGAGCCCAAGAAAGTAAGGTCTGTCACTCTTTCCATTATTTCCCCATCTATTTACCATGAAGTGATGAGAAAGATGCCATGATCTTCATTTTTTGAATGTTTAGTTTTAAGCCAGCTTTTTCACTCTCTTTCACTTTCATCAAGAGGCTCTTTAGTTTCTCTTCACTTTCTGCCATAAGCATGGTGTTATCTGCATATCTGAGGTTACTGATATTTCTCTTGGCAATCTTGATTCTAGTTTGTGCTTCATCCAGTCCAGCATTTTGCATGTTGTACTCTGCATATAAGTTAAAGAAGCAAGGTGATGATATACAGTCTTGACATACTCCTTTCTCAATTTGGAACCAGTCTGTTGTCCTATGTCCGGTTGTAACTGTTGTTTCTTTACCTGCATACAGATTTCTTAGGAGGCAGCTAAAATAGTCCGGAACTCCTATCTCTTAAAGAATTTTCTATCATTTGTTGTGATCCACACAGTCAAAAACTTTAGCATAGTCAATGAAGCAGAAGTAGATGTTTTTCTGGAACTCTCTTGCTTTTTCTATGTTCCAATGGATGTTGACAATTTGATCTCTTATTCCTCTGCCTTTTCTAAACACAGCTTGAACATCCGGAAGTTCACAGTTCATGTACTGTTGAAGCCTAGTTTGGAGAATTTTGAGCATTACTTTGCTAGAGTGTGAGATGTGTGCACTTGTGTAGTCAGTAGTTTGAACATCTTTTGGCATTGTTTTTCTTTGTGATTGGAATGAAAACTGACCTGAATATATGTGTGTGTGTATATATATATACACACATACACACACATAACTGAATCACTTTGCTGTACATAAGAAGTTAACACAACATTGTATATCAGCTACACTTCAATTAAAAAAAAAAAAAAACTTAAAAAAAAAATCCAATTTTACAATGTTTAGCTCCACCTAAACCATGTTGCAAGTGTTCTATGTGGATAGTCCTCATGACAGCAGGGATCTAGAAGAACTGATATTTTCTCCTTCTTTGACCAGTTCTCCCACATCTGATGAGAGGCCAGGCTGCTTCATTCCATTGAACATATAATGAGCCTCACTATCTGTAAGTAGACCAGGGAACCCAGAGTCCCTTGAGGGGCCTTCAGGGGACACACAAAGTCCTGAGCAAGATGATGATGGCAAGAACTTCAAATAAATGCCCCAGAGTTTCTGTTAAAATAAGGCTAGGTGTGGGGAACAACACTTTGCTCACCAGGGAGCAGGATAACTTGGAAATGCATCGTCTCTGGATGGTTTCTCTGGGTCACTTCAGGCTGTGCTCCTTCACTCCCCCCTCACATTCTCCTCCCACTGTCCTCTGTTGTCCTGTGTCCAGGCAGTCACCTGAACTGTCCAAAATTTCTTTGTTTTTAGAGCACCTCCCTGCTGTGTTCTCCAGTGTTAGGTCCAAGGGCAAGTAGGAGAGAGAGATGGGAATGGATAGGAAATAAGTTTTACATGAAATCTGACCCAATTCTCCCAGGAAGGGTTTCTGGCTTGGCCTCCTGTCACACCACTTCTGGGCAGCCACCCTTGTCATTCATCTGTCTTGGTATTCCTCACTGTGCATGCTGTTCGCTGAACCCAGGGTAGGCAAAGTGCGAGTGGGGAGGCTGGAAGAAAACTCGAGGAGTCATAGGAACTGCACACGTGTATTCTCTCTGGGCTGGCACAGCAGCTTTGCAGCAGACATGTTGTATTCTGTTATGTTTGACCCAGTGAGTGCAGCCAAAATGCAGCCATAATGTGGCCTCAAGGGCTTTTCAGGTGGAGCTTATATATGTCTACAGGACAAAAGTGGCCCTTGGCCAAGTGGGTACATCATCACAAACATGCACAGTGCTATGTGATCTCAGCTGTTAGATAACCATGTATTTACAAAACATGGGGCAAGAGCGAGAGGCCATGGGGCAAGAACGAGAGACCATGGGGCAAGAGCGAGAGACCATTGGGCAAGAGTGCCTGACCACCACCATCTTGGCAAATTTGCTCTTACTCTATATTTCACCCCTTCAGGGTCTCTCAGCTCAGAATCTATGCTCAATCCATCTTCTGTGATATTCCCTTGACAAGTAACTCTGACCCTTGAACCCACATTCTGCAATGGCAGTAGATGGTATAGTAACAAACAGTTACATCCCCAATACATAGCAAAACCCAATGCCAGGTATCACCTGGAACTCATTTTGCAGTTCTTCCCCTCATGGGGCTAGAAGAGACACCCACCACACATGGAATGCCTTTATCTTTCATTGCCAAATCTCGTCCACCATCTGTCCTTGTGAAATTGCATGCAAACCTCCACAGAGGCAACTCCACCTCTGCAGGGATTTTTATTAAGGACCTGCAAAATACCCCAGAGGCACTGGGCCCATCCCTTCAAGGAGGGGATTTTTGCAGTGTTCACAATCTACCTACATGATTATACTTTTCTAAATCTGAGGACACAGCCTTTACAGTACACTGTTCTAAATCTACACCATAGGACAAAGCCTAAATCTTCATCATTTGGCTGCCATAGCCATGAATGTATGCACTTGAACCAGGAAACTGCTCTGGCTTGCCATAAACAAGTTTGCTTTCAGCACCAGTATCAACCAAGGCCATTGCTCTCTGTATATTAGCTAGTGACCTGGTGGCTCAGATGGGTAAAGAATCTGTCTGCAACGTGGGAGACCTGGACTCGATCTGTGGCTTAGGAAGATCCCCTGGAAGAGGACATGGCAACCCACTCCAGTATTCTTGCCTCCAGTATTCTTGCCTGGAGAATCCTCATGGACAAAGGAGACCTAGTGGGCTGTAGTCCATGGGGTTGCAAAGAGTAGGAGACGACTGAGTGACTAAGCACAGTTAATTGCAAGTTCACATGGGGCCTCAGGTCCCTGCATGGGCTCTTTGGGCAGACACCTTGGCCTGAGCCCTATTCAAAGCCAAAAGGGGCATCTTAAGGAACATCCTTGGGAGCCATGTAATCTTCTAACTGAAGCATCTGTATCTCTTGCTGTGGGTGTTTAAACTGCTACTCTGCTCTCAGTTGTACAATGGGCCTAGCTAACAAGCAAAGACCCATGGTCTCATAATGTTCTACAATCTTTATATTAGTGAGGGGAAAGTTGTTATAGATAACAACAGTTCTATTTTGTCCCTAGAACAAATTATAGCATCCACCCCTGTGTCTCAGAGTTGCAAGAGCCATGCTGCCAAGGGTTCCCCTTGTTTCTGCTGAAACTGCTTACCCAAGTTGACTAACTCTGCCTGAGTATATGGTTGATACATCATGAACTCAGTCACTTTGAGGGCCCCTTGAGGATGAGCCCTGGGCAATAGGCTACACAGGCTTCACTTTCTGCTGCACAACGGGCCATGCTACCAAGCGGGGACCTGTGGTCTCACAATGTTCATCATCACCCTCCCTCATGACTTCATAGTTTGAGGAGCTGGGTTCCTCATGGCCATGCATCT
Source organism: Capricornis sumatraensis (assembly GCF_032405125.1). NCBI lineage: Eukaryota > Metazoa > Chordata > Mammalia > Artiodactyla > Bovidae > Capricornis > Capricornis sumatraensis. The sequence goes on along the minus strand of NC_091071.1, from coordinate 120,913,027 downwards.
CTTGCTCCAGCATGTGTATATGCTGCTCTAGCTCTTCCTCCCATCTCAACAACTTGCACACTTCTGCAGCATCACAGAGAGCACTATCCATATTCACCCTCAAGGCAGTTAAGAAAATTCACCCCACGGTGCCAGCCATAGTCCATGCCGCCCCATTCTGGAAATGGGAGCTCACTGCCTGTGACACCTTTTCAATGCTATCTGGTCAATGCTACCTGGTGACCCATCCACTGCTTCCCAGTCTTCCACTGGGGCCCACACCAAGAGGACATGGCTACCTGCTACCACATGCGATGCGGTGGCTACTGGCTTCCTCCATTCATTGGAGCCTCAGGCTCCTCTATTTGCTGGGTATCCTGCCGACTATGCCAGTTGTCTTGCTATTCACACTGTTTGCTGAACCCAGGGTTTGGAAGATGAAAGAAAACTTCCAACGAGCTGGGAAGTTGGAAGAAAACTCAAGAATTGTAGGAACTGCATGTTTATTCTCTCCACGCTGGTGCGGCAGCCAATGAAGCAGGTATGCTATATTATCTTGTGGTTTACCCAGCAGACACAGCCATAACGTGGCCACAACATAGATGCAAGGGCTTTACAGATGGAGCTTATACATATTTATAGGACAAAAGTGGCCCATGACCAAGTGGGTACATTGTGACATGCATGCACAGTGTTGTAAGTGATTTCAGCTGTTACATAACTGTGTATTCACAAAACCTGGGGTAAGCAAGAAGCTGTGAGGCAAGAGAGTCTGACCACTACCATCTTGGTTAATTTGCTCTTTCCCTACAACATCCATCTCAGCTGTGCTGGTTGCTGGCAGAAATACCAAAGTGTCAAGAAGCATTGATACCCCCATCTACTACAGCGGAGAGAAAGGAGAAAAAAGTAGCTAAATGAGAAAGTACTACTTTTGAAATCAACATGAATCATTTTCAGTATCACCATTTGTGATTTCAGAATCCTTCTCATGATAGCATTGGAGGGAGTCTTCAGCAGTGATTTAGAAAGCACATGCAAGAAGATAATATTACTTAACCATTATAAAGAATAAAGTAATTCCATTTGCAGCAACAAAGATGGATGTAGAGATTATCATACTAAGTGACTTAAGTCAGAAAGAGGACAAATACCATATGATATCACTTACGTGGGGAATCTAAAAGAGTGATACAAACGAACTTATTTACAAAATAGAAATAGACCCACAGAAATAAAAAACAAACGTATGGTTCCCAAAGGGGGAATCTGAGGGGAGGTAAATTGGGTATTAACATATTCACGCTGTGAGCATGTGTTGTCACTTCAGTCCTGTTTGACTTTTTGTGACCCTGTAGACTATAGCTCACCAAGCTCCTCTGTCCATGGAATTCTCCAGGCAAGAAATCTGAAGTGGGTTGCCATGCCCTCTTCTAGGAGATCTTCCCAATCTTGGGATCAAATCTGCATCATTTGTGTCTCCTGCATTGGCAGGCAGGTTCTTTACCATTAGTGCCAACCATAGTCACACTACTATATATAAAATAATTAAGAAGAACCTCCTCTATATCATAAGGAGCTATACTCAATCTCTTATAATAACCCATAACAGAAAAGGAATATATATATATATATATATATATATATACACACACTAACACAACATTGTAAATCAACTATAGTTCAATTTCTTTAAAAAGACATGAAATTGTAAAACAAAAAAGAAGATAATGTACTTTAAAATAGTGTCAAAAGGAGTGGCAAAAAATCAGCCACCATATTCTCTCCTATATACCAGCTTAAAGTATTGCTTCAACTTTCATCCTATTCTGACTAAGAAGGATGCTCCATATCTCAGACTCTCTCCGTTTTATTCTAAATTTAATTCATCAGTGATTTCAATGTACATTCAATATTTCTCCAACATTGTAAAACAATGTGTTGAGCACAGGAGTTTTTAAGTTTTATATATAAACATATAGTTTATAGTTTTATAATAATATGTTATAAAATATATAATAATTAATATAACATATATATTTAAATGGGATCCTATTTATTTGAGGTCTATAGTCAGTAAATGTACATTTCTGATTGTAACTGGTACAAAGTGTCCCTGACAAAATTATTCACATTGGTGGTCCAATCTTCAAGGTAAATCAACCAGCCCTGGTCCTAAAGAAGAGGCTGAAAGAAAGTCAGTATTAGCACCATAGTCCCTTTTCCACTACAAATCTTACTAGAGCCACAGGGTCTTTAATTGTCTCAAAAGAAGGTCCGTCTACATTGGAAAGCCTAAATCCTATGTGTCTGATGTGCCTCTCCTGACAGCACCACCATGTCCTGGTTGGATGGGAACCTTCCATGGGATGATAACCTCACTAAGCCACAGGTCACTGGTACCTGTAAGTGGGGCCCTCTCTGTCCCCAGCATGGCAGTTCTTAGTGTCCTGTGCCTCCATGCTCATAGATGTGCATCAGCCTCCATGATATAAGGTATCTGGAAGCCCTGGGTTTATCTGTCCTTTGGGGAGCACCAAACCATGTCCAGTTTCCTTCTTTAGGATCCACCATAGACTTTTATTTGCAGTTGTAAAATTCAAAAGTTCCCATCCTACCACTTTTCTCAGAAAAAAAGAGTTTGATTTCTATGGATGAAGCACAGAACTTTGAAACTCAAAGATTTGTTCATAGACCATCTTACAGAGACTGTCCATTTCTATGGAAATACACTTCACTTTGTACCATTAACAACAAGAGTTGTCCTGTTCCTCATTGAGCTCCTAAGAATGGTCAGGAACTTAAAACACAAGAACCAAGTTTGTATCAGTAGAGGAAGCAAGCCCTACTCATTGATTCATCCTCTCCAAGGTGGCCCTCCCTTTGAAGGGCAGAGGAAAATGTCCAGGCCATTCATTGCTGTGAAGAAACAGAACATGAGGTCTCACACAAAGGAAGCCCATTCTAATCTGGAGGGTTATAGAAGGCTTCCTTAGGGAAGTGACATAGGAAGTGAGATTTTACAGAAGAGCAGGTGTAACTAGTTAGAGAGTGAGGAGGAGTGTCATCTGTGCAGAAAATGAAAGCATTTTCTAAGGTCGGAGGCAGGAAGGTGGGCGACATATACAAGGATCTGGCAGAAAGCCAGTAGACAGCTGTCTGGAAACTAGCATAATAGCAGGGAAGATGCAGTAGGAAAGACAGGAAGAGATGAAGTCATTAAAACTTACACCATGTGGAAGTACTAGAACTTGACCCTGTGGAGGAAATGGAATAGGAAGGGGTGAAGAGAAAATTGATATAGAAATAAGGCAGTATGGTCATATTGTGCTTCAGATGCATGCCTCAGGGAGCTGTATGTAGGCAATAGAATGTGCTGTATGTAGAGAGGAGAAAGGTCAACAGAGGATGAGATTGTTGGATGGCATCATCGACACAGAGGACATGAGTTTGAGCTAACTCTGGGAGATCGTGAAGGCAGGGAAGCCTGGGGTGCTGTAGTCCATGGGGTCACAAAGAGTCAGACACAACTGAATAACAACAGAGTGAGCACTGTGTGCAAAAAAGGATGCTCATGGGTCATACTTTGGGCAACTATGGAGGTAATGGAGACAAGGACAGTTAAGGGGTTGTGGAGAGCTCTGTCTAGATACAAAGTGGGACAAATGGCAGATAGTTTGTAGGTAAAATTGATAGCAGCTGCTGTGCAGGGTTCAGGGGCTTCCACTCTCCTCTGCCTGCCCAGGGACTTCAATCCCTGCACTTCAGATTGACCATTACCTTCATGGACTGGTGGCCCCTCCCACTCTGGTATGAAGACACTGGAAGTCCTTAAGCTCATTCATTCAGTCCATGTATATGGTTACTATGGAAACCTGTCCCCTAAATATACTTCCTGCCTTTCTCCCTCCACCAGGAGTGACTTCTTCAGGCCTCTGCATCCCTCCTCTCCCTTCTTCCAAGGCCAAGTGGATGTTTTTCCTACTCTATTCCTGGGGCCTTTCCAGAACTTCTCCACCCATCTCCGAAGTGGATGTCTTCTCCACTGGTTCCCAGTGGTTTGTGTCCCTAGACAATTTCTCCATAGATCCATATACATGTTAACATACACCTATCATATCTCTTAGACTGCCTTGCTACTCTTTACTACTTGCATGGGCTTCCCATTAAAATTCGTTTGTAATCGAGTTAGAATGCGGAATGAAGCAGGGAAAAGACTAATAGAGTTTTACCAAGAAAATGAGCTGGTCATAGCAAACACCCTCTTCCAACAACACAAGAGAAGACTCTACACATGGACATCACCAGATGGTCAACATCGAAATCAGATTTATTATATTCTTTGCAGCCAAAGATTGAGAAGCTCTAAACAGTCAACAAAAACAAGACCAGGAGCTCACTATGGCTAAGATCATGAGCTCCTTATTACTAAATTCAGACTTAAATTGAGGAAAGTAGGGAAAACCGCTAGACCATTCAGGTATGACCTAAATCAAATCTCTTATGATTATACAGTAGAAGTGAGAAATAGATTTAAGGGCCTAGATCTGATAGATAAATTGCCTGATGATCTATGGAATGAAGTTCGTGACATTGTACAGGAGACAGGGATCAAGACCATCCCCATGGAAAAGAAATGCAAAAAAGCAAAATGGCTGTCTGGGGAGGCCTTACAAATAGCTGAGAAAAGAAGAGAAGTGAAAAGCAAAGGAGAAAAGGAAAGATATAAGCATCTGAATGCAGAGTTCCAAAGAATAGCAAGAAGAGATAAGAAAGCCTTCTTCAGCAATCAATGCAAAGAAATAGAGGAAAACAACAGAATGGGAAAGACTAGAGATCTCTTCAAGAAAATTAGAGATACCAAGGGAACATTTCATGCAAAGATGGGCTCGATAAAGGACAGAAATGGTATGGACCTAACAGAAGCAGAAGATATTAAGAAGAGGTGGCAAGAATACACAGAAGAACTGTACAAAAAAGATCTTCATGACCCAGATAATGACGATGGTGTGATTACTCTTCTAAAGCAGACATCCTGGAATGTGAAATCAAGTGGGCCTTAGAAAGCATCGCTACAAAGAAAGCTAGTGGAGGTGATGGAATTCCAGTGGAGCTATTTCAAATCCTGAAAGATGATGCTGTGAAAGTGCTACACTCAATATGCCAGCAAATTTGGAAAACTCAGCAGTGGCCACAGGACTGGAAAAGGTCAGTTTTCATTCAAATCCCAAAGAAAGGCAATGCCAAAGAATGCTCAAACTACCGCACAATTACACTCATCTCACATGCTAGTAAAGTAATGCTCAAAATTCTCCAAGCCAGGCTTCAGCAATATATGAACCGTGAACTTCCAGATGTTCAAGCTGGTTTTAGAAAAGGCAGAGGAACCAGATATCAAATTGCCAACATCTGCTGGATCATGGAAAAAGCAAGAGAGTTCCAGAAAAACATCTATTTCTGCTTTATTGACTATGCCAAAGCCTTTGACTGTGTGGATCACAATAAACTGTGGAACATTCTGAGAGAGATGGGAATACCAGACCACCTGACCTGCCTCTTGAGAAACCTATATGCAGGTCAGGAAGCAACAGTTAGAACTGGACATGGAACAACAGACTGGTTCCAAATAGGAAAAGGAGTACATCAAGGCTGTATATTGTCACCCTGCTTATTTAACTTCTATGCAGAGTACATCATGAGAAACGCTGGACTGGAAGAAACACAAGCTGGAATCAAGATTGCCGGGAGAAATATCAATAACCTCAGATATGCAGATGACACCATCCTTATGGCAGAAAGTGAAGAGGAACTGAAAAGAGTGAAAAAGCTGGCTTAAAGCTCAACATTCAGAAAACAAAGATCATGGCATCCAGTCCCATCACTTCACGGGAAATAGATGGGGAAACATTGGAAACAGTGTCAGACTTCATTTTTCTGGGCTCCAAAATCACTGCAGATGGTGACTGTAGCCATGAAATTAAAAGACACTTACTCCTTGGAAGAAAAGTTATGACCAACCTAGAAAGCATATTCAAAAGCAGAGACATTACTTTGCTGACTAAGTTCCATCTAGTCAAGGCTATGGTTTTTCCAGTAGTAATGTATGGATGTGAGAGTTGGACTGTGAAGAAGGCTGAGAGCCGAAGAATTGATGCTTTTGAACTGTGGTGTTGGAGAAGACCCTTGAGAATCCCTTGGACTGCAAGCAGATCCAACCAGTCCATTCTGAAGGAGATCAACCCTGGGATTTCTTTGGAAGGAATGATGCTGAAGCTGAAGCTCCAGTACTTTGGTCACCTCATGCCAAGAGTTGACTCATTGGAAAAGACTCTGATGCTGGGAGGGATTGAGGGTGGGAAGAGAAGGGGACGACAGAGGAAGAGATGGCTGGATGGCATCACGGACTCGATGGACATGAATCTGAGTGAACTCCGGGAGTTGGTGATGGACAGGGAGGCCTGGCGTGCTGCAATTCATGGGGTCGCAAAGAGTCGGACATGACTGAGTGACTGAACTGAACTGAAATGAACTGAGAGAGCATCTAACTTTGAATTCTGGGTTGGGGGTGGGGGAGTGAAATTGTTCAATTTAGGCAGAACCAGATTCTTATCAGGAATATTTACCAGGAAATCCATATGGTCTCTCTTATTTCTTAATTTTTGCTACCATAGCCAGAAAATAATGGTAGAAGGTTGCTTTAGGATCAAATCAGAACATGGGCCTCATGTCCAACATTGTTCTTGACTCATTTTTCTGTTTCCTGATCTGCCACTTTTCAGGTTACTTGCGACCAGTCACCTTGAGAGTCTCAGTTTCTTCTTTTTCAACCTGAGGCTGGTGGACTGGGTAATTCTAAGATCCCAGGAACCTCATTCTTTGTGCATCTGAGACTGAAAACCTGTATTTTTAAAATTTTTATTTTATTTTTGGCTGTGTTGGGTCTTTGTTTCCACATGCAGTCTTTCTCTAGTTACAGCCAGTGGGGTCTTCTCTCCAGTTGCAGTGAGTGCATGGGATTCTCCTTGTGGTGACCTCTCTTGTTATGGAGCATGGGCTCTAGAGTTTGAGCTCAGTAGTTGTGATACATGGGCTTAGTGGCTCCATGGCATGTGGGATCTTAACCACCTGACCAGGGATTGAACTCATGTCCCCTACATTTCCAGGTGGATTTTCAACCACTGGACCACCACTTGAAAACTTACATTTTTTCATCTATCTTTCCTTGGAAGGCATGATAGGCATCATCAGAATCATTTCTCATTTGTGGGCATTTTCCCCAGTCGACATTTGACCAGGAATAATGGGCACCATCTTGGTTTGGCAAGTGCGTTCCTTCTGAACTCATTTCACTAGAAAGATCCTTATTACTGCCTGAGATAGTGATTCAAGCCAGCTAGCACTTTTGCAGAAAGCATGAGAAAGTTATCCTCTGCTCTGCTTCTAATTTAATCTGAAAATACAGAAATTATAGGCAAAAGGCATGTGAGGAAAAGGCAAGGTCAGTGCCTCTAACTCATTCTCAATCTGGTCATTTGCCACAACTTCCTGACTCTTCTCCTGAGACTTTATTTCACCCACCAAATGCTGTACATTAGCTCAGCAACAAGACCGTGGTCTGGCCTTGAGCTATCTGGGAAAAGTAGGACAAAGGTAAAACAGCAGTGGAGACCTGAAGACCTAGTACACAGGATGTGTGATAGAACTGATGCAGCTGCAATGCTACGGCTTGGACTTTGTCAAATCTGATAAGATCCCTAAGATGTGGGGGAAAGACTGCCCCAGGGCTTTCAGCCTCCTGGCAGCCTCCAGCCTCCAGTCAAATGAAAACACAGTTGTAACTAACTCCGCTAAAGGGAAGAGCCCACTCTCTCACTGCGCCTCTGACGTGGGGTGGCACGGTGGATTGGCATTAGCTGGAAAAATGGCATGAATCAGAAATCGATCTGTCAGATCTGCGAGCCAGGTCCTCTGGCACCCAGTACATCCAGCTGTCTCTCATCCAAGAGCTCCCCTGTCTGCCCTCACAGAAGAAGAGAAAGAAAAAAGATGGAGAGTTTTAAAGAGTGGAACATTCCATGAAATAATGCCATTGGCAACAATATGGATGGACCTAGAGATTATCATACCCAGTGGAATAAATCAGACAGAGAAAGACAAACACCATGATATCTCTTACTCGTGGAATCTAAAATATGATACAAATCAATTTATCTATGGAACAGAAACAGACTCATAGACATAGAGAACAGACTTGTGGTTACCAAACAGGAGGGGTGTAGGGGAGGGATGGATTGAGAGTCTGGGATAAGTAGATTCAAACTATTACATACGTGTGTAACTGAATCACTTTGCTATACACCAGAAACTAGCACAACATTGGAAATCAATTATGCTTCACTAACATAAAATTTTTAAAGTATAAAATAAAAGACTGGACTATTCTTAGTTTGTTGAAAAAGACCTGAGGTCACAGGTGGAGGTAGACTAGGAATATACCTGGACCAAATGTGGCATGAGTCTGAATCAAGTCTGGAGACTAAGGTGGAAGCTAGAGCAAGAACCACATGTTTGAGCAAGAGAGAGAAAAGTAGGTGGCCAGGTGCCTCCTGCTAGGACTCTGCAAATATCATAGCCACGTCCTGGCACATCTCTTCCTTTGGTCCTGATAACAGATGATAACTCAGATATGGCTGTCCTGCTGTATCAGAAAACCAGTTCTTAAGACCTCAAGGGAATGCAGCAGACCTAGCTTGAATTTCTTCTTACCTTGACTGGTTTTAGAGTTTCCTAAAGTGCCACTTGCAAGGGTTACTGTGTCGAGCTGTTATTTACCAAGCATTTTCATTGTGGGTGTTTGTTTTGTTTTTAATCATCATGCAGACATCATAACACCCTGGTGAGTAAAAAACAAAGCTTGAAATGCAAGGCTGCATTTCCATCACGAAGCATCAGACAAAGCCAATCAAGCATTTATGAGCTAGGGGAAAATGATCTTGATTCAATCTAATTTGTGGGAAAAGATTTCAAAGCCAGTTCTTGATTTTCCAAATGAGTACAACCATTTCTAATTTGATTTGTCTGAAAACTACCAGGACTGACTGGCATGCTCTCAGCAAATGCAGGGGAAGTCTGCCTGGGAGCTAAAACTATCTTTGTGATTCACACACTCAGGTGGATCAGGGGACCAAGTGAAGGCTTTTGATCATGTTTGGAGGAAGATGGACTGCTTCATGTTTTTGTTCATTTGTTCAAAAGGTATTTATTAATTGGCTCAAATGGCCCAGGATTTAGGTGACAAAGACACAGCCCAGGAGACATGCAGACTCAGACCTTGCCCACCTGGAGACTGCACTGCACTGGAACGAAGGCCTTAGGACATGTCATCACAACTGTAATGATGGGCCATGAGAGGAAAGTCTAAGTTTCTGGGTCAGCATGTAACAGGTGTTTATAAAGTACCCTTTCACTTGAGCTTGAGAGAATAAGGAGAAAGGAAAGAGGCTGGGAGCTGGAATCTGGTGGAAGGAAAGAAAACAAAGGAGGACAAGCACTCGGACAAAGGGCATGATGCGTTTTTTGGAATCTGAGGGAGATTAGATGCTCGGCAATAATAAATACAGGCAATTTTTTTTTTTCCTATCAAAGGAGGCCTTCAAGAATAAGGATTATGTTCCTTGGGGTTTCATGTGAGGAACACTCAAAAAAGAAGCATTTTTAACATTGGAAGTAAAGCCAAATCTGACCTCTGTACCCTGACATGGAATTAATCTCTGAGACCGAGTTTTGGCTAAAGTAGAGAAGAATAGCTTTATTGCTTTGCGTGGAGCCATAGTGAACTAATGCCCTCAAAACTGTGTGTCCCCACCTGGAGAGAGTAGTGATGAATCTTACAGTAATGGTTCAAAGAGAGCGTGATCAACTCATGTACATTTTCCTGGTTGGTTGGTGGTGAGACAGTTGGGAGTCAGAATCAAAAATCTGGTTCCAACTAGCCTGAGGTCTACATGCTTGTGGGCAGTATACAGTTAACTTCTCTCACCTGGTGGGGTTTTTAACATCTGCAAAATATCTCAAAGCTATTGTTATACATGGGCTTCCCTGGTGGCTCAGACCGTAAAGCGTCTGCCTGCAATGCAGGAGAGCCGGGTTCGATTCCTGGGTCGGGAAGATCCCCTGGAGAAGGAAATGGCAATCTACTCCAGCACTCTTACCTGGAGAATCCCATAGACAGAGGAGCCTGATAGGCTACAGTCCATGAGGTCGCAAAGAGTTGGACACGACTGAGCGACTTCACTTCACTTCATTGTTTATATGTATCTCTTGAGGGGAAGCCAGGATCCCGCCCCAAGGCTGCACTATTGTTTCCTTCGACAGTTTCTCCCTTGTCTCTACAACCCTTCCCTTCCCCGATGAGCAACTGTTTGAACCTGCTTGTTGAAACTCAGAGAAGGTCAAGGAGGCTGAGTGAAGTCTATTTCCTGTAATCAAAGAAATGGGGACATAGAAAGGCTTTTGTGCCCAGGAGCCCCACAATGTCCTGCTTGGTGTCAGAAGAAATGCCCCATTTATAACCAAAAGGCATGGGCAGGCTGGCAGGTGGTCCCCTACATGTTCCTCTCCTCTGGGTTCCCGTAAGCTGGCTGCCTGCAGGCACTATAAAGCAGGTACCCACTGAGAGCCCCATAACTGATTTCTGCCACAGAGACTCTTTCTTGACCTAGCCTCTTTTTGACCCTCCCAAGCCTGCTACCTCCCAGCTTCAGTTCCTTGGCTGTGGACTCTGTTTTAGCTCCCTGCCTGTGTGTATCTGTTTCTGGTCCTATGTTTTGTGTTTATTTCTTGTGCATCAAATACCCCCACCTGAGTTTCTGGCTTTGCCAAACAGTGATGATTTTCAACTAGAGGGAAACCCAGAGAGAACCCTTGGGAGCAGAAGGAAACAAAAAATAGACCTTTTATTCAACTGATAACCTCAAAGCTTTCAGGCACAAAATAAAGCTGAAACTCTTTTATGAACTCTCTGATTTCTGCTTCTAAATATTGAGCAAGGCTATTTGAAAATATGAATCAAGAAGCTTAAGAAAATGAATAATGCTTTGTGACACTTACTTTCACTTCTAGAAATCTATTTTCAGGAAATACTCTGAAATTGGACTGAGATTTATATACTAAGCACCATTATTTACAATAATACAAACCTAGATCTAAAATTAAAGGAATAGTTAAGTAAATTATGGTATATCCATCTGACATACTGTTTTGCCACTGCTAAAAACAATGTTTATGGTAAACATGAAAGTCACTTCTAATATAATACCAAATGAAATGAACAGAGTGCAAATGTATACCTACAAATCAGATAAAATACACCAATACAAATATGTAGCTATCAAACAGAGATTAATTTGCTAAATAGTGACTCTCTCTAGGTGATAAAATTATGTTGTTTTTTATTTACATAATTTTTTTCTCTATTACCAATTTACTTAAAATGAAGACATATAACTTTTATAATACATTTTTTAATGAAATAGTTTCCAAGTATTATTTTATTTAAAAGCATTCAAGACAACCCTATTCAGGATTAGTAATTGCTATCAAAGGCATTCATGTGGATTAGCAGTAGTTAATCCAAATAGAGTTGGAAGCAGCTGGATATGAAACCTAACGACTACATTTTTCACATGGTTCTTGTTCTTGAATAATTTCAGAACTGCTCATCCCTGTTTCTACAGTTTTTTGTTCTATACTATTACACTCAAGTAAGCAGAGGTAAGAAGTTCTTTTTTCTTTTCCATTATGGTTTATCACAGGATGTTAAGTGTAGTTCCCTGTGATACACAGTAGGACCTTGTTGTTTATCAATTCTATATGTAATAGTTTGCATCTGCTAAACCCAGACTCCCAACCCATCCCTCCTCTACCCACTTTCCCCCTTGGCAACCACAAGTTTGTTTTTATGTCTATGAGTTTGTTTCTGTTTGATAAATAAGTTAATTTATATCATATTTTAAATTCAACATACAAAGGATATCATATAGTATTTGTCTTTGCCTGACTTATTTCACTTGGTATGATCATCTCTAGGCCCATCTAAGTGGCTGCAAAAAGCATTATTTCATTCTTTTTATGGTTAAGTAATATTCCATTCTGTGTGTGTGATTGTGTGCGTGTGATTGTGTGTGTGTGTGTGTGTGTGTGTGTGTGTAGGCTGTATCTTCTTTATGCGTTCATCTGTTGATGAACATTTAGGTTGTTTCCATGTCTTGGCTATTGAGGTGCATGTATGGTTTCAAATAGGTTAACAAGTCATGATAGCAAGGATGGTGATGTGTGTCTGTGTCTGTGTATGTGTGTGTGTACATATGTGTCTATTTTTTCCCTTTGAGTGAACTTACTTCTCCAAACAAACTTTTTTAAAGTAAAATGAAAGAGATAAACTAAATTTGAATTTTAATACTGTTAACTGTATAATACTGTATGTTTAATACTGTATGTTAACTGTTAATATAGTGCTAACATACAAATAATATTTAAACATGAAATTAACATCATTGTCTTTACAGTAGATCACTGTTTGGTCTACTCACATTTCAAATACCCCTTGCCACACAGAACTGGTGGGTACCATATTGGACAATGCAAGTCTAGAGCATGATTATAATGGTGATGGCTGAATTGTGCTTTCCTGTCTTGACACTAAAATAGAACTTGTAGCACTTCTTACATGCTGCTGTTGCTGCTGCTAAGCTGCTTCAGTTCTGTCTGACTCTGTGCGACCCCACAGATGGCAGCCCACCAGGCTCCCCTGTCCCTGGGATTCTCCAGGCAAGAACACTGGAGTGGGTTGCCATTTCCTTCTCCAATGCATGAAAGTTAAAAGTGAAAGTGAAGTCACTCAATCATGTCTGACTCTTCATGACCCCATGGACTGCAGCCTACCAGGCTCCTCCACCCATGGGATTTTCCAGACAAGAGTACTGAGGAAACACATATATTGACCTTCATTGCCAGATGTTCAAGCTGGATTTAGAAAAGTTGGGGAACCAGAGATCTAATTGCCAACATCCATTGGATCATAGAAAAAATCAAAAGAATTTTAAAAAAAAATCTACTTCTGCTTCATTGACTATGCTAAAGCCTTTTACTGTGTGGATCACAACAAACCATGGAGAAGTCATAAAGAGATGGGAATACCAGACCACCTTAACTGCCTCCTGAGAAACCCACATGCAGACATGCAGGTCAGGAAGCAATAGTTAGAACCAGACATGGAACAACAGACTGGATCCAAATTGGGAAAGGAGTATGTCAAGGCTGTAAACTGTCACTTTGCTTATTTAACTTATATGTAGAGTATATCATGTGAAAATACCAGGCTGGATGAAGCACAAGCTGGAATCAAGACTGCTGGGAGAAATATCAATAGCCTCAGATATGCGGATGACACCACCCTTATGGCAGAAAGCAAAGAGGAATTTAAAAATCTCTAGATGAAAGTGAAAGAGGAGACTGAAAAAATGGGTTTAAAACCCAACTTTCAAAAATGAAGATCATGGCATCCAGCCCCATCACTACCTGGCAAATAGATGGGCAAATAATGGAAACAGTGACAGATTTTATTTTATTTGGCTTCAAAATCACTGTGGATGGTAATTAGAGCCATGAAATTAAAAGACTCTTGCTTATTGGAAGAAAAGCTATGACAAACCTAGATAGCGATTAAAAAGCAGAAACATCACTTTGCTGACAAATGTTCATATAGTCAAAACTATGGTTTTTCCAGTAGTCATGTACAGAGGTGAGATTTGGACCATAAAGAAAGCTGAGCACCAAAGAATTGATTCTTTAAAACTGCCATGCTGGAGAAGACCCTTTAGAGTTCCCTGGACTACAAGGAGATCAAACAAGTTAATACTAAAGGAAATCAATCCTAAATATTCATTGGAATGACTGATACTGAAGCTGAAGCTCTGACACTTTGGTCAACGATGAGAAGAGCTGATTCATTGGAAAAGACCTTGATGCTGGGAAAGATCAAGGGCAGGAGGAGAAGGGGGTACAGAGGATGAAATGCTTGAAAGACATCACTGCCTCAGTGGATATTAGTTTGAGCAAACTCTGGAAGATAGTAAAGGATAGGGAAGCCTGGGGTGCTGCAATCCATGGGGTCACAAAAAGTTGGACATGACTGAGTGAACCACAAATTGTTCAAAGAAATTTTAGTAGATATTTCTAGTTATACACTCAAATCTCCCCACTCTTTGTCTTTCTGGGTAGTGGAACTCCAACTTAATTGAGGCAATAATGTGCTGAACTAGGTGACTACATTTCCACACTTCTCCTGTAGATATGCATGGCCAGGTGACTCAGTCTGGACCATGAGACCCCTTTATGCAGGAAGCACCTGGTGAAAGCTGCCCTAGCTGACAGAGACATTCCTCGTATATTCCTGTTGTCCTCATTTCTGCAGCTTTGTATGCAGTTATGATACCTCACTTCCAGTAACCTATTGGGATCCTCAAGACGAAATCCACAGAGTAAAAGCAGTCAGGGGCCCTAATTCCCTCATGCAGGTGACAGGCCCTCTGCTTTTGCTTCATGTGGGAGAACAGGGTTCACAATAGTGAACAAGCAATTTAGTGGCCTCCAAATAATTAAATCTTAAGTGATTGGTATGAGTGAAATTGTTTCCCCAAAATTCCTATGAGTGAGTAGCTTCCAGGTGATGTCTGGCTCTTTGTGACCCCATCAAATGTAGCTCTCCAGAATCCTCTGTCCTGGGATTCTTCAGGCAAGAATACTGGAATTGGTAGCTATTCCTTTCTCCAGGGGATCTTCCTGACCCAGGAATCAAACCCATATCTCCTTCCCTCATTGCAGGTGGATTCTTTACTGTCTGAGCCATCAGGGAGGCCCATTCCTATAGAATTCTTCTATTGGACCCCTAAACCCTGTACTTCAGAATGGGACTATATTTGGAGATAAGCCATTTAAAGAAGGAATTAAGTTAAAATCAGGCCATATTTATGCATATATATGGAATCAAGAAAGATGGTACTGACAGTCCTATGTACAGGGCAGCAAAGGAGACACAGATGTAAAGAATAGCCTTTTGGACCGAATGAAAGGAGAGGGTGGGATCATTTGAAAGAATAGCATTGAAACATATACATTACCATATGTAAAACAGATAACCAGTGCAAGTCTGAAGCATGAAGCAGGGCACCCAAACCTTGTGCTCTGTGAAAACTTAGAGGGATAGAGAGTGGAGGGAGGTTGAAGAGGGGTTTATGATGGAGAGGACACATGTATACCTATGGCTGATTCATACAGATATATGGCAAAAACCACCACAATATTCTAGTTATCCTCCAATTAAAATAAACGTTTAAAAAAATAAAAAAAGAAGTTAGTAGTAAAACTTAAAAAAAAAAAAAAAAGTGAAAGCATGTAAATTAAAATCAGGCCAGTAAGGTAAGCCCCAACATCTGACTTGTGCCTGTATAAGAAGAAAAATTTCAAACACATAGATATATCAGCTACACATTTACATACAAGAAGGAGCATGGAAAGACACAGCCAGAAGACGGCCCCCTACAAGCCAAGGGGAGAAGCCTCAGGAGAAACCAAGCCTGGTGACACCTTGATATCTTGGATGTCCAGCCTCTGGAACTGTTGTATAAATAGTTTAAGAGTTGTTGTTTAAGAACTTCTATTGTTTAAGCCATGCCAGTCTATTCACTCAGTTAGTGATACTTGTCACAGCAGCCCTTGCACCCTCATGCAGTGAGAGAGAGATTTTAAATATTCGTGCTTAATGAAATCTTTGAGATGAAAGGTATATTAGATATTATCCAGAGGACATTTCTCATTATAGGCAGCACCAAGAAGAGTAAGCTAATTGTGAAATTTACCCTGCTACCTACTGACCCAACTGGATGGAGAAGCTGTATCTTTGACCCACACAGTGCTGTTTCTAATCAGGCTGGGTCTCTTCCACTAGATCAGGGGAGTAGAAGCTGTTAGCGAAGGCAGGCATCCCAAAGATCGTCTTCTAATTTTCTATCTCTAGATAGCTAACCGGAGAAGGCGATGACACCCTACTCCAGTACTCTTGCCTGGAAAATTCCATGGACGAAGAGCCTGGTGGGCTGCAGTCCATGGGGTCGTGAAGAGTCGGACGTGACTGAGTGACTTCCCTTTCACTTTTCACTTTCATCCATTGGAGAAGGAAATGGCAAGCCACTCCAGTGCTATTGTCTGGAGAATCCCAGAGACGAAGGAGCCTGGTCGGCTGCCGTCTATGGGGTCACACAGAGTTGGACATGACTGAAGCGACTTAGCACCAGCAGCAGCAGGCAGCTAACCATGAGACGGTGCTAAGGATCTTTTAATTATCTGTGAAGACCACTGGGTAGGGAGAGGATCAACTTTTCTTCGGAAGATGCTCCAGTTTTGAATAGGAAGACATTATTATCGTTGATAATCATACCCTGTGAGTGTGATTATAATCAGCACAACATGAACTCAGTTCAGTTCAGTTCAGTCGCTCAGTTGTGTCCGACTCTTTGCGACCCCATGAATCGCAGCGCGCCAGGCCTCCCTGTTCATCACCAACTCCCGGAGTTCACTCAGACTCATGTCCATCGAGTCAGTGATGCCATCCAGCCATCTCTTCCTCTGTCATCCCCTTCTCTTTCTGCCCCCAATCTCTCCCAGCATCAGAGTCTTTTCCAATGAGTCAACTCTTCGCATGAGGTGGCCAAAGTACTGGAGTTTCAGCTTTAGCATCATTCCTTCCAAAGAAATCCCAGGGCTGATCTCCTTCAGAATGGATTGGTTGGATCTCCTTGCAGTCCAAGGAACTCTCAAGAGTCTTCTCCAACACCACAGTTCAAAAGCATCAATTCTTCGGCTCTCAGCCTTCTTCACAGTCCAACTCTTACATCCATACATAATCAACACAACACAAACTCAAACAAATGTTTATTAAGCACCTACCCTTTGTAGTGTGCTAACTTCCTCAGTGGGAGTTCAAGTCACTCTTTTCTCTTATAAAAAACTCATTCACATTTTCAACATGTATTGATCATCATTTTCAAATAGTAGTTTTATTGTCATTAGAATTTAGAAACTCGGTGATGAGAACAGGATATAAAATGTGCAAAAAATGTATCACAGCAGTTGAGAATGGATTTGATACCAGAAAGACCAGGGATGGAGACCAGGTTCTGTCACTTACAAGTTCTATCACTTATGTATATCTTAGGCAAGTTGCTTTAGTAATTTTAAGACTCATTTTTCAC
The DNA here is from genome assembly GCF_032405125.1 of Capricornis sumatraensis. Classification (NCBI taxonomy): domain Eukaryota; kingdom Metazoa; phylum Chordata; class Mammalia; order Artiodactyla; family Bovidae; genus Capricornis; species Capricornis sumatraensis. The sequence goes on along the minus strand of NC_091071.1, from coordinate 120,895,739 downwards.
ACTTGTAAAAATGAAAACACCAGAAATCCACTTCATTGGATTATTTCAAGAATTAAAACAAGTAACTATGATAATCAGATAACAGAGTATCTGGTGCAAAATAAATGCTTAACAAATTATTGTATTTATTACACAGTATATTGATAACAAGAAAAAAGAAATTATGCAAGAATATTCTTTTAAAAAGAGACTGGCAAATCTTGTTTGGCATAGTATTGATGGTGGCCTTTATTGATGAAGGGTTTCCCTGATAGCTTAGTTGGTAAAGAATCTGCCTGCAATGCAGGAGACCCCAGTTCAATTCCTTTGTTGGGAAGATCTCCTGGAGAAGGGATAGGCTACCCACTCCAGTATTTTCAGACTTCCCTTGTGGCTCAGCTGCTAATGAATCCACCTGCAATGCAGGAGACCTGGGTTTGATCCCTGGGTTAGGAAGATCCCCTGGAGAAGGGAAAGGCTACCCATTCCAGTATTCTGGCCTGGAGAATTCCATGGACTGTAGAGTCCATGGGGTTGCAAAGAGCCAGACATGACTGAGCAACTTTCACTGTGTTGATGAGAGGGAAGATGATGTTTTCTTTCTAGTACTATGTTTTTGAAACTTCCTATAATCTGTAAACAATTTTAAGATTCTTTTTCATATTCTTTTCCATTCTGGTTTACTACAGAATATTGAATATAATCCCCTGTGCCATAGAGTATGGTCTTGTTGTTTATCCATTCTATACATAATAGCTTGCATGTGCAACATTATTTTTTAATGAAAATGAAACATTTTTTGCAAGATACTTGTTCGTGTACTTGTTGGTTATTCAGTGTCTGCACTGAATATCTCACAACTCTTAAGAAACTTGGTTACCTACTGCTTCCTAAACACTCTATGAGGGCTATAGGGCTATCTTGATCACAAAGAACTGTAATTTAAGGCTATACCATAAATTGTCAAACCCAGGTTGTAAACACTTAATTTTAAGGGTAAAAGCAAACACAGAAGATGGTTCAATTGTCTTAGTGATTTATTTCTAGTCAACACACTGAGATCACAATCTGATAAAATCCAAACACTTTCTAGTTTCCTGGAAGAATACAGAATAGGTTTTCACTGTTGTTCCAGGATGGAGTATTATATTTGCCCATGCACGTGGTATGAAACGCATTCAACCAAAGCCTACATAGAACACTAAGCATGTCTTCTAGGGCTACCCGATCTTCCATTAACCATGGGAAGCTAGCAGTGAATGATCCATCCTCTGAGTCTGAGTTTCAGCTCTGATTCTTGCAGTATACTGCGCAAACAGAGTGTGCTTACAAGCCTCACTATGTGATGTGTGTAACTGAAATAAATGCACACCATCACCTTAAATCTGATCAAGCATGAGATTTCTATCACATGTGGCTTCAGGAGGCTACATGCATAGTGTTGGCTTCGTTTTGATCTCAGAGTTAGGTTCATAAAGACCTGGTCAATCTTTTATTTTGCATTTAAAAATTATCATTATTTTTTAAATGTTTGTTGAGCCACAGGATTGTATTGATACCATGAAGAAAAATATGAAAAGATCTCCAAAAAACTTGCTTCCTTGGGTAAAATAAGCAAACTTTGGTGCTTGTTACAGCATCAGGGAGAACATAACTGACCACCATGGGGTATAATGGGTAACCCCACAGGCAGACTTAGGAATGGAGTAATGGAGTGAAGTCTTGAACTAAAATATTATATAAAATGTAGAAAAACAGGGAAATAAAAAACAATTTCAGAGAAGAGCAAACAACATGAGAAAATCTTTAGGTGAAAGATGAGACACTTTTGTGAGAAGTGGAGCATTGCAAATCCTCATGTGAAGGGTAAATTGTTTGGGTACTTTGAGTGCAAGTCTACTTACAGAATGCTCTTAACTTTTTGACTATGAGAGATGCTTTTTAGTGTAATAAATCATGTGAACACATCAAATAGTTGTGGTTTCAGTATTCTCTATTAGCAAACATGTAATGCCAAAGTTAAATATATGAATACTTTACTGCTATCTAAAGCCTGGACCTGTATTTGAGATTTTGCAAAACTTCATACATTTGTGAGACAGGCTAATACTGTCTAAGTCTATGCTCAGGAGACAAAAATCATGAACATGCATGTCTTTCCTATGTGGCTTCACAATCTCCTCTTCTTGACATCTACTGCCTCTCATTTCATTCTCTTTCATTTGTTTCCTTTTTCTTATTTTCCCTGTTATTTTATTCTATTAGAGGCAACAGTTATCGATACAACAAACTGTCTCTTTGGAGAGGACCAAGACTTTGTCAAAATGTGGGCCAGTTACATGCTTTTATGTGGGTGTGTATGTTTAAATGGAACTTTGTTGTCAATTCGAAATTAAAGATCTGATCTCTTTCTCAAAACTATAAAAAACAAAAACATGTCAAAAGTACCTACTGTTTGTCCTTTTATATCTAAAGAAAATATGTGTGTATCTTTGTAGATACAAGTGTGTATACACACACATACACACCGCCCCAAGAACACAAGCATACACTGTCTGTGGCAGTTTAAATATGTAGTAGGGCCTCTCATTTTTAACCTAGATTTTAAAAGAAAGAAAAGAGATGGAGATGATGACAGTTATCCACATCTGAGTCTCAGCACCAAAGCTGCCCTGCTAGGGATGCTAGAGTTGGATCCTGTAAAGTTTTTTTTTTGTTAGTGAGCCAATTGCTCGGTTTTTTTGGTAGAAGGCGCTAGAGAACCACTGTAGGGCCATAGTACTTGGAAGCCACTTCAGGTTCCTGTCCTACTGGGTAGTTAGTCAACTCTGCACAGTGGAGCTTCTGCCCACATCCTCCCCACTGGTGGCAGCTTCCACAGGTAGCTCTCGGGCTACATGTTCCCCTGGTAACCATGGCCCCTTTGGAAAGGTCTGAATCTCAGTCTAGGGGGTGAGCAGGGTCCCAGTTCCTTCTCTGCCCACCCTCTCAGCCTAGAGGAAGTACCTGATTTTTTTTTTTTAACTTGCTGTTTCTGGACCTCTTATAGTCATCTTTTAACCAGTTTAGCAGTTAACCATCTACTGTGAAGTAAGTGAAGTGAAGTCGCTCAGTCGTGTCAGACTCTGCAACCCCATGGACTGTAGCCTACTATGCTCCTCTGTCCATGGGATTTTCCAGGCAAGAGTACTGGAGTGGGTTTCCATTTCCGTCTCCAGAGGATCTTCCTGACACAGGGATCAAACCCAGGTCTCCCGCACTGTAGGCATATGCTTTACCATCTGAGCCATAATCATTTCTTTATACTAAATTTTACCTTTCAAACAACATGGAGACAGGCATTTTCTAAATCCTGTGACAAAAGATGAGTTTCTAAGAAGCCAGCCCCACTGTCACAGGAGGAACAGATCTAGCACAGTCAACTACTTGTTCAGAGTCCGGGCTATTCAACACAAGACATTAATGTAATATCATTGGGAATTTATAAAGACAGAGAAAAGGCTTAATTTTATCTACAATTCTAATCTAAAAATCAATCTAAAACTTTTGACCTGCTGTCTGTGGATAGCCTTCAGGGGCATCTATGTGCCTTCAAGTTGTTATGCAAAATAAAATGTATTCATAGCTTTCAATATCTGCTTAAAGTGTATGAGTCCCCTGAAATATTAATAGCCACTGATCTAAAATCCTTAGTGTTGTACTTGTAGAAGGGCATTTGTATTACAGGATAGATATAATTATAGGTCCTCTCTTTAGAGAGGACCAAGACTGTCAAAATTTGGGCCTGGCCCATGCTTTCATGTGATCTTCATGGGAAATATAAATGTGAAATGGTGAGCAAAGTGGGACAATAAAAATAATTATGATGATATTGTTAGCTCCTAGTGATTCAATGCCTACATTATCCCTGGAGTCATGGTATATGTGTATCGTGTGTGTGTCTGTTAGTTGCTCAATTATGTCCGACTCTTTGCGACCCTATAGAATGTAGCCCACCAGGCTCCTCTGTCTAGGGAATTGTCCAGGCAAGAACACTGGAATGAGTTCCTCCAGGGAATCTTCCTGACCCAGGGATTGAACCCTGGTCTCTTGCATTGCAGGCAGATTCTTTACCATCTGAGCTACAGGGAAGTCCCTTATATGTAACATAAGTATGATTATTTCTGCCTTGTAGATGAAGACACTGCAGACTAACTCTGGTCCACATTCTATAGATAGTATGTGGTCATTCTAGGATTTATTCTCACTGCCTTCAAAGATCATAGCCTCTTCAATACAGAATGCTTTCATCTATTAACATTTGCTGCCCATCACATATTTAACACTATGAGTGACACAAAATACCTTTTGGAAAGAACCAAGCTGGAATAAAACATAACAGTATTTCTAGTAATATCATGTCCCCACCTTGAGCTGGTACATATACCATGACTCCACTTGTCCTGCCTTCCTATGAAGTTGGAATTGGTTAAGAGTTATCTTTTTCTTCAAAACTCTTGGAAAGTTCCTACACTTTCATCATTTTCATGAAGTTTCTCCTGACTGCTCAGTTCAGTTCAGATCAGTTCAGTCACTCAGTCATGTCCGACTCTTTGCGACCCCATGAATCGCAGCACACCAGGCTTCCCTGTCCATCACCAACTCCTGGAGTTCACTCAGACTCACGTCCATCGAGTCAGTGATGCCGTCCAGCCATCTCATCCTCTGTCATCCCCTTCTTCTCCTGCCTCCAATCCCTCCCAGCATCAGAGTCTTTTCCAATGAGTCAACTCTTCGCATGAGGTGGCCAAACTGCTAGCTCCATCATTTTTTCTCCTGAACTCTTATAAACTAGATTTGAGTCTGGCCAACGTGCAGTGACCTGACAGAAGGCAGTCAGAAGCCCTGTGAGCCTTGCAGCCTGGAAGGCAGAGGCTCCCATCACAGTCAGAAAGCAGAAGAGTGTATGGGAAGGAATGGCATGGGACTTTGGGATTAGCAGATGCAACCTATTGTATAGAAATGGATAAACAACAAGGTCCTACTATATAGCACAGGGAGCTTTTTTCCATATCCTGTGCTAAACCATCATGGAAAATAATATGAAAAATAATATATATATACACTTTCTAATATATGTATACATATACACATTCTTTCAGAATGTGTAACTGAATCCCTTTGCTGTGTAATAGTAATTAACACATTAAAATCAATAAAATTTGTTTTTAGTTTTTAAAATAAAGCAGAAGACTGTAAGAGCAAATGGAAAAGCAGATTCCCTGAGAGATCTCAAGGTAGTAAAACAAACAAAAAGTGTCAGACCAAGAAGGCAGTGAGCAGAGCAGGGGCGACAAGCACAGTGGCAGCCAGGAGAGCAGAGGGCAGGTATAAGGAATCCACCCTGATAAGAGGATCGGTTTTGGATTCTGAGTTCTGATGGTGACCTTGTTCCCAAGGTGTGCATGTTTGGGGCTGAGAGGTTTCCCATCCACTGAAAGCAGGAATTTTTTGTTTTTGTTTTTGTTTTTGTTTTTTGGCATACAGCAGATGCTCAACAACTATATCTTGACGACGGTAATGAATCAAGTGCTAAGTTGTGCCATGTTAGGTAAGTGTGAGTTTACAACATGGAGAGCATAGGGACCTTAGAGTTTGAAAGATGTTCAGAGGAGAGTGTGGGCTGTGGAACACGCCCGGACGGGGCCAGCACACATAGCACACTGAATGCTACTCCTTTCCCAATCTTCATTCTGCTTAGGGATCACAGCACTTTCTTCTACCCAGTCTGGGCCTTACCCCGTGCTTCTTCTTAGCCCTGCACTCCAAGGAGCCACAGACATTTGAAAGGCAGGAACATAACAGCTTCAGAAGTTAACATATGGATGGCAGGAGCATAACAGCTTCTCAGTAACCCTATTACTGGTTCCATTTTTATAACTTTGAAATGTGTCCTAATTTTTGGTTATTTAGCCCCAAAGCCCCTAAGTCACTCTCTGAAATGTAGGATTGTCTGCTTGGTTTCCAGTTCCCTTGGGTCTCCCTACAGGGCAGGGAGTCTTGGTCTATACAGCCTAAGGCTTCAGGATCCTGCTCCGCTTCTGAGAGTCAGTGGCACACGCTGGTTTAAGATGCTAGCCCTACTTGTGAATTGGGAAGAGGAAGGCAATCGTGTGGCTGAACCAACAGCGTGTAAAGGAGAAAAGTAGTTTAGTGAGTATGGGAGACACTAAATGAAAGAATGAAAGGCATGGAGGAAGAGACGCTTACAGTGAATTCCGGAAACAGTCACTATTCTGGGCCTGGCTATACAAGAAGCCCTGGTGAGAAAGTGGGAAATCAACCTGTAGAAGAGAGGGGATGATTACAGAGGATTCAAAACCCAAGCAGGGAGGTTGTTATCTGTCTTGTAGGCATATGGGAGCCACTGGTTGTAGGGTTTCTGGGCAGGTGTTGAATCCCTACACAGAACTCTCAGCCATCTCCTTACTCCTGGGAGGAAGAGCCTGACAGCCAGATACCAGAGGATGGGCACTGTGAGAGCCATGGGGCTGGGAGGAGGGCCTGCCAGGAGCACAACCATCTGAGGATAAGGAGGGAGGCTCTTCCCAGACACTCTGACCTCTGATGCCACCTTTCTTCCTCTTGTCAAAGACAAGGATTTTGCCCAGAGTTTCTACATTGCAAGAAATACCCATGAGAGATGTATTTGGCAATTAGGAAATCACACAAGGGTCATTTCTGAAGGATCTCATAGTCCTCAATTCCCAGGTAAGCGGTGCTATTCACAGATCTGTTCAAACTTTCTTTTCTTTTCTTTTTTTTTTTTTTTTTTTCAGTTTGACATGAAAGTCATTCAGGACTCTAGAAAAAAATAGCTGTATAATAAAAATGAATAAAAGCTGATGGTGTAGTGGTTTCCAGCAGAGAGGAAAGAAGGCTGTGAATGACACAGCCACTGACTATATATCACTGACTTTTCCCAGTCCTAAGCATAAAGTATCTTTTAGTAGAAATTGTGGATAATAACAGTCTGCTCCTGCCTGCCTCTCACAGATGTTTTGGGACAGAGGAACTAATACAACCAGGGGTCTATCTCTCATCCCTCCATTCACCGCCTTTATGGCATTAGCATGGTGATTTGTGCCATTGTCTCTAAGAAAGTGCTCAAAAGAAGATGTCTTCACATGAAGGGACTGTCGTGGCTATTATTACGCGGGAAAAAGAGTGTAAAAGGAACACACTCCAGCTCATTAGTTGGAAGCTTTGCAAAGAAGGAGCATACCTAAGTCGATTTTCACTTTAATTTAGCCCCAAGCCCCATTTTTAAAATGTACTTGTGTGTTCTAATGACACTGAAGCAGAGGTTGAAACCGGCAGGATGAGTGGTTCCCTCCTACACTGTGGGAGGGAAGGATGGAAATTGGTACAGACTTTTCATAAACTAATGTTCATTTCTGTTGATCCATTCTAAGTTTCAGGAAATTATTTCAGTTTATATTTGTAATCTCAGTATTATTTTTGGCAATAAAAATTCAAACAACCCAAATTTTAACACCATAGATTCTTGAATGAACTATGGTGAATGGACTTACTGTAGATATTATTGTTGTAAAGTGACTGGAAGTGTTTAATGAAAGCTTTAAAGACACAGAAAATAGTTTTTAAACCATGAAAAGCAAGATATAAAATTGTCAATAAATACGGTTTATGTTATATCAAATATACATTTAAAATCTGAAAATGAAATACATATAGATGAGAACAGTGTTTTCCTCTCTGGCTGGTTAGGTTTTCTATTCTGTATATTCCAAAGGGCATCAGTAATACATGGAGATGCATATTTTTAACATTCTAAAGATGTTTTGTTTAGTAATGTCAAATAATGATTTCATCAGATGAGTTAATGAAACCAGTCACCTAAGGAAAAAAAATCATAACACCAATTTAAGGCAGGACCATTTTCTGAGAAGATAACCATTTAATTGTTAGTTTGTTTTTCAACTTTGTTACATTACTCTTCACATGATTGAAACTATTTAATTTCACTTTGCCCAAAGACAGAAAGGAAGCCACTTCTCTAAAACCTAATAATTTGAGAATATTTTTTTTCCAAGGTATGAGGAGCATACAAACTAGAAGCAGGTAATATGAATGTCAGACTGGTCAAATGACAGTGGAACCAGTAGAAATGTGGAGAGAGAAGATTTCATAGGTTAGTTGCTTTTCCAAATGAGTCCTTCCATCAGTGGAAAGTATCATTTACCACAGAGCAAACTACAGGGATGAAATGTGATCCCAGGAATAAGCTAGAGATTAGGCTTCACTAGATACCAGGGATTTTTTTTCTCTGAGCAATTTTCAGAAGGTTCTCTGTCTCAGGAAGGTAAGACAAACACTATAAGTCTGTGTGTGTGTGTGCGGGCATATGGATGCCCACACATATGGAAATGTGAACGTGTATGTTACCTCATGTATACACTTATCCTTATCTCTTGGCTTCAGAGCTTTAAGAAATAAACAACACACTCCAACAACTTTCATGGCAGAGACATGCAAACAGAAGATAAATTTTACAAAGCCTACTTAGTATCCTGTTACACCCAAGTCCACTGGGCAACATCTCTTTTAAATATCTTATTTTAAAGAAGTCCATCATTTCATCAAATCTGGACTAGAGTGAGTTATTAAATTCCTCAAACAAAAGAGATCTATAATACATTTACCCAGAATGTACTTCATGATTTATATGGTTTGGGAATAAACTATAACCACAGATACAGGAGCAGAACATGACCAAACCAATCTACTTTTAGTATTTCTTGGGATCATAAAATGCATGAATGCTATGTGAGTCATTAATTATATACACAAAACAACAAATAAATATTGGCTTACATGCCAACTTAAGTTGAACTTATTGGTAAGAATCCCTTAGAAGAAATGGAGTAGCCATCATAGTCAACAAAAAGTCCAAAATGCTGTACTTGGATTCAATCTCAAAAACTACATAATGATCTCTGTTCATTTCCAAGCAAACCATTCAATATCACAATAACCCAAGTCTATGCCCCAACCAGTAATGCTGAAGAAGTTGCAACTGAACAGTTCCATAAAGACCTATAAAACCTTCTAGAACTAACACCTCAAAAAGATGTCCTTTTCATTATAAGGTACTGGAATGCAGGAAGTCAAGAAATACCTGGAGTAACAGGCAAATTTGGCCTTGGAGTACAGAATGAAGCAGGGCAAAGGCTAACAGAATTTTGCCAAGAGAACACACTGGTCAGAGCAAACACCCTCTTCCAACAACACAAGAGAAGACTCTACACATGGACATCACCAGATGGTCAATACCAAAATCAAACTGATCATATTCTTTGCACCCAAAGAAGGAGAAGCTCTATACAGTCAGCAAAAAAAAAAAAAAAAAAAAAAGACTGGTAGCTGACTGTGGCTCAGATCATGAATGCCTTACTGACAAATTCAGACTTAAATTGAAGAAAGTTGGGAAAACCACTAGACCATTCAGGTAGACCTAAATCAAATCCCTTACAATTATGCACTGAAAGTGACAAATAGATTGAAGGGGTTAGATCTGATAAAGTACCTGAAGAACTATGAACAGAGGTTTGTGACATTGTGCAAGAGGCAGTGATCGAGACCATCACCAAGAAAAAGAAATTCAAAAAGGCAAAATGGTTATCTGAGAAGGCCTTACAAATAGCTGTGAAAAGAAAATAAGTGAAAGGCAAAGAAGAAAAGGAAAGATATACCCATTTGAATGCAGAGCTCCAAATAATAGCAAGAAGAGATAAGAAAGCCTTCCTCAGTGATCAGTGCAAAAAGATAGAGAAAAACAATAGAATGGGAAAGACTAGAGATCTCTTCAAGAAAATTAGAGATATCAAAGGAACATTTCATGCAAAAGTGGGCTCAATAAAGAACAGAAATGGTATGGTCCTAACAGAAGCAGAAGATATTAAGAAGAGGTGGCAAGAATACAAAGAAGAACTAGACAATAAAGATCTTAATGATCCAGATAATCATGATGGTGTGATCACTCACCTAGAGCCAGACATCCTGGAATCTGAAGTCAAGTGGGCCTTAGGAAGCATCACTATGAACAAAGCTAGTGGAGGTGATGGAATTCCAGTTGAGCTATTTCAAATCCTAAGAGATGTTGCTGTGAAAGTGCTGCACTCAATATGCCAGCAAATTTGGGAAACTCAACCGTGGCCACAGGACTGGAAAAGGTCAGTTTTCATTCCAGTCCCAAAGAAAGGGAAAGCCAAATAATTCTGAAACTACTCAAATGCTCAAAATTTTCCAAGCCAGGCTTTAACAGTACATGAACCATGAAATTCCAGATATTCAAGCCAGATTTAGAAAAGGCAGAGAAAGTAGAGATCAAATTGCCAATAACCTTCGGATCATTGAAAATGCAAGTGAATTCTCAAAAAACATCTATTTCTGTTTCTTTGACTATGCCAAAGCCTTTGACTGTGTGGATCACAACACACTGTGGAAAATTCTTAAAGAAATGGGAATACCAAACCACCTGATCTGCCTCCTGAGAAATCTGTATACAGGTCAAGAAGCAACAGTTAAAATTGAACATGGAACAACAGACTGGTTCCAAATTGGGAAAGGAGTCCATCAAAGCTGTATACTGGCACCCTGTTTATTTAACTTACATGCAGAGTACATCATGAGAAATGCTAGGCTGGATGAAGCACAAGCTGGAATCAAGATTACCAGGAGAAATATCAATAACCTCAGATATGCAGATAACACCATACTTATGGCAGAACATGAAGAAGAACTGAAGAGCCTCTTGATGAAAGTGCTCATCATGAAAGTGCTTGATGAGAGTGAAAAAGTTGGCTTAAAGTTTAACATTCAAAAAACTAAGATCATGGCATCTGGTCCCGTCATGTCATGGCAAATAGATGGGGAAACAATGGAACCAGTGACAGACTTTATTTTCTTGGGATCCACAATCACTGGAGATGGTGACTGTCGCCATGAAATTAAAAGACACTTGCTCCTTGGAAGGAAAGTTATGATCAACCTAGACAGCATATTAAAAACCAGAGACATTACTTCGTCAACAAAGGTCCATCTAGTCAAAGCTTTGATTTTTCCAGTAGTCATATATGGATGTGAGAGTTGGTCTACAAAGAAAGTTGAGAGCCAAAGAATTGATGCTTTTGAACTATGATGTTGGAGAAGATTCTTGAGAGTCTCTTGGACTGCAAGGAGATCCAACCAATCTATCCTAAAGGAAATCAGTCCTGTATATTCATTGGAAGGACTCATACTGAAGCTGAAACTCCAATACTTTGGCCACCTGATGGGAAGAACCTACTCATTGGAAATGACCCTGATTCTGGGAAAGATTGAAGGCGGGAGCAGAAGGGGACTACAGAGGATGAGATAGTTTGATGGCATCACCAACTCAATGGACATGAATTTAAGTAAGCTTCAGGAGTTGGTGATGGACAGGGAAGCCTGGCATTCTGCAGTTCATCGGGTCACAAAGAGTCGGACACAACTGAGCGACTGAACTGACTGATTGGTAGAAATGTTCCTTAATAATACCTTCAAAGTACTGAGTGCTTACTGTGGACCTTGGTGGGGTGGTGGTTTAGTCACTAAGTTTTGTCTGACTCTTGCGACCCCATTCACTATAGCCCACCAGCCTTCTCTGTCTATGGGACTTCCCAGGGAAAAATACTGGAGTGGGTTGCCGTTACTATCACAAGGGGATCTTCCTGACCCTGAGATCAAACCCGGGCCTCCTGCATTGCAGGTGATTCTATTTTTTTTTTTTTTTTTTTTTTTTTACAAACTGAGCCTTACACTGTGCTAAACATATATTAATCATCACAAAAACAATCTGAGGTAGGAACTATAATTGTCTCATTTTACATATGAAGATACTGAGGTTTGGTAAATTGCCCTAGGCTCCATGACTGAGTGAGCCCTTGATTAAGATTATGCATCTAAACAGTTTATCAACAATTATATAACTATGGTGCTGCCCAGGAACACTGTATTGAGAAGACTGTCAGGCTTTCCTGTAGGCTGAGGAGAAATGCATTTTGTGATTGCTTAGCCATTTCAGCCATGAAGTTGGGGGTATCATCACACGTGCTTCTTAGCCAGCACCCATCCAACTATTTGGAGACAAAGATACAGAAGCCAATTGACATGGTCAAATAGCTCCAAAGCCAGTTCTATAAACATAGTCCTGCTAATGGCCATCTGCCTTTATCCCCCCTCCCACTGAAGGTAAAGTCAAGTTATATAAGCATTTCTCCTATGCTTTTCTTTTAAATGAGAAATAATCATTTTAATACCTATAATCAAGACAACCTTCAGACCACCAAGTTACTCTCATTGCCTCTGTGAAAGGGGATTCAAAACTCTGAAAGGAGAACTCCAAGAAAGTGGCATTTGTTATGAAGTAGAAGATATGAAATTAATCATTTTCAGGAAAATTGCAAGGCAATATATTTCTTATATTATGTATATAATAATCCACATTACAGGTACTGTACACACACTTCAATGGACCATTTATTTTCTGATTGTTTGTTATATGGTACTATATTAGCATAGTGTGCAAGATTTGAAGTAGAAAAGTGAGGTGCTTTTTATGTCTCCTCTAAGCTGTTAGTTTTACTGCATCTCGGGATGTGGAGGATCGTCTTGTAGTCAAATCGAGCTATAAAGACTAAATTGAATTGTCCCCATGGAACAGCTGTTAAATCTCCAAGGAGTGGGCAGATCCCACAAGAAAGGAATGATGAATTGCAATAGGGATGCTGCAGAAATGCAGCCTGTCAGAGAGGGTTCTGTGCTGGATGTGACTTGTGCTTCTTGAATTACCTTTTGTAACTTATGGGTATTACCTTAAATTTGTTGCCTGATTTGTTGATTCCCTGAGTCTCCTGCTCAACTCCGAACTTTCCCAAACTCAGTAACTGTGAGAGCCTGTGAACACTGGCAAAGGACAAAAACATCATCCTTCTCAAAAGCCCTTACTTAGCACATCTGTGGCTTAGTGACTTGGAACAAAGCTGATTTTGTAGTTGATACCATGTCTTTGGGGGAAACTGTAAGCCTGAGTAGGGGAATAAAACTGTTTGTACGTGTAATTAATGGTGCAAACAATTCCTTTCCATGTGGAATTCCTAAAGAAAAGAGACAAAGTGTATAAATGTGTGTGTGTGTGTGTGTGTGTGTGTGTGTGTGTAGTGATAGGAAATTTCACCTAAGCAAGGTGATAGAAGCAATTTGGGAGAAAAATAATATGTTTATCCCACCCTTTAAATTGAGAAGTTTAACACTAATGGTTCTTTATCTGCAAAGAACCAAAAATTATTTTTTTTTGAATTTCCCCCTCAAGTGCATTAATGATAAAATAGATTCTTTATGATTCATATTAATAATACTGCCAATTAAACTCTGAGAAATCAAGTATGGTAGTGAAATTTTGGTAGCTTGGTAAGTGCTATAATAGTTTAAAATCAACAAAACATTTATTAAAATTGTAGCTAATGATCCTCTCCAAAAAGGAAATGATGAAAGCTATCAATATTCATAAATTCACGGGATTTCCCCCTCCTTATTCTCCCTGACTTCCCTTTTTGTGCTCTGTATATTCAATGACTTATTATTTAACATATCTTATTATTCAATATATTTCCTAACTTAATTTATGTGTGGAGTTTTCTATGAGTGTTGCCAAAGTGTAATAGTGAAGACAAATCTGACTCCATATTGGATATGTTTCTTTTACTTTAACTTTTATATTCTGTTGCTTTTACTACAAGTTAAGAATGTTGTCCATAGCCTGAAATATACAGGAGAGCCCTTTCTCAATGCTCTGCTCATTAAAGATATAACACTTTTTCATTCATATAGGTAAAACTTGCCAAACAGAGAATAACATCTGTCTTATTGGAGGTTTGAGGAACACCATGATCTGACCTATGTGGACAGCTGCAATAACAAAGGATTTTTACACCAACAAGTGTGCAACAGGCTCACTCCCTCCTATTGTAGCATTAAAAAGTCTAAATTTTAGCTTGGAAAAGATGGTTCTTTGGGACTCCTAGGTCTGCTGGCTTTCTGAGGAAAGTCGCTATTTCTTGCCCCAACGCCTCATCTCTCCATTTATTGGCCTATTGAGGGGCAAACAGTGCAAGTTTGAACTTGATAACAATAGGAATTGAGTTTATTTATATCTAAGGCTCAGGTTCTCACACTCCTGAAGCCAGTTTGTGAACAACGAAAGTAGCAATGTTTCATTAAGTTTTGTGTGTTTCAAATTGTGATTCCAACTCTTCCCATAATGACAGGTAGTTCTGTTCTCCTTTCAGGTACGTTGACATTCATGATATTAGTCTAAGCTAAACTAGTTCAGTTGATAAAGAATCCACCTGCAATGCAGAAGACCCAGGTTCGATTCCTGGGTCAGGAAGATCCTCTGGAGAAGAAATAGTATTCTTGGGCTTCCCTTGTGGCTCAGCTGGTAAAGAATCCACCTGCAATGCAGGAGACCTGGGTTTGATCCCTAGATTGGGAAGATCCCCTGGAAAAGGGAAGGGCTACCCACTCCTGGAGAATTCCATGGCCTGGAGAATTCCAAGGGGGTCACAAAGAGTCAGACATTACTGAGTGTCACTTTCAAACTCCTAGTGATGTGTGATCCCACTGTTTCTGTAGATTAAACTCAATGAAATGTGTATGTTATGAAATATTTTGCAGGAATAATATTGAGGAGCAATGGGCAGGAGTATGCTTTCCTGACCTACGCCTAAACAAAAAGTCATCAGCAAGTTAGTGCTTAGGTTAATTAGTTAATAAATAACGTTAGGACTTCCTAACTTGGTAGCTCAGCTGGTAAAGAATCTGCCTGCCATGCAAGAGACTGTGGTTCTACTCCTGGGTCGGGAAGCTCTGCTGGAGAAGGGATAGGCTATCTACTCCAGTATTCACGAGCTCCCCTGTTGGCTCAGCTGGTAAAGAATTTGCCTGCAATGTGGATTAGTTAATTAGTTAATGAATAACCTTGGCACATATGGGTAACATTGTCAAAAGCCTGGAGCCTGAGCTAGGGACAAGTGTTTTAAAATATTATAGACTTTAACCAAACTGTGATTTTCCACAAGCAAGGCTGTTTCTCATGCTGGAATCCAATGGCTACTTAAAAAAAAAAAAAAAAAAAAAAAAAGTGTTAATATGTGGAACCTCCAAACATAAAATATTTTTTACACATTATACTTATCAAGGGAAAAAACACCCAAGATCATTTAAATTCCAATTTTTCCAGGTAGTCCAGTGATCAGATTGCAAGGAGAAGCATCATCTACTAGTCAATGATAAGGGGGTCTAGTCTTGTGAAAGCTTTTACAATACTGTTAGTTTAATGGACCTCTGCTTCTTGCAGGATGGAGTAGTATGATTTTCTCTATTTCTTCCACTAGGTACAACTAAAAACTCTAACATTATATATAAATAAAACCAAGGAAACTCCTAAATGGTGGAAAGAAGAAAGCAAGTATGTATTGGGATCTTGAGACCCAAGGAGCAACATCAAAAATTTAACCTCTGTTCTTCAAAATGCCCAACTTTTTAACAACAGCAGTAAGTAGACAAATATATAATTCACCAGCAATAGAATTTAATAGAATCTGTGGTTCTTTTGCTGCATTTCTCAGGGATAATAAAGAGATTCATTCAACCCAGTATAGATTGCAAGCCCCGCCCACAGATGGCACAAACTCAAACCAGGAACATAGATTTCAGTGAAGTGAAAGTGAAAGTGAAGTCACTCAGTCGTGTCCAACTCTTTGCGACCCTGTGGACTGTAGCCCTCCAGGCTCCTCCATCCAATTCAGTAGGTACCTCTAAAACACTGGTTTCCCCCAGTTATGCAGTTCATACCCACTCAGTCCCTACTGTGCCTCCCTCTCTCCAGTTTCACCTTGGAGTCTCTTTAAGACATCCAAGAGTGTGATGTAAATGTATTTTGAGGAAGTGCCAGATGTATGATGGGGAAAGCAAGTCTTAACCACATTGAAATGTTAGAAATCATCAAGCTGGAATGGATGCTGACTTACCACAGTATAGATCTGATGCTTTCGCCTTTTAGCCAGGTCAATTATGTTTACTCCATTGTAGTAAAGGTTTTCAATACATCCATGGAAGTTTTTCTTTAAAAAGGTCCCAGGTTTGCCTGGTACTGGAATTCCTCCAAAACTAAGCTTCATGGAAGAAAAAAAAAAAAAAAAAAACAACTTTTAGTTATAAGCTCTAAAAAAGGAGTAAAGGAAAAGAAAAGTAAGCAAGTGAATTTCAGTAGATTCAGTTGTAGCATGAGCCAAGTGGCTCAAATAATTACAGATGCCACTTGATTACATTTAAAAGGATACTGATTAGGCCACATAAAAATAACTATAATTGCTTTCTTTTTAAGAGCTTATTTTACAAAACTATTTTACATTCTTTCTGAACCCTTTTAATACTAAATACAACAATAATTTACAGAAGGAAGAAAAAAGCAAAGAAAATCAACATCTTTATATTTATCTCTTATGCAAATATCTTAGAGAGTACAATCAAAGTAAAACCAAGGGACAAACAAAATATACCTCTATTCAGGCCTAGTTTATTCTGTATTGTATCAAAAACACCTTATCAACACAGCTGTTATGGAAATACTTTATGAAGATGAAAAATAGGAAACAATTCACATAACTCATACATTTATTTAGAGGGAAAAGTTGAATATTGATATAATAGGCTCTTACTTAGTTGTCAATAACGGTGCTTAGAAAACATTTGTTGTAAAGTGGAAAATGAGTGGAATGTTGATTTAAAAATACAGGAGTTATAGTTGGGAGTAAGGTATGATGTCAATAATAAAAAATGGGCTTACAATTTAGATCTGAGGAAATAACACTGAGCTATTAATGGTAGTTGTTTCTGGGAAAGCGATGGAATAGTATTTCTGTTTACCACTTCCCTTTCCAGTAAAAATTACTACAAATTACTTTTTGAAAGAAAATATTCTTTTTAAAACAAACCTGAACTGTTATGAATATTCTTCCTATTTTAAAACAGAAGCAGAGTAGTTTCTATCATGAGGTTTATCCCAATACCATTTAGTGAGTAACCCAGTTTTTGTTCCCTGCTTTGAAATGTTACCTTGGGCATATAATACTTAAATCGTATGAATGCTTGAGTGTATTTCAGAAGGATTTGTTCTCCCAGTGGAAATGTCTTCTTATATGAATAGCTACAGATTAAGCAAGGGCTGTTTACAGATGTCTACTTTTTCCCGCATAAATTCCACACTATTTTTAAAAATTATTTCTTTATACATTTATGATAAGAATGATTAACCCTGCTGCTCATGTCTGTTTTCTATTATTTTACTCTAATATAATTATTTTATATTTTGCCTTCTTAATTTTAAAATTTAATTTCAGAATAATTTTATTTAAAGTAGTCTATTGGAAGTTTGAGAATTAATATGGAATTTGTTATTTCCATGAACATATTTACTCAATGAAGAATGTTGTTTTTTAAATATTTCATCTTCCTATATAATAATTCAGGGTCTGTTTCTATTTTCAAAATATTTTTGGTAAGGCCTCTCACCTACGGTTATTAGTTTACTTTTCTCATTCACATATTCATCATCAACTTAATTCCACTGAATTTCAAGCTTTTAACAATTTCCACTGTATTAAATCTAAAAAACATATTGTGCAAATATCAGATCATTATGCTATACAAAACCAGCATAACATTATATGTCATTTATATCTCAATAAATTCCAGTGTAAATTCCTTGTTTTTTATTAATTAGCAATTGCATTAAGAAAATTATATGCCTCTCCTATTGTTTTCTCAATCCAGACACCTGCACATTAAATAATATATTTTTTAGCTAATTTCATTGAACTTTTGAAGGTACTAATCATATGAAATACCTAAAATACTTGCCTCTTTTTACAAGCCAATATTTATACATTTTTTGTTTCATTGTCCTCACCAAAACTTTCTAAAATATAGCCAAAACAGCAATAAACAATAATTATGGTATAGAACATTAGGAAAAAAATAAAAAAACAACAAAAATAACAGTATTTTTGTATATTTCCCAGTATATACTGATTCTGATTCCATATCACATTAAAGAGATACTTCTAGTCCCATTTTCCACATAAATTATTTAGATGCTTACTTATTTATTATTTGTTTGAAATGAATGAATGCTCAGTTTTATTCATTGATTGGTATTTCAAAAATTCATGTGACAGAATACAGAGTATTTTGCATTTAAGCTGTTGGTGGGTTGAATTATATTAATAGATGATAAATTAATAGATTCTCTTTGACTGAACCACATGTATGATCTATTTGCCTTGAAATACATGTGCTCCCACTTTAAATTGTAAATGAGTTTGAGCTCTAGTTTTCTTTTGCCAAGTATTTAGATCAAGTCTAAATTTGTCTTTCAGTAAAACTCTGGAAGTTTTATCTTTGACTCTATTTAAAAATGACTCATATCTCTTGAGACATATTCTGGAAAACAAAAAAAAAAGTGAGTTTGTCAATTCTAAAAATACTTTGCAAAAACATTGCTTCGATAATTTCCTTGTTGATTTATTGCAGTATTCCAATATTTTCAATTTGAGTCATTTGCATTAAAAAGATTCATTTCCCTTTTGTAAATTGCATAAATCAAATTTGTGAGGTTAAAAACAGAGTTGACTATTTGTTATTTGTATTTATTTTTTAAAACACTTTATTATGTTAGAGCAGCTTTTGTTTCACAGCAGAATTGAGAGGAAGGTGGAGAGTTTTCCCACTTACTCTGTGCCCCCAAACATGCATAGTCTCCTCTCCCATTGACAAAAGCTTCCATCAGTGGTTTGTTTCAATTGGTGGACCTACATTCACACATCACGATCACCCAAAGTCCATAGCATACATTATGTTTTACTTTTGGTATTATACATTCTATAGGTTTGGACAGATGTATTATTACATGCATCCACCAGTATAGCATCATATAGAACAGTTTCACTGCTGTAAAAATCCTCTTTTCTTTGCTAATTCATCCTTCCCCCAGCCCCTGATTCTAATCCCTGGCAACCATTGATCTTTTAACTGTTTCAATAGTTTTACCTTTTCCAGAATGTCATATTGTTGGAATCACACAGTAAATAACCATTTCAGACTGGCTTCTTTCACTTAATAATATGAATTTAAGGTTTTACCATATCTTTATATGGCTAGAAAGTTCATTTATTGTTTTAGCATTGACTAATATTCCATTGTGTGTACATAGCGCAGTTTGTTTACACATTCACTTACAGAAAGACATCTTCATTGCTTCCAAATTTTGACAGCTATGGATAAAGCTGCTGTAATTATTAATGTTGAGGTTTTGTGTGGACATAAGTTATTATTCTTTTTATAATTTTAAATATATAATGAAAATTTTGTTCATTTTTTGGGCCACCTTCAATTTGTGAAAAAAAAAAAAAAGTTCTACTTCACTCAGCTGTGATTTAAGAAAACATTAGGTCAATATTCAAAAAAAAGAAAGAACAATTTTTTAAAATAATTAAGTAGCAAAACAGAAAAAGAAACATGTTTGAAGGATTTGGAGTAGAGAGTTTTTAAGTCAAACAGTATGGAGGAGAGTATATATTACAAAATTGTAATTTCCCATTTCATCAAGGAAAGAAAACTCTTTCTAGTCTGGGTGGAAGATATTAGGAAAAAGTTAGTGGAAACAAAAGTACCATAGATTACATACTGTGGGACCTCTCTTTTTGCTTCTCTCTGGGAGACTGAAACCTGATGAGTGAATGGAGTGAATGTGGATGAAAGTCACAAGACAGATTTTGGAAAATGCAAGGAGTTATTTCTCCCCTGATTCCTACAACAGTGATGCCTGTAAGCCTGTTAAAAATGCTTCAGATTTATCATGGCCTCAGAGTGAAACTTAGCTGCAAGAGAGACAGGCTAGCAACAGCTATAAGAAGCAGCAGCATAGAGGTTTCTGAGGGTTGGGTCTTAATGGCCTGATCACTGGGGCACTGTATGAGGTAGACTGCTGAGGTCCCCTGGGCCATGAAAGCAGCATGGGGAATATGGATGGACTGAGGTCTTCAGTGCGTGTATAAAGTCCTACTAGCTGATTTGGAGGTCCAAATGTTCAGATGACTAGACCCCACAGCCTGAAGCCATCACAGGTACCATGGACAATGGCTACCGAAGCAGACACTTTATACCCATGCAAGGCTATCCACAAGCCCCCAGTCAGTGATAAGCGCATGGAAATGAAAAGAAGGAGCAAGAAGAAACCCCATATACCTCAGCACATACAGAATAGTGCAGTAAATTTTAAATAGACACTAACTAAATTTTAAATAGGCACTAACATTCTAACCTATCATCTAACCTATCATCAAGGTTAGATTTTTCTGCTACAGAGGAATCAGGGACTGGTGAATATATTAAATTCATGTGGGGAAAGAAGCAAAATTGTATTTCTGCATGTCTCAGTGTGAATGTAAATTTTTAACCTGTTTTATATTTTAAATTTTTCGAGTAGTTGAGAATTTGAGATTATAATTATACTATTGAATTATAGATTTAGTTCATTATCAGATAAGTTAGAATGGAAAATCGTGCTTCATATATTACTGATTTTCTTTCCTATGTCTCTAGTAGTAATTTTTCTAAATAGTTCATAAAGATTTGTAAGCTATACTTGTGTACTTTTAATTGTATACTACTAGTCATATCCCTTAAATCATTTGCATTTATAACTTTATCTGATTTATTAAAATTGCAAGAACAAAAATCAAAATCTTGCTTTAAACTATGTTTTTTTTCAGCAAGTCATCCAGACTAAGATCACTGCTGTGCATGACCAGGGAGGGTCAAATGATTTTAGCAATTATTTGCAAAAAAAATGAAAATTGATCATTTTTAAACTGTTCTCCTGCTTAGCTCAGCTGGCATCTTAGTTTCACTCAAATTCTGAACACTAGCTTTTCTCCTTAAACTCTGCCTATTAGATGACTCATCTAGCAAACTGAACTGGAAAAGCAATGACCACTTCCTTTAGCCTGGCTCCTGATCCCTGAATCCTAGAAAACATGCAACTCACATCAGGACAGTGTCAATCAACATCTAATTGCTAGAAATAAGCTTTTCTCTTTTTTTTGGCATTTGATTGACTATTTAATATACATACATATCTATTCCTTATAGGCATTTTAAATTAAGGACCACAAAAATTAGTACTTGTTGTAGTTATTGAGTCGCTAAATCATATCTGACTCTTTGTGACCCCATGGACAGTAGCCCACCAGGCTCCTCTGCCCATGGTGTTCTCCAAGCAATAATACTATGGAGAGGATTGCCATTTCTTTCTCCAGGGTATCTTCCTGATCCAGGATTAATCCTACATTGTCAGGTGGACTCCTTACCACTGAGCCATCAAGGAAGCCCCCAGGCAATTTTTACAACAGCTTTTATAGTTTTAATCTTAATTTTTATTTTTAATGGTACTAATTTTTCTATCTCTGCTTTAAGTTTGCATAAATTTAATTGATGTGTCCTTGTCCCCAATTCCAACTTTTAAAAAATAATCATTTTGGTGTTTTCTGCTATAAGTGTGTTAATTGCAAACCACACATGTCTGGTGTTTGTTTATTAAGGAAATATGAGACTATTAACCACCTGAGGAAGTTTAGAAAAAATTTAACTGTATTACTACAACTTTGGCCACCTCATGCGAAGAGTTGACTCATGGGAAAATACTCTGATCCTGAGAGGGATTGGGGGCAGGAGGAGAAGGGGACAACAGAGGATGAGATGGCTGGATGGCATCAATGACTCGATGGACATGAGTCTGAGTGAACTCTGGGAGTAGGTGATGGACAGGGATGCCTGGCGTGGTTTGATTCATGGGGTCGCAAAGAGTCAGAAAGGACTGAGCGACTGAACTGAACTGAACTACAACCATAAGGATGATCATTTTTGCTTTATTCTATTGTTTTTATTAATTTTTGATTATGTCCTCTTTTATGATTTTTGCTATGTAGACAGTGTAACATTTAGGTTTTTTAAAAATGACTTAGAAAATAATCCCTAGTACATGGATACAATTACAAAAATGACAGAATGATCTCTGTTAGTTTCCAAGGCAAACCATTCAATATCACGATAATCCAAGTATATGCCCCTAACAGTAACACTGAAGAAGCTGAAGTTGAACAGTTCTATGAAGACCTACAAGACCTTCTAGAACTAACACCCAAAAAAGATGTCCTTTTCATTATAGGGGACTGGAATGCAAAAGTAGGAAGTCAAGAAACACCTGGGGTAACAGGCAAATTTGACCTTGGAATACAGAATGAAGCAGGGCGAAGGTCAATAGAGTTCTGCCAAGAGAACACACTGGTCATAGTAAACACCCTCTTCCTACAACACAAGAGAAGACTCTACATATGGACATCACCAGGTGGTCAACATCAAAATCAGATTGATTATGTTCTTTGCAGCCAAAGATGGAGAAGCTCTATACAGTCAGCAAAAGCAAGACCGGGAGCTGACTGTGGCTTATATCATGAACTCCTTATTGCCAAATTCAGACTGAAATTAAAGAACGTGGAGAAAACCACTAGACCATTCAGGTATGACATAAATCAAATCCCTTATGACTATACAGTGGAAGTGAGAAATAGATTTAAGGGACTAGATCTGATAGAGAGCCTGACTGAAGAACTATGGACGGAAGTTCGTGACATTGTACAGGAGATGGGAATCAAAAGCATCCCCAAGAAAAAGAAATGCAAAAAAGCAAAATGTCTGTCTGAAGAGGCCTTACAAATAGCTGTGAAAAGAAGGGAAGTGAAAAGCAAAGGAGAAAAGGAAAGAGAAACCCATTTGAATGTAGAGTTCCAAAGACTAGCAAGGAGAGATAAGAAAGCCTTCCTCAGCAATTAAAGCAAAGAAATAGAGGAAAAAACCAATAGAATGGGAAAGACTAGAATGGAAAATTAGACTAGACTAATTTTCTCTTCAGGAAAATTAGAGATACCAAGGGAACATTTCATGCGAAGATGGGCTCAATAAAGGACAGAAATGGTAGGGACCTAACAGAAGCAGAAGATATTAAGAAGAGGTGGCAAGAATACATAGAAGAACAGTACAAAAAAGAGGTTCACAACCCAGATAATCACTATGGTGTGATCACTCACCTAGAGCCAGACATCCTGGAATCTGAAGTCAAGCGGGTTTTAGGAAGCGTCACTATGAACAAAGCTAGTTTTGGTGATGGAATTTTAGTTGAGCTATTTCAAAAACTGGAAGATGATGCTGTGAAAGTTCTGCATTCAATATGCCAGCAAATATGGAAAACTCAGCAGTGGCCATGGTACTGGAAAAGGTCAGTTTTCATTCCAATCATAAAGAAAGGCAATGCCAAAGAATGCTCAAACTACTGCATAATTGCACTCATCTCACATGCTAGTAAATTGATGCTTAAAATTCTCCAAGACAGGCATCAGCAATATGTGAACCATGAACTACCAGATGTTCAAGATGGTTTTAGGAAAAGCAGAGGAACCAGAGATCATATTGCCAACATCTGCTGGATCATGGAAAAAGCAAGAGAGTTCCAGAAAAATATCTATTTCTGCTTTAATGACTATGCCAAAGCCTTTGACTGTGTGGATCACAATAAACTGTGGAAAATTCTAAAAGAGTTGGGAATACCAGACCACCTGACCTGCCTCTTGAGAAACCTATATGCAGGTCAGGAAGCAACAGTTAGAACTGGACATGGACCAACAGACTGGTTCCAGATAGGAAAAGGAGTACGTCAAGGCTGTATATTGTCACTCTGCAACATCATGAGAAATGTTGGGCTGGAAGAAGCACAAACTGGAATCAAGATTGCTGGGAGAAATATCAATAACTTCAGATATGCAGATGATACCACCTTTATGGCAGAAAGTGAAGAAGAACTAAAGAGCCTCTTGATGAAAGTGAAGGAAGAGAGTGAAAAAGTTGGCTTAAAGCTCAACATTCAGAAGACTAAGATCATGGAATCCGGTCCCATCACTTCATGGCAAATAGATGGGGAAACAGTGGAAAGAGTGTCAGACTTTATTTTTCTTTGCTCCAAATTCACTACAGATGGTGATTGCAGCCATGAAATTAAAAGATGCTTACTCCTTGGAAGGAAAGTTATGACCAACCTAGACAGCATATTAAAAAGCAGAGATATTACTTTGCCAACAAAGGTCTGTCTAGTCAAAGCTATGGTTTTTTCCATTAGTCAAGTATGAATGTGAGAGTTGGACTATAAAGAAAGCTCAGCACCAAAGATTTGATGCTTTTGAACTGTGGTGTTGGAGAAGACGCTTGAGAGTTCCTTGGACTGCAAGGAAATCCAACCAGTCCATCCTAAACGAGATCAGTCCTGGGTGTTCATCGGAAGGACTGATGTTGAAGCTGAAACTCTAATACTTTGACCACCTGATGCAAAGAGCTGACTCATTTGGAAAGACCCTGATTCTGGGAAAGATTGAGGGCAGGAGGAGAAGGGGATGCAGAGGATGAGATGGTTGGATGGCATCACCAACTCAATGGACATGGGTTTGGATAGACTCTGGGAGTTGGTGATGGACAGAGAGGCCTGGCATGCTGTGGTTCATGGGGCCGCAAAGAGTTGGACACGACTGAGTGACTGAACTCACTGACTGATGATTAATAACTTTGTAGACTATAGTTTTGGATTATTGTCTAGGAAGCCCAGATTTTTTTTTTTCTTCAATCCCTACCTACTTTGCATTTTGATTACCAAAGCTATTGTCATGGGCTTCCCAGGTGGCACCAGTGCTAAAGAACCTGCCTGCCAACATATGAAGCGATCAGAGACAGTGGTTCAATCTAGGGTGGGGAAGACCCCCTGGAGGTGATCCCCTGGAGGAGTGTGATGAAATGAATTTACAGGATGATACTCTGTAATCAGTATTAAAACTATTTCACCAATAACTCAAGCACAAGTAGAGTTTACTGAATATCAAGAGTTACAAGCACCAGGAAAAAGTATTAGTAAAGCTATTAAAAACAAAACAAAACAACAACAAAAACATCTGAGGACTTCACAGATGGTGCTAGTGGTAACAAGTCTGCCTGCCAGTGCAGGAGACATGAGATGCGGATTCTATCCCTGGGTCAAGAACATCCCTTGGAGGAGGGCATCGCAACCTACTCCAGTATTTTTGCCTGGAAAATCTCATGAATAGAAGAGCCTGGCGGGCTACAGTCCACAGGGTAGCAAGAGTCAGATACCATTAAAGTGACTTATCACACATGCAAGCTATTATTCTATTATTAATTAATCTGCCCGTAAATTTTTCCACTTTGAAACACTTTTTAAAGGAAATTCTATTTTATGGCAACTTGTTACAAATCACATAAATTTGTATTAGCATCTATCATCAGCTTTCACAGGGAAGTGGTTAAAATCACTGTCTTTGGAGCTTCTCTTGCTGGAAATAAACCCAGATCTTTCTAGTACTTTCTATAGGACCTTGGGCAAAATACCTAACTGTTATGAGATGAATTTTCCTTTTACATAAAATGAGGATAATGATAATACTGATCTCATATAAACAACATAGCTTGATTGAATTAATGTGAGAATTAAAAGATTTCCTGTCAAGGGTCAAGCACTTACTATACAGCATGAGGAACTGTATTCAATATGTAATAACCAACAATAGAAAGTAATCTGGAAAAGAATTCTGAAAAACAGTATGCACACCCACACACACACGTATAAAATTTTGCTGTACTTCTGAAATTAACACACTAAAAATCAACTATACTTCAAAAAAAGAAAAAACAACAACAACAACAAGATTTCCTACCCTGAGGTCTTCTGAAGGATTCTTGGCATATTACCTTTGCTGTTTGCAGAAATGTTCTTCCCAGCAGTAACTTTTCAATTAAGAGGTTCTTCCAAAATGGTATTTTGCACCTTTGTTTTCAACAATTTCTGAATAAAAGCTATATGGATACTAACTTAGCTAATTTTTTGCAGTCTGAAGCTTGAAATAATTTATATGGACATTTTACTTCAACAACAATTAAACTAAGTAACTTCTCTCTCAAATCCTATAGAAGTTTCCTTCTGGTTTTTAGATTTTCAGAACACTGGAACTAGATATGTTGTGTCTGTCTTTGAAAAGGACCTTTGATCATTTATAGTTTCATATTCATTTGAAAGGGGGAACAAAAGAAAGAAAGAGAACTTGCTAGAACTAGCTGATCAGTATCTATTTTCTTTTCTTTTCTTTTTTTTTTTTTTTTTTTAAGGAAAACTAGTCAGTGCACACTTGAATGTGAAATGTGTGTCACCTTTTCTTTGGGTAGGAGGCACATTTCAGCCTCACTGTCTTCAGCATTCTTCTAATTCAGTCAGCATCCTTAAAATATTGTTTACTTTTGTTTATTTGATTTCCTAGATATCTATCCTAGAATGATGGAGCTTTTCTCAGTTATTTCAGTGGCTGTGTTGTATATTCTTCTTACTGTCTCACAAATATATCACCATTTTGTTTATAATTGCCCTTGTAAAATTTCCATGGTCAGAGGAGCTGACATGACTGAGAGCTGGACACAACTGAGCACACACACACTTCCTTCAAACTTGAGTCTCCTTGAATTAATCTTTGTTTTTAAGCCAACCCTTGTTGTATGGTACAAACGTCTCCATTCACCGTTTTGATTGTTTAGGGTGAACTTGATATGATTTTGCCTTTCCATTCAGACTTGAGCATATTTCATCATGAGGGTCAGAGGGGAAGATATTGATTGTATTGAGTATTTCAGGACATACAGCTTCCTCTACAACATGGGCTCCTATAACACAGAATAGTTGTGATACTGTAAGGGAACCAGATGCCCTGAGCTAGTTCTTTCCAGATAGCAATATGACAAATTCACTTTTTTTCTTGTTGTCGTTAAGTCCTGGCTTAAATGACATTATCTCAACAATCCCTGAAAGTGAAAGTGAAAGTCTCAGTCATGTCCAGCTCTTTGGACCCTATGGATTATACAGTCCATGGAATTCTCCAGGCCAGAATACTGGAGTGGGTAGCCTTTCCCTTCTCCAGGGATAGAACCCAGGTCTTCCGCATTGCAGGCAGATTCTTTACCAGCTAAGCTACAATTAATACGTTTAACATTGCAAACTGTTTTCCTAATCTTTGAACTCCCAACCCCATTACCAACATCTATTTTTGTTATTCTTTCCATAGTCTTTGTTATCTTCTTTCTTACTGTGTAATTCACTACCTTTTTATGGGTATTGCTTATAGATTGTCTCTCCTGCTAAAACTCAAGCATCACAAGGGTAGGCGTTTGTTCTTTTCATTAACATATTCCAAGCACTTAAAATGAAGCCTGATATATAATAGACACCAAATAAATATTTGTTGAGTATTTTGGTATATCCTCTAAAAAAAAAAAAGTTTTCCAAGGACATGGAACACATCTTGTCTATTTTTGAATATTTAATGCAAGAGATATAATTCAAACATAAGAGATTTAGCAAATATTTGTTTTCATACAAAAGAGAACACTAGCAATTTACTTCTAAAATTGTTCTACCTTATTGTCCTTTTTGTCAATGTGACTGCTTTCATTTCTTTTATTTGTTTGTGCTTGGAAAATTGGATGTTGAGCCTTTTATTGTTCTTAGTGGTCAAGAAAACTAGGTGTTAGATTGTAAAGTTTCACTTACAGTCTGAATGTCTTGGTCCATCTGGAAACCTGATGAGTTTTCTGATGTCGCAGGTGGGCTCCAACTGGTTGAATCTCAGGAGAAAGCTTGCTTTGATGTTAAATGTATGAGGCCCCAGAAACTGCTACGCTGTCTTTCTTTGATCTCATTCTTCTTCTTTTGTCTGGCATTTGCTTGTCTCTTTTACCATCTTTGATGTTACTTCTCTAGCAATGAGTTCCTTCCTCTTTACTGTTTTTTTTCCTCTGGCTCTGTTTGAATTTGAGAGTCTTCTTGTTCTAAAGATTCCTTTTTCTGTCAGACTTGGATTTCTGATACATTTGAAGTTTCTCATTAGTGAATATTTGTCTCACTTTTGTTCTGATAGCCTATTTTGTAATGAAATGTCTGTGAAAAAGGAACCAAACAGCTGTCTTTTTTTTTTTTTTTTTTTTTCATGCTTTAAAACTTGCACTGGCTTAGTGTTTGTTAAACATAGAGATCATGGCCCTTCTGGAGGAAAGTTGTCAAAGGTGCATGAATTTCTGCCATTTCAAAAGAGACTAGAGAACCCAATTTTCTTGTGGTATCTCTTGATTTTTAAGCATTGGCCTGAATTCAAATAGTTAAAAAAGAAAAGTGCCAAATGGGCCAAATGAGATGAAAGGAAGTGAAAGTGAAGTTGCTCAGTCGTGTCCAACTCTTTGCAACCCCATGGACTGTAATCTACCAGGCTTCTCTGTCCATGGGATCCAAATATTTTTCAGTGTGACCATTCTGTGGCTTCTGCCCTACTGTCTGATTTGATCAGTGGCTCAGGTGGGAACTTCTTTGGAACTTCTGATCTTTATTTACTTTTGAAGGGCTGTAGTGCTAATGGTCTCTTAGTTTTGTTCCTACTTTAAGAGGAGGTGGTTGGTAACATTTTCAGTTCTTTATTGCTTCCATATATAACCTACTGTTTCACAAATTATTTCAGCAAGGTACAATTGTCCATTTTTGTTTTGGTAAGGAATAAAAAAAAGTCATATCTGACCCAGATGCAGCCCTGTGTTGAATAGAAGGAAACATTGATCCTGAAAGCCCTCCTTATTTACATAAAGCATGTCATTCATGGTCACACTTCCTGCCTATGTTCCAGATTCCAGTTACCCAGCTTCATGCTGGCTTTGGCTCCTGACCAAAATTCAGCTGTTTCCCCTTAACACTTTAGTTGAATCTGCCTTCAGCATCTCTCTTGGAAAACATTTTTTTTTTTTAAGAAATAACAATAGTGGTATTTGAATAGGCACATGGAAATATGCTCTATATCACTGATAATTAGAGAAATGCTAATCCAAACTACAATGAGGCATCCATTCACATCAGTCAGGATGGCTAACATCAAAATGTCTACAAGTAATAAATGCTAGAGAGGATGTGGAGAAAAGGGAACCCTGCAGCCATTATGGAGAATAGTATGGGGAGTCCTTAAAAAACTAAAAACAGAGTTTCCATATGACCAAGGTATCCTCCTCCGGGACATATATTCAGAGAAAACTATAATGCAAAAAGGAACAGGCATCCCAATTTTCATAGTGGCACTATTCACAATAGCTAAGATGTGGAAGCAACTTTATCAATGGATGAATAAATAAAGATGTGATATATATATGTATATATATGTGATATATATATATGTATAAAGTATTCTGTGATATCCAGCAGAATACTACTAACCCATAAAAAAGAACGAGGCATTGCCATTTGCAGCCACAATGATGCAACTAAAGATTATCATATTAAGTCAGAAGGAAAAAGACAAATACCATATGATATCACATATATGTGGAATCTAAAATATGACACAGATGAACCATCTGTGAAACAGAAACAGACTCCACAGACACAGAGAACAGACTTGTGGCTGCCAAGGGAGAGGGTCTGGGGGAGGGTTGGAGTGGGAGGTGGGGGTTAGCAGACACAAACTCTCACATGGGTAAATGCGTAAAAAAACAAGGTCCTATTCTATAGCACAATGAACTACATTTGGTATCCTACAATAAACCATAATGGAAAAGAATATTAAAAAAGAATATATATATATATATATGTGTGTGTATAACTGAATCACTTTGTTGTATAGCAGTAATTAACACAGTATTGTAAATCAACTATGTTTCAGTTAAAAAAAAAAAATAGTCTCATTTACTGACTCGTTTCATATATTGGGCCCTAGGCTTAGAGTTGGACTGCAAGGAGATCCAACCAGTCCATCCTAAAGGAAATCAATCCTGAATATTCACTGGAAGGACTAATGCTGAAGCTGAAATTCCAATATTTTGGCCACCTGATGTGAAGAACTAACTCGTTGAAAAAGACCCTGATGCTAGGAAAGATTGAAGGCAGGAAGAGAAGGGAATGACAGAGAGTGAGATGTTTGGATGGCATCACCAACTTTATGGACATGAGTTTGAGTAAGCTTCAGGAGTTGGTGATGGACAGGGAAGCCTGGCAAGCTGCAGTCCATGGGGTCGCAAAGAGTCAGACACAACTGAGTGACTGAACTGAACTGATGCTTAGAGTTTGCTTCCACTATTTTTTTTCTCCAGCTGTTAAGTTAGATATTGCTCTTTGCTCCACTTGAAATCTAAAGAAAATGATAGCATACAGAGGTTTAGCAGCTTGACAGAGGTCTTAGTCAACCCATCCAATCCTTCCATCTGGAGTTCCATCTCTTCACCATTATATACATGGCTCCCCACCAGCTACTTCTATTTCTGGTCCATCGAGGAACCCATGCTGTGAATCATCACCAGGACACGTTGAACAACTGGTCTGGTTGGCCTGAAAGCTTCTCATTTTTTAAACTTAAAGTCCGAGGCTCACTGACTCAGTGTGCCCCTATCCTCGGCAGATTGGCACATACTTGGTGAGCCTTCTGCATTCCCGTGCAAGGGGAAGAAAAGAAGAGATGGACAAGTATAGCAGCAGAAATCCCCAATATCTTCTGAAAAGATAATCAACCCCTCCTATTTTCCCTACCAGAGCCACCCTATGCTCTCCATCTCCTAGCAAGTTTTCAGCAGGGGCTAGATTCAGAAAATCTTTCTAAGTATTACTGTGAGTGCTGCTCTTGACCCAAATCTAGTCCATTGCTAGTCTAGCCTTCCCTTCTATTAATGTGTATTTTTATAGATAGAGTTTGACACAGCCTGATTTGCTCAACACATATTTATTTATTTTTGTCTGAATGGGTTTACAAAATTTTTACTTTAGGTTATCAGGATATTATAAATTACCCACCTGCCATTGCAGGAGAAACAATAGACTCAGGTTTGGTCCCTGAGTCGGGAAGATCCCCTGGAGAAGGAAATGGCAATGCACTCCAGTATTCTTGCCTGGAAAATTCCATGGACAGAGGAACATGTCATGCCACAGTTCATGGGGTCACGAAGAGTCGGACATGACTGAGCAATTGAACACTCACACATTTGGATATTGAGTTAAATCATGTGTATCTCAATATTCAAACAAGAACTCATTGGAAATTCTAACTTCACGTTCATTTTATCCCTGCATCTGCTCAGGCAAGAAGGGTACCTGCTGTGGAACTGACACCCTAGAGGACCCCCTCTGACCATCATCACATTTTGCCTCATGGGGGCAGTATTTGCAAATCAAGGGGAAATTACTATAGGAAGCTGTCACCACAGTCCTAAACCATTATCTTCCTATCCAGCAACCCAGAATTTTCCTCCTAAACAGTTTTGAAGCTGCTTGGAAGGCCTGAACTGTTCTCCTCCTTGTCCATCTTCCTAAGGGTGAACCATAGACCCACACAGGGGTCCCAGGAGTGACCAAGGGACAACTATTTTCACTTTGGACATCCCGCATATGTGGGATGTGGTTTATTTGTTAAAGAAAAAAGTAGAACAGATTTTATTCAACATCTTATTATAACTCGTGAAGCATTTAGAACTATGGTATATGGGCCCACATTAGGCCCTAAAGTACTTAAGTGGGGCTTGGCTGATTTTATATTGTATTGAGGGTGACAATCATTTAGCCTAAGTTCAGCCAGCCTCAAAATGTCTTATTAGGTCATTAAAACCTACTACCACAACCCTAACAGCAGCTAAAATAACATGATAAGGAATTTATCACTTGTTCTTTTAGCTCCTGTTAATAAAAACAATACTATTTAGGGTATAGTACTGTATTGAAATATTCTCTTCATCATGTTCAACACAGTTAGTTTGCTTTTCAACATACATATCTTACTGTTACAAAACTTGGGGAAGTATGCTATTAGCAAGTTCACAAATCACAAAATCTTAAATTAGAACTGGAAAGAAAAATGACACTAAGGAATGTGTTTTTAAGTCTTGTTTATGTACAGAGGCCAAGATAAGGACCAAAGCCTATGCTTGGATCTTAAGGGACTGTCCCTCCTTCAGAGAGAAAGCCTGGTCACCATGATGACTTCTCGTGATCTATGCAGATCTAGACTTAAACTCTGTTTCTGCTTGTTGTTGTTCAGTTGCTAAGCCATGTCCTATCCTTTGCAGGCCCATGGACTGCAGCATGCCAGGCTTCCCTGTCCCTCATTATCTCCGGGAGTTTGCTCAAACTCATGTCCATTGAGTCAGTGATGCCATCTAACCATCTCATCTTCAGTCACCCCGTTCTCCTCCTGCCCTCAATCTTTCCCAGCAGCAAGGTTTTTACTGTTTCTGTTACTGGATGGCTATTGAGAAATAGGAACAGGAGGGTCATTAGTCACTCTTGTCTTTTATGTCTGTGATATAGAACATAATAATCTCCCTCACAAGGCTATTTGAGGGACTGAACAAAATCACAAAATGGCACACAAAATAGGAGCTTGATTGTTTTCTTCCCTTGTTTTGCCCTTATTTCCACCTTGCATCTACTTCTTTTCCTTATTTTATTTTCTTCCATTTATTTTTCTGCATGCAAGTTTTTTGCTTTAGCTTTACAACTGCATTTCCAAAAAAAGGAATTAATAACAATTATACTACCACATGATATAGTCTACCAAACACTTTTCCTGGTGCTCTATAGTTATTCTGTTTTGTTGGTTTCTTTTGCTTTTATCTGGCTTATTATTTTCTTTAATCAGTGTATAACTGATTTATGTTCATTTCTGCTATACAGAAAAGTGATTCAGATATCTATATGTCTACATGCATACTTTTTCATATTATTTTCCATTCTGGTTTATCATAGGATATTAAACATAACTCCCTGTATAGTAGCACCTTGTTGTTTAACCATTCTATATACAATAGTTTGCATCTGCTAATCCCAACCTCTTACTCCTTCTCTACCCTATTCCTTCCCTCCCCCCAGCATCCACAAGCCTGTTCTCTATATTTACTGATCACCAAATAAATAGTTTTAAATCTGGCCAGTACTTCAATCAAGCCTGAGCTCTAGGAAAGGTCCTCTGGTGTCACTCTAAAGTAAGGGCAGCAAGGGATGGTCTCTGAGTATAGGAACCATTAGGAACTTCTCTTGGGAAGAAAATAAGGTGTTAGTTGATATCTTTATAATTCACAGAAATAAACTTTTAAAATTTACTTAACAAATATTTATTGTGTGTTATGTAGCAGACACAACATTACAGAAACAAAGTGAAAAAGAAAGTCTTGAGTCTTATGATGAGCTTAAGTACTACGGCCAGTTTGGGTATGAAGAGTTAGAGAGTTAAAAACAAGTCAAATTTATTTATAATATAAAACCAACAAAGACCTACTGTATAGTACAAGTAACTAAGTATTTTATAAGAACCGATAAGGGAAAACACCTGAAAAAGAATATATATGTACACATATATTATGCATAACTGTGTCACTTTGCTGTAAGCAGTAATTAGCACAACACTGATCATCACCTATATTTCAGTAAAAAATAAATATACAATGTGATGAAAAATTAATAAATGAATAAAATTTTTCAGCTTCAAAAATATATACATACATGTATAGCTGAATCACTTGCTGTACACTTGATAGTAATACAACACTGTAAATCAAAAGTACTTTAAAAAATAAATTTGATAACATAAGCAGTGGGTGCTTTTGAAGAAAAACCGTGAATAAGAATAAATTGGAGGATGCAAATTTAGAAGTAAACATGTGGATTACCTTTTAATTCATGCATTCATTCTATTGCCTCAGTTTCTTCTTAAAATATGTTTTTGCAAGTGGTACAAAATGAAAAAAGTTGCAGAAGAGTACACAGCAAAGAATGAAGCATTTTTCTTCGATGATCCCATGTTCTTCTGATCTGCTTATCCCTACTCTTACAGATTTCTGTGGATCTGTGCACTTTTAAGTCTATATACTCTTTTCTATTTTTTTAAGCACACTGTTTACACTGCACTGCACACTGATTTTCCTTTTCACTGAACAATCTATAGTGAAGATGGTTCCACATCAGAACATAGAGGGCTGCCTCATTCTTTTTAATCGAAGCATAATACTTCCATACGGGTTTGTCAAGCACACACACAAAACAAGGTGAACCCCAGGCAAAGGCCTGGTGGATCCACATATAGATAAAAGGTGCCACTGTGAGATTTGGATGATATGTGACTTACACAGGCAGTAAAAGGAAGAGGAGCCAAACAGTGAAGGTCCCAGTCCCATAGACCAAAACCGATGACACTAAATGTGACGGCAGATGACCACAGTGTGAGCTGTGGCAGTCTTCATTGCTATAGATCTACCTGTAGGCTTCAGCTTAAAACTAGCAGGGTACTGTGGGCCTTCTGAGAACAGAACTTTTTATTTGGTTCCTAGTTTCCTGATTACAGGAAATAGGCTTCATTCAGCCTCCATTATGTTCCAAGTTCCAATGGGCAGGTTCAAACAGTTGCTAATCAGGGAAGGGAGAGGATGCAGAGATAAGGGAGGAGGAGTCAAGAAACATTAGTGCAGCCTTGAGGTTCCTCCTCAAGTTGGTTGTTCAGTCACTAAATCATGTCCACCTCTTTGCAGCCTCATGGACTGTAGCACGCCAGGTTCCTTTGTCCTCCACTATCTCCCAGAGTTTGCTCAAATTCACGTCCACTGAGTTGGTTGTTCAGTCGCTCAGTCATGTCTGACTCTTTGAGACCCCACGGACTGCAGCATGCCAGGTTTCCCTGTCCTTCATCGTCTCCTGGAGCTTGCTCAAACTCCTGTCCACGACTTGGTACGCTACCGCCTTCTCCATTGCCTTTAAGCTTTCCCAACATCAGAGTCTTTTCCAGTGCGTTGGCTCTTCATATTAGGTGGCGAAAGTATTGGAGATTCAGCTTCACATAGTCTTTCCAATGAATATTCAGGGTTGATTTCCTTTAGGATTGACAGGTTTGATCACCTTGCAATCCAAGAGACTCTTGAGTCTTCTCCAGCACCACAATTTGAAAGTATCAGTTCTTCAGTGCTCAGCCATCCTCATGGTCTAACTCTCACATCCTTATATGACTGCTGGAAAAACCATAGCTTTGACTATATGAACCTTTGCCAGCAAAGTGGTATCTCTGCTTTTTAATAGCTTTGTCATAGCTTTCTTTCCAAAGAGCAAGGCTCTTTTGTCTCCAAGATTTAATTTGGTGTGGATGTACAGAGGCCAGATTCAGCATCAAGCTAAGCAATTCTATGTGATGCAAATCTATTCTAAAAGGGCAGAGCAGAAAGCCTCAAGCATCCTTAAAACCTAGAGAGTGAGAAGAAATTGCATCAGAATAGACTTCTATGAGGCAGAGAGACAAGTGGGCAATGGCCTTGGAACCAGTACTTGCAGGCCTCCAGCCTCTGTGTCTCAGGAAGATCCAATGTGTCCTGCCAAGATCCACATCAGCTGTGTTGCATGGCTTTGGCTGCTTTCCAAGTGGACAGTGTGAGACCACTGGGGTGCCCTGGCAGAGCTGTTTCTCTACAGAGCTTACCGGAATTTTTAATTAACACCCTTCTGATGAAATTTTCTGGGAATTTTCAACTTTTTGTTATTCCGGACATATAACCTGTTGCACACATTTGCTTATAATTGTAGGATAAATTCCTAGAAACAGAATTGCTGAATTGAAGGGCACTCAATTAAATTTTGACAATAAGCCTTTTCTATGATATTGTATTAATTATATTCCCA
This sequence comes from Capricornis sumatraensis, assembly GCF_032405125.1. Classification (NCBI taxonomy): domain Eukaryota; kingdom Metazoa; phylum Chordata; class Mammalia; order Artiodactyla; family Bovidae; genus Capricornis; species Capricornis sumatraensis. Next base: position 120,859,792 of record NC_091071.1, on the reverse strand, counting down.
CAAACAATGGATTAAATCATTCTGGTGCCTTCATTTCCGTGACAACACTTAATGTTTGTGTTCCCTGCAGTCTAAGTTTAAAATATCATTGTAGCATGAATTTGCATTCCTTCTCTTTATGAATAAGATGGAGCATCATTTTATATATTTGAAAGCAGCCTATATTTTTTATATATTCATATTCTTATTCCATTGAGTCACTATTTTAAAAATTATTTGTGGGGGCTTTTTATTCATTAATTAAATGTTGAAATACTTTTCCAAGTTTTTGGGAGGATGATATCATTATATCATATTTTTAGTGGAAGTTCATGTGGCTTTAAAAAATTATTTTATGTGTAAAATTTTTCATATGTTTTATTTCTAGACTTTTAAAATTTATGTCATACTTGGAAAGATCTCCCACAATTTTTGACTATAAAAGTACTATCACATATTTTTTATCAAATTCAGTAAAACTTATTTTTGAAGACACATGTAGATAATGTGTTTTTAAGTGCTTAGATGACTTAAAGAAGCTTTAACAAAGAATTGTCATTAAAATACATTCTTTTCATTTTTAAAAATTCTTTTTCATCATTTATGTTGTGATAATACATAGTACATGTAAAAATATGCTTTTAATAGTTTTGGTACGGTTAAGGTGGTTATGTAGAAAAAGATCACTAGTCCTTTTGATAAGAAAAGACTTCTTAGGTTACAGACTCTCAGAGAAATGGAATCTCACTAAGATCCTAAAAAAAAAAAAAAAAAAAACCTCTTTTCTTAAACCCTTGTGCTCTAGGCTGAAAGTAAAATTAATTGCTATGGTTTGTCTCAGAAGCATTTGGGAGAAAAATCACATGGGCTGGATGAGCTGTGATAACATTCCAGTGAGAAGTAAAGGATTTACGTTCTTTCTGCTTATTTTTTTGGCAGAAGGTTCTATGAGCCCCTGTCTATATGTGCCTTCCAAGTGAGTGGAGAATCTGACAACTGTATACATGTAATAGAGGCAAATTCCCTACTTGATGCTTTACTGAAAGGCACTGTGTCACTTAACTGATATCCTTGACATAATCTAAGATGGAGGAATGAAAGCTATCATATTTTCTTCCCAAATATTAACACATCATGCTAAAATTTGAAGAGGAACATAGATTTGTAGACTGTAATTGTCCCTGATGTAGAATTTGATAGGGCATAGCTCTGGAGAAGTAGGGCTTACACTGACAATGGGTCCCTGGAACGAAGGGATCTGAGTTCAATCATTCTTCTACCAGTGTTAGCAAGACTCAAACACATACATATGACCTCACAGCAGATATCCTGTTATATAACTAACATCAGTTCAGTTCAGTTCCTTTCAGTTGCTCAGTCGTGTCCGACTCTTTGTAACCCCATGAATCACAGCACGCCAGGCCTCTCTGTCCATCACCAACTCCTGGAATTCACTCAAACTCATGTCCATCGAGTCTTTGATGCCATCCAACCATCTCATCCTCTGACATTCCCTTCTCCTCCTGCCCTTAATCCCTCCCAGCATCAGAGTCTTTTCTAATGAGTCAACGTTTCATACGAGGTGGCCAAAGTATTAGAGTTTCAGCTTCAGCATCAGTCTTTCCAATGAACATCCAAGACTGATCTCCTTTAGAATGGACTGGTTGGACCTCCTTGCAGTCCAAGGGACTCTCGAGAGTCTTCTCCAATACCACAGTTCAAAAGCATCAATTCCTCGGTGCTCAGCTTACTTCACAGTCCAACTCTCACATCCATACATGACCACTGGAAAAACCATAGCCTTGACTAGATGGACCTTTGTTGGCAAATAATATCTCTGCTTTTGAATATGCTATCTAGGTTGGTCATAACTTTTCTTATAAGGAGTAAGCATCTTTTAATTTCATGGCTACAATCATCATCTGCAGTGATTTTGTAGCCCCCCAAAAATAAAGTCTGACCTATTTGCCATGAAGTGATGGGACCAGATGCCATGATCTTAGTTTTCTGAATGTTGAGCTTTAAGCCAACTTTTTCGCTCTCCTCTTTCACTTTCATCAAGAGGCTTTTTAGTTCCTTTTCACTTTCTGACATAAGGGTGGTGTCATCTGCATATCTGAGGTTATTGATATTTCTCCTGGTGATATTGATTCCAGCCCAGCGTTTCTCATGATGTACTCTGTGTAAAAGTTAAATAAGCACGATGACAATATACAGCCTTGACGTGCTCCTTTTCCTATTTGGAACCAGTCTGTTGTTCCATGTCCAGTTCTAACTATTGCTTTCTGACCTGCATACAGATTTCTCAAGAGGCAGATCAGGTGGTCTGGTATTCCTATCTCTTTCAGAATTTTCCACAGTTTATTGTGATCCACACAGTCAAAGGCTTTGGCATAATCAATAAAGCAGAAATAGACGTTTTTCTGGAACTCTCTTGCTTTTTTGATGATCCAGCAGATGTTGGCAATTTGATCTCTAGTTCCTCTGCCTTTTCTAAAACCAGCTTGAACATCTGGAAGTTCACGGTTCACATATTGCTAAAGCCTGGCTTGGAAAATTTTGAGCATTACTTTACTAGCATGTGAGAGGAGTGCAATTGTGCTGTAGTTTGAGCATTCTTTGGCATTGCCTTTCTTTGGGATTGGAATGAAAACTGACCTTTTCCAGTCCTGTGGCCACTGCTGAGTTTTCCAAACGTGCTGGCATATTGAGTGCAGCACTTTCACAGCATCATCTTTCAGGATTTGAAATAGCTCAACTGGAATTCCATCACCTCCACTAGCTTTGTTCATAGTGATGCTTTCTAAGGCCCACTTGACTTCACATTCCAGGATGTCTGGCTCTAGGTGAGCGATCACACCATAGTGATTATCTGGGTTGTGAACCTCTTTTTTGTACAGTTCTCCTGTGTATTCTTGCCATCTCTTCTTAATAGCTTCGGCTTCTCTTAGGCCGATACCATTTCTGTTCTTTATCGAGCCCATCTTTGCATGAAATGTTCCTTTGGTATCTCTAATTTTCTTGAAGAGATCTCAAGTCTTTCCCTAGGTTCTGATTAATAGACAACATTGTTATAAAATACACCATAAATTCTCTGTCATTAAAAAGTATACAAATGACAAATACTGGAGAGGTTGTGAAGAAAAGAGAACACTCTTGTGCTGTCATGGGAACATAAATTGATGTAGCCACTCTGGAAAACAGTATGGAGGATCCTTAAAAAGTTAAAAATATAGCTACCATATGATCCGTCAATCCCACTCCTAGGAATCAGTTCAGTTCAGTCATTCAGCTGTATCCAACTCTTTGCAACCCCATGGACTGCAGTATTCCAGGCCTCCCTGTCCATCACTGACTCCCAGAGTTTACTCGAACTCATGTCCCGAGAGTGATGCCATCCAACCATCCTTTCCTCTGTTGTTCCCTTCTTCTCCTGCCTTCAATCTTTCCCAGCATCAGGGACTTTTCCAGTGAGTCAGGTCTTCACATCAGGTGGCTAAAATATTGGAGTTTCAGCTTCAGCATCAGTCCTTCCAATAAATATTCAAGACTGATTTCCTTTAGGATGGACTCATTTTCCTTGCAGTCCAAAGGACTCTCAAGAGTCTTCCCCAACACCACAGTTCAAAAGCATCAATTCTTCAGCACTCAGCTTTCTTCACAGTCCAACTCTCACATCCATACATGACTACTGGAAAAACCATAGCTTTGGCTAGACAGACCTTTGTTGGCAAAGTAATGTCTCTGCTTTTTAATATGCTGTCTAGGTTGGTCATAATATTTATTCCAAGGAGCAAGCGTCGTTTAATTTCATGACTTCAGTCAGCATCTGCAGTGATTTTTGAGCCCCACAAGATAAAGTCTGTCACTGTTTCCATTGTTTCCCCATCTATTTCCCATGAAGTGATGGGACCAGATTCCATGATCTTAGTTTCCTAGGAGTATATCTGGGGAAAACCATAGTTCAAAAAGATACATTCACTCCAATGTTCACTGCAGCATTATTCACAGTAGCCAAGACATGAAAGCAACCTAAATGTTCATTTTGTGATACATATATGCAATGAATATTACTCAGCCATAAAAAAAGAATGAAATAATACCATTTGCAGCAACATGGATGAACGTAGGGATTATCATACTGAGGTATGTTAAAAAGACAAAGACAAATACCTTATGATATCACTTACATGTGGAATCTAAACTATGATGCAATAGAACTTATTTACAAAACAGAAACAGACTCACAGACATAGAAAACAAGCTCATGGCTACCAATAGGGAAAGGAGGAAAAGGGATAAATTAAGAATTTGTGATTAATATATACACCACTAAATATAAAATAAATAAATAACAAAGACCTACTGTATAGCACTTGAAACTATATTCAATATCCTGTAATAAACCATAATGGAAAAGGATATGAAAATGAATATGTTATAACTGAATTATATGAATATGTTATAACACATTGCTGTATACCAGAAAGTAACACAAAGTTGTAAATCACGTATTACTTCAATTTCAAAAATAGACCTTATTCAGATATCCTGTTTAGCAATAACGATGCTCATATTGCTTCTGGGCAACTAAAGTTAAGAGTTTTCACTTTCCAGGTTTTTTCCAACTACTTAGGGGTGAAGTGGGGATTACGACACAGGCTCCTTTCTCTCCACACAGCCTTGAAGGTGAATCTTCAAGGCTGGATAGCTCCAATTATCTCAGAGACTTCTCCAACACCTAACTCTCTTGAGCCAGTGCAGCCATTCTAATGTCATCGTTATGGCCAGTCTGTCTTCTTTTATATTCATGTGAGCACACTGGCTGCATCCTTGGAAGGGGTTTGGCTTATCTGAAGCAGAAGTGCCTCATAAAAATAGTTCAAGGTGTTTTTTCCCTAGCAAATACTTTTTTACAAGGTACCAAAGAATTCAAGAATTTCTAGAAGGAATCTATTTCAATTTCATAAATTAAACAACATCATTGGATTTCTCTTATAAATACTGACATTCACTTTAATGCTACTATGCTGTAATTTCATACAGATTCTCTATATTGGAGACCATGGATAAGTAGAGATTAACCTGAAAATAAATGTTAAATCAGGCAACTGGGTGAATTTTAGAATCATCTCTCAGGCCATTAGAAGTCAAGTATTTGGGGAATTACTGAAACTTGATTTTGTGGTTTTTTTTTTGTTGTTGTTGTCCTCAAGTTCAAAAAAGATCTCTTTAAGATAATTTCAACATTATGTGTATTTTTTGTGTTTTCAATCACTTAAATGATGTTGTCAAAGGAGAATAATTGACAGTCATAGATTTCTAGTTATCAGCAACTTAAAAAACAAAAACAAAAACTACCTACCTGATATATTGCATCCTGAGTCAAAGAGTGACAAATTTTTTTGAAGTTAATGAATAGCATAACTTATCAACAGTATGCTAAACAAAGTTAAGATCAAAAGAGATCTTTCTTATAATTCATAATAGTGATGGGGGAAAAAAAAAGTCAGATCCTAAGTTTCAGTCATTTAACTCCACCTCCACTGTTCTAGTATATATCCTCTGTCGACTGACATTGTCTCCTAACAGGGTTTCCAACCATCTGTCCAGCAACCATCCACCTACAGACAGATCTAGGCTATGGAGTAACTTCAGAGCTACCTTCAGAGTAACGGCTCTAAAATAGTTGTTCTCAAACATTAGGGTGCATCAGAGTCTCCTAGAGGATTTTTAAAAACTGAATGATTGAGGCCATCTTTCCTGAGTTTCTGATTCTGTGGGTTTGCATGAGACTAGGGTACTTCCATTTCTAACAAATTTCTAGGGGATATTAATTGGACTGGCCCCTGAAACAAACATTCAGAATGACTCCTCTAAAACAGAAGTCTGGCCATGTCACTACTCTGCAAAAGGTCATTCTCTTCTGCCTCATGTGATGTGTTGATAAATGTTCAAAATCTGGCTGTTCAGGGTATAATACATACACATAGATACACACACACACACATCTCTGTATATGCATGTGTGTGTGGGAACATGAATGCATTCAGATATTATGTTATTTTACTGATATGAGTGTTGTGCAGACAATTAACAAATAATAATAAAATATACAATAAATTATATTATAAATTCCATAAACCAACTGATTTTTATAGACTGCTTTTGTTGATTTTTCACTGAACTATTTTATCCATAATCACATACAGTCTCTGTCACATATTATTCTTTTTCCCTTAATATTTTAAACAACACTTGACAGGCTGAAAGCAACAGACTTCAAGCCAAACTTGCCCTGCAGGATGTGGTTTTTCCAATCTCTGGTCTAGAGAATCAACAAAGAAATACATCAACCCCTGATTTATAGGACTTGCCAATATCTGTGGTATAAATATTTCCGCCATGATGAATTTCAAACTATCAAAGGGATGTCACTCAACTTGGAGTTGGGAAGAGAGGCACTGTAGCAATCCAATAGACCGTATCTCTACCACACAGATACAACAGAAGTAAATAACCTCAAATACATATAGATAGATGGAAATAGATAGATATATTAAAGTAATTAGGAATAAATGAATTTAGTACCTTTTAAAAATACTTTGATGGATTATAAGTTTATATAACTGAATCTTTCATAATGACTGCATGATTGCCTTGTAAGTTTCTGAGTCACCACCATATTTGCCAAAATATTTTCTCCAGGCTCACAGCTCAGGCTCTCTCCATGGGTTCCTTCATGGTTAGCTACCTAGACTTAGATGGAGGTGAGGAGATGCTCAAACGTAAGATTTGTCAAGGTCCCACATCTTCTCACTTGCTCATTTGCTTACTGATTTTCTTACTGATCCTGAGCAAGAAGCTCAAGGGTTTATAGGGACAGAAAACTCACCTCATAGTCAATGTCCAGGGCATCTGCCTCGCCCTTGGTGCGGAAGTGCTGTGTGTGCCTGTCCACGGTGAAATTCACGTGTTTGCCAACTCGCTCCAGGAGGACAGAGTGCCAGTGCTGGTCATCCAGTAGGCTCCCCAGGGTGGCTGAGGGTGGGCTGCTGCTGAGACGAGGTTTGCTGTCATCTGTGAAGGGAACAGGAAGAAAAGATGGCATCTGTACCCCCAGGGAAGCCTGCAGTGCTATAAATAGAATATTCTGCAAGCAAGGCCAACTCTCTCTATCCAAAGTAAAGGATGATTCTCTCTCTACAGACCCAGAAATGTCCTGGGCTTGGGATGGAATACCAACTTTTCCCCACAGATTCCAGGACCAAGTTCTCCATCAACTGACATCTACACTCCCTTTTAGACATGAAAGAACATGTTTCTAGGTCTGGTGCAATTACATAATAAGAGAAATCAGATCTTGATAGCTGTATGCATAATATTGAAAATAGAACTCATCACATTTAGAAACAATGCATATTCTTTGCACTTGACTGGCTCTTGAAAGGAAAAACTGAATCTTGAGTTGTACTTTAGCAGAAGAGTGAATGCTGGACAAGTAGAGGGAAGACAGTGGGCCCACTGACTTAGGTAAATATGTAAGCAAAGGCAACGGAGAGAAAATGATCATTTTAGCTGCAATTTTCAAATTCCTACTCTATCGAGGGCATTTTAGTACAGATTGTATAATCTCCAAGTTCGATGTTCTAAGGCAAAATGATTATCTGCATTTAGCAAATTATGAAGCTGAGGTCTGGTGAGGTTAAGCATTTCTAGGCAGAGATGTATCCAGGGCTCAAATTCAGATCCAGTCAGATTTTTGACTCTGATCGTGGCATGGGTCATTCAACCCAAGCTGAGTTTGGAACACACCTCTTGGGAGGATGTGAGAGGTACATTTTTCAATCAAGTGCCTCTGGTTCCCCTTCTCTTCATCTTTCCTCCAGTTTTATGGTGCTCCTGCCTGTATCCTCTGTCAAAAAGATTAGAGATTTACTTTTTTTTCTTTCCTACAGAATGGCTCAAATTTAGCAAAATGAACAGTTCAATGCAACTAATTTTACTTATATGTAAATCTTCCAATTTTTCAGTATTTTATGTATTTGGTACCCTTAGTAACTGAAAGCTAAATGTCTCTCTTGTCTCTCCCAAAATGTGTAGAACAGCTGCAGCAGCCTGCTCCACAGCGTGGCAATCAGGGGGCAGAAGCTGCCATTTCCCCTGTGGGTTGCTAACACCCACCTCCATTATGGTCCCAATTCACTGCTTCCTGCACAAAATAACACTTTGTTTCTTCTTATGGGGGTGGGGGGACGGTATCCAACTGATTGTAAGTGAAAAATAAGAGCTGATGAGTTCATAGCTGACTTTAATTGATTTGTTCAATGACATATTGATTTGTTCCACATCATTTGAGTTCTTACAATGTGTCAAATTATGCAGATACATTATTATATCTTATACTTTTTCTTCCTTCTCCCTCCATTCCTTCCTTCCTCTCTTCCTTTCTTCCTTCCTTTCCTTTTTTCTATCAATCCACCCATAAAATGGTACTGATAGCTATCTGTCTTGCTTACAGTGACAAATGCTGTACATAGGAGATAAAGAATTAAAAGGCACACTTCCCTCTCTGAAGGTTTTAACATGGAGATACAATAGGTGAGTTGATAAGAAAAGCATGCTGCTTGTATTAACAGCAGTTAAGACAAGGAACCAAGAAAATGCAGGGTAGGAAGCTGTGGATGTTACATTATAGAGAGGGGCCAGGCCTGAAATTTGGCCAGAACAAGGAGCATTTTTACCTAACCAGGAAAAGCACCTGCCAAGACTAGGGGTTCAGGAGAACCCCACAGAGGGATTCCATGCAGCAGAGTGCTATGACCATGTGGGGTTGGCTGCTACCATCTAGAATCAGTTGCTAGTGTGAGCTGATTTACAGCTTGTGTTTTACCTTTAAGAAATGGGAGCCACTGGCAAATTAATAAGTCAGGGATTACTGGCTCAGACTAACATTTTAAGAAAGTTATTTTGGTAACTGTATGGGAATTTGGCAGAGAAGGCAATGGCACCCCACTCCAGTACTCTTGCCTGGAAAATCCCATGGACAGAGGAGCCTGGCAGGCTGCAGTCCATGGGGTCGCTAAGAGTCGGACACGACTGAGAGACTTCACTTTCACTTTTTACTTTCATGCATTGGAGAAGGAAATGGCAACCCACACCAGTGTTCTTGCCTGGAGAATCCCAGGGACAGGGGAGCCTGGTGGGCTGCCATCTATGGGGTCGCACAGAGTCGGACACGGCTGAAGCGACTTAGCAGCAGCAGCAGCATGGATATTTGATTAGAAGGCAAGGCTGGCAGGAAAACTGGCAGTCGTGTGGATGGAGGATGAGGAGCATAGGCAAAGAGAGCACAAGAAGGGCGGATTTACAGGTGGTAAGAGGCTGTTGACATATGGTAGCCTAGAATGTCATTTGGATACTGGAGTGGACATAAAAAAAGAAAGACTTATTGAGAAATGACTTTTTTTTTCTAAGGAAATTCTTGTTTTATTTATGTATTTATATGGACTCCTTACACATATAACATTCCTGTTCTCCTAAGGGTTTCTTCTATAAATTGGAATGGCCGAGTAAAAGCACTGTCTAATTTTGACTTGATTATACACGTTCAAAAGAGAAAGAGGAAGTGAAGAGAAAAGCGTTGGAAAGTCTTCGACTCTGGGGCTCAGCACGTACAACAGACGTCTCGGACTCGAGATTCATCCAGGTTGTCGGGTAGTTCCAACGCCGAGGGAAGACTAGAGGAGCCCATGCCACCCCACCCGACCCCACCCGACCCCACCCCACCCCACAGAGAGAATTTCTACAGCTACTCTATCACGGTGCTCCAGCTAAAGCATAGGTTTCAAACTAGAGTTTCAACTTAACATCTAAAATTTTAAACTGTAGCATTTCTGCAACAAATAAGCTCAGAGAGCTCATCTCAGAAGAAAAATTAAAGAACTATTGCTCTGATGAATGAAAAGTCTGGCTGTCACTCTTGCTCCGCCCGACTTTCAGGCTCAGCGGGGGCGGCGGCTCCTTGGTGGCGCTATTCACAGTGGCGTCATCCTACCGGGGGTAACAGCACCGGGGGTAACAGCACCGTAGTGTCGTTGCTGGTAACATAAACCAGGACATCAGAGGAGTTCCTGCCATTGATATATCGGTAGCAGTTCCAAACACAGCTAATCAAGTAACCCTTAAAAGCCAAGATAATGCTGATGAACAGAAGAATAATGAGGACCAAACAGGTAGGATTCACTGACATGATATCATCTTTGTAAGGAAAATCAGGAGGCAGCTGTCGTATCTATTCCTGGATGGAGTTTGGATAAACAAGTATGGTGACCGCAACCAAGGTGTTCAAGGCAAAATCAAAGATCTGGTAGCAGAAGAATGGGATGATCCAGGCTGCACGTTGCTTGTATGCTCCGTACGTAGCCATGGCACAGATAAGGATCATGAGAACAGAAATCGCGATGGCAATGCACATGTTGGCATCATCCATGAACTCAAAGTCACCCCCGAGTTCAGAACTTGAAAAGTGGTAATGATCTGGATCAGCCAGGGCGCTCAACAGAATCAGCAGTACCACAGCATTGAGGATCAGGTACCGGACGCCGAGCAAGATGGTGCCGGTGCGGACATGGCAGCAGAGGCAGCAGCTGTTGGAGTAGAACCGCGTCCAGGGGGCCACCACCTTCATCGCTCGGGCCGCGGGCGCAGTGGCGCGACTCTGCGCCCAAGTTCGCAAGAGCTTCGGCCGTCGGTCCTGCGCACCGTGCGGCTGTCGCCGGCCCCCCTCTCCCCGGCTACCCTCGCTCCCTCTTCCTGGCCCCCGTCCGCCGCCCACCGTCCCCGGGCCCGCGCTTCCCCGCGCGAAGAGCTAGCAGCTGGAACCTCGGCCGGACCCCGAGCTCCGAGAGATGACTTTAAGGAAGTTTGCTCCAGCAAGTGGATGAAAAGAACTACCAGTCAAAACAAACAAACAAACAAAAAAAAACTTGTGTCTTCCTCTCTCCCCCTCCCTCTTCTACACACACACACAGAATCAAATTTTATTTATAAAATAAAACATGCCCAAGGACTAATGACTGGTTGAAGGAGACTTACTGTGTCTTATAAACTATTAGTTATAAGTTAATATATCCAAATAAATTTAATATTAGAGCCTTCACTTTAAATTTGATATGCCCTTCCTTTTTCCTTGAAAAGTTAAAAAGGTGTTTAAGAATTTACTAGTATGTAAAAAACATTAAACATCTGAAACTGTAAAACCAATGAAAGTCACAAAAAGAAAAAGTAAAGGAATCATTTCTTTTCCTCCTACTTATTTGTTATTATGTGTTGTTTGGGTGGATTTTAGTGGTATTTTGATTTTTTAATAGAGAAAAACAAGGATTAAAATTAAATACTTTAATAATTTCTACACTTTTATTCCTGCTTCAAAAGATGAGTTTAAGTATGAAGAGGTCAAACTGTCTGTAATTTTAGTTTTTATTCTTTTTATTTTCTTTATACATTTTAGAGTATAAATATTTTGGATATTGAGAAACAAAACTAAACTTCATTAAAAGCATAATCCTTGACCTGCATGGCTAACTATATGACTGATGTGTGAATTATTGAATATCTCCTGCATTACAAGTATATTTTTAATTAAAAAAATGGCAGACATGAACATATTTTACCCTCTCCATGAATCATTTTATGTTAATGCTCAGAAATCTTTGTTTTCTTTTAATCATTGTCATACCCAACTATTTTGCAACCCCCTGGACTGCAGGTGCACCGGGTTCCTCTGTCCATAGGATTTCCCAGGCAAGAATACATGTATTGAAAGAAATTGAGTGGAAATCAGTCCACTTTAACAGTTGGATAAACAGGAAATTCTGCTATTCATCAAGTAGGATCTTTCAAAATATATCTATATAAGGTGCAACTATGAAGAAAAAAGGTTAGCCCCAAAAAAGTTTCCATTTTACCTAGAAGTGTTCATTATTAGAAATTACAAAAAAAAAAAAAATTCATTCTCAAAAGATGATCAAACTCATCATTCTGTAATATATACTTCAAGTCATATCTCAGTGACAATTATGGTTCAACCACAAGTTTTAACTAGTTTCCAATTTATTAAGGCAAGATAAAAACACCTATGGGTAATTGTGGAGGACACAAAGACAATAAAAATCCACAGATGGTGTCTTTTAGGCCAGAAACACATTAGAGGGAAAAAAAATGAATTACTTATTAAATTAAAACTTGTTTTCATGTAGTTTGAGATAGTTAAAATGAAACTATGTAATTATTCAAAACCCTAAGGCATACGAAAAATTTTATAGGAAGTTTAAAATATCTGCAAAACATTTCTAACTTGCTCTTCTCCTCCTCCTCCCCTACCCCACCCCAAACATACTATGGATAAGCATATCAAATTCTTCACCCTTGGAACCAGCTTTTTTCTGGATCTTTAGCATGTATATTGTTGCGTTTTCACTTCAAAATCTCCTTTGATTAAATCATCTTGATTGGTCTTAACAGTTTAAATATGGATGGCACTTTACCTTTCACAATCTGTAGACTTCATATAGCTTGAACAAATGATAACATAAACTTTCAATATTGTATTTCAAGAAAAAGTCACTCTTGGAAAGATTTGTTGTTGATGAGCTAGAGGGCCATTCCCATGGAGGTCCCCAATGCCTTCATCCACTTGATCTTTAGGATTAACTTTCTCACATTTAGTTGTTCAGGCTATCAATGTTGGTATTCACTTGTATTTTTAAGCTTCTTTTTTGTTAAAGTGAGGTAAGCATTTTACACAGGTTGTTTTTGTTATTCCTGAACACAGCCTTACAAAAAGCTTCACCTCAATGAAGCCGCAGGATATACCCAAGATCACAAAGAATTAAGGTTATACCCTGAGCTATGACTCCAAAGCTAAATACTCTTACTACTTACTCCTATTGGAAAAATTGATACCTTTATTCCTTATGTTCTGGCCATCTGCCTCCCACCATACACACATGTGAGTTTACTTAGCTTACTAAGAATACCAGGAAAGGGATTTGATGGATCAGCAAGCAGAGCGTTGTGGAAAAGGAAAATGCAACAACCCAAAGAGGGAAGGACATGATGTAGAAGGTGAAGGCAAATTTCCCCTCTCTAGTTTATCCAGGATTATATAGACCCCTGTTTTGCAAAATTCAGGTACTCAAATGAAGTCTTCTGAAGAAAATAAAAACTAACAGGAAGCCATGTGATTACAGTGGACTTGACCCTCAAATCAGAGCAAATCCTTATGTATTGCTAAAGAAATGTAATTCATGTCCTTAGTTCTCAAAAATTTTTTTCTAAATTTTATTCAATAAAACATTCTCTAGATTTAGGGGTCATTGCTCAATCTGACTCCTAAGTTGCATCTATCTTTTGTGACTTTGTTATCTTAAAAAAGATGGTTTTGATGATACATAGATATCTATTTTTGGTTACTACTACAAAGTTAGAAAGTCAATCACAATAATTGTTTTACCAGGCTGGGACCTCCTTGAAAATTAGAACTGGTGAGCCCCAGTGCATAGCTCAGTGCTTAGCTTAATGTACTTGCTCAATGAATTCCTATACATGAATGACACCGTTTATATAAAATATGGTGCCAATTACCACACTGACACTTTGTCTGAAATTCCTGTCTTGCTTTCCTCTTCATAATAAAATCTCCAGTTAATTGAATTTGGATTGAAGAAGACTTTCTGGACTCCTCTATCCCACCCTGGTCTCTCCATTCTCAAAATTTTAACACATGAACAGCCACTTCTTAATATTCAATACCTACTTGTTCAATGAAAGTTCATAACATTTTAATGATTAATGTCAGGACCTTGTGTTTGAGTTGGTGAATCTTGGGTAGATGGCTATGCAACTACATGATCTCTGTGATCCAGGGTAACCAACTGGATATCACTGATGATCAAAATGCTTGAATTTGAAAAAGTTAAAGTAAACATTCACTGGACTCCCTAGAGTAGGTGCAGAGTATTCAGTGATATCCAAGATAATCTCTGTGAGTTGGTTACGTGGTGAGATGCTTTGCCTTTGAACCTATGCTTGGCTCCCACAAGGACAGTGTGCTCCACACATGTTTATGCTGTTTCAAGGTTCTCACTTTCCTATGACTGCCTTATTTCACAATCTGCCTCACTTCAAAAGCACTGGACTCTTGTAAGGATGAATGACCTGCATGTGTGATTAATGTTTTGTTTAGTCCTTACCACAATTCCCCAGTCATGTAATGCCTCTGCTCTTTGATTTTACCACTCGCATGTACGAGTTTGTGCTGTTGTAATTCTACAGAGGGCAAACTGCCACAGGTGATCTGAATGAGATGTGCAAAGAGTGGAAAGAGGAATCTCTATTAACTTCCTTATGGATTGAGAGAAGAAATTTCTTTCGCATTAGTAGCTCTAGAAAAATCATCATTGTACCCTAAGAGAACAGTCAAAGGGGAAGGCCTAGTTTGACTGAAGCATTGAAATGGTCTTTTCAAGTCAATTGCCACAGAGGTAACTAAGTAATATGAATCAGAATATCAGCAAAGAGCATCACTTGTGAGGAACCACAGCACACCATGCATCTCCAAAGGCCCTCCTCTGTAGCTGTCCATGGTACTGAATCACTCCACTCAGCCAGAACACTGAATTGTAAAGTCACAAATTAGAAAAGGAACATGCATTGGGGAACTGTCCCTACAGGGAACACTGCTGGAGTGTCCACATCAGCTGGGAAGAGAGAAACTTCCTCCTTCACTGGCCCAACCCCATTTTTAGCCCATTAACTTGAATTTTTAGATTCTTCCTCTCTCTCTTCATTTTTCTCTCTTTCTTGATTCATTTCTTTAAAAAAAGAAAAAAAAAAGTCCTTGATCATGGATAATATAAACTCTTTCCACTTTGAAGGTTGTGTGGAAACTTGGAAAGAAAATAAATTTTATATAATATGTAAAATTTTTATATAAATAGCTAAGGAAAAACACTTGGAAAATATACCAAAATTAATAGAAGGATGACTGGGTTGTAGAATTTTGAGTGAATTTTTTCCTCTTATTTATAATTTTTTTCTTCAGGTTTTCTAAAACTGACATATATTTTATAATCTGAACATAAGTTTAAAAGACAGTAAACATGACTTGATTTCAACTGTGACTACACTGATTAGAAGCTGCATCATTTGAGCAGCTGACATATATTCCTCCAGTTTAATATTCCATATAGGTAAATTGGAGCTAATGGTTATGTACATAATGGGCTGCTTTGAGGATTGGATAGGATACTGCACATTGTGGAGATCACAGGAGGAAGAGTAGCTCAGGCTTGGGGATGAGCAAGCCAAATGAGAAAAATGCATATTTGTGTCAGGCTCCAATAGGTGAGATGAAAACCTCTTTTTCCAATAACTCAGTTGACCTAGAGTACCTACTGCAGGTAGGTGTTCTCCTAGTTTCCAGAACTACAGCCATGAACACAATGTTATCTTGCCCTTGTGTAACCTATGTTACAGATTTTCTTTTATGGGCAAATCAAAGCTATTACCATTCCCCCTCTTCCCCTTTACTCAGTGCTTCCAAAGATTTGCTGGCTATGACAGAGATATGCTGAGCTAACATACTAATATATGTCAGTGTCTCTCCAGAGAAGGAACATAAAAAATCGTGCTATTTAATAAGTATGCTGGGTAACTGTTTAAAGGAGGTAAGCACAGGAAATATTTAATCATGGTAAACTCATGGAAATGAGTAAACTCAAAAGCTGAAGAAAATTTCCAAACTTTGTAGAATAAAGACTAAACATATTTTTACTACCAAATAATTCACTAAATGAGATTTCCCATTATCACCAACACAGTTAGAAATATGGGTTAAGTGGAAATCTGGAAAGAGAATTGTTCTGTTTTCTTTATATCACAGCAGGAGAGTGTCTTCTTCATCTTAAGACCCATTTCTTTCCAGGAAGACTAGAAAACTACAGGATGTGGGACGTTCAGATATCGTTAGCTGAATAATGAGTAATATGAGGAGCTCCACTGTGTTTATTTACTGACATAGAAAATTCTCAGGTGGCATTAGTGGTTAAGAATATACCTGCCAATGCAGGAGACGTAAGAGATGAAAGCTCTATCCCTAAGTCTAGAAGAGCCCCTAACGTAGGAAGTGGCACCCCACTCCAGTATTCCTGCCTGGAAAATCCCATGGGCAGAGAAGACCAGCAGGCTATAGCCTGCTGGGGCCACAAAGAGTTGTACATGACTGAGCACAGCAGACTGGATCACAAAAGATTCGTTTTGAATATTTTTAGTTTTCACGTTCATGCCCTGCTGGATAGTTATTAATAATATCCCATGTTAGAAATAAGTAAATTGAGGCTTAGAAGTTATGAACTTTCCCCAGAAATAAATAGCTGGCACCTGTCTGCAAGTAAAATCTGTTACATGAGCACACCTTTTTCTTTCCATCCTGCTTTACTGTCACTGACACTGCTGTCCATCATTGGGTTATGCTTGTTGGGGCAGAGTTTCAGAGGGGTAATCGCAATAGCTTTATCCACAACCCACAATGCTCTGTGAATGACTTGTCACTGGGTGTTAGGGAGGAAGTTACTCCATCCATTCTCCTTTCATGAAAATTGAACACCAGTTAATAGACTGATGTGTTTCTGCTCAATATGCCCATCTTTCATAGACTTCACTGATAAATTTCTTTAGGTATGTGGACAAAACTGATTAGGTTACTAGCGAATCCTCTTTAGCTCTCCTCCGGGTGAGACTCTAAAGATGCCTTTGCTATCTATTTAGTTTAGTGCATTAGATATCAATTTAATGAGCTAAACTTGGGATCCAGAGGCTCTCCTTGCTAGCACTTCCAATGTCCAACACGGAGGCTAAGGAAATGCTAAGAAATGCCTCAAAATAAGTATCTCCATTGCTTGGCTTTGGGGATGAGTTCACAATAATCTTCATTCTTATGCTAATTAGTAAAAGAACATATTACTAAATAATAACTATTAAAGGACATAAACTTATCTGTGATATTTCTAGGCTTTCATGCAACTTAAGCCTACACTGAATTCTGCTATGACTTTCTTTCTTTACTATTTGATCAGAAATACTCAGCAGTAGGTGATAATTATCTTCCACAAGTATACTCTCCACCCCTTCCCCTAACACTAATACACACCCAAAGGGAGGCAGAAACTCATTCTTTCAGAAAGTGATCTCTTCCTTTTTCATCACCCTAACACTTTTTTCCCAGTTCTTTTTCTAGAGTAGAGCTTCTTGGTTTCCCTTTGCGAATTTGGGAGTTCTACTTTCTGTCTTCTGTACTTGGCCCATGCTTGCTTACAGAGTACCTTTCACATAAAGGAGGTTGACCATCTCTTAGTTGATTACCAAGAAATGCAAACCTGCCAGTATTGAGGCAGGAACGATGGATGCCAACCCACAGCAGGAGGCTTGAGTCCTAAACAGATAGAAAGTAGGAGGGCATTCTGTGCTAAATTTGCTGGCATTTGGCAAATATAGGGCTCACCCTAGCACAGCCTGGACACTTGAAATAAACAAAAAACAAAACAGTTTCCTTTAATAAGACATGAGAATGCCCAGAAACTTAGATGCCATGCACATGACCCCTTGTTCCCTTACAAAACAAACAAAAATTAAAATGTATCTTTTCCATTTTTCCCCAGGAACTTAACTTTCATAAATGTAACAAGTATAATAGATGGTGAGCAAGCCTTATTATATTGTAATATGTGTGCTTGTGTGTGTGTTCAAACTTACTCAAACTACAGTTTGTTACTTGAAAAAAAAGTGAAATACGTCGAGAAAGAAAGAAAGGAAGGAAGGAAGAAAAATTAACCTGTATCTCTCCCCGCTGCTGCTAAGTCACTTCAGTCGTGTCTGACTCTGTGCGACCACATAGATGGCAGCCCACAAGGCTCCACCATCCCTGGGATTCTCCAGGCAAGAACACTGGAGTGGGTTGCCATCTCTTTCTCCAATGCATAAAAGTGAAAAGTGAAAGTGAAGTCACTCACTTGTGTCTGACTCTTCACGACCTCATGGACTGCAGGCTACCAGGCTCCTCCGTCCATGGGATTTTCCAGGCAAGAGTACTGGAGTGAGTTGCCATTGCCTTCTCTGTATCTCTCCCTACCTACTAAAATTACCTTGTTTAAAGAATGCTATTTATGGCTTAAACATTTAAAAATGTGGATTTTTCTTCTCCAATTTGGATAAGGAAAATATGTCACTTCAACTGTGACACAGCAACTTCTAACTGACACACTAGGAAGATAACCTGCTACAAAAGGAGTTCCCCATAGCCCAACATGGTCAGGGACAGGGCAAAGCTTGACCCTACCCAAGTTGAGGTGCAGGGCGAGCCTCCCTCTCTGGAGCTCCAGGGTGATGTGGTCTCCCCGTTGTCCTTCTCCATGGAAGAGGACCCCATCTCCTTGCATGCTCTTGAACTTCAGGGAAATCACATCTTTGAGAGTACTCATCAGCTTCTGATTGAACCTGTAAAGTAGGGAGCTTCGACCATCGAAGTCAGCAACGTCCGATTCTAGGCACAAAGAGAGAGAGGAAGGAAAATCAGTGCACATCCTCAGAATGTTCTCCCTCTTTCTTGTCTTAGCTGTTGTTCAATTAATTGAAATGTTCCTGACATCTGCAGGGTACTGAATCAAGGGGAAACATATAGACCAGACCCAGTGTAATTAGACTCACGGGAAATATTATTTACAAGCAACTATCACATACTCAGAGTGAACTGATCATCAGTCTAGAAGTAAAACCTCTCATTAGTGATAACTTTTGCTTGAGGGGACAAGATGTGAATACCACAAGTACCTTTGTCAGGCTGTATTGTGTCAGATGCCTGGTTGTAATAGTCTCTCATGATTTATCCTCCTTATTAACTTGCTTCTGATAGCTGGAGTCATTTTCTCCCATCATCTCCAGCTTAAGGTCAGAGATGAAAAATATAGTTCATTATTTCAACCCTGACTGAAAAGTGCAGTTTTCCTAGATGTGTGTTGAAAAGGAATCTGAGGTTTTACTTTAGGTTCCTTTAGGTTTCCTTTAGGTTTATGGTTTCCAGTAGTCATGTATGGATGTGAGAGTTGGACTGTAAAGAAAGGTGAGCATTGAAGAATTGATGCTTTTGAACTGTGGTGTTGGAGAAGACTCTTGAGAGTTCCTTGGACTGCAAGAAGGACAAACCAGCCAATCCCAAGGGAAATCAGTCTTGAATATTCATTGAAAGAACTGATGCTGTAGCTGAAACTCCAATACTTTGGCCACCTGATGTGGCCAAAGAACTAATTCACTGGAAAAGACCCTGATGCTGGGACAGATTGAAGGCAGGAGGAGAAGGAGACAACAGAGGATGAGATGGATGGCATCACCAACTCAATGGACATGAGTCTGAGTGAGCTCTGGAAGCTGGTGATGGACCAGGGAAGCCTGGTGTGCTTCAGCCCATGGGGTTGCAAAGAGCTGGAGACAACTGAGTGACTGAACTGAACTAAACTTAGGTTCACTGGAAAATAATATTCAGTAAAAGCAGATTTACTATTTGAACAGAGAGGGCAAATATCTTGCATCCTAATCATGCCTGCCTTATCTTATGCTGATGATATGTATCATTTTAGTTTTCATATAAAAAATGAATATACATTATTGTGAAAGCGAAAAAGGAAGTCCTGGTAATTATGATTTAGATAAGCTTATGTAGCAGATATGAATAACCATATCTGAAAATTGTATGTCAAAAAGCTAATAGGAATTTTCTTTTCCTTTTTTTATTGATGCCTAATTGATTGACAACATTATATTAGCTTCAAGTGTACAACACAATGATTAGATATTTATATATATTGCAATATCAGCAGCACAAAAAGTGTATTTAACATTTGTATTTTATGTAGCTACAGAAATTTTTTCTTGTGATGAGAACTTTTAAGAACTACTCTCTAAGCAACTTTCAAATATCAGGAGTCTTACCTCACCAAAGAATACATAAAGATGGCAAATAAGCATCTGAAAAGATGCTCCACATCACACATCACCTGAGAAATGCAAATTAAAATAATGGGGTTCTGTTAACTGTACGCCTATTAGAATGGCCTAACCCTGAAACACCGACACCACCAAATGCTGAGGTAGGAGGGTGTGGAGCAATAGGTAGTCTCCTTCACTGAGAGTGGGGACACAGGACGGTACAGCCACCATGGAAGACAGTTTGGTAGTTTCTTATAAAGCTAAATGTACTCTACCTATACCATTTACCAATCAAACTCTGTGGTATGTACTCAAAAGAGTTGAAAACTTGAGTCCACACAAACACCTGCACACAGATGTTTACAGCAGCTTCACTTATAATTGCCAAATCTTATAAACAAACAAAACACATTTCACCAGGTGAATGGATAACTAAACTGTGGTACATTGAGACAACGGAATATTGCACAGCACTAAAAAGAAATGAACTGTCAAGCCATGAAAAGAAAGAAACAAACACAAACCTTAAATACGTATTACTTAATGAAAAAATGTCAATCTGAAAATGCTACTCTATGAGTCCAGCTGCATGACATTCTAGGAAAAGCAAAACTATGGGACAGGAAAAAGATCAGTAGAGGCCAGGGGTTGATCAGAGGGAATCAGCCCTCTGGAATTGGCAGAGCACAGAGGATTTCTAGGACAGTGAAAATACCGATACTGAAATGATAAGATGAATGTTATTATATGTTACTCTAAACTTATGGAATACACAACACCAACAATGAACTGTTGCAGAAGTCGGACCATGAAGAAACCAAGCACCGCACTTAGAGAGTTGGAGATTCAGATTTATTGTCGAGAAACCAAGCACTGCGGCCGAAAAGTTGGAGAAAGCAGGTTCATTACGCCAGTGAGCCCAAAGGAGTTAACACTTCCAGCTCTGTGCCCAGAACAAAGGAGTTACAGAATTTTTATAGACAGTGCATGACACCAGACTTTAGTGGACAGTGCTGACTGTTAATAGGCTAGTTCAAACTTGGGGTCTCGTACACACGGAAACAGCAGTTAGGAGAGAGAGCAGGGGGATGCCTGACCTTTACACAAACATGGTTAAGCAGGATTACAGGGGCTGGATAATTGACAAGGGTGACTGATGTAAGTTTCAGCTCAGTAGCCCCAGGACCTATCTTCTGCCCTTGTGGCTCGCCTGTAGTATTGGATATGCATTCAGGAGGCCATTGTCATCTTTCTAGTGTCCAATCTATAGTTCAGTTCAGTTCAGTCGCTCAGTCATGTCCGACTATTTGTGACCCCATGAATCGCAGCACGCCAGGCCTCCCTGTCCATCACCAGCTCCCGGAGTTCACTCAGACTCACGTCCATCGAGTCAGTTATGCCATCCAGCCATCTCATCCTCGGTCATCCCCTTCTCCTCCTGCCCCCAATCCCTCCCAGCATCAGAGTCTTTTCCAATGAGTCAACTCTTCGCATGAGGTGGCCAAAGTACTGGAGTTTCAGCTTTAGCATCATTCCTTCCAAAGAAATCCCAGGGCTGATCTCCTTCAGAATAGACTGGTTGGATTGAGACCTGAGCTTTTTGGTAGGGCCTCTATCTTTATAAACTTGGACTCCCAACGATTCACCTCAAGCTAGGGGAAGTAAGAAAAGGGAGGGACGGATAGTTTCCAATACCATCCCCCCCACCAGTTGGCTAAAATTAAATATGCATTAGTCCCACAAATCCAATATAATCCTTCAGGAGCAGGCCAATGTCCTTCAGTGGACAAGTCATCCCATCAAGTCTTTAAATCAGGGAAGCTTGCTAAAGGATGAGGATTAGGCTCTGTATAGTTTGGGCTTTCCCACGTGACTTTGCAAGGAGCTAGCTGAGTTACAGGGCACCCCACTCCAGTACTCTTGCCTGGAATATCCCATGGATGGAGGAGTCTGGTAGGCTGCAGTCCATCGGGTGGCTAAGAGTCTGACACATGACTGAGCGACTTCACTTTAACTTTTCATTTTCATGCATTGGACAAGGAAATGGCAACCCACTCCAGTGTTCTTGCCTGGAGAATCCCAGGGACAGGGGAGCCTGGTGGGCTGCCGTCTATGGGGTTGCACAGAGTCTGACATGACTGAAGCGACTTAGCAGCAGCAGCAGCAGCAGCAGCTGAGTTACAGAAGCAGAATGAGCATGAGGTTATTTCTAGCTGGGTGAAAGTTTTTAAATTTTCCTCTTCAAAACCATAATGCAAAATGTGGACTTTGGGTGATGGTTGTTTGTCAGTGTAGGTTCATCAGCTGTAATAAATGCACTACTCTGATGGGGACGCTGATGATGGGGGAGCGGACTCGTATTTGTGAGAGCCAGGGGTGTTTCCATGCCTTCCTCTGTACTTGCCTTAATTCTGCTCTGAATGTAAACTGCTCTAAAAATAGCATTTAAAATAACTAATAGTGATTCTTTGGAGTTGTTGTTATAGGTGTTTTTAAATTTTTCTTTTCTTTCATTATAAAAACTTTTACAAAAAATATTTTATTACTTTTGTAATAGGAGAATGCTAAGGCTATTTAATTACAGTTTAAAACAGATCCATTATATACCATCTTACGTGGGTGGGATGGTGGTGAATGGGTGTATGAAAGAGGTAAAATTATTCTTATTTGAATTAACTACTTGATAAAACTCAATTTTTTATTATTCACCAAGCAATTAAAATCTTCACCTTGAGCATACACAGTGATATATATATATATATATATTTTTTTTTTTTGGACCAAGGAGCTAGAAATATCCTTTGAAAAGCTGAAATTTTGAAATGAAAATAAAAATGAAACCATACTTTTCTGGTAATTAATTTTAAAATACAATTTCATAATTTATTTCTATGGAATAAAGTGGTTCTAACCAAGGTTGCTAATACACCTGAGACCCAAAAATGAAATTGTCCAGAGACAGAGGGTTATTCACCAATCCTCAACTTTCTCAGACCCTCTCCCCCATCACCCCATCAATGCTTCTACCTCTGTCCTCTGAAATCAGTCTCTACCAAAACCTAGTGGGGATTATAGACAGCAAGCTGGTATCAGTCATAGAATAATAAGGATCATAATATAGATAACAGCATGGATGTTAAACTGTGATGGCTATAGCTTAACTGGGCCATGTTGGCAGCTCTATATCTTGAAGACTTTATATCCTTAGCTATAAAATAGGATAGTTGCATCCTTCAGAGAAGATTGCTGTGAGCATCAAATGTACTTACCCATATAAAGTGATAATGTATACAAAGGGATGCCATCATGTCTGGCATGTTACTTGTGTTAATTCCTTAAGAGGGATTAGGAGTATTAACAGTGTTTAGGATACACGGAGGACCTTGCATTCCTCCCCAGTCTACTCTTGTGGCTGACACTCCACTTTCTCACCTACAGTAATGCTTTTCACTTTTTGATTCAATGGTTTACTTCCCAGGGGATGCAAGTTGGCCCCAAGTTTTCTGTTCTGCCATACTTCAAACTCTACTTGAAATTCTTTGTGTGCATGTCTGCATCTGTGTCTTTCTGCTCTATTCTGAAGCCTCCCCGCTGGCTCTGCACCAGACTTTGGATTAGGAACTGAGTCCTTAGGAGTCTAGTGCTGAGTGAGGGACATGGCACATACAACTGGTGAGCCATGACACTAATATGGCACGTCATGAGCTAAAATAGAAGGGTACGCCCACTGCTATGGGAACAGTATAAAGTTCAAACATTGTATATGACTGGGAGAGTGGGGTGATTTCTGACATGAATAAGCATGCAATCTGAGTTACTATTGAAAAGACATGCCTTGATCTACTTGTCTTATGAGAAATTTGGAAAATTTTCAAGAAGATATGCTCAAGTGGTTTATTAAGATTCCAGGAACAACCAGAAGGAAGGAGGTACTGCCCTTCCCCACCCCTCACCCCCTGCTTCTCAGCCTTCATGCCACGTCTTATTGCCTGGAGGCCAAAACAGCCTGGAAGGGGGCCCACCAGTGATGGTAGTAATATTGCTGAGGGGAGAAGGCTCTTCCTTTCTCCACTCCGTGGCACTATCTCTTCTTTTCCAATCCATCCCAGCACTCACGATCTGCAATTCAATCCCTCAGATATCAATGTTTTAAGTGGTAATGATATAGGTTACTTCTAAGAAAATATATCTTCATGTTGCCACAAGATCTTAAGGAAACTGAATTGATCAATAGGGCAGGAAAAAAGAAAATATTGTTGAAGTCTCACAGACCTGGGTTTCAAATCTGGTTTTTCTATTTACTAGCTGGGGTACCTAAGACAACTTTCTTGACTTCTCCAAGCTTCAAGGTCCTATTTTTACAGTAGAGCTAAGAGAAACTTACTCTAAAAGCCTCTACAAGAATTACATAAATCATTCTTGAAAATGAAGAGTCACTCAATATTTCACTCCCTAATTCCATCATTAATCCAAAGCTATTGCTACAGTGGTAAAGATCTGAAGCATGATGTGAAGATGGTATGAAGAGCATGGTATAAAGGAAATCTGAGATTGGGGATCAGTATGCCTCACGTTGCATTGAGCAGACATTTATCCAAGCCTTCATCATTATCCATATTCTCACTATAGCCTTACAACTGCCCTGCTGGACTCAGCCTCTGCAACCTCTCTCTGTCATGTTCCCATTTTCTTTGCTAAAGCCCTTCAGTAAACCCCCTTTGCACAAAAAATTAAATTCTACCTGTCTCAAGTCTGTCTAGCCAAGGCTATGGTTTTTCCAGTGGTCATGTATGGATGTGAGAGTTAGACTATAAAGAAAGCTGAGTGCTGAAGAATTGATGCTTTTGAAATGTGGTATTGGATAAGACTCCCTTGGACTGCAAGGCAGTCCAACTAGTCCATCCTAACAGAGATCAGTCCTGGTTGTTCATTGGAAGGACTGATGTTGAAGCTGAAACTCCAATAGTTTGGCCATCTGATGTGAAGAGCTAATTCATTTGAAAAGACCCTAGTGCTGGGAAAGATTGAGGTCAGGAGGAGAAGGGGATAACAGGATGAGATGGTTGGATGGCATCACCGACTCAATGGACATGGGTTTGGGTGGACTCCAGGAGTTGGTAATGGACAGGGATGCCTGGCATGCTGTGGTTCATGGGGTCGCCAAGAGTCAGACATGACTGAGCGACTGAACTGAGCTGTCTCTGTCCTACTTTCTCCCCTCATCCACTACTTCTCTCCACAACCTTCATCCTACTCTAAGTCATGTGTGTGTGTGTGTGTGTGTGTGTGTGTGTGTGTGTGTGTGTGTGTGTGTGTGATATGCATAGGAGCACGCAGTTAGTAAGTGGCAGAGCTGGAAATCCAACCAACCCAATGGGACTTAGGCTTACTTTGAGTGTGCTGAGAACCTTCCCGAGTGCCACCCCTCTCTGGCTGATGCTCTGACATACAGCTCATTAGTCTGGTGCTTAGCCCTGCCCTTAGCAGCTTCCTCCCGCAAGTTAGTTTTCCACCAAGCACACTGCCACTCTTTGATAATTCACCTCCCAACCAGATTTTGACACTTAGTTGTTTCCAGATGTGTTTACTCTCCAGCTCTCAAGCAGGACAGTCAATCCCTTGGGAAGAGGGTTCACATGTGTATAAATCACATTAATTCAGAACCCAGAATTTCATGTGAGCTGATTTAGGGACCTAGTGCAGTACCTGTGCCTGAGGGCAATGCTGTCAGCTGTCCCTTGACCTCCTCTCCTGTGACCTGCCCCCATCCCACAAGAGCCAGGCTACCCATTCACACTCAGAGTTTATTTCTCTGGAGGCACTCAGTCACAATTCCTGAGTTCTTCATAGATGCTCTTGATAACAAAGATGAGAGGCCCCTGTTAGAGAGATCAGAAGTGTGACAGGTTTTCTCTTAACACCACTGAAGGCCAATGAGAGAAACACTTCGCCAGTCCAAGAGAACTCAGACAAATACCCTGAACATTTGCAATGTTATTCAAGTCTCATGCAAAATGCACCAGCCATTTCACAGATGGAGAAATCACATAAAAAAAAAAAAAAGAAAAAAAAAAGTGTGTTTAAGAAGGATTAGAGATTTCTCCCACTGAAAAATTAATATTTCCCCCAGACACAGGAGAATTAAGCATTCAGATTCCCAACTTTACTTGGCTACCACAGATTTAACATATTAACAGAAAGGGCCCATCTTTTTCCAGTGCTGCTATTAAGAGAAATAATTCTATTATACACTGGACTTTCCTGATAGATACTATCGTAACCACCTTGTCCTAATATTCTCCTTTGGTATTAATTTGCAGCATGAGGTCTGGTTATGAAGATCTATACCTTCATTCATGTTTTACACGTCTTGAAGCAAGCTGCTCTTTAACAATATGAAAAAAAAAAAAAACGAAAAAATGAAGAAAGCACTGAAAGATGCATAAAGGTTAGAGAAGGATCCCACTGGCAGATGAAGAAGTGTGTGATCACCACAGAGTATAGTTTTTAAAGCACTGAGAAAATTACTGACAAAACTAAGTATATCCTCTGCATTTTCTATCACAGCTTTTCTAAGCCACTCGTACAGATTTCTTCATTTGGATTAAGCAATCCATTCTCCAGCAGGAAAAGAAACTAATTAGCATATTTTGCCTAATTTAATGTTCTTCTTAACAGCCTTAGGGGGTTCATATTTTTCCCCATTTGTAAAAAGGAGAAGCCAAAGCTTGGGAAGATTACATACCCTGCCACAACGTATACACGCAGTAATGAACTGTTTGACACTGAAGCCCTAAATGTTTTCTCATTAGAAAGTGGGGTGTCAGTGTGAGGATTATGACATGAAACAGCTCATGGACAGGGATACTGTGCATGATCCTGGTCCAGGAAGAATCAGGCATGCCTGCGGAATGTAATGTGAGTGAATGTATAAGGAAGAAGATGCCCATTCAAGGAAAGATGAATGGGAGTTTACCTTACAGGTTGATGTTGATTTCCTTGTGGCCTCTGCTCTTTTTGCCTTTGCTCCTTTACTCACAGACTAAGTTCCATCAGAACAACAGTTCTTGGCTTTTTAAGGGTAGATATGCAATGGCCACCCCACCCTCATTACCTCCACTAAGCTTGAGCCTCCTACTCTGGTTGATTTGGGGGTCTCACTTCACCCAGACATTCTCATATTTGAGCCTTTATTGAGACCCCCCTCCACACTGTGAGGTCCATGTTCAGCACAGGGGGATAGCAATGAACTCAATAGAGGTCCCTGGTCTCAAAGGCTAAGCTGGAGGCAGTGCTACACGATTACACATTCCTGGGGAGGGGCTGAGCACTCGGTGCAGAATAAGTCTAAAGGAGTGATGTTCAACCCTCTCCAGCAGGAGATAATACTTCTCCCTAGTCCTATGCATCCTAGGGATGCATAGAAGTTAGGCAGGTGAGGTATGTGTAAAGGTCATTGCCAACAGAAAGAAGGAGGTTCCTGTTTCAGAAGTACAGATCTCAGATCCACAAAGATTCCAACTTGCTGGACCAGTTATTCCAGAGGTGTGCTCTCTGTACCAATAGCCTTGGTATCCCCAGGGAGCTTGTTAGAAGTACAGGATTTAGGATATCACTGCAGACCTATGGAATTAGAGACTCTGAGCTTAGGACCCAGACATTGGCATGTTTTCAAGCCCACTAGGTGAGTCTGATGCTCACTGAAGTTTGAGACCCTCTGGGCTAAAAGAAAGCTAGGAGAGTAGGGATGCAAGAGGCTGGGAAGAGAGTCAGGGGTTTTACAATGGAGGATCCTATTAAAAATAAAATAATGAGTCCTAATGGGACCCTGAGATCAATGGCGAAATAACTGTTAAAATATTAAAAATAAGGAACCTTAAAAATAAGTTGGGCTTTTAGAAAGAACTCTCTGGATTTTAGAAAATCCTTCCATATTATTTATTTGGTCAGTGCACATTCCAATCCTAACTACCTAAACCTCTCCCTCAGTGGAATTACCCAATTTCATTGTCTCCTGCCAAGGTGACAAAGCCCTAATGTGGTCTTTTGAGTGTTCTTTTTTCCTTTTTCCTTCCCTTAATACATGATGGCCACTCATCAGAGTTCCTTTTTTACCGACAATGCCAACCAGAACACAGCTGTTAGGTATTTGCTTCCTGCAGTGGACCATTCTCCGTCATCCTGAAAATCGATTTTTAGAATCTCATTAAAATGAACTCAATTTGTGGTTTGATAAGATGGTCATACAGTGGCAGATTTTGCTAGAATATTAAGGTTAGGTCGATTGTGAATCTGAGGAGTCTTTAGGATAAAGGCAGCTCCTCCAGCTCACAAACCTCTCCTTTTAGGTCAAGATAAACCCACATTCACTCCCCTCCATCGCAGCAGTACTGAGAAATGCCAGTGTTTGGCCGACTTCCCACTGAGACCATAATTGCTGACCCAGCTGTCATAGCTTGTTGTCAGAGAAAGACAGAGTTCTGGAGGCATATTCTGGCATATTTGATGGATGTTGGTAACTTGTCAACAAACCAGCTAAAAAAAGGATTCCACTGAATAAAAGATTCTGAGCTTGAATCCTCAAGTGAGCTGAGAAGGGTTCTCATGTGGGCTTGTGACACGGAGTCTATTTTCTTAGAAGAAGGAAAGCTGGAACTCAAAGTTGACAAGAGAAATACCATTGATTCATTCTGAAAAAATTACTGTGTCTCAGAGTCTGGGGCTGTTTGCAGTAACCATGATTTTCAACACAATTACAGTTTGAAGCCTTATCACATGATATGTTATATAAGAAAAGTGATTATTATTCAGACCATACACTTGCACTGAATACTTAAGGGCTTTGGTTAGCAATCTACAGACCACAGAGGTTTCCACAGTCAACTCACATTTATAGAGATCCTTCACCAACTCTGTGACTTTTACAGGTCTTATCAGAAGCCCATGATAACTTCAGATGAACTGTGAAAACAGTGCAAGTTTCCAAAACTGAATGTGACAATTCCTAAGAATAGCTTTTCTTACAGAATTTCTGATGTGTCTGTGCATGAGTAGTTTGGGGAAAAAAAAAAAAAAAAAACAGAATAGGTCCTAAGAAGACAACATAAAAAAACAGTCATACTACAAAAAACAAAATAGAAACTTTAAATTCCAATCCTAACTTTAGTGGATAGACTGACAGTCATACTTGCCTTCTTAAAATGCTTTTTGGCTATCGTACACTTGTAAACAGTTCATGGAATAAGGAAGAACAAAATTGACTCCATATTGGATATTTCTTTTACTGTGAACTTCACATTTTGTATTGCTTTTGCTACAAGCTAATCTCTAAAGGAATGTTGCCTATAGCTTAAAGTGTACATGATGGTCCATCTCTGGGAACTCTGCCTCCCACCGCTGAGCTTAAACTAAATTTCCTTTGTTTAAGCTCATACTATGACCAGCCCACCAGTGAATAGCTGCAGGAAGGAAGAAATTAACACATCCACTCTGGAATCTGGCTAGAACCAGAAAATATTTGCAACAAAGCACAAGCTGGAATCAAGACTGCCGGGAGTAATATCAATAACCTCAGATATGTAGATGACACCATCCTTATGGCAGAAAGTGAAGAGGAACTAAAGAGCCTCTTGATGAAAGTGAAAGTGGAGAGTGAAAAAGTTGGCTTAAAGCTCAACATTCAGAAAATGAAGATAATGGCCTCTGGTCCCATCACTTCATGGGAAATAGATGGGGAAATAGTGTCAGACTATTTTGGGGGGCTCCAAAATCACTGCAGATGGTGATTGCAGCCATGAAATTAAAAGACGCTTACTCCTTAGAAGAAAAGTTATGACCAACCTAGATAGCATATTGAAAAGCAGAGACACTTTGCCAACAAAGATCCACCTAATCAAGGCTATGGTTTTTCCAGTGGTCATGTATGGATGTGAGGCTTGAACTGTGAAGAAAGCTGAGCACTGAAGAATTGATGCTTTTGAACTGTGGTATTGGAGAAGACTCTTGACAGTCCCTTGGACTGCAAGGAGATCCAACCAGCCCATTCTGAAGGAGATTAGCCCTGGGATTTCTTTGGAAGGAATGATGCTAAAGCTGAAACTCCAGTACTTTGGCCACCTCATGCGAAGAGTTGACTCATTGGAAAAGCTGACTCTGATGTTGGGAGGGATTGGGGGCAGGAGGAGAAGGGGACGACAGAGGATGAGATGGCTGGATGGCATCACTGACTCGATGGCTGTGAGTCTGAGTGAACTCCGGGCATTAGTGATGGCAGGGAGGCCTGGCGTGCTGCAATTCATGGGGTCGCAAAGAGTTGGACACGACTGAGTGACTGAACTGAACTGAACTGAATTACCTTTTTATGATAGCTCCTGACCTCCTGCTCTTTGTCAGAAATAAAACTAGCCTCCAAACCTGGGCAAGATGATTCTTTGGGGTACCAGTCCCCTATCTTCTGGATCTGCTGGCTTTCTGAATAAAGGCTCTATATTTTGCCCCATTACTCATCTCTCAATATATTGGCCTATGATGCAGAGAGCAGTATGAGCTTGGACTCAGTAACACTCAGCATACCTAAAATTTGCAGTTCCACTGAGCTCTTCACTAGTGATGCTGCGCTTAGTCACTCAGTTATGTCCGACTCTGTGACACCATGGACTGTAACCTGCCAGGCTCCTCTGTCAATAGGGATTCTCCAGGCAAGAATAATGGAGAGGGTTGCCATGCCCTCCCCTTGAGGGGATCTTCCCAACTCAGGGATAGAACCTAGGTTTTCTGCATTGCAGGTGGATTCTTTACCATCTGAGCCACCAGGGAAGCCAACTACAGGACTAAACTGAAATAATGTATTATTTTAGGACACTTCCAAAGTAATAGAAATCCTTGCATTGTTTATTCTTAGGTACACTGGCAATCACTGGGCATGTTCTTTATTCTCTTTGGTCTCTGTGCTAAACTGTGAGATGCAAAATCATTGCCACATGAACTGTCCTATTCAACAATCAGACACAGTAACACTGACAAGGCAAAGGAATCACTCTGGTGGTACAGGACACAACAAAGGGAAGCATAATTATAGTACCTACAATTTTTTAATAACAAAGAGGGGGAGTGTACAGGGGAACAGATAACAAAACTGAGATGACAAGCATGGACTAGAATCATATGGAATGGGCTGGGACATATAGCCACCCCAAGGCAGACAGGTTGAAAGATTCAAGCAGAGGGATCAGTTCAGTTCAGTTCTGTCGCTCAGTTGTGTCTGACTCTTTGCGACCCCGTGAATCGCAGCATGCCATGCCTCCCTGTCCATCACCAACTCCCGGAGTTTACTCAAACTCATGCCCATCAAGTTGATGACAAGGTTCCATAAATCCTAGTCACAAGTTCACAGAAGGAAGGATCAAAGCAAAGGCTGCTATTGCATAGAGAACCCTTGTGAATAGAGCATAATTCATTTGTGAGCTGCTTCTGCTGCTTCACATGATCACCAGTGGCCCTCAGCCACAACACATAACAGGGAAGAACACGTCTGATCCCATATTAGGTTTATTTATTTTAATCTTTGTATTCTATTGATTCTGTTTCAAGTTAAAAATGTTGCATGTAGCCTGAAAAATATAGCATAACCTGAAATATATAGGATAGCCCATTTTCAAGGCTCTGACCTTTAAGGGTATAATATTTTTTGATTCATATGGAAAAAGAAAGTTACAGGAACATTGTTACCTGTCTTAAGTGAACAGCTCCAAGAATAAACAATTCCTGTGCCAGGAAATTTGCCACAACTAACCACACCTCTCCCTCATCTTGCCTTTAAAAAGGCTTTGCTGAAATGCTTTGAGGAGTTCAGAGATTTTTTGTGTGTTTTTGCTTGAGCCTCCATTCTCCTTGTGGTCCTATAATAAAACATTCTCTGCTCCAAACTCGGATTTTTTGGTATTGTTTGGTTTCACTGTGCATCGAGCACATCAACTTGGGTTTAGTAACAACACAACTGAAAAAGTGTTCTCATAGTGAGACATTTAAATAACACTGTCAAAATTGGAGAGCCACTATCCCCTGACCTGCAACTAGCTGTTATTTTGTTTAAAATTAAAGATTTATCATGTTTTTATGTTTGGGAAATTAAACACTCTTTGCTAATGATACTATCTGGGCACAGTCTACAGAGCTTAGTGCCAGAAGGCCAGCAAGGGAATCACAGTAGATTACTCCAGTGACCATTTCAACAAGGAGTAAATGTAAAACAAACTATAGGAAGCAAGACCTTGACATTTGTGTGGGAACCCACTGCTGCACTAAGTGATCGATCTAAGTATTAATATTAATTGAGTGACTTCACTTTCTTTTCTTTCTTTTTTGGCTTATGGGTGAGTGGGGGCAGTGTTCCTGAGCCAGGCCACTATGTATATCTATAATAACAAAAGCAGCAGCTGCAAATGGCAAATAAGAGTTAAAGTCACAGAAGCAGAATCAGTATGGAGTCAAATTTTTTCTTTTAAGTTTTCCTTTACAATCACCAATATTATCATATAGGTCATGGGACTTAAGTGTGATACAGTCAGTCAAATTACCCCTTGGGCAGCAGGATATTAAATCATCAGGAAACATGTTAACTCTCAGTTTTTCCTTCCTTTGGGAACCTCACAAAAGACTTGGTTTCCTCCACTTTGACTACAAGCATTTACTTGTGTGCTTTTTGAAGTTACTTAAAATCCTTGAGTTCCAAAAAGACAGGTTGTGTTACTTACTTCTCTATCTCCAAAGCTTAGCAAAGGTAGGGGATACTGAGTAATGTTTATTGTCTATTGGGGGAATTTTAAGACTCTGAATCAATCAGTAGAATTATCTAAGATAGATCAGAAAAGTTGACTTAAGTTAATGTGCTTTCATTGCACATATTTGTGTTTATTTGTTTTTTCATTTGAGAGATTTTTCCTAAATGAACTGAAAAAAAAGAAGAGTAAACAGATCTCATTCTTTTCAACTAACAT
Organism: Capricornis sumatraensis; assembly: GCF_032405125.1. NCBI lineage: Eukaryota > Metazoa > Chordata > Mammalia > Artiodactyla > Bovidae > Capricornis > Capricornis sumatraensis. The sequence continues at coordinate 120,826,778 of NC_091071.1, read as the reverse complement.
TTGTTTTAAAATTTTTATTGGAGAATGGTAGCTTTGCAACGTTGAGTTAGTTTCTACTGTAAGGCAAATTAGCTATACATACACATATATCTTCTCTCTTTTGGACTTCTTTCCCATTTAGGTCACTACAGGGCATTGAGTAGAGTTCCTTGAGCTACAGAGTAGGTCCTCATTAGTTATCTATTGCATACATAGTACCAATAGTTTACATATATTAATCCAATTAACTAAATTGGGATTTAGTTAAATGTTTATTTTTTTCTTATTCTTAAGAAATTTCTGGGCCACAATCTACTCATCTACAAAAATGAAAGAGTTGCAATGAATGATCTTGTAGGTTTATCCAGTGATAAAATACTCTGATTTACAAAGTGAAATTCTAAGCTTACATGGGGGCCTCCAAGCCTGCAGGTATGACTACCACCACCCCATTTTTCTATTTCTCCAGGACTTGCATGCTATAAACTTGGCTTTGAGGTTCCCTATAATAAGGCCATATGGGCCTTGAGCATGCCAAGGATGAAATATACAACTCTGGGGTCTCTACCATGTGTGATAAATGGCCCCAGATGATGAGATAAAAAACAAAAAGGGCGGCTGAGGCTGGGATGACAAAGAGATTTATTTGGGGAAAGAGAATATGACTTCAACTCTGAGGCTGATGAATTGTGGATGACACCACTTGGCAATAATTAACCAAATAGAAGCAAGTCTTTTCTGTGGAAAGAAGGTAACCGGAGATAAAAAATGATGGTGGTAATTTTCAGTGAGGGAAGCCTGACAGATCATTATACCTTATCAGAATTTATAATGCTTTTTAAAATTAATTAGTGTTCCATTTTTTTTAAAGGAAATTAAAATAGAAGCCCCCAGACAGAAGTCCATTTAGCCTGAAGTCTCCCGATGGTCTGATGGAAATGCTGGAACATTTTGGGACCTAGTATATAAAAATGTTTACTTCCTTCTTTAAGGCACAGGAGGGATGTGGCCCTGAATAAGGAGGAAAGGTAAAATAGGGAGAAGTTTGATAACTAGGTTACATGTCAAATAAGGGCAATGATGAACACAGCTAACACTCTTTGAAAGTTTATTGTACGCCAAGTATTATTTAAAATAATTTGCATAAATGAAATGAGCACTATTATTATACTTCTTCTCATAGAAAAATAAACTGTGATCATAGAGGACCCAAGATTGCCGAAGATAATAACGAGGGTGATAAAGCTAGGTTCAGATCTCTGGTGGTTTTAGTGTAGAGCCCATTCATTTATTATTACCATAGTAATATTAAATCCATTTGCTTGATACTGAAAGTCCTCAAGATTAACAACCACAGACACAAATATGACAATGCTGACTAAAATGAACTGACTCTCAGGATTAGAAGAGGATTTTGAGATAACAGTTTTAAATTTTGGCTCCACATAACACTTATCTAGGAACAGAAAATAAAATGCTTATACTGTGGCCCTTACAGTAATTATGGTTTGTTGGAATATAGCCAGAGTTGGTATTAATAATTATATGTTCCCAGGTAGTGATTTCTTATGCAGAGTAAGGCTCAAGAACACAGCTCAAAGATCAAGGACTATTAGCCCACGAGCTCTTGGATTGGGCAACAGCTAAACTTTGTCCTTCAACATTGTAATAACATATGCTCAAGAATTTTAGGGTGCTCACTTTGGTCTTTTAAATAAAACTATATTATGGATATTGGAAAAATGAATATATTTTCCCTTTAAAAAAAGTTCCCCGTATCATATGACTAAATTCTTCCAGACACAGAGTGGAAAGTCCAAGGAGATAGGAATGGTACAAATTGTACCACTTTGGGGAAGTTTTTCATTCAACAATTTAATTGCCTTAAATGAAATTGGTCTCATTCTATGTTGAGAATAATATATCTAAGTAGCTGTGGTCCTTAACTTTGTGGAGCCCATAAACTGGTAGATCAGACAGGTAATTTACAAGGAAAGGCACATGTTAATATCTATTAGATATCTATTTATGTGTCTATCTAATGCCCTTCTCCTTCTCTCTTCCAAGATAGGGACAGATATTCTATAGCTAGATCATGATTGCTATGCACTGAATGTCTATATTCTCCCAAAATTCATAAATTCACATATTGAAACCTAATCCACACTGAGACAGTATTTGGAGGAGAGGTCTTTGGGAGGAGACTAGGTCATGAGGATGGAGTCCTCATGAATGAGGTTAGTGTCCTTATCAAAGAGACCCAGAGAGTTCCTTCATCCCTTTTATGAGGTGAGGGCTGGTAAGAAAATGACCATCTATGAACCAAGAAGTGAGCCCTCACCAGACACATCATTTGCTGTGCCTTCCTTTTGGACTTTCCAACCTCCAAAACTGTAAGAAATAGGTTTTCTTTTGTTGATGAGTCATTAGGTACATGGTGTTCTGTTCAAATAGACTAAGACACTTATCAATGCTTTGAAAGAAAAGAATGGTAGAAAGAAAGAATGTGCATAATATTATTTAAATTGGGAAGCAATGGCCAGGTATCTGAGAAGATGATAATAAAGCTGAGACTGATTAAGAGATGAACTGAAGAAGTCACAGGGAAGGGGGAGCATTTCAGGTAGAGGGCAGGACAGAAGGCCAATAGGTACTATCTGAGCCCAGAGAGTAAAGGGATATTGTTGGACAGTAAGGCCAGTGAAGCATGCAAGGGCCAGGCCCTACAGTCCAGTTCTTTCTGCACAGGACTTTGGTTTGTTCCTAAGTCAGGCAGAAGCAATTGAAAGGTTTCCAGCAGGAAGTGACTCAGCTCTGTATTTTGAGATGATCCTTCTGGCTGTCACAGAGATGATGGGCCAAAAGAAAAGAGGAGTAAACACAGGATGCTGAGTTAAAAATTCAGGTGATTGAAGATGTAACTGAACTAAGCTTGAAGCTGTGATGACAAAAAGAAATGGATTTATTTGGGATGATTTTTAGATGTAATACTGATAGAACTTGCTATTGAATTTGCTATGGGGAGTAAGAAAAAGGAAAGATTTCAGTAAAGATTCTGTGGTCTGGTGTGTGAGTGGTGTATTTATTGAGATGGCAAAGACCATAAGAAGATACTGAGTGTGGTCAGAGTTGATTAAAAGTTCCCTTTGGGATGTCTTCAATTTGAGCTGTTTATGACATAATCAAATTGAGATATCAATCAAACAGATGAATACGTATTTTTAGAGCTCAGAAGAACTATTTGGCTTAGGATGCAAATTGCCTAATTTATCTAAAGTCAGTTCACCTTTACAAAATTCAGTTTTCCTTTCTACATACTTAGGAATAGTAATTCTTATCCTAGAAGATTGTGTGAGCTTTGGCGTGTGTGTTGGACCACACTGAGCCTCTTAAATGATAGTGGGAGAGGGGGATGTTAATGGTGATGCTAGCGCCATTTCTAATGGCAATTGTTGATTTAATCATGAAATAATTGACACCAATAGGGAAGATAGTAGCTCTCTCTCCCAGGAAGAGTCACCATGAATCACAACTAAGATTGATTCTCCTCATTTTCCCATCTATTCTTCTTACATAGACTCTATAAGAGATGATATATTTTAGACAATTATACATTAATATCTTTGTTTCACACATGCATCTTTATATCATCAACTCAACAATGTAAAAGAACCCATATACTTTATTCACTTGGTTCATTGGCAAGAACGTGCTTAACCAAAGATTAATTAATCTGAAAAATGGTCAGAGAGAGAAAACCAGACCAAAAGCTTAAAAACCAGACACCCTCATTGATAATAGAGGTGACAAAGGGAAAAATTATAATGGAGGAGGTATTCAATAATTCTTAGAGCAATATAACCTAGCAAGCTAGGCTGCTATATATCTATACATGGAAACATGGCATAGCCAGAATTAACTTGACAGACAGCAAGAGGGCATAACTTGTTCAAAATAACTATTTATAAAGCTGTGAAAATTATCTTCTTGGTTCATCATGGATTTACTTAATCCATGGAATTATTTAGCAGTAGTAATCATAATTGGGACTTCACTGGTGGCTGATTGTGAAGGATCTGCCTGCAATGTAGGAGATTTGGGTTCAATCCCTGAGTCAGGAAGATCCCCTGGAGAAGAGAATGGCTACCCACTCCAGTATTCTTGCCTGCAGAATTCCAGGGACAGGGGAGCATGGTAGGTTATAGTCTATAAGATCACAAAGAGTCAGACACGACTGAGCAACGAACACACATAAACACAATCATAATAGGCTGCAAGTCACACAGAGAACATAATCAATCTGATTTCAGTGTTGACTATCTGGTAATTTCCATCTGTAGATTAATCTCTTGGGTTGTTGGAAAAGGGTATGTGATATGACCAGTATGTTCTATTTTCAAAACTTTGTTAGCCTTTGCTCTGCTTCATTTTGTACTCCAAGGTCAAACGTGCCTTTGAGCACGTTTGAGTACCTAACAATTCCAGGTAGCTTTTAACTTCCTACTTTCATATTACCATCCTCTATGATGAAAAGGACACCTTTCTTTGATGATAGTTCTAGAAAGTGTTATAGATCTTCACAGAACCAGTCAGGTTCTGCTCCTTTGGCATCAATGGTAGGGGCATAGACATATTATTCTGATATTGAATGGTTTGCCTTGGAAATGAGCCAAGATCATTCTGTCATTTTTGAGATTGTATTGAAGTACTGCATTGTGGACTCTTCAGTTGACTATGAGGGTCAACTCTTGCCCACAGTAGTAATGGTCATCTGAATTAAATTTGCCATCCTTGTCCATTTTAGTTAACTGATTTCTAAGATGTTGATGTTCACTCTTGCCATTTCCTGCTTGACCACGTACAATTTACCTTCATTCGTGGGTCTTACATTCCAGGTTTATGTGCAATATTGTTCTTTACAGCATCAGGCTTTACTTTCACCACAAGACACATCCACAGCTGAGCATTGTTCCTGCTTTGGCATAGCCAAAGCTCACTCTTACTTGAGTTATTAGCAATTGCCCTTCCCTCTTCCCCAGTAGAATATTGGACACATTCCAAACTGAGGGGTTCATCTTCTGGCATCATACATTTTTGCCTTTTAATACTGTTCATGAGGTTTTTCAGGCAAGAATACTGGAGTGGACCATTTCCTTCTTCAGTGGACCATGTTTTGTCAGAACTCTTCATTGTGATTCATCTGTCTTGGGTGGCCCTGTATGGGGTGGCTCACAGCTTCATTAAATAACCCAAACCCTTTGCCACAAGGTTGTGATCCAACAACATGAGATGACTCTCCACATGGACATAACCAGATGGTCAGTGCTGAAATAGCACTGATTATTTTCTTTACAACCAAGAGTGGAGAAGCTCTCTCTGGGGAAGCCAGTAAAATAAGACCAAGTTCTGACTGTGGCTCAGATCATGAGCTCCTTTTTGAAAAATTCAGGCTTAAATTGAAGAAAGTACGGAAAACCACTGGGCCATTCAGGTATGACCTAAATCAAATCCTTTTTGATTATACAGTGGAGATAAAGAATAGATTCAAGGGATTTGATCTGGTAGAGAGAGTGCCTGAAGAACTATGGAAGGACATTCATAACATTATGCAGGAATCAGTGACCAAAACCATCCCAAAGAAAAAGAAATTTAAGAAGGGATAGTGGGTATCTGAGGAGGCTTTACAAATAGCAAAGGAAAGAGAAGCAAAAGCAAGGGAGAAAGGGAAAGATATATCCAACTGAATTCAGAGTTCCCAAGAATAGCAAGGAGAGATAAGAAAGCTTTCTTAAATGAACAATGCAAAGAAACAGAGGAAATAATCGAATGGGAAAAACTAGAGATCTCTTCAAAAAAACATCAAGAAAACATTCATTCAAGGATGGGCATAATAAAGGACAGAAATGGTAAAGATCTAACAAAAGCAGAAGAGATTAAGAAAAGGTGGCAAGAAAACACAGAAGAACTGTTCAAAAATGTCCTAGTGACCCAGGTAACCATGATGGTGTTGTCACTCACCTAGAGCCGGACATCCTGAAATGTGAAGTCAGTGGGCATTAGGAAGCGTCACTATGAGCAAAGCTAGCTGAGATGAAAGAATTCCAGCTGACCTATTTAAAATCCTAAAAGATGATGGTGTTAAAGCACTCAATATGTCAGCAAATTTGGAAAACTCAGCAGTGTCCAGAGGACTGTAAAAGGTCAGTTTTCATTCTAATCCCAAAGAAAGGCAATGCCAAAAATTGTTCAAAATACCATACAATTGCACTTATTTCACATGCTAACAAGGATATGCTCAAAATCCTTCAAGCTAGGCTTTAGCAGTATGTGAATAGAGAACTTCCAGATGTACAAGGTGGGTTTAGAAAAGGCAGAGGAACAAGAGATCAAATTGCCAACATTTGATGAATCATAGAGAAAGCAAAGGAATTCCAGAAAAAATATCTGCTTCTGTTTCACTGACTATACTAAAGCCTTTGACTGTGTGGCTCACAACACATCGTGGAAAATTATAAAAGAGATGGGAGTACCAGATCACCTTACCTGTCTCCAGAGAAACCTATATAAAGATCAATAAGCAATAGCTAGAACTGGACATGGAAAAACTGACTGCTTCAAAATTAGGAAAGGAGTACAACATGGCTATATATTGTCACCTTGCTTATTTAACTTCTATGCAGAGTACATCATACAAAATGCTTGGCTGGATGACTCACAAGCTGGAATCAAGATTTCTAGGAGAAATATCAACAAACTCAGATATGCACATGATACCACTCAACAGGCAGGAAGTGAGGAAGAACTAAATAGCTTCTTGATGACATGAAAGAGGAGGGTGAAAAAGCTGGCTTGAAACTCAACACTGAAAAAAACTAAGATCATGGGATCCGGTCCCATCACTTCATGTCAAATAGAAGGGGAAAATGTAGAAGCAGTGACAGATTTTCTGTTCTTGGGCTCCAAAATCACTGTGGATGGTGACTGCATACATGAAATTTAAAAATGCTTGATGTAAGAAAAGTTATTACTAACCTAGAGAACATATTAAATAGCAGAAACAACACTTTGCCAGCAAAGGTCTGTATAGTCAAAGCTATGATATTTCCAGTAGCCAAGTATGAAATGAGAGTTGGATTGTAAAGAAGGCTGAGTGCTAAAGAACTAGTGCTTTCAAACTGCGGTGCTGGTGGAGACCCTTGAGAATCCCTTAGACAACAAGGAGATCAAACCAGTCAATCCTAAATGAAATCAACCCTGAATATTCACTGGAAGGACTGTTACTGAAACTGAAGCTCCAATACTTTCACCACTTGATGCGAAGATCCAACCTATTGGAAAAGACCCTGGTGCTAGGAAAGATTGAAGGCAAAATGAGAAGGGGCTGGCAGAGGATGTGATGGCTAGATACCATCACCAACTCATTGGCCATAAATGAGAGCAAACTTATCTGGGCTTCTCTGATGACTCAGCAGGTAAAGAATCTGCCTGCCTGCAATGTAAGCAACACAGGAGATGTGAGCTCAACCCCTGGCTCAGGAAGATCCCCTGGAGGAGGAAATGGCAACCCACTCCAGTATTCTTGCCTGAAAAATCCCATGAACAGAGGATCTTCACAGACTAGGGTCCAAAGGGTTGCAAAGAGACGAACACAACCAAGTGCACACACATATACACACACACACACACACACACACACACACACACACACACACTGGGAGATAGTGGAGGACAGAGAAGCCAGTCATGTTACAGTCAATGGAGTGGCAAAGAGTTGGTTAGGACTTAGTAACTGAACAATATCAACCACAAATTATAACAGGGAAGACTTTGTGTTTTGGTCTTTGTTGGGTAACCACATTACCCTACTCTTGAACATAGAGATTCTGGAAGTTGCAGGGAAGTGAGATTCCAGAGACCATGAGAAAGGAAGTGAAAGCAAGAGCAGACAGAGATATGAATCTGAGATGGCCCCTGCCTGGTAGAGAATATGATTTATGTTTCTAAAAAATGCAACATGTAGTGGCAATTATAGAAATGTCCTCTATGGATCTACACCCATATTAATACTAGTTGTATTACTTACTGAGCCCCGACACTTTGCTAGATACTCTGCTCCATGCTTGTTGCATCCAAACTCAAAAATGATATAGTCAGTAATTGCTATTGTTACTTACAGATGAAAAACAGAGTGGCTCAAAGAAGCCAAGAGGGTTTGCTGGAATTTTCATCTTTTGAAGAGCAGACCATGCATTCAACTGTTCATATCTGAACACACAAAAAGGAATCTGTTGCTCTGAATGTCATTGTGATCATAGCAAAAAGATGGCCCTGGGGACCTGAAGCAAAGGGAACCTTGGGAATGTGGAACCCTTGTCCTGTCATTTATGAAGAGAATGCAGGCAATTAAAAAGTAAAGATTTTAATGACATAAATACTTAGGAAAAAACAAACATGTTACTAAAAACAGAATACACCAGAAGGGGCTGAGGAGTCTTCAAAGACCTTCAACTGAAGAACTGCAACCATGATATTCTCAATTATTCAATAAGAAAAGAGTGATGTAATAAAGAAACCCATGTATAAGGAAGACTCTAATAAGCTTATGATTTTAAGTACCTATAAAATACATAGAAGAAAAAGGAGAGCCTGTTAAAAAGAGTACTATAATTAAAAAATAAATAAATAAAAAACTTTAATAATAAGTAAGGATGGTTAGGCTTTTAAGCCAAAACATTACATATCCAGGGGGCATATAGCAGTTGTCAGGCACTGATCTGGGTCTCAGATAGCAGAGTTAGGTCATGATTCCATCCTTGTCTCTAAAGAGACTAGTTATTAGTCAAGGAAGCACCAGGAAATTTTAATATAATAAGACCCAGAATTGAAGCTCATAAAATGTGGCTACATGATAGAGTCTGGGAGTCAGAAAGCAGGTGACATTTGATCTAGGAGGTGAATGGTTATCAGGAGTCATTCTAGTGAAGGAGAATAAAAATATTTCAGGAAAAAAAAAAAAAAAGCAGCAGCTTTGTACAGCAAGCCCAGTATATCCAGAGAAAACTCTAATTCAAAAAGATACACGCACTCCTATGTTCACAGTGAAAGTGAGTCACTCAGTCATGTCTGACTCTTTGCGACCCCATGAACTAAACAGGCAATGGAATTCTCCAGGCCAGAATACTGGAATGGGTAGCCTTTCTCTTCTCCAGGGGATCTTCCCAACCCAGGGATCGAACCCAGGTCTCCCAGCTTGCAAGTGAATTCTTAATCAGCTGAGCCACCAGGGAAGCCCAGGAATACTGGAGTGGGTAGCCTATCCCTTCTCCAGCGGATCTTCCCAACCTAGATATTGAACTGGGGTCTCCTGCATTGCAGGCGGATTCTTTACCAACGAAGCTATCAGGGAAACCCCCTATGTTCATAGCAGCACTATTTACAATAGCCAGAATATGAAGCAACCTAAATATTCATCCACAGATAAGTGGATAAAGAAGATGTGGTGCATATATACAATGAAATATTACTCACCTATAAAAAATAATGAAATAATACCACACAGCAACATTGATGAACCTAGAGATTATGATACTAAGTGAAGATGACAAATAGAGAATGTTAAATATCATAATATCACTTACATATGGAATTTAAAAGATTATACAAATAAACTTATTTACATAAAAAAGTTTATTTATGTCATTTATTTTTATATTCTATATATAAGTGATATCAAATAAACCTATTTACAAGACAAAAATGGGCTTCCCTCATGGCTCAGTGATAAAGAATCTGCCTGCCAATGCAGGAGATGAAGATTTGATCCCTGGGTTGGGAAGATCCCCTGGAAAAGGAAATGGCAAACCACTCCAGTACTCTTGTTTAGGAAATCCCATGGACAGAGGCACCTGATGGGCTATATAGTCCATGGGGTTGCAGAAGAGTCAGAAATGACTTATCAACTAAACAGCAACACCACCAACAAAAAAAATATACTCAGCAGACATAGAAAACAAAATTATGGTTACCAAAGGGGAAAGAGGGGATAAATTAGGAATTTGGGGATTAATATATACATGTTATTATATATAAACTAGATAAACAACAAAGTCCTACTATATAGGATGGGGAGCTTTACTCAATATCTTGGAATAACTTATAAGGAAAAAGAAGCTTAAAAAGAATATATGTGTGTAGTTGAATTACTTTGCTCTATACCTATACCTGAAGTAACACAACACTGCAGACCAACCATACTTCAATAAAAATTTTAAAAATAAATAAAAATTTAAAACATAGAATCAGGTGAGAAACTCACAGTCTGGGCAGGGAACTATACATGTGTACTTAGTGGGAGCTGAGTAAAGGAAATGCAGCAAATCAGAGGGGAGTGGAGTATGAAACCACTTGAGAAGCATGGAGTTTTCCAAAGACTGTGAGTAGCACTTGAAAGGAGCAAATCAATACTCATTTCAGAAAGGTCTTGATGAGGGAGATCATCAGAGAAGCTCCTGAAATAGCAAGTGAAGAAAGATGGGGGACCATTTTGCAAGTGATAAGCAATCTGGACACAGGGGATCTAGTGACAGGGCCCATAAAAGAAATCCTAAGGCATGGGCTGTTTGCCAGAAGAAGAAAGACAAACAAACGACAAAACAAAACACATGTAAAAAAGAGTGGGTATATGTATGTGTACGACTGATTCATTTTGCTGTACACCTGAAATGAACATAACATTGTAAATCAACCATAGGTCAACAAATTTTTTTTTTAATCCCACTTGGGGCAGACTCTGTCATGCTGACAGATGACTGAAAGACAAACTCTTCAGTTCCCAGTCTGGTTTGATTCTCCAATTGGAGAATGTTTTCCAAATTGGAAAGCAGAGACTTTCTCAGGGAGGCAGTGTAGGCTGAGACATTAGAAAAGAGGAAGGGCTCTCTCTTATTAACACTTTTCCTCCTGCAGGCCCGATGAAGTCTATTTTCTTTCTGAAAGAAGGTATAGACAACATGGGAAATGTAAGAGGAGAAAGAGGCAAAGGTCTGCACTGCACACTGTCTTTCTGTGGCTCCAGGGCATGAAATAAAGGAATATCTAGCTTTCGTCTGTTTCCCTATGCACCAGTCCTTCCTGCTGCCTGAGACTCCTTTCTGTCAAGGAAGTGACTACCAATGTTTGAGACTCAGCTGAGGCAAGAGGGTGTCTCCTAACTCTTTCTAATGCCAACAGTAACACTTGCTTCCTTTCTCCTTTTGGCCTCCCTTGGCCCTAACTGCAGGCATAAAATTAAAAGAAGCTTGCTCCTTGGAAGGAAAGCTATAACAAACCTAGACAGCATATTAAAAAGCAGAGACTATGGGGTCTATGGGTGTCTATGGGGTCGCACAGAGTTGGACACAACTGAAGTAACCTAGCATCAGCAGCAGGAAGAGACAGATGTTAAAAAAATTACACAAATAGTTTATGAAATGCAATCATAAAGAATGCTCCAAAGGAAACATATAGGACTTAAGCCCAGTGGGGTTTTCACTGACAGTTCAGTGGATAAGATTTTGTGCATTCACTGTAAGGGGTACATTGGTCAGGGAACTAAGACCCCACATGACATGCATGCAGTGTGCCCCCAAAAAAAAATTTAATAAAAAAAAGAAGTCCAGAAAAGGTCTTATCTTCCTCAAAACCCAAGAGCTTTGTATGATTTGTGGTAGAGCTTAAGTGCTAAGTGAACATTATCAATTGAATAAATAGATGATCGACTTAATGAATTCCAAAATGGTAAAACCTTATCTTAAGAAATTATTGAACTTAAGATATCTACCAATCTTTAGCAACACACTCAAATGGAATTTTGAGAAAAAGATTTATGAGACCAAATGTATATATATATATATACATATATATATATATCAGTTCCATAGAATCTACAGTGGGCATATTCATACATACCATGAAATTTCAGAATAATAACATGGTCGCCCATGCTGAGATAATAAGACTGATAAAACACAGATATTTATTGGATACAGATTTGTTTTTAATGCACGCTGGCACTTAATCGGCAAAGTGCCTGCCCTCATGGGACTTATATTTGGTGCAGGGTCTTGAAAAGCAAACAATCAACAAGCCAGAACAAACAGACAAGATTCTGGTTTGTGCAAGGCACCAGGAAGAAAATAAAATCATGTTGTATAACCATGGGTTAATGTTTGGTGCAGAGAAATTAGTACAGGTGACTTGGAAGAGGCGATCAGAGAGGCTAAGTGGTGATATTAGAATTAAGAATCACATTGATTGAAGGAGATGACCATGTAAACCCTGTGAAAAACTGTCCTGTGCCTAAGGAACAGAAAGTGCAAAGATCCTTATGTAGGAAAAACCTGATGTATTTCAGGAATAGAAAGAAAGCCTGCATGGATGGAAAGAAGGAAAAGGAAGTGAAAAGGGTAGGCATGGGACAGTCAATAAGGGATTTTAAATGCCAGTCAAGTGCTTCAATTTTAAGTGAAGGAGGCAGAACAATGATATACTTTTATTTCTTATTGATAAAGATCACTTTGGCTACTGCATGAAAAACAGGTTTATGGAAATCCTGACAGGAGCAGGAACTGCAGGTAGGAGTCTATTTAAATACTCTGGGTGAGACTGGAAGAGGCTGTTACTCAGGAAAGTAGGATAAGTACATGGATTTAAGATATGTCTTGGTGGATGGAACCAGGGAGTGTTTCTATGAACTGTGTAGATGAGGATCAAGGAAGGAGAAATTGAGGCTGCTTCCTAGGTTTCTGTTCTAGCAAATGACTGAATCATTCCATTTGTTAAGACAGGAGATGTGAAACAGCAAGTTGTTAAGAGAATGGTAATCAAGAATTCTGTTTTTACTGTAATAAACTTGAGAGACGTACTAGACTTTCAGGAAGAGATGGCTAGTTTATTGCATATATAATTCCAGGGGTCAGTCTAGGAGGTACATATGTGGAGGTGATCAGCATCTAGATGGTATTTAAATTCATGGAACCCTATAAATTTAGCTGGGCATTGGTGGAGAAAATCATAATTCAAAAAGATTCATGAACCCTAATGTCCATAGCAGCACTATTTATAATAACCAAGACATGGAAGCAACCTAAATGTCCATCAACAGATGAACAGACAAGGAAGATGTGGTAGATATATACACTGGAATATTACTCAACCATAACAAGAATGAAATAATGCCATTTGCAGCAACATGGATGGCCTTAGAGATTATCATACTAAGTGAAGTAAGTAAGAGAAAGAAATCATATGATATCAGTTATATCTGGATTTTTTTTAAATGATGCAAATGAACTTAATTACAAAACAGAAATAAACCCACAGACATAGAAAAAAAAAAAAAAAACCATGGATACCACAAGGGGAAAAGGAAGGGAGGGATGAATTAGGACTTTGGGATTAACAAATACATTCTGCTATGTATAAAACAGATAACCAAGAAGGGTCTACTGTATAGCACAAGGAAGTGTACTTAATATCTTATAATAATCTATAAGGGGAAAGAACCTGAAAAAGATTATATATGTATACATACATATATGTATATGTACAAATATCTATATCTATCTAAATTTTATATACACACACACACATATATATATATATATATATGTAAAACTGGGTCACTTTTCTATACCTGAAACACAACATTATAAATCAACTAAACTTCAATAAATTTTTAAACAAAGAAATAAAGTAGAAGTCCTGAGATAGAACCCTGAGATGGTAGAGGGGCATGTAAGATAAAAGAGGAAGCTGGGTTTCTAAAAAATGGAAATAGTGAATTGAACCAAATACTGCTGAGACATGAGTGTAGTGAGAAAACTGACCATTGGATCTTAGCTACAAAGAGGTCACTGGTGGTATTAACTGAAAGAGTTTCTGTAGAGCAATTTGCATGAGTCTCCCCAGAAAAATAGAACAAGTAGATTCTGTATATTGAAAGATTCATTGCAAAGAACTGATTTATATGATTGTGGGGGCTGGCGAGGCAAGTCTGAAATTCATCTGTAAAGACATGCTGTCAGTAGCAGCAGGCTGGACACTTTTCTTGGCAGGAGTTGCAATTGAAGTGCACAGGTAGGAATTTTTAATAGAATGGGAAAGACTAGAGATCTCTTCAAGAAAATTAGAGATACCAAGAGAACATTTCATGCAAAGATGGGCTCAATGAAGGACAGAAATGGCATAGACCTAACAGAAGAAGAAGATATTAAGAAGAGATGGCAAGAATACACAGAAGAACTGTACAAAAAAGATCTTCACAACCCAGATAATCACGATGGTGTGATCACTCACCTAGAGCCAGACATCATGAACTGTGAAGTCAAGTGGGCCTTAGAAAGCATCACTACGAACAAAGCCAGTGGAGGTGATGGAATTCCAGTTGAACTATTTCAAATCCTCGATGATGCTGCAAAAGTGCTACACTCAATATGCCAGCAAATTTGGAAAACTCAACCGTGGCCACAGGACTAGAAAAGGTCAGTTTTCATTCCAATCCCAAAGAAAGGAAATGCCAAAGAATGCTCAAACTACCACACAATTGCACTCATCTCACATGCTAGTAAAGTAATGCTCAAAATTCTCCAAGCCAGGCTTCAGCAATAAGTGAACCATGAACTTCCTGATGTTCAAGCTGGTTTTAGAAAAGGCAGAGGAACCAGAGATCAAATTGCCAACATCTACTGGATCATGGAAAAAACAAGAGAGTTCCAGAAAAACATCTATTTCTGCTTTATTGATTATGCCAAAGCCTTCGACTGTGTGGTCAAAATAAACTGTGGAAAATTCTGAAAGAGATGGAAATACCAGACCACCTGGCTCTCCTCTTGAGAAACCTGTATGCAGCTCAGGAAGCAGCAGTTAGAACTGGACATGGAACAACAGACAGGTTCTAAATAGGAAAAGGAGTACGTCAAGGCTGTATATTGTCACCCTGATTATTTAACTTATTTAACTTATATGCAGAGTACATCATGAGAAACGCTGGGCTGGAGGAAGCACAAGCTGGAATCAAGATTGATGGGAGAAATATCAATAACCTCCGATATGCAGATGACACAGAGCCTCTTGATGAAAGTGAAAGAGGAGAGTGAAAAAGTTGGCTTAAATCTCACCATTCAGAAAACTAAGATTATGGGATCTGGTCCCATCACTTCATAGCAATTAGATGGGGAAACAGTGGAAACAATGGCTGACTTTATTTTTCTGGGCTCCAACATCACTGCAGATGGTGACTGCAGGCATGAAATTAAAAAACGCTTACTCCTTGAAAGGGAAGTTATGACCAACCTAGACAGCATATTAAAAAGCAGAGACATTACTTTTTCAACAAACTCCGTCTAGTCAAGGCTATTTTTTTTCCAGTGGTCACGTATGGATGTGAGAGTTGGACTATAAAGAAAGCTGAGCACCGAAGAATTGATGCTTTTGAGCTGTGGTGTTGGAGCAGACTCTTGAGAGTCCCTTGGACTGCAAGGAGATCCAACCAGTCCTGAGTGTTCATTGGAAGGACTGATGTTGAAGGTGAAACTCCAATACTTTGGCCACCTGGTGCAAAGAGCTGACTCATTTGAAAAGACCCTGATGCTGGGAAAGATTGAGGGAAGGAAGAGAAGGGGACGATAGAAGATGAGATGGTTGGATGGCATCACCGACTCAATGGGCATGGATTGGTGATGGACAGGGAGGCCTGGCGTGCTGTGGTCATGGGGTCACAAAGATTCGGACACAACTGAGCGACTGAACTGAACTGAATGGAAAAATTCAGTTCTGTCTTAAAACTTCTCAACTGACTGAATCAGCCCATAGATTATCAAGCATAGCTCCAAATGATGTCAATGTTAAACTCATCACAGCAACACCTGGACTGCAGTCTAGCGGAATCACTGTGGCCTGAAACCTACCAAGCTGACACATGAAACTGACACCATGTGCCTCAAGATGTACCAAACAGTTGCAGTGTAATCAGTAACTAAAGACAAGCTTTTGGGAGAAGCTATTTTGCCCAGAGCATGGGAGAGGAGAAGGATAGATAGATAAATAGAGCCATTGGGCTTTTGTAGTTGTTTTGTTTTATGACTTATGCAGCAAAGTTTTATGTTTATAAGAATGAACCAGTAAAAAAAAGGACAAGATGATTTTGAAAGGGAATTTTTGATCCAGAGGACATGCTGAGATTTTAGTTTTATAGACTAACTAAGAGTCAGATGGGTGTTCTTTTTTCCCAAAGGGTAAAGCACCAAAGCCCCAGGACAAGTGATGGAAGAATACAGTGTGCCAGCTGGACGATCATCCCAGACAAAGGCATTCTCCATCCAAAAGCTGCCTAAGGGGGTGCAACTTCCCACCACTCACACTGTGCACCTAAAGGTAATTTTTCTCCTTACAGCAGGGATCCCCAACCTCCAGCCCACAGACCTGTACCTCCTGTCACCTCCTTTCAGATCAGTAGCAGCATTAGATCAGACACAAAGTATACAAAAGTGCTGTGTAATGGAGGGAACTTAAAGCTGGTGCTCTGTGACAACCTAGAGAGATTGGAAGGAGGTTAAAGAGGGAGGGGGCATGTATATGTCTGTGGCTTATTCATGTTAACGTTTGGCAGAAACCACACAACATTGTGAAGTAATTATCTTTCAATTAAAAATACAATTTT
The DNA here is from genome assembly GCF_032405125.1 of Capricornis sumatraensis. Lineage (NCBI taxonomy): Eukaryota > Metazoa > Chordata > Mammalia > Artiodactyla > Bovidae > Capricornis > Capricornis sumatraensis. The sequence continues at coordinate 120,810,103 of NC_091071.1, read as the reverse complement.
AAAAAATTTGGGTCAATATTTGAAAAAAAAAAAAAAGCAATCCTCTTGAATCATCTCAAAACCATCCCCCCAGCTCTGGTCTGTGGACAAATTGTATTCCGCAAAACTGGTCCTTAGTGCTAAAAAGGGTGGAGACTACTGCCTTAGAAGATGTATTTACTTGATGCAGAGCTTTCCTGGAAAAGATTCCTTGGAAAGAAATCTTGGTAGGATGAGACTATCTCAAAGTCAGGAGCTCTTTTCTTGCTCAAGATCTGGGCTTTAGCCAAGCTGAGAACCTTACTGTGGACACTTTTCTTTTCTTTTCTTTTTTTTCCAGTGTATTTATTTTATTGGACGCTAATTACTTTACGATATTGTAGTGGTTTTTGCCATACACTGATATGAATCGGCCACGGGTGTACACGTGTTCCCCATCTTGATTCCCCTCTCCCACCTCTCTCCCCATCCCATCTACTGGGTCATCCCAGTGCACCAGCCCTGAGCACCGTATCATGCATCGAACCTGGACTGGCGATCTGTTTCACATATGATAATAAACACATTACAGTGCTGTTCTCTCAGGTCATCCCACCCTTGCCTTCTCCCACAGAGTCCAAAAGACTGTTCTATACATCTGTGTCTCTTTTGCTGTCTCGCATACAGGGTTATCGTTACCATCTTTCTAAATTCCATATATATGCATTAGTATACTGTATTGGTGTTTTTCTTTCTGACTTACTTCACTCTGTATAATATGCTCCAGTTTCATCCACCTCTTTAGAACTGATTCAAATGTATTCTTTTTAATGGCAGAGTAATATCCCATTGTGTATATGTACCACAGCTTTCTTATCCATTCGTCTGCTGATGGACATCTAGGTTGCTTCCATGTCCTGGCTATTATAAACAGTGCTGTGATGAACATTGGGGTACATGTCTCTCTTTCAATTCTGGTTTCCTCGGTGTGTATGCCCAGCAGTGGGATTGCTGGGTCATAAGGCAGTTCTATTTCCAGTTTCTTAAGGAATCTCGACACTGTGTTCCATAGTGGCTGTACTAGTTTGCATTCCCACCAACAGTGTAAGAGGGTTCCCTTTTCTCCACACCCTCTCCAGCATTTATTGTTTGTAGACATTTGGATAGCAGCCATTCTGACCGGCGTGAGATGGTACCTCATTGCGGTTTTGATTTGCATTTCTCTGATAATGAGTGATGTTGAGCATTTTTCATGTGTTTGTTAGCCATCTGTATGTATGTCTGCTTTGGAGAAATGTCTGTTTAGTTCTTTGGCCCATTTTTTGATTGGATCATTTATTTTTCTGGAATTGAGCTGCAGGAGTTGCTTGTATATTTTTGAGATTAGTTGTTTGTCAGTTGCTTCATTTGCTATTATTTTCTCCCATTCTGAAGGCTGTCTTTTCACTTTGCTTAGTTTCCTTTGTTGGGGCACTTTTCTTAAGAGATGGTTGCCTTGCTGTCATCAGATTATCAAAGGGACAATCACCTGAAAAGAACTACACATGGTGCTCAAGGGTCTCTCTGTTGTTCAGTCTATTATTTAACTTGATGTTCTGAGCCTTTTTGTACAAACATTAAGAGCAATGAACATGGAAAATAGGGACAACTGACAGGACAGAGAAAACAAATGTATGAGGATGTGTAAAAGAGAAATTGAATTATTGCAGCAAAATAGATGGCTGAAGTAGTAATATAAATATGCCTTTTATTTCAGCATGAATGCTTCATGTTTATCCTAAAATAAGCCTCCTTGTGTAATAGGGAAGAACAAATATGACTTCACATTAGATCTTTTAAAAATGAATTAGAACATGTTTCTTTTACTTTAATCTTTGTATTCTATTGCTCAGAGTTAAGAATTTTGCCAATGGTCTGATATATATAGGAGAGCCTGTTCAGGGTTCTGACCTTTTAAGGGTATAACACTTTTCCATTCACATAGAGATACAAAGTTACAGAATAGAGAATAATATTTGTCTTGTTGGAAATTTACAGGAACATTGTTACCTGATCTATGTGGACAGCTATAAGAACAAAGGATTCTGGGACCAAGAGGTTTTCAATAATTAAGCATGCCCCTCCCTTCAGTTCAGTTCAGTTCAGTTCACTTGCTCAGTCGTGTCTGACTCTTTCTGACCCCATGAATCGCAGCACGCCAGGCCTCCCTATCCATCACCAACTCCCGGAGTTCACTCAACCTCATGTCCATCGAGTTGGTGATGCCATCCAGCCATCTCATCCTCTGTCTTCCCCTTCTCCTCCTGACCCCAATCTCTCCCAGCATCAGGGTCTTTTCTAATAAGTCAACTCTTCACATGAGATGCCTCTCCCTTACCTTGCCTTTTAAAGAGTTTTGCCAAATTCTGGGGAGTTCTGGGTTTTTAGACATAAGCAACCAGTTCTCTTGCTTGTCCCTGCAATAAATATTTTTCTCTTCCAAACTCTGACGTTTCTGTTTATTTGGCCTCATTGTGTATTGGGTACACAAACTTGCATTTGGTAATATTAGTTGTGACAACTGTTATCAAGAGAAGAGGTAACATGGGAATCTGGATGCCCCAGAGATCCTGGGTTAGAAAACACCCATGTCCTCACACTAGATGTCTATACTTTTTGATAGAAGGGCTGGAATGCAAGGCAGCTTCTCCTTGATTTAATGGTTTGTTGGAGCATCTGTTTTAAGCACATTCTTTCTAAAAGTGCTTGTTCAACATAAAGGCAATCTTTTCACAGTTCTAGAGTTCTCCCTATGTTTGTGACCTTCCTTATCTGCAAGATGGAGCTCTACTTTTAAATTCAGCCCAAACAATTCAGAAAAATGGAGTGTCTGCATAATTCCAAGAGAGAAACATCACATATTACACTGAGTTGAAATGTTTCTTCTCTTTCCCTTCTAGAATAAGGAAGGGAAGAGTTTTATAATACTTCATCCCACTCCTGGGAAAGGACTAAAATTATTTTAGTACTGCAAAGGTAAGTGATAGCTCAAACTCCAAGAGTTCTTCATTTTGAACTCTTTTTGTTAAACCCAATCATCTCATCTTCAAACTACTTCATCCCTAAATAAACGTACTTCTACATCTGGGTTGAGTTTCACATTTTCAAATATGCATATGTCATTAAACTATAGAAATGATTTTTAAATGATTGAGATTGCATTCTCAGTGTCAACAATCTGATACAGTGTGGGTATTGCCACTTGCAAACACACACAAGGGCTAATAATTTGTGTGGGTACTTACTATAGGAGCATCCGTAGACTTCAACCCTCATGCCAATCTTTCCACTTGGATTCCACTCCAGGGGAACAAAGCGAATGAACCGGGCTCTCACAGAATGCAGTAACTTGTGGTGCATCACACTGTCAGCATTCATGTTTCCTGCAAATGTCTGTGGGAAGAAATGGAAGCCAGGTGAGATCTGTGACACCGTGGCAGCACTGCCACCTGAGCTTAAGGACCATGAATGGAAATCCAGCCATGCTATTCCATAAAGTCTTGCAAAGAAAATCCTCAATGTCTCAGATCTTCCAAATGAAATCTGACTCTGGTGAAAATTCTGCACTATGTGTTAATTCTGCAATAAATATAAATATTTATATTTATATAATAAATCTAATAATTATTAGTAATTGTGGCACCCCACTCCAGTACTCTTGCCTGGAAAATCCCATGGACAGAGGAGCCTGGAAGGCTTCACTCCATGGGGTCACTGAGGGTCAGACACGACTGAGTAACTTCACTTTCACTTTTCACTTTCATGCGTTGGAGAAGGAAATGGCAACCCACTCCAGTGTTCTTGCCTGGAGAATCCCAGGGACGGGGGAGCCTGGTGGGCTGCCATCTATGGGATCGCACAGAGTCGGACACGGCTGAAGTGACTTAGCAACATGCAATAAATATATATATATATATATATATATATATATATATATATATATACATATATATGAGAGAGAGAGAGAGCTGCTGTACATTATTCTTTAAAAAACTCCTTCCCCAAGATTTTATAAGTAAGTCAATCCTAGTAAGTCACAAGGCATGACACACAAAAGCTTTACTAAGTAAATAACACAATGAAATTCTGATATTCCTAACACTGATAATTACTGTGGTATGGAAGATAACTGAAAAATCTCTTCATGGAGCAAAAGGCTTTTATAGAACCAATTGTTACCATTAATTGAAGCCAATCACTAAGCAAAGACCTTTTCATGATCATTATTGCTATTTAATAGATTAAAAAGAAATCTGAAGCCTAGAGAGAGAAAAAAGAGGATGCAAAATATCTTTAAATCATCTAATTGGTTAGTAATTATTCTATGGTTCAATTTCAAAGTTGTCCTATTCCAAAGCATATGGGTTTTCTATAGCCACTCACTTTTCAACTATTCCATTGTCAGTTGCTACATGAGGGAGAACAGGAGTCTCTGGTTTTTCGGTAATTTATATTCATACTTTCTTGTGAAGGTTAAGCAAAGGAACACACAGCGTGGGAGATAATTGATACACTAAAATTATGCCTCCTAGCCTTCATTTGGATGAATGATTTTTGGGGTACAAATTGGAATCCAAAGATTGGATGGAATCCAAAGTCTCCTACCTAATCATTTTTCCCCACTGGGGTAAAATATGAGTAACATAAAATGTGCTATTTTAACCATTTTAAAGTATATATTTCAGTGGCATAAAGTACAATCACATTATTACGCAACCATCACCCCTATCCATCCCCAGAACTTTCTCGTTATCCCAATTGTACCAAATCTTTAAGGTAGGATGTCAGGCAGCACGCTGATTAGTTTGCTTCATTATGAATCATCACCAGTCTTCTTTTCCAACTCAAGTATTCATGGGTAAAGCCTTCATGCTAATGTTCTATCAACACCAACCAAACCATTGGTTTCTCAAATGGCCAAGAGAATACCAAGTAAAAGGATTTTATGTATGTAACGGAATCCATTTCATTTATTCAAATCTTAACTTTGATAGTATTGTCATAACATCTGTGAATCTAGGGTAATTTGAACAATCTGACATTTCTGCTGTACACAAAACACCCACTGGCTAATAACTCTGACATTAGAAAATTAATATAGTCACTATTATATATCATAAAGTGGCTTATGAAGAACAGAGAAGCTCACTTTCTACTTTGCAGCAAAACTCTGATGCAAGAGAATGATTTGGGGAAGGGGAATTCCTTGAGATTCAAATCTAACTTTCTTCCCCACAGGTTTGTCAAAGATTTGGTCATTGTCTCAATCCAGGAAAAAAAAAAAAAAAAAGGTTCTCTTCAGCAGGCTCATCTTTAGCATGTCCTATTCCAACTTTAGCAACTGATACAGATATAAAACCTCTTCAACCTTTGCCCACCTAGCAAAGACTCTTCCCTGCAGAATGTAGTTCTTTTCAAAGTTTACTTCTTTGATACATGAATTTGGGAGGTGGTTAAAGATTCTGGTGGTTTTTCACTCTTGGATGCCTTGAACATATTTCATGTTTTTCTACAACCAAACTTGGGAGACTTCAATTTAATTCTCTGGATTCCATTAATTGTGTTTCTTACAACCCACTCCCCAAGCATGTAGAGGCTCTGTGTTTTCAGCATCCCATATAAAAACTGAATTTTAAACAGGACTTTATTCACACTGAGGGTGATGGGGGAATCCTTGCCTATGTTCTAAGTGACTTACAGACTGAATATATCTTAAGCTTATATTGAAATCCTGATTGTAAAATTCTAGAAAAAGTTTTATTTGGGGAGCTTGGAATCTTCAGATGCCATGTGTTCTGAAGAGGGAATCCTGGATTCCCATCCAAATGGTCAGCATCATGGCATCATTGTGTAATACGGACAAACAATTTATTCTGTCTGACCCTCACTCCCTTGCAATATTGAGATCTCAACATCTCAACATTTCAAGGTTTCCTACTATTCTAGAGTCATATTGTTTGCAGTTTCATAGTCTCGTGAATACACATCTGAACAGACTCAAGGTCACAAAGTTTTGAGATTTCAAAGTGTGCAGTGCATGATCCCAGAGCCCTCCTAGAGCAGCTGGAACAGTTAGAGACAGAGGCAGATTGAATCTAAAGGAAGTTGCAACCAAACGCTCACCAAGTTCACCAGTTCATCTTCCTACAAGGTCAAAGAAATTCATTGCTTGGCAATACAAGAATTTGTAGGCTGGGATGAAAAGCAAAGAATCTTATTCTCCAGGTGCTTGGATCCCAAGGCCCTACTAAGATGCTTTAAAAATACCACGCTCTCAATGTCAGCTCAGTTGTTGAAGATAGCAACTGAACAACAGTGGAATGACAGGTGACTTCTCTCAGGAAACAATGGAGTCCAACAAATGCTATAAGTATGGAACTCTCAACCTCACACTCTATATCCAGCAAAAATAGCTTTCAGATCTGAAGGGAAAATAATACAATTTCATTTAAACAAAAGCTGTGACAATGTATTATCTATAGATCTCCACTGTTAAGAAGTGTAAAATAAGTTCTACGCTCTAAAGAAACTGATTCCAGATGGAACATTCAGTGTACAAGAAGAGATGGAGAATAAGCAAAGTGGTAAATAGGTGGCTAAATATAAGACTATTTGTATTTCTTTTCTTAAATATTTTAAAAGTCAATACTCAGTTTAAAGGAAAAATAATATACTGTGATGTTGACAGCAAATGTAGAAGTGAACATATGTCAATAAAACCACAAAGGATGGCATGCGGAATGTAGGCTAAAGAGAATTATACTGTTGCAAGGCCATGAGATGATATATAAAATGGTATGTCAATTTGAAGTAAATTTAAATAAGCCAAGAATGCATTAAAATAAACCAAAGAGGTATAATCACAAAGCCAATATAAAAGAAGAAGGAATACTAAAATACGATAACAACAACAGTGAAGCACCAATGCTCATTTAATGTGAAATAAGATAAGAAATGAGAAATGAATAAATACAGAGGAGAAGTTTCAAGGTAGTAAACTTAAAACTTTCCCAGTGGATAATTACATTAAAAGAAACCTGAGTCAAACCTCAGTTAAAGGCATACATTTTCAGGCTAGATAAAAAAGTAAGGCTTATTGATACACTTTTTTGTATAATACTCTTTTTAAAATAAAGACATTGACAGGTTAAAAGTAAAATGAAGGGAAAAGACATTTCATGCAAATAATAGGCACAATAAACCTGGATTTTCTCTATTAGTATCAGACATTGTAAGCTGTATTACAAGATAGGAGAGAGTTTCAAAATTATAAAGGGTCAATTCACCATGAAGACAAAAACACTTAAATGCACATGCACCTACAACAGAGATTCAAAAATAGTCAGTGAGAATAGAAGATTCAACAATATTATCAGGGAACTTGGTTAATTAATGTTCATGGAATACTTCATTGAACGTTGATTATATATTAATTTCAAATGCATGTGGAACATTGACTGAGAGACACTATATCCTACTCAATAAGTCCTGAAGAAACCATAGCTTGTTTTCTTAAAACAATTAAATTAAATTAGGAATTGATAATAATAAATTATCTAGAAAACTTTCAAATATTTAGATGTTTACAAACACACTTTCAAGTAATCCTTAGGTCAACAAGAAACCACAATGGAAATCAGAGAACAATGGAAATTGAATAATGATAGAAATATCATATCAAAATTTGTGCTTCTAATGAAAGCAGTCCTTAGAAGATAATTCATGGCTTTAAAGGTTTTTTCAAAGATATAATAAAAAAGATACAAAATTTAAAATCTAAGTTCCCACTCTGAGATAGAAAAAAGAGTAAATTGAACTCTAAAGAGTGTTAGATTGGAATACTACTAATCCATAAAAGCAGTCCGCTTTTATAAAGGGCACACACTCTTTGATCCTACGCATATGAAGTTCCAGGGGATGCAAACCTAAGCTCTGATGATAGAAATTAGAACAGAAATGTTCTTAATGATCACAGGCAGAAAATGTATAACGGCATTCATCACAATCTGATCATAACATCTTTGTGAGGTAGGAAATCTGTATTATCTTATATTAAAGATGAGAAAACTTAGTTTGGGAGAGAATTTAAGTGGAATCATAAATCATAAGAGATTATCAAGTTGGTACTGGATTATAAAGACTTTAACTAAAGCCCAAGGACCCTTTTTTTGTATTCCAAATAACACCCTTTTATGTCATGTTTCTGAAACCAAAAAATTGCTTGGCCCTCTGCATATTTTACTTTGCCTCACTCTATTTATCATCAGGAAGGTTTTAGCCAGCTTCCTCACTGAAGGAGGCACCCCAGCATACACACACCCACCTACACACACACGTTTAACTTTTCTGAATTTGCAACACATCTTACAATTGTGCAGCCAATAACTATAGGGTCCCCACCTTATCAGGAAACCCCAGAAATCAGAGAAGTTAATTCTGAGCAGCACTTTCACTTTCATGCATTGGAGAAGGCAATGGCAACCCACTCCAGTGTTCTTGCCTGGAGAATCCCAGGGACAGAGGAGCCTGGTGGGCTGCCGTCTATGGGGTTGCACAGAGTCGGACACGACTGAAGCGACGCAGCAGCAGCAGCACCAGCAGCAGCACCAGCAGCAGCACCAGCACCAGCAACACATATATTACTTGTCAGGGGTCTGTTTTGTTCTCACTCCACCACAAGTGGTATTATACTTAGTTTGGGTTCAGGTTTTACACTTTTTCACCATATATATGTTATCATTACTATCTTAAGAAATCACGCATATATATATATATATATATATATATATATATATATATATATATATATGTTACGCATATGGTTCAAAGTTAAAGGAGCTTGACCAGAGGTGTTACGCATATGGTGTTACGCAAATCACGCATATGGTTCAAATCACGCATATGGTTCAAAGTTAAAGGAGCTTGACCAGAGGTGTTAAGGCCCTATGCGCTTATCAAAGAAAACAAGCACACAGAGTGGGTTCTCAATGTGGGGTGAGGGTGAGGGAGTTCTTCTTCCTGGGCAGATAGAAGGAGCCATAGGTAATTGAAGGGAAAGAGGTAGAGTAAGCCTTCAGTTGCTTCATATACCCATTCCTTGACATTAAGCAACATTTTGGTTGACAAATGGAAGATCCTGGTGTCATAATGAAGGTGCAGATGCTATTTTCCTGCTTTGTTAGGCAGCTAATGGAGGGGGCATAAATGGTGAGGCTAAGGGGTACTCCAGCCAGCACTTATCAATGGAGAGTGGACCCATCTGGGTTAGCTGCTATCAGAACATCTCATTTGGAGGCAAGGAATACATCAGGTTGAGTGAATATACTATACTGACAGCTCTGACTGGCAGCTGGATTGCAAGCAGCCAGGTGCCACACAGAAGATGTTGCTATTTTGCCTAACTGCAGTCTGGACAAGAAATAACAGGTACAAGCCCCAAATTCTACCTCAGTAACCTTTAAAGAAAATATCAGGATTTCTCAGGGAGATTTCTTATTTCAAGTCATGGGTCCTGCCAAACATATTACCATGCCCCAGGATCAGGATTAAGAGAAGTGGTAAAAAAAAAAAAAAAAAGGGGGGGGAAAGAAAGGGCATGAGCTTTGGGTGCTAATCTTAACAAATTCTGAGATTCGCTCTGTTGTCCTTGACAAAGCTCTCAGACTATAACTGCCTTGGAAATACAGGTTGCACGTTATTTTAAACTGGGGTGTGTAGCTCAATGTATGGAATGTGTTTTATTTTGTTTTGTTTAATTTGTATAGCAATATAGCTGATTTACAATGTTGTGTTAGTTTGAGATGTACAGCAGTGATTCATATATATATATATATATATATTCTTTTTCAGATTCTTTTCCCTTCGAGGTTATTATGAAAGGTTGAGTAGAGTTCCCTGTGCTATACAGAAGGTCTTTGTTGGTTATTTATTTTATATAGGCTGTTAGTCGCTCAGTCATGTCCAACTCTTTGCTACTCCATGGACTGTAGCCTGCCAGGCTCCCCTGTTCATGGAATTCTCCAGCCAAGAAGACTGGAGTGGATTGCCATTCCCTTCTTCACAGGATCTTTCTGATTCAGTGATTGAACCTGGGTCTCTCACATTTCAGGCAGATTCTTCTCCATTTGAGCCACCAATAATAGTGTGTATATCCCCTTCATGGATCAGTGCCTTGTGGTGAAGGGGCCTGTGTAACTCAATGAAACTATGAGCCATGCCACGGAGGGCCACCCAAGATGGACAGGTCATGATGGAGAGTTCTGACACATTGTGATCCACTGGAGGAGGGAATGGCAAACCACCCCAGTGCATTTCCTGCGAGAACCCCATGAACTATATAAAAAAGCAAAAATAAATGACACTGAAAGACAAGCCTTCCAGGTCAGAAGGGCAATATGCTGCTGGGGAAGAACAGAGACTCTACTAAGAGCTCCAGAAAGAATGAAGAGGCTGGACCAAAGTGGAAACAATGTTCAACTGTGGATATGTCTGGTGATGAAAGTAAAATCCAATGCTATAAAGAACAGTACTGCATAGGAACCTGGAATGTTAGGTTCATGAATCAAGGTAAATTGGACATGGTCAAACAAGAGATGGCAAGAGTAAATATTGACATCTTAGCAATTAGTGAACTAAAATAGATGAGAATGAGTGAGTAGAATTCAGATTACCATTGTATCTACTCCTTTGGGCAAGATACCGTAAAAGAAATGGAGTAGCCCTCATAATCAAGAAGAGTCCAAAAATGCAGTACTTGCTTTCTGGGGTCTATGGGGTCACACAGAGTTGGATATGACTGAGGCGACTTAGCAGCAGCAGCAGCAGCTTGCAACCTCAAAAACAACAAAAATGATCATTTCATTTCCAAGTCAAACCATTCAACATTACAGTAATTCAAGTCTATGCCCCAACCACTAATGCCAAAGAAACTGAAGATGATCAGTTCTATGAAGATCTAGAAGACCTCCTAGAACTAACACCAAAAAAAGATGTCCTATTCACCATAGGGGATTGGTATGCAAAAGTAGAAAGTCAAGAGATATCTGGAGTAACAGGCAAGTTTGGCCTTGAAGTACAAAATGAAGCAAGCCAAAGCCTAACAGAATTTTGCAAACACCCTTTTTCAACAGCACAAGAGATGATTTTTGCACATGAACATCACCAAATGGTCAGTACTGAAATCAAATTGACTACATTTTTTTGTAGCCAAAGATGGAGAAGCAATATACAGTCAGGAAAAATAAGACCTGGAACTGACTGTGGCTCAGATCATCAGCTTCTCATGGCTAAATTCAGGCTTAAATTAAAGAAAGGGGAAAGCCGCTAAGCCAGTCAGGTATGACTTACATCAAATTCTCTATGATTATATAGTGGAGGTGACAAACAGATTCAAGGGATTAGATCTAGTAAACAGAATACCTGAAGAACTATGGACAGAAGTTCACAATATCATACGGAAGACAGCAAACAAAACTATCCTAAAGAAAACTAAAAGCAAGAAGGCAAAGTTGTTGTCTGAGAAGACTTTATAAACAGATGAAGAAATAAGAGAAACAAAAAGCATGGGAGAAAGGGAAATTTACACCCAACTAAATGCAGAGTTCCAGAGAAGAGCAAGGAGAGACAAGAAGGCCTTCTTCAATGAACAATGCAGGAATGGCTGTTTATTGTCACCCTGTTTATTTAACTTAAATGTAGAGCACATTTTTCCAGGTGCCAAGCTGAAAGAGTTACAAGCTGGAATCAGTATTGCTGGGAGAAATATCAGAAATAAGGAACTAAAGATCCTCTTGATGTGTGTGAAGGAGAAGAGTGAAAAAGCCAGCTTAAAACTCAAAGATCATAGCATCCAGTCTCATCACTTCATGGCAAAATAGAAGGGGAAACAGTGGCAAACTTTTTTCCTTGGGCTCCAAAATCACTGTGGAGGGTGAACTGCAGCCATGAAATTTAAAGATATTTTCTCCTTGGAAGAAAAGCTATGACAAAACTAGACAGTGTATTAAAAAAGCAAAGACATTACTTTGCTGACAAAGGTCCATATAGTCAAAGCCCTGTTTTTCCGCTAGTCATGTACAGATGTGAAAAGTGGACAATAAAAAAGGCTGAACACTGAAGAATTGATGCCTTTGAACTTTGGTACTGGAGAAAATTCTTGAGAGTCCCTTGGACAGTGAGGAGATCAAGCCAGTCAATACTAAAGGAAATCAACCCTGAATATTCATGGGAAGAACTATTGCTAATGCTGAAGCCCCACTTTTTGCAAAGAGTGGACTCATTGGAAAAGACCCTGATGCTGGGAAAGATTGAAGGCAGAAGGAGAAGAGGCAACAGAGGATGAGATGGTTGGATGGCATCACCGGTTCAATGGACATGAACTTGGGAAAATTCAGGGAGGTGGTGAAGGATAGGGAAGTTTGGCATCCTGCCATCCATGGAGTCATGAAGAGTTGGACAAGATTTGGCGACTGAACAACAGTGTGTACATGTTAACCCCAAATTCTAAGTTATCCCTCCTCCCCCTTTTTGCTTTGGAAACCATAAATTTGTATTCTATGTCGGTTTCTGTTTTATAAATAAGTTTGTATCATTTTTAAAAATTCTACATATAAGCAATACCATATGATATTTGTTTTTAGCTCTTTCTGCACTATTTACCCTAGCCAAGACATGGAAGCAACCCAAGTGTACATTGATGGATGAATGGATAAACAAAATGTGGTGTGTGCATGTGTGTGTGTATGTTGTTGAGTCACTAAATCTTGTCCTTGTCCTTCACTGTCTTCTGGAGTTTGCTCAGACTCATGTCCATTGAGTAGGTGATGCCATCTAACCTCATCTAATCTCATCCTCTGCAATGCTTTTCTCCTTTTGCCTTCAATCTTTCCCACCATCAGGATCTTTTCTAATGAATCAGCTCTTCATATCAGGTGGACAAAGTATTGGAGCTTCAGCTTCAACATTAGTCCTTCCAATGAACATACACACACACACACATTTATATTTATTTATTTATATATGGATATTTTTGTTGTTGCTTTAGTTGCTAAGTCACGTCCAACTCTTTTGTGACCCCATGGACTGTAGCTCACCAGTCTTCTCTGCCCATGGGATTTCCCAGGCAAGAATACTGGAGTAAGTTGCCAATTCCTTCTCCATGGGATCTTCCCAATGCAGGCATTGAGCTTGTGTCTCCTGTATTAGCAGTTGGATTCTTTATCACTGAGCCACCAGGGAAGTCCAATGGAATATTACTCAGCCATAAAAAAGAATGAAATGCCATCTGCAGCAAAATGAATGGACCTAGAGATCATCATACAAAGTGAAGTAGCTCACAGTATTTCTTAAAAGTACACAAGAGCATTCACTAATCCAAACCAAAAATGTGTAGTTGTTTCAAAATCAATGAACTGCACATAGCCTGACATCACTCACACTGAGTTGCTGAATGACTGAGTGAATAAACAAATGGACATAATGTTTATGAATCTTGGTTTTCTCATCAGGAAAAGCATTAAAATGTAATCTCCAGGACTGCATCTTACATCAAATACCATTGCAAATGACACTGCACACAGTAGACTCTCACCAATGAAAGCCATGCTTTTAAAGAAAGAGACAGAAAGAGAGAAAGACAGATTTCAATAGCTGATTCTTGGGTACAAATATCTTTCTGTAAAAGTATATTTTGAAACAATGACTTATTAATATCCTCCAGCCCCACATAAGGCATTTGTCAACCCTACTTAAAATTTCTGAATGACATCCAAAGGCTCTCCCCACAAAAGAGTGGAAACGTAAACTAAGGACTAGCAGACCAGAGCTAATTAGGAAATCAGCTTTGGGCATTTAATAAGATATATTTAATAAGGCAGGGGGTAATTAACATGCAAACCACAGAGTTATAGCTAAGATGGATAAACCCACTCAGGCTTCCATGTTCCAAACTACTATTCAGGGGTTCTTGTTGAATTTATTTCTGACAGGCCGAGAGGAAAATGAGAGGAAGGCCGTAGGTGTTGACCACTTTTGGCTCACAGAGATTCTGAAATGATAGACTTTAAGAAGCTAAAAAAGATAATTAAACCATTGGAATTTTTTTGTAACTGGTTTGCAGTACATTGACCATTATAAGTGTCTATGTGGTATGTGTGCATACTAAGTCACTTTAGTAATGTCCAACTCTGTGCAACCCTATGGACTGTAGCACCCCAGGCTCATCTGTCCATGGGATTCTCCAGGCAAGAATACTGGAGTGGATTGCCATGCCCTCCTCTAGAGGATCTTCCCAACCCAGGGATCAAACCCACGTCTCTATGTATCCTGCATTGGCAGGAGGGTTCTTTACCACTAATGTCACCTGGGAAGCCTCTATATGGTATATCTACTTGTAATTTTATAGAAGCAGTTATTTAAAGAAATTAGGACCACTCAGCTGGCTCTTGACCTATATATGAGAGTGGTCCCATTTGAGATGCTGGAGACAGTCTCTGTCTTGATCTGGGTAGTGGTTAGAAGGTATATGTATATATTTATATTGGTCCATGTCTACCCTCTAAATTCACTTTATATATAGAAAATGCACTTTAGTTTTTAAAGGTATATCTATTTTTTTTCAAATAGGCGATGCAGGTTTGATCCCTGGGTGGAGAAGATCCACTGGAGGAGGAAATGGCAACCTACTCTAGTATTCTTGCCTGGAAAATCCCACGGACAAAAGGAGCCTAGTGCGTGGGAAGTGACATGGATCAGTCATCCTTTTTGCCAACTATTCAGATCAAGCTAGAAAGGTGGCCCCATTCTCCACTCCTTTTTTTTTTTTTTTACACTGTCTATTGCCATTTATTGAAGTCTTGAAGATTTACAATGTGTTGAATACCACACTAACTCTATACCCCCATTTCTTCACCATTCTCCTAGTGTGATGAACCAGGGTGATCCTCTGTAATCTGTATTAAAACTATTTCATCAGTAACTCAAGCACAAATAGAGTTTACTGAATTTCAAGAGTTACAAGCACTAGGAAAGGGTAAAGCTATTTAAAAAAAAAATTGAGGACTTCTCAGGTGGTGCTAGTGTAACAAACCTGTCTGCCAGTGCAGGAGACATAAGAGATGCAGCTTCTATCCCTGAGTCAGAAAGATCCTCCAGAGGAGGGCATGGCAAATGACTCCAGTATTCTTGCCTGGAGAATCCCATGGACAGAGGGGCCTGGTGAGCTACAGTCCATGGAGTCACAAAGAGTCAGACATGACTAAAGCAGCTTAGCATGTAGCAGCAGCACTCATGGTCCAGTTGTTGAGAATCCGATTGTCAATGCAGGGGACACAGGTTTGACCCCTGGTCTAGGAAGAGTCCATGTGTCACAGGAAAACTAAGTCTGTGAGCTGCAACTACTGAGCCCATGCACCATAGCTGTTGACGCTGGCCCACCCTAGAGCCCATGCTCTGCAAGAAGAGAAACCACCACAATCAGAAGCCAGCACACTGCAACTAGAGTAGCCCCACTCTCCACAACTAGACAAAACCCACATGCACCAATGAAGACTCAGCGTAGCCAAAGGGAAAAAAAAATGAAGTTGAAGGACTTTCTAATCACCATTGGCTTTAACAAGTAAGCTTTACTGATTTGAAGGAAGTTTCTGAATTAAGTTGATCAAAACTTTTCCCAGACCAATAGAAACATTATTTACACAATTAGCTACCATCTTCTCTATGACAATGTTTGTGTCTGGGTCATGTTTTACTAGAAAATAAAATACAATCAAATAATAATGTAGAAATTACGTCTATCAACTCACAGCTCAATAGGAATGTGGGTTTACTGTCTACTGGCTTGGATGATCAGAGTGCTAATTATTCTTGAGGATAATATGAATGTAAAGGTATTTGTTTTTTAAAATGAGTATATGCTGATGACACCAAAGTCCTCCATTGCCACTGCTGAATTTGTTCAGAGTTCTGGTTTTTGTGTAACTTCTGCTGTGTTACATATAAAGGGTACCAAAGTGACTGTTGAGATATGTCATGTATTTATGTTTCCACCTCTGCGCTGAGAACTGTAACACCAACACATATGGCAGCTTGTCCATATGACACATGCCTGGAAAGACTGAAATACCCTCTTAGCAAAATTAGACTTTTCACACTCCACTAAAACAAAGAGAAACAATGCCTTTGCCCTTCTTCAATTTCTGGAAATGAAATCAAAAGTTTTCTGGACTTACTCCTCTGTGAAATGGGGGAGCGTCAGAGTTGACAGGAGGACTTGGCCTATCAGAGGACTTGGCGTTAAGCAGAGACATGGTAGCAAGGGCAGGAGCCAAAGCAAGAAAGAGATTAACTGGAGTATCCAGAGTAGAGCTGCGGAGTGAAGGGAAAAGTACAAAAAAAACTGGCAGCCATCAGCCCTAAATGTGCCTCACCATAGCTTTAATACTGGCTTCCCTTGTGGCTCATCTGGTAAAGAATCTGCCTGCAATGCGGGAGACCTTGTTTTGATTCCTGGATTGGGAAGTGAAGTGAAGTCAATTAGTCGTGTCTGACTCTTTGCGACCCCGTGGACTGTAGCCCACCAGCCTCCCCCGTCCATGAGATTCTCCAGGCAAGAACACTGGAGTGGGTTGCCATTTCCTTCTCCAGGGGATCTTCCTGACCCAGGGATCAAACCCAGGTCTCCTGCATTGCAGGCAGATGCTTTAACCTCTGAGCCACCAGGGAATCCCTGGATTGGGAAGATCCCCTGAAGAAGGGACAGGCTACCCACTCCAGTATTCTGGCCTGGAGAATTCTTTGGACTGTATAGTCCATGAGGTCGCAAAGAGTCAGACACAACTGAGCAGCTTTCACTTACTTACTTATATCTTTAATAAGTGATCTCCCCAAGACCTTTCCCTCTCCAGTATCCCCCTGCCTATCTCGCTTTACTCTTTCCTACCTGCATCACACCTGAAGAACCAAATACAGCTATTTATCTTCTTGTCTCTCTCCATGGTACTACAAGAATCATGTCCCTTCTCCTAGAATCACAGCTGAAGCCCATGAAGGTTTGCTTGGTGAAGGAATGATCAGCAACCTCTGCTCTCCTAATTTGTTTCATTAGAGAGCCTATTATCATTTTTTTTCTTGGAGCTTCTTAACTGTGCTCCATAGACATGCGAATACAATGCCATAAATAAGGGAAGTTCACGTTCACAGCTTTCGGTGGACAAACCGAGAGAGGAGTTAGCAGATAATTTCTCAATGAAACGCATTTCCTAGTTAAAGGGAAACAGTGACATGTGAGAATTCCTTCTACTACCACTGCGCTTTAATGCTCTGAACTCTCAGAGTAGCACACTTCAGAGAGCAAAAGAAAGAGTAAGGTTCAATGTATATGGTTCAGAAATCCTGTACTCCCTAGTCTATCAGGAACTATCTGAGGGAGAAGCGTCAGAGGAGCTGGTGGGCAGCTCACACTTCTCGTATTTCTTCCTTGATGACAATCTGTGCCTACAAGGCCAAGGTGTTGAGCCCACAGCTTCCTGCAGACCGTGCGTATGGTTCCTACTGTCTTACACAGTATTTCCGTTGAGCCTGGTGCTGTCTCTAACAGGACCAAGTGATGCCTAAAAGGTTCCAGGATGTTCATATCATTATTTCCTCCTCAGAGCTTTTTAGGCTCCCTTCCAAAACGAACGTCTACAACAGCAGATAAAACCCAATTTACCTGTCAAGTACCTGATTTTCTCCTAAGATAACTTAACTTCCCTGAATAGGAATCTTTGAAGAGATAGCAGACTGTCACTGGAAACAAGAACCTGAAAGCAGACATCATGTGTCTTTTTTTAAAATTCATTTTCCTGAGATTGGATCTCAAAGTAGCACTCTGCAAAGTGATGTCAACTCAGTGTCAGCCTCTGGCAAAACTATGTAATAGGCCCAGTTCATCAGGATCTCCTTCTCTTCTCTCTCACACCTTTGTCCCATTTCTGCTCTTAACTGACTTTCAGTTTTTTTTTTTTTTCATTAAATCAATAGTAATTCAAGCAATGACCCTTCCTAGGCAAAAATCAGCATTTCCATTCTTAAAAGGGACACTTGAAGCATAAAGGAATAAAAAAGGAAGGGAGGGAGAAAAGGAAGGAAGGAAAGAGGGAGGGAAGGAGGGAAGAAGGAGAGAAGCAAGGATAATTTTATATGCTAAAATAATTAATATCTGAAATTAGTTTGGCTAATAATCTGAGACAAAAATACCTGAATATCTGCTGTAAGCCCTGAGGTCTGGCCTTGAATAAATAAAAACTGAGGTTAATATCTGGTGATGGCTCTCCTCCCTCATTTTGCATCCCCACCTTCACGATCTGATTCCTGGGTGCCATAACATCCTCCAATGTTTTCATGCTGGTGTTACTCCCATCTAAACAATCTGAAAAGAGAGTTCTTTACCTTTAAAATCAAGGAGAGATTTCCTTGTATACCCTATAAAACCTTCTGTTTTCCAAACCATCTCCTGCTTCTCCTCTCTGCCCCCAGCCCTCCTTCCACCATATCAGACTACTAGAGGTTCCCTCAAGCACACCAGCAAATGCCTCTTTTAAGCACCTCCTTCACTGTGTTCTTTCCAACCTCTTTGTTTAAGCTGGTGACACTCTTTATTTACTGCTATTGTCTCTCCTGTCTCAGCAGCACACCAGCACAAAGGTCAGAATGGATGCATTTACGGTGGTCTCCGCCTCCAGATGGCACTCATCATGAGGATCTCTGTCCTCATTAATTTTCTCTCTAGTACTCTGCACAGACTGTAGCACACAGAAGGTGGAAAATAGATAAGGTTTCCATTCTTCACTCTGCTTCTTATCCCTGATCCCCCTTGAGAAGTGTTGCTGGACCCTAGGCTGCACAATGCAGGGCTTTGCAGGAAGAGACCCTTGACATGTACCCGTTATTCTTGCTCCATGTGTAGCCAAAGGCCATTCATATCATCTTTCAGTATCTTGGTTTCTTCATCCATTAAATGGAGATAATAATCAATAGGAAAGGAATCATTCATTAAATCTTCTTTTATCCCAGACCAGTTCCCCTATAACTATTCATTGTTTCCCCTTCCCTAGCAGTTTGCAGCAGTAGCTTCTATGGCTCACATCAATCATCCTTCCAGTTGCTCTTGCGCATAAACAGTAGGGAGGTCTGCATGCTCTGTATCAAATGCAGAGGATTAAGGCTGGATAAATGAGTGCGTACCTCCCTGCAGCAGGGGACACTCAGACCCTATTCATACTTTGCTTTGCTCCCCAATTTAAGTAGTGATTTTCAGAATATGCCACTTGATGATTCTACACTTGGTCTGACTTCAGTGTTGACCACATTTGAATCCAGGGAAAAGGGATTCTGAGATCCTCCACTTGACATTCAAGGTCCTCACTCAAAGCTGATTTTATTCTGCTTTACGAGTCTTCTTTCTTGCAATCCCTGCATGTACTGTAAACTCCCAAAACTGGGGCCATCTACAGTCACAGGCCACAGATGTTCCATGCAATTTCATTTTGGTCCTTTTGTGCTATGGAGTTACTTTCATGTGGATTTAAAAGGATGCTCTCAGGCTCAAACTCTTGTTCCATCACTTACTGAATGTGAGATCTTGGGCAAGTACTTTTTTGTCCTAATATTCACCTAACTTTAAAAAGGCGACAAAGAGCATTTCTCAGGGGATGGTTGAGAGGAATGTGTGGGTGCAGGTCTATATAGATGCAGGAGTATCCATATGTTTGTATTTGTTCATGTGTAGATGGCTCATACTTCATGCCAGAATTATTCTAAAGAACATATACACTCATGTATATAGCTTGAATATTGCTTAGACTATGTTTTTCATGAAATATGAAGTTGTGGAATAATGTATAGCCTTGTAATTGTTCAGTTGCTAAGTAATGTCCACCTCTTTGTGACCCAGTGGACTGCAATGAACCAGGCTCCTCTGTCCTTCACTATTTCACAGAGTTTGCTCAAATTCATGTGCAATGTATAACTTACACAGGTATTAACTGCTAGTATTGTTAGCTCTACATTTTCAGTTCAATCATAATTATTCTTCAAGCTCGTGTCAAATGTTGACTTCTTTGTTAAACAAAACCTAGTTGTCCAGGCAAAGGAGGGAGGGAAACTAATATCTCTTGGATGAAGATAATGAGCCAAGTACCTGTTCTCATCTCAGTCCTCCTAATGTCCTGTGTTGGTTCTGGGCATTTGGAAAATGAAGTATCTGAGACATAGGGGTCCAGTAAGTTCCCCATGGTAGACCTGGGAATTCAGCCCAGGTCTGCCCACCAGTTCAAACCTCCTTCCTCCTCGCTCCACATGGCTGTTTCTTCCTCTCCTCTGAACTGCCCTTTTGCACGATTTCTAACTTCATCATGGCAGTTAATACTGGCTACTTTCTATTGTAGTATTATCTGTGTATATATATGATTGCCACTATGAAAGACTACACTTTTTCAGAGCAAGATTATACATATACACATATATATATGAATCTATATATAAATATTATATATATGATATATACAATAAATATATGAGTAAGTCATTGCTAATAGTCTATATATATTATGTATACTGCATATACTCCATTTTATTTGATTTAATCCATTTTATTATATATTATCCATCTGAGAACTTACCTACTTGTCTAGCATTGCATATTAAAATACAACTATTATATATGAGCACATAATATTTATAATGTGAGTGCTCTATATTTATAGATAATTTCAATATGTAAATTTATATAAATATGTTTATAGCTGATCTTATATATATCATATATATTTTATGTAATATGTATTCCATTTTATGTTATATAATCCATTTTTTATATATATACATATCTTATCCATCTGATAACCTCCACAGTTGCTTAGCATTACATACTAAACATATAACTATTACATTTTTACATATATTATATAAATATTGAATACAGTTTTTCAGAACACAGTTTTATATATATAAATTTATAAATATACATGTGATCCATCTGATAACATCCATATTTGTCTAGCATTGCATACTAAACATGTACTTAAACCTAAACCTTGACCTTATAGATCCCATGTCCAACACTCCCTATTTACATCTTTATTCATTTCTTTGCTTTATTAATGGACATGCTTGTTTCATCTGTAAGAGTTCTTTTTTTGAATAAATTTAAATTTTGGAAGAGTCTTAAACCCTGCATTTACCACAAGCTAAGATCCAAAGTATTTTAATTGCTATTTTATTGATTAAAAATGAAAATATCAATAAAACACAGCCATGACATGAGGCCTTGACAGTTCTATGGGCACAGAGCTGAGATTCTCAATTTGATCTTGGTTAGATTCCTTTGACGTGCAGATAGAATGTGTGATACTCAGAGCACAGAATACAGTGAAAAAAGTGAAACACAGCCAAATGGGCTGCAATCTTGTCTTTGTCATGTTGGGGACTGGGTAAGTTTTTTAACCTCTCTGTGCCTTTGTTTTCTCCTCTGTGAAATGGGAAAAACAGCTCTGCATATGTCAGAGGCCTGTTATAAGGATGAAAGAAGATGGTACATGTAAAATACTGTTCAATTCTTTCATGCAGCAAATGCTCATCACATGTTCATGATTCACCTTCTTTTTGTTAATATGTAGCTTGTCAGCAGAGGGTCAGGACAGGCTCACACTCTCCATGGGAGTCTAAGTGGTAAGCTGTCAGGGGCTGCATTTCTGATGCTGATTCAGTAATATATCATTTCTGTCCCTCCTATTTCCATGCTCTTTTTTCTCTTTTTATTAATGGCTAGAAAAAGCACACAATAGCTATAACAATTAGGTATTAGAAATGTGTGAACTATGACTGACATCTCTTATAGGGGGTTCTCTAATTTACTCTGAACACTTTAAAACCTTGGTGGCTAGAAACCAAGACAAACTGCTAGTGTAAAGCAAATCATGCTTTCTCATTCATAACAGGGAGAAATTGTACTTTCATTTTGGAGAAAATAAAGCATAATGATTCCATGTGTTTATGCTTCTGCCAAAGTAAACTCCACAATCCTATTCAGATGAGCTGAAACCCAGGACAATGGCAAGTGGGCTGTGCCCAGAGCAGCCTGAGCCTGGGGTGGGGAGACTACTGCATCCTGGTCTCTTTTAACAGGTCCTTAAAGAAATCTGAGAAGGAGGCACCACTTGCTTTGGAGCACAGGAGGGCTGGTCAAAGATACTCCGGAGGGCAGTTATGTGACTCTCTGAAATGGAGTTCTGAGCCAGGGGTGAAGGACAGAGATGCTGAGCTGGGCCTCCTGCTAGAAGGTGTTGAACCATGTGTAAATCTAGAGTCTTTAATATAGGATTATCAGTTTGAAGCTTTTCCATGATGTAATTTTCTTTGAGTTATTCTCAAACTTTCTTCATATCTCAAAACTCTACAGTTAAGTTTTACTTTTGATAAGTACAGGTAGAAACCATGACTTTTCTATGAAAATCTGGAGGAGTAGATCCTGATACACCAAAAGGCCATGAGTCCTGGTTGAGATAAAGAATAACAGCCAAGATAGATTTGAAGAACAGGTATGCCTTCCTTAGCATCTCAGAAAACTTTAGAGGCCACAGCATTATAATGGAGGCTGGCTCATGTCACATGGAAGTTAAAGGAAACATGACATCTGAAGGCCAGAGAGCTTGGGGACATGACCTTACATGGTCTCCATATCTTAGTTTACAATACACAATGGTAAACAGGCATGGATTCATATCTATCCAAAACTGATGCTGCTGCTGCTAAGTCACTTCAGTTGTGTCTGACTCTGTGCAACCCCAGAGACAGCAGCCCACCAGACTCCCCCGTCCCTGGGATTCTCCAGGCAAAAACACTGGAGTGGGTTGTCATTTCCTTTTCCAATGCATGAAAGTGAAAAGTGAAAGTCAAGTTGCTCGGTAGTGTGCGACTCTTCGTGACCTCATGGACTACAGCTCACCAGGCTCCTCCGCCCATGGTATTTTCCAGGCAAGAGTACTGGAGTGGGGTGCCATTGCCTTCTCCACTAACCAAAACTATGTTCATTTAATTAAGTGTGCCCATTCCTTTTGCCTAAATTAAATGATTAGGAGAAAAAAATTCAAAGAAAACAAAAGAATAAAAAAGAAATTAAAATAAAATAAGCATGTTCTTCATGCATTCATCTGTTAGAGAATATTTGAGTTGTTTCCAAGTCCTGGCTATTGTAAACAGTGCTGCAAAAAGAACACTGCATGTATCTTTTTGAATTATGGTTTTCTCAGGGTATATGACCAAGAGTGGGATTGCTGGGTCACATGGTAGTTCTTTTTTAGCTTTATAAAGGAACTTGCATACTGTTTTCCAACATGGCTGTGAATCAGTTTACATTCCTACCAATAGTACAAGACGGTTCCCTTTCTTCCACACCCTAGCCAGCATTTACTGTTAGTAGATTTTTTTGATGATAGCCATTCTGACCAATGTGATGTAATATCTCATTGTAGTTTAATAGCTAGTGGGAACCTGCTGTATAGAACAAGGAGCTCAGATCAGTGTTCTCTGATAACCTAGAAGGGTAGGATGGAAGGGCAGTGGGAGAGAGATTCACTCCATTGTACAGCAGAAACTAACACAATTAGTAAAGCAACTATACCCCAATAAATAAAATAGTTAATATTTGGAAACTGGTTACAAAGCAAACTAAAAAGTCAAATAATTTAGGAGTACTCTGAGGTCAGTCTATGTCAGTCTCAACTACCTGTACATCCCAGAATATATTTAAGGAATTCTGAACAGTGTTAATGAAGCATGTTTCTTCATAATTCCTCAAATAATTTGAGACTTAAATTGTCAAAACAAACTGACCAAAGCATGGTTTTGGTATTTGTTCCCCCTTCCTTCTTCTCCCCTTTCTCTTTCTCTTCCTCTGCTCACTTCTTTCCTTTCTTTCATTTTCTCTTTCGGCAAAGAATAACAAAAGACAAATTAAAAGTCAGGGTTATTCAAATATGATACTTAGGAAATCTATCTGAGCAAATTATTCAGAAGAGTAGCTGGGGGATTCTGAAAGAGATGACAGGATTGGATGAACACATTTCAATATGGCTTTACTCTTTGTGATATAATCTCAGTCTTAATTTCCAGTGTGGCTGTCAAAATGCATTAGAGCTCTTATCTCTATTAAAGAGATTTTGATTCTGTGAACTTACTTAACTGAGCTATTTAGAGATTTCATTTACAGAACCCATTCTGAGAGACTTGTGAAAAACAACTGGCTTAAAGGATTAGCCTTAAAAAAAAAAAAAAAACTTTTTCTTTTAAAAGCAATCAAAGCCATTTTTTCACCATTGGGGTAATTGTTGAGTATATACCATTTTATCCTGTTTAGATTATTTGACCTTTTTCTCATCAGCTTTTATAGTTCTTCATTCCTGCTAACATTTCTTCACAGTAAGCAATCTTGGTGCATAGTAAATGCTAATTGGCCCTTTAAAAGATTCCCATGATAAATATCTTAATGCCTCAATTTAAATTTTCTGGGCACAAAGCAAAGATGAAAGAAGTCACTTTGTTTTGTGTCCTTCATCCAGATTCATGTCTTCCCTCAGCTTTCTTCCTCTAAGAAAAGCTTGACTTGCTCCCTGCTTTTTTTCACCTGCCTTTCCTAGTGCCTGGTCTTACCTTGCCTTTTTTATTTTTCCATGGCAACAGGAAGTGCTCTGGATTAACAAGATGGTCACTGATTCTGATTGAATTTTCTATTAATACACAAGAGCTAAAAAATAAAAAAGACTCAGGAATTACCAAAAGAAGCACTAAAGTGAACTGCCAAAATACCATCTGCCCAGTGCAAGTGGCAATTTACTGAGGGCAATGAGTAAGGAAGCTGCTTTATTTGGTTTTTATTGCCTAAGTTACACCAGGTACAGAATGATCTAAGCAGGCCAATAAGTTGAACTCAAGAAGATGACTTTATCAATTCAATTCACTTTAGTGATCAAATTGTATCTCCTTTCAGAATAAATTTTCCTATGTGTTCTCTTCTCATTAACTTACCTACATTGTTAATAGCTTAAATTCTAAACTGCCTTTAGTAGAAACTATCTTACTTCTTATACATTCTTCTTAATAAATATTATGCATCTATTATGTAGTAGGTTTTTTCCACACACTAGAAATTTATTATTTGGGTTAATTCCCTAAACAATCTCTGTGATATCGATTTTTTCATACCTCTTTTCTAATAGAAGAATCTGGACCCACAGAATTCAAATAACTTGGCCAAGGAACATCTCTGATAATTTGTACATTCAAGATTTAAATCCATGCTGGTCTGGCTTCAAAATGTAACATTTCTACTGGGCAACACAGAATTGTACCAGAACCCACAGTTCTTTGAAGTGATGTCTAGCACAAATATTTGTTTTCTCCTTGGCAGAAATACTTTCATAGAATTGTCTTAGTTTTAGTCCTCTACCTTTATGCTCTTCTGATCTCATGCAAAAAATAATGTCAAGCTGCCTTTTTGTCATGTCATTTATGCATTTTATGTAAAATTAATCTTTAGTGTCCTTATATATCAGTTTGAGTAAAGAATCCTATGATTCATTCTTTTAATCATATGAAAAGTAATTAATTTACAACAGAGCTGAATGTGTATTTTCTATTAGTAGAGGGGGAAAGCATGCAGACCAATATGTTGCCATAGTTGCCTTGCTGCTGCTGCTAAGTCACTTCAGTCATGTCCGACTCTGTGTGACCCCATAGATGGCAGCCCACCAGGCTCCCCCGTAGCTGCTGGAAAAAAAAAGTTTTTCCCAGGTGTTTTAGTCTACTCAGTTAGGGGCCTCAAACTATATTCTGTATCTGCATCTTCCAGTGTGTTCACCCCTGGTTATGTTCTTCAAGGTCTTTCTCATGAACTAACTGGAGCCAACATGTGTGGTCAAGGAAGTGAAGGGAAACAAGTAACCCCCATGGCTTTCTGCCAAATGGTGAACTTTTATGCATTGTAGGAACAAATATAACCAAATATAGGAAGTCAGAATTCACCCAGCAGGGTTAGCTACCAAGCTGTCAAGCAAACAGGTGAGAGGTAAAATCAGAGGATGCAGATCAAAGCTAAAATGAGAGATGTATAGATTGATCAATCAATAAATAGATACCTGCATGTGTGCTCAGTCGTCTCCAATTCTCTTGATATACACGTACATACACAGATGGATAGATACATAGATAGTTACACATACACACATACACACAAGCACGCATGTGTACTGAGTTGGCAGAAAAGTTCATTTGGTTTTCCCATATGATGTTACAGGAAAACCGGAATGAAAATTTGGCCAACCCAATACATAGATGGCTGCCTGGCATCACCAACTTGATGGACATGAGTTTGAGCAAGCTCCAAGAATTGATGATGGATGGACAGGGAAGCCTGGTGTGCTGCAGTCCATAGGACTGCAGAGTTGGACACGATTGAGCAACTGAACTGACTGATACACAGATATACAAACAGATAGATAGATTTATAAATATATACATATGAGCATACATACATACATGGATAGATGGATACATGCATATATACATACATACACTCACATATAGATAGATAGATGGTTAGATACATACATACACACAGAGACATAAACCATAGATAAATAGGTGGATAGATGGCTGGAGGGAGGGAGGGAAGGAAGAAGGGAAAGGGAGAGAGAGAGAGAAAGAGATAAGGAGAGAGAAGATAAACAAAGGCAGACAAGGATTTAGAAGCTGACTTGGTCAGCAAATGGATTATCCATAGTCTGCAAGGTAACCCAAGATGGGCGGGTCATGGTGGAAAGGTCTGACAGAACGTGGTCCACTGGAGAAGGGAATGTCAAGCCACTTCAGTATTTTTGCCTTGAGAGCCCCATGAACAGTATTAAAAGGCAATATGATAAAACACCAAAAGAGGAACTCCCCAGGTCATTAGGTGCCCAATATGCTACTGGAGATCAGTGGAGAAATAACTACAGAAAGAACAAAGGGATGCAGCCAAAGGAAAAACAATACCCAGTTCTGGATGTGACTGGTGATAGAAGCAAGATCTGATGCTGTAAAGAGCAATATTGCATAGGAACCTGGAATGTCAGGTCCATGAATCAAGGCAAATTGAAAGTGGTCAAACAAGAGATGGCAAGAGTGAATGTCGACATTCTAGGAATCAGTGAACTAAAATGGACTGGAATGGGTGAATTTAACTCAGATGATCATTATATCTACTACTGTGGGCAGGAATCCCTCAGAAGAAATGGAGTAGCCATCATGGTCAACAAAAGAGTCCGAAATGCAGTACTTGGATGCAATCTCAAAAATGACAGAATGATCTCTGTTCGTTTCCAAGGCAAACCATTCAGTATCACAGTTATCCAAGTCTATGCCCCAACCAGTAATGCTGAAGAAGCTGAAGTTGAACGGTTTTATGAAGACCTACAAGACCTTTTAGAACTAACACCCAAAAAAGATGTCCTTTTCATTATAGGGGACTGGAATGCAAAAGTAGGAAGTCAAGAAACACCTGGAGTAACAGGCCAATTTGCCCTTGGAATGCAGAATGAAGCAGGGCAAAGACTAATAGAGTTTTACCAAGAAAATGCACTAGTCATAGCAAACACCCACTTCCAACAACACAAGAGAAGACTCTACACATGGACATCACCAGATGGTCAACACCGAAATCAGATTGATTATATTGTATGCAGCCAAAGATGGAGAAGCTCTATACAGTCAACAAAAACAAGACCGGGAGCTGACTGTGGCTCAGATCATGAATTCCTTATTGCCAAATTCAGACTTAAATAGAAGAAAGTAGGGAAAACCGCTTGACCATTCAGGTATGACCTAAATCAAATCCCTTATGATTATACAGTGGAAGTGAGAAATAGATTTAAGGGCCTAGATCTGATAGATAGAGTGCCTGATGAACTATGGAATGAAGTTCGTGACATTGTACAGGAGACAGGGATCAAGATCATCCCCACGGAAAAGAAATGCGAAAAAGCAAAATGGCTGTCTGGGGAGGCCTTACAAATAGCTGTGAAGAGAAGAGAGGTGAAAAGCAAAGAAGAAAAGGAAAGATATAGGCATCTAAATGCAGAGTTCCAAAGAATAGAAAGAAGAGATAAGAAAGCCTTCTTCAGCAATCAATGCAAAGAAATAGAGGAAAACAACAGAATGGGAAAGACTAGAGATCTCTTCAAGAAAATTAGAGATACCAAGGGAACATTTCATGCACAGATGGACTCGATAAAGGACAGAAATGGTATGGACTTAACAGAAGCAGAAGATATTAAGAAGAGGTGGCAAAAATACACAGAAGAACTGTACAAAAAAGATCTTCACGACCCAGATAGTCATGATGATGTGATCACTAATCTAGAACCAGACATCTTGGAATGTGAAGTCAAGTGGGCCTTAGAAAGCATCACTACAAAGAAAGCTAGTGGAGGTGATGGAATTCCAGTTGAGCTGTTTCAAATCCTGAAAGATGATGCTGTGAAAGTGCTGCACTCAATATGTCAGCACATTTGGAAAACTCAGCAGTGGCCACAGGACTGGAAAAGGTCAGTTTTCATTCCAATTTCAAAGAAAGGCAATGCCAAAGAATGCTCAAACTACTGCACAATTGCGCTCATCTCACATGCTAGTCAAGTAATGATTAAAATTCTCCAAGCCAGGCTTCAGCAATACATGAACCGTGAACTCCCTGACGTTCAAGCTTGTTTTAGAAAAGGCAGAGGAACCAGAGATCACATCGCCAACATCCGCTGGATCATCGAAAAAGCAAGAGAGTTCCAGAAAAACATCTATTTCTGCTTTTGACTATGCCAAAGGCTTTGACTGTGTGGATCACAATAAACTGTGGAAAATTCTGAAAGAGATGGGAGTATCAGACCACCTGACCTGCCTCTTGAGAAATCTGTATGCAGGTCAGGAAGCAACAGTTAGAACTGGACATGGAACAACAGACTGGTTTCAAATAGGAAAAGGAGTACATCAAGGCTGTATATTGTCACCCTGCTTATTTAACATCTATGCAGAGTACATCATGAGAAACACTGGACTGGAAGAAACATAAGCTGGAATCAAGATTGCTGGGAGAAATATCAATAACCTCAGATATGCAGATGACACCACCCTTATGGCAGAAAGTGAAGAGGAACTAAAAAGCCTCTTGATGAAAGTGAAAGAGGAGAGTGAAAAAGTTGGCCTAAAGCTCAACATTCAGAAAACGAAGATCATGGCATCTGGTCCCATCACTTCATGGGAAACAGATGGGGAAACAGTGGAAACAGTGTCAGACTTTATTTTTTTTGGGCTCCAGAATCACTGCAGATTGTGACTGCAGCCATAAAATTAAAAGACGCTTACTCCTTGGAAGAAAAGTTATGACCAACCTAGATAGCATATTCAAAAGCAGAGACATTACTTTGCCGACTAAGGTCCGTCTATCAAGGCTATGGTTTTTCCTGTTGTCATTTATGGATATGAGAGTTGGACTGTGAAGGAGGCTGAGCATCAAAGAATTGATGCTTTTGAACAGTGGTGTTGGAGAAGACTCTTGAGAGTCCCTTGGACTGCAAGGAGATCCAACCGGTCCATTCTGAAGGAGATCAACCCTGGGATTTCTTTGGAAGGAATGATGCTAAAGCTGAAACTCCAGTACTTTGGCCACCTCGTGAAAAGAATTGACTCATTGGAAAAGACTCTGATGCTGGGAGGGATCGGGGGCAGGAGGAGAAGGGGATGACCGAGGATGAGATGGCTGGATGGCATCACGGACTCAATGGACGTGAGTCTGAGTGAACTCCGGGAGATGGTGATGAACAGGGAGGCCTGGCGTGCTACTATTCATAGGGTCGCAAAGAGTCGGACACGACTGAGCAACTGAACTGAACTGAACTGAACTGAAAGAAAAGAAACTAACACATGATAGTCAACAGAAAGACTGTACAACATCCACCGTCCTTTGCTATGTTTAACTATGTTTTTGAGGCAATTATAGCTCTGGAGGAAAGCCCTTTGCGTCTATAACCAACCAATGTTTTGCTGAGGTTGTCATTTTGATATTTTCTTGTAAACAAGGGTGTGCGGATGCTTCTTTGTATCTGTCTGCTTATTTTTCTCTAGGAAACATAGGAATGCCTTGTTTTTTGCTCCAAAGCTACTGATCCCAGTAGCTCCGTTATGTGAATAATTAATTTGTTTGTTAATTATCTGTGTTCCTTTTGCCTATCAAAAGCAAAACTTGTCCTGGTATGAAAAACATGAAAGCAAAAACGTATTTTAGAAGGCAAGAGACAAAATCTATGGACTAATGAACCACACACAGGAACTATGTGAAAAGGGTCAAATGAGTTAAAAAGATGCTAGGAGTTGTGTTCTTATTACTAGTAAGAAATCAACATTCTTAAAAAAAAATTAAAAAAACTTGCAGAATTTTATTTCTAAGTGGGATCTGGAAAGGATTGTGAAATATATTTCTATTTCCAGCAGACAGTTGTTTCTCCCAAATGGTAACAACTTATTTTTTTTAAGCAGAGCATTTTATTAGCTTTGCAAACTTTTTGCTTGTATTTGTCTATGCCTAAACATTGCAACAGAAAAAATGATTTTATTCATTGGCTTGTTTTGTTTTTAGCTCTGTTTCCTTTCATTTGGCCATGCTAAGGGTTGAGCTTGCCTCTACTGAACTGAGATTTTGAAAAACGGGTCTATATGGGCTCTTTTTTCATCTTTTAGGTCCCATCAATATAGCTCAGCCTCTTTTGTTTGTGAATGAATGTACCTTGAGCCCATCTGTGTGCTGGGTATTCCGTGAAGCATTGCAGATAATGGTAAGCACAAAAATGAGCCCAGGGTAGCAGCTTGAAGTCAGCCAATGGAGAGGTATGGATCTAACACTTATATGAGTAAATTCACGATTATGAAGAGTAAGAAATGGGGTGTGTTGGGTTGGCCAAAAAGTTCATTCAAGTTTTTGGTAAGCTATAACAGAAAAACCCTAACATACTTATTGTCCAACCCAATATTTGTGCTCTGGCTGACGGCATGCCTTCTCAGGGAATTAAGGCTTGAGCTGAGACTGGCTTCCCAGACTTCAAAAAGCCAAGGCTTTTTGCTAAACATGGGGAGGACATAACCCCTCTGAGGTGTAACAGGTTGCCTTCACAGGTCTCTGCGGAGACCTGCACTTTCCACGTTGAAGTGGTCCCCACAGGGCTGTTTGCTGTTCCCAGGGTTCTGAGTGCTGCTGTTTTGGCTACTATGGAACAGGATTCCTTTGCAGCCACAGGTCTTCTAGCCTCAGCCCTGCCAGCACAACACAAGGGTACCCTGACTCAAGCCCAGCCCTGGAGCCATATTTTCTCAGTGTCAGGGGAGTGTGTAATTTCCTTGGTTCTGTCTCATCACAACAAAAATTTGAAGCAACGGACATTAAAGCCCTCAGCGTGTCACAGCTCTGGGACAGTGTTACAGCTCCGAGTTACAGCTCAGTTTTATTTAGAAAATAAAAGAAAATACATCCTCGAGGCATGAGGGTATGCCGACCCAAAAGACATGAAGAGAAGAGAGAAAGAGAGAAAGAGAGAGAGATTGCACACACATGCACATGGGAGAAAGAGAGAGAGCCTGTACGTGCAAGAGAGAAAGCCCCAGCCCTCTGGCTCCTCTTTTCATATGTTTTCTCCTTTCCCTGGGACTGCCCTATGTAAATTGGGCTAGCCAGGAGGGTTGTTTGTTCTAACTGAGGTCCTCATTCCCATTCTCGGACCTTCCTTTGTTCTATTTTCACAGGATTTTCCCTTCCTTGTCTTTTAGCCACCGCCCTTCTGGACTCCTTTTTCCTGTTCTAACTGCCTAACATTAGGATGCAATCTATTTTCATTCAATGCTCAACTGAAAATGTGAGGTGTTGAGCCTTGAAGGGGCTAACTGATAAATGATGGAGAGAGTTTATGGGATCAATGTGCCCTGTTAGTCCTCGGAGCACAGTTAGAATGGGCAGTAACTTCCTAAGGCCCCCATGAAGACTTTAAGAGACAGGACCAGTTTGATAGTCCATCCTTTTACAGGTTTTCCCCTGCTCCTCACCTTCTTTCCCTTTCCTTCACTCTTGCTTCTCTGGAAGTGCATTTCTCTAAACAGCTTTAGCCTCAGCCTTTGTTTTCTAGGAAAGACTGGCCAAGATTGATGGGGTAGGGGGGGCACAGTGAGATATTGTGGACTGAAATCAAGATTAGCCTCTGTTCTACTTATTTTGATGTCAAAGTAGAAACTTGGATTTTTAAAAACATTTCTTCATTAGAAATATTGAATTCTAAGAAAGTTAACAGTTTGACAGAGGAACCCACACAGACAATGCCTGGCTCTGTTGTCTCCAGTGGGAAAATGATATTCCTACTGCACTCATCAAGCCACAGCTGGAGTGTGTATGTGTGAGGGGGGTGGTGGTGCAGTCAGGAGGAATGGTACATCTGGGAAGAGCATCTACAGGACATGATCAGAGAGGAAACATGACTGGGAAGACATTTGGCAATGACCACTTGAGGAACACTGAAGCCACTGAGCCATGTTATATTAAAGGAAACATATAAATTGGGGGGAAGAAGATGATTAAAGTTACCACCAGAAAAGATTAAAATTACAACCAGATAATTATCTGATTTAAAATAGATAACCCAGACTTCCCTGGTGGTCCAGTGGTTAAGAATCTGCCTTGAAATGCAGGGGACATTGGATCTATCCCTGGTCCAGGAAGACGCCATGTGTCATGGGGCAACTAAGCCTGTGCACTGAATCTACTGAGTCCACTTGCCACAGCTACTGAAGTCCACACACCCTAGAGCCTGTGCTTTGCAATAAGAGAAGCCACTGCAATGAAAAGACCATGCACCAACACTAGAGGGTAGCACCTACTCATGGCAACTAGGGAAAGCTCACACACAGCAAAAAAGGCCCAGCGCAGTCAACAACAATAGATAAATAAATAAAATAGATAACCAACAGGGACCTATCATACAGCACAAGGAACTCATTCAATATTCTATAAATAACCTAAATGGGAAAATAATTTGAGAAAAGATATATGTATAATTGAATCACTTTGCTGTACAACTAACTGAAACTAACACAACATTGTTAATCAACTACTCTCCAACTTGTTTTTTTTTTTTTTTTTAAGAGAAAGGTGTACATTTTTAAACTGCAGAAGAACAAATTGGAAGATGTTATCAGAAGTAATGCTGTTGAAGAATTTAAGAGACTGCTTTAAATGGAGTGGCAACATCATCACCCCTGCTAAGTTGTTGAGTTTCTACAGGATGTTAGTGGAAGAGATTCCTAAAGAGGGTGAAAACTGGGTTGGACCATTGCCAAGGTCACTTACTTTGTGAAGAGTCTGATTCTGGGCCTCAAATCAGGTTAGTGGTTCACATACCAGGAACCTGTACTTCAAGGCTCTTAGGGTAATAGATTCCATCTCTTACTGGCCAATGACCTTCACACAATAGAAAAGAAATGTAAACAACAGTAGTCTTCAGCCTTAGGTAATTCTGAGCAGTTATCACACAAATGCAGGCATTTGGTTCTGGCAGAACTGGTAAGAAAGGATAGCCTAGCACCATCCATCACTACTGTTAGGGGAAGCACACTGACTGAAACCGCCCACCCTGGCCAGGCACCATAGTAACCATTTGCATGAGTTGTTTTAGACAGGAGGTCCTGGTAAGGAACAAGAAACTAATAAGCCTCCACCAACCAGAAGAGTTCAGGAAAGGTCGAAAGGAAACACCACATGTCTGACGACCTCCCAGAATCCTTCTCTCTGGCATCCATCTTGGCTGAACAAGGCGTGCACCACCAAGAAGGACTCTGAGTCACAATGACTGGCTAAAGACAACCCAAAAACTAATCCCATCACCATAAAACCCGAGACTGCAAGCCATGTGACAGAGCTGTTCTCCTGGGTTCCCTTACCCTACTGCTCTCCACCTGGAAGCCCTTTCCCAATAAAATCTCTTGCTTTGTCAGCACATGTGTCTCCTTGGACAATTCATTTCTGAGTATTAGACAAGAGCCCAGTTTCTGCCCCTGAAAAGGGTCCCCCTTCTTGCAACACTACCACAGGAAATATGACTCAGCCTCAATGTCTACTGACTGCATCTCTTGATACATTGACCACAGGCAGCTGACTTATTCACTCACTCACTCACTCAGACATTCATTCAACACAAGCTGGTCACTATGGAGATATGGATGGAGAATGTACTTAACATTGTTGCTGAGCAAGATAAAGAAATGACAAGGGAACTCCCTGGTTGCCCAGTGGTTAGTGCTCAGCACTTTCACTGCCGAGAACTTGAGTTCGATTCCTGGTCAGGGTGCTAAGATCCCACAAACCAATCAGTGTGGCTAAAGAAAAAGAGGAAAGAGGAAAGATTGGCAAGTACTGTGCCCTTGTCTGAGGAGAGGATTCTTGGAGGATGAAATTGTATATAAGTCCCTTTTGCTTTAGTCTCTCAGGTCTCCACTGAATCTCAAGAATCTGACTCAGGTATTAATGATTCGGAATATGAAGATGTAGAAACAAAGAATAGGTTATTGGACCAGGAAACTGATAACAATTTAGACTCTAAAACACCACATAGCAGTCATCAAACTCACTGTTTGTTCCCTGGGAGATATAGATAAAGGGCTGACACACATTCCTTAGTTATTTATACAAGAAGTTGATCCCTGTCATATGAAAACTGCTGACCACAAGTACATAGACCCTAGACTGGCTGAAACCAGAAGGTTGATGATGCTTGAAACTTTATCTTGATGAATCTGAGAATTGTCCATGAGCTGGTCTCACACCCTGTGTTCCCCTCCCTCACACTGCCTTGAAAACCCCTTCCCTGAAGGCCATCAGGGAGTCTTGTTCTTTGGGGCATGAGCTGCCCTTTTCCATTCTCCTTGTTCAGCCCTGCATTGAACGACGTAGTTTCCTTCACCACAACCTGGAGTCAGTATATTTGCTTTATGGCATGCAGATGAGTGGAAAAAGTTTTGTTCAGTAAAAAGGATACTTCTCATTTCTTGGAAGAGGTAGACTTTACTTGTCTGGAGGGATACTTATGATTGTTCTTGCTCAAGAAGAAAGCACGGAATTGCTTAATGCAACTCTTAGGATGCTCAGATGGGCCTGGAATGGTATCCTGATTCTGCCACTTACTACTCAAGCATCTGTAAAAGGAGATTCATTTATCAAAAAAAAAAAAGAACAGAAAAAAAAAATTTTTGAGTGTTTTTCACATGGCAAGCATTGTGAAAGTTATTGAAAAATTGAGTTATGAAAAGAAATAACGGAAGAGGGGAGGTAGTCATTCATCGCACACTAATTTCCTTAAATACTTATTCAGCACAGCTGTGATGGATGAGCATCATGGGGGCCTAGTTTGGCCATGTTTCCAGTGATAATAAACACATAGCTTTCAGGACTGATATAGGTGTAGCGTGAAATGATGCATACAAAGTGTTTAGCGTGGTGGCTGGCAAAATGCATGATGAAATCATTCACTCTTCACATAATGTCAATACTGTTAATGCTTATTCTTCTCCATCAACGCCTCTGTGGAGAAAACAAATACAACAAGCATCCACATCTACCAACAGATCTTTTTTTCCCCCAGATTTTTAAGTTGGACTTTTCCTCCACATGTACAAAACTAATCTGTATCTTCAATTCATGTTCAAATAAAATGTCTTTTACATCAAAACATGAGGTATGGTGGGGACCTCTGGCTCAATGGATTCCTGCCATTTGTTAAGTGACTTCTAATCGTTTGCTAAGGACCAGCTGCTTCTGTGGCAATTCTCGAGCTGTGAGGCACGTGGCACCTATTTGAGTCCATATGGCATCCCTCTCCTTTTCTGGATTCTTCAGGCTGTCTGCAAGCTTACCTGTCAGATGGCAGAGACAGGCAAAGTGGAATGAACAGAAAAACATGGTGGGGGTGACTTTGCCCCTGAGAGCATCTTGTTCCTTTCCCCTTGGAGCTTATAAAACTGAGAAAATTAAATCACAGAGGAAGAACCAGGCAAACCCACAGTTTATATAACATGCCTATGTGTTTTCCCACTTAATCACAGGAAGGATATACATTTTGAGTTTAGATGAACTTGGATTGAAACTTACTTCTCTTTTCCAAGTCTCAGTTTCCTCACCTTTAAAAGGAAGATAGTGTGCCTTTCCCAACTGGTGATTAAGATGCAACATATTTAGCTCCTTTTGCATAATAACTATTCAATAAATGTCATCTCCCTTCCCTTGTGCTAAAAGTTTACCTCTTCTCTCCTCTCTTTGACATCAAACATTAAAGACAAACTCTCCAAAAGAACTCACAAAGAACCTTCCAATTTCCCCACTATAGCAACACATAAATACATAGTTCCATAGTTCCATATAAGAAAGAGAAGATAAGACAAAGTGCCAAGGTTTACACATGAGCAAAATTTTGTACAGTGAGACTATGTAAATTCCATACAGCCAAGCAGTCTTCTCAGGCACACTCAGAATATCTATAAAGATCTACTCTGGGACTTCCCTGGTGGTTCAGTGATTAAGACTTCACCTTCCAATGCAGAGGATGCTAGTCAGGGAGCTAAGATCCCACTTGCCTTGTGGTCCAAAAAACCAAAACATAAAGCAGAAGCAATGTTGTAAGAAATTCAATAAAGACTTTAAAATTGGTCTAACTCAAAAAAATCTTTTAAAAAAGAGATCTACCCTACATAATGTCACCAAAGAGATCTCTATAAATTCCAAAGAATTAATCACATATAGACACATGCTCTTGAAACACAAATAAATACAATGATATGTAAAACAAAATAATAAAATTTAAAAAGTTGAAGTCTGGAAACTCATTAACGTAGGAAAAATAAATCGTGGATTAAAGAGGCAATAATAAGAGAAACTGTCTGACATTGAGAGTTGAATGACAAGAAACAGACACCATATCCAAGCTAAAACATAATCCAGAGGGAAGTTTGTAGTTTTCTGCACTGGTTAGGAAATATGAGAAAATGAAAATGTGAGAGCATGAAAGTAACTGAGCTAAGTCACACCAAATAATATGAATCCATCATATTCTTTAGCACCTTATTATTACTGAAGAGAAATAAGCATATTTACGTGAAGCGATTAGAGAATAAGATACATGTTGATTAAAACTCGTGAGTTATCATTCATTGAGTTTGAACAGGGTGGAGGATGTGTCCATAAATCACTTGGTGTGAATGTCTGACTTTCATTGCAGTACAGCAATATTTACAAATAAGGAAACAGAGGTTCCTCAGGGATTTTAAACACAGGAACAGTTAGCAAATGGTGGGGTTTACATGAAGCTCACGTTTTGTTCTGATGTGTTTTTTTCCACTCTATCACATCACAGGACCTCCCTCTGGACTGCAGGACCCAGCCTAAAGAGCTGTCAAAACAGTGCTGTTGGCAGATAGGGCACAGAATCAGTCATTGCTGAGGTGATGAGGGAAGATTTTTGGTGGTGCAGAGACGCTGAATGGGCCTCAAAAGACTGCTTGAAGCTGGAGAGTTCAGAATAAGAACATTGCAAACAAATGGTATAGTTGTGTCTGTAAACTTTCAAATCTGATATTTGTTTCAGGCTGGGGATGGGATTGTAAATCAGGTCATATGAATGCAGACAGGAAGCTGCAGGGAAGGCTGGAGCTATGCAAACTGTTACAATTACTCCAGAGAGAATGATCACCAAGTGTTAAACTCCTTGAAAGGAAGGTGACATGGAAACACACACAGGGTGAATGTGATCCTTGGACATATGGAACTAAGGTTGAGATGCCTGAAACTTCAGTGATGGTGTACGTGCATAAGGTATCAAAGCAAAGGGAACAACTTAAAGCTGCTGTCATTTGAGTATATTTGAAAACTTGGCATTTCAAAATACACACTTAATTTTATTTCAAGAAAATGCCAGAATGTGAAGAATGTTAAGAATGCTTTAAAAGGAAAGAAAAATGACAGCCTTTCCTGTGTTAAATATCTTGCTTTGCTTTTTTAAAAATGCAGGCACTCAATTTTCAAACTTCAGCTGTAGGAATCAAGCCAGAAGGAATCCTTAGAATCAACCAAACACTGAATAGTTTGACTTAGGGTTTGTCAATAAGAAAAAATGGCAGGAAAGTATTTTAAATGCTTAGTTTTCACACTTTGGAATGTTCTTTCGAATGTAAATCTGCATTTACATATAAATGTATATATCCTCCAAATAATCTCTATTAGGTCTCATTATCCTCATTTTACAGATTAAATCAGAGGGTATATAAGAAGCTGTCTGATCTCTAAGGGCTCTTATGCAAAAGTTCTCTGCAGACGATGAAGTAGGACAAGGGAATAAATTGAAACTCAAACCTGTCATTTAGATTTGTTAAACCACCCAGTTCTGCTTCCCTAGGTAGATTCACTCTCCCACTCTCCAAGAAAATAATTTTAAGCAATATTTTCTCTCCTCAAATCTCCAATACTCCCCTCTCACTCCCACATTTAGCTGATAACTTCATACTTTTTAGAACACGACAGAAACAGACTAGAGCATCTACACATCTCCAAGGCCACTCTCCTGCCTGAATCTGCACAAATTCTACCAGCCTCCAGTGCAGCGACAGAGACAAGAGTCCAAGCCAGCACACAGCCAACTGAAGCCCTTTTATTGTTTATCTCAACCATCCTTCCTTTGGTCAGTTACACCTTTTATTTTCAGTTTTCTCCTTCTCCTATATCATTTACTTGGGCATACAAACATGCCCTAATAACCCTCATCTCATTGCCAGAGTTGTTCCAAGTCTTTGCTCCAAACCCTTCAACACCCACCCTTAGCCAGAATGTCTGTGAAATGAAAATATCTCCTGCCATATTAATAAATAAGAAATGTCACAGCCATCAGCGATTTCTGGCCTCTAAATATGAATGAGAGCTCCCAAAACTGTGATCCAGCAGATGCTGCCACACTCCACGGTGATTGCTGAGGAACTGGGGGAATGCAAGAAGCAAGGGAACAAAGAAACAGGTTTGATTCCAGATAGTTGAGGTTCATATGAAAGAAATGAATTCAATGAGCCTAGAGGCTTGCATCTTCCCAGACACAGAATGCTAAATTCTTTAACTTGGTACCTGATCTTTCAAGTTCAGACTGCCTGCTTCCTTTGTTGCAAATTTGTATATAGTCAGACTTACCCTCCTACTTCCTTGGAGCAGTTTTCTCAGAGCTACTGAGATGCTGTCTCCCAGGCTCAGAGTCCTAAACATTCCCACCAAGTAAAATAACTCTCTAGTTTCAGGTTGTAACTATATTTTTTAAACGACATGTCCTTGTTGCCAACTCCCCAAACTTGATTAGGAGTGAATCTAAAAGGCTTGGAGAGGGACTTCCCTGGTGATCCAGTGGCTAAAATTCTGTGCTCCCGATACAGGGGGCCTAGCCAGGGAAGTAGATCCCACATGCTGCAACTAAGAACTGGTGCAAACAAATAAATGAATACTTAAACAAAAAAAGGTGAAAGATAAGAAAGGAAGCTACACACACACACACACAAATGGAAAAAATAAAATAAAAAGCAAATGGAAACAGCTGGGACCAAGACAGCAACAAATCTGACTTCCAATAGACCTTGAGCCTCATTATGCATTGATTTTACTACATTAGCATCTTAAATGATATACCTCCCAGCAGACATGGCCAGACATTAAGGATCAAAAAAAGATAAAAAAGAGGGTTAAAGTGTTAGTCACTCAGTCCTGTCCGGACTCTTTGAGGCTCCTCCGTCCATAGAATTTTCCAGGCAACAATACTGGAGTGGGTAGCCATTCCCTTCTCTGGGGGATCTTCCTGACATAGGGATTAAACTCGGGTCTCCTGCATTGCAGACAAATTGTTTACCTTCTGAGGCACCGGGAAGCACCCCAGAGAGGGTGGTGTTCCCTCTAAAAAGCCCTGCCTTTTCCTATAGACTAATTCATATGCCTTCCATCATTAGCTTCACCCATTCTCCTTTTTGTTTTTACTCTATAAAAATAAATCCCTCACCCTTCGTGGGGGAGAAGTCAATCTGTAAACTTTTTCTCACTTCTCCATTCTTTCTCCTCTAAATAAACCTTGTGCTGTGTTGATCTCAGCTTTGGTTTCCTTATTTGATGTGTGCATGTTTGTCACTCAGTCGTGTCTGACTCTGAGTGACCCTTTGGACTATAGCGCACCAGGCTCCTCTGTCCGTGGGATTCTCCAGGCAAGAATACTGGAGGGGGTTGCCATTTCCTTCTCCAGTATTCACCTACTTGAACACAGAAAGAGAACCCTCCTCGGTAGAGGCACAGAGCTAGGGTCTGAGCAGGGTCCATAAAACTTAATCCAGTAACAAAAATACAAAACACCAAAGCAAACAATAAGACTGGATTCCATTTCCCATTGTTGCTACTGTCCTGTGTCTAGGTTTCTCTTCTTTGTAAATTCCTTGGTATCACCCTCTCTTTCTTTTCCCAATCCTTCACTATCTTTATCATTTGCTCCCTGGTTCTGCCATTCCTGTTTCTAATTGTTGGCAGCCCCAGGGCTCCTGGATTCCCTTCTCTCCATCACCTGAGGAAGATCTTTTTCGTAGATGCTCTTACTCAATCCCAGTGATATGCTCAATGATTCCCATCTGCATGTCTAAGCCTTTCAGGTACAGCTCCAACATCTCCTAGGCATGCCTCAAACTTTTAGAGCTAAAACCAAATCTTCTACCCATTCTGTCCCATTTGCTGACAAAGCATCTCTTGCCCAGTACTTATTCATCTCACCAGTGACCACCATGTGAAGATCTCCTCAACGTGCTCCGTCATGGTAAGACAAGCTCAGAAGCTTGGACCTGGGACCTCGGACCTTTGGCTGCAGTGCTTACACTTGCACAAACCTCTCCTTATGCAACAGATACAAAGAAACTATAGGGGCTAAAAATAACTGCACACATGTGCAGTTGGGACAAATCATGAACAATAAGATACAAGAAGGTCGAAACCTAACTGCTGCTTCCAAGGTACCAGAGCAAAGGCAGGACAAGTTATGACCCATGATCCCTGCACACAACACCACCCAAGTGGGTGGAGAGACCATGTACACCACCCTTCTGGCTGGACCCACTGATCTGTCCCCACCCTCATCTCATTTAAGGGACAAGCTAAACCCCGCCCTCAGGTATCTAGGGAGAGCAACTATTTCTGGTTTTCAATCCCTCTCTCTGCAGGTTGGGTCACAATAAAGCCTTGCCTGACCTCTTATCAATTTCTATTGATTCAGGGACTAGAATCAATACTATTGGGAGCCATCCTATTGCCATTTTTCCCTAACACACCAGAGAGAATTCATCAGATTTCCCCATGGGCCCTATTAAATAGGACCACTTTAATTGCTTAAAGTGGTTGCATTCTCATCCAAATCATAATCATTTCTGTCTTGAGCTACAGCATATACTTCCTATATGATCTGACGTCTTGCCCTTTTGTTCTGTCTTAAACTTACAGTGCCAAAGTGGCTGTAATTGTCCTAACGGGTGAAACAAAAAATCACATTCTACCTCCATAGAAAACATTTAGCCTCAGCCTCTGCCAGGCGGCATGAAATTCAACTCCCCAACAATTTACTTGGAACTTTTTACATGGAAAAATAGACTGGTTCCAAATAGGGAAAGGAGTACAGCAAGGCTGTATATTGTCACCCTGCTTATTTAACTTATATGCAGAGTATATCATGAGAAACACTGGGCTGCATGAAGCACAAGCTGGACTCAAGATTGCCTGGAGAAATATCAATAACCTCAGATCTGCAGATGACACCACCTTAAGGCAGAAAGCGAAGAAAAACCAAAGAGCCTCTTGATGAAAGAGAAAGAGGAGAGTGAAAAAGTTGGCTTTAAGCTCAACATTCAGAAAACAAAGATCATGGCATATGGTCACATCACTTCATGGCAAATAGATGGAGAAATAGTGGAAACAGTGACAAACTTAATTTTGGGGGGCTTCAAAATCACTGCAGATGGTGATTGCAGCCATGTGATTAAAAGACACTTGCTCTTTGGAAGAACAGTTATAACCAAACTAGATGGTATATTAAAAAGCAGAGACATAACTTTGCCAATAAAAGTCCGTCTAGTCAAAGCGATGGTTTTTTCCATTAGTCATGTATGAATGTGAGAGTTGGACTATAAAGAAAGCTCAGCACCAAAGAATTGATGCTTTTGAACTGTGGTGTTGGAGAGGACTCTTGAGAGTCCCTTGGACATCAAGAAGACCCAACCAGTCCATCCTAAAGAAAATCAGTCCTGAATATTCATTGGAAGGACGGAACTATGGACAATTCTAAAAGGGATGGGAATAACAGAGCACCTGACCTGCCTCTTGAGAAACCTATATGAAGGTCAGGAAGCAACAGTTAGAACTGGACATAGAAAAACAGACTGATTCCAAATAGGAAACAGAGTATGTCAAGGCTGTATATTGTCACCCTGCTTATTTAAATTTTATGCACAGTATATCATGAGAAATGCTGGGCTAGAAGAAGCACAAGCTGAAATCAAGATTGCCAGGAGAAATATCAATAACCTCAGATATGCAGATGACTGACACCAGCCTTATGACAGAAAGTGGAGAAGAACTAAAGAGCCTCTTGAAGAAAGTGAAAGAGAAGAGTGAAAAAGTTGGCCTAAAGCTCAACATTCAGAAAATTAAGATCATGGCATCCGGTCCCATCACTTCATGGCAAATAGATGGGGCCAGTAGAAACAGTGGCTGACTTTATTTTTCAAGGCTCCAAAATCACTGCAGATGGTGATTGCAGCCATGAGTTACAAGATGCTTACTCCTTGGAAGGAAAGCTGTGACCAACCTAGACAGCATATTAAAAAGCAGTTCTGTTCAGTAGCTCAGTCGTGTCCGACTCTTTGCAACCCCATGAACCGCAACACACCAGGATGCCCTGTCCATCACCAACTCCTGGAGTCTACCCAAACCCATGTCCATAGAGTCAGTGATGCCATACAACCATCTCATTCTCCGCTGTCCCCTTCTCCTCCTGCCCTCAATCTTTCCCAGAATCAGGGTCTTTTCCAATAAGTCAGCTCTTCACATCAGGTGGCCAAAGTATTGGAGTTTCAGCTTTATCATCAGTCCTTCCAATGAACACCCAGGACTGATCTCCTTTAGGATGGACTGGTTGGTTCTCCTTGCAGTCCAAGGGACTCTCAAGAGTCTTCTCCAACACCACAGTTGAAAGCATCAATTCTTCAGCGCTCAGCTTTCTTTAAAGTCCAACTCTCACATCCATTCATGACCACTGGAAAAACCATTGCCTTGACTAGATGGACCTTTGTTGGCAAAGTAATGTCTCTGCTTTTGAATATGCTATCTAGGTTGGTCATAACTTTCCTTCCAAGGAGTAAGTGTCTTTTAATTTCATGGCTGCAGTCACCATTTGCAGTGATGTTGGAAACAAGAAAAATAGTCAGTCATTGTTGCCACTGTTTCCCCATCTATAGCCCATGAAGTGATGGGACCATATGCCATGATCTTAGTTTTATGAATGTTGAGTTAAGCCAACTTTTTCACTCTCCTCTTTAACTTTCTCCAAGAGGCTTTTTAGTTCTTCTTCACTTTCTGCCATAATGGTGGTGTCATCTGCATATCTGAGGTTATTGATATTTCTCCTGGGAATCTTGATTCCAGCTTGTGTTTCCTCCAGCCCAGCGTTTCTCATGATGTACTCTGCACATAATTTAAATAAGCAGGGTGACAATATACATCCATGACATACTCCTTTTCCTATTTGGAACCAGTCTGTTGTTCCATGTCCAGTCATAACTGTTGCTTCCTGACCTGCATACATGTTTCTCAAGAGGCAGGTCAAGTGGTCTGGTATTCCCATCTCTTTCAGAATTTTCCACAGTTTATTGTGATCCACACAGTCAAAGGCTTTGGCATAGTCAATAAAGCAGAAATGTATGTTTTTCTGGAGCTCTCTTGCTTTTTTGTATGATCCAGCAGATGTTGGCAATATGATCTCTGGTTCCTCTGCCTTTTCTAAAACCAGTTGAACATCTGAAAGTTCACAGTTCACATATTGCTGAAGCCTGGCTTGGAGAATTTTGATCATTACTTTACTAGCGTGTGAGATGAGTGCAATTGTGTAGTAGTTTGAGCATTCC
Organism: Capricornis sumatraensis; assembly: GCF_032405125.1. NCBI lineage: Eukaryota > Metazoa > Chordata > Mammalia > Artiodactyla > Bovidae > Capricornis > Capricornis sumatraensis. The sequence goes on along the minus strand of NC_091071.1, from coordinate 120,765,802 downwards.
TTGGCATTGCCTTTCTTTGGGGCTGGAATGAAAACTGACCTTTTCCATTACTGTGGCCACTGATGAGTTTTCCATATTTGTTGGCATATTGAGTGCAACAAATTCAGTGTCATCTTTCAGAATTTGAAATAGCTCAACTGGAATTCCATCACCTCCACTAGCTTTGTTCGTAGTGATGCTTTCTAAGGCCCACTTGACTTCACATTCCAGGATGTCTGGCTCTAGGTGAGTGATCACACCATCATGATTATCTGGGTCGTGAAGACCTTTTTCTGTATAGTTCTTCTGTGTATTCTTGCTGCCTCTTCTTAATATCTTCTGCTTCTATTAGGTTCCTACAATTTCTATCCTTTATTGAGTCCATCTTTGCATGAAAATTTCCCTTGGTATCTCTAATTTTCTTGAAGACATCTCTAGTCTTTCCCATTCTGTTGGTTCCCTCTATTTCTTTGCATTGATCCCTGAGGAAGGCTTTCTTCTCTCTCCTTGCTATTCTTTGGAATTCTGCATTCAAATAGGTATATCTTTCCTTTTCTCCTTTGCTTTTAACTTCTCTTCTTTTCACAGCTATTTGTAAGGCCTCCTCAGACAGCCCTTTGCTTCTTTGCATTTCTTTTTCTTGGGGATGGTCTTGATTCCTGTCTCCTATACAGTGTCATGTACCTCCATCCATAGTTCATCAAGCTTTCTGTCTATCAGATCTGGTCCCTTAAATCTATTTCTCACTTCCACTGGAATGGTCCATCTAGCCAAGGCTATGGTTTTTCCAGTGGTCATGTATGCAAGTGAGAGTTGGTCTATAAAGAAAGCTGAGCACCGAAGAATTGATGCTTTTGAACTGTGGTGTTGGAGTAGACTCCTGAGAGTCCTTTGGACTGCAGGGAGATCCAACCAGTCCATCCTAAAGGAGATCAGTCCTGCGTGTTCAATGGAAGGACTGATGTTGAAGCTGAAACTCCAATACTTTGGCCACCTGTTGTGAAGAGCTGACTTATTGGAAAAGACCCTGATCTGGGAAAGATTGAGGGCAGGAGGAGAAGAGCACAACAGAGGATGTGATAGTTGGATGGCATCACCAACTCAATGGACATGGGTTTGGGTGGACTCTGGGAGTTGGTGATGGACAGGGAGGCCTGGTGTGCTGCAGTTCATGGGGTCGCAAAGATTTGGACACAATTGATTGACTGAACTGTACTGAACTGAACTGATGCTGAAGCTGAAACTCTAATACTTTGACCACCTGATGTGAAGAATTGACTAATGTGAAAAGACTCTGATACTGTTAAGATTGAAAGTGTGAGGAGAAGGGGATGACAAAGGAAGAGGTGATTGGGTGGCATCACTGACTCAATGGACATGAGTTTGAGTAAACTCCGGGAGTTGGTGATGGACAGGGATGCCTGGCGTGCTGCAGTCCATGGGGTTGCAAAGAGTCAGACATGGCTGAGCAACTGAACTGACCACAGGTTTTACTAAGTTGAAAATGTTAGGTAGGAACTTAGGCATGAGAAAAAGGGGTGGCCTAGCTGAAAATGATTTAAGCTGTTCTCTAAACAGCACCCCAGACATATCCCAGTGTGGCCCAAGAGAGCTTACAGATAGGCTACAAAATAACCACAGAGACTTTTCCAACTACAGAGCATGCACCCTAGGTGCATAGTGATGCAGACTAACCACAGGTACCTCCCCAGCTCTAGCTCATGTGTCCTTGATGCACAGCTGTGTCCTCAAGTCCCCTTAGGCAGCTGGGAGCCCATTAATGGTTCATAAATATTCTATACATACATACATCTAATTATAACAGACTGAATTATGGGAAAGGTATGTGCAATAGAGCCTGTTGTTTTGTAACTTGAAACTATTGATCAAAACTCTCTGTCCAGGCCCATCTAGATGAATATGTAAAAGTCCTGTCTTGAAAATCCCTGTACATCATCATTCCAGCCCCAGTGCTTCTCTTGGCTTGGCCCTCCTCTCCTTTGATGTGTTCCTTCTAGTCTTTCTTCTATAAACTCATTTTTGCCATGGGTAAGACCTCAGGTTCTTCTTTGTATACTTATCAAGAACTGAAGCCACTAGGAAGTGTTCTCTTCATGAGGAAGGGTCCTCCTAGACTCTCCCTATTTGAGAACAAAGACCCCAATGTGATTTATTTTCCTCTCTGCCATTCTCTTTGCCACGTGCACTTGTCTCCAGCCACCCAGCAAAGTCAGACTGGCATCCATCCCTAAACATACTCAGCTGTATCCACATCCTAATCTTCACCCTTACAGTTCTATTCCTTCTAGTTATAACTCACTTACCCCAGTTCCAGCTTTCTCCCCCTTGACTGCCTGGTTTTTATCAAAGTATCAGCTCAAATGCCACCTTCTTAGAGATTCCAGCCCTTCCTTCGCTAATGAAACATCACTAGTTCCATTTCCTAAATCATTTTCTATCACATTAATCAGTATTTTACTTTTCTATCTGATGTGTATCATTATCAAAAATCTTTTTTTTTTTTCCTTCTGGTGTATTTGTTTTCTCTTTTCTTTTCATAAGAATGTGAATTTTGCAAAGATCTGGATTCTGTTTTGACTGTTGCTGTATCCCCAGAGTCTATAACAGAACCTTGCACTCAGTCAATTCCCAAAGAGTATTTGTGTTACTGGCTGGCTGTCAGCTCATTCAAAAGAGAGAAAAAATTATCTGGTATAAACTTTATCAAAAATTTGCAAAGAGATGGTATAAAGCCAATGCAAGGGAAGCAGTGAACAGTACAAAATATGTAATTAAGTGTTAAAATATAACACATGTATATCTAATTCTATAAGGAATATGCTTATTTGATGAAGACAGAAATGAACTCACATATAGGAGAGTTATGTTTCCAGAGAAATATAGCAATTGTCTGTCTCCCTCTCTGCCATAACATGGGGATATTATGCTCCTCAATAGACACAAAGTGATGTGAAGTGGAAAAAAGTCATATCAGACTCTTTATAACCCCATGGACTGTAGCTTTCCAGGCCCCTCTGTCCATGGAATTCTCCAGGCCAGAATACTGGAGTGGGTAGTCGTTCCCTTCTCCAGGGGATCTTCCCAACCAGGGATCAAACTGAGGTCTTCTGCATTGCAGGCAGATTCTTTATCATCTGAGCCACCAGGAAAAATAAATTCAATACAAATTGGTCAAAGTACTGAAAATGTGTGAGCACTACAAGAACAAAAATCTGACTTTGGAACTTAGCCATATACTGGCTGGAAGTTTTCCTTATTTCTTAGATCCTCAGTTTTCTTATTGATAGGGCCCACATGGGCTCTCATTGATAAGATGGCTTGTTATGTTGACCTCACAAACAAAGAATAAATGACAGAGATCCTTCAGACTGACTGACCAAGTTGCCCAAATGGCATCCTGTTATCTCACTGGTGCCTATCTTCTCAAAGCTGTGAGACCACCAGATTCCAGACCTCTGGCAACATGACCATCCTTTCAGAGAATTTTTCATTGGTGGGGTATAAGAAGGACTCCATCAGAAAGGGAGAACGCTGGTTCTCCTTAAGGGCCAGTCACCATCTCTTTTCCCTCTAATAAGTTTCCCTTTCTTGCCTGACTGCCCAGTTCGCTCTCTTTTTCTCTGCACTCGCCCTACATTCATCCTACAAGATTATTTTTAAGATTAAATGAGATGGTGTACACAGTTCTTGCTCTGTGACTACTGTCCATAAACTATAGTTAGCAGTATCTGGAATAATATATTTAAATATTAAGATAGATAGAAAATCTGCACTAATTCCAATAATAAATTCATAAATACAATAAGGGTTTTGAATATACAAAGCAAATGAACTGTATTTAGAATGACAGGAAAACAAAATAAAAACAAGAACAATACAAAGATGTTAACCCAGGTCTTAATTTACGTATAATCTCAAGGAAAATTTTCTGCAAGCAAATATGAGGAACAATGTCTTCACGGTGTAACACCCTGACCATCTGCTCTCCAAGTATCATTATATCCTTCCGTTGATACATTCTGTCACCTTCAGTTTTGCCCAACCCAGGATCCATTTTTAGGATCCACTCTACTTAGGAAGCTGCATTTATTACCTGTAGGAACAGAATCCTAGGGTTGGATGCAGGACTCTCACCAGTGTAGACTTCTCAGGGAAGTCACTATTACTGTACCACAGAGCTCACAAATTAGCAGCAGAATTTTTCCACAGGGCACTGGAGGAAGCAATTCTCCTTCACAAGATAATCCCTATGCAGAGTGAGTGTTTTCCCTGGCATTCTGCAAAGGAACATTGCTTCCCTCTATCAAGATGTAAACAAGGACTAACAAACATCCACAAATGTCAATAATAACCGAGGTCAGTGATACCTCAGCACAAAACAAGGTCCAACAGTAATAGATGTATAAATGCATGCACCCTGTGCCTTAACAGTTCTGCTCCCAGGGGAAACAAACAAACAAACAAACAAACCCTGCCGCTATTCTCACACAAGTGTACAAGATAAATCTGCAAGGAGTGTACTATTTTTGAAACAAGAAAAGATAATGAACATCAACCTTAGTTTTCAAAAATATATAAAATAGTGGTGAGATCACATAATGTAATTTTAAGTAGCTACTGAAAAAGTCAGGCAAATGTACATGATAGGAATATTTTTAAAATATGCATTCTTTGACATATATGATTATGCTTGTATATAGACAGAAATAGCTGGTTAAAAAAGCAAAAATTAATTCTAAAAATAACCACTTTCCTTATATCTATACACATTATATATATATATGTATATACACACACACATATGTATATATTTTGTGTGTGTAAATATATTATATATGGTTTTTTTCATAGAGTGAATTCAGCATTTCCTACTCTTTCCTTGTCCTCATAAATTTCTCAGTTTAAAAAAGGAAATGGTTTTTCGATGGATATATATACCTAGACCAGGGCAGTTTTCTCAGAGGTGCTAATAAATATTCTAGATAAACATCAGTCCCCATCTACAAAATCTTGTGAGCATATGGCTTGTGATGGTGCTAAAATGAGTACAAAAGGAGTGGAAATCCTGAACCTACATTCTCAGGAATTGATATGGGCTTCTATTAATAGAATCTCAAAGGCAAAGAGCATGGAACTAAAGGCTGGTTGACAACTGACTCAGCCAAGAGCTTCACTTGAATTAAGACAGTTCTTAAGATTTGCACAGCAGTTAAGGATGAGTTTCCCTGTCCATTTCATGTACACATTTATTTCCTGAAATTAAAAAAAAAAATTAAAAGGAGGTGCTACATTCTCTTTAACCACAGAATTTTCCACTTTTCCCCCCAGTGACTTGCATTATTATTTGTCAGAGGCATTATTCACATTTTGGTGGCAGAAATCATTGGTGGCTCCTAACATGATCATCTTCAAAAATCTCTTAGCTTTTACATCTACTATATCCCTCATTACAGACTTCATTTTTGGGGGCTCCAAAATCACTGCAGATGGTGATTGCAGCCATGAAATTAGAAGACGCTTACTCCTTGGAAGGAAAGTTATGACCAACCTAGATAGCATGTTCAAAAGCAGAGACATTATTTTGCCAACAAAGGTCTGTCTAGTCAAGGCTATGGTTTTTCCACTGGTCATGTATGGATGTGAGAGTTGGACTGTGATAAAAGCTGAGCACTGAAGAATTGATGCTTTTGAACTGTGGTGTTGGAGAAGACTCTTGAGAGTCCCTTGGACTGCAAGGAGATCCAACCAGTCCATTCTAAAGGAAATCAGTCCTGGTTGTTTTTTGGAAGGAATGATGCTAAAGCTGAAACTCCAATACTTTGGCCACCTCATGCAAAGAATTGACTCATTGGAAAAGACTTTGATGCTAGGAGGGATTGAGGGCAGGAGGAGAAGGGGACAACAGAGGATGAGATGGCTGGATGGCATCACTGACAGGATGGACATGAGTTTGAGTGAATTCCGGGAGCTGATGGACAGGGAGGCCTGGAGTGCTGCAATTCATGGAGCCGCAAATAACTGGACATGATTGAACGACTGAACTGAACTGATAGCCCTCATTCTTTTTCTCAAGGCAAGAGTGACTCATATACTCACCTTTAAATCCATGGAAAGAGAACTTTTTAAAGAATAAATCCTTCTACTAGAGCAAATAGTTATTTTTAGTGAAAAAGGGGGTTCACAGTATAAATAACCATCTTTTCACCAGTGAACTACTGGTGAGCTTGAGCTTTGCCTAACATATTATCATAGAAAGCTGGTAGTATCTTCCTCCAAGGCTGAAGCTTTAAGATAATTACCAAAGATTTTCCCAGCTTCTTTCTCCCCAGGGACTTAATCTCTTGCTTTTCTTACTTGAATGGTATAAAATCAAAATCTTTGATTCAAATACACAACATAACTTCACATCCCCCAAACCTCAGGAGAAACCTGTTTACAGGTATCAGCATTTCCATTTAAATACAGGAAATGAGTTGAAGAAAATGTGTCAATAGTGCCTTGCCCAGCACTTCTCTGGAGGTCTGAAGTCTGATTTATCGAAGAAGTCTCATTCATTTCTCATTACTTTCTTAAGCTTAAGAGAGAAAAAGGTTGGGCCATCTGGACCCTTTGTGGAAGCTCACATCAAAGTAAATCTCTTCTAAAAACTGGAGAAACTGGATATTAACAAGGGATGACATGAGCACAAAAGGCATTTATGCAACTACAAACTGCTGCCATTCTCCAAAGACCGAACTTTAGAATAACAATGTCAGTTGCACATTCAACTTGGTGTTACACATACACACACACACACACATACACAGAGGCACAAAGTGCATACTCTGATGTCAGAGCATCACAGCATGCTGGTGTATCAGGTTAGATCAACTCTTCAGGATCTTTCAAAACTCTTACCTAGCAGGGAGAATCTTTGCTATCAGCTCCAAAGTTATCATCCCTCTGTTCCTTAACACTTCCTTTTACCTGGGGCACAATGCTGTGTAAATAATCACTGCAAGCATTTTTTTTTTTTTTCTTTTTTCTTATTCTGAGTCAGCATTTACTTCCCTGTAACTTTAATTATTGTTCCTAATTCTGCCTTTGGAAGGAATATTAAAAAGAAAATTTTACATGCTTTATTATAGATTTTCAATAAAGAGAGCTCAATTTTGTTACATGAATGGCAGCTGTCACTCACATAATTCACCTGAATTCGTGATAGATAGCATCTCTCCTTTTCATACTGGCATGTATGGTTGTTTTGAAACAGAATTTTCCCCCTTATTCCTCTTAAAATTAGTTTTCTTTTAAACTTAACTCTTCCAGTTAATTAAAGTGGGGACCTATTTACTCTGACCTTTCTCCTTTAGTATTTTCTATCTTGTAAAACATTTATCTTATGAATTCATCAGTGTTACTAATTAGCACATTTTTTCATTTGATCTACATAATTATGTAAGACGGTGTTAAACTGGATTGATATTTTTTAGACTTTTTTATTGTTAAATAATTTTAGATTTACAAAAAATTTCAGAAACAATACAAAGAGTATCTGTATACCGCTCAGAGTCCCCTAATATAAACAGCTTGGGGAGAACAGTGAGATTACCAAAACCAGTTAATTCTATTAAGGTCATGGTATTACCTCTATTATATTCTTAACTTACACTTCACCAGTTCCTCCATGACTCTCCCTGTTCTGTTCCAGGATCCAATGCCGTATCCCACATAACAGCTAGGTGTCATAGCTCCTTAGTCTCTTTCGATCTGGGATAGTCCCTCTGTATCCTATTGCCTTTCATGACCCTTTGACTTAAAGAGCACTTCCTGGTGCTCTGGTGTTGACCTGGTGCTCTTCCTGGTCAAGTAGTTTGTAGAATGCCCCTCAGAGCCTGACTGATGTTTTCAAATGATATTGAGGTTATGCATTATTGACAAGAATGCCACCTTGTAGTCTTGTCAAGGCATCATACTAAGGTATGGTGATGCTGATCTGCTTTATCACTAGTGATGATAAATTTTATCACTCAGTGATGATGAAATCTGCAGGTTTCTTTATCTTGCATGTGTTATTGTTCCCTTTACAATTCACAAATATCTTTGGTGAGATATTTTGAGACTTTGCAGGTATCATGCCTCTCCTCCAACTTTTAACCACTCATGTTAGAATCCATAGGCGATTCTTGCCTGCTTGTTTCTGTGGTGCTCTCATGCTGCCTTTTTATTTTGCCTACTCATTCTATTTTGTTAATTAGCATTCCTCTGTAAGGAAGAGTTGCCTCTTCTCTCACTCTTCATTTATGTGTTCAATAATTTGTATCATGTTGGACTCCTAGATACTTAGTTTACTCTGTGGGTTATAATTTAATATGCCCATGATTTATTTTGCTTCTCAAACTGGTCCAGCTTTGGAAGTTCTTTTAGCTGGACTCCTGTGTTTCTACGACATGCTTCATTTTTTTTTTCAGTTCTCTACTTATTTTGAATCACAGGATGCTCCAGGCTCATCTTTTATTCTCTATCCTCAGCTCTGATATCTAGCATTTCTCCAAGAATCCTTGGCTCTTTTTATTAGAGAATGGTCTTTGGAAACCAGGATCTTGTTACTAGGTGTGCTCATTCCTACTGGAGTAGGTTTGACTTATTTGTGATAACCTCTTGCTTTCTAGGCACTCACATATTATTTATTATTTAAGTCATTCTATAATTTTGCCTAGGATGAATATTTAATTCACTAAGCATGTATGGATGTGAGAGTTGGACTGTGAAGAAGGCTGAGCACCGAAGAATTGATGCTTTTGAACTGTGGTGTTGGAGAAGACTCTTGAGTCCCTTGGACTGCAAGGAGATTCAACCAGTCCATTCTGAAGGAGATCAACCCTGGGATTTCTTTGGAAGGAATGATGCTAAAGCTGAAACTCCAGTACTTTGGCCACCTCATGTAAAAAGTTGACTCATTGAAAAGACTTTGATGCTGGGAGGGATTGGGGGCAGGAGAAGAAGGGGACGACCGAGGATGAGATGGCTGGATGGCCTCACTGACTCGATGAACGTGACTCTGAGTGAACTCTGGGAGTTGGTGATGGACAGGGAGGCCTGGTGTGCTGCAGTTCATGGGGTCGCAAAGAGTTGAACACGACTGAGTGACTGAACTGAACTGAACTGAAGCGTGTATTTCACGGACTCTTTTATTTCTACTTTTATCTTTACTTTCCTGGAAATTAGGACTATTTGGGACCATTCTCAGTATTCCATGACTTCTCTGGTGGCTCACATGGCAAAGAGTTTGCCTGCAATGTGGGAGACCCCTGGCGCCTGTCTGTATCTTCTTCTCTACTGTGTCCCTGATGTTTAGCTGGGCCCTTGGAGGATATTTTCTGGTGGCTCAGATGGTAAAGAATCTGCCTACAATGAGGGAGACCTGGATTTGATCTCTGGGTTGAGAAGATCCTCTGGAGAAGGAAATGGCAACTCACTCCAGTACTCTTGCCTGGAGAATCCTATGGACAGAGGAGCCTGGCAGGCTACAGTCAATGGGGTCAAAAAGGGTCAGACATGACTGAGTGATTTCACTTTCACTGTTTCAGTATTCCTGAACATCTGTTCTCCATAATTTCTGAAAGGAATTGTATTGACTTCTGTTAAGTACACTCAATGCCTAGAGTTACAACATGTCTAGAGAACAAGACCCAGGAGATGTAAACTCATTTAGAACAACTAGAATCTCTTTTGTATCTATTAGTTGGAGTCCAATTCCCTACTGTCCATGTTGATTCAGTTCTTTCCAACTGAAGAAAATTAAATTAATATTTGATAAAAGCTACAAAACGTGCACTGTTTTCATTTGGTTATTATCAAAACATATTCCTTCTAATATACTCTTATTTTCCCTAAAATATGTAATTTTAATCTCCCTTTATAGTTAAGGTTTAAGAATTTATCTTCACTTAAAATCTGAAGTCTTAGTAATATAAGATCACTGTAGAATTTTAAAAAAATCTCAAAATGTCATAATCAGAGATATATAGTATACTTAAGTTGACTGAAAAGGCAAATAGATATGATGTTGGAAGAAGAGCTCCCTAGGTCAGAAGGTGTCCAATATGCTAGTGGGGAAGTGTGGAGGTCAATTATTAATACTAATAGCTCCAGTAAGAATGAAGCAGCAGGGTAAAGCAGGAACGATGTTCAGGTGTGGATGTGTCGGGTAGTGAAAGTAAAGTCTCATCTTGTAAAGAAAAATATTGCATTGGAAGCTTCAATGTTAGGTCCATGAATCAAGGTAAACTGGATTGGTCAAGCAGAAGATGACAAGATTGAACATCAACATCTTAGAAATCAATGAACTAAAATGAATGGGAATGGGAGGATTTAATTCAGACAACCATTATTTCTACTACTGTGGGCAAGAATCCCTTAAGAGAAATGGAGGAGCCCTTATAGCCAACAAAAGAATCTGAAATGCAGTATTTTGGTGCAATTTTTAAAATGTCAGAATCATTTTGGGTCATTTCCAAGGCAAATCATTCAACATGAGAGCAATCCAAGTCCACGCATGAACTACTGAAGAAGTTGAAGTTGAACAGTTCTATGCAGACAAACACCACCTTCTAGAACTAAGGCAAAAAAAAAAAATAAAAAAAAGATGACCTTTTCATCATAGGAGATGGGAATGCAAAAATAAGAAGTCAAGAACTATCCAGAATAACACACTGGTCATAGCAAACACCATTTTCCAAAAAACTGAAAGACAACTCTACACATGGTCCTCACCAGATGGTCAATATCAAAATCAGAGTGATTGAATTCTTTGCAGCCAAAGATGGAGAAACTCTATACAGTCAACAAGAATAAGATCTGGAGCTATGGCTCAAATCATGAGCTCTTTATTGAAAAATTCAGGCTTAAGTTAAAGAAAGTAGAGAAATCCACTAGGTAATTCAGGTGTGATCTAAATCAAATCCCTTATGATTATACAGTGAAAGTGACAAAATAGATTCAAGGGATTAGATCTGACAGACAGAATACCTGAAGTACTATGGAAGGAGGTTTGTAACATTGTATGGTATGCATTGACCAAAACAATCCCAAAGAAAAAGAAATACAAGAAGCTAAGGTGGTTGGCTGAGGAGGCTTTAGTAATAGCTGAGAAAAGAAGAGAAGTAAACAGCAAAGGAGAAAAGGAAAGATATAGTTAACTTAATACAGAGTTTCAGATAAAAGCAAGGAGAGATAAGAAGGACTTCTTAGATGAACAATGTAGAGAAATAGAGGAAAACAGTAGAATAAGAAAGACTAGAGGTCTCTTCAAGAAAATCGAAATATCAAGGGACTTTATCATGCAAGGATAAAAGTGATAAAGGACAGAAAAGGTAAGGACCTGGGAGAAGCAGAGAGGATAGCAAGAAGTGGCAGAAATACACAGAAAAACTATTTTAAAAAGCCCCTAATGACCCAGATAACCATGAAGGCATGGTCACTCGTCTAGAGCCACGCATCCTTGAGTGTGAAGTCAAGTGGGCCTTAGGAGATATTACTGTGAACAAAGCTAGTGGAGGCAACATAATTCTAGCTGACCTCTTTCAAGTTCTAAAAGATGATTCTGTATAGAGCTGAATTGAAATTGTCAGGAAATTTGGAAAACTCAACAGTGGACCTAGAAGTGGAAATGGTCAGTTTTAATTCCAATCCCAAAGAAGGGCAATGCTAAAGAATGTTCAGACTACCATACAATTGTGCTCATTATACATGTTAGCAAAGCTATGTTCAAAATCTTTGAAGCTAGGCTTCAGCAGTACATGAACTGAGAACTTCCAGGTGTACAAAATGGGTTCGAAGAGGCAGAGGAACCAGAGATCAAATTGCCAACATTTGTTGGATCATGGAGAAAGCAAGGGATTTCCAAAAAAAAAAAAAATTTACTTCTGTTTCACTGACTATTCTAAAGCCTTTGACTGTGTGGATCACAACAAACTGGAAAATTCTTAAAGAGATTGGAATATCAGACTACCTTACCTGTCTCCTGAGAAACCTGCATTATGGTCAAGAAACAACAATTAGAATTGGACATGAAAAAACTGACTGGTTCAAAATTGGAAAAGGATTAGGACAAGACTATATAATGTCACCTGCTTATTTAAATTGCTATGCAGAGTACATCATACAAAATGCCAGGCTTCATGAATCACATTCTGGAATCAAGATTGCTAAAGAAATATCAACAAACTCAGATATGCAGATGATACCACCCTTATGGCAGAAAGTGAAGAACAAAAGAGGCTCTTGATGAGGGTGAAAGAGTGAAAAAGCTGGCTTGAAACTCAACATTCAAAAAACTAAGATCATTGGATCAGGTCCCACACTTCACGGCAAGTAGAAGAGGGGAAAATGACAGATTACCTTTTCTTGGGCTTCAAAATCACAGCAGACGGTGACTGAAGCCATGAAATTAAGACACTTGCTCCTTGGAAGGAAAGCTATGACAACCCTAGACAGGCTATTGGAAAGCAGAGACATCTGGTTTTTGCTGACAGAGGTGAGAGTCATTTCCTAGGCAGGTTGATAAGAAGTCTAGGGGTCCCCAAGGAGAGAGGGGTCTGGAATTCTCAAGGAGGAAGAAAGGACAAACTTTTTTCCTTCTCTACATTCCTTAGGATTATACAACAATAATGTATTCTGCCTGAGGACAGTCTCTGGATTAAACCTTCTGGCTAATTCTGTGAATTATGGGAGTAGACCTGCTCATTACAAGGATTATATAACAACAATGTATTATGTATTCTGCCTGAGGACAGTCTCTGGATTAAACCTTCTGGCTAATTCTGTTATCTTAAAATGTTAATTACAACCTCCAGACATTCTTTGGATTTACTGGAGAGTGTATAACTTCATTGCTAACACTAACAAGCGGGTACTCTTTCTACCCCCTTCTGATGCCTATGTCAGAAGCTTTCTCTATCTCCTTTATCCTTTAATAAAACTTTATTACACAAAAGCTCTGAGCAATCAAGCCTCGTCTCTGGCCCCGGATTGAATTCTTCTTCTCCGGGGGCCAAGAATCCCGGTGTCGTGATTCAACAACAACCTTTCAGAGGTCTGTACAGTCAAAGCTATGATTTTTCCAGCAATCATGTACTGATGTGAGACTTGGACAGTAAAGGTTGAAAGCCAAAGAATTGATGCTTTTGAACTGTGGTGTTGAAAAACACTCTGAAGAGTCCCTTGGCCTGCAAGGAGATCAAGCCAGTCAATACCATAGGAAATCAACCCTAAATATGGAAGAATTGTTGCTAAAGCTGAAGGTTAAATTTTGTGACCATCTGATGCAAGGAGCCAATTCATTGGAAAAGACTCTGATGCTGGAAAAGATTGAAGGCAAAGAGAGAAGGGCCTGGCAGAGGATGAGATGGTTAGATAGCATTACCATCTCAATGGACATGAATTTGAGCAAACTCCAGGAGATAGCAGAAGACAGAGAAGCCTGGCATGCTGCAGTCCATTGGGTCACAAAGAATTGGACTCAGTGACTGAACAACAACAACTGTACATATACACTACACACATATAAAAATATATACAAAAGTGAGACTATATTGAATATATATTACTATATCCTGTTATTTTTATCTAATATGGTATCATAAGAGTAGTTTCACATGTTATTTAAATCATAATTTTAGTAATAACATAATAAATTCATTAGAATGAATTTAACTAAATCTCTATTATTAGATCTTTGATTTTTTCTAATATCGTATCATTATAAGTAACAATGAATATCTTTATACAAATAAATCTTTATCCATTTATAATCACTTCTTTATGAAAGATTCTTAGAAGTAAAATCACATTATTTCTAACTGAAAATATGTTTAATATAATTGAGAGTGTTGGTTTATTTTGTTTTCCTTTGCACCTTTCTGAAAGCCTGAATTATTCTAGGGCTGTAAGCTTCTAATGTAGTATTTTTATAATCTGTGCCACAATTTTATATTTATACTTAAAGACATGTCTTTCTTTACAAAACGTGTAGGTTCCTTGCTAAAATCTGATTTTATCTATGAATTCTTCATGCAAACATTTCAAATATTTTAATTCATCCTCGTCCATTCAATTGTTATGGTCATTGATGAGCTATTTTAAAATCATATATTCATTTTGGAATATCTCCCAACTTTCTTGATGTATTCCTTTTATAATTTTTCTTTCTGGGAATGATTATCAGGGTTATCATTGAAAGAATGTGCTAGAATCCTTTATATGGATGAGGTCCAGTGCTTTCATGAGCCTGTTATTGTTTCTAATTTAAAAAGCAGCATCTACTTGTAGATAAGTGGTAGTTCCTTTTATCCTTTCTTATACCTTCCAAGAGTTTAAGGTTGCCTGCAAAGCAAATCAAAACCTTATCTAACGATCCTCTCAACATTGACACATCAAGCTGATGTCAAGAACATGATGCTCCTTCAACAGAGTGGCACCTTCCATATGTGATTTTTCTGTTATCTGTCTTTGGGCTGCCATATCCTAGTCTCTGGGCTTCCCAGGTGGCTTAGTGGTAAAGAATCTGCCTGCAGTGCAGGGGATGCAGAGGAGATTCAGGTTCAAACCCTGGAGCGGGAAGATCCCCCAACCCAGGAAGATCCTTTAAGATCTCTAAGATCCTCCAAGATCCTTGCATGGTAACTCACTCCAATATTCTTGCCTGGAGAATCCATGGACAAAGGAGCCTTGTGGGCTACAGTCCACAGTGTTGTAGAGAGTCAGACATGACTGAAGTAGCTTAGCACGCACAGACACACATCTTTGTCTCTAGTTTTTATGGTAGCATATTCCCTCAAGGATATAATTTCTGTTGTCTTTTCCTTTTGAATTTATGCATAATTCCCCAAGTGTGCTTAAATCATTATATTTAAAGAATTCTAGATGTTAGCATATTTTCCTCACAGGCCCATCCGATTTCATTTTCCTTTTTTTTTTTTTTTTTAACTCAGAATATTTTGGATATAGTTAACACTTACATTCTGAGTTAATGCCTGTCATCTTATTAATTTTTTGTGGTTTGCCAGTTACTGCAATTTTGTCTGTCATAATACAATCCCTGAGTCAATTTGGTTTAAATAAAAGAGAACTGAATACATAGACTTAGTAGTTCTATGATATTTTCAGGAAAATTGAATTTTTACAACTGTCCTTTGTACCATCCATGGGTTCAGCTTCATCCTAAATTCGAGTTACTTCATTGTCAGAAGTTGGCTGCTAATGATAGGTATGAGGCAACTTTCTTCCTTGGTCTCCTAAGTAAGAAAAATTATAGCCCTCCAGCAATAAAGCATAAACCCTCCTTTGCAGTCTGATTTGAAGACTTAGGACATATGATCTGCCCCTATGCAACAGTGTCCTGGTACTTTTGGATCTGCCCTGAAAATGGAGATGGTATACACACACACTACACCTATTCCTTTACTACCATAGTTTGAACATCTTTTTAAATAGCAAATTAACATCAAATATATGATTTCCTGTATCACTCCACATTTACTGTTACCCAACTTTATTCTTGGAAAAGGCAATGGCAACCCACTCCAGTGTTCTTGCCTGGAGAATCTCAGGGATGGGGGAGCCTGGTGGGCTGCCATCTATGGGGTTGCCCAGAGTCGGGCACAACTGAAGTGACTTAGCAGCAGCAGCAGCAACTTTATTCTTACCAACTACTACGATATTTCTTGGAGTCTTTTAGCTGCATGTGCTGTACACACTTATGCAATCTGTGTATTTATATCTATCAGAAAGTGTTCATAATGCATATTAGCAAGTGAAAGTTTATGGGATCCCCTGTATTTAAAAATAAAAGTCCCTTTTGGCATATTTATCACACCTTTTTCTAAACTTATTCAATCATGGGAGTTTCATATTACAGATTGTTTCTTTGACCTTTTGGTAATAATGTTTCCAAAGAGGACACTTTGGGAAAAGCTTCTCTATTGTATATAAATTGTTATTTTAATTAGACATTTTATCTCTCATTTTATACTTTGGCAGACTAAGACAATTCTGATAAGAATTCACATGTCAGAACAAATATATTCTTCCCATATCCCATGAGGAACACTGCATCTCCAACCAAGGGCATCTAAACCATTCTGAGAAATCAAATTGTGATGTCCAATATCAAACCCATCACCAGCAATTTACACTTCATATCTAGCTTTATTTCCCTAATTGTCTCTCCTTTCATTTGGGATAGGAAATAGAAGATTAAAATGTTCCAGATCTACAAAGTTCAGTCTTTTCTCAAGGATTTTACCATCTCAAGAATCATCCAAGTTTCTTCTGTCAGTTCTTTTTGATCTCCCTCTGGGAAGAGGCAGGTAGTCAGTGTATTTGAAGTCCTAAAAGCATGCTCCAAAGGACAGGACCTGGAATCCCCAGGCTATATGATGGCTATTTCTCAGAACAACTCACCATAATCCACTTAGTTTTCTTTCAGCCATTTCAATCCATCATTTTCTTCATTTTGCATGCATCTGTGTGCAGTCGTGTCTAACTCTTTGTGACTCCATGGACTGTAGCCCACCAGACTCTTCTGTCCATGGGATTTCTCAGGCAAGAATACAGGAGTGGGTGACCATTTCCAGCTCCAGAGGATCTTCTTGACCCAGGTATTGAACCTGAATCTCCTGTGTCTCCTGCATGTCAGGTTGGATTCTTTACCATTGAGATACCTGAGAAGACCTTCCTTAATGTTATATTGGTCTAATTTTCCCTAGATCACAAAGTGCAACACAGAAGATCTAGATTTGCCATGCTATTCACATAGGTGAAGGGTGAAGTCGCTCAGTCGTGTCTGACTCTGCGACCCTGTGGACTGTAACCTACTAGGCTTCTCCGTCCATGGAATTCTCCAGGCAAGAATTCACATAAGGAAGCTTGAATTTCACAGTTTCTTTTCCTTTGAGTGTTTTCCTCTTTTTTTTTCTCAAGCTTTTCTATACTCCCCTGCAGAGTGTTTAACTTTTAAGTTATTTTTTAATACATACTCATTATACATTGATTTCCTCACAGTGAGTACCAATTATTTACAACTCTTCTAGAAGTAACTTATTGTCTATTTCCCCCAATAACCTTGCAAGATAAGTATTGTTCAGGCCACTTTGTGCCAGAGAAAACAAAAGTTGAACTGACAAGTGCCCATGACCACATACGGGTAACTAGTGCACCTGATCCCACATGGCCCTGATTTTAATTTGATGCTCTTTCTAGTAAGTTCAAGGGAATTGCCCTTAGTGGGTTCTAATATACACATAGTAAAATCACTGTACATGTAATTATGACATCCTCACATTTGTCCCAAGGAGATTTTTAAAACACACATGTAGTATATGTATACATGTCGCTTGTTGAACACCTATGTACTGAACACTACAGCAAGATCTTTAAAAGCTTTTTTTTATGCATAGAATACTCTATGGAGTAAAAATGTGTCATAGCCTATTTATATGTCATTTGATACTTACCAATCACAATCTGACAAGTTATAATATTAAGAAAAAAATTTAACCATAGTTCCAATCTGGAAAACTTTTTATTACTCAGGATAGTTTCTAAAAATATCAGTGCCTGCATCCTTTCTCTAGAGATTCGTTTTTAATTGTTCTAACTGTGAGGTTCCAGAGATATTTTTCAAAAATTCCCTGGTTGCATTCAATCTGGAATAAGAGCTAAGGGCCAGGAGATTAAATGATGTAACAATAACCATATACTTGACTGCTTTCAATTACATCTAGAATCTCCTTAATTCCTATCTACACTATTTTGTCTTTTAAGCTCAATAGGCTGCAGGCTTCCCAGGTGGTGCAATGGTAAAGCATCCACCTGCCAATGCAGGAGACACAGGAGATGCGAGTTTGATCCCTGGGTTAGGAAGATCGCCTGGAGTAGGAAATGGCAATCCACTCCAGTATTCTTGCCTGAAAATTTCAGTGAACCTGGAGAGCTGAGCATGCACACATGCAAAGTGGCCTGCAAGATTCTTTTCTATGTTGATTCCTAAGCTCTTTCAAGACACTGAGATTGAGTTCATCACACTTCTCAAACAATTAAATGGTGGATAAGCTCTCTTGTTTCCTTTCTCCAGGAATCTTCATCTCTCTTCAATTCCAAGTTCTTGGGAAAACCCTGAGACCTGAGGAAACCTTGGATCTCATCCAGGCAGGTAGCACCAGGTTGCCCATTTTTTCCTCTCGATTTCCCTTTTCCAATTAAACCAACTTATCTTTAAGTTACCATCTATCAAGCTCTTCAATTTTGTTTGTCTTAAATAGACGAAACTTTACATGACTAAACATTGATTGCCTTTTTAATTAAGATTCTCCTCCCCAATCCTTTATCCTTAGCCATTCAGCTTTTCTCCCCAGAATGACAATGTCCATTTCTTCTGCATCTTTCTAGCGATATCCTCTGTGCTGTGCTTAGTTGCTCAGTTATATCTGACTCTTTGTGACCCCATGGACTGTAGCCCGCCAGGCTCCTCTGTCCATGGAGATTCTCCAGGCAAGAATACTGCAGTGGATTGCCATGCCCTCCTCCAGGGGATCTTCCCAACCCAGGGATCGAACCCAGATCTCCCACATTGCAAGCAGGTTCTTTACCAACTGAGCTACCAGGGAAGCCCCAGAGATATCCTATACTTACACAAATTTTTATTTACGGATTAAAAAAAAATTACAGTATAGTATTTGATACACTGGCTTCCCAGGTGTCTCAGTGGTAAAGGGTCACATGCCAATGCAGGAGACACAAGTTCAATCCCTGGGGAGGGAAGATCCCTTGGGGAAGGAAATGATAACCCATTCTAATATTTTTGCCTGAGAAATCCTGTGGACAGAAGAGCTGGGTGGGCTGCAGACTGTAGGGTCACAAGAGTTACATATGTCTAAATGACCAAAGAACACACTCTATATTCACTATTTTGTGAATATATTCATTATATATATATATTATATATAATATATATATTCACTGTCTTGCTTTTTTTCTGATGAATTATGTGTTTGGGTATCTACCCATATCAGTACATAAGATGTTTCTTCATTCCTTTTTACTTCTCTGTATATTCAATTGTATCTCACTCTTCTACTGATGAACCCTTGCTTTGTTTCCACCTTTTTGTTACTACAGGAAAGATTCTAAACTAATTTATTCCATTAGTTTTCCAATGTGAAGTATATTTCCAAGACAAATTTCTAGCAGTGAAATTGCTGGGTCAGAGTATGCACATTTGTAACTTTGATGGATACTGCCAAATTGATTTCTTTAGAGGTTGCACCAATTTTCACTCTGACCAGCATCTCTGAGAACCTGGCTTTCCTCATATCCTCAGCAACACAGTGTGATATAAATCATTTTGATCTGATTGTTGATCAGACAGGTAAAATGGCTTTCCAGCACGTTTTTATTTTGCATATCTATGGTGAATTTTTAGAAGCCAGTTTTTAAAGCTGTATTTTTGGTTTTTGTTTTGTTGTTGTATTAATTCTCAGCAATCCTCTAATCAAATGTGCTATTTTATTGTTGCAATTACTTGTTTCAATAAACAATTAGCTTTCAAAGACTAAAACATGAGCTAACCAAGGAATTTAGCCAGCATTTACAGCATTTTCATATGGAAAAAAAAAAAATCAATTAGTATGCCAAGTAACTGGAGGATACATACACATTGAAATGCATGCCATGTAGAGCCAGGACACTCCCTGAGTTTCATATCCTGCTTGTGCTACATCTTTTTTTAAATTATTTTTTTCAATTTTATATTGGCTTGCAGTTGATTTACAATATTGTGTTGCAGATTATCATGTTAAGTGAAATAAATCAGGTAAAGACAAATATCATATGATATCACTTACATGTGGAATCTAAAAAAAAAATGATACAAATGTGCTGCATCTTTGATCAAAAAGAAATGTTTACTCAGATTCACAGCTGAGCAGCAAGTACGTTCAAAAATTAATTTTTCCCTGCAATTAAATGGCCATATTAAAAAAGTTAGCACTTTAGAAAGTTTGGTGAATTTCATAATTTTCAGTCACGTGAGAGAGCCAAAACTTTACTGTGGATAGAGCAACGTTTACAACTCAAGGGCCTCAGAAATCATTGTATGTTAGCATACGGCTTTTAGATCAGAAACTGAAGCCAGAGTGGCTAGCAGAATGCATAGGATCACACTGCAGGGGACCAGCTGGAATTGGAAACCAGACCTCCAGTTCCCAACATCAGGGTTTCCCTTTCACCCTCTCTGCATTCACCAGTTCAAATGTACGTGTCTCTGTTCCTGACTTAAACTAATCATTATACTGAAGAGCCATGTTGAATTTCTAATCACTTGTTTTCTTTCCTCTGACTCTGTATCAGACCTCTACCTAAACAGGATATTGACTTAGTCACAGTATCCACCTTTGATGGGTGCCAGTCTACTTGGCCCAGATCCTGCTTCAGGACTGAGCTTAGTTCTCTCACCTGATGCAGATGTTGACACCTGACGGCCTCAGGCTGGCTCCCTTTCTGGGAATTGTCCCTGAAAGAATAGAATCTCCTTGCCCAAGATCATGTCTGCATCCTAGAGCCTGTGTCCTCAAGCCACAACCTAAGTCTGTGGCTATGAGTGACTGGAATAATGTTCAACCCCTTCTATTTCAAAGGGCTTTCTGAGCTCCAGTGCTGCCTGTGAGATTGGAGACTTTGGTTTTAAGTGCATTACAGCTGGGTCTTCTCCCTCTGCCTCACCATTCTGCCTTCTGTTCCTTCCAATTGTTATTCCAAATCACCTCCATAGAAGCCTCCTACACACTAATCTCTGTCCCAGAGTCTGTTTCCCAGGCAACGTCACAATACCCAGCATACCTGTCTAATCTGGAGCACTGTTTCCCTGGTATGTGCATATACTTGCTGATTATATTAATTGAATCATTCAACATCAAGTATTTATGAAGAATGTGTTGTGTGCCAGAGACTGACCAGGTACTAAGAGTAAAGGGGTTAACAAAAGCAAGTAAAGGCTTCAGTACCTCACGATTAGAAAAGTTTTGTTTAGTAAAGAGGAAATTTAATGAGCATATGGTCACTGGCTTTAAACAACTCACCATGTTTTCTGTAATCTCAGAAAATGCCTGAGCTAGTTCTCTATGGTATACTTGGACCTGGTTTAGAAAATATCCTAATACCTATGACACTGCTCTCCTCTGCCAGCATTTTGGTAGTTTCAGAGACTGAAACACCAGAAACATCCCATTCCATTATTGCTGCAAGGAGATGAGATGAACAGCATGTACGACTGCTTGTCCAGTGATATTACCAGAAATCCTTGGTTCTCTGCAAGCATAGAGGTTTCAGGTTCATATTTTGCTTCATCCTGGCTGCTCCTCAGCTTTGTTTGGGGCCTCTCATTGGTCACGGTGGGATCTAATCAATTTTAAAAAGAGTCACATGGGTTTGTCATTGACTATAATTAAGGAATTAAAGACTATATCTTAGGAGATATACTGATGAAGGATCAAATCCTGGCTCACCTGGGTTGTACAATTAAAGGTTGTTTTGTTCTTTGAACTCCATTAATTAGAAAGGGAAAGATTGGGATTTGGGATTAGCAGATGCAAACTATTATATATAAAATGGATAAACAACAAAGTCCTACTGTATAGCACTTGTGTGTTTGTGTGGTTAGTTGCTCAGTCATGTCGAACTCTTGTGACCCAATAGACTGTAACCTTCCAGGATCCTCCATCCATGGGTTTCTACAGGCAGGAATACTGGAGTGGGTTGTCATGTCCTTCTCCAGGGGATCTTCCCGACCCAGGAATCGAACCCAGGTTTCCTGCATTGCAGACAGACTCTTTACCAACTGAGCTATAAGGGAAGCCCACCATGTAGCACAGGAAACTATATTCAATATCCTGTGATAAACCATAATGAAAAAGAATGTTTATTTCTATAACTAAATCAATTTGCTGCACAGTAAATACTAACACAACATTGTAAATTACCTACACGTCAATAAAATAAATTTTTAAAAAAGGTTATTCACATCTCATAACAATTCATCAGCTCTACCTTCAAAAATGTATACAAAATCCCATTTTCACCACCCCAAGACCACCACTCTGTGCTCTAAGCCAGTAACACCTTTACCCTGACAGTGTCTCTGCCTTAACTCTCTATCTCTCTGTGCTCTCTTCTCAACATAGAAGTCAAAGTCATCTTTTCAAGGCTTAAATCAGATTATGTCTCCTGTGAACAGAAGAAAAGTCACAAGGATGCATCTAAGGTCTGTAGGCTGTTGGAAAGACTGAGCTGTCATTCGTTAAGATTTTGAAAGCTGAGGATGGAGAAAATTTGGAGATAAAGTTGTTTTGTTTGGGGCATGTGCAGCTGGTGCAAGGGAGATGAGAAGGCAGGTGGATCTAGGATCTAGAGGTTAGGATCTGTGTCTATTTTGAGATGTACATTTGGAAATGTGAGAATAGATGAGATCCAGATAGAGAAAAAAAAAACATCTACCATTGAATCTGATAAGAGTTTACCACCGATATAAGAGGAAATCCCAAAGGATGAAATATCCAGGGAACCACAGAAGAATGAAGGCATATAATATGATTTATGGTGGAATTACAACTGCACATATCCTGACTGATATCTACCAACAAGACAATTAAACGGAGGCATTGCAAACAATTATAGTACCTTCATAACCGCAAAGCTGTAATGAATAAAACTTATTTGTGTGTTACTGTTTCAGTATCTGTCTTCTCTATCTTTTTATAAGTCAGGTTCTCTGATTATTTTCTGCTGTGTCTTGAGCTGCTCAAAGAGACTGGTTGCCATACAGTAGGTGTGGTTGTAAATAATTATTAAGGAATAATTGAATAGATATAGAAAAATAAAATATGGCCAATCATTTCTTGGCAGTGTTGTGTGTGCTTACTTAGCATCAAGTCCACTGCTGAGCAGTGGAGTGTAGACACAGTTAGGCAGAGGAGGGGTAGGATGGGCTCCCTATAAGGTCAAAACTAAGGTGGATCTGGAAGGCTGAAAACAATTCAAATTGACAACCATGTGAAGGCAGAGATATCCAGTCAGTGTGCTATCATGACTAGTGGACAACAGTTTCCTTCTAACTTTAAGCACTGCAGTCAGCCATGGTAGAGAAGCTAAAAGATGTGCCCAAATTTACTGAGGTAACATTGATTAAAGAGTCAAATGGTTTTTTAGTCTTTAATCAAATGACTAAAGAATCAGAATGAGAGCCTAAATTCTGGAATGGTAGTGAATGCTATAAAAATAAGCACAGATTTTTGTTGAATTTATGCTAAGACATACTGCTTTCAGTAGGACTTAGCTGATTTTCATTAATAATATTAAGGTTTGGATTTCTATAGATCAATGTCTGTCAAAGCATATTTCTAAAGGGAAGTGCTACATATTGAGTGTGTACATATTTTATATATTATATATATAATATATATATTATATATATTTTATATATATGCAATATCCTAATTGATATATACTAACAAGACAATTAAAAGGAAGCATTGCAAACAATTAAAAAATATATATATACTTATATATATATATTTTATATGTATGTCCACTGGTCATATATTTTAATAAAAATAAGAGATTATCTTTAATTTTGACATCTTCAAAGAATTATAATTTTATCATATTTCATAATGGTTTTACTAAAGATAATTTTCAAATCATGTGATAATCTTGACACTATCATTTGGTTAAAATATATTTAACCATACTGCCAAGGCTTAGAGAGGGGAACTTTTGTTTATATTTTATCCACAATCATTTATATCACCCACAGTTAACACCCACAGAATTATAAACTCATGAAGAACAGGACTTCTCTGCTGGTTCCATGGCTTCATGCTCCCAATGGAAAAGGCCTGGGTTTGATCCCTGGCCAGGGAACTAGATCTTGCATACTGCAACTAAGACCTGGGACAGCCAAATAAATAAGTAAATAAATATTTTTTTAAAAATTCATTAGGGAAAGATAGAGTCACCTCTGTTTATGTTAGGTGGGAGGTTAGGCATGAGCAAAGAGAATGGCCTAGCTGAAAAAGATTCAAGGTTATCTCAAAACCCCACTCCAGACATGCCCCAGTGCGGCCCAGGAAAGCTCACAGATACGTTACAAAACAACCAGAGACTTTGCCAACTCTGGAGCATACATGCTAGATGCACAGTGATACAGACTAACCACAGGGGCTTTTCCAACTCTGGTACATGTGACCTTGATGCAGAGCTGTGTCTTCAAGTGATCTTAGGCAGCTAGGAGCTTATTAAGGGTTCATAAATATTCTATACATACATACATCTGATTATAACAGATTGAATTATAGGAAAGACATGCACAATAGAGCCTGTTACTATGCAACTCACAACTGTCAATCAAAACTATCAGTCCATGCCCAACTATGTAAAAGCCCTGCCTTGAAGAGCCCTGCACCTCATCATTCCAGTGTCAGTGCCTCTCTTGGCGTGGCCCACCTCTCCTTTGAGGTATTCTTTCTGCTCTTTCTTTAATAAACTTGTTTTTGCCAGGAGTTAAGAACTTAGATTCTTCTTTGCGTCTTTACCAAGAACCAAGGCCCGTGAGGTCTTCTTTGACTCTCCCTATCCGGGAACGTTTCTGTTGCAGATTTATTGATGCTGGATTGTCAAATGCTAACTGAGCTCATGGAGTCAGCTTTTCCAACCATGGAAAATGAATACCCTCCTTCCTTTTCAATATC
This sequence comes from Capricornis sumatraensis, assembly GCF_032405125.1. NCBI lineage: Eukaryota > Metazoa > Chordata > Mammalia > Artiodactyla > Bovidae > Capricornis > Capricornis sumatraensis. The sequence continues at coordinate 120,741,020 of NC_091071.1, read as the reverse complement.
CACGACTTTTTATCATGTCTAGTGAATACAAATTAGAAATATCCGTGTTTCAATTTTATGTTTAGACCTCTTAAGCTGAAAATATCAAAATGGATTGTGTCCATAAAACTGACAAACTGATGCAGGCATTTTGCCTGATGTGATGCTGAATTCACTCCTGAAAGAGGAAGCACTCATTTCCCAAGAGGATCATGGAGAGTGAACCTCTGGCTTCACCTGTGCAATGAACTACTGAAAGGAAAGTTATTCAACTTTTCCAGGTTTTACATCAAAGAAGGCTCATGACTCAGGCAGTGCAAAGTGTTGATGTGGAAAAGTTGGTTCATTGAGATGTTGATGATGGTGCTTGCTGCCTGGGGCTATTTGTTATTAAATCAACCAGCTCTGCTCAGTTCCACCAGCCCATCTCCCACAGGGGACATGGATACTACAAAAACAAAGAACAGAAAATGAGACCCTGGAAGCTTGCATGTATCTTTTATTATATTTTTCTGTAAAATTAAAATGGGACTTCCCTGGTGGCTCAGTGGTAAGGAATCCACCTGCCAGTGTAGGAGATGTGAATTTAATCTCTGGATCAGGAAGATCCACTGGAGAAAGAAATGGTAGCCCACTCGGGTTGTCTGAGAAATCCCATGGATAGAGGAGTCTTGTCCATAGTGTCTCAGAGAGTCAGATATGACTTAGTGACTAAACAATAGCAAAATCAAAATGAGATTTTCGCCTATGGTAAAAATCATACCTATTCCTTAAAGATATGTGGAAAATGAGAATAATAGATTTTTAAAAATTCACCTACTTGACCTATTTTCCAGAAAAACAGACTTTGTAAATACTTTTGAGCCTGTGTCCTCTGATCTTTTCTTGTACACATATGCTTAAATGTCTATTTTAATTTTAAAAATATCTCACTTCTTTTAGAAAACATAAATTATACAGAAAAGAAGTGATAAGGAAAAAGCTTTATAAATATGGAGTGTAGAGAACAGAACCTAATTTAAGAAAAACTATTCTTAAAGAAGAAAGAATTCATGCGTGGGACTAGCGTTATATCTGAGATACAATGGAGATGAATTTTCTGAAACTGATGATCAGTCTTATTGTGGTTATGAAAAGGCAGGGCTACACTTATGCAAAATTTATGATTAAAACTACATATGGTAAAATTTATTTTTAAAAATAAGAGAATAAATGAAAATAACATCTAGTCAGCAATAAAAGCAGATTGCCTATTCAGAACTAAAGCCAACTTCATTTTATGTATATCACACAATACTGAGAAGACGCAAAAGAGACTGACCCTCTGCCTAAGAAATGCTTGTTTTTTGAGATAAAACCATGCACCATGTAAAATAATTATCTAATGAAGACTAACAGTTCATCCATCAATACTCACTCCAGGGTTCTTGATTCTCTGTGCCACCAGATTCAGAGGTCTTGGGTACAAACTCTGGCCGGCTCCAACCATTTCCTCTATCTTGCAAGATCATTCTTGAAAAACTGAAGCCCAGGTTCTTAACTCCTAAAAATATTCTTTTCTGCCTTTCCCCTCCTGAGACATGACTAAGATTCTGACAACATGTATTCTTCCCCATTACAGTGAGTCTAATATACATCAGCTTTCCTTGAGCAATGCACTTTTACGATTCTCTTTTGAGGAGTTGTCAAAAACTAAAGAACTAAAGTAAAGTAAAGAACTAAAGTCATTCTTCAGATCTCATATGCTCTGGACTAGTGTTTCAAGTTTTGGGTTTATTTTTTCGCTTCACTTTTTTTTTTACATTTCTGCAAGGCTTTCCTGGTGGCTCAGACTATAAAGAATCTGCCTTCAATGCAGGAGACCTAGGTTTGATCTCTGAGTTGGGAAGATCCCCTGAAGAATGGAATGGTTACCCACTCCACTACTCATACCTGGAAAATCCCATGGACAGAGGACCCTGGCAGTCTACAGTCCATGCATGTATGCATGTTTAGTTGTTTCAGTCATGTCTGACTCTTTGTGACTCCATGGACTATAGCCCACCAGGCTCCTCTGCCCATGGGATTTCCTAGGCAAGAATACTGGAGTGGAGTCTATGGGGTCACAGAGTCAGACATGACTGAGCAACTAACACTTTCACTACTTCCCTTAGTGCCTCCAGGGAAGGAGACAATGCATTCTACCTGGCCACTTTAAATTTCCTTTCAATCTTTTCTTATTTAATCCATGTCTATTTTATTTTACCTTGATGTCTCTTCATCCCTACTGATTTTTTACATATTCATGTTCTTGTTTCATTGGAATCATGTTTTCTTGAATCCTCTTGAAGTTTCAGGAATCATTCTTGTTTAATAAATAAATGATTTGATTCTGCCTGATCAGGGGCACCATGCTGTTTGAATCTCTTAGACAAACTTGAAATCTACAACAGACTTTTATCAAATGCATCTTTTTTTCAGAAATTTAAAATATTTTTAAAATTGAAATACAGTTGATTTAAAATATTATGTTAGTTTCAGATATACAGCAAAATGACTTAGTTATACACATGCATTTTTTTCTTTTTCAGATTCTTTTCAATTACGGGATATCACAAGATATTGAGTAGTGTTCCCTGTGCTATACAGTAGGTCCTTGTTTATTATCTATCTTATATATAATAGTTTGTGTCTGCTAATCACAAACTCCTCATTTATCCCTCACACCTGCCCCTTTTCCCATTTGGTAACCATAAATTGCTTTCTAAGTCTGTAGATCTATTTCTGCATCTTTCTTTAACTGAAATGTGACCCACTCTGTCCTCACTACCTAAGACTCTGTGATGCTGAGACAAGATGAAGCTCAGGAAAAACTGCAGTCCCCTGGAGTACCTTCTGTGACTATTCTTATTTCCAACCCTCTCTGTAGCTTTCACTATTGTGGGTGACAACTCCCTGATATGACTTTTTACCTAGGTTCTTTATTTCCTTCCAAGTTTTCATTTCTGGATTCTGTGGGAAAGGGAAAATTCATGTGAAAGTTTGAGGCACTGTGTTATGTAAATATGGGGGAGGTTATGGTATATACTTCCTTTGCCTCAAAGCATATGGGCAATGGAGCAGTTGTGTGGATTTCTATCTGAAACACACTGCATTTCTGACTCTAGAACAAACCATGTTTGGGGAAACAGGTGGCAGCTTGCAGAGTACACTTGGTTCTATGATTTCCCTTTATATTCCAGCTTCCACTATACTCCAAATATGCAAACAAATCTCCAGGTTCAAGGGCATTAGTTTACTGTCACACTGTCATCTGATGGTGTTATTATAACTTTCATCTTTTCTCTCTTTCTCTCTCTTTGTTCTCTTTTTGTGAAAAGTTGGGAAAGATAGAATAGAAATCTGACCTCATATTCATATCAATGTGCTAAGCCCTTGAGAATGAAGCAGAGAAAGCAAAGTTATTGTATTGACTCATAGTAGTGGTAACTTACTATGAAAATGTGCTTCCTGGACTGGTCATCTATTGAGATCCTTGTAGCACTTTGTAAGATGTCATCTACGTCTCTCCATTCCCTAAAGACCTAGCTCAGTGAGGCCAAACTAATTCTGCAGCCCTACCATGAGTCAGACACAACTGACCGACTTCACTTTCACTTTTCACTTTCATGCACTGGAGAAGGAAACGGCAACCCACTCCAGTGTTCTTGCCTGAAGAATCCCAGAGACGGGGGAGCCTGGTGGGCTGCCGTTGATGGGGTCGCACAGAGTCGGACACGACTGAAGTGACTTAGCGGCGACCATGAGTCCAGCACACACTTCTCATGATATTCTCTTTAAGTTCCAAGTCTACATATTTTGCTTCAGGTCAGCTCCACCTTGATCCAGCCCTGAAACACAACCACCTTATTTATCTTCCCTCCTATTAATTATTTTTTTAAAGTACACAAGTATTTTATGAGTTAAATAACTTTACCAAAGACGTATGAAATTGGAAGGAATAGTCAACTCATTGATTTCCAGCTTTCTATTATCCTAGTGGTTCTAACTATGAAGCAACATCAAATAATATTTTTTTGTCTCATAAGCAGAGCAAATCTACCTATATTAACTTCCATTCAGAAAGGTGCTTATTAAATCACAATTTTGGTGGGAGGGAGGCTCAAGAGGGAGATGACATATGTATACTTATGACTGATTCATGTTGATGTATGGCAGAAACCAACAGTATATTGTAAAGAAATTATCCTTCAATTAAAAATGAATAAATTGAAACTGGAGCCTATTATACAGAGTGAAGTAAGAAAAACACCAATACAGTACAGTAACACATATATATGGAATTTAGAAAGATGGTAACGATAACCCTGTATATGAGACAGCAAAAGAGACACAGATATATATAACAGTCTTTTGGACTCTGTGGGAGAGGGAGAAGGTGGGATGATTTGGGAGAATGGCATTGAAACATGTATAATATCATATATGAAATTAATCACCAGTCCAGGTTTGATGCATGATACTGGATGCTTGGGGCTGGTGCACTGGGATGACCCAATGGGATGGTACGAGGAGGGAGGAAGGAGGGGTGTTCAGGATGGGGAACACATGTATATTTGTGGTGGATTCATGTTGATGCATGACAAAACCAATATAATATTATAAAGTAATTAACCTTCAATTAAAATAAATAAATTTATATTTTTAAAAATAAATAAAAATAAAAATAAATTTAAAAAGAAATAAATTTAAAAAATCAGTTTTCACTACAGATACAAAAGTGTAAAGAAAGCTTTCTGTATGTAAAAGTGCTGCACTCAATATGCCAACAAATTTGGAAACCTCAGCAGTGGCCACAGGACTGGAAAAGGTCAGTTTTCATTCCAATCCCAAAGAAAGGCAATGCCAAAGAATGCCCAAACTACTGCACAATTGCACTCATCGCACATGCTAGTAAAGTAATGTTTAAAATTCTCCAAGCCAGCCTTCAGCATACATGAACTGTGAACTTCCAGATGCTCAAGCTGGTTTTAGGAAAGGCAGAGGAACCAGAGATCAAATTGCCAACATCTGCTGGATCATCAAAAGAGCAAGAGAGTCCCAGAAAAACATCTATTTCTGCTTTATTGTCTATACCAAAGCCTTTGACAGTGTGGATCACAAAAACTTTGGAAAATTTTGAAGGAGATAGGAATACCAGAACACCTGACCTGCCTCTTGAGAAACCTGTATGCAGGTCAGGAAGGAACAGTTAGAACTGGACATGGAACAACAGATTGGATCCAAATAGGAAAAGGAGTACGTCAAGGCTGTTTTATTTAACTTATTTAACTGCTTATTAATTTATATGCAGAGTACATCATGAGAAACGCTGGGATAGAAGAAGCACAAGCTGGAATCAAGACTGCCGGGAGAAATATAAATAACCTCAGATGTGCAGATGACACCACCATTATGGCAGAAAGTGAAGAAGAACTAAAGAGCCTCTTGATGAAAGTGAAAGAAGAGAGTGAAAAAGTTGGCTTAAAGCTCAACATTCAGAAAACGAAGATTATGGCATCCAGTCCCATCACTTCATAGCAAATAGATGGGGAAACAGTGGAAACAGTGGCTGACTTTATTTTTTTGGGCTCCAAAATCACTGCAGATGGTGATTGCAGCCCTGAAATTAAAAGACACTTACTCCTTGAAAGGAAAGTTATGACCAAACTAGACAGCATATTAAAATGCAAAGACATTACTTTGTCAACAAAGGTCCGTCTAGTCAAGGCTATGGTTTTTCCAGTGGTCATGCGTGGATGTGAGAGTTGAACTATAAAGAAAGCTGAGCACCGGAGAATTGATGCTTTTCAACTGTGGTGTTGGAGAAGACTCTTGAGAGTCCCTTGGACTTCAAGGAGATCCCACCAGTCCATCCTAAAGGAGATCAGTCCTGAGTGTTCATTGGTGGGACTGATGTTGAAACTGAAGCTCCAATACTTTGGCCACCTGATGTGAAGAGCTGACTCATTTGAAAAGACCCTGATGCTGGGAAAGATTGAGGGCAGGAGGAGAAGGAGACGTCAGAGGATGAGATGGTTGAATGGCATCACCGACTCAATGGACATGGTTTTGGGTGGACTCTGGGAGTTAGTGATGGACAGGAAGGCCTGGTGTGCTGCGGTTCATGGGGTCACAAAGAGTCGGACATGACTGAACGACTGAACTGAACTGATATTTACAGTACCTTTGGGTTGATTTCCTTGCTTTATAAAGCCATCACAAAAGCCCAGAGAAATCAAGTCACTTCCTTAACTTGCTCAGATGCTTAGTGGCAAATGTCCTAACCAGTAGTTGTAGAACCAGAGCTCTGCCATCAGACAGGGTGTTTCTCTTTTTCCAAGGCACTGCAAGCACAGGTCTCTAGACTATGTACCCTTGTTAGTGTTATTCAGTCATGTCCGACTCTTTGCAACCCCATGGACTGTAGCCTCTCAGGCTGCTCTGACCTTTCTCTAGGCAAGAATACTGACGTTGTTAGCCATGCTCTTCTCCAAGGGGAGCCTTCTGACCCAGGAATTGAACCTGTGTCTCCTGCATTGCAGGCAGATTCTTTATCATCTGAGCCAGCTGGGAAGCAAGCTGCTTAACTAAAGTGAAGCTCAGTTCCTGTTAGGTGAACTGGAGACAAATATTCTTGTACAGAATAGTCATGTGATTGAATCCCCTATGAGTAAAGCAGCACTGAACATATAACAAACTCTTAATGTTAATTCCCTTCTTTGTCCTATGATAATTCTCCTCTCAACATGGGAGCCAGTATAGAACTTCTTGTATCCTAGGAAAATGGATCTTCATAAAAATGCTTATTCAGATGGCTCAGATGGATTTGGTGATATGAAGTGAGGTCATGGTAGCAGATACTTATCTTGCCTGAATCTCCTATTTGTATATCGAAAAGGCAGATGTGCACTGGCATTCTCTAGTTATTTTCTCTGGAAGTAAAGCTTTCCCCACTTCTGCATCTCAATTTTTGCCTCCTCTTGGAATCCTCCTACCCCAAAGATTACAGTCAGTGTCTTTCCTCTGTGTATCCTTTCTCGCTCTTGCTCTATATTTATTATGTTAAATCATTTTCCTGTTTACTCCAACATGTAAATATCAACTCTTAGAACATTTTTACTTTGGTAATATAATTACAGGAATTGAATTATGAGTGATACCATAGACATTTGATGAATGAATGACTCAATAGCCTTTAATTCTAAAGCAAAGTATTCTTTGGCACCATCAATTGTTATATAATTTATCCCAGATCCTTTAACCATACTCATTCATATTACTCAGTAGATACAGGAAAACACTTCTTTTTTATTCTCTATGACTGTCCTTCTGTTCCTCTTTTTATTTTCTCTATTTCTCAATCCCTTTGTTCTCTTATCTCCCTCCAACTCCTTATCATCAATTGTACTTCTTGCTTTGAAAACCCATTCAGATAATCTTCTTAAATGTACCAACCTGAAAATGTGCCATTGTCTTGCACCTTCTATTGGCTCTTCCTGGTTGTGGCTGAGGTTCGAGATGAGACCATAATGGTTCTATACTATAATAAGAACACTGACAGGCTGGCTGGCCTTCCTGCCAGAGAAAGTGAACTTGACCAACAGAAGACAGCCTGTAAAGACAGGGGGTGTCCAGGCACAAAGAGGAAACAGCCATCCTTATACTTGACATCTATCTTGACTTTATCCCTGGCATAAGGTCAAAGAAGGACATTGTCCTGAAATGGGTTACATCTGAACCAGGAGAATTTTAGGGATATGCCAAGCGTTAGGGAAAGAATGTAAAGAATATATTTGGTTTTAGGAAGCCTCTTTTCTGTGACATTTCTGCAAATACTTCTCCAGCCCCTTAAAGGAATGAGTTTCTTGGTTTGATGTTCAAAAATTGTTCTCTTCTCTAGAGAAATATAACTATCAAAGACACTATCTGCCATGTACAGTTAAGGTGATGTCTGGGGATAGTATAGAAAAGTGTAAGCTAGTGTAAGTTGAAGTCTTCAGAAAAATGGCAAGTTTTAAAGGAAGCATTTCTAATGATGCTTAAAGCAGTAGCCTCTTTGGGGAGACACACAAAAGGCTGGTCTGTCTATATCTCTAAAATATCTGGTAAAGCACTGAAAGAGAAGGCCTTGAAAGGTAAGGTCATAAGGTAACCAATGCTTACTACTACAATCTTAGAATGCACAAAGACTTCATTATATATGTTTTTGCAGCTCAGGAATTTTACTGTTAATCATCTGGGTAGGAATATACAGAATCTATATGTAACATATCTTCAAAACTATTCTATTAATTTGATTCAGAAAATGTTGGTAAGATAAGCTAGCAAAAAAATAATCCCACCTTCTTATGTTTTTTATTAAAAAAAATACGGGTAATATGTTCTCACAGATTCAAGATATTAAAGCTTGCTTTTTAAAAATATGAAAGAGGAAGATAGATTTGGGTAAATTTGATGAAGAAATGTAAAATTATAATAGCATTTAATGATTGTGGAGGTGTAGGACTGACCATAAAAAAATGAAGGATCAAAAAAAAGGAATAGGCCATTACATGTATGTCCATATATGTAAACATACACTTACATACATGTTTAAATGTATCAAAAATATACTGGTTCTTGTAGTTGGAAGGAGATTGAATTTTCCTACTAATGCTAAATTTGGTTACAAGAGTTTATAAATCTTTTTCTTTCTAACAGATATATTTTAGAACTAAAATCTCATCCTTTTGATACTGTCAATAGCAGTGAATGCCCACACTTTCAAGTGTATTTAAGTTTAGAAATAACCAGAAATATTTTCAAAATCAAGTCTGGGGAACTGGTGAGTGAGTAGCCTTGCTACACTGAATTGAGTTCACAGGAATGAGACAAAGTGGGGGTTTCATTCTATGGTTTGTGTTAGAGGTCTAAGATCATTTCTGGATAAAAATATCTCACAGTGTTACAACAAATGGAAATATCATTGAAATAATTTTCAATTAAATTCAAAATGAATTTCTCATTGTGATTATTTTGAGGGAAATGTTGCTTTAATTGGAAGTTAATTGCTAATATTTTTAAAAGAACAAGACTTTTCATAGGTGTGCTAGACAAAGGATTAGTGCTTATTCTAGCTAGAGGGCTAAAACAAACAAACAAACAAACAACAACAACAAAAGCAATCTAAGAGACTATTAATATTCTAATAAATAGTTGTAAAGAACATGAATAACAATCCACCAAGAAAACAAGTCAGATGGCTCACACAAGCTGAAAAATATGTAGTTTAATGTAAAATTTAAAGTTAGCAATGTAAAATCAAATATACTATACAATCCCCTCTTGTTAAGTTAGCTAATACCAAATAATGATGATGATGATGAAAATACCAAATTACCAAGTGTTTGCAAGCTACCAAAGAATGAAAATATGCACTTCTGGAAGGAGTATAGATTGAAACAAGAATTCCTGAAGATGAATTTTAATTTTTACATGAATTTACACACCTAGATATATAGAGAGAATTATATATGCAGAGAGGTAGATATACAAATGATAGAGAGAACTGGATAGATAGAGATTGATGATAGATGACAGGGAGGAGAGAGGAGATGGATGAATGGATAGATAGATGAGAGACATGAGTTCAAGAAAGCTATAATATTTGATATATATATATATATTTTACTTTTATTTCATATATTATCAATCACTTCAGTTCAGTTCAGTTCAGTTGCTCAGTTGTGTCTGACTCTTTGTGACCCCATGAACTGCAGCACACCAGGCCTCCCTGTCCATCACCAACTCCCGGAGTTCACTCAAATTCACGTCTATCGAGCCGGTGATGCCATTCAGTCATCTCATCCTCTGTCATCCCCTTCTCCTCCTGCCCCCAATCCCTCCCAGCATCACAGTCTTTTCCAATGAGTCAACTCTTCGCATGAGGTGGCCAAAGTACTGGAGTTTCAGCTTTAGCATCATTCCTTCCAAAGAACACCCAGGACTGATCTCCTTTAGAATGGACTGGTTGGATCTCCTTACAGTCCAAGGTACTCTTAAGAGAGTCTTCTCCAACACCACAGTTCAAAAGCATCATTTCTTCAGTGCTCAGCTTTCTTCACAGTCCAACTCTCACACCCATACATGACCACTAGAAAAACCATAGCCTTGACTAGATGGACCTTTGTTGGAAAAGCAATGTCTCTGCTTTTGAATATGCTATATTAGCAATAGGTAATCTAAAAATTAAATTATGAAAATGACTTGCAAAGTACTCAAATTCAATACAAATAAGTGTGGAAAATGTTAAAAAGAATTGCAAGATTTGTATGCTGAAAACTACAAAACATAGTTGTAAGAAATTAAAAATCTCATCAAATTAAGTCACATATTGTTTTTAATGGATGGAAGGACTTAATATCTTAGGGTGGTAATACTCCCTCTGATAATGAACAGATTCAATGCAATTCTTACCAAAGTTTGAACTGCTTTTTTTTTTTTATATAGAAGTTTATAAGCTGACCCTAAAATTCACATGAAAACGGAAGAGACACAGAACCCAGAATAGTGAAAACAATAATGAAAACTGGAGAAAACTGGAGAACTCACACCTCTCAAATTCAAAATGACCACAAAGCCTGTACTCTTTGTCTGCATCTCGGTTGCTACCCTACAAATAGGCTCATCAGTACCATCTTTCTAAATTCCATACACATGTGTTAATGTACAATATTTGTCTTTCTCTTTCTGACTTACTTCACTCTGTGTAATAGGCCCTAGGTTCATCCACCTAATTAAGACTGACTCAAATGCATTATTTTTTATAGTTGAGTAATATTCCATTGTATATATGTACCACAATTTCTGTGTCCATTCATCTGTTGATGGATATCTAGGTTGCTTCCTAGCTATTGTCCTAGCTATTGTATAAAGTGCTGTAATGAACATTCGGGTACATGTGTCTCTTTCAATTATGGTTTACTCTCAGAGAAGACAATGGCATGCCACACCAGTACTCTTGCCTGGAAAATCCCATGGATGGAGGAACCTGGTAGGCTGGAGTCCATGGGATCGTGAAGAGTCAGACATGACTGAGCAACTTCAGTTTCACTTTTCACTTTCATGCATTGGAGAAGGCAATGGCAACCCACTCCAGTGTTCTTGCCTGGAGAATCTCAGGGACAGGGGAGCCTGGTGGGCTGCCGTCTCTGGGGTTGCACAAAATCGGACACAACTGAAGTGACTTAGCAGGAGCAGCAGCAGCAGGGTATATCTTCAATAGGCAGACTGTTAGGTCATATGGTAGTTCTATGTCTAGTTTTTTGAGGAATCTCCATACTGTTCTCCATAGTGGCTGATACAGTGGAGAAAGGAGAAGGTGGGATGAATTGAGAGAATAGCATGGAAACATATACATTACTGTATGTAAAACAGACAGCAAGTGGGAATTTTCTGGGTGACACAGTGAGCTCAAACCAGTGCTTTGTGACAACGTAGAAGGGTTGGTTGGGGAGGGAGATGTGAGGGGGGTTTAGGAGGGAGGGGGCATATGTATACCTATGGCTGACTCATGTTAATATATGGCAGAAATCAACACAATATTGTAAAGCAATTATCCTCCAATAAAAAATGAGTAAAAAGCTATAATAAACATAACTGTGATCCTAGAATAAATATAGAAATAAAATAGAATTAAGAGCCTTGTTAAAACAAAAAAACACTGATTTTGACAAAGGTGCCAAGACAATTCAATGGAGAAAGAATAGTCTTTGCAACAAATAATACTGGGGCAACTAGATATCCACATGCAAAATAATTTATCTGGATCTCTATTTTGCCATTATAAAATTTTACTGCAAATGGATCAAAGATCTAAATATAAGAGCTAAAACTATAGAGCTCTCCCAAGAAAACATAGTGTAAATTTTCATGACCTGAATCAGACAATATTTTTTTAAATACATGATGCCAAAAGTACAAGAGACAAAAGAAAAGACAATAGAGAAACAAGAGTTTATTAAAATTACTTAAAACATAGGTTAAAAATCACAAATTAGAAAGTGAAAAGACAACTCAAAAAATGGAAGAAAATACTTGCAAATCATACACCTGATAAAGGCCTAGTATCCAGAATATATAAAGAAATCTTATAACCCAACAAAAAGACAAACAACCCAATTTTAAAAACAACCCAATTTTGAAAACAACCCAATTTTAAAAACAAGTGTCTGAACAGACATTTCTCCAAATGGCCAATAAGCATATGAAAAGATGCTCAATATCAGTAGTCATCAAAGAAATCCAAATCAAAACTGCAGAGATGTGCCATTTTATACTCTCTAGGGTGACTAAAACCTAAAAACAAAAAAATAGACAATGATAAGTGTTTGCAAGAATGTCGAGTAATTGGTACCCTTATACATCATTGCTGATGGGAATGTCAAATGAGGAGTCCATTGGGAAAACAGTATGGCAGTTCCTAAAAGATGAAATGTACAATTTTATGTAAATTGGGAGAGGGATACGTAATGAGTGGCAACAGCTATGAGGTTTTGTCTTGAGTGAGAATGAGAATAATTTCTCCAATTAGATAGTAGTGATGGTTGCATAATTCTGTAAATATACTAAAATACATTCACTGAACAATATACTTTGAATATTGAAAGTGGAACATTGAAAGTAAAGCAATTCACTTTCAATATGTTTTGAAATGACAAATTTTATTAAATGCAAATTATATATCAAAAGGTCTTCCCAGGTGGTGCTAGTGGTAGAACCCACCTGCCAATGCAGGAGACGTGAGAGACACAGGTTTGATCCCTGTGTTGGGAAAACCCCCTAGAGAAGGGCATGGCAACCCACTCCAGTATTCTTGCTGAGATAATCAGAGGAAACTGGTGGGCTACAGTCCATGGGATTGCGAAGAGTCAGACACTACTGAAGAGACTTTGCATGCATCCACACCTATATCAATCACAAATATATTTCCCATTTCAGAAAACACTACTCATATGTTTACACACACTTTTCTAATTAAATATAGTTTCAATCTCTTGGGGATAAAACAAATCAAAGGATCATCTGCTAGATGATGAACACATTTGGAAAATGAATAGTACATGAATTCTAAAAGCCACAATTGTGTATTTCTTTTTCACTCTCTAATTACCCTCTTTATGAGGAACTATATGGAAACAGTATGTGAACTCTTGTGGATAAAACTTTAAGGGAAACATATTATATGTATCTGAGTTGTTGGCATTCATGTGATGTATGTGTAAACACACACCTATATCTTTTTAACTACCTAAGGTAATGGTAAACAAAGGGCATCATGTTCCATGTCAGTTATAAATTAGCTGATAAACAGTCTGAGGACTTCCGTGGTGGATTAGACAGTAAAGAATCCACCTGCAGTGCAGGAGACCTGGATTTGATACCTGGGTTGAGAAGATCCCCTGGAGGAGGGCATGGCAACCTACTCCAGTATTCTTGCCTGGAGTAACCCCATGGACAGAAGAGCCTGGGAGTTACAGTCCATGGGGTCACAAAAAGTCAGACACAGCTGAGCGACTAAGCACAGCACAGCACAATCAGTCTGAATTAAATGAGATGTAACATTACATAGAAATATCAGACAAAGTAGAGAACCCTGAGTATAGGGAAAGTGTGTGAACAGTAGGGTGCCATATAACACCACCGTGGAGTGTGGTACCAGTGTGAGCAGCTTTGGTCAAGTCTCCTGGCTATCTGTGCTTACCTCAGAAGTACATAAGGAAACTCAGGGAAAACAGAGCAAAGGAATTGTCCCATGTTGAGTAGCTCCACAGCATTTTTCTACAAGCCTTCCTCTCCTCCCCTCAAGTGCCTCCCCTAAAAGTGTTCTTAGACCTCATCTCGTGAGTCAGTGAGTCAGTACTCAGCCCTTAACCACTATCCATCCAAGACCCTCTTGCTCTGTCTCTTCACTCTTCCAGACTTCTTTGTGTTCTCCAGTAAGAAGAGGCAGGAAGAGAAACAATAAATACTGAAGGAGGCCATAGCTGTCTTTTGCCAAGTGCCCCCATGAAGACTGGAGGCTGTGTTGGGAAAAAAATTAAGAAACCATTCAAGCTTTAATGTTCATATTAGTTTCCTATTGCTGCTGCAACAAATTACCATAAATTTAGTGGCATAATACAATACAAATGGATGATCTTACAGTAGTGGGTTTTAGTAATGTCATATGCAAAGTTATTTACAATCATCTCACTAGTGAAATCAGTCAGAAAGTAACTTCCAAATTTGTTAACTAATAGATGTAATTTCAGTTATTAAAAACAAGACAATATTTTCCCCTACCTTTCCCCTTTTGTACACTATTAATTAGGAGAGCAAGTATGGAAGAATAATCCGTTGTAGTTTGTTTTTAAATTATAATTGCTAAAATTTACACATTTTAACATCTTCAGTTCAGTTCAGTTCAGTTGCTCAGTCGTGTCCGACTCTTTGTGACCCCATGAATTGCAGCACGCCAGGCCTCCCTGTCCATCACCAACTCCCAGAGTTCACTCAGACTCACGTCCATCGAGTCAGTGATGCCATCCAGCCATCTCATCCTCTGTTGTCCCCTTCTCCTCCTGCCCCCAATCCCTCCCAGCATCAAAGTCTTTTCCAATGAGTCAACTCTTCACATGAGGTGGCCAAAGTACTGGAGTTTTTCAGCTTTAGCATCATTCCTTCCAAAGAAATCCCAGGGCTGATCTCCTTCAGAATGGACTGGTTGGATCTCCTTGCAGTCCAAGGGACACTCAAGAGTCTTTTCCAACACCACAGTTCAAAAGCATCAATTCTTCGGTGCTCAGCCTTCTTCACATCTTAATCACTATTTAAAAATTTTTATGTATATCACTGTTTGCATTTCATTTAGAAGTCAGAGGGCCTGTGATTTTGCTAACTGATACATTCCTAGTGTTTGTACTCATATGTAATGCAGATGAATTATTTTAATCATTCAATTTATCTCCACTATTTTGATTTTTTAATGTATTTTTAAAATTGGAGTATAATTGCTTTGCAATGTGGCGTTAGTTTCTGCTGTACAGCAGTGTGAATCAGCTATATGTATACATATATCCCCTCCTTCTTGACCTTTCTCCCACCTGCACCCCCATCCCATCTAACTAGGTCATCACAGAGTACCCAGCTGAGCTACCTGTGCTGTACAGCAGATTCTCAGTAGCTGTCTATTTTACACATGGTAGTGTATATATGCTAATGCTACCCTCTCAATTTATCCCACTCCCTACTCCTGTGTCCACACGTCCATTCTGTACATCTCTATTCTTGCCCTGCAAACGTTAATGCATACTTATGGAATCTAGAAACACGATTCCAATTTACCTCCATTTAGATTAAACATCTCTCTATGGCTAAAATGGATAAGAAATCAAAGCAAACCATAATAATCACAACTCACAATCCTGCTAATGACTCAGAACTTCAACACTCACTCTATGATATTAGTGACAGTTACTCACGCGGTGTTGGAATTTCAAGTATTTCCCTCTTTGGCTTGCTGCAATACCATGGTTTTCCCCCACCCACAAAAACACTTGGAAATTTAAGTAAGCAAGTGATGATTATTCTAGGGATACTATTGGGATACACTTGAATATACTTCAGTTAATTTAAAAAAGTAAATCATTCACCATGTTAAGATATTATCATGATAGGAAAATATTAGTTTTACCCTTTAGAGTATCAAATCAAGGTTGGGGCAAACTGCTGATTTAACACAATGCTTAGATTTTCATGTTTGGAACTTGTGCTCAGTAGCTTTCAGAATTCTACAAGATCAGACAAGTTGATATTTTTCTTATTGTTATCTCAATTTTAGCAAGTACTTCAAGCTCATTGCAACATGTGAGTGGGAGGGGAAAAAAGGCTAGAAATAGAAGGAGAAAGGATGATTTTACTGAATGTAGTAAGGAATGGGTACTATACCAAAGCATAAAGAGGGTTAGCTTAGCCTTGGCAAAGTCGTTTTGACTCTTTGGTCCTCATTTTCCCTTTGTTCTTTTCCAATTAGTTGTGACAAGTCAGTGAGAGTGGATATGAGCAACACCATGAATGAAGATGTGGTACATGTATACAACAGAATGTCGCTCATCTGTAAGAGCTAATGTGACTTGCAGCAGCATGGATGGACCTAGAGATTGTCACAGTGATTGAAGTAAGTCAGACAGAGAAGGGGACATATTGTGTGACATCTCTTATATGTGAAATCTAAAAAGAAATAATACAAATGAACTTATTTACAAAACAAAAAGAGAGTCATAGATGTAGAAAACAATCTGGTTAATAGAGGTTAAGGGGGGAGGGATAAACTGGGGGATTGGGATTGACATACACATTACAATATTTTAAATAGATAACTAATTAGAAGCTCCTATATAGCAAAGGGCACTATACTCAGTACTCTGTAATGGCTTTTATGGGAAAAGAATAGAAAAAGAGTGGATACAAGAATATGTATAATTGACTTACTTTGCTATACACCTGAAACAAACTCTACATTGTAAATCAATTAGACTCCAATAAAACTTTAAAAAAAGAAAAAGAATGACTACCATGTAAATGTAAATATAAGAGAGTTCTATCTGTACTATTCATGCATGCAGTACATTATTATTATTTTACTTACGAAAGCTGACATTTTCATAACTGCTGATATCCATGTCTGTTCAACTTTAAACCCTTGTTCACATTTGCTGTATAATTCCTCTTTAGAAAAGTCAGAATTTCAGCATCTATCCTTCCCGTGGTAATGACAGCAGATCCCCACCCCCACACAGCTGATAATGAGCTTGCTATGATGTTGTCCTGGTTTCTACTGAGTTTTTATTTGGGTCACATTAATAGAGGAAAACAGGACTGTGAGGAAACTGTTTCTTAGAAGTCTGCCTGCCCATCCCACAATGGAGAGGATGAAAATACATATTCTGACATAGTTAAAATATTTTAGAAATCAAATGCTTTCAAATTGTTAGAATTATAACAAAACCTTCCATGACATAAAGTTAAAGAACTTCATTGCCTTCGATCCAAATCCTTTTGTGAATCTATAATGTTTCTACTTTCCTTTTATACTGGTTCAGCTCAGTTCAGTTCAGTCACTCAGCTGTGTCCAAGTCTTTGCGACCCCATGGACTGCAGCACACCAGGCATCCCTGTACATCACCAACTCCTAGAGTTTACTCAAACTCATGACCATTGAGTCGGTGATGCCATCCAACCATCTCATCCTCTGCAATCCCCTTCTCCTCCCTCCTTCAATCCTTCCCAGCATTAGGGCCTTTTCAAATGAGTCAGTTCTTCCCATCAGATGGCCAAAGTATTGGAGTTTGGGCTTCAGCATCAGTCCTTCCAATGAATATTCAGGACTGTTTTCCTTTAGGATGGACTGGTTGGATCTCCTTGCAGTCCAAGGGACTCTCAAGAGTCTTTGCAACACCACAGTTCAAAAACTTCAATTCTTCAGTGCTATGCTTTCTTTATAGTCCAACTCTCACATCCATACATGACCACTGGAAAAACCATAGCCTTGACTAGATGGACCTTTGTTGGCAAAGTAATGTCTCTGTTTTTTAATATGCTGTCTAGGTTGGTCATAACTTTTCTTCCAGGAGCAAGCAGCTTTTAATTTCTTTGCTGCACTCACCATCTGCAGCGAGTTTGGAGCCCCCAAAAATAGTCTGTCACTGTTTCCATTGATCACCCATCTAATTGCCATGAAGTGATGGGACAATGATGCCATGATCTTAGTTTTCTGAATGTTGAGTTTTAAGCCAACTTTTTCACTCTCCTCTTTCACTTTCGTCAAGAGGCTCTTTCATTTTTCTTTGCTTTCTGCCATAAGGGTGGTGTCATCTGCATATCTGAGGTTATTGATATTTCTCATGGCAATCTTGTTTCTAGCTTGTGCTTCATCCAGACTGGCATTTCACATGATATACTCTGCATATAAGTTAAGTAAGCAGGTGACAATATACAAGCTTGACATACTCCTTTCCCTGTTTGGAAACAGTCTGTTGTTCCATGTCAAGTTCTAACTGCTGCTTCCTGACCTGCATACAGATTTCTCAAGAGACAGGTCTAGTGGTCTGGTATTCCCATCTCTGTAAGAATTCTCCACAGTTTGTTGTGATCTATGCAGTTAAATGTTTTGGCATAGTCATTAAAGCAGAAATAGATGTTTTTCTGGAACTTTCTTGCTTTTTCGATGATTCAGCAGATGTTGGCAATTTGATCTCTGCTTCCTCGGCCTTTTCTAAATCCAGCTTGAACATCTGGAAGTTCACAGTTCATATACTGTTCAAGCTTGGCTTGGAGAATTTTGAGCATTTTTTTTTTTTTTTTTGCTAGCATGTGAGATGAATACAATTGTGTGGTAGTTTGAGCATTCTTTGGCATTACCTTTCTTTGGGATTGGAATGAAAACTAATCTTTTCCTGTTCTGTGGCCACTGCTGTGTTTTCCATATTTGCTGGCATATTGAGTGCAGCACTTTCACAGTGTCATCTTTTAGGATTTGAAATAGCTCAACTGGAATTCCATAACCTCTACTAGCTTTGTTCATAGTGATGCTTCTTAAGGCCCACTTGACTTTACATTCCAGGATGTCTGGCTCTAGGTGAGTGATCACACCATCATAGTGATTATCTGGGTCATGAAAATCTGTTTTGTATAGTTCTTCTGTGTATTCTTTCTGCCTCTTAATATTTCTGCCTCTGTTAGGTTCATACCATTTCTGTCCTTTATTGTGCCCATCTTTGCATGAACATTTCCCTTGGTATCTCTAATTTTCTTGAAGCAATCTCTAGTCTTTCCCATTCTTTTGTTTTCCTTTATTTCTTTGCATTGATCACTGAGGAAGTCTTTCTTATCTCTCCTTGCTATTCTTTGGAGTTCTGTATTCAAATGAGTATATCTTTCCTTTTCTCCTTTGCCTTTCACTTCTCTTCTTTTCACAACTATTTGTATGGCCTCCTCAGACAACCATTATGCCTTTTTGTATTTCTTTTTCTTGGGGATTATCTTGACCCCTGCCTCATGTACAGTGTCATGAACCTCCGTTCATAATTCTTCAGGCACTCTGTCTATCAGATCTAATCCCTTGAATCTATTTGTCACTTCCACTCTATAATCATAAGGATTTGATTTAGGTCATATCTGAATGGTCTAGTGGTTTTCCTTACTTTCTTAAATTTAAGTCTGAATTCAGCAGTATGGAGTTCATGATTAGAGCCACAGTCACCTCCCGGTCTTGATTTTGTTGACTGTATAGAGCTTTTCCATCTTTGACTGCAAAGAATATAATCAGTCTGATTTCAGTATTGACCACCTGGTGATGTCCATGTATAGAGTTTTCTCTTGTGTTGTTGGAAGAGAGTGTGTGCCATGACCAACATGTTCTCTTGGCAAAACTCTATTAGCCTTTGCCCAGCTTCATTTTGTACTCCAAGGCCAAATTTGCCTGTTACTCCAGGTGTTTCTTGACGTCCTACTTTTGCATTCCAGTCCCCTATAATGAAAAGGACATCTTTTCTGGGTGTTAGTTCTAGAAGGCCTTGTAGGTCGTCATAGAACTGTTCAACTTCAGCTTCTTGAGAATTTATACTAGTAATAAGGTATTTTGATCCCAGGTTGCCTTATCCTTGTATGACTGTATCATTCTTCCCACTGGTTTCTCTCTTCTTCTTTCTCTTCTCCAACCTGGTCAATAAACTTCTACAGGATTTATCTTCACCTACAGCTTTAGTATCATGACACTCCTAGTTAAAAATTGTCAAAGATCTATCATGACTTATTATTGAAGAAAGTGCAAGAACACTTCTGATCATTCAGGTTAGACTTAGAGTTCTACCATATTCTAGCTGAGCCCCTTTGGGCATGATTTTCAACACTCCAAAAATCATCTTCACCATAAAATGCATGTGGATTTTATCTCTCAAAGTTGTGGCATGTTTGAAACTGAATAAATATAAAGCATTCACGATGCTAGTACTCTTCCTTTACTCTGTAGCCCCATCTAATCCTATCCCTCCACATGCATCCCAAGTCTCAGACAGATAGGATCATCAGCTTTTTTGTGAATAGCATCATATTCATTCATGGAACCCCTGTTGCTGCTGCTGCTGCTGCTGCTAAGTCGTTTCAGTCGTGTCTGACTCTGTGCTACCCAATAGACGGCAGCCCACCAGACTCCCCCGGCCCTGGGATTCTTCAGGCAAGAACACTGGAGTGGGCTTCCATTTCCATCTCCATGGAATCCCTACCCTCTCCATATCTGACCTGGCTCATGATCCATTGGGAAGGCCCTCTACATCTACCATATCCAAAGGACCAAGTCATGCCCATCTTCAGAACACAGTTTCAACAGTATTTTTCCATGAAAATGTTTATTCTCACCTGATTTAGAGATTGAGTTTCTTCCTATGGCTCTTCAAACTTTTCTCTCATAAGCTTGTTGTAAACACTTGCTTATTATAAATATTGCCTGTTATAAATACTGGTGGATCTTAAGGCTCTGGCTGGTGTAGCTGATGGTCTTTCTCCTGTTCAAAACCCTAAGCTGTACCATCCACAGGGAGTGGGGTGGGGCAAGAGGCCCAGCCAGGACTATTCACCACCTAGGGGAGGTTTACAGTCCCAGTGTCTTCTACTTCTCTAAATAAATTTGAGTTAAGGCAGCCAGATTCTTAGTCTTGAACCTGTCTCCTTATTTTCTCTATGTGAAAATTTTAGAATATAAAGCATTCAAGTGGGCATGAAGATTACAAATGGTCTCATCTCATTTTCTTTATGGAGATATGAGGCCCAGGCAGGAGAAATCATCTTTCTTGTTATTATTGAAGTGTAGTTGATTTATAAGGTAATGTTAGTTTCTGGTGTACAGTAAAGTGATTCAGTTATATATGTGTGTTAGTCATTCAATCATGTCTGACTCTTTGAGACACCATGGACTAAAGCCCGCCAGCCTTCTCTATCCATGGAATTTTCCAGGCAAGAATACTGGAGTAGGTAGCCATTTCCTTCTCCAGGGAAGCTTCCCTACCCAGGGATTGATCCCGGGTCTCCAACATTGAAGGAAGATTCTTCACCATCTGAGACACCAGGGATATGTATTGGCAGAATGTGTATACTACTGTGGGCTTCCCTGGTGCCTCAGATAGTGAACAATCTTCCTTCTTCCATTCCATATTTGTAATCATGATACTGGTTCAATTTCTTAACACCTGCTCCTGGAAACCCTATTACTGAATGAATGGTTGTTACTATTTTCATTCATTTCCCAACTACCCTACTTAGAGCTGTAACGAAAGTGTATTTCATACACTACAAGCTTATGTTTTTCCCCACTCGAAGGATTTCTCTAGGATCTCTTTAGGAACTTTCAAAGTCATAGAACTACAAGCACCTTGAATTTCACTGAAACTAGTTTTTATGAAATGGCACCTGTCCATTGTGAAAAGCTTAGTTCACATTTCTCTCCATTGAAGTCTCCTCCAGGAAGTCCTCTTTCCTGCCCCTCTAACTGGTTAATGATCAACCTTGTAGGCTCTCTCATTTATCACATGCAACACATTCTTTTAAGGTTGTCTGTTTATAGGACTGTCCCACTTATCAGACCATAGATTCCTTAAAGCAAGTAACTCATGCAGTCTCCAATCCCTGGTGGTTAATATTTATCTAAACTGGCTCCTCTTTTACCCAGACCAACAAACCTCAGAGATCCAATGAGCTGTCATGAATGTGCTCCAGGTACCGTCTTCCATCTATCACAGATATGCTCACTCCTTTTGCTCCCTATATTCCAGTTTCATTTTCTCCGACTTTGCTTCATCTCTTCCTATGGGAGAAGGCTCCATTTGAAACTGACATATACACCAAGCCTAGAAATTCAATTTCTAGGGCTCTGTCTCCCATAACTGACACCCATATTAGTCTCCCATTCACCCTGTCTCTGAACTCCCAGACTACCCAGGAAGTGAGCTCAGTTCTACAGAGTAAAGCAGAATTGCTTCCAGAATACAAGAGCTTATAATGAATTATATGTTTCTCAGGAAATTAAGAGCTACATGGAATCAGGACTGGCTGGTTTTGCTCACCCTGCATTCTCATTATCCATCTTAATGCTTAATACATATCAGATGAGCAATTAAAAAAAAATAAAAGGCAAAAAGTTTAATGAATGTCAATGAATATATCCATTTACAGCTCTTTTTTTGCCTTTCCAGACTCTACATTTTCTCAAATGGACTTCCAGATCCTAACACAGATGTTTTCTCTTTCCCTCTCTGCTCCTATAACTTACCTCAAATCTCTCTTTTCTCTGTCTCTCTAAACACCAACCAAATTTTCTCCTTTATTTTGATGTTCAATGTGAGCAATAGAAGGCAGAATTTCAAAGGAGCCAGTGAAAGGATGAGGTAATGCTTTTCTGTCTAAACTATCATCACTGCCTTTACAAACTTTGTCCAGTTAAATCTCAAAGGCAAGGCAGGGGTTGGAGTACCTGATTCAGCTTGTCCTTTGCTTGTGACCTAAGGGTGTAGTGAATATTGTGTTATTTCTACACACAACAGTCTCCAGCATCTCTTGGTGGAGATGCTCCAGTCTCCACCAAGGACTGGGTGCATCTTTTTCACAGAGTCTAGTCCCACAGGTGCCACATTCTTCTGTGGGTGGAAATTCTGCCTCCCACTCCTTTGCTCTTCCTGATCCCCTTAGACAGTTTAATTGATGTAGGAGATATGTTGCTGAATGACATGGATCACGGGACACCAAGGACCCTTACACTTGTGGAAAGACCTTGTTCACAGTTGCTTATAAGATTGATAAGGTTAGGTACTATCCTGAGTCTATGTAGTTGTGTTCTGGGACTTCTTTATAGCCTTAGGTTAAAGTCATGGAGCTAGAGGTGCTAAGAATTATGGAACTGAGATGCCTGTTTTGTAAATTCCTGACTTTAATGAGGACTTCAGTGCCCAAACCAAGTGCCGCCCCTAGGAAGGTGTTCATGATTTATCTAGGCAGATACAGTGACTCTCCTTCATGCTTTGTGCATCTATAATAACACACAGGCTTACAGAACCATTTGTTTATAGAATCATGGTCTCTGCCACAGAAGAAACATAGTCACATCCATTTTCATATGTATATCTTGTATCATCCATGCACTGTTAGTCACATATTAGATGCTCAGTTAATGTTCACTGAAGAATAATTTTGAGTGACTGGGGTTTTAGAGAAGCAGCATAAAGATGCAAGGGACTAAAGTTCTACCGGGCAAGGTGTGGTGATTCAGGAGGAAGTAATGCTTTTATTGTCTGATCACCTCCTCCATGGACTTGTATTACATGGAAAATTCTAACTACACAGGGAGGTTGTTGCAAAGCAGTTAATAAATAGCACATCATTCAGACTAAGAGAAAATATTTGTAAATGATACAACAAACAAGGGCTTATTTTCCAAAATATACAAATAGCTCATTCAACTCAAATACAGAAAAAGCACAAACAACCCAATCAAGAAATGGCATAAGACCTAAATAAACATTTCTCCAAAGAAGACATACAGATGGCCAACAGACATAGGAAAATATGCTATATATCATTAATTATTAGAGAAATTCAAGTCAAAACTACAGTGTGGTATCACATCACAACAGTCATCATTAAAGAATCTTCAAATGATAAATGATGGAGAAGGTGTTGAGAAAAAAGTCCCCTCCTACATTGCTGGTGAAAATGTAAATTTGTGCAGCCAATAAGGTATGGAGGTTCCTCAAAAAACTGAAACTAGAACTGCAGTATGATCAAACAATCCCACGCCAGGGAAAGTCCACACATCCCACATCCAGAGAAAATCATATTTTGAAAAGTTAGCTGCACCCCAATGTTCATTGCAGCACTATTTACAATAGTTAAGATATGGAAGCAACCCAAATGTCCATCGACAGAGGAATGAATAAAGAAGCGGCGCATATATGCAGTAGAATATTACTCAGCTATAACGAAGAGTGAAAAAGAGCCATTTATGGCAACACGGATGGACCCAGAGACTGTCATATTAAGTGAAGTCAGACAGAGAAAGACAAATATCGTATGATATCATTATATGTGTAATCTAAAATATGACACAAGTGCACTTATTTACAAAATAGAAACACTCACAGACATAGCAAACTGATTGTTACCAAAGGGGAAAGGGAGTGGGAGCCAAATAAGTTAGAAGTTTGGGATCAGGAGACAAATTACTGTATATAAAGTAGATAAACAACAAAGTCTACCATGAAGCACAGAGAACTATATCCAATATCCTATAATAAGCCATAATGGAAAAAAATATTAAAAATACTATATTTATATGTGTATGTATAACCAAATCTCTTTGCTGTACACCAGAAACTAACACAACATTGTAAATCAATCATAGTCCAAATAAAAAAAATAAAATTCCATGTCTGTCAGCTTTTCAGCTGAAAGTTCTCAACCAATGTCAAACCAGTTCTACTAAATAATCACTTATTGGTATTGATGAACTTAGTAGAGAACAGACTTGTGACCACAGTGGGAAGATGTGAGGGTGGGATAAATTGAGAAAGTATTGACATATATACACTATCATGTGTAAAATAGATAGCTAGTGGGAAGTTACTAAAGAACAGAGGGAGCCCAGCCTGGGGCTCTTTGATGACCTAGAGGCGTGGGATACTTGTAGACTCAATTTTTATTTTTATTACTATTATGATGATTAACTTTGTGTTAACACAGGTTATTGAAACATTTAATTACTTCTTTACCCCTTTACATCACCTGCTTGTCCTACTTGGCATTTGTCTGTATTGAAATTAGGTTTACCTGAGTAACTACAGATGGTTAGAGGAGGAAAGGGCAACCCACTCCAATATTCTTGCCTGGGGAGAGCCTATGGACAGAGGAGCTATAGTCCATGGGGTTGCAAAGAATCAGACACAACTGAGGGACTAAACAAATGAGTAACTATAGATGGGAATCTCTCAAACTTAAAATAGGCCAATACTACCTAGTAAATTGCTTATCTGGCTTCAGACAGAGCTAGAAATAATCATTAACCTGTATATGCGTATGTGGCTAGCTCTGGAAAATTCTGTGTTTTCCATTTATTATATAAGAATAATTTGTTGTCATTACAGATTTCTTTCAAGAAATAAATCAATTGGAAAATAGCATATAAAAACAATATAAGAATTTTAGATTTAAATTTAGAGCCTCAGATTCAGGAAATTCCAAATGATTCTGCCCCAACTTCTGGATTTTAAAAGATCCAGAATATTTTGAAAGTCATACTGAAAACTGAGACTGACAATTAGCCCAATATTAGAATCTGGGAGACATGTTCACTAACTTCCAATCAAACTTGCTGGGAAAGTACAAGCTCCAGACCACCACTGTTAGATGTCTATTAAAAATTATTTTTCAAATGCTCTCTCATGAACATGTGTTCTTTTGTAATGAATACAATCTTTTCAAAAAAAAATTCAAAGTGGAATGAGTGTTCTTTTCTGTTTTGTTTGATAATGAAATTGCAAGGTAAATATATAAAATATTTTCCTTTATTTCTAACACTGAATTTCCCCTCCATCCTCTCACTACAGTATAAACCTAGTTTCTCCAGCCCATCCTCTGTGGAGCTATGTTGCTGCTGCTGCTTTAAAGACCCTACAGGAGCTTCAGACTGACAGCTCATCTGGGTCCCAAAATACATCGACTTCACTCTCCCTCCCAGAACATTTCATTTTCCCTTACACTAAAACCAGCAGCCACTCACTTTGCAATTGATCTCATTTCCCATCATGGCACATTCCTAAAAACTGAAAATACTTAATGTGGCATTAGAAATGTATTCTCCACCAGTGGACACATTTCCAAATTTTTGTTTAGTGGACACACACCCTCAACACACAAATACCAACAAATAACAAATATGAGACACACTCAAAGAACAATCTGATTGTGAGTAAGCCTTTTTTCTCTGAATGATGCTGAACAAAATATCTAAATCCATATAACTTTTTTTTTTTTTTTTTGGTTCAGGGAAAGCTAGTCTAGAATGTTCTTTGCATGCATGTGGGGCCCTGCAGTTATCTGATGTCACACTTTTCCAGTTGACTCTTCAACCTCCCTGCTAGTCAGGGGAATACAAATTATGATAAGAATGGGACAACAATTTAGAACTGTTAGATTGGAAAAAAAAGTAGAGCCTTGAGAAGCTGTGTTGATTAGTGAGCAGGTAGGAAGAAGTGTGGGTCTTCAAACACTGCTGGAGAAAAGGTGTATCATTTCAGTTTCTTAGGAAATCAATTTATCACTATCCATTTCCATCAAACATAAACATACTTATCATAGAGAGCTCACTCCAGGAAAGTTTAGAAATCAAGTGGCAGCATGGATGGGTATAACTACAAAGGTACTTATTGCAGCATTGTGTGTTTGGACCTAAATAGAAACAGTGAATGTATAAAAGGTGTTTATGGCTAAAAAGACTGTATCACTAAAAATACCTCTGTACCATGGAGGACTGTGTGGCAATAAAAAAATTAGGTTGATGCCTTACTTACAGGTCTGGGAGAAACAGAGAAGAGGGTATAACAGGGTTTTAATTTCTGAAAATAAGAAAATTAATAATCCTTTGTGTGATTTTAATATATCCCAGAATGAGAAGTCAAGTGGGCCTTACGAAGCATCACTACGAACAAAGCCAGTGAAGGTGACGGAATTCCAGTTGAGCTATTTCAAATCCTAAAAGATGATGCTGTGCAAGTGCTGCACTCAATATGTCAGCAAGTTAGGAAAACTCAGCAGTGGCCACAGGACAGGAAAAGATCAATTCTCATTCCAATCCCAAAGAAAGGCAATGCCAAAGAACGCTCAAACTAACACACAATTGCACTCATCTCACATGCTAGTAAAGTAATGCTCAAAATTCTCCAAGCCAGGCTTCAACAATACGTGAACCATGAACTTCCAGATGCTCAAGCTGGATTTTAAAAAGGCAGAGGAGCCAGAGATCAAATTGCCAACATCCACTGGATCATCAAAAAAGCAAGAACATTCCAGAAAAAAAATCTACTTCTGCTTTATTGACTGTGCCAAAGCCTTTGACTGTGTGGATTGAAACAAACTGTGGAAAATTCTGAAAGAGATGGGAATACCAGACCACCTGACCTGACTCCTAAGAAATCTGTGTGCATGTCAGGAAGCAATAGTTAGAACCGGACATTGAATAACAGAATATTTCCAAACAGGAAAGGAGTACGTCAAGGCTGTATACTGTCACCCTGCATATTTACCTTATATGCAGAGTACATCATTGGAAAAGCTTGTCTGAAAGAAGCACAAGTTGGAATCAAGATTGCCAGGAGAAATATCAATAACCTTAGATATGCAGATGACACCACACTTATGGCAAAAAGCAAAGAAGAACTAAAGAGCCTCTTGATGAAAGTGAAAGAGGAGAGTGAAAAAGTTGGCTTAAAACTCAGCATTCAGAAAACTAAGATCATAGCATCTGGTCACATCACTTCAAGGCAAATAGATGGGGAGACAGTAAGAGACTTTATCTTTTGGGGCTCCAAAATTACTGGAGATGGTGACTGTAGCCATGAAATTAAAAGACACTTGCTCCTTGGAAGAAAAGTTATGACCAACCTAGACAGCATATTCAAAGCAGAGACATTACTTTGCCAACAAAGGTCTTTCTAGTCATGGCTATGGTTTTTCGAGTAGTCATGTACAGATGAGAGAGTTGGACTATAAAGAAAGCTGAGCACAGAAGAATTGATGCTTTTGAACTGTGGTGTTGGAGAAGACTCTTGAGAGTCCCTTGGACTGCAAGGAGATCCAACCAGTCCATCCTAAAGGAGATCAGTCCTAAATATTCATTGGAAGAGTTAACATTGAAGCTGAAACTCCAATACTTTTGCCACCTGATGGGAAGAATTGGCTCATTGGGAAAACCCTGATGCTGGGAAAGATTCAAGGTGAGAGGAAAAGGGCATGACAGAGGATGATATGGTAGGATGGCATAACCAACTCGATGGACATGAGTTTAAGTAAGGTCCTGGAGTTGGTGATGCACAGGGATGCCTGGAGTGCTGCAGTCCATGGGGTCGCAAAGAGTCGAACATGACTGAGTGACTGAACTGAACTGAACTGAATATATGGTTGTTAGTTATGCAATTTGTTTATAAAAGAATTTCTATCAGATTCTCAGTATCAGCTATCTGAGCTTGGGATAGAGATGCCACCAGCATCTAGTAGTTAAAGATGCTGCTGCTACATATCCTATAGTGCACAATATGACCAAATACGGCAAGGGATAATCTGGCTCAAAAAGTCAACAGTGGGAAGGAGAGAAATGTCAATTTAGAGAATGAATATGGAAAGGAGAAGAAGAACATGGGTGTGAGATGAGCAAAGTGAAAGAAGAAAAATGACTGTGTATTCTTTTAAAGAAGTCTGTGTCAACATACATACACACAAATAGAAACACATAGCCCAAACAAACAAACACTTTACCAAAATACAGACAAGAGTCAGGTATATGTAAATTTAAATTGAAGTATGAGATTGGTTACTTATCTTTTTGTTTACTTATTTGACTGTGACAGGTCTTAGTTGCAGCATGAAGAATCTTCTGTTGTGACACATGGACTCCAGAGAAAGCAGGCTCAATAGTTGTGGTGGGTGGGCTTTGTTGCTCTGCAGCATATGGAATCTTAGTTCCTTGACCAGGGATCAAACCCACTTCCCCTGCATTGCAAGGTGGATTCTTAACCACTGGACCACCAGGGAGGTCCCTGGGTATCTATTTTGAAATATCCCAGTATGGAGTTTAACTCTTCTTCATGTAGACAGGAGGCTAAATCCAAACAGGAAACTGTCTTTGATACATTTCACAGGGAACTTATGAGACCTCTTCATTTTCTTGATGTCAAGTTGAAATGATTTGTTTGTATACATTTTTTTTTTTTTTTTGCCATTTATCATATTAATAGCCTGAAAATCCCAAGAGCAGAGACTTGCCATCTGCTTTGGCCTTAAGTATTAATGAGCATGCTAATTACTATGAAAAACCACTTATAAAAATTAGAGAATAGAATGACTGGGCAGGAAAACATTTATAGTTGTCTTGTCACTCATTCAACAAGTGCTGCTGCTGATTTACTCTGTCGGGGCTGTACTGAATGCCAAGAACTGCTATGAAAAAGTCAATGTGGTGCCATCTCTGCTTTCAAAGGCATATAGTGAAAAACAGCCCAAAATTGTTCTGGGAGATGCAAGTATTCCACCTCTGAAAGAGGAGATGGTATAAGAAAGCAGATTGAGGAGATGAATCTTTATGGACAGCCAGGCCAAGTGGATTCTGTAATTACAGAGCCACAGCAGATTTGGGAGAAATAGAAGGAGATACAATATTTGAGAGAGAAATGGCACACTGATTGAAAATGGGAGTGAAGGAAACTTCTAGGTTTCTGGCTTAGGGAACAGAGCAGTTATGTGGTCAGCTAATAACATTGAAATAAGCTGAAATACTACCAAAAAATTTCTACCTCAGGATTTTATAGAGATCTTCTTTTCTATTCTCAGACATAATCTGAATCAGTCAAGTAAAACTCTAAGTGCGGTTTTCCAAACTCTTCCCTTAGTTTCTTAATGGCTGCAACAGTTAGACTTAATAAAATTTGAGACAATTTTTAAAAATGAGAAAGCCTAACTGTGGTTCATAAAGTCATACAATTATCTCACGATTTCTTAATCACCAGTCTATACACTGTACCTGAAATGTAAGACAGATTCAACCATACTTTGAGGAATTACTGATTCGATGTCACACTTTTAACCCAGGGCTTTATAAAAATGGGTGTTATGAATATATATTTTTTGAACTGAAGATGTACTTTAATAGTGATTTCTAGCTTAACATCATTTAAGGGTTAGATATTCATCATAACATGACAATATTGTATTTTCTGTACGACTTGGCCCCTGTTTCCTTCCCTCCATCATCTCATCCCTATCAGCAGCCACATTCTGCAGCTTAATGGTCCAGGGATACTGCACAGAATACTGTCCACTGATTCCTCTGACTACAACCCCTTTCCTCTTCTTTGCTTTCCCGAGAGATATTTCAGCTCTTCTTCCTGGTCTTGCTGCAATGCTGTATCTTCGTGGAAGCACATACAGGGGAAGTTTTCCATTTATTTCTCCTATGAAGCTTTGCACGTATTCTACCCTAGAATTTATCACACGTTTTGCAATTAAAAAAAAAAAGTGTGAATGTTGTCCGTGTTTATCTATCTATCACACTATCAGTTTAACATCTCTAACACAGATTCTGGTAAATAATATATACAGTGCACTCATACACATATATATCCTCTAAAGATTCATATATGTATGTGTGTATGAAATTGAATACATGTACATTTATATATGCCTCTGTGTATTTTTAATTAGTACAAATATTTAATGATGAAATAACATCTTAACATGTTCTAGGAACTTTCCAAATATTACTTTTTGATTGGAATATAATTGCTTTACAATGTCATCTTAGTTTCTGTGATAACATAGAGGAGTGGGAGAGAGGCTCAGAAGGGAGGGGATTTATGTATACATACAGCTGATTCACTTCATTGTACAGTATGTATATAATTTTAAATCATTAATTTCAATCATTATTATAATTGATTGAACTGCACTTTTATTTGTGCCTGTCTTCTCTCTTAGACTTGACAAGTGTATCACTTTTCTTTACATCAAAGAACATGTCCAGAAATTATAGCTTCAAAAAAGTAGAAAAATGTATTTGTTTATTCTTCTGCTCCAAAGACTAATGGCTGAGATTTGCTTAACACAATTTGAGGTTCCAAAACTCATCTCAAAAAGATAATATAGATAACTATATTAACTGTGAGATTGGAGACAGGGGAGCCTGTCTAGACAGACTTTGTAAATAGTGGTTTCAGAGTGGTTAACAGCTGGCCTCCAGAGACTAACAGATAGGACTCAATCTCAACTTCTCCACTAAGCTGTGTGATATGAGGAAACATGCTTAACTTTTCTGCACTTCTGTTTTTATTCTATCCATGAAACAGGATAAATACAACACAGTCTACAATTTTAATTTCCAAAAAGATCTGAAAAGTATTATTATTGCTGTTATTGTGGTTATTATTACTGTTATTATAACTATTATTACTATTAACTAATTTTGTTTCAGGGCTTCCCTTGTGGTTCAGCTGGTAAAGAATCTGTCTGCAGTGTGGGAGACCTGGGTTTGATCCCTGGGTTGGGAAGATCCCTTGGAGAAGGGAATAGCTACCCACTCCAGTATTCTGGCCTGGAGAATTCCGTGGGGTATATAGTCCATGGGATCGAAGAGACAGACACGACTGAGGGACTTTCACTTTTACTTTCAATTTGGTTTTAAAATCTGACCTGAATTTATTTTGAGGGCAAAATCTGCCTTATCATGGGGTGAGGTCTTAATTTAAGTCATTTAATGGTGGCTCAGACAGTAAAGAATTTTCCTGCAGTGCAAGAGACCAGAGTTCAATCCTTGGGTCAATAAGATCCCCTGGAGAAGGAAATGGTAACCCACCCCATTACTCTTGCCTGGAGAATCCCACGGACAGTTGGGTACAATTGGTAAAGAAACCTGCAATTGGCAGGCAGGTTAAGAAATGCAGGTTTGATCCCTGGGTCAAGAAGATCCCCTGGAGAAGTGCATGGCAACCCACTCCAGTATTCTTGCCTGGAGAATCGCATGGACTGAGGATCCTGGCTGGCTATGGTCCATAGGGCCGCGAAGCGTCTAATATGACTGAAGTGACTTAGATCACACACATACAATGTGAATAGTCATATATTCTTTAGCAGAAACATTAATGGATTTGAATATGATATGCTGGCTGGATCCTGACAAGGATGAAATATTATCTAGAACATGTCACCTTTTTAAAACCCAGAACATTCTGTGTTTGAAACACATATGTTCTTAAGAGTTTTAGGACCTATTCCAGACCTCACATGTTTTATTTGTGAGTGTGAAAGTGAAATATTTAGCGGAGACACTGACATACAGTAGGCTCCCTGAATAGCAGCTATTATTAGTGTGCTCTAGATAGGAAAGACATGAGAATGCCACCTTACATATTATATGACACATCTCATCCTTCAACGTGGACATTGTAACAATCCTGTGATTTAAGGATTGTGTAGATAGTTACCACCAATTTGCTAATGTGATCATTGAGATATATAAGGATTAGGCAACTTTTGATGGATGAAAAAATAGGTATGTAATTTCGCCTAACATCATATTTGGGTCCTCTGATTCCAGCCTAGTTCTCTTTGGCAACACCCAAAAGGTTACTAAGCACACCCAGAAATGTTTGGTCTGTAGGCCTAGTGAGAATCACATTTTACATCAGCAGAGGTATAGCAAAAAACCCAAGTCCTATAGATGTAACTCTTTGGTAATAAAACAGCTGTGAGTTGAGCATGGTGTGGAAAAAGACAAAGGAGTATGTGAGATCCAGTAGGGGACCTGTTTCCACATCTCTGTGGTTCTCTGAGCTC
This sequence comes from Capricornis sumatraensis, assembly GCF_032405125.1. Taxonomy (NCBI): domain Eukaryota; kingdom Metazoa; phylum Chordata; class Mammalia; order Artiodactyla; family Bovidae; genus Capricornis; species Capricornis sumatraensis. Next base: position 120,708,365 of record NC_091071.1, on the reverse strand, counting down.
TGTCTTCCTCTGTAAATGGCCCATCTTCATGTAAGTATTAGGCCATATGGCAGCTGTTCTAGACCTCCCAATAGCAGGTAGGAAGAGGGCCCATGTTTTCTATTTATTTACTGTTTTCCCTCGAGAATGAGCAAAATTCTTTCTCAGAAGTCAGTCAGTTCAGTCGTGTGCAATTCTTTGTGACTCCATGGACTGCAGCATGCCAGGCCTCCCTGTCCATCACCAACTCCCAGAGTTTACTCAAACTCACATCCATTGAGTCAGTGATACCATCCAACCATCTCATCCTCCATCATCCCCTTCTCCTCCTGCCTTCAATCTTTCCCAGCATCAGGGTCTTTTCAAATGAGTCAGCTTTTCCCATCAGGAGGCCAAAGAATTAGAGTTTCAGCTTCAACATCAGTCCTTCCAATGAATATTCAGGACTGATTTACTTTAGGATCGACTCTGGTTGGAACTTCTTGCTGTCCAACGGGCTCTCAAGAGTCTTTTCCAACACCACAGTTCAAAAGCATCAGTTCTTCAGCATTTAGCTTTCTTTATACTCCAACTCTCACATCCATACATGGCTATTGGAAAAACCATAGCCTTGACTAGATGGACCTTTGTGGGCAAAGTAATGTCTCTGCGTTTTAGTATACTGTCTAGGTTGTTCATAACTTTCCTTCCAAGGAGCAAGCATCTTTTAGTTTCACAGCTGCAGTCACTATCTGCAGTGATCTTGGAGCCCCCCAAAATAAAGTTTGCCACTGTTTCCCCATCTATGTGCCATGAAGTGATGGAACCCTTGCCTTTCTCAGAAGTTCCTGGCAAAATTCTTTTCATGCTGTATGGCAGAAAGTGAAGAATGAAAGAGCCTCTTGATGAAAGTGAAAAAGGAGAGTGAAAAAGTTGGCTTAAAGCTCAATATTCAGAAAACGAAGATCATGGCATCCAGTCCCATCACTTCATGGCAAATAGATGGGGAAACAGTTGAAACAGTGGCTGATTTTATTTTTCTGGGCTCCAAAATCACTGGAGATGGTGACTGCAGCCATGAAATTAAAAGATGCTTACTCCTTGGAAGGAAAGTTATGACCAACCTAGATAGCATATTGAAAAGCAGAGACATTATTTTGTCAACAAAGGTCCATCTAGTCAAGGCTATGTTTTTCCAGTGGTCATGTATGGATGTGAGAGTTGGACTATGAAGAAAGTTGAGTGCCAAAGAATTGATGCTTTTGGACTGTGGTGTTGGAGAAGACTCTTGAGAGTCCCTTGAACTGCAAGAGATCCAACCAGTCCATCCTAAAGGAGATCAATCAGTCCTTGGTGTTCATTGGAAGGACTGATGTTGAAGCTGAAACTCCAATACTTTGGCCACCTGATGCCAAGAGCTGACTCATTTGAAAAGACCCTGATGCTAGGAAAGATTGAGGGCAGGAGAAGGGGACGACAGAGGATGAGATGTTTGGATGGCATCACTGACTCAATGGACATGGTTTTGGGTGGACTCCGGGAGTTGGTGATGGACAGGGAGGCCTGGCGTGCTGCGGTTCATGGAGTCGCAAAGAGTTGGGCACGACTGAGCGACTGAACTGACTGACTGTTTGTGTATTCGACCCACAGAGGAATATACTCCTGGATTTCTAAAGTATTATTTGCTGGTTTGAGGTGGCGGATTTGCTAGAACCATTTGAGCCACCACCTTGGAGGGAGGGCTTCTGCACTTGCTTGCATAGCTGAAAATCATCAGGGAGTTAAAGTCACATCTATAACGCCACCCACAGGCCTGTTGCAAGAACAATCACTTTGAGTAAGAAGTTGAACAAGATCAATTGTTTTCAAATATGGTTTAGAGTGGTGGAAACCTTAACACACTCACACACACACATCATCATCATCATCCTGTGAAACACTTTATACAACACAGAAGTGGAGCAGCTCTGGCAATAGGCAGTGAAGCCCTGTTGCCCAAGGCAACCCCCGAGGCAAATTCTTAGAATCCTTGAGATTTGAAATCCACATGGCCAGATGGTCTTTGAGCTCACTTTCAACCTCAAAATTATATACTCCACATAATTAACTTCTCTAATTGGAGGAAGGTAAGCCCAGGCAAAACAGAATGCCAAACAAACCAAATGACAAAAAGGCCTATTTGCTTGTTGCATCCATGATGGTTACCCTTTACACACATACACATACACATACACATATACTGTATACTTGTTCCAATACCTATCCCTAATTTCTTTTCAATATTTTCAAAGGAAAATGTTAGCACTGACATAAAAAACCATTTTTGATAATATGGTTTAATGATGTGATAGGGAAAATTTTATAATACAAAATACAATATCGTAAAGTAAAATAACGTAAAAATAAAAATTAAAAAAAAAAAACAAAACACAAAATACACTGTCTGAAATACATTCCTAAAATGGGAATGGATGTCCATGAATGGACAGATAGATAGACAGCTGCTCTTTTGCCCCTTTCTTGTTTTCCCATTTCTGTTCCCCTCTGACCTTGAAAGAACCTAATTATAGGAATGAGATCTCTAGGCAATTTAACCTAATTCCAGTGCTTTTTTAAAGGCATGCCATGCTTTGCCTAATCTGTTGATTTTTTCCCCTGGATAAAAAGAAGTAGAAATAAAGAATTAAGTATTTAAAGAATGACTAGTTCTCTGTCTCCAACAGCTCCCTTAGCAATCCTGCAGGCAGTTAACATGGGCAAGAAAACATCTGAAGAGAGAGTCAGAGAGTCTGCACTCTGTGGAGAAGAATGCAGGACCCAATCTTCTGCCTCGATGATTCATTGAGATTCTTCCCCCCTTTTCCCTTTAATAGCAGTCATGGCAGTGCATAATCTTGGGAGGTGGTCTCAGACCTGAGTCCACCCTCTTCCTGTTTGTCAGCTTTTGATTAAAGCACCTTTCCCTTCCATTGACATTTGCCTCTCAATTATTGGCTTTTGAGCAGTGAGCAGCCAAACCCTAGTTTGGTAACAGATAAATGGATGTATAAACATATAGTTAGATAAATAAATACATGTGTGGTCTTGAAAACATCAAAATAATCGTGCAGTTACAAGAGATTTTTTTTCCTTCTTTATATGCATTGTATTGTATTAAAAAAGCATGTACTACTTCTATAAATGGAGGGATAAAAACCATTAATAATTATTAATTTAAAAAAGCAAAATTAGGCATCCTGAAATCCAGGCTGAGAAAAGCAGGCTAAGATGTAGTGGAGGCCCCTATCTTTATTCACATAAAAATAGTTCAGTCAATTGATGCCTCAAACTGTCCCCTCAGCTAAAGCCATGAATCAACTCTGTGTTCTGCCTGCTTCCAAAGACAAAATATAGGTCTCTTAGGACCCACTATGGAGATTCAAACAAGTCACTGCAAATCAAGGAGAAATGGCTTTTTTTTATGCGCCTTGGCAAGGCACTTTTTAACTTGAACTATGCTTCCTTTGCCCCTAAAGACTGGGAAACTACAGGTTGTGAAACATGAAAATAAGTAATAGAATGCAGACAGAAATTCTCCATTTAAGTAGTTCAGATGAAGTAGCCAGAGATTGCATGTTGCCAGCTCCAGAACTGCACATCTGAAAGCTTTAGGAAACAAGGTATCATCATTATATTATTCTCTGTGAATCCAGCACTTGGAAAACATACAGCATCTTGGCTCTTTCCACAAATCACTCATCCATCTTATTTCTGAAAAAATTAACTGGGATAATAATCAAAATCTACTTTGAAGGAAAAGAAATATTATACAGTATATGTTTTACTATTAAGAAAAACAGTTGAAGCCTGTGATTTAGCTCTATTGACAGAAGATTACAAAATAAAGAAAACTACTAAATTCATTTGCAAGTAAAATTCTGGTCCAAGGCAAGTTGTTAACAACGGAATGAAGAACAGGAAAGGTCTGGATTAAGATTTCTGGTATTATTCCTCCGACCCCAAACCACAACCACAAAGCCTTGTAGCTTTGTTGGGTTCCAGACTATTCCCTTAGGGATAAATTGCCTGGGTGCATCGAGTATCCCCAGTTTGCTCCATGGGCAGGAATGTGGTAATTCAGAAGGTAGCATAAACTTAAGTGCTTGAAAAGCGCCAAAGGTTGAAGGGGTATGAAGACAGAGACAGAAATTTTTATTTGTTGCTTTCTTCATTTTTAAGTCAAGAGAAAAAATGAAGTGTATTAATGTGGTTGGTTAATCCAACCACAAACTATTACATGTAGAGTGAATAAAGGACAAGTTTCCCCTTACTAATTCTGTTTACTATTAGGGGAAACAGACTGCCTGAAATCGCCTACTCTGGCCAGGCAACATAGTAACCATCTGTGTGAGTTATTTGAGGACAAGAAGTTCTAGTAAGGAACACAGAACTGACTAGCCACCACCAACCAGAAGAATTTGAGAATAGTCAAAAGAGGATGGCACATGTCTTGCCACCTCCCAAAGTCCTTCTCACTGGCATCCATTTTTGCTGAATACTGCATGTGCCACCAGGAAAGATCCTGAATCAGAGTGATGGCTAGAGATAACCAGGAAACTAATCCCATCATCATAAAACCCAAGATTGAAAGCCACATGGCAGAGCAATTCTCCTGGGTTCCTTTACCCTCTTGCTCTCCACCTGGGCACCCCTTCCCAATAAAATCTTTTGCTTTGTCAGCACATGTGTCTCTGCAGACAATTCATTTCTGATTGTTAGACAGAGCCCACTCTTGGGCCCTGGTATGGGTCCCCTCTTCCTACAACAGTACTGTATAGCACAGGGAACTATGTCCAATATCCTGGGATGAACCATAATGGAAAAGAATATTAGAAAATAATGTATCTATGTATATCTGAGTCACTGCTGTATAACACAGATTGGCACAACATTGTAAATCAGCAATACTTCAGTAAAAAAAAAAAATAAGTAGATAAAGAGTTATAGGAAAAAAAAGCATCTATTGAGACAGAGAAAGAAAGACATATGGAGAGCAGAAGCTAAATTTTGGATTTCTAGGCAATTCCATCAACAAAATGTGTCCTTGAAGCTTGGCTTTCTGTTGGCTGCTGTTCACATCTTTCCTGAATGGGCTTCTGACCTTCAGTATGACCTAGTGCCAAGGTATGAGGTTGACTATGTCTCCTGAATTCCAGTAATACTGAAATTAGGGATGATCATCTTGAACAAGTTCCTATTATGGTAAGGAAGAATCTAGAAATTTTGTCTCTTCTGTTACAAATATATCTAATGATTTGATTCCTAAAAGTAAGTTATAATAATTTTTTCCAACCACACCTGACTGGTGACTAATCATATAACAATTGAGAGTAGTTACCTCAAAGACTATTTTGGTATAAATTGAATTTGCAAGCCTGAGCGACCCTAAAATATTGATGATGGCACAGGGTTAATTGAGAAACAAAGAGGACTGTTCTGTAAGTGGATACACTGTAATTTCCAGCCTGTTCAGAGCCCTTATTCATTCAATAGTTCCCTGTTGAAAGGACAGATCACTGAAAATTATAATGCTGAATTCTTACTCAATTGCAAAACCTACTGTTGCCCCAACCTCACATTTCTCCAACTCAATTCATGTTTCAAGCATTGTACTTTATTGTTAAAATAGACTTAATGCCTTCAGGACAAAGAAGTTGCTCTTCATCAAGACGTATAAGATCTCCTATAAACCAGTGTCTATCAGAAGTCCTGGATTTATGGCTCACTGAGTCACTCACCATCCTATTTCCAATCCAGCTTCTAGATCCTCAAAGTTGTCTGCAAATTGTTTCTTGCTTCCTTTTACTTCACATCCCTTTCTGTTAACATTTCCAGACTCCCCAGGTCTCCACTTACAGCCATAAATGAGAATTCCCTTCTTTCTAGCCTTACTTAATACAATGAAACTGAGCAGGACCCTGTGGGGCCCTTCTGGATACTCTCTGGATCTCCCATTTTGTGTTTGTAGGAAATAGATTTCATTCAGCCTCCTTGATCTTCCTAAGTTGCTAAGAGTAGGTTCAAACAGTTGCTAATTAGGGAATGGAGGGGTTGTAGAGCCAGGTGAGGAGAGCCAAGAAACAATAGCGCAGCCCTAGGTCAGGGTCCTGGTTCCTCCTCAAGGGATACACACAACAGTATCTTTGAGCTCTTTTTCAGGAACTAAGGCCCCTGACCAAGTGAGAGGGGTAACCTCAGGCCGAGCAAGAGATTCCTGGAGCACAGCCTCTTATCTCACCACCACCCAATCAGAAGAAAGCCGCACTTGCTGCAGCCTTCACCCCAAATGCTGCCTATAAAAGCTTTTCCTCAAAAATCAGGGAGTTCAGGGTTTTTAAGAAGGAGCCACCCATCATCCTTGCTCGGCCCCAAAATAAGCCTACATTTCTCTGCTCCAAACTGTGACATTTTGTGTTTGTTTGGCCTTACTGTGAATTGGGAATTTGCATTAGCAAAACCATTCTTGTAATCACATCAACTAATATTCTCTTGCCCTTAATTTTTAAGTATTTTTTTCTCCATATTATATTCCCTAAGGGTAGAAATCCAGTCTTATTAGTTAGGATAGTTCAGGATCCTAGTATAGAGCCCAACATATAGCAAGATAATAACATACAGTAGTTTCATTGAATGAATACACATATGAGCATCAGGTGACTTGTACAAATGGTTTACTGCTTCCAGTGGGAATATTAGAAAATTAAAAAGTCTGAAGACTGGTTTAAGAGCTGAGTAGTGCTGTGGTTTACCTGCTGTCCCCCTAAATTCATATATAGAAGCCCCAATGTTACTGAATTTAGAAATAAGGCTTTTAAGAAGTAATCAAGGTTAAATAAAGTCATAAGCATAGGGAGGGTCCCAGTATGACAGGATTGATGGGCCTATAACAAGAGAAAGATAGAGATCTATCTCCTTGCAAGAATACAATAAAGAAAGACAATGTGAGCATGTATCAAAAAAGCAGCAGTCTATAAGCCAAAAAGAGGGTCCTCACTGGGAACTGAACTGGCTGATTGCTTCATCTTGGACTTTCAACCTGGCTGATTCCTTCATCTTGGACTTTTAGACTTGAACTGTGGGAATTGAATTTTTGTTGTTTAAGCTACTCAGTCTTTGGAATTTTGTTAATGGTTGACTGAGCTGATTAATACAGACAGCAAATAACAATGACATATGGTAATATATGTGTTTCAATGCTACTCTTTCTATTCTTCCCACCCTCTCCTTGCCCCACTGTGTCCATATGTAAAATAGATAGCCAGTGGGAATTTGCTATATGATGACGAAAGCTCAAACTTGGTGCTCTGTGACTACCTAGAGGGGAGTGATGGGGTGAGTAGTGGGAGGGAGTCTCAAGATGCAGGGGATATATGTATGCCTCTGGCTGATTTATGTTGATGTATGACAGAAATTAACACACTATTGTAAAGCAATTATCCTCCAATTAAAAATAAATAAAAGAAATGACAGTTTATAATAATAGTCTAAGAGATAAGAAAAGAAGAAAGCCCATCTGAAGAGGCTCTAAGAAGTGGAATAATAAGACCTGAAGTTCTCAGTGATTATCAAAGTGAAAAAACTCAGTGGTTGCTGGATGCCTTTCAAACTGCTAGGGACAGACACTGAGTTTCATTTACAGATTCTGTCACTGTAATCCAACATTTTGAAAAATAGCAAAGAAACTGTCAGTGAGGTGGTTCATCTGCAGAGTACTTAAGTACCTGCATAAGGGCTGAGGTCTGTTAAGTATCAGATTCTGACTGTAAGCCTGTCTCAGTCAGTCTTGCTCCTGCCAACCACAAACTCCCACTGTGAATCTGGTTAACTGCTTGATGAAACTTTGTCTACTTATCCATAACTTAAAAAATAGCTCTTTTAATGATACATGACATTGTCCTTGAAATCATCGCCTATTTTTCTTAATGAAAGTTTCCATAAATCCCATGGGAACTTTGAGCCTTCTCTAATAGGGACATTGTTTGAAAAGATCTAAAAATTAAAGGCTAAAAAAAGGCTTTTTGAAAGAGTCATTAGGGAAATTGATGAGGCCTGTTTTCTTTTCTTACTGACTCCAAGGGCTCATTACGGGAGGGGATTGAGGACAGTAAAGGGGGCCAAGGAGGAAGGGAATTGAATGATAATAGGAAGTTATGATTGTAGCCAATCTTGACCTTTTCTTCTGAAGGGACATAAAGATGAAGGGAAAGAGTTTACCAACCTTCTAAGTAAGAGGTTCCACATATTTGCAAGTTTTCTTTATCACTTGGCACCTTCTACCTCTCTTCTCCACCCACCAAAACACATGGGTACACAATCACACACACACACACACACATTTGCTGGAATGTAACTTAAGGATCTTAAATTATAGACCACATATGCTTGCATTAATACCTAGAGCAAACTGACTGTGTAGGCTACCCACCTTTCCTTTGTAATGTGCCCTTAAAGATTATCTCAAGAAGTATATCCAAGATCTACTATGTGGGAGACACTGTTTCAGGAACTTGGGATAAATCTGTGGAATAGAAAAAAAACGCCTGTCTTGTGGAGCCAGCCTTCTGTCAATTTCATGTGGAGTACCTTTTTCCTTCCATCTCTCAACTGTCTTGGTGGGAAACATGGTTGGCAAGGAGAAGGGGCCACAGGGCATAGTCTTTGTGGATGAAGATGCAAAGTAGCCAAAATCTGAGGAAGGAACAGCTATGGTTGAGGTCCCTGGATTATCAACATCTGGAAGCTGGAGTCCAACACTGACTCTGCCACATCAGAGTTAGTGATGCCTAAGTCATCATTCCTTGTGTTCCAATCCACCTAATAACTCGAACTGATGTCTATCTTCCCTACTTCAAAGGTTGCCTGTGAGTCTCAAACATGAAAATAGAAATGATTTTCTCTCAAGTGGATTGACAATTGTTCCCCAGCATCACGCTGTGTCTGCCTCCTGTTGCAACTTCTCTATCAACTTTTCAACGTCATTCACTAGTTCCCCTTTACTGAATATCTGTAATATGTGCTGAGCTCTATAAGTCAATAATCTCATTTAATCTCTTTATGTGTTTTATTACTATTTTTTATTTTATAGATAAGGAGTCCAACTCTGAGAGTTGAAGCATTTGCCTGAGTGCATGGTTCATAGAATTTGAAGCCAACTCAATCTCATCCATAGACATGGGCTTTTTTCCCACTTCACAGTCTCTGTTTTCAAATTATATAATTCTACAAAATGATTTTTTTTCAGCACACTATGCAGGAAGTTTGCCAATTCAGTGCTTTTATATTTATATATTAGTTCATCTTTAATTCCCCAAAGAGGAAAAATAAAGCTGAAACATTCAAGAGATAAGTCAAGAGGCAGGGTTTCTCTCCCTGATTCAGCTTAACTTCTTATTTTTACACTCAAACACACTGATCCTGTTCTTTTCCTGTGGTAACCTTTTAAGCCTGTTTAAATAGTTTCTGGCTTAAATCTCCCATGCTTTTAATTTTTCATGAATTTACTTTAAGCTTTCTGATAATTCAAGTTGTTACATAAAATAGCCAATAAAATTCTTTGCACATCTGGTTTGATTTTAGTTAGCAACTTTGGGATTTGCTCTCCATGTCAAGGGAAATGGAAACAGAATACTCCAGCCCACTAGCTGAGCAGGTAATAAAAGATAATTTTAGAAACTTGGGCAGAGGTTGGGAAAAGGATTGGAGAGGAGTCAGACTGTGTGTAAGTGCCCAAGACTGACTGTTAGGCTTATGGGGTTATTAATATCACATCTACCTATTTGTGAGAAAATATAAATTTCCCTTCTGAAGTCTTCCAATATTGGCAATGAAGGGAGAGTTTTCATGTAGGGAGAGGGTATTCATGTAGGTCCAGTGTTTCTCCCTTGAAACTTAACTTGCTGTGTAGAGAACTTGTTAAATACTTCTGCTCTATTAACACTTTGGGCAAATGTAGAGTCTTGAATCTCTTCTTATGTCCTGAAGCCCAGTATACTTGAGACTAAAAATTTCAAAACAGTGTTTATCCAACTGTAAAGTGCTTAAAAATCACCTAGCAACCTTGTTGTATACTGCATGTTCTGATTCAGTAGGCCTAGATATCTTGCACTTTTAATCAGTTCCCAGTTTTCAGAGGAAAATACTACTAAAGCTCTGGAAGACCAATGGGGAAACAGTGAAGCACTTATGAAGCTAAGAAAAACATCTACAAACAATAAATGCTGGAGAGCGTGTGGAGAAAAGGGAACCCTCTTACAGTGTTGCTGGGAATGTAAATTGGTGCAGCCATTATGGAGAACAGTGTGAAAGTGTAAAAGAAAGACACTCAGTCATGTCCAACTCTTTGGGACCCCATGGAATTCTCCAGGCCAGAATACTGGAGTGAGTAGCCTTTCCCTTCTCCAGAGGATCTTCCCAACCTTCCCAATCTGTCCCCAGGACAGAACCTAGGTCACCTGCATTGCAGGCACATTCTTTACTGGCGGAGCCACAAGGGAAGCCCCAGAGAACAATAATGAGGATCCTTAAAAAACTAAATATTGAACTACCATATAATCCAGTAATCCTACTCCTGGGCATATATCTAAGGAAAATCATAATTGAAAAGATAAATGCACCTCAGTGATAATTGCAGCACTATTTACAATAGCCAGGATACAGAAGCGACCTACATATCCAACAACAGAACAACAGGTAACAAATATGTGGTATATATACACAATGGAATATTACTCAGCCATAGAAAAGAACAAAATGATGTCATTTGTAGCAACATAGATAGATCTAGGGAGCATCATTCTAAATGAAGTAAGTCAGACAATGACAAATACTGAATGATATCAATTATATGTAGAAACTAATTTAAAGCTGATACAAATGAACTTATTTACAAAGCAAAAACAGAATTATAGATCTCAAAATCTAACTTAAGGTTACCGAAGGTGAAATGTTGGGGAAGTGATAAATTAGCAGTTTGGGATTAACACACACACACACACACACACACACACATACACATACACATAATTCCAAGCCAAAACCCCTAAGTCTACAGATTTTAGATTCAAGATAAAATCTTGGTGAGAAAAATCAAATGAGGAATCAATGCCCAGCAAGATGGATTCTAGATGTAACAGATGTGGGTGATGTCCATGAATAGAGTCTTTTGATCCCTGCCACTGGAGGAAAAGGCTGATGAGAACCAAGCTAGCAAAGAAGGGCGACCACAGTGAGCAACTGTGTCCTGGGAGGAGGGTAGCAGATGCTGTCTGTGTCACTTCCTGTTCTGGTGGGGACACTGCAGTGCTCTCCTGCAGAACCTGCACTGTTAACCCACTTGCTCTTTTTGGAGATGATGCCACCCACACTCGTCCTCTACCAGAGATGCACATATGTCTGTAAATTGACCAGACAACGTAGGTCATATTCCAGGCTATCAAGAATTCTTCAACCAAGATGTCACCATATGGAGCTAGGTTCTGGACTTTGGTCCAACCCACTGGGAAAGGAAATATTACTTTCTCTTATGTTTGACACACTGCTAGGCTGTTTTTTGGGGATTGGTTGTGGCTAACTTGTCTCTATATGGAAAGGTCACAGTAGTGGGAGGTAAAAAGTGACTAAGAATGAGGGAGTGGGAGAGAAGAAAGCCTCCAGGACATTTTTTTTTTTTGGAGTATAATTGCTTTTCAGTGTTCTGTTAGCTTCTGCTACACACAACAAAGTGAATCAACTATATGTATACATATATCTCCTCTCTATTGAGCCTCCCTCCCACCCACCATCCTACCCCTGTAAGTTATCACAGCACACAGTTGAGCTCTCTGTGCTACAGAGCAGCTCCTGTTGGTTGTCTGTTTTACACACGGTAGTGTATAAATGTCAATTCTAATTTCCAAATCCATCCCACCTTCCCCTTCCTCTTATGTGCCTGCATGTCCTTTCTCTACCTCTGCATCTCTATTTCCGCCTTGCAAGTAAGTTCATTTGTGCCACTGTTCTAGATTCCACATGTATGTGTTAATATACCAGATTTGTTTTTCTCTTAATGGCTTACTTTATTCTGTATGACAGACTCTAATTCCATCCACATCACTACTCCAGGTCACATTTTAATTTCTGTATCCAGGGTTACCTGGAACTGGTATAGTTTGAAATTATCAGCTGAATAAATCAATCATGTTTCATCTTTTATTAAACCATTGGAGTTGAGGTTCTGTCTAATTCAATCTCATGTTGTCTGACTAATAAAAGGTATTAAAAAGACAGAGCTAAATACAAGAAAGAGGAGGCACTGCAGGGGAGTGAAAAATGCATTTGAGTAAAAACAAAAATGAGGTCTGGTTAAAAGAGCATGTAGGAACCTCCAGCAAGTACATGTGTAGGCAATTATATAATAAACTCTATGGAACACAGATAAAAATATATCTCTTTTTTAAAATCCCAAAATATGATACAATTTATAAAAATAGTGTTTGGGAGCTTTGTCTTCAAGCCTCCTAAGCCCCTAACTAACAACTTACAGAAAATAGTCAATGACTTCTGGCTATTTTTTACTCTTTCTTTAATTCTATGCACCTAGAATTCTATCTTTCTGGAGCTGTACCCGGGTTGAAAGTGAAAAAGTGAAAGTTGCTCAGTCATGTCCAACTCTTTGCAATCCCACAGACTATAGTCCATGGAACTCTCCAGAACAGAATACTGCAGTGGGGACCCTTTCCCTTCTCCAGGGTATTTTCCCAACCCAGGGATCAAATCCAGATCTCCTGCATTGCAAGCAGATTCTTTACCAGCTGAACCACCAGGGAAGCCCGTACCCAGGTTAAGCATCCTTTTTAGCATAACTCTTGTTTACTGCCCACTCCATCTGACTTTAGTTCATTTGCCTACCTCTCCCAGAGGGCTTCTTGGAAGCTAGGGATGTCCTTTCTCTCCATGAACCCCAATGCCTTACACGGAGTCAGTGCACAACAAAGGGAAAGTTGAATGAGTGAATGAATGACTGAAGTCATCTTCAAAAAACACCTGGGACACATTAATACCTTTGGAAATACAGAAAGCAAGTTGTGTCTGAATATTCTTTTTTATACACAATTTTATTTATTTTTGGCTGTGCTGGGTCTTTACTGCTGTGAGGGCCTTTCTTTACTTGCAGAAAGCAAAGGCTATTCTCTAGGTGCAGTGTGAGGGCTTCTCATTGCTGGGATTTCGCTTGCGGTGGAGCACAAGTTCTAGGGCAGCCATGCTTAAGTATTTTTGGTACGTGGGCTCAGTAGTTGTGGCTCTCAGGCTCTAGAGCACAGGCTCAATAGCTATGGCACATGGGCTTATTTGCTTCTTGGCATGTGGATCTGCCCAGATCAGGGATCAAACCACTGTCTCCTGCATTGGCAGGCAGATTGTTTATCACTAAGCCTCCAGGGAAACCCCTGGGCATTCTTATACAGAGGTAAGAACTGAGAGATGCCATGATCCCTTTTTGATTGATAATAGTTTCTTCTCTATTTTCTGCTAATTATTCTTGCTTCCTGCCAAAGTGTTCTCCATACTGTAGCCAGAATGTTGTTTTTAAATGGGGGATCTCCACTTAACATCTTTTGACAGCTTTCCAGTTCTCTCAGAATTCACCATGGCCATCAGGAACCTGAAGGATCTGGCTGCTTCTTACCTGACTCCTCTAACAAATGCAGTTTTAATGAGCTCCTCTTAATGTAGTGATTTCACTTAGTCTGTTCTGTCTCTGGGTCTGCTTTTCCATTTTTCTCTCCATGATTACTCTTTCTTACAGGTCAGACTTGGCTTAAATGCCACCACTTCAGAGAGGACTTTCTTGGTCCTGCTGAGGTCAAGCACTCTCATTGACCATTATTTCCAACACTTAGCATAGTTCTGGAGCAGCTAGAACTCACTATGAAGATGGATGTTATGAGGTTGAGGAGGAGGGGATGAGGCAGAGGGGCATGAGGAGGAGGGGGTTGATGATGGTGGTGGTGATGTTGATGGTGATGGTGATGTTGGTGATAACAATTGTGGTGATAGTGTTGATGATGACAGTGATAGTGATAGTGGTGATGGTGTTGATGATGATGGTGATGATGGTGGTGATAATGATGGTGATGATCTGGACATGTGAGTTAGGTCATGTCTCTTCATGCTAAAACAATTGAGCTCTAAGAAGATGTAGCCATTTTCAGTTTCTTTCAGATCTCCCATATATTTAGGTCCATGAATAGCTGAAGACTACAATTCACTTTAAAATGTTGATATTTTATAGAAATGGGCAAAAGTAGTGTTTTTGGCAACTGTTTCTAAGTTGAACACCTGTCTTTATTATTTTGACCTACATCAACAGCTGCAAGGTTGATGTTTAGCCTCTGAAGTAAGAGTCAGATATTCCTGAGACTGTGTTGTGGGTGAACAGCTGCTTCATCTGTCTGCCACAAACATCTGCACAAGAGTTTGTAATGTGGAACCAGCTAATTTTGAAAATCACCACTTAGAAAATGTGTGCTGTGACTGAATGCATAGATTTACATGTATATCCTCCAGACCTTCTGGCTGTGTGTCCAAACAGGCACTGGCCACTTTGAGTTGATTCAGGGAAGTGATGTTAGGTCTCTGTATCTCTCTTCCCCACATGCTGGTACATGATACTGCAGGCCTTGAACTCAGTGACAAAATAGATCTCCCAAATGTTCACAAGAGGGAAGGAGGGTGTTTCAACAACACAGGAGAAATTGCTAGAAAACGTAATTCATGGTGACCTGCAATTAATACAAGAAGGTATATTTATTGAGAGGAGGAAAAATAGGTGGGTATGTGTACTTTTGGGGCTTCTCAAGTGGTGCTAGTGATAAAGAAACCACCTACCAATGCAGGACATGTAAGAGATGTGGGTTCGATTCCTGGGTTGGGAAGATCCCCTGGAGGAGGGCATGGCAACCTACTCCAATATTCTTGCCTGGAGAATCCCATGGACGAGAAGCCTGTCGGGCTACAGTCTATAGTTTTGCACAGAGTTGGACATGACTGAAGTGACTTAGCACACTTGCATACCTATACCTTTATGTAGAAGGAGATCAAATACACGGAGTCAGGAAGGATGCAAAAAACAAAACAAAACAGGGCAACAAATAATTCAATTCCTAGGGAGAAGCTCTGAACACTGGAAGATGCAATCAAGGCCAGAGATCAGGAGACGAGGCATATTTCTCAAAGGGCAAAGGAAGAACTTGCTAGAGTTAACTATGTTCTAAGCTAAATATTTCTTCCAGCATACTTTGCTTGCCTAGAACCGCTTTGGTGGAGAGGATTGAATTAACACATTAAGAAAATGAGCATTAAATGCAAAACAGAGCAAAGGACTAAAGAAATCATGCTTTATTATTATTATTTTAATTTTTTCTATTATTATTTTCCTTAACAGAAAATACAGTAAGTTTCCTACATACAAATCTTCAAGTTGTGAACTTTCAAAGATGTGAACATGGGTTCACATGTCCAATCACATAAACTAGTTCACTTGTCTCATGTTCGTTGTCACGTGTGTATATTCTCCACAAGTTGTGTTTTTATGCACTTTATTGTACAATACTATATACAGTACAGTAGTTCAGTATCTTTACTTCAAGCCCAGGATGTCCAGAAGCAGGTTTAAAAGCAGTGGTGATATAGCTGATACAGTTCTACTCAGGCATCACTGGATTATTTTTACAATAGGGTATATTGAATCCAGTAAGCAACCACAGTCTGTGCATCGGAGTCAGGTGTGAGTGAAATTACAGCTTGCCCTCCATCTCCTATCACTGGTGATCTTTCAGCTCTATCATCTCTCACCTCCCTTCCCTCTTCCAGTCAGTAATTCTTGCCTGTTCACCTGATGCCAGCCCCTTTATGCCAGCTGTTGTATACGATACTGCTGTTCTTTTCAAGGTACTGCACTGTAAGATTTAAAACATTTTCTTTATTCTTTTGTATTTGCTTTTTATGTGTGTAAAAAGTACTAGAAACCTATTACAGTACTGTAATATATAGCTGATTGTGTTTGTTGGGTACCTAGGCTAACTTTGTTGGACTTATGAACAAATAGGACTTATGAAAGCACTCTCAGAATAGAACTCATTCAAATATAGGAGACTTGATGTAATCTACTTTAGCAAACGTTTTCCCTGAAGCAATTGCCTCTTCTGGGTGTCATCTCCCAAATAATTTGAATTAATGTGCTTAAGGAAGATCCAGAAATTAGTCCCCAAAGAGATTGGAGACAAAATCAAAAAGTCAGGATCATCACTCTATGCGGGGGACGGCCCGTGAAGGGTTAAGTCCTGGGAGCTGCTCCGCAGGTATGCAGAGCCTTAGGCGTTGTCCTAAGCTCCCTGTCCCGCCACCCTCAAGAATTCTTGTAGCCCTTAAGGCTCCAGGTCGTCTTGCTCCAGGATGTCTTGTTCCTGCAACATGTCCTAGAAGATAGATTATCTTATACACGTATCATAAAAGATAGATTATCTTATTGAATTCTGTACACAATGGTAGGGGTCTGGTGATTGTACTTTGAGATTAAAGAATAACCTTGTACATGTATTAAGTCACGTACTTTACCCTATAAATACCGTGGCCTAATAAAGGAAGGCATCAGACATAGTGGGTCTGATCCTCTCAACCCCATCTTTTGTCTCTCTTATTTTTCCACGCGGGGACGCTCCGTTCTCTCCCTTTGCAGGTGCGACTCTTGCTTGTGCTGGCCGGTTTAAATAGAAAATCCTGAGAATAAGGCTTGTGGATGCTCCCAATGAGTGGGATATGAATGGGTGTGATGCTCGCTTTCACCAGGCAGTGTGTGGGTATGCCAGGCAGAACCAAAGGTAGTAAGCCAAGCTAAGTGGGATAATCTAATAAGGCAATTATTATTATGCAATAAGAAAAAGATTTTTTTCTCCAAAATAATATGGATAAAACTTTATAGGAGGAGAACCAATGATACCACACTATACATAAATCTTTCATTAATGATTTCCTTTCAAATATCCAGGATCTATATGAAGAGAGGATAAAGACTAGAAATCAAGTGTGACAGATGAGGGCAAAATGAACAGAGCAATGTTAGGACACAAATTGCAAAAGGCATGAGAGTTTAAGAGGGTGATCAATTCTGTACTTTATTTAGCAAACACAGGCTGTCTGGATTTTAGAGATTATATAGTGCCTCTGCAAAGAAAATAAAGATTCAGAGACTATCAGTTGCAAGTGTTTCCTAGTCCATCATCAGGGCAAAAGAGCTAATGGTTGTAGTAATTACAAACTGATGTCCTGTAAACAAGCAATGCCTAATCACATGATTGCTAAATCACAAGCTGGAGAAGAAACAAGTGTGCCCTTAGACGGTGCAACTTTTCCAGAGCAGCTCATTTTGTTGAGAAAAATGCAATTTTTTCTTTTATTTTTCATTTTTCACCCTGACAAAGATATTTGTATTTGAAGGTACATTTGTCTCCAAAGCAGAAATCTGTTCTGGATAGAACCCCTGGATTCTGTAGTCCTGTAACTCAGTCTGATGGATCAGTATGCTTGCTTGTAGTTTTTCAAGGTTAAGACTGCAGGAGAGTCTAGCCCTTTGGCCCTCTGATCACCTTTATAGAATCAGCTGGAGAACCTTCTTGCAGAGAGCTGCTGTCTGCCCTCAGGCCAAATGTGTTAGTAAGTCCTGGCAGCAGGCAGTGCATTGAAAGAAGGCAGGGGAGTTCCTGGCAGTAGTTAACTTGAATCTTCAGTCTTCAGGATGAATTCAAAGTCCTGCGTGTGGCCTACCTCCTGTCTGCTCGTCTTCCCTTCCCACTGTTGTCTCCTCTGCAGTCAGCTTGAAGCCCTCCTGACCTTCTTTCACTATAGTGTAAGTCCCCTACATATGAATGAGTTCGATTCTGAGATCTTGTTTCTAAGTTCAGTTTTTTTTGTAAGTCCAACAAAGTTAGCCTAGATACCCAACTAAAACACTCGGCTATACAGTACTGTACTATAATAGGTTTATAATACTTTTCATACAAATAATACACACACACACACACAACACAAAAAATAAAGAAAACATGTTTAATCTTATAGTACAATACCTTCCTGATGGCTCAGATGGTAAAGTGTCTGCCTACAATGTGGAAGATCAGGGTTCGATCCCTGGGTTGGGAAGATCCCCTGGAGAAGGAAATGGCAACCCACTCCAGTATTCTTGCCTGGAAAATTCCATGGACTGAAGAGCCTGGTAAGCTACAGTTCATGGGGTTGCAAAGAGTCGGACACGACAGCAACTTCACTTCACTTCACTTCACTTCACTTCACTTCACAGTACCTTAAAAGGTACAGTAGTACCAGCTGTGTAACTGGTGCTTTTACACTTGCTTCCAGACATCCTGGGCTTGAAATAAGGATATTGTGTTATTGTACTCTACACAGTACTGTACAGTAAACAACACAAAAGCACAACTGCTTGTAGAGGATGCGCACATGTGGTAATGTATGCCAGACGTGAACTAACGTTATGTGATTTGACATGCAAGTGCATGTTCACATCTTTGAATGTTTGTCTGTAGAAGACTTACTATTAATGCTCCTTCCTCCTTGCCTTCTCTGATCTCTGCTCTGACTGTCCCAGTCTCCTCTCTCCACATGGATCATTCCCACCCATTGCTAACATATCAACCTGGATATTTCTTGTTTCAGGAGATCCTTTCTAGCCCACAGACTAGGCAGGCGGATTCTGCTATTGGATCACTTCACATTTGTAACTGTTGTAATGATCTGTCTTTCTTGTAGTTATCTATCTTTATCAATGGAAGAATATTTGGGCCCAATGATATCATTTGGAGAATAAGAAAACAATTTGTGTGTGTAAAATAAAATACTACAAAAATTAGTGCTATGAAAACCAAGTGTATATTGATGAAGGTATTATGTGCAAGGAAAATCTCAGTGGAATAGGTATGGCTAAGAGAGCTCAGTAGAAGGCAATTAGGAAGCCATAGAGGAAGTGTGACTTATGCTCACCTCAGCTCAGATACAATCTGATCTTTTGACCACATTATCTTAATGCAGGGGTTTCCCATGTGGTGCAGTGGTAAAGAATCTTCCTGCTAATGCAGGAGATGCAAGAAACATGGGTTCAATCCCTGATGTGAAACAGCAACCCACTCCAGTATTCTTGTCTGGGAAATCCCATGGACAGAGGAGCCTGGTGGGCTACAATCCATGGGATAACAAAGAGTTGAACATGATTGTTCAAGCACACACACATTGTCTTAATGTAGACATCCCAAACAGCTGCACATGTCCTAGAAACTCAAGATACTTACCAGTCCCTTATTCTAAATAACTTGTGACAGTCTATCCCTTAAGGAAATACTTCCTTTTTGTATCAGAGCCAAGCATAATTCTTGCAAGACTTTAACAACCCTATATAAAATCTTTGCTTTTATAAGCCCCTAACTCTTTTCTCTTTTCTGAAATATTATTTTTTTTTGTTTTACCTGACTCTGTGTTTCCCAAATTGCATTTCCTAAGACCCCCAGCTCTTTGTTCTTTGCAGCCTTGATATTAATTATTGTTCAATATTTCTCAGTCATAAAGCCAGAATGAATTATGACTTTGATGCCTCACTTCTCAGAGAAAGTTGAAATTAACATTTAATCATGGATGTGAAAGCAGTTTTGAAAGGGTAAACTGATTTGCAAATAATGTGGCACAGAGAGCTTGAGGGAGGAAACAGACATAACAAGCTCCATTTTGAAAGCAGGACTGCATCTTGGCCCTGACTGGACTTTGAGCTATAAGCCCGGTATCTATGGAAACAACATACCAACTGGAAAACCAGGCCCCCCAGATGGAAGAGCCCCAGGGCCCATACCTAGATTCTCCATTGCCTAAAAGAATACCCTAATTATCTGTGTAACCAAATAGAATCATAAATTCTATTGTGCTTAGTGGGGTATGACCACAGGCCTATTGATAATTGTCCACTGTTAACTACCTAGGCTTAAGGCATATGAATGATGGGTTAACTTTGATTGTATCTTTCTCTTCCTTTGTCCAGACTAGTTTCAAGGAATTTGGGGAGGTGGGTTTGAGCAAGTACACTTAGGGTATATAAGGTTTTCACAAAAACTGGTCAAGGTCCTTGGCTAAGAGGAGACTCTGCCTTGGGCCCACCAGTGTAATAAACTGCACTCCACTATCTGCATTGTCCTTCTGAGTGAGTTTGTTTCCCTGAATGCGTGGCTACAACAGGCTAATGTATTCCCCTAAATTACCCAGACACCCTTGAATTTAAACTTGGGCTATTAAACTAGTTCCAATAAACAGACCTATCTGGAAGTGATGTGTTTCATTCATGGACCAAGATAGAGTGTTAGTTGCTCAGTCACATTTGACTTTTTGTGACCCCATGAACTAGGACCCTCCAGGCTCCTTTGTCCATGGAATTCTCTAGGAAAGAATACTGGAGTAGATTGCCATTTCTTTCTCCTTGCCATTTCTTCCAAAGGGTCAAACCCTGGTCTCTCACATTGCGGGAGGATTCTTTACTGTCTGAGCCACCGGGGAGGCCATTCATCCAGGTGGCAAAGCTGGAAGGGGATGAGGGGAATCTGCACCATCCACACCCAACTATATATAATGTGAGAAACACAAGGTTGTGGACTTCCCAGTTGGTGCTAGTGGTAAAGAACCCACCTTCAGAAGACATAGGAGATGTGAGTTCAATCCCTGGGTTGGGAAGATCCCCTGGAGGAGGGCATGGCAACCTACTCCAGTATTCTTGTCTGGAGAATTGCATGGACAGAGGAGGCCTGGCAGGCTATACTCCATAGGGTCTCAAAGAGCTGAACAGGACTGAAGGACTTAGTACTCACACAAGGCTGATTTTACATTGAGATTTCACAAGCATGTCTTTTGTGAACAGTTAGTATTAGTAATTACTTAGATGAAGTGGAGAGCTTGTACAAAAAGAAACAAAAAAAGAAATAATGAGGAAGAAGGTTAAGTAATAACTGTATGTTTTCGGCCAGGTTTGTGCTCACTTTGGCAGCACACATACTAAAATTGGAATGATACAGAGAAGATTAGCATGACCCTGTGTTGGAGAAGGGAATGGCAAACCACTTCAGTATTCTTGCCTTGAGAGCCCCATGAACAGTATGAAAAGGCAATATGATAGGATACTGAAAGAGGAACTCCCCAGGTCGGTAGGTGCCAAATATGCTACTGGAGATCAGTGGAGAAATAACTCCAGAAAAAATGAAGGGATAGAGCCAAAGCAAAAACAATATCCAGTTGTGGGTGTGACTGGTAATAGAAGCAAGGTCCGATACTGAAAAGAACAATATTGCATAGGAACCTGGAATGTCAGGTCCATAGATCAAGGCAAATTGGAAGTGGTCAAACAAGAGATGACAAGAGTGACGCTGACATTCTAGGAGTCAGTGAACTAAAATGGACTGGAATGGGTGAATTTAACTCAGATGACCATTATATCTACTACTGCGGGCAGGAATCCCTCAGAAGAAATGAAGTAGCCATCATGGTCAACAAAAGAGTCCAAAATGCAGTACTTGGATACAATCTCAAAAATGACAGAATGATCTCTGTTCGTTTCCAAGGCAAACCATTCAATATCACAGTAATCCAAGTCTATGCCCCAACCAGTAATGCTGAAGAAGCTGAAGTTGAATGGTTCTATGAAGACCTACAAGACATTTTAGAGCTAACATCCAAAAAAGATGTCCTTTTCAATATAGGGGACTGGAATGCAAAAGTAGGAAGTCAAGAAACACCTGGAGTAACAGGCAAATTTGGCCTTGGAATACAGAATGAAGCAGGGCAAAGACTAATACAGTTTTACCAAGAAAATGCACTGGTCATAGCAAACACCCTCTTCCAACAACACAAGAGAAGACTCTACATATGGACATCACTAGATAGTCAACACCGAAATCAGATTGATTATATTCTATGCAGCCAAAGATGGAGAAGCTCGATACAGTCAACAATATATACAGACAGCTCTGTACAAACACAGTCACAGCTGACTGTCACTCAGATATGAACTCCTTATTGCCAAATTCAGACTGAAATTGACAAAAGTAGGGAAAACCACTAGACCATTCAGGTATGACATAAATCAAATCCCTTATGATTATACAGTGGAAGTGAGAAATAGATTTAAGGGACTAGATCTGATAGATAGAGTGCCTGATGAACTATGGGTGGAGGTTCGTGACATTGTAAAGGAAACAGAGATCAGGACCATCCCCATGGAAAAGAAATGCAAAAAAGCAAAATGGCTGTCTAGGGAGGCCTTACAAATAGCTGTGAAAAGAAGAGAAGTGAAAAGCAAAGGAGAAAAGGAAAGATATAAGCATCTGAATGCAGAGTTCCAAAGAATAGCAAGGAGAGATAAGAGAGCCTTCCTCAGCAATCCATGCAAAGAAATAGAGGAAAACAACAGAATGGGAAAGACTAGAGATCTCTTCAAGATAATTAGAGATACCAAGTGAAAATTTCACGCAAAGAAGGACTCAATAAAGGACAGAAATGGTCTGGACCTAACAGAAGCAGAAGATATTAAGAAGAGACAGCAAGTATACACAGAACTGTACAAAAAAGATCTTCATGGCCAAGATAATCATGATAGTGTGATCACACATCTAGCGCCAGACATCCTGAAATGTGAAGTCAAGTGGGCCTTAGAAAGCATCACTGCAAACAAAGCTAGTGTAGGTGATGGAATTCCAGTTGAGCTATTTCAAATCCTGAAAGATGATGCTGTGAAAGTGCTGCACTCAATATGCCAGCAAGTTTGGAAAACTCAGCAGTGGCCACAGGACTGGAAAAGGTCAGTTTCATTCCAATCCCAAAGAAAGGCAATGCCAAGGAATGCTCAAACTACCACATCGTTGCACTCATCTCACATGCTAGTAAAGTAAAGATTAAAATTCTCCAAGCCAGGCTTCAGCAATACATGAACCGTGAACTTCCAGATGTTCAAGCTGGTTTTAGAAAAGGCAGAGGAACCAGAGATCAAATTGCCAACATCTGCTGGATCATGGAAAAAGCAAGAGAGTTCCAGAAAAACATAATTTCTCCTTTATTGACTATGCCAAAGCCTTTGACTGTGTGGATCACAAGAAACTGTGGAAAATTCTGAAAGAGATGGGAATACCAGACCTCCTGACCAGACTCTTGAGAAATCTGTATGCAGGTCAGGAAGCAACAGTTAGAACTGGACATGGAACAACAGGCTGGTTCCAAATAGGAAAAGGAGTACGTCAAGGCTGTATATTGTCACCCTGATTATTTAACTTCTATGCACGGTACATCATGAGAAACGCTGTGCATGAAGAAGCACAAGGTGGAATCAAGATTTCTGGGAAAAATATCAATAACCTCAGATATGCAGATGACACCACACTTAGGGCAGAAAGTGAAGAGGAACTAAAATGCCTCTTGATGAAAGTGAAAGAGGAGAGTGAAAAAGTTGGCTTAAAGCTCAACATTCAGAAAATGAAGATCATGACATCTGGTCCCATCACTTCATGGGAAATAGATGGGGAAACAGTGGAAACAGTGTCAGACTTTTTATTTTGGGGGGCTTCAAAATCACTGAGGATGGTGATTGCAGCCATGATATTAAAAGACATTTACTCCTTGGAAGAAAAGTCATGACCAACCTAGATAGCATATTGAAAAGCAGAGACATTACTTTGCCAACAAAGGTCAGTCTAGTCAAGGCTATGGTTTTTCCAGTGGTCATATATGGATGTGAGAGTTGGACTGTAAAGAAAGCTGAGCGCCAAAGAATTGATGCTTTTGAACTGTGGTGTTGGAGAAGACTCTTGAAAGTCCCATGAACTGCAAGGAGATCCAACCAGTCCATTCTGAAGGAGATCAGCCCTGGGATTTCTTTGGAGGAAATGATGCTAAAGCTGAAACTCCAGTACTTTGGCCACCTCATGTGAAGAGTTGACTCATTGGAAAAGACTCTGATGCTGGGAGGGATTGAGGCAGGAGTAGGAGGAGACGACAGAGGATGACATGGCTGGATGGCATCACTGACTCAATGGACGTGAGTTTGAGGGAACTCTGGGAGTTAGTGATGGACAGGGTGGCCTGGCGTGCTGCGATTCATGGGATCGCAAAGAGTCGGACACGACTGAGTGACCGAAATGAACTGAACTGAACTGGCCAGGTTTAGTGGTTCTTTGCTGGGATGGGGTAGAGTCTGATATTGGAAGTAGGAAAGAGGGGAATCTATTTTTGGCCACCATGAAACATTTAGTGATATCATTAACTTGGAGGGCAACCACAGTGAACTTAAGGGAAGAAGCTGGAAATCAGAATGTGAGAAGTGTGTATTGGCTATGTTTTTTGAACTTTAGAAGAAAGAGTTGAGCTCAGCAAAGGATACGCCAGTTGACATGCAGAAACACAAGGATTTGATAGCTTAGAGAAATTTGAGGTCTTCAGCATTGGGAAAACAAAACAAAACAAAACAAAACAAAACTCTGAGCTCCTAGAAACACAAAAGACTTTGAGCAACCAAGGTCTGGTAAGTTCTGAGTTAGATAATGCAACCCAAAGCAAAGATCAGATTAAAGATGTACCATTTTAATGTATTTTTTCCAAATAGGTATTTGCTATGGAGTTGCAAGAGAAAAGGCTGGAGAATAAGACTGATGAGACAGAAGATAAATATTTTGGAAAAAACTTTAAATGGTATGGTTACTAGCACACAGAACCAAGTGGAAATATATTGGTAAGAAATCCTCCAGTTTTTGAGGCAAATATACATATGTAATATCAATGCAGATGGAGACTGAAGTCATGAAATTAAAAGACACTTGATCCTTGGAAGAACAGTTATGAAAAACCTAGACAGCATATTAAAAAGCAGAGACATTAGTTTTCCAACAAATATCCATCTAGTCAAGGCTATTGTTTTTCCAGAAGTCATGTGTGCATTTGAGAGTTGGACTATAAAGAAAGCTGAGCCTGAAGAATTGATGCTTTTGAACTGTGGTGTTGGAGAAGATTCTTGAGAGTCCATGGACAGCAAGAAGATCCAACCAGTCCATCCTAAAGGAAATCAGTCCTGAATATTCATTGGAAAAACTGATGCTGAAACTCCAATACTTTGGCCACCTGATGGGAAGAACTGACTCATTTGAAAAGACCTGATGCTGGGAAGATTTGAAGGAGGGAGGAGAAGGGGATGACAGAGGATGAGATGGTTGGATGGCCTCACCAACTCAATGAATATGAGTTTGGGTAAACTCTGGGAGTTGGTGATGGACAGGGAGGCCTGGCTCGCTGCTGTCCATGGGGTCGCAAAGAGTTGGACACGACTGAGTAACTGAACTGAACTGATAAATATGTAAACATAAATATATCATGGATTTGGAGCAAAAATATCATACCTTTTTAATATTTGTTCCTGAAAACAGTCCTTTTAGCCCCAAGTTTCTGTGAACTGGAGGTGAGATAAGCAAGCTGGGTAGACCCCCACATGGTTATTTCCCCTGATGTTCATTTCCTCTGATGTTAGGGAAGACCATAGTAAAAGAAGAACCTTCCAGAGAGGAGTCCAAGTGTCCTGAAGACCATAAAGGAGGTGCCTTCAGGGAGCAAATCAAGCCCCTACCCTCCAGGGTAAGAGGATCTGGAGCATTTGCTAAACAGGATTGCAGAGTGGCAACAAGTCAGTGACTGTGTGGGATCTGTCATCTCCCCTACCCTTTCCTGGGGCTCCCTGGGTGACACCAGTGGTAAAGAATCTGCCTATCAATGCAGCAGATGCAAGACACGTGGCTTCGATCCCTGGGTTGAGAAGATCCCCAGGTGTAGGCAATGGCAACTCACTCCACTATTCTTGCCTGGAAAATTCCATGGAGAGAGGAGCCTGGCTGGCTACAGTTTGTGGGATCAAAAAGAGTAGGACACAATGAGCATGCAGGCATGCATGCTATGCTTTTCCTCTCTGAATGGCAATGCCTGTTGTGGTTATTTTGTTACTGTCTTGCCTTTGCATATTGGATGTATATGTGTATGGGGTTGAGGAGGATATTTCATAGAGGAGATGAAACTTTCATTATTTTTCAATTTGAAATATTTATACCAAGAGAAACCACATCCAGACATTATGGAGATGCTACCACACAGTGGGACTTGGAAGTAGATACAATGACTGGATGAGATTTTGGAATACCTTTATACAGGAGGAATGTTGTTGCTGAAAGCTTGGCCTCTCTGTACACCAGTGCTGAATCAAATCTCAGGGACAGAGTTTTGAGTGAAGTATAAAAGGTTGGCTTTAATGTCTCGACAGACAAAGGGAGATATACCAAGCTTCTGCTTTGAAAAACTATCTGTCCCAATTCAGGAAGATTTGATGAAGTTTTTATAACAATTTTCCAACGGCGGGGTCTCTGACAAGAGACCTGCACTCTCTTCATCTCATCTCAGATGGTTGGTTTCCTAATCTTGATGAACATCTCTGGTCCTTTTAATTTTGCTTCAGGTGGTTTTCTTGGCTGCTCCTCCTTTAATTAGCAACTGTTCAAATCTGCCCTTTGGAACTCAAGGAAGGTCTTGAAGGCTGAATGCTTGCCTACATGAATTGGGAAGAAAAAGGCCTCTATGCCTGGGAATCCCATAGGGTCCTGCTTGATTTCCATATAACTTTAGTGTGTGGAGAGTCAGGAGAAGGTGAGACTATAGGTATGTGGGTGAGTGGGTGTGGCAGATATGGGGTGACAGAAAGGCTGATGGTGACAGAGACAGTGTTCATCACAGTCTGTGTCCTTCACTATCCTCATTCATGACACCAGATCAGTCCAGTGGACTGTTAGAATATTCATTTTGTGCTGTTTCTGGCCAGCTAAGAACCAACGTGCATGCCTTTTCCATTTTGTTTTCTTTTCCAATGAAACTACACGGAATGCTTGTTCAAAATGGCATACAAAATGGCGGATGGTCACATGATTCCTTCTGAGCTGACTTGAGAAATAAATCTTTGTGGCATTAAACCACTGAGATGTCAAGGGTATTTTTCTATTGTGGCCAGACAGCACTATTTTGACAAATGGAATGAAAAAAAAAAAAAAAAGTGCCCCAGGACTTCCCTAGTGGTCCAGTGGTTAGAACTCTGAGCTTCCAACTGCATGAGGCACAGGTTTTGAACTGTGATGTCGGAGAAGGCTCCTGAGAGTCCCTTGGACTGCAAGGAAATCCAACCAGTCCATTCTAAAGGAGATCAGCCCTAGGTGTTCTTTGGAAGGAATGATGCTAAAGCTGAAACTCCAGTACTTTGGCCACCTCATGCGAAGAGTTGACTCATTGGAAAACACTCTGATGCTGGGAGGGATTTGGGACAGGAGGAAAAGGGGACGACAGAGGATGAGATGGCTGGATGGCATCACTGACTTGATGGACGTGAGTTTGAGTGAACTCCGGGAGTTGGTGATGAACAGGGAGGCCTGGCGTGCTGCGATTCACGGGGTTGCAAAGAGTTGGACATGACTGAGCGACTGAACTGAACTGAGGGGAACAAAGATCCAACATTCCACACAGTGCAGTAAAAAAAAAAAAAAAAAAAAGTGCCCTAACATTATGATCAAATGAAGACTAGCCTATATGCTATGAACAAAACCATATAAAACACACATGGAGAAAAGGCAGAAATAGAATAGACTACAGCAACAATAGGGTGGAAAGGTGGGATAAAAAGAGATAGAGTTTTTTTAAGACTTTTCTCTTTTGAATTTACAAACATAGCATAGTACTTAGGAGAGGATTATCCACAAATTGTAGTTACTTTTGGATTGCCTATAGGATGCTCATTTCTTGCTGCACAAGATTGCCTCCTCCAAAGAGGCTGTGGCAAAATCAATCAAAATCAAGATGGTAGTAACTACTGACATAGGGACAATCAGAAGGAAAATGAACTCATTTCTGAAATAATAATGCACTTGAAGAAAATTGTCAGAAAGCCTCTATTATTCACTGAAGTTTACAAGGCTGAAGTTGAGTCCTTGCATGGTAGACCTGCACCCTCCCTCTACATTTTACCATGGGTCCCATGTCAAAGACCCACCCCCACCTTGTCCAGGGATGAGCACCTGAGATAGAAACTCGACAGAGAATCACATTCTTCTCAACAAAAGGCAATCCAGAATGATCTGCACAACTACTGAAAATAAATAAGAAATTGAGGACCATGTTCAATTCTCTGGCTTTCTGAGAAGCTCAGACTTCAAATTCAATATAGTCAAGGAATACATCACTCTGAGACATATAACTATGGCATACACATCAGAGGCACAGTATAAGTGAGGTTCTTTATTCTCTTACAGGAAAATGAATAGGCTGTCAAGATCACAACACTTTATTCTAGAAAATTCCAGCACATGTCCTTAGCCCTTAGCATAAGATTCAAATGCTGACCCAAGATCTATAAGTTCTAGAGGCATTTTATCCTCTTTCTCTATATCCCGATATTATATCCCCATTTTTATTTTGTTCCTGGACTTTAGTCACTGACTTTCTTTTAGTCCTTCAAACAACATGCCATGCCCAGGGCATTTGTACTTGTCATTTGTCATTCCTGCAGCCTGCAATGATTTTTCTCTAGTACTAAAGATGTCTAAAACCTTCTTAGCAGTATATATAGTCCACAAAGCATCTTTTCAGAGGGGAATTCTCTGATCTCTTAATTGAGATTATTTCCAAATCTAACAGGACCCCAAACATTCTTTAAAATTCTATCCTATTTTCAAAACACTTTTCATTGTTTGAAATTATCCTACTATTTAACTTGTTAATTACTATTGTGCTTATGGGTTCTGTCAGACACTGTGTTTCTGGAGATTAGCATTTTACCTGTCCTACAGAAAATATAGTATGTGGAATAGTAGCATTAGCGGCAGTCTTAGCTACTATAGTGAGCATCCACAGCAAGACAAATAAGACCTATTCCAGTTTAATCATGCACACCCTTCCCCTGTCCCACACCATCTTCTCTTCCATCCCTGACGATATTAGAATCAGCTTCACAATCACCTTTTTTGTCCCTCAGATATATCGTGGTTTTCCTAATCTGAGGACTCTGTTCAGGACATTTTCTTTTATTCTCTGCTGTCAAACAGCTCAGCCTCCCAAACTCAGCTCTTTTTTCATGTTTCTTATCAAATTACCAGTGCATGACACATCACTAACCCCAGTCTTTGTGCCCACTGCCCTCAGGGGCTCCACTTTAACAATGGTAAGTGTTTGTAATAATTATTTGCTATTTGCCTTTCAGCCACTACCAGAAAATTCCTTTAGGACAAGTTCTGTGGCTCACTTAAAATGCCCCAGAACAAGGCAAAGCCCATAAGTCTCCCAGATTTAAAAATATTATTGATTAACCAAAAAGTATAATTATTTTAAATAATTTTCAACAAGTACCATTCACATTGTGAGCTTAACATTATCTTTCTACAAAGTTTTATTAATTTTTTTTAGTTTCTTAAAACCTACTTTAAATAACTTCATTTTCTTTAAATTATGCATTGGACTTTTATTACTATTATGTCCTGATATTTGGAGAACATAAAATCAGTCAAAAGACTTCAGTGAAATTTAGCTTAAAAATGTTCGTATGGTAAGATTCAGAAATTACACTGTTTGGAATCTATCCTAACAAAGAGATCAACACTGCAGATGGAGAAATACTCATTTAATATGTGTTATATTGAGTACAATAGAGCAAGTGACAACATCCTAAATGGTCTACATTAGAGGAAAGCCTGAATACCTTATTATACATCATAAGAGGGATTGTTTTCAAGAATAAAGAAAATTTTAATATTTGTTGACGTATTCAATTGACTCTTTAACAGGCCATAATATTTGTAACTGTGAACATTCTCTATAGGTGCTGAGGTTTTGGTACATTCAGAGCAAAGTTGCTAAATGAAGGATATTCTCAATCCTACAATTTTTTTAATAAAAATATTTATAAATAGTTTCAATAATTTATATATGTATGTTTTTGCCTTCTTTCACAGTATCTTCAGTTTACATAGCAAAACTTGTCAAATAAACTGTTTCTATGGTTCTCTTGAATGTTTTATCAGATTTAGATTTATGTGATATCATAGGCTTTCTCAGTTTCACTCCCTTCTCATACAGAATATGAATTTACCTAATTAAAATTAGAAGCTGCATCAAAACATTCTTCCCAGAAGTCAAGCTATTCAATATGCAATTATAGATTTTTAAAATTCAAATTTTGTACATATTTGAACCTTCATCATTTAATTTGTTCGTGTCCCTCCTTGCTTTCGTAGGAATAATTTTCAATATATTTCTATTTGCAAGTCTTGTTTACAATAATGGTAATTTTCTAAAGGCCTCAGGAAGTAAGGTTCTCTGGCCCTACATTTGCTGAATACTTTGAAAAAATGATATTCTTTGAAGAATTTTAAAGATACTGGGAAGTGTTCCCAAGTAAAGGGAAAAATTTTAAACGATAAGCTAAGTGAAGCATTACAAGAGAAAAATATGTAAAACATTCCTTTTTCATGAGTTCTAAACTGTATATGCTTTTCCCCTTGTAGCATGCCTGAAACCACAGTGTGTCTCCCCATCAATGGCTGCTGGTTAGCCATCATGTAGCTGTGCTGGACCCAGAAAAACTGTGTAGATTGGACAGAGCTAGGGTATCCATTTGTCACTCTATGAGCTATGTGCATAGTTGTTACTATAATATTGAGTTTAATTGGTATTTTAAATGGTACTAAAATATTATATGATTCAGCATTGAAAACACATTGTTTACATCGAAAACAACAACACAGAAGATAACATTGTGTTGGATATAGAGGCACGGATGTGTCAGAGGTGAGTTGGGACAGCCAAACTCTGAATGTGAAAAAATTCTAGAAATATCAATCTTATTTTGCATCAATTTTCTTTGTATCTGTGCACAAGAATGATTTCATGATAAAAACCTCTGGCTATATAACTGAAAATGGTCATTCCAAGACATACAAAATAAAACTTTTAAATGATAAGGAAGCATGGTGTCAGTGTTCATTTGGTAGCATTTTTCTTTCTTTCTTTTGAAAGAATCGCAAATGCATGCATGCTTAGTCACTTAGTTGTGTTTGATTCTTTGCGACTCCTTGGACTGTAGCCAGCCAGGCTCCTCTGTCCATGGGATTTTTCAGGCAAGAGTACTGGAATGAGTTGCCATTTCTTGCTTCAGGGGATCTTCCCAACCCATGAATCAAAGCTGTATCTCACCTTAGATTAAATCATAGATGTATGCATATAAAGAAGACCAGAAGAATTTATCTTCAAATGTCAGTACTAGCTATCTCTGGCCTATGAAATTGCAAATGATTATAATTTTCTTAATTTATTATCTATACTTTCTAAATAAAATATATATGTATGATAACTTATATAATGAAAATATTAATTAAAACTTTCCAAAATTTGTAGTAGCAATATTAAGTATTTATGTTTTACTAGTAACTAAAGAAAGCATAACAAAACTTGCATAAATATGTATGCCTTTATATGTAAAAATACTTATAGAATTTTAAAGAAATGGAAAAGGAAAATGCCAAAATGATAACAGTAGTTTTAAATGATAGTAGATGGCAGTGATAGAATTATGGGTCTCAGCCCCATTTTCTGTTTGCCAATTTTTCAATAATGAATACATACACACACACACATATGTATGTAATTTTTATCCTATCAACAAAAGACAATTACAAAACATAAACACAAGAGTCAATATTGAACCAATTTGAATTTAAATCTTTAGATAGTTGCCTCTCCCTTCCATGGAGCACTCACTGTGTGACTGCCATTGTGCCAAGTTCTTTACACACATTGCATTTCCTATCCACAACAACCCTGAAGAATGCATACTTCAAGAATAGAGAAACTGAGGTCCAGGGACTTACCAATGCCTGCAGCAAGTAACAAGTGGAAACAGAGGGTGGACCATTTCTGCAAACTTGATGTTCAGGATCCTGTAATAACCACAGGTTCCTCTGATTGCATTGCAACCAACAAAGATCAAAAAATGCCTGTTGAGTGAACTTCAGACATGACAGTTTCCATTTTACACAATTAGAAACTGAGATAAAGACCAAGTGACCTACTGGAGATGACTATGTTATTGGGTGAGATCATTAAGTCCTAAACAAAGGTGAAGTCCTTTGAGTAATGGAGATTGAATTGGAGTTCCCCAAATCATGTTTCAAACAGTCCTGGAGACTGCCTGGCAGTTAAAGTTCACTCTTTTAAAATTTATGTTGCCTTGTGGGGTCTAATTTCAAAGATCCATGCATAGAGTAGCTGTGAACAACGATCTTTTAAAACAGCCTTGCAGTCAAGATGTGGGCTGAATTGATTTCTCTTTTGGCGTATGAAGGTGGAAAATAATTGTAGCAATAACTTATATAGTGATTTTCAAACTCAACACACTGGGAAAAGCACATTAAGTAGCTCAATACTATTTGAATATGGCATTGTATTAGCTACTGAGTTGCAAGAAGAGCAGCAAAAGTGGAAGGCGTGTTGGATTTGACTTAATGAATAGGTTATCTTCAGATATGTGATTGTGAAGCAGAGCAGTGACCCATCAGGCTAATAGTCTGCTTCTTGCAGTAGTTTAAAGGCATGGTTAGCACTTTTTGAAATCAGTCTCCAGAGATTTATAGATATCCTCCAAAAGCCTATCAGATATTTTAAAATATGAATTTAAAATGTTGCTTATCTTCTTTGTAGAAGTTTAGAACAATAAATATAAATTATAAAATAATGATTACTCATAATCCTACCACCAGAAAAAAAAAAATGTGATATGTATGTAAGAAAGAAAAAAAAAGTGAAAGGATAAGTCTCTCAGTCATGTCCAACTCTGTGCAACCCAATGGACTGTAACGTGCCAGGCTCCTTTGTCCGTGGAGTTCTCCAGGGAAGAAAACTTAGGTGGGTAACCATTGCTTTTTCAGGGGAATCTTCCTGACCCAGGAATCAAACCTGTGTCTCCCACATAGCAGGCAGATTCTTTACCACTGAGCCACCAGGGAAGCCCATGATAAACATGTATGTAATACATCTAGAAGCTTCAAGGAATATATCTCCAAAGGCAAACTACTAGGTAAAGATTGAGAGGGACAGGAGAAAGGGGCGATAGAGATGAGATGTTTGTATGATGTCACTGACTCAATGGCGTGAGTTTGAGCAAAATTTAGGTGATAATGAAGAACAGAGAAGAATGGCTTGCTGCCAGTCCACAGGGTCAAGAAGAGTCAGACACGACTTAGCAACTAAACAACAATGTAAAAGAATATACACACCTTACATGTTTTGGAGAAGGGAATGACAACTTACTCCAGTATTCTTGCCTGAAAAATCCCATGGGCAGAGGAATATTGTGGGCTGCAGATCATGGAGTTACAAAGAGTTGGACACAACTTAGTGGCTAAAAATGCTCTAACACGTTTAATGCTTTATATTGCTGCTGCTGCTAAGTCGCTTCAGTCGTGTCTGACTCTGTACAACCCCATAGACTACAGCCCACCAGGCTACTCTGTCTCTGGGATTCTTCAGGCAAGGATACTGGAGTGGGTTGCCATTTCCTTCTCCAATGCATGTATGCATGCTAAGTCACTTCAGTTGTGTCTGACTTTGTGCAATCCCATGGACAGCAGCCCATCAGGCTCCCCTGTCCATGGAATTCTCCAGGCAAGAGTACTGGAGTGGGTTGCCATTTATACTGTGTGTAATATCATCCTGGACCACAGGAGGCAGTGTTGAAATATGCAAAGAATGTGGTATTATCTGCATCAAAATCCAGCTTTGGTTCCTCATTAGCCCTATCTCTTTGGCCCTCAGTTTCTGCATCTGTCAAATGGTGATGATACGTCTACCACACAAGACTACAGTAAAGTTTGAAGTTTAAAGGAATTAATACACATTGAGTACCTGATCCTCTTGGCCCACTGTCTAGCTACATTGAAGAGATTCATAATGATAATTACTAAAAAATATGTGGATTTTTTTTCTTTTTATATTTTCCAAAAACAAACCAATTTGCTGATGCTTCAAGTTTTAGGCTCTTGTTTTAATATTATGGTGACTGATAACAACTTTGTATATACAGCCCATACTTTTTTATACTCTTTAAACATCCTCCTGTAAAAGGCCATACACTTAAGCCATGAGAAGCCAATTTTATACCTATTATCACTTGTGCTTAAGATAATTGAAAACTCCAAATACCTTAATTCCTCTGGTTTGTAACCAACTTCATTTTAAAAAATTTTAGGAAAGCAATTCAATGGTCCCTAGCAAAAATGTAAAGAATCTTAAATTAATGAAATGGTTTTTAAGAGATGCAAAAGGAAAAAAAAAATGTTTCACAAGATAATTCTTTGAAGACTGAAACACATATCACAACACAATAGGTAAATGTCAATATTAACTTCTGTTTTGAGATGACCAAAACAGTGTTCTTGGATCACTAGCCACCAAATCATCCTGATCACATATTAGAGGTTCTAGAAGTGACTATTATTAATGGCAAATCTGGAAGCTGAATTGTAAAATCAAAATCTTACAGTTAAGTAAAGGAGCCTAAAATCCATCTTATTTAACCCCTTATCCAGTGTGAAATTTTCTCCTACTGAGTCCGTGGCTAATAATCATTCATTTATTTATTCATTCATCCATCCAAGGAATATTGTTTGAACACCTTCTATCTTCTAGGCTCTGTTCTGATTTTGCTGACACACCACCAAATTAACAAGAACTTCTGCCGTCCTAGAATTTACATCCAGTGCAGGAAAGATAGGCAGAATGTGTAAAGATATAAATAAATAATTTCAGAGAGTGATAAGATATCAGTAAGGAAATAAAGCAGGAAGAAGAGTCAGAGAATATCTGGGGGAGAGGAAGTTTAGGGAGATATTTCTATTAGAAATAGTAGGAATCCATGAGTTTTATTTTTTACTATTGTCTGGAGCACCCTGAAGAACTCTAACTCTAAAGCAAAGTATTCATAAGGTTATATAGGTCTTCCAATAAAATGAAAGATTCCACAGGGAATTCAACATTGCGTATTCTTTGGAGGGACTGATGCTGAAGCTGAAGCTACAATATTTTGGCCACCTGGTGTGAAGAGTAGTCTCATTGGAAAAGACTCTGATTCTGCAGAAGATTGAATGCAAAAGGAGAAGGGAGTGGCAGAGTATGAGATGGTTTGATAGCATCATCAAATTAATGGACATGAATTTGAGCAAACTCAGGGAGGTAGTGGAAGATAGAGGAACCTGGCTTGCTACAGTCCATGGGCTCATGAAAAGTTGGACACAACTTAGTGACTGAACAACAACAACAAGAGGAATAGCAAAGCAACAAAACATTTTAATAAAAAAAGAAAAAAATTATATTATAAGAAAGGACACAGTCTCTATGTGGGCAGGGCTTATGTCTGACTGGTTCAATTTCTAGGGCTGAGGATAATTCCCAGTATACAGAGTTGTCAATAAAAACTTGTTGGCTAATCGACTGGCTTGATTTAGAGTGAGACTAAAATTGATGAACTGAACAAGGAAAGCTAATGGGGAATGCCTCCAGAAAGTTGTCCTAATTTGGTACTTATAAAGGGAAAGGGAAAGTTGCTCAGTCATTTCCAACTCTTTGCAACCCCATGGACTATACAGTCCGTGAAATTCTCCAGGACAGAATACTGGTGTGGGTAGCTGTTCCATTCTCCAGGGGATCTTCTAAACCCAGGGACTGAACCCAGGTCTCCTGCATTGCAGGTAGATTCTTTACCAGCTGAGCCACCAGGGAAGCCCAAGAATGCTGGAGTGGGTAGTCTATCCTTTTTCCAGCAGATCTTCCCCACACAGGAATCAAACCAGGGTCTCCTGTGTTGCAGGCGGATTCTTTACCAAGTGAGCTATGAAATATTTTAGCAATTTGAATTTAGTACTAAATTTTCTAGTCTTTAGACCTTACTGTAACTACAGGTTCTCCCACTTTTTAGTATTCAAATATTCACTATAAATTTCAAAAATGTATATCTGTGACTATCAAAGCAGCACAGATATAGCTTCCCCTTGAGTTTTTGCTTGAAGAGTTAACAACTACACACAAATTAATGTTACTATACTTATGAAAATAAATCAGACCCTATTAGTCAAATACATTGGAATCAAACCTCAAAAACTGAATGAAGCAACTCCCAGGTTCCTAAGCCATAATTAGTTCCTTGTACACTGGGGTAAATCAAAAGGTACACCACAAGGGCCAGGACACTTGAACAGATACATTGCTGTTCCTCTTAGATGTAGCTGAAATACACCCTATATCATAGAGTCGATTGTTTTTGTTTGTTTGTTTAAATATACACAGAGTCTGATTCATGCTTCACTAAAATCACAATGAATCAGTGAGGCAATCACCACCACTATAAACTGAGGAGATGATACTGAGAACCATAGGTATCATAGGGCTTAAAAGAATGTACAGTTAAGCTTCCAATCCTAATAGTTTGCAAATCATCTGTTATCCCTAATTTATGCTTTTTAGCATGTAGCATCCTAGCCTAAGATTTTGTACTCCAGGCTGTTTACAGGCTAATTGCTGCCAGAGATTAAAACCATGAGCCCATTTCCTCATCTAAAAAAATGGGGATATGATTACATTTGTCATAGAATATTATGCAAGTTCTAAAATGCTTAGTATAGTGTCTAGAACATATAAACACCCAGTTATAGTTGATATTGTTGACTGCTTATTTCCTGTCAAGATAATCCAGTTGACCTCTTTGTAGGGGAAGAATCAGACTCTGGTTGCTTTTCTAGTGAGTAGTTGTGTATGATGGATGCACTGTCCATCCCTCAGGGCCAGTCATAAACATCTGGTGGATGGCCAGCCTGGGGACTGTGGCTAGGCGTACAGAAAAGCTAACTGATCCCTGTGGGCATTAAATGCAGGCAATGAACTTGTGACCTGGACTTCATTACATAGCACCCTCTATTCTACTCAGCTAACAGGATGTTTTAGTGGAAACCAGAGCTTTCACATGATTTACTGAATCTGACAGCAACTGAGACCACATTGCAAACCCAAGGGAGAAGAATTAATCCCAGAAGGAAAACTCCTGGAGAAGAGAAAGCCAGGCCAGCTGGGAGGAGAAACAGTGCAAGTTCTAGAGCATTGAAGTTTATGGAACAAGAAGATGTGGTACATATATACAATGGAATATTACTCATTAAAGAGAATTAAATAATCTCATTTGCAACATCATGGATGAACCTAGAGATTATCACACTGAGTAAAATAAAGTAAGTCAGGTAGAGAAAGTGAAATATCAGATGCTATCACTTATAGGTAGAATCTAAAGAAAAATGACATAGATGAATTTATTTACAAAACATAAACAGACTCACAGACTTAGAGAAAAAGTTATGGTTCCAAGAGAGGGGGAGTTGGGGGAAGAGATAAAGAGTTTGGGATTGACATGTATACACTCCTATAGTTAAAATGGATAACAAGGGCTTTCCTGGTGCTTTAGTGGTAAAGAGTTTGCCTGCCAGTGCAGGAGACACATGTTAGATCCTTGATCTAGCAAGATCCCATATAAGTTCAGTTCAGTTCAGTTCAGTTGCTCAGTCATGTCCAACTCTTCATGACCCCATGAATTGCAGCACGCCAGGCTTACCTGTCCATTGCCAATTCCCAGAGTTCACTCAAACTCATGTCCATCAAGTTGGTGATGCATCCAGCCATCTCATCCTCTGTCGTCCCCTTCTTCTCTTGCTCCCAATCCTTCCAAGCATCAGAGACTTTTCCAATGAGTCAACTCTTCGCATCAGGTGGCCAAAGTATTGGAGTTTCAGCTTTAGCATCATTCCTTCCAAAGAACACCCAGGATGGATCTCCTTTAGAACACACTGTTTGGATCTCCTTGAGTCCAAGGGACTCTCTAGAGTCTTCTTCAACAACATAGTTCAAAAGCATCAATTCTTTGGTGCTTAGCTTTCTTCACAGTCCAACTCTCACATCCATACATAACAACTGCAAAAACCATAGCCTTGACTAGACAGGCCTTTGTTGGCAAAGTAGTCTGTGATTTTCAATATGCTATCTACGTTGGTCATAACTTTCCTTCCAAGGAGTAAGTGTCTTCATTTGATGCTTCAATCACCATCTGCAGTGATTTTGGAGCCCAAAAAATAAAGTCTGACACTGTTTCCACTGTTTCCCCATCTATTTCCCATGAAGTGATGGGACCAGTTGCCATGATCTTCGTTTTCTGAATGTTGAGCTTTAAGTCAACTTTTTCACTTTCCTCTTTCACTTCTGTCAAGAGGCTTTTTAGTTCCTCTTTACTTTCTACCATAAAGGTGGTATCATCTGCTTATCTGAGGTTACTGATATTTCTCCCGGCAGTCTTGATTTCAGCTTGTGCTTCTTCCAGCCCAGTGTTTCTCATGATGTACTCTGCATATAAGCTAAATAAATTAAATAATCAGGGTGACAATAGACAGCCTTGAAGTACTCCTTTTCCTATTTGGAACCAGTCTGTTGTTCCATGTCCAGTTCTAACTGTTGCTTCCTCACACACATATAGGTTTCTCAAGGTGGGTCAGGTGATCTGATATTCCCATCTCTTTCAGACTTTTCCACAGTTTATTGTGATCCACACAGTCAAAGGCTGTGGAGTAGTCAATAAACCAGAAATAAATGTTTTTCTGGAACTCTCTTGCTTTTTCGATGATCCAGCAGATGTTGGCAATTTGATCTCTGGTTCCTCTGCCTTTTCTAAAACCAGCTTGAACATCAGGAAGTTCACGGTTCACGTACTGCTGAAGCCTGGCTTGGAGAATTTTGAGCACTACTTTACTAGCGTGTGAGATGAGTGCAATTGTGTGGTAGTTTGAGCATTCTTTGGCATTGCCTTTCTTTGAAATTGGAATGAAAAGTGACCTTTTCCAGTCCTGTGGCTACTGCTGAGTTTTCCAAATTTGCTGGTATATTGAGTGCAGCACGTTCACACCATCATCTTTCAGGATTTCACATAGCTCCACTGGAATTCCATCACCTCCACTAGCTTTGTTTGCAGTGATGCTTTCTAAGGCCCACTTGACTTCACATTTCAGGATGTCTGGCTCTAGGTGAGTGATGACACCATTGTGATTATCTTGGTTGTGAAGATCTTTTTTGTATAGTTATTCTGTGTATTCTTGCCACCTCTTCTTAATATCTTCTGCTTCTGTTAGGTCCAGACCATTTCTGTCCTTTATCGAGCCCATCTTTGCATGAAATATTCCCTTGGTATCTCTAATTTTCTTGAAGAGATCTCTAGTCTTTCCCATTCTGTTGTTTTCCTCTATTTCTTTTCAGTGATCACTGAGGAAGGCTTTCTTATCTCTCCTTGCTATTCTTTGGAACTCTGCATTCAGATGCTTATATCTTTCCTTTTCTCCTTTGATTTTCGCTTCTCTTCTTTTCACAGCTATTCGTAAGGCCTTCCCAGACAGCCATTTTGCTTTTTTGCATTTCTTTTCCATGGGGATGGTCTTGATTCCTGTCTCTTATACAATGTCACGAACCTCATTCCATAGTTCATCAGGCACTCTATCAGATCTAGTCCCTTAAATCTATTTCTCACTTCCACTGTATAATCATAAGGGATTTTATTTAAGTCATATCTGAATGGTCTAGTGGTTTTCCATGCTTTCTTCAATTTCAGTCTGAATTTGGCAATAAGGAGGTCATGATCTGAGCCACAGTCAGCTCTCGGTCTTGCTTTTGCTAATCCCATATACTCCAGTGTGAATAAGCCCGTGTGCCACAACTGTTAAGCTTGTGTTCTAGAGCCCAGAAGCCACAACTACTGTAGCTTGTATGCCCTAGAACCCATGCTCCACAACAAGAGAAGCCACTATAATTAGAAACCCACACACCGCAGCTAGAAAGTAGCCCCCACTCACTACAACTAGAGAAAAACTGTGAGCAGCTATGAAGACCCAGCACAGCCAAACATATAAATATTATTTTAAAAATGTATAACCAACAACAACAAAAATGGATAACCAACAAATATTCACTATATAGCACAGGGAACTCTGTTCAATGTTCTGTAGTAATCTAAATGGGAAAGGAATTTGAAAAATAATAGATACACGTATATGCATAACTGAATCAGTTTGCTGTATACCTGAAAGTAACACAAACTTGTTAATCAACTATACTGCAATATAAAATAAAAAAGTAAAAAATCAAAGAGTTTATGGACCAGTAATGTTGGTGCCACTGAGGATATTTTGCAAATGTAGAAACTTAGGCTCAATCCCAGTTCTTCAGAAATAAGATCTTCCCTAGCAAATCCCCAGGGTATTCATAAGCATGCTGTATGCTAACTTTGCTGCATGTTTAAATTGCCAGAAAACTTTTTAAAAATTTGAATGTCTGGGCTCACTCCAGACCAATTAAGGCAGAATATCTGGAATTAGAACCTGGATATCTGTAATTATTACCAGTCCCTAAGTGATCTAAGGTCCCAGAATTTGACTGCTCTGAAATATAACTGTGAAGATGAATGCCTGCTTCCAAGATAGAGTACATGTTGGATAGAATTAGTAGGCCACCTTTGAGAAAGTGTGAGTCCGTGTTTGAGGGATGAT
Source organism: Capricornis sumatraensis (assembly GCF_032405125.1). Lineage (NCBI taxonomy): Eukaryota > Metazoa > Chordata > Mammalia > Artiodactyla > Bovidae > Capricornis > Capricornis sumatraensis. Next base: position 120,667,626 of record NC_091071.1, on the reverse strand, counting down.
AGAGTCACACAGCACCACCAGGGGAAATGCAATCGAGAGCTGGAACCAGGTAGATTTTAGATGAATCTCAGAAACACCAATTAGTAGCTGGATGCTCTCAGAGAAATTATTTAATCTCTCTAGGTTTGGGTTTTCTTTAAGAATATCAAGCTTAGAGTATGCAATCAATAAAAGGCAACATATTTAAAGCATCTGCTATCTGGTGGGAGATCAATGCATAAAAATATTGACTACATAAGCATACTGTTAATAACAATATTTTTCATTATTCTGGATGGAAAAGTATGCAAATGACCTAACTCTCTGCATTTAATGATATTCTGGAAAACACTTTAACAAGTACCATAGCTAGGATTTTATTCATGATCATGAAGAAGGAGACAAAGTCCACAGTGGGTGAGATGGAAGCCAGCATATAAAAGTGGGCCAGCAATTTTAAAGGATTCTGTATAATTGAGTCCCCTACTGCTTAGTGTGTATATGGTTAATTTCATTTAAGACAACTCTATGAGAAGAATGTTATCCTATGTCACATATATTTGTAGGCATGCCAAGAGGGCGGAAAGCTGCCAAAGTGGGCACAGTTGATGAAATGTATTATCTGGGGGTCTCCTGTGAAACTGCACTGACTCCAGGTTTACAGAAGCAGTTCAGTTCAGTTCAGTTGTTCATTTGTGTCCGACTCTTTCGACCCCATGGATTGCAACATGCCAGGTGTCCTTGTCCATCACCAATTCCTGTAGCTTGCTCAGACTCATGTCCATCAAGTTGGTGATGCCATCCAACCATCTCATCCTCTCTCATCCCCTTCTCCTCCAGAAGCATTCAGGTAGTAGAAGCATTTAGATATTAATATCTAACAGAAGCATTTAGATATTAACAATCAATGAAGAGAAGGCTACCTGTGATCTTATAAACAGAAACTAGTCATGGTCCCTGGAGGAAAAATTACACACCCACATCATTGAATGTATATTCACACTTCAACCTCTAACCTGTTTTAAAATAGAGCTTCCTGTTTGTGTCTTCTAATTTCTTGAGAACATAGGCTGTTCCTGATTCTGTGTTAGGGATGAAGGCTGAAAGAGCAAGGTAAGCCTAGTTCTTGTCCTCAAAATGTGTATGGTTGAGTAAAGAAACCAGTGAATTCAAAGTAATTTCAAAAACAGAGCAGAATTTAAAATATTTAACAAGTTTTTTTCCTATTAGTGTTCTGGTACCACAGTATGAAATAGACTCGAGATGGGTCACAGATATTCCAGCTGTGCCCTTTAAATGATGGATCTAGACACCCAAACTCTCTATCCCCGCCCCCAGACTTCTCCCTTGGTAACCATAAGTTCATTCTCTAAGTCTGTGAATTTGTTTCTGTTTTGCAAATAAGTTCACTTGTATTATTTTTAGATTCTGCATATAAGCACTATCATATGATGTTTGTTTTTCTCTCTCTGACTTCACTTAGAGTGAATACAGGTCAAGCCGAAGAATTGATGCTTTTGAACTGTGGTGTTGGAGAAGACTCTTGAGAGTCCCTTGGACTGCAAGGAGATCCAACCAGTCCATTCTGAAGGAGATCAGCCCTGGGATTTCTTTGCAAGGAATGATGCTAAAGCTGAAGCTCCAGCACTTTGGCCACCTCATGTGAAGAGTTGACTCATTGGAAAAGACTTTGATGCTAGGAGGGATTGGGTGCAGGAGGAGAAGGGGACAACAGAGGATGAGATGGCTGGATGGCATCACTGACTCGATGGACGTGAGTCTGAGTGAACTTGGGGAGTTGGTGATGGACAGGGAGGCCTGGCTTGCTGCGATTCATGGAGTCGCAGAGTCGGACACGACTGAGGGACTGAACTGAACAGATACTAAGACTAGCCTGCAGGAACATCCTTTTTCTATTCTTGGTGGACCAGGCAAGGCTTCCTAGGAAAAAGTAATATTGCCAAGATTGAATCAGTTTCCCGTTGTCTTCTGAATTTATTTCAGTTAGCAGGCTGAAAAATTTACATCTGAAATGCTTGACTGAAGCCTGCATCTCTCCTGGGTTACAAGAGCCCAGGATTCACAGAGTCCACACCGGGACCCCAAAGGCACATCTACCAAGACTCTCTGCAGCTGTGACACTAGCATGGGTACCCCGGCAGATCCTAAAGGCAGATTGTTCACCTCTATGCACCAGAACTCTTACTTGGAAAATCTCATGGGTGGAGGAGCCTGGTAGGCTGCAGTCCATGGGGTCACGGAGTTGGACACAACTGAGTGACTTCACTTTTACTTTTCACTTTCATGCATTGGAGAAGGACATGGCAACCCACTCCAGTGTTCTTGCCTGGAGAATCCCAGGGACGGGGGAGCCTGCTGGGCTGCTGTCTATGGGGTCGCATAGAGTCAGACATGATTGAAGTGACTTAGCAGCAGCAGCAACACGCACCAGAACTGGTGACACTTGCAACCTCTTTTAATCACTCAAGAACCTCACACTCCCAGACTCCATTATGGTAGATCCCAAGGTACACTTCCACATGTTAACAAGGACTGACTGCTTGTCAGGCATGTTCAGGGAAAATGTTGCCCAGTAAATGCTAGAGCAAGCAAACAGGTGGCAGCAGAAGTCTACTTCTCATCCAGTGCCCGGCCAATCTAAGACTCTGGTGGGACTGACTCCTTTAGCTCATTGAGGGAAAAAAAAAAATGCTACTGCCTGAATCAATCAAATCCTGGGGAGATGGCAGGGAGGAGAGTTAAGGCTCCATCCTAAGAAGGTTTTTATAGTGTACAGGAAACAGGTTTAGAGAGAAGGCAGTCTGGACATCTAATTGGAGACCCAGGCTTGGGCCCTAGCTATGCAAACATCTGCCTGGGAAAGTTATTTAACATCCTCTAAGCTTCTATTTATTCATCTGTAAAAGAAGAAGATGGTAATAAGACATTGTCTATCTTAATAGAAAGTGTATTGACTCTAGAGAATCACTTTTAGGTCTGCATCTCAGGCTTTCCATTTATTACCGATGTCACTTTAGGAAAATGGTTCTTTGGGAGCAGCAGCTTTCTCACCTGTGAAATTGGAAAACATTATTTTTGCAAGGTTGTAAAATTTCACTTGATCCATATCTGTGTGTGCCAATCATGGGCTAGGCATCTCTGTGTGCCCTTGGGATGTTTCTACTGAATCAAAGAACAAAACAGAGCACAACAAAACACAACAAACAAAAAAACAGTGCTTATCCCGAGGAAGCTTATGATCTGGTAAGAGACACATTTCAATCACACACTGGAATAAATAGTAAATTTCAACTGTGATAAATTGAGGAGATGTGTTTGATGCTATGAATATATATACCAGAAAGACTTGGAATAGTTGGAATGCTTGCATGGTATAAGCTATTTATCATAGACAGTTCCAATGATGAATAAAGGGAGAATAACTCAGGGATGATGTCATCACTACTAAACCTCAGAATGAACTATTATTTCCATTTTAGAACTAAGTATCCTGAGGCTGGGGCTTCCCAGGTGATAAAGATTCTGCCTGTCAATGAAGGAGAAATAAGTGATGTGGGTTTGATCCCTGCAGGAAGATCTTCTGGAAGTGGGCATAGCAATCCACTCCAGTATTCTTGCCTGGAAAAATCCCATGGACAGAAGAGCCTGATGGACTACAGTCCATAGGGTCACAAAGAGTCAGGCACAACTGAAACAGCTGAGCATGCACACACAGATACTAAAGCTCATAGTGGCTAAATGTAAGTTCAAACTGCTCAGCTAGATTGCTTTGGAAAAGCTGGATTCAAACTCAGTTCTATCTGATTTCAAAGTGATATCCTTTGTCTTTTTAAGGGTCCATACTTGTTAGAATCCGCTTATGCAGTTCATTTAAGCTTTGAAAGCTCTTTGTCTTGAAAGTCGGAAAACCTGGCTGCCATCAGTCTTTGCATCTCAAACATGGTAGATTACTGACTCGCCTAAGAAAGGAGAAAGAATAAGGACAGAGATTCTGAATGAGACTAAAGGTGTAACCCGCCTGCAGATGAACGCCGCTGGGGTTCCTGGGAATAATTACATATTCCAGTGAGTGGAGCTTGTCTTGGTTACTAAAGGTGCCAGCTGTTTCCCCTGAGATTGGGGAAGTACAGCTGTAAAAGATGCTTTTTGTTTTCTTGCTTGAAAGGTTCCATCTAGCCTCCATACCTGGTCAGTAAGAACCCTGCAGTGGATGCATGAAACTACTACAGAAGAAAGAAGGCAAAAGCTCATTTCTCCTCAGTTCAGTTTAGTTCAGTTCAGTCGCTCAGTTGTGTCTGACTCTTTGTGACCCCATGAATCATAACACACCAGGCCTCCCTGTTCATTACCAACTCCCAGAGTTCACTCAAAGTCATGTCCATTGAGTCGGTGATGCCATCCATCCATCTCATCCTCTGTCATCCCCTTCTCCTTCTGCCCCCAACCCCTCCCAGCATCAGAGTCTTTTCCAAAGAGTCAACTCTTCACATGAGGTGGCCAAAGTATTGGAGTTTCAGCTTTAGCATCAGTCCCTCCAATGAACACCCAGGACTGATCTCCTTTAGGATGGACTGGTTGGATCTCCGTCAGTCCAAGGGACCCTCAAGAGTCTTCTCCAACACCACAGTTCAAAAGCATCAATTCTTCGGTGCTCAGCTTTCTTCACAGTCCAACTCTCACATCCATACATGACTCTTGGAAAAACCATAGCCTTGACTAGAAGACGAACGTTTGTTGGCAAAGTAATGTCTCTGCTTTTCAATATGCTGTCTAGGTTGGTCATAACTTTCCTTCCAAGGAGTAAGCCTCTTTTAATTTCATGGCTGCAATCACCATCTTCAGTGATTTTGGAGTCCAGAAAAATAAAGTCTGACACTGTTTCCACTGTTTCCCCATCTATTTCCCATGAAGTGATGAGACCAGATGCCATGAATTAGTTTACTGAATGTTGAGCTTTAAGCCAACTTTTTCACTCCCCTCTTTCACTTTCATCAAGAGGCTTTTTAGTTCCTCTTCATTTTCTGCCATAAGGGTGGTGTCATCTGCATATCTGAGGTTACTGATATTTCTCCTGGCAGTCTTGATTCCAGCTTGTGCTTCTTCCAGCCCAGTGTTTCTCATGATGTACTCTGCATAGAAGTTAAATAAGCAGGGTGACAATATACAGCCTTGATGTACTCCTTTTCCTATTTGGAACCAGTCTGTTGTTCCATGTCATTTCTCCTATTCTTATCTAATTGATCCCAGGAGAATGCATCTTTGCCAAGTTTGCTCAATTAGCTGGTTTTTCCTTGGAGATGATTTACAGAATGACACCAGCTTTATGTTCATGGAAGTCTTTTAAACACTTCCCAATATAAAAAAACAAAACTATCTCTTTTGGAACCAAAAGTATTCATCTTAAACTTTCCATGGTAAAGTGTTTTTCACCAGTCTATGTTTTCTACTTTGAGTGCACTAAGATATTTAACAAAATAGTGTTAAAATATTTTTTTGCAAAGCATGTTTTACTTCATGTTTGCAAATCATCACTTACTCCAGAGATATATGAGGTTTTGGAAAATAAATATAAGCATTGGATTATTATCATTTAATTTACATAAAGTTTAAAGGACATATTTCTTTCCATAGGTACTTTCCTTTTAATCTTCAAACCAGTTTTGACTAACTGGCTAGGAGAAGGGATTGTGGGAAAAATATCTAGCCTTTTATGCTCTTTCTCCTTTTTATCTGTTCTTGGAAAATATACTATCTTCAACTGACTTGAAATCTCCTTGAGGGTCTGTATATTATGCTGCTTTATAGCCCCATAATCTTTGCCACATTTCTGAAACATTACAGGTGCTCAATAAATAAATTTTTAGTGATTAATTAAATATATTTTATTTCTATCATTAGAAGAAAATTGCTGGCTTAAAAGCTGATGTCAGGATTCCCTTGTTCTAGAATAGTAACAGAAGAAAGAGAGCTTGCTCCTCTGTGTGGGAAGGCAGCTCAATGAATATAGTGGTTATAAGAAAGTACAGACAAAGACAGTTAAATGGAGAGTTTAACAGCAAAAGGAATTGACTTTCTCTGGGTGAAGCAATTATTCGGCTGTAGAGGGATGTTTTTGTGTGTTGTTTTTGGAATTATTTAATAACTGTAGGTTTTTTTCTGGGACCTGGGACTATGTGGAAAGATGGAATAAGAGAAGGAACATGATTTGGAGATTTGATGTTTCCAGGGAATGGGGATTTATGAAGGGAGAGACCAGTAAGATACCCAGAGCTGGAGGTGAGCAGATGAATGTAGGGAGACTGACACTCAGTCTTCCACTGTGGTGTGGTTTCTTTTCAATGCCATGATCACTCTATATTTTCACCAAATTTTTGGCAAAAGTCCACTCTGTCCAACAGACTTGTTCAAGTGATATTGTAGGAAATGTGTAGCCAGCAGTGATCAGAGAATGTGGCTGGGATATTTAAGAGAGAGAGAGATTTGTATAACTGAATCACTTTGCACCTGAAACTGAAGCAACAGTGTTATTCAACTATACTCCAATATAAAATAAAAATTGAAAAATAAAAGAGAATGGGATTAGAAAGTTGTTAAGAGTTGATCTTAAATGTTTTTATCAAAAAATGAAATGTAGTTATGTGATATGATGGAAGTGTTAGCTAATATTACGAAGGTCATCTTTTTGCAATATATAATTGTTTCAAGACAACACATGTACCTTAAAATTACACAGTTTTCTATGTCAATTGCATGTCAATAAAGCTGGAGAAAAGTTTAAAAATAAAATGGGAGATTAAGAATATCAGTCAGGTCTTGAAAGCCATCAGTAAAAATTCTCTATTATGGGTCGGGACACTAAGCTTTCTACAAGCAAACACTAGGTAGATGTTTAACCTATATGTTTAGGAATTAGATAAAAGTTGGTGCTCAAAGCCTTAAAATCATAGGACAAACATTAAACACACATCGTTTTCTAGTGACAAACAAGGTCATATGCATATGCAGGAAATGGAAAGGGGAGTGATAAGGAGGTGGTCAGAGGGAATGCTAGGAGTCCCTGAATCCACCAGGTTCCATGAGAAAGTTAGGAACCACACAAACTCATATTAATACAATGGTTGTGACTCCTGCTCCACTCAAGTTCATTGTCCCTACCGTATCCCCAACCAAGTGAGAATAGGTTCTGTATAATTTGTGAGTAGAATTGTTTTAATAATGAATCCATAAATATCATCCCTTAGTTCAGTTCCAGTGAGGTTATATTTGGGCCCCTTGGGCATCTCACTTCAATTATTAGAAGCTCAGTGTCCTCAACAGGAAAATGGATGTCAACATGTTCAACTTATAATACTGTTGCTGAGAGTTCAGTGATGGCTGAGGACCCTTCACACAGCCTGGTACTTAATATAGAGTCAATAAATGTTAGCTTTTCATACTATCCATGGGATTTGCAAGGCAAGAATACTGAAGTTGTTTGTTATTCCCTTCTCCTTTTCCTAAAGGAAATCAATTCTGAATATTCATTGGAAGGACTGATGCTGAAGCTGAAGCTCCAATGTTTTAGCCACCTGATATGAAGAACTGACTCATTGGAAAAGACCATGATGCTGGGAAAGATTGAAGGCAGGAGGAGAAGGGGACAACAGAGAATGAGATGGTTGGATGGCATCATCAACTCAATGGACATGCGTTTGAGCAAGCTTCAGGAGATAGGAAGGACAGGGAAGCCTGGAGTGCCTCAGTCTATGGGGTTGCAAAGAGGTGAACATGACAGAGTTACTGAACAACATATATTAGTTACAATTGCTTTTATTGTACAAGCTAATACTGCAGAGAGTGTTCTAGGTAGTTGACTCTTTTCTGGTGGTTACTAGGGCTCATATTCATGCAAAAACAATGGCACCACCTTTTCTAGTCACAGGACCTAAGAGTTCTTAACTATTAGAGACTGCACAAAAAATGGGAAGACAGGCTGACGTGGTTACCAACTTAAGAAACCACCTTGCTTATGGTTCTAATTAGAATGCACATTTAACTCTCCAAACCAGAACACCATAAGATGGAAAATCTCACCACAAATGGGTATGGTGAGAAAATAGGCATAAATCAGGACTGTTCCTGGGACACTAGTGTATGGTCATTCTAGTTTTAGCTCTAACTGGGCTTTGGGGCAGCTAGCGATGGTACCTTTCAGAAGCTATATTTTTCAGTTTTCCAGAGAGAATGATGCCAAACTATTGACACCTAGGAATACTTCAGTAGATACTGAATATAAAAGCAAAGGACTTAATAGAAAAAAATACACATATTTTGTAACCTGAAGCATAAACAAACATGGTATATTACTGGAACATATCTTTTTAGGAGGTATAGGGGATCTTCCCAACCCAGGGATTGAACCCATGTCTTCTGCAATGCAGGTGGATTTGTTATCATCTTAGCAATCAGGGAAGACCATAAAGAACATAGGACATAATTAAAAGGGGGGAGTGTGAAAAGAATAAGAGGATTGGAAGGAGGGACAAAAAAGGAGATTCATTCAATGTGTTGGTAAAATCAGGGGATGAACACCAACTCTAATTCGATATGGGTATTGTTAGTGTTGTTTAGTTACTAAGTCATGTCTGACTCATTTGTGACACCATGGACTGTAGCCCACCAGGCTCCTCTGTCCATGGAATTCTCCAGGTAAGTATACTGGAATTGGTGGGCATTTCCTTCTCCAGGGGATCTTCTCCAGGGATTGAACCTGAGTCTCCTACATTGGCAGGTGGCTTCTTTACCACAGAGCCACGAGGGAAGCCCCAATATGGGTATATATTTCACTGATTTAGTTTCATATATTTGTCAAATGTCATCATTCTTCAGTCAGAAATTGCATCTTAGAGAAATTAGCACAACAGTGTAAATCAACTATACTTCAATAACATTTTCAAAAAAGAAAAGAAACCATATCTTGGAATGACATGATTGGGTCTGATGAAACCAACTCTACCTCATTTTAAACATTTGATCACTCAGGAAAGATACAGTATCATCCTCTTGAGCTTTGTTTGTTCAAAAGTTTTTCTAATTTGCAGAAAATATTGAAGTCATTGCCTGTCTAGGGCTTTGTTTTGATTGTGGACTGATAAGGAAACACACAATTGGCCATATGGGGTATTAAGATTTGGTAATTTCCATATAAAGTTGACTATCATGAATAATTAGACAAAGGTAAATGTTTTCTAAGATCTGTTTGGATTTTCTCTGTAGCAGTAAAGGCCTTATTTTTTTTTAACTGAGTTACCACATTTTCCCAGTAATTCTTTTAAAATAATTTGTGATTCCTTCAGTGGGAATTAATTAAATGAGCAGAATCTGCTTATAGATTATTATGAACTTGTTATTTTCAAAGTATGTCTTAAAATATAGCATTGGGTCTATTAGACCTAATGATATTGGATATTTTGAGCAAATCAATGATCTTCTTATCTTGTCTAACTCAGGGACTGGCTTCATCTGTGTTTGTTAAACATGCCATCTAAGTCCTAAAAGTCCCTTCAACTTTCTTAGTGTTAATTACATTTATGCTCCAAATATTCAGTAGCGGATGAACTGACACTGAGAGCTTGACACAATAAGATGATGTTCCATTGGCTGAACCACAGGGTCACTTGGCAGGAAGGTAACAAGATCAGTTAAAGGATGACCTGGCTCCTGAGGCTGTCCTCTTCAGTATGTTGACATGGTTATGATTGTGAAAGCACAGACCCTTATCCTGGACTAATGCAGATTCAATCCTAGCTCCTGTACATTTTACTAGCCCTGAATTGCCTGTAGTGAGATTACTAATTGCGAAGACAAATAATCATGCACACTCATATACACAAATACACACACATACACACACATTAAAACTGTTCTTGCTAGCAGATAAACTGATGTGCTGAAGTCATCATCAATAGTAATAATAATAAGGATGATTCTCTCAATGTGTATTTTAATGTAACAGAGTGGTATATAGTAAAATTTCTGGAGCTGAAAGTTAATGAAAGTCGTCAGTACACAATCACTTATATAAGAAATAAATATTGGGGTTTCCTGGAGGTGGGAATATAGACTGTTGAAGTATCTACATGACTCTTGAATATTGCACCCATTTTTAAAATAACAGCAAACCTACCACGGGTCTTATATCTTATAGGACTCTTATGGTTTCTCTTCTTTAGTTGCAGATTATTCATGACTAGAGCAATCAATAAACTTTCCTTGCCCAAAGGCCAAAGAGAGCCTGAGCTTTCCACACTTCATCTAATAAGATGGATCCTGGAAAATGTGCTGAGGTCGACCCCGCCTTGCATGGCAATGTGCCGTGTTGATTATTTATGATGAAAGAAGCCCCAGGTCAAGGTATAAACTCCTAACTAGCAGGCAACTTCTTTTCTGACATGATTAAAAAGCGATCGGTTTTTGGTTGTATTTCAGGAAGCAACATTTATATTTTACTTGTGGTTATAGGAGAAGAATATTTTGAGATAGAATCTCACGGCTGGAGGGATCCTTCAAGGTCATTCAGCTCAACTCCCTCATCTTGTGTCTATACCATTGCCTGCAGGGGGTAGCCTGACTGGCTGATGTTTCCTGAGTCCCTTTATCTTTATGGTGGCTTTATTCTCATCATGGGAGCCACGTATCACCTACTTCCAGTCTTGAGAAAATAACAGGCTTTAGATTGGACATCTGTATTACTTTTTACCCTTTTCCATTTGACTTGGTTTTAATATGCTTACTGGCATAATTTTTCTCCTGAGTACACATTTTTATCTGTATTGTGCTTTAAATATTTAAAACATTTACAACCCCAAATAATCCCACTCCCCAAATATTTTTTTGCTGACCAGTCTGGAGAAGAATAGTCCTAAATCCCTTCTCATAGATAAATTTGTGAAGAAAGAACACATCACATGTTTAACTAGTTCAACTTTAGACTTTGTTAAAATATCTAAATTCCCCAAGAAGGGAAACATTTTTCACTAAGACTGAACTTGGAAGTTCAGTACTGTTGGAAGTTTGGGCTGAAATATCCTCTCCTTGGACTAGGCCCATAATCTAAACATGTATGGATTTTGATGGATCCATATTTTGACATTAACTAGATGTAGTTTTAAATAAACTGATGGGCATGTTTTCATAAATGGCAACTGAATGATAGGTCAATCCATTTTTTTCTTAATTAAATTTTAAATAGGATCATTCAAACCTTTCTTTAAAGATTCTTTATCAGCTGAGACATCAGGGAAGCCCTAGAATTTTGGAGTGGGTAGCCTTTCCCATCTCCAGTGAATCTTGCTGATCCAGGAATTGAAGCGGGCTCTCCTGCATTGCAGGCAGATTCTTTACCAGCTGAACTACCAGAGAATCCCCCTTTAAGTTAAAACTACAGATCAAATCTTGCCTTTGAAGGCTTTTTATTTTTATTCATTCCCCATCAGAAGCCTGACTGAGATGTCCTAAGACATGTAATATTAGGTTTCTTTCCCTTTCATTTCCTAGTCTCTGTACCTGTTAACATCAGAACTTCACCCTACCACCCATGGTACAACTAAATTCATGGGGAAACTCTTGTTTAGGAGTTTAGTTTGTTCTCATATACCTTTGACTTTTGTTTTTCTTAAAATATTTCTCAGGAGTACAGAATGTTTCAATGTGAAATTTGCTGAATAAGGATCCTGGGCTTCTGAGAAACTTCATAGCACTTGAAATTAAGGGGAAAAAATGAGATGAAATTTTGACAGACATTAGATAGTTCTATTTAGAGAAGTAAATGGCAACCCACCCGCATTTGCCTGGGAAATCCCATGGAGAAAGGAGCCTGGAGGGCTACAGTCCATGGGGACACAAAGAGTTGAACATGACTTAGTGACTAAACAACAAAAGATAGTTCTATTGGCAGCAAAGCTTGGCCAAACAAATAAAAAGCTCATGAAGAATTCAAGTGGGGAAAAAGCTGATGACCAGGTACAAGGCTGGAGTCCCTGATAGGCCATCAGGGAAGGCACTTAATGAGACCTGTATTGTGCAGGGTGTGGAGTTCTAAAGCTCAGCGAACAAGCAGTAGTTGAAATTAATACTAGAGATGATGGGAGAAACTAAAAATTATCTGTATAGGTGTGTTGGCCAGAAAGTTCATTTGGGTTTTTCCACAAGGTGTTACAAAAGGCCCAAATGTAATTTTTGGCTAACTCAATTGTTCCAAGAGCCAAGAAAGCTGTCTGACCCCATGTAAGAAAAATCATGGTGAAAAGGCACTTCTCCCATAACATAAGAGAAGCGTGTCAAGAATGAAGGCAGCTAGAGAAGGATGGATTATGGATAAAGAGTGACACAAGATCAATGGGCCAGAAATTAAACAGACTCAAATATTTCCATATGAGACATCCACAGCCAGGAGATGATGGAGCCATAAAGATAAGGAAGCAGGATCTTTGCCCATGCTGGAGAGTCTTATATGCTGCTTTTCTCTTTAATTAGATGTTGCAATCTCATTTTTATTGTAACCAATAATTATGTCAAAACAAACTTAAAATATATCCTCCAGTTTCCAGCTAAAACAATGAGAAATAAATATAGTTTTTATGTTAAAGAACTTCTGTAGCTTGTACTACATGGACTGTTTTTGCTGATGGAAAAATTCAATTATACATTAAATATGTATTAATAAATAAATACATGTATTAAATAACCAAATGGAATTTCCCTTTTAGTTCTCAAAATGTACCATCTATAAGTAAAATTTAAAACTCCCTGTGATTTTACAGACCTTTATTCTTTTTTTTAAATTAATTTTTATTGGAGTATGTTTGCTTTACGATGTTGTTTTAGTTTTTGCTGTGCAGCAGAATGAATCATCTGTACTTATATATATATCCCCTATTTTCTAGATTGCTCTTCCATTTAAGTCACCATAGAGCACTGAGTAGAGTTCCCTGTGCTATATAGTAGGTTCTCATTACATAGTTAAAATAGCTATCTATTTCCTACATAGTATCAATAGTGTATACATGTCAGTATACATGTCAGTATATGAATCTCTCAGTTCATCCCAGTCCCATCTTTCTGCCTTTATATCCATGTACTCTATGTCTGTGTCTCTATTTATATGCTGCTTTTGAAAGTAGGAGCTCAGAGCAAAGGGTGAGAATGCTGTGTTTTACAGTCCATAAGCAGAAATGTTGTCTGAATGTTTGGACTGAGTTTTTAAGATAATGGTAGGGAGATACATATTCTGATAATGACATTTAGAAACTCTATATTGGAAAAAATACAGGGAAGTTTATGAAAGGGAAAATTTTCTGTTTGTTTCACATTTGTTTTCTTTCAAGTCTGCATCAACATTAGAAAATTAAAGTGTAGCATATAGCTGAGATGCCGTGTATAGCACGTGTTTAAAAAGGTAGGATGGCCAGAGAGGCAGAGCAGATTAGTGAAAGCATCCACCTGGTTGTCCCATAAGTGATTATTTAGCAATTGACATCACTCATCTAAATCACAATGTGCTCTTGCATAAGAAGAGTTCAGTCTTATTCTTTCACACATGAACATTCTGTTTTCTCAACATCATTTGTGGAAGAGACTATATTTTCCCAATTGCATGTTCTTGGCACCCTTGTTGACCACCAGTTTACTGTATATAAGTGGGTTTACTTCTGACCTATCAACTCTGTTCCATGTCTATATGTCTGTTTTTATGCCATTATTATATTGCTTTGATTTTTGCAGCTTTGTAATAAATCTTAAATCAGGAAATGTGATGCCTCAAGCTTTGGGTTTTGTTCTTATTTAAAACTGCTTTAACTAATCAGCATCTTTATGGTTTAATATCCAGTTTTAGTGTTTATGTTTTTATCTCAGTAAAACCTGTCATTGGAATTTTGATAAAAGTTTACATGGACCCAACTTTTCTTGGATTCCAATAAGTATTAAAAATTTAAATGTAAGAATTGAAGTCATAAAGCTACTGGGAAAAACCCAGAGAGGAAAAACTTCTTGACATCAGTCTTGGTAATGATTTCTTGGACATCACATCAAAGGCACAGAAATAAGAAAAAAAATAGACAGGATTATATTAAACTTCTGCACAAGAAGGTAACAATTAGCCAAATGAAAAGGCAATCTATACAATGAGGAAAATAATTGCAAGTCATACATCTGATAAAGGATTAATATACCAAATATGTAGGGAACTCCTATAATTCAATAAAGATAATAAACTGATTAAAGGCACTGAATATATATTTTTCCAAAGAGGACATACGAATGGCCCAACAGGTATATGAAAGTGTGCTCAGCATCACTAATCATCATGGAAATGCAAATCAAAACCACAATGCAATATCACCTCACATATGATAGGGTAGCTATTATCAAAAACACAAAATATATGATTGTTGCTGATAATGTGGAGAAATTGAAACTTTTGCACACTGTTGACAAGAATGGAACTTGTTGCAGCCACTATGGGAAACAAAATGGAAATTCCTTAAAAATTAAAAATGGAATTATCATGATCCAGCCATTCCATTTATGAGTGTGTATGAGCTGGAATTGAAATCAGGATCATGGAGAAATATTTGCATGATTATGTTCACTGCAGCATTATTCACAATAACCAAGACAAGAAAGTAGAAAATGTCCATTTTCAGATAAATGGATAAAGAAAAAGTGGCATACACATGCAAGGAAATGTCATTAAGCCTTAGAAAAGAAAGAAATTGTACCATTTGTGTCATCATGGATGACCTTGGAGGACATTACCCTAAGTGAAATAAGTCAGATGCAGAATGACAAATACTGTATGATACTATTCATATAAGGTATCTAAAATAGTCAAGTTCATAGAAGCAGAGAACAGAATGATGATTGCCAGGGGATAGGGAGGTATTAGTCAAAAAATACAAAATTCTAGTTACATTAGATGAATAAATCTTCAGTTCAGTTGCACAGTCATGTCCGACTCTGTGACCCCATGGACCGTAGCCTACTGGGCTCCTCTGTCCATGGGATTTTCCCAGCAAGAATACTGGACTGGGTTGCATGCCCTTCTCTGTGGGATCTTCCCTGACCCAGGGATCAAATCCATGTCTCTTGCATCTCCTGTATTGCAGGTGGATTCTTAATGGCTGAGCCACCAGCATCAGGGAGGCCTATATAGCGCAGTACTTATAGTTAATAATACTGAATTGTATAATTAAGATTTGTTAAAAGTAGACTTTATATTGTGTTTGTATAACCCATTCCCAAATAATAATAAAAAAAGAGGGTAGAAGGAAAATTTGGTGATTAATATGTTTATGGTATAAATTTTGGTGATAGTTTCACAATGTATATTTATCTCCAAACTCATCAAGCTGTATATACACTAAATAAGTAGAGTGTTTTTTGTGTCAGTCATGCAAAAGGCATTAAAAATGATGTTCTCTTTTAAAGTTAAAGAGAATATAAAAAAGATAAATATCTGCTTAATGATTAACATTACATATGTTAAAATAATATTTCGGCATACTGGGTTCTTTAAAATATTAGTAAAATGATGTCAACTGCTTGTTTTTGCTTTTTAAATGAAACACAAGAAAATTTATATTTGCATATGTAGCTTGCCTTCTGTTTCTTCGGGAAAACCATAGTTTATATACTTTGGAATCACACGGGTCTATGAGCCTACACCAACTCTTTTGTCATGTATATATGTTACTTCTGTGTCTACATTCACATGTCTGTTTAATGTCTGTTTCAGAGCTAATGTGAGGATAAGAAGTAACTTATTAGGGGCACAGATTTCATTAGATGGCACCCCCTCCACTAGTCTCCTTCTGGGGCTCCTGGCTGAGACCACACCAGAAGCCCAGCTCTGGTTCTAGGGTACATAAGCAAATGAAACATCCCAAATGGAAGCACATTTTATAACTGTTATGAATGAGAAATAGAAATCTGAAGTGTTCTCATCAGCAATTTTAATAGTCAGGGTTGAGAAAATCTTTCTAAGTCTCAGATCTGGACATTGACAAATAATATACTCAAGAAAGCATATGATATACTCAGTACGGGGAAATCTGGAAGTCTGTCTTTCTGTTTTAAGCCACTAGGGTATCCATTGCTCATCCACTGCTTCATATCAGGACACCATTCTTTGATAAATGTTGTTAATTTTAGCTCAAATAAGTATCAGTTCAGTTCATTCACTCAGTCGTGTCTGACTCTTTGCAACCCCATAAATGGCAGCACGCCAGGCCTCCCTGTCCATCACTAACTCCCGGAGTTCACTCAGACTCATGTCCATTGAGTCTGTGATGCCATCCAGCCATCTCATCCTCGGTCGTCCCCTTCTCCTCCTGCCCCCAATCCCTCCCAGCATCACAGTCTTTTCCAATGAGTCAACTCTTCGCATGAGGTGGCCAAAGTACTGGAGTTTCAGTTAGCATCATTCCTTCCAAAGAAATCCCAGAGCTGATCTCCTTCAGAATGGACTGGTTGGATCTCCTTGCAGTCCAAGGGACTCTCAAGAGTCTTCTCCAACACCACAGTTCAAAAGCATCAATTCTTTGGCACTCAGCCTTCTTCACAGTCCGACTCTCACATCCATACATGACTACTGGAAAAACCATAGCCTTAACTAGATGGACCTTAGTTGGCAAAGTAATGTCTCTGCTTTTGAATATGCTATCTAGGTGGATCATAACTTTTCTTCCAAGGAGTAAGTGTCTTTTAATTTCATGGCTGCAATCATCATCTGCAGTGATTTTGGAGCCCCCCAAAATTAAGTCTGATACTGTTTCCCCTGTTTCTCCATCTATTTCCCATGAAGTGATGGGACCAGATGCCATGATCTTTGTTTTCTGAATGTTGAGCTTTAAGCCAACTTTTTTACTCTCCTCTTTCACTTTCATCAAGAGGCTTTTTAGTTCCTCTTCACTTTCTGCCATAAGGGTGGTGTCATCTGCATATCTGAGGTTACTGATATTTCTCCTGGCAATCTTGATTCCAGCTTGTGTTTCTTCCAGTCCAGCGTTTCTCATGATGTACTCTGCATATAATTTAAATAAGCAGGGTGACAATATGCAGCCTTAATATACTCCTTTTCCTATTTGGAAACAGTCTGTTGTTCCATGCCCAGTTCTAACTGTTGCTTCCTGACCTGCATACAGATTTCTCAAGAAGCAGGTCAGGTGGTCTGGTATTCCCATCTCTTTCAGAATGTTCCTACAGTTTATTGTGATCCACACAGTCAAAGGCTTTGGCATAGTCAATAAAGCAGAAATAGATATTTTTCTGGAACTCTCTTGCTTTTTCCATGATCCAGTGGATGTTGGCAATTTGATCTCTGGTTCCTCTGCCTTTTCTAAAACCAGCTTGAACATTAATACACTGCTGTATCATCCACTGTAGTTTCTGAAACCAAAATATTCCTGGTAAATAGATAAATCTGGTAGCATTCTGATGTTACATGTGAGGGCCCGAGGGCAGGAAATTAATCAACATAGTGGTTATGTTGCACAGTATATGGTATTTAATACTCATAGGACTCTTAGCTTAATAGTTTAAGTAAGTTTCTTAACTCTGCACATGTAGTAAGTATCAGAATCAAGACTCTCATCACTCTTCCTATGTTTTGTGCTAAGTCGCTTCAGTTGTGTTGGACTCTTTGCAACCCTATGAACTGTAGCCCACCAGAGTCCTGTCCATGGGATTCTCCAGATAAGAATATTGTAGTGGGTTGCCATTTCCTCCTCCAGGGGATCTTCCTGACCCAGGGATAAAACTTTTTAATGTCACCTTTTATGGCACGCTTTATGTCTCCTGCATTGGCAGGCAGGTTCCTTACCACTAGCACCACCACTAGCTAAAACATAGGGAAGCCCCCTATGTTTTAACACTTCTTTGGACAAATGAGGTCAAGAGCTAAAGTTCTTGAAGAAATGACCTCCAGGATCATGTATTTACTCATCTGATGCTTAGAGGTATTCTTCACCAGAGTCATGCAATGAATTTGTGACTTTCCCAAACAAAGCCAAATGATCTTTGCTGTCATGCTCCAAATACATCTTTATAAGAATAATCTTAATAAGATAATAAAGTATTTATGATTGGGCTTCCCAGGTGACTCAGTGGGCAAAGAATCCACCTTCAATGCAGGAGACTTGAATTCCATCCCTGAGTTGGGAAAATCCCCTGGAAGAGGGCATGGCAATCCATTCCAGTATTCTTGTCTATAGAGTATTCCATGGACAGAGTAGCATGGCAAGTTATAGTGCATAGGGCTGCAAAGAGTAGGATGCTGCTGTAGTGACTTAGCATGCATGCATGTATGATTTCTTCAATGCCTACCTCAAGACTGGTGTTATACTTGCACTGTGCCATTTTATTATTGCAACTGCCTTGTAAAGTAAATATGTGTATGTGCTCAGTCCTGTCTGACTCTTTGTGACCCCATGGACTTTAGCCCACCAGGCTCCTCTATCCATAGATTTTTCCAGGTAAGAATACTGGAGCCATCTCCTACACCAGGGGATCTTCCCAACTCAGGGATAGTACCTCAGTCTCTTGCATTGGCATGTTGATTCTTTACCACTGTGTGACCTATAACAGATGAGGAAATAGGCTCAGAGAACTTTGGTAATTTGATCATCAGCACACAGCTAATAATTGGCAAAGAAGTTGTATTAAAATTATTTAGTTCACTAACTCCCTTCTTTCCTACGAGACAATAAAGTTAGAGTTATATTTTGACTGTAAATCTTAATGTTTTAATATAATGCTTTTCCTTTTCTTTTCTACACTCCTCTGAAGAGGTGAAGGGTAGACCAGATGATTTCTGAAAAGTTCTCAGTTTTCAGATTGCCTTTCTGTAAGTATATTCTATAAAAATGTCTGATGTGTATAAGTGACAGCCAGTTCTTATTAAAGACCATTTCAATCCACTTTCATAACATATTTAAAGGTAAAGCTTATTGCTAGAGAAAGTACCTACTTCATAAGCCAAAGCAATCCATCTTATCCGAACACAAGAAAATAAATGAAAACTAAATGTCCAGAACAAGAATTGGGAAAACTAAAAATATCTTAGAAATAAGCTCCTTCTCTGTTTAATTTTTCATGATAGCTATCTACAGCTATCTCAAATATGGAGGGACAAGAAAAATAAGTCTGTCATAGGCACACACAATTAAAGCCTAAAGATGAAGAGGAATTTCTCAAATCGAAAACTAGTTTTTTAAAAAATAAATTTGAAAAGAGGGAGAAAATGAAATCTATTTCTTTTGGAAGCCACATTTTCAGATGAAAACTGAAAAGTTATAGATTCAGAGACCCTTCTTAGATTTCCTGGACTTTATTATCTCTTCCTGTCAGTCCTGCATGCAATTAAGTGATGCATTTTCCCAAACCCCACTTTCAATCATGTCACATATTGCCCCAGATCTTCTCTTCCTCTCTGTGTAGCCACACTCCACTCAGTCCTTTTGAACCACAGAGCTAGTCTTAGTTGTTGTGTTGTGACCTGAATGTGTTGCGTTGTGACCTGAATGTGCCCCTTCAGAATGTCACATATGCTCCCAACCACTGACTATCTAATTGTGCTACGTAATTGTGTCTCTGGTTAGTCCTCTCTCATAGAATCTAATTTCTTCTTCCTTTTTTTCATTTATTTATTTATTTATTTATTTTTGGCAGCACTGGGTCTTCACTGATGCATGCAGACTTTCTCTAGTTGTGGCAAATGGGGGCCACTCTCTAGTTGCAGAGAGCTGGCTCTAGAGTGTGGCTCAGTAGTTGTGTTGCATAGGCTCAGCTACCCCCAAGGCATGTGGAATCTTCCTGTGCCAGGGCAGGCAGATTCTTAGCCACTGGACCACTAGGAAAGTCCTTCTCTTTCCTTTTTAAGTCAAACCTCCTCCATAAATTCTCTCTGATTTATTCAACCCAGTCTCATCTTTCTCTTTCCTGGACACGTCTGGTGATGTTTTCCAAACTTTCTCAAATCAAAACACTCAATTATTTTTTTTTACAGTGCGGTAGGAGATGGTCCAGTCTTTGGGACAGAAACTCAACCTGGGCCCTAGGCAGCATCTCCTAGGGCTGAGAGAACTAATAAGTCAGGACAAAAATAACCCATCCCTTGCCACAGCCAAGCAGTCATGAAGTTCAGTTTTGTAAGTTTGATGACCCTAATTCTTGGAAGCAAACACGAGGTGTATTTAGTGTGATAAACATATCTATTCTTCTTTTCTAGGCATTTTATTTTAAATATAGCAGTGTGTACATGTCAATTCCAAACTCCCAATTTATCCCTCTCCCCAGCCTCCGCCCCCTGGTAACCATAAGTACCTTCTCTAAGTCTCTGAGCCTCTTTCTGTTTTGTAAATAACTTCATTTGTAATTATTTATTTTTCAGATTCTGTATATAAGGAATATCATATATTTGTCTTTCTCTGTCTTATTTCATTTAGTATGATAATCTTCAGATCCATTCATGTTGCTGCAAATGGCATTATTTCGTACTTTTTTATGTCAAAGCAATATTCCATCACATGTATGTGCCACTTCTTTAACCATTCAGCACTCAGGGACATTTGGGTTGCTTTCATGTCTTGGCTATTGTAAATAATGCTGCTCTGAACACTGGGGTGCATGTATCCATTCTCAGCATATGTGCCCAAGACCAGGATTCCTGGATTCTAACATAGCTCTATTTTTTTTTTTTTTTAAGAATCCTCCATACTGCTTCTCTACAGTGGGCTATGCCAATTTACATTCCCACAAACGATGTAGGAGGATTCCCTTTTCTATACACCCTCTCCAGCATTTATCTTTTGCAAGTTTTTAAAATAATGGTCATTGATCCAAAAGGCTACAAGCAATAAATGCTGGAGAGGGTGTGGAGAAAAGGGAACCCTCTTACACTGTTGGTAGGAATGCAAACTAGTACAGCCACTGGGGAGAACAGTGTGGAGATTCCTTAAGAAACTGGAAATAGAACTGCCTTATGACCCAGAAATCCCACTGCTGGGCATACACACTGAGGAAGCCAGAATTGAAAGAGACACGTGTACCCCAATGTTCATTGCAGTACTGTTTGTAATAGCCAGGACATGGAAGCAACCTAGATGTCCATCAGCAGACAAATGGATAAGAAAGCTGTGGTACATATACACAATGGAGTATTACTCAGCCATTAAAAAGAATACATTTCAATCAGTTCTAATGAGGTGGATGAAACTGGAGCCAATTATACAGAGTGAAGTAAGCCAGAAAGAAAAACACCAATACATTATACTAACACATACATATGGAATTTAGAAAGATGGTAATGATAACCCTGTACGCAAGACAGCAAAAGAGACACAGATGTATAGAACAGACTTTTGGACTCTGTGGGAGAGGAAGAAGGTGGGATGATTTGGGAGAATGGCATTGAAACATGTATACTATCATGTAAGAAACGAATTGCCAGTCTAGGTTTGATACAGGATACAGGATGCTTGGGGCTGGTACACTGGGATGACCCAGAGAGATGATGTGGGGAGGGTTGTGGGAGGGGGGTTCAGGATTCAGATCTCATGTACACCTGTGGTGGATTCATGTCAATGTATGGCAAAACCAATACAGTGTTGTCAAATAAAATAAAATAAAAATTTTAAAAAACGAAAGCAAAAAAATAAATAAATAAATAAAGCAACACTTTTTTAATGAGCAAAAGAATTGAACAGTCACTACAAAAGAGGAAAAATAAACATATTAAAATTGCTATCATTAATTATTAGAAAAGAACAAATTAAAAAGACAGTGATAAAAAAGGAAGTAAATGGCAAGATGTTAGATATAAACTCAAATATATCACTAATTGCACTAAATGCAAATAGACTAAAAAAAATTCATACGCTTGTAAGAGAGTATGTCTATATGTGTGGGAAATATTTTCATCAGGGTTACCTCTAGGTATTGGAACTATTTTCCCTTCATTTTTTTATATATTGTAGTGTTTTCCTAATGGAAATTATTACCAATAAATAAAATATGAAGAATAAAAATTTTAGAAAAATGAAAAAAAAAATAATGGTCATTATGAGGAGTGTGATATAACATCTCATTGTAGTTGTGATTTGCACTTCTCTAATAATTAGTAATGTAGAACATCTTTTCATGTGTTTTTTGGGCATATGTATATCTTTGGGGAAATGTCTCTAAGTATTCTGACCATTTTGGAACTGGGTAGTTTTTCTTTTGATTTGAGCTGCTTAACCATACTTATTCTAATGGTAGGAATACTGGAGTAGAAGAAAAGACGATCTGATATTTAGATAAAGTCATTTTGATATGATCACTTATATCATTTTGATATTTGGAACATGAATATTTGGCATAGTTTTTTAAATTTAATTTTATATTGAAGTATAGTTGATTTATAATTTTGTGTTAGTTTCAGATATGCAGCAAAGTGATTTAGTTATAGATATACAGATGTCCATTATTTTCAAATTCTTTTTGCATGTAAATTATTATAGACTATTGAGTAGAGGTCCCTGTGCTATACAGTAGGTCCTTGTTGATTATCTATTTTATATACAGTGGTGACTGTGCGGGTGCAGGAGGGCCTAGAGGAGCCATCCCATGTTGAAGGTCAGGAAGGGTGGTGGGAGGAGATACCCCTCATCCAAGGTAAGGAGCAGGGGCTGTGCTTTGCTGGAGCATCCGTGAAGAGATACCCCACGCACAAGGTAAGAGAAACCCAGGTAAGATGGTAGGTGTTGCAAGAGGGCAGCAGAGGGCAGACACACTGAAACCATATTCACAGAAATCTAGTCAATCTAATCACACTAGGACCACAGCCTTGTCTAACTCAATGAAACTAAGCCATGTCCGCGGGGCAACCCAGGACAGGCGGGTCATGGTGGAGAGGTCTGATAGAATGTGGTCCACTGGAGAAGGGAATGGCAAAGCATTTCAGTATTCTTGCCTTGAGAACCCCATGAACAGTATGGAAACGCAAAATGATAGGATACTGAAAGAGGTACTCCTCAGATCAGTAGGTGCCCAATATGCTACTGGAGGTCAGTGGAGAAATAACTCCAGAAAGAATGAAGGAATGGAACCAAAGCAAAAACAATACCCAGCTGTGGATGTGACTGGTGATAGAAGCAAGGTCCGATGCTGTAAAGAGCAATATTGCATAGGAACCTGGAATGTCAGGTCCATGAATCAAAGTAAATTAAAAGTGCTCAAACAGGAGATGGCAAGAGTGAACATCGATATTCTAGGAATCAGCGAACTAAAATGGACAGGAATGGGTGAATTTAACTCAGATGACCATTATATCTACTACTGCGGGCAGGCATCCCTCAGAAGAAATGGACAACAGAAGAGTCTGAAATGCAATACTTGGATGCAATCTCAAAAATGATAGAATGATCTCTGTTTGTTTCCAAGGCAAACCATTCAATATCACAGTAATCCAAGTCTATGCCCCAATCAGTAATGCTGAAGAAGCTGAAGTTGAACGGTTCTATAAAGACCTGCAAGATCTTTTAGAGCTAACACCCAAAAAAGATGTCCTTTTCATTATAGGGGACTGGAATGCAAAAGTAGGAAGTCAAGAAACACCTGGAGTAACAGGCAAATTTGGCCTTGGAATACAGAATGAAGCAGGGCAAAGACTAATACAGTTTTACCAAGAAAATGCACTGGTCATAGCAAACACCCTCTTCCAACAACACAAGAGAAGACTCTACACATGGACATCACCAGATGGTCAACACTGAAATCATTTAATTATATTCTCTGCAGCAAAAGACAGACAAGCTCTATACAGTCAGCAAAAACAAGACCAGGAGCTGACTGTTGCTCAGATCATGAACTCCTTATTGCCAAATTCAGACTGAAATTGAAGAAATCAGGGAAAACCACTAGACCATTCAGGTATGACCTAAATCAAATCCCTTATGATTATACAGTGGAAGTGAGAAATAGATTTAAGGGCCTAGATAGAGTGCCTGATGAACTATGGAATGAGGTTCATGACATTGTACAGGAGACAGGGATCAAGACCATCCCCATGGAAAAGAAATGCAAAAAAGCAAAATGGCTGTCTGGGGAAGGCTTACAAATAGCTGTGAAAAGAAGAGAAGCAAAAAGCAAAGGAGAAAAGGAAAAATATAAGTATCTGAATGCAGAGTTCCAAAGAATAGCAAGAAGAGATAAGAAAGCCTTCTTCAGTGATCAATTGAAAGAAACAGAGGAAAACAACAGAATGGGAAAGACTAGAGATCTCTTCAAGAAAATTAGAGATACCAAGGGAATATTTCATGCAAAGAAGGACTCGATAAAGGACAGAAATGGTATGGACCTAACAGAAGCAGAAGATAATAAGAAGAGGTGGCAAGAATACACAGAAGAACTGTACAAAAAGGACCTTCATGACCCAGATAATCACAATAGCGTGATCACTCATCTAGAGCCAGACATCCTGGAATGTGAAGTCAAGTGGGCCTTAGGAAGCATCACTACGAACAAAGTTAGTGGAGGTGATGGAATTCCAGTTGAGCTACTTCAAATCCTGAAAGATGATGCTGTGAAAGTGCTGCATTCAATATGCCAGCAAATTTAGAAAACTCAGCAGTGGCCACAGGACTGGAAAAGGTCAGTTTTCATTCCAATCCCAAAGAAAGGCAATGCCAAAAAGAGGAGAGTGAAAAAGTTGGCTTAAAGCTCAACATTCAGAAAACGAAGATCATGGCATCTGGTCCCATCACTTCATGGGAAATAGATGGAGAAACAGTGGAAACAGTGTCAGACTTAATTTTTGGGGGTCCAAAATCATGATGGTGACTGCAGCCAGGAAATTAAAAGATGCTTACTTTGGAAGAAAAGTTATGATCAACCTAGATAGCATATTCAAAAGCAGAGACATTACTTTGCCGACTAAGGTCCGTCTAGTCAAAGTGTTTTTTCTAGTAGTCATGTATGGATGTGAGAGTTGGACTGTGAAGGAGGTTGAGTGCCGAAGAACTGACGCTTTTGAACTGTGGTGTTGGAGAAGACTCTTGAGAGTCCCTTGGACTGCAAGGAGATCCAACCAGTCCATCCTAAAGGAGATCAGCCCTGGGTGTTCTTTGGAAGGAATGATGCTAAAGCTGAAACTCCAATACTTTGGCCACCTCATGCAAAGAGTTGACTCATTGGAAAATACTTTGATGCTGGGAGGGATTGGGGGCAAGAGGGAAAGGGGACGACCGAGGATGAGATGGCTGGATGGCATCACTGACTTGATGGATGCGAGTCTGGGTGAACTCCGGGAGTTGGTGATGGACAGGGAGGCCTGGCCTGCTGCGATTCATGCGGTCGCAAAGAGTCGGACACGACTGAGCTACTGAACTGAGTGTGTATATGAAGAAGTGAAGTGAAGTGAGGTTGCTCAGTCATGTCCAACTCTTTGTGACCCCATGGACTGTAGCCTACCAGGCTCCTCAATCCATGGAATTTTCCAGGCAACAGTACTGGAATGGGTCACTAATTCCTTCTCCAGGGAAACTTCCCTATATTAATCCCAAATTCCTAATTTATCCCTCCCCTAATATTTATGTGGAATCTAAAAAATGATGCAAATAAACTTATTGGTATATTTTCCTATCAAAGGAAGTTTTGATATAGCCACATCTTGCTTTAGTCTAAAAGGATGCAAAGTCATTCGAATTATGAATTTAAAAATTGCCAGATCATATACTCAACAGGCATTCTCATTTACCTTCTTAAAAAACATACAGAACTCAGGTATTCTGTCAGACAGAGGTGACGCTGAGCTGTCTTGGAGTGAAATAAGACTGGAGTTCCTAGCCATTCACTTCTGCCAGTCCTTGACATAAGAGCTATACCTGTGTTCCAGCCTCACCACAATTTTCCAAAAGAGGGGTGTGCCTATGCAACTCATGGTCCTTAAGCAATATTGCTGCCATATTCCCTCCTGAGTGATCTATCTGATTTTTAAAAATTATTTAGAGATATCTTCTTTATACTTGTAAATATGTATTGGAAGAATTGTTTTGCTTCCTATATTACAACACCTCCTTGTCCTTATTAATATGTGTTGACATGGTTTAAGTAAGTAGGCTATCTGTCTGACCAGATAACACCTTCAGTTCACCAATTCAGTCAGGCTTTTCCTTATTTTCTTTCAATCTGATTGGCTGTCTTGACCTATTTTAATCGTGGAAACCTTGAGATACATTTTTATTATGTACATTTTTTTACTTCAGTGTATGCTATAGGATAACGTTGTGACTTGAATAGACGGATATCCTACAGCCAGTTTCCAATTGTGCAACTGCCTTATCTTCTTATATTCAGGGCTCACTTTTGTTCAGCTTTCTTTTGCTTTTGAGTCAGTGTGCAGAGGCCTTTCTCTCTTATCATTTTCAACGTTCAAACTATGGGTGACAAAAAATCCCTCTTCCTGGTGCTTATTGTGGCTGCTGTTTCCCAGGAATGGCAGACACAAAGTATCTGAAAGCTTCTATTGCCCACTGGATGTGCAGCTGGGAAATCCGAAGAGCCCTGAACATCTTATCATAGGTACAACAAGCAGATAAATGTCCTGGGCTCTGAAGGCTCAATTCCAGAAGACCCCAGAGAAAGAAAACTATCAACAAATCTAAGCCAATGGAAGCCCTGATTTGGGGCCAGTGGCCACTTCTCAAGGGCACACAGGGATCTCAGTGTTCTAAACTGAGTCCTGACTCTGGAAATCATTTGCTTATGTGAAAAGAATTCTTGAAATCATTAGTTAGGTTCATGTGTTTATTTTTTTATTCCTTGAAAGTACTAGGAAGTAAGCAACATAGACTTTAAAATACAGTACATTCTTTTAAAAAGTGAAAGGTAATTGTTTTCTTATTAAGAAAGTACTATATAGTACTTGTAGGAAAAAAATAGCTTAAAAGGAGGAAAATCCATGCTATTTTAACCCATAGACACCATCTGTAACATTGGGTATACAGCTTTCTGCATCTTTTATATCACATACACAGCTTTTAAAACAAAAGATTCATACTGTATTTATTATTTTGTAACCTGTATTTTTCACTGGATATATATTATGAACATCTTTCCATGGCAATAAATATTAATTCTACAACAGCAAAAATGTATATAAATGAATAGAATACCAGGCTTCTGGTCACATGATCTTAGTTTGAATCAATTCCCTTCATCAGGACTTCCAGTATATCCCTCAGTAGTATCTATATCTGTAGTATATCTATAGTATCTCCATTAGACCAGGTAGGAAAGGCCTCTGATCTGGGCTCCCTGCCACAAAGGAGCCCTGCTTTGAGTTTCTCCCTTGGTGAGGACTCTGATGGGTAAAGAGCTTACCTGGAAACTTTGCTCTTCTTCCTCCATCCCAGTTTAGACCATGATTCTTTCAGGGTCTCCAGACCTCAGAATTATCTAAAGCATTTCAGGGTCTGTGTAGGCTTCAGCTGGGTGCACTTTCCTTGGGGAAGAGGGGCCAGGGCACAAAACTAGTATGGGTACCCACAGGACCAGGGCATGATGGACAGGGTCAGCTGAGCATGGGAAGAAGTATGTGCAGAGGTGGGAAATGTGAGCTCTGACCCTGGGATGTGCTGGATGGGTCAGTGGTGAGAAAGGAAGAGGTTGTTGCGCATCACATGCCATCTGAACCTAGATGTTTATGTTATGGAAAAATAAATAGGGAGTTTGGGATGGACATATGCACACTAGCTTCCAGGAGGTGCTAGTGGTAAACAATCCTCCTGCCAATGCAGAAGACATAAGAGACATGGGGTCAATCCCTGGGTCAGGAAGATATCCTGGAGTAGGCAATGGCAACCCACTCCAGTATTCTTGCCTGGAAAATGCCATGGACAGAGAAGCCTGGTAGGCTACAATCCATGGGGCTGCAAAGAATCAGACACAACTGAGCACACAGCACAAATATACACTACTATATATAAAATAGATAACAAATGAAATCTTATTGTATAGCACAGGGAACTCCACTCAATATTCTGTAGTAACCTAAATGACAAAATAATTTGAAAAAGAATCGATACATGTATGTTGATAACTGAATCACTTTGTTGTATACTTGAAACTAACAAAACATTGTTAATCAACTACAGTCCACTATAAAATAAAAAAAAAATAATTGAAAAAGAAAGTATATTTGCTTACAGTGAAGGAGAGATCACAAGTTGTTTAACACGCAAGTTCTTAACTTTGTATGATGTAAGTTATAGCTTGCATGAACATAGGCGTTTGTGATGATATGATATTCATTTGTAATATTCCCAAGCAAAATTGTCAGATGAAGTAGTGCCTCCTTGTATAAATTGAAGTGAAACTTAAAAAATCTCTAACTTTATTTCCCAAAGATGTCTTAAGCTTAAAAAAAAAAGTTTTTAATTTTATTTTTTGGTCATGTTGCATGGCATGCAGGATCTTCACTGACCAAGGATAGAACCTGTGTTTACTTCAGTGGAAGCACAAAGTCTTAACCACTGGACCACTGGGGAAGTTCAGAGTAAATTTATTTATCTCTATGAATCACTAATTTTTACCAATAAAATGAAACAATAATATTTACCTTTTGCTCAAAGTTAATTTTAGGATATTTATTACAACACTAACTGATCAGTAAAGAAAGTATGTTACAATGGAGTATTACTCAGCCATTAAAAAGAATACATTTGAATCAGTTCTAATAAGATGGATGAAACTGGAGC
The DNA here is from genome assembly GCF_032405125.1 of Capricornis sumatraensis. Classification (NCBI taxonomy): domain Eukaryota; kingdom Metazoa; phylum Chordata; class Mammalia; order Artiodactyla; family Bovidae; genus Capricornis; species Capricornis sumatraensis. Next base: position 120,638,851 of record NC_091071.1, on the reverse strand, counting down.
CGATTATATAGAGTGAAGTAAGCCAGAAAGAAAAACACCAATACAGTATACTAACACATATATACAGAATTTAGAAAGATGCTAACGATAACCCTGTAAGCGAGACAGCAAAAGAGACACAGATGTATAGAATGGATTTTGGACTCTGAGGGAGAGGGAGAGGGTGTGATGATGTGGGAGAATGGCACTGAAACGTGTATACTATCATGTAAGAAACGAATCGCCAGTCTATGTTCGATACAGGATACAGGATGCTTGGGACTGGTGCACGGGGATGATCCAGAGAGATGATATGGGGTGGGAGGGGGGAGGGGGGTTCAGGATTGGAAACTCATGTACACCCATGGCGGATTCATGTCAATGTATGGCAAAACCAATACAGTATTGTAAAGTAAAATAGAGTTAAAAAAAAAAAAAAAGAAAGTGTGTTAATCTTTTTTCTCAGATGGATATTCAGATGGGAGGAAAAAATAAAATGAAAAACAAAAATAAAAATATAAATACTTACATTTTAATCATATTCAATTATAACCTGTTGCAAATTTCTTGTTACTCTCTTTAAAAAGGCAGTCCTCTTTCTTGACAGTATTGACAGTCACATAACACTGATTTATTCTTTTCTTTGCCAACATCTACTTACCCAAAGGCAGAGTGATTCAACTAGTGTTGGAAGTACCTAGGTAACTGTCAGCCCCCAAATTCATTCTTAGGACAGCTTGTCTCTTTGTTTTTATTTAAAATTTTGACTTGCATCTTTACTATTTCATTTTTGTCATCTTCTCTTTTTTTAAAATGCTTTCATTTTTAAAATAAAATTTAATTCCAAAAATTGAAGTGCAGTTTACAATGTGTTAGTTTCAGATGGACAGCAAAGTCATTCAGGTATATATATATATATATATATATATATATATATATATATATATATATATATATACATATATATATATATGTATATATATATACACACTTCCTTTTTTTACAATCTTTTCCCCTATAGATTATTACAGAATATTCAGTAGAGTTCTCTGCACTATACAGTAGGCCCTTCTTGTTTACCTATTTTATATGTAGTACTGTATATGTGTTAATCCTAAACTCCTAATTTATTTCTCACCACCCTCTTGCTATTCCCTTTGGTAACTAGAAGCTTGTTTTCTATGTCTCTAATTAGACAGACAAATATCATATGATATCACTTATTGGTAGAATCTCAAAAGATGATACAAATGAACTTATTTTCAAAAGAAAGGTGATCTCCTTTAAAATGAAGATTCATTTGTACTGAAAGGCATTGCTGCGAATAATTGAGCTTGATTTTAACATAATGAGATGCTTTCTCACTCAGTGTATATATCCTGTCCTTCTATGTAACCAGAATCTTCCTGAGAGAGGTCTCTCTTGGATTAGATTAAAATCTACACTAAAGCTGCATTATTTTAAAGTGTGAGAGACTAAGTTGCATTATGCTTTCCCCCTGCTCCTGGGTTTTCTACTTTTTATTCTTAAAAACACTTTGCTTACCAGGAGCATTTTCTCCAAATTCTCCCAAGCTGTGAACATAATCTTATATACAGAACATTCTATATTATCCAAAGCTGCATATTAGAAAAATATATATTTCTCCCTAGATACTTAGGCTGTATAAACAATGCAAGTCATTCTCCTGGAAAACTACATAAATTTTATATATTTTCTTCACAAAATGCGCTCCCCTAATTTAATCAAAATTGATAAATGAGTGCAGAAACAGAAGCTGAAGCCCTAAAGACTAATATATTTAGTTTTTCTGATGTGCCATATGCATATTTACACTTCACAATTAAATGACATACAAGGAGACATGCAATATTCCAAAGAAATCGTGACAGCTTTATTAATTCTGCCAACAGCTCACGAGGTTGTTGGTCACAGGGGAATATTTACTGGATTTCTTGCCTATAAAGAGTTACATTTGGAATGGAAATTAATCACCATGACCCCAAAGGTGAGGATCTGAATTTTACTTTAAATTTTCATGCTACATAAATTCAACAGCCTTTCCTTTCCAAATATTCTTCTAAGCAGTATCTACTTTGTTTAGGATCCAATTTTCACATTCTGTTAGGAAACATTTTCTCAACTTTTCAAATATACTTTTGAGAAGGCAATTAGACATCCATCAGGCAATCTTCCACTCCATGCAGTGTGCATTTTCTGTGCAGGATCAGGCAATGTGTAAAAATTATGAATCTTAAAATAGAATTTCACCATAAAAATTAGGAGAGATAGATCAGATAACGCCTGGTTCTTAATGATAATGAGGACAGTAAATAATTTTAAAGCCTTCGCAGCATATTCTTTTAAAAAAATCTCTCATATTTCTTCTCCATATAATAAATCCACACTATGATTAAGCCAGCAAAAAGTATATGTAATTTTTATTCTACACGGGTGTATTTCTGGAAAGGCAAACAAGATGCTGTCTTTTCACCCTGATCCTGGGTTAGCACACAAAAGACAAAGTATCGCTTGTCAGATGAATTCTATTTGGCTGACAGTACTGAGTTTTATGGCTTCACTTCATCTGCACATGAAAACCAGGATATTAATATGCAGGGAAGAAACACATGATATAAAGTTCATAGTGCAGGAGTTAAAGGAAGAACACCAACACATCAGTCAAATATGATCATCTGAAGACCTGTCAAGAGAAACTTTCAGCAGAAATACACCTGCATGGAAGGCTGAGGGGATTGCACCAACCAAGTCCTACACAAGACACACATTGGAAAAATCTTTTGACAAATGCACTGAAGAAAACGAGATTTTATGCAACAGAGACCTAAATATAAATCATTCTGAGGGCTGCCCAACTTCTTTTTTTGGGGGGAAGGCAAAGTTTAACTCTCTCTCAGAGCCAAATGGAGCCAAATCAGTTTCTGAAGTCTCCAAAAAAAAGAAAGAAAGAAAGAAAGAAAGAAAAAGATATTGTATCCATAAATGCCAAGAGGTTGGTTTCATCCAGTTTAATAACATGTTGACTCAGTTTTTTAAAACGGTCATGTTTAATCACATAGACCAGATAACTCTCATTGGTTAGCAGGCATGGTGATGCTAGGCTATTATAATGTAAAAGGCCTTACACTTTTCTCCAACTCCATAGATAAGCCTCAATTGCCATGGGTTGAGCCTTGACCATATACAAAACTCAGGAAATAAGACTTAATAATCACACCAGTCTTTTAAATTTTCTTCACTTAATTTTTTTTTTTTTTTTTTTTTTAATTTGAGTATACTTGATTTTGGGTTTTACCTGATTTTGGGTTTCCCTGGTGGCTCAGAGGTTAAAGTTTCTGCCTGCAATGCGGTAGACCCCGGTTCGATCCCTGTGTCAGGAAGATCCCCTGGAGAAGGAAATGGCAGCCCACTCCAGTATTCTTGCCTGGAGAATCCCATGGAGGAAGGAGTCTGATAGGCTACAGTCCACAGGGTTGCAAAGAGTCGGACACGACTGAACTACTTCACTTTCACTTTCATGCTTGATTTACACTATTCTGTTTCTTTCCACTACACAATAAAGTAAACCACTTATAGATGCACATACACACACTCATTTTTTAGATTCATTTCCCATATAAATTATTACAGTGTATTGAGTAGCATTCCCTGTGCTATACAGTAGGTCTTTATTGGTTATCTCTCCCAGTTTATCCCTCCCTCCTTGCCACCAGGTAACCATAAGTTTGTATTCTACACCTGTGACTATACTTCTGTTTTTTTTAAATAAGATCATTTGTACCCTTTTTTATGTTTAGATTCCACCTGTAAGTGATATTATATGATGTTTGTCTTGCTCTTTCTGACAATCTCTAGGTCTATGCATGTTACTGCAAGTGGTATTATTTCACTCTTCTTAATGGCTGAGTAATATTCCATTGTATGTATGTACCACATCTTTTTTATCCATTCATCTGTTGATGGACATCTAGGTTGCTTTCATGTTCTGACTATTGTAAATAGTGCTGCAATGAATATTGGAGTCACCACTACACTGTCGGTGGGGATGTAAATTGGTGCCACTACTATGGAGAACAGTATGGAGGTTGTTTAAAAACCTAAAAATAGAACTTCCATATGATCCAGCAGTCCCACTTCTAGGCATTTACCCAAAGAAATCCATAATTCAAAAAGATTCTTCACTTCTTATTAAATTCAAATAGCTAATGAGGATCAGAGACTATCTATGGGACACCAGAGGCTAAAGTCTGGATGAAAGCTGAGAGAAGGCTGACAATATAGGAGACATTTGAGAGTTTGTGGTTAGTCTCCTGGTGGCTCTTGTGCCCTCCACTTAGATTACTTGATTTTGTACTGATGCAAATCCCGGCTGACTGAGTCCTCTCTTTTCACCATTCTCAAGCTTCAAATGGAAATGTGAAGGCCATTTTGGCCTTTTGGGTAGTCTAGCCAGAGCTGCTGGGGAAGAAGATAGGTCCCAGTCTCCCAAATCAGCCCTCTGTCCCCTAGATAAGCCTAACCATACATATGCATGGCACCAGCTCCAATTTCGTGTCAGAATCCTTTACTCATGAATTAGTTTCATTCACTCCTCTAAAAGCCTTGCCAGAGAGCCTTCTCTTTCCCCTAACTTGCTGTCATCTCTCTTAGGCATATTGTCCTGTGGACCCACATTGTTTCATCTTTGGAAGCTTCTTGGAAGCACAGGCACAAAGCTTCCTTTTCAAGCAGAATTTCTTAAGTTCTAAGAGTGGCTGGTATGAAGGGCAGTGATGGATAAGTAAATGCTACACAAGTGGATGCCAAAGTGCCAGGTTGTACTGTATGATCATAAGAGGCGATCGTGATCCCATTGGCATAGCCAGTGAGGATTTTAAGATAATCAGACTGTGCAGAGGCCTTACCATCCATTCATATCTTCCTGAAATTGAGATAAGGCAAACAAGCATGGATGAGCAGTTCTGGAATGGCACAGTTCTCAAGTAAAGGATTGTAGTTGACAGAAATATGCACAGTGGAGCTTTATTAATGGCCCCTCTTTGCCTGGATGAGGACAGGAAAACTGGGCAACTCACAACTGTGACAAAGACTCAAAACATTTATCCTAATCCTGTTCTTAAAACTTTCATTCCCCAAACAGTGAATTTACATGTTTCCAAAGGACACACTTTGAGTGAGAAGGCCCCTGGACCCTCTAGCAACACCATTAATGGGTAAGAACAATGGCTCTGGATCACTTATGAGGTCTGTGTTACTAACACTCCAAGTGTCTCATGAAAAGGAATGACTGTGTTCCCCAATACACATTCAGAAATGCAGACAAAAATTCAAACCCATAGGCATATCGACCTACATACACAGTCACACACACACACACACACACACACACACACACACACACAAGTATTATAAAGAGATTCCAGAATGTTGAAATTTGCAAATAATATAAAAAGAATGTCTAGGGCAGCCTTTTGATTGGCAATTGTCTGATCTATCCCTGGCCTTAGTTCATAAAGCCACTAAAACTATGTGGAGGGATCATTTATGACTCTACCTTGGACCAGATCTGGTTTATTCCATTCCACCCTCCATGAGCCTTAGCCTCCATTTGACACCTAAAATTCAGTCTTATTGCTGGCCTTTGGCCTTGGTTGATACTGGTCTTTGCCTCCCATCTATCTGATCCTAGAGTTTCCATGTGTAACTTTGATGGGACTGATGCTCTGGCTACCCACATTCACATTGCCTTTAGAAGTATCAATAGTTCTACTCCTGGTGTCTAGATAAACCTAATATTGATCACTGACCACCAAGACTGGTGTGTGTGTGTGTGTGTGTGTGTGTGTGTGTGTGTGTGTGTGTGTACATATATAAATAGATAGATAGATAGATTTGGGCATTGCTTGGTTTACTGAGAGACAGTCAATTGGAGGATCTTTTCTGTATTTTTTTTGTTTAGCAATTACTCACAAGAATTGATTCAAATATTTACATGGTTTAAATGAACTCCTTTTGTTAATCAGTCAGAAGTCTCTTATCAGTGCCCATGGTTTGAATATCTGAATAGTCCCCAAGGACAGGCTGGTTTCCATTACTCTGACCTCTAGGGGTTGAAAACAGTCTTTCTGTATATGGCAAAATGAATTAGAATAAGGCAAAATAGACTAATAATGTCCACTTTCTGTTGATCATGTACTGTGCTATGGACATCTTATATTATTTATCTCTAATGTCCAGATAATCTGATATGAGAGACAATGTTGTTTGCATTTCATAGAAAAGCAAACTGGGTATGGAAGTACAGTAACTGTTCCAAAGGCATAGGCAAGTTGTTGGTGGTGGAGTGAAGATTCAAAGGCAGGCTTTGTGCCTACACAGGCCATACACTTTCTGGCATCATTATATCCTCTTTGGTAGGATGTTAGGGGCAATTTTCACATACAAAATAATGTCACTGAAGAGCAATGAGCCTCAAAATCATGCATGACATTTGAAAATCCCGTTAGGATCACCAAGACAGGGTGGTCATGAAGCCAAATCATTTTTGGCAGAGTGGAGGAGGGATGGTCTTTACATTTTACTATAGGTACCCTTCAGTGCTTATCTAACAGTGGTGAATGAGACAAATACACAAAGTCCATGTTCTGCATATTTGAAAGACAAGGGCTTCTATCCAAGTGAGCTTTCTTGAACAGGGCACTATTTCTCATTACTGGCTGCTCTCCATCTGTCCCCTTCTTGGGTGGGCATTCCAGGCCACTTGCTGATGAATGTAACCTCCCTGCTTGTTGCTGCTGCACAGGAAAATTGGGATATTCCTGTTCTATCCTTCATCAAAAACACCTACTCTCACTGACCAGCAAAATATCTAGTTGGTTTGTTAGAAGTAAAAGGGGACCAGTGATTATACTGCCAACATTTAATGGCTCATATGGTAAAGAATTCTTCTGAAATGCAGGAGACCCAGGCTTGATCCCTGGGTTGAAAATACCCTAGAGAAGGGAATGGCTACCCAGTCCATTATTCTTGCCTGAAGAATTGCATGGATAGGAGCCTGGTATACTATAGTCCATGGGGTCTATAGTTGGACATAACTGAGGAACTAAGCATGCCTATCTTAATATCTTTAATTTTGCAGAGGGATGTTGCATTTTCTATGCAACAGTAATGGTAGCAAAGATGACTGATACTCATCATAGGGAAACTTGCCATGCATTCAATATAGTTTTTTGTTATTAGCCTTACATGGGATTTATTTTGTTTTTGTACAATGACTTTCTCCTTTCCAGAATTCATGCATTGGATTATTTCATACTTTCCTAGTAGCTACCTTTTCACAAGCCAAGTCAGTCCTGTTAAGAATGGGTGTGCTATAAATAACTAGTAAGCAGCTACAATAATCACAATGAAACCAAGAGCTGTGCTTGTCCAGTGTTCTCAAGTTTCCCTGACCCTTTCAATTAGAAAATCCTGCTTGGGTCAAACCTGCATTCCTCCAACCACACATACAGCACTATTTTTCTCTTATTCAAGAGTTTGAGGACTTGTACTTGAACAGCCTCTGCTTTTGACAGCCAAGAAGAAAGAAATGTCACTGCCAAAATAGCATCTCGCCTGCAGTTCCCAAGTAAAGTGGCCTGGTTACAAGGTGAATACTGCAGCAGGCAGCAGGCAGGTGAAACACCTGCTGAGAATGAGAGTTCTCATTGCCTCCAATCTGGGCAGTGGAGCTCAGAAAGTAAAATGTGAAGGGGTAGGGGTAGGGGTAGGGGTCAGGGGATAGGGAATTACTAATGCTGTTGCTACCAATTATTATTATTATCATTGTCATCAATCATCCCTGGCATACATACATCAGTTGCAATTTCCTCCTTCCTCTCAAAATTCACTTTTTGGAAGAGAGACAGATAAAAAAATGCTAGAATAAAGTGTGATATGTTCTCTTCAAAAGACAGTTGTAGGAATATATGAAGGTGATTGAGTCTGCTGGGAAAAGACCTGTATTTTATTGATGTCTTTATTTAAATGAAGTCACTACATCTTCTGTTACTAGATTCAATGAATTGTCCAGTAAGTATGGCCCTAATGGATTTTAGAATCAATGGATGTCACTCTTCAGAATAACTATTTCATTTTTTAAATTGCCATAAAGAAACTTATGATACAGTGAACCCTGACCCTTGCTAATGTTATTGTAAAATTTTACTCTAACATAAATTACATGAAATAAAAATGAAATTAGGGATGTAGTCCCATAGAAAAAATTAAATTAAAAGATAGGACTCTGACGTTAATATATTTAAAAATGATATTATTAAAGGAAATATTTCTAAAATAATTTGCAGCAACATGGATGGATCTAGAAATTATCATATTTAAATGAAATATGCCCAACAGAGAAAGACAAATATTGTGTGATAGCACTTATATGTGAAATCTGAAAAAAAAAAGATAAAAATGAACTTATTTACAAAACAAAAATAGAACCACAGACAGAGAAAACAAATTTGTCGTTACTAAAGGGGAAAGGGAGAGGGATAAATTAGGAGTTTGGAATTAACATATACACATTGTCCTATGCTGTGCTTCTTTCCTCAGTTGTGTCTGATTCTTGATTCTTTGTGACCCTGTGGACTGTGGCCTGCCAGGTTCCTCTGTCCATGAAGATTCTCCAGGCAAGAATACTGGAGTGGGTTGCCATGCCCTCCTCCAGGGAATCTTCCCAACCCAAGGATCAAACCCAGGTCTCCCTCACTGCAGGCAAATTCTCAACCATCTGAGCCACCAGGCAAGCCCTAGAATAGTCTATCCCTTCTTCAGAGATCTTCCTAACCCAGGAATCGAACCAGGGTCTCCTGCATTGCAGGCAGATTCTTACCAACTGAACTACCAGGGAAGCCCAACATATGCACATTACTATATATAAAATAGATAACTAACAAAGACCTACTGTATAGTGCAGGGAACTCTACTGATTATTTTGTAATGACCTATAATGGAAAAGAATCTGAAAATGTATATACATATATATCTATATCACTTTACTCTACACCTGAGACCAAGACAACTTTGTAAATCAACTACATACAAAAAAGGAGATAATTCTTTAGAAAATATAGTAATTTGTCAACATAACTTAAGATGTGAAAACTGTACTCCATTTCTGTGTGTGTGTGTGTGTGTGTGTGTGTGTGTGTGTGTGTGTGCACATGTGAAACATGTTATATTTACCTGGAGTTAGATCTGTAGGCAAAGATTCTATTTTACATTGCATGGTATTTTAATTTCGGTATATAGCTGTTTGCCTACTCATGGATGAATGAACCTTTCTTTTTAAACTCTAAGTATTCATTTCATCCAATGTATTTTACATTTTGGAACATATTAAGCTCATTGAGAGTATCACTGGTTACTGATATATGCATTTAAAATTATTCCACATTAGAGAAGGAAACCCTCCTACAATGTTGGCTGGTGGGAATATAAATTACTTCAGCCATTATGGAGAACAGTATGGAGATTTCCCAAAAGTACTAAAAGTAGAGTTGCCTTATGGTCTTGTGATTCTACTCCTGAGCACACATCCAGACAAAAGTATAATTCAAAAAGATATATACAACCTTATGTTCATAGAAGCACTATATGCCAAGCACAATAGCCAAGACATGAAAGCAACTTACATGTCTATTGACAGATGAGTGGTTAAAGAAGTTGTACATATACACAATGGAATATTACTTAGCCATAAAAGGAACAAAATTGAATCAGTTATAGTGAGGTGAATGAGCCTAAAATCTGTCACATAAAGTGAAGAAAGAGAAAAATAAATATTGCATATTAACACGTAAGCATGGAAATTAGAAAAATTGTACTGATGAACTTATTTGCACAGCAGTAATACAGATGCAAATGTAGAGAATGAACTTGTGGACACAACCTGGGGGAGGAGAGAGTGGGACAAATTGAAAAAGTAGCATTGACATATATACATTGTTGTTTAGTCACTAAGTCATGTCTGACTCTTTTGAGATCCCGTAGACTATAGGCCACCAGGCTCCTCTGCCCACGGAATTTTTCTAGGTAAGAACACTGGAGTGGGTCAGTATTTCCTTCTCCAGGGGATCTTTCTGACCTAAGGATTGAATCCACATCTCCTACATTGGAGGGAGGATTCTTTACCACTGAGCCGCCAAGGAAGCCGCATAGATACATTAGCATGTATAAAATAGATAGCTAGTATGAAACTGCTGTATAACAGGGAGCTCAGCTTAGTTCTCTGTGATGATCTAGTGGGGTGGGATAGTGGGGTGGGAGTAAGGTTCAAGAGGGAGAAGATAGTTGTATACTTATACCTGATTCACATTCTTGTACAGCAGCAACTAACACAACATTGTAAAGCAATTATCTTCCAATTAAAAAGTTTAAAAAATGAAAAAGACAAGCACCATATGATATCACTTATGTGGAATCTAAAATATGACAGAAGTGAACTTATCTATGAAACAGACTCATAGACATAGAGAAGAGACCTATGATTGCCAAAAAGTAGGGTGATATAGGGGAGGGATAGACTGAGTTTGGGGTTAGCAGATGTAAACTATTACAGGTAGGAACTATAATATCCTGTGATAAACCACAATGGAGAAGAATGTGAAAAATAACATGTATGTGTATAAACCAAATCACTTTGCTGTATAGCAGAAATTAACACAACATTGTAAGTTGACTACAATAATATTTCAAAATGAATAAATAAAATTATTCTTCATTATTTAGTTCCAAATGGCCACAGAGGAATATTTGTACTATCATAGAAATATGTAACTCTTAGAAGACAATTGCCATAAAGTTCTCTGTACCTCCTCATTATTTGGAGGAATCTCTTTAAGTAGAGCACTGGGATAGCACAGTCATAACCTCCTATTTTCCTGGAATATTTTGTAGCAACCAGAAGGCCAATTTCTTCCTGTAGAACAGCACACAGCTAGACTCAATTAGAACTCAGCCCTTAAATGCACAGTCTTGCTTAATATTTTTCAAATAATTAAGGGTGAGAGAAGGTCCTGTATATCTAAGACATCAAAGAGGCACAATAATAATGTCATCTTGCATTTGCCCAGCCATTTTGCCCAGTTGCCACCTTGTAACCCATGTAGGCACTGTATTCACAATCTTCCAAATTAGGTATAATGAATCCTTATTCCTCGGTAGTATCATTAATCCAACAATTACTGTTTTGAAATGGCTGTCAAATTGTCTTTGGTCTTATACAAAGAGCATCACTCTGTGGCAAATCCTTGAAAACTGTTTGCTAGGAACAAATTAATGAGACATTGCACTCTCTTCTTTTCCCTGCCAACCCTGGTTGCCTCCTCCAAGATAGCTCATTCATTGTCCACATCTCAGATTTGTAGCCACCCAGAGTCATTATGTGATCTGCTTTGCTGTGGGTATTTTTCTCGCATCAAGTCATTTGCATGGGTCACTTTGTTGTGTGGGGCTTCCATATAGCTGTTCCTAGGAATATGTGTGATATAGCAGGACAGCTTTAATGAGCTATGGGCAAAAGATAATCTCTAGCAAATGCATCAATTGTATGGCTTTCAAGTCATATTTATAATGATGAAAATGTAATTTTAGAGAACATTTCTGTTTTATCAGTGTGGAATGAGGCAGCAGGGGCAAACAGTGTATTTCTATTATGGGATATTGTTTATTTATTTATATTTTTAATGAAGTAAAGTTGATTTACAATGTTGTGTTACTTTCTGCTTTACAGAAAAGTGACTCAGTTATACACAAATATACATTTTTTAAAATATTCTTCTCCATTATATTTTATCTTAGGATGTTGATTATAGCTTACTGTGCTATACTGCAGGACTTTCTTTATTCATTTTACATGTAAAAGTGTGCATCTGCTGACCTCAAACTTTGTGTTAGTCAAAGTAGACATATGGAGTTACCTACCAGACTGGACTCTGTCTTCCATAATCATTCTGCTCAGTTTCTTGTACAAGACTAACTCCCATGAAGCCATATTTGGAGAGATTGCAACAAAAGAAAGAGAAGAATTGCTTTAAGTCCTAAGACTGTTGGTAATTCAGTCGTGTCTGATTCTTTGTGACTCCGTGGACTGTATTCCGCCAGGCTCCTCTGTCCATGGACTTCTCCAGGCAAGAATACTGGAGTAGGTAGCCATACCCTTCTCCAGGGTATCTTCCCTGCCCAGGGATCAAACCTGGGTCTCCTGCATTGCAGGCAGATTCTTAACCATCCTAAGAAATGACAAAACAAAGTGTATAGGAAAGAAAGATGTGCAAGAGATCACTTCTACTCAAAGTGATTAATGTAGGAGAAGTGTCATTGGGGGCCTGGGATAATATTTGAACTGAATCTTAAAAGATAAGAGAACATTTATAGAACTGGAGATGTATGTGTTGAAGGGACATGGTGGGGATTTCAGGAAAATTCCAAGTGATCGTGTTACTAATAATAAGAAACAGATAATTCCTGACAGATCCAAAACAGCACACAGGAGCCTCCTGTTAAATGCTTCCTGACAGTGTTACTAAGAGTGTAAAGTCTTAAAGATGGAAAAGCATTACTAGGCACAGCAAGTCATGGCTCTCTTGAACCCGTGGCTGTCTTGTGCTAGGAGCTGTGGCAAAATTGGAGAGGTTATTAAAGAAGCTGATGTGCACAGTCCATACCTCAGTAGAGAAACTCAGAAATTCATGTGTGAAATCATAGCAGAATTCTCAAATTCATACACAAAGTAGTTTCCTACGGCTGCCACACAAATTAGCTAAACTGAGTGGATTTAAAACAAATTATTTCATAGTTCTGGAGGCCAGAAGTCGAAAATCAAGGTGTAAGCAGGGCCATACTCTCTCTGAAACCTCTAGTGAAGATTCCTTCCTTGTCTCTTCCTAGCTTCTGATAGCTCCTGGCCATCTGTAGTGTTCCCTAGCTTGTAGCTGCATTTCTTCAGCCTCTGCCTCCATCTTTACATGATCTTCGTCATGTTTCTTGGTGTCCTCTCCTCCATTTATAAGAATGCCAGTCATTGGATTTAGAGTTCTCCCCAATTCCATGATGATTTGCCTCAAGGTCCTTAACTGCCTACATTCACAAAGACCTTATTTCCACAAGAGACCACATTCTGAGGTTCCATGTGGACATGAATTTAGTGGGGAAACTATTCAACCCCCTATAAGTCTGTGTGCAAGTTTAAAAGTGTCTAAAATGTAGTTTAAGGAATATGTACCACCAGTAAAACAAACTGCAAAACAAGCTTGGACTTTTGGAAATCAGTCAAAAGTAAGTATTTCAACTGACTCATTTTGTCTGGCTAGCCAGACCATTTTGAATTGAATAAATGATGTGCTTCTATTATCCAGTATTGCCCAGAATAGATACTGATAAATGATTCCTGAGATTGTAAGCCTTTACCAAGACATCTGTCATAGGAGTCCATCCTTCACCAAGGCCCCAGCTTTGATTTTGAAACTACGGTCAAATGATTTTCCTAGGAGTTGATTTAATCTGCTCAGAGTTAAATTCCAAGCCCTCCAGGTGGCTTACCTTTTCAGACCCACTTATATTTTCTGTCATGTTACTTAGTAACCTGTGTCTACCTACAAGAATGGCAGACATTTCATCCATCCTGGGAGGAAGTTGAGTTGCATTACTCCCAATAAGTGAAACACTTAACTGTTCAGAGCAACAAAGGTTCTCCTCTTACCGGCAGGTACCTAGCATGTTATATCCTCTGGAGTTGATAAATGCCACTGGCCTAGAAAACATACTAGGAATATGAACAGGGATACTTTGAAGTAAATATCATTTTATACCTGAGGAAAGAAAGGTGCCTTTGGGTATTCTGACAAAGTATTGGTCACGGTTGAAATTTGCTTCCAATAACAACACAAGGGTTGCTAATTTGATGACTGTTTACATATCAGGGACATTGGAATCTGGACAGATTTGATAGCTCAGTCAGTGAATTCTTGCATCACTCTGATGGAGGTTTATTAAACTTTGCTAGAAGTGAAATTTAAGGCTCATAGAGATAAATGCTGTTCAGTTCAGTCGCTCAGTCATGTCTGACTCTTTGCAACCCCATGAACTGCAGCACGCCAGGCCTCCCTGTCTGTCACCAACTCCCAGAGCTTACTCAAACTCATGTCCATTGAGTCTGCGATGCCATCCAACCATCTAATCCTCTGTCATCCCCTTCTCTTCCCGCCCTCAATCTTTCCCAGCATCAGAGTCTTTTCAAATGAGTCAGCTGTTCGCGTCAGGTGGCCCAAGTATTGGAATTTCAGCTTCAGCATCAGTCCTTCCAGTGTGCACCCAGGACTGATCTCCTTTAGGATGTACTGGTTGGATCTCCTTGCAGTCCAAGGGACTCTCAAGATTCTTCTCCAACACCACAGTTCGAAAGCATCAATTCTTCAGCACTCAGCTTTCTTTATAGTGCAACTCTCAATCCATACACGACTACTGGAAAAACCATAGCTTTGACTAGACATATCTCTGTTGGCAAAGTAAGGGGTGACCCTATTTTTAAATAACAAGACCCAAACTCAGCTTTGCCTAAATCCAAGGTTCATGTTCTAAATCTATTCAAAAAGAAGTATTTTATTAAATACTTTTAAATGAAAAGAGGTTCAAGTGAAATAATATAATCCTGATATAATTTGAATCAAAAATCCTCCTTCCCCATCATCTTCTTATCTAAATCCATGGAGTACAACCCCAGGGTGCTGACAGCACTATATCTAGTGTTAGATAAACAAAAGTACTTGCAAGTGGAAAACAATTCACAGTCCACTTGCCTTATTATTATTACTCAGTCTCCCAAAAGTCTGATAAGTAGTGTCCAATTAGTTCCAAAATGCATTCACTTATTTTCTTTGGCTCTTTTTTCCTGTTTTGAACAAGTAAATCATCCAAGTCATAGAATGACAGGAAAACACACTCAATAAAACCTTAATATGTTCCTTCATCAGGGTCATCCTGAGTAGAAAAAGCAAAGGATCATGCCAGTCTCAAAGAATGGTGATAGCTACTTTTTAAAGGAAAGCAGCTGGCACATCTCTATGCCAGCAGGAGGTGAGTGTTTTTGCTGATTAGGGATGAGTCCTGTAATGGGAAGGACATGCACTTTGGACTCAGATGGTGCCTTTTAAAATCTCAGCCCTTCTATTCATTTGGAGTAGGGTTCGTGATTAACTCCATGAATCCTATTGTCCCATCTTTAAGTGGAAATGACCTCTTTTCTGCAGAGTTTATAAAAGCAGTCAGCACAAACGGGGCTCATAGTAGACATCCAATACATGTTGCTAGTACCAGTGTTTCTAGTATGCCTAAAAGGTAGATACAGGAAAAATGATATCTATATCTATACCTGTCTATGTATTTGCTGAAAAAGACTCTTGAGGGTCTCTGGGACAGCAAGGAGATCAAACCAGTCAATCCTAAAGGAAATCAACCCTGAATATTCATTGGAAGGACTGATACTGAATCTGAAACTCCAATAATTTGGCCACTTGAGGTGACAAGCCAGCTCAATGAAAAAGCCCCCAATGCTGGTAAAGATTGAAGGCAGGAGGAGAAGGGGAAAACAGAGGATGAAATGGTTGGATGCCATCACCGACACAATGGACATGAGTTTGAGCAAATTCCAGGAGATGGTGAAGGACAGGCAAGCTTGTCATGCTGCAGTCCATGGGATCACAAAGAGCTGGACATGATTTAGTGACTGAAAAACAATAAATCTGTAATCATATCAAACAGTGCTTCTTATTCAAAGGTAATCTCTACCATAAAATGTTAGAGTCTTGCTGGGTCATTATGTCTTGAACGTAATATGTTGTCTGAATAAGGCTTTGGCAATGGGCAACAGAGCTGGAGAAGGAAATGGCAACCCACTCCAGTGTTCCTGCATGGAGAATCCCAGGGACAGCAGAGCCTGATGGGCTACTGTGTATGGGGTCGCACAAAGTTGAACATGACTGAAGTGACCTAGCGGCAGAAGTAACAGAGCTTTACAAAACTATCAGAATGTATATATATTACTATGGGCTTCTCAAGTGGTGCTAGAGGTAAAGAACCCACCTACCAATGCAGGAAACATAAAAAATAAGGGTTTGATCCCTGTTTTGGGAAGATCCTCTGGAGGAGCACATGGCAACCCACTCCAGTATTCTTGCCTGGAAAATCCCATGGACGAGGACCCTGGTGGGCTACCCATTCATATGGTCACAAAGAGTCAGATACGACTGAAGCAACTTAATACACACACGCATATATTACTGTTGTGATATATAATTCTAATATCAAGGTTTTAATACAAAATAAATGGAGTAATAATCTTCTAACTCTTTTAATTTCTGTCAGAAATGTAAAAAAATTTTTTTTGAAAGATCAAGATTTACAATTAAAGAAATCTCAGGATGAAACATGCTAAGATTTAAAGATATATGCATGAATATACATATTATATACACCATATATATTAATTTAAATGTATTTAAAAATAAAGATAGTGTCAGTGTCAATCACTCAGTCGTGCCCGACTCTTTGTGACCCCATGAACTGCAGCCCACCAGGCTTCACTGTACATGAGATTTTTCAGGCCAAGGATACTGGAGTGGGTTGCCATTTCCTTCCCCAGGGCATCTTCCCAACCCAGGGATTGAACCCGGGTCTCCAGAACTGCAGGCAAATTCTTTACCGACTGAGCTACATACCCAAATCTATAAGTATAGTCATATAATTTAAATTTATAAATATGCGTACATTATCTTTAAGTAGTAATATGTATCCATATGTATGTGTACATGTGTATATACCTAACAAACACACACACATATACATATGTGCATATATATCCACAATTTGCCACCTCTAGCTTAAATAATAGGGTAACATTCTAACAATAGCAGACTTTTCATTCATATCTTTACCTTTCAATAAAGATAGTCTGTAAGATTTCAAGTTCCTAGAAAAAAAGATTTACAAAGTAGTCTTATTGATTTTGCAAATATCTCAAAAAGTTCCTGCAACTAGACAGTTATTTTTAAAACCTCTCTACCATGTTACAAGAACGAGGATTTTGCATTTTCTATTATGTGTATTTGACTTATTATACAAAATTGACAAAGCCATTTATTGAGTTGTCATTTAGCTGTTTTAGGAATTATTCACTCATTGGCAGTCCATGTCAGAAAGAGAAGTCCAGCACAGAATGCAGAATAAGGAAAGGTACATATACAGGAAATATTAACAACAGATTAGGAGAAGGCAATGGCAACCCACTCCAGTACTCTTGCCTGGAAAATCCCATGGATGGAGGAGCCTGGTGGGCTGTCATCTATGGGGTCGCACAGAGTCGGACACCACTGAAGCTACTTAGCAGCAACAACAGATTAGGATCCCCACCAAAGAAGGAGACACTGGACTCCAGGCCATGCTGGGCTGCCTCTCTCTCCTAGGGGTGCCTCAGAGATAAGGTAACATGGACTCAGCCGAGCAGAGCAATTTTTCTCACCGTGAGCCCCCTGGAATGCATCTGCTGAAGCCACATGCACCAGTGATGGCAGCCATGGTGTTTCTGGACAGGAGCACCAGAGGACAACTGGCTTGATGAAATGGGGACCAAAGGATAGATCCTCAGGCAAAGTGTGGCTAACAAGCACAAGATCTTCCCCAAATATTTTGTTATTAACCATATATACAGAGTCCTTTAGGTGCCCTTCCCAAACTATGGCTTGGTACATACATATTCTTTCTTAAATTCTCACATACTCAATACCTACAGACTTATACACCAGGTAGGGGAGGTAGGAGGGATACCAGGATATAGAAATTTTAGGCAGAAAGTCACTCCCACTCAGAAATAGACCCACAGACATAGAAAGCAAGTTCATGGTTACAAAAGGGGAGATGGGGGTTAGGGATAGATTAGGAAGTCAGAATTAACATGTACATACTACTATATATAAAATAATCAACAAATACCCCCTGTACAGCACAGGGAACCCTACTCAATATTTCTTAATAACCTATAAGGGAGGACAATATAAAAAATATACAGTATATACCTGAATCACTTTGCTGCATACCTGAAACTAACACAGCATTGTATATCAACTATATTTCAATACAAAATAAATAAAACAAAAGAGTGGATTTTGTCATGGATCCCTACTCTACTCAGGACTCTTCGTTTTCTCACCTATACTTAGAGACTTTCATATCCACAGATGTTATCACACACAGGCAGGTGAGCTGATCAGAATATGGCACTAACTTGTCCAGGCTTATCTTCTTAGCCTTCCTCTGTTCCTTCTACTTTGTTTCAGAGTCCTTTAATGGGATTCTGGCCCTCAGATATTGCACTGGGTCACAAATAGGGACAGATAGGACACAAAGATGAATGAACAGCTCCCAGATCAAAAGAGTTAATGTGAAAAAAATTCATAGCACTTGTTTTATTGACAAGTCAGAAACTTCATGCTCTCATCTACGCCCATCTATACATACCCTTTCACTATGTACCTTTCCATGTATTTATCTTACCTTTGATTAAGGATATCTACATTCTTACTCTTGAAGTCTCCTTAATTTATTCTATGCAGAATGCACCTAAAAGATGCTTGATATCCTAAATTACAATCAGATAAGACAGGAAGCTAGAGGTCCATGATTCTGTGGTACAGATTATTTTTTTTAACTGCTATTTGCAACTATATCTCCCTCCCACACAACAAAGCACCTGTGATGTTCAGGTCAAAATAATTTCAGCCCAGTTTTTCTGAGTCCCTCTCTCTCCTTCCAGTACTTAAACAAAACAGAAAAGCACTGTTCCCTTTTTCTATGGACTTGAGATTTCATTTCCAAGTAATTCTGGAGTCCTTAAATTAGACAATTATTGTCAAGGTTAATGTCTAGACAAATTTAGTGCTATCAATCAGCTTATCTCTGAAATTCAGAAAGACACCACAGAGCAGTGGTGCCACTGGTTACAAGGCTGTGGGGAGGATACCCTCCACCAAGAACAATAGCAATTGGTTAGATTGGAAACACAAAATCAACTCCTGCAGTGCTCTCCTTTTATTAGCATTGAAGTAACAACAATATTTAAGAGGAATAGAAACTTGTGGTTTCTATGTTATGCTTTTCCCCTTAGTATCAACCACTGTCATTAAAATAACAAACTTAATGAAGCTTACTTTCCTTTGGACTTTAAAAAAAAAACACTGGAGAGACTCTTAGCCTCCTTGAGGTCCCCACCGGCCTGGAATCTTTCCATCTGGCTAGAGCCAAGCAGGCACTTGGGGCTTCAGACTTTGGACTAGAGCCCTTTTCTTGAGGCATCAGTAACTCCCCTAGGCTCCTTTCTAGCTCTTCTTTCTGCGAACAGAACTCTCAGCTAATTGTCTTTAAGGAGCCTGGGTGGATAACTATCTTTGCCAGTAATCACAAGGAGATCGCACCTTCTTCATTAGGTACTCAGTTTATTAAAAAAAAAAAAAAATCTGGCATATTAAAACTTGCTTCCATTTTAGATGCAAAACTCAAAAGAAAGAAACCTGAGAGATAAGGTCCTCTGGGTATTGCCACCAGGTATTTCACTTGTACCTACATTTAATAGGGATAACAATTTTATCATTTATTTGCTTTTTTCAAACTTGAAAATTTTTATTTTGTATTGGGGTATGGCAGGTTAACAATGTCATGATAGTTTCAGGTTCACTTGATTTTTTAAGATAAGCAATTTTTACTGAAGTATAGTTGATTTATTTTGTAAGACTGCATTACTTTCAGGTGTAGAACATAGTGACTCAGTATTTTTACAGGTTATACTCCATTGCAACTTATTACAAGGTAATGGGCATAATTCCCTGTGCTGTACAATATATCCTTGTTTATCTATTTTCTTTTCTTTTTCTGTTCTTTTTTTAAAATTGAAGTATAGTTGATATACAATGTTGTGTTAGTTTCAGGTATAGAGCAAAGTGATTGTAAACCTTATAGGCATTCATCCATTTATAGTTTACACGCTAGTTCTCAAAGTGAGATCCCCTTATCAGCTGTGCCAGTATCACCTTTATAACTTCAGGTTATAAATGGAAATTTTAAGCCCCACCTCAGATCTATTGGATCAGAAGCTCCCCAAGAATGGCCCAACAACCTGTGTCTTAATAAGCTTATGGGGCATTCTGATACACATTCATTTTTGAGAATCCCTCCTTTACAGATATAGTGCACTCATTATATCCACTTAACAGAGGAGGAAACTGACTTCCTAGGGTTTTAGCTATTTATCAAAGTCACAGAATCTCTAGGTATTAGACTTAAAACCTGAGATAATCTATGTAAAAAGGAAAGAAAAAAAAATCATGGTAGTTGAATACTAAATAAATAAAGGATAGTTGAGTTATTTTTTGTAGTTATTATACCTAGCTAGCATAATTTGTTTACATAAGAAAATTTAAATCTTTGCTGCATGTTAAAGCTGAGATACTAACTCTAATTTCTTCTGATCTAAGGAGGGTAGTTCCAAAACTGAACTGGTTTATAAATATTGGAAATACAATTATAAGTCAAGTTCCCTGTGAACCACTAAGTACCTTAGTGATAAGATTAATCTAAAATCAGTAGATTTAGAAGAATTAATTTTAAGCAGATCATCCTCCTTGCTTTGATATAAGCTGCTGGATCCTTTCCCACTACAAATGCAACCGGTTTGTAGAGACTGCAAACATCTGCTCTCCCCTAGAAAGTGTCTGTGTGAATATTAATCCCGAAGACTACATGTTGACTCTCTGTCCATGTGTGTGTTTAAATGCCACATGTGTAAATATGCGAAAGGTATTTACTCCTGAAAGAGGGTAGACCTCATGTTGGGAAGTTCTCTGAAACATTTCAGCAGTTCTAACATTAAGAAGGGAAAACATATGGGCATCCGTGAGAAACTTTCAAGGGCTAAGTGTGGAGCCAGAGGGTTGGAGGGAAGCCTGCTGGTTCAAGGTAAAGACCAGCTGTTGCTTCCACAGTGTTGACTGGCCAGTTGTTCTCACTCCCCTTTTCTGCACAATTTTATCTGGTGATAAGAGAATCGAAGGTCAACAAAAATGCTTAGCATAGAATCAGGATTATTCAAGGGAAACATATATTAAACTTTGAAGAATTTTGCTTGTCTGGTCTAAACTGGATCCATAGTGATTCTCAGGGCTTACTGTCATGTATTTCTCCAAGGCAGAGCATAAGCCAAGGAGTCTGAGCAGAGAAATGTAGAAAAATGGATGTAAAGGGTCTGAAAGTTTCTAGATATATGCCTGCCATGGATGGAGACAATGATCCCTCCAAGGAGGCTGAGTAGCATTTTCAAGGTCATAAAAGTAACCATAAAGTAATGATAAAACTGGAATCTGACCCTAATCAAAAGCCTCTACATTTCCCTTGACCTGGTGCATGGTGATACCTTGCTTTTGCATTAATGGTCTCCATTAAAATAGGGGCAAGATTTTGAGCATGCCAAGCTCTTAAAAGAGTTATTAACAATGTCCAGCTAGGAAATGAGCAGCTATATTAAAAGCTTAGGTGTTTATGTGTGTAAGGGAGAATAAAAGAAAGAACTATTAACGAAATCTTGAAAAATGTTTTAATAGCATTTTCTGATGGTCTTTGTGATTTAACAAAAAAATCTCAAAACAAAATGATGAACACAGAATGACTTAGTTGCTTTGATCTATAGCTAGAGAAGATACAGTAATCTGCTGCTGCTGCTGCTACTGCTAAGTTGCTTCAGTCTGTGCGACCCCATGGACTGCAGCCCAACAGGCTCCACTGTCCATGGGATTTTCCAGGCAAGAGTACTGGAGTAGGGTGCCATTGCCTTCTCCACAGTAATACTAATAGGCTACAAATCTTTACTGGCTAGATTTGTCTCCCTCTCCAGGTTTACCTTGTACAAATGACCAGGTAATTCTTGTACCTAATCTTATTAATTTGGGTGTCTTCAAAATTTGTATTTTTCCTTTAAGCTGTTTCTTGTAGTTTCTTTCCTTTAAGTTGTTTCTCCTAAACCAAGAAGGACCCTGTGAGGCCTTCCTGAGGACAGACCCTTATATTTCTCCCTCTTGTTTGTAGAAAATCATTAGCCTCTGATGCCTTCCTCAAGTTCCAAAGAGCAAATTTAATCAGATAAGTGAGACTATGCAGAGACAAAGAAAAGCCATCAAGTTAGACAAAATAATAATAGTTTAGCCATAAAACAAAGTCAAGGACCTTTAGTTCCTCCTCAAGGGCTGTAGATAATTTTCTGAACCATAATCTTGTGTTGTTTTGCAGGTACTGAAACCTCCACCAAATGGAAGAAGTTAACTACATGCTGACCAGCAGCCTGTAGATTCCAGATGGATTGCAACCAGAACACTGATGATCGACATTCCTGGAACATGACACTCTATTGTCACCATCAACCAATCAGAGAATTGTGTATAAGCTGATTGATCACTCATTTGTCATACTGTCCTTAAAAAGCCCATCTGCAAAAGTCACTGGGGACTTCAGGTCTTTTGTCTATGAGCTGCCTATTTTCCTTGCTTGGATGCCTGCAATAAATACTGTACTTTCCTCCATCACAACCCAGTGTCAGTAGATTGACTTTGCTCCAAGTCAAGCAAAAGGACCCTAGTTCAGTTAGGTAACACTCCTACTATGAATGTTCTTCTCTTCCCACAATTTCCTTTTTCTACCTTCCTAGCTTTATGTAATTTTTATTAGGCATACCACATTTTGTAGTTTCCAGGAAGCCAAAGTAACTTAAACCTGGTCCCTTCTCTTTCAACTCATCCAAGTTCCTCCCACCCATATATTATTAAGCACACCTTGACAGTTTAGTGCATCTGAACTACCATCTGTGCTACTTATACACATAGGCTGGGTTGCAGCATGTCCTTAATAGTTTAATCCATGGGAAGGATTAATTACATCTTCAAGCTCCTTGTTATGCCTAATACACAGCATGATATATAGTGTCTAATAAGAGTTTAAAAGATATATGTTGACGATAATGAGATTCTCACTCTCAAATTGTTTTCTGAAATTGGTAAGCTTGAAATACTATATCAGACAGTGATCAATACTCAGGATGTTTTAGGGCCAAATTGGCAGAACAAATGTGTATAAATCATGAAGATCAGAGAACCTCTCCCAGAGAGTTTAGAGGGCACTCAAGGGTGAAATTGGGGAACAGATGACCCAAATGTATAGTCCATTGTTTCAACTGACCTTTATGTGAGAGAGGTGGTAAACAGCATATGCAAACCCTTTCATAAAAGACAGACTCCAGAAAGCTACAGAAAATCACAGAACATCATATCATCCAGGTCAAAGGATTCTATCATGAAAGACTAGAGGGCTAATGTATTTGGGAAGTGGCACATGATTTTAGAAGAGAAAGCTCTAAACCTGATATTGATAAAATGCAGTATATTCAGATAATGTACTTCAGAGACGTGGAAAGAGAAGAAGAATCCTGATTAACTTGTACAAGATCAGTCAGCAGCAATATGGATGAGGTGGTTTAAAAGAAAGACTTGTGAAAACCCACACGGTCTACTGTATAGCAGAGTGAACAATACTCAATATCCTGTGGTACCCCAGAATGGAAAATAATGCTAAAAAAAAAAAAAAAAAAGAATGTGGGGACTTCCCTGGGGATTCAGTAGTTAAGAATCCACCCTGCAATGCAGGAGATGTGGGATCAGTCCCCAGTCAGTGAACTAAGATCCCCCATGCTGGAGCAAATATGACCTCAAGCCACAGTTAGAGAGATCATGCACCACAATGGAAGATCCTGAGTGCTGCAGGGAAGATCTGACACATTCAAATGAATAAATAAACTATTTAAATAAAGAGGGTATATACACATATAACAATCACTCTACTGTACAGCAGAAGTTGACAGAACATTGTAAATCAACTATACTTCAATAAAATTAAAGAAGCAAGATTAAACAATAAACAAAAAAATAAAAACAGAGGACTTTATATCAAAACACATGCATTGGTGGCCATCTTTGAAATTTCAGAGTGATAAATAGCAGAATATAAAGGAACATATAAGTGCATATAAAAGGGAATGCATGTTGGAACACTTACATGTTGTATGTAGGAGACATAAGTGGATTCATGCTTAAATAAATCATGAGTCAATTGTATTTGAATGAATCAGGGTTTGAACACTGACACACAAGGGACTAAGGACTGAAACTGCACTCATTTCACATACTAGTAAGGTAATGCTCAAAATCCTTCAAGCTAGGCTTCAACAGTGCATGGCTGAGAACTTACAGTCGTACACACTGGATTTAGAAAGGCAGAGGAACCAAACTTCAAATTACCAACATCCACTGGATCATAAAGAAGGCAAGGGAATTTCAGAAAAACACATCTCCTTCTGCTTCATTGACTACACTAAAGCCTTTGACTGTGTGGATCACAACAAACTGGAAAAATTTTAAAGAGATGGGAATACCAGACCACCATAACTGCCTCCTGAGAAACATGGATGCATATCAAGAAGCAACAATTAGAACTGTACATAGAATAACTGACTAGTTCAAAATTGGGAAAGAGGTGTATCAAGGCTGTATATTGTCACCCTGCTTACTTAACTTACATGCAGAGTACATCATGAGAAATGCCAGGCTGGATGAATCACAAGCTAGAATCAAGACTGCCCTGGAGCAATACCAATAACCTCAGATATGCCATGACACCACCCTAATGGAAGAAAGCACAGAGGAACTAACGAGCCTCTCAGTGAAGATGGAAGAGGAGAGTTAAAAAGACAGCTTAAAACTCAACATTCAAAAAACAAAGATCATGGCATTTTGTCCTATCATTTCATGGTAAATAGATGGGGAAACAATGGAAAGAGTGACATACTTTATTTTTGGGAGCTCCAAAATCACAGCAGATGGTGACTGAAGCCATGAAATTAAAAGACACTTGCTCCTTGGAAGAAAAGCTATGACAAATATAGACTGTATTAAAAAGCAGAGATATCACTATTCCCACAAAAGTCCATATAGTCAAAGGTATGATTTTTCCAATAGTCATATCCAGATATGAGAGTTGGACCATGAAGAAGGCTGAGCACTGAAGAATTGATGCTTTCAAACTGTGGTATTGGAGAAGACTCTTGAGAATCCCTTGGACAGTAAGGAGATCAAACCATATTTGGAATGTGCTAAGATTCTAAACCTAAATCTAGGGGTGGTCCTAAGATAGCAGAGGAATAGAATGGGGAGACCACTTTCTCCCCCACAAATTCATTGAAAGAACATTTGAATGCTGACCAAATTCCACAAAACAACTTCTGAACACTGGCAGAGGACATCAGGCACCCAGAAAGGCAGCCCATTGTCTTCAAAAGGAGGTAGGACAAAATGTAAAAGATAAAAAGAGAGACAAAAGAGTTAGGGATGGAGATCTGTTCCAGGAAGGGAGTCTTAAAAGACGAGAAGTTTCCAAACACCAAGAAACCCTCTCACCAGCGGTTCTGTGGGGAGTTTCAGAATCTCAGAGGGTAACATAACTGGGAGGAAAAATAAATAAATAAACCCCACAGATTACATGCCTAACGGCAACTCCAAGCACAGAAGTAGCCCAGACACTCGCATCCACCACCAGAAAGCTTGGGCTGAACAGGAAAGCCCAAGCTGCACTGCTTAGGATAAGGATGGGGCCTGAATGACCTGAGGGCAATCTGAGGAAGCTAATATGAGATAGCAGCTCAAACTGTGGGATAGCCAGAGAGAGAGAGGAAAAAAAAAGAGAGAGAGAAAACTATCCTACAAAAAGCCCTAACCTAAGGCACTGCTGGTCCACTCACAGAACAAAGGACTGAGGGAATACCAAAGGAGAGCTAGCCAGCTGTGGACTGGACCATCCCCAGGTGGAGGCAGGGAGGCAGACCTGAGGCAGCCAGAGCAGGAAAAGGGGCATCCTCTACCAAACTGAGAGCAGGCTCCCAGTTGCTAACCAAGACTTCCTGGTATTCTGGATGGTTGACATCCACTGGGAGGGTCACAGCCAGAGATCAGCTCCCCAGAAGAGACACAGAGCACACTTGAGGCAGCGTGTCCACTGCACACCCAGGAAAGACACCCCCCCATCCCCCCAACCCCCCCCATCCCCCCAACCCCCCCCCCCCCCCCAGGGAGAGTGCACTTGCCAAGCACCTGGTTGCCTGGCTGCTCGGACCTGGGAAGGGTGCAAAACTCAGGCCCAACTGAGTCTGTGCCTTTGCGGAGTACCCAAGAACCTGAATCTGAGCTGCTTAGACCTGAGAAGTGCATGCAACCCAGGGCCCACTTTAGACAATTCCCCTTCAGGGCAACCTGGAGCCTGAGCAGTGTAGACCGGGAAAGCACGCATGCCGTGAGTAGGGGCAAACCCAGTGTGGCTGGGACACTGCGAGTACTCCACACACACACCAGTGATATTTGTTTGCAGTGTTCTTCCCTCCCCACAGCACGACTGAACAAGTGAGCCTAAATAAGTGACCATCTTTGCCCCCTCTGTCAGGGCAGAAATTAGACATTGAAGAGACCTGCAACAGAAGAAGCCAAAAATAAACAGAGGGAACCACTTTGGAAGTGACAGGTGCAACAGATTAAAATCCTGTAGTTAGCACCAACTACATTGGAAGGGGCCTATAGATCTTGAGAAGTATAAGCTGGAACAAGGAACTATCTGAAATTGAAGTGACCCTACACTGACCTCAACACCTCCAGAGAAATACTCAGATAAATTTTTACTATTATCATTTTTAAAAAATTATTTTTAAGTCCTCTATTAATCCTTTAATTTTCATTTTTATAACCTACTATCACCTTGGAAAAAAAGACCTTATTTTTAAATCAAACTTCATATATATATATTATATTTTTTGTGATTTTTTAAAATATTGTATTTTTGAGAGTCTAACCTCTACCCTAGATTTTTAATCTTTAATTTTTGGTATTTGTTATCAATTTTGTACCTTTAAGAACCCAATCTTCATTACCCATTTTTACTTAGGAGTATGATTACTGGCTTGATTACTCTCTCCCCTTTTTGACTCTCCTTTTTTCTCCCCCACGTCACCTTTATCTCCTCCCTCTCACTTCTCTTCTCTACCCAACTCTGTGAATCTCTTCATGTGTTCTGGGCTGTGGAGAACACTTAGGAAACTGATTACTGCCTAGATCTGTCTCTCTCCTTTTGATTCCCCTTTTCTCCTCCTGGTCACCTCTATCTCCTTCCTCTTCTCTTCTCTAGGTAACTCTCTGAACCTCTCTGAGGGTTCCACCCTTTGGAGAGCACATAGGGAACTGATTACTGGCTAGATTGCTCTCGCCCCTTTTGATTCCCCCTCTTCTTCTCCTGGTCACCTTTATCTCCCTCCTCCCTCTTCTCATCTCCATGTAACTCTGTGAACCTCTCTGAGTGTCCCTCACTGTGGAAAATCTTTTCACCATTAACCTAGATGTTTTATCATAGGTGCTGTATGGATGGAGAAGTCTTGAGGCTACTGTAAGAATAAGACTGAAAACCAGAGGCAGGAGGCTTAAGCCTAAAACCTGAGAACACCAGAGAACTCCTGACTCCAGAAAACATTAATTGATAAGAGCTCATCCAAAAGCCTCCATATCTACACTGAAACCAAGCACCACCCAAGAGCCAACAAGTTCCAGAGCAAGACACACCACGCAAATTCTCCAGCAACCCAGGAACATAGCCCTGAGCTTCTTTATATAGGCTGCCCAAAGTCACACCAACCCCATAAATATCTCAAAACTCACTACTGGACACTTCATTGCACTCCAGAGAGAAGAAATCCAGCTCCATCCACCAGAACACTGATGCAAGCTGCCCTAACAAAGAAACCTTGAAAAGCCACTCATCCAACCCCACCCACAGGGAGGAACCTCCACAATAAAGAGGAACCACAAATTGCCAGAATACAGAAAGGCCACCCCAAACACAGCAATCTAAACAAGATGAAAAGGCAGAGAAATACTCAGCAGGTAAAGGAACATGGTAAATGCCCACCAAACCAAACTTAAGAGGAGGAGATAGGGAGTCTACCTGAAAAAGAATTCTCAATAATGATAGTAAAAATAATCCAAAATCTTGAAAACAAAATGTAGTTGCAAATAAATAGCCTGGAAACAAGGATTGAGAAGATGCAAGAAATGTTTAACAAGGACCTAGAAAAAATTTAAAAAAAAGTCAATTAATAATGAATAATGCAATAAATGAGATAAAAAAACACCCTGGAGAGAACCAACAGTAGAATAACTGAAGCAGATATAGGATAAGTAAGGTAGAAGGTAGAATGGTAAAAATAATGAAGCAGAGAGGAAAAAAGAAAAAGGAATTTAAAGAAATAAGGACAACCTCAGGGACACCTGGGACAAGGTTAAACACCCCAACATTAGAATCAGAGGAGTCCCAGAAGAAGAAGACAAAAAGAAAGGCCATGAGAAAATACTTGAGGAGATAATAGTTGAAAACTTCACTAAAATGGGGAAGGAAATAGTCACCCAAGTTCAAGAAACCCAGAGTCCCAACAGGATAAACCCAAGGTGAAACACTGCAAGACACATACAAATCAAATTAACAAAGATCAAACACAAAGAACAAATATTAAAAGCAACAAGGGAAAAACAACAAATAACACACAAAGGGATTCCCAGAAGGATAGCAGCTGATCTTTCAATAGAAACTCTTCAGGCCAGAAGGGAATGGCAGAACATACTTAAAGTGATGAAAGAAAAAAACCTACAACCCAGATTACTGTACCCAGCAAGGATCTCATTCAGATATGAGGGAGAAATCAAAAGCTTTACAGACAGGCAAAAGCTGGGAGAATTCAGCACCACCAAATCAGTTTTTCAACAAATGCTAAAGGATCTTCTCTAGACAGGAAACACAGAAAGGGTGTATAAACTCAAACCCAAAACAACAAAGTAAATGGCAACAGGATCATATTTATCAATAATTACCTTAAATGTAAATGGGTTGAATGCACCAACCAAAAGACAAAGACTGGCTGAATGGATACAAAACAAGACCCCTATAATATGCTGCCTACAAGAGACCCACCTCAAAAAAAGGGACACATACAGACGGAAAGTGAAGGGCTGGAAAAAGATATTTCACGCAAAAGGAGACCAAAAGAAAGCAGGAATAGCAATACTCATATCAGATAAAATAGACTTTAAAATAAAGGCTGTGAAAAGAGACAAAGAAGAACGCTGCATAATGATCAAAGGATCAATCCAAGAAGAAGATATAATAATTATAAAAATATATGCACCCAATGAAGGAGCACTGTAAGATGTAAGGATAATGCTAACAAGTATGAAAGGGGAAATTAATAATAACACAATAATAGTGGGAGACCTTAATACCCGACTCACACCTATGGATAGATCAACTAAACAGAAAATTAACAAGGAAACACAAACTTTAAATTACTCAGTGGATCCGTTAGACCTAAATGATTTCTATAGGACATTTCACCCCCAAACAATGAATTTCACCTTTTTCTCAAGCACACATGGAACCTTCTCCAGGATAGATCACATTCTGGGTCATAAATCTAGCCTTGGCAAATTCAAAAAAGATTGAAATCATTCCAAGCATCTTTTCTGGCCACAATGCAGTAAGATTAGATGCTTTTGAACTGTGGTGTTGGAAAAGACTCTTGAGAGTCCCTTGGACTGCAAGGAGATCCAATCAGTCCATTCTGAAGGAGATCAACTCTGGGATTTCTTTGGAAGGAATGATGCTAAAGCTGAAACTTCAGTACTTTGGCCACCTCATGCGAAGAGTTGACTCATTGGAAAAGACTGTGATGCTGGGAGGGATTGGGGTCAGGAGGAGAAGGGGATGACAGAGGATGAGATGGCTGGATGGCATCACTGACTCGATGGATGTGAGTCTGAGTGAACTCTGGGAGTTGGTGATGGACAGGGAGGCCTGGAGTGCTGCAGTTCATGGGGTCGCAAAGAGTCGGACACGACTGAGCGACTGAACTGAACTGAACTGAACAGGAAAAAAAACTATTAAAAATTTCAACATATGGAGGCTAAACAACATGCCTTGAATGACGAACAAATCACAGGAAAAAAAAAATGCATAGAAATGAATCAAAATGAAAACACAACAACCCAAAACCTATGGGACACTGTAAAAGCACTGCTAAGGGGAATGTTCATAGCAATACAGGCTTACCTAAAGAAACAAGAAAAAAGTCAACTAAATAACTAACTCTGCACCTAAAGCAACTAGAAAAGGAAGAAGTGAAGAAGCCCACGGTTAGGAGAAGGAAAGAAATCTTAAAAATTAGGGCAGAAATAAATGCAAAAGAGACCATAGCAAAAATCAAGAAAGCCAAAAGCTGGTTCTTTGAGAAGATAAATAAAAGTGACAAACCATTAACCCTTCTCATCAAGAAACAAATGGAGAAGAATCAAACCCAAAAAATTAGAAATTAAAATGGAGAAATCACAACAGACAACACAGAAATACAAAGAATCATAAGAGACTACTATCAGCAACTATATGCCAATAAAATGGATAACTTGGAAGAAATGGACAAATTCTTAGAAAATAATAACTTTCCCAAACTGAACCAGGAAGAAATAGAAAATCTTAACAGACCCAAAAAAAGCATGGAAATAGAAGCTGTAATCAGAAATCTTCCAGCAAACAAAAGCCCAGAACCAGATGGCTTCACAGCTGAATTCTACCAAAAATTTAGAGAATAACTAACACTTATCTTACCCAAACTCTTCCAGAAAATTGCAGGGGAAAGTAAGCCTCCAAATTCATTCTATGAGGCCACCATCACCCTAATACCAAAACCAGACAAAGATGCCACAAAAAAAGAAAACTATAAGCCAATAACACTGATGAACATAGATGCAAAAAACCTTAGCAAAATTCTAGCAAACAGAATCCAACAGCATATTAAAAAGATCATACATCATGCCCAAGTGGGCTTTATCCCAGGGATACAAAGATTCTTTAATATTCACAAATTAATCAATGTAATACACTACATTAACAATTTGAAAGATAAAAATGATATGATTATCTCAATGAGTTCAGTTCAGTTCAGTCACTCAGTCATGTCTGACTTTGTGACCCCGTGAATCGCAGCACACCAGGCCTCCCAGTCCATCACCAACTCCTGGAGTTTATTCAAACTCATGTCCATCGAGTCGGTGATGCCATCCAGCCATCTCATCCTCTGTTGTCCCCTTCTCCTCCTGACCTCAATCCCTCCCAGCATCAGGGTCTTTTCCAATGAGTCAACTCTTCACATGAGGTGACCAAAGTATTGGAGTTTCAGCTATAGCATCAGTCCCTCCAATGAACACTCAGGACTGATCTCCTTTAGGATGGACTGGTAGGATCTCCTGGCAGTCCAAGGGACTCTCAAGTGTCTTCTCCAACACCACAGTTCAAGAGCATCAATTCTTCAGTGCTCAGCTTTCTTCACAGTCCAACTCTCACATCCATACATGACATTGGAAAAACCATTTCCTTGACTAGACGGACCATTGTTGGGAAAGTAATGTCTTTGCTTTTTAATATGCTACCTAGATTGGTCAAAATAGATGCAGAGAAAGCCATTGACAAAATTCAACATCCATTTATGATAAAAACCCTCCAGAAAGCAGGAATAGAAAGAACATATCTCAACATAATAAAAGCTATATATGACAAGCCCACAGCAAACATTATCCTCAATGGTGAAAAATTGAAAGCATTATCCCTAAAGTCAGGAACAAGACAAGTGTGCCCACTCTCACCACTACTATTCAACATAGTTTTGGAAGTTTTGGCCACAGCAATAAGAGCAGAAAAAGAAATAAAATAATCCAGATTGGAAAAGAAGTAAAACTCTCACTGTTTGCAGATGAGATGATCCTCTACATAGAAAACCCTAAAGACTCCATCAAAAAATTACTAGAGCTAATCAATGACTATAGTAAAGTTGCAGGATATAAAATTAACACAGAGAAATCCCTTACATTCCTAGACACCAACAATGAGAAAACAGAAAGAGAAATTAAGGAAACAATTCCATTCACCTTTGCAACAAAAAGAATAAAATAATTAAGAATACATCTACCTAAAGAAACAAAAGACCTATATATAGCAAACTATAAAACACTGGTGAAAGAAATCAAAGAGGACACAACTAGATGGAGAAATATACCATATTTATAGATTGGAAGAATCAATATAGTAAAAATGAGAATACTACCCAAAGCAATCTATAGATTCAATACAATCCCTATCAAGCTACCAATGGTACTTTTCACAGAACTAGAACAAACAATTTCACAATTTGTATGGAAATACAAAAAACCTTGAATAGGCAAAGCAATCTTGAGAAAGAAGAATGGAACTAGAGGAATCAACCTTCCTGACTTCATGCTATACTACAAAGCCACAGTCATCAAGACAGAATGGTACTGGCACAAAAAAATAAATATAGATCAATGGAACAAAATAGAAAGCTCAGAGATAAATCCATGCATCTGTGGACACCTTATCTTTGACAAAGGAGGCAAGAATATACAATGGAGAAAAGACAATCTCTTTACCAAGTGGTGCTGGGAAAACTGATAAACCACTTGTGAAAGAATGAAACTAGATCACTTTCTAACACCATACACAAAAATAAACTCAAAATGGGTTAAAGATCTAAACGTAAGGCCAAAAACTATAAAACCCCTAGAGGAAAACATAGGCAAAACACTCTCCGATATAAATCACAGCAGTATCCTCTATGAACCACCTCCCAGAGTAATGGAAATAGAAGCAAAAATAAACAAATGGGACCTAATTAAACTTAAAAGCTTCTGCACAACGAAAGAAACTATAAGCAATGTGAAAAGACAGCCTTCAGAATGGGAGAAAATAATAGCAAACAAAGCAACTGACAAAGAATTAATCTCAAAAATATACAAGGAACTCCTGTAGTTCAATTCCAGAAAAATAAATGACCAAATCAAAATATATGCCAAAGAACTAAGCAGATATTTCCCCAAAGGAGACATACAGATGGCTAACAAACACATGAAAAAATGCTCAACATCACTCATTATCAAAGAAATGCAAAGCAAAACCACAAAGAGGTACCATCTCAGCTGGTCAGAATGGCTACTATCCAAAAATCTACAAACAAATGCTAGAGAGGGTGTGGAGAAAAGGGAACCCTCTTACACTGTTGATGGGAATGCAAACTAGTACAGCCACTATGGAGAACAGTGTGGTGATTCTTAAAAAACTGGAAATAGAACTGCCATATGACCCAGCAATTTCACTGCTGGGGATACATACCAAGGAAACCAAAACTGAAAGAGACACATGCACCCCAGTGTTCATCGCAGCACTGTTTACTATAGCCAGGACATGGAAGCAACCTAGATGTCCATCAGCATATGAATGGATAAGAAAGCAGTGGTACCTATACACAATGGAATATTACTCAGCCATTAAAAATAATATATTTGAATCAGTTCTAATGATGTGGGTGAAACTGGAGCCTATTATACAGAGTGAAGTAAGCCAGAAAGAAAAACACCAATACAGTATACTAACACATATATATGGAATTTAGAAAGATGGTAATGATAACCCTATATGCGAGACAGCAAAAGAGACAGAGATGTATCGAATAGTTTTTTGGACTCTGTGGGAGAAGGCGAGGGTAGGATAAACTGAGAGAGTAGCATTGAAACATGTATATTATCATATGTGAAACAGATCGCCAGTCCAGGTTCGATGCATGAGACAGGGTGCTTAGGGCTGGTGCACTGGGATGACCCAGAGGGATGGGATGGGGAGGGAGGTGGGAGGGGTGGTTCAGGATGGGGAACACATGTACACCTATGGCTGATTCATGTCAATGTATGGCAAAACCTGCTACAATATTGTAAAATAATTGGACTCCAATTAAAATAAATAAATTTAAAAAAAAAAGAAATTTTCAAAATACAGAAAAATACAAAAAATTTTATAAAGAAAAAAAATTGAATCTAAAAGTGATTCTAAATCACTGCAGATGGTGAATACAGCCATGAAATTAAAGGACACTTGCTTCTTGGAAGGAAAGTTATGACCAATCTAGACAGCACATTATAAAGCAGAGACATTACTTTGTCAACAAAAGTCCATCAAGTCAAGTCTATGGTTTTTCCAGTAGTCATATATGGATGTCAGAGTTGGACTGTAAAGAAACCTGAGTGCCAAAGAATTGATGCTTTTGAACTGTAGATCTTGAGAGTCCCTTGAACTGCAAGGAGATCCAACCAGTCCATCCTAAAGGAGATCAGTCCTGGGTGTTCATTGGAGGGACTGATGTTGAAGCTGAAACTCCAATACTTTCACCACCTGATGCAAAGAGCTGACTTATTGGAAAAGACCCTGATTCTGGGAAAGATTGAAGGCAGGAGGTGAAGGGGACGAAGGAGGATGAGATGGTTGGATGGCATCACCGACTGGATGGACATGAGTTTGGTCTCTGGGAGCTGGTGATGGATAGGGAGGCCTGGTGTGCTGCAGTCCATGGGTTCACAAAGAGTTGGACAGGACTGAGAGACTGAAGTGAACTAAACTGAATTGAAGACTCTAAAAGTCTTGATAAGCTTGTCCCTGAGACACTTTCACATCTGATTATTTAGTGAAGTGGGGACTCTGGCTTACTCATAAATCATAGTACATCATTAAGCAGCTGCTCAGTGGCCTCATTCCTGAACATTCCATTTAGTGCCAGATGAGAAATTCCAGAAATTAGATTTTTTAGAGCATGCATATTTACTGCTATATGTTGCACAAGTGTATTTCCAGGATTTTTGTTCTGAAATAAACTTTGCAAAATAAAATAAACCTCTTGAGTACTAGTAAATTGGTATTCCATCCGAGGGGTTCAATGCTATAGTTTTATTGCTTAGTAAATCAACTTTAAATAAACATTACAAACTCCATCTCATTTGAAAATTGAAGATCTTCAAAAGACTTGTGAAAGTCTCATTCAAGAGATTTTCTACTTCTGTGATACATCATTCTCAATCAAGTCAATACTTTGTATTGATGTTGTGGGGTACTGATTTTTTTCTGAAAAGTTAAATCATTTAAATAATTTTTTTAAAACTTGCTTTTTTGGCTATTGCTTTCATCTTGCTTATCAGGATTAACTCTGGTGAATCTATAGTCTGATTTATAATTTTCAATTTAAAATGAAAAAAGAAAAACTCTCAAGGTAACTTATTTATTCAATAATACGATCTGATGGAAATATCAGTGAATAGTAGGCACAAGTCAGATCTTACATATACTCATGAAATGTTTGGTAAAATACTCTGAGTCTCTGTTTGATGGCCTTCTATAAGGCCTATATACAGTCTCAGAGAATTTGAGCACTATTTAAAATGTGCAAAAAACACAGTTAGATGGCATTAGTGCTTTCTCAGTTTTATATTTTCAAAGTAGCACATGAAATAGACAATAGAGTTTACCATTCTTTTGCAGTGGATCTGAAAAAGGTTAAGGTGAGAAAAGTAAATCAGTTTTGTGAAAATTAGAAAAAAATCAAGTGTTGTAAAGAAGTAATAGAAAGTACAGTTTGGCAATAGAGTATATTTAGGACCCAAACTTAATTTTGCAGTCTGGCATCACCAAAGTCTGGTTATGTGAACTTGGATGGGTCTCTATGGGCCTCATGCCTCTTGTTTACAGAGATGTTCATACTGAATCTCCAGAATTTATAACATCTTTGTATGTATACAGAATGACATTTGCTTACAAATGAAATGTGCGATTTTTGTTCAGTAGCTGTTAGCATCCTCAATAGTGATACAAGTGGGCATGCATTTCTTTTTCAACATTTGAGTCTTGTTACTGTGCATGGCTCATCATGATGTTCCCGCCCACTGTGACTGGAGTGGTGATGATCCCTTCACAGATCTTTTCCCCTTCTGGTAATTTGCATCTGACAAGTTGATCCTGAAGCTGCCACCTGTCCCAAATGCCCTGAAGGCATTGTAAGTGTCTTTGGGGAGGCCTTAGCTAGAATTTACCACTGTGCTACATACAATGGTTTCCTGCCTCTTCTCCTCTGCCCACCTAGCATCTTTTGCCTCCTCCCAAAGATCAAGGCTATTTTGAGGCTGAGGTAAGGGACAGGAACAGTCTCCTTCCCTCCAATTCTGAAAGTCCTGGTAATTCTGCAGTTCTTGCAATAACCATCCAAAAAAATAGTTCATGTTACGTCTCCAATAACAATTGTCACGGAGGCTGACCTATAAGACAGACCCCTGCCTTTAAGGGGCTTGGGATTTTGTGGAAGTAAGCCCAGAGAAACTGTTCATCCTTGAACTACATCCTGATCCATATAATAAGCTGAAAACAATTTATTTTATTCTAAAGAAAATGAAGCTCAGGATTTAAAAAATATTTAAACAAAAGACCTCAAAACTTCAATTCAATCTGAGAAACAACCAGTTCTGATTGAAAATGCCAAAGAAAATAAATAACCTCATGTCTATCTATCCCTCTCAAGTCAACATAAAAACTTAAAATTGCTCTTCAAAATGGGAAGGGTATTTATTTCTCTTTTCAAACTAAAAACAAAATTTAAAAAAACCTGTAAAATTTATGAGGCCTTCAAAGTTGAAAAAAAATATACTAGTCTCCAAAAGAGACTATTTGTAAAATGAAAAAAATCCATGTTCTGTATAAATGTTGCCGCCTAATATGACAAACAACTCAAAATAAAGATGACTACTATTATATCCTCCAGAATCAGTCTGCCATAACTAATCTTAATCCACAGTTTACCTTCATTTCAATTAAGAATAGTGATGAGTGGGCAATTAACAAATAACAGTGAATATAAAATAGATTTTTTTTTTCCAAAAGAATGAAAGCAAGATAGAAAAATGCATGTGCAAACATCAATTTGAAAGTATAATTGGGATTGATTTAAGAGGGAAGAAATCTGAGAAGATTATGAGAAGAAAAGATAATGTGATAACTGCCAAATCTTCACATTTTAAGTACATATATTTCAAAAAAAAAATAAATGTCTCATGGGGTTTTCTTCCCTAAAGTAAAAGCAACAGGAACGAATACATTATTTTATTTAATGCATGAGTTTCTGAAATCTCCTCTGGGTGCCTTTTGCTTTCTGTCTCTAACTCCCTTTCCCCACCTCATAATTTGGGGACAGTCTTTCAGGTATTCTTTGGGGTCTAGGGATGTGGAAGGAACTTTTTTTCTACAACTTGGACCAAACTGTGCTTTATTTCCAAGCTGAAGATTGTCTATAAATGCAAAATCATTCTAAAATTTATATTTGTTTTGTATTTATAAACTTTTAAATTGTTTTCAAAACTTGAATAGAGGCAGAGGAACATAGTGGCTTTAAAATCAGACCAGGCTATGGCATTCCAGGTCAAGATTCACCAATTGGATAACTTTGGTTGAGTTACATAACTGAGCCAATTCCATCACTGCAAGGTACATAAAGTATTTGGCAAGTAATAAATAAATAATAAATGCATGCTCAGTCAACCAATACCTTCTCATTAATGATCAGACTTCTGTGGTGTAGTTGTTTTTATTGAAGAAAGAACTGAGGCCCACCCAGTCAGTGAACTTCCCAAGTTACCAGAAAAAGAGGAAAATGCTCAACTTTTTGTAACAGATATCCTCATTTCATTATGAACTGGAGTCATGCTGGAGATAGGACTTAGACAAAGTCTAATTATTTCTGAATGGGCATTCAATAGTTCTCAAGTTACTGGCAATCTGCATAGAGGAAAATGACAGAAACGTTCCCTGGTTACTATGATCGCATCTCATTTTTATTCAGCTGATGAGAAAAGATGTCCTACCCAGATGCTGTCTTCTTGCTTGTACTGTTTCCAGTTGCGTCCTGTGTCACTGAACATCAGGCTGTAGCTCGTCACCCAGTCTGAGCTTCCGTATCTTCCCTGCGTGGCCACTGCTGTAATCTCCACTCTGTTTCCCAGGTCCATCTGGAGCCACTGCTGAGCATTGGAATCTGCTGGGGACCAACCGCCAGTTCCTGGAAAAGGATCAGAGAGAGAGAGCTGTAGCAACATCTCACAGAGCCACGACTTTCACCTCTCAAAGAGAAAAACAAAACAAAGCAAAAAAACAGTGTTCAGATAAAACGTCCTTATAACCCCAAAACATGTCCTACCTCTCTTCATAAACCCCTGGTACTTTAAAAAATTTTTATTGGATTATATAGTGATTTATAATGTTGCATTAGTTTCTGCAGTGCAGCAAAGTGATTCAGTTATACATATATTCATTCTTTTTCAGATTATTTCCCCTTATAGGTTAAATCAGTTAGGTTATCACAGAATATTGAGTAGACTTCCCTGTGCTATACAATAGGTCCTATATAGTGTATGATCTGTATGCTATTCCAAAATTCCTGATTTATCCCCCTCCACCATGTTTTCCCTTGGTAACCATGACTGTTTTCTATGTCTGTGAGTCTATTTATGTTTTGTATATACATTCATCTATATGACTTTTTTATATCCCACATGTAAGTGATATCATATAATATTTATCTTTCTATGACTTCACTTTGTATGATAATCTCTCTGCTGTGCTATGCTTAGTCACTCAGTGATGTCCAACTCTTTGTGACCCTATAGACTGTAGCCTGCCAAGCTCCTCTATCCATGGGATTTTCCAGGCAAGAATACTGGAGTGGGTTGCCATGCCCTCCTCCAGGGGATCGTCCCAACCCAGGGATCAAACCCAGGTCTCCCACATTGCAAGTGATTCTTTACCATCTGAAACACCAGGGAAGACCATGAATACTGGAATGGGCAGCCCATTCCTTCTCTAGGGGATCTTCCTGGCCCAGGAATTGAACTGGGGTCACCTTAATTTTAGGTGGATTCTTTACCAGTTGAGGTAACAGGGAAGCCCTATGATAATCTCTGCTGCTGCTGCTACTAAGTCGCTTCAGTCGTGTCCGACTCTGTGCGACCCCATAGACGGCAGCCCACCAGGCTCCCCCGTCCCTGGGATTCTCCAGGCAAGAACGCTGGAACGGGTTGCCATTTCCTTCTCCAGTGCATAAAAGTGAAAAGTGAAAGGGAAGTCTCTCAGTCGTGTCTGACTCTTAGCTACCCCATGGACTGCAGCCTACTAGGCTCCTCCGTCCATGGGATTTTCCAGGCAAGAATACTGGAGTGGGGTGCCATTGCTTTCTCTGATGATAATCTCTAGGTCCATCCAAATGGCAAATGACATTATTTCATTCTTTTTTATGGCTGAGTAGTATTCCCTTGTATGCATAAACTACATCTTCTTTATCCATTAATCTGTCAATGGATATTTAGACTGCTTCTATGTCTTGGCTATTGTAAACAGTGATGTATAAAACATTCTTGACCCAATTTTCATTGTTCTCTTCCATTAAATTCTCTTCTGTGGTTTAAGATTCAACTCAAATGTTGTTTCTTCTATGATTTTTCCCTTTTTTAAAATCTATTATTATAGTTTTCTTCTTCTGGATTCCTAATGGGATTTATTTGATCTACTTTCTATTTTTTTACAACCGTAAGCTTTAATATGACTTATTTCCTCTCTCTGACTGGTCTTTTGTTCCCTTCTTTGCTTTCTTCTTTCATTCTTCTCTTTCTTTTCCCTGATCCTTAGCTCTCTCCAAATACATGATGTGAATCTGCCATGGGCCAGACATTTTTCTGTGGATGCAAAGATTCAGGATCATTAACTATGTCTTTGAAAAGTTAGTGATCACTCATACAACAGATCCTCACTGAGCATCAGGAGTGTGCTGGGTAATGAGAGAGAGGGACACACAAACAAAAATATGTAATGTGATGTGAAAGAAAACCTTCAGTGAAGTAAACACAAGGTTCAATAGAAGCACAGATTATAGAATGCCTCAGTAGGTGATCAGAAAGACCAAGAGACAGTGATAATGGAGCTGCAAGCTGAAGGAAGCATGGTTTCCCAGCAAACAAGGTGAGACAAGGTTGGAGAAACCAAGGGCCAAGTAAACAGCACATGCAACATCTCAGAGAGACATGAAAGAGAAGATCCCAACTGTGGGTCTCCCTGTGAGTCCATACGTTTGACACACAGGAACTTTCTAGCATATAAACCTAAGCCTTTGGGCCCTGGAATTTTATCATGTGACGCACTGGAACTCTGCATAAGATCCATATAATTTCTTCCTTCTTTGGAAGACTTGTGGCCTAAATTTTCTGTTTTCATTTTACATAGCAACAAAGAGGTATGTATTCATTCTCACTGACCCAAGAGTCTACAAGGCATCTGAATCCTGAGTGGGACCTATGTAGAATGTCTATGCTATGGATGCACCCCAATGTTCATGGTAGCATTATTTACAATAACCAAGATATGTAAGCAACATAAGTGTCCATCAACTGATAGTGAACAAGGAAGATGTGGTACATATATAGAATGGAATATTACTCAGTCATAGAGAAGGATGGAATAATGCCATTTGCAACAACACGAATGGACCTAGAGATTATCATACTAAGAGATGTAAGCGAGACAAAAACAAATATCATATGATATTGTTTATATGTAGAATCTAAAAAAATGTAACAAATGAATGCAGTATATAAAACAAAAATAGACTTGCCAACATAGAAAACAAATTTATGGCTGTTAAGGGAAAAGGAGGGATGCATAAATTAAGAATTAGGGATTAACAGATATGTACTATGAGAACAAAGATCTATTATTGATATATAGCACAGGGAACTAAACTCAATGTTCTGTGATAACCTATAATAGAGAATAATTTGAAAAAATAGATATATATGGCTATATAACTGATTCATTGTGCTGTACACTTGAAACTAACATGACATTGTTAATCAACTATACTTCAACTAAAGAAAAAAGAAATAAGAACCTTGCTCAGAGTATTGCATTGGCTGACTCATTGGATTTTTTAATTTAGAAGGGTTAACCAATAAATCCTTTTTGATTTCAACCTATGTCACTGAAAATCATTTTAGTCATGTCCCAGACTACATTCTTGCCATCTTAGGAGGAGTCAATTGCACCCGTTCTTGGTACTGAGAATTTTATGAACCTCCATCTAGCTGCTCATTACAGAAAGAG
This sequence comes from Capricornis sumatraensis, assembly GCF_032405125.1. NCBI lineage: Eukaryota > Metazoa > Chordata > Mammalia > Artiodactyla > Bovidae > Capricornis > Capricornis sumatraensis. Next base: position 120,597,571 of record NC_091071.1, on the reverse strand, counting down.
CTTGACACTACCTCGGAACAGGCTTGTGAACAAAGCAGGCATAGAACATGAAGTGGGCCTTACTTTGGCCATAAGGCATATTCTACCAGTTATCAATCGATTTTCTCCCAATAATTAGCTAGTACTATGATGAAACAATTGATGCTTTTGAATTGTAGTGCTGGAGAAGACCCTTAAGAGTACCTTGGACAGTAAGAGATGTAACCAGTCAATTCTAAAGGAAATCAACCCTGAATATTCATTGAAAATACTCTTGCTGAAGCTGAAGCTCCAATACTTTGGCCACCTGATGTGAAAAACTGACACATTGGAAAAGACCCTGATGCTGGGAAAGATGGAAGGCAAAAGCAGAAGGGGTAAATAGAGGATGAGATGGTTAGATAACATCACAGACTCAATGGATATGAATTTGATCAAATTCTAGGAGATAGTGAAGAAGGCAATGGTGCCCCACTCCAGTACTCTTGCCTTGAAAATCCATGGACGGAGGAGCCAGGTAGGTTGCAGTCCATGGGGTCGCTAAGAGTCGGACAGGACTGAGTGACTTCACTTTCACTTTTTTTTTCATGAACTGGAGAAGGAAATGGCAACCCACTCCAGTGTTTTTGCCTGGAGAGTCCTAGGGATGAGGAAGCCTGGTGGGCTCCCATCTATGGGGTTGCACAAAGTCGGACATGACTGAAGCAACTTAGCAGCAGCAGCAGCAGGAAATAGTGGAGAACAGGGAGCCTGGCATGCTACAGTCTATGGGATCACAAAAAGTTGGACATGACTTAGTCACTAAACAACAATGACTCTAACTGAGCAGGTCCCAATAAGGCCTTCTCAGAATAGACCCCCCACCCCAACCCCATATCTTCTGCCTGCCATTTGTCTGTAGACAAACCTTACAGATAAATAAATTTAGTTAAAGAAATGAGAAAACACAGAAAGAAAGGAAAATAGGAAGTGAGGCAAAATAATAACACTCTAGCCATTAAACAAAGTCAAGGACCTTTAGCTCCTCCTCAAGCACTATAGATAGTCTGAGTCACATTCTTTGAGCTGTTTTGCAGATATTTACAGAGAAGGCAATGGCCATCCACTCCAGTACTCTTGCCTGGAAAATCTCATGGGCAGAGGAGCCTGGTAGGCTGCAGTCCATGGGGTCGCTAAGAGTTGGACACGACTGAGTGACTTCACTTTCACTTTTCACTTTCACGCATTGGAGAAGGACATGACAACCCACTCCAGTGTTCTTGCCTGGAAAATCCCTTGGGCGGAGGAGCTTGGTAGGCTGCTGTCCATGGGGTCGCAATCCCCACCAGGTGGAAGAAATTCATGATATGCTGTTCATAAGCATGTAGACTCAAGACCAGTTAGAATCAGAAATTTGATGATGCTGACTCACAATTACCTCACCACCAACCAATCAGAAGAATATCCATGAGCTGATCACCCACTTAGGGCCCCCCTCTCTCACCTTGTTTTTAAAAACCTGTCTCTGAAATCCTTTGGGGTATTCGGGTCTTTTAAGCACTAGTTGCCTGAACTTCATCAATAAACATGGGCCTTCAATAAAGCTATTTCTTTTTACTTCATCCAAGTCATTTTCTGAGAGTCAGTCTGGCCAAATTTCAGCAATAGTACTTTTAACCTTTTGTTTGATAATATACATATATATATATATATATATATATATATATTTACTCCCTTGAGTAGACTCAAATGCAGGGAAAGACAGAAAGGAAGTATGCTCAGTTCTCACTCTGTAATGTCTTTTATTCAGTGTTTTGCAAGATGTGAATACAGTGCTGGATATTCACTAATATCCATTATCTCCTCCTTTTGTAGTAATAAGACTATGGAGGGTGGATGGATTAATTGCACTTTTCAGCTCCTAATACCATTCAAGTTATACCCTTATGGACAAGTTCTCCCCAATAAAAATGTGAGTGGAAAGAAGATATGCCACCTGCAGGCCATCAGGTCTCTTTCCTACTTACTTTCTCCTGTCACCACTGATGGAAGCAGCCAGCAAGGACCTAGAAGCTGTCAGGATCTCAGCATAGAAAGATGTTAGATTCTTGCATCATCATATGTTAACTACGTTATTAACGAGAACTAAAGACTTATTCTGTTTAAGCTATTGCATGTCGAAATCTATTTGACACTGCAGTTTAACCTATTGTGAGAAATCTGTATGCATGTCAGGAAGCAACAGTTAGAACTGGACATGAAATAATAGACTGGTTACAAATAGGGAATGGAGTACATCAAGGCTGTATATTGTCACTTCATTTTCACTTTTCACTTTCACACATTAGAGAAGGACATGACAACCCACTCCAGTGTTCTTGTCTGGAAAATCCCATGGGCGGAGGAGTCTGGTAGGCTGCAGTCCATGGGGTTGCTAAGAGTCGGACATGACTGAGCAACTTCACTTTCACTTTTTAATTGCACGCATTTAACTTATATGCAGAGTACATCATGAGAAATGCTGGGCTGGATGAAGCACAAGCTGGAATCAAGATTGCTGGGAGAAATATCAATAAACTCAGATATACAGATGACACCACCCTTATGGCAGAATGTGAAGAGGAACTAAAAAGCCTCTTGAAAGTGAAAGAGGAGAGTGAAAAAGTTGGCTTAAAGGTCAACATTCAGAAAATGAAGATCATGGCATCTGGTCCCATTACTTCATGGGAAATAGATGGGGAAACAGTGGAAACAGTGTCAGACTTTATTTTTCTGGGCTCCAAAATCACTGCAGATGGTGACTGCAGCCATGAAATTAAAAGACGCTTACTCCTTGAAAGGAGTTATGACCAACCTAGATAGTATATTAAAAAGCAGAGACATTATTTTGCCAACAAAGGTCCATCTAGTCAAGGCTATGGTTTTTCCAGTAGTCATGTATGGATGTGAGAGTTGGACTGTGAAGAAGGCTGAGTGCTGAAGAATTGATGCTTTTGAACTGTGGTGTTGGAGAAGACTCTTGAGAGTCCCTTGGACTGCAAGGAGATCCAACCAGTCCATTCTGAAGGAGATCAACCCTGGGATTTCTTTGGAAGGAATGATGCTAAAGCTGAAACTCCAGTACTTTGGCAACCTCATGTGAAGAGTTGACTCATTGGAAACGACTCTGATGCTGGGAGGGATTGGGGGCAGGAGGCGAAGGGGACTACAGAGGATGAGATGGCTGGATGGCATCAAAGACTTGATGGACATGAGTTTGAGTGAATTTCAGGATTTGGTGATGGACAGTGAGGCCTGGCGTGCTGCGATTCATGGGGTTGCAAAGAGTCGGACACGACTGAGCGACTGAACTGAACTGAATGAATATAGAATATCCTGTGGAGTAAATAGAAAAATGCCTATATTATAGTTGAGGAAAGTGAGATCCAGCATTTGAAGAACACCTGGGACTCATGACTCTAGCACTGCTATTTGAGACAATTATATAAAAGAATAACATTCTAACAGCCCAAAAATCAATAAAGAAGGAAAACACAGGGAGGAGGCATTCGAGTAGAAATTCTGAGCTGCCAGTTCAAGAAGTATATTTTTATCAATCAACATTGCAGTAACCAATATGTCCACGGTTCCCAATTGATTCTATCCTCTCTCAACTTCTCAAAACTGACAGGGAGCCCAAGTAGGAGGAGATATTATTTTTCCAAGATATCTACAAATATTCAGAAACTACTCTTTATTTCTACTCAATTTTTCCTGCTGCCCATTTCATGAGACCTGTCTCCTCTTGAGAGAAAAAAGCAAGGTTTTGTAAGTTGTATCACCTCAACAATATTAAAGCATGATAAAAAAGAAATATGTATGGTGATTTCTTCTGAGAGGTGAAAATATGAGTAATTTTATTCTTTTATGCTTTTTGCATATAACCTAATTTTTATTATCAGCATGTCTTTCTTTTATAAACCAAGACTCATTTGTAAATTGCTTACTACATGAATAATATATGTAGTGACTTGAGAACCAGTGGTATAATATAGAACTCTGTGTGACCATCACAATTTTTGATACAAAAATTATCAAACCTATCTATTTCCCTTTACCCTTGTGTCCACAATTAGACTTCCTTATCCACTTTAGTGTTTTTCCTTCATTTATTCTAAGTATTATATATGATAACAATTTATGTCAGTGATAGAAGAAAGAAAATAAGTCATTTTCCCCACTATCTCGCAAAGAATACAATCACAAAAGATTGACCCAAACCAATTCCAAACAAAACAAAAGGGGGACTGGGTAATGGTGAAAATATTCCTTCAAATTTGTCTACAGAAAATCACAGCTTCCTTTTGCCCACACTAGAAAATCATAGCTTATTGCTGCTGCTGCTGCTGCTAAGTTGCTTCAGTCATGTCCGACTCTGGGTGACCCCATAGATGGCAGCCCACAGGCTCCCCCATCCCTGGGATTCTCCAGGCAAGAACACTGGAGTGGCTTGCCATTTCCTTCTCCAATGCATGAAAGTAAAAAGTGAAAGTGAAGTCACTCAGTCGTGTCCAACTCTTAGTGACCCCATGGACTACAGACTTCCAGGCTCCTCTGTCCATGGGATTTGCCAGGAAAGAGTACTGGAGTGAGTTGCCACTGCCTTCTCCACCATAGCTTATTAATCCTCCCAAATTAACCAAATTGGAATTAATGTTAGTATTCATTAACACATCAAGTTAAGTAGTTTCCAAACACAGGAGCTTCAGCCTAAGCTCTTAAAATGAAGGGTCACTTTCTGGGTGATAATTGCCAAGGCCTTTCCCCTGCTTTAGAAGATGCTCCCAGCATTACAGCTAACAGGAAAGACACTCAGGGTTGCTGTGGTTACTATGGCAAAAAATTTTGCTCCTTTCACCAAACAATAAATGTGTTCTCGCAAATGATGAGAGTAGCCTGAAGATACTATTTGCAGTTACTCTTAAGACACACTGTACACACACTAGCTTTCTATTTCTTAACTGTTCTCTAGGTTGAGATGTAACATACACAGAGAAACCTGCACTTGGCATGTTGCAGGTGTTAACTTAGGCAGGGGTCTCTGTAACTGTGGCTGCTGTATCAATAATCAGTAGTTACAGTTCTCACAAATCCTACATTTTGAATTGAAAGAAATTTAATGAAATTTCAAAGGAAAAGAAGGGAAAAATAACTTCACCTTATATTTGTATAGAATCTAGAACATGGGATCCTGAATAATTTGAAGATTATAACTTAGTTTATTCTTAGCACACCCCAAGCATCATACTCTACATGCTATGTGATTTTACTTTAGGGGAGAAGATGGAAATGAAATCCAAGAGATCTGGTTCAAGATCCAGCTCAGGTCCCGAGGTTAGATTGGATGAGATTCTCAAATGTGCTCCATCATCAGAAAGCACCTGGAGTGCTTGAAGATGACAAATTCTTTGGCTCACCCCTTGATAACTGATGCAGGGGCCTAACCCTGGATCTAAAGATGGACACTCCTCCAATTTGATCCCCAATCCCTCACCCCTAAAAACAGATGGTAACTTAAAGTCAGACTTAAAATTAAAAAGGAAATCTCAAAATTTGTGAATTCAGAAATACCCATCTCTGTTCTTGCCTGGACAATTTTTTTTTCTCACTACCAATTAATCCTTTTGCTTCTGATCATCATACCCTTTCTATGTGCCCTTGAGTATTCACTCACTCACAATATTAGTTGACTGTAGGATAGTCCTTTCTCAGTGCACAATACAACTGCAAGCAATTGATAACCATGACCTCACTTACCATCCCAGGAACTCTGTATGATCGATACTAGTATCACTATCCCCACTTAACAGAAGGAAAAGCTAAGGCCAGAATTGTTAATCAGCTTTTCCAAGATCACACAATTGATCAGTGGCAGAACAGGGAATTCAAACTCATAAAATTGGGACTCAGAGCCAAGTTCTTAACCACTCAGCTGCATGGCCTCTCAGCAACATAGACAGAGCATGCTCACCTTGTTCCTTGTTTATAATAGCAATTGTCTCTAGAAACATAATCTACACTTCACCTCTTTTTCAGTGTCTCACTTGATTCTTATAGCCATCAGCAATAGTATTTTAACTTCCATTTACCAGGGAATGAGCCAGGCTTAAAGGGTTACCTAGCTTACCCAGACTATATGAGACACTGATCTCCAACCAACTTTTGCAGATTTCTCAACCCTGCCTGAGGTTTCAACAGGGATCAATATTTTAAGTAAACAAGTAGCTATTCTTAGGGAGAATTCTAAGCAAGGTTTAAGTAAGAGAAGAGATCCAGGTCCCTATTCAACCTTGCAAACCATGGTACTTATACCTAACTTTACATGCTAGGCTAAGCTCCACTCACATAACAGAAAAACTGGTAGAGAAGGCAGAACTACCTCCATTTCTACACTGATTTCCACTTCTAACTCAGAAAGGGAAAATGAGACTGGATTGATGTTAAACATTGGAAATGAGCACAAAATGTTATACACAGGTCTCTACTGGGACTCTCCTATACACTTTATACAGTGTGGGTAAGAGTAAAATCAAGATTCACAAATATGCTCATAACCTTCATACCTAGACACAACACATGATGATCTTCCATGTAGAACAGGACATGTGGCTGGGAAAGGACTTCTGACACTGGAGGGCTATTGGCTGAAACTGGGCAATTTCACACTGGCTGATAATTGAGCATTATCATTTTGTCCATGGACATGTGTGGTAGGATCTAGGTGTTACTGGATGGCTCTGGCCAGGGCTCCAACACTTCTATTCACACATTTATTTAGGGACTAGGGAGCCTCTTGGGGGGAAAGTAAGTAAGAATTCAATCAAACACCCTGTGCACTTCAAAATGTGTAAAAACTAGTAGGAAGATCTGGAGTTGCCCTATTTCTTGAATTTTTATTTGATATTTAAGTATAGTTGGTTTGCTTCCCTGGTGGCTCAGCGATAAAGAATCCATTTGCCAATGCAGGAGACACAGATTCAATCTCTGGGTGGTAAAGATCCTCTGGAGAAGGAAATGGCAATCCACTCCAGTATTTTTGCTTGGGAAATCTCATGTACAGAGGAGCCTGTTGCACTATAGTCCATGGGGTCACAAAAGAGTCAGATGACTCAGCAACTAAAACAAGAACAACAAATAGTTGGTTTACAAGTGTTGTGTTAGTTTCAGGTGTACAGCAAAGTAAGTCATATTTATATGACCAGTGCATTCTCTTGCAAAACTCTATTAGCATTTGCCCTGCTTCATTCTGTACTCCAAGGCCAAATTTGCCTTTTACTCCAGGTGATTCTTGACTTCCTGCTTTTGCATTCAAGCCCCCTATAATGAAAAGGACATCTTTTTTGGATGTTAGTTGTAGAAGTTCTTGTAGGTCTTCATAGAACCGTTCAACTTCAGCTTCTTCAGCATAACTGGTCAGGGCATAGACTTGGATTACTGTCATACTGAATGGTTTGCCTTGGGAACGAACAGAGATCATTCTATCTTTTTGAGATTGCATCCAAGTACTGCGTTTCAGACTTTTTTGTTGACTCTGATGGCTACTCCATTTTTTCTAAGTGATTCTTCCCACAGTAGTAGATATAATGGTCACTGCAGTTAAATTCACCCATTCCAGTGCAATTTAGTTCACTGACTCCTAAAACGTCTATGTTCACTCTTGCCATCTCCTGTTTGACTACTTTCAATTTGCCTTGATTCATGGACCTAACATTTCAGGTTCTTACGCAATATTGCTCTTTACAGAATCAGACTTTACTTCCTTCATCAGTCATATCCATAACTGGGTGTTGTTTTTGCTTTGGCTCCATCTCTTCAGTCTTTCTGAAGTTTTTTCTCCACTGATCTCCAGTAGTATATTGGGCACCTACCAACCTGGGGAGTTCATCTTTCAGTGTCCTATCTTTTTACCTTTTCATATTGTTCTTGGGGTTCTCAAGGCAAGAATACTGAAGTGGTTTGCCATACCTTTTTCCAGTGGATCACGTTTTATCAGAACACTTCACCATGACCTGTCCCACTTGGGTGGCCCTACATGGCATGACTCATAGGAACCAGAGATTAAACTGCCAACATCCATTGGATCAGCAAAAAAGAAAGAGAGTTCCAGAAAAAAATCTACTTCTGCTTTGTTGATTACTCAAAGCTTTCAACTGTGTGGATCACAATGAACTGTGGAAAATTCTTCAAGAGATGGGAACATCAGACCACCTGACTTGCCTCTTGAGAAACCTGCAAAGAAGAACTAAAGAGCCTCTTGATAAAAGTGAAAGAGGAGAGTGAAATAATTGGCTTAAAACTCAAAATTCATAAAACTAAGATCATGGCATCCAGTCCCATCACTTCATGGCAAATAGATGGGGAAACAATGACAGACTTTATTTTTTTGGACTCCAAAATCACTGCAGATGATGACTGCAGACATGAAATTAAAAGACACTGTTCCTTGGAAGAACAATTATGACCAACCTAGACAACATATTAAAAAGCAGAGACATTACTTCACCAACAAAGGTCTGTCTAGTAAAAGCTATATTTTTTCCAGTAGTCATGTATGGATGTGAGAGTTGAACTATAAAGAAAGATGAACACTGAAGAATTGATGCTTTTGAACTGTGGTGTTGGAGAAGAATCTTGAGAGTGCCTTGGACTGCAAGGAGATCCAACCAGTCCATCCTAAAGGAAATCAGTCCTGAATATTCATTGGAAGAATGATGCTGAAGCTGAAACTTCAATACTTTGGCCACCTGATGCGAAGAACTGACTCACTGGAAAAGACCCTGATGCTGGGAAAGATTGAAGGTGGGAGGAGAAGGGGATGACAGAGGATGAGATGGTTGGATGGCATCATCAACTCGATGGACATGAGTTTGAGTAAACTCCGGAAGTTGGTAATGGACAGGGAGGATTGGCATACTTCAGTACATGGGCCTGCAAAGAGTCAGACATGACTGAGTGACTGAAATGAATTGAACTAAATACATATATGTATATATGTATGTATACATATAAATTTCCACTTTTTTCAGATTATTTTCGCTTATATGTTATTACAGAATATTGAGTAGAGTTCCCTGTGCCAGATAACAAGTGCTTCTTGATTATATATTTTATATATAGTAGTGGGTGATGGTGGTTTAGTCACTAAGTCCTGTATGACTCTTGTGACTCCATGGACTCTACCTTGCCAGGATCCTCTGTCCATGAGATTTCCCAGGAAAGAGCACTGGAGTGGGTTACCATTCCCTTCTCCAGGGAATATTCCTGACCCAGAGATCGAACTCATAGTTTCTGCATTGGCAGGCAGATTTTTTTAAACACGGAGCCACCTGGGAAGTCCCATATAGAGTAGTGTGTATGTGTTAATCTCATACTACTAATTTATCATCTCCCTCTATGTTTCCCCTTTGATAATGATAATTTTGATTTCTCACAGGTCAGTGAGTCTGTTTCTATTTTGTAAATAAAATCATCTGTATCATTTTAATTGGCTTTCACTTATAAGTGATATCTTATGACATTTGTCTATGTCTGTCTGACTTACTGAACTTATTGTGATAAGCTCTGGTCCATCCAATGTTGCTACTAATGGCATTATTTCATTCTTTTTCTGGCTGAATAGTATTCCATCGTTGTACCTCTTTTTCTTTATCCATCCACCTGTTATTGAACAATTAGATTGTTTCCTTGTCTTGGCTATTGCAAACAGCATTGCAATAAACATTAGGCTGCAAGTATCTTTTCAAAATGTGGTTTTCTCCAGGTTTATGCTCAGGAGCAGGATTGCTGTGTCATATTGTAGTTCTATTTTTAGTTTTTCAAGGAATCTCCATACTGTTTTCCATAGTGGCTGTACCAATTTACACTTCCACAAATAGTGTAGGAGGGTTTCCTTTTTTCCACATCCTCTCCAGCATTTATTGTTTGTAGATTTTTTTTTTTTTTGATGACAGCCATTCTGACAGGTGTGAGGTGATAACTCGTAGTTTTGATTTTGCAATTCTCCAATAATTAGAGATGTTGAGCATATTTTCATTTGCCGTTTGACCATGTTGAGGCCAATTTGTAGGGAGAAAAAGGGAAAATCATAAAAGGAGATTCATGTAAAAGGGAGAATTTGGATCCAAATGAGACCCTGTTATCATAATTAAGGAATCCCTAGGAGCAATACCTGGAGGAAGCAGGGGAAAGCTTGCACTCTATGTGGGTTACTTAGTTTGGCTTCCTCAGAAGTCAACTAGGAGACATGGAGTTGAGTGTAAGCAGTTCACTTGGGAACTTGACCCTAGGAAGCAAGGTGAGAGTAACGGAGCTGAGGCAAGGAAGAAAGGGAAATTAATCCATGGTGCTTCCACGAGCCAGCCAGCCCTATGTGTAAGCTCAGTCCCACTGTATAGGATGCACTTTGGCTTATACCAACAAACCTGGAGGACATTGGGGTCAAGTATTGATTGAAGGTTCCTGGAGGGCATAGCCATGTTTAAGATATAGAAAGTTAAGAAGGCAGAGAAGAGAAGGTGTAGCTATTGGGGTCAGAAGTGGTACTGCTGGGGATGTCTTTAGGGCTCTACTTTGATCCCCTTCAGCAGATGGAGTCAATCTCCAGCTATGTGCTCACTGACAACTAGAACTGTCTGTTCCTTCTTCTGTCTGCTACTGCTTCCCATCCTATTGTACCCCAATTATGGAGTACAAGGTTCTAAATGTGGTTCCCAATGCCTCAAGGCAACTGATATTCATGGTGCAATCTGTGGTCTAGAACTTCCCCTTGGTATTCCTAGACTTCAGTTAAGATCACATATCTTGCTAGCTTCCTCCACCACCTGCCATCTTCCAGCAAAAACCGTCTCCAGATCACTGCCCCAGAAATAATTTGAACAAGAATTCCCATCTCAGCTCAGCTCTTAAGATCTTATTCTTGTAGTTAAGTGGTGAAGTCCAAGGAATATAGACACTAATAGCCTTTGTGACAGTGTGTCTCCTTGGACACACCTGCCTGTATTTATGGAAGAGAGCTGTATTATTGCTTGGAAGGGTTCTGATACTCTTCACTTAGACAGTTTCTTTGTGATGTCCTGCTACAAGTATGTCCCCTTATAAAGAGTGGAGCCATGAAGGTCCTCATGGATGAGAAAAATATATCTGGCTGCACATTTCAAAGTACAGACATTACATAAGAAGTGAGAAAGGTAAGCAAGAAGTTATTTGGAATTCCAAAAATGTAAAGTTTGGTCCCAAGGAGGATATCTAACATTTATGCCCCTTGCAGGACAAGGACTGATTCATATACAAATAAACCAACCAGGTACTTTTAGATATTTAGGTGAGAGGGTCACTTATATCAAACTTGGAAAGATTCTAGAACTACATTGTTCAATATGGTAGCCACTAGCCAACTATGTTTATTTAAATTTAATTTTACTTAAATGAAAACTTCAATTTCTAAGTGATATTAGCCATATTTCAATAGCCGTGTGTAGCTAGTGGCTATTTTGTTAGGCAGAACAGTTATACAGAATAGGAAACACTAGAGATCTCTTCAAGAAAATTAGAGATACCAAGGGAATATTTCCTGAAAAGATGGGCTTGATAAAGGACAGAAATTGTATGGACCTAACGGAAGCAGAAGATATTAAGAAGAGGTGGCAAGAACACACAGAAGCACTGTATAAAAAAGATCTTCACAACCCAGATAATCACAATGGTATGATCACTCACCTAGAGCCAGACATCCTGGAATGTGAAGTCAACTGAGCCTTAGCAAGCATCACTACGAACAAAGCTAGTAGAGGTGATGGAATTCCAGATGAGCTATTTAAAATGCTGAAAGATGATGCTGTGAAAGTGCCGCACTCAATATGCCAGCAAATTTGGAAAACTCAGCAGTGGCCACAGGCCTGGAAAAGGTCCATTTTCATTCCAATCCCAAAGAAAGGCAATGCTGAACAATGCTCAAACTACTGCACAATTGCACTCATCTCATGGGCTATGCTCAAAATTCTCCAAGCCAGGCTTCAGCAACACGAGAACCATGAATTTCCAGATGTTCAAGCTTGTTTTAGAAAAGGCAGAGGAATCAGAGATCAAATTGGCAACATCTGCTGGACCATCAAAAAAGAAAGAGAGTTCCAGAAAAACAACTATTTGTGCTTTGTTGACTATGCCTAAGCCTTTGACTGTGTGGATCACAATAAACTCTGGAAAATTCTGAAAGAGTTGGGAATACCAGACCATCTGACCTGCCTCTTGAGAAACCTATATGTAGGTTAGGAAGCAACAGTTAGAACCGGGCATGGAACAATAGACTGGTCCAAATAGGAAAAGGAGTACGTCAAGGCTGTATATTGTCACCCTGCTTATTTGACTTATATGCAGAGCGACTTCACTTTCATTTTCACTTTCCACTTTCATGCATTGGAGAAGGAAATGGAAACCCACTCCAGTGTTCTTGCCTGGAGAATCCCAGGGACAGTGGAGCCTGGTGGGCTGACATCTATGGGGTCGCACAGAGTCAGACACAACTGAAACGACTTAGCAGCAGCAGCAGCAGCAGCAGCAGCAGCAGCAGCAGAGTACATCGTGAGAAACGCTGGGCTGGAAGAAGCACAAGCTGGAATCAGGATTGCCAGGAGAAATATCAATAACCTCAGATATGCAGATGGCACCACCCTTATGGCCGAAAGTGAAGAAGAACTAAAAAACCTCTTGATGAAAGTGAAAGAGAGTGAAAAAGTTGGCTTGAAGCTCAACATTCAGAAAACTAAGATCATGGCATCTGGCCCCATCACTTCAAGGCAAATAGGTGGGTAAACAGTGGCTGATTTTATTTTGGGGGGCTCCAAAAGAACTGAAGATGGTGATTGCAGCCATGAAATTAAAATACACTTACTCCTTGGAAGGAAAGTCATGACCAACCTAGATAGTGTATTGAAAAGCAGAGATATTACTTTGCCAACAAAGGTCCGTCTAGTCAAGGCTATGGTTTTTCCAGTGGTCATGCATGGATGTGAGAGTTGGACTGTGAAGAAAGCTGAGCACCAAAGAATTGATGGTTTTGAACCTTGGTGTTGGAGAAGACTCTTGAGAGCCCTTAAACTGCAAGGAGGTCCAGCCAGTCCATCCTAAAAGAGACCAGTCCTGGGTATTCATTCAAAGGACTGATGCTGAGGCTGAAACCAGTACTTTGGCTGCCTCATGCGAAGAGTTGACTCATTGAAAAAAACTCTGATGCTGGAAGGGATTGGGGGTAGGAGGAGAAGGGGATGACAGAGGATGAGATGGCTGGATAGAATCACCGACTTGATGCACATGAGCTTGGGTGAACTCTGGGAGTTGGTGATGGACAGGGAGGCCTGGAGAGCTGTGATTCATGGGATCGCAAAGAGTTGGACATGACTGAGCAACTGAACTGATCTGAACAGTTATAGAATTTCCAATCTTTGTATAAATTTCTTTTGGCTAGTACTGTGTTAGAATTTCTCTTATGAAGTAGTGGAAGCTGAGCTCTATTTTAATTTGGCAAATCAATGCAATTTAACTCTATCCATTGCCTGCTCAGACCTAGAGGATGTTTAATGGATTATTTACTCTTCATTTAATGAATATATGATTATTGAGTCCCACCCATTAATAAAACAGTGTAGCAGACTGAGCAGACAGATAAGACAATCTGTTTTCAGACATATAGAGAAAACAAACAAAACAAAACAAAAATGACTCATAAGATCTTCAAAGGGTAAATAGAAAAGTTAAATTGAAAGTTATTTAACACAGCAGATCTCCTGTTGTTGACATTGTCAATTAAAGCTTATCTTTCCTGAGCAGCATGTGTTTTGCACAGTTCATTATGTTACATTAATCTTCGTTTTCTGAGGCCATTTTGCTTGAAAGACAACGCCTGGTCTAAGTCTTGTGTCTCAGTTGAAAGAGTCATTTTCTACTCTGTGATTCTGAGAAGTGATTTGTCTGCTTCTATTAAAATAGTATAGTTTATATTTACTTTATCAAGGATTAAGATATTATATGTCAACTCATTGGTTTCATGATCATGGGCACAGAATGGTTAAGAAGTGTCATTGTTACCACAAGAGTGTCATCTTGGGTTCAAAGAAAAGAAAAAAACCCTCTGGCTTCAGTTCAAATTTCCATCAGGAAATTATTTTTTTGATTGGTGATGTGCAAGATAGCCCAACAAAATAGCAAGATATACAGCTTACGAGAGAAAAGTGAGAGAAGAGACATCACCATGTATACTCTTATTCCACATCATGTAATTAGTCTAAGGCCAGTCAAGGTAGCTCTATCACTTTTGACTGTGGTTGGGTTTAAAATTGAACAGACAACCTGCTGGTGAGGCAGCAGAAGAGTGGTTGGGAGAGGTTGGGGCTGGGAAGAGTTTCACTGCCCCAAGCTGTGGTTCTCAGACCCCAGCATATCAGAATCACATAGAGAGCTTGAAAAAATAGAGATTTCTGGGTCCTACTGCCAAAGTTTCTGATTCAGGTGGTATGGAATAAATATACATTTATTGTAGATTTAATCTATAATAAATCTACATAAATCTACAGACAATCTACATTTTCTAATTTATTCCTTGGTGATGCTCATTATACTGCTATTCTGAGGAATGACAATTTGATGGCTTAAAACCAAGTCATGGTCCCTTTGTTTTCCAGAACATTGATGTATCTGGTCAACAGAATTTGGACAGCTTATTAGCTCCAGACTAATGCTGATACTGAGGATAACATCATTTAACTGAATTCATCAGCCCTGGAGCCTGTCCTCCTTGAGAACTTACTTTTATTTAACTTATATGCAGAGAAACGCTGGGCTAGAAGAAGCACAAGCTGGAATCAAGATTGCCAGGAGAAATATCAATAACCTCAGATATGCAGATGACACCACCCTTATAGCAGAAAGTGAAGAGGAACTAAAATGCCTCTTGATGAAAGTGAAAGAGGAGAGTGAAAAAGTTAGCTTAAAGCTCAACATTCAGAAAAAGAAGATCTTGGCATCAGGCCCCATCACTTCAAGGCAAATAGATGGGGAAACAGTGGAAACAGTGTCAGACTTTATTTTTTTGGACGCCAAAATCACTGCAGATGATGATTGCAGCCATGAAATTAAAAGACGTTTACTCCTTGGAAGAAAAGTTATGACCAACCTAGATAGCATATTCAAAAGCAGAGACATTACTTTGCCAACAAAGGTCCGTCTAGTCAACATGTATGGATGTGAGAGTTGGACTATGAAGAAAGCTGAGTGTAGAAGAATTGATGCTTTTGAACTGTGGTGTTGGAGTAGACTCTTGAGAGTCCCTTGGACTGCAAGGAGATCCAACCAATCCATTCTGAAGGAGATCAACCCTGGGATTTCTTTGGAAGGAATGATGCTAAAGCTGAAACTCCAATACTTTGGCCACCTCATGCGAAGAGTTGACTCATTGGAAAAGACTCTGATGTTGGGAGGGATTGGGGGCAGGAGGAGAAGAGGACAACAGAGGATGAGATGGCTGGATGGCATCACCGACTTGATGCACATGAGTCTGAGTGAACTCTGGGAGTTAGTGATGGACGGGAAGGCCTGGCGTGCTGCAATTCATGGGGTCGCAAGGAGTCAAACTCGACTGAGCCACTGAACTGGACTGAACTGAACTGAGAGTAATAGATTTTGTTTTTAATTCTTTCAAAAATGTGAAACAAAACACAGATATAGAAAAATATCACCCAGCAAATATTTAGCTTAAATGATTTCAGGGTGAATATCCTTGTAATTACCACAATGTTCAAGAAATAGAAGTACAGACACTTCTCAACTTCCATGTGCCTAGTTCAAGTAATTTAGTATTTTTTAATCTAGTGAATTTTTCACACTAGTGAGTTTCCTGTTACTTACACTCTCAGTTACCACAGAAATATATCCCAGGGATAATAACTAATTGCTCTGGATGTATTTGTGGAAGAGATTTATTAGAAGAAAGTCCTTAGCAAAACAAATGATAAAAATTATTTTATAAAATATGGATTTTTATAAAAGAATGTATATTGATTAGAAAAATAAAACCCAGACATAATCAACTGACTACACAAATGAATACTATAAGTCAGATAAGTGTAGTTTGAAGCACTTGGAATGGACCCTAGGGAAGGGAGAACCATAGGATAAGGGGCATTTAAACTTGAATCTCGGAGAAGGCAATGGCAGCCCACTCCAGTACTCTTGCCTGGAGAATCCCAGGGACGGGGGAGCCTGTGGGCTGCCATCTATGGGGTCGCACAGAGTTGGAAACAACTGAAGCGACTTAGCAGCAGCAGCAGCAAACTTGAATCTTACAGAAAGATGAATTGAACATTCATATCAATTATTCTACTTCCTTAGGGTTAGTTATGTGTCACCATTTTCAGCCC
The DNA here is from genome assembly GCF_032405125.1 of Capricornis sumatraensis. NCBI lineage: Eukaryota > Metazoa > Chordata > Mammalia > Artiodactyla > Bovidae > Capricornis > Capricornis sumatraensis. Next base: position 120,581,168 of record NC_091071.1, on the reverse strand, counting down.
ATATAGTGGATTCAGTAATCCTTATCTCATTTTTATAAAACTTATTTATTTATTTTTCTTAGCTATTCTTTTTAATACCATTTCCACAATGTCTTAGGTAAAAGCCATCTTCTAGAGGATATGAGCAAATGAATTGCTTGCTAAACAAAGCAAGAGTATCCACCAAACAATACACTATTAAAATTCATCTTCTTTCCACTTGGGTGTGACATTCATTGTCAATACAGTCGTACACTTCCAATCACTAGACAAATATATTTCATGAGTTTTCCAGCTTTTAATTTCACTACTATATCTTTAAGTTACAATGTTTTAAGTTAAGAGCAGTAAACTGATGAATTGCAGAGCTTGTCACTTTGCAAATTATTAGCTTAGCAACATCAGATTGGTGATTCACTGACTAGCATATTAAAAGTTGCCTTGTAGAAATAATATCAAGTTGAAATTTCAAGAGCAAAATCAGTCACAGGAGCAAAATAAAGGGTGAATTGTGTGGCTTATGTATTACCTTTGTTGTGGCAAATACTGATGTTTAGAGTCATAGACGGAGAAGACAATGACAACTCACTTCAGTACTCTTTTTTTTTTTTTTAAGTACTCTTGCTTGGAAAATCCCATGGGTGGAGGAGCCTGGTAGGCTGCAAGTCCATGAGGTGAGTTGGAAATGACTGAGTGACTTCACTTTCAATTTTCACTTTCCACTTTCATGCATTGGAGAAGGAAATGGCAACCCACTCCAGTGTTCTTGCCTGGAGAATCCCAGGGACAGGGGAGTCTGGTGGGCTGCAGTCTATGGGGTCACCCTGAGTCAGACACAACTGAAGTCACTCAGCAGCAGGAGCAGAGTCATAGAAGCATCATATCATTCGTGAGCAAAGGTATTCATAAGATTTCTCCTTTCCCGCTTAACATAATTTAATTTTGCAATGATCCTGCCTGAATAGAGAGAGGGTCATCACATTGTATTTGTCTACATTTGACACAAGGTCCCAAGGCTCCTATTAAATAGCAGAAGATTTCTATGCTGTGTTCTCAATGATCCATAGCTGTCCTCCTAAGAGAAGAGGCCTAGGGCATTATTTAAATATGTAGGTCAGGTTAGTTTTGCCCACAGGCATATTAGACAGTATGATTTTTCAGGGCCATGGAGTCTATGTCTCTCTTTCTTCCTTGATGCCTGAATATCCAGTCTGTGTGGTTAAAATACTGACAACCCTAGTTGAAATGCCAAAATTACCTGAAAGGATTGACTATTGTGTCAACAACACTTCTATTTAGATAAAGAGCTCAGATAAACATGAATAAAGACATTAGTGAACATGGGGTAGACAGATTCAGATGCAAGTCCTACTGACAATTAGCTGTATATTCTTAGGTCCTGACTTGACCTCTCTGAATCTCTTTCTTAATCTTTAATAACAATGCCAACCATCTTAGAGTACTGACATGATGATTAAAAAAAAAAAGCTATTTTTTTTTTAGCATGATTCCCTATTTATAATGACTTAGCCAAACTTGATTAAGAATTGAAAGAGGGGCATTTTCCTGTATGGACCAGCAAAATGCATCTCAAATTCAAACATGTGATTGCAGCAGTTTTTAAAGCACAGGTTCTGATCCAGAAGTTTTGGAGCAGACTCTCAAATTCTTTATTTGCAACAAGCTCCCAGGTGATGCCCATGTTAAAATGCAGAGTCCACATTTGGAGAAGAGAGTGTGCATATATGGCAACAAAGGCAAGCATAGAACCTGATGTCTGCCATGCCTGGGGACAGTCAGGACAGGAGAAGAAAAAAGAAAAGGTGCTGAAAAGAAGGAGAGAGCCCTTCAAAGGGAAAAAATAGAATGCAGTGACACATTGCTGTACACCACACTGTCTTTTTGAACAGATCAGACCATATTCACATCACGTCTGGCTGAATCAATCCAGTTGGTAGACTAGTACTATCTTTTGCAAGCAGGCATTGTAATGCTGCCAGTAAAACTGGGTCTCCAGGATTGTCACCTAGCTGTCTGGAACACGTCCCCAGACAGCTAGCATCATGCTAATTTTGAGGACCCTGATTCCCGAATTATTCCCAATTCACATCTCCTCAGGAGGGACCAGACACTGAAATGAAAATCAACATCCCAAAGACCTTCAGTGGTCCTTAGCTTTTTGCAACTCAAACACCGCCCAAGGGTGTTTGAAAGAACAAGGGTGTTCTTTGAAAGAAGAAATGTATATTGATTCTGTGCCAAAGGGAGGCAAGATTTTGAAGCCTCTCTATCCCTCCATGAGCCTAGGAACCTGAAAATGCTTTGACATAAAAAAAAAAAAATCAAATTCTCCATGGCAACAAAATTGTCATGCCAGAAACACAATCTCAACTTACACAAGCAAGCATCTCAAACATACACTGAGTGAGGAAGAAGAACTAAAATTTCAAGTAGCGATTGATGAATGTGATTCTTTGCAAAATTCTATTGGTGGTAGGGAGGAGGTAAAGATGGGAAAGAAAAAATACAAACCTCTCCTCCCATGGGGCCAAAGACGTCTGTTCCTGTTTGTCTTCTAATCACATAGAGTGCTGTAAAAAATTCGCTTCTCTCTCAGGTGGGTCTAACTCACAGCCCCGCAGCTTCATGCTGTATCACCAGCTCCCACGTTTCCTGCTGACAGTAAGGGTTTCTCACAGCCCAGTCAACTTTAAGCCCAGATCAAAAAATTTCTTGCCACAAAACAAATCACATCGGACAAAACCACATCCCTCCTAAGCCACAAGTATATAGATTGACCTGGCAGCCTCCATTAATGGTGATCTGACCCCCACTTTAATGCCTTCTGTCATTTCTTTCAAAAGTAATTCTCTTTTTTGCTTGTTCTTTCTTTGTGTGTGGGTGAAATGTGAGTAGTGTATGAAAGTGAGAGAGCAAACATTCCATTTGGCCAATTTCTTCCTTAGATGAGATACCAGCACGAAGACTACTAGAGTGGGTATTAACCATCTATTCTCCCTCCTGGTCCAATGAGTTGCCCAGACCTCAGCAGCTGCAGCAGTATCTAAGGTCAAAGACTGTTTCCATGGGTGTGTTTTCTAACAGAAAGGTGAGTTTGTCACCAACAGAACTCAGAATTGCTTTATTCACAGTCTGAGGGTACCTGTCAGCATATCTTTCCTATACTTTTCAACTTTTGAGTTGATCTCTGCTTCAGATGTGCCAGCTTTACCAGATGTGCCTCCTTTCTTCCTGGTGTAGGTCAGAGATGTACATGCTTGAGTTCTGAGCACAATGGAGGTGAAGTGGTCCTTCACTGCCTACGTTCAGTGTATGCCAAAGATGTATATGATTCCCAGGGGATGTGGCAGATTTAAATTGTGTCTGAGGACTTGCAAGGGGCTTATCTTTGCGAAATAGTTCAGCAATGAGGACACAGGAGATAGCCACTGGGCACACTCATTTCAGTGTGGGAATCTTAGCTCTATAAAAGTCAAAGATTTTACAATGTGAATTCATCTGCTGCAGAAAACTAGCAAGTTACCTGACAAATACATAGAAGACTGAATGAGATAGAGTGGAAGGAATTTGTGAAATTGGGATAAGTGAGTCAATGAATGAGTGAATGAAGTATATTGAAAGAAAATCAAAAAAGAGATACAATTTGTCCTTTCAACATTATCCTGGGGCAATTTTTAACAAGTCTGCTCAAGGATTGCTTAATTCTCAAGGAGAATATACCTGTCATTTGTTTTCGCTATTCACTAACTTATTAGACCTCAGATATTATGAAAAGTGAAGTCGCTCAGTCTTGCCCAACTCTTTGAGGCCCTATGGACTGTAGCCCACCAGGCTTCCCCATCCATGGAATTTTCCAGGCAAGAGTACTGGAGTGGGTTGCCATTTCCTTCTCCAGGGGAGCTTCCTAACCCAGGGATTGAACCCAGGTCTCCCACATTGCAGGCAGAGCCACCAGGGAAGCCCTAAATACTATGAAGTTGCATGTTAACTCATAAATGTTTGCCCAATAGAGAAGTATAACCCCATAATTTTTATTAACCTGAAAGACATCAACTAGTTTTGTATCCATCTAGATTTTATTCTAGTATTATTTTTGTTCCTTGCTGTACCATAACATTTTTATCTATGAAATCAAGATAATAACAAAAATATTATCTACATAGAGAGTAATTGTGAGAATTAAGTTGATATGCCTTAATGATTTAGAACTGTGATGGCTCATGGTGAGTGCTAAGTATACTGTTGTGATTTTTAGCTGTGTGCTGGTAGACAAAAGCTGCTCACAGAAGGATTATGAACTAGGCACAGGATCCATCCAAACCCAGAGGGGCCAAACCTGATAATGACAATACTAGTAGCTCAGTCATGTTCCATTCTTTGTGACTCTGGATTGTACCCCACCAGGCTTCTCTGTCCATGGAATTTTCCAGGCAAGAATACTAGAGTGGGTTGTTATTTTCTACTCCAGAGGATCTTCCTGACCCAGGGATCGAATTAGTGTTTCTTGTGCTAAATAATTGCTGCTGCTGCTGCTAAGTCACTTCAGTCATGTCCGACTCTGTGTGACCCCATAGACAGCAACCCACCAGGCTCCCCCATCCCTGAGATTCTCCAGGCAAGAACACTGGAGTGAGTTGCCATTTCCTTCTCCAATGCATGAAAGTGAAAAGTGAAAGGGAAATCGCTCAGTCGTGTCCGACTCTTCGCCACCCCATGGACTGCAGCCTACCAGGCTCCTCTGTCCATGGGATTTTCCAGGCAAGAGTACTGGAGTGGGGTGCTATCACCTTCTCCAAAATAATTGCTAGTAGTAATCATTTAGCATCTAGCTGCAAATTTGCTGTTGAAAACACTATATGGAGAATTCATATTGAAATCAAGATGTTCTTTGAAATTTCCTTGTTTTGATGCATCCAACATTATCCTATATTTCAAAACAGGTGGGACAGTTTGCTCTTTGGGGTATATTTGATGTCTTTTGTTTTCTAAAATAAAAAAAAAAAAGTTTTAAAGGAAGACATGTAGAAAAAAGGGTTCTTTAGACAGGGCTCTACTTCTAGGCCAGATGGCACAAAAATCTGTTTTTAGGAGGCAAATTATTACTTTATGTTAATATTTTTCAATCTAAGTTAAAAATTACAATTTTCTCAACTTTCTCAACTTTATTTTAGAAAATAAATGATAAAATCTTAATAACATTACCATAATAAGTTCTTTTTTATTATAATCATACTATGCTGCTTGTATTCTATGTATGTATTATACATATGTATGTATATGTACACATAATACTATATATACCCAGATATGCATACATGTATATGCATTGTATATTTATTCTATTGCATATGGATTATGTATACATACACACATATATATATGTACACGCTAGTTTTATATATGTATAAAACTAACCATGCGTATATCTACCTTTCTCTCTATATATATGACTCTATGTATCATATCCAATCAAATGTGTTAAATCTCCTTATATATGCTACAATATACATATGTGTGTGTATAAAATGCACACAATACATCAATTCTATCATGCATATAAATATATAGGACTTTGCACATGGCACAGTCCTGATAAGAATATGTCTGCCAATGCAGAAGTCAAAAGAGACACTAGCTCGATTCATGGGAGGAAGATCCCCTGGAATAGGAAATAGCAACCCACTACAGTATTCTTGCCTGGAAAATTCCATGGACAGAGGAACCTGGTGGGCTACAGTCCACGGAGTCGCAAAGAATTGGACACGACTGAGCACATGCATACAAACACATAAATATATAAATATGTATACGACAGAATAATAAAAGCAATATTATCACTAACCACAAATGTTAGCTATTTATTATATGATAATTTGTGCTATCCATGTATACTCTTTTTGAGTAGGGTTTGTGTCTATTTTTATCAGCTATGTGTAAGAGTTTTAGCACAGAACCTGGCACATAGTAGGTATTCAATAAATATTAATAAGAAGATATGTTATTCACAAATTCATTCAGTGTGGCAACCTTCAACTCTTGTTGCATTTTAGAATCACCTGGAAAGCTTGTATTTATTTTATTTATCAATATTTGTTCTTGGGTCCCATCCCAGACTATTCAAAATATCTGGGAGGTGGGACTCAGCATTTCTACTTATGAAGCTCTACTGGTTGCTCAGCTGGTAAAGAATCTACCTGCAATGCAGGAGACCCTGGTTTGATTCCTGGGTCAGGAAGATCCCTGGGTAAGGGATAGTCTACCTACTTTAGTATTCTTGGGCTTCCCTGACTCAGATGGTAAAGAATATGCCTACAATTCAGGAGACCTGGGTTCGATCCTTGGGTTGGGAAGATCTCCCGGAGGAGGGCAAGGCAACCCACTCCAGTATTCTTTCCTGGAGGATCCCCATGGACAGAGGAGCCTGGTGGGCTACAGTCCATGGGGTTGCGAAGAATTGGACATGATTGAGCAACTAAGCACATAGGTTATTCAAATGTCCAGCCGTGAATGAGAACTAGTAAGTTTCTATCTCCTTGGTCTGTGTTTAACTTCTGCTAAGGGTAACAGTTAGCATGGTGAATGAAGGGAAGCTGCCAGCCCTGGGAGCTGTGCTGGATGGTGGGTTCTAGACCATTGTATCCCAACTATCTGACTGTATCTCCTAGATGGTGTTCCTGATTCAGACTCTACTTGGGAGAAGAAGAAAAAGTCAATTCCCTGTCTGCCTATGCTTGTGCTAGCCTTGGGCTCAGATACCCAGATTCCCCTGTAAGTAGGATAATGATAATATACTGAAGCAGAGACATGTGTGTTCTCTCAATATTTGTTCATAAGGGTGGGTGAGTTGAGGGAGCTGACCTATTACCAGACTCACAGCTTCCCCAGAAACTCCCTAGAAGCTACTGAGGCCATCATGTCCTTCTGCCACTGCACAATTGGGTGGGACTAAGATCAAATCTGGCTCAGGATGCCCTGTAGGAGAGCCTGTCTTAAAATCTGCCAGATATCCCCAGGTGGTCCAGTGGATAAGAATCCACCCTCCAGTGCAGGGGACTCGGGTTCTATCCCTGGTTTGGGAAGATTCCACATGCCTTGGAGCAACTAAAGCCATGTGGCACAACTACTGAGCCTGGATGTCCTAGAGCCCATGCTCTGCAACAACAGAAGCCACTGCAATGAGAAGCCTGGGAACTGCAACTAGAGAAAGCCCACACACAGCAGTGATGATTCAGTGCAGTCAAAGATAAATAAATAAAACTTGCCAACCTGTGTTTCTTACTGAAATGATAAGTGAACCTCCCAGTCCCAGTCTCTCACTACCCTGCAGTGAAAACGAACTTTTGACTATGTGAGTCTGTTCTCTGTGTGCACATGAGGCTTTAAGCAGGTATTACTGGTTCACTTTACAGATAGATAAAAGAAATTGGGTTAAAAGCAGGTAACTGACTTGCAGTTACTCACAGAACCTGTAAGCAAATACCATCTTCAGCATTTGAACTCTGGCAGATTAGTTCCCAAACCCCTTTTTTTTCTTTCTAATACACCCCTGTTTAACCTGTGTTAATAAATCAATTTGCTACTGTTGTGGTTAGGAGCAGAACTGTGGATTCAGATGACTTAAATTGAAGTACATACATTTTCCCTTCTTAATCTCATGATTTTAATACCTTATGCAACTTATTTGAGCCTCAGAAAACCTACCTGAAGGTAAAAGGTAATAATGCTTACCTACAGTATCTTTGTGGAGACTAAATACTGTAATATAGGTGAAATGTTTTATAAAATCTTTTGCACAGAGACTAAGTGAAAAGGCATTGTTAGCACAAAATTGTTATCAATATTTTCTTCCTGAGTCTTTGATTGGCTATTCTTTTCCCTTTAGTATAACATTCTTAAACTCCTTTCTCAACACACATAGAATTCACTAAGTTTTAAATTATTGATCCCATTATCCCCAGAATATTTGTGATGTGTAGTATGAAACAAATGATAAATATATAAATAAAAATGACAAATCAAACTCACTATGAGTGGAGATTCAAAACTAGAAATTAGGGACTTCCCTGGTGGTCTGTTTGCCAACTGGGCAGCCCCCAACAACACTAGTGGTCCAGTGGTTAAGAATTCACCTGTCAATTCATGGGACACAGGTTCAATTCCTATTTGGGGAACTAAAATCCTTCAGGCCACAGGAAAACTGAGCCCAAGCTCTGCAACTATTGAGCTCATATGTTCTAGAGGCTTTGTTCCTCTACTAGAGAAGCCCGCACACTGCAGTGAGAGAAAACCTGTGCGCTGCAATGAAGACCCAGCACAGCCGGAAAAATAAAATAAAAGTTAAAAAGCTGGCCTCTTTAAAAACTCAGAAATTGATGTGCTAGCAAATTAAATCATTATTTGCTTCATAAAAACAATATCAGTATCATGACAATGAATTAGGACTTAACTCCCAAATATAAAGATGGATCAACATTGGAAAACTTACTAATGTGATTGGCCTCATATATAAATGGGAAAATATAGTCAAGGTCAATTAACATGAACTCTACTAGACCAGTGTACCTCTTAGAAAAAGACTTTAGTGAGTTCACTAGATGTGTAAATAAATAAATATCATGAGATATTTAAAACTTTTGGAAATTAAAAAATTCCACTACAGAACTATATATATATAATAAATATAATTTAACTATATCTCTCTAGATATTCATCACCATACTTGTCAAAGGTATTCCATATAACATTAGTTAAAAGTATCTGCTCTTCCTTTGCTCATATATTGTAAGAATATACAGTCTACTTTTAACCATAGCTGTCTCTGCAGGGTCACATTACATATTTTTGAATTTAAAAGCTTTCACTTAATACTATTTTTTATATTTAAAACTATAAACAGTTATTTTATTGTAAAAATTAAAACTACTGAAGAAAAAATCTTGATTGATTTCATTCTTGCTATGATAAAATGCTATAATAATAATATATTTGATAGTTATTTATGTTGATGAATGAAATATAAAATAAAGCAAACTAAAAATTTTTTTCACAGAAGCCTATTATGATAAATAAAGAAAAATAAGGAGGATTTAGGGGAACACTAACCAGTATACTTTGAATATATATTATGTGCTGGGAAGCATGGTTTTATTCCATTTTAACCTCTCTCTACCCATTCTTCTCTTGAACACTGCCCTTGGACATGATTCCAGCACATTGAGAGGTCTGTGTGCTTATTCAGCACTTGCCTTTAGAGTTTGCCACCTACTCACCAACTCTTCGGTTGAGCTGAGCTGGGCTCTGAGTACCAGTGAGGTCTGAGGAACTGGAAAAAGCCATTGGAGAGAGCAAGGATGCTAATGGGTCATCACAGTTGTCTAAAACAAAAGAGGAGAGAGAGAAAAAAATTCGTTAGCAAGAAGTATTTCATTAAGAGAGGACTCAAGGAATTCACCACCACTACTTATTAGCTACCTGCTCTGAACAAGGCTGGTACTCATTGTTTCCATGTGGTATTTCATCTCCTCACAAAAACCTTGAAAAGACTAAGGTTAAATCTCTTTCATAGTTGGGGAAACTCAAGTTCAGACATGTTTCGTAGTATGTCCAAGGTCTGAAATCTAGAAAATAGTGTGGCCAAAATTTTTGCCCAGATTTGTCTAACTCAAAATCCATCTATCACTTCATTTCTTTAATCAGCTACTTGAGCAAAGTCTCAAGTTATGGCTAGTGAGCTTCTTTTATAAAGGGGAGACTATTTAAAATAGGGAACACTGTTTATTCTCACATCTTCAGTTTCTAAAGACTCTTGTAATAGTTTTATTCAGAGGGATGTAATAATTTAGATTGTCTCACTCCCAGTTGCATGAAAGTCTTTGGAAAATGAGTTACTAATTTTAATAATTCATATCTATTCTATGATATATTAGAGAATAGCCCTCAATCTTGTACAATCTTGAATCTGACAATTCCTTCAATAGCTACCCTTTCAGTCTTCCCTAAATGTGGTAGATAGTCTTTCTAAGTCTTCTTTGATCCTGCTCAGATGGGGCCCATGGACAGAGATGTGGTCTTGACAATATAGATATTCTCCTCTGATTGCCCTGACTATTCAATCCCATGTACAGGACTCTGCTCTTCACCAGCATATTGGCCATCTAAAGAGTTAGTTTTTAGGGGCTTCCAAGATGGTGCTAGTGGTAAAGAATCTGCCTGCCAATGCAGGAGATGTAAGAGACAGGGTTTGACTCCTGGGTCAGAAAGATTCCCTGGAGGAGGAAACGGTAACCCACTCCAGTATTCTTGCCTGGAGGTTCTGCATGGACAGAGGAGCCTGGTGGGCTACAGTCCATGGCCTGCCAAAGAGTTGGACATGACTAAAGTGACTTAGCACACAAAGAATTTGCAATCATTCATTTATTTGCATTCACCAACAGGTAAGATATTCTTTGTGGGATCTTAGCGAATAATCTGCCATATAATAGGCTTTCAATAAAGGTTTATGCAAAGAATGAAATAAGTGAGTAAGGGAAGGAATGAAGAAAGGAAGAAATCAACCAATCAATCCCCAGAACAGTACCAACACTCTTACCACTTTTTTGTACAATTGATCTTAAAGAATACTGCAAAATGAGTCCATGAAATCTAGATATACCTCAGTCAAAACAAATTTGAAACATGTTATTCAGTTTTAAGGTCAACTTCATAGTATCTAAGGCTCTCTGGAAGAACTGAGATTACATTTTTTAAAGAAAATATACATACGATTACGAGGTTGCTTGTTTACCCAGCAAATTCTTAGAGAGCAGTATTTCATCTAATTGCACGAAAATTAATGAGAAACATAAGGACTGAATTTTTATTTGTTCAATGTGTTAAAAAAATCAACTGGCAAATTATATTTTAAGTTTTTCCCAAACAGAAATGTTTGAAAAATATTTTGAGGTATTTGACAAACACAAAATAGAGCCAGAATCTAACTGAAGAGTAATAACACTAAAATCCGAGCTAAGAGCACCTCTGCAGTTATGGTCATTCTGCAAACAGAAAGCAGAACTCAGGGATCATCTTATTCCAGGCTAAGATGCAGGTGAGGGGGATGCATGCACCCCTCCAACATACTTGTCTGGAAACAAGAATCTGCTACTGTATTTAATGTTAAGAAACAATTTGAACGTAATGGAAATATTTTATTTGCTTATGCTGGTTTTATCATCAGGAAACCAATGAATGCCAAAGCTTGAGCCCAACTGAACCTGAGCCCCAGAGGAATCTGCCATACACATGCACACACGCGCACACACACACACGAAACTCCGCTAAGCATTTCTTTTTGCAGCTATGCTGTGAACCTTACCCACAACAAGAGTTACAGCTACCCTCTAATTTCAGATAACATGCCTCCACTCCATCTGGACATGACTCAGTGCCTAACACACACATAACCCTTCCAAATAACTCACAACCCTTCTAACACCCACTTCTGATGCAAACTGAAAGGTGATAAAGTGAAAGAAGTCGCTCTTTGCGACCCCAAGGACTGTAGCCTATCAGGCTCTTCCATCCATGGGATTTTCCAGGTGAGAGTACTGGAGTGGGTTGCCATTTTCTTCTCCAGAGGATCTTCCCAACACAGGGATCAAGCCCAGGTCTCCTGCACTGTAGGCAGACGCTTTACCATCTGAGCCACCAGGGAAGTCTGAAGCAAACTGAAGAATTTTCCAAAGCCAAGAGCCATATTTATTAGGGCTTCCTGGTGGCTCAGACAGTAAAGAATCTGCCTGCAATGCAGGAGATCTGGGTTCGACCCGTGGGTTGGGAATGTCCCCTGGAAAAGAGAATGGCTACACACGCTAGTATTCTTGCCTGGAGAATTCCATGAACGGGGAGCCTGGAGAGTCTAGTCTGTGAGACTCTGATGCTGGGGAGGATTGAGGGCATAAGGAAAAGGAGGTGACAGAGTCTGAGATGGTTGGATAGTGTCATCGACTCAATAGACATGAGTTTGAGCAAACTTTGGAAAATAGTGAAGGACAGGGAAGCTTGGTGTGCCGCATTCCATGTGGTCACAAAGGGACATGACTTGGCAACTGAACAACTTTTTATTCTAGTATTTATGCATTCCTTAAACGTATAACATGTGTAAGGCACTTTTACCATTGTTTTCAATATTTCTAAATTGATGGATAGTGGATTTACAATGTGGTGTTAATTTCTGCTGTACAGCAAAGTGATTCAGTTGTACATATGCATATAGGTTATTTTTATATTCTTTTTCATTATAGTTTATATTACAGTAGTATCTTGCTGTTAGTGCTAACATTTTTATTAGGTCTTTTATGTTTTTTTTTTTTTTCATGTTTCACTGATGACATTTTTGAGTATTGTGCTTCCTAATCCCACTTTTTCCCTAAGTGAAGTGATCTAATCTAAACTGAAGTAATCTAATCATTTCAGTGTAATTCAGCCCAATAAATATTTATAGGGTCCCACATTATGCTTGACCTTAAATAGGCATTGGAGATACATTTGAGTAAAACTGAATCTCAGACTTCAAGAAACTCAGAGACCGCTTAGACATATGAGAACTTAAACACATTCAATAAATGGATGAGACAGCTGAGGAGAATTTCATCATTACACCCAAGTCAGTTTCATGGGTACCTAATGGCTTGGACATCCCGGTGAGTGGTCTTTCTCATTTCCTCCACCCCTGTGCAGTGAGTGCCCTTTTCCACCAGGTCTTGGGAGAAGCATTCATCCCCACTGGCCTCCTGACACCAGCGACTATTTCTCCATGGCCCAGTTCCTTTTCTGAAATGTCCCTTCCTTGTATCTCCATTTGTGGGGGTCAGTATTTCCACTTTGGAAATTGGTAAACCCATTGGAAACAATCTGTGTTAATAGAAAGGTCCAGAGGAGATTCATCAGGGCATATTCTCTCTTGGACCCAGGACATTGTAGTGGCTTTTAGAGAACGAGACTAAGCTATTGCTCTCCTGTCTCTGAAAGTGATAAGAATGGGAAAGTTTCCAATCAGAAAAGAAGAAAGACCTTCCCTCTCAGGCCAATAAGTACTTCCCTTTTTCTTCTTTATATAAAATGAACAGACTTGACAACTCACCTAAACTGAGAATAGACCAAGACTCAAATTGGTAATCAAATTACCTTTTGTCATTAGGAATTAAGAATTTGTTTATATAAGCATTCTCAATCCAGCAATGTGCATTCTTTTTAGACCTGTCCTAAACAGGGGAAGGGTTTCCTCAGTGGCTCAGATGGTAAAGAATCTGCCTGCAATGCACGAGACCCAGGTTCAATTCCTGGGTCAGGAAGATCCCCTGGAGAAGGGAATGGCTACCCACTCTAGTATTCTTGCTTGGAGAATTCCACTAACAGAGGAGACTGGTGATGGACTACAGTCCAGGGGGTCTCAAAGAGTCAGACACAACTGAACGACTAGCACACACACAAACACAAACAGGAAAAACAATACAGCATAAATGAGGACCGCACAGTTGACACTTAAAATAACATGGGTTGAATAGTATGGGTCCACTTATACCAGATTTTTTTTAGAGAGAGAAGTATACTTTTTTATTTTATTTTATTTTTTGAGTTTTAAAATTTAATATATATTTTCTAAAAAAAAAATTATTTTTTTATTGGAGTGTATCTGACTCACAATGTTGTTCTAATTTCAGGCTTACACCAAAGTGAGTCAATTATACATACACATGTACCATTTTCCAAATTCTTTTCCCATTTAGATTATTAGAGGTTTTTAAATTTTTTTCCAATAAATATGAAATACAGTGCTAAAGTCCATGGTTGTTTGAAAATACAGATGCAGAATCTGATTTTCCCAATGTGTTGGGAGTACTCAGCCCTCAGCCCATATTCTTCAAGAGTGAACTGTAATTAATTTTTAAAAAATTCCACGTTTGGGACCACTTGGTATTGTGGACAGTGTCAGGATGACTAAGGCTGCACGCTTCCCATTCTAGACTGGTTTATTCTCTTGCCTTGGTGACTCCAGAAAATATATTCCAATTCAATGAGCCCACAAAATCGACTCATCTCTGCCTCATCTAGCCACAGAATCACTTTACAGATGGAATAAGAAGAGATGGAGAAAGTTCCCTTTAAAAGATAAAGCACAGAATGAGCCCAGGAAACAGTATATTAATTGTGCATAATATCTGCTTCCAATCCAGAGCAACCATTTTCAACAATTTTATTCCTGAGAATCTCGTGTCTATGTTAGGAAACCTACACAAGAATTGATGTCACCAAAAGCTCTTTGCACTAAATGTTTGTGGTCAACCTGATGAGAAGAAGGAAAGGAAGTAGAAGGGAGAGAAGGGTTGAAAACAGCATTGCACCAGGCAGTCCTTCCCTTCTGCAGATTGGCAGCCTTCCTGAGACTGGGCCGATCGCAGTAAACACATGGCAGGGAAGGAAAGACACAAAGCACCATCTGTTTCACCATCCCTTCAGGCTTTAAATAAGCAGACCCATGTTGTTGAATTTGAGGCACCACTCATGTCTCAGCCTTCTGACAGTGTGTTTGCATGCTAAATCCATCAGTCAGTACTTCCGAAAGTGTGGTGGATGTTTATCTGTATTTACAGGAAGAGAGAGGAAAGGGTGAAGAAATTTGAGGAGGGAGAGACATGTTTGAAATGTAGGAAAAACATAAGGAGGGACTAAAAGTCAGATTTCCTGTGGAACACGGAAACTGAGAGACACCATGACTAGTTTTCTCGAAATGAACCGTGCTTCACAGATCCATTGGCATAGTAGAATATTTTCAAAATATTCCCTGAAAAAGACCATTCAAAGATGTGCTGCAAAAATCAGGGGAAATTAAAACCCTAGTGAAAATGCAAACTTCTATTCACATTTTTGGAGCCTCTCTGGTGGTTCAGCAGTAAAAAAAACCTGCTGGTCAATGCATGAGACATGGGTTCAACCTCTGGGTCAGGAAGATCCCTTGGAGAAGGAAATGACAACCCACTCCAGGATTCTTGCCTGAGAAAACCCATGGACAGAGGAGCCTGAAGGGCTTCAATCCATGGAGTCACAAAAGAGTTGGACACAGTTTAAAGACAGAATGCCAACAATTCACATTTCTATTCTCCAGTTTTCTTCAACAGATAACTTTATGGTTGTCTTGTTTTCTTTTCCACTATAAAGGCCATCTTGAAATGCATCTCAAGCCTAGGCAGATAAAAATCCATAAGTATAAATGTGACCATTCGTATTATAACATCCAGCTCTTCCCATCAATGGAGGTTGGATGCTCCTAGTCCTGTTTGCAAATGATGTAGCCCTTCATTCACAAACTGAGATGATGTTTAAACCAGACGGAACCTCTGAAAATAAGGAATTCAAGTCCTTAAATTACAAATGAAGACCTCAGGGTGTAGAAGATGGCAGTCCTGCTTAGGACTGATCAGTTAATTAATGGACTGGCCTGGGCAGAAATTCAGGTTTGCTCAACCCCAGATGGTGACCACTAGGTCAGAATTATGCCACCTGTGCATAAGTCTAGTAACAATTAGTTATATCATTCTTCATCGCATTTGTTTTAACAAATGATTTATTTTATGCTAAAGGAAGGGTATAGTTTCATTTCCTGGATAACAGAAAATCTTTGAAAAATAGTGCATAATTTTCATAAGAATTTGCATTTTTTCTCATTTATGCTTGCCTTCTTTAATTCCTTGACACTCCACCAAAAGAGGGGAGGAAAACCCACAAAGGGAGAATAAGTGAAAGAAATGTATCTGTTTCCTTATTAATATTTGTAGGCATATTCATGGGAAGTATTTTCTTTGATATTTCTAATCGGAATAAGTGGGGATAGTTTTTCTCTCAATATACAGTATGTGTAAATATTAAAGGTCTTCTTTGACATTAATTAAAAGGTAAAGGCACAAAAGAGAATTCTGTATAAATATGATATTTACACAGTTTCTGAGAAATTATCATTGACTCTTTAAGATGGTTTTACTTAAATAACGTTTTTGTTTCCAATGTATATTTTAATTCATTATTATTAAAATACCAATAGAGTTACAGATGGTAACTGAAGTTAAATTGTGAGCATCGCCTTGATTACCAGAGTAAATTGTCTGTATATGGGGATTTGGAGCTTAAGGGATTCACTGTATTTATAGGTGAGATAAAATTCCTCTTAGCATTACGCACTTAATGGCCCACTTTGTTTAAAAGACATAAAGCAGGCGTTTTGTGTAATGCCTACAATGAGGCTTAGAAGTGTCAATTCATGCTTTTAGCTTCATTTGTTTTCTTACCTTGTTACCTATAATTTCACTTAGCAAACAACACAAATAAATACTATAATATTACTCTTGACTCTGACCCTATCCCCATTTTCCACAGTGAAATCCTAAAATATATATTACTCTAAAATGCACAGACCAAGAAACATGGCTCTATGAAATGAATCATGAAAGGAAGGTCAAACCTTCTCTGTCCTGACATCCGTCTCCACCATAAGGAAGTACTACTTGCCATTTGATTATCTGCTGGATACACACGGTTGTGCTCTTTGCCGTGGGAGGACAGAATTAAGTCAAGGACATAGACCCTAAGTTCAAGAAGCCAAGCATGTACTTTGGGTTGAAAGACAATCAATTAATTTGTATAAAGCTCCTAATCTGTATGATCAGTTACGTGCAGGAGACCTTTTGCTTGGGATCCAGGAATCCTGGGTCCTCTTTTCCCTTCACTGTGAATTGCTCTCATTTTTACCTTTATGTGTTTCAGAGTCCTCCACTGCAAACGGCAGAGGTAACTGTTCCTTTTTTCAATCAACAGAGTTTAACTGGGCACATTCTAGGTGTCAGAGTTTCTGTCAGGCTTTCAAGATAGCAAAAGCAATTTTAACCAATTCCTCTACCATAGTAGAGATGGACACACTCCTCACTGCTTCACAGTGGTGACTGGTAATGGATAGGGGTGTAGACAGGGCATCACAAAGGGGTCTGGTCCTATCCAGGGATTAACAAGATGGCTCTGGAATTTTTTCTTGGCTTTAAAAGTCATTCTATTTAAGATTTTAGGAAAGAGGTTTAGAGGTACTGACCTTCACTTATAAGTTGCTTGCTAGGAATTTGTCATAATCAAACCCACTAAGACAATAACAGTCCTTTGACCACCTGACGCAAAGAGCCAACTCATTAGAAAAAGCCCTGATGCTGGGAAAAACTGAAGGCAGGAGAAGGGGAAAAGAGAGGATGAGATGACTGGATGGCCTCACTGCCTCAATGGACATGGGTTTTGAGCAAACTCCGGGAGATGGTGAAGGACAGGGAAGCCTGGCATGCTGCAGTCCATGGGGTCACAAAGAGTCAGACACAACTGAGCGACTGAACAACAACAAAACAAGAACAAGGAAGCATCAGTTCAGTTCAGTTCAGCCGCTCAGTCGTGTCCGACTCTTTGCGACCCCATGAATTGCAGCACGCCAGGCCTCCCTGTCCATCACCATCTCCCGGAGTTCACTCAGACTCGAGTCCAAGGAAGCATAGGTAGCCATAATTCTTTCCGGCCTCTGGGGCAGCCCCCCTTTCTAGGTGGCCAACAGTCACTGTGGTACAGCCAGGGGTAGACATCATTCATTCTGGATGGGTCAGCAACCTACAAGTTTCTCTGTTCTTTTCACACTCCATTCAGTGTCCAAACTGAACATGACTGAAGTCTGTGTGACTCTGTATACATTGTCTGTCTGAACATTTGATTCCCATCGCTAAAATGATGGCAGAAATGCATCAAAGACTGTCAAGGGCCAGTCTCCTAGTTGATTGTCTTATGTGAGTTTAGCTCTTTCCTCCTTGGTTTTTTTTTAAGAACAACTGTACACGAACATCCCATAATTAGCCCAAACACAATGGCTCCAAAATATACTTGCCCAGCAATAAGTTCATCTTACCCAGCAATAAGTTCATCTCTAGCATTTTTCTAGCAGAAATAGAGTCCAATTGTAGAGAACAAACTTACGGTTACCAAACAGGAAAGACAGAGTGGGATAAATTGAGAAATTGGGACTGACATAAATATACTACTATATTTAAAATGCACTTCCCTTGTGGCTCAGCTAGTAAAGAATCCGCCTGCAAAGCGGGAGACCTGGGTTTGATCCCTGGGTTGGGAAGATCCCCTGGAGAAGGGAAAGGCTACCCACTCAGTATTCTGGCCCGAACAATTCCATGGATTGTATGCATCTTGATGAGAGTGAAAGAGGAGAGTGAAAAAGCTGGCTTAAAATCAAACATTCAAAAAACTAAGATCATGGCATCCGGTCCCATCACTTCACAGCAAATAGATGAAGAAATGATGGAAACAGTGACAAACTTTATTTTGGGGGGCTCCAAAATGACTGGAGATGGTGACTGCAGCGATGAAATTTAAATACACTTGCTCCTTGGAAGAAAAATTATGACCAACCTAGACAGCATATTAAAAAGCAGATGTTACTTTGCCAACAAAGGTCCATCTAGTCAAGGCTATGGTTTTTCCAGTAGTCATGTATGGATGAGAGAGTTCAACTATAAAGAAAGCTGAGTGCCGAAGAATTAACACTTTTGAACTGTGGTCTTGGAGAAGACTCTTGAGAGTCTCTTGGACTGCAAGGAGATCAAACCAGTCCATCCTAAAGGAGAGCAGTCCTGGGTGTTCATTGGAAGGACTGATGTTGAAGCTGAAACTCCAATACTTTGGCCACCTGATGTGAAGAGCTAACTCATTTGAAAAGACCCTGATGCTGGGAAAGATTGAAGGCAGGAGGAGAAGGGGATGACAGAGGATGAGATGGTTGGATGGCATCACTGACTCGATGGAGAGTAGTTTGAGCTGGTGTGCTGCAATCCATGGGATAGCAGAGATTCGGACATGACTGAGTGACTGAACTGAACTGAACTGATGTATAAAATATATAAAATAGATAACTAATGAGAACTTACTATATATCATAGGGAACTCTATTTGATGCTCTCTGGTGACCTAAATGGAGGGAAATCTAAAACAAGAGGATATATGTATACACATGGCTAATTTACTTTGCTGTACAATAGAAACTAACACAACATTGTAAAGCAACTACACTCCAATAAAAGTCAGTAAAAAACGCAGATCAAATAGAAAAATATATACATACTTACCTAAATATTTTTCCTCTCTGATTACTTCCTTTTCCCTACTGCCACTTATTTATTTTTTAATTCTCAGGTTAGGAATAGCATGTTCACACTTGATTGCTTTGCTTTATTTTTTTTATTATTACTTTTCTATTCTTAAATTTAATTTATCAGTGACGATCTAATTAAAAATGTTTCTTAAGCTCCTTAGATGGAAGCTGTATGATATACTACTCATATGTAAACTATAAAGTGTCATTTTGAGCAAGGATTTTTTTAAATTATAGTACTTAACATCAGGGACTATGTAAATTTCCCATAAATCTTTGTTTAGAGAAAAAGTGAAAGTTATAAGTCCTATTTTTCGTTGCCATTGCTTATAAAGATCTCTCAGATATATATTCACTTTACTTTTTTCCCCCATTCCCACTACTTGATCCTAACCCATGCTTTTAAATATCATGCTATGATTTTATAAGTCTGTTGAATTTACAGTGGGCTCTACTCTCAATGGTGGCTCAGATGGTAAAGCATCTGCCTATAATGTGGGAGACCCAGGTTCAGTCCCTGGGTTGGGAAGATCTCCTGGAGAAGAAAATGGCAACCCACACCCGTATTCTTGCCTGGAAAATTCCGTGGATGGAGGAGCCTTGTAAGCTACAGTCCATGGGTTGCAAAGAGTTGGACATGACTGAGTAACTTCACTTCATTCATTTCACTTCTACTCTCACTGAACCATTCTTTCTAATATACTGTTTTCAACGTATTTTCCTCAACAAGATGTATTAGGCAGGCCAGCCTTCAATTTTTCAGAAGTAGCATATGAAATGAAAGAACAAAAAGGAATCATTAACACAAAACAGGTCCAAACTGAGCCTAAGGTAGTGCCACTGATGCAATTGGTGGGGGAGTGGGGGGTGGGGGGGCGTGGGGGGGTGGGAGGAGGGAGAGTGCTCACAGATGTCAAAGAGTCAGAGGGTAACATCCAAAGAGTAGGGGTCAGGCATACGGAGCTTATTTTTGGGATAAGCTTTGGTCAGGGGACCATATCCTCCAAAATAATCACTTAAGATTGTCAAATTCAAGTATGCTAAACCTACTAAATCTTTAGATTATGAATTGTCCTTCTTAACTGAATTATCTAGAAGTTGTAAAATCTTTGCTGGGTGGAAAAGGTAAAATTAATAATGAAAAGGCTTAGAGATTTCTGAAATATGAGAAGCTGAGATTGGTGGCTAGATTACTTGAGAAAGTTTTAAAAGAGACTGATAAAATAACAGGAAATCTTTGAGGAAATAAAAGTTTATCTATTTAGAAACTTCTTAAATTCAACTTTGTTTCTATATACTCCTGTACTGCTCTTCCCATCGCCATCCATCAATATTCCATGCAATAAACAGACAAACAAAAAGACACACACAACACACACCATTATAAAGTAGTGTCAACTCAGAGTTTTGGGGGTTTTTAAACAAAGCTAAATACATGAACCAATGGGATGTATATAATAATATCATAGGTGAAATGGGAAAAAAAATAAGATTAAAAGTTTTAAAAATTACAAGAAAATATATTCTTACTTAGCACATTGTTCAAATGATTATGCATAGGATTTTAAAATGAAGGAAAGGCAACAAGTTGAGAATTTCATAAAGATAATGCTTCCATCAATTCATTGCTAATCTGAGTTGAAAATCTCTTTCCTTGGCTGAGTCTTTCTCAGTGGATATCTGTTCTTTTTTGAATATGGTGGAGCTAAACTTCCGATAGGTAATTAGGATCCTGCATTGAATTGTTCAAAATTACACTGAAAACCCTGGTTATTCAAGAAACCACAATCTTCACATGCAGTTTGATCAACCCATATACATTCCTCCTCGTCTCTAATGGGTCTAAGCATAGTGTCCCTAAAGGAAACACTACAAACTCTGTGTGTCACCAATCTATTCATTAGAATTTAGGAAAAATGCTTGATTGAAAAGATAGGGCTTGAGTTGGGGAATCGCCAGCTGGCTGATATCACAACCACATGAGGGTCAATGCCAACCATTTATGAGTGGATGTGATAAACATGCACTGATAATATGAACAAATATTGATTCTTACTGGTCTTTGTAGTTGAGAAAATGATGCCAGCTCAGGGACAGCAACAGTGGTACTTCAAGATCATAACCGAGCTGTGTGTGTGTGTGTGTGTGTTTGTGTTCTGAAGTAGTTGGAGACTGCAGTATATTTGGAAAAAGGCAGACATTGGATTCCAGCCCAGTTTGAATTCAGATTCTAACTCTGCAGCTTGCTAATTATATGCCCTTTGGGAACTTGTTTAATCTCAGTCTTCTGTATGTATAATGGGGATCATAACTATATCCAGGCTTGTTATGAGAACAAAAAGAGACAATTCATGTTAAATATTTAACCCATGGCACATAACTGGATGCACATTAGTTCCCTCTATTTTATATCCTTTATTCTTCCTTAGATTCAAGCTCATCAACTCCAGTCATTGCTTAATAAAAGATCTTTCTTATACCCTCTATTATATGTTTTTGACTTTGTCCATCCTGCTGGTTTTAACACTGTGTTTCATCAGCTTTTCAGGGTACCTAGTATGATTCTGCACCAGGAGCTATCCTGTTTATGCATTACTAGACTCCAAGATCAAACACAGTGCACTTTCTAAGTTTTATGCATATTTTTAATTGGATGCATTTAATAGTTCTTAAGCACAAAGTGCCAGGCATTATGCTATCTGGTCCATAAACTAATGAGTCTATGGTGAACAGGAAGCACACCTCTTACATAACATTATGAGGGATGAAGCTGTAGAAAATACTTGCATTTCTTTCTAGTACTTATATGTTATTTATTAAAAAACTTGTGACACACTAAGCAGGGCCCTCTGTGTTTTTCTGTTTGGATTTTAAGCTTAAAAAGCTTAGAAGCACTGCTTTGGGTGAGACAGTCACATCAATTTGTATTTTAGGAAGTTGGTGTACACATGTGCACATCTGGGGTGAGGATAGGGTAGGAGAATGAGGGTAAAACCCTGCTGACATGAAGACCCAATCAAACCCTATAATAAAGAAGAAAGTAAAAAGGCCTGAAGTGAAAAACTGGAATTTGAGATAAGGAGAAGGTATGACAATTTGGTTACCTAAGAATCATCAATGCCTGTTGATTTGAAATGCAGGTAAAAATGAAGGATCATGTCAAGATTTCTGGTTTTAATGAATCTGTCTCTATTGTTATCCCAGAGACTTGGGAAGTTGAGAAATCAATTTCTAAAATTAACACATTTAAATCAAACGAAAGAGAGATGATGAATGAATCATAGATCAAAATGATTTCCAAATGATACATAGACTTCTCACCTTTCTTTTAGATAAATATAATGAGTAGTATCAGGGGAGTACTATATATATATCTCAGATGGCAAGTATAAGATGTTATAAAGAGATGCATTTTTAAAATATTCTTTTCCACTGTGTTTATCACAAGGTATTAAAAATAGTTCCCTGTGTTATACAGCCAGATCTTGTTTTTTATCCACTCCCTATATAATACTTTGCATCTGCTAATCTCAAATTCCCAATCCACCCCACCCCCACCCCACTCCCTCTTGACAGCTGCAGATCTGTGCTTTAGGTCTGCAAATATATTTCTGTTTCATGAATAAGTTCATTTAGGTCATATTTTAAGTTCCACATATAAGAGATGTCATAGGACTTTTGGACTTTGTGGGAGAGGGAGAGGGTAGGATGGTTTGGGAGAATAGCATTGAAACATGTATACTATCATGTAAGAAATGAATTGCCAGTCTTTGTTTGATACAGGATACAGGATGCTTGGGGCTGGTGCACGGGGATGATCCAGAGAGATGATATGGGGTGGGAGGTGGGAGGGGGGTTCAGGATTGGGAACTCATGTACACTCGTGGCTGATTCATGTCAATGTATGGCAAAACCAATACAGTATTGTAAAGCAAAATAAAGTAAAAATAAATTTTTTTTAAAAAAGACATGAATTCATTAAAAAAAAAAGAGAGAGAGAGAGAGATGTCATATAATATTTGTGTTTATCTAGTTAATTTTCCTTGGTATAATCCCTGGATTCATCCACGTTGCTGCACATAGCCTTATTTCCTTCTTTTTATGGCTGAAAAATACTCTATTGTTTACATGTAGAACATTATCTCTATTCATTTGTCCCTTTAGGTTGCTTCCATGTCTAGGCTACTGTAAATAGTGTTTCTGTGAACATTTCTGCTTTATTGACTAGGCCAAAGCCTTTGACTCTGTCGATCACAAGAAACTGGAAAATTCTGAAAGAGATGGGAATACCAGACCACCTGACCTGCCTCTTGAGAAATCTGTATGCAGGTCAAGAAGTAAAGTTAGAACTGGACATGGACAACAGACTGGTTCCAAATAGGAAAAGGAGTACATCAAGGCTGTATATTGTCACTCTGCTTATTTAACTTATATGCAGAGTACATCAAGAGAAACGCTAGGCTAGAAGAAGCACAAGCTGGAATCAAGACTGCTGTGAGAAATATCAATATCCTCAGATATGCAGATGACAGCATCCTTATGGCAGAAAGTGAAGAACTAAAAAGCCTCTTGATGAAAGTGAAAAGAGGAGAGTAAACACACAGTCAGAGTTGGCTTAAAGCTCAACATTCAGAAAACTAAGATCATGGCATCTGATTCCATCACTTCATGGCAAATAGATGAGGAAACAGTGGAAACAGTGACAGATTTTATTTTGGGGGGCTCTTAAATCACTGGAGATGGTGACTGCAGCCATGAAATTAAAAGATGCTTGCTTCTTGGAAGAAAAGGTATGACCAACCTAGATATCACATTAAAAAACAGAGACATTACTTTGCCAGCAAAGGTCCATTTAATAAAAGCTATGGTTTTTCAATAGTCATGTATGGATGTGAGAGTTCGGCTATAAGGAAAGCTGAGCACTGAAGAATTGATGCTTTTGAACTCTGGTGTTGGAGAAGACTCTTGAGAGTCCCTTGGACTGCAAGGAGATCCAACCAGTCCATTCTGAAGGAGATCAGGCCTGGGTGTTCATTGGAAGGACTAATGTTGAAGCTGAAACTCAAATACTTTGGCCATCTGATGCAAAGAGCTGACTCATTTAAAAAGACCCTGATACTGGGAAAGATTGAAGGCAGGTGGAGGAGGGGATGACAGAGAATAAGATGGTTGGATGGCATCATCAACTCGATAGACATGAGTTTGAGTGAACTCCGGGAATTGGTGACGGACAGGGAGGGCTGGCATGGTGCAGTCCATGGTGTCACAGAGTAGGACATAACTGAGCAACTGAACTGAACTGAACTGATGCTGGGAAAGACTGAAAGCAGGAGAAGAGGACGACAGAGGATGCGATGGTTGGATGGCATCACTGACTCGATGGACATGAGTTTGAGTAAACTCTAGGATTTGGTGATGGACAGGGAAGCCTGGAATGCTGTAGTCCATGGGGTCGCAAAGAGTCGGACACAACTGAAAGATTGAACTGAATTGAACATTGGGGTATAAGTAAGAAATTGCAGTCTTCACTGCCGAAAGAGAGGTGAGTGATGAGCACTCTTCAGGAAAAAGGAACTATTCCATTGACCTGAGGTGGGTAGTTTTTCATGCCTTCAAAATGAAACTCTATTTCCTTGCTTCTATGTATCTCTTCATGATCAGACACATGGTTACTTTTCTTCTGACACTCTTTACTCCTCAATCCATGCTCAGACTTGCCAAATTCCTGGCAGCTTTCAGAGAATGCTGTGCTACCCCTCTGGGCCCCTCTATATGTGACTCTATCCTGAATGCCTCCCAAATTGCCTTCTTTTTGCCCAATCACCAACCCTAATCCCCGCACAGTGTGTAGGTGCTCCCAGAAACATGCCTTGATCCCTCTAGACAGAGAGAACCACTTTCTCTTTCTGATGTCTTATGCAACACTTACTAGGAGGAACATCACAATGATGATGTTTATCACATCATCATTTTGTTTTGATGATTTTATAACACATCAGACCCCCAGCTTTTTGCAAGAAGGACCATGCCTTACTTATCTTTCTAATGTCATCACTGTTCACAATGATGATCACAGATCAGTTGCTCAGTCATTACATATTAAGTAAAATTTTGGATAAATGGAGGATAGTCCTATATTGGGATTGAAAATACGGGCAGGTATAGAGCAGTTTTCTAAAACTGGAACTCTCAAGGCCATGCTATAGAGACCTGCTTGACCACATCACATGGTAGGAAAATCAAGACTGTGAGTTATTACAGGGTATTATATTCAATACACTGTGATAAACCATATGGAAAATAATATTAAAATAAAGACTGTATATGTGTATAATTGAATCAGTTTGTTGTATGGCAGAAATTAATACAATATTCTAAATCAACTAGACTTCAATGAAAAAATTAAAAATAAACTCTGTGAGTTGTGAGTGTTTAAAGTGAATCTTGATGAATCATCATTGCTATTTTTAATATGTGTATGATTTCCAAATACTGACTTTATTTGATCTTGGGGAAAAAAACATTTCAGGTAGGTAGGTCAGTCTTAAGGGTGACTGTATGACAAATGAGGGCACAGTTATCGGCATCACAGAGGTATTAGCTGGGAAGGCAAATTACCTGGTCTAACCTCAAAACCCCCTGTTATCCGCAGGTAAAATAAACCAAGGCTCTGAGAGTGTTGAGGATAAACCTTAACACGTGGAGGTGGTGGTGGGAGGGGAGCAGGGAGAGTTGACTGTGTAAGCCTACTGAGGGTCCAAGCTCTGACCCTCAGGAGTGGAGTGTGAAGCAGAATGAAAAGGGTCCAGCTCTGGGTCCCAGCATGCTGCTTGCATAGTCTGTCATCCTAAGGACCAACTTGGTGAATCCAGGCAAATCCATTCCCTTTTCTGTGCAAAAACTTCCTCCTTGGAAATGGCACTGATAGCATCTATTCTCTAAAGGGGAGATGTGACAAATTAGGAATATTATGAGACACCAAGAAAAAGAACAGTGTTTGGCATATAAGAATGGCTCAATTAATGAGGCAAAATGTACTAATGATCTACATTAACTTAGATATTAACTATAACATTATAATGATGACTATCCTTAAAGATTTTTGAGTAAGGAAATTACATTTTGAGTGTACACAAATTTGAATTCTGAAATTGAGAAATGAAAATACTTTCAGTTCCCAATTACCATTCCCCTTAATTTATCAGTAGGCCTCTCTTTGTCTGGTTTTCATATTTGGGGGATGGAAACTAGGCTGACATGACCAATAAATGGTATGGGTGGCCCCATCTGACCAGCTGTTTCTCTAAAATTGAGATGAATGGTTTGGCTTTATGTTTTTCCCTCTTATAAAAAGACTTTTCTCACTAAAGGGAGGGAACTAGGCATAGTTCAGGGCTAAGTCCCAAATCTGGCCCTTTTGTTCTGGGTATCCTTGGAAGAAAAGTTATGACCAACCTAGATAGCATTTTCAAAGGCAGAGACATTACTTTGCTGACTAAGGTCCATCTAGTCAAGGCTATGGTTTTTCCTGTGGTCATGTGTGGATGTGAGAGTTGGACTGTGAAGAAGGCTGAGCACTGAAGAATTGATGCTTTTGAACTGTGGTGTTGGAGAAGACTTGAAGGTCCCATGGACTGCAAGGAGATCCAACCAGTCCATTCTG
The DNA here is from genome assembly GCF_032405125.1 of Capricornis sumatraensis. NCBI lineage: Eukaryota > Metazoa > Chordata > Mammalia > Artiodactyla > Bovidae > Capricornis > Capricornis sumatraensis. The sequence continues at coordinate 120,554,292 of NC_091071.1, read as the reverse complement.
AAGGAGATCAACCTTGGGATTTCTTTGGAAGGAATGATACTTAAGCTGAATCTCCAATACTTCGGCCACCTCATGCGAAGAGTTGATTCATTGGAAAAGACTGTGATGCTGGGAGGGATTGGGGGCAGGAGGAGAAGGGGACGACAGAGGATGAGATGGCTGGAGAGCATCATGGACTCGATGGACATGAGTCTGAGTGAACTCCAGGAGATGGTGATGGACAGGGAGGCCTGGCGTGCTGCAATTCATGGGGTCGCAAAGAGTCGGACACGACTGAGTGACTGAACTGAACTGAACTGATTCTTGTGTATGCTCTTACTCAAACAAATTTGATCCCAGCGAAGGCTCTAGAGAGAAGGCAATTTAATGCATGCATATAAACATTAATTATTCTGAGATCCTCAGATTATCAGGTTCAATTTTGGAAATGCTACCTTTTATAGAACTCAGTAAAAATCCTGGATATAATTTACTGGATCAAACTCTAGAGAATATTTGCTCATCAGAAGACAGAGGGAGGGGAAAGTTACACTAGGAAAATGTATTTCACCGAATGTTTCTGTGGTCCAGAGATCCTTCCCATTTGTTAGCAAATATGGCCTTACAGGACCCTGTGAAATGACCCACCAGGCACTCAAATATAATGATTTTTTGAGACATTTCAGGCCTCTAGATAATGATTTTTGGGGAACAGGCTAAAAATAAAAGCTGTTTCAGGCAAAATGCTTCAGAATGTTCTACTTTTCCTTATAAAATGCTCTTCTTGCTCATCCTGAATTACTGTTGTGATTCTTAAGCAAACGTTGGCTATAGCTGTGAAGACATAAAATGCTATAAATGTTATATGAACATGTCCAGGTATTTGGTGCTGTAATTTAAAAGCATCAATAAAGTGTGAGTTGTGTTCAGAGTTTGCAAATCTGTCACGGTCAGATGAGTTCAATTTCCATTCTTCCAATATCCAACCCTTCAAATTATGCAAGAACAGATTAAAAATAGCAAGAAAATACAATGTATTGTGTTCACTAAATATCTCCCATTTTGGAAGAAATTTTTAGCAATCAAATAACATGAGAAAAAGCACACTGAAAAGCAATTATAATTTCATTTCATTGCTGGAGACAGTAAGTGGTGTATCTCAAAACTGTGATATCTCAAAACTGTGAGCAAAGATTAATGGAGATGAAGGGAGTAGTAAGTGCCCATGAACCAAGACATTTAACTTTAATGTCATTGTCAAACATGAGAAGTCATCGTTTCAAGTGATGAAATGCTATGAAATGCTATCCGCTGCTATTTTTTCTTCTTCTTCTTCCCTCCTCCCCCCTTAACATTGTACTTTGCAAGCTGAATGGACCTGACAAGGAGTCAGTTTGAACGTTAAGTGTTCTCTTCCTGAGCAAGGTTAAGTTTAGCTTTGATGACAGCACAGCTTGGAAATCTTCTGCCAAGCATTTCCTCTGGGCAAGGAGGAGAGGATTTTCACATTCTCTGTCAGCTTTAGCTCTATCTCAAGTGGTTATGAGTCAAGCCTTGGAAGAGAAAAGACAGAATGAAGAATATAAAACCTTGGATGAGTAGCATTGGTCTGAGAGTTCCAGAGAGAATTTTTCAAGTGCATTTTTGATGAACTAGGTCACAGAGTCTAGTTTCTTAGAGTCGGTATAATGTGTTTGGGAAGGCATTCTGGTTTGTTTAAATTAAATTTTAATTGGAAAGCAAATTTAGTGTACTAGTAAGATGTGAATGTATGCCATTCGATACTAAATATTATGTTTGCCAGGCAGACTTGGACTGAACTTACATGAATAGTGACAAGTTAAAAAAAATAATTATTGGCCCAAGTTTGAACTTAAACTTGGATTGGATAGTACCTTTATTGCTGTGCCTATGCTTTTAAAAGAGGTGGAACCTGGTGAAGTTTTACTGCGGTCATCTTCCTGTAATACTTAACACCATTCCAACATCCTCATGGCTTTTATCACCTATTTTGGTTTACGCACCTAATTTTTATTTTTTGGGAATCTCCTTGGAACAGTATTTCTCAATTATTATTAACAGCATGAATTACAAGGGGGTCTTGATAAAATGCAGATTCTGATTCAAGAATAAGTTCCCAAATGTCTCCTCCTGGTGGTCCATGAGCCACACATGTGGATTAGAAAAGCTTTTACCACTGGTGACCTCTCTCTTCACAGTGAAATGAAGTGAAAGTCACTTAGTCGTGTCCAACTCTTTGCAATCCCATGGACTATACAGTCCATGGAATTCTCCAGGCCAGATTACTGAGTGGGTAGCCATTCCCTTCTCCAGGGGATTTTCCCAACCCAGGGATTAAACCCAGGTCTCCCACATTGCAGGTGGATTCTTTACCAGCTTAGACACCAGGGAAGCCCTCTCCCTTCTAGGCTTCTCTTGTTTCATATTTCATGTAACTGCCTCACTGGTCCAACTTAAACCTCTGGCATCTGACTAACTCTTGTGGTAGCACACAGGGAGAGCTTGGCAAAACAGTCCCAGTGCCATGGTGGAGGAAAGAAGGATGACAGAGAAGAAACAATTGTTATCAGGGTGGGCATCATATGGGCAGATTCTTTTCCTGTCACAAAGTGTATTGCAATGAGGCCACATATAAACCATCCTAGTTCCCACACCTGTCAACACGATCACATGTGGTGTACTAAATCACATCAGTCCTGTCCAACTCGGTGAAACTCTATGAACTGTATCTCACCAGGCCCCTCTGTCCATGGGATTCTCCAGGCAAGAATACTGGAGTGAATTTCCATGCCCTCCTTGAGGGGATCTTTCCAACCCGGTGATCAAACCTTCAATCCCTTTGTGTCTCCTGCTTTGACAGGTGAGTTATTTACCACTAGCCCCACCTGGGAAGCCCTGCCAACATGATCACAGCACATGTCTATTTTTGAATATAGACAATGGGCCATGGTGACAGGTGACTTATAAAAATTAATTCATTGACTCTTCAATACTAATTATGAGTTAGGCATTATTACTCTGGTTTTATAAAGAAATAGATTCAGAGCATTTAAGTAGCTTGTCCAAGGTCACAAAGCTAGGATTGGCACTAGATCTGTCCAACCCCTGTAGTCATTAACTACTTTATTACCGTCTTGCAGAATGGATCCAAGATACATCAGTCCATTCATTCTATTCGTTTGCTCTCAGCCTCTCAAACAATCTTGCAATCTTGGAATGTTTAGGAAAAAAGCAAGTAATTTCTCCATAAACTCTACCAAACAGTGTCAAAATATCTATCACAGTATATTCAAGCCAAACTTTAAGTATGTTACTCAGCAGAAAATAATGGTGTACACCAAAACTTCCAAAGGGAGATCCCATCCAGTTCCCTTTCAGACATTTTATTATGTGGAATTTGGAATTATCCTGAACACCTGCAAGACTATATCCCCAGGATCTACAGAACCAACAGGACACACAGAGGAAGGAAAAGAGAATGCTGTTCCACTTAGGGTTGTTTCCACCCCACTGTCTCTGCTCTTGGAACTGCAAGTAATTGTTCTCTTCTTCTTGAAATCTGGAATTTTGTCTTCCATGACACAGGAGATTTAAGTTCTCCCTGCCTTACTGAACTTTCTGGCTTTCAGGAGTTTACTTGGCTTGGGGACCTAGTTAATCTTGGCTGTGGACATTCAGATTCTGTCTGCCTTTGAACCATCTAGAATGCTGATGTGTAAACTCTGCTCCTCAAGCTGACCTTTCTATATTCCATATCCACAAGTCCAGCCCTCACCTGACCAGCTGGTTCCTCTCACAGACTCACATGAGAGTTTTTATTCTCTCTCAGCATGGCTGTGTGCTGCTGCAGAGACTTTGAGGAGATATCCCACATCCAAGGGCAAAGGATAAGCCCCAGAAAGATGGTTGGAGGGGTGAAATCACATTTAGAATCAAACCCCATACCCACCAGAGATGCTCAGAAGGTCAAACATATCTTGTGCACATCAGGACCCAGAGACCCCACAGAGACTGATACAGAACTATGTTTGGGTATCTCCTGAGGATATACGGGTCAGCACTGCTGTGGGGGCAGGGGCTCTGGGTGCAGTAGACCCGGGTATGGCATAAGCCCTCTTGGAGGAGGTTGCCATTAGCCCACCATAGAGCCACCAGAACTTACACAGGACTGGGGAAACAGACTGTTGGAGGGCACAAACAGAACCTTGTGTGCACCAGGACCCAGGAGAAAGGAGAAGTTATCCCACAAGAGATGGACCCAGACTTGCCCATGAGTGTCCAGGAGTGGAGGTATGGGTCAGCAGTGGCCTGCTGCTGGGTTGGGGGCACAGAGTGTAGCAGTTGCTGTATGGGACATTTCAAAGGAAGACATTATGTTCATCATCTCCACCATAGTTTGGCCTCAGGTCAAATAACAAGGAGGAAACACAGCCTCACCCTTCAAAAGAAAATAGGATTAAAGATTTACTGAGCTTGGCCCCACCAATCAGAACAAGACCCAGTTTCCTCTCAGTCAGTCTCTCCCATCAGGAAGCTTCCATAAGCCTCTTATCCTTCTCCATCAGAGGACAGAGAGACAAAACCACAACCACAGAAAACTAACCAATCTAATTACATGGACCACAGCCTTATCCAACTCAGTGAAACTATGAGTCATGCTGTGTTCAGTTCAGTTTAGTCACTCAGTCATGTCCGACTCTTTGCGATCCCATGAATCGCAGCACGCCAGGCCTCCCTGTCCATCTCCAACTTCCGGAGTTCACTCAGACTCAACGTCCATCGAGTCAGTGATGCCATCCAGCCATCTCATCCTGGGTCGTCCCCTTATCCTCCTGCCCCCAATCCCTCCCAGCATCACAGTCTTTTCCAATGAGTCAGTTCTTCGAATCAGGTGGCCAAAGTATTGGAGTTTCACCTTCAGCATCAGTCCTTCCAATTAATATTAAGGACTGATTTCCTTTAGGATGGACTGGCTGAATCTCCTTGCAGTCCAAGGGACTCTCAAGAGTCTTCTCCAACACCACAGTTCAAAAGCATCAATTCTTCGGCACTCAGCCTTCTTCACAGTCCAACTCTCACATCCATACACAACCACTGGAAAAACCATAGCCTTGACTAGATGGACCTTAGTTGGCAAAATAATTTCTCTGCTTTTGAATATGCTATCTATGTTGGTCATAACTTTTCTTCCAAGGAGTAAGTGTCTTTTAATTTCATGGCTGCAGTCACCATCTGCAGTGATTTTGGAGCCCCTCAAAATAAAGTCTGACACTGTTTCCACTATTTCCCCATCTATTTCCCATGAAATGATGGGACCGGATGCCATGATCTTCGTTTTCTGAATGTTGAGCTTTAAGCCAACTTTTTCACTCTCCACTTTCACTTTCATCAAGAAGCCTTTTAGTTCCTCTTCACTTTCTGCCATAAGAAAGTGGTGTCATCTGCATATCTGAATTTAGACCACTCAGGTATGACCTAAATCAAATCCCTTATGACTATACAGGGAAGTGACAAATAGATTAGATCTATTAGGGATTGGATCTGATAGACAGAGTGCCTTAAGAACTATGGACAGAGGTTCCTGACATTGTACAGGAGACAGTGATCAAGACAATCCCCAAGAAAAAGATATACAAAAAGGCAAAATAGGTGTCTGAGGAGGCCTTACAAGCAGCAACAGAAAGAAAAGAAGTGAAAGACAAAGGAGAATAGGAAAGATATACCCATTTGAATGCAGAGTTACAAAGAATAGCAAGGAGAAATAAGAAAGCCTTCCTCATTGATCAGTGCAAAGAAATAGAGGAAAACAATAGAATAGGAAAGACTAGAGATGTCTTCCAGAAAATTAGAGATAACAAGGGAAATTTTCATGCAAAGATGGGCACAATAAAAGACAGAAATGGTATGGACCTAATAGAAGCAGAGGATATTAAGAAGAGGTGGCAAGAATACACAGAAGAACTAGACAAAAAAGATCTTCATGACCCAGATAATCATGATCGTCTGATCATTCACCTAGTGCCAGACATCCTGGAATGTGGTCAAATGGACCTTAGGAAGCATCACTATAAACAAAGCTAGTGGAGATGATGGAATTTCAGTTGAGCTATTTCAAATCCTAAAGTTGATGCTGTGAATGTGCTGCACTCAATATGCCAGCAAATATGGAAAACTCAGCAGTGGCCACAGGACTGGAAAAGATCAGTTTTCTTTCCAATCCCAAAGAAAGGTAATACCAAAGAATGTTCAAACTACCACACAATTGCACTCATTTCACATGCTAGCAAAAAAAAAAAAAAAAAAAATGCTCAAAATTCTCCAAGCCAGGCTTCAACAGTATGGGCTTCCCTGGTGGCTCAGATGGTAAAGCATCTGCCTGAAATGCAGAAGACCAGAGTTCAATCCCTGGGTCAGAAAGATCCCGTGGAGAAGGAAATGGCAACCCATTCCAGTATTCTTGCCTGGAAAAACCCATGGTAGAGGAGCTTCAACAGTACGTGAACCCGTGAACTTCCAGATGTTCAAGCTGAATTTAGAAAAGTCAGAGGAACCAGAGATCAAATTACCAACATCCGTTTGATGTTTGAAAAAGCAGGAGAGTTCCAGAAAAACATCTACTTCTATTTTATTCACTATGCCAAAGCTGAAGAAGTGATGCTTTTGAACTGTGGTGTTGGAGAAGACTCTTGAGAGTCCTTTGGACAGCAAGGAGATCCAACCATTCCATCCTAAAGGAAATCAGTCCTTAATATTAATTGGAAGGACGGATGTTGAAGGTGAAACTCCAATACTTTGGCCACCTGATTCGAAGAACTGACTCATTGGAAAAGACCCCTGATGCTGGGAAAGATTGAAGGCTGGAGGAGAAGTGGATGACAGAGGATGAGGTGGTTGGATGGCATCACCTACTCAATGGACATGAGTTTGGGTAAATTCCAGGAGTTGGTGATGGACAGGGAGGCCTGGCGTGCTGCAGTCCATGGGGTCGGAAAGAGTTGGACATGACTAAGTGACTGAACTTAACTCATTATTTAACTTTATAGTACTGAAAAAATGCTGACATGAATACTGCATTTAAAAACCAAGGCCTTCCTTGGTGAGCTCTCAGAATGACCATTGTATTGTTTTTGTGAGGTTTGTGCTGACACTCACAACGTTTTTTCAGCATAGCTCTAGTGTCAATTTTGAATTATTACTGCAACAGTCATATTGAGAATAAGAAATTGAGAGAAGCCTCAGTCTAGAGCTAGAGGGACCATAAATGACTGGTAGAATATATTTTTCTATCTTGAGTCTCTTTTTATTTTTCAGTTGCTAAGTCATTTCCAACTCTTTGCAACCCCATGATTACAGCATGCCTAGCTATCCTGTCCTTCACTATCTCTTGGAGTTTGCTCAAACTTATGTCCATTGAATTGGTGATAGCATCCAACCTGTGTCACCCCTGCACTCAGTATTTCCAGCATCAGAGTCTTTTTCCAATGAGTCAGCTCTTTGCACTGGGTGGCCAAAATATTGGAGTTTCAGCTTCAGCCTCAGTCCTTCTAATGAACAGTCAGGCTTGATTTAAGATTGACTGGTTTGATCTCCTTGCTGTCCAAGGGACTCTCAAGAGTCTTCTCCAGCATCACGATTCAAAAGCATCAATTTCTCAGTACTCAGCTTTCTTTATGGTCCAACTCTCACATCCATATATGACTGGTGGAAAAACCATAGCTTTGACTGCATGGATCCTTGTTGGCAAAGTAATGTCTCTGCTTTTCAGTGTTCTCTCTAGGTTTGTCACAGTTTTTCTTCCAAGGAGCAAGCATTTTTTTAACTTCATGGCTGTGTTCACTGTCCACAGTGATTTTGAAGCCCAAGAAAATTAAATCTGCCACTGTTTCCACTTTCTCCCCATCTATTTGCCTTGAAGTGATGGGGCTTCATGCCATTATCTTAGTTTTTTGAGTGTTGAGTTTTAAGCTAGCTTTTGCATCTAGAGGTTCTTTAGTTACTCTTCACTTTCTGCTGATAGAGTGGTATCATCTTGATTTTAGAAACATTTTATTTACTTATTTATTTTAATTGAAGTGCAGTTGATTTATAATGTTGTAATTTCTGTGGTATAGCAAAGTTATTCAGTTATACGATTATATACATTCTGCTTCATATTCTTTTCCATTATGGTTTATCACAGGATATTGAATATAGATCCCTTTGCTATACAGTAGGACCTTGTTGTTTATCCATTCCCTATATAATAGCTTGCATCTACTAATCCCAAACTCCCAATCCATCCTTTCCCCACTTCCACTCACTCTTGGTAACCACAAATCTGTTCTGAGTGTCTGTGAGTCTATTGGAAAGAGTTTTAAATAATTATATTAATATTTTTCATATTAGCCTTCTTGGAAATTTGGGGCATGTATGTGATTAAGCTAATATTTAATTAGTATCAGACTATTTTACATTATGGCATACATCTTGAAGGTATGCTTCAGGAAGCTTCATTTAAAAAATGGTTCAAATCACAATTATGCAAACACCATTTTGGGGACAAAAAAATGGCAAAGCAAAACAGTATTAATAATAAGGTTAATGGACAGAGTTTACAATTCTTTGCCAAGTTGCATACATAAGATAGAAAAATACTATGGAATATGGCCTGAAAGTATTGCTTCTGTAAGCTTACATCACAGATATTTCAGAACAAAGCCAACTATACAAAGTCCTAATCTGTACCTAATCTGTCAGTTCAGTTCAGTTCAGTTCAGTCTCTCAGTCGTGTCCGACTCTTTGCGACCCCATGAATCGCAGCATGCCAGGCATCCCCATCCATCATCAACTCCTGGAATTAAAGCTCAACATTCAGAAAATGAAGATCATGGTATCCGGTCCTATCACTTCATGGGAAATAGATGGGGAAACACTAGAACCAGTGTCAAACTTTATTTTTTTGGGCTCCAAAATCACTGCAGATGGTGATTGCAGCCATGAAATTAAAAGGCGCTTACTCCTTGGAAGGAAAGTTATGAACAACCTAGATAGCATATTCAAGAGCAGAGACATTACTTTGCCGACTAAGATCCGTCTAGTCAAGGCTATGGTTTTTCCTGTGGTCATGTATGGATGTGAGAGTTGGACTGTGAAGAAGGCTGAGTGCCCAAGAATTGATGCTTTTGAACTGTGGTGTTGGAGAAGACTCTTGAGAGTCCCTTGGACTGCAAGGAAATCCAACCTAATCTGTACCTAATGTCAAATATGGTTTCCCTTCAGTACACATTCCTGAAGACCTTAATTACATTAATGTTTCCTGTTTTGGAACCAGGCTGTGGGTGGATCCTGTCACTTACTACATTACGTGATGGTTACTGACAATCTCTCTAACTAGACAGTGAATCTCAGAAGGAGCTCTATGCATTACTCTGTTCTATGGAGATACGAATACAGTGTAAATGGAGCAGGGTTTCAGATGCATGCCCTTGAATAACCTATTTAACCTCTCTGAACTTCATTTTCTTTGACACAGAATGAAACATATACCCTTATATAGTATGATTGTTTTGAGGAAAATTAAATATGGTCACATATAAAAGACTTAGCTTATTGTTAGACTTTTTTTTTCTCATTGAATGAAAAATTCTTTGAATTGTATAATGCTTTACAGTGTGGGGGAGGGGGCTTCCTGGTGGCTCAGATGTAAAGAAACTGACTGCAGTGCAGGAGACTGAGTTCGATCCTTGTGTTCGGAAGATCCCATTGGAAGGGAATGGCAATCCACACCAGTGTTCTTGACTGGAGATTTCATGTACAGACCATGGGGTCACAAAGTCGGACATAACTAAGCAACTAACACAATTTTCAATAGCTTTTTGCACATGATTTCATACCACCTCATAGTAACCATTAAAAAAAATTCCATGCCCCTTTACTGCCCCTCCTCCTCTTCCTTCTCTCCACTGGTAACCACTAGTTTGTTCTCTATATCTGTGACTCTGCTTCTTTTTTTTTTTTTTTTTAATTATTATCCTCACTAGTTTGCTGTGTGTGTGTATTTAGATTCCACATACAAGTGATATCAAATAGTTTTTCTTTTCCTCTATTTGACTTTTTCAATAAGCATAATATCTTTTAGGTCCATCCATGTTGTTGCAAATTTATAGAATTTCATTCTTTTTTATGGCTGGGTAATATTACAGTGTGGAGAAGGCAATGGCAACCCACTCTGGTACTCTTGCCTGGAAAATTCCATGGACGGAGGAGCCTAGTGGGCTGCAGTCCATGGGGTCACTAAGAATCGGAAATGACTGAGCGACTTCACTTTCACTTTTCACTTTCATGCATTGGAGAAGGAAATAGCAACCCACTCCAGTGTTCTTACCTGGAGAAGCTCAGGGGTGAGGGAGCCTGGTGGGCTGCCATCTATGGGGCTGCACAGAGTTGGACACTACTGAATCGACTTAGCAACAGCAGCAATATTACAGTGTATAGATATGTACCACATCTTCTATGTCCATTCATCTGTTGATGGGCATTTTCGTTGCTTCTATATCTTGGCTATTGTGAATAGTGTTGCTGTGAACATTGGAGTACATGTATCTTTTTGAATTAGTTTTTTAAATGTTTTTTTTTTTTTTTTTTTTTTTTCAGATACATACCAGGAGTGGAATTGTTGGGTCATATGGTAGTTTATTTTTAGGGTTTTTTTTTTCCCCCTAGAAATCTCAGTTTGTTGTAAAGATTTAGCAATTGTTTATTCTTTTTCTTTTTCAAGAGTCAGTGGTAGTGAAATATTTCCTGATCAGCTGATTGATTAATATAATTTTTATAATTATTGTAAATTGCTACCCTTTAATCTTGTTTATATCTTTCTCAACTAAGTTTATAAGTAGTGAATGTACCTGAGAGAGGATTCTGGCAGGTTCTTTCTGAAGACTTTGTTCTGTCACCCCAATTTAATGATCTTTAAAAATAATTATATCAATAGTAGACAATGTTTGCACTCTGATATCATGTAGAAGGCTAATATATGAGCCTTCTCCCTAGGATGCTGACTCATGGATGCAAATGCTTAAATTCTTTCCACTATGACAAAGGAAAATATCCAGTATAATCTTGCTGGAGTGCAATGGCTGAAAAGTATTTCAAGACATTCAATATTCTTTGGAAGAGGAGGAAACTTAGAAATCAACTAACTAAATCATTTCATATAAAATAGGATCAATATCACTGTATTTTATCAAAATTTGATCTTCCTCCATTGTTATTTTTTTTCATTAATAGTCATAAAGTTAAGACAAAGTTGTTTTTGTTTTTGTTTTGCCCAGCACTGCAAATAACATTAAATACTTACATTTGATGATCTGATTTTCCAAAGATAACAAATAATTTTTTAAAAATGAGACATTTTTAAATGATTGCTATAAGAGCCAATAATATTGAAATATAAATGGATCTGTATTCAATTCAATTCTCTGTTGATTATCCCCTGTATGGAAAATCACTTACCAGTCTCCACCTCTGTACCCTAGCCCAGGCTCCAAACAAAAGGAAGAAGAAAGAATGGAAAAAGATTAGAAAAAAAGAAAGAAGCAGAAACAGTGGAAAAGAAGGAAGAAAGGGAGGAAGAGGGGTAGAATAAAAGAAAAAGAAGCTATGGTTTCCCAAATTTAAATTTTCTCAGAAATTTCTGAATTTCAGGATCATTTGGAATTTTATAAAACAAAATGAAACTTAACCTTATAAAACTGAAAGTCAGTGTTAAATTATTCTGAAACTTAAAATTTTCAGTCAAAATTTATTTTTTCACCTGCCCACAGTCACAAGCTTAAATCTAGGTCAATCTTTTAAAGCTTTGTTTGTTTTTTGATCATGTGACTATTCAACATTTGTGAATATGTGAATATCCACATTTCTATTGAATTTAGGTTATTTTATGCTATACAAATACTTTTTAATAAACATCTTCATGTAAATGTGTGAGTATATCCAGAAATAAGAATTCTGGATAATAATATATGTGTATTTTAATTTTTGTCAGAAATTGTCATATTATTCTTCAAAGTGATTGTGTCAATTTACATCCACTGCTAGCAATATAAGAAAACTTTTCTTCCTCCCACATATTTCTGAACACTTGATATTGTAGATGTTTTATTTTTACCAACATGTCAGGTAAGTAGTGTTTCCTAGATTATGGGAGGGTGTCTTTTTAATATTCTATTGACCATCTAAATTTCTTCTTGAATGAGGTGACTATTTCTACTTTTTCCCAATTTTTGTTTGCTTTTCTTTTTTTGTTGTTTATTGTGTTGTTTGTTTTATCTTGTTAATTTTCAGAAGTTTATCATATATTCTGAATGCTAATTTGTTGGCATATTATATAGTCAGAATATCATTTTATCCTGTCTTTACTTGCTTTTAACTTTTCATTAGACTCACATTTCCTCAGATTTCAGGCTAATTCTGATTCTAACTGGAGTTTCTCACCATAGAGCAAGCATTATCTTTAACAATGAACAACTGAAAGCATTCTTGTAGTATTATTTCTAAGACATGCATGGCTGTCATGGACAATTCTTACTCCACAAAAAGCCCAGTTATAATAGTGTGGAAAGAAAAAGAAATAAAAATTTTGATCATTGGAAAGGAGAGAGCAAAAGTCTCATTATCTTCCAGTGATATGATTGTAAACTTAGAAAACCCTAAACCATCTAGAAAGAAATTATTAGAACTAATAAGAGCATTAGTCAAGTTGCTAGAAGAAAAATCAATGTATAAAAATCAATTTTGTTTATAAACCCCAGCAACAAATAATTGATAATATGATTTTAAAAACAAAATTTATAGTAGTATCAAGAGTCTTGGAATAAATCTAATAAAGTATGTAGAAAATTATAAAATGTTTAAAAGGCATTTTAAAAGACCCAAATAAATGGAAAAGAATTCATTATATCTGAATATGAAGGCTTAATATTGCAAAATTGGTGATTGTCATTGTCCCTAAATAGATCTATAAATTTATTCAAACATTAATCCAAACTCCACATCTGAATGTTTTTGCCTTTTTTCCCTCTCTTCTCCTCTACCCTTCCTTTTTTAAACTCTAATAAGCTAATATATCACTTCATGGGAAATAGACAGGGAAACAGTGGAAACAGTGGCAGACTTTATTTTTGGGGACTCCAAAATCACTGCAGATGGTGATTGCAGCCATGAAATTAAAAGACGGTTACTCCTTGGGAGGAAAGTTATGAGCAACCTAGATAGCATATTCAAAAGCAGAGACATTACTTTGGCAACAAAGGTCTGTCTAGTCAAGGCTATGGTTTTTTTCCAGTGGTCATATATGATGTGAGAGTTGGGCTGTCAAGAAAGCTGGGCGCCGAACAATTGATGCTTTTGAACTGTGGTGTTGGAGGAGACTCTTGAGAGTCCCTTGGACTACAAGGAGATCCAATCAGTCCATTCTGAAGGAGGTCAGTCCTGGGAGTTCTTTGGAAGGACTGATGCTAAAGCTGAAACTCCAATATTTGGCCACCTCATGTGAGGAGTTGACTCATTGGAAAAGACTCTGATGTTGGGAGGGATTGGGGGCAGGAGGAGAAGGGGACGACAGAGGATGAGATGGCTGGATGGCATCACCGACTTGATGCACATGAGTTGAGTCAACTCCAGGAGTTGGTGATGGACAGGGAGGCCTGGCATGCTGCAATTCATGGGGTAACAAAGAGTCAGACACGATTGAGTGACTAAACTGAACTGAACCGAAAGCTTATTTAGAAGAGTGGAGACCCCAAAATGTGCAAGATTTTTCCAACGAAGAAAAAAATGAGTGCCCTGGTATCTGTAAATGCTTATTAAATATCTGTTATAATTAAGACAGTGTGAGTACTGGCATTAGGAAGAACATTACCAATGCAAAAAATAAGTTAATAAGTAGAAAACCAATCAGTCATCAATCAACTAGTCACACTCCCAGAAATATATGGGCACTTGATTCATTATAGAACTGCTGCTATGGATCAGTAAGGAAAGAATAGATTTTACAACAAATGATGTTGAAAGAATTATCCATTTGGATATATATGAAATTGATGAACCTCTACTTACTCCACACACAAAATAATACATCACCTAACAGAAGCAGAAGATATTAAGAAGACATAGCAAAATACACAGAAGAACTGTACAGAAAAGGACTTAATGACCCAGATAACCATGACGGTGTGATCACTCACCTAAGCCAGAAGTCTTGGAATGCAAAGTCAAGTGGGCCTTAGGAAGCAGTCCTACAAATAAAGGTAGTGGAAGTGATGGAATTGCAGCTGAGCTATTTGATATCCTAAAAGATGATGCTGTTAAAGTGCTACCCTCACTATGCCAGCAAATTTGGAAAATCCAGCAGTGGCCACAGACTGGAAAAGGTCAGTATTTATTCCATTTCCAAAGGAAGGCAATGCCAAAGAATATTCAAACTACTACACAGTTGCACATTTCACCTGCTAATAAAGTAATGTTCAAAATCCTTCAAGCTAGGCTTCAACAATACATGAACTGAAAGCTTCCAGATATATGAGCCTGATGTAGAAAAAGTAGAGGAGCCAGAGATCAAATTGCTAACATCTGTTGGATCATAAAAAAGCAAGGGAATTCAAGAACACATCTACTTCTGCTTCATAAACTATGCTAAAGCCTTTGACTGTGTTGCTTACAGCAAACTGGAAACTTCTTAAAGAGTTGGGAATACCAGACCACCTTACTTGTTTCCTGAGAAACCTGCATGCAGATCAAGAAGCAATAGTTAGAACTGGACGTGAAACAACAGACTGGTTCAAAACTGGGAAAGGAGTACATCAAGGCTGTATAATGTCACCCTGCTTATTTAACTTATATGCAAAGTACATCATGCAGAATGCCAGGCTGGATGAAGCACAGGTGGAATCAAGATTGTGGGAGAAATATCAACAACCTCAGATATGCAGATAATACCAGTCTTATGGAAAAAAACAAAACAAAAAGGAACTAGAGAGCCTCTTGATGAATGTGAACGAGGAGAGTGAAAAAGCTGGCTTAAAATTCAATTCAAAAAAACGAAGATCATGGCATCTGGTCCCATCATTTCACTGCAAATAGATAGGGAAAAAGTGGAAAGAGTGACAGATTTTCCTTTTGGGGGTCTCCAAAATCACTGCAGATATTGACTGAAGCCATTAAATTAAAAGACACTTACCACTTGAAAGTAGAACCATAACAAACCTAGATAGCATAATAAAATCAGAGACATCGTTTTGCAGACAAAGGTTCATATAATCAAAGCCATGTTTTTTCCAGCAGTCATGTATGGATAGATGTGAGATTTGGACCATAAAGAAGGTTGAGTACTGAGTAATTGATTCTTTTGAATTATGGTGCTGGAGAAAACTCTTGAGAGTCCCTTGGACAGCAAGGAGATCAAATCAGTCAATCCTAAAGGAAATCAACCATGAATATTCATTGGAAGGACTGATGCTGAAGCTGAAGCTCTAATACTTTGGTCACCTGATGTGAAGAGCCAACTCACTGGAAAAGACCCTGATGCCGGGAAAGACAGAGGGCGAGAGGAGAAGGGGGCAACAGAAAATGAGATGATTGGATGGTATCATCGACTCAATGGACATGAGTTTGAGCAAACTCTGGGAGATAGTGAATGACAGGGAAGCCTGAAGTGCTGCAGTCCAAGAGTTGCAGAGTTGGACATTACTGAGGGACTGAACAACAACAAAGATTAAAGCTTTAAATGTAAAAGGCAGAATGAAAAAAAAAAAGAAAAATAATAAGAGAATGTCTTTATGACTTTGAGGTAGAAAACTCTCTCTTAAACAAAATACAGAAAATTCAAATTACCAAAGAAATGAACTAATTCCACAACATAAAAATGGATGACTGTTCATTTAAAAAAATACATAAAATAAAATAAAAATACAAGTCACAGTCTGGGAGAAAATTTTGGCAACCATGTAACTGACATGATATTAGAATCCTTAATATATAAATAATTTCTATAATAGAGTTTAAAAAGGCAGATGGTCCAGTAGAAAAAATATTTAAAATATAAGAACTTAAAAAAAAGAAACTAAAAGAAAGAAACTCAAGAAATATATAGAGAAACTCAAAGGCTCATAAATTGAACTATGAAAAAATTTATTATTTAGGGAAATGAGAAGTAAAATCGCAATGTAAAACTATTCTGCTCCCTAAATTTTAGGACAAAACAAAACTTCTTACCATAAGAAGTCGATGCAAATAAATAGAAACAGGAGTGCTTACAAATTGCTTGTAAATTGATACAAACATTTTGGATGATACTTGGATATTATTAACAAGGTCAAGATACGTACAACTTATGAACACTGAATTACCTTTCTAGGTGCATTCTTTAAACACTTGTCTTCCCAAATGCACTATGGTAAGTACAGCATTATTAACCATCATGTAACAGAAAACAGAAAGTTGCACAAATATCAACTAACAATAGAATGCATAAATAGCCTTGCATGTGATTACAAAAGAAAATCACCCTGTTGAAAACACACTGAAGCTACATGCAGAAACATCTGTGAAACTCACAAATGAAAAAATCAACTCCTAGAAGAAAATGCAGCAAAATGATCTATTTATATGAATTTTAAAAATCACATAAAATTTTAAATATTGAACTGTAGGTGCTAAAAGCTTTTCAAAGGAATTCAAGGTAACCACCAAAGCAACATTTATCGGGATGTGGGGCATCTGCAAGAGTGGAAGAAAGAAAAGACGAAGTGCGACCAATAGACTGCCACATGATAATATCATTCTCCCTAAATTGAGATGAGGGCATAGACATATACATTGTTATTATTCCTATATTTCACATAATTTATCAATAGTATTTATATACACTCAATTTAAAGAAAATATCTACAAGGATGAAGTAAATATTTAATGTACAGATGAAAGTATATCAATTATTCAGAACTGATCTAGGAACCTGAGACTGCATAGAGGTCCTTGATCCAGACCACCTACCATTTCACCTGGAGGCTTTTTGAGAGGTGTGTGCATCCTGCCCATCTCACCACCAAAAGACACTGTGATACGCATGGGCTGGGGCTGAATCTTTAAGAAAAGCCTGGGAAGGACTAAAGCAGGTGACAGTCTACAGCTTATTACAGGAATTTTTATACTAAGACATTGTGTATGACCCTGGATGAACTTTGGCCATCATGGTTTGTTTCCTTTGTCCTTTACTAATTGTTTAATTAACTGCTAATCTCTTAAAAATGTTTTTGTTGTTATTGTTGTTACGTGAGTATTTTACAGTGGGAACTGGAATGCTTTCTAGATGCTCTGAGATTCAAGAGCAATACACTGGTGGTACTTCCACAAAATATGCTATCTTTCGTGGCAGCAATCATCTTTCAGTAAATGAGTACAGGTTACTGAGGACATCAACTTTGCATGGAAATAAGGAGAACAATAGAAAGGAAAACTTGGGTCTCCCTGATAGCTCAGTTGGTAAAGAATCTGCCTACAATGCAGGAGACCTCAGTTCGATTCCTGGATTGGGAAGATCTGCTGGAGAAGGGATAGGTTACCCACTCCAGTATTCTGGCCTGGAGAATTCCACGGACTGTATAGTCAGTGGGGTTCGCAAAGAGTCAGACATGACTGAGTGACTTTCACTTTCTTTCTACTCATACAAACTCATAGTAAGTCTTTCACAGTAAGAGTACTACAGTAAGAGTACTACTGTGCACAGTAAGAGTGCACTACTGTGTATTCACCCCAATTTTATTATTACTTTTAAATTTATTTATTTATTTAATTGGAGTACAGTTGATTTACAATGTTGTGTTAGTTTTAGGTGTACATCAAAATGATTTAGTTACACATAGTCATAAATTTATTTTTTTCAGACTCTTTTCCCATATAGGTTATTACAAAATATTGAGTAGAGTTACCTGTGCTATACAGTAGGTCCTTGTTGATTATCTATTTTATATGTAGTAGTGTGTTTATGGTACTCTCAAACTCCTAATTTTTCCCTCCCTCTATTTTCCTTTGATAACCATAAGTTTGTTTTCTATGTTGTGCCGTTTCTGTTTTGTAGATAAGTTTATTTGTGTCAGTTTTTTAGATTCCACATATAAGTGATATCATATGGTATTTGTCTTTCCTTTGTCTGACTTACTTCACTTAGTTTGATAATCTCTAGGTCCATCCATCACCTTACTTTTGAAATTGAGTGCATCCCCCTCAAAGCAATCCTTCAAGGTATATCTTTATCATAGCATGAAGAACTTGATGCTGGTGAAGTTTAAGTAAATTTAGCTATGCAGTAGAAGATCCAAGATATAAATCTCAAGTTGACTCCAATAACTTCCTTTGAAGCATCCTAATATGCTTATCCTTTACTCCATTTCACATAGAGACAGATTTTCTTAAAAATAGTACTCCCTTCTTCCTTATGGAAGGCAGTATTTTGAACAATTTAAGCCATTGTATATGTAGCTTGATGATTTTCTTCTTCTTTTGGACATTTTTCAAATCATGATTTCCTGTTCCAAAAACAAAAAAAAACAAAAAGTGCAGCTATTTTTATCTAGTGCCATTTTTTTTCAAAAGGGCAGTAAAAATGACTTTGCATGAAGTACCGTGATGCCCTGCGGCAATTATGTGCATCGTCAAGCCAGCAGCCCGCATTCCACGTTAAAACACAGTGGGCAACTTGGCTGCACTTTACAAATTATCTCTGATTTTGAAAAACTGAGAGCAAATTAAAGCTGCTTATTCCAAGCCATAGCTTGTTTTCCCTCACCTAGAAAAAAAGGAATTGATCCTAGGCACAAAAACCTGAGTTAATGACATTCCTAATTATAGGTTCCTTCTTATTTTGTCCCTCCCATATCTTATTCTCTTCTATATCACTCGTGTTCCCTTCTCCATTCTACAGAAGCAATCATTCTTATGTGATTGATGTGTATATTTTATTACATTTAGTCTCACGAAATTATTTTTAAAACTATATGTACATATATCAACAGTTATTCTAAGCAAAATTATATTATCTAGGAATGGACAAGCTATAGCCCAGGCCAGACCCAGCCTGCTGCCTGTTTTTGTAAATGACATTTACTAGATCAGAGCCATATCCATCTGCTTGGGTCTCATCCATGGGGCTGTCTTCTGCAGCAGTGGCAGTGCTGAGCAACGGCAAAACAGACCCTCTGGCTCATAGAGCCAGAAATACTTACTTTCAGGCCATTTATAGAAAAGTTTGGGTGTTCATTGACAGTATTTTTATTTTGTCCCCTACTCTGGCAGTGAGGGGTGCTAAGCCTCCCATATGCTCCCTGGGGCCATGAAAAGTGTTAGTCGCTCAGTCATGTCCAACTCTGGACTGTAGTCTGCCAGGTTCCTCTGTCCATGGAATTCTCCAGCAAAAATACTGGAGTGGATACAGTCTTTTCTTTCTCCACGAGGATCTTCCTGAATGATTGAACCCCAATCTCCTGCATTGTAGGCAGATTTTGATTATCTGAGCCACCACCAGGGAAGTCCCTCCCTGGAGCCTTAAAAAACACTAAACTAAGTATTTACAGTAGTGTCCCTCCAGGAGCCTGAATGAGAATTTCCAAAAGAGGACTCCAGGGTCACAATGGTGTGGGTGTTTCCAGCAGCTAGGTCTCCAGCATGGACTCATCAGTCCCCACTGTCAAAACTACCCACCCACTCCAACCCTTGGACTTGCACAGAAGTTGACTTCTTTCCAGAGTAATAAAATGTTGTGACATCTCATTGTTTAAATTTACATTACTAATTTTTTAAAAAAGATAGAGCTTCTTTTCAGATGCTTTTTATGTTTTGTGAGTTTTTCATCTGAAAGTGACTATGATCTAAATTTGTCCTTTTATTTTTAGAGTGGTTGTCCTTTTAGTTATTAATTGTGATGTGCAGGATTTCTCACATATTTTAGCAACAATCCCTTTCTGAATTGGGATATTTCAAACAGCTTCTGCTGTCCTGTCATTCATCACTATATTTTTGCCCATTGTGCCCAATGTTAAAATATATTATTTTTTGAAGGATTAATGCAGAAATTAACGGAGTTTCATGACTGTTATAATGATACTTTTGTATTGTGTGATATATACAATTATACATAATGGCTTTGTATATGTCCTTTGTATAATGTTATATATGATATATATAATGCCACATGTAATATATGCATTATATATAATATATATTGTTATACATTACATTATATATTATTTTATTACATTAGTTAAATAAAACTACAGTTATAACTAAATAATTCTAAATAAGTTTTTTTTAAATATGCTTTTATTTTCAAACAATACATAATAGATTTGTCACTGGTTTAATAATATCTTATAGTGTACACTTATATATTCCATATATTTAATATGCTATATTATATATACTTTTACTATGTTATTGTTATAAAGTCATAACAAATTTATTCTAGAGAAAAATTTTTTTAATTTAAATGGAATGGAAATACACTCCAGTATTCTTGCCTGGAGAATTCCATGGACAGAGGAGCCTGGCTAACTATAGTCCTTGAGTGGCAAAGAGTCCAACAGAATTGAGCGGCTAACACACACACACATAACATTATAGCCAAGTTATTCTAGGTAAATTTTTTAAAAATGTGCTTCTGTTTCCAAATGGGATGTATTTGTCACTGATTTAATAATGTTATATATAATATGTACTGTTATATATAATATATGGTTATATTACACATGTTGCATTATATGTTATATATTATTATGTTATTGTTATAAAGTTAGTAATATAACTAAATTGTTCTAAGTAAATTTTTAAAAATATGCTTTTATTTCCCATGAGATAGTTTTGTCACTGGCTTAATAAATGGACATAAACTACTTTCAAATATTTGACATTACTTGTAGCCTTTAAAGAAAGCAGATAGAGAGCCATTGTGTGCCTCCTTATCTAATGACTACATGTTCTAAATGAGAGAAACCAGGCCCCATTGGGTCATATGAAGAGATGCATGTGTCGCGGTAGATCCCATTTGAATCTGTAACACATGCAATTTGGGTTTCATACACGTATATGACAGCTGGTTGCTCCTGTTTGTGCCCCCTTGTAGCAGGCTGGATCATCTGGGGACAGTGAAAAGAGTGTATTCATGTACCATGTGTTGGAAAGGCTCACTAACCCAAAGAGAACAAAAATGGTGGGGGGATTGGAGTCAATTGGAAATGATGTTACAGCAGCTGTGTCCTGGAAATCATAAAGGGACCTGGATGCACTCACAGGCACTGGGCAAGAGAGAGGTGGGGCCATGTGCAGTGATCAGGCACAAAGCTGTAGCCAGAGAGATTCGGGGCCAAGGTTGATTAGGCCACTTATGACCTGGAGCTGGTGAAGGCCAGTTCCACACATGGTCCTGCTGGGCCTCACTTCTGTTCTTTGCTGAGGTCTGCTCGGGGCGGAGGTTTAGCAATCTCGCATGTCTCCCTCCATCCCAGTCTCCTCTCTCCCCACTCTCCCTTCCTTTCCAAGGTTCATATCAACCATGTGCTGGAGAATGAAACTCCAGGTCTGAAACTCAGCATATTTAACAGGGATTGGTTTTAAAACAAGAGCTTCAAATTTCACAAACAGGCTATAGAAGAGGGAAAAGAAACTATTAGGGTACAATGTGGACTCCATGAGTCCAATCAGGACTAGAGCTTCACAGACAACTTTTATTTTTTATTCTTCCCCACGCTGGCTGAGTGAAATCCCATTATGTCCTACACTTCAAACTTTTCCTTTATTGAACAAATTTCTATTGAGAACCTGTTATGGGCCCACACAGGCTTGAATGCTTGGGATATATCAGTGAACAAAAGAGACAAAGATTCCTGGCCTGGAAAATACTAACTCTCAGCCAGTGGAGACAGACAATAAATAATGGACATAATAAAATATAAGGTAAACCATGGAGTGGAGGTTGAATCATGTCTCCTCACCTAGCCCACCAAAAAAGAGATATGTGTACCCCTCAGGAACTGAGTACATGACATTCTGAAATAGAGTCTTTGCAAATTTGATTTAATTACATTCAGAGAAGGTCATGGAGGGTGAACTTTAATCCACTATAACTGGTAGCCTTATCAGTTCAGTTTAGTTCAGTTCAGCCACTCAGTCGTGTCCAACTCTTTGCGACCCCATGAATTGCAGCATGCCAGGCCTCCCTATCCATCACCAACTCCCAGGGTTCACTCAAACTCATGTCCATCGAGTCGGTGATGCCATCCAGCCATCTCATCCTCTGTCATCCCCTTCTCCTCCTGCCCCCAATCCCTCCCAGCATCAGAGACTTTTCCAATGAGTCAACTCTTCACATGAGCTGGCCAAAGTACTGGAGTTTCAGCTTTAGCATCAGTCCTTCCAAAGAACACCCAGGGCTGATCTCCTTTAGAATGGACTGGTTGGATCTCCTTGCAGTCCAAGGGACTCTCAAGAGTCTTCCCCAAGAACACAGTTCAAAAGCATCAATTCTTCAGCCCTCAGCTTTCTTCACAGTCCCACTCTCATATCCATACACGACCACAGGAAAAACCATAGCCTTGACTAGACAGACCTTTGTTGCCAAAGTAATGTTTCTGCTTTTTAATTACTATCTAGGTTGGCTATAACTTTCCTTCCAAGGAGTAAGTATTTTTTAATTTCATGGCTGCAATCACCATCTGCAGTGATTTTGGAGCCCCCCAAAATAAACTCTGACACTGTTTCCACTGTTTCCCCATCTATTTCCCATTAAGTGATGGGACCAGATGCCGTGATCTTAGTTTTCTGAATGTTGAGCTTTAAGCCAACTTTTTCACTCTCCTTTTTCACTTTCATCAAGAGGCTCTTTAGTTCTTCTTCACTTTCTGCCATAAGGATGGTGTCATCTGCATATCTGAGGTTATTGATATTTCTCCTGGCAATCTTGATTCCAGCTTGTGCTTCTTCCAGTCCAGTGTTTCTCTTGATGCAATCTGAGTGTAAGTTAAATAAGCAGGGTGACAATATACAGCCTTGACGTACTCTTTTTCCTGTTTGGAACCAGTCTGTTGTTCCATGTCCAGTTCTAACTGTTGCTTCCCAACCTGCATATAGAGGCAGGTCAGGTGGTCTGGTATTCCCATCTCTTTCAGAATTTTCCACAGATTATTGTATTCCACACAGTCAAAGGCTTTGGCATAGTCAATAAAGCAGAAATCAATGTTTTTCTGGAACTCTTTCGCTTTTTTCATGATCCAGTGGTAGCCTTATAAAAAGAGATAAACTTTGACACACATACACTGACACACAGGGACAATGCCATGTGGAGACATGGAGGCTCATAGACACACAGAAGACAACCACGTGATGAGAAAGAAAAAGATTGGAGTTTTGATCCACAGCTAACGTAGATCTGGAGCTGCCAGAAGCTGGAAGTGGTAGGGAGGCTTCTCGCCTAGATATTTCAGAGGGAGCACAGCTGCTTACACCTTGATTTTGGACTTTTATCCTCTGGAACTGTGGGACAACAAAGTTCTGTTATTTTAAGCCACCCAGTTTTTGGTAATTTGTTATGGCAGCCCTAGGGAACTAGTATACAATGCATGTTTGGAAATGATAAATGCTGGAAAACAAAGAAAAAAAAGAACCACACAAGGAGGGGGTGGTGTATTAGAGGAAGCAAGAGATGAGACAGGATATTAAATCAGGTGGATTGAATAGGACTTCTTATGATCATAACATCTGACCAGAGTCAAGGATGGTAGCCCAGATAATATCTAAGGGAAGAACATGATGGTACAGGAACAGATGGACAAAGCCCAGCAAATTGTAGTTGTTGGGACAAGCCAAGTGAGGGTGAAGAGCATGGGGTGTGAGGTCCATGAAATCACTGGCCAGATTGCGAGTGCTTGTTGGTCACTAAGGGCCTGGAATTTTACTTTGAGTAATATGGAAGCCAGTGGTGGGAGGTTGTGAGGGATAACATGATCTACCTTGTACTGGGCACAGGCCAAGTTCAGTTCAAGAAGATCGTGCAAGGTACTACTATAATGGCTTAAAACACAGTGACAGCCAACGGACTGGTGAGAAGAGACAAGACTCTGGATGCATTTTTAAGAGAGAGTCAAAGAGCATTGGGTATTTAGGAGAAAGAAGGTAGTTGAGAGAACTCGAAGGGTTTTGGTTTGACAACTGGAAGGGTAAAATTGAGATCAACTGAGATGATGCAAAAGCTTACCAATGGAGAGTTCACTTTTGACACTTTAAGATATCCTAGTCAGTCCTAGATCTCTTCAAGAAAATTAGAGATACCAAGGGAACATTTCATGCAAAGTTGGGCTCAATAAATGACAGAAATGGTAGGGACCTAACAGAAGTAGAAGATATTAAGAAGACATGACAAGAATACACAGAAGAACTGTACCAAAAAGATCTTTACAACCAAGATAATCACGATGGTGTGATCACTCACTTAGAGCCAGACATCCTGGAATGTGAAGTCAAGTGGGCCTTAGGAAGCATCACTACGAACAAAGCTAGTGGAGGTGATGGAATTCCAGTGGAGCTATTTCAAATCCTAAAAGATGATGCTGTGAAAGTGCCACACACAATATGCCAGCAAATTCGGAAAACTCAGCAGTGGCCACTGGACTGGAAAAGGTCAGTTTTCATTTCAGTCCCTAAGGAAGGCAATGCCAAAGAATGCTCAGATTACAGCACAATTGCACTCATCTCATGTGCTAGTAAAATAATGCTCAAAATTCTCCAAGCCAGGCTTTAGCAATATGTGAACCATGAAATTCCAGATATTCAAGCTGGTTTTAGAAAAGGCAGAGGAACCAGAGATCAAATTGCCAACATCTTCTGGATCACTGAAAAAGCAAGAAAGCTCCAGAAAAACATCTATTTCTGCTTTACTGACTATGCCAAAGCCTTTGACTGTGTGGATCAGAATAAAATATGGAAAATTCTGAAAGAGATTTGAATACCATGCCACCTGATCTGCCTCTTGAGAAATCTGTATGCAGGTCAGGAAGCAACAGTTAGTTAGAAGTGGACATGAAACAACAGACTGATTCCAAATAGGAAAAGGAGTATTTCAAGGCTGTTTATTGTCACCCTACTTATTTAACTTATATGCAGAGTACATACTGAGAAATGCTGGGCTGGATGAAGCACAAGCTGGAATGAAGATTGCTGGGAGAAATATCAATAACCTCAGATAGGCTGATGACACCACCCTTATGGCAGAAAGTGAAGAAGAACTAAAGAACCTTTTTATGAAAGTGAAAGAAGAGAGTGAAAAAGTTAGCTTAAAGTTCAACATTCAGAAAACAAAGATCATGGTATCCAGTCCCATCACTTAATGGGAAATAGTTAGGGAAATAGTGGAAACAGTGTCAGACTTTATTTTGGGGGGCTCCAAAATCACTGCAGATGGTGATTGCAGCCATGAAATTAAAAAGACCCTTACTCCTTGGAAGAAAAGTTATGGCCAACCTAGGTAGCATATTAAAAAGCAGCGACATTACTTTGGCAACAAAGGTCCATGTAGTCAAAATATGGTTTTTCCAGTAGCCATATATGGATGTGACAGTTGGACTATAAAGAAAGCTGAGCAGCCAAGAATTGATGCTTTTGAACTGTGGTGTTGGAGAAGACTCTTGAAAATCCCTTAGACTATAAGGAGATACAGCCAGTCTATCCTAAAGGAAATCAGTCTGAATGTTCATTGGAAGGACCTATGTTGAAGCTGAAACTCCAATGCTTTGGCCACCTGATGCAAAGATCTGACTCATTGGAAAAGACCCTGATGCTGGGAAAGATTGAAGGTGGGAGAAGGGCACAACAGAGGATGAGATGGTTGGATGGCATCACTGACTCAATGGACATGAGTTTGAGTAAGTTCAGGGAACTGGTGATGGACAGGGAGGCCTGGCATGCTGTAGTCCATGGGGTCACAAAGAGTCGGACATGACTGAGTCACTGAACTGAACTGAGACAGTCCTTAGACACCAATATCAGTCTGAGTTTCTACAGGAAGCCAGACAGCATACTCAGACACACAGAAAATGTAATAAAAGGGACTGTCTGTGTAGTGTGGGGAGAGGAGGGGAAACCCACACACCATTCTGGAGCACCTTAAGCCAGGGAGAGGTGAGGATCCAAGGCTCAAAGGGCAATTGCAGAGGAAGGAAAGAACAGGAGGGACAGTCTTCTCTAAGGACAGAAACAACTGTAGTAGCAACAGGCAGGGATGGAATGTGACCTCACTCCCCACACCGCACCCCTTGTATCTCCTCTGCGTGCTTTCCATTAACAGAACCCAACAAAGCCACGCATCCTTAAAGCATCCCAAGGAAGGGAGTTTTTTAATTGTCCTAAGTCACAAGCTAGCAGTTTATTCTTTGTGTCTCTTCATATAACCTATGTTACTTATCCATGAATCCTCACAGCTTAGTGAGTGAGTGAAAGTTGCTCAGTTGTGTCCTACTCTTTGTTGCCCCATGGACTATACAGTCCATGAAATTCTCTAGTCCAGAATCCTGGAGTGGGTAGCCATTCCCTTCTCCAGGGGATCTTCCCAACCTAGGGATCAAATCCAGGTCTCCTGCATTGCAGGCGGATTCTTTACCAGCTGAGCTACCAGGGAATCCCCTCACAGCTTAAAAAAAAGTTCATTTTTTTAATATAGCCCTGTATACCTTATTGGTCTAATCTCTCTGTTTTCTCCCCTTTCTTTTATCAGCCCATAAAATAACTGTCCATTATCTGACTGGAACTTTTTTTTTTTTTTTTTCCATACTTCCTGGGCCCTCAGATGATGTTTTTTCCTTCCTGGAAGCCCTTGCCGTCTTCTCCACCTCAATAACCCAAGTGATCATTGTTCCCTCAAAGCTTTATTATGATTACTAACCCCAGGGGTATCAGAGAGAGAAGGCAGACCACCAGTGCTAGTTCACTGGAGACCAGTTGACTGGGAACAATCTGCTCGTATCTTACTCTGTGTTCTTATTTAAGGGGATGTTTTCCTTTCAAAAGATTTGAACCTGTGGCAGGCCAGTATGATTAAGTGTTATCCTTCTGTGATCTCTACTACTCTCTGATGGTCTGTGTCAGCTAGCCTATTTCATTGTCAAATTTGGAAATATACTTGTCTCTTAACCTTGACTGTAAATTCATGTGAACAACACGCACATCTTCATCTTCACCTTGTTCTCATATACAGATTTCTGCTCAAAGGCACTCAGGACCTCTGTGCTGAGTAAATGTATAAATGTAGAGTCCAAATTCTTTGGCTCTGTGTCAAGTTTTACTGTTTGCTTCCTTCAAAGAACACAAGCTTATTATTTTATATAGTCCGTCCCTTGGAAAAATGGAGGATGATTGCAACCTTCTCCCTTCCAGATAACATCAACTGAAGTGCCTTTAAATATTAACATCTCCTCCAACATCAGGAGGTCCAAGGAAATTATACAATGCTGGTTAAAATGTATTTTCTTTCCCTTCCTTTCTTTCTTCCCTCTTTTCTTTCTTTCTTTTTATTCCTTATATAAATTTGGTTTGATTCCAACTGGGAGATTTACTCTCTGATCATAAAATATTACATTTCTTCTGCTTATTTCAAAATAATTCATTTCAGTGATGAATCAGAGTCATTCTCCTCCCAATATAACAAATCAAGAGAGGTATATGGATTCATACTGAGAAATCAATACTCTTGCTGCACGTGTTGAATTCAACAACATTTCTAATGTGATATGACTTGGATAATCTTATTTACAGATGGTTAAAATTATTTCTTGGGAATATTCAGATGTTAGAGTATTAAAATTTTAGAATAATCTCTGTGTCTAGTTTAGACTCTATAAAAATTTATTGATTTAACAGTGAACATGTCCTTAATATATTTTATGCATCTGGATACATCAAGAATTTTAATTCTGAATAAAAGAGTAAGTTAAGACTATTATCTTATAAATACTAATTAGCACTTTATCCTTGTTTATTTTGCTTTAGGAAGAAAGCACAAGATGTTAGTATTAGATGAAATAAAAGAAAGTATTTAAAAAGACATTAAATAAAAAAGAAAAATACATATTATATTTTCCCTGTAATTCTAGTTAATCTCCTTTGAATCAACCATGAAACCTATGTTTATTATCACTTTTAACTTGATAAAGTAACCTGCATGTGTACTTAGTCACCTCCAACTATTTGCAACCTCATGGGCTGCAGCTCGCCAGGCTCCTCTGTCCATGGGATTTTCCCAGTGAGAATATTGTAACAGGTTGCCATTTCTTACTCCAGGGGATCTTCTAGACACAGGGATCGAAACTGTGTCTCC
Organism: Capricornis sumatraensis; assembly: GCF_032405125.1. NCBI lineage: Eukaryota > Metazoa > Chordata > Mammalia > Artiodactyla > Bovidae > Capricornis > Capricornis sumatraensis. The sequence goes on along the minus strand of NC_091071.1, from coordinate 120,525,908 downwards.
TGTGTTGGCAGGCAGATTCTCTACTACTGAGCCACCTGGAAAGCCCACAAGTAACCTATACAAAACTACTATTTTTAGAGTAGTAGTTAATATTAAGATTTCAATAAAACCAAAAATCCTAGTTTCTTAATAATGACTAACCTCCAGATTTTAATAACATCAGGACACTTCATACCAAAGGGATAGCATCTGTTCTTCAGGCTGAATACAATTATCGTTCTTATTAATAATTATACTTGTCTGTTACCTACTTGTTAAGCCGAATGTCCCCCAAGACATCTATTTCTGTCAACATCAACAATTGCCAAAAAAATATGGTTTCATAACCAGTAACACAAAGACAACTTTCCTTTGGAGGATTCTGACTCTTTAAGAAAAGGGAAGTAAAGAATAAATTATTGGTAACATATTTGAAAAAAAATTGAAGACCAAAATCATGCCAGAAATAAATACAGCCACAAAAAAAGGATACCTGAGCTTTATTCCTTGTCTTGTCTGTAACAAGCCTCACAATGTTGGCTGAATTGCCTCTCTTTCACTACAGTTCTCTTAGTAAAACAGAACATTTGTACTACGATCCTGAGGTCTTTTTGTTTTAAAATTGGAAAAGAGACTAAGCTTAAAAGATCAATTTAGGGTGATCTTAACTATCTCCAATAAAAGAACAATCACTTAATGCTTAGATTTGCTGTATTTATAAGTGTATAAATCATGGTGAAATAGACTATATGTAAAGAGAGATATGTAACATATATGTTATTAAAAACTATATTGATCAGTAGATATAATACGGTCTTATGAATGGAATGAACATCTTACTACACACTTATTACAGTTTTAGTAAAGAAGAGGAGGTTTCAGAGATGTGGATATGGTATAAGAAATTTCAAAGTCTGTATCTCTTCCAGGAGCACAAGTACCTTGATTGAGTTTTTTCTCTTGTTATATACATTCTTGATTAATTTTTTTACAATGAAGAGGTTATTTGTAAGTCTGGAATATGTCCTGATTTTTAAGATTAAGATCCTTGACCCAATAAGTGTTGTGTGGAGCCAGTGTGGATAATTTGTCAATTGCAGTCTCAACTGACACATGAGAAAAGTGCATTATTGGAAACTACACTCACCACCTCATCCCTAATAGAGCCTTCAGTGTTGGTTACCACCCTCTGTTGTGTTTAACTCATAAAAATGCCTCTTGTTAGACTTCTCCAACTACCCTTGAAATTTGGTCATAAAGATCACTGCTACCAATTGTGAGCTCATATCCTATCCCTGTTCAGATCCACAAAGCAAAAAATTCTTTAAAATAGCACATATATTTTGGAACAAAGAGATAAACTGACCCTTAAAGGTAATTAAGAGAAGTGGTCCAGCAAACAGATGAAGGTTGCAATGTTTAATTCAAGCATGCAGCTTTTATATTTTATTTTTTCTCTGGAGAGAAGCCTTGATTCAAAGGCACTACAGATAGGTAGGCAACTTGGTAATGTTTTCTAATTTTCCAGATACCACAAAGTTCATTGAGGTTAAAAGACCTGTTATCTATCATATACCTATACATATATATACTGATATTGATATTGATATATAGTGATATTGATATATACTGATATATTATATATATTGATATTGATATGTATCAATAGTGTATTTATCCCAATCCCAATCTCCCAATTCTTCCCATTCCTCATTTCCCCTTTGGTGTCCATATGTTTATTCTCTACTTCTCTGTCTTTGTTTCTGTTTTGCAAATAAGATCATCCATACCATTTTTCTAGATTGCACATATATGTATTAATATACTTGTTTTTCTCTTTCTAACTTAAAGAGGAAGGAAACACACAAAAAAGAAGGGGTATATATATGTATGTATGTATATATATATGCATATACATGATTCACTTTACTGTACAGTAGAAATTAAAGGAACATTACAAAGCAACTATACTCCAATAAAAATTAAAAACAAAACAAAAACAAAAACACCTGGTTACAGGTGACACGGGAGGCAGATGGAAAGCTGAATAAGGGCATGATGCCTAGTCTGCTCTGACTTTCATGACGCATGCGCTGATGGCTGCTGCTGCTAAGTCGCTTCAGTGGTGTCCAACTCTGTGCCACCCCATAAACGGCAGCCCACCAGGCTCCGCTGTCCCTGGGATTATCCAGGCAAGAACAATGGAGTGGGTTGCCATTTCCTTCTCCAATGCATGAAAGTGAAAAGTGAAAGGGAAGTTGCTCAGTCGCTTCCGATTCTTTGCGACCCCATGGACTGCAGCCCACCAGGCTCCTCCATCCATGGGATTTTCCAGGCGAGAGTACAGGAGTGGGTTGCCATTGCCTTCTCCGGTGCTGATGGCAACTCATTCTCAAATACCTTAGTCCTCGTGAACTTCCCTGATGGTTCAGACGGTAAAGCGGCTGACTACAATGCAAGAGACTGGGGTTTGATCTTAGGGTTGGTAAGATCTCCTGGAGAAGGAAAGAGCAACCCAATCCAGTCTTCTTGCCTGGAAAATCTCATGGATGGAGGAACCCGGTAGGCTGTAGTCCATGTGGTCCCTAAGGGTTATACACGACTGAGCGACTTGGCTTTCTTTCTTTCATGTCCTTTAGATGAACTAATTATCACTTACATGTGTAGAATAGCAATCCCGTGACCTTATAAGGTGTTTTGAAATTTACTAGCAATCTAATGACAAATGCCCTCCTAGTTCTGAAAATGTAGACTCCTGCCCAGTCTAAATACAAGCAAAACAAGATAAAGCAAGAGCAGTTTCTCTAGATGCAAGGGCTTTTTCTCTCCCTGGGTAATTATGTGGATTATCATGTTTATCATGAATTTATCATGTGGACAAGAGTATGATAAAGAAGATTGTCCAGAAAGGTTGTGAAGATCCTTATTATTAGTTCCTTCATACTCTTTTATATATAGACAATCTTCTACCAAACTCTTAATAACATTCAAGGTAAACATGATAACCATAATACTGGAGCTGTAGGCTCTGGTTTGTTCAGTGACCTGTCCAGGGTCGAGGGACCAGACAATTTCAGAGTAGGTGTTTCAAGACCCCTCCAAGATGTATGGCCTCTATTTCTCACAGGCTTAGCAATGACTCCTGGAACCACCTGAATAACAAAGCCCAGGAGACCTTATGAAAGTTTTAAACATGCAAAATACTCTGAATATCGCACACTGTACTGATTTATTGTACTTCCCTCCACTAGAATGTAAACTTAACAGGTCAGAAATTTCTGTTTTGTTTATTGCTGTATGTCTGGTAACTAAAAGAATGCCTGACCCAGGTGTACATTGAATATTTTTTGCATAAATGACAGGAATTAAAAATGACAATCTGTAATTTGTCTAGAGAATGCACTTGATTGGAGTACGTATTTCCTAAGCATTTTGGTTAATTTCGGTTTGACTGATGGAAGGAAACATTGAAGAATTCATGAAAGGCTTAATCTTCAAAATACTGAAATTATATTATACATGGTCTTGGGTTCAATCATTTAGGCCAGATTTAAGACATCCAGATGTAAAATCCCTTGGGTCATAATTAAGTTCATTCTTCATGACAGCAGAATGTCCAAACTGTGGCAGATGCCACTCTTTAATTCTGGCTAGTGTTGAAGTAGCCCTCTCTCTCTTTTATAAATAGGTATTTCAATGAATTTGCTTAATTTTAAGAATCACTCTACAACTTGTAAGGAGATATGATTTTTAGACTTCTCCAAGCATCACTGGAAAGACTGATTTAGCTGATTTCATAAATATCTTTACCATTGTTTTTCCTACTTTCTAAATTCCTGTTTTCCACATGGGTCAATGATAATCTTTCCAGAAACACTTCTTGAAAGAAAGGCTGCCAGGAAGGCCTTTGTGCAGATGGGACCCCAATCCCCAGAATCAGCCTTCCCATTTCCTGTTAAAAATCAGCTCAGAAGGTTAGAGACCAGGAAACTAGTGAGATCAGAACTCTTTGACTCCCACTCCTCAATCTCCTCCTTTCTGTGTCCATCCTCACTCCCTGAGCAGATATTTAGGGACCTTCTCCCACCTCTGTGATAAACCATAATCTCAGATGATTCACCATTGATTATGTATAATTTCAGGTGCTGAGTCAGTGCTTCCTCTCTTTCTGCATTATTTGCATTTAACCTTATCATATTTTATGAAACAATATTTATTTCCTATACAAAAAATTCATGCATTATAGAACTGGTTAAACAGAATAGGACCCTGTAAGTTTCCTGGGCATAGGAGCCCTTCTGTTCAGTTTCCATGAGCTTCCCTGAGTCCCAAATGGCAGATCAAAGAATTTCTCATCAGGGAAGGGAAAGGATGCAGAGGTAAAGAAGGAGCAACCAAGAAATAATAGTACAGCTTTGGGGCAGGTTCCTGGTTCCACCTCAAGGGACAAATATGACAATGTCTTTAAGCCCCTTTTCAGAATTAAAACCCTACAAATGGAATGTGTCAGCATTTGATTCCAGAGAAAGACCACCAGAGACTAGATTAAAGGAGTATAGGCCCTGAACATATCCTAATCTTATCAGCAACCTCACCCTCGAACTGTTGTCCCCATAAAACATCTTATCAAACACATAGCTTTTGAGAGCAGTTCCCGTTTGCCAGCTAAATCAATTAAGCTGTTCTTTTCTACTTCATGCAAAACTCTGTCTTCAAGATTGGATTTGGCACAAGTGCACAGAGAGGCTGAGCTTTTGGCATCACTAGTAGGATAAGTTATCCAGGGGATCTTCCTGATCCAGGGATCAAACCCAGGTCTCCCACATTGCAAGCAGATTCTTTACTGTTTGAGCCACTAGGGAAGCCCTAGACTAACTTTATGCACTGACAACTCAAGTTGGGCAATTGATTTCTTGATGTGAACTTATTGAGGTATTGGTCAAACTCTGCCAATAAATGCCACAGATGTAAAAGTACATGAACCCCAGACTTCACACCAAGGAGATTTGTGGGTGGGAAGCTCACCATTCTGTATTTAATAAATGCTGACGTCAACAGCTCACTACCTATACCTCACCTCTCATCCCTTATATTCCAAATTGATTCCTCCTATCTCCAATTAAAAGATGTTTACTCCTTGGAAGAAAAGTTATGACCAACCTAGAGAGCATATTCAAAAGCAGAGACATTACTTTGCCGACTAAGGTCCGTCTAGTCAAGGCTATGGTTTTTCCAGTGGTCATGTATGGATGTGAGAGTTGGACTGTGAAGAAGGCTGAGCACCGAAGAACTGATGCTTTTGAACTGCGGTGTTGGAGAAGACTCTTGAGAGTCCCTTGGACTGCAAGGAGATCCAACCAGTCCATTCTGAAGGAGATCAGCCCTGGGTGTTCTTTGGAAGGACTGATGCTAAAGCTGAAACTCCAGTACATTGGCCACCTCATGCAAAGAGTTGACTCACTGGAAAAGACTGTGATGCTGGGAGGGATCGGGGGCAGGAGGAGAACGGGACGACTGAGGATGAGATGGCTGGATGGCATCACTCACTCGATGGACGTGAGTCTGAGTGAACTCCAGGAGTTGGTGATGGACAGGGAGGCCTGGCGTGCTGCAATTCATGGGGTCGCAAAGAGTCAGACACGACTGAGCTACTAAACTGAACTGATCTCCAATGGGATATGTGTACTTGGGTAAATTCCCAGGAAAGTTTATTTTCTAACCCTCTCTTGCAGATCACTTAAGGAAAACACTGATACAAATTTCTGAATCTCAGCTTTGGGATCAAACTGATCTTGGTTCAAATTCTGGCTCTTCTACTTTGAGTTGAGAGTCCTTCATCATTCTATTAAAAGACCCTGAAAGTGAAATTTGCTCAGTCATGTCTGACTCTTTGCGACCCCATGGACTAAGAGTCCATGGAATTCTCCAGGCCAGAGTAGCCTTTCCCTTCTCCAGGGGAATCTTCACAATCCAGGGATCCAACCCAGGTCTCCCACATTGCCGGTGGATTCTTTACCAGCTGAGCCACAGCTGAGCTGGACTCTTGAAATTTGACTTTACAGAAGGATCCTGGTTCTGCAAGAACATGGTGCTTGTGTAATTCAACACTTGAATTGAAATATGGCAAATATGGGTGAGACTCCAGAGAAATTGAAAAGATCACCCTGCTAATAAAATTTAAAGTGACTAGTATGAAGACAGCTCTGCCTTGAAATTAGAACGCTTAAGCACTGTTTTTTACAAGTTTGACAGAAAGTATGGAGCTTGATGTTTGACTTACTAAGGGCTTTGTTAAGAGCTTCCTTGGTGGCTCAGAAGATAGTCTCCCTGTAATGCAGGAGACCTGTGTTTGATCCCTGGGTCGGGAAGATCCTCTGGAGAAGGAAATGGCAATCCACTCCAGTATTCTTGCCTGGACAGTTCCATGGACAGAAGAGATTGGAAAGCCCCAGTCCATGAGGTTGCAAAGAGTTGGACACAACTGAATGATTAACACTACACTTCAAGGGCTTTGCTGCAAAGCAAAAGAGACACTGATGATACAGACATGTACATACACAGTATGAATATCATATACAGACATAGCTATATATTTCTTATATATAAATATATATATGTATATATATATAGGAGAAGGAAATGGCAACCCACTCCAGTATTCTTGCCTGGAGAATCCCAGGGACAGAGGAGCCTGGTGGGCTGCCATCTATGGGGTTGCACAGAGTTGGACATGACTGAAGCAACTTAGCAGCATATATATATATATATATATATATATATGATATATATTAATGTTAATATAAATTAATATTAATACAGTATTAATATTAAAACTGGCTGCAGTCCATAGGGTCACACAAAGTCAGACACGAATGAAGTGACTAAACAACAGCATATACTTACATAAATATATTATATTTTATATATTTATAATAACATATATCTATATACAAACACTCATGTGCATATGTATATAATTATATATTTGGGTTTATAACTTTTCATATGCATTTATATGTTCTTTATGTTTATATATTGGAGAAGGCGATGGCACCCCACTCCAGTACTCTTGCCTGGAAAATCCCATGGATGAAGGAGCCTGGTAGGCTGCAGTCCATGGGGTCGCGAAGAGTCGGACACGACTGAGTGACTTCCCTTTCACTTTTCACTTTCATGCATTGAAGAAGGAAATGGCAACCCACTCTTTCATAAATATGCATATTATTTATAAATATTTATATATAGGTGTGCTTATTTATTTAAATGTACAGATAAGCATATTTGTCTTTATACTAATATATGTATATCTATGTTACACATAATATACATAGATTGCTAACATATGTTAGAAATCTAGTACAGTTGCTATACTATATATTATAGTATAGTATATAATCTAGTATATATTCTAGTATATAACCTATTATATTTACTAATCTAGTATAATCTAACTGCACTAGATTACAGTAATCTAGTATACTTAGTATACATAGTATACTAACATATATATAATAATATATGTATATCATTAACCATAATATAAAACTAAGGAATGGATGCATGCATATATAAATCAATGTGTGCATGACACATGCAGAGAGAAACATAAGATTATAAATTTCATATTAATGGACCTCAAAGTGTGGCCCTGGATTAGTGCAATCAGTATCATCTGGAAACTTGTTAAATGCCCTAATTCTCAGACCATATCCAGAATAACTGAATCAGAAATCCTGAGATCCAAGCTTTTAACAGTTTCTCCAGAGTATTTTGATTTGCACGTTAGAATGAGTGCGATTGCTCTATGCAATATACAGTGAATGTACTTTGCACATATTCTATTTGAAGTTGTATATATATATATATATATATGATCTCATGCTAACAAATTAAACCAGATATTTGATTCATAAATGTCAAATAACTGCCCTTTAGAAAGGGGCAGATCCTTAGTGGGTGAATTAACCCTTTTTGCACACAGAGATGCCCTGCTGACATTCCCTTTCCCAGGATAGCTCTTCTAGAATCCTGGTGGTGATTCAGGTGGGCTAAACTCACAGCCCCAGTATGGGTGGAAAGGACTGAGACTTGGACTAAGGCATCTTGGGAGGGTATGTGTATGTCAGGTGTGGACCTCTCTCTCACCGTTCAACTATACCTTGGTACAGTTCATATAGAGACTGTTCCTTGAGTTTGGTTTATGCCCATCCTGCATTAAATTTGGGAGATGAATGATGTATCTTCTGAACAATACTTCAGCCTATAATTTTTATGTTTGCTCTGTTCCTAAACTAACCTCTGCTTTGTTCCACAAGGGATGAAATTTTAAAAAGTGGGGGAGGGATATGAGGAAAGCCCCAAAGACCAGAAGGCTGCATATCAAAAAACTTTTATTTACTTCTAGCTCTGCCAATGCTAGTCTGATAATCAGATATTTATTAAAAGACTTGGATATGCCCAACACTCCCTAAGATACTCACAGAGTTTTCCTAAAAAACACCAGGCTTTGCCCTTCCCTTTGGTGGCTTACAGCCTAGGGGCTGGCAATGAATGCATAAGATGAAATCAAATAAGGTCTCAGAGAGCACCTTGTGTTAGACTGAAGAATGCTACATTCTAAATGGCAGGGACAGTCAATGGTGAACACGCAATATTTTGGTGAGAAATGTGGTGTTTCAACTCAGATTTGAAGAGGAGAGTACTTTAATAGAAGAGTTAAGGTAGACTATTTCTATATGTGCAGATTTTCTTATCTGACAATTTGGTTAATAACAGTTGACCTCTCACTGTAAGACCATTTGGTATAGATCTGAGATAATGAGTGTCAGAGGAATTTGAAAATTTCAAAGCATAACACAGACACCCATATTGTGCATGTTCAGAAAACTCTCCGAGACCAAGACAAATGTATTAGGCTTTTGTATCTCCAAGTTTTATTACTATTGCATCTACGTGATCTCAGAGCATTCAAAGTAGACAGCCATTCATGCCACACTCTCCCTGGTTTAGTGTATGTCTATGTTTGTCAGTAAAAGTATCTATTCATTCCAAAATATCAAATGATTTCTGAATGAAGTAGAAAGATCTATAGACAGGCTTTCTCCTCAAGCATTGCCTCTCTGACTCTCAGTAACCATAACAACATGGTTCACATTCTGAAATCTAGTGCAGGGCAGCCCTGTCACAACTGTGATAAATCTAGACTTTAATAACTTATCCCCCAACTTTGCCTTTCTGCCTTGTATATTCTTCACCAGTTCATTCTCGACACCTCTGTCAGAGTAAGCTCATTTAACACCTACACATTTCAGGGTACACAGAGTTGAATTTTAGGCCAACAATGAATAATATGTTTTCATTGTATGTCCAACACAATATTTGGAATGTGCTTATCCTAAAAAATACTTATTACCTGAAATTTAACTGTATTTTATCTGGCAACTCTACATCTGAGCCATCCTTCCAAGTACTCATCTGATCACACTGTTTCTTTGTTTATACCTCTCTGCCAAAAGAAAAACTCTGAGGAGGACATATGTGATCCTTTTATAAGTAATTCTTGCCTATATTTCCAGCTTTTTTTCCTTCCATTCTCTCAAATATCCAAATATGACATTCCTATAATCCAGCCAATATATTTGCAGTCCCAAAGATATCTCTGTCATTTTTTTGTCTTTTTGTCTTTTGCACATTGTTCTGTCTTCCTCAAATGTTTCCATAAACACGCTCTCCCTCACCCAAACCCTGTCACCACCCTATAAGAATCTTTGATCCTTTAGCAAATGCTTAACTTCCTTTAGAATTTTCCAAATTTCTTTATCCGTGTAGTTTCCTCTTCCTTTCTTTGTCAAAATCCTGGGTGTCTATCTTGGGCCTAACTAGCATAATCTCTTATAATTATCCACTTTCTACATCCCCACCGTGATATTGAGCATCTGAAGGAGAAGATGTTATCATTCATCTCTTAACCCTCAGCCTTTGAGGATTCCTTGTGCATTACACTAAAGAATGGGTTTTGAATGAATGTATGAATAAATTAAGTCAACCTCGTTATAACCGTCCTTTAAAAAAGAAAGAAAGAAAGCGACCACACTGGGATTGCAATGAAAGACATTAAATGTGTTTTATACTTTGCCAAGTGAGAAAGGATTGACTGTGATTTACTATTTGATTAGATTGATTAATGCAATGGATGATGGTTTCTGAAAGGAAACTATTCAACCTAGCAGAAGCACAGTGACAGAAATTCAATATCAATTGATTCCACTGGATTACAACACATTGAACATACATTTCATTTTCAACTTTTCTTAAGACTTGAATGTATTTGAAAGGAAAGTAGACATTTTAACTATTTATTGAAAATAGTTTAGAAGAGAATCCTTTCTAGGATTTCAAGGTTACCATAAAATAATTAGCAGAGACTGTATCTTTTAGGAGCTGATGTTATAAATTGAATCAGAGAAATAAAGAATTTTAAAGGAACTTTTCACTTACAGACATATATTTCATTCATTCATTAAAATATTCACTTTTTTTTTCATAATTGGATATTTATTAATGCCAATCACTGGGTTCAGTGTTTGGAATACATAATTAAATGTCCATAGAGAAGAAGAATCTAAATCATAGTGATGTATCAGACTTCCTGTTAGAAGTAACATCTAAAAAAAAGAAGTGACATCTAAGCCAAATATTTAATGACTGTCCACATCACAAAAATGAATAAGCAAAATGTCTTCCATATTGAGGGATTTCTTTACTACTTCTTTGCTGCTTATGAAAATGAACAGCATAGATTCTATATCCAATATGTGGAAGTTTCATGGTAAGGAAGGCAAACGTTAAGCATAACATATTTGGAAGAGTAAAGTGAAATAACTTGGCTGGTATGAAACACAATGGAAGAAAACTTGTGATTGAAAGGAGAGAAGATAGCTCAGCCAAGACTGCTTTATTGATACTAAACACATAGGCAGAAGGTGAGTAGAGAGGAAATGTAATACCTTTGTGACAAAGAATGACTTTGCAAGAATGTGAAAGTGAAGTGAGTGAAGTCGCTCAGTCGTGTCTGACTCTTTGTGACCTTGTGGACTGTAGCCCACCAGGCTCCTCCATCCATGGGATTCTCCAGGCAAGAGTACTGGAGTGGGTTGCCATTTCCTTCTCCAGGGGATCTTCCCAACCCAGGAATTGAAACCAGGTCTCCTGCATCGCAGGCAGACGCTTTAAGGTAATACCAAATGCCAGATGCTTGGAATTTGAGAACTTTGGCGGGCACACTTTCAAGTATTTGACAAATACTTAAGTAAAAATATATGATTAGGAACAAGATGGATGAGACCAAAGGATAAATTCCTAGATTTGTCAGTGATTAAGTGGGTTTTAGAACTTTATTGTGCCAAGGTCAACATGTTTGACTTGATTGATGTAACCTTTAAATTTTCTAGAGATGATAGAAGCAAAATTGTATGAGTTCTGCAGTCAAAGAAACCTGGTGTCAAATTCGAGCTTCCTGACAGCTTTGTGAGTGTCAGCAAGTTATCTCCCCTTCCTGAGTCTCAGGTTTTTCATCTATAAAATTGAAGTAATCAAGTCCCCTGTTAGAAAGAATCAAATGAGATACTACCTATAATTTTACCTGACATTATATTTTAGGAGGAATATACAATTGTGTTTAGGATAATTGCCTTTTTATATTTCTTTTCAAAAGAATGGGAGGGTGATTTCCAGTGCTAACTAGCAATACTCCTATAAATAATAAGTACCAAGTTGGCAGATAAGGAACAAACACATATCTTTTTTTCTATCACAATAGAAGAATTGGACTAATACAAAGCCTACAAGTGTGCTCCCAAGTCTAATTCTTTGGGGAAGGAATCAATTTAGAAAGGCTTGATCTTCCATCTAGTTCCTCTAAATTATAGATAATTAAACCTATATGCTTGCCAGATAGCTCAGTGGTAAAGAATCCGCCTGCCAATGCAGGAGACAGTTGTTTGACCCCTGAGTTGGGAAGATCCCCTGGAGAAGGAAATGGCAACCCATACTAATATTCTTGCCTGGAAAATTCCATGGACAGAAGAGCCTGGTGGGCCACAGATCATGGGGTGTCAAAGAGTTGGATACAACTGAGCATGCATGCACTCAAAACCTGTATCAGTCAAGTCAAAACTGTAGTTGAAGTGAAATGAAGTGAAGTCACTCAATCGTGTCCGACTCTTTGCGACCCAGTGGACTGTAGCCTGCCGGGCTCTTCTGTCCATGGGATTCTCCAGGCAAGAATACTGGAGTGGGTTACCATTTCCTTCTCCAGGGGATCTTCCTGACCCAGGGATCGAACCCGGGTCTCCCACATTGGAGGCAGACGCTTTAACATCTGAGCCACCAGGGAAGCTATACTTAGCCGTTTTAAATACTTTCTTTCCAACACATTTTAAAATTGTGACATGCCCTTTTATTTTATAGCTGTTACCAAGGCTGTCAACCCAGAATTATACCCCTGCCCCTCCTTCGAGCAGAAACCAGTTATTTTTATCAAAGCTTCAAGAAGAATCTGCAAAGAGAAAAATAAAATAAACAAGAACCCATTAGAAACAACTAGGCCCAAGATGGCAGAGGATTTGACTTCCCCTTGACCTTGAGCTTTATTATACACTCATTATGTCAGCTAAATGACATGCTGACCAGCTTCAGGACAGTTGACAGTTGTCATGACAACAATAAGAAAAGCCCATGCAAGGACTGAAAAGGGGTATTGCCTCAATTCCAAGTGCAAATCACACCCCTGTTCTTAGATAACTCATAAATATTCCTTCCACTTTTTCCAAATTTCCCCTTTTTACCTCTACCTCCTGTATGTTTGGTGTCTCTGCCTGAACTATGTTAAAAAGTTGATTGTCAGACTAGGTTCTTCTCCATTCTTCAGCCTTGAACAAAGCTTGTGCTGTTCCAGTTTGCATCAGTTTCATTACCGCTTGTGCAACTTTCATTGGAAAAGGAAACCTTCCTAGCTGAGACCCTCTGTCTTGGATCCTGGCATGGATCCAGTCAACCAACTTGGCAACATAGCCCACTTTGAGTTTCAAAATATGTTAGAGCAAGAAGAGCTACTGATCAAATCAAGAGTGAAGATCTGGAAAGAGAAGCCTAGTCTATTTGTTAAGTATAGGTCTACCATATAACTAATACTATTACCACCATTGTATAAATAATACTATCTCATACATATATATCTCATTTTCTGTATCTTAGAATGCATTGTTAATCTTATTTGCTTCCCATCACAGACATATAATACAGGAAAAGATAAAAGAATTTTATTATATACGGAAGTAATAGAATATAGAAAATGAAGTTAACTTGTCCAACCACATGCAGACAGTGAAGACCAGAGTGAGGACTGAAACTAAGGTTCTTCCTACTTTGTCCAGGATGATTTTCATGTAATTCACTAGGCTTCTTTCACCCTTCTGACTTGTTTTCTAGATGAAAGAGCTGCATTGCTTCTAGATGGAAAATGTATTAGGAGATAAGGTAGCAACTAGCTAGAAACAAAAACACAAAATAGTAAAGATAAAAGGATACCTGGGTAGAGATATATTTAATATAGGTAATATATTCCTAGAGAAGGGAACAGCTACCCACTCCAGGATTCTGGCCTGGAGAATTATATATATATATATAGGGGGCTTCCCTGGTGGCTCAGACGGTAAAGCATCTGCCTGCAGTGCGGGAGACCGGGGTTTGATTCCTGAGTCAGGAAGATCCCCTGGAGAAGGAAATGGCAATCCATTATATATATATATATATATGTATATTCAAGATATTTTATATGCTGAATAAAATCCCATATTGTCACAGCTTATTATGGACAAGGAAAGGAATTCCTACATAATTGAATTTTGACTCAGAAATATAATAAAATTACTTAGTAACAGAAATTCATATATACCTTAACTTTAGTAATTCTATGATTATTATTTTATAAAGTATTTATTGTGCATGTATGTATACACTTATATAGCTGTGTCAGGTCTTAGTTGTGGCACGTGGGACCTTTGTTGAGGCATGAAGGATCTTTTGTTGCTGCGCACAGGCTTCTCTCTAGTAGCACAGTCTTAGTCACTCAACAGCAGTGTGCTGTCTTAGTTCTCCCATCAGGGATCAAACTTGTGTTCCCTGCATTGGAAGGCATATTCTTAACCCCTGGACCACCAGGGAGGTCCTATATTTATTCTACAATTATTCACTGAACTCCCAGTGTAAGATGCTGTACTAACTAGTACGCTTATTTGAAGAAATATCAAGGGTTTTACAAAAGACATAGTATTATATATAAAATATAAATAATATAAATATGAAATTAATATTCAAATTAAGTCAAATATAAAATTTCATTAAAAAGGCTTTTAAAGATTAGTTCTTGTTTTATTTTAATGTATCAGTGTAAATGAGTAGACTCTGCCAGATAAAAATCTCTGGCTTCTCTCAAACTCCCCTGCACTTTCTTTAGCAAAAGGAGAATTCATGGTGCTCTTGGGTGTCTCTGACCCCAGCTCTTTTTCTTTTGGAAGCTGCAGGCTTTTACTAGGCTCAATACATCTGAAGGGAGAAAGAGGTGCAAAAATGTAGCCAAGGGGCCTATTGAAAGGGAACAATAAGAGGAAATGAGCTGGCAGAGGAGGCATTTCCTGTTACTTAGATAGCAGAGCTGGAATTAGCAGGAGGGTGATTTTTATTTCCTGAAATCTGGAGCTGAGAAAATGGAAACATTTCTTAAACTGTAAGTGTTCAAGAAACATCTTATCCAAGAGTATCATAATTCTTTAAATGATTTTTATCAATTGTTGGGATTAGTTATAATAAGTGATAATAGAGTTCACTTTAGATTTATATGCAAATTTAGCTTTATCTTAATATTCCTAAATCTCTTATTTAGAGTTTGGATTCCTGACAACCAAAAGATGGGAAAGTGGTAACTGGGACTTATTACTGAAAGTTTATCTTTTCTTCATCACTCACTAGCATTTTTGATCAGATCAAAAAGAGCAAACACCCAATATTTATTCAATGATATTAAATATTTTGTGAGAGAAATCTGGGTCTAAAAATATACATAAAATATTAACTTTGATTTCACCAGTGACCATGGAAAGAAGAGAAATAGACAATGATACAATGTATCTATTTCAAATTTCCATTGAGTGCTTCCAGAAAACAAGCAGAAAATAGACTCTAGAGAATCATATCTAATGCTGGTCTAAAATCTTTGCTTCTTCACCATTTACAGGAAATTGATTTTTTGTGATGGAAATCATCTTGGCTCAGCAGGCTCTTTGAAGTCCTGTCAAAGACCACTGTGTATTTTCATGCATTGTTTGTAAACTGTCATCAGAATACTATTTCATGAAATTAATTGTTGGATAACAGACCAGAAACAAAACTTTTTTTTTTTTTTCTTATTTGCAGTTTCTCAAATCATATCTTTATCTCTTTCATTTACTGTGGAATCATCCAAATCACATTGGTAAGAAAAAATAAAAATACACAGATTTATTTTTCAGAGATGGCCTTCCAGGTTTTGATGGAAGTAGAAAAAGTATATTCTGAAATAATGTTGGCCTTTGGGAACAGAAATGAGCAGATGAACAGTGGCAAACACTGGCATGAGGCCAGCTATTGGAATTTAAAAGTCAAGCTTATAAGGCATGCATCAAAATCCTATTAATTCTGCTAAAGCCACAGGATTTGGATTTTTATGTTTGGAAGGTGGAAGTGCATTTGTCTTTGGGTGAACTGTAGTAAAACCCCTCTTCCACTCCATGTGACTTGCAGGTTGACATTTCATATAATTAAATAAAGCATCTTCATCCTGAATGTTGATCACTTCTGGCTTTGTAGATTGTAGTCTCTGACAATAATGTGATCACTCGAAGTAACACTTTCATGTTATTGTCTTGTGATTTAAAAATGAATTAAAATATGCCCTTATTTCCGTAAGTAAAATTGATTCTATGGTGTGTGTAGTACCAATATCGATTATAGACTGAGCACTGATGCATGTGAGAGCAAGGCCAAGGGAAAGAACTCGGGTGAGAGCAGATTTTCCCAGTGGTCGTGTGTGGATGTGAGAGTTGGACTATATAAAGAAAGCTGAGCACTGAAGAATTGACGCTTTTGAACTGTGGTGTTGGAGAAGACTCTTGAGAGTCCCTTGGACTGCAAGGAGGTCTAACCAGTCCATCCTAAAGGAGATCAGTCCTGGGAGTTCAATGAAAGGACTGATGTTGAAGCTGAAACTCCAACACTTTGGCCACCTGATGCGAAGAGCTGACTCCTTTGAAAAGACCCTGATGCTGGGAAAGATTGAGGGCAGGAGGAGAAGGGGCCAATAGAGGATGAGATGGTTGGATGGCATCACTGACTAGATGGACATGAGTTTGGGTGAACTCCGGGAGTTGGTGATGGACCAGAGAGGCCTGGTGTGCCGCGGCTCATGGTGTTGCAAAGAGTCGAATACGACTCTGCGACTGAGCTGAACTGAACTGAGAGCAGATTGTGGGTAGGTGGGTAAAGAATTAATTTTCACACAGTCTTGTTGGGAAGAGCTCTGAAATTAGGAAGCCTTTCTTGAAATTTTATTTATTTATTTATTTTTGGATATGCTAGGTCTATGTTGCTGCACTGGTTTTTCTCTGATTGTGGTGACTGGGGGCTACTCTGTAGTTGCGGTGTAAGGGCTTCTCATTGCAGTGATTTCTCTTGATGCAGAGCAAGGTTCTAGAGTGATTGGGTTTCAGTAGTTAGAGTACAGGCTTAGTAGTTGTGCCACACAGGCTTAATTGCCCCAAACCATGTGGGATCTTACTGGACCAGGGTTAAATCCCACGTCTCCTACATTGGCAGGCAGATTCTTTACCACTGAGCCACCAGGGAAGTCTGGAAAGCTTTTTATATATAATCTGTGATAATAAGCAAACTAGAGTCTAAGGAAAAATGTAGGTAACTTAAAAGTCTGCCTTAATCTCAGGAGTTAAACAGACAAATATAATTACCACCATTATCACCATCATAGTGTCAAAAACATTTCAAGCTAAAGATGGTGAAGGAGTTCTGCCTCTGAGGGACTAAGACCGAACTAGTCTCTGTATCTTAGAGGAACACAAGCTAAATGGTAATATACAAGGACATACTAAAACTATAACATTAGATAAGATGTTCAGACAACTAAAAAACATCTCAGTATATGGGAAACTGCAATTAAGCCCTGAATTTTGTTCAGATTGATCAGATATAATTAGAGTATCAGCCAGTTTCTCATGTCATCAACTAAATGATGACATGAATGTGGATAAGGTCTAGTGGAAATCAATATTTATACTTAAAATATTAGACACAAAGCTACAA
The DNA here is from genome assembly GCF_032405125.1 of Capricornis sumatraensis. Classification (NCBI taxonomy): domain Eukaryota; kingdom Metazoa; phylum Chordata; class Mammalia; order Artiodactyla; family Bovidae; genus Capricornis; species Capricornis sumatraensis. The sequence goes on along the minus strand of NC_091071.1, from coordinate 120,508,520 downwards.
TAAAAGAATTAAGTCTATAGCCTAGCAATCAGCTGGATGGGTGGAGGGAGTTCATTTTTACACATTTAAAAGTTTCAATGGAAAGGAAGCTGCCTTAAGAAAAAAGACAGCTCTCCATACACACAATAATGCAGGTGAGACAGGAATGGATGCTGAAGAAGGGGAGTAAAAGGAAAAAATAAAAGTCTAATAGTTTATGTAGAAGTAGGAAGGGTTTAATTCAGTCATTGGAGAGACACTGCCTCCAGTTTATCTTATTGTGTGATTCTATGGGAAGTGTGTGCTTGTGACATCTTCCAGGTGTCAGGCACAGCTTACAAATTCACGTATCTTTTCCTCCCAACTGTCAAACAGTCATGGGCTTGCCACTGCTTTACAAAAAGGAGACAGCTTATAGGGAAAGAAATTTAGATACAGATGCACACCTTTCAGGCACAAGAGGAAGGATTTGAGTCCAGATGCAACTGACTTCAGTGTCTATTCCCTTATGCTCTCAGAGGGCCCAGCAGTCTTTCTTGAGGAAACAGATAATTATCTGTCTCCCTAAATGTACATGTTGCCTGACTTAGACATGTTCCCAAACTCCTACGAGGAAGCCCTCTTCAGAGCTCTGCACTTTCTGCTTTGAGTTATTTCATCATTAAGCTCCATAAGTGGTATTTCCTTCTCCTTAATTCAGCCACATAAATTGATTCATGCCTGTTAATAATGAGATGTGAAGCAAGGGAAACTGTCTCTCATTCAATGACCATTGGTTGTGTTGCTGGGGACTGAAACCTAGAGGTGTATTTGCTGGCAGGTACAGTGACTTTTCATACTGTTCTTATTTAACTTATATGCAGAGTACATCATTAGAAACACTGGACTGGAAGAAACACAAGCTGGAATCCAGATTGCCGGGAGAAATAATCAGTAACCTCAGATATGCAAATGACACCACCCTTATGACAGGAAGTGAAGAGGAACTAAAAAGCTTCTTGATGAAAGTAAAAGAGGAGAGTGAAAAAGTTGGCTTAAAGCTCAACATTCAGAAAACAAAGATCATGGCATCTGGTCCCATCACTCCATGGGAAATAGATGGGGAAACAGTGGAAACAGTGTCAGACTTCATTTTTGGGCGCTCCAAAATCATGGCAGATGGTGACTGCTGCCATGAAATTAAAAGACACTTACTCCTTGGAAGAAAAGTTATGACCAACCTAGTTAGCATATTCAAAAGCAGAGAAATTACTTTGCTGACTAAGATCCATCTAGTCAAGGCTATGTTTTTTCCAGTAGTCATGGCTGTGAGAGTTGGACTTTGAAGAAGGCTGAGCGCCGAAGAATTGATGCTTCTGAACTGTGGTGTTGGAGAAGACTCTTGACAGTCCCTTGGACTGCAAGGCGATCCAACCAGTCCATTCTGAAGATCAGCCCTAGGATTTCTTTGGAAAGAATGATGCTAAAGCTGAAATTCCAGTACTTTGGCCACCTCATGTGAAGAGTTGACTCATTGGAAAAGACTGTGATGCTGGGAGGGATTGGGGGCAGGAGGAGAAGGGGACGACCCAGGATGAGATGGCTGGATGGCATTACTGACTCGATGGACATGAGTCTGAGTGAACTCTGGGAGTTGGTGATGGATAGGGAAGCCTGGGGTGCTGCGATTCATGGGGTCGCAAAGAGTCGTACACGACTGAGCGACTGAACTGAAGTGCAGTGACTTTTCTAGACCAGGGATGTGGGTGCAATGAAGAAATGAGAAAAGAGGAGAGAGATTCTGGGAACAGCATAAGAAGGACACAGAAAACTCTCCTATAGAAACAGTAGTTTCAGCTTCAGAGACTCAGGTATGTGAATTTTCATTATAATGATTTTTAAATATTTTAAAATCATAGCTTTGAGGGCCATTTAATGACCTGGGGAAAATTATAAGGTTCAGCATAAGAAAATGAAAATACTAAACTTTAAATATTAAATATGTAAGTTTCTTTCTGCACACATATGTTTCTTCATGCTTATGTACTTGTAATCCACATGTGTCTGATACTGATATTAATATATATTTATAGGGTAACAACTAATCTCTCTCTACATATGTAGAGAGAGCACTTAAAAATACAGCAAGATAAAAGCCATGATATCAAAATGTTACAAGTAATTATTACTCAACCATTCAGTAACTGGTGTTTTGTATTTTCTAATGTTTTGTAATGCATACACTTTCTAAATTGAGTATGTGCTATTGTGTTCTTTTTATAAATGAAGAAATATAAAAACATTAGTGGTTATTTAACAGTTTCTCCCAAATTAATAATAATTATTATGCCTCTCGTATTGTACGTATTTCCCAATTCTCTCAAGAATTTATATTTTCATTGCTGTTTTGAAACAGAAAATGGAGCTCCTCTCTAGATAAATTTTTTATTGGAGTATAGTTTCTTTATAATAGTATGTTAGTTTCTGGTATATAATGAAGTGAATCAGCTATATGTATGCATATATCCCCTCTCTCTTGGACCTACCTCCTAATGTCCCCCCATCCTACCCCTCTAAATCATTGCAGGGCACTGAGCTGAGTTTCCTGTACTGTATAGCAAGTTCCTGCCACCTATCTGTTTTATACATGGTAGTGTATATATGTCAATAAAAGATACAAATAGCATCCCAAGGAATCCACATAAGGTTATCATCTCACTTTTCAGCAGAAACTCTTCAGGCCAGAAGGGAGTGGCAAGATACATTTAAAGTGATGAAAGGGAAAAATCCTACAACCAATATTACTCTACCCAGCAAGGATCTCATTCAGAGTCTGGGAAAAATCCAAAGCTCTACAGACAAACAGAAGCTAGGAGAATTCAGCACCATCAAACCAGCCTTACAACAAATGCTAAAGGAAATTCTCTAGGTGGAAACATTAAGAGTAGAAAAGACTTACAAAAACAAACTCAAGATGAATCGGGAGATAATATATATTTTTTTAAAAATATGAGCACTTGAGATACAGAAGCATCAAGATCTTGAAAATAATGTGAACTATATTTAATCAAACCATGATAGAGAGACAGAAATAGGACTGAACTATTAATTACTCAACCATCAAACATTCTGATGTCATTAATAGTAGATGCTGTTAGAGGGACACATTGGTGTGGCCAGTGAGCTAAGAAGTTGGCCAACAGAGATTGTGGCTTGTGCATGGATGGGACAGGGCACTGTGTTGCTCTTTGCCAATAAAGAGCATGAACCACAACCAAGTGTGGCTGATGGAAAACCTTCCTGGAGCCTTTTCCTCAGAGAGCCCTGTTTCAGCATTTACCACATATCCCAGAAAAGCTTGACCTTTATTCTGCTGAACACCCTGCAGGGTGAGGACACCATGTCTCTCACTCTGGCAGACAGGCTTTGACTCCAGGGACACAGTAAATTCCCAAAACCAGAAACAGGAGAAGGTCAAGAGTCTGAAATAAAAACAGAAACTGTGTGCACATTGCAACTTTTGAGAACGTCTCTAGCCAGACGGATGACTCCAAGATTCTGGTGAGGCCTGCTTAGATACAGACAGCCTATGGCATCATTCTTCTGCCTTTCCATGATCCTTGGTGTCCAGCCAGAAGCTGTCATAAGAAGGCCTTTACTTTTATATATATATATACATGTATACATATATATATATATATATATATATATATATATATATATATATATATATATATATATATATATATATATATATATATACACACAGAGAGAGAGAGAGAGAGAGAGAGAAAGAGAGAGAGAGAGAATAGCTCAAATTAGCCAAGTCCTGAGGGTTTGTAGTGATCTGGCTATGTTCAGTTCAGTTCAGTTCAGTCGCTCAGTCATGTCTGACTCTTTGTAACCCCATGAACCACAGCACACCAAGCCTCCCTGTCCATCACCAACTCCTGGAATCCACCCAAACCTATGTCCATTGTGTCGGTGATGCCATCCAACCATCTCATCCTCTGTTGGCCCCTTCTCCTCCTGCCCACAATCTTTCCCAGCATCAGGGTCTTTTCAAAGGACTCAGCTCTTCGCATCAGGTGGCCGAAGTATTGGAGTTTCAGCTTCAACATCAGTACCTCCAGTGAACACCCAGGACTGATATCCTTTAGGATGGATCTGGTTGGATCTCTTTGCAGTCCAAGAGACTCTCAAGAGTCTACTCCAACACCACAGTTCAAACGCAGCAATTCTTCAGTATTCAGCTTTCTTTATAGTCAAACTCTCACATCCATACATGACCACTGGAAAGACCATAGCCTTGAGTAGACGGACCTTTGTTGGCAAAGTAATGTTAGGCCCATGGTAATCAAAACTATGCTTTGCAAGGATATTTTGCAGCTGATAGATTGAGATACCATGACTTATGTGTTCGATAAATAACAGAAACTAGACTTCTGCTTCTTTACCTAGACTTGCTCAAGGAGAAGAGGTGGCTTCAAGCCAGTGAGCAGGGGAAAAGGGCATTTGTGGAGTGCAAGGGAATCACCAGAACATGTGAAGTTACTTGATGTAGGGCAACAGTATACCTTTCTGCTGTAACTCGATCCTGTTTGGAAAAAGCCATAACTGTCTTGCCATCTGAGTGGCAGCTGTGTGGGGATGTTACTATAATTCTGAGCAACATAGAAATGGAAAAATCAACATATAAGGTGGGGCCAATGAAGTGAGAAAGGAAGGAAGGGGATTCTTGGATGGTGAATGGGTCAGAATGTAGCCACCAGGGCCTGTAGGGTTTCCTATCTAAGATGCTAAGAATAAGGTTTAGGGGAGTCAGGGGAATAGACTCAAGGTCACTGGACAGGAATGGACAACCAGGGGGTCTATGAGCACTGTCTTTCTGCTCTTTACTATGTGCTTTTCCCTGGTTACCTCAGAGGGCACTTCCTGCCCTTTTTTCTGCTCTGGTAGTCTTTTCACCAATCAGAGTTGCCCTTTGCCACAGGGGTGGGTATCCACACGTGGAGAGATGGCCACAGCTCCCCATGGCCCATGGCAACAACATGACTGTGACCCAGCTCTGTGGCCACCTTGCTCTCACCCAGCAGCTCCTCAGCCTGGAAGTCTGTCCCAGACACTCTGTGGAAAGCTCCCACAGTTTACCCAGAGGAGGACATCCAGAAGTGGCCACCTTTCAAAGTGGCAGAGGACACTGCCGTGTGTTTAAACAGCACATCTCTACCCAGGTCCCAGAGCACCATTCATTTTGAGGCATCTGCACACAATGCTAATATTGGCAAGATATCTGTAAAGCTAACTCAGGTACTCAATCATGTCAAATGGACAAGTCAGATGCTTAGGATTTCTCCCAGAGTAATGCACGGAGAGAAATGGAAAGGTTATGTCAGTGACTGAAACAAAAGTCAACCCAATGCCCTTACAGAAAAAAAAAAAGTTAGGCAGATGAAGTATTATAGTGGGTTTTTGTTATTGCTCTTCAGTCGCTAAGTCATGTCTGACTTTTTTGGACCCCGTGGACTGCAGCACGCCAGGTATCCCTGCCTTCACCATCTCCCAAAGTTTGCTCAAACTCATGTCCATTGGGTTGAAGATGTCATCCACCCATTTCATCGTGTCACCCCCTTCTCTTCCTGACCTCAATCTTTCCCAACATCAGGGTCTTTTCAAAAGAGTCGGCTCTTCATATGAGGTGGCCAAAGTATTGGAGCTTCAGCTTCAGCATCAGCATCAACCCTTCCAACGAATATTCAGGGTCAATTTCCTTTAGCATTGACTGGTTTGATCTCCTTGCTGTCCAAGGTTTATCACTATCTCTGTGTGCCTCCTGCCTGTTTATTGGTATCACCCATCAGCATCCCTGCTTCGTTGCTACTCAGCTTTTCTAAGTCTTCCTTTCTCTTCTCTCTCTGAAGTTTGAATACATAACTGACTCCCTTAAATATACGGTTGAGCCATTCTGGTCTTGGCTAAAGATTTTACATGGAGGTTGCTCTCAACCAGATATCTGCCCATTATCTTTGCCCACATGAAAAAAGTAAGACATCCATGTGACGTGGCAAGTTCTGGACCCCCCTCCACTCTTGTGACCCTGACACTGGGAAACAGGGGCTGTGGCCTTCACGGACTCTCCTTTTCGTAAACTGTAGAGTTATATTGAGCCTAACTCTGACAAAGGGCTCTAAACACACTGTCATTTTGTTCTGCACCTTCAAAACGAAATCAAAAACAAACTAAGAATTAATATTTGGCTATTTTACTTAAATTGTGGAAGCACTGTCATCTCAACAATTTTCTTGACCTTAGATGGAGTTTGTCAGCAGATTTTGCTGGAAATTCATAATTGCATTACAAGCTATTATTTTTCAAAAACAATCAATCACTGTATTTTGCTCAGTGTTCCTTGAAAGTTCACAACAAATGTCAAGTCTTTGCAGTTTCCATTCATAACTCAAGAGCCTTTGTAGAAACTGCCCATGTTGAAGGTTTCTTTCAGTTAGAGATATTTTCTCTACTGGGGTTTTCCATCATTCTCACAAGTAATTTTTGCTGATGGATGGACTGGATTCTTATAACATGTTCATTGGCCTTTGTATGGGTACATCACCCATGTCCCTGCTTGTTGCATCACCATGGCCTTTATCTCTACCTGCCCTGTGCCTGCCCCAAACGCAGCCCTCAGAGACACCTACCGCCCCAGTCCATCTGAAAGAAAGGGCTGGTCTCAGATCCTGCTTCAGTTCACCCCACACTTTGAGCCCCTGAAGGAAAGGGGCTCTGAAGAATGTACTTGATAACCTCCAGCCTGTGCCCTCAAGGAGGCTTAGAGTCTGGTGGGAGAGAAGACATGAAAGTGAGTTTAACAGCAGAGAGAACCAAAAAGAAGGAAGACCAGAGGCAGTGCTGAGTGTAGGAACAGCTTCTCTATTGGTTCCAAAGTGGGCTTTGTGACTTGGGGAGGTGGAGCCCTGACTTTGAACCCTTCTAAAGAGCATAGTGGTTGTTGGGTCTGCTACTTGGATGGCAGGAAAGGTCTGATGGAGGAGTCTGAGTCAACCTCAAAGCAGTAGATTGTATCCCACTTCACATTGTATTAATATAAATGATTTCCCCGGTTTCTGGTGAGGGATAAAACTCATTAATGATAATGATAATAGCTCATGCTATTTTTATTTACTTACCCTCCAACTTTTAAGGGCTTCTCTTGTAGCTCAGTTGGTAAAGAACCTACCTACAATGCAGGAGACCCAGGTTTGATTCCTGGGAAAATCCCCTGGAGGAGGAAATGGCAACCTACTTCAGTATTCTTGCCTGGAGAATCCCATGGACAGAGGAGCCTGGCAGGCTATAGTCCATGGGGTTGCAAGAGTTGGACAGAACTTAGCAGGTAAATATCCACAACAACTTTTAATACAGAGGACTTGAGATAGCTGGTGATCTACGTGAATGTTTCTGTAGTACTGATGATGCTAAACAATTTGAGTGGCTTCTTTCTTATCTTACTCTTTCTACTCAGGTTGGGCTTAATCCCTGACATGACATTCTTGCAGATATTTGAGAAAATCAAAAGAATTTTGCCTAACTTGTCCCTTCCTTCCAAACAAATCAGGACAGATTTACTTCAAGATCTCTCTCAACATTAATCTGAAAGTTTAATAGGAAAATGAATTTCTTCCAATAAACTGAGTCCAGAAAACTAGGCTTATGTTGTCATGACTTCTACTAGAAAAGAAAAACCACAAAAACAAATCAAACAAAACCTCTATGAAAAACAACCCTGCAGGCGGAGAACTGTGTTTTAACAGTCTAGAGCTTTCCTCTGCAATGCAGGAGAACTGAGTCAGTCCCTGGGTTAGGAAGATCCCCTGGAGAAGGGAATGGCTACCCACTCCAGTATTCTGGCCTGGAAAATTCCATGGACTGTATAGTCTATGGGGTCGCAAAGATTTGGACATGATTGAGCAACTTTCACTTTCACTTTCCTCTCCTCCCTAAGAGCCCAAAGCCTTTGTGAAAGCAACTCTTTTGTCCCTTTTCTGTTTACCCATTTCTGTTCCCCTCTAACCTTCAAGAACCTAATTATAGGAACAAAATCACCAGGCAATTTAATCTAACTCCTGACTTATGTCCTTCTGAATGCACCCCATGCCTTGTCTAACCTGTTGATTTTTTTCCTGGATAAAGAGAAGTAAGAATGAAGAATGAAGTAGCTAAAGAATGGCTAGCTCTCTACCCACCACCAGTCCCCTAAAGAATCCTGAAGGCAGATCACAGGGACAAGGTAACATTTGAAGAGAGAGTCAGCCAGTCTGCATTCAACGGAAAAGGATGCAGAACCTCAACCACTTCTTTGATGACTTACTGAGATTCTCCCTCTCTTTTTTCCCCTTTAATAATGGTCATGGCTAAGCAAAATGTTGGGAGCTGGTCTCAGGGCACAAATCTCCCTTCCCTCAAGACTGGCTTTTCTGATTAAAACATCATTTCCTTCTATTGACACTTGCCTCTCCAGTATTGTCTTTTTAGCAACAAGCAGCTGAACCTGAGTTTTCTAATATAAACATGCTTTTTCCTTTGTCTGTTCACTTTTCTGTATAAACTTTTGGAGAGGAAGAAAGAGTACCATCTATACTACATTGTGAACTATAATCATAGCAGCCAGTCCACTACTCCCTGATATGACTAATAATTTCTACTGAGAAAACTTCTTTTGGGAGAGGAGAAAGAAACCAATAATCACGGGCTAACATAGAGAAACACTTCACAGAGCAGGGCCTTGTTTAATCTTCATAGCAGTTTATGAAGATAATGCTGTTCTCTGCCTCTTTTACAGCAGAGAACTAACTCATCTGTGTTGTACATCCAGAAAAGGCTGAGAAACAGAATGTGTTTAACCTCCTCTGTCCTGGCTCTTTCTTCTATTCGTCCCTAATTTCCTCCCTTTTCCCTTCTTTCTTCTTCTTTCCTTCCTTCATTTTCGCCATAAATATGACTTGACTGTCTGCTTTGGCCTTGCATCACTTGGGATCTGCATTTTCATTCTTCAACAAGTCTCAGGTGTCAACAACCAACATACTGAGAGGAAGGTAGTTCTTGATGTACCTGATGTCTCTGGACTCTTGAAATTATGCAAGGAGTGGCCCTGTTACATTGAAGAGTCACTCTGACCCTTCTGGAAGCAGCTTGGCTGCCCCTGAGGTTCCTGTCTAGACAAGCCCTCTGCCGCATGCCTAAGGAGAAGTGAAGAGAGGCAATCTAAGCTTCAATTCCTGTGATTGTTTTCAGAATCTTAGGGAAACTATGTGGTAATGAAATTATTTCTTCCACATAAAACTTGCTACCTTGTGTTTAGAGAATTTTTTTAGAATGAGAAAACTTCATATTTGTTTCCTTTTCCCCCTCAGAAATTTTTATACAGCATTGAAAAAATGAGAACCTTTAACAATTATTTTGTTTTTAACTTGACAACTCCAAATGATAAGCAGAGTTGGAATTTACAAGTAAAACTGGACTCCAGAGTGTAAGAAGCTTTCTCAATCTTTTATGATCTTAACTTTGCAGTCACATGTGGAAATATGTTAAACAAGGACCACCTCTCAAATGCTTTTGCAAGAGTAGAAGCAATCTTTTTTCTCCCCCCTCTGGATTTTATGTGGTTTCCATAAACTGTGAAACTTCATTTTTAAGTGAAGTTTCTTGAGTGGGAAGAGAAATGAAGAGGTTATTCCTGAGCATTGATCATAAATCTTTTTTTTTGAGAGACAGTGGGCTCTAGTTTACAAAGTAGAAAATGTTAATTTGGAGAATTTAGGGGAGAAGATGGGACAAAAACATAATATATTAAGAAGAGTGAAGAGTTTTTGTCTTCATAAGTACAGGAGACAAGTTGAGTTAAAATGTACATTGATGGTCCACCGTGTAAGGCATAGACCTCAGATAGAATTGAACTTCCAAGGGGCTATGTCCATACTTCCTTGGTTCTAGACTGCTTCCATATGCAAAGGACACTATGATGTGAAAAGCAAATAAAGGAACACAAAATAGGAACCAAGTGGTGCTTGACCTGACCACTCCATCCTGAAGGAAGGTTTGGGGAGGAAATTGAGGAAACTTTGTTAAAGGACAGAGGGAGACCTGAGTCTTCAGCTTGTGAGCTCCTTGGGTCATCTTTCACAATGAAATGGACTTTGTCCATGCAAATATTCTAATTGTAAATTCCCTTGTCCCATATATTCCTCTTGTTGGCCAACACTGCATGGAAAGAAACATCAAGGATTAGAAATGGTTGATTTCTCTTGTTCAGTGGCTTCTGCTAATTGGCTTCCCAGGTGGCACAGTGGTAAAGAATCTGCCTGCCAATGCAGGAGACACAGGAGATGTGAATTTGATTCCTGTTTTGGAAAGATCCCTTGGAGGAAGGCATTGCAACCCACTCTAGTATTCTTGACTGGAGAATGCTATGGACAGAGGAGCTTGGAGGGCTACATTCCATAGGGTCACAAAGAGTCAGCCATGACTGAGCAACTGAGGATGTACACACTGACACAATAGTAGAGCTGCTATCATCAATAAGAATATGTAAAAGTAGATGCCAATATGAGAGCAAGGCAAGAGGGGAAACTGGCAACAACTAGCCAAATGCTAGATAATGAAGCCAAATGAGGCTTCAGGATCTCTGGTCTAAGATGACCTGCTTCTTTGAGACCTGATTAGATCTGGAGGACAGCAATGTCCATCTCCTCCTCCTTAGCCTCTTATACTGAAATCCCAAGGCAAGTGAATGGAACTAATTCCAAACTTTTGATTGTTAACTGTGATTTAGGCTCTTACTGACTCTAATGAGAACTGCATGTAATTATTTTTATAAAATATTCCACATGTTGCTTTCATCAGGATTATGGTACATTGGTTTTAAACAAAGCAACAGGCCATGTAATTCAATTCATGTCCTGTTTACAAACTCTCAGACATTAAGCCATAGGAATGATAGATGATGAAGCCAAGCAGGCTAGTCACAGTCCAAATGACTGACTCTTTGGAGACTTTTGTTTGGAATATTAACAATCATGTTTCAATCAGAAAAATGAATTTTGTGATCTGAGTATTTGGAGAGTCTCCTAGTCTAGACTATATTCTTTTTTGGACTCAGAATCACACTCATCATCCTCTGCACAAACATTGGGTGCTATGGATGAATGAGTGGGCTGCTTGTGAAAGCAACCTGCAGTTTTGAGGGTTATGTCTAAATGAAGGGGACATGTCTCATGCAGAGAAAACCAGCTGCTATACTGCTCCATAAAACTGTTCTAAAATATTCATATTTTATAAAAAAAAAATTAACAATCTGAGGCTTTTAATGTAAAAAGATCCTAGTCTTTAAGTATGGGAAACAATAATATAAATTTTCTTATGCACTGGACCACCCATGGGTCATCAGTTTGAGACTTCTGCTCTGAACTGTGTGTATTTCCAGGATAGATATCACATTTTCCTGCTTTTTATTATTATTATTTTTTTTTTTCCTTAGGAAGGGCATTGTTTTCAGTTTATGGTGGCCAGAAACAGAATAAATCATTGAACATGTATGGAATGAATTAACAGAAGACACTAATGGGTATGATGGTACGAGATGGAACGGGAATTTCCCATGGTTAGTAGGAAATGTCAGAAGCAGATAAAGATGATTTCACATTTTTTCTAATGTCCCTGACCCTACATTCTGTCATTCCTTAAGATTTTAGTGATGCAAAGGCAGAGAAAGAGGATTGCAGACATTAATTAGGTTGGGCATTTAAAGCCATTCCTAAATTAGATTATTAAATGAAAATGTATTTCATATGAATGAGGCGGGGGGGGGGTGAGAGAAAAGTGGGCAGCTGATAATTATTTTATTAACGCATTTAAAAAATTTTATTTGAGTATAGTTGGTTTACAGTGAGGTGTTAGTTTCAGGTGTATAGCAAAGTGAGTCAGTCATGCATATACATATAAGAAAGACTTCTTCAGTGATCAATGCAAAGAAACAGAGGAAAACAACAGAATGGGAAAGACTAGAGATATCTTCAAGAAAATTAGAGATACCAAGGGAACATTTCATACAAAGATGGGCTCGATAAAGGACAGAAATGGTCTGGACCTAACAGAAGCAGAAGATTATTAAGAAGAGGTGGCAAGAATACACAGAACTGTACAAAGAAGATCTTCATGACCCAGATAATCATGATGATGTGATCACTAATTTAGAGCCAGACATCTTGGAATGTGAAGTCAAGCGGGCCTTAGAAAGCATCACTATGAACAAACCTAGTGGAGGTGATAGACTTCCAGTAGAGCTATTTCAAATTCAGAAAGATGATGCAGTGAAAGTGCTGCACTGAATATGCCAGCAAATTTGGAAAACTCAGCAGTGGCCACAGGACTGGAAAAGGTCACTTTTTATTCCAATTCCAAAGAAGGGCAATGCCAAAGAATGCTCAAAGTACCGCACAATTGCACTCATCTCACATGCTAGTAAAGTAAGGCTCAAAATTCTCCAAGCCAGGCTACAGCAACACATGAACCGTGAACTCCCTGATGTTCAAGCTGGTTTTAGAAAAGGCAGAGGAACCAGAGATCAAGTTGCCAACATCTGCTGGATCATCGAAAAAGCAAGAGAGTTCCAGAAAAACATCTATTTCTGCTTCATTGACTATGCCAAAGCCTTTGACTGTGTGGATCACAATAAACTGTGGAAAATTCTGAAGAGATGGGAATACCAGACCACCTGACCTGCCTCTTGAGAAATCTGTATGCAGGTCAGGAAGCAACAGTTAGAATTGGACATGGAACAACACACTGGTTCCAAATAGGAAAAGGAGTACATCAATGCTGTATATTGTCACCCTGCTTATTTAACTTATATGCAAAGTACATCATGAGAAACGCTGGACTGAAAGAAACACAAGCTGGAATCCAGATTGCCGGGAAAAATATCAATAACCTCAGATATGCAAATGACACCACCCTTATGGCAGAAAGTGAAGAGGAGCTAAAAAGCCTCTTGATGAAAGTGAAAGAGGAGAGCGAAAAAGTTGGCTTAAAGCTCAACATTCAGAAAACGAAGATCATGGCATCTGGTCCCATCACTTCATGGGAAATAGATGGGGAAAGAGTGGAAACAGGGTCAGACTTTATTTTTTGGGGCTCCAAAATCACTGCAGATGTTGATTGCAACCATGAAATTAAAGACGCTTACTCCTTGGAAGGAAAGTTATGACCAACCTAGATACGATATTCAAAAGCAGAGACATTACTTTGCCGACTAAGGTCCGTCTAGTCAAGGCTATGGTTTTTCCTGTGGTCATGTATGGATGCGAGAGTTGGACTGTGAAGAAAGCTGAGTGCCGAAGAATTGATGCTTTTGAACCGTGGTTTTGGAGAAGACTCTTGAGAGTCCCTTGGGCTGCAAGGAGATCCAACCAGTCCATTCTGAAGATCAGCCCTGGGATTTCTTTGGAAGGAATGATGCTAAAGCTGAAACTTCAGTACTTTGGCCACCTCATGCGAAGAGTTGACTCATTGGAAAAGACTCTGTTGCTGGGAAGGATTGGGGGCAGGAGGAGAAGGGGATGACCCAGGATGAGATGGCTGAATGGCATCACAACTCGATGAACGTGAGTATAAGTGAACTCTGGGAGATGGTGATGGACAAGGACGCCTGGCGTGCTGCAATTCATGGGGTCGCAAAGAGTCGGACACGACTGAGCGACTGAACTGAACTGAATACTTTTTAAAATTATTTTCCCATATAGTATTACCTTGCATTCTAAAATATAAATTTTATCTCAGACACTCAGGTAAAAACTGCAGAACTATTTTCTTATTTGATCATCACAAACATTTCAGGCATTTCCATTTTAAGGAAGAAACTGTGCCAAAGAGAGATTAAGGCAACTTGTCCATAATCTTGCAGCTATTAACACTAAACTGCATCTAAGGTTCTTCCACACAGAGTTTTAATTCTCCAAATGATCATGTGAAGTGTTTATCCTTATCCACATTCTGCAGAGGAGGAATAAGACCACAGAGGTCTTACCTGATGCACAAAATCATACACAATAAGTGACTAGTTAAACTGAGATTAATACTGGTCTATTGACTGAAAAAATATGATTTTATATTAATTGCAATAGTTGTTCTGCTAGACACTTTGTATGTCTCGTGATGGCTTATGGATCATGTAGGACATGCAATGTAACAGAAGAGACAGGCAATGTAACAGAGGAGATGCAAGGTAACAGAGAAGAAGAAATCTGACTCCATGTTTTATCTGTTTCTTTTTCTTAGATCATTGTGTTCTATTGGGGCTTCCCTGATAAATCTGCCTGCAATGCAGGAGACCCCAATTCAATTCCTGGGTTGGGATGATCCTCTAGGGAAGGGATAGGCTATCCACTCTGGTATTCTTGGGTTTCCCTTGCAGCTCAGCTGGTAAAGAATTCACCTTCAATGTGGGAGGCCTGGGTTTGATCCATCATTGGGAAGATCCCCTGGAGAAGGGAAAGGCTATCTACTCCAGTATTCTGGCCTGAAGAATTCCATGGACTATACAGTCCATGGTGTCACAAAGAGTCAGACATGACTGAGTGATTTTCACTTTGTAATCTATTGCTTTTGCTATCAATTAAGAATGTTGCCTATAGCCTGAAATATACAGGATAATCCAGTCTCAAGACTCTGACCTTTAAGAGTATAGTGAAAGTGAAAGTCCCTAGGTCATGTCCAAATGTTTGTGACCCCATGGACTATATAGGCCATGGAATTCTCCAGGCCAGTATACTGGAGCAGGTAGCTGTTCTTTCTCCAGGGGATCTTCCCAACCCAGGGATTGAACTCCGGTCTCCTGCGTTGCAGGTGGATTCTTCAGCAGCTGAGCCAGGTGGATTCTTTACCCACTGAGCCGCAAGGGAAGAGTATAACAGGTTTCCATTCGTATAGAGATAAAAAGTTGCAAAACAGATAATAACATTTGTCTTGTTGGAGGTTTACAGGAACATCATGACCTGGACTATGTGGATGGCTACAAGAACAAAGGATTCCTACACCAAGAAGTTTGCAACAACCAACCATAACCCTCCCTCACCTTGCCTTTAAAAGTGCTTTGCTAAACCCTTGGAGAAGTTCGGGCTTTTTAGAAAATGAGCCACCCATTCTCCTTGCATGGCCCTGCAGTAAATCTTTCTGTGCTCCAAACCCCAATGTTTGCTGCTTTAGTTTATTTGGCCTCACTGTGTGTGGAGCTCAGGAACTTGCATTGGGTAACAGCAATTGTATCTACAGTCAAGCTTCTCCCTGCAAAAGCTCACTATCCCACCTTTTCATCCACTCAGCAAGTAGCTTAGGAGAAATCCTGCAACCTCTCTTTCCCCAACTAAGATCTCTCTTTCCTAGTGTCACCCAGGTGAGTTTAAGAATATTTAAACTGCATCATGTAAACCTCTGCTCCAAAGCTGCCCATAGCTTCTCATCACACTTGGAATAAAATCCAAATCCATCCATGTGATTTATAGAGCACTACATCATCTGTCCTTGCCCACCCCTCTTTTCCTTCTCTACCCATGCCTTCTGCCCTTCCAATCACCTTGGCATTTTTACAGATCATTCAATTAACCAAACTTGTCTGAGTCTGATGGACTGCTCCTTCTGCTAAGAAATTTCTCCCTCCGAATCTTGCTCCATCACTTTATTTAGACACTTGTTCAAATATTACTTCATCAAAGAAACCTTTAAAGATAACCTAAAATAAAGTACCTGAACTAACTAGAGTTTATTTCTCTTTTTCTCCTCCCTCCTCCTTTTTTTATTACTTAGAGGTAGCTATAATTTTACTATATTATTTAGAGAAGCTGGGGCCTGGGACTCTTTGCTGCAGTGCTTGCACCTGGATAAATGTCTCCTTGAGCAACAAAATGCAAAGAAACTATAAAAGACAAAACATACCATGCGTAAATGTGCATATGCAGTTGGGGCAAATTATGGATAACAAGATACAAAAAAAGCCAAAACCCAACTGCTGCTTCTGAAGAGCTGGGAGCAAAACCAGAATACAGTGCATGTCACCAGCACTCAGCAACACCAAAGAGGTGGACAAAGCAGCTAAGCCAACTTCCCGCCTGATCTTTGGACTCACTCCTACCCTTACCCCATGTAAGGAGTTACCTGGACTCCCCTCAGTGGTGATTGAGCAAGCAATGGAACATGTCACTTATTCCCTGTTGCAGGGACTCGATTAAAGCCTTGCCTGAATCTCCTGTATAGTCTTTGATCAATTTCTATTGATTAAGGAGGGCAAGAATCCTGTAATAAAATAACATTATTATCTCTGCATTTGCTTTTTGCCTGTATCTCTCACTGGAATGTAAATTTCCTGAGGGCAGGGTTCTTGCCACATTCACAGCTATGTCTGAGTACCTACAACAGTGTCTGAATATATCTTAATTAGTAAATCTCTTTTTGTGAATGGCTGAATAACTTCAAGAATGCAGGTACTCTTTTGGCATGGATCTTAATGTTTTCAGAGCCCAAACACAAGGAGAACACTCATGTTCTGAAATCCACTGAAAACAAATACTACGGATAAACACAGACACAAGAAAAGGAATGTTTGGTTAGATTCCAGCTAATTAAGTGAAGAGAAGAACAGAGTCATAGACCTTGGATCAGAGAATAAAAATGATTAAGCTGTAACTGTTGTCAGGAGGGATTTTAATTCCTTTAAAAATGTGTGCAGAGGTAATAATTTGAAGTATAAAAGAAGAGATTTATTCTTCATGGAAGAAAAATAAAATTATTTTTCCTCCTTTCCTTCAGTTGGAAAAAATTAAAGACAAAGAGGTATTATCACAGGGAGAAAGGGCAGAGGTGTATAATCTTGAAGGCTGTTTACCAGGAGATACTAGCTTTTCTATAGAGTTGATGTAAGGGAAGAAACAACATTGCTTTCAAAATGGGAGTTTCAAGCAAAGCCAATGTCACTTTTATTATTTTTAATGGAAGGAGGAGAATGGTGCGTGCTTGTTTAAGTAGGGTGATGGCCCCTGATAGCTAGCATTTCTGTCCTGGCTTCTATGAGAACCTTCATGGAAATCAGATTTAGACCCCCCTGTGCCTGCCCCCTTAAGGAAGGCTAATCTCATCTTTACAGTTGCAGTCAGTGAAAATTCTTAGGTAGATAGATATGGTTTTATTCCAAGTGTTTCTTAGGATAACAACTTGGTATAAACAAAGTAACTGCCTTTGTGGTAATGTTTCCTAGGCCAGGAGGGAGCAGATCACTGTGCTCCTTGTGACCTGCTAAGGCCAGTGTGGTGGTGTTGAAACAGCAAACATAAGGGTGGGGGATGTTCAGATATGGTTCCTACTAGATCACGGCATCCAGTCCCATCACTTCATGGCAAATACAAGGGGAAAAAAGTGGAAACAGACACATTTTATTTTCTTGGGCTCCAAAATCACTGTGGATGGTGACTGCAGCCATGAAATTAAAACAAAACAAAAACCGCTTGCTCTTTAGAAGGAAAGCTGTGACAACCCTAGCCAGTGTATTAAGAAGCAGAGGCATTACTTTGCCAACAAAGGTTCATCTTGTCAAAGTTATGGTTTTTTCCAGTAGTCATTTATCAATGTGAGAGCTGGACCATAAAGAAGGCTGAGCACTAAAGAATTGATGCAGTGCTGGAGAAGACTATTGAGAGAACTTTGGGCAGCAAGGAGGTCAAGCCAATCAATCCTAAAGGAAATCAACTCTGAATATTCATTGGAAGGGCTGATGCTGAAGCTCCAATACTTTGTTTACCTGATGTGAAGAGACAACCCATTGGAAAAAACCCTGATGCTGGGAAAGAGTGAAGGCAGGAGGAGAAGGAGGTAACAAAGGATGAGATGGTTGGATGGCATCACAGACTCAATGGACACGTGTCTGAGCAAACTCTGAGAGATAGTGAAGGACAGGGAAGCCTGGTGTGCTGCAGTCCATGGGGTTTCAAAGAGTCGAACATGACTTAGCAACTGAACAACAACAATGGGGTAGCTACTCTTCACGTGGGCTCAGGCATTTTTTGTTGTTGTTTGAAAATAATTATTTTGTGAGGAGGGGAAGCTAGAAAAACTAAAACTTAATTTACAAAAAGTACTCTTGATAACATATTTATATGTTCCAACTCCAGTCTCCCACTACCACATCTTTCACTTCATTCAATAATTTGAATAAAAATATCCACCATTTACTGAACACTTATTATGTGCCAAGCTAAGTGCTGTGAACATTAAGTGCATTGGATGATTTAAGATTTACCTTGTGGTTTTTTAACAGAGTAGAATATGTGTAGAGAGAGGTGTAAACAACTTGCCCAAGGCCATGAGTCAATGTCACAGGACTACAGTCTGACTCCAGAGAGGTGAATGTAACAATTCACACTTGTCCACATATTCTGGAAGCATCTGCTATTTTGAGGGGTATAATTTCTCTTAATTTAATTGGTGCTCCTGGCTCTCTAAATCTTGAGATATAATTAAGGATAGGTTTTAAATATCAACTCACCCTGAGACATTTTCAAATCACCCTCTATCATCTGTTGAAACTGTGGATAGTTTTTGAAAGCATTTCCAAAACCTAATTATCAGTATCTGCTAAGTGTTTTTCATATTTTAATTTGAGGATGTCATAAGCCATGACATTGTTAACTCTTTGTGACCAGGGCAGTTGACATTGGTTTGTTTTTCTCCCTGCATCTTCAATGAGCACAGAAGTCTTCTTTCAAGACTTTTGCTTTCTTTGAATTGTGGAAGTCTCTTCCAAGTCAGAAATGGTCCAAAAAAAGGTCAGTTTTTATTCCAATCCTAAAGAAAGGCAATGCCAAAGAATGTTCAAAGTACTACACAATTGCACTCATCTCACACACTAGTAAAGTAAGGCTCAAAATTCTCCAAGCCAGGCTTCAGCAATACGAGAACTGTGAACATCCAGATGTTCAAGCTGGTTTTAGAAAAGGCAGAGGAACCAGAGATCAAATTGCCAACATCCGCTGGATCATGGAAAAAGCAAGAGAGTTCCAGAAAAACATCTATTTCTGCTTTATTGACTATGCCAAAGCCTTTGACTGTGTGGATCACAAGAAACTGTGGAAAATTCTGAAAGAGATAGGAACCTCTGAGAGAGATGGGAAACCTATATGCAGGTCAGAAAGCAACAGTTAGAACTGGACATGGAACAACACACTGGTTCCAAATAGGAAAAGTAGTACATCAAGGCTGTATATTGTCACCCGGCTTATTTAACTTCTATGCAGAGTACATCATGAGAAACGCTGGGCTAGATGAAGCACAAGCTGGAATCCAGATTGCTGGGAGAAATATCAATAACCTGAGATATGCAGATGACACCACCCTTATGGCAGAAAGTGAAGAGGAACTAAAATGCCTCTTGATAAAAGTGAAAGAGGAGAGTGAAAAAGTTGGCTTAAAGCTCAACATTCAGAAAACAAAGATCATGGCATCTGGTCCTGTCACTTCATGGGAAATAGATGGGGAAACAGTGGAAACAGTGTCAGACTTTTTTTTTTTTGGGTTCCAAAATCACTGCAGATGGTGATTGCAACCATGAAATTAAAAGACGCTTACTCCTTGGAAGGAAAGTTATGACCAACCTAGATAGCATGTTAAAAACAGAGACATTACTTTGCCAACAAAGGTCCATCTAATGAAGGCTATGGTTTTTCCTGTGGTCATGTATGCATGCGAGAGTTGGACTGTGAAGAAAGCTGAGTGCCGAAGAATTGATGCTTTTGAACTGTGGTGTCGGAGAGGACTCTTGAGAGTCCCTTGGACTGCAAGGAAATCTAACCATTCCATTCTAAAGGAGATCAGTCCTGGGTGTTCTTTGGAAGGAATGATGCTAAAGCTGAAACTCCAATACTTTGGCCACCTCATGTGAAGAGTTGACTCATTGGAAAAAACTCTGATGCTGCGAGGGATTGGGGGCAGGAGGAGAACAGGACGACAGAGGATGAGATGGCTGGGTGGCATCACTGACTCAATGGACATGAGTTTGGGTGGACTCTGGCAGTTGGTGGTGGACACAGAGGCCTGGCGTGCTGCAATTCATGGGGTCACTAGGAGTTGGACACGACTGATCGACTGAACTGACTGACTGAAGATGAACATATAATGATGCCAGTGTATTGACACTCATATACTTAATACTTTTTAAGATTTATTGACATCTACTCCTGTTAATGGACTGCTTCCTAGATGGCACTAGTGGTAAAGAACCCGCCTGCCAATGCAGAAGAAGCAAGAGATGTAGGTTTGATTCCTGGTTCAGAAAGGTCCCCTGGAGGAGGAAATGGCAACCCACTCCAGTCTTCTTCCCTCAAGAGTTCCATGGACAGCAGCCTGGCAGGCTACAGTCTGGGGGTGAAAAAGAGTCAGACATGACAGAACAAGCAGCATGCACTTCTGTTAACACATCATTAAATAAATGCTGAGAGCTTGCTAAGCTCTAATGGTCCTCAGAGTATGCTTCCTGCAGTTCCTGTTAGCGCCAGTCTTTACATGGACCACACTGAGCTGCCCACTTCTAATTTCTGTCCTCTCTGTTCTGGATGTTTGGATTCAACTTTTTAAATTTTCTCCAAATTCCAGACCCATTATCACCCTCAACTTAATCTCACCTAAAGTCCTTTCCTACTCACCAGAGTAGACTATGAGTTTGAAGTTTTACAGACTGCATTTTAATCCCAGCGTTATTAATTAACTAGCTGAATGAATAGTAAACACATTTTTCTCTCTCTGACCTGTGTGTAAAATAAGAATTAGAATATCTGTTTTGCAGAATTGTTATTAATATATTTAGAAACAAATTGATGTATTAGACAGTTCAGGAAAGTTTTTATCATCTCATCCTTGATCCAAGAAACAGTGTCAACTATTAGATTTTTTTGCGGTCTAAACCTCTTTTTCTTGTTGATTTTGCTGTTGTGCATGTTTTATATATGCATATTTTCCCACTGCATTGTCTGTGGCTATTGCAGAGGATCCCTAAATCCTTTATGAAATTGGCAGGGTATGGTATAAACAAACAAATGAAGTCAAATAAATAAATAAAACCTTTTGGACACAAATTCCCAAGGCCTTGCATTTTGCAGTTATAGAATCTGTCCAACAATGATAATAATTTATAAATCCCAAAGAACCAGCCAAGTGAGAAAGGCAAAATTTAACACAGGGCTTACCTGTGCAGAAGCAATACTAATTGCAGTCATTTATGTCAACAGCTTACCATTTATACCTAATTACAATGCCTCAAAATTGCATTATGTATATCATTAGGTGTGTGTCAAATTAACTCTGTTGTAAGTTGTATTTGATTATGCCACTACTCTGTGCACCTGTATACTCAGTTTTTATAGTTTGTTGCTTATGTACCATGGTCGATTGCTTTCAATCTGAAGAAAAAAAAAAAAAAAAAAAAAGCCTGTGGCAAGACAGCAAACACTGGGAGATGAGGAATAAATTAGAATGGCATCCACCATGCAGGAATTTGTTGTTGGGGGAAGAGAGAGACCCAGATGGTTCGTTTGATGACCCAGTGTTGACCTGCTCCTTCCCACTATAGCTTTGTGTGTTTTTTTGTTTTTTTTTTATTCCCATGGTGCGAATATCAATCCTTTTCTTTATTAGTTTAGGAAAGTCTAATATGGTGAAAAGAGAATGTTTTGGGGAATCAGTAGACGTGACTGAAAGCTCTGCCATTTCTCTTGTGTGTGATCTTGAGACAATCTCTTAACTGCTCATAATCTCAGCATCTTTAGATAGGAATTCTGATATGTATTTCATATGCAACTTGTGAGGATAAACAGTATCTGTGAAGAAGAGGAATATAGTCTAGTATTTGGGAAGCTCTAGATAAGGAGCAGAATCTCTTGTCCTTCTCCAAATGTGTTTATCCTTCAGAAGAAATATCCGTCAAGTCTGTGGATACCCACAGAAAGAAATACCAAATGCCTACCCTGGTGGAATGCTGTGATGAGTTATATTTGGCCATCTAACAGCTAAAAATCAGCAACTTATGTGCAGAATGGGACTATAATTATGAAGTATGCCAGATATAAGTGAAATATCATCTCACAGCAGGGAAAAGAAAATAGCTATCACAGAGTCATCAACATTTGTTGAAAATTTTAACATGCCTGGTATCAATATGTAAATACTAGGCATTGTCTGTTACCTCATCAAGTCCTTCAATCACTTTATGGCATGAATAATGCTCTAAGTAAGGTGCTTTGTGTTGTAATAGAAAAAGCCAAACTGGTTTCAACCAACAGGGAAATTTGCCATCTCACACTCAGTGAGTCCAGAATGAATTCAGTGGCTCAACAATGTTACCAAGATCAGGTTGTTTTTTTCTGTATTTTCCTTTGACCATCTTCAGCATGTTATTTTCATTTTCATAGTTGACAGAATGAACATAGTTATGGTAGTATACAAAGGAAGAAAATGTACTATTTCTTGCCAAGAACCATAGCCTTTTAGGGAAAAGAATTTCTTCACTTTGCTAGAATTTTATCATATGCCCCAGAAGCTGTTCATGTTAGAGGTGCCAGACCTCCATATTGACAGAATTTGAGGCTAGAGGGTGGGATCTGTCTCCCCATTTGCACACAGATGGGTGTAAGAGAGTGAATGCTTGAAAAAAATTGGAGTTCAAGCTGGAAGGAAAAAGAGATAGAAAAAGATTTTTGGAGAGATTACTAATTGCACCCCCCTATAGATCCCATTGGAGAAGGCAATGGCAACCCACTCCAGTACTCTTGCCTGGAAAATCCCATGGATGGAGGAGCCTGGTAGGCTGCAGTCCACGGGGTCGCGAAGAGGCGGACACGACTGAGCGACTTCCCTTTCACTTTTCACTTTCATGCACTGGAGAAGGAAATGGCAACCCACTCCAGTGTTCTTGCCTGGAGAATCCCAGGGATAGGGGAGCCTGGTGGGCTGCCGCCTATGGGGTCACACAGAGTTGTACACGACTGAAGTGACTTAGCAACAGCAGCAGCATAGATCCCATTTGAAAGTGAAAGTCAGTCATGTCTGACTCTTTGTGATCCCATAGACTATACAGTCCATGGAATTCTCCAGGCCAGAATCCTGGAGTGGGTAGCCTTTCTCTTCTCCAGGGGATCTTCCCAACTGAGGGATTGAACTTAGGTCTCCCAAATTGCAGGCGGATTCTTTACCAGTTGAGCCACAAGGGATGCCCAAGAATATCGGAGTGGGTAGCCTACTCCTTCTCCAGGGGATCTTCCTATCCCAGGAATCGAACTGGGGTCTCCTGCATTGCAGGTGGATTCTTTACCAACTGAGAAATCAGGGAAGTTCCCATGTAGCAAAGGAATAATTAGATTCAGAGAAGTTACATAACTTATTCTAAATCATAAAAATGGTATTATCTATCTTTTGGTATTTATACCCTTTTTCCTTCTGAAAAAAATTGTATAATAGATTAGAATTATACCTGCAATTTAACAAGATTTAAAAAGAGGTAAGTGGGGAAGCATCAATAAAGGAATCATAAAGATGGAATAACTTGGAAGGAAAAATAAGTCAGGAAAATGAGAAAACAGAGGAGCTGAAATTTACCTCTTGCTCTCCTGCCTCTGAGAACCTGGCACAGCTGCCTCTCCACAGAGAAGCAGAAAAGCCAAGCCCCAAAGGTACAGGGACAGGTGTTAATGAATTTTTATACGCAGCACTTCATTCATTCATTCAAAACACATTTCCTCCATGCACTCTACGAGCCAGACCCTGGGAAGTTAAGACCCAAATTCTTTGCTTAGGAAGAACGCAGCTTTGGGAGACAGACCACTGCCAGATTCCCAGAGCAACTTGTTAAATGCAGCAATGCACAGAGAAGCACTGAAATACAGCCAGTGTCTTTAAGGACTCTAAAAACCTTCCTCTGTTTTACACTTGAAAAACCTGAGCCCTGAAGGTTTTGGAACTAATGGGAAACAATTAAGGACAGACTCGTAAATACTAGTCAACACTTTTGCATGCTTATTATGTGCCAGGCTCTACTCCATGAGCTTTACATATGTATCACGTCAGTCAGTCTTCACTATAACCCCACAAAGTATGTCTTCTTAAAGTCCCATTTTACAGAAGAGATAGCTAAGGCACAGAGATAATGAAAGACTTTCCTGGATCACATGACTAGGTGCATGATAGATCTTGGGCTTAACCCAGACCTCCTAGGTCTATTAGCCCTTAACAATTAGACAAAATGCTCACATTCACTGGATTCTCACTCTGGAACTGGCACAGACATTAGTTCCTATCATTACTGTAGTTGTTTGGCTGATAATCTTCTTTCATTTCACAGGGGCATCAACCATGGCTTGGGAATCAAAGATCACTAGAATCATTATGATGATCAGTGGTGTACCTGTGGGTACAGTGCTGTCTCTCTGATTCAGGTTTTTCCTCTTGTTCTCGAGTCATCTTGACTGTCTCGCCCACTGCCTCATCCTTGGCCCTAGCAGTATATCAAACTCTCTCCTAACAGTTATTTCAGACTTGACTGTGAGAGTCAAAGCCTTAATTTTATTTCCAGATCAAGATTACTGATTGCAGCCATCAGCCAATTCTATTTGTGTTTTCTGAGATTATGCTACATTCACTGGCCTATATGTGTTTTTGGAGATCATGTTACATTCACTGGCACAAAACTGCTTTTACCACAAACTTTCTTTTAGAGGCACTCTGCAAAGCCAACTGGAGTTCTGTGTTGTGTTGGAGCAGAGACAGCCAGGCATGCTGACTATCTGTAGAACAGGAAAGACTCGCTCCATCTTATTCCATCGAATTTGTCCAGAAGAGATCCACCTGCTGGCCCTCTACATTTGTAGCAGATCTGGTCACTGAGCTCAGAATTGCTTTCCCTGGAGTACCGCAGCAACTAAATCTCTTTCTCTCAAAAGCAAACATATTGATTTTATTTTGTTTTTGAGTTCATGAATTTTGTGGCTCAGTACTTATCTAAAGGACATGTGACAAATCTCAATCTAAACATTCATGTTATGCATACTAAAAATATTTCTGCATTGCCCTAAAAGCAATGTAAGAACTGAGGTGTTCAAACAAATTAGCCAAAAGAGAAAAATAAACATGATTAGAAGAGGCAAATTCTGGGAGCTGGGAAAGAAAAAGAGAAGCTCCTGTTTTTCCTTAATAAGACAATTCAAGTGAATATACTTTAAGTGAACCCATCACTGATAACTTTTACACGCACACACTCACATACACACACACACACTTCATTTAACACATGGTCCTCTTTATATTTCCACACGCAAACATGGACCTTGGGTTCAACTGAAAATTCTGGTGGATAAAAGTGAATTGGCATACTCAAATATGATTAGAGCAGGTTGAATAGCAGTTGTTGAAAGAGCTAAGTGTGTTTGGAGTGTGAAAAATGAAGGTCAAGTTAGGGCATTATGACTGCCTTTGAATATCTAAAGGGCAGTCATGTAGAAAAATGGAATAGACTCATTTTGCTTTATTCTAGAAGTGCAGAGGGTGGATGACTGATGGAAGGTACAGAGGCAAATGTTGGCTCAATATAAGGACAAAACATTGGAACAATTAGTGCTGTCGAAAAAGGGAATGCTTTGTTTTTGAGAATAGCAAAGTCCCTCCCAAGAAGGGTTTCAAAAAGAGGTTATATGGCCATCTGTCAGGAATTTGGTAGAAAGAATTCATACATTAGTTGAGCAAGAGCAGTGGTTCTCTGTCCTGGCTATTAAACATTCTGACTTTGATTTAATTGGTCTTTATTAGGGCCTGGATGTAACGGTATTTAAAAGCTTCCCATCTGATTCGAATGTGCAACCAGAGAAGGAACCACACAGTGCTAGAGGGTGCATTCATCCTATAGGTCATTCATTTGACAGATATTTATGGAGACAATACTATCTGCTCTGAGCCAGGGAAAGTACAGCAGATGCTAGTGATACCCACCCATGTCTCCTTAACTTTAACACTTCCACACATTAGAATCCCCCCTGCAGGGAACTTCCCTGTTAGTCCAGTGGCTAAGACTCCAAGCTCCCAAGGCAAGGGGATGAGTTTGGTTCCTGGTCAGGGAACTGGATCCCATGTGCCACAACTGAGATGCGGTGCAGCCAAACAAAATATTTAAATAAGTAAATATTTTTAAAAATGTATTTCCCCTATATCCCTCTTCCTTTTCCTCATCTGAAGACATTCTCTCCCCACAGGAGGCCTCTTTGCCCATCACATAGAAGGATGAAGGTACCAGAGACTTACTGCTCCTTGCAAGCATCCCTCAGCCCAGCACTGATGAACCTACTCACCCCACTGGGTTGTGTTCTACACTGGCCCCCATAAATTCTTCCAGTGGATTTAGCTCCTACTTCACCTCTCCCGACCTCCTTTAGTGATGCTCTCTCTTCCCTGACTGGCTTCCTGGCCTCTGATGCTCCTCCCTTTATTTTCCAGACAAACTACTTGCAGATGAATACTTGTCTCCAGGTCCACCCTGGATGGAGCTGAATTAAGCTGATAGATAATAACTAAGCTCTTCCCATCTTGGGAAGACAACAGTATAAAAGGAAAGCCAACAGATAAACAAAACTTGAAACTAAAAAGGGCATATCCCCAATATTCAGTTGAGATGGAAGGTTAGAGAGTTTATCTTTCCTCCCTTAATCACTCAGTTCCCAGAGAGCTACATTACGACCTGAATCTGGCATGAGTCTCTGCCAGGGGTCACACTTTAAACCAGAATTCTGTGTCCTCTCTAAATGATAGCAACTACCACTTTAAAATATCTATTAAGTATCATTTATTGTGCATGGGCCATTTCATAATTCATAGCTATTTATTTTTCTAGTTTTCTACTTTTTTTTTCCTAATTTTTGGATTAGTGGCATCATCCTTTCTCCATTTTTCAAAAAATCAATGAGCAAAATGAACTATTTAACTCTTGTCATTATGTTATAAAGGTTTAAGTGTTTATAAACCTTACTGTCAGTAACCCTAACCTCAACTGCTACCCCTAGCCGGAGGGTAGTTTTAGCTTGACTAATCACTCCTAAAATATTCTAAGCAGAACCAACCCCAGGGATAGTCTAGATGACCTTGATTCCAGAGTTCTGTACAGAGTATCACCAAGAGTTTCCATAGCAACCAAAGTTGATGAATGAGGATGGTTTTCATCTGCCTGTCTCTGAGTTACAACTTTTCTTTTCATAGGAAACTAGAGGAGACATGTGATTACAAAGCACAGGGCCATATAGTATCATAGAATACTATAACTATTTTCTTCAAAATTGAAATTTACACTCTGGCTTGATATTCTCTTTAAGATCCGTCAGCTCTGGCCCGTTTCTCTCCAAAACCCTGACTTGCTCATGATGTTGCCTTGCTTGGAATGCCCTTCATTTCCCTCTCTAGTTTCTGGATACTCTCCAGCCACCCACCCCCTGTCTGCTGCATGCTACCTTCTGCCTCCACAAAACCTTCTCTGCAAATCCTCATTAACCAATATTAACTTTGAATACTATAAATAATGTACCACCTTTAATTTCACCTGATATATAATAATTGCGTTATTGTGCATAAGTGGAATGGATAAGAACAAAGGTGACATCAAAAGGCATATCTGTAATTCCAGCTCTGCTGCTTTTTCCTCTTGAAGGTCTTAGGCTATTTGCTTCAACTGCCAGAGTCTCAGCTTTCTGTCTATAAAATCTGGAGAATAATAGAACCTACTCTACCACCTAGATTTATGTAATGGGTTCAATGGAATAATGGATCCAATATGCTAAGCACAGTGCCTAGCAGGTAGTATATATTCAGGAAAAAAAAATCAAGTTTTATTTTTATGTTTCTTCATGAAGGGACCATTCACCTAATGATCATGGATGGGACAGTAGTCAGACACGCCTTGTTTTTACAACTCTCCTGTATGTTCACTGGTAGACAAAAGCTAGAGCTCACCCAGCAAGTCATACCTCTCTCAAGGCTCTGCATCCTTGTCTATAAAATGCTTTGGTCACAGTTCACCGTGAACTCTACTTCACAGTTTTGGTCAAGTTTAAGAGAATGAATCACCACACAGGAAAAACACCTGCCATTATGCTTTTAGTAGATGCCAGATAAGTTTGTTTTCTTTGTTTCAATTATCTGCCCTTTAAGAAGTTTCAGTTTTCTTAATAAGGGTCTGATGCTTACCAGATAATTAATGCATTATTATATGACTAAAGACACATGTGCCTTTGGGACAAACACATGCAGTATGTGTCCAGGATAAACTAATGACTGCTATTATTTTTCTTAAATAATTGAAGTACACTTGACTTATAATATTGTGTTAATTTCTGCTTCATAGAAAAGTGATTCAATTATATACATGTGTGTGTATGTATATTCTTTTTCATATTCTTTTCCATTATGGTTTATCACAGGATATTGATTATAGTTCCCTTTGCTATACAGTAGAACCTTGTTGTCTATTCTGTACATAATATTTTCATCTATTAATCCCAACTCCCTATCCATCACTCTCTCAAACCTCTCTCTCTAGGAAACCACAAGTCTTATTCTCTGTGCCTGTGAGACTGTTTCATAGATAAGTTCATTTATGCCATATTTTAGATTCCACAAAAATGTAATCTTATGATATTTGCCTTTCTCTTTCCAGTTTACTTCACTTAGTATGATAATCTCTAAGTACATTCATGTTGCTGCAAATGGCATTATTTACTCCTTTTCTAAGACTAATTAGCATTCCACAGTATATTTGTACCACATCTTCTTTATCCATTCATCTGTAAATGGACATTTAGGCTGCTTCCATGTCTTGACTATCATATCTAATGCTGCTAAGAACATAGGGGTGAATGTATCTTTTTTAGTCATAGTTTTCTCTGTATATATGCCAAGGAATGGCATTGCTGGATCATATGGCAACTCTATTTGTAGTTTTATGAGGAATCTCCAAATATTTTCCTTAGTGGCTGCACCAGCTTCAGTTCAGTTCAGTCGCTCAATCATGTCCAACTCTTTGCGACCCCATGAATCGCAGCACGCCAGGCCTCCCTGTCCATCACCAACTGCCGGAGTTCACTCAGACTCACATCCATTGAGTCGGTGATGCCATCCAGCCATCTCATCCTCTGTCATTCCCTTCTTCTCCTGTACCAAATCCCTCCCAGCACCAGAGTCTTTTCCAATGAGTCAACTCTCTGCTTGAGATGGCCAAAGTACTGGAGTTTCAGCTTTAGCATCATTTCCTTCCAAAGAAATCCCAGGGCTGATCTCCTTCAGAATGGACTGGTTGGATCTCCTTGCAGTCCAAGGGACCCTCAAGAGTCTTCTCCAGCACCACAGTTCAAAAGCATCAATTCTTCAGTGCTCAGCCTTCTTCACAGTCCAACTCTCACATCCATACATGACCACAGGAAAAACCATAGCCTTGACTAGACGGACCTTAGTCGGCAAAGTAATGTCTCTGCCTTTGAATATGCTATCTAGGTTGGTCATTACATTCCTGTAATCTAATCATATTTGTTCTTGATTCTAGGGTCTAAGATCTTTGCCGACCTCAGCAAAATGATGCTGTTGTTGCTGTTTAGTTTCTAAGTCATGTCTGACTCTGCAACCCCATGGGCTGTAGCCTGCCAGGCTCCTGTGTCCATGGGATTTCCCAGGCAAAAATACTGGAGTAGATTGTCATTTTTTTCTCCAGGGTATCTTCCCAACCCAGGAATTGAACCCACATCTCCTGCTTGGCAGACAGATTCTTTATCACTAAACCACCTGGCAGAAGGATAAACAAGGATCATTAAGGCTGAGGAGACACGGGTTCATTATCATCTCCATGGGAAAACGTCACAGAGCTAGTTCCTTTGCTGTCTTTCACGTAAGCAGTCTTGAAATAGACATATATGTTTAAATGACTTCATCTTGGCAGTCCACTGAAGTGCCCAAGGCCAGTGAGTTAAGACATTTAATTGAAATTCATATGACAACGACAACAGAGGAGCACATTTTTAAAGTGTTGAAACATAGACTTAATTAGTAACCCATTAGGAGGCCCAATTAATGAAGAACATCTTTGCAAGGCGATGGCTAAAATCTCACATCCAGCAAGTGGCAGAGTAGAATTTTAAATGTGGTTCATCACATGCCCAAGTCCTTCTCGCAAGGTTAGCATCACCACCAAGTCCTGAAAGAAAGCTCAGGAGGATGGTCAGAGAAGGAACAGTCATCCTGCAGGCAGAGCAGGATGAATCTGAAGGACACGGGAGAGAATGTGTTTCTGTCTGTCCTCTGTTTGCAAATCTGCCGTGGTGTGGGATTGCTTTTATGAGCCAGCCCAAATTCCTAATACCAGCCCCAAGTCTTCTGATCACAAACTCCAGACCAATTCACTCCCTGTAATGAACTGCTCTCCCCCTGTATTCAATGATGTAGCTATCTTGAATTTTTCCCCTGGCAGGCTGTCTCTCACATGGGCTCTGGTCATGTGCTCTCTCTACATCCTAGAACCTTCTTTTCTCTGCCCCAGTATGGGATTTTAGGTACAGCATCACATCCTACACTAAATTGGCCCTCAACTTAGGACTCCTCGTGTGCCGCCTGCCCTCGGGACACTTCCCACATTCTGAGTGTGTTACATGTGCATTCCCAGCACAAAGCTTAATACATGGGCAAGGAGTAGGTATTAAATAGGCACACCTTTTTTTATTATTATTAATTTACCTTAAATTTAGGTATTTGTCTGTGCCAAGTCTTAACTGCAGGATGTGGGATCTTCATTGTGGTATGCAGGATCTTTTATTTGCAGAATTCTGGATCTAACTCCCCTATCAGGGATCGAACCTGACCCCTCTACATTGGGAGTGTGGAATCTTAACCACTGAACCAACAGGGAAATCCTGAGACATACTCTTAAAATAACTGTACAGATTTGAGTGTGTCAATAAAAATAACTGAGAGCCCTTCAGAACGGGGGTGGGGGTCCTGAGCAATAAATACCCCAAGTCTTTATTCCAGTGTCTCTAGATTATATGTTCTTATTATCCTTATCAATAGCCATTTGCAAGTTACCAGCAGAGCCCCTGGCTTGTAGTTATAACTTTTATTGGGTAAGGGAATTAATGGCTGCACACAATGAATAAACAAGCTGAGGTACTTGCATCCTAGGCATGTTTAAAACCGTGTGTCTCTGCATTTCAAGTCTCAATTTGTTTAGCACATTGACAAATACAATAGGTATTAATTTTTTTATATATTTAGGTATAACAGCAAACATATACTTTCCAGTTTCCAGTTCTGTTCATTTAAAATCAGAAATACATTTCAAAGGGCCTTGTTAAAAAAAAAAAAAAAAAAAGTTTTGCTTGGGAATTAAATCCTTTACTTTCCATGCTATCTTTTTGTTTTTGGCTTGCCACGTGGCTTATGTTCTTTCTTAGTTAGTCTTTCTTAGTTCCCCTACCAGGGATTGAACCGCAGCCTTCAGCAGTGAAAGTGCAGAGTCCTAACCACTAGACCACTAGGGAAGTCCCACTATAGTGTTTGTTTTAAATAAGCAGAATTAAGGATTTTTTCTCCTGCTTCACCATTCCCAAGATGTTTTGGAGTGATGCAGAGGATGTAAGAGAGACAGAAGCTTAGATTTTCAACTGCCAGGAGAGAGGTAATTGGACAGCAGCTAAAGTCAAAACACAGGACCATCATCACCAGCAGGAGTGGTCCAGGAAGTTAAGAAGCTGGTCCTGTGCTGCTCACAAGTGCCAAGGGGACTGTTCTGGCAGAAACAAAACACTCTCATGTAGCCTGGCCAGATGTGAGCTGTCCCATGCTTCTTGGCTCCGAAGAAACTGCAGGGTTTAACTTCACAGCCAGGGCTGTCAGAGGGGAAGGAGAGCCTGCAGCCTCAATGGCATTATTTCTCCCCTGCATTCTCCTTGTCCATTTTATGCCTGCTCCCAGAACTCACGGTGGCCCTTGAAAAGGGTATTTTGTTTTGTTTTCCTTTTGTTCAAAGAAGATTTTTTTTTTCTTTAAGTTAAGGAGAAGTAATGTAGAAAATTAGGCTATTTGCCCTGGTTACACATCCTAAAGAGCTTTGAATCCAGATAACGCAACCGTGAAGCCGCCTTGTTTGTGATATTAACCTCCATTTTCACTGCCGTGGGAATAAACTTGATTCTTTTTAGGCTCCTTTGCTCTGTAACAGGCATGACCTTGGATCACACGGTAGCAAACTACTATTTCCTCTCCTTCTTGCATCAGGGTTTAATGTCTGAACATTCACATTTTCTCCTTACTCACTTATGAAAATGAAATACCATATAAAGGACCCCAAATAATGTCATGACTGGAAGAATGGTATAGTGGAGTGGGCGGAGTAGGACTTATGGCAAGACTGACTGGAGAAGGGTTGGATGATCTGGTTGGAAATAAAAATGAATTTAATGGAACCCTCACAGCCATCATGGGTCCCAAGGAAACAAGTACTGTGTACAGTTAACCTGTATGCAAGTCAAGAAGCAACAATTAGAACTGGACATGGAATGACAGACTGATTCCAAATCGGGAAAGGAGTACATTAAAGCTATCTATTGTCAACCTGCTTATTTAACATATATTCAGAGTACATCATGAGAAATGCTGGACTGGATGAAGCACAAGCTGGAATCAAGATTGCCAGAAGAAATATGAATAACCTCAGATATGAAGATAATACCACACTTATGGCAGAAAGCGAAGAAGAACTAAAGAGCCTCTTGATGAAAGTGAAAGAGGAGAGTGGAAAAGTTGGCTTAAAACTCAACATTCAGAAAACTAAGATCATGGCATCTGGCCCCATCACTTCATGGCAAATAGATGGGGAAACAATGGAAACAGTGACAGAATTTATTTTGGGGCGCTCCAAAATCACTGCAGATGGTGACTGCAGCCATGAAATTAAAAGACGTTTACTCCTTGGAAGAAAAGTTATGCCCAAACTAGACAGCATATTAAAAAGCAGAGACATTACTTTGCCAACAAAGGTCCGTCTAGTCAAAGCTTTGATTTTTTCCAGTAGTCATGTAGGGATGTGAGAGTTGAACTATAAAGAAAGCTGAGCACTGAGAATTGATTTTTGAACTGTGGTGTTGGAGAAGACTCTTGAGAGTCCCTTGGACAGCAAGAAAATCCAACCAGTCCATCCTAAAGGAAATCAGTCCTGAATATTCATTGGAAGGACTGATGCTGAAGCTGAAAGTCTAATACTTTGGCCACCTGATGTGAAGAATTGACTCATTTGAAAAGACCCTGATGCTGGGAAAGATTGAAGGCAGGAGGAGAAGGGGACGACAGAGGATAAGATGCTTGGATGGGATCGTCGACTCAAAGGACATGAGTTTGAGTAAACTCCAGGAGTTGGTGATGGAGAGGGAGGCCTGGCATGCTGCAGTCCATGGGGCTATAAAGAGCTGGACACAACTGAGCAACTGAACTGAATTGAACTTATACAATTAACCTGGAGTCCAAAAAAATAGAAAAGCATATTTGCCCTCACTTTTATAGGAATTCAGAGTGTTTAAGGGCAACTATGGTAATATTCTTGACTCCCATATATATATGGAATTGTAGATATAATAAAATACAGTTACAATTCCATGTATACATAATTACATATATGTGTGTGTATGTTGCTTCTAAAAGTTTTTTATATATATATACATAAATATTATATATACGATGTCTACTGTTTTATAGGCACAGTTTAAGGACCTGAGAATACAGCACAGAACAAAAACAGAACAAAGTCTGCCTCATGCCAGTGTGACATTTCCATGGTGAAGTATTTTTTTAATTAGCTTTTGGAATATGTAAGCCAAAACAAACTGAGAATATTTGAAAGCATTCAGTGTAGCTTAGAACACTTGAAAACATGAAGCACTTCACCTGAGAGACTCTGGAGTGGGGCAAGGAGTGAGCAGTACATGTGGATGAGCACACAGCCAGGCATCTTCATTTATTCAAATATTTTCTCAACTCATACTTAATGAATCCCTTGCATCATGTTCACAATACAAAGCATGGATTTTATTCATCTCTCAAGTGTATCCATGCTAGTGCATTGCCTTTGGAATAGTTGCTGTTTAAGATGGCCATCAGAATACCCAGCTGTCTCAGTGGTATTATTGCTGGAAAAATCCTATGGACTGAGGAGCCTTGGCAGGCTATAGTCTGTGGGCTCACAAAGAGTCAGACATGACTGAATGACTGAGAATGCACACAAGATGGCTATCAGGAGATTATGCAAAATATTTATACCTTAATGGACTGGCATTTTCTTACAGTGGAGGAACATTCAGGAGTAAGCTACCCTAAGTCTCATTGCAGAGCAGGAATTCCTTCTGGTAGGAAAGCCTGGGCCATTTGGATTTCTGGAGATAGCTCATCAGCACAGGCAGTAAGTAACCCACACCATCCACTAACATCTGAACTGTTCCAAGTCCATCTTTGAGCTGTATCAATATCAGAAGGCACATGGAGCAAGAGGGGAACACCATGATAACAATAAATATGAAAGGTTATCTCAGATTGCAGAGTATCACTAAATCTTACAGACCCTTGTTTGTGTTTCTGAAATCCAAAAAGGCTTGAAATTAAACGATTATTCCCTGAAACATATTTACTGGAGAAACCAAACCTGAACTGATGTGGGCTAATAGAGTCCAAGAGGAGAAGAGGGCAACAGAGGATGAGATGGTTGGATGGCATCACTGACTCGATGGACATAAATTTGAGGAAACTCCAGGAGCTAGTGAAGGACAGGGAAGCCTGGCATGTTACAGTCCATGGTGTCGCAAAGAGTTTGACACAACTTAGCGACTGAACAAAAACAACAAATATATTCTTGATAGATACCACTTTGTGTGAATATTCCTATGTTGCCCTGCAACAATAGCAATGCCTTTGATAAAGCGTACTGCCTTGGGCCCCACTGAAGTATAGTTAACAGCACATGCTTGT
Source organism: Capricornis sumatraensis (assembly GCF_032405125.1). NCBI lineage: Eukaryota > Metazoa > Chordata > Mammalia > Artiodactyla > Bovidae > Capricornis > Capricornis sumatraensis. The sequence continues at coordinate 120,473,456 of NC_091071.1, read as the reverse complement.
AATTTCTTCTCTAAATTTTGAAAAATTCTGAAAACAAACCTGGCCCCAAGATTTCAAATAAGGGACTGTTTTGACTGAGGCTATTACCTCTTCTGTGACTTTGTTCAAAGGCTACCCTGTCAATAATGAGCTCTCCTCTGCTCAGCTTATTTAAAATTGCAACTCACCCTTTGCCTGTAAGCTCTGTATCCTATATGAGTTTTTTTTTTTTTTTCTTTTTTTAATGTCACCTTCTAATTAGAGCATCAGCTGGCACAGAGAAAGCATTATAAACTGTTTGTTAAATGAAGAAATGTCATGTCATTTATTTGGCATGTTTATTGCTTATTATCAAACTTGTGTCTCTCCAACCTCCCACCCACACAAATGTGAGCTCCACAAGGTAGAGACTGGTGCATTGTAACCCCTTAGAATAGTGGCTATAAGAGGAACTCAACACAGCACACTAAATGAAAAGATACATTGTTTATTATTTTTACTAATAAATCTTAATTTTTATTACTCAAATACATTTATTTTTAAATATTATGACTAAAACAAAGACAACAAAATCATCCATAAGTGTATGATTCAAGATGCTTACTAATAACAATTTGACATAGTTTTCATTCTTATTTATTCTTAATGTATATATTTAGATTTATGTCACAAACATCTCACATCTTGTGAAATATTCTTTGCAAGTGAGAATTTTGACAGCTTCCCAAGATGCCAGTCTATGGATACAACATAAATTCTCTGAGTGTTCTTCTAATGTCAAAGTTTGTTTTCAAATATTGACTTTCCTAATTTTGAGATGAACATCGAAATCTGCGCCCTTGGATCTTTATCTAGAGTAAATTTTTAGAAGAGGAACTCCTAGGTGAAATGGCTGGAGTGTTCAGGTCCTTAGCACTGAAAGAAGTTGAATTTGATTTGAAAAATTTCTCATATACTTGTGTCCTACCTCTTGTTTAGGAAACATCGGGAGAGGAAGTGTGTGAGTATTGCATTTTAGAACAAAACAGTGGGCACATTAGGCATCTGGACATTAGCAGCTAGGATCTGAACTGAAGTGGCAGCTTCTGGAAAGTACATCTGCCCTAGTGTCAAGAGAGCTGGCACCAACCTCCTGACTTCAAATACCTGGCTCTTCCTCTCTGTGCCTTGATGTCATTTCTCATTGTTAATGAAATAGTGGCCTCTGTCTCACCTGCTTTAACTGGGCCATTCTGAGGATAAAATGAAATACTGCTCATTAATTATTTTTTAATTGCGTAACTCAACATACCAGCAGTGACAATTTTTGTCAGCTGCCTGCTATTTACAGTTATCAATATTTATCATATTTCAATTCTTCCCATGAAATTCAAAGCTCAAAATCCACTACAGATACTTGAAAATGTCAATTCTTTCTTGTGATTAATGACAGTGATTGGGCACAGAATTCTCAAATATATCTATTCAGCAATACCAAGTCCTAATAAGAAGCCAAAGGAAGTAGATATAGACCAGAGTCTCCTTTGCCACTCTCTGGAACACCCTGTACATGAGCATATTGAAGTTTTCTCCGTGACAAATACAGGATCTCTCGGTGTCAGCACTGAGACCCCATTCACCTTCCAGAGAGGAGGTGAAAGTCATCTGAAGAAGGCTACACCAACATAGGTGAGTTCTCAAAGCAAATTGTACCACTGCTTTGTCCAGGGCTGGGCCTGCTCTAGGAGATTATATCAACTTCTCTTTAACATCTTTCAGATGGGAATAATTATTTGTTCAGTAGCTTGAGGGTGAGCAGATGGCATTTTGGAGATTTTTTTTCAGCTCTTAGACCTGTGTGTGTGTCTGTGTGTGCATACTCACGGGTGAGTGTTGTAGTTCTGGAAACAGGGGGATTTCTATCAAATACCTTATTCAGCACTGTTTATCCTATTATAAAGATACTAGAATTTATTTCTTTAAAAAGTATTTTTATTTATTTATTTGGCTGCACCAGGTCTTAGCTATGGCACGTGGGATCTTTAGTTATGGCATATGAACTCTTTAGTTGCAGCACGTGGAATCTAATTCCCCAACAAGGGTCAAACTCGGGCCTGCTGCATTGGGAGCTCAGACTCTTTTCCACTGGACCACCAGAGAAGTCCCAGAATGTCTTGATTAGAAATAAAAATCATGGCCTTTGCTTAGGAGTGGCTCATAGTCTTGTAGCAGAAAAAGTAAAACAAGTGAATGGACAGTTACCATAGAGGTTTATTTCTATGAAGAAATAAAGTCTGAACAGTTGTAGGATTGAAGTGTAAGAAAATCTATCTTTGTCTCAAATATAATAAATAACATCAATGGCGTCTTGGAAGGAAGAGGCAAGAAGTGTTCTAGGGAGGAACAGTTGTCTATGCAAAAGCTGATGGCAGTGGGTGGAGCATAACTGCTTGTAGAATCATGAGTTATTCAAGAAGGCTGATACAGAGCTGAGTGTGTATAAGAGAGAAGGAGAGAGACGAGACTGGAGGGTTACAACTGGAGAGGCTCAGATCGTGTGGGCTCCTCTACACCGTAAGAGATCAGAGAGGAGTAATAGAGCCACTTATTCTTCTGTCAGGAACCAAACCAAAGAGATCTCCTTTCAACCTCGGGGACTGATTCTTCAATTTGGTTTTGAGAGTAGAGCACAGCTTACCCTGGAGCTCTAGGTTCTCGGAGGCTGCTGGTTTAGTGGAAGGTTCAATGTGTGGCAGTTGAAGGATGAACTCATACAAATGAATTTATTTACAAAACAGAAACAGACTCATAGACTTTGAAAACAAACTTGCAGTTATTAAAGGGAAAATGGGGTGGGGGGAGACATAAATTAGGAGTTTGGGATTAACACACACACACACACACACACACACACACACATATATATATATACACACTATTATATTGGAGAAGGAAATGGCAACCCACCCCAGTATTCTTGCCTGGAGAATCCCAGGGATGGGGGATATACAAAACAACCAATAAGGGTCTACCATATAACACAGAGAATTATACTCAATATTCTGTAATCATCTATATGAGGAAACAGTCAGAAAAAGAGGGGATATATGTATAACTGAATCCCTTAGCCACACCTGAAACTAACAAAATACTGTAAATTAACTATGTGTGTTAATTGCTCAGTCATGTCCAACTCTTTGCAACCCCATGGACCATAGCCTGCTGGGCTCCTCTGTACATGAAATTCTCCAGGCAAGAATACTAGAGTGGGTAGCCATTCTGTATAACAATATAAAATAAAAGGTTAAAAAAAGATAAAGTAGTGAATCTTAGTGAAATAATTAAGTGAAAACAAAAATGAAGTTTATGGTCTATATGAAATGGCACGTATGCTTCTGTTACTAAGTCACTTCAATCCTGTCTGACTCTGGGTGACCCTATGGGCCATCGTCTGCCAGGCTCCTCTGTCCGTGGGATTCTCCAGGCAAAAATACTGGAGTGGATTGCCATGCCTTCTTCCAGGGAATCTTCCCAACCCAGGGATAGTACCTGCATCTCTTATGAGTCCTTCTTTGGCAGGCAGGTTCCTTACCACTAGTGCCACCTGGGAGAACCCTAAAGGCTCATATACTTATTTCTAGAAGCCACAGCCCCTTCACATTGGTGTGTTAGGCTCCATGCTAAAACTTCACTCAATACAGCTCCTTTAAGAATGCGAGGTCCTCCAGGATAGGAGTGTTGAGTCATTCTAAGTATCCTGAATGAAGAAACAGTTTTGATGTATGAATCATGACACAAATATGTTTAAGAACCTGTGGGGCCTACTGTGTGCTGGCCTCTCTGCCCTCACCTGCTGTTGTGTAGGAGGAACACTTGCAGATGCAAAGGAAAAGGAGCCCAGGGATATTCTGCCTTTAGTCAGGATCTGGGTTTCTCCACCTCTGACCACAAACAGCTGTGAGATGCAGTCACAGACAAGGGGGAGGGGCTTCTGCTTCTCCAGCTTTCTGCCCTAGGCTTCCTCACCCCATGGACTGTAGCCTACCAGGCTCCTCCCTCCATGGGATTCTCCAGGCAAGAGTACTGGAGTGGGTTGCCATTTCCTTCTCCAGGGGATCTTCCCGACCCAGGGATTGAACCCAGGTCTCCCGCATTCCAGGCAGATGCTTTAATCTCTGAGCCACCAGGGAAGCCCTATCTGTCATGAATAATCTCTAATGTGTCTCTTTTATCTAACATTTTTTAATTGTTTGTTTTTCATTGAGGAAATCTGTGCTCACTGCTCTGAACTTCTCCAAGAAATCCAGCAAAACTGAATTGTCCCCAAATACCAAACACGATAGAGAAAGCCTTGGCTGGGCATCCCTTTGGCTTACCTCCTGGTTTATGACCTAGTGCCCTTCTCCACAGACTGTTTACTTCAGCAAAACAGCATCAATCTCCAAGCTACAAGACCCTGGGTGAGCATGATCTTGTAATTTCTTTCACCCAGAATGGCCACAAATTTCTCCACATATGCAAGCCTAGCCATCTGTTCACTGAAAGTACAAATTCATCCTGATCTCTACTGCTGCTGATGACACTATTTCTATACCTGGCAAACACACCACACACACACACACACACACACACACACACACACACACACACATTATATATATATATATATATATATATATATATATATATATATATATATATCCATCTCTCCTTACCAGAATGTAAGCACCTTATAGTTAGACATGGGTTTTAATTCCATCCTTAAGAAAAAAATCCAAAACAGCAATGTTTTATGTTCAACACATGAGTATTGATAATGAAAATTTCTCTAGAATTGGGCTTCACTTATGTAATTGGATTCTAAGCCATGACATCCACATAACTGGAGAATAAGCTCAGAGTTTATGTTTGATTACAATTTAAGGTCAAAAGACTGGGTTGACAGAGTTGTTTTCCATACCAAGTCTTATGTAGATCCAGCCAAAATGAAGCTTTCCCTTTCTTTACTCTCTTTTCTCACTTATATGAAGATAAAATCTAATTAAAATTAACATGGAAATCAAATTTTAAATAACATAAAGAAAAAGAGATATAAAAGTGTAATGGGTAGCTTTATTTATTCATATATGTATTCAAACATTTAAAAACACTGATGGAACCTCAATGCTGCATCCACGCCTATTCTATGCAGTGAAGGGTGGAGATGGAAAGGGCCATCTAGCTCTTGGAATCATGCTCTGGTAAAGAAGACGGGTGTATACACGGAACATAATATGTGTTATGTGAAAGGAAAAAGTGATAAATGGGATAACTCAGGGCAGGGAGATTTTATTTAGTCTAGATAGGAAGGGGTCATCTCTTAGAGAATGCTATTTCTAAGACCTAAAGCAGTTGGGAATGGTACAACCTCAAAACACAAAATAGCATCAGTTCAGTTCAGTCGCTCAGTCGTGTCTGACTCTTCACAACAAAATAGCATATACCATGGTTAAAGAGCAAGCAGCATGTTATTTACAGTTGCCAGAGCTTTCCTGATGCAGGGACACTGCCTGGAGGATGTGACAGTTAATCTAATCAATGTATACAGAAGGATTCCACTGCTCCCAGTCAGCCAGTTTCAGAGTTAACTTGACTTTGTGGATTTCACACACATGTGTGCGCGCGCACACACACACACACACACACACACACACACACACTTTAGTCTTGTGGTGGTGATTGTTTAGTAGCTGAGTCATGTCCAACTCTTTTGCTACCCCTTGGACTGTAGCCCATAAGGCTCCTCTGTCCATGAGACTTCGCAGGCAAGAATACTGGAGTAGTTTGCCATTTCCTTCTCTAGGGGATCTACCTGATCCAGGGATCAAACCTGTCTTCTGGGAGATTCTTTAGGAGAATCTGAAGAAGGAGATTCTTTACCACTGAGCCAGCAGGGAAGCTCCTTAGTCCTATGGTTAGCACTAGTTATTTCACTCCCCACCCATGTTAGATCATCTTCCACTTCTGTTCACTCTATGGCTGCAGTAATGAAAAAGTTTAAAATATGAAGTCTTAAGACCATTTTTCGGGCATCTCTGATTCAGCTACAGCTCTGGGGACACATGGGCTTCCCAGGTGGCACTCGTGGTAAGGAACTCACGTCCCAGTACAGGTAGACATGACAGACTCGGGTTCAGTCCCTGTGTCAGGAAGAAGCCCTGGAGGAAGGCATGGCAGCCCCTTCCAGTATTCTTGCCTTGAGAATCCCCATGGACAGCAGAGACTGGCAGGCTGCAATCCATAGCATCACAAAGAGTCGGACATGACTGAAGTGACAACACACACACTCACTGGGGCTACGTATGATGGAGTAGCCGTGGCCTCATCCTTGAGAGCCTCAGATGATTACAAGATGAAAAAAAATGGGAATGAAATTTATTTGAAAATGAGGCATCACAGTCTTAAGTGTGAAGACTGCATGTCCTGGATGATTTGGGTGACACAATTTCAAACTCCACATCTTTTGTTAGTTCATATAGATTTAGGGTTCATTATTGCCACAGTAATATATTATGCAAGAGTTCAGAGAATTGCATGATGAATAAAGATCAGGGCTATCAATAAGCTTACACAAAGGAGGCTTAGAATGTCCTAGCTTTAGAGGATGAAATTAGAATAAAGTTTATGCAGCAATGAGCAACTTCCATTACAAGACCAGGCAAGAATCACAGTCTGTGTAAACACTCCAGAAATGAAACAAAATGGAAAAATGAACACAAAATCCCTAGGTCTCCACACCTAATTTTTAGTGGAGAGAATGATGGTAATATGGATGAAGATGTGGGTAGAGGTGTAGATCTCCATGTAAATGTTGGTGATAGTGGTAGAGAGAAAGGAGTAGAAGTGGAGATAGCTAGATGGTGAGACACACTTAAAGTCTGCGCAGGGAGAAATAGTATTTGCCATTTCAAAAGGAAATAGATATTACTTTGATAAATAGAAGTTCTTCCTATGACCATTTGAGTTGCTCATTCAGTTTTTCTTCTCTCTCTTCAAGTCCATCCTTCCTCACCCAGTATAGATATGTATAACATTTGCTATACCAGTAGTCACATATGGATGTGAGAGTTGGGCCATAAAGAAGACAGAGCACTGAAGAATTGGTGTTTTTGAACTGTGAGGCTGGAGAAGACTCTTGAGAGTTCCTTGGATAGCAAGGAGATCAAACCAGTCAATCCTAAAGGAAATCAACTATGAATATTCACTGGAAGGACTGATGCTGAAACTCCAATACTTTGGCCATGTGATGCAAAGAGCTGACTCATTGAAAAAGACCCTGATACTGAGAATACTGAGGGCACGAGGAGAAGGTGGCTACAGAAGATGAGATGGTCAGATGGTCACTGACTCAATGGACATGAGTTTAAACCAATTTTGGGAGACAGCAAAGGACAGAGAAGCTTGGTATGCTGCAGTCCATGGGGTCTCAGAGTAGTAACTGACTTAGTAACTGAACAGTAATACTTAGGTTGGCTGAAAAAGTCATTCAGGTTTTCTGTAGCATCTTACAGAAAACCCCAACAAACATTTTGACCCACCCAATAGAAGCACAGGGGAGATGAGGCAAGCTTACATCCTCCATGTAAAACTGAGATCCAAAGAAGTACAGGTTTCCCAGGGCTCTTCTCTTTGCTATAACTGAGCTTTGGTGGGATACTGAGTTGTCAGCTACCAATGCTCCTGTTGCTTTCTGGATACACACTTAGCCTCCATTCAAGCTGATATGGGAAACACCCTCTCTCCAGCCAGAATGGGGGCTTCCCTGGTGGCTCAGATGGTAAAGAAGCTGCCTGCAATGCAGGAAACCCAGCTTCAATCCCTGGGTCAGAAAGATCCCCTGAAGAAGGGAGTGGCTACCCACTCCAGTATTCTTGCCTGGAGAATTCCATGGACAGAGGAGCCTGGTGGGCTACAGTCCATGGGTCACAAAGAGTCAGACACGACGGAATGACTAACACTTTTACTTTCCAGCCAGAATGAATCCTCAGAGATGTTGCAGTTATAAGTCTACAGAAAACCTAAAAAGTCTGGACATTTGTTACTTAGCCTGACCATTTGTTACATTTGTTACGGAGAATAATTATATCCTTTCTGAGTTTTTTAGGGTCTCTTAGTTTCTTACTTTTGGTCCCTGTTTGCTTTCTCTTGAGGATCTCAGTGCTTCTTTGCGCAGTGTAGCAGAATGAATAGAGAACTGTGCTAGTTATGTTGGCATGCACAATCCCTTTCAATTTATTTCAATTGTCTCAATAATCTGTACAGTAGATATTTTTATCCCAATTATACAAAGAAGGAAACTGAAATTCTAGCGTAAAAGCTCAGGTCACACAACCAGGAAGGACTAGACTGGCAATTTGAAGCTTAGTGTAACTGATTATAAAGTTCAGTGATCTTTCTGAGAAATAATGCCTCTTCTCAGAGAATAGAGTTTTGGGGTGGGGTCAGGTCTTGGGGAGTATTGAGGAATAATGTATGCTGAGGTTAGGAAAGAGTGCTGATAAATGCAACTATATTTTAAAAGCCAAAAGGGAGGGATCAACAGGGCTATTGACTACAGTAAATTATTTGTATTTCTATGTCTTTCATTTCAATTATCCACAATTTCTGGGCCCCAGGATCATGCACAATTGAGTTTTATTAGATAGTGAGTTTTATTGACTAGAAGTAGACAATATGGATTTTATGAGATAGAAATAGCATTGTACCAGACCCCTTGCTGGGCATATTTTATTAACAGCTAGCTTTCTGAAGAAGAGAGTGCCATATAAAAGAACCCATTGTTGTGTTGTTTCCAAACTAATATTTATTAGTAGACTGCATAGTTTCTGTCTGGAACTCAAGTTCATTAATGTAAATGTCAATCAAGGCTTACTGATATTTTTTGTGATTGTTCTTTTCTATAGGCTAATTAGTCTGGGAAATATTTCTTAATTGTCTCACTCTTCTTTCCCTTTAATGGAGACAGTCACACTATCCTTGGAATTTTTTTTCCCCGTTTTACTCTAGGAACAGAATGAGAGTGAGATTAGGTAACTAATGGCCTCATGGATTGAACTGCAAAGAAACTCACTGATGCATGAGCTGAGACTTTCACAACACCTCAACTTTGGCCTTTACAAATGAGAGGAACGAGGATTAGGCTCCACATACATTTAAAAATGTGTTCAGATGACACGGAGGAAGAATTAGCACATTATGCTGGTAATGTTGCAGGAAAGAACAGCAATTAAGGATGCACCAAAAAAGAGGCGGCTTCTTTAGCCACTTCAACTCCCATCAGGGCACAGCTGCTTTACAGCAGCGGTAGACATTCTGCCCTGTAACACAGACAACAGATTTTCTTTTCCTATTAATTCACTCACTCAGAAATTGACTGTAGGGACTTCTCGGATGATTCAATGATTAAGAATACACCTTACAGTGCAAGGGACGCAGGTTTGATCCCTGGTTGGGGAACTAGATCCCACATGATATGGAACAACCGAATCCACATGCCACAACTACAGAATCCATGCATCACAAAGAAAGATCCTCCATGACACAATGGAGATCCCAAGAGCCACAACTAAGACCTGATGGAGCCAAAAATAATAATAGTAATAATTGACTGTAGGTTTGCATCTAGTGCGCTAGGCTATGGTTACACAGGCATGCCCAAGTTATGTTTTGAGCTCTTTAGGATCCCAAGTATGCTGGGTGGGACAGATGGGTCATGATGTGGGGGAAAGCAAGCACTGCCCATGTTTTACTAAAAATCAGTGCTGGAAACAGGTCAGACCCAGAGAGAGAAGTGCTGGATGAAGTGGTTTTGGGCTTCCAAAGAGAGGAGACACTTGAACTGGCTATTCTAATACTCTAGCAAGATAAACAGAAGAAGAGCATTTCCTGTAGAAAGAGCACCATGGCAACCTGACCACTTGGCTCCCACGTGCATAAGCATGTTCTTTATAGAGAAATAGAACAAGAGATAATCATTGTAGGAGAGCTTCCTTTAAATTGTTCAGGAACTCAGATTCCCTCAGGACAGCAGGGTGCATTGCAGAAGCTGTTGTTGTAAGAGGCTTTGAAGAAGACATATGGACAAAAAAGGCTTGGAAAAAAGAGGGACAGTCACTTGAAGCAGAAGTAGCTATGGAGTGAAATTAAAAAAAAAAAAAAAAATCTCCTATGAGTCTCGCTTTGCTACTGGGATGAGTTAAAAAAGTCAGTGGTCTAAAGCTTAACTTGGAGAAGGAAATGGCAACCCATTCCAGTGTTTTCGCCTGGAGAATCCCAGGGATGGAGGAGCCTGGTGGGCTGCCGTCTATGGGGTTGCATAGAGTCGGACATGACTAAAGTGACTTAGCAGCAGCAGCAGCAGCAAAGCTTAACTATCTTATCTAAAAAATGAGAATTATGATTAATATATACCAAGGATATATTATAGATCAAACATTTAAAATACTTTGTCAGTGAGACAGGTTTTCACAACAGAAGAAATGCACTATTATTATTATTCTTATTAGTCATGTTTTAGGTACTGTTATTAAGAAACTAGATGGAGAAATCTAAACAGATGGAGGTGCTGAATGTGGGTGGCTTGGTAAGCTGCAGAAAGGAACTGATTATCCAGATGATAGGCTGATAAATGAACACTTACTATTTAACATACAAAAGCACCCTACCATACAGTGTAGGTGCATCTAACTGTCACCAACCCAGTGAAGTGATGGGACGGTAATTATGTCTCCCATTTAGGGATGAGAAATTGTAAAATTTATGTTTTATAAGTCAGAAGTTGAGATGATAGTTGAGTGCCTAATGCATAGTGAGTGCTCATTAAATATTAGTTATTGGTAGCATTGTTCTATTAGCATTATTACTGTTATATTACCACAATGATTTGATGTTTATATAGCTTGAATATTTGGATAGTGTGTGTGGCTGGTAGCATAACTAACACCACCTTGGGCCCTTATATTTCTTCTGTCTTTCTGTTGACTCTACCCAGGACTGTACTGTGCACTAAACCACTTCTCTGTTGTCAAAGGCTTTGTAGACAATAGACACTGTTTAATAATCATTAGGACCAGATGGCCTCTAGGCTGTGTTATTCCCCAGGCAATGATGAAGACCTTTGCTAGTATGTTCCTGGCACCGAAGAGACTAGTTGTTGTTCAGCTGCTTAGTTGTGCTTAACTTTTTGTGACCCCATGAACAACAGCATGCCAGGCTTCCCTGTCCTTCACTATCCCCTGGAGTTTGTTTAAACTCATGTCCATTGAGTTGGTAATGTCATCCAACCATCTCATCCTCTGTCACTGCCTTCTACTCTTGTCTTCAGTCTTTCCCAGGTTAACCACAAATTTGTCCCAATGGTCCCTCAGCAGTATGGAGTATAGCTTCTGGACTGTTATCCACCAGATTTTGTTCCCACTCTGTAAGTTACCCTATAATAAACCAACCCATTGATTTTATGGAACAGATTGCCTCAGTTTTTGACTTCAGGATGTCTTCTAGTTTGGTGAACACTTTTCATTCCCTCAGTCTTCCAACAGGGAGCCATGGGAGTAAAAAATCATTAACCAAATTTCTGATCTGTAAAATGAGCTTAATAAGGTTGATTTTGTTTACCTCATGGAATTATTCTCATGGTAAAGCCAGAACCCATTTGGAAGTATATTTTGTAACATTGCCAGGTAAATGCACGTCATAGTAAGACCGTATCCCACAGGGAATGTTTGCATATCTATGCAAGAAAATCTTGACTCCTAATGGTTGAGCATTGTTCATTTCACTCAAATATCTAACAATATCTAATTTGAATATCTACAATAGTACCAGTCATTCATGAAGCTCTGCACTTCCTGAAGCCAGCAGAAAGATTTGGAAAGAACATGCTTATTTACTGTACTGAGCCCTGCCTACAATGGTCTTATAGTTCTTATGTCAGCAAACTGCCGAAGAAGCATGGGCTCTGCTTGATCTCTAGAGCTTTCCACTCAGGACCAAGGTAACTGTTATTTATCATGTAGTCTAAGAAAGGACACACTTGAGGTTCAGCCTGTGGCCTCCTTCAAGTTAGGATACATTCCTCTTTCTTCTCCTGACTGTTGATCATGGATATTTCTGGAGTCCTTGGCTGATTCTGGGAGGGGCTGCTGCTGTTCCTAGTTCTCTCTGGCTTTACCTTCCTATTTTTGTGTTCTCTGACCCCAAGCTCTGTGGCAGAGTTCTCTCTGAGTATTGTATGGGAGAGATTTACATATATCTTTTCTGCTCAGGTATAATCTGAAAATGGGCTCCTATTAAACCTAATGGTGCTTCTGTAGCATATTTAAATATTCTCTTTTAACTTGCAAAGACCAAGGTAGATCAGGGCATCCTGTATAATCCTTCTCCTCAATAGAATGGCAACATGTTCAATAGACTAAATAGATATCCATTAATACATGTCTTCTCATACCTCTTTGAGGTCTTACCTGGAGAGGAGTTTTTATCCATTCTTGATACACAACCATGGCATGTACATGGTGTAATGCAAAAACAGGAAGCTAAATAAAATACTGCTCTTGTTCTTGCTACTGTAAAAGGGGGGCTTCCTAAGAAGGGTCTATTTCTGTCTAAAAATCATGTAGTGGGAAGGGAAAATATGTAAACCAATGAAAGCTTATGGCATACCCATGAGGGTTTTCTTCCTAGAAAAGTCTTTCTTTTAACTCCTACATAGAAACTACCCACTTTTCTCAGTGGAGAAATAAAATCAATGTCTTACAGCTGTACTACTCTAAAACATTTGGATGGAATCTTCATGGAACCACTTATGCTTAATGAATCATAAGATCAGTTTCTGATATATTACCTCCCAATCACCAATCGAGAAATCATTAGATTTGCTGGAGCCACGACACGATTCAATTCGTGATTATAGAGCCAGATGAACCTGAGTTTGACTCCCAGTTCCAGCAGTTAGTAACTTGATCAACTTATTTAATCCTTCTTCATCTCCATTTCCTTAGCTGCAGATGGATCTGGTGATACATATGACATAAGATTGTTGACAAGACTTCAGAATCTTGTGTGCTAAGCACTTCATGGCATTTCTATACTGGATAAAGAATGAAATCCTTCTTACATAGAGCATGATTTTAATGAAGTTATGGTATCAAGTGCCTTATCACAGGATGACTGTGATTTAGAGGAAGAAAAACTGCTTTATTAACTCAATTCGTAGGTTAGAAAAGTGGGGGTTTTATCCACTTGAAGTGACACATTTAAGATCACAGAGTTATTTCATCAGGGTCAGGATTATAAGTCAAGTCAACTAACATCTTTGGGTCAATGTTCCTTTCACTGAAATACAACCACTCGTATTAATAGAAAATAGGGCAATTCTAGAGTACTCCTTTTCAGATTTTTCTAAAGAAGAGCAACATCAAAAACAGCTGTTGCTACAAATGTTTATGAGAATATTATTCTTGGAATTTTTATACTTCTGGGTGTTGCTACCATTATCACAATTATCACCTTTATTTTTTCCCATTTACAAAAGAGAGGGAGCCATCTAAAGAGTTTTAATTCATGCATTTATCTATTCAGTGTTTGACTATCTACTTGGACCATTCCATAGCATCAGTAGGCACTCAAGGAGGAAAATCTCTATTTTGAGGTTAGAAACCTGACTAGTGAGCTAATGCATCCATTCAAAGTACATAAGAACAGAATCATACCAAAAAAAAAAAAAAAAAAGACAAGATTAGATATAAAAACTTAGATAGCTGGTGGGAACTTGCTGTATAGTACAGGGAGCTTGGTGTTTTGTGATGACCTAGATGGATAGGATAGGCGAGAGGAGGTCTGAAAGGACAGGAACATATGTATACATATGACTGATTCACCCTATTGTACAACAGAAGCTAACACAATATTGTAAAGTGACTATATCCCCAATTAAAAAAAAAAAAAAAAAAGAATCTGGGACTCATGATCAGTGTTGAAGGAGCCTGGAGGATACTAAAGAGGAGATTTGCATAGGTCGATTGATCAGATTTCCTGGCTGGTCCAGATGGGTCTCAGTTTATGCATCATTTTCAAGAACAAGAAATAAATGCATTCCTTTCATTATCAAAAGTTATATGGTATTACATGATCAGGCCAAAGGGCAGTCATTTTATGTGAAAGAATCAGAGAACAAGTGATTGAGTGAAGACTAAACAGCAGAGTGGTGGCAGTTCAGGCTGAGACAGGTGGAGCCAGAGACTTGGCAATTCAGCACTAAGCTTGGGTTGGATCCTGCATGCCAAAGGACGAAAGAGCGGTGCATCCTTCTTTTTCCCTCTTCTGTTCACTCACATCAGGGTTAGCAATTTAAAGCCACCCAAATGTGACACTGAAAACAAAGGCAATCCCCCCCCCACACACACACACACACTGGAGCGTAGAGAAGATATAAAAAATGATCAAATATGGACCCTGGCAATATATTTGCAATTTACAATTTTAAGTGGCAAATCCTGATTACAGAAAAGGAAAAATCAGAAAAAAGGTTTTCAAAATCTAATTATGAAGAATAGTTTGTAGTCTTGAATTTGGCATGTTAACAATCCATATGGGATGAAGACGAAATCCCAGCCTGGGATTTAATGCCAAAGACCTTTCTTCACCTCCGTGCATGTAATTTACTGTGATTCTTTAACACTCTCAGGATAAGAGACGGTATCTGTCTACACATTTGCAACAGTGACAGAAAGCTGTTAGAGTATAAGTTAGGTCAGCTGGCAGCTTCCTTCCCTTCAAAACCAGATAGCAAAGTAACAAAGCAAGATAAAGAGATTTTAAAGCAATCATTTTGGTACTTCAATTAAGGCTTCAGTATTCTATTTAACTTGATTTTCAAGCCTTTCATCCTAAACCACAATTTTATTATGCTTAATATAATACTATGTGCTGAAGCAGGATGTGCCTATCGTGTTTGCCAAAATTTGTAGAATATGCAATATTTAAGGCCATCTTCAAGCAGAGAACAAGCAAACATATGAATATGATTTAGGAAATGTAGAGAAGTCCTGCTCTCTCCCGCTGTGCCCTTTCCTTTGCCTTCTTGTAGATATCTAAAAATTATCTCCATCTAATCTTCTTAAACTCTGTTGATATAGGTATCATTATCCCACTTTAAAGATGAGGATACCTAGAGCTGAGGAGTTCTCTGTGTGCCCTGGCAGTAGGACAAAAGATCTGTTAGACCCCCAAACCCAAAAAGTTTTCATCACTCTTGAATTTAGACATTTATCCCTTATAAGAATTTAACTCATGAATGTGACCATCTCTGAAGAGCATTGACACATTTGTCTACTCATTTTTCTTAGTTTTCTTATCATCGTGCTACATGCATGCTAAATTGCTTCAGCTGTGTTTGTCTCTGCAACCCTATGGACCATAGCCCACCAGGCTCCTCTGTCCATGCCATTTTCCAGACAAGATTCCTGGAGTGGGTTGCCAGGCTCTTCTCCAGGGGATCTTCCCAACCAAGGGATTGAACCTGAACCTGTTATGTTTCCTGCATTGGCAGACAGGTTCTTTACCATGAGCGCCACCTCGGAAGCCCTTTCTTATCATCAAACTTAGGAATTTCAATAGGTATAAAGGTAGAGAGCCTGGGAGGAAAAGTTTCCTCCCAGAAAGTGAAATTGGCCTCAAGGGACCACTAACATCAGCATCAGAGAGTCCTCAGTTCCACACGTTCTGGCCCTTGTTAGCCAGGCCATAAATGAAAATAATTTTTTCTTTTCACATCTCTGTTTTGGTTTTCTCATCTGTGGAATGGGACAGGCAGGATTAGTGTTTTGAGAATGATCCCAGCATGCTATAGGCATCTAGGCTCTGCTGCTTCCATCTCTTCCTTCTGCCTCACGTCATCATGCACTTTCACTTCTAGAAGCTGCCAAGTTTTGAAATTGCTGACTCCAAAACTGGGTGGAGCTCAGATTCACAGAAGGGCTGTAGAGAAATGGAAAATGTGAAATGAAGGAGAAATTGCTCTCTTGGGCTTGGGTTTATCTTAGATGGTCTGTCTTGTTTGCAGATGCCTTGGTAATGAACACTTTATACTTGGTCTGATAAATAGAAACAATTTCACTAGAATCATTCAATATGCAAACACTTTACAAATAGGCAAGGCCTGTTATGACTTTAAATATATCTGTGCTTGACAGCCTGCCTAATGTTTCACGATTTAATTAGTAATATCATTTCCCTGGACTTCAGATTATAAATCATGTTACAGTTAGTTCACTTCTGGCAGTCTAAATATAGTTGGATGGAGCTCTGGCATGGTTCCCCTTGCAGGGATGAGGGAGGATTTTCAAGGATAAAATGGTGGCAGAAGAAACACGCCTATTGTAGATAATAAGCCATGAATCAGACCCACCAAGTATTCCCATCTTTAATAAATCCACAGCTATTTAGCATCACCTCTCCTTCCATTATGAATTAACTGATATGGAACCTCCAGTTGAAGACTTACAAAAGAGCCAAGGAGGAAAAATGAACATACAAAAGCCAATTAATCTAATTAATGGTGGTAATAATGCCATGCATCTGTCTTGTACAGTTTACAGCAGGCACTTCTACAGAAGTGATTTTATTTAACCTCATTTAATTAGTGCTAAGTGCTAAATTGTTTGGTATACACTATAAAACTCAGCTGATGCTCACAGAAGGGAAAGATCAGCATGAGTTTCAGTGGCAGGAAAAGCTTTGCTGTGGTTTTCAAAAGTTGGGCAAGCTGGATAATTCAGGATGAGTGGGGTGATACAAACAGTGATTTCCTTAAGCTCATGTCTTATGGTTCATCTCGCAATTCGTAATACATCAAATTGTTGCTAACTGTAGACTCTTAAAATCTAATTCAGCGCTTGACCACAAACTCAAATCTATTATAGCATTATGATTCATTCTCATTTATTTCTTACTCTAAAATCTACCCTCTAATAACCTATTCAAAGGCACAGTGAGTAAATTCAACACATAGATGTCCCACATAGGTTTATCTTGAAAAGAAGAGCATTTTTGAGTCTTGCATCTCTTCTCAATGATAGTAAAATTTCTGGAAGTCAGGCATAAGCAGTAATTGTGTTGACTGTGCAGACTTCAGTGAACCAAAATACAGACAAAGGAGAAAGCCTCTGAAACATTTGAGGGATGAAAATTAGTGTAGAAAGCAGGGAAGGAAAATGTAAAAACATGCTTGGAGACCAGCTGGGAAGGAAGCATTGTACTTTTCCATCAACGCATTGATGAAATGCTTTTGGTCATTCTGCCTAAAGCAGGCTGTCTTAGGATAATCACAGGAGGGTTATGAAAAGTGTTAGCCCTTTTAATTTAAAGCAAAGGCCATGAATGTGTGTCTAAGCCTCTGCCAGAGGGTGGGGAGGCATTAACACCCAAATTTCCATCTTTTCAAGATAAAGAAAAGCTGCCAGGAAGATGGAGGTGGTCAAGACTAGGAACCACACGGGATTGCTAGAATAACCTAAATCCATTAAAGCATTATGATTCATTCTCATTTCTTACTTCAGAAACTACCCATTAAAAATACAATGAAATCACAGTGAGTAAATTCAATACACAGCTAGCTGTTCGACGTATGCCTATCTTAAAAAGAAGAGCATCTTTGGAAACAAAACAAGCGTATAGGTGATTGCCTACCCAGGGACTTATTTAAGGTCATTAACAAGATAAACAGTACATCCGTCTCCATTCAGTTGGTGTCTACTTTTCCTTTATATCAAACCCTTATCTGACTTTTTCAAACACGCAAGACTCTATTCTCTTCTGACTGTGTTGCAGTGGTTGAACCTTGCCTGAAAAGTCTCAAGGAATATAACTCAGTCATGGTTTTCCCCCAGCATGATTTGATTGTTGGTTCGGGGCAAGTTGAGAAGCTCTTCTGCATGTTAGTTTTCTCACCTATAAATTAGCTGATTAGATCAGATAAGTCCTAAGTTTGTTTTTAACTTTACTTTCCCCTATGACTAACTTCTCAGATGGCGCTAGTGGTAAAGGATCTGCCTGCCAAAGCAGGAGATGTAAGAGACTGGGTTTGATCCCTGAGTTGGGCAGATTCCCTGGAGAGAAAATGACAACCCACTCCAGTATTCTTGTCTGGGAAATCCCAGGGACAGAGGACCCTGATAGGGTCCATGGGGTCACAAAGAGTCGAATACGACTGAGGATACACACACATGACTAACTTTGGGCTTCCCTGATAGCTCAGGTGTTAAAGAATCCATCTGCAATGCAGGAGATTTCTGAGCTGAGAAGATCCCCTGGAGAAGGGATAAGCTACTCACTTCAGTATTCATGGGCTTCTTTGGTGGCTCAGATGGTAAAGAATCTACCTGCAATGTGGGAGACCTGGGTTCAGTCCCTTGGCTGGGAAGATCCCCTGAAGGAGGGCAGGGCAACCCACTCCAGTATTCTTGCCTGGAGAACCCCATGGACAAAGGAACCTGGTGGGTTACAGTCCATGGGGTTGCAGAGAGTTGGACACAAGTGAGTGACTAAACACAGATGACAAACTTATTTTTCTCTAAATCTATTTACATTCTATCTATCTATCTATTTTCTTATTTTTTAATGAGTGTAGTTGATTTACAACTTTCCATTAGTTTCTACTATAAAACAAAGTGAACCAGCTTTATGTAAACACATATCCTCTCCCTCTTGGACCTCCCTCCTACCCTCTCATCCCACTCATCTAGGTCACCAGAGAACATTATAGAGCATCCTATATTGTTCAGCTGGTTCGCACTAGCTATATATTTTATACATGGTAGCAAGGCAATGGCACCCCACTCCAGTATTTTTGACTGGAAAATCCCATGGACGGAGGAGCCTGGTAGGCTGAAGTCCATGGGGCCGCTAGGAGTTAGACACGACCGAGCGACTTCACTTTCACTTTTCACTTTCATACATTGGAGAGGGAAATGGCAACCCACTCCAGTGTTCTTGCTTGGAGAATCCCAGGAATGGGGGAGCCTGGTGGGCTGCCATCTCTGGGGTCACACAGAGTTGGACACGACTGAAGCGACTTAGCAGCAGCAGCAGCAGCACCATACATATATGTCAAACCTAATCTCCCAATTCATCCCACATTTCCCTTCCACACCTTCCCCACTCCACATCTGCCCATCCATTCCCTACATTTGTTTCTCTATCCATGCTCTCCAGATAGGTTCATCTGTACCATTTTTCTAGATTCCACATAAGTGAGTGTATATGATATTTGTTTTTCTCTTTCTGCCTTACTTCACTCTGTGTGACAGACTCTAGGTCCATCCAAGTCTCTACAAATGACTAAATTTCATTGCTTTCTATGGCTGAGTAATATTCCATTGTATATATGTACCCCATCGTCTTTATCTGTTCATCTATTGATGGATCTTTAGGTTGCATCCATGTTATGGCTACTGTAAACAGTTCTGCAATGAACACTGGGCTAGAAGTATCTCTTTGAATTACGGTTTTGTCTGAGTATATGCCCAGGAGTGGGATTGCTGGGTCAAATGGGAGCTCTGTTTTTAGTATTTTGAGGTAACCACCACAGTGTTCTCTAGTAGTGGCTGCACCAAATCACATTCCCACCAACAGTATAGGAGGATTGGTTCCCTTTTCTCCACACCCTCTTCAATACTTCTTGTTTGTGGATTTTTTTAAATGACTGCCATTCTTATCAGTGTGAGGTAATACCTCATTATAATATTGATCTGCATTTCTCTAATAATTAGTGATGTTGAGTATCTTTTCGTGTGTTTCTTGGCCATCTGTATCTTATGTCTCACGTCCTTCAAGGATACCTGTATAAACCCAGCTTTTTTCCCTCTCCATCATCAGTCACTTCCTCATACTCCAGGGATACCAAACTAGCTCTCCACAGTACACTTAATGCTCCTTTCCATTTGATATTTCCTCTTTTTCTCCCTTAACTGTTCTTTCTTCCTTTGTCCTTCTTTGTTCCTTGTAACTATACTTAGGTTCCGGAAAATGAGAAGCATCCTGATTGATGAGTACCTTCTCTGTGCTTGCACAGCAAGCACCTCAAGTCACCATTATTACTAGATTCCTAGACATCCTGTCTTGCCCTATACCATAATGGCTGTATCTGTCACTTTCACCAGACTCTGACATGCACGAAGGCTGGTACTTTATTCCTTGAGCAGTGTTTCTCAACAGACTTCCCATGTGGTAAATAACCTGCCTGTCAGTGCAAGAGACCTAAGAGTCATGGGTTTGATCCCTGTGTAGGAAAGATCCTTGGAGTAGGAAATGGCAACTGACTCCAGTATTCTTGCCTCGAAAATTCCACTGAAAGAGGAGCCTGGAGGGTTATAGTCCATGGTGTCACAAGGAGTCATATATGACTGAGGACACACACACAGCGTTTTTCAAAACAGGCTGCCTAGTAAAGTGATCTAGGGAGTCTTTCAACATCCCAATACCTAGGTCGCTCCATAAAATGATCAAATCAGAAACTATGGAGTGGACAATGGCTACGTGTATTTTTTAAGCCTCTGGTGATTCCAAGTTTGAGAATCATTGTCTTAAAATGTCCAAGTTAGGACTTCTCTGGTGGTCTAGTTGTTAAGACTCCATACTTCCACTGCAAGGGGCATGGGTTCTATCCCTGGTCAGGAAAGACTCCCATATGATGTGCAGTGTGGTTAAAAAAAAAAGTCCAACTTGAAGTATCAGCTAACTTTTTAGTAATGAATGACCCCACTTACTAAATATATGATCCTGGATAAGTTGCACAGCCTCCCTAAATTTCAATTTCCTTCTCTAACACTGAAATAGAATTATAGAATGTGGGTTATTATGAAGATTGAGTGAGATATGCATGTGAAAATACAGTCCAAATTGGGTGCTTATTAAATGTTGATTTCCCCATCTCATTATCTCCCTTAAATATCCAATACCAAGTTTCAACAATTCAGGAAGCATAGCTTGGATTAAGAAGCACGAACTGCTATTGGAGAGCTATTTTTCTTTGACCTACCACTAACCTTAATTCCATCCAAAATGCTCTTCCCATGTCTCTATAAAGCACAGAATTCCCACATGCAGATTGGGTCATGATGGTTTAAGAAGTGAACTGGCTTACTGTCATGTCATTTCCTCTCTGGAGAATGCCTCATTATTTTTTCATCCCCTACTATCCCTTCAATCAGCCCAGTGACAGAAGTGTCCCCTAGAAAAGACAGGTCTGAGAATGACTTGTCAACTCTTCTAAGTTGAATGCAAGACATGCAGCTTATACAAATGAAAACCTGAGATAGGTATTGTGGCTTTTAAGGCCCTTCAACCATCAGAACATTGAGGGGTATACATTTAGCTTTTAAATGTTTGTACAAGTGTGTGCATGCATGTGTGTGTGTGTATACATTAAATATACATACATTTTATACACACACAGGCACAAATATATTATCATATATGTGTATGATACATATTATATATATATATATATATATGTATTATACCAACATACAAAGGAGAGAGATTTTGAATTATTTATTGCATAGTCATAATTTTCGTTTTATCTCAGAACTGAAAAAAAAATTATTTAAAGTACTCTCTTTCTTTGAAGAAGACATACACCAGTGATTCTCAGATTTGACCATGGATAATGCCTTGGAGAGCTTGTTAAAATTCAGGTTGCTGGGTCCCTCTCCTAGAGTTTCTGATATAGTTGCCCTGGGCTGAGGCTTCACAATTTGCATTTGAGGACCCCACTCCCGTACTTTTGCCTGGAAAATCCCATAGGCGGAGGAGCCTGGTAGGCTGCAGTCCATGGGGTCATGAAGAGTCGGACACGACTGAGCGACTTCACTTTCACGTTTCACTTTCATGCATTGGAGAAGGAAATGGCAACCCACTCCAGTGTTCTTGCCTGGAGAATCCCAGGGATGGGGGAGCCTGGTGGGCTGCCGTCTATGGGGTCACACAGAGTCGGACATGACTGAAGTGACTTAGCAGCAGCAGCTCAGTGATTTGGTCAGTTTTGTGTTTGAATGCATAAATCGAGAGTAGATCAGTTAGGGTTTGTGAAAGAATGGGTGTTACAGAAGGAACTTCATTTCTGTGGAATAAGACCTTTATGATATGAAAGTGTCAATGGATTAGAAAATGCATTGTTAAGTACTCATTGTCTTATTGCATATTTCTTTGCAAACTTTTTGAACATTCCTTTCCTTCAACCTCCAACCTAGCTCCTTACCCCAAACCAGCATGGATCATTTAGAATTCAGTGAATTTTGTTATAAATTGCATAATTATTTTGATGAAAATTTACCAAGCACATGCTATATGCCATGTCCTGGGGATGCATATAGTCAAATATCTGCTTCTAGAAATTTATCGTCTAGTAAGGGAAACAAATAAAAGACAATTTAATTACATGTAAGCCAGAAAGAAAAGCACCAATACATTATACTAACACATATATATGGAATTTATAAAGATGGTAACAATAACCTTGTATGCGAGACAGCAAAAGAGACACAGATGTATAGAACAGACTTTTGGACTCTGTGGGAGAGGGAGAGGGTGGGATGATTTGGGAGAATGGCATTGAAACAAATATAACATCACGTAAGAAACTAATCGCCAGTCTAGGTTCGATGCAGCGTACTGGATGCTTGGGGCTGGTGCACTGGGATGACCCAGAGAGATGGTATGGGGAGGGAGGTGAGAGGGGGGGTTCAGGATTGGTAACACGTGTATACCCATGGCGGATTCATGCTGATGTACGGCAAAACCAATACAGTATTGTAAAGTAAAATAAAGTAAAATTAAATATATATATATATATATATATATATATATATATATATATATATATATATATATATATATATATATATATAGTATGTTAAGAGAGATAGAAAAATATAAAGTGAGCAAGTGGAAAGAGGAAGTTTTATGAAGGGGTGAAGTTGTATATAAAGTGGCCAGAGTAGGTTTCAGATTTCTGCCCTAGGAAAATGGAAATGATGGGTTTGGTTTGCATCCTCTGAAAGCCAAACCCGAAAATCAAATGGAAATGAAGAACACTGAAGCTGAAGTAACACTTTGAGAATTATGTTCATATGTTAGTCTGTAGCACTCTTTGGGGAAGGAGGTAGGAGAAAAAGTAATTAAATGACTCTCCAAGTTTTCAGGACAATAACATGAAGACATTAGCATAATATGCCAATTGCCTGGGTTTAATACTGTAACCATGTTCCATTTTCTTAAAAGTCCTGGCTTGCTTTCTTTATTCTCAACTCCAGTTCAACTGCAGTAGCTGAAATGAAGTCAAGGATCAAGTTGGACTGTGAAACGGATGCAAACTGAGATATATGACTAAGCAAGAGGCAGAGGAGGAATGGCACAGAGGGCATTGATTGAGAAGGGTATCTAATTCTTGGAGATGGTTTTAACATACACACTGATGTTTGAAAGTTATTCATAGACACATACAACATTCCTGAGAGAAACATCCCCAAATGACTAAGAGTCCAGAACAACCCAATTTGTTATTTATTTTTTATTGGTGTGCAATTGCTTTACAATGTTGTGCTACTTTCTTCTGTTCAACAAAGTGAATCAGCTATATGTTTATATATATCCTTTCCCTCTCAGCCCCCTCTCCCACCCCATTAGGTAACCACAATGCACCAAGCTGAGCTCCGTGTGCTATACAGCATGTTCCCACTAGCTATCTATTTTACACATAGAAGAATCCCAGGGACGGGGAAGCCTGGTAGGCTACCATCCATGGGGTCACACAGAGTCGGACACGACTGAAGCGACTTAGCAGCAGCAGCAGCAGCAGTAGACATATATCAATCCTAATCTCCCAATTCATCCCACCCTCTCCTTTCCCCTCTGCGTCCACAAGTCCATTCACTATGTCTGCATCTCTATTCTCGCCCTGCAAATAGGTTCATCTATACCATTTTTTCTCGATTCCACACAAATGCATTAATATGCAATATTTGTTTTCTCTTTCTGCTTATTTTACTTTGTATGACAGACTTTAGGTCCATCCACATCTCTACAAATGACTCAAGTGAAAAACAGAACAGATCACCCTCCAGGAAGAGCACAGCCACCAGCAGTGAACTCAAAATGTCAGTGATGCTCCCATCATAAACAGTGAGCCAGCACTGAATGGCCAAGGTAGAGTGAAACAACAGAGCTCACCTCCAGGGGCTGAATGTGTGTGTGTGTGTGTGTGTGTTCTGCCATGTCTGACTCTTTGTGACCCCATGGACTGTAGCCCACAAGGCTCCTCTGTCCATGGAATTTTGCAAGTAAGAATAGTGGAGTGGGTTGCCATTTCCTACTCCAGGGAATTTTCCTGACCCAGGGATCAAAACTGCATCTCTTGTGTCTCCTTCACTGGTAGATGGATTCTTTATCACTGAGCCACCTGGGAAGCCCTGGGGGTGCTGAATACAGGGATGCAATCATGCAAACTATAACGTGCAGCTACCAGCACACTTCCTGGAACCCCTTCCCTTCTCTGATTCCTCTGTGTCAATATTTGGGCAGAAGTGTTTCGCCCACTATTCTTCACACCTCAAGGAAAGCAACAGGTCATCTGCTCACGTTATGGGAAATAAGGTAGTAAGACCTAACTCTTGCAGACACTCTGCCCTCTGACCCACATTTTCTAATTTGAACACAGGTGCCCACTTTTCCCTGTACTAAATGTGAGGGAGGAACCACAGTCTGAGCTATGATGTGATTTGGACTTTTCCTTTACTACCACATTTTCCTTCTTCTGTGTACTTTGTTTACACCTGAAAAACTGGACGCTGAATCATTTAATTATTTTTGTCATTGCTTTGTGTTTTTGTTAACAGAGGGAAGATATGTAAAGAGATGGAAATGAACATTTATTGAGCATCTACTGTGTGCCAAACACTGGTTTTTATAAACTAGCACAGTTTCGTTGCTTAAGACTCTCTTTAAAAGGGTAGTAATTTCTTGGATTTACAGATGAAGATTCATGAACCCAACATTCCGGGATCTTATGCAATATTGTTCTTTACAGCATCGGACTTTACTTACATCACCAATCACACCCACAACTGGATGTCATTTTCACTTTGGCTCTGTCTTTTCATTATTTCTGGAGTTATTTCTCCACTCTTCTCCAGTAGCATACTGGGCATCTACAGACCTGGGGATTTCATCTTTCAGTGTCATGTCATTTTGCCTTTTCATACTGTTCATGGGGTTCTCAAGGCAAGAATACTGAAGCGATTTTATCTACTACATTATATCTATTATTGTGGGCAAGAATACCTTAGAAGAGATGTGGGCAAGAATCCCTTAGAAGAAAGTTGCTCAGTCATGTTCAAATCTTTGTGACTCCATGGACTGTAGCCTATGAGATTCCTCCATCTGTGGAATTTTCCAGGCAAGAATACTGGAGTGGGTTGCCATTTCCTTCTCCAGGGGATCTTCCTGACCCAGTGATCAAACCTGGGTCTCTCATATTGCAAGCAGACTCTTTTACTGTCTGAGCCACCAAGGAAACTCAGAAGAAATGGAGTAGCCCTCATAGTCAACAAGAGTCCAAAATGCAGTACTTGAGTGCAGTTTCAAAAACGACAGAATGATCTCTGTTAATTTCCCAGGCAAACCATTCAATATCACAGTAATCCAAGTCTGTGCTCCAACCAATAATGCTGAAGAAGCTGAAGTTGGAATGGTTCTATGAAGACTTACAAGACCTTATAGAACTAACAACACCTGAAAAAGATGTCCTTTTCATCATAGGGGACAAGAATGCAAAAGTAGAAAGTCAAGAAACACCTGGAATAACAGACAAACTTGGCCTTGGAATACAAATGAAGCAGGGAAAAGGGTAATAGACTTTTGCCAAGAGAATACACTGGCCATAGCAAACACCCTCTTCCAACAACACAAGAGAAGACTCTAAACACGGACATCACCAGATGGTCAACACCAAAATCAGATTGATTATATTCTTTGCAGCCAAAGATGGATAAATTGTATACAGTCAGCAAAAACAGACTGAGACATGACTGTGGCTAAAATCATGAACTCCTTATTGTCAAATTCAGACTTAAATGGAAGAAAGTAGAGAAAATCACTAGATCATTCAGGTATGACCTAAATCAAATCCCTTATGATTATACAGTGGAAGTGACAAGTAAATTCAGGGGATTAGATCTGATAGACAGAGTGCCTGAAGAACTATGAATGGAGATTCCTGACATTGTACAGGAGGCAGTGATTAAGACCATTGCCGAAAAGAGAAATGCAAAAAGGCAAAATGGTTGTCTGAAGAGGCCTTACAAATAGCTATGAAATGAAGAGAAGTGAAAGGCAAATGAGAAAAGGAAACATATACCCATCTGAATACAGAGTTTCAAAGACTAGCAAGGAGCAATAAGAAAGCCTCCCTCAGTGATCAATGCAAAGAAATAGAGGAAAACATTAGAATGAGAAAGACTATAGATCTCTTCAAAAAATTAGAGGTACCAAGGGAATATTTCATGCAAAGATGTGCACAATAAAGGACAGAAATGTTATGAATCCAACAGAAGCAAAAATACAAAGAACTATACAAAAAAGATCTTCATGACCCAGATAACCATGATGGTATGATCATTCACCTAGAGCCAGACATCCTGGAATTTGAAGTCAAGTGGGCCTTAGGGAGCATCACTATGAACAAAGCTACTGGAGGTGATGGAATTCCAGCTGAGCTATTTCAAATCCTAAGAGATGATGCTATAAAAGTGTTGAACTCAATATGCCAGCAAATTTGAAAACTCAGCAGTGGCCACAGGACTGGAAAAGTTCAGTTTTCATTCCAATCCCAAAGAAAGGCAATGCCAATGAATGTTCAAACTACCACACAATTGCACTCATCTCACATGCTAGCAAAGTAATGCTCAGCATTCTCCAAACCAGGCTTCAACAGTATGTGAACCATGAACATCCAGATGTTGAAGCTGGATTAAGAAAAGGCAAAGGAACCAAAGATCAAATTGCCAACATCTGTTGGATCATTAAAAAAGCAAGAGAGTTCCAGGAAGATAGCTACTTCTGCTTCATTGACTATGCCAAAGCCTCTGACTGTGTGGATCACAATAAATTGTGGATAATTCTTAGCTATGGGAATATCAAACCACCTTACCTGTCTCCTGAGAAATCTGTATTGAGGTCAAGAAGCAACAGTTAGAACCAGACATGGAACAAAGACTAGTTCCAAATTGGGAAAGAAGTGTGTCAAGGCTGAATATTGTCACCTTGCTTATTTAACATATATGCAGAGTACATCATGAGAAATGCTAGGCTGGATGAAGCACAAGCTGTAATCAATATTGTTGGGAGAAATATCAATAACCACAGATATCCAGATGACACCATCCTTATGGCAGAAACTGAAGAAGAGCTGAAGAGCCTCTTGATGAAAGCAAAAGGAGACTGAAAACATTGGCTTAAAGCTCAACATTCAAAAACCTAAGATCATGGCATCTGGTCTCATCATTTCATGGCAAATAGATGGAGAAACAGTGGAAACAGTATGAGACTTTAATTTTGTGGGCTCCAAAATCACTGCAGATGGTGGCTACAGCCATGAAATTAAAAGGCGCTTGCTCCTTGGAAGAAAAATTATGACCAACCTAGACAGCATATTAAAAAGCAGAGGCATTACTTTGCCAAAAAAGTTCCATTTAGTCAAAGCTATGGTTTTTCCACCAGTCATGTATGAATGTGAGGGTTGGACTATAAAGAAAGCTGAGCACCAAAGAATTGATGCTTTCGAACTGTGGTGTTGGAAAAGACTCTTGAGAGTCCCTTGGACTGCAAGGAAATCCAACCAGTCAATCCTAAAGGAAATCAGTACTGAATATTCTTTGGAAGGACTGGTGCTGAAACTGAAAATCCAATATTTTGGCCATCTGATGTGAAGAACCAACTCATTGGAAAAGACCCTGATGCTGGCAAATATTGAAGATGGGAGGAGAAGAGGATGACAGAGGATAAGATAGTTGGATGGCATCACCAACTCAATGGGCATGAGTTTGGGCAAGCTCAGGGAGTTGGTGATGGGCAGGGAAACCTGGTGTGCTGCAGTCCATGGGTCTGAATGACTGAACTGAACTGAACTGAATAGACAAAGAATCTGAGTATTAGGGAAGGTGAAAAACATGTTCAAAGTGACATAGTAGGTAAATAGAGTGTTGTGAAAAGCTCTGGACTGTCAGATTGCAGAGCCCTAAATCCTCTCCTCACTCAAGGATTGCATGTGGCTCTGTCGACATCTCACTCTATTTTGTTTGCAAAATGCATTACCCTTTTCAATTTCACCCAAAAGCTGAAGGCCAGCTAGCTTTTACTTAGAATGTCAATAATCTTTTTGCCAAAAAAAATTCTAGACCCTCTGGCTTCAAGTCTGATACCTAAGTGTGTTTTTTGAATTGTTTTTAATTCTTATTATATCCATGGTTTAATAGAGCCATATGTGTTCATGAATCTAGTAAATTTGAAAGAAAATATTAACAAACTTAATTACCTGGGAATGTCCATTCTTTTATGATTGAATTGTTTAGCCATGACATTTCTTTTGTTTGTTTGTTTGTCATGCTTCAATAAAACATTAAAATGTACTAAATACTAAATCTAACAAACTACAAAACGGATTGCAGAATCCTTGACTTTATATATCATGATGTGATAATAGCATGATACCCTATGGATTATATAATGGATACCATGGTATTAGGATAATAATGTATAAATGGCTCTGTGGAGTGTGTGTGTGTGTGTA
The DNA here is from genome assembly GCF_032405125.1 of Capricornis sumatraensis. NCBI lineage: Eukaryota > Metazoa > Chordata > Mammalia > Artiodactyla > Bovidae > Capricornis > Capricornis sumatraensis. Next base: position 120,444,619 of record NC_091071.1, on the reverse strand, counting down.
TATATATAGGCTTCCCAGGTGATGCTAGTGGTAAAGAGCCCACCTTCAAATGCAGGAATGCAGGAGATGGTAGAAATGCTGTTTCAATTCTTGGGTTGGGAAGATCTCCTCTAGGAGGGCATGGAAAACCACTCTAGTATTCTTGCCTGGAGAATCGTATGGACAGAGGAGTCTGGCAAGCAAATAGCCTCTAATCTACACAGAAAAATAATTCCTACAAATTAAAAAAATATTTCTAGCTATATATTTGTTGAGAAAATATTGCATATGCTAAAGGAGCTAAAAGCAATCTACAAATATATCTAAACAAAGGTCATATGATCAATAACATTTTCAAAGATGTTCTGAAATCAGGAATAAACAAGGTTGTCTGTTATTTTTGCTACTATTGAATATTTTACTAGGGGACTACCCAACTCAGCAAAGACAAAATTAATGTTTTAAACATTAGAATCAGAAATAAAATATATAATTATCATTATTCATGGATGTTATTATATACAGTGAAAATATGAAAAAAATCCATATATAAATTATTAGGATTAATGAGGTTGGCAAGACTGGTGGATTCAAGGTCAATTTACTAAATTTACTTCTGTATACTGGCAACAAACAGAAAATTATATTTGAAAATTATGTGCAATTCATAGTAGCCTCAAAAATATAATACCTAAGAATGAATCTAAACAGAGAAGTACAGTCTTCTATGGAGAAAATTATAAAACATTATTGAGATAAATATACAATTTGATTTAAATAAAGAGAAGAGAGAGAGAAAACAAGGTTCATTCACTCATGACTAATATTGTATAGATGTCAGTTATTCTCATACTGATTCAATGATTCATTATAATCCTGATCAATATACCACAAATTTTGTTTTGGAGCTTGACAAGCTTATTTTAAAATGCATATGGAAACTTAAAACACAAGAAGAGTTAATGATGCACTTGAATAAGGTGAGTGGACTTCTTCTCTCATCTATTAAGAGCTATTATAACTACAGTAATGAAAATCATGTGATATTAGCTCAAGGTCAGACAAATAACAAATGGAATAGAATTAGAAATCTAGAAATAACCTCATGTATATAGAGACACTTGGTTTACAGCTAAGGTGACACTAGAACAGGTAGACATGATCATTTTTTCTATGGAATTGGAAAAATTGGAAAAAATAAAATAACATATGACTTGACTCCACAAAAATAAATTTCAGAAGGATTATAGATATACATGTGAAAGGTAGACCAGCAATGCTTCTAGATGATATTAATAGAATAGCTTATGATATCTTGGACAAGGTACAAGATGCCATAAAGAAAAAACATCACTCATTAGATCATTAAAGTTAGATCATTAAAATTAAGAACTCTTATTTGAGCTTAATTAAGACAGAAAGTGAAAAGGAAGTAAAGAGCTTCTTGAGGAAGGTGAAAGAAGAAAGTGAAAAAGTTGGCTTAAAACTCAACATTCAAAAATGAAGATTATGGCATCTGATCCCATCATTTCATGGCAAATAAGTGGGGGGAAAATGGAAACACTAACAGAACTCATTTTTTTGGGCTTCAAAATCACTACAGACAGTCTCTATAACCATGAAATTAAAAGACACTTGCTCCTTGGAACAAAAGGAATGACAAACCTAGATAGCATATTAAAAAGCAGAGACATCATTTTGTCAACAAAGATCTGTGTAGTCAAAACTACAGATTTTCCAGTAGTCGTGTACAGATGTGAGAATTGGACCTTAAAGAAGGCTGAGCACCAAAGAGCCAATGCTTTCAAATTGTGGTGCTGGAGAAGACTCTTGAGAGTCCCTTGGACAGCAAAGAGATCAAACTAGTAAATCTTAAATGAAATGAACCCTGAGTATTCATTGGAAGGACTGATGATGAAGCTGAAGCTCCAATACTTTGGACCCCTGATGAGAAGAGCTGACTCATTGGAAAAGACCCTGATTCTGGGAAAGATTGAAGGCAGGAGGAAAATGGGCGATAGAGGATGAAATGGTTGGATGGCATCACCGACTCAATGGACATGAGCTTGAGCAAACTCTGGGAAATAGCAAAGGACAGGGAAGCCTGGCATACTGCCATTCATGAGGTCACAAAGCGTCAGTCATGACTTATTGACTGAACAACAACAGAGTGAGTAAAGAATAGGATAGATAGGAGGTATTTGCAACACATAATAGACCTAAGGGTCTAACCTATATAGAAAAAGAATTCCTACAGATAACAACATATAGATAAACCAATAGGCGAAAGATAGGCAAAAGATCTAAACTGACCTAGTAGCTGATTTTGCAGTATGGAGGTACAGATTTGTTTTAGTTTGTTATAGATGTTTTTGCCTCCTTTTCTTTTGAAGTGAGAAATATAGCATATGTACAGGAAAGAGCATAAGAAACTTGAAAACTCAAATATTTCTCACTCTTTATAATTCATTGTATGAATTTAGTAACTTATCTTTCTACTGTTGTTATTCACTTGGAAAGTTTCTAGTTTTCAAATATTGTGACTAATGCTGCTATGTTCCTGAAATACGTTTTGGTTATAACTTGTTCATGTGCTTCTGCGAGATAAACATCTAGGGGCAGAATTGCTGAGTCCAAGGATATGGGTATGCAACCTCAAATGCTAGTAGATAAAAGTAAAATGGTTTCCAGAATGTTTGCATATATTTGCATTCACTACATCAACCCCTTGCTAACATCTGATATTGTCAAGATTTTTCAATTTGAGACATCTGGCAGTTGTGTATGGGATCCTATTGTTGTTTAATGGACATTTCCTCAATTTCTAATGGAAATTAATAGGTCCAAATAACAACCTGAAAGAATCACAATGGAATACAATATTGATATAAAAGCCAAATACAAAATAATTAAATCTACAGTGTTTAAGGATGCTCGCTGCAGAGATAAAACTATAAAGAAATGTATGAACATGGTTATTGAAACAGTATGAGAGGTGGTTATCTTTTCTGGAGAGGGAGATGAGTATAGGGACCTGGCTGCGGGCTCTGGGTTCTGGTGATTTTTTTTTTTTTTTAAATGAATGGTGCCTATACAGGTAATCACTTTGTAATATATCATTAAGCATTTTTGTATTGTGAACTTTAGGAACACAAAATTGAATCAAATGTTAAAAGGAAATAAATACTTCAACAAATGAACTCAGCTGATACATGGAAAGAGGATAATGTCTAACTGTGCTAGTTAAACTGCAGAATAAACAGGAAAATACCAGCTAATCGCCCTTCTCTCTAAGCAGTGTGACAAACTGGCTTAGCTGACATGAATCCCTTGAGAAAGACAGGTGGTCAGAATACAACTTTAGTGAAATTTTGAGGTTTCTGGGCAAGAGGGAAAACAGTGTTTCATGTTTCAGATAGAGTCTTAGGTCTGAGCTAAGTATCTATGTCCAAATATACAGGTAACCGGATGCAACTCAAGGAACAGCTAAGGCAGGTACAAGGAGCTAGGGTGGGAAGTCTATGCCTTTTAGAACTAAAGACAATTATATCAAGGAATGACAAAGCAAAATGCATAACCTGAAGGTAATCATTGTGAATATTAAAGAAGCCAGACTGTGACTAGCATTGGCGTGTTCCTTTAGTTTGACAAGTTTAAGAGCCAGGTTTGTACACAAAACCCTGAAACCTTCAAGTTTAACATTTATTTGGAAAGAAACATCAAATATCATACTTATATTCAGAACAGTTTAAGATTCCAGCCAACTTTCATGAGTGGGGCTCTCAGGTCCAGGAAGGATGAATCATAGGTGTCATGACCCAGGAGGGATATATCCAGGGATGGGATAGAGCTGGAAAGGACCCACCATCACCACAGTCATGAATACGCTGAACTGTGCAGTGATGAAAAACCCTAAGAAGACAAGGTCTCGTGACTCAGCTCTGAGTTTAGAGACATTGTGAAGTCAGAAATGAAAAGAAAGTTGTTGTTTGGGAGGAAGATTATGATTATGATTAATGTGGGGAAAGGCTGGAAAGAAGGCAACATGATGTTATAGGAATTTTTATGATGCCCCCAAAGTATCATTTGCCTAGGGCTTCAACTTTTCAAATGCTCAGCATTTCTTATTGTCGCTGCCCAACCGGTTTTGTGTCAAGAATCTTGTAGTTTCTTCAGGGAGGCTGTTTTCCTGTCTTCATATCACTCATGGAGCCCGAGTGAGGGTATGATGATTTGAGCTTCCAGGAGAGATCAATAATTTTATGTTCCATGAATGATCAAATACTGTATCCACTGTGACAGATTCATATTATTAGCATACAAGCAATATGGAGCTCAATAACAATGTCAGATTCAGTCGCTACAAGTTGAAAATGCATGAGACACCCAACCCCTGATCACTGCCAGCAAGGAGATACCAGCTTATCTGTAATCACAGAGACTACAAACGATTTCACTCTAGGATATGCAGTTATGCTTTCGTCTGTTTTCATAATGGGCTTCCAGCAGGCTAAAAAACCCAAACTCGCTCTCAACTCTCAGAAGTCCCCCCTCTTTTCATGTGTTCTTCCTTTGCTCTCTGTGGCTTCTCCCAAGTGTGTATGGAATTTGCCCAAATTTCATTTCATTTTTTGATTGTCTGCCAGCCAGATAATAACAGGCATCTGATCAAGGATTGAGTTAAGCGCTCCATCCAGCAGTATTTATGCAACATAAATTATTCATCCTGTACCACCCTGGACAGATCACGCTTTGATTATACAGTCATTTTTCCATCCATTCATTTACCAGACTAGCTGAGATCATGGAGGATCAGAGGAGCCACGCTTGTGAATAGATAATGAACTCGGGCTCTTCACCCTCTGTGTCCTCGGCTCCCCTTTTGGTGATGAGCTCTCCATCAAGGGCCTTTGTGAAGATCAAATGAGGTGACAGATGTGAAAGTTCTTTAAATAGTAAATGTACTGTATAAATAGACGCAATTGTCCTTGGGAAGTACACACTTCAAGTGAATGCTTTGGGGTCACAGATCTGCCTTTGAATGCCAACCAGTTGTATGACCCTGGGGAGCAGCTTAAGCTATTTGAGACTCAGTTTTATTGTTTGTAAAATGAGACCAATAGCCATCTCTTAGGATGGGTGAAAGGATGCAATGAAATCACACCTGTACAACGCTAGGATGTCAGGCTACAGCAAGTATTCAATAAAGAATCTTCTTAGCATGTTTGTGTGCTCAGTCATATCCTACTCTTTGCAATCTCATGGATTATAGGCCACCAGGCTCCCCTGCCTATGAACTTTTGCAGTCAAAATACTGGAGCGTGTTGCCATTTCCTTCTCCAGGGCATCTTCCCAACCCAGGGATCAAACCCGCTTCTCTTGAGTCTCCTGCATTGGCAGGTAGATTCTTTACCACTAGTGCCACCTGGAAAGTAGTCTTTGGATCTTGGATGGCATTTATCATTTTGAGGCACCCTGAATATCATTATTTTGTGTTTTTTTTCTTTAATATGTATATGTGCTTTTGCAGCTGCCAGTTCGATTCTAATTTCCTGAAAGGAGACAGTTTTTACTTTCTTAGCTTCCTCCTCTCCCAGGGCCAAACATAGTGACAAGTGTACGAATGTGATTTCATTGATTGCAGGAGTCCACAGATAGCTATAAAAGTGTAATCTCTATTCAGCAGATGTCTTTTCTTTGCATCTGCTCCCCTACTCCTAAGTAGGAAGCATTATGCTTACTACAAAAGAGGCAGTCTATGCACATGGGCAGAATGTATAATAGGAAAATGACTCAGATAAGAGTACAGACTCTTTCACTAATCTGACAGCAAAACCATCAAAACCTGGAGAGGTGGTCCATGAATGACTGCATGTGAACAACAAAAATGGTTGATTCCTATACCCTTCAAGTGTTCAGCTTACTAAGATGACCTGTGATGTGTTAGGGAGCATGTTGTTACAATTTCATGCAATTAAACACTAAAAGTTAGAGCTATTGATAAAATTGTTTGTCTTGTACATCAATTATTTTGCAAGGCTAACTGTGATTTGAGGAGACCAGGGGAAAATAAAAATCTGGGTCACTTCTTTAAAAAAGAACAGAAAGAGCATGCCATTAAAAGTACTAAAATAATATATATATATATATGATACAAATGAATTTATATACAAAACAGAAATAGTCACACAGACATAGAAAACAGACTATGAAAAACAATAAATGCTGGAGAGAGTGTTGAGAAAAGGGAACCCTCATCAACCCACCAGTTGATGGGAACGCAAACTGATATAACCATGATGGAGAACAGAATGGTGCTTCCTTAAAAAACTGGGATTAAAACTACCATATAACCCAGCAACCCCACTACTGGGCACACACCCTCAGGAGACCATAATGGAAAGAGACACATGTACGCCAATGTTCACTGTAGCACTATTTTTAATAGCTAGGATATGGAAGCAACCTAGATGGCCACTGACAGATGAATGGCTAAAGAGGCTATGGTACGTATACACGATGGAGTATTACTCAACTATAGAAAGGAACACATTTGAGTCAGTTCTAATGAGATGGGTGAACCTAGAGCCTCCTATACAGAGTGAAGCAAGTCAGAAAGAGAAAGACAAATACTATCAGGCAAGGGAATGCTTCCCAGGTGAGTGCAGACTCTCTCAGGTGCCCATGGAGCCTCCTTGTGACTGGGTAAGTGAACCAGTTGAGGCAGTTTCCCCTCCTTCCAGCAGCCCAATGTAAGCCCCAAGCTCAGACCTCAGTGGGAAAGTCAGTGTAATTTTCCCATGGCCCTGCACGCCAGCCTATGGAGGATGAGCAACCCCAAGAGATTGTGAGGTCTGTTCCAGGGCAGGCTAGGTACCACATATGGTGTGTGCAAGAGACTTGCCTCCGCTGGGTTGCTGGCCTCATAGACTCTGGTGTTACTCACCTGGGGCAACGACAGCTCTGTCACGTCCTCTCCGGAGATACTATAAAGTAAATGTTCATAGTCACCTCTCCCTAGGTGTGTGTTCACATTACTACCATGAGGGGAGGAGGGTGGCTGTCCTTGTGTGGGCATCGGGGGGAGCCTGGGGCATTAGGAGGTGAGGAAGAAGGCATGCACCCTAAATCGATTTGTGAGCCCAGCTCGAAGCTCTCTGCAAGTGTGTCTCTGTCCCAGAGGACATCACTTGCAAAGACAAAATTATTAATAATTTCAAGGGTGCCCAGGGAGAGACCCTGAAGACCATGGAGCTCTGTGTGAATATGCTGGTTGCATGTTCATAAAACTTTCTCTGATTCCCTTATATTACTATGTTTTGTGGAACCACTTTCCTTACAGCCAAGATGTAAATTATTACTTAATATTTCTCAAAAATTCTTCTTTTGTGCTTTTAATGTGATGGTGGGCTGGTAATAATCTGATTAGTTAGAATATAAAGAGGATACAGGCTTAAGTGAAAGAGTAAGTAAATCTCCTGTAAAGAATGTATGTGAACTTTAGGACCTCAACTTGGAGAAAATATTTTCTGATTACTTTTTAGTTTCTGAAATGTATTAAGGGAATCACTATTGTATCTGTATTGAAACAGTGATTCACCCCTGCAGGGTCTCTAACTGGTGTGAGACAAAAAGCAGCTTGTTATGTGACAAATCATTTCTACTGTCATCTATAAAGCTGGGAATCACTATTCTGAATGTACTAAGATAATCTGTATAGACATTCTATATGTATATGATAAAGGAGCATTTCCCCTTCTTGTCTGAGAAATGACTCAAAAGCACAAGGAAGAGGTATAAGAAATGCAAGCTATGTTATAAACAAAAATAATATAGAGATGAAGTAAGAGAGAAAGGTTGGGAGGGCAAAAGGATTAGAAAGTGGAAGCAGTCTTCTGAGCTCCTCGTCTTATATAGATGGTTGTGAAACACTAACATTTTAAGTAATAGAGGAATAGGCGTATCAGAGTGATACAGATGAACTCGGAGAAAGACAACGTAATAAACTAAAGCCAAGTGGTGACAGGTAAGTGTAAGGTAGAGAAAAGACTAATTTAACCATTTGTCATAGCCAGAGGTCAGAATCAGGTGTCTTTAAGGAAACAGAGTATTGAAGATATAGAAAGTTATATGTAGAGTTTATATATGTAAAGTTTATATAAAGATATAGATAGCTCTAAAGTTAATCACTAGAATAAATCTATTAAATTTTCAAATTTAGTTATTTAAAATAATTTACTCATACACATATGCATATACATGTGTGTATGTGTGTATATATAATGTGTATATGATAATTTATACATATATATTATCATATGATTATATATGTATAAACTCATGATTGAGTTAGTTGCTCAGTCATGTCCGACTCCTTGTGACCCCATGAACTATAGCCTTCCAGGCTCCTCTGTCCATGGAATTATCTAGGCAAAAACTAGAGTGGGTAGCCATTCCTTCTCCAAGGGATCTTCCCAGTCCAGGATTTGAATCCAAGTCTCCTGCATTGCAGGCAGATTCTTTACTGTCTGAGCCACTAGGGAAGCCCATAAAAATGACATATATATATGACACACACACACAAACACACACACACATATATATCACTAAAATAAGGCCAATAAAATACAGATTATTTGGAAAAATATTTTTGCAAAGTCATAAGAAACACAATTATATCAGAAACTGTTTGAAGGACTACAAAAACACATTATTCCATGCAATAAAATCTACAGAGTTATATCCACCTACTAAAAGAAACAAACATTCCAAGATTAAATAAAAGCAAACCCCAGCTCCATATTGTATCTGAGGAACACACCTGAAACAAATCATTCAGAGAGTGTGAAAATAAGATAATGAGCAAAGGTGAATAGAAAAGCACCAAGGCAACTTTGTGAAGGCAAGAAATTAGTTTCTTAGATTTCCCTGTCTTCTAAGAGTCTAGTAACAGAAGGCCACTTGAGGCAAATTTGGGAAGGGGACTGGATTTTCTAAATGTTTCTTAATAGTCAGATATAAAGGCAGGCAGATGCTACGGAGTCCATTGTTCTCCCCTCCAGATCCTGCTCTTCCTCCTAAAGTTGGCCCCAATAACTCTCAGTGGTCCCAGCTCATCTACAGAGGCCAGCTATGAACCCACAGAGGGGATACAGATTTCTTTCTCAGTGAACTCCTTTTAACAGTCAGCTGAGTCAGGTCAGGCTATCCAGGTCAGTCCCTGCATGGGATAGAAGGAGCCAGGACAGGCAGCTTGAAGCATGGGATCCTGTCCCATGAAGCAGTGTTCCTCCTTCCCTAGGTTTCCATGGTGGTGACCTGCTTCAGCGGTGGCTGAACATGCTTGACTTCTCAGAGGTGTCTGAAAGTTCCCACTGTCCGCTGTACTGGTGCTTGAAGAGAGCTGGTTAGTGAGGACACTTCTGACTTTCTGACCCAAACAAGAAGATATATATATATATATATATAGATATATATATATAGGAGAGGGTATGGAAAAATACACAGAAACAAATTAATAATAGACTATAATTCTCCTCTTTTATTCCATGAAAAATCAAGTGGTCAAAAAAAGAAAAAAGTATATAGATGACTTATGTGTGTGTGAGTCAGTCCTATCTGACTCAGTGACCCCATGGACTGTAGCCAGCTAGACTCCTCTGTCTATGGGATTCTCCAGCTAAGAATACTGGAGTGGGTTGCCATGCCTTCTTCCAGGGCATCTTTACGACCCAGGGATTGAACTCGTGTCTCTTATGTCTCCTGCATTGGCAGGCAGGTTCTTTACCACTAGCACCACCTGGGAAGCCCAAATAAATGATTTAAGTAATGCAATTTTTAAAGTAGACTTAAAAGTAGATCTATCTATTTTAACCTCTGTAGCCTAATAACTGTGATGATAGATACTTGAGATGATCCATAGAAACTTCTAAATGACTGATGACAAAGAGTGTATGAATATATTCTCCAAAATAAAATAATGCAAGCAATACTATCTGATCATGATGAGGCAAAGCTGGAATTAGCATAAAAGCCAGAAAATCAATTGATTCTACCTCTGATAAGTTAAATAACAACAGAAGACAACAACAACATAGTAAAATAATTCCTGTGCTAAACAGTAAATCAGTTCAGTTCAGTCGCTCAGTCATGTCCGACTCTCTGCGACCCCATGAATCACATACGCCAGGCCTCCCTGTCCATCACTAACTCCCAGAGTTCACTCAAACTCATGACCATCAAGTCAGTGATAGCATCCAGCCATCTCATCCTCTGTCATCCCCTTCTCCTCCTGCCCCCAATCCCTCCCAGCATCAGAGTCTTTTCCAATGAGTCAACTCTTCTCATGAGGTGGCCAAAGTACTGGAGTTTCACCTTTAACATCAGTCCTTCCAATGAACACCCAGGACTGATTTCATTTAGGATGGACTGGTTAGACCTCCTTGCAGTCCAAGGGACTCTAAAGAGTCTTCTCCAACACCACAGTTCAAAAGCATCAATTCTTTGGCGCTCAGTTTTCTTCACAGTCCAACTCTCACATCCATACATGACCACTGGAAAAACCATAACTTTGACTAGACAGACCTTTGTTGGCAAAGTAATGCCTCTGCTTTTTAATATGCTGTCTAGATTGGTCATAAGTAAGCATCTTTTAATTTCATGGCTGCAATCACCATCTGCAGTGATTTTGGAGCCCCCAAAAATAAAGTCTGACACTGTTTCCCCATCTATTTGCCATGAAGTGATGGGACCAGATGCCATGATCTTCGTTTTCTGAATGTTGAGCTTTAAGCCAACTTTTTCACTCTCCTCTTTCACTTTCATCAAGCGGCTTTAGTTCCTCTTCACTTCCTGCCATAAGGGTGGTTTCATCTGCATATCTGACGTTATTGATATTTCTCCCAGCAATCTTGATTCCAGCTTGTGCTTCTTCCAGCCCAGCATTTCTCATGATGTACTCTGCATATAAGTTAAAAAAGCAAGGTAACAATATACAGCCTTGACGTACTCCTTTTCCTATTTGGAACCAGTCTGTTGTTCCATATCCAGTTCTAACTGTTGCTTCCTGACCTGCATACAGGATTCTCAAGAGGCAGGTCAGGTGGTCTGGTATTCCCGTCCCTTTCAGAATTTTCCACAGCTTATTGTGATCCACACAGTCAAAGGCTTTGGTATAGTCAATAAAGCGGAAATAGATGTTTTTCTGGAACTCTCTTGTTTTTTCGATGATCCAGCATACTAGATACTAAAAAAGGCAGAATCTCTAGAAAATGATATCTAAAATTCTTTCTTGGAACTGGACGTTGAGGTTTAACTCCCATTTCAATGAATGGTATGAGAGTAAAGAAAAAGACAGACAGAATGCATAGCTTTGTCACTACTTTGGGACCATCTGTGAATTCTCTCTGCAGCAGAATAGGAACTGAATCCTTAAATGATTGAGTGCCTTGCCCAAGGCATGACCCCAGAGCCAATGAATGGACAGAGCTGGGATGAAGACCCTAGTCACATAGCTTCTTGGCCTGTGCTCCTTTCATCTGCAAAATCAGCCTGAGTCCAGGATATAATTATGCCCTGAGGATGTCTTTATTTTATTATTCTGCAATTTTCCCTGGTAGTTTCTTCATTTGTTTCACATAACAGTTTACTTAATTTTTTTTTATTTCTTTGAAAAGTGGCCCAAGGGACTTGAATGAATGCCTTTGGCCTTGCTTTTAATATCTGCAAAAGAGAACTTCAAGGTCCCTCTTTTTAAAAATTCAATGCATTTTGCTTCCTTGATATCTAATCTTATTTTAGGTGGTGATGGAGAAGATTTAGAAGCCTTGGTGTTTAGAAGTTCAGTGTGGGGGAAGATCATGGATGTCCTTAATGTTGGCAGTAGGCCCTAGAAGACTTGTAAGCATTCATTTCTGTTGGTGGCAGAGGCCTGTCAGTGATTCTACGTAGGTACCCCATTAGCTCTTTAGAGAGATAAGGTATAGCAAAGCTATAGTTGGTTTGAGACAGAAATACTGCCCCTGTTACAAAGAGCACATGTCTAATAAAATCAGCCTAATTCTGTCTGGAAAAAGGCCTGAAACAAATGATTAACTTGCGGTGGCCATTTAAGCTGTCTGTGTTGATAATATTTATCTGCTGTTTCTGTCTTTGTCTAAACATCAGGCATGTATTTGCATAGTTTCCCGACATTCTGGTCTATGGGTTTATTAAACCTGGAGCGAGTGAATCATTGATTAAATAAACTTTCAAGTTCAACTTTGGAATCTATTCTATAACCAATAAATGCCTTGTCTGTATTTCTCTTTAGCACTTGCACCGGAGCAGAAGGAGGCTGCCCTATATTCCTCATCCACCTCACATACATTATATCTTGTGTGCTTGTACAGCCCTTGCCCATCCTTGCTTGAGATTCTTTTGCTTCTTTTGTTTTTAATATTTACTTTTATGAATTTCTTCAACTGTGCTGGATCATAGTTGGGGCATACATAAGCTTTGGTCTTTGTTGCAGCATGTGGAATCTTTAGTTGTGGTGTGTGGGATCTACTTCCCTGACCAGAGATTGAACCTGGGACCCCTGCATTTGGAGCACAGTCTTAGCCACTGGTCTACCAGGAAAGTCCCTCTTTTGTTTCTTTTCAGTTTTGTTCTTTCAGGTTGACCTACCTGGGAATCAGCACCACGTTGGAGGACAACACCAGATGGGTAGTGTAGAATTCTTGTTAAAAGTGTGAGATCTGATGTCAGAGAGTTGTTTGAGTTTGGAGTATGGTTCTTTCACTCAGTATATGTAAATCTGAGCAAGGCACTTGATTTTTCTTGTTTTCTCATTTAGTAAATGGGGTTAGTACTTGCTTTTGAAAGGAAAAAGGAATACTATATGCATAAAGCAGTTAAAACCATCAACGTATTGTAGTATGTGATAAAAAATGTTAGCTAGGATTATTTGCATTGTCATGGGCAACATTATTACTGTGATTCATCCCAGGACTTGCTTATCTCCTGAAACGTGTGATCTAAGTTTGGCCAAGTTCTATGTGTCCTGCCCCTTCCTAGTTAAAGCACGTGTAATAAGAAGGACTCTTAATAAATGGACTCTTCCCACAGTGCTTCTTCATACCCTGTGGACTCCTGCAAGCACAATGAGCATCACAACTTCCCTTGAACTTGATCTGGATGGGCCTGATAATCTATGTGAGCCTACTTCTTCTGAGTCCAAAAATCCTGAGTCTGCCTTTTGATCCTCAAGACAATGCCTTCCTGTCCTGGGCTCACTCCTACACTGCACTCCACAATCGGTCTAACTGCTGGGTCCGTGGAGCACTCCCCTCTTCATCAGTGGAAGGCTTCCCATGGTGGGCATCTCCACTTCAAGGAAAGGACTTTCTTTCTCCAAGGCTGGAAACACCTGTGACAACAATCATATGTGAAGCCTCTTCTTAATCTGATGACATCTAACAATCCTAAATGGATTGGTGCAACACTTTGTACCCTAACTGTGGACATAATGTGACTTTTAACTTTGCTGATTGTTCCTTTTTTCTGTTTGCTGTAACCATGTGACTGGATTTGCTTTCAGCTGCATGAAGACTTTTAAGTCACAAATGGTTGCTCAAACTCCTGCTACTGTGGCAGCTTTCTCCAACTACTCCTTGGGGCCCCTGGATCAAAGACTCAGTATGAGGGTTAGGACAACATGTTGCACCACCAATTTAGGGATGACTTCCCTTTCCCTAGGCAACATAATTCTCCTAAAAGAAAACAGGCGAATGAGAAGATAACCGATAGGAAGGCTAGCGGTCTCCAAGTAGAGGAAATAGGCACAAGTGTCAGACATATTTTATCTCTGTCTTAAGCGGCAGGAGGAAGCAAACTGCAAGTGTCAGATTTTTGGCTTCCCTGATAGCTCAGTTGGTAAAGAATCCCCTCTGCAATGCAGGAGACCCCAGTTTGATTCCTGGATCGGGAAGATCCCCTGGAGAAGGGATAGGCTACCCACCCCAGTAATCCGGGGCTTCCGTTATGGCTCAGCTGGTAAAGAATCTGCCTACAATGAGGGAGACCTGGGTTCTATCACTGGGTGGGGAAGATCCCCTGAAGAAGGGAAAGGCTACCACCTCCAGTATTCTGGCCTGGAAAATTCCATGGACTGTATAGTCCATGAGGTTGCAAAGAGCTGGATGTGACTGAGTGACTTTAAATGTAAATGTAAATAAAAAGGAAATGCCTAAGGCATTTCAAAAGCTGCCCTCTTATTCCGTTTTTCCACTCCATTGAGTCTCATGATTCTTGATTCTTCAGCTCAATTTCCCAAATTTCAACTGTCATCTCACTTACGGGGAGGAAGTCAGTGTGGCACAATGTACAGACCTAGGAACAGATGCCAGACTCTGAATAGTGCTAGGTTTGAATCCTTCCTAAATCTACCCCTTACTTATTATACTTATTGCTTATTCTATGCAAATTTTCATAACGTATTTTATTTCTCTGCACTTAAGTTTTCTGTAAGTTTCTTCCGTAATCTACACTAGGTAACATCGAACTCATGATGCTATATTGAAATCAGAGCTGGATTCAAAGTCCTATATCAAGGTTTGATACATAATTCAGTTAGCTTTTTGACACTTAGCATGTGTCAGCTGCCATGCTAGATTCCTGGACACAAAAGTAAATATGGCAGAGTTTACCCTTAAGGGAATTGAAACTGGGTGAATGATAGATACACAAATCAAAGTGGTCATTCTAATGTGTAAATATCCAGACTTGGTGTCCCAGAAGAGAGACATCTCCCCTAAACTTTGGGCTGAAAGGAGTCTTCTTATGTTAGAGTACAGTTAATTGAGGCTGAAAGAATTGTTCAGGCACTAAGAATGTGAAGGGCATTTAAAGAACATTAAGTAAAGCCCTCAAAATGAAGAGTGTACAGGGAGCAATAAACCCATTGATATGATCAGAACTTAAAGTGTGAGGAGAGATGTGGTGGGAGATAAATCTGAACAGATAAGGAAGATCTAAATTGTTGGTTTCTTTGGGGCTACATGAGGGACCTTGGAATGTATTCACGGATAATAGGGAGACAATGAAAGTCAGGGGGGATTAGTCAGTAAATAGTAGATGGTATTATTATGACTGCTCTTAAATGGGGCAATCGGCTCAGAGCATCCTCAGACTGACAACTGATGTTGCCAACACAAGCTTGATCCCTCATCCATGTGATCTCCGTTAAACAGAGCTGTTGACAATTTACACCCTTTCTTGACTTTCTCAGAGGAATAAAGTCAGTTTATCTAAAGCTGTAAACCATTCCTCAGGCCTACGTCTTGCCAGTCTGCCCTCTCCACACCCCAGCTCTAACTATCCTATGCTGACACAGATAGTTACATAAGGCACAGACTCTGTGGTAAGGTTGTCCAGATATATATCCCAAATCGAACACTTTCTAGCTTTGCCTCTGGACATTTTTGCTTGTCCTTCAGTTCTTCAACTGTAAAATGAGGATAACAATTGTATATCACTCTCGGCATTGCTTTGATGATGGAATGAATTGATATACATAATATCATTAAAACCATCTCCAGCATATAGGAAGTAGTAAGTACATTTGACTTCTGTTAATTCTCTAAATTGTGTGAATTCGCCCCTCCCCGCCCCCTGCTATTCCATCCTGAGATATGTGCCTCAGAAGTACTCTGTACAGTTCCTCAAGTAGAGCACAGAGAAAACCATGACCCACTAGATCTTCAGCACAAAGCACTGTGTGTTAAGCGCTACTGTCACATGCTAAGTACAGTGAGGCAAAGCAGGCTCTGGTGCTGCCAGAATGTCTCTAAAGGGGGCTTGATTAAAATGTGAGCAGTATATTATTCAACCATAAAGAGAAATAATGCCATTTGCAGTGCCATCAATGGACCTAGAGATGATCATAGTAAGCGAGGTAAGTCAGAAAGAGAAAGACAAATATTATGTGATATCACTTATATTTGGAATAAAAAAAAAGGATACAACAAATGTATTTATAAAACAGAAATAGACTCACAGGCATAGAAAACTTATGGTTATCAAAGGGAAGGGGGAAAGAGATAAATTAAGAGGTTGGGATTAACATATACACACCACTATATATGAAATATTGGGTTGGCTAAAATGGGCTCGATAAAGGACAGAAATAGTCTGGACCTAACAGAAGCAGAAGATATTAAGAAGAGGTGGCAAGAATACATGGAAGAACTGTATAAAAAAGATCTTCACAACCCAGATAATCATGATGATGTGATCACTAATCTAGAACCAGACATCTTGGAATGTGAAGTCAAGTGGGCCTTAGAAAGCATCACTACGAACAAAGCTAGTGGAGGTGATGGAATTCCAGTTGAGCTCTTTCAAATCCTGAAAGATGATGCTGTGAAAGTGCTGCACTCAATCTGCCAGCACATTTGGAAAACTCAGCAGTGGCCACAGGACTGGAAAAGGCCAGTTTTCATTCCAATTCCAAAGAAAGGCAATGCCAAAGAATGCTCAAACTACCGCACAATTGCACTCATCTCACATGCTAGTAAAGTAAGGCTCAAAATTCTCCAAGCCAGGCTTCAGCAATACATGAACCGTGAACTCCCTGACGTTCAAGCTGGTTTTAGAAAAGGCAAAGGAACCAGAGATCAAATTGCTAACATCCGCTGGATCATGGAAAAAGCAAGAGAGTTCCAGAAAAACATCTATTTCTGCTTTATTGACTATGCCAAAGCCTTTGACTGTGTGGATCACAAGAAACTGTGGAAAATTCTGAAAGAGATGGGAATACTAGACCACCTAACCTGCCTCTTGAGAAATCTGTATGCAGGTCAGGAAGCAACAGAACTGGACATGGAGCAACAGACTGGCTCCAAATAGGAAAAGGTGTATGTCAAGGCTGTATATCGTCACCCTGCTTATTTAACTTATATGCAGAGTACATCATGAGAAACACTGGACTGGAAGAAACACAAGCTGGAATCCAGATTGCCGGGAGAAATATCAATAACCTCAGATATGCAGATGACACCACCCTTATGACAAAAAGTGAAGAGGAGCTACAAAGCCTTTTGATGAAAGTGAAAGAGGAGAGCGAAAAAGTTGGCTTAAAGCTCAACATTCAGAAAACGAAGATCATGGCATCCGGTCCCATCACTTCATGGGAAATAGATGGGGAAACAGTGGAAACAGTGTCAGACTTTATTTTTTGGGCTCCAAAATCACTGCAGATGGTGACTGCAGCCATGAAATTAAAAGACGCTTACTCCTTGGAAGGAAAGTTATGACCAACCTAGATAGTATATTCAAAAGCAGAGACATTACTTTGCCGACTAAGGTCCGTCTAGTCAAGGCTATGGTTTTTCCTGTGGTCATGTATGGATATGAGAGTTGGACTGTGAAGAAGGCTGAGTGCCGAAGAATTGATGCTTTTGAACTGTGGTGTTGGAGAAGACTCTTGAGGGTCCCTTGGACTGCAAGGAGATCCAACCAGTCCATTCTGAAGGAGATCAACCCTGGGATTTCTTTGGAAGGACTGATGTTAAAGGTGAAGCTCCAGTACTTTGGCCACCTCATGCGAAGAGTTGACTCATTGGAAAAGACTCTGATGCTGGGAGGGATTGGGGGCAGGAGAAGAAGGGGACGACCGAGGATGAGATGGCTGGATGGCATCGTGGATTCGATGGACATGAGTCTGAGTGAACTCCGGGAGATGGTGATGGACAGGGAGGCCTGGCGTGCTGCGATTCATGGGGTCGCAAAGAGTCGGACACGACTGAGTGACTGAACTGAACTGAACCCAATAGCTAAACAAATGGATGCACTCTATAGCACAGAAGCTCAGTGTCTTGTGATAGCCTATAATGGAAAATAATCTAAAATATATGTATTTTTTAGATTTGGTTTTAATCTGTGTTTACATGGCTTGCATACTGATTACCTTGTTTATTTGCTTATTCATACTGTAATGACTCCAACATTCTTGTCAGGAAGATCCCATGGACAGAGGAACCTGATGGGCTATAGTCCATGGGTCGCAAAGAGTTGGACACAGCTGAGTGCCTGAGCATGCATGCATGCATATTCCAATGGTGATGGCGGACTAAAGAGAACACCTTTCTTTGTCATCGAAGGATGTAGAAGTTGAGAGGAGAGGATGGTCAGAAAACAAAGGCTTCCTGGTGGTGATGGAACCACAGTGAAGCAACAAGTATGGCAAAACCAATACAGTATTGTAAAGTAAATAAAAAAAAATAAATAAATAAAAAATAGAAGGAGAGAAAAAAAAAAAGTAGACTCTAGCATCAGAATATCTCTGTCAGAACCCCAGCAAGACCCTTCATTGGTTTGGCATTCCCTGACAAGTCACCTAACCAGTGCATTGTGTTCTCTGTAAACTAAGGGTATTTAAAGTATTTTTCTCACTGGGATAATGTGAGAATTTGATGAAATAGCATACGTGAGCATGCTTCATATGCTCTAAAGGAACATCCCAATTCTAGTTATTATTAGAAATGAGTCATGTTTGGATGGCAGATAAGTGTAATGACAGTACACTCAGAGAAATTATATAGATAAATGAAAAGATTTGGCTTAGTTGGGAACACAGAGGAAAACAATTTGACCAGACTAGTGAATACGTTTCACCAACTAGTTCACTGGAATAAGTAAGACCTGCTTCCTATCCTTGAAGAGCTAAGGATAATCAGGGAGACAGTGAGGGCTTTACAAGAGAGTTTCTGTCAGGGAGTATAAAAGGGATATACCTGGAAATGGGTGTCTAAATTCCCATAAGAACAGATATTAACTCACTAGCAACAGAATTGATTTTACTAGCGAAAAAGGAAGCTGTTGGAATTTTTATGTGTGATAATGATGGACTCAAACTCAATTTTTTCCTGCATGCCTATTGCACAAAGGGATTTCCTTGTAGTTCTTTTAGCAGAGCTCACATATAGCCCACAGAAATGTGTTTAGATGGGTAGATATAAAATGGGGCAAAATCAAGTCCAACTAAGTAGGCTACTTCTCTAAACACAAATGAGAATGCAAGAAAATTAATGAAAGTTGACATATTCCTAGGGCAAGGATACTGGAATTATTTGGGGGAATTGTATAATAGAATAGAATAAAGCAATCTACAAAGACTTCAAACTTGTGCATGTCAATGAAAATAGGAAAATATCAGAATAATCTTTGAGAGGTGGATGGGGTAGAATGTCCAGGGTATCACTGCCAAGGATCCTAAAGACTAGAGTTTAAGAGATTTCTGGAGACTGGTGGATTTAGCTTTGAATCTCTGTTCTCATATCTGCTCATCGGGCAACCTTAGGCACTTACTATTTTCCTATCTGAGCCTCATTTTCTTTATCTAGAAAATGGAGCTGACATTGTTGATCTCACATGGTTGTTTCAAAAGTTAAATAAAGACTTAAAAGTGTTTACCACAATGACTGTCATTCACTGTGCATTCAATAAATATTGACTGACAAAAACTAAAATAGAGAAGAAAGAAGCATACACATGAATTTTTTTAAAAAGACAAGCTAAAACAAATAACCTTAAAAATGATGTCATTGTTTTCAATGGAAGGCAGCAGAAGAGAGATTCATGCATGACTCATTCAGAAACAAGGTATCAAGGACGTAATACATTTGGATACTTTCCTGTGGAAATAGGAGCATTAATATTTGCCCTCACGTACTTCGCTAGTGATCCAGTGGTTGAGATTCTACCTTCCAACGCAGGGGACATGGATTGAATCCCTGGTTAGGGCACTAAGGTCCCACATGCAGTGGAGTGAAGCCCATAATTTTAAAAAAGTGAAATAGAGGATTAATTATTTTAAAAAATTACAAGGTGCTTCCAGGACAGAGAAAGAGCCAGGTAAGTCAATGGACAGTTACAGTGAGGGATTCTGTTTCAAAGGAGGAGGACAATTTCCACCCTAGTTGATTGTTACCCTCAAAGGGTTAATTTACTCTGTCATATTCCCACAGACTCACGCTGATGCTCGGTGATGCTGCCATCTTATCCATGGGCAATGTCAATCCTACAGAAATCACCATCAGAGCTGTTTCACATCTCACCCACAAACTAGTTCCTCCTGGCCACCTCTCGTGTCCCTGGAACTCTGTGTACCTCTAACCATGCAAGTTTCAGGGCCCTCTTCAGTTTTGATGGTACTCTGGGCCATTTAGGAAAAATAAATGCCAATTTTCAGGATACTTTGCTTCTATATACTGGAAGTATTTTGCAATATATTGATTAAAAGAAAAAGAAAGCTTTGGGGTCATCTTCAAGAATATTATTATAATACATCTACAAATCTATGATGTATCCAGTGTGGCCAATCTCCACCGCCCAGCTCATGTATCCTTATAGTGCTCAACAGACAAGATCATATGAGCAGTCAGGGCAGATATGACTTATTCCTATTTTCAGATGAAGGACACAGGGTTTAGCTATATTAATAGAATTGCTTCAAATCATATAACTTTAGAAAAGGACTGAGCAGAAACTAGATTTATGTGGGTCTGATTCTAAAAGTCCCTGCTCTTTCTGAAATGCTGATTCCTGGAAACTATTAGTCCCTTCTGGTGAACACTTCTGTCCTTCTCTGCAAAGAAAAATGATTTGAGTTTTTATTAATACATTTAGATCATCATCTCTCATAACTCACCAATCTTCTCTGAGTCATTATGCTAAAGCACTTCCAGTTCATCAGGGATTCCTTCTCTTTAGTCTGTGTTTCAAAACACACTATTCAACCTTTATCTCACCAAACTCTATTTACCATCCATTTAGCTCTCTATTAAACTGAGGTGTCCAAATGAGCAAATTCCTCTTCCATCGGAAAGCAGTGGGTCTCATTATTGGTTATTTCCCATAATTTAGTAGTGTCTGCAAATTCCCAAGCTTGCTTTCGAACACTGCAGATGTGATATCAGTAATACAAATCATGCAAGATAATGTTGAGTTGAAATAGGCATCTTTGTTTTCACCCCCATCAAGCTGACACTCCAATGGAATGCTGTTATTATTGTAGACTATACTCCAGGAGCTATTTTCTCTATCTTCTATCAGGGTCTGGAGATTAGAAAAAATATTAAAATAAGTTCAAACTAGATATCTGCAAGATGAAATATCTATGGTGGCTTTGTTGCGCTTTGCCTTTACAATGTCAAATGTGATTTAATTCTTAATGTGACTATGGCTGCACATTCCTCCTAAAAGAAAAAGATCCTGTCATCTTCTATACTAACCTGAAATGTCTAGTGTCTAATCATTCATATTCAGGCATTTATAGAGAGCCATCAAGCATTCATCTGGTCCCAAATCAGGACAGAGTTTCTGATGCTTAGATAATCATCAGGCCTCAAAATGCAAGTCAAAAATCTACAGGGAGTAATTATAACAGGCACCATTTATTCAATATTAGTTACATGCTAGTTTCAACTAAAGGCTTCACATATATTTACTATTCCTCACCACAAACTCTCAGCTAGTTCTACTTATTTTCCATTTCCCTGGTAAGAACACAGAGGATGAAAAAGGTCAAAGAACCTTCCAAAACCACATAGTAAGATATCAAAACAAGATTCTAACACACGCTTGCCTAGTTTCACAGGCCATGGTCCGGTCCATAAATGATTTGGTGATAATAATTATGAAATCAAAGAATGTGAACAAGATGAAGAAGACCTGGTAAAATCCAGCCTCTTACCATAAGCTGTGTGTGCTATACTGAAAGATCTCCTTTCCTTAATCCTCTTCCCCTTTGCTGATACAGATTATGTCAGCAAGAAAGGATGCTTTTCATTCTGTGAGGGGAGATAAAGTTACTGCAAATATTCCTGAAATATAACGAAAGGCTGTTGGAAGACCAGATGTTTAATGAGAACAAAGGGATGCTGATGACCCAGAGAAGTGAGTGCAGGTTGTTGAAACAGTAAATGAAAGTCTAATCCCCATTATTTCACAACCTTGATAGGGTGGATAATTAAATGCACAGGCTTAAAAATCTGTCAACAGATTGTGCTCCCTGCTATTACTACATGAGGATCTGTAATTCTTGTCTTGTTTTCCACTTTAGTCACAGAACCCCAAACATGCACACTAAAGAGCCACTGAAGGAATGACTGCTCTCCATAATCATTCTCAACCTATTTCTACAGCATAACTTGAGGTGAAGCTTTTAGGGAAAGCTGGAAATATACAAAAAGAGAAAGTAAAGACTATAATTCTGAGATGGAGTAGGTGAAATAGAAAGGCAATCCCTGCAGAATGAATAATTGGAGGGCAGAGAGACTGTTGAACGGTTAGTGCCAAGGGTTAGGACAGGGGACCATGCATGCACTGAGATTGAGAAAAACCTAAAAGAGAAGAAACAGGTTCAACTTTCCTGTGGAGGAGGCAGGCCTGGGAAAGAAGAGGAAACTATATGCATGTCAGGGTGGAAACTCCAAAGAGGAAGAGACCAGAAGTTTCCTGTTTTGCATCTTGAATCCGGTGCATTCAAATCCAGTATCATTGAGTATCATTATTATACTCACCATCATCTTCTCAGTGGGCAAAAGGATGAAGAGCCAACTAAACACAGGTGAAAACATCAATACATTTTGGCTTCAAATTTTGGAAACCTTCAGTCACACTGAAAAGAGGCAGATGTCAGAGCAGAGTGGACAAGAAATCCACTAGCATTAAGTACCTACTGTGTGCAGAGCCTTTGGTAACTTAATTGAAAATATATAGTAAGTAGTGGTGATGCCCCTGCCATTGATTAAGAATTGTTTTGGTATGGAAAACCTTTGCTTGGCTCAGGTTCTATCATCCTTCTTCCTCCACTTTACTAGTTGCTCTGACTAGGTCTGGCTCATTGAGTTTTTAGACCAGACAGAATATGGGGCAGGCACAGGTCAGCTCTCCAGGGGGAAATCTACCCTGAGGCTAGAGGTCAGAGGGCTACTGTCAGTCCTTGAAGTTAGGTCTGACACTGATGTCTGGTAAAAGTCTAGAAAATCAGGCATTTTAAATGCTTGTAAAGTATGAGAATTCCCACTCTCAAATCTGGGGACAAAAGAAGAGGGGTTCCTCAGAATCTGAGCCACCCCCACATTCTTGCAATGCTATACAACTTGATAAGGCAGCCTGGGTCACTGTCACATAAAACATTCTTCACTCCTATGGAAATACCTGTTGGTTCTAAAAACTAGGACAATATGTGTGGCAACAAACAACTGATTCCTTCTTAAGCTTTTAAGCTTTTGAGTGCTGGCTTTTCTGACTAATGATGAATTGCTCTCTGTGCTGGTCAAGTGGAAGTCCAAGTCAAAACTTACTACCTCCTGCTAGCATTTTTCTTGGCATTCTCACTTCCCTCTTTTATTCTTTGCATGATGCAATTGCTTTTTTATTCAATAATTGTGGGTTATTTGTAATTTTACAAAAATTACCCCAAACACTGTTGAACTAAGGCATTGACCAATGATATTTTTTTAAAAAGTGAGTGACAAGAACAAGCACAGAGGTCGAGAGACAAAACCTGGTTCCCTCATAGCCATGGCCCCTCAAATGGTCCTATTGGAAGTTTAAGTAGGTAAAGAACTATTTCTACAATTGGCTATGGTTCAAGATTTTGAGCTATGGTGAGGAGGGAAATGTTGGTGAAGAAATCTGAGGTCTAAACAGCTCCATCACTCTCCTGCTGGGTCACCCTGGGCCCCTCACTAAACCCATCTGTTTCTCACCTCATCTAGAAAGTGAAAGAATTAAATTGGTTCGAAGTTGACAAATTTGATTCATGGCCCGGTCTGTACAACCTGCAAGCTAATAGTTATTTTCAAGTTTTCAAAGAATTATTAAAGAGGAGGAATGAGGAGATGGAGGAGGGGGAGAATAGGCAATGGAGACAGTATCTAGCTGAACAAAACCTAAGATATTTACTATCTGTTCCATTCTAAGGTTTGTTCACTCGTGGACGAGCTGATGGCTGTAGTCTCTTCAAGCCTTCAGGTTTCCCCATAGGTTCATGACTAGCTTTACTCTAGTAGGATGTTGACCCAAATAAATCCCTTAACTTTCCTATATCTTAGTTTGCCCCCCTGTGTAATGGGTATAATAAATGTAACCCAGCATAGTGATAGGAGAGTTATAAAGCCCAGAAAGAGATCTTGCTTTAAAATAAAATAAGAGGAGATGCTCAGAAAACATAATATAGTAAAAACAGAAGAGGACATCAGAAGTGATGTAAGGAACATTATCTGTGTAAGTTCAAAAGGATACCAACTCAGACGGACACAAAGGCAGCATGGAAGCTAAGGACCTGTCATATATAAAACATATACAAAGTAGAAGGCCCCATATTCCCCAGGAATATCAGGTCATATGTATTTGACCTACTTTGGGCTTTCCCCAGAAGCCATCTGCAGACACTCTGTGCTGTTTTAACCTGAACACCTTAGGTCACAGAGGTTGTTATCTAACTTCATGAACTGGGGACTTGTGATCTGCCTTTATGGTCCACATCTTCTTCCAGATGTGGATGGAATCCCTACACAGACACTTGTCAGGATCCCCAACTCTAATTCGTCTTCTTTCCACTCCACAGTGCTTTTTCTTCCTTTGAATGTCACTGCCATTTATCCACGGATATAAACACATAGTTGCTGAGAGACTGTTATGATCCAGGTTCATTAAATATTGTATTTCTTTTAATTTTCCTAGCAGCTCTGTGGGTGACTCTTGTAATCCGATTGGGAAGGCTAAGAACTGATAAAGGAACAGGTTAACATTCCTTGACCACAAATTAGTGTATGGTGAGGTCACAAGCATAGGCTTTTTCTCCACCATGTCGTTTTCATGCTCTAACAACCACATGGGTTTGACACAGGCAATGCATCCCTCTCCTTCCATCACATTCAATCTGTTGCCCAGATCTAGGGAGTGCTCCCTCTTGGTATCCTTTCCTCCCTTTCCCCTGTTTTTATCTACATCTAGACCTGCACAAACTGTCCTGGCCCCTAGTGGTTCCCTACACTGAAAGTATATCTTTATTCTGATCCATTCCGGCCCAACTGCAAGGTTAATCTCTAAATCATATGCATTTTATACTCATCTGTTCAAAAGTCTTTGATATTCTTCTAATTCTTCTCCCATCAAGTCCAACTTACACTTTACCACTCATTATATGGCCCCACTTTGGAGGGTTCATTTATTTCTCATATGTCTCTCTCCTAATCAGATGGTTCCTTTCTTCTCTGTGCGAGGAATCTCTTTCCATCTCTACCCAGGCCCCACATCTCCTCACCCTGCATCTAAACCCTACATATCACAGACCTCCGTGTATATATGATCTTCATATATACTTCCTTCTCATTTTCTCCTTTCCTTAATTCTTAAAGCACATATCATTTATTATATTCTTACTGGATACTCAGCAAAATGGACTTGTATTTTACAGAGCACAGATTTTGATTAAAAGCTCAATATGGATGCTAGCTCTTTCAGTTAATGCTTAGCATTTAGTGAATTATTCAGTCCCTCCAAGTGTCAGATTTTTCATGTATAAAAAGGAGACTAATAATATCTATTTTGAAAGGTTTATTTTGAGGGACACTATATGTTTTGTATAATGGCTAGCATATAGTAGGCAATCAACGCAGGATTTCCTTATTTTTAAGTTACCACTGTGTTTCTAAAATATACCCTTTTCCACCCAGGATTTATTTTCCATAGTTTGGTATTGTTTTCTCATTATTAATTTTAATGTGTGTGTGTTTTTTTTTTTTTTAAATATTTTAAAGCTTTCATTGAATTTGTTACAATATTGATTCTGTGGTTGTTTGTTTGTTTGTTTGTTTTGGCTGCAAGGCATGTGGATTCTCAGTTCCCTGTTCAGCAGTCAAACTAGCACCCTTTGCATTGGAAGGCAATAACCACTGGATCATCAGGGAAGTCCTCACTCATTATTTCTTCGATGTGAATAACAATGGAAGGGACCAGGCATCCAGGCATTACAATTATTCTACACTACAATGTGAATAACACAGGAGAAGGGGGCATAGATGTTTCTTCTAGAGTCAAATTATGTTTTAGGATTGTGTTGAACATACAGCAACTAATATATATATTGTGATATTGATTGATTAAAGCCACATAGATAACAGGTGAAATCAATGGCTTTTCCTTCAACCCCAGCTAAAGTAATCCATAAAATCCCATGAGAAAGCTTACACTCAGCTAGTGCTTTGAAAATTTCCTTACTCATATTTGATTAGAGGAAAACAAATATTCTCATCAAAAGTAATTATTTTTAGAAAAAGATCAGGTAAAAATTAAAGCATAATGGGATGGATAATTTGTGTAATTTTATAATCATCCTGAATTCTTCCTCAATGTAGGCAGCGTGTTTTTGCTAAATAAAGCGAAGTTCAATCAGGAAATATCTTCTTACAAATGTAAGATAATTTGGGGGAGGGAGCAGATTAGACTTTCTTTTCCTTATTCGTGCATTCACTCAATATTGTTTCTTGAGGCTCTACTATGTAATTGACAGAATAGGTGCTAGGATTGTAGAGATGAAATCTTTAGTTCTTTCTCACCCTCACTCACAAGGGGAAGGACAGACTTACAGAGAAGCCATAGTGGTATGAGATGCCTGTCATGTCACATGTGCAAAGTTAGCCCTGAGGATACTTCACAGCCCCGAGGATACTTCACAGCTCAGAGGCCAGGGTTTGAAGGATGTCCACATATAGACGTGGAAGCCTGGGCTAATGGGGAAATCAGGGCATTTTAGACATCCAATGCCCTTGTAAATACTGTTATCTCATTAGAGCTATGCTTCTCTAAGTTTTATTCAATATACCAATAAATGGTTTAATTCATTGCCCTTTTATAGTTGTAGAAGGTACAGCATGGAGCAAGAAGCTCTGAACTAGGAGACATATTTTGAAACCAATTACCCTTTGGGCTAATTCTCAAAATCTATCATTTTATTGAATAAAGTAGTTCTTCCTCTAATTGACTTTACACAATTGTTATGAGACTTGAGAATGATATTTGTTAAAACGATTTGGAAAGCTTTTGTTCCTCTGAAAATATCAGAGAACATTGTAGGAAGACACAAGTATAGAGGGTAAAACAGGCTGGGAAGTTAGTCCCGTGAGGGCCCCCAATTCCAGTTAGTTTGTGTTCCGTCTGTGTGCCCTAAGGCAAGGTTCTCAAGCTTTCTGAAAGCGGAATACTTCATAGGTAAAACTGGGAAAACACTAGGAGAGTAGGGGAAACGTAAGGGAGATACCACAAGTCAAATACATGGTGCATAGTAATCCAACAAAATATTTGTGTTCTCTTCTTGTACTTAAAAAAAAAAAAAAGCTGGTCTCTAGCTTCTGGGAGATGGAGGTGACATACATTTTCCCATTTCTCCCACTAAGTACAATAAACATCTTAGACATGATATTTGAAACAAGCACATGAAGACTCTGAACATTAGAAAAGAAAATGCAGGCTGGTTAGGGAACTTGGGAGCTGAGAAATGACACTGTGGGAAGTACCTTGAGTTTTCTTCTTGCCCGACATATCAAGCATGGAGCTGAAGCTGACAATCTAGACATATCAAAGGGAATAGACAAAATTACACCCCAACAGAAGCCTGCTTTCTCCAGGCAAAGACCAGAAATTCCTGGTAAACCAGAAATTATATAGCCTAAAATTGCTTTGCTCTAGACAAACATCACAGAAAAAAACTGTGACTCATTTCTACCTGTGTGAAGGCTGAGTGGAGAACTTGCGCTGCTACAGTCAGGAAACTATGAAGCACTAGAGTGACTTCAAAGAATGCCAAGTAGGGCTCCAGGGCTTCCACTCGACCACAATAAGGAGCACCGCTCAAACGGCTTCCTTGGAGACTACCTGGGAAGCCAAAATTCTTACACCTGTCCAGCACTAATGAAGAGTCCACAAGTCAGGTGCCAGTGGAAGCTGAGCAGGGGACCTTGGTTTCTGCATCCACATGACATTTAGGAGGTAGTCCTCCTCCATTTGACTTCCAGAACAGTGTTTCCAAAACAGCCAGTTAAAACAGAAGCTTTAATTAAGATACAGAGTCTCATAACACAATACATACACATCCAAGTTTGAATTTAAAATCACACATCATACCAAGAACTAAGAAGATCTTAAACTAAATCGAAACTGAAACAATAAAAATAATAAATGGATGCTAACACTAAGATGAGATATATTAGAGTTACCTAACAAAGATTTAAAAGCAGGTATATAGCACAGCCTTTTGAACTCTGTGGGAGAGGGCAAAGGTGGGATGATTTGGGAGAATGGCATTGAAACATGTATAACATCATATGTGAAACAAATCACCAGTCCAGGTTCGATGCATGATACAGGATGCTCAGGGCTGGTGCACTGGGATGACCCAGAGGGATGGTATGGGGAAGGAGGTGGGAGGGGAGTTCAGGATGGGGAACACATGTACACTCATGGTGGATTCATGTTGCTGTATGGCAAAACCAATACAATATTGTAAAGTTATTAGCTCCAATTAAAATAAATACATTTATATATATTTTAAAAAAAGTTTATTTTCAGACATAGAGAACAGACTTGTGGTTGCCAAGGGGAAGAAGGAGGTAAGATGGATTGAGGGGGATGGATTGAGGATTTGGGATTAGCAGATGCAAGTTATTATATATAGAATGGATAAACAGCAAAGTCCTACTGTATAGCACAAGGAACTATTTTCAGTATCATATAATAAACCATAATGGAAAAGAATACAAAAAATAATATATATTTGTATAACTGAAGCACTTGTTGTACAGAGAAACATAATACTGTAAATCAACTATAATTCAATAAAATACATTTCAAAAATTAAAAAAAAAAGTAAAAAATAAAAGCAGGTATGGTAAAAATTCTAGTGATCAATTATGAATACACTTAAATGAAAAAATAGAAAACTTCAGCAGAGAAATGGCATCAGCAGAAAACATAAGATATAGGAAGAACCAAGTGAAAAGTATAATAAAAAATTAAAGGTAGAAAGACTCAACAGCAAAAAGAAATAGAAAAAAATCAGAAAATTGAAAGTTAGAACAGTGAAAGTTACTCTATTTGAAAAATATCAAGGAAATGAACAAAAAAAATAAAATGAGTTTCAGTAACTTAGATCTGTAAAAAACATTTAACATTTGTGTCATCAGAGTCCCATAAGAGGAGGAAAGAGTGGATGGGGCCAAGAAAAATTCAAAGAAATAATGAATAAATACATCCCAAATTGGACAAGAGACATAAATATACAGATTTAAAAAGCTGGATAAATCACAGACAGAAAAAAGCCAAAGAAATTAATACCAGACCTATCATAATTAAACTTCTGAAAACTGAAGACAAAAATTCTTAAAACATCCAGAAAAAATAACGCTTTATTCATAAAGGAAAAACAATGTGAGTGATGGCAGTTTTCTCATCAGAAACCACAGAGGCCAGGAAATAAGTGGCATGTTATTATTTTCATTTTTAAGAAATCAAATGCAAATTTCTATTTTTAATCCAGCAGAAATATCCTTTAAGAATGAAGAGGAAATAAAACATACGGGAAAACTAAGAAAATTTGTCAACAGCAGACCTACCCTCAAAGAAGATTAAATCATACCACTGTAACAAACAGAAAATAATAAAAAGAATCTTATAATATCAGGAAGGCAAAAAGTACACCATAAACCAAAATGTATATCAATTCAATTGCCTTCCCTTCTACTTTTGAATTTTCTAAATTAAGTTTGACAATTGCAGCTAAAAAAAAAAACAAAACAAAACACTGTGTAATGTGTCTAACTCAATGAAACCAAGCCACGCCTACAGGGCAACCCAAGATGGGCCGGTCATGGTGGAGAGGCCTGACAGAATGTGGTCCACTGGAGAAGGGAATGGCAAGACACTTCAGTATTCTTGCCTTGAGAACCACATGAACAGTAGGAAAAGGCAAAATTATAGGATACCAAAAGAGGAACTCCACAGGTCATTAGGTGCCCAATATGCTACTGGAGATCAGTGGAGAAATAACTCCAGAAAGAATGAAAGAATGGAGCCAAAGCAAAAACAATACCCAGCTGGGATGTGACTGGTGACAGAAGCAAGATCCGATGCTGTAAAGAGCAATATTGCATAGGAACCTGGAATCAAGGTCCATGCATAGGTCCATGAATCAAGGCAAGTTGGAAGTGGTCAAACAGGAGATGGCAAGGTTGAACATGGACAATCTAGGAATCACCGAACTAAAATGGACTGGAATGGGTGAATTTAACTCAGATGACCGTTACATCTACTACTGCAGGCAGGAATCCCTTAGAAGAAATGGAGTAGCCATCACAGTCAACAAAAGAGTCCGAAATGCAGTGCTTGGGTGCAGTCTCAAAAACAACAGAATGATCTCTGTTCGTCTCCAAGGCAAACCATTCAATATTACAGTAATCCAAGTCTATGCCCCAACCAGTAATGCTGAAGAAACTGAAGATGAACGGTTTTATGAAGACCTGCAAGATCTTTTAGAACTAACACCCCAAAAAATGTCCTTTTCATTATGTGGGACTGGAATGCAAAAGTAGGAAGTCAAGAAACACCTGGAGTAAGAGGCAAATTTGGTCTTGGAATGCTGAATGAAGCAGGGCAAAGACTAATAGAGTTTTGCCAAGAGAAAACATTGGTCCTAGCAAACACCCTCTTCCAACAACACAAGAGAAGACTCTACACATGGACATCACCAGATGGTCAACACCGAAATCAGACTGATTATATTCTTTGCAGCCAAAAATGGAGAAGCTCTATACAGTCAACAAAAACAAGACCGGGAGCTGACTGTGGCTCAGATCATGAACTCCTTATTGCCAAATTCAGACTGAAATTGAAGAAAGTAGGGAAAACCGCTAGACCATTCAGGTATGACCTAAATCAAATCCCTTATGATCATACAGTGGAGGTGAGAAATAGATTTAAGGGTCTAGATCTGATAGATAGAGTGCCTGATGAACTATGGAGTGAGGTTCGTGACATTGTACAGGAGACAGGGATCAAGATCATCCCCATGAAAAAGAAATGCAAAAAAGCAAAATGGCTGTCTGGGGAGGCCTTACAAATAGCTATGAAAAGAAAAGAAGTGAAAAGCAAAGGAGAAAAGGAAAGATATAAGCATCTGAGTGCAGAGTTCCAAAGAATAGCAAGGAGAGATAAGAAAGCCCTCTTCAGCGATCAATGCAAAGAAATAGAGGAAAAGAACAGAATGGGAAAGACTAGAGATCTCTTCAAGAAAATTAGAGATACCAAGGGAACCTTTCATGCAAAGATGGGCTCGATAAAGGACAGAAATGGTTTGGACCTAACAGAAGCAGAAGATAGTAAGAAGAGGTGGCAAGAATACATGGAAGAACTGTACAAAAAAGATCTTCACGACCCAGATAATCATGATGATGTGATCACTAATCTAGAGCCAGATATCTTGGAATGTGAAGTCAAGTGGGCCTTAGAAAGCATCACTACGAACAAAGCTAGTGGAGGTGATGGAATTCCAGTTGAGCTGTTTCAAATCCTGAAAGATGATGCTGTGAAAGTGCTGCACTCAATATGCCAGCAAATTTGGAAAACTCAGCAGTGGCCACAGGACAGGAAAAGGTCAGTTTTCTTTCCAATCCCAAAGAAAGGCAATGCCAAGGAATGCTCAAACTACTGCACTGTTGCACTCATCTCACATGTTAGTAAATAATGCTCAAAATTCTACAAGCCAGGCTTCAGCAATACGTGAACCGTGAACTCCCTGACGTTCAAGCTTGTTTTAGAAAAGGCAGAGGAACCAGAGATCAAATTGCCAACATCCGCTGGATCATGGAAAAAGCAAGAGAGTTCCAGAAAAACATCTATTTCTGCTTTATTGACTATGCCAAAGCCTTTGACTGTGTGGATCACAAGAAACTGTGGAAAATTCTGAAAGACATGGGAATACCAGACCACTTAACCTGCCTCTTGAGAAATCTGTATGCAGGTCAGGAAGCAATGGTTAGAACTGGACATGGAACAACAGACTGGTTCCAAATAGGAAAAGGAGTACGTCAAGGCTGTATATTGTCACCCTGCTTATTTAACTTATATGCAGAGTACATCATGAGAAACGCTGGACTGGAAGAAGCACAAGCTGGAATCAAGATTGCCGGGAGAAATATCAATAACCTCAGATATGCAGATGACACCACCCTTATGGCAGAAAGTGAAGAGAAGCAAAAAAGCCTCTTGATGAAAGTGAAAGAGGAGAGTGAAAAGTTGGCTTAAAGCTCAACATTCAGAAAACGAAGATCATGGCATCCGGTCCCATCACTTCATGGGAAATAGATGCGGAAACAGTAGAAACAGTGTCAGACTTTATTTTTTTGGGCTCCAAAATCACTGCAGATGGTGACTGCAGCCATGAAATTAAAAGATGCTTACTCCTTGGAAGAAAAGTTATGACCAACCTAGATAGTATATTCAAAAGCAGAGACATTACTTTGCCGACTAAGGTCTGTCTAGTCAAGGCTATGGTTTTTCCTGTGGTCGTGTATGGATGTGTGAGTTGAACTGTGAAGAAAGGTGAGCGCCGAAGAATTGATGCTTTTGAACTGTGGTGTTGGAGAAGACTCTTGAGGGTCCCTTGGACTGCAAGGAGATCCAACCAGTCCATTCTGAAGGAGATCAGCCCTGGGATTTCTTTGGAAGGAATGATGCTAAAGCTGAAGCTCCAGTACTTTGGCCACCTCATGTGAAGAGTTGACTTATTGGAAAAGACTCTGATGCTGGGAGAGATTGGGGGCAGGAGGAGAAGGGGACGACTGAGGATGAGATGGCTGGATGGCATCACGGACTTGATGGATGTGAGTCTGAGTGAACTCCGGGAGATGGTGATGGACAGGGAGGTCTGTCGTGCTGCGATTCATGGGGTCACAAAGAGTCGGACACGACTGAGTGACTGAACTGAACTGAACTGAACTGAGGTGTAATAGAAAAACTATTTAACAATCATATTATAAATGTGGGAGGGTAAAGGCACATCAAAGAAAAAAAGTCCCCAAACACTTGGAAATGAAAAAACACACCTAAACAATCCATTGGCCCCAAAAGAAATTTTCAAAGACAATGAAAAATACATATGTAGCCATCTGTAT
This sequence comes from Capricornis sumatraensis, assembly GCF_032405125.1. Lineage (NCBI taxonomy): Eukaryota > Metazoa > Chordata > Mammalia > Artiodactyla > Bovidae > Capricornis > Capricornis sumatraensis. The sequence goes on along the minus strand of NC_091071.1, from coordinate 120,411,425 downwards.
GTCTTCTTTGGAGAAATGTCTATTTAGGTCTTTGGCCATTTTTTGATTGGGTCATTTATTTTTCTGGAATTGAGCTGCATAAATTGCTTGTACATTTTTTAGATTAGTTTTTTGTCAGTTGCTTCATTTGCTATTATTTTCTCCCATTCCAAAGGCTGTGTTTTCACCTTGCTTATAATTTCCTTTGTTGGGGAGAGAGGTGGGAGGGGGGTTCAGGATTGGGAACTCATGTACACCTGTGGTGGATTCATGTCAATATATGGCAAAACCAATACAGTATTGTAAAGTAAAATAAAAAATAAATTAAGAAAAAATACATATGTATATGGAAGGCTGATTCACACTGTTGTATGACAGAAACCAATACAACATTGTAAAGCTATTATCCCCCAAATTAAAATAAATTAAAAAATATGTGCAACAATGAAAATGACAACACAATTATCAGAATTTTGGACATATGGTGAAAGTAGTGAGTGTTAAAAAGAAAATATACAGGACTATAGCAAGCATAGAAAGGAGTTCAGACCAATAATATGAACTTCAGTCTCAAGAAATTAGAAAAAGAAGAGCAAAGAAAGCAATGAAGAAAAGTAACTTAAGAGCAGAAATCAATGAAATAGAAAAAATAGAAAAAATTAATGCAGCATAGAGTTGACTCTTTAAAACAGATAAAAAATAAAATGACAAAACTCTAGCAAAACTGACAAAAGAAATAGAAAAGAACCATATCAGTAATGAAACAGTGTTTATCATTATATACATCAAAAAAAAACAAGGGACTTAAAAAAATCCCTTCCATCTCATAGATTTGAGGTGTCTACAAAATGGTAAATTTCTTTAAAAATATAAATTTCCATAACCCAACAAGTATGAAATGTATCATTTGGGTAGTCCTATAAATCTTAAGGAATTTTAATTCATAATTTTTAAAACTTTCCCATGGAAGAAATCTCCAAATCCAGATAGTTTCACTGGGGGATTTTACCAGTGAATTAAAGATAAACCAATATCAATTCTAGACAAAAAGAGAAGGAAACTTTTGACTATCCATCATATATATATATATATATATATATATGAATACAGGTGCAAAATTATTTAAGAAAATATCTGCAAGTAGAATTTAGCAATATATAAAAATGACTGTGCCTATTCCCAAATAGAGTTTCTCCTCCCCTCCCTCACATGAGAATCTTAAACTTGTTAAGGATTTAAAAACACTATCAAGGAAAACTACCATAAAAAATAAAACAGGCTAAAAATAAAAGCAAAACTAAAACCATGGTATCAGTGAAGTGAAAGCATTTTTTAAAATTCAACACTCATTCATGATAAATACTCTCATATAATAAAACAGAGGGGAGGACATAATTATGCTCAACTTAATAAAGAGCATCTTAAAAACTCTCAATCAAATTCTCATACCTTGCACAAATATTATTTCAAAATGTATCATAAGTAAATTTAAATGTAGACATAAAACTGTAAAACACACACACACAAATAGCAGAAAACCATTGGGATCTAAGATGAAGAATTCTTAGGTTTGACATCAAAGGCATAATTCATAAATATAATTTTGATTTTGTTCAAATTAAAAACCTCTGCATTACAGAGAAAAACTTCACCAAACAAGATATTCAGATGGCAGATAAGCAGATGGAAGCTGTTCAACATCATTAGGCAGTAGGGAAACACAGAGTAAAACCAGTGTGATATATTACTACACAGCCATCATAATAGATAATAGAGAACAGTGAAACACCTAATGCTGTCTAGGATGTGGAGAAACTTATACTATGGGAATGTGAAATGGCATAGACATCCAGAATACAGTTTGAAAGAAATTCTGAAAAATAAACATGTCACTACCATTGGCCCAGCAATTGTTCTTTGAGTATTTATCTCGGAGAAACGAAGAAGTATGTTGAAAGAAAAAAATATATATGAATTTTATATCATCTTTATTTGCAAAAGTCAGAAACTGGAATTAAACTAATTCTTCTTTGATAGGTGAATGGTTAAACAAATTGTGTTACACCCATACAAGGAAAAACTACCTAGCAACAGGAAGAAAAGGGTTTTTTTTTTTTTTTAACATGTAAAAAAACATGTTACATGTAACAACATGGATGAATCTACAGAGATTATATTAAGCGACCAAATCCAACCACAAAATGTTACCTACTTTATGATTCCATTTGTACAACATTGTTAATATGACAAATATGATGCAGGACATTTTAGTAATTGCCAAGGTTAAGGAGGATTTGAAGTTGGAGGAAACTGACTATAAAATGGGCAACTTGGAGGATCCTTTTGGTGATAGAAATTTTCTATTATTTTTATTGTATTATTATTATCATCATGGTTGTGATGTACTATCAATTACCTTGCAAGATACTACCACTGGAGGAATCTGGCAAAAGTATATTAGATCTCCTGTTTTATTTTTTCTTACAACTGCATGTGAATCTACAATTATCTCAAAATAAGAAGTTTAATTGAAATGGGAGGTGGTTAGGACATTTGCCTTATGTCAATCCTCTTCAGAAAAAATTGTGTTTGCTCAAAGTCTCATATAAAGGCCAACTCTCATGATCCAATTCTTTGTCAAACACACAAAAAGAGAACTTCAATGTGCCTAAGAAATCCCACTTTCTGTGGTTGATTCATTTATACTTTTCAAAAGAAATCCCCTTAAAGTTGAAGCTCAGGGAAACAAACTATACGCTTACAGTACACGCTATAATGCTTACATTTTCCAGAAAGTCAGAAATTAACTCTGTGAAGAAATATCTGCATTTTAAAAGCTATGCTGACAAACCAGAGAACTTCTAGAAGATGGTTTCTAGGACAGAAAAGAGTCCAGAAATCACCTCACATGAGAAGTAGTTTCAGAAGTTATGTAAATTTAGCCTGGGAAACAGAAATGTTAGCAGAACCAAATATTCGAAGGGCTGTTAGGTAAGATGAATGATGTCTATTCCCTCTTATTCACAAAAAAGTGTTTTCTAAATGTTGGTTCATATAGATGATTTCTAAAGAGTGGTATTAAGACCTAACATATTTCATGCTAATTGCTATGTTCTCATCAAAATATATATTAGAAAAAACAAAACTAGCATACCTAGCGTTACAAAATCTTGAAATAATACAATAATATATAATTTTCACTTCTAATATGCTATACACATTCTCCATTAAAAATATACCTAATTTTTAAAGGACAAGTTTTTTAGCTTTTTTTTTAAAAAGACAGTTTTTTTTTTTTCTTTTCTAACTGTAAGCTTAGAGTTTCATGACTAGGACAATTTTGAGGAGTGTTAATCAATGCTGTATGTGTTTTCACTAGAGGCAAATGCTTATTTACATTTGAAGTCTTCAGACAGATCCAACAAAATTCATCAAAGATGCCAGGGGAAGGGTTCTTATCACAGTTGACATTCTGGAAACAGTGATCTCAGATTCTTCCTGACATTTCAGAATCTTAGCATCCATGATTTTCTGAGGTTGATTTTAGAGGCTGGATGGTGAATCCAAATTATTGTATAAAGGTTACAGGCTTAACTAAAAAGAATCATATGGCATCATTTCAAACTAAGCAAGAGTAGCCAGAAAATTCTAGATAAGTTATTCTCAAAATAAGAGAAAACTATGATATAGAAGGATACATGTACCCCAATGTTCATTGCAGCACTATTTACAATAGCCAAAACATGTGAACAACCTAAATGTCCATTGACAGAAAAATGGATAAAGAATATAGACAACTGGATATTACTCCACAGAATGGAATAATGCCATTTGCAGCAACATGGAGAAGGCAATGGCGCCCCACTCCAGTGCTCTTGCCTGGAAAATCCCATGGACGGAGGAGCCTGGTAGGCTGCAGTCCATGGGGTCGCCAGGAGTCGGACATGACTGAGCAGCTTCCCCTTCACTTTCACTTGCATGCATTGGAGAAGGAAATGGCAACCCACTCCAGTGTTCCTGCCTGGAGAATCCCACGGATGGGGGAGCCTGGTGGGCTGCCTTCTCTGGGGTCGCACAGAGTCGGACACGACTGAAGCGACTTAGCAGCAGCAGCAGCAGCAGGATGAACGTGGATAAACAATTTTGATTACATACAGAGTCTAAAAATATCTTACAAAGAACTTATTTATAAAACAGAAACAGACACAGAGACATAGAAAACAGACTTACGGTTACCAGGGAGAGAGGTGGGGAGGAGGATATATTTAGAGTTTAGGATTGAAATTTACACTATATTTTAAATAGATAACTAACAAGGACCTACTGTACAGCATGAGGAATTCTGCTCAGTATTCTGTAATAACCTAAATGGGAAAAAAACTTGAAAAAGGACAGATAGGCATTATGTATGACTGAATCACTTTGCTATACATATGAAACTAACCTAACATCGTAAATCAACTGTAGTTATATATATGTGTGTGTATGTGTGTGTGTGTATGGCTTCCCTGGTGGCTCAGATGGTAAAGAATCTGCCTGCAATGTGGGAGACCTGGGTTCAGTCCCTGAGTTTGGAAGATCCCTGGGAGAAGAGAATGGCTCCCCACTCCAGTATTCTGGCCTGGAGAATTATATGGACAGAGGAGCCTGGCTGACTACAGTCCTTGGGGGTCCAAGAGTTGGACATGACTGAATGACTTTCACTTTCATATTTATATTAAGGAATATATATACATAAAGAATGACTGCACTAGTTTTTGAAAACAGGACTCACCCACACTCAGGCTGTGTTTCAAGATCATTGCCACAAGTCAGGAAGCCATATCATAGTATTCTTTCTTTTTTAATATAAATTTATTTATTTTAATTGGAGGTTAATTACTTTACAGTATAAATTCCACAAAACAACTTCTGAATGCATAGTATTCTTTCTGAACTAGAAAGTATGCTAAATCTGTTTTCTTTGTTGGCAATTTGAGAGTCACTTGTTTAAGTTACAACTATATATATCGTAGATATTACACAGATCATTTATCTGCCAAGATACCACACAAAATACATACATTTAAATGAATTTTAGCAAACTAATATAAAATGCCTGTGTTAATTTTCCTAAGGAATTAATGATTTAAATTAATAAATACATGTATACAGAGCTAGAACATTCATTAGTGAGGAGCAATTCGGAGGGAATACTAAGAAACTTACAGAATCATTTTATTTTAATTCAATCCCAATAACATGTTTCCAAATATTTGAAAATGTTGAATTCCATCCCTCTTGCTCTGAACTAAACAAAGACCACATGTAAACTCTATATTTTATGGACTGAGCATACATTTGCAATTATAAGTAACATTTATTGAGTGATCTTAATGTATCAAACATTGTTCTCAACATCTTGTATGGAATAACCCATTTATTCTTTTCAATATCCCTTGAAGTTAGTAACATCTTATGATAAAAAGAATAAGATTAGCTAAATAACATTAGTGGAGTTAGGATTTGACTCCAGGTGTTTTGAACATTGTTTAGCACCTATAATTAAGTGACTTTCAAAGCTTTTTATCCAGGACCAATCATATGAAATAAGCCGTTTATAGATAAACATAACACACACACACATACATAATGAAAACAAATACCTTTTGAAATGATAAAAGGTATGCATTTTTGATATTTTTCTCATCATCTAATTTTTGAAATTCTACTCAAGAACCACCAAAATTGATTTTGCACCTCATCAATATATCCCAACCTGCTGTTTGAAACAAAATGTACATGTGTATTGCCTTTGTTGATTAGGTATTTGCTTCCTTGGTGGCTCACATGGAAAACAATCCATCTGCAATGCAGGAGACCTGGTTTCAATCCCTGGGTTGGGACGATCCCCTGAAGAAGGGCATGGAAACCAACTCCAGTATTCTTGCCTGGAGAATTTCCATGGACAGAGGAGCCTGGTGGGCTATAGTCCATGGGGTCCCAAAGAACCAGACACAACTGAGTGACTAAGCACACAGTACATTTGATAAGACTAGTACCTTTGTTATTACTAACTAGGGATTATGACAGGAAAAGAAAAAAAAAAAAAAAAAAAAAGATTTGGCCCCTATGTCCAAGTACTGAGGTTTTAAATTTAGAGGTTGATGAGCAGTGTACAAAAGACAAGTTACTACAGCAATACTATGGAGGAGAACAGCATGTCTACAGCTGTCTTACAAGCAAAAAGTGCTTGAGCTTTTAGGAGGCAGTGTCGTGTGATGAGAAGAATATGAGTCAAGCATTGGAGTCAAGAAACCAGGGTTTGGAGTTTAGATTTGCCACTGACTATCTGAATGTTATTGGGTAGCAATAATAATATCCTTGGGATCAAATTTTGTGCCTATGAAACTGAAATAATGTAGCATTTTTTGCTGCCAAAAATCACATGAGTATTAGTCACTCAGTCATGCCCGACTCTTTGAGACACCATGGACTGCAGCTCTAGCTTCTTTGTCCTTGGGATTTTCCAGGAAAGGTTACTGAAAAAAATCACATATCCTTGTGTTAATTATTAATTCAGCTGCAATTTCAGCGGACAGCTCCATAAACTCAGAGTCAAATGGATGACACCCCATTTCTAAACCAAACCTGTCTCTTTTCCTAAGCTTTTGGATGTTCTAGATCTAACCACAGGTACTAAGAAGTATTAATAGCCAAGAAGATAATCTTTCAGCCAGTGAGTCAATTTCCAACTTCCTATCCTTGGACAAGGAAGATGACAAACTGTTGCCTACCCTTCCTAAAGATTTCAAGGATGATGTTCCTGTTGCCTACACAAAATGCTTGGCTATTGTCTAACTGTCCCCACGTTTCTGTGTTATTTTTTCCACTCCCTTACTTATACTTCATACCATCATCTCACAAATAAACTACATGTATCTAATTTCTTGTCTTGGTCTTTGCCATCAAAGTAACATGATAGTTGAGAAACAAAACTGATTTAAAATGATTTTGAGAATGTTGCCAAAATTTCAGCTTCTATACATCAGTGCCAAATAGAAATATGGAGATAGAATTTAGGAAGAAAGAGAAAGAATATGTATTTCTTTGCCAAACAAAGAGGGAACACAGCAGGTTATTGCCTCCAAGAAATGTGCCCTCCACACTTTCAAGAAGATGAAGTCAAGTGAAAGTCACTCAGTCATGTCCAACTCTTTGTGATCCCATGGACTATACAGTTCATGAAATTTTCCAGACCAGAATACTGGAGTGGGTAGCCTTTCCCTTCTCCAGGGGTTCCTCCCAACCCAGGGATCAAATCCAGGTCTCCTGCATTGCAGGTGGGTTCTTTACCAGCTGGGTCACAAGGAAAGCCCAGTACTGGAGTAGGTAGCCTATCCCTTCTCCAGGGAATCTTCCCAACTCAGAAATTGAACCAAAGTCTACTGCATTGCAGGTGATTCTTTACCAACTGAGCTATCAGAGAAGCCCTTCAAGAAGATAGTGAAGAGTTTGTATAGTAATGGTTCAAAGAGGGCCTGATCAGTTCATGGATATTTTTTATTTGTTGGTGGTGAGGTAAGTGGGAGTTAGCATCATCAACCTTCTGGTTCCAATTGGTCTGAGACCTATGTGCCTGTGGGTAGCATATCATTGTTAACTGTTAACTTTTCCTATCTGGAGGGGGTCTCAGTATCTGTAAAACAGCTCAAGATATTATTGTGTGTGTCTGTTGTTGGGGAAGCAGGACCTTGCCCCAGGGCTGCACTATTATTTCTCTTGACTTTGTTTCTCCCTTGTTTCATATCTATTCTCCTATATAATTAACAACTGTTTGAATCTTCTGCCCGTTGGAACTCAGGGAAGGTCATTGAGGCTAAATGAAAGCTATTGCCTATATCAAAGAAATGAATGATACAGAAAGTCTTTGTGCCCAGGAGCACCACAGGGGCCTGTTCCATATCAAGGATTCAGTGACAGAAATATATTCTAACTGTAGTGGAATGCCTAGTACCTAAGAGAGGATCAAAAATTGTAAATTTCTCCCAGTTGAAACGTCTATTGCAGTATGAAAACAGTCTTTTGGAGGGTAAAAATCAATGTGCTTGGGCCAAAATCTATTTGAAATTGAGGGCTAATATCACATTGTTAGTGAGTTGGGGGGCTGCAATTTGAACCCAGATGAGTCTATAGCTATCTGTCACTTAGAATATTTCGATATGATTTAATCTAGAAATTGTTTTCCTAAGAGTTTATCTGAAGGGTGTAATTAAAAATGTGTATAAATAAAATTACCACATCTGTATATGAGAAAATGTTACAATCCCATAAAAAATATGTTTACAGTTGTAGAAAGATGTTCATAACAGACTGTTGAATTAAAACAATAGCTCAATATGAAGACCATGATCCTGCTTGTAAGTATATCTACAAGGACAAATGTACATTTTAATCATAAGAAAATATGATTTAACAATTATATACTACAATTGGAGAAGTCATTGCCCTTTCAAAGCTAGAGTTCTGGGTTTTGTTTGACATTTTTCCTATCTTTTCTCCATATTTTCTATTATTTTATTTTTGGAGTCTACATACATTGCTTGAGTTGACTCAAATAATAGAGCTGACTCTATTGACATTGTTCCTGAAACCGCACCAGGCAATCTTTCAGTAGGTTTTGTAAGGAAGTGGAGAACTACATCCAAATGGCTTCATTATGTTCTATATGCTTACAGCGAAATAGCCTGAAGGAATAGCTCCCAGTTTGAATCCTTTTAAAGCAATGTCAAATCCCTAACGCCCCAAAGTTGATTCACTTGAACTTTTATTGTAAGCCATCAAGAAGTAGGGCTGACTCTACCTACTTTCTCTGAAGCTGGTAACAGAAAATTACATCTCATTCATCCATCTGTTTATAATTGGAGGCAAAATGTCAGGAGGACCAACCCAAATCCAAGGCAAGGTGACACTGAGAGACTACTAAACACAGATACCAAGTTCAAAGAATAAGGAAATGGTCTTGGGGATCTGAGACTGGGTGACAACTGGTCAGGCTTCCTGAAATGATTGTTTTTAGGGACCAGAGCTTATGTCAATACAGCTTTGCCTAAAGGGCTTAGTTCATTAGACACTGTTATGGAGCCACTTGTACTGGGGAATTCTCAAGAAGATATAATAATTTATGACAAATGTCAAGAAATTAATGCAAATGTCAGGAGACTAGAGCTGGGTTGTCTTAGCTAATAGTTATCTGATAATCTCAGAGATTATCCCTGGTTTATCATACAGTTTAGGTTAGGAGGACAATCTACTGCCAAGGACCTCTTCTCAAACAAAGTTTAAATTCTGATTACAATTCTCTGGCTACACCTGTTTAATATAAGGGACTATACTGAGACTCATTTGGAAGCCTGCTAACCAGGATGTAGTAAATGAATCATCTCTGGGCTTGCTCACAATAATAACTGGAGAAGAGACATCAGAAAATACACAAAAGATTTCTAAATTAATAAGTGAATGAAAAAAAATTGACATAATTTCACATGCCATTTTGCCCTACTCTGCCAAGTCCTAATAATAAGGATTGACTTTTGCTTGGCCACTGTATGTGCCAGCCAGTTCACAGGAACTATCTTTTAATCCTTATTGGTAATAATAATGGGAGTTTGAACTTTTCTTTATAGAAGGGTACACTCAAGTTCTGAAATGGTCAGCCCTTCCCTAAGTTATGAAGATGGTAAGTGATAGAATGGCCTTCACGGCATGTCTATGGAACTCATGTGTGGCGCTGTTTCTTCTATACTATTCTGGTTCCAACTCCAACATCATAATTCCTTTCTATGTTTATTCTTTTAAATTTGTTTTCTATTCTGGAAAATGGTCATGAAAGCAGAGAACACAGTGGTCAGTTAGGCTTTATGAAAAAAGTAAATGCTAACTATCTGGATAGAAGAGATAGCTTTATCTTCTTCACCATTCTTAACAATTCTGTACCATTATGATCCCTTCCAGCCCCAAATACTCATGTTTTTTCCATCCCTTAGTTATAAAATGAGGATTAGCACAGTCTCATGAAAATACAAAATGCAAAGGAACCACCTGGGATGAAGATAGTGTTGCATATAGTTCTCTTCTGTTGGCAGAAATTAGTGAGGGAAAACTTAAAATGCACCAAGTTGTTTGTGAAATAAACCTAGAGCAGAAGGGTAGCTGAGATGTGATCCATAGGTTCCACTGAAGGAAGAAAAACAAAGGGTAAGCCTGAAGTTGTCAACAATGTGGATGTAATCAGGGGGTTGAGGGTACAAGAAGAAAAGCATCAAATGTGAATATTGTCATATATGTTCTATAATTACTCCAAAGTGTCAAGAAAGTAGAGAAGTTAGAGGCTCTGATACTTGCAGAAGGTAGGATTCCAGCTGGACTAGAACTACTGAGGGAAAAACTATCCTAAGAGAGAGTTAACTGAGATTCCCAGGCAGAGTTTATCTGATGAAATAATTGTGGATATGGGACTCAGGATCAGGCCAAATTGTGAAGGTAAAGCTCTGGTATCTGGGGTAAGGTTCACCTGAATTTTAATTTTGGCTTCAAATAATTTTGTAGGCAAATCATTTGAAAAGGAAATTGACAATCACTCAGTCGTGTCCAACTCTTTGCCACCCCATGGACTAAACAGTCCATGGAATTCTCCAGGCCAGAATACTAGAGTAGATAGCTTTTCCCTTCTCCAGGGGATCTTCCCAACCCAGGGATAAAACCCACGTCTCCTGCATTGCAGGCAGATTCTTTACCACCTGATCCACAAAGGAAGCCCAAGAATACTGGAGTGGGTAACCTATCCTTTCTCCACGGGATCTTCTCGACCCAGGAATCAAACCAGGGTCTTCTGCATTACAGGCAGATTCTTTACCAACTGAGCTATCAGGGAAGCCTGGTAAATCATTTAATCTTGCCCAATTTCCTTTTCCATAAATTGGGCAAGGTTACAGGTCCTACTTCACAGGACAGGCAGCTCCTGTCTCATTTTGACATGCTCACTCCGCTCATTTCTGACATGCACTCATTTTATTTAGCACAGCTAAGTTAAATAATAAAGCCCTTCAAAGTTTTAATCTTCAGCAACCATGTTGTATTGGTAGTGGTGATTTAGTAACTAAGTCATGTCTGACATTTGCGATCCCATGGACTATAGCCCGCTAGGCTCCTCTGTCCATGGGATTCTCCAGGCAAGAATACTGGAGTGGCTTGCCATTTCCTTCTCCAGGGGATCTTCCTGACCCAGGAATCAGACCTGGGTCTCCTGCATTGCAAGCAGATGATTGTATTAATTATGGGCGTTGCTGCTGCTGCTGCTAAGTCGCTTCAGTCGTGTCCGACTCTTGTGCAACCCCATAGACAGCAGCCCACCAGGCTCCCCTGTCCCTGGGATTCTCCAGGCAAGAACACTGGAATGGGTTGCCATTTCCTTCTCCAATGCATGAAAATGAAAAGTGAAAGTGAAGCTTCTCAGTCGTGCCAACTCTTAGCAACCCCATGGACTGCAGCCTACCAGGCTCCTCGGTCCATGGGATTTTCCAAACAAGAGTACTGGAGTGGCTTGCTATTGCCTTCTCCAATTCTGAACATTAACCATGTTGTATTGACTATGAGTAATTTCGTAAAGTAGATATTTGGCTGCTAGTTCTTCATTCCACAATTCATCACATTAAAAAAGAAACAGATGAGCAACATGATCACAATCACAATCACTTCTTTCAAATTCTATTGGTGATCAATGACTGTACTTCTGTTATTTAGTTCATGCACAGACAGCAAAGTGTATAGTTGTATTACTTCATTGTTCCCTGAAATACAAATGTGGCATTCTACAAAAGTGGGTCATTGAAAGAGAATTTGGATGACAAATGTGGAATTGCAGTAAAGAAATAAAAAGTGGTAACACTGAAAATGAAATTCAAATTGAACATAACTGGGGTTATAGAATAAAAGCAGATGACCTTGGAATGCTGACATTGCTGTCCTTCAGGAGATTGAATATGAAGTCAGCAGAATAGGAAAGCAAACTTACCACCAGAAATGAGAAGAGTGGTTGTGAAAAATAAGATAATGTCCCAGAAAAATAAGATGTCCCATTTTATCACAATGATAAAAACCTTCACATTGAAGAAATCTTAAAGGATATCAGTATCTTGTGATGGTAAAAGTATACATAGGATAAAATGTTAGACTTTATTCAGACTGAGAAAGGAGTGTGAAAATGTACCAAAGCTCAGGAAGGATGCTTTCTCTTTATTGTAAGTCATACAATGAAAAGGCAAGCACTGCTCAAGTCACTTTTAATGTTCCTTTTTTGCAAAAAAGTAAAACGCTTTGGTTCTGTGTTTCGAATATTTCAAATTAAAGTATACTAAATAAATATTTGTTTTGCTATTTTTTATATCCCTTATACATTTAAAACCAACTGTAAGATTAAGCACAGTTTCAGCTTGTGCAGACAAATTTAGAATGACCTGCATTGCTGTGAAGTTATTACATAGTTGAATAAGATAAACTATGTTAATTGGTATATGATTAGGCCACCAAAGAGGGCTATTCTCTTGTTCTCTGTACATCCTCTGATCAACCAATCCTTGCTTCACCTAATCTGACTGACCCCTCTTAATCATAGAGGATAACCAGTAAATGGCTACATACTTGCCCCAGCCTTAGTGAGTGATTGTTCTAGCTTTAGATTAGAACATTGCTGCATTGACAGCTTATCAAAAGGACATGAGGGGCATGCTACTGTGCTGGTTTCCCTGGTAACCAATGAGCCAACCTGATGCCAATTGCCCTATAACTGGTAACCTACCTCTTCTCTCAGGAGCAGAAACTGCTACAACATCCTGCCTGCCCTCTACCACACATGGTCGGGTGTTATTCCAGGATTTTGCTTCAGACGTAGGAGATCCCCCATCTATTAAACTATTGCTGTTGCTGACTATAGGCTCTTTGTTAGGTTCTGAGGCTGTGCAAAGACAGGGCTTGCAGGCCTACAGGCTGCGGCTTAACAAATAGATAGCACCATGCCTTGCCCACAGTGAATAAAGGTAATAATAATAACAGCAGTACCAACAATTGCATAAAATAATAATGATGACAATAAATTACTCCTGTCGGTTGATCTGATGCCAGGGTGATTGTTGGAGAAACTAGACATAAGATGATGGAATTTACAGATCCTGTTTTACCTCCTGCCACCTGCCTCATCCTCCACTCCTTATCCACCGCCCAGGAATATAGGTCACAGGCTAGTAAGTTCTGTGGGAAAGTCCTAGAGGTCTATTCCCAGGAGCATGGCTAAATAGAAAAGGGATAAGAACAGGTATTTCCTCCTGGTACCACCTTGTGTGTTTGCACTGTTTTTCCTGCATCAGGCTTCTTTTCAGCTTTCCTGTCCTTGCTTTCACTTGATCTGTTTTGTCTTCCTTTAAAAAAAAAATTCTCTCACTTTCTCTACTTGACTAGCATAGAACTGTTTGTCTACATCCAGGCTATACCCATGAAATATATTTACAAATAAAAGTAAATAGAAGGTTTTCATTTCAAATAATGAAATTGAGTAATAGCAAGCCACTGAGCCTTTTAAATCAGTCTAACTATTGAAAAATAATAACTCTCATTTCAACAAATAACAAACCTTTTCGAGAAAAAGTTATTTTGAACAACATTATCTAAACCTCCTACACACACTTCTTGCCCTTAATAAGTTTTTCTAAAGAAAGCATAATCTCTGGTTAAAAACTGTAGCTGAATTTATGTATTAGTGGTGAGCTGAAAACATCCCCCTCCCCCAAAGAGAAGAGACTTCTGTGTCTTAATGTCTGGAACTTGTAAATTGTCGTTATACAGCAAAAAATTAAAAAAAAAAAAAAAAAGATTTTGCAGATGTGGTTAAGTTAATGATACTGAGATGATGAGATTATCTGGAATTTCCTTGGTAGTTCAGATGGTAAGAAAATCTGCCTACAATGTAGGCAATGTGGGTTCCTGGGTTGAGAAGAGCCCCAAAGAAAGGAATGGTTACCCACTCCGGTATTCTTGCCTGGAGAATTCCATGGACAAAGGAGCCTGGCAGGCTACAGTCCGTGGTGTCCCAAACAGTCAGACATGATTGAGTGACTAACATTTTCACTTTCAAATATTACCACATTTATCCTTAAAAGAGGGAGGCGGAGCGAGATTCTACACACAGAAGAGGAGGAGGCTGTGTGGCTTTGGAGGCAGAGACTGAGGGATGCAGCCTCAGCCAAGGGATGTGGCAGCCTCCAGAGGCTGGAAGAGGCTGAGAACAGATTCTTTCCTAAAGCCTCCTGGAGCTTGTTCTGCTGCTGCTGCTAAGTCGCTTCAGTCGTGTCCAACTCTGCAACCCCATAGACAGCAGCCCACCAGGCTCCCCCGTCCCGGGGATTCTCCAGGCAAGAACACTGGAGTGGGTTGCCATTTCCTTCTCCAGTGCATCAAAGTGAAAAGTGAAAGTGAAGTCGCTTAGTTGTGTCTGACTGTTAGCAACCCCACGGACTGCAGTCCACCAGGCTCCTCCATCCATCGGATTTTCCAGGCAAGAGTACTGGAGTGGGGTGCCATTGCCTTCTCCGTTGTTCTGCTGACAACTCATTTTTGTCCCAGTGACATTGATTTTATACTTCTGGACTCCAGAACAATGAGAGAAAACATTTCTATCACTTTAAAAATCAAGTTTGTGGTAATTTGTTACAGCAGGCACAGGAAACTAATTTTTTTTATTTTCCTTGATTTTGTACATTATCCCAGGTATCTTTTCCCAACCCAGGGATTGGACTTGCATTTCCTGTCTCTCCTGCATTGGAAGGTGATTTTTTTTTTTTTTTTACCACTAGTGCCACATGGGAAGCCCAGTAACATATTTAGGTATTGATATGCTATGTGGTCATTTAAAATGAGGTTGTAGACAAATGTATTGTCATAGAAATAAGTTCAAATATACTGATATATTAAAAAGACTGTACCACTAAATAATCATGACAGTGTGTAAAAAATGTTTAGGAAGCATATGGTATAAGATATGATTCATAGTTTTCTCTGGGTGAGAGGTATGTAGTGTTTATTTTTATCTCCTTTTCTTGTGCGTGTGCACTTTCCAATGCCTTGATTTTTTAATGAGAAAACAACAAGGGTATTTTTTACTAAAGAGTCTGTGGGTTCAGTGCCAGTTAGGAACACTTTTAGGATGAAAAAGAAACACACAGGAGGTACCTAAGAACATTGACCAGGTGACCTGCCCCCTCATCAAAGGCCCTAAGCATAATAATGGGGATTATATTTTCCCATAAAATCAGGGTGCTTGGCCACATAGAAGAGTGTAAGACATCTTTATTTAATGCTCAGATGCCATCTGTCAAGTGGGATGTCACTGACTGAATAACAGTTTTCAGAGAGGGAAAAAAAACCTCTCATATCTTCACTAAATACACATATCCCATTCTCTAAATATTACAATGAAATAAAGCCTTAGATTTCAGGAAATGTGATAATTTTCAGAAAGTAACCTGGGCTTACATTCTGCTCATTACTAAAGTGAAATCATTTGAATTAAACAGAAGCATCCTGGAGGTTTTGTGCCCTCTTGAAGATGTGGGAGCAAGGCGGTGATCTCATTCTGCACCCCACCTGCTAACCATCTCCCTAAGCCTGCCTCACCCTCCATTTCCCATCACAGGTCTGCTACAACAATACCCATATGGCAGCTGAGTAGAGATTTTCCTAATCTGAGCACTGAGGCAGCAAGAAGGAGGCATTCCTCTGATTGTTGTAATGGCTGCTTTGAAATTCTACCTCGAGAGCATATCCACTTACTGTTAATAGCCTCAGAAAGTATTTCTCAATTTGAAACCAAAATCAGACTGTGAACACATCATCCTTTTTTTAGCTTTGTAAACCAGATGGACTCTAAGCAGATAAACCTCCAGACGGAGACTAACATTAGTATCAATACTGTGAACTAAATGGGATTTTTTACTTTTGATTATGAGTCATCTAGTTTGTGAATTGTAGCTCAACCATGTTAAACTGAGAACAGCAACCATGAGAGGAAGTGGGTCTCACTGGGCCCCTGAATCCATCCCTATGTCTGTGTATTGCTACCGCCACCCTTCCAGTGTTCTAAATCTGGATCCTTTGTGTTAGGATAATGACAAGTTTGATTTTTTTTCTGGGCATCAGAATTGCCGTTACGCATACAAAGTCCACATTTGTACAATTCTTGAGAGAATGAATACAAGCTCCACTTTCAAGATGTGGGAACAGAAACTCAAGGGGATTTAGAAGCTTCACCAAAGTAGTCAAGCTTGAAATTAGTCCAGCTGGCTTCTGACCCCAGCTCTTTGTGACTCATTTCTTTTTATACTGACACTCGAGCTCACCTTTGACTATGGGTTGATACCCTGTTCTTTACCTACATAATTAGGGTGAATAATAACCTCAGCAATACATGAGAATTTGACTGAACAAATTGGAGTGGGATTGGCCTGGAGGAATGATATGGCTCAAGCTCTGAATCAGGGATTCCAATGTTGTGGTGTGTATATTCTTTTGAATGCTGGCCATTTGTTCAGTCTTAGGACAGAACAATGAGTCATTAATTGCTATTATTTTACTGGAATTCTAACCACTTTTATTGTCAGCAGTGTCACCTGGTTACCTTATTGAGCTTTGCATGCCTGGTTATTAATGGCCTCATATTATTCGTCTCTTCAATGAGTATGGAGTACTCACTATCAGTGGGCACTAGGGGTGCAAAGGTGAAAAAGGCAGGCTAAAACTTGCAAGAATGAAGAGAAATAACAAAACAAACAATTCTACTAGAATGGGTTGAAGTGAGTACAGAACTATGGGAGTATCTAGTAAAAGTGAAAGTGATGTCGTTCAGTCGTGTCCAGCTCTTTGCAACCCCATGGACACTAGCCTGCACCAGGCTCCTCCATCCATGGGATTTTCTAGGCAAGAGTACTGGAGTGGGTTGCCATTTCCTTCTCCAGGGAATCTTCCCAACCCAGGGATCGAACCCAGGTCTCCCTCATTGTAGACAGATGCTTTACCATCTGAGCCACCAGGGAAGTCCTTATCTAGTAAAAGGGGCCAGTCTAAACTAGGGTCAGGAAAGAACTTTTACAAGAAGTGACATTGTAGCCAAACCCTGAAGGACGATAGGATTCAGACTGGAATGGCATTCCTGGCAGTGTGAAAATATGTCTGAAGGACTAATGGTACTTGAGCACATGCATGCATTAGTAGGAAATCAGAGAGATTCAGAATAGCTCAAGCCCAGAGTCTAGGCAAGAAAAGGTAGAGAAATGGTGAATTATACTGTGAGTTAGGGGAGCAGTAACCTGACTGATGACATCTTCATGAGCTATTTTAAGGAGTTTTGACTTCATCAAAGAACAATGAATCACTTGAAAATATTATCTAAGCCAAGAAATGATAATAACAGATTTTTATGGTAGAAAATAAAATAAAGGAGTGGATAGCAGATATATGTTAGGAGACCAGTAAGAAGCCTGCAGCAGTGACCTTGGCAAGCAAAGATGGCAGCTTGGACCAGGTTGGAGTCATCAGAAATGAAGAGAAGCACACAGACATAGGAAGGTCACAGGATAGTGACAGGATTTATGATTGATTAGACTTGCTGAGTGAGATAAAGGAAGGCCTATGGATCTTTGCTTGGATGATTCCTATCAAACATGAAATACAAATAATAGTGACCCTATAACTTTAGACCCCCCATCTGACAGTGTTATTAATTCTTGGTCTTAAATACTGAATGGGGGCCCATTCATAGTATCAGTTTTATTCTCTCAGCCATAAATAGTAAAACCACAGTTCAAATGCACTTAAAAACTTCAGAAAAATTTTATCTTTGCTATCCAAAAGTCCAGTGGGAGCACAGCTCACAGTAAACCGATTTAGCCACTCCATTAGAGCATCTGGTGTGCAGTTTCTTTCTACAGGGCTTCTTTCTATAATTGTCAAGTCCATTCTAAGTCTGGTTTTGTAGGTTTTCATAAGATAGCTTGCTATAGCAGGGCAAACTTATCATTTCCAACAAGAAAAAGAGCCCGACTTCTTTTCCCCAGAAAATATAGCAGGTTTCATTTTGCATTCATTGGCCCAAATGGGCATAAACCTAACTATCCCTGAACAAATCTATTGGATTATTTAGGGAAATACTATGGTGGCTTAAACTAACCACCCAGGATGGAATGCTCTCTACCCAGGTTTATCCCAACACTTTGATGACATCATTTCTATCTTGGGATCTGATCGTTACTCTAGTTCCACATTTATTACTAGACCTGGAAATGAAGGATTGCCTATATCTTCTCAATCTGAACTTCTCTGCGCCATTTATATCTGATTCTCTGTTGGAGTAGTCTGTATCTTGACCATGCTGTCTACCCTAATGGATTTCATATTAACAAAGCCCCTCAACCTCTAAGCCAGATGATTTTTGTAGCTTCCTAACTGGAAAACTCACTCTTCTGCACATCTCCAACCTCAAATCACTACCATATTAAGCCAATGAATCCTGCACAACAGCCGCAAGGTTGACCTGCTTTTGAAATCATGGGACATTCAGGTTAATAATCACATGACCATTCTGTGTCAGTCAGAAGACTGATACCCAATCTTTTTCTAACAGATTTCTGCTAGATTTCAACTTGGCACATGCTTATGTAACCAAAGTCTCAGTTCTGTTGAGTTCAGTTACTCAGTTGTGTCTGACTATTTGCAACGCAATGGACTGCAACACGCCAGGCTTCCCTGTCCATCACCAACTCCCAGAGCTTGCTCAAACTCATGTCCATTGAGTTGGTGATATCATCCAACCATCTCATTCTTTGTTGTCCCCTTCTCTTCCTGCCTTCCATCTTTCCCCAAATCAAGGTCTTTTCCAATGAGTCAGTTCTTCGCATCAGGTGGCCAAAGTATTGGCGTTTCAGTTTCAGCACCAGTCCTTCCAATGAATATTCAAGACTGATTTCCCTTAGGATTGACTGGTTTAATCTCCTTGCAGTCCAAGGGAATCTCAAGAGTCTTTTCCAGCACCACAGTTCAAAAGCATCAATTCTTCATTGCTCAGCCTTCTTTGTGGTCCAACTCTCATATCCATACATGACCACCGGAAAAACCATAGCTTTGACTAGATGGACCTTTGTCGGCAAGGTAACATCTCTGCTTTAGACATTTATATGGCAACCAAAGCCTATATTTCCTATAATTCCTTACAGCTATAAGTGATCAAGAAACTGAGTGCAAGCCAGTTGTATAGGAGTGGAAATTGACTGAGGGGAGGGGAAAGTTTTAGTTTATCCTCTTGAAGAGAAGCCATTCCATCTGACAGGCTGTAATAGGGAAAAATCTTGAATGGTTACTTCTTTACCATCCTGTTATGATATACTTGTTATGAATATTATGTATCTAAAGGGCTGACATTAAAATTGAAAATTATTTGAATAAAGGACCATTTTCCCTTCTAGACTCTAGGCAAAACTTTCCTTTTTTACATTGTATTCCAGGCATTTATTGTAGTATTCACTGAATGCAAGATGTATGTATTTTGTTGTGTACTTAATATCAAGGCTTCCCAGGGGGTGCTAGTGGTAAAGATCCTGGCTGCCAGTGTAGGCAAAATAACAGATGTGGTTTTGATCCCTGGGAGGGGAAGATCCCTTAGAGGAGGAAATGGCAACTCATTCCAGTATTCTTGCCTGGCATATCCCATGGACAGTGGAACCTGATTGGCTACAGTCCATAGAGTTACAAAAAGTGGGACATGACTGAAGTGACTTAGCACTTAGCACACTTCATGTCAAACATAGTCTAAGTGCTTTCATAATTCCCATTTAATGTTTCTTATGCTTTAAACTTTTCTTTCCAGATCATTTCTCAGAACAAGGACCAGATCTCTGTTTTGGAACAACAGACTGGTTCCAAATAGGAAAAGGGGTATGTCAAGGCTGTATGTTGTCACCCTGCTTATTTAACTTCTATGCAGTGTACATCATTAGAAATGCTGGGCTGAAGAAAGCACAAGCTGGAATCAAGATTGCCGGGAGAAATATCAATAACCTCAGATATGCAGATGACACCACCCTTATGGCAGAAAGTGAAGAAGAACTAAAGAGCCTCTTGATGAAAGTGAAAAAGGACAGTGAAAAAGTTGGCTTAAAGCTCAACATTCAGAAAACGAAGATCATGGCATCCGGTCCCATCAATTCATGGGAAATAGATGGGGAAACAGGGGAACCAGTGTCAGACTTTATTTTTTGGGGCTCCAAAATTACTGCAGATGCTGATTGCAGCCATGAAATTAAAAGACATTTACTCCTTGGAAGGAAAGTTATGACCAACCTAGACAGTATATTAAAAAGCAGAGACATTACTTTGTCAGCAAAGGTCCATCTAGTCAAGGCTATGGTTTTTCCAGTGGTCATGTATGGATGACACAGTTGGACTATAAAGAAAACTAAGCACTGAAGAATTGATAACTTTTGAACTGTGGTGTTGGAGAAGACTCTTGAGAGTCCCTTGGACTGCAAGGAGGTCCAACCAGTCCATCCTAAAGGAGATCAGTCCTGGGTGTTCATTGGGAAGACTGATATTGAGGCTGAATCTCCAATATTTTGGCCACCTGATGTGAAGAGCTGACTCATTTGAAAAGACCCTGATGCTGGGAAAGATTGAGGGCAGGAGGAGAAGGGGACGACAGAGGATGAGATGGTTGGATGGCATCACCAACTCAATGGACATGGGTTTGGATGGACTCCGGGAGTTGGTGATGGACAGGGAGGCCTGGTGTGCTACAATTCATGGGGTCGCAAAGAGTCGGACACGACTGAGTGACTGAACTAAACTGAACTATGCATAGGTTTTGATAAATACCTTCAGAATCACTTAAATTGGAATCAGAATTTGGAATTGTAGACTACCAAAATTGTAAGGAAAATTAGAAATTATCTAAACCAATATCCCCATTTTATGAAAGAGGAGAGTTACACTTGGAGTTGTGCACTAATTAGCATAAGATGACATAACTGGATGTGATAGAGTTGAAAAATAGAACTTGATCTTCTAGCTCTCAGTTTAGTGTTCAACGATTCTTTGCCATGTGTTGTGATTTCTACAAGCTCATAAATTAGAGCTTCTGAGATCATAATTTGGCTGTATCATTTTTATATGCCCTGTGGGGGGAAAAATAATAACACAACATATTACTGGCCCCAAGTTTTTCTTGATCTTTTTGCTACAACCATCAAGAAAAAAATCAATAGAGTCCAGAAAAAGAAATAAAAATGCAACCAAACAAACAAACAATACCTGACAAAAATCTGCACCTCTTATCACTAAGATTAGAGTATTTCCTAGTCATTAATTAAACAAATTTGCGATGAATAAATGTGATAGATCCCTCCAAAGACCCTATAGGCAATGCAGAGATATAAATGTGAATGCTGGCTCCCCCATGAAAACATGCCACAATGACCTTCTGTGTCTTAAAACAAAAACAACTTCCACAGAAGACTTGGCCCTGATTGAAAAAAAGGATTTTGCCACACACTTTAGAATTTACCCCACCTCTAGCCTGAAATCTGTGTTCACCACCCTGTCTCAGTGATGGCAGGTACCATGAGAAGTCTTTCAGTTGTTTCTGAAAAGCAGTTTTGAATATCTATTATGTAATAACTACTCCCATGGAGGGGATAATTAAAATGGAGACCCAGCTTTCAATGAGTTGATGACTTAATAGGTATCCCGTAGAATGCAAGTCATTTGCATATACTGTACATACAGCTCTGGGAAATTGCAAGGAATCAGAGGCAACTTTCTGGAAGAGAAAACTTCTGAGCCTCTTTTTAGGAAGTAGATGAAGAGTAGTTAGTTAGGCAAAGATGGAGAATGAAATTACAAGCCAAAAGACATGGCAGAGCATTTGCAGAAATACAGATGGACCTAGAGATTGTTATACAGAGTGAACTAAGTCAGACAGAGAAAAACGAATATCATATAATATACTGCTTATGTGTGGAATCTAGGGAAATGGTACAGATGAACTTATTTACAAAACAGAAATAGAGTCACAGACATAGAGAACAAACTTACATTACCAAAGGGTGATGGGGGAAGGGGGAAGGGAGAGTGAGATGAGTCGGGAGAATGGGATTGACGTATATACTGTTGATACCATGCATAAAACATAGCTAATGAAAACCTACTGTATAGCACAGGGAACTCTACTCAATGCCCTGGGGTGACCAAAATGGAAAGGAAATCCAGAAAAAGAGGGGATACAGTATATATGTAGTCATACAGCTGATTCATTTTACTGCACAGCAGAAATACTAACATAGCACTGTAAAGCAACTATACTCTAATAAAAATTAATTTTAAAAAAGTCAGAGCAGAGGCACAAAGAGCATATTGAAAGGACTATATTGAATGGGGAAGGGAGGGAGAGATGTAAGGGAAGGATGATTATAATAAAAGTATAAAGGATAGATATGAGACAAATTATGGAGAATCTTGTGCCAGAATGTGGGGCTTGAGATGTAATCTATAAAAATTTGACAGAATTATAGATGCTAAGCATATAAGCAACATAGCCAGATCTGCAATTAAAAGAAGTATTGGGCAATTTGGTGTTTGGATTTAGGTGATAGGGCAATGGTAACCCTAAGACAGTAATTTCTCTAGGAAGCTGTGACAACAGCCAGAGGAAGAGATGAAAAACCCCTGGGCTAGTTAGAATCACACAGAGAAAGGGATGGATATGATAGATGTTCAGGAGGTTCAACCAATAAAATCCATTGCCTTTATCTAAGACAAGAGTGCTAGTCATTAAGATAGAAGCTCAAAAAGAAAAACAGCAAACTTGAAGAGGATATACGAAGTTAAATTTGGATGTATTAGAGAGACTGAAATTCAAGGATTAGGTTCTAAACCAAAATCTGGTATTATTCCGTTGGATGTCCTTGAAAGAGCTATGAAACTGTCCTAGTTTCTTGTTCTTATTAGTCAAATGGTGTGTTTGTCTTAGATTTGTGACCTAATTACAAATTAAAACCAAGGAATTTCTTATACTTTTTTGTTGTCATTATTGTCATTATCTGGTATCTTCACCTGGAAGAAGAAGGTAGAATAACCAACTCTGGGGTCTTCTTTGAATAAAGGGGCCAGCAACTGTCTTGCAGATAAGGGGATGAACAAACCTTTCCAAAGCCTGTGTCTTCTTCATTTTTCCTTTCTCAGAGCTTTAGGCTCAGAATAGTTTCTCTCAGAAAAAGCAGCATGATGAATATCAATAGATAGAGATCAAATATAAGCTAGAAGGATTACTGACCCTTTAGTCAAAGACAAAATCAAATTTTAAGTGATTTGTGTAGTCAAAAAGGTGTATTAAGTGATGGATTCAAGATAACAGTTAAGCTTCTTTGCTTTAGAAAACATTTTCCCATCTTTAGAGGGAAAAATGCAATAATAAAGCAAATACTAAAGTTTTCTTAAATAGAGCAAAGTACAGAAGTCACCTTGATGTTAGCCCTAGGAGACCCATTTCTGACTTCTGAATAACAAAACTGAAAGGAAATAAATTTGTTGTTGTTTTAAGCCACCCCACTACATTATGGCAGGAAGTGAAGAGGAACTAAAAAGCCTTTTGATGAAAGTGAGAGAGGAGAGTGAAAAAGTTGGCTTAAAGCTCAACATTCAGAAAATGAAGATCATGGCATCTGGTCCCATCACTTCATGGGAAATAGATGGGGAAACAGTGTCAGACTTTATTTCTTTGGGCTCCACAATCACTGCAGATGGTGATTGCATCCATGAAATTAAAAGACGCTAACTCCTTGGAAGGAAAGTTATGACCAGCCTAGATAGCATGTTAAAAAGCAGAGATATTACTTTGCCAAAAGGTCCATCTAGTCAAGGCTATGGTTTTCCCAGTGGTCATGTATGGGTGAGAGAGTTGGACTATAAAGAAAGCTGAGCACTGAAGAATTGATGCTTTTGAACTGTGGTATTGGAGAAGACTCTTGAGAATCCCTTGGACTGCAAGGAGATCCAACCAGTCCATCATAAAGCTGATCAGTCCTAGGTGTTCATTGGAATGACTGATATTGAAGCTGAATCTCCAATACTTTGGCCACCTCATGAGAAAAGTTGACTCATTGGAAAAGACCCTGATGCTGGGAGGGATTGGAGGGAGAAGGAGAAGGGGACGACTGAGGATGAGATGGCTAGATGGCATCACTGACTCTGTTTGCATGAGTCTGAGTGAACTCTGGGAGTTGGTGATGGACAGGGAGGCCTGGCGTGCTGCCATTCATGGGGTCGCAGAGTCAGACACGACTGAGTGACTGAACTGAACTGAACCCCACCATGGTTGTGATCATTGTACAACAGCAATAGAAAATTAATATACTGTGTTATGTTCACTAATCATGACTATAAAAGGCTATTGTAATGCCAAATATGCTTTTCAATTGTATAATAATTGCTAACCTTAAGAAATTTGTTCTCTGTTTGGGCAGATGAGAAGGCAATATGCAAAGTAGACATCCAGAGAAGAATGAGCCAAGGAGGTGAAAGGTCTGAAAACTGAATTTTATAAAATGCGACTGGGGAAGTTGAAAGCTTCTCATTTGTTTTTAATGATGGACTATGTTTTACAAGAGGAAGAGTTTAGATTTACTTTCCACAAGTATTTTAGGAAGGTAAAACAGGTTCATTGATCATAGAGGAAAACTCGAGTTCAATGGAAAGTATAAGCCAGGGTTACTGATAGCAGAGTAGAGTTTTCCATCATGGAGGTACTGGTCTCAGTGGTCAGCATGCCATCAATGGGTCACAGAGGGACCAAGACAATGATTATCCTAGCTCTTCAGTAGGAAAGCAGGACCTAGATAGACCAAGCATCCTTTCAGATGTTTAAAACCAAGAGTGGTTAAACTTTTACCTAGGAGGTTGTGCTTAGAGTTTCCTTTTCTATGTGTTCTACAATGTGAAATATCATCTGAAGCCCTGGATATAAAACTTCTTTTTTTAAATTCCATTTTATTGAGGTATAGTTCATTTACAATGTTGTGTTAATTTCTGCTGTACAGCAAAATGATGCAGTTTTATATATATATATATATATATATATATATATAACTTTTCATATTCCTTTCCATTGTGGTTTATCAAAGAATATTGATATAATTTCCTGTGCTATGCAGTCTGACCTGTTTTTTATCCATCCTATATATGCAAATTTGCATCTGCTAGTTAAACATACTTCTTATGTTTATTGGCATAAGTGATCTCCAAAGTCCAAATCATTTTAAGATTCTATGTGAAGAGTAAAGGTAGGGAAATAAAGAAGCAGTTGTCTCATTTAATCCTCCACATGGATATGGAAGCAACCTAAATGTCTATTGACAAATGAACAGATAAAGAAGATGTGATACATATATACAGTGGAATATTAGTCATAAAAAAGAATGAAATAACGACATTTTCAATAACATGGATCGACCCCGAGACTATCATACTGAATGAATTAAATCAGGCAGACAAAAATAGATATCATATGATACCACTTATATGTGGAATCTTGGGAAAGAGTACAAGTGAACTTATCTATAAAACAGAAATAGAGTTATAGATGTAGAAAACAAGTTCATGGTTACTGGGGCATGAAGGCAAGGGAAAAATGAATTGGGAGATTGGGATTGGCATACACACTACTATATATAAAATAGATAATAAAGACCTACTTTATAGCACAAGGAAGTCTACTCAATATTTTGTAATAACTTATATGAGAAAAGAATCTAAAAAAAAGTGACTGTATATATATATGTGTGGGCTTCCCCTGGTGGCTCAGCTGTAGAGAATTTGCTTGTAATTCAGGAGCCACAAGAGATGCAGTTTTGGTCCCTGGGTTGGGAAGATTCCCTGAAGGAGGGTATGGCAACTCACTCCATCATTCTTGCCTAGATAATCCCATGTAGTCCACAGAGTCACAAAGAATTGGACATGACTGAAGCGACTTGGTGAGCACGCATGCATATGTATGTGTATAACTGATTCACATTGCTATACACCTGAAACTAATGCAATATTATAAGTCAACTATATTTCAATAAAAATTTAAAAAATGAAAGCAACAACAAAACCATAGTTCCATAGGTAGGCATATTTCTTTCCAATCTGTTTGGAAAAGCACAGCACTAAGCAGAAATCAATCAAGAAACTGTGACCTGTGTGGAGCTGGCTAAGGCAAGAGGGGAACAGAGGGCAGAGGTGTGTTGGTGGCCGGGCTATAGGAGGCTGTTCCCTGGAGGAACTGAGACACTTGCTAAGACTAAAGGGGAGGATCTGGCTTGGCTGGGCAAGAAGTGGAGGAAGGAGGCCATTCTGGGCAAAGGAAGAAGGTGGGCAAAAACTTGAACTACAAGATCATGGGAGCAAGCAAATAAGGGTACCAAGACGTCTGCAAGAAATGTGTGGCTCTATGGCAGATAGCATTAGCTTAGGAGGAGAGTCAAATTGAGATAGCCTTGAGTTCCAAGGAAAACTGTACCTTAAGCCACTGGCATTGAGGACCATCTGCAACAATAACACAAGAGGATTATAAAAGGATTGGGAAAACACATCCACAAGTTTCTAGATGTGAACCTCTAGCTACCACCCTTTAAGAATACTATGCTTAACTGTGATCCTCATTTTCTGACGTAAATAAAGAACCTTGGATCACATCTCTATTGGAATCTTCTTTTCGACAGTCTCATTAACCTAAATTAACAATTGTTTATTGAGAAACCACTCTGTCCCTATTCTAGGCACCAGCAGTATGACAATGAAGAGGAATCTTTTGATATTTGGATGAACTCATACTTGGTGGAGTCAGTGAAGTTGCTCAGTCACGTCTGACTCTTTGCAATCCCATGGACTGTAACATACCAGGCTCCTCCATCCATGGAATTTTCCAGGCAAGAGTACTGGAGTGGGTTGCCATTGCCTTCTCCAGGGGATCTTCCTGACCCGAGGATCAAAAACAGGTCTCTCGCATTGCAGGCATACCTGGTGGCTCAGATGGTAAATAGTCTGCCTGCGATGCAGGGGACCAGGGTTTAATCTCTGGGTTGGGGAGATCCCCTGGAGAAGGAAGTGGGAACCCTCTCCAGTATTTTTGCCTGGAAAATCCCATGGATGGAGCAGCCTAGTGGTCTAAATTCCATGGGGTCTACAGTCTTTGTTGAAAGAGTCGGACAAAACTGAGCGACTTTCACTTCACAATCTGGAGGTGTGAAGAGCTGTATCCACAGCAGTAGGACATCCAGTGACATAAAGCTAAACCTCATTATGCCCACTGCCCTGGGGACTAATATCTATGGATCTCGAGCTTCAATTTTGGGGGAAGCATGCAGAAAACCTCCTAATTATTAATATGTCCTTACCTGTCCCATCATCAGACTTTCTTTCTCTGAAGAGTTCAAAAGGTGTCCAGATGGCCATTCCCAGAAGTGAAGCACAGTGCCTGACACATAGTTCTTGTTGTTTAGTACCTATCTCATGTCTGACTCTTTTGTGACCTCTTGGACTGTAGCCTGCCAGGCTCCTCTGTCCATAGGATTTCACAGGCAAGAAAACTGGTAGATGTTCCCAAATGTTTACCTGAGTGTAATGCCTAGGTTAATATAGCATGTCATGTCTCCCTTGGGAATGCTGTATTTTAACAAATAATTTATTTATTTAAGACACTGAAACCAAATGACCATGGTGATAATTTCTGGCCCTTTGTAAGATATTGGGGAATGTAATTTTGTAAAGAACTTTTAATGTTTGGATTTCCCTTGTGGCTCAGCTGGTTAAGAATCCAGCTGCCATGTGGGAGACCTGGGTTCTCTCCCTGGGTGGGGAAGATCCTCTGGAGAAGGGAAAGGCTACCCACTCCAGTAGTCTGGCCTGGAGAATTCCGTGGACTGTATAGTCCATGGGGTTGCAAAGAGTTGGACACAAATGACAGACTTTCACTTTTAAATGTTTATTAAATCACATTACTTATGGATGTATGGGTTTCCCATGTGGTACCAGGGGTAAAGAATCCATCTGCAAAGCAGGAGATACAAGAGACTTGGGTTTGGTCCCTGGGTCAAGAAATTCCCCTGACGAAGGCAATGGCAACCCACTCCAGTATTCTTGCCTGAAAAATCCCCTGGACAGAGGAACTGGTGGGCTACAGTCCACAGAGTCTCAAAGAGTTAACCCTTTGAGACCTGTAGTGACAGGAAGGCATAGGGTAATGGCTTTTCTTTTCAGCGGCTACCTGGGAAAGGATGTGGTCTCATTGAATCCTTACAATAATTCTACAGAGTAGTGCTTATTATTTCTATTTTTCAGATGTAGACACTGAAATGGAGAAGGTAATGGCACCCCACTCCGGTACTATTGCCTGGAAAATCCCATGGATGGAGGAGCCTGGTAGGCTGCAGTCCCTGGGGTTGTTAAGAGTCGGACAGGACTGAGCAACTTCCCTTTCACTTTTCACTTTCATGCATTGGGGAAGGAAATGGCAACCCACTCCAGTGTTCTTGCCTGGAGAATCCCAGGGATCAGGGAGCCTGGCAGGCTGCCGTCTATGGGGTCGCAGAGAGTCAAACATGACTGAAGCGACTTAGGAGCAGCAGCAGCAGACATTAAAATTGTTTGTAGAAGCTTATCTCGTCAGGAAGTGGTAGAGCCAGAATTCAAACTGAAGTCTTCCCTTTGCCAAATTTCAGGCTCCTTTTAGTGACAGGCCCTTCCACACTTGTGTAGGGCCATAAAGCAGGCATGTACGCAGGTGTCTCACAGGCAGGCTGCTTATAGTTCCTGCTTTTGACTACCTCTGGTTACAATTTTTGGCAGGACTTTTCTGTAACTCTGCTTCTCCAATGCGTGTGCAGGCTTCCCTGTGGATTATCGGAGGAGTTTCCCATGAGCCTCTGAATCATTTCATAGGTCCCCCCATCTGTTTTCCTCCAGTAAGTTGCCACCTCCAGCTGTCTCCCAAATTAATGTCATCAAGGCAGGCCTTTGCAGCAAAACAAACTCACTCATGCTTTTCTTATTGAGAATCACTTAGCCTGATTAATCATGACAGATGTCTTCATAGTGGACAGATTTCTCTTACAGCAAGTGAATATAGGCTCACCAGCAGCCTTTAATTCTACATTGTACTCAAGTCTGGGAAAGATTAAGAGATCACACTATACAAAACAAAATAATATTCTCTTTAAGATACTTGTATGTTTTGAGATTTGTGAATATTAATCAACTATAGAACAAGTTATAAGTCATTCAGTGTTAAATCAGAAAAGATTGGAAGCATTTTCATTAACTTCATTTTAAGGAAACCATGTTTGTGAGAAAAAGCATTGTTTTTCTAGGCATCATATTGCTTCCCTTACATAATGTTATCCTTGCACTTTTGTATTGTGTCCATCCAACAGTTTTTATTTCCTGAGCAGATACTCTGTGTTGGCATTTATAAGAGCCCTTAAGGAACTTGCTATCTTGTTGAGAAGACTAGTCACACATATACTGAATAATTTTATAGTGATGTCACGCAGAAGATAATCAGGGTTGACCAGCAATTCCGGTTTCTCAGCTGCTTCTTAACGGCACTAATAAAAATAAGTCTGCTACCCACCATTGCAGAAAACAGATTAAACGACAGGAAAACTATTTATTGAGTGCCTAAAATGTGTTGGGTATCACAATAGGCATTCCAAGTTAATTTTAACTCTGCCACAACAGCCCAGAAAAATTCATAACATTATCTCCATTTTATGAGAAATCTGAGGGTCAGAACCAATGCTCTGTTTGTGACCACAGAGCTAACAGCTGACAGAGCCAGGACCAAAACTTGTTCATTCTGACTTCAAAGGCTGTGCTCCTTCCAGGGCAGCACACAGCTTCCCTTTGGGGCGAGAAAGCAAAAGCACAGTTTTTTTAAGAACATTCATATGATTAGAAGCTTGAAATTTATTTTACTCAGTGCTTACAGGAATGAAATGCATATATGTCATTTCAATAAATAGTGAATCCATTTCACAGCTACAGCTTTAAAATGCAAGCAAACAACCCTAGTAAGTCCATTTGTTTTTGAAAATTTTAACAATACTGCTAAGGGCAACACTGATTGCTTAAGGTAAAAGTCAAGAATAAGTGTAATAAATTAAAAATGTACTAGTGTTATTGAAAATGCATTTTATTGCCACAAGTTATAACATAAGAAATGATAAATACATTAGTAGCTAACATTTCAGTAACATGGCTGGCAATAAGATTGCTAACAATTTTACTTTCATATCTTAAAAAATACCTGCAAGAGAAGAGATCATCCTGTCACCAGAACAGGTGGGACAGGAACCCACCTTACAGAATACCAAGGGAATAGGCACAAGGCCAGTTAAATATTTCTAGCAGATTGAATCAGCAGGAAGCAGCTTGCAAGAGCACTTGCTTAGAAGTAGTAGAATTGGACAGAAGGATAAAACCTTCCATCAAGGTTGCCACTTGAATTTCAGAAAGTCATTGATAGGCAAGATTAAACCCATTGGTAGAAATCAGCCAGCAGCCATAGTGATTTAAAGAGATACATGTTCAAACAAAAAAAAAAAAAGAAAGAAATATGACTTCAATTAAATAATTCCTAGCATTGAATGCATGTCACGTACTATTTTTAAGTGCCAGGAAGATCCTCAGTTGGTGAGGAAGATAGGTAAATAAATGAAGGCTTAATGGCAGTGTACAATGCATTTGACTTTGAGAGAACACAAGCAGGAAAAGGATTGTGACCTACCAATGCCCTTGATGAGCCTTTATCTCAGATTAAATGGGTGGACAGTAAAGAGTCTCTGGAAATTCTTACTGAGTGAGATGATTTATGTAAGCTAGTCTTAGAAGGAGGAACAAATATGGTAGGTGAACCAGGAGTGGAAAGACCTTGGCTGTGCAGGGACATAGTGATACGAAGGACCAGGTCAAGTGAAAAGCTTGCTAAGTCATAGTGTAGGATTGTTTACAGTTAGGTAGGAGAGACAGAAGCTAAGTTATGAAAAAAAAAAACAACTTATTAACATTCTATGGAATTTAGTCTTTATTCTGGAGCTAGATGTTATCAAACTTTAGTGCACATAGCATTACCCAGACAGAAGCTTATGATTCAAGGAGTCTGACTTGAAGGTAAACAAGACATGTATGAATGGAGGCTAAACTTCCTAATTTATTAGATGTAGCAGAGAATGCAAAGGAAAACATCAAGGATGACTCTTGAAGACTGGTGTTTTTATGGATTGAAGAAATGTGTGGCTTTGATCTAGGAAAGAAATGAGCTCAGCATAGGTATTGTTTGCTTATTGTCGTTGCAAATTTTGGTGTCAGTTCGTGTAATGGCACTCAGGAAATTAGTATCAGCCATGGAAATTTAGTAATTATTGAGTTGTTAGTGTCAGCTAGAGTCTGGATGAGTAAAGAATACAAAAATTAAAGAAAAAAGAGATAAGTATAGAAATTTAGAGAACATAGAAGATAGACACTTGTAAAAAAATAGAAGAAGAAGAGAGAGAATAACCACAAATAGGAGGAAATCTAGGAGAGAGAGGTATGATTGAAAACAAAAGTACAATGAATCCTGAGAAAGAGGAACTTGTCTGTAGTGGAAAAGTACTATGTCCGATACATAAAGAGGCAAAGAGTCTAATGGCCTCTATGTTCCATTTGATGTATGGTATTATTTTGTATTCTCAACACAACTACTACATGGCAAGGACAGTTACTCCAGTTTTACAGAAGATGCTGTGACACTAAAGAGACATTAAATCACTCAAATTCACATGGCTCCACTGCTGAATCTGAGCACTTGTGCCCCATCCTCTATAGTATGCTGCCTACTTAGAGATTTGAGTGAAAGAAATCTTAGGGAACTCATATACAGCAAGTGGAAGGGTAAATAGTGGGTGGCAGATTAGAGGCACTGAACATCAATAATTATTTCTAAAAACTAGTCTTTGAAAACATAGTAAAATAATACGAAGAGGGATGACATTGAAAAAGAGAAAAAATAAGCAGATTTCAATTCAAAGGGGAAGGAGCCAACACAGAGGGAGAGGATGAAGGCATGGACAGACAGGCATAGAGGTATTATTTTGACAGTCACAGTGGGAGTTGAATTCAGAGCCACAGCAGTGAATATCATGTGATGAAGGAGAATAAATCAAGGACAGAAATATAGATGTTGTTGGATGAGGAGAGGAAGACTCTGGACAGGTCTTGCCAGACAGATGGCTTCTACGTTTCTGTGTTCTCCATGACATACAGATGGCTTCTACCTTTCTGTGTTCTCCATGACTTAGGAGATATTTCCTGAAAACAATGAGACCTGATAGTAAAAATAGGGGCATGAGTAAAATAAAATGAAGATGGGACTAACTCTTAGAGGATGTGGACTGCTGAGTGACCAAGTACATGTAGGAACCATGACCAGCATTTTAAGTGGTCCAACTCAGGATGGGGAAGGAAAACCCAGAATGCTGTCACATTTCTCTGGTCAGGGAACATTCAGTGACTTATGTAAAAGCCTGATGCCCACTGGAGACAACTTCCTTCCACGAGGAGGATCTCACAACACTGGTTAGGAACAGCTGTATTAGAATATTCTAGGGAGGATTCATGAAAGACGCAAGGCTTAAGGTGAACCATGAAAGTTGATCAAAGTGTGGGCTGGTGGAGGGGAGGGAGAAAGAACATTCCAGGAGGAGTGAGCAGCCAGAAAACATGAAAAAGTAAAAGCTTCATATAAAATCATCCTTTTGAAGGCTGTGGATGGGAGCTTTGAAAGAGATGGGGAGGAGGAGAAGGATACTGTTGGAGGTGTTGCAAAGTGGAGTTAGATGAATCTTTGTCCCCTGGAAGATCTTCACTGCAGCTAAAGAAGCTGGACTTTGTCAAGTGTTTGCAAAGTAGAAAATCACCATCTTACCTTAGATTTAGAGATATACATGGTCAGCAATACCTCATGTCAAGCGAAGGGGAACGCTTCGCTTGATTCCTTCTCTAGTTGAAACGAGACTTTATATCCATTATGCCTAGTCGTCACACATTCTGCAAGGTTGACATTATGCTCACTTTGACCATGGTCACAGTGGTCATAAGTATGGATCTCTGAGTCTCTCCCTACACTTATCTGATTCCAGTCCATCACCTCCTTTAGGTATATAATTAGTGAAAATGCATCAAAATGCACTTACTAATGAGAGCCCTTCTGCATAAAAGAAGAGCTCCTCTCTTCTTGATGTCAGGAGTGACTTGGAAATCAAGTGATACATTCTAGGACTGCTGCTCTATACTGTGCGTATGTCATTGCCATAGCCCTGGCAGCTATCAAAAGTGGTCACAGACCACCAAGGCACCTGGTGCCAAAATCTACTACAGCAAATCTGAGATCTGAGCAACAGTAAGGGCCCAAGAAATGCCGATTTCTTCCTTACATTCTTCCTTCTCTTTTCACAGATCTTACCTTTAGGATTTTCAGCCAGGTTATTGGAGGTTGAGGTGTGACATAGCCACCTGCTCTAAGTGGACAAGTCACTGTGGCCCTTCCTTTTTTTGAAGCACGATCTAGGCTCACCATTTTCAGGGGCAGGAGAACAGGATCCTGAGAGCTCAAGGGCCCTAATGCATCAGTTATAGAAATCTCTTTAACACTGCTTAACATATTCCCCATCACATTCCTGGAAAAAGTGAAAAACATTTTCACATAGCATAAATGCCCTTATTTGTCTTTCTCCAGGTATATCATTAAAAGAGGAAATCAACTCAAACATCTGGACAGAAAGCCAAGATCACATAGCTCCCTGGGAGATAGCAAACAGCACGAGTTTCATTTTATGCTCAAATGGAGGAATTTTTTAGGCTCCCTGCTTTGTTTCTTTAGTGGGCCTCTAAGCAGGCTGAAGAGCTTCCCTGGTGGCTCATATGATAAAGACTCTGCCTGCAATGCAGGAGACCCAGGTCTGATCCCTGGGTTGCGAAGATCCACTGGAGAAGGGGATGGCAACCCACTCCAGCATTTTTGTCTTGAAAATTCCATGGACAGAGGAGCCTGATGGGCTACAGTTCATGGGTTCACAAAGAGTCAGACACAACTGAGCAACTAACACTGTCATTATCACTAAACCGGCTAAAGTACCTGTATCTGTAACCATGGATAGGTTTATCCCAGTGTAACTGATACTGTTCTCTCATGCCAATGCCAAGTCATTTTTCCTCCAGTAAATCATTTTGACTCCTCTCTTTCCTTCATTTTGTTTCATCTTTGTTCCCAAACCTGGGTTCCACAATTTGGAAAAACTCAGACTTTCCAACACTTTGATGATAAGGAAAAGGCTAAGAAATATTTCCTTCTATCAGGTGTTTATTGTAATTTCTAGGAAAGCTTTTAAGATGAATCTTGACACGTCACTAGGGGCTCTCAGGTGGCACAGTGGTAAAGAACCTGCCTGTCAATTAAGGAGACACAAAAGAAGAGGGTTCAATCTCTGGGTTGGAAAGCTCCCATGTCATAGGAAATGGCAACTCACTCTGGTATTCTTGCCTGGAAAATTCCATGGACAGAAGAGTCTTGGTTGCAAAAGAGTGGACACAACTGAACACACATGCACTGCACGGCAAGGTGTGTCCTGGTGGGCTTTCGGTTTCTTTCTCCCAACTTTATGTGTTAGTAATGCAACATTAAGCTGTGGAAAATTATACAGCAGAATAACCTAAGTAAACTTTTAAATAAAATATAAGTGGTGTCCTCTAATGATCAGGACTACGATTTACGGTGCCAGACACTGTACTAGGTGTCTGTTTAAATCATGCCATTTTACACTCAAACAAATCCCAAGACATAAACTAATATCTTGTTTTGTCAGTTGAGAAAACAGAGATCAGGAAGGTCATCAGCTTGTTGAGCTATGAAGCAGCAAGGTCAAAATTCTAATAAAAACCTGGTGCTCTGTCTACCATCCTGGACCAGGCCTCCTGTTTCTTCAGGTTGCTACCTGAAGTAGACACCTTTGATCTGATGGCTAATGACACTCAATCGACTGGGACTTCATATATGTTTGTTCAAGTATTTAGTTTATATTAAAGGGAAAGCAGGACAAAGAAACAGATGGGCTACATCCAACTGTGTAGCCGCTCAGCCGTGTCTGACTCTTTGCGACCCCATAGACTGCCAACAGACTCACCTGTCCATGGACTTCTTCAGGCAAGAATACTGGAGTGAGTAGCCATTCCCTTCTTCAGGGGATCTTCCCAACCCAGGGATAAAAGTCCGGTCTCCAGCACTGCAGGCAGATTCTTTACCATCTGGGGCTATATCCAGAGACTGCCTTAATTATATGTTTCTTGTTCAACTGATGGGTGAATCTGATGACTTCTGGTTTTGCTTTGCCTCACAACTACATTTGTACAATGGATTTTGGTTTTTTGCTTATTAGTATGCAGGACCATTCTTGAGTGCCTCTCAACAGGGCCATGAGAGTTACCTCAGTTATGGTCAATTCTCAAACATTTATTGGGCATTTGCCGATGAATAAAAAATGAGAACAAACAGATGGTTTTAGAATAGTGGCATTGGTTCAGCCGTCAAGAAATGAAGAGGAGAGTACGGACACACAGAGCAGGGAAATGTAGCACAGACTCAGGGAGGAAGAGCCAAGTAAGGTTTTCTGGAGGACATCTGAAGTCATTCTAAAGGATAACTGGAACTGAGCATGAGATTGATGCTGGGTTAAGTAGAGGAAAATGCATGAACAAAAAGAAGGTACCAAAGGATGAGAAAGCAAAGTGTGAGCAGGGAACTGTCAAGAATTCAGGACAATTAGAACATTAAATGGAAGGCTACTTGCGCAGCCAGAAAGGAGAGCTGAGTTGAGAGAGGTCAACCAGAATCGAGCCATTCGGTGCCTTACAGCTGCATGAAGTGACTATACACAGATAGGCATTTTATGTACAGTGAGCCCTCTACATACAAACCTTCCAGTTGCAAACGTGCCTCTGATTTCAAGAAGGAACCAGAACCTGTGCCATCAACTTCAGGAGTGAGAGAAATTGCAGTTTGTCCTTATGTCTTGTATTGCTGACAATTTTTCAGCTCTATCATCTCCCACCTCCTCTCCCTCCTCCAGACAGTCACTCTTACTGCCTGTTCACTCCCTGCCCTCCCCGTGTATAAAGGCTGTTGTACTGTATTACTGTACTTTTCAAGATACACTGCTGTAAGATTAAAGATGTTCTTTTGATGTATTATTTGTATGAAAAGTATTGCAAACCTATTATAATACAGTGCTATAAAGTCGTTTATGCTTGCTGGGTACCTAGGCT
Source organism: Capricornis sumatraensis (assembly GCF_032405125.1). Lineage (NCBI taxonomy): Eukaryota > Metazoa > Chordata > Mammalia > Artiodactyla > Bovidae > Capricornis > Capricornis sumatraensis. The sequence continues at coordinate 120,374,984 of NC_091071.1, read as the reverse complement.
CACTTGGTTGGACTTATGAACAAATTCATATACTGTTCATACTGTTCATGGGGTTCTCAAGGCAAGAATACTGAAGTGGTTTACCATTCCCTCTCCAGTGGACCACATTTTGTCAGAACTCTCTAACATAACCCATCTGTCTTGGGTGGCCCTACATGGTATGGAATCAAGATTGCCAGGAGAAATATCAATGATCTCAGATATGCAGATGACACCACTATTATGGTAGAAAGTGAAGAAGACCTAAAGAGCCTCTTGATGAAAGTGTAAGAACAGAGTGGAAAAGTTGGCTTAAAGCTCAACATTCAGAAAACCAAGATCATGGTAACCAGTACCATCACTTCATGGCAAATAGATGGGGAAACAGTGGAAACAGTGGCAGACTTTATTTTCTCAGGCTCCAAAATCACGGCAGAAGGTGACTGCAGCCATGAAATTACAAGATGCCTACTCCTTGGAAGGAAAGTTATGACCAACTTAGACAGCATATTAAAAAGCAGAGACATTACTTTTCCAATAAAAGTCCGTCAAGTCAAAGCTATGGTTTTTCCAGTAGTCATGTATGGATGTGAGAGTTGGACTATAAAGAAAGCTGAGCACCGAAGAATCGATGCTTTTGAACTGTGGTTGTCGGAGAAGACTCGTGATAGTCCCTTGGACTGCAAGGAGATCCAAACAATCCATTTGAAAGGAGATCAGTCCTGAGTGTTCATTGGAAGACTGATGTTGAAGCTGAAACTGCAATACTTTGGGCACCTGATGTGAAGAGCTGACTCATTTGAAAAGATCCTGGTGCTGGAAACGATTGAAGGCGGGAGGAGAAGGAGATGACAGAGGATGAGATGGTTGGATGGCATCACTGACTCAACGGACATGAGTTTGGGTAAACTCTGGGAGTTGGTGATAGACAAGGAGGCCTGGCTTGCTGCAGTCCATGGGGTCACAAAGAGTTGGACATGACTGAGTGACTGTACTGAACTGAACTGATGAACAAAAAGGACTTATTTGAATTAAAATGGAAGGTGCAATGAAACATAGTGGGTAGAAGTTCACACCGCAGCCCAACCATCTTTATCCTCTTAAGAAAGCAAAGGAATTACTAATGATTATTGAATGAATTTTTTGGAATGGAAATTGGTAAAACAGTAAGAGTTGTACATTACAAAATGAATGTATTCATTTCCATTCCCTCTCTGCTCTAAATACTGGGATCCTTAGTTAAACAAGACTAAGAGACATGTCCAGGCTGCCTGCAATTCCTTTATCTCTTGTTTTCTGCCTTGTTAACTCTCCTCTGAGTATATCCTTTCTTGTATCTTTGATGTCTGTATATGCATGATTACTTCCTTGGGTCAGGTTTCCTTTTCTTTTTCTTTTTTTTTTTTTTTAATCATTTGCCAATAAAAATTGGTCTATCTGTAGATAAGGGCATGAAATGAACTCTTCAAATTTACTAACTCAGCAATTTATGCTCTCTTTTTCCTCTTTAATATTTTATTATAGACAATTTTAAAAATACACAAAATTAGACTACAGGAAAATGAACTGTTAAATAACCCATCACCAACCTGAATGCTCTCCCCCACCCTTGGGAGAATGAAGGATTTATTATTACTTGCAACAAGTAAGAAGCTCAGAGATTTCCCAAAGCAGCATCTTCTTGAATGTTCTTCTAACCTGAAATAAGTTTCACTGGATACTTGATTTCTACTCTTGATTCAATTAAATGTAAGCACCACATCACTGTCTTTCACTTTGTAATACTCAAGGTGGGCCCATGAGTCCACACTGAAGACCAATTCAGAGTAAGGGACCTTTTGCCACCAGACGAAGATTAGGTAGGTTCTTTAGCGCAAATAATCAGAAACCTATGGATCTCTGGCTGCATCAGTGTATCAAAGTGGAATCTAGCTAAAAATGTGGCGTGTCTTTTTGTATATCTTTGGTATTCATTCTACTTTACTAATATTTCATTTTTGTGTGTTTTACACAAGTTATGAGTCTGATGGATGGAGCCAGAGAGAGGGGTGTGGGAAGTCCTGATCCTTTATCACAGATAAGTTTGAAAAACTTGTTCTATTTCATATTATAAAATGAATGCCATAAGAAAAGAAAAGGAAAAGCTCACTCACCATTTCTGTGCTCAGTCACTCAGTTGTATCACACTCTTTTTGGCCCCATGGACTGTAGCCCTCCAAGATTCTCTGCCCATGGAATTTTCCAAGCAAGAATATGGGAGTGGGTTGCCATTGCCTTCTCCAGAAAATCTTTCTGACCCAGGGATTGAACCTATAACTCTTGGGTCTCCTGCATTGTCAGGCAGATTCTTTACCACACTGCCACCTTGGAGCCCTTAGCATTTCTAAGAGACTACTATGTGCCAGGCAGGTAAACTGGATGTTACAGTTGACTTTTACAACAGCTCTGTAAAGTGAATATTTTAATCGCTATTTTGCAGATGAAAAACCAGAGCTGGATGCAATTATGTAGATGGTGTGGGTGGGAATTCAGACTCAAATCTATACCATTCTCAAATCAATACTTTTTTAAGTACCTCCTTTCCCTCTGTTACAAAGCATAAAATTTATTGCTAAAATTGGGCTTAGCTTCTTTAAGAGATGGACATTTATTAAAATCAGGGTTCATATCACATGCCATTTTAAATCTTCATCCTTAGCACAGACCTAGAGGCAACATTGATTTTCAGTGTATTCTGGATAATCCCAGGGACAGGGGAGCCTCGTGGGCTGCCGTCTGTGGGGTCACACAGAGTCGGACACGAATGAAGTGACTTCGCAGCAGCAGCAGTAGCTGGATAATGGGTACCACCTTAGAGTTGCCCATATTAATAATGTACAGCCTTAGAGGTAACAGGCAGAACCAAGAGACCTGGATGAACAAGTAAAAACTTTTTACAAGCTGCCCGAGGCTTGTATTAGGTAAGATCTTTGGTTTGGATCCCTATCCAGAAACAATCAAACTTCAGATCACCTCTTTGTGTCTAATGGGACATTTTCTTTTTCTCTAAGATAAGTGTGTGTGTGTGTGTGTGTGTGTGTGTGTGTGTGTGTTGAGAAGAGGGAAGAGATAGAAGAAAACTAGGGTTTATTATTGCTAATATAATTTATCACTATAAACACTCAGATAGACTGTAACATCACTGGGAAACATTTTGTCACGTCATGACATCTGTCTCATCCCACCCCAGCTCATCTGTACTGTTAGGTGAATTGGATAATTGTGCACACTCCTTTTTAGATTTTAGTCATGAACACTGAACATGCTACAGTCCAGGACAACTTTCCTCATGTCTCAGATGAAGCACTGTTGATATTCTCTTGGTGCCTATTTCATTCAGAAATAATGAACATCAAAGACAGCTTGTGTCTCTGAGCTGGTTCCTACTATAAATTTTATTTTGGCACTTGCCAATGACCTGAGCAGAGTATGCCAAGTGGAACCATGGGTGGAGACAGTTTGGGAGATTGATATTTCAGACAAATTGAAATTCAGTCACTACTGTGTAGAGGTATGCTCTGAAATCCAAGAGAAACCAGTGCCCAAAACTTCTCAAGGTTCTTGCCAATGTGTCCAAGCTCCATGTCAGGGAAAAGAGTAGCACACATGGGTAGGGCAGATGCAAGGTGACCATGTAAGCTAGGAAATTTGATGTCAGGACAACTCCAGAAAAATCCATAAGCAGTTATTTTTCATTGTGACCTCCCGATCCACTTTCTTTTCTATGATCCTTAAAATCTAGTTATTTCTTTATTCTTAATAATCATAACTATGTTAACATTATCTTCAAAATGAGGCAGTGTAGCCTAGGGGGTAAATCCATAGACTTTAGGCAAGAATACCTATCACTGAGTGAGCAACTCCTAGATAGAAAACACTATACTTAAGGTAGAACATAAAAGGTAACTCCTTGAACTCCCTCTTTAATCGTAAAGGGTAGATATTATTACGAAGTTACAAATGAGGAAACAAGTCCAGGAAGGTCGCAGACTAGTGATTATGACAGAGACTGTTTTTAAACTCAAATTCGACTCAACACTAAGGTGGTATTTTGTATTATTATATTTTCCTCTAATAGAAAGAACAGTAGGCTTGATGATTTTATTCTGGTTTGAAAAATACAGGTCTAAATAGAAAAACTGAAGTTTAGTGCAGTCACTATGGAGAATAATAACAAGATTCCTTAAAAAAAAACTATAATTAGTGTTGCCATATGATCCAGCAATCCCACTCCTCAGTGTATATCTGGAGAAAACTCTAATTTGAAAAAATACATGCACCCTAATGTTTATTGCAGCATTATTTACGATAACTAAGACAAGGCAACAACATAAATGTCCATGAACAGAGGAATAGATAAGGAAGATACAGTACGTAAACACAATGGAATACTATTCAGCCATAAAAGTAATGAAATAATGCCATTTGTAGTATCATGGATGTACCTAGAGATTATCGTACTAAGTGAAGTAAGTCAGACAGAGAAATATAAATATCATGCAATATTATTTATATGTGAAATCCAAAGAATGACACAAATTAATTTATTTACAATACCAAAACAGACATGCAAACAGAAAATAAACTTATAGTTACCAAAGGTGATGGTTGGAATTAACATATACACAATACTATATATAAAGCGATAATCAACTGGGACCTACTGTATAGCACAGGGAACTATACCCAAATCTTGTAATAATAAAAAAGAAATCTGAAAACGAATATGCATATATAGATACAATTGAATCACTGTGCTGTACACCAGAAAATAATACAACCTTTTAAGTCAAGTAGACTTCAATAAAATACATTAAAAATAATTTTTAAAAGTGAAAGTTTTACACCAAACCTGAACTGTTCTAGCTGAAAATAAACTAGGGTCATTCTTTGGGAGAACATTAGCTTTAACACTTACACATGAGCTACCACCACCTCTGATTATCTCATGCAATGCAAATAAATCACCTTATCTTCTTGACTCTTTGGTATTATTTACCTCCAAAGAATAAAGGGTAAGATTAAGGCTCCTTGATGGGCAATAAATATTCTCTCCTTTCCATTGTCTGTCACTGCAGGAGATTCACAGGGAGTGAGGAGACAGAAATCCAGAGGCTTGTGGTAGCATCAGAGAAATGAGATCACAGGGACAGTGACAGAGATTAATCAAAAAGTCCTCTAACCAGGTTTCCCAAAGTGGCCTCTGCAGATCAGTGATATTGGCAAATGAGATATTTATCTAAGCAAATGGAAGAAAACTCTCTGTTTTAGAGATTCTCCCTTGCATACTCTCATGTCAAACGCTTGGATAAACTCTGTCATTAAAGAAAAGAACAAATTTTTGTTTGGTATTACCCAACATCTTGCATAATATTCATATTTATCTTAGAGTTGTGCTTTAAGAACACTATATTAAGTTTCTGCTGTAGGCTTATTAGGGCATTTAAAATGGTTCAGATTCTCGTGAGACCCAAATAACTGTGGTTTTGCAGTTTATCAGTGTCTCCCTGGGTGGACATGTATACTACTAAAACTTCAATCTAGGTGAATCAGGTTAATGAAGAAATATGTTTACCCCAAAGGAAGAAAAATACACTTATAAATAAAAATGATAAATGTTTATTAACTTTTGTCATTTTTTAACCTGTACACATCTGAAAGCATGACAAATGCCACAGGACACACAGACAGTTTTGTAAATAATTTAAGCAGGTTTACATTTACCCCCTAGAGGTTCATGGACGTGATGCTGAAAGCTCGACCTCTGTGTACCAGTGCCAAATTGAATCTCAGAGACAGAGTTTTGGGTGAAGTATAAAAGAATGGGTTTATCACTTTGCCAGGCAAAAGGGACACATAGTACTCCTGCCCTCAACACTGTGCCCCAACCTAGGGAAGTCTGGTGAGAAGTTTTATAGCAATGGTTCAAGGGTTGGGTTGCTGATAAGATTTTAGAGTGTATGCAAGGTCTATACTTCTTTAATTTGGAGTCTCATTTTCTCTGAAGAATGCTTCATCAAGTAGTTCCATTATACATTTGCTGGGGATTTTCATTCTATAAAGAGCTAAATTACGTGTGTAATTTGAGGAAGAAGCAGGACCCTGCCCCAAGCTTGCACTATTGTTTCTTGGCTGCTTCTCCTCTGTCTCTACATCCCCTCCCTTCCCTGATTAGCAACTGTTCAAATATGCCCTTTGGAACTCAGGGAAAGTCATGGAGGCTGGAGTCAAGAATGGGGGATAGAAAGTCTTTCATGCCTGGGAGGTCCACAGGATCTTACTTGGTTTTGGGCCTTCTGGCTCCCACATAACTTATAAATCCCTAAATAGAAATTAGAGACAAACAGGAGTATTATAATTTATTATTACTTCTCTGTTAACCTTAGGGAGAACTCAACTCTTTATTGAGTACCTATTAGAAACAGCGGAAAGCAAAAGGGCAACCATTAAATGACAAGCGAGCATTGTGTCTGGCAGGAAGTCACTCAACAAACAGGAAGGAACAAAAAAGAATTCTCACTTTACTGATAAGCAAAAGAATGATTAAGAGGTTTCCCAAGATTACATTTCTATGGTAGAGCTTGGATTTGATGTTGGTTTTGTCTGACTCTTTAAATCATGCCTTCACTACACCATGCTGCCAATTTAATGGGACAAATTACTTTTACTACAAATATGGGTAGGTAGCAGCCCTAGCTTGAAGGAAAAATCTGTTGGGGAAAGATCAGAGATATGCACAACAAGAAATCTGTTAAAACAGACAGGAGGCATTAGTGCCACAGAAAAACAGCTTGTATAAAAGAGAGAAATGAAAGTTTCAGCACAGGCTTGGGAATGATAGTGAGTGAGATAAGCAAAGAAGTCCTGTGTGTGTGTGTGTGTGTGTGTGTGTGTGTGTGTGTAAAGGTGTGTGCACCAGAGGCACCAACAGGGACAAGCATGAAAACAGAGTGAAACTGAGCAAGATACTGTGGGGCTCCTGGGCACAAAAGTCTGTCTGTGTTTCCTGTTTCTTGTTTGTAGAAAATAGGCTTCATTTAGCCCCCATGACCTTCCCTGAGTTCCAAAAGGCAGACTCCAATATTTGTTAATCAGAAACGGGAGAGGATAAGGAGACTAGCGAGTAGCAGCCATGAAACAATAGAACAGCCTTGGGGATGGGTCCTGATGGCTCCTCACGAAATATACATAATATCTTTGAATTTTTCTGCAGAGTAAGACCCCCACTCAGATGGAGGATTATAACTTCAGACTGAGCATCCTGTTACCTCACCACCACCCAATTGAAGAAAGTCACACATCTTGTAGCCTTACCCCCAAAATTTGTGTATAAAACCTTTTCCTTCTAGACCAGAGGGAGTTCAGGGGTTTTGAGAATGAGCCTCCTATTTTCCTTGATTAATCCTGCAATAAACCTTCCTCTACTCCAAATTTCAACATTTCAGTTTATTTGGTCTGTGTTTTGGGCACAGGAACTTTGTTCATTACAAGAACTCCAAGGGCAATGCTCCATGGACCTTTCAGATCTTGACCTCTAAATGTTGTAGGGGAGCAGAGTATGCCACCCCAAATCATGGCTCTTTGAGCTGGTCAGTTTTAAGAAATAGGAGGCAGAGGGGAAGCTCTGAAAACTGAGTAGAAGCTATCCTCCTATAAGAGACACTTGCATTTAAAAAGGGACTTTACATTATAAGCGAGTTTCCCTTGCTGCTCCAGTAAGAGAATGACTGAATGTTTAGAACTCCCACCAGTGGAGAACCACAGATTTAAACCTGTGTAACAACCTTGGTTACTGTGGCTCACCCTTGGTTACTGTGGTTTTTTCGTGGTAAACTCTCACGATTGTCCCCCTCTCAACATGTTCCTTTTGTCTTTAACTGAATTAAAGTACTTGGTTAAAGTCTTGAGCCATTTCAGGGAGTTACTGAGTTTTGGCAGCTCTCTCCCATTTATAAATGTTTAAATGTATAAATGCTTACAATATTGTTAAGCTTCTGTTTTTTTAATCCTATTAACTTATCTTTTATTGCAGGGAGATCTCAGCTAAGAACCTAAACATGTTGGAAAAAAGTTATTTTTCCTTCTCTTATAGTGTCAGAAGGCAAGGGCTGGCTCAATACCATCACTGTATATCAAATATATACAGCAGGTGCTGGATAAATACACACTAAGTGAGTGAGAAGATATGCTGAAAAGTGAGAGGGGGTTGGCTTACAGAAGACTTCATATTGCTTAGGAGATTATATCTTGTTAAAAAAGAGATATCAAGCTTAAGGTGAAGTAACTTGTGTTAAGCCCATGTCACCAAACTAAGAGATAATGGCTAACCTAATTTCGCTCTTTCCCAGGAATGCAGTTTTGACTAGTCACTGGCCAGCAGTCATTGGTCAGCACTAGAGAAGTAATTCACCTGATGGACTCCTGCTGTTCCCCAAAGAAGATGACCTTGCCTAAAACAATCCACTTTTTGCTAGTAACTTCCTCTTTTCTGCCTATAAAGTCTTCCATTCTTCACAGCTTCTCTGAGCCCCATTTGATTTGTTGGATGAGATGCTGCCCCATCCACAAATCAGTGAATAAAGTTAGTAAGTTCTTTAAAATTTACTGAGATGAATATTTTTAACACTCATATCTTTCATACTTGAGTCAGTTACTGCTCTGGAATTCACCTGGAACCCAGGAGAAAATGAGACAGAGATCAGGCAATGCCACAAGGCATGGAATGTTCTACAGTGATAGGCTGAAGTCCACTTGAGCCTTCCTGCCTCCTTGTTTGAGACAGCAGAGTTAGGAGCCTGTATCCTTTCTAGAGCCAAATTCCAATGCAATAATATGGTGCAAATAAAGCTCTGTGCATCACTGATAAACCTTGGCTAATTCTTCACCTGACCCAGCTGCATTTTCTCTTCTGTCAAATGAGGAACATGACGCTAACCTCCGGCGTGAAGACTGTGGGTCCTGAAACCACACTACTTGAGCTGATATTTTCATACTCCAACTGGGAGACATTAAGCAGGTGACTTTACCCCTCTGTGCCTCTGTTTCCTTATCTGTAAAGTAGGGTTCAACATATAGTTACAATACAGGGTTATTAGGAAGGTTAACTATGCTAACAGATCAAAAGAACAGAATTGGTTTTTGTCTTTAAGTAGTATATATACATTTTAAGCCTTCTTTGTCATTTTCTTTATTCTTATTATTGTTTCCACATGATAAGGACTCGGTTCTTAGGCTATAGTCGGTACTGAGAAAGAATGATTATTTTCTTTATTTGAAATTTTTGAGATTTTATTTTTTAAATTTTTTTCTGCACTGGAGGATAGTTGCTTTACAATGCTGGATTAGTTTCTGCTGTGCAACAAAGTAAATCAGCTACATGTATACATATATTCCCTCCTTTTTGGATTTCCTCCCCATTTAGGTCACCAAGAGCACTGAGTTCCTTGAGCTACACAATTGTTTCTCATTAGTTATCTGTTTTATAAGTAGTTGTGTTTGTATGTCTACCCTAATCTCCCATTCCATTCCACAACTTAGATGCCCACTGACAAATAAATGGATAAAGAAGATCCAGTACATGCATACAATGGAGTATTATTCAGCCATAAAAAGGAACAGCGTTGTGTCATTTGTAGAGATGTGGAAGGACCTAGAGTCTGTCACACAGAGTGAAATAAGTCAGAAACAGAAAAACAAGTATCATATATTAATGCATATATATGGAATCTAGAAAGATGGCGTAGATACACAAACAGAGAACAAATATAAGGACACCAAGGGGGAAAAGGGGGGGGGGGCGAGTGGGATGAGAAAGAATGACTTAACAAACTCATTCTTCAGGATTTTTTAATTTTCAGCATCAAATAAATCTCTTACTTTGGAGCTCTTAAAGCATTCCAGTATTAACCTGAAAAAATGATATGTGTGCCCATGGTTGCATCATCCTCCTCAGCCCATCATCAAGCTCATTTCCTCTGCATGGGGCACAGGTTTACTTAGGTGACATAAAATGCTTTTGCCTCTGTGACATCCTTTTTCATCAACATCCTTTTTATCTCTCTCTGTAGAGAGTCCCCTTAGCATTAACAACCCAATTGTCTGGGTTTTTGTATGAAATATATTGCATCCTTTAACTTGATCTGGTAGGGGTATGATTAGTTAATTGCTGTGGGCACCTGACATTTGCAAGGAAAAATGGATACCTCAGCCCTCTTTCTTCCAATGCAATGGAAAATGATTAAGGTTTGCTGGTTTCTCAGTGGGGGACAGCTGTTTTCACGTGGATATTCAGAGACTTGCAAATTCTAGATATTAAGCTGTTCTTGTCTATCTTTTTCTCTTTTGTGAAGGGATGGCAGGGGAGGGGTCAGAAAGGACAAGGGGACAAGCTATGAATAGCTTTTTTAAAAAATCTATTCTTTGTAATAAAACTGTTCATCCATATTAATTCCAGCTTCTTTGCAATGTGCATATCTGGCCACCGGCAAAAGTTATGAAATCTCTAAAGTTTCCCTTCCCTGTCCTTGTCTTTTATATTCTACATGGCCTTGCTTCTTTGACGGACACATTTTGCTCCTCTCTGTCCCCCAGAACTCATGGCCATGGTGTCAGGAATGAGAAGGAACATGCAGTTAGTACATACTTAGGTAAAAATCACCATCACTGGCATGTAGAATAAGACCTTCACCTCCTCCCCTCCCTGAGGACCTACAGGATAATGAGGCCCACAGTGTCTTTCCCTTATCATCTTTCCTGGGTCATTCGGAAATCTTTTCTGAGTGTTTTGGAAATCGGATGACCTGAAAGGTTTTTATCCAAGAAAAATGCACAGCTGCACATACAACACATAGTAATTTGTGCAGCATTTCAGGGGATATGAAGCACCTTAACACAGCATGGAGATCCTTAAGAGTCCTAAAGCAGAGTTCAGGCAAGATTTCCTTCCTGTGAGAAGGCAGGGATAGGTGGAGAAAATAGGCAGAAGAACAGGGCTTCTGTCAATATCACTGTATTCTACGTTCTTTCCCAAAACATAAAACCTAGAGTGGAGATATGTCTAAAAATTCATAGAATAGGAAGAAAGTGAATATTAATATTATCAATGTACACACAGTGCTTTTTTATCAGAGCATGCTCAGAGATAAGACACACAGTACTATACCATCATTCTGTGTTGTAACACAACCTAGTAACTCTGTGTTAAGGGAAAAAGAACAAAACAACCCAACAAAACAAAGAAACACAATGTTTGGAGAAAGCCATTTTTAACTGGAGGCCAAGCTGAAAGGTTACAGTAGGCCCATGGAAATTGATTTAGGGATACTCTTTACAATTTGTTTTTCCCCTAAGGAGTCCCTAGGTCAGAGAAGAGTGAGCCTGTAACTGTTAATTTCTGGATACACATTTTGAAGCCAGAGACATATTTGAAACTTCAGGTTTTGTCTGAACATTCCATGAGACTTGAAATTCTACTCCAGAATATATCTGCACTTTATATAAAATAACGTGCACTTCTTAACTTTTGAGTGAAGTTGGTGCCCCAGGAAAATGGGTGTTTAAAAATTGAGGTGTGGGTGTGTGTGCACATATATAAGTGTTTCCTCATTGTCATGCCTTACTTCTGCAAGGTGGATGGTGCTAAAGTTACGTTTGAAAAGCTTGGGTTCAGAGCTGAAGTTACCTTGAATGATAGATGTCTCCAAACAGCATCCGTCATCATGACAGTTGAGGGGATATGAGCAGCCAAGGGTTTTAGAATTTAAGCAAAAGTAAAAGCATAGAGCAGAACTACAAACTACAGGCCAACATAAACCACCATCTTCACAAGGAGGCCTTAGAGAGGTGGATCCCCAGGCTGGTGGGAAGCTCTGGTCTGTATTTCACTTTAGTCTATATTTAGGTATTGACCATGTTTTTTCACCAAAGGTTAAAAGCAGTCCTTAGTTTGGAAGCGGTGCTCAAAAAATATTGTAAAATGATGTGATTTCCTCCAATGAACTGGAATGAGGCTAGACTGAGAAACTGTTAGGAGCTTAGCTCCTTTCCAGGGTTTACCATGCTGTCCTCCGTGGAAAAAACACAGTACTTTGGAATCAGAAACCAGGGTTAGATCTCAGGTCAGTCACTTCATAGGTGTAAATTACTTAGCCTATATAAATCTCAGTTTCTTAAGAAATATTAATCATATAGATTATGGAGTAGATTAGCAGTGATATAAGTGAATGATAAGATCTGGTACACAGTAAACAGTCAATAGCAGTAGCTACTATTACTATTATGTTACATTAATATAAACAAATCCAATATAATATTTTGTAACATATATGAAGACTATACAGAATGTAATTTTTATACTGAATTATAATTGGACAAATTTTGAATGAAAAGAAAAACAGAGGCCAAGGAAAGGCAGTATATAGTTAATAGCTTAAAGATATAATTTATATTATATAGACTTTAAGGGTTTAGAGGAGAGCAAAAATAATTAAGACTAGAGAAGAAAGGGCTGGAACTGGACCATGGAGAAGATTTGTGTAGACAAAAGGAAGATGAAAGTTCCTGCTTCACTTAATTTAGTGAAAACTGCCAATATAAAACTTTGCAAGATATCCTTGAGCAAAGTGAGGAGAACCATTTATACCGGTTGATGGCTAATTAAGTGAAAACAGTGAGTGGGAGGAAGGAGAGACAATAGCGGCCTTCAAAGCAATACAGCTCTTTAGTGACATCCATTTGATTCATGTCAGACTTCAGGCTGTATGTGGTTATAAAACCTTTCCAAATCTCTTCTGCCAGCCAGGGTTCCTTATGGCCATCACACTGTGGTACCCACAGTCAGGAAGAACAAATCTGGAGGAATGATTGCTCTGTTTTGAATGTTATATTGTACACATCCATCAATGACAAAGTAGCATATGTACAAAACAGGGGCAGAAGATGGTGAGATGTCTGAGGAAGATAAATTATATGTTGTCAAAATAATAAAAGAAAAGAAGAGATAAGAAGACCAAGAGAACTGGGGTTGCTGTTCTCAGGTATTTCCAAAAAAAGAGAAGAAGAAGAAGATCATGATAAAGAAGGATGAACACTTTGGTTTGGGATGGTCCAACAAGCAAGCTAAGAGGAGTGTTTGGTGATTTGGAGATAGACTCAGGTACAGTGGAAGGAAGGATACCCTACTCATTACAATTTTTGCAGAAGGTAGTGAGCTATCCTGGGAAGTCATATTTCTATGCTTATAAGAAGTGGGATGAAAAAAAAAAAAAAAAAGTGGGATGGAGTAGCCAAATAGCAGGAATACATTTAGTGAATGTGGAGATCTCTACAGGTTATTCAGGTTGTAGCTGGACCACTTAACTTCAAAGGTCCCTTTTCCAGTTCTTTAGCCTTTTATAACCCGCCTTTTTTAAAAAGCAGAAATTCAGTAGAGGCCAAGGGCAGCCATCCCATTTCTATTGAAAAGACAAAGTTAAAGACTATATTTTTGCTTTAATTGATTCTAAACATCAAAGATTAGGTTGGAGCAGATAAGCAATCAAAGCCAAGGCGCTTATCTAACTGATCATTGAGCTGCTAAATGGGGTAGAAATTGTATTCTGAAGGGATTGGTTCATGGCCTTTCCTGAGCCAAGCAACTATGTCACCTCAGAAGCACCTGCCTTGGCCACTTTGGCACCTTTCACTTCATCCCAGAATTTCTCACATATGTATGTATATTGAGGGGTGAGAGGGCTATGAAGAGGGAAAAAATGGCAAATAGAAAATGGTTTACTATAAAATATAAAATACTTTAGCTTTTGCACTATAGTACATGGAGTTCTATTGAAGGCAACCTGACCAGATGATTTTCAAGATAAGACTGAAATTGGAACCACAAAGTAAATATAAAACCTGAAAAAATGGTGTGAAATTGACCTTGGCAGCTCCCCATCCAGGTCACGTCCCTTTGGTTCTTCTTTACATTGTACCCACAGCACACCTGTCATCCCTTATTTGTCTAAAGTCTTAGGAATAGTTCAGTTAGAATAGACTCCTCCAAATAATAAAAATTGAAATAAATATCAATACATCAAGAATGTATGTGTACAGCTTCTCCAAAGGCATGCATTACTTCATTTCTTATTCACAATAGCAAAGCCGTTAGGGCAGATAACATCATCCTTATTTGAGAAAAATGTGGAATGATGAGCACAAAATCCCATGGCCAGTAAGTGACAAAATCAGGAGCAGATATGTATTGATTTTTCTTCTTCTAATCTAAGTATCTTTCTACAAGACTAGATGTTAGAATGAAGTCATGTGTGTGTATGTATGTTGGGCATCTTTAAAAATTAATACATGATGATCCATAAATGACTGACAGAGCTTCAGCATTTCTCAAATTTTGATTATCTTGACCTCAAAGACAGATAATTATTTATTGTGGAGCACAATTTGTCCATCATCAAGTGTGTACTAACATCTCTGCTGCTGCTGTTTAGTTGTTAAGTTGTATCTGACTCTTCACAACCCAGTGAACTGCAGCCTGTCAGGCTCCTCTATCCATGGGATTTCCCAGGCAAGAATACTAGAGTGGGTTGCCATTTTCCTCTCCAGGGGATCTTCCTGAGCCAGGGATCTAATCTACATCTCCTGCTTGGCAGGCAGATCCTTTACCAGTGAGCCACCAGGAAAGCTTATACTAACTATCATCTCTGGATTTTACCAACTGGAGGCTAGTAGCAAACCTCCAGTTGTGACAATAGAGGATGTATATTCCAAATATTGTCAAATGTCCCCCGGAGCAAAATCACTTCCAGCTGAGAACAACTGATTAACACCAGGTATAGTGTGTTTTAAAAGAGAAGCCCAAGCTAAATTAATTGACATTGAGCACATATGTGTACACATGTGCATGCAAATATGGACAGAAGAACCTCCCAATGTCTTTCAGCTTTTTCCAGTAATCATACCTTTCCATCACAAGGAACAGAGGTGCTGTATTGGCTTCATTTCTAATGAGGGATGTGATTTGGATGGTGTGTAAAATGAGACTTTCACTGGCTATCAACTGAGGTGTTTTTATTTCCTCATATACCAAATGACATCATTTCCCCAACAAAGCCACACAACACTTAGCTATAGGAATCCAATAAGTCAAACTGAATTGTCCAACAATAGATATTTATACAGAAAACATAGAAATCTTTACCCTCGACCACATATCAACAAGGGTGAAAGCATCATTAGAGTCATACATTCTCCCCTCAAATTGATTCTGTTTCGCTTGCTCAGATATTTGTCAGATTAACTTTACTAATGAATTTCCAGTGGTTTAGTCTTTCAACTATGAAGCCACAGCCTGTGCTTAATTATAGTATTTTCTTCCTAAGTCCAGGTCATTTATCTGACCATTGACAGCTAGAAAAGATTTGCTGACATGGCATCTAAATTAATCTGTCTTATTTATAAAGGACAAAACCAAAAATGCAATGTGTGTGGACATTGGTATAGAAAAGCATACACATATATTATGCATATAGAACAGGACATAGCACTTGTCATAATTGTATTTTTATTTAAATGTATTACCAGCTCTTTTAAGCCAAAAAACATATATTGCTACTTAATATCTGGTTAATAAAACAGTGAGGGAAGAGCAACAGGAAATATCTCTATTGTAAACTCACAATTTAAGAAAGAATTTCAAATTAGCTTGATATATTAAAAGATGCTTGAACATGTGTGAGGCACTGACTTTTGTAAAGAAAGACATAAGCACTGTACAAATACATATACACACACAGGCATACATATCATATCTCCAAAACACACAACACATCAAAATTTTTTTTGAAAGCGTTAAGTCAATAGCTCAAAACCAAAGGAAACACTTTGTAATTTCCTGCCTCTCCCTGTATTTTTCATTGAATTAAACCATTGTTGAAGGAGTTTTGTGTCTCTCAGGGAACTAGTTTGTCCTAAATAAATCCCAAAACTAAAGTGCTCATTAATTCCATATATACTTATTTCCCATATGCACAAGTGTCATTATCTCCTGATTATGTTACTGAAATGCCAAGCTGAATATATCTGAAGTTTTGCATTCTGTCCATTAAGTAAAAGAATCATGTGAAAGAACTATTAAAAACCCCCAACCAAAGTAAATCAGAATGCAAAGGATGCTTCCTGAGCACCACGCTGAAAACAGAGCCTCCACAGTGGGACACATCTGCACACCTCCCAATAGCATTTATCCATTCTCATGGCAAAACACATTCGATTTCAGAAAATAAATAGATATTAATTTCCATCCAAATGCCCATTTCAATTCATTATCTAGAAAGGTAAATATTCACAGAGGTGACACCCAAGTCAATATTGACCTTGGGGGATAATAAATTTTGACATTTTCCAGAATAAACAGTTTACATAGCATGCATGCACATGTAAAATTGTACCTGGCATATTAACTATGAAAGAAAACTAATAATATCTCAAGTTTATTAACATATAGTTGTGTGTATACATATAGTTGTGTGTACACATATATATCCATGTACATATAGCATCATAAATGCTTATATTGAATTCTATTGAGAATATAGAATAGGGAGTTCCCTGGTGGTCCAGTGGTTAGAACTCAGTGCTTCCACAGCGATGGCTTGGATTTAATCTCTGGTCAGGGAACTAAGACCTTGCAAGCCATGGAGCATGGCCAAATAGATAAAGAAGAAAAATAAAGCAATAGGTCCAATTTAAACAAATAAAAGAATGGAGAGCAGGAGCATTTGGAGTTCACTCATATGTAAGTCCAGTGTAGATCTAATGCAATGTGATTTTCTAATGAATGGTGCACTAAGGAAATATGTATGCCTGTGGTGACAATAACACTCCAACCAGAACCAGAAACTAAGCCTGAATCCAGATAGGGTAAAACTGAATTTCATATGTGTATTTTCACAATGTCTAGTCACATTCATTAACATTAGGGAACACTAAGAGGGCCTCAATTCTGGAGCCAAATGTCCATTTCTCCCACAAGTGGGACATAGAGAACCAACTGTGGTTGCCAAAGGGGAGGTGGGTGGCAGAGGGATAGATTGGGAGTTTGGGGTTAGCAGATAAAAACTATTTTGTAGAGAATGAATAAACAACAAGGTCCCTCTGTATAACACAGGGAACTATATTCAATATCCATAATCGATGGTGATGAACCAGAATGGAAAATAACATGAAAGAATGTATGTATGTATTTATCTGTGTATGTGCAGTCATGTCTGATTCTCTGCGGCTCCATGGACAACAGCCCACCAAGATCCTATGTCTGTGGAATTCTCCAGGCAACAATACTGGAGTGGGTTGCAATTTCCTACTCCAGGGTCTCTTCCTAAAATAAAATTGAAAGCGTGTCTCCTGTGACAAACACCCAGGCTGGCCTTGTGGCTGCACAGCAGCCAAGTGTTGGCCACCATTGAGCCCACTACCCCCACTTTTTCTTAAAACCTTCATATGCCTCATCACTTTTGCATGAAACTGTGAACTTGGAGAGTCCTACAGTTACAGGTAAGGCAGGAGGCTTTGTGTGCTACTTGCCTGAAGAATCAGGAGAGAAGAGTAGGTTGAGTGATAGGATTTTGCATCTCCTCTCCTCATCCTGCAAAGCTGTCATCTGCGCAATTTATTTTACATAAAAATTCTACATAAGATTTAATCTTAGGAACCATAGTGTTCTCCTAAAATAAGTTTTAATATTTAAGGTCTTATTGCCTGGAGCACTCCTTCTTTTGGAGAGCTAGAACACAGCTCTGATTCATTGCCTCAGTGTGAATGACTTCGGGATACTCCATGTCCTTTCCTGATGGCTCTATGGTTCGAAGAGGAAAAGCAAAGCTTCTCTGATGGTGAGGATTCTGACCATTGAACAAATTGCTTAGCCTTTTCGAACCTAAGCAAGGAGGTCTGCTGAGAGAAGAAAATAGCTGAAAAACAGGACAGAGGAGACAGAGACCTCACAACTAAGCTAAATAATAGCTCAAGTCGAAGGGACACAAGCAGGGGAGCTAGAGAATAAAGCACAGAATCCGCTGGCCTGGCTTTCCTTGTGACTGGTGATGAAAGGAAACTGGACACAATGGGTGGTTCTCTGCCTTGTAGACTCTCTGAGGCCCATAGAGCCAGTGCTCATCATGGGACCTCATCTGTGGTGAAGAGTAATGTCATTCAGCATATGCTTGTTCAAAACCCTCCCTCCCATCCATCCCCACTGGGGGAAAGGAGGTTGGGTGCCGGATATAGGGTGAACTCTGCAGCTTACCCCAAGGACGAGAATGGATCTCAGTGTAGTCCAATCCTTATATTATTAGAATCTGTGATCTAAACATCACAAATAGGGGTTTTCTTATCAGCACCAACTTTAAAAAACAAAAATAAAAACAGAACATCCATCTGATAAAGTCTAGGAGGGCTACAGTATGATGTAGTGCTGAAACTGCTGAAATTTGTGAGGAAGGTCTCTAGGGAGAATGAGACAGGGACAGATGCGTTAAAACTGGGCTCATCTCAGGCTCCTCAAGACCACTATTTAATGGTATAAGCTTTAGAGGGTAAGAAAATCAACTTTCAGAAACAGGAAACTATTTGCTATGAAGACTTCTAGCTATGGGGGAAGTGCTGCCAGCAAAGTTAGAATAAGATGACCTGCACAAGGGGGAGAAATCTGTAGGTCTAGATTGATAAGGTTTTTCTTACCCTGGATCACAGAGAAAGACTAGCTCTGCAAGGTTGACCATCTCAACTTCAAGAGTAGCTCAACCTTAGCTTTGAGTTCAAGAAAGCAGTGGGAAGAAGCATAAGCTGGAATCAAGATTGCTGGGAGAAATATCAATATCCTCAGATATGCAGATGACACCACCCTTATGACAGAAAGTGAAGAGCTAAATAGACTCTTGATGAAAGTGAAAGAGGAGGGTGAAAAAGTTGGCTTAAAGCTCAACATTCAGAAAACTAAGATCATGGCATCGGGTCCCATCACTTCATGGGAAATAGCTGGGGAAACAGTGGAAACAGTGGAGGACTTTATTTTTGGGGGCTCCAAAATCACTGCAGATGGTGATTGCAGCCATGAAATTAAAAGATGCTTACTCCTTGGAAGGGAAGTTATGACCAACTGAAGAAACTAAGCCACCACATTTTGTTAAAGAAGACTCCATTTTAGAGTTCTGAGGAAAGAGTCTTTGGAAATCCCCTGACATCACCCCACCACCTGCGAGATAATTAGATCCCAGATCAGGATCTCCTGACTTTACGTTCAGGACTTATGACCTGCCCGGGAAACTCGAATTAAGCCTGGGAAATGGGAACCAATTAGAACCCAACACCTAACCCCTCCACAGAAGGTAACCAATTAGACATCTCCCAACCCGAAAACTCCCGTTTTTCAAATTTTTCGCGTGCGAATACCCTATATAAGCAATGTAACCCAGAGCTCGGGGCTCCTCTCCTTAGCCGCTGCGTCGATAACAGTGGGAGCCGCAGCTCGAGCTTGGTAATAAAAACTTTCTTGCTTTTGCATTGGATATCAGCTTCCTGGTGGTCATTGGGAGATTTTGTGACTTGGGGACAACACAACCTGGATAGCATATTAAAAAGCAGAGACATTACTTTGCCAACAAAGGTCCGTCTAGTCAAGGCTATGGTTTTTCCAGTGGTCATGTATGGATGTGAGAGTTGGGCTGTGAAGAAAGCTGAGCACCAAAGAATTGATGCTTTTGAACTGTGGTGTTGGAGAAGACTCTTGAGAGTCCCTTGGACTGCAAGGAGATTCAACCATTCCATCCTAAAGGAGATCATTCCTGGGTGTTCATTGGAAGATCTGGTGCTGAAGCTGAAACTCCAATACTTTGGCCACCTCATGCAAAGAGTTGACTCATTGGAAAAGACCCTGATGCTGGGAGGGGTTGGGGGCAAGAGGAGAAGGGAACGACAGAGGATGAGATGGCTGGATGGCGTCACCAACTCTATGGATGTAAGTTTGCGTAAATTCCAGGAGTTGATGATAGACAGGGAGGCCTGGCATGCTGTGATTCATGGGGTCGCAAAGAGTCGAACAAGACTGAGCGACTGAACTGAATTGAGTGTGTAAAAAAGATATGGACTCTGGTGTCAGGGAAATATGGGTTATCATCCTAGTGTGACCACATGAAACTTATTTGATCATGGGTAAATCACCTGACTGTCCAAGCTGACTCATGTTTGTCCTAGAATGGGGAGGATGATAACTATTGCATCAGACTGTGGGGAGGAATAGAATGAGCCCATCAGGTACAACCATTGGGATGAAGTGTATCTTTGGAAGCTCTGCTCAGGAAGAAACACATCATTTAACTTTATCTCTCATCTCTAATGTTAGGACCTTCTGATCTGGTGAATTAAATCTGGTGATTTCATTTCTTGTGACTGTTGAACAGTTCCTGATTGTTGTAGAAGGAGAAGCATTAATCTCTCCTTTAATATCCTGGTAATCTCAGCCTGCTTCCAATTTTCTTTAAAAAACAAAGAAACAAACAAAAAAACCCTGCCCTCATTGACCCCAATCCTGTAACTTGAAAGAGCTCATTTACTCACAGGTAAGCTCCATGGATGTGGAGTATGTTGCCAGGTGACTGCCATGGGGTGGGACACAGACTCAGAGTGAAGCTGAGAAGACTTCTTACCCACAGCCCCTCCCAAAGTTCCATTTCTGTCCATCAAGTAGGCTTGTGGGTTTCCTTTCCTCATGTGAATCTATAAGCTCTTCTCACCTCCCATTATTGATTAATTATAATTTGCAGCTCACAGACCAATCACATTTCATGGGAAAGGAAGCTACCTGTTCCTAAATGAGAGGTAAGACAGGGAAGTTGTACTTCTTCATACAGGAATCCTAGAAGGCATAAATAGAGATAAAGAGCCAGAAAGCTTAGACTTGTGCCCCTGGGTGTATGCAGCCCTTTGTCATGGGTTAAGTAAATCAATTTTGCTCATCAATTTTTAACCAGAGATTGTGGGAAAATATTTTTCCTGTAATTTACACATGGATGCAATATGGAATGAAATGCAGATTTGTCTGAGTGTTTAAGAAAAAATTCAAGAAATTACATGCTTCGGCAGCCACGTGAAGCTAATCTCTCAGACTCCCCTGGGTTCTGTGCACTCTTTTTTTTTTTTCCCCTGGCAAGCAGCACTTCAGTGGCAAAGTTTAAAGAGCATTAGTCTTGGCTGTAAAACAACCAAAAAATCACTAAACATTAAATGAAACAGGCAGAGTGAAAGAAGGGAGACTGAAAGGGGAGAGGGGGGTAGAGAAGAGAGGAAGGGATAGGAGTAGAAGACTGTGGGGAAGGGCGGGAGGAGAGTGGAAGGAAGAAAGGAAGGGCATTGCAAAGGTGGCAAATTAAGCGTGAAGGGGAAGAAATGCTGAAGATAATGAAGCAGAGAGAAAAGACTCGTGAAGAGAAGAGAGGTGCTTAATACACTGAACAAGACTAGAGTGGAGGATCCCACTGCTATGGCTTTGATTTGAAGAGATACTGTTATTTTTTGTTGTTGTTGTTTTGGGGTTATATGGACCCCAATCCAATTCTCCCTCCATCAGTTGATTTTCAATAGGAATAGGCTTTCATGACTATACAGAGAAATAAATGCACAGTAGGCATTTCATAAGTACTTTTGGATGAATGAATGACGCACTTGAAGATGGATTAGCATTTATAATTCATCAGGTGTTGTAGTAGCACCCAATTTTAACCCAACATTTACAAGAACAGAAGAACACTTGAACTAAAGATTCACTGGAAGGAGGCTTCAGCAGTAGCCAGAAGGAAAGTACAGCTCTCCTGACCAGCAGATTTAACTTCCATCTGCTCAAGTCTCCTACAAATGGAGAGCTTAGGCTATTAGGAATACTATATATATTCCTGCTCAGGTTCACTGATTCTTTTCTCAAGGTCTGTTCAAGGATGCTTCTCCCCTAATACTGACATCTTCTGCCAGGGTTTTCTGGAGATGGTGTGCTCTTTTCTTTTCTAGGGGCAGCTCTTTTCTCCACTTCCTTAATGAGGTTTGTAGTAAGCATTTCAGTGACCAAAACCCAGAAGCAGAGATCATACCTGATTGCACCTTGAAGGGGACCAAGTGGGCTTTTCCAAGTGCAGTAGGTATTAGATCTCTGTCAGGACTGCCCTCAGAAAAGTCCTTGATGGGAGGTCACGTTTGGTGACTCTGCCTACGTATTTAGCAAGGCAGCATGAGGAACCCAGGTGGCCTTGGGTCTCTGTCACGTGGAGACCAATTCTACCCACAGTCCCTCCTACCCTTTGCCTTGGCAATTACTTAGCTCTCTGATGAAGAAAGAGTGAGCCCTTCCAACTCTGCTTGGGAATGGAAATGTTCTTGTCTTTGCCCGATTACTATTGTAACTGATTTTGAGAGCATCCATGTCAGGATTCATTAACAATTATAAAAACAAGTCATGTGTGTTTTATACAGAGTAATTCATGTTATACTGACACTACAAGGCTCATGTTAGTATCCATAGGAAATCCTGAGTGAGAGTCACATTGACCCAGAACTGTGGGACCTGTTCCCCTTCTACTGTCCTTTATCACCTCCCAATTTCCCACCTGTAGCACTTTCACCCTTGCAATACAGAGGGTCAGCCTGGGCAAAATCAGGAAGTGGGTGACACTTGTCTCGGACATTCTGAACATCCTTCCTGTTTTCCCTTCCCCAGCTCAGATCATCCTCTCCCCTTCCTTCAGACACTGGGCTCTATCTCTTCTAGAAATGTTGCTTCTGTTTCTCTTAGTCAAGTGGAGTTCAGCACAGATTTAAATTCTTATATTTGCTCTCCCATTGAGGCTCTGTGTTTTAAGGCTTCTCTATGAAACCGAAGGCTTTATTTCATATCTACCAATTCAGGGACCAATGGAGTTAGTAGAAGAGTTGTTTGCAGACAGATGGGTCGGGGTATTGGGATTCAGTGGGCTTTCCCAAGTGCAGTGGGTGGTACATCTCTGTCAGGACTGCTCTTAGAATAGGCTTTGATGGGAGGTTTCACATTTGGTGACTATGCCTACATATTTAGCAAGGCAGCATCAGAATGCAACAGATATTTTTCTCCCCTCTTTTCACATTTTAATATAATCAGGGAAAAGCCAATGGTATTACCCAAAATACTTGGCCACATGACAGAGAGGAGGACTGGGGAAGAGAGGAAGGATGGCAGAGGAGAGGGGACTGAACACATACATTCAAAAAACAGTGGCCTAGACTAACACCTACAAGCATCTGTTTGTTAAGCAAACCTCTTTAGACTGCTATTTGCCTCGGACTGTCTTCAGAAGGATGTATCGGCTTCCAAAGGTGGATAGTTAAAAATAATATACACCACAAGGGATGTTTTGGCATTTTCCTTCATTTTCTTTCTATCTTCAAAATTGATGTTGTCATCCTTTAAAACTCAATCAATTCAGCTGATCCAACGAACAGATGGGATTAATCAACCCCCCAGAATATGCACAAAAGCAATTAGAAATGTAGAGATGTGGAATTTATGCCAGCAAATCAATTACCAATGATGGCAAATCAACCTGGTGCACCCAACTTCCCCGGTTTCTCCTTCCCTAGAGCAGCCACTGATAGTAGTTATGATCCCTGGTTTACCTCCCTACCAGAGGGGGATGAGAAGGTGGGGGATTGAGGTTTAATTGCTGCTTGCTTAATGACTAGTTCTCACTCTGCTGACAAAAACCAGCATAATTTACAGACTACAAGATGCATCAGGATGATGGATACAGACAGCATGTGCTATATGGTGTCATGCAAATATGAAATATACTGCACTGAGAATATGGTCGTTTGGTATTCACTGAGAAGAACTTCATTTCAGAGAACTGAGCACCTTTTCTAGTACCTACAGTTCTCATTTGTCAAAAACAACGGAAGCTGCAATAAAATACATTTTAACCACAAATCTGTGCCTTCTGTGAGTTTACTTGCTAATAGATTCCTTGGTTTTGAATTTACTTGGCTCATGATTTTCTTTCTGATTCTTTATGACCTTTGCAGGTTCTGAAACTTTCCTCCTTAGGCCCTTATTAATTATCACCTGTGTTATTGTAATAAACTCTTCACTGGTTTTCTTATGACTAGCCTTCGCTCATTTTAATTTTTCCTTTACACAGTGATTTTTTAAACACAAAAATCTGATTATGTATTATTTAATTACATGTTCAAAATATTTTGATGACCCTCTATAGTTTTCGCAGTAAAAATCAAAGACTCCCATGTTTACCTACTTGTCTAGATTTTTCTTCTATCTGTAGGCCTATGAGTCACTTGTGCAAGTAATCACTACAACACAAAAAGCCTCTAATACCTCCCTTCCTTTCCCCAGCTGGGAAGTCTGACTCTAAGTCTTGACTTATATTCTGTTTCCCTCAGAGAGCCTGCATCAATGCCCCAGCCAGTTTGAGATGCTCACCTGTGCTTACCTTTGTTATAGCATTTATCACTTTGATGTGATTAAGCATTTACTTTGCTGGCTGCTCATGTATAAAGTTCCTTGAGGTCATGGCCTCTATCTTTTAATGCATATTTATTCCTCCAGCTTCATAGAACAACTTGACTTTAACAAAGAGAACTTTTTGTTGGGACTCATTTCTTCAACAAAATTTTTCAAATGAGTAACATACACAAACTCTTAACGCTTAAATCTTCTCCCAACCGCAGCATAAGAAGATGATATCAGAGACTCAAGATTATGTTATCAGGGCAGTATTGTAGGTTGGTAATTAGATAAGATCTTTCCAGTAGTTTATGACTAAAACCCCATTAAATAGAATCTAAACTTTTCTTCTTTATACTGAACACTGAGTTATGAAGAAGGATTTTTATATCAATATATATCTGTGTATTTTCAGACTATACAGAAAACACTCATTAAAACTGCAAAAGCAAGTTAATAAAATTAGCTCAAACTTGGTTTTAAGGTCAAAGAATGGGAAGATGTTCTCTTTTAGGAACAAAGAGCTATCTGACACAGAAATAAGATCATGTCAGCAATGAACTCATGGAAATGTGCAGCCTTGTGTAAATGCAGAAGCCCACTCTTCAGCTCCAAACCCAACCAAATGATCTAAATTTCCGCTCTTTCACTTAAAAGCTGCATATTTAACATCTTAACAGTTCCAAAACTAGAATAAGTAATACTTTTTATCTGAAAAAACAAACAAGCAAACATAAACCTATGCATTTCAAAAGACTCTAGCAGTGGGACCATAGAAAGATTTTGGTTTAGAAATGAAAAATTTTAGTTGGAACCCATTCATTTCTTCTCTCATCCATATGTTTTAGGCATTGACTATAGATATTCAGATAAAATATGATAATCAGGGAAATGCACATTTATTTGGGGAGACAAGGACTGGAAATGCTATGGAAACATAGTAGTAATATACAGGGACATTTGACCTAGACTGGGGAAAGTGTGTATATTTTCCGGGGAAGGAGATGGAGAAAATGATAGAAGATAAAAAATGTGAAAGGATATTCTCAACCAAGTAGACAGACATATGCCAATAAACACACAAAAAAACATGAGAAAGCATGGTTTGCCTGTAGAATACAGAATTCCAGAAACTGGAAATTATACAATATAGGAGGAGTCATTTGGATGAAATTTATAGTATTAGGCAGAGCCTGTTCAGGATCAGCCCAACACTGAGAAAGGAAGCTTATACCTGCTATTTAATTAATAGTTTTGTCTGACATCTATTGACTTATAAGACATGATACCAACAGAGATATCTTTTAATGGTATTGTGTATGTATGTGTGTTTGCACACACATCACATCTTCAAGGCTATATCCTTTCCTTATCAAGTTTTAACCTGAAACTTGTAAAAGAAAAACAGAACATCTGGTGTTCATCCACATATAAGGCTTCCAGTCTTTGACTATTGCAATGTCTGGCATCTTGCATCAAATGTAGATTAAGGTAGAGCTCAGGAGCTGGTTCTGGTGGAAAGAGCTGCCTCCACGGTCTTTGTTATGAATAGAGCTGCAGAGTCTAACTACAGAGATACCAAGGCAACTTTCTTCAGATGCACACACAGAGACCCCATCAGAATGCATGGGGATTGATTTCATATCTTGTAAAAAGTCTGATCTTTGGAGATAGACAGATACAGGTCCAGATCCTGATTTTTTTCATTCCTTGAGTTTATGATCTTGGGAAAATTATTAACGTCTGTTAACCTTACACCCCACTCCAGCACTCTTGCCTGGAAAATCCCATGGATGGAGGAGCCTGGAAGGCTGCAGTCCATAGGGTCACTGAGGGTCGGACACAACTGAGCGACTTCACTTTCACTTTTCATTTCATGCATTGGAGAAGGAAATGGCAACCCACTCCAATGTTCTTGCCTGGAGAATCCCAGGGACAGGGGAGCCTGGTGGGCTGCCGTCTATGGGGTCGCAGAGTCGGACACAACTGAAGCGACTTAGCAGCAGCAGCAACCTTAAATTTACTCATCTGTAAACTGGATTTAATAAAGTCTACCTAGCTGTGCTTCCTTGCCAAATTGCATGAACACAGCACATGGATTGGGAGATACTAAGTCCATAGCGACTAGCAGCTAGTAGGAATTAAAACTCTATTATGTTGTTATTCTAAGTATAATTGCTTAACAGTTTTGAGTACTATCATCCCAGAAGTGTCTAATGAGAACCCTGAAACTTCAAAATAAAGCCTTTTTGAGTGAATGATATTTGTACTCTAACCTTTCAGGTAACTAGACCATCTCCCCACTGTCCTACATGACAAGGATAATTAGGCTTGTATATATATATAGGTCATATTTCAGCAGAGTTCTGGCATACAAGATAAAGAGCTTTTTGTTAACCAACTAAAACAAAAATTTTAGGAACATTTTTAATGATATCACATTATTTTGTTTTGTAACAGATGGGCACGCACTGAAAAATAAAGCAATCTAGTAAAGGCAAACTGGGTCCCATTAAAGAAAGGAAAGGCAAGGGAAGCTGGGAAAAGAAAAGTGCAATTTAGAGGACAGTCAGTCATTCATTAGAATAAGAATAAGATGTGGGGGTGAGTTAAGGTGATTCTTACAGAAACTGACTTTTTAAAAGTATATACCCTTGTATGATAATTGCTAGTGCAGGTTTTCTGTTTTCCAATTGTGGAAATATGAATCTGGTTTGGAGACGGGGATAATGTGAAGAGAAAGGGAAAAGAATTCATCTGGATAGTCAAAGACCAGCCCATTCAACCACAGGAAAATCTTCAGGACTCTTGCAAGGGAGCAAATGTTTCTTTCACTTCTGATGACTGCAATGTAAATGCCACAAAAAAGTAAATGACAAACACTCTCCTGCTAAAAAGAATCTAGTCTTTGTTTATTTATAATATTATGTATTGATTGGGTTTGTGCATAAGCTTCAGAAAACTCAAAGTACGGTGCGTCTCTTTATTTGAAGATCTTTGGGAATATGATTGACACCTTCCCATATTTTCGATAAAGTTCTGCCTGTGATGAAAGTAGTAAAGAGTTTCTATTTCTCTCTCCTGGCTGTTATCTGTGTGGCCCTAATATGTAGCAACAAAGAGAAAAGATGCTTAGAGATCATTCAAGTGACTGGTCAGAATTAAGGCTCTTTATAATCAAATAACATCCAATTATTGTAACATAAGGTGAACAGTGACCCTAAAAGTGTCCCCTGCATTCCTCTTGTCTTCTGAATGCAAGCATGTCTTTTAACATATCTGTTTGAAGAATTCCCTCTGTAAAATTTGAGCTGCTATTCTATTTGGGAGTAGATACATATCTCAGTTGCTATTTTACAGCTGAGCTGTGAGAACAGAAATGATGCATCACCTGATGGGAGTTTGGCATCTTAGCTGTGGCATAACTAGGGCTAGAACTTCTGTCATTTCAAAATCCTAGTTTCATTCTAACCAACTATCAAGTCACGTCATTTCTTCTTATGTCAAAGGAGCTGATATTATATGTAAAATGTTTTTTTCATTTAACACTGGCTTATCATATTTACATTTGAAATTAACTAATTCCCTCAGGGTAAACCCAAAGGAAGTAATGTAGCTGTTTAATATCCTGAAAATCCGAAATGGGGGAATTTCCAGAGTTTTTATTACTGGTTGGTAATTACGTTCTCTGCACAGATTCATATTATCTATACTGTAGCTGGCCTTCTAACCTGAGTTTATTTTAATTTTGTTTACTTAGAATCCCAGGGATGGGGAAGCCTGGTGGGCTGCCATCTCTGGGGTCTCACAGAGTCAGACACGACTGAAGTGACTTAGCAGTAGCAGGAGCAGCAGCATAAGACCTATAATTGGGCAAGAATTCATTTTTCCCTTGTACCTAAATGCCCAAGTTTCGGTCAGATTATGAGAAAACTAAATACACACAAACAGCACCAACAATAATAAATTGTTGCCAGAAGATTAGAAACAATTAAAAGTTGTTTTTAGTTGAACAAAGTTCACAAGTATCCCAAGTTTACCATCTTGTGTAAATAATCCATTTCCAAGAGTACTGTCACAAATGACTTGAAGTATTATTTCAAAATATAGAAATAATAATCCTGGGGGGAAATCCTCCAAATTATCTATAAACTTACAAAAATTGACAATTTAAAAGATTTCTCTTTGTCAATATATGCATATAAATGTTAATAGGCTGTAGCTAAAAAATAAACAAAAGCACTATAAAAAATGGATTAAGTATGTGGACAACAGAAGTCTGGAAGAATTGTGGAATGTTATTTTATTTTATTTTTTTTCCTTAGAGGTTCTGCATCACAGGTTTGGAAGACCACCAGAACTGAATTCAAAGTAATTTTCTGCTGCTATTCTATTTTTCACTGAATTAATACATTTTGTTTGGCAAAATAAAAACATTTAACATTACTATTTAAGAACACTAATCCCCATATATTTAGCAAGCAGCATGCATTCAACTGAAATGCTGATTGGAAATAGGGAAATTACACTGTCAGTGATGAAATACTAAAGCTCATTATCACAAGGTTTTATTTTAAATGCCTAGAATTAGCTTTATTGCTGCATCAGTAATGATAAGCATGAGCCTTAAGTCATACCATTTAGGTTTTATGAACATTATTGTAACATTAACTATAATTCAGTTAATTTACAGAAAAACTCATCCTATGCTTTTTTTTTCCCTTGCTCTTAAGATGCTACATAAGGAAGCCCAAACCGTATTTCTCTAGAGCATGTTCTATTTATTTCACCCTTATTCCTCATTTTTTCTTCATAGATCTTCAAAATATTAACTGTTTTCAGATAGCTGTATGTGCTAGAGGAAAAGCACAGCTATTTTACTGCCACACCTTGCATCATTAGGACAATACTGACCTCTAGTGTTCTAGGAGTTAGAGAAAGAAAGCACCATGCCTAACTTCCTCTTACTGAATCACTTAGATGTTTTTCTACAGCACCATGGGAACAATTTTACTTACAAAAGAAAAAAAAGGGGGGGGGGGAGCAGGAGGATGTGGGGAGAAGAGGAGGAGAAAGAGGAGAGAAATTAGATTTCACCCTGTCCTTACCTATTCTCTGAAATAATTTCTGAACTAAGGCCTTTTGCTTCCTTCCCTTTAAAGAGGCTGACCTCTTCAGTATACCTTTGAAATACAGATTTTATAACAAAAATCCTTATAATCCATTTCCACTAACTATCAATTTCAGAGCCCCAAAACTTCCAATCACAGATAGGAGCACTGGGTCAGCTTTGGATCATTATCAGTAAACATTTTCCAATTGTTTTCCCTTGAGGTACTGAGTATCTCTTTCTTAAGGACCTTTTGGATTAAGAGGGTGGAAAGTGAGGTAGAGAAACTTGTAAGTAGTAAGTGGCCTTCCTACTCTTCTCTAATAGTGATGGTTCACACCACAAAAATAAGAAAAAAGTATCAGAACAGTTTGAATTTGGTTAGATATTACTGAGGTTCATGATTAAGTTAGTAGATAAGGCAGGAAACCTAGAACCTTGAGGAAACTTAATAAACCATCTTTGGAAACAACACAGATGGCTTAATTGCATTATTTCTTCATTTAGGAGTTTCCGGAGCTGGAAAAACTTCCCTTTCTCTGCCTAGAGAGGCAGCTGAGCAATTGAGCTTGCACCTCTGATGGCTCCAGCTATTTATTCAAGTTTGACGAGCTGAGTTCTTTAAATACACAGTGCAGGTGGCGGATCCCCAGGTGTCCAGCTTTCCTGCCTATTAAATTAAATGCCCCGCACTTGCCGAGGTTAGAGCTTGGATGGCAGAGTGTACACTTAGTGCATACTCATTATGTGTTCTTTGGCACAAAGATTTTGGGGGTGGAGTGTGCATCAAAGCTCTTTCTCCTATAACAGGGGCAGCCATTGGTCTTGTGGTCTGACTACATCGGCCCATGACTTTTAGGCCAAAACTCCCAACCGTATTAAACAGATGACCATTGGTTGTAGGTTATCCCAACTGGAGCCTTCTGCCTAGGGGAGAGCTGAAAGCCATGGATCGGGAGGCACAGGGCATACTGCAAATCGGAGCGAGGCAGCCGCATTCAGAAAGGAACCGCTGTCACCGAGTGCAGTGGCTGGGAGCGACTCTGTGTCTGGAAGATCAGCCCCCATTCCTACAGCCAGAATTGGGGACCCTTCCCGGGAGGAGCTCTGGTTGAGATCAGGCAGGTAGAGAACTCGGAGCTGGCGGGAGGCTGAGGCAAGAAAATCTTCCCTTCATCCCCGAACTTTCCGATTCGGGAAGAAGGGCAGAAAATCCAGAGGGGCTGGCTCCTTCGAGCTCTGCTAACTTTTGGGATGGTTAGAGAGATAGAAACACACCAATCAGCATTTTCCTCCTTTTCCTCTGCTCAGAGCAGACACAATTGAACACCCTTGGACAGTTGAGTGTCTTTCCAAACGCCAGGGTCTCGCACCTCACCTACCCGCCCCAAGCTCCTGGTACTCACAATTTGCCGCTGTTAATCCTAAATGCCACAAGCCGGAAAAGAACAAAGTGAAAACGCTGGTCAGCCGTGGTCCAGAATCCATTTCCCCCGAGTAAGAGGTCCCTCCCAATCGAATTCCAAATTCGCAGGCGCCAGCCGCGGCTTCTTCTTTCTCTCTCTCTCTCTTCTCCTCTGCACAGTCTGACCCCCACCCTCCCCCCCGTGGAGAGGCACTCGAGGTTTCACTCCATCCCTTGTCCAAACGCTCTACTGGAAACCGTGGTGGGGGTTTCTTTGGAGGTGCAGATGGAGCTACTGTCCCCGCAACTGCCGCTGGCTTGCACTTCCCTTCCTCGCTCGCCTCTTCCTCCTCGTCCCCCCTTCTTAAAGGTGCAAACCCGACCCAAAGCCACAACAGGCGCCGAGCTCGCTGGACAGCCGAACGCACCTCGCTAGCCACTAGAGCTGGAATCAGCACCCGGGCGGCGGACAGCTCCTTATAGGCGAATGGGGCGCGCGGCGCCGCCCCCGGCCAGGCCCGCCCGGCTCTCTCCTATAAGAGAAGCCTGGGCGGGTCTTCGCCCCGCTTCGGCGCGTTCCACCCCGACCGCCCGCCGCCTCGGTGCGCGCAGGCTACCTGGAGGGGACCGGGGAGGGACCGCACATCTTCATCTCTGCCTCGGTCTCTCTGGTTCCCCTCCTTCCCTGCCCCCCAATGTGGGGGATGCTTAAAAGCACTGAAATTTAAACCAGGTTTTCGAAGAACGTTACTAAAGGGATACTAACAGGAGTTGGAAGACAGAACGCATTAGCAAGAGGGAATTGCCTTTGGAAAGCTTGACAACGAGACGGTTTTCTTTCTTTCTTTTCTTTCTTTTTTTTTTTTTTTTAAGAGGCGAGGGAAGACTTGAATTATTGAATTACGCGATTGAATTTGCCCCGGGTTTGTTCTCTAGAATGGAAGGCTGACTGGCATTGGTAATATTGGGATTTCTGATATAGCGGTTTAACGTGGTCCCAACCCCGCACCCAGCTCCCATCTCCCGTGGCTCATCCTTTGACGGCGGACCAGGTCTGCGTGTCCCTCCTCGCTGTTGGCACGTATCTTTGGGCAAGTACCACAAGGTGTTTGGTGATTTCGGTTCCGGAGCCCAGGAGGTTCCTGGCATCTGAGAGAGAGGGGAAGACAGATCGGGTGTGGTAGATGAGAGTCAGGGTAGGGGTCCTAGTTGACTCATAGGATTCTAGATCTTAAAGCTTCTCTGGATAGGATTTAAATTTAAAAAGATGGGAAAATAGTAGTTTTGGTTTCTTCCTAAAGGCCCCCTATTAGAAACCCTGGTTTTATCTTTGACTTCTAGTTTACAACTGGGGTTTCTCCTGCTTGCCATAAATCAGCTTATTTTATTTTTATTGGAAGCCGTCAGAAAACTGTCAAACCTTAACAAAATGAGGAGCCATAATGATTTCTACTTGAGCTTATAATCACATTAGCGATGGAGTCACTTCAGAGGAAGTTGATGTCTCCTTTTTCCTACCCCTCCCCCACCATTTCCCTCAGCAATAACAAATATGCAGACTTATTTTACACAGTTGATTCCTGACAACCCTCGGTTCTCAGCCGCCAGCTGCACAGCTACGGCAGGTTGAGCTGGGACTCAAGCAGCTTCTGCATGAATCCTGAAGTTAGCCTTGTGCTTTTGGTTAGAGCTGGACTCACATCATTGGAATATTAATCTATAGTTGAATGAGAATTGGGTTAGCGACACCCTTACTTTATTATAGGGAGAAGAATTCCGAGGTCCTCTCATTTGTAAGTAAATGATCCTCTTGTCTCTAAGCTTCTACCTGAAAATAATTGTGTTAGTTTTTAGATTTTTGGACAACCAGAACACTTCTTCAGGACAGACTGCAGTTGTGGGAGAAAGGCCATGACCAGGAGATCATAAAATACCAAAGAGGAAGAGATCCAAGAAGCTGTTCAGTTGGCAGGGGTCTGAGTGAGGAGGGGGCTGGGTTTCTAAGTCTAGAAGCATGGGTTTGTCTTCTATTGAAATCCAGGATTCCAGGTTTAAAAACACCTATGTGCCTAGCTTAAGCATACTATAGTCTAGAAAAACGAGGAACTATTGTCCAGATTTGCATGTTCTTTAATATTTATATGACCTTAAAATAAATAAAAGGGTAAAAATATATTTTAAGTCCCTTCTGTATTTTTGCCTGATCCCATATTTAGAAGTAAACACTTCCCTTCCTGTTCACTGTTTTTATATTTTAGAAAACATATTTACATTGCTGAACAATATATAGTATTGCTTAGATTGTCTTCAGCCAGTACATAAATGGCATCATACTTTTCCATTTTGTACCTTGCAATTTACTCAACAACTCACATTTTATATATGTATATATATATATATACATGCACATATATATTTAATTTATACATTTCAATACAAGTAGTTATAATTATTTCAACTGCTATATTTTATTTTATGAACATGCCACAATTTATTCCTTAACTTGTCTGTTAATGAATCTATAGATTATTTCCAGGTTTTTCTCAATATAAACTATGCAATCTGATATTGGTCTCTTCGTATTTCTCAATTATGTGCTTAAAAGTAAGATTTCTGGATTGTAGGAAATGCTTATCTTCAACTTTAGTAGGTATTGCTAATTGTTTTATAAAATGTTGCCAATTCTTACTCCCCTCCCCACCAGCAGTGAGTGAGATTTACCCAGCTCCACATCTTTACCAACATTTCAAGACCTCTCTTTTTATAAATGAGAAAATACTACCAGAGAATACAGTTCTTTGTTCACTGAGTTTAATGCTCCACTACACCTTTACACCTCTCCTACCTTCTACCCTTACCTTTTATACCTCTCTAAAAATAGTTAAATGTTTCAAAAGTTATGGAAGATGTTGCTCTATTTTCTGACAGCATGACTGAAATCTATCTGTGTCAGTAAAATGTGCTTGGAATATACACTGAAAGGCAATCAGGGAAAATTTTTACATGAAGCCCTGAAACTGTGAATGATCTTCAAGTTATTAGTAAATATTGGAACTCTGCATTTAATAGTCCATATGCAGACTTAGTATATAAATTGCACCTCATTTTAAATCCTATTTACAGTTGTGGCTTTTTTCTCTTTTTCAAACACACCTGTTCTCAGAGCAAATTTGAGCCTTAAACAGCAGACATTTGTCTAAGATTTGTTAACATTTCAGTAAGAATACGGCAGCTCTGGATGTAGCAGGGATAAACAGCTGTTCTTCTCTGACAATAGTGTAAACAATGCCATCTTCTGGGGGCATTTTGCCAACAAGTTTTTATAAGCCCTAGAATATTAATCACTATCAAAAGTGCAGCCAGATTGATATTTACCTACTAAAATTCTTTTGTAAACCTTTTAGTCTGATAAATCCACCTTTTGAGTGGTGGAATAGAAGCTAAGTAATCTCCCTTTCCCCCCTGTAGCTTTGTATAGAAGAATAAGTCATACTTGCAAAACACTTTGTTTTGAAGAGGGTTAGAAATTCTGCATAGTTAGAGCAGATTGATTGGTAATGGGGAATGGGGAAAAACAAGTAACTAAAATCCTCAGATGTGTGCATTTTAAAATGATAAATCTGAACATCTCAAGACAAACATATCTGAAATCTTTAAAAAGGGATAAAGTGGATGGGATTGGGTTTTCCTGTCCTTTTAATTTTCCCTTTGAGTGTTCCTACTTTTCCCTTAAGAGAGTAGAAGGGAAATAGTCATTTGTCAACTGGACTCTTAGCTTCTGAATATTCAGCAAGTTATGTAAATCACTGATTTTGTAATCCTTCTGTGAAACATATGGAAGGTGTGTTTTGTCATCTCCATTTTATAGATGTGCTCTTAAGAGGAGATAGATACTGACACATTAAATATCATGCAGACTTAATGGTCTCACACCATATAACACTTGAAAATTAAAACCTCCTCTCATATTTCCTTTATCTTTACAAATACAAAGTGAAAGTTTTAGTTGTTCAATCGTGTCAGACTCTTTGCTACTCCATAGGCTCTAGCCCGCCAGACTCTTCGTCCATGGAACCCTTCAGGCAAGAATGCTGGAGTGAGTTACCTTTCCCTTCTCCAGGGGAATTTTCCCAAACCAGGGATCGAACCTATGTCTCCTGCATTGCAGGCAGATTCTTTACTGGCTGAACCACCAGAGGAAATAATCACTGACATATGGATGGGTATAAATGGGAGAAGAGTCTGCATCAGTCATTGTAGGCTATCCCATTTTGTTTATCAGTACTTTGGGATTATTGCAACTTCATATATTATAGTTTGTTGAAACTTCTGTTGTCATCCATATATTCAAAATAAGTGTTGAAATTGTATGGCTAACTAAAATCAGTGTGATTTGAAATCTTAACACCAACAACAAAAAAATTAAATGAAAACTGAAAATGCCAGTGAGTTCTTTGCCTGATTTCTTATGACACAGTTGTTTTATTTCATATGTTTCGCCTTGACAGAGAAATAAACAATTCTAGAGAAAGTGATGGTGATAGATATATTAAAGTGATTAATGATATTGTCAGCTTGATGACTCATCTGTATCATATGAAAAAAAAAACAAAACAAAACAAAATAAGTGTTTAAAAAATATTGATGAAACCGAAAGTTAAATTATTTTTCCTGTAATGCTTTCTTCTCCTTTTAAATGTTTTAATTTTACTCTTTTTCCCCCTTTTTATAGTTTGTATCCAATACTACATATGCTCTATTTATGGAATGTAGAAAATGAGGAAAAAAAACAACCTTGTTCTCAAGGTGGGGAAAATATGATGTCAACATATTAAAAATTGAGATAACAATACAAATTAGCATGTGATTAAGTGTCAGATAATAAACACTGTAGAAGTTCCTAAATTGACAAAGAGTGCTTCCTCTGGGAATGAAAACTAGTTGGCACCGTGAAGTGATTCTTTGTCTCTTTGGGGGTAAAGGGATTTAAGTCACCCTGGGCCATGAAGATTGTTATTCAAGTCAGATTAGGTCAGGTATATTTGCCTTAACAAGAAAGTCAAATCTTAGGGTAATGAATGCAGAATTCCACTTTTGCAGAAGAGTGGACTATTCTATTAAAGCAAATGGACTTTAGTCAAATGTTGAGAAGAATTCACTTGAGCCTCTCCCCTACTCCTTCTGTCTCCTAATTCTACCTCAAACTCAATCTTATCACCACAAGCTCATCCTTTATATAAAAATGAGTCATTTGTAGTGTATCTCCTGCAGATAGAGCAACACTGTAAATATCTTTACCTGCACATTTCTCAGCTGGTAGCATGCCATACTGTTTTCACATATTCCTCTTTCTTCCTTCTATGAAATTCTTCCCAACTGGCTAATTCACTTGTCATTCAAGTCCAAATTCAGTTAATACCTCTATCAAGCTCTTTATCAATTACTGTGAAATATTTTTGTTCACGTATATTTTCCTAACTCTGAGTAGTTGCTCAAGAACAGTAATTTATCAATTAGTATTCAACTTTGAGTCTTCAGTATACATGCAAGGTTTTAAGACATGTTTGATGAATGGATAATGTTAGATATAAAAAGCCTTGTCTACTTTTTTAATGCTACCCATCCCGTCACCTTAACCTCCATTACATCAGAATTCAAAGCCTCTTTTGAGGGCATTTGTCCTTGGAAATCAATATGTAAATTATATGTAAAATCATTGGGGATGCAGTTTAGAACAGTATTTTGATAGTTCATTCTCCTAAGCCATATATTTCTCAAATGTTCAGAATTTTTTTCTAGCAGAGAAATTCACTCTCTCAAGTTTCTATATAATTATATTTGATTTGCACAAATCCAGCCATACCACATCCAGAAACATATGTCAAAAAATGGTCTCCTCCACTTATCTCTGACTCTCTCTAAAGGAAGTACTGCCTACAATTACTTAGAAATCATTTTTTTTTATATATACCATCTTTCAGAAGAAACCTGTTTGAGGTAGTTTAATGAAGAGTTTGGGGCTTAGAATCAGAAACTCTGAGTATTAGCCTTGACTTTCAGTTTAGGTATGAGACCTTGAGTATATAATTTGGTATCTTTGAGATTCAACTTCCACATCTGTAAATTGTGAATTGTGGTAATTCCTAGTTTAGGCAGTTCTGCATAGTGCATGTAATTATACATGTGAAGATATTTCTGTTATACAGGCACAAGTTATAATGTGTGTTAATGTTGTAGTGTAAAGAAAACAAGTTATCAAGCCCTTATCCACCATATCTGTCATATATTCATCTGGCATTACCAAAAATATAACCCATTTTATGGGAAATATGCTTAATCATTATCCAGAGATATCACAATAATCCAATCAAATAACAATTTATTAAACAACAATAATGTGCATAGATTTATATCATTAACTTTTGGTTAAATATATGAGATTTACTTATATATGTTGCTGTCTTCTAGGTTCTTACACTCCCCAGAATTTCTATGTGGTAAAATAACATATATAAACATAAATAATAAATACTTATGGAAGAGAAAATAATCTTTTTTTTTTTTTCAAATCCATCAAAATGGCAGACATTATGGTATTTTTTCTTCTTATCTCTTCTTGCTGTTCTTTGGAACTCTGCATTCAGATGCTTATATCTTTCCTTTTCTCCTTTGCTTTTCACTTCTCTTCTTTTCATTGCTATTTTTAAGGCCTCCTCAGATAGCCATTTTGCTTTTTTTGCATTTCTTTTCCATGGGGATGGTCTTGATCCCTGTCTCCTGTACAATGTCATGAACCTCCATCCATAGTTCATCAGGCACTCTATTTATCAGATCTAATCCCTTAAATCTGCTTCTCACTTCCACTGTATAATAATAAGGGATTTGATTTAGGTCATACCTGGATGGTCTAGTGGTTTTCACTACTTTCTTCAATTTAAGTCTGAATTTGGCAATAAGGAGCTCATGATCTCAGCCACAGTCAGCTCCCGGTCTTCTTTTTGCTGACTGTATAGAGCTTCTCCATCTTTGGCTGCAAAGAATATAATCAATCCGATTTCGGTGTTGACCATCTGGTGATGTCCATGTGTAGAGTCTTCTCTTGTGTTGTTGGAAGAGGGTGTTTGCTATGACCAGTGTATTCTCTTGGCAAAACTCTATTATTCTTTGCCCTGCTTCATTCCATATTCCAAGGCCAAATTTGCCTCTTACTCCAGGTGTTTCTTGACTTCCCACTTTTGCATTCCAGTCCCCTCTAATGAAAAGGACATCTTTTTTGGGTGTTAGTTCTAAAAGGTCTTGTAGATCTTCATAGAACTGTTCAATTTCAGCTTCTTCAGCTTACTGGTTGGGGCATAGGCTTTGATTACTGTGACATTGAATGGTTTGCCTTGGAGACAAACAGAGATCATTCTGTTATTTTTGAGATTGCATCCAAGTACTGCATTTTGGACTCTTCTGTTGACCATGATGGCTACTCCAATTCTTCTGATGGATTCCTGCCCACAGTAGTAGATATAATGGTCATCTGGGTTAAATTTACCTATTCCAGTCCATTTTAGTTTGCTGATTCCTAGAATGTCGATGTTCACTCTTGCCATCTCTTGTTTGACCAATTCCAATTTGCCTTGATTCATGGACCTGACATTCTATGTTCCTATGCAATATTGCTCTTTACAGCATTAGACCTTGCTTCTTTCACAAGTCACATCCACAGTTGGGTATTGTTTTTGCTTTGGCTCCATTCCTTCATTCTTTCTGGAGTTATTTCTCCACTGATCTCCAGTAGCATATTGGGCACCTACTGACCTAGGGAGTTCCTCTTTCAGTATGCTATCATTTTGCCTTTTCATGCTGTTCATGAGTTCTCAAGGCAAGAATACTGAAGTGGTTTGCCATTCCCTTCTC
The DNA here is from genome assembly GCF_032405125.1 of Capricornis sumatraensis. Taxonomy (NCBI): domain Eukaryota; kingdom Metazoa; phylum Chordata; class Mammalia; order Artiodactyla; family Bovidae; genus Capricornis; species Capricornis sumatraensis. The sequence goes on along the minus strand of NC_091071.1, from coordinate 120,336,020 downwards.
CAGTGGACCACATTTTGTCAGACCTCTCCATCAAGACCCACCCATCTTGGATGGCCCCACAGGGCATTGCTTAGTTTCATTGAGTTAGACAAGGCTGTGGTCATAGTGTGATTAGATTGAAAGACACTTATTCCTTGGAAGAAAAGTTATGACCAACCTAGATAGTATATTCAAAAGCAGAGACATTACTTTGCCAACAAAGGTCCATCTAATGAAGGCTATGATTTTTCCAGTGGTCATGTACGGATGTGAGAGTTGGACTGTGAAGAAAGCTGAGCACTGAAGAATTGATGCTTTTAAACTGTGGTGTTGGAGAAGAATCTTGAGAGTCCCTTGGACTGCAAGGAGATCCAACCAGTCCATTCTAAAGGAGATCAACCCTGGGTGTTCTTTGGAAGGAATGATGCTAAGACTGAAACTCCAGTACTTTGGCCACCTCATGTGAAGAGTTGACTCATTGGAAAACACTCTGATGCTGGGAGAGATTGGGGGCAGAAGGAAAAGGGGACGACTGAGGATGAGATGGCTGGATGGCATCACCGACTCGATGGACAGGAGTTTGAGTGAACTCTGGGAGATGGTGATGGACAGGGAGGCCTGGCATGCTGATATTCATGTGGTTGCAAAGAGTCGGACACAACTGAGTGAATGAACTGAACTGAATTAATGGTTTTTTTGATCATCAGCCATTTAGACTTCTTCTTTGATTGCAAAACAAGCTATTGAAGAAATCATTTCACTAAGCCTACCACAGCAATTATAATGCATTCCCCTTTAGGAATGAATATCTGGATCTTGCCTGTGGCCCATTTCTGACCAATAAGACTGAACAGGCAGGAAATATTTTCTTCTCTGGGAAAGGAGAGATTTGTATGAATAAAAATCTTATTTTCCAGCAGTTTTCCATATAGCAATATACATGAAGACATGAGCTTTGTAAGTACAGTAACCAACTTGGAAACCTGAGGAATTGCCAAGAGTTAGGTTGGCAAAAAGCAGAGAAACAGTTCCTGGGTTTTCATTACAGTATTGAGTTACTTCTACTCTAGAATAATAAACGTCTGTATTGCTTAAGCCTCTGCTAGGACACGACTGAAGTGACTTAGCAGCAGCAGCTGCTAGTTAATTTCTTTAGAAGAAAATAGAACATTTATTAAATATCAACAGGCAGCAGACATCTTGAATTTGTTTTTGGTTTTAGAATTCCCAACAAAATTCTAAGGGAGGTATTACATTTGGCAGATAAGGATACCAAGACTCATAAAATTTAAGTAACATTGTCCAAAGCACAAAGCTATTAAATAGAAGCACAGAGGTTTGATTCCAGAATCTTGGCTTATCATACCCTTGCTCAGTGCCACAAATGCTCAGGAATGAAACAAAGCTACTAAACTTTGTGAATCAGTGTGTATGAGTGTGTGTTTGTTTAATCTGCTCATTTGAGCTCCAATATGATTAACAATTTTATTTCTACTATAAACAATTATCTTTAGGGTTACTGTTATCCTACTTCTGTCTGTCTCTCAGGGAATAGCTGTCTCAAAAGCCAACCTGATATTACCAAGTTTGTTTAAACTAATGAAGAGGCGCTGAAATCTGTTCAGTTCTAGGAGCACACCTGGCCTTTAAGCAAATTGTGTTGATATATTGAGAATTTGGAGTTGGTGTATGAATTAAGAGTATGAACATTATGACCTGCCTTTATAAGATGGTACAAGTGTCCCCCCTTCCCCCAAGCTCCCATGTGGGATTGGCAGTAGCTCTCTCAGTGTCCAAGCATTCACTTTGGGGAAGTAAAATTCATCGGATTGCTTTGATTGAAGGTACAATTTCAGTACATCCTCACAAAGGAGGGAGAGTCACAAAATTTAATATATATTATTCTCCCTCCTATCAGTCTGGGGAAGGGCAGTCTTCAGTCTCAGGTCAGGAGTGAGCAGAAGATAGAGAAAATGGTCATCATACACCTACTGTAACAGTATTTATAAGGTGGTCAGGGACAGAAGTCATTACCTTTTCCAAGGCTTAACTATAAGTAGTTATTTTAAGTGTCTCAGGAAAAGCATAGTGGGAATTTAAACTCAAGTCTTCATTTAAATACCTAGACTCTGGGTGTGAGCAGAGTTAACATATTGTGAAATACCTGGGCAGCAACTCATAAAAGCAAAGTGTTTCCTCTCATCATACATCTGGACAATAAATTTGTGATAACCACTACTATGGAAACTCTTATATAAAACTTCAACTTTACCAAAGGTGTAGTTTTCAGGAAATAAATTATTTGCAAGGAGAAAGAGCTAATTTCAAAGGATTATTTCATTATGCAATCTAATCCATAGCACTTAGGTCCTTTTATCATTTTTGCATTTAAATCAGCATAAAAAACACAAGTGAAATACACCTGTAATTTGACTTTTATTGGCATTTTTAATAAAGTGGAATGAATGCTAGACTAGAGCCAGCAGGGCATGTGTTGACTAGTAGGAACTAGCAGGAAAAAAACAGAAATTGAAGCAGCAGCGTGAGAAAGTCTGTAGCTTGTTCAATAATTGTTCCTTTGGAAGAAGGTGAAGAGCAGATGCAAGAGGAGGCAACAAAACAGGAACTTATTTAAAATAAGTATGAGACTTATTTAAAATGTTTCCTTTTAACTCTAATATCTATTAAGAAATCATGCATGGCCAAAAATAATAAACTTTATGATCCCACATATTGAATAAATTATTTTGTTAAAAATAAATATGCCACTAGAGCTTCCAGAGGAAAAACTAGAGTTTTTTTTAATGACTTGAAGCTGTAAAGTTTAGAAAAATAATTAAGGGTAGATAAATACGCATACTGTATGATGATTCCACTTATATGTGGAATCTAAAAAAAGAATGCAGATGAATGTATATGCAAAATGAAACAGACTCACAGATATAAAAAAAATCTACTGATAGGAGAAGAAAGGGAGCAGTTGTAAATTAGGGCTATAAGGGGTACAAATACTACTACGTATAAAACAGATAAGTGACAAGAATGCATGTATAGCATTTATAGTCATTATCCTGTAATAACTTTTAATGGAGTATGATCTGAAAAAATTCTGAATTACAGTGCTGTACACCTGAAACTAGTAAACAGATATAATATCGTTAGTTTATAATTCAGATTTAAAAAGAAGAAATAAATACATAAATATGTGAATACAGCCATGCTAATTTGTTTATGTATGATCCATGGCTACCTTTGCATTAGAATCGCAGCGTTGAGAAGTTTCCATGTAAATATAGGATCTGCAAACCCTAAATTATTGCTAAATGACTCTTTACTCACCCCTGCGTACTAAGTGCGACACTAGAGTACAATGTACAGAAGAACTATACCATAGATGATACAATATGACTCACTCATCAATTCAGAACGCTTTTTATCCGGATATTTTGCCATACAAGATGCCATGGGATAAGTCAATTAACAAATCAATCTCACAAGTTTTAGAAAATATCAACTAGATATGTAGATTTATTGGTTCTTATTAGAGTTGTTTAATGTTAACTCAATTCTGTTCGATGAGTTGGGTTCAGAACTTCACTTTATTATCTTTTTCACTGACCCTAAAATTTTAAAGTATCATTTCATGGTTTCTATTCTACCAATCTTTGAAGATTCTGATTACCTTTTCATAAACTCCTGTTTCTCAGTATTGACTGCATATTTTCATGCATTTGCATTTAGTATTTATTGTGACATATTCCCATAGTTAATGAAAATGTCAAAGAAGTGTAAAGAACTCCTGTATGCTTTTTTTTTTTTTTTTGATGTGGAACATTTTTTTAATACTTTATTGAACTTGTTACAATATTGCTTCTGTTTCATGTTTTATTTTGTTTTGCCACGAGGCATGTGGGATCTTAGGGCCCTGACCTGAGATAGAACCTGCATTCCCTGCATTGGAAGGTGAAGGCTTAGCCCTGGATCACCAGGGAAGTCCCAAACTATATACATTTGATTTTAGGATAAAAAAAAATATTTTTCCCCATTGACTTACTTAGCAATTATTTTCAATTATTTGCTTTTTTCCCTCTCTTTCTAATGTCTTAGCCCGCTACAGCTGTCTGACTCACCAACACCTGAATCAACACGAGAATACATCCAGGTCCAGAAAGTGAGCAGAGAGTGGAGACTCATGAATACTCATGATTTAATATTTTTGCCCCTTTATTTATTTATTTTTTTTCTGACAACTGCCTACTGTTGCATCAGATACTAGGAAGAACAAATCCAAGCCAATGGGAAATCACACCTGTAAAAGGACTTTGCTTTATCTTGAGGCCAGGAAAAAACACCTAGGTAAAGTAACTTATGTGGTGAGCTAAGAGTGATGGAAGAGACTGGCAGAAAGTAGACAAGGAAAATTACTAGTGGCCTCCAAAAGGAAAAGTGGTTTGCTGAGAGTCAAAAATATAGAACAATTGTCAAGGATTTCTTATTTATTGTAGAAGAAAGTTAAATTTATTATAGGGATTTTAAATTATTTTTAAGGAAGGGAGTGACTCCTGGTTTCCTATTTTGTATTTATTTGGCCCCAAATACCATTCAGATAATTTCTCATAGATGCATTAGTAGTTATAGAGATAATATGTTACTTCTTTATTTAACATAAGTTTTCATTTTAGAAATTACTCAAGGGAATAACAGCTTATGGATCTGAGATTTGATGTTCAGAATCTTGGTCAGATACTAATTTTTAATCTCACATTAGGCATATGACACGGGGCTTCTCTGCTAGTTCAGCTGATAAAGAATCTGCCTGCAATGCAGGAGACCCCAGTTTAATTTCTTTGTTGGGCAGGTTGGCTGGAAAAGGAGAGTTTACCCACTCCAGTATTCTTGGGCTTCCCTGGTGGCTCAGCTGGTAAAGAATCTACCTGCAATGCAGGAAACCTGGCCTTCATTCTGGGATTGAGAAGATCCCCTGCAGAAGAGGATGGATACCCACTCCAGTATTCTGGCCTGGAGAATTCCATGGTCTATATAGCCCATGGAGCTGCAAAGAGTAGGAAACGACTGAGCAACTTTCACTTTCCTTTCATGACATGGAGGGCAACTCGTTTAAATTCCTTTTATCTGCAAAATGCTTTGGCACCATGTGGTTGTGAAAATCAGAGGTGAGGTAAATTAAATGCAATACTTAGTGCCTGAAACACTCATTTAATAGTTATTGTTATTGATAATTTGGTGTCATGAGATAAGACACTTTAACTTCTAACAGGTCCTGTTTGGGACCATTTAATATCTCTTCCTCTATGAGCACAATTTCATAGGTATGGCAAGATTAAAGTTATTGTCTTTATCAATGATATCTGTACTAATTTGGGGACACAAGAGCGCGACCAATGAAAATTTTCTAAATCTTGACCTTTGTCTGGCAATTTGTTTCTGTTGGATGACTTTTTCCCTGAAAAATTAATAGCAGATTTCAGAATCTAAATGACCTCACCCTCCAAGAGAATTTGCTTGCAACATAGGCCAAAAGAATGGGCATGATAAGGCCTGTCTTAAAAATATATCATGGGAAAAAAACAAGTGGGAAGCAATTTATCTAAGGAAGATTTTAGAGTAAGAACAAAAAGTTGTAGGTCAGTGGCATTTTTTTTTTTTTTTTTCCTGTGCAGCTTGTGAAGTCTTAATTTCCCAAGTGAAGTCATTCAGTCATGTCCGACTCTGCGACCCCATGGACTGTAGCTTACCAGGCTCTTCTGTCCATGGGATTTTTCAGGCAAGAATACTGGAGTGGGTTGTCATTTCCTTCTCCAGAAATTCCCCAACCAGGAGTCAAACCCATGACAGGCAGTGAAAGCACAGTATCCTAACCACTGGACCACAAGAGAATTCCAAAGTCAGTGATTTTTGTCAAAATGAGATTGGTGAAGATCAGATTTGTAGATGATGAAATCTGCAAGTTTGGAGCTACATTTACTAGATATATGTATCTTTGAAAAATTGCATCACTGGGAAATTACAGACTTGATCCTACCTCCCAACACACAATCCTCTTTCTGTTGTGTGATGTTATTTTCTGTTTTAGGAAAGAATCATTCCACCTCTATAACTCCAGGAAGCATCATTCATATCAGTACTGAGAAACTTCAGTTGGATCCTTAGGAATGTCCTTGCTATGTTCTTGGAATTCTATGATAAAATAGTATTTCCAATTTTTCATCAGAAAACCTGATTAATGGATTTCAAAATCTGTTTCTTGACTTTCAAACAATTAAGAGCTAGATCCGACATGAGTTTATGAATCATCGATGTACAACTGTAGATTTATAGAACTGAATGAGATTCAATTAAATTTAGGAGAGAGGGTGTGTATGAATAAAGTATGTATACATTCTTATCTTGCTCAAACCTTTCATATGGGGGATTTTAATTAGTTCAGCTCACCATCTTTGAAGCATTTGAATACCCACATAACAATATTTGTCTGCTATTAAACGGAATAAAGAAAGCCCAGAACAAATGTGTTCAAGGGAAACTAGGAAGATGATAGCATCACTTAATAATGTACTGTAACTGAGAAGAAAATTAAAATTTTGGTAATTTTGGTGAAATTCACAAATTATCTCATTTCCCTCAGTTCAGTTCAGTTCAGTTGCTCAGTTGTGTCCATCTCTCTGCTACCCCATGGACTGCAGAACATCATCCCTCCCTGTCCATCACCAACTCCTGGAGTTTACTCATACTCATGTCCATTGCATCAGTGATGCCATCCAACCATCTCATCCTCTGTCGTTCCCTTCTCCTCTCACCTTCAATCTTTCCCAGAATCAGGGTCTTTTCCAATGAGTCAGTTCTTCACATCAGATTCCCAAAATATTGGAGCTTCAGCATCAGCCCTTCCAATGAACATTCAGGACTGATTTCCTTTAGGATGGACTGGTTGGATCTCCTTGTAGTCCAAGGGACTCTCAAGAGTCTTCACCCACACTATAGTTCAAAAGTACCAAGTCTTTGGCACTTAGCTTTCTTTATAGTCCAACTCTCACATCCATACATGACTACTGGAAAAACCATAGCTTTGAGTATATGGACCTTTGTTAGCAGAGTAATGTCTCTGCTTTTTAATATTCTGTCTAGGTTTCTCATAACTTTCCTTCCAAGGAGCAAGTGTCTATTAATTTCATGACTGCAGTCACTATCTCCAGAGATTTTGCCCTACCCACCCCCCCACCCCCAGCCAAAAAAAAAAATCTGTCACTGTTTCCACCGTTTTCCCACCTATTTGCCAAGAAGTGATGGGACTAGATGCCATGATCTTAATTTTCTGAATGTTGAATTTTAAGCCAACTTTTTCACTCTCCTCTTTTCATTTCCATCAAGAGGCTCTTTAGTTCTTCACTTTCTGCCATAAGGATGGTATCATCTTCAAATCTGAGGTTGTTGATATTTCTTCTGGCAATCTTGAGTCCAGCTTGTGCTTCATCCAGCCCAGCATCTTTCATGATGTACCCTGCATATAAGTTAAATAAGCAGGCTGGCAATATACAGCCTTGATATATTCCTTTCCTGATTTGGAAACAGTTTTTTTTTTTTTTTTTCCATGTCCAGTTCTAACTGTTGCTTCCTGACCTGCATACAGATTTCTCAAGAGGCAGGTCAGGTGGTCTGGTATTCCTATCTCTTTCAGAATTTTCCACATTTTGTTGAGATCCACACAGTTGAAGGCTTTGACATAGTCAATAAAACAGAAATAGATGTTTTCCTGGAACTCACTTGCTTTTTCAATGATTCAGCAGATGTTCATAATTTGATATCTGGTTCCTCTGCCTTTTGTAAAACCAGCTTGAACATCTAGAAGATCACGGTTCACGTACTGTTGAAGCCTGGATTGGAGAATTTTGAGCATTACTTTACTAGCATGAGATGAGTGCAACTGTATGGTACTTTGAGAATTCTTTGGCATTGCCTTTCTTTGAGATTGGAATGAAAACAAACCTTTTCTTGTCTGATGACCACTGCTGAGTTTTCCAAATTTGCTGGCATATTGATTAAGCACTTTCACAGCATCATCTTTTAGGATTAGAAGTAGCTCAACTGGAATTCCATCACCTCCACTAGCTTTGTTTGTACTGATGCTTCTTAAGGCCCACTTGACTTCACATTCGAGAATGTCTGGCCCTAGGTGAGTGATCACACCATCATGATTATCTGGGTCATGAAGATCTTTTTTGTACAGTTCTGCTGTGTATTCTTGCCACCTCTTCTTAATATCTTCTGTTTTTGTTAGGTCTATACCATTTCTGCTCTTTATTGTGCCCATCTTTGCATGAAATGTTCCCTTGTTATATCTAGTTTTCTTGCAGAGATCTCTAGTCTTTCCCATTCTTTTGTTTTCCTCTATTTCTTTGCATTGATAGCTGAGGAAGGCTTTCTTATCTCTCCTTGCTATTCTTTGGAACTCTGCATTCAGATGTGTATATCCTCCTTTTCTCCTTGCCTTTTGCGTCTCTTCTTTTCACAGCTATTTGTAAGGCCTCCTCAGACAACCATTTTACCTCTTTGAATTTCTTTTTCTTGGGGATGGTCTTGATCCCTGCCTCCTATACAATGTCTTGAACCTCCATCCATAGTTCTCCAGGCACTCTGTCTATCAGATCTAAACACTTTCCTATTTGGACTAACTTAGTAATGCAGGTTTTTCAGCTACTATCATGCAGTCTTGCAATCATGGCTTGCCATGGGTTAATTCTTCATAAAAGTAGATCATAAGGACATTGATAAAAGAATTATATATATTTTCTTTTGGGGGAGATATTATAGATGTGTTTGATGCTCTTGTATTATTAGAGCCCCAGTTACTGATTCAGTGTTAAACCTTTTGCTGAGAGATATAGTCTGAAGGAGTCAAACAATTTGGACTTATTACATTCAATAAACACTTTGAACACTTACCAGTTGCTCTAATGATGCAATGAATGGATATGTCCCCTGACCTCAGAATGTTTCTATATGTGGATGGTAAGGTTGACACCAAATCTACTAATATAAAGTAAATGGTAGGTGAAGTTAGAACGGGAAGAAATGGAATCTACTTCCAGGAACTCAGCAGGACTATGGTTTTTTGAGTCATTTTTTGAAAATGAGTAAAATTTCATCTCTTGCAAAACAAAAGAGGAAATTCTAGGAGAAGGAAAGGCCCAAGGTTATGAGTCTGTGTGACATGTGCTAGGAAATAACTTGAACATTTTTAGCAAACTAGAATGAATGCTGTGAGACTGGGATGTACAAAGGCACAACAAGAAGGATAAATAGCAAATTGTTAACAGTATCTATTGATGAACGTGAAAGAGGAGAGTGAAAAACTGGCTTAAAACTCAACATTCAAACAACGCAGATCATGGTATCTGGTCCCATCACTTCATGGCAATTAGATGGGGAAACAATGGAAATAGTGACAAACTTGGGCTCCAAAATCACTGCAGATGAACTGTGGTATTGGAGAAGACTCTTGAGAGTCCCTTGGACTGCAAGGAGATCCAACCAGTCCATTATAAAGGAGAACAGTCTTGGATGTTCATTGGAAAGACTGATGATGAAGGTAAAACTCCAATATTTTGGCTTCCTGATGTGAAGAGCTGACTCATTTGAGAAGACCCTGATGCTGGGAAAGATTGAAGGTGAGAGGAGAAGGGGACGACAGAGGATGAAATGGTTGGATGGCATCACCGACTCAATGGATATGGGTTTGGGTAGACTCCAGCAGCTGGTGATAGACAGGGAGGCCTGGCGTGCTGCGGTTCATGGAGTCAGAAAGAGTCAGACATGACTGAGCAACGGAATTGAACTGAACTGAACTGAACTGTAGTCATGTAATTAAAAGACACTTGTTCCTTGGAAGAAAAGTGATGACAAACTTAGACAGCACATTAAAAAGCACAGACATTACTTTGCCAGCAAAGGTCCATATAGTCAAAGCTATCATTTCTCCAGGAGTCATGTATGGATGTGAGAGTTGGACTGTAAAGTAAGCTGAGTGCCAAAGACTTGATACTTTTAAACTGTGGTGTGAGTGAAGACTCTTGAGAGTCCCTTGGACTGCAAGGAGATCCAACCAGTCCCTCTTAAAAGAAATCAGTCCTGAATATTCATTGGAAGGGCTGATGCTGAAGCTCCAATACTTCAGCAACCTGATGCGAAGAACTGACTTATTGGAAAAGACTCTGATTCTGGGAAAGATTGAAGGTGAGAGGAGAAGGGGACGACAGAGGACGAGTTGGTTGAATGACATCACTGATGTAATGGACATGAGTTTGAGTAGGCTCTGGGAGTTGGTGATGGACAGGGAAGCTTGGTGTCCTGCAGTCCACGGGATTCAAAGTGTCAGACACAACTGAGTGACTGAACTGAACTTAACTCTATATGTATTTACATATATATTTCTCTGCATGTGTATATATATACACACACACATATATATGTAGTATTCAAATATATATTATTTGTATATTCAAATAACATGCAATAGTATAATGTAATCATAATATATCACAAATAATAGAAATGATATAACAGAATGAACACATTTAAATAGGTATACTATAGTAAAAACGTTGTGGGATCTCTTTTAGAAAATTTTCTTTAGTGTTCTTATACCCATTAATGATCTAAAAAGATAATTATAAAATATAGCAATGGACATTACAGAGCCAAAGATAACCAGTGTTGATGACTAAATTAATTAAAATGTTGGCATTTTAGTTCTCTCTGGTTAATCATATAAAATCAATCTATAAATTAGGAAACCTCTTATGAGAACCGGGAGGTAGAAGTCAGATTTCATTGCGTGCTCCTGTTGAAAATCTCACATAACAATGTGCAGTCAGGAAAGCAGAATATAAGAGAGGAAATCTGAGAAAATCAGTATGATTGACTTTCTTATGGGTACTAGGCACACGTGTGGATTTGGCCAATAGCGCCTTCACATTCACCCTAGGTTTACTAGCAGGATGAGTATGAACTTCTTCGCAGGAGGATCATGATTTTGTCATATGACCCCTCCTCAGTTTCCTCTTTCTGTAAAGTAAAGGAATTGAACCAATACTTTAAATGGGTATTTCAGCTCTTAGCAGTATTTTGTGTGTGGCCTTAGGCATATTCCGAAAAGATTTAGTGGGACTGACCATAAAGGATCTATTTAACAGGAAAAAAAAAAAAAAGCTTTGCTCATTGAGGGCCATGGGAGTGTAAATCTGTTGATCTGAACATGTTCAAAGGGTCTTATGATTCAGACAAGGCCAAAATGGGACAGGGGGAAAGGGTCTAACAGAAGCAGAAGATATTAGAAGAGGTGGCAAGAATATACAGAAGAACTGTACAAAAAAGATCTTCATAACTAATATAATCACGATGGTGTGATCCTCACCTAGAGCCAGACATCCTGGAATGTGAAGTCAAGTGGGACTTAGGAAGCATCAGTACAAACAAATCTAGTGGAGGTGATGGCATTCCAGTTGAGCTACTTCTGATCCTAAAAGATGATGCTGTGAAAGTGCTTAATCAATAAGCAAGCAAATTTGGAAAACTCAGCAGTGGTCATCAGACAAGAAAAGGTCAGTTTTCAATCCAGTCTCAAAGAAAGGCAATGCCAAAAAATGCTCAAGTTCAGTTCAGTTCAGTCACTCAGTCATGTCTGACTCTTCGCGACCCCATGAATCTATTTAGGTCATCCCTGAATGATCTAGTGGTTTTCCCTACTTTCTTCAATTTAAGTCTTAATATGGTAATAAGGAGTTCATGATCTGAGCCACAGTCAGCTCCTGGACTGTATAGAGCTTCTCCATCTTTGGCTGCAAAGAATATAATCAATCCGATTTCGGTGTTGACCATCTGGTGATGTCCATGTGTAGAGTCTTCTCTTGTGTTGTTGGAAGAGGGTGTTTGTTATGACCAGTGCATTGTCTTGGCAAAACTCTATTAGTCTTTGCCCTGCTTCATTCCGCATTCCAAGGCCAAATTTGCCTGTTACTCTAGGTGTTTCTTGACTTCCTACTTTTGCATTCCAGTCCCCTATAATGAAAAGGACATCTTTTGGGGGGTGTTAGCTCTAAAAGGTCTTCTAGGTCTTGATAGAACCATTCAACTTCAGCTTCTTCGGCATTACTGGTTGGGGCATAGACTTGAATTACTGTGACATTGAATGGTTTGCCTTGGAGACGAACAGAGATCATTCTGCTGTTTTTGAGACTGCATCCAAGTACTGCATTTTGGACTCTTTTGTTGACCATGATGGCTACTCCAATTCTTCTGAGGGATTCCTGCCCACAGTAGTACATATAATGCTCATCTGAGTTATATTCACCCATTCCAGTCCATTTTAGTTCACTGACTCCTAGAATATCAACACTCACTTGCCATCTCTTGTTTGACCAATTCCAATTTGCCTTGATTCACGGACCTGACATTTCATGTTCCTATGCAATATTGCTCTTTACAGCATTAGACCTGGCTTCTATCACCAGTCACATCCACAGTTGGGTATTGTTTTTTCTTTGGCTCCATTCCTTCATTCTTTCTGGAGTTATTTCTCCACTGATCTCCAGTAGCATATTGGGCACCTACTGACCTGGGGAGTTCCTCTTTCAGTATGCTATCATTTTGCCTTTTCATACTGTTCATGGGGTTCTCAAGGCAAGAATACTGAAGTGGTTTGCCATTCCCTTCTCCAGTGGACCACATTTTGTCAGACCTCTCCACCATGACTTGCCCATCTTGGGTTTCCCTGTGGGCATGGCTTAGTTTCATTGAGTTAGACAAGGCTGCAGTCCTAGTGTGATTAGAATGACTAGTTTTCTGTGAGTATGGTTTCAGTGTGTCTGCCCTCTGATGCCCTCTTGCAACACCTACCATCTTACTTGGGTTTCTCTTACCGTGGGCATGGGGTATCTCTTCATGGCTGCTCCAGCAAAGCGCAGCTGCTGCTCCTTACTTTGGACAATTGGTATCTCCTCACCACCGCCCTTCCTGACCTTCAATGTGGGATAGCTCCTCTAGGCCCTCCTGTGCCCATGCAGCCACCGCTCCTTGGATGTGGGGTTGCTCCTCCTTGCTGCCGCCCCTGGCCTCAGACGTGGGGTAGCTCCTCTTGGCCACCGTCTCTGGCCTTGGACGCGGGGTACCTCCTCTCGGCCGTTCCTGCGCTGTCGCAGCCTGGCACTCTCGGCCACTGCCCCTGACCTGGGACTTGGGGTAACTCTTCTTGGCCACCACCCTTCAGGCATGGGGTCCTCCCAGCTTCTGCACCTGACCTCAGAGGTGGGGTAGCTCCTCTCACCCCAGTCAGTGCGCCGGTCGCAGCCACCTGCACTTAGTGTGCTGGTCGCAGCCACCCATGCTTAAGTACCACACAGTTGCACTCATCTCATGCTAGTAAAGTAATGCTCAAAATTCTCCAAGCCAGGCTTCAACAGTACATAAACCGTGATCTTCCAGATGTTCAAGCTGGTTTTACAAAAGGCAGAGGAACCAGATATCAAATTATGAACATCTGCTTGATCATTGAAAAACAAGTGAGTTCCAGTAAAACATCTATTTGTTTTATTGACTATGCCAAAGCCTTCGACTGTGTGGATCACAACAAACTGTGGAAAATTCTGAAAGAGATGGGAATAACAGACCACCTGACCTGCCTCTTGAGAAATCTGTATGCAGGTCAGGAAGTAACAGTTAGAACTGGACATGGAAAAAAAGACTGTTTCCAAATTAGGAAAGGAGTACATAAAGGCTGTATATTGTAAGCCTGCTTATTTAACTTATAAGCAGAATACATCAAGATTGCTGGAAGAAATCTCAATAACCTCAGATTTGAAGATGATACCATCCTTATGGCAGAAAGAGAAGAACTAAAGAGCCTCTAGATGGAAGTGAAAAGAGGAGAGTGAAAATGTTGGCTTAAAGCTCCACATTCAGAAAACAAAGATCATGGTATCTGGTCCCATCACTTCATGGGAAATAGATGGGGAGACAGTGAAAACAATGGTAGACTTTAGTTTTGGGGCTCCAAAATCACTGGAGACGATGACTGCAGCAATGAAATTAAAAGATGCTTGCTCCTTGGATGGAAAGTTATGAGCAACCTAGACAGCATATTAAAAAACAGAGACATTACTTTGCCAACCAAGGTCCGTATAATCAAAGCCATGGTTTTTCCAGTAGTCATGTATGGATGTGAGAGTTGGACTATAAAAAAAGCTGAGTGCCGAGGAATTGATGCTTCTAAATCGTGGTGTTGGAGAAGACTCTTGAGAGTCCCTTGCACTGCACGGAGATCCAACCAGTCCATCCTAAATATCAGTCCTGAATGTTCATTGGAAGGATTGATGTTGAAGCTGAAACTGCAATACTTTGGCCATCTGATGTGAAGAGCTGATTCATTTGAAAAGATGCTGATGCTAAGAAAGATTGAAGGTGGGAGGAGAAGGGGACAATAGAGGATGAGATGGTTGAATGGCATCACTGACTCAATGGACATGGGTTTGGGTAAACTTTGGGAGTTGGTCATGGACAGGGAAGCTTGGCATGCTACAGTTCAAAGAGTCGGACATGACTAAGCAACTGAACTGAACTGAACTGAGGGTTGCAGGATGTGACCTAGTCTCAGTAACCCCCTGAATGACATCAGAAAATTTATTTGACTGTCATCTGCCTGAAATGCGTCACCTGTGAATGAGTCTAGTAATAGCTTCTTCACCTTTTTTTTTTTTTTTTTGGCAAGGCTTCCTGAATGAATATTAACTCTGTAAGCACTTAAAAAAAAAAAAAAAGTCAGCAATTAAGTGCTAAAAACACAGGAATTGCTTAACGTGAACTAATCATTAGTGGAAGATGTAATTTACTCTAATCGAGTGGTCCCTGATCTTTAGGATCTAATGCTTGATGATCTGAAGAGGAGCTGATACAATAATAATAGAAATAAAGCACACAATAAATGTGTTCCCATCCCCAAACCATCCCGCATCCTCAGCCGGATTGAAAAATTGTCTTCCATAAAACTGATCCTTGGTGCCAAAATGTTGAGGGCAGCTGCTCTAATCAATTTCAACATTTGCTTGAGTGAGATGACTAATAGTGTTTCACTGCTGAAATCCTAAAATTGTACAATGATTTTGGAAAAGAACCTCACAATGTGTATTTGTAAGCTTGATAACAACATTAAACTTTGACCCAGAAATCCCAGTTTTCAGGAATCTGTCCTAAGGCATCACTGAAACATTATCCACAGCAGAATTGTATTTACTCCAAATAATATAAAAGGTAGATAAATGATTAACCATAGCAGAATGAGTAGGTAAACTGAGGCAAAATGGATTAGAATGATAGTCATTAATGATATTTGCAAAGATATTAGAAATGCCTCATTGTATTAGAAAATCAAGATACATCACATGCACAGTGTATGTAAATAGCTCTGTAAAGTATATTAACATAAACTCTGAAAGAATTTCTCTTTTGGTGATGGGAGTTTTCTAGTTTATTGAATTTTCCAAGTTATCTATAATTATACAGAAAGGTACACTGGAAAAATAAATTTTAAAATAGCTATGAAATGACCAGTGTCACTAGTTGCACACACACAAAAAAAGGCTGAATGGTTGAATGGTATAGTTATTAAGAAAATTATAGCTCCTGTAACTATCTATTCCATTTATAAACATCACATGTACTTAACTATATTTAAAACACTGGTGAGCACAGATTGATTGATTATAGTTTATTTTTATTTTGGGCTTTTTAAAAAGAAAGGTCACCAGTGAGAGATTAAAATTCAGGAGACAAGATGGAGTACATAAGCTGTAAGACATATAATGGCAGTTTTTTTTTTTTTTTTTAATGGCAGTTTTAATCAATGTTTTTCTGAAAGGGTGAATAAACTGGAAAAGAGAGAGTGTGAAGTGCATCTTCCAAACAACAGCACTGTCTGTTAAAAAAAATAAATAAATAAACATATCACACTGTGAATTAAGAAGTGAGAAAAGGAGTGAGATAAAATTACTGCATTTAAAAAAATATACAAGTACTATTTCTGCTGGTTCCTTAAATTAAGCCTTTTGATAATGTGGTCATCATGTCATAGTGTGAACTGTGGTGTCACTTTTGTACTTGAAGGTGGTTTCCTTCATTTCACCCACACTTATCCCTGCCAGATTTATATTAAGGAGAAAATAGGGGGGGAAAAGCTAGCAGAAAATGCCTACAATTTGACATTCTAAATATATCTAGGAAATGTGTTAAATTGTAATGATTTCTTACGGACACCAAGGTGTCTGAGACTTGGACATTTTAATTCAGACAAATCTTATCTGCAGTGTGCAAAATCTAAACCATTCACAGAGCTCAAGCTGGTTTAATTGCTTGGAGTTTACAGATTTCATCTATCATTTTAACTCCTTCATGGATAAGAATGTTGATGGAATGAAATGGAATGGTTTGGAGTCAAGGCAGTTTATATTCAAAAGTCTAACTCTGCCCATTAATACTATCTAACGTGGAAAATGTTGCTTTACCTCCTTATGTATAAGAGGTTATTGAGTTGAATGGGTGTGATTATCACATTTCTGCAATAATTACATAAAACATGAAACCATGTCTGGCATGCAATGGATACTCAACATACAAATGTTCTTGTGATATATACGAAGATACTTATAAATTAAATAGGATCAGAGTTGTGCTTTCATGATCTTAATCTGGTAGGAAAATGGAAACTGCATTACAATAGCAAAGATTATCCTGGGAGAGAAGTTAGGAGGCATTTTAAAAATTTAATTTTTATTGGACTATAGATGCTTTATAATGTTGTGTTAGTTTCTTCTGTACAGAAAAGCAAATTAGCTATGTATATGCATATATCCCCTATGTTTTGGATTTCCTTCCCTTTTAGGTCACCACAGAGCACTGAGTTTCCTGAGCTATATAATAGGTTCTCAGTAGTTATCTCTCTTTTATACAGGGGCATAGAAATCTCAATCCCAATCTCTCAATTCATCCCACCTCCATTTTCCCCCTTGGTATCCATAAGTTTTTTCACTACATCTGTGTCCTTATTTTTGTTTCGTGGATAAGATCATCTATATCATGCTTTTAGATTCCACATATATGTATTAATATACAATATTTATTTTTCTGTTTCTAACTTCATTCTGTATGACAGTCTCGAGGTCCATCCATGTCTATACAAAGAACCCAATTTCATTCCTTTTATGGTTGATTAAGAGGCATTTTTAATGATTGATATATGAGCTGATAAATATCAAGGATGAACTAATATTTACACAGTGCATTTGGGAAGATATTACAAGAAAGATATAAGCATGGGAAGGAATTGGTCAGGTGTCAAACAGAAATGAAAAAGATAGAACTATTCAAGATATTCAGCCTTAATATATTATGAGAAGATATATTTGAAATTCTAAAACTAAGAAATAAAGTTGAGAAATCTTTGGAGAGGCAGAGATTAATTTAAATGTATCTTCTTGAAAAAATGTCAGCTAGGTATGGCATTCACACCTGTTACTAAAACTTCTCAGTGACAAGTGATCTTGCATGGCAAAAATGAAGTTTAGGGTATGACACATAGTAAAACCTTTCCACTGAATTAGCTGACACAGGCAAGGCTTACGAAAACTATAATTTTTGATATATTTTTTTCTACATCTGTGTCTCTTTCTGTTTTTCAAATGAGATTATCTGTAGCATTTTTCTAGATTCCATATACATGCATTAATATGCAACATTTGCTTTTCTCTTTCTGACTTACTTCACTCTGTATAACAGACTCTAGGTCCATCCAAATCTCTACAAATGGCCCAGTTTCACGCCTTTTTATGGCTAGGCAATATTCAATTGTATATATGTATCACATATTCTTTATTTATTCCTCTGTTGATAAACATATAAGTTGTTTCCGTGTTCTGGCTATTGTTAACTAGTGCTTCAGTGAACATTAGGGTGCATGTGTCATTTGAATTATGGTTTTCTCTGGGTATATGCTCAGTAGTGAGATTACTGGGTCATACAGTAAATGGGCTAATGCTGGGATGAATTGGGAGATTGGGATTGATATATATAGACTATTTATAGACTATATATAGACTATAAATAGACTATTATTTATAATAGGTAACTAATGAGAACCTACTGTATAGCTCAGGGAACTCTATTCCATGCTCTTTGGTGACCTAAACTAGAAGAAAATCCAAGACAGAAGGGATATATATATATATATATATATATACATACATACATATATAGATGATTCAGTTTGCTGTGCAATAGAAGCTAACACAACATTTTGAAGAAAGTATCTTCTAATATAAAATAATTTAAGAAGCATAACTTTTAAATAACTATCTTTAATTTTATGATAACCTCTTCAAATGGAAAAGGAGTGAGAGATAAGAAAGCAAATATATCACTGGCTTTACTTGATATTAAATAGCAAGAAACCTACTATATTTTTGAGAAATATTGTGTTGCTAAAAAACTGGGACTTGAGTTAAAATATAATTTTTTTTAAAGCAAAAATGTCTTTTAGAACTTTCCCCTTGCCCTCAGAACTGAATACCTCTGAATTAAGAGGCGATATTTCTCAATACCTACTTAGGATGTGTTCAAGAAGTATAATGAAACAGGGTGAACATTTCAGATGGTGGAAACAGGAGCCTGAAGTTTTTGGACATAGAATAGAGTTTAGTCAAAAATTATTTTCTGATCCAAAGCAGGAGGCCTTCATAATATTCATCAAATGGAAGTTCAAGTCTCTTTGAATCTGTTCTTGCTGGCTATTTCTTTCTTTTCATTTCTGAATGAGATAAAAGTGCTTATATTGCTTATTTTGTCTCTATTTCATATTACAGTTTGAGAACGGGTGGTCTCTATAGGTCTCTAGACTAAGATGTTATATTTGGAACCAGTGAAAAATCTATAGAACAACCTGAGATCCAAGACTTTGAGTTTAAATGTTCTGGTCGGATGAGATTGAGTTGGTAGAGTATATTGTATACGTAGAGAGAATAATGTCAGTGACCAGAAGAATGGGTTGTGGCAAAGACAGTGGTGTTCATCCAGAATTCTATGTTACCTCATATTTCTTAACCTTCCTCCAAATACAGTTAGGCAGGGCCAAGTGACTTCTTTTTTTTTTTTTAATTTTTTTAATTTTTTAATATTTACATATAGTTTTTTTTTTTTAATTTTAAAATCTTTAATTCTTACATGCGTTCCCAAACATGAACCCCCCTCCCACCTCCCTCCCCATAACATCTCTCTGGGTCATCCCCATGCACCAGCCCCAAGCATGCTGTATCCTGCGTCAGACATAGACTGGCAATTTGATTCTTACATGATAGTATACATGTTAGAATGCCATTCTCCCAGATCATCCCACCCTCTCCCTCTCCCTCTGAGTCCAAAAGTCTGTTATACACATCTGTGTCTCTTTTGCTGTCTTGCATACAGGGTCGTCATTGCCATCTTTCTAAATTCCACATATATGTGTTAGTATACTGTATTGGTGTTTTTCTTTCTGGCTTACTTCACTCTGTATAATCCGCTCCAGTTTCATCCATCTCATCAGAACTGATTCAAATGAATTCTTTTTAATGGCTGAGTAATACTCCATTGTGTATATGTACCACAGCTTTCTTATCCATTCATCTGCTGATGGACATCTAGGTTGTTTCCATGTCCTGCCTATTATAAACAGTGCTGCAATGAACATTGGGGTACATATGTCTCTTTCAATTCTGGTTTCCTCGGTGTGTATGCCCAGCAGTGGGATTGCTGGGTCATAAGGCAGTTCTATTTGCAATTTTTTAAGGAATCTCCACACTGTTCTCCGTAGTGGCTGTACTAGTTTGCATTCCCACCAACAGTGTAGGAGGGTTCCCTTTTCTCCACACCCTCTCCAGCATTTATTGCTTGCAGATTTTTGGATCGCAGCCATTCTGACTGATGTGAAGTGGTACCTCATTGTGGTTTTGATTTGCATTTCTCTGATAATGAGTGATGTTGAGCATCTTTTCATGTGTTTGTTAGCCATCCATATGTCTTCTTTGGAGAAATGTCTATTTAGTTCTTTGGCCCATTTTTTGATTGGGTCGTTTATTTTTCTGGAATTAAGCTGCATAAGTTGCTTGTATATTTTTGAGATTAGTTGTTTGTCAGTTGCTTCATTTGCTATTATTTTCTCCCATTCAGAAGGCTGTCTTTTCACCTTGCTTGTGTTTTCCTTTGTTGTGCAGAAGCTTTTAATTTTAATTAGATCCCATTTGTTTATTTTTGCTTTTATTTCCATAATTCTGGGAGGTGGATCATAGAGGATCCTGCTGTGATGTATGTCGGCGAGTGTTTTGCCTATGTTCTCCTCTAGGAGTTTTATAGTTTCTGGTCTTACATTTAGATCTTTAATCCATTTTGAGTTTATTTTTGTGTGTGGTGTTAGAAAGTGATCTAGTTTCATTCTTTTACAAGTGGTTGACCAGTTTTCCCAGCACCACTTGTTAAAGAGATTGTCTTTACTCCATTGTATATTCTTGCCTCCTTTGTCAAAGATAAGGTGTCCATATGTGTGCGGATTTATCTCTGGGCTTTCTATTTTGTTCCATTGATCTATATGTTTGTCTTTGTGCCAGTACCATATTGTTTTGATGACTGTGGCTTTGTAGTAGAGCCTGAAGTCAGGCAAGTTGATTCCTCCAGTTCCATTCTTCTTTCTCAAGATTGCTTTGGCAATTCAAGGTTTTTTGTATTTCCATACAAATCTTGAAATTATTTGTTCTAGTTCTGTGAAAAATATGGCTGGTAGCTTGATAGGGATTGCAAGTGACTTCTTCTAACCACTGGAAGTGTTCAGTTCAGTTCAGCTCAGTCGCTCAGTTGTGTCCCACTCTTTGTGACCCCATGGACCACAGCACGCCAGGCCTCCCTGTTCATCACCAACTCCCAGAGTTTACTCAAACTCATGTCCATTGAAGTGGGAGGAAGTAACAGGTTTTTCTCCTGGAGTGACTTACCAAAGCATACATACAACTTTTCAGCTTTCTTTCCCTCTTCTTCCTCCATAGGGTGGGAGGCTCTAGTTTCAGATGGGGGAGCTATAAGACACGGGATCATCCATTAGCTGGGTTCTCCTTTCCCTCTTATGACTTAAAACAGACACATCAGTTCAGTTCAGTCGCTCAGTCGTGTCCGACTCCTTGTAACCCCATGAATCACAGCACACCAGGCCTCCCTGTCCATCACCATCTCCCAGAGTTCACCTAGGCTCACGTTCATCAAGTCCGTGATGCCATCCAGCCATCTCATCTTCTGTTGTCCCCTTCGCCTCCTGCCCCCAATCCTTCCCAGCAGCAGAGTCTTTTCCAATGAGTCAACTCTTTACATGAGGTGGCCAAAGTACTGGAGTTTCAGCTTTCACATCATTCCTTCCAAAGAAATCCCAGGGCTGATCTCCTTCAGAATGGACTGGTTGATCTCCTTGCAGTCCAAGGGACTCTCAAGAGTCTTCTCCAACACCACAGTTCAAAAGCATCAATTCTTCAGTGCTCAGCCTTCTTCACAGTCCAACTCTCACATCCATACATGACCACAGGAAAAACCATAGCCTTGACTAGACGGACCTTAGTGGGCGAACTAATGTCTCTGCTTTTGAATATATTGTCTAGGTTGGTCATAACTTTTCTTCCAAGGAGTAAGTGTCTTTTAATTTCATGGCTGCAGTCACCATCTGCAGTGATTTTGAAGCCCAAAAAAATAAAGTCTGACACTGTTTCCACTGTTTCCCCATCTATTTCCCATGAAGTGATGGGACTGGATGCCATGATCTTCATTTTCTGAAGGATCTCTTCAAGAAAATTAGAGATACCAAGGGAAGGTTTCATACAAAAATGGGCTCGATAAAGTACAGAAATGGTCTGGACCTAACAGAAGCAGAAGAGGTGGCACAAATACATGGAAGAACTGTACAAAAAAGATCTTCACGACCCAGATAATCATGATGATGTGATCACTAATCTAGAGCCAGACATCTTGGAATGTGAAGTCAAGTGGGCCTTAGAAAGCATCACTACGAACAAAGCTAGTGGAGGTGATGGAATTCCAGTTGAGCTGTTTCAAATCCTGAAAGATGATGCTGTGAAAGTGCTGCACTCAATATGCCAGCAAATTTGGAAAACTCAGCAGTGGCCACAGGACTGGAAAAGGTCAGTTTTCATTCCAATTCCAAAGAAGGGCAATGCCAAAGAATGCTCAAACTACCGCACAATTGCACTCATCTCACATGCTAGTAAAGTAATGCTCAAAATTCTCCAAGCCAGGCTTCAGCAACATGTGAACCGTGAACTCCCTGATGTCAAGCTGGTTTTAGAAAAGGCAGAAGAACCACAGATCAAATTGCCAACATCCGCTGGATCATGGAAAAAGGAGGAGTTCCAGAAAAACATCTATTTCTGCTTTATTGACTATGCCAAAGCCTTTGACTGTGTGGATCACAATAAACTGTGGAAAATTCTGAAAGAGATGGGAATACCAGACCACTTAACCTGCGTCTTGAGAAATCTGTATGCAGGTAAGAAAGCAACAGTTAGAAGTGTACATGGAACAACAGACTGGCTCCAAATAGGAAAAGGAGTACATCAAGGCTGTATATTGTCACCCTGCTTATTTAACTTCTATGCAGCGTACATCATGAGAAACACTGGACTAGAAGAAACACTGGACTAGAAGAAACACAAGCTGGAATCAAGATTGCCGGGAGAAATATCCATAACCTCAGATATGCAGATGGCACTACCCTTATGGCAGAAAGTGAAGAGGAACTGAAAAGCCTCTTGATGAAAGTGAAAGAGGAAAGCAAAATAGACACATAACAAAGCCAGAAATAAACTTTGGAGATTTTTTTATTTGTTGCTTAGGCCTAGCCTATCTTGAACATAACAGACATTATCTAGTCCAAGGGTTGAGAAATAGAGGATGTTATTTTCAGAAACTTTCTCTTGCTGCTACTTCCTGAAAGATTACACACTCAGATCTTCATTAAGTGAAGCATCTCAGAATACGTCAAGCCAGGGCTGAATCAAAGTCAAACTCTGGGATCTCAGGGTGATATATAACCATCTTTACATTATTTCTAGACATAAATTATCTTGTTTCAGACACCAAAAAGACAAGTCATATGTTTCACACATGCTCAAACTATGAGAATGGAACTGAGTAGCAAACCTGGAAAGAATGATCTAAAAATTTTTACTAGGACTTTCATGTATTTGTATATCCTCTTCCCAGAAACTAAAGAATGTGAGACTATGTTTCTCCCCAGTTTAAAATCAATACCTCCACTTCTCTGGTTCATTTCACTTTCTTGAGAATTCTGAGATACTGAGTAACCTATTTTTTTCTCTCTTCTTTTTCAGCTTTTAGATTTACAATCTTATACATGCATTGCCTTGACCTCAGTTTTCCATCAAACTGTTAAACGATCTTTTGCCTCTCCTTCAGAATAACATGAAAATTCCCCAGACTTATTATGTGAATTTCTGTCCTCATCAGTCACATGTCAAATATTTCGAGCCATCAAAGCAGCTCTAGGCATACTCACTGATGATTCCATGGTGGGACCAATGGACACTGTTGTCCCTTAGCACGCTAGGCTCTCACAGGTGTTTCAAATTCTACCCTTCTCCAGTTTTGAAACACCCTTACTTCTTGGGTTTTATGGATTCTTCACTGTCTCCCACCTCTCTGATACCTCCTTTACAAAGTTAGCTTCCTTCTATGGAAAATTTTGCAGTTTCTGCAGGTTCCCTTAGAGAATTTTTCCCCCCACTGTGTACTTTATTCCCAAGTGAGTTCTTACAGTTATTTCAATGCTGAAAATGATGTCTTCAGCCAAGACCCCTCTTCTGAGCTCGAGATCCATACATTCAGCTGCTTCCCATCATCTCCACTTCGGTATCTGAGAGAGCTCTCAAACAGCACATCACAATTATCTTACCTCCATGTTGCACATTGCAGCAAACAACAATACTGTGTACTGAATTATTCCATCCAGAGTCTCTTCTACCTCCCTTCTCACATACATATCATCAGTTCTCATTCCTATATATTTCTCTGAACTGTCAACTTTTTCCCCATCTCCTTTAAATCCTTTAGCCTGACCCACCATAATATCTTACATGTTTTCCTTAACTAGCCTTTTAAATAGACTCACTTGCATCTACTTATCCCCTTGTCAAACATGTCTCTACACTGCTGTCAGAGTGAACTTTCAAAAGCAATTCTGAACTTTTAATTACTCTACTAAAAACTTTTCAATGCATTTTCATTGGTGTTATAAAATATTCAAGTCTTTAATAACTTGGTCTCTCTGGCCATCAATGAGCTGACCCTGTGTGTTTCTGTTACCTTTGCTCCATCTTCAATTTATTTTATGCACCATGCTTTGCTTGATCTCTTCCTTCATATGGCCATCTTATATATATTCTTTTCTGAATAAAATGCCTTTTCTGCTTATTTTAATCAATCTAACTGCAGCTTATCTCTCACACTTCCAATTTTATTGTTCCTTATTTATTTTAATCACAAGTCCACTTTAGATATCCTTTTACCAACTTCCTTGCCTATATTTGGCTACCTCCAATTTTCTTTCTTAGACTTATCATACTTGCAATTGCTTAAAAACTGGTATTAAAAAAAAACATGCATTTTATCTCTCGACTATAAAAGCTGTGTAAATGAGAACTCAATTTGGCTTTTTGACAATGTATTTTTGGTCCCTTGAATGGTGCTTGCCACGAAGTTGGCTATCAATAAGCAGTTATTGATTTATCAAAGCTTACTCATATCAAATCAATAGGAAATGAATTTAAATGGACACGTGGAGTTGTAGCACCTCTGGATACATCTGTCCATCCTTTTCTTTGGTGGAATCTGGGGTAGACAAGGAGACAGAGTTGTCTTGCTTTGCTACTGTGGCTATACCTCTGTCCTCAAAGAGGGCTGGTAAGGGAAGATCAGGAAGAATCTAGATCGAAGCTGAGGGAAGCACGTGGCGCAGGACAAGACTCAGACCCAAGGCTTCCTTTATTATTCAGCACGGTGTAAGACAGTTGGTCATAATTTGGACCAAAGTGACAGGATTTAAGAGCAGATAGACAGGATTTGACTGTCCCCAGTTATTATGTAAAAAGCCCTTTTGTAACAAAAAAAATTATCTTTTGGTTGGAGTGCTTAATCCATTTAGATGTAAGGTAATTATTGGCATGTGTATTCTTTTACCTTTGGTTAACGGTTTTGGATTTATTTTTGTATATATGTTTACCCCTCCTTTTCTTTTATTCTTTTATTATTTGAATGACTATCTTTATATTTGAATTCCTTTTTTGTAGCATAAAGACAAAATGGAAGATTATTCAGCTGTAAAAAAAAAAGTACAAAATAATGTCATTTGCAGCAACATGGATGGACCTAGAGATTATCATACTAAATGAAGTAAGGCAGACAGAGAAAGCAATATCATATGATATTGCTTATATGTTAAATTTTTTTTAAAAATATACAAATAAACTTATTAACAAAACAAAATTAGACTCACAGACTTAGAAAACAAACATTTTACCTAAGAGGAAAAGAGGATAAATTAGGAGCTTTGGATTAAAATATATGCATTATTGGAGAAGGAAATGGCAACCCACTCCAGTGTTCTTGCCTGGAGAATCCCAGGGATGGGGGAGCCTGGTGGGCTGCCGCCTATGGGGTCGCACAGAGTCGGACACCACTGAAGCGATGCAGCAGCAGCAGCATACACATTATTATATACATATACACATTTAAATATATGCACGATTAAAATATACACATTGTTTTATAGATATATATATATAAAATAGATAACCCAACAAGAGCCTACAGTATAGCTCAGAAAAGTACATTAAATATTTTATAATAATCTTAAATGGAAAATAATCTAAAAAAGAATATATATGTAAATGTATAAATATAAATCTTTGCTTTACACCTGAAGCTAACACATTTTAAATCAACTATATTTCAACAAAAGTTAAAAAAAAAATAAACACATCACTTGCATTATGTAACAGAGTGTCTGGACACTTTTCTAAGGCTTTTTTATGCATGTTCTCATTTCTTCTACACAGAAATCCTATTAAACATGTAATATTTTAATACTTTAAAATGAGGCAACTAAGGCATAGGGAATTAATCCACTTGCCTAAAACTCACAGTTTAAAGGTCGTAGGGCCACAGTTTTATGACAGGAAGCCTGTTCCCAGAGCCTCAGCACTGAGGCGTGGTGCATTTTTTTATATAACAAGAGCAATGAGAAAACAGTGTTTGACTTCCTATTCAGTTTTCATGTAAACTTAGTAAGATGAATGGGCTTCTCTGTAGCTCAGCTGGTAAAGAACCCACCTGCAATGCAGGAGACACCAGTTTGATTCCTGGGCTTGGAAGATTCCCTGAAGAAGGGATAGGCTATCCACTCCAGTATTCTTGGGCTTCCCTGGTGTTTTAGATGGTAAAGAATCCACCTGAAATGTGGGAGATCTGGGTTTGAGCCCTGGGTTGGGAAGATCCCCTGGAGGAGGGCATGGCAACCCACTCCAGTATTCTGGCTTGGAGAATTCCATGGACAGAGGAGCCTGCCAGGTTACAGTCTATGAGGCTGCAAAGTGTCAGACCTGACTGAGGTTAAGCACAGCACAGCACAGTAAAGATGAACACTGGTGAAAGTATTTTCCTAAAATTTTGTCTCTTCCAGCAACACTGTCCTCCAATTCTTTTCTATTCTTCACACAAGAAAATCCTCAGGCATTTGGTTTTAATGTTACAAACATTATTTAAAAAATCAAGCATGTCCATTCAGCTTTATAGAAAAAAGTGCATTACATTATTTTCAAATGCAGTTACCTGTTGTTTCGACACTTACAATCATATTTCCTTTCTAAACCTGTCAAAGATGCACATTTTCATAACATTTTAATTTATTCTTAAGCTTGCATTGGGGGAAATCAGTCTTCATTGTTGGTAAAAGCTAAGGTGCAGGAATATGCCTAACTGGGGAAAAATAATGACTTGGTTGGTAACATCAGAAACAGCTGAATGGATTTCTGATTAAATTTTCAAAATTCCTTTTTGTGTGGATGAGGCAGAAGAGATTTTTAGCCTAATAGGTAAATCTTCTATACACATCAAAATGTTAAATAACAAAGCCCCATTAACATATTTTCTTCTATGATGGTTTGATGCGATTTAGAACATCAGAAATAACCCATTCACCCCAAATATCTCCACACTAGATGGCACATATTGTTAAAATCTTGAAAGAGAATCATTTTTTCAAGTGTACATGATATCTTTAGTTAAAATGCAAACACTCAGCCTGAGGAAATACATTTATGCTCAAGCTAATTACTAACACATTGATTTTAATTGGTGTTCAAATGCTGCCTAGGCAGGGTTGAGTATAGTGTTGTGGGGGAGAGAAGAGGAGACGGGGCTGGGAATATGGAGTACTGATCATGGAGCAGACATCGTGGGCAGTCTACATAACACAGAGACCAGCACTGGGCCAAATAATATCTCAAGAATAGAGGAACATAAGAGAGACGGAGCAGGGACATATGAAGGGAAGTTTGGGCAAGACATAAAATGAGATTGTTTTGCTTCTGAATTTTGCTATGTCTGATCATGACCAGGTAAGCACTGTGTTTCATTTGAGTACCTTCAGAGGAGTTTTAGAAAAATCCTAACCCTTGATCTTGTTTCTACCTAGAAACCAAAGGCAATGGTGACTTAGAATCATAATCAGAGATAAACAAGATGCCAGAGCTTGATGAGACCACAGTGCCCATTTGTCCAGCCATATGCAACATTTGGTGTGACCGCCTCCTCTTTGAAAATCCAGATTTACTTTATCTGAGGTAGGTCCTGGAAATTGGTAAATGTGACAAATAGCTCATGTGATTTCCATAATTAGGCAAGCTTGAAAGTGAAAGTGAAAGTCATTCAGTCATGAGCCGACACTTTGCGATCCCATATACTATACAGTTCATGGACTTTTCCAGGCCAGAATACTGGAGGGGGTAGCCTTTCCTTTCTCCAGGGGATCTTTCCAACCCAGGGATAAAACCCAGGTCTCCCTCATTGCAGGCAGATTCTTTACCAGCTTAGCCACAAGGGAAATCCAAGAATACTGGAGTGGGTAGCCTAGCCCTTCTCCAGGGAATTCTTCCTAACCCAGGAATCGAACCAGGGTTCTCCTGCACTGCAGTTGGCTTCTTTACCAACTGAGCTACCAGGGAAGTCCAAGTTTGAAAAACCACAATTATTTGACACATAGTAAAACTGACCCCAAGAAAGAGGAAGGAACTTGCCCCCAGAAATCTGATGAGAGTCTTGCTGAGTTAAAAATCTGAAAGTCTTGTATACAAGTGTAGAAGACAAATTTATAGTGATCAGGGGGTAAGTCGGGAAGGGACAAATTGGAAGCTTGGGACTGACATATGCACACCACTATATATAAAACAGATAAGTAATAATGACCTACTGTACAGCACAGAAAACTCTACTCAATACTCTGTAATGACATGTGTAGGAAAAGCATCTATAAAAGAGGATATAAGCATAGATATAACTGATTCACTTTGCTGTACAGCAGAGACTAACACAACATTTTAAATAAACTATTCTCCAATAACATTTTTTTTTATCTAAGTCTTAATTCAGAATGCAGTATTTCATTTATAGTCCCCCTTAGCTGTTCTTTTATTTATTTAG
This sequence comes from Capricornis sumatraensis, assembly GCF_032405125.1. Lineage (NCBI taxonomy): Eukaryota > Metazoa > Chordata > Mammalia > Artiodactyla > Bovidae > Capricornis > Capricornis sumatraensis. The sequence goes on along the minus strand of NC_091071.1, from coordinate 120,307,184 downwards.
TTACAAAATTGGCCTGATGCTTTTCTCTTCTTTCCTTCTCTGTGACTTCTAATGTGAGCTCCAACTTCAGATAAATCAGATGTGAAGGGTGGGGAGTAAAGATTAGATTGCTCTGATATTAACATTTTTAATTAAATCAGTTGCTTCAGCCTCTAATAAAGGGAGTGTTTAAATGCAAAACCGAACTTAGATGACATATTAAATGTCTTAATTTATGAGGGGCTCAGAAGACAAGAAAGACCAGGAGGACAGAATTCTCCCATTCGAATGGAAGAGTCATCCAGAGGTTAGAACCCTATAGGGTCTTTTTTGTTAGAAACAACCTCTGTTGAAGACCATAGGTGTCTCTGCCATGGCTCAGCTCAGCAAGAGGAGGAGAGAGGACACTGTCCCCAGAGAGTACCTGTCAGCAGGTTGGAACAGGCCCAGGAAGACAGGCTGCTTTGTTACTAATGGAAAATGAACTGTAGATGATGCTGTCATACATTCTGTTTCTATCCAGCTCAAGTTCTCCACTCCACATCATCCCCCTTATGGTTGTTTTTGGAACTATGCTAGAGCAAGGTCTGAAGTCTGCTTTTCTTATTCTAGAAATGGCTGGTGCCCAAAGTGCTTTTTATTGAGAACTAATTGGAGGTGAGATGAGGTGATGTGGTCAGCTCCTGGAGCTAGAGAAAAGGAAAATGTCTAGAGAACCTATTTTTAACTGCCTTGGCGCCTAAATTGGCTGCTCAGTGGGGGAGCTGCTCACAGTGTTCAATACACAGATCACTAATGTATTACACCTGAAACCTAATCTGTGCTGGCTAGGACACAACTTATTATATAAAGGGTAGCTTTCTCAGCATCCTACAGTTCAGCTCCCTTTACAAACATGTAATCCCATGTTTATTGAAAGCTATAGCATACTAGAACAAATAAACCACTTCAAGGTGGAACACTCTTGAACCAGATGGATCCCTTTTAGATACAAAAGTTATTACTTAAAAGTAATTACTTAGAATTGTCATCAATTGAGGATAATATTTTCTCTTCTATTTCAATAGGTATTCATTTATTAATTTATTTTTGGTCCAGTGAATCTTATTCTTTTCATTTATTTTTAATTTTTATTGGAATACAGTTGATTAACAATGTTATATTAGTTTCACATGTACAACAGAGTGATGCAGTTATACATATACATGTATCTATTTTTTTTTTTTCAAATTCTTCTCCTATTTAGGTTGTTACAGAATATTGGGCAGAGTTCCCTGTGCTATACAGTAGATCCTGGCCTACTGTATATTAAATACAGTAGTGTATACATTTCAATCCCAAACTCATATAAGTTAACATATCATTGTCTGGCAGATACTGTCAGATTGCATGTTTCTTGAAGATCTACTCCTGTCCTCAAGGGCCTCCCTGTTTATTTCTGTAATCCCAGTCAGAAATCAATATAAAACATGGTACAAAGAAGAAACTTAATATACATGTTTAAGTGAAATATTGCATCAAGGATTAAAATGGAATTCAAAACACTACTTAAAATGGATAAATATAAATTCCTCAGAAATTCTTAAAAGTGGGCTTATTCTCACTTCCATCATGTAACCTTCCTAACATCATCCCATAATGATTACCTTATTCTCAGAATTTCATGAGAAGTTAATGTCTCTCACATTTATTCAACTTTGAGTATATCTTTGGTTCTATAGTTACTTATGTGTTGTGGACACAAACTATATGCCAAATCCTGTATGATTAATATGGAAAATTTTAGATGAATAAAATGTACCCACCTTCTCAAAAGCAAGAGTCTATGTACATTCACACTAAAATTAAAAAAATAATTTAGATACAATGTTTTGTTTTTCAAAAAGAAGGCATCCTAAGGAAACACTTGAATAGAAACATTTAACCCACCTGGGGAACTCAAGGTAGTTTCTAGAGATTAATCAATATTGCCATAGTACTCCACATATAGGATTTTCAAACACTTGTCTATGTGAATGTGTGAACTTGTGTATGTGCGTTTTTTTGAGTGTGATATCTTATGTGTTGAAGTTTGGGGAATAGATTTTTTTATATTTTCATGTGAACTCAGTAAATTCTGGGAGAAAGAGAGATGGTGATGTAGCTGCAGTTGATTTCCTTGGCTACTTTGTCTATTTGTAAACTCTTCTCAAACTCATCTAAAGATTGACTCAGAAGGCAGAAGATTCTCTCAATAATTCCTAAAAGTTCTTTCAGCAATTTCCAGTGGCAGTAGTAGCCTAATCCTATAGAAGCTAGGAAATATGTTTGCTAGTAGATTATTGATTTAATTAATATAGCTATTGATGATAAAGTCTTGTTGGCCTTACCCCATGACTATCCTCCTAGAGTCATGATTACGGTAGTCAACCTTGAGGAGATGTAGATTCTAAATGGGGCTAAACAGATATTATGCATGGAGCTGCTTTTTTTGGCTGTGTTGTGGAAATGGAGGCAGTTTGGCAGGTACATTTTTAGACTTAACTGCATCCCCATCATTCCTCTTGATCAAATGCTCAGAGTGTAGGCTTCAAATAATTTTTGATTGACTTATATTTGATTTTGAGGTGGAAGAGGCTATTATGAGCTCTGAGCTCAAGCTCAGGCCAAACCAAACTTCCTCAGCAGATTTCTTAATAAAAAAAGCAAGGTCCTACAGGATCTCTATGTGTCAGCCTTACATCTGGCTGATGTAATTCAACCTGAGGGTTTGTCTTCCTGCCAGGTTGATGTCAGAGTTTCTTGGAATGTAGTCTTCCTCTTTGGAGCAATAGATATATCCCTGTTCTGGGGATTCACATATTGTTTAAGTGCATTCATAGCTTAAATTGAGATCAAAAGTTTTCGAAAAAAAAAAACCAAAACACAGCATAATTGTTCATTGTTAACTTCTTCCCTTGTAATCATAAAGGTGACAGACAAAGCAGCTCTGAGCCTTATACAAAGAAGACACCCAATAAGCCCAAAGGACAATAAACTTTTGTGGAGATGTTTAAGCAGACATTTTAGTTAGCAAACTAAATAGTCTCCAGATTCCAAATAATAAGAAAATGCTCCCATATGTTTTCCCACTCCATCTGCTTTCTCTGAAACCCACCTAAAATCCTGTTTTACTTGGGAAAATCCAAAGTGATTTGCTTAACCCTTCTGACATAAAAATTGCATTTGGAAAGTTACAGTGGTCAAATGCTCCACACATAACATAGGGAATGGATATTGCCATCTACTGTTGGCATGAAGTTGGACAAAATACTGGATGGACTGCTGACATGTCATGGGCATCCACAAGCGTGGAGCAGAAGGGATTCATATGGTACCATTTGCTGAGTCCTTGCTGGACTCTCACATCACATAAGGCAGGAAACCTTAGTGTGTCTTACCCTAAACACCCTACCAGATGTATCATGCACATTTTCTGTGAGAAAGATGAAACAGAGAATATAAATAGCTTTCCTCCAGTTAAAGAGGTGAGCCATGGAGGAAGTGGGATTTGAGTTCAGACCTAAGTTAATCAATTTTAACAAAATGTCCATTTTAGGCCTTTGAAAAGGAGGTAGATCTGTTGATGGGAAAAGCAGTGATATCAGGAATCCTTGTTTTTACTACTCTCCTACTTCTGTCATCTCTTGCACATCCTGTTCTCTACATCCTGCTTCCTTCCCTACATTGTCCTTCTCCAAAAGGACTTTATCTTCAGCTGGATGTCACTGTTGATAAGCATATTTAGCAAAAACTAATAATGTCTTGAAAAGTCTTCCATCTCAAAGAGGTTGGAATTTGAATGGGGTATGGAAAAAATCCCTTAAATATATATTATAAAATAAAGTTTCAAAAGTGTACTCTCAATCCATATGACAGATGGTATAAGATAGAGTTTTGGGGGTGGGTAAGACAGAAGTATTTTTGCCCCAGTGATTTGATCTTAAATAACATCTAGTTGGACACTTTTTAGTGACTGGTGCCTAACTTATGCTCTGTTAAAAGATATTCCATTCACTCAGTGCATGGTACCAGGCACTACTCTGCCTAGGATGACCATGACTCGGGAAGGTACAGAGAAGGAAAGTCTAGTCTGTGCTTCAAGGAGCGCAGCCTCCAGTGGGAAAGACCATTAAGGCAATTAGAGCACAAGGTCATTGAATCCAATGATAACCTACCATGGTATGGGGACATGGAGAGCCTTCTAGATCAGATGATGAAATCAGAGACTGCTTTCTGTGTATCCAAAGATCAAAGTGGGAGCTAAGTAGGAAAATTCATGGAAAATAGCTAGATGTAAGAGTAAGGAATTTAAGAAGGAAAAAGGTATTGCCTCAAGTACATGTGTGTGTGTGTGTGTGTGTGTGTGTGTGTGTGTGTGTGTAGAGGAGAGGGGGAGGTGGTTTCTTAGTATACAGAGGTGCCCAGTGCATGCTTAAAATGGGTAAGTTCATTCATTCTTTTGACACCAAAACGAATATCACCAGTTTCTTTATAGCAATGCTATATTTATGTTTAAGTGATAACCATGACAAGGTGAACCTGTCCAAGATTTTCTAAAGCTGTGGTAGCCAATATAGTAGCTTCTACCCACATGTGGCTATTGCACAGTTGAAATGTGGTTGATATGGCTGAGAAAATAAATTTCTAATTGAATTAGAATATGCTGTAAACATAAAATATAGATTGAATTTAAAATTTTTAGTTTGAAAAGCAAATTATGGCTTTTTTTTGTCTATTGATTACATACTGAAGGTTATATTCGGCAAAGTAAAATATGACACTTAAAAAAGGAGGAGGGAGTTTCTCGATTAAGACTTCCAAGGAGGGACGTTCCTGAGTGGTTAAGGCTCTGTGCCTCCAATGCAGGGGATGCAGGTTCGATCCCTGGTCTGAGAACTAAGGTCCCATGTGTTACGTGGTGCAGCAAAATTTTTTTAAATTAAAATAAAAAAGGAAGAAGAGGGCATCCATGAAGAGGAAATGGCACATGCATAGAAAGGAAAGAATGAGTGAGCCTGGCACACGCAGATATTGTCTTAGTTAGATGGGGCTGCCATCACAAGATGTTGTGAACCGGATGGCTTCAACAGCAGAAATGCATGTATAGTTCACGAGAGTGAACAGACTATGAGACAAGGATCAAAGATGAGGATGCAGATATAAGAAAGAGCGAGGACAAGGGGGAAAGTTGTGTCTGTTTAAGGAAATTGAAATATATAGTCCATGAAAGCTATGACATTTCTGGAGGACATACCTGCTTTTGAAAGGAAATTAATTAAAAAGAAACATTTTGGTTTTTCTTAAACATAATAAATACAGGTTTTGGTGATAGTGATCCATTAGGCCATATTTAGAATCTCTCTTTGAGAACACCTAACATGTTACTCACAGGCAACTAATAGCTAAATGAATATAGATCATTTTTTTCTTTCAAAGTAAGGATAATGCTGTACACTTATGACTATTTTTCTATAAGTTGATCTCTACCCATTAGAAGAAAACACAACCAAGGAGCTAAGGTTATTTATTGATCAGAGATGCTTTGAAAAAACTGAATGGAAATTATTTTGCAGTGAGAATGAATGTCCACCAGGTGGCAAACAAGTGAATCCTGGTCCTACTGGGCCTGTTCTCTATTCATTCCATTGTCTCTTTAGTGAGGACAGTCTGGGGAAGCACAGTTCCACACCTGGGGGTTAACATGCTGTCATTTGATATTTGACTCATTTTACTTCAGAAAAAGACATTTGAAGGGGAAGGAAGGCCACCTTTATTTTTGCAAGTGTGAAGGAGACAACTTTACTTGCAGCTGATTTTTACTAGAGATTTGAAAAGGATACTTTGGAAAGAATGCTTTGTCCCATGGTAAAGGAGATTAGAAAAAGGAAAGGTGCATTTTCAATGAGAAAGAACCCAGAACAGTGATTTCTACTGGAAGACATTTAGGATTCATAACCCTCTAGTCTAAACATCTGCTTACTTCCTCAAAGTTTCCTCAAGGAAAAATAAAACAAAATAAAGATATTTATAAATTGTCAAGTCCACAGGTAGCTTGCACTTGTCTTAGAGAAAAAGATGTGGGTTCCAGTCCTATATATGCTTGGAATTGGCTGTGTGGCTTGATCCTGCCTTTTCCTTCTCTGGGCTTCAGTTTTCTCATGTAGAATGTCTGGATGTTGGATAACCACTAATATTAATAATTCTTATTGATGAGAGCTAAATAAGAGATTCTGTTGTATTGATTCATGACAATTTGCAGTTACTTTTCACAACTCAGCAGGCAGGTAATCTTTTAATATGAATCCAGACTTGGCTGACTCCAAGACCAAGTTAATGGTGCTTCCCACGTGGATCAGTGGCTAAGAACTTGCCTGCCAAGTGGGAGACACGAGTTTGACCCCTGGGTCTAAAAGGTCCACTGGAGAAGGAAATGGCAATCCCCTTCAGAATTCTTGCCTGGAAAGTCCCAGTGACAGAGGAGCCTGCTGCACTACAGTCCAGGGGGTCACAAAAGAATCAGACATGACTTAGTGACTAAACAATAACAGCAAGGTCTAAGTTGCTACCCACCACACAGAATGCATTTATGCATGATCTCTAAATGCCTATTTTCTCTAAGAAAAATGATAATAAACGTGAAATAGTACTTGGAAAGTGATAAAATAGTGGTTGTATAAATTCAAATAAAACTAGAAAGAGCTTATTTATTTTCAATAATTTTATGGGTTTCCTGTTGATGCTGTAAAGAATAACCACAAACTGGCCTAAAAAACACAAACATATTATCTTACCGCTTTGACGATTAGAAGTCAGAAATGGGTATCATTGACCTAAAATCAATATATAAATAGGGCTGGGTCCCTTCTGGAAACTCCAGGGAAATTTCATTTTCTTGCTTTTTCCAGCATTTAGAGGCCCTCTGCATTTCTTTCTTCTCACCCTTCCTTCACCACAGCATCTTCAAAACTCTGATTTTCACTTATATGGAAGGACACTTGTTGCTACATTGGACCCATCTGGGTAATTCAGAAAAATTTCAAGATCCAGAAGTAAGATAATCACATCTGCAGCCTCCCTTTTGCCATATGACTTAACACATATTTTCAGGTCTTGGAGATTAGGATATTTGACAGGCATTATTCAGGTAACATAAGAGCTGACATGTATTGAGTTCTTACTCTGTTACAGTCATGCTTATAAGCACTTTCAGTTCAGTTCAGTTCAGTCCCTCAGTCGTGTCTGACTCTTTGTGACCCCATGAATGGCAGCACGCCAGGCCTCCCTGTCCATCACCAACTCCCAGAGTTCACTCAGACTCACGTCCATAGAGTCCGTGATGCCATCCAGCCATCTCATCCTCAGTCATCCCCTTCTCCTCCTGCCCCCAATCCCTCCCAGCATCAGAGGCTTTTCCAATGAGTCGACTCTTCGCATGAGGTGGCCAAAATACCGGAGTTTCAGCTTTCACATCATTTCTTCCAAAGAAATCCCAGGGCTGATCTCCTTCAGAATGGACCAGTTCAATCTCCTTGCAGTCCAAGGGACTCTCAAGAGTCTTCTCCAACACCACAGTTCAAAAGCATCAATTCTTCGGCGCTTAGCTGTCTTCACAGTCCAACTCTCACATCCGTACATGACCACTGGAAAAACCATAGCCTTAACTAGACGGAGCTTTGTTGGCAAAGTAATATCTCTGCTTTTGAATATGCTATCTAGGTTGGTCAAAACTTTCCTTTCAAAGAGTAAGCGTCTTTTAATTTCATGGCTGCAGTCACCATCCGCAGTGATTTTGGAGCCCCCCAAAATAAAGTCTAACACTGTTTTCACTGTCTCCCTATCTATTTCGCATGAAGTGATGGGACCAGATGCCATGATCTTAGTTTTCTGAATGTTGAGCTTTAAGCCAACTTTCTCACTCTCCTCTTTCACTTTCATCAAGAGGCTTTTTAGTTCCTCTTCACTTTCTGCCATAAGGGTGGTGTCATCAGCATGTCTGAGGTTATTGATATTTCTCCCGGCAATCTTGATTCCAACTTGTGCTTCTTCCAGCCCAGCGTTTCTCATGATGTACTCTGCATGTAAGTTAAATAAGCAGGGTGTCAATAGAGAGCCTTGATGTACTCCTTTTTCTATTTGGAACCAGTCTGTTGTTCCATGTCCAGTTCTAACTGTTGCTTCCTGACCTGCATATAGGTTTCTCAAGAGCTTTACACAGGTTTAATTTTCTCTTTCTAACAGTACAGTGAAACAGTTACTACTACTAGTTCTATTTTTAAAATGAGGAAGCTAAGGCTCAGGGATTTTATTTAGTAGTTCAGAATAATAAGCTAGTAAGTAGTGCATTATGTTTTCTGCCGGACCTCCATTCTTATTGTTTTAAACATAAACAAGGTATTTGCAGTGAGAATTAGGGGTGCCTTCACAAGTGCATTCTATGCACCAATATTTGTATGACTAACATTGCCATTTCCAATTTACCTTAGGCCTTCGGGCCCTCTTATTGTCAGCTAAAGCTGCATTATAGCACTGGAGGAACTGCTCTTTTGGCAAACTTCCAGTTAGCTTGTATCTTTATACTTTGCTCTAAAAAGACTCAAAATTTCATACAAGATGATATATCTAGTAGCTAAAAATAAATTAATCAATAATAGATATTTTTGCCTCTTTGTCTACAGTGATTTTTGTATTTTTAAGCTTTGCTTTATAAATGCTGTAATTTAAATAAAAGAAAAATGATTATCTTTTTTGGCTGTTTTATTTCTAGTCCTATCATTCTCCCAACTCTTCCTCTTTGACTAATGGATTATTCAGAAGTGTATTGTTTTACTTCCCAAATATTTGGAGATTTTCAATATTTCTTTTTGTTCTTAACAGATTATTGACTAGGTGATTTTTGTGGAAACTAATACCCATGGCCAGTGATTTGTTATGTAATCGACTATTCAAACACTCTGTTCAATAACATTTGGATATCAAAAGGCATATTAATATGTCTCTGGTCAATAGGTTGTTAATTTCAAAAATTAGTTCATAAACTTAAAACAGGTTAGTAAGGGTGTTTTATAACCAAGGATACAGTCTAACTTTGTGAAGATTCAGTTCAGTTCAGTCTCTTAGTCGTATCTGACTCTTTGTGACCCAAGGACTGCAGCACTCGCCAGGCTTCCCTATCCTTCACCAACTTCTGGAGCTTGCTCAAGCTCATGTCCATTGAGTGAATGATGATGCCTTCCAACCATCTCATTCTCTGTTGTCCCCTTCACCTCCTGCCTTCAATCTTTCCCAGCATCAGGGTCTTTTCCAATGAGTCAGTTCTGCACATCAAGTGGCCAAAAGATTGGAATCTGAGCTTCAGCATCAGTCCTTCCAATGAATATTCAGGACTGTGAAGATTTCACATACACTTAAAAATAATTTGTGATTTGCTATGGTTATATGGAGTGTTTTATTCAAGTCAGTTAGATTCCACTTGGTTGATAGTGTTTCTTAGTTCTTATATTTTATCCTTTCTAATATTTTATCTACTTGTTCTTTCTATTCATGGGAGAAGAATATTGATGTCTCCAACTAAAATTATAGATCTGTCTGTTTTCTCTTTTAATTTGATCAGTTTTTGTTCCTATATTTTGAGTCCTGTTATTTGGTGTCCAGCCATCTAGAACGAATATAGTCTCCTGGTGAACTGGCATTTCTGTTTTTATATAATATGCTGCCCTATCCCCAATTGTCCTTGTTCTGAAGTATACTTTAACACTAATGTAGCCACTCCATTTCAAGATCTGTGAGAATCTGAGACTTTCTTCTGCTTGTAAGCTAGTAATTAGCTTATTACAGTTCCATGGAAGGCACAAAATTATTGGGTCAATATTTGTGCCTTCAAAAGATGGAAGGCAAATTATATCTCAGTAATAGCAGTATCCATAAATTTAGCACTTTTTATCAGGTTCCCAGCCCTTATTTCCAAAGGGAAATATGAATGGACCTTAAGCATTAGGCTGTATGATACATGAAGAAATCTGAGTTTAGGGCACTCATATCTTTTAAAGTGGGCTGTTATATGCCTACCTTTTGGTCCAGAGTAGGATACTGTGTCTATCTTCAATGACCGTTCACTATAGGAAAATTACTGAAAAGATATTGTGAAACAAAAGTCAGTTAGTGTCCAGTCTGTGAGAGGTGCAGGAATGAAGACTATCTAGGGAGGATTGTCTTCCATCATTTCAATTTTCTTTCAGTTAGTGTTTCCATGGTAAATCACTTTCTATCCTTTCACTTTTATTGTTATATTTGAGCTTCATAGAGACTATATGATTTCACCCTTCTTTTTAAATCCACTTTCACATTTTACTTGATGTATAAACCATTTATGTTTAATACAGTAGCTTATGTTTTTAGATTTGTCTATAATGTCATTATCTGTTTTTTTCTGTTTCCTCTGTGTTTTGTTCCTCTCATTTCCATTTATGTCTTATTTTGTAATATTTTAATATTATTTAGTATTTATTTTTAATTTAACCATTATATCTTTCATTTTATCTCTTTGTATAGTATTTTAGCAGTTGTTCTTGAAGTTAAAATACACACTCAATGTTTCACATTCTACTTAGAATTAATATCTATCACTGCAACTAAAATGTAGATGATATGTAGAAACCTTACATCATAGAGGTTTTGGTGTACTCCTCACTTTGTGTTGCAGTCTTCATTTGTATTATGTCTACATATGTTAAAAATTTCATCAGGTACTGTTATTATTTTTTCATATTCTCAACTGCCATACATATTTTAAAGAACTTAATAAGAGAATTCCAGTCTATTTTTACTTAAACAGCTATTAAAATTTAACCATTATTTAAAATTTATGTTGCTTTTTAAATAATTTCCATCTGGTATAATTTTCCTTTTATGTGAAAGACTTCCTTAGCGTTTCTTTTAGAGTAGTTCTGCTGACAAATGATATGTTTTCCTTTTTTCTTTCATCTAAGAATTTCTTTTTTACACCTTTATTCCTTAAGGATATTTTTGATGGATATAGATTCTGAGTTCACAGCTTTTTACTTTAACCACTTTAAAAATGTTTTACTGTTTTCAGCTATCTCTGGATTTTTTAAAAATCACATTGGCAATCATTTGAATTACTGCTTCTCTATAAGTAATGTGTTGATTTCCTATAGCTGCTTTTAAAGTGTTGTTTATTTATTTTTAAAGTTTTCAACCATTGTATTACAATATATCAGAGCATGGAGCTTTTGAACTGTGGTGCTGTAGAAGACTCTTGAAAGTCCCTTGGATAACAAGGAGATCAAACCAGTCAATGCTAAAGGGAATCAACCTTGAAAATTCATTGGAAGGACTGATGCTAAATCTCCAATATTTTGGCTACTGATGCAAAGAACCCACACATTGAAAAAGACTCTGATGCTGGGAAAGATTGAGGGCAGGAGGTAAAGGGGGTGACAGAAGATGACATGGTTGGATGGTATCATCGACACAATGGACATGAGTTTGAGCAAACTCCCAGAGATAGTGAAAGACAGGGAAGTCTGGTATGCTGCAGTCCATGGGGTCACAATGAGTTGGACATGACTGACAGACTGAAAAACAACAATAAGAGCATGGACATTTTAAATTTATCTTGTTTAAATTTGAAATTGTTGCATCTTTTAATATAAATATTTTGCCTATTTTTCCAACCATTTTCCTTTTTTTTTTTAATTTAAGTTTTTCTGTGTCATACTGTTTCTCCCCTGCTTTGGGGACTCTGATAATATGAATATTAGATTTTTGGCTTTATCTCACAAGTCCCTGAGGCTCTGCCAATTTTTTCATCCTTTTTCCAATTTGTTTTTCATATCAGATTTCTGTTGATATATTTTAAATGTATAAATTCTTTAGTCTGTTATCTCCACCTGCTATTGAACCCACCCAGTGATTTTTTGTTTTATTATGCTATTGTGCTTTATATTAGTAAAAGTTCCATTTTGTCTTTTTTTAACTATATTTTTCTGTCTTTTCTTCTGAGACCTTCTATCTTTTCAGTTGTTTCAAAAGTATTCACCCTTAACTTGATTATATTTAAAGTAGCCACTGCAAAATCTTTGTTTCAACTTCTATGTCATCTCAGAATTGACACTGATTCTTTCTCCCTTGTGAAATGTGGGGATTTCCTGGTCCATTATGTGCTGGGATGTTATAGACTCTATCTGTGAACTTTGAATACTATATTATGAGTCTCAAAGATCTACTGACAATATTGCTTTTTATGATACAGCAAGCAATCACCCATGCTATCTTCAGCATCCAACTTTCTATATATCTGAGGCTGATTCCAACACAAAGCACATTTTCAGAGCCTTTGCTGTTTTCTTCAGTTCTTCTCCATGTGCAATCCTCAGTGGCACTTCCGATACTTTAGTAATTGTCAGTGCTTAACTTCAGTTCTCAAGGTAATTGTATGCTCTAGGGACTGGTATATACCCGGATTGGGGATGATCTCAGAAGTTCATATGCAAATTTATGGGATCATTTTCTTAAGATCCCATCCCATTATGATCGTTCTGAAACTTTACTGTACCTGGAGATCCTCCATCTGATTTTCTGAGAATATGACTAAGATTTGATCTCCCTGTTTTGTTGTGAACTTTCTAAGCACTTTATTCTTTAGGGCTGGGAGAGAAGTCAGGAGACAAAAAAATGGAATTTCCCCAAACTCTGTAAGAACACAGATATTCCTCCCTTGGAGTCTTAGATATCTTTCAATTTTTTGTGGCTTTGTGCTGTGTGGGATTGCCCAGTGTCTAGATTAAGATAGAATACTGACAACAACTCCCCTGACTCAAACAGTGGGCTTTCTATTATATCCACCCCAACTCCTATTATAAGTATTTCCCATCCTATTACTTGTACCAGAAATATAGATTTCATTTTTATGTTATTTCTGTCCATATTTGGTGCACAACCTAAGGATCATGTTGTCTTTGAATTCAGACTAGAAAAAGCCAATGGGGAGGGGGAGAAACTTGCTTTTATCTCAGTAGTATTTCAAAAATCTTATTTCCCACCTCAGTCTTTCTGTTTTTATTGACTTTTCAGAATTGTGACTCAGATGGTAAAGAATTTGCCTGTAATGCAGGAGATCCAGGGTCAATTCCTAGGTTGGGAAGATACCCTGGAGAAGGGAATGACTACCCATTCCAATATTCTTGCCTGGAGAATCCCATGAACCTGGTGAGGTACAGTCAGTAGAGTTGCAAAGAGTTGGACATGACTGATTTACTAACACACAAAGATAATTTCTTGAATCATTCTGTGCAGGATTTTCATCGTGTTTAGTCAGATATTTCACCTTGTACTATAACAAAATCGTCTGCATTTACTATTAAGCATTTTAAAATTATTACTAAAATGAACTTTCATATAACTTTAAAAAGTTCTGTGCAGAAATTTTTTTTAAAAAATCATTCATCTCTTTATTTTTGTCCTTTTCTTTACCATGACGTTTCAAGATAACCAAAAGGAGAGATCACTGTTTGGTCTACAATTTTGGCAAGCCTTGTCATGGTTGTGATACAGGAATGAGGATTTGGACATCTGTATCTAATAATTTAGAGTCTTAAAACTTACTCAGAATTGTCAAACACTCTGAAGACTTACTTTTTCCATTAGGAAAAAGATACTTTATATAGAATTCAGGGATCATTTTAGCTCTCTTTAGAGGTTGTAAAAATAATTTAAAATAATATATGCACATGGTCAAAAATGATAACTAATAGTAACTCAAAGCATCTATGTGAAAAACAGTGTACCTAGCTTAGTTGTGTCCGACTCTTTGCAACCCCATGGACTGTAGCCTGCCAGGCTCCTCTGTCCATGGAATTCTCCAGGAAAGAATAATGGAATGAGTAACCATTTGAGAAAATCATTTCCTAGGCAGGTTGATAAGAAGTCTTGGGGTCCCCAAGGAGAGAGGATTCTGGAATTCTCAAGGAGGAAGAAAGGACAAACATTCTTTTTCCTCTACATTCCTTAGGATTATATAACAATATTGTATCCTGCCTGAGGACAGTCTCTGGATTAAACCTTCTGGCTAATCCTGTTATCTTAAAGTGTAAATTATGGGAGTTGGTCTGGTGAGGTCTTTACAACATCCAGACATTCTCTTGATTCACTGGAGAGTATATAACTCCACTGCTAACACTAGCAAGGGGGTACTCTTTCTGGCCCCTTCTGATGCCTATGTCAGAAGCTTTCTCCATCTCCTTTATACTTTAATAAAACTTTATTACACAGAAACTCTGAGTGATCAAGCCTCATCTCTGGTCCAGGATTGAACTCTTCTCCTCCAGAGGCCAAGAATCCCAGTGTCTTCTTGTGGTTCAGCAACAACCGTTCACATTCCTGTCTCCAGGGAATCTTCCTAACTCAGTGGTCAAATCCAGGTCTTCTGCACTGAAGAGAACTGAGAATTCTAAAATATAGTAAGATATAGGTTTATACTTAGTTAACTTATATGCAGAGTTAGTTAGTTAGTTCAGTCGTTCAGTCGTGTCTGACTCTTTGCGACCCCATGAATCACAGCATGCCAGGCCTCCCTGTCCATCACCATCTCCCAGAGTTCACTCAGACTCACATACATCGAGTCCGTGATGCCATCCAGCCATCTCATCCTCAGTCATCCCCTTCTCCTCCTGCCCCCAATCCCTCCCAGCATCAGAGTCTTTTCCAATGAGTCAACTCTTTGCATGAGGTGGCCAAAGTACTGGAGCTTCAGCTTTCGCATCATTCCTTCCAAAGAAATCCCAGGGCTGATCTCCTTCAGAATGGACTGGTTGGATCTCCTTGCAGTCCAAGGGATTCTCAAGAGTCTTCTCCAACACCACAGTTCAAAAGCATGAATTCTTCAGCGCTCAGCATTCTTCACAGTCCAACTCTCACATCCATACATGACCACAGGAAAAATCATAGCCTTGACTAGATGGACCTTAGTCGGCAAAGTAATGTCTCTGCTTTTGAATATACTATCTAGGTTGGTCATAACTTTTCTTCCAAGGAGTAAGCGTCTTTTAATTTCATGGCTGCAGTCACCATCTGCAGTGATTTTGGAGCCCCCCAAAATAAAGTCTGACACTGTTTCTACTGTTTCCCCATCTATTTCACATGAAGTGATGGGACTGGATGCTATGATCTTTGTTTTCTGAATGTTGAATTTTAAGCCAACTCTTTCACTCTCCTCTTTCACTTTCATCAAGAGGCTTTTTAGTTCCTCTTCACTTTCTGCCATAAGGGTGGTGTCATCTGCATATCTGAGGTTCTAGATATTTCTCCCGACAATCTTGATTCCAGCTCCTGTTTCTTCCAGTCCAGCATTTCTCATGATGTACTCTGCATATAAGTTAAATAAGCAGGGTGACAATATACAACCTTGACATACTCCTTTTCCTATATGAAACCAGTGTGTTGTTCCATGACCAGTTCTAACTGTTGCTTCCTGACCTGCATACAGATTTCTCAAGAGGTAGGTTAAGTGGTCTGGTATTCCCATCTCTTTCCACAGTTTATTGTGATCACACAGTCAAAGGCTTTGGCATTGTCAATAAAGCAGAAATGTTTTTCTGGAACTCTCTTGCTTTTCCCATGATCCAGCAGATGTTGGCAATTTGATCTGTGGTTCCTCTGCCTTTTCTAAAACCAGCTTGAACATCAGCGAGTTCACTGTTCACATATTGCTGAAGTCTGGCTTGGAGAATTTTGAGCCTTACTTTACTAGCATGTGAGATGAGTGCAATTGTGCGGTAGTTTGAGCATTCTTTAGCATTGCCTTTCTTTGGGATTGGAATGAAAACTGACCTTTTCCAGTTCTGTGGCCACTGCTGAGTTTTCCAAACACGCTGGACTGGAAGAACACAAGTTGGAATCAAGATTGCCGGGAGAAATATCAATAACCTCAGATATGCAGATGACACCATCCTTATGGCAGAAAGTGAAGAGGAACTGAAAAGCTTCTTGATGAAAGTGAAAGAGGAGAGTGAAAAAGTTGGCTTAAAGCTCAACATTCAAAAAAAAAAAAAGCTCAACATTCAGAAAATGAAGATCATGGCATCTGGTCCCATCACTTCATGGGAAATAGATGGGGAAACAGTAGAAACAGTATCAGAATTTATTTTGGGGGGCTCCAAAATCACTGCAGATGGTGACTGCAGCCATGAAATTAAAAGATGCTTACTCCTTGGAAGAAAAGTTATGACCACCCTAGACAGTATATTGAAAACCAGAGACATTACTTTGCCGACTAAGGTCCATCTAGTCAAGGCTATGGTTTTTCCTGTGGTCCTGTAATGGATATGAGAGTTGGACTGTGAAGAAGGCTGAGTGCCGAAGAATTGATGCTTTTGAACTGTGGTGTTGGAGAAGACTCTTGAGAGTCCCTTGGACTGCAAGGAGATCCAACCAGTCCATTCTGAAGGAGATCAGCCCTGGGATTTCTTTGGAAGGAATAATGTGAAAGCTGAAGCTCCAGTACTTTGGCCACCTCATGCAAAGAGTTGACTCATTGGAAAAGACTCTGATGCTGGGAGGGATTGGGGGCAGGAGGAGAAGGGGACGACTGAGGATGAGATGGCTGGATGGCATCACGGACTCGATGGATGTGAGTCTGAGTGAACTCCAGGAAATGTTGATGGACAGGGAGGCCTGGTGTGCTGCAATTCATGGGGTCACAAAGAGTCAGACACGACTGAGCGACTGAACTGAACTGATAGGTTTATACAATATTTTAGAGTTCTCAGTCCTTTATGCATGTTACCTTGTTCAATCAACACCTTCTGAAATAGATGCAGTTATTGCTCATATTGGAGAGATGATAAACGCTGATGCAGATAAGTTAATATCATTAGAAAGTGGTGAAATTGAGATTCTAAGCAAGCAATTTGTGCCCAGATCCCATTTTATTAATCACTATGCTACACAGCCTACCTCAACAAATTATAGCTTGTGTTATTATTACCAAGTAATTTTTATTATCATACTATTCCTTTTCTTCTCAAGCAACTTCTCCCTTTGGTATAATAATATTCACTCTTCCATGCTCTTTAATTTATAGCCAAGCCTGAGTACTGAATCACACAATATGGGATTCATATCTTTTGAGTACTCTTCAGCTGCTAATTATCTTTACATAAGAATATCACTCAGCCATAAAAAGAAAAAAAAAAAAATGCCATTTGTAGCAGGATGGATAGACCTAGGGATTTTCATACTGAGTGAAGTAAGTCATAAAAAGAGAAACATCACAGATATTGCTAAAAAGTAGAATCAAAAAAAAAAAAAAAGTACAAATGAACTTATTTACAAAACTGAATAAAGTCACACACAGATGTAGAAAACAAACTTATGCTTACCAGGAGGGTAGGTAGGGCAGGGATAAATTAGGAAACTGGGATTGGCATATACACACAAATACACATAAAATAGATAACTAGTAAGCACCTACTATATAGCATAGTGAACTTTACTCGACAATCTGTAATAAGCTATATGGGAAAAGAATGTTAAAAAGAGCAGATATGTGTATATGTATAGCTGCATCACTTTGCTGTACACCTGAAACTAACACAACATTGTAAATTAAATATATACCGATAAAAAAATAAGAAAAAAAAGAATAGCATTCTGCTTGCTTTTAGAAAATCTGTAAAAATAAGAGTGCCGTGGTCCAGCCCCGGTGGATCCAGGGTGATTCGAAGGTGGGGGGACGGAGTCGGCGTCTTTGGAAAAATACATATTTAATCACAGATATAGAAAGATTAGAAATGGATAGTGTAGTAGGAAGATTAGTGGGGAAAAGAAGGCTGAATAACTTGGATTACGTGGAATAGCATCCATGTTCCAGATGGGAATTCAGCCAGAAAAACGGGAGCAAGAAAGAAGCGACATGGGGGAATCAGTCTTTCCAGAAACTGATCCGATTTCTTTATTCTTGGGTTTGCTTATATACCTTTTGTTACACATAGGGATGAATACAGAATCACGCGGGAGTCAGCAGTCCTGACCTTTATCAAAATCAGGTGCTTCACATAAATGTATAAAAAAAGGTACATCATCTTCTGGCCATGAGTGAGACCTGCTGACATTTTATGATCCTTTCTTTCTGATAACCAAAAAACTTATTTCTTCCAAGGGTGTGTTTTCTTAAACCAGGTACCACCCTCCAAATAAAGTTACATTCCTATAGGGTGAGGGTGTAGTGAGTTACAATCAAGAAAGGAATTTATTTAACCCAAGGTTAACATGATTAGTCTTAAAGGTTAATACTTATTTCTCCTATATGTTAGTTATATTCATTATAAGGGTAGGGAACATGGAGATTTAGCAGCAAATATCAGTCCAACAACTGAAAATCCTTTCACCAATGCTCCCCTTAAGATCTATTTAGTCTTAAGATATGATAAAGTTACATTCTTACATAGCAAGGACACAGTGATTTATAACAAAGTACAGTGATCTATTACAAAATAGAAAATTCATTAACTCAAAAAGTCTAGTATTGCTAACATCAAACTACTATATTTCCTTTTCTGTAGTCCAAATATATTGATTAATATATTCCCAAGTGCCTAAGGATATGGAGGCCTGGCAGCAATCATTGACTCAACAAGAAGAAAAAGCCCTATGCTAATTAAGACTCTCAAAATACTCCAAAACTCTCTGTGCTGTTTATGGTTAAGAGGTAGTAAACAATCATGTGGCAGGAGTATGGATAATCATGTCACACAAGCTAGTCTGTCAGCAGAGAGGTTAGACCTGAGACACCCTTGTCCCACCCAGAGCAGGGAATTAGCAGCAATTATTGACACAACAAATGAAGAATCCTTCACCAATATAATTCCTAACCAACCCACTATACTAATAATTTCTAACTCCCCAAAAGAATTTGCCTTTAGTAAGTCTAAAACATCTCGTGTCTCTCAGGTTGGGAGGCTGTAAACAATCACATGTGGTGGGACGAACCTATACAGGTGGGCTAGATAACCTTCAGAGGAGTCTGTAAGCTGAAACACTCTTGTTACGCCCAAGAATTTTTATTGCCTTGGAGCTGCGCGTTTACTCCTTCTCCAAGAGAAACGGTTATGGGGGAGAGCCCCCCGTAAAGTCAGAGGTGTAGGTGAGAGCATAAAACAGACTCTGGTTTTGGGGTAGATGCTCTGGAACAGGGGGTTTCCTGAGGCTTGATCACGCCTTTCCGTATGCAAAGCCTCCTTCCTCATGACCTTTGCCATGGGCGGAGTTCCTCACACTGGCTCCCGGCATAAGAGAGTTGGTGAAATCACATCTTTGAGAGGGAAACAAAGTTTTGTTTTCATAAAATGTAGCTGATGACATATTGTCCTGGATACCACATGCTAAAGTCAATGGTCAAATAAAAATGTATTTGCAAAGCCACTGTGTTATTGGAAGAGAGATGAAGCTATAATTGATAATGTCATATAGCTCCAGGTAAGAAATAAAATAGTACACTGAACATGTGCAAAAATATTTATAGCAGCACTAATCATAGTGGCCAAAAAAAATAAAAAAAGAACAGCCAAATGTCTGTTAACAGTAAACTGAAAAATCCTATGAGTATTTATGGAACAACCTTTTACAGTGAAAATAAGTAGACTACAATCACATTTTACAACACATATGAATCTCAAGCAAATAATGCTGAATGAAAAGATATATCAAGTGGCTTTATATTTTTAAGTTTAAAAAGAGGCAAAACTGATGGTTTTAAAGGACTAGAAAGAGTGGTTATTGTTTCAGAGGGAAAACAGTCACTAGGATGCAGGATGAGGAAATTTCTGAGATGCTGTTGCAATTCTTGATCTAGGTGTTGATTATACGAGCGTGCACATGTGGACATCACCTAGCTGACACTTAGGAGTTGTGTATGTCACTGTGTATGTTCCACTTGGTACCAGTTGACATTTTAAAAAATTGGGTGAAAGGAGAATAAAGTCTCAAAGGAATGATGCTTGCCTCCCTGAGCTTTTGTTTCCATATCAGTAAAATAAAGGGGCACAAGTAATCTCTATGTCCACTCTAATTTTGATATTCTGTGATCATTATGTTTGTGTTAGGTTTTAAACCATGGCCCCTCAGTTAACAAAAGATTGAGACTTACACATGCATCAGAAGAGAGTAGCAAATGGTAACTCATTGCAGTATTCTTGCCTGGAAAATTCCATGGACAGAAGAGCCTGAAGGACTATAGCCCATGGGGCCACAGAGAGTCAGACACAAGAGAGCACACACACACAGAAGAGAGTCCACATACCACCTTATTTTCCTTCAACTTCACATCCAACCCATTAGCTATCCTGTTGATTCTATGATAAACATACATACAGATTCCCAGATTTGGGAACAGGGAACTCTGCTTGATGTTCTGTGGCAGCCTGGACGGGAGGGAAGTTTGGATACATGTATATGGTTGGCTGAGTACCTTTGCTGTTCACTTGAAAATATCACAACCTTGTTAATCAGCTGTATTCTAATATAAAATAAGGATTTAAAAAATTCTTTAGATAAACATCCTACTGTATTTATATTAAATTAACATACTTTGCAGTTTTCAAAAAAAAAAAATCTTAGATAAATGTTTATATATTTCTTATCCATAGGAGTCGTTGCTGTTTAGTCACTAAGTCATCAGACTCTTTGCTACCCCATGAAATGTAGCCCTTCATGCTCCTCTCTCCATGGGATTTCCCATGCAAGAATAATGGAATGTGTTGTTATTTCCTTCTTCAGGGGATCTTCCTGACCCAGGGACTGAACCCGTGTCTCCTGCATTGGCAGGCAGATTCTTTACCACTGAGGGACCAGGGAAGCTTCATAAAACTAAATGTATTAGTTTAAGGACTATCCTTTAGCCTGAGATTATGTCCTTCTTTGTATTTGGGGAGAAGCACTAAAATACCCTTTCTTTTACAAAAAGATGATAGTTGATAATTATAATTTCATCTTTCTTTAACTTGACATAACAGAAAGTTTAATAATTGTAATGTTGAGCTTTATTTTTTTTAATTTCATGTACATGAATAAACATCAAATAATTTTTTTCATTTAATAATTTTAGGAAATTTATTTTTCTTCTTTGGAATCAGTTTTCCTATTCTTGTTTGCTTTAGCACAGTAGCCAGTCTTTTAAAACAGAAGTTAAATAGTGTACACTTCTGTTCAAAATGCAGAAATGGGTTCACATGTCACTCACAGGTAAACCAATAGCTTCCCAGGTACTGTAGTATATAGTATCCTGGACTATCTGTGAGCACCTGTCCTGCTACTCTGCCTCTGGCTTACTCCACTTCAGCCATGCTATTCCTACAGTGGGTGGAAGAAGCTTGCTAACACATCAGGGTCTTTGTAGCTATGCTTTCCTCTGTCTATAATGTTCTTCCCCAGATAGCCACAAAACTGTCTCCCCAATTTCCAACCTTTGCTGAAATGTCACCTTCTTAAAGATACTTTTTGTAAACACTGTTTATAAGTTTATAAACTACCTCACCTCCAGAACTCCATATTCTTCTGAAAGTTTTGACATTTTTCTTCTTAGCACTCACATCATCTGCTATGTTATATAATTTACTCATTTATTTTATTTATTCTCTTTCTCCTCAGTCAGCCATTGTCCCCTTTATCTCAGAATAATTGATCTTTGGGGAGAATCTTACTAAAGTGAAAAGAAGTCATCATCCAAATTATGAGAATTTTACTGTATCACTTATCTTCCTATGAATAGAAAACATAATCACAACCTATATTGAAAAGAATGGATTAGAGTCAGATTTAATACAACAGAAACAACTAGAGTCCTGAACAACTTTTCGCTTGAATATTTATTAAAGTTTTAAGAGCTTTTAAAGTTCCCTTAAGAGACCAACTTTTTAAACAAATGAATACAATGATTCATGAAAGAAGATGACTTCATTGATTGAACAATTTGATATGTAAATGAGAAAGAGGTTGAGAGACAGGAGAGAAAAAAGAATAGAATATGTTGAAAGATTATAATACTATATTGTGCATCAGGAGGATAAGATAATCAAAATTACTTACCAAACTCTTCAATATTGTCTTTTCCCATCCCAAACTACACATTGAAAGTCTAGTAAGTAAAATCCAATAACGGGAAGATGCATGGCAGTACAGAAAATGTGTCCCAGGTGAAAGACACACATCCTTTCAAAAGAGTTTAGAAATATGTCTCATGTGACCCAGGTTATAAAACAAAAGATAAAGTAAATAGAGTTGGAACTCAAAGCTACTATAGTCCATTAGGCTCCTCTGTCCATGGGATTTCTCAGGCAAGAAAACAGGAGTGCGTTGCCATTTTCTCCTCCTGACCCAGGGATTAAACCCACATCTCCTGCTTTGCAGGTGGATTCTTTACCACTGAGCCACCTGGGAAATCTGAAATATCTATATATTCTTTATTAATTAAGCATTTTCCCCCCATTGTTTCTCATGAATATTTTCAAATTCTTCTATAGAAAATATATCTTACTCAAAGATTAAGAGAACAGGATGTTTTAAAATGAGTATAAAATATAGCATGTTAAATTAAAGGTCAATCATGTTTATCAACTGGCTACAAAGGAAATCTGGAGATGTATATGAAGCTTGTGATCCCTCAACTCTGAGTCTTTGTTTTAGACACAGGCTCTTGCTTTGATGTCTCTCATCTTAGTGACTTTAAAAGAATCCGATTAGAACCATAATATTTATTTATTTTGAAGACTAAAGCTATTTGAAAAGTTGGGATATAGGAAAATAACAAGACTAAAAACAAACAAAAAAGCAAAGCAAAACAAACAAACGAAAAGTTTATAGAAAAACAGATCCCTTGTTTTTTTCCAGGGCCAAAACCCATGAGTGGAAATTTTAGGGAGACATACAGTGTGGAATGACTGTATTCTTTCTAATCATCAAAGCTATCAAACAATGTTTTGGTCTGCCTCACATAGGACTTATACAGGAATTACAGAACTTACACAGTCCTGAGGAAACAGACTCTTGGAGGGCACAAACAAAACAATGGAGCAGTGACACCACAAGAGACTGACCCAGACTTGCTTGTGAGTCTCCTGCTGCAGGGTCAAGGGCACTAATTGTGGCAGTGCCTGCATGGGATCTTTTGAAGGAGGTTATCATTGTCTTCATTACCTCCACCATAGTTTGGTCTAAGGCCAAATAACAGGGAGGGAAAACAGCCCCGCCTATCAACAGAAAATTGGATTAAATATTTTTTTTTCTGTGTTTAATTCATTTTTTTTTCTATTTCTTTATTATATTTTATTTTTTTTAATTTTAAAATCTTTAATTCTTACATGCGTTCCCAAACATGAACCCCCCTCCCACCTCCCACCCCATAACATCTCTGTGGGTCATCCCCATGCACCAGCCCCAAGCATGCTGTATCCTGCGTCAGACATAGACTGGTGATTCAATACTTACATGATAGTATACATGATAGAATGCCATTCTCCCAGATCATCCCACCCTCTCCCTCTCCTTCTGAGTCCAAAAGTCCGTTATACACAGCTGTGTCTTTTTTCCTGTCTTGCATACAGGGTCGTCATTGCCATCTTTCTAAATTCCATATATATGTGTTAGTATACTGTATTGGTGTTTTTCTTTCTGGCTTACTTCACTCTGTATAATTGGCTCCAGTTTCATCCATCTCATCAGAACTGATTCAAATGAATTCTTTTTAATGGCTGAGTAATACTCCATTGTGTATATGTACCACCGCTTTCTTATCCATTCATCTGCTGATGGACATCTAGGTTGTTTCCATGTCCTGCCTATTATAAACAGTGCTGCGATGACCATTGGGGTACATGTGTGTCTTTCAATTCTGGTTTCCTCGGTGCGTATGCCCAGCAGTGGGATTGCTGGGTCATAAGGCAGTTCTATTTGCAATTTTTTAAGGAATCTCCATACTGTTTTCCATAGTGGCTGAACTAGTTTGCATTCCCACCAACAGTGTAGGAGGGTTCCCTTTTCTCCACACCCTCTCCAGCATTTATTGCTTGCAGATTTTTGGATCGCAGCCATTCTGACTGATGTGAAGTGGTACTTCATTGTGGTTTTGATTTGCATTTCTCTGATAATGAGTGATGTTGAGCATCTTTTCATGTGTTTGTTAGCCATCCGTATGTCTTCTTTGGAGAAATGTCTATTTAGTTCTTTGGCCCATTTTTTGATTGGGTCGTTTATTTTTCTGGAATTGAGCTGCATAAGTTGCTTGTATATTTTTGAGATTAGTTGTTTGTCAGTTGCTTCATTTGCTATTATTTTCTCCCATTCAGAAGGCTGTCTTTTCAGCTTGCTTGTGTTTTCCTTTGTTGTGCAGAAGCTTTTAATTTTAATTAGATCCCATTTGTTTATTTTTGCTTTTATTTCCAGAATTCTGGGAGGTGGATCATAGAGGATACTGCTGTGATTTATGTCTGAGAGTGTTTTGCCTATGTTTTCCTCTAGGAGTTTTATAGTTTCTGGTCTTACATTTAGATCTTTAATCCATTTTGAGTTTATTTTTGTGTGCGGTGTTAGAAAGTGATCTAGTTTCATTCTTTTACAAGTGGTTGACCAGTTTTCCCAGCACCACTTGTTAAAGAGATTGTCTTTACTCCATTGTATATTCTTGCCTCCTTTGTCAAAGATAAGGTGTCCATATGTGTGTGGATTTATCTCTGGGCTTTCTATTTTGTTCCATTGATCTATATGTCTGTCTTTGTGCCAGTACCATACTGTTTTGATGACTGTGGCTTTGTAGTAGAGCCTGAAGTCAGGCAGATTGATTCCTCCAGTTCCATTCTTCTTTCTCAAGATTGCTTTGGCAATTCAAGGTTTTTGGTATTTCCATACACATCTTGAAATTATTTGTTCTAGTTCTGTGAAAAATATGGCTGGTAGCTTGATAGGGATTGCATTGAATTTGTAAATTGCTTTGGGCAGTATACTCATATTCACTATATTGATTCTGCCGATCCATGAACATGGTATATTTCTCCATCTATTAGTGTCCTCTTTGATTTCTTTCATCAGTGTTTTATAGTTTTCTATATATAGGTCTTTAGTTTCTTTGGGTAGATATATTCCTAAGTATTTTATTCTTTTCATTGCAATGGTGAATGGAATTGTTTCCTTAATTTCTTTTTCTACTTTCTCATTATTAGTGTATAGGAATGCAAGGGATTTCTGTGTGTTGATTTTATATCCTGCAACTTTACTATATTCATTGATGAGCTCTAGTAATTTTCTGGTGGAGTCTTTAGGGTTTTCCATGTAGAGGATCATGTCGTCTGCAAACAGTGAGAGTTTTACTTCTTCTTTTCCAATTTGGATTCCTTTTATTTCTTTTTCTGCTCTGATTGCTGTGGCCAAAACTTCCAGAACTATGTTGAATAGTAGCGGTGAAAGTGGACACCCTTGTCTTGTTCCTGACTTTAGGGGAAATGCTTTCAATTTTTCACCATTGAGGATAATGTTTGCTGTGGGTTTGTCATATATAGCTTTTATTATGTTGAGGTATGTTCCTTCTATTCCTGCTTTCTGGAGAGTTTTTATCATAAATGGATGTTGAATTTTGTCAAAGGCCTTCTCTGCATCTATTGAGATAATCATATGGTTTTTATTTTTCAATTTGTTAATGTGGTGAATTACATTGATTGATTTGTGGATATTGAAGAATCCTTGCATCCCTGGGATAAAGCCCACTTGGTCATGGTGTATGATCTTTTTAATGTGTTGTTGGATTCTGATTGCTAGAATTTTGTTGAGGATTTTTGCATCTATGTTCATCAGTGATATTGACCTGTAGTTTTCTTTTTTTGTAGCATCTTTGTCAGGTTTTGGTATTAGGGTGATGGTGGTCTCATAGAATGAGTTTGGAAGTTTACCTTCCTCTGAAATTTTCTGGAAGAGTTTGAGTAGGATAGGTGTTAGCTCTTCTCGAAATTTTTGGTAGAATTCAGCTGTGAAGCTGTCTGGACCTGAAAATCCTTGAGGAGATAATAGTTGAAAACTTCCCTAAAATGGGGAAGGAAATAATCACCCAAGTCCAAGAAACACAGAGAGTTCCAAATAGGATAAACCCAAGGTGAAACACCACAAGACACATATTAATTAAATTAACAAAGATCAAACACAAAGAACAAATATTAAAAGCAGCAAGGGAAAAACAATAAATAACACACAAGGGGATTCCCATAAGGATAACAGCTGATCTTTCAATAGAAACTCTTCAGGCCAGGAGGGAATGGCAAGACATACTTAAAGTGATGAAAGACAATAACCTACAGCCCAGATTACTGTACCCAGCAAGGATCTCATTCTAATACGAAGGAGAAATCAAAAGCTTTACAGACAAGCAAAAGCTGAGAGAATTCAGCACCACCAAACCAGCTCTCCAACAAATTCTAAAGGATATTCTCTAGACAGGAAACACGAAAAGGGTATATAAACCCGAACCCAAAATAATAAAGTAAATGGTAACAGGATCATACTTATCAATAATTACCTTAAACTTAAATGGGTTGAACGCCCCAACCAAAAGGCAAAGACTGGCTGAATGGATACAAAAACAAGACCCCTCTATATGCTGCTTACAAGAGACCCACCTCAAAACAAGGGACACATACAGACTGAAAGTGAAGGGCTGGAAAAAGATATACCGCACAAATAGAGACCAAAAGAAAGCAGGAGTGGTAATACTCATATCTGATAAAATAGACTTTAAAACAAAGGCTGTGAAAAGAGACAAAGAAGGCCACTACATAATGATCAAAGGATCAATCCAAGAAGAAGATATAACAATTATAAATATATATGCACCCAATATAGGAGCACCACAATATGTAAGACAAATGCTAACAAGTATGAAAGGGGAAATTAACAATAACAAAATAATAGTGGGAGACTTTAATATCCCACTCACACCTATGGACAGATCAACTAAACAGAAAATTAACAAAGAAACACAAACTTTAAATGATACATTAGATCAATTAGACCTAATTGATATCTATAGGACATTTCACTCCAAAACAATGAATTTCACCTTTTTTTCAAGTGCTCATGGAACCTTCTCCAAGATAGATCACATCCTGGGCCATAAATCTAAACTTGATAAATTCAAAAAAATCGAAATCATTCCAAGCATCTTTTCTGACCATAATGCATTAAGATTAGATCTCAATTACAGGAGAAAAACTACTAAAAATTCCAACATATGGAGGTTGAACAACACACTTCTGAATAACCAACAAATCACAGAAGAAATCAAAAAAGAAATCAAAATATGCATAGAAACTAATGAAAATGAAAACACAACAACCCAAAACCTGTGGGACACTATAAAAACAGTGCTAAGAGGAAAGTTCATAGCAACACAGGCATACCTCAAGAAACAAGAAAAAGTCAAATAAATAACCTAACTCTACAACTAAAGCAACTAGAAAAGGAAGAATTGGAGAACCCCAGAGTTAGTAGAAGGAAAGAAATCTTAAAAATTAGGGCAGAAATAAATGCTAAAGAAACAAAAGAGACCATAGCAAAAATCAACAAGGCCAAAAGCTGGTTCTTTGAAAGGATAAATAAAATTGACAAACCATTAGCCAGACTCATCAAGAAGCAAAGAGAGAAAAATCAAATCAATAAAATTAGAAATGAAAATGGAGAGATCACAACAGACAACACAGAAATCCAAAGGATCATAAGAGACTACTATCAGCAGTTGTATGCCAATAAAATGGACAACGTGGAAGAAATGGACAAATTCTTAGAAAAGTACAATTTTCCAAAACTGAACCAGGAAGAAATAGAAAATCTTAACAGACCCATCACAAGCACAGAAATTGAAACTGGATTAAAGATTTACTGAGCATGGCCTCACCCATCAGAACAAGACTCAGTTTCCCCCTCAATCAGTCTCTCCCATCAGGAAGTTTCCATAATCTCTTATCCTTATCCTTTAGAGGGAAGATAGAATGAAAACCACAATCACAGAAAACAAACTGATCACATGGGCCACAGCCTTGTCTAACTCTGTGAAATTATGAGACATGCTCTGTACAGTCACCCAAGAATGATGGGTCATGGTGGAGAGTTCTAACAAAACGTGGTACTCTGGAGAATGGAATGGCAATCCACTTCACTATAGTTTGCTTGAGAACCCTATGAACAGTATGAAAAGGCAAAAAGATAAGACACTGAAAGATGAATTCCCCAGGCTGGTTCAGTACAGTTCAGTCACTCAGTCGTGTCCGACTCTTTGCAATCCCATGAATCGCAGCACGCTAAGCCTCCCTGTCCATCACCAACTCCCAGAGTTCATGCAAACTCACGTCCATCAAGTCAGTGATGCCATCCAGCCGTCTCATCCTCTGTCGTCCCCTTCTCCTCCTGCCCCCAATCCCTCCCAACATCACAGTCTTTTCCAATGAGTCAACCCTTCACATGAGGTGGCCAAAGTATTGGAGTTTCAGCTTTCGCATCATTCCTTCCAAAGAAATCCCAGGGCTGATCCCCTTCAGAATGGACTGGTTGGATCTCCTTGCAGTCCAAGGGACTCTCAAGAGTCTTCTCCAACACCACAGTTCAAAAGCATCAATTCTTCGGCACTCAGCCTTCTTCACAGTCCAACTCTCACGTCCATACATGACCACTGGGAAAACCATAGACTTGACTAGACGGACCTTACTTTATATAGGGCTTCCCTGGTAGCTCAGATGGTAAAGTGTCTGCCTACAAAGCAGGAGACCCGGGTTCGATCTCTGGGTTGGGAAGATTCCCTGGAGAACGAAGTGGCAACCCCCTCCAGTACTCTTGCCTGGAAAATCCCATGGACTGAGGATCCTGGTAGGCTACAGAACATGGGGTCGCAAAGAATCAGACACGACTGAACGACTTCACTTTCTTTCTTTCTTTCTTACTTTATATACAGATAGTGGGTATGTATGTAGCAATACACATATAGAAACAGATATACTTGACATTTACCCAGTGAAATGAGTGAGAACGTTCAACTTTTGACTGTCAAAAATAATTCCTAACAATTTGAAAGTTTTCAGAAATATGTAGGTTTTATAATGAGTGGAAGGTGAAAGCATAACACATTCTTTGCTAATAACACTGTCTAATATTGAAGTTTGTGGCATTATCTTTCTCTTTCCTTCCAGCCATCCTTCCTTCCTTGCTTCTTTCCTTTCTTCTTTCTCTCCTTCCTTCCTTTCTTCCTTCTCCAGCTGCCAAACTATGGACATTAAGGCCCCATGCTGTTAAAATATAACATATCATCGGGAGTGCAAGCATCCAGTTATTAACTTTTTTCAAACTGGCCACAACGATGGATGGTGATGAGAAAAAAGAAGTGAAGTGAAAGTCATTCAGTCATGTCCGATTCTTTGTGATCCCATAGATTATACAGTTCATGGAATTCTCCAGGCCAGAATACTGGAGTGGGTAGCCTTTCCCTTCCCTAGGGGATCTTCCTAACCCCGGAATCAAACCCAAGTCTCCCGCATTGTAGGAGGATTCTTTTACCAGCTGAGCCACAAGGAAAGACCTTGAACACTGAAATGGGCAGCCTAGCCCTTCTCCAACAGATCTTCCCAACCCAGTAATCGAACTGGGGTCTCCTGTAATGCAGGTGGTTTCTTTACCAACTGAGTTATCAGGGAAGCCCAAAAAAGAAGTAAAAGTGCACATATTCTCCTTATTTCTAAAAAGAAGAAAATAATGGATTTACCTTCTTTCTTTTCTTTCTCATTGCATCTAGCTTTCCATTACTGAGAAAACCTCAGCTACCTTGGATACCTGGAAAACCTTCTGTGAACCTAGTCTCTTTGACAGAAGAAGGTAGCTAAACCTCATGTGTTTTTTCAAAGTGAATGAATCAAGTTGTACGTTTACATATACTCACTTACATGTATGTTTAGGTGTCGTTGGCAAACTACATCTTAAGATATAGTTAGTAGATAGTGAATGGAATTTGGGACAGACACACTTCGGTTCAAAAATGTATGCGTATTGCCCTGTCAATAGTTTCACTGTCCTGAGCCCCAGAGTCCTCAGCTATACATGGACACTGGTGTCCACTAGCTGAGATTTAAATCAGATAAGGTGTAAACTTCAGTTCCCAGAAGGTAGCAGGTGCACTATAACTACTAGCTACTTTATTATCAAGAAGCAACATAATTTGAGTCATATTTTTTATATAAAAACTTTCTATTTTAAGGTTTATTTGAGCTGATACACTATGAGCAGAGCAAACACATCTACATATTCTGGATATATGACTAAAAACGTTCACCAATAATCAGCATATTGATAGAGAATGCTTAAGTTGGCACTTGTATTTTCAACAAGCTTTCCCTGCCAACAGCATTTCACACGAACACCAAAATGTGTAAATGTCATCCATGTATCTCTCCCAAGCTAAAACCTATTTTGGTGTGTAGCCAATCTCTTGTAGGATCAGGCAAATAGGAATAAACAAAAGTATCATGCAGCAAACCATCATTAATTTTAATTCTCTGGAAAAGCAGAAATCATTCTGGGTGTCCTAGTGCACTGAGACCTAAATAAAATCAAATGAACCAATTCCAAGCCTGAAAGAGTCTAAGTTCTTCTCCAGGATTTCTTAGAATTCCAGTTGGTATCATCCTGTGGTCTCCTGGGCAGCAAGTTTCTTGCTTTCTCCTAATTAAATCTCATTATGTTTTGTTTGTTTATATGTGCTGTTTGTTCCTACACAACCTCACACCAGGCAGGGAACTGCACCTTTCTTTTCATAAAATATTTTGAAAAAAACAAAAACGAATTTTCAATATGTCATATGTGTTTGCAGATCCTGTTTGAATTGAGGAAGGGTGGCAGGGAGAAGGGGTAAAGTTCACATCACAGCTGGGTGAAGCCTCCAAATTGAATATTAAACATTTTATGATTTAAAGTGTCCTTTGGCTTGCCTACCCTCTGGCCTTTCCTTGGGTCTTTCTCTCTATGGAGAACCTTACCTTCAAGTTCTATCTCATCCTTCCCCACTCTGGCCTTCTCCCTCCTTCATGGAGCACAGACCAAGTGCCAAAGTTGTGGAGCTTAGGCCTTGAGCATTTTCTACTCTTTCTTGCTTCTTGCCAACATTCACAACTTCACTCTTCCTTCCCAGCTTATCAAGGCTTTTTCCCCAAACAACATTATTTCCTCTACCAAGATAAATTCCCTTCCTTCCTTCCTTCTCTCCTTCCTTCCTTTCTTCCTTCTCCAGCTGCCAAACTATGGACCTTAGGGCCCCATGCTGTTAAAATGTAATATGTCATCAGGAGTGCAAGCATTCAGTTATTAACTTTTCTCAAACTGGCCACAACAATGGAAGGTGATGAGTAAAAAGAAGTGAAGTGAAAGTCATTCAGTCATGTCCGATTCTTTGTGATCCCATAGATTATACAGTTCATGGAATTCTCCAGGCCAGAATACTGGAGTGGGTAGCCTTTGTTCCATACTCCCCACTCCCTGCCCTCCCCACTCCCCCTCCCCCCCAAGATATTCATACTCTCCTGTCTCTGGCAGTGCCAAGGGACACTAACTTCCATGATAAACCATTGATTTTAAAAATCAAACTTAAAGAAAGCAGCTGCAACAAATTGGGCTTTGGTGTCTGATCTGTGGCATTACAGGGCAAACAGTGTTGCAGGAAGACCATTTTCCCCAGTAGATCAAGTAGACATCTCATAGAATCTCTCTTCACCTGTGACCCAGATGGTCCTATAAAGTCCTCAGTGTAGAAGCTTACAAGGATGGTGGTGACAATGTTGAGGGACTAATTTTAGTGTTCTATACCATTAAAACTATGCCTCCCATTCTCTCCCCTTCCTTCAATGGTATGTTACAGAGTTTTCTTTCTCATGGAATCTGTCACTGCATTCAAGGCTCTGGGGTCTCAGCTATACACTACTGTTTCTAGAAGCAAAGTCATAGTCAAGACTTTCTAAGACATACACTTCCAATTTATTTTAATCCAAATACTCCCTTTCCCTCTCAGTAAAGACTTTGGCAGTGTTAATTAAATTGGAGAAGTGTGGGCATCAAAGACATAAGTCCAGACTGGAGAAAGAGAGCCAGAGCCTGGTTTGCTCATGTTATTTGGGTTTTTATTAGAGTGAATCACTCAGAGTTACAAGAATATGGTGGGCTTCCCTAGTGGCTCAGAGATAAAGAATCTGCCTGCAAACCAGGAGCCACAGGAGATGGGTTTGATCCCTGGATTGGGAAGCTACCCTGGAAGAAGGCATGGCAACCCACTCCACTACTGTTGCCTGGAGGATCCCATGAACAGAGAAGACTGGTGGACTGTGGTCCATAGGATTGTGGAGAGTCAGACACGACTGAAGCAACTTAGCACGTAGGCACACACAAGAGCGTGATAGGTGTTTTTTATTCTATGGTCAGTTCAGTTCAGTTCAGTTCAGTTGCTCAGTTGTGTCTGATTCTTTGTGACCCCATGAACCATAGCATTCTAGGCCTCCCTGTCCATCACCAACTCCTGGAGTCCATCCAAACCCATGTCCATTGAGTCGGTGATGCCATCCAACCATCTCATCCTCTGTCATCCCCTTCTCCTCCTGTCCTCAATCTTTCCCAGCATCAGGGTCTTTTCAAATCAGTCAGCACTTTGCATCAGGTAGCCAAAGTATTGGAGTTTCAGCTTCAACATCAGTCCTCCCAGTGAACACCCAGGACTGATCTCCTTTAGGATGGACCGGTTGGATCTCCTTGTAGTCCAAGGGACTCTCAAGAGTCTTCTCCAACACCACAGTTCAAAAACATCAATTCTTCAGTGCTCAGCCTTCTTTATACTCCAACTCTCACATCCACACATGACCAATGGAAAAACCATACCCTTGACTTGATTTTGGAGCCCAGAAAAAGAAAGTCAGCTACCGTTTCCCCATCTATTTGCCATGAAGTGAAGTGATGGGACCAGATGCCATGATCTTAGTTTCTGAATGTTGAGCTTTAAGCCAATTTTTTCACTCTCCTCTTTCACTTTCATCAAGAAGCTCTTTAGTTCTTCTTCACTTTCTGCCATACGGGTGGTGTCATCTGCATATCTGAGGTTATTGATATTTCTCCCGATATTCCATGGTCAAGCTGTCAATATTCAAATCCCAGCTTTGCTACTTGTTTAGCTGTGTCACCTTGGATGAGTGACTTCACCTCTTCTTGCCTTCCTTTTTCATTATGGTTGTCTCCAAACGATCAGAGTAAATACTCAGAAAGTTTTACCTTTATTAATATTATGTGAAGAATTTACATACTCATCTGCAAGTATTTATTAAATGACTAATATACAGAAGCACACTATTATGCCTAAAAGACAAAGCGTATTATTTCTTTACTTTCATAGGTCTTTCATTCTTGTGGGAAAGTGAGACTTCACAATTATAGTACAATTACAATTCTCATTAACTTATCTATGAAAGAAGGAAGCAAAAAAAAAAAAAGAGAGAGAGAGAGAGAGAAAGAGTGAGAGCAGTATAGCTCTATATCATATTGGTCATATGGAAAGAAGAAAGAGAAAGAGAGAAAGAGAGCTCTTTAATCTCCTATACATAAAACTGCTTTTTTTGAACACTTGTTCATATTTTCATGTTTAATCATGCTGTTTGATCTGCTCAAAACAGTGTTCTTTTTCTTATCACATCTGATGAATTTCTATTCTTCCCTCAAAACTGTTCTGAACTCTCTCTTCTGGAAGACTTCACTGAAACATCAGCTTTCTAGGCTGGGCTGAGAGCCCCTCCACACACAGATCCTGATTACACACTTAGTCATCTTTATGTTTCCATCACCCAGATGAATGCCTGGCTCCTTTTTTCCATTCTCTCTGTGTACAGAAAATACAATCAAATTGTCACAAGATAGAATGAACTTTAGGGGCTTCCCTGGTGGCTCAGACAGTAAAGAATCTGCCTGCAATGCAGGAGACCTAGGTTCAGTCCCTGGCTTGGGAAGGTCTCCTGGAGAAGGGAATGACAACCCACTCCAGTATTCATTGTAGTAACAATGGAGGCATTCAAACGTAGGTTAGACCAGTAATGTAAATTTTTTTATTGCCAGTCTTACATGATTTAAGATGAGGAAATAAAAGAAACATTAAGAAATTTTTATAAAAAAATTAAATGAACTCATCATCCAGGTTGTTTTGCAATTTACAAAAATATCAACCCACAAAAAAATGAAAACGTTTTTAAAACACTATAGTTTGATCATTGGAGGAGGAAATGGCAACCCACTCCAGTATTCTTGCCTGGAGAATCCCAGGGACAGAGGAGACTGTTGGGCTGCTCTCTATGGGGTCACACAGAGTCGGACCTGACTGAAGCGACTTAGCAGCAGCACCAGCAGCAGCAGCAGCAGTCTGATCCTTGGTTTGGGATAACATGGTAAAATTAATTCAAATATCATTTGAGGAGTTATGTGAGAAGACCTGGAGAGTCTCTGTTGTTTTCTTGTGAAGAGAGAAAGAGGAAATAGCAAAGTCTATGCCTAATATTTGAAATATTATGTAGTATGTATGATTTTCTTCATGTTCTCTAATCCCATCTGTCACTTCATTTTTGCCTAATGCAGCTCATGCTGTCTTGTTCAGGGGAGGCCATGCATTGAGTTAAGAACAATATAAAATCAGGGTCCAAGTCCCAGTGCAGGAGAGGAAGCCACTGTGGGTGGCCTTTTCTACTTCAGTGGTGGGGCAGTGGAGATCTGTGGGTAGAGCCTGAGTCTTTCTCCTTTAATGTCTTCATAAATGAATGCTTTCTTTGTCAGTATGGGAGCCATGTCCTTGAAGAATCTCTTAGATAGAAGTACAGACACAGCACTGGAGCTGCTTCTATTACCTATCTTCTTCCTAAAGACTTTGCCCTGATTCTACTAAGCTCTACCCTTTACTACTATTGAGTTTTTTTTTTTTTTTAATTCCCACTTGTCTTTTGGAGATTGGGTATATCTTTATATATCAGTGGTTGTGAGGTAATTGTGTGTGTGTGTGTGCGTACTTAACCCAAGATTGGAGGAATTCTAATGGAGGGGAGAAAAGAAAAAAAAAAAAAAAAAAAAAAACCTGTTCCATGTGCTTACCATGGGCTTAAACTTGCTGCATAAACACACCATGCAGCTCTCCATTTATTACAACTCACACAGGCCTAATGAGCTACAGCATCACCACTGTGCAAGGATCACAGTTCTAATGACAGCGTTGAGTTTTATAAAAATGCTTTAAAACAGCAGTTGTGCGAAGCATCTTCAAAGTTAACTGCCTAACTCAGTCTGCTTTCTCATTTCAAGGAGAATCCTGTCGCCCTCACAGGCAGGCATGAACAGTTCTGGGTAAAAGGTGAAAGATCTTTTTTTCCCATTTCTCTGTTAGTTGCTTTCACTGAAAACTCCTGCAGGCTCATGAATACTTGTTCACCCCCTGGAGAAGACACAAACTTTTCATGCTTTTAATAGTGATTGGGCAGGCTCTCTGTTTGGGCAAACTCTTGTTGGAATCCTGTCTACAACTCTGAGTAGCTCTTTAATTTTGGTTAACTAACTTCTTAAAGCCAGTATTTTGCAAACTTCAGATCAACAACCTGCTAGTTGTTGAGAAATCAATGTAATGCTCATAACAACCTATGAAATACAGTAAAAAATGTCAGAATTCATCAAATATTTTAAGAGTTAAACTTTTGTTTTGTTTCTTTACAAAATGGTATGTTCTTGTGTTTTCTTCCGACTTTCTCATTTTTTTTTTTCCAAACAGTGCCCAATCCTGAGCGGCCTTTCTCCAATTACAATTTAACCATTTCAAATCTATACAAAATCATGCAACTAGGGATTATCATACTAAGTGAAGTAAGTCAGAAAGTCAAATACGTATGAGATCACTTACATGTGGAGTCTAAAATATAACACAAATGAACTTATCTATGAAATAGAAACAGAATCACAGACAGAGAGAACAGACTTGTTGCCAAAGCGGAAGAGACGGGATTTGGAAGGGCGATTAGGGTTAGCAGATGCAGTCGGATGGATAAGCAATAAGATCCTAGTTTACAGCACAGAGAACTATTTTTAATATCCTATGATAAACCATAATGAAAAGAATATAAAAGAGTATATATGTTGCTGCTGCTAAGTTGCTGCTGCTAAGTTGCTGCAGTCATGTCCTACTCTGTGCAACCCCATAGATAGCAGACCACAAGGCTCCTCTGTCTCTGGGATTCTCCAGGAAAAAATCATTTTACTATACAGTAGTATTTAAGATGACATTGTAAATTAAATATACTTCAATAAAAATTGAGGCTTCCCTGGTGGCTCAGACAGTAAAGCGTCTGCCTACAATTTGGGAGACCTGGGCTCGATCCCTGGGTTGGGAAGATCCTCTGGAGAAGGAAATGGCAACCCACTCCAGTACTCTTGCCTGGAAAATCCCATGGACGGAGGAGCCTGGTAGGCTACAATCTATGGGGTCGAAAAGAGTCGGACAGGACTGAGCGACTTCACCTCAGTAAAAATAACATAAAACCTCTAAAAAGATCAAAGTGGACTACTCTCCTTCCATCTTCTAGGGTGGGGCTAATAGCTTTTCTAGTATTGCCCCCTTGCACTAAAAGCTGTGCATTGATCCGAAGGTGGAGGTTCATTAGCATATGGTCTTGGAAGAGACACCAAGCTAAGATGAGGCTCAATTTTTCCACTTCAAAAACAGGTTTTGAGAAGGGACAGAGGTATGTTGAAGATGGAAAGCAGAACGGCGAGAATGAAGGGGAGAAGGAGCCTCCTGGTGACTGCCCTGGTGACAATCAGGATCTGGGTAGACAGCTGAACAGGAATTCCCAGTAGTAAGAATAGCCAAAAGATTTCCAAACACTGATGTTTAAGCTTTAGTGTTAAGAATTGTTTGCTTATAGGTTCACAGTGCTAATAGTTAATTCACTCAGTCATGTCCGACTCTTTGAGATCCCAGGGACTGCAGCTTCCCTGGGACCCCAGGCTTCCCTGTCCATCACTAACTCCCAGAGCTTACCGTAACTCATGTGCAGTGAGTCAGTGATGCCATCCAACCATCTCATTCTTTGTTATCCCTGTCTCCTCCTGCCTTAAATCTTTCCCAGCATAAGGGTCTTTTCCAATGAGTCATTTCTTCACATCAGGTGGGCACAGTATCGGAGCTTCAGCTTCAGCATCCATCCTTCCAATGAATATTCAGGACTGATTGGCTTTAGAGTGGACTGGTTAGAATGCCTTGCTGTCCAAGGGACTCTCAAGAGTCTTTTCCAACAGCACAGTTCAAAAGCATCAATTCTTTGGTAGGCACTCAACTTTCTTTATAGTCCAACTCTCACATCCATACATGACTACTGGAAAAGCCATAGCTTTGACTAGATGAAACTTTGTTGGCAAAATAATGTCTCTGCTTTTTAATATGATGTCTAGGTTGGTCATAGCTTTTCTTCCAAGGAGCAAGTGTATTTTAATTTCATTGCTACAGCCACCATCTGAAGTGATTTTGGAATATCCAAAAATAAAGTCTCTCATTATTTCCATTGTTTCCCCATCTCTTTTCCATGAAGTGTGATGGGCCTGGATGCCATGATCTTAGTTTTCTGAATGTTGAGTTTTAAGCCAACTTTTTCACTCTCCTCTCTCAGTTTCATCAAGAGGCTCTCTAGGTCTTCTCTTTCTGCCATAAGGGTGGTGCCATCTACCTATCTGAGGCTTTCTGAGAAATCTATATGCAGGTCAAGAAGCAACAGTTAGAACTGGACATGGGACAACAGAGTGGTTCCAAATCAGGAAAGGAGTACATCAAGGTATATATTGTCACCCTGTTTATTTAACTTATATGCAGAGGGAAAGTGGTGAAAGCATAGGCGCTCAGTCATATCCAACTCTCTGTGACCCCATGGACTGTAACTTACCAGGCTCCTCTGTCTATGGTATTTTCCAGGCAAGAGAACTAGAGTGGGTGGCCATTTCCTTTTCCAGGGGAACTTTCCAACCCTGGGATTGAACCCAGGTCTCCTGCATTGTGGGCAGATGCTTTATTGTTGAAGCCACCAGCACGAAATGCCATGCTGAATGAAGCACAAGCTGGAATCAAGATTGTTGGGAGAAATATCAATAACTTCAGATACACAGATCATAGTGCTAAAATACAAAATAAAAACAAAAATTAATCAAAAGCAAAAAAAGCAATACAGTTTTCTGACTTCCCATTGGGCACTGACTCTTTTTTTGTAACTATATATTTTACATAAGATAAAATACTCTCGAGTGCTATGGAGTGGCATGTTATGAACTGAACTGTGTGTCCTCTAAAATCCACACATGGAAGCCCTAATTCCCAATGTTACTGTATTTGAAGATGGAGCCTTTAAAAAGGTAAGCTGCTGCTGCTGCTGCTAAGTCGCTTCAGTCTTGTCCGACTCTGTGCAACCCCATAGGCTTCAGCCCACCAGGCTCCCCTGTCCCTGGGATTCTCCAGGCAAGAACACTGGAGTAGGTTGCCATTTCCTTCTCCAATGCATGCATACATGCTAAGTTGCTTCGGTCGTGTCCAACTCTCTGCGACTCCATGGACAGCAGCCCACCAGGCTCCCCTGTCCACAGGATTCTTCAGGCAAGAATACTGGAGTGGGTTGCCATTTCCTTCTCCATTAAAAAGGTAAGGGATTGTGCTAAGTGTTTTACATTGGTTATCCCTTTAATTCATAGAACCTCTTTAAGCAGAGGGCTCTGTTCATCCTTCCATATTACATATTAAGTACCCATGATCCAGGAAAGTTAGAAAACTTGTGAAGTGCACTTAAAAGTAAATAGTGGAACCAGGGCTCCATTCAAAATATGTCTAACTTCAGAGAGGGCACTCTTGACCTTTAAATAGCACTACCTGACCAGTCACAGAGACATAGAGTCTTGGAAAACCAGAGCTGAGAGGTGATATTAATCACCTTTTTCATATTAGAACTGAGAAAACAGACTGTGAATATTTGGATTCAGAGTCACAAGGAACACTTGGAATTTGAGAGTTGCCTCAATGAATTACTTTATCAGTTTCTCATTTATACTGATTTACTTGGTGGAATGAAAGCAACTCATGTCCCAGTTTACCCTGCAAGCTATTTTCTTACTTTAGAAACACTTGAGACAAAATGCATGCTCTTTAATTATAAAAGCAATTTTGGTTAAAAAATGTCAGCATTTTTCTTCATTGATGGATCAATTTTCAGAATGCCTATAGCTATGAAACCCAAGACTCTACAATAGGAAAAGAAATTAATGTTCAGAAATAACACCAAGTAAAATGCCTTATATATGGATTCCTCCTGTAACAGGCAAGTCATTAATCCTCAGATTTGTTTTGCAATTACATCCAGATCTACTATTGCCACGTTTACTTTTTGATGTAATGATGCAACTGTGATGGGACTTGAGTACCCTGTCAACACTTGCCACCCCTTAGCCCAATATAACTGTCTCAGTCTTCTTGTCAAGCATATGATAACATCTCTGTTTTGTTCATCACACATTCATCAAGAGTCTGTCTGGAACCACTGCAAACGTAGTCACTAAGGCAGAGTCCTCTGACTTCTGGACTGTTGGTTCCTACTCATGGGCTTCTTTGGGCTTTGCAGGTGGTGCTAGTAGTGAAGAACCTGCCTGCCAGTCAGAGACAACGGGTTTGTTGCCTGGGTCAGGAAGATAACCTGGAGGAGGTCATGGAAACCCACTCCACTATTCTTATCTGGAGAATCTGCATGGGCAGAGGAGCCTGGCAGGTTACTGTCCAAGGGGTTGCAAAATGTTGAGCATGACTAAAGCTGCTTTATATCTCAGATGTTGGCTAAGCATTTCAGAGTTTGGTTAAGCATGCATTTTATATATCAGTTAAGTTTCCAGAATGGAGCCACTGCCCAAATATTACTAAATTTGGGGGAATTTTAAGCCTGGAGCAAAGCAGTTGGTATCTTATAAGTCAAAGTTAATGGAAGTGTCCAGTAGAGAGGAGACACAAATAGGAAAGTAAAACAAAGTGGATAGTTTTGTTTATCTAACTTTCAGGAAGAAATAAACTCAGCTCACAAGACCTCACAGATATTGCAGTCTACTAAACTTGACAGGGAAGTAACCACAGAGAAAGGCAGGAGTGGTTTTCTGAATAAAAGGAAAAGGTGAGGTACAATGGCCAGCATGCCCTGTGGCAGTTCTCAGAGCCTCTGGCCAGTCCTCTGAAAAGGGCTCCTGATCTCTGATGCCTATGCACATGGACCAGGATTTCCTCATTTCACACAATGAGACTCAAGAAGCCCATCGCTCAGCTGTTTCAAGTGCCACAGGTTAAAACACAGGTACTCCTCTCCCCAACCTCTGTCCTCATCAATCACCAAGAGGATCAAATACCCCTTGGTGGATCAAAATGACATCTCCTAGATACCCTGAACCTTGTTCCCCTTTGAGTCTTCCAAACCACAAAAGTCATCTGAGTTCAGAGACTACTCTACCCACATCGGCTAACCGTACGTGCAACTAATCATCTCCATTTGCTTATGTGTCTGCCTAGAGTCTCATCACAGCTACTATTTTAACCACATTATTAAGATGTAACTTATGCACCATCTAAATTGTAAAATTCAATGGTTTTAAGTGTATCCAAAGGTGTTTTGCTATCACTGCAGTAAATTTTATAACATTTTCCTCACCTCAGAAAGAAAGCTCATATCCTTTAACCCCTTTTATCTCACCCTACTCTAGCCCTAAATAACAACTAATGGACTTTATCTTTATATATATTTGCATACTATGGGCATTTCATATAGGTGTAATAATATATTATGTGGTCTTTTGTGACTGAGTTCTTTTACTTAGGGTAATATTTTCAATGGTCATTGATATATAGCATGTATCAGTATTTCATACCTTTTATAGCTGAATGATATTCCTTCATATAGATAAACCTTGCAGGTGACCCAGCGGCAAAGAATTTGCCAATGCAGGAATCACAGGAGATGCAAGTCCGATACCTGGGTCAGGAAGATCCCCTGGAGAAGGAAATGGCAACCCACTCCAGTATTTTAGTCTGGAAAATTCCATGGAGAGAGGAGTATTGCAGCCTGCAATCCAGGGGGTTGCAAAGAGTCGGACATTACTGAGCAATTGAGTGCACAAATGGATATGCCATCTTTGTTAAATCAAAGTCCTTTCATTAGTTAATGAACATCTGGGTGTTTTTCAACTTTGCAGTGTTAGTCATATAGCTTCTTATAATCATTTGTATAAAAGTTTTTGTGAGGACATATTTTGTTTCTCCTGGGAGTAGAGTTCTCTGGTAGAATTGCTGGGTCATTGGCAACTGTTTAACTTTCTGAGGAACTGTAAACTATTTGCAAAAATGCATCATTTTTATTCTGCTGTCAGGTTTTTCCATAGTCAAAATTTTAACAATATTTATCTTTTAAATAAATTTTATTTGTTTATTTATTTTTGGTGGCACTGGGTCTTTGTTGCACATGCTTTCTCTAGTTCCAGTGAGCTGAGGCTAGCCTGTAGCTGCGGGCACAAGTTTTTCATCATCATTCTTTTTTCATATGTGGCTATGGAGTTGTCACAGTACCTTTTGTTAAAAAGGTTTCTGCAAGAGTTGGAATTGATGTCTAATTCTATTCTATTTCTCTATTTCTATCCTTATGACATTGTCATACTTTTTGATCACTGTAGCTTTGTAGTAAGTTTTAAAACTGG
Organism: Capricornis sumatraensis; assembly: GCF_032405125.1. Taxonomy (NCBI): domain Eukaryota; kingdom Metazoa; phylum Chordata; class Mammalia; order Artiodactyla; family Bovidae; genus Capricornis; species Capricornis sumatraensis. Next base: position 120,265,352 of record NC_091071.1, on the reverse strand, counting down.
GAAGTATGAGGCATCCTAATTTGCTTTTTTTAAAAAAAAAAATTCGTTTGATTATTCCAGGTTACTTGCAACTCTATAAGAATTTTAGAATCAACTTGTCAATTTCTACAAAGAAGACTGTCAGAGAGTATTGCCATTTAACAGTGTTAAGTCTCCTGGCCAACTAATGTGGGGTTGACTTTCGTTTATGTAGATATTTTAAATATACCTTTAAGCAAAGTTTCATAGTTCTTAGTATAGGTTTTGCATTTCTTTTGTAAAATTTACTCTTAATTATTTTATTATCTTTAATATTATTATAAATGGAATTGTTTTCCTAATTTCCCTTTCAGATTGATCATTGTAAGTTCTTATAAATACAATTGATTTTTGTATATTGCTCTTGTCTCCTGCAACCTTGTTGAACTCATTTATCAATTCTAATAATGTTTTAGCAATGTTTTAGTTTGATATTCTGCATGCAAGCCTCTGTCTTCTGCAGATAGAGATGGTTTTCTTCTTTTCCAGGATGAGTGTCTTTTAGTTCTTTTCATTGCTTCATTTCCTTGGTTGAAGTCTCCAGTAGTAGAATGTTAAATAGATATAGTGGTGATTCTTTGCACCAGAGGACCAGGGCTTGGCCCCATTCCTGACTGGGCAAGCATCAGCCTCAGGGTAACTTGGACTCTAGCCCCATCAACAACAGGCTGACAAGATAACTCTGGACTCCCAAGTACCTGGCTTCATCCACCAGTGAGCCAGCACTGGCCCCAGCTTCACCCATCAGTGGATAGGCTCCAACCCTGGAATCCCTTGGTCTCTGGCCCCACTGACTACCCAGCAGACACCAGTCCCAGGACCATCACAGCCCCAAAGCCTACCATGTCAGGACTCAGTCCATCCACCAGGAGTCCTGAAACAGTTATAGGAACACCTGAGCCCTGGGTCCACCTTCCGGCAGGCCAACATCACCACTGGGGCCCCCTCGGTCCCACAACCAGTGACATCACGACATGGTTCCATCCACCTGTGGGCTGGCACTAATCTCAGGATTCCCAGAACCAGTCCCTCTAATCAGCAGATTTATGCCAGCTCAGAGACACCTTGAACCCTTCAAACAGCCACCCCAGGATCTTGACCCACTTGTCAGCACTCCAGTATCAGCTTTAGGACACATCAGATACTGCAACTGAATCATGTGAGAAACTAGCCCCACCCACCAGCAGGCTCACACAAGATCCAGGACCCCTCCCCTCCAGAAACATCCTTCCCTTAATGCTATGAAGCTAGAAATCAATATATGGCAAAACCCGCAAAGCCCACAAACATGTGGCAGCTAAACAATTGTAACTTAACAACCAATGGATTACTGAAACAATCAAAGGGTAAATCAAAAAATACTTAAACAGAAATGAAAACAAGAAGAGTGTGCTCCAAAACCTATAGGACACAGCAAAAGCAAATTAGAGGGGAGTTTATAGTAATTCAATCTTACCTCAAGAAACAAGAAAGAGCTCAAATAAACAGCCTATCCTTTACAGCTTTTATTGACAAAGTTCAACACCTATTTAAGAAAAAAACTTTCCAAAAAGTGGGTATAGAGAGAACATCCCTAAACAAAAAGGCCATATAATAGAAACCCACAGCTAATACTATACTTAATGGTGAAATGTTGCAGGCTTACCTCTAAGATCGGGAACAAGACAAAGATGTCCATTCTTGAACCTTTTATTCAGCATTATATTGGAAGTTATAGCCACTGCAATCTGGCAGGAAAAACAAATGAAAGTCCAAATTGGAAAAGAAGAAAAACTGTCACTGTTTGCAGGTGGCATGGTACTCTACATAGAAAAATTTTAAGATGCTTTAAAAACTACTTTGTTATTGTCATTCAATCACTCAGTCGTGCCTGACTTTTTGTGACCCAATGGACTGCAGAATGCCAGGCTTCCCTGTCCTTCAGTATCTCCTGGAGTTTGTTCAAACTCATGTCCGTTAAGTCAAAGATGTCATCCAGCCATCTCATTCTATGTTGCCCCCTTCTCCTGCCCTCAGTCTTTCCCAACATTAGAATCTTTTCCTATGAGTCAGCTCTCTGCATCAGGTGGCCAAATTATTGGAGCTTCAGCTTCAGTCCTTCCAATTAATATTCAGGGTTGATTTCCTTTAGGATTGACTGGTTTGATCTCCTTGCTGTCCAAGGGACTCTCAAGAGTTTTCTCTAGCACCACAGTTCAAAAGCATCAATTCTTCAGTGCTCATCCCTCTCATGGTTCAACTCTAACATCTGTACATGACCACAGGAAAAAGTGTAGCTTTGATTAGATGGAACTTTGTTGGCAAAGTTCTGCCAACAATGTTGTTTCTGCTTTTTAATACACTGTCTAGGTTCATCATGGTTTTTCTTCCAAGAAGCAAGCATCTTTAATTTCATTTGCAGTGATTTCAGAGCCCAAGAAAACAAAGTCTGTCATTGTTTCCATTTCTGCCCCCATCTACTAGAATTCATCAATGAATGTGATAAAGTTGTGGGGTGCAAAATTAGTATACCAAAATCTGTTACATTTCTATAGACTAATGATGAACTATCAGGAGCATAAATTTTAAAACCAATTCCCTTTACAAACACATAAAAATAATATAATATGTAGGAATAAATATAACTAAGGCGGCAAAAGGCCTATACTTGGAAAAGTATGAGGTACTGAGGAAGGACCTTGTAGACAACAGTAAGTAGATGGAAATGTATGCTGTGTCTACATTCTCTATTGGTAGAGCCAAACAGGGAGCAACTGGCAAAGCAGAAATGGGGTTTTGAGTTTCAACTACAGCATCATACAGCAGAGCATACGTAAGAAATTTTGAAACTGAGATACAAGAGCTTAACAACTGGCACAACAGTTTCCTATGGAATAGACCATAGAGCAAGCTTAAGGAGTGTGCCAGTGCGGGAACAATGAGTGACTTGAAGGAAGGCATAATCACTGCAGAAGACTGCAATGATCAGGAAACACCTTTCAAGGAGATAATCATAATGAAATTAAAACTCATATGAAATAAAAAGTAAGTATTAGGAAAATGAGATGTCTTTACCAGAATAAAAGAGATAATTGTCAGGGAAACCAATTGTAAAACTGCAAGTGCTACAAATGTAGTTCAGTTACCAAATTAGATAAGGCAAATGTGGGCTTCAGATACTGCTCTCAGAAGTCTGCAATAGGCAGTTGTATAGCCTGGGACTTTAAAAGTTTTCCCTTTATTTTATTTCCAGTGATTATTGAGAATATGGGAATACCATGATATTTATAACCAATCTAAAGTGAGAGGTAATAATTGATCACCATTTTATTTATATCCAAACAGAATTACATGATGTCTAGCATGTTTGAAACTTATGCAAAATATTACTATATATAGGATGAATAAACATGTTTCTATTATAAATCATAATGAAAAGGAATATTAATATTTATGCATATATTAATATATGCATATATACACATATATAAGTATAACTGAATCATACTGTACAGCAGAAATTAGTACAAAATTATAATTTCTACTTAAAATTAAATGTATAAAACTTAAAGTATGAAAATACAGTGCTAAGATTCCTGGGGTTGCCCTCACAGTGTTAATGCAGCTATGAACTTTTATTTAGAGATTTATACTTTAGAAAGATGAAAATACAAAAATGTATGAGAATATATTAGAAACACTAAAGAAAGGAAGATGTAAGGGAACATGTGGAGAAAATTGCCACTACTACAAGTTTCAAAACACACCAAACAATATTGTTTATTGTGAAAACTTGTATTTGAAGTAAAATTTAAAACACACATAGATATTACAATATCAACTTCAGAAGCATGCTATTTATGGAGATGATAAAAGAAAGGGAGAAAAATAGCAATTGCAAGAGGTAGAAAGAAGGGTTCAGTTTTGTGTTACTTTAAAACAAAACTCTGAACTATATTACAAAATGAAAATATGTATTACATCTGTCTGATATGTAACTGTTTTATTATTTCCTATTATTGTATGAAATCATTTGCCAGTTATTTTTAAGGAAGTTACCACATCAAGGGGTATAGACATGGTACTGTTTAGATATCAGGACAGTGGTGTTTCAAGCACAGAAACCAATAGATGATTATGCGAGTTATCGATTTTTGACAGAAGAAGAAATGGAGACAGTGTTTCCTTACATTTACTTCCACTCACAGTTACTATAGCTCTCATAATTACTGTTGCAAAAACTTCTATCTTCTGAATCCAAATCTATCACCCCAGAATTCATGGACTCAGGCCATGAATACTGTCACTTAGAAAGCCCAGTGACCCTTTCTAATTAAATAACAGTCTCTCTTCCCATCCCATTCAGAACAACTCATATACTTTCATATTTGGACCAGCCCCAGCACACAGGAAGTGATCATTCATAATACAATGACAGTATAGCAACAGCAATATCTATATCCACTCATCTGGCTGCAGGGAATCTTTGAATGATAGTGACTTTGATTGCTAAGAGAAAAACAAAGAATCACCTGTTTGACTATCTGTCTGCCTCAAGAGACCCCTAAATCAGATTGTTGATTTGTTAAAGGTAATTAATGGATGGCTTCCTCCAATCCAATCAAAGACTCCTACTACTCTGTTGTTAGGACACATAGTAAAGAGAGCAATCATAACTCCTTGTTGACAAGTCAATGTGTCTCCTAGTTCAGGAATGGTATGTGGAATATGTAAGGTGTTTCCCCTGGATATTGACAGCCTCATTTGCAAGTGGAGTTATGAGATCACTGTTTAAGATTAAGTGTGCAGTTACAATGCCCCTCTAGGGTACCTGGTTTCACAGTGTAGTACCATCATGGCTGTCTGCCCTCCTTCTAGCTCCTTCTTCTTTTGACTTCTGGGAATACTGGGAACTCATTTTTGGAAAACTTGCCTTGAACAAACCTTTAAGAATGACCTCTAACAAATGCCAAGGTAGTTATGCCACATGGTATTAAAACTATTGCAGGCCAACAATTATTCTGTTCTTACAGGCAACATGTATCAGTGACAAAAGAAGGAAGACTCTGGATGTGATGATCACCAGTGATTTTAGAACCCATCATCAAAAATAGAATGGCTTTCCAGGTGGCTCAGTGGGTAATGGCTCCTGGCTGCAATGCAAGAGGCAGGAGTTGCAGGTTGGCTCCCTGGGTTGGAGAGATTCCCTGGAGGAGGGCAGGGCAAGCCACTCCAGTAGTCTTGCCTGGAGAACCAGGTGGACATAAAGGAGGCTGGAGGTTATAGTCCATGTGATGGCAAAGAGTCAGACATGACTGAAGTGACTGAGCATACATACATATCAACAATAGAAAGTATCCATCTGACACAGACTTTAAAAATATATATATTTTTTAATTGAAGGGTAATTACAATATTGTGTTGGCTTCTGCCATACATCAACATGAATTAGCCATAGGTATACATATACTGCCTCCTTCTTAAACAACTCTCACATCTCCTTCCTCATTCCAACCCTCTAGGTTGTAACAGAACACCAGTGTTGGGTTCCCGGCATCATACTGCAAATTCCCACTGGCTCTCTACTTTACATATGGTAGTGTATATGTTTCAACACTACTCTCTCAAGTCTTCCCATGGTCTCCTTTCTCCACTGTGACCATAAGTCCATTCTTTATGTCTGCATTTCCTTTGCTGCTCTACAAATAAGATCATTAGTACCATCTTTCCAGATTTCATATATATGCATTAATATATGATATTTATTTTTCTCTTTCTGACTTATTTCACTCTGTAGACAGTCCTGCAATGAATATTGTGGTACATATGTATTTTTTGGTACACGTGTCAATTATGATTTCCTGAGGGTATATGCCCAGTAGTTGGATTGCCGGGTCATATGATAGTTTTATTCCTAGATTTTTAAGGACTCTCCATACTGTTCTCCCTAGTGGCTGTGTTAATTTGCATTCCCACAGACAGTGCAAGGGGGTTCCTTTTTCTCTTTTTTTGACCCATCTGCTTCGAGAAAAGTAGAAAATGTTCAGGTAGACTTACAAGTTCATTTCAAATATAAATTTGTATATACAAAGTGAAGATATTTGTTCATTTATTCAAAATATAGATCCATCTACCTATCTCTATATTTGATTCCCAAATGTGTGCTAGATTTTACTCAAAGTATTGGTGACACTGTACAAGCAAGTTCACTGCCTGTAGTGTAGAATTGCCCTCAAAATAGGATGACAGCCTTGTTGTTTCCTGGAATGTCTAATTTACTGGCTGTGATGAATATAAGCCAAAGCAGATAATCCCAAGCCATTTCCAGTCAAACCCTGGTTTAGATGAGTTTCATCTAAATTAGACATTCCAGGAAACAAAAAGGCTGTCATCCTATTTTGAGGGCAATTCTACACTCCAGGCATACGAAGTCAAAGCCAAAAGAAAGGTGGGCCTCTGGTGATCAGAGCCTCCAAGAGCAGCCTGTTATTTCTCTGGCAGCCAGTTTTAATGGGAATCTTACAGCACTCAGTAGGCCAAAGTTGCCTTAATAAGGCAACACAAAACCCTAAAGGAGGGGGGCTAGGGAAATGGACCTCCTGGGTTTGAAAAGAATATTATGGTGTGTTTCTCCTTCAGAGAAAGAAAACCAAGATTATGTGTGTTTACATGGAAATAAATATGTGTGCTTAGTTGCTCAGTCATGTTTGATTCTTTGTGATCCCCATAGACTCTTGCTTGCCAGGCTCCTTTGTGCATGGAGATTCTCCAAACTAGAATACTGGAATGGGGTTGCCATGCCCTCCTCCAAGGGATCTTCCCAATCCAGGGATAGAACCCAGGTCTCCTGCATTGCAGGAGTATTCTTTACCATCTGAACCATCAGGGAAGCCCAGAAATAAATATACATGTGTATAAAAAGACTTATTCTGAAGAACTGATCCATGATGATGAAAGTTAGTGAATCCCAAGATCAAGTTAGAGGCCCAATAAAGCTAATAGTACAATTCAGTCTTAAGGTGGAGGTTCTAGATTCAAAAAGAGCACACATTTTACATTGAATCTGAAGGCAGGAAAAAAGCAGATGTACCAGCTTGAATCAGACTATCAGGAAGAGTTCTCTCTTCCTCAGGAGAGAGTCAGTCTTTTTGTTTTGATTTGAGACATTCTAATCTCCTAATGTGATTACTTAGACCTATGAAAATTCTCTCAGTACTTTCTAGCTAAGCCAATGTATTTTGATATTATAATTTCATTTAACCTTCAGTACTATTATTTTTTAATTCACTTTGAGATTTCCTCTTTGATATTAATATATAGAATTTTCAGAAATGTGTTGCTAAATTTTGACATATTTAGAGATTTTCTTGTTGTCTGTCTCTCATTCATTTTGGTTTTATTACATCCTGGCCCAAGAATATACTCTGTATGATTTTGATTAATTTAAATTTTTGAGATTTATTTGATGGCTCAGGATATGACTTGTATTAGTGAATGTTTCATGAGCCATTGCAAAAAAAAAAAAAAAAGGAATGTGTAACATGTTCTCATTGGATTGAAAGTTTTACATATATATACACATATATTAACTTCCCTGGTGGCTCAGACGGTAAAGTGTCTGCCTACAATGCTGGAGACCCGGGTTCAATCCCTGGGTTGGGAAGATCCCCTGGGGAAGGAAATGGCAACCCACTCCAGTATTTCTGTCTGGAAAATTCCATGGATGGAGGAGCCTGGTAGGTTACAGTCCACGGGGTTGCAAAGAGTCAGACATGACTGAGCGAATTCACTTTCTTTCACTTTCACACATATATTAGAGAAGGACAGGGCAACCCACTCCAGGATTCTTGCCTGGAGAATCCCATGGACAGAGGAGCCTGGCAGGCTATAGTCCACAGGGTCACAAAGAGACAGACAGGCCTGAAGTGACTTAGAGTGTGTGTGTGTGTGTGTGTGTGTGTGTGTGTGTATAAAATTATATTTATTAAATCATGCAGTCTTTCTACATCCTTGATAATTTTCTAATAGTTTAACACCTACCAAGATTAGACTGATGAATGTCATAATTGTAGATTTGTCTGTTTTTTCTTTCAGCTCTTTCAATCTTTACTTATTTTGAGACTCTTGTGTTACTTTGGTGTGGACATTGTTAAGATTTCTATGTTTTCTTGGTGGACTGATACTTTTTATCATTCTGTAATGTCTTTGTTTGTAGTAATTTTCCTCCTCTGAAGTCTGCTTTCTCCAAAATTAATATATAGCACTATCACATTTATAAAACATGCTTGATATATAAATTTTAATTATTTTATTTTTAACCTATCTACATTCTTTATTTGAAGTGTATTTCTAATAGACATAATAGACAGTATATCGATGGATCACTTTTCTAACCCACTGCCAATCTATGCATTTGACAGGAGGATGTATGTGTCTGTATATTTTTGAGGTAACAATGCATTAGGGCTTAATTTGACCTTTTACAATTTCTATTGCCTCTGTTTTCTCCCTTCTTTCTTTTTACTTGTCTTCTTATGGTGATACAGACATTTTCCCACTTAGAATTTTACATAGATTTATCTATAGTTTTTGTTTATATATTGCTTTATAGCTTTCTTTAGTTCAGTTCAGTTCCGTAGCTGAGTCGTGTCTGACTCTTTGTCACCCATGAATCACAGCACAGCCAGGCCTCCCTGTCCATCATCAACACCCAGAGTTCCCTCAAACTCATGTCCATCAAGTCGGTGATGCCATCCAGCCATCTGATCGTCTGTCATCCCCTTCTCCTCCTACCCCCAATCCCTCCCAGCATCGGAGTCTTTTCCAATGAGTCAACTCTTTGCATGAGGTGGCCAAAATATTGCAGTTTCAGCTTTAGCAGCAGTCCTTCCAATGTACACCCAGGACTGATCTCCTTTAGGATGGACTGGTTGGACCTCCTTGCAGTCCAAGGGACTCTCAAGAGTCTTCTCCAACACCACAGTTCAAAAGCATCAATTCTTCAGTGCTCAGTTTTCTTCATGGTCTAACTCTCACATCCATACATGACCACTAGAAAAACCATAGCCTTGACTAGACAGAACTTTGTTGGCAAGGTAATATCTCTGCTTTTGAATATACTGTCTAGGTTGGTCATAACTTTTCTCCCAAGGAGTAAGCATCTTTTAATTTCATGGCTGCAGTCACCATCTGCAGTGATTTTGGAGCCTCCAAAAAATAAAGTCTGACACTGTTTCCACTCTTTCCCCATCTATTTCCCATGAAGTGATGGGACTAGATGCCACAATCTTCGTTTTCTGAATGTTGAGCTTTAAGCCAACTTTTTCACTCTCCTCTTTCAGTTTCATCAAGAGGCTTTTTAGTTTCTCTTCACTTTCTGCCATAAGGGTGGTGTCATCTGCATATCTGAGGTTATTGATATGTCTCCCAGCAATCTTGATTCCAGCTTGTGATTCTTCCAGCCCAGCGTTTCTCATGATGTACTCTGCAGAGAAGTTAAATAAGCAGGGTGACCTTATACAGCCTTGACATACTCCTTTTGCTATTTGGAATCAGTCTGTTCAATGTCCAGTCTAAGTGTTGCTTCCTGATCTGCATATAGGTTTCTCAAGAGACAGGTCAGGTGGTCTGGTATTCCCATCTATTTCAGAATTTTCCACAGTTTGTTGTGATCCACACAGTCAAATGCTTTGGCATAGTCAATAAAGCAGAAATAGATGTTTTTCTGGAACTCTCTTGCTTTTTCCATGATCCAGCAGATGTTGGCAATTTGATCTCTGAGTCCTCTGCCTTTTCTAAAACCAGCTTGAACATCTGGAAGTTCACGGTTCACGTATTGCTGAAGCCTGGCTTGGAGAATTTTTGAGAAGAATGCAATTGTGCAGCAGTTTGAGCATTCTTGGCACTGCCTTTCTTTGGGATTGGAATGAAAACTGACCTTTTCCAGTCCTATGGCCACTGCTGAGTTTTCCAAATCATCATCCTTTAGGATTTGAAATAGCTCAACTGGAATTCCATCACCTCCACTAGCTTTGTTTGTAGTGATGCTTTCTAAGGCCCACTTGCCTTCACATTCCAGGATGTCTGGCTCTAGGTGAGTGATCACACCATCATGGTTATCTGGGTCTTGAATATCTTTTTTGCACAGTTTTCCTGTGTATTCTTGCCACCTCTTCTTAATATCTTCTGCTTCTGTTAGGTTCAGACCATTTCTGTCCTTTATCGAGCCCATCTTTGCATGAAATGTTCCCTTGGTATCTCTAATTTTCTTGAAGAGATCTCTAGTCTTTTCCATTCTGTTCTTTTCCTCTATTTATTTTCATTGATCGCTGAGGAAGGCTTTGTTATCTCTCCTTGCTATTCTTTGGAACTCTGCATTCAGATGCTTATATCTTTCCTTTTCTCCTTTGCTTTTTGCTTCTCTTTCTCTCACAGCTATTTGTAAGGCCTCCTCAGACAGCCATTTTGCTTTTTTGCATTTCTTTTCCATGGGGATGGTCTTGATCCCTGTCTTCTGTACAATGTCACAAACTTCTGTTCATCAGGCACTCTATCAGATCTAGTCCCTTAAATCTATTTCTCACTTCCACTGTATAGTCATAAGGGATTTGATTTAGGTCATACCTGAATGGTCTATTGGTTTTCCCTACTGTCTTCAATTTAAGTCTGAATTATAGCTTTCTTACTAGTTACTATATGTATTACAATATGTTTGTATATGTGTATCACATGTCTGTATCTCTTTTTGTGTGTGATAGATTACAGTCTACTTATTGTTGTTCAGTCACTTAGTTGTGACCAACTCTTTGCAACCCCATGGACTACCACATGCCAGGCTTCCTTGACCTTCACTATCTCCCAGAGTTTGTTGAGCTCATGACCATTGAGAAAATGATGCCATCCAACCATCTAGTCCTTTTTTGCCAGCTTCTCTTCCTGCCCTCAAACTTTCCCAGCATCAGAGTCTTTTCCAGTGAGTCAGTTCTTCGCATCAGGTAGCCAAAAATTGTTGGAGCTTCAGCTTCAACATCAGCCCTTTCAATAAATAGTCAGTATTGATTTCTTTTAGGATTGATTGGTTTGATTACCTTGTTGTCCAAGGGACTCTCAGGAGTCTTCTCAAGGACCATAGTTCAAAAGCATCAATTCTTTGGCACTCAGCCTTCTTTATGGTCCAACTCTCATAAAGTATATGACTAGTGGAAAAACCATACCTTTGACTAGATGGACCTTTGTCAGTGAATTGATGTACTTGCTTAATATTCTGTCCTGTTTTGTCATAGCTTTTCTTCTAAGGAACAAGTGTCTTTTAATTTCATGGCTGCAGTTATCGTCTACAGTGATTTTGGAGCACAAGAAAATAAAGTCTGTCACTGTTTCCATTATTTTCCCATCTATTTGCCAGGAAGTGATGGGATTGAATGCCATGATTTTTGTTTTTTGAATACTGAGTTTTAAGCCAGCTTTTTCACTCTCCTCTTTCACCTTCATGAAGAGGCTCTTTAGTTCATATTTGTTTTCTACCATAAGGTTGGTATCATCTGCATATGTGAGGTTATTGATATTTCCCCTGGAAAACTTGATTCCAGCTTGAGAGTCATCCAGCCTGGCATTTTGCATGATGTGCTCTGCATACAAGTTAAATAAACAGGGTGACAGTATGCAGCCTTGATGAACTCCTTTTCCAGTTTGGAACCAGTCTGTATTTTCATGTCCAGTTATAACTGTTATATCTTGCCCTGCATACAGGTTTCTCAGGAGGCAGGTCAGGTGGTCTGGTATTCTCATCTCTTTAAGAACTTTCCACAGTTTGTTGTGATCCACACAGTCAAAGGCTTTAGCATAGTAAATGGAACGGAAGTAGATGCTTATCTGGAATTTCCTTGCTTTTTCTATGATCCAATGGCTATTGGCAATTTTACCTCTGGTTCCTCTGCCTTTTGTAAATCCAGCTTATACATCCAGAAGTTCTTGGTTCACATATTTTGAAGCCTAACTTGAAGGATTTTGAGCATCACTTTGTTAGCATATGAAGTAAGACCAATTCCACTGTATTTTAGGCATTCTTTGGCATTGCCTTTCTTTGGGATTGCAATGAAAACTGACCTTTTCCAATCATACTTTTACATAGTCTACTAGTATTGACATTTGGGAACTTCAAGTGCAGAAACTTTATTTTCATTTCAGTATCTTTACTTTTCATACTTTTAAAATCTAATTGTCTTAAGTACTTATTTAATATATATTGACCTTCAGATGAGATAGGTTTGTGCTAAGAAATAAGAGTGTCTGTTTTATTTACCCCTATCTTTACTCATTTCTATATTCTGTTCCTTTATGAAATTCCAAGCCTCATTCTGTCATTTTGTTGCAGGGCCTAAGAGTGGGCTCCTGTCTAATACTTGAAAATTACTTATCCAAGGAGACCCATGGGCTGACAAACAACAGAATTTTTTGGTAAGGAGTGCCCAGGCAGAGAACAGCAACATTTGGGAATCTAGGAGAACTGCTCTGACTCTTGACTTGCAGTCTTGGGTTTTATGGTAATGGGGTGAGCTCCCCATGCTCTTTGTCCAGTCACTCTGACTCATGGTCCTTCCTGATGTACTTGCGTCACTCACTTTAGTTGGATTCCAGTAAGAAGGATTCTGGGAGGTTGGTAGAATATATAGACTGGCGTCTCTTCACTTCTTTTGACAGTCCTCAAATTATTTCAGCTGATGGTAGCTGTTAGTTCCCTACAACCCTTGTGTTGTAAGATAGCTCTTGCAAGTGAGCTGTGTTCAGGCTATAATATTTCCTGGCCAGGGTGGGTGGTTTCAGTCAATGTTTTCCCTAACAATTTTCTGTTCTGTTTCAATTGTATCCTCTAGTCATTCTATAAGGGTAGGTCTACTAGGAAAAAAGTCACATAGCTCTGGGCCTCCAGTGGTATGAATACTAGCTTTAAAAAAATGAAAAATGTACTGAAGGTTCTTGCCCACTTATTTTCCAATCCATTTTCTCACTTTTGTTCAGATTTTGTAAATTCTATTAATGTTTTCAGCTTATTGAGTGTTTCTTCTTGTCTCCACTTTACCTTGGAGCATATCCAACAAGATTTGTGCTTGTTTTTGTTTATCTCAGTTATTAAATTTTTCAGTTCTATAATTTCCATTTTCTCTCTTATATCTATTATTTTTTTGCTGATATTTTGTAATTTTGTTTTCTTTGTAATGGCCTTGTGAAGCACAGTCATGATGGAGTCTTAAAACCCTTATCACAGAATTCCAACATCTGATAAATTTCAGTGTTGGCAGAAGTTATGTTCTTCATGTTGTTTTTCTCTTGGCCTTTGGTATGAGAAGGGATTTTTCATATATCATGGACATTTTGGATATTATATTATGAAATACTGGATCCTCGTTATTCTAGATTTTTTAGTAGACAGTCCCACTAGGTAGGTGTAAATGAAAGGGCTAACTTGATTTGTACATTCAGACTTGGATCAAAAGTATCCTGGCAATGTCAGGAAGTGGCTCTCACTGCCTCTTAGGAGGGGAGTGGGCTGGAAATAACCCACTGCTACCATCCTTGAGAAAGCAGGACATGAATTTTCATCACTCTTTACCTCTAAGTGGAGGAAGATCAGCAGCTTCCCCCTGAGCCCTGCTGACACCAGGGAGTTGGGTAGGGAAGGCTGAGTTATTCTGTTTTGTTGCTGTAGGATGGGTGGGGGTGGAAGCTCAACATCCTGCCCCTACTACTCTTACGAAGTAGGTAGATGTGGAATACCAACTAGCTCTGCCTTCCACATCTTATTTTCTCTAGTTCATGATGGGTGTGGTGGAACTATGGTCTTCCCAGATGGTGCTAGTGGTAAAGAACCTGCCTGACAATGCAGGAGATGTAAGGTAGGCAAATTTGATCCCTGGGTCAGAAAGAGCCCTTGGAGGATGGCATGGCAACTGACTCCAGGATCCTTGCCTGGAGAATCCCACAGACAGAGGATCCTGGCAGGCTCTAGTCCAGAGGGTCTCACAGAGTCGAACATGACTGAAGTGACTTACCAGGTATGCACTTGGTGGAACTAGAGCTCTCTACTGGATCACTCTGGTCACAGAGGAGAGGAGAAAGTGAAATATTTACTAACTCATTTGTACCTCACCTTGTTCTGGTTTCTCACGGGAAGTTGGTAAAGCCTAGTAGAGACAGCTTTGTATTATACTATCTGGTGAAGCCTCCTGACTGCTGTGTGGGGTGCAAGCTCAGCTCTCTGATGATGTGATGCAGCCAGAGAGGGAAGATAAAGTCCCTATTTATCACCTGGTGGGGGAGGTAATGGGAAGAACACTCTGCTTGCTTGGGAGGGTGCGGTGAAAGGAGGGAGGGGTTAGGGGAGGGAAGGGATAGGATGAGGTGGAAAACCAACTATCAACTTCCTGCTCAGTCTCAAAGAAACTACAGTGGGGAGGGAGGCGGCTTTCTGTTTGTTCTGTTGGCATTCAGCTGAAGTAGAGAGCATATTATCCGGAAAGGTTTTCTGGAGTTCAGCTACCCCTTTCTTGGCTATCTGGCTGGGAGTAGCAGGTTTTCCTAGAGCTCTTTTGGCTTATGCCTTTTGGTGGTTCAGGACTGGAGGGTTGAGGATGGTCAGGATGGTAAAGGAGACCAGGAAACTCATAGCCAAGTCATTCCTCAAGTCCTCAGGTCTGTCAGAAGGCCCCCTTTCCCTTCCCATCCTTCAGAGACTCCTCATGTTTGTTTTATGTTTAGGTTGATTAGTTGTAAGTGAGAAGACCTGTGAGGAATGGTGCTACTCCATCTTCACAGAACTGGAAACCTATTTGCCTCATCAGATATTTCTAAGGATTAAGTGAGATGTTGTTGGTGAGGATTGAATGATACAATGCTTACCTCAGTTCCTGGTGTGTTAATAAGTGAAATGAGGTCATGACCAAGGAGAAAAAGACATTTTAATAGTTGACTCTTTTAAAAATTTTGTTACTCATGTAACTTCCCAGTATTAACAGTATGATTCAGATTTTCTTACATCTATGATACAGACTTAGTAATGATTAGGACTTAGGAATTTTGATACATGGTAGAAATTGTCTTGTTAATATTTAGGTCATATCAAACAAAGTCAATAGCAATTATTTATTTGTATTACCAAAATTTAATCTTAGATGACTTCTATGCCCCCAAAACTGGTGTTGGCATTTGTTGGTCAAGTTAGCTGAAATTATGTAACACATATTATTATAAATTAATTGGCCTTCTGCCCATGGGCTACAAATTCACTTTTCAATGAGAAAAGAAAAAGTTTGGCTGAAGCCAATTCTTTCCATATTTAGATTATAGATTATATAGGTTATTTTGTTCAGTTCAGTTCAGTTCAGTCGCTCAGTCATCTCCAACACTTTGTGACCACATGAACTGCAGCACACCAGGCCTCCCTGCCCATCACCAACTTCCAGAGCCATACAAACCCATGTCTATTGCGTCAGTGATGCCATCCAACTATCTCATCTGTCATTCCCTTCTCCTCCTGTGTTCAATATTTCCCAGCATCAGAGTCTTTTCAAATGAGTCAGCTCTTCGCATCAGGTGTCCAAAGTATTAGAATTTCAGCTTCAACATCAGTCCTTCCAATGAACACCCAGGACTGATCTCCTTTAGGATGGACTGCTTGGATCTCCTTGCAGTCCAAGGGACTCTCAAGAGTCTTCTTCAACACCACAGTTCAAACGCATCAATTCTTTGATGATCAGCTTTCTTCACAGTCCAACTCTCACATCCATACATGACCACTGGAAAAACCATAGCCTTGACTAGACAGACCTTTGTTGACAAAGTAATGTCTCTGCTTTTTAATATGCTGTCTAGGTTTGTCAGAGCTTTTCTTCCAAGAATAAGAAGGGATGTTATTTTTTAGGGACTTTTCTTGCTGATGCTAGAAGAATGCTGTTCTTTAAGGTTGAGCAGGTATTTCAGCCAGCGGGGGATATTTGGTTGATGAAAAATACTGATACACAATGCACAATGTTGGATGAAAAGAAGAGGCCAAAAGACAGGGAAAATTTTTTGTGTTAAAATTTTTCTTATCTTGCCATAAAATATGAATTTTTTTTTCACAGTGGGAAAGAAGTTCAGAGGTCAGAAAGATGGGGAAGTGAGAGAAATGGAGTTCAAGGCTGACCAGGGTAAACAGTAGCAGTTTAAGTCATGAGGCAGTGGGGTAATACAGTGATTTTGGAGCCCAAAGAAATACATCACCAACTCTCAAAGCTTGCTCAAACTCATGTCCATTGAGTTGGTGATGCCATCCAACCAATTAGAGTAGCATCATCAGTGTATTTGAACTTGTTGATATTTCTTTCAGCAATTTTGATCCCAGCTTGTGAGTCAACCAACCTGGCATTTTGCATGATGTACTCTGCACATAAGTTAAATAGCAAGGTGACAATATACAGTCTTCATGTACTCCTTTCCCAATTTTGAACCAGTACATGAACTGAGAACTTCCATATATACAAGCTGGGTTTTGAAAAGGCAGAGGAACCAGAGATCAAATTACAAGAAGAGAGTTTTTTTAAGCTACTTTCCTTCATTTATTACACAAATATTTACAATTTGTGTCTCTGAAAAAATGTACCATTTAGGAGTTGTTATCTCTTTGAAGGTTTACTGATATTTGCTTATAAAACATTCTTGAACTAATAATATTTTGCAGTGATATTTACTTGCAGACAAATTTTGTGATGGTTGAGACATATTTAGATTTTATCTTTTTATTATTGCTATTATTTTATATACTTATAAGCCTTCCATTTTCATCCTTTTTCTTATTTATTGACTTGAAGCTGTTCATAGTTTTTCCTCTTGATTTATAACTCCCAGTTTTACTCAAAAATATTGTCAGTTTTTCAAATCCCATGTTTTTTTGAAGTTTGACCTTTTTCTTTCATCATTTCTGACAGAGGTTTGCTTGTGCCCATGGCTTAGCCTTCTTCCTTATTTGTATGCTTATTCTATCTTGTGCTTAAAAGACAAGATATATTTGTATTGTTTTTATTTATATTGAATATGTGTATGTGTGTGTGTGTTTGTCTCTATATGTGTGTGCATGTATTTATAATTTCTACGGAGTTGAAAAAGAAGTTGTGTGTTGAAGTTTAAACTTATAAATCCATATTGTCTTGTTAAATAATAGAATGTTTTAAAATTATTAGACACAGCTTGAATAAATATACTGACATTCATGGAATGAATCAAGATTCAAGTACACCAAAGAATTAGAAATCATTACCTCTATGCACTTGAATTAGACTTGATTTCATTTACCTCATGTGAAATTTCTCTATAACAACTACCGAGAACTGATTTTCATTTTAAGTGGAAAAATAAATCCTTTGCATTGTATTGACATTTTCTGAAAAGATTCCCTTTTAATTATATCAATCACTTTCTCAAAATGCTGCAATGATTTGATGTTGCCTAAAGGATAGATTTTAAATTCTTTATTCTAGTAATCAAAGTCCTCTGTCTGTTGGCACCAAGCTGCATTTCCACAATTATATCCTAATTCTAATTCTCAAAACAGCAGTTCCAACCAAATGTTTTTACCAGATGTTCCTACAAATTTCCTGCTCCCAAATTCATACATTCATTTGCTCTGTTTCAGCTGCCCAACTGAAAGTATCTCTATGACTTTTAGCCCTACACAAAACCTGCCTACACTTCAAAATGCAAAGACCCTTTGCCTGTCTTTCATGAAGCCCTGTTGAGTAAAAAAGAGCCTAAAAAGAGCTTTTACTTTTTAAAATACCTTAAGGACAACATTCGGAGAAGGCAATGGCAACCCACTTCAGTACTCTTGCCTGGAAAATCCCATGGACGGAGGAGCCTGGTAGGCTACAGTCCATGGGGTCGCTAAGAGTTGGACATGACTGAGTGACTTCACTTTCACTTTTCACTTTAATGCACTGGAGAAGGAAATGGCAACCTACTCCAGTGTTCTTGCCTGAAGAATCCCAGGAACGCTGGAGCCTGGTGGGCTGCCGTCTGTGGGGTCACACAGAGTCAGACAAGACTGTAGGGACTTAGCAGCAGCAACAGCAAGGACAACATTACTAATTATCTAATTAATATTTTACTACTTGATACTTTTTCTACTGACATTGACTCAGGATTGTCCACCTCTCCTGTGTTTTGGGACCTGTCCAAAACTACCCAAGCTGTATGCCCTGGAGAAGGCTGCATCTGCCCAGAGGAAAGGAAGACATTTTTAAAAACCTTTGGTCCGTGTAGGAAATCATGTAATCATGGTGTGCTCCAAGAATGTCTCCTTTTGTATCATATACAATGCTCTATATAAATTAATAATTTTATAATCCCTCTCAATTAATATTATAAGAATTTATATCTGTTTTATCAAATTTGGATTTGAATTTTATTCTGTAATTTTTTATATATGTCACATTACTGAGCACAACACTATATAGATATTTTATGAACAAATATTCACCATTAATATGTATTTGAGTGGAAAATAAAATCTCTGAGGCATCCCTGAGACAGATTCCTACATTTCACACAAACTATAGGTGCAGAGACTTTGCCATTGAGTCTTTCAAACATGAGTGAGCAGATAAGAGTTTGTAAGATACAGGAGACACTGTATTAGTAAACATCATAAACTTGACACATATTTGGACCATTGCAAATCTATGTATACATCAGTCTATGGAGCATAAAAACACCTTGATTAATGGAGTCAGAAATCTGGACATCTTGAAAGGAGAAAAAATTGATTGATGTCAACTCTGCAATGACATAGATGTTGGACTTATCAGATAAAGAATTTGAAATAGCTACTATTAACATATGCCAATAGACACATGACCAATAGGCACAAGAAAAGATGCTCTGCATCAGTAATCGTCAGGAAAATACAAATCAAAATTATGAGGAGTTATCACCTCACATCTAATACTTGTTAATTAAAATATAAATATTATCTCTGAGCAATAGCAAGTAATAGTTAAAGATTATTTTATTTATATATTTCATGTACATTTATAAGTAGATAATAACTGTATTTTTCCCATTTCTGATTTGAACCCTAGGTTGGTGCCTGGAATGGTAGCCATGCAGAAACATTTCTTAAATGAATAAAATCAATTCAATATGAATCACTGCTGCATATACTAGTCAAGTACCATTGACTTTTTCATACAGATGAGCTTTATGAGATGAGAATAGTGAGGATCAGAGTGGAATGCCCTTTCTAATACAATACCCATACCAAAAGAGGGAGTGGAAAAAGCACATTTACCATCTGACATGGATAATATAGAGTATGCCTGCCTGCTCAGTGGCGTCAGTCATGTCAGACTCTCTGAGACCCCATGGACTGTAGCGGGCCAGTCTCCTCTGTCCATGGGATTCTACAGGCAAGAAAACTGGAGTGGTTTCCCATGCCCTCCTCCAGGGGATCTTACCGACCTAGCGATAGAACCTGAGTATCTTACGTCTCCTGCATTGCCAGTTCTTTACCACTAGCGCCACTTGGGAAGCCCAAATATAGAGTATAATAAGCTACAAAAATCACTTAAGTATATTCTCTCAAATGTAGATAATGGTATTTCAAATCAAATACTTTAATTTTCTCCTAAGTTGATTTTTTTTTTTTTTTTTTTTTTTTTTTTGCTACCTGGAAAATCCCATGGGCGGAGGAGCCTGGAGGGAAGCAGTCCATGGGTTCGCGAAGAGTCGGACACGACTGAGCGACTTCACTTTCACTTTTCACTTTCATGCACTGGAGAAGGAAATGGCAACCCACTCCAGTGTTCTTGCCTGGAGAATCCCAGGGACAGGGGAGCCTGGTGGGCTACTGTCTATGGGGTCGCACAGAGTTGGACATGACTGAAGTGACTTAGCAGCAGCAGCAGTAGAGGCTATGTCTAAATTTATTTGAGTAATGAATACAAGTTAATACTTTTAGAGTTAGAGAGCCCAAGTCAGTGACATGACACCCTGAAAAATTGCAGACTAAATAGGGGTTCTTTGATCAGTGTTACGAGAAACATTATTTTCTGAAGCTTTGTCTCTAGTGTATTGATTGTGGGGATGTTATCAAAATTGCCTCATGTGTTCATGATGGTTGTGAAAGAACAGATGTTGGAGACCTATTTCACACAGGTATGATGTGAGATCATATATCAAATTTGTGCTGTCACCAGGACAATGTGTGCAGCCTCTCACAGGGAGCTCACACCAGGTCTATTCAACACACTGACGTGAAAAAAATGCCTTTCTGCTTCTAAGCACCAGAGTGATGCTTTTTCATAGTATGAAACTTGTAGTCTTTAGTTTTTCTTCTTTTGACATTAGCTTCTAAGAAATTTTGAAACAAACCAATAGCTAATTTCTGAGAACTGAGCAAGTCTATGAACTTACCTTAAAGGTGGTCTCATCTTAATGCTTTATCTTGACTTTTTAGTTTTTAAAATTTACTTTATCTTAATTATCCACATTTTTGTTAAGTTGCCTAAAAGCCTAAAAGACACAAGGATATTTGTGTAGATAAGAAGTTCTTTAGTATTAGCTATGGCAGTAAATCAGAAAAATGTTAGAACCCATTTACAGATAAAGAACCTGATGAGATATTAAGTGATTTAAGGACAAAATCAGTGTTCTAAAGCCATAGCTGCATAATTGTTCACATTCCAATTCCTTTTTTCTGTTTTCGCATCATCATATGTCCAGTGTACCCGTCGACTTGGCAAAACCTTCTTTCCTCTCATCATTGATTTTTTACTCTCTACTTAGGTGTGTCTTCCTCACCTTGCATCAGCCAGATCTCAGCCCTTTTGATGTACTTTGATGTTTCCCATTCATTTCAATATATGAAAATGTAAGACACATGAAGTTCCACTTAGGACGTGCCCTGTCTGCCTCATTTGCAGAAGAAGCTGCCAAGGGTAAAGATGACTATTGACTTAGTTTGGGCTGTGCCCCTAAACACTCAGTTTGTTCCCAGTTACAAAACAAACTGACTTTCTGTCCATCTTTTCTTTGTAAAATTTCAACTGAGAGTCTTACAATATGACAAATAAAATATTTAATTTGAATTAAGACTGCTTATTGCTAAGAAATAATTGGAGCAGAGTTTACTTCATGGAAAATATTTTATCATAATACCATAAGCTTACAAGTTAAAGTCCCGTGTCTTGATGCATGTCAAAAAACTTCAAATTGACATCTGCACCAGGACTTTGTCAGAAATTGTGCCAAGGAAGATCTGAAGTTAATGAAGACTTGACCAGGTGCTATTGACTCCCCTGGTGGCTCAGATGGTTAAACATCTGTCTACAATGTGGGAGACCTGGGTTCAATCCCTGGGTGGGGAAGATCCCCCGAGAAGGAAATGGCAATCCATTCCAGTACTCTTGCCTGGAAAATCCCATGGACAGAAGAGCCTGGTAGGCTACAGTCGGGGTCGCAAAGAGTTGGACACAACTGAGCAATGACCAGGGGCTACAAAACTAATTAGTATGCTGAATATTACTGTAGAAGGAAATTTGTTGTCACCACCCCTGGGTCCTAGTTTGAGATTGACCTCATCACACTTCCCAAGGTATCCCAAGGGATTCCATATCAAGTGCTGTGATAAACTCTCAAAGGAAAATATAGTCTCCATATGTGAATGTTTGTTCCTTTAATGTTAAAGTTAAATGATTTATTTTTACTACACATTTCTCAGACCGTAATATGTTAATAAACACTGTCAGACTCAAGAAAGCAATGTGATGGCCAGTGTTCCTTCAGCTTATATGGTCAAACGTTAAACTTCCTGGAAACAGTGCCCCATGAATTAGAGTCAAGCATGACTTAGCAATTAAAGCCATTATATATGATACTTTCCGATATGTAATACATAAGTAGTGCAATGATCATGAATAGATTAATTTACTTGAAATCATTACATTTAATAATGTGTTCAAATTGTTAGTTTTGATTTTCATTGTTATAACAAATATATGTTAAGTATCTTGTATCCTCAGTCCTGTAGTCTCTATAGTCACTGTGAGAAGGTTCTTGCTTTTTCCCCTTTGCTTTCTTTAATATTTTTTTTTGTTGTTTTTCTTGTCTTGTTTTGTGTTTTAAGATTTGAAGGAGGTAAAGAAATGATACATGTTTGGTATTGCGGAAAAATATCCATGAGCATGCTTTAAACTTTGTGTTACTTAGTTACTCATTTTATAACAATTATAAAACAATATGTGCAAGCATTGTATGATGTGTTGCAGTAATGCAACAGTGGACAAAACAGACAAAATTCTGCATGTATGAAACTTGTGTTCAACTGAGAAGATAACACACTAATAAATTATACATACATGTACACATACACAAACACATCCTTCCATCTTGCATATGAAGGTAATAAACGCCATAGAGAAAATGGAAACAGGAGGAAGGAGAGTAAACACATCTCAAAAAGGTGCAATTTTAAATAGTGTGGCCAGGAAAAGTTACTATGAGAAGGTTCTTGCTTTTTTTTTTTTTTAACTTTTTATTTTTACTTTATTTTACTTTACAATACTGTATTGGTTTTGCAATACATTGACATGAATCCACCACGGGTGTACATGCGATCCCAAACATGAACCCCCCTCCCACCTCCCTCCCCACAACATCCCTCTGGGTCATCCCCGTGCACCAGCCCCAAGCATGCTGTATACTGCATCGGACATAGACTGGTGATTCGATTCTTACATGATAGTATACATGTTTCAATGCCATTCTCCCAAATCATCCCACCCTCTCCCTCTGAGTCCAAAAGTCCGCTATACACATCTGTGTCTTTTTTGCTGTCTTGCATAAAGGGTCATCATTGCCATCTTTCTAAATTCCATATATATGTGTTAGTATACTGTATTGGTGTTTTTCTTTATGGCTTACTTCACTCTGTATAATCGGCTCCAGTTTCATCCATCTCATCAGAACTGATTCAAATGTATTCTTTTTAACGGCTGAGTAATACTCCATTATGTATATGTACCACAGCTTTCTTATCCATTCATCTGCTGATGGACATCTAGGTTGCTTCCATGTCCTGGCTATTATAAACAGTGCTGCGATGAACATTGGGGTACATGTGTCTCTTTCAATTCTGGTTTCCTCGGTGTGTATGCCCAGCAGTGGGATTGCTGGGTCATATGGCAGTTCTATTTGCAATTTTTTTAAGAAATCTCCACACTGTTTTCCATAGTGGTTGTACTAGTTTGCTTTTTTTTTTTTTCTTTCCGTGCCTTTATTATTATTATTATTTTACTGTTGTTTCTTGTTTGCTTTTGTGTTTTAAGATTTGAAGGAGGTAAGGAAGTAATCCATCCTGGTATTGAGGAAAAGCATGCCTGAAAGAAGAAGCAAAAAGTGCAAGGTGGAGTGTGCTAATGTCCCAGTGGAAGCACAGGAAGGTCATTGGCAAAGAAGGAAGAAGCAGAGAGGAAAAGATAAAGAAGTGATGAGACTAGATAGTGAACATAAGGCCAGCACTTGTTGGTCTTGAATGCTGTTCTAAAGATTTTGAGACAAAAAGCTGGCAAGAGACTCAGGAAAATAATGGAAGAAGACATATATATATATATATAATCATGTCTCACAAAGACCCGTTAAGCACATGGAACTCTGCTCAATGTTGTGTGGCAGCCTGGATGGGAGGGGAGTTTGCAGGAGAATGGATCCATGTATAAGTATTTGCTGTACACCTGAAACTATCACAACATTGATTGTTAATCGGTTAAACCCCAATACAAAATAAAAAGTTTAAAAAATAGAAAATAATGCCTTACCTTTCTTCTTCTAATTAGGTGGTAAGATACTACAAAATATTGTATGCTAATCTTGTAATAACAGAAAGATTCCTAATCATAAATCAGAACACACAAAGAAACACAAGCTAAATTTCTGAAAGGAATAAGACATTTCTAGGACTCAAAAAAGACCTTGCATGCTTTTATCCCTGGATCCAGAGCTAGAAGGAACAATCATAAAGGAAAATATGAAAGAAAAACCTAACTTCAAATCAAATGTAAAGATCATAGGAAGCCTGGTTCTTATGAGGGTTCCTAGGTGCTCTAATCACAGAGTAAGTCAACTTATATCAGCATTTTCTTTTTCATGAACCATTTTCTGTGGGAAGCAGCATAGCAAAAGCTCAGGGGTGAGAAAATGAAATGGGTAGAAGTCCTCCTAACTCATCTGAGACCATCACTTAGTGCAAAGTGGCAGCCTGATGAAGAATTTTTAAATGAATAGGATAAATATATTTAAAAAAGTGGAAATAGCAAAGGAAATTTAAACATATGATGAGATGAGTGATCTCAGAAACAGAAAACTACAAAAGAGAAGAAATGGAAAATCTAGAATTAAAAAATATCAGAGTTGAAAGGACTTCAAAAAAGAGGGGGTATAGATGTACTTAGAGCTGATTCACTTTGCTGTATAGCAGAAATTAGCACAGCACTGTAAAAAAAAAAAAAACTATCCTCCAACAAAAATGATAAAAACAAATCAGAAATGAAGTCATCTGATAGACTTTACAGTAGACTGAGCACAGTGAAAGGAAAGATCAGGGAATAAACATGCAAAGACAAAATATGTTTAAAATAAACTGAGTAGGATATCTGAGACTGTGGGAAAATGTTACATAGTTTGAATCACATGTAATTTGTGTTCTAAGTAGGAGATGTGAGAAATTACAGACATAATCATTTTTTAAAATTTTTACGAAATTTTTAAAGTTTACTTTTACACACAATTTAAAGGTTCCATTTACAGCTAGTAGAAAATATTGGCTACTTGATATTCAAGAAACCAAAGGAAATACATTCTTTTTGAATAATGGATAGTGTTAAGAAGGTAAAGATTTTTTGAAAAAGTCTGTTTCAGGAACATGAAAGTCACCGTGGTCCAATCAAGAGCTAATTTGGACAGAGGAGAATTTTTTGGCATGCACTCTAACACACACAGGTACATCATTCCAAATATAATTCTCAAAACCCCATGATTTAATACTATGTAGCTAACAATGTTCTAGACCTCATACATGCAAAATGATGAATATTTCCCCAAATATATCAAGGCATGTGTTGTCATCCTCATTTTACAGAAATGAAATGAAATGAAGGCTCAGCAATGTTAAATGATTTGGTGGAGGCCACATAATAGGCGGATACTGGAACCTGGTTTCTAACCCAAGACATGCAGTTTGCAATATTCATATTCTTTCTTTTACACAGGACAATAGGAAAAGCTCTAAACTCAATGGCACATACTTTTGTTGACTTTCATCTTATTTGCAAAATTTGGATTCATCTCACTCAGAAACTTGTTTTCACATGTTTTCTTCTTTTTGTAAGCCAGGGTGATCATGGGCTATTAATCATTGCTGCAACAGATAAAGCTAACTTGTAAAAAAAAAATAATTTTCAATACTTTTTTGGAACCACTTTATGGAATGGGATACTGTATCACCAAAGGAAACAGATGGTCCATGTCCTTGGTAAAAATGCTTTACAAGGGCATTCATATTATAAATGATGAATAATAATAATTTGTTATTCTTTTTATATTCTAATTTATATTATTTTCCATTATGGTTTACCACAGGATATCAAATATAGTTCCCTGTGCTACACAGTAGGACCTTGTTAGTTATCCCTTCTCTCTATAATAGTTTGCATCTGACAATCCCAAACTTCCACTCCATCACTCCCCAGCCTTCTCCCTATTGGCAACCACAAGTCTATACTCTACATATGTATGCTTCTCTTTTGTAGATAGGTTTTTTGATGTCATATTTTAGATTCCACATATAAGTGATATCAGATGGTATTTGTATTCTCTTTCTGACTTCTTTCACTTAGTGTGATAATATTTAGATCCATCCATATTGCTGCAAATGGCATTATTTTTTATAGCTGAGTAGTATTTCATTATGTGTACATGTGTGTGCATGCATGTGTGTATAATATCTTTATCCATTCTTGTCAATTTAGGGTTTCTTCAAAGTATTGGCTACTGTAAATAGTGCTGCTATGAACATATGGATTCATACATACCTTTGAAATATAGTTTTGTCCAGATATAAATGCTCATGAGTGGGATTGCTGGATCATAAGGTAACTCAATTTTTAGTTTTATTAATTGCAATTTCATAACATGGAAAATACATGATACTCAAATATCAGTGTTCATTGAAAAAGTTTTGATGGAACATAGTAATGCCCAGGTATTTTTGTATTGCTTGTAGCTGCTTTCAAGCAACAAGCATTGACTAGTTGCAACAGAGATGGCCTGGCGACAAAACAAATATTACTCTCTAGTTGTTTATGGGAAAAAAAAAAAATCAACACCTAAGTTAATGACTGGGTTTCCCAGGTGGCACCAGTGGTAAAGAACCCGCCTACAGATACCGGGGACATAAGAGATGTGGCTTTGATCCCTGTGTTGGGGAGATCCCCTGCAGGAGGGCTTGACAACTCACTCTGGTATTCTTGCTCAGAGAATCCCATGGACAGAGGAGCCTGACAGGCTACAGTCCATAGTGTCCCAAAGAGTCAGAGATAACTGAAGTGACAATACACATGCATGAAAAGTAATGACTATCAATCACCAAGAAAAAGGGAGATAAGAAGCTAGAGAAGTAAGCTGAGTCAAGTTATCAGAGGTCAAATCACTTCATCAAGAAATTTGGACTTCTTTTTTATGGCTGAGTAGTATTCCATTGTATATATCCACCACATTTTCTGTATCCGTTTCTCTGTTGATGGACATTTAGGTTGCTTTTCATGTCCTGGCAATTGTAAATAGTGCTGCAATAAAAATTAAAGTACACACCTTTTTGAATTATGGTTTTCTCAATGTGTATGCTCACTGTATATTGGGGAAGTAGTTGGGAAGGAGGTCCAAGAGGGAGGGGATATATGTACACATATAACTGATTAATTTTGCTGTAACACAGAAACTAACACAAATAGTAAAGCAATTATACTCCAATAACATTTTTTTAAAAAAAGCATTTCTACCCAAAGCAATCTATAGATTCAATGCAATCCCTATCAAGCTAACAACGGTATTTTTCACAAAGCTAGAACAAAGAATTTCACAATTTGTACAGAAATACAAAAAACCTCGAATAGCTAAAGCAATCTTGAGAAAGAAGAATGGAACTGGAGGAATCAATCTGCCTGACTTCAGGCTCTACTACAAAGCCACAGTCATCAAGACAGTATGGTACTGGCACAAAGACAGAAATATAGATCAATGGAAAAAAAAAACAGAAAGCCCAGAGATAAATCCATGCACCTATGGACACCTTATCTTTGACAAAGGAGGCAAGAATATACAATGGAGTAAAGACAATTTATTTAACAAGTAGTGCTGGGAAAACTGGTCAACCACTTGTAAAAGAATGAAACTAGAACACTTTCTGACACCATACACAAAAATAAACTCAAAATGGATTAAAGATCTAAACATAAGACCAGAAACTATAAAACTCCTAGAGGAGAACATAGGCAAAAGACTCTCTGACATATATCACAGCAGGATCCTCTATGACCCACCTCTCAGAATATTGGAAATAAAAGCAAAAATAAACAAATGGTGCCTAATTAAACTTAAAAGCTTCTGCACAACAAAAGAAACTATAAGCAAGGTGAAAAGACAGCCTTCAGAAAAGGAGAAAATAATAGCAAATGAAGCAACTGACAAACAGCTAATCTCAAAAATATACAAGCAATTCCTGCAGCTCAATTCCAGAAAAATAAACGACCCAATCAAAAAATGGGCCAAAGAACTAAATAGACATTTCTCCAAAGAAGACATACAGATGGCTAACAAACACATGAAAAGATGCTCAACATCACTCATTATCAGTGAAATGCAAACCAAAAGCACAATGAGGTACCATTTCAAGCCAGTCAGAATGGCTGCAATCCAAAAGTTTACAAGCAAAAATCCTGGAGAGGGTGTGGAGAAAAAGGAACCCTCTTACACTATTGGTGGGAATGCAAACTAGTACAGCCACTATGGAGAAAAGTGTTAAGATTCCTTAAAAAACTGGAAATAGTACTGCCTTATGACCCAGCAATCCCACTGCTGGGCATACACACCGAGGAACCCAGAATTGAAAGAGACATGTGTACCCCAATGTTCATCACAGCACTGTTTATAATAGCCAGGACATGGAAGCAACCTAGATGTCCATCAGCAGATGAATGGATAAGAAAGCTGTGGTACATATACACAATGGAGTATTACTCAGCCATTAAAAAGAATACATTTGAATCAGTTCTAATGAGCTGGATGAAACTGAAGCCGATTATACAGAGTGAAGCAAGCCATAAAGAAAAACACCAATACAGTATACTAATGCATATATATGGAACTTAGAAAGTTGGTAACGATAACCCTGTATGTGAGGCAGCAAAAGAGATACAGATGTATAGAACAGTCTTTTGGACTCTGTGGGAGAGGGAGAGGGTGGGATGATTTGGGAGAATGGCATTGAAACATGTATAATATCATATATGAAACAAATTGCCATTCCAGGTTCTATGCATGATACTGGATGCTTGGGGATGGTGCACTGGGACAACCCAGAGGGGTGGTATGGGGAGGGAGGTGGGAGGGGGGTTCAGGATGGGGAACAAGTGTATACCTGTGGCGGATTCATGTTGATGTATGGCAAAACAAATACAATATTGTAAAGTAATTAACCTCCAATTAAAATAAATTTATATTAAAAAATAAAAATAAAAAAGAAATTTGGACTTATAATAAATCTTGGCTTGACATAACAACATATATTATTTGGAAGTTTTTTTTTTCTTTGTAAATTTAATTATATAAATAATAATGCTCTATATTAGCATTAAATATGTCAAAAACATGTACATATAATCACTAGAGTACATTTTGCTCTTTTGTCTTTTTCCTTCAAAGTGCTATTCTTTCTTGTTGAAAATGCCTTTTCTAGTATGTCATGAACACTGGCTCATTTTTCAAAATGTATTTTAGTCATTATCTTTACTATGAAAGTGTCCCCAACACCCTCCTTTCCCAACTGGGAGGTGTCCCTTTTCTCTTTTTAAAATTAATTTATTTTAGTTGGAGTCTAATTACTTTACAATATTGTGGTGGTTTTTGCCATACATTGACATGAATCAGCCATGGGTGTGAATGTGTCTCCCCACGCCGAACCCGCCTCCCACCTCCCTCCTCACCCCATCCCTCGGGGTTGTCCCAGAACACTGGCTTTGAGTGCCCTGCTTCATGCATCGAACTTGCACTGGTCATGTATTTTACATATGGTAATATACACGTTTCAATGCTATTCTATTCTTTTCTATTCTCTTCGTACGATGAACATTTTCAACAAAGTTTTTTCAAAATTGATTTTTGTAACTCAGTTCCTGGGTCCTTTCTTGTTTTTCTTTTTAGCCCTTTTGTCTAAGAAATTATTCAACATATTAGCAGACACTTACTAAAAACAAGTTTGTGAATTAATATTCAAGAAATGCTTCATACCTTTGACCCAATTTGATCCTGATTTCACCCAAAGACTGGGTTCCTTCATTGTAAAAGAGAGATGTCAAAAAAATCTTAGTGACCTGTTTGCACCTTTGGGGAAATAGGAACCGTTTGGGAGACTTACAGAGGAAATATTTTCTTTATTTAAGGTTTTTTTACTTTTCTTTTGAAGTTTTTATTTTGTATTGGGGTGTAGCCAATTAACAAGGTTGTGATAGTTTCAGGTCGACATCAAAGGGACTCAGCCATACATACACATGTATCCATTCTCTCCCAAACTTCCCTGCCATCCAGGCTGCCACATAACATTGAGCAGAGTTCCTGCTATACAACAGATACTTGTTGGCTATTCGTTTTAAATATAGCAGTGTGTACAGGACCATCCCTAACTTTCTAACTATCCCTTACCCCAGCAAACATAAATTCATTTTCTAAATCCGTGAGTCTCTTTCTGTTTTGTTAAGAAGTTCATTTGTATTATTTATTTTTAGATTCCACATATAAGGAATGTCATATGATATTTCTCTTTCACAGAGAAAATCTTAATAAGGGACCTGAACCTTATTTAAGCTAAAATATCTGTACGCATGGGGCTTCATAGGTGGCACTAGTGGTAAAGAACCTGCCTGCCAATATAGGAGACATAAGAGACACGGGTTCATTCCCTGGGTCAGGAAAATCCTTGGAGGAGGGCATGGCAACCTACTCCAGTATTCTTGCCTGGAGAATCCCATGGACAGAGGAGCCTGGTGCAGTACAGTCCAGAAGGTTGCAAAGATTTGGACACAACTGAAGGGACTTAGCACACACAGGTACCTGTACACATGATGAGGAAAAACTGTTAATCATAGTGAACACTGTATTCATTTGGTCCCCAAAAGCATACTACTTAGAGGATTAAACAAATACTGAGATTGCTTGGGATGTCACCGGCATCCAGTGTGTATATAGCAAATGGATATTTTTAAAAGAATAGACCAGTTTAGTTCAGTCGCTCAGTTATGTCCAATTCTTTCTGACCCCATGGACTGCAGCACTCCTGGCTTCCCTGTCCATCACCAACTCCCAGAGCTTGCTCAAACTCATATCCAATGAGTCAGTGATGCCATCCAACCATCTCATCCTCTGTCATCCCCTTCTTATCCTGCCTTCAATCTTTCCCAGCATCTGGGTCTTTTCTAATGAGTTGGTTCTTCTCATCATGTGGACAAAGTATTGGAGCTTCAGCTTCAGCATCAGTCCTTCCAATGTTCAGGATTGATTTCCTATAGGATAGACTGAATTGATCTCCTTGCAGTCCGAGGGACTCTCAAGAGTCTTCTCCAACACCACAGTTCAAAAGCATCAGTTCTTCAGTGTTCTACTTTCTTTATGGTCCAACTCTCACATCCGTACACGACTACTGGAAAAATCATAGCTTTGACTATATTGACCTTTGTCAGCAAAGTAATGTCTCTGCTTTTTCACTAACTAGAGATATTGAAGGAAATGGCAACCCACTCCAGTGTTCTTGCCTGGAGAATCCCAGGGATGGGGGAGCCTGGTGGGCTGCTGTCTCTGGGGTAGCACAGAGTTGGACATGACTGAAGCGACTTAGCAGCAGTAGCAGCAGCAGCAGAGATATTGTAGAATTGTTATAGAGCATCACAGAGGTCCAAGCACAGACTTAGGGTGTTTTCATAAGTTGATGTAGTTTTATTATTCTAAGTAAAAAATATGATAACAATGGTTGTTATTAGCATTTTCTGACTGATTACTTGGAAAAAGGCAAGTGTGTTCTATGCATTTCTTTAATTTTTGCAACAGTTTCATGAGGCAGGTACATCTATCTTACCCACACGGTAGATGATTTCTCATTATTTATGGCACACATGCTGTTTTTCTCCACATGTATCTCTGGCTTCTGCCTCCAACACTAAGCACTTACTCTTTCTGTACACTCTCCTGAGAGAGATTTTTTTTTTTTTGGTTAATTTAAACACGATCCTCTTGTGTCTGCTTTTGTTGTTCCAATCTCTTCATGCAGGACTGCTTCATAAGCTCCTGCTCAGCCTGAAGCCTGGCTATAGAGATCCCAGTGGAAGATACCAGTGAATATGCTCATTCATTTACCATTTTTTTTTTACTTGCTCACCACGTATTGAGCTTTTATGTATCAGGCAGCAGTGAAAATTCAGAAATAAAAAATATGGCTTCTGACAGCCTGGTTTTTCTGTTCTCCTAGGGAACCAATGTCATGATGGGTGATCTGATTGAAATCTTCTGGGTCAGAGGTTACAAAGGATACTGTACCTAGGCCAACCTAGGGAGGCCACAGAGGGTTTTTACAGAAGCAGCAGAATCTAAATAGAGAAACCACAAAGGAAATAAAGTGTGCCAGGAAGGGTATTCTAAATAGAGACACAAGCAGACCCACAGAGGCATGAGCTAGCATAAAATTTTGAAAAAGTCCTGAAAGTTTATCAGCCATGGAATGAGAAAAATGGCACTGAGGTAGTGAGTGAGGTCAGTGGGAGAAGTGGAAGGTAAACCTGAATTGATGTATACACTTGAGCTCTCAGCAAGAAGCTAACAACCAGAGAGAATGTGGAACCAGCATGTAGCAAGTGGTATGGCTCAAGGATCACAGTGCTATGTAGAAGACAATCATTGTCTGCTGTTTTGTATTTTGCTGCCCAGTAAATAGCCAGGGCTACATTCCACACAGGAGGAAAGAATTTTGGATGATAGAATAATATAATCAAAGCTGCAGTGGAATCATAGAAATTGGATTTGAAAGGTGAATCATGATTATTCTGGGATTTCACAAGTAGTTTACTTAAAAGAACATGTTGTTTCACTGAAATATTTTCATAAATCATTTGTGTATGTGCAAATAGATGGGAAACAGTGGCTGACTTTATTTTGGGGGGCCCCAAAATCACTGCAGGTGGTGATTGCAGCCATGAAATTAAAATATGCTTACTTCTTGGGAGGAAAGTTATGACCAACCTAGATGGCATATTAAAAAGCAGGGACATTACTTTGTCAGCAAAAGTCCATTGAGTCAAGGCTATGGTTTTTCCAGTAGTCATGTGTGGATGTGAGAGTTGGACTATAAACAAAGCTGAGCACCAAAGAACTGATGCTTTTGAACGGTGATGTTGGAGAAGACTCTTGAGAGTCCCTTGTTCAGCAAGGAGATCCAACCAGTTCATCCTAAAGGAAATCAGTCCTGGGTTTTCATTGGAAGGACTGATGTTGAAGCTGAGACTCCAATACTTTGGCCACCTGATGCAAAGAGCTGACTCATTTGAAAAGACCCTGATGCTGGGAAAGATTGAGGGCAGGAGGAGAAGGGGATTACAGAGGATGAAATGGTTGGATGGCATCACCGAATCAATGGACATGGGTTTGGGTGGACTCCGGGAATTGGTGATGGATAGGGACGCCTGGCATGCTGTGGTTCATGGGGTTGCAAAGAGTCGGACACGACTGAACTGAACTGAACTGAAACTTGCTACCAGTTTTGTACAGTTTCCTATTTATTTGCCTTTCTTATTTGGCATATCACTGGTAATTAAGTAGGTATTTCAAATTGTGGGAGGAAAATTAGTAGATTGCTGATAGAAAAATTAAAGGATATTTTATCTTGTAAGCATTTTTTTTTAATTGAGGTATAGTTGCTTTACAATGCTGTGTTGCTTTCTGCTTACAAGAAGTAAATCGGCATATGTATACATAATCCTCTCCTTCTTAACTCTCTCTCCCATTCCCCATCTTCATCCCATGCCTCTAGGTCACCAGAGCGCCCTGAGCTGAGCTCTGTGTGCTATACCGCAGCTTCCTAATAGCTACCTATTTTACACATGGGCATGTATACATGTCAATCCCAATCTGTTAATTCATCCCACCTCACCACCCTCCTGTGTCAGCATGTCTGTTCTCTGTATCTGTGTCTCTATTCCTATCATGCAAATAGGTTCATCTGTATCATTTTTCTAGATTCCACATATATGCTTTAAATATGATGTTTTTCTTTCTGATTTAATTCACTCTGTATGACAGATTCTAGGTGCACCCACATCTCTACAAATGATTCAACTTTGTTCCTTTTTATAGCTGAATAATATTCTATCACATATATGTACAGTATCTTCATTAATTCAGCTGTTGATGAACATTTAGGTTGTTTCCATATCCTGGCTATTGCAAATAGTGTTGCAAGGAACATTAGGGTACATGTGTCTTTTTGAATTATGGCTTTCTAAGGGTGTACACCCAGTAGTGGGATTGCAGAGCCATATGGTAGTTTCTATTTTTGATTTATTAAGGAATCTCCATACTGATCTCCACAGTGACTGTATCAATTTACATTCTCACCAACAGTGCAAGAGGGTTTCATTCTTTCCACACCTTCTCTAGCATTTATTGTTTGTTGATTTTTTTTTTTTTTTAAGATGGCCATTTTGACTAGATGAGGTGATACCTCATTGTACTTTGACTTGCATTTCTATAACAATTAGTGATACTGAGCATCTTTTCTTGTACCTTTTGGCATTTATATGTCTTATTTGGAGAAATATATATTTCGATTTTCTGCCCATTTTTTAATCAGGTGGTTTGTATATATATATAGCTGCATGAGCTATTTATATATTTTAGAGATTAATCCCTTGTTAGTTGCTTTGTTTGCAAATATTTTCTCCCATTCTGTAAAACAATGAAATTATTACACTATCTAACATCATACACAAAAACAAACCCAAAATGGAGTAAGACCTAAATATAAAGCCAGACACTGTAAAACTCTTGGAGGAAAACATAGGAAGAATACTTTTTGACATAAACTGCAGCAAGATGTTTTTTGACCCATGTTCTAGAGTAATGAAAATAAAGACAATAATAAACAAGTGGAACTAATTAAACTCAAAAGCTTTTGCACAGCTAAGAAAAGTGTAAATGAGACAAAAAGAACCATAAGCATGTGTTTTAAATGCTGAATTGTTAATAAGAGAGAATAGCACTTTTAGTTAGTGTAAGCAAAATGGCCTCCTTTGTAATAATAAGGAGTTATACAGTTTTACATGGAAAAGAGAGAATGCTCATGAATAAATGAGTGGAATAAATGAGTGAATCTTTAATAATTATTATGGAGTACCCTCAAAAGACAACTGCATCTAAGAAGGAAGTACACTGGATGTGTCTTTCCAACTTGTTGGAAAAGCAGTTAAACAGGAAAGTTATTTAAGAGGACAATTATCACTATGTCATTTCATTTTATAACAAATTTGTGTTATAACTTTCAAATATAAAGTAACTAAGGGAGGCTCAGAGGAAGTTAACCATTCTGCCCAAGGTCTCATGAATGTCTGACTCCAAAATTCAAGGTTCTTCCTATGTTACCTAACATGCAGAAAAAATGGCTTTAGGCAGAGATTCCTTGCTTTTCACAGTCTTTGCTCAAATGCAAGTACCATAAAATGAGGGCTTTTTGAAACAGAGAAAAAAGGTTATGTTTAATGCTAGAAATAAATCTTCAGTTATTAGAGGGTCCTCATGTGTGTGTACAAGAGCATTACCTGAACCTTGTATGTGGATTATCAGTAACAAATTCACTGTAGGGGAATTGTATAGAATTGAAGCCTGTTTAAGAGATAGCTTATAAACCTGGGCAGTGTTTTAGGATGAATTTCAGTTTTTTTTTTTTTTTTGAAGTTCCTAATCTATTAAATTCTATAAATAAATTCTGTCTGTAAGACAGTTGGAGAAGACCTCTGAGGTCATTTATTCCTAATCCCATCATTTCTCTACTGATGAAACCAAGAATCAGAGAAAGGAAAAAAATTATATATAATGTTTGATTCTTTTCTATTCAATAAAAATATGTTGTAATAATTTGCTGGGTCATTCATGAACAGCATCTATATATGCATAGTCTGTCAAGATTGACGTTAATATCTTCATGATAAAGACTCAAGCTGGGAGGCTTTGGGTGGTTTTCCCAGTATTACACATCTAGTAGCTACCCACGTCCGAGGCCAGGTGTGTCAGCCTGGAGGAGTTACCCCACACTCGAGGTCAGGGGCAGCTGCCGAGAGGAGCAACTCCACGTCCAAGGAGTGGTGGCTGTGCCAGTGCAGGAGGGCTGAGAGGAGCTACTCCACGTTCAAGGTCAGGAGGGGTGGTGGTGAGGAGATGCCCCTTGTTCAAGGTAAGGAGCAGTGCCTGCACTTTGCTGGAGCAGCCGTGAAGAGACACCCCACGTCCAAGGTTAAGAGAAACCCAAGTAAGAGATGGTAGGTGTTGCAAGAGGGCATCAGAGGGCAGACACACTGAAACCATACTCAGAAAACTAGTCAATCTAATCACACTAGGACCACAGCCTTGTCTAACTCAATGAAACTAAGCCATGCCCTGTGGGGCCACCCAAGATGAGCGGGTCATGGTGGAGAGGTCTGACAGAATGTTGTCCACTAGAGAAGGGAATTGCACCCACTTCAGCATTCTTGCCTTTAGAACCCCATGAATAGTATGAAAAGGCAAAAAGATAAGACACTGAAAGAGGAACTCCCCAGATCAGTAGGTGCCCAATATGCTACTGGAGATCAGTGGAGAAATAATACCAGAAAGAATGAGGGGATGGAGCCAAAGCAAAAACAATACCCAGTTGTGGATGTGACTGGTGATAGAAGCAAGGTCTGATGCTGTAAAGAGCAATATTACATAGGAACCTGGAATCTTAGATCCATGAATCAAGGCAAATTGGAAGTGGTCAAACAGGAGATGGCAAGAGTGAACGTCGGCATTCTAGACATCAGTGAACTAAAATGGACTGGAATGGGTGAATTTAACTCAGATGACCATTATCTCTACTACTGTGAGCAGGAATTGCTTAGAAGAAATGGAGTAGCCATCATGGTCAACAAAAGAATCTGAATGCAGTACTTGGATGCAGTCTCAAAAACAACAGAATGATCTCTGTTCATTTCCAAGGCAAACCATTCAATATCACAGTGATCCAAGCCTATGCTCCAACCAGTAACACTGAAGAAGCTGAAGTGGAACGGTTCTATGAAGATTTACACCCAAAAAAGATGTACTTTTCATTATAGGGACTGGAATGCAAAAGTAGGAAGTCAAGAAACACCTGGAGTAACAAGCAAATTTGACCTTGGAATATGGAATGAAGCAAGACAAAGGCTAAAAAGCTTTGCCAAGAGAACACACTGGTCATAGAAAACACCCTCTTCCAACAACACAAGAGAAGACTCTACACATGGACATCACCAGATGATCAACACAGAAATCAGATTGATTATATTCTTTGCAGACGAGGATGGAGAAGCTCTATGCAGTCAGCAAAAACACGACTGGGAGCTGACTGTGGGTCAGATCATGAACTCCTTATTGCCAAATTCAGACTTAAATTGAACAAAGTAGGGAAAACCACTAAACCATTCAGGGTATGACCTAAATCAAATCCCTTATGATTATACAGTGGAAGTGAGAAATAGATTTAAGGGACTAAATCTGATAGATAGAGTGCCTGGTGAACTATGGAATGTGGTTTATGACATTGTACAGGAGACAGGGATCAAGACCATCCTCATGGAAAAGAAATGCAAAAAAGCAAAATGGCTGTCTGGGAAGGCCTTACAAATAGCTGTGAAAAGAGGAGAAGTGAAAAGCAAAGGAGAAAAGGAAAGATATAAGCATGTGAATGCAGAGTTCCAAAGAATAGCAAGAAGAGATAAGAAAGCCTTCTTCAGGGATCAATGCGAAGAAATAGAGGAAAAGAACAGAATGGGAAAGAGTAGAGATCTCTTCAAGAAAATTAGAGATACCAAGGGAACATTTCATGCAAAGATGGGCTCGATAAAGGACAGAAATGGTCTGGACCTAACAGAAGCAGAAGATATTAAGAAGAGGTGGCAAGAATACACAGAAGAACTGTACAAAAAAGATCTTCACGACCCAGATAATCATGATGATGTGATCACTAATCTAGAGCCAGACATCTTGGAATGTGAAGTCAAGTGGGCCTTAGGAAGCATCACTACGAACAAAGCTAGTGGAGGTGATGGAATTCCAGTTGAGCTCTTTCAAATCTTGAAAGATGATGCTGTGAAAGTGCTGCACTCAATATGCTAGCAAATTTGGAAAACTCAGCAGTGGCCACAGGACTGGAAAAGGTCAGTTTTCATTCCAATCCCAAAGAAAAGCAATGCCAAGAATGCTCAAACTACCACACAGTTTCACTCATCTCACAGGCTAGTAAAGAAATGCTCAAAATTCTCCAAGCCAGGCTTCAGCAATACACGAACTGTGAACTTCCAAATGTTCAAGCTAGTTTTAGAAAAGGCAGAGGCACCAGAGATCAAATTAGCAATATCCACTGGATCATGGAAAAAGCAAGAGAGTTCCAGAAAAACATCTATTTCTGCTTTATGGACTACGCCAAAGCCTTTGACTGTGTGGATCACAATAAACTGTGGAAAATTCTGAAAGAGATGGGAATACCAGACCACCTGACCTGCCTCTTGAGAAACCTATATGTAGGTCAGGAATCAACAGTTAGAACTGGACATGGAATAACAGACTGGTTCCAAATAAGAAAAAGAGTACGTTAAGGCTGTCTATTGTCACCCTGCTTATTTAACTTATATGCAGAGTACATCATGAGAAATGCAGGGCTGGAAGAAGCACAAGATGGAATCAAGATCGCCTGGAGAAATATCAATAACCTCAGATTTGCATATGACACCACTCTTATGGAAGAAAGTGAAGAGGAAATAAAAAGCCTCTTGATGAGAGTGAAAGAAGAGAGTGAAAAAATTGGCTTAAAGTTCAACATGCAGAAAATGAAGATCCTGGCATCTGGTCCCATCGCTTCATGGGAAATAGATGGGGAAACAGTGCAAACAGTGTCAGACTATTTTTTTGGGCTCCCAAATCACTGCAGACAGTGATTGCAGCCATGAAATTAAAAGAAACTTACTCCTTGGAAGGAAAGTTATGACCAACCTAGATGGCATATTGAAAAGCAGAGATATTACTTTGCCAACAAAAGTCCATCTAGTCAAGGCTATGGTTTTTCCAGTGGTCATGTATGGATGTGAGAGTTTGACTGTGAAGAAAGCTGAGCACTGAAGAATTGATGATTTTGAACTGTGGTTTTGGAGAAGACTCTTGAGACTGCAAGGAGATCCAACCAGTCCATTCTAAAGGAGATCAGTCCTGGGTTTTCTTTGGAAGGATGATGCTAAAGCTGAAACTCCAGTATTCTGGCCTCCTCATGCAAAGAGTTGACTCATTGGAAAATACTTTGATGCTGGGAGGGATTGGGGGCAGGAGGATAAGGGGATGACAGAGGAAGAGATGACTGGATGGCATCACTGACTCGATGGACGTGAGTCTGAGTGAACTCCGGGAGTTGGTGATGGACAGGGAGGCCTGGCGTGTTGCGATTCATGGGGTTGCAAAGAGTCAGACATGACTGAATGGCTGAACTGAACTGAACACTGACAAGATTAGTAGTGAACTGGACTTGGTTTCTGCCTCATCTGAGTAGAAGGAGCATTAGAGCACAGACTGTAAATCTCCTTACATTAAAAGTGCTTCATCTCCTAAGTGAGGTGCTCTGTGACCATCCTGTCCACATGAAACTGCCCAGAAGTGGACAAACAGATGACCAGAGCAGGGAAAGATGGACATAGAGATAATTCTAATGTGTTTCATATAATTTTGATTACTCTCTATTTAAAATCCTCTACCAATTTATGGGGTCACAAAGGGTTGGACACGACTGAGAAACTTAACTGACTGACCAATTTTATCCCCAGTGAAATCCTCCATCCTCTAAAGTACACAGAGCCATTGACTCGCTGACTGTCTGTATTCAGCTTTGCTGGTGATTCATTCTGTGACCTTGACAAAAATGACTAATCTTAACTTTATCTCAGTTTCTCCATCATAATGTGATTATAAATATTACATGCCCCTTAGCTACCCAATGGGGGTCACAAAGGCATTAATAATGTAATTATTTCTATAGCACTAGAAAATCCTCCAGTGAAATATGATATTAAAAATATCACTACACTCAAAATATTCCCTGACAGGAGACTTAAATGAGAAAACTATTGCACTCAGTGGAAAGTATGTCTGATGGGGTACATAACGTTGCTTGAGAAAAATGTCCTTCATACAAAGGTCCCAAAGCTTCATCAATTTTTCTGAGGGTGCTAAGAGAGTGGTGTGAAGGCGAAGGGGCCTAATGGGGAAGGGGCCTCTGTAGGGTGTGTTATTTTCTCTCTAGTTTTACAATCCTAATAAAACTAGAAAAGTAAATGATATTATAAGAGCCCTGAAATTTGGGTTGCCAGATAAAATACAGGATACAAACATACATTTAAAGTTCAGATAAACAAAACCATTATATAAGTACTTTGAAAGTATTACATGGAGCATATGTACACTAAAAAAAAATGTGAAATTCAAATTTAATTGCTTGCTTCTACTTCTTCTTTTTAAATTTGCTAAACCTGCTAGTATTAGTCAGTCATGTCTGACACTTGGTAACTGTAGCCAGCTAGGCTCCTCTGTCCATGGAATTTTCCAGGCAAAAATACTAGAGTGGGTAGACATTCCCTTTTCCAGGTGACCTTCCTGATCCAGGGATTGAACCCAAGTCTCCTACATTGCAGGCAGATTCTTTATTGTCTTGAGCCACCAAAGAAGCCTGCTAAACATGTTAACTCTGTCTTAAATTTTACTGATTTAACTAAGCTGATTATTTGTCAGTCTGAATTAGTGGAAACCATATGTGAAATCAATAGAGACAGAGTAAAGTGAAAAAGTAGGTGATTAAATACTTAATCCTCAGTTCAGTTCAGTTAAGTTGCTCAGTTACGTCTGACTCTTTGTGACCCCATGGATTGCAGCACACCAGGCCTCCCTGTCCATCACCAACTCCTGAAGCTTACTCAGACTCGTGTCGACTGAGTCAATGATGCCATCCAATCATCTCATCCTTTGTCATCCCCTTCTCCTTCCACCTTCAATCTTTTCCAACATCAGGGTCTTTTCAAATGAGTCAGTTCTTCCCATCAGGTGGCCAAAGTATTGGAGTTTCAGGTTCAGCATCAGTCCTTCCAATGAATATTCAGGACTGATTTCCTTTAGGGTGGGCTGGTTAGAATGCCTTGCTGTCCAAGGGACTCTCAAGAGTCTTCACCAACACTAAAGTTCAAAAGCATCAATTCTTTGGTGCTCAGCTTTCTTTATAGTCCAACTCTCACATCCATACATGACTGCTGGAAAAACCATAGCTTTGAGTAGACAGACCTTTGTTGGCAAAGTAATGTCTCTGCTTTTGAATATGCTGTCTAGGTTGGTCATAACTTTTCTTCCAAGGAGTAACTGTCTTTAAATTTCATAGCTGCAATCACCATCTGCAGTGACTTTGGAGCCCCCCAAAATAAAGTCTGCCACTGCTTTCACTGTTTCCCCGTCTATTTCCCATGAAGTGATGGGACCAGATGCCATGATCTTAGTTTTTGAATGTTGAGTTTTAAGCCAAATTTTTCACTCCCCTCTTCACTTTCATCAAGAGGCTCTAGGGAATTATAAGTAGAAAAGACATAGGAGACCCCTGTAAGTTAATGATTACTCAATAAAGAAGTTTGCTTAACCAGAAAACCAAGCAGGCTTGCTTAGCAATAAAACCATGAAACAGAAGCGCGAGACATGCCCCACCCCCTAAAATGAAACAATGGTGGCATGAGACCCATATCCTGTCCAGTGAACTCAGTAAGTTAAAGATCTCTAGGGTGGAAACGTGCCTACTATACAGAAACCTGACATATTTTTTGCAGTCCCAGCTTGACCATATAGGGACAAAATTTCCACTGCCCAACCTGGGGGAGGACCTGATGATGGGAACATGATGTCTACTCAAGAATGAAGAATAAAGTGATATTCTTTCCTTCCCCACTTTTTCTTTGTTTATACAGCACCCTCTTGTCCCCCTGCTCATAAGCCTCACAAGCATCCTATTCTAATAAACCACTTCTTATCTATTACTTTGCCTCTCATTGAATTCTTTCTGTGGTGGTACAAAAAGGATAGGAGCTCTTCAGAGCCCTCAAAACACCACCTACTGGTTTCAAAATGATTGTAAAGGTAGACTATTTCATTTGTTTTAGATAACATAAAAATTAAGCAAATTGTGTCAGTGGTCTCACTAAGTTGCAATTCCTCAAAGGCAGATAATCGGGTTTGATTTTTTTGTTTGTTTGTTTTGTTTTCTGGACTTGGTATAGTTTTTGTAACATTGTAAGCACCAGATAAATGTTTGTTGAATAAATGAATGAGTAAATAGCAAAGTGAATAAACAGCTTGAATTAAACTGAAAGAATTTAAGGCACTTTGGGAACTTATTTAAAATATATATATTTTTGTTATAGTCAATTGCCATAATAATTCTATGTGGTCGGTTCTTCTAAGATGACTAAATTAGTTTATTAACATACTTACAAACTTTTATTAAATTCAGCAAACATTTATCATAGGTCTTTTTATGTGCAAAGTGTTCAGGATTGTACTATTTATTATTATTAAGTTATTTGTTATTAAATCTGGAGCGAATTCTATCTACTTCCATTATAGGAGTAATTCTACTCTAATAATTGCTTACTTGCAATTCATTGCAGAATGAGTATATTCTAAACAAAAGCAGTAATGGTGAGAATGGAAACTATGAAAAGATTTTGGAAAAGCTATTTTTCACAGCTTTATTAAAATATAACTGAAAAAATTGAATGCATTTATTGTGTAAAACAATTTGATAACCATATACATTCTGAACTGAATATTAAAGTCAAGCTAATTAACATATCTACCACTTCACATGATTATAATTTTTTGTGTGTAGTAAGAACATCTAAGATATATTCTCTTAGCAAATTTCAAGTGTACAATGTAGTATTA
Organism: Capricornis sumatraensis; assembly: GCF_032405125.1. NCBI lineage: Eukaryota > Metazoa > Chordata > Mammalia > Artiodactyla > Bovidae > Capricornis > Capricornis sumatraensis. Next base: position 120,222,794 of record NC_091071.1, on the reverse strand, counting down.
TTAAATAGCCATTGTGCTGGACTTTAAATCTCCAGAATTTGTTTATCCTGCATAACTGAAGCTTTGTTTCTTTAACCATCTCTTATCTCTTCCAACCCACAGCCCTTGCAAACCTACTTTATTCTTTGTGAGACAAAGTTTTTTAGACTCCACATATGAGTAAGATTATTCAGGATATTTTTCTTGAGCTGGCTTATTTTATTTAGCATAATTTCCTCAAGATTCATCCGTAGTGTTGCAAATGTGATGGGTGCAGGTTGATCTGGTGTCTTGGCTATTACAAGCAATGCTATGATGAATGTGGGGTGCAGATATCTTTCAAGATATTGAGTTCATGTTCTTTGGATACATACATATCCAGAGTTGGATTGCTGGGTCATATGATAGTTCTATTTTTAGTAGTCTGAGGAACTTCCACACTGTTTCCATAATGGTGATACCAATTTACATTCTCATCAGTAATGAACAATGTTCCCTTTCCTCTACATCCTTGCAAATACTTATATTTTATCTTTTAGATAATAACCAGTTTAAGTGTGAGGTAATATTGTGGTTCTTCTTTTCACTTTGATGTACATGTCCCTGATGATTAGTGGTGCTGAATTTTTTCCATATATCTGTTGACCATTTATATGTCTTCACTGGAAAAATACCTGTTCAAAACTTTTACCCATTTTAATTGGCTTATTTATTTTACTGCTGTTGATTAGTATGACTTCCTCCAGTATTTTGGATATTAACCTCTTATTACATGTATAATGTCTTACAAGTGTTTTCTCTCATTCAGTAGGTTTTGTCACTTTATTCATCATTTCTTTGCTATGTAGAAGCTTTTTAATTTGATACAATCCCATTTGTCTATTTCTGCTTTTGTTTTGATGGTTGCATCCAAAAAATTATTGTCCACATCCATGTTAGGAAGAATTTTCCTTATGTTTCCTCATAATAGCTTTACAGTTTCAGGTCTTATATTTAAGTCTTTAATTAAATTCTGAGGTGACACCTGTATGATGTGAAATTAAGGACCAATATCAATCTTCTGCTTGTGCATATCCAAGTTCTCAGCACCACTTATTGAAGAGACTATTCTGTCCTCTTATGCATTCTTGAAACTTTTAAAGATCAGTTGCCCATAAATACATAACTTATTTCTGGGTTCCTTGTTTGGTTCTTTAGGTCTATATGTCTCTTCCTATATTACTACCATGCTGTTTTGACTAGCATAGCTATGTATTTTGAAATCAGGTAGCATGATGACTCCAGATTTGTTATATTTGCTCAATATTTATTTGGATTTTCACAGTCTTTTATGATTCAATATACATTTTAGGATTATTTTTTATTTGTATAAAAACATCCTTGGAAATTCTACAGGGCTTGCATTAACTCTGTAGATTTATTGGGGTATGATACATACTTTAACATTATTGATTCTTCCAAAGAATGAACACAGGGTATCTTTTCATTTGTTTACACCTTCTTCAATTTATTTCATCAATGTTTACAGTCTTTTAAGCTTTTAAAATATTTTTATTAGAGTTAGATAGCATATTGAAAAGCAGAGACATTACTTTACCAACAAAGGTCGGTCTAGTCAAGTCTACGGTTTTTCCAGTGGTCATATATGGATGTGAGAGTTGGACTGTGAGGAAAACTGAGCACAGAAGAATTAATGCTTTTGAACTGTGGTGTTGGAGAAGACTCTTGAGAGTCCCTTGGACTGCAAGGAGATCCAACCAGTCCATTCTGAAGGAGATCAGCCCTGGGATTTCTTTGGAAGGAATGATGCTAAAGTTGAAACTCTGGTACTTTGGCCACCCCATGCGAAGAGTTGACTCATTGGAAAAGACTCTGATGCTGGGAGGGATTGGGGGCAGGAGGAGAAGGGGACGACAGAGGTTGAGATGGCTGGATGGCATCACCGACTCGATGGCCTTGAGTCTGAGTGAACTCTAGGAGTTGGTGATGGACAGGGAGGCCTGGTGTGCTGCAATTCATGGAATCGCAGAGTCGGACACGACTGAGTGACTAAACTGAACTGATAGTTAATGTACAATGTTGTGTTAGTTTCTCCTGTACAACAAAGTGAATCAGCTATATGTATGTATCTGTGTGTGTGTGTGTGTGTGTGTGTATATATATATATATATATATATATATATATATATATATATCTCCACTCTTTTTAAGATTCTTTTCCCATATAGGTCATTACAGAATACTTGAGCAGAGATCCCTGTGCTATACATCAATTCAGTTCAGTTCAGTTCAGTCACTCAGTTGTGTCCTACTCTTTGTGACCCCATGAATTGCAGTACACCAGGCCTCCCTGTCCATCACCTACTTGCAGAGTTCACTCAAACTCACGTCCATCGAGTCAGTGATGCCATCCAGCCATCTCATCCTCTGTCGTCCCCTTCTCCTCCTGCCCCCAATCCCTCCCAGCATCAGAGTCTTTTCCAATGAGTCAACTCTTCACATGAGGTTACCAACGTACTGGAATTTCAGCTTTAGCATCATTCCTTCCAAATAAATTCCAGGGCTGATCTCCTTCAGAATGGACTGGTTGGATCTGCTTGCAGTCCAAGGGACTCTCAAGAGTCTTCTCCAACACCACAGTCTAAAAGCATCAATTCTTCAGAGCTCAGCTTTCTTTACAGTCCAACTTTCACATCCATACATGACCACTGGAAAAAAAAATAGCCTTGACTAGATGGACTTTTGTTGGCAAAGTAATGTCTCTGCTTTTCAATATGCCATCTAGGTTGGTCATAACTTTCCTTCCAAGGAGTAAGCGTCTTTTGATTTCATGGCTGCAGTCACCATCTGCAGTGATTTTGGAGCCCAAAAACATAAAGTCTGACACTGTTTCCACTGTTTCCCCATCTATTTCCTCACACTCTAGTAAAGTAATGCTCAAAATTCTCTAAGCCAGGCTTCAGCAATACGTGAACCATGAACTTCCAGATGTTCAAGCTGGTTTTAGAAAAGGCAGAGGAACCAGAGATACATTGCCAACATCCTCTGGATCATGGAAAAAGCAAGAGAGTTCCAGAAAAACATCTATTTCTGCCTTATTGACTATGCCAAAGCCTTTGACTGTGTGGATCACAATAAACTGTGGAAAATTCTGAAAGAGATGGGAATACCAGACCACCTGAGCTGCCTCTTGAGAAACCTATATGCAGGTCAGGAAGCAACAGTTAGAACTGGACATGGAACAACAGACTGGTTCCAAATAGGTAAAGGAGTACATCAAGGCTGTATATGTCACCCTGCTTATTTAACTTATATGCAGAGTACATCATGAAAAACGCTGGGCTGGAAGAAGCACAAGCTGGAATCAAGATCACCGGGAGAAATATCAATAACTTCAGATATGCAGATGACACCACCCTTATGGCAGAAAGTGAACAGGAACTAAAAACCTCTTGATGAAAGTGAAAGAGGAGAGTGAAAAAGTTGGTTTAAAGCTATACATCAAGTATTTACTAATAATCTGTTTTATTTTGCATTTATTGGAGTATAGTTTTTTCATAACATTGTGCTAGCTAGAGCTATACAACAAAGTGAATCAGCCATATGTATACACATATCCCTTCCTTTAAGGATATCTCTCCCATCTAGGTCACCACAGAGCTTTGAGTATTGTTCCCCATGCTATACAGCAGGTTCTCACCTGCTGCTTTCACCATGCATAGCAGTCCTATGTCAATCCTAACCTCCCAGCTCATTCCACCTCCCCACTTGGTATGGACTCCCCACTTGGTGTCAATACCTTTGTTCTCTATGTCTGTGTCTCTGTTTATCATTGTACAGGTTTTTCATGTCTTTGGTTAAATTTATTTCTAAGTATCTTATTATTTTTGATGCTTTTGCAAATTCAGTTGTTTTCCAAATTTCTTTTTCAGACATAACTTTGCTGTTAGGGTGTAGAAATGCAACTGTTTTTTTGCATGTTGATTTTGTATCCTGATCTTAAAAGAAAAACTTTTGAGTTTTTCACCTTTGACTAAGATGTTAGCTGTGGGTTTATAATAACTGATCTTTATTATATTGATATTCATTTCTTCTATATAGCTAATCTGATGAGATTATTTATCATGAAAGGTATTGAATTTTGTCAAATGATTCTCTGCATCTGTTGAGATGATCATGTGTTTTTAATCTTCATTCTGTTAATAAATAATGTATAATATTTATTGACTTTTGCATGTTGAGCTGTGCTTGCATCCTAGGGATAAATCCCACTTGACCATGGTATATGATTCTTTAAATGAGTTATGTTCAATTTGCTAGTATTTTGTTAAAGGTTTTTGTATCTGTATTTATCAGGAATATTGATGCAGAATTTTATTGTTATGTTTTTCTCTGTCTTGTTATAAGGACAAATCTGGCCTCATAAAATGAATTTGAGAATATCCTCTGCTCTTTGTCTTCTGGAAGAATTTGAAAAGGATTGGTATTAATTCTTTTTAAATAGAATTCACCAATTGGACATCTGGTCCTGGACTTTTCCTTCTTGGGAGGTATTTGATTACAGATTCAATTTTCTTACTAGTAATTAGTAAATAGTAAATAGTAAAAATTAGTAAATAGTCTGCTTTGCTATTCTGTTTCCTTATGATACAATCTTTGTAGGTTGTATGTTTCTAAGAATGTATCCACCTCTTCCAGGTTTTCCAATTTGTTGGCATATAATTATTCAAAATAGTCTCATAATCCTTTGTATTTTTGTGCTTTCAGTTTTAATATTTACTCTTTCATCTATAAATTTATGTATTTGGTTCTTCTCTCTCTTTTCCCTCAATGAAAGTGTTAGTCCCTCAGTTGTGTCCAACTCTTTGCTACCCCATGGGCTGTAGCCCTTCAGGCTCCTCTGTCAATGGAATTCTCCAGGCAAGACTACTAGAGTGGATAGCCATTACTTTCTCCAGGAGACATTCTTGACCCAAGGATCAAACCTGGGTCTCCAGCATTGCAGGCAGATTCTTTACTGTCTGAGGCACCAGGGAAGTTGGTTTCTCTTAACAACTCAAGCTAAAAGTTTGTCAACTTTACCTGTTCAAAAAATTGGAAAATTCACAAATATGTGGATATTAAAGACCACATTGTTTTTGAAAGTTAAAAAGAATCTGAGACAAATGAAAATGGAAACTCAACACACCAAAATTTATGATGTGCAACAAAAGCAGTTTTAAGGAATTTTATATCAGTAAACATATGAATTATGAGAAAAAAATATCTTAAACAACTTAACTTTACTCATTTACAAAGTAGATAAATAAGAACAGCCTTAGCTCAAAGTTCAGAGAAGTCAATGGTACCCCACTCCAGTACTCTTGCCTGGAAAATCCGACGGGCGGAGGAGCCTGGTAGGCTGCAGTCCATGGGGTCGCATAGAGTCAGACACAACTGAAGCGACTTAGCAGCAGCAGCAGCAGCAGCAGCAGCAGCAAGCTCAAAGTTAACACAAGAAAGAAAATAGCTAATATAGAACAGGAATAAATAAAATGGAGTGTAGAAACCAATTGCAAATTAGAAGTCAAGTTAGAACTACACGTATGTGGGTGAAAAAAGAAGTTAAGAGAGGAAGAAATCTCCTGTGAAATGTGAAATAGAGCCTGGGATCTCAGGCCAGATAGTCTGGGTTTAAATTCTGACCCATTACAAACTGTGTAATCTTGAGATTACTCAACCTTTCAAAGCACAGTCTCTTTAACTACATAGTGGGAATAATAGTAGAACCTACAGCATGAAGTAATTTGGAATATTGCACAAGATAATTCAAATGAAGCACTTAACCTAGTGCCTAGCAGGAAAGATATGTCTACTCTCCAGGTAGTTTTTATCTTCATTAACTATCTTTTTATTGATATCATGGGGTAAAACTCTGATTACTTATTTACTTTAAATTAGTAATTTTAAAATAAATTCTCTATGAAAACAAATATAATTGTACCCCAGAGTTACATTTGTGATTCACATAAAAACTAACATAAAATGCATATATTCAACAAATGGAATGCTATTTGCAGGCCACATTAGGCTCTGTCTCTGGATTTTTGTGATATCATTTGTTCTCCTTTGTTATTAAAATTACTACAATGAGAAGTTCTAGGGTTAAAAAAAAAGCAACTTAAGTAACTATATATCAGCGTAGAATACATGCTTAGTAAATACTAACTGTCATTACGCCAGATGATATTTCCGGTTTCTTATATTGTTATCAGATTATAACAATGGTTATAACCTACAAGCAATGGCTATGTTACGATTCATTATTCCCAATGTACATATAAGAAAAGGAAGGATCAAAGTCCAAACAAACCTTTCCAGGGCAGCCTCGTTTATATAAACCCCTCCAGAGCAGCTGGACACCCGTGTTTTCTTGATGCCAAATCTCTGTTCTTTTTTCACACCACTTTTCCCATGGAAAAGTGTGACTAGGGTCTTCATTGTGCGGGAAGTGGCCTCAATGTCTGAGTACACAGAAAGTGTTTGGAAGTTTAGTTCTAAACTTATTGTTCTTCACAATAAGCTAGACCATTCAGACCTGGTCCCTTTCCTAAACCTTACCTCAAGAACCATCATATAAACTCATAAACTGAAAAATGATGAATACAGACCTTGACAATAAACACTAATAACAAAAAAGATAATGGCCTTAAGGGACATGTTTCTGAGTCTATCATGCAGCTGATTCAGGAGCATCACCAAAGAGTGAGGAGAGGAGGCTATGCTCTCAAGAGGACACTTCGGCCATGGCTGGAGATAATAGCAGTGACTCTTGGTCTGGTGATAGTGTTAATTTCAAGCTCTGTTAAATATGTGAAATAATAATTGTATGGTATCTTACTCAGAACAAAAGTACAACTCCATTAGCTGTTTTACTAACAGAGAATTAATTACCCTTTGACACAGAGTTTGAATTGATCAAGCAAAAAGAACATACTAGAGGAAAAGAGGATTGATCTGCCTCCAGAGTTTTCCAGGGGCCTCTCTTGCTTTTCTGAATGCTGCTCATTTTTCTTTCCTGCACTGAGTTTTAAACTGTTCACCTCCCTGCATCTTCCCCACTCACTGAAGCCAGTTAATTAAAAATGACCCTGTATATGACCTCACTCACATTCCCCTTCTGATACTATTTTTTTTTCTATTTCAGTAGTCTAACTTCAGCATGTGGAGAGTTCACTAAGGTTTGCTCAGCCCCAGTAGATTATTTGATTCTTGGCCTCATGATTTACATTTGTAACAAGTTTCTAAATGATACTGCTAGTCCCCAACACATTCTAAACCTTATCACTCCAGCCAAAGAGATATTGGCTCAGAAGAGCTTATAGCTCAATCTCCGGGTCTTTGTTGTGGATAACCTGGCTACTTGCTATAGATAACCAATTCTACCTGAACCTGTTATCAATTCTACCTGAATCTTGTAACCTTGATTTTTAGAACTGTTTTTCTAATCTCAATTACCTCTTCACAGCATCCATACAATATCTGCCTTCACCTTTCTTACCAAATATGTATGTGTCTATTGGGAAAATAGTATGGAAAAAGTCAGAAAATAAGCAGGTTTTGAAGTCAGGCAGGTCTGGCTACGAATTCCACCCATGATGCAGACGTTTCATATGTTTGTTAATATCACTAGGCTTATGTCAAAACCAATGCAATATTGTAAAGTAATTAGCCTCCAATTAAAATGAATAAATTTATATTAAACAAACAAAATATCACTAGGCTTGCTTAATTATTTTAAAAGTCAATCTAAACAATAGTCAGTTTGCAGAGCTGTTGTGAAGACTGAATAAGTGAACAGAGAGGTTAACAAATTTAGGGGCACATTAAAATCTCTTGAGGATTTGTTAAAGCCCAGATTTCCAGGCTTATCCCTAGAGGTTCTGAATCTAGATATGGGGTGAAGTTTGAGAATGTACACTTATGCAAGTACCTAGAAGATGCTGATGTGGTTGGTCTAGAAACCACATTTTTTGGGAGAATAGCATTGAAACATGTAAAATATCATATATGAAACAAATTGCCAGTCCAGGTTCGATGCATGATACTGGACACTTGGGGCTGGTGCACTGAGATGACCCAGAGGGATGGTACGGGGAGGGAGGAGGGAGAAGGTTCAGGATGGGGAACATGTGTATACCTGTGGTGGATTCATGTTGATATATGGCAAAACCAATACAATATTGTAAAGTAATTAACCTCCAATTAAAACAAATAAATTTATATTAAAAAAATAAAAACCACTAACAGGTAAAAACAAAGCGGTTAGCACAGGGCCTAGCCCTATACGTGGAGTCAAAATGTATTCCTCGTCTTCCTATTTGGTTGATGATAGCCTTTATCATATGAATGGATCCATAGAAACATCCCTGTCTCAAGGCTGGCCTAATCTGATTTCTCTAAATTTGACATTTTCATTTACCATTTCATTTACCAATTCAAAAGTCCATTCCCTTTGTTTTCTTTATCATCATGATCAATCTGGTCCTATTGTAGTCTTTTTCTTTGGTAAAACAGGGTCTATATTCAGGCTGTTAATATCTTCTGTGTCTCTACCTTTTCAGCTGCACACGGCTCCTCCTCAGAAATGCATTCCTGCAATTAGTCACACTCTTTGGCAGCAGTGAAGGTGTGAGACTGGATTATTTTCTGCTCCAGGTGAAGGCAGAAGATCATCTGAACTCTCGCTGTTGGAGAGCCTTTGAATGAAGCATTCTGTTAAAACAAACAGACTGTCTTTATGCAGGCAGCTGTGTCTGCCCCCCAAACACTTTCATGTTTTGAAAAGCCATAGGAAGATAAAAGAACATCAAATCTATTTGGAAATTTGTCTGCTGGCAATAAGCTTCTTGCTTCTGACTCTGGAAAGAAGCTTTTGAGTCTCCACTTTTCTTTTCATCTCTCCATGACCACCTCTCTTCCCCACGCTGTGTGCCAGGCCCTCCCATACTCCTCATCCACCGCATTGTGCCCAGCTGAAGTGGTGTAGAAGGTAAAGATCAGACCATACTTTTAAGAGATAAAAGCCAGCACACTCCATGCATAATGTCTTGCTCTTCCACTGCATGCTTCATCTTGGGATCTCTAGCCATTCCATAAATGCTTTACAAAACTTGCTATTGTCTTTGGTTCCCCAAGGGGAAGTTGAATGTAAGCCACTCCCTGTATGTTAGTGCATCTCAGCTACTCTGATAGATTGTAGACTACTTAAAGGGTCCCTGTGCTTTCTGAAGCTGTTCCTGTTTCTGTAAAGGGCACGAATTGTTTAAAGGGCATTGTAAGTAAATACAAAAATGGAGTTTCTGTGCAAGAGCGGTCTCTCAGACTGCATTTTGGAAAATTAACTTTAGGATCAACTACATATGATAGATGATATATGACAGATGGAGTGATTGCTTAAAAAATCAATTTTAAAATAGCACACCACAACAGAACTCACATTAGAGAGTCAGTAGACCTAACTACATAATAATCTAAGCTCATCAAAAAGTTAAATATAGAGCTACGCTTTATATGTGCTTCCATCCCTCACTCCCTGCACATACTGGACACCTGAAAATGAACAATTTCAAGGATGTCATTCTCCTTGGGCAGTATTTCAAGTATTGTCAGTCATCCACTGGGAATATCAAGTTGTTCTGCTTTCTGAAGTTTTGTGAAATGCTACAGAATGAATCTGGGGGTGAGGACCAAACTCCAATCCAAAAAGATTTGTTAACCTTCTTATTGGTAAATCTTTCCTCTTGCTAATCTCTCTTTTTGTATTAATACAGGCTCAAGTTTCTCAAAGCAGATTTACTTTCAATGATTCTGTCTGTCATTAGTTAGAAGCTGATCCATCCACAGAACTTATTGAGTACTTGTTGAGATGAAGGCACACAAACACAGTTCCTAGTCAGTGAGCAAGGCCGTTTGCAGAAACACTTATCTGTCATGGCAAGTACCCATGATGACATCCATTGACTACTCTGGGGCATGGCAGTGTATATATTATTGTATTTGTACTAAACAACAATGCTGTCTAGCAAATATCAACGACTCAGCCTTTCAAGGCTTAGGGAGGACATGTGATTTGATTGAATTCATATCTAAGTGAGAGAATCAAGATTAGAATTCAAATCTGACTAGATCAAAAACCTATATACTCTGTTCTCAGCAACTGTTGCTTCTACTGGCTTTATCAAATTTATAGCTTCCCCCCCCCCTTTATGTGCACTGTGGCTTTATACATGATTTAATTAAACTGAGCAGTTCAGTATAGTTCAGTCACTCAGTCGTGTATGACTCTTTGTGACCATATGGACCACAGCACGCCAGGACTCCCTGTCCATCACCAACTCCCAAACTTTACTGAAATTCATGTCCATTGTGTCGGTGATACCACCCAACCATTCCATACTCTGTTGTCCCTTTCACTTCCTGCCTTCAATCTTTCCCAGCATCAGGGTCTTTTCCAATGAGTCAGTTCTTCACACCAGTTGGCCAAAGTATTGGAGTTTCAGCTTCAACATCGGTCCTTCCAATGAACACTCAGGACTGATCTCCTTTAGGATGGTCTGGTTGGATCACCTTGCAGTCCAAGGACTTTCAGAGTCTTCACTAACACCACAGTTCAAAAGCATCAATTCTTTGGCCCTCAGCTTTCTTTATAGTCTAACTCTCACATCCAAACATGACTACTGGAAAAACCATAGCTTTGACTAGACATACCTTTGTTGGCAAAGTAATGTCTCTGCTCCTTAATATGCTGTCTAGATTGGTCACAACTTTCCTTCCAAGGGGTAAGTGACTTTTAAAATTATGGCTGCAGTTACCATCTACAGTGATTTTGGAGCCCCCCCAAAAATAAAGTCAGCCACTGTTTCCACTGTTTCCCCATCTATTTGCCAGGAAGTGATAGGGCCAGATGCCATGATCTTAGTTTTCTGAATGTTGAGCTTTAAGCCAAATTTTTCACTCTCCTTTTTCACTTTCATCAAGAGGCTCTTTAGTTCTTCTCCACTTTTTGCCATAAGGGTGGTGTCATCTGCATACCTGAGTCTCCTGGCACACCTCATTCCAGCTTATGCTTCATCCAGCTCAGCGTTTCTCAGGATGTACTCTGCATAGAAGTTAAATAAGCAGAGTGACAATATACAGCTTTGATGTACTCCTTTTCCTATTTGGAACCAGTCTGTTGCTCCATGTCCAATTTTATCTGTTGCTTCCTGACTTGCATATAGGTTTCTCAAGAGGCAGATCAGGTGGTCTGGTATTCCCATCTCTTTCAGAATTTTCCACAGTTTATTGTGATCCACACAGTCAAAGGCTTTGGCATAATCAATGAAGCAGAGATAGATGTTTTTCTGGAACTATCCTGCTTTTTTGATGATCCAGAGGATGTTGGCAATTTGATCTCTGGTTCCTATGCTTTTTTCTAAAACCAGATTGAACATCTGGAAGTTCACAGTTCATGTATTGCTGAAGCCTGGTTTAGAGAATTTTCAGCATTACTTTACTAGTGCGTGAGATGAGTGCAATTGTGCAGTAGTTTGAGCATTATTTGGCATTGCCTGTCTTTGGGATTGGATTGAAAACTGACATTTTCCAGTCCTGCGTCCACTGCTGAATTTTCCAATTTTGCTGCCATACTGAGTGCAGCACTTTCACAGCATCATCTTTCAAGATTTGAAAGAGCTCAACTGGAATTCCATCACCTCCACTAGCTTTGTTCGTAGTGATGGTTTCTAAGGCCCACTTGACTTCACATTCCAGGATGTCTGGCTCTAGGTGAGTGATCACACCATCGTGATTATCTTGATCATGAAGCTCTTTTTTGTACAGTTCTTCTGTGTATTCTTGCCACCTCTCCTTAATATCTTCTGCTTCTGTTAGGTCCATACAATTTCAAGCCCATCTTTGCATGAAATATTCCCTTGGTATCTCTAATCTTCTTGAAGTGGTCTCTAGTCTTTCCTATTCTACAGTTTTCCTCTATTTGTTTTCACTGATCACTGAGGAAGGCTTTCTTTTCTCTCCTCGCTGTTCTTGGAACTCAAATGGGTATATCTTTCCTTTTCTCTTTGCTTTTTACTTCTCTTCCTTTCACAGCTATTTGTAAGGCTTCCACAGACAGCCGTTTTGCTTTTTTGAATTTCCTTTTCTGGGGGATGGTCTTGACTCCTGTCTCCTGTACATGTCAATGTCCATTCAGAGTTCATCAGGCTATGATGAACAGAGTTCATCATAGTCTATCAGATCTAATCCCTTAAATCTATTTCTCACTTCCACTGTATAATCATAAGGGATTTGATTTAGGTCATATCTGAATGGTCGAGTGGTTTTCCCTGCTTTCTTCAGTTTCAGTCTGAATTTAGCAATAAGGAGTTCATGATCTGACCCTCAGTCAGCTCCTGGTCTTGTTTTTGCTGACTGTATAGAGCTTCTCCATCTTTATGAAACTTTTATTATAAAATGACATCTTGGTCATTATAGAGCTAAAAGCCACTCTGCCAAATTCTCAATTGCCCATGTGAGTTCTTTGACTTTTACCTTGTTGTAATCTTCTTTACAAAAGCATTTAAATGCAGACTTTTACCTTTCCTTTGACTAGTGTGACCTTTATTTGCTTTACTCTAAATTCAGAAAACTAAGATCATGGCGTGTGGACCCATCACTTCATGGCAAATAGATGGAGAAACAGTGGAAGCAGTGTCAGACTTTGTTTTTGGGCTCCAAAATCACTGCTGATGTGATTGCAGCCATGAAATTAAAAGATGCTTACTCCTTGGAAGAAAGTTATGACCAACCTAGATAGCATATTCAAAAGCAGAGACATACTTTGTCAACAAAGACCCATCTAGTCAAGGTTATGGTTTTTCCAGTGGTCATGTATAGATGTGAGAGTTGGACTGTGAAGAAAGCTGAGTGGTGAAAAATTGATGCTTTTGAACTGTGGTGTTGGAGAAGTCTTGAGAGTCCCTTGGACTGCAAGGAGATCCAACCAGTCCATCCTAAAGGAGATCAGTCCTGGGTGTTCACTGGAAGGACTGATGCTAAAGCTGAAACTGCAATACTTTGGCCACCTCATGCAAAGAGTTGACTCATTGGAAAAGACCCTGATGCAGGGAGGGATTGGGGGCAGGAGGAGAAGTGGATGATAGAGGATGCAATGGCTGGATGGCATCACCGACTCGATGGACATGAGTTTGCGTGAACTCCAGGAGTTGGTGATGGACAGGGAGGCCTGGCGTGCTGCAATTCATGGGGTCGCAAAGAGTCAGACACGACTGAGTGACTGAACTGAACTGACTGAAATAGAAATTATATGTTGTACTTATGAAACTATAACCCACATAGCTCAGTTTAAAAGTATCAAGACAGCTAAAATAACACTTTCTAGAATTAAAATGCCTATTAAAACATCAGTGTATACCTTTCAATCTGACAAGGGTTAGAAAGATCAGTAGAGCCACGTGTTTGCAGTAATAAAGGCTATAGATATCATTTTTTAGTTTCATAGAAACTGGAGATGGAGTATCCATCCTGGACCATCAAATTAAATACATGCATTTATTTTAAGATAGCAATGCCACTACTGCATATATATCTCAAATGTATGCCTGTATGTGTGCCTCAAATAAATTTTTGCAAAAGTCTATAAAGCAATATATGTAAAAATGTTTATTGTAGTGTTATGTATGGTGACTGAGCACAGGAGGAAACCTCCGTGGCCAACATCAGGAGAGTGGGAAGGTAAAACTTTGGAGCTTTATGCACCATGACATTAGCATTACGTCAAGAAAGCATTACATTAGGTGTCCATGTTAAAACTGCCAGGGAAATTAAAATGGAAGTAGTCTTGCTCAGGTTTCAGAAGTAGGGGAACAGACGTCTGACTGTCTTCTGACCTTTTCTGGATCCTGCCTAGACTACATGCCTGCCTGCAAGCACAAAGATTATTATTAGCAAGTCAGGTGGCATCTTAGAGAAGAGAGGGAGAGGGCTTAGAATTTCCTGAGCCCCTGGAGGCCTGGCCAGCTGCCTGGGGTCTGGAAAATCTTGTGACTCACAAAGTGAAACAAATAGTATTGTAAAAATTAAAAGGAAAACAAGAACTGCATTTTTGCATGCAAACTGTCAATGATATCAGTTTGTGGCTGGGATTATAAATGGAAGCCCCTAGAGCTACAATTTGAAGTCTCCCTTGTGGAATAGAAACACTGCCCTGCACGTAGATTGCTTTCATTTAGGACTTCCCAGCGTTGTTCAAGTCTGGATGTAGGTTTTTGGTCCAATTTGGTGATGTATACGCTATTACCTTTCTCTGTTGTTTATATTTATTTTCTTTTAATGGCTGTATATTGAAATTATCAATTAATCCTCTATTAAATATTGAAATTGTTTATTGTATATGCAATGAGTGGTTTCTTAGGTTAATGGATCCTTATAAACTAAAACAGAAGTTAAACTTACAACAAAATAGGAACTCAGATGAACCTAAAATCTAAGTGATTAATAAAAAGTTCTACCAAAAATGTGCTATATAGCAATATGATATTTACACAAACTTAAAAAGTAAGCAAACAGCACACACATTTTGCAACAACATAAAACAACAAAAATATATATTAAGCACATTGAAAAAGTGGCCTGTCATGGATAAGTGCAATTTTCATGCAGTATTTATCTAAAAGGTAGAAAAGGATTGTTTAATTTTGTTATAGTCTGTGCAATCAAATGCAATTTCAAAATTATGTTCTCTGCTTATATTTCTTCATTGAAAAGATCTATAATTTCACAACAACCAAAAAAATCCTTTTTTTGTAAGCTTTTAAAAATTCAGTTACTTTCCTTTTAATATAAAGCTGATGCAAGCTAAATGCCTTGTAAGGAGTACTTACAGGGAATATGTAATTTCATATGGGATACTTTCTTCAATGTTCCTATAAAACTTCCTTCCAGCCTGAGCTGCCACACTCTTCACCACCCTACATCCTTCCACATTTTCCCTCTATTCTCCACTGCAAAATGTCTGAAATCAATTTGCAAAATAGAACCCCCTTAGGAGGATGGGGAAAGAGAATCAGCTACTGCACAAGGGCTAGATTCTCTTTGGCATGTCCTAGGAGGAAAGAGCATGGAAGAGACTCACTGTGAACACTGTACCAGAACCATTTTCATCTGGGCAGCTCTGTGAAACCCCACAAACTCCTCTCACAGGCAATGAGATTCAGTCCCTGAAAAGACAGGACAAAACCAGCAAGATGTGATTCACAAAATCAAGTTTGGAAAGAATGTTAAAAAAAACAAAAACAAAAACAAAAAAACAGTGAAGTATTTCTGACATAGCACTATCATTCAGTTCAATTCAGTTCAGTCGCTCAGTCATGTCCAATTCTTTGCAACCCCATGAATTGTAGCATGCCAGGCCTCCCTGTCCATCACCAGCTTCCAGAGTTCACTCAAACTTACATCCATTGAGTCGGTGATGCCATCCAGCCATCTCATCCTCTGTTGTCCCCTTTCTCCTCCTGCCCCCAATCCCTCCCAGCATCAGATGCTTTTCCAATGAATTAACTCTTCACATGAGGTGCCCAAAGTATTGCAGTTTCAGCTTTATCATCATTGCTTCCAAAGAACATCCAGGGCTGATCTCCTTTAGAATGGACTGGTTGGATCTTCTTGCAGTCCAAGGGACTCTCAAGACTCTTCTCCAACACCACAGTTCAAAAGTATCAATTCTTCTGTGCTCAGCTTTCTTCACAGTCCAACTCTCACACCATACATGACCACTGGAAAAACCATAGCCTTCAATAGATGGACCTTAGGTGGCAAAGTAATGTCTCTGCTTTTGAATATGCTATCTAGGTTGGTCATAACTTTCCTTCCAAGGAATATGTGTCTTTTAATTCATGGCTGCAGTCACCATCTGCAGTGATTTTGGAGCCCCCAAAAATAAAGTCTGACACTGTTTCCACTGTTTCCCCATCCTTTTCCCATGAAGTGATGGGACCAGATGCCATGATCTTTGTGTTCTGAATGTTGAGCTTTAAGCCAACCTTTTCACTCTCTTGTTTCACTTTCATCAAGGGGCTTTTTGTTTCCTCTTCACTTTTTGCCATAAGGGTGGTGTCATCTGCATATCTGAGGTTATTGATATTTCTCCTAGCAATCTTGATTCCTGCTTGTGCTTCTTCCAGCCCAGCATTTATCATTACAGGTAGTTATTTACCAAAAAAAAAAAAAAAAAAAAAGTTCTGGCCTGGATATTCTAATCCCAGTGATGGTGTATCTTTGTGGGAAAAACTTTTTTTTTTTTAATTAACAAAATCTAACCCCCTGGATTCAAGACATAACACTTAAACACTAGCCATTCTTAATTATCAGAGCCTGTGAGTTCAAAATGGAAAACCCCTGAAGATGGAGACAAATATTATAGTCCTAGGAAAGGAGAAGCAACAATTACAAAAGATGTCCTAGTGTATTGTTTACATAAAACAGTCAAGTAAAGTTGGTTTACATAAAAGAACCTTTGAATCCAATCATTTGTTGCTTTGATAAAGTCAATTAGAAAAAAAAAAAATTGGAACCCATCACAGGAATGTGGTAACCAAACAGGTGTTGACTGGAAGCCTAGGTCTGTGTGGGCACTATGGATGTCATCTCTCTTTTTCTCATTCCTTTCACTGTTCGTCAGTAGAGCACCTAGCACTTAGCATGGTAACTTATGCATATAGTTGAAAATAGCTACCAGAAATCTACTAGAGCTCATCAGCGAGCTTGGTAACGTTGCAGGTTACAAAATCAGTGCACAGAAATCTGTTACATTGCTATATACTACCAACAAAAGATCAGAAAGAGAAATTCAAGAAATAATCCCATTTACCATCACATCAAAAAGAATAAAATACCTAGTGGTAAAATCTACCTAAGGAGACAAAAGACCTATAGTTCAAAAAGTATAAGATACTGATGAAAGAAACTGAAGATGACACAGAAAGATGGAAAGTTATACCATGTTCTTGGATTCAAAAAATCATTATTGTAAAAATGACTATACTACGCAAAACAATCTACAGATTCAATATAATTCCTGTCAAATAACCAATGGCATTTTTCACAGAACTAGAACAAAGATAAAGTTAAAATTTGTGTGGAGACACAAAAGACCTTGAATAGCTAAAGCAATCTTGAGAAAGAAAAGTGGAGCTGGAGAAATCAGGCTTCCTGACTTCAGAATACGTGAAATTATAGTAATCAAAACAGTGTGGTACTGGCAGACAAATAAAAACATAAATCAATGGAACAAGACAAAAAGCCCAGAAACAAGCATACACACTTAAGGTCAATTAACTTATAGCAGAGGAGGCAAGATTATACAGTGAAATAAAGACAGTCTCTACAATAAATCACCTTATGGGAAATAGATGGGAAAGCAGTGGAAACAGTGTCAGATTTTACTTTTGGGGCTCCAAAATCACTGCAGATGGTGACTGCAGCCATGAAATTAAAAGACACTTACTCCTTGGAAGGAAAGTTATGATAAACCTACATAGCATATTGAAAAGCAGAGACATTACTTTGCCAACAAAGGTCCGTCTAGTCAAGGCTATGGTTTTTCCAGTGGTCATGTATGGATGTGAGAGTTGGACTGTGAAGAAAGCTGAGTGCCAAAGAATTGATGCTTTTGAACTGTGGTGTTGGAGTAGAGTCTTGAGAGTCCCTTGGACTGCAAGGAGATCCAACCAGTCCATTCTGAAGGAGATCAGCCCTGGATGTTCTTTGGAAGCAATGATGCTACAGCTGAAACTCCAGTACTTTGGGCACCTCATGTGAAGAGTTGATTCATTGGAAAAGAGTCTGATGCTGGGAGGGATTGGGGGCAGGAGGAAAAGGGGACGACAGAGGATGAGATGGCTGGATGGCATCACTGACTCGATGGACGTGAGTTTGAGTGAACTCCGGGGGTTGGGAATGGACAGGGAGGCCTGGCATCTTTCAATTCATGGGGTCACAAAGAGTCAAACATGACTGAGTGACTGAATTGAACTGAGCTGAACTGCAATAAATGGTGCCAGGAAAACTGGACAGCTACATGTAAAAAAAATGAACTTAAAGCATTCTATAATACCATACACAAAAATAAACTCTAAATGGGTTAGACTTAAATGTGAAACTAAACACTATAAAACTCTTAGAGGAAAACATGGGTAGAGCACTCTCTGACATAAATCACAGCAATATCTTTTTTGACCCATCTTCTAGAGTAATGGAAATAAATAAAAAATAAACAAATGGGAACTAATTAAATTTAAAAGCTACTACACAGTAAAGGAAACTATAAACAAAACAAAAAGACTACCCAAGGATTGGGATGAAACATTAGCAAATGGTGTGACTGAAAAGGGATTAGTCTCCAAAATTTACAAACAGCTTATGCCGCTCATTATAAAACACAAACAAACAAACAATTCAATAAAGAAATAGGTAGAATACCTAAATGGTTGTTGTTGTTCCGTCACTAAATTGTGTCTGACTCTTTGCAATCCCATAGACTACCGCATGCCAGGCCTCTGTCCTTCATCATCTCCCAGGTCTGCCCAAGTTCAAGTCCATTGAGTTGGTGATGCCATCTAACTATCTCATCCTCTACCACGCTCTTCTTTTACCTTCAAATTTTCTACCTAAATAGATATTTCTCTAAAGAAGACATACAGATGTCCAGGAGACACATGAAAATATGCTTGATATAACTATTTCATAGAGAAATGCAAATCAAAACTACAATGTTGTATCACTGCACACCATTCAAAGTGACTATCATCAAAAAATTCACAAATGATTTCATTGTAGCACTGTTTACAACAGACAAGACATGGAAGCAACTTAAATGTCCATTGACAGATAAATGGAAAAGAAGATGTGGGACATGTACGCATGTCATAAAAATAACAAAATAATGTCATTTACAACAACATGGATGAACCTAGAACCCCATACTGAGTGAAGTAAGTCAGTCAGAGGAAGAAATAGCATATGACATTGCTTGCATATGGAATCTAAAGAAAATGATTCAAATGTACTTATTTACACAACAGAAAGCGACTCAGGCTTAGCAAAAAAACATATGGTGGCCACGGAGGAAGAATAAAGGGGGGGATAGTTAGGGAGTTTGGGATTGACATGTTCAGCTCAGTTCAGTCACTCAGTTGTGTCCGACTCTTTGTGACCCCATGAATCACAGAACGCCAGGCCTCCCTGTCCATCACCAACTCCCGGAGTTCACTCAGACTCACGTCCGTTGAGTCAGTGATGCCATCCAGCCATCTCATCCTCTGTCATCCCCTGCTTCTCCTGCCCCCAATCCCTCCGAGCATCAAAGTATTTTCCAATGAGTCAACTCTTCACATGAGGTGGCCAAAGTACTGGAGTTTCACCTGTAGCATCATTCTTTCCAAATAAATCCCAGGGTTGATCTCCTTCAGAATGGACTGGTTGGATCTCCTTGGAGTCCAAGGGACTCTCAAGACTCTTCTCCAACACCACAGTTCAAAAGCATCAATTCTTAGGCACTCAGCTTTCTTCACAGTCCAACTCTCACATCCATACATGACCACAGGAAAAACCATAGCCTTGACTAGACGGACCTTTGTTGGCAAAGTAATGTCTCTGCTTTTTAATATACTATCTAGGTTGATCATAACTTTCCTTCCAAGGAGTAAGTGTCTTTTAATTTCACGGCTGCAATCACCATCTGCAGTGATTTTGGAGCCCCAAAAAATAAAGTCTGACACCATTTCCACTGTTTCCCCATCTATTTGCCATGAAGTGATGGGATCAGATGTCATGATCTTCGTTTTGTGAATGTTGAGCTTTAAGCCAACTTTTTCACTCTCCTCTTTCACTTTCATCAAGAGGTTTTTAGTTCCTCTTCACTTTCTGCCATAAGGGTGGTATCATCTGCATATCTGAGGTTATGGATATTTCTCCCGGCAATCTTGATTCCAGCTTGTGTTTCTTCCAGTCCAGCGTTTCTCATGATGTACTCTGCATATAAGTTAAATAAGCACGGTGACAATAGACAGCCTTGACTTACTCCTTTTCCTATTTGGAGCCAGTCTGATTGACATGTACATACTGTTATATTTAAAATGGATAACAAAAAACAGGACCTACTATTTAGCACAGAAATCTCTGCTCAATATATATATATATATATATATATATATATGCTCAATATTATGTAACAAACGGAAAAAGAAGGTAAGCTACAGCATATGTAAAATATGTATATAGATATATGTCTATATCTATCTATATGTATGTATGTATGTATATGACTGCTTAAGTGAAAGAGTGAAAATGTTAGTCACTTAGTCATGTCTGACTCTTTGTGACCCAGCATGGACTGCAGCATGCCAGCCTTCCCTGTCCGTCACCTTCTCCCGGAGTTTACTTAAACTCATGTCTGTTGAATCAGTGATGCTATCCAAGCACCTCATCCTCTGTCATCCCCTTCTCCTGCTGCCTTCAGTCTTTCCCAGTATCAGAGTCTTTTCCAATGAGTCATCTCTTCACATCAGATGGTCAAAGTATTGGAGCTTCAGCTTCAGCATCAGTCCTTCCAATGAATATTCAGGACTAATTTCCTTTACGATTGACTGATTTGATCTCCTTATAGGCCAAGGGACTCTCAAGAGTCTTTTCCAACACCACAGTTCAAAAATATCAATTCTTCAGTGCTCAGCTTTCCTTATGGTCCTACTTTCACATCCATTCATGACTACTGGAAAAACCGTAGCTTTGACTATATGGTCAAAGAATACTGGAGTGGGTTGTTATTTCCTTCTCCAGAGGATCTTCCCAACCCAGGGACTGAACCCAGGTCTCCTGCATTTCAGGTAAACTCCTTACTGTCTGAGCCACCAGGGAAGCCCTGCCTGCTTTAGGTAAACATCTAAAAATAAGAGTTAAGAAAGAGATCAGATTGTTAGGATGAAACTACTCCATAATAATATGATTTTGTTTAAAATTTCTGTTTATGAAAAGCAGATATTTTCTTCAAAAAAAGTTTTAATATCTGATTAGTTCAAGTGCATTTTGAAATTAAAAATTTTAATTAAATTCATATTAAAAATTAAGATGTAACAAAATAAAATATATAGGAAGATGTATGTAGATTATATGCATCCTATGAAAACCAGTATACATGTATACTGTGGACTTAATGCAAATTTGAAATGAATCAAACCTAATAGGGTTCAAATACTGTTTTTTTTTACATTGTTCTGTATTCCATGTCAAGAAAATCCCCTGTCTATCATAGATGAAAATAATATTGAAAGTACTCACCTTAAAAAAGTGAAAAAGGAAATATAGAATGTTCTAAAAATATTCTACTTATTATAATAATTTCTTTCTAACATTTTCTGTAATTTACTTCCTTTGTATAGCTATTTGAGTCATCTTGGTATGAAATGGATTTGGCTTTGCAAACTTCTGTCCTGAAAATGTTGAGACAACCACCAGCTCATAAGTTGGGACACTGGCTTCTCGGGATGCAGGTGGTGCTTTTTGGTGTAGTAGACAACCAAGCTGAAGCAACATTTAAAATTAAAAACAATCTAAACACCTGACCTTTACCTAGAGAACAATGGGGAGTCAGTGAAGGGTTTTTAATTGAGAACTCATGTGGGGAAAAACAACAGCAACAAAACAGCAATTGTAGTTGTGTATACTATAAAACCTCTACAACTAGAAGCAAGACTTGAACTTAAAAGGAAGCTCTGTGTATTTCTAGCTGTACAGAATCTGACAAATTGTGTCAATGTTTTGAGCCTCATCTTTCTTATTTTAAAAAGAACCTATTATCTGTCAGAATGAACATCATTAAAATGTCTTCAAATAATAAATGCTGGAGAGGATATGGAGAACTAGTAACCCTCCTACACTGTTGGTGGGAATAAAAATTGGTGCAGCCACTGTGGAGAACAGTATGGAGGTTCCTTTAAAAATTAAAAATAGAACTACTATATGAACAAGCAATCCCACTCCTGGGCATATATCTGGCTGCTGTTGGTAAGTCGCTTCAGTTGTGTCTGACTCTGTACGATCCCAGAGACGGCAGCCCACCAGATTCCCTTGTCCCTGGGATTCTCCAGGCAAGAACACTGGAGTGGGTTGCCATTTCCTTCTCCAATTCATGAAAGTGAAAAGTGAAAGTGAAGTCGCTCAGTCGTGTCCAACTCTTAGTGACCCCCCTGGACTGCATTCAGCCTACCAGGTTCCTCCGTCCATGGGATTTGCCAGGCAAGAGTATTGGAGTGGGGTGCCATTGCCTTCTCCCATTTATATGGAGAAAACCATAATTCAAAAAAGATAAATGAACCCCAATATTTGTTGCTGCATTTTTAAAAATAGCCAAGACTTGAAAGCCACCTAAATGTTCATTGACAGATGAATAGATAAAGATGTGGTGTACACACACACACACATATATATATATATGACAGAATATTAGTCAGTCATAAAAAAGAATGATCATAGATATTATCATAATAAGTAAGTCAGAGAAAAACAAATATCATGCAATATCAGTTACATGTGGAATCTAAAAGAAAGTGAAACAAAAAGATTTACATACAAAATAGAAATAGACTCAGATATAGAAAATAAACTTATGGTTACCAAAGATAAAAGGTTGGGGAGGGATAGAATATGAGTTTGACATTAGCATATGCACGCTACTATATATAAAACATAACCAACAAGGACCTACTGTATAGCACAGAGATCTATGCTCAATATTTTATAATAAACTGTAAGGGAAAATAATCTGAAAATAATGTGTATATGTATACACACACACACACACACACACACACACACACACACACACACATGAAACAGTTTGCTTTACACCTGAAACTAAAGCAATATTGTAAATCACTTATAATTCAATAAAAAATAAATTAAAAAATAAAATAGATATACTAATATTTCAAGGTTGTTGTAAGGATTGAATATATTATTTGTCTATAAACCACTTAAGGGTTCCCAGTGGCTTAATGGTAAAGAATCCACCTGGCACTGCAGGAGATGCAGGAGACATGGATTCAATCACTGGGTCAGAAGACCCCCTGAAGAAGGGAATGGCAACCTACTCCAGTACTCTTGCGTGGAAAATTCCATCGACAGATGAGCCCGGTGGGCTATATAGTCCATAGGGTTTCAAGAGTTGGACATGAATGAGCACGTGTGCATGCATTAAATAATTTAATACATTGCCTCAAACAAAGGCATTTAAAATTTTTTTAAGGATATGGAACAGAAACATTGTTATTCAAGGTATAAGCAGATTTATAGAGGGAGAGGCTAATGCATGTTCCAATTCCTGCTCTCATTGTTATCCAAATCACTTTAAGGCTTTGGGCTTGAAATAGAGATTTGTCTAGTTGAATCTGTTCCAGTATACATAGCTTATTTGGATCAGATAAGTAAACCAGATTGATGACTGTTTTATGTCATCAACAACTGTGCAATCACATTCATGTCTGGTTTCATGAGAAGAATGACTGTGCTTTTGAGTGCTTGGGACTTTAGGGACAGAATGTGAGATCATAGTTAGCCAGGATATAACTGGGAATGTCAGCCAAATAATCTGAAAGCAAATGTTCCTACCTAAGAAATAGCAGCATGCGCCAATAACAGTACATCTGCTAATGAAATGAGGATGCAAATATAAAAAAAAAGTTAAAATCTATAAGGATTTTGGAATGTCAAATTATGCATCACTGAAAGATGCAAAACTTCCAAAACATATTTTTTTCTGCACTCTTGCAACAGTAGCTGCCACTCATGGAGCCTTGACTACATTTTAAGCTCTTTGTAAACATTGTCTCATGTCATCCTCACAATGACCCTATGTGACAGGCTTATCCCCCATATTGCCACATAAAAGACTGCTGCACAAAAGGTGGTTTTCATGCCCAAGGTCACAAAGCTATTAACTGATGCAACTGAATTTGAATTTTGTTCTTCCTACTGAAGTGCATTTTGTTCTACCAAATGGTGTTGTCATGTCATTTGGTGTCATTATTTTTGAGTCTACTAAACACCATGAAGCATAGCAAAGTGTTAAACTGGAATAATTAAAAAAAAAAAAAAAAGAAGTGAAACCAGTGAATTGTTTTAACAATTATTTTTAATATTATTACTACCCAAAAGAGCTTCATCTGGGAGCATCATTATTTGCTTCACCAATTCTGATTCTATCATTCTGATTACCTATGAACTTTCAGTCAACACCCAAGAATTCCCCAAACTTCTAAATATGTGATATTTAATAGACTCAAACATATGTTTGTGCTTTTTCTTTGATAATCTAGACATAGATTTACAAAAGTTGAAAGAAACAGTAAAGCTATTATACACCACCGCAATAAAAAGACTACCCTAATACTTACCATTTTGTAATAGGGCATAACACATCTGACTTCATGTTAGATCTATTTCTTTTACTTTAACCTTTGTATTCCATTGCCTTTGCTTTGATTTAAAATGTTGCCTATAGCCTGAAATATACAGGATAACCCATTCTCAAGGCTTTGACCTATAAGGGTAAAACACTTTTCCATTCATGTAGAGATAAAACATTGCAAAACAGGGAATAACATTCATCTTGTTGGACTTTTACAGGAACATAGTGACCTAACCTAAGTGGACAGCTGCAAGAACAAAGGATTGCTACACCAAGAAGTAGTCGGAAACAACTGAGCCACTGAACTGAAATGAACTGAACTGAACCATGGCCCTCCATTACCTTGCCTTTAAAGCAGATTTCTGAGTTGTTACTTATATGTAGAAGCTTAAAGAAAAAAAAAAAAAAGATACAAATGAATTTACATATAAAACAAAAATTCACAGGTGCAGAAAAACACATTGTTATCAAGAGGGAAAAGGGAGGTGAGGATAAATCTGAAGGTTGAGATTGATACATATACACTAGTACATAAAATAGATAACTAATAAGAATTTCCTGTATAGCACAGAGAACTATTCTCTGTAATGGACTATATGGGAAAGGAATCTAAAAAAGACTGGATATGTGTATCTGTATAACTAATTCACTTTGCTATACAGCAGAAACTAACATAACATTGTAAATCAGTTATAAGCAAGTAGTGTTACCAGCTCAGTCATGTCTGACTCTGTGATCCTT
The DNA here is from genome assembly GCF_032405125.1 of Capricornis sumatraensis. Lineage (NCBI taxonomy): Eukaryota > Metazoa > Chordata > Mammalia > Artiodactyla > Bovidae > Capricornis > Capricornis sumatraensis. The sequence continues at coordinate 120,197,575 of NC_091071.1, read as the reverse complement.
TGGAGTGTAGCCCACCACGTTTCTCTGTCCATAGAATTCAACTATACCCCAATTAAAATTCAGCTCAGTTCAGTTCAGTTCAGTTGCTCAGTCATGTTCGACTCTGCGACCCCATGAATTGCAGTACGCCAGGCCTCCCTGTCCATCACCAACTCCTGGAGTTCACTCAAACTCAACGTCCATCGAGTCAGTGATGCTATCCAGCCATCACATCCTCTGTCGTCCCTTTTCCTCCTGCCGCCAATCCCTCCCAGCATCAGAGCCTTTTCCAATGAGTCAACTTTTTGCATGAGGTAGTCAAAGTACTGGAGATTCAGCTTTAGCATCATTCCTTCCAAAGAACACCTAAGACTGATCTCCTTTAGAATGAACTGATTGGATCTCCTTGCAGTCCAAGGGACTCTCAAGAGTCTTCTCCAACACCACAGTTCAAAAGCATCAATTCTTTGGTGCTCAGCTTTCTTCACAGTCCAACTCTCACATTCATACATTACCACTGAAAAAACCATAGTCTTAACTAGACGGAACTTTGTTGGCAAAATAATGTCTGTGCTTTTCAATATGCTATCTAGGTTGGTCATAACTTTTCTTCCAAGGAGGAAGTGTCTTTTAATTTCATGGCTGCAGTCACCATCTGCAGTGATTTTTGGAGCCCAAAAATATAAAGTCTGACACCATTCCCACTGTTTACCCGTCTATTTGCCATGAAGTGACGGGACCAGATGCCATGATCTTTGTTTTATGAATGTTGAGCTTAAGCCAACTTTTTCACTCTCCACTTTCACTGTTATCAAGAGGCTTTTTAGTTCCTCTTCACTTTCTGCCATAAGGGTAGTGTCATTTGTCTGAGGTTATTGATATTTCTCCTGGCAATCTTGATTCCAGCTTGTGCTTCTTCCAGCCCAGCATTTCTCATAATGTAATCTGCATATAATTTAAATAAGCAGGGTGACAATATATAGGCTTGACATACTCCTTTTCCTATTATGAATCAGTCTGTTGCTCCATGTCCAGTTCTAACTGTTGCTTCCTGACCCGCATATATGTTTCTCAAGAGGCAGGTGAGATGGTCTGGTATTCCCATCTCTCTCAGAATTTCCACAGTTTATTGTGATCCACACAGTCAAAGGCTTTAGCATAGTCAATAAAGCAGAAATAGGTGATTTTTCTGGAACTCTCTTGCTTTTTCGATGATCCATAAAGATGCTTTGCTGAATTTTTTCAGGGAGTTCAGATTTTGGGGGGCATGAGCCATCCGTTTTCCATGCATAGCTCTGAAATTATTCTGTCTCTGCTCCACAGTTTAACACTTCTGTTTGTCTGGCCTCACTATGCATTGGGTGCATGCACTTTGTTGGGTAACAACATCTCATAAAAATACAGTTGTTTCCCACTGACTTTTCCGGTAATTATACACACCATTCCACGTTGTCTAAAAGACTGCTAATCACCTCCAGAATGTACATGTACATAAAGGGCAACTCTCTAATGACTGTCGAAAAGAAACTACTGATAGGAAATAGGATGTCATTACCTCCCGTGATGCTTGCCCAAACTGGTGGCCTTGGGAGACTCCCCATTTGACCCAACTCCCACACAAAACTAGAAAACTTGGGAGAACTACTGTTCACAGTCTCCAGTTTAGAGTGCCAGCCCTGACCTCACATCCAGTTCTGCACTTTCTCTTGCCTACATGACACCCATACACTTCTCTAGCATCATCACCTTGAGTTCACTGGATCAGAAACTTATTTATCCTTCTTTCTTCTCTGCCAATATGAGCTCATCTTCTGAATAACTGATTTATATCAGTGACATCCACATTTTACTTTCTTTTAATGAGTGGATGGGAGTTAGTAGCCACAAACTCACTTGAGTAAATACATTCTAATCTTACCAACTCAATGCATATTGACCTATTTCAGTACCAAGAGAGATTAAGTGGGTTTGACAGCCTTGCTTTTGACTTAGAGGGTCACTGTAGCTTTATATTGAAGATGGTGGATGGAAATTAGAATTTGCTAAGAAAGTAAATCTGATGCCAGGTGAAATTAATATAAAAGGCTTATATTCTCTTCTTTATGTTTTCAACATTTATTTGACAACAAACATATCATGTTAATAAAAAATAAGAGGCTATAATTTTATAAAGTTGATTATTGCTCATTATTAACTAGAACAATGACAAAAACATCACAAGTATTGAAAAGTACCAAAAAAAAAAAAAAAAAAAAAAGAAAAAGAGGAGCAAAAACTCATCACCTGGTATAAGTTAACATTCCAAAAATCTTTTAATGGGTGTATACTGAAAGAGACTTACAGGCCTTCATAAATAGCTTAATAGATATTTAGAAATAGTTTTATCAAATAAATTATATGACTCATATACATCATCATTTTACTTTAATTTGAAAATAAAACAGATGAAATTGAAAATATTGATTAACATAAGATAAATATTTAACCAAAACAAAATTTTTGATTTCTAAAATATACCTTAAAGATAATTGTTATAAAAAACATTAGTATTTTACATTTGCAATTATTTCACATTAACTACTTGCTTCAGTTTTACATAAAGCAATTTTCTCCCTACTTTATAACTTTAAGAAATACTCTCCATAAGATTTTTCACCTGTTCCATTCTCTGACTTTTGTATTTTTTAAAAATTAATTGCAAAACTTAACTCTGTTAGAACTCAGTACATTTGCTTCCTTTTCTATAAGTGTAATTACCAAATGGTTTTACCCTAATTTCAATATCTCAGAGGATTAGATATTCTTTGCTGGTTTGTTTGCCATAGTTTTTTCATTTCTCACTCATTGATTTTGGTTTATATATTTCCTAGTCCATCACAATAAAGCTATTATAAAGATAGGTCAAATTTAGGGCATTGTAAATTCTTGCCCTATTAAGATTATATATATGATGTTTTTATATAAAAGGAAAATTAGTCTAAATAAAAATTTTCTGGACCATTGAAAATGCATAGATACTTAGAGATGTGGCCTCATGTCCTCCACAGTTAAGGTAACATTTTCACTGCAGTCATTTACATTGTTTGGATTTTGCCATTTTTTTTTTAAAGAATGGGGCATGCATACTGCCTGTACCACCAACTTATTATACATTTGATAATATATTTTCTGGACTTTATTAATCAATAAAAGATTGACTTGGATATTATTTGCCCATGATTATTTTTCTTCCTTTCATATAATTCACTTTCTTCTGGAAGACTACACTTATGTTTTTCCTTATAAGTGAGTTACATTATAGGATTCAAAATTTAAACATTTATAAAAAGTTACTTTGAAAGTTTAACAGCTCATCAAACCTGCCTGTACTTGTTGTCTACATATTTCTCATTCTCCCATTACTGCTGCTCAGTCTTGAATTCATTCGTCTTCAAAGAAGCAGCTCTGATCACTGGGACTCCCTTCATCATATACAAGTCTCAATTCTTAGTGCTCATTTTATTCAGAACACCAGGGTCTGGGGATAAAGTTTACCGTTTGTCCTTTCTTGTCCTCTACATCTTTTGTGTATTCTATTTCCATTAATCTCCTTGTCTTTTCTCTTGGTATTAACTTTAATTGTTTCACGCTCCTTTTCTATTCCAGCATTTCCATTTTTAGTACACCCATTTTCCCTACTGTTTTTAACTTTTATCCTTATAATAAGAACACTGTTTTTCAGTTTCTATTACCTCAATCATGAAGAAACTCTTCATTTTTAAACTTACTATGATTTTTTTTTAATGTTAAGCCTTATGTTCTGTTTACTGAGTTCATGTTACCAATTTCTTCTAAAGCACACATTTAAAATAGAAGGGGAAAAATGATTTAGAGAGATAATAAACAAGATAATATTAATATAGTTATACTAGTAACAGTAAGGTACAATAGATTTAGATATACAATATATTTAGATACATAATGAAAAAGAAACATATTAATGTGAACATTTTAAATTTGTATATACATATAGCCTCAAACTGCAAAACAAAAAAATGACAAAATTTGAGGCACAAATCAACACTCATAATTAATAATATTAATTCCCATATGCAACAACCTAGTAAGGCTAAGGAAAATGTGAACAACCTATCATGAAGCTTAATATAGCATAGATAGAGACCTATAACCAACAATTATAGAATATAGATTCTTTTCAAGCATAAAAGGGACAATGATCATGTACTGATCACAAAGAAAATATCAATAAACAACAAAGAATCAATATCATATAGATAATTTTTTCTGGTCATGATACAATCAAATTAGAAACCAATGAAATCTTCCCTCAAATATTTAGAAACTTAAGGTCACTGTAAATACTTAAAGAGAAAAATGAAAACAAGTCTTTTAATAATTTCAATTAACAGCTAAATGTTCTTTAAGAACTATTTAAGCATATGTCAAGCAAATAAGCATAATGTGCGTGTGCTTTATTATCAAGCTGTATGAATCCTTTTTGTCAGGACTGAAAAACATTTATTGAATCAAAATCAAATACTTTATTTTTACTATCTACAAACCAACACTGAACTTACTTTATTCAAGAATGAACACAATGTATAAAATAAACATGCTTATGTTGTAAAAATAAGTCAATTTTATCTCCTGGGTGCTGAGGAGAACTCATTTTGAACAAAATCAAGTCAAACTCCCTCTCTGTAATAGAACTGCCATAATTTAATAACAAAAGTGAAAGTTAATATATACTCACAAAGTATCTTTAAAGGCCCACTGATAGTGCTACCTCAGAAATGCTGAACCTAATCACCACAGTTCACATTTCCACTGCATGCTCATAGGCACCATTTCATGCCTACATCACAGAAAAAGCACCTCTTTTACTGAATGCACGCCTTTAGTTACCAGTTGTTAGAATGTATTTCAATAAACTATTAAGAGTCAATTCTACTTAGCTTCATTTTTCAAATGAGACACATTGTTATGGGGAGCAATAGACCTCCCAAAATTTACAAATCCTCTTATCAATGTGGGAAAGCTGACTCCCTAAAAAAAATGAGTCCAAGGTTAGTATTTTAAAATTGGTAGTTTTCTTATTCTTGACTCATTATTGACACCTTCCTTGGCATGTATTCTTTCACAGTGTGGCTACTTGTGCCTGTCAAGTCAGGGTTGCTGCAGAACAGTTGGAGGCTGAAGTGTGCAGCCTTTGGCTTGCCATGGAGACACACTTCAGTGCTCACTGGAGTATTTGATCCTTGGAGAATCAGAAAAGCAAGTAATTGGGAAAAAATAAATAAAATAAAATAAAATCATGAATTAGGGAAAAGGGACCACGGCTCTTTGTACTGTTCTAGGAATTATACAATTATAAACTGTGTGCTAATTTTTAAAGTCAAAATAGAAGTAGACTAAAATGCATCAGGACTGACAATACCAAAAAAAAAAAAAAAATCCATCTTATGAGAGTTTGCACACTGCAGAGTACCTGGCTGGACCCTGACTCTGCTAAACAGAATGGCACAGGTACTCAAGCAAAATCCAGAATGTAGTATCAACATAGTTAATTAATGACATCAAATGAATTCAAGTTTAGTATTTATTAAACTGTAAAATGCATATTTTGATTGCTAAGCATAAATGTTTTTTACTTGACAGATTCTCTGGGATTAACATCTATGAAGATTCAAAATTGCAGGAATACAAGGACTGAAAAATCTAGAGCCAGCTATACTGGGTAAATTAACAGAACTGGCGGAAGAAAGGCCGCCACATTTTGCCTATATAGGAGAGTGAAAACGTTGGCTTAAATCTCAACATTCAGAAAACGAAGATCATGACATCCGGTCCCATCACTTCATGGGAAATAGATGGGGAAACAGTGGAAACAGTGTCAGACTTTATTTTTGGGGGCTCCAAAATCACTGCAGATGGTGACTGCAGCCATGAAATTAAAAGATGCTTACTCCTTGGAAGAAAAGTTATGACCAACCTAGATAGCATATTCAAAAGCAGAGATATTACTTTGCCGACTAAGGTCCGTCTAGTCAAGGCTATGGTTTTTCAAGTAGTCATGTATAGATGTGAGAGTTGGACTGTGAAGAAGGCTGAGCACCGAAGAACTGATGCTTTTGAACTGTGGTGTTGGAGAAGACTCTTGAGAGTCCCTTGGACTGCAAGAAGATCCAACCAGTCCATTCTAAAGGAGATCAGCCCTGGGTGTTCTTTGGAAGGAATGATGCTGAAGCTGAAACTCCAGTACTTTGGCCACCTCATGGAAAGAGTTGACTCATTGGAAAAGACTTTGATGCTGGGAGGGGTTGGGGGCAGGAGAAGAAGGGGACGACCGAGGATGAGATGGCTGGATGGCATCACGGACTCGATGGCCGTGAATCTGAGTGAACTCCGGGAGTTGGTGATGGACAGGGAGGCGTGACATGCTGCGATTCATGGGATCACAAAGAGTTGGACACGACTGAGCAACTGAACTGAACTGAAATGAACTGAATCCAATATTTATTCAGTTACCTGTTTCAAAAGAACTTTAAAAGGTGAAGAGAAAATGATCCCATTTTATTAATGCAGTCACCTAAATCCTTACAGTTTTCTAAGTCAGTTTTCAATTAAGTCCATTTCCTGCATGAAATGTACTCCATTCAAATGTAACTGGACATAGGATTTAAAATTTTTAATGAAAAAGAAAAAAAAAAGAACCACTACCTGGCTTAGCACTACACACTTATTGGGAAGGAGAAGCATTTATAGAAATACAATTTGTGAAGAACAGATATATTTTGGAACCTGAGCCAAAGGTTTCACACCAATATCTTAAGTCACCATGCAAGTTGTTGTCATAGGTAATAATACAGTCAGGTCAATCGTTGCTCCTGGCAACTTCCACTGTCCCAAAATATGAATATGGAGAGACCAATGACTACAGAGTCCACAGTTAGAAGGACAGGCTAGAAGCGCAACAAATTGCTAGTGAAAGCAACTAGATATAGCAATATGAAGCATAAACATGTAAAAACAGAAGGAACACACAAAGAAATGAACAGCTACTAAGGACATGATGCTCAGAGTCAGACAAGATGAGGGTGTTACCACAGACTCAGATACATAACCATACATGTTTACAACACCAGGCTCTTTTTCTCAAATAAATATATGGAATATTTACAACAAATGAGTGCCTTATGAATGTAAGCTTTTTAAAAATTATAATTCTAACTAAATAAAAGTTATACTTCTAAAATAAGCTGCAAGTTGCCATTTTTTTAATGAAATTGATGTGACTTGGTGCCACAACTAACCTGTTTCTGATGATAATGTATGATTCTGATGATAGCAGCAGAAAGGGCAGGAAAGAAGTGTTCATCTCTGGCATCCTATGGGTTCCCACACAGGCAACTTCATAAAACATATAGATGCTACTCTGCTGAAGTTTCAAATGAATAGAAATGATCATTGTGCTTTTGAGTCTCATGCTTTCCAAAATATATACATATGTGTTCGCTAAGTTTCTTCAGTCATATCTGACTCTTTGCGACACTGTGGACTGTAGTCCACCAGGCTCCTCTGTCCGTGGGATTCGCTAGGCAAGAATACTGGAGTGGGATGCCATGCCTTCCTTCAGGGGATCTCCATGACCCAGGAATTGAACCTGTGTCTTTTATGTATCCTGCACTGCAGGTGGGTTCTTTACCACTAGTGCCACCTGGGAAGCCCCAAAACACATATAAATGGTGACACCTGCTGCTTAAGTCACTCAGTCGTGTCCGACTCTTTGCGACCCCATGGACTATAGTCTACCGGGCTCCTCCGTCCATGGGATTTTCCAGGAAAGATTACTGGAGTGGGGTGCCATTGCCTTCTCCAGGAGATGTTCCTGACCCAGGGATTGAACCTGGGTTTCCTGCACTGTAGGCAGACGCTTTACCGTCTGAGCAACCAGGGGTGACAAAGTACCAATAACAGGTCTTTCCTCACCAATAAGATCATATGGCAGAGGGGTTGGTGGTGGAAAGAGAAAAATGAGGGGGAAAATGCAGAACAGTGCTAACAATCACAAAAAAAGATCTTGGTAAAATCAGATCTACATTCATAGAAATGAATAATTAAGCCACAATCCAAAGAACTCTGTCCATGAGTCCAAAGGCACACGTGCCGGCAGAAGGAAATTCAGGATTGTTCTGACCAATTTCTTCAGAGCGGAACAGGACCATGTCACTGGAGTAATCACAATGGGGTGAACAAGACCCCCATCACGCTTTGGAGGAGAGGTCCAGGGCTATCCTGTCTTCATGTCTATGAGCACCTGCATTATGACAGCCGTGGCACCCCCATAGCCTCCTCTGGACTACATCTGGTTCTGAATGGAACTCAAGGCCTTCAACCCACTTAACAGGTCTCCTGACCCCTTTTGAACTGTGGGCACAAAGTTTGTGGTCTCCCTGATCATACCTTAGTCAATCTGCCGGCCCCTTTTAGACTGAAACAATACAGCAGTTGAAACACAACCACAATTCACTCATGTTTATAGTCCAAGTTATAAATGAGCACCAAAGAAGTTTCCAAATCTCAACTCGGGAAGCCTCACAAAGCATGCTTCTCAATATGATGAAAGTCCAATGTTGCCGAAATAATTTTATTATTTCTCTGTGTTTTTGTTTCTGGAAGTCAAGCAATTTTTGTAGTCAATCTAATAAAGAAAAGGTCAGATTATTTCCTTTCTTTCCTTCTGGTTCTACAGGACTTGTTTCTGAACTACCAGGAAATGTATAAAAATTGGCTGTCTTGACTTATGGTCTTCTCAGGTAGTCACTCACACCTGTCAATAGAGCCATCTCTGGGCTGAGAACATCCCATATTATGCATACAGATGACTGCAGAATCACTGTCAGTAAAGTTGTTCTTTGGATATTTCTTCTTATTTAGGTTTGAGGGTTTACTTAAAAATACACACACACACAACTGGTCCTATCATAGCCTTTGTCTCTCCCACTTGCTCTGACAGCAGCCACTCTCAGTGCTGGCTCCGTGGCTCCTGTCCTGCAAGGCTCACTTGAATATTTTCTAAATATCATTTATGAGGGAAGCTAAAAAGTGGTATTTAATTTGACAACCAAATCAAGGTCTCTAATATCATGGGAAAAATAATTCAAGAGCACTGGTTTTCAAACAGTAGAATGTATTAATATCATGGGGGGATTTATCAAAACATAGATGGTCAGACCCCACCCTAGGGTTTCTAATTCATTAGCTTTTGGATAGAGACCAAAAATGTGCATGTGCCACGAGTTCACACGGATGCCCTGATGATGCCCATCTAGGTATCACAATTTGAGAAATGATTGGAGTAGAACTGTGAATTAGATGTGATAAATGAGGCAACAAATACAAATTACTGTCTCCCCAAATGAGGGATAACTTGAGTTAATAGCATCAAACAAAAAACCCATAATTTTTAATAGGGAATGATTAAGCACATATGTAAGTTTTTTTTTTTTTTTTTAAAGAGGAAGATGGTAGTGTAACAGGGAACAAACCTGACTCTATATTGGATCTATTTCTTGAGATCTAACCACTGTGCTCTGTTGCTTGTGCTTAGTTATGCTGACTCCCCACCTTTTGTAAAAGAATGTTGCCTATAGCCTGAAACTAACAGGACAGTTCATTCTCAAGGCTCTGCCTCCCAGGCTTGACCTTTAAAGTTATAACACATTTTCATTCATACAAAGATAAAAAGTTGCAAAATGGAATTGCATTTGTCTTGTTGGAGGTTTACAGAAACACTGTAACCTGACCTATATGGACAAATGCAAAAATAAAGGATTTTGGCACATCTGTTTGCAGCAACCAGCCACAGTCCCTCCTCTTTTAGTATAAAGAAAGCCTGAATTCTAACTTGCAGAAAAGGGTTCTTTGGAACACTCATCTACTATCTTTTTGGTTTGCTGGCTTCTTGAACAAAGTCGCTATTCCTTGATCCAAGACCTCATCTTTTAATCTATTGACCTGTTGTATGGTGAGCAAGATAAGCTTGGTCTTATCCTGTAGGAAGATGTTGTGTTCGAGGCTAAGACAGGGAGTGATATTTTCAGCAAGGTTAATTAAGCATAAACAAGTATAAACAAGAATAGTGAGGGATTCAAAATATTTGTTTTTTTTATATGTTTTATAATTCAAAAATAATATTGAGGACTTGCTTTAAATGTTTTATAATTCAAAACAATAATATTGAGAACCTAGTGCTATGAGAAACATACAAATGGCCAAAGACAACTGTTTTCTTCAATGGGATCACACACGAGTGGAGCCAGCAGCCAATTACAATGGAGTTTCATAAAGGAAGAGGTCAGCCTGTTGTCTCCAATTGCACAGAAAGGGAGAACCAAGTTAGCTTAGAGATCTCAGAGAACACTTCTCAGAAGTAAGTATGTTACAACCTCACCAGAGCCATGACAGGCTCAGAGAGGTACACTAGGCCAAAAATAATCCATGAGTCATGCTTCCGGGGCTTCCGGGGATGGTAACTCTGGCCAATCAGAGAGATGGTAACTCTGGCCAATCAGAGGAATAATGACTGGCCAATCAGTAAATACCAGGAAACCCCTGCAGCCAATCAACCCTTGCCAACTCCCTGTCTTTGTTCTGAACTTATAAATACTACCATAAATCTGGGCTCAGGGCTCTTGTCAAGATTCCACTGTGCTGGATGAGACAGGAGCCCCGGCTCGAGCTGGTAATAAAACCCCTTTATGCTTTTGGATTGCTGTGGACGTCTTATTCTCTCAGTTTTGGGGACTTGGACTCTGGGCATAACAAATACACCTAGTTTAAGTCTTAAAGTCTCATTCTGGACAGAAAAGGAGGACTGCTGATGAAGAAGGGAATTTACCTCAGATTATAAATCCTTGCAGTGGTAAAGCCAGAAAGATGCTTATTGAATTTAAATTAAAAATGGGAGGAAGCGTAAAGGAAAAACAGAGGAGGGGAGAGAAAAAAAGGACTGAAGGAAATAAAACGGATAAGGAAAATCATTTTTAAGCAGAAAATTACGTACAAGATGTGAGGACTCTTGGGAAGGCATCAGTAAAGTGTCATCTCACCAAAGGGAGAGTATTTCAATATTAGGGAGAGTGAATCAACCCTGCCAGAGGTATTGAGACACTCCTGGAGAAAAATGAAATGTATGCTGAGTCTCAGTGGGGCCCAGTTCCCATTAGTGCAGTTTTATGGTGTTACCAGTTGCGAATGACATTTTCTAGTAAAATGCAATAGCTTGGGGTTCTCTGTGAACTTCTTATGGCAATCAACCTTGCTTAGGGGTTGCCAAAGTGAAGACATGATATTGGATGCTTTTATGAGGTCAGTGGGCAGCGTATGATGCTTTTCACTAAAACTTTGTATAAAAAATGAAACAATTATCTAGTTTGTCAATAGATTTGGCAGCTCTGACTGCACTGGGAATCTAAGTGTCTATAACATTGTTGAGAAATCACAGGATTTTGGCTGCCAAATGCAACATCTGGGGATAAAAGTAGGTGCTTTCCAAACATTTGGAGATAAAGAAAACATTGTCACCATTTTTCAAAATTAAATTCTTAATATCTAGAAAGAATCACAGCATTTCCTGAATGGACAGAAACAGCTACTTGGCTGTAGCTTAAAGAATGACCTTATCATAACTAAAGAAAGTGTATCATGTCAGGTTAGGACACATCAAGAACAAAAAATGAAGAGACAAGAGTTGCACTTGGTCCTATTCTGTGCAATAGAGATGCTCAGTATGACAGACACATGCATTCAAGTCAACAAATAGATGCCTTTAGGGAGTTGATATGTCACCTGGGACAAAAGCTGGTGTGGTACTCTCCTCATGACTAAACATTCCTTTCTTAGAAAATACTGTCTCAGAGATAGAGTAATCTGGAAGCTCATCATAGATTTGCAATGCAAATTATATCTTTCTTTTGCTTGCATTAATTACTTTCAAAGGTGCACTAAGCAACTCAGAACAGCAGTCTTTGCCCACTATCAGACCTGCAAGTTTATTCACCTTTCCTCACTCCAGCAAACAGTGCAGAAAGGACAACCTCTCCTGACTACATCCGTTGTAGTAATCAAGTTGGCCTTCTGCCCTATATCAGTTGCCCAGGTTGACTCGTAAGCTCCTTTCATCTATCCCAAGCCTGCATTTCAAAAACATAGTTTCCTACTGTGCTATCCATTTCCTCTCCTTTCTGTTAATCTCTAGTATGCTCAGTGACAGCCTGAGAATTAGATCCTGACTTAGCTTCAGTGATGTGGAGGCACCGTGCTGACTTTGACGCAAGTCTAACTCTGATCCCCTATTAAATATCCAATACACTCTTGCTCACTTACACTTAAATTAGCAAGAAGATAACCAATTCAGTTGGTCTCTTTTTTAGCAAAGCAACTGAACCCTGAGGAAGATAGAACATTGCACTAGATAATATAGGACAATAAAACTTGTAAGAATGTTTCTGTTTTGAGTATCAAAGATGTGTATGAGGCCAATTGCATTTAAGGAAGGAAAAAATATGCTACTCAAAGACATTCATTTACTGGAAAACTAGTTATAACTTTATGTGTCATTCTCTGTTTAATTTCAGGAACTTCTCTCCCCAAATAAAGCAAAACATTTTATGGATAATGAACAGGAGATTTAATATTGTATGGGTGACTAATTTGGTTACTTAAGAAAAAAATCAGAAACGAACCGGATGTTCTAAACTTGATTAGTGTTTCTTTCATAAGGATGCAGCATTAGTCTTACAATGATTGAAACTCATAGCTCATTATTTTTGTATGGCTTCTCCATTAGCTATACTTCTTAAAGTATCATTGCTCTGTTGGAATTGTTAATTTTTGCTTCTTGCAGAAGTTTTCTCTTGGTAAAGCCAGTTATGAGAAACCCAAATAAAACAGAATTGAAGCAATTATATAGATTATTCTGGATAAGAAATTCTTCTAGCTCTTTCCCTCTCTTCCTCTCTCCTTTCTTCTTAAAGTTACCTCAAATTTCACATTCACTATGAACATGGAATAAAGACAGGCACTTCTTTAAATAATAGAATTCAGTAATACACTTTATAAAATTTCAGACGGATACTTCCTGCTCCCTTCTCAAGAAATTCTTTACTTCCATTATGATTGCCAGAAAGGTGTCATTTTTATGCACCATCCATTAGTGCACCAAATGAATTATGAGTCATCCACATCTTAACAGAAACCGGTTCAATCCACCATATTTCTTTTTAACACCTTAGCAAAGAAATGAACATTTGAGACAGAAGAGGATTTTTAAAACAGACACACCAGTAAAGTTAGGATGACTGCATATATCCCCAAAGCAGAAGGATTTAGGGAAATAGAGGTAGCTAGACACCCTTTCTCAAGATGAATTGGGCATATAGCAAGCAGAAGAGAGAATAACAGAAGTATACCCATATCAAAACACATTTATTTTGCCAACCTCGCAACAAGAGTTCATTGCTAGCCACTTTGGGTTGATATAGCAACATATCTTGAAGAAAAGAAAAATGGAAGGGCATGGAGAGACCTGTCTTGTCCCCACTTTGGTCGTAACGGAACAATTTACAAAAAAAAAAAAATCAGTTGGTCAAAAAAGAATTCTTCGTGTGAGTAAGTTATACAGTTCCTTTAGAGACACTATGCCTAGAGCAGATTAGAGAATCTTAATCAAAGGCATGGGAGAGTCCAGCCAAAGGAGCAGCAACAGTTCCTGATTTGGTTTCAGAATGTGTGTATGTGTGCATGTTTGTGTGTGTGTGTGTGTGGACATGCCCACATGCCCAGTATCCCTAGAGAGAAAGAGCAGAGGCCAGACCCAGATGGCTACCCCAAGCAGTTACAACATTCTGCTTTTATCCCTGACTCCTCATAATCTTCACACTTACACTTTAGGCTTTTATTCTAGGTTAAAGTCCACTGTTCTGGACTCAGGTTGACTTTCCTTTTCCCTTGACAGGTGGACAGGCATGTCTTGAAGACAATTGATGCATTTTACAAATAAGTGTTTTGACCTTGGAGGAACTGACCTAGAGTCTTCTGTGGCCTGTTGGTCCCCCTACTTATGTCCCAGGCATAAGGCTGATCTGACTCCTGGCTAGGAGGCCTCTGGGGAGTGGTATGTCTGTACCCGGGGTCTTTGTATCAGGTCAGCCTATGTAGATCATAAAATGATCAGCTTCCTTCAAGTAGAAGATTACCTGGTTCTTAATCCCATGAACATTGTCACATTTTTACAAAATTATTTACCTTTTTTATTTACAAATTTTGTTGACTGGAAGTCTCATTTTTTCTAACACCAGTGGATAGGGGACGTGGAGGCTGAGGCCTTCTTTCTGACTCTAAACTGCCGTCTTTGGGACCGTATCTTTATGCTCATATATTTACTCCTGAATCTACTAATCATTCACTTTCTGGCCACCTCTGGACTGTACTTGAGTTCTCCTTGTTTATTTTCCATAAACAGACTTCTGAGAGTCGGAACAAAGCTTCTTTTTTTTTTTTTTTTTCTTATCTTTTTGGTAGCAAGATAGCATTTGATTTACCAAATGAGAAACATTAGAACAAAAAGAAACACCCAGTGTGGTTAACAGTGACATTGAACTGCCAATACTTGGCACATTTCCAGTGGCAGCTAAGTTGAACACTTGAGGAGAGAGTTCTGAAAAATAAATTTGTTGTTGTTTAGTTGTTAAGTCATGTCTGACTCTTATGCCAACCCCCAGGCACTAACCTGAAGTCATCACATGCATTATTCCAATTAAATTTATCACAACTTTAGTCATTTAAAGTTTATCCCCTGTCTCCCCCTCCCCATTGTTGTTAGTTATCGAGAGATAACATTCTCAACTTCTTCTCAGGGCCTATCAGTGTCACTTATAACACCTTGAGATCAATGAGTCCAAGCAGTGTGATAACTTTATAAAACTAATAATCTTGAGAATAAATACTTAAGGGATTCCTGTTATTGTGAAATGAGATGGCAATTGAATATACTCAAGTGAACTGAGAATACTTGTGGTCAGAGTTACCTATAAATTAAACTAAGAACAATAACAGTGTTTTGTAAGTGTTCAAAGGCACTGTTTCATTGCAGTACTGGGAGAAAAGTAGTTCCCTGCCACAATAAGATTGATAGCATTGGGGTAAAAAAATCAAATATATTCTTTTGCTATGAGATTTCTCTGATCCTTTATTTTGCTAAAGTATACGGTATACACTAAGGGAAAAGTATATCTCCTATATTCTCTTGACCTCAGGGCATTATCTGGAACTAGTGTCTCCTAGAACACAAATCAGGAAAATCTGCTTTAGTAAAGAAATGACGATGTAGCTGATTGGAAACTAGAGCCACGCAGGGAACGTGTAGGGAAAACATAAATCATTTTTGAAGCTTGATCTTGCTCTAGAAAGAGAGATTACAGGATCAAGCTGTACTGTCTTCTACTATCAGAGTGCTACAGGTGAGTGTAACAGAAGGGTTTCCGTTAAATTCTAGGACTATCACAACTATCTGGATTGTTTGCAGAGTTAAATCCGAAGCCAGGATATGCCCATGGTTTTCTAATTTAAACACTGAGTGAGCATGGCGTGGTAGACAGGAGATGATGAACAGAGCAATGTGAATAAAAAACTAAACATAGGTCCTCCATTTTTATGTATTAATTACCTTCTATTTCCTCATGATGAATTATTTTTTCCTGAGAAATTAACACTTACTTCTGATGTTTTTAAAAATAAAATGTTACATTGAAAGTGGCCAGAAATTTTGGTGATTTTTTAAGTTACTCATGTTACTCCATTGAACACTAATTATTATAAAATAATGTCAAAGACAACTATAATTTGTGACTTTTACTGTTTTTCTTTCATAAGAAGAATATGCTATCTGATAAGCCAATTATTTGTTTCTCACCTATAAATAGATTTGTGGTTGGACATGTTTCATGTAACCTCAAAAAATCTAAGAGGTATTATTCTTCCTTGTTTTGGGAATTGTTACTTACCTATATTGACACAACTTTCCAATGTGAAGTAAGAAACTGGCAGATACGTTCTACAGACATCCATATTTAAACGTTTGAGACACAAACAAAATGGCTAGAACCAGAATGAAGTTACAGTCACCATGGGAGATGTATCTACCACCTTATTCCTTTTCAATTATCAATCAGTCAGTAAGCTTTGGAATGATGATTCTAAAAATTTGGGGTGTATTAGAGTCATTACATTAATGTGTCCTTGTTAAAAATTCAGATTCCTAAGGCTCAAAATAAGGAATTCTGATTCTGTAGGTCTGAGGTGCAGTTGAACGATAGCATCATATTCTTCAGTGCCAGAGATCACAGACAATTTCTATGGAAACTGTAGACAGACCAGATTCTCAAGTTTTACTTAATAATATAAGTCATAAAACCCTTCAAACATTAAATAAGATAATGTATGTGAAGTGACATAGAGAGACCATAACAAAAGTTAGTTCCTTTTCTATTCATGTATTTATTGACCACTGGCTGCGTAAGACCCCCCCCCCCTTTTTTTTTTCTTTTTGAATTTTTTTTTCTTTTCATTGAAGCTTAGTTGCTTTACAATATTGTGTTAGTTTCTGCTTTACAATTTCAGCCACAAGTACATTTATATCCCCTCCTACTTGTATTTCTTTCCCATTTAGGTCATTACAGAACATTGAATAGAATTCCCTGTCCTATAGAGTAGGTTCTCATTAGTTACCTATTTTATACATAGTGGTGTATATGTGCCAATCCCAATCTCCCAATTCATCCTTCCCTCCCCTAACACCCATGTTTTCTTTTTTGGGGGGGAGGAGGGAGGAAGGCTTGTTGGCAATACGAGTGGGATATAGACTCATTGTGGTCTTGCAGATTGTACAGTTTTCTTTGAGAAAGCCTGGGTCATGACTGCTCCTTCCACCATCTTCCGTATCTCCTACACCAACTCCATTCTTTACTGGGTGAGGCCAATGACTGGCTATCATTCTTGATACTGCTCTTTCCTTCACAGTCTCTATCTATTATATCTGTGATGTATCGAGAGTTTAGTCCTTATTCAGTCCTTCCCCTGTCCCAACCCTGATCCCAACTCCTATGAAGTCTTTTTTCACATATCACCTTATTAAAATATGTCAACTGTCAGATCATCCTCTCTCTGCTCCACCCCTCCATTCTTCCCATGTTACTCAGGGATAAAGCCAAAGTTATTAACTTTTCAAATGTCTGATAGCTCCCTCTCTGAATTCATTTTGTTTTCCCCAGCTTTCCCTAGCTGTCTCTGTTCCAATTATGCCGTTTTCCTTGCTGTTCTTAAATTAGGCCCAGTCAACTCAAAGTTTTCTCATTTGCTCTTTTCTATGACTGGAATACTCTTCCTTAAACATCCAAATGGCTCAACACTTCATCCTCTCTTTTGTTGTTTTTGAGCCAGTTGGGCTTATGGGATTTTAGTTCCCCAACCAGAGATAAAACCCATGCCCCCTGGAATGTAAATGCAGAGTCAAACGCTGGACCACCAGGGAATTATCACCCCTTCATTCTCTTAAAAGTCTGGACCCAGTGCCACATTTTAGCAAGTCACTTTCTTATGCCTTTATTTAAAATTGTTAACTCTTCTATCTCTGACATTCCCTGTTGCTTTACTTAGATTTTCCCCTTCCCCAGTAATTATTGCTACTGCTGCTGCTAAGTCGTTTCAGTAGTGTCCGACTCTGTGTGACCCCATAGACAGCAGCCCACCAGGCTCCCACGTCCCTGGGATTCTCCAGGCAAGAACACTGGAGTGGGTTGCCATGTCCTTCTCCAATGCATAAAAGTGAAAAGTGAAAGTGAGGTCTCTCAGTCGTGTCCGACTCTTCGCGACCCAATGGACTTCAGCCTACCAGGCTCCTCCGTCCATGGGATCTTCCAGGCAAGAGTACTGAGTGGGATGCCATTGACTTCTCTGCCCCAGTAATTATTACTTATATTATATATTTACCTAATTGTTATTTCCTCTCCCTCCACCCAGGAGACAACAAGATTAGGGTTTAAGCAAATAGGAATAACATTAATTTTTATTGGTTTAATTTACAGACATACCATTAGCACATGCAATAGAAACAAACACACATATTTATCACACTATAAACATATGAATGGATAAATAAATAAGTGAATGACAATGAATACTAAATTATAACAAATAAATGAATTACTAAAAATATTCTTTATAGCCATCCTATATATTCCAGATGCTATACTAAACACTTTGTAACAGCAATTCTTTAAGGTAAGTGTTTGACGTAATGTTGCAAGGTAGGCATTTAGATAAAAATTAGGCTCAAAAATGCTTAGTTTCTTTTGTACTAGGAAGTAGTAAAGAAAGTAGTGGAATAAGTACTTCTTGACCATTTAGGGTTAAGACTTCGCCCTCCAAAGCAAGGGATGTTGGTTCACACTCTGGTTGTGGAACTGAGATTCCCACATGCCTCATGGTCAAAAAATCAAAACATAAACAGAAGTGGTATTGTAACAAATTCAATAAAGACTTTAAATATGAGCTTCCTAGGCGATGCTAGTGGTAAAGAATCTACCTGCCGATTCAGGAGACAAGAGATGCAGGTTCAACCCCTGGGTTGGGAAGATCCCTAGAGAAGGCAATGGCAACCTGCTCTAGTATTCTTGCCTAGAGAATGCCATGGACAGAGGATCCTGGAGGGCAATGGTCCACAGGGTTGCAAAGTGTCAGATGGGAGATCCCAGATATCTCATGGGATCTACTGTATTGTAAGAAGTTCAATAAAGTCTCTAAATATGGCCCACATCAAAAAAAAAAAAAAAAAAGAAAGAAAGATAGTAGTGGAATAAAGACACTTCTGGTTCCAGTGCATGCACTGGCTTTTCTTGAGGAAGTTCTCTTTAATATCCTTAGAGAAAGTATAGTTAGTACAATCATGGAGAGGCAAGATCTAAATCTGATTTATCTGAATAAATCTTCTGTTCAGATACATTGCTTTAGTTGACTTCAGAAGAAGCTGTATGTTTGGGCTGAAAAGTCAATGTCTCATTAAGTCATGAAAGTGAAAAGTAAAAGTGCAAGTTGTCTGACTCTTTGCAACCCCATGGACTATACAGTCCACAGAATTCTCCAAGCCAGAATACTGGAGTGGGTAGCCTTTCCCTT
This sequence comes from Capricornis sumatraensis, assembly GCF_032405125.1. Lineage (NCBI taxonomy): Eukaryota > Metazoa > Chordata > Mammalia > Artiodactyla > Bovidae > Capricornis > Capricornis sumatraensis. The sequence goes on along the minus strand of NC_091071.1, from coordinate 120,178,363 downwards.
CTCCAGGGGATTGTACCAACCCAGGGATCAAACCCAGGTATCCTGCATTGTGGGGGATTCTTTACCAGCTGAGCCACAAGGGAAGCCCAAGAATACTGGAGTGGGTAGCCTATCCCTTCTCCAGTAGAGCTTCTGACCCAAGAATCGAACTGGGGTCTCCTGCATTGCAGGTGGATTCTTTACCAACTGAGAGATCATACATATTTTTAGATAATATTGTCAAAGACATTTTATTAATTGTGAATTTTGTGCATTGCAACATATTGTGGAGTGCAAAATCCTATTAACACATCTGCATTTCCATTTAGCATTAATTAAGTGAGTAAAACATGAATGCCATCTGAAAATTGTAGAAACTTGTAGTTGCTTTACCAGGCAATAACTGTGATTGAAGTTAGAATATTAGTATGTATTTACTTAATATTTCTTATACTATACCATCAAGGGCCTATAAATTGTGCCTTGGGAATTTCATATAGATTTGACTGACTGGTCTTGCCCATCCTTATTGCAATATTCCAATTGACCTATGTTCAAATATATTGGGTTGGCCTAAAACGTTGTTCAGGTTTTCATAAAATGTTATAGAAAAATCCAATCATATATCTCTGTATAAGCTATCTCCAACTTGAAATTCCTGTTCCCTTCCTATCTCCATCAAAGTTTAGGGTCTTCCAAGGTCCAGCTGACACCTTCTAATTATCTATAAACCTTTTTCATTGTTTTAGTTAACATAGATATCTTCCTTCTTTACTGGTCATTATATCTAATACTTTTCCCTCAGACCATCTCCCATTCAATCACATGTATTCATTAAACATATGAATTCTTATCTTATGTCAAGCTCAAAATTCTCTTGGATGATAATGTGAATATGACATGATATGCCTATGAAAGGGATAGCTATGTGTCATATGTTTAAATTTCTTCACTTAAACATTGTTTGAACATCTACAAATGCTTTGCATTCTTCTATTTAGAAGATAACAATAAATAAAATATAATATTTTACCTTCAAGAGTCTACACTCTAATGAGGGAGAAAAGCACATTAGCCTATGATCACAATATGGTGCAGTCAGTACTATAATTGAAATGCACTGTGATGTCAAGCAAAGAAGAGCATGCGATCCATTTGGGAAAGGTCAGGCCAAGAAAAGAAAAAGTGACACATAAGTTGAATCTTAAAGGAATCATAAGAGTAAGCCCAACCAGGGCTGACCAGGATAGGAAATTTCACCAACTGAGAAATAGATTCCTTGGGAGTTTTGTTTTTTAGTTAGTTTGTTTGTTTTCCTTCTTGTTATTAAGGGATATAAAACTCTCAGTGATCAAGAACCGTGGTGCATTTGAAATGGTAGCACAATGTTAATCTCAGTGGGAAATACTATTTACCATTTGGAAAATCAGTTTAGTTCAGTCACTCAGTCGTGTCTGACTCTTTGCAAGCCCATGAAGTGCAGCACACAAGGCCTCCCTGTCCATCACAGTCTCCTGATGTCCACCCAAGCCCATGCCCATTGAGTCGGTGATGCCATTCAACCATCTTATCCTCTGTCATCCCCTTCTCCTCCTGCCCTCAATCTTTTCCAGCATCAGGGTCTTTATTTTCTGAGTGAATGCATTAATGATTAATAAAAATGTTATTTAGATAAGAGACAAATATGCATTATTCAACACACATGACTTAGCTCTTTTGAAGACACAGCTAACAAAACTAAGATGTACTTCCAGTCCCTACATAGTATCTACGGAAATGAGCAAACATGGAAATGAGTAAACAAACAACAACCACAACAACTTTTACTTTCTGTTCCTCTATTGTCCCAACATATTGTACATAAAGAATGATCAAAGAAACTAAGAAATCAAGATTAGTTTTCCAGTTTAGTTCAGTTCAGTCACTCAGCTGTGTCTGACTCTTTGTGACCCAGCATGGACTGCTGCAGCATGCTGGGCTTCCCTGTCCATTAACTCCTGGAACCTACTCAAACTCATGTCCATCATGTCGGTGATGCCATTCAACCATCTCATCCTCTGTTGTCCCACCTTCAATCTTTCCCAACATCAGGGTCTTTTCCAAGGAGTTGGTTCTTCACATCAGGTGGCCAAGTACTGGAGTTTCAGCTTCAGCATCAGTCCTTCCAGTGAATATTCAGGACTGATTTCCTTTAGGATTGACTGGTTTGATCTCATTGCAGTCCAAGGGACTCTCAAGAGTCTTATCCAACACCACAGTTCAAAAGCATCAATTCTTCAGCACTCAGCTTTCTTTATAGTCCAACTGCCACATCCATACATGGCTACTAGAAAAACCATAGCTTTGACTACACGGACCTTTGTTGATAAAGTAATGTCTCTGCTTTTTAATATGCTGTCTAGGTTGGCCATTAGTTTTCCAAGTTCCTGGTTATTTAAAAAATTATTCTAGCCTTGATTTTAAGGGTTTTTTTTTCCTCTCTTTAGTAATCCCAGAGGTGAACTTGTTTCTTTGTAGAATAATAGTTTCCTGTTACCTGTGGGTTTTTTCTTGTGGGGTCAATTGCAGAGTAACCTTCTGAGGCTACATGGGGACAGAGAAACAAATCTATTCCTAAGTACACTTGACAGCAAAGAGCCTTGAAAAAAACTCCAAGATGAGAACATGTCCTAAAATACCTCACCATTATGTTACAGTCCTTTTGCTTTTCCTGTGTGGCTTCAGTTCCTGCCTCATGCTATGGAGTCAGGAAGCAGAGAGTCTGGTTCTGGCTAAGGGACTAATTACTTGTGTAGCACATGGCAAGGCACTTGAGCTTTCCAGGTTTCATCAAATCCTTATCTACAAAATGAGGAATGAGTTGCTCGGATTCTGATTATGAAATAATTTCTCTAAAAGATATTCCTAGTCTCCTCATTTCACTGTGTTCTCAGCCTGTCTCCATTGTTTAGGTGTTGAGGGCCATTATCCCATTTAATTCTTTAAAGCTCCTCTTAAATGTCTTTTCCTTTAGAAAGTAGATCAAGACCTTCTGTCCAATAAAATTTCCCTTCTTTCTGTCTCCACAAAAGTCTTTTGTATATAGCCATACTTGTGCTATAGTCCTATTACATTTTGTACCTTCAACCCTGTTATAAATCCCTTAGCCTAGAAATCTGACTCATCACATCTTGTATATCTATAACTTAGTAGCTTCTCAATAAATATTTCATATATGAACAAATGAATGGATATGATGTTATGTACACATAGAAAATATATTGCATACATTGTAACATCTGTCCAGTATAAGAAGAAATACTATGTTTCCAGTTCCATTCCATTTTCAACATTAGTATCATAATAAAGTATTAGGGTTAATTTAGGTAATTACTTTTTATTTATTTTTATTTTTACTTTATTTTACTTTACAATACTGTATTGGTTTTGCCAAACATTGACATGAATCCACCACGGGTGTACATGCTTTCCAAATTTCAGACTACACATAACATTAAATCTGTATGTAGGTCAGGAAGCAACAGCTAGAACCGGACATGAAACAATGGCTTCGTTCCAAATTGGGAAAGGAGTACATCAAGGCTGTATATTTTCACCCTGCCTATTTAACTTATATGCAGAGTACATCATGCAAAGTACTGGGCTGGATGAAGCACAAGCTGGAATCAAGATTGCTGGGAGAAATATCAATAACCTCAGATATGCAGATGACACTACCCTTATGGAAGAAAACAAAGAGGAACTAAAGATCCTCTTGATGAAAGTGAAAGAAGAGAGTGAAAAAAATGGCTTAAAACTCAACATTCAAAAAATGAAGATTATGGCATCTGGTCCTATCACTTCATGGTAAATAGATGGGGAAACAGTGGAAACAGTGACATACTTTATTTTCTTGGGCTCTGAAATTGCTACAGATGGTGACTGCAGCCATGAAATTAAAAGATGTTTGCTCCTTGGAAGAAAAACTATAGCCAACCTAGACAGCATAATAAAAAGCAGAGACATTATGTTGCTGACAAAGGTCCATCTAGTCAAAGCTACAAATTTTCCAGTAGCCATGTATGGATGTGAGAGTTGGACTATAAAGAAAGCTGAGCACCAAAGAGTTGAAGCTTTTGAACTGTGGTGTTGGAGAAGACTCTTGAGAGTCCCTCGGACTGCAAGGAGATCAAACCGGTCAATCCTAAAGAAAATCAGTCCTGAATATTCATTGAAAGGACTGATGTTGAAGCTCCAATACTTTGGCCACCTGATGCAAAAACCTGACACATTGGAAAAGACCCTGATGCTGGGAAAGATTGAAGGCAGGAGGAGAAGGGAACGACAGAGGATGTGATGGCTGGATGGCATAACTGACTCAATGGGCATGAGTTTGATCAAGCTCTAGGAGTTGATGATGGACAGGGCAGCCTAGCATGTTGCCGTCCATGGAGTCACAAAGAGTATGACACAAGGGAGCAACGGAATTGAACTGATACCTAACATGGGAATTGGTCAGAACTCTGAATAAAAATATCTTTATTATCAAATTTCATATCAAAATTATACCAGTTGTGCAAAATTCTATGGTTTAAACACAATTACAGTATGTCCCCTACATACAAATGAGTTCTGTTCTGAGAGCATGTTTATGAGTCCAATTTATTTGTTGAGTCCAACATAATTAGTTTAGGTATGAGACAAAATTGGCTTAACAGAGATATATTGTGCAAAGATGAGCTCGATAAAGGACAGAAATGGTATGGACCTAACAGAAGCAGAAGATATTAAGAAGAGGTGGCAAGAATACACAGGAAAACTGTACAAAAAAGATCTCCACAACCCAGATAACCACGATAGTGTGATCACTCATCTAGAGCCAGACATGCTGGAATGTGAAGTCAACTGGGCCTTAGAAAGCATCACTACAAACAAAGCTAGTGGAGGTGATGGAATTCCAGTGGAGCTATTTCAAATCCTGAAAGATGATGCTGTTAAAGTGCTGCACTCAATATGCCAGCAAATTTGGAAAACTCAGCAGTGGCCACAGGACTGGAAAAGGTCAGTTTTCTTTCCAATCCCAAAGAAAGGCAATGCCAAAGAATGCTCAAACTACCGCACAATTGCACTCATCTAACATGCTAGTAAAGTAATGCTCAACATTCTCTAAGCCAGGCTTCAGCAATACGTGAACCGTGAACTTCCTGATGTTCAAGCTGGTTTTAGAAAAGGCAGAGGAACCAGAGATCAAATTGCCAACATCCGCTGGATCATCAAAAAAGCAAGAGAGTTCCAGAAAAACATCTATTTCTGATTCATTGACTATGCCAAAGCCTTTGACTGTGTGGATCACAATAAACTGTGGAAAATTCTGAAAGAGATGGGAATACTAGAACACCTGACCTGCCTCTTGAAAAATCTGTATGCAGGTCAGGAAGCAACAGTTAGAACTGGACATGGAACAACAGACTGGTTCCAAATAGGAAAAGGAGTACGTCAAGGCTGTATATTGTCACCCTGTTTATTTAACTTCTATGCAGAGTACATCATGAGAAACGCTGGGCTGGAAGAAACACAAGCTGGAATCAAGATTGCCGGGAGAAATATCCATAACCTCAGATATGCAGATGACACGACCCTTCTGGCAGAAAGTGAAGAGGAACTAAAAAGCCTCTTGATGAAAGTGAAAGAGGAGAGCGAAAAAGTTGGCTTAAAGCTCAACATTCAGAAAACAAAGATCATGGCATCTGGTCCCATTACTTCATGGGAAATAGATGGGGAAACAGTGGAAACAGTGTCAGACTTTATTTTGGGGGGCTCCAAAAATCACTGCAGATGGTGACTGCAGCCATGAAATTAAAAGATGCTTACTCCTTGGAAGAAAAGTTATGACCAACCTAGATAGCATACTCAAAAGCAGAGACATTACTTTGCTGACTAAGGTCAGTCTAGTCAAGGCTATGGTTTTTCCAGTGGTCATGTATGGATGTGACAGTTGGACTATGAAGAAGGCTGAGAGCCAATGAATTGATGCTTTTGAACTGTGGTGTAGGAGAAGACTGTTGAGATTCCCTTGGACTGCAAGGAGATCCAACCAGTCCATTCTGAAGATCAGCCCCGGGATTTCTTTGGAAGGAATGATGCTGAAGCTGAAACTCCAGTACCTTGGCCACCTCATGCGAAGAGTTGACTCATTGGAAAAGACTCTGATGCTGGGAGGGATTGGGGGCAGGAGGAGAAGGGAACGACAGAGGATGAGATGGGTGGATCACATCACTGACTCTATGGACGTGAGTCTGAGTGAACTCCGGGAGTTGGTGATGGACAGGGAGGCCTGGCGTGCTGTGATTCATGGGGTCGCAAAGAGTCCGACACAACTGAGTGACTGAACTGAACTGAGAGCTATATTGTAGTAAGTTGATCATTGTTTCCACACAAATGTTACATTAAAAGCGAAGAAAATAAGGAAAACATTTTTAATCTTACAGTACAGTATCTTAGAAAGTACAGTACAGTACCAATTACATCACCTCTGCTTTTACACTGGCTTCCATACATCCTGGGCTTGAAATAAAGATACTGTAGTGCTATACTCTACACAGTACTATACAGTGAAGTACACAGAAGCATAGCCACTTGTAGGGGATGCACACAAGTGACCATGTTTGCTAGTTACTTGAACTAATTTGAATGATTGGATGTATAAACATACATACGCATCCTTGAAAGTTTGCAACTTGAAGGTTCACAAGGAGAGGACTTAGTGTACATATTTTATTTCTTTTCTAAGTTTTTGTTTTGGTTTTGGTTTTGATTTTATAGAAGACACCATGGATGATGAGGGAGAAGCAGCAAAGCTTTTTCATCTCTCATACACCCAGAAGAAGAGAGATCTCCCTTTTCTTGCCTCTTAAGTCCTGCTCATTATTCGGATCCCATCTCAGATGTCAATTCCATAGGGAATCTGTCTTTGACCTTCCAACTGTGGTAAAACATCCTCAAGTATCTCATGTCTCTTCTTTATAGAAATTTTCACACATGTCAGTTTACATATGTTTGTCTTGTTATTTGAGTTTTCTCTCTGCCCTACTGGTTTTTGAGTTCCATGAAAGTCTGTCTATTCATCATATATTCAAAAATAATTAAAATTACAAAATTAAGGGCAAGAAGAAACCAAATACTGACAGCTATTTATAAATAAAGAATGTAACCAAAAGTCAATCTAATTCATTTTCAGAAATCTAATTAAGAGAAAAAGTCAGTGGGACCACCAATTGGCTTTATGTCACAAAAGCCAGATGTGCCCAGTGACACTGCATTGAATTATGCTGATGTTTTAAATAAAGTATATTGCTAGAAATTTTGAGGCATTGTAAAGATAATAGATCAGGAGCTGATTGTTATGGAATAGATAGTTTTCTGTGCTTAAAAGTCTCACAAGAAGAAAGATATATCATGTCATGGTTGGGGGGGATGCTGGAAGCAATTGGGGAATTTCCAGAGTTGCTTCTGAGGCAGATAGAATAGGAAGATTTATGGGCAAGAGCCTTTATTGTAATTTCCATGGCAGGGTAAGGTAAACAGATGAGATAAGATAAGAAAACTCAGGATCAACTAATTTGGATTAATGGCACAGGCTCTCTGGCCATAAGGGTTGCCTCAAGTTGTCTGGTACCTGGCCCTAGGTGATCAGTTCAGGTGGATAGTGACTGGAGTTTGAGAGTCTAACAGAGGAGGTCGTTGGGGATATGGAGTCCAGGTTGAATGCTTTTATTTGAAAATCATGCCCTCTTGTGGAAGGCTCCTCCAAAAGAGAAAGGGAGCCCTAAAGGGAGCCAAGCCAGGTGACTTAATATAACATCAGGTTTTCCCTGAACATGTGTGTCTGGAATATGCTTGTACAGCAGATGCTAGAGCATCTAGTTGACAAACTAGAGATATGGTTCATATCCTATTGTTCACTAGGAATGAAGCAGTTGGTTGAAGGACTACTGAGACATAATACTCAGATTCAATCAACTGAAAGTCTCCCTTTATATTTTCATGACAGTCGTGGAAAGCACTTACAATTTTTCATTTATATTTTTTAAAACATTCACAAAATTATATATGGTGAAGAAAAGAAACATAATTATATTTTGATTTCTTTACCTTATTTAGTTTTTATAATATTACTATGACATATAAAATCAGTTTTGCAAATGAAGACACTAAAACTCAGTATAATTAAATGATGTACCCCAATTCATATGGTAAGCAGTAACAAGAGTCTAGCAAGAAAATCTGACTTTCCATAGCATTCTACCTCCTACATTCTGGTGTTGCAACCAAAAGAGCAACATCCTCTGCCTTCCATGAGTAGTATGTTTAGAGTGCTATCTTAGGTGAAAGAGAGGATTCAAAGGAATTTAAAATAAAAATTTCATTCACAAAGAAAATAGAGCCCATATGGAGGACAAGGTATATATGTGACTTTTATTGCTAAATCATCTGATTTTTTTCCACATATTGTAGAGTAAAGCTATATATCATCATGAATTAATGTTCAGAATGTCTTTCTGTTTTAGAAATATGATTAAATGATGATTGGAGAAAGAGGTATAACTTTAAGCACATAAATTATCTCTCATCTGGACAAGGAAACAAATAAAGATTAATAAAAGAATAAATCATCTGCATGAGAAATGAACAGGTACTGGAGCCAGGGAGTTAAGAGAGAAGGTTAAAACATGGAAGGAGAGAAGAGGACATGCAAAAAATCTATAGTCCAAATTTAGGAAGTGAGACTGGATTTTTACTCATAAAATGACTGATATTTACTTTAAATTTTTTGGCATTGCTGCAGTATAATTTCTTATATTCAGAACTAAAAAGAAGGACTGATTGGAAAGGGGCCACTGGGGAACCTAACCTTGACCTGACACTCAAGTTCTGGATCCAGCAGAAACAAAACTCAGAACAGGATGAATGTGGAAACAGAAACTTATTAGGAACTATGAAAATGAGGGAAACTTTCCTAGTACCTAGAATGGTAAAGAATCTGCCTGCAATGCAGGAGACGTGGGTTCAATACCTGGGTTCGGAAGATCTCCTGGAGAAGGAAATGGCAACCCACTCTCGTATTCTGGCCTGGAGAATCCCACAGACAGAGTCTAGTGGGCTACAGTCCATGGGGTCCCAAACAGTTGGACACAACTGAACATAACACACATGAAAACTAGGAACTTTTCTACAGTGTATGGAATGGGGATATTAACATCAGAGTTACCTTATTTCACTATAACCTGAGCAATACATTCCAACAGTTCTACGATGAATTTTAAACGCTTTTCAGATGAATTAAGTCTTCAGTTGCCCTCTGTATTGCTGAATTTCCCCAAAATCGAAGTGCTAGATGAAAGTGAATAGTAATAGTACAATATAAAATTTCAGGTCATCTCAGCAGTCCATCCTCATTCATGGTCTATGAATATTTTGATCCTCCTTCACTAATGGAAATATTAGATGTAAGGAAAATCTTCACAGTTATTTCTCACAGACTAGAGGCTCTGCCTGGAGAAGACAATGGCAACCCACTCCATTACCCTTGCCTGGAGAATCCCACGGACGGAAGAGCCTGGTAGGCTATAGTCCATGGGGTCGCTAAGAGTTGGGCAGGATTGAGCGACTTCACTTTGACTTTTCACTTTCATGCACTGGAGAAGGAAATGGCAACCCACTCCAGTGTTCTTGCCTGGAGAATCCCAGGGACAGAAGAGCCTGTTGGGCTGCCATCTATGGGGTGGCACAGAGTCTAACATGACTGAGCAGTAGCAGCAGCAGAGACTCTGCCAGACCAGGCTGCTTCCTGAGGATAACAGAGGTATCTTAGTCACTGCTGAGTTCTCATTGCAGAGCAGAATGGCAGGTGCCTGGCAGAAAAGAGAGGTGGTGAGAAAGAAAATAAAATTCCTTCTGATTGACACACAAAACTTAATCTTCTTTTTCGGCACTTTTATTTAAAATATTATTTTAAAACTTATTTAGGGAGAGGCCAGAATCTGTTTTTTAAAGCTGTTTTTGCTGTTTTTAATTTAATTAAATAAAAGATTGCAATTGTTTACTACTGTAATTGCAAAATTTCACAACCTAGCCCTTGTTAGTGCATGAAGGGGGCTGTCAGTAATTATGCAGTATTCATTTCATCAAGCAGTCTCAGCATTAGAAACAAAATGTTATTTTATAAATGCTACTATTTTCAGTGACTGCAGCCACAAAATTAAAAGATGCTTGCTCCTTGGAAGAAAAGCTATGACAAACCTAGACAGAGTATTAAAAGGTGGAGACATCACTTTACTGACAAGGTATGCATAGCCAGTTATGTATATTTTAGTAGTCATGTACAGATGTGAGAGTTGGACCATAGGAAGGCTGAGTACTGAAGAACTGATGCTTTTGAATTGTGGTGCTGGAGAACACTTTTGAGAGTCGCTGCTAGGTGATAAAACCAGTGAGTCCTAAAGGAAATCAACCTTGAATATTGACTGGAAGGACTGATGCTAAAGTTCCAGTACTTTGGTCACCTGATTCAAAGAGCCGACTCATTCAAAAGACCCTGATACTGGGAAAGATTGAGGGCAAGAGGAGAAGGGGGCGACAGAGAATGAGATGGTTGGATGGCATCACTAACTTGATGGACATAAAAGTTTGAGCTAACTCTGGGAGATAGTGAAGGGCAGGAAAACCCGGTATGCTGCAGTCCACAGGATCACAAAGTGTTGTACACAACTTAGAGACTGATCAAGAAAAACAATTAACAGAGCAGGAGGTTAGAATAACAGAGACAGAAAACTGTTATTTATTGACTATTGTGAAATGAAAATATCTCCTGCCATCTTAATAAAGAAGAAATGTCACAGACATCAGTGATTTCTGGCTTCCAAATGTGAAAGAAAGAAAGAAAGTGAAGTTGCTCAGTCATGTGCAACTCTTTGTGACCCCATGGACGGTAGCCTACCAGGCTTCTCCGTCTATGGGATTTTCCAGGTAAGAGGACTGGAATGGGTTGCCCTTTCCTTCTCCAGGGGATCTTCCTGACCCAGGGATCAAATCCATGTCTCCTGCATTGCAGGCAGATGCTTTACCTTCTGAGCCACCAGGGAATGAGGGATCCCTGTGATCCAGCAGATGCTGCTAGCCCCCACAGTGATTGTTGAGGGGCTGGGGGAATGCAAGAAGCAAGGCCTACACGGAAACAGGATTTGCCCCAGATAGTGCTTATGAAAGGAATGAATTCAATGTGCCTAGAGGCTTGCATCTCCCCTACAGAGAATGCTAAATTCTTTATCTTGATACCTAATCTTTGATGTTCAGACTGCCTGCTCCCTTTGTCGCAGCCTTGCATATAGCCTGACTTCCCATGCCCCTTTCTTTGAGGAGTTTTCTCAGAGCCACTGAGATGCTGTCTCTTAGGCTTAGAGTCCTAAACATTCCCACCAAATAAAATAACTCTCTACTTTGGTTGTGACTATATTTTTTAGTCAACACTGTTGACCCCATACAGACCTCTTTTTTTAAATACTAAATATTTTAAATGCATCTTCATTATGTTTATCGAAAATGAGTCTATGTTGGATATTCATAATGGTACTATATTTCTTATTTCCTTGACTTCTCATATAATTTTTTGGTCTCTTTTTCAGATGAGGAAACTAAAGACCGATGCAGTTAAATTTAGTTCAGTTTAGTCACTCAGTTCTGTCTGACTCTTTGTGACCCCATGAACTACAGCATGCCAGGCTTCCCTGTCTATCACCAACTCCCAGAGCTTGCTCAAGCTCATCTCCATTGAGTCAGTGATGCCATAAAACCATCTCATCCTGTGTCGTTCCCTTCTCCTCCTGCCTTCAATCTTTCCCAGTATCAGAGTTCTTTCCAATGAGTCAGTTCTTCACATCAGGTGGCCAAAATATTGGGGTTTCAGCTTCAGCATCAGTCCTTCCAATGAATAATTAGTAGGAAGTAAATTTGGAGTCTTAACCAAATCTATTGAATTTGAAAACAATTATAATATAGCTAGAATTTTACTGAGACCTTCCTTTCTGTCAAGCACATTTCTAAGTATTTTATTGAATTATTCATTGGTCTTTTGAAAAAATTCCTTTGACCTAATTACTATTGATATGCACCTAACTTACAGGTGAAGAAAATAAGGTACAGAGAAAGGAAGCAACATTTCCAAGGCCACACATTAGGTCAGGGAGTCAATCTCAGTCTGATTTCACAACTAAAAATCAAGCAACACTGACTTCTTGAGGAAAGAGGTTAGCTTTAATATGTTACATTGTGAAGGCTTTTCTGCCCATCAGTTCAGTTCAGTCATGTCCAACTCTTTGCAACCCCATGGACTGCAGCACACCAGGCCCTCCTGTCTGTCACCAACTCCCGGAGCTTGCTCAAACTCATGTCCATTGAGTCAGTGATTCCATCCAACCATCTAGTCCTCTGTCACCCCCTTTTCCTCCTGTCTTCAATCTTTCGCAGCATCAGGATCTTTTCTAATGAGTCAGGTCTTCACATCAGGTGGCCAAAGTATTGGAGCTTCAGCTTCAGCATCAGCCCTTCCAATGAATATTCAGGACTGATTTCCTTTAAGATTGACTGGTTTGATCTCCTTTCTGCCCGGAAATCTCTCCAAACCTATGTTGTTTGTAATCCCCAAAACTGAATGATTAGATTTTTGTACTTGTTTTTCTTCTTAAAACATGAAAGTGTTTTCAAGAGCTAGGTACTAACAAGAACTATGCCTCTAATGAATTAGCAAATAAGATCTCAGGTATACAGGAAGGAAGACAGATGATAATGTGAAACCTGTCCAAGAACACTGCAAAGCAAAGCAGTATCTACAAGCTTAAATTTACATCAAAATTATATCTTATTTTCATGAGAATTTTGGCATAGGTGATGAGGGTAAGCAAGGACAGTGTTGAGGGGAGAAGGACTTTCTGTAACAATGAGGGATGCCAAAGACTGCAGAGAGATGTGGATCAAATCAAGAAATCCATTTACAGTAATTGTGATGGGTGAGGTAGGATAGAAAGGGATAAGGACCATGCTGTTTCTCTAAAGATTTTTCTAAAATCAAAATAAATAAGAGCAAGGGGCAAAAACCATGATGTCTTTGTTTTGGACATCACTTCAATCAGCCATCTTTACAACTTTGACTTATTTTCTGAAGCAGACAAAAAGCTGGATTGCTAAGGTCCTTTCCACAATAGCCTAATCAGTACACTGCAAGTGTCATTTTAGTTAAGTATCAACTGTAAAGGGAGTCCTATAATTTTCTTTATTAATACACAAAGAAATAGGCAGAGTAAGTTTAAAATCTCTGCTTGAAGGATGGTAGAACTGAGTAAATAGTGGAACAATTCTGTTAATACTTGAATTTTTCCCATGAGTTTAATTTTAAAGCTTTTACACAAAGACCCTTTAAACTATAAACACTGAAAAATGTATCTTTATGTAACATTATTATTCCTACAGAGCTACCTACATAAGCCCAGAATGGAGCAAGAGAGAGCAGGGTTTGTGTTGAGCCTTTTTCACATTAAAGGGTTTCAGAATGATTTTGGGAATTGTCAATTTAGAGTTTAAGTCTTTAACTACAGAGAAACAGGATGAGCTGTCAAGGAATTGAATCAGGCATGGATGCCAAGAAGTGATTGTACAGATGGAATTCAATATATACAATCCAATACATATTACCTGACCATCTAGAAAAAACTGTTTTGCACTGCACCAGATACAGAGGAGAGAAGGTCGGACAATCCATCAAGAGACAGTATTAGAGCCCAGCCTGTCACTTGCTACCCTCTTCTTGATACATTCAGAATACACATTCTCCCCACCCCCTGCAACTAATCACATGCACAGCCTTCACATTTCTTTTTTATTTCTCTCTCTTCTTAAAATACAAGTCTAGACTAGTGGGCTTAAATTTAAGACTTGTAAGTTAAATCTAGTTCACTGAATTTATTTAGCTGATACACAGTTTGATTGTTTCAGTTGGAATGCTATTAAGTGGGAAAACCATTCTTCATTTATAATATCATCCTATAGTTCAATTATGTTTTTTCTTTCTTTTTAAATTTTAACTGAAGGCTAATTGCTTTACAATATTGCAGTGGCTTTTGCCATACATTGACATGAATCAACCACGGGTGTACATGTGTCTCCCTGTTCCGAACTCCCCTCCTCCCTCCCTCCCCATCCCAACCCTCCGAGTTGTCCTAGTGCTCCTGCACTGAGTGCCCTGTTTCATGCAGTGAACTTGGAATGGTCATCTATTTCACAAATGGTAATATACATGTTTCAGTGCTATTCTCTCAAATCAACATACCCTCACCATCTCTCACAGAGTCCAAAAGTCTATTCTTTATATCTGTATCTTTTTCCCTGTCTTGCATATAAGGTCGTCGTTACCATCTTTCTAAATTTCATATATATGCATTAATATACTGTATTGTTATTCTTCTTTCTGACTTACTTCACTCTGTATATTAGACTCCAGTTTCATCTACCTCATTAAAACGGACTCAAACGCACACTTTTCAATAGCTGAGTAATATTCTATTGTGTGTATGTATCACAGCTTTCTTATCCACTTGTCTGCCAATGGACATCTAGGTTGCTTCCATGTCTTAGCTATTGTAAACAGTGCTGTGATGAACACTGGGGTACACGTGTCTCTTTCAATTCTGGTTTCCTCAGTGTATACGCCCAGCAGTGGGATTGCTAGGTCTTATGGCAGTTCTATTTCCAGTTTTTTAAAGGAACCTCTTCATTGTTCTTCATAATGGCTGTACTAGTTTGCATTCCTACCAACATTGTTAGAGGGTTCTCTTCTGCACACCCTCTCCAGCATTTATTATTTGTAGACTTTTGGATAGCAACCATTCTGACCAGTGTGAGACAGTACCTCATTGTGGTTTTGATTTGTGTTTCTCTGATAAAGAGTGATGTTGAGCATCTTTTCATGTGCTTGTTAGTGATCTATATGTCTTCTTTGGAGAAATGTCTGTTTAGTTCTTTGGCCCATTTTTTAATTGGGTCATTTATTTTTCTGGTATTGAGCTGCATGAGCTGCTTGCATATATTTGAGATTAATTCTTTGTCAGTTGCTTCATTTGCTATTACTTTCTCCCATTCTAAAGGCGGTCTTTTCATCTTGCTTCATTGTGCAAAAGCTTTTAAGTGCCATTTGTTTATTTTTGATTTTATTTCCATTATTTTAGAGGAGCCTGCTGTGATATATGTCAGAGAGTGTTCTGCCTGTGTTTTCCTCTAGGAGTTTTATAGTTTCTGGTCTTATATTTAGATCTTTAATCCATTTTGAGTTTATTTTTGTGTGGAGTGTTAGTAAGTGCTCTAGTTTCATTCTTTTACAGGTGGTTGACCAGTTTTCCCAACACCATTCATTAAAGAGATTGTCTTTTCTCCATTATATATTTTTGCCTCCTTTGTCAAAGATAAGGTGTCCATAGATGTCTGGATATATCTCTGGGCTTTCTAATTTGTTCCATTGATCTGTAAAATGTCTTTGTGCCAGTACCATACTGTCTGGATGACTGTAGCTTTGAAGTAAATCCTGAAATCAGACAGATTGATTCCTCCAGTTTCATTCTTTTTTCTCAAGGTTGCTTTGGCTATTTGCCATTTTTTTGTATTTCCATACAAATTTTGAAATTATTTGTTCTAGTTCTCTGAAAAATACTGTTGGTCGCTAGATGGGGATTGCACTGAATCTATAGACTTCCTTGGGTAGTATACTATTTTCACTATATTGATTCTTCCAGTCCATGAACATGGTATAGTTCTCCATCTATTTGTCTCCTTTTTGATTTCTTTCATCAATGTTTTATAGTTTTCTGTATATACGTTTTTTGTTTCTTTAGATAAAGAAACAAATACTTAATCCTAAGTATTTTATTCTTTTCATTACAGTGGTGAATGAGAATGTTTCCTTAATTTCTCTTTCTATTTTCTCATCCTTAGTGTATAGGAATGCAAGGGATTTCTGTGTTTGATTGTGTTTTATCACCTAATCCCTGAAGGTGAGTGTGCAACTCAATAGACTGTCAACTCCTTTATATTAGTTACATTTTCAGATTTCAAGCTTATCATCTTAACTGTTCTTTACTGTACTTCTCATTGCATTAAGTAAATTCTATTGGATGTGGGTCCACTATCATCATCTGTTCAATTCAGTTCAGTCACTCAGTCATGTCCAACTCTTTGTGACCCCATGGACTGAAGCACGCCAGGCCTCTTTGTCCATCATCAACTCCTGGAGTATACTCAGAGTCATGTCCATTGAGTCAGTGATGCTATCCAACCATCTCATCCTCTATTGTCCCCTTCTCCTCTTGCCTTCAACCTTTCTCAGGGTTAGAGTATTTTCCAATGAGTCAGTTCTTCACATCAGTGGCCAAAGTATTGGAGTTTCAGGTTCAGATCAGTCCTTTCGATGAATATTCAGGACTGATTTCCTTTAGCATTGACTGATTTGATCTCCTTGCAGTCCAACGGACTCTCAAAAGTCTTATCCAACACCACAGTTCAAAAGCATCAATTCTTTGATACTTAGTGCTCTTTATGTTCCAACTCTCACATCCATACATGACTACTAGAAAAACCATAGCCTTGACTAGATGGACCTTTGTTGGCAAAGTAATGTCTCTGCTTTTTAATATGCTGTCTAGGTTTCTAAGCCTTGGGTTAATCTCAATGGGACTGCTTAAGATTGTCTCATGCTTTATTTTGGACTTGTATCCTGCGTGGAACTATATATGTGCTTTTTAAATATTTTCCTTCTCATATATACATTCCCAAAAATTTTAAGTCTACTTTTTCTTATTGACTTATGTGTTGAATTGTATTCCTCTAACTACAGTTTCTTGTCCCATGTTTCTGCAGAATTTCCATTCTCCTGAAGTGTTCATACTTTTCTGTGGAATTTCCAAGCCTAAAATGCAGGTTGTGCTGCCTTAACTTATTTAAGTTCCCAGTCAAGAGAAATAGGAAACAGGCCATTTGGAGCCCCACTGAAAGTTTAGACTTTTGCAAATAAGTCAGTCTTTGATCCTTGTTGTCTAAGGGAGGGAACCAGGAACTAGGCTGTCAAGGAGGGTATGTTAAAGGGTAAGTAAAAATGCCACAGAATTTTATTTTTTTTGGATGCAACTTTTATTGATGAAGCATTTGCAGGGTAGTTGTATTCTTTAACTGATTTCCAAAGCTGCTATAAAGTTATTTTCAACAGTCTCTAGTTGTTTTCATTTGTTGCTATTTTTTTTTTTTTTTTATGACTTATTTGGAGATTAAGGGATTGAGGCTTCCTAGTCTGACATCTTGTAGGTATCACACTGTAGTTTCATTTAAAATAAATGCTTATGCAGCAAAAATGTCAGCTGTTGTTGTTTAGTGGCTAAGTCATGTCTGACTCTTTGCGACCCCTAGGACTGCAACACTCCAGGATTTTGTGTCCTCCAATATTTCCCGGAGTTTGCTCAAGTTCATGTCCATTGAGACAGTGATGCTACCTAACCATTCCATCCTCTGTTGCCTTCTTCTCCTTTGCCTTCAATCTTTTCCAACATCAGGGTCTTTTCCAGTGAGTCAGCTCTGTGCATCAGGTGGCCAAAATATTGGAGCTTCAGCTTCAGAATCGGTTCTTCAGATGAACACTCAGGGTTGATTTCTTTTAAGATTGACTCATTTGATCTCGTTGCAGTCCAAGGGTCTCGAAAGAGTCTTCTCTAGCATCACAATAGGAAACCATTAATTCTTTGGCACTCAGTCATTTTGGATGTGGTCCAACTCTCACATCTGTACATGACTACTGGAAAAACTATAGCTTTGGCTATACCAACATTTGTCAGTAAAGTGATGTCTTTGTTTTTTATTACACTGTCTAGTTTTTTTAAGAGTTCCTTCCAAGAAGCAAATGGCTTCTAATTTCATGGCTGCAGTAATCATTTGCAGTGATTTTGAAAGCCAAGAAAAGAAAATCTATCAATGCTTCTACTTTTTCTCTCATTTGCCATGAAGTGATGGGGCCAGATGCCATGATCTTATTATGTTTTTAAAAAAAACAGCTTTTTTTACTCTCCTCTTTCAACTCTTATCAAAAAGTTCTTTAGTTCCTCTTTGTTTCTGCCATTAGAGTGGTATCATTTGCATATATGAAGTTGTTGCTGCTTTTCCCAGCAATTTTGATTCCAGCATGTCACACATCCAGCAGAGCATTTCACATGATGAACTCTATATATAAGTTAAATAAACAGGATGACAGTATGCAGGCTTGTTATACTCTTTTGCCATCTGTGAACCAGTCTGATGTTCCATGTAAGGTTCTAACTCTTGCTTCTTGACTCACATACAAGCTTTTCAGAAGACAGGTAAAATGGTCTGGCATTTCCATCTTTTTAAGAATTTTCCACAATTTGTTATGATCCACGTGGTCAAAGACTTTCTCATAGTCAATGAAGCAGAAGTAGATGTTTCTCTGGAATTCCCCGCTTTCTCTATGATCCAACAATGTTGGCAATTTGATCTCTGGTAACTCTTCCTTTAAAAGCCAGCTTGTACATTTGGAAGTTTTCAGTACATTTACAGATGTAGCCTAGCTTGAAGGACTTTGAACATGATGTTACTATGTCAAGAAGCAATAGTTAGAACCAAACATGGAACAACAGACTGGTTCCAAATAGGAAAAGAAGTACATCAAGGCTGCAATTTTTCATTCTGCTTATTTAACTTATATGCAGAGCATATATTGCAAAATACTAGGCTGGAAGCAGCACAAGCTGGAATCAAGATTGCCAGGAGAAATGTCAATAACCTCAGATATGCAGATGACACCACCCTTCTGGCCAAAAGTGAATAGGAACTGAAGAGCCTCTGGATGAAAGTGAAAGAGGAGACTGAAAAAGCTGGCTTAAAACTCAACATTCAAAAAACAAAGATCATGGAATCCAGTCCCATCATTTCATAGTAAATAAATGGGAAAACAGTGGAAACAGTGACAGATTTTATTTTCTTTGGGCTCCAAAATCACTACAAATGGTGACTGCAACCATGAAATTAAAAGACACATGCTCCTTGGAAGAAAAGCTATGACTAACCTAGACAGCATATTAAAAAGCAGAGACATTACTCTGCTGACAAAGGTCTGTCTAATCAGAGCTATGGTTTTTCCAGTAGTCATGTATGGATGTGACTGTAAAGAAAGCTGAGCACTGAAGAATTAATACTTTTGAACTGTGGTGTTTGATAAGACTCTTGAGAGTCCCTCGGACTGTGAGGAGATCCAACCTGTCTATCCTAAAGGAAATCAGTCCTGAATATTCATTGGAAGGACTGATGATGAAGCTGAAGCTTCAGTACTTTGGACACCTGATGAGAACTGACTCATTGGAAAATACCCTGGTGCTGGGAAAGATTGAAGGCAGGAGAAGAAGGGGATGACAGAGGACTAGATGGTTGGATGGAATCACCGACTCAATGGACATGAGTTTGAGCAAGGTCTAGGAGTTGGTGATGGACAAGGAAGTCTGGAGTGCTGCAGTCCATAGGGTCACAAATAGTCAGACATGACTCAGTGACTGAACTGAACTTACTAGCATGGGAAATGAGAGAAATTATCTAGTAGTTTGAACATTGTTTGGCACTGTTCTTCTTTGAGGTTGAAATGAAAACTGACCTTTTCCAGTCCTGTCCCACTGATGAGTTTTCAAAATTTGCTGGCAGACTGAGTGCATCACTTTCACAGCATCATCTTTTAGGGCTTAATAACTCAGTTGAATTACATCACCTCCACTAGCTTTTTCCTTTGCAATGGTTCATAAAGCCCCCTTGATTTCACACTCCAGGATATCTGGCTCTAGATGAGTTATCTCACCATCACAGTTAGCCTAGTCATTAAGACATTTTTGGTACAGTTTTCTGTGTATTTTTGCCACTTATTCTTAATTTCTTCTGCTTTTGTTATGTCCTTAACATTTCTGTTAAGGAATCATGTCCATCCTTGTATGAAATGTTCCCTTGATATCTCCACTTTTCTTGAAGAGGTCTCTAGTCTTTCCCATTTTATTGTTTTCTTCTATTTCTTTGTATTGTTCATTGAAGGTTTTCTTATCTCTCCTTGCTATTCTCTGGAACTCTGCATACAGTTGGGTATATCGGTCCCCTTCTCCCTTGCTTTTTACTTCTCTTCTTTCCTCAATTATTTTTTATAGCTTTCTCAGACAAGTGCTTTGCTTCTTGCATTTCTTTTTCTTTGGGATAATCTTGGTCAACATCTTCTGTACAATGTTAAGAACCTCTGTCCATATTTCTTTAGGCACTCTCTCTACCAGATCACATCCCTTGAATCTATTCATCACCTCCACTGTATAATCATAAGGGATTTGATTTAAGTCATGACTGAATGGCTTAGTGATTTTTCCTACTTTTTAAATTTAAGCCCAAATTTGTGGTAAGGAGTTGATGATCTGAGCCACAGTCAACTCCTGGTCTTGTTTTTACTGACTATATGGAATGTCTTCATCTACTGCTGCAAAAAATAAAATCAATCTAATTTCTGTATTGATCATTTGGTGATGTCTATGTGTAGAGTCATCTCCTGTGTTTTTGGAAAAGGGTGTTTGCTATGACTAGTTTGTTCTCCTGCCAAAATTCTGCTAGCCTTTTCCCTGTTTCATTTTGTACTCCATGGCCAAACTTGCTTGTTACTCTAGTTATCTATTGACTTCCTACTTTTGCTTTCCAATCCCCTATGATGAAAAGGACATCATTTTTTTTTTTTGGTATTAGTCCTAGAAAGTCTTATAGATCTTCATAGAACTGGTCAACTTCAAATTTTCAGCATCAGTGATTGGGGCATAGATTTGAATCTAGAATTCAGCATGTATTCTGATGTTGAATGCTTGCCTTGGAAATGAACCAAGATCATTCTGTTATTTTTGAGATTCCACCCAGGTACTGAATTTTGGACTCTCTTGTTGCCTCTTGGGGCTACTCCATTTCTTCTAAGGGATTCTTGCCCACAGTAGTAGATATAATGGTCATCTGAGTTAAATTCACCTGTTCCTGTCCATTTTAGTTCACTGATTCCTAAACCATTCCCAAACTGTCTATATTCATTCTTGCCATTTCCTGCTTGACCACATCTAATTTACCTTGATTTCATGGACCTAACTTTCCAGGGTCCTACAGAATTGTTAATTACAGTATTGGACATTATTTTCACCACCATACACATCCATAAACAAGCAGTGTTTCTGCTTTAGCCCAGTGACTTCATTCTTTCTCCAAGGTCAGTGCCCTTGACCTTGCCCTCCTTCTTCCCCAGTAGCCTGTTGGACACCTCTGTTCTGGGGGAACTCATCCTTAGGTGTCATATCTTTTTGCCTTTTTGTACTGTTCATGGGATTCTCACAGCTAGTATACTGGAGTGATTGGCCATTCCTTCCTCCAGTGGATCATGTTTTGTCAGAACTTTCAGCATGACACATCCATCCTGGGTGACCCGCATGGCATGGCTCATAGTTTCATTGAGTCATGCAATCTCTTTGCCATGACAAGGCTGTGATCCATGAAGGGAGAAAAATGTCATACCTGCAAGAATAAAATCTCAACTTATTAAAAACTGTTTTTTCAGTTAACAAAGGGAAACAGTAATATTGTAAGAAAGTCATACATTGTTGAATTCTTAAGGAAGAGAGATATAAGAATTGGTAGATAGATTAGGACTTCAATATGAACCCAGAGAAGGCTTCAGGGAGGAGCTTTGAAGAGTGAGAAGGATTTTTATTGGCAGAATCTCAGAATATATCTTCTGTTTAAAACAAATTGAAAATACCTAGAAGAAACCAGGGTAAATCTAATATTAAAGGAAATATTTGGCTAAAAATATGTGTCTTATAAATGAACATGCATGCTTGTGTGCTCAGTCACTTCAGTCATGTCTGACTCTTTGTGACTCCATGGACAATAGCCTGCCAGGCTTCTCTGTCCTTGGGATTTTCCAGGAAAGAATATTGGGGTGGTTGCCATGCTCTCCTCCATGGGATCTTCCCAAACTTCAGATTGAACCTGAAGCTCTTCTGTCCTAGGAAGCCCCAAAATGAGCATATATGAACATTATTATATGCCTTAACAGCCTTCAGATATTTACTTAAACCTTATAGAACGTTTTGAAGTAGGTACTATCTTCTTTTTACACTTGAAAAGCTAAATTGCAGAGTCCTTAAGTGTGTGCTCAAAATTACACAGTAAACATGGGGACACTGAAATTTGAAACCAGGGGTCCAGGTGCTTTATACCTCACAATTATTGCAACAACTCTATAACATAGGCACTCCTTGCATACATTTTTTCACATGAAAATTGATGATTAATTTTTCCAAAACCACATGACCAAAGAATGGGATTTTTTTGGTTTGTGACCAGAGCTCCTATGCCTTATCACTATTGGCCAAATACACTAGAAAAGATGATTGGCAACTTTATGAATCTATGATTGTGAGGGAAAGAAGATTCAACCTTGTTCTATTTTTAATGAAGACTTAAATTTTATTTTGAATGGGCATTAATTGGTCGCTGGTTTAAGGAAATTAATTTGACAGGATATTGGGGAAGAAGATCTTGGACTTGGGGAAGTCCATCCTAAAGGAATATTCATAGGAAGGACTGATGCTGAAGCAGAAACTCTAATACTTTGGCCATCTGATGTGAAGAACTGATTCATTTGAAAAGACCATGATGCTGGAAAAGATTGAAGGCAGGAGGAGAAGGGGATGACAGAGGATGAGATGGCTAGATGGCATCACCAACTCAATGGACATGAGTTTGAGTAAACTCCTGGAGTTGGTGATTGACAGAGGTCTGGCATGCTGCATTCCATGGGGTCGCAAATAGTCGGACATGATTGAGCCACTGAACTGAACTGAACTGAACTGAAGAAGAATGGATACTTGTTAGAAGGCCATCACTCTAAGGGTAACCCTTGTAAAAAGAGGTCCAGAAGAAGGTTATAGCAAAGGGATTGGAGGACAAAAGGGAAATACATTTCCTCTCTTCTACACAGGCCCTTCTACATAGCACCGAAGAGCCTTGAAAAAATGGCATAAGTTGAATAAAGAATACAAGGGAGAAAAAGGATGAACAATATATTGAAGCTTTTCTTTCAGGTTATTAGCCTATATATGAATGACATTCTGATAAATACTATGCTGAGAATTATCTTTGTACACTCATTATTAAGTGAACAAAGAAGTATAAGACACTCAAAATTCTTGCCCTCTTTTCTTCTCTCTCTCTCTCTTTTTTTTTTTGTCTTTCATTTTCTTCCATGGCTCTTTCCTTTCTCCCTTCTTTCACTTCTCATTTGCTTAATTTTGCTCCTTCTCTTTTTCTTGTTTTCCTTTCTTCCCTTCTTTTTCTTTCTTTCTTCCTAAACAATATATATGATATATATATTTAATTATATATGTTAAATTAAAGATATATTTAATGTATATTTATATTTAAATATTTATGTATATTAATATACCTATACAGCCACAAAATCAGATGTTTGCTTCTTGGCAGAAAAGCGATGATAAACCTAGTCAGTGTGTTGAAAAGCAGAGACATTACTCTGCCAACAGATGTCCATATAGTCAAGGCGATGGTCTTCCCAGTGTTCATGTATGGTTGTAAATATTGGACTGTAAAAAAGGCAGAATACTGAAGAATTGATGCCTTTGAACTGTGGTGCTGGAGAAGACTCCTGAGATTCCCTTGGACAGCAGGGATATCAAACCAGTCAATCTTAAGGGAGATCAACCCTGAATATTCATTGGAAGGACTGACGCTGAAGCTGAAACTCCAGTATTTTGGTCACCTGATGTGAACAGATGACTCATTAGAAAAATCCCTGATGCTGGGAAAGATCAAGGGCAGAAGGAAAAGAGGAAGTAAGAGGATGAGATGGATGGATGGAAGCACTGATGTAATGAACATGAACTTGGGCAAACTGCAGGAAATGGTGAGGGACAGGGAGGCTCGGTGTGCTGCAGTCCATGGGATGGCAAAGAGTCAGACTCAACTGGGTGACTGAACAGCAACAACAACAATATTAATGTGTGTGTGCTATGTCACTTCAGTTGTGTCCAACTCATTGTGAACTTATGGATTGCAGCCAGCCAGGCTCTCTGTCCATGGCACTCTGGGCAAGAATACTGGAGTGGGTTCCAATGCCCTCTTCCAAGGAGTTTATCCCAGAGAACAAGCCCACATCTTTTACAGTTCCTGTTTTGCAGGCAGAGTCCTTACCACTAGCACCACTAGGGAAACATGCATTAATTGTTGCTGCTTTCAGTTGCCCAGACCTGTCCAACCCTTTTTAACCCCATGAACAGCAGCATGACAGGCCTCCCTGTCCCTCATCATCTGATGAAGTTTGCCCAAGTACATGTTCATTGCTTTGGTCATGCCATCTATCCATCTCATCCTCTGACACCTCTTCTCTTTCTGCCTGCAGTCTTTCCCACCCAGTATCAGGGGCTTTTCCGATGAGCTATCTGTTCACATTAGATGACCAAAATACTGGAATTTCAGCTCCAGCATAAGTTCTTCTAGTGAATATTCAGGGTTGATTTCCCTTAACATTGACTGGTTTGATATACTTCCTGTCCAAATGACTCTCAGAAATCTCCAGCATCACAGTTCGAAGGCATCAATTTTAGGCTTTACGGTCCATCTCAGCAAAGTGATGTCTCTGCTTTTCAACACAGTCTAGATTTATCATAACTTTCCTGTCAAGAAGCAAACGTCTACTGATTTCATGGCTACAGTCACCATTTGCACCATTTTAGAGCCCAAGAAGAGAAAATCTGTTTACCACTTCCACCCTTTCTCCTTCTATTTGCATGAAGTAATGGATCTGGATGCCATGATCTTGTTTTTCTTTTAATATTCAGTTTTAAGCCAGCTCTTTCACTCTCCTCCTTCACCCTCTTCAAGGGGCTCTTTAGTTCCTCTTTGCTTTCTTCCATTAGAGTGTTATTGTCATAATATAAAATAATATGTAAATATTTTCAATCTCTGTACCAGCCATTGTTTAGTTTTGGGGAATTTGGAGGTAAAAAGACAAGACATTCATGTCTTTAGACAGTTCACTTCCTTGAAAAAGATGATAGATGAATAAATTAAATAATTCAAAAACCAAATAACTAAATTTCAGGCACTGAGATATACTTTGAAGAGAAAGAAATAAGCATATGCATAAACACAAAAATAAGGACAGAAGAGATTGATGTGGTTATTTTAGATAGGTTGGTTTGGAGAAAGTTCCTTGAATTTTATGAATAACTCTCCCATAGTGGCAAATGTCCAGTTGAATGAGTGGCAAGTGGGAATTAGTGATTCCTGACAAGTTTTCTTTTCTTTTCTTTTTTGTTGTTGTTGCAACCCTCTTAAGACCAGGTAAAAGATTTCAGGTCCAATTATTCCCCTCTTAATATATTCTAGGGAAGAAAAGTTGACTGATGCCAGAGAATTGAAAAGAAGTCTACACAGAGCCCTTTCTCAGTATTCACAAGAGATTGGTTTCAGAGTAAACACCCTTACCTGCCCAAATACCAAACTTTATGTACTCTTGTCAATATTAAGTATCTTCCTTTGAAAAAATGTTCATTTGATAAAGAGAAGCCCAATGTTATGTTAATTTACATTTTCTCTATTACCATAAAGTTCTATATTTTTTCACATTTTTGGCTTCTACTTTTATGTGCATTTCACACACTCATATCTTTCTTATTTTTATTATGAAATGTATCTCCTATGATTTGTAATATTGACACATATGTATTACCATGTGTAAAATATCTAGTGGGAAGCTGCTTTATAGCACAGGGAGACCTCCAGGTGTGTAGTAACCTGGGTGTGAGTGGTAGGAGGGATGTCCAAGAGGAAGGTGACATATGTATGCATGTAGCTGAGTCACTTCATTTTACAACACAAATTAACACAGCATTATAAAGCAACTATATCCCAATAAAAATTAAGAAAAAAATTAATAACTTTGTTTCCTACATGTTACCAAACATTTTTCCTAGAGTCTCTTCTTTCATCTATAATACCTTTTGATACAAAGATTATTTTCTTTATTATGTAAGAAATAAAGTAAAATATAACTCTTTGTTTAAAAATAGTAAAAATGTATGTACAATGAATGAACAGAAATAGCTAAGTTTTCTTGCAGTTGTAAAGTCCTTCCATTTATAAACAGAAGAAAAAGTCCAACTTCTGAAATCATCTATTTTTAGAGAGGATAATAATCACTCAGTCAAAATCATCTATTTTTAGAGAGGATAATAATCACTCAGCAACATGGGGATCACAAGAAATTCAAGACTGCTCTCCTATCAGAACAATTGGGAAAAGATATTTTTATTTTCATGAAGTTTACGTTTAGATTAATTTTTGACCAACACAGCTCCCAGAGCTAGGGTGAGTCTCAAGGTAAGCAATGTACCTATACTAAGGCCTCAGAAATGGCACCATTTCCAAATTAAGAGGCAATCTTACATAGTTGTTAAATGTCAAATGTAGGAGTATAATCTCAATAGATGCAGAGAAAGCCTTTGACAAAATTCAATATCCATTTATGATAAAAACTCTCCAGAAAGCAAGAAAAGAAGGAACATACCTCAACATAGTAAAAGCTATATATGAAAAACCCACAGCAAACATTATCCTAAATGGTGAAAAATTGAAAGCATTTACCCTAAAGTCAGGAACAAGACAAAGATGCCCACTTTCACCACTACTACTCAACATAGTTTTCGTCACAGCAATCAGAGCAGAAAAAGAAATAAAGGAATCCAAATTGGAAAAGAAGAAGTAAAACTCTCACTGTTTGCAAATGACATGATCCTCTACATAGAAAACCCTAAAGATTCCACCAGAAAATTACTAGAGCTAATCAATAAATATAGTAAAGTTGCAGGATATAAAATCAACGCACAGAAATCCCTTGCATTCCTATACACTAATAATGAGAAAATAGAGAAATTAAGGAAAAAATTCCATTCACCATTGCAATGAAGAGAATAAAATACTTAGGAATATATCTACATAAAGAAACTAAAGACCTGTATATATAAAACTATAAAACACTGGTGAAAGAAATCAAAGAGGACACTAACAGATGGAGAAATATACCACGTCCATGGATTGGAAGGATCAATATAGTGAAAATGAGTATAATACCCAATGCAATCTATAGATTCAATGCAATCCTTATCAAGCTACCAACGGTATTTTCAGAGTTAGAACAAATAATTTCACAATTTGTATGGAAATACAAAAAACCTTGAATAGCCAAAGCAATCTTGAGAAAGAATGGAACTGGAGGAATCAACCTGCTTGACTTCAGGCTCTACTACAAAGCCACAGACATCAAGGCAGTGTGGTACTGGCACAAAGACAGAAATATAGATCAATGGAAAAAAAAATAGAAAGCCCAGAGATAAACCCACATACCTATGGACACATTATCTTTGACAAAGGAGGCAAGAATATACAATGGATTAAAGACAATCTCTTTAAATAGTGGTGCTGGGAAAACTGGTCAACCACTTGTAAAAGAATGAAACTAGAACACTTTCTGACACCATACACAAAAATAAACTCAAAGTGGATTAAAGATATAAATGTAAGACCAGAAACTATAAAACTCCTAGAGGAGAGCATAGGCAAAACACTCTCTGACATACATCACAGCAGGATCTTCTATGATCCACCTCCCAGAATATTGGAAATAAAAGCAAAAATAAACAAATGGTACCTAATTAAACTTAAAAGCTTCGCACAACAAAGGAAACTATAAGCAAGGTGAAAAGACAGCCTTCAGAATGGGAGAAAATAATAGCAAATGAAGCAACTGACAAACAACTAATCTCAAAAATATACAAGCAACTCCTGCAGCTCAATTCCAGAAAAATAAACGACCCAATAAAAAAAAAAAATGGGCCAAAGAACTAAACAGACATTTCTCTAAAGAAGACATACAGATGGCTAACAAACACATGAAAAGATGCTCAACATCACTCATTATCAGAGAAATGCAAATCAAGATCAAAATGAGGTACCATTTCATGCTAGTCAGAATGGCAGTGATCCAAAAGTCTACAAGCAATAAATGCTGGAGAGAGTGTGGAGAAAAGGGAACCCTCTTACAGTGTTGGTGGGAATGCAAACTAGTACAGCCACTACGGAGAACAGTGTGGAGATTCCTTAAAAAACTGGAAATAGAACTGCCTTATGACCTACCAATCCCACTGCTGGGCATACGCATGGAGGAAACCAGAATTGAAAGAGATGTATGTACCCCAATGTTCATCACAGCACTGTTTATAATAGCCAGGACATGGAAACAACCTAGATGTCCATCAGCAGATGAATGGATAAGAAAGCTGTGGTACATATACACAATGGAGTATTATTCAGCCATTAAAAGAATACATTTGAATCAGTTCTAATGAGGTGGATGAAACTGGAGCCGATTATACAGAGTGAAGTAAGCTAGAAAGAAAAACACCAATACAGTATGCTAACACATATATATGGAATTTAGAAAGATGGTAACGATGACCCTGTATGCGAGACAGCAAAAGGGACACAGATGTGTAGAGCAGACTTTTGGACTCTGAGGGAGAGGGTGGGATAATTTGGGAGAATGGCATTGAAACATGTATACTATCATGTAAGAAACGAATCGCCAGTCTATGTCTGATGCAGGATACAGGATGCTTGGGGCTGGTCCACTGGGACGACCCAGAGGGATGATATGGGGAGGGAGGAGGGAGGGGGCTTCAGGATGGGGAACACGTGTATACCTGTGGCAGATTCATGTTGATGTATGGCAAAACCAACACAATATTGTAAGGTAATTAACCTCCAATTAAAATAAATAAATTTATATTAAAAACAAACAAAAAAAATGTAGGAGTGATTGTACAGCCAGACATGTCAATAATCCTTTTAACTTCGGTGAATTATTTTACATAAGTTGTAGGTGTATTTGAACTTCACAGGACAAAACTGAATTAGAAACACTAACTTAAGTATAATCTTCTGGAATGATTTGTACAGAAGCATCATAACATGATCATTTTTTTTTTGCTATATCCCTATTCACCTCAGGGTCACTTCAGAGAATTTCACTGTGTCTATTACACAGCAAACAAAGGGAAGCCTTGGAATGCCCTTAGTATTTATTTTTAATTGCAAATTCTTTCTATATTTCAATATTCCAGTCCTGCAGAAGTGGAACATTTTAGACAAGAAATATAGAAATAAAGCCAAACTTTTCTCTTCCAGAAGGCTGGGACTAAGATAAACTACTCATATGTATCTAAATTACTGAAAGTAAACAGTGAGAGAAATCCCAAGTCCTTCGGAAAGCTAAGGATCTATTTGGGAAACCATGGATTTTGAAGTTAGGAGGATATTGTTTCCAGTAAAGGTTGCGTGTGACATTAGACAAGTTTTTTTGTTTGTTTGTTTTTTTTTTTCCTTAACTAGAAAATAAGATATTTCTCAAAAATGCCCTAAAAATCAAAGGCATATAAATTATTCAACAACTCAATTAAGTAGTTGGAAGTCAGTATTGGTAATTAAACAATAATTCTAATCAAATTAACATTGAGACTGAATCAAAGAAGGAAAAAAAAAAAGTCAAGTCAGAAGGGTTCAGGGCAAATATTTCTAATGGAGATGTGTCTTCCTAATCTTTATTGTCCTTCAATCACATTTCCTATAGATGGTTAGGCAGGATTAATGGTGAGCATCAAGACCAAATTGTTCAGACTTATGTGGTCCTAGAAAGCTATGTTTCAATCAAAGAGCAAGGGTGTGTGTGTGTGTGTGTGTGTGTGTGTATGTATTTGGGTGTGTATTAGTCACTCAGTCATATCCAACTCTTTGTGACCCTGTGGGCTATAATCCACCAGACTCCTCTGTCCATGGAATTTTCCAAGAAAGAATATTGGAGTGGATTGCCATTCCATTCTCCAGGGGATCATCCCAACTCAGGTACTGAACCTGAGTCTCCTGCATTGCAGGCAGACTGTTTACACTCTGACCAGGGAAAATACCCACTTAACAAAAATATTCACTAAATATTTGTTGAAATAAAAAGGCTTGAATGTGTATATTTATTAATATATGCATATATAATATATAGTGCATATCATATACAATATATGTTTATATGTTGCTGTTCAGTCACTCAGTTGTGTCTGCAGCACTTCAGGCTTCCCTAAACTTCACCAATTCCTGGAGCTTGCTCAAACTCATGTCCATTGAGTCAGAGATGCCATACAACCATTTCATCCTCTGCTATCCCCTTCTCCTGACTTCTGTCTTTCCCAGCATCAAAATCTTTTCCAATGAGTCAGGTCTTTGTATGAGGTGGCCAAAATATTGGACCTTCAGCTTCAGCATTCCCTCCAATGAATATTCAGGGGTGATATCCTTTAGGATTGACTGGTTTGATCTCCTTGTAGTCCAAGGGACTCTCAAGAGTCTTCTCCAACACCACATTTCAAAACATCAATTCTTCAGTGCTCAGCCTTCTTTATGGTCCAACTCTCACATCCATACATGACTACTGGAAAAACCATGAATGTGAAAATGAAATTTATGGTCTCTCAGTCGTATCCAACCCTTTGCAACCCATACCTATCCAGTACATGGAATTCTCCAGGCCATAATACTGGAGTGGTTAGCCTTTCCCTTCTCCAGGGGATCTTCCCAATCTAGGAATCAAACTCAGGTCTCCTGCATTGGAGGAGGATTCTATACCAGCTGAGCCACAAGGGAAGCCCATAGATTTGACTATATGGACCTTTGTTGGCAATATAATGTCTCTGGTTTTTAATGCACTGTCTAGGTTTTCCATAGCTTTTCTTTCAGGGAGCAAGTGTGTTTTAATTTCATGGCTTGAAGTCAGCATCCACAGTGATTTTGGAGCCCAAGAAATTAGTATTTCACTGTTTCCATTGTTTACCAATCTATATACCATAAGGTGATGGGACGGGATGCAATGATCTTAGTGTTTTGAATTTATATATATTAACATACAAAATTAATATATATTAATACACGCATAAGCCTTGTATGTATATATTAATATATACATATTATATAATGTATATTGTATATTATACATATAATAGATTTCCCTCGTGGCTCAGATGGTAAAGCATCTGTCTACAATGGTGGAGACCCAGGTTCAATCCCTGGGTTGAGAAGATCCCCTGGAGAAGGAAATGGCAATCCACTCCAGGACTATTGCCTGGAAAATCCCATGGGCAGAGGAGCCTGGTAGGCTAGAGTATGGGGTCGCAAAAAGTTGGAGAGGACTGAGCAACTTCATTTCACTTCATACACACATATATAATATATCTTAATATATGTTACTATATAAAAGTATTAACATATTAATATATTAATTAATATACATATATGACTTATGTGTATAGAAATGAAGTCGCTCAGTCATTTCTGACTCTTTGTGACCCCGTGGACTGTAGCCTACCAGGCTCCTCTGTCCATGGGATTCTCCAGGAGAGATTACTGGAGTGTGTTGCCATTTCTTTCTCCAGGGGATCTTCCCAACCCAGGGATCGAACCTGGGTCTCCCACATTGCAGGCAAATGCTTTAACTTCTGAGCCACCAGGGAAGCTACTTATGTGTATAGCAATATATTAATATGTACAAATTATATAGTAGGACATATATATTATATTAATATATAT
This sequence comes from Capricornis sumatraensis, assembly GCF_032405125.1. Lineage (NCBI taxonomy): Eukaryota > Metazoa > Chordata > Mammalia > Artiodactyla > Bovidae > Capricornis > Capricornis sumatraensis. Next base: position 120,146,554 of record NC_091071.1, on the reverse strand, counting down.
ACAAATGTAAGGATTTTATTTCAATAAGTACTTAACTTTTTTGCAAAGTGAATACTTTCTTCAATTGCTTCTTAAGTTTCTTTGGACTGTTACACAGGAAGCCATATAAAGAAATGGACAGACACACATGCACACATGAACACATACATATGTGGACAGAAATGCAAATATATCTGGAAATAGAAACCAAATATGGTTTTACTTGCTTCTTTCAGAACTTTGAGCTAATTTCTATCTAAATTACATTTTCTATCACTAAGAATGCCCTGTGATCCCAAATAATAATTTTGGACAACTAATCTTGCATCTAACTGAGCTACATTGCCTTAAGTTCGAGAAAAACATGAAAAAGCTTGACTCTCATCTAACACATGTAAATAATTCCCTAACTAGAGGCCACAATCTTACTTATGCACTGATGGTGCTACTGAATTAACCTAACTGGCTGATGGAGGATGAGGTTCTATGCAATAAGGAATCTTATCTATAGGAGAAAATTATCCTTTTTGGATTTTCAAGAGGGTCTGTTCACAGTGGATATGCATCTGGGGTTTCCAAATCTATTATTTTAAATCACTTAGAAAAATATCTACCAGCTGAGTTCATTGCAAGAACAATTTCAGAAAGCAAATGCTGAAGAGACAACAGATTATTATTGGTTATTTACAGTAGGAGCTATCTGAGCTGACTTCAATTTAATAATCCACTGACTTAACAGAACCAGAAGATATTAAGAACAGGTGGCAAGAATACACAGAAAAACTCTACAAAAAAAGATCTTTATGACTCAGATAACCACGATGCTTTTATCACTCACCTAGAGCCAGACATCCTCGAATGCAAAGTCAAATGGGCCTTAGGAAGCATCACTACAAAGCTAGTGGATGGAGGTGATGGAATTCCAGTTGAGCTATTTCAAATCCTAAAAGATGATGCTGTGAAAGTGCTGCACTCAATACACCAGCAAATTTGGAAAACTCAGCAGGGGCCACAGGACTGGAAAAGGTGAGTTTTCATTCCAATCCCAAAGAAAGGTAATGCCAAAGAATGTTCAAACTACCACACAATTGTACTCATCTCACTGCTAGCGAAGTAATGTGCAAAACTCTCCAAGCCAGGGTTCAATAGTATATGAACCATGAACTTCTAGATGTTCCAGCTGGATTTAGAAAAGGCAGAGGAACCAGAGATCAAATTGCCAACATCCATTGGATCATGATGAAAGCAAGAGAATTCCATAAAAACATGTACTTCTGCTTTATTGGTTATGCCAAATCTTTTTTGAAAGTATTAGTTCCGTTCAGTTCAGTTGCTCAGTCGTGTCCGACTCTTTGCAACCCCATTAATCGCAGCATGCCAGGCCTCCCTGTCTATCACTAACTCCCGGAGTTCACGCAGACTCATGTCCATCGAGTTAGTGATGCTATCCAGCCATCTCATCCTCTGTTGTCCCTTTATCCTTCTGCCCCCAATTCCTCCCAGAATCAGAGTCTTTTCCAATGAGTCAACTCTTTGCATGAGGTGGCCAAAGTACTGGAGTTTCAGCTTTAGCATTATTCCTAGAGATCACAACAAACTATGGAAAATTCTTAAAGAGATGGGAATACCATACCACCTTAACTGCCTCCTGAGAAATCTGTTGCAGGTCAAGAAACAACAGTTAGAACTGGACATGGGACAACAGACTGGTTCCAAATTGGGAAAGGAGTACATCAAGGCTGTATATTTTTACCCTGCTTTTAACTTATATTCAGGATACATCATGCAAAATGTCAGGCTGGATGGAGCACAGACTGGGATCAAGATTGGTGGGAGAAATATCAATAACCTCATATATGCAGGTATATAATATATATTATATATATATTACCCTTATGGCAGAAAGTGAAGAGGAACTAAAGGGTGTGATGATGAAAGTGAAAAAGGAGAGTGAAAAGGCTGCTTTAAAACTCAGCATTCAAAAACCAAAGATCATGGCATCTAGTCTCATCACTTTTTGGCAAATAAATGGGGAAACAATGGAAGCAGTGAAAGACTTTATTTTTTGGGGGGTCCAAAATCACTGCACATGGTGACTGCTGCCATGAAATTAAAGTATTCTTGCTCCTTGGAAGAAAAGTTATAGCCAACCTAGACAGCATATTAAAAAGCAGACACATTACTTTGCCAACAAAAGTCTGTCTAGTCAAAGCTACGGATTTTCCAGTAGTCATGTATGGATGTGACAGTTGGACTATAAAGAAAGCTGAGTGATGAAGAATTGATGCTTTTGAACTGTGGTGTTGGAGAAGACTCTTGAGAGTCCCTTGGGCTGCAAGGAGATTCAACCAGTCCATCCTAAAAGAAATCAGTCCTGAATATTCACTGGAAGGGCTGATGCTGAAGGTGAAATGCCAATACTTTGGCCACCTGATGTGAAGACCTGATTCATTGGAAAAGACCCTGATGTTGGGAAAGAATGAAGACAGGTGGAGAAGGGGATGACAGAGGATGAGATGGCTGGATGGCATCACCAACTTGATGGACATGAGTTTGAGCAAGGTCTGGGAGTGGTGATGGACAGGGAAGTCTGGAGTGCTGCAGTCCATGGGGTCACAAAGAGTCAGACATGACTGAGGGATGGAACTGAACTGAATTGAATTAAACTACACTCCAGAAACCTTACAGACCAATGCTAATGGAATCCTGAATACTCTCTGCTAGTAAGTTCTTGTCTAGTATGGCTAGACAACCCTCCTCTCACTGGATATGCTTCTTTCCAAATTTTTTGTTCTTTAAATAGTGTAATTAAATATTACATGAACAAATTTGAAATACATGCAGTAAAGAATACATGTCTTTCCTTCTGCATCTCTCTCTCTCTCTCCCCACCTCCCCTTTATGCCATTTTCTTCATATTTGGAAAGCCTTCACTGTATTTACTGGATAGAAAATTTTGTCTCACTCTTTGTCTTCCCTGTTGGGGTGTAGAGTTTCTTAGTGTTATACTCTTTTTTGTTCTTTGGGCATCTATTTTATCCAGCAATATTGGTCCTCAGTATGATATTCTGGAGTTAACTATGGATTAAAGAATGATGCCTGGGTTTTTATATTCTATTATTGTAACAGCACCTCATAATGAATTTATTTCATTTTGGTTTCACATTTATGTTCTAATTTCATATTTTTCTTCTCACTTTCCCTTTCCCCTGTTATGCCCTTCTTCCTTCTCTGTCTCCCTTTCCCTCAATTCCTTCTTTTCTTTCATATGAAAAAATTTTTTTTTTCCTGCTGTTTGTCAGTGTTTTGAGGACTTCACATTTCATTGTGTTTCTAAAGAAAGCCCCAGACTATGAGACAAAATTTTCTGTTATGACTCTAGGCAAGCCAGGTAACTTCTAATGTGTAGAAGTATCTTACCTTTAAAATATGGAAGGTAAATTATTAATCTTTCCAGATACTCTACAGATTTGACATGTTAGCAATTAAAGAAATACATAATGAAGAAGGAGTCACTATAAGCCAACTATTTTTCATGCTAAGGGAAGTACATTGGGTCAGAAACTGAGTAAGGGACAGATAGCTTTTCTAGGATAGAACTATTAAATGAAAAGTCATGTGTATTCAGCTATCTCAAGAGCTGAGGAGCTTTGAATTTGCCTTTAGTGATTGGAAAAATGAATAGATGGTATCTAAGGCATTAGTGTTCTGGGGCTCACTGACTCACTGTTTGCATGGATTTTTAGATTTATTGGGTTTGAATTCCTGTACGGCTGCCTGCCACACACCTACCAGATGATTCAAGTAGTATTTTCCTTGGCTAGTAAGGTCTGCATTTCATTGTTCCATCAACACTGAACAGACTGAAAAGGGGCCAGGAGCCAAATTTAAAGCCCATGAAAAACATTTCCAAGGATGACAGGATCAGGCTTGTACTATCTGTATTTTATTATCTCTTGCCATTCTTCACAATTACAACATTTGTGGCAACAAAATAAAACTCCTAAATTCACTAAATATATCTAGGGAGAGTTGTTGGTAGTCAGTCTTACAACAACATAGTGAAAGGACTTAGACAAAAAAAAATACATCCATTTAATGGAGACAGAAGAATTTCAGTTTTTTCTAAAATGATCAAAAGTTGCTTTTGCAATTGCTACATATCTAGGGGAAACATCATTCTTGTGCTGTTTTACATCTATAATTTATGTTGCATATAAACATTACCCAGGCTTCAAGCAATAATGAGTTGGAGACACACAGGTTAAAGAGATGCTTTGAGGTTCTGCTAATGGATGCTTAGAAACAATAAGGGATAAATAAGCAATATGTCTTTGAAAATCTTTAATTCTTAAATTCATGAACACAAACATAAACACAAAAACTCAGAGACAAATTCTGTATTGTCATATAGGTATTTCTGATAAAATGCAAGGACATGGACAGTGCAAACCTAGGATATACTCATCTACAGTTATTTAATAATCACAGTAATCAAAATTGACTTAAAGACTGTAGACCAGAGGCCTTCCAGAAGACATTTCCCTTCTGCTTTTTATCTTTTCTTCTTCTTCTTTTTGCCACGTCTTGGTAAATGGGATTTTAGTTCCCAGACCAGAGATTGGACCTGTGCCCCTGCAGTGGAAGCAGAGTCCTAACCACGGGACCACCAGGGAAGTTCCCTGCTGTTTATCTTTAAACCAAATTTCCTGGGTAATTCTTTTCTGCTACTCTGAGTTCTTCTCTGTTCTTTACTAACAGTACATACCTACCATTAGTTTATATTGTTTTGTAATTAGTGAACTTTTTCATTTTAATTACAGAATTAATGCATGCTTATGGTAAGAATGATATAGAAAACTACAGAAAGAGAATTATAATTTCTCTTCAGCTCCTATTGTATTATCTCAAGCCAATTCTTCCACTTCATACACTAATTTTAGAGGTAACCACTGTTAGTAGGATTACATCTTTCCAAACTTTTTGCTCAAGGCACATATGGTATCTTGGTATTCATATGTTCTACCACTAGGCTTTTTACTGGCATATTATAAAGCTTACCTAAATTTCTGTGTCAATATGAACAGATTTAAGCCATTCTTTTAATAGCTCCATATTATTCCTAAAAACAAACATGTTATGATTTATTTTTCTATGCTCAGTATGTTCTCTGATTATTTTCAATTTTACTGTTATATTCATGTTTACCTGCATACATATTTCCCTAGCTGAACTTTGAAAAATAGAATTTCTGAGTTCAAAGGCTATGTATATTTAAAATTCAAAGAGACTGAACTAATTTTTACTCTGTATCTGTAATTTATAAAAATAGCCACACGACCTCCACATCTCCATGGCAAACTTTAATATTATCAAATTCTGAAAAAAAATTATCAATCTGCATAGCATTTACTATTTCAATTTGCTTTTCTTTAATTGCTAGAAAAGTTTGGCATCTTTTCATTTATCCACTCACCATATGAAGGTTTTATTTTATGAATTTTCAGTTTCTATCCTTTATTATTTATTATTATTTATTTATTGAGTTATTATATTCATTATTTTTATTTACAGAATTATTTTAGTTTAGGTATTAATTTACATAGATGTTAGCTGTATAAGAAGAAGGTATTTTATTCCAGTATATGGCTTCTTAATATATTTATAGTACCTTTCACTGCTCAGTTCTTTTAGATTTTTATAGTCAAACCTCTTCATCTTTTTATAGTTTTTAAAATTTCGTCTTACTTGCCATAGCCCTAATTATACTCAAGCTCAATATGCAATTTTTGTCAATTTTGTGATTCTGTTTTTTACATTAGAGAATTTGATCCATCCTATTTAGAGTACAGGTAATATTTTTTCCTAACTATTTAGCCAAATATCTGAATGACATATATTGAATATATCAATATGCTTGCCACTAATTAGAATTGTTACCATTATAATGCAACAAATTCTACATATTAGATTCTCTAATTGGTTCTATTGATGAAATTGTCAAATTTTGAATCATATCCCACAATTTAAATGAACATAGCTTCATTATGTGTGTTAATATTTGAAAGTACAATTTTTCTTATTATTATTCTATTAAAAATTAAGATATTCCTACAATATAATCATACAAAATTCATAAATGAATACTACAAAGGTTTAAATGGGAATGGAGAAGGCAATGGCACCCCACTCTAGTACTCTTGCCTGGAGAATCCCAGGAATGGGGAACACCTGGTTGGCTTCCATCTATGGGATCTCACAGAGTTGGACACGACTGAAGTGACATAGCAGCAGCAGCAGCAGCATATATTTATAGATTTTGAAATTTTAACATATTTTAATTGAGCTTTTTAATAGAGGAATATAATTATTTTTCTGTTTATTTAGTTAGTTTTTTGTCTTTACTGTGTTTATTAGTGCTTTACCTGCTGGCTCAGATGGTTAAGAATCTGCATGCAATATAGGAGACCCAGGTTTGATCAGGGTTGGGAAGGTACCCTGGAGAAGGAAATGGCTACCCACTCCAGTATTCTTGCCTAGAGTATTCCATGGACAAAGAAGCCTGGCCAGGCTACAGTCCATGAGGTTGCAAAGAGTTGGAAATGACTCAAACAACTAACACCTTCACTTTATATTTTTTCTATTTTATTGATAGGCAATTTTTAACATATGTTAACACTGATGATTTTAAATTCACTATACCTTGAATCCTTTTGAAGTTAAAAATTCTAATTGATTACTTTAGTGAGAGCTTTTGATTGTTCTAAGATTTATCTTTCATCCTGGTAATTTTAGATACTCATTAGTTCTAATAGTTGATAGCTTATTGTCTTGAATATTTATAGGTGACTATTAGTAATAATACTCTTTTCTTACCAATATTTAAACTTTATTTCTCCCTTTCTTAAATCACACTGGCTTGTGCTGCCAAACTATTGAATATTTATCTTAATAAATATATCCTTCCTCATCTTTTTCTTGAGTGTCTAATGTTGTTTAATTTTGTATAAATTTAGAGTGCATTTCAAAATTTAGGATATGTTTTGCCAAGTCAAATAAGATTTAAAGTATCAACTTGAGTCACTGATGAGTAAAAAACTGATAACTCCCACAAAATTAAGCTTAAAAATACATCTTAGACTCTGCCTTTAATACACTTGAGTTAAACTTACTCATCAACATATATGAGGAGTGAAATGGGAAGTGAAAAATGGTGAAAAGAAAAATGAAAAAAGAACTTGTTTGTCCAAAACACATGCAGTTCAAAAAAGGTAGATGTGGGTCACATGTGAACAATGATTATCATTCAGCAAAATTGTCCTGAGTGCTCAGGAGGAGTCAGGCATTCTTTTGGATACTGAACTGTGGTGTTGACAGAAAGAGGGTAACAGCACTGAAAACTTATTATCCTTTAATTAAAATGAATTTTAAAAATAAGAGTATGAAACCTCCCTACCTGCTTGAAACTTTCATGTTAGAGAAGATGGTGACATTAAAGATAGTTACATGTTATATTAACAGATAAATATACATAGTGGGGGATAAGTGTGAGAGAGAAACAAATATGAAACAGCATAGAGACTTGTATGTCAAAGGAGAACATTTTTATTTTGTAGAGAATTTTCAGGGGAGATTGATCTAGTAAGGTGACATATGAACAGACATCTGAATAGATTCAAAAGTGAGAGAAAAACAAAATGGGAGACGAAGACTCTCCAAGTTCTCATTCCCACACAGAAATTTTGGGAAAGATTATCCAGGCAGAAATTTTCCAAAGTAACTGTTTTGAAAGTCTGTACTACCTTTGAACTCTGACAGCTTCTAAGGGAAAATTTGGATGGAAAATTATAGTTAATACTGGTCAATTTCAGTCTTCAGATTGCTGGCAGCTACACATTCCTTTCTCCACAGGCTTGGGGCAGGTATATTTGGAGATAGAAATCATGTTTCTGGCAAGGCTTGCTGGAGGCTGCATGGACAATAAGGACTGTGTCCTCTAAATGTTAGAGTTTCATCCTCTGGCTGCAGAATCCTGCTTCTGATCATGAGGGGTGCAGGTATAGAGGCAGATTGGCACTGTGCTAACCAACACTAACCAAAGTGACTTCCAGAAGATTTCTGAATGTCCACCTGTTTTAGTGGGTATTAAAAAACAACAGTGCTTGTATTATAAAGGTACTGTATGTGTTGAGGAAAAAACATAGGCTCAGGCTGATCCTTACAACAGTCAACAAAGCAGCACATTCTAATGAACAGGGAGAATCTGATCTTGAGAGCTACCACATTCTACGAGTCAAATGTCCAGTTTTCAGTATAAAATTACAACACATACAAAGAAATAGGAAAGTTTGGCTCATTCAGAAAAAACAGGGTCAAAAGAAAGTGTACCTGAAGAAACAGTAATATTGCACTTTCAAGACAAATACTTCAAAACAATTTTTAAAAGACATTCAAAGTGCTAAAGGAAGATATGGACAAAGAAAAAAAAAAATAAAGGCATTTTGTATGAACAAAATAGCATCAATAAAGATTTATAAATTATTAACAGGAGCTAAAATGTAATTTTGGAGCTAGAAAGCACAATAACTGATATGGAAAATATGTAAGAGGAGTTCAAAAGAAGATTAAAGAAACCAAGAGGAGAAATCAAACGTTAAAGTAAGATGATAAATACAATTACCACTTCTGAAGAACAGAAAGGGAATATAATGAAAAAAAGTGAAGATAGCCTACTTGACATGCATAATTCCATAGAGAAGATGGGCACACACATTGTGGGAATGCTAGGCAGGAGAGATATAAAGGGACAGAAGAATATTTGAAGATATAATTGCTGATAACTTCCTCAATTTTATGAAAGGCATAATTATTGAAATTCAATAACCTCAACAAATTCCATATAGAGTAAACTCAAAGATACCTACACCAAGAAACATAATGATCCAACTTTCAAGCACCAAAGAGAATCTTGAAAGGAGCTGGAGAAAAATGATTCAAATAAAAGGGGTTTTCAGTGATTTTTTTCAGTCAGTTTTTCATCATAAAACTTGGAGACAAGAAGGCAGTGCGATGACATATTTAAAGTACTAAGAACTAAGAGGAAAAAAAAATACTCTGTCATTGAAAACTGTATATCCAACAAAATTGTTCTTCATAAATGAAGAAATTAAGATAATCCCACATATACAAAAGCTGAGTGAGTTCAGTACCACTAGATCTAGTCTAAAGAGAGCCAATCAGTTTGAAATGGAAGAATGCTGGGTAATAATAGCTCAAATTCATATAAAGATCTATAGTAAAGATAAATATGTAGGCAAATTTCAAAAGGTGAATATTATTACAATTTTGTTTTGTAAATTCACTTCCTAATTATTAGGGAATTTAAAATACAAATATGTTGATATAAAATAGTTATAAATTAAAGAATATTATTCAGTCAAACATGCAAAAATTCTGATACATAAAATAATAAACATGAAGTTAGAAAACATGTGCTTAATGAAATAACTTAGACACAAAGGGTACTTATTTTATGAGTCCACTTCTATGAGTTACATAGAAGAGATAAATTTATAGAGGCAGAAAGTGGAATAGAGATTTGAGCTCCTTGGGTAGGAAAGATATAAGGAAGTATTATTAATTGATGAGGAGTAAGACAATGACAGAGAATGTTCAAATTACCATACAATTGTGCTCATTTTACATGCTAGAAAGATTATACTCAAAATTATTTAAGCCAAGCTTCAGCAGTACATGAATGAGAACTTGCAAATGTACAAGCTGGGTTTCAAAGAATCGAGGAACTAGAGATCAAATTGCTAACATTCACTGGGTCATAGAGAAAACAAGGGCTTTCCAGAAAAGCATCAACTTTTGCTTCAGTGACTACACTAAAGCCTTTGTGTGTATAACAACAAACAGCGGAAAAATTTTAAAGAGAAGGGAGTTCCAGATCACCTTACCTGTCTCCTGAGAAACTGGTATGTGGATCAAGAAGCAACAGTTAGAACAGGACACAGAACAATGGACTGGTTCAAAATTGGGAAAGGAATGTGACAAGGCTGTATATTGTCACCGTGATTATTTAACTTATATGTAGAGTACATCATGCAAAATGCCAGGTTGGATGATTCACAGCCTGGAATCAAGATTGCTGGGAAAAATATCAACAACATCATATATGTAGGTAATACCATTCTAATGGCAGGAAGTGAAGAAGAGCTAAAGAGCCTCTTGAGAAAGGTGAAAGGAGACAGTGTAAAAGCTGACTTGAAACTCAACATGAAAAAAACTAAGGTGAAGGCATCTGGCCCCAACACCTCATGGCAAATAGAAGGGGAGAAAAATAGAAGCAGTGACAGATTTCTTTTCTTGTGATCCCAAATCACTGCGGACAGTGACTGCAGCCATAAAATTAAAAGATGTTTGTTCCTTGAAAGGAAAGCTATGACAAAACTACAGAGGGTATTAAAAAATCAGAGACATTACTTTGCCAAAAAAGATCTGTGTAGTCAAGGTTATGGGTTTTCCCATGTGACAGTTTGGGCATAAAGAAGGTTGAGTACCGAGGAACTGATGCTTTCAAATTGTGGTGCTGGAGGACTCATGAGAGTCCCTTGGACATCAAGGAGATCAAACCAGTTAACCCTAAAGGAAATCAGTCCTGAATATTCATTGGAAGGACTGATGCTGAAGCTGAAGCTCCAATACTTTGACCACCTCATGGGAAGAGCTGACTCCTTGGGAAAAATTTCAGATCTTGGAAAGATTGAAGGCAAAAGGAGAAGGGGGTGACAAATGATAAGATGGTTAGAGAGCATCACCAACTCAATGGACATGAATCAGAATAAACTCTGGGAGATACAGAAGGACAGGGAGCCTGGTGTGCTGCAGTCCATGGGATTGCAAAGAGTCAGACATGACTTAGTGACTGAACAACAACAGCAAAAACAGTTTCTGCTTGATATAATATTCTGGAAATACAGAGTAGTATTGAATGCACAAATTCCTGAATGTTTAAATACCCCTTGCAGAAGACTTTCATACTTAGGGAAAAAAAAAAAAAAAAAAAAAACTTGAGGTGGGAGAGTGCCTGGGACAGCAGACCAATCTGAGTAGGATGGCAAGTAGGAGTAAGCACATGTGAATTCTGAAAAGTAGTCAGGGGCGAAATCATTGAGAGTCGTTTACATCATGATAAGGTCTCTGTGTTTATTTGAACTGAGATTAATATTGTTAAAGGATTTTGTGCAAATGATAATATATTTTATGGCTTAAAAAAGAGTTCTTCATAAGTCAGAAAGAAAAACACCAATACAGTATATTAACACATATATATGGAATTTAGAAAGATGGTAACAATGACCCTATATGTGAGACAAGAAAAGAGACACAGATATAAAAAACAAACTTTTGGACTCTGTGGGAGAAGGCGAGGGTGGGATAATTTGAGAGAATAGTGTTGAATCATGTATATTATCATATGTGAAATAGATCGCCAGGCCAGGTTCGATGCATTGAGACAGGGTGCTCAGGGCTGGTGCACTGGGATGACCCAGAGGGATGGGATGCAGAGGGAGACAGGAGGGGTTTCAGGATGAGGAACGCATGTACACCCATGGCTGATTCATGTCAGTGTATGGCAAAAACCACTACAATATTGTAAACTAATTAGCTTCCAATTAAAAAAAATAAAAAAACACACAAATACATAAAAAAGTGCTTCAATCTTCTGCTAATGTTCAGCAGGTGTTCTATGAGAATTGCTCTGTTTGTAGATGAATTTTTTCACAGAACTAGAACAAAAACATTTACAATTTATGTGCAAATACAAAGGATCCAGGTAACAAAGCAATCTTGAGAAAGTAAGAGGGAACTGGAAGAATCATCTCCCTGTCTTCAGACTATACAACAAAGCAACAGTATTCAAAACAGTATGGTGCTGGCAAAAATAAAAAAAAAAAAAATAAAGCCAAAATACAGATCAATGGAACAGAATAGAAAGCTCAGAGATAAACCTATGGACCTATGGTAACCTAATTTATGACAAAGGAAGCAAAAACACAAAATTGGGAAAAGACAGTCTTTTCAATAAGTGGTGCTAGGCAAACTGGACAACTACATATAAAAAAAATGAAATTCGAGTACTCTATCAGTTCCGTTCAGTCATTCAGTCATATCTGACTCTTTATAATCCCATGGACTGCAGCACACCAGTCATCCCAGTCCATCACTGACTCCAGGAGCTTGTTCAAACTCATGTCCATCAAGTCAGTGAAGCAATCCAACCATCTCATCCTCTGTAATCCCCTTCTCCTCCTGCCTTCAATCTTTCCCAGCATCAGGGTCTTTCCCAATGAGTCAGCTCTTCACATCAGCTGGCCAAAGTATTGGAGTTTCAGCTTCAGGATCAGTCATTCCAATGAATATTTGGGACTGATTTCCTTTAGGATTGACTGGTTGGATCTCCTTGCAATCCAAGGAACCCTCAAGAGTCTTCTCCACCACCAACATCAATTGTTCAATGCTCAGCTTTATTTATGGTCCAACTCTCACCTGGCTTAAAACTCAACATTCAAAAAATAAGATTATGGCATCTGGTCCCATCACTTCATGGTAAATAGATGGGGAAACAATGGAAATATTGGCAGACTTTATTTTCTTGGGCTCCAAATATACAAGCAGCTCATGCAGCTCAATATAAAAAAAAAAAAAATCAAGCAATCCAATTAAAAAATGGTGGAAGACCTAATCAGACATTTCTCCAAAGAAGACATATAAATATCTAACATGTGAAAATATGCTCAACATCACTAATTATTAGAGGAATGCAAATCAGAACTACAATGAAGTATCACTTCATACTGATGAGAGGGGCCATCATCAAAAAATCTACAAGCAGTAAATGCTGGAGGGGTTGTGCAGAAAAGGAGACCCTCATGCACTGTTGGTAAGAATGTAAATTGATACAGTCGCTATGCAAAACAGTATGGAGGTTCCTTAAAAAACTAAAAATAGAACTACTATATAACCCAGAAATCCCAATACTTGGCATATACCAAGAGAAAACCATAATTCAAAAAGACAAGTGCTTCTCAATGTTTATAGCAGCACTGCTTACAATAGTCAAGACATGGAAGCAACCTGAATGTCCATTGACTAAGGAATTGATAAGAAAGATGCACTGCATATAGAGTCATTTGTAGAGATGTGGATGGACTTACATAGTGCCACACTGAGTGAAGTAAGCTAAAAAGAAAAAAATACATATCTTATATTAGCATGTATATGTGGACTAGAAAAATGGTATAGATGATTTATTTGCAAAGCGGAAATAGAAACACAGACATAAAGAACAAATGTATGGACACCATGGGGGACAAGCAGGGGGTAGGAGGAATTGGTAGATTGGGGCTTACACATATACACTTCTGATGCTATCTATAACATAGATAAATGGGAGCATAATCTACGGCGCACGGAGTTGTACTTAATGCACTGTGGTGACCTGAATGGGAAGGAAGACCAAAAATAGGGGATATATGTATATTTATATCTGCTTCATTTTTTCTGTACAGTAGAAACTAATACATCTTTATGTATTAGTGCACCAATAATAATTAATTTAAAAATATAAAAGCAAAGCAAAATAAAGCAGCAAAAAGAAACAGAAGAATGCTGATCATATGTTGAGAACAGAGTATAGGGTGGCCATCTTGGAACCAGAGAGAAAATTTTGGATATTATTGCCAACAGCCAGGCAAGGGATGACAGAAGCTTGCTATAGGCTGGTGATAGGATGTATAGAGAGAAGTAAATGGATGGAAGACTCTGAAGTCAAAGCTAACAGGTTTTGTTGGTGGTTCTGATGTATGATAAGAGAGGTAAAGGAATCAATGATTCCATTGTTCTTGCCTTTGAACAACTGGCAAGGCAGAATTGTCCTTTACCAAAATAGGGAACAAAAAGGAGAACTTTTAGAGAATTTCAGAACTTGTAAACTTTTATCTATTTATGTTTATAGATTCCAAACCATCATTTTAGTCACAAGACCTTCTGTTGTGAATCCTGAGTAAATGTTAGAGCAAGGGGCAATATAAGGTCATTATTACACTTTCTATTTAGCCTCTTTGAGTTCATGTGACCTCCACAGTTTTGCAATTCTGGAAAAATTTCTAAGGAGATTTTAAGAGCTATCTACCTAGACAGAAGTGAGTTTTTGTTTTTCTTTTCTTTTCTTTTTTTTTTTTTTTTTTACTGAGGAAAAAAATAGTAGACAAGAAATAAAGAGACAGAGACAGAGATGTCTTACCCAAAAGGCAGAACATGTTACTTGTAAGTTGTGGCAAGTAGGAGTGGTGAGCTATCTATAGCATGTGTACATATGTACTCTGTTGCTCAGTCATGTCCACCTCTTTGCCACCCCATAAACTTTAACCTGACAGCCTCCTATGTCCATGGAATTTTTCCAGGCAAGAATACTGGAGAAGGTTGTCATTTCCTACTCTAGGAGATCTTCCCCACCCAGGGATCAAACTTGCATCTCTTGCATCTCCTGCATGTGCAGGTGGTTTCTTTTCCACTTGTACTGTCTGGGAAGTTCTTATATAGCATCCAGAATGCTAATTTAAGTCCTGAGGATGCTAATTTAAGTAAAACATGAGGATATTATTGTATACACAGGTTATACAAAAGACAAAACAAAACAGGTAAGCAGTCAGTGTCAGAACCTAGTGCATTCTGATTGCAGGTAATCAGAATTCAATCAACCAAGTGGAAGTTGAGAGTGAGGATGGAAAAATGGGACAGGTTCTGAATAGAGTTATGATAGGCATCCTTATAAAGGAGGCTATGAAAACAGACAACCTAGGACAAAACAAGGCTTTGGAGTCCTTGAATTTCAAGGATCTCTAACCTCACATAATAAAAGAATCCAATCTTGAAGAAACAGAGTAGCCCTCATAGTCAACAAAAGAGTACAAAATACAGTACTTGGATCCAATCTCAAAAATGGCAGAATGAACTCTTTGTCACCAAGGCAAACCATTCAATATTATAATAATCTAAGATTATCCCTTGACCAGTAATGCTAAAGAAGCTGACATTGAACAGTTCTATGAAGACCTATAAGACCTTCTGAACTAACACCCAAAAAAGATATCTTTTCCATTACAGGGGACTGGAATGCAAAAGTAGGAAGTCAAGAGATACCTGGAGTAACAGACAAATTTGGCCTTGGATTACAAAACAAAGCAGGTCAAAGGCTCACAGAGTTTTGCCAAGAGAATGCACTTGTAATAGCAAACCCTCTTCTAACAACACAAGAAAAGACCCTACATGTGGACATCACCAGATGGTCAATATTGAAATCAGATTGATTATATTCTTTGCAGCCAAAGAAGGAGAAGCTCTATACAGTCAGCAAAAACAAGACTGAGTGCTGACTGTGGCTCAGAACATGAACTCCTTATTGCAAATTCAGACTGAAACTGAAGAAAGTAGGGAAAACCACTAGGCCATTCAGGTATGACTTGAATCAAGTCCCTTATGACTATGCATGGAAGTGACAAATAGATTCAAGGGATAAGATCTGATAGACAGAGTGCCTGCAGAACTGTGGATGGAGGTTCATAACATTATACAGGAGGCAGAGATCAAAATCATCCCTAAGAAAAAGAACAGCAAAAGGGTAAAATGGTTGTCTGAGGAGACCTTACAAACAGCTGAGAAAAGAGGAGAAGCTAAAGGCAAAGGAGCAAAGGAAAGATATACCCATTTGAATGCAGAGTTTCAAAGAATAACAAGGGAAGATAAGAAACTCTTCCTCAGTGATCAATGCAAAGATGGAGAGGAAAACAATAAAATGGGAAAAACTAGAGGTCTCTTTCAAGAAAATTAGAGATACCAAGGGAACATTTCAGGCAAAGATGGATGGGCACAATAAGGGAGAGAAATGGTATGGACCTAAAAGAAGCAGAAGATATTAAGAAGAGGTGGCAAGAATTACACAGAACTATACAGAAAAGATTTTCATTACCCAGAAAATCATGATGGTGTGATCACTCACCTAGAGCCAGATATCCTCAAATGCAAAGGTGGCTGGGCCTTAGGAAGCTCTAAGTGGCCTCATAAGCCACTACAAACAAAGCTAGTGGAGGTTATGGAATTCCAGCTGAGCTATTTCAAATTCTAAAAGATGATGCTGTGAAAGTGCTGCATTCAATCTGCCAGCAAATTTGGAAAACTCAGCAGTGGCCACAGGACTGGAAAAGGTAAGTTTTCACTCCAATCCCAAAGAAAGGCAATGCCAAAGACTGATCAAACTACCGCACAATTGCACTCATCTCACACACTAGCAGAGTAACGATCAAAATTCTCCAAGCCAGGTTTCAACAGTACATGAACCATGAACTCCCAGATGTTCAAGCCGGATTTAGAAAAGGCAGAGGGACCAGAAATCAAATTGCCAACATTCAATGGATCATCGAAAAGCGTGAGAGTTCCTGAAAAATATCTTCTTCTTCTTTATTGACTACACCAAAGCCTTTGACTGTGTGGATCACAACAAACTATGGAAAATTTTTAAAGAGAAGAGAATACCAGACCACCTGAGAAATCTGTATTCAGGTCAGGAAGCAACAGTTAGAACTGGACATGGAACAACAGACTGGTTCCAAATTGGAAAGTTACTACATTAAGGCTGTATATTGTCACCCTGCTTATTTAACTTACATGCAGAATACATCATGCGAAATGCCAGGCTGGATGAAGCACAACCTGGATTCAAGACTACTGGAAGAAACATCCGTAACCTCAGATATACAGATGACACCACCCTTATGTCAGAAATTGAAGAAGAACTAAAGAGCCTCTTGATGAATATGAAAGAGGAGAGTGAAAAAGTTGGCTTAGAACTAAACATTTGGAAAACTAAGATCATGGCATCTGATACCATCACTTCATGGCAAGTAAATGAGGAAATAATGGAAACAGTGAGATACATTATTTTTTAGTACTCCAAAATCATTGCAGATGTTGACTGTAGCCATGAAATTAAATGACACTTGCTCCTTGGAAGAAAAGCTATGACCAACATAGACAGTTTATTAAAAAGCAGATTTTTGTTAACAAAAATCCATCTAGTCAAAGCTATGGTTTTGCCAGTAGTCATGTATGGATGTGAGAGTTGGACTATAAAGAAAGCTGAGCTGTGAAGAATTGATGCTTTTGAACCGTAGTATTGGAGAAGACTCTTGAGAGTCCCTTGGACTTGAAGGAGATCCAACCAGTCCATCCTAAAGAAGATGAGTCCTGGGTGTTCATTGGATGGACTGATGTTAAACCTGAAATTCCAATACTTTGGCCACCTGATGCAAAGAACTGACTCATTGGAAAAGACTCTGATTCTGGGAAAGACTGAAGGCAGGAGGAGAAGGGGACAACAGAGGATGAGACGGTTGGATGAAATCACCGACTCAATGGACATAGGTTTGAGTAAGCTCCAGGAGTTGGTGATGGACAGGGAAGCCTGGTATGCTGCAGTCCATGGGGTCACAAAGAGTTGGACACAACTAAGAGACTGATATTAACTAAACAGAATCCTGTTCCTTGTTACCCCTTTCCTTAGTCCCTTTTCTTAGAAGTTCATAAAAGTCTATGATTAAATAAAGCTGATAACTGACTTGATAGGGAAAATAACATGAGATGTGTGTCCATGGGAAGAGGAATCATAGTCATCTTGACTGAGAGAGAGTATAAGAGAATCTTGGGAATGTTAATGAGGCATGCATGCTAAGTTCCTTCAGTTGTGTCTGACTCTGCAACTTCATGTAGTGTAGCTCACCAGGCTCCTCTGTCCATGGGATTCTCTAAGCAAGAATACTGGAGTGGGTTTGCCATTCCCTCTTCCATGGGATCTTCCTGTCCCAGGGATCAAACTTGAGTCTCTTACATCTCCTGCTTTGGCAGGCGGGTTCTTTATCACTAGCACCACCTGGGAATCTGCCTGCAATGTGTGATGCCTGCGTTCAATCCCTGGGTCAAGAAGATCCCCTGGAGAATATGGCTGCTCATGCCAGTATTCTTGCCTGGAGAATCCAAATACAGAGGAATCAGGTGGGCTATAGTCTATTTATATTTGGTAAATGAGACAGCAGAATAATCTCTGAATCCCCTGGAAGCAAAGCAGTGAAAGGTGGAAATAAGAGATGGTTTTGTGTACTAATCCATTTTCATGTGCTTTATATTTGCCTAAATAAGTCTGGTGATAAATCACAGGCTCTTTATCTATTTGACCCATTGATATAGGTAATTCCTTTCTTAAATATTCTTACCATTTAGACTTCTCAATTATAACAGTCAGTGCTTTGTGCCTTTGTATGTATGGTATGCATGTGATCTGACTACCTTCATTTATTTTATTGATGTTTTATTTATAATGGTGTGTTTATTTTCTTATCTGCAGAAGGCAGATGCTGTGCATGGGGCTGGTTAGCCCATCCACTACAGATGCATCTTAACTCCTTTTCCTAGAAATAAATAGTGTGGTGTTATTAACGACAGCAGCATACTCTTGCCATTTTTCCTACGTGGATACCAGTATAAAGGAAAAAGAGTACTGTCTTGCAGTTGCTGTTGGGACTTAAGCCTGAAACACCACACAACCAACCTCCAGAGAACCCTGCTGTGTCAAATGCCAGTATGTTTGTGGAAATTTCATAGCTGATCTTTCTAATGACAAGAGAAATGAGCCAGTGGGCACAGCAGTTAAGGTTATGCAGCTGTTTCTGATATTACATGGCTCTGAACTGCTGTTTCTCATCTGATGCCTGGCTGTGTCTCTGCATTAACCAATGAAAGATCAACTGATTCAATTTTATATATCGCACTACTGGGTTTGTTTCCACCTCATCTGCCTCAACAATATTTCTCTTTCTGCCAGGCATGAAGTTAGTCAGCATCATTTATTGAGTTTCCACAGTACATATAGACATTTGGAGAGATATATGGGTATTAATCGCAGCAGACTTCTTTGAAGAAGGTAGTGAATAAATTATTATTTAATTAAAGCTCAAATCAAGGCTTATAATAAAATGAACGTCTGGGCAGTTGGATGGTCCCTGCCTGAACCAACTAGACTATAATTATATATGGCCATAGACAAATCAGTTCACTGGGACATGGATACCCGTAAAAGTGACCGACCCCAACAAATGGCCATTGTAAATCAAGGGATGGTGAAATCAGATGGAGGTCTTCCCACAATAGGGAGTTGAAGTTTTGTGAAAACAATTCCCAGCCCTGGCTAAAGTGAAGATTGATTGTGTTCTTTTAAAAGTATCATGTATGAAGCCTTGAGCAATGTCACTTTGAGTTTCCTGTTTGTCACTGTGAAACACTGGCTTATGAATGGATGAACAGTGAATTGATGATTCCAAGTAGAGAGGAAGGAAAACTTGGAGTCACACGGATGCAGATTTGAATTGAGGGTTTGCTAGTTAATTGCAGTGTGATCCCAGGTAAGTTGCTTAATGTTTCTGAGGATTTGTTTCCACATGTGTAGAACACATAATAATCTGCTTGTGAAATTGAATATGGAATATGTAAAGCACTTATAATATATTAGGCTCTAAATGCATACTGTTAATTTCTACTAACTTAAAAATTAAATTATTTTAAATTAAAAATGGTCTAAAATTGCTATAATTTTATTTTGAAGCTCTAGAGATTGGGGGCTTATTTGGAATAGCACCTAGAGCTTTAACTGTAACCAATGTGCTTTAATGAAACATATTAACATTTGTAAATTTTTTCAGTTATCACTTTACTCTTCGGGGTAATTTTAGATTCACAGAAAAATTGAAGATATAGAGATTCCCTGAATCATCTGCCTCTACACATGCAGAGTCTTCCCCATTTTCAACATTCCCCATATTGGTTACAATTGATGAACCTATGTTGGCACATTGTAATCACCCAAAGTCCAATCTTGGTATTGTACATTCTATGATTTTTATTAAATGCATAATAACATTTATTCATCAAATGGTATCATATAGAGCATTTTCATTGCCCTAAAATTTCTGTGTTTCAACTATTTATCATTCACCTTCCAGTCCTGCAATCCCTGGAAACCACTGATTTGCTTTTTGATTGTCTCTATAGTTTTACTCTTTACAGCATGTCGTATTGTTGGAGTCATACAGTATGTAACCTTTCCAATTAGCTTATTTTACTTGAATATATATTAAACATGTTACGTTATTTTATTGCTACTATACATTTCATTAAAATTTGTTAAAATAATTGGATAAGCACCCTCATAGAAATGTTAAAAAAGATCATAGTTTGGTATCCAAATACAACCACTTTAACTTTATATTTATACATAACTAGGTTCACATGTAATTATTATCAGATATGAATGACCACAATCAACAACCTAATAGTTCATTGAATTACATGCTGTTATAAATTTTTACTGTTAGACATTTAGTTTATTTTTAGCTTGTACTATTATTAATAATACTGTCAATACTTCTGAGTTTAACTATCATAAATGTTTATTTTTGTGCATAGAAAATGTCATTTAGTTGTTAAATCATGTCCGACTCTTTTGCAACCCCATGTACTATATAGCCTGCCAGACTCCTCCATCCATGGGGTTTCCCAGGTAAGAATAATGGCGTGGGTTGTCATTTCCTTCTCCAGGGGATCTTCCTGACCCAGGGATCGAATCCATATCTCCTCCATTGACAGGCAGATTCTTTCTCACTTAGCCACCTGGTAAGCCTGTATAAAATAAGTATATAATTAAATCACAGTTTTCTGGGAATGTGTTAGTTTAGGTTACAGACTCTTACTGTTACTAAGGAAAATGCTAAAGATAGGATTCCATTCTCCTTAACAGATACTTTCCTGCTGCTTGTGCTCTTCTCTCTACACTTTCTCAATCTCTACATGGCAATCCCATTCACAGATTTCCTGGTTTTCTGCCCCTTCTTCACATGTAGCTTTGTTTCCTATATGTCTACTTTAAAGACTGTAGTTGACCCCAAAGATGTTTTCAACTTTAATTTCATAAAGCCAATGTTTTAGCAATGTTTCTAATGAGTTTTCAGTATTTAATAATTATTTTCCTCTTTTCTATGGCTAATATTCCACTGTGTTTATTAACAAATCTTCTTTATCCTTTTATCATTTAGAGATTATTATACTAACTGCAATAAGTCAGAAAGAGAAGACAAACAGCATATGATATCACTTATGTGTGAAATCTAATAAAAGATCATACAAATGAACTATTTTTACAAAACAGAAACAGATCCACAGACCTCAAAATAAAAATTGTGGTTACCAAAGGGGAAAACTTAGGGGATGTGATAAACTAAGAGATTTGAATTAACATATACACATTGCAATACATAAAATATGTAACTAATAATGACCTACTGCATGGCACAGATAACTCTATTCAATATTCTGAAATAATCTGCATAGGCAAATAATATGAAAAAGAATGGATACACACAAACATATATATATATATATGTCATGAATCAGTTATATGCATAACTGATTCATTTTCTGTATACTTGAAACTAATATAGCTTTGAGAATCAACTACATCCAATAGAAATTTTAAAAGACTCCTTCTATAATACATACTATTATTAAAGGTATATCATAAGCATAATATTATGTTTATTACTGGATAGTTTATTTTATCTAGACCCTTGTTTTTATTACTTGTATGTCAGGAAAGGTGAAGAACATACACTCTTATTGTTCCTTTATGTGAAAGAAGACTCTAGTAAGGTAGAAGAGCAGATATATTTTTCCAAATATGTCAAAATGTTCCATTTTCTACAAGTATTGGAAAATGAGACAGGTCTCATTCCTTTGTGTACTTTGCTGCTGCTACTGCTAAGTCGCTTCAGTCATGTCCGACTCTGTGCGACCCCTGAGATGGCAGCCCACCAGGCTCCCCCGTCCCCTGGGATTCTCCAGGCAAGAACACTGGAGTGGGTTGCCATTTCCTTCTCCAATGCGTGAAAGTGAAAAGTGAAAGTGAAGTTGCTCAATCGTGTCCGACTATTAGCGACCCCATGGACTGCAGCCTACAAGGCTCCTCCGTCCATGGGATTTTCCAGGCAAGGGTACTGGAGTGGGTTGTCATTGCCTTCTTCATTCCTCTTTCTTTTGTGTATGTTAGGGCACCACAATCTCAGTTTGGGTACATTGCATAAGCAGTACAGGCAAGGGATGCCTTAAAATTGCACAAGAGATGTCTAATGCTGGGCAGCCTGCCTGCTGTGGCTGCTTATGGTTATGCCTGTTTTCACGCTTTCTTTCATTGAAAATAAAATGAAAAATAATTTTCAAAGAAGCACACCCCATAGAATTTAGTGGTTTACCTACAGTTTATAATAAACATTTATATTAATCTATCTAGCCCATTTAAGATTAACAGTTATAATCTACTAAATGAGTAATATATTAACTGATTTTCCTTAAAGTTCTAAAAATGACATCTTTCTTAAACCATTTTCTACAGTCACCATATATCTTTACCTTCTTCTCAATGTGACCTAAAATTAATTTTCCCCTCCAAAGGATTAGTTCTTGAGAATGTCTCTATTCATGGGAAAGCTTTATAACAAATTAGAATGGTACTTTGGATCAGGAACAAGATCTTGTACATTTCCCCAAATGTCAGAAGATTCTGAACTGATCTCTCAGTGTACAATTTATGAATGGCGTGATCAGGCCAAAATATGGACTCCTTGATATTTACCCCATTTTGCTATGAAAAGCAACTATTAAATTTTCTTCTCTATCATCATTAGTGTGTCCTACCTGAGGAAAAAAAACAAACAAACACTTTTTTTATTTCTACAAAAATTAATTTTTGTTCTGACAAGATTTTATTCTATCAAAAATCAAACAATTCCTAGCATTTCAATAATCTAGACATCATACTGCAATGGTTTCAACATATGAGCCTGTTCTATTTTGTACCAAGCTACTTTAAATATAATTACAGTACTGATGTATTATAGGTTAGATCTTTTAAGAAATCATGATAAAAATAAGATGCATAGAAACACATGCAAAAATTAGAATCAGAAATAATAGGATTCTGGAGGTATAGTGACACTGAATTTTATGCACACTAATAAAAAAAGTTCAGCTCACTATAGAAGATCAGAGTCATTAAATTTTTTCCTTTATGATGAGGTACATTAAATTATGAAGATTTGGGGAAATTTTATCAAACTTTAATCAAAGTTGCTAATAACCAAAACCTTCACAAATGACTCAGAAATATAATGAAGAAATCTGTTAATAATGATGAAAGGATATGTAATGTATGAAAGAAAGGTTTATTTACACTTTGCCATTTTATACTTAGTACTTCTGGCAAGAAGTTCAAAGAATGAACAGAAAGTCAGAAAAAGCAAAACACACTTTAAAACATTTTTAAAATGTTTTAAAAAATTATCATAATTATCAAAATAAAGAGTAAACATCAAAACAGGCTTTTAAGACTGAGCTAAGTCAACCCAATGAATTACTTTGGATTATAATCAAGTCCAACAGTAACAAAGAATTTCTCTGCCATGGTTTACAAATTGGAATAGAATCAAAATAACAAACAAAGCATTTAAAGGATATATAAACATGGTAAAGTCAGTTTTAAAGGCCTGAAAATTTCAATTTATTTGCAAGTAAGGAAATCAATTGATAATATAGCTTGCAAATGAGGAAATCAATTGATAATATAGCTAATGCTGAAAAGTTCATAAAGATCCATCTTTTGGAAAAACTTGGGTGGAAGTAGATGACTCTCCTTCCTTCCATCTCTGCAGCAAATGCAACAACCAAAAAAAGTGAACATAAATAGGTCTGGTCAGTATTAAAGACTAAGCAAGGGTGATATTTAGATGCCACTAACATGAAGAAGGACACAGAGACTTCCTCCTATGAAGTCAGCTTAGATGTGTGGGAAATAACTAAAAGATGTGTTGGGTTCCATGAGTTCTCTACAGTTTGGAATGAACAGAGAAGAAACTGAGCTGCCTGGGGAATGTGCCACTAGGATTTAGTGAATGAAAGAGCCATAGGAGTGGTGGGCTATGGCAACACGTGAAGGTTACCCACAGTTGGAATGTGCTGCCCTGGTGAGCAGGCAGCAGCACTTGGATGAATACCAGTCAAATTAGAGGAGGAGAGTACATTGGTGGTCCAAGGAATGGGTGGCTACACCTAAAAGCAAGGTGC
This sequence comes from Capricornis sumatraensis, assembly GCF_032405125.1. Lineage (NCBI taxonomy): Eukaryota > Metazoa > Chordata > Mammalia > Artiodactyla > Bovidae > Capricornis > Capricornis sumatraensis. Next base: position 120,122,293 of record NC_091071.1, on the reverse strand, counting down.
CAACTATAGCTCTTAGTGGGGAAAAGGAAATATATTCTTGTCCTTTGCATATCAAGGGGCAGTATTAAGAGTGGGGCTAAGAAATGTGTGCAAAATTCAGTAGCTCCAGAGTCATTAGGTCATACCATAGAGTGGCTCCCATAGCATCTTCAGAGACATGATAGTATCTTTCCTGTTGAGACAGTGTTATCACAGGGAGGATTGTCAGGAATTTCTTTATAAAGAGTACATGCTATTCCCTGACATGGAAGGCAAAAATAGTGAGAAAGTCTCATTAGACTCCTTGCCCAACAGGGGTGATTAATCCCACTACTGATTCACTCAACTTCCTGTGTTCCTGGCCATTTGCATATATCCTGGGTTGCTGAATCAGCTCTCCAGTTTACAGATTCCAGAGGAGTGGTACCTAAATGTAAACACAACATAGAAAAGACAATTATCCATACTTTGTTTTAGGAATAGGCATTAAATTTTAGAGTTGTCTCATTTTAAAAGGATGAATAAAGATGGATAAAAAATATCAAACTCAAGAAAATCTGCTGTTATGTCAGAAATAAGACATAACAATAAAAGGCAGAAAAGCATTTTTTTTTTTTTTTCCAACAGATTCACTGTAGGGAAAAAGAGTAAACTTTAAATAGCATCTGTTGTTATCTTAGTCAAATTTATGGAGCATGTATTCTATATAATGAGAGATAAGATAGGATAACAGTGTGAGGTGAAAAGTTAATTGAAAATCAAGCAGAAATTTACAACAAGGAAACTAGATAATGTGTAGAATGCTATAAAATAAAATATTCATCAACATAATAACAAAGAGTACACAGTAAACATAAGGGAAAAGGATCATTCAAAAATTAAATGAGTGATATAATGGATGTATGTGTGTTTGTGTGTATGTATGTGTGCATTTGCTTGCCTAGCCAAAAAGCACCCTTTAAATTTGGGGATGTATCAAAATGAGAAGGAGGCAAAACACTGCTCCCTTTCAATGTTTCATATTTTCCCCTTTGCATAACACATAGTAGAGTCATGGGGCCCACGCTTGGTGAAGTAGATAGCACAGCTCAGTAACTAAAGTGAGACACTGTTTCACAGAAATGTTACGGAATTTTGAAGAGACTTCTAGAAGACCTAGCATCCAGCAGTGTGGAGACAAGTGTCCTTGAGAGTAGATCCAGAGAGGACACTTCTGAGTGACTAGGATCAGGCAACAGTGACACAGGTGAGTGTCCAGAGGCAGTGGCGTCTGAGGTAGATGGTTCTTGGTGATGTTATCCTCTTCCTTGCCACCATCTATCCTTTCCAACTATCTGAGTCTGGTTCTGCAGCTCACTCCCTATTTCAGAGAACAATTTAAATGTTTGGATATGCTTCCTATAAACATATTTTCTTCTGAGTAACTGAAAGTCCCTTCTGTTGTCTAGAACCAAGAAATTTTGATTCTTGTGATTTTGAGAATGAACTGCATAAAATTATAGATATGTACAAAGAGGGAATGATGTTGGGAATAAAGGAAAAAAAAGGGATATCAAAAATGTTTCTCAACAGAAAAAAAAAATAGAAGCAATATAACAAAGCTTTTCTGCTGAAACATAATATGAGATTTTATATATTGGAAAAATTCAAAAAGTATAATAAAAATTACTTAGAAGGTATCAATATTTATAAAATATCTCCTAAAAGAATTGTTATCTCAAAGTAACAGTGAAGAACTATTTAAATATATTTAGAGTCTGAAAAGCATTGGATAGAGCAGAATCCACCAGGCCCCTTCACTGCTGGACTTCTCAGAGACATGCAAGTGTTCACAGTGGTTCTTCAGAGAGGATTATACAGTATATTCCACTTACCAAACGATTGGACCCTAAATGCTTTGTTTGTCAAATACATTGCCTGGGTAAATTGTTTCATTGTATACATTGACATATCCTGGTGAAAACCATGAGCATTAAAATTAAGTAATGAGTTATTTGGAGAAGGCAATGGCAACCCAGTCCAGTACTTTTACCTGGAAAATCCAGTGGATGGAGGAGCCTGGTAGGCTGCAGTCCTTGGGGTCTCTAGGAGTCGGACTCGACTGAGTGACTTCACTTTCACTTTCCACTTTCATGCATTGGAAAAGGAAATGGCAACCCATTCCTGTATTCTTACCTGGAGAATCCCAGGGATATGGGAGCCTAGTGGGCTGCTGTCTATGAGGTCATACAGAGTCGGACACCACTGAAGCGACAGCAGCAGCAGCAATGAGTTCTTTAAGCCTCAGTCATCTTTTCAAGTTCCCTTTGGCTATCTGTATGTTTTCTTTGAAGAAATGTCTATTAGGTCTTCTGCCCATTTTTTTTTTTTTTGGTTGGTTATTTTATTTGTTTTATATTGGGCTGCATAAGTTGTTTATATATTCTGGAGATTAATACTGTGTCAGTTGCTTCATGTGCAAATATTTTCTCCTATTTTGAGGGTTTTCATTTTGCTTCATTTATGATTTTCTTTTCTGTGTCAAAAATCTTTTAAGTTTAATTAGTTCCCATTTGTTTATTTTTCTTTTCTTTTTCATTACTCTGGGAGTTGAGTAGGAAAAGTCTTGTTGTGATTTACATCATAGGGTTCTTCTTATGTTGTATGGTCTTACGCTTAGGTCTTTAATCCACTTGGAATTTACTTTTGTGTATGGTGTTCAGTAATGTTCTAATTTCACTCTTTTACATGTAGCTGTCTAGTTTTCCCAGCACCAATTATTGAGAAGATATACAGATGACCAATAGGCATGTGAAAAGATTCTTAGCTTCACTAATTATTAGAGAAATACAGATCAAAACTACAATAAGGTATCGCTTCACACTGATCAGAATGGCCATCATCAAAACATCGGCAACAATAAATGATGGAGAGGATGTGGAGAAAAGGGAATCTTCTTTCATGGTTGGTGGAAATGTAAATTGATTTATCCTCTGTGGAGGACACTATGGAGGTTCCTTAAAATACTAAAAAGAGAACTACCATATGACCCTGTAAACTACCTACAGGCATGTACCCTGAGAAAACACAATTCAAAAAGACACATGCTCCTCAATGTTTATTGCAGCGATATTTACAGTATCCAGAACAAAGAAGTAACTTAAATGTTCATTGACAGATGCATGGATAAGAAGATGTGGTACATATATACAATGGAACATTGTGAAGTGAGTGAAGTCGCTCAGTCATGTCCGACTCTCTGCAACCCCCGTGAACTGTAGCCTTCCAGACTCCCCTCTCCATGGAATTTTCCAGGCAAGAGTACTGGAGTGGGTTGCCATTTCCTTCTCCAGGGATCTTCCCAACCCAGGGATCGAACCCAGGTCTCCCACATTGCAGGCAGATGCTTTACCGTCTGAACCATCAGGAAAGCCACAATGGAACATTACTTGGCCATAAAAAGGATGAAATTAGATCATTTGTAGAGGTGTGTACAGACCTAGAGTCTGTCATATAGAGTGAACTTAGTCAGAAGGAGAAAAAAATGTTATATATTAAGGCATATATGTGGATACTGGAAAATAATATAGATAAACCTGTTTGCAAAGCTGGAATAGAGATATAGATGTAGTAAATGGACTTGTGGTCACAGGGTGGAGAAAGGGGAGAGTGAGATAAATAGGGAAAGTAGCACTGACATATATATGTACTACCAAGTGCAAAGTAATAGCTAGTGGGAACCTGCTGTATAGCAAAGGGAGCTCAGATTGGTACTTTGTGGTGATCTAGATGGGGGAGACGGGGGAGATGGGAGGGAGATCCAGAAAGGAGGGCATATCAATAACTGATTTACTTTGTTGTACAGCAGAAACTAATACAATATCATAAAGCAATTATATCCCAATTTTTTAAAAAAGCCCCAGTCAATAAGCAAAGCTCAGAGAGGAAACATTACTGCAACATTATACTTCTCTATAGCATCATTTTCAGGAAAGCAATGAATTGATTTATGAATTTTCAGAGGAAAATGACATATCTCAAAAATGCTTTATCTTGCCAAGCTTTCACTCATATAAGAAAGTTACATAAGGAGATTGCCATATTTGATGGTCCCTGATAGAATAATACCCAACTACCATCCCATGTTTTCTTCCTATCTATGAAAGTTATGCACAACTCATAACTCTAGACAAAGAATTACCTCATGTGACTGCATAAAATTACAGTAAGTTATAGGATGCAATGTATTCTACAGTGATGGGGAAATTGGGACTGTTTGAATACATCAAAAGGCTTCCCTGATAGCTCAGTTGGTAAAGAATCCACCTGCAATGCAGGAGACCCCGGTTTGATTCCTGGATCAGGAACATCTGCTGGAGAAGGGATAGGCTACCCACTCCAGTATTCTTCAGTTCAGTTCAGTCGTTCAGTCGTGTCCGACTCTTTGCGACCCCATGAATCGCAGCACGCCAGGCCTCCCTGTCCATCACCATCTCCCAGAGTTCACTCAGACTCATGTCCATAGAGTCTGTGATGCCATCCAGTCATCTCATCCTCGGTCGTCCCCTTCTCCTCCTGCCCCCAACCCCTCCCAGCATCGGAGTCTTTTCCAATGAGTCAACTCTTCACATGAGGTGGCCAAAGTACTGGAGTTTCAGCTTTTGCATCATTCCTTCAAAAGAAATCCCAGGGTTGATTTCCTTCAGAATGAACCGGTTGGATCTCCTTGCAGTCCAAGGGACTCTCAAGAGTCTTCTCCAACACCACAGTTCAAAAGCATCAATTCTTCGGCACTCAGCCTTCTTCACAGTCCAACTCTCACATCCATACATGGCTACTGGAAAAACCATAGCCTTGACTAGATGGACCTTAGTCAACAAAGTAATGTGTCTGCTTTTGAATATGCTATCTAAGTTAGTCATAACTTTTCTTCCAAGGAGTAAGTGTCTTTTAATTTCATGGCTGCAATCACCATCTGCAGTGATTTTGGAGCCCAGAAAAATAAAGTCTGACACTGTTTCCACTCTTTCCCCATCTATTTCCCATGAAGTGATGGGACTGGATGCCATGATCTTAGTTTTCTGAATGTTGAGCTTTAAGCCAATTTTTTCACTCTCCTCTTTCACTTTCATCAAGAGGCTGTTTAGCTCCTCTTCACTTTCTGCCATAAGGGTGGTGTCATCTGCATATCTGAGGTTGTTGATATTTCTTCCGGCAATCTTGATTTCAGCTTGTGTTTCTTCCAGTCCAGCGTTTCTCATGATGTACTCTGCATAGAAGTTAAATAAACAGAGTGACAGTATACAGCCTTGACGTACTCCTTTTCCTATTTGGAACCAGTCTGTTGTTCCATGTCCAGTTCTAACTGTTGCTTCCTGATCTGCATACAGATTTCTCAAGAGGCAGGTTAGGTGGTCTGGTATTACCATCTCTTTCAGAATTTTCCACAGTTTATTGTGATCCACACAGTCAAAGGCTTTGGCATAGTCAACAAAGCAGAAATAGATGTTTTTCTGGATTTCTCTTGCTTTTTCCATGATCCAGCATATGTTGGCAATTTGATCTTTGGTTCCTCTCCCTTTTCTAAAACCAGCTTAAGAAATAGAGGAAAACAACAGAATGGGAAAGGCTAGAGATCTCTTCAAGAAAATTAGATACCAAGGGAACATTTCATGCAAAGATGGGCTCGATAAAGGACAGAAATAGTATGGACCTAACAGAAGCAGAAGATATTAAGAAGAGGTGGCAAGAATACATGGAAGAACTGTACAAAAAGTTCTTCATGACCCAGATAATCATGATGATGTGATCACTCATCTAGAGCCAGACATCCTGGAATGTCAAGTCAAGTGGGCCTTAGAAAGCATTACTACGAGCAAAGCAAGTGGAGGTGATGGAATTCCAGTTGAGCTGTTTCAAATCCTGAAAGATGATGCTGTGAAAGTGCTGCACTCAATATGCTAGCAAATTTGGAAAACTCAGCAGTGGCCACAGGACTGGAAAAGGTCAGTTTTCATTCCAATTCCAAAGAAACACAATGCCAAAGAACGCTCAAACTACCGCACAATTGCACTCATCTCATATGCTAGTAAAGTAATGCTCGAAATTCTCCAAGCCAGGCTTCAGCAATACATGAACCGTGAACTCCCTGATGATCAAGCTGGTTTTAGAAAAGGCAGAGGAACCAGAGATCAAATTGCCAACATCCGCTGGATCATGGAAAAAACAAGAGAGTTCCAGTATTCTTAGGCTTCCCTTTTGGCTCAGCTGGTAAAGAGTCCTCCTGCAATGTGGGAGACCTGGGTTTGATCCCTCGGTTGGGAAGATCCCCTGGAGAAGGGAAAGGTTACCCACTCCTGTATTAGGCATCTTTGAGTACCATCTTGGACTTTGCAAAATTGGACAGTTCACATGGTCATGGCTAAGAGAGCAATACAGTAAACATCATACATTTTAATAGTTAACAGCTTGTGTGTGATTTTAACAACCCCCAGGATGCTTCTAAAAGGGCCTGAAGATTAATGCCTTCAGTATGGGTTTTCTGCAGGCAAAACTTGCAAGAAACACTGTGCTGAGTTCTGTGGAAAACTTGAAAGAGTTTGAAGGCAATTCAAGGCCACTCTCCTGGGACATTTTAAATTTTGGAGGATTTAGAGGCTAAATTGTTGTAACCATTTCCCATATAAATTACATTTTAACTATTTTAAGTGATGTGGAAATATATAGAATCTTTCTAAATTGATAAAATTGCAAGTTTGTCAGCAGTGGAGTGCTGGTTTGTAAGCAGATGGCTTGAGCACAAAGTTGTGAGCTGTTCTCTTTTTTTTACAATCTCCTGACCATATGCAGTGATCTTCCCCAGTTCTCTGTTTTTATCTTGTTTTAACAAGATATGACAGTCATATCAGACTTGTTTATCCAAACTGCTTCATCAGAGTCATGACTGAGTGTAACAAGGTTAGGCAGGATTTGGTGCTGCCAAAAAGATTGGAAATTAACAATATCTGGCTTTTGATGATGCAAGGTGTATAACAATAATTCTTTTTCTCCATTTTAAATGAATTTAATTAGATATTTTGATTATTTTTCTTGCCCTGATTTGGATAACAATGCTATTAGTTTGTTCTAATTATATAGCACAGAGACATAATCTTTTATTGAAGCTCTAGGAACCAGAAATATTTTGAATTTCATGTATATATATAATGCATTTTAGAATTCATTATATATATATATATAATATTTTAGAATGGTAATGCAGTGTGGGTATGTTATATATCACATACAGCATGTATATGATATATATTTTATTATATACTCACTGTATATGAAAAAGGAAATAAGCAAAAATATAAAGATTACCTAAGTGGGAAAATTAAAATAATATTTCATATCCATTCAACTTTGTCTCAAATGAGTCCAAGTAGGGTGAGTTTATTCTATTACCAAATTTTTTTTCTTCTGAGGTTTATGGATTTCAGAATTTTGTTTAAATGGTTGTGAACTTGTATTACCTATTGGAAAACTCTTTCATATTTGTGAGTGTACACATATACCTCATTTTATGCAGCAACTGTGCCAGTAAAAATTAGTATACATAAATATTTTTATATGCTAAAAATATAAACTCAATTGCAGTCAGCACAGTTGAACCAGGTACAAGTTATAGAGATTCTCTCAAAGGGTCTTTAAAATCTTTTCACTTTGTTTGTAGAGTGTTCCTCTTTGATACAAAACTGTGCATGCAATCCCTCTGCTTAAAATATGTCCATGAAAGTGAAAATGAATGTCTCTCAGTCATATCTGACTCTTGGCGACCCTGTGTAATATACAGTCCATGGAATTCTCCAGGCCAGAAAACTGGAGTGGGTAGCTGTTCCCTTCTCCAGGGGATCTTCCCAACCAAGGGATCAAACCCTGGTCTCCCGCACTGCAGGCAAATTCTTTACCAGTTGAGCCACTAGTCCCTAACTCCCCATAAATTCCAGGAGGGAGACTCAACATCTCACCCAAAACACAGGACTGCCTCTAATACTCTCCTGCTGCTGGACCACAACCCACACCCCTCAGCCCCAGTCAGTTTCCTCTGTCATGCCTTTCTATAAGACAAGCTTTCAATTTTCTTTTCAACCATTCCTAATCCTATTTTTAAAGTTATTTTTTCAATATCAATCTAGTCACTTCTGAACTTCCCTAGGATCTTGAAAATACATTTGTCAGAACACTTTAACATTCAGCTAAAATGTTGTTTTTCAGTTCAGCTCAGTTTAGTTCAGTTCAGTTCAGTCGCTCAGTTGTGTCCAACTCTTTGAGATCTCATGAATCGCAGCACGCCAGGCCTCCCTGTCCATCACCATCTCCCGGAGTTCACTCAGATTCACGTACATCGAGTCAGTGATTCCATCCAGCCATCTCATCCTCTGTCGTCCCCTTCTTCTCCTGCCCCCAATCCCTCCCAGCATCAAAGTCTTTTCCAATGAGTCAACTCTTTGCATGAGGTGGCCAGAGTACTGGAGTTTCAGCTTTAGCATCATTCCTTCCAAAGAAATTCCAGGGCTGATCTCCTTCAGAATGGACTGGCTGGATCTCCTTGCAGTCCAAGTTGTTTTTGCTGTTCCTCAATTATTTCCAATTTTATTCATACTATTATACTTGTGCAACTAATGAAGGTTACCATATACCAGAAACTTTCTACAGATTTTTAAAGAATTTTTTTTATGTGCACCAGTTGTGAAGTCTTTATTGAATTTGTTACAACATTGTTTCTGTTGTACATTTTGGTTTTTTAATCATGAGACAGGTGGGATACTTGCGCCTGGACCAAACCCACACTCCTTGCATTGTAAGGTGAAATCTTAACCACTGGATTGCCAGGGAAGTCCTGCTATAGACTTTTAAATTTTATCTATAAGAGAAATTACTATTGTTAACTTCCCCATCCTATTGTGAAGATGAAAGAGTCAAATAACAATACATATAATCATGTAGCAAACAAGCAGACAATACAAGACATGAACCCAGGTAATGTGTATCTAAATCTCGTGACTTTAACTACTATGCTTCTTCACAAATTATTTTATTAGTTGATTGATATTATTAACTAGGGTATGTGGGAATTGGTTAAAATGAAATTGTCCTATGTATATAGTTGCTAGAAAGATATTTAAAGCTATATATATCAACTATATATATATATATCATATATGTCTTATTGCTAGATATTTAAAACTATATATGTGTGTGTATATGTGTGTGTGTGTGTGTGTGTGTGTATGTGTACCTTAGTGAATTAAACAATTTCTTTGTTTTAGGGTGATATGATGGATTATAACCTCTTTGTGTGGTCCCCTTCCACAGTGAGATGGAGGTGACCCTTGAATTTTTTGGACAATAGAATGCAACAATATCATCATGAATGTCAAGAATAGGCCTTCAGAGTAGTTGAAGTTTCTGCTTTTTCTCTCTTGCTGCTCTGAGATTTCATTTAAAGGAGTCTTCTAGAAGGTGAGAGGCCACATAGAGAGAGAAGTGCTGGAGAGTAAAAGTGCACAAGAATACGGAGAGGAACAGCTAGATTCTAAACAAGCCAGTAATCCTAGATAGCATATTGAAAAGCAGAGACATTACTTTGCCAACAAAGGTTCCTCTAGTCAAGGCTATGGTTTTTGCAGTGATCATGTAATGGATGTGAGAGTTGGACTGTGAAGAAAGCTGAGCACTGAAGAATTGATGCTTTTGAACTGTGTGTTGGAGAAGACTCTTGAAAGTCCCTTGGACTGCAAGGAGATCCAACCAGCCCATTCTGAAGGAGATCAACCCTGGGATTTCTTTGGAAGGAATGATGCTAAAGCTGAAGCTCCAGTACTTTGGCCACCTCATGAGAAGAGTTGACTCTTCTTCTTTTCATTGGAAAAGACTCTGATGCTGGGAGGGATTGGGGGCAGGAGGAGAAGGGGACGACAGAGGATGAGATGGCTGGATGGCATCACTGATTCGATGGACGTGAGTCTGAGTGAACTCTGGGAGTTGATGATGGACAGGGAGGCTTGGTGTGCTGCGATTCATGGGGTCGCAAAGAGTTGGACACAACTGAGTGACTGAACTGAACTGAATCCTAGGTGACGCAGCAGATATGTGAATGATACCATTTTGAATGCTCCAATCACTAGAAAGGCTGGAGTGAGCCAAGTGTAACAGAAAAAAGACACCCAGCTAAGTCCAATACTGAATGGAAGATTATGAAAATATAAATGGTAGTTTTGAGATGTTTTTGTATACCATTGCAGTAGTTAGTATCATGGAATAGAGGACTACCTTAACCAGAACTTAAAATGTGGCTGTGTCTTTGGTACCAGGAAGTGGGTGAAAGCTGGAAGAGTAGTAAGAAGACTGTTATCTGAGACTGGAAGAGGGACATCTGGAGTTAAATGGTGGCATAACAACTGGCAAATATCTTATATAATAGCTTGGAATATGAAACATGTGTCTCATGAATGTGTTAAACTGACTAAAGAGATTTTCAGGCAGACTTCTGAAAGTGGCAACTGACTATTTTTGGATGCCTATTATAAGGTTTGTGAAGTGGAAATGAACCTAGCAAGGAAATACTTAGTTTTCAAGCATAATTTATGAAAAAATCAAGAGGATCCAATATCTGTTTGAATTTGAAATAAGTTTTTCTCATCTGCATCTTCTCCAGCCAGCCCTCAAGAGATTCCCAAAGTAAGAATCTACGGCTGATTCATGTTGATGTAGAAACCAACACAATGCTGTGAAGCAATTATCCTTCTATTAAAAAAAAAAAGAATTAACCATGAGAAAAATAATGCAGAAAACTCTTTGCTAGGACTTCTAGAAGTTTTAAGAAATGCCTACTAAAGCTTAAACCCTCAAAGTAAACATGGCCCAACATAGAGAAATTACTGTTTCCAAAGTAATTATGGATGAATTTACTGACGCATGAGGAAACTATAATCAGATAACTAGGAAACTCATGTACTTCAAAATTAAGTTGAATTTATGAAAGCAGTGTCCACTTAGATTAAAAGAAACTGAGGTATTTCAAAATGAAGAGAGGCCTCTTTTCACTAAATTTACATTGTCATAAAGCAGGCTGCAGGAAGAGGGCATGGCAACCCACACTAGTATTCTTGCCTAAAGAATGCCATAGACAAAGGAGCCTGGTGAGCTACAGTTCATAAGGTTGCAAAGAGTCAGACACAGCTGATGTGACTTAGCATGCATGCATGCAAAGCAGGCTGAGAGCACAAAAGTGTAATAAGCTTAGGCTATTTTCTTAGTAAAACCAAACTGCCTTAGAAGGTAGTGCCAAGATTCAAAAGGACAGAGCCAAGAGATATTTGGAAAAATGCACCAGAAGAGCGCTCACAAAGGACTAAAAACAATACCTTATCAATGACCATACCCTGCTCCCAGAGTAGAGGCAACTGGCTATATGTGCCTAAATTTCAGAATTTCTGAATTTCAGAAATGCTATTAATCATTGATTCCTATGTTTTCACACTCTTCACCTTTTTTAACATGAGGGTCTGATGATTATCCTGTTCCTAGCCGTTCATCATGTACTGGGGAATGGAATGATGTAGATAATTTGTCTTTACAATTTATAGATATTTGTGTCAAGAAGACTCATTTATATATGAGCCAGATTCATAATAAGATACTAGGTTTTGCACTTAATGTCATAGTTAGTTGAAACTTTGGAAGTCTTGTGAATGGACGAGTGAATTTTTAACAAAGAGGAATTTAAATAATTGTGGTAAGAGAGAGTCAAAAGTAGATTGCAAAATATGACCACAAATTATTCCCAATTGATTATGCATGGCTATATCACTGTTACTTTGCCATTTCTTTAATACAGAGGTGGAGTATCTTTCCCCATTCCTTGGATATGTGCTGTTTTGTGTGATTTACTTTGATTGACCAATACCATTTAGTAAAAGGGATATCACACAGTTTCTAACACCTTAATGAACTTAAATCTTTTGTTCTCAATTTCTTGAAATGTTTCATTAACAGAAGTCAATCTAGCCACCAGAATATGAGAAGCCACGTGGAAGAGAAATCAAAACTTATTGGCCAACAGCCAACACCATCTTTTGAATATTGAAGTAAGGTCATCTTTCCAGACTTACCCTTCAGTAGCAGCATGAATAAGCAGGAGAAACCTACAGAGGATCTTTCCAGACAACTGACAAAATTATAAGAGGTTGGTTTTTGTTTTTTCATTTTTTTTCCTAATGGGTAGAGGGAATACTATGCAGTAGATATTACTGCCTAAAAAAGGTGGCATCATTTCCTGTCTGAAAATCACTGAGGGTTCAAGAGGCGTTACTAGTAAGAGAATGACAGGCATGTGAAACAATGTTGGGCGTTAAGAAATAAGTTAATGACTGCTGATGATTACTATAGCATACTGTGTCACTGAATGCTGTTATTTGTGTAAAGGACCTAAATTAATACTATTTCAACATTAAAAACTTATATATGATCATTTCTGTCAAGTACTTGCTAAATGGGTACTCACAGAACTCAGAGTTATTATCATGCATCCTGCTTTTTTTTTTTTTTTTTCATTTCAGGACACATTTAGTTCTTTAAGTCTCATATGGGATTTCATATAGGAATTCTTGGAATCTACAAATATCAGAAATGTCAGAAAACTGCTTACACATGAGGGAATAAAACAAGTAAAGCCACCTAATATAAGAATTGCTAGTTTTATTTTCCTGCTTACTTCTCAGGGAGGGAATAAAAATATTTGTGAGAATATTAAAGAAAAAAAAAAAAACAGGTTGAGACTTTCAGTGACAGACAATTGCAATGTCACATGATAGAAAGTTTTTTTTTTTTTTTACTTTATTTTACTTTACAATACTGTATTGGTTTTGTCATACATTGACATGAATCCACCACGGGTGTACATGCGTTCCCAAACATGAACCCCCCTCCCACCTCCCTCTCCATAACATCTCTCTGGGTCATCACCGTGCACCAGCCCCAAGCATGCTGTATCCTGCGTCAGACATAGACTGGCGATTCGATTCTTACATGATAGTATACCTGTAAGTACAATTTTCCAAAACTGAACCAGAAAGAAATAGAAAATCTTAACAGACCCATCACAAGCACGGAAATTGAAACTGTAATCAGAAATCTTCCAGCAAACAAAAGCCCAGGTCCAGACGGCTTCACAGCTTACCAAAAATTTCGAGAAGAGCTAACACCTATCCTACTCAAACTCTTCCAGAAAATTGCAGAGGAAGGTAAACTTCCAAACTCATTCTATGAGGCCACCATCACCCTAATACCAAAACCTGACAAAGATGCCACAAAAAAAGAAAACTACAGGCCAATATCACTGATGAACATAGATGCAAAAATCCTCAACAAAATTCTAGCAATCAGAATCCAACAACACATTAAAAAGATCATATACCATGACCAAGTGGGCTTTATCCCAGGGATGCAAAGATTCTTCAATATCCACAAATCAATCAATGTAATTCACCACATTAACAAATTGAAAAATAAAAGCCATATGATTACCTCAACATGATAGAAAGTTTTAATACCCGATATTTACAGTGATATTGGGCACAAAAGACATCACAAAGCTTACAATATTGGTTTAAGTAGGTAGACATTAAAAACATGCTTTGGTGCTGGTGATGGTTTTATTAAAAGAACACCATCATAATTCTTGTTAATATGAAAAATTATTTTAGAAATTATTTTCAACAGATATCAAGGCCTAGAAAATTCAATAATTTTAATTTTGAAATTCAACCTTTATAAACCTGTTTTTAGATATTTAAATTTGCAGAGATCTTTTTTGTGCTTTATTTATAAGCATCTCTGTCACTTTGTTTAAGCATAACAGGGAAAAGTCAGATCCAACACAAATTCCAAAAGCCTTAAAATGACTACTTCAAGCATGGTATACCAATATTAGTAAATGCTATGCAAATGTCGCAAACTATATTCACAAGGATTTAATATTATATCCTACTTTTAAAAGGATACATTTATTTTTAGCATAAATTAAAATGTATTAAACTTTTAGAGAAAAAGGAACTATAAAGACATCCCCCTCAAATAATGATAAATCCTCCTGGATTATGAGATCATTAAGTATTACTTGTTTCTTTACAGAAATTTAAGAATTAATATACATCTCTTCCATAATCAGCATTTCATTGAATTGACTTAGCTAAAAATAAGTGAATGACTTCTAGTAGTTATGGTGATGATAAAACTGACTTTAAAAACAGCACACCCCTAAGAATCTGGAAACATGCCCAAACATAAGAAAGAGTAAGATCAAAATTTTATTAGGAATATAATTCTTCTTCTTAAAAGGGTGTATATTATACAGGAAATAAGTATACAGATTTAAGAAAAAATAATAACATGACCAGCATGGTTGTACAGAATTAGAGTCAAGGATGATACATGGAGAAATCCAGTGTCAATGGGAGATTCTTATAGATGCAGAAAATAACTTAGTGGGAACTCTCTTCACAACAACTATAGACAAAAAGTAGCAAAGATGACTATATGCCAAATAATATTAATATATGCTATCCTCAATAGAAGGGCCAAAGATTCCGATATTTTCCTCACTCAGCTTCTCAGAAACATGATTGACTCACATCAGTTCCAAATATATGGATAACTTGAATTGTAGCAGAAGTGATGGCTTATACAAAAATTCTGTCTATCAATCAGTCCCATGTCATGGCATTTATTGACAGACAGCTGCCTATGTAGGAACTACATTTTCCTGGCCTCTTCCTAACTGAATGTTACCATGTGACTAATTTTTGCTAATGTTATATGAACAGAGGTGATGCATCAATACCAGCTCTGTCAATGATCAATTTATTATCTCTCATTGATAAATTCATACATTTGGCTGCTTTATCATAATAAAGCTGAGCACTGCAAATATTTCTCTTTGCCAGGAGCACAATGCCAAACCTTGTAATAGAAAGCACAGGAGAAATACGAGAAGAGGAAAGGGTTTGTCAAAGAGAAAGAAATATTCCTTTATCCTGCTAGATTCCTTAGATGGTCTAAGAATTAAATTGACATGAGACAGCTTCACATGAAAAAAAAAAAATCAAAAAAAAGTTAGATAATATATATACATGGGAGAGATCCAGGAAAGCTAAGTAGATCACCAAAATGGCAAAATCCCTTACCTTGAATACCATCTTCAGCTAAAGACAAAAAAAGAATGTTAGGGCTAGTGGCTTGGGACATCAAAAGGGGTGGAGGCAGTTCACATGGAGCTGAAAAAGCAAATTTTGAATAAACAAATGTTTGGTGAGCCAGGCAGTCAATGAGATACACATTGGGCTCTGAGATCTAGGCCCTGTTCCCCCCACCACAACTGGCTCATATTCTTTAGAAATACATCTAATGATAGTTTTATTCTGGGAACAGCCATTCTATCTAATACTTTAGGCTTTTAGAGGGCAAGTCAAATTTTCTTCCTGCATCTTTCGAATGTGGCTTGTTTTTAGCCACATGGCAAAAAACATTTTGGGGTAGCAGGTTTTGTCCTCATACCGGTTTTAGAGTAGCTTGCACACTACACTCCTGCAGATAACACTTTTGCTGCACTGCAGGACCCCCTTCAGTTCTAGGTTCACTCCTACAGACCACAGCTTTCTCCAACTTCAGATACTATGCATTTTTATTCCAGCTCCTGAACTAGGTGGAAACAGCATAGCCAGTAGCCCTGGGAAATGAAAGTTTATGCCCCCAAATCACTGTTCCTCATACCCTTTTCTCGGCATGGATAACAGAATCGTGGATGTTAAAATTAGAGGCCTGTTCCAATAAAGAGGCCAAGTATAATAACTGGTAAAATATTTGCCTACTAAACCTTGGAAGGCAGGTTAGATTAAAGGCATTGCCTTCTCATTATGACTTATTTCTTTTAAATGACCCTGTGACAATATCTAGTAAGTTAACCAAGCCCCACAAGGTGAGAAAGCAAAATAGTTTGAAACCTTTGTTTAGGTCTAGGTGATAATTTTTAACATGATTTCTGGGACATTAAAAGGATTTGATGCCAAAAGATAAGAAGCCTACATCGTCCCCCAAGAAAAAGGAATTATCAAACAGAACATTAACCAGGTATAAAAATCCTGTGATTTAATGGGAGTATTCTGCTATTTTTTAAGAATGGCAATTCCAAATATGTATTCAGTAAATGGGGAAATAACCACAGGAGTGATAAGCAGACCTACTAGTCATGCCCTTATTTGAACTTGGGTCAAAATTTCACCATAAGCCTCATTTTAAACTGTGGACCACAGTAACAAAGACTTGGTCCCCAGGAAATTAGTAACATAGAACCAGAATCTAATAATCTCTAGAAAAATCTCTACAGAAATCTACATAGTCTTTTCCCCAAGGCACTATTATTCAAGTAATTGGTTACAATTTCCTTAGAATAAGGCAGAGAGGATGATTTACATAGAACTGCCTAGTTTTTACTCAATGGAAATCAGCCTGTCTTTCAATCAAGAGACTCTAATCTGCAAACCAGCTTAGCTAAAAATAATAATAATAATAAAATAAAAATTTTTAAAAAAGAAAGAAAAAAAAACATAAGGTAAGAAAATATGACCTTCCGTTGCAGTGAAGAGCTCGTATTTCTGGCCACCAGAGAGAAGTTGTGTTGTTGTTATTTTTTGGTTGTTGTTGTTATAGAAGGAAATGCTAATCTGTTTCATTCCTGGGAAAGCTGTCATAAATAAGCAAGTGATCAAGACCCTGCATTTTAAGATTCTGATAGCCTTATCATTTGACCTCTGCTACTTTCGGATCTTTTCAGTTTCATTGAGTCAGAAAGTTTAATGGTAGACTGGAAATGGCAACCCACTCCAGTATTCTTGCCTGGAAAATCCCATGGACGGAAGAGCCTGGTAGGCTGAAGTCCATGTGGTTGCAAAGAGTCGGTCACGATTATTGTTCCCCAGTTTGCCATTGTCACACCTGGCTAGAACAAGACAGCACGGCAGAGCGTCTCCTTAGTAGAGTTTTCAATGCCTTACTGGAGAAAGTGGTCTCTGGACTGTCTTGGGGAGTGAGGTAGTAGGATGCATATGATAAATTCACGCCAACATTTCTATCTTCATAAACTGTAAGATATGTCTTCTTTTTCATTTTTTAAATTAATTATTATTTTAGTATGGTTGATTTATAATGTTGCATTAGTTTCATGTGTACAGTACAGTGAATCAGTTATTCATATACGTATATCTATTCTTTTTTCTCTTTTAGATTCAATTCCCATGGAGGTCAATACAGAGTATCAAGTAGAGTTCCCTGTGTTATACAGTAGGTCCTTATTAGCTATCTATTTTATTTATAGTAGTGTGTATATGTCCCTCCCAGTTCCCCAATCTATAACTTCCCCTCCTTTCCTCTTGTTAAGCATAAGTGTGTTTTCTACATTTGTTTTGTAAATAAGTTCATTTTGGATATCTTCATCTATGTTTGCAAAGGAATTTCTGATATTTCAACCTCATTAAATATCACTATTAATCCTGAATCTAACCAAATGAAAGGAGAATCCATTTCCTAGTATCTTTAGTAAGTACATCTATATCAAAACAACAACAACAACAAACACTAGTTCATTGTTGCATTCTGCTCTCCCTGATCTAGCCTCCTTTCAATGAGACTACATATTTCTCAGCTTTCTGCTTAATTAAATTAACAAAATCCTGAAATACATAAGTGTAAGTTACCTCCTATGGGATTGGAACGTGTAGATCCTTGGAAATGCTAATATCTGTATTTGTGGGCCCAACAACAGCAAATTTGTTTGGGGTGAGATGGAGATCTTTTATATCCCTAAATAAGGCAACTCTTTTATTTTAGATGTCCTATAGGATTTTAAGGCAAAGGAAAACCAGCCTTTTCAGACTTGGTAGGAAAATCTGTTCCTATATGCAACTGATGCTCAGAGTGACTTGGAGCTCCAGGATTCTGAACTTCATCTCAATTCTACCAGAAGTCCCTCTTCCAGGTTTTCAAGAATGCTTTAACATCTACATGAAAGATTGAAGAGGATATTGATTCAGATTTCACTGTAATTCTATAGCCCAAGCCATTAAATTTTGGTTTTGATTTTCAGAAATATTTATCTCTGGGGCTATAAGGAAAAAAAAAAAAAAGAGAGAGAGAGAGAGAGAGTGTTTAAGGTTTCCTTAGAAGAACTCTGGTTCTCTGTGACATGAATAGAAAGTTTAATGACCTGAGAACTTGTAAATTTTTCTCTGTAGATGCTCCAGGATAATCAAGAAAATCTGTCCCATGACCAGTGTTGTAGTCATCATGACTGCCAGGAATTAATATAGCAGTCTATCTGATCACCTCACACACTTTCCTTAGTTGTACTTTATCACAAAAAATCAACCACAGGTGAAAATTTGGTTAATCATGGAGCTATGATATTTCATGGATTAGGGAGAAACCCATTACCCACTAGCAAGGAACCATCAATATCCAGTCCCAAAGATTCAACCCAACTAATAACCCAGGCCCCATTTTAAGATTTTTACTTCCTAGTACCTCTTCTGGTATCATTATCTGTATCAGCTCAAGTCCAATCAGGAAGTAGAAATCATCATAGCTATTTAAAGAATTACTGACCAGATATAAAGATAACTAGATAACTAAACAGTCAAAAAGATTGTGAGGCTGGGGTTAGCAGATATAAGCTATTATATATAGAATGGGTAAACAAGTTCCTACAGTATAGCAGAGGGAATTATATTCAATATCCTGCAATAAACCATAGTGGAAAGAATATAAAAAGAATATATATCCTCTTTTTAATATTTTCCATTCTTTTCGATTATGTACACCAAAGAAATTAAAACATATTATAAATCAACTATACATCAATAATTTTTAAAAATTGAAAATATACTAAAAAAGAAAATGAGACTAAGATATTTTAGAAGTAGTCACTTCAAGAGACAGCTTTAGTCACTAGAGCTAAAGAAACAAAGAGACAAGTTTGAAGCGATAAAATTTTAGATGTTTCAAGGAGGGGCTCCATACCTGTGAGACTAGGTAACTGCTGGGCCAGGATTTGTGTTTCTGAGCAATGTGCAATTCACTTAGATCTGCAAGTGTTGAACAGACACCAGACTGTATTGTGCTGCTGTATAGGAAGAAGCTATTGCAGCTGTGGTGAAAAAACATTGCTGGGATGAAAATAGGAAAGAGAAAGTCTCTTCACTCTGCTTTTCCCAAACAACTTTCCTTTAGTGCCCCTATTGTCAGAGATTGACAGGGAGCCAGCTGGCAAAGCAGAGATGTGGTCTGCATTGTGCCAGCATCAATTTCACAAAGCAGAAGATGGAAGACTCTTTGGACTGTGAAAAAATTGCATAATAACTGTCATAAGGAGGGAGCCCAAGATGACTAGAAACCAGACAAGGAATCATAACCTAGGGACAAGGTCAAGAGAAGAAACTTGGAAGAGAAATAGAACCAGCATCAAAATAAGGAGCTTCCCCCATTGCAGGGCAGAGGCTTTCATAACACCTGTCGAGCAGATATTTATCCTTCCTACAGGAACATGATACTCATGTTTCTTGATTTTCTCTTTTCTAAATGGGAGTTTTTATGGCAGTCATCTTGAAATTTTCTTACTGTTATATCAGAGGATAACGTGACTAGTCAAGACTACAAACAGCCTCATCCAGAAATGGAGAGAGATGCACATCACCCGAGAGCCTGAACTCTGAGCTAGCTGTGGTGACTACATAACTTTGGGTTGTTTTCATTGGAGAGGAGTGGATATATTAGTATGTGAGAAGGATGTTCACTGATCATCAGTGGTCAGAGGAATAGAATATGGCAGATGTAGCAGCTGTCCATCAATATAACTACTCTCCCTTCCATATACAGACAGAGGTACAGAGACATAAAGAGGGTTCCCAGGCAAATATCATATTTACCAGCCCCCCACCAATTTCTAGTTATGAGCATGGGAAGATTTTCTCAATACAGTGCTAACAAATGCCATGGATGTTACTCTGGGCCAGAGCATTTTAAATAGCAGATGAATTTTCAGAAAAAAAATGCATATTAGTGGATAGTATGGCTTCAAGATGGAAGGGGCCTTAATTTCTTAATTACTTCAGACCAGGAATGCCAACATCAGATTGTTATGTAAGCAGAAAATGAACTTCAGCTCTGTTAAGCTACCAAAATATGGGCCTTTATTGTTACAGCTGACAGTGTTTTCCTAACTTAAAAATCTGTGATACTTGTCTTTGATCGTTATTCCCAAAGAGCTTGTAAAACCATTTCAAAAAAGAATAGAAAAAAATCATGTGTATTTTCAGAGAAGGATATTGATAGCTTCAGTTCAGTTCAGTTCAGTCGCTCAGTCATGTCCGACTCTTTGTGACCCCATGAATCGCAGCACACCAGGCCTCCCTGTCCATCACCAACTCCCAGAGTTCACTCAGACTCACGTCTATCCAGTCAGTGATGCCATCCAGCCATCTCATCCTCTGTCGTCCTCTTCTCCTGCCCTCAATCCCTCCCAGCATCATAGTCTTTTCCAAAGAGTCAACTCTTCGCGTGAGGTAGCCAAAGTACTGGAGTTTCAGCTTTAGCATCATTCCTTCCAAAGAAATCCCAGGGCTGATCTCCTTCAGAATGGACTGGTTGGACCTCCTTGCAGTCCAAGGGACTCTCAAGAGTCTTCTCTAACACCACAGTTCAAAAGCATCAATTCTTCAGTGCTCAGCCTTCTTCACAGTCCAACTCTCACATCCATACATGACGACGGGAAAAACCATAGCCTTGACTAGACGGACCTTAGTCGGCAAAGTAACGTCTCTGCTTTTGAATAAGCTATCTAGGTTAGTCAAAACTTTTCTTCCAAGGAGTAAGCATCTTTTAATTTCATGGCTGCAATCACCATCTGCAGTGATTTTGGAGCCCAAAAAAATAAAGTCTGACACTGTTTCCACTGTTTCCCCATCTATTTCCCATGAAGTGATGGGACCGGATGCCATGATCTTAGTTTTCTGAATGTTGAGCTTTAAGCCAACTTTTTCGCTCTCCTCTTTCACTTTCATCAACAGGCTTTTTAGTTCCTCTTCATTTTCTGCCATAAGGGTGGTGTCATCTGCATATCTGAGGTTATGGATATTTCTCCCAGCAATCTTGATTCCAGCTTGTGTTCTTCCAGCCCAGCATTTCTCATTATGTACTCTGCATAGAAGTTAAATAAGCAGGCTGACAATATATAGCCTTGAAATACTCCTTTTCCTATTTGGAACCAGTCTGTTGTTCCATATCCAGTTCTAACTGTTGCTTCCTGACCTGCATACAGATTTCTCAAGAGGCAGATCAGGTGGTCTGGTATTCCCATCTCTCTCAGAATTTTCCACAGTTTATTGTGATCTACACAGTCAAATGCTTTGGCATAGTCAATAAAGCAAAAATAGATGTTTTTCTGAAACTCTCTTGCTTTTTCCATGATCTAGCAGATGTTGGCAATTTGATCTCTGGTTCCTCTGCCTTTTCTAAAACCAGCTTGAACATCAGCAAGTTCACAGTTCACGTATTGCTGAAGCCTGGCTTGGAGAATTTTGAGCATTACTTTACTAGCATGTGCGATGAGTGAAATTGTGTGGTAGTTTCAGGATTTTTTGGCATTGGCTTTCTTTGGGATTGGAATGAAAACTGACATTTTCCATTCTTGTGGCCACTGCTGAGTTTTCCAAATTTGCTGGCATATTGAGTGCAGCACTTTCACAGCATCATCTTTCAGGACTTGAAGGAGCTCAACTGGAATTCCATCACCCCCACTAGCTTTGTTCGTAATGTTGCTTTCTAAGGCCCACTTGACTTCACATTCCAGGGTGTCTGGCTCTAGATGAGTGATCACCCCGTTGTGATTATCTGGGTTGTGAAGATCTTTTTGTACAGTTCTTCTGTGTATTCTTGCCACCTCTTCTTAATATCTTCTGCTTCTGTTAAGACCATACCATTTCTGTCCTTTATCAAGCCCATCTTTGCATGAAATATTCCCTTGGTATCTCTAATTTTCTGGAGAGATCTCTAGTCTTTCCCATTCTGTTCTTTTCCTCTATTCATAGCTTTGAACTACTCAATTCTGGGAAGAAAATAATTTTAAACAGAAACTACTCTAGAAGAAAATAATAAAATAAAAGGGAAGTAATAAAAAGTAATATTGAAACAATAGCTAAAAGTCATGATGTTGAGTGTAGACTAAAAGTGTATTTATATGGGCAAAGAGAAGAATACGCATATACATATTACATGATCAGAGAATTTAATATGGAATCCAAACTAGTGAAGTTATCTCAAGGAAAAGAGACAATGGAAGGTTAAATTTTTAAAGTTTGAATTTCTCAAATAAAAAATATAATAATGGAAAGGGCAAGTTTCCAAGATGAAATGGGAGAAAAAAATTTTTGTGTTAAAGGGATTTGTTAATAAACATCTAGTAATTTCCCAAAGTAAGTGATTAAAAAATATGAGTCATATTTTAAGTACTTACTTATTTTTTAAGTATACTTTTAAAAATCCTACAAATATGAAGACTGGACTTAAGTATCAAAGGAAACAAATATTTGCTCTCAGACTTCTATTCAATAGGATCTTCATATTTCAGAATAAAATAGAATAGAATCCACAGTGTAGAAGAGATATCTGTGTTGAATTGAGTTTCCGTATCCAATTAAGTTGTTTTACATATGTGAAAGTGAAGTTGCTCAGTCATGTCCAACTCTTTGCGTCCCCATGGATGATAGTCTACCAGGCTCCACGGTCCATGGGATTTTCCAGGCAAGAATACTAGAGTGGGCTGCCATTTCCTTCTCCACGGCATCTTCCCAACCCAGGTATTGAACTCAGGTCTCCTGCATTACAGACAGACGCTTTACCGTCTGAGCCAATAGGGAAGCTCACTTTACATATGTGAATCCAATGCAAAAACATAGTCAGATGTAAAATGATTTAATAGCTTGGCATGCAAGCTAAATCAAGCTCACTTATGTCCAACTCTGTGCGACCCTATGTACACTGGGAGGCTCTTCTGTCCATGGGATTCTCCAGGCAAGAATACTAGAGAGGGTAACCATGCCCTCCTCCAGAGGGTCTTCTCAATCCAGGGACTGAACCTGTGTCTCTTACATCTCCTGCATTGGCTGCTGCTGCTGTTGCTAAGTCGCTTCAGTCCTGTCCGACTCTGTGTGACCCCATAGACGGCAGTCCACCAGGCTCCCCCATCCCTGGGATTCTCCAGGCAAGAACACTGGAGTGGGTTGCCATTTCCTTCTCCAATGCATGAAAGTGAAAAGTGAAAGTGAAGTCTCTCAGTTGTGTCCGACACTTCGCGACCCCATGGACTGCAGCCTACCAGGCTCCTCTGACCATGGGATTTTCCAGGCAAGAGTATTGGAGTGTGGTGCCATCGCCTTCTCCTTCTGCATTGGCAAGCAGGTTCTTAGTCACTAGCATCACCTGGGAAGGCCATTAAAAGCTTTAATAACACAGATTTTTTCCATGGGACAGGAAAAAAAAAAACAAAAAAAACAGAAAACAAAACAAACAAACAAAAATAATCAAAAAGCCTTTCAAGATATGATCAAAAAGTCTGTTCAGAGAAAACTTAAGAATTTGCTTGCAAAATAACTTACAGAGAACATTTTGTCCATTTAAAAATGGAACCAAGCTTATATAATTGTAGTACATTACAATACATAGTATAAATATTGTAATTCTCAAAATATTGGCCATATGACATAAAAATAATTTTAAAATTATCACTTTCACAAAGCTACCATTTGATGCCCATAAAACCAGCCGGTTTGGGGGTGGAAGGAAGTATAAATATGCTAATTTCTTCATCTTTCATGAGGGGGAGTAAACCACCATTTTTGAAAATGATAAATGTAGAAACATGAATTTAAAACATCCTTCTCAAAAAAACATAGCTATTTTAACTCTGAAAAAAAAATGAGTACTTTGGTTACATGGTTGACAGACTGGAAAAATACTGAATTATCTTATTTTAGAATTGCATTTTGATACATAGCATGACACAAACTGTCATTTTGACTGATCGATTGATTTCATTTAGATGAGGTCAGTTGATCATAATAAAATAAATTATAGCTAAAATTTCCCTTTTCCACAGATTTTCCTGGCATGCTTTAAAGCCCTTTTTATCTCTTTGAGTGATACTGCCAGACTGAAGAACTAATACTGGCAAGTGTTAGGTCATTACACTATTTTAGTGACTTTTTCATTTCTTGATGAATTGCATTAATTTTGTAAGTTTTTGCACCCAGGCTCAATGAACTATGATTTCCTAACATCAATTCTGAAAAGATATTTAACAAAAGTGTGGATATTACATGCATGACTTGCCTGCATCACTGAATTTGGCTCTAGGACTTAAAAGTACATTCAGTGTACCCTAGGATCACATTCTTGTCAGTCTAAGGAATTGCTTGCCTTTTAACCTGTTTAATTTTCTGACTCTTATCAACAATTCACCCTCATCTATTTCTACATTTATCCCAATTGCTGCCATTCTTTCTTAGCAACCTCTAGATTTTTGCATGAGTTTGAGCTCTGTGTGTCTTCCTAGTCCTGGAGACTACACTTTCATCAGCCTAGACCAAGCAGTTCTCTTAAAGAGTTCTCTATTACCAAAAACAGGAAGAAAAAGAAAGAAGACAGATAGTGACAGAAAGATGGGAAAGAAGGAAGGAGGGGAAAGGAAGGGAAGAAAGTAAGGAAGAAATTCTGTAGCTAAACAAAAACAATCTCTAATATAAGAATTTTGTTCTGTAGGGTTTCAAAGGTTCAATTTCTTCTAAAATTACCCAAGTACACAGGAGTAAATATCCATCAATCAGTCTTCTTTAATCACTTCTTGCTAGAGGATAGATTAAGAATTTTATTCCATGATTTGGTTTCAGAAAGATGAAGATATAAACACTGGTTCTGACACAGTACAGTTTTATAAAAGTTGTATAATATTTTTAATCTCAGTTTTCTATGTTAGAATGTAGGGGAAACATTAATTATTGCACTGCCAAAAATTAACAACTATCAGAGTGAAGGTTAAATCTTGTCAACAGATATGCTTTGTTGGACTTGAAAGGTTGCTTTTTTTCCCCCTCTTTCCTTTGATTTTTTTCTCCTTCCTTTCAAAATTTCATTTGAAGAAAAAACTTACATAAACCATGGTCATCCTTATAAACCTGGCCTTCTAATAAAATTATATCTTATTTCTTGTAATACTTTTTCAGCTGCCTTACTTGGACTCCTAATATATTTTCATGCTCCAGAAAACAATTACTATAGTGCTCCTCTTTTCCTACATATAAACATTAACTTCAATTTCTTGTTATGTGGCTGGAAATAATGTGTTCTTATTTTAAATTGTTAATAGAATTATCTTCACTCCTCATGACTAAGTTTAGTGTTGTATTCTGGTGTGTATTAAAATAGCTAATAATTTTAATGAATTTTCCTATATTTTCAGAGATCTAGATTTCTCAAAGTAATCTCATTTGGTCATGGGCTACATTTTTAATATAAACTGGACTCCAAAGGCTAATTATAGATTTAGTTTTGTTGTATTAATAAATATTCATAAGTAGGTTTGTTTGCAGTCTTCTTAAAGTGCTTTTTTAAAGCAATCTGTCCACGTGTCTTCTTCTTCTCAAAAAATTAAATTGTATGGAAGCATCTTGTTTTCTTGTAGATGCAATAAGTCTTTAAAAATATATTGAGTTGAAATACACATAATTTAAAATTAACCATTTTAGAATGAGCAATTCAGCAACATGTAGTACATTTACAGTGTTGTGTAATCATCACCTCTAGTTCCAGAAGGTTTTCATCACAGAAGGAAACCCCACACCCCTTAAGAAGACGTTGACAAAGAGAGGATATATGCCTAGTTGCTTCAATTTGCTGTACAGCATAAACCAAGACAACATTGTAAAGCAACTAAACTTCAATAAGAAAAATTTCTATAACTCCTAAAGAAAGAAAAGAAGCAGCAGCTCACCATTTTGTCCCATCCTCTGCATTTGACAACCACCAATTTGTATTGCATCTCTCTGAATTTACCTATTGTGGAAATTTCTTAGAAATGGAATTATACAATATGTAACTTTTTGCTTGGTCTCATTCACTTAACATATTTTCAAGATTCAGCCATGTTGTTGCATGTATCTATACTTTTATTTCTTTTCATGGCTGAATGAAATCCCATTGCATGTATACAGCATATTTATCCATTTATACATGTTATGGACATTTGGGCTGTTCCCTCTGTTTGGCTGTTATGAGAAGTGCTGCTATGAACATATGTGTATGTGTATTTGTTTGAGTACATGTTTTCAATCTTTTTTCCTGGGAATGAAATTGGAGGGCCATATGGAAATTCTATGTTTAACTTTCTAAGGAACTGCCAAATGGTTTTCCCTAGCAGCTGAATCATTTTCTATTTCCACCAGCAATGCACAGAGTTCCAATTTCTCCAGGTTCTAACCAAATTTTGTTACTTTCTGTTTTAATTTTAAACCCACAGTAGTGGGTTTAAATTGGTACCATAGTATAGTTTTGATTTGCATTCCCATACAATAATGCTGAACATCTTTCATCTGTTTATTGGCTACTTTTATATCTTCTTTGGAGAAATGACTATTTAATTTGTATACCCATTTTTCAATTTAAAAAATTATTCTTGTTTGGTTGTATGAATTCTTTATATAATATAGATATAAGATCTGTTATAGTAAGTTTGGGAAACTAGAGCAAAATGCCATAGACTGGATGACTTAAATACCAAGCACTTATTTCTCACAATTCTGAAGGCTAGGATGTCCAAAATTAAGACACAAGCAGAAGTGGCATCTGGTGAGGGCTCTTTTTTCTGATTTGCACAAATATATCCATTGGGATTTGGTAGGCATCACATTGAACCTATAAATTGTTTTTTATAGTCTTGCCACCTAAACAATATTTTCTTCCAATTCAAGATATCTTCTGATTCACTGGGGTCTTTTAAATTTCTATCAGCAATGCTATATTATTTTCACTGTACAAATATTTCACCTCCCTGTATATATTTAATTACAAGTATTTTATTCTTTTGGATGTAATTTTAAATAGAATTATTTTCCTCTTTTCCTTTCTGATTTGTTCATTGCTGGTACACAGAAACACAACCATTATTTGCATTTTGATCTTGTACTCCACAACTTTGCTGAATTTGTTTTTTAACTGCTAGTTATTTTATGAATACTTTGAGATTTTCTGTATAAAATCATATCATCTTAGAATATAGGTAGTTTTAACTCCTCCTTTCAAATTGGGATTTTTAAACATTTATTTTTCTTGCCTAGTTGCTTTGACTAAAACTCCAATGTGATGCTGAATAGCAGCAGTGAAAGCAAGCATCCTTATCTGATACTTGTTCTTCAGGGTAGAGCTTTCAGTGTTTCGCCACTGAGTATCATGTCAGCTGTGTCTACATAAATATTTTTCTATAATGCCCTTTATTATGTTGAGGAAGTTTCCTTTTTTTGCCAATAATGCATATTCTTGATTACTATGGATTTTGTACACTATATCCCCTACTAACAAACCTTCAGGTTGTGGACTTTCAAAGATGTGAATGTGCGTCTTCATGTCCAATCATCTAAGTTGTTAGTTCACGTATCTGGCATACATTGTCATATGTATGTTTCCTCTACAAGTTGTACTTTTGTGTACTTTGTTGAACAGTACTTTATAGAGTACAGTATTACAACATCTTCTTTTCAATCCAGGATGTCCAGAAGGAAGCATAAAAGCAGTGGTGGTGTAGCTGATACTGCTAAGAAGAGATTCACGACAAAGGAAATGAAAAGAGGATTTTCTTTATTTGAGGAAGTGCAGTTAGCTTTTGAGCCAAAGGACCCAAATGTAGAATGGTACATAAAGGTTGCAGCAGCTGTTCAGAGTGCCATCCAGTGCTACCATGTCATCTATGATGAAAAAGGAAGAGCTTCTACCCAGACACCACTGGATCCTTTTTTTCAAGAAGGTATTGACAGATATAATTGAATCCAAAAAGGAATAGAACTTGTGCCATCAGTGTCAGGTGTGAGTGAAATTGATCTTGCCTTTGTCTCCTATGCTGATGATCCTTCATTTCTACCATCTCCTATCACCTCTCCTTCCTCTAGTCATTAACTCTTTTTGCCTGTTCACTCAATGCCAGCCCTTGTATGCCAGTTATTGTACTTGACGACTGTACTTTTCATGGTACAGTACTGTAAGATAATTTTTTTCTTTTTTTTGTGTTTGTTTTTATGTATTATTTATGTGAAGAATATTGTAAACCTATTACAGTACGGTACTATATAGCTAGTCATGTTAATTGGGTACTTAGGCTAACTTTAGGAGAAGGTGATGGCACCCCACTCCAGTACTCTTGCCTGGAAAATCCCATGGATGGAGGAGCCTGGTAGGCTGCAGTCCATGGGGTCGCTAGGAGTCAGACACGACTGAGGAACTTCACTTTCACTTTTCACGTTCACGCATTGAAGAAGGAAATGGCAACCCACTCCAGTATTCTTGCCTGGAGAATCCCAGGGACGGGGAGGGCCTGGTGGACTGCCGTCTATAAGGTTGCACAGAGTCGGACACGACTGAAGCGACTTAGCAGCAGCAGCAGCAGCAGGCTAACCTTGTTGAATTTATGAAGAAATTGGACTTACGAATGTGCTCTCAGAACAGAATTCATTCATATGTATGGGACTTGCTCTATTAGTTGTCTGTGGCTGCTTTTACAAATTACCTCAAACTTTCTACTTTAAATAACAGAAATCTACTCTTTCATTGTTTTGAAGACCAGAAGTCTTTGGCTGAAATCATAATTTGGCCAGATTACACTCCCTTCAGAGTGTAATTCTCTAGTGGAGAATTCATTTTTTGCCTCTTCTATCTTCTAGTGGCTTACAGCATTCTTTCACTTGTAGCTATACCACTCTAATCTTGATTTCTGTCTTTACATTATTACAGAATTACATTATTTGTCTCTGCTTGTCTCATATAAAGATGCTGTGGTGGCATTTATCAACCACTCAGTTAATCAAGTGTAATTTCCTCTCTCAAGAACTTTACATGGAATAAATCTGTAATCATCCTTTTTCCAATTAGGGTAAGATCAACAGATTCTAAGAATTGGGACATGGATATTTTTTGTGAGGAAATGGGCATTTTTCAGCTTACAATAGCTTTATGTAATAAGTCTTGACCCTTTACCCTCTCCTCTCATTTAAATTATCACATACAATTTGGAATACTAAAGAAGAAAATGAAAGTTTCTTGTATTTACTATAATTTTACAGGCTCTTTTTTCCATTCTTACTTTTCAAGATCCTCTTTTCCTAAATCATTTTTTTTTTCTGTTTAGAGAATTCCTTCTTGCCATTATTTTAGGATCATTTTAATTACACATTCTCTTAGGGTTCCTTCATTTTGAGTATATCTTTTTTTTGCCTTGATTCTTTACCAGTATTTAGAATAGAATAGAATTTGAGGTTGACAGTTTTTTTCCTTCATCAATTGAAAAATATTGCGCTACTTCACTCTGACCTCTCAAGTTTTATGATTAAAAGTTTTCTATCATTCAAATTGCTTTTTCTATAAGTAATGTGTTGTTTATCTGATTGCTTTCAAATTTTATTTTCATTTTTTCATAAATTTAAATATTAAATGTTTTGGTACATATTTTTGAGCTTATTGTGTTTAGAAACTCTCACCTTCTTATATCTATAGGTTTATGTCCCTTGCAAAAGTTGGGAAGTTTTCAATTTTGCATCAAGTGTTTATTAGGCCTGGCATAATTTCTTCTTTAGTTCTGAGACTCTGATGACTAAAACTGTGAAATATCTTCTTACAGTCTCACAGGTCTCTGAAGCTTCATTTTCTTTTTTTTCCAGTCTATTTTCTCTTTGTATTTCAGTTTATATAATTTCTGTATTTCTGTCTTCAAATTCACTGAATCTTTCCTCTGTATCCTCCAATTTTCTGTTCACTTGTTTAACATTTTTTATTTTGGTTATTTTAATTTTTAATTCAAACTCTTCACTTTTTTTAACATATCATCTATTTATTTCCTAAAATGTTCTATATACTTGCTTACACTTTCTATTTTTTAAATTTTTTAATACAATTTTAAAGACTACACTCCATGAACAGCTATTACAAAATACTGACTATGTTCCTTGTATTGTACAATACATTCTTGTAGGCTTTCTTTCACCCAATAGTTTGTAACTCCAAGCCCAACCCCATCCTTACATTGCCTTGCCACTGGTAACCTCTAGTTTGTTCTCTGTATCTGTGAGTGTGCCTCTTTTTTTTTGGTTATATTCACTACTTTGCCGTATTTTTTAATTTCCATTTATCAGTGAGATCATGCAATGTTTGTCTTTGTCTGACTTATTTCACTTAGCATAATGCCTTCCAAGTCCATCCATGTTGCTGCAAATGACAAAATTTCAACATTCTGTATGGCTGAGTAGTATTACACACACACACACACACACACACACACACACATATACCACATCTTTATTGATTTATCTATTGATGGACGCTTAGGTCACTTCCATATATTGGTAATCATAAATAATGCTACTATGAAAATTGGGATGCATATATTTTTTAAATTGGCTGAGTTTTTTGTTTGCTGTTTGTTTTTCCAGATATATACTCAGGAGTAGGATTGCTAGATCATATGACTGCTCTGGACAAGCAAGCCTGAAGTCCTCCAGGCCATGGAATTGCAAAGAGTCAGGCTTAGTGACTGAACAGCAGCAACACAATGGCTGCTCTACTTTTAGCTTTTAAAGAAACCTACATTCTGTTTTCCATAGTGGCTGCACCAATTTACTTTCCCAACAAGAATGCACAGGGGTTCTCTTTCCTTCACATCATCACAGACATTTGTTATTTGTGCTCTTTTTGGTGATAGCCATTCTGATGGGTATGAAGTGATATCTCATTGTACTTTTGACTTGCATTTTCCTGACGATTAGGAATGCTTAGCATCTTTTCCTGTGCCTATGCTTCCTTTGAGCCATATGTATTTCTTCTTTGGAAACAAATGTCTATTCAGTTCTTCTGCCCATTTTTAAAATAAGGTCCTTTATTGTTTTATTGTTGAGTTGTATGAGTGTTTACATATGCTGTATTTAGTTTTTAACTTTTTCAAGCATGTTTGGAATGTCTTGTGAAGACATTTGTTGTGATATCTCCTTTAAAATATTGTCAAAATAGTTGTAATGCTTATATCACCACAGTGCTGGCATGTGCAGATTCTCTTGTTGACTCCACTTTAAGATCTTCTTGTTTCTTGATATGATGTATGTTGTTTTACTAAAACCAGCATGTTTTGGGAATTATTGATTAAAACTGACTCTTTTGCAACTATATGCTTAGGCAAGTGTCTTCTGATAGCACTCAGGTAGACTTAGAGGAGTTACCATCACATCTTTTCAGGTGAGGAGTGAAAATCCAGGTTTTATCATTCAGTTCAATTCAGTTCAGTCTCAGGTGTGTCCGACTCTTTGCAACCCCATGTGTTGCAGCACGCCAAGCCTCCCTGTCTATAACCAACTCCCAGAGTTCACTCAAACTCACGTCCATCGAGTTGGTGATGCCATCCAGCCATCTCATCCTCTGTCATCCCCTGCTCCTCTTGCCCCCAATCCCTCCCAGCATCAGAGTCTTTTCCAATGAGTCAACTCTTTGCATGAGGTGGCCAAAGTACTGGAGTTTCAACTTTAGCATCATTCCTTCCAAAGAACACCCAGGACTGATCTCCTTTAGAATGGACTTGTTGGATCTCCTTGCAGTCCAAGGGATTCTCCAGAGTCTTCTCCAACAGCACAGTTCAAAAGCATCAATTCTTCGGTGCTCAGCTTTCTTCACAGTCCAACTCTTATATCCATACATGACTACTTGCACCAATATCAGGGAGTGGGCTCCTTTTGACTGATGAGTAAGAGCAGGATGCCACTTCTTGCCAGGGCTCTCTCCTGGCTCCGAGGAGCATGGGCTTCTTGTTATTGCTCATCATAAGGCTTCACTGACACTGCTGAGGGGAGGAGTGGTCTTGTTAACACTGAGGGAACAATATGAATCTTTCATTCCCATCAGGCCTTCCCTCATACCACCTCAGTGGGGAGGATGAAAGGATGAAGGTCTCACTACTACTGGGTGGAGAGGGTCATACATAATCCTTACAGAGTTTCTACTGATGATGGGGGCCAGGGGCTCATTTTTGAATAATTGCAAAAGCCCTAGTTCTCCAGAAGGCTTCCTTTAGGACTACTCCTTTAGGGATGTGGAGGGACACCTCATCATCATTTAGGAGTGGAAATTGGGCTCCCCACCTAGTTTCCACAGATAGTGGTATCTCACGACAGTTTGGCAAGGGTAGGGATCTAGACTTTGCTAGTGTGTGTGTTGGAGGGAGAGGGCTCATTTGAATGGGTGTCCATCTAGTCAAGGCTATGGTTTTTCCAGTAGTCATGTATGGATGTGAGAGTTGGACTGTGAAGAAAGCTGAGCGCCGAAGAATTGATGCTTTTAAACTGTGGTTTAAGACCTTTCTTGTATACTTCTTTTGTATATTCTTTCTACCACTTCCTAATCTCTTCTGCTTCTGTTTGGTCCTTACTATTTTTTACCTTTATTGTGGCCATTCTTGCATGAAATGTTCCCTTGGTATCTCCAATTTACTTGAAGAAATCTCTTGTCTTTCCCAGTCTATTCCTTTTCTCTATTTCTTTGCGTTGTTCACTTAAGATGACCTCCTTATCTCTCTTTGCTGTTCTCTGGAACTCTGTATTTGGTTGAGTATATCTTTTCCTTTCTCCTTTGCCTTTGCTTCTCTTTTTTCCATAGCTATTTCTAAGGCCTCCTAAGAGAACCACTTTCCCTTATTGCATTTCTTTTTCTTGAGGATGGTTTTGGTCACTGCCTCCTGTACAATGTTATGAACCTCCATCTGTAGTTCTCCATGTCTTCTGTCTACTAGCTCTAAATATTTGCATCTATTCATAATCTCCACAGTAAATCATAAGGGGTATGATTTAGTGGTTTTACTTAATTTCTTCAATTTAAGCCTGGATTTTGCAGTAAGAAGCTCATGATCTGAGCCAGTCAGTTCCTGGTCTTGATTTTACTAACTGCATAGAGCTTCTCCATCTTTGGCTGCAAAGAACATAACCTATCTGATATCAGTATTGACCATCTGGTGACGTCCATATGTACAGTCATCACTTGAGTTTTTGGAAACAGGTATTTGTTTTGACAAGCCTATTCAGTTGACAAAACTCTATTAGCTTTTGCCCTGCTTTTTTTGTACCCCACAGCCAAACTTGCTTATTATTCCAGGTATCTTTTGACTTCCTATTTTGCATTCTAATCCCCTCTGATGAAAAGGGCAACTTTCTTGGTGTTAGTTATAGAAGTTGTTGTAGGTCTTCATAGAACCAGTCAACTTCAGCCTCTCAACCATCAATAGTTGGGTTACTGAGATTTTGATTGTTTTCCCTTAGAAACAAACAGATTATTCTGTCATTTTTGAGACTGAATCTAAGTGCTGCATTTCAATGGATTTTTTTGTTGACTTTGAGGGTTACTTCATTTCTTCTAAGTGATTCTAGCCCACAGTAGTAGATGTGATGATCATTTGAATGAAATTCTCCCATGCTCGTCCATTTTAACTCATTGATTCCTCAAGATGTTCATGTTCAATATTGTCATCTCCAGCTAGATCACATCCAATTTACCTTGATTCCATGGACTTTACATTCCAGATTCTTAAGCAATATTGTTCTTTACAGCATCAGGCTTTACTTGCACCACCAACACACATACAACTGAGCATTGTCCACACTTTGACCCAGCAGCTTCATTGTTACTGGAGTTATTAATAATTACCCTCTGCTCTTCCCCAGTAGCATATCGGATACCCTCTAATCTGGGGGACTTATCTTTTGGTATTATATAATTTTGCCTTTTCATACTGCCCACGGGATTCTCCAGACAAGAATAATGGAGTGTGTTGCCATTTCCTTCTCAGTGGACCATGTTTTCTCAGAACTCTTCATTATGATTCATCCATCTTGGGTGATCCTGAACAGCA
Organism: Capricornis sumatraensis; assembly: GCF_032405125.1. Taxonomy (NCBI): domain Eukaryota; kingdom Metazoa; phylum Chordata; class Mammalia; order Artiodactyla; family Bovidae; genus Capricornis; species Capricornis sumatraensis. Next base: position 120,088,053 of record NC_091071.1, on the reverse strand, counting down.
TGGCTCATAGCTTCATTGAGTTGAGCAAGCCCCTTCAACATGACAACCTCCCATGAAGGGGGGTTATAACATAGGGGTTTATTTATAGCAAATGTTATATACAGACTGATAAAGAAATGAGTTGAAGGAGAGAAGACTGTGATAAATCTCATCTAGTTTTCTGACATATGCACTTCTTTTTAAAGCTTCTGGGTTTCTTTTTTTGACATAAATAAAATGCCTACACAGGTTCAGTTCAGTCCCTCAGTCATGTCTGACTCTTTGCAACCCCATGGACTGCAGCATGCCAAGCTTCCCTGTCCATCACCAACTCCCAGAGTTTACTCAAACTTATGTCCACTGAGTCAGTGATGCCATGCAACCATCTCACCCTCTGTCACTCCCTTCTCCTCCCACCTTCAGTGTTTCCCAGGATCAGGGTCTTTTCCAATGAGTCAGCTGGTCAAAGAATTGGAGTTTCAGCATCAGCCTTTCCAATGAATATTCAAGACTGATTTCCTTTAGGTGGACTGGTTGTATCTCCTTGCTGTCCAAGGGACTCTAAAAAGTCTTCTCCAACACTAAAGTTAAAAAGCATCAATTCTTTGACACTCAGCTTTCTTTATAGTCCAACTTTCACATCCATACATGACTACTGGAAAAACAATAGTTTGACTAGACAGACTTTTGTTGGCAAAGTAGTGTCTCTACTTTTTAATATGCTGTCTAGGTTGTTGATGACTTTTTTCCCAAGAAGCAAGTGGATTTAGAAACAGATTTAGAATTCAAGCTGGATTTAGAAAAGGCAGATGAAGCAGAGATCAAATTGCCAACATCCATTGGATAATAGAAAAAGCGAGAGAGGTCCAGAGAAACATCTACTTTTGCTTTATTGACTATGCCAACACTTTGACTGTGTGGATCATAACCGTGGAAAATTCTTAAAGAGATGGGAATACCAGACTACCTTATCTGCCTCCTGAGAAATCTGTATGCGGGTCAAAAAGCAACAGTTAGAACTGGACATAGCACAACAGACTGGTTCCAAATAGGGAAAGGAGAACTGTCACCCTGCTTATTTAACTTACATGCAGAGTACATCATGAGAAATGCTGGGCAGAGAGAAGCACAAGCTGGAATCAAGATTGGCAGGAGAAATATCAGAAAGAAATATTAGAAAGCTAAGAAGAACTAAAGACTCTCCTGATGAAAGTGAAAGGGGTAAGTGAACAGTTGGCTTAAAACTCAACATTAAGAAAATAAAGATCATAGCATCTGGTCCCATCACTTCATGGCAAATAGATGGAGAAACAATGGAAACAGTGACAGAATTAATCTTTTTGGGCTCCAAAATCACTACAGGCGGTGACTGCAGCCATGAAATTAAAAGATTCTTGCTCCTTGGAAGAGTAGTTATGACCAAAATACCTACACATACAGATGTAAATAAATCAACAAATAAATTATACATGTGAATTTTTTCTCATCACTCCATTTTTACTTTTAATAATATTTTAGCTTTATCTGGAATTTTATCATAAAAACTCTGGGTCTTTTCATATATTAATGGATAATGTAATATAAAAATGATAAAGATATTTAAGTTTTGTCCCAAAGTTAGTAGATTCTTATAATTTTTCAACATTGAAGCAAATGAAATTTGTAGAAAAGAAATCAACATTTCAACCCGTGAGAATTAGCTTTAATGTAAAGACCTTAGCAATGTAATTATCTGTCTACCCAGTATTTACAATGGGAGAGGCTGGCTGATTTGCTCGTGTGGGTATTTTTGTTATGATAAATATGATTAGAATGAATTCTCCCCCGGGTGCCCTTGTTCACCATAAAATAGAGATACACTGACTACTATTAAAAAGCTTAAACCTATAAATAAATTTAGAGTTACAGAAAATATTGGTCACTGTGAACATTTTATTATTCAATATGATTTTTTTGCTCGTGGCATATCTACTTATACCAAAAGATCCATATTTCTCTGAACCAGGCAAACATTTAATATCTAATACTTTAAAGCTTCCTTCACATAAGCAAATGTCCTTAGACACTTAACAAATAAAGATTGTATATCTTTGCAGAAAACACAAGAGCATAAGATATTAAAAAGAAATGCACCCAGGCTCTGGAGGGAATCAGGGAATATCAGAGAGAAACAGTCTGTATTTTTCTCTTATTTTTTTCTTTCCTTCCTTCCTCCCCACCTCCCTCCCTCTCTCCCTTCCTCCCTCCCCTTCCTTCCTTTTTCTTCCTAGTCTCTCTCTCTCTCTCTCTTTTTTTTTTTTAATGCAACAACCCTTTCAGAAAAGTATTCTGTTGAATATTACAGAGATTTTAAATGAAAAATAATTCTGACTAAAAAGATGATCTGGTACTTAATTTCAATGATGTAATGGCGAAAATAAATGAACTATTCCAAAGAACAAAACTTGATACAACTTAAAACTAATGTTGTTATTGATGGCTACAAACACATTATCAATGCAATGAGAGATTTGGCCATTGTGTAGGCATATTGTAAAGTTTGAAAAATTGAGAAGAATTAAGGACAAAAATGAATTTTATGCTAATCTGTTAAACACAGTAAACTTCCCCAACCCATATATACATGCTCCTCAGAACTTGATCTTAAAAAATTCACCTGCACAAATTTATAATACTGTAGAATTAATTTGTACATTTTCAAGAAAGAGCTTGCCCATTTGTTACTGAATAATGGACAGAAACATTGTTCTGTGATAATTGTCCATCTTTTCAAATATTTTGGCTAGGAAATTTCACAAGTCCAAAGTTATAATCCTTGCTATTAGGTAATGACTCACTCATGCTATCTCTTTTTTTTACATCTTTCATTCACATTGGGTATTGTTAGACTCATTTAAAGCTGTGACAATTTGCCTTTTTGCCCTTTGTTGTCCTGACATGCTATCTGACTTAGCAGATAGAGCAGTTTTGGACCATGAGATATATGGTCAGCCTATGAATTTAAGCACAATTAAAATCACAAAGTCTGGCACCCAATATACTAATTACATGTTATAAAAGGAATGTGTTAAATAACTAACAATCTTAAAATAAGGGTTCTTTGGGATAGGCTATAAATACACTTGAATTTATGGCATAAAATAGATAGGCTTTCACATGAGAAGGGCTGCAGGGCTACAGGAATTGCATAGCAAGATATATACTTACTAAATATAAAGATTAGCTACAAAGTCTCATGACTTTTTAATTAACAAGCTGTTTGACTTTGACCAGATCACTTTACTTGAACGTTGTTCCTCAATCTGTAAATTGTAAAATCTGAATGACTGAGTGGAAGTTACATGTTTGGCACTTTCAAACACATTGTTCTATATCTTATAATGGACTATTGAATTAAACCCCAGTATTCCCATTTTACAGCTAACTAAACTGATTGAAACAGTGACAGACTTTATTTTCTCGTGCTCAAGAAACACTGCAGAAGATGACGGCAGCCATGAAATTAAAAGACATTTGTTCCCTGCAAGAAAAGCTATGACAAACCTAGGTAGTATATTAAAAAGTAGACATCACTTTGCTGACAAAGATCTGTATAGTCAAAGCTATGCTTTTTCCAGTACTCAAGTACTGGATGTGAGACTTGGACCATAATGAAGGCTGAGTACCAAATAATTGATGCTTTCAAATTTTGGCACTGGAAAAGACTCTTGAGAGTCTCTTGGACTGCAAGGAGATCCAACCAGTCCATTCTAAAGGAAATCAGTCCTGAATATTCATTGGAAGGACTGATGCTGAAGTTGAAACTCCAATACTTTGGCCAACTGATGTGAAGAGCCAATTCATTGGAAAAGACCCTGATGCCGGGAAAGACTGAGGGCAGGAGGAGAAGAGGGCAACAAATGTTGAGATGGCTGGATGGCATCATTGACTCAATGGACAGGATTTTAAGTGAACTCCAGGAGATAGTGAAGGGCAGGGAAGCCTGGCGTGCTGCAGTCCATTGGTTCACAGAGTTGGACACGACTGAGTGACTGAACAACAACCAAAACACTGAGGCTTACACACTGTCTTTACAATCATCAGTTCAGTTCAGTTCAGTTCAGTCACTCAGTCGTGTCCAACTCTTTGCGACTCCGTTGACTGCAGCATGCCAGGTTTCCCTGTCCATCACCAACTCCCGAAGCCTACTCAAACTCATGTCCATTGTGTCGGTGATGCCAGGCAGCCATCTCATATTCTGTCTTCCCCTTCTCTTGTCACCTTCAATCTTTCCCAGCATCAGGGTCTTTTCAAATGAGTCAGTTCTTCACATCAGGTGGGCAAAGTATTGGAGTTTCAGCTTCAGCATCAGCCCTTCCATTGAATATTCAGGACTGATCTCCTTTAGGATGGACTGGTTGGATCTCCTTGCAGTCCAAGGGACTCTCAAGAGTCTTCTCCAACACCACAGTTCAAAAGCATCAATTCTTTGACACTCAGCTTTCTTTATAGTCCAACTCTCAAATCCATACATGACTACTGGAAAAACCATAGCTTTGACTAGACAGACCTTTGTTGGCAAAGTAATGTCTCTGCTTTTTAATATGCTGTCTAGGTTGGCCATAGCTTTTCTTCCAAGGAGTAAGTGTCTTTTAATTTCATGGCTGTGGTCACTACCTGCCATGATTTTGGAGCCCCCAAAAATAGTCTCTCACTGCTTCCATTGTTTCCCCATCTATTTGCCATGAAGTGATGACATATATATTTTATATGTGTCAGAAGTGGTATTCAGACTCAAGTAGTGCAATGTTAAAGAATCTGCCTGCCGATGAAGGAGACACAGGAGACACACATTCGATCCCTGGGTCAGTAAGAGACCCAGGAGAAGGAAATGGAAACCAACTCCAATATTCTTTCCTGGAATATCCCATGGACAGTGGAGTCTGGAAGGCTATAGTCCATGGGGCTTCAAAGAGTCAGACACGACTGAGAACACAGCACACATGCAAGGAAACTGAGGGTTGCACACTCACTTTATGGTCACACACATTTAATATATTATAGAGCTTGTATTCAAACCCAACTCTTTCTGATTAGAAAGTTTTTATTCTTTCCTGTATGTATGATCTACATCCAAAAATGAAATGAAAGTATACAAAAGTATATCTTTATTATGTAGGTTATACCAATTACTGAGCTATGATCTTTGCTGGATACAGTGGCGACTGCATCTATGCTCTTATGTGTACCCTCTCTAATTAGGGAAATAAGGCATCATCAAATGAATAAGTAAATAACAGAAACACATGAGAACTTCATCAGCAGAACAGGTGGAATATCACATTGCATTTGGAGACTCAGTGTTTGACTCATACACAAGAAAGGCAAATAGATACAGCTTTCAGGAATTTATAAATAATTTTTGGACTATAGTCACTTTACAGTGTTCTCTTAGTTTCTGCTGAAAGTGACTTAGCTCTACATATACATATAACCCTTCTCCTTTGGATTTCCTTCAGATTTAGTCATCATAGAGCACCGAGTAGCATTCCCTGTGCTATACAGCAGCTGCTGTTGTTGTTTAGTTGTTAAGTCACGTCTGACTCTTTCGTGACCCCATGGACTGTGGCCCACCAGATTCCTCTGTCTGTGGCATTTCCTAGGCAAGAATATTGGAGTGGGTTTTCTTCTTCTTGACTGTGAAACAGTAGGGTTAAGTCAACTGTTCCCACCTAACTTCTCACCTCTGTTCCTCCCCTAATTTATGTCTTAAGAAATAGTTTGAGATTTGTGTTTCTTCTCTGTCTCTCTGTCTCTTTCTGCATGTAAATATATACCAAAGAAAACAGACACCCAGATGTGCACACACACATAATATTTTAGTTTTTTTCCCAAATAACTTGATTATTTAATTTATACTTATCTCACAGCCACATAGCTACTTCTTCCAATTTATGTAAAATAAGCAAACACAAACAACAGCAACACAATTCCTATAGTCTATTTCTTAGTAAAGTCTCATGACACAGATAACACAATTTACTCTGAGAATAAATTTTATTCTATCAAATCACGGTGCATAACAACATGGCTGCCGCAGATCATCCATCTTTTGTGGCAGAAGATTTTGCTTTGGTAACAGCTGTGGGCTTCCCCAGGTAGCACTAGTGTGGCAGAAAGAAACCACCTACCAATGCAAGAGACATAAGAGATGCGGATTTGGCCCCTGGGTTGGGAAGATCCCCTGCAAAACAGAATGGCAACCCACTCCAGTATTTTGCCTGGAGAATCCCATGGACAGAGGAGCCTGGTGGGCTACAGTCCATGTGGTCACAAAGAGTCAGACATGACTGAAGTGACAACACACACACACCTCAAGTGTACTAGATTTTCTGCTTTTTCTACTTTGTTTCCTATATCCATATGAAATTCATATCTATAATTCATTGTGGTGATCCCTGATTTGTTCATTTCTTTTTTTTCCTGTTAAAAGACTGCATAACTGTAAATAAAATATACTTTTGCTTTCACGTGTTTTGAATTTTGAAAAACATAACATTTTTTTCTTTTAAAAAGAGATAGCAAAACAAAACTTTCATTTGGTTGCTTTTTTGGTTTGTTTTCTGGATAGAGGGTCATAATTCTATTAATAGTGTACTGTTTGTTAAATCCAGTTTTGTAAATATCTGGATACAAATTAATTATAATTTATAACAGGTTTTATTTTAGGGGATGGTGGAAGATTTTAAAAGCTGGTAATATTATTTGAATTTCCAATTCTGATAATTCTAGTATTTTCACAAATACTCATGAGTCCAGAAAGTAGAGTTTTTTGGAATGAGTATGAGCAGAAATGAATGTCAGACAGAAATGAATTTGGATCCCAACTCTGAAGCATATGGGAATTTAGTAAAATTCCTAGTTATTATACAGTCTCTAAGAAGTCAGTTTTTTAATTTTCAAAGTAAAGATAAAACACTTTTTTTTTTTCACTTTTTTAGTAGTAAAAAAATCTGTAGTCTGGGGGCACATGGACATAGGAGACATATGCTTAATACATTTTGCAAATGCCAAGTCAGTGAATGTAGGTTACACTGCAGAAATGAATGAGGCAATTTCTTGAAACAACAAAAAGTTATTTCTCACTCATGTGTCATGTCCACTGAAAGTGACCTGGGGTTTCTGCAACATGTCATCAACATTCTAGAACCAGGTCTGTTAGGGCAGCCTCTCTTTGGAACATTGCCCATCTCTGTGGCAAAAGGAAGAATAACTGACTATCACTATCTACAAACAGTTGAAATCTTGTTGTTGCTTCTGCTTACACACTCTGGACAAAACTTTTAGACAATAGTGGGAGTGTAATCTTACCATGTGCTTAGAAGGGAATGAATTGCAATATTAGAGGAGCTGTAAATATTTCCATATCCCACTTCTCCATCATCCCTTGATTTTAGGAATCAGAGTACAATAAAATTACAATTATATTGGCACAAATTATTACTGCCAGAAAGTTGGACCCAAACCCCCCCTCATTATCATGTTTATATGAATAGCAACTCTTCTGTTTTGCAGTACATTTTACTTTTGCACAAAATTCATGTTAAAGAAAAGACACTTATGTTTGCAATTCAATCTAACATGAATTTTTTAAAAAAGACAAAAATCACATGATCATTTCAATAGATACAGAAAAAGCTTTTGAGAAGATTCAACATCCATTCATGACAAGAATTCTCACCAAAGTGAGTATACAGGGAACATATCTCAACATAATAAAAGCTATCCATGACAAAGCCACAGCCAATATAATACTTAAGGATGAATAGCTGAAAGCCTTCCTGATAAAATCTGGCACAAGACAAGAATACCCACTCTTACCACTTCTTTTCAACATAGTATTAGAAGTCCTAGCCACAGCAATCAGAAAACAAAAATAAATAAAAACTATGCAAATTTTAATGGAAGAGGCAAAATTGTCGTAATAAGCAGATGTCATGATATTACATATGTGTGTGTGTGTTAGTTGTTCAGTTGTGTCTGACTCTTTGTGACCCCATGGACTGTAGCCTGCCAGGCTTGTCTGTCCGTGGGATTTTTCAGCAAGGATCCTGGAGGTTGCCGTTTCCTTCTCCAGGGGATCTTCCTGACCCAGAGATCAAACCCAGGTCTTCTGCATTGCAGACAGATGCTTTACCGTCTGAGCTACTAGGGTTTCTACTACATATAGCAAACCCTAAAGACTCCACACAAACTGGTAGAATGAATATAAATTTACCATAATACTAGAATTCTTTCCTAAGTTGTGCATGTTCTGCATACAACTTAAGTTTCTTGATCACCAAAATGAAAAACATTTTTGCTCCAAAGTACAACTTAAGAAACAGAAAAATTAACAGACTAAGAAAAAAATATTTGGAAATCATTTATCTGACCAGGGATTTATATTTAGAATACATAAAGAGTGCTTACTACTTAATATTAAAACTTGCAACACTATTTAAAAATGGGCAAAAGTTTCAGTGCATAAGTGGCCAATAATACATTAAATAACACAACATAACTAGTTATTAGAGAACTGAAAAATTAAACCCACAATGAAACACCACTTCACATCCACTAGGTTAGCTGCATATTAAAAGAAAAACAAGAAAGAAAGAAAAATTGTTGATAAGATAAAGAGAAATTGTAATCCTTAGGATGTATATAGGTAGATATGTAAAATGGTACCACTTTCAATGGTACATTGGAAAATTTGATATTTTCCCAAAATGTTAAACATGGAGTTACAATAAGATCCAGCAACTCCACTTGTTGATATCTACCCAAGAGGAAGAAGACATATGTCCACAGAAAACACAAGTGCCTATACACCTATAGCAGCATTATTCAAAACAGCCAAAAACTGGAAGGACCCAAATGCCTATCAACTGATAAATGGATAAAAATAATGTAGTACATTTATACTTGGGGAATTACCAAGTCATGAACAAGAGTGAAGTACTGATATATTCTACAATGCAGAGTAATTAAAAAAAAAAATTATGATTAGTGAAAGAAGCCAGTCATAAAAGACCACATACTGTATTATTCCATCTCCAAGAAATGTCTGGAAAAGTCTAGTCTATAAAGATAGAAAGTTAATTAATTATTCCCTCAGGGTAGGAGGGGGTTGAAGTAGGGAACAGAGGCTAACAGCAAATGAGCATGACATCAGTTTTTGGAGTTCTAAAACTATATTATAGCGATGATTTGTGAACATGCTAAAACCCACTGTACCCTTAAAGCAGATAAATTGCATGGCGTATAAATTAAACCTTAAAACGTTTTTAAGTTTGAAGAGGTTTTCACTTTTTTAGGGGGACTCTTTTGTATCATTTTTTAGTATATGAGTGAAGTGAAAGTCGCTCAGTCGTGTCTGACTCTTTGCAATTTCATGTATTGTATAGTCCATTTATTAGTATATCTACTCATTAAATGGGCTTCCCAGGTGGCACTAGTGGTAAAGAACCTGCAGAAGACATTGGAGTTGTGGGTTGGATCCCTAGGTCAGTAAGATCCACTGGAGGAGGGCATGCAACCCACTCCAGTATTCCTTACTGGAGAACCCATGAACAGAGGAGTCTGATGGGCTATAGTCCATAGGGTCACAAAGAGTTGGACACATCTGAAGCAAATTAGCATGCACATACTCAGTAAATATCAATCCTGTTGGATCCCCATATAATAACATGCAGATTTTTTCATCTCAACTATTTGTGGTTTTTGAAACCATAATTTAAAAACTACAAATGAAATGGCACTCTCTGAATTGGTTGACCCAAAATAATCTGATAGGAAGGACACTGTTTAAATGAAAGCTGAATTTATCCACAGAATATTATCAACTTGCTTTCTGAATGTTAACATATCACCATTGAATTAGAGTACTGTTCATTAGTATGTTAATTAGAAATAATATAGAAGTGTGAACGGAAACCCCTGATGAATTCATGAATCAGCCTTCAATATTTATAGGCACCTGCTGTGAATTTCAGAATCCTAGAAAGGAGAGCAGAGGATAATTTATTTTTAATCAATCCACAATTTTGCAAAATATGTTTACCATTATTTTGAGACAATTTCTAGAATATTAGTTCTAGCTTGTCCCCTAGCATTGTCAGCTATGGATTTTCAGAAATAAAGGACTAGTACCTCCAAATATTAGTTATTTTGAATGTATAATACCCATGTTGACAGCCATCTAAGTAAAAAGATACACTGAAAGTCACATAAGATATCAGGAAAATATTGACTAATTTTAAAACCATAGGTTTCTGATTATGTCATTAATGTAATCATCTTTTCTTTTTTTTTAATTTCAAATTTGACAAAAAACCTGGAATTGTTTTGTTATTTATATGGTAGATGCTACTTACTCTGGTAAATGATACTAGAAAATCAATTAAATTTGCCTTGACCTACATCACCAACAGAAGCAGAAGATATTAAGAAGAGGTGGCAAGAATACATAGAAGAACTATACAAAAAAGATCTTTAAAACCCAGATAATCATGATGGTGTGAGCACTCACCTAGAGCCAGACATCCTGGAATGTGCAGTCAAGTGGGCCTTAGGAAGCATCACTACGAACAAAGCTAGTAGAGGTGATGGAATTCCAGTTGAGCTATTTTAAATCCTAAAAGATGATGCTGTGAAGTGCTGCGCTCAATATGCCAGCAAATTTGAAAACTCAGCAGGGGCCAAAAAACTGGAAAAGATCAGTTTTGATTCCAGTCCCAAAGAAAGACAATGCCAAAGAATGCTCAAATTACCACACAATTGCACTCATCTCACACGCTAGTAAAGTAATGCTCAAAATTCTCCAAGCCAGGCTTCAGCAATACATGAAACCTGAACTTCCAGATGTTCAAGATGGTTTTAGAAAAGGCAGAGGAACCAGAGATCAAATTGCCAATATCCACTGGATCATTGAAAAAGAAAGAGAGTTCCAGAAAAACATCTATTTCTGCTTTTTTGACTATGTCAAAACCTTTGACTGTATGTATCACAATAAACTGTGGAAAATTCTGAAAGAGATGAGGATACCATACCACCTGACCTTCCTCTTGAGAATTCTGTATACAGGTCAAGAAGCAACAGTTAGAACTGGACATGGAACAACAGACTGGTTCCAAATAGGAAAAGGAGTACGTCAAGTCTGTATATTGTCACCCTGTTTATTTAGCTTATATGCAAAGTACATCATGAGAAACACTGGGATGGATGAAGCACAAGCTGGAATCAAGGTTGCTGGTAGAAATATCAGTAACCTCAGATACACAGATGACATCACCCTTATGACTGAAAGTGAAGAAGAACTAAAAAGCCTCTTGATGAAAGTGAAAGAGGAGAGTGAAAAGTTGGTTTAAAGCTCCTCATTCAGAAAACTAAGATCATGGCATCCAGTCCCATCATTTCATGGCAAATAGATGGGGAAACAGAGTCTGACTTTATTTTTTTAGGCTCCAATTCACTGCAGATGGTGACTGTAGCCATGACGTTAGAAGATGCTTGCTTCTTGGAAGGAAAGTTATGACCAACCTAGATAACATATTAAAAAGCAGAGACATTACTTTACCAATTAAAGTCCATCTAGTCAAGGCTTTGGTTTTTCCAGTAGTCATGTATGGATGTGAGAGTTGGACTATAAACAAAGATGAGCACCAAAGAATTGATGCTTTTAAACTGTGGTACTGGAGAAGATTCTTGAGATCCAACCAGTCCATTCTAAAGGAGATCAGTCCTGGGTGTTCATTGGAAGGACTGATGTTGAAGCTGAAATTCCAATACTTTGGCCACCTGCTTTGAAGAGCTGACTCATTTGAAAAGACCCTGATGCTGGGAAAGATTGAGGGCAGGAGGAAAAGGGGACAACAGAGGATGAGATGGTTGGATCGCATCACCGGCTCAATGGACATGAGTTTGGGTAAACTCCAGGAGTTGGTGATGGCCAGGCATGCTGCAGTTCATGGGGTCACAAAGAGTCAGAATTGACTGAGTAACCAAACTGAACTGACATCACCTACACATAGCTTAACAATTTTTTAATTTAAGAAACTTCTAAAATCTATTTTTAATTTTGGTTTTAAAATTATCTTACAGCAATAATAAATTTGTATATACTTTAATAAATTTCAACACACCTATAGATTCTTATTACCATCCCATAATCAAGAACCAAAACATGGTCACCACCCCAAAAAACACCCCCCATGTTATTCCTTAATGGTTGTACCATCCTTCTCACTCAAAGCCTCTGAAAACAACTGAGATTGCACATGAATGAAAACATACAATATATAAGGTTTTGAAGCTGAATTTTTTCACTCAGCTTGTCTTTGAGATTCAATTAAGTTGTATATAGCCATAGTTTTTTCTGATGTTCTTCCTTGGTAGAATTGAGGCAGGAGGTAAATACCCTTCCTCCTCCATACGGAAAGCAGCTGGGGTTCATTCCTTGTGGAAAGAAACTCCAAAATATCAATAGCAGGAAAATCAAGAGAGTAGGCTGGATCCTGCCCAGATAAGAAACCACATATTTCTCATTCTCAAGTCAAGGAGATCTTTCTGACTAGAAAGATCAGAAAGGAGGTCACGAGGAGAGTGATGCTAAGTCTGCCCACAGGCCTCTTCACTGGAGTCCATCTTGACGAGAGATGTGCACACAAATGGGAGAATCCTGAGATAAACCAAATACAAACTCAGAAACAGGCAAAGCAAAATGATTGGCCGAAGGAAACTTGGAAGAAATGCCCCATAAAAGTGATTCAAAGTACCATGAAGGTGTGACTCTCTCTGCGTCCTCCAGTGTGTGTCCACACATACTGTACCCTTTTTCCTCTTAATAAATATGTTTCATTGTTTCCATCTTTGAGGAAATTCTTTTCTGCAAAGTTGAAGGGCCAGGGCCTTGTCACTGACTGCTAGTCTAGTGAATAGAATTTGGCACTCTCACTACCATGGCTGACCTCAATCTCTGGTTGGGAACCAAAATCTTGCTTCAAGATTGTAGGCCAAGACCATCCAATATCAGTATCCCATACCACAGTTTACCCTTTCAACAATTGAAAGCCATTTAGTTTATCTCCACATGGGATGATCATGAATAGAGATGCTACAGCGTTTATCTAGTTTTTGTGCAAATATAAGTGATCTTTTCTCTTGAGTAAATATCCAGGAGTAGGCTTGATGGGTCATATGGTCATTGTATGCCAAACTCTATAAGAAAGTGCCATCTGTTTTATAAAGTGGCTGTAACATTTTACTTCCTCACCAGTAATTTATAGTGTTCCAATTAATTTTCAGCATTCCAGTATTTGGTACTATCAGTATTTTGCTCCTTCTCCAGGTTTGCCATTCTAATAGTTTGAGTGAGTAAAAGTCACTCAGTCACATCTGACTCTTTCGTTACACATGGACTATAGCCCACCAGGCTCCTCTGTCCATGGAATTCTTCAAGCAAGAATATTGGAGTGGGTTGCCATTTCCTTCTCCAGGGGATCTTCCTGACACAGAGATTGAACACAGGCTTCCGGCATTGTAGAAATTTTTTTTTTTTTTTTTTACATTCTGAGCCAACAGGGGGCCCTCTAATAGGTTACACGTAAGCCAATTATTGAGTAAGCCAAAATATTTGTTGGGCGTTCCCCCACTGGAAAAATCTGAAGAAACTTTTTGGCCAACCCAATATCATACGTTGAACTTGATTTCAGGATATGTGTTATCAGCTTTCCTATGAACCTAGCTCCCTTTCCCAACCTTAGTTTCTATATGTGTCAAGTGGGAATTGAGATAATTTTTATGATTCTTATATAGTAGTTCATGGAGTTGAATTAGAAAGATATGAAAACATTTGATAAAGGATAATGTATTCATATAAGGTTAATTCAGTTCAGTTGCTCAGTTGTGTTCCTCTCTTTGTGATCCCATGAACTGCAACACAACAGGCTTGCCTGTCTGTCACCAAATCCTGGAGCTTGCTCAAACTCATATCCATCAAGTCAGTGATGCCATAAAACCATCTCATCCTCTGTTGTCCCCTTCTCCTCCTGCCTTCAATTTTTCCCAGCATCAGGATCTTTTCTATGAGTCAGTTCTTCGCATAAAGTGGCCAAAGTATTGTAGCTTCAGCTTCAATATCATACCTTCCAAGGAATATTCTGTAGTGATTTCCTTGAGATTTGACTAGTTTGATCTTCTTGCTGTCCAAGGGGCTCTCAAGAGCCTTCTCCAACACCACAGTTCAAAAGCATCAATTCTTTGGTGTGCAACTTTCTTAAAGGTCCAACTCTCACATCCATACATGACTACTGAAAAAATCATAGCTTTGACTAAACAGACCTTTGTTGGCAAAGTAATGTCTCTGTTTTTTAATATGTTGTCTAGGTTGGACATAGCTTTTATTCCAAGGAGCAAGTAACTTTTAATTTCATGGCTGCAGTCACCATCTGCAGTGATTTTGGAGCCCAAGAAAATAGTCTGTCACTGTTTCCATTGTTTCCCCATCTATTTGCCATGAAGTGATGGGACTGGATACCATGATCTTAGTATTTTGAATGCTGAATTTTAAGGCAGCTTTTTCACTCTCCTCTTTCACCTTCATCAAGGGGTTCTTTAGTTCCTCTTAGCTTTCTGCTATAAGTGTGGTGCCATCTGCATATCTGAGGTTATGGATATTTCTCCCAACAATCTTGATTCCAACTTGTGCTTCATTCAGCCTGGCATTTAGTATGACGTACTTTGCATACAAGTTAAATCAGCAGGGTGACAATATGCAGCCTTGATGTACTACTTTCTGAATTTGGAACCTGTCTGTTTTTTCATGTCCAGTTTTAACTGTTGCTTCTTGGCCTGCATACAGATTTCACAGAAGGCAGGTAAAGGTGGTCTGGCATTCTCATCTCTTAAAGAACTTTCCACATTTTGTTGTGATCCACACAGTCAAAGGCTTTGGTTTATTCAATGAAGCAGAAGTAGATGTACTTCTGGAATTCTCTTGCATTTTCTATGATCCAACGGATGTTGACAATTTGATCTCTGGTTCCTCTGCACTTTATAAATCCAGCTTGAACATCTGGAAGTTCTTGATCACATACTCTTAAAGGCTAGCTGAGAGAATTTTAAGCCTTACTTTGCTAGCATGTGAGATGAGTGCAACTGTGCAGGAATTTGAGCATTCTTTGGCATGGCCTTTCTTTGGGATTGGAATGAAAACTAACCTTTTCCAGTCCTGTGGCCACTGTGGAGTTTTTCAAATTTGCTGACATATTGAGTGCAACACTTTCACAGCATCGTCTTTTAAGATTTGAAATAGCTCAGCTGGAAATCCATCACCTCTGCTATCTTTGTTCATAGTGATGCTTCCTAAGGCCCACTTGAGTTCATATTCCAAGATGTCTGGCTCCAGGTGAGTGATAACACCATTATGGTCGCCTGGGTCATTAACATTTTTTTGTAGAGTTCTTCTGTGTATTCTTGCCACTTCTTAATATCTTCTGCTTCTGTGAGGTCCATACAGTTTCTATCCTTAATTGTGCTCATCTGTGCATGAAATGTTCCCTTCATATCTCGAATTTTCTTGAAGAGATCTCTAGTCTTTCCCATTCTATTGTTTTCCTCTATTTCTTTGCACTGATCCCCTTGGAAGGCTTTCTTATCTCTCCTTGCTATTCTCTGGGACTCTGCATTTAGATGGATATATTTTTCCTTTTCTCCTTTTCCTTTTGCTTCTCTTCTTTTCTCAGCTATTTGTAAAGCCTCTCGGACAACCATTTTGCCTTTCTTTTTCTTGGGATGGTTTTGATCACCACCTGCTCTACCGTGTTATGAACCTCTGTCCATACTTCTTCAGGCACTCTTTCTATCAGCTCTAATCCCTTGACTCTACTGGTAACTTCCACTATATAATTGTAAGGGATTTGATTTAGGTCATACTAGAATGGTCTAGTGGTTTTCCTTACTTTCTTCAAATTTAATTCTCAGTTTTGCCATAAGGAGTTCATGATCTGTGCCACAGTCAGCTCCTGGTCTTGTATTTGCTGACTTTACAAAACTTCACCATCTTCAGCTGTAAACAATATAATCAGTCTGATTTTGTTACTGATTGACTGGTGATGCCCATGTGTAGTGTCATCTTTTGTGTTGTTGGAAGAGGGTGTTTGCTAAGTATGCATATGAGATATTTATTTTTATAAAAATACTTTCAATTTTAACTCTCAGTTCTTATTTTAAAGTAAAGAAACTATCAGTGGTTAACCTTTAAACATGTCTAATGAGGTTCTATGATCTTGAGGAGATGGGTAGAGGGAGGTCTAACATGATTTTATCATATTTTATCAGGTTTTTATTAAATTGGGAATGAATAAATATTCTTAACATGTGCCAGCATCTAAACTGGATGGTGTTAAATATAACTATCAGGAGTCTACAAGTGTTAGGAATTAGAAATCAGAATAAGAAATCTATTTAAAATGCAAACTATTAGTTTAAATTTTAGTTGTAAATAATTGCATCTTAAGAAATCAGATGCATATTGCCTGTATTGTTCCATTAGGTTGCAGGGGAAAAAACTATGTACACATATCTGTAAAACTTTCACTCTGCTTTTTATTTTTCTTTCCATAGGGTAAATTTCAAAGTGAAGAGCTGAGGGATTTAATTTCAGAAACTTCATATTTTGTTTTATTTTGAAATTTTACTGAAGAGAAAAACTTAAGAACTCACTGTTATTTCAACCTGCATGACAATTTTTAATAAAGGAAATAAGGCTTAATAATAGTATACTCTCCAAATATGAATTTAAGGGTAAAATAGAAAAAATAGATTATGCAGATATTTCATTGATTGTAATGGACTATATTTATATTTTGCTCCAGTTTTTAAGTACTGTTTCTCCTTTATGCTTCTGTAGTTTTATCATGAGAAAATATTTTTAGCAGAAATTTGTCACTTTCCAAACTTCCACTTGGGTACTACAATTTAACCAATATGCCATTTAGCTCGTTCCAAAGTTCATTTTCATATTGTCAGAAATGACACACATCTTGGTGATGAAAGGTTTGAATTTTGAACAAAATTTTAGAGATTTTTTTTCTTTAATCTCATCCAGCCTACTATTCCCCCTTATTTTTGCTTATGACAAAAAATTTTACTATCCAAAATTCATCAAATCACAGCAGAGACAGAGAGTAAGAATATTACAGAAATCTGTGATTATTGTAGCTACAGTTTCCAATATTTTGTGGGCAAACTTTCTATCTCAGATTGTCTATATAAATTTTTCTATCAGGTATCTATGCTGTTTAGAGTAGAAGGTATAATTTGAAGTCTGTAATTTAATGCTGGCTTGATCAGATACCTGAATTCACTAATCTTAACCATAAATGGGAATGACAACAAAATATTACCAGTTTCTATTCCACAGATCTATAGCAATGATGAAAAACATATGACATATATCAAACTGTGTTAACTGTAAATTATTTGCAACCTTGGATATAATTATTACTATAACATTATATCATTAAGTCAGCAAATATTTATGTGGTTAAAATAATTACAAGAATAATACTATGAGAATATTTATTTCTGATAAGGCACAGAGAGTATCCTTTACCTACTCCACTCTATCTTCTTCCCATACTCTCCAAAATTCTTGGTGTGTGAAGGCAATCGTTCTGACCAGCATAATTTGATAAAAAAACATTCTGATTCTTTGTCCCTCCTTTGTTCCAATATCTTCTGATTCAAGAAAATTTGTAAATTTTAAATAATTTCATATTCCTTTGGGTCTCCAAACTGGCATCTTTGTTTATCCAAATAGCAACAGTTAATTAACTCTGTGAAAAGTTAACATATAATCCTGTGACTATTACCTGAATGAATGAAATGTTTAGAATTATAGTTTCAAAATTCCCTAACTCAACAGGTCTACTGACTTACTTGTCAGAAAGAGTGATCAAATAAGGATATCAATAGGCTAGTGGCTAGGCTTACCCAGAACAGTTCACTGAGCAATATAAGTTATCAACCTTGGCAAGAACCTAGGCTGCTTGCGCGAAACAATCCATCTATGTGTAATGAAAGGAGGGGAGAAAACAATAAACATGCAAATGCACTCCCACTCTTTAAAAATAGATTTATATACTTTTTAGTGGAAGAATAGCAGAAATAGGTATATATAGAGAAAAGCAAAGTTTAATATTCTCTAGGATGAAAAAAAGAAAACTTAAAATCTACATATTATAAGTCTGAAAGTATTTCCTAAAAACATAAACCCTCGGAATAACAAATTTCTGTTTAGGATACAATCAATTATTAATCATTTGTCCCACATTACAAATTTCAGAAAATAATATTACCATCATTCACAAAAGCTTAAAACAATAAAAAAAAAAAAAAGTTTAGTAAGAATGACTAACATTTTTATCCTGTAAAATGTATTCAAACTTAACAGAAAATTTTCAATATGTAAAGTGGCAAATTCAATAAACAAAAATACTTATAAAATGGAAAATATATCTCCTTGATAAAATTAAGAAACAGGAGAACTCTCAGTGGCAATCAAAAAATAACGTTTTACATGTTATTATCCACTAATCAAACTAAGCACTAAAACATAGATTTTAAAATGGATGTTGTGGGGTAGTGATGTCAACACAATGGCAGACTAGAAAACCCCAAGCGCTTGTTATAGTACACAAGCATCAGAGGAACAACCAGATGTCTTCTGAATCATTTTGTTAAAAGTCTGGAATATACTCAGAGGTTTTCAATATACACACAAATGCTCAATCAAAAGAAAAACATCAGTCTCCAAAACAGAAAGTTTTATGGCACTTTTAATACCACTGCCCTGTTATCTCCCTGGGCTTCAGTGAAGCAGTTTGACTCTGATTGTTCTTCTGTAACAAAAAATAGAACAAACCTGATTACTTCTTTGGCTCTAACTTTTGTGCTCTGTTTTCAATTATTAGTTTTGAGGGCTCAGCAGCTTTGCAAAATAATGTTGTCTATAATCTGAAAAATGCATGATATCCCATTCACAAGGCTCTGTCTCCCACTTTTCCATTCATAAAGAGATAAAAACTTGCAGAATATAGAGTAAGTTTTGTCTTCTTGGAGATTTATAGAAACATCACAATCAGACCTTCTTGCACAGCTAGCTGCAAGAACAAAGGACTATGACATTACCTTAGGAATCTGGCCAGCACCAAGAAATTTACAACAATCAGCACATCTCTTTCCTTTAGTATAAAAGAAGCTTGAGTTCTAACTTCAGTCACATGGATCTTTGGGACATTAGTCCAGCATCTTCTTGGTTTGCTGGCTTTCCAAGTAAAGTCACTATTCCTTGCTCCAACATTTCATCTCTCAATTTATTGTTCTGTCATGCAGCAAGCAGTTCAAGCTCAGACTCAGTAACATATCCCTCAACACAAGGGAGCAGAACAGGTCTTATTTGGAAATTATCATGCAAATCTTTTCTCACTTCACTGGTAAATATCTAAAAAACTGAAGTGAGGTAATCATTCCCTTTTGGATAACTCAGAAAATATAAAAGAAATATGGTCATTCTCTCTTTCTTTTTTTTCATTTTATAGTAGTTTTTGTTTGTTTGTTTTTGCTTTAGTCAACTTCTGGGACTAAGGAAATCTCTTTGCATACATTACCTAAATATGAGCCAAAGGAACAGAGACTTCAGTTGTCATACTTGACAAGCAAGTCTTTGCACACACACACACAGACAAACACACAGAATTCAAATGTCTCTAAATAAAAGGATTACTACAGCCTTTGATAATATGAACAGCGAAAAACATTAAACCCATAAAAAGGAAATCCAATTTCCATAGTTAGCATATTGTCACAATTAAATGCTCAATTTTAAATAAAATGTATAAACTAAATAAAGGAGAAAACATAGTTAAGACAAAGGAGCAAAATATGTTGACAGAAATGATCCTTGAGGAATTCTATACAGCTGACTGATTTTTAATCATTTGTGCCAAGTGTTCTAAAATAGCTAAGAAAAATGGAATACCAAAAAAAAAGGAAATTATATATATATATATGACTATAACAGAGATGGGAATTACATTAAAAATAACCTAAAAACTTCTAGAACTGAAAAGTAAAATGTGAAAGTGAAAGTTGCTTAGTCGTGTCTGGCCCTTTGCAACCCCATGGAACTGTAATAAGGTTACTATGTCCATGGAATTTTCCAGGCACAAATACTGGAGTGGGTATCCATTCCTTTCTCCAGGGCATTTTCCCAAACCAGGAAGAAAAAGTATAAAAACTGAAATGAAAATTACAATAACTGAAACTAAACATTAGCTAATTTAGTTAGTTGAAATTAAATACCAGCTAATATTTAAATCTTAACAGAAAATTTAGGAAGGCAGAAGAAACAGAGAACTTGAAGATATAAAAATAAATATTCATGAGTCTGAGATGCAAAAAGGCAAAATACTGAAGAAACCTAAACAGATTCTAAGAGACTTCTGAGATACCAACTGTATATGTACTATGCAGTTTCCAGGAGAAGAGAGATAAAGAGACAGAAAGATTACTGGAAGAAATATAGCTGAAAATCCCCAATATTTAAGGAAAAATTTAAAGTTACGAATTCAATAGTTCAGTGGGAGATAAATTCAGAGATCCACATTGAGATATCTTATAACCAAACAGCCAAAATCCAAAGGCACCCAGAAAATCTTGAAAGGTACTAGAAATCAGCTAGTACTAGATAACCCAAAAAAGGGATCATCAATACTATCAGCAAATTTTTCATCTGTAACTTCAGGGCCCAGAAGGCAGTGTGATGATACGCTTAAAATGCCAAAAGAAAAATATAGGTTAACCAAGAATTCTATATCTGCTAAAAATGCCCTTTAAAAATGAGGGAGAAATCAAGATATTTCTATATAAACAAATGCTGAGAAAGTTTTTCACCAGTTGACTTGACCTATAATAAATACACACACACACACAAATTCCTTGAAGTTGAAATGAAAGAACACTAGACAACAACTCCAGTTTATATGATGATAGAAAGTTCTGTGGTAAAAGCAAAGACAAGGGCAAATATAAGAGCTAGTATTATTAAAATTATTAAATTAAAATTTAAAATTTTATTTAAATTAAATTAAATTAAATTAAATTAAATTTATTAAAATAAAATTTAATTATTAAAATAAAATTATTAAAATTATTTAATTTTAAACTTCATTTTAAATTTTCTACAAGTTATATGTTGTATGAAAGCTTTATAATGTACAGAAAACAAATAGCAAGTTGGTAGAAGTAAATCTTTCCTTATCAGTAACTGAATTCATAATATAAATTGATTAAACTGTCCAGTCATAAGGTAGAGATGGGTGAGGAGACAAAATATAGGATCCACTACCTGTATTGTAGGTAGATATATTACCTACAAGTGACTCATTTTAATTTTAAAGATACAAGTAGGTTAAAAGTGTAAGAATGAGAAAATGTGTTTTGTGCAAATAGTAATCAAGCAGTATAGAGGTAGCTACACTAATAGACACTTCAGACAGTAAGTTAAAAACTGTTGTGAGAGAAAAATAATCATATCATATGTTGATGAAAGGGACAGGTAATCAAGAGGCTGTAGCAATTAAATATAAACCAAACATCAAAGCCCCCAAATATATAAAGCAAATGTTGCTAGAATTGAAGGGAGAAATGCATATTTATAATAATATTAATAGTTGAAACCTTAAATATTTTAACAATGAATAAAATATTTACACAGAATATCAGTAAGTAAATACAGGACTTAAACAACCCTATACACTAATTGGACCTGAAAGACACATACAGAAAACTCTAGTTTACAACATCTGACATCTTTTTCACATGTACACTGTATATTCTAAACCATATGTTTAGCCACAAAACAAGTTGCAAGAAAATTAGAAAGAAGATTTGAATTATGAAAAGTATCTTTTCTAATCACACTGAGACAAATTTATAAAAAAAAAACAGAATGAAAATTGAAAACACACAGGTAAGTGAAAATTAAACAACACATTCAAATAACCAATGAATCAAAGAACAAAACATAAAGGAAATTAAGAAATGCCTTGAGGGAAATTAAAAGAAAAACATAGCATATCAAAATTTATGGGATATGGTGAAATAACTACTAAGAGAGAAAATTATAGATGAAAATACATGAATTAATAAATAAGAGAGATATCAGATCAACAATCTAAATTTATATCTAGAAAAAGAATAGGAAACTAAACCTAAACTTTGCAGAAGGAATGATAATAATAATAAGGATAATGATTAGAGCAGAGATAAATAAATTATACAATAAAAAAACATTAGAGTAAACCAATAAAATCAAAAGTTGGTTTTTGGAAATGTCCAAGAAAATTAGCAAACCATTAATTATGTTACCTAGGAAAAAGATAAAAAGGTCTAATTACTAAATCAGAAATTAACATGAAATTGTTTTTACAGATTTTACAGAAATAAAAAAAATTATAAAAGAATACAATGAATAATTGTACACCAAGAAATTGAATAACCAAATGACATGGACAAATTTCTAAAAACATACAACATTACAAGACTAAGTTATAGTAAGTAAAAACCTGAATAGACTTACAACTAATAAGTAAATTGAATTAACACAACCCTTATGGCAGAAACTGAGGAGAAACTAAAAAGCCTCTTGATGAAAGTGAAAATAGAGAGTGAAAAAGTTGGCTTAAAGCTTAACATTCAGAAAACGAAGATCATGGCATCTGGTCCCATCACTTCATGGGAAATAGATGGGGAAACAGTGGAAACAGTGTCAGACTTTATTTTTTTGGGCTCCAAAAATCACTGCAGATGGTGATTGCAGCCACGAAATTAAAAGATGCTTACTCCTTGGAAGGAAAGTTATGACCAACCTAGACAGCATATTCAAAAGCAGACATTACTTTGCCAACAAAGGTCCATCTAGTCAAGGCTATGGTTTTTCCAGTGGTCATGTATGGATGTGAGAGTTGGAATGTGAAGAAAGCTGAGCGCCAAAGAATTGATGCTTTTGAACTGTGGTGTTGGAGAAGACTCTTGAGAGTCCCTTGGACTGCAAGGAGATCCAATCAGTCCATTCTAAAAGAGATCAGTCCTGGGTGTCTTTTGGAAAGAATGATGCTAAAGCTGAAACTCCAGTACTTTGCACCTCATGTGAAGAGTTGACTCATTGGAAAAGACTCTGATACCGGGAGGGATTGGGGGCAGGAGGAAAAGGGGACAACAGAGGATGAGATGGCTGAATGGCATCACAGACTATGGAAGTGAGTTTGAGTGAACTCTGGGAGTTGGCGATGGACAGGGAGGTCTGGCATGCTGCAATTCATGGGGTTGCACAGAGTTGGACACGATTGAGCAACTGAACTGAACTGAACTGAAATGGAATTTACAATTAATACTTCTTAACAAAAGAGCAGCCCTGGAGCAGGTGTTTCACTAGTAAAATTACCAAGCATTTAAAAAGAAGTAAATAAGGAAATACTCCTTAACTTATTCATTACAGTCCACATAACCCTGATAGCCAGCTAGACAAATATGGTGAAAGAAAGTATAGGCCTATACTCTTTAATGATATTGACAAGAAATTCTCAACAAGAAATACCCACAAACAAAATTCATCAGAGTAGTAGGGTTGTAAACCATAAGCAAGAGAGATTTATTCCCAGATTGCAGGAAAACTTCAACATACAGATGTTAGTCGATATAATATACCAAATTGATAGAATGAAAGGGAAAAAATGATCATATCAATAAAGAAAGAAAACTCATTTAACATAATTCAACATCCTTTCATGATAAAAATACTAAATTAAATTGGACTAAAAAGAATATTCCTCAACATGTTAAAGCTCATATATGAAAATCCCACAGCTAGCCTCATAATTGTGAAAGATGAAAGCTTTTTCTATGATCATGAGAAAGAAAACAATGGCTACTTTTCCTATTTCTATTTTACCCTGTATTGGAGGCACTAGCTAGAGGAATTAAACAAGAAGAATAGATAAAAATTGGGAAAGGAAATGGTAAAATTATTCCTTTTCACTGACATAATCTTACATGCAGAAAATCCTAAAAGACTCCACACCTAGGTAAAAAAACAAAACCCCCTATTTATTACAGCTAAGTGCAGTCAGCGGAGAAGGCAATGGCATCCCACTCCAGTACTCTTGCCTGGAAAATCCCATGGATGGAGGAGCCCGGTAGGCTGCAGTTCATGGGGTCGCTAAGAGTTGGATACGACTGAGTGACTTCACTTTCACTTTTCACTTTCATGCATTGGAGAAGGAAATGGCAACCCACTCCAGTGTTCTTGCCTGGAGAATCCCAGGTACGGGGTAGCCTGGTGGGCTGCCGTCTATGGGGTTGCACGGAGTCAGACACGACTGAAGTGACTTAACAGTAGCAGCAGTAAGTGCATTCAGAAAATTTGCAAGATATAAAATAACACAAAATTAGATTAATTTGAAGTGCATACATTAACAACGAGCATACCAAAAAAGAAATTAAGCAAAAATCAATTTACAATAGAATAATAATGAATAAAATACTTAGATATAAACTTAACCAGGCAGGTAAAAGACTTGCACACTGAAAACTACAAAATCTTACTGAAAGAAACTAAAGAAGACATAAATAAATGGTTCAAAATCCCATGTTCCTGGATTGGAAGATGTAATATCATTAAGATGGCAGTACTACTCAAGACTATCAATTGGGTCAGTGCAATCCCTATCAAAATTCTAAAGGCATTTATAGAAAGTGTTTACAGGAGGATTAAAATATTTCTCTTTGCTCTACCTCAAAAACAATTCTATTAGACAATATTTATGTAAAGTTAGAAACAATAAAATAATTTTAATGTTTCTTTCATTTGATATATATCTCCTGTATTGGACGCTGTCTTTAACGAACAGGCAAACCTAAAGTATTAGTAATTTCACAAAAGACTTCTGTTCAATCAGAACTATATGCATAGGTCTCTCAATCTGATAGTCTTTCTGAGGAGGCTACACACATTAGTTAATTAGTAATTACTGATAAAAAATACTAATAACTCAGTAAGAAGCAAGCAGCTGGGTCAAAGAGGAACTAACGCTTGGCTGAGGATGTGTCTAGTGGTGAAACTAAAGTCCAAGGCTGTAAAGAAAAACAGTGCCTAGAAATCTGTATTATTAGGTCAATGGAAGCAAGGTAAATTGGATGTGGTCATGAAGGCCTTGGTGAGATTGAACATTGACATCTTAGGAATTAGTGAACTGAAATGGACAGGATGGGAAAATTTAATTCTGATGACTATTGTGTCTACTAACTTAGGAAAGAATCCCTTCGAAGAAGTGGAGGAGCCCTTAGAGTCAACAAAAGATTCCAAAATGTGGTACTTGTGTGCAATCTGAAAAATGACAGAAAGGATTTGTTTCATTTCCAAGGCAAATCATTCAACATCACAGTATTGAGAAGGTGTGTAATTTCCTCCATTCTGTCTCACCACAGCAAAAATTTGAAACGGCAGACAACTGTTACAGTTTGGTAACAGCTCAGTTTTATTTGGCAAGCAAAGGATAATACACCTGGGAGGCATGAGGGCCGCCAACCCCAAAGGAGAGGCTCAATCCATCTTGGCTTCCACCTTTTATAAATTTGTCTTCCCCTCTGAGCATGCCGTTTGTGGGAATGCTGTTTGTTTCACCTGAGGTTCTCATCCCAGCCCTCAGATGTTCTTTTGTTCCATTTTAGTGGGCTTTATCCTTTCTTTGTCTTTTAGCCACTGCTATTTTGGACTCCTTTTTCCTATTCTAACTACCTAACAACAATCAGTTCAGTTCAGTCGCTCAGTCGTGTCCGACTCTTTGCGACCCCAAGAATCGCAGCACGCAAGGCCTCCCTGTCCATCACCAACTCCTGGAGTTCACTCAGACTCGCTTCCATTGAGTAAGTGATGCCATCCAGCCATCTTATCCTCTGTCATCCCCTTCTTCTCCTGCCTCTAATCCTTCCCAGCATCAGAGTCTTTTCCAATGAGTCAACTCTTCGCATGAGGTGGCCAAAGTACTGGAGTTTCAGCTTCAGCATCATTCCTTCCAAAGAAATCCCAGGGCTGATCTCCTTCAGAATGGACTGGTTGGATCTCCTTGCAGTCCAAGGGACTCTCAAGAGTCTTCTCCAACACCACAGTTCAAAAGCATCAATTCTTCGGTGCTCAGCCTTCTTCACAGTCCAACTCTCACATCCATACATGACCACTGAAAAAACCATAGCCTTGACTAGACAGACCTTTGTTGGAAAAGTAATGTCCCTGCTTTTGAATATACTATCTAGGTTGCTAATAACTTTCCTTCCAAGGAGTAAGCGTCTTTTAATTTCATGGCTGCAATCACCATCTGCAGTGATTTTGGAGCCCCAAAAAATAAAGTCTGACATTGTTTCCACTGTTTCCCCATCTATTTCCCATGAAGTGATGGGACCAGATGCCATGATCTTCGTTGTATGAATATTGAGCTTTAAGCCAACTTTTTCACTCTCCACTTTCACTTTCATCAAGAGGCTTTTTAGTTCCTCTTCACTTTCTGCCAGAAGGGTCGTGTCATCTGCATATGTGAGGTTATGGATATTTCTCCCAGCAATCTTGATTCCAGCTTGTGTTTCTTCCAGCCCAGCATTTCTCATGATGTACACTGCATAAAAGTTAAATAAGCAGGGTGACAATAGACAGCCTTGACATACTCCTTTTCCTATTTGGAACCAGTCTGTTGTTCCATGTCCAGTTCTAACTGTTGCTTCCTGGCCTGCATACAGATTTCTCAAGAGGCAGGTGAGGTGGTCTGGTATTCCCATCTCTTTCAGAATTTTCCACAATTTATTGTGATCCACACAGTCAAAGGCTTTGGCATAGTCAATAAAGCAGAAATAGATATTTTTCTGGAACACTTTTGATTTTTCCATGATTCAGCAGATGTTGGTAATTTGATCTCTGGTTCCTCTGCCTTTTCTAAAACCAGCTTGAACATCTGGAAGTTCATGGTTCACATATTGCTGAAACCTGGCTTGGAGAATTTTGAGCATTACTTTGCTAGCCTGTGAGATGAGTGCAATTGTGCGGTAGCTTGATCATTCTTTAGCATTGCCTTTCTTTGGGGCTGGAATGAAAACTGCCCTTTTCCAGTCCTGTGGCCACTGCTGAGTTTTCCAAATTTGCTGGCATATTGAGTGTAGCACCTTCACAGCATCATCTTCCAGGATTTGAAATAGCTCAACTGGAATTCCATCACCTCCACTAACTTTGTTCATAGTGATACTTTCTAAGGCCCATTTGACTTCACATTCCAGGATGTCTGGCAGTAGGTGAGTGCTCACACCATCGTGATTACCTGGGTTGTGAAGATCTTTTTTGTACAGTTCTTCTGTGTATTCTTGCCATCTCTTCTTAATATCTTCTGCTTCTGTTAGGCCCATACCATTTCTGTCCTTTATTGAGCCCATCTTTGCATGAAATGTTCCCTTGGTATCTCTAATTTTCCTGAAGAGATCTCTAGTCTTTCCCATTCTGTTGTTTTCCTCTATTTCTTTTCATTGATCACTGAAGAAGGCTTTCTTATCTCTTCTTGCTATTTTTGGAACTCCTTACAACAATAAGCCAAGCCTCTGCCCCAAGCACTGATGCTAAGAAGCTGAAGTTGCCTGTGTGAAGACTTACAACAGGTTCTAGAATTAAAACAACAACAAAAAAGGTATGTTTTAGTTAAAGACAATTGGAATGCAATAGTAGGAAGTGAAAAGATACTGGGAATAACAAGCAAGTTTGATCTTGGAGTTCAAAATGAAGCAGAATAAAGGCTAACACAGTTTTGTCATGAGAACATGCTACAAACACTTTTTTTTTTTCAACAACTCAGGAAACATCTATATATGGACATCACCAGATGATCATTATCCAAATCAGACTGACTATGTTCTTTGCAGCCAAAGATGGAGAAGCTCTATACAGTCAGTAAAACAAGACCTGAAGCTGACTGGCTCAGATCATAAACTCCTTATTGCAAAATTCAGGCTTAAATTGAAGAAAGTAAGGAAAACCACTGATGGTGGAGGTGATGAACAGATGTAAGGGATTAGACCTGGTAGACACAGTGCCTGAAGAACAATGGAAGGAGGTTTGTAACAATGTACAGGAGGCAGTGACTAGAACCAGCCCCCAGAAAAGACATGAAAGAAGGCAAAGTGGTTATCTGAAGAGGCTTTAAATAGCTGTAAAAAGAGAAATGAAAAAGGGAAAGATATACCCAACTGAATGCACGACTTCAGAGAATAGCAAAGAGAGACAAGAAAGCCTTCTTAAATAAACAAAGCAAAGAAATAGAGGGAAAAAATAGAATGGAAAAGACTAGAAATATCTTCAAGAAAATTGGAGATATCAAGTGAACATTTCATGCAAGGATGGCCACAATAAAGGACAGAAATGGTAAGGACCTAACAGAAGAAGAAGGAACTGAGAAGCAGTGGCAAGTATACACAGAAGAACTAATCAAGAAAGGTCTTAATGACCTGGGTAACCATGATGGTGTTGTGACTCATCTAGAGTGGATATCATGAAGTGTGAAGTTAGTAAGCCTTAGGAAACATTAGTACAAACAAAGTTGTTTCATATGTAAGATTATTGTCTTTTCTCATGTTTTCTGAGACTTACATGAAGTCTAAACTTTGGTCTGTGGTGATAAGCTATGCAATGCATTCAAATAAGATGCATTTTTAAAATTAATTTCTTTAATATACTCTGGTTCTGGCTTTAGCAGTTTCACTTCCTTTGCCTTTCAGTAAGAAAATGCCTTTGTTGTGCTGGTATGCCTGTCTAGTTGGAAATGTCTCACTTTACACTCTGTCTTGGTCTCCGTTTCATGCTCTGACAAGAAATCAGTAGCTTTGACCATTTTAAAATAGTTGGCATGAAAATCATACTCTATATGATTTCAAGTTTCATTTCTCAGCTACTTCAACACTGAATTTTGAATTAGTGATAAAAATCAGATAAGATTGTTAAACATGTAAAGTATATTGTGTTGAGGAAGTTTTACTGACACTTAACCTTCTTTTTGCACCATTCATCTTTTTTCTATTGTTTTTCTTTTTGCTTTTATGCCTTTTTAGAGATGTCTAGTTGATGACCATTGAGTCTCCTTAATTGAAAATATTGAATGTTATCCCTGGGTATTTCTAGAGGAAAATAAAATAGAGCCACTACTCATATGTGGTGACATTAAGCATAAATGTCATTAGATTATTCTGGAATAAATTTTATCAGATTTGCAATCTGCTATTAAAAGCTATTATGATTGTGCATTGTACAACCTTCAGGATATAACTCATTTTCAATGGCTGAGACCAGCCAAATCTTTAAAAAGATCCTAATCTAGATTTGAGACTGGATATTAACTGGCTAAGTACAAATGGATGATTTTACAAAAATTATCTAATTTTCAGAAATTCTCTCTCTAGTAAGAATTAGAATTCACAAGAAGCAGCCTTCTAATGCTTGTGAGATGTGAGAATTATTTTATATCTAGGCTTCACTTTAATTCACAAGCGTGTTCAAGTCATTTTAACAATGAAGGGCATGTATTATTTCAGCAATATGTATCTCAATTTAACTAGGTCTGTTCAAATTGTAAAAGTAATGGAATTCCTAAGGGGTGTGTGCATGCATGCATGTGTGTGTGTGTGTGTCTGTGTGTGTGTGTATGTACAAACACAAAACAAACTTGATAAAGCTTGAACTCCTCTAGTATAATGCATTAGTCATCATTACTACATACATCATTGCCCAAACTGAAGTGGTTTGAAACAACAGCAATTATTATTTTACTGTTTCTATAGATCAGAATCCAGTGTGGCTCAGCTGTGACTCTCTGCCTCAGGGGCCCTCAAAGGTTGCAGTCAAGATTCAAAGGGGACTGTGGTCTCATCTCAAGGTTTGACAGTGAAAGGATCTGCTTTCAAGCTTACTCCTGTCATGTGGTTACTGACAGGATGTAGTTTCTTGTGAGCTGCTGGATGGAGGGTCTTATTTCTTTTTCTGTAGACCAAATGCTACCCTCGGATCCTTGCCACATGGGCCTCTCCTTGTAGCAGCTAATTTCATTATGGGTAGCAAGCTAGAAGCCCAGAGAGAGGGAGAGAGTTAAGAAAAAATTTAGTCTTTTATAAACCACTTTGAAAAGTGACATTCTATCACTTTTTTCTTACTTTATTGCCCACAGAAGCAAGTCACGGGGTCTGGTCCACATTCAAGGGGAGGAGGTTGCACAGAGGTGTGGAGATCAGGAGGCAAGATTGCAGGTGTCATCAAGAGTTATGTCCAATGCTGTCAACTATAAGCAATATTATTTTTTCAAATAGAAACAGCAAAAAATGTGTTAGATTTGAAAATCTAATCATCTGAGAGATATTCACTATTTATTATTCTTTAAAAACTTTTTTTCTTTTTTTACCAGACTGCTGATATGTACTAGGAACAAAAAGATAAGCAAAACCTATGGTTCTTGTCTTCAAGAAATCCATGGCTTAGATGAAGAAGAGATTTAGTCATAGATCATCATAATATCACAGCAAAAGTGCTAGGACAGAAATAGTCACCAGAGACAAAAAGGACATCATTCTAACTAATTTGCAGTGTGTTAGAGTGTGTGAAGCCTTCAGAAATTTGGAGCACTTTGTAGAAGAAAAGTAGAGAAATAGAATTCTTTTTCTGATTCCTCCTACCAAAATACTTATATCCATATTTAGGAAAAGAGAGAGAAATGGGCAAAGGCATAAGTGTGAAAACACCAATGTGGGTACAGAGAAATCCAACTGGGAAACAACTATAAATTTTATAAAGTTGCTGAAGAACCAAATACACAGAGGCAGCTGAAAGTGAGTGATGAGGTAGCCAAGAGCCAGAGAATGGATGTGTGTGTGTGTGTGTGTGTGTGTGTGTGTGTGTGCGTGCGTGTTTTGTGAAGTGGTGGAGGATGGCCCATTTGTGATGCCAACTAACAGTTGAGACCACATCTTTTACATGATGGTGAGTCATTTTGGCAAATAATTTCACATACAAAATACTTTCAAAACCTGCTGAATTGTGCAACAGTCTATTATGATTTTGGTCTTTTCCCTTTCATTTTTTCTTCCTTTATAAATACAAGCATAAATGTTTTCTTCCTTTATAAATATAAAGAAATGAAAAAAGAATTAATAATCCATTAACTTCCTTTCATTTAAATAAACTATCTTGTCCTCCTCCCTTTCCTTGTATGCCACATCTTCGAGTTTGCCTTTGAATCCACCTGAGATAACCTAGAGCTATTCTTTGAAGAGGCAGAGTTTCATGAAAATTAAAGGGTTATGAATTCAAAACCTGCTCTGCTTCATACTAGCTGTGTGACCTTAGCATTAGATTTCTCATTCATGCAATGATGACAAATAATATCCATTTTACAGTGCTATGAAAATTAAATAAGTCATGCAAATAACTATAAATATCTTCAGTTCCTTGCAAACACCAGTAATCTCTCTTATTCATCTTTTAAGCTCTGTATTCCAAATGCTTCTCTGTTTTCCCAGCCTACAAACTGCCCCTTTAATGAACATAGGGATTATGTTTGAAATTCATGCAAATTTACATATATATTTTTCTTGAATATTTGTTAATTTTTTTATATGTATTTACTTCTTAATTATAAATTCCTAAAGAGCTTCTTTTATTTATAAGTCCTTATATGCTCACTCCTTGAAAGGTCACTCAGAACTATCTCACATAAAATAAACTTGCCTCTTTCACCTTTTTACACCCATGAATATATAAATAGAAAGAGAGAAAGTCAACTATTGAACAGATCATAAGTAAATAATCACATATTTAGATAGGTAGATAGTTCATCTAAAATACATACATATTTAAAGTGGTTGCTATGTGCCAAGCATTAAGACAATTAACAAGTGGATATAAATATATCTCCTAGTTTGTAACTGTCTTTTATTATCTAGGGATCAGATGGATATTGACTAGTTGTATCAGATGACAGCAGTTAATATTTAGTCCTAACATGGAATTTACACTTTAACAATAATATAATGCCCAAACTCAAGGATTACTTTTTAAGTACTAAGAGAGGTATTCTCTATATAATTTTCACAGCACGCCAAGGTGGGTAATATTATCTTTTATGATTTGTGAAATCCGATATAAGCATCTGAGTGCAGAGTTCCAAAGAATAGCAAGAAGAGATAAGAAAGCCTTCCTCAGTGATTACTGAAAAGAAATAGAGGAAGTAAATTAGAGATACCAAGGGAACATTTCATGCAAAGATGGGCTCAATAAAGGACAGAAATGGTGGACCTAACAGAAGCAGAAGATATTAAGAAGAGGTGGCAAGAAAACACAGAAGAACTGTATAAAAAAGATCTTCAAGACCAAGATAATCATGATGGTGTGATCACTCACCTAGAGCCAGACATCCTGGAATGTGAAGTCAAGTGGGCCTTAGAAAGCATCACTATGATTAAAGCTAGTGGAGGTGATGGAATTCCAGTTGAGCTATTTCAAATCCTGAAAAATAATGCTATGAAAGTGCTACACTCAATATGCCAGCAAATTTGGAAAACTCAGCAGTGGCCACAGGACTGGAAAAGGGCAGTTTTCATTCCAGCCCCAAAGAAAGGCAATGCTAAAGAATGCTCAAACTACCGCACAATTGCACTCATCTCACAGGCTAGCAAAGTAATGCTCAAAATTCTCCAAGCCAGGCTTCAGCAATACGTGAACCATGAACTTCCAGATGTTCAAACTGGTTTTAGAAAAGGCAGAGGAACCAGAGTTCAAATTACCAACATCCGCTGGATCATGTAAAAAACAAGAGAGTTCCAGAAAAATATCTATTTCTGCTTTATTGACTACGCCAAAGCCTTTGACTGTGTGGATCACAATAAACTGTGGAAAATTCTGAAAGAGATGGGAATACCAGACCACCTCACCTGCCTCTTGATAAACATATATGCAGGCCAGGAAGCAACAATTAGAACTGGATATGGAACAACAGACTGGTTCCAAATAGGAAAAGGAGTATGTCAAGGCTGTCTATCGTCACCCTGCTTATTTAACTTATATGCAGAGTACATCATGAGAAATGCTGGGCTGGAAGAAACACAAGCTGGAATCAAGATTGCCAGGAGAAATATCCATAACCTCACATATGCAGATGACACCACCCTTCTGGCAGAAAGTGAAGAGGAACTAAAAAGCCTCTTGATGAAAGTGAAAGTGGAGAGTGAAAATGTTGGCTTAAAGCTCAACATTCATAAAATGAAGATCATGGCATCTGGTCCCATCACTTCATGGGAAATAGATGGGGAAACAGTGAAAACAGTGTCAGACTTTTTTTGGGGGGCTCCAAAATCACTGCAGATGGTGACTGCAGCCATGAAAATAAAAGACGCTTACTCCTTGGAGGAAAAGTTATGACCAACCTAGATAGCATATTCAAAATCAGAGACATTACTTTTCCAACAAAGGTCTGTCTAGTCAAGACTATGTATGGTTTTTCCAGTGGTCATGTATGGATGTGAGAGTTGGACTGTGAAGAAAGTTGAGTGCTGAAGAATTGATGCTTTTGAACTGTGATGTTGGAGAAGACTCTTGAGAGTCCCTTGGACTGCTAGGAGATCCAACCAGTCCATTCTAAAGATCAGCCCTGGGATTTCTTTGGAAGGAATGATGCTGAAGCTGAAACTCCAGTACTTTTGCCGCCTCATGTGAAGAGGATTAGATGGCTGGATGGCATCCCTGACTCGATGGACGTGAGTCTGAGTGAACTCTGGATGTTGATGATGGACAGGGAGGCCTGGCGTGCTGTGATACATGGGGTCGCAAAGAGTCGGACACGACTGAGCAACTGAACTGAACTGAACTAAACTGAACTGAACTTGAAAAAGGGAAAAGGTCAGCTCTTCCATTATGACTTTGTGCAAATAGAGCAGGGAAGAGTTCTTTTCCAGAGGCACCATTTTGTCTAGTCACTAACTTTAAACCAGGTACCTCTATGCTCTACTCATCTCCAGCCCCAGCACATCTTTAATTCTTCTAATCACACAATACCTTGACTAAGGCTCTTTCCATAGATTAAAGAAGTAGAAATGAAGAATAAGTAATTAACAGATGACTGGATCTCTTCCCTAGCACCTCCTTCAGTAATCTCACAAAGGGAATGTGTGAACAAGATACATCTAAGGAAAGATCACAAGGAGTATGCATACAGTGGAGAGTGGTGACCATTCTGACCCTTGTTTCAAGGATTAACTGAGATTATTTCCCTTTCCCTTTTCACGGTCAAGAAGAATCTTCAGAGGTGATTCTTTAGGGACACTGAGTTACAATCTCCCCAGTTGCTGGAATTCTAATCAAAGGCAACTCTACCAACAAAGGGGCCCAATTCAGTAACATGTTCTCCCATCACAATGAGAAGGCCTGAGCCAGGTGAGTCTGGTGGCAGAGAGGCTCCTATCTCTGCAGGGTTAGACAAGCCCAAAGAGGAGCACATGGATGAAGCGCATTGTGCTGCTGACAGGCTGCTGTGTCGATCTTGTTAGAAACATAGGCGAGATGGGTTCTGTGTGCTTTGTGTGCTATGATCCTACTTACCGCCCCTGGGTTGGTATTGGAAATCAAGATTATGCATGGTGGTTGTTTTGGGTAGTTCACATATAATATGATTTATTTATCTAACTCAAGATTGTCATCAGAATAAAGCACAGACACAATTGAAGCAAGGCAAAAGAATAAATTAACATGTTGGCAGAGTGGTGAAAACTCTAATCCTCTAAAATCTCAGGTGGTGGGAATTTCAGAAACTGACAAAGAAATACAATGGGGAATTTTATCAGAGAAAAATTCTGTCACAGCCTGTGAGTGATATTTATTGACTTTACATATAATACAAGACCAAGTACAACCTCTGGGTTTATTTGTGTGTATATATTTGAGGGAGAGAGGGGTTATGGAAGGGAGGTGAGACAAAGCAAAATAATTTTAAGAAATCTAGACTTGGAAAAACCTAGATTTAAATTCTAATTCTCTTGCCTTGTAGTTGTTTGACTTATTTTTTTCCAAGTTGATACTCTTATTTGTCATTTGCAAATGAGTACAACGATGCCTACTTTGCTGGGTTATGAGTATTTAATGACACATGAGATATGTAGAAGGTCTTGCACAGTGTGGGGCACAGACCGCAAGTTCAGTAAGAATTCACCCTCCTTCTCTGCCTCATGTCTCTCTGTGTCCACCACATAGATATCAGCATGAAAACTGACTTTACTAAGAATTGTTCAAATGATATAGACACTGAACAAGCTCAGTGGTGTCAGTAGGTGGAAGTCTCATCAATCTTGTTTGATGATGACAGCATGAGAAAGTTTGTGCTCTTGGAATCTCAGATTTGCATGCAGCTTGCCTTGGTTTTCAGGGAATTGTGAACCCAAGTGTTTCCAGCTCTTTTAAAGAGAGACAGGAGGATGAGTAGAAGTAGCAAGGCTTGCTGTGGTCATTTGTTAAAATGACTTTTTAATGATGGCACAGACTGTTTTCGCATAATAGGTACACAGCAGAAATGGAAACCTAAATAAATCACATTCTTGAGCTCTTGGCACAAAACCAATGAAAGAAGTAAAACGACTTAAAAAGTGAGAAAAAGAGATGTAAAATTTACATTTAAGTATGCTCACTGATTTTTTTCATTTGCATACAATTAGTTAACTAAAGAACCAAGATTTCCAAAGGTCAGCAGATACCTTTTTATAAATGCAAAATTCCATTTTTCTAATAATTGCAGTTTTAAAAAATCCCAAATTAGTGATGAATATATGATTGTTTTAATGTATTTTAAAATGAAACTTGGTGACCTCCACAAAGTTTGAAGGAGAAAACAAAAGGATTTTACTTTTCTTTGTTATTTTAAAGTATTATATTAGACCATTTACTCATATTTCAAAAACAAACAAACAAAAAATACCTATATTACATAGATCTTTTTCAAGATCTACGTAATTACTCTCCATTGCCATCACATTAAGGGAAGAGTACTCACCTGACCTGCCTTCCTGAACAGCCTGATCAACTTAGATTCAAGTCTCATTTTAAGTAAGGCTTCTATGTGTCTCAACCATTTTGCACAGTTAGAGAAACCAAGGACAGTGACCTCATCTTTGTTACTGAATCAGATCTATCTGCACACTGCTGAAAAAAGTGATATTTGCAAAAGGCTGAAAGGAAAGGAAAATTGTCTTTAATCAGAATGTGAGCATTCTGGGGAGAAAATGGACTCAGTGTCCCCAAAAAACAACCTCCGAAGATTTCACTCTGCCATAAAAGTTTTTAAAGGAAAACGGAAATCATCTCAGTTAATCATTGCCATGGAGTGTCAGAGTGGTCACATCCCCCACTGCGTGCCGACTTCCGTGCAGGCTTATCAACTCCTCAAGACCTTCTCAGTGTTATCTTTTGCACACAACTTGGTCACACAGTTTTTGGGGAGATTCCTGAAAGGGAAGCTAGGAAGAGATCTTGTCATCTGTTAATTCAGTCACTTCAGTTCAATTGCTTAGTTGTGTTTGACTCTTTGCGACCCCATGGACTGCATCAGGCCAGGCTTCCCTGTCCATCACCAACTCTTGGAGCTTGCTTCAAACTCATATCCATCGAGTCAGTGATACTGTTGTGGAATCCGGAGTCATGAAACACACCTCAGAGGACACTCAAGACAGTGGAATACAGTTTATTACTCCAGCGGGTTCAAGGGGAATCAGTTCCCAACAAAGACCCTGATGTTTCTGGAAGGCCCAGTTTTATACTGCCCACTACATAACTGGTTACATAGTAACAACCTCTTTGTTGTATATGACTGAGTTTTACAACAAACAGGTGATAGGAGAACAAACAATTAAGATTAAAGGGTCGGGGGGAAACAATGATTATACATCAAGGTGGGGACGTCTTCATGGTTAATCTAACAGGGGCAGCCTGACCTCAACTGCAGTCTCCATTTGTCATGGGTAGGGAGGGAAGTCTCCAGGAGACCTGGGTTTCTTTAGCGAGAGTTTCCTCACTCTTGGGCAAGGTTCATGCCCAGTTCACATCTGTCTTTAAGATGGATGACAGACTTGAAGATGGAGTCTGTCTTGCTTTTCTCACACTGGCCCCAACAATGCCATCCAACTATCTCATGCTCTGTCATCCCCTTCTCCTCCTGCCTTCATTCATTCCCAGAATCAGGGTCTTTTCTAATGAGTCAGTTCTTCGCATCTGGTAGCCAAAGTACTGGAGCCTTAGCTTCATCATCAGTCGTTCCAATGAATATCCAGGACTAAAGGAGATCAGCCCTGGTATTTCTTTGGAAGGAATGATGCTAAAGCTGAAACTCCAGTACTCTGGCCACCTCATGCGAAGAGTTGACTCATTGGAAAAGACTCTGTTGCTGGGAGGGATTGGGGGCAGGAGGAGAAGGGAATGACCGAGGATGAGATGGCTGAATGGCATCACTGACTCGCTGGACATGAGTCTGAGTGAACTCCGGGAGTTGGTGATGGACAGGGAAGCCTGATGTGCTGCTATTCATGGGGTTGCAAAGAGTCGGACATGACTGAGTGACTGAACTGAACTGAATTTCCTTTAGGATTGACTTGTTGAATCTCCTTGCAGTCCAAGGGACTCTCAAAATTCTTTTCCAACACTACAGTTCAAAAGCATCAAATCTTCAGTGCTCAGCTTTCTTTATAGTCCAACTCTCACATCCATACATGATAACTAGAAAAACAGTAACTTTGACTAGATGGACATTTGTCGACAAAGCAATGTCTCTGCTTTTCAATATGCTGTCTAGGTTTGCAATAGTTTTTCTACCAAGGAGCAAGTGTCTTTTAAGCTCATGACTGCAGTCAACATCTGCAGTGATTTTGGAGCCCAAGAAAATGAAATCTGTCACTGTTTCCATTGTTTCCTCATCTATTTGCTATGAACTGATGGGACTGGATGCCATGATCTTTTGGAATGTTGAGTTTTAAGCCAGCTTTTTCATTCTTCTCTTTCAATTTCATCAAGATAAGCTTCAGTTCCTCTCCACTTTTGGCCATAAATGTGGCATCATCTGTATATCTCAGGTTATTGATGTTTATCCTGGCAATCTTGATTCCAGCTTGTGCTTCATCCAGCCCAGCATTTTGCATGATGTACACTGCATATAGCTAAATAAGCAGGGTGACAATATACAGCCTTGACATACTCCTTTCTCAATTTGGAACCAGTCTGTTGTCTCATGTCTGGTTCTAATTGTTGTTTCTTGACATGCATACAGATTTCTCAACATGCAGGTCAGGTATTCCCATCTCTTGAAGAATTTTCCACAATTCATTGTGATCTACACAAATGCTTTGGCTTAGTCAATAAAGCAGAAGTAGATGTTTTTCTGGCATTCTCTTGCTTTTTCTATGATCTAGTCGATTTTGGCAATTTGATCTCTGGTTCCTTTGCCTTTCCTAAATCCAGCTTGGATATCTGGAAGTTCATAGCTCACATACTGTTGAAGCTTGTCTTAGATAACTTTGAACATTAGTTTGCTGGTGTGAGATGAGTGGTATTGTGCAATAGTTTGAACATTCTTTGGCAGTGTCTTTCTTTAGGACTGGAATGAAAATTGACCTTTTCCAATCCAATGCCACTGCTAAATTTTCCAAATTTGCTTTCATAATGAGTACAGCACTTTCACAGCATCATCTTTTAGGATTTGAAATAGCTCAACTAGAATTCCATCACCTCCACTAGCTTTGTTCATAGCGATTCTTCCTAAGGCCCACTTGACTTCACATTCCAGGATGTCTGGCTCTAGGTGAGTGATCACACCATCATGGTTATCTGGGTCTTGAAGATCTTTTTTGTATAGTTCTTCTGTGTATTCTTGCCACCTCTTCTTAATATCTTCTGCTTCTGTTAGGTCCACACAATTTCTGTCCTTTGTTTTGTCCATCCTTGTGTGAAATGTTCCCTTGGAATTTCTAATTTTCTTGAAGAGATCTCTAGTCTTTTCCATTCTATCATTTTCCTCTATTTCTCTTAGAATTCTGCCTTCCACAAATGAGACACGTGGATCACCTTCAGTGATGATGTCATCCTCCTGGGCATTTATCGGACTGGGTATAGAAATTGGAGTCAGGGACTGTCTCTGTGACAGTCACATAAAAATGACTGATATACTTTTTGAAAGATAAAGCCCTTTTTCTTTTTAAATTGAGTTATAGTTGCTTTACAATGTGTGTTACTTTCTGCTGTACAACAAAGTGAATCAGCTAGATGTATACACATATTCCCTCCCTCTTGGACCTCCCTCCCAAACCCCACCCTCCATCCCACCTGTCTAGGTTACCACAGAGTACTGGGATGAGCTCCCTGTACTGTACAACACCTTCCCGCTAGCTATCTGTTTTACACATGGCAATGCACAAAGGTCAATCCCAATCTTCCATTCATCCCACTCTCTCTTCCCCTGGGTCCAAAAGTCCATTCTCTAAGTCTGTGTCTCTATTCCTCCTTTACAAATAGGTTCATCTGTACCATTTTTCTAGATTCCACATACATGCATTAATTTATGATATGTGCTTTTCTCTTTCTGTCTTACTTCACTCTATATGACAGATTCTAGGTCCATCCACATCTCTACAAATGATCCAATTTTGTTCCTTCTAAAGACATGCTCTCCAATGTTCACTGAAGCACTATTCACAATATTCAGAACATAGAAGCAACCTAAAAGTCCATCAACAGGTGAATGGATAAGGGGTATAGGAATATTAGCCATGAAAAGCAGGGTTTTTTTTTTTTTTGTTTGTTTGTTTGTTTTATCAGCTTTTGGGGATATGAGCTTTATAAGTACTTTAAGCACAATGAAATTTTTTAGAATCTCCAAACTAAACAAACAAAAAAGCAATCCTCAAGGGCATCTAAGATGTTAATGAACAAAGAGGAAGAAGGAAGTAAACCAAGGCTTTCTGCTGAGGCTATAGAAAGAAAAAACAAAAGCAATGCTATTTCACAAAGGTGAGGATTGCTTTGTGAAACTGATAAGTATATAGCAAAGGACTGAAGTGAAAGTGAAAGTGAAAGTGAAAGTCACTCAGTCTTTTCTGACTCTTTGCGACCCCATGGACTTTACAGTCCATGGAATTCTCCAGGCCAGGATACTGGAGAGGGTAGCCATTAGTTATTCTCTTCTCCAGGGGGATCTTCCCAACCTAGGGGTCAAACCCAGGTCTCCCACATTGCAGGTGGATTCTTTACCAGCTGAGCCACCAGGGAAGCAGAGAATTACATGCATGTAAACAAGAATAGTTGAGACTAGTCAAAATGCACACAATCACATTGCAATGTGGAATTTGACCCCATATTTTGATGTGTGACTGCTTTTTAGTCCCATCCCTTCATTTTCTGCTTGGGTTCTACATCTTGGAAAGATAAAAAGAAAGTCTGGGTGTTCTCCTTTGGAGCCAGTAAAAAGATTCTAACCATACAAGTCTCTGCTTGCCCATGAAAACCCTTAACTCCTAACCATGGTCAACAGCCAGGCCACTTTGCTTTCTTTGCTCTCTCAAGTCATTTTAGAAGTGTCTGAGAGGCCTATTCTCCTCTGCCTGATACCTCAATTATGTAAGTTTATTACTTACATAAAGTAATTAAAGCTGCTTTTCATAGCCTCTTGGTATTTGTATGATGTCCTCAATTTTGATGGATTTTGAGGACTGGTCCCTCCTGATTTTGCAAGATGAGCATAGCACATAATATATGCACTTGGAATTTCGTCAACTAATGCTGGCTAGGAAAGAAACAGACTTCAGTTGAATTATTGGAGCATGTGTCTGCTTTTTTTTTTTTTTTTTCCTACAAGAAAAGCCTTCCTTTTCTCCCTTCTCTCCTGACTCCTACAACCTAAAGATTGTCTAATCTTTTTTTTTTTTTAAGTTCTGCTCAAGAAAATAAAATCAACAATACAAATTAACATAACTGCATAACATATTTTAATCATATCATTAGGCACACTTTAAAAAGTGGGATATGAAATATGCTGATATGAAACCAGCTTGTATAAAATAATCACAGTTCAAACAAGACTAGAAGAGATTTCAAAAGTTGTAGATATTTTGGGATATAGTTTAGAAATACGCACTAAAAGTTCTAAACTAAATAGCCACTTGATCCAGAAATTTCAAAAAGTGAGGCGATAATAAGAAAAAAATATGCAAAAGTATTGAAGATTGTATTGTATTGATTAAATAGCATGAGTGTGTGTGTGTGTGCTCAGTCGCTTAGCCATGTCCAATTCTTTGTGATCCTATGGACTGTAGCCTTCCAGGCTGCTGTGTACATGGGATTCTCCAGGTACGAATTCTGGAGTGGGTTGCCATTTCCTTCTCCAGGGGATCTTCCCAACCCAGGGATTAAACCTGTGTCTCCTGCATTGGCACACAGATTCTTTACCACTGAGCCATCTAGGAAGTCCAAATAGCCTATATATATACACAGTAAGTTAATGAGATTAGTAATAACAAAGGAAGAATAAGGAAACTGTAAGTGACCTTAATCTCACATTCAGAATGGAGATCAATGTCA
This sequence comes from Capricornis sumatraensis, assembly GCF_032405125.1. Taxonomy (NCBI): domain Eukaryota; kingdom Metazoa; phylum Chordata; class Mammalia; order Artiodactyla; family Bovidae; genus Capricornis; species Capricornis sumatraensis. Next base: position 120,046,325 of record NC_091071.1, on the reverse strand, counting down.
TGATGTTTTCTCCAAATATATATACTCAGAGGTGAAATTGAAATGAAAGTAGTATGATTAAAAATCCTCTAAAAGTTAAAGGTAAATATAAAATTTATAAATCAATTCAAACATGTCTTAGTTAATACATTGGAAACCTAAAATATATATGAAATTATCTTTTCCTCTTTCTATACCTGAAGAGTTTTCTTGGCCAAAATCATGTTGATAATATAGTATACTATAAAGTAAAAGAAAACATTTTATTAATTTTTTAATATTTTAATAAATTGTAATGTGACTATTTAAAATAGTCACATTTGGCTAGTGACCAACATTTTGGATGGTTTTGATCTAAGATATAAGCTCTGTGTGTGTGTCAACAAATATACAGTCAACAAATACTTCCCTGTTTCTTGCTACATAACTGTCCCTATGCTAAGGCATTCAGTCTTTCCAGAAAAATAATCTGGAAAACTGTACACCAAAATATTAACACTAGAGGATTTAGGGTTATAGTTATTTCTTGTTATGTTGAATTTTATTCTGTATTTTATAAATTGTGTGTGTTCAGTCGCTCAGTCATGTCCAACTCTTTGTGTTCCAATGGATTGTAGCTTGCCAGGATCCTATGTCCACAGAATTTTTCAGGAAAGAATACCGGAGTGGGTTGATAGTTCCTACTCCAGGGTATCTTCCCAACCCAGGGATTGAAGCCACGTCTCCTGTGTCTCTTGCACTGGCAGGCATATTCTTTACCTCTGTGTCACGTGGGAAGCCTCATTTTATGCATTAGTGGCTCTCAAGTTCTCAAGTCTGTGCTTCATACTCTTTTCAGTCTCTAAGACATTTATAAGTGTCTGCAAAGGCAACACTATTTTCACTAAAAAACTAAGATGTTCTTTGTCTTTTTTACTGATAAACATGTATGTTTTCACTGATGGTATAAAACTGATGAGTCTTCCTTAGCACAAAGCAAGTAGGGGTACTAAACTTGATGCTAGTTGTTACTATGCTCATCACAGTAATAGCAATAAAGCCAAAATGCCAGTTTAAATTAAGATTATTTTTTACTTATAAAAAAGAATGAAACTGTGCCATTTATACAGATGTGGATGGAACTAGAGACTGTCATACAGAGTATAGTAAGTCAGAAAAACAAATACCATATAATATTGCTTGCATGTGGTATCTAGAAAATGCTATAGATGATTTTATTTGCAAAGCAGAAATAGAGACACAAATGTAGAAAACAAATGTATGGACACCTAGATGGAAGAGAAGTGATGGGATGATTTGGGAGATTGGAGTTGACATATATATGTATATATATACTACTATGTATAAAATAGATAACAAGTAAGAACCTACTGTATAGCTTAGGGAACTCTCTTCAGTGCCCTGTGATGACCTAAAAGGGAAGGGAATCAAAAAGTGAGAGAATATATATGTGTGTATATATATATTATATATATATATATATATATATATATGTGTGTGTGTATATATATATACACACACGTATATATTCTCTCATATATATATATACAACCAATTCACCTTGTTTTAAAGTAGAAAAATGAAAGTGAAAGTGTAGTCGCTCAATCGTGTCCTACTCTTTGCTACCCCGTGGACTGTAGGCCACCAGGCTCCTCCGTCCATGGAATTTCCGATGCAAGAATACTGGAGTGGGTTGCCATGTCCTTCTCCAGGGGATCTTCCTGAACCAGGAATTAAACCCGAGTCTCTCTCATTGTAGGCAGACGCTTTAACCTCTGAGCCACCAGAAACTAACACATTTTGAAGCCACTATACTCCAATAAAATTAATTTTAAAAATCCTTGATGAAGTAAAAACTAGTTTGAATTAATTAAGTATGCCTCAATAGTATTTTCATTTAAAGTTTTGTGTGAAAAAAAAGCAGAAAGGCACATGACAATTTTCTGCTGCATATTGAAATGAAATTGTTTCCTAAAGGGTAAAGCATGTACAATTCATTTGCAAGGTAAACTTGCTTATATTTTTTTATGGAATACAATTTTTATTTAAATGATAGAGAGACAAAAGATGCTTATTCAGATTGGAAATTTGGCAGATACTTTGGTGAAAATAAACCAGGTGAGGTAATTACCTCAAGGACAGTAACTAAAAGTATTTGAACTACAAGATTTCAAATAAAAATTAGATTTTGGAAAACTTGTATCAGCCAAAATAAATATGACACTTCACAACAGTTATCATTTTTCTTACAAGATTTGTAACAGTATGAATCAGTTCAGTTCAGTTCAGTCACTCAGTTGTGTCTGACTCTGCAACCCCATGAACCACAGCACACCAGGCCTCCATGTCCATCACCTACTCCCAGAGACCACCCAAACCAATTTCCATTTTGTCAGTGATGCCTTCCTACCATCTCATCCTATGTTGTCCCCTTCTCCTCCTGCCCTCAATCTTTCCCAGCATCAGGGTCTTTTCAAATGAATCAGCTCTCTGCATCAGGTGGCCAAAATATTGGAGTTTCAGCTTCAACATCAGTCCCTCCAGTGAACACCCAGGACTGATCTCCTTTAGGATGGACTGGTTGGATCTCCCTGTAGTCCAAGGGATGCTCAAGAGTCTTTCCCAACATCACAGTACAAAAGCATCAGTTATATTGTGCTCAGCTTTCTTATAGTCCAACTCTCACATCCATACATGACTACAAGAAAAACAATAGCCTTGACTAGACAGACCTTTGTTGGCAAAGTAATGTCTCTGCTTTTCAATATGCTATCAAGATTGATCATAACTTTCCTTCCAAGGAGTAAGTGTCTTTTAATTTCATGGCTGCAATCACCAGCTGCAGTGATTTTGGAGCCCCCCAAAATAAAGTCTGACACTGTTTCCACTGTTTCCCCATCTATTTCCCATGAAGTAATGGGACCGGTTTCCATGATCTTAATTTTCTGAATGTTGAGCTTTAAGCCAAATTTTTCACTCTCTTCTTTCACTTTCATCAAGAGGCTCTTTAGTTCTTCTTCACTTTTCACCATAAAGGTGGTGTCATCTGCATATCTGAGGTTAGGGATATTTCTCCTGGCAATCTTGATTCCAGTGTGCACTTCTTCCAGCCCAGTGTTTCTCATGATGTATTCTGCATATAAGTTAAATAGGCAGGGTGACAATATACAGCCTTGACATACTCCTTTTCCTACTTGGAGCCAGTCTGTTGTTCCATGTCCAGTTCTAACTGTTGCTTCCTGACCTGCATACAGGTTTCCCAGGTTAGGTGGTCTGGCATTCCCAACTTTTTTCAGAATTTTCCACAATTTATTGTGATCCACACAGTCAAAGGCTTTGGCATAGTCAATAAAGCAGAAATAGATGTTTTTCTGGAACTCTCTTGCTTTTTCCATGATCCAGCAGATGTTGGCAATTTGATCTCTGGTTCCTCTGCCTTTTCGAAAACCAGCTTGAACATCTGGAAGTTCATGGTTCACATACTGCTGAAGCCTGGCTTGGAGAATTTTGAGCATTACTTTCCTAGCATGTGAAATGAGTGCAATAATGTGATAGTTTGAACATTCTTTCGCATTACCTTTCTTTGGGATTGCAATGAAAACTGCCCTTTTCCAGTCCTGTGGCTACTGATGAGTTTTCCAAATTTGCTGACATATTGAATGAAGCACTTACACAACATCATCTTTTAGAATTTAAAATAACTCAACTGGAATTCTGTCGCCTCCACTAGCTTTGTTCGTAGTGATGCTTTCTAAGGCCCACCTCACTTCATATTCCAGGATGTCCAGCTCTAGGTGAGTGTGAGTGATCACACCTTCGTGATTATCTGGGTTGTGAAGATCTTTTTTGTACTGTTCTGCGTATTCTTGCCACCTCTTCTTAATACCTTCTGCTTCTGTTAGGTCCATACCATTTCTGTCCTTTATCGAGCCCATCTTTGAATGAAATGTTCCCTTGTTATCTCTAATTTTCTTTAAGAGATCTCTAGTCTTTCCCATCTTATTGTTTTCCTCTATTTCTTTGCATTGATCACTGAGGAAGACTTTCTTATTTCTCCTTGCTATTCTTGAAACTCTGCATTCAAATGGGCATACCTTTCCTTTTCTCATTTTCTTTTGGTTTCTCTTGTTTTCACAGCTATTTGTAAGGCCTCCTCAGACAGCCATTTTGCTGTTTTGCATTTCTTTTGGGAGAGGGGATGGTCTTGATCTCTGTCTCCTGTAGAGTGTCACAAACCTCCATCCTTAGTTCATCAGGCACTCTATCTTTCAGATCTAGGCCCTTAAATCTATTTCTCACTTCTACTGTATAGTCATAAGGGATTTGACTTAGGTCATATCTGAATGGTCTAGTGGTTTTCTCCACTTTCTTCAATTTAAGTCTGAATTTGTCAATAAAGAGCTCATGATCTGAGCCACAGTCCACTCCTGGTCTTGTTTTTGCTGACTGTATAGAGCTTCTCCATCTTTGGCTGCAAAGGATATAATCAATCTGATTTCAATATTGACCATCTGGTGATGTCCATGTGTAGAGTCTTCTCTTGTGTTGTTTGAAGAGGGTGTTTGCTATGACCAGTGCGTTCTCTTGGCAGAACTCTGTTAACTTTTGCCCTGCTTCATTCTGTACTCCAAGGCCACATTTGCCTGTTACTCCAGATGGCAACCCACTCCAGTACTTTTGCCTGGAAAATTCCATGGATGGAGGAGCCTGGTAGGCTGCATTCCATGGGGTCGCTAAGAGTCGGATACGACTGAGCGACTTCACTTTCACTTTCATGCATTGGAGAAGGAAATGGCAACCCACGCCAGTGTTCTTGCCTGGAGAATCCCAGGGATGGCAGAGCCTAGTGGGCTGCCGTCTATGGGGTCGCATAGAGTCAGACATGACTGAAGCGACTTAGCTGCAGCAGCCGCAGCCAGGTGTTTCTTAACTTTCTACATTTCCATTCCCGTGGTATGAATGATTGTGATTTTGATATTGTATGCTTTATATAATGTATCCAAGTTTGGAAAATATACATAAATCTAGTGAATGGATAGTTCTAAGTGAAAAAATCATGAATGGGGTAAAACATTATTCAAAATGCAGAAACCAATTACTTTTAGCATAACAAAGTTCAAAAGTTCTTTGAAATACTTTCAAATGCTGCATTGTAACTAATCTTAAGAAAGCACAATTTGTTGAGTTATAATGTATCAGAGTTTATCCATAATAATCTGAAATGCTTGTTAAATTAATTATGTATTTTCTAACTGCATGTCTGTGTAAATAGAATTTTGTTCTATACTGAAACATAAGGAACATTTTGTAATTGAATAAATGCATATAAGAGAATTTTGCTGTCTTCTTTCAGATCCTGAGATGATTTCTTTTTTTAATATAAATTTATTTATTTTAATTGGAGGTTAATTACTTTACAACATTGTATTGGTTTTGCCATACATCAAAATGAATCTGCCACATGTATACACGTGTTCCCCATTCTGAACCCCCCACCCTCCTCCTTCCCCATACCATCCCTCTGAAATGATTTCAAAATGCAAGCCAATGACACTCTTTTCAATATATTGTTCTTTTAAAAACTACAGCTATCTTTTGTGAAACTATAATATATGTCTGCTATAACTTTTAAATTAATTAAATAAATGCTTATATTTTAAATGTTTTACCTTATTGGGTAGACCAAAAAGTTTATTTGGGTTTACCATAGGATATTACGGAAAAATCCAAATGATTCTTTGGACAACACAATAACGATATTTTTGAAAATTTATTTTTATTAAATTGAATCTTTGGAATTGAATTTTGAATAAAATGGAATTGAATTTGAAACACATTGAATATTATAGATTTTGATAGGTACAACTCCCATAAACACTCTTCAGGGTTTTCAATAAAGGTTAAAGATGTAAACAGGGCCCTCACATTTAAAAAAAAAAAAAAAAAGCAGGAGAAACACTGTATACATGACTAAGAAATAAGGATAATATAAAAGTTATCTAAAAATATCCATTTTGAAACCTTCCCTAACAAAGTTCTGGATGTGGTTTTTCCTCTTTTGTCACTTTACGTCTTATACATACATAAACATATTACATGAGCTTTTGTTTCACCATGTCAAAGAAATCATGAGCTTTTAGAACGAGCTCAATCTTAATTAATCATGTGACACTGTGTTTAAAAGTGTGTGGCCTAAGTTCAATTTACTTCCGTTCAATTCAGTTGCTCTGTCATGTCTGACTCTTTGCGACCCCTGGACTGCAGCATGCCAGGCTTCCTTGTCCATCACCAACTCCTGGAGCTTACCCAAACTCGTGTTCATTGAGTTGGTGATGCCAATGAACCATTTCATCCTCTGTCATCCCCTTCTCTTCCTGCCTTCAATCTTTCCCAGCATCAGGGTCTTTTCCAATAGTCAGTTCTTCGCATCAGGTGGCCAAAGTATTGGAGCTTCAGCTTCAACATCTTCTTCGTCTCTTCCCTCCAATGAATATTCAGGACTGATTTCCTTTAGGATGGACTGGTTGGATTTCCTTGCAGTCCAAGGGACTCTCAAGAGTCTTCTCCAACACCACAGTTCAAAAGCATCAATTCTTTGGCACTCAGCTTTCTTTATAGTCCAAATCTCACATCCATACATGACTACTGGAAAAACCATGTCCTTGACTAGAGGGACCTTTGTTGGCAAAGTAATGTCTCTGCTTTTTATTATGCTGCCTAGGCTGGTGAGAACTTTTCTTCCAGCGAGCCACAGTATTTAATTTCATGGCTGGAGTCATCATCTGCAGTGATTTTGGAGCCCAAGAAAATAAAGTCTGTCACTGTTTCCATTGTTTCCTCATCTATTTGCCATGAACTGATGGGACCTGATGCCATGATCTTAGTTTTCTGAATGTTGAGGTTTAAGCCAGTTTTCCCAGTCTTCTCTTTCACATTCATCAAGAGGATCTTCAGTTCTTCACTTTCTGCCATAAAGGTGGTGTCACTTGTGTATCTGAGATTATTGATGTTTATCTTGGCAATCTTGACTCCAGCTTATGCCTTATCTAGCCCAGCAATTTGCATGATGTACTCGGCATATAGCTAAATAAGCAGGGTAACAATATACAGCTTTGACATACTCCTTTCTCAACTTAGAATCAGTCTGTTGTCCCATGTCCAGTTCTAACTGTGTTTCTTGACCTGCATGCAGATTTTCAAGAGGCAGGTCAGATATTACCATCTCTTGAATAATTTTCCGCAGTTCATTGTGATCTACACAGTCAAAGGCTTTGGCATAGTCAATAAGGAGCAGTAGATGGATTTCTGGCATTATCTTGCTTTTTCTATGATCCAGTGGATTTTGGCAATTTGATCTCTGGTTCCTCTGTCTTTTCTAAATCCAGCTTGAACATCTGGAAGTTCATGGTTCACGTATTGTTGAAGCCTAGCTTGGAGAATTTCAACATTACTTTGCTAGCATGTGAGATGAGTACAGTTGTGCAGTAGTTTGAGTATTCATTGGCATTGCCTTTCTTTGGAATTGGAATGAATATTGATATTTTCCAGTCCTGTGGCCACTGCTGAATTTTCCAAACTTGCTGGCATATTGAGTGCAGCACTTTCATAGCATCATCTTTTAGGATTTGAAATAGCTCAACTGGAATTCCATCACCTCCACTAGCTTTGTTCATAGCGATGCTTCCTAAAGCCCACTTGACTTCACATTCCAGGATGTCTGGCTCTAGATGACTGATCACACCATCATGGTTATCTGGGTCTTGAAGATCTTTTTTGTATAGTTCTTCTGTGCATTCTTGCCACCTCTTTTTAATATCTTCTGCTCCTGTTAGGTCCACACAATTTCTGTCCTTTGTTGTGCCCATCTTTGCATGAAACATCCCCTTGGTATCTCTAATTTTCTTGAAGAGATCTCTAGTCTTTCCCATTCTATTGTTTTTCTCTATATCTTTGCAATGATTACTGACAAAGGCTTTCTTATCTCTCCTTGCTATTTTTTGGAACTCTGCATTCAAATGTGTATATCTTTCCTTTTCTCCTTTGCCTTTCACTTCTCTTCTTTTCACAGATATTTGTAAGGCCTCCTCAGACAACCATTTTGCTTCTTTGCATTTCTTTTTTTTTCTGGGATGGTCTTGATCACTGCCTCTTGTACAATGTTACAAACCTCCATCCATAGTTCTTCAGTCACTCTGTCTATCAGATCTAATCCTTTAATCTATTTGTCACTTCCACTGTATAGTCATAAGGGATTTTATTTAGGTCATGCCTAAATGGTCTGGTGTTCTTCTCTATTTTCTTCTATTTAAGTCAGAATTTTGCAATAAGGAGTTCATGATCTGAGCCACAGTCAACTCTAGGTCTTCTTTTTGCTGACTGTATAGGGCTTCACCATTTTTGGCTGCCAAGAATATAATCAATCTGATTTAGATATTGACCATTTGGTGATGTCCATGTGTAAAGTCTTCTCTTGTGTTGTTGGAAGAGGATGTTTGCTATGACCACTGCATTCTCTTAGCAAAACTCTATTAGACTTTGCCCTGCTTCATTCTGTACTCCAAGGCCAAATTTTCCATTTACCTCCTTGCATTTCTTTACTTTTTACTTTTGCATTCCAGTTCCCTATAATAAAAAAGACATCTTTTTGGGGAGTTAGTTCTAGAAGGTCTAGAACTGTTCTAGAATAGAACTGTTCAGCTTCACCTTCTTCGCCATTATCGGTCAGGGCATAGAGTTGGATTACTGTGATATTGAATGGTTTGCCTTGGAAACAAACAGATATCATTCTGTCATTTTTGAGTTTGCAACCAAGTACTGCATTTCAGACTCTTTTATTGACTATGATGATTACTTCGTTTCTTCTAAGGGATTCTTGCCCACAGTAGTAGATATAAAGGTCATCTGAGTTAAATTCATCCATTTCAGTCCATTTTAGTTCACTGATTCCTAAAATATTCATATTCACTCTTGCCATCTCCTGTTTGAACACTTCCAATTTGCCGTGATTCATGGACCTAACATTCTGAGTTCCTATGCAATATTGCTCTCTACATCTTTGGACTTTACCTCCATCACCAGTTACAACCACAACTGGGTGTTGTTTTTCCTTTGGCTCTGTCTCTTTCTTCTTTCTGGACTTATCTCCACTGATGTCCAGTAATAAATTTGGCACCTACCAACCTGGGGAGTTCATCTTTCAGTGTTCTATCTTTTTTGCCTTTCCATACTGTTCATGGGGTTCTCAAGGCAAGAATACTGAAGTGGTTTGCCATTCTCTTCTCCAGTGGACCATGCTTTGTCAGAACTCTTCACCATGACCCGCCTATCTTGAGTGGCCCTATGCAGCATGGCTCATAATTTCTTTAAGTTAGACAAGGCTGTAGTCCATGCATGGCCTAAAGGATTTACTTATTGAAGATTTGCTGAACTCAGTTAAACGTGGTCATTTTTTTCATCAGATTTATTTTGATTTTTTTGTGTCTTGTAGACACAGCCTCAAAGAATGAGTTCACAGTGGCAAAATACTCACTTTATCACCATCATTAGCTCCCTCTTGTGCTATCCTTAAAGAGAAAGATTGCATACTCAGACCCTCTATTCTGAAGTATCATTTATTTGAAGTAATGACAGTAGCTGCATGGTATGCACTTTTTGTGACTCTCTGGCTCGGCTCTGTAACTCAAACAGATCCAACTCCTTTTCTATCACCTCTTGACTGTGAGGCTCCAAAGCATAGATAATGCAGTATAAATGCTGTTATAAACACAACCTACATGAGCTACATACAAGCACACAGAGCAGAAGGAATATAAGGAGATGGCATCATTATACAATCCTTGACATTGCAGGGTAGTGGGGAGAATTTCATCATTCAAGTTCAACTCTAGAAGAAATTAGGGTCAGCATACTGGTGACTGTATTTTCTATCTGTGCTTATGATAAGAGAGAATAATGAATATAACATAAGAAGTTGTTTGCTTTATGCTTTGCTCTGTTTCTATAGATAAAATAGAGCCATCTCAGTGTTTTATCATAAGTTTGAGCACCCATGTTGGCCACTTTCTAAAGTTTCATGAGTTCAAAGCCATATACAGCAAAAAAAGAGGAAACTCTCATTTTATTCATTAGTGTGTATTTGCTGAACTTCTCTTCTATACACAGCCCTGTTTCAAATACTGTAGGAAATGTGGTAGACAGAGGATATGACATAAATACATACACTTTTATGCACATATTTATACGATGACTATATCTATAATTATATCTATTTCTTTTTAAATACTTTTTAAAAAAGCTTTCTTTTAATTTTTTTTTTTTGTATGGACAATTTTTAAATTCTTTATCAGTTTTGTTATAATATTGCTTCTGTTTTATGTTTTGGCTTTGGCCAAAACGTATGTGGGATCTTACCTCCCCTACCAAAGACTGAACCCACATCTGCATTAGCAGGTGAAGTCTTAGCCACAGTAGCACCAGAGAAGTCCCTGTTTCTTTTTCTATATATCTTTCTTTTTGTTTATGCTCATTTAAAATATAGATTTGTTACAGATTTATATGGATTAGTCTGTTAGTCACTCAGTCATGTCCGACTCTTTGCAACCCCATGGACTGTAGCTCACCAGACTCCTCAGTCCATGGAGGCAAGAAAACTGGAGTGGGTTGCCATGCCCTTCTCCAGGGGATCTTGCTGACCCAGGGATCGAACCTGGGTCTCCTGCATTATGGGCAGATTCTTTAACATCTGAGCCACTGTAAATTTATTGTTATTGGTATTGCACAAAAAGCCCTTCACAGCATTATCTACAGGAGAAGTTCAGCTGATAAAACAAAAGGGAAAGAAAAACAAATGTTATGCACACATGAAATACTCTCTATTGTAGGCACAGTAATGGCCCCCTAAGATGTCCATATCCCAACCCTAGTAATCTGTGAATATGTCAGTTTGCATGACAACAGGGATTTGACAAGTGTAACTAAAATCAAGACATGGAAAGGAGGAGATTATTATGAATTATCCAGGTGGGATCAATTTAATTACATCGATCCTTAAAATCGGAGAGTTTTCCCTGAAGACAAGTCAAATATTTGGTAGGTTTAAAGATGGAGGAAGGTGGGGACTATATACCAAGAAATCCAACTGGCCTTTGGGAGCCAGCATTAACAAGGATACAGAGAAGTAGAGTATCTCTCTCCTCTAGATACTCCAGGAAAGAATACAGACCTGCCTATAACCTTGATTTTACATAAGTGAAATCATGCTGTCTTTCTCCAAGAAGGTAAGGCAATAGATTTTAAGTTATTTTAAGTCACTCAACTTGTACTTTGCTACAGTATCCATAGGAAAGTAATATACCCTTATTCCTGGCAGTTTGTGCAAACCCTATTATACCCTGCTGCTGCTGCTGCTAAGTTGCTTCAGTCGTGTCAGACTCTGTGCAACCCCATAGGCGGCAGCCCACCAGGCTCCCCCATCCCTAGGATTCTCCAGGCAAGAACACTGGAGTGGGTTGCCATTTCCTTCTCCAATGCATGAAAGTGAAAAGTGAAAGTCCTACCCAACGTGGTCCTAGCAAATGCATCCATTACTATACATTCATAAACTCCAAACCACCCACACTTTAATTAATCCCTTCTTTTGATCACTTCATGTTTGGTTCTTGCCTTTGCTTTTTTAATTTTTTTTTTTTTTCAAGTTCGGCAGTATTTGTTTGTGTGTGAGTTAACCTCTGTTGACCCCTCTGATGCTAGAATTTACTCTGGCTATCACTTGTTATCACATAGCACAGTGTCTAGAACATGGGCATGTCTGAGTAATTCTTTGGGTTGGCCAAAAAGTTCTTCTAATTTTTCTATAACATCTTACAGGAAAACCTGAACAAAATTTTTGGCCAATCCAAAAATTTTAGTAAAATTAACTACATTTATATTTAATTTGACGTAAGTCAGATCTTCCATATAACATAAAGTGTACACGCACTTATTACTTATAAATGAATTTATCAGTGTCCTCTAATCTGAATTTCTTACAGCAGTTATTGTTGTACTGTTTAGTATTGGAATAACTTGTAGTTGTTTTTTTTTTTTTTTTTCTAATTGGTTCAAATATTTTGAAAAAATTATGAAAATCTTCTACATTACTGATACAGTCGCTATATTGGATTTTGATAACAGGTCAAAATGTCTTGAATTTCATCTGTTCAAGAGTTCAATTTACCATGCATTTTCAGTTTCCACATAGCTCTTTTGCCTCCTAAAATTGATAAACTTCAATGTTTTTGCATTATTTTTAAGCCCTTCGATACTAGGTTGTCAATCTATCTTCTCTGTGCTGGTCCCTCTTATACAAAAAGGATATTTTATGAAGGAAGAATGGTTAAGGTGATTTTAGGAAAGGAAAACTATTAGGTTCTAGAACTAGCTAGACAGTTCATTCTTGAATGAATAATATTGTCAAGAATGAATATTTCATGGAGGGTGTTTGTGTTTTCAGGGAGGGGATTTGGGCTATTTTATGTCCTTCCCCAATAACCAGCAAATGCATTCCTTCTGCAATAGAGGCCATGCATTTGCTTAATATTATTTTAGTATCTGAAATTGCCTAAACAGTATCTTAGATATAGTACCTAATCAGTAAACACCTGTTTCATAATCAATGAGCACCTGTTTAGCCTATGTAAATTGTTCTCTATCCACAGTTTTAAAAAGTTTTTATAGTGAGACTGGTATATTTCAATGTCCATCTCTTTCAGTATGTATTTCATCAAAAGAAAATGCTTGGAAAATATAAGCCATGTGTTAGTTAATCGAAATAAAGTTTCATGCAGGAGAAAAGTATCTTGACTACATGGCTTAATATGGCTTAATTGAAAAGACTCTGATGCTGGGAGGGATTGGGGGCAGGAGGAGAAGGGGACGACAGAAGATGAGATGGCTGGATGGCATCACTGACTCGATGGATGTGAGTCTGAGTGGACTCTGGGAGTTGGTGATGGACAGGGAGGCCTGGTATGGTGTGATTCATGGGGTAGCAAAGAGTCGGACACGACTGAGAGACTGAACTGAACTGAAAGGCAAAGAAGAATAAACTGCTTCATTGAGTAACATGGTAACACCTCAGGTGCTGACATACTGGGTAATCTTTGGCAATTTGTTTAAGCATACAGACTCACATGTATAAGCAAACTCAATAAAAACATAAGGAACAATTTGATAGCTCCAGCAAAAGAAATAATTTATAGTGACCATTGCTTAAAGAAGGGACATGAAATGATTTGCAGACAACTCAGAGAAGGCAATGGCACCCCACTCCAGTACTCTTGCCTGGCAAATCCCATGGACAGAGGAGCCTGGTGGGCTGCCATCCATGGGGTCACGAAGAGTTGGACATGATTGAGCGACTTCACTTTCACGTTTCACTTTAATGCATTGGGGAAGGAAATGGCAACCCGCTCCCGTGTTCTTGCCTGGAGAATCCCAGGGACGGGAGAGCCTGGTGGGCTGCTGTCTATGGGGTCGCAGAGTCGGACACGACTGAAGTGACTTAGCAGCAGCAGCAGCAGGGTAACACACATTTGTGCGGTGTTGATGTGTAACCCCAGGGAGAAAGAAGTGCTCATTATTATCTTAGAGTAGCATAACAGGGACTATATAGTTTAAAGGGAAACAGCTGGAGTGTGATCTAATCTCCATGTTCCAATTTACTTATGTATAAAACATGCATAAAAAATTAAACATCACTGAACAATTTGTCTGCTTTCTGTTCCTGGCATGCCTCAGCCCTGCCAGAGTAGCAGTATGGGAGAATCCAGGGATTTATTTCAATAATAAGCAGATTATTTAGACATCATAATTTATGTAAATTTAATATTAATTTGACTAAACCCTGGTAATTAGGGTTGAAACGTAAATATATCCTTTTGTTCAAGTCTCCCTTTTTCATGCCACTTGACCCTCCCTTAACTGTGACAGCGGGAATGGCAGGGCTCTGCACCAGCTTTAGGGAGTGACATCAGATTAAATTAAGCACTCATGCATTTATGGATCAGCATAGAAAAGCAGGAATACAGCCATGAGGGATGAATAATGCATTAGGAAGTTGTTCTGTAGTTCCTTGGTCATGTGTAGAGAATGTGAACTAGTGGTCCTATATGGAACTCCTGATAGGTTTATAATAACAAGAGACTAGTTTTTAAAATTTTAAATTATATGTTTCAATATTTTGGTAGAAATTGTTAGCAAAGGGATATTTTTCCCACTAGCATAATTTTCTGACAGTGTTGTAAATTGAATACTGTTCTCAACACTGTGTTAAAACAAAAACAAGTAAGCAAAAATCATTCCTCAAACCTTAAAACTAAAAGTGTATATGTGAATCATTAAGATGACTAATATAAATATATGAAATAACAAGAGTCAGTGAGAATGTGGAGGAATTGGAACCCTTGTTCCCTGTTAGTGGGAATGCAAACTGCTATGAAAAACAGTATGGAGGTTAGTCAGAAACTTAAAAATAGAGATATAATATGATCTTAAAGGTCTTGCCAGGTGGCACTAGTGGTTAACAACCTGTCAACCAATGCAGGGGGAAATATGAAAGGTGAGTTTGATCCCTGGGTTGGGAAATCCCATGGAGGAAAATATGGCAACCTACTCCAATATTCTTGCCTGGAGAATCTTATGGACAGAGGAGCCTGGCAGGCTACAGACCATTGGGTCACAAAGAGCCGAACACGACTGAAGAGACTGAGCACATGTATGCACACAGAAGTAACACTATTGAATGCTTACAGCTGAATGGATAAACAAAATATGGTATATACTTCAGTTCAGTTCAGTTCAGTTCAGTCACTCAGTCTTATCTGACTCTTTGAGACCCTATGGGTTGCAGCATGCCAGGCTGCTCTTTCCATCACCAACTCCCGGAGTTTACTCAATCTCATGTAATTTGAGTCGCTGATGCCATCCAACCATCTCATCCTCTGTTGGCCCCTTCTCATCCTGCCTCAATCTTTCCCAGCATCACGGTCTTTTCCAATGCATCAGGTCTTCAGGTCTTCGCATCAGGTGGCCAAAGTATTGGACCTTCAGCTTCAGCATCAGTCCTTCCAAAGAACATTCAGGAATGATGTCCTTTACGATGGACTGGTTGGATCTCCTTGCAGTCCAAGGGACTCTCAAGAGTCTTCTCCAACACCACAGTTCAAAAGCATCAATTCTTTGACACTCAGCTTTTTTTGTATTCCAACTTTCACATTCATACAAGACTACTGGAAAAACCATAGCTTTGACTAGACAGATCTTTGTGGGCAAAGTAATATCTCTGCTTTTTAGTATGTTATCTAGGTTGGTCAAAACTTTTCTTCCAAGGAGCAGACTGGTTTTACTTTCATGGGTGTAGTCACCACCTACGGTGACTTTTTGGAGCCCCTGAAAGTAATCTGTCACTGTTTCCACTGTTTTTCCATCTATTGCCATGATCTTAGTTCTCTGAATGTTGAGCCTTAAGTCAACTTTTTCATTCTCCTCTTTCACATTCATCAAGAGGCTCTTTAGTTCTTTGTTTTCTGCCATAAGTGTGATTCCATCTGCATATCTGTGCATTGGCACAGTCAATAAAGCAGAAGTGAATATTTTTCTGGAACTCTCTTGCTTTTTCTATAATCCAACAAATTTCAGCAATTTGATCTCTGGTTCCTCTTTCTTTTCTAAATTCAGCTTGAACATCTGGAAGTTCATGGTTCACATAGTGTTAAAGCCTGGCTTGGAGAATTTTGATCATTAGTCTGCTAGCATGTAAGATGAGTGCAATTGTGCAGTAGTTTGAACATTCTTTGGCTTTGCCTTTCTTTGGGATTGGAAAGAAAACTGACCTTTTCCAGTCCTGTAGCCACTGCTTAGTTTTCAAATTTACTGGCACGCTGAGTGCAGCACTTTCACAGCATCACCTTTTAGGATTTGAAATAGCTCAACTGGAATTCCATCACTTCCACTAGCTTTGCTCCTAAAGATGTTTCCTAAGGCCCACCTGACCTCATATTCCAAAATGTCTGGCTCTAGGTGAGTGATCACATCATCATGATTCTGTGTCATGAAGATCTTTTTTGTATAGTTCTTCTGTGTATTTTTGCCACTTCTTAATATTGTCTGCTTCTGTTAGGTCCACACCATATCTGTCCTTTAATGTGCCCATTTTTTCATGAAATGTACCATTGGTATCCTTAATTTTCTTGAAGAGGTCTTTAGTCTTTTCCATTCTAATGTTTTCCTCTATTTCTTTGTGTTGATCACTGAGGAAGGCTTTCTTATCTCTTCTTGTTATTCTTTGGAACTCTGCATTCAAATGGGTATATCTTTCCTTTTCTCCTTTGCCTTTCACTTCTCTTCTTTTCACAGCTGTTTGTAAGCCCTCCTCAGACAACCATTTTGCCTCTTTGCATTTCTTTTTCTTGGGGATGGTCTTGATCACTGCTTCCTGTACAATGTCATGAACCTTCATCCATAGTTCTTCAGGCACTCTTCTATCAGATATAATCCCTTGAATCTATTTGTCACTTCCATTGTATAGTCATAAGGGATTTTATTTAGGTCATATCTAAATGGTCTAATGTTTTTCCCTGTTTTCTTCAATTTAAGTCAGAATTTTGCAGTAAGGAGTTCATGATCTGAGCCACAGTCAACTCCTGGTCTTGTTTTTGCTTATTGTATGGAGATGACACCACCCTTATGACAGAAAGTGAAGAGGAACTAAAAAGCCTCTTGATGAATGTCAAAGTGGAGAGTGAAAAAGTTGGCCTAAAGCTCAACATTCAGAAAATGAAGATCATGGCATCTAGTCCCATCAGTTCATGGCAAATAGATGGGAAACATTGGAAACTGTGTAGACTATTTTTTTGGGCTCCAAAATCACTGCAGATGGTGACTGTAGCCATGAAATTAAAAGACGTTTACTACTTGGAAGAAAAGTTATGACCAATCTAGATAGCATATTGAAAAACAGAGACATTACTTTGCCAACAAAGGTCTGTCTAGTCAAGGCTATGGTTTTTCCAGTGGTCATGTATGGATGTGAGACTTGGTCTGTGAAGAGGGCTGAGTGCCGAAAAATTGTTGCTTTTCAACTGTGGTGTTGGAGAAGACCCTTGAGAGTCCCTTGGACTGCAAGGAGATCCAACCAGTCCATTCTGAAGGAGATCAGCCCTGGGATTTCTTTGAAAGGAATGATGCTAAAGCTGAAACTCCAGTACTTTGGCCACCTCATGCAAAGAGCTGACTCATTGGAAAAGACTCTGATACTGGGAGGGACTGAGGCCATGAGGAGAAGGGGATGACAGAGGATGAGATGGCTGGATGTCATCACCGACTCGATGGATGTGAATTTGATTGAACTCCAGGAACTGGTGATGGACAGGGAGGCTTGCTGTGCTGCAATTCATGGGGTTGCAAAGAGTCAGACATGACTGAGCGACTGAACTGAACTGAACTTTCTTGTCATTGGATCATAGCTATAGATTAGCCAGTCATTTACAAATTTTTCCCAAGGGGTTGCCAGGTGGTGTGTGGAAACTTAGAGTGAGCAATTCACACATTAGCTTGAATAGTTTGTACCAGATGTCTGTGCACTCAAACCAAACCAACAAACCAAACCAAACCAGAATTTCACCAGCCAGTATTCACACTCCAAATGAAACAAAAGGCAAAGAGATGCCCAGAAATCAAAAGCCAAGTGGTAAGAGTGCTCCCAAAAGATGGTAAAGTAATGCTCCAAAATCAAAAGCCATATGGCGTAAATACCTAACATGACTTCCCAGTTCCACTATACCTGTGACCTGGCAAAGTCAGTGCTAGCAGCCTTTTTAGTTGTGATATTTTCAAGCAATGTCTTGTTGATTTTCTGCAAAGAAATTGCTCTATCATTTCCTGCTTTAGAAGGTTCTAGATACCAGTCAAAACACGGCCGGCCTTTTCTAATTGTAAAATAGAAAAATATCAATTTTAGAATATCAAAATAACTCCAATTTGGCCATTTTAGGTTAAGATCTCTTTTAGTATAATTTCTCCAATTAACTAGGTACTTGCAAGTGTGAGCTCCATGTTTATTGTACATGAGTGTTAGTCAGAGGCTGGCTTTCTGACATCCTTTTGTTTCTATTTTTGAGAGATTCTGTATCCTATTTTAAGCTGAATTTCTCAGGGATAAAAGTCACTAGTGAACTTGTGTAGTGGTCCCATGTGCTGCTTGTGAGCTTAACTCCTAGAGGAGTCACCCCAGAGTCATTTCAGCTCATCTTACGTGTCTTGGATTCTGCCTCTGGCAATCTAAGAGCATCCTGGCTGCTCAGGTTGCTGAATGGCAGTTCTTATGTGTGGTTTTTCTCGGTGACTGAGAAATTTACAGGAGTGGTAGAGGCCTAGTCCTCGTACTGTGCAGTGGTCCCATAGGGAAACCCACTCATTAGTTAAAATACTTGTTAATCCGGGGGTCACACATAAGTGGAATAAGCCTGTCACAAAAAAGACAAACACTGTGTAATTCCACTTATATGAGGTTCTGGAAGAGTTTAAACTCACAGAAATAGAAAGGTGTTTGGTGGTTGCCAGGAGTTGAGAGGAGGGGTAATTTGGGAGTTGCTGTTACGAAGTACAGAGTTTCAGTTTTGTGAGATAAAAAAATTCTGGAATTTGTTTGCAAAACAATATTAATGTACTTCACATCCTTGAACTATACACTTAGAAATTGTTAAGATGATAAATTTTGTGTATAAATCTTTAATCACAATAAATTTTTTGTAAAGTCTGTATCAATAATTAAGTCATTCTCCAATTTCAAATACCTATCAAAGGAGAAAGCTCTGTACCAGCTTCAGGTCCTGATAGGCATGGCCTGATATAATGGGGACTGGTTTTATGGTCAAACAGGCCTTATCTGAGCCCTCATTTCATTTCTAACTGAACAGTGATCTGTTATATCATCAACACAGAAAGAGAAAATCTTTGTCTTAGTGTATGAGGTCTCATATGATCAGATGATAAACATCTCAGAAAATTCCTTCTGTTCCTGCTATGCTCAGAGTCTTTACTAGGGAAGTGTGTTGGGTTGTGCCACTACTTTCTGCCTCTACTGAATTGGCTATGTGGCTTATTTATTTTTTTACATAAAATGATAAAAAAGAAAAACCATACCATTTTTAAAATGGTAAATCAATATTGCATTCCTGGAATAAAGTGCACTGGTCATTGCATCTTATTCTTTTAATAAATTGTTAGATTTTATTTGATGAAATCATATTTAAGATTTTTGCATTTATGTTCAGTAGGAATCTTGATATCTATTTTCCCTTATTTAGTTTTGATATCAAGGTAATCCTGATACTAGAATATAAAATAGGAAATATTTCCTCCACTTAATTTTGGGGAAATAATTTGTATAGAGTTGGTATCTTTTCTTATTTAATTGTTTTATATAATTTCATCAGGCTTTTGTAGAAAAGTTTAAAATTATATATTTAGTGTCATTAATAAATACAAGGCTATCCATTTATTCTTGAGTGAGTTTGGTAGGAATTTATACATTTTATGTTTCACATTTATTGCAAGGAGTTGTTAATTACATTATTTATTTTTATAACATTATTTTTAATATCTTTAAAAACTGAGGTTATGCCACCTCTCATTACTGATACTGACTATTTGTGTCATCTTTTTTTTTTCTTGATCAGTACCCTTAGAGTTTTATCAATTTTGTTTATCTTCTGAAAGTTCTAGCTTTTTGTTTCATTTATTTTGTGTATAGTTTTCTGTTTTTGGTCTCAGTCTTTTCCTTCAACCATTATTGTCCCATTCTTCTACTTTCTTTTGGTTTTATTAAGTGACTTGGTTAAGATTTTTAAGATAGAAACTGAAGAACTTGATTTGAGACTAATCTTTTCTGTTACTGTTACTTGGTGATGTAAGCTTCTCTGATGGATTGCTTTAGCAGTAACCCACAATTTTATATAATTAATTTTCATTTGCATTCAACTGAAAAATATATTTTCATTTCCCTTTTAATTATCTCATCCTATTGGTTATTTAGAAATGTTATTTAGTTTCCTATACTTCAGGATTTTCTAGAAATACTTCTGTTATTTATTTATAATGTAATTCCACTGTGGTCAGAAAGTATAGTTTGTATGATATAAGTATTTTTACATTTATTAAGTTGGCTTTTTGTTCTAGAATTTTGATATCTTAATAATTATTTCATGTGTATTTGAGATGAATTAGTATTCATGTAAATATATATTAGGTCAAGTTACTGGATAACGTATCTTAAATATTCTATTACTGCTGATGGTTTGGCTTGATATAGAATTCTTTGTTGGCTATTTTTACTTCTTATATTAAAGATATTTCTCTACTATCATCTCACTTACATGGTTTATGGTAAGAAATCTGCCCTTATTCTTATCCCGGTTCCTATAACTGTAACATATATTACTGTTTTTCATTGGTTATAAGAAAAATGATTAAAATGTGTTTTGGTGTTCTTTCCTTCGTAAGTCTTGTGCTAGGAGTTCATTGAGGCTCCTGGATGTGTGGGTTCATAGTTTTATTTATTTTTTTTAATCAAATTTTGGAAAAGTCCACTCATTAAAATTTTTCCCAACCCTTTTGAGGTCTCCATTTACATATATATTATGCTGTTCAAAGTTGCCCAGCATTTCAGGGAATGCTTATTTATATTTTAAAATTTTATTACTGTGTTTGATTTTGGATGATTTCTTTTATTCTATCTGAAAATGTACTAATCTTTTCTTCTGTAAGGTTTAATCTTTTTAAAATTTCATTCAGTGTCTTTTCACCTGGACATTAGAGCTTTATCTAATTATATACTTATTCTTAACATTTTTGTCTCTCCTTAATATTCTGAACATGCAGAATGTAGTTATAATAATCATTTGTATGTTTTTTGTACCAATTCAGTCATATTGAGAAAATTTAGAATGCCTTTTTTTTTTACTTCAGTAAGAATTATACGTTCTAGCTTCTTTCATGACTTATTATTTTGATTATGAGCCAGATATTGTTAATTTTGGCCAGTTAAATGTTATGTTTTTCCTATAAATATTTTAGATCTTTGCTCTGGGATGCAGTTAAGTTGTTAGGAAACAACTGGATCTTTTCAGGTTTTGATTTTAAGATGTATTAGTTAGTAATGATCTAAGTAGTATTGATTATTTAACCCAGTGCTCAATTATGCATGGCATTTTCAATTATTGCTCCTGGGAACTGACAAAATCCCAAGTTTCTTTGAGTATGAAGTACTGTTCCCTCTAATTATTTAAGGTGGTTCTTTTCCCAGACTTGAGTAGTTTTCTGGACAAAAACTTTTTTGAGTATTCTTATGAATATGTGAAGAAGACCTTAGGAGATCACCAAAAGTTTTTCTGAGTGCAGCTTCATCCCATTTGGTATTATGTCTTACAGTCCACGGCTGGTTTAACTTTTCCAGGCTCTCAGCTTCACTTCCTTAACCCAAATATACCACCTGATTATACCTAGGTGCCCACCTTCCTGTGCCCATCCTGGAATCTTAACCACTGGATTCTAGGTTGTGAATACTATGGAAGTGGAGGAAGAAACATTTTTAAATGCAACCCATACAAATAGGTTTTTAGCATTTAGCAAATATTGTCGTTTTTTCTTCAGTTTTTCTTTTTCACTCTTGTTTTTTAAAAGCCTACTAATTCTTTGATATTACAAAAATTCTAAACACATTCTTCCCTTTCCCCATACTATGATTGGTTTTTAGAGACTACACATGAACTAAATAAAACTTATTTAACCAGAAAAGTATGATAAAAGTGTAATGATTGTTTATGTGAATGACTACCCACAACCTCCTGCCTAAAAACAAATAACACACTGAAAGGAATAAGAAAAATAATATATAAACAAAGTGATACTATAAAGATAGAGGAATTACATGAAGATCCAAGCAGACATCCTAGAGTTGAAAAACACAGTAACTATAATTAAAAGATTATTATACAAATTGAACAAGAGATTTGAGCAGGTAGAAGAAAAATAAGCAAATTACAAGGCAATACAGTTAAAAGAATTGAGTCTGAAAAGTAAAAGGAAAAAGAATAAAGAAGACTAACTAGAATTTAAAGGACCTGTGAGACATTATTAAGTAGATAAGTATACTAATAGGGGAGTCCCAAGAGGAGAAGAAAGAGGTGAAAAAAAATAGGTGAGAAAATAATTGCAACAAACCACCAACTTATGAGGAAAAACACGGTTAAACATCCAAGAAACTAAACAAACCAGGAATAGAATAACTTCTAATAAATCTAACCAGAGACACATTACATAAGTCTTGAATGCCAAAGAGAAAGACAGAATCCTGAAAACAGCAAAAAAGGAAGCAACTCATTATGTTCAAATGATTCTTCAAAAATTAATAACTGACTTCTCATTGGAAAACTTGAATAATTGAAGTTCAGTTCAGTTCAGTTCAGTCGCTCAGTGCTGTCCGATCTTTGCGACCCCCTGTCTAGTCAAGGCTATGGTTTTTCCTGTGGTCATGTATGGATGTGAGAGTTGGACTGTGAAGAAGGCTGAACACCGAAGAATTGGTGCTTTTGAACTGTGGTGATGGAGAAGACTCTTGAGAGTCCCTTGGACTGCAAGGAGATCCAACCAGTCCATTCTGAAGGAGATCAGCCCTGGGATTTCTCTGGAAGGAATGATGCTAAAGCTGAAGCTCCAGTACTTTGGCCACCTCATGCGAAGAGTTGACTCATTGGAATGAACTCTGATGCTGGGAGGGATTGGGGCAGGAGGAGAAGGGGACGAATGAGGATGAGATGGCTGCATGGCATCGCGGACTCGATGGACGTGAGTCCGAGTGAACTCTGGGGCACGTGATGGACAGGGAGGCCTAGCGTGCTGTGATTAGTAGGATGAAATAGATGAAGTGCTGTCAGAGGGGCAAAACACCCGAAGACTTCCAAAACTATTCTTCAAAAATAAGTTGGAAATTAAGACATTTGCAAATGAACAATAAAAAATAGAATTAATTACCAGTATAATTTTTGTGCAAAATATGTGAAAAGGAATCCTTCAGATTGCAATGAAATGATACTAGACAATAACTCAAAGCCACTTGAAAAAGTAAAAATTTCCAGTAAAGGTAAATTCATGGATATATATAAAAGTCACTATTTTATCTTGGGGTTGTAACTACAGCTTTTATTTCCCACAGGATTTAAAAGACAGATTTATTAAAATAATCCTAAATATGTTAATAAACATGCAATATTTGTGTTGAGTCACTCAGTCATGTCCTATTCTTTGTGACCCCATGGACTGTAGCCCACCAGGCTCCTCTGTCCATGGGGATTCTCCAAGCAAGAATACTGGAGTGGGTTGCCATTCCCTCCTCCAGGGAATTTTCCCAACCCAGGGATCAAATCAAGGTTTCCCATATTGCAGGCAGATTCTTTACAATCTGAGCCAACAGGGAAGCCCAGACACACAGTATTTAAAGATACATTAATGACAATATTTGGAGGGAAGGACTGTGAGATATAGGAGAAGAGTTTTGAACACTGCTGAAATTGAATTGGATCAATAGGAACTAAAGAGATTGTTGACAAGGGTGAAAGAGGAGAGTGAAAAAACTGGCTTGAAACTCAACATTCTAAAAGCAAAGATCATGGCATGTAATCCCATCACTTCTTGACAAATAGATGGGGAAAAAATTGGAAAATGACAGGTTTTATTTTCTTGGGCTCCAAAATCACTGAATAGTGACTGAAGCCACAAAATTTAAAAGCTTGCTCCTTGGAAGAAAAGCTATAACAAACCTAGACAAGATGTTAAAAAGCAAAGACATCACGTTGCCGACAAAGGTCTGTATATTGAAGCTATGGTTTTTCTAGTAGACATGTACCGATGTGAGAGCTGGATCATCAAGAAGACGTGGAGCACTAAAGAACTGATGCTTTCAATCTATGGTGCTGGAGAAGACTCTTGAGAGTCCCTTGGACTAAAATGAGATCAAACCAGTCAATCCAAAAGGAAATCAAGCCTGAATATTAATTGTAAGGATTGATGCTGAAACTTTAATACTTTGGCCACCTGATGCAAAGAGCTGACTCATTGGAAAAGACCCTGATGCTGGGAAATATTGAGGGCAGGAGGAGAAGGGAGCTACAGAGGATGAGATGTTTGGATGCCATCACTGACTCAATGGACATGAGTTTGAACAAATTCCAGGAGAAAGTGAAGGACAGGAAAGCCTGGCATGCTGCAGTCCATGGGGTTGCAAAGAGTTGGATACAACATAGCAACTGAACAACAGGATGAACTAGATTCTTATAACTTCAACAAGTGTACTTTTCAAGGACAAACCAACCAAATAAGAGTTAACACTCTCAAAACCATCTCTATCAGGCTAGGGGAAGGGTACTATCCACTCCATAGCCACCCCAGGACCAGCTACCAAACAGCTAGGTGCATCCCTTTTTCCACTGAAATGACACAAACTTGACAATCCTACATCTGCATACCCTGCCTATCCCTTTCTTTCCCACAGAAATCACAATAAATTATCTTGCATTGATCCTGCCCCTCCCTTTGCCTTCTGACAGATCCTGGTGTTTTGCTAAGACCCCTTTCTATGGCATGACACGCCTTCTTCTCTTGGGAACTATGCATAGCAAATTACCTTTTCAAAGGCCAATATGTCCTGATTTGTTGGACTCATTAATACATCAGATTTTCTATTTATACACCATATTTTCAAACAAATTTTAAAAAGAATTAATATCAATACTTCTGAAATGCTTTCCCAAAATTAGAAGACAAGACTTCCTAATTCATTCTGTAAGCCAGCATTACTCAGAAGCCAGAATAAGACACTGTAAGATCAAATATAACATACCAAAATCCCTTAAGAATATAGATGCATAAATCTGGGGAAAAATATCAAATTAAATACAAGAGAATATTAGTAGAATGATATACCATGACTAGATATAATTTATCTCAGGAAGCAAAGGATTTCATTATAAGAAAATCAACCTGTGGCACTCACCACATTAAATGGAATTAATGAAAGACACACACATGATTGTCTCAATTGACTCAAAAAGTACAACTGACAAAATGAAACACCCTTCTATGCTAATAACTCTAAGAATTCTAGGAATATAAGTAAATTTTCACAGTATGATCATTAAAAAAACCCCACAAATAAGATTATGCTTATTGATAAAAGACTGAATTCTTTTCCACTAAGATCAAAAATAAGACAAGGAAGCTTGCTTTCATTACTTCCATTCAACATTGCACTGGAAGCTCTAGCCAGAATAATTATAAAACAGACAAAATAAAAGCACCCAAATTGGAAAGAAAGAGATAAAACTATATCTCTAGTCACAGATGGCATGATCCTATATATGGAAAACCCTAAATGATCCACAAAAAAGCTACCAGAGCTATAAAATAAATTCAACAAAGCAGAATGATACAAGATCAAAATGCAAAAGTTAGTTGTGTTTCTATACTCTCATAGGGGACAATCTGAAAAGGAAATTAAAAGAAACTGTTTATAACAGCATAAAATAGAATAAAATATCTAGTGAAAGTAAAGTGAAAGTGAAAGCCTCTCAGTCGTGTCTAACTCTTTGTGATCCCATGGACTTAGTCCACGGAATTCTCCAGGCCAGAGTACTGGAGTGGGTAGTTTTTCTCTTCTCCAGGGGATCGTCCCAATCCAGGGATCAAACACAGGTTTCCCACATTGCAGGTTGATATCTAGAAATATTTTTAACTACAAACTGAAATACTTATACACTGAAAACAGCAAGAACATTTCTGAAAGAAGTTGAAGAAGACCTAAAATTAATTGAAAAGCATTTCATAGCTCATGGGTAAAAGACAATACTGTTAATATGTCAAAGCTACCTAAAGCACCAATCTATAGATTTAGCATCATCTTTATTAAAGTTTTGCCTGCCTTTTCTTTAGAAATGGAAAAATTATTCCTTAAATACATAAGGAATTACAAACCAAATGTACATCAAAAGATAAACATTCAATGGAATATTATTCAGCTATACAAATTAATGAAATTTTGATACATATAACAACAAAGATAAAATTTTAAAACATGGTAAATGAAATAAGCTATATACAGAATAAATATTGTGTGATTTTACTTCTATAAAATATATAGAATAAATAAATTCATAGAAACATAAAGTAGGTTAGTGGATATCTGGATCTATTGGAAGTGGGAATGGATGCAAAGTTTGCATTTGAAAAAAAAACAAACATAGCTTGTGTTTGAAATGATGAGAAAGTCTGGAATTAGTGGGGATGGTTATATAGCATTGTGATTATAATCAATGTCCCTGAATTCTTCATTTAAAACTGGTTAAAATGGAAATGTTTATATTTATATACCACAATAAAAAGTTTAAATAAACAACTAGGTTAAAACACTTCTCATTCTTTGCTGCAAATTTGATACTAGATAGGTCATTTAACCTCTCTTACTTATTCACTTAAAACTGTAATAACAAAATTTTTATCATATGCTAATATGAGACATTAAGTAAATTACATTGCATATGAATGGTGCATGGCAGAGCACCCTGGACATAATGGGCGCTTCATTTGCACTTATTTTCCTTCCTTTCCCTTTTTAATTTTTTTGCATTAATTGATTAACTTGTTTTTACAAAATGACTCAGGCATACTTCCAGTAGTATTTTTTAAACAAAATGTTTTGGTTTTTAGAATAGCTTTAGATTTTTAAAAATGATCAAGAAAGTGCCCATGTAAACCATGTACAGTTTTGCCTATCATTACTATACATCAGTATGGTACATTTGCCACAATTAGTAAATTAATATTAATTTATTATTATTAAGTAAAATCTATACTTCATTTAGACTTAGTTTCTAGTTAATGTTCCTTTTCTGTTTCAGTATCCCACCCAAGAGATTGCATTACACTTAGTCACCATGTCTCCTCAGACACCCTGATGCCATAACAGTTTCTCAGATACAGCTTATTATTCATAACATTGATAGTTCTGGGGAGTAATGGTCAGATATTTTGTAAGATATCAGCTATTAGAATTTGTGTATTTGTATGTGTGATTAATCTAGAATTTTGGGTTTGAGGAAGGAAAACTACAGACATAAAGTTGCATACTATCAACATGACTCATTACAATTAATGTTAACCTTATCCTTGGTGGCTCAGACGGTTAAGTGTCTGTCTACAATGCAGGAGACCTAGGTTCAATCCCTGGTTCGGGAAGATTCCCTGGAGAAGAAAATGGCAACCCACTTCAGTACTCTTGCCGAGAAAATCCCATGGATGGAGGAGCCTGGTGCAGGTTACTGTCCATATGATTGCAAAGATTTGGACATGACTGATCGACTTCACTTTCACTATCACTTTATCCACTGAGAAGTTATTCTTTTTCACTGTTTCTGTACTGTAGCAGTAATAGTGATAGTTAGATGATATAATACTTATTATGTGCCACAAACGATACTAAAAACTCTCCCTGTATTAATTTTTCATGTAATTTCTTCCATAACAATATTCTCTTCAGTTTTTATCATAACATATATTAAGGTATCAGGCTGGGGGAGATAATATATGTTACTAGTTGCAAGTGACAAATTATTTGCATTTGCCTAACAATAATTTTGAGGAAAGTCAATTTGTTAAACCTCTACAATACTTTAGTTCTTAAACATGCTTCCTAATACGTGAACCATGAACTTCCTGATGTTCAAGCTGGTTTTAGAAAAGGCAGAGGAACCAGAGATCAAATTGCCAACATCCGCTGGATCATGCAAAAAGCAAGAGAGTTCCAGAAAAACGTCTGTTTTTGCTTTATTGACTATGCCAAAGCCTTTGACTGTGTGGATCACAATAAGCTGTGGAAAATTCTGAAAGAGATGGGAATACCAGACCATCTACCCTGCCTCTTGAGAAACCTGTGTGCAGGTCAGGAAGCAACAGTTAGAACTGGACATGGAACAACAGACTGTTTCCAAATAGGCAAAGGAGTAAGTCAAGGCTGCATATTGTCACCAGCTTATTTAACTTCTATGGAGAGTACATCATGAGAAACGCTGGACTGGAAGAAACACAAGCTGAAATCAAGATTGCTGGGAGAAATATCCATAACCCCAGATATGCAGATGACACCACCCTTATGGCAGAAAGTGAAGAGGAGCTAAAAAGCCTCTTGATGAAAGTGAAAGAGGAGAGTGAAAAATTTGGCTTAAAGCTCAACATTCAGAAAACAAAGATCATGGCAACCGGTCCCATCACTTCATGGGAAATAGGAAAACAGTAGAAACAGTGTCAGACTGTATTTTTTTTTTGGACTCCAAAATCACTGCAGATGGTGACTGCAGCCATGAAATTAAAAGTCGCTTACTTCTTGGAAAAAAAGTTATGACCAACCTAGACAGCATATTCAAAAGCAGAGACATTACTTTGCCCACTAAGGTCCGTCTAGTCAAGGCTATGGTTTTTCCTGTGGTCATGTATGAATGGGAGAGCTGGACTGTGAAGAAGGCTGAGCACTGAAGAATTGATGCTTTTGAACTATGGTGTTGGAGAATACCCTTGAGAGTCCCTTGGACTGCAAGGAGATCCAACCAGTCCATTCTGAAGGAAATCAGCCCTGGGATTTCTTTGGAAAGAATGATGCTAAAGCTGAAGCTCCAGTACTCTGGCTGCCTCATGCGAAGAATTGACTCTTTGGAAAAGACTCTGATGCTGGGAGGGATTGGGGGCAGGAGGAGAAGGGAATGACCGAGGATGACATGGCTGGATGGCATCATGGACTCGATGGACGTGAGTTTGAGTGGACTCTGGGAGTTGGTGATGGACAGGGAGGCCTGGTGTGCTGCAATTCACGGGGTAGCAAAGAGTCAGATACGACTGAGAGACTGAACTGAACTGAATACTAATTCATGTTTACTAACATGTATTCATTTTACTCATTCAACAGCCATTTTTCATGCCTAGCATTGTTTAAATTTATTACAAAGTATATTATTTTCAGAATATTTCCAAACACTGGTGGATTATCAGCTATATGCCTGGATATCTTTAACATTTTTTATTCTAGCCCAGTTTGACCAAGAAACTTCAACTTTTTGTTAAAAAAAATATTTTAAAACTTTAAAAATTTTGAAACTTGCAACTTTTACAACTAAGACAAAATATACTTATGGTTCCCTTGATGAAAGTGAAAGAGGAGAGTCAAAAAGTTGGCTTAAAGCTCAACATTCAGAAAACTAAGATAATGGCATCTGGTCCCAGCACGTCATGGCAGATAGTGGAAAATAGTGGCTGACTTTATTTTTCTGGGCTCTAAAATCACTGCAGATGGTAATTGCAGCCATGAAATTAAAAGACACTTGCTCCTTGGAAGGAAAGTGATGATCAACATAGCCAGCATCATAAAAAGCAGAGACATTAATTTGTCAACAAAGGTCCACCTAGTCAAGGCTATGGTTTTTCCAGTAGTCATGCATGGATGTGAGAGTTGGACTATAAAGAAAGCTGAGCACCAAAGAAGTGATGCTTTTGAACTGTGGTGTTGGAGAAGACTCTTGAGAGTCCCTTGGACTGCAAGGAGATCCAACCAGTCCATCCTAAAGGAGATAGGTCCTGGGTGTTCATTGGAAGGACTGATGTTGAAGCTGAAATTCCAATACTTGGTCACCTGATGCAAAGAGCTGACTCATTGGAAAAGACCCTGATGTTGGGAAAGATTTTGGGCAGGAGGAGAAGGGGACGACAGAGGATGAGATGATTGGATGGGATATTGATTCAATGGACATGGTTTTGGGTGGACTCTGGAAGTTGGTGATGGATAGGGAGGCCTGATGTGCTGTGGTTCATGGGGTCACAAAGAGTCGGACACGACTGAGCTACTGAACTGAACTGAAATGTAAACCAAACTGCTGCTGCTGCTAAGTCACTTCAGTCATATCCGACTCTGTGCGTCCCCATAGACGGCAGCCCACCAGGCTCCCCCATCCCTGGGATTCTCCAAGCAAGAACACTGGAGTGGGTTGCCATTTCCTTCTCAAATGCATGAAAGTGAAAAGTGAAAATGAAGTCACTTAATCATGTCTGACTCTTAGCGACCCCATGGACTGTAGCCCACCAGGCACCTTCATCCATGGAATTTCCAGGCAAGACTACTGGAGTGGAGTGCCATTGCCTTCTCTGGCAATCCAAACAAACCAACAAAAATAGAAGCAACATGACCTTTAAAAATTTAAGAACGTTTACTGATTGCTTTATCTGTATATGCTGCTGAACCTACAAGTGATGTGAAGGAAATGTCATTTAAAGCAATAGTGTTAAAGAAAATTGTTAATTAAAGTAAATTTGGACCTAAGAAATCCTTTTTCCAAAATATCCTTTAAAAAGTTATTACTGAATAATCACACTTCTAAATTTTTTCATTAGCATGTAAACTGTCTTCCTGAATAGATTTCCAGGTTTAAAGGAAATGGCAGTTCATTTTGTAGTTGCTAATATCATGCCCATTAAAAACAGAGTTTCCATGAATGTTGATTAGCTGACTGTCAAGGAAAAACACAAGAAGATTTCCAGCAACTATTTGTAACATATGAATCTTATTCCAATAACAGGTATACAAGGGGTATGGCTTTCTTTTGTAAGCATTTGATTAAACTTTATTTCTATTTTCAACTCTTATTTCCTTGAGGGGAAGATAAGCACTCGTGGAAACCAGAATACACTTAATATCTTAAAATTCATTCTGAGTACAGGAAATCCAACTTCTTCACCTCCTGGGGTGATGATAGTGGTTTTTTGTTTCTTTTTTGCTTTGATTAGAAGGAGGACATCAATCTGAGGGCAGAAAGCAGATGGCCATTGATTAGTCACTTGAATAATGGGAGGTCCAGACACACTGGTAATGTATTGGTGAGGACCTATTGCAGCTTGGCAGAATTAGCTCCAGTTGGCTGTAGCTTTTCTGAGTTGTTTTCTTTTATATTAGCTAATTTCTGAATGGGTCCCATGTTGTTTTTAGTTTTCACTAGTTCTTTTAGAACTTTTCATTTCTTGTAAGTCTTTTCTCTCCAATTAGAGTGACTAAAGTTTTCACAATCTTTATTTTTCTTCTGAGGCTGGTCATAGCTAAGGTGTGACTCATAAGACATGGGGGACTGTTAGAATTCATCATTCATATTTGCCTATTCAACTTCAGGTAAAGAACCCACTGACTTTCTATTCCAGTGCAAAGTTTTAGTTTCCCTTCTTGAGACTTTAGGTCTTAGAAAGTTTCTCATTTTCCCTGGACAAGTCTCCTGCCTCCTTTCCTATGTCTACACACTCTGGACTTTGCTTGCTTGGTTTGATTTGGTTTTCTCTGAGTCTTTGTGTTTTGGCTTCTTAAAAAGTTGTCTGAAGAAACCTCCAAGGAAGATAGACTTTTTGATGTTGTTTCTTTCTCTTTCTTAATATCACTAGTGGTTGATTTCTCCTTTGTTCTATCTTCATACACACACACACACACACACACACACACACACACACACACACATATATATATATATATATATATATATATATATGTACACATGTATATATATATAGCTGTGCTGAGTCTTAGTTGTGGCATGTAGGATCTTTAGTTGCATCATGTGGGATATAAGTCCCTGACCAAGAGTTGAACTCAGGCCCCCTGCTTTGGGAGCATGGAGTTATAGCTACTGGACCACCAAGGAAGTCCCTCTTTTGTTCTGTCTTCTGAGAGCAGCCTTTGCTTTTCTTCTTTTGAGACTGCCCTGTGTGATTTCTCCCTTACGGCAGAAAGTGAAGAACTAAAGAGTGTCTTGGTGAAAGTGAAAGAGGAGAGTGAAAAAGTTGGCTGAAAGCTCAACATTCAGAAAACTAAGATCATGGCATCCAGTCCCATCACTTCATGGGAAATAGATGGGGAAACAGTGGAAACAGTGGCTGACTTTATTTTTCTGGGCTCCAAAATCACTGCAGATGGTGATTGCAGCCATGAAATTAAAAGACACTTACTCCTTGGAAGGAAAGTTATGACTAACCTAGCCAGCATATTAAAAAGCAGAGACATTACTTTGCCAACTAAGGTCTGTCTAGTCAAGGCTATGGTTTTTCCAGTGGTCATGTATGGATGTGAGAGTTGGACTATAAAGAAGGCTGAGTGCTGGAGAAATGATGCTTTTGAAATATGGTGTTGGAGAAGACTCTTGAGAATACCTTGGACTGCAAGGAGATACAACCAGTCCATTCTAAAGGAGATCAGTCTTGAGTGTTCACTGGAAGGACTGATGTTGATACTGAAACTCCAATACTTTGGCCACCTGATGCGAAGAGCTGATTCATTGGAAAAGTCCCTGATTTTGGGAAAGATTGAAGGTGGGAGGAGAAGGGGATGACAGTGGATGAGATGGTTGGATGGTATCACCAACTCAATGGACATGGGTTTGGGTGGAGTTCGGGAATTGGTGATGGACAGGGAGGCCTGACGTGCTGCAGTTCATGAAATATCAAGAGTTGGACACGACTGAGCAACTGAACTGAACTGTGTGATTTCTTACTGAACAAAACAGTGAAATTCTAATCATGCTTGACATCCGCCAGAAGTTTATTTTCTTGTGAAACGATTTGTGCTTCTTGCTTTGGCCTATAATCTCTTTCCTCTGAGGTTCAGTCAGGTGTACTTCTTCACCAATCTCCAGACTGTTTGCACAGACATTAGTGAGGCCAGGCTTGTGGCATAAAATGATGGGCTCTTGTTGTTCCACTGGGGATCTTAATGGTCAGCTGGCATCTGATGAGGACTGAGAGTTAATGGAGGGAGCATGGCTGTAATCAGAAGATTCCTGGTCTGAAGAATAAGCTGATAAGACTCTGTTGAATCTCTTTTTGTCATTTCTCCTCTCACAACTGTGAGACAATATGTGAGTTCTCTCCAACTCTAAGGATTTTCTGTGGGTTTTTTTGTTTTCTGTCTCTGGTGAGGGATGTGGATTGGCACTGGAGGCTTTCCAATTTTCTTGGTAGTCTTCATCCATCTCCTCCTTCTTCTGAAGAATATTCTTGGGGCACTTTCTGGCAACTGTTTTTTTTTCCAACTCTAATTCATGAATCTCAATGTTTTGTTCAACCAGAATCAACATTTTCCACTGGGCCATCACTAAGTCCTCAGCAAATCTTCTGATGTGTTTGTGTTTTCACAAGCTATCTACTATCATTAGAACTCTGGTCTCTGCAAAATGGCTAGTCAGGGTGGAGGATTTGTTCAAATATTTCCATAGCTTCAAGGAGTCTGGGTTTGAAGTCAGGCATGCCTTCAGTGTGTTCACAATTTGTAGCACCAACCCTGTTGCCAGCACCAACACTGGCAGTATTTCCTTATCAGATCCAGGCTTGTACAATCCTGCAATTGCAGCTCTGCTCTCTGTGCGTCCTTGGTGGAGACTGAGGTGTGATTGACCTTGTATGGGCTTTGCATCTGAGGCCTGGGTGTGCATGCCAGGATCTGAGGATGTCTCTGTCTAGGCATGTTGGCTCCTCACTAACATAGGGAACCTCACTTCTGGCTTTGGGAATGAGGAAATATAGCCTGGAATGACACTCCAGTATGCACTACAAGACCTAAGAAAGCCTCAGCATCTGATTCTAGTCTTATACATTCTAAATCACACTATTTCTAAAATGGAGCTGTGAGCCATGCCCTAATCAATACCAAAGTGGTCACTGAACTGCCTGCCCATCCCTGGACTAAGTCAATAAGATTAATTTATCAGTAGCAACCACTCTAGGTTGAGGGATAGGAGCTAATGATGGCTCAACTTAAGTTCAGTCTCAACACAACCCAAGGGAATAAGCTATAATCCCCATTTTATAGATGAGGAATTTGAGGCTCAGGGAGATCAAATTAGCTTTCATGTAGTCATATAATAGAAAGAGACAAAGTCAAAGCTTGAATTTAAGATGCCAAGGTAAGAAGCAAATACCTAGAGACATAAAGAAAGGAATTTGTCTAATGTCAAATAGTATAGCCCTCAAGGGCAGTAATCGCCCATGGGTCTCATTTACCCCCCAAAAAAAATGTCTGGTACACATGTACCAAATAAATTAACTTGAATGAATGAATGAAGTAGTCAGTCAGTAAATGACACTCTGATAAATCTGTCCATCATCAGTAGAACCTATGTCAAACCAGCCTGATAATATTCTGGACTGCACTTGGCCTTATCCTAAAACATTAATCTTTATTCTTAGTATTCTTGCTATTAAAAAAAGAACAACTAAATAGTCTTAACTTAAAATGTCAGAATTGATAACAGCTCCTTTTATTAGATGACATTTGATCCTAGTCAGACATTCAGCAGCAGTGGCAAGTTCCTGGTCTGGCATCTTCCATAAAGTGAAAAAGTTTTTCTTCCTTAATTTTTTACTTTTATATAGACTATATTTTGGCAGTTTTAAGTTCACCACAAAATGTTCAGGAACTGCAAAGTTACAATGGAAACTTTGCCACCATATATGACCAGTCTCCCTTATTATTAATATCAATATTCCCAATCAGTGTGGCAACCTTATCATAACTGATAAATCTACATTAACACATCATTATCACTAAAGTCCCATAGTTAACAACAAGGTCTACTCTTGTTGTTGTACATTTCATGGTTTTGACAAGTGTCAAATAATATGTGTACACATTATAGGATCATACAGAATAACTTCACTTGCCTAAAAATCTTCTGTGCTTTGCCTATTCATCCACTTTAAATTAACACTATACCTGTTCACAGGTAGTATAAGCACTTTATAATACAAAATATTCCTGATTCTTTTCTCTTGTCTCTAGTATCATTATTGTCATTCATTTTATTTATGTTTGCATAAACATTTATATGTATACCTATATATGTTTATATGTCATATAAGCAAACATATACGTATAAGCATATGTAAATGAATACATTGCTTCTATTATTTTAAACAAATTGTTATCTGTTTGATTGTAAAGTAATTAGCCTCCAATTAAAATAAATAAATACATTTTTTTAAAAAGTAAAAGAAAATATGCATTCTTTTTTTAATACTCTTTCTTTTCCTATGTATTTCTGAGTTTCTGAACTATACTAACTTTCTTCTCACTGGAGAACTTCTTTTTGACATTTTTTGCAAATATCTTTCAACAAATTCCCTGGATGTTTGTTTGAGAAACTCTATTTCTCCCTCACTTTTGAAGGCTAGTTTTGCAGTGTATAGAATTCTAGGTTGGTGAGTCTTTTTCTTTAACATTTTATTTCACTCCACTTTCTTCTTGTTTGCATGATTTCTAAGTAGAAGTCTAATAAAATTCTTATATTTATTTTTCTATAAGAAATGTATCTTTTATAAATGACTTATAATAGCCAAGACATGAAGCAACCTAAATGTCCACCAATAGATGAATGGATAAAGAAGAAATGGTATATATCTATACAATGGAATGTTATTTAGTCATCAAAAAGAATGAAATAATGTAATTTGCAGCAACATGGATGGACCTGGAGATTATCGTACTTAGTGAAGTAAGTCAGAGAAAAAGAACTTTACTCAAGTGGGTCACAAAGAGTCAGACATAACTGACCGATTGAAGTGAATTGAACTGACAATATCACATATATGTGAAATCTGGAAAAAAAAACATGATAAAAAATCATATTTACAAAATGGAAACACTCACAGAATGATGGTTACTAGAGGAAAAGGGTGGAGGAAGGAGGGATAGATTGGGAGTTTGGGATTAACATAAATACACTACTATATTTAAAACAGATAGCCAATAAGGACCTACTACATAGCACAGGAACTCTGCTCAGTATCATATACTTTCCTAAATGAGAAAAAAGAATTGAAAAGAATAGATACTTGTATAGGTATAACTGAATCACTTTGCTGTATACCTGAAACTAACAGAACGTTGTTAATCAACTATAATCCAATATAAAATAAAAAGAGTGACACATTTTTTTTAAAGGAAAATCCCTGCTATATAAAAGTGTTTTTGATGCTTGCTTTATCTTATCCAAGCTGTTAATTTTTCCTTTAATTTCTCTCCTGTTTTTTTTTTTTTTTTTTTTGAAAACTTGACATGATGTACTAGGTCAGAGGGACTCTAGGTCTTCAGTGATGTCATGGTAAGGCATGGAGAAAGGATAAATGTTCTATAACCCTTGATTAGGTTGCATCTTTTAGTAAGCTTGTGACTCCAAGCTGGGAACTTCACAGGTGACTCTCTGTTATCCCACGTTATGTGTCAGGATGATTGGAGGGAGCTAGGGAGAGCTGGAATATTTCTTTTTCTCTATGTGAAAAGTTAGAATGCAAGGAGTTGGGTATCCCCTGTCCTCTAAGTCAATAAGACTAAAGCAAAACACCAATGGGTTAGGCATTGGTGAAAGTTTCCCTTACGGTTAAACTTTGTTAAGAATAACAGATATCAAAAATACTTTGTAAAGGCCACTCTCCTTTCTCTTTCCCACAAGCATGAGGGGATTTTTCTCTGATCTTCACAGTGAGAACTTTGCAGAGCTTAGGTAAAAACTCACAAAAATATGTCCCACTCTCCAACCCCACAGAGTTTTTAACTCATAGATTTGTCCATACCAAACCTCCTATAGATTACATTTTAGTTTTTTTTTTTTTTTTAAACTCCAGTGGTACCCCTGCATCTGACACATTTAGCCTATGGTCCCATGAGGCCCTTTGAGAGTTTTTACAAAATGTGTTCTCATTTTTATTTGAATTATGGAGTGCAGGTCAGTTTATTTCCTGTAAGTGTAATCTTGACAAAGATAGTGGGACACTGTCTTGCTGACTTAGGAAGAATTCAACTAACAGCTCTTGGGAACTGCCCACATGTTGGCACTGAGGTTGAAAAGTACTCACCATGCTCGGAACAAAATCCAGAATGACCAAGTTGTGTGTGTGTGTGTGTGTGTGGTGGGCAGAGGGATGTGTTCTGGAAGAGAGGAAAAGGACACTTAAGTGTTTAGATAGGAAAGACAGGCTAGCTAGGAAAGCGAGAATAAAAGCAGAAGGCAGAATTTGGACCTGTAAAAAAATGGGAAGCTTTCACAGTTTGTGTGCCTGCTCATGATGACCTCACATAAGCACAGAGATTGGATATAAATCTATATTTCCCAACTTTCAAAGCAAGATTCTTTCTACTACTCTCAAAGAATAGTAGTGCTCTCTACTACACCTCAAAACTATTGAATTTAGCTCTTACCCCTTTTTAAAAAATTGTTATCGGAGTATAGTTTGTTGTGTTGGTTTCTTTCCCATATAGGTCATTACAAGATATTGGATATAGTCCCCTGTGTTATACATAGGTTTTTAAATTAGTTATTTATATTATATATTAGTATTTATACATCAGTGCCAATATCCCAATTCCTCCCTCTTCCCATCCTCCATAACCATAAGTTTAATTTCTACATTTGTAACTCTATCTCTCTTTATAGATAAGTTCATCCATATCTTTTTGTGCGATTCCACATATACGTGATATCATTTGATAGTTGCCTTTCTCTATCTGACTGACTTTACTAAGTATAACAGTCTCTCTAGGTGCATCAACTTTGCTGCAAAAGGCATTATTTTGTTCTTTTTATGGTTGAGTAATATTTCATTGCATGTATATGTGTGTGTGTGTGTGTGTGTGTGTGTAACACCTCTTCTATATCTATTCCTCTGTAGATGAACTCTTAGCCCTTTTTAAGAGCAACAAAATTACCTATCAGAATTGCCC
Source organism: Capricornis sumatraensis (assembly GCF_032405125.1). Taxonomy (NCBI): domain Eukaryota; kingdom Metazoa; phylum Chordata; class Mammalia; order Artiodactyla; family Bovidae; genus Capricornis; species Capricornis sumatraensis. The sequence goes on along the minus strand of NC_091071.1, from coordinate 120,008,476 downwards.
ATTTTTCTAAATAAGTGATAGCTTCAGTGTTAGTCAGTGTGGGTTGTATCTATCTATGTATCTAACTATCAAAAATGCCCAGTGTTTTGGGATTCAGAAGTTTCTGGAATACCAGATAGATGCAGGCAAAAGTTGGCTTGCAAATAGGATTGGGTCATGTTGGTGGTAATTACTAGGATTGATGCATTAGGCATGGTTAATAGAGAAAGTCAGGATGAAATATTGGAATGAATGAGATTTGAAGTAAAAGAAACAAAAACAAAAAAAATATATATAACAAGGATTCAAATCCCAGATCCACTGTTTATCAGTTATTTATAGATAACAACAATAAAACAAAATACAAAAATATAAAAGTGAACTGCCCCTATGAGTTTATTTACTATGGATAAAAATATAATTTACTTATACTTTATACCACCATGCACTTATTATAAGTAAAGTATATGTAAAAAACTAGATTTCCTTCTTATGATAATTCTTATATTACAAATCTGAGTTTATAACAGTAACACTTACCTTTTAGCTGGCTATAGACATTGAGTGCAAACAGGAGTCATGATAATCAACTTCCCACGAAGATAGTTTGTCAATATAATCAGAATGTCCTCAGTGATGGGGAGAAATGTTGCTGACTAGGTGTGTGGCACAGTTCTGAGCACTTACAAACTTCTCAGCAAATATTTTTGGTTTAAAACTAGTGAAACACAAATTAAAGATTTAGAGCCAAGGATGATAGACTTTGATAAAGCTGTTAATGAGAGAAAATAGAGTTATTACCCATGCATGGACCAATATTGTCAGATAGAAAAAAATTTTAAAGTCCTATTAATGCTAATCTAACAAGCCAAGGTATGTTTACTTATTAGAAGCCTTTGGCGTGATTTTTCCAATAAGTTCCAGGTTCTCTTCATGAATTTTTAAGGCATGGAATATTCAAAAATAGCACTGAAATAGTTGGGAAGAAAGTTGGAAAGAGTAAAAGTCAGTAATGCTTAAGAAAAGTTAGGAAGAGCAGGCCACAGCAACTTTTTAAAATTAATTGCTGTGAACTTTAGCACATACACAAGATGGTATGAACACATGTGTAACCTAGCAAACTACTCTAAATTAAAGAGACTTTATATAAGTACTTCCATCAAGGAAAAGAGCATCGTCAGCACTCTCAAGACCTCTAACACCACTTCTGAATCACAGCCTCTTTTCCTCTGGAGGTAACTTCATCCTGCCTGGAGTGGAAATCACTTATATACATTGCTTTATAAAATCATCACTTTAGTGTGCATCACAGATAAACTAGATTTGCATATTCTTGAATTTTATATAAATGGAATCATACTGCATGTCTATTTACATATTTTAATCAACATTAACATTTTAAAATATCACTGTGGACTCATAATATAGTTTTTCTTCAAAAAATAATATATACTGCTAATCTCTGTCCACTAATAAGCCCTAAAAATAATGGCCAAGGCAGTAACAATAAACATCCCCTGCACCCAAATAATATAACATTCTACTTAAAGGTGACTGAACAACAATTTAAAGGAACCAAAGCATCTTAGATAAATAGCCAGTTCCAGGTCTGAAGCAATAAATGTACTAGATGGGCCGAGAATGACTTGTTAAATCTCAAAATGAGGATGCTATTAAACAAAATAGGAAGGAAAACAGCTGCAAGACAGTGAGATGAGGAGGATCTTGGTCTTTTGAAATGAATACAGCAATTGATAAGTAATAGATGCATGGATAAATACATGGAAGGGTGCATGGAATGATAAATGGAAGATGGCTAGAAGCTTGGATGGATGAATAGCTGAATGGATATATACTCAAACTGCATTGTAGTCTTTGAGCCTACTCATTCTGTACAGCTTTTAAAGAAGATCTGAGATTTTACTTAGTCCATTATGCTTTCCTTGATTCCATGATTCCTCTGTAGCTCTCATCCTCTGGTCCCTACCTACTTCTCCTGTCTTATCTTTCTCCTGTCTTATCTTTCTCCTGACTTACATTTTATTGGTCAACCACTCAAAACCACTTTTTTAGTTCCCTGTGTATATTTTGCAATTTCTCTTTTTGATGACTCTGCTGAGAATCATACCCACTGTTCTCTAGTCCTGTCTTCTGCCCTAGTTAATTAACTGCCTTTAGTATGCAGACTGCCTCCCCTAGAAAACTTTGCCTTCCTGAAAATTGACATCAAAGTTCCTACCAAAGGGTCTATTTGGTATGAATGAGATTTGAAGTAAATATTCCCTATGTAGGGAATATTTATTTGCTTTTGCCTAGAGAATCCCAGGGACGGGGGAGCCTGGTGGGATGCCGTCTATAGGGTTGTACAGAGTCGGACACGACTGAAGCAACTTAGCAGCATGCTCTATAATTAATAGCACATAGTTTAAAAAAAAAATTAAAATAGGAAACCTTTTGTTACTTCAGTCATATTTAATTGTAGCATATATTTACTTAAAAATTTGTATAAAAGTATATTTCATACATATAACTATTTAAAGCATAATTTATAATTTTTAAATGTTATTATATCTAGGAAGACCCAGAATCTCAGATTAAGAGAACAAAGTCTTGTTTACAAGATGAGAACTACAATCAAGCACTTGAGTTAAGATTAAGCTAATATTTGGCTACAGTTTCTGTACATGAGCCCTAATAGAGGAGAGAAGAGAAGGATAGAGAATCCAGAAGAGACGGATTTATGTACAACTATTTAGTCACCAGAAACCTTCAACTGAAAATAATTATTTTCTGTAGTACAAGGTGAAATAATAGGCTCAAAAATTTGTCCTGAAATGGAGTAAATCAATCACATTTTTGAGCATCTTATGTCCTTAGATTACAATGTTTTTTTTTTTTTCACTGCCCTTAATTTTTAAGCCCAGTGAGAAATCTCAGTTGAACTAGTTCTTTAATCTTTTCTTTTAGAATTTATTATAATTGTTTATACTGAAATTTGTTTTACCTCCTGAAGTGCTAAGATATTGGCTAAGTATATCAATAAAAATTTTATTGCCTTATCTTGTAACCTTTTAAAATAATCGATTAGACAATGAAAATAAAAATGGACATTAATTATATGGATGAAAGTTTTAATACCTCTTCAACTTGTTACATTTTTCTTCTCCAAATGCTTTGAAATTGCTTAGAACAATTTGATAATACCAATAATAAATTTGGGTAATTATGTTGAGTAAATATAAAATGACAATCTAAGAGAATTTATATCAGACCATTTTTCTGCACTTAGTGAGATGGGAAATTTAATACAGAAACCCATAAATTATACCCAGATGAAATAAATATTTGATGTTATCACCAGTGATTTATTGAAATTTCAAAAGAAAAATAGAAAAATTACTTGAATATATTCAAAAGATGCTTTTTTAAATATTATATTTTTGAAAGATATAACTCATGAATTGTTTTACCTGTTTTCTATGCCCTTCTTTATATCTTTTACTTACTTATATAAATATAAATGGTATATATGATATTATATATATGTTAAAGAACTTAGCTTGCCAATTCAGGAGACGTTAGAGATGTGGATTCAATCCTTCAATCCCTGCATCAGGAAGACCCCCTGGAGGAGGGCATGGCAACCTACTCCAGTATTCTTGCCTGGAAAATCCCCATGGAAAGATGAGCCTGGCAGGCTACAGCACATAGTGCTGCAATGTCAGACACAACTGAGGTGACTTAGCATGCATGAATGTACATATATGTAAATATATATATATATATGTTTTTTCTTTTCTTAACTATTTTATTACAACTTTTGCATTCATGGTACAGAAGTGTGTATAAACTGATTGATCAGGAAGTTTTGATTAGTGTCATAATTGTCTCTTTTAATTGTTTAGCTACCTTGAAAGAAAAATTAAGTTCTAGAACTAAGTGCCATACTTTATTTACAAATTAAAACAAGAAAAAAAGATTTATATGCTCCTTGGAGAGCTTTGTATTAAAATCAGATAGATTGGAGTTTAACATAATTGAGAAAGTTAGAGAACATTTTGAGGCTTAAGTTTTCCCATTTATAATATTAAAATGTATTAACACCTATTTTAGAGTAGCATCATTGTAAGATTAAGCAGACTGTTTTGTCCTTTACCAGATTGTGAAGTAATATTTCGGATAATATTACCAAACACAGATGGTGTGGAATCTTATCATTCTTGACTGCTGGAAACCAATTTTGGACTAGATTCCACAACATCAGATATTTCTGGATATACCCTGGAAATAGTCATAAATTAAATCTATTATTGTTTACATCTTGACCATCTATTTAGCTCTGAGGACCAATCTCTTTCCTCTTGGCAGATTGCTTTGTTGTGATCACCTGATAATCTCTGAGTTCTTGGATTGAACTGCCCCTCAGATTTTTTTTTCCCCCATGCTGTTTTCAAGCTGGGATGAATACTGTTTGCTTTTGTCCCCCTAGAATACCAGCTGAGATCATGGTGGACCTTTTAATAAAGACTCAGAGATAATGAAAAGTGAAAGTGGCTCAGTCATGTTCCACTCTTTGCAACCTCATGGACTATACAGTCCATAGAATTCTCCAGGTCAGAATACTGGCGTGGGTAGCCATTCCCTTCTTCAGGGGATCTTCCCAACCAGGAATCGAAGCTGAGTTTCCTGCACTGCAGGTGGATTCTTTACCAGCTGAGCCACAAGAGGAGGCCAATGAAAGGAAAATCTACAGTTTATAAGGAAAACCTACAGCTCATAATTAGGCTTCATGTGTCTCATTAACCATAGGCCTGGGCACAACATCATGTGTGTAATTATACAGCAATCTTTCAACTTGCAGGATTAAGTTTTATGAAGCATCTGTTAGGCACTGTTACAGATGTTGGAGGTACACATGTAAAGAAAGGTAAAAATAGACAAAAATGATGGATAAAATGAATAAATAAATAGGTATAATGTAATAAATATTACTTAAAATAGGTTGTGTTCATGTAGTTTGAGAGTTTCTGGGTAGGGTGCTGTAATTTTAAATGGGATGCTCTTGGTTTGACTCATTGAAATATGACATTTGAGTGAAGACAGAAAAAGATAAGAAATTTAATTGTGGAAAATGGAAGGAGAGCTAGACGTGGAGTAGGAGGACTCTGAGCTCACCTCCCTCAATGAACACATCAAAAATACATGCACATGTGTAAATTGTCACTGAAAAACGAGGCTTACAGAAAGGCTCTTCTACAACCAGGGCTGTAAAGAAAGATCCACCTGGAGTCTGATAGGAAGATAGAAGTGAAACAGATGGGGAACTTAGCAGGGGACACAGAAGGGAAGGGAAATACTATAAACTCAGAGACCCATTCTGAGGAGTGAGGGGATCGAGCCACATATTTAGCATCCCAGTCCTGAAGCCTGACCAGGAAGATGAATCCTTTAGCTGTTTTGAATATGAGTGAGACTTACCCAAGGGCTATAGGAAACCAAGATTCTGCTCATAAAGAGCACAGGCAAATACTTGCTTAATCCTGGGAACAAGGTGGGAGAAATGGATTGAAAAAACTGCCTGGGGTTCTAGCCAATTTCCCCAGCCCACATCAGGCAACTGCTCCAGGCTCCAGTGATCCAGCACAGTCTCCACCAGGGTGAAGGGTAACACTATTAGGGGAGGAAAGTGTGCCCATGAGGGTCGAAGGAAAGGGACCAAGTTCACCCCTGATTCTACATCTGAACAGAGCAAGGATGGCAATTGACAGTAGGCATGTGAAAATGGAGGATTGGAGCTGCCTGGAGCTCTGACTGTTGTGCCAGTACACTCCCAGTACATGTCCCAGCCTGCACTGGGTGCTTGCTCCAGTCCTCCTTGCTTAGTGCTGCCCTACACTGGAGCTAACATGCTATTGTTAGCAGGCGATGCACACTCGGGAAGAGGAGTCTACTGGGACATGGCACATGACTGAACAAGATGAGAGTGGCCATTCTTGGTGAGCACACTGAGGATGATCATTCTTGTTGAGCACATTGAGGCAGTAAATTGGAAAATGCCTGGGGTCCTGGCTGGATTGCTGAGATCTAGCATGTACCCCTGCCTGCACGAGGCACCCATTCCAGCACCTTGTGCTCTAAAACTGCTGTTCACTAGGGCAGAAACACTTCTGTTGCCAAGGAGAACATACATTTACAGGAAATGGAACCAGCTAGGACCTGACCTCCCCAATAGAATAGTGACAGCCAGTGAACATAGAAGAAAACCCAGCTCACATCCGGCTCCGATAAAAAAAAAAAATTAAAAAAAAAAATCTGATTTTTAAAATGGACAAAAGACTTGAATAGACATTTTTCCAAAGAAGACATACACATGGTCAACAGGCACAAGAAAAGATGTTTAACATCACTAATTGTCTGGGAAATTCAAATCGAAATTACAATGTGATATATCACCTTACACCTGCCAGAATAGCTATTATCAAAAAGACTACAAATAGCAAATGTTGACAAGGATATGGAGGAAAGGAAGCCCTTTGTATACTGCTTGTAGGAATGTAAACTCATGCAGCTATTATAGACCATAGTATGGAAATTCCTCAAAAAACTACTGGGAGAACTGCAATGTGATCCTGTAGTTCCAATCTTGGCTACATATGAATAAAAATTCTAGTTCAAAAAAATATATACACTTCAATATTCAAAGCAACATTATTGTAATAGCCAATATTTAGAGGCAACATAAGTGTCCATTATACATGAATGGATTAAAAAGATGTCACAAATATATATATATGATATACATAACATATATATATATATTATATATAGATTCATAAATTTAGAGATCAGACTAGTGGTTAGCAATGTGAAGAGAGAAGTGGAGAGGGCTAAAATAAGGATATGGAATTAATAGATACAATCTACTATGTATAAAATAGATAAAATATATTTTATAGCACAGGGAAATAAATATAGCCACTATTTTTTTATTAAGTTTAAATGGGGTAAAAATATTAAATCACTACTATGCTGTACACCCAAAACTAATTAAACTGATTAATACAATATTATATTTAAAAATTTAAATATTTACTAAACTAATAACTGTATAGGTTAATTGAGACATGTTTCTATACAGAGGAAACAGGCAGTGTAAAGGTTTTGATGCAAGATCTTTCTGGCCTTATTTTTTTTAATTGTGATAAAATATAGCTATCTTAAAATTGACTTTTAAATATTTAAAGTGTATAGATCAGTGCAAGCATCACCAACTTCCAGTCCAGAACACTTTTTTATCTTTTCAAACTTAAATTCTTCATCTGTTATACAATAATGCTCCATTTTTCCCTCTACTCAGCCTGGCCAATCACAATTCTACTTTCTGTCTTTATGAATTTGACCTTAGGTACATCATATTAATGGAATCATGCAATATATACCCTTTTGTGATATATTTCATTTAGAATGTCTTCCAGAGTTATCCATATTGTTATATGTCAGATTTTTTTTCCTCGTTAAGATTGAAAAATGTTCCATTGTACATACTTTTTGCATTTTGTTTAGTTATTCATTCATCAGTGTCTCCTTGAATTGCTTCCAACTTTTAGTCGTTGTGAATAATTTTGTTAAAAACACAGAGGTACAAACATCTCTTTGCATTTCTGCTTTCACTTCCTTTGGTGTATACCCAGAGATGCAATTGCTGGATCATACAGTAATACTATTATTATACTATTTATTTATTTATTTATTTTTTTGAGGAACCACCATGGCGTTTTCCATAGCAGTTGCACCATCTTCTGTTCTTACCAGCAATACACAAGAGTTACAAATTTTGCACATTCTTACTAATGCTTGCTTTTTTTAAAATTTGGTTTTGGCTTTTAAAAATAGTCATCCTACTGGGTATGAAGTTTCTCTTTATGGTTTTCATTTGTGTTTCCCTAATGTTTAGTGAAGCTGAACATTTTTTTTTAATGTATTCATTGGACATTAGCTTATCTTCTTTGGAGAAGTACTTGGTCAATGAATTTTTAAGCAAAATAGGTCGTTTAAAAATAGGTTGTTTGATGCCTGTTTTTGAATTAGAGATATTCTCTCTATATATGGATTTTAACTTTTTAACAGATATATGATTTACAAGTATTTTTCTCATCCTACATTTTCCTTTTCACTTTACTGATAATATCTTCTGATGCACAAAAATTTTTGTTTGTTTGTTGTTTTTTAATTTTGGTATAACTTGATTTATCTATTTTATTTTTCATTGCTTATACTTTTGGTGTTAAACTCAAGAAATCAAATGTTGTGGATCTTTGCCTTATGTGTTCTTCTAAGTGTCTTATAGAAATCTCTTATGTTTTTGTCTTATGTCCATTTTGAGTTAATTTTCACATGTGGTGAAGATAAAGATCTGACTTCATTCTTTTGCCTATTTAACATCCAGTTTCTCTATATCATTTGCTGAAAAGATCATCTATTCCACTTTGAATGATTGTGGCAATATTGTTGAAAATCATGTAACCATTTATAAAAGGATTCATTTCTAAGCTATTTATTCTATTCCATTGATTTATATGTATCCCATTATACCAGTACCACTTTGTTTTCCTATAGCTTTGAGGTTAAGTTTTAAAATCAGGAACTTCTAGACTTCAAAGTTATTCTTCTTTAAATTATTTTTAGCTACTTGTGGGACCTTGATATTACACATACATTTGAGAAATTTCCTATTTCTAGCTTTTGAAATATTAATAGGGATTAGATTGAATTTTTAGGTCACTTTTGTAGCCTCTACACCTTAATATAAAAATTTTTAACATATTAAAAAAATATTTCCACTTATTTGTATTATCTTTATTTTAGCAACATTTAAGTTTTTATCTTCGTAGTTTGTTTTATACTTTTTGATGTTATTGTGCATTTAATTATTTTCAGATTTTCCTTTTCATATTGTTTATGTTTAGTGCACAGAAATACAACTGATTTTGCATGTTAACTTTTATACAATGAAAATTTGATGAATTTATTAACTCGAATAATTTGTCTTTTTAAGTTGAACCTTTAAGTTTCTCTACATTTAAGGCTTGCTGTGCTGCGATTCATGGGGTCGCAAAGAGTCGGACATGACTGAGCGAGTGAACTGAATTGAACTGAACATTTAAGATCATATCATGTGTTAACAGAGATATTTCACATGTTCCTTTACAATTTCATTGCTTTTTCTTTTTTTTTTTTTTCTTGCTTAATTGCTTGGGTAAGGAATTTTAGTACTATGCTAATTGAAAGTGGTGAAGGTGTGCATCCTTGCCTTTTTCCTGATATTAAAGGAATAGCTTTGTCTTTCACCACTGAGTATGATATTAGCTGTAGGTTCTTATGTGGACGTTATTATGTACAGGCAGTTCCATATGGAGTTTTTTTTTAATCATAAAAGGCTGTTAAATTCAGTAAAAGGAGTTTTCTTTATCAGTTGAAATAATCACGTTTTTCCTTCATTTCATTAATGTAATGTATGGCTTTGATTTTTGTATGTTCAACTATCTTTGACTTCTAAAAACAAATTCCATTTGTGCAGTGTGTGATGCTTTTAAAATGTTGTTGAATTTGGTTGCTAGTATTTTTGGAGAAATTTCTGTATCAAAATCAATATTGGTCTGTAATTTTCTTTCCTTGTAGTGTCTGTGTTTGGCTTTGATATTTGAATAGTATTAGCATCATAGGGAGAAGGAAATGGCAGCCCACTCCAGTGTTCTTGCCTGGAGAGTCCCAGGGATGGGGGAGCCTGGTGGGCTGCCGTCTATGGGGTTGCACAGAGTCGGACTCGACTAAAGTGACTTAGCAGCAGCAGCAGCAGCAGCAGCAGCATCATAGAATGTGTCTGAAAATATTCCCTCCTCTATGATTTTTTGGATGAGTTTTAGGACTGGTGTTAATTCTTTATATGTTTAGTGAAGTCACTAGCATCTGATATTGGTTATTCTTTGTTTTGTTATTGTAAATCATCAATTCAGTATAATAACCAGTTATAGATCTATTAATATTCTCTATTTCTTTTTAATTCTGTCTTAGAGGGTTGTGGGAATTTAGGAATTTATCAATTTCATTGAGGTTATAGAATTTATGACATATAATTGTTAATAATGCTTTCCTATAATCTTTTTATTCTGTAAAATTGGTAATAATGTCCCATCCTTCATTTCTGATGTTTTTTTTCTTGAATATTCTCTGACAGTTTAGGTATAGGTCTGTTAATTTTATTGATTTTCAAATAACCAGTTTGATTTTGTTTTGTTTTATTATTCTTTGTTTTATATTATCTATTATCTTTATATCTTTCTTCTTTCTTCAGTTCAGTTCAGTCTAGTTGCTCAGTCGTGTCTGACTCTTTGCGACCCCATGAATCACAGCACGCTAGGTCTCCCTATCCATCACCAAATCCCGGAGTTCACTCAGACTTGCGTCCATCGAGTCAGTGATGCCATCCAGCCATCTCATCCTCTGTCGTCCCCTTCTCCTCCTGCCCCCAATCCCTCCCAGAATCAAAGTCCTTTCCAATGAGTCAACACTTCCCATCAGGTGGCCAAAGTACTGGAGTTTCAGCTTTTGCATCATTCTTTCCAAAGAAATCCCAGGGCTGATCTCCTTCAGAATGGACTGGTTGGATCTCCTTGCAGTCCAAGGGACTCTCAAGAGTCTTCTCCAACACCACAGTTTAAAAGCATCAATTCTTCGGCGCTCAGCTTTCTTCACAGTCCAATTCTCACATCCATACATGACCACTGGAAAAATCACAGCCTTGACTAGTCAGACCTTTGTTGGCAAAGTAATGTCTCTGCTTTTTAATACGCTATCTAGGTTGGTCATAACTTTTCTTCCAAGGAGTAAGGGTCTTTTAATTTCATGGTTGAAGTCACCATCTGCAGTGATTTTGGAGCCCCCCAAAATAAAGTCTGACACTGTTTTCACTGTTTCCCCATCTATTTCCCATGAAGTGATGGGACCAGATGCCATGATCTTCGTTTTCCTAATGTTGAGCTTTAAGCTAACTTTTTCACTCTCCTCTTTCACTTTCATCAAGAGGCCTTTTAGTTCCTCTTCACTTTCTGCCATAAGGGTGGTGTCATCTGCATATCTGAGGTTATGGATATTTCTCCCAGCAATCTTGATTCCAGCTTGTGCTTCTTCCAACCCAGCATTTCTCATGATGTACTCTGCATATAAGTAAATAAGCAGGCTGACAATATACTGCCTTGACATACTCCTTTTCCTATTTGTAACCAGTCTGTTGTTCCATGTCCAGTTCTAACTGTTGCTTCCTGACCTGCATACAGGTTTCTCAAGAGGCAGGGTAGGTGGTCTGGTGTTCCCTTCTCTTTCAGAATTTTCCACAGTTTATTGTGATCCACACAGTCAAAGGCTTTGGAATAGTCAAGAAAGCAGAAATAGATGTTTTTCTGGAACTCTTTTGCTTTTTCAATGATCCAGCGGATGCTGGCAATTTGATCTCTGATTCCTCTGCCTTTTCTAAAACCAGCCTGAACATCTGGAAGTTCACGATTCATGTATTGCTGGAGCCTGGCTTGGAGAATTTTGAGCATTTACTAGTGTGTGAGAAGAGTGCAATCTTAATTTCTATTCTTTTTTCTTTCCACTAAGTTTAGTTTTAATTTTTTTTTTTTAGGTGTGAAGATAGGTTTTGAGTTAGGTCACATGTCTTCCTCTTTTTTTAATATAAACAACTATAGTTACAAATTTTCCACTGAAAACTGTCTTTACTGAATCCCATTAGTTTTGAGATGCTATGTTTTCACTTTTATTTGTAAAGACATTTAAAAAAAATATGGTTTCTTCTTTAACCCATTGTTTGCTTCAACATATTGCTTATTTCCACATATTTGTGTTTCCCAACTTTTCTTCTGCTATTGATTTCTAGCTTTATTCCATCTTGATTTGACAAGTTACTTTGTATAACTTCAATCTTTACAAATTTATTACTATTTGCCTTATGATCTAAAATAAGGTGTATACTGGGTAATATCCCTTGTTTACTTGAAAAAATACATATTTTGCTTTTGTTGGGTCAAATGTAATTTCTTCCTTCTGTGTATTTGTAAGTCTGAAGTTCTTTTTTGGTTTTCACAATCCATGCCCACTGCTTCCAACAGCTTTTGGCCACCTGGGCTTTGAGGTAGGTAATAAATTCAGAGACAAATCACCCAGGCAGCCTACACACAGTATAAAGTTGCAAATTCCATCTGCTCTACTCTAGGTAGTTCATGGATCCCACATTAGTGTATTGGTCACACTATGCACTAGAAATATCCATCAAACAACAACAGAAACCTACCAAATAAACCGACTTATTTGTGATAGCTAAAACATATACGAAATTATGCACCCTATTGAACTATATTACTCTTCTTGGTCAGCAATACACAAAGAGACTTACTTTATGTTTTTCCTCAATAACAATTTGGAGGTGAGTACATATTTGACATTTTTGCCACTTAAAGATCAATTTCAAGTTTGCCCAACCCTAAATAAAGGAAAATTTAAATTTAGTTGTATTGCTTACTAGATAGAAACTGCTGATTGCTCTTATGTAATATTTTGCCCTCTATCATAATCTAATGATATATATTTTATTTAATATTTAAGGTCTTACTTTCAGGCTAGTTACCTTTATACAATGATTAGCAACACTATTTGGAATGTATATAACATGCTGTTTGTGGTAATAAGAGATACTTGTTTGAATTATATGATGATTATATTAACATTTTGCTTTGTTTTTAAGTGAGAAGTCTGTTTGTTGAGTGAAATTTAGGAAAATAGAAATGACTAATTTTTAAAAGAATAATTATGCAATAAGAGGGGACTTCTTTTGTTATAAAGGATATCATCAGTATAATTGAATAAACTTGGATTAAGTCTGAGAAAATAAAATAAAGAAATGCAAAATAACATATGTGCTTTAATCTTCAGTATATGGTGAAAATTTCTATATGTTCTTGGGGATGGTTTACTCTGGGGAATTCTTTTTAAGCTGAGATTTTAAATAAAAGGCATGAGGGATCAGGAATATATAGGAAGCTCTGCAGAGCAGTCTGGGAATCGGAGGATAATATAACCAACAAACATAGATCTAGAAGAAAACTCTAGGCAACGGAAGCCCAGCCAATCCTTTATGATCTGAAAAACAGAATGCAACTAGAGAAAGAATGACAAACCAAAAGACCTGTAAACACTGTGGGGTGAAGGAGAAAAAAGGGCAGGTGTCAACAGTCCTATATTGGACAGGAGGAAGAGGAATACAGGGATCAAGTCAACAGAAACACATGGTGGATTTCTGAGCCAGAGTTTTCCTTCTTAGTCTTATATGTGAACCAGATCTATGTTAACTTAGGTGGTCCGAAGAGCATAGGCAGACTCAGGGACTATGAAGCAGTTCCCATGAAGACATAGAGCTTAGAGTTGGGAAAAATCCTGAAGCCATAAGCAGACACCTAAGTTTAATTGTGACTTACTTTCCTCAGGTCTCTACATCTTGTTTCCTACCTCTTCTAGAATGATTTTTTTTTTTTATTAAATTTTAAAATCTTTAATTCTTACATGTGTTCCCAAACATGAAACCCCCTCCCACCTCCCTCCCCATAACATCTCTGTGGGTGATCCCCATGCACCAGCCCCAAGCATGCTGTATCCTGCGTCAGACATAGACTGGCGATTCAATTCTTACATGATAGTATACATGATAGAATGCCATTCTCCCAAATCATCCCGCCCTCTCCCTCTCTCTCTGAGTCCAAAAGTCCGTTATACACAGCTGTGTCTTTTTTCCTGTCTTGCATACAGGGTCGTCATTGCCATCTTTCTAAATTCCATATATATGTGTTAGTATACTGTATTGGTGTTTTTCTTTCTGGCTTACTTCACTCTGTATAATCGGCTCCAGTTTCATCCATCTCATCAGAACTGATTCAAATGAATTCTTTTTAACAGCTGAGTAATACTCCATTGTGTACATGTACCAAAGCTTTCTTATCCATTCATCTGCTGATGGACATCTAGGTTGTTTCCATGTCCTGGCTATTATAAACAGTGCTGCGATGATTTTTAAAATTGGTTCTCTACTATTTAAGGATAAAAGATACTTTGCTATTTGTAAGCTGGCTCTTGAATAAAATAAAGCTTCAAATTTGGCAGTATTACCATCATATAGAAAGTGAATGGATGCAAAATATTGTAAGCCATATATTTTCATGGTATGTGTGTATTTAAAAGCTTAGATCTAATCTTCCAAAGAAGTAAAACTAAAGTGTTCACCTTGATTTAGGTTTGATTAATTGTCTCCAGTCTTTCATTTAGAGAATATTTTACTATTGATCTGACAAAGTATTTGTGCTCTTTAAGTGTTTTGTGGGGAAAAACAAGACAATTTAGCAGGATATGTTGCAACCACCTCTAAAATTGGTTGCCAAATTGCCTTGCTAACAGCATAAAAGTTTGAAATAAAAGAAATTCAGAAGTCTGTGATAAATGAAAAACTCTCACATATGATATGAATCACATGGAAGCAATGTGAAATTTTTGTAACACTGCTTTCATCCAGTTTACAGTATGTTTAAATAGATTTCTACTCCTCTAATCAGTGTTCTTTTTTCAATTTTTGATTCTTTCTAATTCCACAGTGGTTATCTTGTGCATGATTTTATGTCATTTTTTTTCGTATTTTGCATAAATGCTTGGTGATTAAAAAAATAAAAACATTATAATGTTAATGATGTCATTATATATTCACATTTACAATTCTCAGTGTCTACTATCTTAGTGCTTTTTGGCAAATTACTTTTATAGGCTTAAATGCATTTTAAAAGCTTTGTATTTGCATGTAGTGTAAACAACTTCATTTTTAAAGAATTTGGATGTGAATATTCAATGCTCTTTTTATAAAAAGATTCTTTTTTTTCTGGTTAAAATGTTTCTATTTAAAGTGTTATTATTATTCCCATACTCGAGTTTTGGTGGGGATTAATTTTTTTCTTTTATAATCATAGCCATGGTAGTAACACTTGTTATTATTTAGCATGTCATAGTATATAAAAATAATTTCATATTATTTATAAACTTCTTTTATCCATACCAGATGAGAATCAAGAAAGATTGTGGCATGTTGGTATGTTTATCATTGACTAATACAGAAGGCTCACACTTGTTCTGTCTTTCATTAAATATATATAAAATGTATATGCATATGTATGTGGTATAGAATATAAACAAATATAAATATACATATATATAGACTCAGATAATTCATATCTCTATATCTTGCATAATGACAGGGCAATCTCATTTGATCTTGTTCCAATTAATTCTGTACCTTAAAGTCTTTGTCTTGACCAAACTTAGATCAAGAAAGACATTTTAAGATATTATCCAGCTCAATTTTTCAGCTACCAGAAAACAATGATCAAGCTTTCTCTTCATTTCTTTCAAATTCAAATAGCTTATGATTCAGTATTTTCTTTCCACATTTTTTTTAAGTCAGATACTGGATAACTTAATCAGTATCTTATTTAGGTCAAAGCATCTCTATCAATGAATAAAAGTCCACTAGCAATGTCTTCATGAGTGTTAATGGTTTGTTGGTGGTCCTTGTGGCTTTTGTAGGTAACATTTTTCTCAATTGTGTTTCAGAATATGAATCAGATCTTTTAAAATTTACAGTACTTCCTTGGTATGTGTATCACTCAGAATTCTGGTTCAGTTGACTTTTAAGAGACCACAAATAGACATAGCAGGAAAAAGAAAAAAAAAGTCTTAGTGATAGACTTCAGAAGTAATTAATTCAGATACCAAAAGAAATGTCAACAGAATCCAATCTCTCTCTGTCTCTCTCCCTTTCTCTATTAGCCCCATGTTCTCTGTGTTTACTTTACTTTTAGCTAAATTATCCCTTTGTGACAGAAAAACCACCACAGTTCAACAGAGCTTCTCATCTTCAAAAGCAAATATAGCAACAAAAATGCAAATTTTCGTTATCCACAAAAGTCAGATGAAATGTCTTTACCTGACTCCAATTAGTCTAAAGTGGAGCATATCATCACTTTTGCCCAATTACAATGGCCTGGAAAGTGAGATATACTAATTGGCTTAGGCCAACCAGGGTCTGTACCTGTAGATGGGGAATGATCTGTTTACCCCAACTCTGGCTTGAGAGAAGAAAACTTTAAAGTAACAAATGCTCTCTCTAATCAGATATTTTTCTTTCTCTTTTAAACTAATATTTGACATTGATAATAAACAAAGTATTAATTTGCTGACACATACTTTCAAAGAGAATTCTAATGAAAGATGAAATCATAGAAAACATAGGACCTACCATGAAACTATGCCAGAAATGATTTACCTTCTTGCTTGCTTCTCTATTGTGCTGCGTTGTCTCTTCAAAGAAGATTCTAGGTCATGAGATCAATTTTCCAATCTCCTTGCAATTAGGCTTGGCCCTGTAAATAGTTCTCAGTTATGGAATGTAGGACAAGTTATATGTACTACTATCATCTTGGGGTTTTTAAGAGTTTGTGTTGTCTCTACACTCTATTTCTTAATCTGCCATCTGGATGTGAAAAATTCAGGCACTTAAAGATTTAGAAGCTATAAAATGGAGGCAACCTGGGTCCTGGAATCACCATATGGTGGTAAGCCACCCCAACCACAAACATCTACAATGGGCTATTACATAAGGGATAAATAAACTTCTGAAAATTAGGGATTTAATTATTGACTACCTGCTGGTACTCTAATTAACACCAAATCAAATTAATATGAAATAATTTCTATACCAGCTATTTCTAAATATTACTGTTCATTCTATTATTAATACATTGCTGGGAGAATGAACAAATAGACGGACCTTAATTCTTTGTGTAATGATTTTTTTCTTTTGAAATGCAAATTAATCCAACCTTTAAAACTAAGTTCCTGGAGAATAAAAATATAACTTTCATTTTATCATGCATTCCATCATAAAGAGAAATTACTATTTAGAATAATTATCTCAGCATTCTACCCACGAGTAGCTTAAAACTGTATTCACTCAATTTAAAGGAAATTCCAGACAGATGGCAGATGCCTAGAGGTGAAAGGATTTGGATATGTGCAGGGAATTGTGAATGGTTATGACTCAGGATATCTTGAGCCTAGAATATTAAGGGGGAATTAGAGAATGATGCTGGAAAGCTGACTCTGAAGGCCAACATAAGGAGTTCAGATAGACCCTAAAGAGAGTAAAGGTGCTGAAGGATTTGAAACACAGAATCTAGATTTTGTTTTAGAAGGATCACTCTGGATTTCAAGAAAAAGATAGCTAAGCAAGTACTTTCCTCTCTGAAATCAAATGAAAATAAAATGAATGAGAAACAGAAAATGCCATAAGAACTATGAAAAACTACCCAACTGCAAACCATAATCTGTAAGGTTCTGCCAGCTTAGTAACAATAAGTCAAGGAAGGAAGCTTGAAACGAACAAAAAAAAAATCTTTCCACAGAGGCATTAACAACACAGGTCTCCAAAAGTTGTAGGCTAATAAGGAGTCCATGGTTAACAGGTTCTGGATGAGTGGAAATTTTTCCAGAGTATTCCAAAGCTCTCTTTTGATATGGCAAAGGAGCATGGAAGGTACAGCTGAATAAAGAAACAGGTAGACACTGCATTTTAGCAATAAAGTTTCCAGAATGAAGGATAAAAAACACTTCTTCAGTTGAGTATTTTATTTTGCTAAAGAGAAACAAATAATAAATGGTCTCATAATAACACATAAGGTATTATTTCTGCTTTCCCTGGAAGCTCAGCTGGTAAAGAGTCACCCTGCAATGCGGGAGTCGGGAAGATCAATTGCTGGATCAGGAAGATTTTCTGACAAAGGATAGGCTACCCACTCCAGTATTCTTGGGCTTCCCTGATGACTCAGCTAGTAAAGAATCCACATTTCTACTTAAGTAATTTCCTGCTGGCCCAGAAAGGGACCAGGTTCATGGGGTTGACTCTTATTGACAGGGTTCAGTGACAATAGAACAGAATCCAATGGTCTCTAGGTTGAATTCACTCTTGCTCTCTTTTCTTCACTGTCATCAAATGAGTGACCCATAAAAGACACTCAAAATACATAATAAACACAGATATGTCAGCATGTGACCCATCTAAAACTTTGCAAAAATTGGAGATTGACCAAAAAAAAAAGAAAGAAAGAAAAGAAACAGACAAGGTAAATTATAAATCAAGTCAAATTATAATATTACTTTATCAAATCTGCCTGTAATAAAAGAATTGTTTTGAGAGAGGCCATTCTGGTGACAAAAAGCACAATTTTGAGAGAGTTGAAATCATCTGGACCCACACTAAATTAGAATGCCAATAGTAAAAATGGATATAACAGCACATATCACTGTAGTCTGCCTTTGTTTTTCAGGTATTCATATATTATATATGTCTTAGATTCACATCTGCCATGAGCTCAAGCTCAAGTTTTGAAGGATAAAATAAGAATAAAGAAAACTCAACCCTTTGCTTGGGCAGAATTTGATTTCTATTAGGCAGCTTAAAAATATGGACTAAAGAGAATTTAGAATCTTTATAAATATTGGAAATTTTCTGATAAGACAGTCTGACTTGAAACAAGAATGAGCAAAAATTCCCTGACTCATCCTTTTCCAGATGCCCTGAACACGTAATGAGGATTTTTAATGAAAGATGCCCACTGCATAAATACTTCACAGCTTTCTTAGGGTTGATTCTCTTGCTTGTGGGTTTATTTAAGATTACAAACATTTTGGTCCATAATTTTCTGAATATATTTGAAAGAAAGAAAAATACCTTTTAGTTGTTGTTAGCTGCTAACTGTTTTACCTCCCTCCAACTAAACACTTCTAGGGTGGTCCACCTATATTTCCTTCATCAAAATAATTTCACAATTCAGAAATTGCCGCGGTCCAGCCCCGGTGAATCCAGGGTGATTTGAAGGGAAGATGGATAGGTGAGGAAAACTTATTTATTTAGAAATATAAGATTAGATTAGGAAGAAATAGTATAGTAGGAAATTTAGGTGGAGAAAAAGATGCTGAATAACTTGGTTTATGGGGAAAACCAATAAAACCTTGAGACAAGAAGTTTGCACCATCTACGTTAGGCCACCGACGCCCACTTGAATATCGAAGGGTGCCCCGCCTTAGGCACCCTTTCATGTCTATCTTAGAAGCCAGGGCAAGTAAGTAGATGTGGTGAGCCTCCCCACTCCAGATGGGAATTCAGACAGAAAAAGAGAGAAAAGAAAGACATGGGGAAGCCCAGCATCGGTGTAAGACTCCAAGGACTCCACTTTCAAAATCAGCTTATATACCCCAAGTTGTACATAAAGAAATAATGGAATATGCAGAGTTATGCAGGGGCAGCAGTCCTGACCCTCATTGAGACCAGGCTTTCTTTTTGCATATCTTCCCATATACAAAAGGTCTCAGGTGGTTTACATTATCTTCTGGCCAAGAGGCCTGTTAACATTTTTATGGCTCTCTTCCTGGATAATTGTTTATCAACCAGAAAACTCCTTTTCCCTAGAAGTGTTTTTTCTTTACTCTGCATCACCCTCAAAGTACTAAATAAAGTTACATTCATGTAGAACAAAGGTGCAGTGGGTTATAACAAAGAAAGTACTTAACTCAAAGATCTAATGTTGTTAATACCAGGTCTACTACCTGTTTTTCTATATATCAACTATATCTACAAATAAAAGATATGAAAATTTGGCAGCAAGTATTGGCTCAACAAATGAAATCTTTAATCAGTCTTATTCTAATGATTTTGACTCCTCGGAAGCCCCTACATTCCTAGGATGTTTTAAGCTTCCTGTGCCTTCCGTGGTCAGGAGGCCAAAAACAATCACATGCACAGCTGTATGAGTCCTGCAGGCAGGCTAGAAAGTCATCAGAGGGGTTTTTGGATTGAAACACCCTTTCAAATGCAGAAGACTAGAGCCCTGAGTTAACTTTTTCCAGAGTGTGTTAGAAGAGTGGAAAAGTACAAGGCAGGCAGATTCTTATTTTTGGGGTGCATGCTCAGGAAATACCAGGGAGAAAGCCTGAGGCTTGACTCACCTTGCCAATCAGGCCTCTGCCTCATGACCTTGTCACGGGTGGGATTCCTCACGCTGGCTCCCAGCAAGAAATTTTTAATAGTTTATGAAGGAACATTATATTACTTATTTTATGACAAGTCAATAAGGTCTGCAGCAGCATCTTGTATTAGTATTAGCTAATATTTCTCCAGCAAAACAAAGTAACATGCATTTCTGGGAAAATTAATAAGTACTAAAAATAACTTGGATCATTTCAGATCAGGTGTCATATCAAGTGAGTTTAGAGGGAAAGTTTTCCAGTTTTTTAAAAGTATTGGTTTTGATTTTGTACACATGAATAGGAAAGGTGTTATAAATCTGTTTTTCTATAAATCTAACAAGGCTATGGTTTTTCCAGTAGTCATGTATGGATGTGAGAGTTGGACTGTGAAGAAGGCTGAGTGCCGATGAATTGATGCTTTTGAACTGTGGTGTTGGAGAAGACTCTTGAGAGTCCCTTGGACTGCAAGGAGATCCAACCACTCCATTCTGAAGGAGATCAACCCTGGGATTTCTTTGGAAGGAATGATGCTAAAACTGAAACTCCAATACTTTGGCCACCTCATGGGAAGAGTTGACTCATTGGAAAAGACTTTGATGCTGGGAGGGATTGGGGGCAGGAGGAGAAGGGGCCGACCGAGGATGAGATGGCTGGATGGAATCACTGACTCAATGAATGCGAGTCTGAGTGAACTCCGGGAGTTGGTGATGGACAGGGAGGCCTGGCATGCTGCAATTCATGGGGTCGCAAAGAGTTGGACATGACTGAGCGACTGAACTGAACTGAACAGGGTCATGCCACTCCTCTGTTTCTAATACTTTAAGAGCTGCCCAATTACTACTAGATAAACAGCAAAACTCCTCAAATGGTACACAACATTATCTGTCCTCTTCTTCCGTTTTACTGAGCCAGAATTATCCTTGACTAATTCTTGCTTTGAAGTTTATATTCTAGCATTAAGAAGCCCCTTTTATTTTCTTACATAAATTGATCCCTTATATTTACAAGAAAATATACCTTTTGTCATTTATTTTCTTTATCTGTATGGCCAATTCTATGTCTCATTTTTCTTATGCCTACATAACTTTTTCAATGAGTATATATATTTCAGATTCTTTCCCCTTATAGTTTATAACAAAATATTAAATACAGTTCCCTGTAAGTCTAGGCAGTAGGTCCTTGTTTGTTATCTGCTTTATATAATACTGTGTACATGTTAACCCTAAATTCCTAATTTACTCATTCCTTCTTTCCCTTTAAATAACTATAATTTTATTTTTTATATCAGTGTCTACTTCTATTATGTAAGTAATTTCATCTGTATCATATTTTTAAATTAAATCCCACATATGAGTCATATCATATATTTGTCTTTGTCAGGCTTACTTCACTTAGTATGACAGTGCCTAGGTCCATCTCTGTTTCCGAAAATGGCATTCTTTCATTCTTTTTAATCGCTGAGTACTGTTCCATTGTGTGTATGTACCACATCTTTATCCATTCATCTGTCAATGGACACAGGCTCCTTCCATGTCTTGGCTACTGTAAATAGTGGTGCACGTATTTTAAGACATATCCAGATACTGATTCTTCCAGTGAGGCTTGCTGTGACAGAATGCCTTGTCACTCAACCATTCACTCCACTGCTCCTCCTTTCACACACACTCTACCCACAGGAATCCAACTGAGTTGCGTTCTTGTCTCTATTTTGTTATTCTTTATCATCTTAATCTCTATTAGTGCATTTATCATATTGTATATTTTAGGATTTTGTTTATATCCTGTTTTCTCTGTCCGGATTGAGTCCTTAGGAAAAATGGATATACTTTTCTCATCTGTGGATTCATAAGTTTTTAAAAATAGGTGATTGATGCCTAAAAGATGTTCATTCTTGAAGGGAAACACAAAAGCATAGGAATGAATGAGTGAGTGAGGGGATGAGTAAGTGAATGAATGGGTTTACTGTCATGAGAAAATTTGTGATTTTCTCTTTGGTTGTGAGAAAACTCAGAGAGAAGCAATGGCTTTGCTTGTGTCAGCAAAGGTTACCACACCTCTGGGATTCTTGAGTTGTTGGCCAATGTTAATGGCCAAACTTTATAATGGACTTATGAGTGTATTGCCAGCTCTAAGTGTCCAATATATATGTCAGCAAATCCCTGAATCATCCTTCTGTTTATATTTTTTAAGTAGTTATATTGGCAATAACTGTCTCACAAAAGACATTTCTTTAGGATAAATGACCAGCTGATATTAATGGGATTCTGCTACCTGAAACCATTGGCACCTCCCAGGAGATCATTTGTATCCACAAATACCCTGTAGAACAACTGTCATCATTTAAATACAGTGTATTTTAAATAACTGAGTTTTAATTTCAGTAGAGTTCAGTGCAAAATAGATCAATAGGGCTATGCAGAGCTGAAACAATAAGAATTGGTTGTAAGTACTTCATATGTCATGTTTGTACTTGGTCTGCTGTCAGCAAAAAGAGTGTGGCCAGAGCTATTTTTTAGTGAGTGGCATATTTGGTTATGGAGTATGTTCAAAGTTAAAGACATTATAGTTTTATTTATTTATTTTTTTTTGTTTAGTTAAAACTGATGTGTATCTTTCCTTAGCTGCCTCTAACTAAACATTTTAAGACACAACCTATGGTTAGAACAAATTCATTAAAGGGGAAGTATTTGGTAAAACTCCTAGGATTTTATCAAGATAAAGTATTTCTACACAGATGAAACTGATGATGCTTAGAGAAGAATCATAAATTAATAAAAGTCACAAAGAACCAGTCCTATGAGCTAGCTCCACAGATTCAATCTCTAGTCCTTGACCCATCTCAGACTTCTCCTCCATCCTAGGTATCTTTTCATACTGTTCATGGGGTTCCACATTGGGAAAGGAGTACCTCAAGGCTGTATATTGTAACCTTGATTATTTAACTTACATGCAGAGTACATCATGTGAAATGTCAGACTGGATGAAGCAAAAGCTGGAATCAAGATTGCAGGGAAGAATATCAATAACCTCAGATATGCAAATGAGACCACCCTTATGGCAGAAAGCCAAGAGGAACTAAGGAGCCAATTGATGAAAGTGGAAGAGGAAAGTGAAAAAAAAAAAAAAAAACTGGCTTAAAACTCAGCATTCAAAAAACTAAAATCATGGCATCCGGTCCCATTGCTTCATGGCAAATAGATGGGGAAACAATGGAAACAGTGACAGACTTTGTTTTCTTGGGCTCCAAAATGACTGAAGATGATGACTGCAGCCATGAAATTAAAAGACACTTGCTTCTTGGAAAAAGCAGAGATATTACTTTGCTAACAAAGGTCCATATAGTCAAAGCTATGGTTTTTCCAGTAGCCATGTATGGATAAGATAGTTGGACCAGAAAGAAAACAGAGTGCCAAAGAATTGATGCTTTTGAACTGTGGTGTTTGAGAAGACTCTTAAGAGTCCCTTGGACAGCAAGGAGACAAACCAGTCAATCCTAAAGAAAATCAGTCCTAAATATTCATTGGAAGGACTGATGCTGAAACTGAAGATCCAATATTTTGGCCACCTGATTCAAAGAACTGACTCACTGGAAAAGACCCTGATGCTGGGAAAGATTTAAGGCAGGAGAGAAGGGGATGACAGAATGAGATGGTTGGATGACTTCACCAACTCAATGAACATGAGTTTGAGCAAGTTATGGGCGTTGGTGATGGACAGGGAAGTTTGGCATGCTGCAGTCCATGGGGTCACAAAGAGTAGGACACAACTGAGAGACTGAACTATGATATCTTAAGTTTCCTTAAGTTCTAAGATCACTTTATGCCAGCTTTAAAAATTAAACTGGCCAGTAAGCTTCCCAAGCCACACCAGTATCTTACTTTAGGGAAAGGGATAAAAAGGAAGGAAAGAAATAGCATAACAATCCCCAGTCTAAAGGGAGTTGAATACCTCCAAACTAGGGCTTCCCTTATAGCTCAGTTGGTAAAGAATCCACCTGCAAAGCAGGAGACTCTGGTTCGATTCCTGGGTCAGAAAGATCCTCTGGAGAAGGGATAGGCTACCCACTCCACTATTCTTGGGCTTCCCTTGTGGCTCAACTGGTAAAGAATCTGCCTGCAATTTGGAAGACCTGGGTTCGATCCCTGGGTTGGGAAGATCCTCTGGAGAAGCAAAAAGCTACCCACTCCAGTATTCTGGCCTGGAGAATTTCGTGGACTATCCATGGTGTCTCAAAGAGTCAGACTCGACTGAGTGACTTTCACTGTTTCACAACTCCTGGTTTCAGAAGGCTTTGGGTTTGTAACAAATCCTCAAATTCATATGCACAGTGATTATGGTTTAAGTATTTGGGGTCATGTATCCCTTGGAGAAGGCGATGGCATCCCACTCCAGTGCTCTTGCCTGGAAAATCCCATGGACAGAGGAGCCTGGTAGGCTGCAGTCCATGGGGTTGCTAAGAGTTGGACACGACTGAGCGATTTCACTTTCACCTTTCACTTTCATGAATTGGAGAAGGCAATGGCAACCCACTCCAGTGTTCTTGCCTGGAGAATCCCAGGGACAGAGGAGCCTGGTGGGCTGGTGTCTATGGGGTTGCACAGAGTCAGACACGACTGAAATGACTTAGCAGCAGCAGCAGCATCCCTACTCTGCTCCATGCTAGCCTAGGATACTAAGGAAGTTATTAAATGACTCATTTTTCTCCAGTCCTCCCTCTCCCCAAGTCTCCCTCATCTCCTCCCTCCTTTCGTTGTTCAAAAACATTTTTGAGCACCAACACCATTTCTTTAATTTCAGTAGTGTGTGTGTGTGTGTGTGTGTGTGTGTGTGTGTGTGTGTGTGTGTGTGTTAGATCAGTCACTCAGTAGTGTTCAATTCCTTGTGGCTCCATGGACTATAGCCCCCAGACTCCTCTGCCTGTGGAATTTTCCAGTCAAGAATTCTGAAGTAGGATGCCATTTCCTACTCCAAGGATCTTCCTGACCCAGATATCAAATCCATGTCTTTTGAGTCTTCTGCATTGATAGGCACATTCTTTATCACTGGTACCACCTAGGAAGCTCATTCAGTAGAACAGATGCCAATTTAAAGTGTCACATAATGCTGAAAAGTGAAGTGAAGTGAAAGTTGCTCAGTCGTGTCTGACTCTTTGTGACTCCATGGACTATGCAGTCCATGTAATTCTCCAGGCCAGAATACTAGAGTGGGTAGCCTTTCCCTTCTCCAGTGGATCTTCCCAACCCAGGGATCGAACCCAGGTCTCCCACATTGCAGGCAGATTCTTTACCAGCTGAGCCACAAGGGAAGCCCAGGGATACTGGAGTGGGTAGCCTATCCCTTCTCCAGAGGATCATCTTGACCCAGGAATTGAACCAGGGTCACCTGCATTGCAACAGATTCTTTACCAATTGAGCTATGAGAGAAGTTACCTCATAATGCTGAAAGGCAGAGGACAAATAGACAGCTTGTTAGGGGAGGTGCCTGATGCATGGACTTAATCTTTGTTGTCTGAAGTCTGCTCAGTGCATCCTTCTTATTTTCTTTTCCTAAGTCTTAAAGTAACATTTATGGGCTTCCAACTGTGCTTCCAGTTAGACTTCAGAACATACAAAAATTTTGATAGCTATTAGGTAAACTGAGAGATACTTGAATCTCATGCCAAATGAGATAACATCGTGGAGAAGACAATGATTGTGAATAAAAATTTCTAAACTTGAAGATGCTTAGAAGCAGAGTAGAAACCACTAACATCAATCTTGAAGTGATTGAAGATACGTGAAATTTCAACATCCTCTTTCTGCCCAGTGAGTTTTGCAGCAATGTCATACTGTTTCAAGCTATAAAGAGGAGCAATGTTCAAGGGCTTGTTCTTGGCCAAAAAAAAAAAAAATCATATTTCCTTGTCATTGTAATTCTTCTTCAAACAGAATAGACTAAAACACACACACACACACACACACACACACACACACACACTTCTATTACACATATCTGTGTGAGCTGTTTCCTCAACTTGAAATCTTTTGGCTTCTGTTTCCAAATTTATCATTCCAAGCCTTGTCTCTTCAGAACTTCTCCAGGTTTTCTCTCCTATATTTTTCTTTTTTAATTACTTCTGTCCTTCTGTGATTTCTTTCTCCTTTGAGTTCTAACATCATTTGAAAAAAGTTTGCTCTACTTCTCTAAGGACTTATTTTTTACCATATTTTTAAAGTTATTTTTTATTGAAGTACAGTTGCTTTACAACATTGTGTTAGTTTCTACTGTACAGAAAAGTGAATCAGCTATATGTATATATATACCTGCACTTTTTGGATTTTTTCTCATTTAGATCACCAGAGAGCACTGAATAGAGTTCCCTAAACTTTACAGTAGGTTTTCATTAGTGATTTATTTTATACATAGTAATGTATATATGTCAATTCCAATCTCCCTGTTCATCCCAACCGTCTTTTCCCTACTTGATGTCCATACATTTGTCCTCTATGTCTATGTCTCTTTCTGTTTTGCAAATAAAATAATCTATACCATCTTCTAGATTCTACATATATATGTTAATATACAATATAAATGGTCATCTGCATAGAGACAATAACAGGAAATACAATTTAAACACAATGTATATTTGCTACCTTGAGATTCCAGCTATAATTAGTTTTCCAGGCCAAAACTTTTCACCTCCAAGATGGTGATATTATATGTGGATTGTGTTGAGTAAGTGGGATGGTGTTTCTATGTGTGGTCATGGGTTTATTTCACATTTTATTTACGCATAATTTTTGAAGGAAGAAAACATTTCTCTTGGCCATTTGCAGGATAACTACAGTTCTAAGTTAAAAATAAATTCTCAATATATATCTGAATTATTGACTTAACTACTCCAATTCTTTCATAAAATTACAAAGATTTTCTTGTACAACTTTATACCACCTCAGGTATGAATCTAAAGGCTAGAAAATCAGATGCATGTCCATCACTGTAACTTACACCATCATCTCACAGCCCTTCTTTCTTTTACAGTAAGAACTTTTGGAGGATGCGCATTCCTGCCCTTAGCATCTTCCCTGATGTTATAATACATGGTGAATGGATCCAGGCTGCACAATTTGCTTTGAATAACAAATTATAGTCATACAAATAAATCCAGTAAGTGCTTCTGGAGGACAGTGACATTGATGGTCACCTACATCAAAAAAATTATTGACTGGAGGCTGGTAGGACTGTGTCTATGAATTAAAATGGAAAGAATTAACATGTTAATTATGACCTAGCAATGGCTGGGCAGAAACTATCTTTAAGCATCCTTATTCCATTCTGTTTTTGTGTATATTGGGTACTTGTCATAACAGCCCCAGGCAAATTACAATAATGAGAGAGCATATGGCCTTTGAAGAGTGTCAGCACCAAGGAGATAGCATGATTTACAGGGTCCTGTGAGGGGAAATGGGGGTTTCTCTGATGGCTCAGAGGGTAAAGTGTCTACCTGCAATGCAGGAGATCTGGGTTTGATCCCTGGGTTGGGAAGATTCCCTGGAGGAGAAAATGGCAACCCACTCCAGTATTCTTGCCTGGAAAATTTAATGGACAGAGGAGCCTAGTAGACTACAGTCCATGGGGTCGCAAAGAGTTGGACACGACTGAGAGACTTCATATTAGGGGAAATAACAAAGGAACTACTCATGTTAAGTACAGGACATTGGTTCCTGAAGAGAGTTAGATACCATTTCTGTGTTCTGTGATGTCTAGCCTTCTCTCATAGTTTTTATCACCAAATCATTTTTCTTTATTTCCTTTTAAATGTATTGACCATTGAAAAAAACTGCTGTTATTACCTAAAAATAATATGTGAAGTTCTATCACTTCCATAAAAACATATTTTGATGCAGTATAAAGAAACCCAGATTCAGTTTAATGTCAGTTATTTCTATGTAATTGGAGAAGGAACTGGCAACCCACTCCAGTCTTCTTGCCTGGAAAAATCACATGAAGAAACCTGGTGGACCCCAGTCCATGGGGTCACAAAGAGTCGGATGCAACTGAGTGACTAACATACACACATTTCTATATAATTACCAAAGGAGATAAAAATAAGTTTTTCAACTCAAATAAATTTGTTTGTGTTATCCAAAAAGACAAAATATAAATGAATAAACTATATAAGCCAAAATTCATTTAAAAAAATACTCTAGATCATTCATTTGGACATGTGGCCATTATTATTGGAAAATGTTGATAGTGGTATGTAATCATCATAGAACCCTAAAACTAATTTGGACAATTATTTCCTTACTAAATATTGAGATAATGTCCTCACTCAACATTTTTCAAGGTCATATTTCTTCTTCTTCTTCTTCTTCTTTTTTTTTTTTTTTTGAGGAATGTTAAAGTTTTAAAATGAATCCAAATTAAAAAAAAAAAAAAATTTTTTGTACCTCTCACTAGAAATTTCTCACATCTCCATGGAGGGCACAGTTGTGTTCTAAGGAGTTTAATAAGAGCTGTGCTAGAAAGTGCCGGGAGCCAGCATGAGGAACTCCGCCGGTGGCAAAGATCATGAGGAAAGAGGCGCGGCATATGCAAAGGCGGGATTGAGCCTCAGGAGACCCCCTGTTCCCGAGCATCTGCCCCCAAAACCAGAGTCTGACTACTTTACTGCTTTATGTTCTCACCTATACCTCTGACTTCACGGGGGCTTGTCCCCCACCACCTCTCTCGGAAAAGGAGTTAACCTACAGCTCCAGTTAGTAAAAATTCCTGGGCGTGACAAGAGTGTTTCAACTCACAAACTCCTCTGAAGGTTATCTAGCCTGCCTGAACAGGTTTGTCCAGCCACATGTGATTGTTTACAGCCTCCCAACCATGAGAGGCATGAGATGTTTTAAACTTTCTAAAGACAGATTCTTTTAGGAAGTTAGAAATTATTAGTATAGTGGGTTGACTAGGAATTATATTGGTGAAGGGTTTTTCATTTATTGGGCCAATGTTTGCTGCTAAATCCCCTGCCCTTATACACGTTAATGAATATATAACTAGCATATAGGAGAAATAAATATTAACCATTGATATCAATCCTGTTAAACCTTAGGCTAAGTAAATTCCTTTCTTGATTATAACCCCCTGCACCCTCACCCTATAGGAATGCAACTTTATCTGGTACCTTCAGAGGGTAACGCCTGGTTTAAGAAAAAAATCACCCCTGGGAAAAATAAGTTTTCTGGTTGACCGACTGTTATCAGAAAGGAGGGGTCATAAAATGTTAGCAGGCCTCTTGGCCGGAAGATGATGTAAAACCCCTAAGACCTTCGTATACATGTATATGAAGCACCTCATTTTGATAAAGGTCAGGTCTGCTGACCCCACGTGACTTTTTATTCTATCTCTATGTATAACAAAAAGTATATAAGCAAACCTGAAAATAAAGAAAACTGACCATTCCTGGAAAGACTGGTTTCTCCTGTGTGGTCTTTTCTCGTTCTCTTCTTTTCTGACTGAATTCCCATCTGGAGCATGGAGGCTCACCATGTCTACTTACTTGCCCTGGCTTCTAAGACCCATGTGAGAGGGAGCCCAAGGCGGGGCACCCTCCGCTATTCAAGTGGGCACTGGTGGCCTACGTAGATGGTGCAAATTCCTTGTCTTGGATTTTATTGGTTTTCCATATAAACCAAGTTATTCAGCCTCTTTTTCTCCACTAATTTTCCTACTACACTATTCTTTTCTAATCTCTCTTTTTATCTGTAATTAAGTAAGTTCTTTCCTAGGACACTGACTCTGTCCCCACTTCAAATTCCCTGGATCCACTGGGGCTGGACCCCAGCAAGAAAGAAAAGTCTATGTTTAAAAACTTTTGGGAAAACACTTTGCTCCATGTGTGTCTTTGCTCTATGTGCATCTTAGAGATATTTTTGAAAAATGAACTCTCTCCTGTAATTGAATAGACTTAGTTTAAGAAAAGGGGATGCTTGTGTTCCTTCTATTCTCTTTGACAGTTATGTTACTGGGATATGCAAACCTGAGGAACAGGTTCTTTTTTATAAAATGCAGATTTAAAAGATTAGAGGTTGATAAGATACATAGAAAAACATAGCTGTGTTATCCTATACCAGGCGGATACAAACTGGAGCCTTAGATTACCTTTTGTAAAATGAGCACAATCATACTTAATTCATTTAGGTGTTGGGAGAAATAATTATGATAATATATGTAAAATATTTAAGTGAGGCTTAAGATGATTCGAAGATTTTACTATTGGAGATGTTTCTGGTCATAAGTTTTGAAAATTAAAACTAAATTTAGATATCTACATTAGATAGCTTATGTAAAGTTATATAACATTATATATCTTCTCTTCTATTGGAAAATAATGTTATTTATGATTCATTTCTTGGCAAAAGGAGCAATGAGTCATGTATACAATACAATTCAAATAGAGGACCTGTCTATTTAAAATTACTTGCAAACTGAAAATCTTCAGCAAGATTAGCATTTAACAGACAGCAAGGAGCCTGGTACGTCACAATTCAGGGTTGATTTGTTAGCTGAAAACTATTGTAACCAATAAAAAATTTTCCTACAAAAAATGTTGATGAATATATAGAATCTAAATATGTATGAGGTCATTTTGTTTCAAGAGTCATAACTCAGACTGGCATCTAAATACTTCATGGAGATTATCTTTCATTTGTAAAAGCATTTAGGACAGAGCTGAAACTGTCCAGTTCTATTCAAAACTAATGAATATTTTATATTAATTCATTTCCAAGTTGTAAAAGATTTACATCTTGAGAACATTAAAATTAACTTATGAGATTAATGCACAATAACAAAAAAGTAGTAGCTTCACTTTGAAGTTAAAATCATGGGGAACACTTGGTTCTGAAATTGGCAACTTGCCACCAAACACACAACTCTGTCCAAGGCTGCTCTGCCGTATTTTTCTCAGGACACAGGTCAACATAATTTTATTGTACTTATTTAAATAATTTGTCTGGCAATTGTGTCTTTGATGAAATAGCTATTCCAAAAGGTGCCCTGGGACAGAAATGATGAGACTCAAGACCATATGATCTCATCTTCCATAATTACAGAGCACCCAGCATGGGAGAAAATTTCTAGACAGTCAGAGTCTGAATTTTAGTGTGTATTCCAAAGTGTGCTTGCTTTCTTTGAAACATCAGAATCAATCATATGATTAAGAACCCAATGAAAATAAAGTCTTTTTAAAGCTATTTATCAATTTGTCTGTGTTCGGTCTTAGTCACAGAAAGAGGGATCTCTGCCGTAGCCCACGGACTCTCTAGTTGTGGTGTGCAGGCTCAGTTCCTCTTCAGCACATGGGATCTTAGTTCCCTGACCAGAGATCAAACCCATATGCATTGCAAAGCAGATTCTTAACCACTGGCCCACCAGAGATGGTCTCCCTCTCTTTTTTTTTTTTAAATTAAGTAATACAATCTTAAAAGAAAAATTGTTTGATTATTCATGCTAACTTTGATCTGTGATTTGTTCAAAGGAAGAATTTATCTTATAATTTTAAATGACAGGACCAGGTTGAGAATATTTTGAAAATATCAAGACCACTCAAAAGCCTTCAGTAAAGAAGTAACACCTGAGGACAATATTTATTTTAGTAGCAATTTTAAGAGCCATGCCTAGAGTCAGGAGACTTTTAATCAGTCCCCTGATGCAAGTGACACAAGGCATCACTCAAAAGCTCTAAGTCAAATATTGGCATGACTTTGAGTAAACTGCTGACTTTGTGAACTTGGTTTCTTCCTCTGAAAAATCATGTTACAAATATCTCCTGGACCTAGGTTCCTCATTGATAATGCATGTGCAGTTCAAAGAAGTTCACTAACAGTGAAATATGTGAATTGACTTTAAGAATACATTCTCTTTGTAAATCTGAATGTTAGTATGTGCTTACCTCTGAGTGTAAGCATACATGTGAGAGAGAGCAAATGAGAGAATAGGAGAGAGTGAGAGCAAGAAACTCTTCCTGAGAGAGTGGACGATAATCTGGTCAAAACTATGGTGAAGTAGGATAGACATGTAAGCTGGATTTAACCTCCTGACTCTCCATCAGTTCCTCTCAGGGTGATGGTACAAACCAGTGATAGAAAGCACTATTTTTTTTTTTTTTTTTGGTTAACCATTCTACTCTTGGTAGTATTCTACTCTTCTACTTTCATAGCCTTCTGAGTTGATCCAGGGGCCAGGGCTGGAAGTTTTCTTTCAACTCCCAGAAAGAATTTGAGACTTTTGGTTCTTATGACTGCAGAATAAATTCTACCCTAAATGCCGATCCCTGTGTACTTTAAACTACTAAATTTTACTGCTAAGGGACTTGATAGGACCACCTTCAATTTTCATTAAGAACAATATAACACTGAAAGACATCAGTCCCTACATATCCACCATCACCAGAGACCTCAACAGAGTAAGAGAAGGACCACCATCCCTTAGCTCCTGGGGAAGTCAGGGAGATTCCATAGTATTAACTCACTTGTCCTACCAGCACTCTCTCAGCGTGCTAACTCTGCCTTGCTCTTACTGTAACTTCTGCTGTCCCTATGCGCTGCTGGCAATGCCACTGACAGAGAGGCCTATCAATGTCTGCATCAAGAATAAATTGCTAGATCCTGTCAAAGCCTCCGAAATTTGATGGAACATGAAGATAATGATGGACTCAAGACAAAGTCATGCTGTGCTCTCTATTGGGCATGCTGAGTGTTGGGTCAATTTGGGGCACATTTTGTCTGTTGTTCCAGAAGAATTTCTTCATACCTAGAGCTTTCCATCCTTCTCTCAAATATCTCTTCCAATCTTCTCTTTCACTAAGGAGCTCAAAACCAATTCCAATTGATTTCTTATTTCTAAGAGATAGATGTTAATATTTTCCTCACTGGACCTCTAAGAATTTCTGTACAATGCATGGCACACAGAGTACTCAATATGTGGGAGATAAATCCCCATCATGTTTACCAGGGTTATTTTTAGCTCTAAGAAGCCCATCTGTGGTCTTTTTGTTTGTTTGTGTTTTGGTTTTTAAGACATAACATAGTCAAGAAGTACAAAGGAAAAGTTTGGTCCATCACTGCCTAGAAATGTTCCTAAGTCATCTTGAGAGATTCTCCAGTGTTATGATCTTATGTTTCAAAATTTTTTCTTTTTCTTTTAATGATTGTGATTATGTGATTAGTTGCACAGTCATGTCCGACTCTTTGTGACCCCATGGACTGTAGCCTACCAGGCTCCTCTGTCCATGGGATTTTCCAGGCAATAGTACTGGAGTGGATTGCCATTTCCTTCTCCAGGGGATCTTCCCAAACCAGGGCTCGAACCCAGGTCTCCCGCCTTGTAGACAGACGTTTTACCGTCTGAGCCATCATTACTGAAAAGATGAGCTGTTAAGAATGGACTTCGAAGAAGTGAGAATCTACACAGAGAACCTTATGAGGAGGTTACACTTCTCAAAACCCATCATAAATTGAAAATATCTAAAGTCAAAAATGCATTTAATACTACTAACCTACCTAACCATTGTGGCTTGGAGTATTCTACCTTAAATGTGCTAAGAATACTCACATTAGCCAACACCGGGAGAAAATCATCTAAAACCAAGCTTATTTTATAGTAAAGTGTTGAATAACTCATGTGGTTTATTAAATACTATATTGAAAGTGAAAGTAATGCTCAAAATTCTCCAAGCCAGGTTTCAGCAATATGTGAACTGTGAACTTCCTGATGTTCAAGCTGGTTTTCAAAAAGGCAGAGAAACAAGAGATCAAATTGCCAATATCCACTGGATGATCGAAAAAGCAAGAGAGTTCCAGAAAAACATCTATTTCTGCTTTATTGATTATGCCAAAGCCTTTGACTGTGTGGATCACAATAAACTGTGGAAAATTCTGAAGAGATGGGAATACCAGACCACCTGACCTGCCTCTTGAGAAATCTGTATGCAGCTTAGGAAGCAACAGTTAGAACTGGACATGGAACAACAGACTGGTTTCAAATAGGAAAAGGAGTACATCAAGGCTGTATATTGTCATGCTGCTTATTTCACTTATATGCAGAATACATCATGAGAAATGCTGGACTGGAAGAAACACAAGCTGGAATCAAGATTCCCGGGAGAAATATCCATAACCTCAGATATGCAGATGACACCACCCATATGGCAGAAATTGAAGAGGAACTAAAAAGCCCCTTGATGAAAGTGAAAGAGGAGACTGAAAAAGTTGGCTTAAAGCTCAACATTCAGAAAACAAAGATCATGGCATCTGGTCTCATCAGTTCATGGGAAATAAATGGGGAAACAGTGTAAACAGTGTCAGACTTTATTTTGGGGGGCCCCCAAATCACTGCAGATGGTGACTGCAGCCATGAAATTAAGACACTTACTCCTTGGAAGAAAAGTTATGACCAACCTAGATAGTATATTCAAAAGCAGAGACATTACTTTGCTGACTAAGGTCCATCTAGTCAAGGCTATGGTTTTTCCTGTGGTCATGTATGGATGTGAGAGTTGGACTGTGAAGAACGCTGAGCACCGAAGAATTGATGCTTTTGAACTGTGGTGTTGGAGAAGACTCTTGAGAGTCACTTGGGCTGCAAGGAGATCCAACCAGTCCATTCTGAAGGAGATCAGCCCTGGGTGTTCTTTGGAAGGAATGATGCTGAAGCTGAAACTCCAGTACTTTGGTCACCTCATGCGTAGAGTTGACTCACTGGAAAAACTCTGATGCTGGGAGGGATTGGAGTCAGGAGGAGAAGGGGACAACAGAGGATGAGATGGCTGGATGGCATCACTGACTCAATGGACGTGAGTCTGAGTGAACTCCGGTAGTTGGTGATGCACAGGGAGGCCTGGCATGCTGCAATTCATGGGGTCACAAAAAGTTGGACCTGACTAACTAACTGAACTGAACTGAACTGAAAGTGGAAAACATGATGGCTATATGAGTGCAGAATGTTGCTGAATACATTGCTTACCCTCATGATTACATGGCAGACTGGTATCTGGGGCTTGCTGTCCAGCATCATAAGAGAATATTGTGTATCACAGCACATCTGATAGCGTGGGAAAAGATAAAAATTCAAAACTTGAAGTACAGCTTCTACTGAATGCATATTGATTTTGCACCATCATGAAGTCAAAAAAGCATGTCAATATCATTGGGTGTTTTTGTATTTAGATTTCCTCAGAGTGTGACACAAGTAAGAGAATAGTTGTAGAGGCACATTTAGGTTAATGATAGGCTGTCTTTTTCATGTAGAATAAGTATAGTTCACCTCCCATAAATTGGCTATTTTTGTCAGATGTCAGAAACATTTTCAGTTTGACTCAGTATTCAATCTCTATCAGGAGCCTCATGTCAATATAAAATTTAGGCCTGTTGTTATACTGAAATCTCAGCCAAGGGACTTCAAAATTTTGTGTCCACCACACAGAAAAGGATTTTCTTGTGGGTGTGTGTTTGCCTAGAAATGCCGTGATTTTTGTCAACTTCAAGCAGTGACTACAACGTACTTTCATACTTAGTTGTACAGAATTTTGTCTACCTGGTAACAATTATTTTCTGATTTCTTTCCCAATGTTTCTTAGCACAGTGATTTACAAACAGTACCCACCTCCACCCTTAGACAGAAAATGTGTACAGACTCATTTGTAAGACTTGGTAAAATATAGATTGCTGGACCTGAATCCCAGAATGTCTGATTTTGTCTGGACTGGGCCCTGAGAACTGGCATTTCTAGTGCATTCCCAAGCAATGCTGGCTGCTGTTAATCCAGGGACACACTTGGAGAATAATTGTTTTAGAGGACTTTTTTCTTTTCACTGTGGACTTCTGGAAACAGAGGACAAAATACTCCCATTTCCATTCCTGACAGGAAACACATTCCATACTAGATTTTGGGTATGTTTCCATTTCTTAATTCTCACCAAAATTTGGTAAAGCACATACTTTCAATTTTTCATTCAGAATAAGGGATGAAGGGCTGGTAAACTTTTCCTATAAAATTATTTTCTATAAATAATTGAATATTAATTAGGTTAGGCTATAATTCGCATATAGTCTCTGTCTCAAATAATTAGTCATCCTGTCAGTGACAATATATAAACAAGTGGGTATGTCTGTGTTCCAATAAAATTTGACTTACAGATAATGACATTTCAGTTCAGTTCCTTTCAGTTCAGTCACTCAGTCGTGTGACCCCATGAGCTGCAGCACACGAGGCCTCCCTGTCCAACACCAACTCCCGGAGCCCACCCATACTCATGCCCATTGAGTTGGTGATGCCATCCAACCATCTCGTCCTTTGTCATCCCCTTCTCCTCCTGCCTTCAATC
This sequence comes from Capricornis sumatraensis, assembly GCF_032405125.1. Classification (NCBI taxonomy): domain Eukaryota; kingdom Metazoa; phylum Chordata; class Mammalia; order Artiodactyla; family Bovidae; genus Capricornis; species Capricornis sumatraensis. The sequence goes on along the minus strand of NC_091071.1, from coordinate 119,971,971 downwards.
TTTCCCAGGGTCAGGGTCTTTTCAAATGAGTCAGTTCTTCACATCAGGTGGCAAAAGTATTGGAGTTTCAGCTTAAACATCAGACCTTCCAATGAACACCCAGGACTGATCTCCTTTAGGATGGACTGGTTGGATCTCCTTGCAGTCCAAGGGACTCTTAACAGTCTTCTCCAACACCACAGTTCAAAAGCATCAATTCTTCTGCACTCAGCTTTCTTTATAGTCCATTTCTCACATCCATACATGACTACTGGAAAAACCATTGACTTGACTAGATGGACCTTTGTCAACAGAGTAATGTTTCTGCTTTCTAATATGCTATCTAGGTTGGTCATAACTTTCCTTCCAAGGAGTAAGCATCTTAATTTCATGGCTGGAATCATCATCTGCAGTGATTTTGGAGCCCCAAAATATAAAGTCTCTCACTGTTTCCACTGTTTCCCCATCTATTTGCCATGAAGTGATGTGACCAGATGCTATGACCTTCCATATATAATTTATGTGCCATAAAACACTGTTTTTCCTTTGAATTTCTTCAACTCTGTTAAAATATATCTTAATTATCAAGATATTAAAAAAGCAGAGCAGAGAACAGAACATGTTAGCCCCACAAATCTTCCTTTGCTCACCTCTAGAATAGATCCTGGTAATCAATGCATCAAATGGGCAATAAGTCGCTTTTATATTCCCAAGATACAGATGACTGTCATAAAGCCCTGCTTCCTTTGTCCTCTACAGAAAGAGTTTCAAAAGACTCCTGAGAAGATTATTAGAGTGCTAAATCCCATCTCTGCCACCACCCTCCAACTTAGATTCTGATCTATGAGGGCTTGAAGGAGCCGGGATATCTGTATTTCAAACCAACAAAAACATAAAGACATGTGTGATTTTAATACTCAGCAGGTTTAGGGAGTTGTTACCCCTGTAGCATCAAGCTTGTTGCTGGGTAGGGTGAGTCTTTGGTGTATATTAGACATGAAAAACACAAGTTATGACAGAGATATGTTCAATATCAGTAAATTAATAGCAGTGTTTCAATTTTATAAAAAAAGATCAAATCCATCACTCAATTCACAAGAACTCTTTTATTATTCCTCTGTTTTTACCTTAACATTCTAAAAAACCTTGCATAATATTCTTACTTTGCAAATCATTGCATCACCTCTATAACTCTATTTTAGTGTGAACATAAAGTTCCTAAGGAATTTGTACACCAAGTCACCTCATTCAAGGCTGATAAAACATTTTATATTTTCCATCATTTTATATTTTTTTGCTGGGACTCTACATTGCAGTACCTTAGAACATAGGACAGGAACTAAAAATAAAGTAGATTTAGTTAAAGGGTACCTAGTCTGGGACAGAGAAATTCAGCAGGCAGAATTGATTGAGCAAGTAATTATTTACATCTGAGTGGAATTAAACTGAATCTACCCACTGACTTTTAATCTCCAGTTAAAAGTAGCAATGGAAAATAGGTTTTTAAAAAAATGCCAACCTAAGCTGTGTAGTCGACAGTAATTGTGAAATGTGTGGGGAATACTGACAGAAACAAGTTAATCTGACACCATGCTTTGAGCTGTGGTATTTGTACCAAAAAGGGCAGCTCTGCTGAATAACTTTCTTGAGAGTGCAAGAAAGAGACTGAAGGAACTTGAGGCTAAAAGGTGCATGTCCTTGATATAATGCATTAATTAATGATGGCAAAGTAATCTCATGCTGAAGTATTGCATTATTGTTAAACATGTTATTATAATTAAATTACTTGTTCTGTGGAGGAGGAAAATGCTCACTCTAGATGTTCAATTAATTGTCATTTTATAAAGCTAAGAGTATCACAGACCCTGGATATCTTAGTGAATATGAGTTGGAGATGACGCATGACATTTTTTTTTTTTTCCTCAGTTCAGTTCAGTTCTGTCGCTCAGTCGTGTCCGACTCTTTGCAACCCCATGAATTGCAGCACGCCAGGCCTCCCTGTCCATCACCAACTCCCGGAGTTCACTCAAACTCATGTACATTGAGTCCGTGATGCCATCCAACCATCTCATCCTCTGTCGTCCCCTTCTCCTCCTGCCTCCAATCTTTCCCATCATCAGAGTCTTTTCAAATGAGTCAGCTCTTTGCATCAAGTGGCCAAAGTATTGGAGTTCCAGCTTCAACATCAATCCTTCCAGTGAATACTCAGGACTGATCTCCTTTAGGATGGACTGGTTGGATCTCCTTGCAGTCCAAGGGACTCTCAAGAGTCTCCAACACCACAGTTCAAAAGTATCAGTGCTTTGGTGCTCAGATTTCTTTAGAATCCAACTCTCACATCCATGCATGACTACTGGAAAAACCATTGCCTTGGCTAGATGGACATTTATTGGCAAAGTAATGTCTCTGCTTTTTAATATGCTCTCTAGGTTGGTCATAACTTTCTTTCCAAGAAGTAAGTGTCTTTTAATTTCATGGCTTCAACAACAATCTGCAGTGATTTTGGAGCCCAAAATAATAAATTCAGGCACAGTTTCCACTGTCTCCCCAACTATTTGTCATGAAGTGATGGGACCAGATTCCATGATCTTAGTTTTCTGAATGTTGAGCTTCAAGCCAACTTTTTCAGTCTCCTCTTTCACTTTCATCAAGAGGCTCTTTAGTTCTTCTTCACTTTCTGCCTTAAGAGTGGTGTCATCTGCATATCTGAAATTATTGATATTTCTCCCAGAAATCTTGATTCCAGCTTGTACTTCATCCAGCCCTGCATTTCTCATGATGTACTCTGTATATAATTTAAATAAGCAGGGTGACAATATACAGCCTTGATGTACTCCTTTTCCTATTTGAAACCAGTCTGTTGTTCCATGTCCACTTCTAACTGTTGCTTCCTAACCTGCATACAGATTTCTCAGGAGGCAGGTCAGGTGGTCTGATATTCCCATTTCTTTCAGAATTTTCCAGTTTATTGTGATCCACACAGTTAACGGCTTTGGCATAGTCAATAAAGCAGAAATAGATGTTTTTCTGGAACTCTCTTGCTTTTTCAATGATTCAGCGGATGTTGGCAATTTGATCTCTGGTTCCTCTTCCTTTTCTAAAATCAGCTTGAACATCTGGAAGTTCACAGTTCACATACTGCTAAAGCCTGGCTTGGAGAATTTTGAGCATTCCTTTAGTAGCATGTGAGAGGAGAGAAATTGTACAGTAGTTTGAGCATTCTTGGCATTGACTTTCTTAGGGATTGGAATGAAAACTGACCTTTTCCAGTCCTGTGGCCACTACTGAGTTTTCCAAATTTGCTGGCATATTGAGTGCAGCACTTTCACAGCATCATCATTCAGGATTTGAAATAGCTCAACTGGAATTCCATCCCCTCCACTAGCTTCGTTCATAGAGATCCTTCCAAAGGCCCACTTGACTTCACCTTCCAGGATGTCTGACTCTATGTGAGTGATCATACCATCGTGATTATCTGGGTCATGAAGATCTTTGTTGTATAGTTCTTCTATGTATTCTTGCCACCTCTTCTTAATATCTTCTGCTTCTGTTAGATCTATACCATTACTGTCCTTTATTGAGCCCATCTTTGCATGAAATGTTCCCTTGGTGTCTCTAATTTTCTTGAAGAGATCTCTAGTCTTTCCCATTCTATTGCTTTCTTCTATATTTTTGCATTGATCCCTGAGGAAGGCTTTCTTTTCTCTCCTTGCTGTTCTTTGGAACTCTGCATTCAAATGGGTATATCTTTCCTTTTCTCCTTTGCTTTAGCTTCTCTTCTTTTCATAGCTACTTGTAAAGCCTCCTCAGACAGCCATTTCTATTTTTCACATTTCTTTTTCTTGGGGATGGTCATGATCCCTGTTTTCTGTACAATGTCATGAACCTCCATCCATAGTTCATCAGGTACTCAACCAGATCTAGTGCCTTAAATCTATTTGTCACTTCTACTGTATAATCGTAAGGGATTTGATTTAGGTCATACCTGAATGGTCGAGTGGTTTTCCCTACTTTCTTCAATTTAAGTCAGAATTTGGCAATAAGGAGTTCATGATCTGTCTCACAGCTCCTGATGAAGTAAGTTGTGTCAAAAGATAGAGGCTGAGGGGAATTCCCTGACACAGACTGGAAAACTTGTCAAGCCAGTGAAACCGCAGTCATCTATGTCCATTGGAAACATGCAGCACCACAGTTTGGGACAAAACCTTTCAGTGGCATGTCATATAGCTAAAACATAAAGAGTTGGAGCCAAAAAATAATGAACTAAAAGTGGAAAATGTACTGCTCATTTCCTTGCACTACTCTTAAAAAGAGCATCGACTGCAATGCATCCATTTACTTTAACTTTACCCAATGTGCATTACAGCCCTGATATGTTATAATCTCTCTGTTGTTCCTGACACATTTAACTAACTGCTTCCTCAGATGTGCAAGCATGTAGCCTCTTGGAACGCTGGTCTCGAAGAAGCACAAGCTACAATCAAGATTGCCGGGAGAAATATCAATAACCTCAGATATGCAGATGACGCTACCCTTATGGCAGAAAGTGAAGAGGAACTAAAAAGCCCCTTGATGAAAGTGAAAGAGGAGACTGAGAAAGTTGACTTAAAGCTCAACATTCAGAAAACGAAGATCATGGCATCTGGTCCCATCACTTCATGGGAAATAGATGGGGAATCAGTGTCAGACTTTATTTTTTTGGGCTCCAAAATCACTGTAGATGGTGATTGCATCCATGAAATTAAAGGACGCTTACTCCTTGGAAGGAAAGTTATGACCAATCTAGATAGCATATTAAAAAAACAGAGACATTACTTTGCCAACAAATGTCTGCCTAGTCAAGGCTATGGTTTTTCCAGTGGTCATGTATGGATGTGAGAGTTGGACTGTGAAGAAAGCTGAGCACTGAAGAATTGATGCTTTGAACTGTGGTGTTGGAGAAGACTCTTGAGAGTCCCTTGGACTGCAAGGAGATCCAATGAGCCCATCCTAAAGGAGATCAGTCCTGGTGTTCATTGGAAGGACTGATGCTAAAGCTGAAGCTCCAATACTTTGGCCACCTCATGTGAAGAGTTGACTCATTGGAAAAGACCCTGATGCTAGGAGGGATTGGGGTCAGGAGGAGAAGGGGATGACAGAGAATGCGATGGCTGGATGGGATCACTGACTTGATGGAAATGAGTCTGAGTGAACTCCAGGAGTTGGTGATGGACAGGGAGGCCTGGCATGCTGCGATTCATGGAGTTGCAAAGAGTCGGACATGACTGAGCAACTGAACTGAACTTATTGGACAAATTGCACATTTTCTTGGGGTTATAATTTTCTTACCTCTAAAATGGAAATAAGAATATCAGTTTCCTATAACTAAGATAAAAACACAATCACCTAATATTGTATTTTTTTAACAATCTTTATTTTTTTATTAAGTTATTTTTGGCTGTATAGGTCTTACTTGCTCTTTGGGCTTTTCCCTAGTTGTGATGAATAGGGACTTCTCACTGTGATGGCTTCTCCTGTTGCAGAGCACAGAATCTAGGGTGTGTGGGCTCAGTAGTTGCAGCTCCTGGCCTCTAGAGTGAAGGTTCAATAGTTGCGGCACATGGGCTTAGTTGCTCTGCAGCATGTGAGATCCTCCCAGACCAGGGATGGAACCCATTTCTCTCTCAATGGCAGGAGGATTCTTTACCACTGAACCAACAGGAAAGCCCTTATTTATTAATTTAAAATTTTAATATAGTTTGTGAAGGTTACTTTTAATTTACAGTTATTACAAAATGTTGGCTATATTTCACATTTGAACAATACATTCTTTTAGTCCATCTCACACCCAATAGTTTGCATCCCTCTCCCCCACCCATGTATTGCCCCTCCACTTTTCTGCATTGTTAAGTTTTAGTTTGTTCTATCTATGAATCTGCTTCTTTATTGTTATATTCACTAGTTTGTTGCATTTTTTAGAGTGATTCCACACATAAGTGTTATCATACAGTATTTGTCTTTCTCTATATGATATCTCACTTAGCATAATGTCCTCTAAGTCTATCCCTGTTGCTGCAAATGGCATGATTTCATATGTACAGCTGAGGTACATTCCACTGTATATATGTACCATATCTTCTTCATTTATTCATTTATTGATGAACATTTAGGTGGATTCCATGTTTTGATTGTTGTAAATAGACTGCAAGGAGATCCAACCAGTCCATTCTGAAGGAGATCAGCCCTGGGTATTCTTTGGAAGGAATGATGCTAAAGCTGAAACTCCAGTACTTTGGTTACCTCATGCAAAAAGTTGACTCATTGGAAAGACTTTGATGCTGGGAGGGATTGGGGACAGGAGGAAAAGGGGACGACAGAGGATGAGATGGGTAGATGGCATCACTGACTTGATGGGCGTGAGTTTGAGTGAATTCTGGGAGATGGTGTTGGACAGGGAGGCCTGGTGTGCTGCGATTCATGGGGTCACAAAGAGTTGGACATGACTGAACGACTGAACTGAACTGAACATAGGGGAGCATGTATACTTTTGAGTATGTTTTTGTTTTGTTTTTCAGATATATGCCCAGGAGTGGAATTGCTAGATCACATGGTAGTTCTATTTTTAAGTTTTTGAGAAACTCCCAAACTGTTTTCCAAAGTGGCTGCACCAACTTCCCTTCCCTCCAACCTTATGGAAGAGTTACCTTTTCTCCATATACTTGCCAACATTTACTTGAAAATCACCTCATATTTTTAAGCAGCAAACCTAGTACCTTGGCATAAAGAAGATATTAAAAATATTTTTTTAGGAAAAAAATGATAAGTAGCTGAGATTTCAATGTCCACTCTTCAGACAGAATGCAATGCATTCAAGTAGATTTTTGTATTCTGTATAATTAATCATGAAGTCAGATTAAGAGAAAGGCCTTTTTGTCTCACATGACAGGGTAAGGCTTCCTAAAGTCTGAGTGTAAATGGCAGTTTTTCACTGTTCCTGGAGTGTAGTTAGCATTTTCCAAACTCAAGTCCTCTCTGCCATTCAAATGCCTACCTTAACTTCCAGTCTTAGTTTGGTCTCATTTCTTCCAATAAACTTTCCCCCACTAAGTATGACCCAAGCTCTCTCTCCCATCTTTACCCTTTTTAGTGTATGCTTCATAATATATAACAATGTTAGAAAACAGTCATTCCCAAACACTGGTCAGAACAGCGGAATCACCTGATCTTATTAAAAATAATGAATAGTTTAAATAATTGATAAATAATAAAATAATTAACATTAAAAATATAAACAAGTTCTTCTTTAAAAAAAAAAGAGTAGAATAAAATAAATTTGGCCTCACAACCAGTGGGAATCATTCATGTCTCAACAACATTATCTACCAACTAAAGAATATTTTATTTGTGACCTAAAAACTGTACATCCAGTAAATATTTCTTGTGTCTCTGAAGCCACAGATTTGGATCCCTTAAGTGGATATAAATGTTCACATTGTCACTTCATGTTAGGATGTGGGAAGCATCCTACCTTTATTTTTCAGGACTGCACCCTGCCAGGAATGAAATGGATCAGTGTTGCTCAATCGCATCTACAGATTAAAATCATTTGGCCCCAGGCAGCAATCCCACTCCTGGGCATATACCTTGGAGAAACTATAATTCAAAAAGCCACATGTACCCCACAATGTGCATTGTGGTCAGGACACGAGAACAAGCGAAATATTCATCTACAGATAAATTGATAAAGAAATGTGGTACATATATACAATGGAATACTACTTAGCCATAAAAAAGAATGACATAATGTCATTTGCAGCAACATGGATGGACCTAGAGATTATTATATTAAGTAAAGTACATCAGAAAGAGGAAAAACAAATATCATGTATTGATGCATATATATGGTATCTACTAAAATGGTACTAACACATCCATTTCCATATGAGGAATTGAGATGCAGACATATGGAATGAATGTGTACACACAGTTGGGGAGAGAGGGAGGGATGAACTGGGAGATTGGTATTGACACATGTGCATTGCCATGTGTAAAACAACTAGTTGGAGGGAGCCTGCTGAACAACACAGAGAGCTCAGCTTGGTGCTCTGTGGTGACCTATAAGCGTAGGGTGAGGGAAGGGAGGGAAGTCCAAGAGGGAGAGGATATATATATTCATATAGCTAGATTCACTTTGTTGTATAACAGAAACTAACACAACATTAAAAAGCAACTATACTCCAATTTAAAGAAGAAGAATAATTAAATCAGAATCTGCATAGTGAGGTCCAGTGTTAGTTAGGTGATTCCAGGGCATAGCCAGGGCTGAGTGGCTATTCAGTAATTGTCTATTAATTTATTCCTTAGGAAGAATATTTAGAGGAAGTTCTCTTGAGCTGGGCTAGGGTAGAGAGAGGAATCAACTCTCTTAGTAACTGTTACAAAGGGTAAAATAAACTGAAGAAAGAAAGGAGATGAAGCAGTTCAAATTAGGAAAACAGCTATGAGAAAGGGTTCAGTTCAGTTCAGTCGCTCAGTCGCTCAATCGTGTCCAGCTCTTTGCAACCCCGTGAATTGCAGCACACCAGGCCTCCCTGTCCATCACCAACTCCTGGAGTTCACTCAAACTCAAGTCCATCAAGCCGGTGATGCCATCCAGCCATCTCATCCTCTGCCATCCCCTTCTCTTCCTGCCACCAATCCCTCCCAGCATCAGGGTCTTTTCCTATGAGTCAACTATTCACATGAGGTGGCCAAAGTACTGGAGTTTCAGCTTTAGCATCACTCCTTCCAAAGAACACCCAGGGCTGATCTCCTTCAGAATGGACTGGTTGGATTTCCTTGCAGTCCAAGGGACTCTCAAGAGTCTTCTCCAACAACACAGTTCAAAAGTATCCATTCTTTGGTGCTCAGTTTTCTTTACAGTGCAACTCTCACATCCATACATGATGACTGGGAAACCATAGCCTTGACTAGGGGGACATTTGTTAGCAAAGTAATGCCTCTGCTTTTTAATATGCTATCTAGGTTGGTCATAACTTTCCTTTCAAGGAGTAAGTGTCTTTTGATTTCATGGCTGCAGTCACCATCTATAGTGTTTTGGAGTCCAAAAAAATAAAGTCTGACACTGTTTCCACTGTTTCCCCATCTATTTGCCATGAAGTGATGGGACCAGATGCCATGATCTTAGTTTTCTGAATTTTAAGCTTTAAGCCAATTTTTTCACTCTCCTCTTTCATCAAGAGGGTTTTTAGTTCCTCTTCACTTTCTGCCATAAGGGTTGTGGCATCTGTATGTCTGGAGAAGGCAATGGCAACCCACTCCAGTACTCTTGCCTGGAAAATCTCATGGATGGAGGAGCCTGGTAGGCTGCAGTCCATGGGGTCACTAGGAGTCGGTCAGACACGACTGAGCGACTTCACTTTCACTTTTCACTTTCATGCGTTGGAGAAGGAAATGGCAACCCACTCCAGTGATCTTGCCTGGAGAATCCCAGGGATGGGGGAGCCTGGTGGTCGGACACGACTGAAGCGACTTAGCAGTAGCAGCAGCATCTGCATATCTGAGGTTATTGATATTTCTCCCAGGAATCTTGATTCCAATTTGTGCTTCTTCCAGCCCAGCATTTCTCATGATATACTCTGCATGAGAAAGGGTTCAGTTTAGTTCAGTTCAGTCTCTCAGTCGTGTTCGACTCTTTGAGTCCCCATGAATCGCAGCACACAAGGTCTCCCTGTCCATCACCAACTCCTGGAGTTCACTCAGACTCACATCCATCAAGTCAGTGATGCCATCCAGCCATCTCATCCTTTGTCTTCCCCTTCTCCTCCTGCCCCCAATCCATCCCAACATCAGAGTCTTTTCCAATGAGTCAACTCTTCACATGAGGTGGCCAAAGTACTGGAGCTTCAGCTTTAGCATCACTCCTTCCAAAGAAATCCCAGGGTTGATCTCCTTCAGAATGGACTGGTTGGATCTCCTTGCAGTCCAAGGGACTCTCACGAGTCTTCTCCAATACCACAGTTCAAAAGCATCAATTCTTTGGCACTCAGCCTTCTTCACAGTCCAACTCTCGCATTCATACATGACTACTGGAAAAACCATAGCCTTGACTAGATGGACCTTAGTCGGCAAAGTAATGGCTCTGTTTTTGAATATGCTGTCTAGGTTGGTCATAACTTTTCTTCCAAAGAGTAAGTGACTTTTAATTTCATGGCTGAAATCACCATCTGCTATGATTTTGGAGCCCCCCCAAATAAAGTCTGACACTGTTTTCACTATTTCCCCATCTATTTCCCATGAAGTGATGGGACTGGATGCCATGATCTTTGTTTTCTGAATGTTAAGCTTTAAGCCAACTTTTTCACTCTCCTCTTTCACTTTCATCAAGAGGCATTTTAGTTCCTCTTCACTTTCTGCCATTACTGAATCTAAGAAAAAAGGATAAATATTTATAACTGAAGTTATAACCAAATCACTTTTATAAGCACCTGAAATTAACACAACATTGTAAACAAAATATACTTCAATATTTTTTTTTGAAAAGTCCAAAAAGAAGAAGATGTAATATATATACACAATGGAATACTACTCAGTCATAAAAAAGAATGAAATTTTGTCATTTACAACAACATGGATGGACCTGGAGAGTGTTGTGCTAAGATAAAAATTAAGAGTATTTAAAATTTGTAACACTTCTTTTTCTCTGTTCTAAATAAGCTCCTTCAAACTAACACTGGTTCGTATTTAGAGCTTTGCATAAAGAACTATGGAGCTAGAAAGACTACATTCATTTTCGTTTTGAGGTAGGTGGGCAAAAGTGCAAAGTATTTAAGGATAAGTTAACACATTAAGGCTGTATTATGAAAGAAGTTAACATGTTCCTATTCTCCTTGCAAGTACAACTTATTCTACTAGTCTGACTTCAAATTACTTTTCTACATCACCCTAAAGTAGTGTAGTTTCTTTGCTTCAAAATATTTCAAGCTGTTTTCAGGGGATTATTTGGGAGATGACTGGTTCTATAAGACTACCATAGCCCATTTAAATTACTTCTTTGTGATAGCAAGTAATTCCATGTATTAGAGTTTCAGGTATCTAATCTCTGAATGTAAAAGATTGGACTACATAACTTCTCAATTTCCCCTTATCAAGAAAAGTCTGATGTTCCAGTATTGCAGGGACATTAGTATAGAACAATGTAATTGTAAATAAGTTATGGTTTCAAGATTTCTGGATGGTTTCAGCTCAAGGAGTTTCCAGTATATAGCTATCACTGCAATGTGATCCAAGTAAACAATGACTACTTTTTATTTTTAATTATTTGGGTTTTTGAAGAATAATTGATTTGGCTGCATTCTCTGTTTTGCAATATATCTTTATAGCTTGTTTATTTTATACATAAATATTCCTAAAATGTTTGAAAATTATGCCATTTAGAATTGCTGAACACAAATTCTATCATGCTTTTCTCCACTTTTTGTACTCAAAAATCTTTAAGCATACATTCTTCATCCACTGGTGAAGCCAAACAAGGGTCCATGACTGCTTATTAAAACTATAATTTTCTTCTTAACTATTCAACAAATATTTTCCCAGCTACCATTGTCTGCTACATGTTGGGGTTATGACACAATAAAGCAGATGTGTGTCTACTGTCATGGAAATCATAACCAAAATGCTGGGCAGATCTTTATAAAATAATCACAAATGAAGTATAAAATTTGAAATGGTTGTAAATTCGCAGAAGGGATTAGAGATTCTATTTAATGTAATGTATTATATTTTTCAAAGTTTATAATTTACTGTGGGAAATAATGGAATATAGTCTTATTCCCTTTTGGCTATGGAAATTCTTAGCTCTATGGAGATTCAGGGCTTGGTAATGGCATCACAGACTTGAAACCAAGTCTTTGTCTTAATTCAGTCCCCTTCCACTCTGCCACATCACCTTAACCAATTCCAGAGAAAGAGAGATTGAACATTTACCTATGTAATCATGTGTACATTTTAGAATGAATGCAATATAACCAGAAAGCAACATCAAATATGTCAAAGTGTCAGGAACATTAAAAAAATTGGCAGGCAAAAAGTGATTCAGACAGCCAATTTTAGATGCCCACTTTGGCTGGAACATTCTCAGAGAATTTAGAGAGAGAAAGAATTAAAAGAGAGCTTTCCCTTTATAAAATGTAACATAATAATTAAAATCATAGAGCTTGCTTTCATTCCTGTGCTCAGGTAGGGAAAAAAAAAATATGCTCTTCAAATTGATTCAGTGTACTCTTGTTATTAGAGAACATTTAGTAAGTTCTGATATTTCATGCCAGATGGTATTCCTCAAGAATGTGAGAAAGGAGATTTCTAACTGTAACGTGAACAAACACTGGTAATTTTCACCATCATTATATATGTCTTTTTCTCCCTAACTAAGGAGTTAAATACAATAACGACTTATGTATAATTAATGTCAGTCTTAATTCTCTAATCTCAAGAGGCTTATTCACAGCAAAATTGCATTTGTCTACAGATGATTATCCTTTTAAGCTAGCCTTAAAAATAAGCTTCTATAATTGAACTAAGTATGCATAAATTCAGGTTATTTTTTATACTTTGGAAGTCATTAACTTGCATGTGTTACAAAACATCCTATATTATTACAGTAACAAGATATTAAAAAGAGCATTCAAGAAGATTATCTTCAAAATTGGTATCTGAACTTGACCACGATATTTAATATCTCATGTTTCACCTTGAGAGCTGTGAAGACAAGGTATAGGAAGATTGACAATAGTCCATGCATACATGTATGGGGGGTGGTGGTGGTTTAGTTGCTAAGTAGTGTCCAACTCTTGCAATGCCATGGACTGTAGCCCGCCAGGTTCCTCTGTCCATGGGATTTCCCAGGTAAGCATATTGGAGTGGGTTGCCATTTCCTTTTCCAGGGGTATCTTCCCCACCCAGGGATCAAACTGGGTCTCCTGCATTTCAGGCAGACTCTTAACCAACTCAGCCACCAGGGAAGCCCATGTACATATACATCAGGATTTATATCCTCCTCAATATGATGCTATAGGGAACCCAAGAGGAAGCAGAGCTTCTCCCAGGCATGGTTAGGGATGAAGAGGGAAACAACATGTACTGAACCTCCCCTGTGTGTTATTCACTCTGTGTAAGTACAGGGGATACAAAATGCTAAGACACCAACAAAAGCAACAGCCAACTTTCATGGTTTCTAGTAATGTGTTTTCATGGTTTCTAGTATTCATTGTCTCTAGAAATGTACAACCAGTGAGGGAGACAAGACAAATCACAGTGGTGATTCAATAGGTCTGTGATGTTACTGAGATCTTCAGGGGCAGCAGACATGTGACTCATTCAGAACGTGGGGACATGGACAGCCAAAGAAGCCTCCAGAAGAAGGTCACACTGTTACTGAACCAAACTTGTGTTTGCTCACCAACACATGGTAAAACCAATCTACTGACACTAGGTGATGGTGAAGGAAATTGCAGTGTTTATTGCAGGTGCAAGCAAGGAGACCATGAAACTCAAACTCAGAAGACCCAGAGTCCCCAGTGACTTTCAGGGAAGGTATTTTAAAGGCAATGTGAGGGACGGGGCTGCAGGATGCTTGATCAACTCCTGCACAATTCTCAGAAGGGTTGGCATCAAAGTGAAGTTTCAAGCATCATCAACTTTCTGGTTTCAACCAATCTAGCATCTCTGTGCTTGTGTTAGCAGTTTTCATCTGGTGTGGGTCTGCTTCCTATAAAACAACTCAAGAATATATGTCAGGCCTTTATCTCTACCTCTTAGGGAACTGGGAATTTGGTGACTCTGCCATGTGGCTGGTTTATAATCTAAACTGTTACAAGTGTGTTTATTTTTTTTCCCCAAACAGCTGTTCTTTGTTTCTACCTTTTCATATTTTACAATCATTAACTGCTGACTCAAACTCATGAGATTCAAGGGAGGCCAGAGAAACTAAAACTAAAGCCCTATATTTCATGGGACAGGCACATAATAGCTTGCATACAGTTTTCACACTTCATATCAGCTCTGTAGAAATGGCTTGAATTGAAGGACATACAGTGAAAGGAGAAGAAGAAAACAAAAGGCCACCAGAGGCTCTGTCATAAAGGAACTTGTTTGTATGCTTCAGTTCAGTTCAGTTCAGTCACTCAGTCGTGTCTGACTCTTTGTGACCCCATGAATGGAAGCATGACAGGCCTCCATGTCCATCACCAACTCACGGAGTTTACCCAAAATTATGTCTATCGAGTCAGTGATGCCATTTAACCATCTCATCCTCTATCATCCCCCTCTCCTCCTGACTTCAATCTTTTCTAAAATCAGAGTCTTTTCAAATGAGTCAGCTCTTTGCATCAAGTGGCCAAAATACTGGAGTTTCAGTTTTAACATCAGTCCTTCCAGTGAACATCCAAGACCGATTTCCCTTAGGATGGACTGGTTGGATCTCTTTGCAGTCCAAGGGACTCTCAAGAGTCTTCTCCAACACCACAGTTCAAAAGCATCAATTCTTCGGTGCTCAGCCCCCTTTATAGTCCAACTCTCACATCCATACATGACTACTGGAAAAACCATAGCCTTGACTAGATGGACCTTTGTTGACAAAGTAATGACTCTGCTTTTGAATATGCTGTATAGGTTGGCCATAACTTTCCTTCCAAGAAGTAAGCATCTTTTAATTTCATGGCTGCAATCACCATCTGCAGTGATTTTGGAGCCCCAAAAAATAAAATCAGGCGTTGTTTCCACATCTATTTGCCAAGAAGTGATGGGACCAGATGCCATGATTTTAGTGAATGTTGAGCTTTAAGCCAACTTCTTCACTCTCCTCTTTCACTTTCATCAAGAGGCTCTTTAGTTCTTCTTCACTTTCTGCCATAAGGGTGGTATCATCTGCATATCTGAGGTTATTGATATTTCTCCCAAAAATCTTGATTCCAGCTTGTGCTTCATCCAGCCCAGCATTCCTTATGATGTACTCTTTATATAAGTTAAATAAGCAGGATGACAACATACAGCCTTGACGTACTCCGTTTGCTATTTGGAACCAATCTGTTATTCCATACCAGTTCTTTTTTTTTTTTTTTTCTCTTTTTTTTTAAATTTTATTTTATTTTATTTTTTTATTTTTTTTTTATTAAATTTTAAAATCTTTAATTCTTACATGTGTTCCCAAACATGAAACCCCCTCCCACCTCCCTCCCCATAACATCTCTGTGGGTGATCCCCATGCACCAGCCCCAAGCATGCTGTATCCTGCATCAGACATAGACTGGCGATTCAATTCTTACATGATAGTATACATGATAGAATGCCATTCTCCCAAATCATCCTGCCCTCTCCCTCTCTCTCTGAGTCCAAAAGTCCGTTATACACAGCTGTGTCTTTTTTCCTGTCTTGCATACAGGGTTGTCATTGCCATCTTTCTAAATTCCATATATATGTGTTAGTATACTGTATTGGTGTTTTTCTTTCTGGCTTACTTCACTCTGTATAATCGGCTCCAGTTTCATCCATCTCATCAGAACTGATTCAAATGAATTCTTTTTAACGGCTGAGTAATACTCCATTGTGTACATGTACCAAAGCTTTCTTATCCATTCATCTGCTGATGGACATCTAGGTTGTTTCCATGTCCTGGCTATTATAAACAGTGCTGCGATGAACATTGGGGTACATGTGTCTCTTTCAATTCTGGTTTCCTCGGTGTGTATACCCAGCAGTGGGATTGCTGGGTCATAAGGTAGTTCTATTTGCAATTTTTAAGGAATCTCCACACTGTTCTCCATAGTGGCTGTACTAGTTTGCATTCCCACCAACAGTGTAGGAGGGTTCCCTTTTCTCCACACCCTCTCCAGCATTTATTGCTTGCAGATTTTTGGATCGCAGCCATTCTGACTGGTGTGAAGTGGTACCTCATTGTGGTTTTGATTTGCATTTCTCTGATAATGAGTGATGTTGAGCATCTTTTCATGTGTTTGTTAGCCATCCGTATGTCTTCTTTGGAGAAATGTCTATTTAGTTCTTTGGCCCATTTTTTGATTGGGTCGTTTATTTTTCTGGAATTGAGCTGCATAAGTTGCTTGTATATTTTTGAATGGGAGAAAACAATAGCAAATGAAGCAACTGACAAACAACTAATCTCCATACCAGTTCTAACTGTTGTTTCCTGACCTGCATACAGGTTTCTTAAGAGGCAGGTCTGGTGGTCTGGTATTCCCATCTCCTTTAGAATTTTCCACACAATCAAAGGCTTTGGCATAGTCAATAAAGCAGAAATAGACATTTTTCTGGAACTCTCTTGCTTTTTTGATGATTCAGTGGATTTGGGCAATTTGATCACTGGTTCCTCTGCTTTCTTTATTTATAAAATGGGGTTATTATAGTACCTGCCTCAGAATATCTTAAAATATAAACTTTTAATAAATAATGTATCTGGGTTTTTGGTCAACAAGATATGACTAACCTTCATACCAAGGGGGTAGGGTAGGTCCTCCCTTTTGGACCTCCACCCACCCCTCCCCCATTCCATGTCTCTAGATTATCACAGATTACTGAGTTTAGCTCCTTGTGTTATTGTCTGTGCAGTTACCTGCTAAATATCTATTTTACACATGGTGGTTTATATATGTTAATGCTACTCTCTCAATTTCTTCCATTTTGGTTTATTATTGGATATTAAATATAGGCCCCTGTGCTATACAATAGGATCTTGTTGTTTGTTCATTCTACATGTAATGTAGCAGTTTAACTCTGCTAATCCCAAACTCCCTCTTCCATCCCTTCCTATTTGGCAGCCACAAGCCCGTTCTCTATGTTCATTTATGTCATATATTAGATTCTACATATAAATGGTATCATATAGGTTCTTTTTAAAATTATTTTATTGAGCTAATACTGGTGGTCTTTGAGAGTGACTTTCATAGTCTTACAGTCTTAGGGGTGAGATAGGTGAGTGCCTGAACTTAAATAGTGTCAGAGAGGATAAAACATATGTACCTTGAACCAAAAGAGACCAAGGAGACAGCATGATGTGACCTCAAAGAGATCTCAAAAATGTTTTCCAGACTCCAGTTTTGGGAAGTAGATGCAAAGGAAGACATGCAAGAGAACATGTAAGAAAAGAGGTTTTAAGGGAAAATGTTTATTTCAATTGCGGATATACTATGTTTGTGACTCCTTTGGGATATAAAAGAAAATTTATTCAAAAGCTCTATTTGATTCTATAAAGAAATTGCTGATGAAAGAGCTGTATTTGCCAGTCATGAGCCTTTGATAAGTCATAGATCATGAGGAAAGATCAAATCATTCAGGAACAGTGAAATTTATATATAAACTAATGGTTCTTAGACCATGGTATCTGGACCACTAGCAGTAGTATCAGCACCTGAGAACTTGTTGGAAATGCAAGTGATCAGTCCCAGCTCAGAACATTTGCATCAGAGATTCTGAGTGGAGCCCAGTGACTTGTGCTTTGGTAAGTCCTCCAGATGTTTCTGATATCCACTGAAGTATGAGAACTGTGGATACAAAATTTACTTCTGGGCCACATATATTCTGAGCATTTGATGAAAATTATATACTTTCTTGAAGACAGGGTTGGGGTAATTCAGGAATTTTTTTTTTTTTTAACATTCAATATTCAGGAATTAATGAAAAATAGAAATTTGGTCAATGACACTGTGAAACAGAGAACCAGACCTAATTCTATCAGAGTCATCAGAATACCCTTATATTAGCCTGCTAGGGCTGCCATAACAAAATCACAAACTGTGGGGCTTAAACAGGAGAATTTCATTTCCTTAAAGTTCTAAAAGCTAAATGTGAAAGATCAAGTTGCCATCAAGGTTAGCTTCAAGCCTCTCCTCATAGTTTGTAGTTGACCACCTTCCTTCTGTGTCCTCTGTGCAGGGAGTAGTGTGAGGGAGAGATCTGATGTCTTCTCCTCTTCTTGTAAGGATACCAGTTTAATCTCATTAAGGCCTCATTTTTATAAATATATTTAACCTTAATTATCTCCTTAAAGGCTATACATGGATATACATATTTGATGTTAGAGTTTCAGTATATGGATGCAAGGGCACAAAATTTGCAAAAATGCTGGATGCAGAATTTGTGTTCTAGGGCTCAATTTGAGCTTGTAAGACACAATGAAAGTTTCAGTGGATTTCTGGAAAAAAGATTTTCTCTTTCCTTCTGTACTTTAACCTAAATTTATTAACAGGAAGTATTGGTGACTATTTTGACACTATATGGGATGAAATTGTCTCAGAATGGAGGAGTATACTTTAAGGTAGTAAAGTAATGGAATGGAAAAAGAAAAACACTTGATGTTGGAAAAATATGTGGGTTCTATATCAAACTTAAACTATAGCTCCCCCTGATATTTTAATCCCATGAGCAAATATTTCTCATTTTCATTTAAGAAAGTTTAGGTTAGTTTCTCTGCCACTTATCAATGAAGGATTCAGAGGCAAGAAGTACTGATGCAGTCTGGAGACTGGTACCCTTTACTACAATGCTTGTAAGTGGACAAACATCTCCTCCAGCAACAAAATACAAAGAAACTATAAGGGGCTAAAAATAACTGCATGCATGCACAGTTGGGGAAAATTATGGACAATAAGATACAAAAAGACCAAAAAAATAAAGAAAACAAAACTAATTGCCACTTCTGAGGCACGCAGAGCAAAAGAAGGGTGCTCTTAACATTCCCTACACACAATACCTCCAAACCAACTATGGCATTCCCCTTCCACCAGCCCCCTGGATCCACCTCTACCATCACTCCATTTAAGGAACCAGCAAGAGCCTTCAGGGGAACAAGCAAGGGAATGTTACTTGTTTTCTCTCTCCTGGTACAGTAGGATCCCCAGTAAAGCCTTGCTTGAATTTCTTGTCTGGCCTCTCATCAATTTCTATTGACTGAGGAAGGCCAAGAGCTAGGTTTATAACAGTACTGGACTTTAAAAATTAGCAGGAACCTTCTCTGTCCATCCTAGAATCCACAATCTTTTCCTTTCCTTTCTCTCTGCAAGACTAGAAAATTGTCCCTCCATGTACATATTGGAAAATAGATTCCACAGATTCAGAACTACAGATCTTGCTGTTCTGAAACCAATAACCAATTGACCCATACCTCAATGTCCCATTTCCAAGTGTCCTAAATGTAAAATCTCACCAGGTATACTTAGTTCAGAAGATCACTCTGGCCTGGGGAGCTGTGGAATCATGATAAGTCATAAACCTGGATGATATACCCTCAAAACCTGAGGCTAGGTGGGAATGAAATACCCAAACATGTGATCGCCTGTTTAGCACCTACCAAATGGGAGGAGAAGTGATACCAGAAAGTCTCTTCAGTTCTAATCTTGAATGCTGTTGTAGTTGCTTACATGAAATAGGAGTCACATATATGTATTTTTGTATGGAACTCTAATGTGAAGAGATACAAGAAATCTATCAAAATAATTTCATAGATGTGATTGGACTTTGCTATTTAAAGAGAACTAAGTAAACAGTTTCTTTACTAGGTTTTTAAGTAGAAGTTTTCCTTCTCTAGTGGTTATATAAAAGAGAGAAAACTGAATCACAGAATCGGGGATCACTAAGAGACAAATATCAGGACACATAAAATACTATTATTCAATCAGTGCCCAGAAAATATTGTATATGAATAGTCAGCAGGTGTCAAAGTGTTTACATTTAGGGATATGAGCATGTGATGAGCACTCCATCCCCTGCAGTGAGACAAAACAAGTGTGAAATGAGATATCCAAATTGGGTATCTCATTAAAAGGGAAGGAGGGAAAGAGTGGGTCTACAGCTCATGGTCTCTGGATGTGAGTTGCTCTGATATTACAAAATTATACAAATAGGTTGTTCTGGTTCTCGATCACGATGTCCCAGGAGCAAAGCAGGAAATGGAAGCTTTCAGCTATAGCCACATATCCTCACCAGCAGATGATTCATTTCCTTTACACTAATATTCCTGATGACACACATACAGTCTCACCAGGATAGAGGGAAGGTGAGGCTGTGACATTTTGTCTATAGTTAAGTGTGTGAAGAACTCAAATAAGCCTTGAGCATTCTCTTGGTTTAAGAGTAATCCATGTTAAGCTGAAAATAAAAACCCAGCCCAATACCACTTCCATTTAACAGGGACACCTATATATTTTTTTAAGTTAAATATTTAATTTTTATAGAAATGCTGTCTATATACAATTTTTTAAAAAACCTAAAACAATTTATCCCCTTACTAACCCTTATACATAAGCTTGATTTTGAAAGATAAATTCATTTACTATATATAATGTAATCTATCAGAAAATTTCCACATATGTGCTTTCATGTATATGTGTGTATACGTGCTTAGTAGCTTCAGTCATGTCCAATTCTTTATAGCCAGCTACACTCCTCTAGCCATGGGATTCTCCAGGCAAGAATACTGGAGTGGGTTGCTATGCCTTTCTCCAGGGGCTCTTTCTGACCCAGGATTGAACCTGCATCTTCTGCGTTGCCGGCAGATTCTTTACCACTGAGTCACCAGGCAACCTGAAAAGTCACCAGCTCTTCATGTATATGACTGTTTGTTAATAATTTAATATTTCTTCTCTTTTGATATTTATTTTTATTATATTTTGAACATATAATTTTATTTTTAAATTAATTTTTATTGGAGTATAATTGTTTTATAATGTTGTGTTAGTTTCTACTGTACAGTAAATTGGCTATACATGTACATATATCCTTTCTTTTTTGGATTTCCTTCCCATTTAGGTCACCATATTCGAATTTTTGTTTTTTATATTTTGTTGATTTACAATGTTGTGTGCATTACTGCTGTAAAGCAAATTGATTCAGCTATGTATATATACTCGTTTTTATATTCTTTTTATTCTTGATTGTATTTTCCACTTAATATTTTTGGAAGCATATAAACATTCTTTTTAATGATTGTATAACAGCTATCATCAAATTTATACATTAACTTCTCTTTTCTTGGTTACCATTTAAATTATTTGTAGTTTCTAAAAAATTTTGTTTCTTATATTTATCATTAAGGCATCATGTTTCAAAAACATTCTTGTTCACTAAATGTTTGCATCATGCAAATTTATATATTCAAGACAAATTCTTAAAAATGTATAGTAATATGGTTATAGTTATAATAGCATAATTTTATATTAACATAAATATATTATATATTATCAATATAAAATATAATTGATATAATTTTAAATTAATATAAATTTTATAATAATATAAAATGGTAATTCAGCTATTGATGAGTAATGCCAGATTACCCTCCATTGAGTCCATATCTGCATTCACTAAAAATGTATAATGTATCTGTATTATAATTTTAGCTGTTATATTTGCTTTGTTGGTTATTTTACTCAAGTTTGCTATATGCCTACGTATGCTTTGTTACTTGATCCATTATGGAGTTAGAAAGGCAGGCTACTTACTCATTATAGAGTTTATCTGTCCTCTATCTGTTCTCTAGGGAGCCTCAGAGGCAGTCCACTTCTGGACAGATCTCTACTGTGTTCCTCTGAATTGGGCAATGTGCTTAAGGCCACACTTGCATCTTTGGTTCTCTCTAGACTTGAGTGTCCAAGGAATAGAGCTTTGTTGGGCCTTTCAGAGCAAGCCTCTTCATTTTGAATGCTTCAGAATATAGTTCAATAGTTTTAAAGGTAAGAGGCTACTCAAAAGATCTGTTTTGCATTTTGCCAAAACTCTCCAGAATTTGGAAGGTATTCTATGTATTTCATTTTCTGAAACATTTGTTAGTTTGTTTTTAATATCATAAGATAATTTTGCTCCTTTTCACTTATAGAGGAGAGAGGGCTAGTTCGGGGTAGAAGGTCATTTGGTTTCATAAAAGAAAGTAATTAAGGTTTCCTCCTGGACTGCCACATTATCCAGATGTCCTTTGTAAGTCAAATGCTTGCATGTGAAATATAAATGTTATAGGGTCATCAGAGCTCCCAAAGGGGCCTTTTCAATTAGTAAAGGAGGGGAAGATAGGAACTCCATTTGTGATTACAAGGCTTCTCCTCTACATTTTCAAACATGTTTTTTCTCCTTGAATGTGACAAGAAAGGTGAAGGGACATTAGTTTAGGAGTCTTAGAACATAGCACTTGACTTGCATTTACAATATAATGCTTTGATAATTTAAAATGCATGTTTCCTATGTTATGCCTTTTTTTTTTTTTTTTCCTTTTCTGGTCTGATTTCTTTTGAGGGTAGGGATTTTTTCTTTTTTTTTCTTTTTTTGCAGATCTGTAGGATACCTGGCATTTTGTAAGTATTTAATGATTTCTTCCTGCCTGAAATCATCCCTGAACTTAGAAGTTGTGTTTCATTGACAAAAGTTTACTTACAGCACACACTTGTTAAAAGTGAATGCAGTCAATATAAAACCCCTAATACAAAACTTTATTGGATTTAATTTCATATACACTATATACCAAAGCAGTTTCTTCACAGCATTTTCCTATTCTCCACAATGTCCTATTATTGATATGTCTACAGTCTTCAGTTCAGTTCAGTTCAGTTGCTCAGTCTTGTCGACTCTTTGCAACCCCATGAATTGCAGCACGCCAGCCACCCCCCCCCACCCCCCCACCCCGCCCCATCCATCACCAACTCCCGGAGTTCACTCAAACTCATGCCCATTGAGTCAGTGATGCCATCCAGCCATCTCATCCTCTGTCGTCCCTTTCTCCTCCTGCCCCCAATCCCTCCCAGCATCAGAGTCTTTTCCAATGAGTCAACTCTTCACATGAGATGGCCAAAGTACTGGAGTTTCAGTTTTAGCATCAGTCCTTCCAATGAATACACAGGACTGATCTCCTTCAGAATGGACTGGTTGGATTTCCTTGCAGTCCAAGGGACTCTCAAGAGTCTTCTCCAACACCACAGTTCAAAAGCATCAATTCTTCAGTGCTCAGCTTTCTTTATAGTCCAACTCTCACATCCATACATGACTACTGGAAAAACCATAGCCTTGACTAGGCAGACCTTTGTTGGCAAAGTAATGTCTCTGCTTTTCAACATGCTATCTGGGTTGGTCATAACTTTCCTTCCAAGGGGTAAGCATCTTTCAATTTCATGGCTGCAATCATCATCTGCAGTGATTTTGGAGCCCGAAAAGTAGAGTCTGACACTGTTTCCACTATTTCCCCATCTATTTCCCATGAAGTAATGGGACCAGATGCCATGATCTTTGTTTTCTGAATGTTGAGCTTTAAGTCAACTTTTTCACTCTCTACTTTCACTTTCATCAAGAGGATCTTTAGTTCTTCTTCACTTTTTTGCCATAAGGATTGTGTCATCTGCATATCTGAGGTTATTGGTATTACTCCCAGCAATCTTGATTCCAGCTTGTACTTCTTCCAGCCCAGCATTTTTTGTGATATACTCTTCATATAAGTTAAATAAGCAGGGTGACAATAGACAGCCTTGATGTACTCCTTTTTTTATTTGGAACCAGTCTATTGTTCCATGTCCAGTTCTAACTGTTGCTTCCTGACTTACATACAGGTTTCTCAAGAGACAGGTCAGGTAGTCTGGTATTCCCATCTCTTTCAGAATTTTCCACAGTTTATTGTGATCCACACAGTCAAAGGCTTTGGCATAGTCAATAAACCAGAAATAGATGTTTTTCTGGAACTTTCTTGCTTTTTCCATGATCCAGTGGATGTTAGCAATTTGATCTCTGGTTCCTCTGCCTTTTCTAAAACCAGTTTGAACATCTGGAAGTTCACGGTTCACGTATTGCTGAAGCCTGGCTTGCCGAATTTTGAACATTACTAGCCTGTGAGATGAGTGCAATTGTGCAGTAGTTTGAGCATTCTTTGGCATTGCCTTTGTTTGGGATTGGAATGAAAACTGACATTTTCCAGTCCTGTGGCCACTGCTGAGTTTTCCAAATTTTCTGGCATATTGAGTGCAGCCCTTTCTCAGCCTCATCTTTCAGGGTTTGATCTTAGAATACCCTGCATATACATTGGAATTCTTGCAGGAAGGGAAAACCCTTCCAGGGCCCAAAACTGGGCTCTTGTCTAACACTCTGAAATGAATTGTCCGAGGAGACACATGTGCTAACAAAGCAAGAGATTTTATTGGGAAAGGGCACCCAGGTGGAGAGCAGTAGAGTAAAGGAACCCAGGAGAACAGCTCTGCCACATAGCTTGCAGTCTTGGATTTTATGGTGATGGGATAAGTTTCTGGGTTGGTTGTCTTTAGCCAATCATTCTGACTCAGAGTCCTTCCTGGTGGTGCACTCCTTGTTCAGCCAAGATGTATGGCAGAGAGAAGGATTCTGAGAGGTGGTCAGAGATGTGGTATCTCCTTTTGACCTTTCCTGAACTCTTCTGGTTGGTGGTGGCTTATTAGTTCTGTGTTCCTTACCAGAACCTCTTGTTGTAAAACAACTCATGCAAATGGTTACTATGGTGCCTGGCCACGGTGGGCAGTTTCAGTCAGTGTGCTTCCCCTAACAGAAGGACTGATGCTGAAGCTGAAGTTCCAATATTTTGGTCACCTGATGTGAACAGTGACTCTTTGAAAATGTCCCTGATGCTGGGAAAGATTGAGGGCAGAAGGAGAAGAGGGTGTCAGAGGATGAGATGGCTGGATGGTATCACTGATGCAATGAACATGAACTTGGGCAAATTCCGGGAGATGGTGAGGGACAGGGAGACCTGATATGCTGCAATCTATGGAGTTGCAGAGTCAGACATGACTGAGCAACTGAACAACAACAACTAAAATTTTAGTCACTGATTCTCTTTTCACTTTTCACTATGGTTAGACCGTAAATGATCACATTTTGTCCCACGGTTTTAAATATTATCTTTATATTAATTTATAGGCTTTCCAAATTTATGTATCCATCCTAGATCACTTTCCTGAACTGCAAACTACATATCTATCTCCATACTCAATATCTCCATCTGAATGTGCAAATCCTATCTCAAATTTAACATGTTCAAAACTGACTCCCTGATTCATAATGGCCCCCATACCCCCATCAACAAACTTCGCCTTGAACTTTCTAATCTCAGCTAATGGAAGCCATCCATGTATCTAGACCAAAAGGCAAATTGTTTTTTTATCCATTTTTTTCTCACCTATCAAAATTTTTAATTTTCAAAGTAAATCCTGTTAGCTCTTTTTTGCAAAATATATCCATATACTTAGTACTTCTCACTGCTTCTATTGCTATATTTATGAGACAGAGAAGTAGCCTTTTAGCACATCTTTCTGTTTCTATCCTTTTCTTCCTCAAATCTATTCTCAAAACAGCAGCCAGAGTGATTCTGATTAAATAAAGGTTATATAATATTCAACCTCAAATTGGCCCATGCCACCCATAGCTGCTAGCCTCTTATCCCTAAAAAAGAGAAGGCTTTTGAAGGTAGGGAATGGAGGAGTCATATATAAATATCCTAATCAGATAACTGCAGATTCTTACATTTAGTGGCACATTTCAAAGTGCAGTAAGTGGGAGTATGTGGATATTAGACCATAGACTTATTACAAGTGGGGAACATAAGCTTTGAGATCAGAAACACTCGGCATTCAGTCCAGTGATTTATATTCCAGCTGAGAGATCCTGGGACAATTACTCAACATGTGGATAATATTTCAAAAAAATTAAATGAGAATAGTTGAGGTCATCATACAATTTAAATTGTATAAAAGTAGACAGAAGAGCTAAATAGACATGTGTCCAAAGAAGACATACAGATGGCCAAGGGACACATAAAAAATGTTCAATTTCACTAATTTTTGAAGTAACACAAACAAAAATTACAATGAGGTATCACTTTATACTGGTCAGAATGAACATCAAAAATCTACAAATAATAAATGTTGGGAAAGATATGGAGAAAAGTGAATCCTCCTACACTATCGGTAGGAATATAAATTGATACAATCAGTATGAAGAACAGTATGTGTGTTAGTCACTCAGTCATGTCTGAATCTTTGTGACCCCATGGACTGTACCCCTCCAAGCTCCTCTGTCCATGGAATTCTCCAGGTAAGAATACTGAAGTGGGTTGCCATGTCCTTCTCCAGGGGATCTTTCCAACTCAGGTCTCTGGCTTTGCAGGCACATTCTTTACAGTTTGAACCACCAGGGAAGCCCTGGAGAACAGTATGGACGCTCTTTAAAAAACATAAATAAATAAAAACTAAAAGTAGAACTACCGTAGGATTCAGCGACCCAACTCCTGGGCACATATCTGGAGAAAACCATAACTTGAAAAGATTTGTGTGCACAGTCAGTGTCAGTGAAGTTGCTCAGTCATGTTTGACTCTGCAATACCATGGACTGTAGCCTACCAGGCTCCTCCATCCATAGAACTTTGCAGGCAAGAGTACTGGAGTGGATCACCATTTCCTTCTCCAGGGGATCTTCCTGACCCAGGCATCGAACCTAGGTCCCTGCACTGTAGGCAGACGCATTACCATCTGAGCTACCAGGGAAGCCCCTGGATAACCAACAAGGACAACCACAGGGAACCCTGCTCAAAGTTATATGGAAGTTTAGATGGGAAGAGAGTTTGAGGAAGAATGGTTACATGCATATGTATGACTGAGTTTCTTTGTTATTCACCTGAAACTGTCACAACATTGTTAATTGACTATATTCAATATAAAATAAAAAGTTTAAGAAAAGGAAAAAAGAAAAGATACATTCACTCCAATGGTTGTAGACATAGCAGCACTATTTATAATAGCCAAGACATGGAAGCAACTTAAACGTCCATTGGCAGAGGAATGGATAAAGATGTGGTATTTTATACAATGGAATATTACTTAACCATAAAAAAGAATGAAATAATGTCATTTGTAGCAACCTAGATAGACCTAGACATTATTGTCCTAAGTAAATGAGACCGCAAAAGACAAATATCATATATTGCTTATATGTAGAATCTAAAAAAATGATACAAATGAACTTATAGAGAGAGCAGAAATAGAGTCACAGGCATAAAAGGTCACCTTATGGTCACCAAAGGGGAAAGAAGGGGAGGGATAAATTATGAGTTTGAAATTAATGTAAAGATACTACTATATATAAAATAGATAACCAATAAGGACCTAGTTGGAGTAGCTCTTCTCAGCCCTTCTGCGCCTACGCAGCCACCACTCCTTGGACGTGGGGTTTCTCCTCTGGGCCTCTGCCCCTGACCTTGGGCGTGAGGTAGCTCCTCCCTTGGGGAAATAGATGGGGAAAAAGTGGAAACAGTGTCAGACTTTATTTTGGGGGGCTCCAAAATCACTGCAGATGGTGATTGCAGCCATGAAATTAAAAGACCTTTACTCCTTGAAAGGAAAGTTATGACCAACCTAGACAGCATATTGGAAAGCAGAGATATTACTTTGCCAACAAAGGTCTGTCTAATCAAGGCTATGGTTTTTCCAGTAGTCATGTATGGATGTGAGAGTTGGACTATAAAGAAAGCTGAGCACTGAAGAATTGATGCTTTTGAACTGTGGTGTTGGAGAAGACTCTTGAGAGTCCCTTGGACTGCAAGGAGATCCAACCAGTCCTTTCTAAAGGAGATCAGTCCTGAGTGTTCATTGGAAGGACTAATGCTAAAGCTGAAATTCCAGTACTTTGGCTACCTCATGCGAAGAGCTGACTCATTGGAAAGACTCTGAGGCTGGGAGGGATTGGGGGCAGCAGAAGAAAGGGACGACAGAGGATAAGATGGCTGGATGGCATTACCGACTCAATGGACATGAGTTTGAGTGAACTCCTGGAGTTGGTGATGGACAGGGAGGCCTAGCGTGCTGCAGTTCATGGGGTCGCAATGAGTCAGAAATGACTGAGCGACTGAACTGAACTGAACTGAACTGAACTGAAGGACTTACTACTACAGAGAGAACTATGTTCAATATTTTAATTACGTAAAAGGGAAAATATCTGATATACATAAAACTTAATCACTTTGCTGAGTACTTGAAGGCAACAAAATATTGTAAATCAGCTATACTTCAAGAAAAAATTAAAATAAGAGAAACTGTACAAGTCTAGCACAAATTCCAATAAACACTTGCTTCCCATCTAGCACTTTTTATGGCTATCAAATATTTAAAACCTTATACTTATAAAATGGAAGCAGTACTTATATGAGGAGATTATCTTAAAGTAGTATGTCTAAAAAAGAGGAGCGGCAGAGCAGGGTCCTACTTACCAAGTTTCCAATTTACCATTCTCTGTCCAGCACAAGCAGATTAAGTAGAGACTTGAATGGACATAAACTAACCGTATCACAAAGTACTGGCTTCAAAAAGACAGAGAAAGAGAAATACTAAATCTTTCCAACCCAGATGGCTTTGTTTAGAAGAGGTAAGGTAACTAAATCTTCAAAAATTACATTTTTAATCTATGAGCCTTTTATTCTTCATTCTGTCCTCCTATTTTTATCTATTGCTTTAAGCTCTGCTATTTTTGAATATGATTAAATGTCAGTAGGGAAACATTTTATTTTAGACAATTAGCAGACTGAAGCTATCTGAAATTATGAATCATTCAAACTTGTACATGAAGCTCACACATGTCTTTATTTAATGTATTTTCTTTTTGGTTTAGGGACTTTTTTTGGGGGAGTGGGGTTTATATAGCAGCTTTCCCGCTAGGGGCCATAAGTTCCTTACAGAACTCTTACTCCTGCATTTCCCCTTGGGCTTCTAGATACTGTCTCTGTGCTTATATCTTAGAAGCATCAAAGTAGTTAAACAAAGTAACAGATAAATAAATTAGGTCATAATAATATGGAGATTCTTCAAAGGATTTCTTAATTTATTTATTACTTATGCTTCCTGGAAATTTTTTAGAATTATGGAAAAACAGAATACTTCAGTTAATGAAATCATCTAGCTAATTATTATTATGATTCTTTCTCATTTGTCTGACTTTATTTTCTAAATTAACCTCATTGTTTCAGGCATGGTAAACCCACACTGTTCTCTATATACACCACACTCATCTCCTCTTTGACCTTTGCTCAGCATGGCCCTCTCTTTTCAAATCCTTCCATACATGACTCTCTGATCCCTCTAAGGCTCATTCACTGCTACATGGAGTGGACAAGAGGTTATCATCTCAAGAACATGGAGTGTCAATGTGATTATTAGTCAGGGAGCTGATTTGCTTATTTGTAACAAGGGGCAAACAAAGTATTAGTAGCTTAAAGGACAGGTGCTTAGTTCCCTGTCCATCAAAGCAGTCCTTTCGTATAAAGAATGTAAGGCTAGGACTCAAGAATTCTTAAAACTTGTTTCTTTGCCACTCTTAGTACATGACATCTTTTGGAATATAGTGCTTCTCCTGTGACCATGTGTTCAGCCCAGCTGGTTTTACATGGTATAACTAATTGTTTCTTTGGAAGTTTCCCATCAAGTTCATCCATAGGAGCATTGGTAAAAACTTAAACACATGGTCAAACCAAGCAGTACAGCAGTCTTTAGTTGGATGGTCATATACTCAGTTGAAATTTGCAGTTCTGAATATATAATGAAGTAGGGGAGATAGATGTTGAAATACTAAATCTCATCTTTCTTCCCATTAGTATAAATCTGCCTCTCTATGCAAGATTCCAAAATACTTTGCAGTTCTGTTTCTGATCATTATGAATTGTTTAGTTGGTACTCTAGTCTTAAACACTGGTCAAATGAGCTTTGTTAAGCATAAGTTCGGAGAAGGCAATGGCAACCCATTCCAGTACTCTTGCCTGGAAACTCCCATGGACCGAGGAGCCTGGTAGGCTGCAGTACATAGGGTAGTGAAGAGTCAGACACGACTGAACGACTTCACTTTCACTTTTCACTTTCGTGCATTGGAGAAGGAGATGGCCACCCACTCCAGCATTCTTGCCTGGAGAATCCCTAGAACAGAGGAGCCTGGTAGGCTGCCGTCTACAGGGTCGCACAGAGTCAGATACGACTGAAGTGACTTAGCAGCAGGAAGCATAAGTTAGCATCTTCAAATCCCATCAAACAGGAGTACTAACAAGTTTGAGGTCCAAGGCTGTGAGCCAGAGATGGTAGATCTCACCATGGGATCTGTCACTTCATGAGGTGAGTTGGTATATAATCAGTCTGCCTCTTCTACACAATACATCTCTGAAAGGCCACGTGCCAAGTGAACATATTTCAATTTGTAAATAGTCTGTCTTCCAGACATATGGATACTTAATCATAGTCAACCAAAACCCAGTTCCAAGGTCATCTCTCCTAATGGGAAACAGAATCTTGGCTAGCTCAGTACTCCATCCAGAGTTTCATGAACTCTAAAAATACTATGTCATTTTTATAGCAAATAAGTCTATCACTGAAGTTTGGAAACCTATCTACTATATATCAGCTCTTCTTCAACCTACCTGTGCTCTACCATAAAAAGACCAATAGTCATGGAAACATGATGAATTGATCTTCATTGCTTTATATGAATCTTAAAATAAGAAATGTTACTTTAGGTATGTAGTCTCATATTTCCAAATATCTTATAAGCTTCTTTAGTAAAGACTATTCTTTGTACAATAAGCTAGACTGCTAATAGTTATCAATTAGTGCTTATGATTTCTATATTTTATATTTTTTATTATTTTATCCTTTATACAGATGAAGTGGAGAAGTAAAGTCTTAGTCATTTAGTCATGTGTGACTTTTTGCGACCTCATGGAATATTGCCTGCCAAGCTCCTCTGTCCATAGAATTCTCCAGACAAGAATACTGGAGTGGGTAGTCATTTCCTTCTACAGGGGATTTTCCCAATCCAAGAATCAAACCCAGGTCTTCTGCACTGCAGGCAGATTCTTTACTGTCTGGGCCTCCAGAGAAGCAAATGGACAATATATAATAATTTAATACCAAGTAGTGAGTAATAAATATATTAACTGTGCCTAATTTAATTTTCAGAAAAGTCCTTTGATATGCCTATCAGCACTTCAAGTATTTAGATGAAGATACTGTGGTTATAGCAAAGTGATATGCTCAAGTCCATTCCAAGAGTACTTGGAGGCAAATGAACCTGTTTATAAAACAGAAATAGAATCATAGATGTAGGAAACAATTGTACAGATACCAAGAGGGAAAAGAAGGGGAGGGATAAATTGGGAGATTGAGATTGACATGTGCACACTGATTATGTATAAAACTAATAAGGACCTACTGTACTGTACAGGGAATTATATTCAGTACTCTGTAATGACCTATATGAGAAAAGAATCTAATGAAGAGTGGATGTGTGTATATGTATAATTGATTCACTTTGCTGTATAGCAGAAACTAACACAATATTGTAAATCAACTATACTCCAATAAAAATTAATGTTAAAAAAGAGTACTTGGGAGAATCTTCAAATTCATGTAAAGTTCATGCTTGTTATCACTGCACTACTCTGCCACTTTACTTTAGTAAATCATAATAGAGTTCCTTATATAATTCTTCTAATGTATATTTTATACTTATTGTCTATAAAGATGTACAGCTCATCAGTGTATCTGAGGTCAATACAGTAAATAAATATTTTTCATTATACTCAAATACTCATCATTATTGCACTAAAATGAATAAATATTTGTTTAGCTTTTCATATTATTTGAGATATCTTTGAACAGAAGTTGTATAAAGATATATGATGCTTGAAAAATACAGAGAATTGGTGTTATGGCCAGGAAGAACAAGAGTCTTTTTGAAAATCAGCTGAATTATCAAGTGGTTGTATCTATTTATCTACCTATTCATCAGTTCTGTGAGCATTGGATTTGCAAATTTTCAAAAATTTGGTTTAGGACTACACAGCTGTCTTTTTGCTGTGTAGCATTCTCCAACCCTTTTTTGAGGCACTAGTTCCATGCGTGAGTACTTTTCCATTCTGACTTACCAAACTTCCAGTCTTCTCACATTGGAGATTAGGTTTCAAACATTTTAATTTTGTGGGACAAAAGTATATTCAATCTATAGCAATTTGTCAAAAGTTTTCTATAAAACAGACAATTTCAAAGTATTTTCTATATACAATGGTTTTCAGGTATCACAACAGCCTCTGAAATGAATATTATTATTCCATTTTTACAAAGGTTCCAAATAATTAATTGGCTTAAAATGTTCATCTGATAAGTAATGAAGCCAGATTTCTACCCAGGAAAGAATATCTGGCAAATTTCTGGTCTTACCACTTGCATGTTAAGTGAGCTTGTTTAATTGCTTATGATTGAAGAGTTTGTTTCTTTATGTATTTCATTGGTAAAAGAATAAAAATATGTTTCATAGTATTGTTATAAGGTAGTATATATAAAAACACACTGCAAACTAAAAAGCAGAGTTCTGGAAATACCAGGACATCAAAGGGTGCACTCACACTGTGCTAAGCAGTGTGAGAGACTATGATGACAATGCTTGGTACTGAAGAGAATGGGATGTGAGATTTTGTAAAGAAATGTACACTGAGGAAGACTAAAGATTTCATGATGTGTCTTCATCAGAGAGGGTGCAGAAATGCACATAACAGGCAGAAGTCAGAGTGATTAATTGAGAAGACTGCTTGACATACCTGACATTGAACCATGTCATTGAAAGAGTGGACTGAGGACAGAAGACCTAGATAACCAATGTGGAGTTGTGATGGCCAAACTATATTAAATTTTAAAAGGGTTACTAAGGATTTGCTGGAATTGTTTTTATTATTTTAATAAAATTTTATATGGCATTTTATAAAAAGTTATTAATTAGTCCTTATGACAACAATGAGAAGAAGGTATTATAAATACCACCATTTTAGAGGAAGGAAACTGAAGGACAGAGAAGATGTGGTACGAATATATAATGGAATATCATTGAGGCATAAAAAAGAATGAAATTGTGTCATTTGTAGGGACATGGATGAACCTAGAGTCTGTCATACAGAATGAGCAATTTAGAAGGAGGAAAGTAAATATATATTAAAGCATGCTGCTGCTGTTAAGTCGCTTCAGTCGTGTCCAACTCTGTGCAGCCTCATAGACGGCAGCCCACCAGGCTCCTCCGTCCATGGGATTTTCCAGGCAAGAACACTGGAGCGGGTTGCCATTGCCTTCTGCATATTAAAGCATTCATGTTGACTATAGAAACATGATACAGTTAAACTTACTTGCAGGGAAGAAACAGAGAAGTAGATATAGAAAATAGCTATGTGGGAGGGAGAAGAGGGGGAAGGGGAGATGAATTTGGAGATAAGGACTGATACATATATATATATATACATGTATATATTACCATTTATAATATAGATAGCTGGGAAGTTTCAAAATGGTGGAGGGTAAGACAGGGACACCACTTTCCTCCTCACAATTATATAAAAAATTCCTCTGCATGTGGAACAACTCTTGTAGAACACTTTCTGGACATTGGCAGAAGTTCCCATACTTCCAAAAAAGGCAAGCTAATCTCCACAGAACAAGATAGGGCAAAAGATATAGGGAAACAAAGAGACAAAGAACTGGGGACAGGGACCTATACCTCAGGGAAGGAGCTGTGAAGGAGGAAATGTTTCTGTAGTCTGAGAAACTCCTTCAGGGGCTGGGGTAAGAGGGAGCTTGGGAACTTCACAGAGAAATGCAGCAACAGAGGCTTGGAAGGCAAAACAGAGAGAATTCACCAGAGAATGGTGCACACCAAGACTTCCAGCCTAAAATGCTTGTTTGCATGCTCACCACGGGAAAGGTGACAGGGTGTTGAGGCTCAGGATTTGAGGGTAGGCTCCATGAAGTTGACTGGAGTTGACTGTTATGAAGATATTCTGAAGGGGTGAATGATGTACCTGAGTAAGTCTAGGGAGCAGCCTGGGTCTTCCAGAGAGGCAAAAGATCACTGGCTCCAGGGCCCTTTAACTCCACACACTCATATATTGCAGGACCCTACTTTTTCAGGTGCCATAGGTGTGCTGAGCTGACTGTGGTCTGTGACCTTAGAGACAGATATGCCAAAACTCACACAGGTACCAGAGGCAGGACTACTCATGACATCAGGTTGCAGACCCAGAGACGGCAATGTGAACTGCTTGGCTGCCTGCAGGGCTGGTGTTGGTGCCAGAGATGGAGGGCCAGAGGTCACTGGAGTCTCAGCATCAGCGGTCGCAGCTGCCACCAAACTGAGCAGGTACAGGTTACTGCCCACACCTTCCTAGGAGCATGTACAGCTTGGCTCTGCTGAAACACCCATGACTAGGGTCCACCTCCCCTCGGGAAACACATGACCTGCTTCAGACAGTGGAGACTTCCCATAGGTCTCAGTCACAGCAGGCACTCCCTACACACCCCGACTGTGTATCCCAAACCACCTGCTCTCCCCAGCTTGACTGAACAGTGAGCCCTAACAAGCTGTTTCTTTCACCCCCTGTGTCTGTGTAGGGAAAGACTCCGCAGGTAGACCTACAAGCAGAGGCAGGGCCAAAACTAAAGTTGAGCTCCACAGACTGTGTGACCAAAGAAGAAAAAGGGAATTCACTCCTGCAACCAAAGGTGAAGCAGATTAAATTCCCATAATTAGCCTGAGACTGAGAACATTGGAAGTAAGTACAAGCTGGTGTAAGACCAGGTCTGAGTCTCAGCTGACCCCACAGTGCCCACAACAGGTCCAGAGATCTTCCTAGAAATAGCGGAGGACTTCTTGAGTAGGCAGATTAGCTGGTGATCCCTGTGTGGTGAGGAAAATGGAAGAATCAGGAAGACACTCTTCTTACTACCTCTCTCTCTATATATATATATAGAGAGAGAGAGATAGAAAATATGTCTTTTTATTTTTTCTGTCTTGTTCTTTTTAATAATTCCTTTAATTTTTATTTTTTCAAATTGTTATTTAATTATTTAAAAGCTTTATTTTTAAGTAAGTTTATTTTACTCTATTTTTCCTACTTTTACAGTTCTCTTTAGATATATTGTATTTTTCCCCATGTTTTCAATGCTGTATACTCTAGACTGCTTTTTAGAATTTGTTTTCACATATGGGTTTGTTTGTTTCACATATGCCTGTCTCCTGAGAAAACTGTATGCAGGTCAAGAAGCAACAGTCAGAACTGGACATGGAAAGACAGACTGGTAAGAAATCAGGAAAGGAATACACCAAGACTTCATATTGTCAGTTTGCTTATTTAACTTATATAGAGAGTAGTCTTGTGAAATGGCAGGCTGGATGAATCACAAGGTGGAATCAAGATTGTTGGGAGAAATATCAATAGCCTCAGATATGCATATGATACCATTCTAATGGCATACAGTAAAAAGGAACTAAAGAACCTCTTGAGGAGGGTGAAAAATGGAGTGAAAAAAAAACTGGCTTAAAACTCAGCATTCAAAAAACTAAGATCATGACATCCCATCATTTCATGGCAAATAGATGGGGAAAAAGAAACAGTGACAGATTTTATTTTCTTGCACTCTGAAATCACTGCAGACAGTGACTGCAGCCATGAAATTAAAAGATGCTTGCTTCTTGGAAAGAAAGTTATGACAAACACAGACAGGGTATTAAAAAGCAGAGACATCACTTTGCCAACAAAAATCTGTACTGTCAAAGCTATGTCTTTTCTAGTAGTCCTGTATGGATGTGAGAGTTGGACCACAAAGAAGAGAAAGCATCGAAGGACTGATGCTTTCAAATTGTGGTGCTGGAGAAGACTTTGGAGAATACCCTGGACTGCAAAGAGATCAAATCAGTCAATCCTAAAGGAAATCAACCCTGAATACTTATTGAAGGACTGATGTTAAAGTTGAACTTCCAATACTATGGCCAGTTGATATAGGGTCAACTCATTAGAAATGATCCTGATGCTGGGAAAGATTGAAGGCAAGAGAAGAAGGGTGTGATAGAGGATGAGGTGTTTGGATTTCATCACTTACCCAATGGACATAAGTTTGAGCAAACTCTAGGAGATAGTTATGGACAGGGAAGCCTAGCATGCTCCAGTTGATAGTGTTACAAAGATCTGGACATGACTTAAGGACTGAACAACAACGACATGTGCTAAAGGAACTTCTGTAGACAGGAAACACAAGAGAAAGACAAGTCCTATAAAATAAGCCCAAACTATAAAGTAAATGATAATAGGATCATACATATCAATTATTAACTTAAATGTAAAGGGACTAAACACTCCAAATAAAAGACCCAGACTGGTTGAATGGGTCATATTAAAAATAAGATTTTTATATATGCTGTCTACAAGAGATGTAGGGACACATACAGAATGAAAATGAGGGAAGGGATAAGTGCATTCCTGTAAATGGATATAAAAAAATAAACAGGAATAACAATACTCAGATCAGATAAACAACATTCATACCAGGTTGAAGTAAAAAGTAGAAAGAATGATAGAGGATGAGATGGTTGGATGGCATCATCAACTCAATGAACATGAGTTTCAGCAAACTCTGGGAGATGATAAAGAACAGAGAGATCTGAAATGCTATAGTCCATGGGATTGCAAAGAGTCAGACATAACTGAGCATCTGAACAACATCATATCAGATAACATACACTTTAAAATAAAGTGTTTCAAAAGACGAGGAAGGACAGCACATAATGATAACAGGCTCTATCTGAGAAGAAGACATAACAATTATAAATAGATATGAACATAATATAGCAGGACCTCAACACATAAGGCAAATGCTGACAACTACAAAAGGGAAAATGTCAGTAACACAATAAAAGGGAGGGACTTTAACATTCCACTTATACCAATGGATAGATCATCCAGACAGAAGACTAATAAGGGAACACAAATTTTAATCAATATATTGGACCAGATAGATCTAATTGATATCCATAGGATTTTTCACCAAAAAAAAGTAGAAATAACTTTTTTTTTTTCCAAGTACACACAGAACATTTTCCAGGATAGATCACATCTTTGGTCACAAATGAAGTTTTGGTAATTTTTTTTAAAAAATGAAATTGTATCAGCATTTTTTTCTGACTACAATGTTTTAAAATTAGATATTAACTATAGAAAAAAATAACTGCAAACACAACACATGGAGTCTAAACAATGCACTTCTGAAGAACCAAGAAGTCACTGAATAAATCAAAGAGGAAATAAAAAAAAATCCAGAAACAAATGCCAATAAAACATGATAACTCAAAACCTATGGGATGCCGCAAAAGCAGTGCTGAGAGAAAAGATTATAGCAATACAAGTCACCCTCAAGAAACAAGAAAAACATCAAATTAACCTAAACTTATACCTAAAGCAACTAGAAAAGGAAGAACAAAAATCTCAAAGTAAGAAAGAAAGA
Organism: Capricornis sumatraensis; assembly: GCF_032405125.1. Taxonomy (NCBI): domain Eukaryota; kingdom Metazoa; phylum Chordata; class Mammalia; order Artiodactyla; family Bovidae; genus Capricornis; species Capricornis sumatraensis. The sequence continues at coordinate 119,934,670 of NC_091071.1, read as the reverse complement.
AATAATAAAGATCAGAGCTGAAATAAGTGAAAAATAAATGAAGGAAACAATAGCAAACATCAATAAAACTAAAAGCTGGTTCTTAGAGAAGGTAAACAAAATTGACAAACCATTAGCCAGATTCACTAAGAAAATAAAGGGAGAAATCTCAAATCAACAAAATTAGAAATGAAAAATAAGATAACAGGCAATGCAGAAATAACAAGGGATCATAAGAGACTATTATAAGCAACTATATGCTAATATGGTGGAAATTTTGGAAGAAATGGACAAGTTCTTAGAAAAGGAAAACGTACCAAGACTGAACCAGGAAGAAACAGAAAATCTGTTTGTTTCTTTTCAATCACAAGCACTGAAATTGAAACTGTGATAAAAACATTTCTAACAAACAAAAGCCCCAATTCAGATGGCTTCACAGGCAAATTCTACCAAATGTTTACAGAAGAGCTAACACCTATGGTGTTAGATGGTCAACTCTTCCAGAAAATTGCAGAAGAAGGAAAACTCCCAAACTCATTCAAACAGGCCACCATTATCCTGACACGAAAACAGGACAAAGATAACCACAAAAAGAAAATTACAGGCCAATATCACTGATAAACAAAGATGCAAAAATCCTCAACAAAATTCTAGCAAACATAATCCAACAAAACTTTAAAATGATCATATATGCTGACCATACACCCTGGATGCAAGAATTATTCTATATATGCAAATAAATCAATGTGATACACTATATTAACAAATTGAAAGATTAAATAAAAAACAACATATGGTCGTTTCAATAGATGGAGGGAAAGCTTTCGACAAAATTCAACATACATTTATGGTAAAAACTCTCCATAGGCATAGAAGAAATCTGCTGCAGCTACTGCTAAGTCACTTCAGTCATGTCTGACTCGATGCGACTCCATAGACGGCGGCCCACCAGGCTCTGCCATCCCTGGGATTCTCCAGGCAACAAAACTGGAGTGGGCTGCCATTTAACCTACCTCAACATTATTGTTGTTGTCCTGTTGCTAAGTTGTGTTAGACTCTTTCCAAACTCATGTACTGCAGCATACCAGGCTTCCCTGTCCTTCACTATCTCCTGGATTTTGTTCAAACTCAAGTCCATTCAGTCAGTGATGCCATCTAACCATCTCATCCTCTGTCATAGGAAAGGCCATATATAACAAACCACAGCGAAAATTATTCTCAATCTGAAAGCATTTCCTCTAAGATCAGGAACAAGACAAAGTGTCCATTCTGACCACTATTACTCAACATAGTTTTGGAATTCCTAGCCATGGCAATTAGAGAAGAAATAGAAATAAAAGGAATCCAGAATGGAAAAGAAGAATTAAAACTCTCACTGTTTGCAGATGACATAATATTGTATCTAGTAAATGCTAAAGATGTCATCAGAAAATTACTAGAGCTAATCAATGAATATAATAAAGTTGTACAATATAAAATTAATATACAGAAGTCCCTTGCATTCCTATATATTAACAATGAAAATTCAAAATGGAAAATTAAGGAAATAATACCATACACCATTGGGAAAAAAAAAAAAAAAAAAGAATAAGATACCTAGGAATAAATCTATCTAGAGACAAAAGACAAGTATACAGGAAACTATAAAACAATTTCTTTTATCTTTGATAAATAGATGAAAAGATATACCATGTTCTTGTGTTGGAAGAATCAATATTGTGAAAATTACTATACTACCCAGATATACCAAAGACTGCACTACTCAACTATTCAATGCAATCCCTATCAAACTGCCAATAGCATTTTTCACAGAACTAGAACAAAAATATTCACAATCTGTATCAATTCAGTTCAGTCACTCTGTCACATCTGACTCTTTGTGACCCCATGAACTGCAGCACTCCAGGCCTCCCGGTCCATCACCAACTCCCGGAGTCCACACAAATCCATGTCCATTGAGTCGGTGATGCCATCCAACCATCTCATCCTTTGTCGTTCCCTTCTCCTCCTGCCCCCAATCTTTCCCAGCATCACAGTCTTTTCCAATGAGTCAAATCTTCACATGAGGTGGCCAAAGTACTTGAGTTTCAGCTTTAGCATCAGTTCTTCCAAAAAACACCCAGGACTGATCTCCTTTAGACTGGAATGGTTGCATCTCCTTGCAGTCCAAGGGACTCTCAAGAGTCTTCTCCAACAGTACAGTTCAAAAGCATCAATTCTTCAGTGCTCAGCTTTCTTCACAGTCCAACTCTCACATCCATACATGACCACTGGAAAAACCATAGCCTTGACTAAATGGACCTTTGTTGGCAAATTAATGTCTCTGCTTTTCAATATGCTATCTAGGTTGCTCATAACTTTCCTTCCAAGGAGTAAGTGTCTTTTAGTTTCATGTCTGCAGTCACCATCTGCAGTGATTTTGGAGACCAGAAAAATAGTCTGACAGTTTTTCCATTGTTTCCCCATCTATTTCCCATGAAGTGATGGGCCCAGATGCTATGATCTTAGTTTTCTGAAATTTGAGCTTTAAGCCAACTTTTTCACTCTGTATGGAAGCACACAAGAAGAAACCCAAATAGCTAGAGGAATCTTGATAAAGAAAAATGAAACTAGAAGGATCAACTTTCCTGACTTAAGATTATACTACAAACTTATAGTTATCAAGACAGGATGGTACTGACACACACAAAAAAACAGAAATATAGACTAATCGAATAGGACAGAAAGCCCAGGCATAAATCTACACATCTACTGACACCTATCTTTGACAAAAGAGGCAAGAATATATGATGGAGTAAAGGTAACCCCTTCAGTAATTGGTTCAAGCAGGGAAAACTGGACAGCTATATGCAAAACAATGAAACTAGAATGCTTCCTATCACCATATACAAAAATAAACTTAAAATGGATTAAAGACTAAAATGTAAAGCCAGAAATAATAAACCTTTTAGAAGAAAGCATAGGCAGTATATACTCTTTGACATAAATCACAGCAATATCCTCTTTGACCTACTTCTTAATGGAAATGAAAACAAAAATAAACAAAAGGGACCTAAATAAATTTAAAACAATTTGAAAAGCAAAAGAAACATTCAGTTCAGTTCAGTTCAGTCTCTCAGTTGTGTCAAACTCTTTGAGACTGCATGGACTGCAGCACGCCAGCTTTCCCTGTCCATCAGCAATTCATGAAGATTACTCAAACTCATGTCCATTGAGTTGGTGATGTCATCCTACCATGTCAGCCTGTGTCGTCCCCTACTCTTCCTGCCTTCAATCTTTCACAGCATCAGGGTCTTTTCCAGTGAGTCAGTTCTTATCAGCTGGCCCAAGTATTGGAGTTTCAGCTTCAGCATCAGCTCTTCCAATGAATATTCAGGACAAAATTCCTTTAAGATGGATTGGTTGGATCTCCTTGCAGTCCAAGGACTCTCAAGAGTCTTCTGCAACACCACAGTTCAAAAGCATCAATTCTTCAGCATTCACCTTTCTTTAGAGTTCAACTCTCACTTCCATACATGACTATGGGAAAAAACATAGCTTTGACTAGATGGACCTTTGCTGGCAAAGTAACATCTCTGGTTTTTAATATGCTATCTAAGTTGGTCATAGCTTTTCTTCCAAAGAACAAGCATCTTTTGATTTGATTTCATGGCTGCAGTCATCATCTGCAGTGATTCTGGAGCCCAAGCAAATAAATTCTGTCACTTTTTCCATTGTTTCCCCATCTATTTGTGAGGTACTGTGATCATATGGCATGATTTTAGTTTACTGAAAGTTGAGTTTTAAGCAAACTTTTCACTCTCCTCTTTCACTTTCATCAAGAGGCTCTCTAGCTCTTCTTCGCTTTCTGCCATAAGGGTGGTGTCATCTGCATATCTGAGGTTATTGATATTTCTCCCAGAAATCTTGATTCCAGCTTGTGCTTCATCTAGTCCAGCATTTCTCATGATATACTCTGCATATAAGTTAAATCAGCTGGGTGACAATATACAGCCTTTCTGCACAATATACTCCTTTCCAGATTTGGAACCAGTCTGTTGTTCCATGTCCAGTTTTAACTGTTGCTTCTTGACCTGCATACAGATTTCTCAGGAGGCAGGTCAGATGGTCTGGTATTCCTATCTCTTGAAGAATTTTCCAGTTTTTTTTTTTTTTTTTTGATCCACACAAAGGATTTGGCATAGTCAACAAAGCAGAAGTAGATGTTTTTTTAGAACTCTTGCTGTGTTTTGATGATCCAACAGATGTTGGCAATCTGACTTCTGGTTCCTCTGCCTTGTCTAAAACCAGCCTGAACATCAGGAAGTTCACTGTTTATGTATTGTTGAAGCCTGGCTTGGAAAATTTTGAGCCTTACTTTGCTAGCTTGTGCTATTGTGCAGTAGTTTGAATATTCTTTGGCATTGTCTTTCTTTGGGATTGCAATGAAAACTGACCTTTGCCAGTCCTGTGGCCACTGCTGAGTTTTCCAAACTTGCTGGCATATTGAATGCAGCACTTTCACAGCATCATATTTCAGGATTTGAAGTAGCTCAACTGGAATTCCATCACCTCCACTAGCTTTGTTCATAGTGATGATTCCTAAGGCCCACCTGACTTTGCATTCCAGGATGTCTGACTCTAGGTGAGTGATCACATCATCGTGGTTATCTGGGTCATGAAGATCTTTTTTGTATAGTTCTTTTGTGTATTCTTGCCACCTCTTCTTAATATATTTTGTTTCTGTTAGGTCCGTACCATTTATGTCCTTTATCAAACCCATCTTTGCATGAAATGTCCCCTTGGTATCTGTAACTTTCTTGAAGGATCTTTAGTCTTTCTCATTCTGTTGTTTTCCTCTATTTCATTGCATTGATCACTGTGAAATGCTTTCTTTTCTCTACATGCTATTCTTGAAACTCTGTATTCAAATGGGTATATCTTTCCTTTTCTCCTTTGCCTTTCACTTCTCTTCTTTTTGCAGCTATTTGTAAGGCCTCCTCAGACAACCATTTTTGCCTTTTTGCATTTCTTTTTCTTGGGGCCATCACAACCTCCTGTAGAGTCTCATGAACCTCCACCCATAGTTCTTGTCACACTCTATCAGATCTAATCCCTTGAATCTGTCACTTCTGCTATATAATCATCAGTGATTTGATTTAGGTCATACCTGAATGGTCTAGTGGTTTTCCCTACTTTCTTCAATTTAAGTTTGAATTTGCCAATAAGGAGTTCATGATCTTATCCACAGTCAGCTCCTGTTCTTGAAACATTAAACAAGATTAAAAGACACTCCTCAGAGTGGGAGAAAACAACTGCAAAGAAAACAACTGAGAACAGATTAATTGGCAGAATATATAAGTACTTCATACAGCTCAATATCAGAAAAACAAAAAGCCTAATCAAAAAACAGATACAAGTCCAAAACAGACATTTCTCCAAATACATATAGATGGCCCACACACACAAGAAAAGATGCTCAACATCACTAACTATTAATAGAGCTGGAAATCAAAACTTCAATGAGGTATCATCTCACCCTAGTCAGAATGGCCATCATCAAAAAATCTACAAAAATAATTACTGGTGAAGGTGTGGAAAAAAAGGAATCTTCTTACACTGTTGGTGTGAATATAAACTGAAAAAGCCATTATGAGAAACAGTATGGAGATTCTGTAAAGAACCAGGAATAAATATATGCTATAACCCAGCAATCCCACTACTTTTGGCATATATCCTGAGAAAATCACAATACTAATATACACATGTAACCCATTGTTCAATGTACCACTATTTATGAAAGCCGGGACATGGAAGCAAACCAGATGTCCGTTGACAGATGAATGGATAAAGAAGTTGTGGTACATATATACAATGGAATACCACTCAAACATAAAAAAGAATATATTTGAGTCAACTCTAGCAATGTGAATGAAACTAGAGCCTGCTGTACTGAGTAAAATGTCAGAAATAGGAAAACAAATATTGTATATTAAAGTATATACATAGAATATAGAAAGAAAGTATTGATGAAAAACCTATTTGCAGGGAAAGAATGGAGATGCAAATGTAGAGAACAGACTTGTGGACTCAGTGGGTGAAGGAGAGAATGGGATTCATAGAGAAAATAGCATTGACATGTACACACTGTCATGTGTAAAATTAGACAGCTGGAGGTGGTGAGAAGTTGCTGTAAAACACAGGGAGCCCAGCCTGGTTCTCTATGATGACCTAGAGGGATTGGTTGGGGGCAGGGGAGGGAAGTCCAAGAAGGAGGATATATACGTATGATTATGAATGATTTGCTTTGCTGTTTGGCAGAAAAACAAAACAAAACAAAACCCACACTGTAAATCAATTTTCCTCCAATGGAAAAAAAGATAATAAAAAACAAACAAAAGGTAAAATAGGTAATGTGAACCTGCTGTATAGCACAGGGTAGTCAGCTCATTGCTCTGTGATGACCAAAAACTGATGGGATGGTGATGTTGGTAGGAGGCTCAAGCAGAAAGGGATGTATATATTAATATCCTTTTAGCTGATTCACATTGTTGTACAGCAGAGACTAACACAGCATTGTAAAACAATTATACTCCAATCAAAAAAAAAAGAAAGCTATCAAACAGAAAAGCACCAGATGCTTATTAAGGACAGCAAGACAGATTTTTATTAGCCTACTGCAATTAGAAAGAGACTCCAGTATAAATTGAGCTCAACTCCAACTAAGATGAAGGATGAATCAGAAATGGGGTATTGGTAAACTGGAAAATACAGAAGGGAGGTGAGTGGAAAGTAATTTAAATTGTATAGCCATGTGGATTGAGAAAAAAGCACATTTTGCAGTTTGGCAGCATGGCATTATCTTGAGCAAAGGCTCAGAGTGAGGCCTGGGGTCAATTTTAGGGACACAGCCTAGGACAGGTAGAAGCCAAGGTAGTGTCGGTTAAGTATTTTAGCACCGTGTTCAGGGAAGTGTTCACTGAACCATATTCTCACAGCTAGTTAACAGGCAAAACCAAGATTCTAATACCACCATCCTGACTCCTGAGGGAATACTGCATCTGGATGTCAGACTTACCTCTTGTTAATTTCACACTTTATATTTTTTCTTTGTAGCTTTTAAAAAAATTTTATTCATTTTAATTGGAGGCTAATTACTTTGCAATATTGTATTGGTTTTGCCATACATCAACATGAATCCGCCACAGGTGTACATGTGTTCCCCATCCTGAACCCCCCTCCCACTTCCCTCCAGTAGCTTTTAAGGCCCAATTTATATACATTATATTTGGTACTTCTGGTGGTTAAAAAGTTTCAGAAAATCTCAACTGTATCTATATTGTTGTTTTGGACTTTTGACTACAACTTCTATGGATTTTTGACATGAAATTATTCAAGCCACTAAACATGTTGTCTCATTTATTATCATGGATCTGTGATGGAAGTGGCTCTTATCTATTTTATTCTGCACTTCCTCAATTGTTCTTACTGAAAAACATGAATGTGATGAAACTAAATTGTTTAAACTTCTTTACCTTAACACTAAACTAACTAAAATTCTACAACCATCAATAGTCACAAGACACAATTTTCTAGTGAACTTATTTCTTAGTAGTTTTTGAAATGTCTTGACTCAACATTTGGTTTAAAATGATCTTTTATTTGAACACTTTTCTCTCAGTTCTATCAAATTACTAGATTGGGCTTCTCATGATTTCTTGCCACCCAGATTCTCAGCTCATGCATTTTGTTTAATAGGAAAAATCATTGGCATACATATATCTGTCCCCATTCTGAATGTTTCCATGTAAAAGAGAAAAAAGCAGTATGAGCATAAGGTGGCTGGTGGGGCATGCTTCATGCTCAGTGTTTGCCTTAGCCTTGCTATAGCTGTTTCAACTCAATTTACCTCCATCAGAAATGCTCCAAGTGTTTGGTTGAGAATAACTGAGAGATGAGTTTTCTGATATGAAGCCTTAATGGCTCCAGCAGAAGCAGTTCTTACTTCTAATAATCAAAAGACACTTAGAAATATTGTGTGATATAACAACATTTTTTAAAGAAGGTGGAGAATAAATTTAGAAAGGAAGTTTTTAAAAGTGAAATGTATGGCCCCTAATAATCCATGTAAGTGGTGATACTGAAAATAAAACACCTACTCCAAAATCATTTTGAAATATTCTTACATGAATAATTGAGCAAAATAGAAAAAACAATAGAATAAAATGCATAGCTGTTAGCCAGAAATATCCAGTTATGATTGATTTTTGTCAACAGCAACTTTAGTAGCTTCAACTTTGCATACATTTATCCTCCACATTTATCATCTACAGGCCCACGAAAAGAAGGAGGAGTTTTCTGTACAGAAATTAAACCAAAAGGAAAGGGGGGGGGGCGGAAATCTATATTAAACATTTAAAACACATACACAATCAAAACAGTCATATTTCTGCACTTCATGACATCACCTTAATTTCTATCAGCCGGTGCAGCTGTGTACTTCCAGCAGCGCAAAGTCTCATGAAGGGTATATTAATTAAGTCATTATGCTCTGAGAGTTAGGTATAATTACAAATCTTTTCACCATACTATTTTGAGTTTCTAAAATTCAAAAAGTTCAAGACTTTTTTTTTTTTTTTTTAAGTGCCACAGAAGGGGAAAAAAAGCCAACAACAATGAAAAATCCAGAGGAGAAAATTATCACACTCCCCATTACAAAAAGGCTATCAGAGCAGGTCCTTAGAAGAGGAATGTTGGCCCCTATCAGCCCAGTTTGAGAAGTTCCAGCAAGAATCTCCTATATATGGTCAGGGACACACAGATGTGAAAGGAGATTTCCCTGAAAGAAAGTGATAAGAAGGCTGGAGAATTTCCCTTTCTTCTAGCTCAATGTGAGGGTAACGTGTGCTTTTCTTAAAGTTAATTTCTATTGGAGTGTAGTTGTTTTATAATGTTGTGTTAGTTTCTTCTGTACAGCAAAGTGAATCAGTTATATACATACATGTATTTCCTCTTTTTTGGATTTCCTTCCAATTTAGATCCCAGTTCATCTCAACCCCTGCCTTCCTCCCTTGGTGTCCATACATTTGTTCTCTATGTCTGAGCCTCTATTTCTGTTTTTTGAACAAGATCATTTGTGTCATTTTTCTAGATTCCACATATATGCATTCATATACAATAGTAGTTTTTCTCTTTCTGACTTACCTCCCTCTGTATGACAGTCTTGAGATCCATCCATTTCTCTATAAATGACCCAATTTTGGCAGAACACATGTTTCTAGAATGGAAAGACAGTATTAAAATAAGAGAGTCTGCATCCTTTCTAATCTCCCTATGAGCAGTGCAATGTGTTATCTTTAGTATGGCTTCATAAAAAACTGCAATTACTGAGGACCATATTCTATAAGGTAATCCAGAAAGTTTGGTTGTATTTAAGATCAGAAATATTGAACATGGACAAAACAGATGGCATTTTTCTTATAGCAGACAATTATTTTCCATAGTTGTATATACATCTAGATTCTTCCAACAAATTAAGGAAAAAAAAAAAAATATCAGAAAGCGGATATACTAGTTATGGGGGAAACACAATTTTAGTACATCCTATCTAAACCAGTTAGTGGGTAATGAGAAAGTAACATCTTAATCTTGCTAGAGAGAACTTGATGTAATTTCTTTGCATTCAGAAATAAGATCCCCCAAGGATTCATAACCAATTCAGAGGATAGAATCATCTACTTCAAAATTTAAAAAACTTCTAAGTTTGGGGTTAGAGGTCTTTAATTCAATTTCAGTTTGATTAACCTCAACATGCATTGCCAGTGCTAGATCTGTGTATCTATGCTTGTATGCAAAATATCTTTTGCTACAAGCTAACTTTTTAAGTTTTTGTTAACACTTTCCCCTCTCAATAAGAACAGGTTATCTTGAAGCAAGTTTAATATCTTTTGAATTTACCCAAACTCTTTAGGCTGGCATTTGAGGTTTTTCTATCAACTGACTTCACTCTCACTTTCCATCATTATATTCAGTTGTCCCTTAGAAGAAACTAAGTTTGTCAAAGGAAATATAACATAGTAGCTAAGTTAGGGATACCAATTACAACTCTACCTTTGCACAAGTAACTTAACTTCACTTTGTCTTAAATTTCACATCTATAAAATGGGAGTAGAGAACCTACCTCAGTGAGTTGAGAAACTTTAGAGGATTAATCCATGTAAAATGTGTACCGCATTGCTTCACAGATAGGAAGCACTCAATCAATTAACATTAACTATTAACATTTTAACTACAAAAACATTTTGTGCTTTTCAACTACAACAATTTGATTATTCTACTAGTTGATTTGATGCCTGTATTAGGCTTCCTATCCTTCAAGAAGAAAATAGATTTCCTCTCTTTTGTGAAGACACTCTTGAAATTTGTGGCCCAATCACCTGTGTTTTATTTTAGAATCAGAAAGCTTAGTAAACATCTTGTTATTCCTTTCTCATAAAAAAGTAAAAGTAATGAATCTTGTATGCTATATATTGATGTACACTACAAGCCACTTTGCGATTCTCTGTAATGACTGTCATGTTCAAGTATTCCAACTTTATTTTTTCCACATAATACATCCATGGGCAATTTAATTCCCCTCATTACCTGACTTCTTATGCTGTACTCTACCTGTGCCATTTCCTGCCTACTATTTATAATTATTTTGTGACCTGACATGTTTTACATTCCAATTTATTCTCTCTTGTACCAAGTGTATACATTTTTCTCTGTACCCCCATTTGACGGCTTTATTTCTCTTGCTTCTCAAAATGGCCATAAAGACTGAAATTGAAATCATGGCTATTTCTCTGCAGTCAATCACACACTAAGTCACAGGATACCAGTGTTTGGGGATGTGCTTAAAACTTTGACTGTGGTGATTGCCTTTTACCTTTACCAGCAGAGCTTGATGTAAAACCAACTAAAGTGTTCCCTGAGTCACTGATTCTCTAACACCCCAGAGATGGGGCAGTGAGAGAGAGATTGGCAATGGGTGTAAATAAAGAAATCCTTGACTGGGCTGAAATCTCTTCTAGAGATTTATGAGGGAAAGGAAGCTAAAGTCGCGGTCCTTTTGTCTGTGGAAATAGTGTGGGAAAAAAGTAAAAGCTTCCTGAAAAGCATGAACAGAGAGTCTTTTAAGTATTGGGTATCAAAAGAATTATGTGCTTTGGCCTCTCCTATCTTACTGATCAAAGAAAGTCATGATAGACTTGCTAATTTTAAAGGCGAAAGAAATGCATTCCTAAGACTTCCCTGATGGTCCAGTGGTTAAAAATCTGCCTGCCAATGCAGGGGACATAAGTTCTATCCCTGGTGTGGGAAGATTTTACATGCTGTGGGACAATTAAGCCTTTGTGCCGCAACCGCTGAGCACACATATTGCAACTACTGAAGCCTGCACACCTAGAGCCCATGTCTGCAACAAGAGAAGCCATGGCAATGAGAAGCACAGACCCTGCAACTAGAGAGTAGCCCCCACTCACTGCAACTGGAGAAAGCCCATGCACAGCAGTGAAGACCCAACAAAAAACAATTAAAAAAAAAAGAATTACAATCCTACCATGTGTCTTAAAGGGGAAGATATGTAAATATTTAGTATAGTGGCACTAAACATAACGCTCTGCACATTTTACCACTGACCAAAATCAGTAACAGAATATGACTCAATACAGAGAATTCTTTACTAGTGAATTACCTTTTTCTCTGAGCTTAATTCCTGCAGTTATACCATTAACTGAACTCAAGCAAAAAGTTTCCTAAATGCATGCACACACACACACACACACAATCAGATGAAGGCCAGTGGGTCATGCCTATAGCAACAGGTTCCTTGCCTTCCTCTTCCCTTTCATATGATGTTTTCTTACTTCCACCTCAAGTTTTCTCTGGACCAAACAAATAATCACAAAGCATACACACAAAGGAGACTTCACAGGAACTATGATGCTTTGCTCGCTCACCTGTCCTTTCTAAAGCTGTCATTTCCCTGGCATAGTAGACCGATTCATCAGCTGAGTGGGACAGTGGGTCCATGGAAGAGAAGGGCCGACCAGGGATGTTTATGGAGGCAGGATTTATAAGCTTGACTTGGCCGCAGGGCTATAAGATAAAGCTGGCTTAGGTATCTGACACAGGTATTTTATCTTTATTTCTTCTCGTTACCCAGGGACCATGAGAAAAAGACTGGCAAGCAATCAAGAGATTTTTCTGACAGATGAGAAGACATATGTGAGTACAGAGAGACTGGTTGAGGAATTCTTCACAAGATATTTAATATACTGTGCATCCTTGCACAGAACTCAATGGAGGCTCACTAATGCTGCTTTGGCTTTCCAAGTAACCTTTGCAGAAAATCTCTCTGTTCTTCAGGGAAGCCTTTACCTTCGGTGAAATACAGCTCCTGTATAGGTGATATTCATATAGGACATATGCACACAATCTCCACTTGGACTCATTAATCATTTTTATTAGGGACAAATTATTCAAGGCTATAAGATAAAATGAAAAAATATCTTGTTAATACTAAAACGTCCAAGAGCGTACTTAGGGAAATTAAATAGACTGGAAAACATATGCTAGATGTCTTCCAAATTAGAATTTGTAAATAAATGATTCTGGTTTAATCACATGGCAATTTACAGGGACATTTTTGTTAAAAAATGATCACATCACAGCCTCTGACAAGAATTTAATACAGATTGAGTTATTTTGCTTGCCACTTGAGTAGTTTTAGTGATTTTTTTGGTCATTAATCATTTTAAACACTTGGTTTATTATTTTATTCAAGAATTCTAATTTTTAAATCAATTATATTGTGAAATACATCTCACTGTCTGAAGTCCGAAAATCTGTCTTCAGCCTTCAACCCCACTGCTTTCCATGTTCCTGACAGTATTGCACATCCCACTGCTGGGGAGCAAGACAAACTCTTACTTTATGAAGAATGTGTGTCCAGTCTGTGCAACAATGTTGTGAGCTATTTTGTAGATTTTTTGACTTTGATGAGAGAAGAGGAGTCACAGCTCTGATTCTAGATACTGACATATACAGAGGCTGATAGGAACTCTTTGACCTACAGTTAGATTGTCAGTTACTCCATTCAAGTGAAACCATCAGTGCTCAGCGTGTGTTCTCAAATGGTGATAGACCTTTAACTGGGATGGAAGAGGTTGGTGATAGGAAAGTAATATACAGATGTGCTGTGGCAAAAGGCGACTGTCCCTCAAAAACTATTCCTTCTTCTAAGTCAGACTGCTATTTTTCCTCCATTGAACTCGCAGCTAGATAGGATAAAGCAACTAGGCTTGGAACAATGAAAAGTGTGTGGAAAAGACATGAGCAACATAGTAATCTCAGATTCTAAAAGAAGCCTCTCCTTGAACTTTGACATTTTCCCCTTCCATGGTCTAAAACATGCATGTTGCCTTAGTACACTTTGAACTACACAGATAAGAACAACAATCTAGAGGATTTTGCAGTAATAATATGGAAGGAACTGGGGACCCTTAATAAACTTGTGGGGCAAAACTGCCCAGATGTTTCTGATGAACTAGGCAGACATTTTTGAGAAACAAATTTCTGTTTTAACTTCTTTATTACGGGGCCTTATATCTTTTTTTTCATTACATTAATTTAAAAAAAATTACAGTGGATTTTTATATAATTAATAAAAGTCACTTGATTCAAGGTATTTACAATCTCCTTCAGCCTCATAAGAAGCACTTATGCATCAGCTTGGGCATCATATAAAGCCACTTGAGGGCATAATTTCTTTTAATATTCAAGAAGATATCCTGGGAATTGCATCTTAGAACTCAAAAGTTGTTTATGGAGCAGGCTTGGCCTCTTCTGTTGATAGAGAAAAAGCAGTTGTGAGTCCGGGGTTTGCTTATATAGAATGTAGTCCAAATAACACAAATCCAACTTTCCTCTGGCTTGTTTTTCCTTTGACTCCTCTGACTCCCTAGACAAAAGGACTGAATATTTCTTCCTCCTTTCATGACCTTAATTTGATGAGCATTAATGTATTAGATGAGCATAATGGATTTTACAAAAGTGGTATCAGGAACAGAAAAACAGGACCTTTGGTGAGGCTGCCCCTCAAATACAGGTTCTGAGGCCAGATTCTGTCAGAACCAACTGACTGGTATTCTTTTCTAACCTATCTTTCAAACTAACTTCCTGACAGCCTGTTCCAAATGTTTTTTCTAATATAATTGCTGAAATATATCACAAAGTTATAATAATAAATATACTTTTGCCATCAAGAGAAATGTCAACTCATTTTTTGACATTATGTAATTCATGATATATATAAGTGAGATAAAATTGCATGCAATTTTGTTAAATTGCATCAAAACTGTAGTGGACTTTTGTATCCTTTAGTGAGGAAAAAACACACATACTACAGGCTACCAAATAATTAAGCTATAACTTAACAACAGAGAAATAACAGGTAGAAAAAAATTGCCAAAGAAAATGTTTCTTTCTCTCCTTTTTGTTTCTTGTTTTTCTCAGCCAAACAGGTAAGCAATGAGTACCCAAATGAGAGCATGGATCTCTTAAGTTTTATATATTTTCACACTCACTATTGGAGATTTTTAACTTCTCTATAGATTCCTTATTATTCATTTATGCTTAAATTAAGCCCTGATACCCCTTATGCTCCTCACTCAATATAATATGAATAAAGATACTCAGATAAGTCAGTTTCTGCCAGTTCTATGGTACATCACTCATTTGATGTCCAAATTCCTTTTTTCCCCTCCACAGTTTTATTAGGGTTCATCATTATCTGTGATCATGTTATAATGACTCCAAACTAATATAAAAGGAAAAACACATGAGAGTAAAATGTTATTAATCTCTTCCTGTTCAATTTATAACGTCATATAGGCTTATCTTAATGTATATGTAAAATATGTGTATATATATACACATATGTATCTATATTCACACACATATGTACATGCACACACATACATGTATTGCTTGAGTCAAGTGCTTATGTTCTTGAGGCTAAAGAACTATGACTAAGGTTCAACATGCATGTGCCCATGAGGCAATCTATATAATATAATATATAATTCAATGATAAAATATCATTGACATAGACATGCTCCAAACAAAAAGCAGTAAGGAACTAAACTAATACTTTCAGGTTGAGTGGAAATGAAAGGAAGATTACATTAAGGGGGAAAGCAAGACAGAATAAATGTGAGCTAAATAAAATATTGAGTTAATCTCCCAATTATGTCCTCTACTTAGAAATGTGGCATAATGTTAAGTACACGTGAAAACTGGACTTTGACATGTAAAAGTAGGAGGCCAAAACAGGCATGAAGATCAGCTCTTAATTCATAGGCTGAACGCCATGTCCCTGAAGGGTACTTTGTCACTGTAACTCCACTGAGGGCCAGTTGGCCTCTAGTTATTTATTTTACATAATTAACCATGTGGTCAAAATAAATATTAATCACACCCATTTTTTTCAACCCTTACTAATTACATTATAGAATAAATATATTCTATTCTCATTTGTGAATCCTTAAACATATTCATTGACTACATGGACTTTTTAAGAATTTTTTGACTAACTTACTGACAATTATTCATGCTTTGATTAGCATATTGAAAAATCTGAGGAAATTAAGTGTTTAGTTATAGGGAATGCCTCAGAAAAAATAAATATCTTGCATTAATAATACACCAAAATATAAAGAGAGTTGTATAATCTATCATTTGTTGGAAATTTAGATTTCTCCTAGTAAAACAGATTCTTTCTCTTGGACTTGATGTCTTTCAGTAAAATTGCATGCTAATGGGAAAACAACAGTGAGTGAGAAGGCAGCACTAAAAAGTCAGACGATATTTTTAAGCCCTCTCTCTGTTTTAATGCCCTTCTCCACATAAAGTTAATGCTCCTTCCAGTCTTCACATTCATGGATTTATTTAGAACATGGCCTGTGATACAGAATGTTTACTCATTTATTTCCTAAGTCTCATACATCGAGAGCCCTATGACTAATAATCATAATTTTAAAAAGAGGGGCTTAATAAATCACCTTCAGGACTAGCTTTACAAAAAAAAAAAAAAAAAACAAAGCATGGTTTCCTGTAGCCCTGACTTTTCTGGCCAAAGCATTGAGGGTGTAGATGATATGAGCAGGAGGGAAGTGACTAGATCCCTGAGTCACTGTCCAGAAGGGAATTGCCCTGGGGAGTTTCCAAGTCCCATGCAAATGAGAGGTGAGTAAGAATTTAGTTCCTACAATGTTAACCTCCCAGAAATTAAAGGTCTGTCTATTGTAGCAGCTACTGCTACATACTATGATATCTACAAAACTGGTCCTGTAAATGAAATGCTGTCAATATCTTAATCTTAAAATATATTATATTGGCTTCATGATCAGGTGAAGAACAGTGAAAAAAATGATCTTAAAGGCTTGGAAATGTGGCAAATATTTGGATAAGACAACTCAGGACAGCCATCATGATTAGGTGTATGGTTTTCCTATTCAAGTCTCTCTGTTGCAGCATTTAATTGAGAATGAGTATTGAGTGAGTAGGTAGAAAGGAAGTAAAGACTAAAGGCAATCCAAAGAGTGTGACTAAAAGAACTTTATTTACAAGATAGGATTTGGACCAAGAGATTAGAAGTTTATTATGTAGCAGGAGAAAACACAGTGCTACAATAAATAAATACTGATGTAAGTATATTTTAAAACACCTTTTTAGGCATTTGAAAGCTATCAAAGTTACAGAGGATTTAGAAATAAGGATATCAGGAAAAGGAAACTACCCAATAGTACTTTGTCCCATTTTTCCTCCTAGAAATCTTTGTAGATTCATGAGTTCCAGAGGCTCAGAAGGTAACTGCTGTTGCTGCCAAGTCACTTCAGTCATGTCCATCTCTGTGTGACCGCATAGACCTCAGCCCACCAGGCTCCCCCATCCCTGGGATTCTCCAGGCAAGAACACCGGAGTGGGTTGCCATTTCCTTCTCCAACACATGAAAGTGAAAAGTGAAAGTGAAGTCACTCAGTCATGTCAGACCCTTAGCGACCCCATGGACTGCAGCCTACCAGGCACCTCCATCCATGGGATTTTCTAGGCAAGAGTACAGGAGTGGGTTGCCATTGCCTTCTCCCAGAAGGTGACAGAAAGGGTCACTTAAGAAACTGAGAAGATGACAAAAGCTGGCAGCAATGATAAAGGGATGGATGGGGCAAATAATTGGAATTCAAAGCAGTTGAGGTAGCCAAGAGGAGGGCCAGGATACCAGAGAATAGAAGCATGAGGAAGGGAGCTCAACATTTGCATAATGTTTCTTCCTAGGAAGAAGCCGATTTGCAGTAATTGGCCTACCAACTGTAAAGTCAGGAAGGGAAGTGGTCATCAATAGACTAAGAAGTTGACCAGACTGTGGCAGCCTGAAGGAACTGAGGGGCTGTTGCCTGAAGAGACCCGATGTAATTTGATCTCTGACAAGGAAGGCTGGCCTTGGTAAACCACCGTGCAGACTAGAGTCCTACAGAGTCAGCACTTCTAAATAGCAGCCAAGCTGGCAGTGATAAATATATTTTTAAAATTTTACTTTGAAATGATATTATTCTCATGAATTTTTAATTTGAGGAGATTTGCAATATTTCAGATTTTGTACATAAACAATATATCAACTTTTACATGGTACCATTTGAAGTCTTCATAACTGAAACTGCCATAACATATGACTTTACTTAATTGATTATTTGTGTCTTATTTCCGTAGTTGTTACTAAGTCCCAAGACCGGTGTCAGATAACAGATATACAAGGTAACTAAGATACCATTCATTTGCTGTAGAGGTTTATAATCTAGCAAACCTAGTAAACATGGAAGTGATGTGCTAGAATATATACTATGATAGGAGTAATCATGGGGAGGCTGTGAAGACACATAAGGGGATCAATATCTGAAGTGTGTCTGCAAGTCATTACTACCTTATTCTTCCCTCACAAAGCAAAATAGTAACCTTGAACATCATGTACCTTAAAGGACTGAATAATCAAATTATTGACATTTATACTTAAAAACTTTTCTAAGATACACAAGGATGAGTGGTGCCTTGTTTTATATATGGTTTATATACAGAAAAGTTTGTTCTTCATTATTTGATAATGGTTTGGAACATTATCTACAATTTTACTCTAAAATAGTAGAACTTTTTAAAAAAAAATCTCAATTTCTAATACCTGTTGTAAACATTAAACATGTAGTTTGGCAATGAAGGACTCAAAAACAAAAGCTCCAGAATAAATATGAAAAAATATATATTTGTACATATCTATGTATATCCACATATACATATGGGCTTCCCAGGGGGCTCAGTGGTAAAGTATCTGCCTGCCACTGCAGGACTCAGGGTGGGGAAGATCCCCCTGGAGGAAGAAATGCAACCCACTCCAATATTCTTGTATGAAAAATCCCATGGAAAGAGGAACCTGGCAGACTGCAGTCAATAGGGTCACAAAGGGTCAGACACGATCAAATGACTGAGCATGCATACATATATACATATATTTCTATATGTAAATATACTAATAGTATGCTTTCTTTGTATATAGATATACATATCTATATCCATAATCATTTTACATACCTACAATATAATGTTATGTAGATAAAAATATATAATACCTATGTATAATTCTATCTATGTATACATCTAGATATATCTGTATCTATATACATTGCATAATATATTATCCTCACTTTACAGATGAGAAAATTGAAATTTAAAAGCCAAGTAAGCTTGACAAGAAGGTAGAGGTAATAAGTGAATGAAGCAGAATTCCGAACCAGGCCCATGTGGCACACACTCCATAATTCAATGACCTACAATAAGCATGTAAGAAAAAGTCAAGATTAAGACATTGGCTTTATTTGTATGTCTCAACAATGACTAGCTCAGGATTAGTGCATGCATACTCAGTCACTTGAGTCACATCCAACTCTTGACCACCCTATTGACTGTAGCCTCTCAGGCTTTGCTGTCTATGGAATTCTCCAGGCAAGAATACTGGAGTGGGTTGTTGTGTCTTCCTCCAGGGAATCTTCGTGACCCAGGGTTTGAACTTGTATCTCCTGCATTTCAGGCTGAATCTATAGCTCTGAACCACTGGGGAAGCTCCTAACTCAGGATAACCACTTATTGCTAGCAATTCTCCAATTGTTAAATAATCCATGTTTCTTCTATTCTCACCATTCTGTGGTATAAAACAAAACTATAATAGTGTTAACAAATGATGATTCTTCTGGGTTGGTTCTCAGTTACAAAATGGTAGAACACTCAACCAGCCCCTCCAGTTCCATAAATGGCACAGCTGAATCTTGAGTATTTATGAGCACCACAAAGTACTCTCCTCTGCTGCTTTTAGACATAGCTCTTGGGTCTCTACCCTAAAGTTGGTCACTACAACCATCATCTAGGCATAAGGTCCAGTACCAACTTCCTGTGGTTATTGTGGGCTCCTGGTGGGCACTCTACCCCTGGATTCTCTCAATTTCAGATGTGCCCTGTTATACTGCCAAATGAGGAGAACTCCCCATGCCTTTTGGGTAGTGAAATAGCAAATACTCTCAATTTCCCACATAAGCATGTTAGTGACAGCTCGTTTAGTACTTTTAGTTTTAATATATGGTCCTGTCTTACAGATAGCTGGATGTCAGCCATAGAAACTGATTGTGAAAACACACTGAATGACTTATAGGAGGTTCTGTTTACAATTGCTATACCCTCCCCTCTCTAATGGATAAGGAAATGGCAACCCACTCTAGTATTCTTGCCCAGAGAATCCCGTAGACAGAGGAGCCTGGTGGCCTGCTGTCCATGGGGCTGCACAGAGTCGGACATGACCAAAGTGACTTAGCATTCATGCATGCATTGGAGAAGGAAATGGCGACCCACTCCAATATTCTTGCCTGGAAAATCCCAGGGACAGAGGAGCCTGGTGGGCTGCAATCTATGGGGTTGCACAGAGTTGGACACGACTGAAGAGAAGCAGCAGCAGCAGCAGCAGCAGCCCCTCTCTAAGACAGCTAGTATTTGAATTCGCATCACCTATGTACGCCTCCATCTCTTCTACTTAGGAAGAATTTCTTCCTTCACATTTCTTGAAAAATATAGACTTTCTTCTCCCTGAGAGCTCTTCATATGTATTTTATCCAAAAGTTGGTCCTGGGCTTCATTGTTGTCCCTAGGGTCATCTGTTACATTTATTTTTTTGAGTGGTTTATAGAGAGTCTAGTTGGAGAAAAATTGCTATAGATCTCTTGAGCCTGTCTTTCCCATAGCAATTCACCATGCATTGTGGTTCCTTTTATATGGGTAAGATAATGGTGTTATGATGAATCAGCTTTGAGCCTCCAATTGAGCTTCTCCACTGAATTGGATGTTATAACAACAAACACCTGTGGCAGTCAAGACTCTACTAGTGAAGACCGCAAACACACCCATTCAGCTCTATAATCCAGTGCCCTATCAGATTGCTTTTCATGAAAATGGCTTTAACCAGGTCAAGCTTTGCCACCTTGACACTTTAACTACATTTATGACCTTTTGTCAGAAATGTGGTCTCTGACTGTGACTGAATGAGAATGTCCAGTGCTCTGTACCACAGGATGCCGCAGCATTTCCATTTGATTTCCTCCTGTAAGCAGGCATCAGCAGCAACAATTTGGATGAGGTTGTGGAAAATCTTCCAGCTGGATGTCTTGTTTTTCCTCTTTATTTGAGCCCATGTAAGTCAGACAGCATCCCTACAAAGCTCGGACATTACACTAAGTGAAACAAGGAGACAGAGAAAGACAAATACTGTATAGTATGACTCATAGGTGGAATCTTATACAAAATAGTCAGGGATCATGCTGTTGGGTGCCGGAGTCCAGCTCCAGCAGCCAGGGATTCAACCTGAAGGGAGGGAAGGTGTTGGTGATTAACGACACAGCCTCTCAATTTTCTTGGACTGTGCATTTATTTCAAGTTTAAGATTTTCTTTTATAGTTTTACACAAACATTAGGTCAGAAGTTTGACATTTTCAGTTCCCCCTCATCCAATTTATTATCTCCATAAATCATTGTTGCCCTTCAAACAGTTCCTGCTTCAGTGATTCTCTCTAAATCAGCTTTACCATCTATTATCTACTTCCTCTTACGTATCCTATAGTTAACTTGTGATTACATTGTGACTTATGCTGCATTCCTCAGTTTATTTCTTATCTTTCTAAATACTGTTTGCCCTTAACATCCTGAGCTCACTATCTCTTAAAAAGGCTTCTAGCTGCTCAGTTCAGTTCAGTTCAGTCTCTCAGTCATGTTCGAATCTTTGCGACCCCATGAATCGCAGCACGCCAGGCCTCCCTGTCCATCACTAACTCCCGGAGTTCACTCAGATCCAAATCCATCGAGTCAGTGATGCCATCCAGCCATCTCATCCTCTGTCATCCCCTTCTCCTCCTGCCACCAATCCCTCCCAGCATCAAAGTCTTTTCCAATGATGCAACTCTTCGCATGAGGTGGCCAAAGTACTGGAGTTTCAGCTTTAGCATCATTCCTTCCAAAAAAATCCCAGGGCTGATCTTCAGAATGGACTGGTTGGATCTCCTTGCAGTCCAAGGGACTCTCAAGAGTCTTCTCCAACACCACAGTTCAAAAGCATCAATTCTTCGGCGCTCAGCCTTCTTCACAGTCCAACTCTCACATCTATACATGACCACTGGAAAAACCATAGCCTTGAATAGATGGACCTTAGTCAGCAAAGTAATGTCTCTGCTTTTGAATATGCTATCTAGGTTGGCCATAACTTTTCTTCCAAGGAGTAAGCGTCTTTTAATTTCATGGCTGCAGTCACCATCTGCAGTGATTTTGGAGCCCCCCCCCAAAAAAAAAAAAATAAAGTCTGACACTGTTTCCACTGTTTCCCCATCTATTCCCATGAAGTGATGGGACCAGATGCCATGATCTTTGTTTTCTGAATGTTGAGCTTTAGGCCAACTTTTTCTCTCTCCTCTTTCACTTTCATCAAGAGGCTTTTTAGTTCCTCTTCACTTTCTGCCATAAGGGTGGTGTCATCTGCATATCTGAGGTTATTGATATTTCTCCCAGCAATCTTGATTCCAGCTTGTGTTTCTTCCAGTCCAGCGTTTCTCATGATGTACTCTGCATAGAAGTTAAATAAGCAGGGTGACAATAGACAGCCTTGATGTACTCCTTTTCCTATTTGGAACCACTCTGTTGTTCCATGTCCAGTTCTAACTGTTGCTTCCTGTCCTGCATATAGATTTCTCAAGAGTCAGGTCAGGTGGTCTGGTATTCCCATCTCTGTCAGAATTTTCTGCAGTTTATTGTGATATACACAGTCAAAGGCTTTGGCATAGTCAATAAAGCAGAAATATATGTTTTTCTGGAACTCTCTTGCTGGCTACTAGTATCTCTAAAGTTTCTAACTTCTATAAGCTATAGTAAAATATGCTAACATCACAATGTTCCTTAAATCTTTAACTTCTAACTATTTTAATTATTTCTAAGCCCTAAATTCAGTAAACTCCTTTGCCAAAAACATTTTCCTCACAAATAGGCTTCAGATAGCAATCCCTCCCATGGCCTCAAGCTGCGGCCTATGAGCTCATCCTGGAACACTCTTCTGTAAAAGTCCTTGAACAAATGTCAATGATTAACTTTCTGAATTATTCTCTGAGCACAACTGCAGAAGGCTTTGTGCCTTCTCATGCTCCTCTCAAGAACAATAACCACCTTAATATTCCTTTTCAGTCAGCTCAGCCAATGAGAGGAAAAAACAAATCAGAATCACAAGGCCTAACCCCTTCATCCTGGGTCCGTGCCTGTGGGACAAAGAGAAGGGGTTGAGGCCATGCCTCCATTTTGTCAGTAATGCCTAACATGGCTCCCAACAGTTGGGTAGAGAGCAACTGGTAAAATGTTAAAAAAAAAAAAAAAAGTTCCTTCTATCACATGCATAAGATCTGAGGATCATATGTAAACCACACAGAGGAACAAGATGGCAGAGGAGTAGGTGGAAGTGGAGTACATCTCTCTCCACGGATACATCAGGAATACACATTGAAACACAGAAGTGCATGCAAAACAGCAGTTGAGAGTGGACAGGAGTACCTGGCCAGTGGAAAAGAATACATAGAACCATGCAGAAGTCAATAGGATGAAGAATAGTGGCACTGGTTTAGTCACTAAGTCATGTCCAACTCTTGTGACCCCATCGACTGTAGCTAGCCAGGCTCCTCTGCCCATGGGATTCTCCAGGCAAGAATACTGGAGTAGGTTACCATTTCCTTCTCCAAGGATGAACGAACTAAGGGGGAAAAATAGGAGTGTTAGTAGAACTGTCATGCCCTCAGTGGGTAGGGGAACTGAAGCAGGGGTCTGATCCTCAGATCTGGACAATTATCTGAATCAGAGGAGAAACATTTAAGGCTGAGAGTGAAACAGATGATCTGTAGCAGACTAAATGGGATGAGAATTAAACAGTCCTTGCTGCAGCCGTACATATCCTGGACAGGAACTCTGGTCCCCTGGAAGGTACAGCAACTGGGATCTAGAGTTTGGGGATTGTGGAGCAGTCCCAGGGCAAGGGCTGCTGTTGATTGCAGAGAGACAGATCGAGGGGATGTGAGGGAGGAGAGTGTGTTGCGAAATGCCTGTTGAGGAAAGCCAGGCAGCCATGGAAGCAAGGCAATACTGCTGAGTCACGGTAGGGGGTAGATCCATCACTATAGCTTCTGTCTCCCCACAAGCCAGCATCAGTGGCTGAACAATAGAGTGGCTGGCCCATCAAATGTCTGACACACTGAACTACAGAGTAAGACCCCACCCAGGGTTCCCCTTTAAGTGCTTGATGCAGCAACCTACAATGACCCCAGGCAAGGGAGCCCTCTAAGTGCTTGAATGGGCAGAGCAGGAGAAAGACTGGCCAAAGAGGCCTTCTGATCACCAACTACAAGAGGTTTGAAAATAGACTCTGATAGGGCCATAACTCCTGTGGCAGAGGTAGTCCGTGTCCCTGCACACTAGGCGCCACCAGAGTCCCCAAAAGCCAAGCAGCTGCATCACCTTCTTAGCCAACTCTCACCAGGCAAAAATGATGCCTGGTGAGGCAAAAATGCCTGGAAAAGCAAAAAATGCCTTTCCACAGGCAAAAAAATGTCTTGTGTCTATGCACGCAGCATTGCTTCGGTCATGTCCAACTCTTTGTGACTTTGTAGACTGTGGTCTGTGGGGCTTCTCTGTCAGGGAGAGGGAGGTCTCCAGGGAAGAATACTGGAGCATATGGCCCAATACTGATTGCCATAGCCTTCTAAAGTACTATATTTCCTGCTTCCTTAGACATTAACTCCCCTGAGTACCTGATGCTGCCAGAATCCCTGCAACCCTAGCAGCTGCACCACCTCCACACCTGACCCTCACAGGGGACAAACCCAGGTCCTCCAGGGCATCCTCAGAAGCAAACCCCAGTGGAGGGCCCACATGGAGAGATGAAAATAAAACCACAATTGAAACCCAGGGGCAGTATGGCTAAAGAAGAAGACCCAAAACCTTTCCACCAGCTGTACAAGCTGCAGATTACATCCACACAATCAACTAGGCAGATTCTGTGTCTATGGAATATATATAAGGTCATTGAGAGCCCTCACAAAAGAAAACACACTAGTTCTGATAGCTGTGGACATT
Organism: Capricornis sumatraensis; assembly: GCF_032405125.1. Classification (NCBI taxonomy): domain Eukaryota; kingdom Metazoa; phylum Chordata; class Mammalia; order Artiodactyla; family Bovidae; genus Capricornis; species Capricornis sumatraensis. The sequence goes on along the minus strand of NC_091071.1, from coordinate 119,909,929 downwards.
GGAAGCAAGAACACACAGGAGTAGGAACAGATTAGAATCTGAGCTGCCCCCACAGCAAGTCCAGAGATCAGCACAGTGTTGGAGGGCATCCTAGAGAGGTAAGGTGGATTGTGACTCTCATTGAGGGAAAGGACTCTGAGAGTAGTGACTCAAAAAAAACATTTATTATTTTTACATTTTGAATTGTTCTGTAGATTCTTTTGTAATTTTTTCCTCCCTCTGTTGTAGTTGTCAATTTAATTGGCATGGTGAAATCCAATTAAGCTTTGGAGCTTTTTTTTTATTTTTTCCTCAGACACATTTTTTATTGTTATAAACCTCTTCCTCTGTGTTGGGCTTTTGCAGTTCTGTAGAGTTTTACTTTTTCCTTTCTTCTATTTTATTTCTTTTCTCTTTTTTATAATTTTAATTTTTTTAAACCAATCATATTTTCCCTACATTTATTCTTTTATTTGCCTTTCCTAATGTTTTTTCCCCTTGCAGTTAATCTTTAATGTATATAAATCTTCTTCATCTATCTCTATTCAACTTTACACATCTGTTCTTTCTTTCTTTTCTTTCTTTCCTTTCCTCTAAACATATTTGTTAGTTTTGTTTTCATTGCTTTATTCCCTACTTGACACTTTGCTTTAGTTTTGTTTTCCAGTTTGTGCTTTAATTAGTTTTGTTCTTAACTGGTAAATATAGTTTTTTATTTCCTTTATTTGCTGGGTCAGTCTACTGTACTTTAACTTTGTCAGACTGTTTTTACTTTGCATTATTTTAATTATTATTTTCCTGATTGTGTAACGGACATTTGTCTGGGGTTCATCTTTGTTTTCTTGTTTTGGGGTATTTGTTTTAATTTCACTTAATGCCATAACAAACCACTTGTGGAAGCTTCATTCCTGACCAGAGATTAAGTCCTGAGCCTTTGGAGTGGGGGAACTGACTCCAAGACCCTAAACTATCAGAGAACTAACCCTAAAGATTATTAAATAGTGAGAACTCACACAAATGAAACCACTTGAATACAAGACCCAGCATCACCCAACCACCAGTAGCATCCTGTGCAGGACACCTAATCTAAACAACAAACAAAACAAAAATAGGAGCCCAGTCATCAGCAGACAAGATTACCACCTGACTCAGCCTTGCTCATCAGAGGAAAAACAAACAAATAAAGCTTAGCACAAATCCCACCCTATACCCCTGGACCACACTTAGGAAGGTAGGAATTAAAAGGAAGAAAGAATTCAACCTTCTTTAAGGAAAGAATTCAACTTTTCTTGAAGCCTGGGAAAAGGAGACCTCAAACACAATGTTAAAAAAAAGAAAATAATGAAAAGGCAGAGAAAGACTACACACAAACTAGAAACACAAAAGTCCAAATAAATGAAGAGGAAATATGCAAAATACCTGAAAAAGAATTCAGAATAATGATGGCGAGATGATCAAAAACCTTGAAAATAAAATGGAAAAAGGCAAGAATCAATTAACAAATACCTAGAAGAATCATAAAATAAACACAAATACAACACAATTACTGAAATTAAAAATGCTCTAGAAGGAATAAATATAAGAATATCTGAAGCATAAGAATGAATCAGTGAGCTGGAAGATAAAATGGTAGAAATAACTTCTGAAGAGCAGAATAAGATGAAAAGAATGAAAAGAACTGATGATAGTCTAAGAGACCTCTAAGACAATATCAAACGTATCAACATTTGAATCATAGGGACCCAGAATAAGAAGAGGAAAAGAAAGGGTGTGAGAAAAATTTTAAAGAGATTATAGTTGAAAATTTCCCCACCATGAAAAATGAAATATTCAATCAAGTCCAAAAGGCATAGGAGCTCCATACAGGATAAATCCAAGGAGAAACACACCAAGACACATACTAATCAATCTAACAAAGACTAAACACAAGAAAGAATATTAAAAGCAGCAAGGGAGAACCAAGAAGTAACATACAAGGGAAACCCCATATGCTTAACAGCTGACCTTTCAGCAGAAACCTGCAGGCCAGAAGGGAATGGTAGGACATATTTAAAGTAGTGAAAGGGAACAATCTACAACAAAGATTACTGTACCTGAAAAGGATCTCATTCAAAATCGATGGAGAAATAAAAAGAATTTCAGACAAGTAAAAGTTAAGAGAATTCAGCATAACCAAACCAGCTTTACAACACATTAAAGGGACTTATATAGTCAAGAAATATGAAAAATAAAAAAAAATAAAGTGGAAAGAGTAAGTGAAGAAAAAAAAAAAAAAGAAATATGAGAGAGAGAGAGAGAGAGAGAAAAGATCTACAAAGTCAACCCCAAACAATTAAGAAAATGGCAATCAGTTCAGTTCTGTTCAGTCACTCAGTAGTGTCCGACTCTTTGCGACCCCATGAATCGCAGCATGCAAGGCCTCCCTGTCCATCATCAACTCCCAGATTTCACCCAAATATAGGAACATATATATCAATAATTACTGTAAATGGATTAAATGTTCCAACCAAAAGACAGACTGGCTGAATGGATACAAAAATAAGATCCATATATATGCTGTCTATGAGAAACCCATTCAGACCTAAAGACACATATAGATTGAAAGCGAAAGGATGGAAATATACATTCCATGCAAATAGGAAGCTAAAGAAAGCTTGAATACCAATCCTCATATTAGACAAAATAGATAGAGATAGAGAAGAGATAGAAAGAGAAAAAGAAGGATGCTACATAATGATCAAGGGATCAGTCCAAGAGGAAGACATAACAATTGCAAATATCTATGTACTCAATACAGTAGCAACTCAGTACATAAGAAAACACTAACAGACATAAAAGGAGAAATTGAGAGTAACACAATAATAGTAGCAGACTTTAACACCCCACTCACAGCATGGACAGATCATCAAACAGAAAATTAATAAGGAATCACAAGTCTTAAATGATACATTAGATGAGATGGATCTCATTGATATCTTCAGGACATCTCATCCAAATGCAGAATACACCTCCTTCTCAAATGCACATGGAACATCAAACCTCGGTAAATTTAAGAAAATTTAAATCATATCAAGCATCTTCTCCAACCACGATGTTATGAGATTAGGAAAAAAAAAAACTCTAAGAAACACAAACACATGGAGATTAAACAACATGTTTCTAAATAACCAACAGATTACTGAAGAAATCAAAAAAGAAATCAAAAAAATTCTAGAAACAAATAACAATGAAAGCACGACAATTCAAAACCTATAAGATGCAGCAAAAGCAGTTCTAAGAGGGAAGTTTATAGCAATACAAATCCTACCTCAGTAAACAAGAAAAAACATCAAACAGGCAAAATAACTTTACACCTAAAACAACTGGAAAAAGAATAAAAACAAAAACAACAACAAAAACACAAAATTACTGAAGGACAGAAATCATAAAGATCCGAGCAGAAATAAATGAAAAAGAAATAAAAGAAACAGCAGTAAAGGTTAATAAAACTAAAAGCTGGATCTTTGAGAAGACAAACAAAATTGACAAACGTTTAGCCAGACTCATCAAGAAAAAAAAAAAGAGAGAAGACTCAAATCAACAAAATGAGAAATGGAAAAGGAGAGGTTACAACAGACAATGCACAAATACAAAGGATTACAAGAGACTATTACGGACAACTACATGGCAATAAAATAGATAACCTGGAAGTAATGGAGAGATTCTTAGAAAAGTACAATCTTCCAAGAATGAACCAGGAAGAAATAGAAATTATGAACAACCCAAACACAAACACTAAAAATGAAGTTGTGATCAAAAATCTCCCAAAAAAACAAAAGTCCAGGACCAGGTGGCTTCACAGGAGAATTCTATGAAACATTTCGGTTCAGTTCAGTCACTCAGTTGTGTCCGACTCTTTGCAACCCCATGAATCACAGCACGCTAGGCCTCCCTGTCCGTCACCATCTCCCGGAGTTCATTCAGATTCACGTCCATCGAGTCTGTGATGTCATCCAGCCATCTCATCCTCTGTCGTCACCTTCTCTTCCTGCCACCAATCCCTCCCAGCATCTGATCTTTTCGAATGAGTCAACTCTTCCTATGAGGTGGCCAAAGTACTAGAGTTTCAGCTTTAGCATCATTCCTTCCAAAGAAATCCCAGGGCTGATCTCCTTCAGGATGGATTGGTTGGATCTCCTTGCAGTCCAAGGGACTCTCAAGAGTCTTCTCCAACACCACAGTTCAAAAGCATCCATTCTTTGGTGCTCAGCCTTTTTCACAGTCCAACTCTCACATCCATACATGACCACTGGAAAAACCATAGCCTTGACTAGATGGACCTTAGTCGACAAAGTAATGTCTCTGCTTTTGAATATACTGTCTAGGTTGGTCATAATTTTTCTTCCAAGGAGTAAGCGTCTTTTAATTTCATGGCTGCTATCACCATCTACAGTGATTTTGGAGCCCCAAAAAATAAAGTCTGACACTGTTTCCACTGTTTCCGCATCTATTTCCCATGAAGTGATGGGACCAGATGCCATGATCTTCATTTTCTGAATGCTGAGCTTTAGGCCAACTTTCTCACTCTCCACTTTCACATTCATCAAGAGGCTTTTTAGTTCCTCTTCACTTTCTGCCATAAGGGTGGTGCCATCTGCATATCTGAGGTTATTGATATTTCTCCCGCAATCTTGATTCCAGTTTGTGCTTCATCCAGTCCAGCGTTTCTCATAATGTACTCTGCATATTAGTTAAATAATCAGGGTGACAATATACAGCCTTGATGTACTCCTTTTCCTATTTGGAACCAGTCTGTTGCTCCATGTCCAGTTCTAACTTTTGCTTCCTGACCTGCATACAGATTTCTCAAGAGGCAGGTCAGGCTGTCTGGTATTCCCATTTCTTGAAGAATTTTCCACAGTTTATTGTGATCCACACAGTCAAAGGCTTTGGCATAGTCAATAAAGCAGAAATAGTTGTTTTTTCTGGACCTCTCTTGCTTTTTCCATGATCCAGAGGATGTTGACAATTTGATATCTGGTTCCTCTGCCTTTTCTAAAACCAGCTTGAACATCAGGGAGTTTATGGTTCACATATTACTGAAGCCTGGCTTGGAGAATTTTGAGCATTACTTTACTAGCATGTGAGATGAGTGCAATTGTGTGGTAGTTTGAGCATTCTTTGGCATTTCCCTTCTTTGGGATTGGAATGAAAACTGACCTTTTCCAGTCCTGTGTCCACTGGTGAGTTTTCCAAATTTGCTGGCATATTGAGTGCTGCACTTTCACAGCATCATTTTACAGGATTTGAAATAGCTCAACTAGAATTCCATCACCTCCACTAGCTTTGTTCGTAGTGATGCTTTCTATGGCCCACTTGACTTCACATTCCAGGATGTCTGGCTCTAGATGAGTGATCACACCATCGTGATTATCTGGGTCGTGAAGATCTTTTCTGCATGGTTCTTCTGTGTATTCTTGTCACTTCTTCTTAATATCTTCTGCTTCTGTTAGGTCCATACAATTTATCTCCTTTATCAAGCCCATCTTTGCATGAAATATTCCCTTGGTATCTCTAATTTTCTTGACGAGATCTCTAGTCTTTCCCATTCTGTTCTTTTCCTCTATTTCTTTGCACTGATCGCTGAAGTGGGCTCTCTTATCTCTTCTTTCTATTCTTTGTAACTCTGCATTCAGATGCCTATATCTTTTCTTTTCTCCTTTGTTTTTCACCTTTCTTCTTTTCACAGCTATTTGTAAGGCCTCCCCAGACAGCCATTTTGCTTTTTGTCATTTCTTTTTCATGGGGATGGTCTTGATCCCTGCTCTCTCTACAATGTCATGAACTTCATTCCATAGTTCATCAGGCACTCTATCTTTCAGATCTAGGCCCTTAAATCTATTTCTCACTCCCACTGTATAATCACAAGGGATTTGATTTAGGTCATACCTGAATGGTCTAGCGGTTTTCCCTACTTTCTTCAATTTTAGTCTGAATTTGGTAATAAAGATTTCATGATCTGAGCCACACCAGGAAGGGTGGTGGTGAAGAGATACCCTTCATCCAAGGTAAGGAGCAGCTGCTGCGCTTTGCTGGAGCAGCCGTGAAGAGATACCCCACGCCCAAGGTAAGAGATACCCAAGTAAGATGGTAGGTGTTGCAAGAGGGCATCAGAGGGCAGACACACTGAAACCATACTCACAGAAAACTAGTCAATCTAATTGCACTAGGACCACAGCCTTGTCTAACTTAATGAAACTAAGCCATGCCCATGGTGCAACCTAAGATGGGTGGGTCATGGTGGAGAGGTCTGACAGAATGTGGTCCACTGGAGAAGGGAATGGCAAGCCACTTTAGTATTCTTGCATTGAGAACCCCATGAACAGTATGAAAAGGCAAATTGATAAGATACTGAAAGAGGAACTCCCCAGGTCAGTAGGTGTCCAACATGCTATTGGAGATCACTGGAGAAATAACTCCAGAAAGAATGAAGGGATGAAGCCAAGGCAAAAACAATACCATATCCCGCTGTGGATGTGACTGGTGATAGAAGCAAGCTCCCATGCTCTAAAGAGCAATATTGCATAGGAACCTGGAATGTCAGGTCCATGAATCAAGGCAAATTGGAAGTGGTCAAACAAGAGATGGCAAGAGTGAACGTTGACATTCTAGGAATCAGCAAACTAAAATGGACTGGAATAGGTGGATTTAACTGAGTGACCATTATATCTACTACTGCAGGCAGGAATCCCTCAGAAGAAATGGAATAGCCATCATGGTCAACAAAAGAGTCCGAAATGCAGTACTTGGATGCAATCTCAAAAATGACAGAATGATCTCTGTTCGTTTCCAAGGCAAACCACTCAATATCACAGTAATTCAAGTCTATGCCCCAACCAGTAATGCTGAAGAAACTGAAGTTGAACGGTTCTATGAAGACCTACAACACCTTTTAGAACTAACACCCCCCAAAGATGTCCTTTTCATTATAGGGGACTGGAATGCAAAAGTAGGAAGTCAAGAAACACCTGGAGTAACAGGCAAATTTGGCCTTGGAGTACGGAATGAAGCAGGGCAAAGACTAATAGAGTTTTGCCAAGAAAATGCACTGGTCATAGCAAACACCCTCTTCCAACAACACAAGAGAAGACTCTACACATGGACATCACCAGATGGTCAACACTGAAATCAGATTGATTATATTCTTTGCAGCCAAAGATGGAGAAGCTCTATACAGTCAACAAAAACAAGACCAGGAGCTGACTGTGGCTCAGATCATGAACTCCTTATTACCAAATCAAACATTTAGAGAAGAGCAAATGCCTATCCTTCTAAAACATTTTCAAAAAATTGCAGAGGAAGTTACACTTCCAAACTCATTTTATGAAGCCACTGTCACCCTGATATCAAAACCAGACAAAGACAACACACAAAAAGAAAACTACAGGCCAATATCACTGATGAACATAGATGAAAAAATTCTAAACAAAATTTTAGCAAACAGAATTCAGCAACATGCCAGAAAGCTCATACACAATGTTCAAGTTTAGTTTATTTCAGGGATGCAAGGATTCTTCAATATATGCAAATCAATGAATGTGATACACCCTATTTACAAATTGAAGGATAAAAACTATATGATAATCTCAATAGATGCAGAATATGCCTTTGATAAATTCAACACCCATTTATGACTACAACTCTTCAAAAAATGGGCATAGAAGGAACCTACCTCAACATAGTAAAGGCCATATATGATAAGCCCACAGCAAACATTATTCTCAATGGTTAAAAACTGAAAGCATTCCCCCTAAGATGAGGAACAAGACAAGCGTATCCACTTTCATCATTATTATTCAACATAGTTCTGGAAGTCCTAGCTATGGCAATCAAAGAAGAATAAGAAATAAAAGGAATCTAGATTGGAAAAGAATAAGTAAGTTTCTCACTGTTTGCAGATGACATGATACTGTACATAGAAAACCCTAAAGATAATATCAGAAAATTACTAGAGCTAATCAGTGAATTTAGCAAAGTTGCAGGATACAAAGTCAATGGAGAGAAATTACTTGCATTTTTATATTCTAACAATGAAAAATTAGAAAGAGAAATTAAGGAATAAATCCCATTCATCATTTAACAAAAAGAATTAAATATCTAGGAAAAAACTTACCTAAGGATACAAAAGACCTGTACACAGAAAATTATAAGACACTAATGAAAGAAATCAAAGGTAACATAAACAGATGCAGAGATATTCCACGTTCCTGGGTAGGAAGAATCAATATTGTGAAAACGACTGTACTGCCAAGTGCGGTCACAGATTCAATGAGATTCCTATCAAATTACCAATGGCGTTTTTTATAGAACAAGAACAAAAAATTTCACAATTCATATGGAAACAAAAAAGACCCCAAATAGCCAAAGCAGTCTTGAGAAAGAAGAATGGAGCAGGAGGAATCAACCTTCCTGACTTCAGATTATACTACAAAGCTACAGTCATCAAGACAGTATGATACTGGCATGAAAACAGAAATATAGACCAAAAGAACGAGATGGAACACCCAGAAATAAACCCATGCACCTACAGGCACCTTATTTTTGACAAGGGAGGCAAGACAATACAATGGGACAAAGACAGCCTCTTCAATAAATGGTGCTGGGACAACTGGACAGCTACATGTAAAATAATGAAATTAGAACATGTCCTAACACCATAAACAAAGATAAAATGAATTAAAGACTTAAATGTAAGACCGGAAACTATAAACTCTTAGAGGAAAACATAGGCAGAACACTCGATGACATAAATCAAAGCAAGATCCTCTATAACCCACCTCCTAGAGTAATGGAAATAAAAAAAAAAGTAAATAAGTGGTACCTGATTAAACTTAAAAACTTCTGAACAGCAAAGGAAACTATAAGCAAGGTGAAAAGACAACCCTCGGAAAGTGAGAAAATAATAGCAAATGAAACAACTGGCAAAGGATTAATTTCCAAAATATACAAGCAGCTCATACAACTCAATACCAGAAAAACAAACAACCCAATCAAAAACTAGGAAAAAGTCCTAAACAGATATTTCTCCAAAGAAGACACACAGATGGTTAGCAAACATATGAAAAGATGCTCAACATTGCTCATTATTTGAGAAATGCAAATCAAAATTACAATGAGATACCACCTCACACCGGTCAGAATGGCCATCATCAAAAAGTCTACAAACAATAAACGTTGGAGAGAGAGTGGAGAAAAGGGAATGCTCTTGCACTGTTGGTGGGAATGTAAATTGATACAGCCACTGTGGAAGATGGTATGGAGACTCCTTAAAAAAACAGGAATGAAACCACCATATGATCCAGCAATTCCATTCCTAGTCATACACCCTGAGGAAACCAAAATTGAAAAAGACACATGTATCTCATTGTTCATTGCAGCACTATTTAGGATAGTTAGAACATGGGAGCAACCTAGATATGCCCATCGACAGATGAAGGGATAAAGAAGTTGTGGTATATAAACACAATGGAATATTACTCAGCCATAAAATGGAACATATTTGAGTCAGTTCTGATTAGGTGAATGAACTTAGAATCTATCATACAGAATGAAGTAATTCAGAAAGAGAAAGATAAATATTGTATTCTAATGCGTAGATACAGAATCGAGAAAAATGGTACTGAAAAATTTATTTACATGGCAACAGTGGAGAAACAGATGAACAGAATTGATTTTGGGCATGGGGAGAGGGTAAGAGAGGGTGAGAGGTATGAAAAGAGTAACATGGAAACTTACATTACCATATGTAAAATAAATAGCCAATGGGAATTTGCTGTATGGCTCAGGAAACTCAAACAGGGGCTCTGTATCAACCTAGAGGGTTTCTATGGGGAGGGAGATGGGAAGGAGGTTCAAAGGGAGGAGATATATGGATACCTATGGCTGATTCACATTGAGGTTTGACAGAAAACAACAAAAATTCTGTAAAGCAATTATCCTTCAATAGAAAATAAATACATTTAAAAAATGTAAATCACATATATTATTTTGTTTTACACATACATGTTTTACACATTTGTGTATTGTTTTACACACATACATGATGAGAGTTGATAACATTATATTGTGTAATAGAAATTTGCTATGAGTAGAAATTAAATTAATGAAGTACTTTTACAATGTACATGTGTATAAAATAACAGAATATCAGATTTAAATATCTTACAATTTTATATGTTAAATATCTCACAATTTTATACATACTTCAATACAACTGATTTTTTAAAAGAAATCTTGTTTATAAAAAGATGCTAGTTCTCTATTGTTCAGTTCAGTTTGGTTCAGTTCAGTCCCTCAGTCATGTCCGACTCTTTGTGACCCCATGAATCGCAGCATGCCAGGCCTCCCTGTTCATTACCATCCCCTGGAGTTCACACAAACTTACGTCCATTGAGTCGGTGATGCCATCCAGCCATCTCATCCTCTGTTGTCCCCTCTTCCTCCTGCGCCCAATCCCTCCCAGCATCAAAGTCTGTTCCAATGAGTCAACTCCTCGCACAAGGTGGCCTAAGTACTGGAGTTTCAGCTTTAGCATCATTTCTTCCAAAGAACACCCAGGGCTGATTTCCTTTAGAATGGACTGGTTGGATCTCCTTGCAGTCCAAGGGACCTCTCAAGAGCCTTCTCCAACACCACAGTTCAAAAGCATCAATTCTTTGGCACTCAACTTTCTTCACAGTCCAAATCTCGTATCCATACATGACCACTGGAAAACCCATAGCCTTGACTAGATGGACCTTTGTTGGCAAAGTAATGTCTCTGCTTTTGAATATGCTATCTAGGTTGGTCATAACTTTTCTTCCAAGGAGTGAGCGTCTTTTAATTTCATGGCTGCAGTCACCATCTGCAGTGATTTTGGAGCTCCCCAAAGTAAATTCTGACACTGTTTCCACTGTTTCCCCATCTATTTCCCATGAAGTGATAGGTTTAACCAAACGATAAAATCCAGGACTGATTAGTAACCTAAGGATGTTCTCTGGCCATCATAACTTTGATTTGATATTTGGATGAACAGTTGAATCCTTTAGACAAGAGAAAACAAAACAAACAAGCAAAAAGGATAAACAACAACTAGTCTTTCCAGTGATTATTTTTACTCACTCAATCATCTACCACCTTACTTGATCACATGTGTTGGTTAACTGCCTATCCCCACCTATTGGGTGAAATCAGTTGGCAAAAGGAAAAGAAGAAATTAGTTAATGACATAAAATTGTTAAAGAGAGAATGGATTTTTTTCCATTCTTATTGACAATTGACAAGAGATTATGGAAATTTGGAGAAGGAAATGGCAAGACACTCCAGTATTCTTGCCTGGAAAATCCCATGGGTGGAGGAGTCTGGTAGGCTATAGTCCATGGGGTCACAAAAAGTTGGACATGACTGAGCAACTTCACTTTCTTTCTACGGAAACCTAAAAGAATAGAGAATTAGACCTCATAAAATGATTAGCTGTTAATCATTTAATTTTCCAGATATGCCATAATGGATCTAAGAGAGAAATTGACTAATCCATAATCGTGGGTAAGAATTGATAAGGACATATGATATATGTGCATGCCTCTGTGTTTGTAGTGTATTTATTCAGAGTTGATTGAAGAAAATATGAATGGGAATGAGTGACCTTAGAGTTTATATCTACTCATGAGTCAAAGGAATTATTTAGAATATCATGAAGGAGTTTTCTTTTTTAAAAGCAGCTAATATGTCTTTTGAAGCACTGTGACTGCAGATATTAGAGAGTTGCATCTCCTATTTGTAATAATAGCAGGGAAAGTGATGCTATTCATCATAGATATTTCATGAGACATGAAAAAGTGTTGACTGCAGACAAATGGAACCAGGAGATAAAGGACTCCAGTGCAGCATGGGAAAGGATCCCCAAGAAAAACTAATGGGTTCCCAAAGGGCTATTTGCTCCTCAGTATCAAGCATGATTTGAAAAAAATGAAAGCAAATAAGTGTGAATAGGGGCAAAAGTAAATCAAAACAACTCTATTCAACGGCCAAAGGTATAAAAGAAAGAGCATGGAAATACATACAATTAAAATGTGAATATTACAAAAGAGGGAATTAAGTCTCTTTCAATGACAGATTTTAACCTCTGTACCTTTGCAAATCTTCTCCCATCCTCAAAGACTTCCTCACATTCCACTTTTCCCAGGAAGCATTTCAAGAAAATTCGACCCCATTTTAACTCAGCCTGTGTTGCCCAGGTCACTCATATTAACCCCATGTCTGTGTATCTTAATGATAGAGTGAAGACTGTCATTAAAGAAGAGAAAGGTAGTTCATATTGAATTCACAAGACCCAATATCTCCTCTCACATAAATGATAACTGCCTTTTTCCATTTGTTCAGGACATAAAAATTGGAGTCATCCTTGACTCTCCTTCTTTATTTTTAATAGCACTTACTTTTTAGAGTTTTAATTTACAAAAATGTGAAGATGGTACAGAAAGTATTCATACACTCTGCACTGTTTTCCCTATTATTAACATCTTAAATTTACATGGTAAATTTGTGACAATCCATGAACCAATATTAATTTTATTATTTCAAGTTCACACTTTAATCAATTTTCTACAGCTATTAACTAGTGTCCTTTCCTCTGTTACACGATCCTCCCAGAATACCACTTTATATTCCCTTCTCATGTCTCCTTAGACTCTTATCAGCTGTACCTGTCTCTCAGACTTGCTTTGTTTTTGATGACTTTGGTACTTTTGAGAAGTCATGGTCAGGTTTTCGGTAGTATGTCACACTATTATAACTTTTCTGATGTGTTTTTTTCTGATTACACTGTCTGTATTGCTTTGGGGAAAGAAGACACGGAAGTGGTGTGCTGTTTTCATCACCATAACCTTGGCTCTCCTTTTTGTCTCAAAGAGCACAGCCAACCCTCCAGAAATCCCATTAGTTTTTTCACTGATATATTTCCAGAATCTAATCAATCCACAACACCCCACAACTATCCTGGTCCATGTTGTCATCATCTTTCTCTTGGATGATTTTAGTAGCTTTTTAATGATCTTTTCTTTCACTTCTTTCCTCACAAAGAAGCCAGAGTGAATTTCTTCTTATTATTATTTTTTTCAATGCAAGTTAAGTCGTTTCACTCAACTCAAAACCTCCAGTGAATTCCCATTTCACTCAAGAGAAAGGTCCTAAATTCTTTACAATGGCCTGTGGGGCCCTACATGGCCTAACACTTGCCATGTCTCAGACCCCAATTACTCGAGGTTTATGCTCACAATCCAGTTTTCTTTTCTCATTCACTTATGTAAGGCTAATCTTGGTTCACTGTTAAAAAGGGTTTGGAGGCATCTCTTCTTGTCATTTCCCAAGGGTGAAATGGAATTCCAGTGAGATAATTCACTAAAATACCACTGTTCCTTAAATCTACTATATGCTTTACTGGGACAGCTCATCTACTGAGGTTAGAATAATATACAACAACTGCAAACCATGAAGCTAGCCAGATTCCAAACTTGGTTTGAGTCCTATATACCATATGAATAATTTTTATAATCCATGTATTCTTATCAAGATCCCATGAAAAGTATTCACTATAAAGAGTTTCAGGCCAACTCTATCATCTAGGACAAATAAGAAAAATAGTCATCATTTTTTACAGTAACCATGAGCCAGACAGTGCTAACCCCTTTATATGCATTCCATTTACTCAAAGACATTCCAGTGTTTTTCCATCACAGGTATTATTAAATAGGCTGAATCCTGATGGACACAGTCTACATGAGCAGCCCCCTCTTTTTCTCTCCAGCACCCCTTCTTTTCATTTTTTCTTCCTGCTGTCTGTGTTTCAGCTGCCCTGGCATTTTTATTCCATCTCACCACATTTGCTACACTCTACCTGGAAAGTTCTTCCTTAGGACTTGACATTAATTGTATTATCACATCCATCAGTCACCTTCTCAGGCTTTCCTTGTCCACCTGGAGCATGAAATCTCATATTCTTTAGATTCTCTGGTAATAAGGTAGTAGGGGGAGAGACAATTTTACATTGCTCTGTTTTAACTTCAAACTCCTTCACATGGCAATCACTATCTGGTCAATACCTTATCTCTTCAGTGGCCACTTTTGTTCTATTTTGTTTTATGTTATTACTCTCCCCCAAGCCAGATTTTCTGACCATGGTGTTTCTCCTGCCCTTGATGTCTCTCTAGAACGCTTGTGTTTTCTTCAGCACCATAAATGACTTGCTTCAATTATGAACTCACAAGAAAAGCTTCTATTTGGAAATGACCTTAGCTCTTAAGATCTATGTTGCTTACTGTCTGCAGTTTCCTAGTGGGGCTTTTTCAGAACTATGTTACTCAGTAGATCTGTTCATAGTAACTGTGCCACCTTACTAGAAGGGATGACTATTGACAAAAAAAGACTATGTTTTATGTACACTTGTAATTTTCTCTGCGCTCAAAAATTATTCTAAATATAATGGTTATTCAGTTATATCGCTTGAATTAGAGGCTTAATGTAATGATATGAACATTTTCCATAGTGTAAATATATGTATGAATTAGTCTCTCAGTCATGTCTGACTCTTTGAGACCCCTGGACTATGGACTGCTATGGACTGTAGCTTACCAGGTCCCTCTGTCCATGGCCTTCTCCAGGTAAGAATACTGGAGTGGGTTGCCATTCCCTTCTCCAGGGGTATACATATACATATATATATGTATAATATATATGAATATATATGTGTATGTATATATATATACATATGTATACACCACATTATATATATATATATATATAATGTGAAAAAGGTATAGATTGATGAGCATAGTGTTAAAAATGTGATTTAAAAGGAGGTTAAGATATATTAGTATTTACATAGACATGTTTGCATAAAATCTCTAGATGAACACATATGAATAAAAAGTGTGATTACCCACTTGGGGTGGGAAAGATCTGCTCACATAGAAACAACAGAGGGAATTTTTTTTTTTAACTATGATAATATAATATCTATTCAGATGAATAAATAGGAAATTCCCTGGTGGTCTAGTGGCTTAGGACTCAATGCTTCCACTGCAGTGGTCTGAGGTTCAGTCCTTAGCTGGTGAATTAATATCCCCTAAGCCATGAAGCACAACCAAAAAAGGAAAAAATGAATAAAAGAAGCAGTAAATATAAATATATAGAAACATGTCTGGTATAAATTGCCTTGCTTACTCTGTAAATCAGGCATGCAGATGATAAAAAAAAAAAAAAAAAACTAAATTTGCACACTTCTTTGTAATCAGATCTTTTTTTAAAGCACATAATACTTTTGACATTAATATGTCCAATTTTTAAAAATGTATAGAAGTCCAAGCTTTATAAATGACCAGACTAAAAAGCTGAATGTGAACAATTTTGAACACTATCTAACTTCAAGGGCAAAATCGTTCTTTTGAGACCTGATTGATTTCTAGCCTATATATGTGTGACTAGTTGATAATTTTTCTGTGTCTAAACTTCCATTTATTGTTCTATTTCTCTGGTTCAAAGTATCGGTTACCTACCACTGCTGTAACAATTTATCATAAATTTAGTGACTGAAAATAGCACCTTTTACTGTATCCCAGTTACTTAGATTCTAAGTCCACATACAGCCTAGTTTGATTGCCTCTTTCATATAGAACATCACAGGCCAACATCACGGTGTAGGCAGGGCTGCATTTCTTGCTAGAGACCATGGGAGAGAGTCCACTTCCAGGTTCACGCAGGTTGTTGGCAGAATTCACTCTGCTTTTCCAAGCTGACTGTCACCTAGGCATCACAGTCAGCTTCTAGAAGCCACCCAGTTTCTTTGGCTTGTGGCCTCAACAACACTGGTGGAATATTTCTACCCCACTTTTCCCCCTTCATCCATGTTACTGCAGACTGCTGTTTATAAGGACTCATGTGATTTTATTGTACCTACCTAAATAATCCAAGATAATCATCCTATCTCAAGGTCTGTAACCTTAATCACATCTATAAAGTCCCTATTGCTATGTAACCTAACATATTGACAGGTTCTGGGAATCAGGAGGTGGGCATTTTCAGGGATGGCACTAATCTTCCTACTGCATTCATATGGTTGACTCTTCTGTGATGATCAGGCAACTCAGTGCACCTGAGTAGTCCAAGAAAATGGATTTCATTTGGAATATGAAATGTACAGTACCCAGTAAAGTACTGTATGTAAAATACAATTTTAAAAATAGAGCAAAAATAATTGTAAATATTGATCTTTGGTTTTCTAAGCTGTTTCCTCCAGATATGTTATTATGTGCAATAATTCTAGATCATTAATTAAGTAATCAATATTATAATACCACCTCTGCCACTGAATAGCTATGACTTTAATTCAATTTCCTGAGCCATGGTTATTTTAATTTTTATTTGTTCTGAAAAAAAATGTAAGTAGTATGATGATTAGTTGAAAAATCACACAAAATTAAAGAATTCATACTTGTTCTTTTGAATGTCTCATCTTAGGGATTTGCTTTACATAATGTTATTCTATTGTCTGCCTCTCAGAGCTGTATTCCATTGCAAATGCAAGAGTTGAGCCATTTTCTAAAATTTTGTCTAATCATGCAAATCATAATAGCATGTCCAATATTTCTCAATTTGTTATCATCAGTAAATTGTTAGATGCATTGTTTTCTTCCACATTTAGATCATTAATTAAGATGTTTCTGGTGACTCAATGTCACCCATCCCTACTCACCTCATTAAGAATCTTCTGGTATCAGAGCCTTCGGGTCATTTATCAGGTCTGATTGGCCTAAGTCTCTCAGCTCACTTACATATGAGAGCCTCATCAAGTCTGACTGCAATCAGAGCTGTAGGTCAGACTCTGAGATGTTGTAGCAGACCATAACAGACATTCAGATGAACTACAGTGAAATCAGCACCTTCTGAGAAAAATTAGATCCACTGAGTGAAAACTTTGCCCATAACTAACTCAATAGTCAACAGAGAAGTGAGTCTGAGGTAGGAATGGAAAAGGAGAGAGTGGCTGTGTTTGAGAAATACTTAATAACATTGGTATGGCAAATGCAAGGGCTGTAAGAAATGAAATATGCTCAAATTATAATTTTTCTTTCCTTCAACAACTGGATGGATAGTGATATCATGCCCTTTGAATATATAGAAGAATAATAGATCATGTGTGTGGGTATGTGTCTCTCAGTGTGTGTGTGTGCATATGAGTCTCTGGGTTTATGTATGTGTGCATGTGTGTGTGTGATAGTAGCTGTGAGAGTAGTGAGATGTAGTTACATAATTATTTTTATAGAATGTGTTTGATATGTCTCAGGAATATCTAAATAGATATATCTAGATATCTAATAGTCTTTTTAATACATGTATTTAATATCCAGAAGAGTAGTCAGAGCTTAGATAAATTTGCAAATACAGTTCAGGTGTACAAAACAGAGTTGGAGTAGAATTGAGCATCTGGCCTCAGACAGGTCCTTATACCATGGAGAACTGGCATTTTCTGTGAATTATACCAAACTCAAGGGTCAGTTCAGTTCAGTTCAGTCGCTCAGTCATGTCTGACTCTTTGCAACCCCGGGGACTGCAGCATGCTAGGCTTCCCTGTCGATCACCAACTCCTTGTGTTTACTCAAACTCATATCCATTGAGTCAGTGATGCCATCTAACCATCTTAACCTCTCTTGTCCCCTTCTCCTTCTGCCCTCAATCTTTCCCAGCATAACATGAGAATAAGTCAGCTCTTCTCATCTAGTAGCCAAAGCATTGGAGTTTCAGCTTCAGCATCAGTCCTTC
This sequence comes from Capricornis sumatraensis, assembly GCF_032405125.1. NCBI lineage: Eukaryota > Metazoa > Chordata > Mammalia > Artiodactyla > Bovidae > Capricornis > Capricornis sumatraensis. The sequence continues at coordinate 119,892,118 of NC_091071.1, read as the reverse complement.
CAATGAATATTCAGGACTGACCTCCTTTAGGATGGACTGGTTGGATCTCCTTGCAGTCCAAGGGACTCTCAAGAGTCTTCTCCAACACTGCACTTCAAAAGCATCAATTATTTAGCACTCAGCTTTTCTTATAGTCCAATTCTCACATCCATACATGACTACTGAAAAAACCATAGCTTTGAGTAGACAGACCTTTGTGGGCAAAGTAATGTCTCTGCTTTTTAATATGCTCTCTAAGTTGGTCATAACTTTCCTTCCAAAAAGCAAAAATCTTTTAATTTCATGGATGCAATCACCATCTGAGTGATTTTGGAGCCCAGAAAAATAAAGTCTGACACTGATTCCATTTTTTCCCCATCTATTTGTCATAAAATGATGGGACCAGATGCCATGATCTTAGTTTTCTGAATGCTGAGGTTTAAGCCAACTTTCTCACTCTCCTCTTTCACTTTCATCAAGAGGCTCTTTAGTTCTTCTTCACTTTCTGCCATAAGGTGGTATCATCTGCATATCTGAGGTTATTGATATTTCTCCCAGCAATCTTGATTCCAGGTTATGCTTCATCCAGTCCAGCATTTCTCATGATGTATTCTGTATGTAAGTTAAATAAGCAGGGTGACAATATAAAGCCTTGACATACTCCTTTCCCTATTTGGAACCAGTCTGTTGTTCCATATCCAGTTCTAACTGTTGCTTCCTGGCTTGCATATAGGTTTCCCAAGAGGCAGGTCAGGTGGGCTGGTATTCCCATCTCTTTAAGAATGTTCCACAGTTTCTTGTGATTCACATAGTCAAAGGCTTTGGCAAAGTCAATAAAGCAGAAATAGATATTTCTCCAGAACTCTTTTGTTTTTTGATGATCCAACAGATGTTGCCAATTTGATTTCTTGTTCCTTTACCTTTTGATCCAACTTGAACATCTGGAAGTTCATGATTCATGTACTGTTGAAGTCTGCCTTGGAGAATTTTGAGCATTACTTTAGTAGCCTATGAGATGAGTGTAATTGTGCAGTATTTTGAACATTCTTTGGCATTGCTTCTCCTTGAGATTGGAATGAAACCTACCTTTTCCATTCCCATGGCTACTGCTGAGTTTTCCAAATTTGCTGGCTTATTGAGTGCAACACTTTCACAGCATCATCTTTTAGCATTTGAAGTAGCTCAACTGGAATTCCATCACCTCCACTAGCTTTGTTCATAGTAATGCTTTCTAAGGCCCACTTGATTCACATTCTAGGATATCTGGCTCTTGGTTGAGTGATTACATCATCATAATTATCTGGGTCCTGAAGATCTTTTTTGTATAGTTCTTTTGTGTATTCTTGCCACCTCTTCTTAATATCTTATGCTTCTATTAGGTCCACAGGATACCAGCAGCTTATAAAATAACACCTTGCCACAACCTAGTGCTCTCCAGTCTGTTCCTCCTGTAACTCTGCAACCATTTTGATCAATCACAGATGGCGTTAGTAGTAAAGAACCCGTCTGCCAATGCAGGAGACATAAGAGATATGGGTTCAGTCCCTGGGTTGGTAAGAATCCCTGAAGAAGGACGTAGCAACCTACTTCAGTATTCTTGAGCCTGGTGAGCTTCACTCCATGGGGTCGAAAAGATACAGACTCGACTGATGCAACTTAGCACACACTCTACTTATTTCCAGGTTCAATTATAATTCTTGATATATAGCTCATGTAATTGACTGTGGTCTTGAGGTTTTTGCCTTTATAAGTTTTCTCCATTTTGTGGCCCAACAGAACAAAATTCAAGTGCTTCTTGAATCTGTGTCTTGGGCTTCAGTTCTTAAAAAGCAAAGATTTCCTTTTTTTTCAATCAAGTTTTTGTTTCTGAAATGTTAGCTAATAGATTTGGATTACATCCTTATATACATAATAATTAACAATACACATGTAGATTAACTCCACCAGGAAGAAATTGTATACAAGGAAAAAGAAAGAATGTATTGTGAAGAACCTTGACAACTAAGAATGGAGGCAGTTAAACGCAGCCAGGAATGCAAACCTGTAAATCTATTAAACAAGGAAACAATAGTTTCAAGGGGATGAGAGCATTCATCAGCAGCAAATATTGCCAACTAATCTGGAGTATAATGCAGTATGTTATTACTAAAGTCTTCTTTATAATGTTCAATCATCTCTGTATGTTGACAATGAACACAATACAAAGAGATCTGGCTTTGAAACTAGCGTGTGCCTTGATGGAATCACAGATCTGCCACTTAGAGAATGACACGGAGAAAATTATGTCATTTCTGTAAGACTCACTATGTCACTGTCACATCCAGAGGGTGATGTCTCCCCATAGAACTTTACTGGCAATGAAATCGTTTAAGAAGCAAATTTAAGTGAAGCAAAGAGTGCGGCAAGACTTGGGCCATTTTTGTTCATTTTTACATTTCTAGTTTCAATAAGGGTATTTTTTATATAGGTAGTAGGTATTCTATAAACCTTATTTAATTACTAAGTTGGGCTTCCCAGGTGGCTCAGTGGTAAAGAATCTGATTGCCAAGCCAGAGACCTGGGTTCAATTCCTGAGTCTGGAAAATCCTCTGGAGAAGGAAATGACAACCCACTCCAGTATTCTTGCCTAGAAAACCCTGTGGACAGAGGAATCTGGGAGGCTACAATCCATGGGTTCACAAAGAGTCAGAAACAACTTAGTGACTAAACAACAGCAACAACAAACAAAGAATAAATAGAGGATGCTTCTTCTTTTTTTTTTTTTTTTATAACCACTGACATTATATGGACCTACACAATTTATTGTTAATAGATTCTGGCAACTGGTATAATACTTGTTGAAATATTTGAAGAGATAAATGGGACTTTTGGAATTTAATCTTTGAACTGGAAGAAAATTGATGATTTAATTATGATGTAATTTATTAACAATTGAAAAATGGTCCTGAGTTTTAGATATGCTTCAATTCAAGTTATTTGGACAAAATATATGAAGGAAATCATGTATTTGCATAAATGTGTCAGAGTTTGAAGGAGATACAAAGAAAAATAAAAGAGATACTGCTACCAATAAATCTGCAATTTACTTCAATAAAAATAAAATGGCTTGCTGTTCCTAAAACTTATGAAAAGTGAAAATGTAAACATGATATACAGAGCAAAGACTGCAACTTCCCCATCATATATACTCCTTTCAGAACAGCTTTACCCACTCAGTAGGACTGGTTGTTACTAGGAGGGGGAAATGTAGCACTCCCAATTTATAGAGCAACCCCTGTATAGTTTTTTCCTTTTAAAACAAAGTCTTTCTCTTACTTTTTTCTTTTTTTTCATTTAATGTCTATGATCATCATGAAAAGTAACATATTCTACACTTTGATTTGTGTAACATGTTATAAACCATACACTATTCTAGAGAGACGAATGTGAGAAATCAAATTTCCTCTCTTTAATACATGAAGAATGAAGAAATGAGAACTTAATAACATTAAATAACTTTTCCATGTGAACTTCTTTTCAGGTTTTGTAATCTATTGTTCCTTGTTATACATGCTTACTACAGACATTTTAGAGTAAAGAAAAACTAAAAATGGGGGAAAAAACACTATAAGATATTTTATAAAAATGTACCCAATGAAAATAGATAAATTTCCATGCCCAAATGAGTAACATAATGGAAGTTTATATCTCCCAAAAGTGATATTCCTAATTGGGCTTTTGAATCCAGGTGTTGATTCAAGTATCCAAATGGACTTCTATTGTACAACGGTTTCACTGTAAGAGAGCAAAGGCAAAAGCCACAAAATGCAAGAATGTGAAGAACATGCCTGGGAGCTTTCATGAGCCAAGCTAGTAAGCAATGCTTCACTTTAGTTCAGGTCCTACTATTGGTTAGAACCAAAAACCTGCTTATCCTGCCAGCTAATCCCCAATCTCTTAAGGACCAACATGACAGTTTGCCTGCAAAAGAGCAACACATAGATCTTTACTCAGTTCAGGAAATGATCATCCATAGACAACTATCTGCCTCTTCTTCTTCTGAAATACCCCAAATTGCTTACTAACACCTTGCAACAAAGCAAGGAGTCTCAAATGTACTGGATGGCAAATTAGAAGCTGTCCCTGGATTCCAAATTCCACACTATAGTAAGTCCCCTACATACAAATGAGTTCAGTTCTGAGGGAGTATTAATAAGTCAATTTATTCATAAGCTCAACAAAGTCAGCCGAGGTACCCAATTAGCACAATTGGCTATATAGTACTTTATTGTGATAGGTTTATAATATTTTTCATACAAATAATACATAAAAAACAAACACAAAAAAATAAAGGATACATTTTTAATCTTACAATACAGTACCTTGATAAGTATAGCAGTGGGCATACAATGGCTGGCAGGTAGTGAACAAGCAAGAGTTCCTGACTGGGGGAGGGAGGAGAAGTGATGGATGGTAGAGCTAAAGGATCCTCAGCAATAGGAGATACAGCTACATAACATAATAACTGATTTTATGCTTGCCTTCAGATATATGGGGGTTTGATAGATACTGTAGTATATTCTATATAGTATCATACAGTAAAGTACACAAAAGCACAACCACTTGTAGAGGATTCACGCATGTGACAATGTACCCCAGACATGTGAACTACTGTATGTGACTGTTGGCAACTTGAAGGTTCATATGCAGTGAACTCACTGTAATAAGATTCTTGCCAAGCAGAAACTGCCTCAAAAGTTTCCTTTTTTTATGGTATATTATGAACTGAATGCATTTTTCCCTTGCAAAATTCCTAGGTGAAAGTCCTAACCCCTATCAGGAGGTAGGGACATCAGGAGGTAATTAGATTTATTTATTAATACTTGAAATTGGTGTCTTTTTTAAAATATAAATTTATTTATTTTAATTGGAGGTTAATTACTTTACAATATTGTATTGGTTTTGCAGTACGTCAACATGAATCCGCCACAGGTATACACGTGTTCCCCATCCTGAACCTCCATCCCACCTCCCTCCCCGTACCATCCCTCTGGGTCGTCTCAGTACACCAGCTCCAAGCATCCAGTATCATGCATCGAACCTGGACTGGTGATTCATTTCATATATGATATTATACATGTTTAATGCCATTCTCCCAAATCATCCCACCCTCTCCTCTCCCACAGAGTCCAAAAGACTGTTCTATACATCTGTGTCTCTTTTGCTGTCTCACATACAGGGTTATCATTACCATCTTTCTAAATTCCATATACATGCATTAGTATACTGCATTGGTGTTTTTCTTTCTGGCTTACTTCACTCTATATAATAGGCTCCAGTTTCATCCACTTCATTAGAACTGATTCATATGTATTCTTTTTAATGGCTGAGTAATACTCCATTGTGTATATGTACCACAGCTATCTTATCCATTCATCTGCTGATGGACATCTATGTTGCTTCCATGTCCTGGCTGTTATAAACAGTGCTGCGATGAACATTGGGATACACGTGTCTCTTTCAGTTCTGGTTTCTTCGATGTGTATGCCCAGCAGTGGGATTGCTGGGTCATAAGGCAGTTCTCTTTCCAGTTTTTTAAGGAATTTCCTTACTGTTCTCCATATTGGCTGTACTAGTTTGCATTTCCACCAACAGCGTAAGAGGGTTCCTTTTTCTCCACCTCTCTCCAGGTGTCTTTTATTTTTATTTGTTTATATGTTTGGATGCACTGTGTGGCATATGGGATCTTAGTTCCCTAACCACGGATTCAACCTGGGGCCCCTGCCTTAGGAACACAGTGTCTTAAGCAGCAGACCACCAGGAAGTCCTGGTAATTTGGCTTAGATGAGGTCATGAGGGTGGAGCCTCCATCATGGATTGGTGCATTTATAAGAAAACACACACACAAAGAAAAGAGCTTGCTTGCTCTTCCTCTCTCCATGAACACACACCTAAGTGAGGCCATATGAGCACACAGAGAGAAGACAACAGTCTACAAGGCAGGAACTGGACCTTCATCAGCAACCACATGATGCTGCACCTTGATTTTGGACTTTACAGCTTCTAAAACTGTGAGAAATAAACATCTGTTGTTTGCCAGTTCAGTTCAGTTCAGACACTATAAACCTATTCTTCTTTCAAATATTTTTTAAACTTTGTTTAAACTAAAATGATGGCAGATGGATTCTCCTACAAGGCAAAATCATGAATACATGGCTTTTGCTAATTTTCTTGGTGACTTGATTTTATTTTTGTTACAACTTGTCCATAGCTGTATCCAACTGGAAGAGAAATTTGAATGTGCTAGTTATGTTCACAAACCAGAGAAAAGCAATAGCACTCATCTCACACACTAGCAAAGCAATGCTCAAAATTCTCCAAGCCAGGCTTCAGCAATATGTGAACCATGAACTTCCAGATGTCCAAGCTGGTTTTAGAAAAGGCAGAGAAAACAGATCAAATTGCCAACATCCACTGGATCATGGAAAAAGCAAGAGAGTTCTAGAAAAGCATCTATTTCTGCTTTATTGACTATGCCAAAGCATTTGACCATGTGGATCACAATAAACTGTGGAAAATTCTGAAAGAGATGGAAATAACAGACCACCTGACCTGCCTCTTGAGAAACCTATATGCAGGTCAGGAAGCAACAGTTAGAACTGGACATGGAACAACAGACTGGTTCCAAATCACCCTGCTTATTTAATATATATGCAGAGTACATTATGAGAAATGCTCATTATGAGAAATGCTGTACTGGATGAAGCGCAAGCTGGAATCAAGATTGCGGGAGAAATATTAATAACCTCAGATATGCAGATGACACCACCCTTATGGCAGAAAGTGAAGAGGAGCTAAAAAGCCTCTTGATGAAAGTGAAAGTGAGGAGTGAAAAAGTTGGCCTAAAGCTCAACATTCAGAAAATGAAGATCATGGCATCTGTTCCCATCACTTAATGGGAAATAGATGGGGAAACAGTGGAAACAGTGTCAGATTTATTTGTTTGGGCTCCAAAATCACTGCAGATGGTGATTGCAGCCATGAAATTAAAAGATGCTTACTCCTTGGGAAAGTTATGACCAACCTAGATAGCATATTCAAAAGCAGAGACATTACTTTGCCAACAAAGTTCCATCTAGTCAAGGCTATGGTTTTTCCAGTTGTCATGTATGGATGCGAGAGTTGGACTGTGAAGAAAGCTGAGCACCAAAGAATTGATGCTTTGAACTGTGGTGTTGGAGAAGACTCTTGAGAGTCCTTTGGACTGCAAGGAGATCCAACCAGTCCATTCTGAAGGCGATCAGCCCTGGGATTTCTTTGGAAGGAATGATGCTAAAGCTGAAACTCTAGTACTTTGGCCACCTCATGTGAAGAGTTGACTGATTGGAAAAGACTCTAATGCTGGGAGGGACTGGGGGCAGATGGAGAAGGGGACAACAGAGGATGAGATGGCTGGATGGCAACACTGACTTGATGGACGTGAGTCTGAGTGAACTCAGGAGTTGGTGATGGACAGGGAGGCCTGGCGTGCTGCGATTCATGGGGTCACAAAGAGTTGGACACAACTGAACCACTGAACTGATTGAAACAGCTCTGCCACATAAATTATAGATGTACTGTCAAGATATAATGTTTATTTATTTCAACAATATTTGTAACAGGAAGATCTTCAAACTAGTCAAGGGCCAAATGCAACAATATTCCTGTCCTTACTAAGTCTTTCAGCAGCATTTGAAACTGTCAATTTTTTTTCCCCCCTTGAAACTGTCATTTGTCTTGACTTCTGTAAAAAGACATTGTCTTTATTTTCCTTCCCCTCAGGTCCTTAGCAGTCTCCTCTTCCTTTGCCTGTTTGTCAAAGTTGGATACTGGCCTCAGCATTCTTTTCATATGGTTTATTCTTCATGCACAATCCAATCAACTCTTTTGATTTTAATTATTTTTCAAATCCTGATGATTTTCAGATAGTTTTTTCAACTCAGATATATTTCCAGAGTTTTGGATGTGCATGCATGCATGCTAAGTCACTTCAGTCATGTATAGTTATTTGCAACCCTATGGATTATAGCCTGTCAGGTTTCTCTGTTTATGAGATTCTCCAGGCAAGAATACTGGCGTGGGTTGCCATGCCTTCCTCCAGGGGATTTTCCAGACCTAGATATTGGACCCATCTCCTGCATCTCCTGCACTGTAGGTAGATTCCTTACTCGTGAACCACCAGGAAAGACCGAGTTTTGGACACATATCTTCATTTCTCTGGTAGACAAATGTGGAAGTTCCCAGGCAATCAGTCTTTTTAACGAAGAAATAAAGATGATCTTTTTTCCATGCTACTAATTGGAATCCTTTTCTGACGTTTTTGATCTTTCTTAATTCCTCTCAAGATGGAAACTTAAGCACCACCCTCACTTTTCTTCCCCATTAGTCTTCTTGGTTAATCAAACTCAAATCCAATCAGTCTAATTTCACAGTTGCCTTTGAAGTTATATTCATTTTCCCACTCATAATGCTGTTGGTTTAATTCTGTTGAATTCACCACTATCTTTATTAATGCCTATGGACAACTCAATTGGTCTTCATCTTGAATTTTCCACCTCCTATTTTTAATGTTTAAACTACAATCAGAATATTATCACTAAAGGAATTGTGACCAAGATGGTGGAGTAAAAAGACTCTGAGCTTCTGAGGTATGAACAGACTGACTCTGGTAAATTGAATCAGTAATAATAATAACTCCTAAGTAATAAAAATCTAAGACCAGATGACTTTATGAATGAATTCTATCAAACATTAAAGAAGAATTAAAACCTATCCTTCTCAAACTATTCCAAAAAACTAGATAAAATGGAAAGCCTCTGAACTCATTTCACAAGACCAGCATTACCTTGATATCAAAATATAATAAAGACACCACATACAAAAAAGTGTATGGGCCAATATCACTGATAAACATGAATATAAACATATTAAAAAATATTAGCAAACCAAATTCAATAGTATGTCAAGAGGATCATACACCATGTGAGTGAAGTGAAGTACTCAGTTGTGTCTGATTCTTTGTGACCTGATGGACTGTTACCCTCCAGGCTCCTTCATCCATGGAATTTTCCAGGCAAGAATACTGGAGTGGGTTGCCATTTCCTTCTCCAGGGGATCTTCCTGACCCAGGGATCGAACTTAGGTCTTCCACATTGCAGGCAGACTCTTTATCATCTGAGCCAGCAGGCAATCCCCATATACCATGACCAAATGGTATTTATTGCAGGGAATGCAAGGATGATTTGAGAAATACAGATCAGTCGGTGTGACACACAATAACAAATTAAGGAATAATACTATGTCAATAGATGCAGAAAAAGATTTTGACAAAATTCAGCATATATTTATGATAAAAAACTCTCAAGATAGTTAAGTATAGAAAGACCATGTATGCATGCATGCATGCATGCTCAGTCACTTTAGTCATTTCTGTTTGTGAACCCATGGACTGTCACTGACCAGGCTCCTCTGCCCATGGGATTCTTCAAGCAAGAATACTGGAGTGGGTTGCCATTTCCTCCTCTAGGGAATGTTCCTGATGCAGCGATTGAACCTGCATCTCCTGTTTCTTCTGCACTGCAGGCAGACCTTTAAAACTGAGCCACAGGGAAGCCCCATAAAGGGAACATATCTCAACATATTAAAGGCTGTATGTAAGAAAACCACAGCCAACATAATACTCACTTTTGAAAATCTGAAAGCATTTCCTCTAGAATCAGAAACAAGACTAGGATACTCACTCTTGCCTTCTTTATGCTTCATAATGTAGAAAGTCTTAGCCATAGAAATCAGATAAGAAAAACTAACAAAAAGAATTCCAATTGGAAAAGAAAAAGTAAAACTGTCACTGTTTGAAGATGGCATGACACTATGTATACAAATTCCTAATGGTAACACCAAAATCTAGTAGAAGTAATAAATGAAAGTAATAAAGTTGAACAATACAAAACTAATATACAGAAATCTGTTGTGTATCCATACAATAATAACAAGTGGTCAGAGAGAGAAATTAAGAAAACAATCTCAATTAATCTCAGTTCAGCAAACAATTAAGATTACAATCACAGCCAAAAAAAAAAAAAAAAACCTAAAATAAATCTAACCAAAGAGGTAAAAGACTTGTACTCTAAAAAGTGTAAAACTGATAAAGAAATTGAAGACAACACAAACAAATGTAAAATATATATTATACTCATGGATTGGAAGAATTAACATTGTTAAAATGATCATATTACACAAGGTGATCTTAAGATTCAATGATGGGGAACACATGTACACTCATGGCGGATTCAAGTCAATGTATGGCAAAACCAATACAATATTGTAAAGTAAAAAAAAAAAAAAAAATTCAGTGCAATTCCTATCCAAATATCAATAACTTTTTTCATAGAAGAAGAAAAAATCATATAGAATTTATATAATAATTTATAAATTGTATAGAAAATGTATAAAATTGTTTAGAAAAGAGTCAAAGCATTCTTGAGAAAAGAAAAAACCTGCAGGTATCATGTTTTCTGATTTCAAACTAGACTATAAAGCTACAGTGATCAACAAGGTACTGGTGCATGAAACAGACACAAAGACCAATGGGACAGAATAGCCCAGAAATAAACTGATGTTTCTATGGTCAATTATTCTGTGAAAAGGGAGGCAACAATATACAATGGGGAAAAGATAGTCCCTTTGGTAAATGTGTTGGGAAAAGAGGACTGGTACATTCAAAGACTGAAACTGGACTACTTTCTCAGATAATATACAAAATAAACTCAACACAAATTAAAGACTTAAATGTAAGACCTGAAGCTATAAAACTCCAAGAAAAAAATAGGCAATGTGCTCTTTGACATAGATTCTTCGCAATGTTTTTTTGGACCTGTCTCCTCAACTAAGAGAAGCAAGCAAACAAACAAACAAGCAATAGAAAAATGGGTCTATATCAAACTGGAAAGCTTCAAACAATGAAGATAACTACAGGACAAAAAGGCAGCCTACTGAAAGGGGGAAGATATTTGCAAAAAATATAGATGATAAATGGTTACTGTTCAAAATAAAAAAAAAATAAGCTCATACAATTTGGTGTCAAAATACTGTGTGCATGCTAAGTCACTTCAGTTGTGTCTGACTCTTTGTGACTCTATGGGCTAAACCCAGCCAGACTCTTCTGTCCATAGGATTCTCCAGTCAAGAATACTGGAGTGGGTTGCCATGCCCTCCTCCAGGGGATCTTTCTGACCCAAGGATCAAACCCACATCTCTTATGTCTCTTGCACTGGCAGATGGGCTCTTTACCACTAACTCTCCAATTTCAAAATGAGCAGAGGACATGAACAGACATTTTTCAAAGAAAGCATACAATTGGCCAATAGAAACAAAAAATACTTATCATTACCAATTTTCATGGAAATGTGTATCAAAACCATAATGAGATACTACCTCACACCAGTCAGAATGGCTATCACCAAAAAGATAACAAATAACAAGTGTAGAGAATATGGAGAAAAGGGAACTCACATGCACTATTGTTGAGACTATGAATTGGTACAGTCATAATGGAAAAATATTATAGATATTTCTCAGAAAATTTAAAATATAACTGTCATAGAATTCAGCAATTTAAATTCTGTATATTTACCTAAATAAAATAAAATACTGATTTGAAAAGATATATTCACCCCAGTGTTTATTGCAGCCTTATTTACAGTAGCCAAAATATGGAAACAACATAAATGTGCATCATTACATGAAAGAATAAATAAAATGTTACATGTGCATGCACACACACACACACACACACACACACACACACATATGAGAATATTCAGTTCAGTTCAGTCACTCAGTCATGTCCAAATCTTTGCGACTCCATGAATCGCAGCACGCCAGGCCTCACTGTCCATCACCAACTCCCGGAGTTCACTCAGACTCATGTCCATCAAGTCAGTGATGCCATCCAGCCATCTCATATTCGGTCGTCCCCTTCTCCTCCTGCCCCCAATCTCTCCCAGCATCAGAGTCTTTTCCAATGAGTCAGCTCTTCACATGAGGTGGCCAAAGTACTGGAGTTTCAGCTTTAGCATCATTTCTTCCAAAGAACACCCAGGGCTGATTTCCTTTAGAATGGACTGGTTGGATCTCCTTGCAGTCCAAGGGACCTCTCAAGAGCCTTCTCCAACACCACAGTTCAAAAGCATCAATTTTTTGGCACTCAGCGTTCTTCACAGTCCAACTCTCACATCCATACATGACTACTGGAAAAACCATAGCCTTGACTAGACGGACCTTAGTTGGCAAAGTAATGTCTCTGCTTTTGAATATGCTATCTAGGTTGGTCATAACTTTTCTTCCAAGGAGTAAACGTCTTTTAATTTCATAAATGGGCATAAGTCTGAGCAAACTCTAGGAGATAGTGAGGGACAGGGAAGCCTGGCAAGCAGCAGTCCATGAGATCACAAAGAGTTGGACTAAGCTACTGAAAACCACCACCACTAACTGAGTAGCAAATTACCTCAAAACCAGTAGCTTAAAATCACACACACATCTATTATCTCCCAGTTTCTGTGAGTCAGGAGTCTGTGTTTAGTTTAACTGAGTCCTCTATTCAGAGTCTTACAAAATTTGTGATCAAAGTGGTTTTCTGGGGTGTGGGGTTGTCTGAGGTTTAGAATTTTCTTCCAAGATCCTATGGTTTGGGGCAGACTAATTTCTTTGTAACTGTAGAAATTAATGTGACTAGCTTCTTTCAGGACCCCTGGAAAACGTTTTAGTCTTTTATATTCACGGGGTCATAAAGAGTCAGACTGAGCAACTGAACTGAACTTATACAACTAGGCCAAGCTTATACCCAGGACACCCTTCTTTTGGTTATTTCAAAGTTAACTGATTGGAGAACTTAAATGCATTTGCAACATCCTTTCTCAACTGCAGTATAACACTAACAAAGGGATTGATACCCTTCATATCCAAAGGTTTTAGATTTTTTTGGGTAGAGTTTACTAGCATGAATAGAAAAAAGTTAAGATTAGATGTCTCAAATCAGACATCATGACTTCAGATAGGATCTGGCACTTACTGACCACGTATTTGTGCAACTTACTCAGTCTTTACCAAGGATTTAAAGGCTTTGTTTTCTTCTTTACAAAATTAGAATTGAAATATATTCATAAACTAGGTACATTTTTGAATTGTGTGTCCAGAATAGAAGGTAGAAGCTACTTATTTGCTCAAGTTCACCATGTCTTAGATGATTTATTTAAAGTCAATGTTGCTTTGTTTCACTGGGTAATATATAATATGGTGTTAATCTTTTTTCCTTGGACAGAAACTTGGATTACTTTTACCTAAAATTTCAAAAATTTAAAAACTTTGTCTTTGTTTGTTTATTTTACATGAAGAAGATTGCAAAACCCAACATGAGTTTAAAAGGTTGGTATACATATGCATGCTGAGTAGCTTCAGTCATGCCTGATTCTTTGAAACCCTATGTACTAGGGAGTCTGCCAGGCTTCTCTGTCCACAGGATTCTCCAGGCAAGAATACTGAAATGGGTTGTCATGCCCTCCTTCAGGGGATCTTCCTAACCCAAGAATCGAACTGGCATCTCTTATGTCTCCTGCATTGGCAGGCAATTCTTTACCACTGAGCAAACTGGGAAACCCTGGCATATGCAAGGGAATTAATATCAAGATGAGGAAGGGATCAGGACCATCCCCAAAGAAAAGAAAGGCAGAAAGGTAAATGGTTGTCTGACAAGGCCTTACAAATAGCTGTGAATAGAAGGGAAAGGCAAAGGGGAAAAAGAAAGATATACCCATTTGAATGCAGAATTCCAAAGAAGAGCAAGGAGAGATAAGAAAGCCTTCCTCAGGGATCAATTCAAAGAAATAGAGGAAAACAATAGAATTAGAAAGTCTAGAGACCTCTTCAAGAAACTTAGAGATGCCAAGGGAACATTTCATGCAAAGATGGGCATAATAAAGGACAGAAATGGTATGGGCCTAACAGCAGCAGAAGATATTAAGAAGAGATGACAAGAATACATAGAAGATCTTAACGACTCAGATGACCATAATTGTGTGGTCACTCACCTAGAGTCAGACATTCTGGAATGCGAAGTCAAGTGGACCTTGGAAAGCATCGCTATGAACAAAGCTAGTGCAGGTGATGGAATTCTAGTTGAGCTATTTCAAATCCTAAAAGATGATGCCCTGAAAGTGCTGCACACAATATGCCAGCAAATTTGGAAAACTCAGGAGTGGCCACAGGACTGGAAAAGGTCAGTTTTCATTCCATTCCAATCCCCAAAAAAAGACAATGCCGAAGAATGTTCAAACTACCGCACAATTGCACTCATTTCATATGCTATTAAAGTAATGCTCAAAATTCTCCAAGCCAGGCTTCAGCAATATGTGAACCATGAACTTCCAGATGTCCAAGCTGGTTTTAGAAAAGGCAGAGAAAACAGAGATAAAATTGCCAACATCCATTGGATCATCAAAAAAGCAAAAAGTTCCAGGAACACATCCACTTTTGCTCTATTGACTATCCCAAAGCCATTTACTGTGTGGATCATAACAAACTGTGGAACATTCTTGAAGAAATGGGAATACCAGATCACCTGAGCTGCATCCTGAGAAATCTGTATGGAGGTCAGGAAGCAACAGTTAGAACTGGACATGGAACAACAGACTGGTTCCAAATAGGAAAAGGAGTACGTCAAGGCTGTATATTGTCACCTTGCTTATTTAACTTATATAGAGAGTACATCATGAGAAATGCTGGGCTGGAAGAAGCATGAGCTGGAATCCAGATTGCTGGGAGAAATATCAATAACCTCAGACATGCAGATGACATCACCCTTATGGCAGAAAGTGAAAAAGAACTAAAGAGCCTCTTGATGAAAGTAAAAGAGGAGAGTGAAAAAGTTGGCTTTAAGATTAACATTCAGAAAACTAAGATCATGGCATCTGGTCCCACCACTTCATGGGAAATAGAGGGGGAAACAGTGGAAACAGTGTCAGACTTTATTTTTGGGGGCTCCAAAATCACTGCAGATGGTGACTGCAGCCATGAAATTAAAAGATGGTTACTCCTTGTAAGGAAAGCTATGATCAACCTAGACAGCATATTCAAAAGCAGAGACATTGCCATCAAAGTTCCGTCTAGTCAAAGCTATGGTTTTTCCAGTGGTCATGTATGCATGTGAGAGTTGGAATATAAGGAAAGCTGAGTGCCGAAGAACTGATACTTTTGAACTGTGGTGTTGGAGAAGACTCTTGAGAGTCCCTGGGACTGCAAGGAGATCCAACCAGTCCATCCTAAAGGAGATCAGTCTTGAATAGTCTTTGGAAGGACTGGATGCTGAAGCTGAAACTCCAATACTTTGGCCACCTGATGCTAAGAACTGACTCATTTGAAGAGACCCTGATGCTGGGAAAGGTTGAAGGCAAGAGGAGAAGGGGGTGACAGAGGATGAGATGGTTGGATGGCATCACTGACGAAATGGAAATAAGTTTGAATAAGCTCCAGGAGTTGGCGATGGACAGGGAGGCCTGGTGTGCTGCAGCACATGGGGTAACAAAGAGTCGGACATGACTGGGCAACTGAACCGAACTGAATATCAACAAAAGGTGCTATAATCCTTGGCCATATTTTCTTTCCTCTAAAATATATTTTGAAAAAAGTAACAAAATGGAAACTGGTAAAGACTGACCTCATACCAAAAATGAGACTGTTTTACATTTCTAAATTTAAGTTAAAAGTCTTCTAACATTCCTGGGAGCAAGGCAGGAATTAAGACTTACAAAACAGCCCTTGATTGGCAATTAGCAATTAGACAATTTCAGAATGTTCAGAAGGTAATTTTGGATAAGTATCTAACCCCATGGCTGCATGTCTGATTCTTTGCCAAAGTTTTCACCTATCAGATTTGTAAAGTTGAGAATAAATTTTTTCAGATACAAATTTCCTATGGAGATATTTCCATTCTTTGTTCTATTTAATGCAAAATGGATTTTGTCATTTTTTTTCAAGCTGTGATCCATTTGAAGCAAGTGCATAGAAATAAGTGAATGGGAAATGAATAAATAATGATGAATCATTTCATACATACTTTGTACCTTGTGTCTTTCTCAATGCTAGAAAAAAAAGAATTACTACTTTATGAAAAGGCAAAAAGATATGAAACCTTAGGATGAGCCCACCAGGTTGGTAGATGTCCAATATGCTACTGGGGAAGAGTGGATAAAAATCTCCTGAAAGACTGGAGAGGCTGGGCCAAAGCAGAAGCGACTCACAGTTGTGGATATATCTGATGGTGAAAGTGAAGTCAGATGCTGTTAAAAAAAATTATATATATATATATATATATATATATATATATATATATATATATATATATATATATATATGGAGAGAGAGAGAGAGAGAGAGAGAGAGAGAGAGAGAGAGCAGGAACCTGAAATGTTAAGTCCATGAATCAAGGTAAATTGGACTTGGTCAAGCAGGAGATGTTACGACTGAACATCAACATTTTAAGAATCAGTGAACTCAAATGTACAAGAATGGATGAATTTAATTCAGATGACAATTATATCTAGTAATGTAGGCAAGGATCCCTTATGAATAGCCCTCATAGTCAACAAAAGAGTAAAGAATTCAGTACTTTGGTGCAGTCTCAAAAATCACAGAATGATCTCTTTTCCTTTCTAAGGCACACACACCATTCAACATCACAATAATCCAAGTCAAGGCCCCTACCACTAATGCCAAAGAAGCTGAAGTCTAATAGTCTAATGAAAACCTACAAGACCTTCTAGAACTAACACCAAAAAATGTCCTTTTCATCATAGGGGATTGAAATTCAAAATAGCAAATCAAGAGATACTTGGAATAACAGATGTGTTTGGCCTTGGAGTACAAAATGAAGCAAGGCAAAAGCTAACAGAGTTTTGCCATGGGAACACATTGATCAGAGCAAAAACCCTCTTCCAGCAGCACAAGAGACAATTCTACACATGAACATTACTAAATGGTCAACACTTAAATCAGACTGATTATATTTTTTGCAGCTGAAGATAGAGAAGCTATATACACTCAGCAAAAACAAGACCTGGACCTGACTGTAGCTTAGATCATAAGCTCCCTATTGCAAAATTCAGCTTAAATTGAAAAAGTAGAAAAAAATCACTAGACCTTTCAGGTATAACCTAAATCATACCCTTTATGATTTCACAGTGGGAATGGCAAATGGATTCAAGGGATCAGATCTGATAGACAAAGTGCCTAAAAAACTATGGACAGACATTCATAACATGGTACAGGAGGTGGTGACCAAAACCATCCCAAAGAAAGTGAGACACAAAATGCAAAATGGTTGTCTGAGGAAGCCTTACAAATAGCTAAGAAAAGAAGAGAAACAAAAAGCATGGGAAAGCTGTACTAAACTGAATGCAGAGCTCCAGAGAATAGCAAGGAGAGATGAGAAAGCCTTCCTAAGTGAGCAATGAAAATAAACATAGAGGAAAACAGTAGAATGGGAAAGACTAGTGATCTTTCCTAGAAAGTTAGATACCAAGGGGACATTTCATGGAAAGATGGCCACGATAAAGGACTCAAATGGAAAGGACCTAACAAAAGCAGATGGGATCAAGAAGAAGTGGTTTACAATACACAGAATAAGTGTACAAAAATGACCTTAGTGACCCGAATAACTATGATAGAGCCAGGCATTTTGGAGTGTGAAGTCAAGTGAGCCTTCAGTTCAGTTCAGTTGTGTCTGACTCTTTGTGACCCCATGATTTTCAGCACGCCAGGCCTCCCTGCCCATCACCATCTCCTGGAGTTCACTCAAACTCACGTCCATCGAGTCGGTGATGCCATCCAGCCATCTCATCCTCTGTCGTCCCCTTCTCCTCCTGCCACCAATCCCTCCCAGCATCAGAGTCTTTTCCAATGAGTCAGCTCTTTGCATGAGGTGGCCAAAGTACTGGAGTTTCAGCTTCAGCATCATTCCTTCCAAAGAACATCCAGGGCTGATTTCCTTTAGAATGGACTGGTTGGTTGGATCTCCTTGCAGCCCAAGGGACTCTCAAGAGTCTTCTCCAACACCACAGTTCAAAAGCATCAATTCTCCAGCACTCAACCTTCTTCACAGTCCTACTCTCACATCCATACATGACCACAGGAAAAACCATAGCCTTGACTAGACGGACGTTTGCTGGCAAAGTAATGTCTCTGCTTTTGAATGTGCTATGTAGGTTGGTGATAACTTTTCTTCCAAGGAGCAAGCGTCTTTTAATTTTATGGCTGCAGTCACCATCTGCAGTGATTTTGGAACCCCTCAAAATAAAGTCTGACACTGTTTCCACTGTTTCCCCACCTATTTCCCATGAAGTGATTAGGATGCATTATTACCAACAAATCTAGTGGAGGTGATGGGATTTCAGCTGAGCTATTCCAAATCCTGAAAGAAAATGCTGTTAAAGTGCTGAATGTAATACATCAACAAATTTGGAAAACTCAGTGGTGGCCACAGGACTAGAAAAGGTCAGTTTTCATTTCAGTCCTGAAGAAGAGCAGTGCCAAAGAATGTTCAAACTACTATACCATTGCACTCATTTCACATTCTAGCATGGTAATACTTAAAATCCTTCAAGTCAGACTTCAAGAGTATGTGAACTAAAAAATAAGAACTTCCAGATGCACAAGCTAGATTTAGAAAAGGCAGAGTAAACAGAGAACAAACTGCCAGCATTTGTTGGATCATAGAAGAAGCAAGGGAATTCCAGAAAAAACATCTGCTTCATTGATTATGCTACAGCCTTTGACTGTGTGGATCACAACAAACTGTGGAAAATTCTTCAAGAGATGGGAACACCAGACCACCTTACCTGCTTCCTGACAAATATGTATGCAGGTCAAGAGGCAACTGTTACAACCAGA
The DNA here is from genome assembly GCF_032405125.1 of Capricornis sumatraensis. NCBI lineage: Eukaryota > Metazoa > Chordata > Mammalia > Artiodactyla > Bovidae > Capricornis > Capricornis sumatraensis. The sequence goes on along the minus strand of NC_091071.1, from coordinate 119,873,182 downwards.
CATGGAATAGCTGAATGGTTCAAAGTTGGGAAAGGAGTTATCAAAACTGTATATTGCCAGCATGTTTGTTTAAATTGTATGCAGAGTACATCATGCAAAATGTTGGGCTGGTTGAATCAGAAGCTGGAAGCAAGATTGCCAGGACAAATATCAACAACCTCAGACATGTGGATGATATCACTCTAATGACAGAAACCAAAGAGGAGCTAAAGAGCTTCTTGATGAAGGTGAAAGACAAGAGTGAAAAAGCTGGCTTACAACTCAACTTAGAAAAATAAGAAACATTTTCTTTCTCAACTCAGAAAAATAAGATCATTCATCTGGTCCCATCACTTCATGGCAAATAGATGGGGGAAAAGTGGAAACAGTGAAAGATTTTATTATCTTGGGCTCCAAAATCACTGTGAACAGTGACTGCAGCCACAAAGTTAAGACACATGCTCCTTGGAAGAAAAGCTATCATAAACCTGCTGCTACTGCTAAGTCGCTTCAGTCGTGTCCAACACTGTGCAATCCCATAGACGGCAATCCACCATGCTCCAGCATTCCTGGGATTCTCCAGGCAAGAATACTGGAGTGGGTTGCCATTTCCTTCTCCAATCATAAACCTAGAGAACATATTAAAAGGCAGAGACATCACTTTGCTGACAAAGGCCCCTATAGCTATAGTTTTTCCAGTAGTAATGTTCAGATGTGAGAGTGAACCATAAAGAAGGCTGAGCACCAAAGAATTGATGCTTTTGAATTGTCAGGATGGAGAAGACTCTTGAGAGTTCCTCTGACAGCAACGGGATCAAACCAGTCAATTCTAAAAGAAATAAACTCTGAGTATTCATTGGAAGGACTGATGTTGAAGCTGAAGCTCCACTACTTTGGCCACCTAATATGAAGAGCTGTCTCATTGGGAAAGACCCTGATGCTGGGAAAGATTAAGGCAGGAGGAGAAGGGGGCAATAGAGGATGAGATTATTGTATAGCATCACTGACCCAATGGATTAAAGTTTGAACAAACTCTGGGGGGACACCGAACAGCAGGGATGCCTTGAATGCTTCAGTCCATGGGATCACAAAGAGTTGGACACAACTTCATGACTGAACAACAACAAGTAATGCACTCTGTGTTCCCCCAGGCAAGAGTAGCAGTGACTTACTTTATGCAGTCAAGTCTCCTTTTCTAATGGGTTTTCATACTTTTAGGAAATTGCAACCTATTCCAGTAACATTGCCTGGGGAATCCCATGGACAGAGGAGCCTGGTGGACTACAGTCCACGGGGTCGCAAAGAGTCGGACATGACTGAGGCAACTTAGCACACATGCATGCACATATTTATGAACAATCCCTTCATTAAACCCTTCTCGAATATCCATTTTAAGTGGGTCATCTCTTCCTCCCTAGGGCCTTTACTATAGGATCCTCATCCCTCTCAGCCTATTATTTCATAGCAGGCTCAACCACCATCAGAAATAAATAAAACGTGAATGACAATGCAGGTAGAATAGTTCCATTATGCTCAAAATCATCTGGACTTTTTAACACTACAATTTGTCTTGTATCAAGGTGGCTCAGACGGTAAACGTCTGTCTTCATTGCGGGAGACCCGGATTCAACCCCTGGGTCAGGAAGATCCCCTGGAAAAGGAAATGGCAACCCACTCCAGTACTTTTGCCTGGAAAATACCATGGATGGAGGACTCTGGTGGGGTACAGTCTATGGGGCTGCAAAGAGTAGGATACAACAGAGCAACTTCAGTTTTCTTTCCCTTTCAACTATGCACTAGACACTAGACTAACTGCTTTATATTCATTATCTCATTATATTCATACAACAGCCCTGTGAATGAAACTTTTCCCCATTTCCAAGTGGAAGATATGCATGTGTGCATGCTCAGTTTTTCAGTAATGTCTGACTCTTTGCAACCCTATGGACTGCAAGCCACCGGGCTCTTCTATCCATGGAATTTTCCAGACAAGAGTACTGGAGTGGGATGTCATTTCCTCTTCCAGGGGATCTTCCTGCCCAAGGATTGAACCTCTGTCTCCTGCATCTCTTGCATTGTCAGGCAGATTTTTTTTTTTTACCACTGAGCCACCTGCAAAGCCCAAGTAGAGGACAATGAAGCTTAAAAAGAACATTAACTCTGTCCATAGTAACAGATCTAGGTAAATTCATGGAAATAGAATACTAACTTGGGTATCCATGACTTCAGAGTCCATTATTCCATCTACATGCATGTTTGGAGAGAACTTCACCAAATGTATTTAATTTAAAATAAGTAGATCTCTTAAATGGCCCTTAATATATTGCAAATGTCTTTGAGATATTTGGTGGGAAATTAAATAATCTTAAGAAATCCAAAAGAATAAAGAGAAAATAATGTTCCAACAGAAAGGCAAAAATCAGGAGAGAGAATGAAAGACACACTTTTGAAAACAGCCCTGTGTTGAGTTATTTAATATTACCAGTCTGCTTAAACTCCAAAGATGAGCTTACAGTGTGTGCATTCTAATTCCTTTAGGATCTGGAAATATAGAAAGAAACATGCTATGTGAGGTATTTTTAAAGTTCTTTAAGTTGCTCAATGACAATGATGTTAATGAGTCATGATAGATGGCACACTGGCTGTGGTTAAAATTTTTAGGAAAACTGTGATCAAAGCCAAGTTCTGCCAGTTTTACTGGCTGTTTGATCTTGAGCAAGTCACTTGACCTGAGTTTTTCTTGCTTAACATGAAACATGGATATAACAATCTCATAGGGATTTGAGTATATTAATTTAAAAAACACCTGAATGACAACAATTTAAACATCATAAAATATCATAAGAAATACAGAATGATTTTGCTGAAGGCAATATCCATTATCAGAAAAGGGTAAGAAAATTCTTGGAAGTAAGTAGAGAATACCACATTTTTGGAATTCTAAAAAGTGACCTTCACTCACAAAATATTATACTCTTTATTTTTCTGTCATTTCATATTTGGGAAACTGTTTCTCTGAGCACTAATGCATTGCTAGTAAACTCCAACATGACTGTGGTCAAAGAGTACATTTTTCTCTTAGCTTTCTGGCTAACATGACCATCTCTAAGCTCCCCCATTTTTTTTTTTTTCTTTGTTTGTTTTTGGTGGGTAGAGTTATAAAGAAGGTGAAACTCAAATATGAAATGATTTATGTGGAGTAATGTAAGGTGTATACCGTTTCCTATTACACTACTTATCTATATCCTAACATTCTGACTCCTTTCCAATAGAATTTGAAGTAAATTCTAATAAAAGATATCTAAAGTAATATGATTGGATTAATGTTAAATATCAAAAAGACATAATAGAAAATTTAATGCTATCAAAGTAAAAAAAAAAGCAACATGTGAGGACCAAAATAATATTTCTTAGTTGAAAATGATTACTTCTGAGTTTTTTGTCAACCTGTCTGAACAAAAAAAGAAAAAAATAATGACATAATATGAATGAAAAAAAGCATGAAAAAATATCTTGGAAATGAACACACTATATATCCTTATAAAGGCTTACAAAAATAACATTTTTTCTTAATTAGAAAAACAATTATAATGATTGCTGTTGTTCAGTTGCTAAGTTGTGTCTGACTCTTTGCGACCCCATGGATTGCAGCACACCAGGCTTCCCTGTCCTTCACCATTCCTTGAACTTGCTCAAACTCATGTCCATTAAGTCAGTGATGCCATCCAACCATATTGTCCTCTGTTATCCCCTTCTCCTGCCTTAAATCTTTCCCAGCATCAGGGTCTTTTCTAATAAATCAGCTCTTCCCATCAGGTGGCCAAAGTATTGGAGCTTCAGCTTCAGCATCAGTCTTTCTAATGAATATTCAGGATTGATTTCCTTTAGGATTGACTGGTTTGATCTATTACTATTACTATTATTATTATCATTACTATTATTCTCTGATTAAAAATTCCGTGTGCTTAGTTGCTTCAGTCATGTCCAACTCTGTGTGACCAAGTGGACTGTTAGCCCTCCAGGCTCCTCTGTCCATAGGAATTCTCCACGCAAGAATCCTGGAGTGGGCTGCCATGCCCTCTTTCAGGGGATCTTCCCAACTCAGAGATCAAATCCATTGCAGGCAGATTCTTTACTGTCTAAGCCACCAGGGAAGAAATTCTTTAGGTATGTGTATATTTGTAACCAGAACTAGGCCAGTCTCCTGGCCAGGGTGTGGCCAGGAACCCAGGGGGTGTGGCCTAAATGCCTTAATAATTATAAAATTAACATATTTTCATCTCAAAGACATGGTATGGAATATATTAAAAGGAAAATTGAAAACATGAATAATATTAAATCCAGAGATACTAGGTATTAATATGGGGTATGTGTGGTATTTTCAATATTATTTCCATATATATGGTTTTATAAAAACTGGATGTAATTATATTCATAATTTGGTAAGTACCTTTTGTTCATAGCAATATGCAATGGACATTAATAGCATCAGTAAATAAAGATATCCAATTATCACTGTAATTATGCTACAGAGCTTCCATCGTAGCTCAGTTGGTAAAGAATCTGCCTGTAATGCAGGAGAACTGTGTTCAATCTCTGGGATGGGAAGATCCCCTGGAGAAGGAAATGGCAGCCCATTCCAGTATTCTTGCCTGAAAATCCCATGGACACAGGAGCCCAGCAGGCTACAATCCATGGGGTTGTAAGAGTCGGACATGACTTAGTAACTAAACCACCACCATTTTTGTATAGATATTAATTGATTAAATATTTGGGGATGTTTATTCGTGTGCATGTGGGCATGTGTGTATATAGAGAGAATGAGAAAGACAGCATATTCTTATTTTTAGAAACAAATTTCAGTAAGCAACCTTATGTAAATAATTTCTTTGCTTCTTCTAGTATTTATTTAGAGTACTTTACCAGAGATAAATGTTTTAGACAAAGGCATGCAGTTTAAATCTTCATAAAAAAGAAACATATGAATATTTGCTTTCATTTTATATATACTGGTTATTATGTGTCTATGCCTCAATCATCAATTTGTTTAACTAGCATCTGTCGGTCTGTCTATTCTGATAGACAAAGCATATCCTTGTGAGGATAAATTTCTTTTCACATAATCCTTTGAAAATTTTTCACTTTTATGATAAGTCCTTTAATACTTTCAGCTCAAGTTTTACTAGTTATTATCATTTTTATTGATTTATTAAATGTTCTAATTAGATATGTTAATCACTTGCTTTCATATGTGAATCAATTTTCTAATAATATTATTTACTTTTATTAGTTTAATATTTGGTCTTTAATTTGTTATCTGTATTTACCATTTTAAAACTATCACCTTTATAGGCAGTTACATCTGTCAATCTTTTTTGTTTCTCATTTGTGTTTTTACTTGGCTGTCAATCTGGAAAGCTTTTCTAACAACCTAAATTTGTGTGCATTTATTTCCACTCTAAATTTCACCCTATTAGATTTGGATTCTTATTTAATACTTTTAAGTATATAGTCCTTCTAAAATGTATTTTGGCAAAGATTATACTGTTACTATAAGACATTTTTTTCCAGAATATTGACATAAATGTTTTTAACAATATATTTTTCCTAACCTAAAGTGACACCTCTCTCATATTCTAAAGGCTTTTTTTGCAGTTGAATCTGTTTTTGAATCTTATAATCTGTTCTTTCCTCTGGGATAATATAGCACTGCTTTACCTAATATATATTTATTACATAACTTAGAATTTTCTAGGGTGAAAACTGCTTAATTATTCTTATTTTGGGCTCCAAAATCACTGCAGATGGTGACTGCAGCCATGAAATTAAAAGATGCTTGCTCCTTGGAAGAAAAGTTAAACTAGACAGCATATTCAAAAGCAGAGATATTACTTTGCCAACAAAGGTCCATCTAGTCAAAACTATGGTTTTTCCAGTAGTCATGTATGGTTGTGAGAGTTGGACTATAAAGAGGGCTGAGTGCTGAAGAATTGATGCTTTTGAACTTTGGTGTTGGAGAAGATTCTTGATAGTCCCTTGGACAGCAAAGAGATCCAATCAGTCCATCCTAAAGGAAATCAGTCCTGAATATTCATTGGAAGGACTGGTGCTGAAGCTGAAACTTGTGAAGAACTGACTCATTTGAAAAGACCCTGATGCTGGGAAAGGTCGAAGGCAGGAGGAGAAGGGGTGACAGGGGATGAGATGGCTGGATGGCATCACCAACTCAATGGACATGAGTTTGAGTAAGCTCCAGGAGTTGGTGATGGACAGGGAAGCCTGGTGAGCTACAGTCCATGGGGTCACAAAGGGTTAGACATTAACTGAACTGAACTGAAATAAAACTATCCACTTTACAGAATTTGTTCTTCTTGATAAATTTTAAAATTATTTTGTATAAAATATCAAGAAAATATCAAAATTTCACTGAGAAGTTAACCTAAAAACATTGGTTTAATTATAGGTCCTATCATCACTGAAGTACCAGTTTTATTATATACTAAATTCCCTTCTACATTGTGTCTTCTTAAAATATGTATATTTGGGAGGGAATCCAAGGACATAGATATTCCAATGTTCTTTATGTTCCTGAATAAAGTTTAATATTTTCTTTACACAGGTCTTCAAAATTATTGTTCCTTTTCTTATGTTAAGCTTTTCTTCATACTGCCATTGGGATTTCCTTTTCATTGCATTTAAAATCATTTACTGCTGATATATACATAACAATTTTGTACTTATGCAATTGTATTTATGTGTCCAAATTCCACCATTTAACCTTCAAGAGAGTATTTTCTCTTGCTATTTCTAAAGACAGTCTTCACTATTCCCGCTGTATGAAGACTTTAGGGGAAACAAATGAATGGATTTTAATTCTTTTATTTTTAAATTAATTTTTATTGGAGTATAATTTCTTTGGGCTTCCCAGGTGGTGCTAGTTGTAAAGAACCTGCCTGCCATTGCAGGAGGCCTAAAAGACCTAAAAGTAATGCTTCCTAAGGCCCACTTGACTTTACACTCCAGGATGTCTGGCTCTAGGTGAGTGAACATATCATCGCAGTTATGCGAGTCATTAAGGCTTTTTGTGTGTACACAGTTCTGTGTATTTTTGCCACCTCTTCTTAACATCTTCTGCTTCTGTTAGATCCCGAATGTTTAAAGAAACATTTGAGTGTGGTGCCAAAAGAGAGTCAATATTGTTTCCCCAGGGGCTGTAGTAAAGCATTTGCCTATGCAGATGCAGGAGACTCGGGTTTGATCCCTGAGTGGGGAGGATCCCTTGGAGGAGGCCATGGCAACCCACTCCAGTATCCTTGCCTAGAGAATCCCATGGACAGAAGAGCCTGGTGGGCTGGAGTCCATGGAGTCTCAGAGTCAACATGAGTGAATGGACTAAGTTAATAACTCAAGAAGGCTATGAACATTTCCTGAGCAGAGACCAGAAACGCCAAATTTCTGCATGCATGGTAATACTTTCCTCAAAGGCAGTCTAATTCCCTGGTAAGAAACACTGACCCAGCTTAATTTTTTCTTCTTTAACATATTAACATTAGGGTTAAATTAATAAATGTCATGCTTCTCAGAAGAAACTTACATTCCCATATGATACCAGGGTAGTTCACGACATGCTGCATTAGGTGGTAATATTTCAGAATTTTGCATCTACATTCATAAAAAAGATCCAGTTATGCTTTTTAAATAAAATCATATATATGTATGAAAAAACTCATTTTTAATGTTATTTTTCTGTCTTTTTCTATGTTCTGTGTTTACTGTCTTACTACCTGTCATGTCTTCCTTTATTCCCTAGTTTGTAAGAAAGACATGAACCCTATAATTATTCCACTAATGGTTTAACTAGATATTAGAACCTAAATTTTTGGCTTAAGATCAACAACAGTAAACACTCTATGGAGTCAAAACTTCAGGAATTCCTTTCATCTGACACAAAAGTCTCATTCAGAAAATGTTAACTGGAAAGTAGAAAAGGAACTTTGTGAGGACAGAGAAAGGGCTGGAGAGAAATGAGAAACCCTGACAGTTCTCACATTGGTTTGGTTCATCGTGACTGTTAGGGAAGTAAGCCTCATGTTCCCCTTTGTCTGCTCTCTTCTCTGTCACATCCTGATAAATTTCTTGAGGAGGTTCTCTTTGTTTCCAGCAGTGGAAGAAAGAGTTCTCTTTCATGTGGATTGGATCTTTCCACAGGAAATTTGAAGAGGAAAGCAGTCATACATACAGGTTTGTTCCCATGTTTAACTTATGCAGATTCTATAAGAGCTTAACCACATAGTTCTTTATAAGCAATATGGTAAAATAATGAGCAGTCTTTTAAATCATGCAATATTAACACATATTTTTAATGTATATTTAATTTTTAAACAATACTGATGCATGCATATGTTAAAAACTTTATAAATATTAATAAAAGTTGTGATAAGCAAATGTCTCTATCCCCACTTAGACCATGCATCTAACTTTCTGAATTGATTGTTAACAGTTTCTTGATAAAATTTTGGATAAAAGAATATAAACATGGCAGAGACAGACATGTGTAGTATAGGATATACGTGTATATTATAGGATATACAGTTTATTATATTCCTTTAAAACAAAATGTGCCTAATTTTTCTTACTACTTCTAGAATATTATGTCACTATAGTTGTAGCACAAGGTGGTTAAGTTAACCACTATTGTTCAGTTCAGTTCAGTCTCTCAGTCGTGTCTGACTCTTTGCCACCCCATGAATCGCAGCACGCCAGGCCTCCCTGTCTATCACCAATGCCTGAAGTTCACTCAGACTCACGTCCATTTAGTCAGTGATGCCATCCAGCCATCTCATCCTCTGTCGTCCCCTTCTTCTCCTACTCACAACCCCTCCCAGCATCAAAGTCTTTTCCAATGAGTCAACTCTTCGCATGGGGTGGCCAAAGTACCGGAGTTTCAGCTTTAGCATCATTCCTTCCAAAGAAATCCCAGGGCTGATCTCTTTCAGAATGGACTGGTTGGATCTCCTTGCAGTCCAAGGGACTCTTAAGAGTCTTCTCCAGCACCAGAGTTCAAAAGCATCAATTCTTCAGCACTCATCCTTCTTTACAGTCCTACTCTCACATCCATACATGACTGCTGGAAAAACCATAGCCTTGACTAGATGGACCTTAGTCGGCAAAGTAATGTCTCTGCTTTTGAATATGCTATCTAGGTTGGTCATAACCTTTCTTCCAAGGAGTAAGTGTCTTTTAATTTCATGGCTGCAGTCACCATCTGCAGTGATTTTGGAGCCCCAAAAAAATAAAGTCTGACATTGTTTCCACTGTTTCCCCATCTATTTCCCATGAAGTCATGGGACCAGATGCCATGATATTCGTTTTCTGAATATTGAGCTTTAAGCCAACTTTTTCACTCTCCTCTTTCACTTTCATTAAGAGGCCTTTTAGTTCCTCTTCACTTTCTGCCATAAGGGTGGTGTCATCTGCATATCTGAGGTTATGGATATTTCTCCCAGCAATCTTGATTCCAGCTCATGTTTCTTCCAGTCCAGCATTTCTCATGATGGGCTCTGAATATAACTTAAACTACCAGGGTGACAATATACAGCATTGACATACTCCTTTTCCTATTTGGAACCAGTCTGTTGTTCCATGTCCAGTTCTAACTGTTGCTTCCTGACCTGCATACAGATTTCTCAAGAGGCAGGTCAGGTGGTCTGGTATTTCCATTTCTTTCAGAATTTTCCACAGTTTATTGTGATCCACACAGTCAAAGGCTTTGGCATAGTCAATAAAGCAGAAATATATGTTTTTTCTGGAACTCTCTTGCTTTTTCCATGATCCAGCAGATGTTGGCAATTTGATCTTTGGTTCCTCTGCCTTTTCTAAAACCAGCTTGAACATCAGGAAGTTCACGGTTCACGTATTGCTGAAGCCTGGCTTGGAGAATTTTGAGCATTACTTTACTAGCATGTGAGATGAGTGCAATTGTGCGGTAGTTTGAGCATTCTTTGGCATTGCCTTTCTTTGGAATTGGAATGAAAACTGACCTTTTCCAGTCTTGTGGCCACTGCTGAGTTTTCCAAATGTGCTGACATATTGAGTGCAGCACTTTCACAGCATCATCTTTCAGGATTCGAAATAGCTCAACTGAAATTCCATCACCTCCACTAGCTTTGTTCATAGTGATGCTTTCTAAGGCCCACTTGACTTCACATTCCAGGATGTCTGCCTCTAGATGAGTAATCACACCATTGTGATTATTGGGTCATGAAGATCTTTTTTGTACAGTTCTTCTGTGTTTTCTTGCCACCTCTTCTTAATATCTTCTGCTTCTATTAGGTCCAGACCATTTCTGTCCTTTATTGAGCCCATCTTTGCATGAAATGTTCCTTTGGTATCTCTAATTTACTTGAAGAGATCTCTAGTCTTTCCCAATCTGTTGTTTTCCTCTATTTCTTTGCATTGATCACTGAATAAAGCTTTCTTATCTCTTCTTGCTATTCTTTGGAACTCTGCATTCAGATGCATATATCTTTCCTTTTCTCCTTTGCCTTTCACCTCTCTTCTTTTCATAGCTATTTGTAAGGCCTCCCCATACAGCCATTTTGCTTTTTTGCATTTCTTTTCCGTGGGGATGGTCTTGAGCCTTGTCTCCTGTACAATGTCACGAACCTCATTCCATAGTTCATCAGGCACTCTATCTATCAGATCTAGGCCCTTAAATCTATTTCTCACTTCCACTGTATAATCATAAGGGATTTGATTTAGGTCATATCTGAATGGTCTAGCAGTTTTCCCTACTTTCTTCAATTTAAGTCTGAATTTGGTAATAAGGAGTTCATGATCTGAGCCACAGTCAGCTCTTGGTCTTGTTTTTGTTAACTGTATAGAGCTTCTCCATCTTTGGCTGCAAAGAATATAATCAATCTGATTTCAGTGTTGACCATCTGGTGATGTTCATGTGTAGAGTCTTCTCTTGTGTTGTTGGAAGAGGGTGTTTGGTATGATTGTAGGTGAATGTTAAATTAACTTTTAACTTTTTTGTTTTATAAATAACACTGTACTGAATGTCTTTATACAATTATCTAGCTATCTTTTGTTAAATTCTATAAATGAAATTGCTGTACTGAAGCATATGTTTATTTCTAATTTTAGCAGATGTTATTTAAACTTTTTTCAAAAATGTTTGTTCAAATATTTTATTTATTCACTCTTGTATCCCTAATTCTTAGCATAATTCTTAGAACACAGTAATTTAATCCACCTGTATAATTGAATGAATGGATAATGAATGAAATACTTTATATCTATTTCTACCAATAACAATAGATTATATTTTTTCATACTCTTTCTAAGTTTGGAATATTACAACACTTACAAATTCTCATACAGCTGTCTTGATTTGATCATCATTAAGATCAAGGATTCATGGTGGATGGAAATCTACTGAGATAATATTTCCAACTAATCTCTATAATAGCTTAAACAAAAATAAGCTCAGTACCATATTTTATATACACATATATAATCACTTAATCACATTTAAATAATAGTTTTCATAATATTTCCAATTATTTTATAAGTCAAGTTTATCAGAGTTACACATGCAGGGCTTTTCTTTGTTAAACTAGAAAATTTAAATTATCCTATAATTTAGCTTTTTAAAAACTCCATTTTCAAATTTTCAGTCTAAAATTCTGTCTGCTTATTCTTACTCTCTTCTACTGGATGTTTTTCTCTAGAAAACAATGAAAGTTTTCCCTCACAATGATTTCACCTATAACTTATTGTGAAGTGTGTGTTATCATTGTTTTGTAAATGAGGAAAATATGTCTTGGATTCATTATACATCCAATCATAGAGGTATTAAGAGATAGAATTGAGATTTCAATTCAGATATGAAAACAGCCACATGGATAAGTGGGATGGAAAAATGAATCTAGAATTAAACTCATACACTTATGGTCAATTAATCTATGACAAAGGAGGCGGGAATATTTAATGGAGACAAGACAGTCTCTTCATAAGTGGTGCTGGGAAAACTAGACAGTAAAGGAATGAGATTTGGACATTCCAACACATGACACAAAACATAAATTGAAATGGATTAAAGACCTAAATGTAAGACCTGAAGCCATAAAACTAGAGGAGATGAATAAAGTAGAATACAATTTGACATTAATGATAGCAATATTTTTTTGGATTTCTTTCCTAAAGCAAAAGAAATGCAAGCAAAAACAAACAAATAGGATCTAATTAACTTAAAAGTTTCAACATCTAAAAAGTGAAAAGACAAACTACCCTATGGGAGAAAACTTCTGCAAATGATGGGATCACCAAAGTGTTAACATCCAAAATATATTAACAGCTCATACAACTCAGTTTAAAAAACAACATTAACAAAGCAATTAAAAGTGGACAGAAGAACTGAATAGAATTTTTTGTTTTTTCAAAAGAAGGATACAGATGGCCAACAGGCACGTGAAAAACATCACTAATCATCAGAAAAATGCAAATTAAAACCACAATGAAATATTACCTCATACCCATCAGAATAGTCATCATCAAGAAAAACACAAATAGCAAATGTTGGTGAGGATGTGGAAAAAAGGAAACCCACCTACACTGCTGGTGGGAAAGTACTGGTATAGCCACAAAGGCTTCCTTGATGGCTCAGTGGTAAAGAATCTGCCTGCGAAGCAGGAGGCATGGGTTCAACTCCTGGGTCAGGAAGATTCCATGATGAAGAAAATGGCCACTCTCTTCCATACTCATGTGGGAAATCTCGTGGACAGAGAAGCCAGGTGGGCTAAAATCCATGAGGGTGCAAAAAGTTGGACACGATTTAGCTGCTAAATAACAACAAAGAGACATTACAACACAGTGCAACACATTTTTAAAAAACTATTCAACAATAAAACTTTTTTTTTTCCAAAGTAAAAAGAGCCAGAATAAAGTGCAACACATTAATTGTGATCTCCTTTGATTATAATGCACAGTATTGGGACAAAAGGTGAAATCAGAATAACATGTGTAGGTTAGATAATGCTATCTGTCAATGGCAATTTCTGGATTTTGATAATCATAGCTTTTATGTAAGAAAAGATATGTCCAATGTCAATAAGATACAAATATTTATTAGTAAAGAACATCATTGGAGAAGGAAGTGGCAACCCGCTCCAGTACTCTTGCATGGAGAATTCAGTGGACAGAGGAGCCTGGTGGGCTGCAGTCCATGGGGTCACAAACAGCTTGACATAACTGAGTGACTATCACTCACACTCTAAGAACATCATCCTTGCAACTTACTGTCAAAAGAAATAAATCCATCTATATACACAGATATCTATATGTTTGCATATATCTCTACCTATTTATCATATAATTTATCTATCTCACTCTCTGGAGAGAGAAAGGGAGCATGACAAAACAAATATAAAAATATTTTAACATTTGGACAAATTGTGTTAAAAACATACTGTAATTCTTTGTAGTAGTCTAGAACTTTTAAGTCTGCAATTTTGTCAAAAGTGTACCAAAAAAAAAGAAAAGCAATGCATCATTTATTTCATGATATATGTTTTTCATAATTCTGTTTTCTTGTAACCCAAAGATTCTTTAGCTCTGATTGTACTTCCTTAAAATTAAAAAAAAAAAAAAAAACTAGAGCCCAGCAGGGAAATATTTTTTCCTTGCCTCTCCAAAGTCTTTAATCTCATGAAGCTCTTAAATAGCCAACCAACAATTTTGCATATTGCAAAATTGCAAAATTCAATATATTTTGCATATTGCAGTATATCCTATAGTATCAAAGCATGTTGTGCAGGTTTTTAACAACCTAATAGCTAGTCACCTTGGTGATTTGGTGTCCTGTGTGTTTTCAAAAATCAACTGAAACCTCACAGTTTTCATTGGCATCAGCTGATATAAGTTCTGGTACATCTGAGTATTATCCAGACACACCTGAGGAATCATATTTCTATTAGCTACATTGCCTTCATGTGACTTCTTGCAATTCTATTTTAGGGTGTAGGTGCTGCCTGGCTTTGGCTAAGCTTCAAGGTGAAGTAATCCCTAGCAGAGGTAAAAATTAATTATGTGTAAGAGGAAAAGAAGAAATCCCAAGGGATGCAGAAATGCAACCTTATACCACCTGAACTTTTAGCTCCAAAGGAACAGATAGAATCAAAAAATGAAAAATTAAGGACAGATATAGAAGGATGAAGGAATATGAGACTCTACAAGTTAAGAAATGGAGAATCCACAATGTGGATGGGTTCCTAGAAACAGCTTTTAATCTACTAGTCAGAAAATCTACACTGTGGTCTCAGATCTACAATATAGCCATATGACTTCATAAAAATCATTTCAACACAACTTTGGATGAACCTGCAAGGTTTTATGAGGAAAATGTGTGAGCTCATTTGTGAGACCTCAGGAGAGGACATCAGTAGCCTTGCTGTTGGTTCTTGATATCTATACCTTCTGTGCATAGAAGTCTGGACTGGTACTGAACCCAGATAATGAGTCCCTATGGGAATATGGAGTTGGAACTAAGAGAATTTGATCTCAATCTCTTGGATAGAGAAGATGTAAACACTGGAATTATGGGGAAGCTCTTCCCAAAATAACAGTAATCAAAAGTAATAGCAAGAAACAATTATTAATAACATTTAAAAGATACTAAAAACAGAGTCAGTTCCATTGATTCTCTTTTTATATATAAACCTGAAGTTCATAACAATTCAGAATATAGGAGATTAGGGAAAAATATCCAACGAATGCAAATGACTTTGATACAATTGTGGGCACAGTGTGCGTGCATCTAAGACAAGTGTGCATGGTGTTGTTCAGCCCTTCTTTTTATTGCATGTTATTCACAAGGTATAGAAATAGTTTGACTTGCTTTAAATGTACAAATACTAGCAAAGAATTGCCACTGAAAGGACAATTTATTTAATTTTTCTAGTACATCTGCCCAGCCCCTTATTAACTACTCCTCTTCAAGTCTTGACTAAGTTTTATCTTATTAAACTTCCCACATGGACAGATCTGAATATAGAGAATGCACCAGAAAGATCAGCCTCTGAAGAAAATATTTGCTAAAATGTTTCAAACTAAAGAAATTTTCAAAAGAATTAATTTATTGGAATCCCATTAAAATATAATAAAGCAATGAAATGTAAAGCAGAGGATGACAGAATTAGAAAACAATGTAAATGATTCAAATCATAATTCATTTTTATACATTGTTTGTACAACTGGCTAAACTAGAGATACAGAAGAAGCAAACTTGTTCTGCTTTGGATAGGAATTATTAAAATGCCTTTAATATTTATTGGCTTCACCTCATTACCTATATATATTTCACAGTCTCATTTGAGGCAAAGTTTTCAGGAAGATCCAAGTTTTGTTTGAACTCCTACAAGTTCTTCCTGCCTGTTAATATATCTTCGGACCTTGGGCACCCACTGAGCTCATTTCCTCCACTGCCCTCCCTCCTGAGATGCCTCACATTTTGAACAGCAAGGTGCATTTCCAGCTCCTCTGTTCACTCTTCTTATCAAAATTACTGACTACAAGACTCACTCCATCAACATTTCTGTGTATTTTCTGATGACCATGGCAGACTTCAGATATACTCCAAATCCTGACCACCATAATAAAGTGAGTCACATGAATTGTTTGGTTTCCTAGAGCATATAAAAGCTATACTTAAACTATACTGTAGTCTATTAAGTGTGCCATAGCATTATGTCTAAAGAAATATATACATATATATATGTCAAAAGTGAATACATCTATGTATTTTTTGGTTGTGTATGTGAGTTACATATATATATATGATATGATCTGTATATGAGTATACACATACACTGAAATTAAAAAATACAGAAATATGCATACATATATACAGAAATACAAAAATATAGAATATATATAAATGTTATGTATATAACGCCACATACATACACACAGAAAAATACAGAAAAACATGCCAGTAACATACCACACTGGGGCCTCCAGTGCAGGTTCTGGAAGGTTTGTTTTGGGGCAACTTAGCATCAATTATCTCATTGATAGAAGAGCTACTTTGCTTTACTAAAAGCTCTTTTTTCTTCAATCATGGAGTTTCAAAGATGGCTTTAGAGGGTGTTAGGGGAGGTGGGGATGAACTCCTCCCCTGTAAGAACCTCCTCATTTTCCTATTCTAATTTTCTTTTTCATCTTAGGATAAAATAAAGAAGGAAATTTTGTTTTGTTTCCTGGAGGAAGAGGTATGTATTTAACCTTGCCATTGAGAAGAAATTACTTCAAGTGTATTCTAAGGATCAAGTGCCTTGGGCGGGGTGGGGGGGTGGTGGTAGGGTGTTCTTTTTTTTAACGTATGTCAGCTCCTTTTTTGTAAATATAAAACATCCTTTTTTTTCCCCCAGGCTTTTAAACATATTAGAAGAATTCAAAATGGTTTAAAGTGCTTTTAAAATGGCATTTTGATGATATGAGTGTAAATGAACTCAAACTACTTAGCTAAATTTTTTCTTTAAATTATCTTTGATTCAAAACAAGTTAAGTGAAAATACATTTGCAAATGTACTTGAAGGTTCAATGGATCTTTGATGTTTTGAAATTCAGCTGGAGTTGGTTGATGCATTCAGATCCGTCCATTTCCATCCAACCAGTGAGCTGTACCTAGAATTTCAACGAAATCTTTCACCTTCAGAGACCAAAGTAGCTTTAATATGTAAATTCATTAAGTATCACTACTCCCATGTCCTTCACTAGTCTGTGAAATGTCAGAAGAGAGGAGAAATCACACACTAAGACTGTGTCTGCTGGATACAGAGCATCCTGTTTTGGGGACAAAAGAACCCTACCCCTACCCCTCAAAACAAAGAAGACTCAGAAAATTATAACAAGACTTGTTTCTAAAAATATCTGCAGAGAAATATTTATTTAGTTTTAACCATGTAACCAAAGCTTTAATGCATTTCTGACTTAATCCTAGCACAAAATAAGAATCTCTATCCTTAGACAACAAAGAATTAAAGGCTACAGAGATGATGTAACTTGCTCAAAATCTAAGTGTTCAGAATTGATGAAGGCAAGGCTGAGGATGAGTCAGTTCTGTGTAACTAATGACCATGTTGAATTATGTCATAGTCCTTCCTGTCATCACATTACCTGCAGAAGAAGAATTAAAGCTGGCCTCTTGGGCCTTTTGTCTGTCCCTTCTTTAGATATTCTAGTCCCTGTGACATCCTAACTTTCCACTCAATATCCTTTCCTGTTTTGTCCTACTTCTCTGACTTATCCTTGAGCCCAGAATAGGATTTAACATCATCATATCTTAATGTGTTTTGTTTGAAACACGTACAATTCTTATCCTGTGCCTTTTTCTACTCCTACACAGAACACTTCACTTCTGACACTCTGGTCATCAGATGTGTGGGGATTTTGGCTGTACCACATGATTCTATGACATCAGCAGGGTGTTCCTACAAATTAACTCAATTCTGAGATTATCTACCTGGTGATAGTATCAAATCTCAAAAGTTAAGGGCTCAGTCACTTGAGACTGCCCCTCAAATTTACATGTCAATTGCAGTAGCGGGTCCCCAGGTTACCTGCAACTTCTGTCCAACTGGGCAACAAGTGAGAGATTCCCATGACTTTTTGTCCTTTGTTTCCTAGAACAGCTTACAGAATTCAGAGAAGATATGATAAAGGATATATATGAATAATCAAACAAAGAGGTCCATAGGGCAAGGTCTGGAATGGTCCTGAGTGCAGAGATTTTGTCTCCATAGAGTTAGTGTGCATCTTCTGGAATGTGAATATGTTCAACCTGAAAGCTCCCCAAATCCCATATTATGGTGATTTTATGGGAGCTTTCTCATGTAGACAAGATCAATTATTAACTTCACAGCCAGTCCCTCTCCCCTTTCTAGAAAATGGGAAGTGGGGCTGAAAATATCAAGCATCTAATAATGATTTGGTCTTCCTGGTGACCACTCCCCATTCAGGACCCAACCAGAGTCACCTCAACAGAACAAAAGATGCTTCTAATTCTCTTACTGCTTAGGAATTTACAAAGGTTTTTGGGGCCCCATGCCAGGGAGTATAGCCAGAGACCAATATGTGTATTTCATGTTATTTCACATGTATATTTGATGAAGGGAAGAAATTCACTGCTAAGTATGCAATATCTTGAATTAGAAAACCGGGGGAGGAAGGAATAGAAGGGAAAGGTCTTGCTTCTTTTAGACCAAGTTGTACTGAATGAATAACTTAGCATGGATATTTATTAATAATAACCCTACAGAAATAACATTTTAATCTCTAATGATTTTCCTAATTGATATTACAATTGAACTGAATATTTTAAAACTCAAGTGTGCCAATGTGGGTCACATTAAGGAAATTTTAAATTGCATAACTGCTACATACATATTATTTCCAAAATCTCCAATCTTGGCATTTATCCATGCAAATGTAAAAAAAAGTGTTAGAATCCACAATGTTATTGAAGTTTAAAGCAAGCATCCCTATGTCTGCCTGCAATGTTGGGTAATTGAATAATATTGGGAAATATTAAATCATGTCAAATACAGCTTAAGTAATCAAAAAGTTATAGTTTAAATTTATAATTAATTCATATAAATGATTAACTCTTTAGGTATACAAGTGCTTTTAACCTTTTAGATGATTGATTAATGTATCCATATTGCTTCACATTGCTAAGGATTTCTTTCATGATTTTCAGCTTGAAGAGAAGAATTTGGACTAAACATCTTTTAAAAATGATTAGATTCTTCAATATGTCTTTGGGTTATCACTCTATTTTAAAAGCTACTTATTTATGGAGGAGCCTCTTGACAAATCCGTTTACTCACAAATATACTTTTATCGGTCTTCCCTGGTGGCTCAGCAATAAAGAATCCACCTGCAATTCAGGAGACATAGTTTTGATCTCTGGGTCAGGGAGAATGCCCCTGGAGGTGAGATGGCAACCCATTCCAGTATTCTAGCGGGGAAAATCCCATGGATAATGGAGTCTGGTGGGCTATAGCCCATGGGGTCACAAAGGGTTGGACGCAACTGAAGTGCCTGAACATGCACACATACTTTATATCAGCACCTAGTTCATCTTAGGCACTGATCTAGATAATTGGGAAATGGGCTGAATAAAACAAAGTAATACTTCTGCCTGACATCTTTTCTAGTGTTGGTAGAATTATAAATACATAGTTACTGTTTTAATAACTTCTTCACGCAAATGGCTCAGATAGTAAAGAAAAAAATAAAGTCTAACACAGTTTCCACTGTTTCCCCATCTATTTTCCATGAAGTGATGGGACCAGATGCCATGATCTTAGTTTTCTGTATGTTGAGCTTTAAGCCAACTTTTTCACTCTCCTCTTTCACTTTCATCAAGAGGCTCTTTAGTTCTTCTTCACTTTCTGCCTTAAGGGTGGTGTCATCTGCATATCTGAGGTTATTGATATTACTCCTAGCAATCTTGATTCCAACTTGTGCTTCATCTAGCCCAGCATTTCTCATGATGTACTCTGCATATAAGTTAAATAAGCAGGGTGACAATATACAGCCTTGACATTCTCTTTTTCCTATTTGGAACCAGTCTGTTGTTCCATGTCCAGTTCTAACTGTTGCTTCCTGACCTGCATACAGGTTTTTTTAAGAGTCAGGTCAGGTGATCTGATATTCCCATCTCTTTCAGTATTTTCCGTGGTTTATTGTGATCCACACAGTCAAAGGCTTTGGCATAGTCAATAAAGTAGAAACGGATGTTTTTCTGGAACTCTCTTGGTTTTTGATGATCCAGCGGATGTTGGCAATTTGATCTCTGGATCCTCTGCCTTGTCAAAAACCATCCTAAACATCAGGAAGTTCACAGTTCACGTATTGCTGAAGCCTGGCTTGGAGAATTTTGAGTATTACTTTGCTAGTGTGTGAAATGAGTGCAATTGTGCAGTAATTTGAGCATTCTTTGGCATTGTCTTTCCTTCATTTGGAATGAAAACTGACATTTTCCAGTCTGTGGCCACTGTTGAGTTTTCCAAATTTGCTGACATATTGAGTGCAGCACTTTCACAGCATCATCTTTTTGGATTTGAAACAGTTCAATTGGAATTCCATCACCTCCACTAGCTTTGTTCATAGTGATGCTTTCTAAGGCCCACTTGACTTCACATTCCAGAATGTCTGGCTCTAGGTGATTGTGAGTGATCACACCATTGTGATTATCTGGGTTGTGAAGATCTTCTTTGTACTGTTCTTCTGTGTTAATGAGGGTATAAATTGAGTCCATATTGGAAAACTGTCTAGCTGTATCCACTAAAGCAAAATATACACATATCGAGGAATTTCACTGTGAGATATTTGCCAAATAGAGGTGAGCACAAATTTCCCCAAAAGACATGTTCAAGAAATTTTATAGCAGAATTATTATAAAACCCCAAACTAGAAGGAAACTAATGATCAGCAATATCTTATGACACATTTATACTACATTACACAGCAATTTAACTTTTTGAAACATCATGAACACGTTCCACAGATAATGTTAAGACAAAATAGATGTAAAAGAGTATATACACTGTAGGAGTCCGATGTTTATATATAGTGTAAAAACAGAACAAACTAACCTATTGTATTAGAAATTAGAATACTGTTAACTTGGGGGTTGATTATTAGCAAAGACAAAAGGGCTTCTGTGATGCTGGTAAACAGTGTATTGTCTTTTTAGAAAATTATTCAATTGTATGATGATATTTTCTATATTCAACTATTTGTTTTTTAATTCAATAAACATTTTGTTTAAAATTATTTCTGAAGTACATAGTTGACTTTGAAAGGAAGATGTTGAATGGTCAGTTCCATGTGTGAGTCTAGAGTTCTAAGGATAATTTATCTGGGCTGTGTATGAAACTGTGTTAGGCTCAGAAAGGGCTCATGTGTAGCAATGGGATCAAAGGTTGAAAAAAATATATGTATGTAAGTGTGAAAGTCACTCAACCATGTCCAACTCTGTGATCTCACAGACTGCAGCCTTTCAGGATCTTTTGTCAATGGAATTCTCCAGGCAAAGATACTGGAGTGGGCTTCCATTCCCTTTCCAGGGGATCTTACTAACCTAGGTGTCAAACCCAGGTCCCCTTAATTGGCAAGCAGATTTTCTACCACTGAGCTGCCAAGGAAGCCCTTCACACACCCTGAACTTGCCAATAAATATATGTATATGTATATACATACATATTATATACATACATATATATATACATATAGGTTATATACATATAAATACACATATATACATACACATACATACATACATATATATATATATAGGCTTCCCTGGTGGCTCCACGGTAAAGAATCCACCCGCCAAAGCAGGAGACTTGGGTTGGATCCCTGGGTCAGGAAGATAACCTGGAGAAGGAAATGGCACCCCACTCCAGTATTCTGGCCTGGGAAATCCCCTGGACAAAGGAACATGGTGAGCTACAGTCCCTGGAATAGCAAATCAGTAGGACAAGACATAGTAACTGAACAACAAAACAAAAAGGTGAGTAAAGCTGATTTCTCTCAAGATGAATATGTCTCAGTGGCAGAAGGAAGGTCATCACTTAAATATGAAAATAAGGGAAGAGGGGGAAAAGATTTTAGAGGAGAGAAAGCATCAAAAATCTCCTTGAAAAACATGACATTGATGAGCATGAGCATGATAGTAATGCTGTAGTCTAATAATAGTCCACTAGCTTTTGGAGTCCATACACTGTAAAACAAATAATTTAGAGCAGTATCTTGTAGACAAGTGTATCTTTCATTTACACAAACACAGATAAAGGTATTAAAAGATCACCATTTGGAGGAACTGTTAATAAGTACCTCTTTATCAGAAATGGGATAACTAAATACAGTTTAATCTGGCAAAGATTTACCAGATCAAGGATGAAGGTAGTTTTCTTCTCATGATCGTTATTCCTTCAATGGTCATTTTTTCCCCTCTTCCTTCTTTATCAAAAATGAATAATTGCATAAATAATTGAGACAAAAATCAAAACATTAAGGAATACCAAAACAGAATTAACTTCTGGGTATTTTTTCATCAACAGAAAAGTCTCATTACAATAAGATAGCAGATGCTTTCTAGTTTTAGGAAACTTCAAACAGCATGATGTGAGTTTCTATGTACATCAGTTTATCTACACATGTTTTCACACTACCAATTTTAATTGTTTGTTTCCTTGACTGTAAAATTATAAGAGGTAATGGGTTCTTCATTGTTCACTAATTGTATACTTAAGAGAAATCTCAGGCAGCAATTGTAAATTGCTGCTTTATTCCAATGTTTGTGTATTTCAGTGCAAATTATCACACATACATCTGTTCTCACATAAAGCAAACTGCTTCTCTTATGAAAATAAACAGAAGCAGTAAGCATCAAAAATCATCATGGTGAATTTTGTTGATTAGAATTTGGTGACTTCTGCTTTTGATATAAAGTATCATTAAAATTCATATCTATTTATCAGTATACCTATATGTCTATATTCATAAAATACTTAGGCAGAGATATGGAAAACATTACTGCCTATATTGACCCCCAAACTTATTTTTCCAGAGAAAGATATTTTAGAATGAATGCTTCAAAATAATTTAGAAAGAGAGTAACATCAGAAAAATAATATTGTAGGTAGCTTCTGATGCCCATACATTCATTCATAGAACTATCAGAAACTAGGAACATTTATAAAACAAACCCATAAATCTGGAAAACAGCTAAAAGTTCACAGCAAACAAGCAATCACTGAATCAAGAAAATGTACCTTAAAAACATTAAAACTCTACGGCACTTTTGCTTCACCTTGCCCTGCCCCTCCACTTTAAATAATGGGAAGAAAATTTAGAATAAAATTCTGTTTTAAAGAGGAGACTTAAAACATTTTATACCGAATTGACATAAAGTGATCACTCAACCCCAAAACAGCAGAACGTCCATTCTAATCTAGTGACAGGGAAACTTCTCCAAGATGGACCAGATGTTAGACTACAAAACAAGTTTCAATAAATCTAGGAAAAATAAAATTACATACATATCTTTCCTGATGATGTTCTAATAAATCTCAGAATTAAAAGAAAAAAAAAAAACACAGAAGAAGAAAAAAAAAACCTGGAACTTCACAAAGTTGTGAAATTTAAAGTGTACACTCAGTCACCCAGTAGAACAAAGAAGATATAAAGGAAATTAAAAAATACTTAAAGATGAATGGAAATGAGAATATGACATACTAAAACTTATGCAGTTAAGTCAGTACTCTGAGGGAAATTCAGAGCAGTTTGCCACCTACACTTAAAAAAAAAAAAAAAAAAAAGAAATGGTAAATCTATAACCTAATTTTAAATAGCAGCAACTAGGAAAAGAAGAGCAAACTAAACCCAAAGCCAACAAAAGAAAAATAATAATGATTACAGCAGATATGAGTAAATTTTTTTTTAATGCCAGGGCGAATCAATAAAACAAAAAATTGACTCTCTGAAAAAAATCAACAGAGGTGACAAGACTTTAATTACACTATCAAAGACTAAGTGATAGGCGATCAACTGGGATGGTGAAGCAAGAGGACACCAACTTGGAGATCACCTGTCCCCAAGAAAGCATCAACAATACATCTACATGTGGTGTAATGCTCACTGAAGACTATCTGGAAACTTGCAGAAGGACTTCTGTATACCCAAGGCTGTAGGAAAAATACTGATATAATCATGTAGGAAAGGAAGAAAAGTGATGCACAGGCAAACACCTACCCTGGGGGATGAGCAGCCAGAGCCATGAGTTGGGCACTCGGTCCTAGACCTACACAAGGGAGACGAGCCCCGGCCTGGCTGGTTGGAGGACAGCAGGGACCGACAGGAAAGCTTTGGGAAGCCTGGACATTTGTGCAGAGCACGTGCACACCTGCTCGCCTTGGAGGCAGTATGGACAGAGGTCAGCTCTAGAGACTGCTGAGTTTCCTGTGACATCCTTGACATGTGCTCTCACCCAAACCAAGTAAACACTCTGGGCCTGCTCACTCAAACCACAGTAAGGCAATGAAACTGTCAGGGCCACCACCCAAGAAAAGGCTTGACCTTGAGACTAGAGACTATCCAATCCCGAGGCAGGGCCTGGTTGGGGTGACAGTGAGTATTGCTGGTACCTACTTAAGCAGTGCATTTGAAGCAGCCCAAATCTCTGAGAGCCACTTCTCACACAGCTCACACCCAGGTATACTCTGGGAATACACACAAGCGTAGCCTGTCCTGCAGTGTGGTGTCAAAACAGGGTGGGTATGGCAGAGCCTGGGGACAGTCGATCATCTGTGAGGGACAGGGTGGACTTGCACTCAAGGCTTGTCCTGAGATGAATGAGGGAAACCACTGCAGAAGCCTAAACATGCAACATATCAGATACAGTTTGCACTGCTATTGATGACATGAGCTGAGAGCCTGCATGGGCCCCATTTACTTCAGCACTTCCTTGCTCTGGGGCAAAGTTCCTGGTGTGGAGAGGCAGGGAAAAAAAAAAAAAGAACCCAGCTAGCTCAGGCCAACTCTCAGGGTTTTTACTCCAGCAACTTGGGATAAGATCCCACCCTCAGTAGAGCAAAGAGATGGTCACTTAGCAGAGAGGAAGCTGCGCTCACACCTTGCTCCTTCTCTAGGCACTCCATCTCCAGCCCCACGTCTACCAAGGTGATAGCTGCCAGCACACCCTGAAGAAAGATGTGACTTGCATCTACATCAACTTCAGCTCTCCTACAGAAGGCTGGGTACATGAGTCTGTATAAGGACACTTTCAAAAACAATACCTTTTCAAGAGCACAATAGGTAAATTTTTCCCTAAATTCATACAGGCTGAAAAAGTTAAGCAAAATGAAAAGGTAGAGGAACTGCTTTCAACTGAAAGACAAAGCTTCAGAAAATATTTCTTAAATGGAACAGAAATAAACAGTTTACTAAATAATGAATTCAAAGCACTGAAAATAAAAATATTAACTACACTAGGTAAAGGAATACATGAACATAGTGAAATTGTTAATTAGGAACTAGAAACTATAAAAACACAGCCAATCAGATACAAAGAATTTAATAGTCAAAAATAAAATATGCTCTAGAACGAAAAAATAATAGGTAAGTTATACAGAGGTATGTTGGAGAAGGAAATGGCAAGCCACTCCAGTGTTCTTGCCTGGAGTATCCTGTGGATGGAGAAGCCTGGTGGGTTGCTGTCCATAGTGTCACACAGAGGCAGACACAACTGAAGTGACTTAGCATGTATGCATGCATTGGAGAAGGAAATGGCAACCCACTCCAGTATTCTTGCCTGGAGAATCCCAGGGACAGAGGAGCCTGGTAGGCTGCCATCTATGGGGTTGCACAGAGTCAGACACAACTGAAGCAGATTAGAAGTGGCAGCAGCAGCAACAGAAGTATGTACAAGTTATCTGGAAAATAGAATATTGGAAATCACCCAAACAAAACAGCAAAAAGAAGAGCAAATTTAAAAAAAAAAAAGAAGAAGAAGAAAAGAAAAATGTCTAAGAGATATTTGTAGTAACATTAACGTGTGCCAACATTTGTATAATAGAGATCCAAAAAGAGAACTTAGAGTGAAGATCTACATGATGTATTT
Source organism: Capricornis sumatraensis (assembly GCF_032405125.1). Taxonomy (NCBI): domain Eukaryota; kingdom Metazoa; phylum Chordata; class Mammalia; order Artiodactyla; family Bovidae; genus Capricornis; species Capricornis sumatraensis. Next base: position 119,847,510 of record NC_091071.1, on the reverse strand, counting down.
GAGGAAATTATGGCCAATAACTTTCCAAACTTGGAGAAGGAAAGATATTCAGGTACAAGGAGCACAGAAGTCCTGAAACAAAATGAACCCAACTCTATCCAAACCAAAACATATCAAAATCAAAATCATAAAATTTAGAGAGAATTCTAATAGCAGCTAGAGAAAAAGAGAGTCATATACAAGGGAATTCCCATAAGGCTATCAACTGGTTTCTCTACAGAAATTTTACAGACCAGAGGGAGCAGCATGATATATTCAAAGTGCTGAAAGGCAAAGAGCTGCCACCGAGCCAAAGTGGAAACAATGCCCTGCTGTGGATGTGTCTGGTGGAAAAGTAAAGTCTAATGCTATAAAGAACAATATTACATAGGAACCTGGAATGTTAAGTCCATGAATCAAACAGGAGATAGCAAGAGCAAACATTGACATTTTAGGTATAAGTGAAGTAAAATGGATGGGAATGGGTGAATTTAATTCAGATGACCATGATGTCTACTACTGTGGGCAAGAATCCCTTAGAAGAAATGGAATAGCCCTCACAGTCAACAAGAGTGCGAAATGCAGTACTTGGGTGCAATCTCAAAAATGACGGGATGATCTGTGTTTCCAAGGCAAACCATTCAATATCACAGTAATCCAAGTCTATGCTACTAATGCTGAAGAAACTGACGCTGAACAATTCTATGAAGACTTATAAGCCTCTCTAGAACTAACTCCAAAAAAAGATGTCCTTGTCATCATAGGAGACTGGAATGCAAAACTAGGAAGTCAAGAGGTACCTAGAGAAACAGGAAAGTTTGGCCTTGGAGTACAATGTGAAGAAAAGCAAAGGCTAACAGAGTTTTGACAAGAGAACACACTAGTCAGAACATACAGCATCTTCCAACCATATGAGACAACTTTACATATGGACATCACCAGGTGGTCAATACTGAAATCAGACTGATTATATTCTTTGCAGCACAGTTGGAAAAACTCTATCCAGTCATCAAAAACAAGACTAGGAGCTCAGTGGCTCAGATCTGTGGCTCAAATCATGAACTCCTTATTGCCAAATTGAGACTTAAATTGAAGAAAGTAGGGAAAACCACCAGACCGTTCAGGTATGACCTAAAATCAAATCCCTTACATTTGTACAGTGGAAGTTACAAATGGATTCAAAGGATTAGATCTGATAGAAACAGTGCTTGAAGAACTATGGACAGAGGTTCATAACATTGCACAGGTGGTGCTTATCAAAACCATCCCCCAAAAGAAGAAATACAACAAGGCAAAGTGGTTGTCTGAGGAGGCTTTAAAAATAGCTGAGAAATGAAGAGAATCAAAAGCAAAGCAGAAAAGTAAAGTTACAACTCATCTGAATGCAGAGTTCCAAAGAATATCAAGGAGAAATAAGAAAGCCTTTCTAAGTGATCAATGTAAATAAATAGAGGAAAACAACAGAATGGGAAAGACTAGAGATCTCTTCAAGAAAGTTAGACATACCAAGGGAACAGTTCATGCAAAAAATGGGCACAATAAAGGACAGAAATGGTAAGGACCTAATAGAAGCAGAAGATATTAAGAAGAGGTGGCAAGAATACACAGAAGAACTATCAAAAAAAAGATCTTCATGACTTGGATAACCACGATGGTGTGATCACTCACCTAGAGCCAGATACCCTGGAGTGCAAACTCAAGTGGGTTTTAACAAACATTATGAACAAAGCTAGGAGAGGTGATGGAATCCCAGCTGAGCTATTTCAAATCCTAAAAGATGATGGTGTGTAAGTGCTGCACTCAGTATGCCAGTAAGTGGCCATAGGCCACGAGAAAATGTTACTTTTTATTCCAAACCAAAAAAGAGCAATGCCAAAGAATGTTGAAACTACCACACAATTGCACTCATTCCACATGCCAGCAATTTAATGCTCAAAATCCTTCAAACTATGCTTCAACAGTACCTGAACCAAGAACTTCTAAATGTACAAGCTGGATTTAGAAAAGGCAGAGGAACCAGAAATCAAATTGCCAACATCCATTAGATCATAGAAAAAACATGAGAATTCCAGAGAAACAAACATTTACTTCTGCTACATTGACTATGCTAAAGCCTTTGACTGTTTGGATCACAACAAACTGGAAAATTCTTAAAGCAATGGGAATACCAGACAACATTATCTGCTTCCTGAGAAACCTGTATGCAAATCAAGAAGCAACAGTAAGAACCAGACATGGAAAAATGGACTAGTTCAAAATTGGGAAAGGTAGGTCAAGGCTGTATATTATCACTCTGCTTATTTAACTTATATGCAGGGGTACATCATGTGAAATGCCAGGTTGTATGAAGCACAAACTGGAATCAAGATTGCTGGGAGGAGTGTTAGTCGCTCAGCTGTGTCTGACTATTTGGGATCCCATGGACTGTATCTGGCCAGGCTCATTTGTCCATGGAATTATCCAGGCAGGAATACTGGAGTGTGTAGTCTATCCTTTCTCCAGGGGATATTCCCAACCTAGGAATCAAATCCTGGTCTCCCACATTGCAGGCAGATACTTTAACGGGATAAATATCAATAACCTCAGATATGCAGATGACATCACTATTATGGTAGGAAGAAAAGAGGAACTAAAGAGCCTCCTGATGAAAGTGAAAGAGGAAAGTGAAAAAGCGGGTTTAAAACTCAGCATTCAAAAAATTAAGATCATGGCATCCAGTCCCATCTCTCTATGGCAAATAGATGGGGAAAAAATGTAAATAATGACAGACTTTATTTTCTTGGGCTCCAAAATAACTGTGGTCAGTGACTGCAGCCATGAAATTCAAAGATGTTTGCTCCTTGGAAGAAACACTGTGAAAACCTAGACCGCATATTAAAAAGCAAAAACATTACTTTGCTGACAAAGGTCCAGATAGTCAAAGCTGTGGTTTTTCCGGTAGTCATGTATAGATGGGAGAGGGCTATGGCACCCCACTCCAGTACTCTTGCCTGGAAAATCCCATGGATGGAGGAGCCTGGTGGGCTATAGTCCATGGGGTCACTAAGAGTCGGACACAACTGAGCGACTTCACTTTCACTTTTCACTTTCATGCTTTGGAGAAGGAAATGGTAACCCACTCCAGTGTTCTTGCCTGGAGAATCCCAGGGACAGCGGAGCCTGGTGGGCACAGAGTCGGAAACCACTGAAGCAACTTAGCAGCAGCAGCAGCAGCAGCAGCAGCAGCGTGTATAGATGTGAGAGTTGAACCATAAAGAAGGCTGAACACTGAGGCACTGATGCTTTTGAACTGTTGTGTTGGAGAAGACTTTAGAGAGTCTCTTACACTGCAAAGAGACCAAAGTGGTCAATCGTAAAGGAAATCAACCCTAAATAATTCATTAGAAGGACTAATGCTGAAGCTGGAGCTCTAATACTTTGGTCACCTGATGTGAAGAGCTGACTCATTAGGAAAGATCCTGATGCTGGGAAAGAATGAAGTCAGGGGGAGAAGGGAATAACAGAGGATGAGGTGGTTGGATAGCATCACCAACTCAATGGCCACGAATTTGAGCAAAGTCCAGAAGATGATGAAGGACTGAGAAACCTGGTGTGCTGCAGTCCGTGGGGTCACAGTCAGACACGACTGAGCGACTGAACAACAGCAAAGGATGTTATACCCAGAAAGATTATCATATAGAATAGAGGAAAACATAAACTCTCACAGAAGCAATCTGTAAGATATAAGAAAAATTTAATTAGATTTAAGAAAACTATTTTTTTAATTTTCTACTTTACTAACTTTTAGTGTATTTTGGCTAAACAAAAGACCTGTGAATTTTGTACATTACTTTTAAAAAACACTATATAAGAAAATCCCTTTGAAGAGAAAAAAAAAGGACTATTTATAATTACAGTAGGATTTTCCTACAAGCCTATCACAGACACCAAAAACAGATTTATTATGTAGTGTATATTTACCTCTGAAACTCTGAGTACAACTATAAAGTAATTAAGAGAAATACTAAATTATATAAAAGGTTTTGTTACATAATACATGACACTTAAGCAGATAAACTCTGTGTCTCAGTTTTATTATCCAGATATGAAATAAATGTTCTGGATTATCTCTGAGTATCTAAACAGTTGAATTTCATAAGTATTTTTAGACTTTATCAAGTACAGTCTGAAACTAAAGTTCGCTTAACACTTTTCCCTACTTGTGTAGATATTTATTAGAACTCAAGTGAATAAATTGTGTAAAGAATTATTCAAAGTTGTCAAGAACACATACACATATACATATACACATCACTTCCTGAGCAAACTAGCCTAAATTTATCTAGGTTCACAGATTTAAGATGACTACAGAATGACTGAGGGTGGAATGTAAGTACAGCTACAAATGAATTACTAAGTAATACATCAACCTGAACCAGAAAAATCTAATGTAATTCTTCTTTTCCATTCATTGTATTTGCATATAGCACAATTCATAAGGAGAAAAAAAGGCATTCTTTTACTTCAAACAAACCTCTACTGCTTCTTTGACAGACAGGTTATTCTAGATAATGATGCTTATAGACTGCAATGTCCTCATACCTGTAATCCTTTAGAAATTTTTCATGTACACACAATATCAAAGAATTTGTCTAGTACTATTCAGCTTCTACTTCTCAGTTTATAGGAGCCTGAGACTTACTTTTATGAATGAAGTATTGTCCTAATTGAAAGGAAGAATAGGTAGAGTGCTTCTGGGTTTATTAGAGTTTGTGTTTTAGGCATAGTCTATGATATCAGGAGAGGCTGGCAAGTCACGGTGAGCCCCTTTTTTACAGACTGTCCTGCAAGGGCAACCTGTCTTTCTGCCTCACTTAGAATTTTAGCTAGAAGACTTAGCTGAACTAGACAATTATTTATGCTTTTTGTCTTTTTTGGTTTTGCTTTTTGTCCTTTTTAGTTTTTTAAAAGACCCTTGAGGATATGTGCAAAAACAATTTTTCTATAGGATAAGTAGCAGTAAGAGTAAGAAGGAGCCAGGACAGTCAAAATAGAAAAAAAAAAAAAAAAAAGGCTGGGGAGAGTAAATAAAAGGAAAATTACAGGGAATGAGGAAATGTTGAAAAGAATGAGGGAAAGAGAAATTATAGAGAGAGACTGAAAAGTGAAACATGGCAATGTATTGTGGCTATTTCACATTCTCCTCTATTTTCAACTGGTCTCTATTTACTGATTATTTCATTCCAAAATTGTTCTATTTTATTTTTCTTGCTTCTTTTAATAATTGTTTTTCTTTTATAAATGTCCCCTGAAATCAAAATGCAGTTAATAGTTTAAAAGAAAATGGCTGTGTTTTTGTCCAACTCATTTATTCACTAATTTGCATGTTCAGTTTTTGGCAGTAAAGCCAGACTCCATTATCCAGTTTTATTTACAGTCAGTATAGACCAATGACTGAATTCTAGCTAGCGGAGTGTGTCAGAAGCTGTGTGAGTTACTCTTGGACCTAAGTGGTAAGAGTATCTGGAATTTCTCTTTTCTTTTCAAAATAACACAGAAAGCAGAGGGGTCTAAGACCACAAGCCCATAGGATCAAATAAGGCCAAAATGTGAAAAAAAAAAAATGTGTTCCTCAAACCTACAAAACCAGGAATTGACATGAATTGCTATGTGAATACAAAATAAAATCCTATCTCTGTTGGGATGTGGGAATTTATAGCATAGCTAGAATTATCCAAAAATGCACAGAAGCATAAGAGTCAGAACCCTCTACACTAGCAACAGTGCTCTTTCTCTGCTCTTTTTCTCATTTAGGGGAATTGTTTACAATTCCTTTGTTTATATTTTGCATCTATAAGAACATAGGCTGGGAGTATTAAAGACTCTAGCAACCTAACATTTTCTTGTTTTCCTGTCTTTTAGCTTTATATGCGTATCAGTTGAGTTCCTTTTAAGTTTTCCATTAAACACACACACAGACACATGCACTCAATCAATCAACAGTCCAAATATTGTGGATTAGCTGATTTACCTTCTTTCATTGATTGAATCACATAGCTAATTAACTTGTCTAAATTACTGTTTATCTTGGTGCCATAGAAGCCCTAACATTTGTTTTTTAACTTTGATGTATGTTTATTAAAATTAGATTTTTTACCACCTTTGTGAAAAGAAATTCAGTAAGAAAATTCCATTTTATAAATATTTCCCTATTTCAGAACATTTTTATTGTGAGGTAAGTATATCAGAAATTCACTCTCCCTGGAAAAGAAAAAAAAAAAAAAAAACAATGTGAATTGAAAAATTAAAATGACTTAGTTCTAGAATGTCAAAAGTTTGTAGTCATATGTATTTTATCCATTTAATATTCCACTTATACTGTTTATAATTATGGGTGCAATTTTTAAGGAAGAAATCTGTTACTATTTGGAATTATTTCATAACAAAAAAAATCTTAAGTGAATTGAAACGTCAATAAAATATATTTAATAAAAACTAATAAAAGTCTAAGTTCATGCTAATAAATATAGTGACAATTATAGGCCAATATTTACAATTGGGATTTCAGTTTATATAAAACAATATATCCATGCTAAAATGATTTGTGAATCTGTGGAGAATGAAAATCAGGTAAATGTAGTATTTATGTACAATGTGTTAAATGTAAAGGATAAGTGAAATTATTAGATTTCACCAAAAATTTCACCATATATAAATAAAAATATGTAATATTTTTTCCTTAACTGTTTATTTCAGCCACCAAAAATTATTTGACCTCCAAACAAGGAAAATTCTAGTGAGAGGCTTTTTGTTGAGAGTTTAAGTGGTGCTTAAAAATGTCTGACATCATATACTATTAATCTGTTTGAGACAATATTTTCTGAGGGATGTAACACATGGCTGAATAATTTACACTGCCTTCCTCTTGCTTTGTTATACATTGCATGGCAAATTACTATAAAAATAAGATATTTATTTCTTGAGCTTATCTTTTCTTGCTGCTTCACTTGGTCCCAAACTTGTAATCTTCTATTTGTGACAGCACTTTGGTCACTGAGGAAAGGACTTTGATGTTATAAACACATGGCACAGATTTCAGATAAGTTAAAAAAAAAAAAAAACATAGAGCTTGAAAATGGACAAAAGAAGCAAAAAATCCTTTTGGCATTCAGTTCAGTCAATTCAGTTGCTCAGTTGTGTCCGACTTTTGCGACCCCATGAACCACAGCATTCCAGGCCTGCCTGTCTATTACCAACTCCCAGAGTCTACCCAAACTCATGTCCATTGTGTTGGTGATGCAATCCAACCATCTCATCCTCTGTCATCCCCTTATCCTCCTGCCTTCAATCTTTCGCAGCATCAGGGTCTTTTCAAATGAGTCAGCTCTTCACAGCAGATGGCCAAATTATTGGAGTTTCAGATTTAGCATCAGTCCTTCCAATGAACACCCAGGACTGATCTCCTTTAGGATGGACTGGTTGGATCTCCTTGCAGTCCAAGGGACTCTCAAGTGTCTTCTCCAACACCACAGTTCAAAAGCAACAATTCTTCTGTGCTCAGCTTTCTTTATAGTTCAACTCTCACATCCATATGTGACTACTGGAAAACCATAGCCTTGACTAGATGGACCTTTGTTGGCAAAGTAATGTCTCTGCTTTCTAATATGCTGTCTGGGTTGGGCATAACTTTCCTTCCAAGGAGTAAGCATCTTTTAATTTCAAGGCTGTGATCACCATCTGCAGTGATTTTGGAGCCCCCAAAAATAAAGTCAGCCACTGTTTCCCCATCTATTTGCCATGAAGTGATGGGACAGATGCCATGATCTTAGTTTTCTGAATGTTGAGCTTTAAACCAACTTTTTAACTCTCCTCTTTTACTTTCATCAAGAGGCTCTTTCTGCCATAAAGGTGGTTGTCATCTGCACATCTGAGGTAATTGATATTTCTCCCAGCAATCTTGATTCCAGCTTGTGCTTCTGTTAGCCCAGGGTTTCTCATGATGTACTCTGCATAGAAGTTAAATAAGCAGGGTGACAATATATAGCCTTGACGTACTCCTTTTCCTATTTGAAACCAGTCTGTTGTTCCATGTCCAGTTCTAACTGTTGCTTCCTGATCTGCATATAGGTTTCTCAAGAGGCAGGTCAGGTGGTCTGGTATTCCCATCTCTTTTAAAATTTTCCACAGTTTATTGTGATCTACATAGTCAAAGGCTTTGGCATAATCAATAAAGCAGAAATAAACGTTTTTCTGAAACTCTGTTGCTTTTTTGATGATCCAGTGGATGCTGGCAATTTGATCTCTGGTTCCTCTGCCTTTTCTAAAATCAGCTTGAACATCTGGAATTTCACAGATCAGATATTGCTGAAGCCTGGCTTGGAGATTTTGAATATTGGACAGGGAGGCCTGGCTTGCTGCGATTCATGGGGTCGCAAAGAGTCGGACACGACTGAGTGATTGAACTGAACTAAACTGAGTGTGTGAAATTTTGGTTTTAAAATGGTTATTAAAAATGAGGTTCGATTTAATATATAGTCTGTCAGAGTTAATTTATACTAAGATTGCTGATAGAAGTTTTGGGCAAATTAGTTTCTTGAGGCTAGTCAGGAGGTAGCATGATATTGGTAAGAATAATATGTCAGAATCTGAAACATTTGGATTTTCATCCCAAAGCACTATTTCTTCAATTACTTGTGTTCTGAGTGTTAACTTTATCACCTGAATAATCAAATTAAAAATCTTACTGGTACTTCTCTGCAGGTTCAGTGGGTGAGATTCCACACTCTTAATGTTGGTGGCCCAATTCCAATCCCTGGTCAGGGAACAAGATCCCACATACTGCAATTAAAACATGAATCAGCCAAGTATGCAAATAAAATAAATATTAAAAAATATATATATAAGCTTACTGTGTCACTGAGACGATTTATATAAGAAAATTACCTTATTAAATGATTACTACTACTTAATATCTATTATTACTACTACTTAAAAATTACCTTATTAAATGATTACTACTACTAGGGTCCATCCTGCTATGGCAATGTTGATAAAACATGATTGTATTTTTTTCTTCCTCTTTTGTTGCCAGAGCTACTCCAGGTTTTTGCTCAAAACCCTCCAGTCCCCACAATTAACAGGAGTTCCCTTGCTCCAAACCTGCCAAGCCCTCCCCATCTCCAGCAGGAGTGAACATAAATCTTTAAGTGAAAGAATCCAGAGATAAGAAAGGAAGCTATAAACAACCAAAGACCAGATGAATTCAGCTGAGACCAAGATGGTAGTGAATCCAACCTCCAACAGACTCTGAGTCTGAGTCTTGCTAAATTAGCAAATTAAATAACACATCTATCTTTAGTTATCACTTGACTTTAAGGATCAAAAGAATAAAAATATTCTTTCTTTTTTCCCAATCCCTGAAAAGTCCTATTATTTCCAGGGTCGATTAATGCACATGCCTCCTCATAATTAGCCTCACCCCTCCTCCCTTTGTCCCTGTGGCTCATATGGTAAAGTATTTGCCTGCTCTGTGGGAAACCTGGGCTCAATCCGTGGGTCAAGAAGATCCTTTGGAGAAGGGAATGACAACCAACTACAGTAATTCTTGCCTGGAGAATTCCATGGACAAAGGAACCTGGCAGGCTACAATCCATGGGCTTCCCAAGTCTGACATGACTGAGCAACTAGCACTCCTCCCTTTGTCTTTACTCTTTAAAATTAAATCTTTCTTCAGTTAGGCAAGAAGTTGACTTGGTAACTTAGTTGCTGCTTCGCATTCTTTGGCCACTGAACAAAGCTTGTGTTGTGCTGATCTCAACGTCAGTTCAGTTCAGTTCAGTTCAGTCACTCAATTGTGTCTGACTGAGCGTGAATCGCAGCACACCAGGCCTCCCTGTCCATCACCAACTCCTGGAGTCACTCAGACTCACGACCATCAAGTCCGTGATGCCATCCAGCCATCGCATCCTCGGTCGTCCCCTTTTCCTCCTGCCCCCAATTCCTCCCAGCATCAGAGGTTTTTCGAATGAGTCAACTTTTCTCATGAGGTGGCCAAAGCACTGGAGTTTCAGCTTTAGCATCATTCCTTCCAACAAAAGCTCAGGGCTGATCTCCTTCAGAATGGACTAGTTGGATCTCCTTGCACTCCAAGGGACTCTCAAGGGTCTTCTCCAACACCACAGTTCAAAAGCATCCATTCTTCGGTGCTCAGCCTTCTTCACAGTCCAACTCTCACATCCATACATGACCATAGGAAAAACCATAGCCTTGACTAGACCGACGTTAGTTGGCAAAGTAATGGCTGTGCTTTTGAATATACTATCCAGGTTGGTCATAACTTTTCTTCCAAGGAGTGAACGTCTTTTAATTTCATGGCTGCAGTCACCATCTGCAGTGATTATGGAGCCAAAAAAAAAAAAAAAAAAAGTCTGTCACTGTTTCCCCATCTATTTCCCATCAAGTGATGGGACCAGATGCCATGATCTTCGTTTTCTGAATGTTGAGCTTTAGGCCAGCTTTTTTGCTCTCCTCTTTCACTTTCCTAAAGAGGCTTTTTAGCTCCTCTTCACTTTCTGCCATAAGGGTGGTGTCACCTGCATTTCTGAGGTTATTGATATTTCTCCCGGCAATCTTGATTCCAGCTTGTGTTTTTTCCAGTCCAGCGTTTCTCATGATGTACTCTGCATATAAGTTAAATAAGCAGGGTGACAATATACAGCCTTGACGTACTCCTTTTCCTATTTTGAAACCAGTCTGTTGTTCCATGTCCAGTTCTAACTCTTGCTTCCTGACGTGCATACAGATTTCTCAAGAGGCAGGTTAGGTGGTCTGGTAGTCCCATCTCTTTCAGAATTTGCCACACAGTCAAAGGCTTTGGCATAGTCAATAAAGCAGAAATAGATGTTTTTTCTGGAACTCTCTTGCTTTTTCCATGATCCAGTGGATGTTGGCAAATTGATCTCTGGCTCCTCTGCCTTTTCTAAAACCAGCTTGAACATCAGGGAGTTCATGGTTCATGTATTGCTGAAGTCTGGCTTGGAAAACATTGAGCATTACTTTACTAGCATGTGAGATGAGTGCAATTGTGCAGTAGTTTGAGCATTCTTTGGCATTACCTTTCTTTGGAATTGGAATGAAAACTGACTTTTTCCAGTCCTGTGGCCACTGCTGTGTTTTCCAAATTTGCTGGCATATTGAGTGCAGCACTTTCACAGCATCATCTTTCAGGATTTGAAACAGCTCAATTGGAATTCCATCACCTCCACTAGCTTTGTTTGTAGTGATGCATTCTAAGGCCCACTTGACTTCACATTCCAGGATGTCTGGTTCTAGATTAGTGATCACATCATCATGACTATCTGGGTGGTGAAGATCTTTTTTGTACAGTTCTTCTGTGTATTCTTGCCACCTCTTCTTAATATCTTCTGCTTCTGTTAGGTCCAGACCATTTTTGTCCTTTATTGAGCCCATCTTTGCATGAAATGTTCCCTTGGTATCTATAATTTTCTTGAAGAGATCTCTAGTCTTTCCCAATCTGTTGTTTTCCTCTATTTCTTTGCATTGATCCCTGAAGAAGGCTTTCTTATCTCTTCTTGCTATTCTTGGGAACTCTGCTTTCAGATGCTTATATCTTTCCTTTTCTCGTTTACTTTTCACCTCTCTTCTTTTGACAGCTATTTGTAAGGCCTCCACAGACAACCATCTTGCCTTTTTGCATTTCTTTTCCATGGGGATGGTCTTGATCCCTGTCTCCTGTACAATGTCATGAACCTCATTCCATAGTTCATCAGGCACTCTATCAGATCTAGGCCCTTAAATCTATTTCTCACTTCCACTGTATAATCATAAGGGATTTGATTTAGGTCATACCTGAATGGTCTAGCGGTTTTCCCTACTTTCTTCAATTTCAGTCTGAATTTGGCAATAAGGAGTTCATGATCTGAGCCACAGTCAGCTCCTGGTCTTGTTTTTGTTGAGTGTATAGAGCTTCTCCATCTTTGGCTGCAAAGAATATAATCAATCTGATTTCAGTTTTGACCATCTGGTGATGTCCATGTGTAGATTTTCTCTTGTGTTGTTGGAAGAGGGTGTTTGCTATGACTAGTGCGTTCTCTTAGCAAAACTCTTTTAGTCTTTGTCCTGCTTCATTCTGCATTCAAAGGCCAAATTTGCCTGTTACTCCAGGTGTTTCTTGACTTCCTACTTTTGCATTCTAGTCCCCTATAATGAAAAGGACATCTTTTTGTGGTGTTAGTTCTAAAAGGTGTTGTAGGTCTTCATAAAACTGTTCAACTTCAGCTTCTTCAGCATTACTGGTTGGGGCATAGACTTGGATAACTGTGATATTGAATGGTTTGCCTTGGAAATGAACAGAGATCATTTTGTCATTTTTGAGACTGCATCCAAATACTGCATTTCAGACTCTTTTGTTCACCATAATGGCTACTCCATTTCTTCTGAGGGATTCCTGCCCACAGTAGTAGATATAATGGTCATCTGAGTTAAATTCACATATTCCAGTCCATTTTAGTTCACAGATTCCTAGAATGTCGATGTTCAACCTTGCCATCTCTTATTTGACCACTTCCAATTTGCCTCGATTCATGGACCTGACATTCCAGGTTCCTATGCAATATTGCTCTTTACAGCATCGGATCTTGCTTCTATTACCAGTCACATCCACAACTGGGTATTGTTTTTGCTTTGGCTGCATCCCTTCATTCTTTCTGTAGTTATTTCTCCTCTGATCTCCAGTAGCATATTGGGCACCTAATGACCTGGGGAATTCCTCTTTTGGTATCCTATCATATTGCCTTTTCATACTGTTCATGGGGTTCTCAAGTCAAGAATACTGAAGTGGTGCCATTCCCTTCTCCAGTGGACCACATTCTGTCAGACCTCTCCACCATGACCCGCCCGTCTTGGATTGCCCCCCCAGGCATGGCTTGATTTCATTGAGTTAGACAAGACTGTGGTCCTAGTGTGATTAGATTGACTAGTTTTCTGTGAGTATGGTTTCAGTGTGTCTGCCCTTTGATGCCCTCTTGCAACACCTACCATCTTACTTGGGTTTCTCTTACCTTGGACGTGGGGGTATCTCTTCACGTACTCAAACCCAAATGAAAAATGAACCCTTCCCCCAGGGAAACAGAGAGTCTCTGCCAGGCTTGGAGGGCCCACAGGACTTAATTCAGTGACAGTTTCAAGTTTGGGTTTCCCTGATCTGCCTGCAATGCGGGATATACCTGTTTGATTCCTGGGACAGGAAGATCTACTGGAGAAGAGATACCCACTGGAGTATTCTTGGGCTTCCCTTGTGACTCAGCTGGTAAAGAATTCACCTGCAACCGGGAGACCCTGGTTTGACCCCTGTGTTGGGAAGATCTCCTAGAGAAGGGAAAGACTACCTACTCCAGTATTATGGCCTGGAGAATTCCATGCACTGTATAGTCCATGGGGTCTCAAAGAGTTGGACACTACTGAGTGACTTTCACTTCAAATCAAGTAAAAAAAAATGATAAAAAATCACAACCTGAGACAGTTGTACTTAGAAAGTGGTTTTGTTGATATGCCCAAGAAATGTATTAATAAACATTATAAACCATATGACCAGGAGTCCTTTGAAGACAAGAAAAAGAAGATAATAGCATCAGCATAGTCTTGCTAAAAAGCCAAAATGCCAGTTTTCTGTCCATTACAAAAATAAGCCAAGGATAGGGAAAATCAAGAATCATAATATAATTTTCTTTTCCCCCTTCATTTTCATTTCCCATATAATGCCATTAAATTCAGTAAATGAAGTCAAATCTATGAAGTCTGTGTCTTAATTTGTACTATTCAGTCAATCAACAAATATTTGTTCAGTGTTAGTTGGGTATGAGCCATAGTGATAGTTGAAAGAGAGGATAAAAACAGTTTATTTTAAGAAAGTGTCCCATGATATGACCTAAGGTATTTCATTAGATAAACAGATATCATCACCCACATATGATAAGCATAGATACATAGTTCCAGAGATTAAGTACTATGACTGAGAAAAGTCTTACAGAGAATGAAAAGTTGTTCTTGAATTAGCAGGGTTATCTGAATCCAAACTTTGTCTTATTTAAACTACTCACAAGCTAGGTGTGAAACAAAATATATGTCCTAAATTAGTTTATAATCTAGCAGACAAGATAAAATATATACCTCCCAAAGCATAAATAACATTGCTAGTTAATTTTAAAAGGTAAAGACAAAGGAAGGAGGAGGAGTGAGGCCAAAGCTGAGGCGGTATGTACATTAATTGACCCTGGGAAGGACAGGACTTTTCAGAGATGGGGTGCATCCTATTTTTATTATTTTTTGTTCTTAAAGTCAAGTCATAACTACAGGATGGATGTGTCATGGTTTGAACAATTGTGAAGGTTCAGAGGAAAGAGAAACATAGATATTTTAAGCCTGGGCAATTAGGTAAAATTTTTCAGATAGAACCTTTAAGAATGCATAGAATTTTTCATTGCAGAGGGTGTGGGTCTTGAAGTATTTCAGGTGGGAAGAGTGGTTAGAATAATGAGGTCTAGCAAAGAACAAGGCATGTTTCAGTAGACACTGAACAGAACAATTTGATTGCAACAGCTATTTAACTTGAAAAACTAGTACAAAATAAAGCTGAAAATAAAAGCTATGACTGCAATATTCTTATTTTATTTTAGGCCTTTAGGGGATGAATTTCTGATTTAAAAGTTCTTGTTTGAGTCTTCAAATCATGTGCTTCATTTAAAAATCAAGTATTACTAAAACAAGTGACAAAAGGACAAAATAGAAAGCAATAATTTGTTTTTGAGTGGCCTTGGATTTGTTTCCCTAGACCCATTGCATATTGTGGTTGTAAGACTCAGACCAACATAATCATAATATGCATTCCTTTAAATATACTAGTTACCTTGGTGGATGGTTGCAGGAAATAAGCAAGTCTTACAAAATGACTTTCCTGGAACTGCTATGTAAAGAGTGGATGTTCTGTAACTGTCGAGACTTCTATCAGCCTTAAAATTGTAGGAGAATGAAATGAGGCCAATACAGAGAGAAGAGAGGAAGCAAGAGTCAGAAAATAACAATAAAGTGGGAGAGAGAAAGAGACACAGAGAAAGACAGAGAAATATCCATTTAGGGTCCCTGGCCCCAAAAGTATTTAAAACCCCAAATTTAAATCCTTACATAAATATTATTTTTCCCCTTGATATGGTTTGAGTTGGGTTTCTATTTATTTACAATTGACAGCTAAACATGTCTTATCCCATTAAGAAGATATCTATGTCTTATTCCATTAAGACATATAAGTCCTAATGGTGTGAAGCAAGTAAGCAGTTTAAGATATTTCAAAAAAAGAAATTTAAACTGAATAGTCTGGGAATTCAGATAAAGATGGGAGTAAACACTGATGACAAAGCTGAAGCTCCAATACTTTGGCCACATGATGCAAAGAGCCAACTCATTGGAAAAGACCCTGATGCTGGGAAAGATTGAAGGCAGAAGGAGAAAGGGGTGACATAGGATGCGATGGTTGGATAGCCTCACTGATTCAATGGACATGAATTTGAGCAAACTTCAGGGGATAGTGAAAGACAGAGAAGCCCAGTGTGCTGCAGTCCATGGGGTCACAAAGAGTTGGACATAACTTAGCAATTGAATAACAAAGATGGAAATTATCTTTTAAAAAAACTCATAAAATTCCATATAATATCTCTGATTAAAAATTCCAATAACTTTTTGAATATTCAAGAATAGGAAAACAATTCTGAAATGTAAGAACACAGAAAGGGACAAAGACATAAAGACTGAGTAATTTAAACAAACACAGTATTGACATAGAAATAGATCAATAAAGTTGTAAGAAGTTCCCCTCCTAAAATTTATAAATTTGTGGAGTTTTAAGGGCCCATACTGAAAACAAAGCAATGACCTCTTCTGCTGCTGATTTGAATATAATTATTAAGTATGAGCACAGAGAGAAGGATATCAAAATGCAAGTTTAGTTGTTTTGGACCTAATAAAAGAACATAATTTGTCACACCATATAGGGGAACCGTATGTCTGCTCTATCTAAACACAAAGCATGTATATAAACCCTACATATAAATCCTCTTCTATCCCAGAGAAATTCTCACATGTAAACCTGAACATAAAAGAGCATCAGTGTTTTAGAACCATAAAATGACAATTTAAACATGCTATGGCTGAGCATAAATATTCCATATGCATTAGGAGGACTGATGCTGAAGGTGAAGCTCCAATACTTTGGCCACCTGATGCGAAGAACTGACTCATTGGTAAAGACCCTGATGCTAGGAAAGATTGAAAGCAGGAGGAGAAGGGGACGATAAAGGATGACATGGTTGAATGGCATCACCTATTCTATGGCCATGAGTTTGAGCAAGCTCCGGGAGTTGGTGATAGACAGGCAAGCCTGGCATGCTGCAGTCCATGCGGTCACAAAGAGTAGGAGATGACTGAGTGACTGAATTGACTCATCTACATTTTCCAGAATCCCTTACAATTAGATTGGGTTTGTGTGACCAATGGTGGTGGTGGTGGTTTAGGCACTAAGTCATGTCTGACTCTTTCAACCCCATGGACTGTATGTAGCCTGCCAGGCTCCTCTGTCCATGGGGTTCTCCAGGTGAAAATACTGGAGTGGGTTGCCATGTCCTTCTCCACATGTAACAAATACTGCCCATCAAACAGGAGCAAAAGGGATGAAAATAACCAGTGTGTGTCCTTTATCCTTTTCTTGCTCTGTCATACTGGATTTGAAAGATATATCTTCCATATTGAGGCATTAAAAGATGGGGAGAAAGGCTTATTCCCTGACCTACATTACAGTTTAGGTCATTCAGAAATAAAGCTCTGCCATGTAAAGAAATGCTATTTCAAGATTCATATCTTGCAGCAGAGCTAAAGTTATCTTCACTAATATGTACCTAAATGTTCAATAAGACATATAAATAAGATATTTGTATATCAAAGATAAAACATGAACAATGTTCTAGTTGCATGTAACAGTATAAATATTAAATGAATAGACAAGCAAATAAGATGTTGACCACACAAATGCATCCAATCAAATCTAAAATTTATTTCTTGAATATATAAAATGAATATTGAAATACAAACTAAATTAATCCTAGTCATTGGCTCTGGGAGTGAGGTTTAATGGTATGCATGTTCCAGTGGCTCTGTCATGCCTAGAATTTGTGATCCCATGGATTGTAGCCTGCCTGGCTCCACTGTCCATGGGATTTTTCAGGCAAGAATATTGGAGTTGATTGCCATTTCATCCTCTATTTATAGTAGGAGATCATAATAATTTTAACGTATAGAAATGAAATATCTATTTAAAGGTGGTAGAAACTCATAAGAATATATTAAAAGTAAACTCTTATTTCTAGGTTTCTGTTAAATTAGTCTATGGGCTTTCTAGAGTCATTTTTATGGATGACTTTGAAGGGTTTAAGACAGCAGTAGAGGAAGTGACTGCAGATGTGATAAAACTAACTAGAAAGATAGCTAGAGTTAGAAGTGAAG
Source organism: Capricornis sumatraensis (assembly GCF_032405125.1). Taxonomy (NCBI): domain Eukaryota; kingdom Metazoa; phylum Chordata; class Mammalia; order Artiodactyla; family Bovidae; genus Capricornis; species Capricornis sumatraensis. The sequence goes on along the minus strand of NC_091071.1, from coordinate 119,829,987 downwards.
ACTGAAGATGAGAATGAATTGCAGCAGTTTCCTGATAAAATGTTAATGGATGATCAGTTGCTTCTTATGGATTAGCAAAGAAAGTGACTTCTTGGGATGGAAACTACTCTTGATGACGATGCTGTGAAGATTGTTGAAATGACAACAAAGTATCCTCATTTAGAATACTGCATAAACTTTGTTGACCAAGAAGTATCCATCTTTGAAAATGTTGACTCCAATGTTCAAGGAAGTCCTATGGTGGGTAAAATGATATTAAACAGTATTGCTTGCTACAGAGAAATGATTCATAAAAAGAAGACTCAAAAGGATGTTCTAAACCTCACTGTAGTCTTAATAAATTGTCACAGCAACCCCAACCATCAGGAACTACCACCCTGATCAGTCGGTTGTCATCAATATTGAGGCAAGACTCAAGATGATGACTTGTTGAAAGCTCAAGGGATAGCTAGAATATTTCGTTTTTGTTCAGTTGCTAAATCATGGCTTACTCTTTGCAACCCCATTGACTGCAGCATGCCAGGCTACTCTGTCCTCCACTATCTCCTGGAGTTTGCTCAGATTCATGTCCATTGAGTTGGTGATGCTATCCAACTATCATGCTCTGTTGCCTCCTTCTCTTCCTGCCCCCAGACTTTCCCAGCATCATGGTTTTTTCCCAGTGAGTTGGCTCTTCACATCAAGTGACCAAAGTATTGTAGTCTCAGCTTCAGCATCAGTCCTTCCAATGAATATTCAGTGTTGATTTCATTTAGGATTGACTGGTTTGATTTCTTTGCTTTCCAAGGGACTCTCAAGAGTCTTCTTCAGCACCACATTTCACAAGGATCAATTCTTCAGCACTTAGCCTTCTTTATGGTCCAACTCTCACATCTGTACATGACTACTGAAAAAACCATAGCTTTGACTATAGAGATTTTTGTTGACAAAGTGATGTCTCTGCTTTTTAATACACCATCTAGGTTTTTCATACTTTTTCTCCCAAGGGGCAAGTGTCTTTTAATTCCATGGCAGCAGTTGCTGTCTGCAGTGATTTTGGAGCTCAAGAAAATAAAATCTGTCATTGTTTCCATTTTTTCCCCATCTATTTGCCATGAAGTGATGGAACCAGATGCCATGATTTTACTTTTTGGAATGTTAAGTTTTAAGCCAGTCTTTTGCTCTCCTCTTTCACTTTCATCATGTGGCTCTTTAGTTCCTCTTCACTTTCTGCCACTACAGTGGAATTATCTGCACATCAGAGGTTGTTGATATTTCTCCCAGCAATCTTGATTCCAGCTTGTGAGTTATTTAGCTTGGCATTTTGCATGATGTACTCTGCATAAAGAGGCTTCCCTCATAGTTTAGTCGGTAAAGAATCTACTTGCAATGCAGGAGATCCAGGTTCAATTCTTGGGTTGCGCAGATCCTCTAGAGAAGAAAATGCGACCCACTTGAGTATTTTTGCCTGGAGAATCCCATGGACAGAGAAGCCTGGCAGGCTAGAGTCCATGGGATTGCAAGAGTCAGACATAACTTATTGACTAAACCACGACCACCACTCTGCATATAAGTTAAATAAGCAGGGTGACAATAGAGAGCCTTGATGTATTCCATTCCCAATTTTGAATTAGTCTGTTGTTCCATGCCTGGTTCTGATTGTTGTTTCTTGACCTGTATACTGGTTTCTCGGGAAGTAGGTAAGGTGGTCTGGGATTCCCATCTCTTTAAGAATTTTCCACAGTTTGTTGTGATCCACATGGTCAAAGGCTTTAGTGTAATGTGATCCTCTTCATGGATCACAGCCTCGTGGAGGCAAATGGACTTACGTAACTTAATACATCTCTGAGTCATGCCAGGCAGGACCACCCAAGATGGACTGATCATAGTGAAGAGTTGTGACAAAACGTGGTTCACTGGAGTAGGAAATTACAATCCACTCCACCATTCTTGCCTTGAGAACCCCATGGACAGAATGAGAGGGCAAGCCTGACAGAGAAAGGCAAATATTATTTGACATCACTTATGTGCTCGTGTGCTTAGTTGCTCAGTCATGTCTGACTCTTTGCAAATCCATGGACTGTAACCCACCAGGCTCCTCTGCCCATGGAATTTCCCAGGCAAGAATAGTGGAGTGGGTTGCCATTTCCTCCTTCAGGGGACCTTCCCAGTCTAGAGATAGAACCTGCATCTCTTGCATCACCTGAGTTGGCAGGTATATTCTTTACCACTGTACCACCTAGGAAGTCCCACCAATTTCATGTGAAATTAAAAAAAAAAAAAAATGTGCAAAAGAGCTTATTTACAAAGTAAAAATAGATTCACAAGCATAGATAAGAAACTTATGTTTACCAAAGGGAAAGATGGGGGAGGGATAAATTAAGAGTTTTGGATTAACATATACACATTGCTACATATAAAATAGATTTAAAAAAAATAATATTCTACTTTGTAGCACAGAGAACTATACTCAATATCTTGTAATAATCCATAAGGGAAGAGAATCTGAAAAAGAATATATATATATGTGTGTGTGTGTGTGTGTGTATGTACATATATATGTGTGTATATATACATATGTCTGTGTATATACATATAAAACTGAATCACTTTGCTGTACACTTGAAACTAAATAACATTATAAATCAACTATACTTTGATTTAAAAAAAAAGATTTCAATTATAAAATGTCCAAGCAAAATTATTTAGTTTAGCTTTTATGGAAATTATTTAATGGTATTTATCATGAGATATTATGCAATACAAGTTCATTAGTGTGGGATGAGTAGTGAAAAAGCTAAGAAGAAAGTGAATTTGGTTTTAATTCTTTCTTTAGACCACTTACTCTATAGTACTAGTCAGTTTATTTAATTTTAGAATCTCAAGTATGTGATTCATAAAATTTAATCATATCTACCTTTTAGTATTAGTAATGAGGTTGCTAGAAATAAACTCTATAACATTAGGTGTCTGGTAAATAAAGGTAATAAAAAATATAAACTAACTCAGAGCAAACTTGTCTGAACTTTTGATAAAAACTAGATCATTCTCTTCAATAAATGTAGATAAAATAACAGTTGAAATACACAGTGTATGTTTACAGGCCAGTCAGGAAGCATATCTGATCTAAGCAGAGTTTTTAAAGGAAGATAATGTAGCAAATAAAATGAAAAGATAATGTTTTAGCCTTATAACCAGCAAAAAATTCACAAACTTTTGAGTTTCAGCTTCCTCAAAAGTAATGTGATGTTAACAGTGTTGCCTGTGCTATTTAAGGATTGAATGAGGTACTGTATATCACACACCTAAGTACCTTTCAGACTTGGTGTTCAGTCATTTTTACTTGATCCAATTTAGACATGAACAAGGGAATATTGCAATTTGTTGACTGGTTTGCTCATCTGGTTTGTGGTTCTACATACATAGTTACTTGTTTGTGTATTAATGGCAAGGAATAGCTTTAAGATTGTCTCTAAATGTTATTTCTTGAGGAAACCATTCTTTCAACTTGTCTTTCTATAATCTGATGCTGTAAGATGGTGATGTGTCTGTTTTTGAGAGCTACTGACTTCAATGGGATAAATGGCATCCTGCTCTCTAATTAAACATTTTCTGTTCACTTCTTCTCATTTTCAATAGCCAAGAAGAAAAGTTTTTTTGGTTACTATGTTGATTAAACAAACAACAGACTGATGGCTGGCTGCTTCAGTCCACCTGCACAAGGGAGAAGAACAATTGTTTTGCTAATGGGCCAAACACTTGGCCTTATTTATTCCAAGCAAAGTGTCACCTCCCTTGTGGAGGAAATGAATTAAAGCTTACTAGGAAAACTTCAACAACTCTTAAACAGTTTTCTAAAAGGGAGGTAGATTAATCCAATATACTATCAAATAGAAACAAATGGCTTTAAAAACCTAGGACATTTACAGACTTCTTGCTTTCCAAAGAGAAAATGTGGAAAAAAATAGAGAATGAATATTGAGGATGGTAAACTTTTCAGAAGCCATTCTGAGAGAGAATTCAGAAGCTATATAATTATCAGATGATTGAAAAACTTGCTATTGAGCTTATTGAATCACAACTCATCGAGTTTCAGAATTAAGGTGAAGAGATGCTAGAAGGAGCCATCAAGACACAAAAGACATGAAGGAGCCTTAAAAGCATATTTTTAAGTGAAATAAACCACTCTTGAGAAAGCTACATACTGCCATTATAACCATATTAAATTCTGGAAAAAGCAAAACTATACAGTAAAAAATCAGAGCCTCCCAGTGGTTCATAGGAGGAAGAAAGATATAAACAAGTGGAGCACAGATGATTTTCAAGGTAGTGAAATGACTTTATATTGCGCTATAATGGCAGAAACATGCACTACATTTGTCATGTCTCATAGAATGTACAATACAAAGAATGAACCCTAATGTAAACTGTGGACTAGTTAATAATAATGTATCCATACCAGATCATCAACTGTGACAAATACACTGCACTAGTATAAAAAGTTAATAGTAAGGGAAATGAGCAGGAATATATGGGAACTTTCAGCACTTTCCACTCAAATATTTCTGTAAACCAAAAACTTCTCTAAAAAGGCCTACTTGAAAAATAAAATAAAATGAAATGACCTGAGAGGAGTGCTGATCTACAAATGTTATGATGCTGGTGATGATGATTTGGTGAGGATGATGTACAAAATAATTTGCATATAAAGACCTGTACATTGGATTTGAGGAAAAAAAAAAAACAACAACAACAACAACAGAAAGAATTCAAGCAGCAAGAGGTTAGAAAGTATAAAAATCTAGGAAATAAATGATATTAAGAAAAACAAAATATCAAAGAGAATTTATGGGCACTTGGAAGTTGGGGACAGTCATCAGGTCAACCCAAGGGTCAATGAGAAAAATCAAATCAAGAACAAATTGTTAGGTAGTTAGGATAGTAAAAAGGAGTCCAAAACAGCAGTGGATAAAAGGCAAAGAAAGGAAAAAGCCCACGAATATGGAACAGAGGAAAATCCGAGGACTGGAGTAAGAACCTCAGGTGAAACAAACAGCTCTCCTGGCTAGCTCAGTCTACATAGGGCAGGCTCAGGAGGGAGGAGATAAAACATATAAAAAGAGGAAGCCAAGAAGGATTGAGGCCTCTCCTTTGGGGCCAGCCCATCCTCACTCCTCAATGGTGTACTTTCATTTACTTGCCAAATAAAACCAACCTGTAACATGGTCCGCTGTTTCAAATCTTTGCTGCAGCAAAACAGAACCAAGGAAAATACACATTCTCACTACAAAATGAGCTACAAATAATCTTGACAAGATCACTTCACCTGATTAAAAAAGATTGAACATATTATATTTTCATTTTTATAGAATTTAACAAAATCTTTTATGATAACTTGTATCTTTCAAGATCCAGAACTGGGTGGATTATTTACCAGTAGTGCTAATAGCTAATGGTCAAGTGATACAACACAATTTACTGTCTTCAATTTGGTCATTCATGGAACAAATGAAAAAAATGCTATTAACATGTCAACAACCTCAGATATGCAGATTATTTCACTCTAATGGCAGAAAGTGAGGAGTTATTAAAGAGCTTTTTGATGAGGGTGAAAGAGGAGTGTGAAAAACCTGGCTTACAACCCAACATTCAGAAAATTAAGATCATGGCATCTGGTCCCATCACTTTATGGCAAATAGATGTGAAAAAAGTGGAAACAATGACAGATTTTATTTTCCTGGGCTCCAAAACCATTACAGATGGTTACTGCAGTCATGAAATTAAAAGACACTTGCCTCTTGGAAGGAAAACTATGACAAACTTAGACAGTGTATTAAAGAACAGAGACATCACTTTGCTGGCAATGGTCTGTATAGCTAAAGTTATGGTTTTTTCCAGTAGTCATGTACTGACGTGGGACTTGGACCATAAAGGAGGCCAAGTGTTGAAGAATTTATCCTTTTGAATTGTGGTACTGGAGAACACTCTTGAGAGTCCCTTGGATAGCAAGATCAAATCAGTCAGTCCTAAAGGAGATCAACCCTGAATATTCATTGGAAGAACTGATGCTTAAACTCCAATACTTTGGCCACATGATGTGAAGAGTTGACTCATTGGATAAAAGCTGACTCATTGAGCTTGATGCCAGGAAACTGAGGGCAGGAGGAGAAGAGAAAGATGAGATAGTTAGATGGTATCACCAAGTCAGTGGACATGAATTTGAGCCAAGTCCAGAATATAGTGAAGATCAGGAAAGCCTGGTGTGCAGCAGTCCATGGCATTGCAAAGTGGCAGACACAACTTAGCTACTGAACAACAAGAACATATATGAGCCACCAAATATATTGGAAAATACATAACAATCTAAATAGATACTAAAATATCTATTTAGACTCATCTAAATAGATACTAAAATATCTATTTAGACTCATCTAAATAGACATTTGGAGAAGGCAATGGCACCCCACTCCAGTACTCTTGCCTGGAAAATCCATGGACAGAGGAACCTGGTAGGCTGCAGTCCATGGGGTCACTAAGAGTCAGACACGACTGAGTGACTTCACTTTCACCTTTTACTTTCATGCATTGGATAAGGAAATGGCAACCCACTCCAGTGTTTTTGCCTGGAGAATCCCAAGGATGGAGAAGCCTGGTGGGCTGCTGTCTATGGGGTCACACAGAGTCGGATACGACTGAAGTGACTTAGCAGCAGCAAATAGACATTGCATACACCTAATAAAATAACATTCATCATGGATAAAAAGGAAGTATCACACTTCCAAAATTCCACTTTACTAGCAAAAGTGAAAGACGGGCTCCATAGAAAACTCCAATTTAAAATATCTGTGTGTAATATATTTCAATAACATATGCCAATACTATGTAAAATATACCAAAATGGTGTCCTTTGCCTATCCAAAAACCATGTTTATTTTCAGTTCATCTTATATATATTTCTAGAATGAGAGTCGAGGAGAGATAAGATCCAAAAAAAAAAAAATTTTCATAAAATCCTTACTACTACTAGAAAGTAATGTGTTCAACCTCTATAGATATACTATGGTCACCTGTAGCTACTATGATTTTAGTTTACATTAGGGGACATATTTCTAGACATTAGAGAAGAGTCTTTCTCAAACGATGTGTTTGTCAATCTGTTAAATTCTCTTCTAGAACTACACCTTAAAATACATACAGTCAAATACAGTATGTTGAAGGAAGAGTAACACAGCAATGAACAGGCTCACTATATGTCAGAATAAAAAAAGTTGGAAGAATTCAAGATATTTATGCTTGTAAGAAAAGTTTCTAAGAAAAATGTCTTCAAATATATGTAATTTTCACTTTGAATAGGAATAATTCATCTTTATGAGACTACATATACAAAGAAAATAAGAATTTTTAACTTTTGTTTAACTTAGAATAAGAGCATCTCACATTCTGTAGTACAGAAGTAGTCATACTTAAGTAAATAAGAGTTTTTAGAAACTTTCCTCCTAACATCACTGAGCGCTCCATTTTTCTGTGTCCACCATCATTCTTTCAAAGCTCGTTGTTATCCTTTTGGATCAAAATGTAGTAGTAAAGTTAAAATAATAACTTGGACTTCACTGGTATTTGGAAGATATTCTTGGATCAGGAACAGAAACTGTGGCAGATTCTAGAAAGCATTGGGTATGCAAAGAATGGGATCTAGATGGAGAAAAGAAAATAGTTATGTGGCCAATGAAATTAATTAAAGATTTTTTAATGGTGATAAATTATAAGGCTTATTGATAGGAGTCAGAAAAAGCAGGGGAAATAATATTGTAAATGCTATATAGCCTTCAATAGTTTATTCAAATTTAATAATCAGGTTTTCTTATCATTTATATTAGGCTTCTGTAAGTTTAACCTTCAGTAACATTCTCAAGCTATTCACTTTAATTTATACCCAGGGGGTTTTCTGCTCTTTAATCTGATTTCTAGTGATACCTTCCATTGGTTCTGCCATGGACCTACTTGTAGCCTATGCATCAAACCAGATGATAATGAAGGATGGTTTTTTCAAGGTCACTAACCTCATTAGTATCTTCAGTATGGCCAATCTCCCCAGTATGTTGCTGGAGGTAAACCATAGTGAACTGAGAAATTGCACAACTCACTCTAATCCATCACTATTTCAGCATCTTGCCAATTAATCCTTGACTCAATGATCCCAAATCAACAATCACAGTATGTTCTAAAATAACTTGACTGATCTGAGATTCCAACCACTACATCTACAGAGAATTTACAAGGAGTCTGATACTTTCTAATAATTTCTAAATGTTGTAATTTCCCTCTCCCCAAAAAGCAACTATAGCTCTAAGATTCCACTATATCATAATTAAGTTTCACTTTATGAACTGAACTCATGGATCAAAGAAAATTCTAGTGAATGTGTGTTTTTTTCATAGATCAAAATCTACAGGAAAGTAGAACAAAATGTTAATAATGATAATCTCTTTCAGAGTTTTAAGTAAACGTGATTTCTGTTTCATTTTATGCAATTTTCTTCATTTTATAAACATTTTGCCAGGAGCATCCATTATTGTATAATGAAATAAAAAGGCCAACTATTTTAAAGCAGAAGCATAGATATGTATATGTATATCTATTTCTGAATGACATGCGTACATAATGTTTAGTTGTGTTTGACTCTTTGCAACCCTTTGAACTGTAGCCTGTCAGGCTCATCTGGGGTTTTCCAGACAAGAAAACTGGAGTCAGTTGCCATTTCCTTCTCTGTATGACATAAACATATTCAAAGAGCATTCAAATCACTAACAGCAATTATTTAGGGAGTTAAAATTTAGTTGTTTTTTTTAACCTATGTCTAGCTTTGTTAAAATGTGAATATATATATTGCTATTATAATCTAAATATATATATATACACTAAATATACATATAATCTAAATATATATATTTATGCACATGTACATATATATGCAACAAAGACAAATGAGTAGCAATTGTCGGTCAGTTTAAAAAAGAGAGGGTTTTTTAAAAAAATATTTTATCAAGTTCAGGTTTCTTCAGTATGATTTTTCCATCAAGTTATATATTCTTGATCTTAGCACAAATTTTGCCCCTTCAAAATGGCAACCCACTCTAATATTCTTTCCTGGGAAATTCCAGGGACAGAGGAGGCCTGGTGGAGTACAGTCCATGGGGTTACAAATAGTTGGACATGACTCAGAATCTAGAAAACAACAACAATGATGTATCATTGTAGAATACCTTCAGACTGAGACAAATGACTCATTTTGGCATGTTGAAGGAGAGACTGAAGTCAGAAGTTCAACAGTGGGATGCAACTCTATCTGCCTATACTTAACATATTGTACTTTCCTTAGCACTGCTATCTGCTCAAAACTGTATGCTAGATACACAAATATAAGGTTGTTCCCCTCTTGAGACTCCAATGACAAGAAAGCCAGGCAAGCCAATAATAACACAGCATCAGAAATAAGTGCAATATATGCACACAGAGCTGTGTGGATGAAGAAGGAAAGATGCCCTTTTACCAGTGACAGTTCAACCAACATGGCAACATCTAGAATGAGTCTTGATGGTAATAAGCACACCTATTAAGGACACAAGAGAATTGTACTCTTATCAGGCAAGGGGACACTAAAGGAAAAATGTATAAACAATGAAAATAATTAGAGTATTTCCTCTTTTCAAGACCATTCTACTGATTCTTTTCAAAAATGCATACATATATTGCATTTAAATATATCTACATGACATACAGAAGTGGAACTGGAGCAACTGTGTTTTTCTCATGATGAAAGAACATTTCTAGGGACATACAGAGGATTAAAAAATGTACATCCACTCTAATGCTGCCTTCTGTTCCTCACCAGAGGAAGAAGGAGAAGATAGGTAGCCAGGAAAAATCATTAACATTTTGAGATGCTGACAGTGGAGAAATGGGTTCCTCAGAAGGCTGAGACAAAGGTGGGCCAGCATGTCCATAAGTGGATCCGAAGAGGACACAATAGAATTGATTTATTGCATGTCCATTGGTCTAAGACTTGACTGGGAAATCAGATATTGGGTCTTTTACTTGGAGTGACCATAAGGCAGGGCCAGAGAACCTAACTTAAAGATGCCAGGTGATCAGGGAAGTCCTGTTCAGGTCAGAGAGTCATGTTGAAAGGAGTACTGTCTCCATTTCATTGTTACAAATAACTTCCATTAGCCAATAAGACTAAAGCCTTCAGTCTCTGACTTGTTCAGTGAAGATTCTACCCCCAAAGAATGGGAATCTTCTTATAGGGTTCAGTTCAGTTCAGTCGCTCAGTCATGTCCGACTCTTTGTGACCCCATGAGTTGCAACATGCCAGGCCTCCCTGTCCATCACCAACTCCCGGAGTTCACTCAAACTCACGTCCATTGAGTTGGTAATGCCATCCAGCCATCTCATCCTCTGTTGTCCCCTTCTCCTCCTGCCCCCAGTCCTTCCCAGCATCAGAGTCTTTTCCAATGAGTCAACTCTTCGCATGAGGTGGCCAGAGTACTGGAGTTTCAGCTTCAGCATCATTCCTTCCAAAGAAATCCCAGGGCTGATCTCCTTTAGAATAGACTGGTTGGATCTCCTTGTAGTCCAAGGGACTCTCAAGAGTCTTCTCCAACACCACAGTTCAAAAACATCAGTTCTTCAGCACTCAGCTTTCTTCACAGTCCAACTCTCACATCCATACAGGACTACTGGAAAAACCATAGCCTTGACTAGACGTACCTTTGTTGGCAAAATAATGTCTCTGCTTTTGAATATGTTATCTAGTTATCTAGGTCATAGGAGTAAGCATCTTCATTTCATGGCTGCACTCACCATCTGCAGTGATTTTGGAGCCACCCAAAATAAATTCTGACACTGTTTCCACTGTTTCCCCATCTATTTCCCATGAAGTGATGGGACCAAGGTACCTATTACTTATAAAGGTCTGGGCCCTGGAAATGAGGCTATCTCAGCAATTCTCAAACAAATAGAAGAGGGGAATACAGAGGTTTGGGAATCCAAGTGTAATAGTGGATAAATATGTGGAGAGATGATACAGAGACTGTTCTATCAATTTCTTCAAAGATATAAAAGATGACTTGTCCATAAAGGTATATATAACATGATAAGAGGAGCCACAGGGTTATATTCAAGTGTGTGTGTGAGGGGTCCTGGAGGAGAGCATGGCAGCTCACTCCAGTATTCTTACCTGGAGGATACCATGGACAGAAGAGCGTGGCAGGCTACAGTCCATAGGGTTGTAAAGAGCTGAACATGACTGAAGTGCCTTGGCATGGATGCACACATATGTGTAAGGGGAGGTAGTGTTAGGTTCAGATGATATCTTTATATCAGATGTGCTGTGCTCAGTTGATTCAGTTGTGCCCAACTCTTTGCAACCCAAAGGGCTGTAGCCCACCAGGCTTTTCTGTCCATGGGATTCTCCAGGCAAGAATAATGGAGTGAGTTTCTATATCTTCCTCCAGGGGCTCTTCCTGACCCAGGGCTCAAAGCCACATCTCTTATGTCTCCTGCATTGGCGGGCCAGTTGTTTACCACTAGTGTCACCTGTGAAGCACCCTTATATCAGACCTTTACCCAGTTCAAACTTCAGAAAATAAGACAACTCTGTGCAATATAGATGCCGTACAGTTCATCAGTGATTATGAACTGAGTGTGTGCATTCTCAGAATCAGTGAAGAGTGCTTTAGTTCTGGCAACAAGTAGCATTTAAAGCCTTTATAAAATCTCTCACAACATTTATTATATTTAGCAAAACCAAGGCCAGACTTGCTGGGTAAAATATACAGCAAAGAGACATTTTAAGTGAAACCAAGCATTTTTTTTAGTACTTAATACTTTTCTGAAATTGTATGATTCTGCTATAGTAAGATGTGGTTTTTCAAGTCCAATCATTGGATTAATTCCTTAAAGTTTTAGTATTGGCTTAACATACTCCCAAAACATGATAGACATAAACACAGAAATAATCACAAATAAATGAGAGAATAAAAGTTTTTCACATCTTGTGCCACACACAGCAGAAACGAAAAATGTTTTGGAAGCTTAACTTCTCAAGTATATTAAATAAAAAAAAAAAAAAAAAAAAAAACTTCCTTTTTTTTTTTAACAATGCAATACTACTAAGAGAAAAGGGGTTTTGTTTTAATTTTTTTTTAATAGAAACAATTGCTTTCAAGAGTCAAACTGGGATTAAAAAAAAAAAAAAAACTTTTAAAACACTTCCTGTCCCCAAATAAAAGTGTTGCCAGAGGCTCATCCAAATCTCGTAGCAGCAAGTCTGTATTCACAAAGAACTTTTGAGATCAGTGGGAAGAGGAACATAAAATTTAAACACATCTATATGATATATTTACCACAAACTGTTCTGAAAGGATTATGGATCTACAAAGCTAAAGCCTTTTGGAAAAGAAAGAATATGTTGTTACCAGGAAAAAAAAAAAAAAAATCAAGACAGATGGGAGTAAGTGAAAATAATGATGCTCTGATTCTATTGACCTCATAGTCACCTCTGTGGTGATTGTATTAATTTCCTATTGCTGCTCTAACAAATTACCACTAATTCATTGGCTTGAAACAACACAAATTTACATTGTTTCAGTTATTAATGTAATGCTAGTCTCACTGGTCTAAAAATTGTTTGCAGGACAGCAAAGTGCTCTTTCTCAAGACTCTAGGGCAGGGGTCCCCAGTCCCTGGACCATGAACCAATAACAGTCCATGGCCTGTTAGGAATCTGGCCACACAGCAGGAATGTGAACAGTGGTGAGCTAGAGAAGCTTAATTTATGTTACAGCTAGTCCTTATAGCTTGCATTACCGCCTGAACTCTACTTCCTGTCAGATTAGCCATAGTACTAGATTCTCATAGGGGCATGAACCCTATTGTGCTTGAATCATCCCCAAACCATCCCCCACTTCACAAGTCCATGGAAAAAACTGTCTTCCATGAAACTGGTCCCTTGTGCCAAAAATGTTGGTGATTGTTGCCATAGGCAACAATTGATTTCCTTACCAGGTCTAGCTTCTAGAGGCTGGTGCATTCTTTGGCTTAGCTTATGGTCCTTTCTCTCCATCTTCAAAACCAGCAAAGATAATCTGAGTCCTTCTTGTGTTGCCATCTGTATGAGCCTGCTTCTGTTGTCACATCTGTTACTCAGAACCACAGTCAGGAATGATTCTCTACTATTAAAGGGTCATAAAATTAGATCAGTCAAACCCAGATGTCTTGCTGTTCACACTGTGCACTGAACCCAAGTTAGACAAGGCACAAGTAGGGAAGCCTGAAGAAAACTAGTGGGGCCACAGGAACTGCAGACATATTTATTCTCTTCAGGCTGGGGCAGCAGCTACACAGCACACATGCTGTATTCTCCCCTGGTGGACCCAGTGCACACATCCATAACACAACCATAAAGCAACCACAAGGAATTTTCAGGTGGAGCTAATATATGTTTACAGAACAAAAGTGGCCCATGACCAAGCAGGTACAGCATGATGCACAGATGCAGTGCTATCTCAGCCGTTACACAACCATGTATTTACAAAGCATGGGGTGAGAGCAGGAAGACATGGGGCTAGAGAGACTGCCCGCTGCCATCTTGGCTAATTTGCTCTTTCCCTACAACAGATAAATCAGAATAGTCTCTCTATCTTAATGATATCTACAGAGTCCCTTTGGCCATGAAAGAAAACATATTCACATGTTTCTAAGCCCTGGTCACTTTTGGGGACGAGTATTCTGTCTACTACAGTGACATTACCACCATCTTATTTTAACTCCATATAGACTTTACAGCCTCCATTTGTTATTTTTTATTACCTATTGGGCTTCCCTGGTGGCTCAGCTGGTAAAGAATCCGCTTGAAATGTGGGAGACCTAGGTTCGATCCCTGAGTTGGGAAGATCCCTAGAGAAGGGAAAGGCTACCCACTCCAGTATTCTGGCCTGGAGAATTCCATGGACTGTGTAGTCCATTGGCATGAGAAACTGGACACAACTGAGCGGCTTTCACTTTATCACCTGGTAAGAGCTAAAGGATAATCATTTTTACGTTATGAACTTATTTAGATATTTAATAAAAAATATGTTGCCAAACTGTCAATTATATTCTCTCTTGACATTTAGCATATCCATTAATTTATATATTTATGTTCTTAATATCTATCTCCCCCACTAGGATCTAGATAGTGAAAACCTTGTTTTTTTCACTTAATGTTTTACTCTCAGTAACTAAACCGATAGCAAAATCTTGATCTCACTAAACAGTCATAGAAAAAGAAAGAATGGGTAATCAAATGCCTATTATGCAACACTATTTTTCAGGACTCAACACTTATATACATGAAGGCAGACAGGTAGAAAGATCATCAAAGCAAAAGAAAGTATGAAACACAGACATTGTTGCTACAAAATTATAGAATGTCAGCATCTTACATTCTCCTTGCCCAGAGTCACCATATCACCACTGGCCAAAAATGATCATGTAGAATGCTTTCTTATACTTTCAGTAATCAAGGAAAAAACTGACTCCTTGAGCCAGAGGTAAATGCAAACAAGCTTCAACTAGAGATAAGCAAATGTAGGGTCTAGTTTTAACTCTGCTACTTAGCAGCTTTGTCACCTAGTATATGGGTTAGAGGTTACCCACTGTAGGAAAGCTATAGAACTGGAAATATCTAAATGATCCCTGATCTTTACTCTTTCTAGAAGATTGATTCTGTGCCACTGGTTACAATGATGCAACTCTCTGAAGAGCCCTGACTCTGCCTTTTAGCAGGAAAGCAGAAGTGAAGTCATTCCACTTGGAGACCAGAAAAGCATAAATAGCCATGGCAAAATCCAAGCCAGGAAGATGATAAAAGACCCCTGGGGACATAATCTTTCTCTGGATTGTGTATCTGTCTCTGCACAAAATATACATGTGTTCTTGCATCCTATGGATAATATAACTTTATTTTACATGACATTTCTGATACTGTATTTCTAAATATTTAATAGAAGTAAATAATACAGTTACTAAGGGGAGTAATAGGAGGCAGAGGGGAAAATGAAAAGGCAGTGACAAACAGTAAGAGATGTTTTGGAGTCTAAGAATGATCTTTCTTATACTGACTTCCCAGAAAACAGTCCTGCAGCCAGGACGAGTCAAAGCACTAATAATACTTCAAGAACATAAAGAGCATTTCCTGAGGTACAATTCTGTTTCTAATAACTTGTATGACCTTGAATGGAACCCTCTGAGCTGCAGTTTCCTCATTTGGAAAGCAGAGTATTATGTCAGTGGCAGTTGTGAGTATATAGTTTGCTAAGATAGGAAAAATGGTTTTGAAATGTGTATTTCACTAAACAAATTCCTTCATGGGTAAAAGGAAATTAGATGAGGAGGACAGAACAAAATATATACATAAAACATGAAGAGACTAGAGTGATGGCTTTAGAGATTATCGAGATGTGGATTAAGGTCTTTTCACATGACAGCAAACCAGGAAATCAATTCCAAAGGAGTTTAGAGTCATTTTGTGAAACAAGCGGTTAGAAAGCAGGCCATCAGCACATCAGAGGCAGCACTCAGCAGATAAACATGCCTCTTTGCTTTCCTTTGCACCTGTTTTTTTTCCTGCGGCCAGTAGCACCTTGCTACCAGTATAATACATTTCTTTTCTCAGTGAATTTTTCTCCATCGTAATAATTCACACCTTCTTAACTCTAATCATGTAGGTTTTAACTGGCTGTAATCTTTTTATTACCTACTATTTCTTTTAAAAACTTCTCTCCTTAAATTCCTGGCTCAAAACGGACCTCTTTGAAGACTCCTGCAGGTCTCAGATGATCCAGGGAACTTCCTTGACCTTGTATAAAGACATTTTTTTTTTTTTTTTGGTCTCTAATAATATAATACTCTGTTCTCAAAGTGTGGTGTCCCTTCCAGCAGCATCAGCATTCCATGGGGATTTATCAGAGTATAAATTCTTAAGTGCCACCTCATACTTACAGCACATGATCAAAAACTAATCTTCAAGGATGAAATATGAAAAATGCCAACCCAATAGGCATAAGTGCTGAATCCTGTAGCCTTGACCATTTCCTCCTGAGAACACTCTTTCTCCAAGCACCAACTCTCAGACCTCAGTGTATAGCAGAGTCCTTTTGAGAACTAAAACAGAAATGACTAAGCATGTAATTTCTGGTTCAGCAGACCCCAGTTAGAGCTTGAGAATTTGTACTTCTAAACAGCTCCCAGCTGGTGCTGGTACTTTAGTTCCTAAGGCCACATTCTAAGGACACAGGCACTGAGCACTCTACCCACATCTTTCAACACTCATTCAGGCCTCCTGTGGATGCTCTAGTCAGGTTTGTACAAGGATTAAAACAAAACAAAAAAGTCTCTATTTCCCACTGGCATACATGAGAATAAACTGGAACAGTTTGAAGGGTAAAGACAAGGAATTTAAAAACAAAGGGGGGTGGAGAGTAGAAAAAGCACACCTAGATCAGCTTTTGAGTTTCTCACTTTTAGCCTAATTTCCTGACCGTGTGACATCCAGCTTGACTCCTGGTCTGTCCTCTTTCATGAAAAAGTCATGTCATCTCTAAGAGCTGGGGCTGCTCCAAGTATGCCCAAGTCTACCACGCCCGAGCCAAGTACCTCTTTTATGTTTGCTTTAGCGCCCTGTCTCTGCTTTCACAGAATTTAAAGATGCTGCATTTTTTAATTGATATACAAGTAACATAAACTAAACTACAAATCTTAAATGTAATACATCCAATGGTTCAAATTAGTGTATGAAAATCTGTAGCCACTACCAAAAAGAATAAATAGAATGGTTCTGTTACCATCCTTCTATGACTATCTGATATTCATTACCATTGATTCATTTTGCTTGTAGTTGTATTTAGAGCGCTTCGCAGGTGATGCTAGTGATAAAAAACCTCACCTGCTGATGCAGGAGGCATAAGAGATACGGGTTCAACCCCTATGTCAGGAAGATCCCCTGTAGGAGGGCATGGCAACCCACTCCAGTATTCTTGCTTTGAGAATCCCATGGACAGTGGAGCCTGACTGAATACAGTCCATAGTGGCACTAAGAGTCAGATGCAGCTCAAGCAACTTAGCATGAATGCACATACTTGTATTTAATATGAATGATATTATACATCATACCATATATATTCTATTGTTATAAAAATGTTCTTTCACTTTATGTATTTTCATATTCATTATGTGATGAGTTGATTTGAGAGAGTTTCTTACATTGCTATGAAATATTCAATTGTATGGATATAAAATAATCATTTTATCATTCACAAGCAGAGGGATATTTTCTTTTTATTCCAGTTTAAGTCTGTTATGATTAAAGTCACTGTGAACATTCTCAGGCATATATATATTTTTTTAATTTTATTTATTTTTGGCTGCACTGGGTCTTTGTTCCAGTGCAAAGGCTTTCTCTAGTTGTGGCAAGCAGAGGCTGTTCTTTGTTTTGTGCACAGCTTCTCATCAGACTGGCTTCTCTCATCGTGGACTATGGGCTCTAGGACAGAGGGACTTCTGTATTTTCAGTGTGTGGGCTCTAGAACACAGGCTTGGTAGTTGTTTTATACAGGCTTATTTGCCCTGAGGCACATGAAATCTTCCCAGACCAGAAATCGAACCCATGCCCCCTGCACTAGCAGGTGAATTCTTTACCACTGGGCCACCAGTGAGTTCTCAGGCCAGTCTTTTGGTGGACATGTTTGTATTTGAGTTGAGCCAATAATTGAGAGTAAAATCACTATATCACAAGGTAGATTCGTGTTTAACTTTATAAGCAACTTCTGCATAGTTCTTCAAAATAATTAAACTATTTTGAGCTCCCATCAGCAATATACCAAAGCTCTAGTTATGTCATATCCCTACAAATATTTCTCATCCATTTTTATTTAAATTTTACCAACTCAAGTGGATGTGAAATGGCAGATCATTGCATTTCATCATTGCAATTTCAGTTGGAATTTATTAATAAATTTCCTGATTGCTAGTGAGATTGAGTATCTTTTCATGTTCTTCTAAGCCATTTTCTATTTTTGTGACAATTTAAGTATTTTGCCTATTAATTATTGAGTTGTCATTCATTCTTGATTTGCAAAGATTCTGTATATATGCTAAGAAAAAGTTGTTTTTTTTTTTTTAAATTTCACATATTGCTGCAAATATTTTCCCAGCTAGTAATTTGTCTTTCAAGTCTTAAGTGGTATCTTGTGATTAAGCAAAATTTTTAATACTGATAAAATCCAATTTATATTTTCTCCTTTTATGGCTTGTCTTTTATGTGTTCATAGTCATGAAAACTATACTAAATAATAAAATTACAAATCTCCCATATAATTATCGAGAAAATATCTATGTAAATATTTGAAAACTTTATAATTTGGATTTTATTTCAAAATAATTATTGGATATGGAAGGAAAATGTGTCAATGTTCATATGAAAACACAAAACAATTATTATAGCAATATTCATAACACATTTTAATTTTCCCATTGACTTACCCTGATGACCCCCAAGGAAATCAGTCCTGAATATTCATTGGAAGGACTGATGCTGAAGCTGAAACTCCCATAGTTTGGCACCTCATGTGAAGAACTGACTCATTTGAAAAGACCCTGATACTGGGAAAGACTGAATTCAGGAAGAGAAGGGAATGACAAGGATGAGATGGTTGGATGGCATCACTGACTCAATGGACATGAGTTTGAGTAAACACGGGGAGTGGGCCATGGACAGTGAGACCAGACGTGCTGCAGTCCATAGGGTCGCAAAGAGTCAGACAGGACTGAGGCACTGAACTGAACTAAACTGAAGATAGGGATTGAATTTTATTTTTTGTAGGTGGTTATCCAGTTTTCCCAACCTATACAGAAGAAGCTATTTTTTCCTCATTAACCACTCTTGGCTCCCTTGTGGAACACTGAGTTCAGTTCAGTTCAGTTGCTCAGTCGTGTCCAACTCTTTGCGACCCCATGAATCACAGCACACCAGACCTCCCTGTCCATCACCAACTCCCGGAGTTCACTCAGACTCACATCCATCGAGTCAGTGATGCCATCTGGCCATTTCATCCTCTGTCGTCCCCTTCTCCTCCTGCCCCCAATCCCTCCCAGCATCAGAGTCAACTCTTCACATGAGGTGGCCAAAGTACTGGAGTTTCAGCTTTAGCATTCTTTCCAAAGAACACCCAGGACTGATCTCCATTAGAATGGACTGGTTGGATCTCCTTGCAGTACAAGGGACTCTCAAGAGTCTTCTCCAACACCACAGTTCAAAAGCATCAATTCTTCAGTGCTCAATCTTCTTCACAGTCCAACTCATGACTACTGGAAAAACCACAGCCTTGACTAGATGGATCTTAGTCAGCAAAGTAATGTCTCTGCTTTTGAATATGCCATCTAGGTTGGTCAGAACTTTCCTTCCAAGGAGTAAGCATCTTTTAATTTCATGGCTGCAATCACCATCTACAGTGATTTTGGAGCCCAAAAGAATAAAGTCTGACACTGTTTCCACTGTTTCCCCATCTATTTCCCATGAAGTGATGGGACCAGATGAATGATCTTAGTTTTCTGAATGTTGAGCTTTAAGCCAACTTTTTCACACTCCACTTTCACTTTCATCAAGAGGATTTTTCATTCCTCTTCACTTTCGGCCATAAGGGTGGTTGTCATCTGCATATCTGAGGTTATTGATATTTCTCCCAGCAATCTTGATTCCAGTTTGTGTTTCTTCCACTCCAGCATTTCTCATGATGTACGATGTACTCTGCATATAAGTTAAATAAGCAGGGTGACAATAGACAGCCTTGACACACTCCTTTTCCTATTTGGAACCAGTCTGTTGTTCCATGTCCAGTTCTAACTGTTGCTTCCTGGCCTGCATACAGATTTCTCAAGAGGCAGGTGAGGTGGTCTGGTATTCCCATCTCTTTCAGAATTTTCCACAGTTTATTGTGATCCACACAGTTAAAGGCTTTGGCATAGTCCATAATGCAGAAATAGATGTTTTTCTGGAACTCTCTTGCTTTTTCCATGATCTAGCAGATGTTGGCAATTTTATCTCTCATTCCTCTGCCTTTTCTAAAATATGTAGGGATTTACTTTGGGCTCTCCATTCCATTGGTCTAGTTGTTTATTTTTATTTGAGTACCATACTGTTGGGCTTCCCAGGTAGCTCAATGGTAGAGAACCAGCCTATCAATTCAAGAGATGCAGGAGATGCAAATTTGATCCCTGGGTTGGGAAGAATCCCCTAGAGAAGGAAATGGATGGCAATCCATTAAAGTATCCTTGCCCAGAAAACCCCATGGACAAAGGAGCCTCTCATGTCAAGTCCATGGGTGCCGGGGTCCTGCCCCAGTGGATCCAGGGAATTTGATGGGGAGATGGTGTAGGCGAGGAAAACTTATTTACTTAGAAATATAAGAGAAATTAAGAAGAAATAGTATAGTAGGAAAATTTAGTGGAGAAAAGAGGCTGAATAACTTGGTTTACGGGGAAAGCTAATAAAACCTCAGGATAAGATATATGCACCATCTACGTTGGGCCACCGGTGCCCGTTTGAATATCGGAGGGTGCCCCACCTTGGGCTCCCTCTCTCACGGATCTTAGAAGCCAGGGGAAGTAAGTAGACATGGTGAGCCTCCCCGCTCCAGATGGGAATTCAGCCTGAAAATAGAGTAAGAAAAGAAGACACGGGGAGACCAGTCTTTCCAGTGACTGGCCCCTCCTCTATTGTTGTAAAGGCTTTTTATACCTTTTTTGTACATAGAGATCAATGGATAATATAAAATTATGCAGTGTCAGCAGCCCTGACTCTTATTGAGACCAGGCTTTCTCTCTGCATATTTAGTCGTATACACAAGTCTTAGGTGATTTACATCATCTTCTGGCCAGAAGGTCAATTAACATTTTACGGCCCTTTTCTGATAAGGGTTTGTCAACCAGAAGACTTATTTATCTTAAACGTGTTGTTCTTCCCAAAGTCTGGTGCCACTCTCAGAAAGCACTAAATAAAGTTACATTCTTACATAGCAAGGATACAACAATTTATAACAAGTAAAAGGAGTACAGTGATTTATAACAAAGAGAAAAGTAATTAACTCAAAAGTCTAGTGTTGCTAACATCAAAACTACTATATTCCTTTTTCTATATCCCTATTACATTGATTAATATCCTTCAGGTGCCTAAAAGATAAAGAATATGGAGGCCTGGCAGCAGTCATTGATTCAACACTGAAACCCGTCACCAATATAATTTTTAGCTCTTTAGAAAAGGCTCTATATCTTTAAGATGCTTTAAGCTTTTTGCGTCTCGCAGTTGGGGGGCTGTAAGCAATTCACAAATTGTAAAAGTCCGGGGGAACCTGTCAGGCAAGTTAGAGAGCCATCAAAGGGGTTTGAGCTGAAACATTCCTTTCATATGCAGGAGACTGAAGCCCTGAGTTAACTTTTTTCCAGAGAATGTCAGAAGAATGGAAAGTACAGTACAATAAAGCAGGCAGACTCTGGTTTTTTGGGGTAGATGTTCAGGAAAACCCAGGGGGAACCCCTGAAGCCAGATTACACCTTTGCGTTTTGTTGGGCTTCCTTCCTCATGACCTTTGCCACGGGCGGGATTCCTCACGCTGGCTCCCGGTACATGGGGTCACAAAAGAGTTAAACATGACTTAGTGACTAAACAGCAACAACAACCATACTGTTACTATTTTGATTTTAGTTTTGTAGTATAGTTTGAAATCGGGAAATATGATGCCTTCAGCTTTGCTCATCTTTCTTAGGATTGTCTTGGCTATTTGTGGTCTTTTGTGTTTCATACAGTGTTTAGGATTGATTTTTCTAATTCTGTGAAAAACACTAATGGAAAATTGATACTGGCTGCATTAAATTTATATATGACTTAAGGTAGTATGGACACTTTAACAACAGTAATTCTTCTGACAGTGAACATGGGATATCTTTCTGTATCTGTCATTTAATTTTTTTTTCATTTAAGTGTTTTTATTGTACAGATCTTTCACTTTTTTAAATTAATTTTTATTGGAGTATAGTTATTTACAAGGTTGTGTTAGTTTCTATTGTGCAGCAAAGTAAATGCATTTTACATATACATATATACACTCTTTTTTAGACTCTATTCCCATGTAGTAATAACAAGAGTATTGAATAGGGTTCCCTGTGCTACACAGTAAATTCTTATTTGTTATCTACAATATACATTAGCAGTGTACAAATTGGGAGATTAAGATTAACATATACACAGATTATTTTTTTTTAACTTTCTGTTTTGTATTGGGGTATATAACCAGTTAACAGACAATGTTTTGAGAGTTTCAGGTGAACAGCGAAGCTACTCAGCCATACATATGCATGTATCCATTATCCCCTAAACTCTCCTACACAAATTATTTTCTAATGACAAGTGTAGATTTCAAATGGGATTCATTCTGAGGCATAGTTGCAAATAGTTCCTTTTATCACTTTCTTGATTAAATATATTGCTAAGCATTATGTTGTTTTTGATGCTATAATGAGTTTAATTGTTTTCTTTTTTTCAGATATTTTGGGCTGTTTATTGTATATAAAAACATGATTTTGTATTTTAATTTTTATATAGCAACTTTACTGAGTTTGATTATTTTCAACCATTTTCAGTGAGTGTTTAGAATTTTTTACGTATAACATCCTATTATGTAGATACAATTTTACTTCATTCTGATTTGAGTGCCTTTTATTTTTTAAAATACATTATTGCTCTAGCTCGGACTTCCAATACTATATTGAATGATTAGTGAGAGCAGATACCTTATTTACTTCCAATCTTGAGGAAAAATATTCAAATTTCAACTATGAAATATGTCAGCTGCGAGTTTGTTGTCTCTGACCTGTAATATGTTGAGGTGTGTTACTTTTATCCCCAATGGACTGGTTGGATCTCCTTGCAGTCCAAGGGACTCTCAAGAGTCTTCAACACCACAGTTCAAAAGCATCAATTCTTTGGTGCTCAGCTTTCTTTAAAGGCCGAGTCTCACTTCCTTATATAACTACTGGAAAAACCATAGCTTTGACTAGATGGACCTTTGTGGGCAAAGTAATATCTCTGTTTTTTAATATGCTGTCTACATTGGTCATAACTTTTCTTCCAAAGAGTAAGTGTTTTTTAATCTCATGGCTGCCATCACCATCTGCAGTGATTTGGGAGCCCCCCAAAATAAGTTTGTCACTGTTTGCACTGTCTCCCCATCTATTTGCCATGAAGTGATGGGACCAGATGACACGACCTTAGTTTTCTGAATGTTGAGTTTTAAGCCAACTTTTGCACTTTCCTCTTTCACTTTCATCAAGAGGCTCTTCAGTTCTTCACTTTCTGCCGTAAGGGTGGTGTCATCTGCATATCTGAGGTTATTGATATTTCTCCCAGCAATCTTGATTTCAGCTTGTTCTTCATCCAGCCCAGTGTTTCTCATGATGTACTCTGCATATAAGTTAAATAAGCAGGGTGACAATATACAGTCTTGACGTACTCCTTTCCCGATTTGGAACCATTCTGTTTTTCCATATCTAGCTCTAACTGTTGCTTCCTGATCTGCATACAGATCAAGAGGCAGGTCAAGTGGTCTGGTATTCCCATCTCTTTCAGAATTTTCCACAGTTTGTTGTGATCCACACAGTCAAAGACTTTGGCATAGTCAATAAAGCAGAAGTAGATGTTTATCTGGAACTCTTTTTCTTTTTCCATGATCCAATGGATGTTGGCAATTTAATCACTGATTCCTCTGCCTTTTCTAAATCCAGCTTGAAATCTGGAAGCTCATGGTTTGTGTACTGTTGAAGCCTGCTTTACTAGCATGTGAGATGTATGCAATTGTGCGGTAGTTTGAGCATTCTTTGGCATTGCCTTTCTTTGGGACTGGAATGGAATGAAAACAGAGCTTTTCCAGTCCTGTGCCACTGCTGAGTTTTCAAACTTTGCTGGCATATTGAGTGCAACAATTTCATAGCATCATTTTTTAAGATTTGAAGTAGTTCAACTGGAATTCCATCACCTCCACTAGCTCTGTTTGTAGTGAAACTCCATAAGGCCCACTTGACTTCACTTTCCAGGATGTCTAGCTCCAGGTTGCTGATCACACCATCGTGATTATCCGGGTCATGAAGATCTTTTTTTTGTGTAGTTCTTCTGTGTATTCTTGGCACCTCTTCTTAATATCTTCTGCTTCTATTAGGTCCATTTCTGTCCTTTATTGAGCTCATCTTTGCATGAAATGTTCCCTCGGCATCTCTAATTTTCTTGAAGAGATCTCTAAACCTTTCCCATTCTATTGTTTTCCTCTATTTCTTTGCATTGATCACTGAGGAAGGCTTTCTTATCTCTCCTTGCTATTCTTTGGAACTCTGCATTCAAATGGGTATATCTTTTCCTTTTCTCGTTTGCCTTTCACTTCTTTTCTATTTAAAGCTATTCATAAGGTCTACTCAGGTAACCATTTTGCCTTTTTACATTTCTTTTCCTTGGGGATATTCTTGATCTCTGCCTCCTGTACAATGTCATGAACCTCCATCTATAGTTCTTCAGGCACTCTGTCTATCTGATCTATCCCCTATATTACACCACTAAAAACAAAAAAGAACTCAAAATGAATCAGAGTTAAACATAAGACCTGAAACAGTAAAACTCCTAGAAGAAAACATAGAAAAGCTATTGGACATTTGGTCTTGGCCACAATTTTAGTACTAAAGAATGTTATAACCATTGGGCAATTTCACTCACTTCCCATGCTAGTAAGGTCATGCTTAAAATCTTGCATGCTAGACTTCAGAATTATGCAAACCAAGAACTTCTAGATATTCAAGCTGAGTTTAGAAAAGGCAGAGGAACCAGAGATGAAACTGCTGACATTCATTGGATCCCAGAGAAAGCAAGGGAATTCCAGAGAAACATCTACTTCTGCTTCATTGACTACACTAAAGCCTTTGACTGTGTGGATCATAACAAAGTTTGGAAAGCTCTTAAAGAGATGGGAATACCAGACCATCTTACCTATCTCCTGAGAAACCTGTATGTGGGTCAGGAAGCAATAGTTAGAACCCTTTATGGAAAAACTGATTGGTTCCAAGATTGAGAAAGGAGTACAACAGAGCTGTCTGCTGTCACCCTGTTTGTTTAACCTATGTGCTGAGCACATCATGAGAAATGCCAGGGTGTATGAATTATCAACCTCAGATATATGGATGATACCACTCTAATGGCAGAAAATGAAGAGGAACTAAAGAGCTTCTTGATAACGGTGAAGAGGGTGGAAAAGTCAGCTTAAAACTAAACAACTAAACATTAAAAAACTAAGATCATGGCATCGAGCCCTGTTGCTCTTGGCAAACAGAAGGGGAAAAGGTGGAAGTAGTGACAGACTTCCTCTTCTTGGGCTCTACGATCACTTCAGATGGTGACTGCAGCCATGAAATTAGAAGATGATTGCTTCTTGGTGGGAAATTGATGACAAACCTAGACAAAGTATTGAAAAGCAGAGACATTACTCTGCTGAGAAAGGTCTGTATAGTCAAGGCTATGGTCTTCCCAGAGGTCACATATAGTTGTGAGAGCTGAACCTCAGAAGGTAAAGAACCAAAGAACTGATGCCTTCAAACTGTGATGCTGTTCAGCTTTTCTTTTTGATTAATAAATGTACTCTAAAATTGACTGTGGTGATAGTTGTACAGTTCTCTGAATATATGTTAAAACATTGACTTATGCACTAAAGAGATGAATTGTTTGGTGGTGTATGAGTTATATCTCTATAAAACTGTTATGAAAAAGATAGAGATAGGCAGACATAGACATAGAGATGAGAAAGAATGAGTGAGAGATCCTATCCTTCTATAATACAGAGTGATTAAAATATATATTTTGAACATTACAGGTAGGATACCATCCAAACAAACTATCATGATCTAAGCTGGGCTTGTCTCTTTAAGCTCATCAATTTCACAACTCTTCCCACTTCATCCTTACTCTAGCTTCTCCCATTGTAACAAACTATTTGAAGTTTTTTTCTTGAGATGTCCCTCTCATTTTGTTTCACAGTGACAATCATCTTTCAAAAATTGAACTTCTTACAGGAAACCGTCTCAGGGTTGGGTTCATCCCTCCATATTGTCCTTTCCTTTCTACCTTCTTCATACTTCTGTTGTGCTTCGTGGAACATTTGGACGTAGAACATTGGACATGGAACAACGGACTGGTTCCAAATAGGGAAAGGAGTACATGAAGGCTATATATTGTCACTTTGCTTATTTAACCTATATGCAGAGTACCTCATGAGAAATGCCAGACTGGATGAAACACAAGCTGGAGTCAAGAGTTCCGGGAGAAATATTAATAACCTCAAACATGCAGATTATACCACCCTATGGCAGAAAGTGAAGAGGAACTAAAGAGCTTCTTGATGAAAGTGAAAGAGTAGAGTGAAAAAGATGGCTTAAATTCAACATTCACAAAACAAATATCATGGCATCTGGTCCCATCATTTCATGGAAAATGGTTGGAGAAACAATCGAAACAGTGACAGAATTTATTTTCTTCGGGTCCAAAATCAACTGTGGATGGTGACTGCAGCCATGAAATTAAATTACGCTTTCTCCTTGGAAGAAAAGCTATGGCCAACGTGGTCAGCATATTAAAAAGCATAGACGTTACTTTGCTGACAAAGGTCCGTCTAATCACAGCTATCATTTTTCCAGTAGTCATGTACAGATGTGATAGTTGGACCGTAAAAAGAAAGCTGAGTGCCAAAGAATTGATGCTTTTGAACGGTGGTGTTGGAGAAGACTCTTAAGCATCCCTTGGAAAGCAAAGAGATCAAACCAGTCAATCCTAAAAGAAATCAGACGTGAATATTCATTGAAAGGACTAATGCTGAAACTCCAATACTTTGCCCCCTTATGCAAAGAAGAACTGACTCCTTAGAAAAGACCCTGACGCTGGGAAAGGTTGAAGGCAGAAGAGGATGATAGAGGATGAGATGGTTGGATGGCATCACTGACTCGATAGTTATGAGTTTGAATAAGCTCTGGGAGTTGATGATGGACAGGGAAGCCTGGAGTACTGTAGTCCATGGGGTTGCAAAGAGTCGGACACAACTGAGGGACTGAATTGAACTGATGTAACATTTAATTGTTCTATTCATTTCATTATTTATCATGCTACTTATTCAACCTTGATAATAAAGACAGAATTATTCACCTTTTACCCCAAGGTATGTGAGTTTATCTTAGTGCTTGCAGGGTCAGACATACAATAAATATTCAATAAGTGTTAACTGAATGAGTGAATGGCCATTTTTATATAATTAATGACATCACTCTTGGTAAACTTAATATCTCTGCATCAAATTATTTTAAGAGAAACCTCCTTTATAAACCATTAATAATGATTAGCATTGTCAAGTAACTTTAATAATTTCAATTCAGTTCAATATATTTGAATTTCAAGTTTCAGTGACTAAAAAATAAAATCATAGATCAAGATATGGGCATGTTAAGATCTTATATATTGTCCTTTGTTGTTCTTGTTTAGTCGCTAAGTCATGTCTAAACCTTTTGCGACCCCACGGAGTGTTGTGAGCCAGACGCCTCTATCCCAGGAATTTCCCAGGCAAGAATACTGGAATGGGTTACCATTTCTTTCTCTAGGGTATTTTCCTGATCCTGGGATTGAACTCATGTGTCCTGCACTACAGGCAGATTTTTTACCACTGAGCCACAGGGGAAGCCCATTGTCCTTTGAAATTCATACATTACATAGAAGATTTTAATACCCTGAGCCTTCATTAAGCCTCTATATTTAGACTGTGCCCTAAACTGACACTTTTTCTCTCAATGGATACTTTAAAATCATGTAAAGTTTTATGATAGATGTGAAGGTAAAAATGTATAAATAATTGCAAATTTTATAAAACAAACCATTTTGCTTTTTAAGGAAATTTACTTAGAATAATTCTGCTTTGAGTCTGTGTGCCAAATGGCAATGAAAACATTTTTTAAATCTATAATTTCTTTACCACGATTCAGATCCTCTGAAATACTCAGTGGTTTTTTGATGTCCAGTACCAGTAAAGGAGGAAGAAACCAAAAGAATTTAAACTTATTCATGGAGTCCATGGGACTATGGTAAATCTTTAGTAAATTCTGTATCTTTAATGTCATTATCTCTTATGATATAAAAAGAGAATCAATGTTCAGACCAGTGACCTGAAGACCTCTTAGTATTATCAGTTTTTAAATACTGCAGGCATTTTACCAAGTTTCTATAATAATTCCAAGAGATAAAAGAAATCAAGTATGTTAACAATACTTCAAATGACTGAGGTGATGAAAATTCTTTAGATAATTAAACTTCAATTACTCACAATAATTTCTGGCTTAGAACTGTAGTTTGATTGAATGCTTTGATACTTCAGGGTTAATGGCATCAAATGTATCTAATATTACATACATAACTTCCAAATAATTGAGTATAATGCAATACCAAAGGGTAATATGATAGTCATGTCAAGTATTGCATTAGAGATGGTGGTTCTTTTTATTACAGTTAAGAAATGCTAGAGATTATGGAAGAGGGACCACTGAAGCTGCCTTTCAATGTTGTCTCCTATAATTCTGTAGCAAGTAGTAAGGCATGGTGGATGGTTCTGAGACTATGCTGGATGGTAACCTACCCAGGGTAAAGATCACATGATGAAATCTCCTTAAATTTAGAAAACTGAATAGGCTTTAAGGTTGTCATACCATTTTACTATGCAAACAAACAAAAAAGACTGGATCCTGAGAACAAGGTAGCCTTGTATTTATGTGCCAAATGAAAACAGCAACTGGAAAATAATTCGTGTTTGATGATACAAAAACTTCCAAAAAGTGAAGAATAAACAATTAAGAATTCACACTTTCAACTTCTGACACATCCTAGGGTCTCTAAACTTATTTTCCCCATCTTTTTTAAGACAGCAGATTTTCATGATCCTAGAGAAGACTGCTATTGCTTTTG
Source organism: Capricornis sumatraensis (assembly GCF_032405125.1). Taxonomy (NCBI): domain Eukaryota; kingdom Metazoa; phylum Chordata; class Mammalia; order Artiodactyla; family Bovidae; genus Capricornis; species Capricornis sumatraensis. The sequence goes on along the minus strand of NC_091071.1, from coordinate 119,800,889 downwards.
CCATAAAAGTCACTTTATCACCTATAATTGGAGCAAGACTTTAAGAATAGAAAAATTGATATAAGACAAGAAGCTGGTGGGTTGTACCAAACTGTCTCCCCATCCATTTTGCCATCTGTTATTATTTTGAACCTTAAAGCCTATTCAGTTTTCTAAATTTAAGATTTCATCAGGATTAAAACATGATAGTTTGTGTTGAGTCTTTAATTCTTGGTTCACAGTAAAGTTGACACTTATTAAACACCTCTTCTGGAGAAGAGCATGGCAACCTACTCCAGGAACCTCCATAGCCTGGCAGGCTAAAGTCCATGGGGTCACAAAGAGTCAGACATGACTGAAGCGACTTAGCACAGCAAACATTTCTAAACCCTCTCTCTTAAAAAGTAATATATATGAATATAAATACAAAAGAATTCTCAAAATTGCAAGTTTAGTTAAAACACATATTTCCTCATTAATAGACATTTATTTATAAAGTGCTTAGTAAATTAGGATAGCTATCTTCATGGACAGATTTTATAGCTAGAGAACTAGTTAGATAGTAAATAGATATTTGGTAGTTTAATATTTCAATATATTAATCTTCATGCTACCTCATTCATAAAATTTCTCCTCGCGTTCTCCTTTTACCATTCTAGGAAGCTGGACATCAATTAGCCACTGACTTTGGAAGAAGTGGGTCATAGTAGAACCAAGAAATAAATGACACATACTTCAATGTAAGTTTTAGAAGCATGGTCTAAGTATTGACCAAACTTTGCATGCATAATTGAAGAGAGACTTTTTAAAAACCATTCTCTAATTCGGGGAGAAAAAGTGAGCCACACAGATGGGTCAGGGAATACACGTGGAGATTTTGTGCAATGGCTGTGCCAGGGAGCTGTGCAGGGCTCAAGTGACATCCGTTTGTGTGTGTGTGTGTGTGTTTGTTTTCTGGATACTATTAGTTGAGAAGGACACAGCAACAGCAGCCACTTGATCTTTTGGGGAACTCAGGGAAGACAATGAGTTTCCTCTGTTGTCTGAGACTCATCCCCAGTGGACCGGTCTCCTATTTAATAGCAGAAGATAGCTTAAACTCTCTTTTAATAGAATTCAGGGTCTGAAAACCTAGAAAGTTGAAGTAGTAAGAGAGAAAAGAAAAAGATTCTCTGCTACATCTGACCAAAATTGGACTAAGCTCGAGATCTTTGCCAGATTAATAATTTGGTTGATTTACCCTACTGTGTATTCAAATCAGTGTCACAGAGACATACAGAACAAGGAGGTCTGCTCACTTTCAGGTTCATAAGCAGTCTGATCATTCAGAACTTCAATTTTATCACTTTCCAAGGAAAAATAATGGATAAGGACCATAAATCCAAGGTTCAAGGTCCTCTATGGCTGCATAATAACTGTCTGCTTGCAAAGAAAAGGACTGTCATCACTAAATCTACATTTGATAAGTTCCTTTTCTATAATTCATATGACTTGCTTACAAAAGTAATACAATATAAAGGAAAACTTTTTTAATTTAAATTTATTTATTTTAATTGGAGGCTAATTACTTTACAATACTCTATTTGTTTTGCCATACATCAACATCAATCTGTTCTGGGTGCTCTAGGGAGATGCTACAGAAGGTGTGTGTTGAGGTGAAGAGGGACCCCTGAGGATGGGGCTGGGAGAGAACCCCACACCCTGCATGTGAACACCCTGCTTTCAGATCATTCATACTGAAACTCCAAGTAAGATTTTATATGAATAAGTTTCAAATCTAACCAACTTTGAAAATTATAATATATATATTATTAATTAGAGAACACTATGTTAAGTATCAGAAAACTTTATATAACTTTTCCTATAAAAGGGCAATGATAACACTCCCTCAAATTGTTATGAAGAAATTTCATGGATGAAATAAAATCATGCATTCAAAAGTATTTTAAAAAGGTAAAATCTCCATGTATATTTAAGTGTTGATTTACCAGTTTTCTAAGCTCTTTTATAACTGGATAGCTGATCCAACTGGATAGCTTGGGATTACTTATGGCAATGCTTTTAAAATGCTAGAACTTTAGGATTTTTGTTTGTTTGTTTGTTTTACTTACTGCTAGATAATAGATACATATCTTCAAATTTCTGCCTTTTATGCAAGGTAACACAATTGAAGTCCCATAGCTAGGTCTCTACACACAGAAGTGCACTTGTGTGAGTGTGCGGTCATCAAATTTCAACGAAGCCATGCTAACTGGAGCTTTGAACTTTAAAAAAAGAAAAAAAAAAGCCCTTTGTAGATATAAAGTAACATTATTAATCCATCTGGTGCAGTTTATCTCAGCTGATCAGATTAGGTATCTAATGAAACCAAGATCAAGTGTTTGCTCCTCTAGAGAGTTGTTAGCCTTGAACACATGTGTTTATAGACTTGATCTTATCTGGAAATGCATTCAGTTTTTTCTAAACACTAATCAAAGAACCAGAACCCTCAGCCAGAAGAGGTAAGAGATTACAGCTTTCCAGATACAGTTAATTTCATTTGGCAAAGATTTCTTTTAAAAATACATGACCCTAAGTTGATCTATAGCATCGCTTCTTCACATAAGATGAATACATTAAAATATAAAATCCTCATAACACTCGTATTGTGTCTATAGAAAAATAAAAACCTAGGAGAAAACTACCTTACTTAGATAAAGTCATTACAATGTTTAAGGAAAAGCACCCATGCAAAGCATACAAAGACATTTTGATATCTCATTCACTCTACAAATGCAAGTATCCATAGTATGATTACTTCTGATGTAGTTATTGCTGTAACATAGTTATTTTTCTAATATAGTCTTTGGGTTACAAAGCCAAAATCAAATATTTATTATCATTAAATGTATCTATAACTTTATAAGTATTTAATTCATTTTGAGGCTACTAATTAATACCCAGTGTTATATACTTATAATTCTAGCCAGTGTATCCTTCTGAAGAATTTGTCGTGTTATTCCAGTATCTGAATTTATCTTCCAAATGGAAAATGCTTTATCCTGAGAGCTTCCATAAAATGTATCCTTTGAATTAGGTTATTTCTTAAACACTCTTGGTGAAAATATTCATAAATTATTCCAGATATCAGAAGTAAACTGAAACTGTCTTGGGCAAAGAGGCATGCAAGTTGTATAGTTACAACAGAAAGTTCCAGAATTCACTCTATTTCCTCTAAGGCTCTAGCTTGTCTGCCTAACTCTTGTCTGCCTAATGGGAGGTACTCTTGTGGCTAGTCTTTATGATAAAGAAAACTGCTTATTAGCCTTGAGAATATAGGACTGAATTGTTGGAGCTGAGGTGCTAGAGCACTTCATTTCCCTGGGGAGAAGTGCTTGCTCACCAGTGTTATTATCAGTGAATGGTGACTGACTCAACTGATGTGTTCCCTTTGAGCTCAGTTATTCCATGAGTCTGGGATGGCAGGGAATAAACTCCTTGAACTTCTGAACCTCAAATTTCCACATTGTCTCTCCTTAAAGCATCTCAGAAATAAAGTAGCCAGTAGGCATCTTTAATGTAAAATAAGAAGTGATTTGGAGAGATTTCCTTGGTGGCCCAATGGTTAGGATTCCATGCTTCCAGATCAGGGGGCACAGGTCCAACTCTTGGTCAGGGAACTAAGATCCTGCAAGTCACACAGTGCAGCCAGAAATTAAAACAAAATGGTTTGGTGAAGGTTGAACAACAAAGTTTCTTGAGCAGAATATTTGGACTGTGGCAAGGTGACTAAATATCCATGTAAGTAAAGTTGGTCTTAAATCTGAGTCAAGTTCAGCTATGGAGCTCCAGTTCTTTCCTCTAGCTTCTATTATCCTTGGTGAAGAGTAGCTTGTTCATGGTTTGAGTTTGGAAGACTAACAAGCAGTTTATAGGATTGTTTCAGCTTTAAATTAGTCCATAAACTTTTAGTTTCCACCAACCCTGAGCTCCTGAAATTATAATTCTTAATCAATCTTAGCTGTTACCATACACTGAAACTTCTCCAGACACAAGATTACAGGAACACTTGAATCTTACTTCTTAAAACACCTTCCAGGAACTCAGTTAAGGGGGATTTTTTTTTTTTTTCATTTATTCAGTCACTTATTCACTGGAAAAAAAAATAGTAATTGAGTACTTTGTATGATTCAGACTTCATTCTATATGTTGGGATTCAGAGTGACCAAAAGAATAAGATATTTGCCCTCATAGTATTTTATTGTGGAAAACAGATAAAGAAAAATAAATAAGTGAACAAAAAGCAAGTGTATATATGTTAAAATGTTTCATTTGTTCTCATTAATAATCATCTTTAACTCCTTTGGCTTTCCTCCCAACCTAAGAATTTGATGATGCAGTAGCCCACAAAGACACATTCAAACAAATGACTATTACATTCATGCATAAACCTCCCTTTCACTTCCCCTGTAAAACAATATTTTACATGAATTAAGATCAATTACTTTTTGGTTGGTTTGAACTTACATTTTTGCAAACTGAAAAAGACATTATCAGGATCTCTACTGTGTCCTCTACTTGAAACAGAGCAGGACTCTGTGGTCCTTATCCCCACAACCACTCCATGTCTTTAGCCTTCCTTTTCTGTGTGGAAAAAGTTTAGCCAAAGAATAAGATTAATCAGAGAAGTGAGAAAATGCAGAAACAAAAGAAAATAAAGGAGACCACATATTAATAGCGTGGTCATTAAGCATAGTTGAGGGCCTTTAGTTCCTTCTCAAGGGCTATATATAGTAATAATATTCTGAGCCAAATTCTGTGAGCTGTTTTATAGATACTGAACCCTCATCAAGTGGAGGAAGTTAACTCATGATGACCTGACAGCAGTCATGACATAAACCGCCAAAATTCTGAGAACTGGCTTCAGGGAAACGCGAACAATGGAACCATGGAACCGAAGATTAACTGCAAACAATCAGGATGACACTAACCAGACTGCTGATGACTAATTTCCAGATGACTGTCGAGCTGACTGTGCTGTTCTGCATGTAGCCCCCTCCCTCTGGCTATAAAAGCTGTTCCCCACTTACTGTCAATGTGGGGGAGTTGGCCTTTGGAGAGGAGTCCATCTTCCTCTTCACCCCTATTGCTGGCATCCAAAATAAAGCAAACTTTCCTTGCCTTTACTTTCCACCAAGTTTGCCCTTTAATGGCTTTTGAGTGGTGAGCAGCCAGACCCCACTTTTAGTTAAATCCTCACTTAATCAATGTCAAGAAGTATTAATTTGACAATATAAAAAGATATATTTTCTGATCTAGAATGTTATTTAGTAACTAAGTCATTTGGTTTTATTTTTGTCATGAGGAAGAAATTGACTTTTTATTTTATATCCCTTTACTTTTCACAAAGAAACAATTTATTCTTATTAGGTGGAAAGAATACTCTGTGTTTCAGCAATTTTTGAAGGAGTGTTCCTACACATTTTAAATGATTAGTTAATCCAGGGAAAAGTTGGACTCATGTGGGGAAGATCTTATTTTCGTTGCTTTTAGCTATCACATGATGAAAAATACTATAGCAGTGGTTGAGAACATTTAGGAAGAAAAAATATCTTGAAAATGACTTATTTCGTTATATGAAAAGACCCTTAGCTTTTGTAGACCTAGAGTTTTAAATAATTGTGAAACTTAAATTTGACATATATTCTACTCTTGGTAGTTTCCCTATAAGCCTGTTTGAAATAGCTAGGCTGTTATCTGCTCCTGCCACATTTCTTCTCATTGCATAATACTGCACCCCCTAGCAAAGGAGTTTCATACCCTATTACCACGCTTTCTAGTTCATTTCATTGTTCACAGCAGTGAATAACATAACTAGTGTTGCAATGCTCTTTCTCTTATAACTTTTGAGGTTTTAGTTCTTCTCTTATGTGTTTCTAAAAAAGTGTGTCATATGGACAAGCTGACCCTTGGACAAAATGGGTCTGAAGTGTAAGATTCCACCTATAGGCAGATTATTTTCAAAAAATATGCATGAAAAATTTTTTTGAGATTTGTGACAATTTAAGAAAACTCACAGGCAAATTACTCACAGACACATTACTTACAAATATTGAAAAAAATTAAAAGATATGTCATGAATATATTAAATAGTATATACAATAGTATATTGTCACCATGTTAACTTAACATATATGCAGAGTACATACATGTGAAATGTTGGGTTAGATGAAGCACAACCTGGAATCAAGACTGTGGGGAGAAATATCAATAACCTCAGATATGCAGATGACACCACCCTATGGCAGAAAGTGAAGAACTAAAGAACCTCTTGATGAAAGTGAAAGAGAATGAAAATATTGGCTTAAACTTAATATTCAAAAAACTAAGATCATGGCATTTTGTCCCATCACCTCATGGCAAATAGGTGGGGAAACAATGGAAACAGTGACAGATTTTATTTTGGGGGGTTCCAAAATCACTGCAGATGGTGACTGCAGCCATGAAATTAAAAGATGCTTGCTCCTTGGAAAAAAAGCTAAGACCAATCTAGACAGCATATTAAAAAGCAGAGACATTACTTTGCCAATAAAGGTGTATCTAGTCAAAGCTATCATTTTTCCAGTTGTCATGTATGGATGTGTGAGTTGGACCATGAAGAAAACCGAGCTCCAAAGAATTGATGCTTTTGAAATGTGGTGTTGGAAAAAAGTCTTGAGAGTCCCTTGGACTGTAAAGAGATCCAACTAGTCAATCCTAAAGATCAGTCCTGAATATTCACTGGAAGGACTGATGCTGAAGCTGAAGCTCCAATACTTTGGCAACCTGATGCGAAGAACTGACTCCTTAGAAAAGACCCTGATGCAGGGAAAGAATGAAAGCAGGAGGAGAAGGTGATGACAGAAGATGAGATGGTTGGAATTATCACTGACTGGATGGAAATGAGTTTGAGCAAGCTCCAGGAGACTTGAACTGAACTGAACTGAACTGTGGCCAGTTCGCAGAAAAACCTTGTACTTCATGTGATATATATATATATATATAATATTTAAAATGTAGTTTTATGTGGATGTAGGTTTTGTATATGAAAGACACACCTATACATTCTAATATGATTGGAGAAAAAACGACGTCATTATATGACAACTTAAAGTAAAAGAAGGTGAAGGATCTAAAGCTGGAAATTCAACGCCAGCAAAGGATGGTTTTATAAATTCAGACAGAAGTTTGGGTTTAAAAAAGATGTCTACATAACAGGACAAGTAGATTCTGCTAACCAAGATACAACAGAGAAATCCCAGAAATCATTAAAAAAATTGTTGAAGAGGAAGGATATCTGTTTGAACAGGTTTTTAATGCAGATGCATGCATGCTAAGTCACGTCTGACTTTTTGAGACACCATGGACCATAGCCTACCTGGCTCCTTTTTCCATGGGATTCTCCAGGTAAGAATAGTGGAGTGGGTTGCCATGCCCTCCTCCAGGGGATTTTCTTGACCCAAAAATTGAACCTGAATTTCTTATATCTCTTGCATTTGCAGGTGGGTTTCTTTACCACTAGCGGATAAATGTGGCTTATTCTGGGGGTGGGGGGTGGGGATGGGGAATGCCTTGAGGGACATCTATTAGTAAGGAAGAGAAGTAAGCACCACGATTTAAGGCAGCAAGGGATAGGTTAACTCTACTATTTTGTGAAAATGCAGTTGGGTTTATGATCGTGAAGGAAGCAAGATAGGAAGGAAAGATAAAAGTGGGGATGTATCAGAAGAAATCTGTTCTACAATTACTTAGCTCTCTGCTTTGGGACAATTCCTGATTGCAACAGAAAGCTAGAGTCACTGCTGTTCCTGACAGTGTTGGGGAACAGCAGAAGCAGAGATGAGAGCCAGAGAGAGGGGGAGTAACCATCACTTGAAGGAGCTGAGCAGAGTGGACCCCAGAAGTTCATGTCTGGGCCACTGTAATTTTATAGCTGACAGAGCACTCAACACGAACAGAGAAAGACTAACAGAGGCTTTCCAATAGCAACTACAATAAAAACTATGGAGTTGAAAATGAGAATGAGAAAATAGAGACCAATGAGAAAATGAGAAAATAGGTAATAAGAAAATAGAAATCAAGCATTCTTGGAGAAAGAACAATGCTCCAGGACATTTTGTTCTGACTCATTGGAAATAAGTGGATCATTTTAACACTGCATTTACACATTTGATATCCAGCTAAGACAAAGCAAAGGCCTGAACCTTAAAAGCAAGAGCCATGCCTTGATCGCATGTACCTGCTAACTGAAAATTGGCATTTTCCATCTACCTCTACAAGGATTAAATAATGAGTCATGGCAGATGCTGACCTTTAATATCCCTGAAAGGAGGCCAGGCCAGAGATCAGAAATGAGGCAACCTATACTCTGGGAAAAACTGGCAGAACAGGTCTTCAGATAGTGAAATATTTTCAGGAGAAGATTTTATGAGCCTAATTCTTGCATCTCCTCATATCTAGAAAAGCAGTAAAATCATGTACAGTGATGTCTGTGCCTCATGACTAGCAGCAACCCTCTGCAAAAATCTAGACTTGATTGCATACACTCCACCCCCCTCTCAGACCTTTCCCTATCTTTTTGGAATAGTTTCTCAGAGCTTCCTAAAATGCTGTCTCTCAAGCCATAGTCCTCATATTGCCCAAAATAAAAATGTAACTCACAACTCTCACTCCGCTTTTTTTTTTTTCTTTTCTTTTTTTTTTTTAGTAACATACCCTCTTCACTAGAGTCATATATAGACACTGCTTCTTGAGAGCAATTTCCCAGAGGTATCTGAAAGGCTGTTTCTCGACAGCCTAAAGTCCTTAGAAAGCCCCCAAATAAAACTGAACTCATAGTTTTTTTGTTTTTGTTTTTTTTTGTGTGTGTGTTTTTTTGAGTCAACACCTCTTGAGGCAGGAGTTAGAAGGGCCCCAGGCTGAACAGTTCCTCCCCTGTGCACAGAAACTCTATGACAGTAAAATTATCAAAAGAGCAAGAGGATGGATGAGACTGGGCACTCCCCAAATAAGCAATAAGAGACCAAATATTCATTATTCTCAAAGCTAAAGATACCTCCCTGACTACACATGTGCAGAAAGTTTCCTTGGAGGTCAAAAAAGGAGGGGGTGCCACCCCATAGTAAGTGATACCAACCTATCCATAGGCCTCTTCAATAGAATTTGTCTTGGCTAACTGATGCTCACTCACACAGGGGAGGACCTTGAGATAAACCAAATATGGATTCAGAACCAGGCAGAGCAAAATAATTGATAATTGATCAACAGAAACCCAGAAAAATGCCCCATAAAAGTGATTCAAACTACCACAAAGGCAAGACTCTATGAGCCCAACATTTTGTGTCTATCCACAAGTACTGTTTGTTTTACTTATTTCTGTCTCTATGTGGAAATTCACTTGTACACAATTGACAGGCCAGGGCCTTGTCATTGGCTACTGGTCTAGTGACTAGGATTCCATACTCTCTCACTGCCACAGTCTGACTTCAGTCTCTGGTTGGGAACTGAAATTCTGCTTCAAGCAGCTGCAGACTGAGGCCCCCTGAGACTGAGGCAGGAAGCGAATGGGCCCCCCACCCCACCCACAATCAGGGTAAAGCTTGATTATCAATAGGTTCATGCTCTGACAGAAACTCCAAGACAGAACTAGCAGAGCAATTAAGGGAGGAGGCTGAACTCTGCACAGACTGCTCTGGTCTGGGGGCAGGTTGGAATTTCCAGACGTGAGACAGAATGAGAGGGAAATAAAGTTTATTAGAATAGGAGATGCTGTTAGAACAGTGGGCTAGCTCAAGGGAGAACAGACGTTGAATAGGGGTCCTTAGTCCACTTGTATAATCAGGGTACAAGGAGTGAGATAGGGGTCTTGCAGGTCATTTGCTGATTGGATGAGGCATGTATACTGGGTGGGGGAAGAGTAGGGCAAATACCTTCTCCCTATGGGGTAAGAGGGGACACAGTTTATACTGTTCCATTAATAGTTACAACATGGTGGAGGGAAGGATGATAAGGGTCTGGTTTTTCTGTTCCTGCATTCCAAGACCCTCCTTGGTTTTATCTGCTGTTTCATCTTTGGGTCACCACATAGACCACATATTTCTCATTCCCAAAGTCAGGAGAACTCCTGGACCATACAACGCACAGAGAAGGCCCCTTGGAGGCCAAAGGGGAGTCCTTTCAAGGGATGTTCTACTCATGGGCTTTTGCAGCAGAATCCATCTTGGCTAAGAGATTCATACACCAAGATTCACCTTCCCATAAACATGGGAGGATCCTGAGATACAACAAATATGGACTCTGAACCAGGCAAATCATAAGGACTGGCCAAAGGAAACTCAGAAGTAATTACCCATATAAGTGATATAAACTGCCATGTGGGAGCAAGTCAGGGATTCTCTCTCAGTCTGCTCATGTGTCTGTCCTCAGGTACTGTACTCTTTTTCCTCCTCATAAATACTTTGCTTCACTACTTTTGTTAGGGGGAGCACACTGATTGAAATCGTCTACCCTGGCCAAGCACCACAGTAACCATTTGCATGAGTTGTTTTATGACAGTAGATCCTGATAAGGAATACGGAACTAATAAGCCACCACCAACCAGAAGAGTTCAGGAAAGGTCAAAAGGAGACACCGCGTGTCCGTCCACTTCCCAGAATCCCTCTCGCTAGCACCTATCTTAGCTGAGCAATGTGTATACCACCAGGAAAGACTCTGAATTAGAGTGATTGGCCAAAGACCACCTGGAAACTAATTCCATCATCATAAAACCTGAGACTCCGAGCCACGCAGCAGAACTGTTCTCCTGGGTTCTCTTACCTTACTGCTCTCCACCTAGGTTCCCTTTCCCAATAAAATCTCTTGCTCTGTCAGCAGATGTGTCTTCTTGGACAATTCATTTCTGAGTGTTAGACAAGAGACCAGTTTCAGGCGCTGGAAGGGGTCTCCCTTCCTGCAACACTTTCTGTCTTTGTGGAAATTCCTTTCTGCAAAGCTGCAGGGCTAGGGCCCTTGTCACTGACTGCTGGTCTAGTGGCTAGAATCTGGTTCTTTCACTACAGCGACCCAGCCCCTCTCTGGCTAGGAACTCAGGCCCTGTTCCAAGCTATTGCAGACCGAGGCCAGCTGAGGTCAAGACCAGAGACTCTGTCTTCTTGTTTCTTCATGTATGACATAGGCCCACTCTATAGGTGAGATGGGGACTAGAGAGAGAGGAATACCTTCTCTTCTTTTTCTGGTAAGGACTTTCCTCTGGAGAGTGAGCCTTTGTTATGGAAAAGATTCTAGAACTATTTCACAAGGATTACTCTTTCCATCTCCCTGCTAGAGACACTGGGGTTTATTGAATCTTTGAGAATTTGGTATAGTTCATAAAAGTAAAGCCAATAAAAGTGCAGGGTATCTTTAAGATGGCCCTCCTAGATGTCTCTTGGTCATGCTGGTACACTATTGGCCTCCAGCAATTTGTCATTTGTCAAAATTCTTTGAAGTGTTTCTACCAGTTTATACTCCAGGATGTTTTCTTCCAAGAGACCAGTTCTCTACTACAACTCCAGATTAGTCTGTTTATTTTAGGGTGGCAGCATTCCTTGAAAACTCAGGTCTTTAATGTGTAAGTGAGGAAAAATCATTTTTCTTCTACGCTTCTGAGTTCTTGGTTGACATTCTTTTTAATAAAAGACAAATTAATAAAAAGAAAGAAAATTTTATTATAATAAATACCTCACATATGCATGTGTGAATAAAAACTATTGCCAGTTTTATCAGTAAATAAAGAATGTTGTGTACTTAAAGCTATGGCATTACAGGCTCTCTGAAGATGAGTACTAAGGGAACACAGGATGGAAAGAGAATGCTGAAGCCACTCCCAAGAGTGTATACCCTGAGGAGATCCTGGAAGAGACAGCACAGGATACTGGCTTCAGATAACAGAGGTTCATCTCAAAGCAATGATTTCAATGACCCCAGACTTTGTATCCTCCCAAACACAGAAAAGCACTAGATTCATTAACTTGAGATGTCTCATTTTCTTTGATTAATAGTAATCTTATGATGTTCTGACTATCTGATCTTTTTTTTTTTTTTTGCAAAACTCCTATATATCCTGGCTTCCCGCCCCTACCCCCCACCTTCTTCAGAATAGTTTCTCAGCATTATCTAAAATGCTGTGTCTCCAGCTTGAAATCCTCAGAATATCCACATAATAAAATGTAACTCTCAACTTTTAGGTTGTGCATTTTTTTTCAGTCAACGCATGAGAGATATTTAAGCAAATGCATAACTCCCTGAGACAGTCAAAGCCATCACTTTAAATATTATCTTCAGCTAAAGACAAAAGAAATATATTACAGGCAGGGAGGTAAGCAATTAAGTCAGGTGAGAGGAGGAAAAGCTTGGTAAACAAAGGTTGCTAGGCAAGCAGATAAGTCTCTCAAGTGAAAAAGTTATCTCTGGTAATAGCTCTCTTCCTGGTACAGGCCCCTTTCTAATGTAAATTGTCTTTATAAATGTAGATTTTCTTTACAAAAGGATAACTTCTACTCTGTTTTCAGAGGGATCCCCCCGCCACCCCCCACTACACACTTTATCAAAAATCATCAGCTCAAAATAATCCTTATGCCAAAGAAGTATATTTTGGGATAGCATATTCTTCTACTTTTCAAATGCATCCAAGAAAAATTGTTTTTCAGACCACGCATATGTCAGAGCTGGAACTGAACTCTTAATTTTCAGATTTCATTTTCCAATTTCATTTCCAATAGAAATATGATTGATTTTTTAAAATTAACCTTGCATATGCAACATTGCTAAATTAGTTCTAATACTTTGTATTTGTTGAAGCCACTGAATTTTCTATGTATGCAAACATGTTTTCTGAAAGCAATGGGGCTTTTTCCTTAAATCTACAACTCAGTGATTTTAAAGCTGATATCTAGAGATTGGAAAGTTTTGGAGAAATCAAAGGCAAAGATGCTGAATTTAAACAGTTTTATGGTCTTATGGGGGACAAATATTGGAGGAGAGATCTCAGACTTTGAATCTCACTCTGAAAGTCTAGACCAGATTTTCTAAAAGTAGCATTGTATTCTTAATCTCAGATTGCATTATAATTATTTGTTCCCGCTTTAAGTGATTTTCATAAACAAAAGTAAATCATTATAACAATTTTCCAGTTTCTCAAATAATTGCTATCATTTAATTCACAATATTATTTAGTTAATGAGAGTCCCTTGGACTGCAAGGAGATTCAACCAGTCCATTCTGAAGGAGATCAGCCCTGGGATTTCTTTAGAAGGAACGATGCTAAAGCTGAAACTCCAGTACTTTGGCCACCTCATGCGAAGAGCTGACTCATTGGAAAAGACTTTGATGCTGGGAGGGATTGGGGGCAGGAGGAGAAAGGGACAACAGAGGATAAGATGGCTGGATGGCATCACGACTCAATGGACGTGAGTTTGAATGAACTCCGGGAGGTGGTGATGGAGAGGGAGGCCTGGTGTGCTGCGATTCATGGGGTCACAAAGAGTCGAACACGACTGAGCGACTGAACTGAACTGAACTGAATCAGTGTCAAATTGAGGTAGGAGGTAGATGTGCCATCACCCTCCCTCCCCCAGCCCATCCCTGCCCTAGAATAAGCAGCTGGAGGTTGTTGCCTGTGGACAGAAACTCCAAAATATCAATTGCAAAACAATGAAAAGAGGAGTCTGGGCCCTGCCCACAGTAAGAGATAAGAGATCAAATGTTTCTCATTTTCTAAGTCAAGGAGAAGACCCTGACTAGAAAGCTCCTCGGAGATCAAACTAGGAGTGATGTCAATTTATCCACTGGCCTAATCCATCATGGCTAAGAGATGCATCTGCACACAGGGGAGGACTCTGAGACAAACCAAACATGGACTCAGAACCAAGTAAATCACAATGACTGGTCAAAGGAAACCCTGAAGAAATACCCCATAAAAGTGATTCAAACTGTCATGTGGGCATGACTCCCTCTCTGACCCTGCCCATGTATCTATCCATACATATTCTTTTTCCTCCTAATAAACACTTTACCTGTTTCTTTACTTTCCAACTTTGTGGGAATTCTTTTTTGCACAGCTGATGGGCTAGGACCTTGTCAATGGGCCAGCGCTCTAGTGACTAGGCTTCAGCACTCTCATTTCTGAAACCCGACCTTAATCTCTGGCCAGGAAAAGAAACCCTTCTTCAATCCACTGCAGGCCAATGCCACCAGAGGTCAAAATCACAAAGCTAAAAAAATCCACTAGTGAGTATGATGCCCATTATTCAAGGGGAAGCATTCCATGGATTGCAGGCAAACAGTGCCTCACAAGCAGTGGCTCATTCTTCCTTAGGCATTTTGGGCAAGAGTGAGTTTTACAGAGGACTAGAAGGGGTAAGATGAGAACAGGACATGTTTGGCTATGGTTGCATATCTGACCTTATTTTAGAGAGATCAAGGAGCAAAGAATAATGGAGCCCAGAGCAGTCCTGGCATTTAGGATTGGATAACTGTATAGCCTGTTTCTGATCAAGTAGAGCATTTAAAGTAACATGAAAGTTTGGTTTGCTGATATTCTACCTGGATCAAGAGGAGTCCCTTTTAAGCCTAAAAATTTATGTATACACCAGGAATGTTAAAAGATAAAATCTAATGCAGAAATCAAAACAAAATTAATGAAAATGGACATAGAATATAGGAGTAAAATAGCATTCTTATAAGAAATGGACTTTACAATATCTGTGACTATTAACTAAGGTAACAAAATAGTTTTATTAGAAAATTGGATACTATATAAAAATTGACATGTATATTTTAGAACCACAGAAATCCAATAACATCTTACCTGAGGGTTTAGATAGCAGGATGGCCAGTGTGAAGAGAAGAGTAGTTTACTACCCATATAAATCAGCTATTCTGATTGAAATATGACAGGAATAAAAGAATTAAAATATAGAAAAAAGAGCACACGTGCAAGATATGATAAAGAGAAATAATTGTCTATAACACAGATATGTTTCCTGTCTAAAAACTCTTCAGACTCCAAGTTCATGAAAATAGTCAACTAAGGTTAAAATTTAAAGTCAAACAAATCAAAAAATTACAAAATTGGTTCATGACATCAAGACAAAGAAGCAAACATTTTTATAGATATATTATGGTAGGCTTACTGAAAATTAAAATAAAGAAAACTTTAAAAGATGACCAGAAAAAAAAAATAAAATAAAAACATTGTTTTAAAAAAAAGACCATATACTGGAAATTGATTTCTCAAAAGAAACAATGAAAGACACAAGCAATGGAATTCAATGAATATTCTTCTAAATAATCCATGGGATACAGAAAAAAATAAAAATTATTCAAAATAAATGATAATAAATATAAATAAAACAGTTTCTATCAGATACACTTTAAGTCATATTTAGAAAAAAAGTATATAATGTTAAACTGATGACAGACGCCAGGGATAATTTTAAGAAGCAACTCATGAGATACTTCTATACCCCAAACCTTTAGAGCCCACTAATTTTGTGATTTAATCAAGAAGAAATTTGACTTACTTGTTTGAATAATTAGAGGGTAGCCCTTATGTGATTAGAAAGACTGCCTTCACTCCTTATATAATTGATAATATATTTATCCTAGTTCATTAAAAATGTTTCCCTTCCACATATAGTATTATATGCTTTTTTTTTTTTTTTTCCTATTCCATAACGCTTTTTATGGCTATGGAGAACAATTATAGTAAAATCCTCCTTCTATTGCAAATCATTTATGAAACAGCTTAACTACTGTCATGTGTGGATTTATGGATTACAAAGTCATTCTGTGGTTTCTGTTAAACTCAGGATAGATTCGACCATATCCGATTGTTACAGTATCTCAAAGAGAAAATTGCTTTATATATTTTGCAACAGGATATCTTCATGATTTGTCAAACAACTTAAGAGTTCTGTTATTTTTATAGCATCTGCATTTAGTTATTATGTCACTCACTTTGTTCTGAATAATTCTGTTCACAATAAGACTAGAAGATATTTTGTATTCACCCTAATTTGGGGCCATATAATTTTCCTCTGTCAATATACCATAACACTCAGGCACATGCACTAAATCAAAGATGTGCACTTACTACTTGGAATATACTCATAAATTTTGAATAAAATATGTAGGAGCTCTTAATGTCAAGAACCCGAGTAGGGTATGCACATTTTCTTTGAGTACCAATAGTATTCACCTTTACTATACAATTTCAATAGCATTTTCAGAAACACTTTCCACTTGTTCTGAATTGCAATTACATGTTTTATGCCATTATTCCAAGAATTGCTAACTTCTACTCCAATGGGAAAAATTTTACCAACTATGGTACTGATTTATATTAATAGTTTTTCTCTCTAGTCTTACAACCTTTCCTTCTTTCTAAAGTTATCTAGATTAGTCCCTTTTCTGTCACCTTCTTTAATAAAGTATGCCACATAGTTACAATAGAATTACATTATTTCATCAGAGTCTGCATTACATCATAAAACCCTCCAATCTTCTGCTGAATTTTGTTTGAACTTTCATATGTTATGGTCCACTCTTATATTTATGAAATTCTCTTTGTTTAGACAAATCCATGATGTCAGGTGTTTGCTGTTATAGATAACTGAAAATTGTCTCATAGCCCAAAACATTCCCCTATGTTTCTCCTATTCGTGTGCTAAATTGCTTAAATTGTGTCCGATTCTTGGCGACCCGATGAATTGTAGACCTCCAGGCTCCTCTGTCCACGGGATTATCTAGACAAGGATACTGGAGTGGGTTGCCATGGCCTTCTCCAGGGGATCTTCCCGACCAAGTGGTCAAACCTGTGTCTCTTGTGTCTCCTGCATGGCAGGTAGTTTCTTTACCACTAGCACCACTTGGGAAATCCCTTTTACCTCTTTCCGTTCAGTTCAGTTCAGTTCAGTCACTCAGTTGTGTCCAACTCTTTGTGACCCCATGAATTGCAGCACACCAGGCCTCCCTGTCCATCACCAACTCCCAGAGTTCACTCAAACTCATGTCCATCGAGTCGGTGATGCCATCCTGCCATCTCATCCTCTGTCATCCCCTTCTCCTCCTGCCCCCAATCGCTCCCAGCATCAGGGTCTTTTCCAATGAGTCAACTCTTCACATGAGGTAGCCAAAGTACTGGACTTTCAGCTTCACCATCAGTCCTTCCAAAGAACACCCAGGACTGATCTCCTTTAGAATGGACTGGTTGAATCTCCTTGCAGTCCAAGGGACTCTCAAGAGTCTTCTCCAATACCACAGTTCAAAAGCATCAATTCTTTAGTGCTCAGCTTTCTTCACAGTCCAACTTTCACATCCATACATGACCACAGGAAAAACCATAGCCTTGTCTAGATGGACCTTTGTTGGCAAAGTAATGTCTCTGTTTTTCAATATGCTATCTAGGTTAGTCATAACTTTCCTTCCAAGGAGTAAGTGTTTTTGTTTTTGTTTTTTTTTTTTTTTTTTAAATTTCGTGGCTGCAATCACCATCTGCAATGATTTTGGAGCACAGAAAAATAAGGTCTGACACTGTTTCCCCATCTATTTCCCATGAAGTGATGGGACCAGATGCCATGATCTTAGTTTTCTGAATGCTGAGATTTAAGCCAACTTTTTCACTCTGCTCTTTCACTTAAGAGGCATTTTAGTTCCTCTTCACTTTCTGCCATAAGGGTGGTGCCATCTGCATATCTCCCATCCTCAAATGGAAAATATTTCTTTCAGTGAATAAGTTGTCTTTTCATTCTCTTTAAACAGCATCATTTGTTGGACAAAAATTTTGATTTTAATAAAGGCCAACTTATCTAATTTTTCTTTCATAAGTTTGCTTATAGTGATATAACTAAAAGTTTATTAGCAAATTTTTCCTATAGAAGTTTCATAGTTCTGAATTTTGCATTTAGTGCCTATGATCCAGGTTTAAAATCATGAGATCTGTCTCTAGTACTTTTGTTTGGTTTTGTTCTCTTTTTTTTTTTTTCCGTATGGATATCCACTTGTTCTAGTGTCATTTTTAGAAAGGATAATGGTTCTTCCATTGAATTTTTTTCTCTCTTTATAAAAATGCAACTTGATTATATTTGTGTTGATCTATTATTTCAGTTCTCTACTTTGTTTTGCTCATCAGTACTGCTATACTTGTGTCAATAACCATGCAGTCTGAATTACGGTGGTTTTATAATAAGTTCTAAAATTGGGTAACATGAGCTCTTTTATTTCAGAATTGTGTTGGCTATTCTAGGTCCTATCCTTTTCCATATCAATTTGATAATAATTTTATCAACATCTATAGAAAGTTTGCTTGGGTTTTGATAGGAATGTGTTAACTTTTTAGCTAAAATTATGAAGAATTATCACTTTAATGAAATTGTCTTCTGAGCAATAAACATGGATTATTTCTCTATTTATATATTCTTTGGCTTTTTCCTTTTGGTGTTTTATCTTTTTGCATATATATCTTGTACAGGTTTGGTTAGATTTATACTTAAGCTTTATCCTGTGGGCATATGACACAGTTTAACTTTTTTTTTTTTTTTTTTAATTTTAAATTCCAGTTATTTATTCTTGGTATATAAGAAAGCCAATGACTTTTATATATTGATCTTGTATCCTAGGAATTTGTTGCATTCTTATATTACTTCAAGGGATTGTATAATTTCTTAAAGAAAAATATTTGGGATTTCCTAGAATATATATCTTATGCCTTTTGCAAATATAGACAGTTCTATTTCCTTTTCATTCTTTATACTTTTCATTTATTTACTTCTTGTGCTAGCTAGGACTTTCAGCAAAATGCTGAATGTGCATGGTGAGAGGAAATGTGCTAACACTGTTTCCTATTCTAGGTAGACAGTGCTCATCTCTCATGACTAAAGATGAAGTTAGGTAATATTTTCTTATAAATACTACTTATCATAATAAGCAATTTCCATTACTGGTTTTCTTAGAGTTTAATGAAGAATGGTTGGTGAATTTTGTTGGCGGTGTTTATATATTTATTTGTAGGATCACATAGTTTTTCTTTAATTTTTAATGCAGGTGTAATTCATATATGATACAGTTTATTCATTTAATGTAGAATTCAATATTTTATTAATATATTCACAGAGATGTTAACTCTAGAAAACATTATTTTAATTCTAGAACATTCTTTTTACCCCCAAAAGAAATGCTTTACCCACTACTTTCTTTCTTTCAGTATTTGGTAGCCACTAATAGACATTTGAGACTAGAGATCTCTTCAAGAAAATTAGAGATACCAAGGGAATATTTCATGCAAAGATGGGCTCAATAAAGGGCAGAAATCACATAGACCTAACAGAAGAAGAAGATATTAAGAAAAGGTGGCAAGAATACACAGAAGAAATGTACAAAAAAGATCTTCATGACCAAGATAAGAACGATGGTGTGATCACTCACCTAGAGCCAGACATCATGGAATGTGAAGTCAAGTGGGCCTTAGAAAGCATTACTATGAACAAAGCTAGTGGAGGTGGTGGAACGCCAGTTGAATCATTTCAAATCCTGAAAGATGATGCTGTGAAAGTGCTGCAGTCAGTATGCCAGCAAATTAGGAAAACTTGGCAGTGGCCACAGGACTGGAAAAGGTCAGTTTTCATTCCAATCCCAAAGAAAGACAATGCCAAAGAATGCTAAAACTACTGCACAATTGCACTCATCTCACATGCTAGTAAAGCAATGCTCAAAATTCTCCAAGCCAGACTTCAGCAATATATGAATCACAAATTTCCAGATGTTCAAGCTGGTTTTCAAAAAGGCAGAGGAACCAGAGATCAAATTGCCAACATCTGCTGGATCATGGAAAAAGGAAGAGAGTTCCAGAAAAACATCTATTTTTGCTTTATTGACTATGCCAAAGCCTTTGACTGTGTGGATCACAATAAACTGTGGAAAATCCTGAAAGAGATGGGAATTCCACACCACCCAACCTGCCTCTTGAGAAACCTGTATGTAGGTCAGGAAGCAACAGTTAGAACTGGACATGGAACAACAGACTGGTTCCAAATAGGAAAAGGAGCACGTCAAGGCTGTCTATTGTCACCCTGATTATTTAACTTAAATGCAGAGTACATCATGAGGAATGCTGGGCTAAAAGAAGCACAAGCTGGAATCAAGATTGCTGGGAGAAATATCATAACCTCAGATATGCAGATGACACCACTCTTATGGCAGAAAGTGAAGAGGAACTAAAAAGCTTCTTGATGAAAGTGAAAGTGGAGAGTGAAAAAGTTGGCCTAAAGCTCAACATTCAGAAAACGAAGATCACGGCATCTGGTCCCATCATTTCATGGCAAATAGATGGGGAAACAGTGGAAACAGTGTCAGACTTTATTTTGGGGGCTCTAAAATCTTTGTGGATGGTGATTGCAGCCATGAAACCAAAAGACACTTATTCCTTGGAAGGAAAGTTATGACCAACCTAGATAGCATATTGAAAAGCAGAGACATTACTTTGCCAACAAAGGTCCATCTAGTCAAGGCTATGGTTTTTCCTGTGGTCATTATGGATGTAAAAGTTGGACTGTGAAGAAAGCTGAGCACTGAAGAATGGATGCTTTTGAACTGTGGCATTGGAGAAGACTCTTGAGAGTCCCTTGGACAGCAAGGATATCCAACCAGTCCATTCTGAAGGAGATCAGCCCTGGGATTTCTTTGGAGGGAATGATGCTAAAGCTGAAACTCCAGTACTTTGGCCACCTCATGCGAAGAGCTGACTCATTGGAAAAGACTCTGATGCTGGGAGGGATTGGGGGCAGGAGGAGAAGGGGACGACAGAGGATGAGATGGGTGGATGGCATCACCGACTCGATGGACATGATTTTGACTAAACTCCAGGAGCTGGTGATGAACAGGGAGGTCTGGTGTGCTGAGATTCATGGGGTCGCAAACAGTTGGACATGACTGAGGGACTGAACTGAACTAAACTGAACTGAATATACATTTGGCTCCTGTGGATTTGCATGTCCAAGGCATTTCATGTAAAATGAAGCCATCTAGTATACTGTCTTAGTGTTTCACTTCCATAACTTTCCTTAAAGTTTTCAAGTTTATCACCCATGAACTTTCCCTTAATTACATATGTTTTGAGAGGAGTGCTTTTCAAGATTGCTGGGGGAAATATCAACAACCTTAGATATGCAGATTATACCTCTCTAATGACAGAAAGTGAAGAGGAACTAAAGAGCCTCTTGAAGAAGGTGAAAGAGGACAGTGAAAAAGTAGGCTTAAAACTCAAAGTTGGAAAAACTAAGTTCATGACATCTGTTCCCATCATGTCGTAGCAAATAGATGGGGAAACAATGGAAACAGTGGCAGATTTTCTTTCCTTGGGCTTCAGAATCATTGTGGGTGGTGATTGCAGCCATGAAATTAAAAGACTCTTGCTCCTTTAAAGAAAAGCTGTGACAAACCTAGACAGCATGTTCAAAAGCAGAGACATACTTTGCAAACAAAGATCCATATAGTCAAAGCTATGATTTTTCCAGTTGTCATGTGCAGATGTGAAAGTTGGACCATAAGAAGGTTGAGTGCTGAAGAATTGATGCTTTCGTACTGTGGTGCTGGAGAAGATTCTTGAGAGTTCCTTGGTCAGCAAGATGATCAAACCAGTCAATCCTAAAGGAAATCAAGCCTGAATATTCATTGGAAGGACTGTTGCTGAAGCTGAGCTCCAATACTCTGCCTACCTGATATGAAGAGTAAACTCATTGTAAAAGACCTTGATGCTGGGAAAGATTTAGGACAGGAGAAGAGGGTGACAGAGTATGAGTTGGTTGAACAGTATCACCAACTCAATGGACATGAATCTGAGCAAACTCTGGGATATATTGAGGGACAGGGAAGACTGGCATGCTGCTGCCCATGGGGTTGCAAAGAGTCAGACAAAACTTAGTGACTGAAAAACATATCTATACTCATCTTGACTACTATAAATATAGTAACTAAAAAATACTAGATAGAATTATTAGTTCCCTGAACTCTTCAGACCTTGTTGATAAATTACAAGATCTTCTGGGAAAGGTAGTGATATAATTTGTACCTCAGAAAAGTTCAATTCAGTTCAGTCAGTTCAGTGGTATCTTCATTACCTCCATCATAGTTTGGAGGGAACACAGCCCCACCCATCAAAAGAAAATTGGATTAAAGATTTACTGAGAATGGCCCCACCCATCAGAACAAGGCCCAATTTCCCCCTCAATCAGTCTCTCCCATCAGGAAGCTTCTATAAGCCTCTTATGCTTATCCATCATTCAGTAGACAGAATGAAAACCATGATCACAGAAAACTAATCAAACTCATCACATGGACCATGGCGTTGTCTAGTTCAATGAAATCATGAGCTGTATTGTGTAGGGCCATCCAAGATCGAAAGGTCATGGTGGAGAGTTCTGACACAACATGGTCCACTGGAGAAGGGAATAACAAACCACTTTAGTATTCTTGCCTTGAGAATCCCATGAACAGTATAAAAATGCAAAAATATAGGATGCTGAAAGATTGTAGGTGATAGGACACCCAAATTGGTAGGTGCCCAATATGTTATTGGAGAACAATGGAGAAATAACTCCAGAAAGAATGAAGAGACAGAGCCAAAGCAAAAACAACAACCAGCTGTGGATGTGACTGGTGATGGGAGAAAAGTCTGATCCTGTAAATAAAAATACTACATAGGAACCTGGAATGTTAGGTCCATGAATCAAGGCAAATTGGAAGTGGTCAAACAGGAGATGGCAAGAGTGAACATCAACATTTTAGCAATCAGTGAACTAAAATGGACCGGAATGGGTGAATTTAACTCAGAAGACCATTATGTCTACTACTGCGAGGAAGAATCCTTTAGAAGAGATGGAGTAGCCCTCACAGTCGATAAGAGTCCCTAATGCGGTATTTGGGTGCAATTTCAAAACAACAGAATGATCTCTGTTCATTTCCAAACCATTCAATATCACAGTGGCTTCCCTGTGGCTCAGACAGTAAAGCGTCTGCCTGCAATGCGGGAGACACAGGTTCGATTCCTGGGTCGGGAAGATCCCCTGGAGAAGGAAATGGCAATCCACTCCAGCACTCTTGCCTGGAAAATCCCATAGACAGATAAGCCTGATAGGCTACAGTCCATGGGGTTGCAAAGAGTTGGACACGACTGAGCGACTTCACTTCACTTCATGCCCCGACCAGTAATACTGAAGAAGCTGAAGTTGAACGGTCCTATGAAGACCTACAAGACCTTCTAGAACTAATACCCAAAAAAGATGTCCTTTTCATTATAGGGGACTGGAATGCAAAAGTAGGAAGTCAAGAAATACCTGGAGTAACAGGCAAATTTGACCCTGGAGTACAGAATGAAGCAGGGCAAAGGCTAACAGAGTTTTGCCAAGAGAACTCACTGGTCATAGCAAACACCCTCTTGCAACAACACGAGAGAAGACTCTACACATGGACATCAGAAGAGTTGGTGAGGCATATTTTTAAGGCAGAATTATAATAAAACAGTAAATAAGTTTATTGTTTGGTTGGAATCATAGATCAGGTAAACAGAAAGGCACTGAATTTTCTTTCCTGCTTTTCTAGTGCCTAAGTAACAGTGTCTCTTTTAGGAAATCACCATCAATTTCTAAAGATTAAAATAAAAATTGAAAGCCTTCTTAGGTTAAAAATAAAAAAATCCTTCATCCATTCCAGGACACAGGTGTAGTGACCAGCTAGGAATTCCATCAGTGTGTCCCATGAATGTATAAATGTATTGTAACATGTTGCTATAGGACAACAGTTTCTGTCTCAAAAAGAGAAAAAAAAGCTATGTGACTGGAAATGTGAATTACAAGATCTTCAGTATGCACTAATCACAACTGCTTATTAAATATTCCCTATGTGAAAACTCTACTGGATTAGCACATACATTGGTATAAATAGCCAAATAATAAATAATATCCATAATAAAGCAAGATTTAAGTCTCTAAATTCTCATGTTCAAAACTAAGAAATAAAGTAGGTAAAAAGAGACTTCACCTAAAGTTAGAATTTTAGTCATATTCATTAATAAGTTATGTCAGATGTCAGTTGAGTTTCTATGTTACATATTTGAAAGAATTTCCATAAATGAATTAATTTCATTAGATTATCCTATCTGTATATGTTCTGCATATGACTCAGTTACTTAAAGCAAATAGACTGTGCTTTGTTTTTGCACCTTCAGTCCACTAGCATTAATGCTGGTGATCTCAGCAGCGTGGATTGTGATGTCAACTAATTTCAATACGTTTCCCTTCAAAGTTCGTTCCTGCTGGCCTCACAGCTCAAAATATATGGGAGGGCTTGACTTGGTGTCATTTAAGATTCTAAAATTCTTTGCATCTGAAATCCCTAAGAGGTTTTGCTTGTTTCTATCACACCATTTAAAGGCAGTCTAGAAAAGTAAACAATAGCCCCCCAAATTGCCAAGTCTGAAGGCTTCTTGTGGGTCCTTACCTCACAGAATGTCTCAGAAATATTCACCACAGTCAACCACACTCTACTTCTTAGAAAGTATTTGTCTTTTTCTTAATTTCAGGAAACTGAACCTCTTACTAATCCTTCTATTCCACAGGATAATATTTGTTTCATTTAATCCTCTTCCCTTTAAAATTAATCATTAAAGATACTTATAAAACATGTAATGTAATAACAGATATTTATTTAAAAGAATTGTTGGTTTTTATCTATATTTAAACCTGGGAGAAAATTACTGTCTCAGAGGCCAACTTTTGCTCATATCTTTTGCTTATTGCTTTAATTATTATAAACATTCAACTCAAATGTAATATAACACATAAAATATATATGTATGTATACATATATGTGTATATATATGTATGTAAAAGAGAGGTATTTAATTTTTACAAATTGGTGTTTCTTTTTAAGTAGCACTCTTAAAGAAATGAAATTTCTCTCATTTGAAACTTTTTTTTTAAGGCCCTATCTCACAAATATAATTAGTAATCCTACTTCAATGACCATAAATGTTTTGCCTGTTTTTGACTTTTATATAAAGGTATCATAAATATGAACTTTGGGGTTGGGACATGTGTTATATCTTCTTAAAATATTATGTTTATGGTATTCATTCATATTTGTTGAATGTAGCAGTAGCTTATTCATTACTGTTGTCTAGTATTTTTATGTATGAATATAATTCAGTGTATCTGCTGGTGAAAAATCAAATTTTTTCTTTCATAAATGATGTTTTGTACATAGATTTTTACATTTTGGGAGACAGCATGTAGGCATGTATTTCCACATATAACAAAATAAAAAATACTTTGCATATTTTACTGTAACAAATACACAAAATAATTTTCCAAAGTGATTGTATAAATTTACATTCTCAACATTGCATAGAAATTTCAGTTTCTACATATATTTGCCGAAATTGCTATGTTTAACCTCCTTAAATTGAGCTATATTGGTCCACACAAAATTGTTTCTTATTATGGTTTAATTTTCATATCAGTGATAATATATCAGTGAGCATCTTCTCATATTTTTTGACTATTGAGGGCTTTTTTGCAAATTTATGTACAAAAGTTTTCTCCTTATTCTATTGCACTATCTCCTTCGAATAGATGAAAGCAGCTCTTTTGCCTCTTTTCCTGTTTACCCGTTTCTGTTTGCCTCTAACCTAACTATAGGAATGCGATCACCAGGCAATTTGACCTAACTCCTGACCCATGTTCTCCTGAGTACACACCATGTCTTGTCTAAACTGTTGATTCTTTTCCTGAATAAAAAGAATAAGAATGAAGAATTAAGTAGTTATAGAATGACTAGCTCCCTTCCCCCAGTGGCTCCCTTAACAATCCTGCAGTCAGATCATTTGGGCAAGATACCATGTGGAGATGGGTGTAGACCCCATCCTTCTGATTAAAGCATCTTTTCTCTCTACGGACTCTTGCCTCTCAAATTATTAACTTCTGAGTAATGAAGAGCCAAACCTGAATTGCATAACATAGATTGTTAAAGTACAGAGAAAAGTGTTTCGGAAGAGACGTTACTTTTTCACTATTCTCTGAAAGCAATTGCATCATATTAACTCTATTTCCTACTTACGGTTTTGTTTCAGTTTATCAAATTTTGTCAGCTGCACCTAGGATTGTTTGTTGAAGCTTATTAATTATGAATTTGATTTTTAATAGCAATTTGATTTATTTAATGATTATTCAAGTTTCCTGTATCTTCTTGTATCATTATCAGTAGATTTTGGTTTTATCTGAATTCATCATTTTATTTAAACTTGCATTGTTATATTGTTCATAATACCTTTCCTTCAGTAGCTATAAGGTCAGCACTTATTTCTATTTTTTATTTTCTACATTTCTATTTATACCAATTCTCTCTTTTTCTGTTCAATTATGTTAAAATGTTATTAATTATATATGTTTTTTCCAGATAGTTTTTTGTTATAATATATATTATATATTTAGTTTCTATTTTATTAATTTCTTCTTTTATTTTTATTTTTAGCATTAATTGATTTTTAAAAAATTAACTTTAATTTTCTATGTTGCTGTCATATATGCCTGAATAGTTGAGCTTCTAATTTCTTTTTTTAATTTTTTTCTAATATATAATGCCAGAGTTTCAAACTGAGTCAGACCTATTGGGCTCTGGAATCTGCATTTTAATTAAGTATTCCCAGGAGATTCCCATAGTTCCTATTGTGACATTCAATCATAAAAATATATGCATACACACAGGTATTTATAGAATATGCATTAAAGATAGGAGAGATCAATGATTTAACTCTGCCTCTCACAGTTGGCAGTAAAGGCTTCTAGGAACCTAAGGACATTGTTCTACAGAAGCTTGGCACACCTAAAATAGTACTGAATAAACCAAACAAGGAAAGCCTATATAGAAAAGAAGTACTGATGTAGCTTTCTGATTTGCTAGACTGGAATAGACTCAAACTCATTTAAAAACATACAGTTTCTAAGACAGCCTTACCACTAAGAAAACTACCAGCCTGGACTAAAGCAGACTGAAAACACTGAAAGGCACAAAGGTTCTCTGGGGTCTCAACATGATTCTGGCAGGAAGTATGTTGTGAATGCTGTTCAAAGGGAAGTTTTGTGTGAAATTAACTTTGGTGCTAGAATAGCCTCTGATTGAATATATGTTAACTACACTAATTTTCCTCTCATTTGAATAATGCTTTTTTCATGTCCTCTTATCAATATAACTCTACTTTCCTCCCCACTGCCCTTTTTAACCTCAGGAATTCTGCTGTAGTTTTCCTAAACTCTTCAAGTTCACACTTTGTGCCATGTTCTTCCTCCATATAGTACGTTTCACTGTGATAAGCTGATAATGGACACCAAGATCAAATTCCCAAACCCTGTGAATGTTACCTTATTTGGATAAATTACATCTTTTCATATGTAATTAAATTAAGGACATTGAGATAAGGAGACTATTTGGGGATGTCTGGATGGATTCTAAATGTCATAATAAATGTCATTATAAAATAGACACACAGGGAGATTAAGCAGACAGAAGACCAGGAGGTAATGTGGAGACAGAGGCTGAGAAGTGAGTGATGCTGTCACAGGCCAAGGAAACCTAGAAATTAGAAGAGGTAAGAAATGGGTTTTGGATTTCCCCTTACCCCTCCAGACTCTCTGTCCAGATAGCAGAGCCTTGACAACATCTTGACTTTGAGATTGTGGCTTCCAAAAATGTGAGAAAACAAATTTCTCTTTCTTTAAGTCCCTAATTATGTGGTAATTTTTGTATAGCAGGCACAAGAGACTAATACATCACTATTAAAACAAGTTGATATTTCACATAATTTGTTATTTGTATCTCTTTCTCAAAATACACAATGAAATGTGGAGGTAAGAAATGAATTCTCTGATTATTTTATTTGTCTATTTTGAGAGACCCTACCTCAAAAAGTGGGCTTCCTAGGTGGTGTAGTGGTAAAGAACCTGTTTGCTAATGTAGGAGATGCAGGAGACACAGGTTTGATCTCTGGCTTAGGAAGATCCCCTGGAGTAGGAAATAGCAACCCACTCCAGTTTTTCTTGCCTGAGAAATTTCATGGACAGAGGAGCCTGATGGGCTACAGTCCATGGGGTCAGGAAGAGTCAGACACGACTGAGTGAAGAAGCACACCTAAAGAAGTACTGGACTTCCCTGGTGGCTCAGGTGGTAATTTCTGGAAGAACATCTGTTCAAGAAATTAAATATTTAACAAAACAAGTTGTTCTCAAGCTTTCCTATAAATATACCCTATTTCACCTTGCTAACATTTTTATTTTGCCAGTGAGTATAGAGAGTTATATGCAGAGTACATCATGAGAAATGCTGGACTGGAAGAAACACAAGCTGGAATCAAGATTGCTGGGGGAAATATCAATAACCTCAGATATGCAGATGACACCACCCTTATGGCAGAAAGTGAAGAGGAACTAAAAAGCCTCTTGATGAAAGTGAAAGAGGAGAGTGAAAAAGTTGGCCTAAAGCTCAACATTCAGAAAACGAAGATCATAGCATCCAGTCCCATCACTTCATGGGAAATAGATGGGGAAACAGTAGAAACAGTGTCAGACTTTATTTTTTGGGGCTCCAAAATCACTGCAGATGGTGATTGCAGCCATGAAATTAAAAGACATTTACTCCTTGGAAGGAAAGTTATGACCAACCTAGATGGTATATTCAAAAGCAGAGACATTACTTTGCCGACTAAGATCCGTCTAGTCAAGGCTATGGTTTTTCCTGTGGTCATGTATGGATGTGAGAGTTGGACTGTGAAGAAGGCTGAGTGCCGAAGAATTGATGCTTTTGAACTGTGGTGTTGGAGAAGACTCTTGAGAGTCCCTTGGACTGCAAGGAGATCCAACCAGTCCATTCTGATCAGCCCTGGGATTTCTTTAGAAGGAATGATGCTAAAGCTGAAACTCCAGGACTTTGGCCACTTCATGCAAAGAGTTGACTCATTGGAAAAGACTGTTATGCTGGGAGGGATTGGGGGCAGGAGGAGAAGGGGACGACCGAGGATGAGATGGCTGGATGGCATCACGGACTCGATGGACGTGAATCTGTGTGAACTCCAGAAGTTGCTGATGGACAGGGAGGCCTGGCGTGCTGCGATTCATGGGGTCGCAAAGAGTCGGACACGACTGAGCAAATGAACTGAACTGAACTGAACTGATAGTTGTCGGAGAAGGCAATGGCACCTCACTCCAGTACTCCTGTCTGGAAAATCCCATGGAGGAGGAGCCTGGTAGGCTGCAGTCCATGGGGTCGCTAAGAGTTGGACATGACTGAGCGACTTCACTTTCATGGATTGGAGAAGGAAATGGCAACCCACTCCAGGGTTCTTGCCTGGAGAATCTCAGGGATGGAGGAGCCTGATGGGCTGCCGAGTGTGGGGTCGCACAGAGTGGGACACGACTGAAGCGACTTAGCAGCAGCAGTAGCAGCAGCATAGAGAGTTGTATCAGAAAATAAGAATCTGATAACGACTCATTATCTTGATGCATATTTTGTCTATTTTAAGCTTTCGGGATCCTGGGGTTTTCTCTCATATTCATTCAAGTTCTACTCTAATTTTTAAGAAGTAATATTTTACATTGGGTCAGTTAACTAAAGTTGTTTATAGATTTGTCTCTATATAACTATCTGTATAATTTTCAGCTCAAGAGAAATCAGAGATAGACATGAATGACATAAATTTATTGCCATCAAAGAGCTTTTAGTCTAGCAGAAGAACAAAACTAAATAACCAAATTAGGCTATATTTTAGCATTATAATTACATTTATAGTTGCATATTTGTGAAACTGTAAATTGTATAAATACATTTATGCTACATTTATAGTAAATGTAACCACAAGATGCCACAGAGGAAAGGAAGCAAGAAACCTTTTTCTGATTGAAAGGCACAAAATGAAGCTCAAAATTATTTTCCCAAATGATGTAAAACCTGATTTCAGTCTTGAAAGATTAATGAGATTTGGACAAGTACAGTAAGATAAGGCAGGCATAAAAGTATTCTATGCAAAACAATGTGTGAAAAGCTTCAAAGATTAAAGAAAGCATGTAACATTCTGAAAATTCACCATGCTCTTGAAATATAAAGAAAATGAAGTTAATGAAGTAAGAATTTAAAAAATAATTTTTTTTTACTGCCCTTTTTAACCTCAGGAATTCTGCTGTAGTTTTCTTAAGCTCTTCAAGTTCACACTTTGTGCCATGTTCTTGTTCTCACACAAACTCTCTCCTTTGGTTTATATAGGTTTTATAGGAATTAAGACCAACTCTAGAAAATATATTGATTATACAGGACATACTTTTGGAATAACATTTTTCCTGGAAAATATAATTCCAAATAATCATTATTTAAGAAGATAAAAGATAATACTGTCTTCCTCTTATCTCTTACTGTGAAAATATACCACTAAATGCTAAATATCAGTGAAAATTTCATTGAATTATGGATCATATAACTCATTAAGCACTGCATCAGCTAGCAATTGCCAGTTACTAAAACCTCTCATGGAAGAGATTAAAGAAAGTGATTTTAGGGTAAAATCAATTTTAGGGGCTGAATGGCACAATTTCTTGGAAAACATATCAAAATAAGTTATTTATGAAAGAGAGCTCACATAACAAGAAAAAATCAAATGCAATGAGAAGAATCAAACAAATACATAAATGTTAATAATTTAGTATTACTGACTGACTTTTTGCCAAGAATTAGGTTATAGAACTGAATGCTGAAAAGTTGTTTAAAAAAAAAGAAATCAAATTTAATCTATCACATGCCCATTTACAGGAAGAACTTGTTTTATTTTAAGGACTTTTAGGTAGTGCATATTTCATAAATTGAAGAGTTGTGGCAAGTCTGAATCCACCAAATCCATGGGTATCATTTTCCCAATAGCATTTGCTCATTTTCTACCTCTGCATCATTTTTCAGTAATTCTTATAACATTTCAAATTTTTATCATTATTATATTTTTTAGTGATCTGTGATGTTTGATATTATCATTGTTAAGTGTTTTAGAGTGCCACAAACTATGCCCACATAACATGGTAAATGTAATAAAGTAAATACTATGTGTGTTCTCACCCCTTCATCCATCAGTCATTACCCTGCCTCTTTCCTTCTCTTGGGTCTCCCTATTCCCTGAAACAAAAAACATTAAAATTAAGCCAGTTGATAACTCTACAATGGCCTCTAAGTTCTGAAGTGAAAGGAAGAATCGCACATCTCTTAAATTTAAATCGAAAGCTAGAAATGATTGAGCTTAGTGAGGAAGGCTTGTCAAAAGCTGAGACAGGTAAAAATAGGTCTCATGTGTCAAGTAGTTAGCCAGCTCATAAATGCAAAGAAAAGGTTTTGAAACAAATTAAAACTGCTGCTTCAGGGAACATACATATAATAAGAAAGCAAAGAGCCTTATTGCTGATATGGAGAAAGTTTTCATGGTCTGGATAGATCTAATTAGCCACAATGTTCTTTTAAGCCAAAACCTAATCTAGAGCAAGATCCTAACTCTCTTTAATTCTGTGAATGCTTAAACAGATGAGAAAGCTGTATTTTAAAAGTTTTAAGTTAATAGAGATCAGTTCATGAACTCCTCTGTTCCATAATGTGCCATGCATCCTATAGCATAAGACCTTTGGAGTGCTTTAAAAATGGACTTCAGTCTAGGTAGCTTATAAACAATAACAATTTATTATTGGTCAGAATTCTAGGGGCTGTGAAGTCCAAGATCAAGTCAGCATGGCCATGTTTCTGGTGGAGGCCCTGTTCCTTGCTGAAAGCTACCACCATCTCCATCTTCCTGTGTCTTCACATGGCAAAAGGGGTCAAGGATCCCTCTGGAGCTACTTTTATAAACACCCTAATCCCATTCATGAGGAATCTACCTTTGAAATCTGATTACTTTCCAAAGCCTGGAATCCCATCATCCTCAGGGGTTAGGACTTCACACATAAAATTAGGGGAGACACAAATTTCCAGACCATAGCCACTCAAGAGCACAAAGATAATGTCACAAAGGAGATACTACTAATGGAAAATTTGGGGGAAATGCCTCAGTTTTATAAAGGATAGCTTTTAAAGACATGCATAGGTTCAGCAGCTCTGTTCTAGCCAAACATGTAAAAGTTTTATAAACCTTTTTATATAAAATAATTGCAAAGCTACCACATAGTCTGTAACATTTTATTTCTTACTACTAAAATTTTATTAGTAATTTGTACATAAATTTCTAAGAATTTAATGAAAAGTGGAAATGTTTTCTAATGCTAAATTGAAGTAGACTGGCTTCCAAAGACACAATACTCAAAAAATGCTGGACTGTTGTATTCTGAAGCTAGGTGGTTTATAAAAAAGCCCAGATATGGCACCATTCAATTTATGTTTTTAGAGACTTTTGAAGTTCTAGTAAATATTTTACTGACCATTTTATGTTGTTGCTGTTGTTTTTGATAAATGAAATGCATAAAGCATCAAAGAAACCAGAAAAAAATTATTATTCTACTTCAATTTTATAACTTTTCTCACATTAGGGGTATATGAGTTTATCTATAATATGCAATGCTACAGTACATCAATTCTAATAGGGTGTATTACAATATTCAGAATTCTCAAAGTGCAGAGTAATAAAAATGTCTGCACTATACCTATAATTTGAAACTTCAAAATATAAACAGGATTATATACATAATAGAAAATAATCTTTTAAAATACTCATATCTGGTGCTTTGATAAGCAAGAAAACTTTTATACTGTCAGAGGTTTTGGAGTGTATAATTAAATTTTAATATTAAAAGTGAAACACTGTTGATGCAACAGGTGAATCCACAGGACTATAGAACAACTCAGGTAAAATACTATCCTGGAGCATGAACATAATTTATTTGTATAAATACCTTGCATGGAACTCAAATGATAGTATACAATGATTTGTGAAATACTCTATTTTATATTTATTGAACCAATGATTGGATAGTCATCAATCTTAATAGCTTAACAACAAGGCTCCTGACTACTAATATTATAATTTTCAATAAATATCTTCTATATGGTGCTACACAACAACAGTATTACATCTAAAAGAAAATATAATAATCAAAATGTCTGGGAGGAATTAGGATGGATATATCTCACTCTATGGAAAGAAAAAATCCAGGCAAAGAGAAAAAGAAATAGAATATTCTTAGCACTGAGTTCAATGAGTCATAGGCAGGCTTTTTTGTTTATTAGTTGGGTATAAGAACACAAGAGAAAAACAGCCAAGTTTGTGACTTCCCAGATGGTCTGATGGTTAAGACTTCACCTTCCAATGTAGGGGTGTGGGTTTGATTCCTGGTTGGGGGGTTAAGATCCCACATGCCTCGCAGCCAAAAAACCAAAACCAAAACAAAACAACAAAAAAAGAAAGTTTAAGAGAGGTGAATTTTAATACTTTATTTCAAAACTTATGTCTACCATGTTTTCTTTTTTTCTTTTCTTTTAATCAGTCCTGAGCATCTTCTTTTAGATATGGGCAGTTATGACTTAGACATCAATTTTCTTCAAATGAATCAAGACAAGGCTGCTGCTGCTAAGTCGCTTCAGTCATGTTGGACTGTGTGGCCCCATACATGGCAGCCCACCAGACTTCCCCGTCCCTGGGATTCTCCAGGCAAGAACACTGGAGTGGGTTGCCATTTCCTTCTCCAATGCATGAAAATGGAAAGTGAAAGTGAAGTCGCTCAGTCGTGTCCAACCCTTAGTGACCCCATGGACTGCAGCCCACCAGGATCCTCGGTCCATGGGA
This sequence comes from Capricornis sumatraensis, assembly GCF_032405125.1. Classification (NCBI taxonomy): domain Eukaryota; kingdom Metazoa; phylum Chordata; class Mammalia; order Artiodactyla; family Bovidae; genus Capricornis; species Capricornis sumatraensis. The sequence continues at coordinate 119,767,018 of NC_091071.1, read as the reverse complement.
TTTTTCAGGCAAGAGTACTGGAGTGGAGTGCAAGACAGGGCTAGATAATTAATTTTTAAGACTAAATATCACACTTTAGTAATTAATGGTTTCATCTACCAAATTCCCTGCTTTCTTTCCAACTTTGGCAAGGGTCAGCTTTAAAAAATATTTCTCTCCTGAACAGTTGTGAATATCAGGCAAAAAAGGCAGATCATACTAACTGCAGCAACTGGCTGTGGGCCCTGAACAATTATTTAACCAATCAACTTTTCGATACCTCAGTGATGTTCTGTGAAACTGGGGGAAATACCTGCTTCAGACAGTTTTGAGATAATTGAATAAAACAATGCATACAAAACACATTGCCCTGAGCTTCATTTTTGGTAAATGAAGAATCAATACCTCCTCTTAGTGGAAGTATCAGATCATTTAATTTTGTGGTAAGACATTGGCCTCATCTTCACAAAGTAATCTAGAAGTTACGTGAAAATGTACAAGATAATTAGGTAGTCTTGGGACACAGTGAAGGCCAAGCGCATGACCAATTAGGGGGCAACTGCAACTGGCTTGTAGTATGAGGCTGGAGAAATATTTTGAAAGCACACAAGGGAAAGAGGAAAGAAGATGCTCATGCAGACTCTCCATGAATATGAAATTCTGCCTTGTGACAATACTGTGAAAATTTCTTTTTCCATAATCTTCTCTCTGTGACTCAGTGAGGTTTTCAAAATCCCCCAGGATGGCTACATAAGACTGAGAGTGACTTATGCAAGAGTTTCCAAGGTTTCTCAATGGAGTTGCCAAGATTCTTCATTGTTGCAACCCCATAATTTAGACAGTGGAAAGGCATGTAAGTGCTCTTCCTTTCATGCAAAGCAAAGGAACATTAAGATACAGTACTGACTTTTCCCTTCCTGGACAGGAAGTCAGGGTACATGAATTTTAATGTGGTTGTTGTTGTTGCTGTTGTTATTGCTCACAGCATGAGGAATGTCCCTATCTACATTTCTAAGTTCAAATGTCTCTAAAAGTTTCATCTAAATATGGCCTCAATAATATTAGAAAAGATCTGTGTTATTCCCCATATGCCAGATAGTAGCAATGGGTGTAGAAGGAAATGAAGTTTGAGGACAGTTAGGGAAATTGATTAAAAAAAAAAAAAAAAATGAAGACAAGATAGGAGACAGGACCCCAGGTCTGGGAACTGGTTTTGATACTAACATAATATGTTATCTAGTCCAGTGTATCCTTGGACTGTTCCATTCTTATCTGTGAAGAAGATCACTGGTGTCTGACAACCCTTCTATTGCTTTAATTCTACAATAAGAACAAGTCAACTTTGGCCCTCATTTATGAGTATGTTCTCCTCCAGCACAGGACTATTTCTTTAAGTATAGTCTGTGTGTCTGGGGTTTTTGTTAGAATGCACATTCTTGGAAACCCTAAATGTATTGCACCTGAAAGTATGATGATTCTGACATACACTGAGTTTTAGAACCACTACTTTATCAAATGAGATAGTAGGGAATCTAAAGTATGCCTCTTAACCTTTCAACATTACTAGCTCAGGTAAACAGGGAGGGAAGAGAATTGAGCAATAACAACTTTTGCTCTCCTTCTTCCAACAAGAAGCTTCCTCTAATCTTATCCTTAACCTGCATTCCTCATCTACACCTCATTTATTCCCTATAAAATCATCAGCATCATAATTATCATCATCATCACCATCACACTCACCGATTCAACAGAAATGCTGAATAGACTTTGAAGAGAGGTTACATGAATTTCCCATACTACACTACTTTCCCATACTTCCCATATTACACTACTAAAAGTTAGCAAAGTCTGGATTTGAACTTGGGTCCATCTCACCTCAACTTGTGGGCTGTTGACAATTATGTGAGGGCCCAGTCATTCACTCAAATGAACAGTTTACTGAACTTCCTACCAGAGATGCAAATGGCCAAGGGTAAAATCTAAGCCCCTGAACTTAACTGATGAAGACTCTGCTTTCCTGTCCATACTGTGCAAGAATATATGGAAGGGGTCTTGGAAAAGTAAGATTCAATTTCTGATATGGAAGATGGAAGGTTCAGTAAAATTGTGATGTATTTGTGGGTAATTTTCTACGCAGAGCTGACAGCGTATATGAAGGTCTTGAGGGATGGTGCCTTATCACATTGAAGAAACTGAAGGAAGAATCATATGGCTGGAGCATAAAAAATTATCAGGAGCATAAAATATTAAAGATAATTGTAGAGAGAAATGGGTGACATTGTATGATGTGGTAATAATTCGGGATTTTGACTTAGAAACAATGAGAACCCAACATTGGCATTGTATTTGCATTTTAAGCCAAAGTATGCTTGTCTGCACGATGCACCAAATAGCATGCTGTGTGTGCATACTAAGTAGCTTCAATCATGTCTGACTCTGCGACCCCATGGACTATAGTCTACCAGGCTCCTCTCTCAATGGGATTCTCCAGGCAAGAATACTGGAGTAGGTTGCCATGCCCTCCTCCAGAGGCTCTTCCGACCTAGGGATTGAATCTGTGTCTCTTACATCTCCTGCATTAGCAGGCAGGTCCTTTACCGCTAGAGCCACCTGGGAAGTCCAACTAGCATGCCAGCCTTACATTGTTATTATTTTAGAAACACAAGAGCACTTCTGACCATTTCATGTATTTCTAAAGGAGACAGGAAGCTTGGAGCCTTATTCATCTTTTTAAAGGAAAAAAAATTGGTGGGCACCTCAGTGGTAAGTAAATATCTTAGCACATGAGACTGTGACACTGGAACAATCAAGCCACCCCTAACATTCTCCCCACCACGTTCTGCATAAAAAGATCTGGAACAATATGCAGAAAAGCAAATAAATTTCTTTACATTTCACACAAAGCAAGCACACATATTAGTGAAGCTGCCTAGACCAAGCTTCTGGACAAATGCCTCCGAAGAAGTGAGCTTCCCTTTTCAACTTCCTTGGCTTTACCCACTGAGAAACAAGAAATTTTCCCTCTCCACAGCTTCGGATTTGGGGTGGTAAACCTTACTTTAAAATATCATATTGAACACTTGTACTTAGTAAGGTGTTTTATATAGAATGTATTTCTTCTTTCCCAATTAGAAATGAGCAATGTCATTAAGAACACACTATTTTCCCTTGCAAACACTGTGTCCAATTTCTGTCAGGAAAGAATTGCCTTTAGGAAGTTGCTACTTACAAAGTACCAAGGTTGGAAGATATGTGGGAAATACACCAGGCTTAGTTTTGTTATTGAGAGAGGCCTAGGTACTGAGACCTGAGACCCTTTGTTGTAGTACTGCAACACTTGCACTTGGACAAATGTCTCCTGGGGCAACAAAATACAAAGAAACTACAAGAGATTAAAATAACTGCATGCATGTACAGTTGGGGCAAATTCTGAACCAAAGATAAAAAAAGACCAGAAAACCCAACTGCCACTTTTGAGGAGCCTAGAGCAAAAACTGGGTACTGCACAGCCTCCCGCACCATTCACAACTTCACAAATGGGTGGGCAAACTACTTAACTACCCCTTCAATCTCACTCTTGGACACACCCCTACCCTCACCCCATAAAAAGAACAAACTTGCACCCCCCCCCCCATTAGAAAACAAGTAAGCAAGAGAACCTGTTGTTCATTCTCACTTCCCGCTGCTGCAGCAGGGGCCCCAAAAAGCCTTATCTGAATCTCTTGTCTGTCCTCTAGTCAATTTCTATTTCTTAGGGAAAGCCAAGATCTCTGGTTGGTATCACAATCAACACAGCATTGGGGATTACAACAATCTCCTCCGTCATCCTGGCTATTCCCAAAGCTGAGATTTTTCTGAATGTGATAAAGTTATGCATTCAAAATGATGACATAGGTTTGAGGATTGGCAAAACAGCTGCTACAAGAAACTTTAAGATATTTTCTGCCTCAAGTACAAGTTGAATTAATAGGAACATTAATAAGTTTGATACTGCATAACTGAATCACAGAACAGGTAATGAATTTGTAAGCAATTCCAAGAACCTTTTGTGCATAATTTAAATCTTCATGCTATGGTCTTCAGTGCATAATTATATACTTTGAGAGTGTGAAAGTAATGTATTCACTTATTAATCTGTGTTCAAAATAGTTAAAGAGATGTGAACTCTCCTTATGCTTAAAAATATATTTTGAAATCTATTTGCTGACCGAACTCTTTTTATTTGATAGTACTGTTCATGAGAATGGCCAAGTGAAGAACATGATAATAAAATGTATTTATATCTTTTAAAAGTCTTAGGGTATTTCTCCTGACATTTTTCAAAGTGAGGATTTTACATTTTCTTTGACAGTGAATCAACCAGTGCAAGCAGCAAAGCAGTTGGACTTTTACTTACTCATTGGTAAAGGTAAGAGACAATCGTCACCAGAAATGAGGTTTACGTGATGTAAACAAAGATGATTGCTTTTTGAATTAGGTAAAATTTATCCTCATAGGAATTCTCCCTGGACCTCCATGCACACGCAAGGAAGAAATGAGAATGCCCTCCTCCAAGCCTCCATTTTACACTGAAACATGTTTCTACCCTAGTAGAACAACACAGCATATCTATTTCCTATCTCATCAATTTCACTCTAATGTCTTTGTAATTCCAAGACCAAATTTTGGTCACTGTGGTTGATGCTGTCATCACATTTCTCCTTGGACTTAACACTCCCTTGGTGACTTTCTCTAGAATATAACCCATTGCTCTAAGAAAAATAAAGAGAATGAATCATTCATCAATAGAGAATGCAGTAGAGTGTATTAAAATATATTGTGGTGAGAAGATCCTGGGTTTCTGAGACAATGGAAACAAATTGTAGACAGAGCAGCACAAGATGGTTCAGTCCAGGGTTGGCATATGGGGCTTTGGGCTTGTCAAGGAAAATTATTCCCTCCAGAGTTTCCCAGCCTCGTCTTTATATACCTCCAATAAAAAAATAAAAATAAAATAAATATTGGGATAAAGAAAGGATATAGAGAGGAAAAATAAAGAAATAGAGGCATAGAAAGATCAAGAAAATAATCTACCTTATTTATCAGGGGTGAGTCCTATAATTTAAAATTAGAAAATTAATACTTTCATTTAAACCTCTCCTAACATTTTAGTCAAAGCCATTGTAACATTAATTCATCAGAAATATTCACTTAGTTGTGAGCTGAATCAAAGAGCAGCACTCTAGTCATTTAATCAGACAGAGCCAAGTTCTAACCTCAACTTTCCCATTTACCATAATTTTAAATTTACTCAGCTTGATGAACTGCCATCACCATCAGCTACCTCATCTTGAAGGATAAAACAAATATGGAGCTCATATGCTTCTTATCTGAATTAAATGTGATGCCTTCAGTAAAGATCCTCAGTTCAGTTCAGTTGCTCAGTCATGTCTGACTCTTTGCGACCTCATGAATCACAGCACGCCAGGCCTCCCTGTCCATCACCAACTCCCAGAATTCACTCAGATTCACATCCATTGAGTCAGTGATGACATCCAGCCATCTCATCCTCTGTTGTCCCCTTCTCCTCCTGCCCCCAATCCCTCCCAGCATCAAAGTCTTTTCCAATGAGTCAACTCTTCTCATGAGGTGGTCAAAGTACTGGAGCTTCAGCTTTAGCATCATTCCTTCCAAAGGAATCCCAGGGCTGATCTCCTTCAGAATGGACTGGTTGGATCTCCTTGCAGTCCAAGGGACTCTGAAGAGTCTTCTCCAACACCACAGCTCAAAAACATCAATTCTTCGGCACTCAGCCTTCTTCACAGTCCAACTCTCGCATCCATATATGACTACTGGAAAAACCATAGCCTTGACTAGACGGACCTTAGTCAGCAAAGTAATGTCTCTGCTTTTGAATATGCTATCTAGGTTGACCAGATGCCATTATCTTTGTTTTCTGAATGTTTAGGTTTAAGCCAACTTTTTCACTCCCCTCTTTCACTTCCATCAAGAGGCTTTTTAGTTCCTCTTCACTTTCTGCCATAAGGGTGGTGTCATCTGCATATCTGAGGTTATTGATATTTCTCCCGGCAATCTGGACTCCAGCTTGTGTTTCTTCCAGTCCAGCGTTTCTCATGATGTACTCTGCATATAAGTTAAATAAGCAGGGTGACAGTATACGGCCTTGACATACTCCTTTTCCTATTTGGAACCAGTCTGTTGTTCCATGTCCAGTTTAAACTGTCACCTCGCAAACAATGCAAACAAGCTAGGAGAAATTATAGGAAGTATAGGTTTGTGAATATTTTTCCAAAAAAGATCATGTTAGATGTACAGAAGTTTGAAATAGTTCATGTCTTTCAAAAACTGTAATCCCATTTTTATTGGGCAGTTAAAAATGATGAAATACCTCTGTTAACCAAAAACATTCATATCTACCTTTTTTTTTTTTTTGAGTAGGGTAATTTAAGCAAAGTGATACATGTTTTAGACTCCTTATATGCTTCTATGACCTTCCCCATATCTGATTGTATACATGGAGTGTTAATTTCCTAGTTTGATTCTCAGCAGTCAATTTTATTCCCCTTTGTTTATTGGAACATGTCCTATGGTCACCACAGGACAAAGTTATGTCAATGAAGACAACTACATTGTAAGGATAGAGCAGAGCTGAGTAATATGTGAAAATAGTACTGTAAACTTAAGGTATGAATGAAAACACTCTCTTTCCAGTCTGTCACTAAAAGCAGCAACAGTGAATGTAGAAAACATTTTTATAGCACTTATTACCAGGTGGCACTGGTGGTCAAGAACACTCCTGCCTATGCAGAATACTTGAGAGATTCAGATCCTATTCCTGAGTTGGGATGATCCACTGGAGCAGGACATGGCAACTCACTCTAGTATTCTTGTCTGGAGAATCCCATGGACAGAGGAGCCTGGTGGGCTACAATCCACAGGGTCACAAGAGTCAGACACAACTGAAGTGACGTAGATGCATTTACCAGGCACTATTTTTAGAGCGTTAGGTATGCTGACTTACTTAATTTTTACCATAAATCTTTGAGGTAGGTACTATTATTATTATCCCATTTTATACCTAAGAAAGCAAAAGTGTGGACATATTTATGAGCTTCCCAAAGACACATAGGTGGTGACAATGCCAGGATTCCAACAAATCCATGATTTTAATCACTATGCAAAAGTAGCAGTAGCACTACCATACAATTTCTACACATAAGTGTATGAGCGAGAATGAACTTAGTCTCTATGACTGATCGTCACTAAAAAGAAGCAGGCTGGGCTGCTCTGCACAGGTGTGCTGTGTCTGGCACACTGCTGCTTCAAGCCTTAAGATCTGGTAGGAAGTTGTGTTTTCAGGAAGAAACATCACTTTTTTTTTTTTTTTTTTTTTTTTAATATTCACAAAGGTCCTTTACAGGTTATAGTGTCCCAGGGAGCAGGGATCTATGGAGAGTAGCTTTAAATCTTTGGATGGGCATGGGATATCCTGCTAAGGCTACTGCTAAGTCACTTCAGTCGTGTCCAACTCTGTGACCCCACGAACATCCCCCAAACTTAAGGACAAACTCAAGAGTGTCAGGAGAACACTGAAAGGACAAGGGAGTTCTGATGATCAGGCTACAATAATCTGTGAATCATTCATATTTGTAACTGATAGTAATTGTAGCTATGAAATATCATGAGTTTATAATAATATGAAGAATGCAAATATGTGAAGTACATAAAAGTAGTTACCATATAAAAGTGGTTGAATATTATACAGACATAAACACAAATACTTAACAATTGAGAATACTAGACTGGTGATCATTTTTCTTTTCCTCTTAGGATTATGTATATGTGTGTATGTGCAATTAGAGAGAAACACACATGATAAGCTGTAAATTAACCAATTCATCTCAAAGCCTAGGATCTACAAGCAGCAGTCATAACACAAAATAAGAAGGTTCAAAGAGGATGGAGAAGATGATCATCTCTGGCCTTTCCTTAGAGGTCCTGTGGTTAAGACTCCATGTGTCCTCTGAAAGGGGCATGGGTCTGATCCCTGGTCAGGGAACTAAGATCCCACATGACATATGGTACATGCAAAAACAAACAAAAAGATGATCACCATCAATAGTGATGTACCAAGAATGTTTAACAGTGAATTCCAAAATGAATTTCTCAATCTTTTCTTAAATGAGAGTTGTGCACGAAGATTCAAACACTCATCTCATAGTAGAAGACACACCTATAAGATCATACCCTTTATATTGAAAAGCTTTCTAATATTTTCAATTACATGAACCGTAAGTTCATATATCACAATATACGATAACACCATGGTGAACAAGTAATTAAATTATGGTAAACATTCCAAGATTCAAAAGCTACATTCTGTATGGAATGTCTGACTAAAATTCACTTTATATATCAAAGACCTAATTATAAACAATCAATGGTTTGACTCTGAACCATGTTTCACTGCACACTGCCAAACCCACTATGGGCTCCAAAATCACTGGGAATGGTGATTGCAGTCATGAAATTCACTTCAGTTCAGTTCAGTCACTCAGTCGTGTCCGACTCTTTGTGACCTCATGAATCGCAGCACACCAGGCCTCCCTGTCCATCACCAACTCCTGGAGTCTACTCAAACCCATGTCCATTGAGTCAGTGATGCAATCCAATGATCTCATCCTCTGTTGCCCCCTTCTCCTCCTGCCCTCAATCTTTCCCAGCATCAGGGCCTTTTCTAATGAGTCAAATCTTCATACCAGGTGGCCAAAGTATTGGAGTTTCAGTTTCAACATCACTCCTTCCAACGAACACCCAGGACTGATCTCCTTTAGGATAGACTGGTTGGATCTCCTTGCAGTCCAAGGGACTCTCAAGAGTCTTCTCCAACAGCACAGTTCAAAAGCATCAATTCTTCTGTGTTCAGTTTTCTTTATAGTCCAACTCTCACATCCATACATGACCACTGGAAAAACCATAGCCTTGACTCGATGGACCTTTGTGGACAAAGAAATGTCTCTGCTTTTTAATATGCTGTCTAGGTGGTCATAACTTTTCTTCCAAGAAGTGTCTTTTAATTTCATGGCTGCAGTCACCATCTGCAGTGATTTTGGAGCCCAGAAATATAGTCAGCCACTGTTTCCACTGTTTCCCCATCTATTTGCCATGAAGTGATGGCACTGGATGCCATGATCTTAGTTTTTTAAATGTTGAGCTTTAAGCCAACTATTTCACTCTCCTATTTCACTTTCATCAAAAGGCTCTTTAGTTCTTTTTCACTTTTCTACTCATGAAATTGGATGACAATTACCTATTGGCAAGAAAGTTATGACAAACCTAGACAGTGTGTTAAAAGCAAAGATATCACTTGCTGACAAAGGTCTATATAGTCAATGCTATGGTCTTTCCAGTGGTACTGTGAGAGCTGGACAATAAAGAAGGAAGAGCACTTTAAGAATTGATGTTTTCAAACTGTAGTGCTGGAGAACACTCTTGAGAGTCCCTTGGAGATCAAACCAGTCAATCCTAAAGGAAATCAACCCTGAATACTCTTTGGAAGTACTGGTGCTGAACCTGAAACTCCAATACTTTGGCCATCTGATGCAAACAGCTGACTCATTGGAAAAAACCCTGATACTGGGAAAATTGAAGGCAGAAGGAGAAGAGGGTGACAGAAGACGAGATGGTTGGATGGCATCAGTGATTCAATGGACTTAAACTTGGGCAAATTCTGGGAGATGGTGAGGGACAGGGAAGTCTGGTATGCTGCTGTCCATGGGGCTGCAAAGAGCTGGACAGAACTTAGTGACTGAACAACAACACAATCCAGAATCTGTGCTAATCTGACAATTTACTAATTTTTCTTTTGATATAGAAAGATTATTATAATTCTAAAAATATATGGAAATGACTACCTGTTATTATGACTCTAGACTTGAAAATAAAAACTACAAGAATAATGTTGAAGTTAGAAATTATGAATAAAAGGTTTAAATCTCAGGAGTTAGCAACTTTTATTAGTTTAACTGAAAGTGCATTCAGTTCAGTTCAGTTCAGTTCAGTTCATTTCAGTTGCTCAGTCATGTCCGACTCTTTGCGACCCCATGAATCACAGCATGCCAGGCCTCCCTGTCCATTACCATCTCCCAGAGTTCACTCAGACTCACATCCATCAAGTCGGTGATGCCATCCAGCCATCTCATCTTCTGTTGTCCCCTTCTCCTCCTGCCCCCAATCCCTCCCAGCATCAGGGTCTTTTCCAATCAGTCAACTTTTCGCATGAGGTGGCCAAAGTATTGGAGTTTCAGCTTTAGCATCAGTCCTTCCAATAAATACCCAGGACTGATCTCCTTTAGGAGGGACTGGTTGGATCTCCTTGCAGTCCAAGGGACTCTCAAGAGTCTTCTCCAACACCACAGTTCAAAAGTATCAATTCTTCAGCACTCAGCCTTCTTCACAGTCCAACTCTCACATCCATACATGACCATAGGAAAAACCATAGCCTTGACTAGGGACCTTTGTTGGCAAAGTAATGTCTCTGCTTTTCAATATGCTATCTAGTTTGGTCATAACTTCCCTTCCAAGGAGTAAGCATCTTAATTTCATGGCTGCAATCACCATCTGCAGTGATTTTGGAGCCCCAGAAAATAAAGTCTGACACTGTTTCCACTGTTTCCCCATCTATTTCCCATGAAGTGATGGGACCAGATGCCATGATCTTAGTTTTCTGAATGTTGAGCTTTAAGCCAACTTTTTCACTCTCCTCTTGCACTTTTATCAAGAGGCTTTTTAGTTCCTCTTCACTTTCTGCCATAAGGGTGGTGTCACCTACACATCTGAGGTGATTGATATTTTTCTCGGCAATCTTGATTCCAGCTTGTGCTTCTTCCAGCCCAGCATTTCTCATGATGTACTGTGCATATAAGTTAAATAAGCAGGGTGACAATATACAGCCTTGATGTATTCCTTTTCTTATTTGGAACCAGTCTGTTCCATGCATTAACAAGGTTTTATCTTACAATTTTGTTTGTCTATTTAAAGGTAATAAGGCATTTTATTTAATTACTCTGGTTAGAAAAATTTGGTTAAATATGTGTATAATAACCTTTTAAATTCAAAGAATAAGTTTCATTATTTTCAATACATTCATTTTTTTTTTGATAAATTTACCATAAAAGATATTTGGATTTTGACTATTTAATAAATGAATTTTATTGTTGTTATTGTTTAGTTGCTAAGCTGTGTCCAACTCTTTTGTGACCCTATGGACTGTAGCTTGCCAGTCTCCTCTGTCCATGGGATTTTTCAGGCAAGAATATTAGAGTGGGTTACCATTTTTTTCTCCAGAGGATCTTACCCACCCAGGGATTAAACGTGCAGTTTCTGCCATGTCTCCTGCCTTGCAGGCAGATTCTTTACTTCTGAGCCACCTAGTAATTTTAATAATTGAATACATGTTATATTATTAGTGTTTCAATATAAAGATGAATATTGGCCATAAAATAGATTTATGAAGGAAGTAAACCAAATGCACACAGTGTGACTGTTTCTTCACACACAAAATCCCTCAGAAGATAAAGACTCTGAACAACTGAAGAAAAAGAAAAGCTTCCAAGTGGTTAAGTTACGGATTTGATGTAAATGTTGAATAAGGGTTAAGTGGAGAAGCAACAAGAAGGTGGCCAGGGGGTTAGAGATATAAAGTTAAAAGATTTATTTTGGGGGGAGATAAGCCTGAAACATGCAAGGAGTAAAAAACTCAGGAACAAATGTAGATAAAGTGGTCCAGAAGGGCATCTCTAAGTATCAATTTATTTCTTTTTCCCTTTTTAAATTTTATCATTTTATTTTTGTCAATTCAGTCTTTTAAATACATTGAAGGTGAAATAGGAATTGAATTATTAAAAAGATAATATGTAATAGGCAGAGATAATCTGTATCAGAAGACAGTGAGAGAGACCAATTTGAAAATTGATGCAGTAATTGCCATATAAAACTGAATGACTGAGCTTAGGTGGTGAAATGGGACCCCTTCCTTCCCCTCTTCCCCAGCCCAGGGACAGAAAACTATGAACACCATTCCAGAAAAGCCTTGGCAACTCTCTATGTGTGGGGAGGGAACGGGCAGACAAAAACTGCCCTTAGATTTGGAGCCTGGGAAATAGCTATCCAGAGGTCCATTCATTTCCGAAGCAGAAAGTGCCCTATTATTCCTCAGAAAGATTTATCTTTGCAGCTTGGGACTCACAATAGTACATATTTAAAGGCACACAAACATGTCCCTGTCACTTCCATTGTGAACCACCCTGGGAATTTCAGGTACCCCATAATAAAGTCAATACCCCAGTAAAATAAATGTCTCGCTTTAATCTTCCACTCCACAAGGAGATGTTTATTATGTCAGAGAAAAACATTTTTACTTTGGGTCTGTGAGCTCATGTTGTGGACGATCGTTTCCCAGGGTGCTTGAGTGTGACGAACTATAACTCTGAAAACTGTGACATTTTAACAAGAAACAGCCCAGCAATTGTTTGCCTTAGAACAAATCTCCTGCATGTGGAGCTCAATTCTTAAAGACATGGGAGTTTCAGGAAGGTCTGGGGCCCTGATGACATGGAGCCAAATAGGAGACAAAATTAATTTTAAAAGCATTAAAAAATGTTATTGTGGTAAAACAATTATCAGGAGGTCTACCCTCATATTTTTAAAGCTAATTTTTTGGAGTATACTTGCTTGGCAATGTTGTATTAATTTTTACTATACAGCAAAATGAATCATACATATACGTATATCACCTCCCTTTTGGACTTCCTTTTCGTTAAGGTCACCACAGAGTATTGAGTAGAGTTCCCTGTGCTATACAATAGGTTCTCATTAGTTATCTATTTTATACATAGTATCAATAGTATATATGTGTCAATTGCAATTTCTTCATTTATTCCATTCTCCCTTTCCCCCTTGGTATCCTTATATTTGTTTTCTTTGCCCATGCTTCTATTTCTGCTTTGCAAATAAAGTGATCTATACCATTTTTCTAGATTCCACATATACATATTAATATATGACGTTTGCTTTTCTCTTTCTGACTTACTTCACTCTGTATGACACTCTCTAGGTCCATTCACTTCTCAACAAATGGCCCTTCTTTATTTTTGTAGCTGAGTAATATTCCATTGTATATACGCACCTCATCTTCTTTATCCATTCCTCTGTTGATGGACATTTAGGTTGCTTCCATGTCCTGGCTATTAATAATAAAGCTGCAGTGAACATTGGGGTCCATGTATCTTTTTGAATTATGGTGTTCTTGGTACCTTCCCAGTAGTGGGATTGCAAGATCATACGGTAGTTCTATTTTTAGTTTTTGAAGGAACTTCCATGCAGTTTTCCATAATGACTGCATCTACCCTCTTGTAGTTTTAAGTACACAATGCATTATTATTGGCTGATGGTACAATACACAGCAGATGTCTAGAATTTATTCACATTGCTTAACTAATGTCTTATGCCCAGTGATTAATAATTCCCAATTTCTCTCTCCCCCAAGGTGGCTTAGATGGTAAAGAATCTGCCTACAATGCAGGAGACTTGGGTTTGACCCTTGAATCAGAAAGCTCCCCTCAGAAGAGAATGGCAACTCACTCCTGTATTCTTACCTGGGGAATTCCATGGACAGAGGAGCCTGGTGGGCTACAATTCATGGGGTCACAAAAGAGTTGGACATGACTGAGAGACTAATACACAAGCCCCTGGAAACAACTACCATGTTCTTTGAGTCTATGGATTTGACTCTTTTAGATATCTCACATGAGTGGAATCATGCAATTTTTTTCTTACTGATACTAGCTTATTTCACTTAGCATAACATCAAAGTACATCCATGTTGTTAAATACTGCAGACTTTCCTCCTGTTTATATAAGCTGAAGAGTATTTAATTATATGTATATACAACAAATCAAAACCATAATGATTTACCCTACACTTGTCAAGAAGGCTATTATCAAAAAGAAAAAAGAAGACAGGCTTTTACAAGAATGGGACTTCCCAGGTGTCTCAGTGGTAAAGAATCCAGCTGCCAATGCAGGAGACATAGGAAAGATGTGGGTTCAGTCACTGGGTCAGGAAGGGCCCCTGGAGAAGGAAATGGCAACCCACTCCAGTATTCTTGCCTAGGTAATACCATGGACAGAGGAGCCGAGCAGGCCACAGTCCACGGGGTTACAAACAGCACAACTGTAAACCCAAGATCTGGTCAAAGTGTGCGCCTTTCTTGCTTGCACATTTATAAGAATGTGGATAAACCAAATACCTTTCATACTCTTATATGAATGCAAAACAGTGTAGCAGTTACGGAAAACTGTGTGGCAGTTCCTCAAAAAATTAAAACTAGAACAATTATATGATCCAGCAGTCCCCTTTCTGAGAAAGAAAAAGCTTTGAAATTAGGATCTTGAGATAATAGCACTCCTACATCCATTCAGCACTATTCACAATAGCCAAGATGTAGAAACAGCCGAAATGTCTATCAAGAGCTAAAATAAATTTAAAATTGGCCTTATCTCATGCTACATCAATGGCTCAAAGGATAGACTTCTTTTTTTTTTTTTTAATTGTTGTTGTTGTTCTTACTCCAAGTTTCCTTTATACCCCAGTCTTTCAGTCAAATTCTATCATCCTTTCAAGCATAAGTTATAACTTACGGTGCTCAGCTTAAAGTGCATTCTGTTTTGAGCTTAAAGTGTTAAAAATAATGATAATTTTAGCAAATACTCACCAGCATGTGAAAATATGAGAGCTTCCTGTATAAATATAAATTTATATTGAAAAAAATTGAAGATATGGTGACATTTTTGAGTTCCTTCCTGAAAACAATGGCTGACAGTGAATAGTGACCACCATTTGGAGACATAGCATAAGCGAGGAATCCAGTTCCAGGCTAGAATGCTCTCTGTGATTGTTCAAACCTGATCAGGGTGATTACAAGGCTTTACCAGGTGAGCCTCATGAGGGACATGGTACATAAACACCACTGCAGTTTTCTGAAGGAAGTCATGGCCAAGGATTCAGGTTCCTCTCTTTCCATGCTGGTCACCCTAATATGCATATCAGTATCTCCAGTACAGTCACTTCCACGTAGAAATTGCCCCTGGAGTCTCAGCTGAAGCAACTCTCTCTACTTTTAAAAACTTGTAGTGCTTTTCTTAAAGCCTTTCTCCTTCTCACTGTCCTTCTATCATGAGTCCAAAAAAACATATGAGCTTCTTGCTTAGCATTCTTTGAAATGAGACCTTAGCCCAGTGCTATTCTATACAAGGAAATGGAGCACTTAGAAGTCAGCACCTCTGATTTTGACATTTCCTTGCACTGTTCCTTTTCTTTTTTTAAAAACTACACGATGGAGTATTACTCAGCCGTTAAAAAGAATTCATTTGAATCAGTTCTGATGAGATGGATGAAACTGGAGCCGATTATACAGAGTGAAGTAAGCCAGAAAGAAAAACACCAATACAGTATACTAACACATATATATGGAATTTAGAAAGATGGCAATGACGACCCTGTATGCAAGACAGGAAAAAAGACACAGCTGTGTATAACGGACTTTTGGACTCAGAGAGAGAGGGAGAGGGCGGGATGATTGGGGAGAATGGCATTCTATCATGTATACTATCATGTAAGAATTGAATCGCCAGTCTATGTCTGACGCAGGATACAGCATGATTGGGGCTGGTGCATGGGGATCACCCACAGAGATGTTATGGGGAGGGAGGTGGGAGGGGGTTTCATGTTTGGGAACACATGTAAGAATTAAAGATTTTAAAATTTAATAAAAAAAAAATAAAATAAAATAAAATAAAATAAAAATGCACAACATGAAAAAAAAAATAAAAAAAAATAAAAAAATAAAAAAAAATAAAAACTGTGGACCATTTTTAAAGCCTTCATTGAATTTGTTACATTATTACTTCTGTTGTTTGTGTTCTGCATTTTTGGTCATGAGGCATGTGGGATCGTACTCCCTGACCAGGGGTCAAACATGCACCTGCTGCATTGCAAGGGGAAGTCTTAACTACTGCACCACCAGGGAGTCCCACTCCCACTGTGGAATGAGTGACAGCTTGCTATTGCTTTTAGTTTGATTCTTTGTTCTAACTACACCTACACCTGATGGAGCAACAACAGATACCAGGTCTGGGGAGTCTTATTTTCCAGCTAATCGCCCATTAACACCATATGCCTCTTGTAAGTTATTTGAATTCCTCTTTCCAGGCATAGGCTCATTCCCATTTCAACCAATAATCCTTGGCCACACAGCCTGATGAGCTCTTCTAAAATTGCATAGCGTATTGTTTAATTCATATGTCCATGCACAAGAAGGGCATCATCACATGGAAGCTTGAAACATGTGGTAGTACAAGCCTCACTTTAGATCTATCAAATTGCAGTCTGAATTGTGCAGGATCCCTGGTAGTTTGTATATGCATGAAAATTTTAAAACCTGTGGCTCAGAAGATCATTCTGCATCATATGAATTAACATTGTATGTGCTTAGCTATTTTGTATTAATATAGGATATCTTATGAACTAGACTTCAAACATCTCAATAGTCGAGATTGTGTCCTGGGATATTTATTTGGTGTACTTTGCTAGATGAACTAGTAAAAGCTGATGGACATAGACATTAAATACAAAAGTGTGTTAGTTGCTCAGTCACGTCCAACTCTTTGCATCACTATCGGCTGTCAATAGGCTCCTCTGTCCGTGGAATTCTTCAGGCAAGCTTGCTAAAGTGGGTAGCCATTCCCTTCTCCAGGAGATCTTCACAACCCAGGGATCAAACCCAGGTCTCCTGCATCACAGGCAGATTCTTTACCGTCTGAGTCACCAGAGAAGCCCCCAAAGCAAGCTTGTCTCCTTTGAGCTGGAGTTGAACCAGGGACCTAAGGATTAAATATAAATCCTTCATCCAAAGCAAATTTGCTCATTGCTTGGCATCTGCCTTCCTAGAACCTATACCACTTATAAAGATACAAGGTGGACAATTGACAGCTGAGTGTGGCAAGAGCCCCAAATTTATCTCATTCATGCTGACCTGCTCCCTTTTGGTTTGTATTTAGCCATAAGCTTATCCTGTGATTCCAGCTTTAACTATTGGACTTGATGTTTTATTTATTTTTTTAATAATAATTTTTTATTCTTTTTTAATATTTATTTATTTATTTTTTAATTTTTTTTTTAATTTTAAAATCTTTAATTCTTACATGTGTTCCCAAACATGAACCCCCCTCCCACCTCCCTCCCCATAACATCTCAGTGGGTCATCCCCATGCACCAACCCCAAGCATGCTGTATCCTGCATCAGACATAGACTGGTGATTCAATTCTTACATGATAGTATACATGATAGAATGCCATTCTCCAAAATCATCCCACCCTCTCCCTCTCCCTCTGAGTCCAAAAGTCCGTTATACACAGCTGTGTCTTTTTTCCTGTCTTGCATACAGGGTCATCATTGCCATCTTTCTAAATTCCATATATATGTGTTAGTATACTGTATTGGTGTTTTTCTTTCTGGCTTACTTCACTCTGTATAATCGGCTCCAGTTTCATCCATCTCATCAGAACTGATTCAAATGAATTCTTTTTAAGGGCTGAGTAATACTCCATTGTGTATATGTACCACAGCTTTCTTATCCATTCATCTGCTGATGGACATCTAGGTTGTTTCCATGTCCTGGCTATTATAAACAGTGCTGCGATGAACATTAGGGTACATATGTCTCTTTCAATTCTGGTTTCCTCGGTGTGTATGCCCAGCAGTGGGATTGCTGGGTCATAAGGTAGTTCTATTTGCAATTTTTTAAGGAATCTCCACCATGTTCATGGATCGGAAGAATCAATATAGTGAAAATGAGTATACTACCCAAAGCAATTTACAAATTCAATGCAATCCCTATCAAGCTACCAGCCATATTTTTCACAGAACTAGAACAAATAATTTCAAGATTTGTATGGAAATACAAAAAACCTCGAATTGCCGAAGCAATCTTGAGAAAGAAGAATGGAACTGGAGGAATCAACTTGCCTGACTTCAGGCTCTACTACAAAGCCACAGTCATCAAAACAGTATGGTACTGGCACAAAGACAGACATATAGATCAATGGAACAAAATAGAAAGCCCAGAGATAAATCCACACAGATATGGACACCTTATCTTTGATAAAGGAGGCAAGAATGTACAATGGAGTAAAGACAATCTCTTTAACAAGTGGTGCTGGGAAAACTGGCCAACCACTTGTAAAAGAATGAAACTAGATCACTTTCTAACACCGCACACAAAAATAAACTCAAAATGGATTAAAGATCTAAATGTAAGACCAGAAACTATAAAACTCCTAGAGGAGAACATAGGCAAAACACTCTCAGACATAAATCACAGCAGGATCCTCTATGATCCACCTCCCAGAATACTGGAAATAAAAGCAAAAATAAACAAATGGGATCTAATTAAAATTAAAAGCTTCTGCACAACAAAGGAAACTATAAGCAAGGTGAAAAGACAGCCTTCTGAATGGGAGAAAATAATAGCAAATGAAGCAACTGACAAACAGCTAATCTCAAAAATATACAAGCAACTTATGCAGCTCAATTCCAGAAAAATAAATGACCCAATCAAAAAATGGGCCAAAGAACTAAATAGACATTTCTCCAAAGAAGACATACAGATGGCTAAAAAACAATGAAAAGATGCTCAACATCACTCATTATCAGATAAATGCAAATCAAAACCACAATGAGGTACCACTTCACACCAGTCAGAATGGCTGCGATCCAAAAATCTGCAAGCAATAAATGCTGGAGAGGGTGTGGAGAAAAGGGAACCCTCCTACACTGTGGGTGGGAATGCAAACTAGTACAGCCACTATGGAAAACAGTGTGGACTTGATGTTTTAAATTCTTTTTTTTTTTTCTTATTTTGACCCAAAGCATTTGTAAACTTTCTGACCTCCCCAACTCCTGTCTGCCTGTGGTAGGATCTCTTACTATTCTTCCATTAGGATTGATACCCTAACATGGGCTCTCTTGGGCTGGCATTTCAGTATTTTTAAAATTTGTTGTTAATCCTAAGAAGTGTGTCTTATTTTTTCCAAATAACAAAATAAGAATAAATTAAACATTATGTATGTTTAGTTTTTTACAATTGAACTAGTCCAGAGGTTAGCAAACTATGGCCTATGGGACAGTGGTCTGTTTTTGTAAGTAGACTTTTATTTGGAATAGGCAACAGTTATTCATTTACATGTCTATTATCTATGGCTGCTTTGGCACTATCAAGAGAGAATTGGCTAGATGGGACACAGACAAATGTGGCCCTCAAAGCCTAAAATATTACAATCAATTGGCTGTTTAAGAAAACGTTACCAACTCTTGAATTAATCAATTTGTAAAAAACAGTCAACAACCAAACAGTATTTTTGACAACAGGCAGACAAATGACTGCTTGATTTATTTATTTATTTATTTTTCATTTTTTAGCATGCCCTGTGTACTTAGCATCAATGACACTGAAAGAAAGGAAAATAGAGAAACTGGGATTTCAAAGGAAGCAAAAAGGTCACCTCATATTTCTTTATCCATGATAGACAGCCTATCATTCCCATGACTAATGAATGTGTTTTGAGCTCTTGAGTTCTCAATTATTTTCCACGTTGCAACAATCTTTTTTTTAGGTATTAGTCCATATATATCTTCAGAAAAGTTGTAGAATCTTTGTTTATTTATTTATTCACCAGGTTATTCAACTAGGAAGTGCCACGACTCTGATATATCCATCGTGCTATGCCATGTTCTGTCAAAATCAAAGTTACAAATGTGAGAACTCAGTCTTAAAAATCTATACCATCTCTATCGGATTTGGTAAGCAATTGGGCTGCAAAAGATCCATCTTCTTTGGATGGATTAAACTAACCTGGTTGATACATGTCTATTTTCTGTGTAGTTATTCAATTACAGGTTATCAGGCTGGTAGAAAACCATGATTCCAGATTGTTTAGGCTTCAGTCAATCATATACAAATAGTTTAACTCCATTGATAGAATCTGGACATGGTCTCCATGGAATAGCACAGGACATACACCAATGACAAGACAGTTAGAAATGAGAGGCTATAAAGGCATGTTTCCTGCCAAATAAAGAGTGGAGACGT
Organism: Capricornis sumatraensis; assembly: GCF_032405125.1. Classification (NCBI taxonomy): domain Eukaryota; kingdom Metazoa; phylum Chordata; class Mammalia; order Artiodactyla; family Bovidae; genus Capricornis; species Capricornis sumatraensis. The sequence continues at coordinate 119,746,831 of NC_091071.1, read as the reverse complement.
GGTCCCTAGTCTCACAAGATGCCTCCCCACCATCAGCAAACAAGACTGCCAGTTTGTGCTTTTATTTGGTTCTCCTCCTCTTGACACGACTGAAGCGACTAAGCAGCAAGCAGCAGCATACGACTCATGTTTTAACCCATGCGGTTCATAATTCTGAGTTAGGTTGGAAGGTGCTTCGTGGTTTTCTTCCAGGTCGTCAGAGAACTTGTTCTAGAGGAAACTAATTCCACATAGGAAATCCTACTCTACGAGGCTGTTGCCCCATGAGGGAGAGGTACTGGAGGATGCGACCCCTCATGAGGAGGGGGAAAAATAACAAGGAACACTGAACACTCAATGTGAAGTAAGGACCTTTCAGGAATTGAATCCTCCTGACTTGGCTGTGCCAGCTGCTGCCAGATAAATCACAGATAGACCACCTGGCAGAGTTCTGCTTAGATTTCTGGGCCATAAAATTGGGAGCAGAAATAAAATGGCAATTTAAGCCAGTAAGTTATGAGGCAGGGAGTGGCACACCAAAGATCAATCAGAATTGGTGGGTGAACATCTACTGTGGTCAGGAAAGTATGAACTGGGAAGTAGATGACGAGGCGGACCATTAACGATGCTAAGTATAGTGGAGAGGAAGAGGCAATTGATATTAAACGATGACAAGGTGTCCAAAAGCAAATTAATAGGAAACAGAGAAAAATCATATAGGTGGGAGATCCTGACTCCACGGGGCTTAAATCTTTTAGATGGAGATGGATAAACTGATATAAGTAAGTGTTACTGGCATATTGTTGACAATCTGGCCAGAATAGAGTGAAATCCAAAACAGAGAAATATTATATTGAGGGTGTGGGGGGCCATGAGAGATTTTTCAAAAGTAGATGCCATTTGGGGTAAAACAGATGGAATGAAGCTTCAGTGGTATGGATGAAAAATTAAAGCTTGTTAGGAAAAAAAATTGAGGTCAGCTTGAGAGGGAGATTTTATCAATGCTGGGAGGAATACGGAAAACAAAGAATCAGAGTCGTGGGATAGTCAGACATAAGGCAAATCTTCCTGCGACTTCTCTGGTGGTCCTGTGGCTAGCACACCCACACTCCCAATGTGGGGGGCCTAACTTTGATTCCTGGTGGGGGAACTAAATCCCACATGCTGCAAGGAAGATCAAAGGTCTCGAATGCTGCAAGTAAGGACCTGCCACAGCCAAATACATACATACATACAAAATAAAAATAAAACCCTCCTGAGGCCAGGCTAGGAATGCAATGGATGTCCTTGTCCCTCCGGGCCTTTTCAGGCCACATTGTTTTCTATTGTCTAATCACTGTGGGAAACACCTGAAATGTTATTAAACATGTCTTGACATTTAAAATGAGCATTTTCTCTGAAATTTACTCTAAGCACCAAAATGCTTATACAAGCACAAGGAAATGTTTGAAGCTATTTTTGTTAGATAAAAATATATATTAATATAGAAAAACAGATAGAAGGCAGAACTGTGAATCTGAGTGAATCTCATTGTCTACCCCTGTGTCCTTCCTAAGAAGCTCAGTATTAAATATACGGGGACAACTGAACTTTATAACTTCTTCCTTTGTGTGAAAGAGAAAAAGTGAAAACTATTACAGGTAAATTGTCTTAAATGGAAACCCTGAAATCCTTTCAGGGCTATTTCAGATCAAAATAATGATGGAAAACAATTACTCTATTTTTCTGAAGAGATTCTTAAAAATAGTATGAGCAGAGTGTAGCTAAACAAGCTTATTCTTCAGATATCAAATTAAAAAAAAAAACAGATAGCTAAGGATATAGAAAATTTTCCTATTATAACCACGGCAATATTGTAATAACAGCATATTTTGTATGAAATACAGCTTCTGGTTAGAAAGATGATCAACATACTCAATGGTCAATCTCTATCCAATTTTGTTCTCCTTCAACTTCAATTTAGTCTCCACAGTAAAGCCAGAAGGATGTTTGGGAATGGAAAGGTTATGGCCTCAGTACTCATAAAACACTTGCATGAAAGCTGCCAAATATTTATAATGGCAGACAAGGCCCTGCTGGCTTGTGTTTACCACTTGACTTTTGCACTGATACCACTCTTTCTCTCACTCACACACAAACACACACTATATTCATACATGCTTGAGCTCTACTGCCCTTTGTAAATTTTTTTTCAGATTTGCCCTGCCTGTCTCTTATTGGATGCAACTACGTAAGATGACTTTTTCCACAGAAAACTCTTCTCACTTCCCTTCATGTACTAAACTAATTCTGAACATGTTGGCTCAATCTTCACCTCCTCTAAAAGACTTTACTCTTGTCCTCCAGGCTAGAACATATTCCTCTATTACATGGTCTCATGGTATCAAGCTTTTTTCTTTTATTAAATTGAAGTATAATTGATTTACAAGGTTGTATTAATTTCTGCTGTACAGTGAAGTGACTCAGATATAGAATGGATAAACAACAAAGTCCTGCCATATAGCACAGAAAACTGTATTCAATATCCTGTGAGATACACTTTTCCCCTATGGTTTATCACAGGATATTGAATATAATTCCCTGTGCTAAACAGTAGGACTTTGTTATTTATCCATTCTCTGTATAATAGTTTGCACCTGCTAATCTCAAACTCTCAATGCTTCGCTCCCCCACCCCTCACACCCTAACTCTGTTGTCTATGTCTGTGAGTCTGTTACTGTTTCATAGATAAGTTCATTTGCATCATATTTTAGATTTCATATTTAAGCAATATCATATTATATTTGTCTTTCTCTGTATGGTTTGCTTCACTTGGTATGATAATTTCTAGGTCCATCTATATTCCTGCAAACAGCATTATTTCATCTTTTTTAGTGAAGTGAAGTTGCTCAGTCGTGTCCGACTCTTTATGACCCCATAGACTGTAGCCTACCAGGCTCCTCTGTCCATGAGATTTTCCAGACAATAGTACTGGAGTGGGTTGCCATTTCCTTCTCCAGGGGATCTTCGCAACCCAGGGCTCAAACCTGGGTCTCCTGCATCGTAGACAGACACTTTACTGTCTGAGTCACCGGGGTTGAGCCTTATTCCCGTATGTATGTACCACATCTTCTTTATCCATTCATCTGCTGATGGATATATTGTTTGCTTCCCTGGCTTGACTATGAACACTGGGGTGCATACATCTTCTTGAATTATAGTTCTTTCCAGACATGTGCCCAGGAGTAGGACTGCTGGATCATACGGCAACCCTAAAGTTTTAGTTTCTCAAGGACCTTCCATGTTATTCTCCATCGTGGAGGCACCAATCTACATTCTCAACAATAGTCATAGTCACACTTTCTTCTTTCTAGAATGTATTTCTGCTGCTATTTTTCCACTTAAACATGATTATTTAAATGTATTAGAAATCACTAGATTTTAAGCTATATGAGGGCAGGATCTTTTGTCTGGCACTCAAAACAAAATTATTGATTGAAATACTGAATGTTTGATTCAGTATCAATGGCCCTGGAACAAAGTACATCCAGGGGGTAAATAGCTAGGTTAATTACTTAATCTTGCTGGTGATTTCACACTTGCTGAGTCTCAGTAATGAACTCTAATATTGTTTAGTTGATCTTAAATCCAAGGAAAATGTTGAGCAGAGATTATTAGCTCTTTTTTCCTGTGATAAAGGAAGCTGAGGCAGGGCAGAGGAAAGCTGTTTTTGCAACATCCTTCAGAAAGCGAGCATGAGGAGCTGGGGGTGCCGGGATAGGGGATAGGCCAGGACGTGACGTGCTGTGGTGGGTGCAGGAGGGCCGAAAGGAGCTACTCCACATTCCAGGTCAGGAGGGGTGGCCATGTGGAGATACCCCTCATCCAAGGTAAGGAGCAGAGGCTGTAGCTTGCTGGAGCAGCTGTGTAGAGATACCCCACTTCCAAGGTAAGAGAAACCCAAGTAAGATGGTAGGTGTTGCGAGAGGGCATAAGAAGCCAGACAACCTGAAACCAAATCACAGACAACTAGTCAATCAAATCACATGGATCACAGCCTTGTCTAACTAAATGAAACTAAGCCATGCCCTGTGGGGCCACCCAAGATGGGTGGGTCATGGTGGAAAGGTCTAACAGAATGTGGTCCACTGGAGAAGGGAATGGCAAGCCACTTCAAAATTCTTGCCTTGAGAACCCCATGAACAGTATGAAAAGGCAAAATGATAGGATACTGAAAGAGGAACTCACCAAGTCGGTAGGTGCCCAATATGGTACTGGAGATCAGTGGAGAAATAACTCCAGAAAGAATGAAGGGAAGGAGCCAAAGCAAAAACAACACCCAGCTGTGGATGTGACTGGTAATAGAAGCAAGGTCCAATGCTGTAAAGAGCAATATTGCATAGGAACCTGGAATGTCAGGTCCATGAATCAAGGCAAATTGGAAGTGGTCAAACAGGAGATGACAAGAACGAATGTCGACATTCTAGGAATCAGCGTACTAAAATGGACTGGAATGGATGAATTTAACTCAGATGACCATTATGTCTACTACTGGGGCAGGAATCCCTTAGAAGAAATGGAGTAGCCATCATGGTCAACAAAAGAGTCTGAAATGCAGTACTTGGATGCAATCTCAAAAACGACAGAATGATCTCTGTTCACGTACAAGCCAGACCATTCAATATCACAGTAATCCAAGACTATGCCCCAACCAGTAATGCTGAAGAAGCTGAAGTTGAATGGTTCTATGAAGACATACAAGATTTTTAGAACTAACACCCAAAAAAGATGTCCTTTTCATTATAGGGGACTGGAATGCAAAACTAGGAAGTCAAGAAACACTAGGAGTAATAGGCAAATTTGGCCTTGGAATGCAGAATGAAGCAGGGTAAAGGCTAATAGAGTTTTGCAAAGAGAATGCACTGGTCATAGGAAACACCCTCTTCCAACAACACAAGGGAAGACTCTACACATGGACATCACCAGATGGTCAACACTGAAATCAGATTGATTATATTCTTTGAAGCCAAAGATGAAGAAACTCTATACAGTCAGCAAAAACAAGACCAGGATCTGTCTGTGGCTCAGAACAGGAACTCCTTATTGACAAATTCAGACGTAAACTGAAGAAAGTAGGGAAAACCACTAGATCATTCAGGTATGACCTAAATTAAATCCCTTATGATAATACAGTGGAAGTGATAAATAGACTTAAGGGACTAGATCTGATAGATAGAGTGCCTGATGAACTGGGATGGAGGTTTGTGACATTGTAAAGGAGATAAGGATCAAGACCATCTCCATGGAAAGAAATGCAAACAAGCAAAATGGCTGTCTGAGGAGGCCTTACAAATAGCTGTGAAAAGAAGAGACGCGAAAAGCAAAGGAGAAAAGGAAAGATATAAGCATCTGAATGCAGGGTTCCAAAGAATAGCAAGGAGAGATAAGAAAGTCTTCCTCAGCAATCAATGCAAAGAAATAGAAGAAAACAACAGAATGGGCAATATTAGAGATCTCTTCAAGAAAATTGGAGATACCAAGGGAACATTTCATGCAAAGATGGGCTCAATAAAGGACAGAAATGGCATGAACCTAACAGAAGCAGAAGATATCAAGAAGAGGTGGAAAGAATACACAGAAGAACTGTACAAAAAAGATCTTCACGACCAAGATAATCACGATTGTGTGATCACTCATCTAGAGCCAGACATCTTGGAAAGTGAAGTCAAGAGGGCGTTAAAAAGCATCACTATGAACAAAGCTAGTTTTGGTGATGGAATTCCAGTTGCTCTATTTCAAATCCTGAAAGATGATGCTGTGAAAGTGCTGCACTCAATCTGCCAGCACATTTGGAAAACTCAGCAGTGGCCACAGGACTGGAAAAGGTCAGTTTTCATTCCAATCCCAAAGAAAGGCAATGCCAAAGAATGCTCAAACTATCGCACAATTGCACTCATCTCACACGCTTGTAAAGTAATGCTCAAAACTCTCCAAGCCAAGCTTCAGCAATATGTTAACCACGAACTTCCAGATGTTCAAGCTGGTTTTAGAAAAGGCAAAGGAACCAGAGATCAAATTGCCAACATCTGCTGGATCATGGAAAAAGCAAGAGGGTTCCAGAAAACCATCTATTTCTGCTTTATTGACTATGCAAAAGCCTTTGACTGTGTGGATCACAATAAACTGTGGAAAATTGTGAAAAAGATGGGAATACCAGACCACCTGACCTGCCTCTTGAGAAACCTGTATGCAGGTCAGAAAGCAACAGTTAGAACTGGACATGGAACAACAGACTGGTTCCATATAGGAAAAGGAGTATGTCAAGGCTGTCTATTGTCACCCTGCTTATTTAACTTAAATGCAGAGTACATCATAAGGAATGGTGGGCTGAAAGAAGCACAAGCTGGAATCAAGATTGCCAGGAGAAATATCAATAACCTCAGGTATGCAGATGACACCACCCTTATGGCAGACAGTGAAAAGGAACTAAAAAGCCTCTTGATGAAAGTGAAAGAGGAAAGTGAAAAAGTTGGCTTAAAGCTCAACATTCAGAAAACTAAGATCATGGCATCTAGTCCCATCACTTAATGGGAAATAGATGGGGAAACAGTGGAAACAGTGTCAGACTTTATTTTTTGGGGCTCCAAAATCACTACAGATGTTGATTGCAGCCATGAAATTAAAACACCCTTACTGCTTGGAAAGAAAGTTCTGGCCAACCTAGATAGCATATTGAAAATCAGAGACATTACTTTGCCAACAAAGGTCTGTCTAGTCAAGGCTATGTTTTTTCCAGTGGTCATGTATGGATGTGAGCGTTGGATTGTGAAGAAAGCTGAGCACTGAAGAACTGATGGCTTGAACTGTGTTTTTGGAAAAGACTCTTGAGAGTCCCTTGGACTGCAAGGAGATCCAACCAGTCCATTCTAAAGGTGATCAGTCCTGGGTGTTCACTGGAAGGACTGATGCTAAAGCTGAACTTCCAATCCTTTGTCCACCTGATGAGAAGAGTTGACTCATTGGAAAAGACTCTGATGCTGGGAGGGATTGGGGGCAGGAGGAGAATGGGACGACAGAGGATGAGATGGCTGGTAGGCATCACCTACTTAAACCCTAATTAATGGGGTTGCAAAGAGTCAGACATGACTGAGCGACTGTACTGACCTCAGAAAGTGAGTCAGGTACACGTGGAAAGAGAACTCCCACCTGTGTATGCTACCCAAGTTCCTTTCTTCAGTGCCAAATTTTGAGCTTACCTACCATGTTCTTACATTTTTTTTCATTGTCTCCAATATACAAAACAACCAACCAAACAAGCAGCAAAACACAACAATCCAATAAACAAAAACAAAATGTTTTCCTTAGATCTCCTAAAATATATTCATTCAGCATTAGAAAAAAAAAAAAAGTAGAGAAACAGAAGTGAGGATCTAATGCAGAGGGAAACTATATGGACTCTGAGATCATGTGAGGCTGAGGGTCACTCTAAGCACTTCCCTTTACTGACTGTTTGATGTTATATAAACTAATTCAGTTTCATAAACTTGAGTTTTCTTCAATTTAAAATAACATCCGTACCTTAAATTTAAAATAACATCTGTAAATGGATTGGGAGGAAAATGAAATAAATGCCAATTACTACTGTAATACATAATCAGTTCTTAATATCAGTATACGTTAGCATACTACCACTGTTGTTTAATGCTATAACCACCAGTTATTTTTCCTAGACCCAGTGGTCAGAGACTCATGCTAAAAATGAGACAAGCATGCCATAAGGAAGAGCTGCACCTTGGTATCTACACTTGGCACTGACAAAAGGATAAACTTCATGTACTTCCTCAAACAACATTGAGTTAACAGGCTCTTATTTGTAACCAAAAGAATCAGTTCAGTATTGAATAATTTCTACTGAATTTGAGTAAGAATTTTTCTGATCCAATTTTTTAAGGTATTAGGACAATTATGAATTAGGTTTCTGGGTTAATTCACTTCTTTAAGTACTTTAGAGCAGGAATAAAAACGGCTCCTCTGAGCCGCAGCTGAAAGGAATTTGCACTTGTCGAAGACTAAATACTTTTGAAGAAATATGGAGGAAGTGGGGGCAACTATTACAGGAAGGATATGCTCTGTTATTTATCAATACGTACATAATGTGCTTATAAAACAAGGTTTACTGGAGATAATATCAAAACATTTCCTGGGTCATCTGCCGTTGCTTATTTACCACTAATAATGAAACAGTCTGAAGAGTCTGGATTCAAATAAGTTCAAGGTTATTTCAATTTGGTAGAAACAAATGAATTTGTTTTCCTCTCAAGCCCTTGGTGTTAAAAATAATTTTTTTCAGGTGCATTTTTGCTTTTATAAAACAAACTAGTGTTGAGATATTAAATCTCAATAATTTATTTTCTTTTTTCATAAACATTTTTAGGACTTGTTGGATAACCAAATTTGATTGTAAACTTGTCTTAAAAATCAGGAGCACAGCATTTGAATATAATTAAAGCCCAGATTATAATTGTTTCTTCCAAACTGAATAAATTTACTTAGTCTCTGACCCCCTCCTTTCTTTCCTGCTGTGGTTTGAAACTCTTCTTTCAATATGTCACTGACTGACTTTCCTTTTTTCCGGTGGTCATTGTAGCATGCCTGTATCTCAAAGAGCCAGTGAAGATATGAAATCAGAAAGGTGGGAAGTAGGAAAAGCAAGAGTCTGAAAATTGATTGAAAATAGAAAATATATATTGAAGCCCTCATGAAATGTGTTGACAGCAATCTCATGGAATAAATGTGCTCCATAATTTATAGTTAGAAAAAGAAAAACTTTGACCATTCTTGTGAATAAAGAGAATGAAATTTAAATCTAGTTCTGTATAATGTCTAAATACTTTTTCTTCCTGAAAGAATGAAGATTAAAATATTTGATGAACTTCAAATGATAAGTACCTATAAAAAAGAATCTTCACAGTGATTAAGCTCACATTTTAAGAAATCCACAATTATTTAGATCAATAATTATGATGTAAATTAATTGAAGTAAACGATATTCTGCAAAATACTGGCATTCAGACAGTTATTACCAAAGTGAGTAACAAAAGAGTAAAAATAGTAATACTTGTGGTCAGAGGATGTTCCATGAGACAGAAACTCCATGAAATGTCAATACTCAGCATACGTATAATATCTGAATGAGAAAGATAAATTACTGTCGTTTTGACAAAATTGTAGTGGTCATAAGATCCACAAGGACCAAAAAGGTTGCAATACTTTGTCACTAATGAAAAGATTGTAAATTATACAACCAAAGACAACATTTGGACCAGAAATTGCACGCTAGTATGTGCCGTAAGTTTACTGGAGGAAAACTGAGGAACTGGTTAATGTGCTACTGAGGATTGGCCTGTATAAGCCTGGAAAGGAGGGATCTAGCGTGGCTGTGTTCACTGATTCAGACCAAGAATTTACAAGTGTATGACAAATAAAGGATGCTCACGAACTATTCAATGTATGGATGTTTACAGTAATATATTAGAAAACTTCAAGAGAATTAGAGAGACCAAGGGAACGTTTCATGAAAAGATGGGCACAATAAAGAACAGAAATGGTATGGACCTAACAGAAGCAGAAGATACTAAGAAGAGATGGCAAGAATACACAGAAGAATTATACAAAAAAGATCTTCATGACACAGATAACCACAATGGTATGATCACTCACATAGAGCCAGACATCCTGGAATGTGAAGTCAAGCGGGCCTTAGCATCACTATGAACGAAGCTAGTGAAGGTGATGGAATTCAAGTTGAGCTATTTCAAATCCTAAAAGATGATGCTGTGAAACTGCTGTACTCAATATGCCAGCAAATATGGAGAACTCAGCAGTGGCCACAGGACTAGAAAATGTCAGTTTTCATTCCAGCCCCAAAGAAAGGCAATGCCAAAGAATGTTCAAACTACTGCACAATTACACTCATCTCACACTCTAGTAGAGTAATGCTCAAAATTCTCCAATCCAGGCTTCAACAGTACATGAACCTTGAACTTCCTGATGTCCAAGCTGGATTTAGAAAAAGCAGAGGAACCAGAAATCAAATTGCCAGCACCATTGGATCATTGAAAAAAACAGGAGAATTCCAAACAATTATATAGTTCTGCTTTATTGATTATGCCAAAGCCTTTGACTGTGTAGATCACAACAAGATGTGGAAAATTCTGAAAGAGATGGGAATACCAGACCAGCTGATCAGCCTCCTGAGAAGTCTGTATGCAGGTCAAGAAGCAACAGTTAGAACTGGACATGGAACAACAGGTTGGTTCCAAATGAGAAAAGGAGTACATCAAGGCTGTGTATTGTCACTCTGATTAGTTAACTTACATGCAGAGTACATCATGAAAAATATGGGGCTGGATGAAGCACAAGCTGGAATCAATATTGCTGGGACAAATGTCAATAACCTCACATATGCAGATGATGCCACCCTTACGGCAGAAAGTGAAGAGGAACTGAAGAGCCTCTTGATGAAAGTGAAAAAGGAGAGTGAAAAAGTTGGCTTAAAACTCAATATTCAGAAAATGAAGATCATGCCATCCGGTCCCATCACTTCATGGAAAATAGATGGGGAAACAATGGAAGCAGTGACAGATTGTTTTCTTGGGCTCCAAAATCACTGCAGATGGTTACTGCAGCCATAAAATTAAGAAATGCTTGCTTCTTGGAAGAAAAGCAATGACCAACCTAGACAGCATATTAAAAAGCAGAAACATTATTTTACCTACAAATGCCCTCTAACCAAAGCTATGGTTTCTCCCGTAGTCATGTATGGATGTGAGAGTTGGACCATAAAGAAAGCTGAGCACCAACGAATTTATGCTTTTGAACTGTGGTGTTGGAGATGACTCTTGAGGGTCCCTTGGACTGCAAGGAGATCCATCCAGTTCATTCTAAAGGAGACCAGTCCTGGGTATTCTTTGGAATGACGGATGCTGAAACTGAATACTTCAGCCAATACTTTGGCCGCCTGATGCAAGGAATTGACTCATCAGTAAAGACCCTGATACTGGGAAAGACTGAAGGCAGGAGGACAAGGGGACAACAGAGGATGAGATGGTTGGATGGTATTGCCAACTCAATGGGCATGAGTTTGAGCAAGCTCTGGGAGTTGGTGTTGGACAGGCATTCTACAGTCTATGCGATTGCAAAGAGTTGGACATGACTGAGCGACTGAACTGAATTGATTAGAAAACTTAAGAGAAAAAAAAATCATAAGAAAACAACTCAATGTAATTTTAAAAGAAATAAAAAACCTAAAAGACCATATGTCATGACTATGAAAGCAATGTAATCGGTAGTATACAATCAAAAATATAAACATTCAAGGAAAAGGTAATTCAAATCTTGCACATTCTTTAAAAAAAAGAAAACACCTCTGGATATCACTTATATGTGGAATCAAAAAATGATACAAGTAATATTATTTACAAAACAGAAGCCAACTTAAAGATTTTGAAAACAAATTTATGGTTACCACAGAGGAAAAATGTTGGGGAGAGATAAATTAGGAGATGGGAATTAACATCTACAAACTACCATATAAAATAGATTACTAACATGATCCTACTGTATAGCACAGGGAATTCTGCTCAGTACTCTGCAAAAACTTTTATGGGAAAATAATCTGAAAAAGAACACATGTATGTATAAATGAATCACTTTGCTATACACCAGAAACTATTGCAACATGATAACTCAACTATACTCCAATGTAAAATAAAAATTAAATGAATAAGTTAAAAAATTTTAAAATACTCAACTCATTTTTAAATTACTATATACTTGATATTCAAGACAGAAAAGGGCAGTGTTATTAAAAAAAAAACAGTTGTAATATAAGCTTATTCATGTATGTAAGTATGTAAGTTCTAAACAGCACACATCCAATTATGAGTGAACAGAGACTCTTGAGAAAACATTTCTTTCTTCACATTAATCAAAACTTTGCAACACATTGTCGAGATGAAAGTTGGACTCACATAAATTGGACTCACATAACCACCCCAAACAAATGAACAAACAAGTGAAAACTGATCCTGCAGACACTTGACAGCTGGGGTTTATGGTAGCTGGTACTGGATCTTAGGTGTGTGAGAGCCAGTAGGGATACTCAGGATCAGATGGGAATGGCAGAGAACAAGTCTCAGAAGCTGAGAATGTATTGTAAGGGGCTGACCTAAGAAAGAAGCAGAATTGTTTTTTTTCTTTTTCACCCTGGAGCTAGATTATTGAGACAAGCAATTGCTGAGATATTTATTCCTCAAACAATAATTAGTAAAAGAAAAGTCTGAGATTCCCAAATTTAGGTGTGGCAGGCTAAAGTGGGCAGAGGATGCATCTAGTGACCTACAGAATTTAGCTTTTTTTCAGCAAAATTTCCACAAATCCAGGCACAGAGTACTTCCCTAGATTATGGTCAAACTTTATCTTACAAATAGTTTGGTAATACATTGTTAAATGAATATGCACATACTCTATGACCAATATTCATAACGTTGTATCCTTAGCATCCCTATGTAGGGAGACATGTTTAGACATATTCATAGCAACATTGTACATAAGTGTATAAAAGTTAGAGGTGAGCCAAAGTGTAATAAATCAACATTGCAATAAATAATTCATGCTTTTAAACTACACAGCAGTAAAAAAGAATTACAGGAGCATAAAGTTGAGTAGAAGAAAAACAAAGTTAACAGAATAACATAGACATCATGATTCCATTCAAAACAAGCAAATCTCAATTGTATCACAGAGGATGATAAACACAGAATCTAAGATGGTGTTACAGAGAAAGCAGGGGGATTTGAAAGTTAGAGGTGAACAAGAGACCTCAGAAACTGGGTTGAAATTCTTATTCTTGAAGGTGCCATGCACAGGAGTGTTGGCATTTTTTTTTTATTCATTACAACATGAATTGTATGTTGTGTGTGTGTGTTCTTTAGCATTTATGCATGCTATAGCTTATCACTCAAAATATTTTAATAAAGAGTAGTTTCAGCCAGACTAGAAGACCGTTTGAATATCAGATAACATGTTTGAACAAGTGGCCATAAGTGCCTAGTCTGGTGTAAGAGAAATAAGCAAGGAATGATGCTGGGTGTGCTTACATGTATATGCATGTCCTCCATGGTTGACCAGAGACATGTGAACCTGAGTGGCAGTCCCTGTGAATAGAGGAGACCTCTCTCAGCTCATCAGGATATGAGGAATATGGGCCAGGTATTACTACTTTTTTTTTTTTTTTTCCCCTCCGGTATTTCTAAAGAGAAACCAGAAATATGAATTTTTTATATGAAATCTTTGACTTGTTAAAGGTTTCCAGTTTTACAAAGCATATTTGAAATAACCTTTGACCAGATCTGACCTACAGGTTGCAAAGGTGTTCCCTGTTATTTGTTACTCTGCATGGAGTAAGTCCTAGGGGAATCCTAGGAATCCAAACTATGACTGGGATCAAATACTGAGATTATGAGGAAACTTAAGAAGGAGACAGAAGCTGGGCTTCAAAACACATCATCTGATAAAAGTGAAAATGAAAGTCACTTAGTCATGTCCATCTCTTTGTGACCCCATGAGCTATACATTCAATGGAATTCTGCAGGCCAGAATACTGGAGTGGGTAGCCTTTCCCTTCTCCAGGGGATCTTTCCAACCAGGGATCGAACCCAGGTCTCCTGCATTGCAGGCAGATTCTTTACCAGCTGAGCCACAAGGGAAGGCATCAGAAAGTAGTTGAACAGAAGGTGATTGCAGGATCTTAGGTAAGACAGTGAGGAAGCGAGTGGGCCAGGGCTCATGGGAATACAGTGAAGGAGACAAGTAGTAGGGAATGTGCAGGGCTGGAATTTAGCAGCACAGATGCATTGTGTTCCCAAGAGGATGGCCTTGCAAGCCTTGTGACTGGTGATGTGACAAATGGATTCTGGAAATAAGAAAGACAACAAGATGTGCTGCTGCTGCTAAGTCACTTCAGTTGTGTCCAACTCTGTGTGACCCCATAGACGGCAGCCCACCAGGCTCCCCCATCCCTGGGATTCTCCAGGCAAGAACACTAGACTGGGTTGCCATTTCCTTCTCCAATGCATGAAAGTGAAAAGTGAAAGGGAAGTCGCTCAGTCGTGTTCGACCCTTAGCATGGACAGCAGCCTACCAGGCTCCTCCACCCATGGGATTTTCCAGGCAAGAGTACTGGGATGGGGTGCCATTGCCTTCTCCAAACAAGATGTAGAGAAAGGCAATGAAGTCCATGTTAAAAGTTATAATTGAGTTTTGTCCATTGAGCAGAAATCTATGTGCAGATTCACTGAAGAAGTTTGGAAATATAAAATCAAAGAATATCAGAGAGGGAAAGGTCTAAGACTAACATAAGAGTTGAAATTAGAGATGAAATTTGGTGAGACAAGACACAGCCTGTGCATCCACCATAGTGTGTAAACTGTGAGTAAGCAAAGTCCAACTGAAAGTATATGTTGCAGTTTTAAAATAAAGACTTACAACCACAAAGCAGTTCCACACAGAAGTATGAACACAGGCTGTGTAGGTGGCTACTCTGAATTTGCGTCTTGCCCCACGGGAACCATCCTTTTAACTTAGCCAGGCTATAAAAATTCTGTAAACTCTAAAAGCTTCACATAAATTGGGACTAAAAAGAATGAGGTCTTATGAAGGATACATGAAATAGTCGTTTTATAAAATACTAGATTAGTGACGTGGTGGACACTCCACCAATATCAATTTGCCTTTTCTTTTCCTTGGATCACATTTTCTCAACAGATTTCAGGCTGGCTGTTGCAGGATGGGCTTTCTATAAACATAGGCTGAAAAGAAGTCAGAGTGCAAGATGCTTACTAGGAACCAACCCCTGTACAAGAAATTGGATGGAAGAAGAATCGAGCAGCAGAAGTCAAAGTACAATGCCAACTCAGTGGAAGGTGGGGCACTCTGGAACAGCCATTGCTTATTGAGAGTTATCCTGCATTGGTCCTAAACCATAGGGCTTTTAAAAAATTTTTATTAGGGTAGTTGCTTTACAGTGTTGTGTGTGTGTGTGTTGTTGTTTTTTTTTTTTTCCTGCTATACAATGAAGTGAATCTGCCACACATATACATGTATTCCCTATTTTTTGGATTCACATACCATTTAGGTCAGCAGAGAACATTAAGTAGAGTTTTCTGTGTTATACAGAAGGTTCTCATTAGTTATCTGTTTTATACATAGTAGTTATCTGTTTAGTAGTGTATATACGCACTACTATGTATAAAACAGATAACTAATGAGAACCTTCTGTATAACACAGAAAACTCTACTTAATGTTCTCTGCTGACCTAAATGGCACCCCACTCCAGTACTCTTGCCTGGAAAATCCCATGGATGGAGAAGCCTGGAAGGCTGCAATCCATGGGGTCGCTAAGAGTCAGATATGACTGAGCGACTTCACTTTCACTTTTCACTTCCATGCATTGAGAAGGAAATGACAACCCACTCCAGTGTTCCTGCCTGGAGAATTCCAGGGATGGGGGAGCTTGGTGGGCTGCCATCTATGGGGTGGGACAGAGTCAGACATGACTGAAGTGACTTAGCAGCAGCAGTAGCAGCAGTGTATTATGTGAATCCCAATCTCCCAATTTATCCCACGCCCATTTCCCACTTGGTGTCTGTATGTTTGTTCTCTATGTGTGTCTCCATTTCTGCTTTGAAAATAGGTTCCTCTGCACCACTTTTCTAGATTCCACATATATATATACTAATATGTGGTATCTGTTTTTCTCTTTCTGACTTACTTCACTCTGTATGGCAGTCTCTAGGTCCACCCATGTCTTTACAAATAGGACAATTATATTCCTTTTTATAGCTGTGTAATATTCCAGTGCATATATATATATATATATATATATATATATATATATATATATATATGCCACACCTTCTTTACCCATCCTCTGTCAATGGACCAAATGGCCCATGAAAAGATGGTCAACACCACTGATTATTAGAGAAATGCAATGAAGTATCACCTCGCATCAGTCTGGATGGCCATTATTAAGAAAAAAATATATATCTACAGATGATAAATACTGGAGAAGGTGTAGAAAA
Source organism: Capricornis sumatraensis (assembly GCF_032405125.1). Taxonomy (NCBI): domain Eukaryota; kingdom Metazoa; phylum Chordata; class Mammalia; order Artiodactyla; family Bovidae; genus Capricornis; species Capricornis sumatraensis. The sequence continues at coordinate 119,730,727 of NC_091071.1, read as the reverse complement.
AGGGAACCCTCCTACACTGTTGGTGGGAATGTGGTTTGGTGCAGCCGCCTTGTAATACAGTGTTTAGGTGCCTTAAAAAACTAAATGTAGAACTACCAAATGATGCAGCAATTCCACTGCTGGGCATACACCCTGAGAAAACCGTAATTACAAAAGATGCACACACCCCAATGTTTAATGCAGCACTAGTCACTTTAGCCAGGACATGCAACGACAGAGCTTTGATGTCCTGGATTGATCAGTCACTGGATGCTGGCTGCCTTGGGAAGCAAGTGCTTGCGACTGAGGCAGCTCTCTGCAGCTAGAGCAGACCCTGAATGAGGTACAATCTAGAGACTGCATGCTATTCACCCTAGGTAGAGCCAACAACAAGTCCTTCCTTGAAATGGGCTGGGATAGTTCAACCCCATGTTTATGATACTGGAGAAAGCTTGACTTCTTGCTTGACAGTGAACTAATTGAGAAGTGTCACTAGGTCTGGATTCAATTTACAATCATAGTGATAATAGCTGACTTTGTTAGGGTCTACTACATATCTAGGCGTTCCACTAACACTATATATACTTTCCTCAGGTGAAGAATAAAATCTTTGCCTAAAATGAAGAAACATGAATCATATATAGCAGGAAAGCAGCAGAAATGTGTTTCATACCAAGAGAGCTGGACTCTGGACACATTTCTTGTTCACATGGCTTCTTCTTCACTGCCTAACTGAAACAAGAAGTAAATCCAAAACAGAGCGGGTATATGCATAACTGATTCACTTTGCTTTACAGCAAAAAATAAAACAACATTGTAAAGCAAAGATACTCCAATAAAAATTTTAAAAATCCTTGCAAAGATAAACTCAAGTCTAAAGAAAAGACTCTGATGATGGGAAAGACTGAAGGCAGGAGGAGAAGGAGATGACAGAGGATGAGATGGTTGGATGGCATCACCGACTTGATGGACATGATTTTGAGTAAGCTCCGGGAGTTGGTGATGGACAGTAAAGCCTGGAGCACTGCATTCCATGGGATTGCAAAGAATCAGACACGACTGAGCGACTGAACTGAACCGAACTGTAGACATTTCACAAGACCTGAGTTGGTTAATTTTTCAAAGCAGAACACAACAAGAACTGCCTCATTTGATGTTCTTGTGGGTAGAAAGATATACACAGAGAAAATAAAATATCCACTTTAAAGAGAGGAACAGAAATTTCTAGCTAGGGGATCTAAATTCTTGAGACCTCAGCTATCTAAATTAAATGTGTACTAACATGACCACCTATCTCACAGTGTTGTCATGCAAATTAAACAAGTCAATACCTAGAAGGGCACTCAAAGTTTTGCCTGGCACATGTGTTTAGTAAACTTTGCACATTTTACATCTACTATTATTATATAAATAGATTACCCTTTTCTTCAAGATTTCTAAGTGTCAACCACTTAACTTTATGTATGTAATTTTTCTCATACTCATATATGAATTTAACACTGTTTCTATGGTGTTTTTGCCTATATCTAGCTATGGGAATAATGAGGTGTTAAGCTGTGAAATAAATTAATGAAATCTAGCTAGCTTAGTCATTAGTTACTGATGGCTATGTTATATATTACTCCCCCAAATTACTCATGTGAAACAATCACCTATTATGCTCACAGATTCACACATTCTGTGGGTCAGGAAGTTGCACCAGGCATATTCAGGGTGGTCTTTCTGTGGCCCAAAGGGTTAGCGTCTCAGCTAAAATCATCTAAAGTTCATCACTCACCCATCTGGCAAAGGATGCTGACTGGTAGTGGAGGTGTCAGTTCATCTCCATGTGATCTGTTTGACCTTTCTCACACCACAGGGACTGGGCTCAAGGGCAAGAATGCTAAGGGACATTACCATGGCGTGTGTCCTTGGGTAAAAATATGTAGCACATGTGCACAATGGGATACTAATCAGCCATAAAAAGGAGAAAATAATACCATTTGCAGCAACATGGATGGACCTAGAGATTAGCATACTACGTGAAGTAAGTCAGACAGAAAAAGATAAATAACATGTGATATCACTTATAAGTGGAATCTAAAAATCTGATACCAATGAACTTATTTACAAAACATAGACTGACAGAATTAGAAAACAAACTTATGGATACTAAGGGGAAAGCAGGTGATGGCAGGTGGCAGGGGAGGGTAAATTAGGATTAACATATACACTACTACATGTATAAAACAAATAACAACAAGGACCTACTATACAGCACAGGGAATTCTACTTATTATTTTGTAATAGCCTATAAGGGAAAAGAATCTGAAAAAGAATGAATATAGGTATATATATATATGAAAAGTGAAGTCACTCAGTAGTGTCTGACTTTTTGCCACCCCGTGGACTGTAGCCCACCAGGCTCCTCCGTCGATGGGATTTTCCAGGCAAGAATACTGAAGTGGGTTGCCCTTTCCTTCTCCAAAGGATATTCCTGACCCAGAGATTGAACCCAGGTCTCCTGCATTGCAGGCAGACACTTTAACCTCTGAGCCACCAGGGAAGTATATACATATACACACTGCTACTGCTGCTGCTAAGTCACTTCAGTCGTGTCCGACTCTGTGTGACCCCATAGACAGCAGCCCACCAGGCTCCCCTGTCCCTGGAATTCTCCAGGCACGAATACTGGAGTGGGTTGTGATTTCCTTCTCCAATGCATGAAAGTGAAAAGTGAAAGTGAAGTCGCTCAGTCGTGTCCGACTCTTCGCGACCCCATGGATTGCAGCCCACCATGCTCCTCCATCCATGGGCGTTTCCAGGCAAGAGTACTGGAGTGGGGTGTCATCGCCTTCTCCGACATACACACACACACACACACATATATATATATATATAAATATATATATAAATATATATATATATATAAAACTGAATCACTTTGCTGTACATCTGAAACTAACACAAACATTGTAAATCAACAGTACTCAAATAAATTTTTATTTAAAGTGGCATATTTCTTGCATTGGATGTCATGTAATATCTCTTCTGCCATGTTCTGTTCAGCAATGTGATTATAACATCTCCCTCTGGTTCAAGACTCTGCCTATTGGTACATGTCTGGAAGAACATATGGGACCAGAGACAGTGTTTTAAACATTTTTAATTGAAGTTTTTGAGATAAATTCAGGTACTCACAGAGCTGCAAAATAATAGAGAGATCCCATGTGTTCTTTATCCAGCTACCTCCAAAGGTATCATCTCAAAATAATGCAGATGGTGACTGCAGCCATGAAATTAAAAGATACCTACTCCTTGGAAGGAAAGTTATGACCAATCTAGACAGCATATTAAAAAAATAGAGACATTATTTTGCCAACAAAGGTCCGTCTAGTCAAAGCTATGGTTTTTCTGGTAGTCATGAGTGGATGTGAGAGTTGGACTATAAAGAAAGCTCAGCGCCGAAGAATTCATGCTTTTGAACTGTAGTGTTGGAGAAGACCCTTGAGAGTCCCTTGGATAGCAAGGAGATCCAACCAGTCCATCCTAAAGGAAATCAGTCCTGAATGTTCTTTGGAAGAACTGATGCTAAAGCTGAAACTCCAATACTTTGGCCACCTGAATTGAAGAACTGACTTATTTGAAAAGACCCTGTTTCTGGGAAAGATTGAAGGTGGGAGGATAAGGGGTCAACAGAGGGTGAGGTTGTTGGATGGCATCACCAATGCAATGGACAAGAGTTTGAGTAAACTCCAAGAGTTGGGACGGACAGGGAAGCCTGGTGTGCTGAAGTCCATGAGGTCACAAAAAGTTGGACAAGACTGAGCAACTGAACTGAACTGAGTGTATGGATATGGATACAATATACCCATCTATTCAGATTTCCCCAGTTTTATTTGAGTGATGTTTTAGAAATTGTACTCTACCACACAAGTCAATGATAAAGCTGGGCCAAAGCCACATCTGTCTGGCTCAAAAGCTGAACTCTTAACCACTGTAGAATAAAGTATCTAACCACTGTATTTTTGCAAAGTCTAAAAAAAGAAAAAGTATGTTAACAAGCTCAAATCCATCACTGCTTAGATTGAAATGTTATTTTTGTATTTCCAATAAGTTGAAAAAACTCCACTGATGCCATACTCTTTTAATCATTAATATTCAGAGCTATGCTTAAGTCATAAACTAGCTTAATAGGGAAAACAAAACTATAACCAAAATATGATCATTTACCATATTCTTACCATGTTCCAATCTCTATAATAAGTACTCAGCATTCACAATCTCTAATTTTTGCATAAGCTCCTAATGTTAGATATTGTTATTCATTCCCATTGTACAAGTAAGTAAATCAACTTATAAAGAGTTTAAATAAGAGATAGTTTTAATAATAGACTACTAGTTCATAATCTGTATGAGAGCCTACATTAATCTAAAATCAAATTCCTCAATGTGAAAAGTTTGTATCTTTCTCTCCTTCTGGAGACAAACTGTCCAATTAACAGAATGAAGAAAAACTGATTTAGAAATAGCCCATTATACTACTTTGTGCCCAGTATCCACTTGGCATATTTTGAGTCACTGGGAGGTCAAAGTTATGTTGATGTTCAAAGTTCCTATTAGAAATTAGTGACCTTTGTATGTTAAATGACTTTTCACAGAATTTCCTAGCCATAAAAGACTGGATTAATCATTGAATAAAATCTGAAATTGTAGCTAAATCTCCAGATGTATGTGTTAAACCATGGCAGACTAATTTTCTTAAAAAAATTAAAAATATCAGCAACAAAATTCATTAATTAATTGAAATGATTGATAATTGCCTCTGACCATATTCTTGGATCTATAATTGGGAAAATTTTAAAGATTATATGCATTTTTGTTGAAAATATGCTAATTAAAGGAGATTTAAATAACTATTTTTCTGAAAATCATTATGACACTCCAGCAGGCTATAATTCCTCCAAGTAAATAAACTCCTATCTTTGTAGCTAACTTGACATTTTTGTAAGAAAACTTCTTTTAAACCATTCACATTAGAGCAAAAAGTTAAATTAGTCAATTAATAAGCATTTATTAAGAATGTGAAGGATCATGCTACAAGTGTACACTAAATATGATTTCTATTAACTTAAATTCTTATTAAATAAATCAAGTATTATACAAATAAAAAATGCAAACTAATGCATCAATACAAATTATAAATCTTTAAGTACTTCAGCTAACAAGGTATCATAGTCACAGAGGAAGACAATCAGAAAACGTGTATTCATTTGAGGCTCTTTCTGTTCTACCCTTGAAACACTGATATCCTTTCAGTCACTGTCCTTCACCTTTTTCTCATTTAACATTTATTCTCTTTTGTGAATGAAATCAGATCAAATGATGCCAGCACATCTATTGCTGGTTCTGATAGAAGAGCAGGACTGCCAGACTTACAAACTCTTAGCCAATGTGGGAATAGGATAGTTTACCCAGCTTTGTCAGGGAAGCAGGGAGGCTGTAACCACTCCATCAGTCATTCCACCCATATGTGTTTCTGCCACTCACACATGACATGTGAACTGAACCCTGTTCCTGGGCGACCCCTCTTACCTTGTTGCCATAGCTTCTTAAAGACTGATTCTACTTCCTGAGACATCTTTATATCTTCAAGGACACCTAGGTTTTGTTAAATGAAGGTGTCTTCCTTTTTTTGAAAATTCTGTTTTTATTGATGACTTTAATTTCTCATGTGGTTCATTTCATAAGTAGATTTTTCATCAACAACAGCAACATGACAGCTTATTAGTTTTCTTACCATTGATATAGTTTCATTGAGTTGGATAAGGCTGTGGTCCATGTGATCTGTTTGATTAGTTTTCTGTGGTTGGGGTTTTCCTTCTGTCTGCCCTCTGATGGAGAAGGATAAGAGGCTTATGGAAGCTTCCTGTTGGGAGAGACTGACTGTGGGGGGAACTGGGTCTTGTTCTGATGGGCAGGGCAGTGCTCAGTATATCTTTAATCCAATTTTCTGTTTGATGGGCAGGGCTGTGTTCCCTCTCTGTTGTTTTATGTGAGACCAAACCATGATGGAGGTAATGAAGATAATGGCGACCTCCTTCAAAAGGTCCTCTGCTCACTCTGCCACACTCAGTGCCCTGCACCCTGCTGCAGGCCACCACTGACCCATGCCTCCACCAGAGACTCCTGGACACTCACAAGCATGTCTGGGTCACTCTTTTGTGGGGCCATTGCTCCTTTCTCCTGGTTTCTGGTGCACACGAGGTTTTGTTTGTACCCACCCAAGAGTCTGTTTCCCCAGTCCCATGTAAGTTGTGTAATCAAATCTTACTGACCTCCCAAGTCAAATTCTCTGGGGGTTTTCAGTCCCTTTGCCAGATCCCCAGGTTGGGAAATTTGCTGTGGGTCCTAGAACTTTCTTAACAGTGCGAGAATTTCTTTGGTATAATTGTTTTGTAGTCTGTGGGTCTTCTGCTCGGCAGCTTTATGGTGGGGTTAATGGCGACCTCCTCCAAGAGGGCTTATGCCACAGACTGTGTGACCAGATCTCCTGCACCCAAAGCCCCTGCCCCTGAGGCAGGCCACTGCTGACCTGTACCTCCACAGAAGAAACTCAACAAACTGTGGAAAATTCTTCAAGATATGAGAATACCAGACCACCTTACCTGCCTCCTGAGAAATCTATATGCAGGTCAAGAAGCAACAGTTAGAACCAGACATGGAAAAACAGGCTTGTTCCAAATTGAGAAAGGAGTATGCTAAGGCTGTATATTGTCACTCTGATTATTTAACTTGTATGCAGAGTACATCATGAGAAACGCTGGGGTGGAAGAAACACAAGCTGGAATCAAGATTGCCAAGAGAAATATCAGTCACCTCAGATATGCAGATGACACCATCCTTATGGCAGAAAGAGAAGAAGAACTAAAGAGCCTCTTGATGAAAGTGAAAGAGGAGAGGGAAAAAGTTGGCTTAAAACTCAACACTCAAAAACAAAGATCATGGCATCTGGTCCCATCACTTCATGGTAAATAGATGGGGAAACAGTAGAAACAGTGACAGATTTGTTTTCCTGGGCTCCAAAGTCACTGCTGACAGAGACTGCAGCCGTGAAATTAAAAGACATTTGCTCCTTGGAAGAAAGCTATAACCAACCTAGATAGCATATTAAAAAGCAGACACACTATTTTGTCAACAAAGGCCTGTCTAGTCAAAATCATGGTTTTACCAGTAGTCAAGTATGGATGTGAAAGTTGGATGATAAAGAAAGCTGAACACTGAAGAATTGATGCTTTTGAACTGTGGTGTTGGAGAAACCTCTTGAATCCCTTGGACCGCAAGACAATCAAACCAGTCAATCCTGAAGGAAATCAGTCCTGAATATTCATTGGAAAGATTGATGCTGAAGCTGAAACTCCAATACTTTGACCACCTGATGCGAAGAACTGACTCTTTGGAAAATCCCTGATGCTGGGAAGGATTGAAGGCAGGAGGAGAAGGGGATGACAAAGGATGAGATGGTTGGATGGCATAACTGATTCTATGAGTTTGAGTAAGCTCCAGGAGTTGGTGATGGACAGGGAAGCCTGGTGTGCTGCAGTCCATGGGGTCGCAAGGAGTCAAACACAATTGCACAGCTGAAGTGAACCATTGATATGCTTGTAACTCAGAAATTTCTATCTTCAAATAATAGCTGTCTCCTTATCTCCTTTTAAGAAAATGTATCTAATGCCTTTTTTTGGATTCTACCTTTGTAGCATATGGTAGTGTGTATATGCGTGTTAGTCGGTCAGTTGTGTCCAACTCCTATGACCCCATTGACTGTAGCCCACCATGCTCCTCTGTCCATAAAATTCTCCAGGCAAGAATGCTGGAGTGGGTTGCCATTTCCTTCTCCAGAGGATCTTCTCTACCCAGGGATCAAACCTGGGCCTCCTGCATTGCAGGTGGATTCTTTACCATCTGAGCCACCAGGGAAGTGTGGCATACAGTGATGCCTGATTAAACAGTGAATAAAATATTAGCCTTCACTGCCTACATGGCAACAATTCTTTAACCTGGGTTACTTCATTAGGAAGATAATAGTATTAGCCTGACTTGTTCCCATAAATTCCTTCACTTCTGGTATTCACTTCAGTTTTAGTTCCAAATAACTAAATATTTAGCAACTTTTATATCAAATATTCTTATTATATAATTATATAGCATTTCCTCAGTACTACCAGCATTATTCTATGCCTTAGCTAGTGATAAAGTCCTATAATAATATGAAATAATCAACTCGAAACATTTTGATAATTCTCAGTTAAGTAATAATGAGAGGCATAAAGTATTGTCAGAGGCTTTCTCCGAAATTCTTCTACTAAGCTAAGAACTTCATGACTCTTTGGGGTTTGATGGTAATGCTTTCTACTACACAGAGGATAAAAACTGCTAACATCACATGTTGAATTATTAGACCATTGTTGAGAAAACATGCCCCATATTAGAAATAAAAATAGATGTGCCGCAACTTTACCCTCTTAGCAGTTTTATAAATGGATTTGAAAATGGCTTTGTCATATTTAATAGGCTCTGTTCATTTATGAGAAAGAAAGAATTCAGTTGTCCATAGACCTTTCCACTTTACTAACACTTAATGGACTACAGTTTTCCCTCTGCCTAATTCATTCATTCCATCATGACGGAAACAGATATAGCAGTATTTTTTTTAATAAGGCATCACTTTAATGCCTCCTGTAAGGCATATTTTAATCACTTTATTTTCTTGTTTATTATTCATATCCATTCTTGCAAGCAATTGGAAAATGCTATTCTGATTCTTAAAGAGATCTTAAGAGAGTTACAACCTAGTACAAGAAGCAGCACTCACAAACACAAACCTAAGGCCGTGTATATTTAAATGTCACATGAGAGCAACTGCCAATCAGTCTTTTGGGACCATTATTATCTAAAGGGGACAAAATATGAAAAGGAGATCCCAGAACAGAGTTTCAACAGTGAAGGAAAGGAAATTGCTCAAGCTGTACTTCCTTAAGCTAAATTGTAAATAATAATCACTGTATATTGATGATCTATAATGTAATCACATAAATTGTGTGTTTTACACTGATAGGTTATAAAGTTAACTAGATTGGATATATCACCTTAATTTTTCATTACAAACCTTTCTGAGTTTGAGCACCACTGTTAGAAACCATCACCTTTCTGGTTGAGAGGTGGAGACTTAGCCAGGGGTTGTGCTTAAAGATGGTGATTATGCAGCTTGCAAGCCAAGGACAGAGTCACAGGTGCCCGAATTCTAAGCTGACTCAGTCACCGATGGTTCAGGGCAATGACACTTGGGCTTTGATCTGCTTGGGAATCACATGGTGAACTTGTTGCATTTCCTTTTCTGGGCATCAAATCCCAGCAATGTTACTTGTTCAGCAGGTTGGATCAAAGCTCCTGAGTTTATGTTTCTGTCAGGCTTCCAAATTACTCTACGCTGATGACTTGAGGATTTTAGTTTGGGTCACCCTGGTGTGTGGGCTCTGAGGTCAGTCTAGTGAGGTTTGAAGCCTGACTCTAGCAATTACTAACTGTGTGAGCTTGAGTCTTGGATTTTTCATCAGTAAAATGAGAATAATACCAGAAACTTCTTCACATATTGTTATGAGGATAAAGGTAAAGTGGGGTCAAAAAGTGCCAATTATGCCCACCATAAGTAGTGCTATTACCACCATCATCACCACCACCATGGGCCATTTTCAACAGAGCTGAAAGCCATCCAAGAACATCCTTATACGTGGAATCAAAAATAATCTACAAATGAACTTATTTACAGAACAAAAAAAAAAGACTCACAGACATAGAAAAAAAACTTATGGCTACCAAAAGGGATGGATAAATTAGGAGCTGCGGGACTAACAGATACACACAATTATATATAAAATATATAAACAACAACACTTACTATATAGCCTAGGGGAATACATTCAATATCTTGTAACAAAGTTTAATGGGAAAGAATCTGAAAAAGAGTATCAGGATCACTTTGCTGTACATCAGAAACTAACACAACACTGTAGATCTACTATGCTTCAATAAATAAAAAATAAAAGAACCTGCTGGACTTGGATGGACAGACAGATAAGAAACTGTAAGACAGAAGGACAGAAAGTCAATTAAAAAGTGATCCATCTCTAAAGAGCTTCACTATTTGCCCAAAAGAGAATGTTGACAGTATGGATGCACGATACTGCTCTGTGTGTGAGTGATTTGACCTCAAAACACAACTGTACCAAGTGTCCTGGAAGGCAGAACTGCATTTCTCTCATCTCCATAAAAGATCTGGCAGGAAGTTGGTGTTCACTTATCGACTGAATGAGCCAACATTCTTTGACTTAGGAAAGTCACTTTACCACTCAGTTTGAACTCCCATTAAATATAGAAAATGCTTATTTAAATATGCATGTGCACACACACATATATACACACACAAAAAGAAATCTCTGAAAAAAAAAAAAAAAAGAAAAGAAATCTCTGAGATGCTTCTTTCTCCAGATTAGAGATAAAATTCCAGAGGCATAGAAAGGTTAAGTGACTTGCCCTTAAACAAGTAAGAGGTAGGGCCCAAGCTGGATGACCATTCTTAGTCCATTCTGTCAAGGGCAGCCTACATGTGGGAGTAGAGCTGACTATGTATTAATATTTTTTTGTAATAATGATGTTTATAGTAGGAGATAATTTACATGTAAAATTTACATGGCATTAATCAACATATTTTAAAAAGAATTTCTTAAACTATCTCTTCTTTATTCCCACTGCCTAACTGACTGGTTATCAGTGAAGAATCTTGCTGCAGAAACTGTTAAGATCCTATGAAATATATACTCTATTGATACCATATTTAAAATAGATCACTAATGAGAACCTACCATATAGCACAAGGAACTCAACTCAAGGCTCTTTGGTTTAACTTGGATCAGAAGGAAGTCCAAATAAAAGGGATATATGTGTGTGTATATATACACTTGTAATTGATTCACTTCACTGTAAATTAACTCAATATTGTAAAGCAACTAAGCTTTAAAAAGAATTGAAGAGTCCATGAAGACTGAAAATTTAAATACCTGTTCATTTGAAATTGGGTTTGATTTTTTAATCAAAAAATAAAGAAAGGAACATGTTTAAAGGCTGACAATTAATCTATATGTTCTTTAGTCATTTTAACAGAATAGAAATCTGAATCTTTTGTGGAAGTTCTAGACCTGTGTGAAGGAATAGCCTTAGGGTTCTCACTCCAGTGTTCTCTGGGATCCTGATAATTCTTTCCATATAGAACACAGATAGAGTGGTAGCTATAGATATTCTTATTTGAATATATTTTCTCCTGACACATTCAGGAATGCTTCATCAGATTTATATAAGTTCATTGCTTTTCTTCCCTTTAGTTTGAATAATCATCATATTCTGTATAAAATATAGCTCTTTCTTCTGTCCACATCATAAACACAAATGTGTGTGTGCCAAATTGCTTCAGTCTTGTCTGACTCTTTATGACCCCATGGTCTGTCACCCACGAGGCACTTCAGTCCATGGGATTCTCCAGACAAGAGTACTGGAGTGGGTTGCCATTCCCTTCTCCAGGGAATCTTCATGACCCAGGGATGGAACCTGTGTCTCTTATGTCTCCTGCATGGCAGGCTGGTTCTTTTATCACCAGGGCATCACCAGGGAAGCCCATAAATCCAAGAAGCTGGACCCATATGTGACCTGAACAATCTCCACACTAAGTCATCATGTAAATGATAATCATCACATCCAGTCATCCCTGCAGTCTTGTGTGAGCTGCCTGAACATCATGCTTGTGGTTCATTGACACCATCACCACTCCTCACTGAGGCTGGAAGACATTCTCTTTCTTCTGCAAATGACAAAACTGAAGTTCAGAGACTTTAAATAAGGTGACATTTAATGTCCAGTCGTGGACTGAACAAATGATGTTTAAACTTCTCTGTCTCTGATCTTTCCAGTCTATCAAACAGTAACTCATGTAAGGTCTGTGAAGTTCACTTAATTCTTTTAAGGTCAGTGAGTTATTTAACATCAGAGTTACAATTAGAAGGCTTCATTGCAGCTCTTATAGCTCAATTTGCTTCTAAGAAGGAGATGTAGATTTTTGATGCAATTCCTGTTTAATTCATTCCAAAAAGTATGTACTTTGGACCTACTGTTTCCTTTTGTGAAGCATGTATAACTCTCCATCCAGTCAAAGGGCTGCATTCCACTCTGATGTCTAAGGGTTTGTTTGCTTTGTTGACAGCTCATCTGAGTCACCTAAACCACTTATCAGTAACCCACTCCTCTCATTTTGTCACAGAAAAAGGCCCATCATCTTTTTCAGTTTTAAATTGTCTTGCATTTCAGTGTTCCTGACTTTTTCAGAAATTATCACCTCAATCAAATGCAGTGTGATTTAGATTCCTTTGCACTCTGTAGATCAAAGCTGAACTTGGGGGTAAACCTTTGGTCATAAATGAGTAGCCTTTCAAGTCTTATAATTGGGATCTTTGGGGAGAAATTTGCACATAAATTTAGTAGTAGGACTGAAATTCTAGATTACTTTCAATTCAGTATTCTTCTCTGTCCTGGAGCTGGAGGTCTGTATCTAAGAAGTTAAATTGTGTTTCCGTTTGCCACTAAACCAATAGTAGCACAGCTCTATCACATTCAAAGCAAATACTTAATACATAACTTTTAATAAATATGTGCAAGGATAAATGACAATGAATAACACAGAGAGTATGGAATGATTCTCCATTAGTACACACTGTTGCTCACACAGTAATACTCTCATGATAACAACCAATTCTTCACATTACTGGAAGCATAAGAAGTTGTCCCTGTTGAGCAATGCATTTTGAGTCTTAAAAAATGATCAGATGTCTTAGAGCTAATTTGTGGACAGTTCTAGACAACACCTAAGTTCTTTTTGTTAAGGCCCTTGAGTTTGTTTGTTTTTTTAATTTTAGGCACATGTCTTGCAGGATCTTAGTTCCCCAACCAGGGATTGAATCCAATCCCTCAGCAGTGAAAGCAGAGTCCTAACCACTGGATGGCTAGGGAATTTCAGACAACATCAAAGCTCTTTTATTTTTTATATAGAGATAGGTTTAAAAAAATCTATAGGTAAAAACCACTATCTACAAAAAATTATATAGATATAGGCAAAAACTCTCTTTCCTGCATGATTTTTGTATTGTTCATTTTTTTTTTTTTTGAAAGAGAAATTGTGAAAACACACAAAGATCAACCGAACGAGAACAAACAAAGGTTATTTATTCAAAGTGCTATAGCGATGAAGTCAGCCACTGTCCCTTGTGTTTTGGCAGAGATCCAAGATAAGTCAGAAGAGTGAGGAAGCCTTCAAGTATGCCCTGATCGGAGGCTGCTTCCATGGGGGAGGTGGTAGGAAAGCTAAGTAGAAAGGAGGCTTTCTATTTGATTATGTGACGGGGCAAGAATGCATATTTGTCTTTTGCTATTTGGTCCTCAGTTGAAAGGAAGACAAAAATTAGAGAAGCTGTCAATTATTAATCAAATTCTGGTCATCCTGAGTCAGTTGTTACTGGAGTTATTGTTTGATTTCCTGGACTGTTACTAGAGACAATGTTCTTGTTCTGACTTCCCACAAAACTGACATAGATAGGAGGCTGACATCCTGGGTTTGGTTACTGCAGCTAATGGGTTGGTTTCCTGGGCTGGTTGCCACAGGTTGTGGGCTGGAGTTCTATTTTTATAAATGGTCTATCGTTTATTCATATATTCAGTTGCTCAAAATGGAGTTATTATTTTCAGTGTTTTGAATTTTATTTTGCTACTTTTTGCCCCCCATTTTAATAGCTAAAATTTGGCATCTACTTATGAACAAAGGTGATTCTTCGGGAATAGTGGGATCCAGCTGCACATGTGAAGGGACCTAGAAAGAGACTCAGCCACCTATGCCTTGGATAATAAGCACCCAGACCTTTGTATAGGCTATAAAACCAGCAGAGGTCTATAAGGCAGCCTCAGCCAGAGTTAGCCAGAGTTAGCCACAGTCAGGGAATACCTGGAGAGTGCTGACTTGGGCAGACATGAGCATCAAGACAGCCTTTGGATAAGAACTCTGTCAGCACCACTCCACCCCAGTTTGATAGGACATAGATTTAAACTAACCAGCAATTGACTTTCATCAGGGAAAAGGAAACCAATGAGAGAGTGCCAGGCTGCTCTGGCTTTGTAGGATGCTCCTAAAGAAACAGTTCTCTGTCAAAGCACTTGGAGCACTGAAGGGACACTTCCATGGCAGGAAGAAGGCAGATAAGCAGATCAGAAAGCACTAAAAGGACATAGCTCTTGCTGACTGTGTTCAGGACTCTATCAGGATGACTATTTATAAGCTGCTAGGGAAAACTCACAGCTGTAGCTGGTTTCTTGTGTGCACTCACCAAAGCTGGAAAAAGAACCAGCTCTGGTAGACATAGAGTACTCTCCGAAAACATGCCAGAATCTACAGGAGAGAGACAAATCACAAAACTGAGCCCTGGCTCCAGCATCAGGAAAACTAAAGAGAGGTTTTTAGTAGCTGGTGACTTGTAGATCAAGAGATTTACAAGCTTAAGGATTCTGCCACAAGAGGGAGCAAGAAGCATGGAGCAGATTATCCACACAAGGTTAGAGTAAGCACTAGCTATAAGCAGGACCAACAAAAAGTATCGCCCACCTGAAAGCAGCTAGTAAAGACTGCAGAAGGTTAATGCTACTTTAAATGCAAAAGCGGCAACACAAAGCTACAAGCAATATGGAGAATCAAAGAAGCATACCATTACTAAAAGATAACAAACGTCTCCCTAACCAAGCCCAAAGACGTGCAATTTTGTGACTTAGCTGATACAGAATGCAAAAGAATTATTTGAGGAAATTCAATAAGTTACAAGAAAACAATAAATATGTCAACAAAATCAGAAAAGTAGTAAATGAACAAAATGAGAAATTTATCAAAGAGATATAAATCATTAAAAGAACTAAACAGAAAGTCTGAAACTGAAGAATTCAATGACATTGCAAAGAAAGCATCAGTATCAAACTAGACCAAACAGAAAATAAAGATAATGATCTTGAGGGTGTGGCTTCCAATCAGCCTAGATCTAGGTTCTGATGGAGATTCTCACCTTTGGGACACTGACAAGTCTTGGCGCACCCTCATCTCCTGAGAACCACTAAGAAAAAAAGAACGTCACTTGGGCATTCACTGAGGTTTGAGAAACAACAAACAGGTAGGCCAACTCAAACAATAAGGATCATCACCTCCAAGAGGCTACACCTTCAAGAGTGATTGATATGGCTATTTTATCTAATAGATAGAAACCAACACAGAAAGTCAAGCAAAATGAAAAAAAAGAGAAAAGAAAGAGGAATATGTTCCAAACAAAAGAATAATGTAAAACCCTAGAAAAAGACCTTAGTGAAACAGAGACTTAAATTTTATCTGATGAAGAGTTGCAAACAATAGTCATAAAGACTTCAAGGTATTGAGGTCATGAGAATAACCCATGAACAAAGTAAGGATTTCAGCAAAAATATATAATTATAAGAAAGTACCAAAAAGAAATCGTAATACAGTACATTACATCACATTAATAAATATAATAATTGACATGAAATAATTGACAGCAGAGTTTCAAGAGCAGCCTAGATACAGTGAAAGAGAGAGCCAGCAAACTTAAAAACAGGGATATGAATTTCATCCAGTCAGAGGAGGTAAGAGAAAAAATAATGAAGAGGGTAGCTAGCTTAACGCAGTTATAGGCCAACCTAAGTATACCAATGCAATTGACTTTTGAACAACATGGGGATTATGTGTGCCAATCATCTGTGCTGTCAAAACTGCATACAGTTTTTAGGTGACTGAATTATCTTACCACATCTGAAAATTCAACCAACCACAGACTATATATAATGCTGTAAGATTTACTGTTGAAAAGTTGCACCTATTATTAGTGGACTGACTCAGCTCAAACCCATGTTGTTCAATGGTCAACTCTATTCACATTATACAAGTTACAGAATGAGAAGAGAGAGAAAGAGGCAGAAAGTTTATTTGAAAAAATAATGGCTGTTGGTGGGAATGCAAACTAGTACAGCCACTATGGAGAACAGTGTGGAGATTCCTTAAAAAATTGCAAATAGAACTACCTTATGACCCAGCAATCCCACTGCTGGGTATACACACCGAGGAAACCAGAACTGAAAGAGACACATGTACCCCAATGTTCATCGCAGCACTGTTTATAATAGCCAGGACATGGAAACAACCTAGATGTCCATCAGCAGATGAATGGATAAGAAAGCTTTGGTACATGTACACAATGGAGTATTACTCAGCCGTTAAAAAGAATTCATTTGAATCAGTTCTGATGAGATGGATGAAACTGGAGCTGATTATACAGAGTGAAGTAAGCCAGAAAGAAAAACACCAATACAGTATACTAACACATATATATGGAATTTAGAAAGATGGCAATGACGACCCTGTATGCAAGACAGGAAAAAAGACACAGCTGTGTATAACGGACTTTTGGACTCAGAGAGAGAGGGAGAGGGCGGGATGATTTGGGAGAATGGCATTCTATCATGTATACTATCATGTAAGAATTGAATCGCCAGTCTATGTCTGACGCAGGATACAGCATGCTTGGGGCTGGTGCATGGGGATCACCCACAGAGATGTTATGGCGAGGGAGGTGGGAGGGGGTTTCATGTTTGGGAACACATGTAAGAATTAAAGATTTTAAAATTTAATAAAAATAAAAAAAATAAAAAATAAATAAATAAAGTAGACATAATTATATCAAATTAAAAAAAAAATAATGGCTGAATGATGCTTGAAATTGTGGAAGAAAACAGGCAGCCCAGAAATTTTCCAAATAAGATGGATCCAAACACACCCATTCCAAGATGTGCTATCAGTGAATTATTAAAAATTACAGGCAAAGAGAGAACTTTGAAAGCAGCAAGAAAAAATCAACACCTTATGTGCAGGGAACTATGAGCACACTTTTCAGCAGCAACTTTGCAGGACAATGGGAACTGGCATGATATATTCAAAAAGCTGAAAAAAAAAAAAAAAAAAAGAAAAGAAATCACCTACTGAAAACATTCTACCTAGCAAAGCTGCTCTTCTGAATAGAAGGAGAAATATAGAGTTCCAGAAAAGCAAAAGCTGAGGAGTTCACCAGTAAAATCGACCTTACAAGAAATTTTAAATGAGCTTCTTTCAATTAAAATGAAAGGGCTCAAATGAGACAAATAGAAAAAGAAAAATAAATATCACTTGCAAAGGTAAACATATAGGTAAATTCAGAGTAAAACAAAAGTAGTACAAACAATTGCAATTACAATAATTGTTAATGGATATTCTAACAGAAAATATGTAAATTGTGAAAAAAATTATAAAGTGTGGATGCAGGAGAAAACTGGAAGGAAATTATAGAATTTTAGAATACATTCATAATTGTTATCATAATTAACTTATCATAATTAAGTTAATTAAGTTTGGTGTAAGTATACCATTAAAGTAAGTTATCAAACCACCAAAAGTTATCAAACCACCAAAAGAAAAGAAAAATGCAAAAGAAGAAACGAAAAAAATTAGAAAACTTTTAGGAAACAGTGAACAAAATGACAATAATTGTACCTATAAATAATCATTTTACATGTAAACAAAATAAATTCTCCAATAGGATGGGAAACACGCATGTACCTGTGGCGGATTCATGTTGATGTATAGCAAAACCAATACAATATTGTAAAGTAATTAACCTCCAATTAAAATAAATAAAGTTATATTAAAAAATCAGAGTGACTGAAATAATTTTTAAAAAATCAAAACATAAAAATATGATGCTTTCTTTACGAAACTCTCTTCAGCTTTAAGGACAAACATAGACTGAAAGGAAAGTGATAGAAAAAAATATTCTATGGAGACAGAAACCATAAGAAAACTGGGATAGCAATCAGACAAGATAGGCTTTAAGACTAGGACTGTGAAAGAGTTAGTCACTCAGTCATGTCTGACTATTTGCAACTCTGTCTATGCAATTCTCCAAGCAAGAATACTGGAGTGGGTAGCCATTTCCTTCTCGAGGGGATCTTCCTGACACACGGATGAAACACGGCCAAGTCTCTTGTAATGCGGGCATATTCTTTACTGTCTGAGCCACAAGGGATTTCACTTCATATCAGACAGAATAGATAAGCTTTAAGATTAGGACTGGTGCTTTCCCAGTGGCTCAGACAGTAAAGTGTCTGCCTGCAATGCAGGAGACCCGAGTTCGATCCCTGGATCAGGAAGGTCCCCTGAAGAAGGAAATGGCAATCCACTCCAGTACGCTTGCCTGGAAAATTCCAAGGACGAAAGAGCTTGGTGGGCTACAGTCCATGGGGTTGCAAAGAGTCGGACACGACTGAGCAACTTCACCTCACTTAGGAGACAAAAAAAGGTACAACAGAAGCATATAACATTTGTAAATATTTATATATCCTAACATAGGAACACTGAACTATATAAAGCAAATATTAACAGACTTATAGAAAGAAATAAAAATAGTAGATTACAGTACCCCTTTTTCATCAATGAGTAAATAATCTAGACAGAAAATCAGTAAGTAAACATTCTATTTTAAATGATATGAACTTTAAATTACATGAACTTAGACATTTACAGAATATGTCATCCCAAAGCAGTGTAATGCATATTCTTTTCAAGTGAACATTGAACATTCTCTAGGATAAGTCTTATTCATCATAGTGATGGACAGCAAATCCTGGTGTGTTGCAGTTCATGAGGTTGCAAAGACTCAGACACAACTGAGCAACTGAACTGAACTGATATTCATCTTAATGCTTCTGTTTCCTCTTCATTTCTCAAGCATATTTCAGTGGACACAGAATCCATGGATGATAGCACATTTCTTTCACCACTTAAAAATATTGTGTCAATTTCTTCTTGCTTCCTGGATTTTGAAGAGAACTCTATAATTTGAATGGAGATTGCTCTATTAAAAATATTCCATTTATCTCCGTCAATCTCCTGTCAGTGTAGGAGATACAGGAGACCTGGGTTCTATCCCAAGGTCAGGAAGATCCCATGGAGTAGGAAATGGCAACCCACTTTAATATTCTTGCCTGGAGAATTCCATGAACAGAGGAGCCTGGTGGGTTTCAGTCTAGAGGGCTGCAAACAGTTGGACACGACTGACCACACACATGCATGCATGTGTGTTTTCTTTCTTTCTTTCTTTCTTTTTTTTACTTTTCAAGGATTTAATGATGGTGTGTCTTTTCTGAGATGTTTTGTGATTTGTTCTATTTGGGTTTCATTTAAAATTTTAGATCTATAAATTTGTGTGTTGTCAAATTTGGGAAAAGAAAGTGAAATCACTCAGTCGTGTCCGACTCTTTGTGATGCCAAAGACTGTAGCCTACCAGGCTCCTCTGGATTTTCCAGGCAATAGTACTGGAGTGGATTGCCATTTCCTTCTCAGCAATTACTCCAAGTAACCTTTCAGCCCCATATTCATTCTGTTTTAATTCTGATATCTTGATGATATTAATATTGACTTTGTTTTAGTGTATTTTCATTTGTTTTTTCAGATTATATGAATTCTATTGTTCTTTCCCCAAGCTTACCATTTATATCCTCTATTATATGCAATCTACTGTTGAGCCCATCTAGTGACTTTTTAAATTGACATTATGTTTTAGGTCTGTAATTTCCATTTGCTTCTTTCTTTCTCTTTTTTCTTTAAATAACTTGTGGGGTTTTGCTTACAGATATTTTGCATTTTTTCATTTGCTTACACATACTCACATATTTTGTAATTAGTTTTGGAACACTTTTACAGTGACATTTTCAGCTTCTTATCAGATAATTCCATCATCTGACTCATTTCGGTCTTGGCCTCAGTTGACTTTTTCTCATTAAAGTTTTGATTTTCTTAGTTCTTGGTCTTGTGGGTGATTTTCAATAACATTCTGGACAATTTGTCTATTATGATCTAATACATTTTTGAAGAAAATAGTTTATATCTTTTTAAGGAGCTTTCATTTTCTTCGGTATTCTTTTCTCAGAAGAATGAGGTAATCCCACAATTTTCATTTAATTGTGCTCACTGAGCTACAAATGAGAGTGAATTTAACAGTACCCTTAAAATTTCTTTAGACTGTATTTGAAATTTCTATTATGACAATGTAGAAGTTCAAAATAATGATGCTTTGATGTGTTTCACTGCACGCAAAATGTTACTAAAATGCTTTTATAATGTCTGATACTGTCCTTTCATAAATTCTCTTTATAAGAATTCCAATGTATTAATGATTTATATTTAAACACCTACTGTCTATTCCTACAGTGAATTAACTAAAATATTTTAAAGCATCATTCCTCTAAATTGAGTTTAAGGAGATGATGTTTTGAGGGATTGTTTTTGGGGTCTCCATGGCAGGTCAAATAATTTGTTTAAAGTTTCATAAAATATTTTTCAAGATACAATATCACAGTTGTACCTAAAACTGTCCATATAAGTTATCAGTGAAATAAGGTAAGGTTTATCCTCTTCTCTTGGCTAGCCTAAACCAAACTTGATATACTTAGATTTGAATGAGGCATGTTGGAATTCACCATGATTATTAATTCTTTCTTCTCATAAATCATATCTTCTCTGTTGGATCATGTGAAGGCTTGAAAATAAGCATGAATGCATTTACCAGCCCACAGTTTTTTCCTTCTTCTCAGAAAAAGAAAAAAAATCAAACAGTACAAAATAAAAATAACACTTTAAACATTTTCTATAGCACATCATCATTTGTCGAGGGAAGTATCTTTCTTCCATAATATAACTTTATGGTCTTCAGTTTTATCTTAAGTGGAAAAGAAAAAAAGAAAACTTAACAGATTTCATATAAATGCTCTCTTTGCCAATCCTCCTTTAAGTAGTCCACATTTTTTGTTTCTTTATTCACATTTCTTGTCCCTGGCTCATGGCTTGTGAGATATTAGTCCTCTGAATAGGGATCAAACCTATGCTCTTGGCAATGAAAATATGCAGTCTTAAACACTGGACTGCCAGGAAATTCCTTGTCAAAGTTTTTGAATCTTATTACTTAATAGTTAAAAGAAAACAAAACAATAACCCATTCTATTTTCTCTTTTAATATTGACTGATATTATTCAAGTTTATATTCTTTTTATATATATATGAATATGTGTGTATATACTTACATTTGCATGTATATATATATACATGACCCAGGGACTGAACCCAGGTCTCCTGCATTGGAGGTGGACGCTTTAACCTCTGAGCCACCAGGGAAGCCAATGCAGGACAACTGGTTTCGATTCCTGGGTGGGGAAGATCCCCTGGAGGAGGGCATGGTAATGCACTCCAGTATCCTTGCCTGCACAATTCCATGGACAGAGGAGTCAGGTGAACTCCAGTCCATAGGGTTGCACAGAGTCAGACACAACTGAAGTGACTTAGCACAGGACAGCAGATATAAATATATATATAAATATATACATATACATATAAAATATACATATATGTATATATATATATATACACACACACACACACATAGAGAGAGAGAGAACACAGAGAGACTGCATGTCCTCATTACTGAGATAGAACTGAGAAGAAAGATATATCCCTACTAAAATTAAATTAGAATACATGAAACAAAATATCTTATTAAGCAATGTGTTGGGAATGGAAAGAAGAATGAATAAATATCAAATACTATACCACTCAAATATGGTATCTCAACTTTGAGTCTATTTTTGCAATAGTGGGGAAAAAACCATGTTACTTCTCCAGATTTTAATTTTACCTTCATTAATATATTGCCTCATCTGTGTATTTATGCTCAGTAGTGTCTGACTCTTTGTGACCCCATGGACTGTAGACCACCAGTCTCCTTTGTCCATGGATTTCCCAGGTAAGAATACTGGAGAATTTCCATTTCCTACCCCAGAGTATTTCCCAGTCCCAGGGATCAAACTGGGGTCTTCTGTGACTCCTGCAGTGGTAGGTGAATTTTTTTACCACTGCACCACCTGGGAAGCTCCAATATATTGGCTCTCATGTGTGAGTGCCAAGTTACTTCAGTCGTCTATGACCCTTTGAGATCCTAAGGATTGTAGCCACCAGGCTTTTCTGTGCATGGGATTCTCCAGGCAAGAATACTGGAGTGTGTTGCCATGCCCTTTTCCTGGAGATATTCCCAACCCAGGGATTGAACCTTGTCTCTTCTGTCTGCTGCATTGGAAGACAGGGTTTTTACTACTAACGCAACCTGGCAAGCCCAATATATTGGCTTAAACATCCACAATTCTGTATGTTTAAAATTCAGGTTTACCTACTTACTGGTTTCAAACTTTGCCCCCAATAAAAATTACCTTACTCAGACCTTAGAGAATCATAGATTTTTGAAATTGTTTAAACAGTTTTGTGAGTCCTAAGAAGGAAATTGTTTCTTCATGGAGTGGTCTGCTAGGCTACTCAATTGTTCAGTCGTTCAGTCATATCCTACTCTTTGCAACCCCATGGACTGCAGCCAGGCTTCCCTGTACTGTTCTAACATTATACTATGAAACCTTGCTGCTATAGACACTTATAGTAGAGACAAAAAATTCCAAAGTTGTCCAGATGCTTCTGATGCCCACTGGAACATGATATCTGCAACCTAAATTCCACTTGACTTGATTTCATATCACCTTAACTTTCCCATGGTTTCACTGACAAAGCGATGAATATGTTAATACTGTGGTGTTGGAGAAGACTCTTGAGAGTCTCTTGGACTGCAAGGAGATCAAACCAGTCAATCTTAAAGGAAATCAGTCCTGAATATTCCCTGGAAGGACTGATGCTGAAACTGTAACTCCAAAACTTTGGCCACCTGATGCGAAGAGCTGACTCATCGGAAAAGGCCTTGATGCTGGGAAAGATTGAAGGCAGGAAGAGAAGGGGACAACAGAGGGTGAGATGGTTGGATGGCCTCATTGACTCAATGGGCATGAGTTTGAGCAAGCTCTGGGAGTTGGTGATGGACAGGGAAGCCTGGCATGCTGTGGTCCATGGTGTTGCAAAAAGTCGGACACGACTGAGTGACTGAACTGAACTGACTGATTCACAGTTGTTTCTACTACATTTTGGCAAATAGCTTATGAAAGAGTTCTAACTTATGCTGTCTCTTTAACTGTATAGAGATATAAGAGAAATCACTACTCTATTCCATGAGTCTTGGGTTTAAAAACATATGTAGAAAATAAGCCAGAATCAGTCTGAGCCATGGACCTATATTGTATTCACAATGGTCCAGCATTCTGCCTTCCCCATTTTCTCTAACACATCCTATCCTTGAATCATACTCTTGTAAGACGTGTATATTCCTGAACAGTTCCTTTGTCTAAGAAGGCTGTCTTACAGGTGATTCTGAAACCCTTCACAGATAAACCTGGTTGGATGTTCTTTGTTGTCTCCATATAATGATTTTGCAGGATGGTTTCCAAGTTGGGACTATCTCCTTAGGGCTCCCTACCTAGTGTCTATACAATGTAAAATATCATATTCTATTATTATTTGTCATAGTAAGATGTGAAGTAGGGACTATGAATAAAATATTAATAATCATTACCACACTATGATTTGCATTCATTAAGCATCTTTCATTAGATGTCCACGTGCCAGACTCTCACTCTCAGGTTCAATCTCTCTTATCTCTCTCTAGATCTATATATCTATTTCTCACAAATGTAGATATAAATACCTGCCTCACAAAGGAAAGATTCAAAATTGTATATCCATACACACACACACACACACACACACATATATATATATAATTTTTGAGACAGGTATTATATCTATTCCATGCAGAAAACAGAAATACCAAAGAAGGTAAAGATACCTTATTTTCTTTTCTTTTCCACAAGATATCTTATGCACAGGTATATTAATGTAATAATATAAATTAATTAATATCATGGAAAATATTATGCCTTTGTGTTCTGAACTCCTTTAGAAAAAATGCTCTGAAACATAAAGAGGACTCTAGCTGATTAATGAGACCATGATCCTATCCTACCAAAAATTATCACTGTTATCGGTAATCATCATCATTAGTCTAGTATATTTTTTGACTGAAGTTGTTTATTTAACAGTTGAAACAAATCAAAAGAATATTTCATGATGCATGAAAATTATATGAAATTCAAAATTCAATATCCAGAAATAAAGTTTCTTTGGGGTATAGTCATACTCATTGATCGACATACTATCTACAGTTATATGCAATAATGACACAATTGATTAGTTGTGACAAAGATGATCAGGCCAGCAAAGCTAAAAATATTTACCATCTTCCCCTTGACACTAAAAGTTTGCCAATCCCTAGAACTAAAATGCTGACTTTCAAAACACCAGCTAGTAGACCACGGAAATTGGTGAAGAATGCCATATTCAAACCAAGTCACATGGGTAAGTAAATATGGAGTAGCTATCTTTCTCTTTTTGTACAGATTATGTTTTAAGTAGACATTACTATAAGATAGATAATACCTCAGCAATCTTTAATAATAGGGACAATGTTTCTGTTCACTGAGAATTAATTAATGTATTTGTTTAGAAATCACTAAGCAAACTGTAATTAATGAACGAACTGATGAAATATTTATAAGAAACAGACAAAAAAACAATAAACAAAGTAAGTACATTGCAAAGTGAATATATTTCACTAAATATTTTTTTAACTCTTACCATGATATATATTTAATGTTATAGTTTGTATGCTGGCTTCTTAATTTCATTTAATTGAATAATGTGCTATTCACAGAATAAGAGACCTTTCATTTGCTGAGTAAAACCTTTATGCAGAATTAGCAAATTGGTGAGCAATTTATATTTAGTATTTTATTGAGTGGTATTATACATTAAAAATGAAAACAGATACTCACAATTATGAATCTTCAGGGAAGAAGCAGAGTTTGATTTATATTTATAATTCTTTATACAGTATTCCCATAAGATAACTATTTAACATTTAAATACATATAAAATGTACCTGCAAATTAAAGCACTTTTCTTTAAAGAAACACACAATGATATAAATATTCAATTATTATTCCTCTAAAATAACAAGATTGAATCTGCTTACAATTTTAACTCTGGGTGTTTGCTTTTTGTTTTTTTGATCTCAGGAATATATTATTTAAATAAATTACCTGATGATATTTATGAAGAATTAGAAAAAATTAGATGAATAATAGGGCAACTCAAAAAAATAGTACTGGCCTTCCTTGGTAGTCCAGTGGTTAAGAATTCTCATACCAATGCAGGGGTTGAGACATGGGTTCAGTCACTTGTCTGGGAAGATGATACATTCCATGAGGCACCTAAAAAGTGAAAGTGGAGGTCACTCAGTCATTTCCAACTCTTTGCGACCCCATGGACTACACAGTCCATGGAATTCTCCAAGCCAGAATATTGGAGTGGTCCAGGAAGATTCTACATGCCACAAGGCACCTAAATCTTTGCCAAAACTACTAGCCATAGCCCATGCTCCACAAGAGGAGTCCCTGCTTGCTACAACTAAAGAAAGTTCATGTGCAGCAACAAAGACCTAGAACAACCAAATAAACAGTATGCAAACCTCTTTTAAAAACAAAAATAGTGCTATTTTTCTTCAAAATTAGCTTGTGACTTCAAAGTAAAAAGGTGAAATTTCAGTTATTTTTTTAAACCTGGCCTGCAAGCATTTAATTAAATAATAACTTCCCAGATGGAAGTTAATGCTACTATGAAACTACCAAGAAATTAAGGAAAAGAGGAAGAAAGAGAACACAAAGTTGTCATTGACGAGACTGAGGATACAAGCTCTCTCCTTTCCCCTCACCAGAGGAGAGTCAGGATGGAGCAGCGGTGAGGAACCTAAGTGTTCAGGTAATCTGCAAGAAGCTGCATTCTGTTTAAAGCAGTATTTTTGATACTTTCTTTTTTTTTTTTTCCATTGTGGTAGCATGTATTATAAAAATTGACCACCTTAACTATCTTTCACAGCACAGTTCAGTAACATTAAGTACATTTACATTGTTGTGCAGCCATCATCACTATGCATCTCCAGAAATATTTCCTCTTCCAAGATGGAAACTTTGTACCTGTTAAATGCTAACTCCCCATTATGTTCTCCCCACAACCTGTTGCAATCACCCTTCCACTTTCTATCTCTATGAATTTGATTACTGTTTGCATCTTATATAAGGAGAATCATACAATATGTTCTTTTTTGACTGGATTATTTTACTGGGCATAGTGTCCTCTAGGTTCATTCAAGTTGCAGCATCCAGGAAAAATGTAGGTATAAATTAAATGCCAGATGCTCTTGAAGAAATAATTCAAGAGAATATGAGGCTAAAATAGAGATATTCTGGCCACACAATTTTTAAAAATGGAACAAAGTGAAAGGTAACAAATTTGTTGCAGCTCACAGGCTCACTAGTTGTGACATGTGGCCTTAGATGCCTTGTAGCATGTGGGATCGTAGTTCCCCAGCCTAGGATCCAACCCACATGCCCTGCATGGGGAGGCAGTTTCTTAATGTGTGTACCACAAGGAAGTCCCTCAAAGAAGCTTTATGAATTATATGCTGTAAGTTTGTGAATAAGTAGCCTTTGGTTAATTTTGCCTCAGATGTAGTTTGGTCTTTGATATCTTCACCCTGAAGATATTGAGCTTCATTATTAAATGGAAGTAAACAACAATATCATAATACCTATGCTGTCATTTCTTTCCTCAAATACATCTTTCCTATAACTTCTGGTTAAAGTCTGAAATATCACAGATAAAACATTTATTTCTATGGTTAAGGAGTAAAGTATAGACAGTCAGCAGGTGCAGGGATCTGATCTGAGTGAAGCAAGGTAAATTTTAAAAAGTGTTTCCCCAAAATTAAATACAATAAAAACAAGCCCTGATTTTTAGTGTTTGCATGTGGCTGATTTCAATCTATCGATGTGGAGTTGGAAAGAAAGGTGCTTAACGCACTCTGGAAGCGCAGTGGCTGACGGTCTCTTCTTGAGCATTCTACTACATTTCAAGCTTTCTACTGCAACCTTGGAAACTTAGCTTTATTACTCTCACAACATGAGGAAAGTGAGAAATCATTAAGGTACTGTTTAATATCATGCAGCAAATAAGTGGCATGTAGTATTAGTGTCTGCTCATTGGAAGGACTGATGCTGAAGCTGAAGCACCAATACTTTGGGCACCTGATGCAAAAAGCTGACTCATTAGAAAAGTCCCTGATGCTGGAAAAGACTGAAGACAGGAAGGGAAGGGGACAACAGAGGATGAGATGGTTGGACGGCATCACCGACTCGATGGATATGAATTTGAGCAAGCTCCGGGAGATGGTGAAGGACAAGGAAGCCTGGCATGTTGCAGTCCATGGGGTCACAATGAGTCAGACACGACTAAGCAACTGAACAACAACAACAGTTTACATCATGCAAAATGCCAGGCTGGATGAATCACAAGATGGAATTCAGATTGATAGGAGAAATATCAACAACCTCAGATGTGTAGATGATGCCACTCGAATGGCAGAAAGTGAAGAGAAACCAAAGAGCCTCCTGATGAGGGTGAAAGAAGACAGTGGAAAAGCTGGCTTGAAACTCAACACTCATAAAACTAAGATCATGGTATCTGGTCCCATCATTTCGTAGCAAATAGAAGGTGAAAAAGTGGAAACAGTGATAGATTTTATTTTCTTGGATTCCAAAATAACTCTGGATGGTGACCCAGCCATGAAATTAAAAGACACTTGCTCCTTGGAAGAAAAGCTATGGCAAACCTAGACAGCATATCAAAAAGCAGAAAAATTATATATAGTCAAAGCTATTGTTTTTCCATTTGTCTTATATGGATGTGAGTGTTGGAGCATAAAGTAGCCTGAGTGCAGAAGAATTGATGCTTTTAAATTGTGGTGGTGAAAAACATTCTTGAGAGTCCCTTGGACTTCAACGATATCAAACTTCAAGGAAATCATCCAGAATATTCGCTGGAAGAACTGCTGCTGAAGCCGAAGTTCCAATACTTTGGCCACCAGATATGAAGAGTCAACTCATTAGAAAAGATCCTGATGCTGGGAAAGATTGAAGGCAAAAGAAGTGGGCAGCAGAGGATGAGATGGTTAGATGGCATCACTGACTCAATGGATATGAATTTGAGTAACTCCGGGAGATGGGGGAGGACATAGGGGCCCAGGATGCTGCAGTTCATGGGTTTGCAAAGAGTCAAACATGTCAAAGCAACTGAATAACAACAGACCTATCCTAATATACACTTCACACAGGTGAGAATGGTCATCATGTAAAAGTCTACAAATAACAAAAGCTGCAAGAGGTATGGAGAAAAGGAAACCCTCCTACACTATTGGTGAGAATGTAAGTTGGTTCACTCACTATGAAGAACAGTACAGATATTCCTTAAATGCTAGAAATAGAGCTATCATATGATCCAGCAACCCCATTCTTGGACATATGTCTGTACAAAGCTATAATACAAAATATATATGTACTCGCTATGTGCATAGCAACACTATTTACAATAGCCAAGACTTAGAAGCAACCTAATGTCCATTAAAAGATGAATGAACAAAGATGGATATATGTACACATACATACATGCATAAATATATACACAAAGGAATGTTACTCAACCATAAAAAAACGGGGGCTTCCCAGGTTAAAGAATCTGCCTGCCAATGCAGGAAATGCAAGAGATGCGAGTTCGATCCCTGGGTTGGGAAGATCCTCTGGAGTAGGAAGTGGAACCACTCCAGTATTCCTGCCTGGACAAGGAGCCTGGTGGGCTGTACAGCCCATGGGGCTGCGATGAGTCAGAGCACAAAAGAAGAGAATGAAATAATGCCATTTGCTGTGACACAGATGGACCTAGAGACTATCGTACTGAGTGAAGTAAGCCAGACAGAGAGAGAAAAATATCAGATGATATCACTTCTACGTGGAATCTAAAACAATTTATTTAGCTGAATTTATTTACAAAACAGAAATAGACTCACAGACAGAGAAGGGACTTATGGTTACCAAAGAGGAAAGGCAGGGTACAGGGGATAAATCAAGAGTTGAAGATGAAAATATATACTCTATATAAAATAAATAGCCAACAGAGACCAATTGTATAGTTTCAAGACCAACTCTATATAGACTATAGAGTATATAGTCTATATTACACTCAATATCTTGTAATGACCTATAACGGATGAAAATGTAAAAAGAGAACAGATACATATGTATATGTGTGTGTATATATATATATATATATATATATATATATATCTTAATCAAATTTGCTGTATACCTGAAACTAGACTAACATGACATTGCAAATTAACTAATTTTTAATAAAATTTTAAAAATATTATTAAACCAGGATAGTCTGCCAAATAAGCAATCAATCAAAACTCCAGAAACACTGGACCTTTTTATATGCCAACATTCTCTGTTGGGTTTTTCACCTTCAGCACAGATGATCAACTCATCCCCAGCTCTATTCTCAGGTGTGAAAAATTGTCCATGGTTATTTCTGTCTAAATGCAAGCCTTCTTTGCTTGTGACCCAGTCTGCTTAGTTCTGATGGCTTGAAAAGGAAGGTGTGCTTCATTCCTGCTGTTTCTTAATTGGAGGCATCTGTTCTTTGTCTCCATTAAGAAGCTGCAATGTGAGGCCTATATCTGATGTGGGCTTCTGGGCCTGTAAGTTTGGAACAGAAAACAGTCTTCTGAGGGAAGGCAGAAGACTTCTGTCTGTAATGTACACACTCTGTCTGTAATGGTATTATTTAAAAGATCCCTCATTTGGAAGAAAAGTGTCCAAGAGTAACTACTGTTCCAATAAGAACTTACTTATCTTTGTAGAAGATAGGGCTAAGAATTTTTACTTGGTATTTACTTGGAAAGGGTATGATTGTTAGAAGACTGGAGGGAATTCATACTGAGACCCATTTATATACTAGTTATTTGACTTTTGGTGTCTCACAAAAACCCAGAGAAAAACATTATTAACTCCATTTTACACACGATGAAACTGCAATGAGATGAAGATGGGTTGAGTCCCTGAAGTCCACAGGTAGCCCATGGCAGAGCTGAGACACTGAATAATATCTCTCTGGAATAAAAGGTCTTGATGTTCTAGACACTACAGGAGGATTTGGCAAACCGTGAACCAACCTGAACTGGACACTGATTTTTCCCCAAAGGTTAAGAATACTTCTTGGGCTTCCCAGGTGGCTCAGTGGATAAAGAAAAACCTGCAATGCAGAAGATGCAGATTTGATCCCTGAGTCGAGAAGATCACCTTGAGGAGGGCATGGAAACCCACTTCAATATTCTTGTGTGGAGAATCTCATGGATAGAGGTGCCTGCCAGGTTACAGTTCTTGGGGTCGCAAAGAATCAGACATGATTGAAACAAGCATGCACACATTCAAGAACATTTCTTACATGTTTTTAAAAGCTGTAAAAAAAGTTATAATAAACAATTTTGTGTAACATGAAAATTATTTGTAAGTCAAAGCTTGGAGTCCTGAAGAAGGCTTTATTAGCATGCCCTCATGATCACTCATTTGTGTGCTGTCCACGACTATCTTCATGCTACAACAGCAGTGCTGAGAAGCTGCATTAGCGACTGTATCGCTTTCAAAGTTCAAACTATTTAGTAGCTTGCTTTTTAGAGGGAAAAAATTTGCAGGCCTCCTTACTATACCAGTGGTTTTCAAACTTGAGTGTGCACCAGAACTAGCTGTGTGACTTGATCAACACAGATGCTGAGCCTCATCTCCAGAGGGCATAATTTGGCAGGAGTTGGGGTGGCTTGAGCATCCCACTTCTAATATGTTGCTGTGTGATGTATGCCCATGTAACTGGTCTTGGAGTCACCCTTTGAGACCCAGAGAGGTGCAATGGAAGAATAAATCTGACTCCATATTAGATCTGTTACCTTTACTTTAAATTTTGTGCTCTGTAGACTGTGCTTAATTATGCTGGCTTTGCACCTTTTATAAAAGATTGTTGTCTAAAGCCTGAAATATACAAGATAACACATTCTCAAGTTTCTGACCTTTAAGCATTCATTCATATAGAGATAAAAATTTGCGGAACAGAGAATAAATAACATTTGTCTTCAGTTCAATCACTGAGGCATGTCTGACTTTTTGTGACCCCATGGACTGCAGCACATCATGCCTCCCTGTCCATCACCAACCCCCAGAGTTTACTCAAACTCAAGTCCATTGAGTTGGTGATGCCATCCAACCATCTCATCCTCTGTCATCCCCTTCTCCTCCTGCCTTCAGTCTTTCCCAGCATCAAGGTCTTTTCCATTGAGTCAGCTCTTCGCATCAGGTGGCCAAAGTATTGGAGTTTCAGCTTCAGCATCAGTCCTTCTAATGAACATTCAGGATTGATTTCCTTTAAGATGGACTGGTTGGATTTCCTTGCAGTCTAAGGGCCTCTCAAGAGTCTTCTCTAACACCACAGTACAAAATCATCAATTCTTTGGCACTCAGCTTTCTTCACAGTCCAACTTTCACATCCATACATGACTACTGGAAAAACCATAGCCTTGACTAGACGGACCTTTGTTGGCAAAGTAATGTCTCTGCTTTTTAATATGCTGTCAAGATTGGTCATAACTTTTCTTCCAAGGAGTAAGAGTCTTTTTATTTCATGGCTGCATTCACCACCTGCAGTGATTCTGGAGCCCCCCCAAAAATAAAGTCTGCCATTGTTTCCACTGTTTCCCCATCTATTTGCCATGAAGTGATGGGATCAGATAATATGATCTTAGTTTTCAGAATGTTGAGCTTTAAGCCAACTTTTTAACTCTCCTCTTTCACTTTCATCAAGAGGGTTTTAGTTTTCTCCCCTTTCTGCCATAAAGGTGGTGTCATCTGCATATTTGAAGTTATAGATATTTCTCCCAGCAATCTTGATTCCAGCTTCTGCTTCATCCAGCCTGGCATTTCTCATGATGTACTCTGCATATAAGTTAAATAAACATGATGACAATATACAGCCTTGATGTACTCCTTTTTTGATTTGGAACCAGTCTGTTCCATGTCCAGTTGTAGCTGTTTCTTCCTGACCTGCATACAGATTTCTCAAGAGGCAGGTCAGGTGGAACTGAACTCTTCAAGAATTCTCCACAGTTTATTGTGATCCACACAGTCAAAGTCTTTGGCATACTCAATAAATCAGAAATATATGTTTTCCTGGAATTCTCTTGCTTTTTTGATGATACAGCAGATGCTGGCAATATGATCTCTGGTTCCTCTGCCTTTTCTAAAACCAGCTTGAACATCTGGAAATTCACGGTTCACTTATCATTGAAGCCTGGCTTGGAGAACTTTGAGCATTACTTTACTAGCATGTGAGATGAGTGAAATTTTGTGGTAGTTTGAGCATTCTTTGGCATTGCCTTTGTTATGATTGAAATGAAAACTGACCTTTTCCAGTCCTGTGGCCACCGCTGAGTTTTCCAAATTTGTTGGCATATTGAGTGCAGCACTTTCACAGCATCATCTTTCAGGATTTGAAATAGCTCAACTGGAATTCCACCACCTCCACTAGCTTAGTTTGTAGTGATGCTTCCTAAAGCCCACTTGACCTCACATTCTAGGATGTCTGGCTCTAGGTGAGTGATCACACCATCGTGATTATCTTGGTCATGAAGATCTGTTTTGTACAGTTCTTCTGTGTATTTTTGCCACCTCTTATTAGAGGTTTATAGAAACATTATGACTTGGCCTGTGTAAATGGCTGCAAGAACAATTCCTAAACCAAGAAGTTTGCAACAACCAATCATGTCTCTCCCTTACCTTGCCTTTAATAGAGCTTTGCTAAAATCTTTCTAGGCATTCGGGGATTATGGTTGCATGAGCCACCTAATAATCTCCTTCCATAGTCCTGCAACACACATTTCTCTGTTCCACACTTGGACATTTCAACATTGTTTGGCCTAACTATGTGGTGGGCACACAAACTTGTACTTGGTAACAGAGATGTTGAGCACAATTTATAATTTACTAAAAAGATATCACTGATGAACTGTTTAGCTTTTGGTTCAGTGTATTTTGCAGCTAAAGAATAGGCCCTCACTGACTCTATGACTCTCCCTGTTCTGGATTTTCTCTTTGTATGATGCATGCAACACTTAGACTGCTGAAAGATTCTTGAATAGTTTGTACTTTCTTAGGTCTAATTTTTTTATATCTATAATTTAAGTTTTTTGAGAGCAAAATTCAAATAGATTGTGGCCATATATCCACAATGGTGACCAGTGCAAAGCAGCTCTCACACTGAGGATAGAAGTCAGAGTGAAAAGACCAAAGACGTGCTTGCTTTAAACCGTAACTCTTTTGCTTTCTACCTAATTTTTCTTCTTACCTAAATTTGGGCGTGTCTCTCTCCAAGGGCCTCAATTTCTTGTGTTTATGAAATTAGCATGATGGTGTGTGTACCTGACAGATGTCTTCTGAGCTTTATGTCAGATCAAATATGTAAGGCATATTCAGTGCCTAACAAACCCTAAACAACCTGGAAGCTCTTGAGGGGTTCACTATATAATAGTCAAATAAAAACTCTCAATCTGGACACTCTTAACAAAGAGCATGGAATGAAGGAAGACATTACCTCTGCTGGGTCCATTGACTGACTTCATTGACTTCCACATCGCCCCTGGTAAGAACATGGAATCCATGGCAACTTAGGCACATATTGATACACATTTTACTCCCACGTAGCCACCTCCTCAACTAGGGAACAAAGAAACTCTGGGTGGCATCTAGATGGATAGTCTCACAAGCTTGCATCCAAAGCAGAGAAAGAGCTGCTTAGGGAACATTGCAGTGTCACAACCCTCTAAAATATTAAGAATATTAGGAAAAAATGAAGTCCACCAGTGTCAAGGGCTTTGCTGCAATCTCTCAGAGTCATGGAGGTTAAGAACTTCAATATGGAAAGTGACCACTTGGATCTGCTTCCTGACTCCATCAGGTCCTTGTGGAGTGGCATTAGATATATAACCTTTGTAACCCTAATTTTTTGAAGTTTAATTTTTCTATTCTTCACTTTCATTATTTCTAAAAGTGGGGCAATCCCCAAACTGACCTCTTATGGCTCCTGTGAGTGACAAGTGATTTATGTAAAGCTCAGGCATGGTCCAAGGGAAGTGTGACTCAAAACAAACACTTATGTAACACTGTTTCAGTAATTCTGCTAGTGCTTTAGTGATATTCATATATAAAGCAAGACAGCTTTGATGCACACCGTGACTTCAATGAAAATACATACAGAGAAGGAAGCCTGACAGGGTTTAGAACAATAGGTTATACTTGGGACTGTTTTGTTAGCACATCTGTATTTGAATGTGTGTATTTTTCTATATGTATTTCTAGATGCATTTTTTATTTTAATACTATACTTTATGAAAAAAATATTCTGTAATCAGAAATTTGTAGATGTATATATTTTCTCTTGTTCTCAGTTTTCATACTGCCACCATGTCTTCATGCCTTTATTTTGCATCATCTTCTAGAATCCCTTACTTTGCCACTCAAATCTTCTTTGCCTTCTGGAATTTACAGCTCACTGGTAGAGAAAGGCTCCTAATAGCAGAGTATTCTGAATAAAACCTTAATTTCACTCTATCCTGTATAAAAACTTACCATTGCATTGCTAAGATCATTTGGAAAAAAAAAGAAGGAAGAGGAGGAAGGAAAGGACTAGAAGGAGAGGAAGGGAAAGAGGAGGGTTAAAATAAGAATTATTCTAAGGTTTCTAAAAAGAAAAAAAAAAACTTTCCTATGTTCTTCTCAGTTAACATCTTCAGGACTACAGAGGTCACAAATATCTTGCTGATAAAAGATATTGATGGATACTGGGAGGAGGGGGATTTTAAAAATTACTTTTCATGAGACCACATAGAAAAGCAACCTATTTTTGCAGTGTTTGTTCTAGAGCTGGGTACTATGCTAAGCATATTCACATCCAAAAATATGTACCAACTAGCTAGTAGCTAGTGCTCTGTTACTATAACCAGCAATAAGGTCCCTTAAAAACTAACCTCAAATTTTTAAAGAAGCAATGCTACATAAAGAGAAAATGAAATCTGTTGACACTGGTGCTTCCCACTCCCTCTTTCAGACTTGCTCCTAATTACTCAAAGTTTTCTGTATTTTGCTTGTTTATTCATTGGAGTACAATTGATTTACAATGCTGTATAGTTTCAACTGTACAGCACAGTAATTCATATATATATATGTGTGTGTGTGTGTGTGTGTCTGTGTGTGTGTATAGATTTTTTTTTCTTTTTCAGATTCTTTCCCTTTATAGGTTATTATAAAATACTGAGTATAGTTCCCTGTGCTGTACAGTAGGTCCCTGATGGTTGTCTATTATATATATATATCGTAGTATGTACATGTTAATCCCAAATTTATCCCTTTTTGTAAGCTTTTGTAAGCACAAATTTATTTTCTATGTCTTTGGATCTATTTCTATTTTGTAAATAAGTTCGTTTGTGTTATGTACCCCAACGTTCATAACAGCCAATTTACAAAAGCCAAAATATGAAAATATGAAAACAAACTAAATATCCATTGACAGATATATAACCCCTTACTCTTTATATGTATAGATGGGCAGGGAGGCCTGGCTTCTTGCGATTCATGGGGTCACAAAGAGTCGGACATGACTGAGCGACTGAATGAAGGAATCTATAATGGAATACTATTCAGTCATAAAGAAGAATGAAATAATGGCATTTTCAGCAATAGGAATGGATCTAGATGTTATCATACTAAGTGAAATAAACCAGACCAAGAAAGACAAATATGATACCACATATATGTGTTTGGTTTTGATTGATGACTGCATGTCATGTACATCTCTTATTTAAGCCCCAGCTGGGCTCAAGCATCTTACCGAAGACACCATACGACCTGCCTTTGGTCAGATGAACTTTCTGACACATTCTCCTTTTCTGTTTTTTATGTTGGTTTCCCCATCAAATGGTATTTTTGAATCCCTTAGTTTGGAGTAATATTTATAATAGATTATTTAGGGCAATATTCTCCAACTTCATCTGCAAAATGTTGGCTGAAAGGGGGTTCATTTTTGACAGGTATGGGAGTCATTAGATTGGCTGGTGGGTTTGCTTATGTTTTCCCAAACACAGGATGCAATTTTGCATCTACAAATCTTTCTTAAATTATGATGGGGTTATTTCTTGGTAAATCCATCATAAGTTGAAAATACCTTAGTTCAAAAATGCACTTAATACCTCTAATCTACTGAATACCACAGCTTAGCCTAGCTTACCTTAAAAATGCTCATAATACTTGCATTAGCCTAGAGTTGGGTAAAATGATCTGATACAAAGTCTGTTCTAAAACTGTGTTAAATATCTCATGTAACTAACTGGCTATTGAAAGTGAAAAATAGAGTGTATTTTTGGGTGCAGAATAACTGTAAGTGTATTGCTTATTTACCCTGTGGTCATGCGACTGACTGGGAACTACAGTTCACAGCCACTGATCAGCATCACTAGAGCATATCACATTGCATATCTAGTATAAGAAAAAAGATCAAAAATAAAAATCAAAATTCAAAGTACAGTTCTACTGAATACAAATGAATATGTGCACTATTGCAAAGTTGAAAAATATAGTTGAAGCAGCATAGGTGAGGGACTATCTGTACTCTTCTTTTGCTAGACTCTTTCCCGTTTCTCTGTCTCCCAGTTAATACATTTTACTCATGTGCTAGGATTTAGGTGAGATGTAACTTTATGTAGGGTGCTGTGCTGTATGTACTTAGTTGCTCAGTCATCTGACTGAGCTCTTTGTGTGCTTATGTACTGTAGCCCACCAGGCTCTTCTGTCCATGGGGATTCTCCAGGCAAGAATACTAGAGTGGGTTGCCATGCCCTTCTCCAGGGGATATTCTCCAACCAGGTATTGAACCCAGGTCTTCCTCATTGTGTGCAGATTCTTTACCATCTGAGCCACCAGGGAAGCCCATGGATGCTGATGTGGGTAGCCTATCCCTTTGCCAGGGGATCTTCCTGACCCAAGAATGGAATTGGGGCCTCCTGTATTGCAGATGGATTCTCTACCAGCTGAGCTACCAGGGAAGCCCTGGTATTATTTAGGGAGCTTCCTTTAATTTCTACCTCCCTGAGATGATTTCTTATCTCCTGTGACCGACTGAATCTCATGCTCCCTTCTGTCACCAGACTCTCATGGAAGTATAATGATCTATTGATGCATTTGAAATATACATCAAGGCATAAAGTGTTTACTATTTTAACAAATGATACCTTTAATCTCTAATCACCATTGTGTTGTACACTTGGATGAATGACAAAAGAATGAAGGATGAAGTAATCAATGTTGAGTTGACAGAATGAAGAAATAAGAATAATTTTGCCTGTTCTCTTCTACTAGTTCTGTTAACTTAACAATATCAGTTTAAGAGAGTTTTCCATTTTGGAGTGTAGCTGATGGTTATTATAGAGAAAAGGCTTTTGTAGGAGAAAGAAAAAAAAAAACTATTTTAAAAAACCTACAATGCATTGCATTTGTGATCCACATTAAAAATAGATTAAACATGTACCTAATACTCCATCCAGAAATGCTCAGACTTCATCTTTACTCTATGTATGAAAGTGATTTATTAAAAGCTTGCTGCTTAGAGCTGATTACCAGAAACTAATATATTCTTCCTTATACCAGAAATTCTCTACCAGAAAACTGCTTTCAGGGAGAACAGAGCATCAGATGCTTATGTAGAAACTGTTACGTTACTACTCATTCTACACTAAAACAATTGGTGATGGTTTCTTATTTATGTTTTTCCACTAATGGTTTTATGATTTGAATATGTTAGGTTAATATGATTCCAGACATCAGATATTTGATACATATGAATATCCATCTAAATGTATAAATTTCCACCATCAGTTCAGTTCAGTTGCTCAGTCATGTCCAACTGTTTGCGACCCCATGAATCGCAGCACGCCAGGCCTCCCTGTCCATCACTAACTCCCAGAGTTCACTCAGACTCACGTCCATCGAGTCAGTGACGCCATCCAGCCATCTCATCCTCTGTCGTCTCCTTCTTTTCCTGCCCCCAATCCCTCCCAGCATCAAAGTCTTTTCCAATGAGTCAACTCTTCGCATGAGGTGGCCAGAGTACTGGAGTTTCAGCTTTAGCATCATTCCTTCCAAATAAACCCCAGGGCTGATCTCCTTCAGAATGGACTGGTTGGATCTCCTTGCAGTCCAAGGGACTCTCAAGAGTCTTCTTCAACACCACAGTTTAAAAGCATCAATTATTTGGTGCTCTGCCTTCTTCACAGTCCAACTCTCACATCCATACATGACCACAGGAAAAGCCATAGCTGGACTAGATGGACTTTAGTTGGCAAAGTAATGTCTCTGCTTTTGAATATACTATCTAGATTGGTCATGACTTTTCTTCCAAGGAATAAGTGTCTTTTAATTTCATGGCTGAAACAAAAATACAATTCTTTGAATTTAGTGTGTGAATTTTTTTGTTAGTCCCCCTTCATTCTATGGAACCAAAGTTTCAAAATGAATCTCCAAAAGACATTAGTATATTACACCATTAAACCTATATACTAAAATGTTATCATTTTCAAAATACTGTTGGGAGTAGAAAATAATACTTGCATATGTTTTTATCATTAAGTATTTATTATGTACAGTGAGCTTTAGAAATTATTGCTGACAATGCAAAAAATCCTGAGAGCTCTAATAACAATACACATAAATTAATGTTTTCTTGCCCTCTGGGAGGATTTTCTTGTAAGAATAAGTGAAGTCACTCAGTCATGTCCGACTCTTTGTGACCCATGGACTATAGCCTACCAGGCTCCTCTGTCCATGGGATTTTCCAGGCAATAGTACTGGAGTGGATTGCCACTTCCTTCTCCATCTTGTAAGAATAGATACACTTTATTTAACTTTGAAAGCAACAGGGCTTAATGGAAATAACATTTTTGCTGGATGCTAAGAGTCCTTGTTATTCTATTTCCTCGGTGATCTTAAACAAGACATTCAGTCTATGTCTTTCTTTCTCAGCAGTAAAATGAAGAATGATGGCTTTCTAAGGTAAATTATGGGTAGTGGCTAAGGTTTTCTATAGCTTCAGTATTGAATAAAAATATTTTATTTAACAGACATTAATAGTTACTCAATAGTTATACATACACATACAAACACACACACACTCGCAGAGACTTTGTGGCTACTTAGGGAGTTTATTTTCTAGCAAATGGGTTGAAAATATCAGACCCTTATCAAAACTACCTCCTCTCCATCTAGAAAACATTATTGGGCTCCAATTCTAGCCAGGGGAATGTAAAAAGTCTGCAGTTAAAAGCCTAAGAAAGTTTTCCCTTGGTAATAAAATGGAAGGCATGGGAAAAAAATCTCTCATCTTTGCTAGATCTGCAGTTCCTCTGTGTAACATTTGGAGATTATGCTACCATGCTGGTTCCCTGAGGGAAAAGCAACCACCTATTCCAAGATAAAAGCCACAAACTCTGTCAGTTCATGATTGTATTGCTCGTTAGATAAGAGAATTATTGAGCCACTCTAAACTATTTGTTTGAGACATAATATCTTAAGTTTACAAGGGACTTTTAGGTGGATGTCTTGTCTTTAAGCAGAAACTCAGTTAAAGGTACATATATACCCCTTAGTTGATGCTGCTAAAGTGATGCACTCAATATGTTAGCAAATTTGGATAACTCAGCAGTGGCCATAGGACTGGAAAAGGTTAGTTTTCATTCCAATCCCAAAGAAGAGCAATGCCAAAAAATGTTCAGACCACCATATAATTGTGTGCATTTCATATGCTTATAAGGTTATACTCAAAATCCTTCAAGCTGGGCTTTAGCAATACATGAACCAGGAAATTCCAAATATACAAGCTTGGTTTTGAAAAGGCGGAGGCACCAGAGATCAAATTGCCAACATTCGTTGAATCATAAAAAAAGCAAGGGAATTCCAGAAAAAAAAAAAAATCTGCTTCATTGACTATGCTAAAGCTTTTGACTGTGTGGATCAAAACAAACTGTGGAAAATTCTTTAAGCAATAGGAATACCAGACCACCTTACCTGTCTCCTGAGAATCCTGCTTGCAGGTTAAGAACCAACAATTAGAACTAGACATGGAACAACTGACTGGTTCCAAATTGGGAAAGGAGTATGGCAAGCCTGTGTATTTTCACCAGTTTATTTCATTTACATGCAGACTACATCACGCAAAATGCCAGGCTAGATGAATCACAAGCTGGAATCAGGCTTGCCAGGAGAAACATCAACAACCTCAGATATGTAGATAATACCACTCTAATGGCAGAAGATGAAGTGGAATGAAAGAACTTCTTCATAAGGGTGAAAGGGGAGAGTGAAAATGTTGGCTTGACACTCAACACTTAAAACTAAGATCATTGCATCTGCTACTATCACTTTATGGCAAATAGAAGGAGAAGTGGAAGTAGTGACAGATCAGATTTTATTTTCTTAGGTTCCAAAATCACTGTATGTGGTGACTGCAGTCATGAAATTAAAAAAACACTTATTCTTTGAAAGGAAAGCCTAGGCAGTGTATTAAAAAGAAGAGATATCATTGTGCTGAAGAAGGTCCATATACTCAAGCTATGGTTTTTCCAGTTGCCACAAACAG
This sequence comes from Capricornis sumatraensis, assembly GCF_032405125.1. NCBI lineage: Eukaryota > Metazoa > Chordata > Mammalia > Artiodactyla > Bovidae > Capricornis > Capricornis sumatraensis. Next base: position 119,689,889 of record NC_091071.1, on the reverse strand, counting down.
ATGTGCCAGTTGCAGCATAAAGAAGACTGAGTGCTAAAGAATTGATGTTTTTGAATTGTGATGTGTTGCTCAAGAGAATACTCTTGAGAGTCCCTTGGACTGCAAGGAGATGAAGCCATTCAATCCTAAAGAAGATCAACCTTGATTATTCATTGAAAGGACTGATATTGAAGCTGAAGCTCCAATACTTTGGAAACCTGATATGAAGAGCTGACTTATTGGAAAAGACTCTGATGCTGGGAAAGATTGAAGGTAAAGGAGAATGGGGTGGCAGAGAATGTTAAATAGCTTCACCAACTCAATAGACGTGAATTTGAGAAAATTCTAGGAGTTAACGGAGTACGAAGGGGCCTGGTGTATTTCAACCCATGGCGCTTCAAAGAGTTGGACATGACTTAGTGACTGAAAACAAGAAAAATACCCCTTAGTTAATTAGCTTTTCTTCTCTGTATTTGAATATATGACTTTGAGTCCATTCACCCCAGATTTTTTTATGGCCTGAAACTTCACACCAATGAGGTCTCCATTCAAATTTCTACCTTCTTAAAGGGTTGTTTACTGACTACTGTGCTGCACATGCATACTCATTTGTGTCAGACTATCTGTGACTCCATAGACCACCGGGCTCCTCTGTTCATGAAATTTCCTAGGCAAGAATACTGGAGTGGGTTGCCATTTCTTTCTCCAGGAGATGTTCCCAACCCAGGGATCAAACCCATGTCTCCTGCTTTGGCAGGTGGATTCTTTACCAATGAGGCTCCCGGGAAGCCCTCTTTACTGACTATCTTACCCAAAACAGCTATTCTCCATCACTTACTATCCCACTCTATTTTTCTTCTAAGCACTAATTTCTGCAGTTACTTTTTCATTTAATTTTTGATTGCTTATTTATTGTATTTCTCCTTCTAGATTGTAATTTTATGAGGGCAGAGTCATCATTTCCCATGATGGTTCTGTTTGTGTGGCCTTTACAACAGGGTCTGACATGGAGTAGATATTTACTAATTATTTATTGTATGAACTAATGCTAGTCTTAAATTAGAGAGCACCAGTAAAGTGAGCTTCCAAAGCAAAGGTTCTTATGATTGTTAATAAAAATTTTGATAAATTATAAACACATATAAGAGCAAAGCAAACATGACCTACCATTTATTAATAAAAAAAAACAATTTGTAAACAAGTTATTTGGATGTATATGTATACATTTGATATATTTATTTTCATGGAATGATCTTAAAATTTTGTAATAAAATTGCAGTTCGTATCAAAGTCAGTGTTCAGTTGGAGAAATGAACATTTAAACAAATGAGTGTAAAAAATGATTTGGGGCTGTAGAAATCTGTACTAGTTACAAAATTGCCATACACAAAATGCCAGGAGAAGAGTATTCAAACCCATTCTTAACTGTGTATCAATCTTCCTGCACCCTTTTCCTGCTACCCCATGGAGGAGAAGACAGCAGTCTATTCATGGAACATTGCTGCATTCTGACTAACAGCTGTGTTGCTCTGCATCTCTGCCCAGGATCTCCTTCTTTGCATGTATCTGTGTGGTTATTTTCATCCAGGGCCTGCCCTTCATAAGGGCTCCTCTACCACCCATTCTTATCTCAACTTCCTACCCACAACTTGACAGGCCAAAAGATAGCAAACTTCAAAATTTAAAATAAATAAGAAAAGATTGGAGGAGAAGGTGATGACACACTAAACCAAAGGATTTAAATTTTAATCCCCAAACAAACTTTTAACAAAATTTTGGATTAAGAATTATTGGCAAACCTGACAAGCTTTGATAGGATGATTCTGTAATTTATATAGCTATTATTCATTCAGTCAGAAACACTCAAGAAAAGAGTTAAAGGATGAAGATTATGAGCAAGGTAAAATTAGGAAGTTTCAGATCTATTATCATAATAAGCGAATTGTCAAACCCCTAAGCAAAAAGAAATTAAACTCCATTGGGATTCTGAATGTACAAATTTATTTAGGGTGAGTGGATAGAGAAAAATTTTCCAGAGAAGCAAAGGAAGGCAAACTAAAAATTCAGTTTATGGTTCCTCAAGCAGACAAAGAGATAGGGTAGTGAATTATTTAGGCAGGTGAACACATTTCTATCAATTAAACACCAGACACTCCAATATGCTAAGCACTCAAGAAAAAAAAAAATAATTTAAATAGAAATTCAAGAATCATGACTAAAGAACAATGGATAGGTAACAAAAAATTTTTACCGCACATCTTTCTGAGACATTATACCAATATTATATAACACAAATCCAATTAGATATCTCCAAATTTAAGTTTAAATATGAAATCTTTTTGGTTATTAGATAAATTCATTGATTTATCTTTAGCTTTTTTGTATGTTTCAGTTCAGTTCAGTTCAGTTCAGTTCAGTAGCTCAGTTGTGTCCAACTCTTTGCAACCCCATGAATCGCAGTACACCAGGCCTCCCTGTCCATCACCAACTCCCGGAGTTCACTCAAACTCATGTCCAAAGAGTCAGTGATGCCATCCTGCCATCTCATCCTCTGTCATCCCCTTCTCCTCCTGCCCCCAATCCCTCCCAGCATCAGGGTCTTTTCCAATGAGTCAATTCTTCGCATAAGGTGGCCAAAGTATTGGAGTTTCAGCTTTAGCATCCTTCTGATAAACTTTTGTATGTTTAACATTTATCAATTTATAGAGATGTGTTAGTCGCTCAGTCATTTATAGAGATGTAAGGTTACACTAATGTGTATGATATATATAGAGCCAAATAGTATGTATTATGCTACTAATATTTATCATTAATGCAGTGTGTCTATTAACACTATCATCTGCTGCTGCTAGTGCTGCTAAGTCACTTTAGTCGTGCCCCACTCTGTACAACTCCTTACGGCAGCCCACCCAAATATGGTTATTTTACTATTCAGTAAAAATTATTCTTTGATTCATTTGTCATTAGAGAAATACATTTTGACATGAATTAGGGAAATAACCACAAAATAAATAAGAACACATTAGGAATCAAAAGATAATTAAAATATATCAAGCCATAGGATGTCTAAGTCTGATATTAAATATAATTTTCTATCCCAAATAAATATATTGCAAACAATGTTTTGACAAGCTATCTAAATACCTCTTCCAAGAAGTTAAAAAACCAAGAGTAAAATGAACTAAAGAAAAGGAGAGGAAAGGAAATAATACTGATAAAAGCAGAAATAAAGACAAATATAAAAATAAGATCAATTAATATTAAAACCTCATTTGAAAGGCTTTATAAAATTGATAAAATATCAAGAGGCCTGTCGAGAAATAGAGAAAGAGAGGGAGGAAGGGAGAGACAGAGAGAGAATTACTAATATTAGAATAAAAAATACAGATCTCAAGATCCTGTAAGTATATATAAATGAATGATAAAATAACTTTGTAAAAAATTATGTCAGCAAATTGGCAATGTAGATAAGAACATAAGTTTTTTAAAAAGTAATACTGACTAAAACTAACTCTAGAAGAAATAGAAAACTCAAATTATTCCAAATCTTTTTTTAAAATGGAATCTTTAAAAGAATATTCTTGAATACTCAGGAATATTCTTAAAGCCATTGAATTTTCTTAATCTGAAAATAGATACTTTTATCTATCTAGGTTAGATTAGAGCCACTATAAATAAGATGACTGTCAAAAAATAATATAGAAACTCATAGATAAATAAATAAGGAAGAAGCTGGAGGAATTAGAATCTGAAGTTTTGCTGTCAAGGAGCAGAACCTGTACCAATCACAACCTGAATCCACCTGAGGAGCAAGGGAAGAAACTGCTAGATACAGCCTCATTTGAGGTGGGAAAATTTATAGACTAGGATATCCAAATGGAGTGCCTACAAATGGAATTTTCCCTTTGACTAAACTCCCTCATAGTGTAGTAGCTTCAGAATAATCATATTTCTTGTTTCTTATGCTGGGGCTCAAGAGTCCAAGACTGTGTGTTTTCAGTGACCTAAAGAGGCTGTGTTGCTTCTTCTGATATAATCTGAGAATGCACATGATATCATTTCCACCACATTCTTTTCATTATAAGGAGATCATGATCCCTATAATATGGAAAGATATGAATCTTATTTCTGGGTGCGAACAGTGTCAAGGTCATATGAGAAGGGAGGTATTACGATCACCTTTGGGAAAACAATCTGTTAACAATTATATATTTTCTCTAATCCCTCATTTTGGAAGATTTTTTGTATTGGCTTGTTTAAGTTTTGGATTAATTCTTGTAGATTTTTATTTACTTTTTTCATAATTTCCATTTGATTGTCATTTTTATTATACTTTTAAAGACTTTTTTATCCTATAGTCAAATTCTGTATATAAATATTTTATCTCATGATATTGTTTTTTATTTCCTAGAAGTCATTAATATACTTGAATTTTTTTCTTTTCCTTCAGTTCAATTCAGTTGCTCAGTCATGTCCAACTCTTTGAGACCCCCAAAATTGCAGCACACCAGGCCTCCCTGTCCATCATCAACTCCTGGAGTTCACTCAAATTCACGTCCATCAAGTTGGTGATGCCATCCAGCCATCTCATCCTCTATAGTCCCCTTCTCCTCCTGCTCCCAATCCCTCCCAGCATCAGAGTCTTTTCCAATGAGTCAACTCTTCGCATGAGGTGGCCAAAGTATTGGAGCTTCAGCTTTAGCATCATTCCTTTCAAAGAACACCCAAGAGATCAGTCACCCAGAGAGTCCAAGGGACTCTCAAGAGTCTTCTCCAACACCACAGTTCAAAAGCATCAATTCTTCGGTGCTCAGCTTTCTTCACAGTCCAACTTTCACATCCATACATGACTAATGGAAAAACCATACCCTTGACTAGGCGGACTTTGTTGGCAAAGTAATGTCTCTGCTTTTCAATGTGCTACCTAAGTTGGTCATAACTTTCCTTCCAAGGAGTAAGTGTCTTTTAATTTCATGGCTGCAGTCACCATCTACAGTGATTTTGGAACCCCCAAAAAATAAAGTCTGAGACTGTTTCCCCATCTATTTGCCATGAAGTGATGGGACCAGATGCCATGATCTTCATTTTCTGAATGTTGAGCTTTAAGCCAACTTTTTCACTCTCCTCTTTCACTTTCATCAAGAGGCTTTTTAGTTCCTCTTCACTTTCTGCCATAAGGGTGGTGTCATCTGCATATCTGAGGTTATTGATATTTCTCCCAGCAATCTTGATTCCAGCTTGTGCTTCTTCCAGCCTACCATTTCTCATGATTCACTCTGCATATAAGTTAAATAAGCAGGGTGACAATATATAGCCTTGATGTACTCCTTTTCCTATTTGGAACCAGTCTGTTGTTCCATATCCAGTTCTAACTGTTGCTTCCTAAACTGCATATAGGTTTCTCAAGAGGCAGATCAGGTGGTCTGGTATTCCCATCTCTTTCAGAATTTTCCACAGTTTATTGTGATCCACACAGTCAAAGTCTTTTCCTTAAGATCCTTTAATTTTTTGTGTCATATATTTACTTGTCATATAGATGCAATATCATAACATCTGTGAGCCTGAAACTCTTATTTTTCAAAAATTATCTAAATTCCATCACTTTCCATTTTTGTGTACCTTTGCTTATCTTTCTCTCACTGACGCCCCTGGATATGTTATTGGCTGCTGACATTAAAAACTGATGCTTGTTGCAAACATAGTGTTCTTGGTTTAGGATTTATTGACAAGTCGGTTTTAGTTTTGTGTACTTGGTCTGGTTGCTGTCCTTTTATCGAGAAGGACTGTCAACAGAGATCTTTTCTTGAATGTTAGCTTTTCCAGGGAAGAACATCCTGAAACTCTTATCCAAGGAGAATAAAGGGAGGAGACACCAGGCTGAAAACAATGTGGAAGCCAGACTGTAAACACTGTGCTCATACTAATCTATGTGCAAATGCCGGTTGAGTCCCTTGATTCATATCACTTCTATCCTTTACTGTAACTGCTGCACATCCAGGTCACTTTTGTGGAAAAATATCTATTTAATGGTCTGCCTTGGAGATATATTCTTGTCTTTGGGTGTCCTTTCCATGGGGCAGTAAAAGTGTATCGAAAGTTCTTATGGCTAAACTTTCTAACTACTTTCACCCAAGAATATGTTCTGTGATTTATGCTTCAATTTTAACCTCTTCTTTATTGACGCCAATGTATTTTTTTAATCCTTAGGATTTTACAGGGCACCTCAGTTCATCACATCTCATCATTTCTCAGCGTGATCAACAACTTGGAAGCCATTTAAAATCTGCCTTCACATATATGCATTTCCTGTTACAAACCTGAATTTTATGTCTGATTTCCTTCACATTTTTGTCATATGTATAGATTTTGTATTTAAGTTTACATGAACACAGTAATGTAGATTTAAAAAAGCTTGTAGTTATTCATCTATAACTTAGATAGTTTCTGCTCAAAGATGTTTGCAAGTCTGGTTTGATTTATTTCCCCTCAGTTCTACAATTATCCTTTTTGTCATTTATGTGAAATTGAATCTGGACCTTTTCTTCTTTTTGTCCTTAGTCACTTGGTACAGTGCTAAGCTTTGTTAGTATATGGCCCTAGTAAGTCGTATCTCTCTTCTTGGTTCCAGTGTACCATTCTGTACACACAGATTCCCCAGACCCTGGTTCTGCATCAGCCACAGTTTATCCTGTCCCCATCTCCTGCAGTTTTTGTATGTCAACAGAATGAGCTAACAGCCTTCCCTTCACTTCTCCACAGGCGGTTTCCTGGTAGATTAGCTCTGGTGAGTAACATCTTTGAGGGCAAATCTCTATTAAGTCCCCTAAGGCCGCATTCTGGAATGTTTTGCAGCATGAGAGCACAGTGGCATTTTTTGCCATTCAGAGGCCATGGATATTCTCACCCCATCAAGGGCTGAATTTCATTCTTGATAGATGTTTCCAACCTGCCTGTTCTACTTACTCAAGGTGTAGTGGCCGTTCTTCATTAGAGTTCTTGCTACTTCCCATTAGACAACGCCTTGTTACTACAATCCCTTGTTATGATTATTTATATTAAAATTTTATCTGTTTAAATTGCTCTCTGATTCTGTGATTTTCTGTGTTTATTTGATCCAGACTGATATTCTTCCTGTATGTATACAGCTATAGTTCTATTTTTTAAATTACTTCTGACATTCTATTAAAAATTTGCATTCAATTTATGCTTCCTTGATCACATACATTTTCATAACTGTTGATATGTTTACTAGGAATTCATGTTTCTATCTACAAAACCACTTGTGATATCATTTAATTCTCATAGTAACCTTGAAAGGTATATATAATAGTCCTCATAATGGCACCCCACTCCAGTACTCTTGCCTGGAAAATCCTATGGACAGAGGAGCCTGGTGGGCTGCAGTCCATGGGGTCGCAACTGAGCGACTTCACTTTCACTTTTCACTTTCATGCATTGAGAAGGAAATGGCAACCCACCCCAGTGTTCTTGCCTGGAGAATCCCAGAGACGGGGGAGCCTGTTGGGCTGTTGTCTATGGGGTCGCACAGAGTTGGACACGACTGAAGCGACTTAGCAGCAGCAGCAGCAGCATTTATATATGAGGAAAATAACTCTGCTAAGTGTAGTGTTTCTTCAAATTAGCTAAGTTTCCTGAGGACAAAAATGAAGTGGATCTAAAATTTATTGTCTTTAATTCCAAAATCTCTGTTACTTCTACCACTTTATGTTAAGTAATCATGGACATGGTATAGAAAGTGGAATTTTGGTATATAATTTGAGGAGACAGTGCTTTATTTATTTATAAACTATCCAGGGTTCTTTAGGGCTTCACAGATGGCACTAGTGACAAAGAACAGACCTGCCAATGCAGGGGACATAGGAGACACAGGTTTAATCCCTGGGTTGGGAAGAATCCCTGGAGTAGGAAATGGCAACCCACTCTGGTATTCTCACCTGGAGAATCCCATGGACAGAGGAGCCTGGCAGGCTACGATCTATAGGGTTGCAAAGAGTCAGACAAGACTGAAACAACTTAGCACAGAGACAGCGACAGGGCTCAGTAACAATATAATAATATTTTTTTCTGGGCAGTGGGATCAAAGGTAAATGAAGATAATTTTTAAAATTTTAAATAACCTAGAAAGGACAAAAGGACAATATAATGATTTAAAAACTAGTTTTCCTTTGAGTTTTTGAATTAAACATATTCTGAAATATGTTTAATAACCCCTAAATACAGTTTCCTATAACATTAGGTCATTACTTTTTTAGTCATCTTTAAAGATGATGAAGAATGATATATTTGAAAATGAGTTTGATGAGGAAATAAAATATTTAAAATTCAAATTGAGATAAGAATTCATTAAATAGGCAAAGTAGAAGTCCCAAAGTTGGGCTTGTTCATTTCTTGCTTTGCAAATGAAGATTTTTAAAACAAAATGACAGAGAGATCAATGTATGGAGAAAATTCAAAAACCAGCACCTCAAAGGAGTTAAGTACAATATAATTGCATGTCAAATCCATGAGCTAGACTCTCAGGACTGCCAATTTGAAATCTTCCAAGGTTATTCAAAGGGACAAGAGTAATATTCTACCCTGCTCCACATTCTGCCACTCTTTCACCTACAGAGACTGCATAAGAGCCAGTCCCAAGGCTAATTTAACCTTTGTGAGGATTTTCTTTTTTGTCCACTCTTTCATCTAGACTATTTTCTCTTCTAAGTATCCTCTGCTCTTGAGTTTCTACTGTGTTAAATGTTAAACTTTCAAAACTGACAATGGGTAATAGCTGGTGTGGTTAATTTTCAGAAATTGAAAAATCATTAGGGGCATAGAGGAACAATAAAAAAAAAATTAAAAGAAGAAGAACTTCAGACACTAGAACAAAGGATTTTATTCAAATAGGGTTTACTTCCTGGAAGCTTTCAAATTACCCAACATTCAGTTCAGTTCAGTTGCTCAATCATGTGACTCTTCGTGACCCCATGGACTGCAGCACACCAGGCCTCCCTGTCCAACGCCAACTCCCAGAGTTTATTCAAACTCATGTCCATTGAGTCGGTGATGTCATACAACTATCACATCCTCTGTCATCCCCTTCTCCTCCCACCTTTAATCTTTCCCAGCATCAGGGTCTTTTCCAATGAGTCAGTTCCTCGCATCAACTGGCCAAAGTATTGGAGCTTCAGCCTCAGCCTCAGTCCTTCCAATGGAATATTCAGGACTGATTTCTTTTAGGATGGACTAGTTGGATCTGCTTGCGGTCCAAGGGACTCTCAAGAGTCTTCTCCAACACCATAGTTCAAAAGCATTAATTCTTCTGTGCTTAGCTTTCTTTATAGTCCAACTCTCACATCCATACATGACTACTGGAAAAACCAAAGCTTTGACTAGAAGGACATTGGTGGCAAAGTAATGTCTCTGCTTTTTAGTATGCAATCTAGATTGGTCATAGCTTTTCTTCCAAGGAGTAAGCATCTTTTACTTTCATGGCTGCAGTCACCATCTGCAGTGATTTTGGAGTCCCCCAAAATAAAGTCTGCCACTGTTTCCATTGTTTCCCCATCTTTTTGCCATGAAGGGATGGTCCCAAATGCCATGATCTTAGTTTTCTGAATGTTGAGTTTTAAGCCAGCTTTTTCACTCTCTTCTTTCACTTTCATTAAGAAGCTCTTTAGCTCCACTTCACTTTCTGTTCTAAGGGTGGTGTCATCCGCTTATATGAACTTATTGATATTTCTCCCAGCAATCTTGATTACAGCTTGTGCTTCATCTAGCCCAGCATTTAGCATGATTGACTCTGCATATATAAGCAGTGTAACAATATGCAGCCTCGACCTACTCCTTTCCCAGTTTGGAACCAGTCTATTGTTCCAGTCTGTTGTTCCTAATTCGGAACCAGTCTGCTCTTTTGGTCAGTTGTTCATGTCCATGTTGGGTAATGTTCCATTATCCACCATAGGTTGCTGCTTATTTGCATTTATCAGAATTTATGAAACCAAAGATTATTCATTCAGTTCAGTTCAGTTCAGTTCAGTTCAGTCATTCAGCTGTGTCCAACTGTTTCTGATCCCATGAATCGCAGCACGCCAGGCCTCCCTGTCCATCACCAACTCCCGGAGTTCACTCAGACTCATGTCCATTGAGTCAGTGATGCCATCTAGCCATCTCATCCTCGGTCATCCCCATCTCCTCCTGCCCCCAATCCCTCCCAACATTAGAGTCTTTTCCAATGAGTCAACTCTTTGCATGAGCTGGCCAAAGTACTGGAGTTTCAGCTTTAGCATCATTTCTTCCAAAGAAATCCCAGGGTTGATCTTCTTCAGAATGGACTGGTTGGATCTCCTTGAAGTCCAAGGGACTCTCAAGAGTCTTCTCCAACACCACACTTCAAAAGCATCAGTTCTGTGGTGCTCAGCCTTCTTCACAGTCCAAGTCTCACATCCATACATCACTACTGGAAAAACCATAGTCTTGACTAGACAGACCTTAGTTGGCAAAGTAATATCTCTGCTTTTGAATATGCTATCTAGATTGGTCATAACTTTTCTTCCAAGGAGCAAGCGTTTTTAATTTCATGGCTGCAGTCACCATCTACAGTGATTTTGGAGCCCTAAAAAAATAAAATCTGACACTGTTTCCACTGTTTCCACATCTATTTCCCATGAGGTGATGGGACCAGATGCCATGATCTTAATTTTCTGAATGCTGAGTTTTAAGCCAACGTTTTCACTCTCCTCTTTCACTTTCATCAAGAGGCTTTTTAGTTCCTCTTCACTTTCTGCCATAAGGGTGGTGTCATCTGCATATCTGAGGTTACTGATATTTCTCCTGGCAATCTTGATTCCAGCTTGTGTTTCTTCCAGTCCAACGTTTCTCATGATGTATCCTGCATAGAAGTTAAATAAGCTGGGTGAAAATAGATAGCCTTGACGTACTCCTTTTCCTATTTGGAACTAGTCTGTTATTCCATGTCCAGTTCTAACTGTTGCTTCCTCATCTGCATACAGATTTTTCAAGAGGCAGGTCAGCTGGTCTGTTATTCCCGTCTCTCTCAGAATTGTCCACAGTTTATTGTGATCCACACTGTCAAAGGCTTTGGCATAGTGAATAAAGCAGAAATAGATGTTTTTCTGGAACTCTCTTGCTTTTTCCATGATCCAGCGGATGTTGCCAATTTGATCTCTGGTTCCTCTGCCTTTTCTAAAACCAGGTTGAACATCAAGAAGTTCCCGGTTCACGTATTACTGAAGCCTGGCTTGGAGAATTTTGAGCATTACTTTACTAGCATGTGAGATGAGTGCAACTGTGCAATAATTTGAGCATTCTTTGGCATTGCCTTTCTTTGGGATTGGAATGAAAACTGACCTTTTCCAGTCCTGTGGCCACTGCTGAGTTTTCCAAATTTGCTGGCATATTGAGTGCAGCACTTTCACAGCATTATCTTTCAGGATTTAAAATAGCTCCACTGGAATGCCATCACCTCCACTAGCTTTGTTCATAGTGATGCTTTCTAAGGCCCACTTGACTTCACATTCCAGGATGTCTGGCTCTAGATGAGTGATCACACCATCATGATTATCCAGGTCGTGAAGATCTTTTCTGTACAGTTCTGTGTATTCTTGCCACTTCTTAATATCTTCTGCTTCTGTTAGGTCCATACCATTTCTGTCCTTTATCGAGGCCATCTCTGCATGAAATGTTCCCTTGGTACTTCTAATTTTCTTGAAGAGATCTCTAGTCTTTCCCATTCTGTTGTTTTCCTCTATTTCTTTGCATTGATTACTGAAGAAGGCTTTCTTATACCTTCTTTTTATTATTTGGAACTCTGCATTCAGATGCTTATATCTTTCCTTTTCTCTTTTGCTTTTCACCTCTCTTCACAGCTATTTGTAAGGCCTCCCCAGACAGCCATTTTGCTTTTCTGCATTTCTTTTCCATGGGGATCGTCTTGATCCCTGTCTCCTGTACAATGTCATGAACCTCATTCCATAGTTCATCAGGCATTCTATCTATCAGATCTAGGCCCTTAAATCTATTTCTCACTTTCACTGTATAATCATAAGGGATTTGATTTAGGTCATACCTGAGTGGTCTAGCGGTTTTCCCTACTTTCTTCAATTTGAGTCTGAATTTGGTAATAAGGAGTTCATGATCTGAGCCACAGTCAGCTCCTGGTCTTGTTTTTGTTAACTGTATAGAGCTTCTCCATCTTTGGCTGCAAAGAATATAATCAATCTGATTTTGGTGTTGATCATCTGGTGATGTCCATGTGTAGAGTCTTCTCTTGTGTTGTTGGAAGAGGGTATTTGCTATGACCAGTGCATTTTCTTGGCAAAAGTGTATTAGTCTTTACCCTGCTTCATTCCGCATTCCAAGGCCAAATTTTCCTGTTACTCCAGGTGTTTCTTGACTTCCTACTTTTCCATTCCAGTCCCCTAGAATGAAAAGGACATCTTTTTTGCGTGTTAGTTCTAAAAGGTCATGTAGGTCTTCATAGAACCATTCAACATCAGCTTCTTCAGCGTTACTGGTTGGGCATAGACTTGGATTACTGTGATATTGAGTGGTTTGCCTTGGAAACGAACAGAGATCATCCTGTCGTTTTTGAGACTGCTGCGACTGACCAGTGCACTAAGTGCAGGCAGCTGCGACCAACCGGTGCACTGAGTATTCATTTGTAGATCTCAATACATTATAAAATGAGGAATTCTTTCTGTTTTATTATTTATTTATTTTTTAATTGGAGAATTTTTTTTTTTTTTTACAATATTGTGATGGTTTTTGCCATACATCAACATGAATTGGTCCTAGATATACATGTGTCCCCTTCCTCTTGAACGTCCACTCCCACCTCCCTCCCCACCACACAATTCCTCTAGGCTCTTACAATGGGAGCTTGACGTATGACCTAGAGATAAGGCTTTCTAAAGTTGCTTCTGATAAAGTTTAAAAGGTGACATAATGAAAGCTAATCAGGGTAAGATGACCAATACTTTATTGTAGAGAGTATATCTTGTATATACCAACAATCTACTATCCCACACATGAAGCTCAGTCTTTTATTTTCCAAATAGTTATCTTTTATATGCAGTACCCTTTTGCTGGTTGCTGAACAAATTTCTTGACTGTTGTGTTGAAGTATTTTTATTTATAAAAGTAGCATCATATGCAAATCTTGTTGATCCATTTAAGTACAGGTCTGTAATATACAATCTTATTTACCTGAACCTCATGACTTGTTGATCTTAGAACATACATTTCTCAAATAATATATTTTGAGATATATTATTTCTCTCTTTCTATAGGAGATCACATATTTTCTTTTCTTGAATTTGTATGTGGAATTTATGGTATCCCTTGTGATTTGTGTTTCTTTGTCTTGAATTTTCAAAACACTCTCATATTTTTAAGATAAGTGGGTGCTCATGCATGCAAGGATAAGAAAAGAGAATTGGAACACCCTAACTAAATTGGAAAGTGTTTATCTGGGACACCGGAGAGTATATCTTTGAAACTGGTTGGAAATAGCTGATGTCTCTAGTTCACTGACTGGTTTGTGCCATTACATTTTCTATTCCCTATCTCATCGTCTCCTAACCTGTCTCCCTCAAAGAGTCCAACACGACTGGGTGAGTGAACAAAAACAAACTCTTATCAGATTGTCATACTGTTTTAATGCCAGCATTAGGTTTTATGTTACTTACCATTAATTGGCCAAATAGTTCCAGTATTGTCAATTTCAGTAGTTGAGAGAAAGATGACCAACAACAGAAACCTAGATTCCTCCACTAGATATTGACTCAGAAAGATGCTTCTGCCCCATCTAAAAGCTGAATTTATTATGCACAATTCTGCCCTCACACCAATACTGTTATAGAGGCTGCAAGTCATCCTTCCTCACCAGGCTTTTGGGACCCTTGATTATCTGTAGCCTCCTTGCCACCTTGCCTGCGTACATACACTCACAAATATTCACATTTCCTTCCTTGCATGGGGCTCAGGTTAGCAGTGTGTGACAAGCTGTCACTTCGGATATAATGGAGTAAGAACCTACTTTGAGGAAAAGCTTCCAGTAGGAAACGTGATTTTGTTTTTCCCCATGGGAGCATTTCTTCCCAGAGGAGCCTATACAAATATTTAGTTTTAATAAAGGTTTTTCCAGCAACTAGGAATCTCAATTTAGCATTGTATACAAATCAGTTGAGAAATTATAGTGCTAGACTGTAAGGTAATAATTTCAGGGTGAGAATCCCATTTTCACCACAGTATCTGTGGACTCTAAATGAGAGTTGGGTGCCTTGTAAGTGCTGTTCGACAATATAATTAATGTTACATAAGCCACTCCATGCTGAATGCATGTAAGTATAAGTGGGATTTTAAAAAAAAATGACTTTCTTCCTTAGCAAAATGAAAACAGAAAATTAATATAACTAGCAACAACAATATGAACTACAAAATGAGAAATATAGATATTTTAAAAGAAGCAAACTTTCAGGGAGAGCAAATATTGATATGAATCAAATAACTAGGAAAGTCCTCATAAAACTTTCAGGAGAAAATGGATCAGTGACTAATTTTTGGTAATTGCTTTAAATATTATATCATGACAAATATTCATTTTGCCTGTCAAATGACTCATTACCATTATATCAAACCAAGATTCAAAAGAGAGAAACTAAATATAACCCACTATAGAAATAAGGCTACCTGTGAACATTATTCATAATTTAAATATGAATAATAACTAGCATTTCAACTTGAAATCTACATCAGCTTGTGAATAATTTACTTGCACTAATTTGACCCTAATAAATTTCTTGACATGAAAATTAGTAATTTGGTGTCAAGTGCAAGAATATATTTAATCTCATTGAATTTACAATGAAAATATTTAGAAAAAATAAATACTCATCATCCCACAGAGTAAATTAAGCCACTGGGTCCAATCTCTAAACTCAACACAAAATAAAGGATGTTAGAATATGGAAAGAAAAAAATGTGTGACCAATGGTCATGACTTTTATTTCATTTATTCACTCATTTAATTTTACAGTCATTTGTTCATTCACTTGCCAGTTGACACATATATTTACTTTATAAACATATGATAAGAAAGCCCTGTGTGCAGGCTCTAAGAAGCAGGTGAATGAAGTGGAGGAAGGTGCAACCCCAGGTTTTTTTTTACCCACCATTGTGTTCACCATTTCCACATCCTTGGGATTAGAGTATGACACTAGTGGCATTTCCCAAAGATGTTGCTTACCTACTATTGCCCAGTCTGGCCAACAGAATTCTTCCCTCTCTACTCAGCAGAAGTGAATCCAGTTCTCCATAGTGCTCCAGAAAGCAGCAGAGAGAGTGCAGAGGATTCACACTCTTTGATATTTCTGGAAAGTATTATGCATGTGTGCTAAGTCACTTGAGTTGTGTACAACTCTGTGTGATCCTTTGGATTGTAGCCCACTAGGCTCCCCTGTTCATGGGATTTTCAAGGCAAGAATACTGGAATGGGTTGCCATGCCCTGCTCCAGGGGATCTTCCCAATACAGGGATTGAACCCACATCTCTCACATCTCCTGCACTGGCAGGCAGGTTCTTTATCACTTCTAAAAGCCAATGTTTTAATCAGTCTCAAATGGATATTTAGATGCCTACTTCTCAGGGCACAGCCATGAGAATTAGCTGATAGAACTTCTTCACAGGAGCTCTTGGGTCTGCTGTGCCCTAGGAGTGACACCTATTTAAATACTCTTTCTCCATTAGTTATATTTCTGTGGGACCCATTGGCTGCCAGAGCCAGGTGATAGAGGTGTCCCCAGGCTTGCTGTTGTTTAGTTGCTAAGTTGTGTCCATCTCTTTGTGACCCCATGGACGGCAGCATGCCAGGCTCCTCTGTCTTCCACTATCTCCGAGAGTTTGCTCAAATTCATATCCAATGAGTTGATGATCCTTTGCTGCTCTCCTATTTTGCTTTCAATCTTTCCCAACATCAGAGTCTTTTCCAATGAGTCGGCTCTTCACATCAGATATTCAAAGTACTGGAGCTTCAGCAACAGCCCTTCCAGTGCATATTTCAGGGTTGATTTTCTTTAAGATTGGTTTGATCTCCTTGCAGTTCAAGGGACTCTCCAGAGTCTTCTCCAGCATCATAATTCAAAAGCATCAATTCTTCAGCATTCAGCCTTTTTTGATTGTCCAACTCTCACATTGATACATGACTACTGGAAAAGCCATAGCTTTGACTATACAGATCTTTGTCAGCAAGCTGATGTCTCTGCTTTTTAATATGTTGCCTAGGTTTGTTATAGTTGTACTTTCAAGGAGGAAGTATCTTAACTTCATGGCAGCAGTCACTGATAGCAGGGATTTCAGAGCCCAAGAAAATAAAATCTGTCACTGCTTCTACTTTTTCCCCTTCTATTTGCCATGAAGTGATGGGACTGGATGTCATGATGTTAGTTTTTTTACTGTTGAGTTTCAAGTCAGCTTTTTCACTGTCCTCTTTCACCCTCATCAAGAGGGTTTTTAGTTACTCTTCACTTTTTGGGGTGGTATCATCTGTATATCTGAGGTTGTTGATATTTCTCCTGGCAGTCTTGATTCCAGCTTATGATTCATCCAGCCCAATAGTTCACATGATGCACTCTGCATATAAGTTAAATAAGCAGGATGACAATATACTTCCCTGTCATACTCCTTTGCAGCCACAAAAATTGGGATACCAGATGGGGGTAGTGATGGTTAATTTTATATGTCAACCTGACAGGACCATAGGGTTCCCAGACCTTTGGTCAAACATGATTCTGGGTGTGTCTGTGAGGGTGTGTCTGCATGAGATTAATATGAAACTTAGTGCACTAAGAAAGCAAATGGCCCTCCCTGATGTGGGTGGGCCTCATCCAATCAGCTGAAGACCTGAATAGAACAAAAAGGCAAGAGGGAATGTGTTCTGCCTTGGGGGTGGAGCGTCACCTTTGTCTTTTCTGGCCTTTGAAAGCAGACTGAAGCATTGACACTTCTTGAGCCTCAAACCTGCCGGGTTTTAATTAGAACATATATCACTGGTTCACCTAGTTCTCAGGACTTTGGACTCAGACCAGAACTACATCAGTAGCTTTACCAACTGAAGATCTTGGGGGCTTTCAGTTCATACACAAACACACACACACACACACACACACACACACACACACACACATTATCTAATTGGTCTTTTTCTCTGCAGAACCCTAATTCAGATGATAAAACTATATATTAAGAATGACAAAATCATACAGTAAATATAATTACATACATTTAAGATACTACATGGGCTTCCCTTGTGGCTCAGCTAGTAAAGAATCTGCCTGCAATGTGGGAGACCTAGGTTCAATCACTAGATTGGGAAGATTCCCTGGAGCAGGGAAAGGCTACCCACTCCAGTATTCTTGCCTAGAGAATTCCATGCACTGTATAGTTCATGTAGTCACAAAGAGTCAGACACAACTGAGTGACTTTCACTCATTCACTCAAGATACTAGATAGCACTGGCATATACTGAATTTAAACTTACCTTGAATTAATGAAGTAGTAAAAATACAAAGTCAAGGAAAATTGCTAACATTATACCATGAAGATTTAGGTTCTAGTTTTTATTGTTCCTCTTTTGTTTGTCCAATACTATATCTTTTGTTAGAGAGAACAAAAGGTAGACACCTTAATTCCAGATTCTATGTATGGTCAAATGGGGTAGAGAGAATTGGTCCAAAGATTTATTGGATTGGAAAGAGAAAAGTATATCCTTTAAGTGTGAATTTAAGATTATTCTCTCCTGCTTTCATGTAGCATAGCTCTGCCTGTCCTTCTATGTTCTGTTTTTTCCACACTTCTGGATGTAGAGAGAATATTTTATAATCCTTAAGGGATCTGTGTTACCTTGTAAATTGAGACTAAGATGGAGATACATCCTTATTAAATGGAAACATAGATGCTTTGAATCATCTATTGTAAAACTACTCTATTTTTATTCTAGAAATGGTTCTTTAGTGATTCTATTTAATTACTTCACACCAATATAATTCAGAATGAATGTATTGGAGACCAGTGGAAAATAAGATTATAGCTAAGATAGGGTAAGTTGATGAAGGTTCTCAAATTACAATAGTTGCAGACATACAGTGAACAACTTTGAATGACATTTCATGGTTTTAATTCAACAGTGGCACTGTACAGGGAAAAAGTCTGATTGAATGGAAATAAGCAGTAAAATACGAAGATTCCTGTGATGTTAGGATGAAATTTCAATCAGAGATATTGCAGCTTAAATATAACTGATGAAGCTTCAATGAGATCATAAATGAAAACAGGTTTGGAAAATGGGAAGAGCTTTCCAGATAAATTAATCTTTACTTTGAGACAACTAAATACATCTTGTTCTACTGTTTCAATGTTCATTGGGAATGGCATTCATGTTTAAAGAAATGTACAAAATAACACTTTCTAAATTACATATTATGGGATACTAAAGTCATACAAGAAAAAAATAAAATGATATTGACAGAAACTACAAAATATTCTCTGGTCAAATATATTTTAGCAACA
The DNA here is from genome assembly GCF_032405125.1 of Capricornis sumatraensis. Lineage (NCBI taxonomy): Eukaryota > Metazoa > Chordata > Mammalia > Artiodactyla > Bovidae > Capricornis > Capricornis sumatraensis. The sequence continues at coordinate 119,671,325 of NC_091071.1, read as the reverse complement.
ATGTTAAAATTAAAACTTTTTTTTTTTTTAAGATTTCTTAGGGCTCATATTAAAGTTCTTTGTGTATCTTCAAGATAGGAATATTTTATGTAAGATTCCTCAAATATTTTTTGAACATAAAATTATTTCCTCACGAAACATCTTTTCCTGCTTTTTTCTAAACAGATTCAGTTTGGAAAATAATCATTCTAGCATATACTGCTTTTCTTATGTTTGTGTATTTGCAGTTTGGAACTGAACCAGCAACATAAGATTTTGAGAATTGTGCACAAAACAAAACTGAATAACTTCACACCAATTATGCAGAATTCCCAGCAATTTTATGTTATCATGTGATTCACATTCATACTGATCAATATGGAAGGTAAAATGGGGCACTGGAGTTTAATTGTAATGTATAAATCGCAATAAAGTAGCTTGCATAATCCTGGTTAAGAAATTTACCAATAATCATTTTAATTAGCTCACATTTATTGTGTTCATACCATGTTTCAGATGAACTAAAATAATGAAAGATCATACAGCAATTACATCAATATATTCTTTGCATACAAGTAAAGTACATTGACCAATTTATAGCATCTGCTTATGGCTTCTCAATTTATCTTTTGTTACTGATATAAACAAAAATTATCCCCCATGGAAATTGTTAAGAAAAGATACCTGAGTTGGTTTTGAATGATAGACAGATGTCATGGTTATATCCAACCTCAGCAGCTTCTCTAAAATTTATAGGTTCTTTTCAGTTTCAAGGCCCCATTCTCAGTGACTTGTCTACAAATGAGACTTTGGAGTCACATTGATCTGTGTTTTAATTTTGTCTCTGCCACACTTCAATTGTATGATCATGGGGAAGTTACTATCCTTTTCTGAGCCTTTATTTAATATTCTGGGTAACTGGGGTAATAATGCCTGTGAAATCTCATGGTGAAGGTTCTACATCTTGATTAGCATGGAATGGATGATCAATGCAAATGATGATTATGCAGGTGATGATGATAAACAATTGAAGATTCATCTGCCCTTATACAGAATAGATTAGGGATAAGAGATTGGGTGTGGAAAGCATACTAGGTGACAGTGTCTGAATGACAATTAGTACAGGAAGATAGAACACATTTGAGATATAGCATGGAATGAATTATGAAATTCTTTTAGTAATAAAAAGTGTATAGGCAATGGGTTTCACATGAGAATGTGCATATTGTCAATACCCTTGGCAGGTAATGGGGAGCAAGGGAGAGTTTCAGAGCTGGATTATGTGGTGTTGAGTGGAGTGTGAATTAACATTTGTGGCCCTAGTGGTGAAGAACCTGCCTTCCAATTCAGGAGACATAAGATGAGGGTTCGATCCCTGGGTGGGGAAGATCCCCTGGAGGAGGGCATGGCAACCCTCTCCAGTATTCTTGCCTGGAGAATCCCATGGACAGAGGAGCTTAGCAGGCTACAGTCCACAGGACTGTAAAGTGTATTTACACAACTGTAGTGACTTAGCATTCATGCATGTGTGCATGCTAAGGAGACATATACTAGACTGCTAGCTTATGGCAATGTCCAGCCATACCTTAAAAGGCTGGTCAGTAGGACTTACTCAAAACATGCAAAGATCTAATTATTAATAGCCGTTTATCCCTCTTCCTTTGCAGTTTTCGTATTATGACACAGCTGTATACAGAGCAATAGGCATGCTATGTTTATACCCTAAAGCCATTCAGATAAGGTTGCGTTAGAAAAGTAGTACGTTCACTAATTCTGTGGGTAAATAGTCATTCGATTTGAGTAGAGTCTCCAAGCATTAGTTTTGCTAACCAAGTGCACAAGTCTGTAATCCAAATGAACATATCTGCAAGAGAATTTTATGAGCTGTTAAATTCTACTCGTAAAAAAGAAAATCTTCACAATAACAGCAGTGGTTATTTGTCCAAAAAGTTTAGGACTTAATACGCTCTGTGTAACCTCTTGAGTCCATAAAAAAAGTCATAAACACTGGCTTCTGATTGTAAAAATTTTCAGGTGAGGAAGCAGAATTATGTTCAAAGGGAAATTATTAGCATAAAAAGAAGTCAATTAAGAGGACAAAACAAAGCTTATTTTAATACAAAGTCTTGTTTGCTTATTTTTTTCTCTGCTCTTGGTTGTTTTTTTTTTTTTTTTTTTTTTGTATGTTTAGGGATATGGAGATTATATTGGTGAGAATCCAAAATAAACTTTTTTTCCAGAAGACTCCAGGCACAAATAGAAGAACATTAAAATAATCTATGTGCTTATATATTCATTTCTGTAATTGAGTATTTAAAATTGAACTAGTTGTGACATTCAAAAAAGTTAATACGATTAAAATAATAATATTATGTGAGTATAAATATGCATTGATGCATTTTTATATTCAGTGCATGTAGGAAGAACTTGTTAAAAGATCACTGAATTAAAAATAATGGCTCATCTGGCTATCATATTATCTTGTAATGGCTAGGACATAGTTAGAACAATTACTAGTATGGTTCTCATTTTTCAGCAAGGAATCCAAGGAATAGCTGATTAATTACCTTGCTCAAAGTCACAGATGATAAAATGCAAACCAAATATATTTTGTAAAAGAAAAATGTATAGTGATGTCTAACCTCCTCCCTAATTAATTGCTTAGGAATCCTGCATCAATCAATCTGAAGAGAGCAATACCTTTATTCGGACATATGTTATTATTGTTTTTGTTGGTTTCATCAATGTAACTGTTGCTTTCAACTTTTTGTCATCTATTACTTCTTACATCGCACAGTGGTAATAGCAAGAACACATTTGATGTGCAGTCCTATGTGCTTTGATGGTAGTGGTTGTTTATTCTCTACATCATAAACTGACCTTGAATGATTAACTTAACACAGCCTGGATAATCCCACTTCCTCTATTGGTGCCTGGTTTTGAAACTGTTTACCTCAGATTGGGACTTGAACTCCTGTACCGGGACGCAAATCCAGCCAAAAGCCAGTCTGGGATTCTGACCTACATGTCTGGGACTCAAACCCAGCCAAAACTCACAGTCTTTCAACTGAGATCACAAATCTGGTTTTCAGGACCTAATGAAACTCAGATTCTTGATGTCTCATCACAGAAAGAATTCAGTGGGAGACACAGTGATAGGTAAGTCAAGGATTTATTCAGAAAGGAAACACAATCCACAGACAGAATTGGGCCATCACACATGGCAAGCACAGCTTGAAATACAGACTGATTAGATTTTATGGGCTGGGTAATTTCATAGGCTAATCAATGGGATGATTCTTCTAACCATTTTGGGGAAAGGTGGAGATTTCCAGGAATTGGGCCAACACCTAACTTTTTGGTCTTTTGAAGGCTGGTCTTGGAAATGTAATGGCACCTCTGGGTATGTCAATTAGCTTGCTGATTGAGGATCAAGTCAAAGTTGATTTGTCTGTCCTCTTGAACCCATTTGATTTTAATCAGTTTGTGTTGTATCCTTAGGTTAGGTCATTCTTTCAAAAGTTGTGTCTTGCCCATTTCCCTACTGTTTCATTTTCAGGTGGCCAAGTGGTCCAGAATGACATAAAATTAGAGACATGGACAATGGGCTCTTTTTCCTCTCTAGACACTACTGTATTTGCATCTCATACTTAGAAATGGAAAAGCCACTGTACAACCATGAGTAAGGCTAACCTAAGGACAGCAAGCATCATAGTCAATCCTTCTTGGGAACTTTGTACCATGTGATCTTGTTTTCTTATTGTAAAACCCAGTCAAAATTCACTCTGACAGCTCAGTTGGTAAGGAATTCGCCTGCTATGTGGGAGACCTGGGTTTGATCCCTGGGTTGGGAAGATCCCTTGGAGAAGGGAATGACTATCCACTCCAGTATTCTGGCCTGGAGAGTTCCATGGACTGTATAGATCATGGGGTTGCAAAGAGGCAGACCTGACTGCGCGACATTCACTTTCATTCATAGATGGAGATGTTCAGTCATGCAAAGGGAGGCCCATTTGAGTTTTGCTAATATGGGATTTGTTTATGTAATCACAAACATTAAGGTAAAATGGGAAAACTCAGCATATCAGCTGGCATTTGGACATGTATGAGCCTCTCTTTTCATCAGGCAGGATATTGTTCTCTAGACACAACTGATGCAGAATGCATCCCAGATGCCTAACAGGTGGGTTTCCTTTCTTCTTGAATGACTACATATTCACTGAATTAAATTGAATTGAATCTTACCCCATATTCTGATACTTCAAATTATTTGTTTCTTGTACATTTGGAAAATAATTCTTAGATGAGAATGAAAAGAATACAAAAAGTATTTTCCACTGGCACCAAAAAATTCATTGACAATTTTGTGAAACTTTATAGAAACTAGTTTTACTATTGTTCAGATGTTATACCACTAGAGACAATCTTCCTTGTTTAGGAGTTTGACACAATTTCTGTTTTGGCAGATGTTTCATTTGGTTTTTGTTCCAATCATGTCAGAGCTTGATTTAACTAAAATCTGTTGCAATGTGTGACTGGCAGTCAAATAGCAATTCTCTAGCAGTGGGGCTATATATCTGAGCTGATACAACCATCCACTGCCATTGCTCTCTTGGAATCTGTTTCTGTAGTTGTTCCCATGAGCTTTTGCTTCATGAGCTGAAACATAGGCAGCAAAAAGATAAGACAAACCTAGAGAGGAATAATCTAGAAGTCTATTTAAGTGTGTGATATCTGGCAGATAATAACAATATAGGCAGAAAGGCATTTTAAACAGAGAGACACAGGCAAAGGCTGTAAAACCAAGAGGAAAAGGTGAATATGAGGAGGAATACTTGAGTTTGGTAGAAGGGTATGGATTTTGGATCTAAATAGATTTTAATGAAAAACCTATCTCTCTCTGTTTCTAACCTCTGACATTTATCAGTTTTATTTTACTATCCAAAGGCTTAGTTCTCTCATCTTTAAACTTGAAAAAATTACATCTATTTCTAAGAAAAATGTGATGAAAAGATTTCCTGACCAGCCAGCATTTAACTGTAAGTTATCACTATTCTTATTGTTATTTGGAAAGTCTATCAAAGTAAGCAGAAGCAAAATATTATGTCAAGAAGTATCATTCAGGAGAAATAGTCATCATCAAGTGAAGAGTGTTTTGACCTTTGAGCCTAAGAAAATAATTTGTTCTGAGCTTATGAATGTCCCTTGTAATATATGGGTGTAGAAAGTAACTGGTAAGCTATAGTACTAATTTTTATTCTCCCTAGTGAGAAGGGATATACATATCTTCTTTGTTTCTAACATAGTGATAGTGAACATAACTACTGGGAATATAAATGAGGTCAAAATGAGTGCTCTTCCTGGTGTTCATTCTTTTTATAATTCACATCCATCATAGGTATCACTTTCTAAACTAAAGGCAGATATAAAGAGGTAAAAACAAAAAACCTGCTCAGACTATATATCAAGCTACAAAAGTAACTAGAACATATGTGTAATCCAGTGAGACAACATTAAAAAAGGCAATGATCAAAAAGAAATATTAGCCAGCGTTACACCTAGAAATAGGTAAATCTAGAGCCAGGTGTAAAGGTGAAGAGAACAGGAGACATTAACAATTTTTGAGAAACTATTCTAAGTCAGGAACCATGCAAGCCACTTTAAAGATGTCTTTCATTTACTTTATTTAATCTTTCAATATGATTATATTGAGAGGTATAATTGTCATCTCCATTATTCATGAGACTGCTGGATAGTCACAGGCTGGTAAGTGGCAGAGTTGAGGTTAGCACTCTGGTTGATCAAAATTCATGAGTTGTACCTTCTCCACATAACTAGCAGCACTCCCCATGGAAGGAATATTTGGGGATTAGGTGGGGACAATTTCTGGAACAAATGGTAAAATCAACATGTTTTATGAGCAGTTTAATTATGAGACTCCCTAAGAGTTGATCTGAGTTGTTCCGGCTGGAATGATCATCTGAGTTCCATTGTGAGAATTTAGTTTGTAATGGCAAAAATATAATGTACAGAAAGCAATACTACACAGAGAATTATTTATCTAAAGTATATTTTTGTGAGTATGCTTTTTAAATAACAGTTCCTAATTTTACTGGGAATGTATCAAATTCAAAAGAAATCAAAGCACAAAATTGTTATAACTGTAACAAGACTCTCTCTCTCTCTCTTTTTTTTTTTTTTCCGAGTCTTAGTCTAATAATCTAAAAAACAGGAGAAAACTCAATCTGATGTCATTCTATTATCTATCATTATCTGTTCAGTTCAGTTCAGCTCACTTCAGTTCAGTCACTCAGTCATGTCTGACTCTTTGAGACCCCATGAATTGCAACATGCCAGGCCTCCCTGTCCATCACCAACTCCTAGAGTTCACTCAAACTCACGTCCATCGAGTTGGTGATGCCATACAGCCATCTCATCCTCTGTCGTCCCCTTTTCCTCCTGCCCCCAATCCTTCCCACCATAAGAGTCTTTTCCAATGAGTCAACTCTGTTAGTTTCTGAAAAAAACATATTTTCATTGACTAGTTGAAGGTTTCTCATCCATTACCATAACAAGTAGTTCCTATCCCTTTATTAGATTGGCAAGTTATTTATATGTAAAAAAGTTTTGTCAGTGAGTTAAAAGCTGCTTGCTATAGTTGCTATAATAGAATGTAATCATTTTCAGGTAATGGCCACTGGGGAAGAAAGAATGGAAGCTTAGTAATTTACATAATTCCTGCCTTACCTTTTATCTCTGATCCACTCTGAGATTCCCTGAGAAAAGACAGCATGGTTGGGAAATGAGAACTGTCTAAAAAGTACCTTTACCTTTAAAAAGACCTTTTTTTTTTTTTTCTCCAGCTTCCTTAATTTGAAAATAAAATTGAAATTTTAGAGAAAAAAGAAAGCCATCAGGTAACCCCATGTATTTATTTTTCATCTGAATAGCTATTGGAACTTGAGAATTTAAAAAAAAAAAACAAAAACATGAGAGTGAGACTCTCATCATGCATCGCAAAAATCATACCAACTTACAAGAATGTTGTCTCCCTTGCAGTCTTTTCAAAAGTTTTAAAAACTTTTGAGTGTTCTCAAGAAAGACGGAATATGGCCAGGAGGCTAAATTCAACCAGCAAATGTCCTTTGGTCTGCACAATTTAATTTTAATTGAATTTGTTAGGTAGTTAGAATAGGAAACAAAGGAGTCCAGAATGGTGGTGACTAAAACACAAAGAAGGGAAAAGCCCGCAAAAATAGAAAAAAGGAAGGTCCGAGGACCACAGTGAGAACCTCAGGTGAAACAAACAGCCCTCCTGGCTAGCCCAGTTTACATATGGCAGGTTCAGGGGGAGGAGAAAAAAACAAAAAGAGGAGCCAGTATTGAGCCTCGTGCTCTTCTTTTCACTTCTTTTGGCTCGGCCCACCCTCATGCTCGAAGATGTATTTTCCTTTGCTTACCAAATAAAACTGAACTGTAATTGAGCTGTAACACTGGTCTGTCCGTCCCTTCAAATTTTTGCTGCAGAGATACAGAAGGAAATTACACAGTCCCCCAACAAATTTAATATATGTAAATTTAAGGTTTACATAAAACTCTAGACAGATAACCAAATCTCTTTTCTAAGACATTGCAAGAAAATAGTTCAAATCAAACTCCTTTTAATTTAAGGTGTCTTTTTAAAGTTAATTGTCTAAAATGAAACTAGTATAGCTGATGCTGACTTGGTACCAAAAGAGAGAAACATACGAAGCTGAAACCTTTGGAAGGGATTTGCTCTGTTGTTGAGTTTGAGGTTAATATACATTATCAATGTTTGTATCTTTGTGAACAACAGGCATATTTTCCAGACTAATAAACCAGAGTCCCTGTCCAACACACCTGTATGTCCTTAGAGTGGTAGATAAAAATGCTGCCAATTTTAATCCACAGCTCCTTAAAACTCCTAGAATCTGAGCACCTCCTGGGAAGCTGAGAACTATACAGCAACTTTGCATATATGATCATTTGGATTTTTAGTATTTGTGGTAATCATATTAATGGCCCCAAAGAGGTCAGCACCTTAATCCTGGGAATCTGTAAATATGTTAGCAAAGATAACTCAAGATTGAAGATATAAATAAGGCTGCTAATTTTTACTTTCTCAACTTATATTAAACTAAGGAGAATCTATTGAATTATCTGGGTGGGCCCAATGTCATTACTATGGTCTATAAAAATTGAAGTGGGAGGCAAAAGAGAGAGAATCAGACAGATGGCTGCATGAGAAAGCCTTAGCAGGAAGTTGCTAATGAAGATGGAGTAGGGACCAAAAGCCAAGGAATGCTGGTGGCCTCTAGAAACTGAAAAAACAAACAAGTCAAACAAAGGAAGCAGATTCCCCCCTAAAGCCTCTGTAGAGGAACAGAGCTTTGAAAAACTAACTTTAGCCTAGTGAGGCCAGTGTCAGACCTATGATTTAAAAACAAACAAACAAAAAGACTATAAGTTAGCAAATCTGTTTTCCTTTAAGCCATGACGTTTGTGGTAATTTGCTACAGCATCAATATAACTCTATAATATAGATTTTCCTAACTGAAATAGAGTGATGTTAAAACAAATGCCAAACACGAAGGAATGCCTTTGGAATTTGACAGTGGGAAAAGGCTGGAAACATTTTAAGGAACATGATAGAAAAAGCTTAAATTGACCTGAACAAATGTTAGTAAAAATATGAATGCTAAAGGCTCTGTTGGTAAGGCTTAAGAAAATAGCAAGAAGAATGGTAGATAAAGTATATATTGCCTTTGAGAATACCTAAATTGTGATGAGTAGATTATTTGTAAAAACATGTGCATTTATATCATTGCTCATGAGGGCAATTGCTCAAATGGAAATGAAGAACAGTTTTGTTAGAAATTGGAGAAAAGCTGTTTCTTGCTATACAGTAGGAGAAAGCTGCACAGAATTGTAAAATGTGTAATTTCACATTCGGTTGAGAAAATTTCCCAGCAAAATTTTGCTGCCTGGTTTTTTCTTGCCACTTATAGTAAAATGTGCAAGGAAAGAGACAGCTACAGATAGGAACTGTTAAGCAAAGCGAAATCGGAAATTGGTGATTTGGAATAGTCTTAGTCTATCAGATCACAAAAAACATTACACTATGAGATTCATGATAGGAAATCTGCTCTAGAGAAAAAGCCAAAAACGTGGCTAGACAACCCTTTGCTGATATCTCAAAAAGATAAAAAAAAAAGTCAGAGTATTTACTCATGTGAAAGGCTCTTTGAGGAAATTAAGCATATGACTCATAGATCCTCTCAGCCATTTAAGCAGAAACCAAAAAATTTAGATGAAATTAAGTAGAGGAAATTTTTGTCTCATGGAGTGAATCCCAGAGAAATGCATGGAAGGCTCACATATGTTTGGAGAATTGTGAATAGTAGAAATAGTGTCAGCTTGGAGATTATCCTGCATTTTATAGGTAGGCTCAATGAAATCAGGAGATGACTTAAACTAGAGGAGGGAGGCAGTAGAGAGAGAACTGGACAAATGGGAATACAAGAAAAAGTAACTTTTAGTTGTTGACATTAATAAAAGATAAAAGAAGGAGAAATAAATCAAGGGATATAGATGACCTTTAGAAACTGGAAAGGACAAGGGAATTGATTCATTCCCAGAACCTCCCAGAAAGACGCTTCCTCCTTGGAAGAAAAGCTATGACTAACCTAGACAGCATATTCAAAAGCAGAGACATCACTTTGCAGACAAAGGTCTGTCTAGTCAAAGCTATGGTTTTTCCACTAGTCATGTATGGATGTGAGAGTTGAACTATAAAGAAAGTGGAGAGCCAAAAAACTGATGCTTTTGAACTGTGGTGTTGGAGAAGACTCTTGAGTCACTTGGACTGCAAGGAGATCCAACCAGTCCATTCTGAAGGAGATCAGCCCTGAATATTTATTGGAAGGACTGATGCTGAAGCTAAAACTCCAATATTTTGGCCACCTGATTGGAAGAACCTACTAATTGGAAAAGACCCTGATGCTGGGGAAGATTGAAGGTGGGAGGAGAAGGGGATGACAGAGGATGAGATGGTTGGATGCATCACTGATGTGATGGACATAAGTTTTAGTAAACTCTGGGAGTTGGCAATTGGCAGGGAGGCCTGGTGTGCTGTAGTCCATGGGGTCACAAAGAGTTGGACATGACTGAGTGACTGAATTGAACTGAACAGAACCTCCATGAGGGAACATAACGTTGTAACACTTTGATATTAATCCAATGATAACTGAAAAATTCTAACCTCCAGGTAGTATTTATATGATTATAGAAGATGAAAAAGCATTTACCAACTGACTATGTAATAACAGTATTATTCTGATACCTAAAGCAGACAAAGACAGTATAAAAAAGAAAACTACAAATACATATATTTCATGAAGTTAGACAAAATATTAAGAAAATACAGAAAACCAAATTCAACTATGTATAAAATAATTATACATGACCAAATGAGATTTATTTCAACTATGCAAGACTGGTTCAATATTTTAAAAATCATTTAATATAGTCCCCTGTATAAACAGGCTAAGAAGGAAATATATCATCTATTGATGAAGATGAAAAATTCATATTGGCTTTGTTAAAATCCTGAACCTATTCCTGTTTAAAAGTGAACAATTAAACAAAAACTCTTACCAAGCTAGTAACAGAAGGGAACTCCTTCAATTGGAAAAGAGCATATTCTTTTATCCAAAATAACAAAAGCAAACAAAACTTCATACCTAGCATCTTACCTAAGTGTGGAAAACTGAATTCTTTCTCTATAAGACTGGAGAAAAGGAGAGAGTATCCACTGTCACCAATGTTACTAACCAAAGTACCAGAACTTCTATCTAGCTCAATAAAGGCACATATATATATATATACACACACACATATATATATCTATATAGCTTGATATATAGATACCAAGCTATCTTGATATCTATTTGTAGCTATCTTTGATATATACACACACACATATATCTATATAGCTTGATATATAGATATCAAGCTATCTTGATATCTATTTGTAGCTATCTTTGATATCTATTTGTAGCCAAAAGGCTACAAATGATTATATACATAGAAAATTCCAGATACTCTATATATAAACAGAGAGACACAACTCCTAAAACTCATAAAATTCATTGGATAGAGGCACAACATGTAAAAATCAATCATTCTACTAATAATGAACATGTAGGAACCAAAATTAAAAGCACAAAACCACACAGAGTCACTCTAAAGAAATGAAAAGTTAAATATATGCCCATATAAACAAATGTAGAGTTTGTATGTTAAAAAATACAAATATGGATAAAAAAAATCAATGACAAAATAAATAAGCAGAGGCACATAACTTGCTCACAGATTCAAAGACTCAACATAGTAAAAGCATCAATATTCCCCAAGGGGATTCATATGTAAGACAATTCCTATCAAAACTACTTACTGATATGGACTTTTGTCAATCATAGCAAACATACTCTAAAATTTATATTGAAAAGTGAATAAAGAGGGAGGACTCATTCTATGTAACCTTAAAGACTTATTTTATACCAGTAAAATTCAAGACAATGTGTTAATAATGCAATGGTAAAGACATATATCAATAGAACAGAAGGCACAGAAGTAGCGTCACACAGATATTTGCCGGGGTCCAGCCCTGGTGGATCCAGGGTGATTCGAAGGTGGGGACGGAGTCGGCGTCCTGGAAAAAACTTATTTAATTACAGATATAGAGGGAGATTAGAAACAGATGGTGTAGTAGGAGAATTAGTGGAGAAAAAAGAGGCTGAATAACCGGTTTACATGGAATACCAATCACCACCTACATAGGCCACAGGCGTCTTTCCATTCTCCCAAAGGAGAGGAGGCACTGAGGCCTCCCCGGTCCAATCTCAGAAGCCCAGGCAGAATTAGCAGGCTTGGTGAGTACCCACATTTCAGATGGGAATTCAGCCAGGAAAACGGGGAGCGAGAAAGAAACGACACGGGGGAATCAGTCTTTCCAGAAACTGATCCGATTTCTTTATTTTTCAGGTTTGTTCATATACCTTTTTGTTATACATAGGGATGAATACAGAGTCACGTGGGGGTCAGCAGACCTGACCCTTGTCACAGTCAGGTGCTTCATATAAAATTATACAAAGGTCTTATGAGTTTCATCATCTTCTAGCCATGAGGTCTGCTGACATTTTATGGCCCTTTCTGATACCGGTCAGTTAACCAGAAAACTTATTTTTCCAGGGGTGATTTTTTCTTAAATCAGGCGCCACCCTCCAAATAAAGTTGCATTCCTATAGGGTGAGGGTGTAGTGAGTTACAATCAAGAAAGGAATTTACTTAACCTAAGGTTTAACATGATTAATCTTAAAGGTTAATACTTATTTCTCCTATATGCTAGTTATATTCATTATAAGGACAGGAATATGGAGATTTAGCAGCAAGTATTGGCTCAACAAATGTAAACCCTTCACCATTGTTCCCCTTAAGATCTATTTTGTCTTAAGATAGTGATAAAGTTACATTTTTGCATAGCAAGGACACAGTGATTTATAGTGATTTGTAACAAAGTACAGTGATCTATAATAAAAGAGAAAATTCATTAACTCAGAAAGTCTAGTATTGCTAACATCAGAAAACTACTATATTTCCTTTTCTATATTCCAAATACATTGATTAATATATTCCCAGGTGCCTAAGGATATGGAGGCCTGATGGCAATCATTGACTCATTAATGAAAAAAGCCCCATGCTAATACTCCAAACTCTCTGTGCTGTTTATGGCTGAGAGGCTGTCACACAAGCTAGTCTGTCAGCAGAGAGGTTTGACCTGAGACATCCTTGTCACACCCAGGGCAGGGAATTAGCAGTAATTATTGGCAGGACAAATGAAAAAACCCTTCACCAATGTAATTCCTAACCAACCTACTAATACTATACTAATGATCTTCTAACTTCTCAAAAGAGTCTGTATTTAGAAAGTTTTAAAACATCCCATGCCTCTCACTGTTGGGAGGCTGTAAACAATCACATGCGGCCAGACGAGCCTGATCAGGCGGGCCAGAGAACCTCCAGAGTTCGTAAGATGAAACACTCTTATCACGCCCAGGAATTTTTATTAACTGGAGCTGCAAGTTAACTCCTTCTCTAAGAGAAATGGTTATGGGGGAGAGCTCCCCGTAAAGTACTCTGATTTAGGAGTAGATGCTCGGGAACAGGGGGTTTCCTGAGGCTTGATCACGCCTTTGCGTATGCCAAGCTTCCTTCCTCATGACCTTTGCCATGGGTGGAGTTCCTCACACTGGCTCCCAACAAATATTATTAACTAAATTTTGAGAAAAAAACAAAGGTAATTCAATTATGGAAGCATAATTTTTTCAACAAATATTGCTGAAGCATCATTAGAAATTCACAGGCAAAAACATAGACCTCAACTCAGACCTCACACCTTATAAGTGATTAAGTCAAACTGATTATCAATTTGAACATAAAATGTAAAAATATAATTATTTTATTTAAAATGTTTAAAAGTTAAGAAAATAAGAGAAAATCTCTGATACATATGGCTAAGCAAAACTTGACACCAAAAGCATAAACCATAAAAACACATTGAAAAATCATTCCTCACCAAAATTAAAAATGTTTGCTCTGCAAAAGCCCATATGAAGAGGCTGAAAAGACAAGTTATAGATTGGGAAAATGTGTATATCAACCATACATCCCAAAAAGGTTTAGTGTCTAGAACATTTAAAAACACTCATAGTTCAAAAGTTAAACAAAAATTCAGTTAGAAAATAGCAAATGACATAAACAGACACTTGTTTAAGAGGCTAGACAGGGCAATTAAGCATTTGAAAAGGTAGGGTATCAAACATTAGGACTTCCCTGTAACTCAGACAGTAAATAATCCACCTGCAATGCAGGAGGCCCAGGTTTGATCCCTGGGTCAGCTAGATTCCCTGGAGAAGAGAATGGCAACCCACTCCAGTTTTCTTGCTGGAGAAGGCCAGGGACAAAGGAGCCTGGAAAGTTACAGTCCATGGGGTAGCAAAAAGTCGGTCATCACTGAGTGACAAACACTACTACTATATGAACATTGAAAGTTCTGTGAAATATTAGTACGTGTGTATTAGACTGGCTAAAATAAAAATTAGTGACAATATTTCACTATCTGTTCCAACAGGTAAATAATATGGAAGTCATAACTTTTATCCTCACAAGAAAAAAGCTTAAGAAACTGAATCAATAACTTTTTCTGATTTAACATAGAAAACTGCCACTCCAGAGTTGCAAAGATGTATAGATACAGAGTCACAGCTTCAAGAGCAGAAGCTTCTGGAGTTAGCAAGAGACAGAAATACTTAAACAGCCATTAATGAAATGTTGAAAGTTGAATGTGAAGTAGCTTGAGAGTCAAAACTCTTGCAGTCATAGTTTTAGATAACCCTCCACCAATCCACTTCCTGGCAGACGCCCTTGAGATGCATCCTTGATAACTGGAAGCTGTTCAACCCTCTAGCTCTAAGGAGAAGTCGCTTGAAATTCTTTAGTGCCACTGCGTGGCCACAGTATCCACTGGGGGACAAGGAACACTGGCCTGAGGATGGGACTTTAAATTACAATAGGAACAGAATGTCGCTCAGTCGTGTCCGACTCTTTGCAACCCCATGGACTGTAGCCTACTATGCTCTGTCCATGGGATTTTCCAGGCAATAGTACTGCAGTGGATTGCCATTTCCTTCTCCAGCAGATCTTCCCAACCCAGGGATCGAACCTGGGTCTCCTGCATTGTAGACGGACACTTTACCACCTGAGCCACCAGGGAAGTCTTCCATCCTGCAATTAGACTTATTCTGTAAAAGACAAGGGAAATGGACAGAGACCCCCTATGTCCAAATTTTCTTCCGACTAAGGGATACGGAGGAACTCTGTCTTAAGTATGGGATTGCTGTAAGCCCTAAAAGTGAGCCCACTAGGCAAATGGTGTTAGGCACAGGCAACCAAAAAAAGGAACTCCCTTCGTGAAGGCTCACCTCCCACAGCTCCCAAGTCACCTGGTGCTCCTTCTTTGTATCCAAACGTGCCCCCATATCCGGGAGCATCCCTTCCACAAAAGCCAGTTCGAGTATGTACCTTAGTTGAAACTGGAGGAGAATTCGGACCAACCCGGGTCCATAAGCCCTTCTCTCTCTTAGAACTAAGACAGATCAAACAAGACCTGGGAAGCTATACAGATGACCCAGGCAAATATATAGATACATTCCAACATATTACCTTGGCCTTTGACTTGACATGTAAAGACATCATGGTCATATTTAGTCAAACTTTATCTAACCCTGAACATACTAGGGTCTTAAAGGAGGCCCGGAGGTATGCAACAGGGCTTCACATGTCCAGTGATAGATACCCAGTAGGGGAAACTGCCGGAGAAGGCAATGGCACCCCACTCCAGTACTCTTGCCTGGAAAATCCCATGGATGGAGGAGCCTGGTAGGCTGCAGTCCATGGGGTCACTGAGGGTCGGACATGACTGAGCGACTTCACTTCACTTCCACCTTTTCATGAGTTCTAACACCAGGATTTATAACAAGTTCTCATGTTGAAGATGGGAGAATAATCCCAGTTTGAATAGTAGGCGAAAAAAGTAATGATTCTGAAACACATCTGGGGGAAAAGTAATCACTTTGAAAAAGTCCCAAAGCATTTTGTTCCTCATAACACAGACCTGGTCCCAATAAAAACTACCAGAATCTTATCCGAACTCGGGAAGAGGAGAACAATTAGTTAATTCCAGACCTTCCAGCCTTCCTGCCTCCTGTAAGAGGACCAAAAAAGACCTAAGGAAATTTTCTGAAGCTCATAGTGCAGAGAGTCTGACCTATTAAAAGAATATAGATTTACTCACCATAGTATAGAATGCATCCTCTTCTCAGTATTTAACCGCTACATCAACACAGGGTTTCCCAGGTGGCTCAAGTGGTAAAGAATCTGCCTGCCAATACAGTAGCTGCAGGAGATGCAGATTGAAACTCTGAGTGGGGAAGATGCCCTGGAGAAGGACATGGCAACTCACTCCAGTATTCTTGCTGAGATAATCCCATAGATGGGAGCCTGGCAGACTACAATACATGGGGTCACAAAGAGACATGACCGAGCGACTGAGTACACGTGTCAACACAGTTCCAGTATAATAACAGTGGATTATAACTGAGAGATCTTCAAGGCACAGACTATTATATAAGAAGGAGTTGTCAGGGAAACTCTAAGACAAAAACAAGTTTATTAGAGGAAATTGAAGCATCTGGCATCTATAGTTACAGCCACCATGAAACACAGCCCACTTCTAGACAGCTCTAAAATAGCCTATTTACCTCAGTTCCTATTATCTCATACATTATGTCCAGTTTTCAGTAAAAAATTATAAGGCATTTTAAAAGGCAAGAAAAACCATAGTAGAGAGTCAGACAATCATAAGGGCTAAACTCAGATGCAGCAGAGATTTTGGAAAAAAAAAAAAGAAAAAAGACCTAGAATTTAAAACAACTATGATTAATATGCTAAATATTTCTAGTTAAAATGAAAAGTATAGGGAAAGAAACAGAATTCTATATCCAGCAAAACTATCCTTCAATAGTAAATAAGAAATAAAGTCATTTTTAGACAAATAAAAATTGAGGAAATATGCCTATCTTGAAAGACAAGTGAAATTCTTTTTCCAGAGAAATGGAAAATGATATAGATAAGAAATCTGGACTTATGGATCTATCAAAAAGAGATAGAGAAGGACTAATGAATTAATTTTTTTATCCTTAGCTGATCTAATAGAAAATTATTTTTCAATATAATAATAGTAACAATATATTGGGTTAAAATAGCTTATAGATCCATACAATGAATGGAAACAATACTATAAGGGATGGAGGGAAGAACTGAGAATATCCTGTTATAGGTTATGTGGTCTATATATAGAGTGGTATAGTGTTATTTAAAAGTACATTGTGCTGTTTGAAATGGAGTTAAGTCAGTTGTAAATATTTACTACAAACCTTAGAAAAGATGCTAAAATATTCCAAAATAAATATAATTGATATACTAAGAGGAAAGAAAATGAAATACTTTTTTAAAATCAGAAAAGACAGAAAAAAGGGGAATATTTGTTTTTAAAATAACAGTATAAATGGAAAAAATAGAAAGTAACAAATATGGTATATACAAATGTAATTATATCAATAATCATGTTAAATGTGAATGGTCTAAAAACACCAATTAAAGTCAGAGTCTAGCTTCCCTGGTGGCTCAGTGGTGAAGAGTCTGCCTACCAATGCAGGCAACACAGATTTTATCCCTGACCCAGGAAGGTCTTGCAACCCATGGAGAAACACCCTGTGCACCACAACTACTGAGCCTGTGCTCTCAATACTGAAGCCCACATATCTTACAGCCCATACTCTACAACAAAGGGGCTGCCACAATGAGAAACCTGTGCACCTCAACTAAAGAGCAGCTCTCACTCATCACAACCAAAGGAAAGCCAGCACAACCAAAAATAAATAAATAAATTGCTGAGATATTTTCAAAAAAGTCAAAGACATCACAATGATTAAAAAAAATCAAAACAAAAGAAAAAAGCAGCCCTCTACTCAACTATATGGGGCTTCCCTTGTGGCTCAGCTGGTAAAGAATCTGCCTGTGATGTGGGAGACCTGGGTTCCATCCCTGGGTTGGGAAGATCCCCTGGAGAAGGGAATGGTAATGCACTCCAGTATTCTGGTCTAGAGAATTCCATGGACTATATAGTCCATGGGATCTCAAAGAGACACAACTCAGCAACTTTCACTTCACTCAACTATATGCCGTATTAAAAGAATTCCACTTCAAACACAAAGACACAGATAGATTAAAACAAAGTGGTAGAGGGATATACAGCAATATGAAAGTAACAGAAAGAAAGCTGGAGCAGCTATACTAACTTCAGAAAGTCTTAAGAGAAAAAAAAAATCGAAAATAAAGAGAGGCATTAAATTAAAAAAGTAACTTCTTTAAGAAGACATAATAATCCCAAATGACAAAGCACACAAATATGTTTAGCAAAAACTGATAGGATTTCAGGGAGAAATAGACAAATTCACTTTTATAGTTGGAGACTTCATCACATTTCTACCAGTAACTGAAATACTTAGCAAGCAGAAAATAATAAGCATATAGTTGTATTGAACAGCACCATAAATCAACTAGATCTAATGGACATTTTATACAATACTTTAGCCAACAACAGCAGAATATGCATTCACCTTAAACTCACATAAAATGGTCAGAAAAGTAGACCACATTCTGGGATTTAAATATTTAACACAGTTAAAATAATTAAAATTATATAAAATATGCTTTTAGACCACAGCCTCTGCTATTGATCTCTAAACTACAGATTAATGACAAAAAGACAGCTGGAAAACCCAAAATATTTGGAGATTTAACAGTTCTAAATAAGTAACATATGGGTCAAAGAAAAAGTCTCAAGGGGAGTTTTTAAATATTTTAACTAAATGAAAATACAACTCAACAAGAAAGAGAAATTTATAGAGTTAAATGCTTCAATTAGGAAATAAACAAGATCTGAACTCACTGATTTGAACGTCCACTTTAGATAATTTAACAATGAAGAACAACATGAGCATAAAGTAAGGAGGGGAAAAATAAATAATAAAAATTAGATCAGAAATTAATAAAATTGAGAGGAGATCAAATAGTAGAGCAAGAGACCATGAAACTTCTCGTACAAAACACACACACAAAATACACCTACATGAGAAACAATTCTCACTGAAAATGAAATGGAGAGGGCATAAAGACTCCACCTGGTTGTAATTCTGTACAACCAAGGCTGTAAGAATGATCCACACAGAATCAGATAGGAAGAAAAGAGAAGCAATCAGGTTAAGACCTGAACCCCAGGGAGGAAGATAAAAAGAGATTACATGGATGAAAATCTTCATTGGGGAGTGAGTGGTTCAAGCTACATATCAGACATTCCAGTTTGGGGGGTTCAACCCAGGGAAGATGACACCTTAGCTATAAAACATGATGAAGACAAATTGAAGAAAATATAAAGTAATGGAAAGATATCCCATGCTCTTGGATAGGAAAAAATAATATTATTAAAATGGCTATACACAAAATATTTTACAGATTTAATGCAATCCCTATCAAAATACCTGTGACATTTTTCAAAAAATATAATGAGTAATTCTAAAATTTATATGGAATCATCAAAGACCCTCACAGTTTCAAAGAAATATTAAAAAAAAAAAAAAAAAAAAAAGAAAAGAAAGAAAGAACAAAGCTGGAAACATCATGCTCCCTGACTTCAGACTACAATACACAGCTGCAGTAATCACAACAGTACAGTACTCACACACACACACACACACACACACACACACACGGTAGAATAGAGAGCCAAAAAATAAATCACACACTTATGGTCAATTAACCTACAATAAAGAAGGTAAAAATATGAAATGAGAAAGACAGTTTCTCCAAAAAGTGGTGCCAGGAAAACAGACCAACAACGTTTTAAAAAAAGGAAATCACAACATTTTCTCATACCATATGCAAAAATAAACTCAAATGGACTAAAGACATAAATGTAAGACTGGAAACCATAAATCTCCTAGAAGAAAACATAAGTAGACCATCTTTTGACATAAATCATAGCAATATTTCCTAAGGCAAAGTAGTAAAAACAAAAATATCAAATGGGACCTAATTAAACTTAAAAGAATCTACACAACAAAGAACACCATTAACAAAATGAAAAAACAACCTGCTGGATGGGGAAAAAAATTTGTAAATGATATGACCAATTAGGAGTTAATATTCAAAACTGATAAAAAGCTTAAAGAATTCAATAAGTTCAGTTCAGTCACTCAGTCATGTCTGACTCTTTGCCACCCCATAGACTGTAGTAGGCCAGGCTTCCCTGTTCATCATCAACTACTGGAGCCTACTCAAACTCATGTCCATCAGGTCAGTGATGTCATCCAATCATCTCATCCTCTGTCATCCCCATCTCCTCCCGTCTTCAATCTGCCCAGCATCAGGGTCTTTTCCAATCTGCCAATTCTTCCCATCAGGTGGCCAAAGTATTGGAGTTTCAGCTTCAGCATCAGTCCTTTCAATGAATATTCAGGACTGATTTCTTTTAGTGTTGACTGGTTGGATCTCCTTGCAGTCCAAGGGACTCTCAAGAGTCTTCTCCAACACCACAGTACAAAAGCATCCATTCTTCGGTGCTCAGCTTTCTTTATAGTCCAACTCTCACATCCATACTACATGACTACTGGAAAAACTGTAGCTTTGATTAGACAGACCTTTCTCTGCAAAGTAATATTTCTGCTTTTTAATATGATGTGTAGGTTGGTCATAGCTTTTCATCCAAGGAATAAGCATCTTTTAATTTCATGGCTGCAATCACCATCTGCAGTGATTTTGGAGCCCCCAAAAGTAAAATCTCTCACTGTTTCCATTATTTCCCCATCTATTTGCCATCAAGGGATAGGACTGGATGCCATGATCTTAGTTTCTGAATGTTGAGTTTTAAGCCAACTTTTTCACTCTCCTCTTTCATTTTCATCAAGAAACTCTTTAGTTCTTCTTCACTTTCTGCCATGAGGGTGGTGTCATCTGCATATCTGAGGTTATTGATATTTCTCCCAGCAATCTTGATTCCAGCTTGTGCTTCCTCCAGCCCAGCGTTTCTCATGATGTACTCTGTCTATAAGTTAAATAAATAGGGTGACAATGTACAGTCTTGATGTACTCCTTTCCCGATTTGGACCCAGTCTGTTGTCCTATGGCCGGTTCTAACTATTGCTTCTTGACCTGAATACAGATTTCTCAGGAGGCAGGTAATGTGGTCTGGTGTTCCCATCTCTTTAAGAATTTTCCACAGTTTGTTGTGATCCACATAGTCAAAGGCTTTGGCATAGTCAATAAACCAGAAATAGATGTTTTTCTGGAACTCTCTTACTTTTTCAATGATCCAGCAGATGTTGGTGATTTGATCACTGGTTCCTCTGCTTTTTCTAAAACCAGCTTGAACATCTGGAAGCTCACAGTTCACATACTGTTGAAACCTGGCTTGGAGAATTTTGAGCATTACTTTGCTAGCACGCGAGATGAGTGCAATTGTGTGGTAGTTTGAGCATTCTTTGGCATTGCCTTTCTTTGGGATTGGAATGAAAACTGACATTTTCCAGTCCTGTGGCCACTGCTGAGCTTTCCAGATTTGCTGACATATTGAGTGCAGCACTTTCACCGCATCATCTTTTAGGATTTGAAATAGCTCATCTGAACTTCTTTCACCTCCACTAGCTTTGTTCGTAGTGATGCTTCCTAAGGTCCACTTGACTTCAATAGTAAGGCCCACTTGAATTCAATAGTAAAATCTAAATAAACAAGAACCCTATTTAACTTTGGGCAGAATATCTGACTAGACATTCTTTCAAATACATAGAGAATGTAAACAGGCACATGTTAGGATGCTCAGCATTGCTAATCTTCAGAGAAAAGCAAATTAAATCCATAATGAAATATCTCCTCACATCTATCAGAATAGCTATCATTAAAGATCACAAATAATCCATAATGTCAAGGATGTGGAGAAAAGAGAACACTTGTACATTTTGGGGAGAAATATAGATTGGTTCAGGCACTATGGAAAACAGGATGGAAATTCCTCAAAAAACTAAAAATGGAACATCCATTTGATTCAGTAATTTTACTTATGGATATATATGTTTGATACCATGAACTCACTAATTCAAACAGGTGTATAAACCCAATATTCATAGCCAGCGTTATTTAAAATAGCCAATATATGGGAAAAAAAACCTAAGTGCCCATCACTAGAGGAATGAATAAAGAAGATGTGGTGTATTTTACACACATAAAATACTGTGGAGCATTGTTCAGTCAAATAAAGAATGAAACGACCATTTGCAATAACATAGATGGACCTAGACAGTATTACATTTAGTGAAATAAGTCAGATACATATCACTTGTATGTGGAATCTAAAAAAATAGAAACCAATGTATAAAGATTTTTTAATATGTATATATATAAAAAAATAGAATCAATTTCACAGGTATAGAGAACAACTAATTGGTGTCATTGTATAGAAGGAAAGAGGATGAAGCAAGATACAGTATGAGTTTAAGAGCTACAAACTACTCTCTGTGATATAGATAAGCAACAAGGATATAATGTACAACACAGTAAAGATATTTTTGCATTAACTTTAAGTGGACTATAATCTGTAAAAATATTGAATCACTATGTTTTAGTACATCTGAAACTAATATAAATCAACTATATTTCAATTAAAAAGGAAATTGATTAAATTAAAATTTAAAGGGAATAGGGAAAGCAGTAATATCAAAAGCTGTTTTTTCAAAGTTAAATAAAATTAATAAATTTGTAACTATTCTAACAAGGAATAAAAAGACACAGATTATGAAGACAGCTACTGAAAGAGGTGTCATAACTGTTGATCCCATCGACATTAAAGAATTATAAAGAAATATAATTGACAACTGTAACTAGCAAATTTGAGTTAAAACCAGAAGAAATCCTTGAAAACCACAATATACAATAACAAAACTCACAGTGGTGGCAAAGAATCCACCTGCAAAGTGGGAGACCTGGGTTTGATCCCTGGGTTGGGAAGATCCCCTGGAGGAGGGCATGGCAATCCACTCTAGTATTCTTGCCTGGAGAATCCCCACGGACAGAGGTGCCTGGCAGGCTAGAGTCCATGGGGTCACAAAGGGATGGACACGACTGAGCAACTAAGCACAGAGCACAGTAATGACTTTACAGGATATGTATAATAAAAACCAATTATTTTTCTGTATACTAGCAATCAGCAATTGGAATTCAACATTAAAAATACAGTAACATTTCCATTAGCACCTAAAATGAAACACTTAGGTATAATTTGAACAAAATGTGCACATGATCTTTATGAAGAAAACTATAAACTTTGGTGAAAGAAATCAACCTAAACAAATGGAGAGATATACATGCTTACTGACAGGAAAAAAAAATACTGAAAAGTCAGTTCTTCCCATTTTTTTTCCTATAGATTTAATAAAATCCCAACCAAGATCCCATCAAGTCATTTTGTATATATCAGTAAAATAATTCTAAAATCTGTGTGAAATGTAAAAAACCATAGAATAGCCTACATAATACTAAGAAGAACAAAGTCAGAGGGCTGTCACTTCAAGTCTTCAGGGCTTACTATAAATTTATAGTTATCAAGAGGGTGGTACTGGCAAAATAACTATTAAAAATATAAATGGAACAGATTAGAGATCCCAGGAATAGTCAACTTTAGTTGTACAACTATAATCAACTGATTTGTTTTAAAAAGAGCAAAGGTTATTCAATGTAAAAAGATAAAAGTCTTAACAAATGGTGCTGGAACACATGTACATCAACAAAGTATCTGTAAAAAACTCTACTCTTTCCACACAAATAACTCAAATATGGATTATAGTCTTAAATGTAAAACAATAACATAAAAAACACAATGAGGATGGCATAGGGGATCATCTTAGATGACTTCCAGTTTGGCCATGAGTTTTTAGAGAATGCCAAAAGTATAAACCTTGAAAGAAAAAAAAAAATTAAATTGGATTTCATTGAAATTAAATGTTCTGTGTAAGAAACTATTAAGTAAGTGAAAAGAGAGCTTATGGAATGAGAGAAAATGTTTGCAAAACATTTAGCTGATAAAGGATTTTTATCCAGAATATATAAAGCCTTAAAATTCTACAACAAGTAAATAATTTAAAAATGGGAGGGCAGCAAGAGAATTGGACACCTCTCCAAAGAAGATATACAGATGATAAGTGTACAAAAATATCATGATTATTTGCCATTGGAGAATTCCAATTTAAAGCAATAATTAGATGCTACCACAATAACCTCAGATATGCAGATGACACCACACTTAGGGCAGAAGTGAAGAGGAACTAAAAAGCCTCTTGATGAGAGTGAAAGAGGAGAGTGAAAAAGTTAGCTTAAAGCTCAACATTCAGAAAACGAAAATCATGGCATCTGGTCCCATCACTTCATAGGAAATAGATGGGGAAACAGTGGAAACAGTGTTAGACTTTATTTTTTGGGCTCCAAAATCACTGCAGATGGTGACTACAGCCATGAAATTAAAAGATGCTTACTCCTTGGAAGGAAAGTTATGACCAACCTAGATAGCATATTCAAAAGCAGAGACATCACTTTGCCAACAAAGGTCTGTCTAGTCAAGGCTATGGTTTTTCCAGTGGTCATATGTGGATGTGAGAGTTGGACTGTGAAGAAAGCTGAGTGCTGAAGAATTGATGCTTTTGAACTGTGGTGTTGGAGAAGACTCTTGAGAGTCCCTTGGACTGCAAAGAGATCCAACCAGTCCATTCTGAAGGAGATCAGCCCTGGGATTTCTTTGAAAGGAATGATGCTAAAGCTGAAACTCCAGTACTTTGGCCATCTCATGCGAAGAGTTGACTCATTGGAAAAGACTCTGACGCTGGGAGGGATTGGGGGGCAGGAGGAAAAGGGGATGACAGGATGAGATGGCTGGATGGCATCACCGACTCGATGGACGTGAGTTTGAGTGAACTCTGGGAGATGATGATGGACAGGGAGGCCTGCTGGCATGCTGCAATTCATGCAGTTGGCAAAGAGTCGGACACAACTGAGCGACTGAACTGAACTGAACTGAACACACTTATTGGGATTCCTAGGTAGCATAAGTGGTAAAGAACCTGCCTCCCATTGCAGGTTAAACATAAGAGACATGGGTTCAATTCCTGGGTTAGGAAGATCCCCAGGAGGAAGGTATGGCAACCCACTCCAGTATTCTTGCCTGGAGAATCCCATGGACAGATGGAGCCTGGAAGGCTGCAGTCCATAGGGTCACAAAGAGTCAGACAATACTGAAGTGACATAGCACACACGCACACAAAAAACACTTAT
This sequence comes from Capricornis sumatraensis, assembly GCF_032405125.1. Lineage (NCBI taxonomy): Eukaryota > Metazoa > Chordata > Mammalia > Artiodactyla > Bovidae > Capricornis > Capricornis sumatraensis. The sequence continues at coordinate 119,646,275 of NC_091071.1, read as the reverse complement.
TGGGCTTCCCAGGTGGTGCTAGTGGTCAAGAGTCTGCCTGCCAGTACAGGAGATGTAAGAGACATGGGTTCGATCCCTGGGTTCAGAAGATCCCCTGGAGGAGGACATGGTAACCCACTCCAATATTCTTGCCTGGAGAATCCCGTGGACAGACAGAACCTGGCAGGCTATAGTACATAGGGTTTTAGAATCAGACACAACTAAAGTGGCTTAGCATGAACGTACACACACACACGTTTTAGAATGTCTAGTTGTGGTGGCATTTTAGTCACTAAGTCATGCCCAATTCTAGTGATCCTGTGGACTGTAGCCTGTCAGGTTTCTCTGTCCATGGGATTTCCCAGGCAAGAATACTGAGGTAGATTGCTATTTCCTTCTCCAAGGGATCTTCTTGGTCTAGAGAATGAGCCCAGCTCTCCTTTATTGCAGGCTGATTCCTTACCAACCTAGCCACTAGGGGAGCCCATTATTATGACTACAAACCCCTAAATGCACACATGGAAGAGGATCTGTAACAACAGGAACTCTCATCCTTGGTGAAGATGAAAATTCATACAGACACTCCAGAGTACAACTTGGCAGAGTACAACTTAAATTTTCAGATATGCAACTATCATCAGTTCAGTTCAGTTCAGTTCAGTCGCTCAGTCGTGTCCGACTCTTTGCGACCCCATGAATCGCAGCATGCCAGGCCTCCCTGACAATCACTAACTCCCGGAGTTCACTCAGATTCATGTCCATTGAGTCAGTGATGCCATCCAGCCATCTCATCCTCGGTCGTCCCCTTCTCCTCCTGCCCCCAATCCCTCCCAGCATCAGAGTCTTTTCCAATGAGTCAACTCTTCGCATGAGGTGGCCAAAGTACTGGAGTTTCAGCTTTAGCATCATATGACCCACCAATTAAATTTTTTCATATATTTTCCAGATAAAATGAAAATTTGTATACACAAAAATTTTATATGAATGTTTATAACAATTAAGATTTTTAGTAGCCAAAACCTGGAAACAGCCCAGATATACATCAATGGGTGAATTGCTAAGCAAAGTGTGATAGATCCATACTATATAATACTACTCAGCAAAAAAAGAACAGTAGCAGAATATCTTAGCTGTATTAAGCTGAGATAAATAAAGAAATAAATTCTGAAAGGTCACCTACTGTATGATTTCATTTATACATAATTTCTTAGTTGACAAAAATATAGAAGTGATGGACAGATATTCTTTGCCAGGTCAAGGACAAAGAGGGGTGTGGGTTTGGCTATAAAAGGTCAATAGCTGTCATCATTGTGGTGATGGAACTGTTCGATATCTTGACAGTAAATATCAATATCCTGTTTGTAATATTATACTATAGTTTTGCAAGATGTTACAATGCAGAGAAATTGGGTAAAGGGTACAGTTTTTCTCCAGATTATACCTGACAAGTGAGTCTGTAATAATTTAAAAATTAAAAAAAAATCTTTATAAATGGGAGGAATGCAGTCCTTATATGATGTGCTCTCTCAATCTCAGGTTGACATTAAAGTGAATGCTACAACAAGGCAGCATCATGTCATATGAACCACTGTGTCAGATGGGTCAGGAAACCTGGTAGTGATAAAAAACACCGAGAGATGAGGAGCCAACCTCCCATGGTCATTGGATTAGAACAATGGAGAGATTGATTTATGCGTGTTATATCCCCAAGGGCTTCCCAGGTGGCTCAGTGGGAAAAAAAAATCCACCTGCAACGCAGGAAATGCAGGTTTAGTCCTTGGGTTGGGAAGATGCCCTGGAGGAGGCATCTTGACTCCTACTTGACTACCTACTCTAGTATTCCGGCCAGGAGAATCCCATGGAAAAAGGAGCCTGGTGGGCTATGGTCCATAGGGTCACAAAGAGTTGGGTACAGCTGAAGTAACTAAGGAAGCACACACTTGTGCCCAAGTCAACTTTTTCACTGGTTCCTCTATTAAATATAACCAGATTGCCTGTGTTGCTGCTACTGTTAAGTCACTTCAGTCCTGTCCGACTCTTTGTGACCCCATAGACGGCAGCCCACCAGGCACCCCATCCCTGGGATTCTCCAGGCAAGAACACTGGAGTGGGTTGCCATTTCCTTTCCCAATGCATGAAAGTGAAAAGTGAAAGTGAAGTCGCTCAGTCATGTCTGACTCTTAGCGATCCCATGGACCGCAATCTACCAGGCTCCTCTGTCCATGGGATTTTCCTGGCAAGAGTATTGGAGTGGATTGCCATTGTCTCCTCCAAGATTGCCTATGCTACTGATGCTGATAAGTCATTTCAGTCGTGTCTGACTCTGTGCGACCCCATAGATGGCAGCCCACCAGGCTCCACCGTCCCTGGAATTCTCCAGGCAAGAACACTGGAGTTGGTTGCCATTTCCTTCTCCAATGCATGAAAGTGAAACATGAAAGTAAAGTCACTCAGTTATGCCCAACTCTTAGCGACCCCATGGATTGCAGCTTACCAGGCTCTTCCGTCCATGGGATTTTAGAAGCAAGAGTACTGGAGTGGGATGACATTGCCTTCTCTGAAGATTGCCTATAGTATATACTAAACTATCCCATCACCAGTATTCAGTCTTTCAAACCCCAAATGTCTATTTAAAAGACTTTTGCCAAAGTTACAGAACAGAACTCAGGAACATAATGATAATATTATTAGCAAAAATAATAGTTAATATTAACTGAATGCTTATTGCATGCCAAATATTATTCTCATTGCTTTACAGGAACTTTATAATTTAAATACCCACTAGGTCCAGGAGGTAACTAAAATTTGAATCACATTTTTTACCTGACTTAACTGATTTACAAAAGAGGCTAAGTAATTTTCCCCATAATGAAACATTTTGTAAGTAGTGGAAGCAGGGTTTGAACTAAGCTAATATGACCCTGGAGACTATTATCAAAACATTCTGCTCTATTGCCTTTACAGAGCAAAATACTGTAACTCATAAAATGATCCCTGGAGAAACATATTCAGAGGGAAAAAAAAAAAACATAATATTAACATTGGAGCAGGTATGCTGAGAATAAATGATAAGCATTAAGAACCTGGAAATTGTATATAGGTCTAGTACTCAATTACATAGGAATTTTGGTAAAAGAAATAAATCATTACAGACCATCTGAAGTTTCAGGGTCAAACTCTTCATAGGTATGAGATTCTGCATTAGAGACAGGGGTCAAAACTGCTGATAGTAGACTCTCTGGTACCAGTACACCTAAGACTGAAACCTGACTCTGAATAAGGTCATAATACTTGATATTACTTTGCCTCGATTGGTCTATTTCATAAAAGAGTGGTAAAAGTAGAACATTTGTCATTGAGTTATTAGGGAATAAAATGGGATAAGAAGTGAAAAACTTTTAAACAATTCTTTAAAAAATTAGCTATTTTAGCATGTAAAATATGCAGTGCAAATTAAAATTTTAAATGTTAAAAAACTCCCTGGGAGAAAATTAAAGTAGTCTAAAGATCCTAGGAAATTCAATACACTTGGTAATGCAACTAGTATTAGTATCTTCTTTTTAATGAGAAGAAAAAGGACATAAAATCACATGTTCCGTTTGCTGAGTCTTTGCAGTCCTATTGTGGTGTCAGGCTAGGTGTTTGGGAATAAAGAAGAAAAAAATATACATGTATAAAAAGGTTTCTACACACATGGAGTAGCTAAAATAAAAATATGAAAAACTTGGAGACTTTTCATAGTCTTTCAAAATCTTGAGTTTATATAAAAATTCATGTTTATACCAATAATGCATTTTGTTACTAATATGTTTTATTGCTCTTTGTCTTCCACCAGAAACTTCTGTTTCCTTCCATATTTTCTTTTCATTTCATTATCTCTCTTTTTTTCCTTTCCTGTTGCATACTTCATCAAATGTCTTATAATTCTCAGTTGTCTACTGATATTGAAGACTCAGATGGTTGAAACACTGAAAGGGAGTTCTATATTCTTATTAGTTAATAGAATTGTTTTTAGGATGACCCCAGAGGAGCCAAACAATAATTTCCCCCTGCCCTATTCAAGATGGGAAGGAAGAGCTGTTGGTGACAACTATTAGCTGTCTCAGTTCATTCCAGCTATTATAAAGTTTTAAAGAACAATCTTTTGTTATAGTTGCCAAGGGGCTAACATTTGGGTAGTAGGCATTATGGCTGGAAGTGGGTGAAGCAATGATGAGGTTCACTCTTTTATATAAAAGCATTAAATCAGTGTCTATATTTTCTTGGCTACATCTTATTTCTACTTTTAACCCTTCTTCCTAGGCTTCCCAGAGCTCAGCCCTCCTGGGAGTTCTATAGAAGAATCAGATATATGGATATTGTCTCTTCCTCTGTTTGGTGTCATTGTCAAGCTACTTACAGTTTCGGGGTGTGTGTGTGTGTGTGTGTGTGTGTGTGTCTTTCATACGTTTAATGCTTTTGTTTTCTGAGAGGAGAAATTCCCATTTACATTGTGTTTTTTTGTGCTATGTTTGTTGAACAACTTTATTGTGGTATAAATGATATACAGAGAATAGTATGTACTCAGTGTGTACCATTTGAAAAGTTTATGTAAACACCCATAATACCACAACCACAATCACAAGCAATAGACATATCCAATACCTCCCAAAGTTTACTTGTTTTACTCTTGTGTTTGTGTTTTGTGGTAAGAACATTTAATATGAGATGTACCTTATTCACAGATTTTGAATTGCACAATGCTATAGTTATCCATAGGCAATGTGTTACACAGGGGATCTCTGGCATTTGCTCATCTTGAAAGTCTAAAACTTGATACCCACTGAAAAACAATTCCACATTTCCCCCACCTCTCAGATACTGACAACCACTGTTTTGATTCCAGTGTTCTACAGGTGAATGGAAAATGAAAATGCAGTAACACAGACAATGGAACATTATTGCCATTTGTGATATCAGTGAACCTGAAGGACAAGATGCTAGGTGAATAAAGCCAAACTCAAAAGGACAAGAAAAAATTGTATGACTTCATATGTATACATGAGATATCTCAAATAATCAGACTCATAAAAGCAGATAATACAATACTTTGTTTTTAGTCAAATACTTTATTTCACTATAAGACATCTATGATTGAGAAGAAAAGGATGTAAGTGTGTATCATTTTTTTGCCATCTTGAAAGAAAAGGCCACTGGTAATTTTGGCTAACAGCATGTAAACTATAAACTTTGACACTCTTCTTAAATATTTCACCACATTTTAAAGGCTGTGATGGAAATAACTATGTTGTGTCAGGTATGTCCTTTCTAGGACTTCATCTCTTCTTTCCCCTAGTTTATTGAGATAAAATGTGCATATAATATTGTGCAGGTTTAAAGAATACAGCCTAGTAACAGGATGTATACATTTTTGTGAAGTGATTGCCACAAAATTGTTAGTTAATATATCCATCACATCACATATATACAATTTTGTGTGTGGTGAGAACTTTAGAGATACCATAGACCAAGTAATTCCATTCCTGGGCATGTATTTGGAGACAACCATAATTCAGAAAAGATACAGGCACCCCAATGTTTTTTGCAACACTATTTGCAGTAGCTGGGACATAGAAGCAACCTAAATGTCCATCAGCAGAGGCATGGATAAAGATGATGTATACATAGATACAATGGAATATTATTCAGTAATAAAAGAACACAATTATGCCATTTGCAGAGCCATGATTGGACCATATAGACTGCAGTATGTCAGAAAGAGAAAAATAAATATTGTATGCTGCTGCTGCTAAGTCACTTCAGTTGTGACCCTTGAGACCACATGAACTGAAGCCCACCAGGCTCCTCTGTCTATGGGATTCTCTAGGCAAGAATACTAGAGTAGGCTGCCATTTCCTTCTCCAAAATATTTTGTATTAATGTATATATGTGAGATCTAGAAAAATGGTATGCTGCTAAGTCATTTCAGTCATGTCTGACTTTGTGCAACCCCACAGACGGCAGCCCACCAGGCTCCCCCGTCCCTGGGATTCTCCAGGCAAGAATACTGGAGTGGGTTGCCATTTCCTTCTCCAATGCATGAAAGTGAAAAGTGAAAGTGAAATCATTCAGTCATATCCGACTCTTAGTGACCCCATGGACTGCAGCCTACCAGGCTCCTCCATCCATGGGATTTTCCAGGCAAGAGTACTGGAGTGGGTTGCCATTGCCTTCTCTGAGAAAAATGGTATAAATGATCCTATTTACAAAGAAAAGACAGAGACATAAATATGGAGAACAAACGGATGCATACCAAGAGGAGAAGGAGGTGAGATGAATGGGGAAATTGGATTGACATATATATACTACCATATACACTGCATTATATATATAGAAGGAAATGGCAACTCACTCCAATATTCTTGCTTGGACAATCCCATGGACAGAAGAGCATGGTGGGCTATATATAGTCCATGGGATCACAAAGAGTTGGACATGGTGAGTGACTCAGCATGCACAAGTATATGTACAGCCGATAAACTTAGCTATACAGGAGAAATTAACATGGCAAAGCAACTTTACTCCAAGATTTTTTTTTTTTTTTAAGGAACCATATTCTGGGCTATGTTATAAGATTTTGAACAGAAGTGTATGTATTTGATTCAATAAAGTATGTTTTGAACACTTAAATTAGAAAAAAAAATATTACTTGCTAAGCAACTTTCAAATAAACAGTATAGTATTGTTAACTGGACTCATTATGTTGTGGATTGCATTCCCAGAAATGTTGATCCTATAACTGGAAGCTTGTACCCTTTGATCAGCTTCATACTTTTCTCCCACAGCCCACCCATCTGCCACCTCCAGTAATCAGCAGTCTGCCCTTTGTTTCTACTAATGTGACATTTTTACTCCACACATGTCACACAGTATTTGTCTTTATGTCTGATTTATTTCACTTAGCATAATCTCAAGTTTCATTCAAGTGACTTCAAATGACAGTATTTCCTTCCCTTTATGTCTGAATTGTACTTAACAGTTTCACAATGTGTGAGTTAAGAATTGAGCTTTATTGAGAAAGGGGGAAATTCAGAAATCCAGGTTGGCAAAACAGAAAATCATGTGATCCTCATGCTTTCTTAAAATAAATTTTCTATTTCATACATAAAGATATAAAATACATCCACATGAAGTATGGAAATCAATGTTTTTAATATACTCATGCATATGTACAACCACTTCGTCAATTTTCATCATATGGAAAAGAACCCTTAGCTGTCACCCTGCTAAACTCTCACCCACCACAGCCCTAAGTCACCACTCATCTACTTTTTGTCTTGATAGTGTCACTTATTCTACACATTCAACATAAATGAATTGTACAATATCATGTCTTTTGTGACTGGCTTCTTTCACTAAGAATATTGCTTCAAGGTTCATCCATGTAGTGACATGTATCATGTATCAGTATGTTATTTATTTTTTGTGTTGTCATTGAAGTATATGCCAATGAATGGATATACCATATCACTTCTCCATTCATCAGTTGATGGACTTTTGGATATGACCACCTTTTGAGTATTATGAATTATAATACTAATATTATTAATTTACATGAACATATGATTTTCTTTCTATTCAGTATATACCTATTGGGTATATACCTATGCTTGGTTCATTTGGTAAATCTGCTTAATCATTTGCTGAGCCTCAAGACCATTTTCCAATGTGGCCATACTGTTTGACATTTCCATAAGCAAGGATTTCAATGTCTCTACATCCTGGCCAACACTATTACCTGCTTTTTTAAATTTTAGATGCACTAATGAATATTTTTTATGTAGTGTAAGATAAGGAAAAACATCATTCCTTTGTGTGTGGTTTTCCAGTTGTTTCAGCATTATTTATTGAAATGATTATTCTTTCTCCATTGAATAGTAACTGACACCTTCTTTAAAAATTAGTTGACTAGAGACATGGATTTATTTCCAGATTATTAATACTATTCCACTGATCTATATGTCTAACCTTATTTCAGTACCACACCATAATGATTGCCGTTTTTGTTGTTCAGTCATTAAGTCATGTCTGACTCTTTGCCAACCCATGGAGTGTAGCACACCAGGCTTCCCTGATGTTCACCATCTCCCAGAGTTTGCTCATACTCATGTCCAATGAGTCAATGATGCCATCCAACCATCTTATCCTCTGTCACCCCCTTCTCTTCTTGCCCTCAGTCTTTCCCAACATCAGGGTCATTTCCAATGAGTTGGCTTTTTGCATCAAGCTGCCAAATTACTGGAGCTTCAGCTTCAGCCTCAGCCCTTCCAATGAATATTCAGGGTTGATTTCCTTCAAGATTGACTAGTTTCATCTCCTTGCAGTCCAAGGGACTCTCAAGAATCTTCTCCAGTACCATAATGTGAAAGCATCAATTCTTTAGCACTCAGCCTTCTTTATAGTCCAACTCTTACATTTATACATTAATACTAGAAAAATCATAGTTTTGATTATATGGACTTTTGTCAGCAAAGTGATGTCTCTGCTTTTTAAAATGCTGTCATAGCTTTCCTTTCAAGGAGCAAGTGTTTCAATTTTATGGCTGCAATCACCATTGAGTGATTTTGGAGTCCAAGAAAATAAAATCTGTTAATGCTTCCAATTTTCCCCCCTCTATCTGCCATGAACTGATGAGACTGGATGCCTTGATCTTAGTGTTTTGAATGTTGAGTTTTAAGCCAGCTTTTTCACTCTCCTCTTTCACTTTCATCAAAGGCTCTTTAGTTTCTCTTCACTTTCTGCCATTGGAGTTGTATCATCTGCATATCTGAGGCTGTTGACATTTCTCCCAGCAATCTTGATTCCAGCTGGTGATTCTGATAGCTTACAGTGAATGATGTCAGATTTGTGATCTCTGAAGAAGATTTAGCTTCAGGACCAGGGACCAGGCTTGATCACTCAAGGACTTTTGTGTAGCAGAGTTTTATTAAAGTGAAAGAGGACAGAAAGCTTCTGACATAGATATCAGAAGGGAGACAGAGAGTGCCCCCCTAGCTAGTCTTATCAAGGCCTTATACACTTTTACCAGACCCACTCCCACAACATACAACTTAACAAGATTAGAACTAGCAATAGAAAGGTCTTACCAGACACACAATATGCCAGCAAATTTGGAAATGTCAGCAGTGGCCGCAGGACTGGAAAAGGTCAGTTTTCACTCCAATCCCAAAGAAAGGCAATGCCAGAGAATGCTCAAACTACTGCACAATTGCACTCATCTCACATGCTAGTGAAGTAATGCTCAAAATTCTCCAAGCCAGGCATCAGCAGTACGTGAACCGTGAACTTTCAGTTGTTCAAGCTGGTTTTAGAAAAGGCAGAAGAACCAGAGATCAAGTTGCCAACATCTACTGGATCATGGAAAAAGCAAAAGAGTTCCAGGAAAACTTCTATTTCTCCTTTATTGACTATGCCAAAGCCTTTGACTGTGTGGATCACAATAAACTGTGGAAAATTCTGAAAGAGATGAGAATATCAAACCACCTGACCTGCCTTTTGAGAAATCTGTATGCAGGTCAGGAAGCAACAGTTGGAACTGGACATGGAACAACAGACTGGTTCCAAATAGGAAAAGGAGTTCATCAAGGCTCTATATTGTCACCCTCCTTATTTAACTTATATGCAGAGTGAATCATGTGAAGTTCAGGGCTGGAAGAAGCACAAGCTGGAATCAAGATTGCTGGGAGAAATATCAATAACCTCAGATATGCAGATGACACCACCCTTATGGCATAAAATGAAGAGGAACTAAAAAGCCTCTTGATGAAAGTGAAAGAGGAGAGTGAAAAAGTTGGCTTAAAGCTCAATATTCAGAAAACGAAGATCGGGGCTTCTAGTCCCATCACTTCATGGGAAAAAGATGGGGAAAAAGTGGAAAAAATGGCTGACTTTATTTTGGGGGGCTCCAAAATCACTGTAGATGGTAACTGCAGCCATGAAATTAAAAGACGCTTACTCCTTGGAAGGAAAGTTTTGACCAACCTAGACAGAGTATTGAAAAGCAGAGAAATTACTTTTCCAACAAAGGTCTGTCTAGTCAAGGTATTGTTTTTCCAGTGGTCATGTATGGATGTGAGAGTTGGACTGTGAAGAAAGCTGAGCACTGAAGAATTAATGCTTTTGAACTGTGATGTTGGAGAAGACTCTTTAGAGTCCCTTGGACTGCAAAGAGATCCAACCGGTCCATTCTGAAGGAGATCAGCCCTGGGATTTCTTTGGAAGGAATGATGCTAAAGCTGAAACTCAAGTACTTTGGCCACCTCATGTGAAGAGTTGACTCATTGGGAAAGCTTCTGATGCTGGGAGGGATTGGGGGCAGCAGGAGAAGGGGACGGCAGAGGATGAGATGGCTGGATGGCATCACTCACTCGATGGACGTGAGTCTGAGTGAACTCAGGAGTTGGTGATGGACAGCGAGGCCTGGTGTGCTGATTCATGGGGTCTCAAAGAGTAGGACACGACTGAGTGACTGAACTGAACTGAACTGAACCAGACACACTCCTGCAACATACTTCTTAAAATAAGAAGATTAGTCAGAAGGTTCTTGTTAAGGAGAAACATGTCCTTGGGCAAGATACATTGTTATATTGACTAAGATAAAGCAACGTATAAAAAACATTTCTCTTTTTTTCCTTGAGAGTCCCAGATTCCTTTTGCTTTCTCAAGGGCTCTGGACCCCTTTCTCTTCCTTGGGCACCCTGGACTTCTTATCAACTTATCTAGGAATTGGCTCTTTCAGTTCATCAAGCTGGCATTTCACATGATGTGCACTGCATATAAGTTAAAAAAGCAGAGGGGCAATACACAACCTTGAAGTACTCCTTTCCCAATTTTGAACCATTCCATTGTTCCAAGTCCGATTCTAACTGTTGCTCCTTGACTTGCATAGTTTTCTTAGGAGACAGGTAAGTTGGTCTGCTATTCCCATGTCTTTAAGAATTTCCCATAGTTTGTTGTGATCCACACAATTAAAGGTTTTAGCATAGTCAACATAACAGAAGTAGATGTTTTTCTGGAATGTTATTCTGGAATCATAAAGAAAGCCTTTGTTTTCTTTATGATCCAATGAAAGTTGACTATTTGATCTCTGGTTCTTCTGACTTTTCTAAATCCATCTTGTATACCTGGAAGTTCTCAGTTAACATACTTGAAGGATTTTGAGCATTACCTTGCTAACATATGAAATGGGCACAATTGTACCATAGTTTGAGCATTCTTGGGCATTGCTCTTCTTTGGGATCAAAATGAAAACTGACATTTTCCAGTCCTGTGACCACTGTTGAGTTTTCCAGATTTGGTGACTTAGTGAGTGCAACACTTTAACAACATCATCTTTTCGGATTTTAAATAGCTCTGCTGGAATTCCATCACTTCCACTAGCTTTGATTACCGTTGCTTTGTAGCAAGTTTTGAAATTGGGCTGTTCCCTGGTAGCTCAGCTGGTAAAGTATCTGCGTGCAATGCAGAGACCCTGGTTCTATTCCTGGGCCAGGAAGATCCCCTGAAGAAGGGATAGGCTACCCACTGCAATATTCTGGCCTTGAGAATTCCATTGACTGTATAGTCCATGGGGCTTCAGAGAGCTGGACACAACTGAAGGAGTTTCACTTTTCACTTCACTTTGAAATTGTGAAGTTTAAAATTTTAAACTTCACACTTTATTCTTTTAAAGATTTTTCTATCATTCTGTGTCATTTTCAATTCCACATGAAATTTAATATCTGCTTGATAATTTTTACAAAGAAGTCACCTGAGAGTCTGATACAAATTACATTGAATTGGTGGATCAGTTGGGCAGTATTGCTATCTTTACAATGTTATATCTTCTGGTCCATAAATATGAGCTTTTCCTATTTATTTACATAATTTCAATTTATTGTAACAGAATTATCTGACCTTCAGAGTATGTATTTACATTTCATTTGTTATATTTATGCCCAAATATTTTATTCTTTTGATGATGTGGCAAGTTAAACTGTTTCATTAATTTCATTTCTAAAATATGAATTGCAAGTGTATAGGAATACAATTGGTTTTGAAATATTGACTCTATATCCTGAAACTATTGAATTCATTTACTAATTCTCAAAGATTGCTAGTGATTCTGTAGGACTTATTATATACAATATCATACCATCTGCAAATAGAGATAGCTTCACTTCCTTTTTTCCACTTTGGATTCTTTTTTATTTTTCTTACCGAAATGCCCTGCTTATGTCCCACTCTCATATCTGTTCATGAACGGCTGAGCAGAATTCATGGACATCGGACACTGCATTGGAGGGACTTCTGTCTGAGGCACTACTTTGCTCGGAAGTAAGCAGGAAGATCATACATGCTATTTGGCTGTTCTACTCTGGAGTAGGGCACTATCTGTTATCTGAGACTAAATACCTTATGGTCTGTGGAATTTTGAAGTATTTCCTTGAGACTAAAGGAAGCTGGTATTGGGGGAAGTCCTTTACTCTGAAAAAGGGGAACCTAATTCTTGTTCATTTGTTGTCCATAAAACCCAGAGTGAGGACTTGAGTGTCTTCTGCTTATTGCACCACCTATGAAGTGGATAACATAAAATATCCATTTGTAAAGTCAATCTGTTTGCTTATTACTTATTACTGCATGATGTTCTTTTCTTAGAGCAAGGGCTTGAGTGTGATTTTGTTCATTAAGTTCATTTTTAAATTTGTGTAAACTCCTGGAAACTGGAAACCTAAATTGAAACCACACACACTATCTCATCTAGAGAAAATCACTTTATGCCATTTTCACAGTTTCTGAGTAGACTTGTCTCCATGATTTTTTTTTTTTAAGTTACAAAGGTAAAGTAAAAGTTCAGACATATACACATGTACACATACATTCATTTTTATAGGTTTATTTATATAAGTCCGAGATATATTTTAGAAAAGCTTTCTTTGCAAGTTATGAAAAAAAGTGAAAGTTAGTCACTCAGTCATGTCTAAATCTTTGTGACCCCATGAACTGTAGCCCACCAAGCTCCTCTGTCCCTGGAATCCTCCAGGCAAGAATTCTGGAGTGGGTTGCCATTTCCTTCTCCAGGGGATCTTCCCAACCCAGGGATCAAACCCAGGTCACCCACACTGCAGGCAGGCTCTTTACTGACTGAGACACCAGGGAAGCTTTGCAAGTTGTGACTCTATATTAATGCCTACGTTCTGTTGATGCAATCACGACTCTATTGAAAAATAACTTGATTCTTCTACTAGGAAAAGTTGTAAGTAATAGAGACTGGTTTCCCTACCTTCATCATTGTACATGTCTCTCATTTGTAAACCAACCACTCCAGAGGGGCTACTCATTTCATTTCTCTCTGAATATACTTGAAGCATTTGCCTCTATACCATGCCATTCCCTTACCTACAGCCCTTTTCTCACTCTGAGATTACACTAAGTTTCACCTTATCTTTTTATTTTAGTTCATATTCTACGTCATCCACAGATCTTCCCTGGGTTTATAGGCATCACTCCTCCTTTGAATACCATTAATTCAGTCATGTATCATTCGTGAAGTATTGTATTTTTTAAATTATAATATAATGCAATTGCTGCAACTGACTCTCAATTGGATTACAGAATTATTTAAAAGCATAATACTTTATTAATATTAATAAAACTATAATGCAGGATCTGTTAACTAACAAATATATATGTATATACATATATACAGAATATATATAAGTTTACATTTAAATATTGTGTGTATATGTATATACATTTGTGAACACATATATATGTGTGCATATATGTGTATATATATGTAAATAATGTATATATTTAAAAAGTTTTTTTACAATAATGTCAAGTTTAATCTGCTGAATATAAAATTGAACTTGTGGATCATGTTTGCCTGGGTGCTACACCCTAAACAGAGGCTTTTATTAAAGTGATAGATGCATATGTACACACACACATACACACATATACACTATACATACATACAAATACTTACTTAGTTATATATATTTGCATGTGCACAGATGTATATGCATGTATTTACAGCATGGTCTTAAAATTATCAAGTAAGTATTTACTGTTAATTATGAGTAGATTCCACACACACTACATGCATATGAATATAAATATATATACCAATACATATTAATGTGTATATATATATATTAAGCACACACATGTAAACTAATGTGTGCATACCTATCTATGTATGTGTGTGTGTATACATATGTCATTTATGATGAGCAATGAACACTTACTTTATACTTCTTCAAGTCCATGTAGTACATGTTGTCTCTTCGTGGAGCCTAAGTGTCCATATAGAAATTTTTGCTCTTAGGGAAAGAGGGTGAGAAAGAGGTTTCATCTAGAAAGAAAGTGAAGTCGCTGAGTTGTGAACGACTCTTTGCGATCCCATGGACTGTAGCCTACCATGCTTCTCCATCCATGGGATGTTTCAGGTGAGAGTACTGGACTGGGTTGCCATTTCCTTCTCCAGGGGATCTTCCCAACCCAGGTTTTATCTAAGTTATCACCTAATTATAGTATCTCTAGGTCATCTTGGCTGATAATTCCTGGGAACTTAAGCAAGATTTGCTATACTTAATGGTGAATTCACTTAATCAAAATACATCATGTGAAGCCTCTTTGAAAGATAAACAAGCATAGATGAGACTGAGAATTTTATTGATTTCTGCAAGAGGAGGCAACCAAAGCCATACATAACCAATTTATAGTAGACTAACTTAATGCCATATTCAGAGGCTTTCTTTGTTCAACCTTAATTTGATGACTCTTAAGAGGTAATGTTAGGAGTGTGATGAAATGCAGTTTGCAGTCCATTTTCTCAGGTTTGATATAAGAGCAATCTTCCAAAATATGAACAGTAGATAACATTGCCTCTAACACATAATTTTTCTACAGTAAGGAATCCTGATTGAACCCTTCCAACTCAATATATTTCATAAATATAAAATCTAATTCAGAACTCAAATGCAATGCAGGAGTAGAAGATTTTTGGGAATGGATTATAAAATTATGGCCCCAAAGGTTTAAAGCAGCATAGAAGAGCATACAGGTCAGAATTTACATTGATGTTAATTGACAGATGGGATCAATATCTTCAAATCATAAGGTTTCATATCTGCCAGATCTCTTATTTGTGTATGTGAAATATGGATATTTTTCATTACCAGCTTTTGCTCTTAAATTTTTGGTAGCTTGAACTACAAAAGGACTGGGCTTTTCTTGATAGAAAATTGTTTCTCAGCATAATTTTTTACCACAAGTTTCTTTCATAAAGCATTTTTTCATACTTGATTAATTTGTTAGTGTGAGTTAAATTAGTTTATGGCTTTGTATTAATGTTTCCTAAATTGGAAGTTTGTTTTACTCCTTCTGACTTAATTCCAATAAAAATGGCAAAAATATCACAATAATTTTCACATAAAATGGGATAAGAGTTGAGGCAGTAGACATACTTGGAATATATTTTGTTAATAATGGGTACTTGTTAGTATTACTCTGAGAAATCTAGGATTAACCAGTTTGAATAAAACCATGGGAAATAAACTAAAAACCACCCTTTTATTTTGAATAGTCTAGTTTTTGTATGTTAGTCTTTCTCTTCCTCCTCCTAATCTTCTTCATTCTCTTATTCTTCTCTTCTTTTTCTTCTGTATTCTTATTTTGTTCTATTTTATTCTTTACACTAGTTTGAGCCAAGTGGCAGACTAAGAAGCTCCAAATTCTAGTACCTTTACAGAAACATTAAAAAAAAAAAAGCTGCTTGAACAACTTTGTAGAATCTCTCAAAAACAGTAAAGGATTGCAGAACCTAGCAAGAGCCCAGTGAAGAAAAAAAAAAAAAAAAAGAAAATCTTGAAAATGATAGAAAACTTTTGTGAAATGTTGGTTTCCCTCTGTTCCACCATTTCCTGGCAGAGTAGCAGTCCTCCTTCTTGAGCAGTAGCAACCTGTTTCCTAGTTTCCTTCCTTAAACACTTGGGATAATAACTAATCTTATTTGCAAGATACTTTGTATGTCTGTTACAACCTGCTAGGAGGCTAGTTTCAAGACTAAATGACTTGTCTTTCTTTTGTATGACTTGGAACACAAGCAGGAAAAGCATTGCACACTTTCTATAAAAACTCCAAGGGAAATACAAACCTACTGATATCTGGAAAAGAAAGTATAGGCAGATATATACAACATAATATAAAAGGCCTGAAGAGAAGCTGGAGTGACATTCTTTGGGAAATTAGGACATTCAAAATAAGCCCTGTATAAAGGGGGAGTTTATCTTTAAGTATCCTATCTTTTTTCCTTTTCATACCATTCATCAAGATAAATGGGAAGGAAATGGCAAGAGTGAACATCGACACTTTAGCAATCAGTGAAATAAATAGACTGGAAAAGGTGAATTTAGCTCAGATGACCATTATATCTACTACTGTGGGCAAGAATCCTTTAGAAGAAATGAAGCAGCCATTATAGTCAACAAAAGAGTCTGAAATGCAGTACTTGAATGCAGTCTCAAAAATGGAACATTGATCTCTGTTCATTTCCAAGGCAAACCATTCAATATCACAGTAACCCAAGTCTATGACCTAACCAGTAATGCTGAAGAAGCTGAAGTTGAATGGTTCTATGAAGACATACAAGACCATCTAGAACTAGGCCACACAAAAAAGCCATCCTTTTCATTATACAGGACTGAAATGCAGAAGTAGGAAATCAAGAGATACCCGGAGTAACAGGCAAATTTGGCCTTGGAGTACAAAATGAAGCGGGTTAACGGCTAACAGAGTTTTGCCAAGAGAACTCACTAGTCATAGCAAACACTCTCTTCCAAAAACACAAGAGATGACTCTACACATGGACATCACCAGATGATCAATTGATCAATACCAAAATCAGATTAATTGTATTCTTCGCAGCCAAAGATGGAGAAGCTCTATGCAGTCAGCAAAAACAAGACTAGGAGCTGACTGTGGCTCAGATCATGAACTCCTTATTGCCAAATTCAGACTTAAATTGAAGAAAGTAGGGAGAACCACTAGACCATTCAGGTATGACCTAAATCAAATTCCTTAAGATTATACAGTGAAAGTGAGAAATAGATTCAAGGGAATAGATCTGATAGACAGAGGTCCTAAAGAACTATGAAGGGAGGTTTGTGAAATTGTACAGGAGGCATGGATCAAGACCATCCCCAAGAAAAAGAAATATAAAAGGGCAAAATGTTCTGTGAGGAGGCCTTACAAATAGCTGAGAAAAGAGAAGCAAAAGGCAAAAGAGAAAAGGAAAGATATGCCCATTTGAATGTAGAGTTCCAAAGAGTAGCAAGGAGAGATAAGAAACCCTTCCTCAATGATCAATGCAAAGAAAAAGAGGAAAAAAACAGACTGAGAAAAACTAGAGATCTCTTCAAGAAAATTAGAGATACCAAAGGGACATTTCATGCAAAGATAGACACGATAAAGGACAGAAATGGTATGGAATTAACAGAAGCATAAGAGATTAAGATGAGGTGGCAAGAATACACAGAAGAATTGTACAGAAAAGATCTTCATGACCCAGACAATTATGATGGTGTGATGACTCACCTAGAGCCAGACATCCTGGAATGTGAAGTCAAGTGGGCCTTAGGAAGCATTACTATGAACAAAGCTAGTAGAGGTGATGGAAGTCCAGTTGAACTATTTCAAATCCAAAAAGATGATGCTGTGAAAGTGCTGCACTCAATATGCCAGCAAATTTGGAAAACGCAGCAGTGGCCACGGGACTGGAAAATATCACTTTTCATTCCAATCTCAAAGAAAGGCAATGACAAAGAATGTTCACATTACCACATGGTTTCACTCATCTCACATGCTAGCAAAGTAATGCTCAAAATTCTCCAAGCCAGGCTTCAAGAGTACATGTACCATGAACTTCCAGATGTACAAGCTGGATTTAGAAAAGACAGAGGAAACAGAGTTCAAATTGCCAAAATCCATTGGATCATCAAAAAACAAGAGATTTCAAGAGAAACATCTTCTTCTGCTTTACTGACTACACCAAAGCCTTTGACTATGTGGATCACAACAAACTGGAAAATTCTTAAAGCGATGAGAATACCAGACCACCTGACCTGCCTCCTGAGAAATCTGTATGCAAGTCAAGAAGCAACAGTTAGAACTGGATATGGAACAACAGACTGGTTCCAAATAGGGAAAGGAGTACATCAAGGCTGTATATTGTCACCCTGCTTATTTAACTTATATGCAGAGTGAATCACGCGAAGTGCAGGGCTGGAAGAAGCACAAGCTGGAATCAAGATTGCTGGGAGAAGTATCAATAACTTCAGATATGCAGATGATACCACCCTCATGGCAGAAAGGGAAGAAGAACAAAAGGCCTCTTCATGAAAGTGAAAGAAAAGAGTGAAAAAGTTAGCTTAAACCTCAACATTCAGAAAATGAAGATCATGGCATCCGGTCCCATCACATGACAAATAGAAGGGAAACAGTGGAAACAGTAAGACATTTATTTTGGCGGGTGGGGGGTGGGGGGAGCGGGTGGCTCCAAAATCACTCAGATGGTGTTGTAGCCATGAAATTAAAAGACATTTGCCTCTTGGAAGAAAAGCTATGACCAACCTAAACAGCATATTAAAAGCAGAGACATTACTTTGCCAACAAAGATCCATCTAGTCAAAGCTATGGTTTTTCCAGTAGTCATGTATGGATGTGAGAGTTGGACTATAAAGAAAACTGAGTGCCAAAGAATTGATGCTTTTGAACTGTGGTGTTGGAGAAGACTCTTGAGAGTCCCTTAGACTGCAAGGAGATCCAACCAGTCTATCCTAAAGGAAACCAGTCCTGAATATTCCTTGCAAGGACTGATGCTGAAGCTGAGACTCTAATACTTTGGACTCTGATGTAAAGAACTGACTCACTAGTAAAGACTATGATGCTGGGGAAGATTGAAGGTGGGAAGAGAAGGGGACAAGAGACGATGAGATAATTGGATGGCGTCACTGACTGGATGGACATTGTTCGAGTAAGTTCCAGGAATTGGTGATGGACAGGATAGCATGGGGCACTGCATTCCATGGGGTCATAAAGTGTCGGGCATAATTGACTGAACTCAATTGACTGATAAAGAGGGAGGGGAGTGTAAAATCACGTGCATATTCAGGTAAGATATATACTAAAGCATGTCCTGTGAAAACTGAAAAACTCTCACCTCAGTCTCCTCCATAAGGTCAGAAAAAGTTTATCTTATTAGTAATGGACTTCTCCAGCACAGAACGAGTCTGCAAAGACTAGGAGAGGTGAATCATTTCAATATTAGTTTGTCTGTCCTCTTCAGCTCCTAGAATTCAAGGAAATCTTGGTCATTAGTTGGACATAAAAGGACCAGAAACTTCAGGGAATACATAAGTAAGAAATAGTCTTTTAAAATATAGTTTGTAAAGGGCTTAAAGAAACAGACTAATATAACTTTGGGCTTTCCAGGTGACGCTATTGGTAAAGAACCCAACTGCCAGTCCAGGTAGATGCAAGAGACCCAGGTTCTGTCCCTGGGTTGGGAAGATCCCCTGGAGAAGGAAATGGAAATGTCCTGAAGTATTCTCGCCTAAAGATCCCCTTGGACAGAGGAACCTGACAGGCTGCAGTCCATAGGGTTGGATATGACTGAAACAACTTAGTGCACACTGTAGTTTCAACAGCAAATAAAACCCAGTACACTGGAGAAGGAAAATAATCTAATTTCTGGATATATCACATTAAAAATTTCAAAAGTCTAGTTTTGAAAAAAAAAAAAGTACAAATAAACAGGAATGCATGGCTGATTCAAATTAAATTGACAGAAGCTGTCCTTACTAGACAAAGACTTAAAAAATAGCTGTTGTAAATATTTTCAAAGAACTAAGGGAAAACACAGACAAGCAACTAAAGCAAATCAACTAAAATATGTATGAATACTTTGGGAAAAAATGCACAAAATATTTACATATTAATGTTAATAAGTGTACAAGATACATGTAATTTGTGATATTAGGAACATAAAAGGGAAAGGAAGAGCTATAAAGGAGACGAGTTAGTGCAATCGACATGAAAGTGATATTAATTTAAGACAGACTGTCAGGGGCCTCCCTGGTGGTCCAATGGTTAAGAGACTTACTCCCATTGCAGTGAGGCCGTTTCAATCCCTGGTCTGAAAACTAAGATCCCATGTGTCATGGGGCAATGGAGCCTACAGGCTGCAATTACAGAAGCCCATATGCTGCAACAAAAGTCCATCACAGACAAAAATTAAAAAATAAATAAATAAATAAAAGAAATAACAACAAAAGCCCAGTTTTTTTAAAAGGAACAAGAACAAAAAAGACCTTGAATAAATAGTTCTCCCCAAAAGAAAGTGAAAGTTGGTCAGTTGTGTCCAACTCTTTTCGATCCCATGGACTGCCCACCAGGCTCCTCTGTCCATGAAATTCTCTAGCAAGGATCCTGGAGTGGTTTGCCATTCCCTTCTCCAGGGGATTTCCCCAGCCCAGGGATCAAACCTGAGTCTCCTGCACTGCAGGGAGACTCTTTACCATCTGAGCCACTGCCAATGGGGAAGCCCAAATCTCCCACAAAGAAATACAAGTGGTCAATAAGCATATAAAGAAGTGATCAGCCTTACAAGTCATTAACAAAATGTAAATCAAAACCACAATGAGATGTTACTTCACACCTGTTAGAACGGTTCTCTTTAACCAAGACAAAACAAAACAACAACAAAAAAATAATAAGTATTTATGAGTATGTGGAAGGATTAGAAGCCTTAAACACAGCTATCAAAAATGGAAAATGGGTGCAGCCACTTGGAAAAGTATGGAAGTTTCTCAAAAACTTAAACATGGGATTACAATATGAACCATTATTTCTACTTCTGAGTATAAACACAAAAGAATTTAAAGCAGGGCTTCAATAGGTAAATGTACATCAATATTTACAACAACAGTCATGACAGCCAAATGTTGGAAACAAAAAGTGCACCAAAAGATTGAATAAGCGAAACACGGTACACATAGTGGGATATTGTTTAGCCTTAAAAAGTAAAGCAACTCTAATACATGCTCTAACATACGAGCCTTGAAAACATTATATAAACTGGAGTAAGGTTGACATAAAAAGACAAATATTGCATGATTCCACTAATTTGAAGTTCCTAAAATAGGCCAATACACAGAAAATTATGATGTAGTCTGAGATTTGAGATTGAAAAATGGGAAGTTATTGTTTAATATTTTCAAAGAAATCCAAGAGCTATGGTCAAATCAAAAGAAACAAACATGTTGTAGGTGATTTCGTCTCTAAGCTTTATGGAGAACATATTTCTCAATATCACCTTACTTTCTACTTGGACGTTACTAAAATATGGGCTGCTGTCAGAACAGCAACGCATTCAACCTGAGTCCAGTCTAACCAGAGTCCAGTTCAATCCAAGTTCAATAAAAACCAGATAGGCGTGTATTACCTTTTAGAGTACTTGCCCCAAAATGTTAAATGTCCCAAAGAATGTATGCTTCTAACCAGTTAATTATCTACTTCTCTTCTTGTAATATCAAATTGCCAGCATCTGTTGGATCATAGTAAAAGCAAGAGAATTCCAGTAAAACATCTACTTCTCTCATTGACTATGCTAAAGACTTTGACAGTATGGCTCACAACAAATTGTGGAAAATTCCTAAGGAGGTGGGAATACTAGACCACCTTACCTGCCTCCTGAGAAACCTCTATGTAGTATAAGAAGCAGCAATTAGAACCAGACATAAAACAGACTGGTTCCACAATGGGAAAGGAATACATCAAGGTTGTATATTGTTACCCTGATTATTTAAATATGCCTAGTGCATCACGCTAAATGCTAGGCTCAATGAATCACAAGCTGGAATCAAGATTGCCAGGAGAAGTATCAATGACATCAGATATGCAGATAATACCACCCTTATGGCAGAAAGTGAAGAGGAACTAAAGAGCCTCTTGATTAAGGTGAAAGAAGAGAGTGAAAAAGCTGGCTTAAAACTAAACATTCAGAAAGCTAAGATCATGGAATCCAGTTCCATCACTTCATGACCAATAGATGGATAAACAGTGGAAACAATGACAGACTTTATTTTCTTGGGCTCCAAAATCACTGCAGACGGTGACTGCAGTCATGAAATTAAAAGACAGTTTCTCTTTGGAAGAAAAGCTATGACAAATATATACAGCATGTTAAAAATCAGAGATGTCACTTTGCTGACAAATCATATAGTCAAAGCTATGATTTTTTCAAGTAGTCATGTATGAATGTGAGAGTTGGACCATAAAGAAATCTGAGCGCTGAAGAATTGATGCTTTTGAATTGTGGTGTTGGAGAAGACTCTTGAGAGTCCCTTAGACTGCAAGGAGATCAAACTAGCTAATCTTAAAGGAAATCAACAGTAAATATTCATTGGAAAGGCTGATGTTAAAGCTGCAATAATTTGGTCACCTGATGTGAAGAGCCAACTTATTGGAAAAGACCCTAATGCTGGGAAAGATTGAAGGCAGGTGGGGAAGGGGGCGAGAGAGGATGAGATGGTTGGATGGCATTACCGACTTGATGGACATGAGTTTGAGCAAACTGAGAGATGGTGAAGGACAAGGAAGCCTGGTGTGCTGCAGTCCATGGGGTTGCAAGGAGTTGGATATAACTCAGCGACTGAACAACTTCTTGCAAGAAGAAGGATATAAACAACTAGAGATAGAACCTAGAGTGTGTACTTGTCTGCCAATTCCTCATTCCTTGATAACTAACTAGATGTCCAATCTGGAATGATGAATCAGAAGGTAATCGACCTGTCAACAATAAAGACATAGAGTAACTTGTATTTGTAAAATGCAAGGAACCAGTGAAGTTGCTTAGTCATGTCCAACTCTTTGTGATCCCGTGGACTGTAGCCCACCAAGCTCTTCCATCCACGGAATTTTTCAGGCAAGAGTACTGGAATGCGTTGCCATTTCCTTCTCCACAAAATGCTAGGAGACAAAGTGATAGTCTGATTAGTCTTATGGATTTCTTACAAAAATAATTTTAATGAAATATAGAAATCATATAATTCTTCTTGTCTTTACATGATCCTATCAATGTGAATAGCATGAACAATAGATTGTCAATTAAGGTTTTACCCTGAGGATTCTGTTACAAAGAAGAAAGTTGAAAGCAAGATGTGTTGGTAATAATCTAGAATTTTTTACTTACACGTGCAAGGAATACAATAATGAATTAACTTGTTAATCAGGCAGCTTTATTGTTTCATAAAATTAAAGGAGGGTTTGAATAATCAAACCTTGAAAAGAGGAAGAATGTACCTTGGCCCTAGGAATAAGTTTACTCGGGCATTAATTTTTCCCAGACCAGTGTGTGCAGGCTTCTTTTTGCATATTTTGTGTATTTTCTTACTTTATAGAGCTACCTCACGAACAAGCAAGATTTCATTGCTCCCAAAGTTCAGATCTTTATCCCCATGGTCTACATCATTAGAGAGCCATATGACTGTCTGCTCCTTCTAAAAAGTCTTAGAGAAGGACTAAGGATAGGCATACATTGGGCTATTTATCAATCATTGAAACAATAGTTTCAGGATGTCATATAAGAAAATGAGCATGGAGTCATCAGAGTGAAGTTCTGAATTGTTCCTATAAGAACAAGAAATATAGTTCTCAGAAAAAGTGAGGTACCAGGGTCAGATAATTTACTTTTCTTCACAGGAAAACCTGGTCGAAACAATTCTTATTTTTGTGAAAGCTATACAGGGAAGGAGTGCTTAAAAGGAGGAAACTTTCCCCAAACCTAAGAAATAGAATTAATAATGAAAATAATTATTTATATAATAAACAATAGCACATGAAGGAAAAGATAACGAAAATTAGAGGATTTCAGACTCTCAGGCTTGTGAAATACTTTCTACCCCCCACACATATAATATTCTACCTACTCTTCAAAGTTTATGGGACTGGTTATCGCTTATAGATCCATGAGTCAGTCAACAAACTGCATTGCAATTATGTCTTTATTTGTCTCCTCTTGACTAGACTCTGGGCTGCTTACTCACATCTATATTTTTCACAGCTATATTCTAGTTACCTCGCTCAGTGTCTGGTAGAGTGAAATGCCCAGTGTAATGCATGCTATTTCCTAACACTCTAATCAATCCACTGGCACAGTTGTTTATAATCTATACTTTATATATTAATCAATTTTTCTTTAGCATTTAGCACAGATGCAAGCAATATAATAAATATTTGTTAATTTTATTTCATTTTGACATACAAAGAAGAGAAATATTATGCATAAAATAGCATATTTGTGTAACTTTTCATATTAAGCTGTGAAAATCAAGTACATTTATTAGAAACATTGAGCCAAAGAGTTGATAAATCACCTTCATTCTTTGAAAGGACTATGTAATTAGACAATGTACATCCCAGAAAGCTCTGATTATTCTGATTATGTGAACTTTACAAAAGAATGCTGACTGGGAAGACTTTTGGTTTCCTCCTGTGCCCAGAGCTCTAGGGTCTGGTTATAAAACAGGCATTGCCAGGCTAACCAGTGTGAAGGTTATATAAGGAGAGCTCTGAAATACAAGGCTGCTTATGGAATATTCTACCTCAACTTTCATGTGTTATTATAAGAATTTTCTGTTCTCTGTTCCTATTTTAACCTACAGCCTGTGTCTGTTTGAGTCATCAGGTCAATTGAGTGAAGTTATGTAGTGGAAAGGTTTCAGATGAGATTTTCACTCACATTTAAAAAAGTCGTATTGCTGCGGCTTCCCCTGCTTAGCCTTGGGAAAAGAAAAAAAAAAAATCATATATCAATACCTAAGTGCTGCAAAAAGCACACAATGCACTTTCTCTTTTAACTGGTTCATAAAACTGAATTTTTATCCACAACACCAAAGTTAAATATGAACTCATTCTGTAAGGGCAGGAGGACTAATTTTCTTTTTAGTGTTCCATATGGCTAAATTTCACATAAAAGTCCTCATGTGACTGGGACTAAAGCAGTTTCCATAGCATGACAAAATAAAAAAAAAAAACTTCAAGAAAAATGAGAAAATCCATATTAGATCAGATCAAGAGGTCAACTTAATCAAACTCTTTTTAATAGCATTAAATGTGCTAAAATTTTTGAAGTGTAAGAAGCAAAAAAGGTCAGACCTCAGATAGCTCATCAAATAATTAGGCAGATAACACCAATATATAAAAGGAGTGTGTGTGATGGTCTTTCCGTCATGTCCAATTCTTTGTGACCCCATGGATTGTAGCCTACTAGGCTCCTCAGTCCATGGAATTCTCCAGGCAAGAATACAGGGGATCTTCCCAAGCCAGGGATTGAACCTTGGTCTCCCACATTGCAGGCAGATTCTTTACCTTCTGAGTCACCAGGAATAATAATAATAATATGGCATGAATAACTCTGACAGTTCTATCAAGGTAAATTATGACTTATTTTTGGCTATATTTTCAGTAAATTGTATATTTCTTGTTGTTGTTGTTCATCACTGTTGTGTGTAACTCTTTGTGACCCCATGAACTGTAGCACCCAGGTTCCTCTATCCTTAAATATCTTCCAGAGTTTACACAAATTTGTGACCTTTGGGTCAGTGATGCTATCTAACTATCTCATCCTCTGTCACCTGCTTCTCCTTTTCCCTTCAATCTTTCCAGGATCATGAGAATCTTTTCCAAGAGCTGGCTCTTTTCATCAGGTGGCCAAAGTATTGGAGCTTCAGCTTCAGCATCAGTCCTTCCAATGAATATTCAGGGTGGATTTCTTATAGAATTGACTGGTATTATCTATATCTAAACAAACATGGAACTGAAAGCAGCTCTTTTGCTTCTTTTCCTGTTTTCCTATTTCCATTTCATTTTAACCTTAGAAAAAACTATGTATAGGAATGAGATCACTAGGCAATTTAGCCTAACTCCTGACTTTTGTTCTCCTGAAAGCACACCATTCTGCCTAAACTGTTGATCCTTTCCCTGGGTAAAAAAGAAGTAAGAATAAAGCAGGTAAAAAAATGACTAGCTCTCTACCTTCCAACAGTTCCTCTAGCAATCCTGCTGACAGATCACAGGGGCAGGATAATACTGATGAGAGAGCCAGCCCATTTGCACACAACAGAGAAGGCTACAGAACCCAATCTCCTTTCTCAATGATTCATGAGATTCTTCACCCATTTTCTCCTTGAAATACTGTCATGGCTGAACCAAATCTTTGGAATTGGCCTCAAAACACAAGTCCACCCTCTCCCCAGATTGCTGGCTTTTCTAGTTAAAGCAAGTTTCCATTCTATTTACACTTGCTTCTCAAATTATTGTCTCTGGAGCAGCAAGCAGCTGAACCTGAGCTGAGTAACATTTCCTTTCATTCAGTCAAAAGTTATTTATAGTTACTACATGTTTGAAATCAAGAACCTTAACTAGTAATATACTGCTAAGTTGCTTCAGTCATGTCCGACTCTGTGAGACCCCATAGACAGAAACCAGCCAGGTTCCCTGTCCTTGGGATTCTCCAGGCAAGAATACTGGAGTGGGTTGCCATTTTCCTTCTCCAAAGTATTATACTGGGGAACAATATGTAATGTTTCTTTTTAATATTTCCCAACATTTAAACCATAATATGAATGCTCTCTCTAAGGTCATGGCTTACTTTTGGTCATCCAATTGCTGTCTAACAAATCCAGGCTAGGAGCAGAGTTATTTGTAGTTCAAAGTAATTTTGAGACTTGAGATATTGGTATTGAATCTGGTTCTGGCAACACTGAATTATGTTGACCCACTGAGATATTATGGGGAGGGAGGTGGGAGGGGGTTCATGTTTGGGAACGCATGTAAGAATTAAAGATTTTAAAATTAAAAAAAATAAAAAAAAAGAAAGTAAACTAAGACATTAAATTTTTTAAGAATTTTTTTTTTTTTTCAGCAAAAATTGATTCGAATCTAGCAACATCAAACCAGAACTGGTTAGGAGTGCTCTACCAGCTTGGGGAGAGACTTTTACACAGAAAAACCAGGAGCAAAGCAAGAAAACTATTGATTAAAGCACATTTGGCTCTTTGTTATTGGTCATGCTTATTTAATTTATATGCAGAGTACATCATGTGAAATGCCAGGCTGGATGAAGCTCAAGCTGGAATCAAGATTGCTGGGAGAAATATCAATAACCTCAGATACACAGATGACACCACTCTTATGGCAGAAAGTGAAGAGGAACTAAAGAGCCTCTTGATGAAAGTGAAAGAGGAGAGTGAAAAACCTGGCTTAAAATGCAACATTCAGAAAACTAAGATCATGGTGTCTGGTCCCATCACTTCATGGCAAATAGATGAGGAAACAATGGAAACAGTGACAGATTTTATTTTCATGGGCTTCAAAGTCATGGCAGATGGTGACTGCAGCCATGAAATTAAAAGATGCTTACTCCTTGGAAGAAAAGCTACGACCAACATAGACAGCATACTAAAACGCAGAGACATTACCTTGCTGACAAAGGTCTCTCTAGTCAAAGCTATAGTTTTTCCAGTAGTCATGTATGGATGTGAGAGTTGGACTATAAAGAAAGCTGAGCACCAAAGAATTGGTGCTTTTGAACTGTGGTGTTGGAGAAGATTCTTGACAGTCCCTTGGACAGCAAGAAGATCAAACCAGTCCATCCTAAAGGAAATCAGTCCTGAATATTCATTGGAAGGACTGATACTGAAGCTCCAATACTTTGGCCACCTGATGAGAACTGACTTATTGGAAAAGACCCTGATGTTGGGAAAGACTGAAGGCAGGAGAAGAAGAGGACGATAGAGGATGAGATGGTTGGATGGTATTAGGGACTCCATGGGCATGAGTTTGAGCAAGCTCTGGGGACTGGTGATGGACAGGGAAGCTTGGGGTCCTGCAGTTACTGGGGTTACAAAGAGTCGGACATGACTGAGCGACTGAACTGAACTGAACTGTGCATAGGCTTCATTACTGTGATACTGAGGTATTTACAGGCTTAAATTTTATTTGCTTACATGAGCTATCAAGGAATTAAAGTCATCTCCCTCTAATGGCCTCCTCGTTTAGTTAATGTAACACTTGTATTCAATCTTAGCACTTTTTCTCTCCAGACTGAGACTCATTTACATTGCTGGAAGGCTACTGATGTTCCTCTGCATTATCAGGGGGTTATAATCAAATCAATCTGTAGAACCCAGATTCTCTACACCAGGATCATTTGGTCTCTCAACAAATGACTCTCCCTGAGTTGTAAGAGGGAATGTTTTTCTTATATGGATTGTTCAGGGAGTGACATGAACTATTTCATTCCAATTCTTTAGAAAGTCACAAAAATAGTATTCATTTCTTCAATCAGCCTCAGCTATAGAAATAGCAAAACAGGCAGAAATAACAACTTAAGGTTATCAGAATGGGCTACTACAAGTTAACCCCTATGCCATAAGGATAATTTTAAGGTTTTTATTTTATTTGAGATATCTGAGAACTTTTTTTTTTAATTGGAGTATAGTTGCTTTACAATGCTGTGCTAATTTCTGTTGTACAAGGAAGTGAATCAGTTATCTTACACAAATATCCTTTCCCTCTTGGTCCTCCCTCCCCTCCATCCCACCTCTGTAGGTCATCATACAGCACCAAGTTGAGCTCCTTATGCTATTCAGGAGCTTCCCACTAGCTATCTGTTTTAAACATAAAGTGTATGTATGTTGATTAAGACACATGAATAGATGCTCAACATCAATAAGCTGACTATTTTTGAGGAACTACAGATAGAAGAGAAGCTGTGAAAACAGTAGGAGGTACTCTTTTTTAAGGCAAATGTACACTTATAAGGGAAATCTCCCTTTATAAGGGTCTCTCTTAGTACCAGAAAGAAAAGGATATGATTCTAAATGACAGGACAGTTTTACCAGTGGAGTCTGCATAGCAACTTTAGTCTGCATAGCAACTTAAGTCTGCATAGCAACTTTAACCACATTTACTATGCTTTTCTGGTCACCTTTCATAACTCTCCCAATATCTTTCTTTTGTTTTTAGCTGAAGCTGGTATTTAAAGTGTCAATTGATGCCATCTGGAAGAATTCTCACTTTTCCTTTCCTGGGTATCTCTCATCTGTACCTCGGTTATAGATAACAACAAACTTACGCTTATTTTTCTTTTATTGATCTGTCTTTTATTACAAGGTTGTCTCAGTCAAAAACTCAGAAGGGTATTGAGAAAATTATTTTTCCTCCCTACACTATATATTTAAAAGCCAGGGAAATATCTGGTCTCTTGAGAGGTTTGTTATGGATTTTCTTTTTGAATTGATGTATCATTTAAGTCACAGCTTTCATTTTTTCTCTAACCTCTTACACAATAATTAAATTTATGATTCAATTTGAAAAACTGTTTTGTTTTGTTTTGTTTTTTCCCACAGCCTGGATATCACTGTATTAGAGTTCTATTCCCAATTCAAAAAAGGATTCAGTAAAATAATTATCCTCCAATGAAAATTAAATTTAAATAAAGATTCATATACTATTATTATGTTCCTGATTATTTTCACTTATTTTCTTCTGATTCACTTTGGCTTAACCAAATCCTCTGATAAAAATGTGCAAAATTCATAAACAAGTTCAGTTCAATTCAGTCGCTCAGTCGTGTCTGACTCTTTGTGGTCCCATGAATCGCAGCACACCAGGCCTCCCTGTCCATCACCAACACCCGAATTCACTCAGACTCATGTCCATCGAGTCGGTGATGCCATCTAGCCATTTCATCCTCTGTTGTTCCCTTCTCCTCCTGGCCCCAATCCCTCCCAGCATCAGAGTTTTTTCCAGTGAGTCAACTCTTCGCATGAGGTGACCAAAGTACTGGAGTTTCAGCTTCAGCATCATTCCCTCTAAAGAAATCCCAGGGCTGATCTCCTTCAGAATGGACTGGTTGGATCTCCTTGCAGTCCAAGGGACTCTCAAGAGTCTTCTTCAACACCACAGTTCAAAAGCATCAATTCTTCAGCACTCAGCTTTCTTCACAGTCCAACTCTCACATCCATACATGACAACGGGAAAAACCATAGCCTTGACTAGACAGACCTTTGTTGGCAAAATAATGTCTATGCTTTTCAATATGCTATCTAGGTTGGTCATAATTTTCCTTCCAAGGAGTAAGCATCTTTTAATTTCATGGCTGCATTCACCATCTGCAGTGATTTTGGAGCCCAAAAAAATGAAATCTGTCACTGTTTCCACTCTTTCCTCATCTATTTCCCATGAAGTGATGGGACCGGATGTCATGATCTTAGTTTTCTGAATGTTGAGCTTTAAGCCAACTTTTTCAGTCTCCACTTTCATTTTCATCAAGAGGCTTTTTAGTTCCTCTTCACTTTATAGAAGCTCAATTATTGGGAATTTTAATAATTATTTCATATGGCAAACTAAACATATTGTAAGAGCCTGAAATTTTCACAAGGCCTTTGCCTTTTTAATAAAAGTATAATTTAGAGAGTTTACAAAGCTGGATTTTTGAATGAGATAACTTCTTGAAGGAAAAGGTCAAGATTGCTTAGTTCCTACTATTTTGAAAATGAATATGATTTAAAAAAAGAAGAAGCTCTATACAGTCAGCAAAAACAAGACTGGAAGCTGACTCTGGCTTAGAATATGAACTCCTTATTACAAATTCAACTTAAATTGAAGGAAGTAGGGAAAACCATTAGACAATTCAGGTATGACCTAAATCAAATCCCTTAAGATTATACAGCAGAAGTGACAAATAGATTAAAGGCATTAGATAGGATAGACAGAGTGCCTGAAGAACTATGGATGGAGCTTTGTGACATTGTACAGGAGACAGTGATCAAGACCATCCCCAAGAAAAAGAAATATAAAAAGGCAAAATGGTTGTATGAGGAGGCCTTATAAAGAGCTGTGAAAAGAAGAGAATCAAAAGGCAAAGGAGAAAAGGAAAGATATGCCCATTGGAATGCAGAGTTCCAAAGAATAGCAAGGAGACATAAGAAAGCCTTCCACAATGATCAATGCAAAGAAACAGAGGAAAACAATAGAATGAGAAAGACTAGAGATCTCTTCAAGAAAACTAGAGATACCAAGGGAACATTTCATGCAGACAGGCACGATAAAGGACAGAAATGGTATGGACCTAACAGAAGCAGAAGATATTAAGATGAGATGGCAAAAAATACACAGAAGAACTATACAAAAAAGATCTTCAAGACCCAGATAACTACAATGGTGTAATCACTCACCTAGAACCAGATATCTTAGCATGTGAAGTCAAGGGGGACTTAGGAAGCATTACTATGAACAAAACTAGTGGAGGTGATGGAAGTCCAATTGAGCTATTTCAAATCCTAAAGGATGATGTTGTGAAAGTGCTGCACTTAATATGCCAGCAAATTTGAAAAACTCAGCAGTGGACACGGAAGTGAAAGAGATCAGTTTTCATTCCAATCCCAAAGAAAGGCAATGACAAAGAATGTTCAAACTACTACACAATTGCACTCATCTCACATGCTAGTGAAGTAACGCTCAAAATTCTGCAAGCCAGGCTTCAGCAATACATGAACCGTGAACTTCCAGCTGTTCAAGCTGGATTTAGAAAAGGCAGAAGAACCAGAGATCAAATTGCCAAAATCTGTTGGATTATTGAAAAAGCAAGAGTTTCAGAAAAACATCTACTTCTGCTTTATTGACTATGTTAAAGACTTTGACTGTGTGGATCACAACAAACTGTGGAAAATTCTTAAAGAGATAGGAGTACCAGGTGACCTGCCCCACTGCCTGTGAAATATGTATGCCAGTCAAGAAGCAGCACTTAGAACTGGACATGGAAAAACAGACTGGTTCCAAATAAGCAAAGGAGCATGTCAAGGCTGTATATTGTCACCCTGTTATTTAATTTATGTGCAGAGCACATTATGCAAAATGCAGGGCTGGATGAAGCACAAGTTGGAATCAAGATTCCTGGGAGAAATATCAATAACCTCAGATACACAGATGGTACCACCCTTATGGCAGAAAGTGAAGAAGAACTAAAGATCCTCTTGATGAAAGTGAAAGAGAAGAGTGAAAAAGCTGGCTTAAAACTCAACATTCAGAAAACAAAGATAATGGTAACTGGTCCCATCACTTCATGGCAAATAGATGAGGAAACAATGGAAACAGTGACAGACTTTATTTTCTTGGGCTCCAAAATCACTGCAGATGGTGACTGCAGCCATGAAATTAAAAGACATTTGCTCCTTGGAAGAAAAGCTGTGACCAACCTAAACAGCATATTAAAAAGCAGAGACATTACTTTGCCAACAAAGGTCCATCTAGACAAGGCTATGGCTTCTCCAGTGGTCATGTATGGATTTGAGAGTGGGACTATAAAGAAAGCTGATCACTGAAGAATTGATGGTTTTGAACTGTGGTGTTGGAGAAGACTCTTGAGAGTCCCTTGGACTGCAAGGAAACCCAACCAGTCCATCCTAAAGAAAATCAGTCCTGAATATTCTTTGGAAGCTCTGATGCTAAAGCTGAAACTCCAATACTTTGGCCACCTGATGAGAAGAACTAACTCATTGGAAAAGACCCTGATGCTGGGAAAGATTGAAGGCAGGAGGAGAGAGGACGACAGAGGATGAGATGGTTAAACGGCATCATTGACTCAATGGACATGAGTTTGAATAAGCTCCAGAAATTGGTGATGCACAGGGAACCCCGGCATCTGCAGTTCATGGTATCTCAGAGTTGGACACAACTGTGCGACTGAATTGAACTGAACTGAACTGATGATAATGACCCACTTATATTTTTCTTTTTTTAATCCCCTGATGTGGTCTTATGCCTTTTTGATTGCATATCTATAAAACAGTGGATTTATGTGTGTATTAGTCATTCAATAGTATCCGCCTCTTTGTGACCCCATGGACTGTAGCCCACCAGACTCCTCTGACTGAGATTCTCCAGGCAAGAATACTGGAATGGATTGCTATTCTCTTCTCCAGGGAAGCTCTAGACCCAGGGATTGAATCCAGGATCTTTCACATTGTATATTAATTCTTTACCAACTGAGCTACCAGAATGCTTAGCAAAATTAAAAAAAAAAAGGAAAAGAAAATATGCAATAAATTGAACACAATCAGTTCTAACTTCATTCCTGTTTTGAAATGAATGCAATAGAACACCATCATCATTAAAAGTGACAGGAAAGACAGAGGCTTATTAAAAATATATTATCTTTACAGTTTTACATGCATTAAATATGTCAACCCTTTTCCAATTGTTTTACTTTCTCAGCCTGAAACAGAAGGGAATTCAACAGGGGACTCTCTCTTGTGCCAGGGTTCCACTGAGGTATTGCATTTCCTAATCCAAAAAGCAGGTTTTATTATTTTATTTGATGATAAATCTTGTTAAATATCTGTGTTATTTTTTTCTTCTGAAATCAGAGAGCATACTTGCTTCTATTACTCAACAATCGTTAAAACATAATACAATTTTTATACATATATTCCTTGTAAGCTTTTGCTAAGTTTGTTCTGGAAGTGAAGACTTTGCAAAGATGAAGTGAGTGTGCCAACACAAAGCCAAAGTGTCATGTGGGCTAAATGTATAGGAAGATAAAAAGCTCTCTAACAGACTCTAGGTTAATCATTCTACTCAGGGTGATTTTAATATGGTTGCCCTCCATTGACTGCCCCAAATTTCCCACCAGGGAACATGTTCATGGCTACTTTATCCTTCAGAGACATTATTATCCATCTATACCAAGTTCTTTTCCCCTCTACCTGTATTGTCCATATTTACGTTCAACTGGTTGAGTTTTATTCTACTCTCTCACAAGTCATTTGGATTTTAACTAGAAAAAGAATGATAAAAATACTAGTAGAATGACTTTTGAGAATGCTGTATGGGTTGTGGATAGATCCTTAAAATCTTGCAACATGAAAAATTAATATTAACTCTGTCAGTTCTTACCAGAAATCTAGGAATATGAAGAGAAGTATCCGCTGCCTATGGAGGCAAATTCATGCACTCTTTAAATTTGGTATTTTCTAGGCTTGCAATAAATATCTCTAGGAATAAATTATGACATCCGATTTGTGGTGAACATTTTGTAGCAATCTAGAGTTCTAATTGGTTTAAATATTTTACCGAACCAATACCATATAGGTATGCAAAGATATATTGCAAAGAAATGTTTAATAACATTGGGAAAGTAGGCAAGATCTATTATTATATGAGTAAAATAGGGGCAGGCTTCCCAGGTAGCACTAGTGCTAAAGAACCCACCTGCCAATGCAAGAGACGTGAGACTTGAATTCAGTCCCTGGATCAGGAAGATTCCCTGGAGGAAGACATGGCAACCCACTCCAGTGTTCTCACCTACAGAATCCTAGGGACAGAGGAACCTGACAGATTATGGTCCATATGGTCACAAAGAGTTGGAAGAGATTGAAGAAACTTAGCAAATAGGGTCAAATATGCATAAAATTTTCCAAATTTATAAAAATAGCAAAGTCATAAGTTCACACAGAAAGAAAAATAAAACACTCAATAATATTTACTTTCTCTTCTCTACCAAAAAGTATAATTTATTTTTCTCCCTTAAATAATGTTTCTTGATGGAAAAATTATATTATTCTATTTTTTTCTGAATTCTAGGTTGATTTTGAAGCATATACTAATTTAGACACAATAGTTTTTGATGAATCCCTAATTCCTTTCTCAATTGAAATCTGAGATGAATGAATCTCATCTGAATACCTCAAGTTCATGACAATGATTTTGACCAATAAAAGAAAATTCATTACCAGTGGCAGTGACCATCAGTCTCTATCAAAGAACCTTACATCAATAGGCTGCTTCCTGATTTATGAATATCAATTAAACCTCTGCTAATGTAGCAAGAAATTGAAAAGCAGTAATTTTCTTTCAGAACTTGTGGCCAGGAGATAAACAGAACAAAGGGTCACTGATACAAGGAGGGAAAACCATTATAAGAAAGATTATTTATCATAATATTGTAGCAAATTCTGGCAAATACCTGTGACACAAGAAAATCACCAACATATATTTCTTTCACAAAGTTTATCTTGGACAGGTAGAATCTGATCCAAAATAAGAGAGCAATACTGCACACAATACTGTCTTTGAGCATCACATTCAGGAAGTTGTGACGATGCCAAACTTCAGGCATTACCTATGCTTTAGTTTTATTAATATGCTAGCCTTTTGTCAAAATCTGTCTGCCAAGGTAAAGGGACTTCCCTTCGAGGGGCACTTAAATGTAACTTTTACCATGAAGTTTCTTCAGGCCAGGAATCTTCATCTGTTTTGTTGACTATCAAATGTGTGCCATGTCATTTAAATGTTGTATTTTATGTGAAGAATAAACCAATAGCAAAATGCTATTATTTTCATTTTATACATGCAAAAGCTGATATTTAAAGGGATTCTTTGACACTTCCTAAGAAGAAGTATAGCTTAGATGTAGAGTGTATAGCTTCCAGCTTAATGTGTGATGCTTTCCACTGTATCTTAAGGCTAGAAGAATGATCTTTAAGACTGTGAAGCATTGCCAACATTTTCAAAGGCTTCCTACAACTTTAGGATTTTCAGTTATATATTTTTCATCAGAACAGATATTCTTCCTTTTTTTTTCCTCCATCAGTTCCACTTGTTACATTTTTAACATCTCAACCTCCAGTTTCATTATCAAAGTTTATCCATAGTATAGGTTGACTAGTCTATGTTGTTTTCATTCTCTTGTGAAATTCTATAGAATTTCTTACTTACACATTTATGTGTAATTAATACCTTTTGAGTTTTTTTTTTTATTCATTTCAGTTTCCTTTCTGTGGCTTCTTTATCTTTCTAAAAGTTTAATGCTTCTCATTTGTCATAAATATTAATATATTTGTAACATCTATCATTTATTCAGTGCTTATTAGCAATGTGTTTCAGAAAAATTTATTAATGCTTTAAACTGTTCTCATGTAATAACAGCAGAAGTGCCAGAGGTTGATAGTGTTATATTACTCCTTTTTGAAATTTTAGCAAACAGAAGCTCAGTGAAATTAAATAAAAAGCTTCAAAGCTAGTATATTGTGGTGGAAAAAATATTTCTGGCTTTACTCTAAAGAGAAATCACAAAACTAAAAATTTTAATGTTTAAGAGTAACTTTAGAAGCTGGAGAAGCCTTCACAAATCACAAAGAGATTTCCTGACTACTTTTCTTATGCATATTTTGGACCCAAACTGTTTTTGATAAATATTATACCATTTAATATTTAAAATTTCTTATAAAGAATAAATGGTGAAGAATAAATACACACATCTATCCTTTTTTTTTTTTTTTCTTTTTTGCAGAAAAGTAAAGAAAACAACATTGCTATGTGCCTTCGCTCTGGAAACTACTGCTGCTAAGTCGCGTCAGCCGTATCCAACTCTGTGCGACTCCATAGACAGCAGCCCACCAGGCTCCTCTGCCCATGAGATTTTCCAGGCAAGAGTACTGGAGTGGGTTGCAATTGCCTTCTCCGTTTGGAAGCTAATTGCATATAATACTATGAAGTATTCAAGAAATGTTCTCACTGAGAGTGCTTAAATTTCCATCACTGTTCTTTTTTCTAAATATTTAAGAGTATCTTCTAAATCTTAGTTAACCTGGAAAGGAAAGGAAAGTGAAGTCTCTCAGTCATGTCCGACTGTTTGCGACCCCATGGACTGTAGCTAACCAGGCCCCTCTGTTCATGGATTTTTCCAGGCAAGAGTACGAGAGTGGATTGTCATTACCTTCTCCAGCGGATCTTCCCGACCCAGGGATGGAACCCAGGTCTCCCGCATTGTAGACAGACGCGTTACCGTCTGAGCCACCAGGGAAGTCCAGTTGAGCTGGAGGTTCAGTCAGTCCAGTAACTCAGTCGTGTCCAACTCTTTGCGACCCCATGAATTGCAGCACGCCAGGCCTCCCTGTCAATCACCAACTCCCGGAGGTAACCCAAACGCATGTCCATCGACTTGGTATTGCCATCCAGCCATCTCATCCTCTGTCGTCCCCTTCTCCTCCTGCCCCCAATCCCTCCCAACATCAAGGTCTTTTCCAATGAGCCAACTCCTCCCATGAGGTGGCCAAAGTACTGGAGTTTCAGATTCAAAATAAGTTCTTCAAATGAACACCCAGGACTGATCTCCTTTAAGATGGACTGGTTGGATCTCCTTTCAGTCCAAGGGACTCTCAAGAGTCTTCTCCAACACCACAGTTCAAAAGCATCAATTCTTTGGTGCTCAGCTTTCTTCACAGTCCAACTCTCACATCCATACATGACCACTGGAAAAACCATAGCCTTGAATATACAGACCTATGTTGGCAAAGTAATGTCTCTGCTTTTCAGTGTGCTATCTAGGTTGGTCATAACTTTCCATCCAAGGAGTAAGCATCTTTTAATTTCATGGCTGCATTCACCATCTGCAGTGATTTTGGAGCCCAAAAAATAAAGTCTGACACTGTTTCCACTGTTTCTCCATCTATTTGCCATTAAGGGATGGGACCAGTTGCCATGATCTTAGTTTCCTGAATATTGAGCTGTAAGCCAACTTTTTCACTCTCCCCTTTTGATTATACAGTGGAAGTGAGAAATACTTTTAAGAGACTAGATCTGATAGATAAAGTGCCTGATGAACTATGGAATGAGGTTCGTGACATTGTACAGGAGACAGGGATCAAGACCATCCCCATGGAAAAGAAATGCAAAAAAGCAAAATGGTTGTCTGGGAAGGCCTTACAAATAACTGTGAAAAGAAGAGAAGTGAAAAGTAAAGGAGAAAAGGAAAGATATAAGCATCTGAATGCAGAGTTCCAAAGAATAAAAAGAAGGGATAAGAAAGCCTTCTTCAGCAATCAATGCAAAGAAATAGAGGAAAACAAAAGAATGGGAAAGACTAGAGATCTCTTCAAGAAAATTAGAGATACCAAGGGAACATTTCATGCAAAGATGGGCTCGATAAAGGACAGATGGTATGGACCTAAGAGATTAAGATGAGGTGGCAAGAATACACAGAAGAACTGTACAAAAAAGATCTTCACGACCCAAATAATCATGATGGTGTGATCACTCATCTAGAGCCAGACATCCTGGAATCTGAAGTCAAGTGGGCCTT
This sequence comes from Capricornis sumatraensis, assembly GCF_032405125.1. Taxonomy (NCBI): domain Eukaryota; kingdom Metazoa; phylum Chordata; class Mammalia; order Artiodactyla; family Bovidae; genus Capricornis; species Capricornis sumatraensis. The sequence goes on along the minus strand of NC_091071.1, from coordinate 119,608,066 downwards.
AGGAAGCATCACTACGAACAAAGCTAGTGGAGGTGATGGAATTCCAGTTGAGCTACTTCGAATCCTGAAAGATGATGCTGTGAAAGTGTTGGACTCAATATGCCAGCAAATTTGGAAAACTCAGCAGCGGCTACAGGACTGGAAAAGGTCAGTTTTCATTTTAATCCCAAAGAAAGGTAATGCCAAGATGTGCTCAAACTACCACACAATTGCACTCATCTCACATGCTAATAAAGTAATGCTCAAAATTCTCCAAGCCAGATTTCAGCAATACGTGAACCGTGAACTTCCTGATGTTCAAGCTGGTTTTAGAAAAGGCAGAGGAACCAGAGATCAAATTCTCAACATCTGCTGGATCATAGAAAAAGCAAGAGAGTTTCAGAAATATATCTATTTCTGCTTTATTGACTATGCCAAAGTCTTTGACTGTGTGGATCACAATAAACTGTGGAAAATTCTGAAAGAGATGGGAATACCAGACCACCTGACCTGCCTCTTGAGAAATCTGTATGTAGGTCAGGAAGCAACAGTTAGAACTGGACATGCAACAACTGACTGGTTCCAAATGGAAAAGGAGTATGTCAAGGTTGTATATTGTCAGCCTGCTTATTTAACTTATATGCAGAGTACATCATGAGAAATGCTGGACTAGACGAAACACAAGCTGGAATCAAGATTGCTGGGAGAAATATCAATAACCTCAGATATGCAGATGACACCATCCTTATGGCAGAAAGTGAAGAGGAGCTAAAAAGCCTCTCAATGAAAGTGAAAGATGAGAGTGAAAAAGTTGGCTTACAGCTCAACATTCAGAAAACGAAGATCATGGCATCTGGTCCCATCACTTCATGGGAAATAGATGGGGAAACAGTGGAAACAGCATCAGACTTTATTTTGGGAGGCTCCAAAATCACTGCAGATGGTGACTGCAGCCATGAAATTAAAAGACGCTTACTCCTTGGAAGAAAAGTTATCACCAACCTACATAGCATATTCAAAACCAGAGACATTACTTTGCCGACTAAGGTCCACCTAGTCAAGGCTATGGTTTTTCCTGTGGTCATGTATGGATGTGAGAGTTGGACTGTGAAGAAGGCTGAGTGCCAAAGAATTGATGCTTTTGAAGTGTGGTGTTGGAGAAGACTCTTGAGAGTCCCTTGGACTGCAAGGAGATCCAACCAATCCATTCTGATGGAGATCAGCCCTGGGATTTCTTTTGAGGGAATGATGCTGAAGCTGAAACTCCAGTACTTTGGCCACCTCATGCGAAGAGTTGACTCATTGGAAAAGACTCTGATGCTGGGGGGGATTGGGGGCAGGAGAAGGGGACGACAGAGGATGAGATGGCTGGATGGCATCACTGACTCGATGGACATGAGTTTGAGTGAACTCTGGGAGTTGGTGATGGACAGGGAGGCCTGGTGTGCTGTGATTCATGGGGTCGCAAAAAGTCAGACACAACTGAGTGACTGAAGTGAACTGAACTTTGACTTTCGTCAAGAGGCTTTTTAGTTCCTCTTCACTTTCTGCGGTAAGGGTGGTGTCATCTGCATATCTGAGATTAGTGATATTCCTCCCGGCAATTTTGATTACAGCTGTGTTTCTTCCAGTCCAGCATTTCTCATGATGTACTCTGCATATAAGTTAAATAAACAGGGTGCCAATATACAGCCTTGATGCAATCTTTTTCCTATTATGAACAAGTCTGTTGTTCTGTGTCCAGTTCTAACTGTTTCTTCCTGACCTGCATATAGATTTCTGAAGAGGCAGGTCAGGTGGTCTGGTATCCCCATCTCTTTCAGAATTTTCCACAGTTTGTTGTGATCCACACTGTCAAAGGCTTTGGCATAGTTAATAAAGCAGAAATAGATGTTTTTCTGGGACTCTCGTGCTTTTTCAGTGATCAGCTTAAATTAATTTCAGAGAGTGCACTCAGAAAAAAGCATAGGGTGGTACACAGACAGAGAGGAGGTATTGTTCAGGAGGAGACTGATTGTGGTAATTTAGTTTCTCCCCTCATTTTATCAGGGAGCACAGATTTATTAATCTGAGGTCAACACAAGAACTGGCTCTTTCCAAAAGGCTTTTCTTTTCTAAATAATCTGATTTCATAACCAGAACACTCCAAATGTTACAAAGTTGCCTAGGAATTCACTTTTCCCCATGTGTATAAATGGATGGATGGATGGCATGCATGCTCAGTTATGTCTGATCCTTTGTGACCCCTTGGTAATCCACCAGGCTTCTCTATCCATGGAATTTTCCAGGCAAGGATACTGGAGTGGGTTGCCATTTCCTACTCCAGGGCATCTTCCTGACCCAGGGATTGAACTCACACCTTTTTCATATTCTGCACTGGCAGGCAGATTCACAGTATTAAAGGAGGCATTCCTCTAGTAAGCTAATTTCATGTTACATCAGCCTCGTAATCTGACTTTACTGCAGTTCTTCAGATTGAGAACTCAAGGATTAATGCATCATCTTCTATGTGTTTATTACTTCTTCCCAGGTATTCCCTATCTTAGATTTATAATGTGTTGTACTGATGAGGTGTGTATCCATGCCCTCATAGCAAGATGGTCCATTCAGTCAACATTTAGTGGGTAATCACCAAAATCAGGCAGAGTAGCAGGATCTGGGAGCATAGTGATAAGACATAGCATTTTATGAAGCACATAGTTTTGTGGAAAGACAATGAGTACACAATTATAATACAACATACCAATACCATACAGCATCTTTGAATGGGGGCCACAGGGTCTATAACTGAAAGCAGCTTTATCCCTCTGCTGGGAGCAGCTCTTAGTGAAAAAAAAAAAAAAAATCTTGTCATGGCCCAGGGGAGGTGGAGGAGTCTTCCAAACAGAGAGAACAGAATACAGAGTCATGAATTTTAAAATTCCAGAGATGCTCTCTGGCAACTTATAATTCTTTGGAATGAAGGCATTACTATTTTAAGAAATATGCTGGATGATTTTCATTTTCTAGTGTTTTGGGAACCAGTCTTTCAAAGTGTTCTAAAACTGTCCATTGAATACATCGATCTCCTCCTACCTATTACATTTCCTGTTTTTTAATTTTTCCTTGTCCTATTTTTTCTATATCTATGTTATATCATTCTGATGAAGGATCTTATCACCACCCAGACAACTATGGTTATAAAATTTTTCATTAAGGAAACACCAAATGTGACTCATGGCTCAGGGGTTTCTTATGTAGCAGAAGTTAAAGTTAATTAGCAATATATATAGATGAAAATTGAGTTGTCACTGTTGTAATAAAATCAACTACAGCTAAGCTGGGGGAGATAAGGTTACAACCTAAAGTTAAAAAAAAAAAAAAAAAGGAGCAGACATTGGAATTACCCTTACCCTTGGGCAATAAGAAAAATTATAGTTGGATTCCCAGGTATTGAGTTCTGTCCACTCGTTTAATGACTAATAGACAAAACCTTCCATAAAAATGCTAAATGACCAATTATATCAAAAGAACAATATTAATAATAGTAATTGCAAAATTTAATTTTAGTTATTTATTTTAGTAAAAATAAAAATTTAATTTTAGTAATCAACATGTGTTGGGAGTTTACTAGGAGCAAAGCATGGTGCTAAGTATTTACCTTCATTACATTATTCAATTCTCACTGGAATTTAATTTTATTCCTGTTATTTTTTCTACTCTGTAGAGATTGTGAAGGTAAGATTTGAGAAGTTTAGAAAGAAAGTAGCACAGATGCTCAAAATTAGTAAACACTTCCAGTGATTGTTGTGCTCACTGTTCAGTTGCTAAGTCGTGTCTGACGTTTTGGGAGCCCATGCGCTGCAGCATGCCAGGCTTCCCTGTCCTCCACTATCTCCCAGACTGCTCAAGTTCATGTCCATTGAGTCAGTGATGCTATCATCATCTCATCCAGTGATTAATAACCAATCATTCCAGTGATTCAGACTATTTCAATTCATTCTCATGTTTATTCTGCTTTAACCAGATATATTTTTAATTATTAGATTATACCAAAATAAATGTTCTAACAAGGAGAGAGTACAATGTTTTTCTTCTGAATGTACTTGTATACTGTTTTTTTTTTCCTTTTTAATTTTTATTTTTACTTTACAATACTGTATTGGTTTTGCCATACATTGACATGAATCTGCCACAGGTGTACATGAGTTCCCAATCCTGAACCCCCATCTCACCTCCCACCCCGTATCATCTCTCTGGATCATCCCCGTGCACCAGCCCCAAGCATCCTATATCCTGTATCGAACATAGACTGGCGAATCATTTCTTACATGATAGTATACATGTTTCAGTGCCATTCTCCCAAATCATCCCATCCTCTCCCTCTCCCTCAGAGTCCAAAAGTCCGTTCTATACATCTGTGTCTCTTTTGCTGTCTCGCATACAGGGTTATCCTTACCATCTTTCTAAATTCCATATATATGTGTTAATATACTGTATTGGTGTTTTTCTTTCTGGCTTACTTCACTCTGTATAATCCGTTCCAGTTTCATCCATCTCATTAGAACTAATTCAAATGTATTCTTTTTAATGGCTGAGTAGTACTCCATTGTGTAAATGTACCACAGCTTTCTTATCCATTCATCTGCTGATGGACATCTAAGTTGCTTCCATGTTCTGGCTATTATAAACAGTGCTGCAATGAACATTGGGGTACATGTGTCTCTTTCAATTCTGGTTTCCTCGGTGTGTATTCCCAGCAGTGGTATTGCTGGGTCATAAGGCAGTTCTATTTGCAATTTTTTAAGGAATCTCCACACTGTTCTCCATAGTGGCTGTACTAGTTTGCATTCCCACCAACAGTGTAAGAGGGTTCCCTTTTCTCCACACCCTCTCCAGCATTTATTGCTTGTGGACTTTTGGATTGCAGCCATTCTGACTGGTGTGAAATGGTACCTCACTGTGGTCTTGATTTGCATTTCTCTGATAGTGAGTGATGTTGAGCATCTTTTCATGTGTTTGTTAGCCATCTTCTTTGGAGAAATGTCTATTTATATTCTTTGGCCCATTTTTTGATTGGGTCATTTATTTTTCTGGAATTGAGCTGCATAAGTTGCTTGTATATTTTTGAGATTAGTTGTTTGTCAGTTGCTTCATTTGCTATTATTTTCTCCCATTCAGAAGGCTGTCTTTTCACCTTGCTTATACTTTCCTTTGTTGTGCAGAAGCTTTGGAGAAAAGAAAATCTCTTTAACAAGCAGTGCTGGGAAAACTGGTCACCACTTGTGAAAGAATGAAACTAGATCACTTTCTAACACCATACACAAAAATAAACTCAAAATGGATTAAAGATCTAAATGTAAGACCAGAAACTATAAAACTCCTAAAGGAGAACATAGGCAAAACACTCTCCAACATAAATCACAGCAGGATCCTCTATGATCCACCTCCCAGAATACTTGAAATAAAAGTAAAAATAAACAAATGGGATCTAATTAAAATTAAAAGCTTCTGTATACTGTTTTAATTTATGCACTGTGTGTATCATGGAGTGATAGTGACATTAATATATTTTACAAACTAAACATATTTTCTTCAATTGGAAAAATAGGTTTTCTCCAGTAGAGCTAAAAGTCATGAATTCTAGAGTAGATGCTATAAATTAGAAGTTTAGTTCACTACAGTTCATCAATGTTGGAGACTTACACAATGAGAAACAAGAGTCAATGAGTCAGCCACTTGTATTGAAATTAGTTGATTAATGGTAGATTACATCAACATTTTATTTCCACTCCTTGTGTGATCCTGTTAATTAGGAAAATTCTTTGTGCTCATTAGAAATTTTAAATAAATTCATTTGCCTCCTGAATATGTTGACTTAGAACAAATATCTTTGGTAAAACACACACATTATAGAATTGACTCTTCCTAGTCAGACTTTCAGAGAAGGCAATGGCACGCCACTCCAGTACTCTTGCCTGGAAAATCCCATGGACGGAGGAGCTTAGTGGGCTGCAGTCCATGGGGTCGCTAAGAGTTGGGCACCACTGAGTGACTTCACTTTCGCTTTTCACTTTCATGCATTGGAGAAGGAAATGGCAACACACTTCAGTGTTCTTGCCTGGAGAATCCCAGAGACAGAGAAGTCTGGTGGGCTGCCATCTATGGGGTCGCACAGAGTTGGACACAACTGAAGCGACTTAGCAGCAGCAACAGCAGTCAGACTTTATTTTGGGGGGCTCCAAAATCACTGCAGATAGATAGTGACTGCAGCCATGAAATTAAAAGACGCTTACTTTTTGGAATAAAAGTTATAACCAACCTACATAGCATATTCAAAAACAGAGACATTACTTTGCCAACAAATGTCCCTCTAGTCCAGGTTATGGTTTTTCCAGTGGTCATGTATGGATGTGAGAGTTGGACTGAAGAAAGCTGAGCGCTGAAGAATTGATGCTTTTGAACTGTGGTGTTGGAGAAGACTCTTGAGAGTCCCTTGGACTGCAAGGTGATCCAACCAGTCCATTCTGAAGGAGATCAGCCCTGGGATTTCTTTGGAGAGAATGATCCTAAAGCTGAAACTCCAGTACTTTGGCCACCTCATGTGAAGAGTTGACTCATTGGAAAAGACTCTGATGCTGCGAGCGATTGGGGGCAGGAGGAGAAGGGGACGACAGAGGATGAGATGGCTGGATGGCATCACTTACTCTATGGATGTGAGTCTGAGTGAACTCTGGGAGTTGTTGATGGACAAGGAGGCCTGGTGTGCTGCGATTCATGGGGTTGCAAAGAGTCAGGACAGGACTGAGTGACTGAAGTGAACTGAACTGAACTGAATGAAACTGCAAGTGGTCTCCAGTAAGTCAACTTCTTTCTCTAATTTTCAGTCACTAACATAAGAACCACCTTTGATTAAATGAGAAAAAAAAAACACCTTAATTTTATTTTCTGTAAAATTTATACAACTTCCTTTTTTTATAATTGATTTTTTGCATCCATTCAGACCAAATTTCCCATATTAACACAATTGTCAGAAAGATAAGAACACATTGAAGCATCTATATTTTTTAAAACTGTTTAATGTTGACTAGTTTTTAAAATCTTTATTGAATTTGTTACAATATTGCTTCTGTTATTTTTACATTCTATTATTTCAATGTGAGATATGTGGGATCTTAGCTCTCTTACCAGAGATCAAACTTGCATCCCCTGCATTGAAAGGCAAAGTCTTAACCACTGGACCCATATGAAATCCCAAAATATTTACATTTTTTGTTCTACATAAGTCTACCTTCTAAAAATTACAGATTTATGTTGTATAATTAAAATACATATCATATATATATATATATATATACAACAGAATGTCTTAGCATTTTAACATATATAGACAGATGTAAATATGCTGAATGCATTTGAAATATTATGTGCATTATTGCATTATAAATTAAATTCAAACTACAAATTTGTAAATTGTACAACTGAAATTGTCTACAAGTCTCTGGCAGACTGCCCTGGTAGCTCAGTGGTAAAGAATCCACATGACAAGCAGCTGATGCAAGTTTGATCCCTGAGTTGTAAAGATCCCCTGGAGCAGGAAACGGCAATCCACTCGAGTATTATTGTGGGAAAATCCCATGGACAGAGGAGCCTGGCAGGCCACAGTCCATGGGGTTGCAAAAGGGTCAGACATGACTTAGCAACTAAACACCTGATATTAAGATCATGCTTTTAGAATAGAAATCATTGCTACACTTTCCAATTTTATTTAGAAACTGGGGACTCAGATGATTCTTATTTAAAATCAATTATTTGTTGCTATTAATTTAAGAAAGTATTCATTCTATAAGTATACATAGAACTCAGAAACCAGACTCAGTGGTTACTACTTGTATAAACAAGATTGGCAGTTTTTGGTCTCAAGGAATTAAGAATTAAGCAGATGTTGACTTAAAAAGAATGGACAATGTGAGAATTATGAGTTAAGATTTATTTGGGGCAAAATGAGGACTGCAGTCCAGAAGACAGGATCGCAGATAACTCTGAGAAACTGCTCCAAAGAGGTGGGGGTAGGGAGTTCAATACTGTGATTTTGGTGAAAGGGAAGTTCATGCAATCAAGCATTTATCTTTGTGAAAGGTTTTCTCCTGGTCACAATAAACTGATGTCACCATGAAGGGATTTAGTGCTTTTCTAGATGTGAAGGGTTTCCCTGGTGGCTCAGGTGGTCAAGAATCTGTATTGCAGGAGACCTGTGTTCTATCCCTGGATAGCAAAGATCCCTTGGAGGAGGGACTGGCTACACACTCCAGTATTCTTGTCTGGAGAATTCCACTGACTGAAGAGTCTTGCAGGCTAAAGTCCATGGGGTCACAAAGAGTTGGACACGACTGAGCAAGTAACTTTCACTTTTTAGATAGGAGGAGATGCAAAGATTGGGCTCATAAAAATAGTCCCTGAAAATATTGATATGAAGACCTGTCCTAACAGATTCCTGAAACACGGAGTGCCTTATTCTTATTTTCCATGCTGAACTCCCTTCAGGGCTTGTAGAAGGTCAAAAGGTGCCGTTGCAGAGGATTCCAGCAGAGGCAGATGACAAATGCCCTTGGCAAGTATCAATTTAGTTGTGTCAACTGTAAACTGATAAACATCTTTTACTATTATGATTATGTAGCTATCATTCATTCAATATTATTGCATCATGATTGGTCAACAGAAAATAATAGAATTCTATATCACCAAATGTACCATTTAATAGAAAAAAATACTCAATTTATAAATATGCATATATTATTGGATATAGATAATAAATATGCAAATATGTAAACATGTGCCTATATATATATAATATATACACACATATACATATAGCTCCTGTAGTAGCTTCATGTTTGGAGGTATCTAGTTAACTAAACAATGATCATGTCTTCCAAGACCAATTAAAATAATATTTGTCCCATAGGATTATGAGAGAATTTCATGGTGGTCCACTGGTTAAGACTCTGTGCTTCCAGTGTAAGAGACACAGGTTAGATCTCTGGTCAGGGAATTAAGATTCCACAGGCCATTAGGTACAAATAAAAGAAAAATTAAAAAAGCTAACCTAAATAGGATTATGAATCAACTGCTCATAGCCAGCAGGCAATGTTCATTCCAGTGACTTCTAAACATACAAATGTCTAAAAATTAGATAATAATGGATTAAAGTAAGTATCCTGCATCTTCACATTTATTAGTTCTAATTGTTTTTAGTTTTAAAGATTTCAGGGCTTTCTATATATAGTATCACGTCATTTGGAAATAGTAACAAGTTTGCTTTTTGCTTTCCAATTTGAATGGTTTATTTATTTTCTCTAACTTCTGTAGCTAGGACTTTCAATATTATGTTAAATAGAAGTGGTGAAAGTGGGCGTCCTTGTCTTATTCTTGGTTTTAGAAGAAAACCTTCCAACTTTTTATAATCGAGTATGATGTTAACTATGTACTTGTCATAAGTGGACTTTATATGTTGAGAATGTTCCCTCTATACCAATTTTGATGAGAGTTTTTAACATATATGAAGTTGAATTTTATCAAATCTTTTCTGCATTTATTAAGATGATCATGTTATTTTTACCTTTTATTAACATAGTAAAAACATTGATTGATTTTCAGATATTGAACCATATTTGCATCTCTGAGGTAAATCAAACTTGTTGATATGGTGTGATCCACTTAATATATTATTAAATTTGAAAATGATGCAAAGAAATGGAAAGATATTCCATGTTCATGAATTGGAAAAAATAATATTGTTAATATATTCACAGTGCGTAGAGACAGAATCTATAGATTTAGTGCAATTCCTATCAAAATGCGAATGGCATTTTTCACATAACTAGAAAAATAATCTTAAAGTTGATATGGAACTATAAATGATCTCAGATAACAAAAGCACTTTTGAGAAAGAGAACGAAAGTGGCGACATTACACTCCCTGACTTCAGACTATGCTATGAGCTACAGTAATAAAAACAGTATGCTACTGACATAAAAAAATATAGATCAATGAAGTAGAATACTGAGTCCATAAATACATCTACACATATCTCCAATTAATCTACAACACAAATGGTAAACATGTAAAATGGAGAAAAGATAATCTTTTCAAAACTGGCACTGAGGAAATCAGACAGTTACATATAAAACAATGAATTTAGAACATTAACTCACACCATACAGATAAAAAAAAAAAAGATAGTTTAAAGATCTAAATGTAACACTGGAAAACTTTTGAAGATAAACATCTTGATAACAGAAATAAAGTTACAGATATAGAGAGCAAATTTATGATTAACAGGGGTTAAAGGGGAGTTTTAAATCCAATATTGTTTTAAAAAATATTTTATGTTCTCTATGGTTATAGAACAACATCAAAATGTTGTTCTCATCCTGACAATTTATGCCCTCCATAGTAAGCCTTTTTTTCTTAAACCTAATGTCATGTGCTTTTCACACCCTACTGTTACCTGAAAGACTCTTCATTACTAAAAATCTTATACTGATTTCTACATCTTACCTAGGCTTAGGTTATTTACTAAATAGATATAGACATGTTTCTCCTTTTTATTGTATTAATTTTTTCTGTACTTAAAGCCCATATAAGCAGAGATATTACTTTGCCAACAAAGGTCCGCCTAGTCAAGGCTATGGTTTTTCCATTAGTCATGTATGGATGTGAGAGTTGGACTGTGAAGAAAGCTGAGCGCTGAAGAATTGATGATTTTGAGCTGTGGTGTTGGAGAAGACACTGAACCAGTCTGTTGTTCCATGTCCAGTTGCAACTGTTGCTTCCTGACCTGCATATAGGTTTCTCAAGAAGCATGTCAGGTGGTCTGGTATTCCTATCTCTTTCAGAATATTCCACAGTTTATTGTGATCCACACAGTCAAAGGCTTTGGCATAGTCAATAAAGCAGAAATAGATGATTTTCTGGAACTGTCTTGCTTTTTCCATGTTCCAGTGAATGTTGGCAATTTGATCTCTGGTTCCTCTGCTTTTTCTAAAACCAGTTTGAACATAGTTGGCCACAAACACATGTATTCATTTTTTTTTTTTTAATGGCTCCTATAACTTTAATGTTCCCATGCTGGAATATGAATACATAATCTGAACATCAGACCCAATTACCTCAACCATTTCCATCATAAACTAATTGCTCTTGGTCTAATTTTATGCTCACCAATCTTCTGATTATAATATTTTCCAACTAAGACACTCTTACTGAAAGAGAATCCATGGCTAAGTTTTGTGTTTTTAATATACTGTCTCATATAAATGATTGTCATTTGGTGTTTATATATCATTGTTTATGAACTAAATGATATTTCAAGCTAGACTTCAGCAGTATGTGAACTGAGAATCTCCAGATGTACAAGCTGGATTTAGAATAGGCAGAGGAACCAAAGTTCAAATTGCCAACATATACTGAGTCATAGAAAAAGCAAGGGAATTTTTTTTCTTTTTATCTCCTTCATTAACTATGCTAAAACCTTTGACTGTGTGAACCAAAACAAACTGTGGAAAATTCTTAAAGAGGGAAGAATACCAGACCACATTACTTGCCTCCTGAGAAACCTGTATGCAGGTCAAGAAGCAATAGTAAGAACCAGACATCAAACAGACTGGTTCCAAATTGAGAAAATTGTACATCAAGGCTGTGTATTGCCTGCTTATTTAACTTACATGCAGAGTACATAAAATGAAATGCTGAGCTGGCTGATTCACAAGCTAGATTCAAGATTGCCAGGAGAAATATCAACAACCTTAGGTATGCAGATGATATAACTTTAATGACAGAAAGTGAAGAGGAACTAAAGAGCATTTTGATGAAGATGAAAGAGGAGAGTGAAAAACCTGCTTTAAAATTCAACATTCAAAAAAGTTAAGATGCATGGCATGTGATCCTATCACTTCATGGCAAATAGAGGAGAAATCAGTGGGAACAGTGTCAGATTTTATTTTCTTGGTTCCAAAATCAATGTGGATGGTGACTGCAGTCACAAATTTAAAAGACACTTGTTCCTCGGGAGAAAAGTTCTGACAAACCTAGACAGTATATTAAAAGCAGAGACATCACTTTGAAAGTTATGGTTTTTCCAGTAGTCATGTAGGCATCTGAGAGCTGGGCCATAAAGAGAGCTGAGGGTCAAATAATTGATTATTTCAAACTGTGGTTCTGGAGAAGATTCTTGAGAGACTGCTGGACAGCAAGGAGATCAAATCAGTCAATCCTAAAGGAAATTAGTTCTGAGTATTGATTGGAAGGACTGGTGCTGAAGCTCTAATACTTTGACCACCTAATGTGAAGAACTGACTCATTGGAAAAGACCCAGATGCTGGGAAAGATTGAGGGCAAGAGGAGAAGGGGACAACAGAGGATGAAATGGTTGGATGACATCACTTACTCAATTTATATGAGTTTGAGCAAACTCAGGGAAATAGTGAAGGGGAGGGAAGCCTTGGGTGCTTGGGGTCACAAATATCAGACACAGTTTAGTGACTGAACAACAACATGAAATAAATGAATGTGAAATGTCCCTAAAAATAGATATGTTCTGTCAAAAAAAGTTCTTGAGTTTAGAAAAGAGTCCCTGGAATTTCCTAAGTTTATCAGTGTAAATATCTTTAAAGAAGACTCTAAAGCCAGCTGGTTGTTATTTTTGGAAAAATCCTTCTCCATTCAAAGTTTCAGTTTTAATATAGCAGTCCTTCCATCCCTTATTCTTGGTTTCACTTTCCAAAGTTTCAGTTACCATCAGTCAACCATGGCCCTAAAATGCTAAATGGAGAATTTCATAAATAAACAATTAATAAGGTTTAAACTTCATGCCACTCTGAGTAGTGGGATGAAATCTTATATCATCCCACTCCAGCCTACCTTGGAAGGGAATCCCATTTGTCACTAGTTATCAGATTCACTGTCATGGTGTCACAGTATCATGCGTTCAGGAAATCTTTGCTTTCTTAATAATTTGTAAGAATAGTGATACGAAGTGTAAGAATAGTGATGCAAAGCATAAGAATAGTGATACAGGCAATTCAGCTATACCAAAAAAAAAAAAAAAAAAAGGAGCTATGAAGTGCTTCTTTAAGTGAAAAGTTGAAAGTTCTTATCCAAATATGAAACCAAAAATAATGTATGCTGAGGTGGCTAAGATCTGCATTAAGACAAGTTGTGAAATTATAAAGAGGAGAAAACTTGTGCTAGTTTTGCTACTGTACCTCAAATGGGAAAAATAATGGCCAGCACTTACTGAGTGGTAAGTACTTTTTTAAGATGGAAAAAAAAAATACTAAATTGTGCAGTAAGATATGAGAGAAAGAGAGAGACCATATTCACATACCTTTTTAAAAAAAGTTTTCTATTAATTTTTATTGAGGTATAGCTTCTTTACAATGTTGTGTTAGTTTCTGCAGTATAGCAAAGTAAATCAGTTATACATATACATATATCCACTCTTTTTCAGATTTCTTTCCCATTTAGGTAGTAAAGTAGTAAAGAATCACTTGCCAATGCAGGAAATGCAGGATATGTGCATTTGATCCCTGGGTCAGGAAGATCTCCTGGAGTCAGATATCATTGCCTGGCAAATTCCATGGACAGAGGAGCCTGGAGGTGTGTAGTCCATGCGGTCCCAAAGAGTCAGACACAACTGAGTGATACATACACATTTAGGGCACCAAAGAGAGCTGAGTAGACTTCACTGTGCTGTGCTAGAAACCATAAATAGTACCAAACTATGTATATACTATGTGTTTTCCTATAGATACACACCTATGATAAAGTTTAGTTTATAAATTAGGCACACCAAGAAATTAGCAACAAATTTAATGATAAAATAGAACAGTTACAAAAGTTAAGTGACAGTCCTCACTGAGGACACAGAGTATAAAATATATATATTATACATAGAGTTTGGCAGTATTCATGGTTTCAGGCATCCGCTTGGAGTCTAGGAAGTATCTACCATGAGTAAGAGAGGGTATATCATGTAACAAGATTGTCAGTTATATGGGCTCTGAAGAGCTACTTCTTGGGGTTTGAAACTGGCTGCTTTATTTACTATAAGCAAGTTATTAAACTCCTTTGTAAAAATGTAGATAATAATTTTACCTAAATCACAGTATTGTGGAAAGTATAAAAGAGTTAAAATACATATGTTTCCTAGAATAAAACTAATATACACATATAGAATATATATATATTATAATAGTATATTTTAATTATCATTATTAATTTATTTCCCCTCCCTCCCTCAATCTTTTTCTTTTTGGTAATATCTGTGTACATTTCAGATTCTACCCCTAGTGTTTACTTTCTTTCAATGTAGAATCATGGCCTTTTTATTTCTTCATATTAGTTTTTTGATCCTTTAACTTCAACCTATCATAATGATTTATACATAGACATTCTGTAACCATATGACAGTTCACAATTGTCCAGGTTAACTGGCTACAGACTTGAGGCATGTGACAAAATAATAAATAATTTAAAATTAAATAAACAGTAATGCTCATTTTATTGAATATAATTTTAACCTGAATAGTATCATTCTTCTCAAATTACTGTATGTTTATGACTATCTAGTATTCTTATTGGCTTCTCTGATGACTCAGTGGTAAAGAATCCTCTTGCCAATGCAGAAATTATGGGTTTGATCTCTGATCCAGGAAGATCCCCTGGAGAAGGAAATGGCAACTCACTCCAAAGTCTTGCCAGGAAAAACCCATGAACAGATGAGCCTGGCGGGCTATAGTCCATGGGGTCACAAAGAGTAAGACACAACTTAGCAGCTGAATAAAAACAACAAGTGTTCTTGTCATTGTGCATTTAACTTTTATGTAATTGATGAATTATGACTTACTTTCTTTTTATTAAAAAATTGCAAAAAAATATGGTTATTTTTGAAGCTAATGATGATACAGACAATTTGTGTTAATCATAAAATCCCATGGATCAGAAGTTGGTCGTATGAGAGGAACTTATAATTAAGGAGAGAAACTTAGAGCATGTCTGAAATTTTTTTTTTTTTAATATTGAGCTCCATGACTCTTTGTATATTTTAGAGAATAATCCTTTATCTGTTGCTTCATTTGCAAACATTTTCTCCATTCTGAAGTTTGTCTTTTCGTCTTGTTTATGGTTTTCTTTGCTGCGCTAAAGCTTTTAAGTTTAATTAGGTCCCATTTGTTTATTTATTTATTTAATTTATTTTCATTACTGTGGGAGGTGGGTCAAAAAAGAACTTGCTGTGGCTTATGCCATAGAGTATTTTTCCTATGTTTTCTTCTAAAAGTTTTATAGTGTCTTGGTTTACATTAAGGCCTTTAAGTCATTTGAGTTTATTTTTGAATATGGTGTTAGTATTCTAATATCATTCTTTGTCATGTAGCTATCCAGATTTCCCAACATCACTTATTGAAGAGGCTGTCTTTTCTCCATTGTATATTTTTGCCTCTTTATCATAGATTAGGTGACCATAGGTGCATGGGTCTGTCCCTGGGCTGTCTAGGAAGACTTATACAGATGTCTCTCCAAAGAAGACATATAGATGGCCAAGAAACCCATGAGAAGATGCTCAAGATCACTAATGATTAGAGATATGGAAATCAAACACACAGTGAGGTATCACCTCACACCAGTCAGAATGGCCATTATCAAAAATATGTACAAACAATAAATGCTGCAGCGGGTGTGGAGAAAAGGAAACCACCTTTCAGTGTTGGTGAAAATGTAAATTGATACAGCCATTGTGGAGAACAGTATGGAGGTTCCTTAAAAAACAAAACATGGAACTACCATATGACACAGCAATCCTGCCACTAGGCATATATTTTGAGAAAACTATAATTCAAAAGGAAGCACACACCTGAATGTTCATTGCAGCAGTATTTACAATAGACAGGGCAAAGAAACAACCTAAATGTCCAAAGACAAATGAATAGATAAAAGATGTGCTACATACATACAATGGTACATTATTCAGCCACTAAATGGAACATAATAGGGTCATTTGTAGAGACATGGATGAAACTAGAGTCTGTCATATAGAATGAAGTAAGTCAGAAAAAGAAAAATAAATATTGTATGTTAATGTATATATGTGGAATCTAAGAAAAAATGGCATACATAAACCTATTTCTAAGACAGGAATAGAGAAGCAGATGAAAAGAACCAACATTGATCATTAGGGGAATGGGATACTGGGATGAATCGGGAGATTGGGATTGACACATACATAATACTATGTGCAAAATAGAGAGCTAGTGGGAACCAGCTATAAAGCACAGGAAGCTCAGCTCAGTGTTCTGTGATGATCTACACAGTGGATGGAAAGGATTGGGAAGGAGGTCCAAGAGGAAGGGGATATATGTATGCATGTGGCTGATTCACTTCGTTGCACAGAAGAAACTCACACAACATTGTAAAGCAATTATATTCCAGGAAAGAAAATGGGGGGGGGGGGCGGGGGGAACAGAGTATAAAGTATAGTGGGAAGTGCTCCAGTATTCTTGCCTGGGAAATCCCATGGACAGAGGAACCTGGTGAGCTACAGTGCATGGGGTCACAAAGAGTCAGACACGACTGAGCAGGAAGAAATAGATGGATATTCTAACCTAAAAATACTCCAGTATCAAAGATAAAAATACATATATAGGGAATAAATGATACTTTTGAATGACTAGCTTGAGTCTGCCAAACAACATTTTTATTCTTGAACTTCATGAATGGGCAAAGTAAACTTAACATTTATTTTTATGCATAAATCCAAACCTCTGAATGATACCAAAACAACTTTTGAACCCTAAAAGAAATATTCAATGTTATTCAAAGCTTGCTTTGATTTTTTTCAGTTCAGAGTCTTAGATAACTAATGGTTCTGGAAAGCATATTAAAGTATTAAATAAAGTTCTATTACTCAGAAACTGTCTATATACTAGTGATGTTGGTGACAGTTGACTAAGTACAGTCTAACTGTGATCAGTGATTTACATTTTCAAATGCAGCAAAAGGGCAATCTACCACCAGTGAGCAATTCAACTACACAAATATACTTGAAAGGGAAATATAAATTACCCTGAACAATTTGAACCACTGGAAAATATTACCATACAAAACACTCTAATTATTTCGCATAAGGCAAATTTACTTTAGAGCATGTGCTAAACGTGAAATGCTAACAGTTCTTTAAAATGCCAATTACAGTAGACTAAATTTTAGCTACTGTATCTCATTATTCCAATCTTTAGCTTCTTTCTCCTTAGACTGAAAATTAAAACTGTTACTTTTCCAATGTTTGCACCATAATCATTTTTGTTTTTCTGAACTATTCATAGAGCATATAATGTATATTATTTAGATTGATACTGGTGATCTAGAAATAGAATTTAAAAAGTAAACTAATGTTACATTTCCCAAATTGTATTCCATGATACACTAGTTCTATAATATAGCCATCTTAAAGAATAAGATATCACACAATTAAGTAATTTTGAAAGACTGCAAGTTGAAGTATGCAGCTTCCTTTACCAAATGTTAGCTCAAAACACTATACAGTTGACAGTTGAAAAATGTGGGTTTACATACTCAGACCCTCCACTGAGTAGATCTGCATATAACTTTACAATCAGTCCCTCCTTCTCCAAGGTTCAAAATCACGGATTGGATTCAACAAAACCATGGATCCTGGTGTATTTAGTTTAGTCACTCAGTTGTGTCCGACTCACTGTGACCCCATGGACTGCAGCATGCCAGGCCTCCTTGTCCATCAACAACTCCTGGAGCTTGCTCAAACTCATGTCCGTTGAGTTGGTGATGCCATCCTCTGTTGTTCCCTTCTCCTGCCTTCAGTCTTTTCCAGCATCAGGGTCTTTTCCAATTGCAGCACAATTTACAACACAGTAGCATTTATTGGGGAGAAAAAAATCCACCTCTAAGGCGATACATGCAATACAAAACTGATGTTGATCAATGCTAAATTGTATTTTAAATTCATTGGAAATTTATAAGGTGGGGTGTGCTTGGGTACTGCTGCTAAGTAACTTCAGTCGTGTCCGACTCTGTGCAACCCCATAGACAGCAGCCCACCAGGCTCTGCTGTCCCTGGGATTCTCCAGGCAAGAACACTGGAGTGGGTTGCCATTTCCTTCTCCAATGCAGGAAAGTGAAAAGTGAAAGTGAAGTCGCTCAGTCGTGTCCGACTCTTAGCGACCCCATGGACTGCAGCCTACCAGGCTCCTTTGTCCATAGGATTTTCCAGGTAAGAGTACTGGAGTGGGGTGTCACTGCCTTCTCCTCTGCTTGGGTACTATAATGTGACATATTTTGAAAGGATAGCTTACACTGAAGGATATTTTGGGAAATGCTGAGCTAGTGGGATTTTGATTTTGGGATGAAACAAAGTTTGCCTCAATATTTCCTAGGAAATGACATGTTGCAAAAGAAAATTCTTGGCTGAAGACTTTGGAGTTTGGGCTCTTGTGTTGGTTTTCCTTTTCCCTTCATCTGCTAAGATCTTTCACCTGAACTTTTCTGTCTTCTGATTTCAAGCTTGAGATTGAAGCATCTGTTTTTTCTTATTTTTTTTCCCTTCTGAAAAGACACTTTATTTTACATTTCTAAATTGCCCTTATTATGGACCATTGATACAATTACTTTGGTAGCAGAATAATGGAAAAGTGTGGCATTCAGAGGCAGGCAGATGTTTAAATTTGACTTTAAATTTACAAACAAATGACTAGTTTTAAATAATAATCATGGACAAATTAAAATTTTATTCAATTTTTTTATCTTAGGGAATTACTTATTATTCTGTTTTGAAATATATGCAGGTAAGTGTTCCATCATTTTTAAATTGCCAAGACCATTGAAAATTTAAATCTGGGAACTTTCTCTCTAAATTGCACCACACATCAATTTTATTCATGCTCAAGAAAATAAAAATCCTATTATAGTTTGAGCCATTTGATAGAAAGACTTTTTAAAGAGAGGTGTCCATCTCTTGTTGGGAGGCTATATTTTATCCTATCATATTATGTGGGTAGAGTAAGTGATTCACACATACAGTGTGGAGTTTCCTTGACAAGGAGAAACAGGAAGGTTTCTTTCCTGCCAAATACTAGTGGCTACTGATGTGTTAGGAAGCTATATTAGGAAGAGGACAAGAATGAGTCTTTTCAACTTCAGCAGGCTGGATAGAAGAACTACCTGGGCCCCATGTCTTCTTGAGTGTGAATATCTTCTAGCAACTAGCAAAGTCTAGGTTGTGTTAAAGAAGAAGGTCCCAAGACTAAAAGTATTTTTATTCACTAGAATACTTTGAAACTGACAAGATATTATGAGATATAGAATCAGTATGAGTATCATGGAGATACTCTTCTAGCCATAGGAAAGGCATGAAACAATTTAGTAGTGTTATTTAAATAATAAATGAAATATTTTATTTTTAGAATTCACTGAGTTTAGGTCGCAAAGAGTCGGACACGACTGAGAGACTGAAATGAACTGAACTGAGTTTAGGTTCCTCAATAAAACTCAATATTTTGTAAAAGAAAGCATGAATGGTATTTCAAACTAAGGGCACACCTGAATGGCTGTCTAGGGGATTCCTATGGCAACTTGGAGCCTGGAATTTAGGAGAGGAAAGGGAAGGTGTTAAGAAGGAAATGCAAATAATATGCATACTTATTAGGACTGGAAAGAAAACAGAAAATCCTTAAAAGGTGACTGACTGATAGATAGTTTTTGGATTTAAAGATCAGGAAAGTTTCTATCAAGAGTTTCATAGAATAAATAGATAACAATAACATGAAGAAGAAAGAGGAGAAAGAGAATGAAATATTAGTAACAATATAATTCTAAACTGCCCTTATATGGGACCATTGATTAAATTACCTTGGTAGAATAGTGGAAAAGTGTAGGATTCAGAAATAGGCAAGTCTTTAAATGTGACATTAAAAATTTACAAACAAATGACTAGTTTTGAATAGTAACCATGGACAAGCTAAAATTTTATTGTAAGTACATTCTAATTATTATTTACCTTAAAATATAATTAAAATCCATCGTGGATAGCAACAGAAATGCTATTATGGCTACCATTTCACAGTTAACACAATACTTTAAGACACTAAATGACAAATATGCTGTGCCATACCACTAAAAAATGAAACTTTGTCAATCTGACTCCAAAGTTCATGTGTCTAAGCAAACAGGTGCCCAACAAATCTAAGGTATTGGAGAGTTGACAACCTCAGACTTTGGCTTGTCAATTTGCAATTTTGTTCGATCTCAGAACTGACATTAAACTGCTAGTATGTTCATTTGAAAGCCTCATTTTGAGGTTAAAAAAAAATCAGTTATCAGTTCAGTCACTCAGTCATGTCCAAGTTTTTGTGACCCCATGAACTGCAATACCAGGCTTCCCTGTCCAACACCAACTCCCGGAGCTTGCTCAAACCCATGCCCTTTGAGTCAGTGATGCCATTAAACCATCTCATCCTCTGTCATCCCCTTCTACTCCTGCCTTCAATTTTTCCCAAAACCAAAGTCCTTTCCACCAAGTCTGTTTTTTTGCATCATGTGGCCAAAGTATTGAAGCTTCAGCTTCAGCATCAGTCCTTCCAATGCATATTTAGGACTGACTTCCTTTAGAATGGGCTTCCCTGGTGGCTCAAATGGTAAAGCATCTGCCTGCAATGCAGGAGACCCAGGTTCGATTCCTGGATTGGGAAGATCCCCTGGAGAAGGAAATGACAATCCACTCCAGCACTCTTGCCTGGAAAATCCCATGGATGAAGGAGCCTGATAGGCTACAGTCCATGGGGTCGCACAGAGTAGGACAAGACTGAGCGACTTCATTTTCACTTTCCTTTAGGACAGACTGGTTGGATCTTTTTCCAATCCAAAGGACTCTCAAGAGTCTTCTCCAACACCACAGTTTTTAAAACCATCAATTCTTCAGTGCTCAGCTTTCTTTATAGTTCAACTTTCACATCCATACATGACTCCTGGAAAAACCATAGCTTAGACTAGATGGACTTCTATTGGTAAAATAATATCTCTGCTTTTTAATATGCTGTCTAGGTTGGTCACAGCTTTTCTTCCAAGGAGCAAGCATTTTTTAATCTCATGGCTTCAGTCACCATCTGCAGTGATTTTAGAGCTCAAAAAAATGTTTCCCTGTTTCCATTGTTTCCCATCTATTTGCCATGAAGTGATGGGACCAGATGCCATGATCTTTGTTTTCTGAATGTTAAGTTTTAAGCCAACTTTTTCACTCTCTTCTTTCACTTTTATGAGGAGACTCTTAACCTCTTCTTTGCTTTCTGCTATAAGTGTGGTGTCACCTGGGTATCTGAGATTATTGATATTTCTCCCAGCAACCTTGATTCCAGCTTGTGCTTCATCCAAACCAGCATTTCTCCTGATGTACTCTGCATATAAGTTAAATAAACAGGGTGACAATATACAGCCTTGGTGTGCTCCTTTCCCTATTAGGAACCAGTCTGTTGTTCCATGTCCAGTTCTAACTGTTGCTTCTTGACCTGCAAACAGATTTCTCAGGAAGCAGGTTAGTTGGTCTGGTATTCCCATCTGTTGAAGAATTTGCCACAGTTTGTTGTGATCCACACAGTTAAAGGCTTTGGCATAATCAATAAAGGATAAGTAGATTTTTTTTTTTTTTCTGGAATTCTCTTGCTGTTTCGATGATCCAATGGATAATGGCAATTTTATCTCTGGTTCCTCTGTCTTTTCTAAATCCAGCTTGAACGTATGGAAGTCCATGGTTCACGTTCCACTGAAGCCTGGCTGTGAGAAATTTGAGCATTACTGTGCTAGTGTGTGAGATGAGTGCAATTGTGCGGTAGTTCAATCCCTGAATTTGGAAGATCCCTTGGAGAAAGGAACAGCTACCCACTCTGGTGTTCTGGCCTGGAGAATTCCATGGACTGTATAGTCCATGGGGTTGCAAAGAGTCAGACACGACTGAGTGACTTTCAATTTCACTTTGAAAATTATTTGCCATTGTCTTTGATATCAGAGTGAAAACTGACATTTTCCAGTCCTGTGGCCACTGCTGAGTTTTCCAAATTGCTGGCATATTGAGTGCAGCACTTTCACAGCATCATCTTGTAGGATCTGAAATAGCTCAACTGGAATTCCATCAGCTCCCCTAGCTTTGTTTATAGTGATGCTTTCTGAGGACCACTTGACTTTCATTCCAGGATGTCTGGTTCAAGGTGTGTGATCACACCATCATAGTTATCTTGGTCATGAAGATCTTTTTTGTGTAGTTCTCTGCTTGCCACCTCTTCTTAATGTCTTCTGCTTCTGTTAGGTCCACACTGTTTCTATCCTTTATTGTGCCCATCTTTGCATGAAACATTCCCTTGGTATCTCTGATTTTCTTGAAGAGATCTCTAGTCTTTCCTATTCTATTCTTTCCTCTATTTCTTTGCTTGGATCACTGAGGAAGGCTTTCTTATCTCTTCTTGCTATTCTTTGGAACTCTGCATTCATATGGGTATATCTCTGCATTCAAATGGGTAATCCCTTGACAAATAGATTAAAGGGATTAGATTTGACAGACAGATGCCTGAAGAACTATGGATGGAGGTTCCCACATTGCATAGGAGGCAGTGATCAAGACCATCCCCTAGTAAAAGAAATGCAAAAAGGAAAATGGTTGGCTGAGGAGGCCTTTCAAAGAGCTGAGAAAATATTCAGCTATATTGTTATATAAATTATTCAGAGAAAATAAAGCAGTTAAACCCACAGTGGCTATTAAATCTTTTCATTTTCTCCTTTAATTCCAGTAATGAATAACTAGTGGATTTTGATAAATGAGTAAATAAAAGAATGATAAGTTATAGACAAATACTTGATTTGTATTTTTAATCATTATTTGAAAATGACTGTAGTGAAGAAGAAATTCATAGGGTCTGGACTCCATCTTAGGCCTGTTCATGCTGATCATGCTCGGCCACCTTTCCAATGGACTCTGAACTCTGTGTTTAGTGCCTATGAAAACAACAATTGAAGGATAAGACCCCCTCCAGACAGGGGAACCTTGAAGATCGTATCTATGTTACTCATAACCTAAGAGAAAACATACAGTAATCACCCCTTCCTCCAGACAGGCCATACATTTTTCTGTATCAATCGGAGTGTAACCTCGGGTTTATTGATTATTGGCTAATTGTTTGACTGTTTGAGCACATGAACACATAGCATGTGAATGATGGAGTTATTGGGATTGCATTTTCCTTGGTTTATGTAAGTCTCAAGGAATTTGGAGTGGTGGGTTCAGACAGGTACACATGGGGTATAAAAGATTTTCACAAATGCTGGTCAGGGTCCTTGGGTAAGAGGAGACTCTGCCTTGGGCCCGCCGGTGTAATAAACTGCACTCCATTATCTGCATTGTCCTTCTGAGTGAGTTTGGTTCCCAGAACGCATGGCTACAACATCTGGTGCATTGGCCAGGAAACTCCTCACTTTGATAAAACAGGTCTCATTTGAGGCCACCCCGAGGCTTTGTGGTTTGAATCTCCTAGAGCGGGGAAGGCGCCTCGACCCTCTGGAAGAATTCAGCCTTTCAATGCCCAATTTCTTCGTTTTGGCAGGTAGTGAATGGCAGCAAGGGAACTGAGCGCTCAGGTGAGGAGGAACCCACCCAGCAGGGTGGAAGAGGGGGCCTGATCACCCCCCTGGGAGGGACTATAAGGGGCATACCCACAGGGGCTTGGAATAGGCAGGCAGCAAAGATTGCTTGGTACACAGGTCGACAAGCATGCTACGGTTTAGAAAGGAAATTTGTGAAGGTCATTTAGGAGGTGTGTCCACGCCGTCTCAGGGAAAATTATTACCAGTGATCACCAGAGGATTTTTAGGATAGGAAACTGGTTCTTGTATGCTCGTATTCTGCCTTCACCCAGGAGGTGTCCCATCTGCTGTGAAATTCTTGACCCCTCGGAATTGTTAGGCAAGGAAGGAAGAGGAAGCTCCCACAGCTGCAGGGCTTGTTGACTTGGAAATTAAATAGGGCTGCCGGGGCTCAGAGATATCAGGTCCCCGAGAGCCCATGGTAACCTTAAAAGTGGGGGACCAAGATATTGACTTCATGGTGGATATAGGAGCAGAACTGTCGGTAGTAAAACCTGTGGCACCACTGTCCAAAAAAGACTACCACTGTAACTAGGGTATCGGGAGAAGACATGATTAAATTGTTTTGCCAGCCCAGAAAATGTCAGATCGGGGGGCACCAAGTGATTCGTGAATTCCTCTACATTCCTGAGTGCCCAGTACCCCTGTTGGGAAGAGACTTGCTCTCAAACTAGGAGCACAAGTGGCTTTCTCCCCTGAGGAGAGGCCCACCTTCCAGATGGACACTATGACTTATTTGCTCTCTCTCTCTCAAGACCCCCCCAAGATGAGTGGAGTTTGCATGAGCCTCTGAAGGCAGAACCGGGTGGGCTGGAAGAGCATGAGAGAGAGCTAACTCAATTATTCCCTGAGGTCTGGGTGGAAGACAGCTCCCCTCCCCCCAGGCTGGCTAAACATCAAGCCCCAGTGATAACAGAACTCAAACCAGGCACCATCCTGGTTAGAAAGCACCAGTACCTGCTACCAATAGAGGCCTGGGCCGTCATGCTGCCCCACATCAATAGATTGAAATAAGCGGGCATTCTAGTAGAGTGCCAGTCAGCTTGGAATACGCTGATCCTATCAGTCAAAAAGGAAGGAGGACAGGACTATAGGCCTGTATAGGATCTCAGGCTAGTCAACCAGGCTACTGTGACTTTAGACCTCACTGTTCCAAACCCCTATACCTTACTGAGCCTCCTCCCGCCGAGGACCAAAGTTTATACTCACCTAAATCTCAAGGAGGCCTTCTTCTGCGTACACCTCACCCCAGCGTCACAGCCCATCTTTGCCTTTGAATGGGAAGATCCAGTCGGGGGCACCAAGCAACAGCTCATCTGGACTCCCCAACAAGGGTTTAAGAACTCCCCAGCCATCTTTGAGAAAGCCTTGGCTTCTGACCTGAACTCATTCCATCCAGAAGAGTATAGATGTTGGCTCCTACAATATGGGGATGACCTGCTGCTGGCTGCCAAGACCAAGGAAAAATTCTGGAAAGAGACAAAAGCACTGCTCTAGCTGCTGATGGAAGCAGGTTACCAGGTGTCGAAGTAGAAGGCACAGATCTGCAAGGAGGAGGGAAGTTGTCTGGGGTTTGTTTTCAAGAAGGACACAAGGTTCCAGACCCTAGTTGGGTCCTATATACTGATGGCACTAGCCTGATAAAACAAGGACAATGGCTGTCAGGTTAGCCAAAGCAGAAGGGGCCATCAAGACTGAAAAGGGATGGTGGGAATTGCCAAGTGGCAAATTATTGGCACCGGAGGAGCTGGCACACACTCTGGTAAGCCAAACACACCAAGGGACCCACTTGGGCCATGCTGCCTGCTCACAGGTTAATGCTGCCTCTCAAGTATTCAGACAAAAACCTCCGAGTATTTAGCGGAAAGGCACGCTGCCCTTTGAACACCGGGGAGTGGACTTCACTGAAATGAAACCTTACTGACACTACTGTTACCTGCTGATCATGGTATGTACATTCTCGGGATGGGTAGAAGCTTTTCCTACCTGGACTGAAGGAGCATCAGAAGTAGCCCAGTGCCTGCTTAGGGAAATAGTAAGATTTGGACTTCCTACCAGCATTGGTTCAGACAATGACCCGGCTTTTGTAGCTGATTTAGTACAACAAGTAAGCAAAACTTTACACATCAAATGGAAACCACACACTGCATATAGGCCCAGAGTTCTGAGATGGTGGAATGAACCAACCAGACATTAAAGAGACTCTCCAAGTGGATCATAGGGACTGACTGCTCCTGGGTGGACTTGCTTCCGACAGCCCTGCTCAGACTTAGGATGACCCCACAGTCCCAAGGCCATTCTCCATACGAAATTGTGAATGGGAGGCCCCCTTCCATAATAAAACAGGTGTCAACAAATTTGCCTCAGATAAGGGAGAATAGGATTTCACAGCAGATGGAACTGGGTAAGGTAATAAATTGGGTAACTAAGTTTGTACAAGAAAGGGTGCCGTTCCCCCTTGGGGAAGAGATTCATGAGTTTATGCTTGGTGACCAAGTATGGGTCAAAGATTGGAAACATGATTTGCTAGCCCTTTGGTGAAAGATCCCTTACGTTATTCTAACTACCCCTACTGCAGGTAAAGTTGCAGGTATTGTCCCTTGGATCCATCATACGAGGGTGAAGAGAACATACAAAGCAGACCCAAAAAACGCTGAGTGGACTGCACAGAGGGACCCCGCTGACCCTCGAGAGACTAAGACCATCCTTAAGAAGAAGGAAAAGAAGATCCTGGACCAGCCCCTTCAGGATGAATCTGCACAATCAACTCCTGCTGCTTGGCCTCATCAACATGATTTTGAATTTAACTTCCATTTCAACTCAGGACAATGCTTTCATCTCATGGGCACATTACTACACAGACTTCCACAACACTTCCAGCTGCTGGGTATGTAGGGCTATGCCTCTGTCAGTGATGGATGGACTTCCTTGGTGGGTGTCACCGCTCTGCCAAGGAGATTTTAAGCCACTCTGCTCTTTTCTGGGATGACAAAAAGAGACTTTTCCTTTCTCTTGTCAATCATAACCTCTTCTTATTCTCTTGGTGTAAGACCTACAGTCAATAGACGGGTCATGGAGTTACATTTGATATAAATGCCAGTGTAACAAAAGCCTAACCTACTTGTAAATCTTATCCCGGTAGCCCCAGTAATCTACCTTACTTACATGCTAGGTGGACAAGATCCGTGTTTCAATGGTATGAGTATATTGCTGCCTTATTCGTATCCTCTATAGGGACAACAGATATCATGATTAAAGTAGAAGCCTTGACTAATTTTACAAAACAGGCCCTCCTAGATAGGACAAAAGCCATCCAAGCCTTAAATGAAGAGCAAATCCAAATGAGAAAAGCGATAATTCATAATAGAATGGCTTTGCACATACTCACAGCTGGTCAAGGAGGGACTTGTGCTATAATTAAGGTTGAATGTTGTGCATACATTCCTGACTTATTGGCAATGCATCGACTGCTTTAGATGACATGAAAAACCAGGTAAAAGCAATGTCAAATGAAAATATTCCTTTCTGGACTTCGGTCCTATCTTGGATGAAGGGCGATTGGTGGAATACTATATTTACCACTGTTGTAGTTGTCTTGATAATTCTGCTTTGTGGACCCTGAATTTTACAATGTATTATGAACTCTGTAACCTGAAGGTTGATGTCATTCTCCCAAACTGGAGGTCAGAGAGCCAGGGTGCAATATATCCCTATGAATGATGCTCATAATATGAGTTAAGAACCTCAAGAGGGGTGAATGAAGAAGGAATTCATAGGGCCTGGACTCCATCTTAGGCCTGTTCATGCTGATCATGCTCGGCCACCTTTCCAATGGACTCTGAACTCTGTGTTTAATGACTATGAAAACAACAATCAAAGGATAAGACCCCCTCCAGACAAGGGAAACTTGAAGATTGTATCTAGGTTACTCGTTGCCTAAGAGAAAACATACACTAATCACCCTTTCCTCCAGACAGGCCATAATTTTTTTTTCTGTATCAATTGGTGTATAACCTTGGGTTTATTGATTATTGGCTAAATGTTTGACTGTTTGAGCACATGAGCACATAGCACGTGAATGATGGAGTTATTGGGATTGTATTTTCCTTGGTTTATGTAAGTCTCAAGGAATTTGGAGTGGTGGGTTCAGACACGTACACGTGGGGTATAACAGATTTTCACAAATGCTGTTCAGGGTCCTTGGCTAAGAGGAGACTCTACCTTGGGCCCGCCGGTGTAATAAACTGCACTCCACTATCTGCATTGTCCTTCTGAGTAAGTTTGTTTCCCGGAATGCACGGCTATAACAGTAGCACCCCTACACTCATACATTATTAAAATTATCTTTTTTCTTTCCAGTTGTGATATAACTGACATACAGAGCTTTATAATTTTAAGGAATGCAGCATAATGACTATATATATATATATATATATATATATATATATATATATATATATATATATATATATATATATATATATATGTATGTATGTATGTATATATACCCAGGTCTCCCGCATTGCTGGTGAACACTTTACCAGTCGAGCCACAAAGGAAGCCCAAGAATACTGGAGTGAGTAGCCTATCCCTTCTCCAGTGGATCTTCCAGACCAAGGAATTAAACCAGGGTCTCCTGCACTGCAGGTGCATTCTATACCAACTGAGTTACAAGGAAGCCCATAATGACTGTGTGTGTGTGTGTGTGTGTGTGTGTGTGTGTATAAACTGTGGTGTTGGAGAAGACTTGCGAGTCCCTTGGACTGCAAGGAGATCCAACCAGTCCATTCTGAAGGAGATCAGTCCTGGGTGTTCATTGGAAGGACTGATGCTAAAGCTGAAACTCCAATACTTTGGCCACGTCATGCCAAGAGTTGACCCATTGGAAAAGACCCTGATGCTGGGAGGGATTGGGGGCAGGAGAAGAAGGGGACGACAGAGGATGAGATGGCTGGATGACATCACCAACTTGATGGACATGAATTTGAGTGAACTCTAGGAGTTGGTGTTGGACAGGGAGGCCTGGCGTGCTGCAATTCATGGGGTCACAAAGAGTTGGACACTACTGAGGGACTGAACTGTACTGAATATATATATGCATTTTCTTTTCCATCCACCTGTTGATTGACACTTAGCTTGCTTCCAAACTAATATACCTTGGCTATGATAAATAATGCTGCAACAAACAGAAAGTTGTATACAGCTTTTAAAATTATGGTTTTTGTTTTCTTTGGATAAATCCCCAGGATTGGAATAATTGGATAGTATGGCAGTTATATTTTTAATTTTTCAAGAAATCTTCATACTACTTTTCAAAATGACTGCATGAACTTAATCCTACCGACAATGCAAGAGGGTTCCCTTTTCTCCACATCCTTGCTAACACTTGTTACTTACTGTATTTTTATTTTTTATAATAGTCATTCTGACAGGTGTGAGTTGATAGCTCATCTTGGTTTTCATTTGCATTAGTGAGAATTAGTGATATTAAACATCTTTTCATGGGTCTGTTGGCCATTTGTGTATCTTCTTTGAAAAAAATTGCATATTCAGGACCTCTGCTCCTTTTTCGAATGGGCTGTTTATTTTTTTGATATTGGGTTGTGTGAGTTCTTTGTATATTTTTGATATTAAATCCTTATTAAATATATACAAAAGTCCTCTCCCAGATCTCCCTGGAATCTCTTGCAAAAGTCTTCTCCAATCCAGTAGGCAATTTTCTCTCTCTCTCTTTTTTTTTTTAATGTTTTTCTTTAATGTGCAAAATATTTCTATCTTAGTATAGTCCCATTTGTTCATTTTTGCATTTGGTTCCCTTCCCTTAGGAGACATAGTCAAATCAGTATTGCTAAGACATATGTCAAAAGGTGTATTGCCTAAATGTTTTTCTAAAGTGTTATGGTTTCAGGTCCTATATTTAACTTTTTAATCAATTTCAAGTGTATTTTTGTTATGAGACAGTAGTCTAGTCTGATTTTTTTTGCATGTAGCTGTTCAGTTTTCCCTATTAATGTATTGAAAATATTGTCTTTTCTCACTGTATATCCCTACAACCCACTGTTTAGATTTATTGATCTTATAAGTGTTGATTCATTTCTAGGATCTCTATTCTGTGCCATTGACCTCATTGTCCACTTTTGTGCCAGTGCTGGTGGTATTTTAGTCGCTAAGTCGTGTCTGACTCTTGTGACTCCATGGACTATAGCCTGTCAGGCCTCTTTCTTTTCATTACTATAGCTTTGTAATACAGTTTAATATCAGGGCACATGATATTTCCATCTTTTCTCAAGATTGTTTTGGTGAATTGATGTCTTTTTTGTTTCCATACAGATTTCAGAATTTTTATTTATTCTAGTTCCATGAAAAGCATCCTCCATAATTTGAGAGAGATTATATTAAATCCATAGTTTGCCTTGGGCATTATGGTCATTATAACAATATTATCTCTTCAAATCCATGAGAATAGTATATATTTCTATTTGTTAGTGTTATCTTCAATTTCTTTCAGCAGTGATTTTTAGTGATCTGAATACACATCTTTTACCTCCTTAGGTGGGTTTATCCCTAGATATTTCATTCTTATTGATGCAATCTTAAATGAGATTGTTTTCTTAATTTCTCTTTCAGATAGTTCACTCTTAGCATATAGAAATGCAACATGATTTTTGTACATGAATTGTGTATCTTGCAACTTTGTAGTATTTTTAGGATGTCCTATATATAGTATCATATTATCTGTAAGCAATGAAAGTTTTACTTCTACCTTTCCAATCTGGATTACTTTTATTTCTTTTTCTTATATGATTGCTTTAACTAGGCCTTCTCAAAATATCTTGAATGAAAGTAGTGAGACTAGAAATCCTTGTCTGGTTCCTGATGTTAGAAAAAAAAAAAATTCTGCTTTTAACATTTAAATATGATGTTAGTTTTAGGTTTGTCACATATGACCTTTATTATGTTGAGGTATGCTCCCACTGTGCCCATTTTGTTGAGAGTTTTTTTTTTAATAAATTGAAGTTAAATGTTGTAAAAAAAAATGTTTTTGCATTTATTCAGATTATCATATGGCTTTTAGTTCTCATTTCAATAATCAATCAATTTATAGTTGCTTTCCTGGGATGAATCCCACTTGACTGTGGTGTATGATACTTTTAATGTATTATGGAATTTAATTTCCCATTATCTTGTTGAGGATATTTGTGTCTATATTTATCATTAATATTGGCCTGTAATTTTTGTTGTTTTCTTTTTGTTATTGTATTTTTTGGTGTCAGGGTAACTCTGGCCTCACAGAATGAGTTTGAAAATGATCCTGCCTCTTGCAATTTTAAAACATAGTTAGAAAATGATGAGGCCTATCCTGTGAAGCCTACATCAGGACTGTGAAGTATTGTCTTAGACTTTTGTTTGTTGAAAGTTTAAAAAATAGAAAAATAAGCTGATTCAATTTCATACTAGTAATTGGTCTGTTCATATTTTGTATATATTTTTTTTTTCTGATTCAACCTTGGGAGAATGCACATTTCAGAATTTATCCACATATTCTCAGCATTTTGTTAGCATCTTATTGTTCATAATAATATTGTATGATCCTTTGTATATCTCCAGTGTTTTTAGTAAATTCTCCTTTTTCATTTCTGATTTTATTTGAGCACCTGTCTTTTTTTTTCTTTTTTCCCTTGATGTATCTGGCAAAATTGCATACATTACTTAAAAATAAAAACAAAACTGTAAGTTGTTTATCTTATAGTTTAATTATTTAATAAGATTCAATGGAATTTTTATTTGAAAAAATTATATATACTCACAAAAATTTGTGTGTCATTTTCTTGATTTATTTCCCTTAAGACAGAAGATGTTATATAACAATCAGGATTCTGATCACAATGAATTTGTTTATAATGAAAATAATTTTTAAAATATTTGAAATTCTGACTCTGTGAAGTTGCCAATAGATATTTTTATAATATTTCAACCATTTAAAAAAGCATAAATAGATTAATTAAAAGTAATTAAAAGGTAGATGTCAGTGTTGTGATTTAGTTATATGTTAAATTCCAAATTAATTCACACGACTTTAAATTACAGAAAATGTATACTCAGCACATTAATTTTAACAGCTGGTAATAATTTACCACATTTAATTTGAATCTTTTTAAATTTTAAAAATAGAAAATATGGTTAAAAGCAAAACATCTCATCGGAAATAAAAAGCAAATATAATAATTTGTTTTACTCTCATATTTGTATGTGTGTTTTGAAACTAAAAGTATAATAAAATTTAAGATTAAAATGTATCATTGTTTTAACTTTACAAGTATACAAACCTACTTTCTAATCAATTGCTTATTTTTCTCAATGTTACTTTTTCAATATTCATGTGTATGAGCTTTATTCAATTCAACTACTGAATTAAATTTCATTGTTTGGGAACCTATTAATTTCAGTTCAGTTCAGTCGCTCAGTCGTGTCCGACTCCTTGCAACCCCATGTATTGCAGCACGCCAGGCCTCCCTGTCCATCACCAACTATCGGAGTTCACTCAGTCTCACATCCATTGAGTCAGTGATGCCATCCAGCCATCTCATCCTCTGTCATCCCCTTCTCCTCCTGCCCCTAGTCCCTCCCAGCATCAGGGTCTTTTCCAATTAGTCAACTCTTCTCATGAAGTGGCCAAAGTACTGGAGTTTCAGCTTCAGCATCATTCCTTCCAAAGAAATCCCAGGGTTGATCTTCAGAATGGACTGGTTGGATCTCCTTGCAGTCCAAAGGACTCTCAAGAGTCTTCTCCAACACTACAGTTCAAAAGCATCAATTCTTAGGCACTCAGCTTTCTTCACCGTCCAACTCTCACATCCATACATGACCACTGGAAAAAACATACCCTTGACTAGACGGACCTTTGTTGGCAAAGTAATAACTCTGCTTTTGAATATGCTATCTAGGTTGGTCATAACTTTCCTTCCAAGGAGTAAGCGTCTTTTAATTTCATGGCTGCAGTCACCATCTGCAGTGATTTTGGAGCCCCAAAAAATAAAGTCTGACACTGTTTCCACTGTTTCCCCATCTATTTCCCATGAAGTGATGGGACCAGATGCTATGATCTTAGCTTAAAATACATTTATTTATCTTCTAATGGACAATTTTGCTAGTCTACTTTTTAACTTACAAACCATGAAGGAACACTATTAATCATACTCCCATATGAATGCAAATGAAAAGGCTGGGTTCTAACTCTACACCTCTTCTTTTGATTAAAAAAAAAAAAAAAAAAAAGTCCATGAAGTGATTTTAACTGTTATAATCTCACCATAGAGGAGTTGCTGCTACTGCTGCTGCAGCTGCTGCTGCTAAGTCGCTTCAGTCATGTCCGATTCTATGCGATCCCATAGACGGCAGCCCATCAGGCTTAGCCATCCAGGGATTCTCCAGGCAAGAACACTGGAGTGGGTTGCTGTTTCCTTCTCCAGTGCATGAAAGTGAAGTCCCTCAGTCGTGTCCGACTCTTCCCGACCCCATGGACTCCTCGGTTCATGGCATTTTCCAGGCAAGAGCATTGGAGTGGGTTGCCATTGCCTTCTCCATAGAGGAGTTACCATGTTCTTAAAAAAGTTTGGCTTTATCAGATATGTGTATCTTTTTAAATTTATAAATATGAAATGTCATTTTCCTGATTTATAGAACTATACACTTTTCGAATATTTATTGGAAACTCAGGCTCTTTTTAAACTGAGTTTTTATATTTTTGGACCTGTTCTATTAGGTTACTATTAAGTTTTTTTATTTTCTATGCTTTTTATAATATATAGAAGTTATTTATATATGATCTAGATAGTTTTTAAGAGGTCTTGCCAATGTTTACTATCATTCTGTACTTAAATTTCAGCTTTTTTCTTTAATACAGTAAAAATATATTTGTTTTCTTTCATATATTGAATTGTAGTTGATTTCCCTGGTGGCTCAGATGGGAAAGAGTCTGCCTGCGATGCAAGAGAACTGGGCTTGATCCCTGGGTTCGGAAGATCCCCCAGAGAAGGAAATGGCAACCAACTCCAGTATTCTTGCCTGGAGAATCCTATGAACGGATGACCCTGGCAGATAAACAATCTGTGGTGTCGCAAAGAGTCAGACACGACTGAGAAAGTAACACTTTCACTTTCACTTTCATAGTTGATTTATCATATTATATTAGCTTCAAGGGTACAGCACAGTAATTCAGTATTTCTATAGAACATACCAGGTTTAAAGCTATTAAAAAGAATGGCTATAATTCCCTGGGTTGTACAATACATCCCTGTAGCTTATCTATTTTTACATATAGTAGGTGTTATTTTTTTTTTTTTTTTGATGTGGACCATTTTTAAAGCCTAATGGAATTTGCTTATGTTGCTTCTGTTTTATATCTTGTTTTTTTGGCCATGAGGTATGTGAGATCTTAACTTCCTAAACTTGAATTGAACCGCACCCCATATGTTGGAAGCTAAAATCTTAACCACGTGATTGCCCCTCACCCCTTACTCTCCCCACCATTAATCACTAGCTTGTTTCTAATATCTATGAGTCTGTTTCTCCTTAGTTACATATATAAAGATTTTATTTTTGTAGATTCAACATATAAGTGATATCATACACTATTTGTCTTTTTCTGATTAATTTCACTAAGCATAATATTCTCTAGGTCCATCCATGTTGCTGCAAATAGTATAATTCCACTCTTTTTATGGCTGAGTAACATTCCAGTGAATGTATATATGGACCACATCTTTATCCATTTGTCTGTTGATGAACAAATAGTTTGCTTTCGTATCGTGGCTACTGTAAATAATACTGGCCCATGTGTATCTTTTCAAATAAGTGTTTTCTCCAGGTGCATTCCCAGGAATAGAATTGCTTAGTTATTAGATAGTTCTATTATTTCTATTTGAAGTTTTCTAGGAACCTCCAGGTTTAAAGCTATTAAAAGGAAACTATTGGAGAAGGAAATGGCAACCCACTCCAGTGTTCTTGCCTGGAGAATCCCAGGGATGGGGGAGCCTGGTGGACTGCCATCTGCAGGGTTGCACAGAGTTGGACATGACTGAAGCAACTTAGCAGCAACAGCAGCAGGAACCTCCATACAGTTTACCAAAGTGACAGTACCAACTTTCATTTCTATGTATTTTCCTTTTCATATGTATAAGACAAATCTTATTTATTTTTTCTATTCACTCACTGAAAGGATTTATTTTTTTCCATCTCACATATATCTAAAACAGCATGTTGCCTTTCATGATATGTAATTAACGTTTCTGGAGTTATTAATCAGAATACAGATATTAATTTTTGTGTATAAAAATCAACTAACATATATTCTGCTTTTGGAAAGAGACCTACATTATTTCTAATTCTGTGATTTTAATTACTAATAAAAATTTAATAACAGGACAAAAGTAATCCATGCATGAGGACAAATATCAGCTGTCAATGTTACCTATTACCTTTTTATTCTAATACAATATTAGTATATAAACTGTAATTTGTGCTCACAGTTCAGTTCAGTCGCGCAGTCGTGTCTGACTTTTTGTGATGACCATGGACTGCAGCACCTCAGGCATCCCTGTCCATCACCAACTTTCAGAGTTTACTCAAACTCATGTCCATCAAGTCAGTGATGCCATCCAACCATCTCATCCTCTGTCGTCCCCTTCTCTTCCCGCCTTCAATCTTTCCCAGCATCAGGTGGGCTAAGTATTGGAGTTTCAGCTTCAACATCAGTCCTTCCAGTGAATATTCAGGACCAATTTCCTTTAGGATGGATTGGTTGGATCTCTTGGCCACTGCTGAGTTTTCAAAATTTGCTAGCATATTGAGTGCAGCACTTTCACAGTATAATTTTTAGGATTTGAAATAGCTCAACTGGAATTTCATCACCTCCACTAGCTTTGTTCATAGTGATGTTTTCTGAGGCTCATTTGACTTTGCATTCCAGGATGTCTGGCTCTAGGTGAGTGATCACACCATCGTGATTATCTGGGTTGTTTAGATCTTTTTTGTATAGTTCTGTATATTCTTGCCACCTCTTCTTAATATCTTCTGCTTCTGTTAAGTCTATACCATTTCTACCCTTTACTGTGCCCATATTTGCATGATATGTTCACTTTGTGTCTCTAATTTTGTTGAAGAGATCTCTAGTCTTTCCCATTCTATTATTTTCCTCTATATCTTTGTATTGGTCATTGAGGAAGGCTTTCTTATTTCTCCTTGCTATTCTTTGGAACTCTGTATTCAAATGGGTATATGTTTCCTTTTCTCCTTTGTTTTTCACTGCTCTTCTTTTCTCAGTTATTTGTAAGGCTTCTTCAGAAAACCATTTTGCCTTTTTGCATTTCTTTTTTTGGGGATGGTCTTGATCACTGCCTCCTATACAATGTCATGAATCTCCATCCATAGTTCTTCAGGTACTGTGTCTGTCAGGTCTAATTCTGTGAATCTATTTGTCACTTCCACTGTATAACTGTCAGGGATTTGATTTAGGTCATACCTAAATGGTAGGGGTTTTCCCTGTTTTCTTC
Source organism: Capricornis sumatraensis (assembly GCF_032405125.1). Lineage (NCBI taxonomy): Eukaryota > Metazoa > Chordata > Mammalia > Artiodactyla > Bovidae > Capricornis > Capricornis sumatraensis. The sequence continues at coordinate 119,571,845 of NC_091071.1, read as the reverse complement.
AATTTAAGTCTGAATTTGGCACTAAGATTTCATGATCTGAGCCACAGTCTGCTCCCAGTCTTGTGTTTGCTGACTGTATAGAACCTCTCCATATGGCTGCAAAGAATATCATCAATCTGATTTCAGTATTGACCATCTGCTGATGTCAATGTGTAGAGTCATGTCTTGTGTTTTTGGAAGAAAGTGTTTGCTATGACTAGTGTGTTCTCTTGGCAGAACTCTGTAAGCCTTTGCCCTGCTTCATTCTGTACTCCAAGGTCAAATTTGCTATTACTCGAGGTATCTCTTGACTTCCTACTTTTGCATTCCAGTTCCCTATAATGAAAAGGACACCATTTTTGGCTGTTAGTTCTAAATTTTTTTTTTTTTAATCTTTAAGTATTTCCTTATTCCAGTACAGATTTACTCCCATTCACCTCTTTTTTCTTTACATTATCTACCAATGTGTCATACATATTTTACATTTCTATATGTCACAGGGCCAATAGTATATTAAGTAGATATCATTTACGCATGCTCATAATTTAAGAAAGGATAAAATGGATTTAAACTTGTTTGTGTGTGTGTGTGTGTGTGTGTGCACGTTAGTCACTTAGTCATGTCCGACTCATTGCAACCCCATACTATAGCCCACCAGACTCCTCTGTCCACGGGATTCTCCAGGCAAGAATACTGGAGTAGGCTGACAGTTCCTTCTCCAAAACTTTTATAATCAAATACTGTTGATTGCATTTTATTTTTTTTAATGTGTATTGCAATTATTGTCTGAGTCTCTTGCTTTAAGACTGCAGAATTTTTTTTTAGTAGTTTTTATAAGCCAGTGATCAGTGTTAAGAAATAGAGGAAAACAATAGAATGGGAAGACTAGAGATCTATTCAAGAAAATTAGCGATACCAAGGAAACATTTCATGCAAATATGGGCTCAATAAAAGACAGAAATGGTATAGACCTAACAGAAGCAGAAGATATTAAGAAGAGGTGGCAAGAATACACAGAAGAACTGTACAAAAAGATCTTCATGACCCAGATAATCATGATGATGTGATCACTCACCTAGAGCTAGACGTCCTGGAATGTGAAGTCAAGTGGGCCTTAGGAAACATCACTGTGAACAAAGCTAGTGGAGGTAATGAATTCCAGTTGAGCTATTTCAAATCCTAAAAGATGATGCTGTGAAAGCATTGTCCTCAGTATGCCAGCAAGTTTGGAAAACTCTGCAGTGGTGTAGGGACTGGAAAAGGTCAGTTTTCTTTCCAATCCCAAGGAAAGGCAAGCAGGCCTGCTTCCATTGTTTCCCCATCTATTTGCACGAAATGATGGGACCAGATGCCATGACCTTAGTTTTTAGACTGTTGAGTTTTAGGTCAGCTTTTTTATTCTCCTCTTTCACTTTCATCAGGAGGGTCTTTAGTTCCTCTTCGATTTCTTCAGAAGGGTGGTGTTATCTGCATATCTGAGGTTATTGATATTTTTCCTGGCAATCTTGATTCCAGCTTGTGCTTCAATCAGCCCAGCATTTTGCATGATGTGTTCTGCATATAGGTTTAATTATAAATTATATATTTAATGACACTACACAACCTCCACACACTCTTTTCCCAATTTGGAACTGGTCCGCTTTTCCATGTTTGGTTCTAACTGTTGATTCTTGACCTACACAGATTTCTCAGGAAGCAGATAAGATAGTCTGATATTCCCATTTCTTAAAGAATTCTCCAGTTTGTTGTGATCCACACAGTTAAAGGCTTTAGAGTAATCAATGAAGCGGAAGTAGAGATTTTTTTGGAACTCATGCTTTTTTTTTATGATCCAAGGGATGTTGCCAATTTGATCTCTGGTCTTCTGCCTTTTATAAATGTAGCTTGAATATCTGGAATTACTTGTTTCTGGTACTTTTGAAGCCTAATTTGGAAAATTATGAGCATTACTTTACTAGCATAGAGATGAGTGCAATTGTGTGGTAGTTTGAACATTCTTTGGCATTGCCATTCTTTGGGATTGGAATGAAAATTGACTTTTTCCAGTCCTGTGCCCACTGCTGAGTATTCCAGATTTGCTGGCATATTGCATGCAGCACTTTCACAGGATCATCTTTTAGGACTGGAAATAGCTCAGCTGGAATTTCATCACCTCCACTAGCTCTGTTCTCTGATACTTCCTAAAGTCCACTTCACTTCACACTCCAGGATGTCTGGCTCCAGGTGAGTTATCCACCATTGTGATTATCTGGGTCATGAAGATCTTTTTAGTATAGTTCTTCTGTATATTCTTGCCACCTCTTAATATCTTTTGCTTCTGTTAGGTCCATATCCTTTCTGTCCTTTATTGTGTTCATCTTTGCATGAAGTCTTTCCTTGAATATTTGAAGTTAGAGAAAATCTCTAATTTTCTTGAAGAGATCTCTAATCTTTCCCATTACATCATTTTCCTTTATTTATTTGCATTGATCACTTAGGGAGGCTTTCTTATCTCTCCTTGCTATTATTTGTAACTCTGTATTCAAAGGGATATTTTTTTTTTTCCTTTTCTTCTTTGCCTTTTGCTTTTTTTCTCAGCTGTTTATAAGGCCTCCTCTGACATCCATCTTGCCTTTTTGCATTTCTTTTTCTGGGAGATGATTTTGATCACTGCCTCCTGTATAATGTTACAAACCTCTGTACATATTTCTTCACAGATGCTGTTTATCAGATCTAATTCCTTGAATCTATTTGTCACTTCCCCTGCATAATCATAAAGGATATGCTTTAGGTCATACATGAATTGTCTAGTGGTTTTCCCTACTTTCTTCAATTTAAGTCTGAATTTGTCAATGAGGAGTTCATGGTCTAAACCACAGTCAGCTCCTGGTCTTGCTTTTGTTGACTTTATAGAGCTTCCCCATCTTCAACTACAAAGAGTATAATAAGTCTGATTTCTGTATTCACTATTTGGTGATGTCCACGTGTAGAATCATTTCTTGTGTTATTGGAAGAGAGTGTTTGCTATGATCAGTTGGTTCTCTTGTCAAAAGTCAGAGACATATAGGCACAAATTTTCCAAAAAGAAAGCAATAAAGCAAAGTAACACTGTACATTGAATTGGCACACTGACTGACACTTCAAAAAATTGGAGAGAGAAAAAAATGGAGCAGGATCAATATTTTAGAAATAATTTTTGTTTTAATTGAAAGAATATACCTAATCAGGCATTCAAAACCCTCATAAAACAAAAGCATGATAAATATCAAACAAAATAAAACAATAACCTCCAGAAAGAAAACAATCCCAAATATACAATCAAAGAAACACAATATCACAGTCAAATTGCTGAAACCAAAACAAAGAGAAAAATAATTCAACTATCTAGAAACAAAATATTAACACCATAATAACAAGTCATTAATTCAACAAAATGATATATCAATGCTAAGTAAGTATTTGTCTAAAAATATAGCTCTGACATTTAACATGAAATATGAATTAAAGCAGAAGTACACAAATTCACTGGTAGAGATTTTTGCATATATTTCTTTGTAGGTTATAGAACAAGTTAAGTACATGTGAATTGTCAACACTATTAACCAACTAAATTGTTTGACTAACCAATGAAGACAGAGCCATAATAGGGATAACCTCAGTGTTATAGATTAGGAAACATACAAGGCACCATATGAGATCTATAGAAGTTTTATACATTATCTGGGTAGTTTACATATGGATGTAAGTATATGATATCATTAAACTGTACATATAAGGGTAGTTAACTTTATGTTCTTTACAACTCTCTACTATTCCTCATTTTAGGAAGGAAGAAATATGAAACTAATTTAAAAAATCCAAGCTAAAGAGTGAGATTAATATATGATAAATAATTTATTCTTATTTATACTTACTTAAAATTATAGAAGTAAATATAAACAATAGGCTAAACAGGAGTGGAAAGAGCAAAATAGCAATAAAATAGTGACATAAAAGCATGAAAGTAGTTATTTACATATTAGTGTATGTTAAATTTCAGGAATAGCAGATCTGATAATTCAAGTCAAGTAGAGTTGAATCAGTGGGAATTCTAAAAACTTAAAACATCTACAGAATTCGCTTAAAGGCATCTTCAAATACTGAGGCCAAAAAAGAAATATAGGATCTTAATTCAGAAAAGTCAGATATCCAAATGGGGGACTTATACTTAGCCCCACTCTTTAACCCAGAGGAGCATACATATTTCTGAAGAGAGTCTTTGAAGGCATTTGACAGCTCTTCGTTGTCATGGGTGAGGGGCAGGGATGATGCAGGAGGAGATGAAGTCCAGGTTGTCCAAAAGAATGATAAATGTATGCTTAGTCCTGAAACCTCCAAATTAACACTCTTTAAATACTTAAGCATACTTAAGACAGTCTTTTTAAAGTTCTTGTCTGGTAATTCTGTCATCTATGTCATTTCTAAGTCTGTTTCTGTTGATGAATTTCTTTTCTGGTTATAGGCCAAATTGGTTAGCTTCTTTGCATGTCTAGTAATGTATGACTGGATGATGGATATTGCTAATAATATGCTGCTTGACTTGTTAGGGATTTTTTTTTGTTTATTTGTTTGTTTTTGAAGAATTTCTTCCAACAGGCAGAAAATCCTGCTGGAATCTTCCAGCAGGCACTTATATTATTTACAGAACAACTTAATTTTTTTAGGTGTGTTTAAGTTTTGTTACCACTGGAAGAGAACAGCATGTTTTGTAGGTTTAGTCCTGCAAGTTTTTAACTGTAGAATGATGGTTAGCTAGCAACAGTGCTTACTTTACAGTTATTCTGATAATTACATTATTTAATGTATGTAAGTATCTTAGAATGGTGCTTACTGCAGAGTATGATACACTGTCACCTAGCATTCATATTATTTTAAATATTACATTGTTAATCCAGTAACACCTTTAACACCTAGGGTGAAGAAAGGGAAGGGCTAAGAAAACAACCAGTACAATTAAAAACAATGAAGAAAACAGAACTTTAGGAAAAGCTGGATAAAAATAAAGTAAAAACAGGCATTGTTTTATACAAATTTTTATACAAATATTCATAGAGATAAATGTGGATTCCCAGGTGGTGATAGTGGTAAAGAGCCAGCTTGTCAATGAAGAGGATATAAGAAATGTCACCTGAGTCAGGAAGATCTTCTGGAATATGAAAAGGCAACCCACTCCGGTATTCTTGCCTGGAAAATTCCAAGCACAAAGGAATATGGAAATATAGAGTCTATGGAGCCAGAAAAAGAAAATTTAAAATGTTTTGGTAATTGAATACAAATACATTACAAAACCATACTACAGAAAAATTTTACAAAAAAGGCCTTAAGGAACAAAATAAACATGATGATGTGGTCACTGACCTAGAGCCAGACATTCTGGAATGTGAAGTGAAGTGGGCCTTTGGAAGCATTACTATGAACAAAGCTAATGGAGGTGGAAACAGCTGAGCTGTTTCCAGTCCTAGAAGATGATGCTGTGAAAGCGCTGTACTTAATATGTCAGCAAATTCGAAAAACTCAGCAGGCAACAGGCCTGGAGAAGGTCAGTATTCATTCCAATTCCAAAGAAGGGGAACGTCAAAGAATATTCAAGCTACTGTAAACTGTACTCATTTCACATGCTAGCAAGGTAGTGTTCAAAATCCTTCAAGCTAGGCTTCAATAATACATAAACCAAAAACTTCCTGATGTACAAGCTAGATATAGAAAAGGCAGAGGAACCAGAGATCAAATTGTCAACACCCAGTGGATCATAGAAAAAGCAAGATAATTATGGAAACAAACATCTACTTCTGCTTCGTTGACTACACTAAAGCCTTTGACTGTGTGGATAAAAAAATACTGTGGACAATTCTTAAAGAGAGAGAAATGCCAGGCTACCTTACCTGCTTCCTAAGAAACCTGTATGCAAAACAAGAAGCAATAGTTACAACTGGACCTGGAACAATGGATTGGTTCAAAATTGGGAAAGGAATATGTCAGGGTTGTATGCTGTCACTCTGTTTATTTAACTATATACGGAGAACATCATGGGGGAAATGCCAGGCTGGATAACTCACAAGCTGGAATCAAGATTGCCAGAATTATCAACAACATCATATAAGTAGATGCTGCTGCTGCTGCTGCTGCTGCTGCTGCTGCTGCTGCTGCTGCTGCTGCTGCTGCTGCTGCTGCTGCTGCGATGCTTCAGTCGTGTCTGACTCTGTGTGACCCCATAGATGGCAGCCCAGCAAGCTCCACCATCCCTAGGATTCTCCAGAAAAGAACACTGGAGTGGGTTGCCATTTCCTTCTCCAATAAGCAGATGGTACTACCCTAATGGCAGAAAGTGAGAAGGAACTAAAGAGCCTCTTGATGAAGGTGAAAGAGGAAAGTGAAAAAGCTGGCTTAATATTCAACATTCAAAAAACTAAGATTATGGATCCAGTCTCATCACTTCACTTCCCTGATAGCTGTTAGTAAAGAATTCACTTATATGGTAGCAGACCCTGGTTCAAGTCCTGGGTCAGGAATATCCGCTGGAGAAGGGATAGGCTATCCAGTATTCTTGGGCTTCCCTTGTGGCTCTGCCTGCAATGTGGGAGACCTGGGTTTGATCCTTGGTTTGGGAAGATCCTCTGGAAAATGGAAAGGCTAGCCACTCCAGTATTCTGGCTTGGAGAATTACATGGACTCTAGTCCATGGGGTCACAGAGTCGGACACGACTGAGCACTTTCAATTTCACCCATCACTTCCACCCATCACTTCATGGCAAATAGACAGGGGAACAATGGTAACTGTATCAAATTATATTTTCTTGGTCCCCAAGATCACTATGGATGATGACTGCAGCCATGAAATTAAAAGATGCTTGCCCCTTAGAAGAAAAGCTATGGCAAACCTAGACATTGTATTAAAAAGCAGAGACATAACATTTTGGACAAAAGTCCATATAGTCGAAAGTATGATTTATCCAGTAGTTGTGTATGGATTTGAGAGTTGGATCATAAAGAAGTCTGAGTGCCAAAGAATTGATGCTTTCAAACTATGGTCCTGAGGAAGACTCTTGACAGTCCCTTGGACAGCAAGGGGGTCAAACCAGTCAATTCTAAAGGAAATCAGCCTCCAGTTAAAATAAAGTAACTATTAAAAAAATAAATAAATAAAGGAAATCAGTCCTTAATATTCATTGGAAGAACTGATGCTGAAGCTCCAATATTTTGGCCACCTGATGTAAGGAGCCAATTCACTGGAAAAGACCCTGATGCTAGGAAAGACTGAAGGCAGGAGGAAAAGGGGTGACAGAGGATAAGATGGTTGGATAGTATCACTGACTCAATGGACATGAGTTTGAGCAAACTCTGGGAGATAGTGAAGGACAGGGGAGCCTGGTATGCCACAGTTCATGGAGTCACAATGAGTCAGACACAATTTAGTGACTGAACAACAACAATATAGTACAATTATTTGCTGCTGATAGATAATATTCTTAAGAACTTAGAAACAAAAGTTGGCAAGCTTAGTATCAGTTAATATGGACTTTAAGGAAATGCATTATTGAAGTATTTACTTGTTTGACATATAATGTATAGAATTCTTCAAAGTTTTAAGGCCTAATTTAACTGTAATTCTTGAATGTCATTCCTCACAAACTCTTCCAACTTGGAAGACTTGCTGATCATCTTGGCCCAGTTAGAGATCAGTAAATGTCTATTTGAAACAGAGAAGATCTTGTCAGTAAAACAGGCATCAATAGTCTACAGGGTTTATATTCCTCAGTTTCTAAAATACTTTGAGATTCTGCAGAAGGAGATCCAACCAGTTCATTCTAAAGGAAATCAGCCCTGGGTGTCCTTTGGAAGGAATGATGCTAAACCTGAAACTCCAATACTTTGGCCGCCTCATGCGAAAAGTTGACTCATTGGAAAAGACTCTGATGCTGGAAGGGATTGGGGGCAGGAGGAAAAGGGGACGACAGAGGGTGAGATGGCTGGATGGCATCACCAACTTGATGGACGTGAGTCTGAGTGAACTCCAGGAGTTGGTGATGGACAGGGAGGCCTGGCATGCTGTGATTCATGGGGTCGCAAAGAGTCAGACACGACTGAGTGACTGAACTGAACTGAACTGAACATTATACTTGATCGCAATTAAGCTGTCAAGTTACTATTACTATATACAACTACTACTTGTTATTTGATGATATATAATATTATAGATAAATAGATTATATCTGATTTAATATTCAAACATGTTCTGTGATCATTTTCTGTTAATAATCATGTCTGATTATCAATATCATATTGTCATTTTTACCTCATAGGTAGATAATTTTAATTGCTCAAATTTGAGTTAACCATTTAGTTTCTTCACATTAATTTCCAATTGAGGAATATATATAGCTACTTGAAATGGAAACACTGCTTTCTAGTGAACTGTGAATTTAATCTTTAATTAGTTAATTTCCAAATAGCTTCTCCTAGCCATAGCTATTAACTGTCCTGCTATGCCTTATTCATAATATACAGAGTTTAAGTTAACCAACTTTCATGCCTAGTGGTTCTCAATATTTGGTTTCTCACACAATGAATAAATTACAAAAATGAGAGAAAATTAAAAGCGAATTGAGTAAATTGAGTATTTGACTCTATTGATGTATCAGTGCAGAGCAGTTAATTTCTTCGAATTCAGGGAAAAAAACCCTAGAGATACAGAATGTATCTCATGATAGTCTGCTTAATTTTTTTTAAATAGATACCTTGGCTGCTTTTAGACTGCTAATTATAATTACTCTTTTCACTTGAAAAATACAAATTTTAAAAAAGCCTTTGATTCATTACTTTTAGACAAATTGAAGTTTTGATAGACAGCTTGAGGTTTCAGGAGTCTGTAAATTCAGGATAAGTTATGAACTGTGGATAATGGTATGACCAGGCTAAAGCAAATTGTGCTTAAGATTTTATTAGCCTATGTTGCAGTGATCCAACTCTTACCTAGTGTCACTGTCTTTCTAGAATTTGTATAGAAATTCTATTATAAATTTCAGAAAGATATAGTTAACTATGTAATAGTTTAAAAGGAGTGTAGAGTATCAGAAAAGGCGATTGCACCCCACTCCAGTACTCTTGCCTGGAAAATCCCATGGAGAGAGGAGCCTGGTAGGCTGCAGTCCATGGGGTCGCAAAGAGTCGGACACGACTGAGAGACTTTACTTTCATGCATTGGAGAAGGAAATGGCAACCCACTCCAGTATTCTTGCCTGGAGAATCCCAGGGACGGGGGAGCTTGGTGGGCTGCCGTCTATGGGGTCACACAGAGTCGGACACGACTGAAGTGACTTAGCATAAAATATCCAAACAGACACATGTATCATAGACTGAATCATTATTTCATTTCACTGAACTTTGAGTGACATTTCCATATACAATCAGTTGGCTTCATAGATTCTACCTTTTCAGCAGAGCAGATCCAAGTCTTGCTAAGCCTAAGACTATACCATTTTAGGAGCTCTCTTTCATTAAAAAAAAAAAAAAAAGTAGTTATATAAAGAGATTATTTACTTATAAATAATAAATCAGAATACAATATTTTAAAATTGGCAAATAAAACATGGGTTTTGCAAGGTACAAAAAGATAATACATAGCATTTTCTTATGTGCTTGTGCTCAGTACCTCACTCATGTCTGTCTGTTTGTGATCACATGGACTATAGCCCACCAAATTTCTCTGTCCATGGGATTTTCCCAGTAAGAATACTCGAGTGGGTTGCCATATCTTCTTCCAGCAGATCTTCCAAACTCAGGGATCAAAACTGCATCTCCTATGTCTGCTGCTTTGGAAGTGAATTCTTTAGCAATAAGCCAACAGGGAAGCCCATAGCATATATATATATATATATATATATATATATATATATATATATATATATATATACTAAAGAAAAGTTATGACCAACCTAGATAGCATTCAAAAGCAGAGACATTACTTTGCCAACAAAGGTCCGTCTAGTCAAGGCTGTGGTTTTTCCAGTAGTCATATATGGATGTGAGAGTTGGACTGTGAAGAAGGCTGAGCGCTGAAAAATTGATGCTTTTGAACTGTGGTGTTGGAGAAGACTCTTGAGAGTCCCTTGGACTGCAAGGAGATCCAACCAGTCCATTCTGAAGGAGATCAGCCCTGGGATTTCTTTGGAAGAAATAATGCTAAAGCTGAAACTCCAGTACTTTGGCCACCTCATGAGAAGAGTTGACTCATTGGAAAAGACTCTGATGCTGGGAGGGATTGGGGGCAGGAGGAGAAGGGGACAACAGAGGATGAGATGGCTGGATGGCATCACGGACTCGATGGACATGAATCTGAGTGAACTCTGGGAGTTGGTGATGGACAGGGAGGCCTGGCTTGCTGCGATTCATGGGGTCGCAAAGAGTCAGACACGACTGAGTGGCTGAACCGAACTGAACTGGACATATATATAATATATTAATAGGTATATATATATGAATCCTCTTACACAAGTACATGGTACATTTACCCTATATTGTTAAGATTTTCAGTCTTTGTACTTTATATGGCAAAGATCTGGCAATATAATTTTCTACAGCTAGAATAAAATATTTTATTCTGTTACCATTTCCTATTTATCCTTTCATCCTTTAATATGATTGATTTTTAATAAATATTTCTTTCAGTGTGACAATTTATTATTGGTATTGTCATGCAAAATTCTCAAATTTAATTAAACTGTCTATATGAGAAAAATTATAAATATTTGATAAATGAAATATGAGAACTATATAAATGGAGAGGCATTTTATTTTCCTAGATAGAATGTTTCTTCAAGAAAATCAGAGATACCAAGGGAACATTTCATACAAAGGTGGGCACAATAAATGACAGAAATGGTAAGGACCTAACAGAAGCAGAAGATATTAAGAAGAGGTGGCAAGAATACACAGAAGAACTGTACAAAGATGATCTTCATGACCCAGAAAATAATGATGCTGTGGTCACTCACCTAGAGTCAGACATCCTGTACTGCAAAGTCAAGTGGGCCTTAGAAAGCATCACTATGAACAAAGCTAGATGGAGATGATGGAATTCCAGTTGAGCTATTTCAAACTCTAAAAGGTGATGCTGTGAACACGCTGAACTAAATATGCCATCAAATTTGAAAAACACAGCAGTGGCCACAGGACTGGGAGAAACTCAGCTTTCATTCCATTCCTGCTGCTGCTGAGTTGCTTCAGTCATGTCCGACTCTGTGCAGCCCACCAGGCTCCCTGGTCCATGGGATTTTCCAGGCAAAAGTACTGGAGTGGGGTGCCATTGCCTTCTCCAATTCCATTCCTAAAGAAAGGCAATGACAAAGAATGCTCAAACTACAACACAAGTGCACTCACCTCACATGACAGTACAGTAATGCTCAAAATTCTCCAAGCCATCTTTCAACCATATGTGAACCATTAACTTCCAGACATTCAAGCTGGATTTAGAAAAGGCAGAGGAACCAGAGATCAAATGGCCAACATCTGTTGGATCATCAGAAAAGCAAGAGAGTTCTAGAAAAACATCTACTTCTGCCTTTATTGACTATGACAAAGCCTTTGACTGTGTAGAACACAATAAACTGTGGAAAAATCTAAAAGAGATGGGAATACCAGACCACCTGGCCTGCCTCTTGATAAATCTGTATGTAGGTGAGGAAGAAACAGAATTGGACATGGAACAACAGATTGGTTCCAAATCGGGAATTGAGTATGTCAAGGCTGTCTATTGTCACCCTGCTTGTTTAACTTATATGCAGAGTACATCATGAGAAATGCTGGGCTGGATGAAGCACAAGCTGGAATCAAGATCGTCGGGAGAAATATCAATAATCTCAGATATGCAGATGACAGCACACTTACGGCAGAAAGTGAAGAAGAACTAAAGAGGCTCTTGATGAAAGTGAAAGAGAAAAGTGAAAAAGCTGGCTTAAAGCTCAACATTCAGAAAACAAAGATCATGGCATCCAGACCCATCACTTCATGGCAAATAGATGGTGAAACTGTGGAAACAGGGACAGACTTCATTTTTGGGGCTCCAAAATCACTGCAGATGGTGACTGCAGCCATGAAATTCAATGACACTTACTCCTTGGAAGAAAAGTTATGACCAAACTAGACAACAAATTAAAAAGCAGAGATATTACTTTGCCAACAAAGGTCTGTCTAGTCAAAATTGGGATTTTTTCAGTAGTCATATATGGATGTGAGGTTTGGATTATAAAGCTGAGCACCAAAGAACTGATGCTTTTGAACTGTGGATTGGAGAAGACTCTTGAGAGTCCCTTGGACTGCAAGGAAAGCCAATCAGTCCATCCTAAAGGAAATCAGTCCTATATATTCATAGGAAGGACTTATGCTAAACTGCAGCTTCAATGCTTTGGCCACCTAATGTGAAGAACTGATTCATGTGAAAAGACTCTGATGCTGGGAAAGATTGAAGGCAGGAGGAGAAGGGGACGACAGAGGATGAGATTATTGGATGCAATCACTGACTCAATGGACATGAGTTTAAGTAAGTTCTGGGAGTTGGTGATGGACAGGGAGGCTTGGCATGCTGCAATCCATGGGTTCACAAAGAGTTGAACACTACTGAGTGACTGAACTGAGAATATCTCAATATTGCCAAGCTATACATTTTTCCTAAATTGGTCTATATATTCATTGTAATATCAAACAAATCCCAGCAATGTATCTGAGATCAATATATACATAATAACTTGCTGTGATCCCAAAGTTTATATGGAGAAGAAGAAGACTCAGAACTGTCAATAATATTGAAGAGAAGAACAAAGTTGAATAACTGTCACTACCTGACTTCACAAAATACTGTAAAACCACAGTAATCAAGAATCTGTAATGTTGGTGAAGGAATAAATATAGATTAGTGTAACAGAATAGAGAGCCAGAAATAGACTCACATACAGGTAATCAATTTATCATTGACAAAGGAGCAAAGACTATACAATAGACAAAAGATGTCTTTTCAGGAAATGGTCTCTGAACACAGGACATCATGTAGAAAGAAGAACAACAGCAATAAGAAGAAGCAATAACATAGACAGAGATTTATCTACTTCACAAAAATTAACTCAAAATGGATCACAGACCTAAATGTAAAATATGTACTTTAAAACTCCTAGAAGATAACATAAGAGAATATCTAGATGACTTTGAGTATGGTGATGACTTTTAAAGTAAAACACCAAAGACATGATTCATGAAAGAAAGAATGGATACATTTAAGCCCATTAAATATTTTTTTAAATTTTCTTTGTACAACATAGTCAAGAGAGTGAGAAGTCAAGTCACAAATTAGAAAAACATGCAAAAGACATATCTGGTAAAGGACAATAGACAAAGAAATAGACAAAGAACTGTTCAACTTGACAATAAGAAAATAAGCAAACTGATTATTAATTAAAAAAATGAGATGAGAAACTTAACCAATATTGCAGCAAAGAAGATATATAGATGGCATATACACATATAATAAGAAACTTAATATCATATATCATGAGGGCATTAAAGTATAAAAAGGGTATCATTATACATCAGAATGGCCAAAATTCAGAACACTGAAACCAAATGCTGATAAGGCTGTGAAACAACAAAATTATTGATGGATGTGCAGAACGATTCAGTCACTTTGGAAGTCAAGCTAGTGGTTTCTTACAAAATTATACATAGACTTACCATAAGATCGAACATTCAGATTTTTTGGTTTTATTATAATGAGTTAAAAACCATTCTCAAGTACTGCACACAGGTGTTTATAGAAACTTTATTGATAATTGTCATAATTGTCAAAACTTGGAAACAACTAAAATGCCCTTTTGTAGGTGAATAAATAAACTGTGATACGTCCAGACAATTGAATACTATTCAGTGCCAAGAAGAAACAAATTGCCAAGCCACAAAAGACACAGAGGAAACTTTAACTCACATAATTAAGAGAAAGAAGCCAAATTTAAAAGGCTACATACTGTATGACTCTAAATATATGACATCTTGGAAAAAGAAAACTGTGAAGACAATAAAAAGATCAGTGATTGCCAGGGTTAGGGGAGAGGGAGAGATAAATAGGAAGAACACATAGAATTTTTAGGTTAGTAAAAATACTCTATATAACACGATAATGTCTTATCCATTTGTCCAGCCACAAAATGTACAAATCCAAGAGTAATTCCTAATGTAAACTGTGGACTTTGGATGGTAATAATGTGCCGATATAGGTTCATCACTTGTAACAAATGCACCACTCTGTTGGGGGATGTTGAGAATGGGGGAAGTTGTGGATGTGTGGATCAGGGAGTATAAGAAATCTCTGAACTCCCCTGACTCAGTTTTGCTGTGACTCTAATTTCAGTTCAGTTCAGTCACTCAGTCATGTCTGACTCTTTGTGAACCCATGGACTGCAGCACTCCAGGCCTCCCTGTCCATCACCAACTCCCAGAGTTTTCCCAAACTCATGTCCATTGAGTCGGTGATGCCAACCAACCATCTCATCCTCTGTCATCCTCTTCTCCTCCTGCCCTCAATCTTTCCCAGCATCAGGATTTTTTCAAAAGAGTCAGCTCTTTGCATCAGGTGACCGTAGTATTGGAGTTTCAGCTTCAACAACAGTCCTTCCAATGAACACCCAGGACTGATCTCCTTTAAGATGGACTGGTTGGATCTCCTTGCAGTCCAAGGGACTCTCAAGAGTCTTCTCTAATACCACAATTCAAATGCATCTAATTCTTCGGTGCTCAGCCTTCTTCACAGTCCAACTCTCACATCCATATATGACCACTGAAAAGACCATAGCCTTTACTAGATGGACCTTTGTTGGCAAAGTAATATCTCTGCTTTTCAATATGCTATTTAGGTTGGTCATAACTTTTCTTCCAAAGAGTAAGCACCTTTTAATTTCATGGCTCCAGGTTAATGATTTCTAAATGCCTAGAATAAGAATAACCTTCTATTATAATACACTGTGTCCAGCTTCTATGAAGCTACTAACATACTAAAAGAAAGTATGGATTCTTTTTATATCTCTTATAGAACTCTTATGAAACAGTTGAACATTTTTTCTTTAGTCCTTGTGAGAAAGAAACATTTTCATATGCTCTAAAGCACAGCCTTCATATCAAATATAATCCTTTCCTATTGTAGAGAAAACTCACTTAGATTCTCCATTTGAAATGGTAATATCCTATTTAATAAAAGTGGAGACAGAACTTAATGTACATGAACTACTTAGTCCTCATGAACTCCTAAATATGTTGTGATTATCTACAAATGAAATTTCTCACCTAGTGATGATTATGAATTCATAAGGCAAATTGTCTCTCTAATGCCATGTTTCTCAACCTGGCACACTGGCGTCAAAGATAATCTTTTCACTAAGGCTATTTCTACTGTTGTCTTGCTGATCATCCTACATGCCAAGAGCAGAGATCAAAACTGAGCCCATATTATTTCACCATCTGCTTAGGAATCCAGCCAGACATTTCCCAGGACCAGTACTTTTTCTTATTAAAACTGACATCTACTCTTGATGTGGATTTGTCTATTCTGTTTGCAGTTGATCTGCAACTACAAACATTTGCAGGTTTAGGAGCTGTCCAATACAACAGCATGGAATACTGAATGAAATGGTTCCAGCTCAAAAGTGGCTTTCTGGTAAAAGAGATGGGACTATAGGTTTATGGTCACAGGGAGAACTTGTCCTCTCAGCTACTATATCACTGAAAACAGGTTGACTAACAGATGGTGGAATGTTCATTAAAAAAAAAAAAAAATAGCTTAAAGCACTTGGTCCACCTTCTGAAATTTCAGGTGCTGTCCTCTTTAGAGGTAATATTCACATTGTATCAACAACCTATATATGTACCTGCATCCAAATATATATTTACATGGGTTGAGCAAGCAAAGGGTACAAACATCATGTTATTTCCACACTTCTTGCAAAACATATGCACTCCATGCTGATAATTTAGGCTATACCAAATAGGAACTACTAGCTCCTGAATGAGGGCTTCTTTCACTTGTTGGGAGGGGGGCATGTTAAGAGTTCCACTGAATCTGAAGCTATATGACTATAACTATATATGACTATCATATAGTCATTTATTCATGCTAAAGAATTAAAGCAAAGAAAAGAGTTAAGATATGGATCGAGTTGTTCTAAGTAACCTAAAGAGCTAAGGTTGCTACAAGATAGAAATATGCAAAGAATAAATACGGAACTCAAGGGGTTAATCTCTTGATGTTCCTTGTGGAGCGATTACTACAAATAGACAGTGTAGCAATAACAGACTAAAAAGAATGAAGTAAATGATTCCCAGTCTCTTGAGGATAAAACCCAAGACACTCCATCAGGTAACCAAACTAGATTTGCTAAAGTCTTGACTAATTCTAAGGGAAATCTAGATTGGCTGATGAAGGGAAATAATGAAAATCAGTGACTTACTTGGACCTGTTGTATGAGAAAGAACTGGAGCAGGTTTTACCCTTTCCCTGTTTGTTTGTATTTTTTTTTTAAACCACTACCTTGAAGGTCCTTCTATGGATTAGGCCTTATGTAAGACAGAAAGAAAAAAAAATAATAATAAAAGAAGAGCTACTCCATGTTCAAGGTCAGGAGGGGCAGTCGTGAGGAGATAACCCTTCATCCAAGGTAAGGAGCAGTGGCTGTGCTTTGCTGGAGCAGCCATGAAGAGATACCCTATGTCCAAAGTAAGAGAAACCCAAGTAAGATGGTAGGTTTTGCAAGAGGGCATCAGAGGCCAGACACACTGAAACCATAATCACAGAAAACTAGCCAATCTGATCACATGGACCACAGCCTTGTCTAACTAAATGAAACTAAGCCATGCCCTGTGGGGCCAGCCAAGACAGATGGGTCATGGTGGAGAGGTCTGACAGAATGTGGTCCACTGGAGAAGGGAATGGCAAACCACTTCAGTATTCTTGCTTTGAGAACCCCATGAACAGTATGAAAAGGCAAAATGATAGGATACTGAAAGAGGAACTCCCCAGGTTGGTAGGTACCCAATATGCTACTGAGATCAGTGGAGAAATAACACCAGAAAGAATGAAGGGATGGAGCCAAAGTAAAAACAATACCCAGCTGTGGATGTGACTGATGATAGAAGCAAGGTCCAATGCTTTAAAGAGTAACATTGCATAAGAACCTGGAATGTTAGGTCCATGAATCAAAGCAAATTAGAAGTGGTCAAACAGGAGATGGCAAGATTTAACATCGACATTCTAGGAGTCAGTGAACTAAAATGGACTGGAATGGGTGAATTTAACTCAGATGACCATTATATCTACTACGGTGGGCAGGAATCCCTCAGAAGAAATGAAGTAGCCATCATGGTCAACAAGAGAGTCTGAAGTGCAGTACTTGGATGCAATCTCAAAAATGATAGAATGATCTCTGTTTGTTTCCAAGGCAAACCATTCAATATCACAGTAATCCAAGCCTATGCCCCAAACAGCAATGCTGAAGAAGCTGAAGTTGAATGGTTCTATGAAGACCTACAAGACCTTTTAGAACTAACACCCCAAAAAGATATCCTTTTCATTATAGGGGACTGGAGTGCAAAAGTAGGAAGTCAAGAAACACCTGAAATAACAGGCAAATTTGGCTTTGGAATACAGAATAAAGCAAGGCAAAGGCTAACAGAGTTTTGCCAGAGAATGCACTGGTCATAGCAAACACCTTCTTCCAACAACACAAGAGAAGACTCTACACATGGACATCACCAAATGGTCAACACCGAAATCAGATTGATTATATTCTTTGCAGCCAGAGATAGAGAAGCTCTATATAGTCAGCAAAAACAAGATCGGGAGCTGACTGTGGCTCAGATCTTTATTGCCAAATTTAAACTTAAATTGAAGAAAGTAGGAAAAACCATTAGACCATTCAGGTATGACCTAAATCAAATCCCTTATGATTATACAGTGGAAGTGAGAAATAGATTTAAGGGACTAGATCTGATAGACAGAGTGCCTGATCAATTTTGGACAGAGGTTCATGACATTGTACAGGAGACAGGGATCAAGACCATCCCCATGAAAAAGAAATGCAAAAAAGCAAAGTGGCTGTCTGAGGAGGCTTTACAAAAAGCTGTGAAAAGAAGTGAAAGGCAAAGGAGAAAAGGAAAGATATAAGCATCTGAATGCAGAGTTCCAAAGAATAGCAAGGAGAGATAAGAAAGACTTCCTCAGCGATCAATGCAAAGAAATAGAGGAAAACAAAGAATGGGAAAGACTAGAGATCTCTTCAAGAAAATTAGAGATACCAAGGGAACATTTCATGCAAAGATGGGCTTGATAAAGGACAGAAATGGTATGTAAATAACAGAAGCAGAAGATATTAAGAAGAGGTGGCAAGAATACACAGAAGAACTATATAAAAAAGATTTTCATGACCCAGATAATCACGATGGTGTGATCACTCACCTAGAGCCAGACATCCTGGAATGTGAAGTCAAGTGGGCCTCAGAAAGCATCACTATGAACAAAGCTAGAGGAGGTGGTGGAATTACAGTTGAGCTATTTCAAATCTTGAAAGATGATGCTGTGAAATTGCTGCATTCCATATGCCAGCAAATTTGGAAAACTCAGCAGTGGCCACAGGACTGGAAAAGGTCAGTTTTGATTCCAATCCCAAAGAAAGGCAATGCCAAAGAATGCTCAATCTACCACAAAATTGCACTCATCTAACACACTAGTAAAGTAATACTCAAAATTCTCCAAGCCAGCCTTCAGCAATATGTGAAGTGTGAAATTCCAGATGTTCAAGCTGGTTTTTGAAAAGGCAGAGGAACCAGAGATCAAACTGCCAACATCCACCGGATCATTGAAAAAGCAAGAGAGTTCCAGAAAAACTTGCATTTCTGCTTCATTGACTATGCCAAAGCCTTTGACTTTGTGGATCACAATAAACTGTGGAAAATTCTGAAAGAGATGGAATACCAAACCTGGTTCTTGAGAAACCTGTATGCAGGTCAGGAAGCAAAAATTAGAACTGGACATGGAGCAACCGACACTCCAAATAGGAAAAGGAGTATGTCGAGGGTGTATATTGTCACCCTGCTTATTTAACTTATATGCAGAGTACATCATGAGAAACGTTGGGCTGGAAAAAACACAAGCTGGAATGAAGATTGCTGGGAAAAATATCAATAACCTCAGATATGTACACGGCACCACCCTTATGGCAGAAAGTGAAGAGGAATCAAAAAGCGTCTTGATGAAAGTGAAAGAAGAGAGTGAAAAAGTTGGCTTAAAGTTCAACATTCAGAAAACGAAGATTATGGCATATGGTCCCATCACTTCATGGCAAATAGATGGAGAAACAGTGTCAGACTTTATTTTGGGGGACTCCAAAATTACAGCAGATGGTGCTTGCAGCCATGAAATTAAAAGACACTTACTCCTTGGAAGGAAAGTTATGACCAACCTAATAGCATATTGAAAAGCAGAGATTACTTTGCCAACAAATTTCCATCTAGTCAAGGCTATGGTTTTTCCAGTGGTCATATACGGATGTGAGAGTTGGACTGTGAAGAAAGCTCAACGCCAAAGAATTGACGCTTTTGAACTGTGGTGTTGGAGAAGACTCTTGAGAGTCCCTTGGACTTCAAGGAGATCCAACCAGTCCATTCTGAAGGAGATCAGTCCTGGGTGTTCACTGGAAGGACTGATGCTAAAGCTGAAACTTCAATACTTTGGCCACTTTATGAGAAGAGTTGACTCATTGGAAAAGACCCTGATGCTGGGAGGGACTGGGCGCAGGAGGAGAAGGGGACGACAGAGGATGAGATGGCTGGGTGGCATCACAGACTTGATGGACATGAGTTTGAGTGAACTCCGAGAGTTGGTGATGGACAGGGAGGCCTGGCATGCTGCGATTCATGGGATCAGAAAGAGTCGGACACGAGTGAGTGATTGAAGTGAACTGAACTGAACTGAAGATAGAAATATCTAAATGGGACAACATATACACTACAGGATAATATCTGTATCATGTCTTATTTCATAACCTCTTCTCCATGTTATTGTGTCAAATTAATGAGTTGCAAAGTTGATAGTTTCAATTTTCCTACAGCTGATCTATGAATTGAATATTGTCAAAATAGAAATCCAAATAGGTTACTGTGTTTTAAATTGAAAGGCAATTACCAAATTTATCAAAATGCTAACATTTGTTGGATTATAGAGAAAGCAAAGAAATTCCAGAGAAGTATCTGCTTCTGCTTCATTGACTATGCTAAAGTCTTTGTGTGGATCACAACAAAGTGTGGAAAATGTTTAAACAGATGGGAATACCAGGCCACCTTACCTGTCTCCAAAGATACCTGTATACCTATCATGAGGAAACAGTTAGAACTGGCCTTAGAACAACCTAGTTGGGGCAATATATGTCAAGGCTCTATATTGTCACCCTGCTTATTAAACTTCTATGCAGAGTCTATCATTTAAAATGCCAGGCTGGATGACTTACAAGCTGGAATCAAGATTGCCAGGAGAAATATCAGCAACCTCAGATAAGCAGATGGTATCGTTCTATTGGCAGAAAGCAAAGATGAACTAAAAAGCCTCTTGATAAAGGTAAAAGATAAAAACACTGGCTTAAAACTCAACATTTGGAAAACTAAAATAATGGCATCCTGTCCCATCACTTCATGCAAATAGAAGGGGGAAAAGTGGAAACAGTGACAGATTTTATTTTCTTGGGCTCAAAGTACCACAGATGGTTGCTGCAGCCATGAAAGTAAAAGATACTTGCTGCTTGGAAGGAGAGCTGACAAACCTAGACGGCATATTAAAAAGCAGAGACATCACTTTGCCAACAAAGGTCCTTATAGTCAAAGCTACAGTTTTTTCCACTGGTCATGTATGGATGTGAGCGTTGGACTAGAAAAAAGGCTGAGTGGTGGAGAATTGATGCTTTTGAACTATGGTGTTGGAGAAGACTCTTGAGAGTCCCTTGGACTGCAAGGAGATCCAACCAGTCCATTCTGAAGGAGATCGGCCCTGGGATTTCTTTGGAAGGAATGATGCTAAAGCTGAAACTCCAGTATTTTGGTCACCTCATGAGAACAGTTGACTCACTGGAAAAGACTCTGATGCTGGGAGGGATTGGGGGCAGGAGGAAAAGGGGAAGACAGAGGATGAGATAGCTGGATGACATCATTTCACGATGATGAGTTTGAGTGAGTGAATTTGAGTGAACTCCGGGATTTGGTGATGGACAGGGAGGCCTGGCGTGCTGTGATTCATGAGTTCACAAAGAGTTGGACGCTACTGAGAGACTGAACTGAACTGATGACAAATTAAAGGGCAACATCACATGTTGTCTTGACAGCTTGTGAAACCAAGAGCATGTTGAATAGACTCACTGCAAGTTACACTTCCTACTCTACTCCCTTGGGAAAGGTCCCCCAGCCAAAAAAACCTTCCTTATCGAGGGGACCAGGCACAGTTCCTGTTTATACTTGAGTAGGAGTTTCAGTTTCCTGTCAGTTCACATTTTTCAAATAAGCTAATGATGTCTTCCAGGGGAGCTAGAGGTCAGCCAACCTTTTTTTTTTTTTTTTTTTTTTTTAATTTTTTATTTTTACTTTATTTTACTTTACAGTACTGTATTGGTTTTGCCATACATTGACATGAAACCACCACGGGTGTACATGTGTTCCCAAACATGAACCCCCCTCCCACCTCCCTCCCCAACAACATCAACCTCTTGATATTGCTAAATCTGCAACCCATGGTCCCTGGTTGCTCACTTTGCACCTGAGTAAAACTTCTAGGTAAAATCATGTGACACGTGCTCCTTCCTCATTTCATGAGTGTATGGGACTAATAAGCTTCTGTCATCTCATGAGTCCATTTTACAATGTCCTAGGTTCATCCACCTTGATAACTCTCAACAATAATCCTTCCCTCACCAAGGAAACGAACAGAAGCTGATTAAAACAATAGTAGATCTCAATGTGAATGATGATATTTAAAGCTTGATCATTTGCAAGAATCCAAATCTCCATCCACATCAGAAAGCATAAATAATATTTTGTATATGCAACCAGTGAAATAATATGAATTAAAAGAAAAAATTAAATACATTATATGCAAGAACATAGATGAAGTTCAGAAACAAAATATTGAGGCCAAAAAAAGACAGAAGTTTGCATATAGCAATATGATTCCATTTATGTAAGTTTCAAGAAGAGACTAACCTGCATCCCTATATGGTTATTCTAATGTGCAGAGTTGGGGGTTGTCTTTTGGGGAATGACTTCCAGATGCTCTAATTCCCAATTACATGGGTATTTTGATTATGAAAAAAAATCATCTAGCTGTATCTTTTTGCTGTTTTTCTTTTCTCTATATACAATATATCAAATAAGACTTTCCTCCTACATTATTTGAATCTTGAAACTTTAAGCAAAATATTTCAGAGTTAGTATCTTAAGTGCTGGCTTAAGTTAAACAGTCAATACAGAGTAAGTTAAATACTGGATATTTTTAAAGCCTATATTGAAACCTCATTTAACAGTAAGTAAAAACATACCTAAAGATATTTATTAATTCTCTGTAAATTGTAAATCCTTTTAAAGAGAGCAATGTGAACAGCTGACTCATTAGGAAAGACCCTGATGCTGGGAAAGATTGAAGGCAGAAGGAGAAGATGGTGACAGGGAAAGATGGTTGGATGACATCACGGATTCATTGGACATGAACTTGGGCAAACTCTGGGAGATGGTGAGGGACAGAGAAGCTTGGCATGCTGCAGTCCATGGGGTCACAAAGAGTCGGACATGACTTGGAAACTGAACAACAAAAAATGATAGCAAGAAGAGAAAGAGAGAGATTTTCTTATTTTATAAATGATAAAATTAAGGCTTAGATAATTGTCCCATAAAAATTGTTTGAAGACACAATTTTATCCCAGGGGCATTCCATTCTTTCTCAGTATAATATAGTTTCCATTTACAAGTGGACTTAAATTATTTCTCATGAGAGAAAAAAAGTGGGTTTAATTATCCATACATTGGATATATTCATTCTTTTATTTCTCACTCAGTTTTATATTTCAGTTTTTGTCCATGTTCTCATTAAATACAAAAATGCTTACCTTATCAGTATTTGTCTTCTTTTAGAACATTTTTGCAAGAAATATGCATATATATTTATACAAATGCAGAAACATTTCATGGTTTAAATGATAAGATACAAGAGGAAATTATATGCATGTTGGAAATTAGTAATTTATTTTTAAGGATTTCTGGGTGTAATTATTTCCAAGTTGTTATGAATAAAATAAAGTATATTTAGTTACAAGTATTTAGACCATAATTGGTAGGGCTCATTAATTTAAATAGCTGTTTTGTGTGTATTGGTTTATTCCTCTCTAAAACATATAGAGCCTAGAATTAAATAGGCATGGAAAAAATTATTTTCTTCCCCTAAGGTTTTCTTTCCTGTTACCAACAGCAATCACTTTCACAGAATGAGAATGGAATTGAGGAACTGAGAAGGCAAATAGTCCATAAGTGCATTTAACTATCAGAATCGAGCAATCATGACATATTTAACATTTGTAATATTTCCTTTTTCAGCAGGGGTTTGTGATTGCTGAGCAAGTCTGTACTGATATTTTACTGTCATCAAAATTATCCTTTATTTCATTATCAATAGGAAAAATAAGGAGAAAAATTGTCAAAAACTGTGACTACTATCTTTCCTCCAACTGCCAGACTATCAACTAATAAATATTTTCTTCCCTGCCTATACTAGTATATGCAGCAAGCAATTAATTCACCCATCTTGAACTAACAGTTCACCGATCTCACTAAGTTGCATGGTCTTTCATAGCTTTAGGCCTCTCTTCTGCTTACTCAGGTCAGATTCCATCCCTTTCTTGCCTGTGCTCTCCATGACAATGCACCAACGCAGGCTCCAAAGGCTGCTCTGTCAACTCTGCATCTGTAGCACATAGCTGAGTTGGGACTAGGCAAAAAAACAAAAAAGCGAAAAAACTACAACATGCAACTCTGATGACCATGATGACTTGAATTCACAATCACTAACTTTAACATTCTGTCTAATATCCTGATTTAAGTTCCTTCATCCTCTCATATTCCCACATATTTTTATTTTCTTTTGGCTGAACTGCTTGGCATGTGGGATCTTAGTTCCCTGTTGTGTGGTTGTCGTTTTAGTTGCTAAGTCACGTCCCACTGTTTGCAACCCCATGGACTATAGCCCACCAGGCTCCTCTGTCCATGGAATTCTCCAGGTAAGAATACTGAAGTGGGTTGCAGTTTCCTACTCCAAGTGATCTTCCCGACTCAGGGATCAAACCTGCATCTCCTCCTTGGTAGGCGGATTCTTTATCACTGAGCCACCAGGGGAGCCCCTTAGTTCCCTGACCAGGGATCAAACCTGCAGCCCCTGCATTGGAAGAAAAGAGCCTTAGACAATGGACCACCAGGGAAGTCCCTGTGCTCCTATATTTTCAGAAAACTCTTTCACATCTTCTCAAATCACCAGCATCCTCTAAGTTGATTATGTCACTTCCTATTTTAGCTGAAGGAAGAGAAGGAAGCAAAACAGAACATGCACATGCATTCAGCATTAGCTATACCCACCTACCTCCATCTGCCCCTACATGCTTCACATTTCCTCTGAGATCCCTTAGCTATACCGATAATCACTTTCATGAACTTCCTTAATTTACTGGATGAAGTGTGCATGCACGAAAATAAGTAGACTAAATATAAATATAGTGTTAGTCGATCAGTCGTGGCCGACTCTTTGTGACCCCATGGACTGCAGCCCACCAGGCTCCTCTGTCCATGAGATTTCCCAGTCAAGGATACATAAGTATATAAATAAGTATATTAAGTGGTAATCCTTTTTGCCTACTGGGTGACATACTTCCCACAATTGTGCCCTCTCTCCTGCATCATCAGTATTTTTCTTTCTGCTAGATAATTCACAGCTGCTTCATGTGCTATAATATCCTTCATGATGAAAATGTTCTCTCTAGTTACATTTAATCTCAGATACTGCTTCCATCTTTTCAGATAACATTTTGAGCAAAATATTTCCCTCAGACTACATAAACTTCATGTCTTCAATCCTTCTCCCAGTCTCCTTAGAAACCACTTGAACAGATGTTTTCTTGGCCACTCTAGGGACAAAGGCTTTATTATTATTATTTTTTTTTTTTAGGGACAAAGGCTTTATAATGATCTCCACATTGCTAAAACCAATGGTTAATTGTTAAATTCCATCATATTTAAATTGTCAGTAGCACACAGACTGCTTCATCATTTCCTCCATTTTAACACATTTCTTTATTTTAACTTTTAAGATAACATCCACTCTACATTACTGGTAATTCCTTTCTAGTCTTCATTTCTATTTTCTCATTATCTTTCTGACTTTTAAATAATAACATGCCATAGACTTACACCTTAGAATCTTTATTTTTATCCACTTGCACTCACTAAGTTATTTATTGCAAATCTTGTATATTTAAATACTCAGTCCTGAAAGATTCTGATTTTTAATCTCCAACCAGTCAAATGCTCTACCCAAAGCTCTATGCTCTTTGTGACATACGTACGTGAATTTTTGACAGATTCAGCTGCAATTGAACCTTACTAATCAAATTTCTGATTCTCTCTCCTACTTACTCTGATCTTTGATGTATAAATATCTTGTCTTTCCAGTTGCCCAAATATATTGATTATACATGGTCTAGGATATATTGAAGAAAAAAATAACCTGCAGAATTTTGCTGAATTAATTGTTTTCTCTCTCATACTACTTCAGCTTTAGGGTAGGCTTGGAGCTCTGCCCCATGCTGTTCTCACTTCAGAATTCAGACTGAGGAAGTAACCAATTTTTGCGACACTTCCAGTTTTGGCAGAGTCAAAAAGGGTATTTGGTTAATCATATAAAGGATGGGAGAGATTTAGGGATGCCTGTAAAATGTATCAATTGTCATATTTCAGTAGCCAAAGACCATCATGTGACCATATCCAAAGGCAAACAAGCAGAATTCATTCTTCTCATATATCAAACAGAGGAAAGATATTCTATTAGTTCAAGGACAATCTGGAATATTTGATGAACTATGTTAATGACTACACTATCAAACCTAAAATAGTAAAACTCCCACTGACCCCTTTCTTTCTCTTTCACATCACAACCACATTTTGTTTCCAGTCCTCTGGTAGCTTCCTGTTCTCTACTTCAAAAATATATCTAGAATATAGGCCGTATTATTTCCTCTACTGCCTCATCCCAGTTTAAGTTGCCATCACCATTCATCACTATGACTATAATAGCCTCATCACTGGTCTTCCTCCTGCCTTTCCTCGTCTATAATTTGTTCTTCATACAGCAATGTCCTGATACTGTACCATTTATCTGATCACTTCACTCCTTTGCTCAAGCACTTTAATAGTTCACCTAATCCAGAGTGAAATGCTTTGGGGTCCATGAGCTCTATAATGTCAGGATTCTTGCTACTATTCTGATTTCATTTAAACATAATTTCTACCTCCTTCATTCTGCATTGATGCACTAGCTCCTTACTATAGTGTGAAGTTAGAAAGTGTGTTTTTTCCTCAGGACCTTTGTACTTGTTGTTCTCTCTCTACAGAGGATGATTTTTTCTAGGATATCTGCATAATTCATTATCTTTTATCCTTTAGACAGTCTTTATTCATACGCCACATTTTCTTTCTTTCTTAGGTTATTATTTTTTTTATTTTTTATTTTTTTGGCTGCATCATGTGGCATGTGAGACCTTAATTCCCTGACCAGGGATTAAACCTATGTCCCCTGTCTTGGAAGCATGGAATCTTAACCATTGGACCACCAGAGAAGTCCCATATACCACACTTTCCAAGAGATCTTTCTTAAAAAGTTTATATAAACAAAACATTCTTGTCTTGCAATGTTGTCTTCCTTACCCTTATCCATAACAGTACCAAGGGATATATATTGATTTATTTGTGTATTTCTTGTCTTCATTGTTTAATGTATTACTTTCATGTGGCAAGTTTTTCTTATTCATGAATACATCCAAAGCTTCTAGGGTATTGTCCATATAGAAAAGATACTCATAGTGTTAGAACTATTAATTGAGGAGAAAAATAGATACATACTTATTAATACATAAAAATATTTAAACTTTATATTCTATATATTGTGCTAGGCACATGTGTGGAATAAAATGTGATACAAATTTTCACCTCAGCTTGCTTGTCTGAAGAGACTGAACGTACAGAGAACAATTGTAAAATCTGGGAGTTTTAAAACCTATAGCTGTGAAACGATAAAAGATGTGTCTACTTCTTGACAATGGCAAATAAACAGAAGTAATGTGAACCCCTTCAAGGAGTCTATACCCCCTCCATTCTCCTAGCTGGGTATACACAATGCAAAGGGATCATCCTAATGATTGAATGGAACCTGGGTCTCTGAATAACCAGAGAGATTAAAGTTGCAATTTTTCCAAGAATATCAGTTTTTAACTCTTTTGTGAGAGGGAAATCATTTTATTTCAAATGGAGTCATTTTACATATTGCGTGTGAATTCTAGCTTCTTCAGTTGTGTCCAACTCTTTGTGAACCCCAAGACTGTAGCCCACCAGGCTCCTTTGTCCCTGAGATTTTCCAGCTAAGAATACTGGAGTGGATTGCCCCTTCTTCCAGGGGATCGTCCCAACTCAGGGATCAAAACCACATCTCCTGAGGCTCCTGCATAGCAGGCAGATTCTTTACCACTGAGCCACCAGGGAAGCCCTTTACATCTTGTACAAGTATCATATTATAGCCTTATATCAAAAGGCTACATTTTGTTCCACAGAATTAAATTTATTGAGAAGCTTAGAAGAAAGATTAAATTTATGAAAGTGGAGTAAAGAATGATGAGCTCACTTTTTTTGACTTGGTGATTTGAAGGCATGAGAGATATTCAAGAATATATTGTTCGGAGCTCAAAAGAGAGGCCTGGGATAGACAGTTTTTACTATCATCAAATATAAATGAGTTAAAATTGATAGTGGGTAGTAAGGCACTGAGTAAATGGTGAAGAGTAGGTTATGAGTGGAATCATGAGAAATGCCAACTATTAATGAGCAGGCAAAAGGATATGGCAACACACTCCAATATTTTTGCTTGGAAAATCCCATGGACAGAGGAGCTTGGTAGACTATAGTCCATAGAGTTGCAAAGACTCGGACACAACTGAGCATGCACATTCTCGTTCAGAGGAAGATGAACCTGCAGAAGACTTGCTCACATGTTATGTGTTATATTCCAATCAGGCTGCAAGGAAGGGTAATCACATCCACATTAGAGCTAGTGGAGCAGACATTCTGTCCTTCCAAACTACTCAGACTAATTTATCTGGTATAGAGAATTGTTTGAATTTCCTAAGACCTGAGGACTCAACAAGCAGGTTTTTGCCTCAGAACTTCACAAATGTGCATAGAAAAAGGTTTATGTAGGAACATTTAATTAAACTGTTGAATACTCCAATTATAGCTTATATTTACTTTTTTTTTTTAAAAAAAAAAAGCTCTAAAATATACCTGTTAACTGTGTCAATTGTTATTTTATTCCCTATACTCCAAATATTGACTTATTGTTCTACAGTCTAGCCTAAACCACTCATGCATTGGTTCAGCTCCAATAACACAAACTATATTTTAAAATTTACTCATTGGAATCCAATGCTACATTATAATTCCACTAAATACAGTGATTTCACCTTTATTCATCCCTGACTTCAAATTCACAGTTCTTAGAATACATTTAGATACATAAATATATTCATTCATTTTAATGTAACAGCATTAACCTGCGTTTGGCTACTGTTTTGGATAAAGGCATTTGTGGACAGTTGTGCTCTTTAGTTTAGTTATTTTTAATATTAACTTATGCACCCATCCTAAGTGTTCCTCACTCTTAAATACCTGTCGAGTGTTTGTTATGTATATGGATACTGATACACTTTTGTAGTGAATCTTTTGTCAAAATTGTTCTAGGTCCTGCTCTCCCTTTATTGTTTTCCCCCCTCATTTTAATTGGTAGCTTACAGGCGGCACTTGAATGTCTTGTAGCCATTTTAACCTCCCAAAGAAAATTATTTATAAATGTATCAAAGTTCTTTCTCCCTTAAGTATACAGACTATGAGTGTTTCTACTTGTAAAACAATGCAACATTACAAGGCAATGGGATGGGGGAGGGGTAAACTTGGAAATTAAGATTGACATATACACAGTGTTACATATAAAAGAGATAACTAATGAGGGCAAGCTGAATTCAGAAAAGGCAGAGGAACCAGAGATCAAATTACCAACATATACTGGATCATAGAAAAAGCAAGAGAATTCCAGAAAAACATATGCTTCACTGACTATGCTAAAGTCTTTGACTGTATGGATCACAACAAACTGGAAAATTATTGAAGAGATATCAGACCGCCTTACCTGCCTTCTGAGAGCAGCAGTATGCAAGTCAAGGAGCAACAATTTGAATCAGATGTGGAACAACAGACTGATTTAAAATTGGGAAAGGAGTATAACAAGGCTGTATGTTGTAGCTCTGTTTATTTAACTTCTACACAGAGTACAACTGAAGGACCTAAGCTACTCCATTTTGTTAACAGAAAAACTCCATTTTATAAGGATCCAGGAAAAAGAGCCTTTGAAAATCCAAGAGCCTTTGGAAATCCCCTGACCTCACCCCACCACCCTCGAGCCAATCGGACCCCAGACCAAAATCTCCTGACTTAACATAGTCTACCTAGGTAATGGGAACCAATCAGAACCCATGGCCAGCCTGGGAAATGGGAACCAATCAGAACCTGGCACCAGCCTGGGAAAATAAGAACCAATCAGAAACCAACACCTAACCCTTCCACAGAAAGAAACCAATTAGGTGTCTCCCAACTCAGAAACTCCCGTTTTTCAAATTTCTCAGGCTAGAATACCCTATATAAGCAATGTAACCCAGAATTCGGGGCTCCTCCCTATAGCCACTGCCTCGGTATCAGTGGGAGCTCCAGCTCGAGCTTGGTAATAAAAACTCTCTTGCTTTTGCATTCGATATCGGCTTTCTGGTGGTCACTGGGAGATTTCATGACTTGGGCACAACACAACATGCAAAATGCATATCCAATATGCTACTGGTGAAGAGTGTGTGCTGTGCTAAGACGTTTCAGTTATGTCAACTCTTTGGGACACTATGGTCTATAGGCCACCAGGCTTCTCTGTCTGTGGATTTCTCCAGGCAAGAATATTGGAGTGGCTTGTCATGCCCTTCTCCAGGGGATCTTCCCAACCCAGGGATCAAACTGCGTCTCTTGTGTCTCCTTCACTGACAGGTAAATTCTTTACGACTAGCACCACCTGGGGAAGCCCTCTATATGTCCTTTAGAGGGCTTAATATTATTGATGAAATGAGTAGCAATATATGCCACAATAATTATTCTCCTTTTATATGCAAATGACTCTGACTCTGGCCAGCTTTCCCAGAAAAGGAAATAAAATGAATGACAAAGAGGTGACTATTGGTATCAAAGGAAAATGAAAGTGAAAGTGAAGCTGTGTCCAACTCTTTGCGACGCCATGGACTGTAGCCCACCAGGCTCCTCTGTCCATGGGATTCTCCAGGCAAGAATACTGGAGTGGGTTTCCATTTCCTTCTCCAGGGCATCCTCCTGACCCAGGGATCAAACCCAGGTCTCCTGCTTAAGGCTAGAAAGAAAGAAAGAAAGGTACAGGAGTCATCAGCAGCCACATGCATTTAGATTATGCACATTATATAACAGCATCAATGATCCTCAGACTCTATCTCCACTCACTCTGCACTCCAAATTCTAACATGAGAGCATCTAATTGGCCTATAACCAGAGAGGTAACTAAGTTAACGTCATGGTCACTGGATGCCCATCCTCATATATTGGAATTCATTGTCAGAGTTAATGAGTATGTTAAAATATCAGAAATAAAATAACTTTAGAATGTATTCCATTACAGTCTGAAGAAAGACACCAATTTTTTTTTTTCAAAAATTTGGTTAACTCCCTAAAAATTTTCTAGTTAAGCTGCATAAAATCATTTGTGTGCAATTGATATGTAGGAAGTTCTCATATCAACATCACTGAGATAAAGATATAATTGAAAAAGAACATGTATAAATACATAGGTATGTGTATGTCAGTCACTCAGTCATGTCTGACTCTTTGTGATCCCATGGACTATAGCCCACCAGGCTCCTCTGTCCATGGGATTCTCCAGGCAAGAATATTGGAGTAGGTTGCCATTCCCTTCTCCAGGGGATCTTCCTGATCCTCAGATTGAACCCAGGTCTATTGCATTGCAGGCAGATTCTTTACCAACTGAGCTACCAGGGAAATCCATGGAAACAAGATATGACCTTTAATCAACAATAAAGCCAAAGGGAGAGGCTATAACCATGTTAGTACTACATTTTGCTCCCATGATATCCCTGCCCCTTATCACAGCGTGGAAAGGGCTGGTGTTTTTATTGTGCATTATTATGTACATTAGAAGATTTACTTCCCAATAGTGGCAGTTTCTCCGCTGAACTCTGCCCCAAATCTTGCTTGAACTCGGCATTGCTCTAGGATGCAACAAGCCAGGGTACCAGGATACGTGTGACTACTCTGTCTTCAGTGAGTTTTCAACTACATTGAGGGAGTTCCTTGGTAACAGTCACATTAATTTGCATGGTAGATCCATTAATATTAATGCCAGGCACCTTCAGTTCAATTTAGTCACTCAGTCACATTTGACTCTTTGTGACTCTATGGATTGCAGCACGCCAGGACTCCTTGTCAATCACCAACTCCCAGAGTGTACCTAAACTCATGTCCATTGAGTCGGTGATGCCATCCAACCATATAATCCTCTGTTGTCCCCTTCTCAGCCTGCCCTCAATCTTTCCCGGCATCAGAGTCTTTTCCAGTGAGTCAGCTCTTTGCATCAGGTGGCCAAAGTATTGGAGTTTCAGCTTCAACAACAGTCCTTCCAATGAACACTCAGGACTGATCTCCTTTACGATGGAATGGTTGGATCTCCATGCAGTCCAAGGGACTCTCAAGATTCTTCTCCATCACCACAGTTCAAAAGCATCAATTCCTCTACACTCAGCTTTCTTTATAGTCCAACTCTCACATCCATACATGACCACTGGAAAAATCATAGCCTTGACTAGACGGACCTTCATTGGCAAAGTAATGTCTCTGCTTTTTAATATGCTTTCTAGGTTAGTCGTAACTTTTCTTCCAAAGACTAAGTGTCTGTTAATTTCTATGTTTTCTAGGTTAGTCATAACTTTTCTTCCAAGTAGTAACCATCTTTTTATTTCATGGCTGCAGTCACCATCTGCAGTGATTTTGGATCCCCCCAAAATAAAGCCTGCCACTGTTTTCACTATTTCCCTATCTATTTGTTATGAAGTGATGGGACCAGATGCCATGATCTTCGTTTTCTGAATGTTGAGCTGTAAGCCAACTTTTTCACTCTCCTCTTTCACTTTCATCAAGAGTCTCTTCAGTTCTTCTTCACTTTCTGCCATAAGGATGGTGTCATTTGCATATCTGAGGTTATTGATATTTCTCCCAGAAATCTTGATTCCAGCTTGTGCTTCATCCAGCCCAGTGCTTCTCATGGTATACTCTGCATATAAGTTAAATAAGCACGGTGACAATATCCAGCCTTGACAGGCTACGTTTCCTATTTAGAACCAGTCTGTTGTTCCATGTCCAGTCTACTTTTGTTTTATTGACTATGCCAAAGCCTTTGACTGTGTGGATCACAATAAACTGTGGAACATTCTTAAAGAGATGGGAATACCAGACCACCTAACCTGCCTCCTGAGGAATCTGTATGCAGGTTAAGAAGCAACAGTTAGAACTGGACATGGAACAATAGACTGTTTCCAAATCTGGAAATGAGTATGTCAAGGCTGTATATTGTCACCTTGCTTATTTAACTTACAGAAAAGTGAAGAAGAACTAAAAATCCTCTTGATGAAAATGAAAGAGGAAAGTGAAAGAGTTGGCTTAAAATTCAACATTCGGAAAACTAAAATCATGGAATCTGGTCCCATCACTTCATGGCAAATAGATAGGAGACAGTGGCAGACTTTTTTGGGAGGGCTCCAAAATCACTGCCGATGGTGACTACAGCCATAAAATTAAAAGATGCTTGCTCCTTGGATGAAAAGTTATGATCAACCTAGACAGCATATTAAAATTACTTTACCAACAAATGTTCGTCTAGTCAAAGCTATGGTTTTTCCAGTAGTGATGTATGGATGTGAGATTTGGACTATAAAGAAAGCTGAGTGCAGAAGAGTTGATGCTTTTGAACTGCAGTGTTGGAGAAGACTCTTGAGCGTCCCTTGGACTGCAAGGAGATCCAACCAGTCCATCCTAAAGGAAATCAGTCCTGAATATTCATTGGAAGGACTGCTGCTCAAGCTGAAACTCCAATATTTTGGCCACCTGTTGTGAAGAACTGACTCATTTGGAAAAACCCTGATGCTGGGAAAGTTAGAAGGCAGGAGGAAAAGGGATGACAGAGGATGAGATGGCTGGATGGCATCACTGACTCAATTGGTGTGCTGCAGTCCATGGCATCGCAAAGAGTCAGACACGACTGAACGACTGAAATGAACTGAACTGAAGAAATAAACTTACATAAACAGTATAACTGAAGAAAAGCATACAAATTGATATTTTGCTTGACACAAGACACCTCATAAGGAATGAAGATCGAATGAAAATATGAAACTTATGTATTTTTATAATATTTTGAACAAAGAGAGATTATGCAAAAGGAGAAAACTATGTCAGGATTCTATAAGAAGATAAGTATTATTTAACAACATCTGCTTGTATACAGTCCCTATGGTCTCAGTTTGTCATCCTTGCCTATAAGATTTCTACTTTCCTTTTGGAACAGGGAAGACACCTTTCATACAGAAATTCTATCGCCTGCCTTCAGGAAAATAAAGGAGGGTCCAGATGCCCTTCTTGCATCAGCTACTTCTCAAATGCCCTTTAATCAAAATAATCAGTATGCCAAAAGGCATGCAATAAGTCCCCTACATACAAACCATCAAGTTGTGAGCTTTCAAAGTGAATATGCATCTGGTCCCAGCAAGGAACTAAAATTTCTGCCACCAGCGTCAGGCATGAGTGAAATCGCAGATGTCCTTCCATCTCCTGTTGTTGATGATCCTTCAGTTCTACCATCCCCCACCTCCTCTACCTGCTTCAGTCAATAACTCTTCTTGCCTGTTCACTCGATGCCTGCCTGTACTGTACTGTAAGTTTTAAAATGTTTTATTTTTGTGTTTGCTTTTGATGTATTATTTGTGTGAAAACTACTATAAACCTATTACAGTACACTACTATATAGCTGATGCTATTTGTTGGCTAACTTTGTTGGACTTAGGAACAGATTGGATTTAGGAACATGCTCTCAGAACAGAACTGGTTCATACGTAGGGGATTTACTGTAGTTAGTGGTGACATGACCTGAACTCCTTCATTATATTTGGATCTAGAAAACAATAGCACTGAGCTGAGGAAATGACTAACAGGGTTAGCACAGGGACACAGGACCTGTTTCTCCTCAAAGATGGTGATGCTAGAATGCATAGCTGAGTTGCATCTTGATTTTCTGTCAGCAGGATATGAGGTAGGAGGACCTCATCTTTGTTGCTTTCCTGTCTTCTTTTACATGGTAGTATGATATTTTATCAGGAACTGAGCTTTCTCTCCTCTCTGAGAACCTTGCTTTAGGTGATTAGCTGTTAATCTCCACTGATAATATTAAGTCCTGTCTCCCTAAGGAGACAATTATTATTATTTTTCTTTACTTGAATAAAAATCTCCTCAAGGTATGTATCTTCAGAAAATAAATATATAGCTGGGTAGTTCACATGTTGAGGGAGCCTATTAGAGTAGATTTTTATCATGCCTGTCAGAGAACACCTGAAAATTTACTCAGAATACTTCCTTATCTAAGGGTGAAATTATGTTCCTCTTTGTTTAGGGTTGAAGTAAGACGTGAAAGTCCTTACATTTAGAATACCCACTCACCCCACCCTCCACCCTGCCCTCAAACAAAAAAGCAAGTAGCAATGTCAAGCAAAATATCTTATTAGGTATAAAGACCTTTAAAGCCCCATTAATCATACTTTCTCAGAAATACATTTCTTAAACCTCATTATAAATATGAAATGAAATAAAAATCAGATAGAATAAAAGGTACCTCCATGCCAATGGCAGCCTCCAAGTGCTACTCTAGAATTCTCTGTTAGGCAGATGTAGTAGCACTGAGCCTTCAGATCTAAGTTCCTCCTAAATTATTCACCAATGCTTGGAACATTTGTATTTCCTTGAGGATGAAATAAATCTGTGCTTGCAGATATTTACTCCTTAAAATTTTGAAATTGTTGGGACTTCACTGGTGATCCTTCAGTATATTTTGCAAAGTAAGACTTTGCATTCCCAATGCAAGGGGCCCATTTTAATACCCAATCCAGAAGCTGGATCCCACATGTGGCAACTAAGATTCCATACGCTGCAACTAATACCTGGCATAGTCAAATAAATGAATAAATATTAATAATAATAAATGATATTTTTGAAACTTTATTGAGGATTGAAGAAAAGACACTTAAAATCTGATGTAGAAGAAGAAGGTGGTTTCTAGTAGGGAAAATGCCAGAGAACAGTCAGACTGGGGGTGCTGTTGAATCATACACACTTTTACACTATGCTATCTATGACTGCCTCACAAAGAAATTAATTTGAAGATATTAATTTTTCAAGAAAATTCTGGATATACCCTACAAACTGGAAAGATCTCATAAACACTTTGGTGTTGACAATACATGCTTCATGGTTGAATTAATCTTTCTTACAATGTGAACCATGAACTTCCAGATGTTCAAACTGGATTTAGAAAAGGCAGTGGACCCAGAGATTAAATCGCCAACATCCGCTGGATTATTAAAATAGCAAGAGAGTTCCAGAAAGATATATACTTCTTTTTTATTGACAATGCAAAACCCTTTGACTGTGTGGATCAAAAAACACTGGAAAATTCCTAAAGAGATGGGAATACCAGACCACCTGATGTGCATCCTGAGAAATGTTTTTGCAGGTCAAGAAGCAACAATTAGAACTAGACAAAGAACAGACTGGTTCCAAATCGGGAAAGGAGTACGTCAAGGTTGTACATTGTCACCCTGCTTATTTACCTTACATGCAGAGTACATCATGAGAAATGCTGGGCAGAATGAAGCACAAACTGGAATCAAGATTGCCAGGAGAAATATCAGTAACCTCAGATATGCAGATGACACCAGCCTTATGGCAGAAAGTGAAGAAGAACTAAAGAGCCTCTTGATGAAAGTGAAAGAGGAGAGTGAAAAACTTGGCTTAAACTCAACATTCAGATAATTAAGATCATGGCATCTGGTCTCAACACTTCATGGCAAATAGGGAAACAGTGGCAGACTTTATTTTTGGGGGCTCCAAAATCACTGCAGATGGTAATTGCAACCATGAAATTAAAAGACGCTTGCTCCTTGGAAGAAAAGTTATGATCAACCTAGACAGCATATTAAAAAAGCATGTTAAAATTACCTTACCAACAAAGGTCCATCTAGTCAAAGCAATGATTTTTCCAGGAGTCGTGTATGGATGTGAAATTTGGACTATAGAGAATGCTGAGCACTGAAGAATTAATGCTTTTGAACTGTGATGTTGAAGAAGACTCTTGAGAGTCCCTTGGGCTACAAGGAGATCCAACCAGTCCATCCTAAAGGAAATCAGTCATGAATATTCATTGGAAGGACTGATCCTGAAGCTGAAGCTCCAATACTTTGGCCACCTGATGTGAAGAACTGATTCACTGGAAAAGACCCTAATATTGGGAAAGATTGAAGGCAGGAGAAGGGGATGACAGAGGATGAGATGGTTGAATGGCATCACTGACATGATGGACATGAGTTTGAGCATACTCTGAGAGTTGTTTATGGACAGGGAAGCCTGGCATGCTGCGCCCTTGGGGTTGCAAAGAGTCATACACGACTGAGCGACTGAAATGAACTGAACTGAACTGAACTGAAGTGAACAAAGACTGGAGACATCTGATATTGTCATACGGTACTTATATTTTTTAAATTTATTTTTTATTGGTGTATAGTTGCTTTAAAATATTGCATGGTATTCTATTGTACAGCAAAGGGCATCAGCCATATATATATATATATGGAGAAGGCAATGGCAGCCCCACTCCAGTACTCTTGCCTGGAGAATCCCATGGATGGAGGAGCCTCGTAGGCTGCAGGCCATGGGGTGGCTAAGAGTCAGACATGACTGAGTGACTTCACTTTCACTTTTCACTTTCATGCATTGGAGAAGGAAATGGCAACCCACTCCAGTGTTCTTGCCTGGAGAATTCCAGAGACGGGGGAGTCTGGTGGGCTGCCATCTATGGGGTCTCGCAGGGTTGAACACGACTGAAGCAACTTAGCATATATATATATATATATATATATATATTTTTTTTTTTTCTCTCTCTCTTTTTGGATTTCCTTACTATTTAGGTCACCACAGAGCACTGAGTAGAGTTCCCTGTGCTATACAGTAATTTCTCATTTGTTATCCTAAACATAGCAGTGAATATATGTCACTCCCAATATGTTTGAATAAGATTGAGTCAAAGAAGTATTTTATAATCTCCTTTCTTTAAAAAATATGTTCTTAGAGGGGTATAGATTATACATCCAACATTTTCTATGAATAATTAGCTTCCTGGGTTAGAAATCTAGATCTTCTAAAATTGGGAAGAAGGAATCCTTAAAAGTTCACTACCCAAGAACTGTCTTAAATATTTATGGTCTAACTATTTCAGTTTTCATTCCAATCCCAAAGAAAGGAAATGCCAAACTACTGCACAATTTCACTCATCTCACATGCTAGTAAAGTAATGCTCAAAATTCTCCAAGCCAGGTTTCAGCAATACATGAACCGTGAACTTCCAGATGTTCAAGCTGGTTTTAGAAAAGGCAGAAGAAACAGAGGACAAATTGCCAACATCTGCTGGATCATTGAAAAGCAAGAGAGTTCCAGAAAAACATCTATTTCTGCTTTATCGACTATGCAGAAGCCTTTGACTGTGTGGATCACAATAAACTGTGGAAAATTCTGAAAGAGATGGGAATACCAGACCAGCTGACCTGCCTCTTGAGAAACCTATATGCAGGTCAGGAAGCAACAGTTAGAATTGGACACAGAACAACAGACTGGTTCCAAATAGGAAAAGGAGTACGTCAAGGCTGTATATTGTCACTCTGCTTATTTAACTTATGTGCAGAGTACATCATGAGAAACGCTGGACTGGAGGAAGCACAAGCTGGAATCAAGATTGCCGGGAGAAATATCAATGACCTCAGATATGCAGATGACACCACCCTTATGGCAGAAAGTGAAGAGGAACTAAAAAGCCTCTTGTTGAAAGTGAAAGAGGAGAGTGAAAAAGTTGGCTTACAGCTCAGCATTCAGAAAACTAAGATCATGGCATCTGGTCCCATCACTTCATGGGAAATAGATGAGGAAACAGTGGAAACAGTGTCAGACTTTATTTTTGGGGGGCTCCAAAATCACTGCAGATGGTGACTGCAGCTATGAAATTAAAAGATGCTTACTCCTTGGAAGG
This sequence comes from Capricornis sumatraensis, assembly GCF_032405125.1. Lineage (NCBI taxonomy): Eukaryota > Metazoa > Chordata > Mammalia > Artiodactyla > Bovidae > Capricornis > Capricornis sumatraensis. The sequence goes on along the minus strand of NC_091071.1, from coordinate 119,533,021 downwards.
AAAGTTATGATCAACCTAGACAGCATATTCAAAAGCAGAGACATTACTTTGCCAACAAAGTTCTGTCTAGTCAAGGCTATGGTTTTTCCAGTGGTCATGGATGTTATGTATGTTTCTAGTGGTTACGGATGTTAGAGTTGGACTGTGAAGAAAGCTGAGCGCCCAAGAATTGATGCGTTTGAACTGTAGTGTTGGAGAAGACTCCTGAGAGTCCCTTGGACTGCGAGGAGATCAACCAGTCTATCCTATAGGAGATCAGTCCTGGGTATTCATTGGAAGGACTGGTGCTAAAGCTGAAACTCCAAAACTTTAGCCACCTCATGAGAAGAGTTGACTCATTGGAAAAGATCCTGATGCTGGGAGGGATTGAGGGCAGGAGGAGAAGGGGATCACAGAGGATGAGATGGCTGGATGGCATCACCAAGTCGATGAACATGAGTTTGCGTGAACACTGGGTGTTGGTGATTTACAGGGAGGCCTGGTGTGCTGCGATTCAATGGGTCACAAAGAGTTGGACACTACTGAGTGACTGAACTGAACAGAACTATTTCGGAGCAAAGTAAAAATTGTCAAACTTGAAATCCCTAATATGATGACTGAATAACATTTTATCTGGTTGTGATGCCCCATTCTGTGGAGGTTATTTGTTTCTCCACTGACCCTTGAGAACATTCATGGCACAACAAGAGGGTACATGTTTGTTAGCTAATACAAAGGATAATACAGAGGATATTCCTTTTCCAAATGAGGAAGCAGAGAGGCATCTTAATCAAGATTCCCTTAGTCACTAATCGCTTTTTACATTGAGAAGGTTTTCCCCTGGACTATAAAGTGAGAGTACAGCAGCACCTTGATTGGAACTCGCATTAGGAACTGGTTGCTGATAGGAATCACAGTCTGTCCCTCTGTCTGTCTGTCTGTCATTCTCTCTCTCCTTCCCTCTGTCTAATTATATGCTGTCTCTTATCTCTCACCTCTACATTAGAGTGTCTGATCTATCCTTCAATTTCTGTATGTTGAATACCCATTCTTGTTGTTTCCATTTAATAGCATCTCCAAACTTGGAGACAGATGTATTACCATAATGATAGTCATTTATAAAATAGTGAGATGGGTAAATTTCAAATTCAAGTTTCTAGAAAGTAGCATCTTATATAGGGCCAGTTTGAATTTAATCAACTATTTTCAAAAGGTTTTCTTGGTCCATTTCAGAGATAAAAGGAAACATTTCAGATAAAAGAGATCTTTCTGCTCATGGCAGGTATTCCAAATAGGGCCTGTTTAGGATGAAAAGACACCATAGATGACAAAAATATAAGTCCTATGGAGGCCTTCCAATAACTCGCTGTAGGATGTAAGGAAGGTCATGCCACCACAACCCTCAACCCATTGAGAACCAGTCTTAATTAGACCAACCTGACAACTAAGTGGAGGTTTCTTCCCTTCTTTATCTTCTTTGTGTATTTATCTGGATTTTGGTCATATACTTCTCAAATTTGTGGATATGACTGAAGAATGCAGCCTCCAAACAGCAGAGAATGACTTTTTTTTTTTTTTGGCCGCCCCATCTGAGATCTTTGTTCTCCCACCAAGGGTCGAATCTATGCCCCCTGCATTGGGAGTACAAGGTCTTTACTACTAGATGGCCAGGAAAGTCCTGAGAATAAGTTTTTTCTTGAAGCATGGCTGATTTACAATGTTGTGTTTATTTCTATTATACAGCAAAGTGATTCAGTTATACATGAGAGTGACTCAGTTTATCCTGAGAATGACTTTTATCCAAGGGCACAAACAACACAGCTATTCTAAAGCAGCTATCAAGCATCACCATCTATTTGGGATCTTGGGAAAGTAATTTTGTAATCTATAAAAATAAGATATATAAATCTCCTCCCCTAGCTAGACCTGACGGAGAACTCATTAATCTGATTCAATGATTAGTATGGAAAAGTACTGCTTTTTAGCCAATATAATTAAAAAAAAAAAAGTTACAACATGTTAAACAATATGGATCAGTCAATTCAAAATGTAAATATTTTGAGAAAAAAATGTAAAACAAAGTATTCAAAACAGTTGTTAATATAGAATACATGGAGAATTAAACTGGTGAAATAGAGAAGAAGGATAAGAAAGGCCAGTATGGAATAAACATGAAAAAAAAAAAAATACTACTGTTTGAAAGTGATTTCAAAACACCAAGATCTGCAAGAACTCTTGAGAGGTAATTCTATTTATTTAAAGTACCAAAAATCGATCTAAAAATGATGCAAATGAATGTTATCTATGTAACAGAAGCAGACTCACAGACATAGAGAACAGACTTGTGGTTTAAGAGGGGTGGGTGAGGGAAGGATTGAGAATCTGAGATTAACAGATGCAAGCTATTATACGGAGAATGGATAAGCAAAGACCTACTGTATAGCACAGGGAACTATATTCAATATCGTGTGATAAACCATAATGGAAAAGAATATAAAAAAGGATGTGTATGTGTGTGTATATATACATGGAAAACTGAATCACTTTCTGTACAGCAGAAATTAGCACAACATTGAAAATCAATTATGCTTCAATTTAAAAATGAATTTTTTTAAAAAAGTAGCAGAAATGGAAAACTAAATAAAACCAGTTGTTTCCTTGGATAAACTTGAGTCTATTATTCATTAAACCAACAAATATAATCTGTGGCATGTGATGGATGGAGCAGGGTGAGGCAGAGTAAAATCTAAAAAAGTAATATTAAGAAAAGTTTGGTTAACACTTCTAGATTTATTTGTAATTTTGTAGCTCTTGTGCTTACAACAAGAAAAACCTGGGCAAACAGAAAATCAGTGATTCCCCTATAGTCCATGGAGAACTGATGTTTCAAGGAAAACCATCAACCCACAAAGTAAACTATCACTCACATCTGAACAGACAGGCACCTCCAGAGGGACAGAACAACTAAGATCTGCTACCTGGAATAGAAGCCACTGGAGGTATAATTTAGTAGGAACATTTAAATGGCAATTTTGATGAATTGCTGGGAACTGAGAAAGTGTTAGCACGAGAGTAAGTAACTGTTGGGCTTCCCTTGTAGCTCAGTTGGTAAAAAATCTGCCTGCAGTGCAGGAGACCCAGGGTCGATCCCTAAGTTGGGAAGATCGCTTGGAGAAGGAAATGGCGACCCACTCCAATATCCTTGCCTGGAAAATCTCATGGACATAGGAGACTGGTGGTCTGCAGTCCATGGGGTTGCAAAGAGTCGGGCATAACTGAGCGACTAACACTTACTTAACTCCTTGGGGGTTGCAAGTAAAATAACTTAGTTTTCATGGACTTTACTTCTAGGAACATGATTTTCCTGATGTAGATATGAAGAAGACATTCTTGTGGCTCTATTAGGGGGAGAGGAAAAATAACCATTGTGAGATATCTGCAGAGCCTTCTCCAGAACAAAAGCCAATACCCTTTTGGAAAAGACTGCAAGCATTATATCAACCATGCTTTCTTCTCTGCCCTTCTCTAGCTTTCTGTTTCACTTAAGGAGGGAGGAACCTAGTTCATAGCATCAGTGACTGACGTATTACAGAATGATAATCTTCCATACCACCACACCTCCAGGAGTCCAGTATAATAAATAAGGATGGGGTGCAGCTAGAAAAAAAAAAAAAAAAAAAGCTGTAAGATTCATACTCTGAGAAGTACTTAGGAAAGCCCAAAGTCAAGAGAGGAGACATAAACAAGGACACTGGAGAAATCTGAAGTCTCTTGCATACTTATAACTATATAAAACTCTAAACATAGCCCAGCTGTAGCCATTTAACATAAATGTCCACACTAAAACCTTATCCATGTCAATTTTTAGAAACTTTATAAAATATGTTCACTTTCAACAACAATAAAAAATTATAAGGCTGCAAAAGAGTAATAAATACAGTCTGTAGAGAAAAAAATGTTAGAACTATACTGAGATATGAGAAGGTAATAGGATTACAAGTGAGGGAATTTAAAATAGCTATAAGCAAAGGACTTTAATGGATAACAACACACAAACCACATATAAAAACAGAGGCAAGCAGAAATATAGAAATATATAGAAACTCCAAGACAGACTAAAAAAAGTCTAGAAAATTTAAAAATTAACAGAATGTGATGGACCTAATAGTAAACTTGATGCAGCTGAAGAAGGAATCAGTGAGCAACATAAAGATATAAAGATAATCAATAAAGATTTCCCACCTTAAATATAAAGAGGAAAAAAATGAAAACAAAATAAACTGAATATAAAACTACAAAAGTCATAACATATAGGTATTTGGAATATCAGAAGGAAAATGGATGGATTTAGAAGGATGCTTTAAGCAAAAATGGTCAAGAATTTTCCAAAATCAGTTATAGACAGATACGACAGATCCAGAGAACTCTGAGAACCAGAAGCAAGAAAACTACAGAGAAAGGCTAGAAAACCCCATACACATTTAGGCTAATCTTATTCAAATGACTGAAAAGCAATAGGAAAAAAAAAAAAAAAAAAGAAAGTTCTGAAAGGCAAAATAAAAAAAAAAAAGTTAACATTACCAGTAAAGAATAGGAATTATAGGACAATTCCAACAGAAATCATGTGTGCAAGAGAAGAGTGGAGTGAAATATTTAAAGCGTTAAAAGAGTGGGGAGTGGCCAAGATGGCAAAGCAGAAAGATCATGCCCTCAACTTCCTGCATAGACCCATCATAATTAAAAGTACTTAGAGAGCAACTATCAGTGAAAAAGACCTGAAGAATAGTGCAAAAGATTTTCCACAACAAAAAAATATACAGAAGGAATCACAAAGAGGCAAGCAGGAGGAGCTGAGACTTCAAAACCTACACTATCGAGTAGGGAACCCATGAATAGGAGGATGTTTGTCATTGCAGGGTTTTCCCCAAGGAGTGAGGGGTCCAAACCCCACATCCAGCTCCCCAGGTCCAGCAATGGGAAAGCAGGCTCCAGAACACAGGCTTTGAGGACCAGCAAGGCTTGCAGATAGGAGAGCCAGAGGGGTGTAGTTAACAGAAACTCTACTCTTAAAGGGCACACACACAATCATACATGCTCTAGGACCCAGGGAAGAAGCAGGTCAATCGAAAGAAACCTGGGTCAGACCCACATACTGTTTTTAGAGGGCCTCCTAGAGAGATGTGATGTCACTGGGATCCCCCCTTGTGGACACAGATGCTGGTTACAGACATTTGGGGAGTCTGTCCCATCAGGAGGACACTGGTGCTGGCAAGAGCCATTTGGACATCCTCCCTTTAGACTCTTGGGCTGGGACCTGGCTCCACTCACCAGCTGGTATGATTGATTGAAAACAACCCAATCCACTGTTACTAGCAGCAACAATGTTTTTGCATATTTCTTTATAATACTTAAAAGTCTAGATTTCTGTGTTTATCAAGTCACTCTTCAGTCAATTTTGGAGCAACCTGTACAAAGAGAAACTACCTACTTTAGCTATTTCATTTTGCAAACCTGTCTACATTTTTTATTCTTCACATCATACTAGCAGCTAACATAGTGAGATCACATAGTAGGTGCTCAATATAGAATGTATGTTGAATTATTTAATGTACAAATAAATGTACATGTTTGGGCCTTAGATTTGTCTCTTCAAGTAAACTAGAAAACACTTAACTTTTCTCTGCATCAGTCTTTCCAATCATTATTTGAAGCTAAGTGTTTTTCATAATTTTTTCTAAATGTTAAATGTCCCTACTGTCTTCCACTGTGTTCCACAAAATGATTCACTTTGTACACTTTCTACTGAATGAGTTTTGATTTTTCATTTTCTTCTTAACATACTTCAATGTCAATTGCCAATTCAAATCTTTCATCTTTCATTCCCATATTGACATCTCAGGTTTATTTTGCAAACAAGCTTTCTCATTCAAATATTAATAACTCTGTCTCAGAGTTGTGTGTTTCTGATGTTCTGATTACCCAACCACTCATCTCTAGGAAGTTTCTACACTGTTATGTTTTTCTGTGTCATGTACGACTAAGATATGATCAGTGGAGAATTGGAGATTAGTCTAAAACTTGGCTGTCTAACATAGTAGCTAGTAGGTACATATGATCATAGATACTTAAAATGTGGCTGGTGTGAATCAAGATATACTGATAAGTGTAAAATACACTCTGAATTTCAAAGAATTATTTAAAAACATAAACTATCAATAATTTTCTGTTGATTACACATTAAAGAAAAATATCAGATATATTGGTTAAATAAAATATATTATTAAAATTAATTTCATCCATTACTATTAATTTTTAAAATATGTTGATTAGAACATTTTAAATTACATATATGGCTTGCCTTTGTGGCTCACATTTTATTTCTGTTTGACAACATTGGTTCAAAGCCATGTCACTGCCCAGCAAGTTACAGAAAACTAGAATTTAAATTCTTTGACTTAAGGTCCATGTTGACTAGTTCTGTATATCATGACTTGAGAAGAAACCCAATTCAAGACAATCGAATGACCTCAATCTTTATCGCATAGGTTTTATAGTGCAGTCACCATATTCTGCCTTTAATAATTTGACCAATTGACTTCCTTATGATGAAGGACAGCAGCAGGCATACACTGGAAATGTTTTATTACTTGGGATTCTGCAGGTAAGATCTGCATATATGTAGCTTTCATTGATCCTCATTTAGAACCTGTGCTAAGAAATCCCCCTTAGACAAACTGAACAAAAAATCAAGTCCTTAGTGGCACTCTCACTTTTAAACCTTAGTACAATGGCATGTGATACATTAAAGTTAATTTGTCACTTCATGGAAAGTCACCCTGAAGCAAGGTTTTGATAATAGGCTTTCTTTAGATCATTTCCCAGGCACATTTTGCAACATTCAAATGAAATAAAGGTATGATTTGTTCCTCCTTTCTACTGGATTCAGTCTAGCAGCTGATAGAAGTTTATTTTTATCTTGCCATTGGAGGTAAGCCCTGGGGCTGCTGAATAATTAAGGAGCATGTTTCTGATAGTTCCTCAATAACAAGATATTATTAGTTAATAATAGAAACAAAGTTAAGTTTTCTGCTTAGAAGAGTAGTAACTTTTTATCATGCAAAACTGGCAATTCTATTTGCACTTTCCTCCTCTAAATCTGCAAAGCCCTTGACACCCCAGCAGCAGTATGAAAACCCATAGGTTTCTTGTTACATAAGTGATGTTGATCTAACAGTTCAACAAAATCTCTAAATGGAAATCACAATTAGTTTTTTTGTCTTCCTTTGGAAATTAATTTGTTAATTTATAGCCATGTAACTATTGACACTTTGTGAAGGGATCTTAGAAACTTTATGCATTGTACCAAGACTTTAGGAAAAAACGTCTTTTAATTACTTATATTATATCCCACTTTTAATTGTTTGTGGCTGGTCTGAACATTTTAGTCTGTGACAAAGAAACTTTTAGTTCCTGGTCTGCAGTGTGAAGCAACAGACATGGTAGGATTAAAAAACGCATCACTGATCTGCAATCTTCTCAAAGAGTGGTAGCTTGAAAAAGCTCCTTGGTATACATGTAATGCAACTACACAAAGCTGGCTAGCTTAGTGTACTATCTCTAAGGTTACCACAAAGGGAAAAAAATGGACTCAAGGTTTCAGAGTTATATGGCTTGACTAGATATTGTCAAAAGGGCATACTTGTCAATACACATACAATGGCATTCGTTTCCTTTACTACTAACTAGCCCTCTTTTCTCACATTTCTCATTTTGAAGTTCACAACAGAAAACATTTTAACTAACTCGTCCCACTGTACAGCTAATTAAATGATCATGCCTAACTTCAACTTACCCTCTATGATTCTAATATAGAGTCAACTTACCCTCTATGATTCTAATATAGAGTCATATCTATGATCTTCAAGGCAACTATGAATTTTTGAAGTCATAAACTTGTTTAGTTACCTAATTTCTATCTCCTCTAGACTCTAGGTTTCAAGAGGTAAGTGTTTTATTTTTTCCCCTGTGTTTCATCTCCAGCATCTAGCACAGTGTCTATAATATAAAGGAGACACCATAACTGCTTGATGAAAATTGTTGGATCTACATGTATGGATGTGAGAGTTGCATCCATAAAGAAGACTGACCACCAACGAATTGATGCTTTCAAACTGTGGTGTTGGAGAAGACTGCTGAGAGTCCCTTGGACTGCAAGGAGATCCAACCAGTCAATCCTAAAAGAAATCAACCCTGAACAATCATTGGAAGGATTGATGCTGAACCTGAAACTCCAGTACTTTGGTCAACTGTTGCAAAGAGTCTACTCATTGGAAAAGATCCTGATGCTGGGAAGGATAGAAGGCAGGAGAAGAAGGAGGTGACAGAGGACGAGTTGTTTGGATGGTATCACTGACTCAATGGATATGAGTTTGTGCAATCTCTGGGAGATGTTGAAGGACAGGGAAGAGTGGTATGATGCAGCCCATGGTGTTGCAAAGAGTTGGACATGACTGAATGGCTGAACAACCAAAAACTGGATCTACAAGATAAACCCTGTTATAGCTGGAAAAGTGAGTGATGATACAACATGCTGATCAAGAAAGACCAAGAAAAGGTCTGCTTGAGCAACAGAAGTCTGGTGAACTAGAAGGTAGAATTTCAAAGGAAGAGCTTATGACTGGATAAACTGAGGAGGAGTTCTTCTAGTTGGGTCACTGAAGGGCACTGTCGACAAAGAGTAACATCAAATATATAACACCTTGATGTATAGTAGAAGTACTTATAATTTATATTAATCATTATCCCACTATTTTCTGGACCAGCTCAGATTATTCTTAGTTTTTTATTGTCCATATTTTGCACATTATGTCTGTAAGTGTGCAGTACCATTCTATTAGCAAAGTTTGTTTCTTTTTGTTAAAGCACTTATTATTACCTGCTGACTTCTAAAAAATATTGCATCTTCAAATCATTCCAACACATTGTAAGTACTATGTCTTTATCATAACATTAACTTAAATATCCATTTATCCTCAAGATTTATTTTGATATGTACATTTGCCTACACTGACAGCTCCATTTCTACTCAGGTTTGAGGAGTAAGGGAGTGCCAGAGAGAGGAAATTTCTAATGTCTTTTAATACAAATACTCTCTTACAAAATAGAAACAGACTTACAGACTTAGAAAACAAACTTATGATCACCAAAGGAGAAAGGTAAGGGCTAAAGATAAACTGGGATTTAGGGACTGACATATATACACTACTATATTTAAAACTGATATCATACAGAGAACTCTGCTCAATATTTCGTAATTACCTAAATAGGAAAGAATCTGGAAAAGAATAGACACATGTGTATATATATATATGTATAACTGAATCATTTTGCTATACATCTAAAACCAAAACATTTAAATCAACTATAGTCCAATATAGAGATTCCCAGGTGGCGCAGTGATAAAAAAAAAATCTACCTGCCAATGCAAGAGACGCAGGAGACACAGGTTCTATCTCTGGGTTGGGAAGATCCCCTGGGGAAGGAAATGGCAACCCACTTCAGTATTCTTGCCAGAAAAATCCCATGGATAGATGAACCTGGCAGGTTATAGTCCATGGGTTTACAAGAGTCAGACACGACTGAGTACACACACACATAGTCCAATACAAAATAAAAATTAAAAAGTGAAATACTCTCTTACGCAAATCATGAATGAAGTCAAAGCTGAAGAGCAACAGAGGCCATCATTTATCCTCACCGTCTTTCTCCAATAAACACCAGTTTTGTGTGTGCTCAGTTGTGTCTAACTCTCCGTGACCCCATGGAATGAGCCTACCAGCTTCCTCCATCCATGGTATTTTCCGGGCAAAAATACTGGGTTGCCATTCCCTTCTCCAGGGGATCTTCCCAGTCCAGGGACTGAAATACTGTCTTCTGCATTAGCAGGCAGATTCTTTATCACTGAACCAGAAGGGAAGCCCTATAAGTCCCAGTAAATACACACAAATGTAAACAGCAATGCTGTTAATTATTTGTAGCTTTTAAGATGCAAAACAGTTAGGACACCAGTCCATTAACCAAGTTTTTCTGGGCTTCAAATTCCAGGGATAGACAATCTGAATTAAAATGGAATTCTTCCTAAAAAGATTGTATAAAAATGTAACATATATATGGCCAAGCAAGTAAGAAAGAAAACGAAATCTTTAAATGCTAGGGAAAAAAGAGCAATAAGCATGGGGATTCTTTTATGTCTTATGAATGTCTGTATTTAGAGCGGACATATTTAAATGTTTAATTATGCATCAGTGTGTGCGTGTGTTAGTTGCTCTGTCACGTACAGCTCTTTGGGAGACCATGGACTGTAGTCTGTCAGGCTCCTCTGTGGAATTCTCCAGACAATAATACTGGAGTGGGTAGCCATGCCCTTCTCCAGGGGATCTTCCTGACCTGGGGACCGAACCCAGGTCTCTTGCATTTCAGGCATATTCTTCACTATCTGAGCCACCAGAGAAGCCTGTGCAGCAACATACTCAGGCTCAGATGTCAGTGTCCATACAGTGATTTGAAAGGAAACGTTTAATTGCATGGTTAGAAGAGACAATAAAATTGTGCTTTAAAGCATTATATACCCCTAGTGAAAGCAACTTTCCAGAAAAGCAACAAGGAAGCTGCTCTGGACATCTTCCACTTCCCCCAGAGATCCGTCTTGATCCTTCTTCACCCTGTCTGCTCCAGAACCCAGACCTGTGGAAACCATATCAGCTGGGTTATTAGCCTCCTGGATTGTGGATTTTCACTGATGGAAGGTACAAGCAAGGAAATGAAGGAATGGAAGGGAGATGTGGATAGCTATTTCCCTAGCTTCTTATTTTCAGTTGCTTCCTCACCTAAGGTCAGGAGGTCATCCACAACAGTTTTATCAGTCTGAAGTTTCTATTGAATGGGTCTGCCTTTTCACTTCTTCAAACTTAGCATCAGTTACTAAGCCTTTGCATTACCGTCCCTGAGGTATTATATACTTCGGGCTTCTTAACAGCTTGTCTACAACTCTAACAGTACTTTATTAACTCCTCTTAAATATTCCAATATAAATGGACCATATATTATCTGCTAGGATCCTGGATGACAGGAAAACTAAAAGAAATGTACCTTTCTCCTTGTATTTACAAGAGGAAGAATACTTTTTTCAAGGTTATATACAAAAAGCTTCTAGTTCAAGTTTAGTTTACTTATATGTTAGAGGAATAATAGAATTTAAATAGTAACATGAAAATTGCTCCAAGCCAAGTATAGCAATGGCTAATTTGACAAAACAAAAAGTTGAAAATTGCTGTGAAAGACATGTCCATAACACAAAGACATAATTTTCCCAGAAGTGTCAGGATTTTGATCCTCCCTGAATATGAGCTCACAATATAAAACTGAAGAAATAATATGAAGAAAACATAAAAAACGTCACTCATTATTAGAGAAATGCAAATCAAGACCACAATGAGGTACCACTTCACACCAGTCAGAATGGCTGTGATCCAAAAGTCTGCAAGCAATAGATGCCGGACAAGGTGTGGAGAAAAGGGAACCCTCTTACACTGTTGGTTGGAATGCGAACTGGTATAGCCACTATGGAGAACAGTGTGGAGATTCCTTAAAAAATTGCAAATAGAACTGCCTTATGACCCAGCAATCCCACTGTTGGGCATACACACCGAGGAAACCAGAATCGAAAGAGACACATGTACCCCAGTGTTCATCGCAGCACTGTTTATAATAGCCAGGACATGGAAACAACCTAGATGTCCATCAGCAGATGAATGGATAAGAAAGCTGTGGTACATATACACAATGGAGTATTACTCAGCCATTAAAAAGAATACATTTGAATCAGTTCTAATGAGGTGGATGAAACTGGAGCCGATTATACAGAGTGAAGTAAGCCAGAAAGAAAAACACCAATACAGTATACTAACACATATATATGGAATTTAGAAAGATAGCAATGATGACCCTGTATGTACGACTGCAAAAGAGACACAGATGTGTATAGCGGACCTTTGGACTCAGAGGGAGAGGGAGAGGGTGGGATGATTTGGGAGAATGGCATTGAAACATGTATACTATCATGTAAGAAATGAATCGCCAGTCTGTGTTCGATGCAGGATGCAGGATGCTTGGGGCTGGTGCACGGGGATGATCCGGAGGGATGATGTGGGGTGGGAGGTGGGAGGGAGGTTCATGTTTGGGAGCTCATGTACACCCGTGGCAGATTCATATCAATGTATGCCAAAACCAATACAGTATTGTAAAGTAAAATAAAGTAAAAATAAAAATTAAAAAAAATAAGCAAAATAAGATAAAATAAGTAGAAAAATGCAATTTACTATAAACATAAAAATAAGAATATTTAAACATTTTTTTTCCAAATTTTTAAGGAAATATTAAGATATCATCTAAAATGTACTTTTCAATAAAAAAAGAAATAATCCATCATGAATGAGTCAAGAAACATATCAGAACATAATTAGTATGTCAAAAACAAACACAATACAATAACCTGAAATAATTAATTGAACTAATGTACCACATTGCCTTTCTTTGGGATTGGAATGAAAACTGACCTTTTCCAGTCCTGTGGCCACTGCTGAGTTTTCCAAATTTGCTGGCATATTGAGTGCAGCACTTTCACAGCATCATCTTTCAGGATTTGAAATAGCTCAGTAGGAATTCCATCACCTCCACTAGCTTTGTTTGTAGTGATGCCTTCTAAGGCCCACTTGACTTCACATTCCAGGATGTCTGGCTCTAGGTGAGTGATCATACCATCAATTTATATTGGTTGTGAACATCTTTTTTGTATAGTTCTTCTGTGTATTGTTGCCACCTCTTCTTAATATCTTCTGCTGCTGCTAGGTCCATACAATTTCTGTCCTTTATCGAGCCCATCTTTGCATGAAATGTTCCCTTGCTATCTCTAATTTTCTTGAAGAAATCTCTAGTCTTTCCCATTCAGTTGTTTTCCTCTATTTCTTTGCATTGATCACTGAGAAAGTCTTTCTTATCTCTCCTTGCTATTCTTTGGAACTCTGCATTCAGATGCTTATATCTTTCCTTTTCTCCTTTTCTTTTCACCTCTCTTTTTTCACAGCTATTTGTAAGGCCTCCTCAGACAGCCATTTTGGTTTTTTGCACTTCTTTTCCATGGGGATGGTCTTGATCCCTGTCTCCTGTACCATGTCACAAACCACCATCCATAGTTCATCAGGCACTCTATCAGATCTAGTCCCTTAAATCTATTTCTCACTTCCACTGTATAATCATAAGGGATTGGATTTAAGTCATAACTGAATGGTCTAATGGTTTTCCTTAAACTACCGCACGACTGTACTCATCTCACACATTAGTAAAGTAATGCTCAAAATTCTCCAAGCCAGGCTTCAGCAATACGTGAACTGTGAACTTCCAGATGTTCAAGCTGGTTTTAGAAAAGGCAGAGGAACCAGAGATCTAATTGCCAACATCTGCTGGATCATGGAAAAAGCAAGAGAGTTTCAGAAAAACATCTATTTCTACTTTATTGACTATGCCAAAGCCTTTGACTGTGTGGATCATAATAAACTGTGGACAATTCTGAAAGAGATGGGAATACCAAAGCACCTGACCTGCCTCTTGAGAAATCTTTATGCAGGTCAGGAAGCAACTGGACATGGAACAACACATTGGCTCAAAATAGGAAAAGGAGTACGTCAAGGCTGTATATTGTCACCCTGCTTATTTAACATGTATTCAGAGTACATCATGAGAAACATGGGGCTGGAAGAAGCACAAGCTGGAGTCAAGATTGCCAAAAGAAATATCAATAATGTCAGATATGGGAGAAAGTGAGAAGGAACTAAAAAGCCTCTTGATGAAAGTGCAAGAGGAGAGTGAAAAAGTTGGCTTAAAGCTCAAAATTCAGAAAATGAAAATCATGGCATCTGGTCCCATCACTTCATGGGAAATAGATGGGGAAACAATGGAAACAGTGACAGACTTTATATTTTGGGCTCCAAAATCACTGCAGATGGTGACTGCAGCCATGAAATTAAAAGACGCCTACTCCTTGAAAGAAAAGCTGTGGCCAACCTAGATAGCATATTCAAAAGCAGAGACATTACTTTGCCAACAAAGGTCCTTCTAGTCAAGGCTATGGTTTTTCCAGTGATCATGTATGGATGTAAGAGTTGGGCTGTGAAGAAAGCTGAGCACCGAAGAATTGATGCTTTTTAACTGTGGTATTGGAAAAGACTCTTGACAGTCCCTTGGACTGCAAGGAGATCCAACCAGTCCATTCTGAAGGAGATCAGCCCTGAAATTTCTTTGTAGGGAATGATGCTGAAGCTGAAACTCTAATACTTTGGCCACGTCATGCGAAGAGTTGACTCATTGGAAAAGACTCTGATGTTTGGAGGGATTGGGGGTAGGAGGAGAAGGGGACAACAGAGGGTAAGATGGCTGGATGGCATCACTGACTTGATGGACGTGAGTCTGAGTGAACTCCGGGGGTTGGTGATGGACAAGGAGGTCTGGCCTGCTGCGATTCATTGGGTCACAAAGAATCAGACTCAACTGAGCGACTGAACTGAACTGAATATATCACAATGAGCAAACACAAAAAAAAATACTATAAAACTACTATTTAACAACTCATCCAATTAGAAAGAGGATTAAATTTAATGTAAACATGTGGAAATTAGCCCCCAATGCCATTCTAAGATATTAGTAACCTTAGGTATGAAGATAACACCATCCTTATTGCAGAAAGCAAAGAATTAAAGAGCCTCTTGATAAAAGTAAAAGAGGAGAGTGAAAAAAGTTGGCTTAAAACTCAACAGTCAGAAAGCTAAGATCATGGCATCTGGTCCAATCACTTCATGGGAAATAGATGGGGAAACAATGGAAACAGTGACAGACTTTATATTTTAGGCTCCAAAATCACTGCAGATGGTGACTGCAGCCATGAAATTAAAAGACGCTTGCTCCTTGGAAGAAAAGCTCTGGCCAAGCTAGATAGCATATTAAAAAACAGAGACATTACTTTGCCAACAAAGGTCCATCTAGTCAAAGCTATGGTTTTTCTAGTAGTCAGGTATGGATGTGAGAGTTGGACTATAAAGAAAGCTGAGCACCGAAGAATTGATGCTTTTGAACTGCGGTGTTGGAGAAGACTCTTGAGAGTCCCTTGGACTGTAAGGAGATCCAACCAGTCCATCCTAAAGGAAATCAGTCCTGAATATTCATTGGAAGGACTGATGCTGAAGCTGAAACTCCAGTATTTTGGCCACCTGATGCCAAGGATTGACTCATTTGAAAAGATCCTGGTGCTGGGAAAGATTGAAGGCAGGAAGAAGTGAGGACAACAAAGAATGAAATGGTTGGATGGCATCAGCAACTCAATGGACATGGGTTTGAGTAAACATTAGGAGTTGGCAATGGACAGGGAGACCCGATATCCTGTAGTCCATGGGGGTCACAAAGTGTAGGACATGACTGAGTGACTGAATTGAACTGAATTGAGAAAGTGTGAGAAATGGGCCAGGGCCTCTGGGAGGCAGAGCGTCTGGGGAAAAGTGGTACAAACTTACCCAGAAAACTATATCTACAAGTTTGGCAAGAAAGGGAAAAAAGAGAGCAAGAGGTGAAAATTAATGAATCTACTGCAAAAACAAAGGTAAAAATTGAACTGAACTGAACTGAACTGAAAGCAAGGGAACCATTGGAAATAAGCTAAAAGATATGGAAGGCAACATGTGATTTTCAACTTTAATCTAAAATAAATCTTATAATAAAAAAGGTAATATTTCATATTATTCCATATTAAAAGCAATATTTAACAAAATAATATCAGGATTCTTCATGATTAATTCAAGACCTAAATATGAAACTGCATACATTGTTTAAAAATAAAAAGTCCAAAAAAAAAAAAAAAGTGAAAGGAAAAAGAAAAAGAAAATAAAAAAAAAAAAAGAGGGATGTTATATCTCCCCATAAAGCACAGCGAGTATGTTACTATTTCAACAGCTCTAATGTTCTCCATAGATAATGGGGAAAATATCTGAAATACTGAGGGAAATATATCCAACAAACTATCAATCATGAATGAGAATGATTCTTTGGAAAACAAAGCCTGATAGCTTGTTGCTTAAACCTATACTGAGTTACTAAAAGATCTGTAAGTACTGGAAATAATTACATCCAAAATAATGATATGTGTTCATTCACTAAGTCATGTCTGACTCTTTGCAGCCCAACAGGTTCATCTGTCCATGGGATTCTCCAGGCAAGAATACTGGAGTGGGTTGCAGTTTCCTTCTCCAGCAGATCTCCCCTGACCCAAAGGTCAAACCAGCTGTCTTGTGTCTCCTGCATCTGTAGGCAGATTCTTTACCAACAGCACCACCTGGAAAGCCCAAATCATGATAAATGCAATAAATACTCTGAGAAACTGTTAAATGAGTTACTTTGAGTGAACATTTCTTTTTTTATTTTCTTTCTCTGATGGCACATTTTTTCACCTACTCTGAAATATCCAGTTTATAAGCATTCAATGCAGTGATTTTATGCAATGGCATTTGCTTTGTAGCTCAGTCAGTAAAGAATCTGCCTGCGAAGCAGGAGACCTAGGTTCGATTCCTGGGTAGGGAAGATCCCCTGGAGAAAGAAATGGCAATCCACTCCAGCATTCTTGCCTGGAAAATCGCATGGACAGAGGACCCTGGAAGGCTACAGTTCATGGGGTTTCAAGAGTCAGACACGACTTAGCGACTGAAGAGAGAAAGAGAGATAGTGAAAAAATGAATAGGTTTTGTTTTAATTGTGAGAATAGTTCTCCATTGAGGAAAAAAGTAAAATCATGAATACCATGCTCTATGATATCTATGCCATGTGCTATTGCAGAAATGTTAATAATCATTTTGCAATATTTACTACATGAAAGTGAAAGTCGCTGAGTCATGTCCAATTCTTTGCCACCCCAGGGAGAACTCCATGGAATTCTCCAGGCCAGAATACTGGAGTGGGTAGCCTTTCCCTTCTCCATGGGATCTTCCCAACCCAGGGATCGAACCCAGGTCTTCCACACTATAGGCAGATTTTTTTACCAGCTGAGCCACAAGGGAAACTCAAAAATACTGTAATGGGTAGCCTATCCCTTCTCCAGTGGATCTTCCCGACCCAGGAATCAAACCCAGGTCTCCTGCATTGCAGGTGAATTCTCCACCAACTGAGTTATCAGGGAAGTCCCCATTTACTACATACAGGTGTGCTAAGTCCCTACAGTCATGTCTGACTCTTTGCAACCCTATGGACTGTAGCCTGCCAAGCTTCTCTGTCTTGGGATTCTCCCTGCAAGAATACCAGAGTGGGTTTCGATGCCCTTCTCCAGGGAATATTTACACCTTAATGCAAAAAAGAAAAAAAAAAAAAATGTTGAAGGGAAGATAAATCCACATGCTCTTCATATATTAATACATATATAAATAATCTTGTTAAAATTCAGACTTGATTACTTCTAGGCGGAGCTTAAAAGCCTATATATCCTTCAAGGTCTAGGCAATATGATTATTTGTTGCCCCAGGCTTGCTCAAAAAATGGCATGCATTTTCATACCTTCTGGAGGGAATAACATTTATTTATAAGCTTTACAAATGACACAAAAGTACTAGTGTAAATTAATTATTCATTAAATAGTTATTTTATATTTCTGTGTTGGATTACTACTTCCTTTTCAAAGCTTATATTTATTTACTTTTGACACTACCTAAAAGGTTAGTGTGCCAAACATCTCCCCTGATATTTCAGGTAAGCCACAGAACATTAGCCCAAACTTTAAAATTCCAGGAAAGCTTTTAGTCACTGTTTGAACTAGAATTAAATTTTCTTGTATGTTCTCTCTCATGTAAGTAAACCGATTACTTGACATTAAATGATCACTCTAAACAATTTTATACAAATGTGGAGATACTTCACTAACCATCCTCTTTCCTACTTTTTTCTATCTTTGCTTTGCAGTTAACTAACTATTGCAGTTTTCCATTCTCTAATTAAGTAATTAAACACATGCTTTGGTACCATAATGTGTTGATTGCTTTTATATTTACAGGTAAAACAATAAGAATGAGGTTAATTGTTTTCTTTTTGCAGTGGAAGAAAACAGAGCCAGATGGAAATGAGCTATTTGTTCCAAATCTGAGGCAGTTCATGGTAAAAGATTAGTGATGAATGTCAAAACTATCAGAGCTGTCTTACTGTATTATTTAATATTTGGGGGATTACCAGTATCATGGGGTGGAAATAGTGAAGTCTTTAAAAAGAAGTGTTCTGGATAGTCTGATTTGAAATAGCTTTGAAATGGCTAATAAACTTGTGCCTCTATAATTTTAACTTGCAGTTCTTTATGGGGATAGGATAAAAGACAAACTGTTTAAGAGAAAGTCTAGACTTGGGTTTAAACCTGATCTCAGCTGGCCTGGGCCTGTAGCAGCTTGAAGTAGAATTTTGGTTCCTGGACGGTGAGTGAAATCAGGCCGTAACAATGAGAATTCTGAATCATAACCACTAGACCAGTGACAAGGCCTGGGCCTACACGACTTTGTAGAAAATGAGTTACACAAAGTTGTAAAACAAGTAAAATGTTAATTAGGAAGAAAAAGAACACATGTGGAGAGATACATGGGCAAACTCAGAGAGAGAGTTGTGCCTTCAAGGCAGTCTGAATCACTTTTGTGGAACATTTCTTCTTGGTTTCCTCCAGCCAATCGCCTTGCTCTACCTGGTTCTGAGTCCATATTTGGTTTATCTCAGGGTCCTCCCCTGTGTGCACTTGCATCTCTAAGCCAAGGTGAGTTCTAGCAAAGAGAACTATGGGTAGGTTGACATCACCTCTCCTAGGCTCAGCCTCTCCTATTATCCTCCTATTATTGTCCATCTTGGGAGCCTTTGTCCACAGAGGACAAACTCTAGCTGCTCAGGTTAGGACCCATCTATCTCCTGCCTCAATTCTAAGGGAAATAAGATGGAAATATGCCTATCAATTGCAGAGTTGTTGTCTCTTTTTATTCTCTTACCCTTTGACTACCACGGTCTTTCCTACGTTTACTGACAATTGAAATTATTCTGAGGGTAAGGGTTACATACTTTTTCTTCCAAATTGTAGGGAACATTTGGAGTAATAATACTACAGGGAAAAGAAGGTTAAGTAAGTGGTTTATTCTCCTTAAGGGATAAATGAGTGATTTATTTTCTAAGATTATTCTTGATGGATGGAAAATGTGCTAGGTGTATTTAAACAGGAAAATTGTAGTATAAGTTCTAATGGTTGTGTTTTTGTTTTTCTCTTTTGTAATGCAAGTGCATGATTAAACTTTGATTCCCTAGGTACCCATTTCAAAGATGCATGTACTTTAATGACGGTTATCTCTACTAAGACATTGCCACACATCTAGATAAAGAACAAGGCTACCCACCCCACCTCCCAGACACTGAGGCTTCTTGTTTCAGATCTTGGTTGATTTCAACAGACCATTTGGGCTACTTCACTTTTTTCCTTTCCCCAAGCTCTAAATTTCTTATCTTATGTTTTAAATTCACCAATAAAAAGTAAAAACCATGAAACCCTAGGCCTCTGCCCTCAATTCCAATAAAACATAATCCCAAGTGCTGCACTTTTTCCTTCTCTACCAGCGACCTTGCTGTGGCCTGATAACTATAGAATGTCACACACCCAACAAGGATTGAGTCATTAACCACTGTAGCCGCTGACCTTTAACTTACCCTGAAAGGATTTCAGAGTGGAGATCAGGAATGAGGCACTCTCTGCTCTAGAGAAACTGACAGAGCAGACCTTCAGATAGATATTTTTAGGAGAACTTTTTATGAACCTGGATCCTTACATCTTCCCATAATTAGAAAAGCACTAAAACCATTAATTAAGATATCTGTTTCTTGTGACTAGCAGCAATCTTCAACCAAGATGCGTGCTTAGTTTCATGTACCACCTTCACCAAAATCACTTAGACACTGACCTCTTCTTCCCTTGTCTCTTCGTAACTGTATCTCAGAGCTCTCTGAGAGACTGTCTCCAAGGCTAGAGTCCTCAGTATGACACTGAATAAACTAAATTCACAGCTTTTACACTGTGCAATTTTTCTAAGTCTATGGGCTCCAGGTGGGCTGTGAAATTTCCAGGTCTTGTAAGTAATAAACCTATATATGTTTTTTAGTGTTTCCTGGTGGTTATTTTCAAAAGGCATCTTGCAATCATAAGAACCACAACATTGATTATTGATAGGCTGAGCCTAGCACAGAATAAGAAGTGAAAACTAATTTAGGCAACAAGGTCAAACTCATAGTTTGACAAGAAATAGTAAATACCTTGAACTCCTAATAACTGCTGTTAATTTGTAAAGCAAATCCAAATTACTAATGTCACTTTTTGGATTATTTTTATTTTCCAAGTCCGAGATTTTGTCACTTCTAATCATTAAATTTCCTCAGCTGAAATCACTGAAAACACCTTCTTGTAATGTTTGGCTTGTTTACTCCTAGACAGAATCCAAATTCTTAAAGCCAACGATTGTTCACTTCAGTTGCATTTGTCATGTCTGGAATAAGGCCTTAATACCTAAGGCATTCTAGACAGTTACTAAGTGCATAGTTGGAATGAAGATAAATCTTTTCCACTATCTATTTAAGATACATATTAATGACTATTGTCATAAAAATTACTTTAAAAAGATACAATTTAGGACCAAAACAAATACAGGTTGAAAGTTCAGCACTGCCAAAGTCTATATCTAGTGTTCCTGGGAAGATTAATTCCTCTGAGTCTCTCCTTTATCATCTGTGAAATGATGATAACTTCTCTCAGAAATCAATTGAATACTGAACCATCAAATATAAATAAAGCCATACATTAATTATAGTGGTTAAAATGTAGGTTACATTCAGGAACTCCAGACAGTAGGGGAAAACCTGAGCTCCATTCTAATTTGCACGAGATGATTGGGGTTCTCTAAAGAGAAAATGAAGAAATGTGGGAAGTGGCAGGCAAGACTCAGAAGAATCAGAATCGAAGAAATAAAGAATTACAGAGGGTTGGTCTGTGTAAATGCAGTTAGGTCAGCTGTATCTGCAAGTTGGCAGTTATGGAAGTTAAGATTCCTCTCCCCACAGAGACTAGGAGACAGGGGATCTTTCTCTTCTGATGACTACTTTTCAAAAAGGTTACTTTTAGGTCCTTGAGAAAGATACTCTTGAATTGTAAGAGATGTATATTCACAATTGTAAGCCCTTTTTAGTAACTGTTCTAAAGAGGAGAGGTCAGGCACCTATCATCCAGCTTTGGCTAGAACAAAGAGTAAATTCTCCAGGCAGTGATGACCTTTCTCAAGCAGACGTTTAGATGGGGATTTGGGGGCAATGGTCATCCTAGGGACATGACCTTAGTTTATAGAAGGCAGGCTAGAGATTGGTTATTCCTCTGGTGCACAGGTTTGCATATATTCCTTACGTGCTAGGATTTCCACGGAGTCAAAAGGAATGTAAAATTATTAACATACTATCTGATATAGTGTAGGCTGTTAAGTCAATCTTTCCAAACCTTAAACATCAAAAAGCATACTTAGTCTTAAAATAATCAAGACATTTTGTAAAAATGCAGTTCTTTATGTGGACCATTTTTAAAGTCTTTTTTGAATTTATTACAATATTGCTTCTTTTAAAATATATATATTATATATTATTTATACATTTAGGTCATAAGGCATGTGAGATCTTAGTTGCCTGATTAGGGATCGAACCCACACCCCCTGCATTGGAAGGCCAACTCTTAACCATTGGACTGCCAAGGAAATCCCTAAAACACAGTTCTTTAAAGTTGGAATGGATGGGAAATATATTAATAGTCTCAGGACTAAGTATAATAGTCTCAGGATGAATACTTGGATAAGAATAGTAATAATTTAGAACTTTCTCACTTATAAACCACTGTCAGAATGTTAATATAAACCAGTTCTAAAAGGTCCATTTCCCCAACAGCAATCAAATCGTAGTTTTTCAGTAATGGGAACTTTCAAAGATGCCAATTGAAAATATCTAAGCAGGCAGATAGTAGACATGAGCAGAGAAAGGGACGCACAGGCCACATGGAAAGAAAATGGTCCTTGGGCTTTCCAGACTGACAGGAAACCACACATTTTGGGGTGATCAGTGTCCTAGAGACAGTGGAAGAAAGATGGGAAAAGTAGGGAATCTTTGCTGTCTTGAATGTAACATTTTGCTCATTATGCTCTTATTACCAAAAAATTAGCCTTGCAGATAAGAAGTGAAGTTCCCATCATGCACTGAGGCCAAGACAGTTCCCATCAAGATGAAAAAAGGACAGAAGTCACTCCTCCACTTAGGAAGATGGAGATGGGGTGAACATTTGAGGATACACCCCCTAACCCTTTCCTCCACAATGAATATCCCTTCCCTTCATTTCTACACTCCACAGAAATAGCTTGCCAAGAAACTCAGAGCAGCTACTCACCTGAGTCTGTCTGCTCTAAGATTCAGTTCAGTTCAGCCACTCAGTCGTGTCTGACTCTTTGTGACCCCATGAACCGCAGCACGCCAGGCCTCCCTGTCCATCACCAACTCCCGGAGTTCACTCAGACTCATGTCCATCGAGTCAGTAATGCCATCCAGCCATCTCATCCTCGGTCGTCCCCTTCTCCTCCTGCCCCCAATCCCTCCCAGCATCAGAGTCTTTTCCAATGAGTCAACTCTTCGCATGAGATGGCCAAAGTCCTGGAGTTTCAGCTTTAGCATCATTCCTTCCAAAGAAATCCCAGGGTTGATCTCCTTCAGAATGGACTGGTTGGATCTCCACCATAGTTCAAAAGCATCAATTCTTCAGCACTCAGCTTTCTTCACAGTCCAACTCTTACATCCATACATGACTATTGGAAAAACCATAGCCTTGACTAGATGGACCTTAGTTGGCAAAGTAATGTCTCTGCTTTTGAATATACTATC
The DNA here is from genome assembly GCF_032405125.1 of Capricornis sumatraensis. Lineage (NCBI taxonomy): Eukaryota > Metazoa > Chordata > Mammalia > Artiodactyla > Bovidae > Capricornis > Capricornis sumatraensis. The sequence continues at coordinate 119,509,993 of NC_091071.1, read as the reverse complement.
TAGGTTGGTCATAACTTTTATTCCAAGGAGTAAGCGTCTTTTAATTTCATGGCTGCAGTAACCATCTGCAGTGATTTTGGAGCCCAAAGAAATAAAATCTGACACTGTTTCCACTGTTCCCTAATCTATTTCCCATGAAGTGATGGGACCAGATGCCATGATCTTCATTTTCTGAATGTTGAGCTTTAAGCCAACTTTTTCACTCTCCTCTTTCACTTTCATCAAGAGGCTTTTTTATTCCTCTTCACTTTCTGCCATAAGGGTGATGTCATCTGCATATTTGAGGTTATTGATATTTCTCTTGGCAATCTTGATCGAGCTTGTGCTTCTCCAGCCCAGCATTTCTCATGATGTACTCTGCATATAAGTTAAATAATCAGGGTGACAATATACAGCCTTGACGTACTCCTTGATTCCTTGGGGTCCCACAATTGGGAATGTCCTTGCAGGATTTCCAGGCCCTCTATCCCCCTAAGTGCAGATACAAGACTTCTGCCTCAGGCTACCATTTCCCCCCATCCCAAGCACACACTATATACACCACACACGCACACACACACACACACCTGTTTTTCTTTGACCTCAAGCAGTGCCATACTTGCTTAGGTCATTTTCAGAGGAACCTAGCCAGTTCACCAAAGAATTCTAGGGACTCTCTCCTTTGGCCACACTTGGAAGGATCTAAATATTGTCTACTGCTGCACCACTGGAGTACCCTTTGGGCTCAGGGTCAAATATAAAGTGATGGATTACATGTTGTACAACCATATTGGTACCCTGTGAGCCTGACAGCAGTGCCTCCAATGGATCCCAATTGAGACTATCAGCCAGGCCAGTGTGGTAGCGTAATCAGTGTGGATCACATGATCCTTTGCCTCATTAAAGGGATGAAGAGGTGAATAATTAAACCTGTTAACTATGGTAACCTTAAAGAGATCACCTAAGGTCAAGATGAAAAACCAACACTATTTCAGTCCTGATTGGTAGATTCCCTTAGAAAGTAACAAATATAGACCCAAACACTTTGAAGGAAGGGACATATTGTATTTGCAATCTACTTTGTCAACCAATCAGCCCCTGACATCTGTTGTAAGCTTCAAAAGTTTGTTATAGCACCCTGAGACTCTCTCTGCCTTATTGCACAACCTTCAGTGTCTTCAACAATAGACCCCAGGCTGAAGAGGAAAGGAACAGACTGAATTAAGGAAGGAACCATGGTAAGCCCCATGGTAAGTGAGGAGTCCAACCCTGTGTCCCAGAGTCACAAAAGCCAAACTGTCAAGGGTTCCTGTTGCTCATTCTGAAACTGCCTACTCAAGTTGACCAACTCTGTCTGAGTATATGGTCTTTGGTCGTGAACTCAGTCACATTGGGGGCCCCTTGAGGATGCCTCCCACCCCCCACTACCCTGTCCCGGGCCACAGGTTGCTTGTGCTTCACTGTCTGCTGCAAAACTGGCCTCACTGCCAAGCAGGGACCTGCAATCTCATAACATTCATCATCACAGTCACTTAAGGCCTCACTGTCAGAGGTGCTGGGTTCTTCAGGGCCACAGGGTTCTTGCTCTAATGCCAATAAATGTTGCTCTAGTTCTTCCAAGTGTCTCTGCACACTGTGCACTGGTGTGGCATCATGGAGAGCACTATCCATATTCACCTTCAGAGTAGTCAGGAAATCCATCCCACAGTGCCAGCAGCAGTCCATACTGCCTCCTTTGGCAAATGGGAACTCACTGCCTTTAATGCCTTTTCAGCACTATCTGGTGAACAGTCCACTGCCTCCCAGTCTTCCACTGGAGCTCACACCAAGAGGATAACGCCCACACAGTATCACATAGTACGTAGTGGCCACTGTCTTCCTCCTTCCTTTGGAGCCTCAGGCTCCTTTATCTGCTGGCTATCCTGCCAGCTTCAACTGTGTTGTTGATCCTATTTGTGACACCAGTTGTCTTGCTGTTCACACCATTCACACTGTTTGTTGAACCCAGGGTAGGCAAGGCACAAGCTAAGAGGCTGGAAGAAGACTTGAGGAGCCATAGGAGCTGCAGACATGTTTATTCTCTCCTGCCTGGAGCAGTCATAGCAGCAGATACTCTATATTCTCTCCTCCCGTGGCTGACCCAAAGGACACAGCCACGATGCAGCAGTGAATGCTGCTGCTTTTTATGTGTAGCTCATATATCCCTAGAACACAAAGTAGCTTATGCCCAAGCAAGTACCTCATGATGTGCATGCACAGTGCTATAAGTGAGCCAGCTGTTACATAGTCATTTACAAAACTTGGGGCCAAGAAAGCCTGAACACACCCTCTTAGCTAATTTGTACTCTCCCCACACCTTTCAAGAAGATGGGCCACTGGATGAAGGAATGCTCCCAGGTTTCAAGGGACTAAGGAAATTCTCCAACATAAATCATGGGAGTTGTTGATTACCCAGGCTTCCCAAGACTCCCCAGAAGATGGTCATTATCATCATAAGGGAGGAACCCATGGATGACCATTGACATGGTAGGAAAGCTTATCCAGTATGTAGTGGATACTGGAGCCACTTGCTATGTCCTGACTGTTCATGCTGGGCACCTTGCACCATGAAACTTGCTCTATAATATAAGAAGAAGGAAGGTCAAATCTAAAACCTTTCACCACCCCCTTGAACTTGCACCTGGGAAAGATTCTTATAATCCACAAACTTCTAGTCATGCCTGAATGTCCCAGCCCATTATTGGGAAAAGGTGTTTCTCTCAGCCATGGGGACAACTTTTACTCTCCCTGAAAACCAAAACCAAGGAATGTTTCTGACTGGACTATGTATTATTATATAAGACATGGACAGTTTAGCCCTAAATATCCCCCAGAAATTGAGGAAAAAAAAAAAAAAATATATATATATATATATATATATAGATCCCCAGATCTGGAATTAGGGAATTCCAGTGAAAGTAAAGTTTGCCACTCCTATAAAAATTACCTTAAGGAAGGTCATGGGCCACTGGAAACAACTTCCCTAACAGGCATCAGTACCCTCCCTGTCTAGCAAAATCTCTGTTTCTCTGCACCTTTTCTTCTCATGTAGTCATTTCTCATTTTTACCACACCTATCCTAAGGGTTGTCCTTGGTGTTCGCATAGGCACAGCTCCAGCTTATAAGTACCCACCATCTGACACCATGAGTGCCACTGATAAAGTTACTAATTCATCCGATTGTTGGATATGTCCCCACAGCCACATCTCCCCAGAGGACCCACGTCTTTTAGGACTCCCCATTTCCTTCAGGGATCTGATGGGGTTAACAGCTAAATATATTGTGTTCTCCTTTACCACCCAGTGCAGTAAGGAAGGACTGGGGCAGGAAATGATTGGAGGCCAAACTCTCTGAAACAGAAATGTAATTCCAAATCAGAGGGAAAGGATACTTCAGTTTTTAAGCAAAGTCAGCCTTTGTTTTACTAGTATTAACATCCAGGGACTAAAATTAGGATGGCTTAATGAAACATGGTACAATTACACTATATTTTTTAGTAATCATGGTTGGATGACAGACACCATCTAGACTGCTAGTACTCAATATATGGGGAACCTCATGTGGTGGAAGAACCTAGTGACTGGAATAAATAAAACCAAGTGCACAATAAATCATAGTAACAGTTAACAATTGTCAACTTCATGAAATGTACAATGTGAGAGTTGAGAGTTAAGTTTTATCTCAGGAAAAAATAAAGACTTGCAGCCCAGGAGATAACACCTCAGTAGCTCTGAAAAACTGTTCCAAAGAGATAGAGAGGTGTAGGTCAATATATATATATACATATATATATATATATATATAAGATTTTGGTTAAGGGGAGTTTATGCAATTAAGCACTTAGCACAATTTTTGTGTTAGTCATAAGGAACTCTAGACATGAGGAGACGTAAGGATTGGACTCATAAAATCAGCTTCTGAAAATAGCTTACTATCTGAAGACCTGTTTCCAAAGTACAGAGTGCCTCATTTCTGTTCTCCAACACTGAGCTTCTTGTAGGCGGTGTTGAAAGTCAGTAGCCTCAACTGCAGAAGACCTGTATAAATCCCAGCTCTGGATTCTGGGGGTTTCTGTTTCATTATATCTCAGTATACCTTGCAGTACACATCAAAGGCTAAATCTAGAACTGGAAAAAAAAAAAAATCACAGAACTGTTCTGATTAACCTTTTATAGAAAATAATGCTAGTAAATTGACTGTTGTTTTTTTCTTTTTTTTTTCTCTTCCACTGCCTTAATGTTTTGTTTTATGTGTTCAGGTTAAAAAATCCTTTCCAATATATTATTAAAATTTGATAAGACCTATTATCAAAGCACTCAATTTAGTGGCAGTCATAAACCCTTGTGTTGAAAACATGCATTAAATGGAATCATCATCTTCTAGGGAATAATTGGAGGAAAGTCTCCAATTATTGGTTGCCTCTCTCCAGCTGTGTATTCTTTGAATGTTGCTTGAATTTTGTTTTTATTTTTAATGAAAAAAATGATGTCATGTGGCTCATAAATACAGTAAGTCCCCTCCATAAGAATGAGTTCTGTTCTAAGAATGCATTCATGAGTCTAATTTGTTCATAAGCCAAACAATGTTAGCCTAGGCACCAAACTAACGTAATCAGCTATACAGTACTATACTGTAATAGGCTTATAATACTTTTCACATATATAATACATAAAAAACCAATACGAAAGTAAAGAAAGCATGTTTAATATTATAATATAATACATTGAAAAGTATAGTATTACAGTACAACAGCTGGTGCTTTTAGCAATACCAGCTACATCACCACTGCTTTTACACTTGCATCTGTACGTCCTAGACTTGTAGTAATGATGCTGTATTAACTGTATTCCACATAGTACTGTATAGTAAAGTACGGAAAAGCACAACCACTTTTGTGTTTGTGCACACATGCAGTATGCACACATCTAACAAGGTACCCAAGAAACATGAACTAAATTATGTGATTTGACATGTGAACACATACTCAAATCTTTGAAAGTTCACGAATTGAAGGCCTATATTATCTGTAGAATTTCTGTAGTTGAAAATCCACAAATAGAGACAACTTGAATGTATAAACTTAATATTTCATTTAAAGGAAACATTCAATAGAAATATTTAGTTGGTCTTCTGTAGTTTCTCATGCAATACCAAGGCACTTCAATTTAAAATCTTTCCAAGCCGTGAGATTATAATCAACATCTGGAATGATAAACTTTTGTGACCTGTCCCCTTATTTCTTGTGTTTTAAAGTTTGGGAGGAAATTCCCACAACTGAGTGCTTAAAAGTGTCTGATCTTTCACTTTCTCTCTCTTACAAAAGCAAGTTTTATATATCAAGTATCCAAACTATGGAGAGATGTCCCTAAAAAAAAAAAATTAATATGCCAAGCCCAAATTTTGTAGCCAGATAAAACTGAGATGAAATCTACCACTCTGTTTGCTAATCACTTTTTCTGTGACCTTGGACATACGGTCTCCCTGCAAATTCATTATGATATACAGAGACGGATATTTTGATTAATATATGTAATGTATATTATATACAGGTCTACATGTATATGTATGTATAGGTATGTATCACATTACATCTAAATTTGGCCAGGGGCCATGTTACAAACTTCTGTTTTCTATAATTAAAACTATTTGAAATGAGCTTCCCATTTTGAATGCATGAATTCATGCCAAGGGAAAAAAAAAAAAAGATTGCTATCAGTTAAATTCCCACCAGAAATTTAAAAAATAATAAAAATAAAAACTCTGATTCTTAAGAATGTCAGTGGAGAAGATATTTTGGGCAAGTCCTGTTAAGAAATGTGTGTTTTGCCCATGCCCAAATGAAACTATCTCCCAAACCCAATCACAGAAGGCCATAAAAAGGCCAGAGGTAATTGTAATAATAACTATTGTTTTAGGCTCCTTAATAATTGGAGGCAGATGGACTGTGGGTTAGGATGAAAGGAGATTGAGTGGAGATGAATAAAAATGAAATATGCAGATATTTACCAACCACTCAGTCATGATATATCCTACATGATTATGCCTCAAGCCTGGAAATATTCTATCTGAGTGGATTTAATTCTCTTCTTTACCTGCACTGTTTCATAATCAGGTTGCTTCATGATTCTCTGTAATTTAACTAACACTATAAAATAGTATCACTTGGAATCTTTGACTTTTTTAATGCTCACAAGCACTTCTGTGAAGACAGTAATCCCATCTCCATTTGAATCATAATGGGAAAAAGAGAAAGGAAAAGCAAAGGGAGCGGAAAAAGAAAACCATATCTGTTAAGAGCTTAATCATGGAGGATCCTACATGTGTTAAGATCATAGTTAATTTATTCTACATAATAATCCCATGAGGTAGGATGACTTTCACTCCTTTTTAAATTTCTTTTTATAAATGAAAAAAGTGAAGGTCAGAGAGTTTATGCATCCTGTCCAATGTCACATTCAGAAAGATGATCCATAATCATGTGCTTGTGTGTGCATGCTAAGTTGCTTCAGTCGTGTCTGACTCTTTGTGGCACTATGTAGCCTGCCAGGCTCCTCTGTCCAGGGGATTCTCCAGGCAAGAATATTGGAAGAGGTTACCATATCCTCCTCCAGGGGATCTTCTGGACCTGGTATCAAATCCACATCTTTTACTTTTCTTGCATTGGCCAGTGAGTTCTTTACCACTTGCGTCACCTGGGATACTGGGATTTAAATTAGCCTTTACTTGCCTTCAAAGCTAACTAATATTTAATGCCTTAAACACAGGCACTTTATTGAGTTCAAGTGCATTCTCTTGCCAGGATATCACACGTATTTGCCACCACGTGACCAGTCACTAAGCAAATGACTCTCTAAAATGAACTTCCTCATAAACCTTAAGATCATATGCTTCAGAATTCTTCTCTCTCCACTTTCAGCTCCCAGTTCAATGTGACATTATACTGCAAAGAATTTTCTGGGATCTCAAGTTTTGCATTATTATTATTATTATTGATTTTGTAATTGTATTATTTAGATGTCATCTTATTCTTGCCTTTCTGAAGAGAAACAAAATGTTTGCCTTGATTTAAACTCTGGTGCCACCCATAACTTCCCTGGATCATGAATTCTGTGAATTTTGAGGTTAAAGGAACATGTTGCCTTCTGGACACAGTGAAATGAATGCCTATCCTTTTGAAACAGAGGATATAACATATTCAATACTTTTATTTCAAATATGTAGATGCTTATATGAGAAAAATCTCCTTTTTGAAACTAAGAGAAGCATACAAAAAGAAAAAAAAAATGTAGTCAACTTCAATGTGGACTGCTTGGGAATTGATTTTAATGGAACATACGTTCTATTTGGATTTGTTCTCTACTTCTCCAGAGACACTTTTCAATGCTCATTCACAAACGGCTGACAGCATCTGTCTTCAGAGACGATAAAGGAAAAAACATGACAATAAGTTGTATCTATTGCATCTCTGGGGAAACACATTTTTAATTTCCTTTAACTTACTGCACTTAATTTGACAGTTGGAACTTTTGTCTCATTTGGTCCCCAGAACTCAGTGGTATACATCGCTCAGTGAGCCTAATTTTATTACAGATATTATCCAAATGCTTTTTAATCATCCAAGATCATGATGAACACCAGAGAGGGAATGTTATTTAACAGAGACACTTAACAGTGAATTAAATGAAGATAGTACTGATTAATAAAGTGGTTTGCGCTTCCTGCTGCAATCTCATTCTGTTTACATACTATTTTTGAGATGACACTGCCATGGTTTGAATTTTGAGACTCAAGTCTTCTTTGATTATGCAGTAAAATTGCATTAATTGTAACTTATTATCACAACATGTGTGATAATCCCCATAGTGCCTGAGATTGAGTTCAATTTGATGCTAATATCATATGAAAGGAAATGGTGATAAACAATGCTAGGGGAAAAATTTATTTTCAAATTATAGAGAATCTCTAATTCCAGGCTAGGAAGTGAGTTTATTTTGGAAAGGAGAGGTCACATCCAAAAAGCTTTGATCAAATAATTAGTCTTTTCAAATTTTCACATAGAAATCTGTCAACAAACCCACCTTGAATATACTAGTTTCTTAGTCGCCCATGGACAATATGAATGCTTGAAAAATACTTTATCTCCATTCCAATCCTCACTACTGTTTATTAAATTTGACTGGAATACCTATGTAAATATGTCATAAATAATTTGAAAGTGAAAAAATACATTCCTTGTAGGCAAAACTGAGTCCATAAATAAGAAAAGCACAGGACATTTTTGTTTGACTATTATCTATAATTTACTATCTTAATTAACATACAAATTAAACACACTAAGAATGAAGGAAACACAATGAAGTTATTTTTCTTTCTTTTATTTTTGGTTAAATTTGTTTACTAAAAACATTGTATATTATAAAATACATTTATTCATACTTTAGTCTGTTAATAAAAGAAAAATCCCACTTCATGATTTCTTAAGTTTGTCTTTTGGGTAAGCTCTAAGTACTAAAATTTGAATTGAAAGAGAAAAAGGAGTAGGCAAGCAAAACTTATGAGTAAATTACTATGTGAATATGGGATTTTGAATAAGACCTGCTTTCTGCAGCCATGAATTCAACAAATAATGAAAAAACATAGCTTTTTTTTTTTTTTATATAGTGTCTAAATTCTTCTTGGTAGTCAATGTCAAACTTGAGATTGCTGAGGAACAAATCAATATACAATATAGGGACAAGGACAGACTCATTCCTTGGACATCCATAAAGTAAGGAGTTTCACCAAAATAGCCACTATGAAAGTAAATGATTCTCCTATTTTTGTTATGGATATAGCACTCATATTATGCAAAAAGCTCTTTTATGTGACTAATCAGACTGTTTTCATAGCTCCCAAATGCAAATCTTAAGTAGTACCTATCACTGTATATTAAGATTTTCATATTCTTCACTGTCATGGGATACAAACTACATGAAAGGAGGACCTGAGTCTATCATTCACATAATTTCAAGTCAGAGAAAAGCTATGGATGAGACTCAGTTGATTTTCATTTATGTATCTTTAACTGAAGGATAATTGCTTTGCAATATTGTGTTGGTTTCTGCCATACATCAACATGAATCCATTATAGGTACACATATGTCCCCTCCTTCTTATTGTTTTTGTTTTTGTCATTTTTTTTTTTTTCTTCTCTTTTTCTAACTACAAACTAGCATACAATCAATGACAGATGATTTGGGGAAAAGAGCTCAGTAAAAAAAAAAAAAAAAATCAGATAATTTCACCAACCAGAAATGATCTTTGCTAATATTTTGGGATATTCCTTCTGGATATGTATTTGTCCTTATATTTTCCTTTACAATCATGAGTTCCCAGGCCTAATTTCACAAATACTTTCATCAGCATCCATCTAAATTGATTATGATTTTTCTCTTCCATACTGTTAAATCTTTATAATTACATCCTTTCCAATATACTTAAATATATCCATTAACTCCAACCTTTAAAATGCAGTCTATTTTCAACATCTTTATCATTTACTCTTTCTCAATGATCCATTAACTGTTTAAAACTAGTCAACACAATCCGTTACTAAAATAATTCCAATATTACAGCTGGGTGGAATTCTAACTAAATGGCTATATTCTTTAGTCTTCATCTGGTTTGTTTCATATGAAAACACTCTTCTGTGGTATCACAATGTCTTATATTTCCTTTCAACACTTTTGATACCTCAGAACCTCTGCTCATTCATCTTCTGCTGCTGCTGCTGCTAAGTTGCTTCAGTCGTGTCCGACTCTGTGTGACCCCATAGACGGCAGCCCTACTCACCACTAAATTTTGACATGTATCGATCTTGATCCTGGCTCCTATTTGAACATTTCTCCCCCAGGCAGTCTTATCCATTCCATGAGCTTTAATTGCCACCTGTCTCCAAGATGCCCACAAACATCAATAATCCAGATCTCTTCATAGAGTTCCAAATTCATTTATCTTACTCCCTACATCTTTACTCACATGTTGGAAAAGCCCCTGAGAATTCTGGTTTCAATTCCCATATGTAAAGAACTAGAAGGTCTTCATTCCCATCCTTATAACAAGGCAAAATTAGACAAACTAAAAAGCAATAACAATACTTAGAATCACGAGAAATTTGAAGTTTCAGGGCAAACTGCCACCCCAGAAGCTGGAAGACTAGGCAAATCCAGAGTGTCACAGTGGAGCTCTGTGCATCTGGGGAGAAGTTGCTGGAAACATAAACTAATATGAACACTTTTAATGGCATTTTTGGCAAACTGTTGCAGATTGCATTTGTACCATCGTAAGAGTAAAAATCTCCTGGATTATGCAGACTTGAGTGGCACCAAGACGTTCAAAGATTTTTCTTTCAGAAACCCCATCAGGTTATGATATTCCGGAAAAGGCAAAAATACAGACATAAAAATATCACTGGTTTCAATGGCTTTAAGTGGAAGAGAGATTATTAAATAGATGAAATATAGAAAATATTGTAGGGTCTGAAGTTATTTTCTATAGGTAGATCTATGACACTATGCTTTCTTCAAAACTCACAGAACTTTACAGCACAGAGAATCTTAATGTAAGCAAAATTGAAATGCATATTTCTCGGAGGTCAGAGGACTTCAGAACAGAATGCAGAGTTTCAACATAATGTTTTAACAATATTACAGATGTTTAAGACAATTTCACTGACGGGGCAATGGAAAAGGTGCTCGCTTAACTAGAGATGAATGAAGTTTGTAAGCCTAAAAGCAAATAAAACTATACAAAGCTACTTAACTGGGTTGATACAGGTATTCACCTTGAAGCTAGAGGCCAATAATTCTGGTATCACTCTACCTGTATCCTGGAATTGAGCAACTAGGTAAATGGATGCTGGATAGAGGGAGACAGATTTCTCACTGTTGGACTTAAAGCTTACAGATAAGCAAAGGGAAGAGGTTAGAATGGATTAATGCTAGATATATTATATGAACTCATTTTTTTTTTTTTTTAGCAGAGCACCTACATTTTAAGTTTTAAATACTCAAGACCAATGTCTATTTTTGTTGAGGGTAAGCTACCTTTTTTGTCAGTTGAGTTTTTAAGTTGAGGTTTGTTTGATTTATAATGTTGTGTTGGTTCTGCGTATATGGCAAAGTGATTTTTTTATGAGTGTATATATTCTTTTTCAGATTATTTCCCCTTATATGTTATTATAAAATATTGAGTGTAGTTCCCTGTACCATGCAGTAGGCTCTTGATGGTTATTTATTTTATATATAGTAGTATGTATATGTTAAATCCAAATGCCTAATTTATCTCTCTTCTGCTCTGCTCTTTCCCCTTCAGTAACCATGTTTTTTTTTTTTTCTATTTTTTCATTTCTATGTTTTAACTTTTCATAACATAAATATATATGCATATACATTTATATATATACTTACACATATGAATATACACTTACAAATATAATCACACAGATGAGATAGGATGCACAAACACATAGTCCTTTGTTCTGTCAGTTGTGAGGACCTAGAAGCAATGATACTTCAGTTACAATAAGCACTCCTAGCACCCAGACCTTTGTTTCTCACACAAGTCTCCAATGCTAAGAATCAAGGCTCCATGAGGAAAATACCTGATTCTAGGACTGAAGTAGGAAATATGTAAGAACTTCATGGAGCATCTCAAAGTATGTGGCAGAAAGACAAGAAATGGTGAATCAAAGTCCATAGGAGTTAACCAAGTCCAGTATTATAATAAATGATCTTTTATTTTATTATAATCCAAAGTATAAAATAAATACATGAGTACCTACTGATGTAAATGATTAAACAAATAAACAGGAGAGAAGAGACATAACCCTCAGTCTCTGAGACTGGGCTGTACATACTAACTTCCTGCCACAGTACAGAGTGGAAAGGAAGAAAACAAGTGCTTTAAAGGACCTGACACTCTCACTCAGGTGATAAAGGTCAGCAGCAACAGTCATAAATCTTGTAGATGGTACCCTTGATATGATATGATGAAAACAGTACTTTACCCCTGCCATCCTCTTCCCCCAAACCCATAATCCCAGCCTAATCATGAGAAAAATATCAAACAAATCCTAATTCAGGCTCATTTCACAAAATGCCTGACAAGCATAACTTAAAACTGTCAAGCTCATCAAAAACAGGGAAAATTTAAGAAACTGTTACAACCAAAATGAACTTAAGGAGACATGACAAATACATTTTAAGTTACTATCCAGGATGGGATCTTGAAACTGGAAGGAAAAAAAAAAAAAACTTTAAAGACTAAAAAAATCTGAATAAGCTCTGGACATAGTCAATAACAGTGTAGCAATATTGATTCAATAATTTCAAATCATATATCTTACTATTTTAAGTTGTTAATAGAATAAACTGGCTGTAGTGGGCATTTGAATACTTTAATATATTTGCAATTTTCTAACAAATCTAAAACTTCTAAAATAACAAGTATGTATTGAGAAGTTTCTGAAATTTTTGTGACAATATTATATTTATCTTTGTCAAACTTAGAACTGACTTTTGCTATAGTCTCCACCCCATACCTCATTAACTTTGTAAGGACATCAAACCAGTCAGTTCTAAAGGAAATCAACCCTGAATGTTCATTGGAAGGACTGATGCTGAAGCTGAAGCTCCAATGCTTTAGCTACTGATTGAAAGAGTCAACTCATTGGAAAAGACCCTGATGCTGGGGAAGATTGAGGGCAGGAGGAGAAGGGGGTGACAAGGATGAAACAGTTGGATGGCATCACCAACTCTATGGATGTAAGTTTGAGCAAGCTCTGGGAAATAGTGAAGGAAAGGGAAAGCTTGTGTGCTGCAGTCCTTGGGGTCACAAAGAGTCAGAGATGACTGAGTAACTGAACAACAACCACAACCCTTCATCTTGAGTGGCAGAAGTGAACAACCAAACCTTCTAAATTCATCAGATGCACACACCGTTTAACTCCCATAGTATCACTAGAAAGAAGGTACCAACTTAGTCTGAGATAATGGGATCTTTACCTTGAAGAAGGCCAGTTATGTTGGAATGGGAAAGAAGAATGGATTTCTCCTCTCTTAAACATTTGTTGCTAGGAGGTCAGGAGTTAGATATGGTTCATGGTCCTGGATGTCTGTGTGACTAGAACCCTTCAGACTCAATCATCCTGAGACTGTGGCCAAACCTTAGGAAGATGGATTGCATAGGAGAGCAAAAATCAGTAAAAGTGGGCCCCTGAAGAGCTGTAACTTTGGGAGCCAAGATCCGTGGTGGAGTACCACTGAGTGAAAAGCCTAACACTTATGGTTTTTCTGTATAATAAATATAATCATTATAACTAATTATAATTGCATATATTCTATAATTAAATTGACATAAATATATTAACTTAATATGTTTAATTAAATTAATGTAAATATAAAAGTGTAATTTCTAAGTCAGAGTGTGCACAGTTCAGACTTTTGATTCATAGTTTCTGAATGTCACCAGTCAGATATAACATTCAATTTCCAGAATTCTCAGTGAAATTCTGATATCATTCTTGCATTATGTATTTCACTTTATTTATATTTACAAGCTCATTTCAATGAGCTTGAAAATGATTCAAATATGTCTAATGGATACTTATACTACTCTTTAATGAATTAATTGTTTATGTCTTTTGTCCAGTTTTTAGAGGTCTTCTTTTTCCTACTATTCTTAAAGAGTTGATTATGTTACAAAATTGTAATTTTGGTTATAAAAATACTTAAAAAAACCTATTTAAACCTATAAATATTTCATTTTTTGTTTAATGTCCATTAAATCAATGAATCTAGACAGCATCATATAAAGAATTTCATAGACATTTATATCCAAGACATTTAGCCCTTGGATTAGTAATAAAAGGTTCTGCAAATACTTACCATTCACTATCTGTTACTTGATGAAAAACTTCATATTCCCCAATATGCTGGCAAGTATGTTTCTTTTATTGAAGATAATATGCATTAGAGCAGACACATTTTATTCTATCTTGTTCTTAATTTGAATTCTCAATACATCTTTTATTTGAAGAGTTAGAAATCTTGATTAATATATTATGATGTAATAAAAAATGACATGCTTCTTTTCTTATATAGCACTTGATTCTGCCTTTTCAAAATATAGAGGAAAATTCCATTAAATACACATTTTCAAAAGAATGGTGTAAGATTTGGAAATATTATTAACTTTTTTCCAAAACTGTATTTTAAAATAACTAAATAAAACATACAATTCAGAATGAGAAAATAGTTCTATTGGTACTTTTCACTGACAATAAAAAATGGGCAATTTTTTTTTTCATGTGTAAAAAGAAGATAATAACTTACATTCCCAAAATAATTGGCTCAAAATTTCCACATCCATCATAAAATTTAGAGATTAAAAACACTTTGAAAAGCAAAAAAGTGATGTATTAATTTGGAATATATAACTAATAGATGAAAAATTCTTATGTTTTCACAATTTCATATATCTATAATATTGCATATATGTTCATAGTTTCATAAATAGAAAATTGGGAGGAAAATAGCTTCCTGGTCTGCCAAATTGGAAAATCAAATATTAACTATATTTAATATTTTTGAGGAGCCATTGTCTGGCAATAGAGTGAGATACTGTAGAACAGCTTATCTATCCACATAAAGTGCTAACCACCACATTGTTCAACACAATAGCATTCAAACCACCATTTTATTTTTATTTTTTTCCTTTGACTATGCCACATGGCATGCAGGATCTCAGTTCCCCAACCAAGAGTCAGATCCATGCCTCCAGCACTGGAAATGCAGAGTCCTTATGACTGGACTGGCAGGCAATTCTCAAAACACTATTTTAAATTATCAATGTAAGATTGCACAGAAAACTACTCATTAGGGGACATATTGCTGTTTAATGCCTTCCAATCATGAATAACTGGTTTTATTTGGCTCCAAGTTGCACAGAATCTACAGCCAGGCTAATAGCTTGAAGTGAGTCTGACCAAGTCCAAGAGAGGACAATGAATTTGATGATTATCATTTAGACAAATCTTAATGTCCACCATTGAAGCCAGTAATATCCTATCATGTACATGCTGTAACAGCCAGCTTTTCTCACCCTGGTCCCTTTTCATTCTACATTTCTTTCTTTGGAAGAGTTGTGTTATTTTGTTTGATTTTCTTACACTAGAGCAGATGTAATAACCTTCCTTCCAAATAGGAATTACTTTCCTTGAAAATAAATGAACTCAAATTGTTTGAGATCTCTCTGGACCATTCTGGGCTTGGAATAGAGCCAGGTGATGCAGAATCGAATATATTTGCCTTAACTACCTCATCTTCAAAAAATTATCTCAGTGGATCATACCTGCCCCTGCCTCCCAGAACCTGAAAACAAAAGAGGAAGGGAGAAAATGAAATATACTAGTAGTGTTCACAGTGAATCTGAGGCTCTTGCCTTGTTGTGAAAAAAATTGGAAACAAAGCAAGGAGGTTAAGAAAGTAAAGTGAAAAATGAAGTCACTTAGTTGTGTCTAACTCTTTGTGACCCCATAGACTTGTAGCCTGCCAGGCTCCTCTGTCCATGGAATTCTCCAGGCAAGAAGTAAGTAGCCATTTCCTTCTCCAGGGGATCTTCCCAACCCAGGAATGGAACCCAGGTCTCCCATATTTCAGGTGGATTCTTTACCATCTGAACCACCAAGGAAGCCCAAAAAAGTAAAGTGAGAGTTTATTTAAGCCAAAAATGCACTCTCAGAGGGAAAACAGGCAGACAGGTGAGGATATGCTGTTTTGGGTTTCTTTGGCTAGCGGTCCAGGTGGGTTGGGAAGATCCCTTGTAGGAAAGCATAGCAATCCACTCCAGTATCATTGCCTGGAGAATCCTCATGGTCAGAGGAGCCTGGTGGGCTGCAGTCTATAGGGTCACAAAGAGTCAGACACATCTGAAGGGACTTACCACGCACGCACATGAGGGGCATACAAATGAAGGGGTAGAATATTCAATGGTGAAGGAGAAGCCTGGGGATCATATTTCCTGATTTTCATCCCAGCTCCAACTTCCTGAGGGGAGGAGAAATTTTTATCTTTATTTACCTTAGGTCAGAAGGGTCATGGCATCAGTGCATGATGGATATTTCTTATCTACAAGGCTAATTTTATAGTAATGAGAGTATAGTGAGCAATAGGTTGCACTGGGATGCAGAAGATTCTTGCCTTTCCTCCTCTTTTTTTGTCTGCACTGAAGACACTTAACACCTAAATGTGTGATTTCCTGTCAGTCTGGGGTTTCCTGCTTTTCTTCATCTAACAAAGGATGTGTGATTTCCTGCCACGTGGCCCCTGGGCCCATTTTTTTGCTCATACCTAGCCACTCACCTGCCGTAACAGTAGATATACTCAATGCAGGTTTTAACTATTATTACAAATATTCAAGGAGAAATGACAGAACTGGCAAGACAAAATTATTTAAAATGAGACAAAGTCTAAGAAAAATTTCTGGTTTGAACTAAAACTTGGATTCCAGTCATACAAAACTTACATCAGAAATGTTAGGAAAAATATCTACTTTCAATTTTAGCAACGAGAACTTTCCAAAGCATGATATGATGTTGTCAAGTTGGAACCCGCTGCATACCACTTACAAAATTGAATGTTGACAGAAAGGAAAGTTGTCTTTAATCAGAATGTTGGAAATTTGTGGAGATGAGAAAAGAAGGTAGGAGACCGGGTCATATTTATCTCCATTCCCCATGGCGTGCAGGCTTGTGTGCAGGCTTGATGCCTTCTTGTGATCTTTCTTTAGATGCTCTCTTATTCACACAGCTTGTTTGCAAGATAACTAAAAGGGAATCTGGAGAAGAGGTCTGGTCATCTGTTAATTATTTATTCTTCATTCCCACTTCTTTGATCTATAGAAAGCAACAACACGTTAGGCAAGGTATCGTGTGATTAAAAGATTTGAAAGTTGTGCTTGTGTTGGAAAAGAGGAGAGCATGGAGGTGCCTGGTTTAAAAACTAGTTACAATATAGCTTTGATAAAGTGACAAGAAAATGGGTTTCCTGCTGAAGATGGTTTCCCACAAAGAGCTGCTTGTGATGAAACTATGAATTAAAACAAATTCCCTTCACATTAGCTAATTAGATGTCAATCAAAATGGAACTGTTTTTCAGGTTAGCACGTGCAGATTTTTTTTTTTTTTTTTTTTTTTGGCAATGGAAACACTTGGACCTTTAGGCACAAGACTGTCAATCTGAAGACAGAGTTTAAGGAAGATGGCTCTGTAACTTTATATAATTTGTTTGGAAACTCTAAGAGATTAGACACAGGGAAGTGTGCTAAACTGAAAGCCTGTGGAGATGGAATAAAAATGTCCTCTGTACCTTTTAAAGCTTAGAAAGAGGACTGATGTGTATATCATGTCTCCTTCTCCTGAATCAAATAATTACATACACATGATAATAAGGTTATAAGAAAACTTGTCTGACTCTTTGCGACCCCATGGTCTGCAGCACCCCAGGCTTCTCTGTCCATGACTGAACTGACTGACTGGAGAAACCTTGTAATAAATTGCCAATTAAACAAACACTAAATTTTAACTTTCCAAATTTCCATTTACAAAGTTAGAATATATATATATATTAAAAAAAAAAGCCTTCACTTACTGAACTAATCAGCAGAAAGTTCATTATTTATATTAAGAATAGATAACTTTTCAACTATATACAAATAGATGAAGTTTAAGATACATAAGATTAGATTCAGAAATCACCCATCACCGTCACCCAAAGAAACAAGCCTGTCTGGACCTTGATCTCAGGTAGTCTTGGCCTGCAGTGGTTTGAAGAAGAGTTTCTATTCCCAACCAGAGATTAAGGTTTCATCACGGTGGTGAGAGCGCCAAATCCTAGCCACTATACCAGTGGTCAGTGTCAAGGCCCTGGCCCTTTGGCTTTACAGAAAAGAATTCCCACAAAAAGAGAAAGCAGTGAAACAAGTAGAGTCTTTATTAAGAATGAAAAGAGTACAGTGTGTGAAGTCTGACGCATGAGTGGACTCAAAGGAAAAGTCAGGTCTTGTGGTAGTTTGAGTCATTTATATGGGGCATTTCTTCTGGTTTGCCTTTGGCAAATCATTTTACGTTGTCTGGTTCAGAGTCCATATTTGGTATAGCTCAGGATCCTCCCATGTGTGCACATGCATCTCTTAGCCAAGATGGATTCTACTGAAGAGGCCTATAGGTAGCTTGGCCTCAGTTAGCATCACTTTCCTTTTGACCTCCAAGGAATCTTTCTCCCCATGTGTAGTCTAGGAGGTCTCCTGACTTCTAGAATGAGAAATATGTGGTCTCTTATCCTCTGTCTGGCCAGGGCCCATACCCCTCTCTCAATTGTCCTGCTATTTTCATCTTGGGCCACAGAGAATGAATCTCCAATTGCTTTATCCTGGTTGCTTGTTGGCGGGGGTGGGGGGGAGGGGTACATCTACCTTCTACCTCAACCTGACTAGACATCCTCTGACACCAGGGTACCTCATTTCAGGCTCTTCATGTGGTCTCTAACTTTCTAACATCTCGAACTTTCATAGTTTTCTACTTGTTTTATGCATAATTTTCAGGATTATAAGTTGTATTTAATGGGAAGAATAAGGCAAAGTGTCCAATCACCCTTTACCTAAGCAAATGTTCTATTTATTTTTAAAATAATAGTTTTATGTAAGCATAATTTATTTTCAGATTGAAAAGTCTAAGATTATCTTTTTTTTGGAATGTTAGGAATAAATGATAGTGAGGAAGAATAGAGAAATCACAAGTTTGGGTACAGTAAAATGCTGCTACAATATTTGCTTTGTTGCTTTCTTTCTGTAAGATGGCATAAAAGTGCATACCTTTTAAAGTTGTTTTTAATTTTGCAGTAATCCAATGGAAAAAACTTGGCATATATTACTGTCTTATCAAATAATAATTTTAATGACATCAAATTTTGTCATCAAAATTAACAAAGATGTTACTCTCTCCAAAATAAAATGTACTTCTTCCTCCTCTTTTTTTTTTTTTTGTATTTTGCACATTCACTTTTTCTATGTAACATTGGTGAGTGTGTGATTTCTATTGATACCTTATTATCATCACAATATCTAAATTTATCTTATTTACTTCTTTTCAAAGTAGCAAGATTCAATCAAATTTTTTAGTATTTCAAAGAATTTATTTTATTTATTGCTTTATCTGTATTTTAGTTGTATTAAATAATATATTCACAAATTTGAATTTCTGCAAGTTGTTGTAGGTTCCTTAAAATTTACTTTGAGATGGAATATTGAGTTTCTACAGAATATGTTCAACAAACAGAAGTTTATAACACTGACAATATCCTAAGTAGGAAAAGCATATTTCCAATATCTATATCTATGTTTTAAACTCTTTAATTAAATTTTTTGAAACACTATTTAATCACAAACTCCTTGAATTCATTATTTAAAACAACATTTTTGTAAAGCTGAAACTATGTCAGAAAGACATAGAATTTATAAGGTGATTTAAAATATATCATTCAGTTTTATGTACATACTTTACACATTAATATGTGAAGAAATAAATGAACAGACTAACATTTCTTTTACATCTTCTATACAAGCATGCATTATGTGCTTTCTGCATGTTAGTTCATATTTGCATCTTCTAGAAGAAATAGTAGCTATTTCAATCAGAGGATTTAGAAGCTTACAAATTGCAAGTAGGTCAAATATGAGAACTACTTTAAGATTGCAGTTTGAAATCAGGAAGAGTGACAGCTCCAGCTTTGCTCTTCTTTCTCAAGATTGCTTTGGTTATACAAATTTAAGAATATGTGTTCTATTTCAGTGAAAAATGCCATTAAAATTTTGAAAGAGGCTGTACTGAATTTGTACATTACTTAGGGTAGTATGGACACTTTAACAACATTAATTCTTCAAATCTGTGAACACAGAATATCTTTCTATTTACCTGATTCTCCTTCAGTTTTGTTCATCAGTGTATTATGATATTCCATGGCAGATATTTAACCTCCTTGGTTAAACCCATTTGTGGTTCGTTTATTGTTTTTGATGCAGTTATAAATGGGATTATTTCATAACTTCTCTTTGTGACAGTTTGTTGTTAGAGTATAAAAATGGAACAGATTTTTGTATATTGACTTCATATCCTGCTGCTTTACTCAATTCATTGATACATTTTAATAGTTTTTTTTGATGGAGACTTTCATATTTTCTATGTGTAATATTGTATCATCAGCAAATAAAGACAGTACTACTTCATTTCTGATTTGAATGTCTTTTATTTCACCTCTTTTGCCCAGTTTCACAGGCTAAGACTTCCAGTGCTATGTTGAATACAACTGGTGAGAGTGAACATTCTTGTTTTGTTCCTAATCTTAGAAAAATAATTTTTAGGTTTTTGATGCTGAGTATAATGTTAGCTATGGATTTGTCATATTTGGCCTTTATTATGTTGCAGTACATTAATTCTATACTTAATTTGTTGGGAGCACTTATGATAAAAGTATATTAAATGCTTTTTCTGCATCTATTGAAATGATCATATAATTCTGTCCTTTTTTTTGTTAATTAGCTGTATCACATTGCTTAATTTGTGGATGTTGAAATTACCTTGCATTCCTAGACTAAATCTCACTTGATCAGGTTGTATGATCCATTGACTGCATTAATGAATTCAGTTTGTTAATATTTGTTGAGGGTTTTTGCATCTTTGCACATCAAGGATATTCACCTACAATTTAATTTTCATGTGATGTTTTGTCTAGATAAGCAGAAAACTAAGATCATGGCATCCAGCCCCACACTTCATGGCAAATTGATGGGGAAACAGTGGAAACAGTGGCAGACTTTTTCAGATGGTGACTGCAGCCATGAAATTAAAAGATGCTTACTCCTTGGAAGGAAAGTTATGACCAACCTAGACAGCATGTTAAAAAGTAGAGGCATTACTTTGCCAACAAAGGTCTGTCTCATCAATGCTATGGCTTTTTCCAGTAGTCATGTATGGATGTGAGAGTTGGACTATAAAGAAAGCTGAGCGTCGAAGAATTGCTGTTTCTGAACTATGGTGTTGGAGAAGACAAGAGAAGACACTTCCAAGGGAATGCAAGGAGATCCAGTCAGTCCATCCTAAAGGAGATCAGGCCTGAATATTCATTGGAAGGACTGATGCTAAAGCTGAAACTCCAGTACTTTGGCCACCTGATGCGAAGAGCTGACTCATTTGAAAAGACCGTGATGCTGGGAAAGACTGAAGGCAGGAGGAGATGGGGCTAACAGAGGATGAGATGTTTAGATGGCATCATCTATTCAGTGGACATGAATCTGGGTAAACTCCAGGAATTGTTTATGGACAGGGAGGCCTGGCTTGCTGCAGTCCATGGGGTTGCAAAGAGTTGAACAAGACTAAGCAACTGAACTGAACTGAACAATGTAATAAATTATAAGTAGGATTTCTGTATTATATGGTAATTCTATTTTTAACTTATTGAGAAACCTCTATGCTCTTTTTTTCTGTATTGGTTGCATCAATTTATATTCCCAAAGCAGTGCACAATCATTTTCAATACTTGTTATTCCTTTCCTTTTGTTACCATTGCTTCTAACATGTGTGACATGATAGCTCACAGTTGCTTTGATTTGTGTTTCCCTGGTGATTAGTGACACTGGGCACCTTTTCATGTATCTGTTGGCCATTTGTGTACCTTCTTTAGAATAATGTCTATTTAGATATTTTGTCCATTTTTAATTGCATTTTTTGTTTTTGCTACTAACTTGTGTGAGTTCTTTATATATTTTTTTAATTAGAAAGATGATTTCAAATATTTTTCCCACTCCATAAGGTATCTTTTTCTTTTTCTTTTTAAAAATCTTTTTACTTTAATAGAGTTATACTTACTATTATGCTATTGTTGCCTTGGCTTTTGGTATTTAAAAAAAAAAAAAGTTTCCAAGAAACTTTATTGCTATTTTTTTTCTTTTAGGAGTTTTATGACTTTAGCTGTTAAGTCTTTAATTGATTTTTGACTTGATTTTTGTGTATGGTGAAAGACAAGGTTGCAGTTTCATTCTTTTGCACGTGGCTTTCCAGTTTTCCCAATACCATATACTGAAAAGACAATTGTTTCTTCAGTGTATATTTTTGGCTTCCCTGTCATAGATTAATTGACCATAAATTCCAAATAACTAATAGTATAAATGGAGAAGGAGACATAACAACTGATATGGCATAAATGCAAAGGATCATAAGAGGCTAATCAGTCAGTCAGTTCAGTTGCTCAGTCGTGTCTGACTCTTTGTGACTCTATGGACTGCAAAACGACAGACCTCCCTGTCCATCATCAACTCCTAGAGCTTACTCAAACTCATGTCCATCGAGTTAGTGATGCCATCCAACCATCTCATCCTCTGTTGTCCCTTCTCCTCCTGCCTTCAATCTTTTCCAATATCAGAGTCTTTTCAAATGAGTCAGCCTTTCACATCAGGTGGCCAAAGTATTGGAGTTTCAGCTTTAGCATCAATCCTTCCAATGAATATTCAGGACTAATCTCTTTTAGGATAGACTGGTTGGATCTCCTTGCAGTCCAAAGTACTCTCAAGAGTCTTCTCAAACACCACAGTTCAAAAGCATCAATTCTTCAGCACTCAGCTTTCTTTGTAGTCCAACTCTCACATCCATACATGACTACTGGAAAAACCATAACTTTGACTAGATGGACCTTTGTTGGCAAAGTAATGTCTCTTCTTTTTAATATGCTGTCTAGTTTGGTCATAGCTTTCCTTCTAAGGATCAAGTCTCTTTTAATTTCACAGCTGCAGTCACCATCTGCAGTGATTTTGGAGCCCAGAAAAATAAGGTCTGACACTGTTTCCCCATCTATTTGCCATGAAGTGATGGGACCAGATGCCATGATCTTAGTTTTCTGAATGTTGAGTTTTAAGCCAATTTTTTCACTCTCCTCTTTCACTTTCATCAAGAGGCTCTTTAGTTCCTCTTCACTTTCTGCCATAAGGGTGATGTCATCTGCATATCTGAGGTTATTAATACTTCTCCCGGCAATCTTGATTCTAGCTTGTGCTTCACGTGGCCCAACATTTCTCATGATGTACTCTGCATATAAGTTAATTAAGCAGGGTGACAATATACGGCCTTGATGTACTCCTTTCCTGATTTAGAACCAGTCTGTTGTTCCATGTCCAGTCTAACTATTGCTTCTTGATCTACATACAGATTTCTCAGGAGGCAGGTCAGGAAGTCTGGTATTCCTATCTCTTTAAGAATTCTCCAGTTCTTGTGATCCACACAGTCAAAGTTTTGGTGTAGTCAATAAGGCAGATGTAGATATTTTTCTGGAACTCTCTTGCTTTTTCTATGATCCAATGTATGTTGACAATTGATCTCTGGTTCCTCTACCTTTTCTAAATCCAACTTGAACATCTGGAATAGACTAACCAACTGTTGCTAAATAGCAAGACAAATTATTGCCACCAAAAGACATGAATGAATCTCACAAAAATGGTATTGAACAAAAGAAGCCAGAAAAAAATGATTGAATATTGTATGCTTCCATATGAAAAAGTTTTTCTCTGGGTCTAGAAATCAAGATAGTCATGAACTTTTTCAGAAGTAATGACTTTAAAGATGTACTCATGATACTTATTCTATTTTCAAATTCATGAATTCTTTGCCTTATACCTTTCTTTGAGTTTCTTGAAAATGTTTTCATACTGTTTTCTTGCTTTATAAGATGCACTTGCAAAATCTGCTACTATGTTTCTTTCACTCATTTGTAACATGTTCTTCTAGTGTGGGCTTCCACAGATTTAAAAATATAAATTTACATCTGTTCATTCTACTAAAATGTGTTTTATGGTTGACTAATTCTGAAAGAGATGGGAAAACCAGACCACCTGACCTGCCTCTTGAGAAACCTATACGCAGGTCAGGAAGCAACAGTTAGAACTGGACATAGAACAACAGTCTGGCTCCAAATAGGAAAAGGAGTACGTCAAGGCTGTATATTGTCACCCTGCTTATTTAACTTATATGCCGAGTACATCATGAGAAACGCTGGACTGGAAGAAACACAAGCAGCAATCAAGATTGCCGGGAGAAATATCAATAACCTCAGATATGCAGATGACACCACCCTTAGGGCAGAAAGTGAAGAGGAACTAAAAAGCCTCTTGATGAAAGTGAAAGAGGAGAGTGAAAAAGTTGGCTTAAAGCTCAACATTCAGAAAATGAAGATCATGGCTTCTGGTCCCATCACTTCATGGGAAATAGATGGGGAAACAGTGGAAACAGTGTCAGACTTCATTTTGGGGGGCTCCAAAATCACTGCAGATGGTGGTTGCAGCCATGAAATTAAAAGACGCTTACTCCTTGGAAGAAAAATTATGACCAACCTAGATAGCATATTGAAAAGCAGAGATATAACGTTGCCAACAAAGGTCTGTCTAGTCAAGGCTATGGTTTTTCCAGTAGTCATGTATGGATGTTAGAGTTGGACTGTGAAGAAAGCTGAATACCGAAGAATTGATACTTTTGAACTGTGGTGTTGGAGAAGACTCTTGAGAGTCCCTTGGACTGCAAGGACATCCAACCAGTCCATTCTGAAGGAGATCAGCCCTGGGATTTCTTTCGAGGGATTGATGCTTAAGCTGAAATTCCAGTACTTTGGCCACCTCATGCGAAGAGTTGACTCATTGGAAAAGACTGATGCTGGGAGGGGTTGGGCGCAGGAGGAGAAGGGGACGACAGAGGATGAGATGGCTGGATGGCATCACTGACTAGATGGACGCGAGTCTGAGTGAACTCCGGGAGTTGGTGATGGACAGGGAGGCCTGGTGTGCTGCGATTCATGGAGTTGCAAAGAGTCGGACCCGACTGAGCGATTGAACTGAACTGACTGAATCTTGGTCCAGTTTTTCAGGTAGATTTGAGCGCTTTAATATGTAGATTATTCTCCGTCTACTTCTAGAGAGCTAATTTTTTTGCAAAAGTTTGTAATGATAGTTCTGCATATATGTCATTTTACTATTCCAGAATTTTATTTCTATATGTGTGTGGAGTATGCCCATTTTAACTTTTTCTTTAAAAATCTTTATTATTCCCTTTATGTTTTTGCTTTAACGTTTCCAAATGTTTTATTTTATCTTCTCTACCTCAGTTTTTATTTTTAGTTAAACTTATCCTAACTTTAATAACTTGGAATTTCAACCTTCACATCTCAGAAGACCTA
Source organism: Capricornis sumatraensis (assembly GCF_032405125.1). Taxonomy (NCBI): domain Eukaryota; kingdom Metazoa; phylum Chordata; class Mammalia; order Artiodactyla; family Bovidae; genus Capricornis; species Capricornis sumatraensis. Next base: position 119,484,670 of record NC_091071.1, on the reverse strand, counting down.
GTTTTCTTTTTCTTAGTTCCACCAACTTTTATCTTAAAATTTTCTCCTCTGTTTATTTCTGTTCTCATTTTTTTAATTTCCAAATTTAGATATTCTGAAATATTTTCAATTAGTTGTTTAGTTGCATATAATTGCTGTTTTATTATATCTGGAGCTATTTTAATTGAGAAGAGTATTTTCATCAGTGAAAACTTTAGCCCTTATATTACTCATCTTATTCTGTTTAACAGGTGTTTGAGAATGTGTGTGTGTGTGTGTTTGTGTGTGTCTGTGTGTGTGCTGTTGACTGTCTTTTTTGGGGTCACCAATATCCAAGGTGTTTATGAGAACTGGTAGACATATGAGTCAAATTGTCCAGTAGATCAGCTTTACTGGTAGCTCAGCTGGCAAAGAATCCATCTGCAAGAGACCTGGATTCAATCCCTGGGTCAACAAGATCACCCAGAGGAGAGCATGGTAACCCACTCCAGTATTCTTGCCTGGAGAATGCCCATGGGCAGAGGAGCCTGGCATGCTACAGTGCATGCAGTCACAGAGGTGGACATGACTAAGCACATAAGTCAACTTATTGTTTTCTTAGCCAAAATCCATCCATTATGTTGGAACTGTGGAGTACAGTTTATTTATTTAACTATTTATTTATTTAGAAGAAATGAAGGATTTCATGCTTTTTTAAAAAAAAAATAGATACAGACTTTGGAATTTTCATTTTTGTAGTAGATTCATTAATTTGCACCTCTTGCTCTCTCTTTTTCTTTCTTGCTAAGCCTGTAGACATAGTTTTCTTGTTTAGTTTGTACCACTTACTCCCAGAATCTCTGCCTCCCTGAAGCCCTGGTACATTTCTCAACTTTCTAAGCCTCAGTAGATCTTGCTCTGACCCATCACATCTCCAAACTGTTTTTAATTATCTTCCCACTCTAAGGACCATGTGTGAGGTTAACAAGATCAGGGCCACATCACAGATACCATGGCATGATTCTTTTCAATGTAGTCTCATCTCAACGTTCCTCTGGAAGTATTCCAGCCCTGGCTCTAGTAACTTCAGATTATCCCTCAGCCATTTGTAAATGAATTAAAGTTTATAGCATTCTGTGTCTTTTAGTTCTGCTTTAGGCATGGGTTATATGCAGTTTTATTTTCTGTCCTTTATATGTTTCATTTCAGTTCAGTTGCTCAGTCATGTCCGACTCTTCGTGACCCCATGAATTGCAGCACGCCAGGCCTCCCTGTCCATCACCAACTCCCGGAGTTCACTCAGACTCACATCCATCGAGTCAATGATGCCATTTAGCCCTCTTATCCTCTGTCTTCCCCTTCTCCTCCTGCCCCCAATCCCTCCCAGCATCAGAGTCTTTTCCAATGAGTCAAATCTTCGCATGAGGTGGCAAAAATACTGGAGTTTCAGCTTTAACATCATTCCTTCTAAAGAACATCCAGGACAGATATTTAGAATGGACTGTTGGATCTCCTTGCAGTCCAAGGGACTTTCAAGAGTCTTCTCCAACACCACAGTTCAAAAGCATCGATTCTTGGGCGCTCAGCTTTCTTCACAGTCCAACTCTCACATCCATACATGACCACTGGAAAAACCATAGCCTTGACTAGACGGACCTTTGTTAGCAAAGTAATGTTTATATGTTTAGTTTGTACAAAATGTATTAGGAGATTTGGATATAGATAACTGACTTTGAGTGAGGTCTATTAACCCCTCTCACATGTCCCGAGGTCTCATTTTTCTGAGTGGTCTGAAATGCCCTTCCCATGCTGACCACTTCAATTGAGGTAAACAATGGAGAATGTGCTCAAGTTTCAAAGAAACCCTTTGATATTGACATGATACATGCAATGATTCATCATGAACTATCCCCACCTCCTTCCTCTTATAGTACAGTTCATACATATGACAAAATCTTGTGCTTAAACACTCAATCTTTAGTCTTATTTTCTACAATGCTATTCAGGTTATTGATTATTTCATTTCTTCTGGGAATTAGCTATTTAATAAAACCATTTTTGGAAATTGTTCCAGGTGTTACTTTATTAAGAATCAAGCTCTGAATTCTAAAACCATCTGTACTTGTTGCACATATCTGTGCAATTTGGTATACATTATTGACTGCAGTCTAAAGTTTTGGTAAACCAAGTATTAAAAGTGAAGCAATGATATATACATGCATGTCATTGACATTTGTAAACATTATGACAAATATTTAAAGAAAACATTATATAATCTTTAAAAATGCTGTAGAGTGTTTTAGTGTATGATAATGTTCTATGTTATTCTATTATTCTTATGAGGACACTGAAGTTGAATATTTAATAAATACTTAATCATGATGACAATTAAGTTAAAGATGAATGCTATTCATTCTTTCCTTATAATATTTCTAAGCCTGTTAGATATCGTACAAACAAGATGTTAATATTCATGAAAGCCAATTAAGAATACATTATTATTTATGCATTATACTTAGAAACTCAATGAGATTAAGGAATGTATCAGAACCACACAGCTAGCAAATAGCATTTAAGCCTAAGTCTCCTTGAATCAAAAGCTTTTGGTCTAAACAGGTGCATTATATTCTACTGATTAATGAAAAAAGAAGCTTCAGAGTTTAAAAATGCTTTTAATGTGAAATGGGGCTTATCTTAATTTACTGGAAGCAGAATGTATTTGTTTTTCTTTTATTGCTATATTCTGTAAACACATCCTTTGCACTTGTAAATGGACCTCTTGTTACCTGTGAACTGTTCTTCCAAAGCCAAAAATAAATTGAAACTACCTTCAAATCTTAATTGCCTCAGATGTTTAATCTACACAATAAGGCCAATAACCTTGACATACTTCACAGGGCTGCAGAAAGAGAAAGCAAATAAAAGCACACATACAAACACAGTTGTAAAGCTCTTATAAATAAAATACAGCTCTATAAGTGCAAAGTAGCAATAATAATTATAATTGCTCCTCAGACACTAGACTTTCACAATGCAGGTGTTGGTAAATATCTGTTTTTGTGAATTCACATTTGTAGTAAAATAGATAATTGTGTTTTCCCTAGTTTAATGTCAACCACCAATTGTATAAGTTGGGGACTAGCTATTTATGACAGTATACATGTTGTTTGAAGAAACATATTGTTATTTATAAGAAATAAATCTCTAACCCCCCAGACCATACTTAGACAACTTTATATTTCCACTATTGCTTCAATCTTATGTTCATTGTTCTAATATTCAAAACTATTCCTTTGAATAAATGAAATTCACCAAGACCTGGGATCACTTTTCTTTTTCTCTCAATTCCACACAGTCATTCAGGCTACACACTAGGGGTTCTTCACTGTTCTAGATTCCCTGCTGTCCTTTCCATCCTCTGAGCTTTTGTTTGTCTTTCTCCTTCCTAGAATCCTTTTCATGTCATTTTGCTCTCTCATGAAGTTTCTTAGCTGCTGTGCAGTCTTTGGTGATAACATTGCTTTGCCCCTGTAAAGCATTCTATCTCTATTAGAACCCTCAGCAAAGTGTATCTTCTTTGTGCATGTTCCTCTTCCCAACGACTTGAGGGGGAGAGTGCTGCCTATGGTTGTATCTCTCACAGCAGTGCTCAGTTCAGTGGTGTGAGCACAAAGATGTAAGTGCCTAATAATTAAGAGTAACACAGGATGCTAACTTAGGAAGATGTGGGAAGGAATGCTCCTTTTCTTTAAATGTGAGGAAATTGAGGTGGAATTTTCCCTGGGCCTTTTGACAGAAACCAAAAGAAAAATCAAGAGTCTCATTATTGATTAAAAAAAAAAAAAATCTAAGGTGCACGAACAAACACACATTCAGTCTTACACAAAGTGTCAGGTCAGTCTACAAGGTAAGTATATAGTATGTGGCTGCGTAAATATCTAATAATACTTTACTGGAATTAAAGTCAATAACCTCTACCCCCTTGTACATTCTTACACTTAGAAAGTTAACAAAATATATGCAATTCTACCAACATATAGGAGCTTCCTAGGTGGTATTAGTGAACCCACACATCAATGCATTAGGTATAAGAGATGTGGGTCCAGTCCCTGGGTTGGGAAGATGCCTTGAAGGAGGGCATGGCAACCCACTCCAGTATTCTTGCCTGGGGAATCCCCATGGACAGAGGAGCCTAGCAGTCTATAGTCCGTGGACTTACAAAGAGTCAGACATAACTGAAGTGACTTAGCATGCACCAACATATAAAAATTCTAAATAACATATTTTAAATATTTAATTTATATATGAGTATAAATAAAATAGATTTCCTGGCATCAGACAAAAGGAGACTTGAAGACAGCACAGTTAACTTCCATAGTAATGTAAAGGAAATTGGGAATGCATTGGAAATGGGTATTTAACTAAGAAATTAAAGATCATACAAGGGAAGGAAATTTTGGAGTTAGATACCTGCAAAACAGGGATTTGAAACTGAAGTCATAACAAAAAGCTGAGACCAAAAAATGTTGCCCTCTGATGAATCAGGGCCTATGGAGGAGTTCACTGCCCTAGGGAACTACAAGGCAGCTTTTTGTTGCCTCAGGTCACTGCTGGCAAGAGAAATGTCCTTTGGGAAATATAAACTCCAAGTGTATAAAATCAAACTTTGCATTATCCACATGCTTTGGAACACTCCAACTTGAGATATTATTTTAAAACCTGGACCCAGTCCAGTGATTCTTCAGAGCACCTAGCAGAGGTATTGTTCCTTCATGTTGCAGGAATATTTTCTACCAAAGGGAACAGGCCCTGAAGGAGAAACAGAGGTAAATATGACTTTATACCCATACTCAGAAATTATAGACTAGGTGACTAGTGAGAATCATAACATCAGTCTTGAGGCTGAATGCCTTACAAAATTTTTTAATAGTGTAAACCACAATAAAATAAACATATTTGGTATAAGGAAATAGAGAATTAAAGGTATGTAAAACATCATGAAAAGGTGGAATATAATGGAAAAATAGGTGGATATATAAAGAAAACAGTAAAATTTGGGAAAAAAACTATTGAATTTTAAGAATCAATGAGATGTATAAATCTGAGTGAAGGGTACGCTATTATCTCTGTTATATATTTTTTAAAGACTTTTTTGATGTGAACCAGTTTTATTTTATTTTATTTTTTTAAAATTAGGTGCTAAGGAGCTTATATTTTTTATTTCTAATATAAAGAGAACATGTACATTGCTAAGACCTAAATTCTCCATTAATGTAGCAGAGAGTACTTCACATTTTCTTCTCAATGTCTCTGGAGTTTTATAGAAGAAAGTAGCCTCAAAATATTCTCTTCCCAAAAGTTTTAACTTTCATCTTTCTATTTGTTTTTTTTTTTTTTTTTTTGGTCATCATGAACTTTTCAACCTGACACTGAAAACAGTTTGAAAGTCTGATCCATTCATGGTTTATAGTAGTTTTGTTCATAATCTTTGATAAAATCTAATATAGAATGTTGTCTGTAAAATGATTTCAATACAAGGACAATGAGGTCTACATTATCATTCTGCTACTCACAAATCAACACCAACTTTTCCCTAAACATTTCTTCAGTAAATTTATAAGTAGAATTTTCAAAAGTTTATTGTCAACCAAACATCTAAGGCATTTAAATGTCCTTTCAGCCATGCATATTATATAAGACTATAGCATCGCTAATTATCAATTCTGCAAAGATCTCAGGCCTTCATGTCCTCCTTTCCCAATTTTGAACCAGTCTTGTTCCATGTCCAGTTCTAACTATTGCTTCTTGACCTACATACAGGTTTCTCAAGAAGTAGGTAAGGTGGTCTGGTATTCCTATCTCTTTAAGAATTTTCTACAGTTTGTTGTAATCCATACAGTCAAAGGCTTTGGCATAGTCATTAAAGCAGAATGAGATGTTTTTCTGGAATTCTCTTGCTTTTTGTATGATCCAACAGATTTGATCTCTGGTTCATCTGCCCTTTCTAAATCTAGCCGAACATCTGGAAGTTCTCAGTTCAAGTACTGTTGAAGCCTAGCTTGAAGGGTTTTGAGAATTACCTTACTAGTGCAACTGTGTGATAGTTTGAACATTCTTTGGTGCTGCCTTTTTTGGGGTTGGAAGGAAAACTGACCTTTTCCAATCCTGTGGCCACTGCTGAGTTTTCCAATTTGCTGACATACTGAGTGCAGCACTTTAACAGCATCATTTTTAGGATTTTAAGTGGCTCAGCTGGAATTACATCACCTCTAGTAGCTTTGTTCATAGTAATTCTTCCTATGGCCCACTTGACTTCACACTCCAGGATGTCTGGTTCTAGGTGAGTGATCACACCATCATGGTTATCTGATTCATGAAGACCTTTTCTGTAGAGTTCTTCTGTGTATTCTAGTGAACCAATTTTAAAGTCTTTATTGAATTTGTTACAATACTATTTCTGTATCATGTTTTGCTTTTATCTGGCTTCAAGTCACGTGAGATCTTAGCTCCCTTACAAAGGTTTGAACCTGCAACCTCCTATATTGGAAAGCAGAGTCTTAACCACAAGACTACCAGGGAAGTCCCTCTATTCTATTCTTTGCAACATCTTTCAAGTCTTTTTTTTTTTTTTTCCCAAGTATTTTATTCTGTTATTATTATTATTTTGGCTGTGCTTTGTAACATGTGATATCCTTGTTCCCCTCTGAAGGATCAAACCCCTGCCCCCTGCATTGGAAGCATGCTGTCTTAACTACTGGACAGCTAGGGATATCTCTGCAAGTCTCAAATTTAAGTTGTTTCAAAAAAAAAAAAAATCAGTGAGAGTTCTGGTTCAAGAAAGAGATGAAGGGAGATTCTGAACCCACAGACACACTGACTCTATAGCTACATATGGAAAAATTTCCTCTGCAAAAAATCCCTAAAAACTGGTGGAAGGACCTTTTCACATCAGGAAGTGAGTGGGGAAACACAATAACGCAGGTGAGAAGGCTCAGAGACCATCTTGCCGTAGATCTCAGCAGCAGGGGAGGTAATTAGAAACCTGGGATTTCTCCCTGAAGAAAAAGGGCTCATCCCTCATCAGGCACCCTAACTTTGAAGACCAGCACCTGAAAGGAGAGCCCCTAAAATCTCTGACTTTAAAGGCCAATGGGGCTCTCATTCATGAAATCCAAGACACTGTGGCAAATGGAGGTATGTTTCTTAAAGGGCCCAGGCAGGGACTCATCAGGTTCAGAGTCCAGCACAGAGATAACTCTCAGAAAAGCACCCAGACTGTAGGTAAAAGTCTCATTTCCTAATTGAGAGGAATTAGCCGAAGGGGCAGAGGCACCTGAGGTGAACGTCTCCAGGGAACAAGGCTGGCAGGCAGCATCTTCACCCTCTCTTTCATCCTTGAGGAAGTTGCAGGTACCAATCATGTATCCTTACCCCCCAACAGGTACCATTTTTATGCTCCAGCTTGTGGGTACTATCTTTAATTTTTTTTAATTTTTATTTTGCTTTTGTTCTTCTATATTTTTTAATTTTCCTTTCTCTCCTATTTCTTCTTTCCCTTCTTTTTTTCTTGTTTCTTTTCTTATATATTTATTGAGTTTTCATACTCCCTTTCTGCCTCCCTCTAGCCAGTGGGGGCCATCCATGCTCTCTTCCAATCATGTTGAAGCTTCAGGTACTATCTTTTCTTTTTCTCTCCTGCAGGTGCCACTTTTATGTTACAGCTTGTAGTTACAATCTTTTTTTTTTTTTTTAATTATCTTCCTTTTTAAAAAATATTTCTTATTTTCCCCTTTTGTCTTTGGTCCAGTATCTCCTGGTGAAGGAAGCACTTACATGTGTCTGGTGTCCTAATATTTATATCTGGTGACTTGATTTTTTGTGGTCTCCATGTAGGGGATACTCCTTGATCACCTGTCTCTAGAGACCAGAGGAGCCTATGTTCCTGGGTCCCCTGGGATTGTAATCATCAGAGAGATAGTCTTTAGATGACTTCCACACTTAGGGCACTATACAGATAGTTGAATAAAATACACCACTTGTCCTTCTGGGAAAGACACCTATTTGCTCGTCCAGGGGCTCTGGCCTGTGGGGCAGGTTTTTGGTTTTGCAAATTTATAGATGCCTATGTATCTATATATAGATCTATATATCTATATCTATATCATCTATATCTATAGAAGGGGCTGGGGGCTTCTCTGGTGGCTCAGAAGTAAAGAATCTGCCTATAATGCAGGAGAGACAAGTTTGATCCTTGGGTGATTGGGAAGTTCCCCTCGAGAAGGAAATGATGACCCACTCCAGTATGCTTGCCTGGGAAATTCCATAGACAGAGGAGCCTGGTAGGTTACAGTCCATGGGGTCGCAAAATAGTCAGATGACTTAGTGACTAAACAGCAACAATAACATGAAAGAGGTAGGGAAGCAAAGGAGACTAGAGAGTTCAGTCTTTGTGCTCTTCTTCTGCCTCATTCCAGCTCACCAGTAACATAAAGAAAGAAGCTTATTGCCCCTTCTCTGGTGCCCTTATAATGGGGATGCTGCCAGAGAACAATTCTGTGTTGCCCGATTCTGGTGGACAGTGCGACCACCGCTCACAGGGCTCCCATGACCCTAACCAACAAAGAAAGAGTTCCAGGCCATAGCAGAGTACCAGGCAACAGAAAGAGGAGCTCAATCCATCTGGAAAGAGGCTTATTAGATTATAGCTTATAATTATAAACAGCCTGAGGGGCAGGCTTCTAATTAAACACACATCTAATGACTGTAAACATTTCTGGAGAGTTCAGAGAATAGGCATTATCTTTTCACTTTCCCTCTGCTGTGCTTCAGAGTGCCAGCAGTTATCAGAGGGGAACTCATACAATTTAATAGCAATAATAATCCATTTTAAAAATGGGCAAGGATTTCGCTGGCAGTCTAGTACTTGAGACTCCACACTTCCAATGCAAGAGATAGGGGTTCGATCCCTAGTCCAGCAACTAAGATCCTACATTTAGCATGGTGTGGCAAAAAATAAATAAATAAAATTAGAAAATGGGTAGAGGTTCTGAATATACTTTCTCTTTTCTAAGAAATACATATAGATAGCCCCCAGTTACATAAAAATATGCTCAACATCATTAATCATCAACAAAATGGAAATAAAAACCACAGAATATCACCATATACCTTTTAGATTAGTTATCAGTAAAAAGATAAGAAATAACAAGTTTTGGCAAGGATATGGTGTCAAGGAGATCCTTGTTCACTGTTGTTTGAATATACATTGGTTCAGTCAGTATGGAAACTGTATGAAGGTTCTTCAAAAGATTTAAAATAGAACAGCCACTTGATCATCAGTGTAAGTGAGATTGTACAGTGTCTGTTTCCCCTTTTGACTTGTTTCACCCAAGTATTTCATAAGACCCAGGCAATACATGTAATATGTTAAGAAGTACCACATTTAAAAGAATACATCCATGTAGATGATGAATATTAAAAGTCACCATCAGATGCAGGATTATGGGCTTATCCTGGATTTTGCTGACAAAGATAGTAGTTTAAAACAGAGTTTTGACATTTTTGGAATCAATTCATTTCAATGTACTGGCGTTCATTTCAGTCAGAGGAGCTAACGGAACTTGGAGGGTAGGAGTAGAATTCCTTCCAAAATTTGGCCACTGATCTTCCTTTTTAAAATTATTTAGCAGAATTACATTAGACGATTCAGTCTAACCTGCCTTTTGGTTGATATAGAAACAATGAATTTACGTGGTTTGACATTCTCCAGTGGGCCAGATGCCACTTAAATTCCCAATTGCTCCTGTAGTATCCAACTTTCAAATTATTCTTAAATGCAAAAATATATCCATCTAAGACCATGGGTTTTATAAACTACAGTTGTCATAAAAAAGACTTGATGGTGATGCTTCCAGAAACATTTCTGTTCTAGCTAAATCAACATTGTTATCAATATAGAAAAAATCATTACTGCTCTATGAAATATTTCCATGTTGAAAGTCTCTCAAGTAGGGAAGAATTAGATGTTACAGATCACCAACCATCTTGGAAGACCTCTCTCAAGGAGCAAATAGTCAGCAAAAGTCTTCAGTGTGGTCTATGCTTATTATTAGGGGACAAAAATGTACATTAAGATTAATAGTAAGGGGCATTAACTGATTAATGAAGGAAATTAACACCAACATCCACTATTTCATTGGATCAGACTTAAAAGCATTCCTGTCCCTGCAAGTTTTGGTAGTTTTATTCCCATTTTACAGATGAGGAAACTGAGCCTAGGTAGTTTAAAGACTTAACCAGTGTTGCAATGAGCATATGTAACAGCACAATTGTGTGGAATAAAGTCTCTTTTCCTCAAAATCTCAATTTCTTTTTAAAGCATTCTGTCATATAGCACTTTCTTCTTGGAAATGTCTTCAGTAACATGTGCTTTCTCTCTCACATACATATACATTTTTGGTGGTAGGCTACCTTTCTGATTGCTCTTATGTTGGGATAATGTTAGAGTTGGTATTTCTCTCACACACAGCAGTAGGCAGTGAATGTGCTGGATGTTCAGTGAAAACCATTTTGGGTTTAAGAATTCTCCAAGGATGGCAATGAAAGTCTGTGAATGAGTCACTCTTTTCTTCTTCATGCTACCTTCTTCTTGGCTATAACTTTATGCAACATGAGTACAAAACTATTTGAACTGTTTGAGTCCCCACTGATTAGCACTGCTCTTATATTTTTTTTTTTTTTAAATTTTATTTTGACTGTGCTGGGTCTCTGTTGCCATTTATGGGCTTCTCTTATTGAGGTGCAAAGGTTCTCAAGCGTGTGAGCCCAGTAGTTGTGGTGCATGGTCTCAGTTGCCCTGCAGCATGTGGGATCTTAGTTCCCAGACCAGGGATTGAACCCTTGTCCCCTGCATTAGAAGGTGGATACTTAACCACTGGGCCACCAGGAAGTCCCTGCTGTTTTAAATGTTTTTACCAGTTAATCACAGGCATGGTGCTTGGCTAATAATTTTTTACTTGCTTTGCATGGCAAAGCAAACAACAAAAAAAAACTGAATTAGTATCTCCAATTCTTTTATTAATATTAACTCTGGGAGGTAATAGGACAAGTGAAATTCATGCAGCTGCTAATTGGTCCAGGCAGAGAGTCCACATTTCTTATTTTAACACCCTCATTTTGCAGGAAAAGTTCATATTTCAGTTAGACTATAATCAATATATCAGCTAGATTAGTCTCATGTCAACATACAAGTGTTCATTACTAAGCAGATTCTGAAAGGTTCACTGAATATTGCACTTTGAAATGTGTGTCTGGTGCCGGGGAGCAATTTCCAACCTGTCTTCTGAAAACTAGGACACACTTAAAAGGATTTAGGAGTAGAAATCTTTCACTTCAGAAAATCCATTTCAGCAATTTACACATTAAGGAAATGGGAAATGTTTCTTTACCAATTTCACTGGCATTTGATGGGGGAATCCTCCAGTAAAACACAGGCAATTTTCTTCCACTTGTTACAGCAGTAGATGTATAAGAGGGTGCTTTGTCCTCCTCCATCCTCTTGCAAATATGGAACTGCACGGTCCATCATGGCCACTGTTTATTCATCCATATTCCAAGAACAAGTTTCTTTTAACTGAATTGTACAGTAAAGCCGGTGACTATTGTGCATTTAGTGAGTGTCCGACTTTTGCCAAGAACTTCAAAATGCTTTATGCTATTTAGTCCTTGGACTTCCTAGGTGGCGCAGTGGTTAAGAGTCCACCTGCAATGCAAGAGACGAAAGTTCGATTCCTGGGTCAGGTAGATCCCCTGGAGAAGGAAATGGTAACTTACTCCAGTATTATTGCCTGGGAAACCCCATGGACAGAGACTGTTGGGCTATATTCGATGAGGTCGCAAAAGAGTCAGACACAGCTTTGTGACTAGACAACATTTAGTCCTTACAAGAAACAAAAAATGCAGTTGCTGTCATATGTGTAATATGCAGTCATGAGAATTTCGAGTGGTTATGAGATCTGTCTAAAGTCACATGCTTAATATAGTACAAACTTGAATTTTTGATCCAATATTTCTCAAGCTAAAATTCATATCCTTAACCTATGAATTATATTACCAAGAGAATGACATTAATAGCTGACATTTTTGTGTGTTTACATATGTTTACATATGTTTTACATATATTGACATAATTTTTTAAAAAATATATAGAAACATGACTTTCAACAACAACAGGAAAAATGCACAGTTTATAAATTTATTCAAATCAACAGCAAAAGGGCCAGTAAAAATGATAGAGCTTGTCCCAAGAACATTTGAGGAGAAACCAGGAGTTCTCAGCATTAAAAAAAGAAAAAAGAATTAGAATAAAACTGGATAATCCCATATAAGGCAATAAGAATATAATCTTGGAGTTTATCTTTACTACTGAAAATAAATTTGCAAGTTAGCATGCAAGTTCACAATACTGAGCTCTAGTCAAATGGTAAATTATAAATTTGAACCCAAATATATCCTCCAAAAGAAATAATATTTTATTGGGCTTACTGTAAGATAGTATTATTTGATATTTAAAGAGTTTTGCCTAACCATCACTACCTTATTTACAAATTTGAGATAATTTTTCTTAAGAATTTTCAAAAGTAATAATGATGGTGTATATATTTTGTTATTTCCAAGCTTTCCAAAATATCTATTCTGTAAAACTGAAAGACTGCAGAACTTGAATGGAACCTTGGTTAGACTGTAAGTAAATCAAATTTGTATCTGATTATGTCACTTATTTTTCTCATATTGACTCAGTAATTTAGGGATTAAAATTGCACAATAGAATTATTTTTCTAAATTTAGCAATTAAGTTTGTAGGAAACTCCTTTAATTGGCATGTATTTATTACAGTAGTAGAATAATCATCAATTTTTTTTAAATTGTGAATAATGTCATGGTCTGAGCACATGTTGGAAAATAATTTCCAGACATGAAACAGAATGAGAAGGAAATAAAGTTTATTAGAGTGGGAGATGCTGTTAGTACAGCAGGCCAGCTCACGGGAGAACTGACGTTGAACAGAGGACCTTAGTCCACTTTTATAGCCAGGTACAAGGAGTAGGATAGGGGTCTTGCGGGTCATTTGCTGATTGAATGAAGCATGTATACTGGGTAGTGGGAAGAGTAAGGCAAATACCTTCTCCCTATGGGGTAGAAGAGGAGACAGGTTATACTCCTCAGGAGGACATGAAATCCATTAATAGTTACAACCTTAATTACATTACAACATTATTGCAATATAATGTAATGTAATTACAACATAGGATGATAAGGGTCTGGTTTTTCGATACCTGCATTCCAAGAATCTCCTTGGTTTTATCTGCTCTTTTGTCCTTGGATTACCACAAATAATAGTGGCTTAGATGCAATATGTAAATTATAATATTTTAAAATTTGAAAATCAGTGGAAATAATACTTCAGCTCTTTGTTACTTTTCAATATACACTTGTCCTTCTATTAATCATGTAAAATAATGAACACAGATACAATTGTTCCTGAAATGGAAAAGAAAACATGTACACAGGCTTTGAGGTAAGCCTGCCATCACAAAATTCATGTGGTTCATTTACTAAGAATAGTCTTCACTAACAAGCAGAAATATTTGGTCATGTTAATATAGCAAGATAAAAATCAGTTTCACAATGGTAGATACTTAGTAGCCAAGATTTAAGCTTACACTACCAGTTTTGTCACTTTATATGAGAAACATAGCTGTTTGGAAATTTAACAATATATGGGGGCTCATAGTTTCTCTCGCTGGAGAAGGCAGTGACACCCCACTCCAGTACTCTTGCCTGGAAACTCCCATGGATGGAGGTGCCTGGTAGGCTGCAGTCCATGGGGTTGCTAAGAGTTGAACATGACTGAGCGACTCCACTTTCACTTTTCACTTTCATGCATTGGAGAAGGAAATGGCAACGCACTCCAGTGTTCTTGCCTGGAGAATCCCAGGGACGGGGGAGCCTGGTGGGCTGCCGTCTATGGGGTCACACAGAGTTTGACACGACTTTAGCAGCAGCAGCAGCTGTGTCTCTCTTCATGTGGAGAAAGAGTTGAGAAGTCACATTATATTCAATAACTCAAAGGTGCAAGGCTAACAGAGGCTTTCGCACAAAAGCTAATGGATATATATTTAAGACATTTGCCTGCTTCAGGTTCTAAAGGTCTGATGTATCCACTCACAACAAGGTTCTCACCTCTCTTGGTCAGTCCTTAGAGAAGCAGCTGGCTCTTTGACTATTAAAGCTTTACTTGTCATTTGCTTGCCCTTCATCCCGGCTTCTTTAAAGTGATTTTGCTGTTAGCTAAATTACTATTGTCCATTTGGTTAACCCATTCTTATTCTGAGCACGCAGGGGATCTTCCCAACTCAGGGATCAAACTCTGGTCTCCTGCATTGAAATCAGATTCTTTACCACCTGAGCTACCAAGTAAGCTCTATTAAGAGCATAAAATAAACAAATGTTGAGTTCAGTTTATAACATGCTGATTAGCTTATAGCAATAATGGAGATCATTACTAATAACAATTGACAGGAAAGTAGAAGGGGCCAAGCTAATAGCATTGGCAGGAACCTATACCTCAAAGGTGAATCAGGGCATTATTTTCATTATTATAATGGAAATTTACCAGTGATTCTGATGGAAGTAGATGGTTTTGCTTTTCCATTCTTCCTGACCATGACCTGCCATGTGTAGGGGAGGTTTGTCATTGATGACATACGAACTAGTTTGTATGATCTAGAAGATTCATTATTCTGCCCTCTGTGATCTCCAGACTTTTTCCTCACAATCCATCTCACACCAAAAACCACATTCATCTCTCCAAGCTCATAATACTCTTTATAGTTCCACTACTGTCTACACTGCCAAGTCCAATTGGCCTGCCTTTCTCCACCTTGTCTACCTGGAAAATGTTTTGTAATCTTTTAAGATTTAGAGCTTAAGTGTCCCCTCAGCTATGAATCCTCTCCTAACATGTGCCCAGGAAGATTTATCCATATTCTGTTCTGTTCTTATACACTTCTATGACGTTAACTCTGTAACTCATTGCATTACTCTCTCTGTCTCTTTCTCTCCCCAATATAAATAAATTCATAAGAATACAGATTAAGATCTGATTTCTAAACAAAGACAAAGTCAGTTCATATTAAATTGTTGATAAAACAACAGAAATCTGTAAAACAGAATTCTGGACATTGCCTCACTTTTTCTTCTCTGCACTTCCTGCATTATCTTTCAGGGAGTTAGGAAAATTTTTTGTCCTTTGTCCTTATATTTCTGTACCTAAGAGAGTTCTTTACTCTCAGTTAAACTTATGACTGATATAGTAAAATGTCTCACATTGCATTTCTTTCTCTGTTCATCTCAATAATACGTGCTATAGAATATCTTTTGTGATCATGCTGTTTCAGATAACAGCCCTGAGGGAAATAGAACACTGATCATTAGTGGTTTTGATTGTGCCAAACTGTGCCTTGGTCTCTTAGATTATTTTGGCTTTGTTCGTGCATTTTATCCTTATTATGAACAGTGTTGAAAACAACACATTGCAAGTGTTAAGGAAAACAATTTATAACTTAGAAATTGGACTAAAGTTGATCAACCATAGGTACAAGTACACCTAAGAATTACCATTTACTGAAATGTACTTTGTTCAAATCACTATTATTTTTTTTAATTAAATGTGCCAGACGTAATGCAACTGCACTTTCATTCATCAACTTTTGCTCGTAGAAATGCAAATGCAAGGCACAGAAGGTTACCCTAAGAGATATGGTTTCTTGTCCTATACGATAGGTAACAAAAAGATCTTATCTTATTCTAACATTTCTTACTATATTGCCTGTAAGTACTCAGTTCCTTAACTAGTCTTTGAACTACCATTCCCTTTTTAACTCTTTATGTCACTAATTAATGAATTAAATAACATATTTGACAGGAGTTTATTCTGTATTTATAGAATAATTTTTGAAATTTTTGTAATTATACTTTAAAGCTCCTCCTTTTTTCTGGGGTCTATTGTTCAGAAGGTCGAAAGGGTTTAGAATGGTGTCTTCATTCATGTATTTATTTATAGTATATTTCAACTTTATTGCAGCTTTGTGTGGTTAAAAGAATTTGCAAAGTATGCAATCTAATTTCAACAAAAATAACTTAAAAAATATACTGTAATTTCAAGAGATACCTGCCAGGAAACTATAAGGATTATAGTAATGGTCTAAACCGACAAGCTAAACCAACAACAAAATACTTAGCAGAACTGACATTTTCTTCACTTGAAACACAGAGGTTAAAAAAATGAGGATGTAATCAGATATAGCAATAAGATCAGCAAAAATATTAAAGTCATAAAATCTACTTGAAATATGGATACAAATCCATAGTCACTGTTATTAACAAGAAGTTTACCTAAGTAAAGAATGTATAAGTTGTTCCTTGGTGAAGGTTTTTTTTTTAATGTATGACAATCATTAAAAACAGTATTCATATAAATTAAACTTCAAATCAAGTCTTTGAAATGTTGTATGAAAAATGTTACTAATGTTTTAAAAATAAGCAAAAGAAATCACACATATGTATGCTTCATATATATGTGAATACAATGTATATAAACACACATCCACTCAAGCTGAAAGGATTTTTGAACTTAAAGACATTAAACATTTCAAAACATTTGATTTCAACTTTATAATTTAAAAAATTATCTTGTGCATGTTTTATAAGGTTTATTTCATATGAGGAAAATAGGACATGCATATAATATACAAATGACTATGACTCTATTGGAAGTCCTCTAAAATTTTGTTTCTTGGTTTGCTTTACTGACCAGGTATGCTACTCAAAAGTTTGGAGAGCATTTCTTTGAGCCTAAGATGAAGAGATATAAAAGACAGAAGACAATGCATAGTCTTGATGGGGAAGATTGGTGGACACAGAGTGACAGCATCAGAGGCAACAGCACCTTCCAGTCATTCCTGGGCTCCCTCACATTCGTTTTATTTCCATCTGTTACACACCTTACCTCGTGGTCCACATAACAACCAGAGCAGATTAAACTTACTTTTTCCCAAAATTTGCCTTCACATGCTGAGCCCACTGCAAGATAAAAAAAAAAAAAAACAAATTCATCAGGATGCTATACACATTTTGTTTTGTATTGCTTTGCTTTTATTATAATTTTATTCTCTTTATCTTTCTGACTTTTTTATTTCCTTGTCCCTAATTTTTTTAATGCTGACAATCAAAGTTGTTCTTCATCCCAAAATATTTGTTTTCCACATTCTATTTCTGTTACCTATACTGCATTTATAAGTATATGTATATACTTATATATATATCCATATAAGTATATGTATATTAATAAGTATATGTATATCTGTATCTTTGTTCCATTTGCCAACTCTTTATCATTTAAAATTTGGATTTAACATCCCTCCATCAAATGTGTGTGTGCTTGTATGTGGATTTCAAAAACATTTTCCAAAGTTCAGTCTGAAATCAACAATAAGGCTTATGTTGAAGAAAAGCTTTGGGAAATCATAAGGATAGTCATTTAAGTTAAGAATATGTAGATTGAGGAGGGTTAGAATCAAAGTGTCTTACTCATGCTTGCTGCTGCTGCTGCTAAGTTGCTTCAGTCGTGTCCAACTCTGTGCAGCCCCATAGACGGCAGCCCACCAGGCTCCCCAGTCCCTGGGATTCTCCAGGCAAGAACACTGGAGTGGGTTGCCATTTCCTTCTCCAGTGCATGAAAGGAAAAGTGAAAGTGAAGTCGCTCAGTCATGTCTGACTTTTAGCAACCCCATGGACTGCAGCCTACCAGGCTCCCCGTCCATGGGATTTTCCTGGCGAGAGTACTGGAGTAGGTTGCCATTGCCATCCCCACTTACTCATGCTTAGGAAGAAACAAAAAGAAAACCATTAGAAGATAATGAGAGAAATTTCTCTGTGACATAGAAGAAAGTCCAGGAGATGTTTTAACACAAAAATTAAAGGAAGGGACTCTTTTAAGAAAGAGGGACAGCAAAGCACTAGAGAGGTCCAGAAAGTGCAGAGATATTTCAAAATATTTTGAAAATGGAATTTATTGGGTGATTTTTAGTAAAAGCAGCATCTGTTCCACAGCGGACTAGTAAGTAAAGGGAAGAGGAAGACATAGAAACTGAGTGGACAGGGTAATTTCAACTTCTCAAGTAAAGAAGGAATTAAATAGGACAAAGAATAGAGTCAAAGATGGAAATTAAGAAATGTTTCACTATAGTTGTTGCTTCAATTTTTTGAGAAAACTGAGAAGTTTCTGGGTGAAGAGAAAGCGTAACGTATGTGAAGTAAGAGGATGGATGTAGAAGGAGGCCACATGCATACCCTAAAGGAAGAGGCAAATTTTTCAAATGTGGGAAGGATATAAGAAGATGCTTATTCCACTAGGATAGAAAGAAAACAGAAGGGTGAGAGGAAAGTAGAAAACTGGAAAGGTCTTCTATCATAGATACTTTTTGATTTTCTCCAAAAGCTTCCTCTGATTTCCACATTTACCCATAAGTATTCATATAAAGTTACTCACTTTCTTCTTTCTGTAATCTCTTCTTGCATATCAGTTTTTTTCCAGTATACTCTAAATGGGCTTCCTTGGTGGCTTAGAGGTTAAAGCATCTGCCTACAATGTGAGAGACCCAGATTCGATTCCTGGGTTAGGAAGATCCCCTGGAGAAGGAAATGGCAACCCATTCCAGTACTCTTGCCTGGAAAATCTCATGGACTGATAAGCCTGATAGGCTACAATCCATGGGGTCACAAAGAATCAGACACGACTGAGTAACTTCACTATCTCTTCACTTTCTAAATGTTAATTCTTGATTAAAGTATCTTCATACACAGCCCCCCCTCCCCCCGCCCCCCCCCACCCAGCTATGAATTACCTGAGTATTTGACTTGCCATATTTATTCCGACATGTTAAGCTCAGTGAAAAGTGTCTGCCTTATTTTAGGCTCTTAATTTGAGCCTTAGTTCAAAATATGTAGAAGAGTGTAAAATACATATTTCAAGGCATAACATGTTATTAACACTATTAAAATTCTGAAAAATCAGATATTTACAGGTAAGCAAATTATCAACTGAGAAAATGGTTTAATTTTGTGTATCTGTCATCTACCCATCTATTCACTCATTCACTTAAAGGTGAAAGATCCCAGATACTCAGGTCCCTGGGCCCATGAAAGGCATTTACAGAACAGCTCATCTGACTTATGGGTAAAGGGCAAAGCCTATTTTCCTTTCAGATATGAAAACTCAAAACTTGACTTTATTACTATATACTCCAGTCAAGTAAGCTAACTAAACTAGAATGAGTTCAGTTCAGTTCAGTTATTCAGTTGTGTCTGACTCTTTGTGACCCCATGAATCACATCACACCAGACCTCCCTGTCCATCACCAACTTCCAGAGTTAACCCAAACTCATGTCCATTGAATTGGTGATGCCATCCAACCATCTCATTGTCTGTCAGCCCCTTCTCCTCCTGCCCTCAATCTTTCCCAGCATCAGGGTCTTTTCAAATGGGTCACCTCTTTGCATCAGGTGGCCAAAGTATTGGAGTTTCAGCTTCAATATAGGTCCTTCCAATGAATACCCAGGACTGATCTCCTTTAGGATGGACTGGTTGGATCTCCATGCAGTCCAAGGGACTCTCAAGAGTCTTCTCCAACACCACAGTTCAAAAGCATCAATTCTTCTGCACTCAGCTTTCTTTATAGTCCAACTCTCACATCCATACATGACCACTGGAAAAACCATAGCCTTGACTAGACGGACCTTTGTTGACAAAGTAATGTCTCTGCTTTTTAATACGCTGTCTAGATTGGTCATAGCTTTTCTTCCAAAGAGTCTTCTAGTTTCATGGCTGCAGTCACCATCTGAAGTGATCTTGGAGCCCGAAAAAGTAAAATCTGCCACTGTTTCCACTGTTTCCCCATCTATTTGCCATGAAGTGATGGGACCAGATGCCATGATCTTCGTTTTCTGAATGTTGAGTTTTAAGCCAACTTTTTACTCTCCTCTTTCACTTTCATCAAGAGGCTCTTTAGTTCTTCCTAACTTTCTGCCATAAGGGTGGTGTCATCTGCATATCTGAGGTTATTGATATTTCTCCCGGCAATCTTGATTCCAGCTTGTACTTCTTCCAACCCAGCATTTCTCCTGATGTACTTTCCATATAACTTAAATAAGCAGGGTGACAATATACAGCCTTGACATACTCATTTCCAGATTTGGAACCAGTCTATTGGTCCACGTCCAGTTCTAACTGTTGCTTCCTGACCTGCATACAGGTTTCTCAAGAGGCAGGCTTAAGTATAGGTCTCCCCATCAGATTTTACAACATGCTCTCTTTGTAATACAAAATGCAAAGCCATTGGTAAAGTGGAAGGATCTCCTCTCCGGACAATGGAAAGGTCCCGACCCATAGCGGTCAAGGGTTTGCTTGTATTTTTCAACAGGACACAGATTCTTAGATTTGGATCTCGGACTGACTGATCCCCCACTGCTTCGAAGGGCACTCCTCTGCCCCTGCCGCCGCTGCCGCCGCTGCCGCCGCATGAACAGCCGCACACCAGGAGCGATGGGCGGGACCAGCCTGGCTGCTGGGGCCCAGTGCACCGCTGAGCCTGAAGCTGCTTCAGTGAGGGAGAGAGGGCGGCGACCTGGTGCCCGCTGGCAGGAGAGGCAAGATAAGTATCGAGATCCTGGGGGGACTGACAGCTGCTGCAGTGCAAACTCTGAGCAGAAAAAATGATTCTACTTATTCTATTTTAGCTTGTCTACCCTCTCCTTATGTTTTTCTCTTTGTTAAGGATTCTGGGAAACTTAATGGTCATATGAATTACACAGGTGGAATTAATGTAGTGTCTTGTAAACAATGTATGCTCTCATCTTGTTAAGATTTAATGTGATCAGGATGGTTAGTGGGCTTACTAATTTTAGGGAATTCAGCTTTAATAACAACAACTATTACTGTTACTGTTACTGTGGCAGCAATATCATTGACTCAACAAGTGCAAATGCCCAATATGTTAAAAAATCATATTTTAGGTATTTGGAATAGCTCAGATATTAGTTTAGACTAAGGGAAACTTCATAATCAGATACAGACCTTGGAACAGTCTCGTTTGGATTTTACTGCCTCTGGAGCCGCTAATGACTTTTTCCACACCTTCTCTAACTTTATTTCTGGAAAAAACATTCTGTCTAATGTCTTCAGTTATGTTGCTGTTGGTGCTTTAATTTTGCTTCTTTTAATCATTCTTCCTTTTGTTGTCAGGATTCTTCAGCAGAGCATTCAGATGCACCTGATTAATTTAAAAAACAAAGAAGGGGGATATGCCGGGGGGCCAGCGTGAGGAACTCCGCCCATGGCAAAGTTCATGAGGAAGGAGGCTTGGCATACGTAAAGGCATGATCAAGCCTCAAGAAACCCCTGTTCCCGAGCATCTACCCCAAAACCAGAGTCTGTTTTATGCTCTCCCCCATAACCGTTTCTCTCGGAGAAGGAGTAAACGTGCAGCTCCAAGGCAATAAAAATTCCTGGGTGTGACAAGAGTGTTTCAGCTTACGGACTCCTCTGAAGGTTATCTAGCCCACCTGTATAGGTACGTCCAGCCACATGTGATTGTTTACAGCCTCCCAATCTGAGAGGCATGAGATGTTTTAGACTTACTAAAGGCAAATTCTTTTGGGGAGCTGGAAATTATTAGTATAGTGGGTTGGTTAGGAATTATATTGGTGAAGGGTTTTTCATTTGTTGTGTCAATAATTGCTGCTAATTCCCTTCCCTGGGTGAGACAAGGGTGTCTTAGGTCAAACTTCTCTGCTGACAGACTAGCTCGTTTGACAGGATTATCCATACTCCTGCCACTACGCACATGACTATTTACTACCTCTGAACCATAAACAGCACGAGAGTTTTGGAGTATTTTGAGAGTCTTAATTAGCATAGGGCTTTTCTCATTGTTGAGTCAATGATTGCCACCAGGCCTCCATATCCTTAGGCACCTGGGAATATATTAATCAATGTATTTGGAATATAGAAAAGGAAATATAGTAGTTTTTAAGGTTAGCAATACTAGACTTTTTGAGTTAATGAATTTTCTCTTTTGTAATAGGTCACTGTACTTTGTTATAAATCACTGTGTCCTTGCTATGTAAAAATGCAACTTTATCACTATCTTAAGACTAAATAGATCTTAAGGGGAACATTGGTGAAAGGATTTTCATTTATTGGGTTGATGTTTGCTGCTAAATCTCCATATTCCCTGTCCTTATAATGAATATAACTAGCATATAGGAGAAATAAATATTAACCTTTAAGCATATAGGAGAAATAAGCATTAACCTTTAAGATTAATCATGTTAACCTTGGGTTAAATAAATGCCTTTCTTGATTGTAACTCACTACACCCTCACCCTATAGGAATGCAACTTTATTTGGAGGGTGGTGCCTGGTTTAAGAAGAAACATCCTTGGAAAAATAAGATTTTTGGTTATCAGAAAGACAGGATCATAAAATGTCAGCAGGTCTCATGGCCAAATGATGTAAAATCCCTAAGATCTTTTTATGTGAAGCACCTGATTTTGATAAAGGTCAGGACTGCTGACCCCCGCGTGACTCTGTATTCATCCCTATATGTAACAAAAGGTATATAAGCAAACCCAAAAATAAAGAAATTGGATCAGTTTCCAGAAAGACTGATACCTCCATGTCGTTCTTTCTTGCTCCTCGTTTTTCTGGCTGAATTCCCATCTGGAGCATGGCTGCTATTCCACGTAAACCAAGTTATTTAGCCTCTTTTTCTCCACTAATTTTCTTACTACACTATCCGTTTCTAATCTCTCTATATATCTGTAATTAAATATGTATTTTTCCAAGGACGCCGACGCCGTCCCCACCTTCGAATTCCCTGGATCCACCGGGGCTGGACCCCGGCAGCAAGTCAGGTGGTCTGGTATTCCCATCTCTTTCAGAATTGTCCACAGTTAATTGTGATCCACACAGTCAAAGGCTTTGGCATAGTCAATAAAGCAGAAATAGATGTTTTTCTGGAACTCTCTTGCTTTTTCCATGATCCAGCAGATGTTCACAATTTGATCTCTGGTTCCTCTGCCTTTTCTAAAACCAGTTGAACATCTGGAAGTTCATGATCAACTAGAATAGTTCTTATATAATTGAGTCAATGCCCTTAAAAACAAAATTTTTCTAAATCAAAAGGCAATGCAATAAGAGGTGAACAAATAAAATATTTGACTAAAATTGGATCTCTCTGGTCTGTGAGAATAAATCATTATCTGGAACTCAAAATCATTAAAATGTAGTTAAGGACATAGGTGAAAAAATATAAGGAATATAGGAATTTAAAAATAGCTTCTTAAATAAAACCAATTTATCCCTCAAAGTCCAGCTATGCAAAACAAAAACAAAAACAAAAAACAAACCTATGAAACAGAACTTGATTCATAGATTTCCTTGTAAACTGTACACTGTACATGGCACCAAGAATACAAAATAAAGTTCAAAAAGCCAGTGTTTTCATAAATGAAATCATAAAGGATTTCATGTTTTTTTTCTTTATGTAAAGTTAAGAAAAGCAGCCCAGAATGTAATGATAATTATACTTATTAATTATACTTAAATAGTTTTATTATAATCATTATTACTGTTGGAATGCAATTGCAGATTAGAATACCCTTTCTAGATAAAGTAAAGGAGATTTATATGAACCAAAAAAACCTTGATAGTATTTTTCTAATAAAAGGGATTTTGAGATTGTGAACATATATTTTCTTTTAACAAGACAACTATTGGAATGAAATGTAAGAAGAGCTCATTATTATAAATCTGCCTAAAATCTGAATTCAAATTGACTGCTGGCTATCTATCCTAATTCACAGGAAGTTGGAAACTGGTTCTACTAGCCACTACAGAACTAGTTCTGGGAAACAAACCAATCAACTCAGAATTGCCCGTTCATACACTTTTTAAAAGATCTAAAACATCTGTGCAATTCTTTCTTTTAAATGTGGAATTGAGAAACCATTATTTCTGAATTATTTATTAGGTATCCAATTACTATAGTAATATGCACATTCCTAAATTTACAGTGTTATGAATTTTTACAGATGTGAAGTACAGAGATGGATAAAAGGGAGCATCTCTGGCAGCCCACACATTCTCTTGTAACTCCTGTAATTTAATCTTTCAAAAACCTCCAAATACTTTTTAACTTCTAACACCATAGGTTCAGTTCAGTTCAGTTCAGTTGCTCAATCATGTCCAACTCTTTGTGACCCTGTGACTGCAGCATGCCAGGCTTCCCTGTTCATCACCAACCCCCAGAGCTTGCTAAAACTCATGTCCATCAAGTTGGTGATATCATCCAACCATCTCATCCTCTCTCATCCCCTTATCCTCCTGCCTTCAAGCAAGAAAGTTCCAGAGCACCATAGGTAATATTTGTCTATTCTTATATTTTATGGAAATAAAGTCATCCATATGCCCTCTGTTGGGTGTAACTTATTTGCATATCATATCTGTGTGACCCATCTTTATTTTTTCATTTATTGTTGGTGGACATTTGGGTTTTTTTCAGGTCTTTTATGAGTATTCTTTCCATGCACAACTTATGCACATGTTTTTAGGGTATATAGACTCATTTTTGTAGGTATGTACATCCCTCTGTTTTGAGAAAAAATGCAGGATCATAAAATAGCATGCTCATCCTTACAAAGTAATGTATATAATGGCCACCAGGACTCTGATTTATGTAATCCTTGTCTATAGTACTGATAGTTTGCAGTCACAATTTAACATACAATTTATTTTTTTCTCACAAAGCACAAAATGTGTGCATTCAAAATGTATGTAGGCATTCAATGTGTATCTACTTTCAAAACTTTTGAGTGGAAGAAGAATTTAAAATTTGCAATCACATAGAAACACCGGATAACTGGATCATATTTTGGCAGGGCATTTCATCAGTGACCCGCAGAAAATAGAGCTGAAATAGTTTCATTTGAAGTCATCATTTCGACCTTTTCAAAGAATGATTTGGCTTTTAATCAGAAATCTGTGTTTCATTCTGAACAAGGAACACATCATCCCAATTCAGCTATTTCCATACAAATGAACTACTTTCCATATCATAAGATTAATAACGAAAAGACTTAGACTCCTATAGACCTGTGTTCAGCCAGAAGACCACTCTATTCTTGCTGAACATGAAATGTGTCCAGTGTGTTTGAAAGTTAGACTGTGGCAGTGCTCTGTAGTGATAAGGGAATAAGTGCCTATTGGCTATGATTAACCTCCACTGTGTCAATCACCCTTGAATTTATCAAGAATATTTTGCAGTAAAAATGTCGATCTCAACCCTATTGTAAATGGAAATTACAGACAGCAATTTAGGACAAGCCCAGTGTAAATGGAAAGGGAAGGGGATGAAAGAGGTATAACTTTTTAGTTTGTATATATGTGAAATTGTAGCTTAGAAGAGTTCTCTCATTGATTACCTGTGTACACTTAGACAAATAAGAATTTCTCTAAGCCTCAGTCTTCTCATCTGAAAATGTCATCCATATAATTTCTTTGCAAGAATATGTGTCAAATATGATAAACTAGTTATCCTGTAAATGGAATGTATTTTTTCATGTTATTACCATGATGATAATTTATTTTATGCTTTTCCAAGCATTTTCTCATTATTTTATTTTAATATTAAAGATATTTTGAGGGTGACTAGAACATGCATTATTATTACCATGTACAGAGAGGAAGTTCTGTCCTGGCTTATGACTGAATGAGAGAAATAGGACAAAGGTCAATCACTTCTAGTTTACTTACTTTCTCCCCCATCTTTTTTTCTTCTAATAAATTAATTTATAAGTTCATCATATTTCCATCTTATTGGGTATAAGTCTATGTGTTCTTCCAAGATTCTCATCCTTCCCTTGTCAGTAAATATGAATCCTTTATAAAGGAAGCTTTTCATTTAGATGCTTATTTCTCCTCCACTACTGCTCAACCACTGTCTAACTTTTTTCCCCCTTTTCTCTGCATCATGTTTTTATCTTATCCCTTGCTTATAAAACATATTTTGAATTGAATGAGCTGATGCTGATTATCTACATTCTTTATTCTACCAATTCCTTGTCAATAAAAGGATGAACAGAAAGAAGACAGGCAAGAAGGAAGGGAGGGAGGGAGGAAGGAAGCAAGGAAAAAAAAATTGCTAATTTTTCCACTGGGTCTACTCACCAAAACCATGTTTCAGAGATTCAACATTTAATGCAGCTCTTTTTCTGGAGGTCCTGTGGTTCCCAGTGTAGTTAATTCATGAACTGGCAAGTCTTCTATTTCCAGATTTTCACCATGCCTACTCAAGTCAATGGTATGGTTTTCAGGTTTTACATTTGTATGGCTGTATGATGGCCCTTATTCTTCCAGGTTACCACAGCTTTATGAAGCCAGGTCCAAGGACAAGATGAGGGAAAAAATGTCTCCCTCAGCTAGTTTTAAAGAGGGATAGGAGTGTTTCTTGGGGACTTTACTTTTTGTCTTATTGACCCAAACTTCACCCCAAGCCCATCCTAAATCCTGTTGTGGAACATATAATAATCATGATTATCTTAGATGGACCCAGATTTACCTCTTGGGCTAGACATGAACACATAGTCACTTGAAAATTGTGTGATTTTCCCCAATACTTGAAAATAAGGTTTTGTTTCAAAGGAAAAAGATTAAATATCTTTTGCCATGGAAGCTGACAGTGTCTGCCATGGCCCTCTCACGACTAGAGTGGGATATGTCACAGAAGTGAGAGGTTGCCAAATTTCCTATTGACCTGATGTCTCTTGTTGTTCTTTGTTATGGCCTGCTGAGTGAAATCATTAGGAAGTGCTTTACCTTAGTTTGCTAGGAATAGTGTTTTCTAATATTATTTCTTGATCTACATAGCAGAGAGACCCTGGACAACTTATTTGCCCTCCATAGTCTGTGTCAGACCTAAAGCATGGTGGTTATGTGAACTCTTGTTATTTGTAGAAATATTTTCCTTCTCTTTCTCTCCTTTCTCTTGTGGTACTTAATCTTGTATGTTTCCCATTTTGGTGAGTGCCTTGTGGGGCACTAGTTTCAATTAGCAGCTTTTCACAAGCTATTGCTTCAAGTACTTTTTTTCCTTGGTCTTATTATTAAATTATAAGTCTATTACTATTGGTGTTTTTGAAATTCATAATCTATTATAATGCTTTGCAGGTTTATGTTGTGTCTCAGCTAAGATGCCAAAGAGAAATGAGTTTTTCTTGTCATAGAAATTTAGTTTCAACTGCAGGGAAAACTGACTGGAAAGGTTATTAGCCTCTGAATTAGCTACTGAGAAAGCTTTGAAGTTATCTTCCTAATAGATCTTTCATAAAAGGCTAAGTGTGCCTGTGATGATTTAGAAAATTTTAACTGTCTGGAAAAAAAGAAAGTAGAGGACTCTTAAGTTGTATACAATTATATCCTAATTATTCAAAGCCTCTAAATCTTCTGTAAAACCCAATGATTGGCCAGCTTAAGAGAATGGCCAAAACTCTGGAGGCCTATAGAGACATGAGGGTAATGTCAGGATACCCTACCCAACTGTTGAATGGTAATTAATCACATAAGGCTGTATAAAGTGGCCAAGGCTGCCCCAAGGTTCTCTAGGAAAGACACTCATCCAGGGAGCATCTCCTATCTCATTGAAATAATGTAAGAACTATGTGCCCCAAGTCCCATCCTTGATGGTATGCAAGTAATAAGAGCAAATTTCATCTTTTCAATCATGAAAGTATTATTTGCTTTGAAGTAGGGTTAGTGAATTTGAGATACAAATCATAGTACTTTGAGGAAATCCTTTTAACACTCTGAGACTCATTTTCTTCATTTATGAAAGGCAATAATATCTTAGAATACTATTGTAAACATGAAATTCTATAAATGCCTGAAACAATCTGTGATGCTGTTGATTCCCTATTAAAGTTACTTCTTTTAGTTCTTCCATTTCATGTCTCAGAAACATTGATAATAGATTAGTCACAGAGCATGATCCCTAGAAAACAGAGCTTTGAGCCATGTCATCCAGGTTGAAGACTGCAATCGCAGGGTAGCAAGAGGAGGAAAAATGGGATTTGAAGCAGGAGAGAGAGAGAGAGAGAGAGAGAGAGAGAGAGAGAGAGAGGACTACAAAGCAGTTCACAAAATTTTTTGAGTACACAGTCTTGAGAGAACACAAACCATTGCTTGATTCCATGGTGCACTCTCCAGAAAGGCCCTGTGAAGTCACGGGACTAGAAACAGTCCTTTAAAGACAGCAAGGATAGAGAATATATATCTGCTGGGTCCTGCATACCTATGTTTCAACTGACAAGGTTCACTCCCAAGTGATTGATTCCCCACACTTTTAGGTTGGGTAACCCAACTCCTCCAGGTGGCTTCTAGAAAGTCAACTTGCATGGTCAAAGTTTCATCTGAGCCACCTGACTTCTCAGATTTCAGAAGTAGAGAGAAGTCAGGGATTCCCTATATCTGCCATTGCTGAAGATCACTGGGGTCAGTGGAAGTCACATTGGAGTGTAGCTTTGATAAATTCCCTTGGGAAGATAGCACAGTCAAGCTCATGAGAGCTTATGGAATTTCTTCAGGTTGTTTCCATTTGGAAATAGAAAGAGTTGAGGATGAGAGTGTGTCAGTGTAGATGTTAGCATAGTGAGTGTATTAATGCTAGATGATTCATTTTATACTCAAAAGCCTAAAAATCTAGTTTTGAAAATAAAAAAGGTAAAAAATTTCAAAGCATACTATTAGCAACAATTTACTAACCCAGATAATAAGCACACTAAGATCTCAGCAGAGAGAACACTAAGATGAAACATAATCAGGAAATGTATGGACTTGACCCAGTCCAGAGAGAACAGGTAATACTAATAAGCTGTGATACAGAAAACAGGGACATAGAAGCCAGGCCAACCACATAGGCAAAAGTGAGGCTATGCAGAAAGACTTCTGATTTCTTATAAATAGATATGACTGATGAGACTGTAACTGAGCAGGACCTCTATGGGGCCTTCCTGGGATAAGACACTCCCTTGTCATGTCCTCTGCCTATCTCTTGTTTGCAGAAAAACTTTAGCCTCCTAAGGCTTCCCCTATTTCTAAAGAATAAATTTAATCAGAGAAGCACAAAAACACAAAAACAAAGGAAAATGGTCAGGCAAGACAAAATAATCAAAATTTAGGTATTAAACAAAGCCAACACCCTTAATTCCTCCTCAGGAGCTATATAATATTCTGAGCAATATCCTGTGAGCTGTCGTAGATACTGAAACACCACCAGGTAGAGGAAGTTAATGATATGATAACCAGACTATAGTCATGACATAAGCTGCTTCATCTAACACCATCCCAAGAAAACTGAATTCAAGTAGAAAAAAAGTAACCCTGGAACTGAGGATTAACAGTACTTAAAACAATCAAGATGATGATGATTAACCCAAATTCAAAGAGATCAGTGAGACATGCTTCCTTTAAGCTGGGTAACTGAGGATAATTTTATCAAGAGATATATACAATTATTAGAGCCGGGGAAATACAAGGCATCGGGGAGTAATAATGGAGAGCCATCGCCTCTCCAAGCCAGGCTTCAATAGTACGTGAACCGAGAACTTCCAGATGTTCAAGCTGGATTTAGAAAAGGCAAAGCAACCAGAGATCAAATTGACAACAACCACTGAATCACTGAAAAAGCAAGAGAGTTCCAGAAAAACATCTACTTCTGTTTTATTAACTATGCCAAAGTTTTTGACTGTATGCATTAAAACAAATTGTGGAAAATTCTTAAAGAGATGGTAATACCGTATCATCTTACCTGCCTCCTGAGAAGTCTGTATGCAGGTCAAGAAGCAACAGTTAAAACTGGACATGGAACAACGGACTGCTACCAAATCGGGAAAGGAGTACGTCAAGGCTATAAACTGTCATCCTGCCTTTTTAACTTATATGCATAGTATATTGTGAAAGATGCCAGGCTAGATGAAGCACAAGCTTGAATCAAGATTACCAGGAGAAATATCAACAACCTCATATATGCAGATGATGCCACCATTATGGCAGAAAGCAAAGAGGAACTAAAGAGCCTCTTGATGAAAGTGAAAGAGGAGAGTGAAAAAGCTGGCTTAAAACTAAACATTCAGAAAACTAAGATCATGGCATCCAGTCCCATCACTTCATGGCAAATAGATGGGGAAACAGGGGAAACAGTGACAGATTTTATTTTCTTGGGCTCTAAAATTGCTGTCGATGCTGGCTGCAGTCATGAAATTAAAAGATACTTGCTTCTTGGAAGAAAAGCTATGACAAACCTAGACAGCATACTAAAAAGCAGGACATTACTTTGCTGGCATAGGTTCATCTAGTCAAAGCTATGGTTTTTCCAGTAGTCATCTATGGATGTGAGAGTTGGACCATAAAGAAAGCTGACTGCCAATGAAGTGATGCTTTTGAACTGGTGTTGGAGAATGCTCTTAAGCGTCCTGTGAACTGCAAGGAGATCAAACCAGTCAATCTTAAAGGAGATCAATCCTGAATACCCATTGGAAGGACTGATGCTGAAGCTGAGGCACCAATACTATGGCTACCTAATGGGAAGAACTGACTCATTTGGAAAGCCCCTGATGCTGGGGAAGATTGAAGGCAGGAAGAGAAGGGGATGACAGAGGATGAGATGGTTACATGGCATCACCAACTCAATGAACATGAGTTTGAGTAAGCTCCAGGAGTTAGTGATGGACACGGTAGCCTGGTATGCTGCAGTACATGGGGTTGCAAAGAGTTGGACACTACTGAGCAACTGAACTGAATGGATCACCTCTCCTAAGGTTATAGGAGCAAGGAGAGGGAAAAAATTACCAGAAGGCAGAAAGAAAATTCTGTAGAGAAGGATTTATGACAGTAAATCTAAGGTAACAAAGAACCATAGCCAAAACCAGGTGATGCAAGAAGAGTATACTAACCTCACTCTGCTCATCTGTATGATCTCCTGCCAGGACCAACAAGAGGCCAAAGAACAGGGATATCATAGATATAATTCATATGGGTTAGCATCCCAAGAATAGAGCAGGTAGAAAAAACCATGACTGGATCAAGAGGAACAAACATTAAGACGTCCAACCCAGAACCATTGAGCTGGGAAAATCTTTTGCTTCAAATATTTCAAATTAGGGTTGTACATTTGCAAGCTAGAACAGTCACCACTAACGCACTTGAAATTCTCCTTTCCAGTTTTCATCAAGTGCCTATCTTGTCCACTTCAGTGACCTCTAATACAGGACTTACAAAAAAAGAGTGATAATGAAAGAAGTGGGATTAGCAGCTGATATACTAAATAGTCAATTAACCCAGTGGAACCACTCTTATTTTTCCCCAAAACAGGCAGTAAAGGCAGCATGACTTAAAACATTCTCTAAGGCAGTGAAAGATCTGATCATTTCTGTTCTTTCACTCAATCTTAACAGTGATTAAATCTCTCCAAATTAGTTTCTTCCTTTACCGTGCCTGCCTACTTAAATCACAAATATTTTATTTGACTCCATCCCAGCAAATCAACCCACTGCTCCACCATATAAGCTTCTGGTGGAAATCAATCACACAGCTTCCATAATCTGAGCTTGAATATACACCCACATATGCTCATCAGAGAGTTTTACCCTCAGCACACCTCATTCATCAGTCTTAAAACCAGGCAGAATGAGAAGGTGAAGTTCTGCAATATAAATTTTTAATGACTTAAATGAAAAAGTTGTCCCCAGAACTTCTAGGTCCTGAACTATGAAATTCAACCAAAGCAAAAACATAGTGAAAACAAGATCTGTTGCCAGAAGAATCGCTGCCCATCTGTTCCTGCCATTTTTTTTCCCCCAGTCCAGCTTTCTGCTCTTTTTGTTGTTAGAGAAGACTGAAAGGGAGCAGGTAGTTAGAGGAAACTATGTCTTGTGAAAACAGCTGAGTGCAAGCTGTCCTTCAGAGCAATCCAGCCATTTTATGGAGCATAGCCATTTTCTAAACTCTCCTTCACTTTTTAAATAAACTAGATTCAGATCTGCTACTGGGTATGGTAAAAAATGAGTAGTAGAAAAATGGACCAACATTCAGAAATAAAGCCATGCCAGTTTCATGGAAAAATATGGAAAGGAAGAGGAGATTTATTTTCTAACTTTTTTCTTTTCTAATGTGTGTCCTATGAATAAATAACTGTTAAGTGCTTCAAATAACATGCTTGCATTAGATCTTGAAAACACACAAATAAGACATATATTATTTACTTTTGATGAAGATTACTTGCACCTAGTCCAAACTAGGTCATAGCAGGTCAAACAAAGGTAATGACAGTTGTAGATTTCCAAGATGCATCTGTGGGTCATTCTGAAACGTTTGAGTAAGACCACAAATTGAGGTGTCCTTAGAAAACAATAAGCATGAGCATTCACTATGTGTCAGACACTCTTCTAAACATTCTATATTTAACTCTTGTAACACACTGCGATGTAGCTGCTTACTGTCGTTACCGAGTTTGCAGAGAGGGAAACTGAGACACAGGGATTTTTAATGATTTATCAGCATCATAGGGCTAGTAGTAAACAGAATCACGCTTCAAATTTGGCCAATCTGGGTCCAGAATATCTGCAAACTTTCTTTTTTTTTATTTTTTATTTTTTAAAGAAATTACGGTCACTGATATTTCTCATGAAGGAGTAGTTAACTCAGATAAGAGCGTACTTTAACAATTGTGTTCATTTAAAGGTGTTTTCTAATACTCAAGAAAAGTTAAAAAAATTATGGCCATTTTATATTTTAAAGGTATATAAAAAATGATATTACACTATTTCATAGCAATCTTATAGAAAGAGATTTGGTTCTTAGTTATTCCATGACTTATTCCATAATTTAGCCTAATATAGTTTTCTGCTGTTGTTTTTCAGTTGCTAAGTTGTGTCCAACTCTGTGACAGCATAGACTGCAACATGCCAGACTTTCCTGTCATTCTCTATCTCCTGGAATTTGCTCAAAGTCATGTCCTTTGAGTCGGTGATGCTATCAAACCATCTCATCCTCTGCCACCATCTTCTCCTGCCCTCAATCTTTCCAGACATCAGGTTCTTTTCTAATGAATTGGCTCTTCCTATTATGTGGCCAAAGTATTGGAGATTCAGCTTCAACAACAGTCCTTCCAATGAATATTTGGGGTTGATTTCCTCTGGGATTAACTAGTTTGATCTCTTCATTGTCCAAGAGAATCTCAAGAGTCTTCTCCAGCACCACAATCTGAAAGCATCAATTCTTCAGTGCTCAATCTTCTTCATGGTCCAACTTTCACATTCGAGTATCTCAGATGCATTTTAGAGTTTCCTAGTCATTTCCACAAATCAAGCATAGTCTTAAGAGTAAAGGACCACTTTATAGTCTCTATATATGTCAAATTATAATGTGGCACACCTGAAACTTGTATAAAGCTATATATTAATTTTATCTTAATAAAAAATAGTAAAAGGACATGTGAGAGACTGATACACAAGTTTATGTTTTCAGTGAAGTCTTGAATTGCTTGAAACCCAAAAGTGAAATCTCTGCCTAGCACTTTTCAATTATGAGACATTATTTTCATTTTTTCATAAAAAGTATAGACTCATGTTGTACATCCAAAATAACAAAGCCAACATCAGAGTTATAATTTACAATCAAGTCTGTTTGACTTCAAATTTTACATTCTAAAGACAATATCAGAAAACGGGGCTAGAAAGCTTGAAAGTCCACTAATCCAGAAATTTTAGTCAATTAAAGTCAACTATTCCTTTCAAAACTAGGGAAAGTTTTGAAAAGTTTGTTGAGCAAAATCCAGTGTAGTTAGGTCATTCACAGGATACTAAGTATTCACTGATCTCACGAATGTGACAGTTTCTTCAACATAGTAGTAGTCAGTCACACAAGATGGAACAAAGTCTAGCTCTCCTCTCATCCCTGGCACATGGTATGAAAGAAACCTTACAATTCTCCCTCTGTCTGAAATATCTGAGGATTGACTTAGCACAGAAAGATGGAGAGATGGATTTTACCAGCAGAAATCTAGTGATGAAGTTCTGTTAATAAAGTTTAATGTCAATTTCTGTAAGAAGAGGATTTAAGTGATGCTGGGGGCATACAGAGGTGAGGTATCCTCAAATATGGATAATTAGATTTCTTTGTGTGGTAAAGCTTTGCCAGTATTTTGAAGTAATTTTGGCTCATCAAGGAGTCCAGGATTCAAACAACATGCACAAAAACCAACCTCATATGCTGTCTGTTTTATCATTGATTTTCTCAGGCACTTATAAAAAGAGCCTGTCACAGAATTAGTACTTAATAAACATTTCTGAGTATAAGGTACAAACTACATACATTCTTAAACAGATCTTCTTTGGATGTGAAATGCATTTATGTATTTATTCATACTTCTGCCATGATTATTTGTCATCGTTTTTTTTTAGTCACTAAGTCATATCCAACTCTTGTGTAACCTTATGGACTGTAGCTCCACCAGGCTCCTCTGTCTATGAGATTTCCCGGGCAAGAATATCAGAGTGGGTTGCCATTTCTTTCTCTAGGGGATCTTCCCAACCGAGCGAGCGAACCCACGTCTCCTGCATTGGCAGGAAAATTCTTTACCACTAAGGCCACCTGGGAAGCCCATTACTTTTTGTATCATCTTTAAAAATGCTATATATATAGCTGGAGGTAATTACTAAATAATTATATTTAAGGTTAAGCACCTGATACCTACAGAGGACAAAGCAGGGACACTGACACTATGAAGGGGCTGGAAATTATTCAAATTTCCCTTTATTCACTTGTTCACTCTACAGGCAATTTGTGAAAATCTACAGTTTTTCAGGAGCTAAAGAATATCAGAATAAATCAGTTTTGAATGTCTTAGCCCTAGAACGGTCTAATAGACTTTGGTGATTCTGTGTAGCACTTGTCCTTGCTATTCAGTTTCTGAGTCATGTCTGACTCTTTGTGACCCCATGGACTGCAGCATGCCAGGTTCCTCTGTCATCCACTAGCTCCTGGAGTTTGCTCAGATTCATGTCCATTGAGTCATGGTGCTGTCTAACCATCTCATCCTCTGCCACCCCCTTCTCCTTTTGCCTTCAATCTTTCCCAGAGTTAGAGTATTTTCCAATGAGTCAGGTTTTTGAATCAGGTAATCAAAATATTGGAGCTTCAACTTCAGCAACAGTCCTTCCAATGAATATTCAGGGTTGACTTCCTTTAGGATTGACTGGTTTGACCTTGCAGTTAGAGTGACACTCAAGAATCTTCTCCACCACAATTGGAAAGTGTCAGTTCTTCAGCACTCAGTCTTCTTTATGATCTACCTCTCACATCCATATATGACTACAGGAAAAACCAGAGCTTTGACTGTACAGACCTTTGTCAACAAAGTGATGTTTCTGCTTTTTAACATGCTGTCTATGTTGTCCTAGTTTCCCTTCCAATGAACATGTGTCTTTTAATTTTCATGGGTGCAGTCACGGTCTGAAGGTATATTGAAGCCCAAGAAAATAAAATCTGTCATTGCTTCTATTTTTTTACCCTTGTATTTGCCATGAAGTGATGGGACTGAATCCCAGGTGACACTAGCGGTAAAGAATCTGCCTGCCAATGTAGGAGACGTAGGAAATGCAGGTTTGATCCCTGGGTTGGGAAGATTCCCTAGAGAAGGGCGTGATAAAAACCCACTCCAATATTCTTGCCTGAAGAATCTCATGGATAGAGGAGACTCCAAGATACAGTCAATAGGGTCACAAAGAGTTGGAGAAGACTGAATCAAATTAGCACAATGGGGCCAAATGCTCTGATCTTAACTTTTTTTTTTTTATTTAAATGTTGTGTTTCAGGCCAGCTTTTACATGCTCCTTTTTCACCCTCTTCAAGAGGCCCTTTAGTTCCTCTTCACTTTTTGCCAATAGAGTAATATCATCTGCACATCTGAGGTTGTTGATATTCCTCTTGGTAACTGTGTAGAATGGCCTTCCCCAATTCCTCTGGGATTTTCAATGGCATATCATCAACAATCTGGATGTGCAGTTCTGCCTTGTACAGGACACTCCAATGCCTTTAGCAACTCTGCCTTGTGCTCACCAAATGGCAGGGGCATTTTTCACTCCTTGGGACAAACAATAATGTGCCTTTAAGTTTTCAAATACTTCCTTACAAAACAGAACAACTTCTAGCTGAGAATCGTATTTGATAAAAAGAAAACCTAAATCACAGCTTCATCTAAAGATTAGAGCATCAGTGAATCAAGAGAAGCAGAGATTGTGGAGAGGTTTATGAATAAATACCACTACTGCTTCTGCTCTGACTCCTGTTTCTGCTAAAAGCCATTCCACACCCAAACCAGAACACCTAGAAAGTTTCCCATTTTCAAGAGCTGTTTGCTGTTCAGTTCATCTGAAGTGTAGGTTTGGAGGGTACCAGGGGTCAAGAGAGTGAGAACAGGTGAGAAAGTGAAATTGGCATCCAGATTTGACAGTGGTTAATGGAGCCACTCATGACTGAGGATCTTGCTCTCTCTCTCTCTCCCTCTCTCTCTATATATTTGTATATACCAAATACATATCTATATCCACCTAGCAATACATGAATATATACCCTTATATATTATTTCATATGACTCTTACAAGGATTATTAATACACTTATTTGTTATGTGTGAGATCAAGGACAGAACAATAGAAGACACATTTCCCTCAAAAGTCTGTAATTTTTCTGCAATTGCCAAGTTCATAGGACCCATGTGGTAGTTCAGTTCAGCTGAGTTCAGTCACTCAGTCGTGTTCCAACTCTTTGCAACCCCATGAACAGCAGCATGACAGGCCTCCCTGTCCATTACCAACTCCTGGAGTTCACCCAAACTCATGCCGATTGAGTTGGTGATGCCTTCCAACCATCTCATGCTCTTTCATCCCCTTCTCTTCTTACCTTCAGTCTTTCCCAGCATCAGGGTCTTTTCCAATGAGTCAGCTCTTAACATCAGGTGGAAGACTGGAGTCTCAGCTTCAACATCAGTCCTTCCAATGAACACCCAGGACTGATCTCCTTTATGACGGACTGGTTGGATCTCCTTGCAGTCCAAGGGACTCTCAAGAGTCTTCTCCAATATCACAGTTCAAAAGTATCAGTTCTTTGGTGCTCAGCTTTCTTTATAGTCCAACTCTGACATCCATACATGACCACTGGAAAAACCATAGCTTGGACTAGATGGAACTTTGTTGACCAAGTAGTGTCTCTGCTTTTTAATATGCTGTCTAGGTTGGTCATAACTTTCCTTCCAAGGAGCAATCATCTTTTAATTTCAATGATGCAATCACCATCTGCAGTGATTTTGGAGCCCTCAAAATAAAGTCAGCTTTATTTTTATAAATAAAACTATTTATTTTTATAAATAAAACAGTTTCTACTGTTTCCCCATCTATTTGCCATGAAGTGATGGGACCAGATGTCATGATCTTAGTTTTCTGAATGTTGCACTTTAAGCTAAATTTCACTCTTCTCTTTCACTTTCATCGAGAGTCTCTTTAGTTCTTCTTCACTTTCTGCCATAAGGGTGGTGTCATCTACATATCTGAGGTTATTGACATTTCTCCCAGGAATCTTGATTCCAGCTTGTACTTCTTCCAGCCCAGTGTTTCTCATGATGTACTCTGCATGTAAGTTAAATAAGCAGGGTGATAATATACAGCCTTGACATACTCCTTTCCCAATTTGCAACCAGTCTGTTGTTCCATGTCTAGTTCTAACTGTTTCTTCTTGACCTGCATACGGGTGTCTCAAGAGGCAGGTCAGGTGGTCTGATATCCCCATCTCTTTCAGAATTTTCCAGTTTCCACATCGCCAATGTCTTTGGTGTAGTCAATAAAGCAATTATAAATGTTTTTCTGGAACTCCCTTGTTTTTTTGATGATCCAGCAGATGTTGGCAATTTGATCTCTGGTTCCTCTGCCTTTTCTTTTTTTTTTTTTTTTTTGGTTTTATTTATTTATTTATTTTTTAAATTTTAAAATCTTTAATTCTTACATGTGTTCCCAAACATGAACCCCCCTCCCACCTCCCTCCCCATAACATCTCTGTGGGTCATCCCCATGTACCAGCCCCAAGCATGCTGTATCCTGCGTCAGACATAGACTGGCGATTCAATTCTTACATGATAGTATACATGATAGAATGCCATTCTCCCAAATCATCCCACCCTCTCCCTCTCCCTCTGAGTCCAAAAGTCCATTATACACAGCTGTGTCATTTTTCCTGTCTTGCATACAGGGTCATCATTGTCATCTTTCTAAATTCCATATATATGTGTTAGTATACTGTATTGGTGTTTTTTTCTAAAACCAGCTTGAACATCTGGAAGTTCACGGTCCATGTATTGCTGAAGCCTGGCTTGCCAAATTTTGAACATTACTTTACTAGCATGTGAGATGTGTGCAATTGTGTGGTAGTTTGAACATTCTTTGTCATTGCCTTTCTTTGGGATTGGAATGAAAACTGAGCTTTTCCAGTCCTGTGGCCACTGCTGAGTTTTCCAAATTTGCTGGCATATTGAGTGCAGCACTTTCACAGCATCATCTTTCAGGATTTGAAATAGCTCAACTGGAATTCCATCACCTCCACTAGCTTTGTTCATAGTAATGCTTTCTAAGGCCCACTTGACTTTGTATTCCAGGATGTCTGGCTCTAGGTGAGTGATCACACCATCGTGATTCTCTGGATCATGAAGATCTTTTTTGTACAGTTCTTCTGTGTATTCTTGCCACCTCTTCTTAATATCTTCTGCTTCTGTTAGGTCCATACCATTTCTGTCCTTTATTCTGCCTATCTTTGCATGAAATATTTCCTTGGTATCTCTAATTTTCTTGAAGAGATCTCTAGTCTTTCCCATTCTATTGTTTTCCTCTATTTCTTTACAGTAATTGCTGGGGAATGTGGTAAGCTTCCTTTAATCCCTGAATATGCATTGTTTAGGCATATTGCAGATACGGTAAGTCCCCTACATAAGAACAAATTCTGTTCCAAGAGCACGCTGGTAAGTCCTATTTGTTCATAAGTCCAACAATGTTAGCCTAGGTACTGACTAACATAATTGGCTACATACTGCTATTCTGTAATGGGTTTATAATACTTTTCACACAAATAATACTTTAAAAATATATAAAAAGGAAACATTTTAAACCTTGCAGTACAGTACCTTGAAAAGTACAGTAGTACAGTTCAACTGTTGACATCCATGGGCTGGTGTTGAATGAACAAGCTAGATGAATTACAGACTTGAGGAGGGAGAGAAGGTGGGAGATGGTGGAACAAAGGATCATCAGCAATATGAGAGGGAAGGCAAGCTGAAATTTAACTCACACCTGATGCTGATGGCACCGGGTTTTGGTTCCTTGCCTGAACCAGATGCATGTTTGCACCTTTGAAAATTTAAAACTTGAAGGTTCATATGTAAAGGGTGTACTGTATTAATAACAGTGCATTGAATTGAATATGTTAGTGTGATTTATTAGAAGTTGTTAAAGCTTCTCAATCCAGAATACCTTGTCTGATTCAGCCCTACTAGATATTATAACTGAAGTTGTATCAAGGGTGATGTTAACATATGTTTCCATTCATTGTTTCCATAATCCAGGGGCAAGAAGCTCACTTACCAAATCAATACCTCTTATTTATTAGGTAAATACAGGGTATGCATCACATTTAAAGGCAGTTGAAAAGACAGCATCAATACATCTTGCCTTTAAAAGAAATTATTAACTTTTGAAGTAGAGAAATAAATTTTTCTCAGTAATAATTGTTTTTAAAATTAGATCTTTTGTTTAACAAGTGTGAAAAATATGGGTGTTTAGATTGGTATCATGGTTCATGAAGAATCCAGTTGAGAAGACAGTTAGCCTTTCACTGATATAGGAAATACAATGGAATTTAGGTTGCACTAGTTCCATAAAACTTTCTTTTTTTCCTTTTTTTTTTTCATGAATAGTCAAACTAGCAGATAGAGGAATATTTCCTTCATTTATATTCATTCAGGGGTATTGTTTGTAGAAAATTGAGCATGCATTCAGAAGAAAGCTATGGAGTGGTATCACTCTTTAACATTTCACAGATCTAGTGTGTTTGGGTATACATAGCATGTGTGAATTTCTAGGAAGCATTTTAATTAAATAGTTTATAAGCGTTCATATTTATAAATGAA
Organism: Capricornis sumatraensis; assembly: GCF_032405125.1. Classification (NCBI taxonomy): domain Eukaryota; kingdom Metazoa; phylum Chordata; class Mammalia; order Artiodactyla; family Bovidae; genus Capricornis; species Capricornis sumatraensis. Next base: position 119,444,316 of record NC_091071.1, on the reverse strand, counting down.
TATGTTTAAAATATATTTGGATTTTAATTTATGGCATATTCTATGATTTCCCTTCATATCTTAATAATCATTTCAATTGTAACCTGAAGGTTCTAGTCAGGAGTACATGCTCATTTCTGTTCTTCTAAGTTAATTATTTTATTTCTTACTTATTTGGCAGCATTTTATACAGATTGGAAAATGCATCTGCTAACCACATAGCATAAGTCTTGACAGTAAAGATTGTCATACATGTACATATGTAGACATATGTACCCATCTCCTACTATGAAGGACTTAAGGAAAACATGTCTATTAATTATATTAGCTTTTAAGGTGTATATTTCTTAATTATAATGTTCTATGATTCTTTAATAAAATAAAAGTGTTGTGATGATCCAGCCCTGTTTATTTAAATTAATTTTTCTTTAGTAAAAATGTTAGTTTAATAATGATGATCTATAACAAGAAAATACCACATTTGCTTCTGATTTTAGGTCTATCACATTTAAAACTAAATATTTCATATATAAGATCAATTAGTGAGGTCACAATTTGAATGAATAAACTGTTATTCAGGAACCAAGTCATGTCTGACTCTTCGTGACCCCATGGACTACAGCATGCCAGGCTTCCCTATCTCTCACCATCTCCTGAAGTTTGCCCAAGTTCATATCCATTGAATTGGTGATGCCATCCAATCATCTCATCCTCTGTCACCCTTTTTTACTTCTGTCTTCAATCTTTCCTAGTATCTGGGTCTTTTCCAATGAGTTGGCTGTTCACATCAGGTGGCCAACATATTTGAGCTTCAGCTTCAGCACCAATTCTTCCAATAAGTATTCAGGGTTGATTTCCTTTAAGGTTGACTTGTTTGATCTCCTTGCTGTCCAAGGGACTCTCAAGAGTCTTCTCCAGAACCACAGTCCTAAAGAATCAATTCTTTGGTGCTCTGCCTTCCTTCTGGTCCAGCTCTCACATCTGTACAAGGCTACTGGAAAGACCACAATCTTGACTATATGGACATTTATCAGTTGGTAAAATGATTTCTCTGCTTTTTAACACACTGTCTAGGGTGGTCGTAGCTTTCCTGCCAAGAAGAAATCTAATTCCATGGCTGTAGTCACCATCCACAGTGATTTTAGAAACAAAGAAGAGGAAATCTGTCACTGCTTCCACATTTCCCCCCTCTATTTGCCATGACGTTATGGAACCAGATGACATGATCTTAGTTTTCTGAATGTTGAGTTCTAAGCCAACTTTTTCACTTTCCTCTTTCACTTTCATCAAGAGGCTCTTTAATTATTCACTTTTTGCCATAAGGGTGGTGTCATCTGCATAACTGAAGCTATTGATATTTCTCCCAGTATTCTTGACTCCTGTGCTTCATCCAACCTGGCATTTCACATGATGTACTCTCTATATAAGTTAAATAAGCAGAGTGACAATACACAACCTTGACATCTCCTTTCCCAATTTGGAACCAGTCTGTTGTTCCATGTTAAGTTCTGATTTGTTTCTTGACATGCATACAAATTTCTCAGGAAGCAGGTAATGTAGTTTGGTATTCCTATCTTTTAAGAGTTTTCCGTTGTTTGTTATGTTCCTTTGTTTGTTATGAATCAAAGACTTTAGTGTAGTCATGGAACAGAGGTAGATATATTTCTGGAATTCCCTTGATTTCTCTATGAGCCAGCAAATGTTGGCAATTTGATCTCTGGTTCCTCTGATTTTCTGAACCCAGCTTGAACATCTGGAAGTTCTCAGTTCATGTAATACTGAAGCCTAACTTGAAGGATTTTAAGTATAACTTTACTAACATAGGAGATGAGTACAACGGTCCAGTAGTTTGAGCATTCTTTAGTACTGCCCTTATTCCATAAATAAGGTCAATTAATGAGGTCACAATCTGAATAAGTAAATAAGTACTTCAAAATTTGAATTTTACTCAGATGAGCTTTATGATAATTTTTTTCTACAAATACAATATTTTCTGAAATTCACCTTTTAGATGATGTGCTGTTTCATTTGTTCTTTGGAGAGAGTATAGAGTATTTAGAATTGAGACTTAGTAACCCTGGCTTTTATTAAAGTTTTGGCCATCCAAACCTATTGCAAATACATAAGTAATAACTGGAAAATATGTCCTGTTAGAATACACAATGAAGTTTTATAATCATCACACTAAATCGATTGATGTATTTTCGGTTCAGTCAGGTCAGTTTGGAGAAGGCAATGGCAACCCACTCCAGTACTCTTGCCTGGAAAATCCCATGGATGGAGGAGCCTGATAGCCTTCAGTCCATGGGGTCACCAAGAGTCAGACACCACTGAGCGACTTCACTTTCACTTTTCACTTTCATTCATTGGAGAAGGAAATGGCAACCCACTCCAGTGTTCTTGCCTGGAGAATCCCAGGGATGGAGGACCCTGGTGGGCTGCCATCTCTGGGGTCGCACAGAGTCAGACACGACTGAAGTGACTTAGCAGCAGCAGCAGGTCAGTTCAGTCACTCAGTTGTGTCTGAATCTTTGCAACCCCATGAATTACAGCACACCAGCCTTTCCTGTCCATCACCAATTCCTGGAGTTTACTCAAACTCATGTCCATTGAGTCAGTGATGCCATCCAATCTCATCCTCTGTCATCCCCTACCCCACCCACCTTCAATCTTTCCCAGAATCAGGGTTTTTTCCAATGAGTCAATTCTTCACATCAGGTGGCTAAAGTGTTGGAGTTTCAGCTTCCACGTCAGTCCTTCCAATGAATATTCAGGACTGATTTCCTTTAGGATAGTCTGGTTGGATCTCCTTGCAGTCCAAGGGACTCTCAAGAGTCTTCTCCAACACGACAGGTCAAAAGCATCAATTCTTTGGTGCTCAGCTTTCTTTATAGTCCAACTCTCACACCGATGCATGACTACTGGAAAAACCATAGTTTTGACTAGATGGACCTTTGCTGGCTAATTAATGTCTCTGCTTTTAATATGCTGTCTAGGTTGGTCATAACTTTTCTTCCAAGAGGCAAGTGTCTTTTAGTTTCACGGCTGCAGTCACCATCTGCAATGATTTTGGAGCCCCCCAAAATAAAATCTGCCACTGTTTCCATTGTTTCCCATCTATTTCCCATGAAGTGATGGGACCAGATGCCATGATCTTAGTTTTCTGAATGTTGAGCTCTAAGTCAACTTTCTCACTCTCCTCTTTCACTTTCATCAAGAGGCTCTTTAGTTTTTCTTCACTTTCAGTCATAAGGGTGGTGCCCTCTGCATATCTGGGGCCCTGGCAATCTTGATTCCAGCTTGTACTTCATCCATCCTAGCATTTCTCATTATGTACTCTGCATATAGGTTAAATAAGCAGAGTGACAATATACAGCCTTGACATACCCCTTTCCCGATTTGGAACCAGTCTGTTGTTCCATGTCCAGTTCTAGTTGTTGCTTCCTGACCTGCATAAAGATTTCTTAAGAGGCAGGTCGAGTGATCTGGTATTCCCATCTCTTAAAGTTTGTGGTGATCCACACAGTCAAAGGCTTTGACATAGTCAATAAAACAGAAGTAGATGTTTTTCTGGAACTCTCTTGCTTTTTCAATGATCCAGTGGTTGGCAATTTGATCTGGTTGCTGTGCCATTTCTAAATCCAGCTTGAATATCTAGAAGTTCACAGTTCAAGTACTGCTGAAGCCTGGCTTGGAGAATTTTGAGTATTATTTTGCTAGCATGTGAGTTGTATTTTAGCACCCCTTTTTTTCTAAATAGATCTTTCATGATGAAATGAAATCAGATTAAATATTAACTGGGAATAAGATTTTGGAGGCCCTTAGGTGCTACAAATTAGTGTAGATATGTCTGTGAAATATAGTGAATTGTGATTTTTGGTCACTAAGTTGTGTTGATTCTTTTGTGACCCCATGGATTATAGCCTGTCAGGCTCCTCTCTTCACAGATATCTCCAGGCAAGAATATTGGAGCGGGTTTCTATTTCTTTCTCCAGGGGATCTTCCTAACCTAGGCATTGAACTCATGCCTTCTGTATTAGCAGGCGTGTTCTTTACCACTGAGCTACCAGGGAAGCTTTGAATAGTGATTTTCAAATCTCTCCAAATTTATTTTTTAAATGTAAAAGACCCATTTGTCTGTTGACTTTAGCTTCAAGTAGATCTGCTTGGATCTTGTTATAACCACAATAGAAATATTGATGATCAAAATAAAATATCTTTCTGTCTGAATTTTTAATTCCAGCATGGGAAAGAAAATTGATATTCACTGGATGTAATCCTTCCATGTTAAGACCACATAATACCTAGCAGCTGTATAGGATTTTGTCAAGTTACTCTAAAGACATGTAACTGGATATGAGAGAATCATATAGAATTAATAAGCATAATTTTATGATAATATTTATCTTATAATTTTACATTCTTAAGGATTTTTATTACTATTTTTTGAACCTTTGCAGTTCTTTCCTGTGGAAAATTTTAAGGTCCATAATGCAGTAAAAAAGTATGGACATTTGTTATGTCTGACATCCATCATTGTTTCTGTCTAGTTCAGTTTCCTTAGTTGTGTAATTCACCCTGGGGAACAGATTCTATAACTAATCAATCATTCATCTATCTATGTATTCTTTGAGTAGCTGTCATCTAAACACCTAAGAAATCAGACAGAGAGGTATGTCTGCAAAACAAAATATGAGCAAAAGTCTTCATTTTTCTATGGAGATCTAGAAGTTTTTTAAAAGAAAAACCACCCTAAATATTGAAATAGGTCATTTCTAGACTCAAAAGTTCTTCCAGGGGGCCTAGAACATTCATTATTCAGTCTAAGAGAATTATCTCTCTATGGAAGAATAAATATAGAAGAAAAACATGCAGTGGACAACTGTTTTTCTGATAGACTATGACAGTAATATTTGCTGTTATTAGTTTTACTTCAATGATAAATGCTCTGCTCGACAAGAAGTGCACTGTATCCAGTCATCCAATCCCCAGATATCAAGACAACACTGAATGTTATGCAAACAGTCCCAACTCACGGTGGTTCAACTTAGCAATTCTCTATAGTATTGTAAAAGCAATACACTTTCAATAGAAACCATATTTTGACTCGAGTTATGAAATTTTCCTGGGTTAGTGATATGTTGTAGCATGCTGTCTTAGGACCCTGGGCAATGTCAGTGATTCGCACTCTCAGTCATCATTAGGATGGAAAGGGTAAACAATCCATACACTTAAAACCATTCTATACCCATACAATCAGTTTGTTTTTCACTTTTAGCACAGAATTCAATAAATTATATGAAACATTCAGCACTTTATTATAAAATAAGCTTTGTGTTAGATGATTTTGCCCAACTGTAGCCTAATCTAAGTGTTCTGAGCATGTTTAAGGTAGGCTGGGCTAAGCTATGCTGTTTGGCAAGTTAGGTATATCATATATATTTTCTTTTTTTTTTGGAAAAGCAGAGTATCCCTTTTACTATAATTTCCTTTTACATAAACTTTTCAACTTAGATTCAGATAGTAACCTGTCTCCTCCATCAAAGGAGAAAAGTCTTGCATATTAAAAAATGCCAAAAAAAAAAAAAAAGCGCTTTTCGGAAATAATGATTTTAAATTTTAGATTCATTAAAATTTTTCATTTTCTTGAGGACATTGGAAAGTACAGAAGGAGGGAAAAGTGGTGCTTCAAACAGCAAATTTCTAAATGTTTTTCAAATGCAATTTTTGACTTTTGATATTTTTAGCTTACAGTAGATTTATTAGTGCATGTGCTGTGTGTTGTGCTTAGTCACTCAGTCATGTCTGACTCTTTGCAACCCCGTGGACTGTAGCCTGTAAGGCTCTATGGGGCTACTCCAGGCAAGAATATTGGAGTGGGTTGCCATCTCCTCCTCCAGGGGATCTTCCCAACCCAGGGACTGAACTCAGGTCTCCTTCATTGCAGGTGGATTCTTTACCAGCTGAGCTACCTGGGAAGTGCCTTATCAGCACCTAACCCCATGGCGAATCTTGGAAGATCTGTACTTAGTTCCTTGTTCCTTTTTCGTTTTCTATTTTTATTTTTAGCATTTCTTATGCTTTCCTCTATAAAAGCTTGCCACTTTCTTCCTTCCTTTGCAGTTCTCCACGTGGGTCCCTTCAAGAAGTGTTCAATAAAGTTTCTATATATCACTCAAACTGTACATTTTAAATCATTTTAACAGAAGCAAAAATAAATCAAAAAATAAAAACAAAAAACACAAGTTATAGGGAAGCATAGGCATGTTTTTGTGGGATTCTGAGGCCCTGACTATATCTGTGCAAGATCTCCACACTGCAGTCCTTCCCCCACACATACAATCTCCATCTTTGAGATGCATTTTTTTTTTTCTTGATGTAGACAGATATTTTCTAAGTCTTTTGTAAAATTCTAAGTAAAAATGGTTTCAACTCCTGGTCTTGAAACCCTACTGCACATTTCTCCCCATCCAAACCTACAAACACTTGGTAATTCTGTGTGCAAAACTGCCCACTCCCTTGGACAACATCCTAAATCTTTTGTGAAAGTCTGCTATACTTGTGTTTTACTGAACTTCCAAAAGCCAAAAATAATTTAGCATAGCAAATACTTTTTTATTTTTGGTTTTTGAATAATTACTTTCAGTCTTTGAGACCTTGCTCATTTTGAGGTGAGGGAAATAAGCAAATCTTTAGTAAGTACAATTAGTTTTTATATTTCTTTTCTAGGACTTTTCTTCTGCTTTCTACTCAGTTATCTTCCAATTTCACCTTTTCCCATCTTGTTAGTCAAACAAATTTCTACCGTTCTGGCTTCTCAATACAAATCTCTACAGAGCAAACCAGGAAAGGAGTTAAGTAAGCACAGAGGTGTGTGAATCTAGTTTGTACATTCCTGTGTATGTTGAATGTTTGTGTTTCTATCTGTGCATGAGCCTTTATGCTAGAGGTTTTGAGGCAGTCAGTAAATGAGATAATGAAAAATGATAGCTGTCATGGTTACTAAACCACTGGGAAACTTAAACTCTTCCAAGACATATTAATTAGCAAAATAAGTGCAATGATGATAATATTCATAAGATAATTCACACATTCAAAAACTTTTTTTTTTTGATTACTAATTGGACTCTCAACATATGCTATGAAATGACTAAAGAAGCTATTATTTTTCATTTGTGACACATAAGAAGACTGAGTAGAAAAAATTAATTACCTGGAGACCCTTATTGAGTTCACAGTGAAACCAGAACTAAACTTAACCCAAATAACTACCTCCTTAACACACTCTTACTTTTTGTTTTTTACTGTTTTCATTTCTGATTTTTTTTTTTTTTTTGACATTAAAAGTAAATCAAGCTAGCCAATCCTGAAGGAAAACAACCCTGAATATTCACTGGAATGACTGATGCTGAAGCTGAAGTGTAAGTTGCTCAGTCATGTCCGACTCTTTGCAATGCCATGAACTATACAATCCAGGGAATTCTCCAGGCCAGAATACTGGAGTGGGTCACCTTTCCCTTCTCCAAGGGGATCTTCTCAACCCAGGGATCGAACCCAGGTCTCCCTCACTGTAGGCAGATTCTTCACCGGCTGAGCCACAGGGAAGTCCAAGAGTACTGGAGTGGGTAGCCTATCTCTTCTCCAGCGCTTCTTCCCCACCCAGGAATCAAACCGGGGTCTCCTGCATTGCAGGCGAATTCTTTACCAAGCAATAATTCGGCCACCTCATACAAAGAGTTGACTCATTGGAAAAGACCCTGATGCTTGGAAAGATTGAGGGCAAAAGGAGAAGAGGGTGGCAGATGAGATGGTTAGATAGCATCACCGATTCAATGGACATGAATCTGAGTAAATTCTGGAAGACAGTAAAGGACAGGGGAACCTGGTGTGTTGCAGTCTATGGGGTCGCAAGGAGTCAGACACGACTCAGTGACTCAACCACGTCAACATATAGTGCTTCATTCAGAATTTGAAGATAAACCTTGGTGATATATGCTTATAGGCTTAAACTAAATTAGATTAAAAACAAATCTGTGGTCTGACAATTTTCAGACCAGAACTGATTTTGAAGTAACTCAGAAAATGAAGATTTATAAGGGTACCAGAGACTACATCTTCATTAGAGAAGGGCTGGAGGAGATTGCAAAAGTATGTCACAACCCTCCAAGCTTTTTCTACCTCCAAGATGTCCTCAAGGCTGTAGAGTAATTAATTTGCTTAGTTAGATAATAATTAAAGTATTTTCAGTATGTGCTGCTCAACCCATATGCAAGCACATCTGGGAAGAAGTGTCTTTATGGCTGCCTTCTGTTTATTCTTGACAAATCTTTTATTGTGCCAAAGAAAATGACTCATGATGCTGCCTGTTTGACCTAAGTTGAGTACCCTTTCTGCTATAGTTAATATGCCCAGACAGTGGGTGTCATTACCAGTTTGTCACAATTAGCTGGTAGGGACAAAAGTTGCTAGTGTGATATGACAGTATAAACAAAAGGATACATGTATTTGAATAATATTGTCTTCTGGATAGCTTCTGGTTTGCACAGGAGCTTAATATAAAGCTGGTAGTATCTAATGATATATGAAAATAACAAACTAGTTTTTCAAGTGTGTATATTCACATATCCAAAGTCTACCATATTCTAGACATATGAAATTAAATCCTGGTGTTGTTGCACTGAAATTAAAAAAAAATAAATTAAAAAATATTAAATCCTGGTGTTTGTTGCACTGAAAGGATGAAAAAGAATGGCTTTTACTATTATGTTGATAAAACAAGCTTGAGCAATTGCAATTTTTGATTTCCAGTTACTAGTATTTTCCTGCATTAATGCTTGCATCCAGCTTCTGTTTTCTGGGTTTAATTTACTCCTGATTGAAATATACCCTTTAGTAATTCTTCCAAGAAGAGTCTGTGTGGTAAATCTGCAGAGTTTTGTCAAAATATACTTTTATTTAGACTTGCTCTTGAAGTGTACTTTAATGAAACAAAGAATTTTGGAAGCAGGTGGAAGACCTCAATGGCAGGGGAGGAAGACTCCATGCTCACTTCCTCCTACAAACACATCCAAATTACACTTCTTACCAAGCAACTACCTATGAGAACAACTTGAAGACTAGAAGAAAATATTTTCCACAACTAAAGACTTAAAGAAGGACCAAAACAATTGAGATACAATGAGTGAAGATTCAGTAGAGTCAGAATCAACACTCCCAGGCAGATAGATGATCTACAAATAGGAGGAATATTCCAGCCTCTGAGTCCTCCCAAGGAATGAGTTGTCCAAGCTCCACATCAGACTCCCCAGCCTAGGGATCCTTCACTAGAAAGACCAGTTCCCAGAACATCTGGCTTACAGGGCAGAAGGTCTTGTGTATGAAAGAACAAGAGGGCAATAGGAAACAAGTTTTCTTCTTAAAAGGCACACAGACTTTGAGTCCCAGGGCACCAGAAGAAGTTTGAAAGAAGTCCAAGTCAGACCTACCTGCTGGTCTTAGAGAGTGTCCTGAAGAGACAGGAGGAAACTGAACTCCCTTTGGGAGTAGAGATGTTGATGGTAGCCATTTTAGGGAAATTGTTCTACTATAATAACCCTGGTTTAAGCCATTTTGGAATCCTCCCACTAACCTGTGGACTTGGGCTTGCCTGCCTACCAGTGGGCTGTCACAAGGCCTGGGCCACCCAGATCACACAGACATCTATGCGGGACCCATCCTTACTCTCCAGTGGTCTGGCACACAAGTAGGCACCCACCACCAGGGGCCCACATTGATCTTTTTTTTTTTTTTTTTCTTTTTTCCCGACTGTGACAAGTCTTAGTTGAAGCACTTGGGATATTTAGTTGCAGTACCTGGGAAGAAAAGTTATGACCAACCTAGATAGTATATTCAAAAGCAGAGACATTACTTTGCCGACTAAGGTCCGTTTAGTCAAGGCTATGGTTTTTCCTGTGGCCATGTATGGATGTGAGAGTTGGACTGTGAAGAAGGCTGAGTGCTGAAGAATTGATGCTTTTGAACTGTGGTGTTGGAGAAGACTCTTGAGACTCCCTTGGACTGCAAGGAGATCCAACCAGTCCATTCTGAAGGAGATCAGCCCTAGGATTTCTTTGGAAGGAATGATGCTAAAGCTGAAGCTCCAGTACTTTGGCCACCTCATGTGAAGAGTTGACTCATTGGAAAAGACTCTGATGCTGGGAGGGATTGGGGGCAGGAGGAGAAGGGGACGACCAAGGATGAGGGCTGGATGGCATCACAAACTCGATGGACGTGAGTCTGAGTGAACTCTGGGATTTGGTGATGGACAGGGAGGCCTGGCGTGCTACGATTCATGAGGTCGCAGTCAGACACGACTGTGCGACTGAACTGAACTGAAGGTGTTTAGACACGACTGAGCTACTGAACTGAACTGAACTGAACTGAAGGTGTTCTATGGAAAATATTTTCTCTTCTCTGACTTCTTTCTAGATTTTTCCTTTGTCTTTGGTTTTCTGCAGTTTGAATAAAGTATACCAAAGTATAGATTTTTAAAAATATATTTATTGTCCTTGATGTTCTCTGAGATTTTTAAATAGTATTTGGTGTCTATTATTAGATGAGAAAATTCTCAACAATTTTTCTTTAGAATACTTCTTCTGTTGCTTTTGTTCTATGTTATTCTTATATTCCCACTATATATCTGTTCCACTCTTTGTAATAGTCTCATTCTTCTAGCATTTTCTGTTTCTATTTATTATAATTCTTTTTACATGTTTTCTTTAAGTTTGATAAATTTCTACTGATATATCTTAAAGTTCCCTAATTCTTTACTTCTCCTATTCAATATACTGAGAAGTATATTCAAGACATTATTTATATATTTTTCTTATCTCTAGCATTTCCTTTAGATTCTTAGAGTTTTTCGTGATCCATTACAGTTCAGTTCAGTTCAGTCACTCAGGTGTGTCTGACTCTTTGGGACCCCATGAACCAAAGCACACCAGGCCTCTCTGTCCATCACCAACTCCTGGAGTTCACCCAAACTCATGTCCATTGAGTCGGTGATGCCATCCAACAATCTCATCCTCTGTGTCTCCTTCTCCTCCTGCCCTCAATCTTTCCCAGTATCAGGGTCTTTTCCAATGAGTCAGCTCTTTGCATCAGGTGGCTAATCTTGTAATTAAGTATAAATCTTTAGTGAGCCTGGGTCCATGGGCTGTGACTTTCACAAAAGTCTGAGATTTTGAGGTTCCCCCTTCCCTCCATTTTTAGCTGAAACAAGAAGGGTAGAATGGGCTTGAGGCGGATATATCCATTCTTCCAAGTCAGTTAGGCTTTGGGAAAATATTTTTATTCGAAGTCAGGCATTTGTTAAGAGCATGATACTTAGTGCATATTTTGATATTTTTATTCCTCCTACAGCTGGAAGCAAGATGGAATTTTTCTTTGATCTTCACCCCAAGAATCTGGTAGGGCTAAATGGTAAAATTCATGATAGTGTGTGGGTCCTTTTAAGGTTGGGCCTCCAGGAGCTTTTTCCTTCCAACTCCAAGTGCTCAAGTCCAAAAATTAGTCAATTACTGTTTAAGTGCTTATCATTTAAGCAGGTTCTGCTCCCAGAAAGCTGAATTCTCTGTTCTGTCTTTCTAGGTTTTGGAGTGGTGATTCACCCTGTTACCTCAGTTCTCTGAAAAATTTAAGAGATGTTGATTTTAATTTTTTCAGAATTTTTTCTTACCTGAGTATGGAGTGATGCCCTTCAAAAAGTCTAAACGTGTCAAACTATAATGCGGAATCTGACAGTTTTTTTTCAAAATTTTGTCTTTGTCTATGGTGTTCTGCAATTTTAGTGAGATATGTAGTGCATTTAATTTTATTTAGTTTGCTTGGTATACGGTATACATCTTTAATCTGGATAGTTACCTCATTCTTAAATCCTGGAGTATCCTTAGACTTGAGCTCTTTAATAATGCATTCATTTATTTCATCTCCTTATCTATTCCTCTGGAACCTCTGATTCCATCTTTCATATCTCTTAACCCCTTCTCTCATAATTTCCATTTCTTTAGCAAGCTGTAACAAATTTTTAAAAATCAATTAGCCTATTCTTGAATTCTTTCTTCAGTTGAGTGTAATCAGTGGTTACCCACTGAAAGTAAGCTTTATATATTCAAAACTGAATTTTCATTATGTAATTGTTCTAATTGATTCATTTTCAATTAAACTATTCTTTCTTATAGCATTCTATTCCTTCATTATGCATACTTTCTTTTTTCTTTTTCCTGAAATCATTAATCATTTCAGCAATGATTTTGTAGGCTCTCCAAATGATTTCATTATTTATCATTCTTGGTGCATTAATTCTGTTTATTGTGTACACTAACTCTTCCAAATAAAATTCCATTTTTATTTATTTTTATTGTGAACTTACTTCAATGGAATTTGATCATTCTGTAGAGTGTTGCAAAGCCTGGAAAATGAACAATTTATTATACAGGAGTTTTAACTTTATTCCAAGTCAAGCCTCCAAAGATTGTAGCAATCCAGGATCAATTTTCATTTAATTTGGAAACTTGTGTATTGATGCATAGTAAACTCATTCTCCATTTGGATTATAAATCTTAATGAAGAAATGTTTGGCTTTTCAATTTCTCATTGATAATATTTTATTTTTCTACACAATGCTGTAGAAAAGTGTCAAGATTTCTCACCACTTCACTAACTTTGACTTGAAATTTTTCTATTTTATAAAAAATGAAATTTTTTTTTATAAAAAAAATTTTGATAAAAAAAAAATCTTCTTGAGGTTTCAGATTCTAGGAGGCACTTAGGTATAGCTTCCTCATGTTGAATGGTCAACCAGTCTCCTGTCCTAGCACTTGGACCTCAGTGTCCTACCCTTGGCTCAGTACAGTGTCTGACAACACCTTGAGCATGGATCACATTCAGTTCAGTTGAGTTTAGTCACTGAGTCATGTCTGACTCTTTGTGACCCTATGAACCGCAGCATGCCAGGCACATCCTGTCCATCACTAACTCCAGGAGTTCACCCAAACTCATCTCCATTGAGTCGGTGATGCCATCCAACCATCTTTTCCTCTGTTGTCCCTTTTTCCTCCTGCCCCCAATCCCTCCCAGCACCAGGGTCTTTTCAAATGATCACCTCTTCTCATCAGGTGGCCAAAGTATTGGATATTTATTTTCAACATCAGTCCTTCCAATGAACACTGAGGACTGATCTCCTTTAGGATGGACTGGTTGGATCTCCTTGCAGTCCAAGGGACTCTCGAGAGTCTTCTCCAACACCACAGTTCAAAAGCATCAATTCTTTGGCACTCAGCCTTCTTCACAGTCAAACTCTCACATCCATACATGACCACTGGAAAAACAATACCTTGACTAGACAGACCTTTGTTGACAAAGTAATGTCTCTGCTTTTGAATATACTATCTATGTTGGTCATAACTTTCCTTCCAAAGAGCAAGCGTCTTTTAATTTCATGGCTCCAGTCACCATCTGTGGTGATTTTGGAGCCCAGAAAAATAAAGTCAGCCATTGTTTCCACTGTTTCTTCATCTGCTTGCCATGAAGTGATGGGACCGGAAACCATGATCTTAGTTTTCTGAATGTTGAGCTTTAAGCCAACTTTTTCGCTCTCCACTTTCACTTTCATCAAGAGGCTCTTTAGTTCTTCTTCACTTTCTGCCATAAAGGTGGTGTCATCTGGATATCTGAGGTGATTGATATTTCTCCCTGCTATTGTGATTCCAGCTTGTGCTTCCTCCAGCCCAGCGTTTCTCATGATGTACTCTGCATATAAGTTAAATAAGCAGGGTGACAATATACAGCCTTGATGTACTCCTTTTCCTATTTGGAACCAGTCTGTTGTTCCATGTCCAGTTCTAACTGTTGCTTCCTGACCTGCATACAGGTTTCTCAAGAGGCAGGTCAGGTGGTCTGGTATTCCCATCTCTTTCAGAATTGTCCACAGTTTATTGTGATCCACACAGTCAAAGGCTTTGGCATAGTCAATAAAGCAGAAATAGATGTTTTTCTGGAACTCTCTTGCTTTTTCAATGATCCAATGCCAGCGGATGTTGGCAATTTGATCTCTGGTTCCTCTGCCTTTTTTAAAACCAGCTTGAACATCTGGAAGTTCACAGCAGTGGTTACATCCATCACTCCCTTTTTCATTCTCTAGTTCAGACAGGTTTTTATTGCATTTCTTTAAGTTCAGTGATGTAATGATTTTTGTCATTTTAATTTATTCAGCATCTCAATGTGATGGGGTTGGAAAGACATCTGTGTGTACTCAGTCAGTCATCCCACTCAAAATCATGACTTGACTGTATATATCATTTTAATGTGGATATTTTTCCAGAATTAGTTTTAAATTTTACAAGGTCTTTATTAGGATATGTGTGCTCAGTTGCTTCAGTTGTGTCTGATCTTTTGTGACCTCATGGACTGTAGCCCGTCAGCCTCCTCTATCTATGGGATTCTTGAGGCAAGAATACTGAAGTCAGTTGCCATGCCCTCCTCCTATATATCATCCCCACCCAAGGGTTGAACCCATGTCTACTGCCTCTCCTGCATTACAAATGGATTCTTTACCCACTGAGCCACCTGGAAAGACTTTGTTTAGAATAGCATCATGGTCATGTGTAAAGAGCAAGATCTCTGGAATAAAACCATTCTCACTTGAATCCTCACCTAAAATTTTCTGGCCATAGAGAAACTATTTAAACTTTTGAATTTGATTTAAAATAACATAGTAGAATACCACTTTACTTTTTATCTTGGACTCAAAGAAAACAAGAAAGGGAATATCCTATTCCTAGCACTGATAAAACAATGATAGAAGGACTTATGAGACACAACACATAGAATTAGTTATAAAATTTGTAGGGCCCAGTGCAAAATGATAATGTGAAGTGCCTTTTAGAAAATTAGTGCAAATTTTAAGACATTAAAAGTATGGCATTGAAGCAAGCACCAGCAACGTGCTTGTGGCCCATGGGCACAATGCTTATAAAGCCAGCTCTGATGGAGTATTTGGAAGAGATTCTAAAGGCAGTAGTGCTCAAATGGGGCACAAGAAAGTCCTGTAAGGGGACTCTGCAACTATAGATCACAAATCTGTATAACACAGATTTCCAAAATTAATGGCACATATGAATGGGAGAAATCATTAGCAAGTTTACAGGGATTTCTTTCAGTGAATGTCTTGTGGTAAAGACTTTGGATTGAGACTCTGAGCTTGCACCCCCGCCCCACAACTTCTGGTCATATGGACTTGGACACATTATATAACCACTCTGACTCTTCTTCTTCATCTTGAATGTTTAATAGAATTTACCAGTAATGTCCTTGGTTTCTGAACTTTATTAGTTCTGACATGTCCCTCTTATTGAGGGTGCACTGAGACCTATCAGTTCACCAAGAAGAGGATGCACATTCAGCACCTAGTTTCAGACTATTGAAAGCCATATATATATATATATACAGTCCTATGGGTTTTCAATTGTAATCCCTACTGGCCTTCAGTCCAGGAAATCTGGAGGTGTCTCCTGGATGACAGTGGTAAAAAATTGTGACACCAAACATATATATATATGAATGATCCTTTCTGGGAGAAATTTTAGCTGTAGCAAGGCCACAGGGGTGCACAAGGATGATATCTTACTGCTTACATTCTCTAGAATGCCTCCTTAGCCTCTGGATGTATTGGAAAGCTGAAGCCTATACTTTAGGCTACAACTCTAGGCTATATAAACAGGCCTTTCATTATTTCATTTGTTATTTATTTATTTTACAGGAAAACAGGAGTTATGTTTTAGTCAGCTGTGTGTGCGATACCCTGGGGATGGAGGCCTGCCAAGTACTGTCTTTCTGATTGTCCCAGTCTGGGCAACTCAAGAATGTCAGCCCCCTTGGCCACCAAGTAAGGCAATCAAGTAGCCTCTGTGTGGATTGTATGTGTCCAGTGGTTTTAGCTAGGCAGCCGGAGAGTACAGGGGACACTGAACATTCACTAGCTTCAGAAAAGCAGCAGGAAAATGTCTTGACTGTGTACACCTACGAGTTTCAGTAATGCATTGGTGGGTTAGTGCTCTGCCTATGCACATGTGAATTTTAGGCTGGAAGGAGGAAAATGTCATGATCAGTCAGTTCCAATAAGGAATTGAGGAGGTATTGCATCTGTGGGTACTCTCCAGCTTTAGTAAGGCAATGGGATAGCATCCCAATCCATTGCCCCTCTATCTCTTTCAAGGCTGTGAAATGGTGTTACCTCTGGGCTCACTTACCTATCCTAGTAGGGCATGTGAAGAGTGAAATAATGGTATCTGCCAGTACCCCTGTCACCCAGGAGAGTTTCAATTATCCCTTGATCCTCAACAGATATTTTTGGATGAGTTTCCTTCACATAGAGTTTAGAAGCTTTCAAACTTTTTCTCACTGGATCTCAGAGTAAGTGGGACTGCATGTGAGCCCTTTAAAAAGAGGGTCTCATTTTCTTAAAGTGTTTCTGTGGGTGCTTAGTCACTGAGTCATGTCCAATTCTTTGTGACCCCGTGGACTATAGCCTGCCAGGTTCCTCTGTCCATGGGCTTCTCCAGGCAAGAATATTGGAGTATGTTGCCATTTCCTCCTCCAGGGGATCTTCCCAACCCAAGGACTGAGTCTGTGTCTCCTGTGTCTCCTGCATTGCAGGCAGATTCTTTATCTACTGAGCCATCAAGGAAGCCCCTTGAATTTTAGTTCTGTTGCTTTCCTCTGGCAGATATTTTGGGGCTTCACTTCTCCACTACAGATTCCAAGAGCATCAACCCCTCACTCCTCCAGGGGAAGCAACAGACTGATGAGATCCCTCCAAATTTTATATCATGTGTCATCACACCAGGGGTTCACAGTGAGACTGTCTTTGCTTTGTCTTGATGTGGTCCTTTATCCCTATCTTGTGAAGAAGCAATTCATCTATTTTTTTTGGATCTTTTTCAGCAAGGAATAATTCACATGTAGATGTAGATCTGGTGGGTCCAGGGGAAGAGATGCATTCAGGATCTTCCTATGCTGCCATCTCGGACACCTCCACCTAATTTTATTCCTTTCTGTTCTTTTAATATTTTCTTTTCCTGTTTGTAGTCACTCTCTTCTCTTTTTAAATTTAGCTTATTCTTCTATTCCTAGTTCCTTAAGTTTGGAGCTTAAATCATTTATTTAACACTGTTCTTCTTTACTAAGTATTAATGTTATAAATTTCCCTTTAATCACTGCTTCTGCTATTTTCCACATTTTTGTTATATAGAGCTTTCACTTTTATTCCATTTAAAATATTTTATAACTTCCCTTGTTACTTCCATTTTAACCCTTCAGTGATTTAGACATAAAATATTTAATCCCCAAATATTTTAAGCTTATCAAATATTACTTTTGTATTAATGCTATTATATACTATAGTCTAAAAAAGACTTTGAATAGTTTCTAGTCTTTTAGATTCATTAGTGGTTTTCATGGCCTAGAATATGATTTATCTTGGTGAATGTCCCAGGTGTTTTTGAAAATATTTTCTATTTTGATGTCATGCTGGTGCTGCTGCTGCTAAGTCGCTTCAGTTGTGTCCGACTCTGTGCCACCCCATAGACAGCAAGCCCACCAGGCTCCCAGGTCCCTGGGGTTCTCCAGGCAAGAATACTGGCGTGAGTTGCATTTCCTTCTCAATGCATGAAAGTGAAAGTGAAGTCGCTCAGTCGTGTCCGACTCCTAGCGACCCCATGGACTCAGCCTATCAGGCTCCTCTGTTCATGGGATTTTTCAGGCAAGAGTATTGGAGTGGGTTGCCATTGCCTCTCCATAGTTGTGCTGTATAAATGACAATTTAGTTCATTTGTTGACACGTTGATTCAATCTTCTATACTTTTATTACTTTTCTATCTACTTGCTCTATTGATTGTGGAAAGAGATACTGATGTTTCCAACTATAATTGTGGAATTGTTTATTTCTTATTTTAGTTCTATCAGTTTTTCTTTCATTTACTTTGAAACTCTGTTACTAAGTGCTGTTTAGGAACCATGACAGTTATTGGACAATTGATTTTTCGTAACTGCTTAATGTCTCTTGTTATCCTTAGTAATAGTCATTGTTCTGAAGCCTACCATTTATCATATTAATATAGTTATTCCAGACCTCTTTTGATTATTGTTTGCAAGGTATATAGTTTTACATTTTCTTTGACTTTTGCATTTACGTGACTTTATATTACAGCTGAGCTTCTTTTATACAGCTTATAGTTGAGTCATTTTTATTTTTTACACAGTCAGGTAAAATCTATCTTTAAATATCTATTTAGATCATTTACTTTCTATGCAGTTATTTATATCAGTTTCTTTAGATCTTACATTTTATTACTCATTTTCACTTTTCTCTTTCTGTTTTTTTTTTTTTGCCTGTTTATTGCCACTTTATTTTTCATTTTATAAATAAGTTTTAGCATTTCATTTTAATTTACATACTAAGCTTCTAGTGATATTTCTTTGTATTACTGCTTCATTCTTTGCTTTGAGGATTAAAACATACATATGTCTAGCCTTTTGCAACCTAATTGGCTTAATATTTCAGTACTTCACATGAAATTTAGATGTCTTAAAAACATGTAAGACTCCTTACTATTATCACTCTCCTTTATTTTATAGTTGTCAAATATATCTATATACACTTAAACCTACTGTCAGTGTGGTAATTTTTATTTTCAATATTTATGCATATATTTACAAATAAAAAATAAAAATTTTGAATATACACATAAAATATTAAATATACTTTTATGTGTATATTGGTGGCTCAGAGGTTAAAGCGTCTGCCTGCAATGCGGGAGACCTGGGTTCGATCCCTGAGTCAGGAAGATCCCTTGGAGAAGGAAATGGTAACCCACTCCAGTATTCTTGCCTGGAGAATCCCATGGACTGAGGACCCTAGTGGGCTACAGTCCACGGGTTGCAAAGAGCTGGACACGACTGAGTGACTTCACTTTCACTTTAAATATACACATAAATATTAAAAATAAAAATTACCACATTGACAGTAGGTTTTTATTTTCAGTTCAGTTCAGCTCAGTTCACTCTCTCAGTCATGTCCAACTCTTTGTGGGCCCATGAATTGCAGCTTGCCAGGCTTCCCTGTCCATCACCAACTCCCAGAGTTCACTAAGACTCATGTCCATCGAGTCAGTGATGCCATCCAGGCATCTCATCCTCTGTCATCCCCTTCTCCTCCTGCCCCCAATCCCTCCCAGCATCAGTCTTTTCCAATGAGTCAACTCTTCGCATGAGGTGGCCAAAGTCCTGGAGTTTCAGCTTTAGCATCATTCCTTCCAAAGAAATCCCAGGGCTGATCTCCTTCAGAATGGACTGGTTGGATCTCCTTGCAGTCCAAGGGACTCTCAAGAGTCTTCTCCAACACCACACTTCAAAAGCATCAATTCTTTGGCGCTCAGCCTTCTTCACAGCCCAACTCTCACATCCATACATGACTACTGGAAAAATCATAGCCTTGACTAGATGGACCTTAGTCGGCAAAGTAATATCTCTGCTTTAGAATATGCTATCTAGGTTGGTCATAACTTTTCTTCCAAGGAGTAAGCATCTTTTAATTTCATGGCTGCAGTCACCATCTGCAGTGATTTTGGAGCCCCCAAAAATAAAGTCTGACACTGTTTCCACTGTTTCCCTATCTATTTCCCATGAAGTGATGGGACCGGATGCTAGATATAAGAGTTTGAGAACTAAATATATATACGTATATTTAGAGACTTCCCCAGTGGCTCAGTGGTAAAGAATCTGCTTGCAGTGCAGGAGCCGCAGAAGACTCAGGTTCAATCCTTGGGTCAGGAAGATCACCTAAATGAGAACATGGCAATCCACTCCAGTATTCTTGCCTACAGAATCTGATGGACAGAGGAGACTGGTGGGCTACTGTCCAAACGGTTGCAAAGAGCTGGGCATGACTTAAGAGACTTAAATACACATGCACATGTGCATATCTGAAAAAATATGCACATAAATATTATAAAAATAATAGTTATATATTGACTGAAGCACTCTCACCCAAGTCATGGAACTCCCTAGTTGAGTTTCACTATTGGAAATGGCACGAGGAAAGATAAAAATAAAATATGGATACCCCCTGCCCTCTTTGGAACATGTGGTCTCTTTTTCCTTATTCCTGTGGCTAGAAAGATGGAATTTCAATTGGAGATTTAGCTGACAGCATACTCACTGCTACACAGCCTCATGACTGGGGAGTTCCTTCAAAGTAAAGCACAAAAGAAACAGAAAATTGAGAATCCAACCCACATACAGCTTGTTCTCATATTTTTTACTTTTATCTATAGATTACTTGTAAGGGTCCTCAGGTAGTTGATTTTTTGCTACTTATCCAGTTGCTTAGCAGAAGACACAGACTAAAAAGGGTATACTTGGCTGAAAGAAACATAATTCCATGTATGTTTCCCAGGATGATAAAAAGAGTTATAACAAAATGAAAAACTACTCATGTTATGTGTAAAATAGAGCACATGACATATTGATTTCATATAAGACTTTGGATTTATGCAGTAAACAAGATATACAAGTTTTATGTAAATTTAATGAAAAACATAGTATTTAAATTGAAATGTACTGTGTGAGGAAAAAAGCATTTTTGTGTGTGTGAATTGCTAGGAACCAGATAAACTGGATATCATGTGAATCTATAGAAAATGTTTCTCCTTAACCTTTCTGAGTAAATTTTACTGCTATGATGTGTACTGCATACTTAGTCATTTAAAAAAATTATCTTTACTAAAAAATACACATGAGAAACAAAAGGACATGCTTAAATGAAGTTTTCATGATTTGACACATATGGATTCTGGCTCTTTTTTTTTTTTTGTAATTTTTTTTAATTTTTTTTTTTTAATTTTAAAATCTTTAATTCTTACATGTGTTCCCAAACATGTTCTGGCTCTTAAATATGTTATTAATTTGTTTTTTAAATGATGCAAAAAATACATACAGTGAAATTACAGAGATCAGTGTTTAGGATTTAAACTTTCAAAGGAATGATGGACAACAAGCATAAATGCTATATCTATAAAAGAGTGATTTGACCTCTATAAACCTTGATTTCATCATCTCTAAAAATGGAATAATAACTTTATTCTTTGTTAAATTTATTTGGCAGGTTATATAAGCAAGCATTTACAAAGTACTTCACCATGCTTCTAGCACTTGATGCTCAGTAAATGACTGTTGATGTCATTATTATATGCCAGTATTATATCAGATACTAGGGAAATGAACCGTAATGAAAACACGTACCAAGTCTGAAGAAACAGTAGAAAAACATACTAGTGAAAAGCTATGTAACCACATTGTAATCAGGTTATTGAATTACAACACAATAATTGTAAAAGCTTTAATATAACAAATACAACTGAACTTGGAGATGGAAGCAAAAGGCCATTTTCATATGTATGTTAGCTCACACTATCTACATGAAGTTTTCCATCAGTATGAAAAAAGAGTATGTAAAATGTTAAAAAAAAAATGAGATCTCATCAATGTTGGGAAAAGAAAAATCTCTAAGGTATTTTATTATGAAGATGCAGAGATACAAATGATTGTGTGTGATTATGCTGCCATTTGAGTAAAATTAAATACACTCATGCACACATATATGATTGTTATTGTAATGATATGTAGAGGAAAACCACAAACAGTGTTTATCCTGGAAGAGAGATAGGGTACAGTAACAAAACGGAGATTTGCTTTTCAATTTAAAGTTTTCAAAATGTTTTCCATTACTTTATATTATGTCTGTTTAGAATTTTAATAACACAGTTAGGGAAAACATAATATTGGAAAGTATTTTGATGTATTAATAAAATGTATATAGAGTAGTCATTCAATACCTAATTAATAGTATCACTTAATTTAAGAGTTCCTTCTAAGATCCATCAGCTAATTAAATTTTTTATTTATTATTATCATCCTTCCAAAATTCTTGGTGAATTTCCAGAACTTCCTTAGGACGTCAGAAATATTCATTGATCTGCATACAAACTAAACTATTTATCAAATGTCTTACAATCTTCCAATATTTCTACCATTCCTTTCATTTTTCCTATAGTTTGCTAATCTCAGAATGACATTCTCTGCTTCCTTTATGACTTTTTTATACCTGAGTGAAGAAGGGATTTCTGAGAATCCAAAGTCCAAGGGCTTTACTTGAGTAAACTTTGCTCAGGTAACCATGCATCTCTCCAAGTAGGTCACCGGGACTCTGGATTGATGCCATCACTTCATCTTTGCTGCTCTAAGACATACATTGGGTCTCTTGGACTTTTTCAATATTTTAGTTTGACTTCTGCATGGCAGCATGGCATGAACTTATTTTATGTATGTGTATTTTGTCACAAATATGTATATATTTTTAAAATATGCATATATAAATTATGAATATGTATACACATATGTGTATATGTATACGTACATATGTAATTTCAACCTAAAGCACATTGGGCTTTCTATAACACTCATGATTTTAAAGTAAGTTGTTAAACTATAGGAGTTTGAAGCAGACACAGCAGGCTTCCTATTAAATACCCATTTTCTCTTTGTGCTTACTAAGACAGCCCCAGTTCTAATTGGGGTGAAATTATGCTTTGCTAAAAATATGCTTTTTACCAGGCCATCTGGGTGCTAGGTAACAGCAATGTTGCACAGTTCTGTACAGGGCCATCCCTCAGTAGTTCAGGGCTCCAAGCAAGTGTTTTTGTGGGCCTCTCTTTCTATAAACAGTTTGATTAAAAATAGATTACAGACTTCTGGTGAGCTGTATTAGACATATTTTTCCTATTTCTCCTGATGAATGCAACTTAAAATCCTGATTATTAAATATAAAACAAACATAGAAATATGCTGAATGGTGAAGAAAAGTAGATAGCCTGTCTAGGAATATGGTAACAAAGGGATGATATAAGGTAGTAAATTCTTTCGGTTTTCTCTTTGTCTTGTATATACCAGACTGTGAAGCCAACCACCCAGAAATGTCAATGGACACAGATTTAAGAAAAAATAAATAAAAAATAAACAAGAAAAGCATGCTTTCTCTGTTAAAAGGCCAAGAAAGGGTAGACATGCAGAACAGAAAGTTTTGGAAATAACCACTCTACTCCAGTAAAACAGCACATTAAAAAAAAAAAAAAAAAAAAAGGAAGGACCCCACTCTCAATTCCATCAGCAAAAACTGAGTGGAAAACCAAAATTTCATAATGTGTTCCAAACTCCTGGTCAGGGTGATGTCAGAGAAGGCATGGTCAGGAGCCAGCATTCTCTTCACCAAAGACCTTGGAGTGTCTTAACAAGCTCACTACTCTGTTCAGACTAAGTTGACAGCGTAAAGGAAATCTATAGATCTCTTCCGCTTATGAGTAACAAAAAGCCTCTTTCCTGCCTGCTTGGAGGGATGGCAGAGGGGCTCTTACGGAGAGTTCCATTTCTACTAAGGCTTACTGAGAGCAGTGCTACCTTCTCCATGGTGTCAGTGGAGGCCACATGTAGAACAGTAAAAGTACATCCCTGTCCTTCCTAGCCAAGTTGGTATAAGTGGCTGCCTAGATAGGAAGGAATTTGGTCTACATATAAACACCTCTGAGGAATGTGCTTTTTTATTTTTTTCCACTTTGGCTACAGGGCTTTTATTCAGTCAAAATGAGTGTGACAAAACCCAAGATGGGGCAGGTGGCCCCCATATCCCCTCCCACAGATCCAAGCTTCTTAGGGGGAGGGGGTTCCAGGAGGAAGGGGTGTGGAGACGACACTGCAGGGACAAAGGGGCACTGCCTGGGAGGTTTGAGGTGCCTGGGTCTCAGGCCCAGCATTGGGGAGAAGGGACGATGCCCTTCCCCAAGTCCACAGGTACAAGACTGCAACCTTTCACGAAAATGCCACCGAGAGTACCTTCTTCAGCAAATTCACTAAAGTTTGGGGCAGGCATTCCTAGAGGGTTGGGAGTCAGGGATTTTATGACCTAATCTATACTTAAGGAATATACATTTTTTTCTTAAAAAAAGTTTTGTTTCTTCTATTTAAAAATATGTTTGAGTGTAACCAAAAATATATATTTGTTTCCATTTAATTTTTCCTCATCTTTAAGTCTTTCAAAAAGCAACACAACAGAAAAGAGAAACAAGAAGTCACAAGAACATAATTCCTTAAACACACCTTGTGGAAAAATAGTTTCCAGCCATAACTACTGATAGTGGTTGCTCCACTGCCCAGGGGGTGAGTCAAGCCGGCAGTGTCCCAGGGAAGAGAGAGCTGGCCCCTCCTCCCACACACACACACCCACACACACACAACCGGCACACACAGTACATTTCAGGGGCCAGTCTGCTCCAGTAGCTCTGCGGGCAAGACAGGGGGCAGGCGGGCTGTGGGGTGATGGCCCACCCTCCCAAGGCCCAGGTTCAGAGAAGGTTCTGGGGGTCCCAGTAAAGGATGAGTTGGCTGAGAGGGTCAAAATGGGAGTGGACGGGCAGATGAGATGGAGCCCTGGTAGCATACTGAGAAGTTTCTAGTCTAGAGCAACAACTTATACTTTCAGGAACAAATTTTCCTCTTATTTTTAGAGAGGAGCCAGGAAGGAAGGTCCAGTGATACAACACAGGCCGACCAAGAACCAGTGAACCTCAAGGTAGGTGTTTTCTTTACCACCAGGAAATTGGGACTTTTTTTTTTTTTTTTTTTAAAGTCTGGACTACAATGTGAGGAAAGAAGGGGTGCCCCTAAAGGGGCTTAAAGCAGGAATGCATTCAGCGTTCTGTGGAGCAGGGTGCTGAGGCCATGGCCCTGCTCCCCCAAGGACATACATTCCAGCTGAGGTAAGCACTGGAAACCAAAATAGCAAAACTCCATCCTGAGAAAATAAAGTCGTGGAGAGTGACAGTGTCAGGCACCCAGCCACAGCAGGGGCATTATTTTTGTCTAATTCACCTTCCTCTCCCTCTCTCTCTCTCTCTCTCTCTCTTTTTTTTTTTTTTTTGATTTTATGTTTGTTCTTTTTTTTTAAAGGAAAACATTAGTTCAGTTCCAAGTCATGTGAGTACAAGCAGAGGTGAAGGGGGGCCTTGGCCCAAGGTGGGGGCTCCTGCAGGAACCACTCTGGGTCCTTGGAGGGGTTTCTTGCTGAGGCTACTTTAGGTCTTGACAATCAGAGGGTCAGTCAGGACAGAAACACAGAGAAGCCCCTAGGTGAATTCCACATAAAAGGATAAATCTTGACTTTAACCTGAGAATGCGGGGTTGCTCCCTCTAGAACCTGCCGGACACCGGCTACTGTCCTGAGGGAGCTCGTTGGACAACCAGTCCTCCACTCAGGAGGCCAGGGCCTATGTCCCCTAGAGTGACAGGGAAGCGGGGGCCTTGGCTCTGATGTCATCTCCTCCAGAAGGTGGAACCCCTGAAGCAGCAGCATGGAGAGCTGGGCCTCCTCACACAGGGGCAGGGCCTTGGGGAAGAGCTGTCCCAGTTCCTTCGTGTCCACACGTTTCCTGCCTTGGCCCAGCTGGCCCCTCTCTCCCTGTCCCACCTCATTCAGCGCCGGGACACCACGGTTCCTCTGGCTCCAGGGGCCCTAAGTTGGGGAGAGGTGGTTTTCCACACCCTTACTCAAGAGGACCCTGCCCCTTTGGCCAGATAAGAGGAAGAGGATGCAAAAGATGATGCAGGTGACCTCAGTGTGGATGCCGATGACAGTGCCCATGGTGGATGTCTAGTTGGTGGCCTCCTCTTTCCGACAGTCACATAGTGGGCTCAGGGATGCCCTTTTAGATGCTCCCCTCAAAGACACAAAGCAGACTGTGGCATTGCCATCCCCATGCTGGCTGTAGGCAAGCAGCTTCACAGGGTATACTGCAGTGGGGTTAAGCGGGCTTAGGCGATTAGAGAAGACAGTTTCAGGCAGCAGGATGGGGCCTGTGAAGGGGCCTTTGCTTGCTGGGTGGTAAAAATACCTTGAAGCCACCCTCTTGCTAGGCCAGTGGGTTCCAGGACTCCCACAGCAGCTACAAGGTGGAGCTGCCCAGGACCCACACTGACATTTGAGGAGGGAGTCGCAGTTCGCCTAGAGTGCTGGCCAGGGTGGGAGTGAAGGCTGAACTGCACCCGCCCCCCTCCCACCCCAAGGTGTGTAGACTTTGATGTAGAAACTGTAGGCAGTGGAAGGCTCCAGGTGTCTCACCATGTGCTAGAAGGTGCTCTTGTTGATGACTTCCTGATGCTCCAGCTCTAGGGAGTCGGCAGCCTTCCTGATGCATAGCCCCACAATCTCCTTGGTCTTCACCAGGGGCTCAGTCCAGGACACATGGACTTCAGTGGACAACAGGGGCCTGCAGCCCCTCAACCCACAGCAGAGTCAGTTTGAGAAGCTGACACTGTTCTAAGAGAAGCTGACACTGTTCTCAGCCACACACTGGTAAATGGCCTCATCTTCCAGGCAATTCCAGAAATGGTCAGGGCCTCTGGGCTCCAGCACCTGTCCATTCTTCAACCACATCACGTGAGGGGGCGGTTCACCCTGGGCCTGGCAGGTGAACATGGCTGTAGTCCCAGCCAGCCTGGAGATGGACTGAGGGTGCTGGACAAACTCTGCTGGGCTTGCACCACCAGCCGGCTCTGGGCCCTTCTCCTCACCCAGGTGCCAGGCCTTTTGGCAGCATAGACATAAAGACGCCTGAGCACTGGACAGTCACCTCTGAGATGATGAAGTTCCCCATGCCTGGCACCTGGGTGCCCTCTACCTTGATGGGGTGTTCATGCAGGGGACTCCAGGACACAATGGGCGCGGTAACATACTCAAGCACACCAGTCTGGTGCACAGTCAGGGTGGGGTTCTCAGGCCCCACGAGGACTGTAGGCTGCTTGCGGCCCCAGAGCCCAAGGCTGTCACAGTGAAGACTCCACTGTCCTTGGATCGAAGGCCAGTTATCTGAAGCACCCTCTTGGGCTGCAGCGTGTACCTCTCCTCGTCCATGTCACTGAGGACCTTGTTCTTCTCCCAAGTGATGAGGGGTTTGGGGAGCACATGGATTTGGCACTGGAAGTGGGACACACCGCCCTCCTCACTCCCAGTGGCCTAGGAATACACTTGGAAGTCCGACATGGTTGCAGCCTGGATTCAAGCCTTCTGACTGACCACCAGCCCAAAGTGGTTCTTAGCCAGCTAAGTATAGTCCCTGTTATCTGAAGGGCTGCCTCCTCCATCCAGCAGGAAGTGAAAGATCATCAAGGACCTATTGTCCAGCACAGGGGAGTGGGGACTGTCTAGCAGCTCCACCTCATCCTTAGTCCAGGTGATTAGCACTGGAGGAGTTCCCTCCACCTCGCAGCCCAACATTAAAAACGGGTTGCCCGGGGACTGCAACATCACTGCTTGGCTCCACAGCAAATGCCATTTCAACAGAGTGGTCAAGACCTTCACTCGCTGCAGGCAAGAGCAGCAATATCAGCAGCGGCAGCAGGAGGCGGGACGGCAGCTCCGGGGCACAGTGCATGGAGCAACAGTGGGGCTCACGGTCTGCTAGACTCGGCGATGCCCAGCTCTGGGGTCTCTAGCAGGCTCACAGTGTTCCGTGGGGCCAGTGCCAAGGCTGAGCCAAAGGGGCTGGGGGCTGGGGCCCAGTGCTTGCCTCAGAGCACTGAGGGCGCAGGGGGAGCATTGCCCCTTGAGCCAGCTTGCACCCCAGTGATCAGGAATGTATTTTGAAGAAAGAAATCTCAAGTATCGATAATTGAGTCCACCAAAACCCCAAGATATAAAATCAACACCCTAAAATTAATTACATTTCTATATACTAACAATAAACTTGCAGAATCCAAAAATTAAAATGCAATACCATTTACAACTCAAGAAAAAAAAAAAAAAAGGAAAGAAAAAAAGAAACCCAGAGGTTTAAATCTAACAAAACACATGCAGGTAAACTAAAAACTATAAAATATGAATGAAGGAAACAAAAAACTATCTGAAAGATGAAATACATTACGCCTCAAAAAGAACCTAAATAAATGGTGAGACATACCATGGATTGAAGGGATTCAACAAAGTTCAGATGTCAATTCTTTGAAAATTATTATACAAGTTTATCCTATCAAAATGTAAGCAAACTTGTTTTTTTAAATTTTTTAAGTATAAATTTATTTATTTTAATTGGAGGTTAATTACAGTTTATTCTAAAATTTCTATGGAAAGTTAAAGGAACTACAATAGCCAATATTCTGGTAAAGTAGATTAACAGAGTTATTCAAGATTTATTACATAGCTTCAGTAGTCAGGACGGGACTTGGGATAGACAGACAGATCTATTGTGCAGAATAGAGAATTCAGAAACAGTTCCATACATTTACAACCAATTGATTTTTGACAAAGGTGAAAACACTTTAACAAATTGTGCTGGAGCAATGTATATTCATACTAAAGAATTATACTTCAGCTTAAACTTCAAAACTTTTACAAAAAATTAGCGTGGAATGAATGATAGATTTAAGTGTAAAACTATAAAAGCATAAAAGTTAAGAGATAAGATAACATAGAGAAATATTCCGGACTCAGGGCTTGTTGAAGCGTTCCTAGACATGACATAGAATCCACAATCCATCAATGAAAAAATAGACATCTGATTTTATCAAAATTAAAAACTTAATCCATTTAAGGTTTAGAACTTGGTAAAGAGTCATTGATATGACACCAAAACCATAATCTATTAATTAAAAAATAGAATCTAAATTTATCAAAATTACAAACCTAATTTAACTGGAAATGGGAAAAGCCATGAAGGGACATTTTATTGAAGAGAATTTTTAGATGGTAAATAAGCACAAGAAAACATGTTTAACATCGCTAGCCATTCAGTTCAGTTCAGTCGCTCAGTTGGGTCTGACTCTTTGCGACCCCATGAATCACAGCACACCAGGCCTCCCTGTCCATCACCAACTCCTGGACTCATGTCCATAGAGTCAGTGATGCCATCCAGCCATCTCATCCTCTGTCGTCCCCTTCTCCTCCTGCCCCCAATCCCTCCCAGCATCAGAGTCTTTTCCAATGCGTCAACTCTTTGCATGAGGTGGCCAAAGAGAATGGCAATTTTATACCACAATGGAATATCACCACACACTTCATAGAACAGCTAAAATTAGCAACAGTGACTAAATATCAAATGCTGGCAAGGATACAGAGAAACTGGATCTCTTATACATTGCTGATGGGAATGTGAAATAATACTACCATTCTGGAAAATAGTTTGACCTTCCCTTAAAAAATAGGTTAAACTTACACTTGACAAATGACCCAGCAATTATTTGGGCTTCCCTTGTGACTCAAATGGGAAAGAATCTGCCTCAGTGTAGGATACCTTGGTTCAATCTCTGGGTTGAGAAGATCCCTGGAGAAGAGAATGGCTACCCATTCCAGTATTCCAGTCATGAGAATTCCATGGACAGTGGTGCCTGGCAGGCTATAGTCCATGAGGTCACAAAGAGTCGGACATGACTGAGCAACATTCACTCAGACTCACTGGGCAATTATCTCAGCAAAATGAAATCTTATGTCCACATAAAAACCTACACATGGTTGTTCATAGAAGCCCTATTTGGAGTGGTCAAAACTGGAAACAACTCATAAATTAATGGTTAAACATCTGTGATACTCTGGAATTTCACTTAGAAATAAAATTGATTGAATTACCAACTTGAAAGGATCTCAAGGGCATTGTGTTGAGTGAAAAAGGTCAATCTCAAAATGGCCACACATTATTTAAGTATATTTATATAGCATTCTCTAAAAAAAATATTATAAAGCTGACAAAGGAATTAGTGATTGCCAAGATTTATAAAATGTTGGGGGAGAGGTGTGTATATAAGGATAAAAAGGTAACATGAGAGAGTCACAGATGTAGAAAACAATCCTATGGTTACCAAACTGGGGAAAGGGAGTCGGGATGAATTAGGAGACTGGGATTGACATATACATACTGTTATATATAAAATGGATAACTAATAAGGGCCTGCTGTATAGCACAGGGAACTATACTCAATACTCTGTAATAGCCTAAATGAGGAAAGAATCTAGAAAAGAGTAGATATACATATAACTGATTCACTTTGCTGTACACCTGAAACTAACATAGCATTAAAAATGAATGACCCAATCAAAAAATGGGCCAAAGAACTAAATAGACATTTCTCCAAAGAAGACATACAGATGGCTAACAAACACATGAAAAGATGCTCAACATCACTCATTATCAGAGAAATGCAAATCAAAACCACAATGAGGTACCATTTCACGCCAGTCAGAATGGCTGCGATCCAAAAGTCCACAAGCAATAAATGCTGGAGAGGGTGTGGAGAAAAGGGAACCCTCGTACACTGTTGGTGGGAATGCAAACTAGTACAGCCACTATGGAGAACAGTGTGGAGATTCCTTAAAAAACTACAAATAGAATTGCCTTATGACCCAGCAATACCACTGCTGGGAATACACACTGAGGACACCAGAATTGAAAGAGACACGTGTACCCCAATGTTCATTGCAGCACTGTTTATAATAGCCAGGACATGGAAGCAACCTAGATGTCCATCAGCAGATGAATGTATAAGAAAGCTGTGGTACATATACACAATGGAGTATTACTCAGCCATTAAAAAGAATACATTTGAATCAGTTCTAATGAGGTGGATGAAACTGGAGCCTATTATACAGAGTGAAGTAAGCCAGAAAGAAAAACACCAATACAGTATACTAACACATATATATGGAATTTAGAAAGATGGTAATGATAACCCTATATGCGAGACAGCAAAAGAGACACAGATGTAAAGAACAGACTTTTGGACTCCGCGGGAGAGGGAGAGGGTGGGATGATTTGGGAAAATGGCATTGTAACATGTATCTTATCATGTAAGAAATGAATCGCTAGTCTAGGTTCGATACAGGATACAGGATGCTTGGGGCTGGTGCACTGGGATGACCCAGAGAGATGGTATGGGGAGGGTGGCGGGAGGGGGGTTCAGGGTTGGGAACTCATGTACACCTGTGGTGGATTCATGTCAATGTATGGCAAAACCAATACAGTATTGTAAAGTAAAAGAATAAAATTTAAATTAAAATAAAATTAATAATAATAATAAAAAATTAATCAACTGTACTCTAATAAAACTTAGTAAAAAAGATAATGAGGAAAAATTTGTGGTGATGGAATGGTTCTGAATCTTGATATAGTGTGGTGGTGATTACATGAACTTATGCATGTAGTAAAAAGACAATGACAAATCCTTGGATTTGATATTGTACTCTAATTATACAAGATGTAACACTTGGGGAAACTTGGATGAAGGGTATGGCACATGTCCCTGTATTATATTTGCAACTTTCTACAAGGCTGTTATTATTTCAAAATAATAATGCATAGTGATATATATTATATATATACATATTATATGCATGTGCATTATAAACATAATTTTATAAATAATGCATATCATACTAAGCATGTTATATATAATTGATCTAATGTGCCCATATAAAGTATACTGATTTACCAATTGATATATATGACAGTGTGAAAAGAGAGGTTGTTACATATTTTTTATTATCCAATCAGTATATATGAAGATACTTCATGAATCCCAACCAATGTAAGGTGTGGTAATACATGCTATCTACTTTCCTTATAAATGTTCTTACTGAAGGACCCTAGTTTACTCTTGAGCTTTTTCCTCTGCTCCTTTTTTTTTAAAATAGGAGTTTTCAGGGGAACCTAATATATAGTTTGTGCCTCTCAAATGCTCTGCTTTCAGTATTGACTTCACTTGGTTCCCTTCTTGATGTGTGTTGCTTTTCTTTATGAGATTAACTGTTCTCTTTGTTCACTGCCATATTCCCTGGATCTAAAACATAGTAAGAAATCACAGTAAAATTTTCAGTGTCTGGATATGTAAATATGCACTAAAGAAATTAAACAAATGTTTTTCATATGTGCCAACAAAGTAGAAGATGGTCGGTGTTGGGTCTCAGAAGGATATACATGCATCAAATGAAAACATGTGAATGGCTTCACCACCGTTTTTTTTCTTTTTTAACACTTATCTTTAAAAATTTTTTATTGAAGTACAGTTGATTTACAATGTTATGCATTTTTTTAATTAAGTTATCCTTTGATTGATTAATGAGACATTGTACCTTTGCTTGATTTCTGTAGTAAATATTAATAGGAAAACTCAAATTATTAATCAAACAGAAATATCTTTTAGGCATTTAAATAAACAAAAAGAACCATGGTGAGATAAATTTCTAAATCCAAAAGTTTTGGAAGAAACAGTAAGGATGAAACAAAAGGACTGTATATGTATTTTCATTTTATTTATTTATTTGGCTGTGCCAGGTCTTATTTGCAGCGCATGGAACCTTTTTTAGTTGCTGAATGTGGAATTTTAGTTCCCTACCCAAGGACCGAACCTGGGGTCCCTAAATTGGGAGTGTGGATTCTTAGCCACTGGACCACCAGGGAAGTCCCCGGAATATATATTTTTAAAATAAAAGAATGTAGAGAAATGAAGAGGAAGAAGGATTTAAAAAAAAACTGAAATACAAGAGGCAGAATGATAGACAAGCTGTACAATGATCACCCTCATCTTAGTCATCCATAATAATTCTTGCATAATGAAAAGCTTTTATGTAACAACATAAGAGATTCATCCCGCAGGACATGATTCAGTACAACAAAAATAAAATAAAGGTAATTAGTTCAATGATTTTTCAAGGAGAAACTGACTGTTCTGCATTGTGCCATGTTGTGATATGCCTGTAGGAGGGACAATAAAATAGGGAAAGAAAAGATAAATGAAAAATGAACTTAATTAAAAATACATGTCATCTCCAGACAAACTGATTTAAATCATCCAGGTTGTAGAAAAACAATTTTAAACATGCAACAATTTATAGACTATTGTTTGTTAATCTGACCTCAGAAATCTGGTGAAGATGACCTTTCCAATCAAAGGCCAAGGGAAACTTTGTTTTATAAAATGTTGTATAAAATTATCCACAGGGACTCCCCTGGTGGTTCAGCAGTTCAGACTCTGTGCTTCTACTGCTGAGGTCATGAGTTCCACCCTTGTCCTGGAAACAAGATCCTTCATGCCAAGGGATAGGAGGCTTCCCAGTTGGCACAGCGGTAAAGAATCTGCCCACCAACACAAGAGACATGGGTTCAATCCTTGCCTTGGGATGGTCCTCTGGAGTAGGAAATGGCAACTCGCTCCAGTGTTCTTACCTGGAAAATTCCATGGACAGAGGAGCCTGGAGGGTTATAGTCTATGGGATTGCAGGGTGTCCGATATGACTGAGTACAAGTACAATGCTGCATGGCACGGCCGATAAATAGACAAAACAATATAAAAACTGGAAGAATGTCCTGTATGGATGTAAGAGTTGGACAATAAAGAAAGCTGAGCACTGAAGAATTAATGCTTTTGAACTGTGGAGAAGACTCTTGAGAATCACTTGGACTGCAAGAAGATCAAACCAGTCAATCCTAAAGGAAATCAGTCCTGAATATTCATTGGAAGGACTGATGTTGAAACTGAAATTCCAGTACTTTGGCCACCTGATGCAAAGAACTGACTCATTGAAAAAGACCTCAATGCTGGGAAAGATTGAGGGTGGGAGGAGAAGGGGACGACAGATGGTTGGATGGCATCACTGACTTGATGGACATGAGTTTGAGTAAGCTCTGAGAGTTGGTGATGGGCAGGGAGGCCTGGTGTGCTGCAGTCCATAGGGTCACAAAGAGTCAGACACAACTGAGTGATTGAACTTAACTAATAAAAACTGGACTCCAGCATAGTTAATACTTTTAATTAAATATAAAACTATAAAATTAGATTTTTCTAAATATCAAGGCACCAGAAAGTAAAACAAAATAGTAATTAAAAGAAAATATAGTATTTGAAGGATTAACTAGAAATGAATAAAAATCATTATTTTGAAGGGATAGATGAGAACAGAGTTAAAGAGACAGAACTAAACACCCAATGTATATGCTATTGCTTTTTGTAGTTTTGAATTTGGAAACATAAATTATTTACAATCTCAAAAATGGAAATGAAATTGGAAAATAAGAGACCTAGGTACATAAACCAGATATTATTAACTACAGAAAGAAAAAAAAAAGTGACCCACTGTCAGGAAGCATTTAACAGGAGGCTTCCTGTGTGCTGTTTTGGATCTGTCATGAATCCTCTGTCCCTTATTAATTCCTGAATATTCAGGTTTGGAGCAGCAAGCTATTCCAGGGGGCTTAGGAATGTATGAATTTCCTTCATTAGTTTTTCCATATGGTGGTAAGTAACTATTTACGACTCTCTTCCTTCTTATGAACCATACGGTAAAAGTAATTATTTACAACCCTCTCTCTTTCATATGGATGACCTCATGTTTCCTTAATAATTTGTAAGTTTTAATTTTATCTCTGCTGAAAATAGCTACCTTGTAAGACACTATAAATACTCAAACAATGTTGAATAAAACAGCTTTGCTCCATCAGAGCTTTGGTCCCCGTGTCTTCTCTCTCTCTCTTCCCTTCTCTCTCTTTCTCTCTCTCTCTCTCTTTCAGGCTAATTCTCTGGAGCGCAGAGGCCCTCTGAGTTCACTTTCTTGCCCAGGCTCCCTCTCGAGAAGGCACTTTACACCTTTACCCCATCTAGAAGTGCCTGAGGCCTTCATGGACAGCAAGCCCCATGTCAGGGACTTCATTGGTTTTCTGCATAAACCAAGAAATATCAGCCTCTTTCTCTCTCCTTTACTTTCTTATCATCAACTCTGGACCACTAGATTCTGATCCACTAAAGGACCTCAACAACCCACCACAGGTTTTGCTAATTTTTTAGACATTTAATTTTGAAATCATTTTGGTTTACAGAGAAACTGCAAAAGAAAAGAAAATGAAAGTGTTAGCCCCTCAGTTGTGTCTGACTTTTTTGACCCCATAGACTGACTGTGAACCTGGATCTCACTCCTTGCAGGCAGATTCTTTACCATCTGAGCCACCTGGGAAATCCAAGAAATTGCAAAAGTAGTACTAATTTTGCCCCACTTACCCTAACATTATCTCATGTAATGTTAGTATATTTACAAAAAGTGTGAAGGTAACATTGTCAGAATACTATTAATTTTATTCAAATTTCACCAGTTTTTCTCTTTATGCCCTTTTCTGTAAATCTCAGTCCATGATATCCATTGCAGTTGGTCTTTACGATTCCATTTTCAAGGTTAACACATGGATGATTTCTTGGTTTTTCCTTGTCTTTCATGAGTTTGCCAGTTTTGAAAGGTACTGGCCATCTATTTTTTATAATATCCCTCAGTTTAGGTTTGTCTAAGGTTTTGTCATGATTCAGTTGAGGCTATAGATTTTGAGGAAGAATAAATGATAAGAGTCCTCCACACTGTGTCAAACAGGGGTATATGAACTCACTATGAGTTAATTCTGGTGATCTTAACATTGACTATTGGCTAAAGTGGTACTTGCTAAGTTTTTCTACTGAAAAAAAAAAATTCATTTCTCTTGCCAGAAGTTGCTCTTTTACAAGTGAGATACAATCCAGCTGACATCCAAGGGGAGGGAGTTAAATTTCACCTTTCAGAAGGATGGTTATCAAGTAATAAGTGGACATACTAATTAGCTGTTAAAATCAACATTGTTGTTTTCCAGTACTGTCCGCTCTTTGTGACCCCATGGACTGCAGAACACTAGACTTTCCTGTCCTTCATCATCTCCCAGAGTTTGCTCAAACTCATGTCCAATGAGTCGGTATATCAATTAACAAATAATTTGAGGAGATATTTGGATTCTATTCAAATAGTCTTTTTCTTATCATAAAGTTTCCCACACTTTTTACAGCATTCATCAGCACATTTTTTTCCCCTGCAGCATTAACTGTAATCAATTTCTGTATCCCTCACTCATTTACCATTCATAATCTGAAATTTTTCTGTAGGTAATGTGTCCCCTCTCCCCATTCATTTATTTATTTATGCTACTATTAATTTACATCAGCATGAACTCCCTGATACTTGCTTTATTATTTTGATTGTAATTCAATATAATTATCATGATTTATATTGCTACTCAGATTGTTCCATTGGAAGCTGTTTCACATGCCTTCTTTTTTTTTTCCCCTTCCTTACATTTGAGAACTAGGTGTGTCTGACTCATGTTTCTTGCTTTATTGCTAGAATTAGCTATTTTGTTGAGTTCTTTTCTTTTTTTAAAAATTAAACTTTATTGGAGTATAGTTGCTTGTGGCTCACCTGGTAAAGAATCTGCCTGCAATGCTGGAGACCTGGGTTCAGTCCCTGGGTTGGGAAGATCCCCTGGAGAAGGGATAGGCTATCCACTCCAGTATTCCAGTATTCTGGCCTGGAGAATTCCAAGGGCAGTCCATGGGGTTGCAAAGAGTCAGACATGACTGAGCGACTTTCACTTCCACTATAGTTGCTTTACAATGTTGTGTTAAGTTTCTACCGTACAGAAAAGTGAATCAACTATATGTATGCATATATGCTCACTTTTTAAGATTTTCTTCCTGCTGAGTAGAGTTCCCTGTGCTATACACTAGGTTCTCATTAGCTACATTAGTTATCTATTTTATATATACTATCAATAATATGTATATGTCAATCCCAGTCTCTCAATTCATTTCACGCTCCCCTTCTATCCTTGGTGTCCATCCTTTTGTTTTCTGTAAAGAAGATCACTTATACCATTTTCCTAGTTCCACAAATAAGTGTTAATGCATTTGTTTTTCTCTTTTTGACTTACTTCACTCTATATGGTGAATAGTGTTATCTGTATGGTGAATGGTGTTTAGTGTTTAGAAACCAAATCTGTGTCCCAGGTTTTGTTCACTCTACTGTGTTATCTTTGCATGAAATGTTCCCTTGGTATCTCTAATTTTCTTAAGGAGATCTCTAGTCTTTTCTATTCTATTGTTTTCCTCTATTTCTATGCATTGATCCCTGAGGAAAGCTTTCTTCTCTCTTGCTATTCTTTGGAACTCTGCATTCAAATGGGTATATCTTTCTTTATCTCTTTTGCTTTTCCCTTTCCTTTTTTTCCCAGCTATATGTAAGGCCTCCTCAGAGAGCCACTTTGCTTTTCTTGCATTTCTTTTTCTTGGGGACTGTCTTGATTCCTGTTTCCTGTACAATGTCAAGAAATCTCTGTCCATAGTTCATCTGGCACTCTGTCTATCAGATCTAGTCCCTTAAATCTATTTCTCACTTCCACTGTATAATCATAGGGGATTTGATTTAGCTCATACCTAAATGGTCTAGTGGTTTTCTCCACTTTTTTTTTCAATTTCAGTCTGAATTTGGCAATAAGGAGCTCATGATCTGAGCCACAGTCAGCTCCTGGTCTTGTTTTTGCTGACTGTATAGAGCTTCTCCAGCTTTGGCTGCAAAGAATATAATCAATCTGATTTTGGTGTCGACCATCTGGTGATGTCCACGTGTAGAGTCTTCTCTTGTCTTGTTGGAAGAGGGTGTTTGCTATGACCAGTGCGTTCTCTTTGCAGAACTCTATTAGCCTTTGCCCTGCTTCATTCTGTACTCCAAGGCCAAATTTGCCTGTTACTCCAGGTATTTCTTGACTTCCTACTTTTGCATTCCAGTCTCCTACAATGAAAAGAGCATTTTTTGGGGTGCTAATTCTAGGTCTTGTAGGTCTTCATAGAATCATTCAGCTTCAGCTTCTTCAGTGTTACTGGTTGGGGCATAGACTTGGATTACCACGATATTGAATGGTTTGCCTTGGAAATGAACAGAGATCATTTTGTTGTTTTTGAGACTGAATCCAAGTACTGCATTTCAGATTCTTTTGTTGACTATGAACCACTCCATTTCTTCTAAGGGATTCCTTCCCACTGTAGTAGATATAATGGTCATCTGAGTTAAATGCACCCATTCCAGTTCATCTTAGTTTGCTGATTCCTAGAATGTCGATGTTCACTCTTGTCATCTCCTGTTTGACCACTTCCAATTTGCCTTGATTCATGGACCTAACTTTCCAGGTCCTACGCAATATTCCTCTTTACATCATCGAACGTTGCTTCTATAACCAGTCCCACCCATAACTGGGTGTTGTTTTTGCTTTGGCTGGATCCCTTCATTCTTTCTGGTGCTATTTCTCTATTGATCTCCAGTAGCATGTTTGGCACATAGTGATATGGGGAGTTCAATTTCAGTGTTCTATCTTTTTGCCTTTTCATACTGTTTATGGGGTTCTCAAGGCAAGAATACTGGGAACATTTTGTGCAAAGATGGGCTCAATAAAGGACAGAAATGGTAAGGACCTAACAGAAGGAGAAGATATTAAGAGGTGGCAAGAATACACAGAAGAACTGTACAAAAAAGATCTTTATGACCCAGATAATCATGACAGCATGATCATTCACCTAGAGCCATCCTGGAATGGGAAGTCAAGTGTGCCTTAGAAAGCATCACTATGAACAAAGCTAGTGGAGGTGATGGAATTCCAGTTGAGTTATTTCAAATCCTGAAAGATGATGCTGTGAAAGTGCTGCACTCAATATGCCAGCAAATTTGGAAAACTCAGCAGTGGCCACAGAACTTGAAAAGGTCAGTTTTCATTCCAATGCCAAAGAATGCTCAAATGACTGCAAAATTGCATTCATCTCACATGCTAGTAAAATGATCCTTAAAAGTCTCCAAGCCAGGCTTCAGCAATACATGAACTGTGAACTTCCAGATGTTCAAGCTGGTTTTAGAAAAAGCAGAGGAATCAGAAATCAAATTGCCAACATCTGCTGTATCATCAAAAAGCAAGAGAGTTCCAGAAAAACATCTATTTCCGCTTTATTGACTATGCCAAAGCCTTTGACTGTGTGGATCACAATAAACTGTGGAAAATTCTGAAAGAGATGGGAATGCCAGATCACCTGACCTGCCTCTTGAGAAACCTGTATGCAGGTCTGGAAGCAACAGTTAGAATTGGACACAGAACAACAGACTGTTTCCAAATAGGAAAAGGAATATGTCAAGGCTGTATAATGTCTTCCTGCTTATTTAACTTATATGCAGAGTACATCATGAGAATTGCTGAACCAGAGGAAGCATAAGCTGGAATCAAGATTGCCAGGAGAAATATCAATAACCTCAGACATGCAGATGACACTCCATTATGGCA
The DNA here is from genome assembly GCF_032405125.1 of Capricornis sumatraensis. Classification (NCBI taxonomy): domain Eukaryota; kingdom Metazoa; phylum Chordata; class Mammalia; order Artiodactyla; family Bovidae; genus Capricornis; species Capricornis sumatraensis. The sequence continues at coordinate 119,405,053 of NC_091071.1, read as the reverse complement.
GAAAGTGAAGTAGAACTAAAGAGCCTCTTGATGAAAGTGAAAGCGGAGAGTGAAATTGTTGGATTAACGCTCAACATTCAGAAAATGAAGATCATGGCATCTGATCTCATCACTTCGTGGCAAATAAATGAGGAAACAGTGGGAACAGTAGCTGAATTTATTTTTCTGGGCTCCAAAATCACTGCAAATTGTGATTGCAGCCATGAAATCGGAAGATGCTTACACCTTGGAAGGAAAGCTATGACCTACCTAGATAGAATATTGAAAAGCAGAGACATTACTTTGCCAACAAGTTCCATCTAGTCAAGGCTATGGTTTTTCCAGTGGTCATGTATGGATGTAAGAATTGGACTATAAAGAAAGCTGAGCATAGAAGAATTGATGCTTTTGAACTGTGGTGTTGGAGAAGACTCTTGAGGGTCCCTTGGACTGCAAGGAAATCCAACTAGTCTATCCTAAAGGAGATCAGTCCTGGATGTTCATTGGAAGGACTGATGTTGAAGCTGAAACTCCAACCCTTTGGCCACCTGATGTGAAGAGCTGACTCATTGGAAAGACCCTGATGCTGGGAAAGATTGAAGGCAGGAGGAGAATGGGAGGACAGAGGATGAGATGGTTTGATGGCATCACCGACTCAATGGACATGGGTTTGGGTGTACTCCGGGTGTTGGTGATGGACAGAGACGTTTGGAATGCTGCTGTCTGTGGGGTCCCAAAGTCAGACATGACTGAGTGACTGAACTGACTATGTTATCTGTATCTAGACCATCACAACAGAGAAAACACATATAAATTGTATGTATAACAACCCATGTAGACACAATTATATTTATTTCCCTTTATCTATGTATGATAAAATTACCTAGAGTGCATGCTGATTTCTAATTATAATCTAGTATGATGGAATTTATTCTAACCTCCTCATTACTTTCTTAAGTAAAAACTACCATGTTTATTTTCCCTTTCCTCTACAAAGTAAAGGTTTTGGCTCATAGATAAAAGAGACAAGATTGATCTGGGCCAATATCCACTCTGAACCATCATCATCAGAGAATCTTTCTCAAAATACTACCACTTTTCCTTGTGATGAAAAGCCTACAAGAGGATCAAATTCCTCTTTGTTCAAGATCTCTTTGCTAGCCATCAATTAGGCTTTAGCAATTTATTAACAATTTCTAGCTTAATCTCCTTTTAAACGTGCATAGTCTGGCAATATCTGCCCAAACAAGCAAATCTTCAGGTCCTGTATCTCCCTGAAGGTTCCTGTCTCTCTCCAGATCTCATGACAGTTGTATACCTTTCAACCTTATTTTTCTAATGGATTCTAGAAAAGAAATTGATTTGCATTTTTTTCAGGATTTCCTTATTATAAAGGTGATAGCAATGCTTTTGCTTGCTCTCTCTACATCTCAAAGGTGAAAACTTCCTCTCAACTAAATTTTTAAAATGGCAAAATGATTTTATATCCTTAGAAGGACATACTCTAAGGGCAAACATAGAGAAATCTTAAACTTCAATTAGGTGGTTTATTTGTAGAAGTAATACTGGTATTGTAATTCTGAAATTATTTTATGAACATTGTAATATGAAATAAGTAGGTAAATATATTAATATTCATAGGATCCAAGATTTCCTCTGTAAGAGAAAATTAAAAAGTGAAGAAAGGGAAAATCTTCCAGTTGCAAATTTGAATTAGAAATGCCAACATGAGCTCAAATATTTATAAGTATAAAAATAAATACATGTTTTTTCTAACTCTAACCAATGAAATGTTAGTATTTTCATCTAACACAGTTATTTGCTCCAAGTACCATTTCCTTCTGAAAGTTCCTGAACCATTACAAAAGTAGGTTATTTTGAATATGGGGCAGGAAAAATATAGTACCAGCTTCAAGCACTTTGGCCAGAAAGCAAGCAGGTCCCCAAAGACTAATGAGAGCACACCTGAAAGGAAAATATGTTATAATAAGAAAGCTATCATTTTGTAATGATTAAAGTAATACTTAGGCAAGCATCATCATGCATGCAAAATCATTTGTTGTAAGTATTTAGGCCACAAGATAATATTATTATCTCAAAATATCACCTCATAAACTGCTTACAAATTGGAATTATGAAGGTGTGAATGTGAAGTCGCTCAGTTGTTTCCGAATCTTTGCGACCCCATGGACTGTAGCCTGCCAGGTTTTTCTATCCATGGGATTCTCCAGGCAAGAATACTGGAATGGGTTGCCATTTCCTGATCCAGGGGATCTTCCCATCCCAGTGATGGAACCTGGGTCTCCTGCATTGCAGTCAGACTCTTTAACACCAGGGAAGTCTATGAAGGTACAGTATACTTTTAAAATGGAGATATCTGGTGCCTATCAGCTTAAGCAACTGATTAAATTTACCATCACCAATTTTGGGGGAATCTGAAATCATATGTCTTCTGGCACAATGCAAAAAGTGTACTCTACATCAAAAAGAAAACTGTGCAGAGTTCTCTTGTCAAAAAATGTTTAATGCAAAATATATCATGAGTAAATAACCTGGCAAATACAGAATATGACTGATTATACAGTATAATGGGATTTGATTTGAAACTTTAAAAGAATCACATAATGAAAAGAATGGGGACTGTTCTAAAATTAGAGATTAGAGACAATAATCAAATACAATATATAATCCTTGGTTGAATCCTGAATTTTTTATAAAGACATTGAAATCCACTTTCAGAGTAAATGAGGAAATGTGAATGTGGAATTGACATTTGGTGATAACAGAATTTAACTGAAATGTTAGAAGTGGGATGATATCCCTTTGGTTATGTAGGAATTTAGTCTTAAAAGCCACATGCAGAAATATAAAAGGTAGAAGGTTATATCTTCACCTTAAAAGTTAGCACTATACACACACAGTCATGCACATGTGTACATACAATTTGTATGTGAATAGAAGGGAAAGAAAACATGGCCTGTTGTATTCAAACTCCTTCAAATAATCTTCTAAGGTTCTCTACTCAAGAATGAAAGCTGATCTTGTTTTCTAAGCCTAGAGCCAAAAAACAAGTTATATTGAGATTATCATTTCTTTATGCATTTATTAGGAGTTTAATTTTGACCTTACCAATTGTCAGGTGCTATAATAGGACAATCATGTTCAATGCATTGTTGCTAAGATGACAACAGTCAGAAACGTCAGTTTCACAGCTGCATCACCCAGATCTACTGAATCAGAAGCTCTGAGGTGGGGCCCAGCAACATATGCTTCATTAAGCTATTCATGTAATTCTTGGTAGAATAAAATTTTAGAAGCATATAGCTAAGGTAAAGAAGATTTTATATATATATATATATATATATACACACACACACATATATATGATAATGTTTGTTCTTTGTGATTTGCAGTAAAGTGTTGGAAAGAGTAAGGAAAACAACTGCAAAATAAAAATAAAACATTTCCAGAGTCAGAGTCACGAGACATGTAATATAACAGCAACAGAGTACATGCTGCTGCTAAGTCGCTTCAGTTGTGTCCGACTCTGCGACCCCATAGACAGCAGCCCACCAGCCTCCCCCGTCCCTGGGATTCTCCAGGCAAGAACACTGGAGTGGGTTGCCACTTCTTTCTCCAATGCATGAAAATGAAAAGTGAAAATGAAGTCACTCAGTCGTGTCCAACTCTTAGCGACCCCATGGACTGCAGTCTACCAGGCGCCTCCATCCATGGGATTTTCCAGGCAACAGTACTGGAGTGGTTTGCCATTGCCTTCTTCTAAAAGAGTACATACATGCTGTTAAAGCATAAAAATCCATATATGTGAATTCTAAGATGCATATCTTAACTAAAGTAAAATAAATAAAACTTTAATACATCTTAAATAAAAATAGACAGCATGTTAAAACAGAGACATCACTTTGCCAACAAAGGTCCATATAGTCAAAGCTATGTTTTTTCCAGTAGTCATGTACAGATGTGGGAGTTGGACTATAAAGAAGGCTCAGTGCCAAAGAATAGATGCTTTCCAATTATGGTGCTGGAGAAGACTCTTGGGAAGGACATCAAACCAGTATTCTTTGATTTTCTAAAGGAAATCAACCCTGAATATTCATTGAAAAGATTGATGCTGAAGCTGAAACTCCAATACTTTGGCACCCTGATCCAAAGAGTCAAATCACTGGAAAATACCCTGATGCTAGAAAGATTGAGGGCAGGAGAAGTGGATGACAGGGAATGAGATGGTTAGATGGCATCCCTGACTCAATGGACATGAGTCTGAGCAAACTCCAGGAGATGGTGAGGGACAGGGAAGCCCAATGTGCTGCATTCATGGAATCTCAAAGAGTCAGACACAATGACTGAACAACAATAAATAAAGTAAATGGTCAGTTCTAAGTAGAAGTAAGGAAGATTTCTTCATGGAAAAGATAATAACTATGAGTCAAATCATGACCTTGAATTGGCCACATCAGGAGGGCTTCCCAGGTGGTGCTAGTGGTAAAGAACCTGTCTGCCAATTCAGGAGATGTATGAGACACGGGTTCAATCCCTGGGTTGGGTGGATCCCCTGGAGTAGGAAATTGGCAACTCACACCAGTATTCTTGCCTGGAGAATCCTATGGATAGAGGAGCCTGGCAGGCTACAGTCCATGGCATCACAAAGAGTCAGACATGACTGAAGTGACTTAGCACAGGAATCTAGTACATTATGCAACTTTCAGATATTCTCCCAAATAGTCAAACGTTGATTCCGGGCTTCAGGACTGCCTTCTTCCCAGGTAGCATTATAAAGCATGGAAACCTTTTCAGTTACCTTGGAGGCCTCTAGAACCAAAACCTTCTTCTGACCTCAGTGGGTGATGGGGAGGCCCTGCATTCTTATTTCTTTTATGTCTAGCTTGTTCCTTCTGTGAATTCTACCACCAAGGCAAAATGGTGACTGATGTTGACTGCCCAAGATTTTCTCACTGTTCAGTTTCCTAGTGCTATCATCATCCAACATTTGAATTCCTTTCAATGTCCTACATAAAATTAAAAGAGATACTTTTATCCACCCTGCCCAAACTCTCAACAACATACCTGGATTTTAATTACCAGTAAAGGTGAAACTAAAAATGGAAGCTACAATGGTGAATTTTAAGTTTCTGTTTCTTCTCTACTTTTATCATAAATTCTGATGACTTTTTAGTCATTACCATTTAATATCATTTCCTTTCTCTATCACTCTGTCCTCTATATATAATATATGATATGGTTTTAAATATTTATTTTGATATGCATAATGCATTGCATATATGAATGTGTGCAAATAAATACTTGTATACCTTTAAACACATTTATTTTTTAAGTGAATCTACACATGTATCGAGGCTCTCCAGAGAAACAAAATCAGCTATATTTAATTATTTAGATTTTTTTGTTCCTTATCTTTGAATTGTCACCAAAGGTCATTTGGGGTTGCAGACACATTGTGAAGTATCAGAGGAAAAGTGAATCAGTAGGAGACAGGATAATGGTTATCAGTTACACCAACTATTTTCTTACAGGGAGGAAAATCAGCCAATGTAAAGAATATCATTGGTTTTGCTGTGCTGGACAAACAAGAAGAAAGGGTAGTCTGCACACAACCTGGGGATGATTCTTACATATGGCAGAAGTAGCGGCCGTGGCCTCCATGCCTTTCTCATTGACCTGTAGCACATTGGACAGGTACAAGTCTCTTTTTGATGACACCCAAGAAGAGGAGCCTTGACCTGCTAGAAGGCATCAGACATTGAAGAAGATATGAAAACAGTCAACTAGCACAGGAAAAGGTGCTCAACATCATTAACTGCTGTGGGTTAGTCGCTCAGTCATGTTTGACTCTTTGCGACCTCATGGACTCTAGCTTGCCAGTTTCCTCTATCCATGGAATTCTTCAGGCAAGAATACTGGAGTGTGTTGCCATTCCTTTCTCCAGGAGATCTTCTCAACCCAGGGGATCGAATCAGGATCTTCCCTAGGCAGATTCTTTACTGTCTGAACCACAGGGAAGCCCCAGATGAGTCCTTCCCAGGATGTGAAGAGCATCCTCATGTTTCTTCTATAGCTTAAGTCTAAGGAGGAAGTCTTCCATCTCTTATTCATCCATCATGCCTTGTTTTATCAATTATATTAATTTCTCAGAAGTAAGTTATTTTTCCACCCCATTCACAATTGGTCTTTTTCTTTGGAAGCACGTTGTACCTATTTAGCTTCTTGCCAATTAAGAGAAGCACCAAATTCTTGGTAAATAGTTCTTCTATATATGTCCTTTCAAAGGTAGATTCCTCAAACATCACTTACACAGAACTGTCTTCATTCTTGCAGACTTTCAATGGTTTTTCCTTTGTCTGAAATTTGTTAAACTGATGACCTTAGTTTCCTGTGAATTAGATGGCTTTCACAGGAATCAGATTAGTTCCTGAATTAACTGAATTTGCAGATGACAACTTTATATTTTCACTTTTTATTTCTTGGTGAGCCAGGTATGTCTGTGTTTTCTGAACTCCTCTTTAAAGTTGCTAAGGTCAGATTCTTCCATCTCTGCTTGGTAGAATTTGCAGCAGCAATCTTTGAAAGATGAGAGGAAATAATAAGGCTTTTTTCCAAAGAGCCTTTTGGCAGTTCTAAGCAGGTACTGTGCATCAGTCCTGGGAACTTTGATGAAGCAACTGGAAGTCTTGGTGGACATATTCACCTCTGATTCCACTTTTACTTGATACCTGGATTGTAGTTTTTCTATGTGCTCCCATGAAAACCATGGGCAGGTTAGAAAAGATGCTCTTGGGGGAGAAAAACATGTTTCTCAGTATCAGTACAAGTCAAAGTATATTATAATACACTTATGTATAACATAATTACATTCCTTAATGTAAATGTTAATTACATTGAACATATGTATATAAAAATGTGTACCCTATAATCCTATAAACATGCTATTATTACCCAGTAGTATATGTATGTGTGTGTGTGTACTTTTCTTCCTTTGGAATAAGGAATTGACTCACATGATTATGGAAGTTGAGAAGTCTCACAGATTGCAGTCACCAAGCTATAGAACCAGGAGAGCTAATGGTGTTTGCTTCAGTCTGAAAGTCATCAGGTTGGAGACCCAACTCGGGAGGATCCAGTGTTTCAGTTTCAAGGCAAAGCCAGACAATGACTGATTTCCCAGTGAAAACATTTGAGCAAAAAGAATTTTTCTTACTCAGGCTTTTGGTTCTATTCAGGTCTTGTTGTTTAGGAGGAGACTCACAGTGGAGCGAGCAATCTCCTCTACTTATTGCACTGATTGAAATGCTTATCTCATCCAGAAACACCCTCATAGAAATATCCAGAGTACTGTTTGACCAAATCTCAGACACTTGTGGTTCAGTCAAATGGGCATATAAAATTAGCCATCACAACACAAAATTAAATATAATTAATCTTTGTATTCAAATATGCACCAAGAATATAATTTCCTTTATTAAAAAAGAAAAAAAAAAACCTTTAAAAGCAGATATTACTGTTTGAACTGGAAACCTGCATATATTCTAGAGAAGAAAATTCTCTACCTCCTGCTCATGTTCCAGGCTAAGATGCTTAACTTACATGATTGATAATTGAAAAAGAGATCCTGGAAGTGGGTCAATGGAAAATCAGAAAGCCTCCTAAAGGTGAACTCCTTTAGAAGTGGCTGATCATCATCAATGGGTCCTTCATCCACCCCTAAAAGCAAGATTCACTTGTGTAATGAGTTTGAGCTTTTCTCCAAACATTTTTTTTTCAGGAATAGAAATATTTTATCTTTGGATGTTTCTCTCAGTGTCATTTTCTTTCATATTCTAATTACCCACTAAATACACTAAAGTATATTTTTTATTAGAATAAAGGTGCAATGAAGTCCCTTTTAAATAAACATATGGAATGATTCCAGAAATGATTTACATTCATTCTGCAAGACTTTGCCACTTATGAATCTGCCACATGGGAATTTTTTTCTCCTCAAACTGCCGACTTTCTTACTAAACCACTGAGATGACAGTTTATTTCTGAGCCCAAAGCTCATATTATTTTTCTTTTTTGTGGAATGCTTATAGGCTTCAAAGAGGACATACAAGGAAAAAGGCCTTACCTTAGTTATTGAGAACTGAGGCAGAGGTGCTTTTTCAGCATTTAACAATACTAAGAAGGAGAAAAGATGATCATAGCTGACTTTTCATAGCAACTGATTTCAGGGGGCAAATTGCTAAATCAAATAGAAGCCACATGTTCTCACACATTGTCTCCTATTAGTCTTCTCTCTTAAGCACAGATAAGGAAAAAGAGATGTATTGCTATCATTTTATTCTGCTATTATTTAATCAACGTTCATCCAAGACTATTGAAACTTTGCTAAGTAAAAATAAGTACAAATGTGAATCCTTTGCTTTGATCTGTGGAATGCTTCTTATATTTACTTTGAATTAACTCAAAAATCACTTTCTCTGAATACTGTTAAAATACCTTCAGAGTCACAAATTTACTTATGGCTCTTATCTTCTAAGAGTTTCTAAGCCATGTAACCTAGGACTAATGCAGACAATATAGAGAGGAGGTGATTTCCTCTCCTTTTGCACACAGGAAATGTTCAATAAATGTGAGTTGGTATCATCGTTTTCATGAATGCTAGTTATTTTTTGCTCCTTCATAGCTCTGTTGAAACCTGTTGACCATCCCAATGCCACCAACAAAACACACACACCTACATCCTGGTGAAACAACAGCATCCCACCCGCCCACATTTACACTTGGAGAAATCCAACTGAAAGATTCCACACTGATCCACTCATAAGAGGGTGAACATATATCCCTGTGCCTGAAGACAAGAAGAATGCCATGCTTGCCTACTCCCCAAGCATAAGAATACAGGCTAAGAGGAAAAAATAAATTTTCTACTTTTCTTCATAATACCAAAGTGTACCTGTATAATGTAAAGGAATAAGCACAGATTTTTAGAGTCAAAGAGTGAAAGTGTTAGTCACTCAGTCCTGTCCAACTCTGCGACCCTGTGGACTGTAGCCCACCAGGCTCCTCTGTCCATGGAATTCTCTAGGCAAGAATACTGAACTGGGTTGTCATTCCCTTCTTCAAGGGATCTTCCTGACCTAGGGATAAAACCCAGGTCTCCTGCATTGCAGGCAGATAGTCAAGAAGACCTGGACTTGAAACTCAGCTCCCTGCTTATTAGATCTGTGAGGTGAGTTTAATATGGTTGTCTAAAAAATGGAGCTAGTGATAACATTTCCTAAAACAATTCCTGCCCCAACTCATTTCTCAGGAAATAAAATCAGTAACTATGAATGGGTACGGTCTTTGTTAAAAGTTTTATTCATTTCCTTATAATTAAAAGTTAGGAGATTGGCCTAGAAATCTTTTTGGTATCTTATGGCACTATGAAATTGTTTTATAGATAGATTCCTGAAGTTCCTAGCTATATGATGGTCCTTAGATAGCCTTTGGAAATTGCCATCAATCTTTTTTTCGCTATTTTCCCAGTAATGTAATTTCACTTTCATTGAATATCTTTGTAGGTTACCAGAGCTCTGTAGGCTTAAGCATGGCATTTATGAATTTAAGTAGCTTCACTTCATGAGTTGGAGACAAGGTAAGGATTCTGCTAGATACTGGCTGTTGCTGCTGCTGCTGCTAAGTTGCTTCATTCGTGTCCGACTCTGTGAGACACCATAGACAGAAGCCCACCAGGCTCCCCCATCCCTGGGATTCTCCAGGCAAGAACACTGGAGTGGGTTGCCATTTCCTTCTCCAATACATGAAAGTGAAAAGTGAAAGTGAAGTTGCTCAGTCGTGTCTGACTCTTCCGACCTCATGGACTGCAGCCTACCAGGCTCCTCTGGCCATGGGATTTTCCAGGTGAGAGTACTGGAGTGGGTTGCCATTGCCTTCTCTGAGATACTGGCTACATTTACCCAACTATATGCTTAAGAACTGGGAGATAAACCTGTTGGTTACTACGAGTGAAATGACACAGAACATACAAGACACACAAGAGACGACAGGACACCACTCTGGCCAGAGGAACAGAACTGGGCAAACTAATTGCCATTTATTATTATAAAGCCCTCCTTAGGCAGAATTCCAGACTGTGAGAATAAGCCTTTTCAGTACAGTGCAGGTGCATACATGTTATCGTACAGCAAAGGGGAGTGAAATCTCTGTCTACTGCAGAGTCTGCACAAAGCCCTCATCTCCCTCTTATCTCAAGAAGGGAATGCTCCCTCGTTTGCAAGGGAGCATTAAACTCAAGGCTGTATCCAGACTCTTTGCCAGAACGCCTCGTATGCAAGGACGCTCAGCCTGAGCAGAGAGACCCGTTTGCAGGCACATCTCTGCTACCCTATTAACCCTTCATAAACCTAGAATGGGTTTACAGACCCATTCTGAGACTATCTCCTTTTAAAACTATATCAACTCTGCTGTTTACAGCAACACACTTGGTCTTAGGGATTATTATAGTATGTGAAGTAAGTCAGAAAGAGAAAGACAAATATGATATCAGTTGTATATGGAATCTAAAAAAAATTATGCAAATGAATTTATTTACAAAAATGGAAATGAATTCATGGACATAGAGAACAAACTTACGGTTACCAAAGGGTAAAGAGAGGAGAGTTAAATTAGGAGTTTGGGATTAGCATATACACACTACTATATATAAAATAAGTAAACAACAAGGACCTACTGTATAGCACAGGGACCTATACTCAGGAATCTGAAATATATATATTTGCTGTACACCCAAAACTAAGGTGACATTGTAAGTCAACTACTCTTGAAAACAAAAACATAAGAACGCCATCAATCATGAGTGGTGAGCCACCTTTTTTTTTTTATAGTTTCTGGAGTTAATGTGAGATTTGAAAAGAAAATTGGGCAAATTTTGAAAAGTAAAACAAGTATCAGTCTTTCTCTTTATAATACTGAGCCTGTAGCTTTTACTATTCTAAACCAAACATCCTGGCAACACTTCCCCATAGTTCTGAAATTAGGTATTTTTATTTTCATTAAATTGTATATAACTTTAAACAAACACGTAAAAAAGCATCTGAAGATAAGAAGAAACAGACTGTGCATTTGAGATCCCAAGAAGACAATAAACAGAAATCCATTTGGGTATTTATTTAGTCAAAGATTTCACAATTTCCCACTAGAGGGGAAAGCAAAATAATTCCTTCAAATACACAGCTAAATGCTGTGCTCAGGCCGTTTGACTTCCTGTTTCATTATTGCTGTGCTTGCAACAACACCATGCAGTGGGGAAGACAATATATGCATTAACTTTGCATGCATTAACATATTGTTAACTATACAGACAATGTTGTTCCATGGATCTCTGGAACTTTTCATCTTGCGACTGAAATCCACCTCCCTGTTTCTTTCACCACCCTCATTCCTGGGAAATGACAATTCTGCTTTCTGTTTTAATGATTTTGACTATTTTAGATACCCCAGATAGTCGAATCAAGCAGTATTTGTGCTTCTCTGACTTGCTTGTCTCATTTAGCTTCATGTCTTTGGCATGGATGAAACTCAAAGACATTGTTTGAAACTTTTGATCACAATCTATAGTCCTAGCGTACCAAAACATTCATTTCTCGTACACTAGATAAAACTGGCTTGTTAAAACTAAATATAATTTACAGCACTAAAAGTTAAATAAAATCACAAAAGAAAATAAGAAAAATTCATTTTTGGGACTTCCCTGGTAGCCCAGTGATTGAGACTTTGCCTTCCAGTGAATGGAGTTGTGGGTTCAATTCCATGTGCCTCACGGCCAAAAAGAAAAAGCAACACAAAACAGAAGCAAAATTGTAGCAATTTCAATAAAGACTTTTAAAAAGTGGTCCAGATAAAAAATCTTTAAAAAAATAAAAAATGCATTTTTCTTTCTTCAATCAAGCTTTTGCTATTGTTGCTATTAAGTAACTCTCCCTATTTCATTTCAAGTAATTTTACAATGTTGTGAAGAAATACAATAATATTTTTTGCCACAAAAATATATCTTAAGCATTTGAGCACAGTTAAAACCAGATAGAACCTTTAGGTAACTGCAACAATAGTTAAATCGGTGGTCAAAAAGAAAACTGAATCTGTCAGAGGACAGGACACAGAGAGAAAAATCAAAACTTCTAAACTCCTAAAACTGGTGGTATCAAAATGCACTCCGACTGGAATTATAGTTAAAATTTGTTGGTCTGACATAATAACCTGTTTCCATATTATTATTTCTTCCTATTAATCGAGGTATTACACCTGCTATTCAGATATGCTAAGTCATTTCAGTCATGTCTGACTCTGCAATGCTATGGACTGTAGCCTACCAGGCTCTTCTGTCCATGAATTTCCCAGGCAAGAATGCTGGAGTGGGTTGTCATTTCCTCTTCCAGGGGATCTTCTGTACCCAGGGATTGAACTCCTGTCTCCTGCAGTGCCTGCATTTCAGGCAGATCTGCAATGTGACATGAACAAGGTTTGGAGTTACCAGTCAGGATTTAAATCTTGTACTCAGTTGGTACATGACTTTGGATTACTTAGTTACTTACTTTGTTAATCTTGCTTGTTTAATCTGTAAACTAGGTGCTAGTATATGATTCCCAGGTTGTAAAGATTAAATAAATGTATATAAATGTATACATGTATAAACTAATGTATATAGCATATGGCATAGTTCCAATCACATTGCACACAGATTCTTTACTGTCTGAGCCACCAGGGAAGCCCCACCAATCACATAGAAGGAATTAATTTTTTTTTTTTTTAATCTTACAGACACTTTTGGAGGGCTTTGCAGTGCTGTTTCCTTCTGCCTACTTTTAAAACCAAGAGGCCCTTGGCATAGGTTCACCTTGGAATGACTCACGGTCATCAGATAACTTCGTTCTTTGAAGTCCTCTATCAAATACTGTCAATGTAATTCAAGGGGCAATTAATCACTTACTACTTATGACATCTGTTCTCCTGTTGTCTTGTACTGCTAATCAGCAGCTTGATTTTCAAATTAACTGTTGATGACTTTCTTACCTCTCAATTTATAAGCACCTTGAAAGCCAAGACTGCTAAGTATTGTCTTTCCAGTAAAGTTTTAGCAAATATAATAAATGGGAAAGCATATTTTTGAAAACAAAGCATGCTTGTAAAAAGCTATATTGAATAAGTTACTCAGGGGCTCCAAATTTACACAGGATAGTTTGTCCCTGTGCTGAATATTTCCATTCCACTACAAGTTTACAATATTTAAAATTTTCTGTCATTGTGTGTTCTTTAATGTCTCTGCCTCAAGCAGTCCCTCTCCACTCAGCTTCAGGATTTCTAAATTGTTCTCTCCTGTAACAAATCAATTTACATATCAGTGAATTTATTTTATACAGCTTGAAGCTAACAAATTCTGTGAAAATAGTTTTCCTTAGTACCACATAGGACTTATAGATCTATTTTCTGGATGAGATTTACATCATTGTTTTTCAAATCATTTTCAAAGTGACTTTTCAAGTCACTTTGGTTACTTGTATTGAATCATTCGGAACGATTGTTAAAGGACCAGACCTCAGACATGCTGAAATATTCTGATTAATGGAATAATATGTAATAATAGCAATGTCGTTGTTTAATGACTAAGTCATGTCCAACTCTTTTGAGACCCCATGGACTGCAAACTTCCAGCCTCCTTTGTCCATGGGATTTCCCAAGCAAGAATACTGGAGTGCATTGCCATTTCCTTCTCCAGAGGATCTTCCCAAACCAGGGATCAAACTCACATCTCCTGCACTGGAAAGTGGATTCTTTATCACTGAGCCACCTAAAAAGCATTCAAAGTGAAATCATTCAGTCGTTTCCAACTCTTTTCAACCTCATAGACTGTAGCCTACCAGGCTCCTCCATCTGTGGGATTTTCCAGGCAAGAGTACTGGAGTGGGTTGCCATTTCTTTCTCCAGAGGATCTACCTGACCCAGGGATTGAACTTGGGTCTCCTGCACTGTAGCCAGACTTTTGACTGTCTGAGCCACCAGGGAAGCCCTAAATCGTAGTTCATTTCAGTTCAGTCGCTCAGTGTGTCCAACTCTTGGCGACCTCATGAATCGCAGCATGCCAGGCATCCCTGTCCATCACCATCTCCCGGAGTTCACTCAAACTCACGTCTAGTGAGTCAGCAATGCCATCCAGCCATCTAATCCTCTGTTGTCCCCTTTTCCTCCTGCCCACAATCCCTCTCAGCATCAGAGTTTTTCCAATGGGTCAACTCTTCGCATGAGGTGGCCAAAGTACTGTAGTTTAAGCTTCAGGATCATTCCTTCCGAAGAACACCCAGGGCCGATCTCCTTTAGGATGGACTTGTTGGATCTCCTTGCAGTCCAAAGGACTCTCAAAAGTCTTCTCCAACGCCACAGCTCAAAAGCATCAATTCTTCAGCACTCAGCTTTCTTCACAGTCCAACTCACATCCATACATGACCACTGGAAAAACCATAGTCTCGACTAGATGGACTTTTCTTGGCAAAGTATTGTCTCTGCTTTTCAATATGCTATCTAGATTGGTCATAACTTTTCTTCCAAGGAGTAAGCGTCTTTTAATTTCATGGCTTCAATCACCATCTGCAGTCAGTTTGGAGCCCCCCAAAATAAAGTCTGACACTGTTCCCACTGTTTCCCCATCTATTTCCCATGAAGTGATGGGACCAGATGCCATGATCTTAGTTTTCTGAATGTTGAGCTGTAACCCAACTTTTTCACTCTCCTCTTTCACTCTCATCAAGAGGCTTTTTAGTTCCTCTTCACTTTCTGCCTGCCATAAGGGTGGTGTCATCTGCATATCTGAGGTTATGGATATTTCTCCCGGAAATCTTGATTCCAGCCTGTGCTTCTTCCAGCCCAGCGTTTATCATGATGTACTCTGCATATAAGTTAAATAAGCAGGGTGACAATATACAGCCTTGACGTACTCCTTTTCCTATTTGGAACCTGTTGTTCCATGTCCAGTTCTAACTGCTGCTTCCTGACCTGCATATAGGTTTCTCAAGAGTCAGGTCAGATGGTCTGGTATTCCCATCTCTTTCAGAATTTATACAGCTTGAAGCTCAAAAGCATTATAGTAATAGTTATGATTATATAGCCACAACTGCCAAACAAGTAATAACAGACAACTCAAAGTTTGATAATTTTGATGGGCTTAGTGTTTAGATAACGTACATTCCACTCCCTATCACTTGCATACTTCATGCCTCTTCCTCTAGATTGCAAATTTTAGTGACACCTTCCTTGCATGAATGGTAATATGTCAGTTGTAGAGTCTGGATTAGAGATTAAAGGAAAAGTTAAAAAGAAGAAAAGACAAATCACAACAGATAAAATTCTTGTTGTTTCTTTTGATGACACTAATTCATTTATTTATTTATTTTTAAAAATTGATGTTACTTATTTGTGGATTTAAATTAATTATTCATTCCATATGAATTTGGTGGTTTCTTTGTCAGGCCTTATATCATGCTATAGTTTTTCTCATTTTTTCCTGTTCTTAATATATTATGGGTAAGCATATATATGGGCTTCCCTGGTGGGTCAGTGGTAAAGAATCTGCCTACAATGCAGAAGACCCAGGATCAGGAAGATACCCTGGAGGATGGCCTGGCAACTCACTCAAGTATTCTTGCCTGGAGAATCCCATGGACAGAGGAGCCTGGCAGGCTGCAGTTCATAGGGTCACACAGAGTTGGACACGATTGAAGTGACTAAGCAGCAGCAGCAGCAGCAAGAATATACATACATGTGCCTATTCATACCCACACACAGCCCACAGTGTGTGAAGTCCATGCTATATACAGATTATAAACTAAAAGCTTTGTACATGTCTATAACTGCTCAAATCTCACAAAAACTATCACTAATGATGGGAATCCAGTGGAGAAACTGAGATAAGTAAAATAAAGTAAGTTAAACAATATCACCCAGCTGGAATGTATCAGAAGAAGAATTTAAACTCAAGATTATCTTTGTCCAAATCCACACTATTAACTTTTAACTTCTTATAGAAATCTAAGATTTTTAGAATTTCTCCTCCACACAATATGAGCTGCTGCTGCTGCTGCTAAGTCACTTCAGTGGTGTCCAACTCTGTGCGACCCGAGACGGCAGCCCACCAGGCTCCCCCGTCCCTGGGATTCTCCAGGCAAGAACACTGGAGTGCGTTGCCATTTCCTTCTCCAGTTCAGGAAAGTGAAAAGTGAAAGTGAAGTCACTCAGTCGTGTCCGACTCCTAACAACCCCATGGATCGCAGCCTACCAGGCTCCTCCAATCATGGGATTTGCCAGGCAATAGTACTGGAGTGGGTTGCCATTGCCTTCTCCGACAATATGAGCAACTCCTAAGTAATAATTTATATTATGCATGGCATCTTTCACCAAAAAGTAAATTGATGTGTGTTGGCAAAGGAAAATAGTGTTATCTGATTTCTGATAGCTGCTTTCCTATGTATTGTAAGGAGTAAGAATTAAAGTGTTAAAAATATAGGTTAGCTGCTAGAAAATTTTTATATATAAAAATGATGTACCATCAATAAATACATATTTATGTTTAATACAGACACCAATCAGTGATCTTGTACTTCCTTGCCACTTCTCACCAAAAAGTATTTTGTATGTGTTAGTATTGATGATGATCTTGTTTGTAGAGAAACAATTCCTTTTGAAGTTGGCTTAATAGGCAACACAAATAGATAAAGAAAGAAACAGAAGAATTCTGAGAGTCATATGTATACTTTGACGGTCAAGTTGAATAATGGATATTAACACAAACTGTGTTATAACGTGAGTGCATTATGACAAATTCAAAAGCTTCAAATACATATAGCCACACATTCAGAGAAAGAGAGATGCCTAGCTATGTAAAAATAAATTCATAGGTGATATAACATTACAATATTTTGTGTATGCCAATGTCTTCATGTTTCCACGTCTATTCTCTTCACCTTTGCATGAAATCATCTTCCTCTCATATTTGCCTGATTAACTCCTGCCTATCCTTCAACAAACAGTTCAACAGCTCAGTGTTCACCTTTTTCAAGAATATTTTCAAAATCCTCAATTTCCTCTCCCATGAGTTTGGAGTGGAGGCTATGTTTGCAGCCATCATGAAATTACTAATTGGGACAGTCTCCCAATACAGCCCATCTATGCATTAAATATTGTCTACTATACCCTGATAAATATTAGAGTGAATTATCTCTGTGATTTTCATCTGTGTGGTTATAAGTTTCCAGAGGATGGGGACCTTCTATTTTACTAGGAACAGTGCACAAAATGGGTATTCTTAATTGTTTGCTCAAGATAGGAAACAAATAATGCTTGCAGACTTGAATTTCAAAATATTTCCTATATATCTCATATAATACAATGGTTTATTATACATTAACAGATATGAAAAACAAACAAACAAAACATGTCCATCTCCCTATACAAATTTAAACCATTTCCAAACAAGTTTCGGTCAAAATAGAAACCTGACTTAATGGAGAGAAGTTTGTCCTTCTACTTATTAGTGTTACTCCTAATTAAGTTCTGTTCTACATTTTTTAAGACAGCAACTTTCAAATTTTTGTTTGTCTAATGAGATCCCTCAAATGTGGAAAAGTATTTTTTGTATATTTTGTGAAAGTAAATAACCTATCCAAACCAGCAGTTAACCAATGGAAGGAACAGAAGTATGACCAGAGTTTTGCAGCATCTCATCACTTTGCAAAATAACTTGAGAGTTCCATACATCATTCGCCATATGTATTGTTTGCTCTCTTTTGGTTAAATGAAACACTTATAGTGACCATAGTGTCAGTCGCTCAGTTGTGTCCAAATCTGTGACTACATGGACTGTAGCCCGCCAGGCCCCTCTATCCATGGAATTTTATAGGCAAGAATACTGGAGTGGGTTGTCATGCCATTCTCCAGGAGATCTTCCAGACCCAGGGATGGAACCCAGGTCTCCAACATTGCGTGCAGATTCTTTACTGTTTTGAGCCACCTGGGAAGCCCATAAATGAAACACAGACCCCAAATAAAACTTCAAATGTCTTTTCCTTTTGCTCTGCTTTTTTTTGGGGGGCGATCCCTCTTTTGAATCATTATGATGCTAAATGATAGTTTGTGGAAAATCAACTCTCCCTGGACAGTAAAGAACTTAAACTTTGGGTTATTGTCCTGTGGTGGGAGGTACCATCTCTATTTTTCTGTGTGTGGGTGTTTTTGTGTGTGCATGTTATTACTTTCGTTGTGGATTCCTTGGACCTAAACTGTGAGGACTCTCATTAGATGTGTACACTGTGTATCTCGAATGAAATTCTCCTTTGACATGGCAGCTATTCCTTATCCTCATAGAACATTCTCAAATCTTCCTTCTAGTTAAATATAGTACTTACACATTTGATATCTTTCAATTAAAAATAAAGGGCAGAAATATATTCTTACAAACAGAGTGCCTACCATCTGATGTCTAACGTTCTAGAAGAAAGCAGAGAATGCCAAATCTGAGGGCTTTGTTTTTTCCCACACTATTTTACTTGCAGCTGAGAAGTTCAGAGAATTCATGAATTATCCATGAATGACATAAATGGGTATTTGAGATCATCTAAATCTAGTTTTTCCCTAATAATTGTAGCTTCATACCCCTTTTACTATAGTATATTCTAGGTATAAATATCATATGGATTTAAAAATATTATTATTGCATGAAACAGAAATAATTGGAAAAGTTGTTTGAATTTGCCTTTTTTCATCTTTAAAATGGGAATAAAATGGTACCTGTCTTATGATATTATTAACTTGATTCATTTTATTACATTTTAAAGCATATACATCATGACTGTCACACAGTTAAAGTTGTATAAATAAATAATACTTAAGAAAAATATATTACAATTTTTCTACAAAGTTCACTTAAACAAAATTCTTAACATTTTTTGATGCAAAGGAAAATATACAATATTTAATTACAAGTGCTACTTTGAATTTTTTTTATTTTTTTAAGAGCATGTATTGTCAAGAAATGCATTTAAGTATAAATCACTATTTTGCAACGCAGATCCAAACTTATATTAAACTATACACTGAAATTTAATCCAACAGGCAAAAAGTGCTTTCAGTTGTTTTTAATTCTCTTTTTGATGTTTAGAGTTCTTTTTATAAACCATAAAAATAAACATATTCTGTTTGATTTTAGAAGCATTTGCTTAGAAATAACATATTATAGATTAATTGTATTCTCATTAAAAAATTAGACATAATTGTCTTTATATCTTCACTACCAAGCACAGATTTTTGTAGTACTAGAATCGCCCTGAATTAGTAAATTTGTGTGATCAAATAGATGAGTCTAATGTAACTGTAGAATATCTTGAGGCAAATTTGCACAATTATCAACTTTATGCTCATCTTCAGTGTTATGCATTTGTACTCCTGATATTTTCCATGTCTAATCACTGAACTCTAGCATATTTTAAAACAAAATGTAAAACTGAAGATTAAAAACAATTTATAGAATAAAACAAAAACATGACTCCAACTAATAAACTGTATTATAGCTCTATGGTACTGCTGCTGCTGCTGCTAAGTCACTTCAGTCGTGCCCAACTCTGTGAGACCCCATAGATGGCAGCCCACCAGGCTCCCACATCTCTGGGATTCTCCAGGCAAGAACACTAGAGTGGATTGCCATTTCCTTTTCCAATGCATGAAAATGAAAAGTGAAAGTGAAGTCGCTCAGTTGTGTTCAATTCTTCGCAACCCCATGGACTGTAGCCTACCAGGCTCCTCCATCTATGGGATTCTCCAGGCAAGAGTACTGGAATGGGTTGTCATAAGTAGACATATTTAATAGATGGAATGAAATCGGTTCCCAAGGTATTGAATAAATGTATGAGTGAAATGAGTTGATACTCCCAGTTTAGTTGCCTACATCCAAGTATACCTGAAGTTCATGTTCTCTTATCAGAAGCATATTAATGCCAGGTTCCATTCTCATCTATACCCATCTTTTGAGCACCTACCACAGTTTATGGTAGTGATCTATGGGTCTCCAAAGCAGACAGCAGTGTTTAGTGTTCCAGTTTTCCTGTGGTTACCAGAACACTCCACAGGGTTGTCGAAGACTAGAAGTTATGTATATAATGGTGGCTTATGCAATCTGATTGTAATATGATCTGAAATTTTGACACACTGCAATTTAAAATATTACTGTGTGGCTGAGTTTATAGATTTTAAACTGGTTATCACTTTTTTTTTTTTTTTTTTTTGTCAATAAGTGCTTATATTTCACCCAAGATGCTATTGCAGGTAACCATCAAACTGCTGTTTTCAGATATACAAAATTGAATAAAAGCATTTTAGCACGCTGCATTACCATACACAGAAAACTGGTGAATATCTTCAGACACTAAGACTAGGAAATAAAATAAATTAACAACATTTGTTAATATGATTATGTATTACTCAGCAAGTAACATGCTGCTTTTAATTGGTGAACCTCCTTCCCTCAGCCATTTTCTACCTGCTTACTCAGCACTAGCAAAATAATTCAGATAAAAGTTGGGAAGGGGAATTAAGGCAGGTGTGAGAGATCCTTTAGTTATCTGATTAATCAAAAGAAGGATTTAAGTAATTTTCTGCCTGACTAGAAACTAGAAAAGTGAAGAAATGAGCCAACCTCCATGTGCAGGCAATGACCTTGTTACCGACTGAATTGTGTACTCAAAAAATCTATATGGGCTTCCCAGGTAGCACTAGTGATAAAGAACCTGCCTGCTAATGCAAGAGACACATAAGACACGTGAATTTGATCTCTGGGTGGGGAAGACTCCCTGTAAGAAGGCATGGCAACCCAGTCCAGTGTTCTTGCCTAGAGAATCTCATGGACAGAGGAACCTGGCAGGCTACAGTCGTAGGGTCCTGTACACGACTGAAGTGACTTAGGAGGAATGTGTGATCTTCTTTCACTAGAAAGAACATGTCAAATAAATCTAATTCATATTGTGGGTTTTCCAGGTGGCTCACATGGTAAAGAACACACCAGCAATACAGGAGACCCCGGTTTGATCCCTGAATCATGAAAATCCCCTGGAGAAGGAAATGGCTACTCCTTCCAGTATTCTTTCCTGAAGAATTCCTCATAGTCCATGCGGTGAAAAAAAGTTGAACACAATGGAACAACTAACATTTTCACTTTCAAAATCTGTACATTGAAGCCCTAACTAAGGTGAATATATTTGAAGATGGGGCCTTGAGAGAGCTAACTAAGATTAAATGAGGTCATAAGAATGGGTTCAGAATAAACAAGGGATTGATATCCTTGTCAGAAGAAGAAGTTAGTTAGTTAGTTCAGTCGCTCAGTCGTGTCCGACTCTTTGCGACCCCATGAATCCCAGTAGGCCAGGCCTCCCTGTCCATCACCATCTCCCGGAGTTCACTCAGACTCAGGTCCATCGAGTCAGTGATGCCATCCAGCCACCTCATCCTCTGTCGTCCCCTTCTCCTCCTGCCCCCAATCGCTCCCAGAATCAAAGTCCTTTCCAATGAGTCAACTCTTCACATGAGGTGGCCAAAGTCCTGGAGTTTCAGCTTTAGCATCATTCCTTCCAAAGAAATCCCAGGGTTGATCTCTTTCAGAATGGACTGGTTGGATCTCCTTGCAGTCCAAGGGACTCTCAAGAGTCTTCTCCAACTCCACAGCCCAAAAGCATCAATTCTTCGGTGTTCAGCCTTCTTCACAGTCCAAGTCTCACATCCATACATGACCACAGGAAAAACCATAGCCTTGACTGGACGGACCTTAGTTGGCAAAGTAATGTCTCTGCTTTTGAATATACTATCTAGGTTGCTCAAAACTTTTCTTCCAAGGAGTAAGCGTCTCTTAATTTCATGGCTGCAATCACCATCTGCTGTGATTTTGGACCCCCAGAAAATAAAGTTTGACACTGTTTCCACTGTTCCCCATCTATTTCCCATGAAGTGATGGGACCAGATGCCATGATCTTCATTTTCTAAATGTTGAGCTTTAAGCCAACTTTTTCACTCTCCTCTTTTACTTTCATCAAGAGGCTTTTTAGTTCCTCTTCACTTTCTGCCATAAGGGTGGTGTCATCTGCATATCTGAGGTTATTGATATTTCTCCCAGCAATCCTGATTCCAGCTTGTGTTTCTTCCAGCCCAGCGTTTCTCATGATGTACTTTGCATACAAGTTAAATAAGCAGGGTGACAATATACAGCCTTGACGTACTTCTTTTCCTATTTGGAACCAGTCTGTTGTTCCACGTCCAGTTCTAACTGTTGCTTCCTGACCTGCATACAGATTTCTCAAGAGGCAGGTCAGGTGGTCTGGTATTCCCATCTCTTTCAGAATTGTCCACAGTTTACTGTGATCCACACAGTCAAAGGTTTTGGCATAGTCAATGAAGCAGAAATAGATGTTTTTCTGGAACTCTCTTGCTTTTTCCATGATCCAGCAGATGTTGACAATTTGATCCCTGGTTCCTCTGCCTTTTCTAAAATCAGCTTGAACATCTGGAAGTTCACGGTTCGTGTATTGCTGAAGCCTGGCTTGGAGAATTTTGAGCATTACTTTACTAGCGTGTGACATGAGTGCAAGTGTGTGGTAGTTTGAGCATCTTTGGCATTGCCTTTCTTTGGGATTGGAATGAAAACTGAGCTTTTCCAGTCCTGTGGCCACTGCTGAATTTTCCAAATTTGTTGGCATATTGAGTGCAGCACTTTCACAGCACCATCTTTCAGGATTTGAAATAGCTCAACTGGAATTCCATCACCTCCACTAGCTTTGTTCGTAGTGATGCTTTCTAAGGCCCACTTGACTTCACATTCCAGGATGTCTGGCTGTAGATGAGTGTTCACACCATCGTGATTATCTGGGTCGTGAAGATCTTTTTTGTACAGTTCTTCTATGTATTCTTGCCACGTCTTCTTAATATCTTCTGCTTCTGTTAGGTCAATACCATTTGTGTCCTTTATCGAGGCCCTGTTTGCATGAAATGTTCCCTTGGTATTTCTAATCTTCTTGAAGACATCTCTAGTCTTTCCCTTTCTGTTGTTTTCCTCTATTTCTTTGCATTGATCACTGAGGAAGCCTTTCTTATCTCTTCCTGCTATTCTTTGGAACTCTGCATTCAGATGCTTATATCTTTCCTTTTCTCCTTTGCTTTTCACCTCTCTTTTTTTCACAGCTATTCGTAAGGCCTCCCCAGACAGCCATTTTGCTTTTTTGCATTTCTTTCCCATGGGGATGGTCTTGATCCCTGTCTCCTGTACAATGTCACGGACCTCATTCCATAGTTCATCAGGCACTCTATCTATCAGATCTAGTCCCTTAAATCTATTTCTTACTTCTGCTGTATCATCATAAAGGATTTCATTTAGGTCATGCCTGAATGGTCTCGCGTTTTTCCCTACTTTCTTTAATTTAAGTCTGAATTTGGTAATACGGAGTTCATGTTCTGAGCCACAGTCAGCTCCTGGTCTTGTTTTTGTTGACTGTATAGAGCTTCTCCATCTTTGGCTCCAAAGAATATAACAATCTGATTTCGGTGTTGACCATCTGGTGCTGGTACATATAGTACCATAAAAAGATATATATATAAAGAAGTACTGTACTATAATAAATTTATAGTACTTTTCACACAGATAATATATAAAAGAAAGACAGAAGAAAAATTAATCTCATGGTAAAATACTTTGAAAATTATAATAGTACTATAGAATAGCCAGCACACAGGGGCTGGCATCAAGTGAACAGGCAAGATGAGTTACCAACTGGAAGAGGGAGGTGGGAGATGGTAGAGCTGAAGGACTATAAGAAACAGGAGATGGAGGGTAAGCTGCAATTCCATTCACTTCTGATTTGAAAACACAGGTTCTGTCTGGTTCCTTGCTGGATTCAATTCTATCTACTCTCTTGAAAGAATGATCCAATAATATCTGGATTGTGGGTCTTTTTTCTCATCATAGGTGACATGGTAGCAAGTAGCAATGGATTGCATTCTAAATGGCTGTTGCAAGTTTCATGAACCATTCTACATTCAGGTTCTATGTCTCAAAAACTAACAGTACCTCCTCAAATAAAGAAAATCTTGCCATTTCCTGCATGGTGAATCTCATTGGTTCATCAGTTACTTCTTCTTCTTCTTCCCTCTCTTTGTCTTTTCTCTTGTAACGTACACAAAAGCACAACCACTTGCAAAGGATCCACGTACTTGATAATATAAGCCAAGCACGTGAAAGGACACTTGAACACATACTAGCATCTTTGTAAGTTTGCAACTTGAAAGTTCATATGTAGGGGACTAATTGTGAATGGTTTCCAATAAGACAATATTTAGGAGCTCAGTTATCCAGGGCTTTAATGACCCTTTGTGTGTGCTGACTTCAGTACTCTATATATCACAATCTCATCTTCAAAGACTTGCTCTAGTCCTCAGCCTTTTACAGAGAATTTTGTAGCTATTAAGTCCTGTAAATATGTTTTATTTTTCTTGCAAAATCTCACTGCCCTTAGAATAAATTCTTCCATCAAAAATTTGCTTTCTCACTTCAGAATGGACATGTGAGTAGCTCAGCAACCCACCTCTCAGTGAAGTGAAAGTGAAAGTGTTAGTCACTCAGTCATGTCCGACTCTCTATGATCCAATGTGCTATAGCCTGCCAGGCTTCTCTGTCCATGGGGATTCTTCAGGCAAGAATAATGCAGTGGGTTGCGAATCCCTTCCCCAGGGGATCTTCCCAACTCAAGGATTGAACCCAGGTCTCCCGCATTGCAGACGGATTCTTTACCCATCTGAGTTACCCCCTCCCTGCTTCTCCCAGTGAAACAACCATTTCCTAAGAGCACATAGAAAATGAAGAAATGTTTAATCAAGAGAATCTACTAAATATGTGCAAGAATAGTAAAAATTTGTTTGGGAGAGAGAGGTAATTTAAGCCATGATCTACTCCTCTACCCACCCCCATACCCAACTCAGTGTGAAGGAAATTCTACTCTAGATGACTTTGACTATGACCAACGACACCCTGTTCTCCCAGCACCTAGTTTAGAGCCACGTTTTGTCTCCAGGAGGCATAGGCAGCCAGAATCTCTCATCTTTCTCCTCAGCAGTATATTGCATCTATTCTAGGTAGGTGGGACTGATCTCAGAAGAAATAGCAGTGAGTGGTGGCTTGAAGCAAGATCTTAGTTCCCTGCCCAGGAATTGAATTGGGAGAAGGCAATGGCACCCCTCTCCAGTACTCTTGCCTGGAAAATCCATGGACGGAGGAGCCTGGTAGGCTGCAGTCCATGGGGTCGCAAAAAGTCAGACACGACTGAGCGACTTCATTTTCGCTTTTCACTTTCATGCATTGGAGAAGGAATTGGCAACCCACTCTAGTGTTCTTGCCTGGAGAATCCCAGGAACGGGGGAATCTGGTGGGCTGCCATCTCTGGGGTCTCACAGAGTCGGACACAACTGAAGAGACTTAGCAGCAGCAGCCTGGATAAAAACCAGGAACCCCAGTCGCTAGTTTTTCAGGGGCTAGAAGCTAGAATGAAAATTTCCTGGCTATTTGTCCTAGTGAAAAATGCATTTCTCAAGGAGGAAAAAAACAAAAACAGAGGCAAAGTTTATTATTAGAGATACAGCACAAGTGGGAAAGCACACACAGAAGCAAGGCAGAGAGACACACCTGGAGAGAAAGGGTGTAAGCATCCCCCCTAATGAAGAGAATCACAGAAAAGAGATGGTTAAGTCATTTATATAGGGCAGTTCTTCTGGGTCTTTGTTGCCGTTGACCAATTATCTGGTTTCTTTTTCCACACTTGCCTTGCCCTACGATCTTCCCTAACATGCATGCACAACATTTTTCCAAGATGAAGTCCAGCTCAGAGGCCTATTGGGAGGGGTCTTGGCATCACCTATTATGGGGTGGTGCCCCTTCTTTCTTCACCTCCAAGGAGCCTAGGATGGGAAATATGTGACCAAACAGAGTTTAGCATCTCTCTGTCCCTGTTGTCCCTATTACTGTTATCTTAAAGTGTCCAGTTATTTATCCTGTCCCTGTTGTTATTTCTATCTCAAAGTACAGACAGGAGGCTGGTCATAAATATCTAGCCTGAAGACTGCTTGCCTCCTGCCTCAGGAAATGCAAACAGCAGACTAGTTGAAAATGCCTTACCTGGAGCCCATCTATCTCCTGCCTCAGAACCAAGAGAATCCAAATTTCCTCACCGACTAAACCCCCATTCATGGGGCAAAAGCTATAACCCAGGTGTAGCCATTTGAGAATACTTGGAATTTATTGTTTACCCCAGCTTGCTTGTATAATACATTAGTAGTTTCATTATGAAAGGATAAACCAAGAAGATCAGGGACTCTCATCACCATGAAATACTCCACCTGTAGAGTAGCAGGTTCATCTGGGAGAAGCAAACCCTTGTTCCAGAGCTTCAGGCCCAATGCAATGACATAGGTATTCTGCCCAAGGACAAGGCGTACTGGAAGAACAGAGATTTCTGTAGCTCTTCCTAAGGAGGTAGACTTTATTTGGAACATCGCTTGCTAAGTTTATGCTTAAGGAATATTTTGGTGGTAAGCAGAGAAGAAAATGTTAGTAGCTCTGAAATAGTGCTGGCAATAAGCAAGATGTAGTAAAACTGGCTCAAAAGTATGCAAAGAGAAGTAGGAAAAGAAACAGCTAAGAAGTCCCCTCCTGAGACTGAGGAAGGCTCAGAGACAGCAACACTCTGTTCATGCAAAATTGCCACTTCAATTGGATTAGATTGTGGGACAATTTATATCCCCAGGGTGTTTTCAAAAACAATAGTACAGTCAGTTAGCAATTTGTGGAGGGTAACAGCTGGGTTTCCATACCAAAAGAGGCAGACCATTTATAAGTTTCACTGGAAGTTCAGAGACAGAACTCTCTTGAGAGAGTTTGGCTAAGACCACACTTATTCCTGTTGGTCAGATGACTGTGCATAAGCCCATCAGAAGTTACAAAGTGTGGGGGAAATAGGCTGCAGCCAAGTTCTTAAACAATAACAGGCCCTTGGGGTGAGGATGAGGACTAGGATGTGGTATCTAGAGAGTGACTACAATTCATTATCGAAAATGTCCAGTTTTCAACAAAAATAAAGAGACATGCAAAGAATAAGGAATTGTGATCCATAGATAGGAAAAACAAAATGCAAGCAATAGAGACTTCCTTTGAAGGTGTCAAATGTAGAACTTAGCAAAGATGTCAAAGCAGCTTTTGCAGCTATATTCAAAGAAATAAAGGAATCTGTGTTTGTGTAATTGAATGAAGGTGATAACAATGTCTTATAAAAAGGAAAATAGCAAGAGCTAGAAATCACAAAGGGAACCAAATGGAAAATCTGCAGTTGAAAAGTACAATATGCTAATCAAAATGGGAAATTCACTAGGAGACTCTAGTAGATTTGAGCTGAAAGAAGAGAGTGTCTACAAATATGAAGATTGAGAATATACATTCTGAAGAACAGAGTGTGAAATGAAATACTTCCTGCCATATCAAGAGGTAAAAAAAAAAGCCACAGCTATCTGCAATTTCTGGCCTCCTAGTGTGAATGTGTGCTAAGTCACTTCAGTCATGTCTGATTCTTCGTGACTCCATGGACTGTAGCCCACCAGGCTCCTCTGTCCATGGGACTTCCCAGGCAAGAATACTAGAGTGGATTGTCATTTCCTACTCCAGGGGATCTTCCCAACCCAGGGATTTAACCTGCATCTCTTATGTCTCCTGCATTGACAGGCAGGTTCTTTACCACTAGTGCCACCTGGGAAGCCCTGATGTGAATGAGGGCTCCCAAAAGCGAACACAAGGGCTGCAATCCAGCGGATGCCACCACTACCCCCAGGGTGCCTGCTAATGAGCTGGGGGTGGGGGATGCAAGAGGCACCTATCCACCTCACCTGCAACCCCTTACAGTGACAGGAAACAGGATTTGGCTCCAGATAGCTGAGATACATATGAAAGGAATGACTTCAGTGAGCCCAGAGGCTTCCATCTTCCCATACACAGAACGCTAAATTCCTTCACTTGATATCTTGTTTTCCTTACTACTTAAGAATCTTCACTGTTTAGACTGCCTGCCTCCTTTGTTGCAAACTTGTGTATAGTCTAACTCCCTTTCCTACCTCCTGAGAATAATCTTCTCCGGGCTACTGTGATGCTGCTCTTCTCAGGTGGTGCTAGTGATAAAGAACCCACCTGTCAATGCAGGAGATTTAAGACATGCAGCTTTGATCCCTAGTTTGGGAGATCCCCTGGAGGAAGTCATGGCAACCTACTCCAGTATTCTTGCCTGGAGAATCCCATGGACAGAGGAGGCTGCTGGGCTACAGTCCAGAGTCGGACTAAAGAGACCTGGCATGCCTGCAGGCACTGAGACGTTGCGTTCTGGGTTCGGAGTCCTTAACATCCCCACCAAATAAAACAACTCTCTATTTACAAGTTTTGACTAATATTTTTTTAGTTGACAAGAGAGAAAACCAAATGAAGAAAAATGAACAGAAACTCAGAGAAATGTGAAAACCACCAGGGGCATCCACATAAGCAAAATAGGGGCACAAAAAGAGAGGAGAAAGGCAAAAAAGTAAAAAATATATTTGGACACATAATGGCTAAAGTTCTCAACTTTTATAAAAATAATCCATCTGAACAACAAAGGAGTTATATGAACATCAAAGAGTTATACACTTAGACCCATTATTGGTAACATATTGAAGGGCAAACAGAAAATTTTGCAAGTAGCCAGATTAGTATCACTCATTTTGTACATGGAAACTCTGATAAGACTAACAGCAGATATCTCATCCTAATTATACTCTTCTTTCCCATATAAAATATGGATAAGTAGTTCTAATAATGAATTATTTATTTGAAAAAATAAGACATTCCACATAAAGGTATACTTCTAGATGACAGAGTTTACAAAGGTGCTTGATAACAACTCCCATAATATTTTTACCTTTACTAGATGACACATATAGTTTTAATATATAAGCCACAAGTCTTAATGTGTAAGTAATTTCAGTCTTGAATACACAAAGAAAATAGAAGATAGTAGCAAACATATTTATAATGCAGAATGCATACAGTGAGTGCTAAGTATTGTACAAATTGGTATAGGCTATATGATTTTACTTACCACACGGCAGACTTTGCACATAAAACTCTCGCATGGTTACCAAGATGCTATTGAAATTAAAATAATAATTTAAAACTTTATAAATTTATATATGTGAAACAATGAGAAAGTAGTACCTCATTAGATTAGAGATTTCAACAAAATTTGGAAGCACAAGTCCCAGCTTGATAATAGACTATATCTAGGAGGTAACTGATCCATCCCATCTAAATTGAAATAGGTACTGTATGTTTTGTAATCCCAACTTAGATACATCATTTTCTGACAGATCCAGGATCCCTGCACAAACGACCACTAATGCAAAGCTCAGTCCATAAGGTCTGTGTGTTCTGTCATATCAGTTTCCATGCGTAGGATTCCTACTCCCTCACTCTAAAGAATAAGTGGACATATAAAATAAGCTACTTATACAACATGGGGAATATAGAAAATATTTTATAACTATAAATTGAGTATACCTTTTAAAACTGTGAATCCCTATGTAGTACACCTGTAACATATGATAATATACTTCAACATACTTCACTAAAAATAAATAAAATAACATAAAAGTGGACATACAAGTTTCAATGTATGTTTGAAGGAAATCATTAATATGAAAAGGCTGAGATAAAAGCACACAAAACTTGTATCAGGGTAGAGATAAAATTGAGAGAGTATAACCGTTTAAAATACATAGCTCAGCAGGGATTTCTAGGGAGGTGAAACTATTCTCCCCAGTACCATTGTAGACACTGGACATCATGCATTTGTCAATACCCATTGAACTGCACGGCACAGAGTGACATCTCTGCCAAAACTCTATCTGAACATGGGATTAAACAACAGGAACTTCAGTGAACACACAAAATAAGGAGTAGTCTTTGCAAAAATACTTAGAAAAAAAGAAAATAAGCAGAATATGAGAGAAAAGGAGAGATTCAAGGATTCCGATGACTCCACATATGAATTTAAAGGGGGAGGAGATAAAAGAAAAAATGCAGAAAAATAATTAAGATAATTTCTAGTAGCTTAAATAACTCATGTGTAGATACAATAATGTATCTGTTGTCATAAGTCTTTCTCAACTGATAAGACTTCAGATCAAAAGGGCTGAATACCAGTGAGGATAAATATTTTCTTAATGATCAACAGTTAGGCATATTGCTATGAAATTTACCACAATAAAATGATGTCCTAAAATTCTTCTAGCATGGTAGAGGAATGTGAAACATTTGACATAAGATATCTGACTGAAGAGGGAATTCATAGGGCCAGGACCCCATCTTAGGCTTGTTCATGTTGATCATGTTCGGCCACCTATCCAATGGACTCTGAACTCTGTGTTTAGTGCCTATGGAAACTACAACAGAAAGATAAGAACCCCTCCAGAGAGGGAAAATTTGAAGATCATATCCTGGTTCAGTTCAGTTCAGTCGCTCAGTCGTGTTCGAGTCTATGCAACCCCATGAATCACCGAACGCCAGGCCTCCCTGTCCATCACCAGCTCCCAGAGGTCACTCAGACTCATGTCTATCGTGTCAGTGATGCCATCCAGCCATCTCATTCTCTGTCGTCCCCTTCTCCTCCTGCCCCCAATACCTCCCAAAATCAGGGTCTTTTCCAATGAGTCAATTTTTCGCATGAGGTGGCCAAAGTACTGGAGTTTCAGCTTTAGCATCATTCTTTCCAAAGAAATCCCAGGGCTGATCTCCTTCAGAATGGACTGGTTGGATCTCCTTGCAGTCCAAGGGACTCTCAAGACTCTTCTCCAACACCATAGTTCAAAAGCATCAATTCTTCGGTGCTCAGCCTTCTTCACAATCCAACTTTCACATCCATACATGACCACTGGAAAAACCATAGCTTAGACTAGATGAACCTTCATTGGCAAAGTAATGTCTCTGCTTTTGAATATGCTCTCTAGGTTGGTAAGCGTCTTTTAATTTCATGGCTGCAGTCACCATCTGCAGTGATTATGGAGCCCCCCAAAATAAACTCTGACACTGTTTCCACTGTTTCCCCATCTATTTCCCATGAAGGGAAGGGACTAGATGTCCTGAACTTCATTTTCTGAATGTTGAGCTTTAAGCCAACTTTTTCACTCTCCTCTTTCACTTTCATCAAGAGGCTTTTTTGCTCCTCTGCACTTTCCACCATGAGGGTAGTGTCATCTGCATATCTGAGGTTATTGATATTTCTCCTGGCAATCTTGATTCCAGCTTGTGTTTCTTCCAGCCCAGCGTTTCTCATGATGTACTTTGCATACAAGTTAAATAAGCAGGGTGACAATATACAGCCTTGACGTACTTCTTTTCCTATTTGGAACCAGTCTGTTGTTCCATGTCCAGTTCTAACTGTTTCTTCCTGACCTGCATACAGATTTCTCAAGAGGCAGGTCAGGTGGTCTGGTATTTCCATCTCTTTTAGAATTTTCCACAGTTTATTGTGATCCACACAGTCAAAGGCTTTGGCATAGTCAATAAAGCAGAAATAGATGTTTTTCTGGAACTCTCTTGCTTTTTGGATAATCCAGCAGATGTTGCTAATTTGATCTCTGGTTCCTCTGCCTTTTCTAAAACCAGCTTGAACATCTGGAAGTTCACGGTTCACGTATTGCTGAAGCCTGGCTTGGAGAATTTTAAGCATTACTTTACTAGCGTGTGAGATGAGTGCAATTGTGCGGTAGTTTGAACAATCCTTGGCATTGCCTTTCTTTGGGATTGGAATGAAAACTGAGCTTTTCAAGTTCTGTGGCCACTGCTGAGTTTCCCAAATTTGTTGGCATATTGAGTGCAGCACTTTCACAGCATCATCTTTCAGGATTTGAAATAGCTCAACTGGAATTCCATCACCTCCACTAGCTTTGTTCATAGTGATGCTTTCTAAGGCCCACTTGACTTCACCTTCCAGGATGTCTGGCTCTAGGTGAGTGACCACTCCATCATGATTATCTGGGTCGTAAAGATCTTTTTTTTGTACAGTCCTTCTATGTATTCTTGCCACCTCTTCTTAATACCTTCTGCTTCTGTTAGGTCAATACCATTTGTGTCCTTTATCGAGGCCATCTTTGCATGAAATGTTCCCTTGGTATTTCAAATTTTCTTGAAGAGATCTCTAGCCTTTCCCTTTCTGTTGTTTTCCTTTATTTCTTTGCATTGATCATTGAGGAAGGCTTTCTTATCTCTTCTTGCTATTCCTTGGAACTCTGTATTCAGATGCTTATATCTTTCCTTTTCTCTTTTGCTTTTCACTTCTCTTCTTTTCACAGGTATTTGTAAGGCCTCCCCAGACAGCCATTTTCCTTTCTGCATTTCTTTTCAATGGGGATGGTCTTGATCCCTGTCTCCTGTACAATGTCATGAATCTCAGTCCATAGTTCATCAGGCACTCTATCTATCAGATCTAGGCCCTTAAATCTATTTCTCACTTCCACTATGTAGTCATAACGATTTGATTTAGGAGATACCTGAATGGTCTAGTGGTTTTCCCTATTTTGTTCAATTTAAGTCTGAATTTGGCAATAAGGAGTTCATGATCTGAGCCACAGTCAGCTCCTGGCCTTGTTTTTGTTGACTGTATAGAGCTTCTCCATCTTTGGCGGCAAAGAATATAATCAATCTGATTTTGATATTGACCATCTGGTGATGTCCATGTGTAGAGTCTTCTCTTGTGTTGTTGGAAGAGGGTGTTTGCTATGACCAGTCCATTTTCTTGGCAAAACTCTATCAGTCTTTGCCCTGCTTCATTCCATATTCCAAGGCCAAATTTGCGTGTTACTCCAGGTGTTTCTTGACTCCCTACTTCTGCATTCCAGTCCCCTATAATGAAAAGGACATCTTTTTTAGGTGTTAGTTCTAAAAAGTCTTGTAGGTCTTCATAGAACCATTCAACTTCAGCTTCTTCAGTGTTACTGGTTGGGGCATGGACTTGGATTACTGTGATATTGAATGGTTTGCCTTGGAAACGAATAGAGTTCATTCTGTCATTTTTGAGATTGCATCCAAGTACTACATTTTGGACTGTTTTGTTGACCATGATGGCTACTCCATTTCTTCTAAGGGATTCCTGCCCGCAGTAGTAGATGTAATGGTCATCTGAGTTAATTCACCTGTTCCAGTCCATTTTAGTTTGCTGATTCCTAGAATGTCGAAGTTCACTCTGCCATCTCTTGTTTGACCACTTCCAATTTGCCTTGATTCATGGAACTGACATTCCAGGTTCCTATGCAATATTGCTCTTTACAGCATCGGACCTTGCTTCTATTACCACTCACATCCACAGCTGGGTATTGTTTTTGCTTTGGCTCCATCCCTTCATTTTTTTCTGGAGTTATTTATCCACTGATATCCAGTAGCATATTGGGCACCTACTGACTTGGGGAGTTCCTCTTTCAGTATCCTATTCTTTTGCCATGAACAGTATCAACAATATGAAAAGGTATCCTGGTTACTCATCACCTAAGAGGAAACATACACTAATCCCCCCCACCTCCAGATAGCTCATAAAATTTTTTGTACCTATCAGAATGTAAACTCAGGCTTATTGATTATTGGGCAATTGTTTAACTGTTTGAGCACATAACATATGAATGTTAGGGTTATTGGGATTGTATTTACCCTTCCTTTGTTTTGTAAGTCTTTAGGAATTTGGAGTCGTGGGTTCAGACAGGTACACATGGGGTATAAAAGATTTTCACAAATGCTGGTCGAGGTTCTTGGCTGAGGAAACTCTGCCTTGGGCCCACCAGTGTAATAAACTGCACTTCACTATCTGCATTGTCCTTCTGAGTGAGTTTGTTTCCCAGAATGCATGGCTACAACATGATGAATGGACTTCTGCAGTGTCTCAGTGGTAAAGAATACACCCACAATGAGGGAGAGGTAGGTTTAATCCCTGGATGGGGAAGACATCCTGGAGGAGGGCATGGCAACCCACTCAAGTATTCTTGCCTGGAGAACCCCTTGACAGAGGAGCCTGGTGGGTTACAATACATAGGATTGAAAGAGTAGGACACAACTGAAGTGACTTAGCACACATGCCCTCACATCGAATGAATAACATTGGCAGCTGAATTTAGCAAGAAAATCCTTAAGAGATAGCTAGAGTTTCTGAGTGAAAAACAAAGGTATTATAATAATAACATTTAGAATTATTGAAAAGTTTCTGTTCCCATTGCCCACAAACCACCAGCAATAAAGGGCCTACAAAAGTCTGAGGAAAAAAATTTGAAAATAAACTTGAGCATAAGCTTCCTAAAATATGTATTCAAGATGTGGCAATTACAAAGATATATCTGTTCATGCACACTTTCTTAGGGGGATACTTGAAGATGTATCTAACCAAAGTAAATGTCACAAAGTGAAATATGTAAATTATAATCACAGATTTTAGTGAGAAAATCTCAGGTAGCCAGTGTCAATAATCCTGGCTATTATCTTATTTGGTCTGAAGTAGGATACAAATTGAAAGACTTGTATGAAACATGTTTGTCAGGATAAAAATGGAATGATTTCAGTAAAATAGATGACATAACTAATGTTGCCAGATATCCATGATGTAGTGAATTTAAAAAAGAAAAAAAATAATATGTAGATTGTGCTAGGGTGTGAGCTAGAGACAATTGCTCAGTCCTGTCCAACTCTGCAAACACACAGGCCGGAGCCTGCCAGGATCCTCTGTCCATGAAATTCCCCAGGCAGGAATACCAGAGTGGATTGTGATCCCTTTCTCCAAGGGATCTTCCCAAACCAGGGTTTGAAACTGGGTCTCCCACATTGCAGGGAGCTTCTTTACCATCTGAGCCACCGAGGAATTTGGGGCAGTGCCAGGCTGGATGACTCACAAGCTGGAATCAAGATTGCCAGAAGAAATATTAACAGCCTCAGATATGCATATAATACCACTTTAGTGACAGAAAATGAAGTGGAATTAAAGAGCCACTTGATGAGGGCAAAAGAGAAGAGTGAAAAAGCTGGCTTAAAACTAAACATTCAAAAAATGAAGATCCTATCACTTCATGGCAAATAGATGGGGAAAAAGTGGAAAAGGTGACAGATTTTATTTTCTTATGCCCTAAATCACTGTGGAGAGTAACTGCACCCACGAGATTAAAAGATGCTTGCTCCTTGGAAGGAAGGCTATGACAAACCTGGACAGCATATTAAAAAGCAAAGACATCTCTTTGCTGCCAAGTGTTCACATAGTCAAAGCTATGGTTTCTCCAGTACTCATGTATGGATATGAAAGTTGGATCATAAAGAAGGCTGAGCACCAAAGAATCAATGCTTTTGAGCTGTGGTGCTGGAGAAGACTCTTGAGAGTCCCTTGGACAGTGAGGAGATCAAATCAGTCAATCCTAAAGGAAATCAGTCCTAAATATTCACTGGAAGAACTGATGCTGAACTTGAAGCTCCAATACTTTGGGCCACCTGAATCAAAGAACCAACTCATTGGGAAAAACCCTGATGCTGGGAAAGATTGAGGGCAAAAGGAGAAGGGGGCAACAGAGAATGAGATAGTTGGATGGCATCTTCAACTCAATGAATATGGTCTGAGCAAACTCTAGGAGAAAATGAAGGGCAGGAAAGTCTGGTATAATGCAATGCATGGGGTTGTAAAGAGTCGGACATGATTTAG
This sequence comes from Capricornis sumatraensis, assembly GCF_032405125.1. Lineage (NCBI taxonomy): Eukaryota > Metazoa > Chordata > Mammalia > Artiodactyla > Bovidae > Capricornis > Capricornis sumatraensis. Next base: position 119,369,204 of record NC_091071.1, on the reverse strand, counting down.
GAACTGAACAACAACAACAATAAAGAGAAGCAAAGCTGAAAAAAATAACTCCGGTGGAAACTAACAAAAAAGCTAAGAAAGACACAAGAAACTTGTTTCTCAAATAAAGCAAACCAAGCTGTGCCATATTTTCAGTGGAGGGAAAAGGCAGTCCAAATATTCTGATTGTCATAGGAGTTGTGCACTGGATTTCTAAAAAAGAAAGTGCAATCCTAGGAATATATTTAGCTTTATCATACACATTATTTCTAAAAACACTAACAATAAATCATCATATAGTGATTTTCATGTTACAAACCAAATATTTTAAAAGTGAAGAAAATTTAATTATGATTAATTTTTTTATGAAACTAAATATTTAAGTATTTAAGTAAGTAATGTCATCCTTAAAATAAAAAAATGCAGATGACAAAGTCAAGAGGTAGAAGCAGCGAATAAGAGGGATTTAGATAGGTTAGAATGTGAATATATCAATTTATAAAGGAAGAGGTTAAGAGATATAAAACTAGTAGAATAAGAAATACACAATTATATTACATGTGGGTAATCTACATGGTGGTGTATGTATATTGTATAATGAAGCCATAAGAAGAAGAAAGTGTGGAGATACAGCGACAAATTTGGAAACTAAGGAAAGGTGATGAGGACATTTAAGCAAATTTCATAAGAAAATCCACATATAATTGCTAAATTCATGAATAAACCACTAAAGGCATAAAAATATTATTTGCAGCTAATTAAAAGTGTCTACCTCCACTGCCTATGAACTCCCAAAAGCTGAATGCCAGGCTCTGCTAGGAGACCTTGCTAAGGCTATTCGAATACATCCTTCCTTTTAATAGCAAAGGAAAACCATTAGCAAGTTTATCTTCTAAAGGGAGGAGAGCCCTCAACACCCTGAGGAGCAATGGAAGAAATATCCTTAACCCTAACAGGTAAGAGGAAATAGAGGAAATTGGCCCCCATTATGTTTATGTTCTGGAACCAATACAAATGCTTCCCAAATGTAGTTCTTGTCCTTTGCTAGTGCAGAAATGTCATGTTGCCTGTCTTGGAGGAAAAAAATGCAGAATAAGGCTTTAGAACCCTGCTCTGTAGCATTTAAAACCTTGCACAGCAAATTGACAGAATGATTGGATGTTTGTTGACTGCAATAATTGTTTGTAATTTTTATGTCTTTAGTTTCATTTTTCTATTTCAACATGGCATAATATATATAATAGTGTTAGTCCATCTCATCCTTCACCCGAGACAGCTAGAAAACCCTGCTCTATAGCATTTAGTCACCATCCGTCTGTGGTTTATTTCAGGTTCAAATGACTAGTGCCTAGCATAATTGCTGCCATGTAATTGTCACTCGAGTAATATTTCTGAGTGAATGAATGAAGGAAGAAATGCTTGAAACACAATAAAATTAGTTATCATTTATTCAGTGTTCCAAAATAAAAACTGGCCACCTCTGGGGAGCAGATCTGGGATATCAGACAGATGAGGGAAGGGGGATTCCTTTGACTGAAGTCTTTTACATAGGTTCATTTTACCTAAAATGTGTTCAGAATTAAGGCTTTTAACTGGAGAAGAGGACTCTCCTTAGAGAGATGAAAAAGAGTGTGAGCAGGCTCCATAGGAGTAAGAAAACTTGCATCAGAGGGAAGGGAGTGATTTCTGACTTTGACTTTGTTTTTAGGGAAGATTATGGTGAATGCACGTAAAGAAATGGTAATTGCAATAGTTTAGACATCACCATAAAAAATTAACTGAAAAAAGACAGAAAAATCATAACTCATATTTTAGATATGTTTTGTTCTCTTTCCATACAGACAATAGAAGTTAGCATTCAGTAAAATGTCAGGATTGTGTGTGTATATCTTTTGTTCTAGATGTAGTATTATAAAATAGTTTAACTCTGGGAAAAGCAAGATAATTCAGTCATATCTATGAGCATATCAAAGGCAGGCACCATGACTTTTTTCTTTCATTACATTTGATGATGATTAACATTTCAAAAATCAGAATTTTCTTCAAAGCACAGTTATGAACAAATCCAGGAAAGAAGAAAATAGCCATCTTCCTTCCTCTCTCTGTTAACATGAAGTTGTCCAACATCAGCTGCAATGATTTTGTATTTTTAAACACAGAAGCTTTCCCCTTCGCTAAAAAAGATTTCTCCTTCTCTAAAAAGAAAATGTGATCATTGGTTTGGGAAGATCCCCTGGAGAAGGGAATGGCTACCCACACCAGTATTCTTCCCTGGAAATTTCCATAGACAAGAGCCTGGCAGGCTACAGTCCATGCAGTCACAAAGAGTCAGACATGACTGAAAGACGTTACAACATGACACAACAAAGAATGTGGAAGCAGGTTGCTTAAGAGGCACCTTATTTGATCTGAATCTTCCACAAGAAGGACTGAATGAAATAGTAAAGAATGTTCATTTTTTTGTCTTCTCTTGTTGCTAGTCTCACAGTTTGGGTAGAAATGTAGAAAATACCTACTATGTGTAGGACTCTGTGGAACTCACTCAAATGAAGGGAAAGAACAATGAAAGTGCCTGTTTTGAACCTATTTTCAACCATTACTAACAAGATGGGAATCATTAGAAGCAGCTTTAACCACCATACGAGTAGGGGAAAAAAGCCACTTATCTTGCAGTGAGAGATGAACGCCATTGTAAATAGAGCTTAGAAACTGTGAATTAGAAGATGCTGAACTTGGAACTCTTCATGCTCATACAAACTGGAAAATGGTCATTTTATTCTCATCCACTTTTTATGACACTCAAGAAAAAATTGCTTCCATGTGCGGAATTATTGTATTCTAAATATATGCAACATGAAAAATGTGAATTCTTCAGGGAAATTTTCCCTTAGGCCTTCAATCTGATTTTGAAATGGATTAAGTAAATGGCTGTATTTCATTATTGAAACCCCCCTAGGAAGGTATTTTGACTTGCCTAGTAAATTGTGAATGTCATGTTGATTTTCTTTTTATTACTGCATTAGAGGATGGTATTGACTCCTTGTGAAAATCAGGCATGTGGAGAAATAAATGTCTGTCCTTAATCTTCTCTCTTCTCAGTGTTAAGAAATAAGGAAGAACTGATATATTCATACTGTGCTTGTAGCTATGGCTACTTACCCTAACTCCTGACATTTCAAAATACTGATACATCATACAGCTAGAAAATAACCTAAAAGCTTAGTAATTTCAACTGAACTTCACAAACTGTCTATATGTCCTTTACTATGATCAACCGTTCTTATCATTCACATATTACATTGTACAAAAAGATTTCATATATCATTGGAAGACTGAAGAAGTCAAGCAGGTTGCCCAAAACCATTCAGTCAATAAAAAATGGACTTTGGAACCTGCCTTCTGTCCCCAAACCACAGCTTCTTCACAAGAGAAATCAGGATATATCCCTGAAAGTTAAGCCTTCCTGCAAATGTCACTCTTAAAAAATTATGCTTTCATATTGCAGAGTTAGTTTGCTGTGGTTGCTTTCTCTTGCTGCAGTGAGTTTTCAAGTTTCTGTGTTGGCAGTGTTTCTGTCATTTGCATTTTTAAAGGATTAGCTGGTACTGCACCCTTAGTCATAAGGAGTACAGTATTTTAAACTTCAGAGTATCTTTCAAACACCTCTTCTTTCCCCAAGATCTCCACCTGAACTTCAAGTCAATACCTCTTTCCCAACTACTTACAGATTCAGTTCAATTCCAGTTCCTCATGTGGTTTGAGTGGGCTGAGTCAGGGAGATAGCAACGATTTCAGCTCTATCTTCCAGATGAGCAAGAATTCACACTTGATTTATCTTTTGGATATCCTGTCAAAGTCTGAGACACCAGCACCTTTATATCTCAGCATATGAAACATAATCAAGAGTATACATCTTTTTCTCTAAGATCATTGTCAGTAGTTCTCAGAGAGTTGCACCTAGAGTAGCAGAATTACCTAGAAACTTGTTAGAAATACAAATTCTTGTGTCTGTTCCCAGACTTCAGACACTCTAGAGGTGGGGCCAGGGGAGCTATTTTTACAAAGACCCAGGTGATTTTGATGCATAAAGAGTTTGGTAATCAATTTCCTCTTTTATTCTGTATTGGCCCAATTTATGGGACTGGTTTGAATTTTAATCCCACTATGAAACAACCGTGGTAAATGTATAAACAAAATCTTTGATCCGCATAAATACAATTTTAGAGTCCCTCAAATATTGCTCTAGTGTGGCTTGCATGTCAGAATGAGTTCTGAAAAGTCAGATTCAAACTATACATATATATGCACTACTACACAAGCCTACACTAACCACAGGCTTAGATTTACAGTCTTTTTGTTGATGATGGCCAGTATATAATTTTACTCTGAAAAGAAGTCATTACTTTTTTTTTTTTTTTTTTAACTGAACCATGGAAAACAATCTAAGTGTTTTGGCACTAAGAATGTTCAATATAGGTAAATTTAATTCTAAAATTTTCTCTGCTGCTGTTCATGGACTTCTATTACCTTGGCAGAATCATAACTTGTAAAAATGACCTTGTCCTAATTATCAAATACCTAAAATATTTGCAATTTAAGAATTATCTGCTGCCTGTTTGTTAGAATAAAACTATACAAGCACAAATAGAGATGGGTTTCTTTGGTGGCTCAGACAGTAAGGACTCTTCCTGCTATGGGGGAGACCCAGGTTTTATTCCTGGGTTGGGAAGATCTTCTGGAGAAGGACAGGACTACCAAATCCAATATTCTTTCCTGGAGAATTCCATGGACAGAAGAGCCTGAAGGTCTACATTCCATAGGGTCACAAAGAGTCAAACACGATTGAGCATCTAACACTTATAATAGATACACAAATGGAGATAGGTTAGCCAAAGAGGAATCTAATATTTGGCCATACGATTGGATATAAGACAAAGGATAAGATTCATTCATTCATTCTGCAAATTAGGAAATATAAGCTTGAAATTGAAATGATAAGAAACATTATTTGGGTCACATTTGAGGAAGACCTAAAATCGTTTCTTCACCATTATGTTGAGAAATAAGAGAACATGCCAGGGCAAATTAGATGTTATCTAGTTATGCCCCTTATTTTACAAAAAAGGGAACAGAGACCAAGAAAGGGGGATAAATTGCTCTCTTGATTATATAGCAGGAGAGCAGTAAATTTTTCAGTTTCTTAAGAAAGACACTTTTGAGATGCATGTGCATCTCAAAGGTACAAAAAAAAAAGGGGGGCGGGATTTGCAATTGCACTTTTAGTAAACACTCTAAAACAGGAAGGTATGGGGGTTATCATCATCATGCATGTATGCTAAGTCACTTCAGTCGTGTCTGACTCTTTGCAACCCTATGGACTGTAGCTTGCTGGGCTCCTCTGTCCATGGGGTTCTCCAGGCAAGAGTACTTGAGTGGGTTGCCATTTCCTCCTCCAGAGTATCTTACCAGGCATTGAACCAATATTTCTTATGTCTCTTGCATTGGCAAGAGGTGGGTTCCTTACCACTAGAGCCAACTGGGAAGCCTTCATCAATTGCTCATTTCAGTTCAGTTCAGTTCAGTTGCCCAGTCGTGTCTGACTCTTTGTGACCCCATGAATTGCAGAACGCCAGGCCTCCCTGTTCATAACCAACTCCCAGAGTTTACTAAAACTTCTGCCTATTGAGTCGGTGATACCATCCAGCCATCTTATCCTCTGTCGTCCCCTTCTCCTCCTGCCCCCAATCCCTCTCAGCATCAGGGTCTTTTCCAATGACTCAACTCTTCCCATCAGGTGGCCAAAGTATTGGAGTTTCAGCTTCAACATCAGTCCTTCCAATGAACACCCAGGACTGATCTTCTTTAGGATGGACTAGTTGGATCTCCTTGCAGTCCAAGGGATTCTCAAGAGGCTTCTCCAACACCACAGTTCAAAAGCATCAATTCTTCGATGGTCAGCTTTCTTCACAGTCCAACTCTCACATCCATACATGACCACTGTAAAAACCATAGCCTTAACTAGATGGACCTTTGTTGGCAAAGTAATGTTTCTGCTTTTTTTTTTTTACTTAATTTCCTTTTTTTTAAATATAAATTCATTTATTTTAATTGGAGGCTAATTACTTTACAATATTGAATTGGTTTTGCCATACATCAACATGAATCTGCCATGGGTGTACACATATTCCCCATCCTGAACCCCCCTCCCACCTCCCTTCCCATACCATCCCTCTGGGTCAAAGAATAAATTCTCTGGATCCTTAGAACTTCTTCAGGCAGGTGTTTTGTAGTAAGTCATCCTAGGGACATTGCCTTATGTTGCTAGAAGCCTTACTAGAGTTTGGACATCTCTTAGTGCAGATGTTTGGACAGAATCATTATGTGTCAGGGCTTCCCAGATGGTGTTAGTGATTAAAAAAAAAAAAACAAAAAACTACCTGCCAATATAGGAGACATAAGAAACATAGGTTCAATCCCTGAGCACAAATTTTCAATCCCTGAGAATATCCCCTGGAGGAGGAAATTGGGTATCCAGTATTCTTGCCTGGAGAATCCTATGGACAAAGGAACCTGGCAGGCTACAGTCCAAAAGTTCAGACATGATTGAAGTGACTTACTACACATGCACTCTCCCGTTATGTGCCAAAAGTTGGCCAATTCTCAGCCTCAAACAGGAAATAACCTAATCATTCAGCAACAGGGTAACAGATACATAAACTCCTCAGCAATAAAAAGGAATTAAGTTGCAATACTCATGACAACATACAGGTGCATGTTCAGTTGTTCAGCCTTGACTGACTCTTTGCAACACCATGGACTGGAGTCCACCGGGATCTTCTGTCCATGAAAGCTTTCAGACAAGAATATTGGAGTGGGTTGCCCATTTCCTACTCCAGGGGATCTTCCCCACCCTGCGACCGAACCCAAGTCTCTTGGCATTCCTGCATTTTAGGTGAATTCTTTACTAACTGAGTCACCTGAGAATATTGAGGATATGACTAAACTTCAAAGTCATAATACTCTGTCTACAAAGTAGGCTGAACACCAGAGTACATCCTGTGTGTTTCCATTCACATGAACAGGTGAAATAAAAAAGAAAGAAAGAAAAGAAAAAGCAGTGATGGGAAAAAAAGGAAATAAAAAAAATAGTTTCTCTAAAGACAAAAGGGAGATTTCTTTGTGGTGTTTCTCCTGGTCTTCCATTTGTAACACTTCTCACATCGATCTATAATTATCATTAACTAACTTTCCCTCTGAGCTCTTTGTGTTTTACTTACCTCCAACCTCTACGAATTTTTTCAAGCCTTGGTGCAGGGTTGTGGACAAATTAATTTTCATGGGACCAAACTAGAACCTTGGTGTCACTGAGTTTGATGCTAGCATCTCCAGGGAAGAGTTCCCAGTTTTGTCTTCTTTCTTCTCTTAACAGCTAGCAAAGAGGGCTTGAGGTATAGCTGTACTTGGATATCAAGTTTACTATCCATTTGAAATTATCTGAAAGGCCATATCCATGTAACAGTATAAAATTTCTAGCCAGATGAAAAAGAAAATAACACAAAATACCCTTCATTTAATTATAGTAATAAATGGACAAAGTATAAATTTCAGGGCTGGAAACTGCTGAAAACTTGATAATCCCCTAGAAGTTCTCCTGCCTAACCACATAACCTTGGAAAGAAGACTCATATTTTTTAAATAAAAGATCTTTGTATAAAAGATTAAAAAAATAAAAGGGATGCCAGTCTATTTCAGTGATGCACCAATGCATGTAACAAAGTCTTTGATAGCCATAGAAAAACGCTATTAAAAATAGAAAAGTGTCTCTTAAAAACAACTCCAAAAAGTTTTCACAGGATGATATCTGTTAGGTGCTATCACAATGAGGAAATGAGAGAGGAAAAAGATGGTACTGCTTTACGTTTTCAGTTGCAATTTATTTAGAGACGAATGCTGATTTGTCATCTTCTTTCAAGAGATGTAAAAATGTGAATGCTCATTAGGTAAGAAGATATATAGCGAGGCCAGAGATAACTAAAGAACCTAAGATGAGAAAATATGACAGGACACTACACGTTTGAATGGGACTATAAAACACACCATGTGTTTCATAATTTTAACAGTCTGGCCAAGGCAAAGGTTTCCAGGCCATTGGTTAGGCACTTTACTCCTTTCCTTTTTTATACCTGTCTAAAGATTCAGATCGAGAACACACACATATTAAATATTGGGACACAGTAAAAATGATTTGAAAAATAGTGTAACTAATGAAAAACCATAAATGTACTCTTGTTTGTAAAAGTGAATCCAACCTCATTCACTTTACCATTACATTTTGGTGGTATTTATTTTCAGTTTTCTTTTTCCTTTCTCTCTAAATGCTATTTCTAAAAATGCTAAGTAAGCAAATACCAAAATGCATGGTATATCAATACAATCTCTGCCTTTCCTTTGAATAAATACTTTGAGTTTATTCTCTCCCCAAGTCGATAACACATGAATAAATGTATCATATGAGTAAATAATTTTAAACTCTAAGTTCCAAATCATGAAAATTATCAGCTCCAGTTTTTTATCCAACCCAGGTCTCACTTGCTGGGTTGGACCATGCCATCTGATGATTGACAGGCAGATACAGAACACAGTCATTGGCACCCTCCTTCTACTAGTGTATAGCATTGGGCTGGATCTTTTGAAATGGATGGGTAAAGCTCTTAATCTTATATATCTTTCAATGCTTTGTCTTGACTGGAATTCAAGAAGCCTGCAGAACTTCTTAGGAGAGAATATAAATGTTCCTGAAGTGTTTCAAAAACATCAATTCAAAAGGTCTAAATCAGCAACAACAATGACAACAAAAAATGTGTCACTTTCTGTTGGAGGGAGAAAGCCAGATTAATAAATAAAAAAGCATATTTTCCCACATGGTCCACTGACTAATTACACAGGCAGGAGCCCCTGAAAAGAAAGGAATCAGAAGGAAACCCTAACAACCAGTAGAATGGGAGGAAAAGAATGATAGTTTCACATCTGTGACTCCTCTGATCGATAAAAATATAGCAGATATTTAAAGCAATGTAACCTACCATAAAATATAATGCAATTTGGTAGTCAATAGTATTTTAGCACTCTAGTTATTATGTACAGCATTTTATTGGTTAAAACCATTGATAATTATCATTAATAGAAGACCTAATTATTCAGACCTGCATTTAATAAGCAGACAAAAAGTCATGATATGATATAAATTGTATCCATCAAAGCACTGTATAAAGTTGATATCCCTAGGTAATGTGTGTGTGTGTGTGTGTGTGTGTGTGTGTGTGTGTGTGTGTGAATAAGAACTACTGAGAATAACTGAAAATGGTTATAAGGATGACCTGAAGTCTGAACAGAGTGCTGGCGCTTCCTTAACTGCACCCTCCCAAACCTCCCAGATTCTAGGCTTCACTCTTTTCTAGTTCTTTTGCTTTTACAGACTGTCCATGCTTTACACAGCATTGACTGTGTGAATTCCAGTTGCCACAGTTTAGTTAAACATTGGTACCCAACTACACCACCCAAGTTCTAGTTACCTGGTGCTTTGACAGTGAGTCATTAAATAACGTGCGAACTTTGCAGCTAACTCTTCCATTCACAGATTACATATGCACATGGCAATCAATGACCAATCACATTCTATCTTTTAAATTTTTTATCTTATTTTTATTGCTTATTTTATTGTATTTTTTGGCCATGCTGAGCACCATGGGGGATCTTATTTCCCCTACCAAGGATTGAACCTGTGCTTCTTGCAGTGGAAGCACAGAGTCTTAACCCTTGGATCACCAGGGAAGTTTCCATATAGCATCTTTTACAGTCTATGTTGACTGGTCACTGCACATTTGCTCTTCAGTTCATGCATGAATTGGAAAGGATGCCACTGTGTGACCTCTTTGTCACTCAGTTATAACCTTGTGTGGCATTTTACAAAAATAGATAATTAAAAGAGAAAGTTGACCAGAAAGATGAAAAACACAGCCAAAAAGAAAACAAAATGTGATAGTACTAGAAATGAAATGCAAATCAAAATTTATTTTAGAAGAAATAGCTGACCACAGAAATGTTGACATGATTGCAATTTGTGAGACTGAACAGATTTCAGCTAAAAGACTTCAGTAAGAGTGTGTTTCTCTCACAAATGAAAAAAGTGGTTGTGAAGAAAAAAATGAAGATGTTTCTTAGGAAGTTTCGATGCCAAAACCTCCATATTGAAAGCACTCGCAGACTTATTTCACAAAATTAAGAACAAACAATGAAATGCTGGCAAGTTAAACAAACATAGAAAACATATAGCTCTTTACAAAGGCATAGAAAAGATTCTTATTCTATATTCTAAACTATATAAATAGAAGAAGGGAAGTACTTTTTGTAAATAAATGAAACATTTTGATTCTCAGTCTTTCTAATATTTTAATGTGCTAAATAAATATTAGCTTTACTATTTAAAAAAATACTATTTATATTATACAACTTATACAATTTTATAAGTTTAAAGGTTTTGATGAAGTATTTTTAGAAAGTCACAAAACAATCATAAATTTCCTCCTTGAATATTACAATCACTTTGTCAACTTGTGTGGTAATTTGTATGGTCTTTCATGCAGATGGCCTCTTATGTTGCTGCTGTTTTTGGTCAGTTGCTAAGTTGTGTCTTACAATTTGCGGGCTCCCTATACTTAGGGTTTACACGGACGCATGTGCAGTTTATTTTCATCTTGTCTGCCAAGAAAATGGCTACTTGTCCTTCCATATCCATCCCCAAAATCACCTAAAGAAAGGTTTCTTTCACTTTCAGATAGTGTTATATTCTTTCTGAATTATAATCTTTTGACATAATTTCCAGGCCCCAATTAGAGTGTTTTTAGAAGTGTTTCCTCTCAAAGCTATGAATTTCATAAATATTTATCTGTGTATACATTAACACAGAGCAACTTATCTAGAATAATATATCCCTGTGTAATGTTTATATAAACGAATGAATCTGCTATTTTCTTTTGGTGGCACATTAGAAGTCACTGATATGATAATCACAGTTTTGTCTGTTCATAATTAACACCAGCTGCCCTCAACGTGTCCCTGTGACATTTTCTTTAGGCCCAAGTGTTAGTCACTCAATCGTGTCTGACTTTTGGAGACCCCAAGGACTTTAGCCTACCAGGCTCCTCTGTTCATGGGATTTCCAGGCAAAACTACTGGGGTGGGTTGCCATTTCCTTCTCCAGGAGATCTTCCTAACCCAGGGATCAAACCCAGGTCTCCTGAATTGTGGGTAGGCTCTTTACATTTCTGAGCCACCAGGGAAGCCCCTGGTGGTATTTTTTTCTGGCCCAAAGTTGCATTAAATACATAGAAAATTTGGAATTTAGAAACTAGCCTAACACATTACTGCTTCTGAATGACACTATATTAACTCTTGTTTCTGCCAATTTGATAACTTTGGAGAGAACAATTTTGATGGGGTTGTATGGCTGCAAGCCTACTTATATCATATGAAAGGACTCTAAGAAGGGAACTTCCTGCTTACATATTGTAGATAAAACACACTTAACAATTTCAGTCTCTCAAAGCACCATTAATTGCAGTAAATGTTTTTTTCTTAAAGACATAATCACATGAAGACAAAAAGAGATGAAGGAGAAACCAAAGTTCTGGAACAGAAATTTGTTGAAAAGCAAAGGACCATATGGTAATAGTTATAACATAAGATGTGTGATTATATAAAAAGCACATGCAAAGATATTCAAAGCCACTAATTATAAGGAAAATGCATGTCAAAAATCGATGAGATACCATACCACACTCATTAGGATGACTATTACAAAACTAAATAAATTGTTTTAAAAAAGGAATACTTGTTAACAAGGATGAAGAGAAATTGGAACTCTTGTGCATTATTAGTAAGGATATCAAATGATGCAGCCACTGTGGAAAATGGGTGTCATTTTTCAAAAACATAAACACTAAATTACTCTATGATCCAGCAACTCCACTTCTGAATATTCAGTTCAGTGCAGTTCAGTCGCTCAGTCGTGTTCTACTCTTTGCAACCTCATGAACCACAGCACACCAGGCCTCACTGTCCATTACCAACTCCTGGAGTACACCCAAACCCATGTCCATTGAGTCAATGATGCCATCAAACCATCTCATCCTCTGTCATCCCCATCTCCTCCTGCCCTCAATCTTTCCCAACATCAGGGTCTTTCCAATGAGTCAGCTCTTTGCATCAGGTGGCCAAAGGATTGGAGTTTCAGCTTCAACATCATTCCTTCCAAAGAACACCAGGGCTGATCTCCTTCAGAATGGACTGGTTGGATCTCCTTGCAGCCCAAGGGACTCTCAAGAATCTTCTCCAACACCACAGTTCAAAAGCATCAATTCCTTGGTGGTCAGCTTTCTTTATAGTCCAACTCTCACATCCATGCATGAGTACTGGTAAAATCATAGCCTTAACTAGACAGACCTTTGTTGGCAAAGTAATCTCTGCTTTTCAATATACTTTCTAGGTTGGTCATAACTTTCCTTCCAAGGAGTAAGTGTCTTTTAATTTCATGGCTGCAATCACCAGCTGCAGTGATTTTGGAGCCCAGAAAAATAAACTCTGACACTGTTTCCACTGTTTCCCCAACTATTTGTCATGAAGTGATGGGACCAGATGCCGTGATCATAGTTTTCTGAATGTTGAGCTTTAAGCCAACTTTTTCACTCTCCTCTTTCACTTTCATCAAGAGGCTCTTTAGTTCTTCTTCACTTTCTGCCTTAAGGGTGGTGTCACCTACATATCTGAGGTTATTGATATTTCTACTGGCAATCTTGATTCTAGCTTGTGCTTCCTCCAGCCCAGTGTTTCTCATGATGTACTCTGCATATAAGTTAAATAAGCAGGGTGACAATATACAGCCTTGATGTATTCCTTTTCCTATTTGGAACCAGTCTGTTGTTCCATGTCCAGTTCTAAGTGTTGCTTCCTGATCTGCATACAGGCTTCTCAAGAGGTAGGTCAGGTGGTCTGGTATTCCCATCTCTTTCAGAATTTTTCACAGTTTATTCTGATCCACACAGTCAAAGGCTTTGGCATAGTCAATAAAGCAGATATAGATGTTTTTTCTGGAACTCTCTTGCTTTTTCTGTAATCCAGTGGATGTTGGCAGTTTAATCTCTGGTTCCTCTGCCTTTTCATTTCTGGATATATACCTCCCCAAATTAAAAAAAAAAAAAAAGACCCAATGGATATTTATATAGCCTTATTGATAGTACCATTATTTATGAATACTAAATTTATAGGGTGTCTCAGCATTAAAACTCACCTGCAATGTAGGAGGCCACAGGTTCAATCCCTGCATCTGGAAGATCCCTTGGAGAAGGATATGGCAACCCACTCCAGTATTTATGATTGAAGAATCCCATGGACAGAGGATACAGTCCATGGGTCACAAAGAGTCAGACACACTGAGCACCCACACACAACATGAGCATGAGGAAAATTCAGATTAATACCAAAGAGTAAATTCTATTTAGTGTTAGTCATTAACTGATTTCAAACTAGCGGAGTATGCAGGTTCAAATCAGAGCTGAGAATCATGGTTATTGCAAACACTCATCAGCAGATGAATGGATAGACAAATATTGGACACACGCTACAGAACAGATGAACTTTGAAGACAACCTGCCATTTGCCCTGTTAGAGTAGTAGACAGCACACCAGTCTCATAATCTAAAGGTCCTAAAGACAGTCTGCTAAGTGAAATAAACCAGCCGGAATAGAGCAAACATATCCAGAGTAGAGAAATTCATAGAGACAGAGAGAAGAACAATTATTTCCAGGCTTTGGGGGAAGAAGAAATGGGAAATTGTTTGTATTTAACAAGTACAGATGTATTCAAGTGTGAGGTTCCAATGTACATAATTTTAACATGCAAGGACTAAAGTAACAACAAAATTTCTTCCAGTGCATTCTTTTTGAGAAAGCTATTAGAGAATTACCATCCAAAACTGTTTTTTAAGAGTAAATAAATAAAATGGGGGACATGAGGCTGGAAGCAGGATATCCGTCACAGGAAGCAAGGAGAAGAAATTGCAAGAGAACAGTGAAGGCACATTTCAGCAACACTGCTGTGGACAAGAAGCAAAGGGAACCCTGGGTAGCTGGAAATGCCAGAAGTTATGAGATGCACTTCTTCGGAAAGATAATGTGAATAGACTGAAGCATTGAAAGTATTTTGAGGAGATTCTTTTTGGCAAAGAAATCATGTTGAATTTTTGAATGCAGAAAGCTAAAGGACAAATCAACATTTAAAAAACCATGCATGTGAAGTAAACTAAGTGTAATTATAGTTTACTATCACACTAAGTGATAAATAGTATATAATAGACACAAAATATTCAACTTGGAGTATTTACTTTTCAATCAAAATACAGTATAAAACTTGGGGTATGGAGATGAATGCAAATGTTCTGCATAACAAGGCAGAAGAAAAATAATAGCTTTTCCTAATGGGAGAGACACTGATTGATAAAACTTAACAAACTAATAACAGCAAATCAGCATGTTGTCTTTAGAGACACAAAGATAAATACGATAATAATTGGAGAGAAGATAGGGAATGTTGGTCCAGTGCAGGTAGGTGGATGGATTGGATGCTGGAAGCTTGTGGATTTTCTCAAGTGAGGTTTCTGGGTTTTTTTCAGAGAGGTTCTTCAGCTGAAAGAAAGGATTGACGAGAAAGATGGTGATGAATTTAAACCAAAGCAGAGTTTGAAATAAGCATCTGGAAAAGAGAGGGGTGAGCATGTGTAACAATAACACGTGTGTATGCTCACTTTTGTCTTTTACAATCCTCTTTTTATGGTATATCTGTAATGTGCTTGTGCTACTGTGCTCAGTCACTCGGTCATGTCTGACCCTTTGTGACCTCATGGACTGTAGTCTGCCTGGCCCCACTGTCCATGGATTTTTCCAGGCACGTATACTGAAGTGGGTTGCCATTTCCGACTACAGGGGATCTTTCTAACCCAGGGATCAAACTGCGTCTCCTGCATTGGCAGGTGGATTCTTTACCACTGAGTCACCTGGGAAGCAAATCTGACTCCATACTGGATCGGTTCCTTTCCCTGTGCTTAGTCACACTGGCTCTGCACCTTTCCTAGAAGAACGTTGAAATATACAGGGTAGCCCTTTCTCAAGGCTCTGACCTTTAAGGATATAACACTTTTTCATTTAACAGGAGGCTTCCTGTGTGCTGTTTTGGATCTGTCAGAATTCTCTGTTCCTTATTAATTCCTGAATATTCAGGAATTAAGAGGAGATGCAAACCTCTCCCTGCAGCTGAGGAATCCAGGCATTTCCTTCCTTAGTTTTTCTATATGGTGATAAGTACCCCCTTCCTTTTTATGAACCATATGGTAAAAGCGATTATTTACAACACTTTCTCTTTCATATGGATGACCTCATGTTTCCTTGTAAGTTTTGATTTTATCTATGCTGAAACAGGATAAATACCTACACAATGTTGACTAAAACACCTTTGCTCCATCACAGTTTTGTCTTGCTTTCTCTCTCTCTCTCTACCCCCGCCCCCCACCACTGCCCCCGCAGGCTATTTCTTTGGAGCACAGAGGCTCTTTGAGCTCACTTTCCTGCCTGGGCTTCTAAGACCCTCTTGAGAAGGCTCTCTGAGCCTTCACCCCATCGAGAGGGTGCCTGAGGCCTCCGTGAACACAGCAAGCCCTGTGTCATGGACTTTATTGGCTTTCTGTGTAAACCAAGGAATATCAACGTCTTTCTCTCTCCTTTACTTTCTTATCAGTCGACTCTGGACCACCAGGTTCTGGTCCATTAAAGAACCTCAACAATACAGAGATAAAAAGTTGCAAAACCGAGAATAACATTTGTGTTGTTGGAGGCTTACAGGAACATACTGATCTGAGGACTTCAACACCAAACAGTTTGCAAAACTAACCATGTCCCTCCCTTAGTGCTTTGCTGAAACCCTTCAAGGAGTTCTGTGTTGTTATTGTTTTTTTTTTTTTTTTTTTTTTCTGCAGAGGGTGGGCAGAAGCTGCCAATCTTCTTGCATGGTCCTGCAATAAGCCTTTCTCTGCTTTAAACTCTTGACGTTTTGATTTGCTTAGAATCACAGTGTGTCAGGCACACAAATTTGCATTTGGTATCATATCTAAGTGTGAAACTTAACTGAAATAAAGTGATTTGCATGTAACTTTCTTTTTTCCCATAATGTCAAGTTACCAAACTTGTTTCTGTTTTCTCTTGTTCATATTGTTTGCCTGACATTCATTTTTTCATGTAAAATGTTTGACTGAAAGAAACTGCACACAAGTGGTGGTCTAACTGCCTTTCACATTTAAAGATGTGAACTTGAAATGAATGGTTCTCTGAAGTCCAAGTTGCCTAATTGGTTCTCAAACCCAGGCAGTCTGGGGTCATCCTTCACATCTGTCATGGTTGGTGTGGACTCCCTCTGACGGGCAATATTTCCAAATGGGATTCTGACTTCTTGATGACCTCCTGTCTTGATGACCTTCTGCCTCTAATTTATACAATTCCAGACTCTTTCAAAAAATTTATCTTGTAAATATATGTTGTCAATTTTTTAATAATTTATGACATTTATAAAGGCTTCCCTGGTAGTTCAGATGGTAAAGAATCTGTATGCCATGTAGGAGATCTGGGTTCCATCCCTGGATTGAGAAGATTCCCTGAAGAAGGGAATAGCTTCCCGCTCCAATATTCTTGCCTGGAGAATTCCACGGCCAGAGGAGCCTGGCAGGCTGCAATACATGGGATTGCAAAGAGTTGGACATGACTGACCAACTAACACTTTCACTTCTTCACTTTCCAAACATTTCTCTTTTAGTCTCCAAATTAGTGAGCACAGATTTCTTCATAAACCTAGGACTGACTAATAAACATGATCATAGTGGCCTCTCCTCTCCTTGTAAGAATGTTTGTGTATGGATTGTTGTTGCTAAGAGTAGAAGAAGAGCCCAACCTCAGTTACAAGGGGGAAAAAATCTCCTTTTAAAATCATGCACCACAAAACTTCTATTTAGCTATTCACGGCAGGAAACTCAGTAAAAATTATTTAAAGCACATTAATTCAAATCAGCACAGCCTACCTCCATGAGAAAGTTGTTGCATAAAGGGAACAGTTCCTCTAATTAAATCTAAAAACTCTACAGCTGTGAAACTATAAATTTTTATCTATGCTAGCAGTAGCTGTAAAAATGATTCTAAATTAAAATATTAACTTTTCCCCCTTACACACAATAAAAGACTTAAAACTTCCATAAAATGAGTCATATTATTTTGGCCTTTCTAAGTGGATGCCCTGACTTTGGCAGACTTTTCCTACCTCAAAATAAAGTGTTTACTTTTCACCATAATGCCTGTGCTTACTTTTTTTTTTTTTTTTTGGCAACAATTTTCATAGCATGACTTAACTATAGAAAAACTCACATTTTTTATTTTTTCTTTCTTTCCTTCTTACTTTTTTTTTTTTTTTTTTCCTCTAATCAGTTTTTCCTCACTGGCCAGTTGCAACAAACAAGAACATCTGGTCTGTTGCTGGGTGAATAGTTAAATCTCCTCTCTCCAGGATAAAAAAAATCTGTTTTTAGATCCTAGAGGATGGACTTTACACATGTTCAAGTAAGCATGTCCAAAACCTTGGCTGATCCTGTGCATGCATGGTCAGTCGTGCCCAACAGTCTTGTCATGGGTATAGTCCTGCCAGATTTCTCTGTCCATGGGATTACCCTGACAAGAATACTAGAGTGTGTCGCCATTTCCTCCTCCAGCTATCTGCCCAATCCAGGATCTCCCGTGCCTCCAGCATTGAGGCAGGCAGATAATTTACCACTGAACCACCTGGGAAGTCCAAAAAGAGAGAAAAATTCTCCCCAAAATAATTAATTTCCAGAAAGTCATCAAAGAGAATGGTAAAATTCTATGGAACAATAGACTGATTCCAAATAGGAAAAAGAGTACATCAAGGCTGTATATTGTCACCTTGCTTATTTAACTTATATGCAGAGTACATCATGAGAAATGCTGGGCTGGAGGAAGCACAAGCTGGAATCAAGATTGCTGGAGAAATACCAATAACCTCAGATATGCAGATGACACCACCCTTATGGCAGAAAGTGAAGACGAACTAAAGAGCCTCTTGATGAAAGTGAAAGAGGAGAGTGAAAAAGTTGGCTTAAAGTTCAACATTCAGAAAACTAACATCATGGCATCTGGTCCATCACGTCATGGCAAATAGATGGAGAAACAGTGGCTGACTTTATTTTCCTGGGCTCCAAAATCGCTGCAGATGGTGATTGCAGCCATGAAACTAAAAGACACTTACTCCTTGGAAGGAAAGTTTAGGCCAACCTAGACAGTATATTGAAAAGCAGAGACATTACTTTGCCAACAAAGGTCCGTCTAGTCAAGGCTACGGTTTTTCCAGTGGTCATATATGGATGTGAGAGTTGGACTATAAAGAAAGCTGAGCACCAAAGAACTGATGCTTTTGAAGTGTGGTGTTGGAGAAGACTCTTGAGAGTCCCTTGGACTGCAAGGAGATCCAACTAGTCCATCCTAAAGGAGAGCAGTCCTGGGTGTTCATTGGAAGGACTGATGTTGAAGCTGAAACTCCAATACTTTGGCCACTTGATGCGAAGAGCTGACTCATTTGAAAAGACCCTGATACTGGGAAAGGTTGAGGGCAGGAGAAGAAGGAGATGACAGAGGATGAGATAGTTGGATGGCATCATTGATTCAATGGACATGGGTTTGGGTGGACTCCGGGAGTTGGTGATGGACAGGGAGGCCTGGTGTGCTGCAGTTCATGAGATCACAGAGTCGGACACGACTGTGCGACTGAACTGAACTGAAAATTATAGTTTTGAACACTTGAAAATAAACAGATAATTAAAAGTTACCATTTGCTGAACTGGTTCTGTTCCTGTAAATTTCACTTTGTTTGACGCATTCTATCATTTTTGCAAACAACTTCTCCCTATACTCACAAATCGGGGTATATTTGGAGAGTATCTAAAGATCATTGCAGGATTTAGTGTGACTTGTCACAATCATCTCACCTGTGTAACATCTAACATTTTGACCTTAACTGATTCTAGAGTTTCTATTGTTTGTACAACAAATTGGAAAGTCTGGTGATAGTGTCTTAAAATGATGTGTGTCAGTGGTGTGATAAGGGTCCACATATGTGCACTCATGGTCTATTGACTCCTGCAAAGTGTTCCAATGCATCCAATCCTCACCTTGAACTATCATTTGGTGAGGGTCAGGGAGGTATTCCATAAATTACTTGTGAATTCACAATAGTTTGGAAACAGAAGCATGGCAACCAAAACATATTTTCAACAGTTTCTTTGACCCTGACTTTTTTTTGACAAAAGGATTAGGAGGCAAACCATATATATGAAAATTTGTTTTTCTGACTAATAATAAGAACATTATTAGCTATTTCCTCTTGACAGCCATTTTTTACATACCTTAATCAAATTCTGGTCCTGAAGTAACAACCACAATTCATTCATTCATTCATGAAATTCTCTCAGCCATGTCTGACTCTTTAAGACCTCATGGACTATAACCTGCCAGGCTCCTATATCCACGGATTTCTCATCTCTACACAGTCATCACTCTTTTATTCCTCTTCCCTAGAGTCATAAAAAACATATATTTTACTCTATTGTGTTTATTTTTACATATGCTCATGACAATGATTTTTGACATTTTCTAATATGAGATTTCCCATTCTAAGATGTATTTTCATATTTGCATTTATACATATATGTCTACATATATACATATATTTGTTTTTATATAAATGGTTTGATTTGCACTTTTATCCTGGAGCTACCAGGAATGGAATTTAAATTTTTTTTAATTTATTTTAATTGAAGTATAGTTAATTTACAATGTTGTGGTATTTTCAAATATACAGCAAAATGATTGTTATACATATATGCATTTTTTACTTTAAATCTTCAGTCTGTCTTACTAGCAATGGGTACATTTATGAATTATTTATCTTCCACGAAAATGTTGCTAGATTACTGATGAGCTGTATAAGTGATAATAATTTGGAATCAAGACTATTGAGTACTTCTTTTGTTCCTGCTTATGCCCTGAAAGTGTGAAAGTGAAAGTCACCCAAGTTGTGTCTGACCCTTTGCAACCTCATAGACTGTACAGTCCATGGAATTCTCCAGGCCAGAATACTGGAGTAGGGAAACTTTCCTGTCTCCCAGGGATATGTCCTACTTCATCATATTGATAGAGGAATAATAGTGAATTAATGAAGACACAGGTTTGAAATCAGAGACTGCTGTGGTGGATCTAGGTGCTGTGTCCTTGGACACTTTCCTTAAATCCATATTAACCTGTGAATCTGAGTTTACTAATTCAGAGCATTGGAGCATTAAAAGCTGTTTTGTGCAGGCATGATGATACTCCTTCCCTTTTCTCAGAGGATCAATGAATCAGTCACTAATGTTTAATATTTGGTTTTTGTTCAGTAATATGGATGCCTCAATAGTGATATTATAAACTACCATATAAACCAAATTATTTGAAGATTGCTTAAGCCTCGAATACATCTGAAAATACTGCAGGAAAACAATGGAAAAAATGTGAATGGCCTCTGAGAAATTAACTAAGATCTAATCAATTCCCAAACTAGCATTAAGTAGAAGTACTAATACTCCTATTTAAGGTACACTACTAGCAACAATGGAGAAGGAAAAGGCAACCCTCTCCAGTAGTCTTATCTGTGAAGTCCCAGAGACCGAGGAGCCTAGTAGACTACAGTCCATGGGGTCACAAAGAGTCAGACTTGACTGAGTGACTAACACTTGAGCCTGAGGAAAATGCCAGAGGGACACATGATGAGCGACTGGTGTTATTTATGAACACATACAACTACAGTCCATGGGCAATAGTCCATGGGGTCACAAAAAGACAGGTCTTAGCTACTGAGCAAGCACACACTAGCAACAATGTTACCATTGTATTTTGTGTCTCTAGTTCACTATGTATGATGACTGGCAAACATCCTATACCTATAATATAGGGAAGACTGACAAAAGAGGAAGACAAACATTTTGTTCTATATTTTTATCCAGCTGTCAAACACATAAACTGTCATCTGGATCCTTAAATACTCGGATAAGCCACCTTAAATAGCTTGCATGTGTGTATTTTAAGTAGCTTCTGTTGCATCTGACACTTTGCGACACTGTGGACTATAGCCCATCAGGCTCCTCTGTCCATGGGATTCTCCAGGCAGGAATATTGGATTGGGCTGCCATGCCCTTATCCAGGGGATCTTCCTGACCCAGGGATCAAACCCACGTCTCTTTTGTCTCCTGCATTGGCATGTGGGTTATTTACCATTTGCATCACCTGGGGAGCCCCTTAAATAGCCTACTTACCCCTAAAGATATTCCTGCAAGATGATACACATCAAGATAAAAATTGCAGTGATCTTTGCCTTATCACAAAAGGTTATGTGGGATTTCAAATACTCATTCAAGAAGCAGAAAGGTGTGAAGTATTACTGAGAAAGACTTCTATTTAAAAATATTTAAGATAAACTTTATTCTCTTCAAGTTTCAGCCATCTGGAAAATTCCTTCATGCCAATTATCCTAGTCTTTGGTAAGGCCATGCGAACAAGGTACTCTTTTGCTTGCCTGATGAAGAAAAATAAGTTAATTGCTTTAAAAATTACTCTGATCATATGGGCATGAAAAATGATTGAGAGAAGCATTTGGATATTATAGACTTGTTCTGACTTTTGGAATCTTAGGCTTTGCACTTCAAGTACTAGCTAAATTTCTAAAGATTTCAAAGCTTTCTCGATGTAATGAAAGTCACAATACTTAATTCATAAGATATATTTAATTTGAGGGTAAATGATTCTAATATATGATGTACTTAGCAAAAAGAGGTACACTTTTTAAACTCTCATTAAATGGTGTTTGTGGTGTTAGTATCCGTCGCCTTTTGCATAATGCCATTCTGAATAAACATGAATATTCTTTTATACGAACCAGTAAAAAATAAAGAGATCTATTTTATTTGCCCCTAATTTCCCTGGCTTCAATCCTACCTTATTGCCCTATTATCATAAGGAAATTACAGAAAATACATCAAGAGTAAGAGGTTTAATGATGTTGTAATAGAGAGGCAAATGACAGCAAACTTCCTAAAAGGACATTAATGCCTGAATTCTGGGTTTTCCTATATGCCTGAAATGTGCCAAATGTCTGAAGGAGTAGGGACTTTAACCTACCAGACCCGGCAAATGAACTTGTTTGTCTTCCAATTCTGGATCAGATTTTGGAGGTCCTAAAGAAATTCAAATTAATTTTATTTTTGCTTTACAACATGTTGTCATCAGGGATGATACATACATATTGAACTAATGAGACTAATTAGTCCCTTGAAATTTAGCTCCATCCACACCAGCTTTCCTGGGATCCAGGATATTAGTAAGTATGCAGATGTGCTTAAACGCCTAAACATTTTGAGACATTGTCTCTTTTTTGAGACAAGTGGTATGAAGGAATGTGCACTGACATGTGAATCAGGTTTTTGTTTTCGTTATTCATTTATTTAAAAAATGTTTATTGTGACATATGTGCTTTACAATATTGTGCCGCTTTCTGCCGTACATCAGTATGAATCAGCCATAGGTATACATATGTCCCTTCCTTTGCAAGCCTCCCTCCCATCTCACATCCCATCCCACCCCCTTAGGTTGTCACAGAGTACTGGATTGAGCTCCCTGTGTCACACAACAAATTCCCACCAGACATCTATTTTGCGTAGGTAATGTATATGTTTCCATGCTGCTCTCTCAATCTGGTTTTTCATGGTAACCAGTCTCTGGTGATCCTTGGCTCCTGTCCCCATGCATGTGTTGAATGGGTGGATGTGATGGTCTGTGATTTTCAAGGCTGGGTCTTAGCAAGCACCATTGTTTCCACTGTGCATTCTTGGGTTTCTCTCTCTGAGATGCTGACTACACGCCAGGAACACTCTCAAACAACTCCATGGAGATGTCCATATGGTAAGCAACTGACTTCCTACCGACAGTCAGCGACACTTGCCAGCATGTGAGTGAGCCACCTGAGAAATGGATCCATCAGCCCCCGTCAAAGCTCAGATGACTGAAGCCATAAGAGCCATCTCTCTGCAGCCCACTAGAAAGCCCCTATTCCAGAACTATGTAACCAAGCCACTCCTTAGTTTTTGAACTAAAGACTGTGAGGGATCGTTCATTAATTACAGTTGTTTAAATCCACTACTTGTTCTAGGTGATTTGTTATGTAATAAATTAATACAAGCCCCGGGATCTTTGGCAAGTAGTTTTCTTTCTTCTTTCCTTCAGTCCTTCCTTCCTTTTTTCCCTCCATTTCTCTCTCTTTTTCATTCATTTTCTTTTAGCTTCGTGCCCTATTTGCAAAATAAACAAGGTAAACACCTACTTTACATGACTCATTTTATTTTGTTTTGTTTCTGTTTCAGATTAAATGTCCCAGTCTGTTTATAGAATCTGATACATATCAGTAAGTACTCAACAGATGCAAGTTGTTTTGGCTTCCCTCATTTACAAAAAAATGCATTATATTTCTGAAAATACCTGGTACTTGTAAGAAGAGATACTGAACTTTGGTTCAAGTTCCCAGAGAGTGAGATAAATATATGTATAATATAAATCTTAAAGGTGCTATAGCAGAATGAGATTCTAAAATACCCTGAAATGTCAGACGTTTTCCCCAAGCAATGAAAAAACATTTGTTCAAAGAGCAAATGCTAGTTCCAAACTAGGGAGGCAGTAGCATCAACCTTCATATCATAACTTTGCATGTTTAAAGACCAAAAATGTCAGAAAAATCGAGCGTGTTCAGGAATTAGAGTGAAAGGTGATTGTGTGCACTAATACTATGCCCAGTATAAAGGACAAAGTGACAAAGTGAAGTTGCTCAGTCATGTCCGACTCTTTGCGACCCCATGGACTGTAGCCTACCAGGCTTCTCCGTCCATGGGATTTTTCAGGCAAGAATAACTGGAGTGGGTTGCCATTTCCTTCTCCAGGTGATCTTCCCCACCCAGGGATCGAACCTAGGTCTACCTGCATTGCAGGCAGCTGCTTTACCCTCTGAGCCATCAGGGAAGCCTATAAACTATCATATAGAGACATCCGAAGTGACTAAGCTTCAGAGATCTGGATGTTCTGCTGTAACATTTGCTGTAAGCCTTGGTCATGCTGCATGCATACTGTCATTCAGTTGTGTCTTTTTGTGACCCTATGGACTGTAGCCCACCAGGCTCCTCTGTCCATGGGATTCTCCAGGCTAGAATTCTGGAGGGGTTGCCATGCCCTCCTCCAGGGGATCTTTCTGACTCCAAGATTGAACCCACATATCTTGCTTTGGCAGGTTGACTCTTTACCAGTACTGCCACCTGGGAAGCCCTTTGTCATGCTGCTTGCTGCTTGTTTGCAGTGTGGCTGTCACCTCATCATTCATTCTGTGTATGCTAACTGGAAATAGGAAGTGGAGAGGGTCAAGGAATACAAGAATATTCTTCAGATGTCACCCCTGATATCAAATTTCCAGCTATATCACATTGACCAGATTATGTTACATGATTCCCATAGAAGCCTTGACCATTGAGGAAATGGGCTCCTGAACTCAGCACAGATGTGTATGTGTGTGTGAGTGTGCAAGCTAAATTGCTCAGTTGTGTCTGACTCTTTGCAGCATCATGGAATGGGCCTGCCAGGTTCCACTGTCCATGGGATTCTCCAGGCAGGAATACTGGAGTGGGTTGCCATGTCCTCCTGCAAGGGATCTTCCCGATCCAGGGATTGAACCCACATCTCTCATATTTCCTGCATTGACAGGCAGGTTCTTTACCATTAGCACCACCTGTGAAGCACTCCTAGAGGAAAAATAAGGCTATGTTCCCCTAGCCTCTGCCCACAACATTCTCATTAACTAATCAACACAACTTAATTTATGTCTATTTCTTTTTAAAGGCATCTTATTTAATATATGTTGTGATTGATTCACATTGATTTCACACTCAGTTGTACTGTAATGCATGCCTGAATTAAGCTTATCTAACACATATATTTTCTCCAAAAGGCACACCATAGCTTACTTGTGCTTAGGGATACTAGACAACAGTTCAGCACTAGGTTTACAGGTCATTTTAAACGGTGAAATTACCAAGAAGAAACATAAAAATGTGGTACTAAATATACTTAGAAAAGGACCTTATTTACTGTGTGAGAGATGAATAAGACAGCAGAGCTTTTACCTTGATTGACCTCAGCTGGGACTATGGCTACAGCTCAATTCGAATTTTTGCTGCTCTGTACACATCTGGGAATGCCCACAAAAGCACCATGAGTATTGATTTTGGGGTTATAAATTTTAGTGAGTAGGTGAATTAATGCCTATGGAATATGTGAATAATGAAGATCAATTGTATTTATTTGGTGCCAATTATGTTGGGAAAGAGGAAGAGAATCTGACATGTACAACCACTAATTTAATTAAAAGTACGTATTAGAGCTGGCATAAATATTTAATTTCTAATGCCAGAAATGTGGAAGGATGCCCCACAGAAGAGAAAAACCACAGTATGGCATAACTATGTTATTTCTCTATGAATCTTCTGATTTTCTATTTGATGAAGAAGAAAAAAATAATATTGGTTCACATGAGGGTTTCAGGTAACTTTGACATAAATATATTATCTACTGTCTTTTGTCTTTTAGATGATTCTGTATCTATCTTTCCTGTTACAATTCCATTCACTAAGGGTACACATGGGAGAAGATACATTCTGTCTGAAATCAGATTAACAGATGATCTATCCAAACATTGTTCAATTTATCTATCACTATCATTGGGGCCTAAACTTGTCTGACCATGACTGAAGAAGGGAAAATGCAGATTTCACTGTTGATTAATCATTCTTGCTTTGTTTAAGCAGCTAGACTAAGGACTGGGAGTAAAGACTTACTCACATTCATGTGGTGTGCTTGCATTGGGTGGATGCCTAGCATAATGGCACCTATATCTCATTCCTATGCCAAGGCTTGGCAATGTCTTCTTGGGAATCTATCACACACTCAGTTATTGGTTAAGTGTTGTATACAGTAGATCTAGGACTTAACAGATAGCCCTTGCACTTAAAGAAGCTAATTATTTTGAGGGAGTAGAAATGATTTATAAACAAAAACGAATCAGACAACAGTCATACAGAGTCTACAATGATGTTGTATGTGGCATGAGACTGATGAGAAAGTCTTTATGAAGGAAATAAGCCTTGATTTTTGTCTTTAAAAAGAAACAGAAGGTATTATTGGCTTCAAAATAATTCTAATGTATTGTGTTGTTCAGTTGACCAGTCGTGTCTGTCTTTGTGACCCTATGGACTGCAGCACACTAGGCCTCTCCACCCCTCACCATGAATGGAGTTCATGTCCATTGCATCGGTGATGCCATGCACCCACCTCATCCTCTGATGTCTTCTTCTCCTATCCTCAATCTTTCCCAGCATCAGGGGCTTTTCCAATGAGTCAGCTGTTTGCATTAGATGATCAAAATACTAGAGTTTCAACTTAGCCATCAGTCCTTCCAACAAGTATTCACGGTTGATATCCCTTACAATTGACTGGTTTGATCTCCTTGCTGTCCAAGGGACTCTCAGGAGTCTTCTCCAGCACCACAGTTCAAAGGCATCAATTTTTCAGCACTCTGCCTTTTATACGGTCCAGTTCTCACAACTGTACATGACCACTGGGAAGACCATAGCCTTGACTATATAGACATTTGTTGGGAGAGGAATGTCTCTGCTTTTCAACACACTGTCTAGATTTATCACAGTTTTCCTGCCAAGAAGCAAATGTCTTCTGATTTCATGGCTGCAGTCACCATCAGCTGTGTTTTAGAGCCCAAGAAGAGGAAATCTGTCACTACTTCCACCTTTTCCCCTTTTATTTGCCATGAAGTATTGGGGCAGAATGCCATGATCTTAGATTTTTTAATATTCACTTTTAAGCCACTCTTTGACTCTCCTCCTTCACCCTCATCCAGAGGTTCTTTAGTTCCTCATTGCTTTCTGCCATTAAAATGGTACCATCCACATATCTGAGGTTGTTGCTGTTTCTCCCAACTATCTTGATTCCAGCTTGTCAGTCACCTAGTCCCGCATTTCTCATGATGCCCTCAGTGTATAGGTTAAACAAACAGGGTGACAGTAGACAGCCCTATGGTATTCCTTTCTCAATCTTGAATAAACCAGCTGTTCCATACAGAGTTCTAACTATTGCTTCTTGACCTGCATACAGGTTTCTCAGAAGACAGGTAAGATGGTGTGGTATTCCCATCTGTTTAAAAGCTTTACTTTATTAAAAAGTATCTTCTTACTGTTACTCCTGGAAGCACTGGGGAAGCAAGAGTGAACAAAACTCATGGATAAAATAAATAGGATATAATGAGTAACTAAAATATGCAAGTATCCTACTGTAAAATACTATGTATGAAAAAAGTGAAAGTATTAGTTGCTCAGTCATGTTTGACTCTTGAGATCCCATGGATTGTAGCCTGTTAGGCTCCTCTGTCCACAGAATTCCCCAGGCAAGAATACTGGAGTGGGTAACCATTCCCTTCTCCAGGGAATCTTCCCCTCCCAGGAATTGAATCCAGGTTTCCTTTATGGCAGGCAGGTTCTTTATGGTCAAAGCCAGCAGGGTAGCCCCCAGGATACTAAGTATATTGACCATTAATTCTTGCAATAATATTGACAATAGACATTTTATTAAATAAGTACAAAAAAGCTACGCATCATAAGTCATCTATCGTTGGCCACAGACAGATAAGTGGTATTAAAGATATGACAGTAAGTAGCACCTTGGAAAGGGGTGGGGGCTTGCCTAGTGGCTCAGTAATAAAGAATCTGCCTGCAATGAAGAGACTTGGGTTTGATCCCTGGGTTGGGAGGATCCCTTGGAGAAGGGCATGGCAACCCTCTTCAGTATTCTTGCCTGGAAAATTCCATGGACAGAGGAGCCTGGTGGGGTACAGTCCATAGGGTCACACAAAGTTGGACATGACTGACGTAACTAAGCAGCAGCAGCAGCAGCAGCTGGAGAGGTTTGCTGCAATTTGTTTTACTAACCAAAACCTGAAACGTAACCCTAAACAAAATTAAGTATGGGACATATATATGTTACTTGATTCTGAAGATTCTTGGAATTCAGAGGGGTAATGAGAGTGAACATATATAGGACAAATTTTCCAAAAAGAGAGTTAAAAGTAGGAAATAAATGTTTCAGCTAATATGAGGGAAAGTGGAATTATTTGGTTCTACATAAAAGATCATTGATTCAACTCTAGGAGAGCACATGTTGTGATTCTTTTTTCATTAGTAGATTCTGTCCCATCCAGCTTGAAATGGATTAGTGAAACATTAAGAGTAATGATGAGGTGGAGAATAAAGTTGATTTTAATATATGTCTAACATTTAAACAATCCATTAAAAATATAAACACAATCAGCTGCTTAAGAAAGGGGAAAGGCAAGAGAATCTGATCAAAAGATAGATTCAGATTAGACTACAAAAGGCTTCCCTTATCTTCAGAGATTTTTCTCATCTCATAACTCTAAATTCTCCCTTCAAGTATTTCATATGTTTAGCATTTAAAATATATATATATATATATCTTATCACTCAAGTCTGAGTAAAGTTGTATTAATTGATACATTATCCGTTTAACTATAACTTGAAACTTACTGGTCATAAGCACAAGAGTGAGCTCATTTGGGAAATTATCATTCTGAATCTCCTATAAATAGCAAATTACATCTGGGATTAAAGGGCACACTGTTACTATATCCAAGTTGAAAGACAGTCAGTGATGCAGAAAGCTACAAACCCCTTGAGGAGTATTAATAAAGAAATCAAATCTTAGACTTTTGAAAATATTGTTTTGCTTGTATCACATAGAAAATATTTAATAACATTCAGTTCAGTTCAGTTCAGTCACTCAGTCATGTCCAACTCCTTGCGACCCCATGGACTGCAGCATGCCAGGCCTCCCTCTCCATCACCAACTCCCAGAGTGTACTCAAACTCATGTCCATTGAGTCGGTGACACCATCTAACCATTTCATCCTTTGTCTTCCCCCTTTCCTACCACTTCCAATCTTTCCCAGAATCAGGGTCTTTTCAAATGAGTCAGTTCTTCATATCAGGTAGCCAAAGTATTGGAGTTTCAGCTTCAGCATCAGTCCTTCCAATGAATATTCAGGACTGATGGAGAGACTGGTTGCATTTCCTTGCAGTCCAAGGGACTCCTAAGTGTCTTCTCCTACACCACAGTACAAAAGCATCAATTCTTTGGTGCTCAGCTTTATTTATGGTTCAACTGCCACATCCATACATGACTACCAGAAAAACCATAGCTTTGACTAGATGGATTTGTTGGCAAAGTAATGCCTCTGCTTTTTAATATACTGTCTAGGTTGGTCATAGCTTTTCTTCCAAGGACCAAGTGTCTTTTAATTGAACAGCTGCAGTCACCATCTGCAGTGATTTTGGAGCCCCCAAAATAGTCTGTCACTGTTTCCCTATCTATTTGCCATGAAGTGGTGGGACCGGATGTCATGATCTTAGTTTTCTGAATGTTGAGTTTTGAACCAAATTTCTCACTCTCCTCTTTCACTTTCATCAAGAGGCTCTTTAGTTCTGCTTCACTTTCTGCCATAAGGGTGGTGTCATCTGCATATCTGAGGTTATGGATATTTCTCCCGGCAATCTTGATTCCAGCTTTTGCTTCATCCAGCCCAGCGTTTCTTATGATGTAGTCTGCATAGAAGTTAAATAAGCAGAGTGACAATATACAGCCTTGACGTACTCCTTTCCCTATTTGGAACCAGTCTGTTGTTCCATGTCTAGTTCTAACTGTTGCTTCCTGACTTGCATACAGATTTCTCAAGAGGCCCAAGTCAGGTGGTCTGGTATTCCCATCTCTTGAAGAATTTTCACAGTTTGTGGTGATCCACACAGTCAAAGGCTTTGGCATAGTCAATAAAGCAGAAGTAGATGTTTTTCTGGAACTCTCTTACTTTTTCTATGATCCAACAAATGTTGTCAGTTTGAACTCTGGTTCCTCTACCTTTTCTAAATCCAGCTTGAACATCTGGAAGTTCACAGTTTAAGTACTGTTGAAGCCTGGCTTGGAGAACATTAAGCATTAATTGCCTTTCTTTGGGATTGGAATGAAAACTGATCTTTCCAGTTCTATGGCTACTGCTGAGTTTTCCAAATTTGCTGGCATATTGAGTGCAGCACTTTCACAGCATCATCTTTCAGGATATTAAATAGCTCAAGTGGAATTCCATCATCTCCACTAGCTTTATTCTCAGTGATGCTTCCTAAGGCCTACTTGACTTCACATTGCAGGATGTCTGGCTCTAGGTGAGTGATCACACCATCGTGATTATCTGGATCTGAAGATCTTTTTTGTACAGTTCTTCTGTGTATTGTTGCCACCTCTTCTTAATATCTTCTGCTTCTGTTAGGTCCATACCATTTCTGTCCTTTATTGTGCCCATCTTTCATATTCCCTTATCTCTGAATAGCTTTTAATATAAAAGTAAAATATTTTAAGGGAGAGAAGACAACTATCAAGAGACTTACAGGGAAATGGGTAAATGGTAATAATAAAAATAATCCACATGAAGAAACTGTAAAAGAAAAATAAAATAAAATAAACATTTTAATCACTGTTGTTGGCTGTATTGTTTCTCCCTTGCCAGAATTCATTAGTTGAAACCGTAATCTCCAATTAGACTGTATTTGGGGATAGGACATACAAAGAGGTAATTAAAGTTAAATGAAGCCACAAGGGTGGGACCCTATTTCAAGAGGAATAGTGTCCTAAAATAAAAGGAAGAGTAATCACGGGGTGCATTCACACAGATGAAAGGCCATGTGAGGACATGGTGAGAAAGTGGCCAAAGAGAGAAGCCTCATAAGAAACTAGACCTGCTGATCTTGATCTTGGACTTGTAGTTTCCAAAACTGTGAGAAAAGAAATTTATGTTATCTAAATTACCCGATCTGTGATATTTTATTATTGAAGCTCTAGAAGATAAATCCAGTTACACACAACTACAGTTACACATTTCTGATGGTATAGATAAATAGTGATAGACTTCTTGTTGAAAATACTTAAATTTATTTGATAATATGTGACTAAAACATTGCTGAGTGTGATGGAGATGGGGTAAAGCAATGGAAATAATGCAAACAAAATACAGGATGAGGCACCATTTTGTGTGTCTCAGTTTGGTTCTTATTGGAGAATTAAAAAGTAAAACCTACCCTGAGAATGTTTTTATTATGAGCTGACATTCATAGATATGTTACCCCAAATATACTTTGGACATGATTTGATTTAGCCCTTGCACATGAGAGAAACACATTTGAACCTTGTCTGAATGAATTCTGTTTAAACAGACATGATTTATATATTTTATTTATTTATTTATTTTAATTGGAGGCTAATTACTTTACAGTATTGTAGTGGTTTTTGCCACACATTGACATGAATCAGCCACGGGTGTACATCTGTTCCCCACCCTGATCCTCCCTCCTGCCTCCCTCCCCATCCCATCCCATCCCTCTGGGTCATCCCAGTGCCCCAGCCCTGGGCACCCTGTCTCATGCATAAGACCTGGACTGGTGATCTGTTTCACATATGATAATATACATGGTTCAATACTATTGTCTCAAATCATCACACCCTCGCCTTCTCCCATAGAGTCCAAAAGACTGTTCTATACATCTGTGTCTCTTTTGCTGTCTCACATATAGGGTCATTG
This sequence comes from Capricornis sumatraensis, assembly GCF_032405125.1. Lineage (NCBI taxonomy): Eukaryota > Metazoa > Chordata > Mammalia > Artiodactyla > Bovidae > Capricornis > Capricornis sumatraensis. Next base: position 119,337,238 of record NC_091071.1, on the reverse strand, counting down.
TTACCATCATTCTAAATTCCACATATATGTGTAAGTATACTGTATTGGTGGTTTTCTTTCTGACTTACTTCACTCTGTATAATAGGCTCCAGTTTCATCCACCTCATTAGAACTGATTCAAATGTATTCTTTTTAATGTCTGAGTAATATTCCGTTGTGTATATGTACCACAGCTTTCTTATCCATTCTTCTGCTGATGGACATCTAGGTTGCTTCCATGTCCTGGCTATTATAAACAGTGCTATGATGAACACTGGGGTACACATGTCTCTTTAAATTCTAGTTTCCTAGGTGTAATCACAGACATGATTTAAAGAAACAAGAGAAAAAATATTTCAAATAGTTCAAAACTTGCAAATTTAAAATTGCAATTGTGCATCAAAAATAATTAACTAAAAATTCAGATTCACAAAAAATTACAGATTGAAATTTTATAGTATATAGCATTGAATAAAATGATTAAATATATAATATCAATATTATAATTATGACAAAAGAATAAGAAATGAAAATTATTCTATGCTGACTAGAATAAAAAGAACTTCTAGAATGGAAAAAAGGAAAACTATCTTAAGGAATATCTAAAACTGAAAAAAACCCCTTCCAGGTTTAGAAGTCCAATAAATGCTAATTTCTTCAGAGGATATTAAAGACCAAAAACATATTTAGAGAAACCAGAAAAATAAAGAGAAACTGAAACTTGATGTTAACATGATATAAAATACCAGCTGCCACTATGGAATTCAGAAGAGAATAGCATAATCTAACACAGAAAAATATATTAATTTAAAACTCTGTAGACAGGGACACTATATTTCAAGATTAAATGTGAAAAGAATACATTTTTAGAAAAACCAAAATCCAAGTTTGACAGTATCTTAGCTACAATAAGCATAGTTTAAAAGTTTGATCTCATGTGAAAGGAATAAGTTCTTCATGGAATATTTTCAGTGCAAGAAGAAATGAAACCTAAAGAGTGTTCTAAATATGTGCTTAAAGATAATAAACAAAAAATAAATTATTAAATGACATATTAGAAAAATTATAGAATCAATATGCATAACAACCCCATATGAGACAGGAAGGGTTAACATATTTAACATATTTTAAAAACCTACTATTTGGGGAAAAAATAAAAGTGGTGTTTAACTTTAGTATTTTATGAGCCATAAATACTTGCTAAAATGAAATTAAGTTTATAATTTACAAATTAACAGAATAAAAAAATAGAATTTGAGACTCTGCAATAAAAAGAAATAAAGAAAAATAAATTGTAATACTAGAACAAAGGTTCATATAGTCAAAGCTATGGTTTCTCCAGTAGTCATGTACAGACATGAGAGCTGGACCGTAAAGAAGGCTGAGTGGCGAAAAACATGCTTTTGAATGTTGTTGTTGGAGAAGAATTTTGAGAGTCCCTTGGACAGCAAGGAGATCAAACCAGTCCATCCTAAAGGAAATCAGTCCTGAATATCCATTGGAAAGACTGATGCTGCAGTTGAAACTGATACTTTGGCCACCTGATTCAAAGAGATTCATTGGAAAAGACTCTGATGCAGGGAAAGATTGAGGGCAAAAGGAAAAGAAGGGGACAGAGGAAGAGATGGTTAGATGGCATCACCGGCTCAATGGATATGAGTTTTAGAAAACTCAGGATGATAGTGAAGGACAGAGAAGCCTGGTGTGCTGCAGTTCATGGGATCACAGAGAGTTGGACAAGACTGAGTGACTGAACAACAGTAACAAGTAGAACAAGAAATTGTTAATTTTTCTTGAACATATTAGTAAGCATATTAAATGTAAGTAAAATATAAATTTGTATGACAGTTATAAAGGCAAATCAAGTCAAATGTTAATTACAGCAAAAAATGTAAAAGAACCCCAAAAATTATGAATAAAAGTACAGGAAATTGTATACTATAAAATTATTAATCCCTTAATAACAATATAGTTATAGCTGTGTTTATTAATCATTAATAAAAGCAAAAATTAGACAACCAAACTTCACTAAGAGATAAAGAGGGTCTTAGCTTTTTAATGATAAAAGGAAGTTACTACAATTCTGAACTTTTCTGCCCTTAGTATTATAACTTCAAATACAAAACTAAAGAAGACAGAAGTAAGCATATCTATAATCAGAGATGAAGAATTTCATAAACCTTTGTTAGTAAATAACAAATTATTTAAACAACAATTAGCATGTGTGATCTAACATAGTATTCACCACAATAAAGGATATACATTTGTTTTAAGAAGATATACAAAACTGATGAAAACTGACATAGTTATATGACAATTCTGTATAAATTTAAAACATTTTGATCAGATTATATTCTCAGACACTAATGCATTTACTGAAGCAATCAGTAAAAAGGTAAAATGCAAATTCAATTTTCTCCATATGTTTAGAAAATTCAAAATATACTTAAATATAAAATATAACCTAGGGACATCTGAAAATTCTTCAGTTCAGTTCTGTTCAGTCGCTCTGTCATGTCCGACTGTTTGAAACCCCATTCATGGACTGCAGCACGCCAGGCTTCCCTATCCATCACCAACTCTGGGAGCTTGTTCAAACTCATGTCCATCCAGTCAGTGATGCCATTCAACCATTTCATACTCTCATGTTACCCGTGGCGGATTCATGTCAATGTATGGCAAAACCAATACAGTATTGTAAAGTAAAATAAAGTAAAAATAAAACTTTAAAAAAAGAGAAAGAAATCCTGAGCCCCAAGACCTAGCTAAGCCATGATGAAATTCCTGACACACATAAACTGTGAGATAATAAATGTTTGTTAACTGTCAGCTATCAAAAATAAAAAAAAAATAGAAATTCTTAGAAATGAATAATACTGAAAATATACTTTTTAATTTTAAAGGATTTTGTCATGTCAGAACTTTTACTGGGATAAAACAAAGATTGAAAATTAATGCAGGATAAATTGACTTTAAATAAATGATGAAAAAAAGGCATTAAGAAAAAGTACAAAAATAGGTAAACACTATTACAGATTTTAAAAGAGCAATGCTACAGGGACAGAGAAAATAGAGATAATATCAAAATTTTGTGCAAAAAATTAAAATTAAAAACAGAAATGAACACATTTATAGAAAAATATAAAAGATCAAAATGGTTTGATAATATATTGAAATGTTTAAAATAGTTTTCTGAAAACTATTTTCAGAAAAAATACAAGAAGAATAGATATTTTCATGTTCATTAATATACATATTTTATATAGTCTGCAAAAGAGTCAAGGAGGAGATATCAAATTTAACCAAAGCATATTTTAAAATTTTTAATTATGGTAAAATATACATAACATAATATTTGCTATCTTACCAGATTAGTACCAAGAACGTTCACATTGATCTGCAAATTATTGCTAGAACACTTTCTCTTTTGCAGAAATTAAACTTTATACCAAGTGAACAACAGTTACCCCTTCTCCCCTTTCCTTTGGCTCTGGGTACTAACGTTCTACTTTATGTCTCTATGAATTTGACTATTCCAGATGCCTCATATAAGTGGAATCATGTAGTATTTGTCTCTTTGCATTTGGCTTATTTCACTCAGCGCAATGTCCTCAGGTTTCAGTCATGTTGTAACACCTGTCAGTATTTCCTACTTTTATAAAGGTTATAAAATTTTACATTCTGACCAGCAGTAATGAGAATTCACTCCCAGTGCTTCACACCTTTGCCAACATAAGGTGCCGTCATTTTATTCTTTAACTTTAGCCATTCTAATATGTGTGTAATGATATTTCTTAATAATTTTAATTTTCTACTTATTAAAGAACATGAACTTTTTCATGTTCTTATTAGTCAATTGAATATTTGTCATGCATTATCTATTCAAATATTTTGTCATTTGAGAAAATATTAGGTTATTTATATTTTATTTTTTCTAAGAATTATTTAAACCTACTGAATATAAGTTGATTTCCTGATATATGTGTTGTCAATATTGTCTCCCAATATGTTGCTTGTGTCCTTTTTTTCCTTAATGGTTTTTCAAAGAGCAACACTTCTAATTTTGATGAAGTACAATTTATCAAGTCAAAAAAAGGTAAAAGTGTCAATGTTAATCGACTCCAAAATATTATAGACTTAACACAGGAAAAGTTTATCTTACTCACATGACATAATTAGTTTGGATTGGCTGGGGAATTTACTCAGTGCAGTTAGTCAGAGATTTAGACTAAAGGAGTTTCACCTTGACATATTCAACCATGATCCTTTCAGCAGAGGAAGGGAGGATGGTAAACGCACTGGCTCTTTGTGAACTTTCTCTGTGATATAATACAAGTTGTTTCTTTATGTGAGTCTTTGCCCAAAGCAAGTCACATGGCCATACTTAATTTCAAATCATGTGGGAAAGTTTGGTGTGTCTATGTTACATAGTATGGATGTCAAATATTATAAACATATATGAAAATGGTATCACTGATATCCATTTACAATGCTATAAATTGTACTTTAAACTTTCCAACAATATGAACTTGATTTATAGTCTGTAACTATTTGGAACATCACTTATTACTCTGGAATAAGATCTCTCTCTCTCTCTCTCTCTCTCTCTCTCACACACACACACACACACACACACACAAACACACACACACACACACCGACACAAATATATGTTAAATCAATAAAAAGAAGACAAATAGCACAGCAAGAAAAATAGGCAAAGATGACATTGAACAAGAGGAGATGTAAATGACCTATCAATAAGTGAGAACATACTCATTTCTTTTCAATAATGCATAGCAAAGCTACGATGTGATATCATCCACACTTCACAGATGGACACAAATTTAAAACAGAATTATTAGAGGCTTTCAAGGAAAAGGAGCAATGGACATGATGGCAGTGTAAACTGATAGTACCATTTTGAATAAGTGAAAAACCTATATCACAGCTACTTTATTCTCAAATATATATGCCAGAAGAACTATTGCATGCGTGAATCAGGAGATACACAAAGGCCTCTTTACAGCAACAATGTTTAATACATCACACTTTAGAAACTACTCAAATATAAACCTACAGAATAAAAGCTAAATACAGTGGAAAAGAATGGCTTTACTGAGTAGTATCAATGTGGATAATTTTTTAAAATATAACTGTGAGTAGAAAATGTAGTCTACATTTTAGTAGACTTGTAGTCTACTAAATGTAATTTAAATGTAGTCTAAATGTAGTCTTCCTCCTTTGAAATAAACAGGTGCTGTTTTTAAATAAAAAAAAAGAAAAGAAAATGTAGTCTAAAATAAGACATATAATATTATTTCATTTACACACATTTAAAAAAATTAAAGCTAAATAACATATCATTTATGGATATGTAATAAAAACTTCATTCTTAAAAACAAGAAATTGTATAAAATCCAGGATAGTGGTTACACATGCAGCGGGTATTAGAATAAAGACTTGAGGAGGTCTGAGTCTTAAACAGACTGATAACATACTATTTCTTAACCTAGATAGTGTTGACTTGGATTTGTTTTGTTGTGTTTTTAATTTTATTTTCAGGCTGTTTACACTTCTTTTTACCCATGAAATATTTAACAATAGTTTTAAAGAAAGAAAAGTAAAACAAACATGCTTGTGCCTTAAATTTTTCAACAATATAGACCTAATTTCTGGATTGCAAATATTTGGAACATATCCTTCACTCTGAAAGAAGGGCTCTGGCATGATACAGAGAAGGGAATGCTACATTGGAAATCAGGAGATGTGAGGTATAGAATGGTCAGAACCTCTGAAGCAAACTTATATTACTTTAAGCAAATGGATTTTTACTATTTTCCTTGTTTGCAAAATGAAAGAAATCAAACATACTGATTTTTAAGGACACTTTTACTATAATATCACACAACCAAAAGTATTTTCATGAAGGCAATGGAGACAGAAGGCTCTAGGAATCAGAAAAAGCATAGGCTTCCCCTTTTCTATTTGCTAAAGCTTGCAAAATTTTATGTCACAATAATATTACACATATCAAATAATGCCTGTAAGAAGAAGGTATTTTTGAACCCCATAAACGGTTGTGTATTGACTTAAACAGGACTATAAACTCATTGTCACAGCTGAGCCACCTATCCAGATCATTCACTGCTACTCTCTTTGTGTTTTTCAGCTACAGAAAACTGTTGTAGTTCTTAACCTGTGCACCTCTAAGAAAAAATGCTAGTTCAGAAGGAAAATAACCATGCTACTGGGAAAAGGGATGGACAGAAAAATATATAAATAAAAAGTTTGTCATATTCTAGGCATTATGTTAGGCATTGACTAATGTTATCTCATTTAACCTATATAACAAATGTTAAGGGTCACAATAAACTGTGGAAAATTCTGAAAGAGATGGGAATACCAGATCACCTAACCTGCCTCTTGAGAAATCTGTATGCAGGTCAGGAAGCAACAGTTAGAACTGGACATGGAACAACAGACTGGTTCCAAATAGGAAAAGGAGTACGTCAAGGCTGTATATTGTCACCCTGCTTATTTAACTTATATACAGAGTACATCATAAGAAACGCTGGACTGGAAGAAACACAAGCTGGAATCAAGATTGCCGGGAGAAATATCCATAACCTCAGATATGCAGATGACACCACCCTTATGGCAGAAAGTGAAGAGGAGCTAAAAAGCCTCTTGATGAAAGTGAAAGAGGAGAGCGAAAAAGTTGGCTTAAAGCTCAACATTCAGAAAACAAAGATCATGGCATCCGGTCCCATCACGTCATGGGAAATAGATGGGGAAACAGTGGAAACAGTGTCAGACTTTATTTTGGGGGGCTCCAAAATCACTGCAGATGGTGACTGCAGCCATGAAAGTAAAAGACGCTTACTCCTTGGAAGGAAAGTTATGACCAACCTAGATAGCATATTCAAAAGCAGAGACATTACTTTGCCGACTAATGTCCATCTAGTCAAGGCTATGGTTTTTCCTGTGGTCACGTATGTATGTGAGAGTTGGACTGTGAAGAAGGCTGAGCGCCGAGGAATTGATGCTTTTGAACTGTGGTGTTGGAGAAGACTCTTGAGAGTCCCTTGGACTACAAGGAGATCCAATCAGTCCATTCTGAAGGAGATCAACCCTGGTATTTCTTTGGAAAGAATGATGCTAAAGCTGAAACTCCAGTACTTTGGCCACTTCATGTGAAGAGTTGACTCATTGGAAAAGACTCTGATGCTGGGAGGGACTGAGGGCACGAGGAGAAGGAGACAATGGAGGATGATGGCTGGATGGCATCACGGACTCGATGGACGTGAGTCTGAGTAAACTCCGGGAGATGATGATGAACAGGGAGCCCTGGCGTGCTGCAGTTCATGGGGTCCCAAAGAGTCGGACACGACTGAGCGACTGAACTGAACTGAACTGAAGGGTAGTTATTTTTATCGTTTATATTCTATGAAAGTGAAGTGAAAGTGGCTCAGTCGAGTCCGACCCTTTGTGACCCTTTGGTCTTTACATGGAATGTTGGAGTGGGTAGCTTTTCCCTTCTCCAGGGGATCTTCCCAACCCAGGGACTGAACCCATATCTCCTGCATTGCAGGCAGATTCTCTACCAGCTGAGTCACAAGGAAGCCCAAGAATACTGGAGTGGGTAGCCTATCCCTTCTCCAGCGGATCTTCCCGTCCCAGGAATCGAACCCGGGTCTCCTCTATTTCAGGCAGATTCTTTACCAACACAGCTATTAAGGAAGCCCAGATGGAAGAATTGAGGATTTGAGAGGTGATTGCCTTTGAATTTGATACTAACAGTTTGCATAACAAAAATCCCCTAGCTTAATTCAGATATCACACTTACTTAACTCATTGAACCAATTTTACACCTCACTCCTTGAAACTGAATTAGTCAAAAATTTCAAAATGATTTAGATGAACAGATGATAATTCATAGAACATAATTAAGTGCAATAAGGCTATTTGAGGTTTTAATCATAGGGAATACACCTCTCCTTAATAATTACTTTTTAATAAACCTAGGAGCTATGGGGTTCCACAGTGTTTATATGCTGGTCATCCTACACCCATTCTCCTGTGAAACTACTTGTTTGACAGATAATTTATGGCAAAATAGCCTTATTCTCGTTAGACCAAGCACTGTGGAAACTGAAGCTTTAAGAAGTTTAGTAACTCACTGAGCACACACAGCCCCAGAATGACTGACATGAATCCAAGAATGTTTGATTGGACTTCAGAGGAGCCTGTGGAAGGAGCTTGGAAATTTTAACCAGAAAACATGACTTTTAGTATCAGTGTCTCTCTTTGCTTTTCAACTTTGAACAAGATATCTAATGACCCTTCATAGTTGTTGTTTCTAAAATGTTACTGACCTCCTAAGATTGCTTTGAAGATTGATGTTAGCATATTGTCTTGCACTGGGTGTTTAATACATAATTTTACTGCTTATCTAAGTTAAATTGCATGACCTTCTGATCCTCATCAAATTAATAATAATATAATTAGTTATTCAGCGTATAGTAAACTTTCAAACACTTTTATAAATCTTTGCATGAAAGTGAGTGAAAGTGAAGTCGCTCAGTTGTGTCCAACTCTTTGCGACCCCATGGACACCAGGCTCCTCCATCCATGGGATTTTCTAGGCAAGAGTACTGGAGTGGGTCGCCGTTTCCTTCTCCAGGGAACTTCCCGACCCAGGGAGCAGGCAAGATATATGTATCTACTCGACTAGTTAAGTAATTCAAGGCTAGTAGATGATAAGGATCACCTATAACCTATTACAGGGATATCAGCAATGTTATGTCCTCAATTGCACAGTTTCTCAATGGCAGGATAATTTCTTTATATTCAAAAATATATGTCAATGATAGATTATATAATACAGGGCATGAAATTTTATTCCTTCAAAGCCTCCTTTATGACCATGGACACATTTAATTAACTCTCTAGAATTCAGTAAAAAAAAAAAAAAAAGGAATATTAATACAAATTCCCTGATATGATATAAAAATAAATAATGTATAACATGGAGAAGGAAATGGCAACCCAATTCAGTATTCTTGCCTGGAGAATTCCAGGGACGGGGGAGCCTGGTGGGCTGTCGTCTATGGGGTCACACAGTCGGACATGACTGAAGCGACTTAACAGCAGCAGCATTAAGAATAGTGACTGCGACTGCTACTGCTAAGTCACTTCAGTCGTGTCCGACTCTGCAACCCCATAGACGGCAGCCCACCAGGCTCCCCTGTCGCTGGGATTCTCCAGACAAGAACACTGGAGTGGGTTGCCATTTCCTTCTCCAATGCAGGAAAGTGAAAAGTGAAAGGGAAGTCGCTCAGTCCTTTCCGACTCTTAGTGACCCCATGGACTGCAGCCTAATAGGCTCCTTCGTTCATAAGATTTTCCAGGCAAGAGTTCTGGAGTGGGGTGCCATTGCCTTCTCCGAAGAATAGTGAGCAAATAGAAAATACAGAGCAAAAAGGAGCTGTGGTACAAATGAGAAGAAATTGTTGAGTAATGTTAGATAATTCTCAAGTTTATAAAACTTAGACTCAAATGTTCTACCATGGAAATTAAATTAGGAAATTAAATTCCTATGGAAATTTCAGAGAACTACCAAGACAAAATAATTGGAGCCAACTTTCTATCAGAACTATAGGACAGGAGAAAAACTACCTGATTTGAATTATCTAAATTTACTTGAAGATATATTTTTCCCCAAGAAAAAGAAATGCAAAAAGCAAAGTGGCTGTCTGAGGAGGCCTTACAAATAGCTATGAAAGGAAGAGAAGTGAAAAGCAAAGGAGAAAAAGAAAGATATAAGCATCTGAATGCAGAGTTCCAAAGAATAGCAAGGAGAGATAAGAAAGCCTTCCTCAGCGATCAGTGCAAAGAAACAGAAGAAAACAATATAATGGGAAAGACTAGAGATCTCTTCAAGAAAATTAGAAATACCAAGGGAACATTTCATGCAAAAATGGGCTCGATAAAGGACAGAAATGGTATGGACCTAACAGAAGCAGAAGATATTAAGAAGAGGTGGCAAGAATACACAGAAGAACTGTACAAAAAAGATCTTCACGACCCAGATAATCACGATGGTGTGATCACTCACCTAGAGCCAGACATCCTAAAATATGAAGTCAAGTGGGCCTTAGGAAGCATCACTATGAAAAAAGCTAGTTTTGGTGATGGAATTCCAGTGGAGCTATTTCAAATCCTGAAAGATGATGCTGTGAAAGTGCTGCACTCAATATGCCAGCAAATTTGGAAAATTCAGTAATAGCCACAGGACTGGAAAAGGTCAGTTTTCATTCCAATTCTGAAGAAAGGCAATGCCAAAGAATGCTCAAACTACCACACAATTGCACTCATCTCACATGCTAGTAAAGTAATGCTCAAAATTCTCCAAGCCAGGCTTCAGCAATACATGAAACGTGAACTTCCAGATGTTCAAGCTGATTTTCGAAAATGTAGAGGAACAAAGCGATCAAATTGCCAACATCTGCTGGATCATGGAAAAAGCAAGAGAGTTCCAGAAAAACATCTATTTCTGCTTTATTGACTATGCCAAAGCCTTTGACTTTGTGGATCACAAAAAACTGTGGACAATTCTGAAAGAGATGGGAATACCAGACCACCTGACCTGTCTCTTGAGAAATCTGTATGCAGGTCAGGAAGCAACAGTTAGAACTGGACATGAAACAACAGACTGGTTCCAAATAGGAAAAGGAGTACGTCAAGGCTGTATATTGTCACCCTGCTTATTTAACTTATATGCAGAGTACCTCATGAGAAACGCTGGGCTGGATGAAGCACAAGCTGCAATCAAGAATGCTGGAGAATTATCAATAACCTCAGATATGCAGATGATACCACCCTTATGGCAGAAAGTGAAGAAGAACTAAAGAGCCTCTTGATGAAGGTGAAAGTGGAGAGTGAAAAAGTTGGCTTAAAGCTCAACATTCAGAAAACGAAGATCATGGCATCTGGTCGCATCACTTTATGGCAAATAGATGGGGAGATAGTGGAAACAGTGGTTGACTTTATTTTTTTTTTAGTTCCAAAATCACTGCAGATGGTGATTGCAGCCATGAAATTAAAAGACACTTACTCCTTGGAAAGAAAGCTATGACCTACCTAGATAGAATATTGAAAAGCAGAGACATTACTTTGCCAACAAACGTCCATCTAGTCAAGGCTATGGTTTTCCAGTGGTCATGTATGGATGTGAGAGTTGGACTATAAAGAAAGCTGAGCACTAAAGAATTGATTCTTTTGAGCTTTGGTGTTGGAGAAGACTCTTGAGAGTCCCTCGGACTGTAAGGAGTTCCAACCAGTCTATCCTAAAGGAACTCAGTCCTGAATATTCATTGGAAGGACTGTGCTGAAGTTGAAAGTCCAGTACTTTGGCCACTTATTGCAGAGCTGACTCCTTGGAAAATACCTTGATCCTGGAAAAGATTGAGGGGAGGAGGAGAAAGGGATGACAGATGATGAGATGGTTGCATGGCATCACTGACTCAGTGGACATGGTTTAGCTGATCTCTGAGATCTGGTGATGGACAAGGAGGCCTGGTGTGCTGTGGTTCATGGGATTGCAAAGAGTTGGACACCACTGAGTAACTGAACTGAACTGAACTTGCAGTTACTTACATTGATATAGAAACTTGACAAATGTATGATACCATTGTATGGTATTTGTTACACATAGAAACAAAAAAAAATTTACTACTAAATGAAATTCTTATCAGTCTCATAATTTCCTCAATTACATCCTTCCACCAATAGTTGGGCTTTGAGAGTCAAGGAGAGAATAAAAATAATTTTTTTTCTGAGTTTTACATTATTATTATATCTGTGCCTATAGTCCATTTGTTAAATGATATGAAAATTGCTGGGATGATAAAGAATTTGTATGGAGCTGAGCTAGAATTTATCTTAATATTAACTATGCTTACAACATTTACTTATAAAATATATATTTTACATAAACTTACAGGAGAAATTCTTAATGTAACTCAGAAGTCAGGTTATCTTAAAGTTTCACAGCAATCATTTATAAATGACTGGTAAATAAACTCCACTTCGATGATGTTCCATGACTTTCTTTATGAATATGAACAGAGTATGGCCATGTTTTCAACCTTTAAATAATCTATGTTAGAAAATATAATGTGCAAGATGATGTCATCAGGTGCATAACATATTCACAACCCCATCTTTAAAGTTCCCTGATTTGATGAGCTATGTATTTTGATCAGTAAGAGATAAGTTTCACTTTCCAATTTTTTGCCTCACTCATCTACATATTTTTTAAGGTAAAATCCACATAAGTAAGCATTTTATGGTATGCAATTCATTGCCATCAAGTACATTCACAATGTAGTACAATTGCCACCTGCTTCTAGTTCTAAAACATTGTCATCACAAGAAGACACCATAAACACTAAGCTGTTGCTCTTAATTGCACCCTCTCCCCAGCCCTGGGCAACCAGTAGTTATCTATCTGTATCTATGAATTTATCTATTCTAGGTATTTCCATGTAACTGGAATCATACATTATGTGACATTCTGCATCTGGCATATTTTACTTAGCATGATGTTTTTGAATTTATCCATGCTGTAACTTGTATTAGTACTTCATTTTTACAATTGAATAATATTTTATTGTATGTACATACCACAATTTGTTTATCCTTTGGTCTTTTTATCTAAACAGAAAATTCCCAGATTTTGGCTCTTGATAATAATGCTAGTGAACTTCCTAGATGGCTCAGTGGTAAAGACTCTGCCTGCCAATGAAGGAGATACCAATTTGATCCATGGGTTAGGAAGATGCCCCAAAGAAGGAAATGGCAACACACTCCGGTTTTCTTGCCGAATGAATTCCGTAGACAGAGGAGCCTCGTGGACTGCAGTCCATGTGGTCTCAAAGGAGCTGGACACAACATAGGGACTAAATGAAAAGAGGAAAGAAAAGACAATATTGCTACTATGAATAATTGTGTATAGGTATTAGTTTGAGTATGTATTTTTATTTCTTTTGCATATATGTCTGGGAGCAGAATTATTGGGTCAGGTACAATTCTCTTTTTTATTCTTATTCACTTGTTAATTGATTTCTATTTGAGTATAATTGCTTTATAAGACTGCAAGAAAATATCCACTGTTTTTTAAATTCCCTTCCCATTTAGCTCACCACAGAATGCTGAGTAGAGTTCTCTGTGCTTTACAGTAGGAACTCATTAGTTATCTATTTTATTTTATTTATTTTTTTAGTTATCTATTTTATACATAGTAGTGTATATATGTCAATCCCAAACACTCAGTCAGTTCAGTCACTCAGTCGTGTCCAACTCTTTGCGACCCCATGAATCGCAGCACACCAGGCCTCTCTGTCCATCACCAACTCCCAGAGTTTATCCAAACTCATGTCCATCGAGTTGGTGATTCCATCCAGCCATCTCATCATCTGTTGTCCCCTTTTCCTCCTGCCCCAAATCCCTCTCAGCATCAGGGTCTTTTCCAGTGAATCAAATCTTCACATGAGGTGGCCAAAGTATTGGAATTTCAGCCTCAGCATCAGTCATTCCAACGAACACCCAGGACTGATCTCCTTTAGAATAGACTGGTTGGATCTCCTTGCAGTCCAAGGGACTCTCAAGAATCTGCTCCAACACCACAGTTTAAAAGCATCAATTCTTCAGCACTCAGCCTTCTTCACAGTCCAACTCTCACATCCGTACATGACCACTCAAAAACCATAGCCTTGACTAGATGGACGTTTGTTGGCAAAGTAACATCTCTGCTTTTGAATATGCTTTCTAGGTTGGTCATAACTTTCCTTCCAAGGAGTAAGCGTCTTTTAATTTCATGGCTGCAATCACCATCTGCAGTCATTTTGGAGTCCAGAAAAATAAAGTCAGCCACTGTTTCCACTGTTTCCCCATCTATTTCCCATGAAGTGATGGGACCGGATGCCATGATCTTTGTTTTCTGAATGTTGAGCTGTAACCCAACTTTTTCACTCTCCTCTTTCACTTTCATCAAGAGGCTTTTTAGCTCCTCCTCACTTGCTGCCATAAGGGTGGTGTCATCTGCATATCTGAGGTTATGGATATTTCTCCCGGCAATCTTGATTCCAGCTTGTGCTTCTTCCAGCCCAGCGTTTCTCATGATGTACTCTGCATAATAGTTAAATAAGCAGGGTGACAATATACAGCCTTGACGTACTCCTTTTCCTATTCTCTCAATTCATCCTAACTGTCCTCTTGGCAAGCATATGTTTGTTCCCTACATCTGTGACTCTATTTCTCCTTTGCAGATAAGTCCATCTATACCATTTTCTAGATTCCACTTTTAAAGACTATTGTATGACATTTATTCTTCTGTTTCTCTTTCTGTCTGTGTGACAATCTCTAGGTCCATCCATGTCTCTGTAAATGGCACTATTTCATTTCTTTTTATGGCTAAGTACTACTCCATTGTATACATGTACTATGTCATCTTTATCCATTTGTCACTTTGAGGTTGCTTCCACATCCTGGCTATTGTAAATAGTACTGCAATGAACATCAGCGAGCTGACATTTTAGAATTCTGGTTTTCTCAAGATATATGTCTAGGAGTGGAATTGCTGGATCATATGGTTGCATAATCTTTTTAAAAAATAGCCTTTACTTTCTATAGCAGTTTTAGGTTTATGGCAAAATTGAGCAAACAGCACAAATAATTCCTATATACCCAGCCCACACCCACCCCTCCCCCACACACAACTTCCCTCATTATCAACATCCTACAACAGAGTGGTATATTTATTTGTACAATTGATAAACTTACACTGTCGCATCGTTATTAGCCCAAGTTTGTAGTTTACATTAGAGTTCACCCTTGGCATTGCACATCCATGGTTTTGACAAAGGCATGTGTCATGTGTCTCTGTCCATAATCATACTACCATGCAGAATAGTTTCACTGACCTAAAAATCCCCTGGGCTCTGCCTGTCTATCTCTCTTCCCACTCTAAACCAAGCAGTTTTCCAGGATTTGAATTATTTTGAAACTTTACCCTAATGGATAATTCAAAAAGTTTTATAATTTTAGCTTTTTTATTTAGGTTCTTAATTGATTTTACATTTTTATATGATGTGAAATGGTGTCTGACTTCATCATTTTTCATACATATATCTGATTGTCTTAGCACCATTTGTATAAGAGACTATTCTTTCTCCATCAAATGTGTTTGACACCCTTGTCAAAAATCAATTAATCATAGTATCAAGTTTCTTTTTCAATATAGTTTTGATTATTCACCACTGAGTATGTTGTTAGCTGTGAGATTTTGTAAATTCCCTTAATCATCTTGTTTTATGAGATTTTTTTACTGTCAATGAATATTAAATTTGCCTATTAAAAGAATATTTTCAAAGAGACAGCTTTTTTTTATTAACCTTTTCTTCTGTCATTTTAGCCTTTTTTTTGTTGTTATTTCTTTCATTTTCCTAACTTTGTGCTTAATTTAATCTTCTCTTTAATTCCTTGAGAGGTAAAGTTAAGTTGTTTTGAGATCTTTCTTGTTTCTTTAATGTAGGCATTTATTACTATAGATTTACTCTCAAACTGATTTTACTGCATCCTATAAGTTTTGGTATGTTGTAGCCATCACCAATTCAATGGACATGAGCTTAGGCAAATTCCAAGAGATGGTGAGGGACATGCAAGCTTAGCATGCTGTAGTCTGCAGGGTTGCAAAGAGCTGGACATGACAACTGAACAGCAACAATGTTCCTATTTTCATTTATCTCAAGATATTTTTTAATTTCTATTTTGATTTCTTTTTAATATTATTAATTCTTGAGTGACATCATGTTTAATTTTGACATATTGGGAGATTTTCCCACTTTTCTTTTTGTAATTGATTTTGTTATGTTTCACGAAAGATTTATATGATTTAAAGCTTCTTAAATTGATTGACTTGGTTTGTATACTAACACAACATTGATCCAGGAAAATCTTCCAGGTGCACTTGAAAAGAGTGTATTTCCTATTGCTTTTGGACAGAATATTCTATATATGTCTGTTAAGCCCATCTGGTTAATGTGTTGTTTAAGGTCAATGTTTCCTTTTTGATTTTCTGTCTGAAGGATTTATCCATTGATAAAAGTGGAGTGCTAAAGTTCTCTACTATTATTTTATTATTATCTTTTTCTATCTTAGGTCTTTTAATATGTGTTTGATATATTTAAGAACTTTTATGTTGGATATATAAAAATTTACAAATGTTATGTCCTATTACTGAATTGATCCTAATAGCATTACATAATAACCTTCTTTGTCTGTTATTTCAACTTTTTTTTTTTTTGAAGCTTATTTCATCTAATCTCTGGAGAAGGAAATGGCAACACACTCCAGTATTTTTGCCTGGAAAACTGCAGGGACAGAGGAGCCTGGCAGGCTATAGTCCATGGGGTTGCAAAGACCCAGCCATGACTGAAGCAACTTAGCACACATTTCATATGATATAAGTATAGCACCCTGATTTTCCTTTGGTTTCTATTTGTATGTAATTTCTGTTTTCATCACTTCACTTTGAGTCTGTGTCCTTATATCTGAGGTGAGGCTCTTACAGGTAACATGTAGTGGGGCCATGTATTTTTATCCATTCAGTCACTCTATGTCTATGAATAATTTAATTCATTTACATTTAAATTAATTATTGATACATATATATATATATACTTATTGCCACTGCATTCATTTTTTCCAGCTATTTTATAATTTGTTTGTTCCTTTCTTATTCTCTTGCTCTCCTCCTTTGTGATTGAATGATTTTCTGTAGTAGTATGCTTAGATTCTGTCTTTTTTTGTCTTTTGTGTAACTGTCACAGGTTTTTGATTTGCAGTTACTGTAAGGCTTGAGTAAAACAACATATGTTTATAGCAGTCTATTTTAAGTTGATAACTTAATTTCAAATGCATTCTATAGCTCTACACTTTTATTTCCCTACCACAGTTGATAATTCTGATTTAAAAATTTTGCATAATTTTATCTTATGCATCCAACAAAATATTTTAGTTACAGTTTTTTTTTTTTTTTTTTTTTTGCCTTTTAACCTTTATACCAGCTTTAAAAGTGATTAACCCACAACCTTTACAGCTATTATATAGCTGAGTTGAAGATCTCCTGCAGTAGGAAATGGCAACCCACTCCAGTATTCTTGCCTGGAAAATTCCATGGACAGAGGATCCTGGCAGACTATAGTCCATGGGACTGCAAAGAGTCAGACACAACTGAGAGACTAAGTATGCACGCAGACATGCACTATACAATTACCTATCCCAGAAGGATTTTTACTTTCGTATATTTTCCTTTTACTAACTAGCATCCTCTCATTTCACCTTAAGAAATCTCATTTAACACTGATGATGAACTCCTGTAGCTTTTTCATGTCTTGCAAATTTTTAAATTTTTTCTTCAAGTCTGAAGGGCAATTTTTCTGGGTTGAATATTTTTGGGTGGCAGTGGTTTGTTTTTGTCTTTGTTTTTTTCAGCACTTAAAGTATATCATGCTGCTCCTTTCTAGTCTGCAAAGTTTCTGCTGAAAAACTTTGATAGCCTTATGGAGGTTCTCTTGTTTGTAACAAATTGCTTTTCTCTTGCTCCTTTTGAGATTCACTCCTTGTCTTTAACTTTAGACATTTTAATTATAATATGTCTTAGTATGGGAGTCTTTGAGTTTGTCTTATTTAAAACTCTCTGGGAATCCTGGATGTGAATGTATGTTTTATTCTTAAGGATAGGAACATTTTTGGCCATTATTTCTTTGATTAAATTTTCTACCCCCTTTTTACTCTCTTCACTTTCTGAAAACCCTATAATTTGAGTTTTAGTCTGCTTGATATTGTCCTATAAGTCCCTTAAGCTATCTTCACAATTTTTTTTTTTTTTTTTTGCTGCTCTAATTGGATGAGTTCCACTGCTCTGTCCTTGAGTTCACTGAATCTTGCTTTCTCTTCATCTAGTTTGAACCCCTCTATTGTATTTTTCAGTTTGGATATTGTGCTCTCAGTCCTGTGATTTCTATTTGGTCCATCCTTATATTCCTTTCTCTTTGTTAAAATTTTCACTCTGTTCTTTCATTGTTCTCCTGAACTCAGGAAGCATTATTTGAAGTCTTTATCAGGTAAATCACTTATTTTCATTTCATTAACTTTTTTCTGAGGTTTTACCTTATTTTTTGTTTGAAAATAGTCCTGTTTTCTTTACTTTCCTTGACTCTCTGTGTTGGTTTGTATGCACTAGATAAAGTAGCCACCTCTCCCAGTCTCACAGTGTGGACTCACGCAGATGAACCTCATCATTTAACTAGCTCCTAGCTCTTGATTGTCTTTCAAACCACTGTGATTGTCTTATTAGTCTACTTTATTTGAAGCAACCCCCTATACTTGACTGTGTGCCCACACCTGTCAGTGTCCCAAGGAGGAGGATCTCAGTCAGCACCTAGATTCAGGTTAAATGGAAGCCAGACTACCAGGCAATAGCATTTAATGTAATCAAATATACCTCTTTCAGGGAAAACTGGGGGATGCACATTTCCGTCTGTACCCTGTACACTGAGTCATAAAGTGACTACAGGTTAAGAACACTTTTGTTGTTGCTATAAGGAATGTGCCTTCTGAATGGCAGCCACAAAAGCACTGCTAATTTAGGTTTCTCCAAACAGCATTCTTAGCTTGCTAGTTTTTGAACAATCTAAGTTGTAAACATAAACTGCTGATTGATATTTTGAATTCTTAGACACATTTTACCCTTGGTTCCTTGTCAAAATATTATTTTCCATGTTTCTCATTTTTATTGGGGAATATATTGGGCTCAGTATTTTGATGAAACATAACTCTTGAATATCCCCATTTTATGTAAGAAGATTTCATTAGACATTCCACCTGATATAGGATCTAGTCTTTTTCATCTGTTCCCTTTGTCTCTGTGAGTCTATGAAGGACAAAACTCAAGTCTACCTGGTAACTGTATGCCTTGAATTGAAGGCCACCTGTTGAATTCAGCTTATTGTTCTGGATTTCTGTCTTTTGTTTCTTGCTCTGAATACTTCTTACTTAATCATCAAATCACTGTATTTTAAGATTTTTAAAAATTAACTTTTCCATGTACTTTGAAGCTATTTTTAGAAGGGGAATCATACTTTTCTAGGAAAAAAATGTATTGTACCTAAAAATAATTTTTTTCTTAATTCTCAGAAAAATCATGTATTATGGGACAATGGTGTTAGTTATTAATAGTTCCATTTTCAAATCAGGAAACTTAAACTCATAAAGTTTAAGTAATACCATTGCAATTTGTTTAGTAAGTTGTGGAACTATAATTAGAACACAAGTCTGTTTGATAGAAAAGCCTGTGTTCTTTCCAACACCAATCTAGGTTTGGATATTGTCTAAGTTAACTTACTGTATAATCTGCAAATTTTCTTACCTATATTATTGGCACAATATTGGGCAAAGTTGTTTAATACTTAAAAGAGATAATATATCCCTGACGATCTGCACTAATATAGTGAATGATTCACCAGAGAAGTGTCACTGAATAGTTTCTATAAATAATAGTTATAAAAGTATATTACACATGTATAACATCTATATGTATATTCATTTGGAATTTAACTGATAATTGTGCCATTGGTTGGCAAGAGTTTGTTGAATTCATGCATGAAAATAGAAATGATGAATGACTTAACCTACAAAATGACTTACAATAGTAGCTATCTCTATTATACATAGCAGTCATGGTTCTGCCTTCACTATCTCCATGTTCATCAGGCATTTGGAAAATCTATTTTAACCCAGAGGCATAGTGTTGAATGTTTGTATTCCTGAAAGAGGTTAAAACCATTTTCCAAGCATTCGTGTTGTACTCAGAAAAAGGCTTGGTCCAGTGGTCTGAGCCATCAAACATTGATGGTGAAAGTCTGATCTTGACATTGGCTCCCAGTGCTGCTGCAAGCCAGTCACTTAACCTTGGGTTTCAAGTTTTTCATCTGTAAAATTGGGATAAAAACACTTACCTGCCCCTTTGGAAAATGTGAAGATTTCTGAAAGTAAATGCATTAGAAAGTGTTTTGAATGTGAATATGACACCCGAAATAGCAAAAATAAATCCTTTCTTTTCCTCTCTATTCCCACTGGCAATCCTTTTCTCAGTTGGAGAATGAAGTTTTATAGATTGTGTGGTATTCAAAAGCCAAAGAGCAGGTCTCTCAAGAAAACTTCACTGTTAATCACATTGGCCACTGTCAATTAAGCAGAAAGTTGAGGTGATGTTTTGGATGAAGGAGACCTACCCTCTTTATATAGGGTTTCCTGAGATCTGCCTTCTAGAGCTATCCTAATAATATTTAATTTTAGCAGGATGTTCAGAATTTTCCCCTAGAGATATGACCTGTAAACATATCAGGGCATTTTGGAAGTTTGAAAAAACTACCATCATAATAAATCTGCTGAAATGGAAGTTTATCTCCAAAGTCTTTGTGAAGAAAAAGTAAAATAAAAAAAACCTGGGTTTGTATAACTCAATCTGCTTAAGGCCATTTGTCATTCCTTAAAACAAGTGCTATGGACATGGCCTCTTTCTTACATGCTGGGTGATGATGATTCTTCTCAGTGTCTGACTCGGATCTAGATAGTGAGGCCACTCTGAATAGTTCTCCTGTGAACCCATGAACACTGAATAGAATGCCAGTAGAAGCCAAATAAACATAAGTTTTTATTCAGTTCACGGCTAGTTGGTTTCTCCTCCCATCTTCTATCTGTCCTTTTGCTATTTAGGGAAATATAATTTTTGACAGGGAATTATCAGCAGATGCCCTAGTTTGTATCATTCGACTCCACTGTGCTTAATTTCCTTTGTGTCATGACCATTTTTTGTGATTTTATAGCAAAGTTCAATCTGAGTCCAAATTTTGGGTTTGGCTCTGCATCGGCTTGTTTTGACATAAGTTTTCTCCCTTTACAATTTTATAATCACCCTATGAGGTTTATAGTCTTTTTAGAGATGAAGACGCTGAGTTCAGAGAGCTAAAGGAATTAATCCAGGGTTACACAGTTAGTCACAGCTGAAATTGGGATTGGAATTAAGGTCACCTTTTACCAAGGTACATGTTCTTTGGATTATGCACTTTTTCTTTGAGTTGCAAGTCACCATCTGGCTTATCAGCAAGAGGGAAGGCTGGCACACAATTAGAATTGGAGTGTAAACATTATTTATTCATTTGCCATTGAAGGCTATGTTGATGACTTAGACCTGATGAGAAAAAGCATTACGGTGGCAACAATTAGGAGAACTGACATAGAAAATGAAGAAACAGTTTCTTTCCGTATGTTTCTACACATTTATTCCTCATTTTAATATAACTTGTAAAATTATTTTATAGATGTTTGTTTATAAGGAAATTTACAACTTGAGTGTTCCAAGCTTCACTTTATTATAAAGGAGCCAGCCAAGCAATTTCATTCTAATTTCCATGTAAATTCCAAATGTGCTGTATAACTTATGATTTAAAAAAATACTCATATATTTGATTTTACATTGATACCTTGTGATATTCAATGTTTCTACTGCAGTAAAATGATGTAATTGTGTTGTAAAACTGTATTCCTGGTTGAAACTATTTTTTTTTCTTTTTTTACATTCTACCATATAAAGCATATCATTTCATATATATGTATTTCTCTGTTTAATGGGGGAAAATCACCTATCAGTTGGTTATAAAGACATCTTTGAATGGATATTTTAATAAAAACTTATAAATAAGGTTTTGAGAGGAGGGTAGACTAATCCAGTCAATCAGACATGCTAAGGCATCCTGCATATCTTAGAACCAAACTCCTCGATTGTTGGAATTATCATAGTATCCCTTATCAGCACAGGAGCTCAGACAAATGGATGCAAATTTGAAGACAGCATGAGTGAGGAACAAAAGCAATTGCAACCAAAATGGTGGCGAGAACATTGTGTCTAATTTTCTCTCACTCCAGCATTTTGTTTGCATCTTCAAACAAATAACAAATACTATGTGTCAGAAACTAACAATAGCAATCATACAAAAGTGAGAAACATTGAAGACATATTTCATTCATAAATGAGACAGTTAGTAAACCCGGAGTCAATGAATCAACTAAGGATGGTGGTAAATACACTATGATTATCATCTGGGGATTTTCTCTTTTACATGGTTCTGCATGTGAATAGGAGCAGTTTCAAAACTCATCTTCACTGAACCTAGTGTGATCACCAAACGTTTATTTTCAGAATTGGTAGCAAGACCTACAAAAACCCTATCAGGCACCACAGCTCTGAGCTGATTTTTTTTCTGGTGACCTTCATCCAAGTAGTGAATGGATTCAATTTGTGTCAGCACCCACTTTATCACGGACACAAAAATGTGAACACTAAAAAGCCAAAGCCAGATTTCCAGTTAATATCAGCTCATATTTTGTCATTTGAGAAAGGTTCTAAAGATACTGTTTTCAGTTTTCATCCTGATTTAGGGAAGCATCCTCTTTCAGGGTTCTATGTTTCTGCATTAGTCATTCTAGAAGACCTATAAATATGTTTACTTTTAAGTTCTATGAAGGAAGGGATACAGTGGTTGTGCCCATATAATCAAACTCACCAGGTGGCTATGCAAGATTGAATTATGTAAATAAATCCTTTTGTTTGTGGTGTTTCATTTTTTAAAACTGTTTAAATTTCATTCAACATATATGTAAACAGAATTGGCCTGCTCTTTAGCCATACTAGAACTTGAGACAAGGAGAAAGTGGAAGTACTAGAAAGTAGTTACAAAAGAAATGGTAAAAGCTGAAGATTGAAATATATCAGGAGCTCTGCATCAGATACCATATGCATCTTCAGTGCCACTCCCTCAAATTATTATTTTCATTTTATAGTACAGTAAGAATGATATAATCTGCTCAATTCACCAAAATATTGATAGATCTAGTATTTATAGAACATTTGTTGATACCAAGGACTGTAGCTGTTACACTCTATGGTGTGTCCTCCTCAAATAAGAGTAAAATCATGCATGTGCTGTGCTGTGCTTAGTTGTATTCGACTCTGCAACCCCGTGGACTGTAGTGTGCCAGGCTCCTCTGTCCATGGGGATTCTCTAGACAAGAATACTTGAGAGGGTTGCCATGCCCTCCTCCAGAGAATCTTCTCAACCCAGGGATTGAATCTAGGTCTCTCACATTGTGGGCAGATTCTTTACCATCTGAGCCACCAGAGAAACCCAAGAACACTGGAGTGGGTAGCTTATCTTTTCTCCTGGGAAACTTCCCAGCCCAGGAATCTAACTGGGATCTCCTGCATTGCAGGTGGATTCTTTACCAGCTGAGCTACCAGGGAAGCCCCAAATCATGTATTATTATAATTTATCTTTAAAATTAACAGATCATTTTGATCATGCTGACAATTCCTGAGTATTTATCAAGAAAGGAACTATGAGACACCTATACCTTGGAATACATGCCAATAGACTGAACACTTTTTGCTTGTAATTCAGAAATTGTTGGGAGACCAACACAGTTACTGTGTTGGGCCCCAGAAGGAACAATGACTCATACTTAATATATGGACATTAAACCTGAAGGGGGTTGAAAAAATATCTATTTCATGTTGTCCTATTTCTGGACTATTTAACTTAAAATTTCGTAGATTTATTATAAGATGTTCTCTATAAAGATATTGCTAAACAAATTACTAATGTAAAATATCACAGAAGTCATACGTTTTAATATACTTTGAGACAGCAATTGTATATATTTTGGTAAGAATTTTGGAGAAGTGGAGAGTAGATTTTATTAATTGTATAAAGATATAATTATTTCAAAACTTGTAAGTACTTTTTCTTAACAACTGCAAAGATATAGAATTCTTTCAGTGACAGCCAGCCTGATAGCATGCAGATGAAGCTTTGGGAGCAGATGTGTTCATGCTCAGTAGCTCAGTTATGTCTGACTCTTTGTGACCCCATAGACTGTAGGGGTCACCTACAGGCCCCTCTGCCCATGGGATTTTCCAGGCAAGATTATTGGAGTGAGTTGCCAGTTCCTATTCCATGGGATCTTCTTGACCCAGGGATAAAACCCAGTTCTCCTGTGTCTCCTGCATTGGCCGGAGGAGAGAGTCAAATTCTGGAACTATTACCTACTAGCTTTGTGGCAATGGCTTATTGAAAACCTCTTCGGTTAACAGATATGATCAAGAGATTTATATGTAAAGAACCAATGCAATGTCCATCAATTAGATATCTTTATTTTAAAGAATAACATCTAGGCATGTAATCTGAAAAACAGATTAATAGCATTTGTTAATCAAGAGCCCTGTAAATAAACCAAATATTTAAAATCATCTAGTACAGCACATGGCCCATTGTAAACTCTCAATAAACATTAATTTTTCTTCTTTATGTCATTAATTCTTACATATTTAAGCCAAGTCTGCTCAGTGGTAAAGAATCTGCCTGCCAATACAGGATAAGCAGGTTTGATCACTGGGTGAGCAAGATCTGCAGGAAAAGGAAATGGCAATCAACTCCAGTAGTCTTGCCTGGGGAATCCCACAGACAGAGGAGCTTGGAGGGCTACAGTCCATGGCGTCTCAAAGAGTCAAACAAACTTAGTGACTAAACAACAACAATATGGCACTGATAAGTATTTTGGATATATATCTTTAATCTGCTTACAGTAAGTTCAGTTCAGTTCAGCTCAGTCGCTCAGTTGTGTCCGACTGTTTGTGACTCCATGAATTGCAGCACACCAGGCCTACCCAGGACAGATCTCCTTTAGGATGCACTGGTTGGATCTCCTTGCAGTCCAAAGGACTCTCAAGAGTCTTCTCCAACACCACAGTTCAAAAGCATCAATTCTTCAGCGCTCAGCTTTCTTCATAGTCCAACTCTCACATCCATACATGACCACTGGAAACACCATAGCCTTGACTAGACTGACCTTTGTTGGCAAAGTAATACGTCTGCTTTTCAAGAAGCTATCTAGGTTTGTCATAACTTTCCTTACAGGAGTAAATGTCTTTTAATTTCATGGCTGCATTTACCATCTGCAGTGATTTTGGAGCCCAGATAAATAAAGTCTGACACTCTTTTCACTGATTTTCCATCTATTTCCCATGAAGTGATGGGATCATATGCCATGATCTTCATTTTCTGAATGTTGAGCTTTAAGCCAACTTTTTCACACTTCTCTTTCACTTTCATCAAGAGGCTTTTTAGTTCCTCTTCACTTTCTGCCATAAAGTTGGTATCATCAGCATATCTGAGGTTATTGATATGTCTCCTGGCAATCTTGCTTCCAGCTTGTGTTTCCTCCAACCCAGCGTTTCTCATGATGTACTCTGCATAGAAGTTAAATAAGCAGGGTGACAATATACAGCCTTGACGTACTCCTTTTCCTATTTGGAAACAGTCTGTTGTTCTATGTCCAGTTCTAACTGTTTCTTTCTGACCTGCATACAGATTTCTCAGGAGACAGGTCAGGTGGTCTGGTATTTCTGTCTCTTGAAGAATTTTCCACAATTTATTGTGATCCACACAGACAAAGGCTTTGGCATAGTCAATAAAGCAGAAATAGGTGTTTTTCTGGAATTCTCTTGCTTTTTCAATGATCCAGCAGATGTTGGCAATTTGATCTCTGGTTCCTCTGCCTTTTCTAAAACCAGCTTGAACATCTGGAAGTTAATGGTTCTTATATTGCTGAAGCCTGGCTTGGAGAATTTTAAGCATTACTTACTAGCGTGTGAGATGAGTGCAACTGTGCTGTAATTTGAACATTCGAGCTACCCCACAGCCACGGTCAGGTCAGTGGCCAAGAGGAGCAAACCAACGTCCAAGGAGCGGAGGCTGCATGGGTGCAGGAGGGCTGAGAGGAGCTACTCCACATTCAAGGTTAGGAGGGGCGACTCATCCAAGGTAAGGAGCAGTGGCTGTGCTTTGCTGGAGCAGCCGTGAAGAGATACCCCATGTCCAAAGTAAGAGAAACCCAAGTAAGATGGTAGGTGTTGCAAGAGGGCATCAGAGGGCAGGCACACTGAAACCATAATCGCAGAAAACTAGTCAATCTGATCACATGGACCACAGCCTTGTCTAACTCAATGCAACTAAGCCATGCTGTGTGGGGCCACCCAAGACAGACAGGTCATGGTAGAGAGGTCTGACAGAATGTGGTCCACTGGAGAAGGGAATGGCAAACCACTTCAGTGTTCTTGACTTGAGAACCTCATGAACGTTA
This sequence comes from Capricornis sumatraensis, assembly GCF_032405125.1. Lineage (NCBI taxonomy): Eukaryota > Metazoa > Chordata > Mammalia > Artiodactyla > Bovidae > Capricornis > Capricornis sumatraensis. The sequence goes on along the minus strand of NC_091071.1, from coordinate 119,310,934 downwards.
TGAAAAGACAAAATGATAAGATACTGAAAGAGGAACTCCCTGGGTTGGTAGGTGCCCAATATGCTACTGGAGATCAGTGGAGAAATAACTCCAGAAAGAATGAAGGGATGGAGCCAAAGCAAAAACAATACCCAGCTGTGGATGTGACTGGTGATAGAAGCAAGGTCCAATGCTGTAAAGAGCAATATTGGGAAAAAAAGAAAAAAAAAAAAAGCAATATTGCCGCGGCCAGCACAAGCAAGAGTTGCACCTGCACAGGGAGAGAACGGAGCGTCCCCTCTAAGAAAAATGAGAGAGACAAAAGATGGGGTTGAGAGGATCAGACCACAATTGGCTGATGCCTTTCTTTATTAGGCTATAGTATTTATAGGATAATGTACGTGACTTAAGACATGTACAAGATTATTTTTTAACCTCAGGATACAATCACTAGACCCTTACCATTGTGTACAGAGTATACTAAGTAATCTATCTTCTATGACATGTTGCAGGACACCCTGATCTTAAGGGCTGTAAAAACTCTTCAAGGGTGGCGGGACAGGGAGCTTAGGAACAATGCCTAAGGCTCTGCATACCTGCCGAGCAGCTCCCAAGACTTAACCCTTCACGGGCAGTCCCCCGCACAATATTGCATAGGAATCTGAAATATTAGGTCCATGGATCAAGGCAAATTGGAAGTGGTCAAAGAGGAGATGGCAAGAGTAAACGTTGACATTCTAGGAATCAATGAACTAAAATGGACTGGAATGGGTGAATTTAACTCAGATAACCATTACATCTACTACTGTGGGCAGGAATCCCTTAGAAGAAATGGAGTAGCCATCATGGTCAACAAAAGAGTCTGAAATACAGTATTTGGATACTATCTCAAAAACGACAGAATGATCTCTGTTCATTTCCAAGGCAAACCATTCAATATCACGGTAATCCAAGCCTATGCCCCAACCAGTAAAGCTGAAGAAGGTGAAGTTGAAAGGTTCTATGAAGACCTACAAGACCTTTTAGAACTAACACCCAAAAAAGATGTCCTTTTCATTACAGGGGACTGGAATGCAAAAGTAGGAATTCAAGAAACACCTGGAGGAACAGGCAAATTTGGCCTTCAAGCATAGTAAGTCAGGTATAGAATTAACTCAAATCAACAAATAAATATTCTGTTTCCTTTACAGATGTTACTCTTTACAATAAAAGTGTCCAGCTGAGAGACTTTGCATTGGTCCTTTACAAATAAATCTCTTTATCTTGTCTGTTTCCTAGGATTCAAAGTGAATTTGAATTTCTTTAACTCTTCAAATTCAAATTCAAAGTGAATTTGAATTCCTTTAACTTTTGTCATCGCTCTCCATAATAACTGTTCTAACAAACAATAAGATCTCCTGAAATCCTAAACCATCAGATAAAAAAACCAGATCTTTCACCAGACACCCAAGAACTTATTGAAAGAATATTGCACATTTAAGTAACACTTGCCCCTTCTCCTTGCTATCTCAAAATATCAAATATCTGCAGACTTTACAGATGTGTCATATAACCTTTTTCTCATTCATGCAAAAGACCTTTAAAATTAATAGCAGGCTCTATACTCATTATTATAATGACATTTTATTGTACAATTTATTCTCTTTTACTTTTGCTATTAGAGAAATTTTTAAAAATTTACCCAAGTGCTGATCATTATCTGAAAAAAAAAAAGTCTATGAATCAGCTTTTATTTATCTGAACTTAAGAGCCAAGTCATACCACAGAAACAATTACTTGTAAGAAAACACAGTTTAAAACAAGTATTAGCTCATTGTAACTGCAGGGGAGGAGACCATCAAATAAACGTTACACTTCAATCAAAATTTCTTCAAGCAATAGGAATTTCTTGACAATAAAGAAGAGTACAAGAAAGGCAAATGTTGAATACTTTATCTATTATTTTCCTCTTTGAGTGAAAAGCAGAAAGAGTGACATAGAAAAGAGTTGCCTAAAGCTAACATGTTGGGGATAATCCAAGCATTTCAGATCACAATATAGTGTGGGTTATATTGCTTCTAGTTATGGATTAGATTGAATGCTTCTGACAAATGACACCATTTAAATAAAGAATATCTATCCTATCAGCTAGGTTGATTTTCTTTTCTTTTTTTTTTTTTTTAGTGATCGAATATGGCTTTATTGTTTGCTTTTTTTATATTTTTTTAACAGTTTTTTTTTTTTTTTTTAAATAATGTATTTGCTTTGGACTTCCCTGGTGGTTCAGAGATGAAGAATCTGCCTGTCAGGTGTTCATTCTCTGGGTTGGGAAAAGATTCCCTGGCGAAGAAAATGGCAAGCCACTCCTACATTCTTGCCGGGAAAATCCCATGGACAGGGGAACCTGGCAGGCTACAGTCCGTGGGGTTGCAAGAGTTAGACACAACTTAGTGCCTAAACAACAACGGCAGCTAGTTGTTTTACAGTGTTGTGTTAGTTTATACTGTACAACAAACTCAATCACATATATGTATACATATACCCCACCCTTCTTACTTTTGAATTTCCTTCCCATTTACATCATCACAGAGACAGAGAGAAGTATTTGATCAGTCTCTCCAGGGTCCCCATCTCACTCACAGTCTATGCCTCTCTTGGTTGCTTTTTTGACCTACACAGTGAAAAACAAGCTGCTTTCAAATGAATGGATCTAATACTAGTATGCTTTCACATTAATGAGGTCTTCATATATCTGTTTCAAATCTTAATTCCCTCAGTCTATATCTCAACACATCTTCCAGAGATAAATGACTTATTAAAGTACAAGTCTTGAGTCTCAGCATAGTAGACCAAAGAGGCTCCACACGGGTCCTGGAATAAAATGCATGTTCCTCAGTCTGACCTGAAGAGTCCTCAGGACCTTTGGTGGCCAAATCCCCTAGCCTTCTGACTCACTCACTACTTTATGCAGAGTTTCTTGAATTCATTTTATTTATTTATTTATTTTAGCTCTGAGTCTTTGCTTGAGCTGCTTTATCCCTCTAGAATGGGATTTTACCCCTTCTTCAGCTGACTGAAATTCAGGTATTGCCTCCTCCAGGAAAACTGCAGGCAGTCTCACTGTTTTAAGTACACATCCCATCCAGATCTCCTATGATAAATAACATGTTGTATAAAAATGTGCTCCTTCTTTTTGTTTGTTTGTTTTTTTCCCCCAAATTTTGAAGGACCTTTTAATCCAGGGTATGACATAAGGCCTGGAGTAAAGAATGCATAGTTTAAAAATGTATTCTATTGAGCCTCAAAGTATTTCTTTGCTTCTGTGTATTGCATTCCTCCCTCTTCCTCTCCCTCTCTCTCTCTCTCTCTCTCTCTCTCACACACACACACAAACTTCGTTCTCATGCTATCACTGTGAACACAAGCACAGAGTTATGTAAACAAAATCATTGTTGTTTTCCAACTGAACCTGGAAGCACTGACATGGAATGACATTTTTCTCTACATCCCATATTTTTTTTATTTGCAATCTTTACACTTTATGCCCCAGTAACACTATATAGTCACAACAACTCTCTCCACATCCCTAAGACATCAATCTTGTCAAATCTAATTGAATCAAACCACAAGCAGTTATAAATGGAGTGCAGCTTGACAAATAAAAAGGGGAAAAAATGAAAGAGAAAAGAGGCATGCTTCTAACTGATATTTTTCTTTAAGATATTCTCTTATGGAAATATTTTATAATTTCATAAAAATTTCTCCTCATTGTTTCCAAATTCTTTACTAGTCAGAATTTTGCTCTTTATTTAGAAATACTTCTCTATTTTCAACACTGATTTTGATTTTGTTCAAGTTAAATATTTCCAGAGTGGAAACTGAACATGCTGTTTTGTGATACAGCATTGTCTACATTTTTACAGGAGGCTAGCCTTGGGTGATAGTTTGTGATTTACTATAGTACTGATGCAGGTCAGGAAACTAACACATCACAATATGCAATTTAAGTTGTGGACCCACAACTAGGCTCTATTAGACTGAGAATTTTTGGAGTTTGTAATGTCACAAAATATCTCTACAAAGGTATGCAGTGGCTCCCATGTCACCTGCTTAGCCAAGGACTGTCTGCTGTAATGTTTAGCACCAGATTTTTCATGCATTACACAATCCATGGAAAATCTTTCTGTTCAAAACCCCTTCTAACAGTAGCTTGCCTCAGTCATGTGAATTAATTTCACTGACACACTCCTCCTTCTCAGGGCAGTGGTTACTCATGGAGTAGTGGGGGGAGGAGCTAAAAGGGAGCATCATGGGGGGCTTCCAAAATGATTCTTATTCTTTCTCTTGATATGAATGCTGATCATATTGGTGGTGGTGGTAAAGATATTCATTTGAATGAAGCTCAAAAAAACCTAAATTTATTTTTTTCTGTAATTAGGGTATGCTTGGGAAAAAAAGATATTTTAAACGATACATTCTTAAAGAACCAACTGCACATTAACCAGGGTAAGGCATTTTATCTAGCAATGGTAATATTTCATCATATAGGTCAGTAAATCTAGTGGATTTTGCACATGATCTAGCAGTCTTACTCTTGGGCATATATTTGAAGAGAACTTTAATTTTAAAAGATATTTGTACCCTAAAATTCATTACAGGACTGCTTACAATAGCTAGGACTTGGAAACAACCTAAATGTACATTGATAAAGGAATAGATAAAGAAGATGTGGTACATACGGACAATGGAATATTACTCAGCCATAAAGAGGATGAAATAATGCCATTTGCAGCCCCAGTGATGAAGCAAGAGATTGTCATGCTAAGTGAAATGTCAGAAAAAGAAAACTAAATATCACATGATATGACTCATGTATTCAGAATCTGAAATATAATACAAATGAACTTATCTATGAAATAGAAACCAACTTACCACATAGAGAACAGACCTGTGATTGACAAGATGTAGGGAGGTTGAAAAGAGATGGATTAGAAATTTGGGATTAGAGATGCAAACTATCATACACAGAATGGATAAATAATAAGGCTGTACTGTACAACACAGGAAATTATATTCAATATCCTATGATAAATCATAATGCAAAAGAATGTGAAAATGAACAAGCAAATTATATATCAGTTCAGTTCAGTCACTCAGTCGTGTCTGATTCTCTGCGACCCCATGAATCACAGCACACCAGGCCTCCCTGTCCATCACCAACTCTCAGAGTTCACCCAAACTCATGTGCTTCGAGTCAGTGATGCCATCCAGCCATCTCATCCTCGGTTGTCCCCTTTTCCTCCTGGCCCCAATCCCTCCCGCATCAGGATCTTTCCCAGTGAGTCAACTCTTCTCATGAGGTGGCCAAAGTTACTGGAGTTTCAGCTTCAGCATCAGTCGTTCCAATGAACACCCAGGACAGATCTCCTTTAGGATGGACTGGTTGGATCTCCTTGCAGTCCAAGGGACTTTCAAGAGTCTTCTCCAACACCACAGTTCAAAAGCATCAATTCTTCAGTGCTCAGCTTTCTTCACAGTCCAACTCTCACATCCACACATGACCACTGGAAAAACCATAGCCTTGACTAGACGGACCTTTGTTGGCAAAGTAATGTCTCTGTTTTTCAATATGCTGTCTAGGTGGGTCATAAGTTTATTTCCAAAGAGTAAGTGTCTTTTAATTTCATGGCTGCAATCACCATCTGCAGTGATTTTGGAGCCCCAAAAATAAAGTCTGACACTGCTTCCCTATCTATTTCTCATGAAGTGATGGGACCAGATGCCATGATCTTCATTTTCTGAATGTTGAGCTTTAAGCCAACTTTTTCACTCTCCTCTTTCACCTTCATCAAGAAGCTCTTTAGTTCTTCACTTTCTGCCATAAGGGTGGTGTCATCTGCCTATCTGAGGTTATTGATATTTCTCCCAGCAATCTTGATTCCAGCTTGTGCTTCAGCCAGCCCAGTGTTTCTCATGATGCACTCTGCAAATAGGTTAAATAGGCAGGGTGACAATATATAGCCTGACAACTTCTTTTTCTATTTGGAACCAGTCTGTTGTTCCATGACCAGTTCTAACTGTTGCTTCCTGACCTGCATACAGGATTCTCAAGAGGCAGGTCAGGTGGTCTGGTATTCCCATCTCTTTCAGAACTTTCCACAGTTTATTGTGATCCACAAAGTCAAAGGCTTTGACATAGTCAATAAAGCAGAAATAGATTTTTTTTTTTTCTGGAACTCTCTTGCTTTTTTGATAATCCAGTGGATGTTGGCAATTTGATCTCTGGTTCCTCTGCCTTTTCTAAAACCAGCTTGAACATCTGGAAGTTCACTGTTCACGTATTGCTGAAGCTTGGCTTGGAGAATTTGGAGCATTACTTTACTAGCATGTGAGATGAGTGCAATTGTGTGGTAGTTTGAGTATTCTTTGGCATTGCCTTTCTTTGGGATTGGAATGAAAACTGAGCTTTTCCAGTCCTGTGGCCACTGCTGAGTTTTCCAAATTTGCTGGCATATTGAGTGCAGCACTTTCACAGCATCATCTTTCAGGATTTGAAATAGCTCAACTGGAATTCCATCACCTCCACTAGCTTTGTTCATAGTGATGCTTCCTAAGGCCCACTTGACTTCACATTCCAGGATGTCTGGCTCTAGTTCAGTGATCACACCTTCATGATCATCTGGGTCGTGAAGATCTTTTTTGTACAGTTCTTCTGTGTATTGTTGCCACCTCTTCTTAATATCTTCTGCTTCTGTTATGTCCATAACATTTCTATCCTTTATCGAGTCCATCTTTGCATGAAATGTTCACTTGGTATTTCTAATTTTCTTGAAGAGATCTCTAGTCTTTCCCATTCTGTTCTTTTCTTCTATTTCTTTGCATTGATCACTGAGGAAGGCTTTCTTATGTCTTCCTGCTATTCTTTGGAACTCGACATTCAGATGCTTATATCTTTCCTTTGCTCCTTTGCTCCTTCTCTTCTTTTCACAACTATTTGTAAGGCCTCCTCAGACAGCCATTTTGCTTTTTTGCATTTCTTTTCCATGGGGATGGTCTTGATCCCTGTCTCCTGTACAATGTCACAAACCTCCGTCCATAGTTCATATATATATATATGGTTTACTTTTCTGTGCAGAAGTATTTAACACAACATTATGTCAATGATGTTTCAATTAAATAGATTAAAACAAACAAACAAAAAAAAAAAAGAGTAGGCTTTGTGTCTGATAGACTCTAATGAGAGTTCCACCTCTACTCCTTTCTCTGTGTGTGTTCCTTCTTCCCTTTCTGTTTCCCACCTGCTAAATGGAAATTATACTGCCTCCTTAATAGGGTAATTGAGAGAACTGAATCAAATAAATAATAGAAAACCAGTTAGTACAAAAAAATAAAAACCAGTGTATGCTGGCCATTGTTATTAATAGCAGCAATACAGCAGCTGAATTAGAACTGGATAAAGAAAGATGAGAGGTTTTTCTAAGGTGGCTGAGAAATAGTTGCATCAGCAATATTAAGCTTTGTTAGGAGGAAAAAAGACAGGAAACACAAGTGAAATATATGTGCTGTACAGAAAGCAGCAGCGCCAAGTATAGAGATACCAGCAAATGCAGAATTCCCACCAAGACTGTTCTTGTGTGAAGGAGGTTTCAGTTCTTGGCCCTTTGTGGCATGCATGTCCATGAGAGAAGTCTGTCAACCATTCTTAGGGTATGCCTTCATTTTCCCTTTAGTATTCTGTTGATGAAACAGTAATTGCAGTTTCAGACTGTGAATTTTTAATCATTATAACTAGGCATAATGCCTCTTTATTAATCAAAATAGGAACCATTACAACCAACACAGTTTTACCAAACTTATGAGAAATAAGTTTGTTTATTCCTGTAGCATGAAAATCCATGCTGCAGAATTTGATGAACTCTTGGAAAGCATTCTTTGCCTCCTACTATTTGTGGAAGAATTTTCCCTGAAAAAAGTTGCCAATTTGCTTGAACAAGTGATAGTTGGTTTGGCAAGAGATCAGCTAAGTATGGCAGATGAGGCAAAACTTCATAGGCTGATTTGTTCAACTTTTGAAGATTTGGTTTTGTGACTCACTATTAAGCATTGTCCTGGAGAAGAGTTGGGGCCATTCTGTTGACCCATGCTGGTTGCAGATGTTGCAGTTTTTTGATACATCTCATTGATTTGGTGAACATACTTCTCAGATGTAATGGTTTCACCAGGATTCAGAAAGCTATAGTCGGTCAAATCAGCAGCAGACCATCAAACAGTGACTATGACCTTTCTTTGGTGCAAGTTTGGCTTTGGGAAGTGTTTTGAAGCTTCTTGCTTCAACTACTGAGCTGATCATCTCCAGGTGTCCTATAAAATCCACTTTTCATGGCATGTCACAATCTGATAGAGAAATGGTTCATTGTTGCATAGAATAAGAGAAGATGATACTTCAAAATAAGGATTTTTTACAATGGTCAGCTCATGAGGCACTGACTTATTGAGCTTTTTCACCTTTCAAATTTGCTTCAAATGCTGAATGACCATAAGACGGTTGAAGTAGAGTTGTTTGGCAACTTCTTGTGTAGTTGTAAGAGGATCAGCTTTGATGATTGCTCTCTACTGGTTGTTGTCAACTTTCATTGGCCAATTACTCTGCTCCTCAAATTCAAATCTCTTGTCTCCTCTGCAAAACTTCTTAAACCACTACTGCACTATACGTTCATTAGCAGTTCCTGGGCCAAATGCATTGTTTATGTTGCAAGCTGTCTCTGCTGCTTTACAGCTCATGTTGAACTTGAATTTTAAAAAATCACTCAAATTTGCTTTCTGTCTTAATATCATTTCCATAGTCTAAAATAAATATCAAGCAAACAGCAAGTAATAAGTCACTATCAAAAAAAAAGTGAGAAATGCACATTAAAATAATGTATAACATAATCACATTTATTTAAGAATGTATTCCAGTATCAAATGGCAAAGTTCAACAGTGAAAACCACAATTACTTTTGCAGCAATCTAATATATTCCTTTTCTGGAATTACATGGACAGAAGAACCTGGTGGGCTATAGTCCACAGGGTCACAAAGAATCAGGCACAAGTGAGTGACTAACACACACACATAGGCTCTGAGATGGAGAATATTGTGATTAACAGGTCTACATCTCTACAGTCATGAGTGGAACACAGCACTAAGATTTAGAGAGGTCAATAGCTCATGGTGTGTTTATCAGGTTCTATTCTGCTATATTACAATGGCCTGGGATAGAATGATAGAAATGCATTCTTGGGTATTTGACATGTATTCTCAGTTATTTCGGATTCTCATTTATACGTACTTTGAAGTAGATGAGGTGATACCTCTAGATGTAAGACACATCCTCGTATGGAAGCTATGGGCTTTCCTGGTGGCTCAGATGGTCAAGAATCTGCCTGTAATGTAGTAGACCCAAGTTTGATCCCTGGGTCAGGAATATCTCCTGAGGAAAGGAAATGCTACTCACTCCACTATTTCTGACTGGAGAATTCCATGGACAGAGGCACCTGGCAAGCTACAGTCCATGGGGCCACAAAGAATCAAACATGACTGGGTGGTTAACTCTTTCACTTTCACTGGTAGGATAATTGTATTTGAGTCTTTACATGTCCACCTATCAATTCAGGCTAATTACTAACTTTCTGGTAACTTTTTTTTTTTTTTTTTTCATCTAGAAACTGGGAAAAACAAAACTGACACCTGAAAGCTGGCTAGAATTAGTAGCATATTATTCAGTCAGTTTAGTTCTGTTCAGTCACTCAGTTGTGTCTGACTCTTTGAGACCTCATGGACTGCAACACGCCAGGCTTCCCAGTCTGTCAGGAGCCAGCATGAGGAATTCCACCCATGACAAGGTCATGCAGCAGAGCTCTGATGGCAAGGCTAACCAGACCTCAGGTTTCCCCCTGGAATTTCCTGAGTATCCACCCCCCAAAAGATAAGAATCTGCCTGCTTTTTCCACTCTTCTGATATTCTCTGGAAAAAAAGTCAACTCAGGGCTTTAGTCTTCTGCATTTGAAAGGGATGTTTCAGTTAAACCCCCTCTGATAACTCTCTAGCTTGCCTAACAGGTTCCCCCGGACCTCTTACAGCTTATGAATTGCTTACAGCCCCCCAACTGCGAGAGGTACAAAGCTTAAAAGCATCTTAAAGATACAGAGCCTTTTCTAAAGAGTTAAAAATTATATTGGTAGAGGGTTTTCACTGTTGACTCAATAACTGCTGCCAGGCCTCCATATTCTTTATCTTTTAGGCACCTGGGAGGATGTTAATCAATGTAAATGGGATATGGAAAAAGATATATAGTAGTTCTGATGTTAGCAACACTAGACTTTTGAGTTAAGTACTTCTCTTTGCACTCCTCTTATGTCCTTGCTATGTAAGAATGTAACTTTATTTAGTGCTTTCTGAGAGTGGCACCAGACTTTGGGAAGATCAACACAAATAAGTCTTCTGGTTGACAAACCCTTATCGGAAAAAAGGCTGTAAAATGTTAATTGGCCCTTTTTGGCCAGAAGATGATGTAAATCACCTAAGACTCGCGTATACAATTAGGTATGCAGAGAGAAAAGCCTGGTTTTGATGAGTCTGGACTGCTAACACTGCATAATTTTGTATTACCCATTGATCTCTATGTACAAAAAAAGGTATAAAAGGCCTTTCTAGACAATAGGGGCCAAAGCCAGTCGCTGGACTGATTTCCCCCATGTCTCCTCTCTAATTTCAGGCTGAATTCCCATCTGGAGTGGGGCGGCTCGCCATGTCTACTTACTTGTCCCGGCTTTTAAGATCCACGCGAGGGGGAGCCCAAGGCGGGCACCCCCTGATATTCAAGTGGGTGCCGGTGGCCCAACGTAGATGGTGCAAGCTCCTTGTCTGGAACTTTATTGGCCTTCCCTGTAAGCCAAGTTATTCAGCCTTCTTTCTCCACTTAATTTTCCTACTATACTATTGGTTCTTAATCTAATCTTATGTTAATAAACAAATAAGTCTTTCCTCGCCAACACCGTCCTCGCTTTGAATTCCCTGGATCCAGCAGGGCTGGACCCTGGCATCAGTCCATCACCAACTCCCAGAGCTTGCTCAAACTTATGTCCACTGAGTCAATGATGCAATCCAACCATCTCATCCTCTGCCATTCCCTTCTCTTCCTGCCTTCAATCTTTCCTAGCATCAGGATCTTTTCTAATGACTCAGTTCTTCGCATCAGGTGGTCAAAGTATTGGAGTTTCAGCTTCATTACTGACATTATTTGCTTACATCATTTAGTAAATAGTACCTAATAGGTAGTAGGATAAAGAATACTTAAAGAGCTTTTAGCTTAATAGTAGACTGGATGAAATTTTTCATCAATGTACATGGAAGAAGTCTTCCCTCAGAAGATGTTATAACAAATTATTCATCAGAAAAGATTTATATATAAAGGTCAAGCAGAGCAAATTAGCAGACTTCTCCTTTTCCTAGGAGATAAGGAAATCACATCACATCTTCTTCATGTGATGAAGATAAAGTATTTGTTTAGGCAAGGAGAAGAAAAAAGGAAAACATATATTCTAGTTATAGCAGAACAAGTTTGGATTAAGAGTATTGAATAATTGAAAAATTTAAAGTATTCTTTATGGGTATTCAAGATAAAAGCAAAAGTAAATCACAAAATAAATGTGAAAAAGTTGAATAATTTTCATATTTTCCAATGACTATATCAATGTTTAAAAGTACAAACTCAGTAGCCAAGTATCATATTATTACAAAACATTTATGTGTGTGTATCCATGAGAGAAAAGTAGAAAAGTTGAAGTACAAATATTCTTTTTAATAATAAGAAATGAATCATTTGTCTCTTGATGTCACACTATGAGTTTACAGAACAAAATATAGATGGAAATGAAATGGATCATTATCAAATCTTAGAAAACAGAAATTCTTCAAAGAAGATGGTTAAATCAGAAAGGAAAGTAATGGTTCAAACATCTAGATGATGAATGAATAAATACAGAAAAAAATATTCTACCATATAAAAAAGTTATAGGAGAGCTGGAGGGATGAAAGACTGATGCTGTTTGGGGCTTAGCTGGTAAAGGATCTACCTTCAGTGTGGGAGACTCGAGTTGTATTTCTGGGTCAGAAAGATCCCCTTTAGAAGAAAATGGCAACCCACTCCAGTATTCTTGCCTGGAAAATCCCATGGAGAGGATTCTAGCAAGCTACAGCCCATGGGGTTGCAAGAGTCAGAAATCAATGAGTGACTAAACCACCATTGGTACCTCTGTCTCCTTTTGCAGTAGGGACTGGGACTTGATGCAGTGGCAAGGGGACTTGGGGTTACCTAACAAGGATAGGCTTGTTGTGTTCCAGTTCCTAATGGGGCTGACTAGGCTATTTCAGAAGTGCTGGTTGTCAGGTATCATGTTCATCATCCTGAAGAAGTCTGATGTTGAATTAAACCCTTTCCAAGGAAAGGTTTTGTCGAGGACTTAGAGTGCTCAGATAACCAGTGTCTGTTAAAAGCTACTTATGGGAAAAGATCAGCACTGTGGAGAGTTCCAAAGATGAATAAGTGTCAGATGACATACAAACCTCTTGAGAGTTGACATGGATTGAAGAAGAGGGACAAAATAAACAAGAGTAAGAAGAGCAAAGCAGTGCAGTGAACATCAGATTTCACTGACTAACCACTGAATTGCTGTTTTTCTTTTGGCTTTTGCTTTTGGTCACAAAGCTGGTTTTCTGATTTGCCTAGAACAGTTGTTTTCATGTGAGATTAGGTCACTTTTACAGGGAAGAAGGGCTACCATGTTCACATGGCAGTTGTTAAGAAGCTGGTTTATTTTAGATCTGGCTAAGTGGTATGTGTTGTATGGTTGTATATTCTTGGACTTCCCAGGTGGCACAGTGGTAAAGAATCTGCCTGCAATGTGGGTTACCTGAATTTTATCCCTTTGTAGGGATTCCCTGGAGAAATGAATTGCAACCCAGTCCAGTATTCTTGCTTAGAGAATTTAATGGACAGAGGAGACTGGGGGGCTACAGTCCATTCAATCGCAAAGAGTCAGACATGACTGAGTGACTAACACTACTACTAAGTGGCCTATGTTTTATGGCTGTGTATTCTTGGATAATCGCTTACAGTCTCCATAGCCACCTGTGAAGAGCACTGTATCATTAAATCTGTATTTATCATCACTTAGCATATTTTATTCCTTTTCCCACACCATAAAAAAAAATTTCTTATAATATCTCCTTATTCTGGAATGATGTGATTATGAATAGGTTTTGAGAATTGAAATCAGACTTTACAAAAAGTTGTGTTATTTCATTAATGTTTTCTGCAACTGGTGGTATTATTTTATAATTATAAATCATTAGCAAATTTGAATGAGTTCACATAGACAAATGAGAGTTTGCTTAACCAAACTTAGGATAAGTTTATTACAAAATCATCAAGAATAAAGATTCCAAGCTAATGATGATTATTTTTCAAAAGTTATATGAGTCTATGAGAAAAAAGCATCAATAATCCAATTAGTTAAGTGGACAAAGTAAAAAATTTTCCATTTTAATTAGGAAATATCAATATTCAATAACATATGAAATGATCTATGACCTCCAGTAATTTAAATAAGTAGAAATTTAAAAAAAACCATGAAATACCACTTCCAAACTTTCAAACAATTTAATTTTAGCAATAGAACCCTACCTCAAGAAACGAGAAAAATATCAAATAAATAACATAACCATGGACTTAATAAAACTAGAGAAAGAAGACAAGAAAGAACACTCAAAGTCAGTAGAAGAAGAGAAATCATAAAGATTAGAGCAGAAATAAATGTAAAAGAAATGATGGAAACAATAGAAAAATCAATAAAACTAAAGGTTGGTTCTTTGAGAAGATTAAAAAAAAAATAGACAAACCATTAGCTGACTCATCAAGAAAAAAAGGGAAAAGAATCAAATCAGTAAAATAAAAATGAAAAATAATTTACAACAGAAAATGCAGAAATACAAAGGATCATAAGAGACTACTGTGAGCAACTACATGCCAATAAAATGGACAGTCTGGAAGAAATGGACTAATTCTTAGAAAAGAACAACCTTCAAAGACTGACCCAGGGAGAAATAGAAAATATGAACTGACTAATCACAAACACTGAAATAAAAGCTGTGACAAAAAAAAAAAAAAAAACTTACAACAAACAAAAGCACAGGCCAAGATGGCTTCACAGGAGAATTCTACCAAACATTTAGAGATGAGCTAACACCTATCCTTCTCAAACTCTTCCAAAAAGCTACAGAAGAAGGAAAACTCATCCTTCAAGGCCTCCATCACCCTGACACCAAAATCAAACATAGCACAAAAAAAGAAAATTACAGGCCAATGTCACTGATAAGTATAGATGCAAAAATCTTAAAACAGATTTTAGCAAAAAGAATCCAGCAACATCTTTAAAGGATCATAGACCATGGATTAATGGGGCTTATCCCAGAGTTGCAAGGATTCTTCAATATACACAAATCAATCAATAGGATACACCATATTAACAAATTGGAAGATAAAACTATATGTTCACCTCAATAGATGTAGAGAAAACCTTTAGACAAAACTCATCACCCATTTATGATAAAACTCTCCAGAAAATTGGCATAGAAGAACCTACCTCAATGTAATAAAAACAATACAAGACAAATCCAAAGCAAACATTCTCAATGGTGAAGAACTAAAGGCATTTCCTCAAGATCAGGAACAAGATAAGTGTGCCCACTCTAACCACTATTAGTCAGTATTGTTTTGGAAGTCCTACACAGGGCAACCAGAAAAGAAAAAGAAAGGAATTCAGATTAGAAAAGAAGTAAAGCTCTCACTGTTTGCAGATGACATGATTATTTACATATAAAACCCTACAGATGTCACCAGGAAATTATTACATCTGATCAATGTATTTAGTAAAGTCACAGGATATAAAATTAATACACAGAAATCCCTTACAATTTTATACACTGACAATGAAAATCAGAAAAAGAAATTAAGGAAACATCCCATTTACCATTACAACAAAAATAACAAAATACCTAAGAATAACTGTTCCTAAGGAGACAAAAGATGTGTATGCAGAAAACTATAAAACACTGATGAAAGAAATCAGTGACAACCAAACAGATGGAGATATATACCATGTTCTTAGATTGAAAGAATCAATATTGTCAAAATGCCTACACTCCTTAAAGCAATCTACAGATTCAATGCAATCCCTGTCAAATTCCCAGTGGCAATTTTCACAGAAATAGAACAAATAATTTCACAATTTGTGTGGAATACAAAAGGCCCTGAATAGCCAAAACAATCTTGAGAAAGGAAAATGGAGCTGGAGGAATCAACCTTTCTGAATTCAGACTTTAATACAAACATACTGTCATCAAGACAGCATGACACAGGCACAAAAATAGACATATAGACCAATGGAACAGGATAGAAAGCCTGGCGATAAATCTACACACCTATGGGCAACTTATCTTTGACAAAGGTAGCAAGAATATACAATTGAGAAAAGACAGCTTCTTCAATAACTGGTGCAAATAAAAACTGGATAGCTACATGTAAAATAATGAAATAAGAATACTTTATAACATCATACATAAAAATAAACTCAAAATGGATTAAAGACCCAAATGTAAGACCACAAAGTATAAAGCTCTGAGAAGAAAACTTAGGCAGTACACTCCTCTATGTAAATCATGGCAAGATTCTCTTTGATCCACCTCCTTGAGTAATGGAAATAAAAACACAAATAAACAAATGGGATCCAATTAAACTTAAAAGCTTTGCACAGCAAAGAAAACAACAACAACAACAACAAAAACTATAAAAATACACCCTTGGACTAGGAGAAAATAATTGCAAATGAAGCAACTGACAAAGGATTGATCTCCAAAATATATAAACAGCACACACAAATCAATATCAGAAAAACAAACAGCCCAATCAAAAAATGAGAAGACCTAAACAGACATTTCTCCAAAGACACAAATGGCCAATAAGTACATAAAAAGATGCTCAATATAGGTCATTATTAGGGAAGTGCAAATCAAAACTACAATGAGGTATCTCACACCAATCAGAATGGCCATCATCAAAAAAAAAAAAAAAATTCAAACAATAAATGCAGGAGAAGATGTGTAGTAAAGGGAAACCTACTGTAATGTTGGTGGGAATGTAAATTGATATAACCACTATGGAGAACAGTAAGGAGATTTATTAACAAACTAGGAATAAAACTATGATATAGCCCAGTAATCCTACTACTGGACATATACCCGGAGAAAATCACAATTCAAAAAGACACATGTACTCCAAATTTCATTGCAATGCTACTTACAATAGCCAGAACATGGAAGCAACTTTGATGAAGCAACAGATGAATATATAAACAGATGAATTGATAAAGAAGTTTTGGTATGTATAAGCAGTGGAATATTACCTGGATATAAAATGGAATGAATTTGAGTCAGTTGTAGTGAGGTGAATGAACCTAGAGCCTATTATACAGATTGAAATAAGTCAGAGAGAGACAAACAAATATCATATATTAACACATATATGTGGACTCTAGAAAAATAGTATTAATAAACCTATTTACAGGGGAGTAATGGAGATGCAAATGTAGGGAACAGACATGGACACAGCTGGGGAAAGAATGAGAAGGACAAATTGAGAAAATAGGATTGATAGGTATACACTGTCATGTGTAAAATAGATAACTCACAGGAAACTGGTTTATAAGTCAGGTGGTCCAACTTGGCACTTTGTAATGATCTAGAGTGATGGATGGAGAAGTTCTATACAGTCAACAAAAACAAGACCAGGAGCTGACTGTGGCTCAGATCATGAACTCCTTATTGCCAAATTCAGACTCAAATTGAAGTAGGGAAAACCAATAGACAATTCAGGTATGACCTAAGTCAAATACCTTATGATTATACAGTGGAAGTGAGAAATAGATTTAAGGAACTAGATCTGATAGATGGAGTGCCTGATGAACTATGGACAAAGGTTCATGACATTGTACAGGGGACAGGGATCAAGACCATCCCCATGACAAAGAAAAGCAAAAAAGCAAAATGGCTGTCTGAGGAGGCCTTACAAATAGCTGTGAAAAGAAGAGAAGTGAAAAGCAAAGGAGAAAAGGAAAGATACAAAGATCTGAATACACAGTTTCAAAGAATAGCAAGAAGAGATAAGAAAGCTTTCCTCAGTGATCAATGCAAAGAAATAGAGGAAAACAACAGAATGGGAAAGACTAGAGATCTCTTCAAGAAACTTAGAGACATCAAAGGAACATTTCATGCAAAGATGGGCTCTATAAAGGACAGAAATGGTATGGACCTAACAGAAGCAGAAGATATTAAGAAGAGGTGGCAAGAATACACAGAAGAACTGTACAAAAAAGATCTTCACAACCCGGATAATCACAATGGTGTGATCACTCAGCTAGAACCAGACATCCTGGAATGTGAAGTCAAGTGGGCCTTAGGAAGCATCACTATGAACAAAGCTAGTTTTGGTGATGGAATTCCAGTTGAGCTATTTCAAATCCTGAAAGATGATGCTGTGAAAGTGCTGCACTCCATATGCCAGCAAATTTGGAAAACTCAGCAGTGGCCACAGGACTGGAAAAGCTCAGTTTTCATTCCAATCCCAAAGAAAGGCAATGCCAAAGAATACTCAAACTACCGCACAATTGCACTCATCTCACATGCTAGTAAGGTAATGCTCAAAATTCTACAAGCCAGGCTTCACCAATACGAGAACCATGAACTTTCAGATGTTCTAGTTGGTTTTAGAAAAGGCAGAGGAACCAGAGATCAAATTGCCAACATCTGCTGGATCATGGAAAAAGCAAGAGAGTTCCAGAAAAACATCTATTTCTGCTTTATTGACTTTGCCAAAGCCTTTGACTGTGTGGATCACAATAAACTGTGGAACATTCTAAAAGAGATGAGAATACCAGACCATCTGACCTGCCTCTTGAGAAACCTATATGCAGGTCAGGAAGCACCAGTTAGAACTGGACATGGAACAACAGACTGGTTCCAAATAGGAAAAGGAGTTACGTCAAGGCTGTCTATTGTTACCCTGCTTATTTAACTTAAATACAGAGTACATCATGAGAAATGCTTGGCTGGAAGATGCACATGCTGAAATCAAGATTGCCGGGAGAAATATCAATAACCTCAGATACGCAGAGGACACCACCCTTATGGCAGAAAGTGAAGAAGAACTAAAAAGCCTTTTGATGAAAGTAAAAGTGGAGAGTGAAAAAGTTGGCTTAAAGCTCAACATTCAGAAAACGAAGATCATGGCATCTGGTCCCATCACTTCATGGGAAATAGATGGGGAAACAGTGGAAAGTGTCAGACTTTATTTTTTTGGGCTCCAAAATCAGTGCAGATAGTGACTGCAGCCATGAAATTTAAAGATGCTTACTCCTTGGATGGAAAGTTATGACCAACCTAGATAGCATATTGAAAAGCAGAGACATTGCATTGCCAACAAAGGTCCATCTAGTAAAGTCTATGGTTTTTCCTGTGGTCATGTATGGATGTGAGAGTTGGACTGTGAAGAAAGCTGAATGCCGAAGAATTGGTGCTTTTGAAGTGTGGTGTTGGAGAAGACTCTTGAGAGTCCGTTGTACTGCAAGGAGATCCAATCAGTCCATTCTGAAGGAGATTAGCCCTGGGATTTCTTTGGAAGGAATGATGCTAAAGCTGAAACTCCAGTACTTTGTCACCTCATGTGAAGAGTTGACTCATTGGAAAAGTCTCTGATGCTGGGAGGGATTGGGGGCAGGAGGAGAAGGGGATGACCGAGGATGAGATGGCTGGATGGCATCACTGACTTGATGGACGTGAGTCTGAGTGAACTGCGGGAGTTGGTGATGGACAGGGAGGCCTGGCGTGCTGTGATTCATGGGGTCCCAAAGAGTCGGACACGACTGAGTGACTGAACTGAACTGAACTGACTGAGAGTGATGGAATGGGAGTGGTGAGTGAGGCTCAACAGAGAGGGGATATACATACATATATATGTATACACATACACATATATATGCAATTAAGGCTGTTTCGTGTTGTTGTATAACATAAACCAATACAACATTGTAAAGCAATTATCTTCCAATTAAAATGTTTCTAGTAAATAAAAAAATTAAAATTAGTACAAAAATTATCCATGAAGTATAAGTTACCCTGTATAAGAAAAATATTTAAAAGCATAAGATCCATATGTATATAGTATGCTGCTGCTGTTGCTGCTAAGTGGCTTCAGTCGAGTCCGACTCTGTGCGACCCCATAGACAGCAGCCCACCGGGCTTCCCAGTCCCTGGGATTCTCCAGGCAAGAATACTGGAGTGGGTTGCCATTTTCTTCTCCAGTGCACGAAAGTGAAAAGTGAAAGTGAAATCACTTAGCTGTGTCCGACTCTTAGCAACCCCATGGACTGCAGCCCACTAGGCTCCTCCGTCCATTGGATTTTCCAGGCAAGAGTACTGGGGTGGGGTGATGTATATAGTATATATTTCTGTATTTCTAAATTTATATTGCTTTAATAAATGAATATAGAAATACAATTTTCAAATAATAAATGAGACAAGACTGTGTATTTTTTTGTGGAGACCATTGTTTCTTGCAGGATTAATGTGTAGAAGAGTCATGCAGATGTCGTTCAACGCATTGCAAAAAAAAAAAAATGTTTTAGAGAAGTTTTCACTCTCCCCATGGTATTTTCCCTATTTGGGAAGAATCTATTAAGTGAATTGAATGGAGAAAATAGCCTATTACACAGGAAACCTGGCTCTAACTCAGGCCATCACACATCACACTTAGTCTGCTAATGGCTATCTCCAGTCTCACCTGTAGATGCTCTGTGTCTTTTGATGTTCTGTTTTAACCTAAGACTTACCATTTCTACTTGTCTTCTTCTCTACTGACTCCTTTGAAGAACAATCAACTCCTTTCCAAAGTCCTCCGCCTTCCACTCCTCTGTTCCTCCTGTGACTTTATAAGTAAATACTTTTCTTCCTCCTCTCCATAGACTTGCTCTTCAGACAAAGAAGTAGCACGTACGATATCACACTATGTTCTTTCATTTGTGCATGCATATATATGTATGTGTGTTATACAGAGTGAAGTAAGCCAGAAAGAAAAACACCAATACAGTATACTAACACATATATATGGAATTTAGAAAGATGGCAATGACGACCCTGTATGCAAGACAGGAAAAAAGACACAGCTGTGTATAACAGACTTTTGGACTCAGAGGGAGAGGGAGAGGGTGGGATGATTTGGGAGAATGGCATTCTATCATGTATACTATCATGTAAGAATTGAATCGCCAGTCTCTGTCTGACGCAGGATACAGCATGCTTGGGGCTGGTGCATGCGGATGACCCACAGAGATGTTATGGGGAGGGAGGTGGGAGGGGGGTTCATGTTTGGGAACACATGTAAGAATTAAGGATTTTAAAATTAAAAAAAAGAAAAGAAAAAAATATATTGCTTTTAATTATTCATTGAGAAAAACAAAACATGTAAGTAAATAGCACAAAAGTGCATGATGTGTTTTGCTATAAAATGAAACGCCATGTAATCACCACCTACATTTAGACTCATGGAGACCTCACCCTAGAGGCCCCCTTCACATCCTTTCCTAGTATTGTCTTTCACTCATTGTAAAAATTTTTCATATTCTGGCTTTTACTGAAACAACTTCTAATTCTTCAAAATTTTGCTGATGTAACATCCCTCCATAAGCCTACATTTTTGTCCTCCCTGTCATTGTTGTAGTATTTATCACTGTATCATAGGAAAAACATATTATGTATTTATTTGTGCCAGACTTCTTTTACTCAGCATGATCTTTCTAATATCCATTTTTATTCCCATATAGTAAATGATTGCAATAAGTTCATATCAAAGCTGTATATCATGGTATATATATATATACCATAAACTAACCTTTTTACTCTGATCACATGTTTGAGTTCCTGTTTTCTTCGGATATTGTTAAAATGCCACACTATATGTGTTAGCACAGGTATTTTGAAATACGTGCATATTTTCATCTTTAATAATCTAAAAGTGAAACTGCTTTATCAGAGTATATGCTATTTTTAGCATCAGCAGATAATGTGGAAATCTTCTTTAGTTCTGTTTATAATACCAGTTAGGAAAATGAACATTCTGTAATCTTTCTATAACTTGGTATTGTCAATTTTTTGTTCATTTATCTATTTGCCAATATGGGAACCATATGGTTATAAATTACAATGGTTTTGACATTCACTTCCCTGATTGTTAAGGAGCATGAATATATTAATCACGTAGTTGGGTCTCCTATTCATGCTGTTTCCTAGTAATCTTTTTAATTTCAGTAAGTTTCAGAGGCTAATTCAAATCCTAAAAGATGATGCTGTGAAAGTGCTACACCCAATATGCCAACAAATTTGGAAAACTCAGCAGTGGCCACAGGACTGAAAAAGCTCAGTTTTCATTCCAATCCCAAAGAAAGGCAATGCCAAAGAATGCTCAAACTACCGCACAATTGCACTCATCTCACATGCTAGAAAAGTAATGCTAAAAATTCTCCAAGCCAGGC
The DNA here is from genome assembly GCF_032405125.1 of Capricornis sumatraensis. Taxonomy (NCBI): domain Eukaryota; kingdom Metazoa; phylum Chordata; class Mammalia; order Artiodactyla; family Bovidae; genus Capricornis; species Capricornis sumatraensis. The sequence goes on along the minus strand of NC_091071.1, from coordinate 119,289,296 downwards.
TTAAAAAGTATGTGAACCGTGAATTCCAGATGTTCAAGCTGAATTTAGAAAAGGCAGACACAGAGATCAAATTGTCAACATTCGTTGGATCATCGAAAAAGCACGAGAATTCCAGAAAGAAATCTATTTCTGATTTATTGATTACACCAAACTCTTTGACAGTGTGAATCATAAAAAACTGTGGAAAATTCTTCAATAGATGGGAACACCAGGTCACCTGACCTGCCTCCTGAGACATCTGTATGAAGGTCAGGAAGCAACAGTTAGAACTGGACATGGAACAACAGACTGGTTCCAAATAGGAAAAGGAGTACATCAAGGCTGTATATTGTCACTCTGCTTATTTAACTTCTATGCAGAGTACATCATGAGAAACGCTCGTCTAGAAGAAGCACAAACTGGAATCAAGATTGCTGGGAGAAATATCAATAACCTCAGATAGGCAGATGACATCACCCTTATGGCAGAAAGTGAAGAAGAACTAAAAAGCCTCTTGATGAAAGTAAAAGAGGAGAGTGAAAAAGTTGGCTTAAAGCTCAACATTCAGAAAACGAAGATCATGGCATCTGGTTCCATCACTTCATGGGAAATAGATGGGGAAAGAGTGGAAACAGTATCAGACTTTATTTTGGGGGGCTCAAAAATCACTGCAGATGGTGATTGCAGCCATGAAATTAAAAGATGCTTACTCCTTGGATGGAAAGTTATGACCAACCTAGATAGCATATTGAAAAGCAGAGACATTGCTTTGCCAACAAAGGTGCGTCTAGTCAAGGCTATGGTTTTCCCTGTGGTCATGTATGGATATGGGAGTTGGACTGTGAAGAAGGCTGAGGACCGAAGAATTGATGCTTTTGAACTGTGGTGTTGGAGAAGACTCTTGAGAGTCCCTTGGACTGCAAGGAGATCCAACTAGTCCATTCTGAAGGGGATCAGCCCTGGGATTTCTTTGGAAGGAATGATGCTGCAGCTGAAATTCCAGTATTTTGGCCACCTCATGCGAAGAGTTGACTCATTGGAAAAGACTCTGATGCTGGGAGGGATTGGAGGCAGGAGGAGAAGGGGACGACCGAGGATGAGATGGCTGGATGGCATCACTGACTCGATAGATGTGAGTCTGAGTGAACTGCGGGAGTTGATGATGGACAGGGAGGCCTGGCGTGCTGCAATTCATGGGGTCACAAACAGTCGGACACGACTGAGCGACTGAACTGAACTGTAGCTGTTTATAATGAAATCTTTTATTCATAGTACGACTTACAATGCTTTCTGTGCTTTTACATATATCATGCTATTTGAATCTTTATAAAGGAATACCTGAGAAGCATAATACATAATGTTAGATACATTTCTCTGAGATTCTCAATTTCAACTACAATGCCTTCCATCTGACCACCCACATTCTATGAAACTCAATCCTTAAAAGGATGCCCGGACACAATTATTACCAACATCCCTAGTGCTTTGTGCCGGATGTTTTATTGTTTGCTCATTTTATATTCTGAACATCTTTCTGAGATCATTAGGTTTATTAACCTTATGTAGTAAAAGAGGAATCATGCTCCAAAAGGTTGAATAATTTGTATGGACTCTTACAGCTGATAAATGAGCAAGCTGAGAGTCAAGCTACAACTGTGTGATTTCAGGATGCATGTTCCAGAGAAAGTCCAAATCCCTACACAATTCAGTGTGCTATCACCCCATCATCATGGTCCCAAATTCTGGAGTCTGCAAAAACTTCCTTTGAGCTTCTGTCTCCATTAAAATGGTCACTTTGTGCTTCTTTTGTGAATCCTCCCTCCCTATATTTCCACTGCATCCACATTCCACACATAGACATCTGGAAGGAAATTGATGCTTGAAAGCAACACACTTGAAAACAACCTTCTTAAGTCCAGTTCATTTGTTCAGTCATGTCCAGCTCTTTGTGACCATATGGATTAAAGCATGCCAGGCTTTCCTTTCTATCACCAACTCCCAGAGCTTGCTCAAACTCATGTCCATCAAGTCAGTGATGCCATCCAACCATCTCATCCTCTGTAGTCCCCTTTTCCAGCCTTCAATCTTTCCCAGGATCAGTATATTTTCCAAGGAGTCAGTTCTTATCATCAGGTGGCCAAAGTACTGCAGTTTCAGGATCAGCATCAGTCATTCCAAGGAATATTCAGGAACAATTTCCTTTTAGGATAGACTGGTTTGATCTCCTTGAAGTCCAAAGGACTCTTGAGAGTCTTCTCCAACACCACAGGTCAAAAGCATCAATTCTTCGGCACTCAGCCTTCTTCACAGTCCAACTCTCACATCCATACATGACCACTGGAAAAACCATAGCCTTGACTAGATGGAACTTTGTTGACAAAATAATGTCTCTGCTTTTCAATATGCTGTCTAGATTGGTCATAACTTTTCTTTCAAGGGGCAAGTGTCTTTAATTTCATGGCTGCAGTTGCCACCGCCCACCTCCCTCCCCATATAAAGTCTCTCACTGTTTCCATTGTTTCCCATCTATTTGCCATGAAGTGATGGGACAGGATGCCATGATTTTCTGTTTTTGAATGATGAGTTTTAAACCAACTTTTTCACTCTCCTCTTTCACTTTCAAGAGGCTCTTCAGTTCTTTGTTTTCTGTCCCTAAGTGTGGTGTCATCAACATATCTGACATTATTAATATTTCTCCAAGCAATCTTGATTCCAGCTTGTGCTTCGTCCAGCCCAGCATTTGGCATGATGTACTTGCATATAAGTTAAATAAGCAGGGTGACAATATATAACTGTGATGTACTCTTTTTCCAATCTTGAATCAGTCTGTTATTCCATGTCCAGCTCTAACTGTTGCTTCCTGACCTGCATACAGATGTCTCAGGAGGCAGGTAAGGTGGTGAGGTATTCCCACCTCTTGAAGAATTTTCCACAGTGTGCTGTGATCCACACAGTCAAAGGCTTTGACACCATCAATAAAGCAGAAGTAGATATATTTCTGGTATTCTCCTGCTTTTTTGATGATCCAACAAATGTTGGCAGTTGGGTCTCTGGCTCCTCTGCCTTTTCTAAATTCAGCTTGAACATCTGGAAGTTCACCGTTCTCATACTGTTGAAGCTTGGCTTGGAGAATTTTGAGCATTACTTTACTAGCATGTGAGATGAGTGCAATTGTCTGGTAGTTTGAGCATTCTTTGGCATTGCCTTTCTTCAGAATTGGAATGAAAACTGACCTTTTCCAGTCCTGTGGCCACTGCTGAGTTTTCCAAATTTGCTGGCATATTGAGCGCAGCACTTTCACAGCATCATCTTTCAGGATTTGAAATAGCTCCACTGGAATTCCATCACCTCTACTTGCTTTGTTCCTAGTGATGCTTTCTAAGGCCCACTTGACTTCACATTCCTGGGTGTCTGGCTCTAGGTGAGTGATCACACCATCATGATTACCTGGGTTGTGCAGATCTTTTTTGTACAGTTCTTCTGTGTATTCTTGCCAACTCTTCTTATTATCTTTTGCTTCTGTTAGGTCCATACAATTTCTGTCCTTTATCAAGCCCATCTTTGCATGAAATGTTCCCTTGGTATCTCTAATTTTCTTGAAGAGATCTCTAGTCTTTCCCATTCTGTTGTTTTCCTCTTTTTCTTTGCATTGATTGCTGAGGAAGGCTTTCTTTTCTCTCCTTGCTATTCTTTGGAACTCTGCATTCAGATGCTTATATATTTCCTTTTCTCCTTTGCTTTTCACTTTTATTCCTTTCTCAGCTATTTTAAGGCCTCCTCAGACAACCATTTTGCCTTTTTTGGATTTCCTTTTCTTTGGGATGTTCTTGATCACTGCCTCCTGCACAATGTCAGGAACCTCTGTCCGTAGTTCTTCAGGCACTCTGTCTATCAGATCTAATCCCTTGAATCTATATTTCATTGCCACTGTATAATCATAAGGGATTTGGTTTATGTCATACCTGAATGGTGTAGTGGAAACAATAAATTTCTATCAGAGTGACTCTTCGTTTACTCAGCTTTTCCACTATTCATGCTGACTTCTATAGTTTTCTTCCTTAAATTGGGTCAAGTAGACTGCATAACTGCAAAAAAAAAAAAAAAAAATCAGAATTGGAATTATCCTTGTGTTTAAAAAATCATGAAAGAGTGTTTTCTTTTTACTCAAGAAGTCAGATTTTTCATCCATTCAAAATGACCTCTCCCCACTGTGAATTACTTGGCAAAGTAGTGATATTATCTAGAACCACAACAAGACTGTTTGAATAGGAAGCTGTGGACCTGGTTCCAAAGTCTCAGTATTCTCCCTTTGTTTTCTGAATTAAAGAATTTCCTTCAAGCTTAAGAAGGTGAGTTACCCTGAATTCTGTGAATCCTTTGTTAACAAGGACTTTTCAAATTACTTTGAAAGGAGATATTTCTTGGTAGATTTCTGTGTTTCATAAGCAGGGCCTTCAAAAAAGTCATGTAATTTTTCAAAGTGAGAATAAGAGAGAGGAGTGTTTGTGAGTAGTGAGTAGTAACTCAGTTACAGATCTGTATTAAATCACATTTGATATTTATTTCTATTTTATAATATCCCTGTATTATTGAGACTTTCTTTCTCAAGGAATTAAGTTATGCCATATCAAAACTTTTTAGTAATTAAAGAGATGAGCGCATGATTATTTTCTCTCTTTTGTCCAAGTTTTGAGTTAAAATATTATGACAAACTGCCAAAAATAAAGACGATCCATTCTTGAAAGGAGTATTATTTCTAAACATGCCACTAATCTATGTTTACTAATATTTTCTTTAGTATATTTTCATTCAGTAAATTATGAGGAGTTTTCTCTTTTGTACATATATTATTGTGTTTTGAAATTTATTTGTTAGCATCAAAAGCATATTGAAGAGAATTCCTTACTTTTTCACATTATTGTAAAGTTAACAGTCTTTGAAAATATCTATTTTCACACATTTGAAAGAATACCTGTATGACTCTTCTGGGCAGTATGGTTTTAGGGGGTGGATTTTGAAATAAAATCATTTTCATCCATGGTAATATTTGCACTAATATATCTTTTTATTAGTTTTGTTCATTTTTCTATTAAATTTTATTATTTCATTTAATCCAGCGTTTTAAATTTTAATTCATGTGATTAGAATAGAATAAAGTAGTCTTTTATAATTCATTTATTTTCTTCATGTTTTTGATTATGTTTTCAATGTGTACACTTAATTCTACTTCTTTATTTGCTCCTTTATGTCTTCCTCAACCTCTTATATCCATGTTTTGGGATCATCTTTGTCAAAGATGTTCATTGTTTCATTATGATTTCTTATTTCATGAATATTTACCCAACATCATTTGTATTGATTTGTTAGCAACTATTATTAGTATATGAAAGTATATAGTGAATGTTAAATGGTTTTCATGGATATCTCTTAGGTGCATTAAACATAAGCTTATATTTCTGTTCTTCATTATCCTTTTAGATTAGATGGTTACACAGAGGAAAAGAAAGCAGTGCCTTTATTCTATTATTCTATCTCCCCACCTCCCCCTTCAGGTAAATGTCTTAATTATTACAGAAACTTTCCAAAAGACCCACCAACTCTTCAATGGAAAATACCTACAGATAGTTTGTACCCTAAAATTATTTCTATCCATCATCTCAAAATCCTTCCCTTGAGGCTTCCACCAGTTCTGAGTTATTGTATCCTGATACATACCCAATCCCAATCAGTACCTCTCTCTCTAGCCATCCCTTTCCTGCCATACTGCTGAAGTTTTGCAAGGTCATTTTTTCCATTACAGAGGTAAGCAATACACTTAGTTTGGTCTTATAATGTTTGGGGTCTCAGCTTTTGAACATTCTATCACTTATTCTTTTGCTAGTTCTTGATTTGCCTGTCCCCAGGCCTATAATTCGGAGAAGGCAATGGCACCCTACTCCAGTACTCTTGCCTGGAAAATCCCATGGATGGAGGAGCCTGGTAGGCTGCACTCCATGGGGACGCTAAGAGTCGGACACGACTGAGCGACTTCACTTTCACTTTTCACTTCCATGCATTGGAGAAGGAAATGGCAACCCACTCCAATATTCTTGCCTGAAGAATCCCAGGGACAGGGGAGTCTGGTGGGCTGCCATCTATGGGGTTGCACAGAGTCAGACACAACTGAAGCGACTTAGCAGCAGGCTTATAATTATAATATCAACCATATAATTTAGAACGTATTTCTTCTAAACATGCTTTGATAAACTGTAATAGTTTAACTGACTTCCCTGGTAGCTCAGATGGTAAAGGATCTGCCTGCAATGTGGAAGACCAGGTATCAATCCTTGGGTTGGGAAGATCCCCTGGAAAAGGGAATACCAGCTACCTACCTCAGTATCCTTTTCTGAAGAATTCCATGGACAGAGGAGCCTCTTTAGAGTTTTTCTTTTTTTTCTTTTTTTAAGGGCTTTCCTGGTGGCTCAGATGGTAAAGAATCTACCTGTAATGCAAGAGACATGAGTTTGATCCTTGGGTTGGGAAGATCCCCTGGAGAAGGAAATGGCAACTCACTCCAATATTTTTGCCTGAAGAATTCCATGGACAGAGGAGCCTGGTGGTGGGTTACAGTCCTTGAGGTCCTATGGACATGACTGAGCTAGGAGTCAAATATCTTAATAAGACAGTTTAGGAAGGTGGACATTTTTGATAAGTCAGACAAAATCTAATAGCAGGGCATCCTACAAAATTTCCCAGCAGTACTCTGTAAAATTGTCTAGGTCATTAAAATTAAGTAAAGTCTGAGAAACTGCCACAGCCAAGAGGAACCTAAAGATAAATACCAACTATACTGTAGCAGACATATGGATCAATGGAAAAGAATAGAGAGCCCAGAAATAAACCCACACACCCAAAGTCAATTAATCTTCTGCAAAAGAGGCAAGAATATACAATGGAGAAAAGACAGTCTCTTTAGCAAGTGGTGTTGGGAAAGCTGAACTGTTGCATGTAAATCAATGAAGTTAGAACACTCCTTCACACCATAAACAAAAACAAACTTAAAATGGCTTAAAGGCTTAAATGTAAGATGTGACACCATAAAATTTCTAGAAAAGAACATAGGCAAAACATTCTCTGGCATAAATTGTTGCAATGTTTCTTGTGATATTGCTTCTGCCTGGAATCTATTAAAATGATACAAATTAACTTAGTTACAAAATAGAAAGAGACTCACAGACATAGAAAACCAATTTATGGTCACCAAGAGAGAAATGGGGGGAGGAATGAATTAGTGGATTGGGATTAACATATACACACTACTATACACTTACTCCTTGGAAGAAAAGTTATGACCAACCTAGACAGAATATTGAAAAGCAGAGACATTGCTTTGCCAACAAAGGTCCACCTAGTCAAGGCTATGGTTTTTCCAGTGGTCATGTATGGATGTGAGAGTTGGACTGTGAAGAAAGCTGAGCACTGAAGAATTGATGCTTTTGAACTGTGGTGTTGGAGAAGACTCTTGAGAGTCCCTTGGACTGCAAGGAGATCCAACCAGTCCATTCTGAAGGAGATCAGCCCTGGGATTTCTTTGGAAGGAATGATACTGAAGCTGAAACTCCAGTACTTATTGGCCATCTCATACGAAGAGTTGATTCATTGGAAAAGACTCTGATGCTGGGAGGGATTGGAGGCAGGAGGAGAATGGGACGACAGAAGATGAGATGGCTGGATGGCATCACTGACTCGATGGACGTGAGTTTGAGTGAACTGCGGGAGTTGGTGATGGACAGGGAGGCCTGGCGTGCTGCAATTCATGGGGTCGCAAAGAGTCGGACACGACTGAGCTACTGAACTGAGCTGAACTGATACATGGACTTCCCTAATGGCTCAGTGATAAAGAATCCGCCTGCTACTTCAGGAGATGCAGGTTCAATCTCTGAGTCAGGCAGATCCTCTGGAGAAGGAAATGGCAATCCACTGCTGTGTTCTTGACTGGAAAACCCCATGAACAGAGGAATCTGGCAGGCTACAGTCCAGGGGACTGCAAGGAGTTGGACATGACTTAGTGATTGAACAACTACCTATATAAGATAAATAACTTACAAGGACCTTCTGTATAACACAGGGAACTATGCTCAACATTTCGTAATAACCTATTAGGGAAAAGGACGTGGAAAGAGTACATATGCATATTTCTTTTCAGAAGAATATATATATGAAAAAATACATGTTCCATATATATATGAAAAGAGAGAGACATATATCTGAATCACTGTGCTGTACACCTGAAACTAAACCAATATTGTAAATGAACTATACTTAAATAAAAAGAAAAAATGATTTTACTTGAACAATGGACCTGCAAGTGCGGGGGACTGCCCTTGAAGGGTTAAGTCTTGGGAGCTGCTCGGCAGGTATGCAGAGCCTTAGGCATTGTTCCTAAGCTCCCTGTCCCACCACCCTTGAAGAGTTTTTACAGCCCTTAGGGTCAGGGTGTCCTGCAACATGTCATAGAAGATAGATTACTTATTATACTCTGTACACAATGGTAAGGATCTAGTGATTGTATCCTGAAGTTAAAAAGAATCCTGTACATGTCTTAAGTCACGTACATTATCCTATAAATACTATAGCCTAATAAAGAAAGGCATCAGCCATTTGTGGTCTGATCCTCTCAACCCCATCTTTTGTCTCTCTCTTATTTTTCTTAGCGGGGACGCTCCGTTCTCTCCCTGTGCAGGTGCAACTCTTGCTTGTGCTGGCCGCGGCAGGTGGCGCCCAACGTGGGGCAGTTCGACAGTTTTCCTCGCCACTACTCTTACTAAGCTGAAAAGCGTGAGTATATAAGTATACAAGTGATTTAAATTAAGGAGGAGTAGTAAGGTATATAGTTGAGAGTATAAATATGGGACAGACGCATAGTCGTCAATTGTTTGCACATATGTTATCTGTAATGTTAAAACACCGGGGAATTACTATTTCCAAACCTAAATTAATCAATTTTCTTTCATTTATTGAGGAAGTTTGCCCTTGGTTCCCCAGAGAAGGCACAGTAAGTTTAGAGACGTGGAAGAAGGTAGGGGAACAAATTCGGACTCATTATACTTTACATGGCCCTGAAAAGGTTCCTGTAGAAACTTTATCCTTTTGGACACTAATTCGTGATTGCCTGGACTTTGATAATGATGAATTAAAACGTTTAGGAAATTTATTAAAACAGGAAGAAAATCCTCTTCATGTTCCTGATTCGGAGCCCAAGTATGCTGTTCCCGAGGGAATTGAAGGTGACCCTCCGTTTTGTAATTTATCGCGTCCGCCAGATACTGATGATTCACTTTCCTCCACAGATGAGGCGGAATTAGATGAAGAGGCTGCTAAATATCATCAAGAAGATTGGGGTTTTTTGGCACAAGAAAAGGGGGTGTCAACATCTAAAGATGATTTGGTTGAATGTTTAAAAAATCTCACTGTTGCTTTACAGAACTCAGGGGTTGGGCTTCCTAGTAACAACTCAAAATCTCCTTCTGCTCCGCCTCTTCCCCCTGCCTATGCTCCTTCCGTTGTTGCTGGTCTCGATCCCCCTCCGGGGCCTCCTCCTCCGCCATCTGAAAATGTGTCTCCGCTACAAAAGGCATTGAGACAAGCACAACGACTTGGTGAGGTTGTCTCCGATTTTTCTCTTGCTTTTCCTGTCTTTGAACATAATAACCAGCGTTTCTATGAAGCGCTGCCTTTCAAGCAATTGAAAGAGTTAAAGATTGCTTGCTCACAATACGGTCCTACCGCTCCATTCACTGTTGCTATGATAAAAAATTTGGGTACTCAAAATCTACCCCCAAATGATTAGAAACAAATAGCTAGAGCTTGTCTTTTGGGGGGAGACCCGCCTATGATTCAATCATTAGAATGGGATAAAGAAATAGTACCTGTCTATGTCAACGACACAAGTCTTTTAGGAGGAAAATCAGACACTCATATTTCCCCTCAGCAAGCCAATATCTCCTTTTATGGTCTTACTACGCAATATCCTATGTGCTTTTCTTATCAGTTACAACATCCTCACTGTATACAGGTGTCAGCTGATATATCCTATCCTCGAGTGACTATTTCTGGCATTGATGAAAAAACCGGAAAAAGATCGCACCGTGACGGAACTGGACCTCTCAACATTCCGTTTTGTGGCAAACATCTAAGCATCCGCATAGAAATAGACACTCCTTGGACTTTATGTCGAGCCCGGGTTGCGTCGGTGTACAACATCAACAATGCCAATATCACCTTTTTATGGGATTGGGCACCTGGGGGAAAACCTGATTTTCCTGAATATCGAGGACAGCATCCACCCATTCTCTCTGTAAACACTGCTCATATATATCAAACAGAACTGTGGAAACTTTTGGCTGCTTTTGGTCATGGCAATAGTCTATATTTACAACCCAATATCAGTGGGAGTAAATATGGTAATGTAGGAGTTACGGGGTTTTTATATCCCCGAGCTTGTGTCCCTTACCCATTTATGTTGATACAAGGCCATGTGGAAATAACATTGTCATTGAATATTTATCATTTAAATTGTTCTAATTGCATACTTACCAATTGCATAAGAGGTGTTGCAAAAGGAGAACAAGTTATAATAGTAAAACAACCTGCTTTTGTAATGTTACCAGTTGAAATAACTGAAGCTTGGTATGACGAGACTGCTTTAGAATTGCTACAACGCATTAACACGGCTCTTAACCGCACTAAAAGAAGTGTGAGCCTGATTGTTCTGGGTATAGTATCTTTAATCACCCTTATAGCAACTGCTGTCACCGCTTCTGTATCTCTGGCACAATCCATTCAAGCTGCTCATACTGTAGATTCCTTGTCATATAACGTTACTAAAGTAATGGGAACACAAGAAGATATAGATAGAAAAATAGAAGATAGATTATCAGCTTTATATGATGTGGTTAGAGTTCTAGGAGAACAAGTTCAGAGCATTAGCTTTCGCATGAAAATTCAATGTCATGCTAATTATAAATGGATTTGTGTTACAAAAAAGGCTTATAGTGCATCTGACTTTCCGTGGGATAAGGTGAAGAAACATCTACAAGGGATTTGGTTTAATACTAATGTTTCTCTAGACCTATTGCAATTACATAATGAAATTCTTAATATTGAAAATTCTCCTAAAGCTACTCTAAACATAGCTGATACTGTTGACAATTTTTTACAAAATTTATTTTCTAACTTCCCTAGCTTGCATTCACTGTGGCGAAGCATAATTGCTGTGGGCGCGGTTTTGATTGTTGTGCTTATCGTGATTTGTTTGGCTCCTTGTTTTATTCGTAGTATTATTAAAGAAGTCTTACACATGAAAATTCTGATACATAAAAACATGTTGCAACACCGACACCTTATGGAGCTTTTAAAAAATAAAGAGAGGGGAGCTGTGGGGGACTGCCCGTGAAGGGTTAAGTCTTGGGAGCTGCTCGGCAGGTATGCAGAGCCTTAGGCATTGTTCCTAAGCTCCCTGTCCCGCCACCCTTGAAGAGTTTTTACAGCCCTTAGGGTCAGGGTGTCCTGCAACATGTCATAGAAGATAGATTACTTATTATACTCTGTACACAATGGTAAGGGTCTAGTGATTGTATCCTGAAGTTAAAAAGAATCCTGTACATGTCTTAAGTCACGTACATTATCCTATAAATACTATAGCCTAATAAAGAAAGGCATCAGCCATTTGTGGTCTGATCCTCTCAACCCCATCTTTTGTCTCTCTCTTATTTTTCTTAGCGGGGACGCTCCGTTCTCTCCCTGTGCAGGTGCAACTCTTGCTTGTGCTGGCTGCGGCATGCAAGAATAGATGTATTGAAAGCATGGGTTTTGAAGTTGAATAATGTTTTGAACAACATTTTCTTGTATAACATAATTAGCATTGCTCAAGCCTTAGTATCCTCTATTTGTAAAATGACAATAATAATAATTTTGGAGTCATTACAATAATTAATCAAATGAAATCATAGCTGTTATGGGTGATCAACCTCAAGATTGAGATGGGTGGCAAGTTATCCAACTGAAAAAATGTGATCATATACCATATGTGGAAAGTATATCAATAGCCATTGCAAATTAAACAATGAAAGAACAGAATTCCTATCCTCAACTAATCCTCAATTAATAATTGGCAGTTAAATTTTATTTTAGCTAATAATTTGAGTATGTTAGCAGAAATAAAAAATTATTTTATGGATGTAGATAAAGCAAAAAGCATATCCATCCAAATTTTGATGTTTAAGATTTTCTGAAAAACAAAACTGAACAAAAGTTATAAGGGCTTTTTAAACAGGAGAGAGTGTTCATTAACAACAGATAAAGATAAGCTTATGAATAGACTCAATATAGAACTTTGGGAATATTTATATAGTTCACTACTATTAGAACATGAATTGCAAACGGGCAACTGGAAGGAGATGACATTTAAGAGGAAAGCAAATGATGGAAAACCTTGAAGGGTCTGCTAAAGTGTGCTTGAATTTATTTGGTATACACTTCTAAGAGCTAATAAAGAATCTTAAGGAAAAGATGAATTGAAGTAGTCTTGTGGAAGCAAATTCAGAAGAGTGGAACTTACAAAAACAGATGTAAAATATTTTGGATATCATCTTGAAATAAATGCAGAGACTTTTTTCTAAGTAAATCAGTTATTGTGGAGCTTAGCAGATTATACCATAAAGACAAACTATTTAACCTGGTCATAATGCTTGCTTTTTGAGGATGATTTTTTGTTTTTTCTTTTTGCAGTTAAAAAATAAAACTGAATTAAATGGAACAAAGACTCAAGTATGCCTCATTAGCAATGGAAAATATGTATTATATAGTCTCCCTAGTCTCAGAATCTTAATAAGTACAATCACTCCAATTTTTCCAGTTCTGCTACATGTGACAACTTGTGCTGGAAATCAGAATACAGAACAATATTTTCTACTGAAGAGAGACAAAGTTACCGTACCCATTACAATTCCAATAATGTTTGGGTTGTGCCAATTATTTTTCTTGTTGGTAGAAAAATGTGCAGAATAAACAAAAATGGGTAAATATTTTGTGGGTAAACTGGACTTTCCCTCACAATAAGTGGATTTTCTTTTTGTTGCAGTTGTGGTGGTGGTTTTGTGGTGATAGGGAAGAGGATTCTGGAAAATGGAAATAGAAGTAAAGGAAACTAATATTTGTTTTGTAACTCCCATGTGTCTGGTGCATTAAGTATTTGCTCTAATCTTCATGTTGAGAAAAGCAACTGTGGTTTCCCAAAGTTGGGCAAATTGAAAATATCATTCAGGTATTAGAGTTTGACTTTAAATCCATCTGTTTCTGACCCCTGCTCAGTCCCTTGAATGGACATAAATTGGATCTGTGATATCAATACATAAATACTATGACTCTGGGGTAATTAAATACCTCTCCTCTGCATTCCAACTGTAGACTTAGTAAAGAGGAAAGTAAATTTTATTTTACATTATAGTCCATTTTCTCTCACAAATCCATAGAGCAAATATTAGCACACTGGGCAAATTAGACAAATGATATTCTTCACATCTTCCCCAAATTCCTTTGACCAGAATTCATTTGGCTCAAAGAGCCCTATATTATTCAGACACTATACATATTTGCTTTGGCAAATTTGTCCCAGGTTTAAATTTTTTTTGTACCAAATTTCAAGAGGATAAATGCAACAAGTATAAATGACCTGTCACTGTGATATTATGACTCTCATTATCACTTCATCTAAGAAGCTCACCGAATTTTGCATGAAGCAGAACCCAAATTCAACTGAGAATGTGCACAAAGCATTCCTAGATTTTATTTTCCTCAAAAGAATTGTAGACTAGGCCTACACAAAATCAGTTTTAGAAAAAGTTTTGGTAACTAACATTAAGGAAGAGCATTTCAATTTAAAAACTCATTTTAATAAGGTATCATTACACAAAATTGATTGTCCAAATATAATAAATCTGTAAGAACTTATTTTTGATCTAATGTTCACCAGGCTAGTCATGGTTAGAGAGGAAAATGGGATCACACCATGTGCTATTTTCTCTTACTGTGAATTTCTATATTTGACTTTCTAAGGAAACTTTTTTTATTTTGTAATATTATTAGATTTATAGAATAGCTTCAAAGAGTAGTACAGAGGGGTTCTGTATACATCACATACAGTTGCCCTTACTATCAGCATCTTATGTTACTGGCATGTGAGCCACAACTAATGACTGATATTAATGCATTATGATGGACTAAAGGTCAGACCTTATTTGAAAGTGAAAGTGTTAGTCTCTCAGTCGTGTCTGATTCTTGGAGACCTCATTGGATATAGTCTGCCGGGCTCTTCTGGCCATGGAATTCTCCAGGTAAAAATATTGGAGTGGGTTTCAACTCCCTTCTTCCAGACCCAGGACTCAAACCTGGGTCTCCCACATTGCAGGCAGATTCTTTACCATCTGAGCCACCTTATTTGGAGTTCTCTAATTTTCACATAATGTCATTTTTCTGGCCTAAGATTCCATCCAGGTACCAGGGTTAGCCTCCTCTAAATAGTGAAAGTTTCTCAGACATTCCTGTTTGTTTGTTTTTTTTTTTCCCTTTACAAAGCTTATATGTTTTGTTTTCTTTTAATTGAAGTATAGTTATTTTACAATGGTGTGTTAGCTTCAAGTATACAACAAAGTGTACATATACACAAAAGTTATACATATTTCTTCAGATTCTTTTCTAAGTTGTTACAAGATATTGAATATAGTTCCCGGTTCTATACAGCAGGTACCTGCCATTTATATATTTTATATATGTGGCAATATTTTTATGTTAATCCCAAACTTCTAATTTTTCCCTCCCCTCCCCTTTCCCTTTGGTAAAAATACATTTGTTTTTTATGTCTGTAGGTTTCATTCTGTTTTGCAAATAAGTTAATTTGTATGATCTTTTGGTAGTGGTGGTTTAGTCACCAAGTGTTGTCTGACTCTTGCAATCCCATGGATTCTACCCTGACAGGCTCCTCTGGGATTTCCCAGGCAAAAATAAACTAGAGTGGGTTGCCATTTCTTTCTACAGGAGACCTTCCAGATTCTTCATTTAAATGATATCATATATTTGTCTTTGTCTGACTTACTTCACTGAATATGATAATCTTTAGGTTTATCCACGTTGCTGCAAAAGACATTATTTCATTCTTTCCTATGGCTGAGTAATAGATCATTGTATATAGGTATCACATTTCTTTATCTAGTCATCTGTTGGACTTTCAGGTTGCTTTCATGTCTTTGTGATTATAGATAATGCTGCTGTAAAGGCTGGGGGTGCATTAATTTTTTGGAATTATGATTTTCTCTGGATATGTGCCCCAAAGTGGGATTGCAGAATCATATAATAACTCTATTTTAGGATTTTAAGGAAACTCCAGCACTTCCCAGGTGATTCAGTAGTGAAGAATCCACCTGCCAATGCAGGAAATGCAGGTTCCATCCCTATGTTGGGAAGATCCCCTAGAGAAGGATATGGCAACCCATGCCAGTATTCTTCCTTGTAGAATCCCCTGAACATAGGAGCCTGGTGGGCCACAGTTCATAGGGTCACAAAGAGTCAGACATGACTCAGCACACATGCTTGATGAATCTCTACACTGTTCTTCTTAGTGGCAGCACCAACTTGCATTCCCACCGACAGTGTAGAAGGGCTCTCTTTTCTCCACACTCTCTCCACCATTTATTGTTTGTAGACTTTTTAATGATGGCCATTCTGACTGGTATGAGCTGATATTTCATGGCAGGTTTGATTCAAATTTCTCAAATAATTAGTGATATTGAGCATCTTTTCATGTGCCTCTTGGGCATCTGTAGGTTTTCCTTGTTTTTGATGAATTTTACAGTTTTGAGGAGCATTTTGCACAGTGTTCCCTCAATTTCATTCAGTTTTCTATTTATCCGAAGGTTAAATTGGGGTTAAGGGTTTTGCTGAGCAAGGTCACAGAGGTAAATTGTCATTTTCAACACCCCATGTCAAGTGCACACTCCATCAGGATGACTTCACTGGCTTGAGGTAGTATTTGTTGGTCAGGTTTCTCCACTGTGAAGTTTTTCTCTCCCCTTCTATCTTTCCTGCTATTCTCTTTGGAAGGAAATCACTAACACAACCCTTACATAAGAGACAGGATTATGGCTTATTTTGGGGAGTGAGGCTTTATGCTAATTATTTGTAAAAAGAAAACATAAGCACTAAATTTTCCCTGCTTGAATTTGACCTGAAGATACTGTTGTGTCTTGGTGATAAAGTCAGGAGAAATGAAGCATTAAACATTCATATGAATTTGGGAGATTTACATGCACATTATTCTCTTGTATTGTATGGGTCAAGAGAGTAAGAATAGACAAGTTATTTGTCTAAGATAATAAATATTTTAAGACATAAAGTGGTAATTTCAGCTTAACTTTGACTCCAAATCAGCACTTTCCCCATCACCTTCTAAAGAGAACATTGAGAAAGTTTGGCCTTCTTTTAAGTTGCTTGCTTTGACTTGTGTCCAAATTTGCTAATTCCCTGGCACTCCCTTGGTTCTCCAGATGGCTCTAGGGTGTCATGGGATCCCCAGAGCTCACACAGTGATCCCAGATTGCACACAGCTGTGCCATTCTCCTTGGCAGGCTGCTCACAACAAGCTGCTGTATCAGGAGAGCAAGGGATGCTAAGCCTCAAGACAATTACTTCTGTGTAAATCCCAGAGCAAACCTGCTGGTTGTAGAAACATACTGCAAGGTACAAAAATGAGTAACCATCTTGGAACTATCAGGCATGGTTCCCATCCTGCCTGCAATCCCTTCCTCAGAGCTAGAAACAGACACCAGTCATGAAGATTTTGATGTATCTTAGGAAGGAAACAAGAGGCCAGTAAAGGATAGATTGTTTAGGACATAAGGATAGGGGAGAAATATTTCTGTAAATGAGCACAGTTATTTTGCAGAAGTCTATATCTTGCATGCCTGGGAAACACAGAGTCAATGAGAGGAATTTGGACTGAGTTTAGAACAAAAGCAAGGGAAAACACTGAATGATAAAAGAACTGAAAATTTCTGTGAAGGGTGGCTTTAGAGACTTTCTGCTAAATACCACAACTATGGAAGCCAATAAAATATTTTAGAATGGAATGTTTGTATACATACTTAAATAAACAGAAAAAAAATATTTAGATAACTTCAAGAAACCCAATGATGTTGATGTGCCATAATATTTAAAACAACAATATGAAATTTACAAAAATGCAGCAACAAATGATGTTATAATAGTATTGCATGCTATGAATGCAAACAGTATTTGGTATGACATAGTTTTGTGTTTAGAATGAGAAACGCTTATTTTTAAACTAATAGGGGCATGCCATCTTTACATGTTTTCTTTTGTATTCTATTAAAAATGTAGTTAAAATGTAACCAACAACTAATTATTGATAATAAATCACAAACTCTCTGATGCTTCTCTTTACATCATAGCGTTATCGTATTTTGAAACTTGCTTTTTTTTTTTTTTTTTCTTTCTGGCCACTTGTAAATAACTAGAACTTCGTGTTTCTTTCTGCCTTGAATAGCACTTGTTGGGTGAATATCTTATACACAGTAAACAAGCAAACAAAAATTTTGCCTGTTTCCTGCAAACTTATGAGGACTTTTCTCATGCCACGTACAATTAGATGAGGCAGATAATGAAGACAATGGCATTAGAATTGAGCAGGTCTGGTATTAGGCATGTGCGCTCCTCCCTCCATCAGCTGTTTCACATTGGGATATTCATTTAACTTATCTAATTTCCTTTATCTCTGTGTGGGGCTAACTGTATTTTTTAGATGAATTGATGAAAATATTAGATACATGGCAACCCACTCGTGTTCTTGCCTGGAAAATCCCATGGACAGAGGAGCCTGGCAGGCTGCACTCCATGGGGTCACAGAGTCGGACATGACGGAGTGCACGGAGAGAGAGCAACCGATCTTACAAGAAGTGTTAAGGGGTGGTCTTTAAATATAAATGAAAAGACTATAAAAAATAAAATAATAGGAAGGGGAAAATCCTACTAGTACAGGAAAATATATACTAAAGGCTGTGGATCAACCACTGACATAAGATAGCATGAAGCTTAAAAGATAAAAATGTAAAATAAACTATACAATAAACAGGGAAGGGACAGACATGGAGATATAAAATGTGACATCAAAAACACAAAACATAGGGATGAGGGGGAAAAATGTAGACCCTTTAGAATGTGAATATTCATTGGAAAGACTGATGCTGAAGCTGAAGTTCCAATACTTTGGCCAACCTGATGTTGGGAAAGATTGAAGGTAGGAAGAGAAGGGCATGACAGAAGATGAGATGGTTGAATGACATCACCAACTCATGGACATGAGTTTGAGTAAGCTCCAAGAGTTGGTGATGGACAGGGAGGCCTGGTACGCTGTAGTCCATGAGGTCGCAGAGTCAGACATGACTGAGCAACTGAACTGAGCTGAACTTTAGGATCTGTTTGAACTTAAATGACTACCAGTTTAAAATAAATGGATATAGTTACAGATCAGCATATATGAAAAGTAACCACAAGTCAAAAAACTGCAATGCATAGACAAAAACCAGCTATGCATTGTGAAAACATGGTCAGAGATAAATTCTGAAGACTCAAAGAAATCTAGAGACTGCTGAGTCCCATGAGAATTCAGGACTAAGAACCCATCCCTACCTTCTAGAACCCAGCAAAAAAATATGATTCCGGTGATATTCACAGGGTGTGAGTACCCTCAGAGCTTCGTGGTTGGACATGGAGACTCTGATCCAGTGGAAGGAGCCACCTGCCTTCCTTCACCTGAGGAACTTCCCGCCATCGCCTCCGCTCCTGCTTCTGCTCTTTCTCTCCAAGACGTCGTGTTCTCAAGAGACTCGAGAAGGAATCCCCAATCCTTGGCACCCGGGGTTGAAGCAATGGTTCTGTTGCGTCTCTTGACTGGAGAAGGAATCCCCAATCCTTGGCACCCGAGGTTGAAGCAATGAACTTTTGATTACAGTTAGACTTGAAGTGCTGAGGGTTGGTAACATGGATAAACAAAGTTTTAGGTTGCCTCAGAGAGATCCTAGAAGGAACAACTTTGAGAAGTTTACAATGAGCAAACTCTTGAATACAAGAGAACTAACGTGTTGCTTCAGAGAAGGCAATGGCACCCCATTCCAGTACTCCTGCCTGGAAAATCCCATGGACAAAGGAGCCTGGTGGGCTGCAGTCCATGGGATCGCTAAGAGTCAGACACGACTGAGCGACTTCACTTTCACTTTTCACTTTCATACATTGGAGAAGGACATGGCAATCCACTCCAGTGTTCTTGCCTGGAGAATCCCATGGACGGAGGGGTGAGGTGGGCTGCCATCTATGGGGTCGCACAGAGTTGGACACAACTGAAGCGACTTAGCAGCAGCAGCAGCATTGCAATCCCTGACGCACAATAGATGAGAAATAAAAGGATGCTTACTTTAGCAGACAAGTTTGTCCTGCCTTTACACATATCCAAATACCACCACACAATTATTTCATATTAGGTTACATTCTAATTTACCTAAGAATTTTGTGTCAAATTTTATCCTTTTTTATATAATTTTATAAAATTTGTATGAAAAGCAGTATCGCTTGATCCACTAGTTATAATTTTCCTATGTACTCATTAATTGTTAAGAAATAAGTAATTGAATACACTCATTATTGTTAGAATTTAAATAAATTCAGGACTTCCCTAATGGTGGAGTGGATAAGAATCCACCTGCCAATGCAGAGAATATGGTTTCTATCCCTGATCTGGGAAGATTCCACATGCTATGGAGCAACTAAGCTCATGCACCACAGCTACTGAGCCTGCATGCTACAGTTGTTGGAACCTGAGCACCTAGAGTCTGTGCTCTGCAACAAGAGAAACCACTGCAATGAGAAGCCTGTGCACCACAACCAAGAGCTGAGCTGCTTGCAGCAACTAGAGAAAGCCTGCCCATGCACAGCAACAAAGACTGAGTGCTATCAAAAAGTAATAAAATAAGTAAATAGAGAAAAATACATATTAAAAAATTAACAAACAAAACTTCATCCTTGAAGCTCCTAGGGAAAAGCCCACTCTAGGAACTTTCTGTTCACTATTTTCCCATATACCACCATCATATGGCTTCAAGTTACAGTAGAATTAAGCTAAAATTTTCATTTGTTTTACTTACCTATAAGGCAGGTAATCCAGAAACTTCAGCATGCTGTAGAGAAGAATGAGCATGGCCTTTGCAATAAAAGAAATCAAGGTCTGAATTTCTTGTTAATTCATTTTCATGTATATGAACTTGGATAAATCAGTTATATTTACTTAGATTCCACAGAAAGAGAAAAGAAAAATGAGAAATCATTAATTCTAGGGTAAAGAAAAACAAATGTAACAGTAGTGTATTACATATCATTAAAAATATTTATTTCAATGAACAGTGAAAACAATGATTTAATTTATTCAAAAATTGTGGTGAAAATGTTTTGGAAAATGGAGCTGGGGAAGTAAGAAAATTTATACGAGAGAAAAAGGAAGGAATTGGAGGGTGGGCATAGGATGAACTGAGGACAGTGAATTTCATTTTAAGTTTTTTATTAATAGTTCATTTCAAACTAGGAACTTGCAATGCTGCTAAAAATAAAGTACTATTAAAAATAATAATATCTTACCAAATAGGATTTAGAGGTAATGATTTAATAGTTGTATTTATTATGCATGCTTATTTATCTAATCCAGAACTTGTCTTCTAGCCTTAAGCTATTTAGAGCAGGTGTTATTGCTGCCTGGTCACCACTCTGTCTTAATGCCTGACCCTTGGTTGGGGTTCAGAAAAAAGACAGATTGTGAGATAGATCAATGGAAAAATGATAGGTAGTCACTCAATGGATATAAAATAATTTGACTATGATTACATATTATGAAACTATTGAGACCTTTGCTGCTGCTGCTGCTTTAGTTAACAACAAAATACGAGCAAAACAATTGTCCAGGAAAGGAAATGACCATATTGAACTAATGGCGGAGCATGATAAATTACCCACAGAAATCTGCCCTGCACTTCCACCGTAACTGGTTTGTACCTGGGCTGTGGTAGTCTAACCACTCCATCAGGTAGCCATCAATTCCATAGATTCAACACTGTGACTCAGCTTTGGCGTGGCATGTGAATGAAGTGTCCACTCCTGGGATTACAAAGCTTCCATGTAATTTCTCCAGGCTTTTACCTGAAACAATTGCTCTACAGTCACATGCAATTATGAGGCAAGAAGATATTCTACACTAGTTGTATGAATACAGTGAAGCTATGGCAATAATTGAGGTCAATGCATGACATTATTAGATACATAGAAACCTTTATTTCTTGATATTTCTTTTTTCTGAAACATGTCGTATGTGAAGTTTCTTTAGAAAGAGTCTTTTTTGGTATTTGTTAATGTGCTTCTGTATGTAGGAAAGTTTGTTGAATTTACTTAATTCTTAAATGTTTATTTAGGTGGTTAATCAATTTGATTTGAAAACTCTTGGTACACTGAAGGAATTTATTATTTTTGTGTCTTGTGGCTTCCATTTTTGCTCATGGGAAGCATGCTGTTAATCAAAGTGCCAAAGCTTAGCTGATAAACTGGCTTTTCTGTTAGGCTGTTTAAAATTATATTGTCTCCTCATGGAAGTACCCTAAATGCCCATCAACAGATGAGTGGATAAAGAATATGTACAATTTATATATATTCATATATACTGCTGCCGCTGCTGCTAAGTCGTTTCAGCCGTGTCCAACTCTGTGTGACTCCATAGATGGCAGCCCACCAGGCTCCCCCATCCCTGGGATTCTCCAAGCAAGAACATTGGAGTGGGTTGCCATTTCCTTCTCCAATGCATGAAAGTAAAAAGTGAAAGTGAAGTCACTCAGTCGTGTCCGACTCCTAGCGACCCCATGGAGTGCAGCCTACGAGGCTCCTCTGTCCATGGGATTTTCCAGGCAAGAGTACTGGAGTGGGGTGCCATTGCCTTCTCCTACATATATATATATATATATATATATATATATATATATATATATATATATATATATATATTCAATGAACTATTACTCATACACAAAAAAGAATGAAATAATGTCATTTTCTGCAACATAGATGGATCTAGAGACTCTCATGCTAAGTGAAATAAGTCAGAGAAAGACAAATATCATGCAATATCACTTATATGTGAAATCTAAAAAAAAAATGATACAAAGGAACTTATGTATCAAACAGAAATAGACTCACGGACACAGAAAGCAAACTTATGGCTACCAAAGGGGAAAGTGAACAGGGAGGAGGGATAAATTAGAAGGTTATAATTAACAAATATGTTACTACTATATATAAAATAGATAACCAACAAGGACCTACTGTTGGAGAAGACAATGGCACCGCACTCCAGTACTTTTGCCTGGAAAATCCCATGGATGGAGGAGCCTGGTAGGCTGCAGTCCATGGGGTCACAAAGAGTCGGACACGCGACTTCACTTTCACTTTTCACTTTCATGCATTGGAGAAGGACATGCAACCCACTCCAGTGTTCTTGCCTGGAGAATCCCAGGGATGGGGGAGCCTGGTGGGCTGCAGTCTATGGGGTCTCACAGAGTCGGACACAACTGAAGTGACTTAGCATAAGGAAAAATAATCTGAATATACACATATGTGTGCATATATGTAGGTTTATGCATATATATAGGGCTTCCCTGGTGGCTCAGAGGTTAAAACGTCTGCCTGCAATGCGGGAAACCTGGGTTCTATCCCTGGGTGGGGAGGATACCCTGGAGAAGAAAAGAGTAACCCACTCCAGCATTCTTGCCTGGAGAATCCCATGGGTGGAGGAGCCTGGTGGGCTACAGTCCACAGGGTCACAAAGAGTCGGACATAACTGAGCGACTTCACTTTCACTTTCATGCATATATATAACTGAATCACTTTCCTGTACACCTGAAATTAACACATTATAAATTAACTATAGTTCAATTAAAATAATAATATAAAATAAAACTGTATTGTCTCTATTTTTTTCTTTTCTCTGACATGCACTACGATGTGGGTTTTTTAAAATACTTTTCCCGTATAAATAGTTCACAATTTCTAAATTTGAATATTATTTTTTGCTTCTTTAAATCTAGAATATTTTGAGGCACTATTTTCTCTTAATTTTCCTCACACTCTTTTTCTAATAGTTTTTCCTCTGAATTAGTTTTATACCAAACTTTCTACTTTTAGCTACAACAGGTTTTAGTGTAATATTTTTTCCTTCTCTTTTTCTCTGTGTATATTCTAGATAATTCCTTTATATGTATGATCGTTCTTCTAAAATCTTATTTTATAATTTGCTATTTCATTCATCCAATTAAACTGTAAACATTACAGTCCTGTAATTTTAAAATTTTAATATTTGATTTTTTGTGTTAAGCTAGTATGTCATTCCTGATTCCGAATTATAACTGTCAGTTTTTCTTTTCTAAATATTTTGGACACACACTGCTATATACAAAATAGTTGCTCAACAAGGACCTACTATATAGCATAGACAAATATACTCAAAATCTTATAGTAACCTATATGGGAAAAGAACATGAAAAGGGATGAATATATGTACATGTATAACTGAATCCTGATGTGATGCACCAGAAACTAATACAACATTAGAAATCAACTATGTTCCAATAAAATTTTAAAATAAACATTTTGGATATACGCATTATCAAATATCTATATTCCTGAGATTTTTTTCCCCTAATGACTCTCATTCATAGTAATATTTTTTTTGAGTTTTATAATTTTGGATTATATACTTATTTTCAAAGAGTAGAACTTTACAGCACTCACGTGTATAAGAATACACACCTGCAGAGGTTATTCTGCCAGGTGTTTTAAAACAGTCCCAATCTTTGAACATGTTAAATTAATTTGTTAAGATTAGGTGGCTCAGATGGTAAAGAACCTGACTGCAATGTGTGAGACCTGGGTTCTATCCCTGGGTTGGGAAGATCCCCTGGAGAAGGAAATGGCAATCCACTCTAGTATTCTTGCCTGGAGAATTCCACGGAAAGAGGAAGCTGAAGGGCTACAGTTCATGGGGTCACAAAGAGTCAGACACTACTGAGCAACTAACACTTTCACGCTTTCGCTTTTCAGCCTCAATTCAAGCTTCAGACACATATGAAGTCAAGCTTATAAGGATGAATCATGAGTGCACTTTGTCCCACCCAGAGCATAGCCGGCAAACCAACTTTTTTTCTAGTCTTATTTTCTTCACTGAGGATATAGACTTTTGACAACTCTGGCTTCATCCTCTTTTTTTATGTGTTCTTTATCTTCCTCTCTCACTTTTTTAACCTTGAACTTATTTTAATTTTAAAATAATATGCACATACTATTTTAACACTTTGTGTATTTAAAATATTTAATAAAATTTTAAAGTCAGAGGTCTTTGCCCACCCCCACTTTATGGGTTCACTCAAACAATATGTCTAAATTATTGAGATTAGCAAATATGAACACAGCATAGTGTGTTGTCAACATGACAGCATGGTTTTCTCACCTCTCTTCATTTTTAGTGCCTGGGACTTCTCTTCATATTTTGTAAAACCCAATAATATTTATAAAGTCACCTCTGTTATATCACACCCACAATTTCTATCGGGGCTTTTTAAAATCAAGCCTTTTTTTTAAGGCAAATTCTACAGCCTCAGAAATAAAAGTTCCTTAGCACAATTCCCATACAGATTGGAGGGAGAAAGGAAGTGTTGGTGATGCAGACAAGTGTGAGACTATTTACAGAAGGATTTTTTTGGGGGGGGCAGGGGTGGTCACACCATGCAGCATGTGGAATCCTAGTTCCTTGACCAGGAATAGAAACTGGGTCCTATGCAGTGGAAGCATAGTCTTAACTATTGGACCATCAAGGAATTTCAAGAAGAATATTTTTGTGTAAACAAGAGTTAGTGGAGTCCAGTGCACAAATGAAATTGCTGAACTTAGATAGGTAGATAAATAATATGGCCATGGTATAAGAAGAATACATGTATATAGATAATTCCAGTACTTTGGCCACCTCATGAGAAGAGTTGACTCATTGGAAAGGACTCTGATGCTGGGAGGGATTGGGGGCAGGAGGAGAAGGGAACGACAGATGATGAGATGGCTGGATGGCATCACTGACTCGATGGACCTGAGTTTGGGTGAACTCCGGGAGTTGGTGATGGACAGGGAAGCCTGGCATGCTGCGATTCATGGGGTCACAAAGGGTCGGACACGACTGAGCGACTGAACTGAACTGAACTGATAGATTGATGCAACTGATAGTAGGGCAATGACACATATGAATCTGCTGATTACTTTTTTCCAGCAAACTAGTAATCAAGCATCAGCTAAGGCTGTGTATGGAGGGAAGGTATATTTACGTTCTGAGAAAAAATAGGAGTGTATAAAATATTCATCTCAGGCCATTGCAAGTAGAAAGAACTAGAAAAATATTGAGACATCACCAAGCAGCTCTGAATGTACAGTTGTTATGCTAAACTTAAATCTAGTACATTTAGAAGAATATATTATATATATATAATACGCATATATATGCAATATGCTTGTGTACATAATTGCATTTTCATATAACCAAAGCAGTTCTGAATGTACAGTTTAAAGTTTTTATGCTAAACTTAAATCTAGTACATTTAGGAGATGTTTTATATATATATATATATATAATATGCATATATATGCAATATGCATGTATATATAATTGCTTTATTATATAACAAAAATCATAAACAAGATTTAAATACAGGGTATAATATTCAGAGAGCAAGATAATGGAAATCAGAGTTTCAGAGGAGAAAAGGAAGTCTGCTGGGAGCCAGTGTGAGGAACTCCACCCATGGCAAAGGTCATGAGGAAGGAGGCTTCAGCATACGCAAAGGTGGGATTGAGCCTCAGGAAACCCCCTGTTCCCGAGCATCTACCCCCAAAACCAGAGTCTGTTTTATGCTCTCACCTAAATCTCTGACTTTACAGGGGGCTGTTCCCCCACCACCTCTCTCGGAGAAGGAGTTAACTTGCAGTTCCAGTTAATAAAAATTCCTGGGTGTGACAAGAGTTTTTCAACTTACAAACTCCTCTGAAGGTTCTCTAGCCTGCCTGAGCATGTTCATCCAGCCACATGTGATTGTTTGCAGCTTCCCAACCGTGAGAAGCACAAGATGCTTTAAAACTTTCTAAATACAGACTCTTTTGAGAAGTTAGAACATTATTAGTATAGTATAGTGGGTTGATTAGAAATTATATTGGTGAAGGGTTTTTCATTTGTTGAGCCAATATTTGCTGCTAAATCTCCATATCCCCTGCCCTTATAATGAATATAACTAGTATATACGAGAAATAAGTATTAATCTTTAAGATTAATCATGTTAAACCTTAGGCTAAGTAAATTCCTTTTCTTGATTGTAACCCACTACACCCTCACCCTATAAGAATACAACTTTATTTGGAGGGTGGTAGCTGGTTTAAGAAAAAATCACCTCTGAAAAAAATAAGTTTTCTGGTTGACTGACTGTTATCAGAAAGGGCCATAAAATGTCAGCAGGCCTCATGGCCAAAAGATGATGTAAAACCCATAAGACCTTTGTATAATTTTATATGAAGCACCTGATTTTGACAAGGGTCAGGTCTGCTGACCCCGCGTGACTCTGTATTCATCCCTATGTATAACAAAAAGTATATAAGCAAACCTGAAAATAAAGAAATCCGATCCATTTCTGGAAAGACTGATTTCCCCGTGTCATTCTTTCTTTCCCCTTCTGGCTGAATTCCCATCTGGAACGTGGGTATTCACCAAGCCTGCTAATTTTTCCTGGGCTTCTAAGATCAGATTGGGGAGGCCTCAGTGCCTCCTCTCCTTTGGGAGGATGGAAAGACGCCTGTGGCCTACGTAGGTGGTGCAAATTCCTTGTCTTGGAGTTTTACTGGTATTCCACGTAAACCAAGTTATTCAGCTTCTTTTTCTCCACTAATTTTCCTACTACACTATTCTTTCCTAATCTCTCTTTATATCTGTAATTAAATAAGTTTTTTCCTAGGATGCCGATTCTGCCTCCCCTTCGAATTACCCTGGACCCACCAGGGCTGGACCCCGGCAGAAGTCTTGAGGTTGAAAAGCTGATGTAAGAGTATGAGTTGGAGCTGCATGGATGTCATAGTCCTAAGAAATGATGTTGCTGCTCCTTATAGACATGAATACAGAGAGTGAGATGCTGAGATATTTTGTGATTAAAGAGAAATTACTGAAATACGTGTAGCATACTGCAATAAGAAATAATATACATCTTGTAGTGGCAGTCTGACAGGCATATCAGATAAACTAGCCCTTTAAGTGAACAAATTTCTAGAAGGAGAAATAAAGCTTGACAATTAGTCACTGTGGAAACAGAGGTAATGTAACAAAATTGCATTTCACATGGTAGACTTACACATTAGTAAGTTTTCCATTTAGATCTTATTTTTATTATTTAGAAAGTCAGTGTCTACATATATTCCCCAAACACATCATCACTATTATTGGGATAGCTTTGAATATCCAATGCATATTCTTCATAAGCAATATCAGAGCTCAAACAGGACTTTCATTTTTGACCCCTAAATAGGGATAGATATCACAATGCTGTGCTGCTGTGCTAAGTCGCTTCAGTCATGTCCAACTCTTTGCGACACTATAAACTCTAGACTGCCAGCCTCCTCTGTCCATGGGGATTCTCCAGGCAAGAATACTGGAGTGGATTGCTATGCCCTTCTCTAGGGAATCTTCTCAACCCATGGATTGAACCCTTGTCTCTTACAACTCCTGCCTTGGCAGGTGAGTTCTTTACCACTAGCACCACCTGGGAAACCCAGATATCACAATATGTTCAGTTAAATGACTAAATGCTAAATAACCATCAAGGATTCCATGAGTTGTCAAAATCTGTTCCATACCTCAGTAGAGCATGTTGAGTACTTTTCAAATACTCAAAATGTCTGGGATCTTAGCTTGGGCAGAATTCTTCTTTAGAGACTCATTTGATTCCCATCACCAGCTGTGTCTCCATACCAAAGCTGCTGCTGTAGGATGGATGTAAAATTTTGGAGCCTCTTTCTTAACCTATCTCAGTGGAGAAGGATACAATTTATTTCACTGTGAAAAGATATCCCACCTTGGGGCAAAAAAACCTGAGAACACAGAAGGAAAACTACTTTAGCATCACAGGCAACAAATTATACTATGTTCATCAAAAGGTTAGGGTTGGACCTTACATGTTAAGATTTGAACAGTTGCCATCACTAAAGAGTTGTTTTTCTTTCTTCTTCTTCTTTTTTTTTTTTTTTTAATGATGCTAATGATGCCATTGAGATTGAAACAAATCCGGTGTTATAAAAACCCTGTGATGTTTTCAAAATATTTCTATTTAGAAATTCAGGTCACGAAAGCGATAATACTCAAAACAAAATACTTAAGAATAAAAAGCATTTGACTCTAGAAACAGCTTTCAGCTTTCCTCCATACCAAGATTGCATACTAATACAATCACCTTGCTGTTGAGAGGTCCTAGTCTCTCAAATCTGTTGTCCCCTCCCTGACCCATTTAACCAGCCTGAAAATTCAAATCTACACTAAAAGCATAAGGTATGGAGTTCATCTTTATCTTGGTATAGAGCAACTTTCACAGGTTATAAACTCCCTTTTATTTAATAATTCATTGCCAAATGACCTGAACAAAACTGAGACATTTGGTCTGTTCTAATCAGATATTTTTTATTAGAATAAGACACAAATTTTGTCTTAATAGATAATCTTAGAAGAAAAAAAGTATCATATCCATTTTTCCCTGGGTTCCTTCATAACCAAATATTACCATTAATATACCCCCTACAATATTGATGGGAGTCAATGTGGCCATGAAATTAAAAGTTGCTTACTCTTTGGAAGAAAAGATATTACCAACTTAGATGGCATATTAAAAAGCAGAGACATTACTTTGCCTACAAAGGTCTGTCTAGTTAAAGCTGTGGTTTTTCCAATAGTCATGTATGGATGTGAGAGTTGGACTATAAAGAAAGCTGAGCACCAAAGAACTGATGCTTTGTACTGTGGTGTTGGAGAAAACTCTTGGGAGTCCCTTGAACTGGAAAGAGATCCAACCAGTCAATTCTAAAAGAAATCAGTCCTGAATATTCATTGGAAGGACTGATGCTGAAACTCCAATACTTTGGCCACCTGATGTGAAGAACTGACTCACTGGAAAAGACCCTGATGCTGGGAAAGATTGAGGGCAGGAGGAGAAGGGGATGACAGAGGATGAGATGGTCAGATGGTATCTCAAACTCGATGGACATGAGTTACAGTAAGCTCCAGGAGTTGGCGATAGTCAGGGAGGCCTGGGTGCTACAGTCCATGGGATCGCATAGAGTCTGACACAACTGAGAAACTGAACGGAACTGAACTGAACAATATTGTCATCTAAAAGGTCAGGGCTTAGATAGACATTGGTCTCGTGTCTTGGAGATATTCCGACATGACTTCATCTTGTTCAAGTTCAGGCTTCCTACTAATGCTACAACCTCATGAAGCCTGATCTTTATGAAACAAAACTATCTAGTTCCCTTAAAATCCATGTATGCCATTCACAACACAGAACTGTTGTAGAAAGTATAAATCTATCCTGGGAGATTGTTCTGTCCTTGATAAAAGACTGTTCAAAATGTAAAGGAAAATTTTGACATGTTTAGAGAATTAATAAAAACAGCAGTACAGTATCATGAAAACATGGAAGGTAATTTTTAAGAAAGGAAAAAAAAAAAAAGAGTAAAACCATGATTCTCATACAGGCATGAAAATGGAACTATGTTAAGTATTATTTTTTACTCACTAATAGAAAATTGTTAAGATGCTAAGGTGATTCAATGGAGAATCAAAAAAAAAAAACATCATAAAGAATATTAAAATGAAGCAGAAGATTTAAAATATCCACAGAGGGGAAGAGAAAACTTCCAGTGGACATAATTTGCATGTCTATGGATAAAAATTGTTTGAATGGTTATCCCTATTATCAACAACTTATAGCATTGCAAACAAACAAACAAACAAACAAAAACACAACTCTTTACAATTAGATAACCTGGAAATTGTGCTCTAGACACTGCATAGTTTTCCACTGGAGCACAAAACTTTCTCTCTACTCTTCATCTATTATTCCTTCATGAAACAGGCCCTAAAAGTTTGACAGGAATCTCATCCTACATGGACAAAATCTTATTCAATCTTTGCTAAATAACTAAAGCTATCCTGGGTGCCTTGTTCCTAGTTCTAATCTTACTAGTACTAGTAGCAGTCTCACCTGAGCTTCTAGGGCACCCAAACCATTATGCTCAACCCAACCTCCACAACACTCCCCCTCATATCAAACCAAAGTGATATCTCTTATTTTTCTATGCAATTCCATGTTCCATTCACAACAAACAAGAGGGGCATCCAGTCCCATCACTTCATGGCGAAAAGAAGGGGAGCAAGTGGATGTAGTGACAGATTTTATTTTCTTAGGCTCCAAAACCACTGTGGACAGTGACTGCAGCCATGAAATCATAAGATGCTTACTCCTTGGGAGGAAAGCTATGACAAACCTAGACAATGTATTGAAAAGCAGAGGCATCATTTTGCTGACAAATGTACCTGTATTCAAAATCATGATTTTTCCAGTAGTTATGTACAAATGTGAGAGTTGGACCATAAAGTGGGCTGAGCACTGAAGAACTGATGCTTTCAAACTTGCTGTTGGAGAAGACTCTTGAGAGTCCCTTGGACTGAAAGGAGATCAAACCAGTCCATCCTAAAAGGAATCAACCCTGAATATTCACTGAAAGGACTGATGCTGAAGCTGAAACTCCAATACTTTGGTCACCTGATACAAAGAGCTGACTCATTAGAAAAGATCCTGATGCTGGGGAAGATTGAAGGCAGGAGGAGAAGGGGATGACAGAGGATGAGATGATTGGGTGGCATTACTTATTCAAAGGACATAAATCTGAGCAGACTCTGGGAGATAGTGAAGGACAGGGAAACCTGGTGTGCTTCAGTTCATGAGGGTCACAAAGAGTCAAACAGGACTCAGCAACTGAACAACATACTAGCATTAACTATCTCATTCCTCATTTTATCAATTGTCCCAATACATCATGCAGCAAAACAGCAAAGTGTAACATATGTCCTCTTAGTGTTTATTCTGAGTACTTGTAGGAGACCTATCAAAATTAACAGGAATTGGAAGACAAAAAGTTGGTCACCTATCTATTATCATTAGGGAAAGGAAGCTTTCCAATTTTCTTTAACATCCAATGAGCTTCACTTTTCCTTTCATTAACAAACCCTAACTTGAAGGGTCACTTGAAGAGGATCTAATGTAACAATGTGTAGAACAAGCCCAGCACAAGGCCTTTGATCTTCCTTTTCAAATACTATTCATGATTTTGTCATGAGCCCCTCTGCATCATCATATTTCTACAGTTTTGGAAGCCTAACACAACAAAGAAGAATGAACTTTAATGTGTAGAATACATTAAGAATTTTCTATATATGCAACCATATATTCACAACAGGAGCCATAGAAGCATTATACTAAGTGAAATAAGCCACAGGCAAAGCAAATTCATTCACATGAAATTCTAGGAAAAGCACATCTACAGTGAGAGAAGCAGGTAAGTGGTTGGTTGTCAGGATCCAGGCATAGGGAGAATGTGTTTTATGCAAACAGAAGTGGAGTATTTGGAGGCTTATGGAAGGGCTCTGCGTCATATTTGTGGTGATACACGTTTGTTAAAACTCTCTTAACTCTTCCCTTACAATTTCATTGAGTATATATTAGACTCGAAAAAAGCTGATTTTTTTAAAAAAATACTTGTGATTTGGATCTATCTTCTTGAGCCATGAAAAATACTTCTAAGAGTTTCCCCCCCCCCCTCATTTTTGTCTGCACATTGTTAAGTTTATATCAATATCTTGTTTTGAGAAAGTCATCAGTTTATCACTAAGGGCTATCAGTTTTGGGCTTCCCAGATGGCTCAGTGGGTAAAGAATCTGCCTGTAATACAGGAGACACAGAAGATGCTAGTTTGATCCCAGCATGGGGAAGATCTCCTGGATGACAGCATGGCAACCCACTCCAGTATTCTTCCCTGGAGAATCCCATGGACATAGAAACCTTGGGGCTACAGTACATAGAGTTGCAAGAAATCAGACATGACTGAGTACATGCATATACATATATATATCTCTATGTGTGTGTATTATATACAGACACAATGGACTTTTGCTCAGCTATTAAAAAGAATGAATAATACCAATTTAAAAACATGGATGAACCTAGAGATTATCATACTGAATATGAAGTAAGTCAGAGAAAGACAAATATTATATGATATCAGCTATAAGTGGAATCTAAACAGCTGATACAAATGAACTTATACACAAAACAAAAATAGACTCTCTGACAAAACAAACATGGTTACTAAAGGTGAAGGACAGAAGAGCTAAATTAAGAGTTTGGGATTAACATGATACACACTACCGCATGTAAAACAGGTAAACAACAAGGACCTACCAAATATCACAGGGAACTGTACTCAGTATCTATAATGGAGAAAGAATATATCTGTATACACACACACACACATATGCACATACACACACATATAACTGAATGAGCTTAATGTATACTTGAAACTAATGTAATATTGTAAGTCAACTACTAAATTAAAAATAAATAAATAAAAGCAAAAATAAATTGAAAGGCTTTTCTCCAGAGCACCCCTTTCCTTTCAAAAAGCAGGTATTCCCCTAGCTGGTTATTAGCAGCAACTGTCTTTGGCTTGATTCCAGGTGCATAAAACAGATGATGACTCAGTCTAACAACATTTCCATTTCCTTGGTAAGGATCATTTATGAAGTGCCTTTAATCATTTATGAGCATGTTTCATTTGCTGTTTGCTGCAAACAGTTTGACTCTGCTGGATTTGACAGCTTTCCGACATTCTGCAAACAGCTGCAATAATAGCCTTGACAATGTCATTTACAAATGAGGCACATGCAGTGCGAACAAAGCTAGTGATACACTCCTAGTAATATGATAATGGACCGACAAGCTGAATGGAAAATGATCAAAATGAGATTGTATCAGCCCTGTAGGAGAGGTGAGTTTCTAGACAGAGGAAAATCATTTCTAAAATTAATCACTTTTAACCATGTGAAATCATCTTTACCTTGTTTTCTGAAATGCTAGATCTGGAGAATGCAGAGGGACTTTACCTTTTCCTATTACTGCTGCAGCCCACTGCTGACTACAAATCTTCCACATCACATAGTTTCTCTAAGAAGATCTTGAGCCCCTTGAAAGCAATCCTTTCTTTTTCCTCTTACTAATTTCCAATGTCTAGCGAAGCATTTTATCATATAGGTTTAGTGAAGCATTTTATCATATACATGTATGCATATCATAGGATCAGTATATCTCTAATCACATTGTTACTATTAGTTATTTCTTCATAATCAATAACTTTTTTAAAAATCATATATATATATATGAATTTCTTTAAGGTGACATGTAGTGAATTGGAAAGAAGATATGTAAATTATTTGAAATTATCTGATTGGAAGAATTATGGCTGTTGAGATAGATCACTAAGGTGAAAAACTTTGAAACTCTGGTATCATGCATTTTTAAACAATAGTCTTCTTTATTTTAGAGTAGTTTTAGGTTCACAGAAAATTGAGAGGAAGATATAGAGATTTTCCATATACTTTCTGCTCCCACATAAACACAGCCCCTCCTGCTATAAACATTCTGCACCAAATGCTACATTTGTTACAACTGATGAACAGACAACAACTCATCCAAAATCCATAGTTCACACCACCACTCAACCTCATTATTTGAGTTTCCATGGGTTTTGGAAAATGTATAATGACATTGCTTCACCATTATCATACAGAACATACAGAATAATCTCACAGCCCTAAAATTCCTCTGAGCCTAAAATTCCGCCAACTCTAGCAATAAATTGAAAACATCACCAACCCGGGCAATAAATTGTCCTTTGATGGTCTATACAGTTTTGTTCTATCCAGGATCATATAATTGGAGTCATACATATGTAGACTTTTCAAATTATCTTCTTTCCATGATAATATGCATTTAAGTTTCCTCCATGTGTTTTCATGTCTTGATAGCTCATTTCTTTGAGTACTGAGTAATATTATCTTATAATATTACTATAATATTATATTATATTCACTTACTGAAGGACATCTTGCTTGCTTCCAAGTTTTGTTAATTATGGATAGAAATTCAGTAAACATTTCTGTGCAGATTTTTGTGTGAACATACATAGTCAATTTTGGGGGTAAATATCAAGGAGTGAAATTGCTGGATCATATGTTAAACACTAAGAATTTTAGTATTATCAGAGCCATGTTATTTTTTCTTTATGTTATTGTGTTACATATTTTATGTGATGAATTTAAATGCTGAAATAAGTTAAATCCAGTATTTGATAAAATGAAATTAACATCAATTTCCCCTTATTCTGAAAATACATTTCCAGCTTCTGTTTTATATGTTTGTATTGATAACTTTTGACTTTCTTATCCTGAAAGAGTACATCTATAAAAAAAACCTCCTTGGAAGGATTTATTACAAAAGAATATATTATAACTGAAAACAAAAAGCAACATTTTAAAAAACACATTGATTTAATAGACAGTGTGATATGCTAATATCTAAAACATTTAAACATTGAAGATCACCACACTGAGCTGTTATTTTATTAACTATATTAAAAAGCCTGGAGTTCAGCTTTTGGCACAAAAGACTTCTGATTTAATCTTAATAGTCTAGTGTTATGTATTTCCATTGTAGTAATCTATTATTTTTATTAATAACACACTTTTCTGAGTGCTGGCTTTGCACAAGGTAGTGATCCAAATATTCTAACATATTGTCTTAACTAATGCTCATAACTCTATGAGATGAGTATATTATTTCCACTTTACAGAAAAGAAAACTGAGGTGTTAGACATTGAATAACAGCCCAATATCACACATTTAATAGACAGCAGACCTGGAAATTGAACTCAGACTATTTGAATCCATTGCCCTCAATCTTGTCTCTTACATTATATATAATGTCAATGCCTTGTCAAGTACATTTTAGATGTTAAAATAAGAAATGAATATGTGTCTTAATTACAAAAGAGTGGAAAGCATCTGAAACAAAATAGTCAGTGAAAAACAAAATTGTTCTAAATGCTATATATACTGTGCCTGTTTAACAACATACATGAGTGGTAATTATACACTAGATTATGTACAAAAAAATGCCTGCTTTCTTAGAATGTAACAAAGAGGGACTTTTCTCCCTCTTGTCACATTGATCTTTAAGCTATTTTATCATCTGTTCAATAAAAAATAACATGGGATCTCTCAGACCCAATTAGCGAGAATTTTTGACAATAAAACACATTGATGTCTTTTAAATTTGAAAGAGGTGCTTTTTGACAGTCACATAAGTAAGAAAAACTATTCATTTTTTATTTTGTATCAGTTTTATATTTTCAGTTATAATTTCTTAAACTGAGATCAACTGTGAAGTTAGGACCAAGGGCAGGATTGGGTCTACCTTGCTTGTTGTAACAGTCTCAGTATCATAGAACCCAGAACACAGTAAAATTTTAATAAACAATTATAGAGCCAATATATTAATCACAGAGAAAATGAAAACCATTTTCAAGTGATATTCTCCTGATCTTGAAGTGAAACATCCAAGGTTACACAGAATTTTCATCATTAGAAGAGCTGACTCTAGAACCCAGATTCCATGATCTCAGCTCCTGCTCAGTGTAATGGGGAGAGCCTGTGCTCTGGAGCCAACCACACCTTGGCAAACCTGTTCAATCCTTCAATATCGAGTAAGACAAATACTTTCCTAACTCACTGAGCATCCTGTAAATTACAGGATGCAGGAAAAGTCCCTGGGACAGTACTCATCATGGGACAGCCCTGCAATAACTCATCTTTCTCTTCCAGTGCTGCATGACCCTAACTTCATACAACTTCAGGAGAAGTAGAGATTTTCCTGAGTTAAGTAGGAAAATGAAAGAAAAGGTTTAAGTGAAGGTATGGTTAAATATGAAAGGTGACACAGGAAATGAGCGTTGAAATTGATCACAGTGCAAAAAAGGGAAAGCTTCTAAATGCAGCCCTTGACATCCAGCAAGAAGTGTGCTGCTAAGTCACTTCAGTCGTGTCCAACTCTGTGCAAGCCCATACACGGCAGCCCAAAAGGCTCCCCTGTCCCTGGGATTCTCCAGGCAAGAACACTGGAGTGGGTTGCCATTTCCTTCTCCAATGCATGAAAGTGAAAAGTGAAAGTGAATTTGCTCAGTCGTGTCTGACCCTCAGCGACCCCATGGACTGCAGCCTTCCAGGCTCCTCCACCCACAGGATTTTCCAGGCAAGAGTACTAGAGTGGGGTGCCATTGCCTTCTCCAGCAAGAAGTGTACTATCCTTTATAACAGCTCTTCTCCAACCACAAATTTGGACAAATTTCTTTTCCTTACAAAGGTGTCAACTGCTATACACAAACTTCTTCACTTATACACCTGAAACTAACAAAACATTTCACATCAATTATACTCCAATAAAATTTTTGTAAAAAATAATATTCTTCCAAAATTAAACACACACACACAACAAAACAGGACCTTCATCTAGAGAATCTGCAGACAATATTGCTCCTGGGAATTTGGGGCTATTCACTAAGTAACACTGAAGTGCTTTTACATTATTAAAGGCAGAATAAATGTTAAGAAATATAAATTATAATGACACTGATTGTATTGGAGTCAGCTTTTGAATCTAGAAAGTTAAGATTATGATTAAAAACTATTAACTTCCAGGAAGTTCTTTTAGAGCCTCCACTGTCAGAATCGTTGGTCAGGTCTGTAAAAAGATTATGGGATTATAAAAGTTAAAAATGAAGGACTCATTACTCAGCCATTAAAAAGAATACATTTGAATCAGTTCTAATGAGGTGGATGAAACTGGAGCTGATTATACAGAGTGAAGTAAATCAGAAAGAAAAACACCAATACTAATGCATATATATAGAATTTAGAAAGATGGTAATGATAACCCTGTATGTGAAACAGCAAAAGAAACACAGATGTATAGAACAGTCTTTTGGACTCTGTGGGAGAGGGAGAGGGTGGGATGATTTGGGAGAATGGCATTGAAACATGTATAATATCATATATGAAACGAATTGCCAGTCCAGTTTCGATGCATGATACTGGATGCTTGGGGCTGGTGCACTGAGACAACCAGAGGGATGGTACAGGGAGGGAGGAGGGAGGGGGATTCAGGATGGGGAACACGTGTATACCTGTGGCGGATTCATGTTGATGTATGGCAAAACCAATACAATATTGTAAAGTAATTAACCTCCAATTAAAATAGATAAATTTATATTTTAAAAAATGAAGGACTCAGAGGAAATGAGGAAATGAATCTTCCTAATTGTGTGGCACAGGTGTAAAAATGTGGATTGAGGTAGAGAAGTGTGGAAATGTGTTCTCAAGCTCAAATCCACTCAGTTACATTTATTTGAGAAACAAGTTTTGTCTCAGGCATTCTGTTCCCTGCTGGGCACATAATAGCCAAAAAGGTGGGCCTAATCTCTGTCTTCCCAGAGTTTGCGTACTTACATAGAGTTGTTGCCTGCATGTGTGTTCAGTCATCCCTGACTCTTTGTGATCCCGTGGATTGTAGCCTGCCAGGCTCCTCTGTCTATCGGTTTCTCCAGGCAAGAGAATGGAGTGAGTAGCTACTGGAGAGGGTAGCCATTCCTTTCTCCAGGCGATCTTCCCAATCTAGGGATTGACCCCATGTCTTCTGCATTTGAGCTGGATTCTCAACCATCTGAGTTACCAGAAAAGCCCATTGGATAAATAGAAATAACAAATATAAAATGTGTTTGACAATACTAAAAATAAAAACAATAACCATCATGTGAAAACCTGATATGACTATCAGTAATGATGCTACAGAAAATAAGTGTTGGAATGAACCTTTGGAACTTGGTAGATTTCTTCCTTTGCCAGGAGACCAAGTCCAGGGGCTAATAAATGAGTTGCTATTCTCTCTCTCCTACTTTTTGTTTTGTATTTTTCCTTCAAAAAGGTCATAATTTTCTTCTTTTTTCCAAAATAAAATAAAACTCAAAGCAGATCCAGGACTCAAAGAAGGGGGCATACTCTAGCTGTCAATAAACAAAAACCAAGCAAACCAGTTAACTAACTGGGGTCAACAAAAGAAGGGACTTACTATGTTTAATCAAATCATAGATATATGCATATATATGTTCCTTTTGATTGAGTTCCAAAAAATTATGACCTTTTAGAGAGGCTGGGAGAAATATCAATAACCTCAGATATGTAGATGACACCATCCTTATGGCAGAAAGTGAAGAGAAACTGAAAAGCCTCTTGATGAAAGTGAAAGAGGACAGTGACAAAGTTGGCTTAAAGCTCAACATTCAGAAAAAAGAAGATCATGGCATCTGGTCCCATCACTTCATGGCAAATAGATGGGGAAACAGTGCAATGTCAGACTTTATTTTGGGGGGCTCCAAAATCACTGCAGATGGTGATTGCAGCCATGAAATTAAAAGACACTTACTGCTTGGAAGGAAAGTTATGACCAATCTAGACAGCATATTGAAAAGCAGAGACAATACTTTGACCACAAAGGTTGATCTAGTCAAGGCTATGGTTTTTCCAGTGGTCATGTATGGACGTGAGAGTTGGACTATAAAGAAAGCTGAGTGTCGAAGAATTAATGCTTTTGAACTGTGGTGTTGGAGAAGACTCTTGAGAGTCCCTTGGGCTGCAAGGAGATCCAACCAGTCCATCCTAAAGGAGATCAGTCCTGAGTTTTCATTGGTAGGACTGATTTTTAAGCTGCAACTCCAATACTTTGGCCACCTGATGCAAAGAACTGACTCATTTGAAAAGACCCTGATGCTGAGAAAGATTGAGGGCAGGAGGAGAAGGAGATGACAGAGGATGAGATGGTTGGATGGCATCACCAACTCAAAGAACATGGGTTTGGGTGGACTCCAGGAGTTGGTGATGGACAGGGAAGCCTGGCGTGCTGTGGTTCATGGGGTCACAAAGAATCAGACACGACTGAGCAACTGAACTGAACTTAGGCAAAAGTGAAAGAAAAATCTTTAGAAATGTGAAATTATATTTGTTGATAATAGAACTGCAAAGTATTATTAAGGAAACATTTGGAATATATCAACCAATGAGCTTATTGGGGAAATGTTTTACAGTTTGTATTTCATTAAATTTTTTTTTAACTTGTGACATCAAATATTTTACTGTCATATACTATATCCTCCTTGAGACTTCCCTGGTTAATTGACTATGCTTTATCTTTCCAATGCAGGGGGTTCGGGTTTGATCCCTGGTGGGGTAGCAGTGGTTCCACAGACCTCAAGGTCAAAAAATCAAAACGTAAAACAGAAGCAAAGTGAAGTTGTTTAATCGGGCGACCCCATGGACTGTAGCCTACCAGGCTCCTCCATCCGTGGGATTTTCCAGGCAAGAGTACTGGAGTGGTTTGCCATTTCCTTCTCCAGGGGATCTTCATGACCCAGGGATAGAACCTGGGTCTCCCGCATTGTAGGCAGACGCTTTTACCATCTGAGCCACCAGGGAAGACTAAACAGAAGCAATACTGTAACAAATTCATCAAAGACTTAAAAAATTGTCCACATCAAAAAAAGTTTTTAAAAGATTATATGTGTGTGTGTGTGTGTGTGTGTGTGTGTGTATGTATATGGGCTCCTTGATAGCTCAGTTGGTAAAGAATCCACATGCAATGCAGGAGACCCCAGTTCAATCAGTTCGATTCCTGGGTCGGGAAGATCCCCTGGAGAAGGAATAGGCTACCCACTCCAGTGTTTTTGAGTTTCCCTTGTCACTCATCTGGTAAAGAATCCACCTGCAGTGCAGGAGACCTGGGTTCAGTCCCTGAGTTGGGAAGATCCCCTGGAGAAGTGAAAGGCTACCCACTCTAATATTCTGGCAGGGAGAATACCATGAACTCTTTAGACCATGGCTCACAGAGAGTCAGACACCACTGAGCAACTTTCACTTCACTTCACTTCATATATATATGCCCTTCTATGTCACAAACAAAATTTTAGACCCTGAAACAAACTGTGTATTTAACATATTTTCCATTCTATCCTTAAGACTACCTCTTGCCAGAAACACTTGAATTGAAAATAGCTATTTATACATGCAATAAAAACATATAAATAGTCACATGGAAAAGAGATAATCCTGCATTAGCCTCCAATTAGATTTACATTTCAATTTTAGGAGCAAATGGCAGACAGTTGGGAATTGCATTCCACACAAATAGAAATGTGAAGGATACCCCATAAAACCATAATTACATGACTAAAAAAATATCTGTTTCCTGCATTTAGGGAAATGATAGGCTGCTGCAGGTGATTATCAGTTCAGATCTGAACTTACAATCTGTCCCTTTGAGTTCTCTAATGGAATTTAAGCAAAGGGAAGGGGGTCAGAGGAAGAACGGCTGAGTTGTCAAAATAGAGAAGTAGTAGATATTCCAAGAAGACACAAATTTGACCACTGACTCTGTTTAACTTTCCCATGTTCGCAGTGAATACAATTAAAAGTACCTGAAGGTACTTAAAACAATTAAAGCAATGTAAATTGTATTTAGCCTTTAAAAAAAAAATCAGCAGACACACACACACGCACATACACATGCATAAAGTTTATCCTCAACAGGGCATAGTTAAACTTGTGTGTCATACTGAAGGCACATCTTGGTGGTATGATTGTGTGCTCAATCGCTCAGTCATATCTGACTCTGTGATGCCATGCACTGTAGCCCATCAGGCTCCTCTGTCCGTGGGTATTCTCTAGACAAGAATATTGGAGCAGGTTGCCATTTCCTACTCTAGGGGATCCTCTTGACCCAGGGATTGAATCCAGGTCTCTTGAATATCCTGCATTGGAAGGTGGATTATTTACCACTGTGCTACCATAATACCAAGAAGCCCAGTGTTATGATTAGACCACAATTTTAAGAGAATAAACAAGTATTTATTTCAGAAATTTGAATTTTGAATTTCTAGAGATCACAGAGTAAAAACTAGCAAGAAATGTCACCACTAAAGCTTGTACTTTGGGGGATTCAGTGATTGATATTTCACCAAGTTCACCTCAATGAATGTAAATTTTGAGCATGAATTTGTAATGTGTTAATAGTTGACAACTCTGTCTTTTGGAATGAAGCTTATGAGAGTGTTTCAATGACAGATTCAGCTACAAAGTGTGAACTATTTGTCAGTTCCTATGCTAAGCGTTTTGAGCATATATCTCAGTCTTTCTCTTAGACTGTGCTAGATGATTCTGCCATTTCGGGTTGGAATGGAATCAATAACATAATTTATTATTGAAATGAAA
Organism: Capricornis sumatraensis; assembly: GCF_032405125.1. Lineage (NCBI taxonomy): Eukaryota > Metazoa > Chordata > Mammalia > Artiodactyla > Bovidae > Capricornis > Capricornis sumatraensis. The sequence goes on along the minus strand of NC_091071.1, from coordinate 119,247,630 downwards.
GAAAGTTCACTAGATTTATTAAGAGAGTAGGAGGGCTGAAGGGAGAATCTATATAGCATAGAATAGTGTAGCAATGTAGCATAGTGATCAAATTATGCATTTAGAAGTCAGGCGGACTTCAGTTCAAATGCTATCACTGATTTACATGACCTTGGGTGAGTTACTTATATGACCTTTGATGAGCTACTTTTTCTCTTGGTGCTTCAGTATCCATGGTGAAACAGCTATACGTACCTAACTAACAGAGATGTAGTGATAGTTAAATGAAACAGTATACAAAAGAAAAAAAAAAAAAAAACAGTTAATAAAGGAGCAAACACTTAAGGGCTAGAAAATATTAGCTATTATTATTGTAATGAAAATGGCAACCCACTCCAGTATTCTTGCCTGGAGAATCCCATGGATGGAAGAGCCTGTTGGGCTATAGTCCACGAGGTTGCAAAGAGTCGGACACGACTGAGCGACTTAACTAACTAACTATTGTAATGAAAGGAAATCATTGTAGTTGAAATATTACGCTCACAATGCTCAGTGTATTAATTGGAAACTCTCTTGAAATATGGAGACATTCTTTATTTGTCATGGTGAAGGGTTCCTATCAGCTATCCACTGGAATAAAAGTATACAGAGGAAATGGTGCTCTGGTTACAGCCAATTGAATGATGCACACACTATCTTCCTAAACCTGGCAACTACTTTTGAATGATTCTTAATGCCCTAATCTGTAAAAGACACAGTGCCACTAAAGTTTAGTCCCAGGGCTTCCCTGCTGGTTCAGTAGTAAAGAATCACCTGCCAGTGCAGGAGACACAGGTTCGTTCCCTGATCCCTGATCCCACATGCTGTGGAGCAACTAAGCCCATGTGCTACAACAATTAGGTCTGTGCTCTAGAGCCTGGGAACCCCAACTACTGAGCCCATGTCCCCCAACTACTGAAGTCCACGTGCCCTAGAGCCCATGCTCTGCACCACATGAGAAAAGAAGCCATCACAATGAGAAGCCCAAACCCCACAACAAAGAGTATCTCTGCTCTCTGTAACTAGAGAAGAGCCAGTGAAGCGATGAAGACCCAGCACAGCCAAAAACAAAGAAAGAAAAGAAAAAGACTAGTCCCTTCCACACAGCCATTGGTGGATTTGTGTTTGGTCTTTCAATTTCTAAGAAACAGTCAATTCTGTTACTCTCTGAACACATAAAAGCAGGGATAATTTAGAATGGTTACTACCTGATTTTAATATTGAAAATTTTCCTAATGGGAACTGGATAAAAAGCAAACTCTGAGCAGAAATCAAAATTTCCAGAAATAGTAGAAAAATATGATGTGAAAACAGAATGCCATAAAATCTATGGAAAATAAAATGTATCCTATCTACAGATGAAAAAGATAGTAATATCAGAAATTAACTCAAAATATGGAGAAAACAGTTATAAAGGGTGTGATTTGGTCAACACGTGCTTCAAGCTCAGAGATTAAAGATGCCCTCGTAGAAGGAGCTCTGGGGCAATCACTTTGGCATTTGGTGTTAATAGACATTACTTTTTACATGCTAGGATGTTTTCTACATGATATTTTGTCCTCTATTTTTCTTTTAATGAACATTAGAAATGCCAACCTAACATTAGGCTACGATAGTGAGTGCAGGTATTTGGGACAGAGTGACAGGTCACTGTTACCAAAAATGAGAGAAAACAATTAGCAGAATAAAAATGCCCAAACCTAGAAGATTCAGTAATGATGCAGACCTATTGCAGCACATGAATTTTTCTCCCACAGAATCCACAGAGGTAAACATTGATACCCAGGAAATGCATGAACAGAGTAACAGAGAATCTCTAATAAAAGGATGAACATACTAACAAAAATCATCAAATATTAACAAAAGAGCAATGAAGGAAAAAGATAAACCAGGTCACCTAAGCAAAGAACAAGTGAATGAGTAATTGGTTGTTATTAAGAAACAGAAAACTTCACAGTGTATAAATAGTATCTCCAGAGATACAAGGTAAGATATTATACCCCAGAAATCAAAGTGGGTTGTTTTGAAAAATCAGTCAAAACTCTTGAAAATGAAAATTATTGCTACTAATGAAAAAGAGAAGAATGGGCACAGCTGAAAACTCATAATAATAGAGACAGACTAAATGACTTTTCTCAAGAGTTATACAAAAATAACAGAAGAAAAATATGAAAACTATTCAAAGAGATACAAAGGAGAATCTATCATTTATTCATCACATAGGACATAAGAAAGTAATATTTTTAGGGAGGTCTAGGATAGCAGACTGGAGGAGGAAGTGGCAACTCACTCCAGTACACTTGCCTGCAGAATTCCATGGCAGAGGAACTGCAGTCCATGGGGTGCTACAGTCCGTGACTTAGCAAAGAGTCAGACATGACTGAGCAGCCTCAGGAGGATAGAACATACACGTCCCAGTATTTCAGCGGTTCACTGAAGCAAGAGCTTATTCTTCCTCAAATATTCTAAAGCTAAAAGTACTTTGGTTGGCAATGAGAGTTTATCTTATGTTCATTTCAAAGTACAGATTGTCTTTATCCCAGGGATGCAAGGATTCTTCAACATCCGCAAATCAATCAATGTAATTCAGCACATTAACAAATTGAAAAATAAAAGCCATATGATTATCTCAATAGATGCAGAGAAGGCCTTTGACAAAATTCAACATCCATTTATGATAAAAACTCTCCAGAAAGCAGGAATAGAAGGAACATACCTCAACATAATAAAAGCTATATATGATAAACCCACAGCAAACATTATCCTCAATGGTGAAAAATTGAAAGCATTTCCCCTAAAGTCAGGAACAAGACAAGGGTGCCCACTTTCACCGCTACTATTCAACATAGTTCTGGAAGTTTTGGCCCAGCAATCAGAACAGAAAAAGAAATAAAAGGAATCCAAATTGGAAAAGAAGAAGTAAAACTCTCATTATTTGCAGATGACATGATCCTCTACATAGAAAACCCTAAAGACTCCACCAGAAAATTACTAGAGCTCATTAATGAATATAGTAAAGTTGCAGGATATAAAATCAACACACAGAAATCCCTTGCATTCCTATACACTAATAATGAGAAAGTAGAAAAAGAAATTAAGGAAACAATTCCATTCACCATTGCAATGAAAAGAATAAAATACTTAGGAATATATCTACCTAAAGAAACTAAAGACCTATATATAGAAAACTATAAAACACTGATGAAAGAAATCAAAGAGGACATTAATAGATGGAGAAATATACCATGTTCGTGGATTGAAAGAATCAGTATAGTGAAAATGAGTATACTACCCAAAGCAATTTACAAATTCAATGCAATCCCTATCAAGCTACCAGTGATATTTTTCACAGAACTAGAACAAACCATTTCAAGATTTGTATGGAAATACAAAAAACCTCGAATAGCCAAAGCAATCTTGAGAAAGAAGAATGGAACTGGAGGAATCAACTTGCCTGACTTCAGGCTCTACTACAAAGCCACAGTCATCAAGACAGTATGGTACTGGCACAAAGACAGAAATATAGATCAATGGAACAAAATAGAAAGCCCAGAGATAAATCCACACACCTATGGACTCCTTATCTTTGACAAAGGAGGCAAGAATATACAATGGAGTAAAGACAATCTCTTTAACAAGTGGTGCTGGGAAAACTGGTCAACCACTTGTAAAAGAATGAAACTAGATCACTTTCTAACTCCGCAAATGAAAATAAACTCAAAATGGATTAAAGATCTAAATGTAAGACCAGAAACTATAAAACTCCTAGAGGAGAACATAGGCAAAACACTCTCCAACATAAATCACAGCAGGATCCTCTATGATCCACCTCCCAGAATTCTGGGAATAAAAGCAAAAATAAACAAATGGGATCTAATTAAAATTAAAAGCTTCTGCACAACAAAGGAAAATATAAACAAGGTGAAAAGACAGCCTTCTGAATGGGAGAAAATAATAGGAAATGAAACAACTGACAAACAACTAATCTCAAAAATATACAAGCAACTTATGCAACTCAATGCCAGAAATATAAACGACCCAATCAAAAAATGGGCCAAAGAACTAAATAGACATTTCTCCAAAGAAGACATATGGATGGCTAACAAACACATGAAAAGATGCTCAACATCACTCATTATCAGAGAAATGCAAATCAAAACCACAATGAGGTACCACTTCACACCAGTCAGAATGTCTGCGATCCAAAAATCTGCGAGCAATAAATGCTGGAGAGGGTGTGGAGAAAAGGGAACCCTCCTACACTGTTGGTGGGAATGCAAACTAGTGCAACCACTATGGAAAACAGTGTGGCGATTCCTTAAAAAATTGCAAATAGAACTGCCTTATGACCCAGCAATCCCACTGCTGGGCATACACACCGAGGAAACCAGAACTGAAAGAGACACATGTACCCCAATGTTCATCACAGCACTGTTTATAATAGCCAGGACATGGAAACAACCTAGATGTCCATCAGCAGATGAATGGATAAGAAAGCTGTGGTACATATACACAATGGAGTATTACTCAGCTGTTAAAAAGAATACATTTGAATCAGTTCTGTTGAGATGGATGAAACTGGAGCCGATTATACAGAGAGAAGTAAGCCAGAAAGAAAAACATCAATACAGTATACTAACACATATATATGGAATTTAGAAAGATGGCAATGATGACCCTGTATGTAAGACAGCAAAAAAGACACAGATGTGTATAGCAGACTTTGGGACTCAGAGGGAGAGGGAGAGGGTGGGATGATTTCGGAGAATGGCATTGAAACATGTATACTATCATGTAAGAATCGAATCACCAGTCTATGTCTGATGCAGGATACAGCATGCTTGGGGCTGGTGCATGGGGATGACCCAGAGCGATGTTGTGGGGAGGGAGGTGGGAGGGGGGTTCATGTTGGGATCGCATGTACACCCGTGAGGGATTCAGGTCAATGTATGTTGAAACCAATACAGTATTGTAAAGTAAAAAAATAAAAATAATAATAAAATTAAAAAAAAAAAAAAAGTACAGATTGGCAGTGACTCAGCCTTATGCAAGTTCTCTCTAGTCACCAGCAGCAGCCCAGAGAAGGACAGACCATGGGGTAAGTTACATCTCCACGACTCATTTATCTTATAACTGCCAGTTTTTGCTTTTTGATCACTTTCATCCATTTCTGCCACCTTCTCAATCCTGTTTCTGACAATCATCAATCTGCTTCTGGTATCTATGAGCTTGTTTGTTTATTTAGATTCCACATATCAGTGAGATCATACAGCATTTGTCCTTCTCTGTCTGACTTCCTTCACTTGATATTGCAAGGTACTATGTGTAATATGAAGGTGCTACATATGACTGATATCTGTTCACTTATAGAATGAATTCATATCTTTGTTGGTCATGTTTCCCTGGGAAGAACTTACAACATAGTCACACTTCATGGAGGAAAGGCTGAAGAATGAATCTGGGTAGATGGAGTTCACCACAAAGCAGAAGGAAAAAAAAAAAAAAAAAGCTAAGAACCATTAGAATAATATTGCTCAGTATTTAAAGAAAATAAAACTGTTTAAACTGAAAATGCCCACCAAGTACAAAACATACTATATAAAATTAGATGTTTAGAAGATACATATGTAAGTGAATGTCAAAACATACTGAGATAACTTGTGTCAAGAATAATACAGCATTTTCTATGAATTTCTTCAAGAAAATCCTTTGAAGCTAGAATTCTATACCAGTGCAACACAGGATGCTATGGGAGAATAAACTAAGTGCATTTTGTATGACCAGAACTTAGAAATGTTATTGTTTGGATACATTTGAAGAGTTGTTTCCTAACAATTGTAGTGTATAAAATTTTTTTACAAATGAGGATTGAAGTTTTCAAGAAGAATCTGGCAAATTTTAAAAGAAAAATATGGAAAATAATGTGAAATTGTAGATTCATGTAGGATTTGATGAAGATATAACTGACTGAAAGGGCAAACTTCTCATAGGAGATTTCACATGAAGGGTGTACATTTAATACTGAAAATAAAATTCTCTGTTAGTGTAAAGTGGGATATAAATCCTGTTAGAAGTAAAGGAGAGAGGAAAGATAAATTAGGTTATCAGAAGAGAAAGGATGGTCAAGAAGATAAGAGAGCTGTAGCATATCTACTTTACACAAGAGAAAAGCGACTGAAAATAAAATCTTAGTACTCACTATCTTTCAGAAAGAGGTGCTCTGAGGTGGGAACGGACTGATGAAACCAATCAGATAGCTCAGCTAAGTCTTGATGGGTTCCAGATAAACCTATTCTTGGAAGAAATAGAGCAAAGAATCTCTAGTGTTGTGGATGTGAAGTTGAAGAAATTCTCAAGTTCAAATGAAAATTTATTTTATTTAAAATAAACCAAGGATTCTAAAACTAAGACATGAATGGGATTTAGCACAGTGTCTGGTGAACACTCAATAGAGACTATGTGCTGTGCTGTGCTTAGTCTCTCAGTCGTGTCCAACTCTTTGTGACCCCATGAACTATAGTCCTCTAGGTCCCTCTGTCCATAGGGATTCTCTAGGCAAGAATACTGGAGGGGGTTGCCTTGTCCTACTCCAGGGGATCCTCCCAACCTAAGGATCGAACCCAGGTTTCCTGCACTGCAGAAGGATTCTTTACCATCTGGGTCTCCAGGGAAATCTAATAGAGACTAGACTTTTTTTTTTTTTGTCTTTACAAGTGATTCTATTTTAAATTTATTTTTTCATATTTGAGATGAAATTGACATATACATTGTATTAGTTTTAATTTCATATATGTATGTATTGTAAAATTATTACCATTTAATATTTATAGGTAACTTCCATCACCATGTCTAATCACAATTTTTTTTTTTCTCATGATAGGGATTTCTAACACTTACCCTCTAAAAAAGACTTTCCAGGTAGGGTTAGTGGTAAAGAATCTGCCTGCCAAAGCAGGAGATGAAACAGAAATGGGTTCGATCCCTGGGTCAGAAAGATCCCCTGGTATAGGAAATGGCAACCCACTCCAGTATTTTTGCCTGGAGAATCCCATGGAAAGAGGAGCCTGGGAGGCTATAGTCCATTGAGTTTCAAAGAGTTGGACACAACTGAGGCAACTTAGCATACACGAACTTAGCAACTTAACACCCTCTTAGAAACTTTCAGTATTGTTAACTATAGTCACCATGCTGTAAATTACATCTCCAGGACTCATATATCTTATAACTGCCAGTTTTTGCTTTTTGATCACTTTGATCCACTTCCACCACCTTCTCAGTCTTGCTTCTGACAATCACCAATCTGCTCTTGATATCTATGAGCTTGTTTGTTTATTCTACATATCAGTGAGATCATGCAGCATTTGTCCTTCTCTGTCTTACTTCACTTAGCATAATGCCCTCAAGGTCTAGTTATGATATTACAAATGGCAAGATTTCCTTTTCTTTTCCTTATGGCTAAACAACATTGCGTCATATATCTACCTCACCTCCTTTATTCATTTGTCCTAAGATGGGCATTTAGATTGTTTCCATGTCTTGGCCATTGTAAATGATGTTGCAGTATAAATGGAAGTTGGAACAGACAACTCATTAGGAAAGATTCTTACCCTAATGCTGGGAAAGACTGAAGGCAAAAAGAGAAGAGGGTGGCAGAGGATGAGATGGTTGGATAATATCACTGACTCAGTGAACATGAACTTGGAAGACAGTGAGGGACAGGGATGCCTGAAATGCTACAGCCCATGGGGTGGCAAAGAGTCAGGCCTTACTTAGTGAATGAACAATGAAAATGGAAATGCAGATATTTTCAAGAAAGTAATTTGTTTCTTTAGAATAAATACTCAGAATAGGGTTTGCTATTTATTGTCTTATGATAATAATCATTTTAATTGGTGTGGCATAATAGCTCAGATTTTTTCTATTGCTTTGTTAAAGCTCTTCATATATTTTAGGGATTAACCCTTTGTCAAATAAATGATGTGAAACCATTCTCTCTCACTCTATAGGTTGCTTTTTCATTTTGTTGGTGGTTTCCTATCCTATACAAGAACTTTGCAGTTTAATGAAAAGCACTTGTTTATTTTTACTTTTTTTGCCTTTGTTTTTTATATAAAATTAAAAAATACAAGATTGCTGTGACCAATGTAGAGAAGCTTATCCTCTGTTTTCTTCTAAGAGTTTTATAGTTTCAGGTACTATGTTCAAGTTTTTAATCCACTTTGAGCTGATTTTTTGTGTATAGAATAGTAGTCAAATTTCACTCTTTTGCATGTTTCTGTCCAGTTTTCCTAACATATTTATTAGGGACTACCCTTTCCCACTGTACATTCATGACTCCTTTATTATAAATTAATCATACACACAAGTAAAGTAATGCTTAAAATTTTCCAAGCCGGGCTTCAACAATACGTGAAGTGTGAAATTCCAGATGTTCAAGCTGGTTTTAGAAAGGGCAGAGGAACCAGAGATCAAATTGCCAACATCCTCTGGATCATGGAAAAAGCAAGAGAGTTCCAGAAAAACATCTATTTCTGCTTTATTGACTATGCCAAAGCTTTTGACTGTGTGGATCACCACAAAGTATGGGAAATTCTTCAAGAGATGGGAATGCCTGACCACCTGACCTACCTCTTGAGAAACCTGTATGCAGATCAGGAAGCAACAGTTAGAACTGGACATGGAAAAACAGACTGGTTCCAAACAGGAAAAGGAGTATGTCAAGGCTGTATATTGTCACCCTGCTTATTTAACTTATATGCAGAGTACATCATGAGAAATGCTGGGCTGGAAGAAGCACAAGCTGGAATCAAGATTGCTGGGAGAAATATCAATAACCTCAGATATGCAGATGACACCACCCTTATGGCAGAAACTGAAGAAGAACTAAAGATGAAAGTGAAAAACAAGAGTGAAAAAGATGGCTTAAAGCTCAACATTCAGAAAACGAAGATCATGGCATCTGGTCCCATTACCTCATGGCAAATAGATGAGGAAACAGTAGAAACAGTGACAGACTTCATTTTGAGGGGCTCCAAACTCACCACAAATGGTAAAAGTATCCATGAAATTAAAAGGTGCTACTCCTTCGGAGAAAAAGTATGACCAGCCTAGACAGCATATTAAAAGTCAGAGACATTACTTTGCCAACAAAGTCCATCTAGTCAAGGCTAAGGTTTGTCCAGTAGTCATGTATGGATGTGAGAGCTGGGCTATAAAGAAAGCTGAGCACCGAAGAATAAATGCTTTTGAACTGTGATGTTGGAGAAGACTCTTAAGAGTTCCTTGGATTGCAAGGAGATCAAACCAGTCTATCCTAAAGGAAACCAATCCTGAATATTCATTGGAAGGACTGATGCTGAAGCTGAAATTCTACATTGGCCACCTGATGCAAAGAAGTGACTCATTGGAAAAGACCCTGATGCTGGGAAAGACATGTTGTTTCTGTTATTTATCAAATAAAGAGGCAAAAATTACATTAATGTTTTGCTTTCACACAGTCCCAGTAATGAAAGTAAAATAGAATACATGTGACAATTAGAATTAAGAATTAGAATTAAAATGAAGAATGATAATCCTTAATTTATTTACTTCTTGAAACTTAGAACTTCAGCTATTAAATTAGAGTATTATCAAGTCCCATTTCTCTTTATTTTTTGCCTTACAACTATGTAATTTTCTCCAAGCTGTAAAGGGCTGGAAATCAAAGATTATTCTGAAAAAGAAAAGATGGTTAGAGAGAATGAGTGTCTAAGGGTACATTTTAAAGATGATGGAATATTTAACCAAGAGGTAGTGACTTCAGTGCTTGGCCTTTGTACACATGCCCTTTAGCATTCTGACTCTGTGTTTTAACCTCCTCTTATATAAAATTAAGGTTAGAAAACATGCTCAGTCTTCCTGGGGACAGACAGTAAATCTTTTATAAAAGTTTATGTGACAATGTGTGTTTTGTTTGTTTGTTTGTTGTAAGCAAAATATACAACTGCAAATAACATGAAAACTTAAGTTTCAACTTTATTTTTTCAATCCTCTGCAGTAATTTAGTCCTCCACACTTTCTCCTCCCACTGAAAATATGGGTAAAATATTTTCAATGACTTAGTATCCCATTGTTACTTATTTCATGAAGCAACTATTTTCTTTCCAACTAAACGAATTTATCTGCTATATTTTAAAGAGAAGCATGCCAACCTTATTGGCATCCAGAATTTTATATTTTTATTTTCATTTAAGATGTGGCTAGTGGCAACCTTGTATTGCTCTCAATATCAAATGTCTGGTAATAAATAAATAATAACAATAACTTCATTTTCAGTCTAATGCTTTTCATAGATGTTTCAATATTGAAAAAAATAAGAAAAATGTATAATTTATGTATGAAAAAGAAAAATAAAATATTGCAATATGAAGCCAGATGGAATTCTAGAGGTATTAAAAGGCCTTTTCCTGAGCCACCTCAATAGAAATGAAGTTGGGTTTGGGTTACATAAATGAAGTTGGGATGATTTGGGAGAATGTCATTCTATCATGTATACTATCATGTAAGAATTGAATCGCCAGTCTATGTCTGACGCAGGATACAGCATGCTTGGGGCTGGTACGTGGGGATGACCCACAGAGATGTTATGGGGAGGGAGGTGGGAGGGGGGTTCATGTTTGGGAACACATGTAAGAATTAAAGATTTTAAAATTAAATAAAAAAAATTAATTAAAAAAAAAAAAAGTGTTTCTTTCACAGTCCCAGGGAAGCACAGAGGAGAAATGCTTTCCTTCTTGGCTTATTCTGGCAACTGGATTTTACTGGGGAAAAGAGGAGCCTTGCTCATCCTATCACTAGATAGCACTTGATTCCACTCAGGAAGGTAAACTTTTTATGGCTTGGTAGTCACTCCCAACAAAAGTTCAGTATTTAGAAAATTTCCAAATAAGTATATTTTCTGAATCAAAGAAAATGATGTTTTGAAAAGTTCAGAACCAATAGACTAAGCCACCTTTGTTTCTCCATTAACAACAACAAAAAAATACATTGAGATTTTGCATAATCATAATTATGAAAATTTTACTCATCTTTCTCAAATTACATTGCTCTTGTGACCCATGTGGTATTTTTTCCACTGTTGGCTAATTTTGATCTAAGACCACTGATAGCTTCTATTTACTTAAGTTTACTTCTGAATTTCCGTTTTAGTCCATTTCCCTCATATTTCAAAATGCAGGCTGCTTTCTTTTTTTCTGATTTTGGCATTCCAATCTAATGTGTGTGTGTGTTTTCCAATTCCTCTTTCATGTTCTGACCATCACTAGGCATGTGGATCTTAGTCCACAGACAAGGGATCGAATTCACACTGTCAGAACCGAAAACGTAGCCTTGAATGGCCCACCAGAGAAGTCCTGACTATTGCTTTTAATCTCCTTTACTCTTTTTAATTTTCCTAAATGTGCAAACTTTCTAGGACCCATTCTAGGTTTCCTCTCCTGTATGTGCTCCATGCTTTCTCACTACTTCAGTGATCACATATAACACTTTTGATTTCTTAGTCTATATCTTCAAGTCAGATATAGACTTCCCTGGTGGCTCAGATGATAAAGCGTCTGCCTACAATGCGGGAGATCCAGGTTCAATCACTGGGTCGGGAAGATCCTCTGGAGAAGGAAATGGCAACGCATTTCAGTACTCTTGCCTGGAAAATCCCATTGAGGGAGGATCCTGGTAGGCTACACTTCATGGGGTCGCAAAGAGTCGGACACGACTGAGCGACTTCACTTTCACTTTCAAGTCAGTATCCTTTCTTAAGGTCCACTGCTATATTATCTACTGCATGATGAGAAAGCAAGCTCATGGGAATGTAACCTGTGTAGTCACACAGGATCCCCATGTACTGCAGCTGCTGTTGTACAGAAGGGCCCTATATTTGTTTAATTCTTTGTTGTCACTGTCTGGGATCTTTTGGTGATTTTTATTATTTTATTTATTTATTTATATTTTACTTTACAATACTGTATTGGTTTTGCCATACATTGACATGAATCCTCCAGGGATGTACATGAGTTCCCAATCCTGAACCCCCCCATCCTGTATCCTGTATCGAACCTAGACTGGTGATTCGTTTCTTACATGATAGTATGCATGTTTCAATGCCATCCTCCCAAATCATCCCACCCGTTCCCTCTCCCACAGAGTCCAAAAGTCTGTTCTATACATCTGTGTCTCTTTTGCTGTCTTGCATACAGGGCTATCATTACCATCATTCTAAATTCCATATATATATGTGTAAGTATACTGTATTGGTGTTTTTCTTTCTGGCTTACTTCACTCTATACTCAGATCCAGTTTCATCCACCTCATTAGAATGGATTCAAGTGTATTCTTTTTAATGGCTGAGCAATACTCCATTGTGTATATGTACCACAGCTTTCTTATCCATTCATCTGCTGATGGACATCTAGGTTGCTTCCATGTCCTGGCTATTATAAACAGTGCTGTGATGAATATTGGGGTACACGTGTCTCTTTCAATTCTGGTTTCCTCAGTGTGTATGCCCAGCAGTGGGATTGCTGGGTCATAAGGCAGTTCAATTTCCAGTTTTTTAAAGAATCGCCACACTGTTCTCCATAGTGGCTGTACTAGTTTGCATTCCCACCAACAGTGTAAGAAGGTTCCTTTTTCTCCACACCCTCTCCAGCATTTATTGCTTGTAGACTTTTGGATCACAGCCATTCTGACTGGTGTGAAATAGTATCTCATTGTGGTCTTGATTTGCATCTCTTGGCCTTCATCAATAATGTAGCCAGTCCTATCTACTGGTGATTCCTGAGATGTGTTTCACAGACACATCTATGTAATCATAAATTCTTATGATTAAATTGTCCCTTCTAATTTTCATTATTCAAGTGATATCATCAACATCTACCCAGCTAAGATCTAGAAATCAGTTTTGATGTCTTCCCTTACCAAACAAGTATTGGCCAAAATTTTGAACAAATTTATTGCCTTAGAAATTTCTAAATTCAATGTCTTTGATCTGTTTTCATGCCGAATGCCTTAATTCAGTCCCTTGTCTTCTACTTCCTAAAAGACTATGACATCAATATTATTACCAAAGTGCTGAACCTAAAAGTCATATAGAATTATTTCGTGGTAACCTTAAAAGTGAAAGTGTTGATTCCATACTGACATTGTCCACAGACACTAATATGAGTCATCCACAAGCACGATGGTTGTTTCTCTGCATCTCTCCTCATTCAGCTTATGCTGCTCTTAGCAGTGCAGAATTCCAGGTACACTTAATTATTCACTTTCCCCAAACCATGCTCTTATATATCTATGTGTTATTGGGTTGGCCAAATGTTTGTTCAGGTTTTTCTGTAAATGTTATGGAAAAACACAAACAACCCTTTGGCCATCCCTATAATTTGCCATAATAATTGGTCTGCCTGAAAAGTCTTTAGTAAACTTCTTCCTCAGTGAGATTCCTGTGAATTCAAGAGTCAGTTTAAATGCCATCTCTGCTTGAAACATTTCTTTTGGATATCCACTTCAATATTCTTGCCTGAAGAATTCCATGGACAGAGAAGCCTGGTGGGCTAAATACATTGGGGTTGAAAAGAGTCCAACGTGACTGAGTGGCTAACACTTTCACTCTGACTTACTTTATATTATAAACTAATACAAATGTATTGTCTATACTAAATGTATAATTAGAAAATTTACATAGATTTTATTTTAAAGAAAAAACTTTGTGTTGATTATAATTCAATGAAAGCTACTTTTGCATTCCAATCCCCTATGATGTAAATAACATCTTTTTTGATGTTTGTTCCAGAAGGTCTTGTAGGTCTTCTTAGAACCATTCAGCTTCAGCTTTTTCAGCATTAGTGGTTGGGGGCTAAACTTGTGATGCTGAATGGTTTGACTTGAAAATGAACTGAGATCACTCCGTCATTTTTGAGATTACACTCAAGTACTGCATTTCAGACTGTTTTGTTGACTCTGAGGGCTACTCCATTTCTTCTAAGAGATTCTTGCCCACAGTAGTAGCTATAATGGTCATCTGAATTAAATTTGTCCACTCCAGTTCATTTTAGTTCAACTATTCTTAAAACGTTGATGTTCACTCTTGCCATCTCCTACTTAACCATGCATAATTTTCCTTGATTCATGAACCTAACATCCACCTTACCTGTCTCCTGAGAAGCCTGTACACAGGACAAAAAGCAATAGTTAGAATTAAATATGGAACAACAGACTGGTTCAAAACTGGGCAAGGAGTACATCAAGGATGTGTATTTTCATCCTACTTATTTGTTTCCTTAATTTCTTTCTCTATTTTCTCATTATTAGTGTATAGGAATGCAAGGAATTTCTGTGTGTTGATTTTATATCCTGCAACTTTACTATAGTCATTGATTAGCTCTAGTAATTTTCTGGTGGAGTCTTTAGGGTTTTCTATGTAGGGGATCATGTCATCTGCAAACAGTGAGAGTTTTACTTCTTCTTTTCCAATTTGGATTCCTTTTATTTCTTTTTCTGCTCTGATTGCTGTGGCTAAAACTTCCAAAACTATGTTGAATAGTAGTGGTGAAAGTGGGCACCCTTGTCTTGTTCCTGACTTTAGGGGAAATGCTTTCAATTTTTCACCATTGAAGATAATGTTTGCTGTGGGTTTGTCATATATAGCTTTTAATATGTTGAGGTATGTTCCTTCTATTCCTGCTTTCTGGAGAGTTTTTATCATAAATGGATGTTGAATTTTGTCAGAGGCTTTCTCTGCATCTATTGAGATAATCATATGGCTTTTATTTTTTAATTTGTTAATGTGGTGTATTACATTGATTGATTTGCGGATATGGAAGAATCCTTGCATCCCTGGGATAAAGCCCACTTGGTCATGGTGTGAAGTGAAGTGAAGTGAAATGAAGTCGCTCAGTCGTGTCTGACTCTTTGCGACCCTGTGGACTGTAGCCTACCAGGCTTTATCCATGGGATTTTCCAGGCAAGAATACTGGAGTGAGTTGCCATTTCCTTCTCCAGGGAATCTTCCCGACCCAGGGATCAAACCCGGGTCTCCTGCATTGTAGGCAGACGCTTTACCATCTGAGCCACCAGAGAATCAGGTCATGGTGTATGATATTTTTAATGTGTTGTTGGATTCTGTTTGCTAAAATTTTGTTAAGGGTTTTTGCATCTATGTTCATCAGTGATATTGCCCTGCAGGTTTCTTTTTTTGTGGCATCTTTATCAGGTTTTGGTATTAGGGTGATGGTGGCCTCATAGAATGAGTTTGGAAGTTGATCTTCCTCTGCAATTTTCTGGAAGAGTTTGAGTAGGATAGGTGTTAGCTCTTCTCAAAATTTTTGGTAGAATTCAGCTGTGAAGCCGTCTGGACCTGGGCTTTTGTTTGCTGGAAGACTTCTGATTGCAGTTTCTATTTCCATGCCTGTGATGGGTCTGTTAAGATTTTCTATTTTTTCCTGGTTCAGTTTTGGAAAGTTGTACTTTTCTAAGAATTTGTGCATTTCTTCCACCTTGTCCATTTTATTGGCATACAATTGCTGATAGTAGTCTCTTATGATCCTTTGTATTTCTGTGTTGTCTGTTGTGATCTCTCCATTTTCATGTCTAATTTTATTGATTTGATTTTTCTCCCTTTGTTTCTTGATGAGTCTGGCTAATGGCTTGTCAATTTTATTTATCCTTTCAAACAACCAGCTTTTGGCTTTGTTGATTTTTGCTATGGTCTCTTTTGTTTCTTTTACATTTATTTCTGCCCTAATTTTTAAGATTTCTTTCCTTCTACTAACCCTGGGGTTCTTCATTTCTTCCTTTTCTAGTTGCTTTAGATGTAGAGTTAGGTTATTTATTTGACTTTTTTCTTGTTTCTTGAGGTATGCCTGTATTGCTATGAACATCCCCTTAGCACTGCTTTTACAGTATCCCACAGGTTTGGGGTTGTTGTGTTTTTATTTTCATTTGTTTCTATGCATATTTTGATTTCTTTTTTGATTTCTTCTCTGATTTGTTGGTTCTTCAGGAACGTGTTGTTCAGCCTCCATATGTTGCAATGTTTAATAGATATTCTCCTGTAATTGAGATCTAATCTTACTGCATTGTGGTCAGAAAAGATGCTTGGAATGATTTCAATTTTTTTTTTTTTTTAATTTACCAAGGCTAGATTTATGGCCCAGGATGTGATCTATCCTGGAGAAGTTTCCGTGTGCACTTGAGAAAAAGGTGAAATTCATTGTTTTGGGGTGAAATGTCCTATAGATATCAATTAGGTCTAGCTGGTCTAGTGTATCATTTAAGGTTTGTGTTTCCTTGTTAATTTTCTGTTTAGTTGATCTATCAATAGGTGTGAGTGGGGTATTAAAGTCTCCCACTATTATTGTGTTATTGTTAATTTCTCCTCTCATACTTGTTAGCATTTGTCTTACATATTGCAGTGCTCCTATGTTGGGTGCATATATATTTATAATTGTTATATCTTCTTCTTGGATTGATCCTTTGATCATTATGTAGTGTCCTTCTTTGTCTCTTTTCACAGCCTTTGTTTTAAAGTCTATTTTATCTGATATGAGTATTGCTACTCCTGCTTTCTTTTGGTCTCTATTTGCATGGGATATCTTTTTCCAGCCCTTCACTTTCAGTCTGTATGTGTCCCCTGTTTTGAGGTGGGTCTCTTGTAGACAACATATATAGGGGTCTTGTTTTTGTATCCATTCAGCCAATCTTTGTCTTTTGGTTGGGGCATTCCACCCATTTACATTTAAGGTAATTATTGATAAGTATGATCCCATTGCCATTTACTTTATAGTTTTGGGTTCAAGTTTATACACCCTTTTTGTGTTTCCTGTCTAGAGAAGATCCTTTAGCATTTGTTGGAGAGCTGGTTTGGTGGTGCTGAATTCTCTCAGCTTTTGCTTGTCTGTAAAGCTTTTGATTTCTCCTTCATATTTGAATGAGATCCTTGCTGGGTACAGTAATCTGGGCTGTAGGTTATTTTCTTTCATCACTTTAAGTATGTCCTGCTATTCCCTCCTGGCCTGAAGAGTTTCTATTGAAAGATCAGCTGTTATCCTTATGGGAATCCCCTTGTGTGTTATTTGTTGATTTTCCCTTGCTGCTTTTAATATTTGTTCTTTGTGTTTGATCTTTTTTAATTTGATTAATAGATGTCTTGGGTGTTTTGCCTTGGGTTTATCCTGTTTGGGACTCTCTGGGCTTCTTGGACTTGGGTGATTATTTCCCTCCCCATTTTAGGGAACTTTTCAACTATTATCTCCTCAAGCATTTTCTCATGGTCTTTCTTTTTGTCTTCTTCTTCTGGGACTCCTATGATTCGAATGTTGAGGCATTTAATATTGTCCTGGAGGTCTCTGAGATTGTCCTTATTTCTTTTAATTCTTTTTTTCTTTTTCCTCTCTGATTCATTTATTTCTACCATTTTATCTTCTACTTCACTAATCCTATCTTCTGCCTCTGTTATTCTACTATTTGTTGCCTCCAGAGTGTTTTTTATCTCATTTATTGCATTATTCATTATATTTGACTCTTTTTTTATTTATTCTGGGTCCTTGTTAAACCTTTCTTGCATCTTCTCAGTCCTTGTCTCCAGGCTATTTATCTGTGATTCCATTTTTATTTCAAGATTTTGGATCATTTTCACTATCATTATTCAGAATTCTTTATCAGGTAGATTCCCTATCTCTTCCTCTTTTGCTTGGTTTAGTGGGTATTTATCCTGTTCCTTTACCTGCTGAGTATTCCTCTGTCTCTTCATCTTGTTTATATTGCTGAGTTTGGGGTGGCCTTTCTGTATTCTGGCAGTTTGTGGAGTTCTCTTTATTGTGGAGTTTCCTCACTTTGGGTGGTATTATACGGGTGGCTTGTCAAGGTTTCCTGGTTAGGGAAGCTTGTGTCGGTGTTCTGGTGGGTGGAGCTGAATTTCTTCTCTCTGGAGTGCAATGAAGTGTCTAGTAATGAGTTATGAGATGTCAATGGGTTTGGAGTAACTTTGGGCAGCCTTGAAGCTCAGGGCTGTGTTCCTGTGTTGCTGGAGAATTTTCATGGTATGTCTTGCTCTGGAACTTGTTGGCCCTTGGGTGGTGCTTGGTTTCAGTGTTAGTATGAAGGTGTTTGATGAGCTCCTGTTGATTAATGTTCCCTGGAGTCAGGAGTTCTCTGGTGTTCTCACGATCTGGACTTAAGCCACCTGCTTCTGGTTTTCAGTCTTATTTTTATAGTAGTCTCAAGACTTCTCCATCTATACAGCATTGTTAATAAAACATTTAGGTTAAAGATGAAAAGTTTCTCTGCAGTGAGCGACACCCAGAGAGGTTCACAGAGTTACATGGAGAAGAGAAGAGGGAGGAGGGAGTTAGAGGTGACCCAAATGAGACGAAGTGGAATCAAAAGAGGAGAGAGCAAGCTAGCTAGTAATCACTTTCTTATGTGTACTCCACAGTCTGGACTGCTCAGAGATGTTCATGGAGTTATATAGAGAAGAGAAGAGGGACGAAGGAGATAGAGGTGGCCATGAGGATAAAGGGGGGAATCAAAAGGAGAGAGACAGATCCAGCCAAAATCAGTTCCCTAAGTGTTCTCCATAGTTTGGAACACACAGAGAGATTCACAGAATTGGGTAGAGAAGAGAAGGGGGAGGGAGGAGATAGAGGTGACCTGGTGGAGAAAAAGGAGAGTCCAAAGGGGAGAGAGCAGTCAAGCAAGTAATCTCACTCCCAAGTAAAAATGGGTACTGAAGATTGGTTTCTTAAAGGTACAAAATTGATAACAAATACCAAAAAGCAAAGATTAAAAATCTAGAGGTTGGATTTTCAAAAGTACAATATTAAAGAAAAGAAAAGAAAAAAAAAGTCACAAAGTCAGCATCATTCCTTCCAAAGAAATCCCAGGGCTGATCTCCTTCAGAATGGATTGGTTGGATCTCCTTGCAGTGACTTTGGAGCCCCCAAAATAAAGTCTGACACTGTTTCCACTGTTTCCCCGTCTATTTCCCATGAAGTGATGGTTGGTACTAACTACA
Organism: Capricornis sumatraensis; assembly: GCF_032405125.1. Classification (NCBI taxonomy): domain Eukaryota; kingdom Metazoa; phylum Chordata; class Mammalia; order Artiodactyla; family Bovidae; genus Capricornis; species Capricornis sumatraensis. The sequence goes on along the minus strand of NC_091071.1, from coordinate 119,228,570 downwards.
GGGTTTTAATGTATTGCATCTGTCACTTTCAAGGCAGTTCCCTCTGTTTTAGCTTCTTCTGTTTGCTGGTCTCTTCAGTGTCTGGTTTCCGCCCTGACACAAGGGGGTGGTAGTGGACACGTTTTTAGGCTCACTTGTTCGGTTGCGCTGTGGGGAGGGAGGGACGCTGCAAACAAATAACCCTGACCTGTGCTCACAGTGTCTCAGCCACACTGGGCCTTCCCCCACTCACAGCAGACACAGCTCAGGCTCTAGGTTGCTCTGCAGGGAACCATCCGAGGCTGGCCCTGGGCTGCAAGCACCTCCCAGGTCTAAGCCACCCAGGTTCAGGCACTCAGGTAGTCCTCAGAGGCGCAGAGTCCGTTGGGCCTGTGTTTGGTGCCCTTCCCAGGTCCAAGCAGCTCAGGTGATGAGGTGTTTTGTGAGTGCAGTCACTGCGACTTATCGCCTCCCCCGTCCCTGCCGCTGTTTTGTGGGTGTACAACCAGCACATCTTCTCAAGTGGATGTTGACCATCCAGAACCCCAAGAAGTCTTAGTTAGCAAAGAAGCCTGCTTGCAGTCTGGTAGATAATGCCTCTTTGGGGCTGCAATTGCCCCCTCTGGCTCTGGCTGCCTGTCACCAGAGGGGGATGGTCTGCAGGGGGCTAGATCTGTTCAGTCCTTTGTTCTGTGAGTGGGCCTGGAAGTGTCTTAAGTTAGGGCTTTTCGCATGGTAGCTATCTCACAGTCTGGTTTGCTAGCCAAAGTTAGTTCCCTCAGATTGCCCTCGGGGCATTCAGGCCTGGTCCTTACTGTAAGCAATGCAGCCCGCGCCTCCCTGCCCAGCCCCTGCTTGCTAATGGTGGGTGCAGGCGTCTGCGCTGCTTCTCCACTGGGGGAGTTACCATTGGGCTCCTAATCTGTGGGTTTTAATTATTTATGTATTTTTCCTCCCAAAATGCTGGACTGGAAGAAACACAAGCTGGAATTAAGCTTGCCAGGAGAAATATCAATAACCTCAGATATGCAGATGACAACACCCTTATGGCAGAAAGTGAAGAGGAACTAAAAAGCCTCTTGATGAAAGTGAAAGTGGAGAGTGAAAAAGTTGGCTTAAAGCTCAACATTCAGAAAATGAAGATCATGGCATCCAGTCCCATCACTCCATGTGAAATAGATGGAGAAACAGTGGAAACAGAGTCAGACTTTATTTTTTTTTTTGGGGGGGGGGCTCCAAAATCACTGCAGATGGTGATTGCAGCCATGAAATTAAATGATGCTTACTCCTTGGAAAAAAAGTTATGACCAACCTAGACAGCATATTCAAAAGCAGAGACATTACTTTGCCGACTAAGGTCCGTCTAGTCAAGGCTATGTTTTTTCCAGGAGTCATGTATGGATGTGAGAGTTGGACTGTGAAGAAGGCTGAGTGCTGAAGAATTGATGCTTTTGAACTGTGGTGTTGGAGAAGACTCTTGAGAATCCCTTGGACTGCAAGGAGATCCAACCAGTCCATTCTGAAGGAGATCAACCCTGGGATTTCCTTGGAAGGAATGATACTAAAGCTGAAACTCCAGTACTTTGGCCACCACATGCGAAGAGTTGACTCATTGGAAAAGACTTTGATGCTGGGAGGGATTGGGGGCAGGAGGAAAAGGGGACGACAGAGGATGAGATGGCTGAATGGCATGACTGACTCAATGGACGTGAGTCTGGGTGAACTCTGGGAGTTGGTGATGGACAGGGAAGCCTGGCATGCTGCAATTCATGGGGTCACAAAGAGTCAGACACAATTGAGCTACTGAACTGAACTGAACTGAGCTGATGTTGCCTTCCTTGGTTCCAAGGCTTGCCACAGACTCGACAGTGAGAGTGTTTCCTGGTGTTTGGAAACTTCTCTCTTTTTAAGACTCCCATCCCAGGACGGAGCTCTGTCCCTATCTCTTTTGTGTCTTTTTTTGTCTTTTATATATTTTCCTACCTCCTTTTGACGACAAGTCCTTCCAGTGAATATTCACTGGAAGGGCTGATGCTGGAGCTGAAGCTCCAATATTTTGGCCACCTGATGCAGAGTCAACTCATTTGAAAAGACCCTGAGGCTGGGAAAGGTTGAAGGCAGGAGGAGAAGGGCGTGACAGAGGATAAGATGGTTGGATGGCATCACCAACTCAATGAATATGAGTTTGAGTAAACTCTAAGAGATAGTGAAGGGGAGGGAAGCCTGGCATGCTGCAGTTCATGGAGTCACAGAGCCAGACACAGCTTACTGACTGAACAATGACAATGAAAACAACATGTGTTTATACTGAGTTTCTATTAAGACAGTATATTAGACAATATGCATAAATATATGTTTTGAAATTTGTAGTATGTAACATTTTAGAAACATGAAAATATTTTTGCATACAAATGCAAGAAAAACTATATTAATGAACAGTAAATAAATATTAATATAAAAAACTACATTTTTCATATTTATAAATTTTAAAGTGCATCACACTTTATATAATTTTCACATATAATCTGTTAAGATTTTTATGGTCAAGTAAATATCATTTTATTACAATTAGCAAAAAATAAAATAACAAGGAAGATTTAATAGCTTTTTTTGTTACTATGTTGCTTTTAAATAGGCTTTATTTTTTAAAGCAGTTTAAAGTTCATAGCAAAAAGAAAAACTATTACCAAAGGAAGTATTAGAGGTCCTATATAACCCCTGAGCTGCCTCACACACAGCCTCCTTCACTGTGAAATTTCTTCAAAGATTGATACATTAATTATATTTATCAAACAAAGCCCATAGTTTACACTAGAGTTCACTCTTGGTGTTATAAATTCTATGGGTTTGACAATTGTGTAATGATACATCTACTATTATAGTGTCAAACATAGTAATTTGCGTGTAAAGAGAATGAATTAAATTTCTTTTTTTTAAACTGCATTTTGTATTGAGGTATAGTTGATTAACAATGTTGTGATAGTTTTAGGTAAACCACGAAGAGACTCAGCCATACAAATACATGTAACCATTCTCCTCCAAACTCCCCTCCCATCCAGGCTGCCATAAAGCATTGCATAGTTTACAGTAGCTCCTTGTTGGTTATACATTTAAATACAGCAGTTTGTACATTTTCATCCCAACTCCCTAACTATTGCTTTCCCCCTCCTCGACAACCATAAGTTCATTCTCTAAGTCTGTGAGTATCTTTCTGCTTTATAAATTCATTTGTATCATTTCTTTTCTGATTCCACATATCAGAAATGTCATACAATACTTCTCCTTTTTCTGTCTGACTTACTTCACCAGTAAGACAATCTCTAGGTCCATCCATATTGCTGCAAATGGCATTATTTCATTCATTTTAGTAGCTGAGTAATATTTCATTGAATAAATCTGCCCCAAGAAAATCTAGGACTAGATGTATTCTCTGGTTAATTCTACCAAACATTTAGTAAAGAATTAACATCAAATATCCCCAAACTCTTCCAAAAAATACAAAATGATGAAACACTTCTTAACTTACTCTGTGAAACCAATTCAATGCTGAAAGGACAAACAGACCATTTTAAAAATGGCCAAAGTACTTAAACAGATATTTCCTCAAAAGAATATATGCTGAACATAATTAGCTAATAGGGAAATGCAAATTAAAATCACAGTAAGATGATACTTTACAGTACTACAGTGTCTATAATGAATAAAAGGTAAAAAACAAAAATTTCTGGAGAAATTGGAACATTCATCCTTTACTAGGAGAAACATGAACCACTTTAGAAAATGTTTTGGCAGTTTTCTAAAAAGTAAAACAAATTTTTCCTACAATCTAGCAATTTCACTAGTAAGTATACAGACATTATCTCCTACTTAAAGGTGGTTCAACTTACAATTTTTTGGCTTGTCACTGGTATGAAAGTGATATGCATTCAGTAGAAAATGTACTTCAAATTATGATTTTTTAAAAAATCTTTCCCTGGGTTAGCAATATATAGTATGATATTCTGTCATGATTCTGGAAAATGGAAGCTGGTCACAGCTTCCCATCAGCTGCATGATCACAAAGGTAAACAACTGATACACTTATAACCATTTTGAATACACATAAAACCACCTTGTACCAATATAATCATTCTCTTTTACACTTTCAGTAGAGTATCAATAAATTACATGAGATATTCAATGCAATATTTTAAAATAGGCTTTGTGTTAGGTGAGTTTTCCCTATTGTAAGCTAATATGAGTGTTCTGAGCACATTTAAGCTAGGCTAAGCTAAGCTGTGATATTCCATAGGCTATGTGTACTAAATACATTTTTTTTACTTTTTATATACTTTTAAGTGAGTACATCAGGACACAGCATGTCATAAATGAAGGAAGAACAGCCCCCCAGGCTCCTCTGTCCATGGGATTTTCCAGGCAAGAGTACTGGAGTGGGGTGTCATTGCCTTCTCCGGTATATAACAAAAAGAACTGAAAATAAGTATTCAAATATATACTTGGACATAGTTTACAGCAGCACTATTTTTAATAGCCAAAAGTTGGTAATCGATGAATGGAAAGACTGAATGAGGTATATCCATACAAGAGAATAATCACTTCAGTTCAGTCACTCAGTCTTGTCCAACTCTTTGCAACCCCATGGACTGCAGCACACCAGGTTTCCTTGTCCATCACCAACTCTTGGAGCTTACTCAAACTCACGTCCATAGAGTTGGTGATGTCATCCAACTATAAAAAGGAATGCTGCTGCTGCTAAGTCGTTTCAGTCGTGTCCGACTCTGTGCGACCCCATAGATGGCAGCCCACCAGCCTCCCCCGTCCCTGGGATTCTCCAGACAAGAACACTGGTGTGGGTTGTCATTTCCTTCTCCAATGCATGAAAGTGAACAGTGAAAGTGAAGACACTCAGTCGTGTCCGACTCTTAGCGACCCCATGGACTGCAGCCTACCAAGCTCCTCCACCCATGGGATTTTCCAGGCAAGAGTACTGGAGTAGGGTATCATTGACTTCTCCAAAAAGCTTGAGGTACTTATAAATATCAAAATTTGCATGAACCACAAAAACATTATGCTAAGTAAAATCCAACACCAAAGATCACATATTTAATACCAAAACAGTCAATTCCTAGGTAGGTTGATAAGAAGTCCCAGGTCCCTGAGGAGGAGAAAGGGGTCTGGGGTTCTCAAGGAGGAGAAAAAGACATTGCTTTGTCTTAGTTGATATAGCAATATATGTTGCTCAAGGACATGTTTCTCCTTATTAAGAATCTTCTGACTAATCCTGTTATCTTAGAATATATATTATGGGAATGGGTCTGGTAAGATCTTTCTATTGTTAGTTCTAATCTTGTTAATTTAAGATGTATGTTGTGGGAGTGGGTCTGGTAAAAGTATATAAAGCCTTAATAAGACTAGTGAGGGGGGCACACTCATTACCCCTTCTGATGTTTATGTTAGAAGCTTTCTCTGGCCCTTTTCCATACTTTAATAAAACTCTGCTGCACAAAGGCTCTTGAGTGATCAAGCCTGGTCCCTGGTCCCAAAGCTAAATCTTCTCCGGAGATCACTATCCGACACCCTTCACCATAAGCTATCATTACTAGTATCTCAGTTTCCTAAAATATCCAGAATAGTAAATCTACATAGACAGAAAGCAGATTAGTAATTAAAAAGGACTGGGGGAAGGGGAAATGAGTGGTCACTATTTAAGAGGTAAAGGGTTTCTCTTTGGAGTGATGAAAATGTTTTTGAATTTTGCTGTGTGCTGTGCTTAGAAACTTCAGTCATCTCAGACTCTTTGCGACCCCATGGACTCTAGCCCACAGGCTCCTCTGTCTATGGGATTTTTCAGGCAAAAATACTGGAGTGGATTGCCACGTCCTTCTTTGGGGGATCTTCCTCACCCAAGGATTGAATCTGCATTGCAGGTGGATTCTTTACTGCTGAGACACTAGGCAAGCCCCTTAGGAATTTTCAACATCGTTAATTCACTAAATGCCATTGGATTGTAAACTTTAAAATGGTGTGTTATACAAATTTCACCTTAGAAAATGCTAGTTTATTCAATTTTGTCTTTAGATTATCTGAATTTTCTATGTGATGACTGGGCCCTGGCTAGGAATACTCATTAATGTTAACTGAAATGATTAATAAATGTTAAATTTAATTGATTTTTTGAGTGGCAAACTACCTTGTACACCTGAAATAACCCCACTTTATCATGAAGTTCTATCCATTTTAAACATGAACAGAGTTCATTGGCTAATATTGGTTAAAGTTGATATTATATTCAGAAGTCTGTTATAGTATTCAACAATGAAGATTGATTGTAGACTTTTCTGGTTCTACATTTTGCCTTTTCAATTTTGCTGTACATGTATAATATGTATACATATATGCATACATATTATGTTTTGTGTATGTATAATAAATAAAGCTGTTTTTACATATATTACACAAAGATGTATCTTTGCACTATGAAATTCACATATCTTATGTATAGAGTTGAATTAGTTTTGAAAAGCACATAAGCCTTTATAAATTTGTTTCTAGGTATGCAGTGCTGCTGTGTCTTTTTGCCCTCAGATATTGCTTCAGATGGTCCATATTTGGCTGTTCAGATTCAATAAATTTAATTTTAATAGGTCAATGTTCTGTCTATGAACACTGCAATATTGCTTATTATTTTTAACACAGGACAAAGGATTTCAAAGGAATTATACTTCCTCAATGTGTTATAAACCTTTGTTCTCCATAGACCCCTTTTTTACTTGCTTTTCTAAATGTCATAAGAAGCCCAAAGTAGCCCTGTGACAGGTTCAGCTTCTGAGTTGAATGGTATAATTTATTATCTAGTTGTGGAAGCATTTTTCCCCTGGGTTAATAAAACATCTACCTAAACAGAGGACAGATGCATAGGGACTGGAAAAATCATTTTGAGAATAGGTCAATAGATATAGTAGAGAGATATTTTCCCTCTGGCCCTCAATTCCATTTCTTTCTTCATGACATAGCTTTTGGACTATAAATAGCTTGCTAAACCAGAGCTATTGCAGTTTAGAAGACAGAATCTTCCAGAATACTGGGAACTGTTCATATATTGTTCAGTTGGCCCTACGAGCTAGGTCTTCAACAACAACAAAAAATTCAATTTTCCAGAAGACTAACAGATGATGATAAAAAATCAAGTGCTAACTGTACGCAAAGCACAATTCTAAGAATGTCAAGGATTGATTAGTTAATCCTCATGATGACCCTATATATTGTATCTTTTGTTGTTGTTCAGTCACTAAGTCATGTCTGACTCTTTGCGATCCCATGGACTGCAGCACAGATTCTCTGTCCATCACTATCCCCCAGGGTTTGCTCAAATTCATGTCCACTGAGTGGGTGTTGCCATCCAAACATTCCATCCTCTGTTGCCCCTTCTCCTCTTATTTGCTATCCTGATTCTTTCCCAGCATCAGGTATTCTACAAATAGTTAGTTCTTCACATCACGTGACCAAAGCATTGGAGCTTCAGATTCAGCTCAGTCCTTCTAGCGAATACTCTGGACTGATCATCTTTAGGATTTATTGGTTTGATCTCCTAGCAGTCCAAGGGACTCTCAAGAGTCTTCTACAACACCACAGTTCAAAAGCATCAATTCTTCATCACTCAGCCTTCTTTATAGTTCAACTCTCACATCCATATATAACTACTGGAAAAACCATAGCTTTGACTAGAGGGACTTTGTCGACAAAGTAATGTCTCTGCTTCTTAATATTCTGTCTAGGTTGATCATAGCTTTTCTTCCAAGGAGCAAGCATCTTTTAATTTCGTGGCTAAGTCATCTGTAGTGATTTTGGAGCCTAAGAAAATAAAATCTGTCACTGTTTCCATTATTTCCCCATCTATTTGCCATGAAGGGATGGGACCAGATGTCATGATCTTAGTTTTCTGAATGTTGAACTTTAAACCAGCTTTTTCACTCTCCTCTTTCACTTTCAAGAGGCTCTTCAGTTTCTCTTGGCTTTCTGCTACAAGGGTTGTGTTATCTACATATCTGAGGTTATTAATATTTCTCCCAACAATCTTGATTCCAGCTTGTCCTTCAGCCAGCCAGGCATTTCACATGATGTACTCTGCATATAAGTTAAATAAGTAAGGTGACAATATATAGCCTTTATGTACTCCTTTCCTAATTTGGAATCAGTTTGCTATTCCATGGCTGATTCTAACTGTTGCTTCTTGACCTGCATACAGATTTCTCAGGAGGCAGGTCAGGTGGTCTGGTATTCCCATCTCTTGAAGAATTTTCCATAGTTTGTTGTGATCCACACAAATGGTTTAGCATAGTCAATGAAGTAGAAGTAGATGCTTTTCTGAAATTCTCTTGCTTTTTCTATAATCCAATGGATCTTGGCAATTTGTTCACTGGTTCCTCTGCCTTTTCTAAATCCAACTTGAACATCTGGAAGTTCTTGGATCATGTACTGTTGAAGCCTAGCTTGGAGAATTTTGAGCATTTCTTTGCTAAGGTGTGAGATGAGTGAAATTGTGTGGTAGTTTGCACATTCTTTGGCATTGCCTTTCTTTGGGATTGAAATGAAGACGGACCTTTTTCTTTCCTGTGGCCACTGCTAAGTTTTCTAAATTAGCTGGCATATTGAGTGCAACATATTCAGTGGCATATTGAGTTAAAAGTTAAGAGCTTTAAAGACTGAGGAGATAAACCCAAGTAATCTATCTCTAGAAATCAGACTCTTACCCACTACATTTTTATCTCCCTCTATTTTCTAATAATACTAATTACTTCCAAGGGCATTGCTTCTTTGCTCTCCTTAAATGTGATGTTAAATCCTTTGTTCAAAACAATTTGTATGCTGGAGAGTGTGGAGAAAAAGAAACCCTCTTACAATATTGGTGGGAATATAAATTGGTGCAGCCACTATGGAGCACGTTATGGAGGTTTCTCAAAAAAAAAAAAAAAACAACAACAACAAAATTAGAGTTGCCATATGATCCAGCAATCCTAGTCCTGGGCATATATCTAGAGTAAATTAATTCACAAAGGTACATGCACCCCATATTCATAGTAGAACTATTTACAATAGCCAAAACTTGGAAGCAAGCTAAATGTCTATTAACAGATGAATGACTAAAGAATATTTGAAATATATAGATAGAGAGAGAGAGAGAGAGAGATAACTGAAGCACTTTGCTGTATAGCAGAGATTAACACAACACAGAAATCAACTATACTTAAATACAATGAATTTTAAAAATAATGTTGTATAGGATACCATACAAAAGCAGTGCTGATAGACACAAAATGTGCAGAAAAAACGTTGTTCAAAATGCTGTTAGGACCTATAGGATGTATAAAGGCCAAATTCTTTATGTACTTCTTCAATTTCATAGTAGTACCATGAATTATATTTAACTTTATGGTTTGGTAAATGATTTATTATTTAGTGGAAACAATTTTGAAAGTAAAAGGGAAATGATTTATATCTATGTTGAGGCAATGAGTTGAAACAATGTCTGCACTAGTCAAACTGAGATATATTGTTATCCTAATCAGATAGCACCTAAATTGCAATAGGTGCTTCTTGTGAGAAAGTCAACTAAGGTCCAAAATAGCACACCCTCAGCTCCACTGTAAGGCCATATAAAGCTGTCAATATCAGTCTTTTTGTTTATCACAGAACAGTTGTACCTAGGAGGAATTTTGTTGCTGTTGTTTAGTTGCTAAGTTGTGTATAACTCTTTGCAATCCCAAGGACTGTAGCCCACCAGGCCCTTTGTCCATAGGATTTCCCAGGCAGAATACTGTAGTGGGTTGCCATTTCCTTCTCCAAAGGATCTTTTCAATCCAGGGATCAAACCTGCATCTCTTACTTTAACAGGTGGATTCTTTGCTTTGCTTCAAAACCATATGGACTCTTCTTTAAATCTTCTGCTAGGCTTGCTATGATCATCAAAGATTATGTCCATCTGATCCTTGGTCAGGTTGGAAAACCTTTCCTTGCTCTGAGCCACATTCAAAAATATCAGCTTCTTGAGTCTTCCTTTGAAAGATAAACTGTGAAATACATAAATATCATACAGACTGCATCTAAAGTCCAAAATGAACATCAGGCATTTTAAAAGTAAGATACATCTTTAAAAAAAAAAAAATTTCTTTGTAGAGAATTTTATGGCATGCTGTATACCACTGAACTTCCAGAAATTCTCCCCTGGAAGTTAGGGAAGGCAAATATCACTTTCAATTTTAGTGCTAGAAAAAATGACATGGGAAAAGTGAAATGCTTTGTTCTTTGTAAAGAAATTTAGGAAATAAAGATCCATCATCTCACACAGTATATTAGATTCAATTTGTTTTTCACCCAATATATACCACATAAAATATTAACATATGCTTTTCTTCTAATAATAATTTTGAAAAGATGTGTTTATACTTGTACTTATACTTTAAGTATATTTCATTGTATACTTCAAAAAATGAAAAAATGATGATAAGAGAGAGTAAACAATTTTTTATTGTAACTGCTAGTTGTACAATTAGGAACATACCCAGCACTATATAAATCTGATGTTTCTAGCCTACTTTTGCTTTAAGTAGTTATAAGACTTTTAATTTTGTTAGTAATATTTAGACACCATTTTAAAAACAACTGGGATAGAAGAATTATTTGACTTCTAGCAATGAGCTCTATTTCATCAGTTTAGGGAGGAAAGTTTTAATCAAAATAGCAATAAAGACTTTTAAATCAATATACTATATTTCACTTGATATAAAAATAAATACCTGTGAGCTTATACTAATATAAAAATAATCATAAAATAAATACATGAAAGAAAAAAGATAACTTTCACTTATAGTAGAATCCAACTAATAAATGTAGAAAGAAGACAGAAAATGGAGAATCAACGTTAGGTAAACAGCAAAGTAAAAACTGTGACAACAACAGATCTGCAGCCATCAAATTTGAGAGAAGTTTGTGTAAATACAGGATTTGTAAAGTCTTTATATACTCCCTCGAGATCCTTGTTAACTACAAAGTGTGTTAGCCATTCAATCGTGTCTGACTCTGCAATCCCATGGATGGTATGGAGGCCACCAGGCTTCTCTGTCCATGGGATTCTCCAGGTAAGAATACTGGAGTGAGTTGCCATTCCCTTCTTCAGGAATCTCCCAAACCCAAGGATCAAACCCAGCTCTCCTTCATTACAAGCAGATTCTTTACTGTCAGAGCCACCAAGAAAATCCTATTAACTACAAAGGAAGAGACGATTTTACTATAGGCAAACCTGACACACACCAATTTAAACAACTGATTGTTGCAAACTTCACTAGTAATAATATGTATGACATCATTAACCCTTTGATATCATGAACTGATGATATAGCATTCTTGCCAAAAATGCATGGACATATTCAAATCAATATATTCAAAAGTAAAAAGTCATGGGGAAAAGAAAAAAAAAAAAAAAAACCTTAAAAATTGTTACAGGTTACAAGGGACAAGAGAAATAACAACTAAATGCAATGTGGGCTCTAGGATACAATCCAGAATAGAAAAAAAGTTATTTGAATAACTATGAGAAATTTTAAAAAAATTTTATACTATTGTGCTCATGTCAGTTTCTTGCTTTTGATAACTATTCTATGGTTATGTGAGACATTAAGATTAACAGGTGCAAGAGACAGATACAATTATTTATACTAAGTCCCTAACTACTCTGTAGGCTTAAGATTACTTCAAAATACTAGTTAAAAAAAAAGGTTCTCAGGTCATCAAAACAAATTTTGGTAAGTGTGTATGGAAATATATTATGTTGCCCAGTTTGGAAAATCACATTTGTAATATACCTATTTTTCTCCTGGACAGTTGCTGGTCATCTAGCATTCATCTTTCTCATTTAATCCTCCACAAGGCCCCATTAGATAAGCACCACTATTTCTTCTTTTTAAAGATGACAAAACAGAGACTGACTAACAAATATCAGGGGTTGAGTTTTTTACCTTATGCATTTTTGACTCCAAGAATGAGTTCTTTTTACCATACCATTTTCCCTAATAAACACCAGTGCTTATAGGCAAACTGCATTGGGTTCAAATGTTAATGACAAAGGTTTCCTTTTTCAGAGAAAACCATAATTCAAAACGATATACTACTACTTACAATAGCCAAGTTATGGAAGCAGCCTAAGTCTCCATTGTCAGATGAATGGATAAAGAAGATGTGGTATATTTATACCATAGAATATTACTTAACCATAAAAAGGAAGAAAATAATAACATTTGTGGCAACATGGATTGACCTAGAGATTATCATAGTAAGTGAAGTAAGTCAAAATAGAAAAACATGGATATCATACAATATTGCTTATATTTGGAATTAAAATCTGACACAAATGAACAGAAATTTATGAAACAAAATAGACCCACAGAGATGGAAAACTAATTTATGGTTACCAAAGGGGAAACAGTGGTCAGTAATTTAGAATTTTGGAATTAACATATACATACAACTAAATGTAAAATAGATAACCAACAAAGACCTACTGTATAGCACAATATTACAATATATTATAATAACCTATAAGGGAAAAGAATCCGAAAAAAAAAATAGATCTGTATGTATGTATAAATGAATCACTTTTCTGTAGACCTGAAACTAACAAAACATTGTAAATCAACTATACTTTAATTTAAAAAAGAAAAGAAAAGCTAATATTGAAAAATATTTTTAAAGGACATAGTATATTAATACATATTAAAATAATGATCCTTGGATATCATGATACTTGGAGCTTCCATATTGTTCTCCATACAGGTTATATCAATTTACATTTCCATCAACATTATAGGAGGGTTCCCTTTTCTCTACACCCTCTCTAGCATTTATTTCTTGTAGATTTTTTCATGGCCATTCTGGGTGGTGTGAGGTGATACCTGATTATAGTTTTGATTGGCATTTCTCTAATAATTAGTAATGTTGAACCTCTTTTCACATGCCTGTTGGCCATCTGTGTATATCTTCTTTGGATAAATGTCTATTTATATCTTTCACCCATTTTTTGGTTGGGTTATCTGTTCCCAGCACATTTAAGGTGGGTGAGGCTACTCTTTGATGTTCAATTGGCTATTTGTATTAAATGTGTTTTCAACTAAATGATATTTTTAATTTATGATGGATTTATTAGGACATAAACCCGCTGTAGTGGAAACAGTGTCAGACTTTATTTTGGGGGGCTCCAAAATCACTGCAGATGGTGATTGCAGCCATTAAATTAAGACAATTACTCCTTTGAAGGAAAGTTATGACCAACCTAGATAGCATATTGAAAAGCAGATATATTACTTCGCCAACAAAAGTCCATCTAGTCAAGGCTATAGTTTTTCCAGTGGTCATATATGGATGTGAGAGTTGGACTGTGAAGAAAGCTGAGTGCCGAAGAATTAATGCTTTTGAAGTGTGGTGTTGGAGAAGACTCTTGAGAGTCCCTTGGATTGCAAGGAGATCCAATCAGTCCATCCTAAAGGAGATCAGCCCTGGGTGTTCATTGGAAGGACTGAGGCTGAAGGTGAAACTCCAATACTTTGGCCACCTCATGCAAAGAGTTGACTCACTGGAAAAGACTTTGATGCCGGGAGGGATCGAGGGCAGGAGGAGAAGGGGATGGCAGAGGATGAGATGGCTGGACGGCATCACTGACTCGATGGACGTGAGTCTGGGTGAACTCCTGGAGTTGGTGATGGACAGGGAGGCCTGGCGTGTTGCAATCCACGGGGTCGCAAAGAGTCGGACACAACTAAGCAACTGAACTGAACTGAACTGAACCCCACCATAAATCCAGAAATATCTATACAGTATACTAAAAGTCAAGAACTACTGCTCTAACTGTGTGCTCTCTGGATATTTTGCCACCTCGAGAAAAAATTATGTTTCATCTATGAAACCTGGTTCTGTATCTCTACAAGCACTCCTGTACCAAACTCTACCAGGCTTAATAATAAGGGAAGCTTTGCAATGTCACTTTTCTATTTCCTCACACCTGACCTTGGTCTGCATTTCCAGAACAGTAGTCGAACAGCTGACTTCAGAAACCAGGCCTTACCTTCTACTTATAGCTAATCCTTATTCCCCTTAACTTTACCCTAAACATTTTGTATGCTGCTTTTGATTTCCCTAGTTTTCCCCAGCCATTTTGAGGAAAAAAAACCTCACTAGATTTAGCCCTTTCAATTTTATCATATAGAGTTCAGAAACCCCACAGCCCAAAAATATCTGCCTAACTACACTTAAACGAGAACTACATACTAATTTTATATCTCCTATGTCATTTTGAACTGACTATAATAGTGCAGATAATAAATTGTAAAAAAAATTATAGTTCATATTTTCCTTGAGGATGCAGAAGATTAATTGAAAGGGAAATATTTTTAACATCCTATACTATTTCCAGCACTATGCTAGAAAAAAATACAGATGATAATGTTGACAAATTATTGATAATTGTATCCCTCATAATGATCACTTCACTCTTCACATATGGAACCTATAAGTCTAAGACAATATTTTGCACTGGCTATTATATTAATGGCAGCTCAAGAGTTATATTTAATTCTGCCAATTAAATAAATACAAGATAATCTAGCAAAGCAGTCTAAATTTATTTTACATAGTAACAACATAAAGCCAATTAACTACATTTCTTTCTTTACCTGTTTAAAAATACTGACCAAAAGAACAAGAAGTGTTTATGCACTAATGAGGCAATGAGCAGAAGAATGCTTGGTGTCCTCTTTGTGCATTTTAATCACAAGAAAAAATTTAAAGTGAGATTAAGTCAAGATTGTATTGGGGGAATTTCTAGGTTAACCAGGGCACCACTTTTTTTAAGGATCTTCCTCTCTTTCCTTCTTATGTTTATTCATTATCTTAGTCCTTCCATATTTTCTTTCTCTACTAAGCAAAAATAATTATCAAAAAACAATAAATCTGGGAAACACATATAAATTAAATTTTAGATGTCTCTCCCTTTTGATGAACATTTGCATGATGTCCTTATTCCCATTATAAGCTGAGATCCCTTGAGAATCTAAGGTGACAAGAATAATACCAAGACCTTCCTTCAGGTACAAACTTATCACATGTTAGCATGTTCTTTAATATTTGATAAGAAATCACTTACACAAAATAACATTTTTACATTTAAAATGTACAGCTCAACAGCTTTGGACAAATATATATATACAGTAGTGTGAACTCCATCACACTCAAAATAGAATATTTAAAGATTCTTAGACAAGAGACATGCTTACCACTATTGTGAGAAGTATAAAATACAAGCCTTTGGCTTAGACCAAAATAATAAACGCATTTTTTTTCTTCAGTTGTGATATTTCACAGTCACTTTGATCTGTGGTGCAACTTTTAGAACTAATTTCATTATATCCCTTGAACCATGATGTATAGTAGGCATCATGCAGGAGATACAGACAGGCCAATGTGGCCTTTGATCCCATCTGACCTTAAAGATGCTGTATCTCCCTCTAGCGAATTCTTGGAGTCTAATGATGCATGGGAAACACCAATTAACACTAAAAGTTTCCAGTAAAATCTGCAGAATGCTTAAAATGATGGACCCAAGACTTGTATGTGATCCTTTCTAATACCCTGTGTCCTTCATACCTTCATGTTTGGACTAAATAACTCAGGCAACACTAAAATTGCACACATTGCTAATGTCAACTAAGAACAACAGGAAAAAAATATTTTTATAAAAAAAGCCAGCAGTTTAAAACCTACTGCATTGTTTACTTAATCACAACAAATAAGATAATATATGAAAAACATATTAAACAAAAATAAATTTGTTCAGTTCACAAACTTAGGTCAAGGAGAAGCTAGAACAGGGTCCAATGTCCGTGATAAGCTTAGTGTTAGTACCATTATACTAACCCACTTCTGTATAGGTGTGAAAATCATGTTCTAGACTTCTTTAAACTATGTTGTTGATATGAAACACTTCTTTTGTCATAGGTATCACTATTTCATTCTTTCAGGAACTGTCATAGGTCTGAGATTTTACTCTACTTTCAGACTAACAAGGTAGTTTGCCAGTTTTATGGACACTGGCAGCAAACCTGAGTTCTGGGTCAAAGTCAAAAGACAATTGATTATTTACAGAATTAACAGTATAGAATATTATCATTTTCGCTCAGGGTTCCCAAAGCCCCAATTTCCAAATAGTGATAAGAAGAGGGCTGGGGACACTTGCATAAAATGTTGTTATAGAGAGGAACCCTAGGTTTTGGAAACCCAGGATGGCAGAGTAGAAGGATGTGTGCTCATCTTCTGCAAGAATGCCAAAATATTTTATAGTAGATGATAAGCACATCTACACACCATGTGCCATGGAGAACATTGCGTTTATTAGACTAGAGAGTAAGAAAGACTTTCTTCTGCTCAGGAGGAGATAAAATTAAATCCCTATCTATAAAGCCTGTTTGGATCATAAATATCTTTGAAGAGATAGTCTTTTTTAAAAGGCCCTAATGCGTCGGTTCCTGGGATGTGCAAAGACCGACCCAACGAGAATTAAATCCCAAAAGGACTTACCAGAAGTCAAACTGTAGTGTCACACAAATAAACCACTTTTCTTCAACAACACAGCATTTTGGTAATGTAAAACAAGTTTATTTATAGATCTGAAACAAATTTAAAACATATACATGTATGTGTGGGGACTTCCCTTGTGGCCCAGTGGTTAAGACTCTGCTTCCAGTGCAGTAGGCATGTGTTTGAGTGTTGGTCAGGACACAAAGATCCTGCATGTTGTGGGGGCATGGCCGAACAGTTAAAAAATATGTGTATATGATATATAAATATATATATATGATCATGCATATATGATATAATGTGCATCATATACACATAAGGAATGGTCTATATGATATAGATATATACCATTCATATACATGTATATAAAGGAAATGATCATATTTAAAGATATGCTGGTGAATTTTCTGAGTCTCTCTTTTCTGAGCCTGCTCTGTGCATCTGCATTGTCAAATAAAAATTATGTCAGTTATATCTAATTATTTTCAAAAGCCTACAAAACTTAAATTAATAACATTTTTTATTCTGTGTGCTGTGAAAACAAAATCTATTTTAGTAAAATGTCATTTGCCTAGCAGTTCAAAAATATATGAAAATGAAAATGATCATATGAAGTGCCTGTTTTTGTTGACAAGAATGAATTTTTAAATAATGTAATGTATGTCCAATTAACCCGTAAGTGTGAGCTAAATGAAGGGAAAACAATGTATTGTTATTTTTAAAACCATGGAAATGAGCAATGCATGCACAAGTGGCATATTTACTTATACAATTGGATTGAACGCCAGTCATCTTATGGACAGGACTGTTGACCCTCAAGAATCACAGTATTTGTGTGTAATCACTTAAGAAAATGCTAGCTATAAACTTTCTCATTTGCTCCCAGTACTATTTTTTAATTAGAACAACAGAAGTGAAAATTTCATGCTCATAATTATCTTGTTTGTCTCTATTAAGAAAACCAAGCTCTGGAATATCTAATATCTAAACATCTACTCAGTGACTAACAATTCACATACTTCTGAGTTGCCTCCTTACAAACAGTCATTGGGACAGGTATGTTTATTCCCATCTCACAGATGAGAGCACTGAAATTTGGGTGTCATCTTAGGCAACACAGATTTTGCATCTGTGATTATCTAATATCAGCACATGGCCTTTTTCCTCAATCAAATTGACCTTATTCTTTTATACTTCTAGCATGCATCTGAGTAACATACAAAATCTGAAAAATGTTAGGAACAAATATTGATGTAGCTCAGTGTGGGGCTGGTACAGGAGAACCACAGCAACACAAACA
The DNA here is from genome assembly GCF_032405125.1 of Capricornis sumatraensis. Lineage (NCBI taxonomy): Eukaryota > Metazoa > Chordata > Mammalia > Artiodactyla > Bovidae > Capricornis > Capricornis sumatraensis. The sequence goes on along the minus strand of NC_091071.1, from coordinate 119,210,674 downwards.
CTAACTCTGTCTCATATACACAAACCTAAATACATGAAACAGACAACATGTAAGAATGATAAGGAAGAGGATTTACCACAAAAGAAATTGAAGTACAAGCCAGGTTGGTATATAAGTAATACATATACCAGGGAGACTTAGTTTGGATTTGATCTTGGAATATGAAATGCAAGTTTATTAGTTTTCTATCACTATCATAAGAAATTACCACAAAGTTGGAGAGTTTAGCAATATAAATGCATCACCTTATGGCTCTATAGATCAGAAATCTGAGATAAAAATCACTGGGCTAAAATCAGTGTTGGAGGGTTGTGCTCTTTACTGGAGGCTTTTGGTAGCATCCATTCTCTTGTGCTTCCCACCTTCTAGAGGCAGCTCACATTCCTTAGCTCATGAAATCTTTCTCCTACCTTTAAAGCTAGCAATGGAAGATTGGGTACTTCTCACAGTACATACTCTTACCTACTCAGCTGCCTTCATTTTTCACCATGATTTAGATTGGTTTCACCCTGAAAATCTGGAAAAGTTCTCCATCTCAACTTTAATCACTTCAGCAAAGTACCTTTTGCCATGAAATACAACATAGTCAAAGTTTCCAGATACTAGGTCATGGCTATATTGGGGAGACATTATTTTGCCAATCACAATGAATAAGGTCTAAACATTTAGAAGGACTACACCAATTAATGGAGAAGGCAATGGCACCCTACTCCAGTACTCTTGCCTGGAGAATCCCATGGATGGAGAAGCCTGGTGGGCTGCAGTCCATGGGGTCGCTAAGAGTTGAACATGACTGAGCGACTTCACTTTCACTTTTCACTTTCATGCATTGGAGAAGGAAATGGCAACCCACTCCAGTGTTCTTGCCTGAAGAATCCCAGGGACAGGGGGAGCCTGGTGGGCTGCCTTCTATGGGGTCACACAGAGTCGGACATGACTGAAGCGACTTAGCAGCAGCACACCAATTAAAAAGATAGAGATTGTCAGAGTGAGTGAATAAACAAGACCATACTGTGTGTTGTCTATAAGAAAGCCACTTTAAAAACAAACAAACAAACTCAGGTAAAAATAAACGGAAAGAAAAAAGATATACTATATATTTTAAGATTTTATTTATTTATTTGTTGGCCACACCAGCAGCTTGTGGGATCTTAATTCCCCTACCAGAGATCTAACCTGGGCCCTTGGCAGTGAAATCCCATGTTTTAACCACTGGACCATTAGGGAATTCCCAAGATATATTGATAAATAGAGCCATCAGTTTCAGAGTTATAGAGTTCAGAACAAGGAAAATTATCAGGGATTACCAGTTGTCACTTTTCCAAGAACACCTAACAAACTTACACACATATGTACTTAATAGAGCATCAAAACACGTGAGTCAAAACCTGACAGAACTATAAGAAGAAATAGACAAATCCACTATTATAGTCAGAGATTTCAATACAAACTGTTAGTATTTGGTAGTACAAGTACGTAGAAAATCACTAAAGATAGACATGACCTAAACATAACTCTCAGTACACTTGATCTAATTGATATTTATAGAATATCCCTTCAACGATAGAATACATATTCTCTCAAGTTCACAAGACATTCACCAAGAGAGATAGCATTCCAGACTGTAAAACACACCTTAGCAGGTTTATACAAATATAAATAGAGTATGTTATCCAACCACAATGGAATTGAACTAGAAATCAATTTCAGAAAAAGGTTGGAAAATCCCCAATATTTGGTCATTAAACATACATACCTAAATAACACATAGGTTAAAGAGGTCTCAAGAAAAATATTTGCAAATATTTTGAACTAAAGGAAAAATCTAAATGCAACTTATCAAAATATGTGGGATGCAGAAAAAGCAACACCTAGATGGAAATTTTTAGCCTTAAGTGTGTATGTTAAACAAGAGGAAAGGTCTTATGTTATAATAATATAAGGTTCTAAGAAAATAGAGGAATGGCCATTTAAGCCTAAGTAGAATACAAAAACATATATATACATTACAGCAGAAATGAATAATGTTGGAAACAGGAAAACAATAGAATCAATGAACTCATAATTGATTCATTGATCTTTGAAAAGATCTTTTCAAAGTGAGTGCTTTTCAAGTGAGTGAAAGGAACAAAGTGGGTTCTTTGAAAAGATCAATGAAACTGGTAAACCTGTAGCCGGAATGAGCAATGACCAAGTGTTTATAATCACCCACAATTTACCCTCTACTAGGGGGATCCCTGGTGGCTCACCTGGTAAAGAATCTGCTGCGGTGCAGGAGACCTGGGTTCAATCCCTGGGTCGGGAAGATCCCCGGAGATGGGAATGCAACCAACTCCAGTATTCTTGCCTAGAGAATTCCATAGACAGTGGAGCCAGGTGAGCTAGTGGGCTATAGTCCATGGGGTCACAGAGTCAGACAGGACCAAGGAACTAACATTTTCACTTTTACCCTCTACTTTGGCTTGCACTGTCTCTTGACAGGCTTCTCTCCTCCTCATAGATCCTTGAACTGGCTTGTCCTTTAGTCTGGACAAGCAGTAAAACACAGAATACCCTCACTTAAATTCATCCTGAGAATTGGCTCAGAGAAGACGATGGCACCCCACTCCAGTACTCTTGCCTGGAGAATCCCATGGATGGAGGAGCCTGGTGGGCTGCAGTCTGTGGGGTCGCTAAGAGTCGGACACGACTGAGTGACTTCACTTTCACTTTTCACTTTCATGCATTGGAGAAGGAAATGGCAACCCACTCCAGTGTTCTTGCCTGGAGAATCCCAGGGACAGGGGAGCCTGGTGGGCTGCCGTCTGTGGGGTCGCACAGAATCAGACACGACTGAAGCGACTTAGCAGCAGCAGCAGCAGAGAATTGGCTGACCACATGAGAACAGAAACGTACCCTATTAGATCATCTTAATTACAATGCTGTCTGTTTGTTTCTATTCAATTTCCACATTCTTACTGGTCCTAATTCTCTAATCCCTTAAAAATGGAAAATTATTTTTCTATTTGATCTTGATTGGCTTGAAGATTGTAGCTGGAATGTTCTCCCTATTGCAATAGTTTTTTTCAATATAATCTACCCTTGACTAAGTCTAGTTGTTGTTGTATGGCTCCAAGAAAACAGAGCTGAGACGCCACTTTCCATACAGTGTGTGTGTGTGTGTTAGTTGCTCAGTCATGTCCAACGCTTTATGACCCCATCGACTATAGCCTGCCAGGCTCCTCTGTCCATGGAATTCTTTAGGCAAGAATACTGGAGTGGGTAGCCATTTCCTTCTCCAGGGGATATTCTCAACCCAAGGATAGAACATGGGTCTCCTGCATTTCTGGCGCCCATCAAGCTCCTCTATCCAGGAGATTCCCCAGGCAAGAATGCCAGAGTGGGTTGCCATTCCCTTCTCCAGGGGATCTTCCCAACCCAGGGATCAAACCTGGGTCTCCTGCCTTGCAGGCAGATTCTTTACCATCTGAGCCACAGGGAAGCCCCATGGGTCATCAAAATTGATCTCGTGCATATGTCTTTTAGAATTATGGCTTTCTTAGAGTATATGCTTAGGAATGGGATTGCTGGCTCATATGGTAATTCTACTTTTAGTTTTTAAGGAGCCACCATACTGTTCTCCATAGTGGTTAGTGCAAATCTGATGTATGGCGCAGGGAGCTCAGCTTGGTGCTCTGTGGTGACCTAAACGGGTGGGTCAGAGGGACAGGAGGTACAAAGTGGAGGGAATAAACATACCCATGTGTCTGATTTGCTTCATTATGCAGCAGAAACTAACACAACATTGTAAAGTAAATATATCCCAATAAAGAATTAATTAAAAAGCTGATTCTGTGTACATTGAATCTATAACAAAACACTAAAAAGTAAAAGAATGCTTAGAACTATGAACAACAAATAACCACGAACCGGATACTAGTCAAAATGCAGCAATTCCTTATAAGATGCAAACTATCAGAACTCACACAAAGAGAATAGATCATTCAAATCGGCTTATATCTACTCAATAAATTGAATCAAGAATTTTTTAATATAAACCTCTATGTAAGTAGAAATGCAGAGATTTTTGGGTAAAGGATAAACATACAGGAAATCCTGAGATGGAAATTAACAGAGCATGAACAGGAAAGATGTCAAATACTGTCTGATTAGAGCAGAGGGGACATATAAGGAAGTCCTCTATTTGCTAACAGATGTCAGTAAGCTGTTTCCTCCCCACTGAGCTCTGGAATTATAGACCAGGGGTCTCTCTCGTGGGCACTTGACACTTGCCAGCATGAGGAGTTACACAGTAGAACCAGCCTTGGTTGATCGCCAGCTTCTTGGCAGTCTGACAAAAGAAAGAGAGAAGGAAGCTGTTTGTTCACAAACTGTGACATTTGAGCTTCAGTCAGATACTATGAATTGGTAAAAATACAAAGCTGTCAGCTTTTACAAAGGAAAGCCCATTGAATGGCTTTGGCACTTTGATATAGGATTCAAAACAAAGGTTCATTGTGAGGCTGACATTATTTAGAGCTGATTCTGAATTCAAACTGGGGGTGCCTAGGGGATGTTTGCAAGCATGCGTGTCTTCATTTCACCTTACAAATTAGTTATAATCTCAAATTAGTGCCATGTCATTTTTTAACTTTTTAATTTTATTTTTGTTGATGTTTTAGGTGGCAATTTTTTCTCACTAGTAAAGCAAAAGTCAATATTTGAGCTATCTTATCATAAAAAGTGTGTGTGCATGTTGTGTATGTGTATATGTATTGGGAGGATGTATGTATTAAGGGTTATGGGGGTGTTTTTTTTTTTACACTTATTGACAACTCTGTGCCAGCTTGGTTTTTTAAGTTTTATTTATCTATTTTTGGATGTGCTAGGTCTTGATTGCTGCCCCAAGCTTTCTCCAGTTGCAGTGAGTGGGGGATACCTTCTACTTGCAGTGTGCAAGCCTCTTATTGTGGTGACTTCTCTTGTTGTAAAGCACGGGCTCTAGAATGTATGGGCTCAGTAGCTGTGGCACAAGGGCTTAGTTGCCCAGCGGCATGTGAGATCTTTCTAGACCAGAAATCAAGCCCACATTCTGCACTGGCATTGGCAGGCACACTGTTAACCACTGGACCAATAGGGAAGCTACAAGGGAGTGTTTTTTTTTTTTTTTTAAGCTCTCTTTGCCAAGTGGTTTCTCAGATTCACGGATGTGAGTCAAGTTGACACAGAGAGATGAAAAAAATTATCAGAGTAGGAATTTTTTATTTTTTAGCATGACCTCAACACGCTCAATTTTGAGAAATTCTAGAACTTTACGTGATAGGCAGAATTCCAAGGATTGTTCTGTCTCCCCCAAAGATTCCCATTCCCTAGAGATTCAAATATAAATATAGATATTGCAGTGAAAGGACTTTGCAATTTAAGGTGCAAATCAGTTGAGGTTAAATTTTGGAGATCATTCAGGTGAATTTAATCAAATTACAGGCTTTTTTAAAAGGCAAAATAAGGGATTGGGAGGATGGTTCATGATGGATAGTATTTATATATAGGGCTTTTCTGGTGGCTCAGACAGTAAAGCATCTGCCTACAATGCGAGAGACTCAGGTTCGATCCTTGGGTCAGGAAGATCCCCTGGAGAAGGAAATGGCAATCCACTCCAGCACTCTTGCCTGGAAAATCCCATGGGCAGAGGAGCCTAATAGGCTACAGTCCATGGGGTCGCAAAGAGTAGGAACACAACTGAGAGCCTTCACTTTCACTTTCATATATATATATACACACATACATACATATACATACACACACACACACACACTCTTACGACTTATTTGCATTGCTGTATGGCAGCAACCAACACAACATTGTAATGTAATTATCCTCCAATTAATTTTTTTTTTTTTTTTAAGTCAGAAGAAGAAGGCCGTGGAAGGGGATGTAGGACGTCACAGAGATTTGAAGTACAAGAAGTCCTCAAGGTGCTATTGCTGCTCTACAGATAGAGGCAGCAATGCAGAAGCCTCTAGGAGCAGAGACAGACCTCCTGCAGCCAGCAAAGAAATGGATCTCAGTTTTACAGTCTCTGTCAATCACCTGCCTGAGTTTGGAAATAGGTTCTCCAGTTTTCCAGGTGAGCTCTTAACCTGGTTAACATATTGATTCCAGCTCTGTGGTACTGAGCAGAGACCAGTTGAGCTCACTTGGATCTCTGACCCACAGAAGCAGATCACAGGTATGATTTCAAGCTGCTAAATTTATGGTAATTTAATATGCAGTGATAGAAAATGAACATAATTTCATGTTATGCATAATTCTGGATAATTTGTATATATTCAAGTAGCTATCCTATAGAAGGTGCCCAAGAAGGTAATTATAGAAGCTATAATTACTATTGTTATATTCCAAAGATAATCAGAATTCTACTTTCATGTCTCTTTTAATTGATAGGACTCTAATAAACTCTTTTTTTAATTGAAGTATAGTTGATTTACAGAGTTGTGTTAGTTTCAGGTATAAAATAAAGTGATTCAGTTGTACATATATAAACCTATTTTTTTTAGATTCAGTTCAGTTCAGTCACTCAGTCGCTACCGACTATTTGCGACCACATGAATTGCAGCACGCCAGGCCTCCCTGTCCATCACCATCTCCCGGAGTTCACTCAGACTCACGTCCATCGAGTCCGTGATGCCATTCAGCCCTCTCATCCTCGGTCATCCCCTTCTCCTCCTGCCCCCAATCCCTCCCAGCATCAGAGTCTTTTCCAATGAGGTTATTACAAAATATTGAGCCCAGGCCCTTGTACTATACAGTAGGTTCTTGTTGGTTAGCTATTATATATCTATATCTAGTAGTGTGTATATGTTAATCTCACACTCCTAATTTGTACCTCTGCCCTCTTTCCCCTTTGGTAACCACAAGTTTGTTTTCTATGCCTGTAAGTCTCTTTCTGTTTGGTAAAAAAGTTCATGTGTATCATTTTTTTAAAATTCTACATATAAGTGATAGTATATGGTATTTGACTTTTTCTTTCTGGTTTATTTCCCTTAGTATGACAATCTCTAGGTCCACCCATGTTGCTACAAATGACATTGTAAATTCTCTGCTTGCATAGGAATGCAATGCAAATTTGTTGGATGAATACAGTTTCCTACTTAGTATTATTTTTTCCATGCCAAATTCATGGAAACCCAGGTTAATCCCAATATTCACTCATAGACAGAACAGTCTCATCTGGAAATTCTTTCAGGTCAGCCCCTCATGTTTCCCATTAGCTACAAATAGCATAAACAGTTTTGTTCAGTGCAGTATATCTGATGCCTAGATAATGTCTATCTTGAAGTAGTGTCAGTGAATTCCTTGTTCAATAAGAAAATTGACACAAAGTTTGTGTTTATGAGGACCTGGGCAGTTCCCATGTACCATAAGATTGACAAGGTTATTCCATGTAAAAAATAACCACAGAAGCTAATGATTTATAACAAGAAAGAGGTTTTAGGCTTATTTCTCACTGTGGGTTAGCCCTTATGTCTCCTCACTGCAGCCGGGATGACACAGCAACCACATCCTGGTTGCATGGCCAGCAGAAGGAAAGAGAGTTTTGGAAAGACTGTGCATTCAGGCTACTAATTAAGTGCTCAGGCTGAGAAGTAACACCCCTCAATTTTGCTCACAAATCCTTGCCAGAACTGGTCACATTGATACATTCAACTACAAGAAGCCAGAAAATTTAGTTAGACCCATATACTAGACATATTTGGTGGCCATCGTTCATGATGATTGTACCCTTTACAAGGAGCATGAAGTCAGACACAATTTGCTTGATATAGGAATAATGTCTAAGTACAGGATGGATGAATCTGATCACAGCATGTTTTCTGACTCTCAGATTACTATCTCAGCTCTACCCCTATTGGGCTCACATCTAGATCTATGTCTATAATGATAACAACAGAAATTGGAAATAAAATTTAATGATCCTTTTACAAAAAGCAAAACATAAATCTGCCCTTGCTGGTGGTATCCTTCCCCACCAAAGAGGTGTACAGTTATGGTCTGGTGACTTAGTCATTCCCAGTGGCAAGGAATTCTTATGCCAAGTTTATCTCGTTAACCAAATCCAGGAAGTCTGCAGCAGCAACACACTTTACAATCAATTTTCTTTTCCTTTCAGAGCACATACCTAATGAGACAATTCCAGCTGGATATTTTATACCAGACATGCTGTGCTGGTGAACACTTGTGAACTAGTGACTGCAGTGTGACTTTTCACTATTAGAAAGTTGGGACACATCAACTGTGAGTTTTCATTCAGTCAATGTTTATGCATCTCTGTGAAATTTGTAACAATTTAATTAAATTTAGCAAAAAAAAAAAAAAGGATTGTGTTTGCTATTCGCTAAGCACTGTAATTGTAGGTATCATATATAAAAGCCAGAAAATAATTTTCAAACGAAGAGGTCAGAAATGATGTTGTCTAAAAGCTATTCACATGCTGCTTTGTTCATTGAAGAAGGGAAAAGTGATATCTGACTGGGACATCATCTGGGAACTTTTTCTGCACAAATCAATTTCACAGACTTCTGGTAGACCTTCTATGTGCAAGTTGGGGTGGGAAAGAGTTGGAGACGACTAAGCATGCACACATGCAGTAACATGGATGGACCTAGAGTTTCTCATACTAAGTGAAGTAAGTCAGAAAGAGACATAAATACCATATGATATCACTTACTTGTGAAATCTTAAATATGACACAAGTGAACATATCTATGAAACAGAAACAGACTCATAGATATAGAAAACAGACTTGTGATTGTCAAGGGGGAAAAGGGGATAGGGGAAGAATGAATTGGGAGTTTGGGGTTAGCAGATGCAAACTAATATATATGGAATAAATAGCAACAGGATCCTACTGTGTAGCACAGGGAGCTGTAGTCAATACCCTGTGATACAAAAAGAATGTGTGTGTGTGTGTGTGTGTATACATATATGTAGAGCTGAATCACTTTACTATATAGCAGAATTTAAGATATAATTAGTCAACTATACTTCCGTAAAATATTTTTAATTAAAAAAACTTAGAAAGATGACAATTTGTTCAAGCTATTGGTAGGTAAGAAGAGATTTCTATCTACCTACAAAGTTTGAAGAAATGGGTGATCTACTTAGCGTCTATGTCAACTCCATCAACCTGAATATCACATTGCTAAGAAATCATAGACCTTCCCCCAAACTGCTTCACCCCATTTGTTTGCTTCTAATTTAACTCATATAATTTACACTTATAGCCAACATTATCCACAATACTTAATTTGACATCTCTTTTGTATGATACTGCTTTGTGTACATAGAGATACATTAGTTATGGTTCTCATGCTAAGTCATTTCATTTAATTTTTTAAATATCCTTCACACTTGTTTACTTACTTGATTTCTATGTCTCCCTTGTGAGTTTCATATTAGTGGAAATATATTTTTTTTATCCCCTAACAAATGAGGAACTAGCAATCTCGCTGAACACTGGCTATAGGTAGACAGGAAACAGGGTAGCTAGAGTGCTTCTCAGCTCACATTGTAACCTTAGGCAATTTATTTAATTTTCTCAGGCTCAGTGTGTTTCATCTCTTTATTTAAAAATGTGTGTATCATAAGCTCATTGGAAATATTCAATGAAATATTGTATGTCAAGCACTTAGCACGATTAAAACTTTAAAAAATGGAAGATCAACAGCATTGCCCTGACCTGCATAAAATATTTCTGAGGGGTAGAATTTACTTTTTACTTCATCCCATTCAAGAGTCCTTGTCATCATCTGATCTTTTAATCACATTGGTATATGGTATATGGCCGATGTAAAGGAAAAGTAACTGTCTTAAACATAAGATAGTAAACTAATTATTTGTCCTCCAGGTTGGTCTGAGGGTGTAACTGGAGACATCATGGTTCAGCAGAAGATTTTAGACTCTTCTACAATGAGTTCAACACACATACAGACTTTTGTGGGCCTTGTAATAAGCTTGGGCTCCTAGGCGGCACCAGTGGTAAAGGACACACCTGCCAATGAAGGAGACATAGAAAACACAGGTTCAATCCCTGGCTTGGGAAGATTCCCTGGAGGATATTATCACAACCCACTCCAGTATTCTTGCCTGGAGAATCCCATGGACCGAGGAGTTTGGTGGGCTACAGTCCATAAGGTGGCACAGAGTTGGACATGACTGAAGTGACTTAGCATGCTCGTGCACGTGCGCACACTCACGCGCGCACACACACACACACACACACACAACACTAGTGCCAACTGGGAAACTCCAATAGGCTTGCTGACTAATAAGCTAAAGGTACTTATGTACTTAAGTACTGATGTACTTAGCCTGGGTTCTCTTTTATCACTTCATCACAACTAAAGCATAGAAGAGTCTACGATAACTTCAAGTACAGTTAAAGTCTGAACACCAAATTATTTAACACTGCCATCAAAACAAGACCCTAAAGTCCATGTCATTTCCTTAATTGCATTTCCAATCCACCAGAGCATGTGCTAGTCAATCCTTTCCAGTCACCATCATTATCAAACATCCTTCACATGCTTACTGTTGTGTAGTAAATGAAATTTTTTTTAAAAAAACTAACAATTACTGAGTCTCAACAGTGTGTGTAGACCCCAGGGCAAGGTATCTTCATACTTAATATCTACCGATTTTCAAAACTGCTTCTTAAGGGGGCTTTCATTAATCCCATTTTAGAGATGAGAAAACTAAGCCTTTGAAAAGGAAGATACTTATGTATAATCACATATAAGAGCACAAAAACATGACTTTGGCCTTGGAAAAAATCTTGTCTGGAGACTGTAAGAAATATTGTAAGAGTATTTAAAAGTGATCAGCTCAGGGGAAGAATAGATTCAAAGTCAAGAAGGCCAGCTTTCAAGGTATACTGTCCACAATCACAGAATAATTGGGAGCCCACCCATCTTCACTACTTCAACCTTCACCCCAACTCTGTATTCTTGGAATAAGCTTGCCTGAACCAGGAGGGAAAGCCATTCACTCTCTAGCCTTTTTAAGCAGTGAGGTTCTGCTCTCTCAGTGGTCCTCTCCAAAGCCTCTACAGGTTGCCACTTACAGGGCTTTCTTTCCATCTCCCTCTTGCCTTTGTGTTCCTTGTTCACTAAGTGGTATTTACTTACTGGACTGCAATTGTAGCATTCTTTTAAAAACCTCCTGCTGAAAAGTGTAAAATCCATCCTCTCAGCCCATTACTTGCAAAATGAAGTAGTAAGCTGCCTGCCTAGCCTTCAACCTCAACTGCCTCTCATCACTCCTTGAGCCTGCCGTTCACTGTGGCAACAGAAATGCCATTCATCCCATGCCTTTTCTAGAATCTAAACTATTGTTACTGTCCCTCTGCTGAGGAGCCACTTTGTCATCTAGTGATGGCCTCTGCATGCCCCTTACCAAACACTTGGATCTGACCTCACCCACCCCAGCAAATTTTTCTCTGACCTAAGTTTGTGGTGTTAAATGCTCTTCTTATGTGCCTGTCAAATACTCTAGAATTATCTTCATCCCAGAAATACTGACATCAGTTTTTAATGGCCTATTTGTATGTATCTCTCTCTTCCTATATCTGAATTCCTTGACAAGAGGAATTATACTTATTATGGTGCCAAATACTTTAGCTCAGTGTTTGTGAAATTATTTAGAGTTTTCCATAGATGAGTAGGATTTATGTAAATTGTTATGCTTTCTTTATATTTATTTGAAAAAACAATCTTTCACTTGTGTCCTATTATTTATTATTTAGTAGTGATGAGAAATTTTCTTTTTGGTAATGTATTGTTAATTTGAAAAAAGAAAAAGAGGAGAAATAAGTAAAAATTAGTGCAAATGTCAAAAACTGTGAAAATGGTGCAGCCAGTCAGTTCAGTTGCTCAGTCGTGTGTTATTCTTTGTGACCCCATGAACTGCAGCACGCCAAGCTTCCCTGTCCATCACCAATTCCCAGAGCTTACTAAAACTCATCCATCAAGTCAGTGATGCCATCCAACCATCTCATCCTCTGTGGTCCCCTTCTCCCTCTTTCAATCTTTCCCAGCATCAAGGTCTTTTCAAATGAAAAGATCAGTTCTTCGCATCAGGTGGCCAAAGCATTGGAGTTTCAGCTTCAGCATCAGTCCTTCCAGTGAATATTCAGGACTGATCTCCTTTAGGATGGACTGGTTGGATCTCCTTGCAGTCCAAGGGACTCTCAAGAGTCTTCTCAAACACCACAGTTCAAAAGCATCAATTCTTCGGCATTCAGCTTTCTTTATAGTCCAACTCTCACATCCATACATGACTACTGGAAAAACCATAGCTTTGACTAGATGGGCCATTGTAGGCAAAGTAATGTCTCTGCTTTTTAATATGCTGTCTTGGTTGGTCATAGCTTTTTTTCCAGGGAGCAAGCATGTTTTAATTTCATGGCTGCAGTCACCATGTGCAGTGATTTTGGACCCTCAAAAAACAAAGTCTCTCACTGTTTCCATTGTTTCCCCATCTATTTGCCATGAAGTGATGGGACCAGATGCCATGATCTTAGTTTTCTGGATGTTGAGTTTTAAGCCAACTTTTTCCTCTCTGCTCTTTCACTTTCATTAAGGGGCTGTTTAGTTTTTCTTTGCTTTCTTCCATAAGGGTGGTGTCATCTGCATATCTGACATTATTGTTATTTCTCCCAGAAATCTTGATTCCAGCTTGTGCTTTATCCAGCCCAGCATTTGGCATGAAGTACTCTGAGTATAAGTTAAATAAGCAGGATGACAGTATACAGCCTTGACGTACTCCTTTCCCGATTTGAAATCAGTCTGTTTTTCCACATCCAGGTCTAAGTGTTGCTTCTTAACCTGTATACAGATTTTTCAGAAGGCAGATCAGGTGGTCTGGGATTCCCATCTCTTTAAGAATTTTCCACAGTTGTGATCCACACAGTCGAAGGCTTTAACGTAGTCAATAAAACAGAAACAGAAGAGAATGGTACAGTAATGGCCAAAATATGGGAGGCCCTGGCTTACCTTGTCTTTTTTTTTTTTTTGGAAGTTTGCAAATTCTTTACATTTCCAGATGTTGAAACAATATTTTTGAGAGTTGAGTTTACCGCTAGTGGCAAAACCAGAGCCAGCTATTTGGCAGCCAGAATGCTACAGTAATTGAATACATGACCATTTCTCTTTTAGCACAATCTTTGTTCTCCTCTTCAAGAAGCTGTAGACATCTATTCAGTTTGATTATCTGTCATCATAATGAAGCTCCATCTACAACTGTTGTGTCTTCTGAAGTTCCTTCAGTTGTTGCCTGTATATTTGAAATGTCATACATGGAGTCAGTTCTGACCAGCTGTCCATTTTTGGAAATAGCACTTTCACTCATAGAGTGCTCCTTTTTAGCCTGTACACCGCACGGATTTCTTGATTTTGAGGGCCTGGAGGAGGTGTTTCTAAATCCAGACAATTTAGTGGTCTTTCATTTAGCATAAGCACATGAGTGCTTGGCTTAAAGGGATTTGACTGTATAACGTCAAGATTTACTGGTCTAGAAATGGAATGTTTTCATTATTTCCTGATACCACAATTCTCTCTGGAACCTGCATAATCACACTAGCATTTGAAACTCCTTCTTGGAATCCTTGTTACAGGTCAGCATTTGGTCGTGCCACCTTTAACTTTTCCAGACCCTCCTTCACTAACACTTTCAGTGTATTCCATTTTAAACTAAATTTGACTAATTTCAGCCATCTCAGCAGCAGTGGGAGAAGGAAAGGCTGTCTTAATCACTAAATGTGTACCAACTACTGCTTGCTTTTTGGTGTTATCTGCATCTGTGCCTCATATTAAATCCTTTAACTTATTTCAATATACATGTCTGGATTTAAAGTCATTTTGTCTCCCTGGGCTTTGGAGGGTCCTGGGGAAGGGCCACCACCAACCAGCTTCTGGGGAGCTTGGGTGGGTGGCCTCAGAGGCTGTTGGCCAAGCGCACAGAGGCACCTGGGCAAACCTTACCCTGGCTTCTTAACACAGACCTCTTGCAGGGCCAATAAGAGAGATATCTTGGAGCAAAGAGCCCTTTGGAAGTCTATAACATCTTGTTTTAAAAGATTAGCTTTGCCCTGAAACTACCTGCTTCCAGGACAGATATCTGGAGGGTTACAACCAAAGAAATTTTAAATTAGATTTGAGCCCTGGTTCTCCTGCTGGGCTTCCTGGGTAACTTACCTGATAAAGAATAGGCCTGCATTGAGGGAGACCTGGATTTGATCCATGAATTGAGAAGATCCCTTAGAGAAGGAAAAGGCTACCCAGCCCAGTATTCTGGCCTGGAGAACTCCATGGACTGTATAGTCTGTGGGGTTGCAAAGAGCTGAACATGACTGAGTGACTTTCACTGTCTGCTGCTGGCAGAGGAAATTACGGCTGCTGATATGGGGCCTGTTCACCTGGTTATCTGAGTCACAAATCAGAACATCACTTGTGTTCCCTTTCACATGCTCTGTGGCCTAGATTTCAGAAGTACATGGGTATAAGGCAACTGTTCTCCCCTCAAGTCAGACAAGCATCTCATATTTAGGGACTTGCAAAATCTCAGAACAAAATTTGGCTGATGTTCTTCAGTTTCTTGTGAAGCAAATCTAAGGTATGGGAAGTCACTCAAAGACATCAAAGGCTTTGGGAGAAAAATCAAAGTCCAATCTGAGACTCGCAGAACTTCAAATCACATGTCCTTTAGCTTATGGGCACTGAAGCCTGTGTCCATCCTATGACTACCAAACCAAAGGTCAAGGCACAGGAGCAATGTGCCCTTCCCTTGCATCCAGGAGCAATGCCATGGAGGCAGGTTCAAGTATAACCAACAGTCCTCCCTTTATGAAACTCCAGAAGAGGGCACAGTATAGACCACTGAAGAAGAAGTGGTGTGGGGCAGAGAGTTGTGGACACAGGACCACAAATGAGCAGGACAAGATAATTTGCTCCCGCAAAAAAAAAATAAAAAATCTCTATAAAAGGGCAAGGTATGGTTCATAAACCCTGTAACTTCACTGTAAGTCTTTTGAGAATTTCACTTGTTGACTTTTACTTACAAATGTGAAAAGCATTCCAAACAAGTGAGCCCCTTGGTCCTAGAGATTTCTTTCCAGATCCTTCAAGTCCACCTTCCAGAGGCTTCCTCACCAGCCCACAAAATTCAGATGAGGATTCTGCATGAAGCATTCACCTCCAGGCTTACTTGCACTAATGTAAGAGCTACAGCTACTCTTCGAAATGACTAATGTCACAGAAATTGATACAATTCAATCATCCATGTCATAATTTACTTAGGTTTTCTTTATGGCCAATTCTAAAGAACTTCCCAGCTTTTTCATACATTCCATTTTTGAAACCAAATATAGAAGTGGCAATTAAGGAAAGAACCCATCCCATAATCAGTCATAGGTTCATTGCTTCAAATAGTCCCCCAACAGATTCCTGAGAGGCAAACCTGACCTGATGCCACATGTTACCTTTTTGTCCCCCTCCAACCAGCAAATTTCTTGCTGAGCGCTTTCAGTGGCTCAGCACACATCTCTAGACTGCAGGTCAGTCTGTAACCCAACCAAAATGCCATAGATGATCTTGAGAAGGAAAATGAACATCCTGGTTCACTGGAATCTGTCTTTAAAAAAAAAATTATTTAGCTGTGCCAGTCTTAGTTGCAGCACGCAGGATCTTTGATCTTCGTTGTGGCATGTGAGACCTTTAGCTGCAGCATGTGGGATCTAGTTCCTGGACCAGGGATTGAACCTGGGCCACCAGAGTTGGGAGCATGGAGTCTTAGCCACTGGACCACCATGGAATTCCCTCACTGGACTCCATTCTTGCTTTTAGGATAAAGTTTCCATAGCAAAATATTTTCATGTTATAATTCCTCCAACTCTTTCAGTGTCATTTTATGCAGCTATTGGACAACTATTTTCCACATCTTTTAGGTGAAATCTGCTGAAGCATCTCATCATCCTCATCTTTCTCCTCTCGTTTAGAATTTCCTAGTTCCCCTCCACCTCTTTCCATTGTCACCAGATAACATACACATGTTCTTGGAGGTTCAGTTCTGAACTTATTCTCTGAGAAGGCCACTACCATAACACACTTAGAGACAAAGTTGGCCAGAAAATTAACAATTTGTGTTAGTACATTGTCATTATCTGTGGATGTCTGTTTCTCTTCCACTAGCAAGTGAACAGTTTGAAGGAAGCAGTGATATGATCTTAACAAGTAGGTATTTGCACCACCTGCCTGGTGGTAGATTCTTGGTAAATGATTGGGCAGTGGAAAAAAACATGTCCTAAACATTCATAACCTCTGATGGTGACCCAGAGACTGCTCCTAGACATGACTGAAATGTGCTTAAATGCTGCTTTAGATTTGTGAAAATAGCCCCTAGGTGTCAAATGAGCTGTAGGGAGGCAATTATTGATTATATAGGTGTGTGTGTGCTCAGTCCTGTCTGACTCTTTGTGACCCCATGGACTATAGCCCGCCAGACTCTTCAGTCTTTGGAATTTTCTAGGCAAGAATACTGGAGTGGGGTGCCATTTCCTCCTCCAGGGATATCTGTCTCAATCACACACTCATTTTCTCTGGCCTAGAATTCATGATCTGATTTTCCAGCTCTAGGATAAATATACTAATATATTCCTAGGCACACTGAGAATAAAACTTAATGAAAGGCAAACATTCAAAAGCATCTCTGGCTGGCAGACCAGCCCAGAGGAGCAAATGGACAAGGGACAGAAGTCATAGGGTCATTACACTGCTTCCCTTCCATGACAATTATGCAAATATAGTTTTGATTTGCTTTCTCCTCCTTAAAATATAACTGAACCACCTTGCCTTACACCTGAAACTGACACATTGTAAACCAACTAGACTTCCATTAAAAAATAGTGGTTATTTTTCTCCCTTTGTAATTAGAGGGGGGTTATCCTTTTCTTTCCAGAGGAGCTGAGGTCATCTATCCTTCTTACTTTTGCAAATAGTTCTATTCTGGCCAATATTTGCCCATAATCCATGGGGCCTTTTTATGACTTTTCAGTCTGGCAAAAATATTCTAATTACACACCTGTGAGGCTTTCATGTTGGCTGTGTTGATCTGGCTCTGTTTTCAGCTTCCCAGGGTATCAGCTTTTGAGGAGCCTCCTGCTTTGGTGCTCAGGGCTGCTGGCCAATGAGAAGGGTTTTCCCCATACCATAGAATACAGTCATTCACAGAGACCTGACAATTCGACAAGACCTTTTCTTTGTGTGCTTTTTTTTTTTTCCTGTCCGTTTCAAATTTAAAATATCAAATTTGCCAGATATGCGATGCCATTCAAATGAATCACTGGTCAAAAGGAGACATTTTAATGGGGTTATCACTAAAATGCCCAAAGTGATCTTTGAAGTTGCAGCCTAGACCAGCCAAGTGGTTTAATTCTGTCTTGGCAAATCAATACCTTTGTATGAAATTTCTAAAAGTCATAAGGACATAAAATGTTTGTTTATTCTAACTTGTTCCCTCTGCCAGTAACTGTCAAGCTTGGCAATGATTATATGCATAAATAAAAAACCAAGTTATTTGAATTCTGACAGATATGACAAAATGGCAATATTTTCACTTTTATTAATAAAAAATCTATGTATTTTAATTTACTACTGTAATATTACCCCCAGAAACATGTCTGAAATGCATGTTATACCCTGCACAAATATTGGTTGAATTAATTATTTAATTTAACAGATAAGGAAAACAAAGCTTGCTATCTCATTTCCATCAAGAAGACTGAAGGTTTTTCACCAGATCTCAATGGCTCCCAAATCACAAATGCAAACAAGCATGCACATACACATATACAGTAAAGTCAAGGGCCAGGCTCACTTTCATGGTTAGGTCAAAGCAGAGGAACTGACCTAACACCTCCATTGGTATCAATTCTATTCTGTATGTCCATTAATATAATTTGAAATGGGACATATATTTATGGCTACATCATTGATCATGTTCCAATCTGACCAACAAAAAATAAATTTATGTTCCCAAAACTTGCTTTAAAATCAAAATTTTTCATCCTCTACTTTTTTACTTTTGTAAGTGTAAAGGATATTGACAGGTACCTACAAAAACACTCTTTATGTCTCACTCTCATGAAATGTTGGCAACACACTCTCTATTTTATACAACTGTTTTTTTCTGAATTAAAATGAATATGCTTACATTGATCCTTGCTGAATTTCGAGAGTTTTTTTTTTTTTTGTTCCCTTATTTTCTAGGCTGGCATGATATTTTGAATATTCTATCCAATAGATGAACTATTTATCTGCCCCTGTAATACATGTGAATTTGATAAACTTGCATGATATGCCTTTGCTTGAGTTGTGTCTTAGATTATAGAACAACATAGAACCCTGTGGAAGACCATTAGATCACTCTGTCCCATTAAAAAGTGAAATACTCCTTGGGCACTGCTCTTTTAATATCTATAACTCCATGTATTTGCATTATCAACCAGCCAGTGTTTCTCAATCATGTCCATAAGACTATTTAGAATTATTGTTAAACTGTAAGCAGAATTTTTGTTTAATGCTTTCTTATGCATTTCCTCATTTTCATGACTCTCCTTGAATGATAGTCCTGGGTTGGTGTTATGTATTCTGTATACAGAAGAAGTGTATCCTCAGAAAATGTTCTCTTTCCTCTGGACAAGCCTAGGTTTCACTGTCCATCAAATGAGTATAGTAATAATCATCAATATGAAGAGAAATCATGCATGTTAACAGCCTAGAAAGGAGCTCACAATATACTCCACTCAATCCATATCACTCTCATTTTCTTGCCCGTTCCTTTGCTCTCATCACTTCCATGTTTCCCATAAATCCTTAATACCATTTTTGTCTGCAGGACCATCACTTGACCCAGACATCATAATGATTAATATTCAGAGTTAAACCAAACTAAAAGAGACATTGCCTGTTGGCAAACCAATCCATTCTATCTTTCATAATTGTTTTATTTTAAAATTTGTTGTTATTCAGTGGCTAAGTCATGTCCGACTCTTATTTTTTAACTTTATGAAGAGTAAAATTAACTCTCCCTGGTGGACAGCTCTATGGGTTTTGATGTGTGCTCAGTTATGTGGAATGCTTTTGTGACATCATGCACTATAGGCCACCAGGCTCCTCTGTCCATGATATTCTCCAGGCCAGAATACTGGAGCAGGTTGCCATTCAGTTCTCCAGGGAATCTTCCTGATTCAGGGATTGAATCCATGTCTCATGTGATTCCAGCAGTGGCAAGTAGATTCTCTTCCAATGACCCACCTGGGAAGCCCTTTGATAAATGCATAGATAATATATCTACCACCCATACAAGATAAAGATGCATTCCTCATCCCTAAACATTTTCCTCATGCTGTCCCTGTGGTCAGAGACTCTCTGGACTTAAATTCGGGCAACCACTGATCTGTTTTCTCTTCCCATAATTTTTCCTTATGGTAAACCCAAGTAAATCACAATAATCCAAGTCTATGCCCTGAACAGCAATGCTGAAGTAGCTGAAGTTGAACGGTTCTATGAAGACCTACAAGATCTTCTAGAACACCCAAAAATGATGTCCTTTTCATTATAGAGGACTGGAATGTAAAAGTAGGAAGTCAAGAAACACTTGGAGTAACAGGCAAATTTGGCATTTGAGTACAAAATGAAGCAGGGCAAAGGCTAACAGAGTTCTCCCAAGAGAATGCACTGGTCATAGCAAACACCCTCTTCCAACAACACAAGAGAAAACTCTACACATGGACATCACCAGATAGTCAACACCAAAATCACATTGATTGTATTCTTGCAACCAAAGATGAAGAGGCTCTATACAGTCAGCAAAAACAAGACTGGGAGCTGACTGTGGCTCAGACCATGAAGTCCTTATTGCCAAATTCACACTTAAGCTGAAGAAAGTAGGGAAAACCACTAGACCATTCAGGTATGAACTAAATCAAATACCTAACGAATATACAGTGGAAGTGAGAAATAGATTTAAGGGACTAGATGTGATAGACAAAATGAGAGAAAAGCTATAGATGGAGTTTGTGACATTGTACAGGAGACAAGGAGCAAGACCATCTCCAAGAAAAAGAAATGCAATAATGCAGAATGGCTGTCTGAGGAGGCCTTACAAATTGCTGTGGAAAGAAGAGAAGTGAAAAGCAAAGGAGAAAAGGAAAGATATACCCATTTGCATGCAGAGTTCCAAAGAATAGCAAGGAGAGATAAGAAAGCCTTCCTTGATTATCAGTGCAAAGAAATAGAGGAAAACAACAGAATAGGAAAGACTAGAGATCTCTTCAAGAAAATTAGAGATACCAAGGGACATTTCATGCAAAGATGGGCTCAATAAAGGACAGATATGGTATGGACTTAACAGAAGCAGAAGATATTAAGAAGAGGTGGCAAGAATACACAGAAGGCCTGTACAAAAAAGACCTTCATGACCCAGAAACTCACAATGTGTGATCATTCACTTAGAGCCAGACATCCTGGAATGTGAAGTCAAGTGGGCCTTAGGAAGCATCACTATGAACAAAGCTAGTGGAGGTGATGGAATTCCAGTGGAGCTATTTCAAATCCTGAAAAATGATGCTGTGAAAGTGCTTCACCCAATATGCCAGCAAGTTTGGAAAACTCAGCAGTGGCCACAGGACTGGAAAAGGTCAGTTTTCATTCAAATTCCAAAGAAAAGCAATGCCAAAGAATGCTCAAACTGCTACACAATAGCACTCATTTCACACACTAGTAAAGGAATGCTCAAAATTCCCCAAGCCTGGCTTCAGCAATACGTGAACCGTGAACTTCCAGATGTTCAAGCTGGTTTTAGAAAAGGCAGAAGAATGAGAAGTCAAATTGCCAACATCCACTGGATCATGGGAAAAGCAAGAGAGTTCCAGAAAAACATCTATTTCTGTTTTATTGACTATGCCAAACCCTTTGACTGTGTAGATCACCACAAACTGGAAAAATCTTCAAGAGATGGGAATACCAGATCACCTAACCTGCCTCTTGAGAAATCTGTATGCAGGTAAGGAAGCAACAGTTAGAACTGGACGTGGAACCACAGACTGGTTCCAAATAGGGGAAGGAGTACATTAAGGCTGTATATTGTCACCCTGCTTATTTAATTTATATGCAGGGTATATCATGAGAAATGCAGGGCTGGCTGAAGCACAAGCTGGAATCAAGATTGCCAGAAGAAATATCAATAGCCTCAGATATGCAGATTTTACCACCCTTATTGCAGAAAGTGAAGAAGAACTAAAGAGCCTCTTGATAAAAGTGAAGGAGGAGAGTGAAAAAGATGGCTTAAAGCTCAATATTCAGAAAACAAAGATCATGATATCTGGTCCCATCACTTCATGGCAAATAGATGGAGAAACAGTGGAAAGAGTGTCAGACTTTATTTTTGGGGGCTCCAAAATCACTGCAGATGCTGACTGCATCCATGAAAATAAAAGACACTTACTCCTTGGGAGAATAGTTATGACCAACATAGAAAGCCTATTAAAAATCAGAGATGTTACTTTTCCAACAAAGGTCTCTCTAGTCAATGCTACAGTTTTTCCAGCAGTCATGTACGGATGTGAGAGCTGGACTATAAAGAAAGCTGAGTACTGAAGAATTGATGCTTTTGAACTGTGGTGTTGGAGAAGACTCTTGAGAGTCCTTTGAACTGAAACGACATCCAACCAGTCCATTCTAAAGAAAATCAGTCCTGAATATTCACTGAAAGGACTGATGTTGAAGCTGAAACTCCAATACTTTGGCCACCTTTTGGGAAGAGCTGATTCATTTAAAAAGACCCAGATGCTGGGAAAGATTGAGGGTAGAAGGAGAAGGGGACAACAGAGGATGAGATGGTTGGATGGCATTACCAACTCAATGGACATAAGTTTGGGTAAACTCTGGGAGTTGGTGATGGACAGAGAGGCCTGGCGTGCTGTGGTTCATGGGGTCACAAAGAGTCGGACACGACTGAATGACTGAACTGAACTGAACTGATCTTCTATTGAAACTTTTGCTTGTTTTCTAATTGAATTTGTTCTTACTGTTGAACCTTTAGAAGTTCTCTATATATTCTGCATACATGTACTTTGTCAATTATGATTTGAAAGTATTTTTTTTCCAGTCTGCAGCTTACCTTTTTTATTTTCTGACTACAATTATTTGCATAGCATTAGATTAAGAATTTGGTAGCATCCAATTTCGGAGAAGGCAATGGCACCCCACTCCAGTACTCTTGCCTGGAAAATCCCATGGGTGGAGGAGCCTGGTGGGCTGCAGTCCATGGGGTCGCTAAGAGTCGGACACGACTGAGCGACTTCACTTTCACTTTTCACTTTCATGCATTGGAGAAGGAAATGGCAACCCACTCCAGTGTTCTTGCCTTGAGAATCCCAGGAATGGTGGAGCCTGATGGCCTGCCATCTATGGGGCCTCACAGAGTCGGACACGACTGAAGGGACTTAGCAGCAGCAGCAGCAGCATCCAATTTATTATTTTTTAAAAGTTCAAAGGACCATACTTTGAAGTTATATAGAAGAACTCTCTGCTTAGTTCAAATCACGTATTTTTTTTTTATCTTTTCTTTTTCTAGAAGTTTCATAGTTTAACATTTTATCCACATGTGCATGATCCATTTTGAGTTAATTTTATATAAGATGAGGAATAGGCTGAAGTTCTATTTTACTCAAATACATGTCTAATTTTTCCAACAGTATTGTTAAAAAGACGTTTTTCCTTGAATTACTTTTGTACCTTTGTCAATAATAAACAGACTATATTAATGTGGACATATATATCTGGACTCTATTCTGTTCCATTGATCTTTGTATCTATTCTTTCACTAATTCCATGCCATCTTGATTATTACATCATTATAATAAGATTTTAAATGAGGGATTGTGAGTTCTGCAACTTTCTCACTTTTCAATGTAAATTGTTCCTTGCCACATAAATTTTAAACTCAGATTTTTCATACCTATAAAAAAGTCTGTCAGAATTTTTGTTAGGATTACACTGAATCTACAGACTTCCCCAGCTATACTGAGTCATTACATTTTTACACAGTTGTACTAGCCATGAAATTAAAAGATGCTTACTCCTTGCAAGAAAAGTTATGACCAACGTAGACAGCATATTCAAAAGCAAAGATATTACTTTGCCAACAATGGTCCATCTAGTCAAGCCTATGGTTTTTCCAGTGGTCATGTATGGATGTGAGAGTTGGACTGTGAAGAAAGCTGAGCACTGAAGAATTGATGCTTTTGAACTGTGGTGTTGAAGAAGACTCTTGAGAGTCCCTTGGACAGCAAGGAGATCCAACCAGTCCATTCTGAAGGAGATCAGCCCTGGGATTTCTTTGGAAGGAATGATGCTGAAGCTGAAATTCCAGTATTTTGGCCACCTCATGTGAAGAGTTGACTCATTGGAAAAGACTCTGATGCTGGGAGGGATTGGGGGCAGGAGGAGAAGAAATGACAGAGAATGAGATGGCTGTATGACATCACGGACTCGATGGACGTGAGTCTGAGTGAACTCTGGGAGTTGGTGATGGACAGGGAGGCCTGGCATGGGGTCGCAAAGAGTCGGACAGGACTGAGCGACTGAACTGAACTGAACTGAACTATCCCTGATCCTGGCCTTTCATGTGAGATCGCAGCCTTTTCTTCCGTGCCTACAGTGTACCAGCGATAAGCCCCTTCTCTCAACCTCTTCCCCTCCCTGTCTTCTATTTGCATTTTCATATATTACTTACAGTTAGAATAGAGTAAGCAAAAGATTCATTTGGGCTCATACCTAGTTCAGGACAGAAAGGCTATAAGTAACACAAGCGTGAAGTGACATGAAACTTAGTAATCTCTATGGATAGTTCAGTTCCAATCCAGCCAAAATATTCTCTAACATGCCAACCTAAACCTACATAAACCCTAACTTCGCTTAATGCATCCACTGATGTATTCTGCCATCTGATATATCAAAATACCACTTTAGACCATGGTAGCTTTGACAGCTAGATTTGCCAATGCTTCAAAGTACTCTCACCTCTTCTCTTCAGGGCCACAGTTACTGGACCCCCATCTAAGATAATATAAAACTTCAAAGGCAGTAAAAATATGCTTTGACCCAGCATTTAAATGGAACAAACCCTTTAGAGGGGAATGATGTAAAAAAAAAAAAAAAACTATCTTAAATATGATAAATCACAAGATGCAAACCAAGACAATTATAACAGAAGAAGAATATCTCAGTTTCTTTAACCTAAACTGCTTAGGTCCCTTTTGCTAACAGAGTCCTAGTAAAGTGCAAGAAAGTATTGTTTTCTTCTCATTGCTCCTTACTCACCCTTGAAAGAAGCCTTTAAAAATTTTTTTTTAACTTCTTATTTTATATTGGAGTATGATTGTTTAACCTATACACTGAGCACATCATGAGAAATGCCTAGCTGGATGAGTTACAAGCTGGAATCAAGACAGACATGTGAAACATCAACAACCTCAGATATATGGGTGATAACACTCTAATGGCAGAAAGCTAAGAGGAAATAGACTCTTGATGAGGGTGAAGAAGGAGAGTGAAAGAGCCAGCTTAAAACTAAATATTAACAAAACTAAGATCGTGCGACCCAGCTCCATTACTTCATGGCAAATAGAAGGGGGAAAGGTGGAAGCAATGGCAGATTTCCTCTTCTTAGGCTCTACAGTCACTGCGAATGATGACTGCAGTCTCATGAAATGGGAATGTGATTGCTTCTTGTCAGGAAAGCTATGACAAACTTAGACAGTGTGTTGAAAAACAGAGACATTACTCTGCAGAAAAAGTCCATATTGTCAAGGCTGTGATCTTCCCAGTAGTCACATACAGTTGTGAGAGCTGGGCTGTAAAGAAGGCAGAATGCCAAAGAATTGGTGCCTTCAAACTGTGGTGCTGGAGAAGACTTCTGAAAGTCTCTTGGATAGCGAGAATATCAAGTCAGTCAATCCTAAGGGAATTCAACCTTGAATACTCACTGGAAGGACTGACGCTGAAGCTCCCATATTTTGGTCATCTGATACGAATAGCCAGCTGTCCCTGATGCTGGGAAAGATTGAGGGCAGAAGGAGAAGAGAGGGTCAGAGGATAAAATGGATGTATGGCATCTCCGATGTAATAGACATGAACTTGGGCAAACTTCAGGAGATGGTGAGGGACAGGGAGACCTGGAGGGCTGCAGTCCATGGAGTTGTAAAGTCAGATATGACTGGGTGACTTAACAACTGCAATAAATAGTTGATTAACAATGTTGTGTTAGTTTCAGATGTAGAGCAAAGTGACTCAGTTATACATATATGTAAATTATTCTTTTTCTAATTATTTTCCCATTTAGGTTTTTACATAATACTGAGCAGAGCTCCCTATACTATATAGGAGGTCCTTGTAGTAGTCATTGTCATTAATATTGCATGAAACAAGGAAGAGATGATGGAAAATAGAGATTTATCCCGAGAGCTGCAGTATAGGCCATGAAATGGAGAGAGGCCCAGGGAAAGACTGGGCACATGAGGCTGTCAAGAGATTTCAGTGAATTCCATGACCATATGACATGCCATGATGCATTCTGAGTCTTCAAATCAAACTTACAGACCCAGAATTAAACCCAGAAAAAGAAAACAGAAATTTTATGAGTGGACTGAGATAAATAAAACTGTTTCTGATAGACTGTATATGTTCTATTCATAATGGCAGAGACCATCGCTTTTTCAATCAAGATACTTTGCATATGTGCCCTTTCTGCAGAACATTCTCTTTCTGTAGTAATTTTCTCATTGCATTTTATTCCTGAGTTATTTGCTTGTTGAGCCTGAAATCTAAGCAGAGAAAGGTCGTCTTAAAATACATGTGAATAAGACTGACATCATTGACTTAGTAAATCATCTCGTTTCTCTGACCTGCCTGGAGCTGGACCCACAAAAGCAAATGTTGCTTATTAAGGTCCCCTATTAAATTTCCATTATATTTTGTGTTTTATTGAAGTATAGTTGTTTTACTGTCTTGTGTTAATATCTGCTGTAAAGCCAAGCAATTCAGCTATTTATAAACATTTTATTTATAGTCTTTTCCATTATGGTTATCACAACAAACTATGGAAAATTCTTAAAGAGATAGGAATCCCAAATCACCTAACCTGCCCCCTGAGAAATCAGAATGCAGGTCAAGAAGAAACAGTTAGAACTGGACATGGAACAACAGACTGGTTCCAAATCAGGAAAGGAGTACATTAAGGCTCTATATTGTCACCCTGCTTATTTAACTTATATGCAGAGTACATCATGCAAAATGCCAGGCTGAATAAAGCACAAGCTGGAATCAAGATTGCCAGGAGAAATATCAATAACCTCATATATGCAGATGACACCACCCTTATGGCAGAAAGCAAAGAAGAACTAAAGAGCCTCTTAATGGGTAAAAGAAGAGAGTGAAAATGTTGACTTAAAACTCAACACCCAGAAAAATAAGATCATGGCATCTGGTCCCATCACGTCATGGCAAATAGATGGGGAAATAATGGAAACAGTGAGAGACTTTACTATTTTGGGGCTCCAAAATCACTGCAGATAGTGACTGCAGTCATGAAATTAAAAGATGCTTGCTCCTTGGAAGAAAAATTATGACCAACCTAGACAGCATAAAATGCAGATCCTTCTAGTCAAAGCTATGGTTTTTCCAGTAGCCATGTATGGATGTGAAACTTGGACTATAAAGAAAGCTGAGTGCCAAAGAATTGGTGATTTTGAACTGTGGTGTTGGAGAAGACTCTTGAGAATCTCTTGGACTGCAAAGAGATCCAAACAGGCCATCCTAAAGGAAATCAGTCCTGAATAGTCACTGGAATGACTGATGCTGAAGCTGAAACTCCAATGCTCTGGCCACCTGATGGAAAGATCTGACTCATTTGAAAAGTCCCTGATGCTGGGAAAGATTGAAGGCAGGAGGAGAAGGGGACAACAGAGGATGAGATGGTTGGATGGCATCACTGACTCGATGGACATGAGTTTGAGTAAACTCTGGGAGTTGGTGATGGACAGGGAAGCCTGGCGTGCTGCAGTCCATGCAGATCGCAAAGAGTTGTACGCAACTGAGCGACTGAACGGAACTGAACTAATGGCTATCACAGGATATTGAACATAGTTCCCTGTACCATACAGTAGGGCCTTCAGTTCAGTTCAGTCAATTCAGTCGCTCAGTCGTGTCCAACTCTTTGCAACCCCATGAATCGCAGCACCCTAGGCCTCCCAGTCCATCACCAATTTCCAGAGTTCACTCAGACTCATGTCCATCGAGTCAGTGATGCCATCCAGCCATCTCATCCTCTGTCATCCCCTTCTCCTCCTGCCCCAAATCCCTCCCAGCATCAGAGTATTTTCCAATGAGTCAACTGTTCCCATGAGGTGGCCAAAGTACTGGAGTTTCAGCTTTAGCATCATTCCTTCCAAAGACATCTCAGGGCTGATCTCCTTCAGAATGGACTGATTGGATCTCCTTGCAGTCCAAGGGACTCTCAAGAGTCTTCTCCAACATCACAGCCCAAAAGCATCAATCATTTGGCGCTTAGCCTTCTTCACAGTCCAACTCTCACATCCACACATGACCACAGGTAAAACCATAGACTTGACTAGATGGACCTTAGTCGGCAAAGTAATGTCTCTGCTTTTCAACATGCTATCTAGGTTGGTTATAACTATTCTTCCAAGGAGTAAGCGTCTTTTAATTTCATGGATGCAATCACAATCTGCAGTGATTTTGGAGCCCCAAAAAATAAAGTCTAACACTGTTTCCACTGTTAAGTGATAGGACCAGATGCCATGATCTTTGTTTTCTGAATGTTGAGCTTTAAGCCAACTTTTTCACTCTCCTCTTTCACTTTCATCAGGAAGCTTTTTAGTTGCTCCTCACTTTCTGCCACTAAATGCATCCCATTTTGTCCTCTTCACTTTCTGGTGTCATCTGCATATCTGAGGTTATTGATATTTCTCCCGGCAATCTTGGTTCCAGCTTGTGCTTCTTCCAGCCCAGCGTTTCTCATGATGTACTCTGCATATAAGTTAAATAAGCAGGATGACAATATACAGCCTTGATGTACTCCTTTTTCTATTTGGAACCAGTCTGTTGTTCCACGTCTATTTTTAACTGTTGCTTCCTGACCTGCATATAGGTTTCTCAAAAGTCAGGTCAGGTGGTCTGGTATCCCCATGTCTTTCAGAATTTTCCACAGTTTATTGTGATCCACACAGTCCAAGGCTTTAGCACAGTCAATAAAGCAGAAATAGATGTTTTTCTGGAACTCTCTCGCTTTTTCGATGATCCAGCAGATGTTGGCAATTTGATCTCTGGTTCCTCTGCCTTTTCTAAAACCAGCTTGAACATCTGGAAGTTCACAGTTCACATATTGCTGAAGCCTGGCTTGGAGAATTTTGAGCATTACTTTACTAGCATGTGAGATGAGTGCAATTGTGAAGTAGTTTGAGCATTCCTTGGCATTGCTTTTCTTTGGAATTGGAATGAAAACTGACATTTTCCAGTCCTGTGGCCACTGCTGAGTTTTCCAAATTTGCTGACATATTGAGTGCAGCACTTTCACAGCATCATCTTTCAGGATTTGAAACAGCTCAACTGGAATTCCATCACCTCCACTAGCTTTGTTTGTAGTTATGCTTTCTAAGGCTCACTTGACTTCACATTCCAGGATGTCTGGCTCTAAATGAGTGATCAAACCATTATGATTATCTTGGTCATGAAGATCTTTTTTGTACAGTTCTTCTGTGTATTCTTGCCACCCCTTCTTAATATCTTCTGCTTCTGTTAAGTCCATACCATTTTTGTCCTTTATTGAGCCCATCTTTGCATGAAATGTTCCCTTGGTATCTCTAATTTTCTTGAAGAGATCTCTAGTCTTTCCCATTCTGTTGTTTTCCTCTATTTCTTTGCATTGATCGCTGAGGAAGGCTGTCTTATCTCTACTTGCTATTCTCTGGAATTCTGCATTCAGATACTTATATCTTTCCTTTTCTCCTTTGCCTTTCACTTCTTTTCACAGCTATTTGTAAGGCCTCCCCAGACGGCCATTTTGCTTTTTTGCATTTATTTTCCTTGGAGATGGTCTTAATCCCTTTTCCTGTACAATGTCATGAACCTCCATCCATAGTTCATCAGGCACTCTAACAGATCTAGTCCCTTAAATCTATTTCTCACTTCCACTGTATAATCATAAGGGATTTGATTTAGTTCATTCCTGAATGGTCTAGCGGTTTTGCCTACTTTCTTCAATTTAAGTCTGAATTTGGCAATAAGGGGTCCATGATCTGAGCCACAGTCAGCCTCTGGTCTTGTTTTTGTTGAATATATAGAGCTTCTCCATCTTTGGCTGCAAAGAATATAATCAATCTGATTTCAGTGTTGACCATCTGGTGATGCCCATGTGTAGAGTCTTCTCTTGTGTTGTTGGAAGAGGGTGTTTGCTATGACCAGTGCATTTTCTTGGCAAAACTCTATTAATCTTTGGCCTGCTTCATTCTGCATTCCAAGGCCAAATTTGCCTGTTACTCCAGGTGTTTCTTGACTTCCTACTTTTGCATTCCAGTCCCCTATAATGAAAAGGACATCTTTCTTGGGTGTTAGTTCTAAAAGGTCTTGTAGGTCTTCATAGAACTGTTCAACTTCAGCTTCTTCAGCATTACTGGTTGGGGCATAGACTTGGGTTACTGTGATATTGAATGGTTTGCCTTGGAAACGAACAGAGATCATTCTGTCATTTCTGAGATTGCATCCAAGTACTGCATTTCGGTTTTGTTGACCATGATGGCTACTCCATTTCTTCTGAGGGATTCCTGCCCTCAGTAGTAGTCATCTGAGTTAAATTCATCCATTCCAGTCCATTTTAGTTCATTGATTCCTAGAATTTTGACATTAATTCTTGCCATCTCCTCTTTGACCACTTCCAATTTGCCTTGATTCATAGACCTTACATTCCAGGTTCCTATGCAATATTGCTCTTACAGCATCAGACCTTGCTTCTATCACCAGTCACATCCACAACTGGGTATTGATTTTGCTTTGGCTCCATCCCTTCATTCTTTCTGGAGTTATTTCTCTACTGACCTCCAGTAGCATATTGGGTACCTACTGACCTGGGGAGTTCCTCTTTCAGTATCCTATCATTTTGCCTTTTCACAATGTTCATGGGGTTCTCAAGGCAAGAATACTGAAGTGGTTTGCCATTTCCTTCTCCAGTGGACCACATTCTGTCAGACCTCTCCACCATGACCTGCCTGTCTTGGGTGGCCTCACAGGCATGGCTTAGTTTCATTGAGTTAGACAAGGCTGTGGTCCTAGTGTGATTAGATTGACTAGTTTTCTGTGAGTATGGTTTCAGTGTGTCTGCCCTCTGATGCCCTCTTGCAACACCTATCATCTTACTTGGGTTTCTCTTACCTTGGGCTTGGGGTATCTCTTCAACGCTGCCCTAGCAAAGCATGACCACTACTCCTTACCTTGGATGAGGGCTATCTCCTCACTGCTGCCCCTCCTGACCTTGAATGTGGAATTGCTCCTCTAGGCCTTCCTGAGCCCGCATAGCCTCCGCTCCTTGGGTGTGGGGTAGCTCCCCCCGGCCGCTGCCCCTGATCTCGGACTGGGGTAGCTCTTCTTGGCCCCTGCCCCTAGGGCATGGGGTCCTCCTGGCTTCTGCCCCTGACCTCAGATGTGGGATAGCTCCTCTCCACTGAGCTAAGAGCGCCAGCTGCAGCTGCCTGCGCTAAGTGGGGGCTTATTTGTTAATAATTAGGTCCATATAGATGAGGAAACAGTGGAAACAGTGTCAGACTTTATTTTTGGGGACTCCAAAATCACTGCAGATGGTGACTGCAGCCACGAAATTAAAAGATGCTTACTCCTTGGAAGAAAATTTATGACCAACCTAGATAGCATATTCAAAAGCAAAGATATTACTTTGCCAACTAAGGTCCATCTAGTCAAGTCTATGGTTTTTCCTGTGGTCATGTATGGATGTGAGAGTTGGACTGTGAAGAAGGCTGAGCACCGAAGAATTGATGTTTTTGAACTGTGGTGTTGGAGAAGACTCTTGAGAGTCCCCTGGACTGCAAGGAGATCCAATCAGTCCATTCTGAAGGAGATCAGCCCTGGGATTTCTTTGGAAGAAATGATGCTAAAGCTGAAACTCCAGTATTTTGGCCACCTCATGCGAAGAGTTGACTCATTGGAAAAGACTTTGATGCTGGGAGGGATTTGGGGCAGGAGGAGAAGGGGATGACAGAGGATGAGATGGCTGGATGGCATCACTGACTCGATGGACATGAGTCTGAGTGAACTCCTGGAGTTGGTGATGGATGGGGAGGCCTAGGGTGCTGCAATTCATGGGGTTGCAAAGAGTCGGACACGACTGAACAACTGAACTAAACTGAGGGCCTTATTTGTTATTTATTCTTTACATTACAGTTTGCATCTGCTAATCCCAAACTACCACTCCATCCCTCCACCTCTTATCTCCCCCTTGGAAACCACAAATCTATTCTCTATATATTTCTATTTTATTCATAACCCTTCCTCTTTCTAGTGACTTATATTTGCTTTTAGATTGCATTAAAAGCATTACGTTAAAAACAATGCCTAACTTTCAGGCATTACTTTTTAGGCCTTAGGCAGTAGTATCTCCTGACTATACTGCCCAAAGTTACCAAATTTATGATTATTTCCTAAATAATCATTAATTTGTGGCTCCTGTATATCTTGAATGCCCAAGAAAACTCAACCTAATGTTTCAGGCAATTGTAAAGAACATGCACATTATGATGTACTAAGCCATTCATTTAATCTGTACTTAATGAGTATTATGTATCAGAAGGACTTCCCAGTGGCTCAGTGGTAAAGAATCCCACTGCCAATGCAGGAGTCACCGGGGGTGCAGGTCTGATTCCTGGATTGGGAAAATCCCCTAGAAGAGGAAATGGCAACCCACTCCAGTATTCTTTCCTGGGAAATTCCATGGACAAAGGGGCCTGGTGTGCTACAGTCCATGGGGTCTCGAAGAGTCAGACATGACTGAGTGATTGAGCACACACATATATCAGAAACTGGATGATGCAAGAATGAGTAAATAGTGGGTCTAACTTGAAGATGACCATCCGTCAGCACCCAAACCTCAAGGATCTGAATTTCTTGGGGCTCTATCTTCCTCTATACATGACTTAGCTCGAAGGCTTTTCTTATATCATTCACAGCAGGAGTCTAGGAGCTAAATTCCTAACATCCACTTTTGGTACAGCTTCCTTCAACCCTTAATATATTCTTTATGCATATAAATTAATTTTTGTTTCTTAGGATTTGGCTTTTATATGTTAGACACTCTGAAGATAGATCACACTTTTTCTATTTATTTCTTCTCTACAGATCACCTTGTAGCTAACCATGCAATTTCAAATGTTATTTTGTAGCTTGAAAGTCTACTAACCCATTTTGGAGAAATATCTTGCCAAAGGAAAGTATTTGGAAACAAGGTTACAAAGGTAAGTTGAGGCCTGGCTTTGTAGAGGACTCAATGATACACTATTGACCCCAAATTTATTTAATAGACAGTAGAGAAATAACCAAACTTGCGGGGTTTTTTTTTTTTTTTTTTTGCTTGTTTGTTTTAAGAAAACAGATAATCTTCATGAAGTCTATGGCAAGATAATTTGATGAAAGCATGTAGTTTGGATTTTTGTATAGGAGAGATTATAATTTAGGGAAACTGAACGTTAAAAGACAATTACAGTAGTAAATGGATGATTAGTTATAATAGGATAATCTCCACAATCATGAATATTTTAAAAATGAATATAAAAACATTGAGTTAAAAAGTATTTCCTGATTGAATAAATGATAAATTAATTCATTCAATGCTTTAACCATTCCTCCTACATTTCACTTCCTGATGGGTGTAAAGCTTAATGATTGCGGAGGACAAAGAACCCTGGAGTTCAGGATGATTCTCTTTTTTATTTAATTTTTAATTAATTTTTATTTTTTTAACTTTGTTATTGAATTAAAGTTGGTTTATGATGTGTTAGTTTCAAATGTACAGTGAAGTGATTCAGTTCTACATATATATTCTTGTTCGTTTCCCTTCTGGTTTATTACAGGATATTGAGTAGAGTTCCCTATGCTATACAGGAGGTACTTGTTGTTTATCTATTTTATATACGTGTGTGCCCTAAATCCCTTTAGTGGTGTCTGACTCTTTGTGACCCCATGGGCTGTAACTGACCAGGCTCCTCTATCCATGGGATTCCCCAGGTAACAATACTAGAGTGAGTTGCCATGCCCTCCTCCAGGGGAGCTTCCTGACCCAGGGATGAACCCAGATCTTTATGTCTCCTGCATTGACATGTGGGTTCTTTACCACTAGCACCACCTAGGATGCCCATTTTATATACAGTGGTGTGTATATCTGATGACTGAGACAATGATATCTCAACAAATGTGATGTGATGTTCTCCTCTTTGTCCTCACTAGCCCAATGATGATGCTGAGGCTCAGTAAAAGAATAAGTATCTTCTATCTGTATGCACTGACACTATAGCAGTGGTCCCCAACCTTGTGGAACCAGGGTCCAGTTTCATGGACTGGGGAGGGCAGACAGTTTTTTCCATGGACTGGGGAGGGGAGATGTTTTGGGTTACCCCTGCCACTCACCTCCTGCTGTGTGGCCTGGGACCTAACAGGCCACAGACTAGCACTGGTCCATGGCTGGGGGTTTGGGACCCCCACACTATAGAGTTCAGATAATTCAACTTTACTTTAAATACAAAGTTTATTTCTATTTCAGCTGACTGCCAGAACAAATATACAAGAACCAGAGAGAGAAAGGACATGATTTTTTAGCTATTTTTTCCATAAAGAGGCACACTCTAGCTTCTTGATAGTGAGAAGAATAAAGATGAAATTTAAGAACGTGGCGGGAAATGTAAATGATTGAAACAGTTAACATCCAGCTCGAATTGGCCCATTCTGACTAATCATATAAAATCCACTTGCAACGAAATATTGTTAATGCCTAACTTCTCACACCATAGTTAGCATGAGTGTTTGAAATCGCAATTAACTGACTAATTTAATTTCTAAAATTGCGATGATATTTTCTTTTTGCGTGGTCCAAGTTTAAATCATCGATATACTTGCAATTTGTTTCTCATACTTTTCTTTTTATGAACAAATGTTCTCTGGTTTTGGAAAGGGCTAATGAACTTAGTGCTTTAGATGTTTTATGAGTTTATTTCATAGTGTTTTGAACCCTTGATATTCCATGTCCCATTTTGCTAGGTACATTTTCTCCTTCTCTGTAGATTTACAGACAATCAAAGTATTCACTGCATCTTAATCGCCAATGTGTAAAGGTTCATTGGGTGCCCAGGAAGCCTTTTATTTCTTTTGTATCCTTGCAATTACTTTTTCTCTCCAAATACTATTTTCTAAAATGATAATGTAGCCATGTGTGACTCGATGGGGTCTTAATATCTCAAGAACAGTGGGTCAGCTCACTTTTCAGGGACTCAAGGAAGGGACTGGAGGCAGTTTTTGATCCCCTTTCAGATGATGAGAGGAAGTTTGTAAAACCAAGGCTGTGGGGAGAAGGAATTATCAACCGGGGGATGGGATCTATGTATGTAGCTATGAGAAATGAAAAGAAAGCAGACAAAACTAAAACCATAACCCAGAAGAACCTTCCCATATTGTGTCAGAATTTAGTGCAGAAAAGAAATTACTATATCCACAGAGTCCAATTGAAAATTAACACTGGCAGAAGCTGTCACCACCTGGCATTGAATATCTGTTTAAAAATTAATCTTTCAAATTGATATTTCCAAATAAATGTATAGTTAACAACATGCAGACAAAATTATTTTTCCATGTTACTGTTTTGTTGTTTTTTTTTAATACACACAGACACACACACAGCACTCATACAGTCTTCTTGTGTTCTACATTTTTCTAGCTTTTCAGTTCCCATAAACAAACACTTTGGTGCTCAGTATACAAATCAAACACATTGATCACTTAATACTTGAAGTATTTAATTAGGCATATATGTAGCCAAACACACACACACATACACATATGCACAGGCTAGCAAAGAATTGGCCCTTTTGCTTGATTTTTAGGAATTGTCAGAAAGATACCACTCTAGATAGTAGTGAAAAATGGAATTGAAGCAGAGGTGGTTTATTTTAACTAATCTGTGAAATGTAAATTTTAAACTCCTTTACAATGGACCTTTGGAGAAGCAAGGTGGTGTAACTAATAAGTTATCAGTGGGAATTATGAGAAAATGACCTGTAGCAGTCAAAATTATGAGGAGGC
This sequence comes from Capricornis sumatraensis, assembly GCF_032405125.1. Lineage (NCBI taxonomy): Eukaryota > Metazoa > Chordata > Mammalia > Artiodactyla > Bovidae > Capricornis > Capricornis sumatraensis. The sequence continues at coordinate 119,175,212 of NC_091071.1, read as the reverse complement.
CTCTAATACACCCCTTAGAAATCTTGTAAGTAAATGTCATGTTTGACAAAGCAGTTCACGTTGAAGAAACACCATCTGGGAGGACTATCAGAATCTAGGAGGAGATGTCACACTTGATAAAGCTGGTAATGCCAATGCCCATCAGAAAAGCAGGCTAATATTTCAGAAGCTCAGGGAAAAGAGAGCTGAGGAAAAAAAATAGTAATAAGTTGGAAGAAAACACCTGAGACCATTGCTAATGAAAACAGGCACTGGAGAAGCATAAGAGACCACGCATCCTTTCCATACAAATAAACTATTTTTATCTCTGTTGGGGGGCCATACTTCCTAATGTTTAATATTTACTCCCTGCTTTCAGCTAACATCTTTATTTGCCCTCTGACACTCATTAAACATTGTTTCTATGTACATACTAATGTACAACAGCCTCAGAGATTAGAGAAATAAGTTAACAAGTCTGAAACCTCTGTTGTGGATACACTGTTACCATTCAATTCAATACATATATTTTAAGGGTGTTTTCTCTGGCAGGCTCTATGCTGGGCAACCCAGGCATCCCCCTGTCCTCAGGGAGCTTGCAATCTAGCACAAGCGCACATGGAAAATGATATTTCATGATAACAATGGCACCCCACTCCAGTACTCTTGCTTGGAAAATCCCATGGACAGAGGAGCCTGGAAGGCTGCAGTCCATGGGGTGGCTGAGCGTCGGACACGACTGAGCGACTTCACTTTCACTTTTCACTTTCATGCATTGGAGAAGGAAATGGCAACCCACTCCAGTGTTCTTGCCTGGAGAATCCCAGGGACAGGGGAGCCTGGTGGGCTGCGGTCTATGGGGCCGCACAGAGTCAGACACGACTGCAGTGACTTAGCATAGCATTGCATAGAGCTGTCATTCAGCACAATAAGCATATGTAACCAGAAGTGTCTGTGCAGGAGAGCATGGTGGTCAATATGCTAGCAAAACTTCATCAGAGATGTACTATGAAGTACATAAGTACTTCATCAGGTAGCAGGAATATAGACAGGGCTATGACACATTCTTCAACTTCCATAAAGGTGTTTTAATATCCATCTTTCCCTGAAACTCTAGACAAGCTCCACTAACAATCTTCATCAGTGCATTATGTTCTTGTACTTATTTTCAAAACAAACATGTTAATATTTAGCTGTCTCCACTTAACTACAAATTCCACATTGGTGGTGATAACTGTCTAGTTTACCATTTTATCTGTAGTAATTATGACAAATTCACTTAGTTCAAAATTGATTCACTGACAAATTGTTCTAGAAGACACTTGGTTATTCTGCCCTGTACAAGTCTCCTGACACTCACTCTATAAGCAATGTTCTTTTTTTTTCTAAAAAAAAAAAAAAAAAAAAAGTTGAAAAAGGTAAAACTAAGCCTGTTAAAAAGTTACTGAGATATGTCTCTGTTTCTCTCTTTGGAAAATGAAATTCTTCATGAAACATTATAAATTTCATTAATACATGAAACATGCAACAGTTGCAGAGTTCCTGCTTAAAAAAAAAAAAAAAAAAAAAACTCGCTTCAATATTTGCTCAGTGTTTCCTTAAGCTATGAGGATGAATGAGGGCCTTGTCTCTCAATGTATCACAAATGACTTGTAGTTTTGAGTAGAATTCAACAAACTAACTACTTCTGCCCAAAGATAGGTTATAAAATGAATTGAAATAACCTTTTCCCCTTGAAGCATTTTTTCCAGTATGAAAGAAAAAGCTTCTGCCTTTGTTTCTCTCCACAACTGGAAGTTGAGAACTGCTCAGGCTTTGGGGAAACAAAACAAAAGCCCCCACAAAGCAAAAGGCTAGAACATGTCAAGAGAAGGCTGAATTTAGTGTAAGTATTTTCTGATTGCTCTTGAGTATCATTTTGTAAAGGACAAAGGCCAATAGCTATGCACCTATCCTCCTGCTGAAATCCCTTCTGTCATAAAATTACTCTTGATTTCTTATTTTAAAGGAATCCAAGTTAAATTTGACAAGGATTTTGCCCCAAACTAAACAATTTGAGTAAGTATAAGTTACTCAAATTAGTGAATAAAGAAAACATAATTAAAGCAATAAATATTGTTTTCTAAATACTTTCTATATACCAGACAATATATTGGTCTTGGAAGGCCAGAATTTACCCTCACCAAGCTGCATTCAGTGATGTAAAAAAAAAAAAAAAAAATTAAGTACTGTACTGGGTTGAGAAACATTTGGTATGTCAAAAAAAAAAAAAGTGTAGAATATTGATAATCTCTACAAAATATAGTGAAATACATGGCTAGTGGGACAAATATAATTGCAAAATCCCAGCCTTGAGATACATAGCTGTCTTGAAAATAGTTTTCTGGATTAGGAAGAAATAAAATCATGATCTAACTATTGTGTGATCATGGATGACTTAAAACTAAAAGATGAGCACCTGCTATAATTCAACATTTACAGCATGCTTGGGGCTGGTGCATGGGGATGACCCACAGAGATGTTATGGGGAGGGAGGTGGGAGGGGGGTTCATGTTTGGGAACACATGTAAGAATTAAAGATTTTAAAAGTAAAAAAAAAAAGTAACTACTAAAAAAAATAAAATAAAATAAAATAAAAAGAATTATTTTTATTTTAAAGCAAAATCATTTATGTTCAAATAATCCTGTGTTTGGATGCCAGCAAATCCACTCACTAATTTGGTAAGACAATGATAAATCAAATGTAAATTCCTACTTTACAAATATCTTGCATATGTTTATGCAAGGACCCAGAGATTACCATACTAAGTGAAGTAAGCCAGACTGAGAATGACAAATGCATCATTTATAGGTGGAATCTAAAAGAAAGAAAGAAAGAAATGAATTTATCTACAAACTAGAAACAGATTATTATTTACAAAACAGAAACAAAAATAGGAAAAAAAAACTAATAGTTAATAAAGATGAAAGGGGGAAGGGATGAATTAAGAGGCTGGGATTAAAATATGCCCACTACTAATTTATCCCTTCTCCCCCTTCCCCTTCGGTAACCAAAAATTTGTTGGGGGAGACTGCAATTGGGATTGACATATATACACTATTTAGAGCATGTGTAAAATAGATAACTAACTAGTGAGAACCTATTGTATAGCTCAGGGAACTCTACTCAGTACTCTCTGTGACTAAATGTGAAGGAAATCCAAAAAAGAGGGATATTTGCACAACATAGAGTGCTATACAGTAGAAACTAAATGGCTCAATGATAGAAAATAGACCTTCCAACGCAGGAGACACAGGAGAGGTGAGTTCAGTCCTTGCATCAGGAAGATCCCCTGGAGGAGGAAATGGCAACCCTCTCCAGTATTCTTGCCTGAAAAGAAATAAATTCATAAACAGAGGAGCCTGGTGGGCTACAATCTATGTGGTCACAAAGAGTCAAACATGACTGAGCGAGTGACTGAGCACACACACAGTAGAAACTAACACAACACTGTTAAGCAGTAAATTTTTTTAAGAAACATATGCATACTACTATGTATAAAATAAACAACAAGGTCCTACTGTAGAGAACAGGGAATTACACTCAATATCTTAGGATACCTGTGATAGAAAAGAGTCTGAAAAATTATATATATATATATATATGTGTGTGTGTGTGTGTGTGTGTGTGTGTGCGCGTGTGTGTGTGTATGTATATAAATATACACACTGTTGAAGCCTCACTTGGAGAAATTTGCTAGCGTGTGAGATAAGTGCAATTGTGCAGTAGTTTAAACATTCTTTGGCATTGCCTTTCTTTGGGATTGGAATGAAAACTGATCTTTTCCAGTCCTGTGGCCACTGCTGAGTTTTCCAAATTTGCTGGCACTCAATATGAGTGTAGTGCATTCACAGCATCATCTTTTAGGATTTAATATAGCTCAGCTGGAATTTCATCATCTCCACTAGCTTTATTTGCAGTGATGCTTTATAAGACCCACTTGACTTTGGATTTCAGGATGTCTGGCTCCAGGTGAGTGATCACACCATCGTGGTTATCTGAGGGCATAAAGATCTTTTTGTGTGTAGTCCTTCTGTGTATTCTTGCCACCTCTTCTTAATATCTCCTGCTTCTGTTAGGTCTATACCATTTCTGTCTTTTATTGTGCTCATCTTTGAATGAAATTTTCCCTTGGTAAAGGGAAACTTTCTTGAAAAGATCTCTAGTCTTTCCCATTCTATTGTTTACCTCTATTTCTTTGCATTGATCACTGAGGAAGGCTTTCTTATCTCTCCCTGCTAATCTTTAAACTCTGCATTCAGGTGGGTATTTCTTTCTTTTTGTCCTTTGCCTTTCACTTCACTACTTTTCTCAGGTATTTTTAAAGCCTCCTCATACAACCATTTTGCCTTTTTCTATTTCTTTTTCTTGGGGATGGTCTTGATCACTGCCTCGTGTACAATGTCACAAACCTTCATCCACAGTTCTTCAGCACTCTATCAGATATAATCCCTTGAATCCATTTGTCACTTCCACTATATAATCATAAGGGATTTAATTTAGGTCATACCTGAATAATCTAGTGGTTTTCCCTACTTTCTGCAATTTAAGTCTGCATCTTGCAATAAGGAGTTCATGATCTGAGCCAGTCAGATTCCGTCTTGTTTTTGCTGACTGCATAGAGTTTCTTCACCTTTGGCTGCAAAGAATATAATCAATCTGATTTCAGTATTCATCATCTGGTGATGTCCTTGTGTAGAAAGTTGTATTTTGAAAAGGCAGAGGAACCAGATATCAAATTGCCAACATCTGTTGGATCAAAGAAAAAGCAAGAGAGTTCTAGAAAATATCTACTTCTGCTTTATTGTCTATGCCAAATCTTTAACTGTGTGGATCACAACAAACTGTGGAAAATTCTGAAAGAGAAGGAAATACTAGACCACCTTACCTGCTTCCTGAGAAATCTGTATGAAGGTCAAGCAACAGTTAGAACTGGACATAGAACAACAGACTGGTTTCAAATTGGGAAAGGAGTGTGTCAAGGCTATATATAGTCACCCTGTTTATTTAACTTACATCCAGTGTACATCATGCAAAATAAAAGGCTGGATAAAGCACAATCTGCGATCAAGATTGCCAGGAGAAATATCAATAACCTCAGATATGTAGATGACACTACCTCTATGGCAGAAAGTGAAGAGAAACTGAAGAGCCTCTTGATGAAAGTGAAAGAGGAAAGTGAAAAAAGCTGGCTTAAAACTCAACATTCAAAAAGCAAAGATCATGGCGTCTGGTCCCATCACTAAATGGCAAATAGATGGGGAAACAGTGACAGACTTTATTTTTTGTGGGCTCCAAAATCATTGCAGATGATGACTGCAGCCATGAAATTAAAAGATGCTTGCTCCTTGGAAGAAAAGCTATGACTAACCTATACAACATATTCAAAAGCACAGACATTATTTTGCTGACAAATATCCATCTAGCAAAAGCTGTGATTTTTTTTTCCAGTAGTCATGTATGTATGTGACAGCTGGACCATAAAGAAAGCTGAGCAGCAAAGAATTGATTCTTTTGAATTGTGGTGTTGGAGAAGACTCTTGAGACTCCCTTGGACTTCAAGGAGATCCAACCAGTCCATCCTAAGGGAAATCAGTCCTGAATATTCACTGGAAAGACTGATGCTGAAGCTGAAACTCCAGTACTTTGGCACCTGATGTGAAGTATTGACTCATTGGAAGAGACTCCAATGCTGGGAAAGATTGAAGGCTGTAGGAGAAAGGGACAACAGAGGATGAGATGGTTGGATGGCATCACCGACTCAATGAACATGAATTTGAGCAAGCTGTGGGTATTAGTTATGGACAGAGAAGCCTGGCATGCCAAGACCATGGGGTAGCAGAGTTGGAAATGACTGAGCAAGTGAACTGAACTGAGCTGATATACATATATACACACACACATATAGATTCATACAATTGAATCCCTTTACTGTACAGTAGAAATTAACACAAAATTATAATAAACTGTACATGAAGGCAATGGCACCGCACTCCAGCACTCTTGCCTGGAAAATCCCACGGACGGAGGAGCCTGGTAGGCTACAGTCCATGGGGTCGCTAAGAGTCGGGCATGACTGACCGACTTCACTTTTGCTTTTCACTTTCATGCATTGGAGAAGGAAATGGCAACCCACTCTGATATTCTTGCCAGGAGAATCCCAGAGACAGAGGAGCCTAATAGGCTGCCGTCTGTGGGGTCTCACAGAGCCGGACATGACTGAAGCAACAGCAGCAGCAGCAGCATACATGAAAATCAAAATATATTAAAAAGAACAGTATTTTGTAGACCAGTGGCCTCCAATCTCTGAGTCACGGAGAATTATCAGTTCATATCCCGTTAGGAACCGGTCTGCACAGGAAGATATGAACTGCATGCAGACAATTGAGTGAAGCTTCATCTGTATTTATAATCACTCCCCATCACTTACTTTACCACCTAAGCTCTGCCTCCTGTAAGTGCCTCGATGGCTTTAGATTCTCATAGAAGTGTGGGCCCTACTGTTACCTGGGCATGTGAGAGATCGAGGTTGCACGCTTCTCATGAGAATCTAACACAGAATGATCTAAGGTGGAGCTGATGTGGTGGTGCTAGCACTGGGGAGCAGCTGCAAATACAATTATCATTATCAGAGAGGTTTGACTGCACAGAGATCACAATAAATTAATTGTTTGCAAGCTCATATCAAAACCCTATTAGTGAGTGGCAAGTGACAATTAAGATGCATCTGGTGGCAGGTTTTGAGTTGGAATCTGACACTTATTTTATTCCACACCTAGCCTGCCCTTTATTTTACTTACCACTTCCATCTGTGCCTCTTTCTGTCACTGTGCACTTGTGTCAGTCACAGTTTTGGTAAGGCCACAAGCTAACCCTATCTAAAATGAGTTTAAAAAAAAAATGTTGCTGGAGTTCTTTCAAAAGAGGGGAAAGAGCCAATGATGAAACCCCAGAATACTCTAAGACTGCCAACACAAAGAAAGCTGGATTTCAAAGAAAATACCAGCGTCCTACTTAAGTTTTCTTGCAACACGTAATTCTCATTCTCTAAGCCCTCTTTGTATATATGTGATGACTGGCTATCCAATGAACCCATGAAACCTTGGAAACTGCTTTGCCTCATGGAGACCAAGCACCCTGCAGTAAAAGACAAGCCTTTGGGGTTTTTCAAAAGAAAAAGCATGAACTCGAAAAACAGGAGCAGTTAATGAAGGCCACCACTTCATCAAATTTGTAGGCACTGAGGACATCATTCTTAGTGGCTAATAACGGCTCAAGCTAAGAAGCCCTTTACTGTTTTTGAAAAGTTGATGCTGCCTGCTGCTAAGGATTTTGTCATGAACTTTCAGGAGAGATCGAAATTCCAAAGGTAGCGTATGTTCTTCATTTGACTAGCACCATATCTATACAGATTGATGAAATAACAGAGGATACTGAAGCACAATTGTCTGATAGGATTAATGAGTAACTGTGGTACTCAATCCAGTTTGACAAGTCTACCAATGTTGACAACAAGGCCACCAAGCTTGTCTTTATATCATATATTTTTCAGGAGGATGTGCTTGTTATGTGTACTTCTGTTGCCAACCAACACCAAGGCTTCAGAACTATTCAAGTCTTTGAATGATTACATATCAGGAAAATTGAATTGGCCATTTTGTGTTGGTGTATGCAGGGCCAGCGTGGCTGCTATGACTAGAGAGGTTTCTGGTTTTACTACTCAGGTCAAAAAGGTCAGTTCTGAAGGTGAGTCTACATACTGTGTCATACATAGCGAAATGCTGGCTAGCTGAAAAATGTCACCCGGTCTTAACATTTTGACAGATATGATTAAAATCATCAGCCACATTGAAGTACATGTCCTTAACTTGTCTATTCACACAGCTCTGTAAGGAAATGGACACAGAGCACATATCTTCTCTTATGCACAGAAATAAGATGGATTTCTAAAGGTAGATCATTGGCCAGAGATTTTACTTTACAAGGGCTGCTCCTGAGATTTCTTTTAGAAAAACAGTCACCATTGGACTCTCATTTCAGGGACACAGAATGAGTTGCAAAACTTGCTTATTTATGTGACATGTTCAACATGCTCAATGAACTCAAGCTGTCCCTTCAGTGGAGAATGGCAACTGACAACTGTGTTCAAGTTCACAGGTGAAGTGGCTGCATTCATAGCTGAACTGGAATTATGGGGATGATGAGAGAACATGGGGATTTTTGAAATGCTTCAAACATTAGCAGAGATTTTGAAAGAGACTGAGTCAAGGCTTTCTATCTCTATGGGTGCATAATCACCTATCTCAGCTTTCAAAAGAGTTTAAACATTAATTTCCAAGCACAAAATACCCCAGACCTGGGAAGGACAATCTGCAACACATTTGTGGATAAGCCAAGTGAATCAGCTTTGGCCCTGCTAGAAGAGGATTAACTGCTTGAGATCACAAATGATGGTGGCCTTATTAAAGTCAAAGCAGAATACCCTGAGATTGCCATAGAAAGCACTGAAAAGCCTACTTCTGTTTCTAGCATACGATCTTTGTGAAGCAGGGTTTTCTACTGTGACAACCAAAATGAGATTACAGAGTAGACTGGACCTAAGCAACACACTTTGTGTGTCACTGTCTTCCATCACCCCCAGAAGGGACCATCTAGTTGAAGGAAAACAAACTCAGGGCTCCTGCTGATTCTGCATTTTGATGAATTGTATACTTATTTCATTATTTGTCACAAAGTAGTAATAATAGAAATAAAGTACACAATAACTGTAATGTACTTGAATGTACATTCCATTTGTAATAAATGGAATATAAGGTGCCATTCTTCCCCTCTGGTCCATGGAAAACTTGTCTTCCATGTAATCAGTCCCTGGTGCCAAAAAGGTTGGGGATGTCTGTCATGGATAGTCAATAAAATTCATAATGGACTGTGCTCCATGAGATAGGCTTATAATCCCCTGCTCTTCACTTGTTATTATGACCTCACCACCCATCCCAGATTTTTACTTCCTTCCTGTCTTCACCACTCCTTCCCACCTTGAAGTCTGATACAGTAGAGAGTGGTTAGATAGCAATGATTTTAAGTATTGCTGCCAGGGCAGTGTTTGATGTTTGACCCAGGAAGTAGCCAGAAGAGGGGAGATCTATTTTTGGCTCAGAACTGGGGACACAAGGGACTCGTCCAGTGAAAGAGGTTAAAAGTGCCTCCTGCCCACCACATCTCACAGGGTTTATCGACCCACTTAGAGCTCAGTTCACAAAGAGAACAAAGACACAGACATGTGATGGAAGAGAGAATGAGGAAGAGGATTATTAACATTGACCAAAGAACAGGAAATTCACATTTTGCAGAGCACATGTGCGAAAAACAAGTGTGCAGTAAAAAGTCCGATAGGCTTCATTGTTCAGACACTGCACATGATGAAAACTAAGACCTTGTAGTTACAAATAATAAAGGCTAAGAAAAAATTAAAAAAAAAAAAACATATAAAATGGCCAGAGCATGTAAGCACTGCACCTTTAAAATGCTGAAAGGGTGTGGAAAAGGGAACACTCATGTGCCATGGGTGGGAATGTAAATTGGTGTAGCTACTATGGAGAACAGCATGGTGGTTCCTTTAAACTATAAAACTATCTAAAATAGAACTATCATAAGTAGATGTAATCCCATTACTGGGCATGCACCCTAAGAAAACCATAATTCAAAAAGATGCATGCACCCCAATGTTCATTGCATCACTATTTACAACAGACGGGACATGGAAACAACCTAAACATCCACCAACAGAGGAATGGATAAAGAAGATGTGACATATATATATATATACAGTGAAATATTACACAGCCAAAAAAGGAATGAAGCTGGGTCATTTGTAGAGATGTGGATGGACACTGAGTCTGTAATACAAAGTGAAGTAAGTCAGAAAGAGAAAACCAAATATATATTAATGTATATATGTAGAACCTAGAAAAATGATACAGATGAACCTACTTACAGGGCAGGAATAGAGACACAAACACAGAGGACAGAATGAACATGCGGACCCAGGGTGGGAAGGAGTCGGTGGGATGAATTGGAAGATTAGGAATGACATATGTACACTACCATGTGTGAACCAGATAGTTGGCAGAAGCCTGCTGTTTAGCACAGGAGATCAGCTTGGTTCTCTATGATGACCTAGGTGAGCGGAATCAAGGGTGGGGGGTGGATGGGAAACCTAAAAGGGAAGGGACATATTTATGCATACAGTTGATTCACTTTGTTGTACAGTAGAAACCAACACAACATTTTTAAGTAGCTATACATCATTTTTTAAAAGGTATGTTAATATGTATTTAATTCTACATGGGATTGTTTCACATTAAGCAATGTGACTCTCTAGATCCAGTCTGGTACCAGACTCTCTAGATCCAGTCTGGTACTTCAGACATTTCTCTCCTTTCTAGCAATCATTGTCTCAATTTAAGCAGTGTCTGTTCTTCAGTTTATTTTCTAAGAAGTCTATAAAATTTTAGGGATTAGCCTGATGACCTCTATCAATATAAATCACTCATTTCTCAAAGATAATTATTATCTAATTATTATACAGCTAGCTTTTGGGGAGACTACATTTTTTTTTTCAAGAAAATCTTCAAAATGTGGAGAAACCAAACACTTTAAATGCCATTCCATCATCTTAAAGCTTCCATATTTTCTTCTGAGAAGTTAGTTGTCATTTCATTATTGATATTTAAAACAAGACAGTTTTTTTTTTTTTTTTAATCCAGACTCTTTTAAGATGTTCACTTTCTCAATGGTTTCTTCAGCTTTGCTTTTGTTGTTGTTGTTGTTAGTTGCTAAGTTGTGTCTGAGTCTTTGGGACCCCATAGACTATAGCCCACAAGGCTCCTCTGCTTATGGGATTTCCTTGGCAAGAATATTGAGGTGGGCTGCCATTTCCTTCCCAGGGGATCTTCCTGATGAAGGGATCAAACCTCTGTCTCCTGCTTGGGGGGCGGATTCTTTACCACTGAGCCACTAGGGAAACACTCCAGTCTTTTTTTTTTTTTTTTTTTTAATAATATGCCTATATATGTACTCCTTCTCTGTTTGTTAATCCTACTTTGCTTGGTAGCGAATATCTTTGTATCTTTTATCAGTTTTTGAAAATTCTTAGCTGTTACCTCTTTAAACGTTCCTGCCCTCATTTTTCTTTCTAGCTGCTCTCTTTTTGAGAATTCAGTTACATCCTTTGAACCTTTTTTTCCACCCTCTCACAGAGGCATTTTCCATTTTCTGTCAATATTTCAATCTTGATAATATCCTGTGAATCTATATTTTGCTTATTAATCCTCTATTCCATTGTGTCCACTTTGCTATTGTACACATCTAGTACAGTCTTAAAGTACTGACGTGTTCTATTTATTTATTTATCTTGTTATACCACACAGCTTGTGGGATCTTAGTTTCTCGACCTCTCAGTATTGACAGCATGAAGTCCTAACCACTGGACCACCAGGCAATTTGCTCGATTTCCTCAGTTTAATCCTTGGATTTCCACTTGTTCTCTTTGTATAGATTACAATTGTCTGCTTAAGATGTCAATTATTCCCTGTATTTTCTCATATCAATTGGTGTTATTTTAAAGTTACACAGGATAACTCCACTGTTTAGATCACTTGTGACTGTGTCTGTTGTCTGTTTTCCTTTTGGTAGTGCTATTTGATTATTTTTGATTGGTTAATTGTCTAGTGAAACTGGACTTTTGGACTGAGAAATTGTAGGACTGAAAAAAATTTGGACTGTAAAACCTCCTTAGCTTCTGGCAGATATTTTGAATAAAGTATATATTGTATTAACCTAATTAGGGCTTGAGTTAATAAACAAAATGTATCAGTCTTCCAATGGACTGAGCAATTTCTTTTTCTTCCTGACTTCTGAGATGTGTACTAGGTTTCTTCTTTCTCGGTTGGCCCTAATGTCCAGTTTTCCTTTTTCTAGCACTGTGAGACTACCAAAAGCCCACCAATCTGGTCATTTTAGCCTTCAGCTTGCCCTTGGGTTCTCTATATCTTGCCTTGAGCTGCTTCTGAAACAGTGTGAAAGACGGTTCTTATTTCAACTTAAAAGTATCTTCCATTATTTCTTCATAAAGGCTTGGCTCCTCAAGTTTTGGCACTCTTGATAGTTCTTCCATGACTTCAAATAGATATTTTTTGGTATTTTATCCAACTTTCATAATTGGTCTCAGCAGGTAATGGTTACTCCACAAGCAAATTTACCCAGACTATGTAGTCTGCATACAAATTTTTATACCTAAGTGTATACTGATTTCATGAAAATAATTCACAGGAAATCATTTTGTTTTTGTTTCTAATTTTTCAACTGTCTACATTGCTGCACTTGTTTCTAATAGTATCTTAGTTGATTTGAGATTTGAAGGTTTAGTTTGTAGATAGATGTGGGTGATATCAATTTAGGGCTGTTTCTTTTTGTGTTAACTTCATGGAAAACAAAATGTTCATTCAAAATAAGGCATAGTTTTTTGATACCTGAATTTAAAAAGTCTAAACTCTACTAAAGTTACCAGTTTCCCCAGCTTAATATTTCACCATAAATGCTTGCATATCTACACTTGTTACTTTTAGAATCACTTCTCCTATGATTTGCACTTCATTATTTAAAGTACATTATTTTAGAATTTTTGATGTATGGAATTGGAAATGTGGAAAGATTGAAGATTTAGAATATGAGATTGCTGTAGAAAAGGCTGAGATGCAGAGAGATGCTTGAAACTCAAACTGATTCCTCTAAGATCCCCAAACCCTGGAATATCAAAATAAGAGTAAATCCCAAGATTCCTACATACCTCCTTCCTATTTTCTGATTCATCTTCATGGCAGTGAAGGAATTAGAAGCAAGTTCAGGTTTCGTATGAGTCTGAAATGAGATAGGTACAACATATTTCAAATTACTGCCATGTGGTTTAATTCCATTGGTTAATAGCTTGATGATGTTATGTCAAAACCTAGGTCTCACTTTTATCCATAAAATGTTATTATAAGAGGTAGAATCCAGAAAAATGTGCACAAAAGACACTGGCCACATTCCAAGACATATAAATGGTAATGAGTATACACTTTGGGGTGGAACTTTCCATATTTTAGTAAAAGGGTCTACTGATAAAACAACCATAGCAAGGTGCTATTTTCACTAAACTAGACAGATTTTCTTCATCTTTCCTCCATGAGACCCTTTTACTTGATCTGATTTTTTTTCAAAATAAATTGAAGAATCATATATAAAATCAGTTTCCCATATAGTTCGTCTTTTTAAAAAATTATGTATTTATTTTTTAACTGAAGGATAATTGCTTTACAAAATTTTGTTTTTGTCAAACCTCAATGTATAGGTATACATATGTCTTTTAAAAGAACTCTCTCCCACTCCATATACTAACAGAATAAACATATCAAACAAAAATAAAACTAGTTTTCTTAGTCTTTTCTCCATTAATTCCAGCTTTCAGAATAATGCTAAATACTTTTGGAATAATCACATTCTTGACATGTCCTAAATGTGATGGGAACTTCTTTGGGGCTTTGCTTTCAATTATGAGATGAACTGTTGGTTCAAGAAAAATTATCTTTATTATGCAAAAAACATATCTTTATGGTACCAGTTTTTAGGTTTTACCAGACATAGTTGCTATACATTTTATAGTGCCTGCTTATTCTCTAAATTATGACATATATTTTTTCTACATATAATGAAACAATATAGAAACATAAGAAACAGTTATAGAAACAGATTTCTTAATACTAAATTAACCAAAAGGTCTGTTTTGGCAAAGTAAATTATAAGTTTTACATATTATTTGATTATACATATGTCAATTTATGTAAGATTATTACATCAATATTTATGTATATTCATTTTTTTCAGAAAAATAATTAACATTGAAAAATTAAATATAAAACTTTCCAAGATTTATTCTTTTCAAGAAACATTTTTGTAGCATTAGAATGTGTCAACACTAAAAATCTGAAAGAATTCACCATAGTATAATAAGGAATTGATTTTTAATTTTTTTAACATTTTAAAAACTTAAAGTATATCTTCTTATGTATTTAGGTTTTCTACTTCATATTATCATTTTCTTTACTTATTTTGTAACCCTAACATACTTTAGGTCCTGTTCTATGTAATAAAATTTGTGTATGTCTCTGTAGGTTCAAATTCTATCATGCATTTAGCTTTGGCATCTGATATACTGAAAAAGTGAAAGTGTTAGTCACTCAGTTGTGTTTACCTCTTTGTGACCCATGGACTGGAATGTGCCAGGTTCCTCTGTCCATGGAATTCTCCAGGCAAGAATACTGGAGTGGGTAGCCATTTCCTTCTTCAGGGGATTAATTAGACCCTTTAAGCCTCAGTTACTATATCTTTAAAATGAATAGAAATGATAAAATTATATCATATGGATGTTCAGGGATTAAATAATATAAGGAGTGTAAAGCATTAGGCAATACCTAGTACCTGGTAAGCATTGACAAACTACTACCAAATTATTGTTCCATAAATGGTTTCTCCTGAGCCATCATAATCAATATATATGTGCTTACTCAGTTGCTCAGTTGTGTCCAAGTCTTTGCAATCCTATGGACTGTAGGGCACCAGGCTTCTCTGTCCATGGAATCCTTCAGGAAAGAATACTGGAGTAGGTTGCCATTTCCTACTCTATGGTATCTTCCCCATTCAGGGATCAAACCCACGTTTCTTGTATCTCCTACATTGGCAGGCAGATTCTTTACCACTGCGCCACCTGGGAAGCCCTCTTGACCCTTACTCAAATAAGAAGGCAACTCCCAAACAAATAATCTATATCAACATCTGTTTCTCTGCCTTGGACATTCATTAAATACTGAGGACAATACAATCCATACTGTGAATATGAAAGTGACAAAACATGCTCGAAGGAACAAGAAGCAAAGCATACACACAACTCATGTCCACTCTGTTAATCTTTCCTAGTCCATCTACTTTGCTTTTTTCCATTATCTGCTGATGCCACACTCCTCTCTAATACATGCATTCTCTACTTCTAAAAATAAGGATTCTATTAAGTTTCAGAAGCAAATCACATTTCTCACTGTGCCAGATTTTTCAGTGTCAGACCTCTTTGAATGCCAGGCCAAGTCTGTATCCTTGAAAGTTTGAAGAAAAGAGTTTGAAGGACTTGATCTGAGATTTGATATGATCAAAATTGTGCATTAGGATCTTGTATTTGACAGCAGTAAACAGAGAGAACAGGGAAATGAGGGGAAATAAAGGTTGCCTTACTCATGAACCAACATGATGGTCTAAAAATACAGGAGAGGAAAGAGAAAGGGGAAACCTGTACATGCAGGTCAAGGAAGTATGGACAGAATATTTGTCATGATGTGGGAAAGGAAAAGGAAATTAGAAGAGATAGCTGTATGAATGTGCATCCAAATAATTGAAAAAGTTAGAAGAGTTAGTAATAGGAATCAGAGATATAAGAGAAATGACTTCCTTTGGAGAAATGACTTCCCTGGTGGTTCAGATGGTAAAACATCTGCAGTGTGGGAGACCCTGGTTCGATCCCTGGATCAGGAAGATCCCTTGGAGAAGGAAATGGCAACCCACTCCGGTGTTGTTGCCTGGAGAAGCCCATGGACAGAAAAGCCTGGTAGGCTACAGTCCACGGGGTTGCCAAGAGTCATACACGACTGAGCAACTTCACTTTCACTTTTACTTTCACTATTTTTGGATGGTGAGATTATTTTGTATATACAATGATCTTTAAGTGTTAAAATATCACCTACACAAAAGAATAAGCTGTCAATTTGTTGTTCATAGCTATATTGTCAATGACAGAAATATGGTAAATATCTGTGAACTGGCTGAATGAGTTTGGGAATAACTTAAGAAAGCAAGTATAATTTGAAATGCTATTTGCCTCCCAAAATTCATATAATTATAATCAAAGAAACTTGGCAAACACAACTTGAATTTAGTTAATAAGTAAATGCTCCAAATATGTGTGATTTGATTTTTATTGTGAGTGATTTGAATACATGAAAATGGGACAGTCTATCAGAGAAGAAAATATTAACAAAGTGTTTATAAGAAATGCTAGAAAAATATGTGCAATATTTAAATTAAAATTAGTATTTGTAATACATGAATGCTCTTATAATTCACAAATTTAAATATATAACAACGCAGTAGAAAAATAACAAAATATCTAAATAAACAATTCATGGTAGAAAAAGCACAACCAACCAATAAGTATTTTAAATAGATCATCAACATTACAAGTGATACTGTTTTTGCTTAATATAATAAAACAAGTAATATATTTATAATAGTGTTAAGCAAATTCAAAAAGTAATATAAGTGGTATTTATAAGGAAAGCAATTTCTCATTATCTTTATAATTTAAAGTGTCTTAGCCATTAAACTCCAAAATTCCACTTCTAAAAATCTGTCCTTTCAAATATTGTAAGATAAGCATCTTCTAAGAAAGTTGATTACAGTGTTATGGTTTGTCATAGGATATAAATCAGAAAAGATTTAAAATCTATCAATATAGACATAGTTAAAATTTGGAGTATACCCATATGAGCCAATACAATGAAAATAATAAATAAAAAATGGGTAATACTTGACACCTTGCTACAAATCATCTCGAAGATCCATTACATCAATAACGCAAGTTCTTAAGTGCTATGGGTAATACCATCTCATTTGTGTAAGTACATAAATATGTACATCACGTGTGTCTGATGTGATTATGTGGTTGTGCAGGTGTGTCAAACCTTTGTATGTGCACACCTGCAGAAAAATACCAAGAAAGATATTCAAGGAACTGGGAACAATAGTTGTTTCAAGAAAAAAGGAAGCCAAAGTTTAGAGGAAAAAAGTATGCACTTTAAGCTTATATTTCTATTCTTAAATATTCTTTGTAAAGACTATATATTGCTGTTGGGGAAAAATGAGAGCCTTAGAGCAAACAAATAAAATAGGTAGTTATTGGAAAAGAGATGACTGTAAAAATCTCTGAGATCAGGAGACATAATTTAGTAGAGAGGTAAGATTTTTATTTCTGCTATTACGCTTACTGGTAAATGCATCATAGACTGTTGTAATGAATGTATTTATAAACATTAATGAACAAAATTTCATGTTCCAACAATCTCTGAATAATTTCTTATAATACATAATTCATCAAAATTAAGGGAACTTCAATTATCTCTTTTCTGTCCTATTGGGAGTAATTGTGGCTTCTTTAGATATTTGGTAGTTGCCTTAGAGTCCTCAGTGAATTAAAAATGAGAGGTACATGGACAAGTTAAGGCAACTAACTAAAAATTAGAAGAAAATTTTAGGCTAAGCCACTAACTTATATGGACTCTAGCTTGTTTTACCTATATATTATGAATGAGAGGCTGATTATAATGCATATAGAATATGCAATAGAAAATGCATATATTGCATTTAGAATTGCATATTTAAAAAGTTCTAGAATCTCATCAACTATAACCTTCTGAAATTCTTTATCTCTTAAGTGCAATAGTTCCCTCAAAGTGCAAGCCTAAACTCAACTTCTCCAGTCTCAACAGATCATTGTTTTAGTGTGCATTTCTTCAGGAACAGACTCTGAAAAGGGAGAAAGTCAGATGATTTGAGCATATAACATTGAAACATATACATTACCATATGTAAAGTAGACAAGCAGTGCAAGTTTGAGGTATGACTCAGGTGATCTGTGAAACCTGGAGAGATAGGGTGGGAAGGGTGGTGGGAGGGGATTCAGCATGGAGGGGACGCATGTTTACCTATGGCCGATTCATATAGATGTATGGCAAAAGCTATCAGAATATCGTAAGTAATACACCTGCAATTAAAATAAATAAGCAATTAAAAAATTTAAAAAGGGATTTAATTCCAATAGCTTATTTGGGAAATAATCTCAAGAAATGCCAGTAAAGTTCAGTCTTGAGACACAGAATAGAAGCAAGCCAGGAAGAGTTTGGTTTGCGATCAAGTCAGTCACTATGGTGGGCATTGGAGTTGAGTCCACAGAGAGCTGACTTGAAGCTCTGGTGGTTATACATAAACTCCCTGCTCTTCAATGATCCAGGACTGTGACTGGCATAGTTAATGCTCTGGCATACCTGCCCTCTGCAAAGACCCAGCATGCCCCCCACAGCCAGACAAAATGCCCCAAGGAGCAGACTCAGAATTTCTACTTAGGCAGCCTTCAGCTTGTAGAGTTTTATATGCTCAGGGAAAAAGAGCAAGGCATTGAAGTATCACCTATATTTCATCACTTGCAAGTTCATTCTGTCAGATCACTTATTTTTGTATAGTAGTCAATCACAAATGCTTTACAAAAATGTTCTATGAGTATCAGTGGGACTAGCTATAGTCCTTGATGGTGCATATTGTCCCAAATCTGTACAGCTCTCCTTGGCATCCACAAGTCACTGTCTGATTCCAGAACTCACTATGGATACCAAAATCCAGGGATGCTCAAGTCCTTTACAGCCAGTCCTTTATATTCACAGGTTCTGCTTTTCCATGTTTCACTAATCACTGGTTCAACCAACAGCAGATTGAACCAAAGAATACAAAAGTTGGGCAATAAGATTTTCTTTCTGTCCATCCTCCACCTCTCATTCTGTATTCCTAACATCTTGGACTACTATTTCTGCTGGCAAGGTTTCTGATCCAAGTGGAGTAACTCAGACCTGTGTTCCTGAGTCAAACGATCTAAACCCTGTCTCTATCAAATTCTCTCTCTTCATGGTAAGAGAGATCACATGGTAAGGATTACAGCTTTTACAGTGTAGTAACTCCTTCCTTTGACCACAGGTTCCAAGGCATGAAGATCCCAAGCTGACCGGGCAATGGTCATGGCATTAGGTATTCAAAGGAGAAAGATGTAATTTATTTACCACCAAGTAGCTTGCTGGTCTTTTGAAGAGGCAGAAGCATCCTGAGGGCTCAGCATTCATCTCTGCTGCTAAAAGGTTGATGGCTCAGCCTCAGTAGCAGCCATAATTCTTTTGGTTAACGGGAACTCATACACTTGGACCCACGCATCCTCTCTATTCTGACTAGTACAGCTTTCTTCATAGTCCATTATGAATCACTCGACTTTCTTCTATCAACAAGGTGAGCAGGCTGGAAGATGGTTCATCTCCTCTGGACAAAATATATTGTTCATCTTGTTGATTTGTACCTTGAGAGGTGATCTTTCGTGGACATTGATACAAGTTTCAAAAATCTACAAACTTAATAGCCATTGACCTAAAGAACTTTGTATCTCTGAAATTCCAATGTTGCTGCCTCCATGCTCCTCTCAATAAGCTGAGACATGTGCCTTCTGTGTTTTGCAGACATTAAGCTAAAAGCTTAAATGTGGCCATGCCGGGGACAACAACTCTTGCACTACTTAGCCATTGAGGGTATCCCTTATCTGCCGTCTCACACATGTTTCTGATCTGTCATCTTGAGTGTGGGTATGCGTATACCCTTTCCCCAGTGATCAATGATACTGGCACATAACTGTATTTTCTTTGAGTAAATCTGGTAGAATTTCTATCGGAGAGGTTTGCTGTGGTCTTCAAAAATGCCTCTGGATCTAAGAACTAACTCAGATATGGAAACCCAGCCACATACATGCTTTTCCGTGGTAGTAATATCCGCAGTCTCTTCCTCTGCTCTTGATCTCTTGGTTGTTTCGTAAAGCAGTTTCACCAATAGCTGCTCTTTGAATTTCTAGCAGTGACCTGGTCCCTGTGAATCAATATCTTTTTGGCACTTGACACTGTTTAGGTTCACCTGGTTGCTAACAGTTTAGGGCCAGATTCTCTGTTGTTCTGTAATAGATGAACTTTAACACAGTTATTTGAGGCATTTTATCCATTTATCAATATTCTTCTACTGCAGTTCTGTCACTTCCACTTCATTTTCAATATGCCATTATTCCCTTTAAAGATCTGTTCCAGCAGTGTACTGAGGCTTGCTCAGCTATCCTTGTCAGGACCATAAACCTCGAGTTACAGAAATGTACCCCATATCAATCAAATTTCCATTCTCAATCCTTATCATTTCTCCATCACCAGGGTTCACAAACTCCAAAATAATTCCTGAACTGTTATCCTAGTTCTGCTCATCCTTATTAGATAGTTCCTTCAGTACGTCTGTCAATAATGTCTTTCTTCCTATGTCAGGAGCAGGAAGGCATACTGAGACTGCTGCTGCTACTGCTAAGTCACTTCAGTCGTGTCCGACTCTGTACGACCTCATAGACAGCAGCCCACCAGGCTCCTCCGTCCCTGGGATTCTCCTGGCAAGAACACTGGAGTGGGTTGCCATGTCCTTCTCCAATGCATGAAAGTGAAGAGTGAAAGTGAATTCGCTCAGTCGTGTCCGACTCTTAGCAACCCCATGAACTGCAGCCTACCAGGCTCCTACACCCATGAGATTTTCCAGGCAAGAATACTGGAGTGAGTCACCATTGCCTTCTCCGATACTGAGACTAGACTTCTGCTAATCTTTAGCAAGGAGAAGTAAGGATCACTACCTTCGAAGTGATTCAGAGGAACCTAGGTGCTTCTGGTTCTCAAGCCCAACTACCAGATATGCCCATCCCAGACCTCAAGACTCCATTTCTTCCTATCTGCATCCTGACTTTAGCAAAAGAGACTGTCTTTGTAAGTCTGCAACTATTTCAACCAGTTTTAGGAAATTAAAACCTTTAAATTTAAACTTTCATAGAGACATTAAATTGAAAGTTGACTAACCTGAACCAGTAATTTTCTTCTGCCATAATTTCAATGACATTTAACTATAGTCAACCAAGCCACCTTCTTTTAACTATCATTTACTTCCTATACCTCAGAGTGTTAGGGTTACTGCATAGACCGCTGCATCCATTTCTACCTCTATCTCAACTCAATCAACCATAGACAGAAGTCTTAAACTTCTTAACGTTCTAAAATGTCAGGTGTTATCAACTTTGACCTTACACCAACAATAAGGTCATCATTACCATTCAGATAGTAGGTGATCCAAAGTTAAAAGGAATTCTTAGATTTTCTTCTTAGAAATACTTCTAGTGCCAAAAATCTTGGTTTAGGTTTTCACTGGATGGTAGTGCAATTAGTTTACTTGGAAAGTGATTCCAGGAAATACTAGTTAATGTGTGGGGGTTTGAAACAAGAAAGAGAAGGAAATCAATACAAAGTGGGGGCCTGGAGTAAAGTGAACAAAGGCATATCAAAAGGTAAAGTCAGGGAAATAATAGGGCCAGTTTATATATGGCCTTTTGTGTGCATGTATGTTTTGTGACCTTATGGACTATAGACTGCTAGGGTCCTCAGTCCGTGGGTTTCTGCAGGTGAGAATACTGGAATGGGTCGCCATGCCCTTCTCCAGGGGATCCTTCCCTGATCCAGGGATTGAACCCACATTTCCTGCATTTCAGGCAGATTCTTTACTGACTGAGCCACCAGGGAAGACCACACAGCTTTGTAGGTCATTCTGAAAACTTTGAATGTTGTTTAAGATTGGAAGATATTATAGAATTTTTATCACAGAATTAATTAATTTTACATTTTAATAAGGAAACTTTGGCTGCTTTGGTGTAAATTTGGAAATGTTGGTGTGAACTGTGCATTGAATGAATGAGGACAAAGACAAAAGCAGGAAGTTGAGTCAGGAGGTTTGAACAGGATGTCAGATGAGACAAGATGATGGCTTGGCCATGAGCAATAGCAGGTCCAGTGATGAGAAGTAGTCATAGTCTGGACATATTCGGAAGTAAACTCCAGCGTGATTTGTTAATGGATTTGATGTCAGGTTTGAGAGAATAATTGTACAAGAATTTCTTCAGGGTTTTGGCCAGAACACCTCAACAATTAACTGAGATAGCAAAAAGCAGATGAAGTTGGATTTAGTAATGACACAAGTAAAGATGTTCAGGATGCTGTTGGATGTACAACCACAAAGGTAAGAGGAGTGGTCTGGCATAGAGAACAACAATTTCAGTCAGAATAAAAGTAGAGGATGTGGGGAGCACACAGGTCTATGGTCTGAGCTCTTGACCATCCTAACTTGATGTGCCAAAGAGAAGAGAAAGAAACAGCAGAAGAGAAAGGGAATGAAAAGCCAAGAAAACACATGGAAAATGAGAGTACAGAGCTATATTTTACTGATAAATGGTCAGGAAAGAGTATTTTGCAATAGCATTATAATTTTTTTTTTTTTTTTTGCTGTTGAGTTGTATGAATTGCTTGTGTGTATTGGATATCAGTTCTCTATAAGACATGTAATTTCCAATACTGTCCTTTCTGTACATTGCTAGATTCACTTTTTTATTTTGTTGAGGATTATTCCATCTATGTTCATTAGTAATATGGGGCTCTAATTTTCTTTTCTCATAATGTCTTGCTTTGATTTTGGTGTCAAGGTATTACTGACTTCATAGAATCAGCTAGAAAATGTTCTTTTCTCTCCTATTTTTTGGAAGAATTTGAAAAATATGAGTATAATTCTTTAGAGGTTTCTTCAAATCATTTTTCTTTACATTGGCCACTGATGTATCTGAGCCCGTCCTATTCTTGTGGGAGTTTCATAATTACTTATTCCATCTATTGACTTAGTATAAATCTATTCTTAGTTTTATTTTTTCTTGAGTCATTTTCACTAGTTTGTGCCTTTCTAGGGATTTGTCCATTTCATCTAGATTATTAGATTGTTGGTATGCAATTTTTTATAGTATTACATTTTTTAAAAAAATTAAGAAATTTGTAATGTCAGTAATAAGATCCCCTTTTAATTCTTGATTTTCATAAATCAAGTTTTCTTTCTTTCTGGGGCATTTTAGCTAAACGTGTGTCAATTTTGTTGAACTCTTCAAAGAACCAGCTGTGATTTTGTGATATTTATTTCTGTTCTCTCTTTGTTTTATTTTCACCCTAAACTTAATTTTTTCTGCTTTATTTGGGTTTATTTACTCTTATTTTGCTAGCTTTTTAAGGCAGAGTAGTTCAGTAATTAATTTGAGATTTTTATTTTTAATGTATCCATTTACTGATACAAACAATCAGATAATAACAATTCTTTTTGAACATTGCTTTCAGGAAGAACCAAAGCCATTCTGTCTTCACTAGTGCATGCTAGGTTGCTGGCTTTCAGTGTGACTGTGAGAATATTGGTTTTCAAGGCTACCATGGAGGTGAGGGAAAGGTGATGAGAAAAGGGCAAGTAAAATGCCATAAAGACTTTCATTATTGCTAAGATTCAGCTCTCTTTCTTGAATAAATGTTCCACAATTTTTCAAGCCTTTGACTAATTTACAGACTCCTCTAAAAGGAGTTAATTCTGACAGCTTTTGATAATGTTCTCATTGCTTTTAAGGATAAATGGATTTTTAAAGGTCCTTGGTCCACCATTCCCACTGATAAAGAAAGGTTCACATACTGAGATATGGAGAAGTCATTCTGGCTTTTACATGAGTTAATGTGAATTTTATACCTGTTTATGGCTTATCAAATAAACATTGCACATTTACTTTCATTACTAAAGAAAAGGGTGCATTGGCCAAGGAAAGTCCATGCTAAATGAAGAGTAAATGCTGGGGTCTTGAGTTATGACCAACCTAGATAGTATATTCAAAAGCAGAGACATTACTTTGCCAACTAAGGTCCGTCTAGTCAAGGCTATGATTTTTCCAGTGGTCATGTATGGATGTGAGAGTTGGACTGTGAAGAAGGCTGAGCACCGAAGAATTGATGCTTTTGAACTGTGGTGTTGGAGAAGACTCTTGAGAGTCCATTGGACTGCAAGGAAATCCAACCAGTCCATTCTGAAGATCAGCCCTGGGATTTCTTTGGAAGGAATGATGCTAAAACTGAAACTCCAATACTCTGGCCACCTCATGCGAAGTGTTGACTCATTGGAAAAGACTCTGATTCTGGGAAGGATTGGGGGCAGAAGGAGAAGGGGACAACAGAGGATGAGATGGCTGGATGGCATCACTGACTCGATGGAGGTGAGTCTGGGTGAACTCCGGGAGTTGGTGGTGGACAGGGAGGCCTGGCATGCTGCGATTCATGGGGTCGCAAAGAGTCGGACACGACTGAGTGACTGAACTGAACTGAACTGAACTACTGTTGATCAGACACCCTTCCCAAGTGCCAAAGCCATACTAACTCACTGTGCACATACTGAGCTTCTTCTTTTTTTTAATCTTTAAGGAATGTATCCCTGCCTTGTTTTGATATTCTTTGTTCTGACAAGACAGAAAACTGTATTGACAACCATGCTTCTTCTCCAGGGCAGTTCCTCAGAGTTATCTGAGAAGCTGTCTTCTAGGGTATAGTCCTCAGTTTGGCTCATGTAAAACTCTTTCCTATCCATATTATAGATCGTTTACTGATTATTTTCATCAATACCACTGATCTCATTCAGTGTGTTTTATTATTAACTAAGATTTGAGTACAGGTATTTCTACATGTTAACATTCAAGAGAGAACCTAATGGGAAATCAATGTGATTATTAGTTAACAAGTAATTTGGGAATAATCTACTGAAAATTCTTTGTCATTCTGACTTTCACATGACTTAAACCACAGAAATATGCTTGCAAATAAAGTGTTGTGCAGAAGTTTAATAGATATGAAACATTCATATCAAAACTATCTTTTTTTGAGGCAGACATGGTGACAGACCCTGTGCATTTCTGCTTGCCCCTCTTTCTGGTTGTGGGCACCCTCACGAAACCCTGGGATTTATTGGAAAATAAATGCAGTCTGAGAAATAAAGTAACAGTTGAATAAAGTAGGTCCATGAAATGATGTGATGGGAAGGTGGCTTCCCTAACATCCACAGATGGAGATGTAGGTACTAGAATTTCTAGTCCAAGCCAATGTTTGGAAGCAGTGTACTCTCAAGGTAGAACTACTCATTACTCATCTTTTTATTTGAAGTATATTATAGGAGACAATGTTTCTCATTGTTCAGCCTGCCTGAGTAAACATTATATGACTACAATCATTCTTATATAGATAGTACATTTGTAACTAACACTGAACAAAAGTATCCGTAACAAACTGGATGAAAAACACAAAACATTCCTTTATTTTCAAGGCCACTAAACTGTAAATGAACCACTATTTCAAATTGATCTTGGGAAAATGGCTTTTATTTAGCTTTCCTGTTACTTTGTTTTCCTGTCAGTGTAATAAAGAGTAACTGAAAAAGCAGTGATGTTTAATAGCATCCCAGCACAGAACAATGGAAAACATATTTCCCTGCACACAGAGAGATGAGTGAGATGACTTGCCTCAATGCTAAAGAGAAATAAATTAATTGGTCTTATTGAAGTCTTTGTTTTCTGTTGTTTTTTTCATATCAGAAATGCCAAATGAATCTGACATATATGTCAGTCTCTCTGTTTTGTACGAGATAGCACTTGGCTTTTTAATCTGCAGAAATAAGCTTTGGTGTATTCAGTGATGCCAATCAAAGTTGTTTTTATTTATTTTTAAAACATTCAATGGAAATGTAATCCACAATTCTCTTTCATTTGCCAGATCTTCTAAAGTCTGTATTTCTAAATTGGGTGTTTATATCTTCAAGAAAATAAATAACTCAAAGGGAGTGCATTTTAAACACCACAGTGGTCAGAGAGAACATGAGGGTTCTGCAATGTGCTTCCTCTATGCCCATATGAGATAAAGTCATGTGTAAGCACAAGGCTTTAAAGTAGGAATCAGAGACAAAGGTCCATGGGAGAAATCCATCCTGGTGCCTGATTTTGTAGGGTCCATGAGTTCAAAATAGTTTATACATTTTAATGGTTTGGAAATAAAATAAGCAGCTTATTCGGTGACAGAAGAAAATTATATAAAATTCAAACTTAAGTTTCCATACAAAGTGTTTATTGGAACACAGTAATGCTCATTTTTTGACATATTATCTATAACAGTTCTGCTACAATGTCAAAATCAAGTAGTTGCTAAAGCTACGATATTTACTATCTACCCCTTTGCAGAAAGGGTTTGACAAACTATCCAAAGGTCTCAAATCTAGTAGGACCACAGGCTGTTTTGTCTTCCTTATTCTTTTATATTACCTTATTTTTCATTCACCCATACATCTTATTGCTTTGATTTTTGTCTATACTCTGTTTTATTATATTTGTAATAGATTGCATTTATAAATCATGGAGCAAATAGGACCCTCTAGATGTGTAGGTTTCTGTTCTTATATCATTCACCTTCCCTTCTCCTTGTGCCTACTACAGCACCAGAGAATTCAAAATACACTGTAAAACTAACTTGGCTTGATCCTCCGGGTGTTGCTAGCTACCAATCTTGCTGCTTTTCTTTCTATCTCAAAAGGGTTAAAGATCCATTCCAAGAAATCATCAAACCTGTCAATTCCTTCATCTCTCCATGTTACCAATATATGTTACTGAATCCTTTCTTCCTGGGGAAAGAGTTGTATCATTTGTACTGTGATTAAAGCTAAAATGAAGCATCAGTGAGAATCAGTTCAGTTCAGTTCAGTTCAGTTGCTCAGTCATGTCCGACTCTTTACGAACCTAGGAACTGCAGCACGCCAGGCCTCCCTGTCCATCAACAACTCCCAGAGCCTACCCAAACTCATGTCCATTGAGTTGCTGATGCCATCCAACCATCTCATCCTCTGTTGTCCCCTTCTCCTCCTGCCCTCAATCTTTCCCAACATCAGGGTCTTTTCAAATGAGTCAGCTCTTCCCATCAAGTGGCCAAAGTATTGGAGTTGCAGCTTCAACATCAGTCCTTCCAGTGAATATTCAGGACTGATTTCTTTTAGGATTGACTGGTTAGATCTCCCTGCTATCCAAGGGACTCTTGAGAGTCTTCTCCAACACCACAGTTCAAAACCATCAATTCTTAGGCGCTCAGCTTTCTTTATAGTCCAACTCTCACATTCATACATGAGTAGGGGAAAATCCATAGACTTCCCTGGTGGCTCAGATGGTAAAGCATCTGTCTACAGTGTGGGAGGCCTGGGTTCAATCCCTGGGACGGGAAGATTCCCTGGAGAAGGAAATGGTAACCCACTTCAGTACTCTTGCTTAGAAAATCCCATGGACAGAAGAACCTGGTGTCGATAGGGTCACAAAGAGTTGGACACAACTGAGTGACTTCACTTTCTTTCTTTCTTTGACTAGACAGACTTTGGTGACAAAATAATCTCTGCTTTTCAATATGCTGTCTAGGTTGGTCATAACTTTTCTTCCAAGGAGTAAGCGTCTTTTAATTTCATGGCTGCAATCACCATCTGCAGTGAGCCTGAAAAATGAAGTCAGCCACTGTTTCCCCATCTATTTGCCATGAAGTGATGGGACAGGATGCCATGATCTTAGTTTTCTGATTGTTGAGCTTTAAGCCAACTTTTTCACTCTCCTCTCTCACTTTCATCAAGAGGCTCTTTAGTTCTTTTTCACTTTCTGCCATAAATAACTAATGCCAGAGAGGGTGTGGAGAAAAAGGGAAACTTTTTACACTATTTGTGGGAATGTAAATTGGTACAGCAACTATGAAAAACAATATAAGACTTCTCTCTTTGTATTCAAGTGGCTATAATATGCATTCTCATAATAAGCAGAGGAAACTTTTAAGAACAGTATGGAGATTCCTTAAAAAATCTAAAAATAGAGCTACCATATGATCCTGCAAACACAATCCATAATTCAAAAAGATATATGCACCCTGGTGTTCACGGCAGCAGCATCTAAATAGCCAAGATGTGAAAGCAATCTTAGTGTCTACTTACAGATGAACAGATAAAGATGATGTGGTATACATACCCAATAAAATATTATTCAACCATAAAAAAGGAGGGAATAATACTATATGCAGCAACATGGATGGATCTAGAGAATGACAAATATCATATGATACCACTTACATGTGGAATCTAAATATATATACAGTGTGTTTGTTCCTCAGTCATGTCCAACTCTTTGCAACCCCACAGACTGTAGCCTGTCCATGGGATTTTCCAGGCAAGAATACTGGAGTGGTTCACCATTCATATGTGAGCTTATTTACAGAACAAAAGTATATATATATATATATATATATATATATATATATATATATATATATATATATATATATATATACATAGAAATAGAAAACAAGCGTATGGCTACCAAAGAGGAAATGGGGAGGGATAAATTAGGAATTTGCAATTAACATTTACACACTACTATAGATGAAATATCAGGAGATAGTGAGGACAGGGAAGACTGGCATGCTGCAGTCCATCGGGAGGGTCTGACATGATTTAGTGACTGAACAACAGCAACAATATTAAATAGATAACTAACAAGGACCTGCTGTATAGCACCTGAAACTAAATGACATATAACATTATAAATCAACTAAACTTTGATAAATAAAAGTTAATTAATTAATTAAAATATTCTTTATAAAGAATAGTTAAAGTAAAACTTAAACAGTCACAAATACACGTTTCTTTAACTTATTCTCTTTCTCCTAGGCACAAATGTTCTGAATCCAAGGACTAAGACCTAGAATATAAAATAGAAAGTAATAGGGGGAAAAAATTGTGCTTCTAATAGGGAAAGAATAGTTGGATCTTT
Source organism: Capricornis sumatraensis (assembly GCF_032405125.1). Taxonomy (NCBI): domain Eukaryota; kingdom Metazoa; phylum Chordata; class Mammalia; order Artiodactyla; family Bovidae; genus Capricornis; species Capricornis sumatraensis. The sequence goes on along the minus strand of NC_091071.1, from coordinate 119,146,512 downwards.
TTCTACCTTAAAGCCTTCAGAGATCATAATTCCAATAAGATTTAATGATTTTTCTTTGTTTTTAATCTCCTCATATCAAGCATCTTAAAATTGACATAAAATTGCAGTAACCCATTTCCTTGACATTATAAATGGATTTCCATTTTATATTGACATGGCAAAGTTTCCAAAAAGTGTTTATTATTTTTAACACTCATTTTCTTTTTAAGATATATATAGATTTTCCAATTATGTTTTTCTAGGAGAGGAGTACCTCCAAACATTTTTTAAAGCCTGACTATTGTTTTAATACATTTTCAATTGCAGTCCAGGTTGTATCCTCAAGAACAAAGACCAAAAATCAATTAGAAATGCATCCCTTTGATTATAATCCTGTTTTGCCTTTAAAGAGATGTTAATTTTCCAAATCCCTGCAGATGAATATAGAGCACAGATGTGCACAGCAGTAAGTGAACAATATGTAGGCATGTACCTTATCTTCCAAAGTAGCTATTGAAAATGGCACTCTACTTAATTAGCTCTCAGAAATGATTTAGAAGGACAGGAATTAGAAGGAGAGTCTGAGCCAGACAATATGTTGCTAAGTTTTGAAATAGAAACATCTCTCTAGTAGAGAGTCTTAAAAAAGATTCATATGTGGGAAAGAGAATGATCAAGCTTCACTCAGAGTCGACCTCAACTGTGAATTCATCAGCCTCAGTCTTCTCAAGACTCTACAGTTAGCTTGACAGGGTTTTCCTTTTGAACCTTAGAACCCTATTTTCACAAAGGTGCATTCTGCCAGTTCTTCTGCTTTTGACCTCCACCTGCTTAGTTCCAGTTCTTTCAGTGCCTCTAGTTCTTGTGTATGTGATGTGCTCATTGACCCTAACTTCCAACTCCACTGTCTCCTCTTATTAATCTTGACCTTGACTCTAGAGCCTATCTTCTCAGTTAAACTTCTATACTCGGTTTCCTCGTTTGGGTTTGGACTTCCAAGAAAGTTTCCAGGGACATAAACTTATCTCCTTAGAAATGTCTAAATATATAATGATAACAATAAAGTTAGTGATAATATGCATTCATGAGTCCTTGAAATTGCACCATTTTCTTTAAAACATTTTGGGGGTTTTGTTGTTTGTTTTGTTCTAATACCAGAATTTTCAGTAAGGCTGGTTTGACAGCATAGCTGAACTTGTCTCAAGAGAACAATTTCCTAAAATTTAAGGTTAAAAAAACGAATATTGGAAATTGCTAGAGGAAAAGTCAATGAACTACCATCTCTATCATACCTATAGTTGGTGAAAATATTCTCTTTAGCTATTAATGGGACTTCCCTGGTAGCTCAAACAGTGATGAATCTACCTACAATATGTGAGACCTGATTTCAATCCCTGAGTTGGGAAGATCCCCTGGAGGAGGGCATGGCAACCCACTTCTGTACTACTGCCTGGAGAATCCCCATGGACAGAGGTGCTTGGTGGGCTACTGTCCGTGGGGCTGCAAAGAGTCAGATACAACTGAGCAACTAAGCACATAGCTATTAATGCATCTTGTGCACATAGATACACAAAAACCAATGCTATTTAGATATATGTTTATAAAAAGTAAATTGTATAATCTAAACTCTTAAGACATGTGGTCATCAATTTCTTCAAGACTTATTTAAAACACTGTAGACACTGGTAATTTCACTCTTTAATATGTAGAGAAAAAATAGAGCATTTTTGTCCTCATAAATAATTTAAAAGGATTGAAGGAGGCTTTCAGACATGATGAAATTTTCTCTATTCAGCACATCATTCCTTCATTCCTTCAATGCTAGTCCTGATTCTTGGTTCATCTATAAGTTGCTTCCTAATTATTCTCAGATATACCCTTTCTGGCTTCTACTTTTTGCTTTTCAAATGATCCATAAATTAGTGTTTCAAGGTGACTTATATTTTATAATGAACACAGAGTTATTCCCGCTACCAGGAAGTAGCCATTACTTCCCCTCCTTGCCAAATTTCTCCCTTCTGCCAAAAGATTCTTCTCAACTAGGAAGAAATGTGTTCTCTTCATGAAAGAACACAATGTTGAAGTGATTTCTGCATTCTGAAGTTTCTCTCAGAGGCATTGACTTGACCAGAATTATATTTTCCAGTTTTGAAAAAAAATATATGCCCATGCTCCTCTTAAATCAAATTCCACCCTCTATGCAGCTTAAGACAAACATGAAGTTTTATGCAAAAGATAACCTTTACATTATTCTCAAGCTATCACTAATTATCGAATTACTTTTGAAACTAAGCAGAGATTGAGAGATTTTCTTTTCTCACCACTCAGATTTGCTTGATCTTATTACTCAGTGATACACCTATCAACCTGATATACACACAAACAAACACACATATGAACTCATATTTTTGTGTGTGAGAGAAAAGCAAGGTCTATTTAATACAGCAAAATTTTTGTAATAACAATTTTTTGCAATTAAAAAAAATAAAAATCCTCTATCAAATAACCTCTCTGAACTAATCTGGAAATGTTTGAAGATGTAGTTATATATTTTTATATTTCTTAATTCTTTTTTCTGATTGGCACAAAGTGGGTAGACATTGAGTGTTTTGCTTACAAGCCAGTGATTTGGGAGTCGCTGCATTGGGATTTCACCCAGAAACCCACGGTGGCATTGGCTGCTGCTCAAGAAGAAAAGCCAAAAAGCAGTTTGCTCCCATCTGGGTAAGTAGAACTTAGCCTGTCATTTCTGAAAGTGGAAATGTATTAATTACCAAGAAGAGATCTTCTCTGCAAACTTCTATATAAAAGAAGTGGGAAAAGTTTAAAAGCAAAGCTGCTGCTGCTGCTGCTAAGTCACTTCAGTTGTGTCTAACTCTGTGTGACCCCACCAGGCTCCGCCGTCCCTGGGATTCTCCAGGCAAGAACACTGGAGTGGGTTGCCATTTCCTTCTCCAATGCATGAAAAGTGAAAGTGAAGTCACTGAGTCGTGTCCAACTCTCAGCGACCCCATGGACTGCAGCCCACCAGGCTCCTCCGTCCACGGGATTTTCCAGGCAAGCAGTGATAGTCTATTAATTTGGCAGCCAAAAGTGATGCTGTGCTTTGTCAAAACTATCACAGCTCTCCTTTCTCAGTCTCCTCTAGCCTGGAAGAAGCAGTGCATCAAAGCTAGGCTGCTTTTCTGTTATTTAAAATAGGTTGCAGCTCTTTGTTTTTATAATAAGAAGTGTATTAACTAGAATCAGAGAGTTTTACTCAGTTTCATCCTGAATGTAAATAAAGTTGGTTTCCCTAAGGAAGGAATCTGGTCACAAATAGATGACCTCATAATTATGTTTCCACTTTACTTAATTATTATGAAAGCTAAGTGCAAAGAATTGGATGCTTGTGTCACTCTAAGACGTGTTGAAATCCTAACTCCTAATGTGATGATATTAGGGTTGGGTCTTTGAATTGGGGTTCTTATGAGAGACCCCAAAATGTCCCCTTACTGTGCTTTCTCAGGCTCTCACAAGAACCTGACCGTGCTGGAACCCTGATCTCAGACTTTCAGCCTCCAGAACTGTGAGAAATAAGTTTGTGTTCTTTATAATGTAGCCAGTCTATGGTAATTTGTTGTGGCAGCTGAAACTAAGACATTGTTTATTTTAAATAAAATATTCTGACTTGGCTTAAGAAAGCTGATTGTTCCATTTTTAATCTTTAGCCTAAAAATACAGTGAAGACAACATCCTTCCTTGTATACACAAACTAAGTACATGTGTGTGGTTTCTCTTCACAATATGAGATTCACTTCCATCATCTTGACTTTATCAATTGTGCTTTCCTTCTCAAGATACTCCTTAGCTATAGTAAATCCTCTCTGTATGCTGTTTGTTTCATGAATCAAATCCAAGGCTCTCTGCATATTAGGACCAAGGGGTTAGATATTCTATGCCTAGGCATTCATGAAAATATTATAATGAAATTAAGTAATTGATTTTTAAAATCTTGTTGGAAATATTTCAAGAATAGAGCAATCTGGGGACTTCCTTGGCAGTCCAGTGGCTGAGTTTCCATGCTCCCAGTGTGGGGGGCCCGGTTCATATTCTTATCAGGGAACTAGATCCCACATGAAATAAGAACCCACATCCTGCAACTACAGATCCCTCATGCTGCATGAAGATCCTGAGTGCCACAACTGAGATTTGGCACAGCCAAATATAAATAAATAAATATTTCAAAAGAATAGAACAGCCTGACAACTCCCTGCATCCTCCAATTTCTCCATCCTGTTTGGTAATATATCTGTAATATTGTCCCAATCTGTCAAGATTTGTACTTTTAATTGGTTGGGCGGGTTTGTTTTCCTTCAATAATTTATTCATGCATATATTTAATGCCTCTTAAGCGTTTACTGAGCTTGTGCCAGGCACTGAGGCTACAGTAGTAAACAAGTATAATAGTTATGCTCTCAGATCCCTTGTGTTTGCCAACTCTACTGTGTCCTGTTCCCTTGGTCCACGTTTCCTACCTCTTTCTCCTTTTTTATGGTTGGTTATGCCCTCTTGCCACATTGCTCATCATTGTCTTTATATCTGCATCTTTGTTGTGATGTCGCTCTTCAAAGATTGACTTGAATTCCACCATGGATATCATGGGCCCTTATTGCAAAATGACACAGATAAGCTCAGCTCAACTCTTCCAGGTTCTCCAGGTCCTTCTGGGGCATTCCAAAATGCCCCAGGCTCCACACTGGCATCACAGAGGAGGTTTGTGGAAGAGCTGAGGACCTGGGCTCCTGTTTATGCAAGTGTTCGGCCTAAGGTCTACCAGCAGGCTCTTCTCACATCTGCTGCAGGACTCAGCCCCTGAAGTCTCTGTGAAACAGAAACATTTGCACCTTCGTGATGATGCAGCTAAAGCCCACTTTCCTCTATGGTTGACATTTTCTTGACACCCTCCTTCCTAAATAAAAACCACTTTGCCTCAGACTTTTTTGGGATCACAAGAAATGAAGCTCTACTTCAAGCAATGGCACACCCTTGCCAGTTTTAGGAAATATGTCCTTGGGCAAAATGGTCTTCTTTGTGAAACTCCAGGCTCTCACTGAGGCAATGACCCTATACGTAAGATGAACTTAAGTCCTGCCAGTAAACTCAATGTAATAAGGTAATGGGTGCTGGATATGGAGGCAAAGGTGATGAAATCAAAGTCTCCAAGAATAAATTGCAAGTTTGAAAAAAGGAGAAACTGACAGACTATAAGAGACTTTGGTGACAACAACCAAATTATATTGGTCAACTTTATTTAGGTTCTGATTTTAATCAGTCAAATTAAGCACACTAGTTTCACGAAGAGTGGAAGAGATAGAAAGAAGCTATGAGTAAGATAACTGTGGACATTTGGACACTTACTTGACACTTGATTCTATTAACCAGTTTAAATTTTTTTGCATGTGGTGTGTCAATGGTCTTGTAGGTGTGATTTTTAAAGAAAAATATCCCTTACATTTTTACAACTATGAGCTATTTACATATAAAATTATATATTGCCTGGAATTAGGCTCAAAATAATCCATTGAAGACAGCGGGGGTGGGGGCATAAAGTTAACAGAAATGCTTATATATTATGAATTTTTGAATACAGATAATAAATACACTGGGTTTTATAACATAATGTTATTCTACTCTACTTTTGTTTATGTTTGAAATTCCAAGTTTGGAGAACAAAGATTATACAAGGGGTAATTCAGGCAAATAAACACTTAGCGCAGTATCGAATAATCTGGCCTATGGAAATGGAATTGTGTAGGTACCAGACTCCAAATAACTTAAATTGAAATCTGCTTCAAGCATTGTATAACTGAACAATGCATGATAATGTGTTGAATCACGACCCTGACTGCCGGGAGCCAGCGTGAGGAATCCTGCCCATTGCAAAGGTCATGAGGAAGGAAGCCTGACGTACACAAAGGCATGATCTGGCTTCAGGGGTTCCCCCTGGGTTTTCCTGAACATCTACCCCCCAAAACCAGAGTCTGCCTGCATTATTGTACTATGCTTTCCACTCTTCTAACATAACAGGGGCTATCCCGACCACCTTTCTCTGGAAAGAGTTAACTCAGAGCTCCAGTTAACAGTCTCCTGCATATAAAAAGAATGTCTCGGTTTAAACCCTTTGATGGCTTTCTAACTTACCTGACCGGTCTGCCCGGACTTTTACAACTTGTGATTGTTTACAGCCCCCCAACCGTGAGAGGCATGCAGCTTAAAGCATCTTAAAGATATAGAGCCTTTTCTAAAGAGCTAAGAATTATATTGGTGATGGATTTTCATTGTTGAGTCAATGACTGCTGCAAGACCTCCACATTCTTTATCTTTTAGGCACCTGGGAAGAATATTTACCAATCTAAACGGGATGCAGAAATAGGAATATAGTATTTTTGATGTTAGCAACACTAGACTTTTGAGTTAATTAATTTTCTCTTTGTTATAAATCACTGTACTCCTCTTTCATTGTTATACATTGTTGTGTCCTTGCTATGTAAGAATGTAACTTTTTTTAGTGCTTTCTGAGAGTGGTACCAAACTTTGGAAAGAACAACACTTTTAAGTTTTCTCGTTGACAGACCCTTAACAGAAAAGGGCCATAAAATGTTAATTGGCCTTCTGTCCAGAAGATGATGTAAATCACCTAAGACTTGTGTATACAGCTAGGTATGCAGAGAGAAAGCCTGGTCTTGATAGCAGTCAGGGCTGCTGATGCTGCATAATTTTGTATTATCCATTGATCCCTATGTACAACCAAAAGTATAAAAAGCCTTTCCGGACAATAGAAGGAGTGCCAGTCACTGGAAAGACTGGTTTCCCCCGTGTCGAATCTCTCTCTCTCTTTCTCCCTCTCCCTCCCTCTTCTTTTCAGGCTGAATTCCCATCTGGAGCGCAGAGGCTCACCATGTCTACTTACTTCCCCTGGCTTCTAAGACCCACGCAAGAGGGAGCCCAAGGTGGGGCACCCTCCGCTATTCAAACAGGCGCTGGTGGCCTAACGTAAATGGTGCAAACCTCTTGTCTCAAGGTTTTATTATTTCTCCATGTAAACCAAGTTATTCAGCCTCTTTTCTCCACTAAATTTTCCTAATGTACTATTTCTTCTTAATCTATTTTTATATTTCTAAATAAATAAGTTTTTCCGCTCCACGCCATCCCCACTTTGAATTACCCTGGATCCACCGGGGCTGGACCCCGGCACCTGACCACACATTTTTTTATTTTTGTAGGGTAGAAAAAGTTTCAAATGCTCACTAGAAACAAAGAAACACATTATTCTGTGTGGTGGTTAGTGTGTGTGCTTAGTCATATCCAACCCTTTGGGACCCCATGGACTGTAGCTTGCTAGGCTCCTCTGACTGTGGAATTTGTCCAGGAATGGAGAGGATTGCCATTTACTACTCCAGGGGATTTTCCCAACCCAGAGATCAAACCTCAAGTGGCTCTAGTTATCAAGAATCCACTTACCAATATTACCTTGAGAGTTGTTAAAACGTTCCCTGAGACCTGAAGAAAAGATTGAAGGATATTCAAGACTGAGACAAAGTGGAGTGAGTATAAAGGGGTGAGGAAGGACATAGATACAGTATGTCACCTACAGCAAATGATGAAGAACATGAGGAACAAGGTAGGTAGGGCATGAAGTAGACTCATCCAGGTAAATAATTCCAAAAACCCTGGGCATCCCCAGAGCCTAGAACTTCCTGTTGACTGGGTCAGTTTTCAGCCACCATGCAGTTTGGGCAGATCGCTCTCATTAGACTGCTTCAATAAGATGATGTTCTTCCTTAGGAATACAGAATCAATTTTACATCCCAACTTTTGCATCTGTGAAATCAAATGCCATTCTGGAAATATTGGTTATTGTGTTGCTAATCAGATATAATACTTTAGGTAAAGCCTAGACATTCATTAGAAGGTGGATAGCTTCAACCCACAGTTTTATTGAGGGAGATGGAGAATAAAAAACAATTGATGAGGCACTGTCTTGGGATACAATTTTTGATAGTTTATTGATCTTATTTGTGGTTCATTAAAAGTCACTATTTTCTTTTAGTTCATCCAATCATGCAATTACAAGGCAAGATTTTGGAGGTCATTGAGCAGTTTCTTGACAATAGAAAGTTTGAGCAGGCAGCTGAAACAAAGGGTCCTACTTATAAGAAATATGATATACAGAATCTAAAACTTGTGATAAGAGATAAAAAGAAACTAATATCTCTTGAGTTAGGTGTGAACAATCATGGCACCTCTCTTTTTGAAGGAGTTTGAGGGAGACTAAAAATTATACTATATGCATTCTGCTGAATATACTAACCTAAAATAAATTCCAATATTAAAATTACCTTTGCAATTTTTGCCCATATAAAAGGAAGTACTAACTTTCTGTCCCTCATATCTTCCTCAAGTAAGTAAGTATATATGAGAATAGTGCTGGGAATTTTTTCTGAGAAATGAAAATATGATCAGAAAAGACATCTTTCTCCAGAGCGTAACTTCAGGATGAGTAATACTGACTAAAGATGGAAGAGTTTCAGAATGAAAATGTACAAAGGAAAACACATCAAAAGATGACAGGCCTTTATCTACCATACAGAGAAGAAAACATCTAGATTAATCTTCTTTCCTTAGAAAGCATTTCATTAAATATGTGCATTTAAATGTTGGTCAATCATGAGAAACTTGTTTAGGTCACAAGATAAATTCTGGTGAAGTCATTTCTTTTCCTCTTTTAACTTATTTCAGTTTGGGCACCAGGTTGTCATTTAAATGGGTGAGGAGGGAATAATGGAGTGAAAAAAAATGGCAGCAGGATTAAGGTGTTAAGCAGGTGTTGACTGAGCAGTGACTCAGTGCCTGAAGGAGAGTCACTTGGAGAGAAGGATGCACTCCATCAGCAGGTGCTGGCAGAGCCTAAACCCCTGTCCAAACCCCTACCAGCACCAGCACCAAATGACAGGAGTGGGTTAGCTCTGTATGTTCTTCCACGATAGGATTATAGAGCCTGATTTTAGTGGGTTTGTCATTCTTCTTGCCTTGTTTACAACAGTCCCATTTGATGCCTCTTATGACTTCCCAGATGGCGCTACTGGCACAGAACCCACCTAACAGTGCAAGAGATGTAAGAGACGCAGGTTTGATCCCTGAGTTAAGAAGATCCCCTGGAGAAGGGCATGGCAACCCACTTCAGTGTTCTTGTCTAGAGAATCCCATGGACAGAGGAGCCTGGCGGACTCTAGTCCATACGGTCCCAAAGAGTCAGACATGACTGAAGCTACTTGGCATACACACAGCACATCACGGTATTAAAACTTGCTTTCTCCCCACCCCCCAAATTCAAAATATTCCAGTTTGGTAAAAAACAATTAAACTATCTTAGTTTTCTGAGGTCTTCATTTTTCTTTAGTATTGTGTTTGATATTCTTTACAAATTTTTTAAAAATTGATAGAGGAACATTTAGAAGTTTATAGTTGTATACAAACCACTGCACATAAAATAGACAGGAAACAAGGAGTTACTGTATAGCACAGGGAACTATATTCAATATCATGCAATAACCAGTAATGAGAAAATAATCTGATATGTATGTATATATATATATATATATGTATATGTATATATGTATGCATATAACTGAATCACTTTGTTGTACAACTGAAATTAACACAGTATTGTAAATTGGCGATATGTCAATTAAAAATTTTTAGAGTGGGATATTTTGCAACAAAATCTTTTTAAATATGTTCTGCCAATGTCACTCACAAAATTGTACATAGTTGTTCATAAGACTTTTTTAAAAGTTATGTGTGTGTATGTAAATAAAGTATGTGTGTAAAATATGTGTATCTAAATATATGTGTAAATATTATAAATATATAACATATTGTATCTGTGTGTGTGTGTGTGTGTGTGTGTGCACATGCTGTCTTGTCTGACTGTTTGCAACCCCATGGACTGTAGTCCACCAGGCCTCTCTGTTCATATAATTTTCCAGGAAGAATAATGGAGTGGCTTGCTCTTTCCTCCTCCAGAGGATCTTCCAATCCCAGGGATCGAACCCATGTCTCTTTCATCCCCTGCACTGGCAAGCAAATTTTTTACACTAGCACCATCTAGGAAATCCATATAACATGAAGTGAAGTGAAGAAGTGAAGTTGCTCAGTCATGGCTCCTTGGTCCATGGGATTTTTCAGGCATGAATACTGGAGTGGGTTGCCATTTCCTTCTCCAGGGGATCTTCCCAACCCAGGGATCAAACTCAGGTCTCCCACATTATAGGCAGATGCTTTACTGTCTGAGCTACCAGGGAAGCCTATATGACATATAATGCTGTTATATATCATACTTTGTAATTCTTATGTACAAGTCCATATAAAAACACATGTAAGCAAACATTTCTTCACAGTTATACATAAACACGCACAGCATACACGCATATCATATACCATAAAAATCATGTGTGATTCATTTAAAGTAAACTACTGTACATCCATTATTCAATTTAAAAGGTAAAGGTTATAGGCTTTTTGTTTGTTTTAATTTCTTTATTTGATGGATAACTGCTTTACAATATTGTGTTGCTTTCTACCATACATCAACATGAGTCAGCCATAGGTATATATATGTCCCCTCCCTTTTGAACCTCCCTCTCATCTCCCACCAATCCCACCCCTCTAGGTTGTCACAGAGCCCTGGTTTCAGCTCCCTGAGTCATACAGCAAATTCCCATTGGTTATCTATTTTACATATGGTAATGTATATTTCCTTACTACTCTCTCCTTTCTCCCATCCTCCCCTATCTGCTCAGCGTCCACAAATCTGTTCTCTGTTTCTGCATCTCCATGACAGCCCTGCAAATTGGTTCATCAGTACCATCTTTCCAGATTCCATATAGGTGCTAATATATGATATTTGTTTTTATCTTTCTGACTTACTGCACTGTGTATAATAGGCTCTAGGTTTATCCACCACATTAGAACTTACTCAAATGAGCTCCTCTTATGGCTAAGTAATATTCTATTGTATATATGTACCACAGCTTCTTTATCCATTCATCTGTCAATGGACATCTAGGTTGCTTCCTTGCCCTAGCTATTATAAATAGTGTTGCAATGAACATTGAATGAGGAAATATTTCAAATAAGAGTTAGACTGTAAGTGACATATTTTCTTCAAATACAGTCATGTAGAATCATTTCTATTCAACACAGAGAGAAGAAAGCATTTTCTGGATAAATCAATGATGAAACTGTATATATATTTATAAGATTATAAAAGAATGACAACTCTATCTTTTCTTACTTCCACAATTTTTTTTAAGTGAGAGAAGAGTGGTTAGTGCTATAATAAAATTATCAATACAGGTTCTAGGTAAACATTAAATTTGGAGGAGCTGTAAAAATCTTGAGAATATGCTGCAATTAGTATTTCAGTAATATTTCAAAAGCATTCCCAGCTCCATGTGAATGTGAAGTATGAAATAACAAAATCCATGTGTAATACAGATTCAGATACTTGGCAAATAAATTCCTGATCAGATGATTTATCTGTTCTCTGGTGTGGTAAAAACCACTGGCGCAATGGTTATACTGTCAGTAAGATATATGAATATGTGCATACACACATTTACCTATAAGCATATAAATACATACACATACATTCCATATGAGTGGATTTGTGTGCATTAATACAGATAATTTAACTGCACTGGTACTAAATGCAGAGAATGGCTCTTAAAACTGATGTGCTGTTTTTTCATGATCCTCTATTCAATTGATATAAAAGAACATTTATTTAGTTCAATCTAGTTTAAGACTTTATCCAATCAGTTATCTAAGTAATCCTTTTAAGTCACATCATCTTGTACTTGATGTGACTAAGGTACTTGCTTAGCCTCATAGATTCCGTCCCTTCTCCTGTGTGTACCCAATGTGACTTCTGATTATGTGGAGGAAAGAGGACTCTTGTGACTTTGTAGAATGGAATGACAGGTTTGACTGGTTTGATCTCCTTGCAGTCCAAGGGACTCTCAAAAGTCTTCTCTAGAACTACATTTTTAAAACATTAATTCTTTGGTGCTAAGCTAAAGAGTTTTATGGTCCAACTCTTACATTTATGCATGACTACTGGAAAAAACCATAGATTTGACTCTACAGATCCCTGTTGGCAAAGTGATATCTCTGCAAAGTGATATGCAGTTTAGGTTTGGCATTACTTTCCTTCCAAGGAGAAAGTGTCTTTACTTTCATGGCTCCGATCACCATACACAGTGATTTTGGAGCTTTAGAAAATAAAATCTGTCACCACTTCCATTGTTCCCCCTTATAGTTGATATGGAGGAAGGAGATGGCAACCCACTCCAGTCCTCTTGCCTGGAAAATCCCATGGATAGAGGAGCCTGGTAGGCTACAGTCCATAGGGTTGCAAAGAGTCAGACACAGCTGAGTGACTTCACTTCGCTCACTTCACTCACTTCTTACTTTATCACTGGAGAAGGAAATGGTAACCCACTCCATTATTCTTGCTTGGGGAATCCCATGGACAGAGGAGCTTGGCAGGGCATGGTCCATGGAGTCACAGAGGGTCAGACAAGCTGAAGTGGCTAAGCAGCAGCAACAGCATAGTTGATATGAAGTGACGGATCAGGATGCTATGACCTTAGTTTTTTTGAATGCTGAATTTCAAGACAGCCTTTTCACTCTCTTCTTTAACCATCATCAAAAAGCTCTTGAGTTCCTCTTGACTTTCTGCCATTAAAGTGGCATAATCTGTTCATTTGAGGTTGTTATTTCTCCCTGCAATCTTGATTTGTGCTTGTGATTCATCCAGCCTAGCATTTCACATGATGTACTCTGCATATAAGTTAAATAAGCATGGTAAAAAGATATAACTTTGTTACACTCCTTTCCCAGTTTTGAACCTGTCATGTCTTCCATGTCCAATTCTGTTTTGTTATTATTGTTGTTGTCATTGTTGTTGTTTTACCTACATACAGATTCTGCAGGACTCAGGTAGGTTGTCTGAGTCTTAAATATTTAAAAGGTCTTAAAATATTCCCATCACTTTAAGAATTTTCCAGTTTGTTGTGATCCACATAGTCAAAGTTTTTAGCATAATAAAAGAAGCAGAAATAGGTGTTTTTCTGGAATTCCCTTTCTTTCTCCATGATCCAACAAATGTTGATCTCTGATCCCTCTGCCTCTTTGAAACACAGATTATACATCTGGAAATTCTTGATTCATGTACTTTTGTAACCTAACTTGAAGGATTTTGAGCATCACATTGCTAGCATGTGAAATGTGCACAATCGTGTGGTAATTTGAACATTCTTTGTCATTCTCCAGGATTGGAATGAAGACTGACTTTTTTCAGTCCTGTGACCACTGGTGATTTTTCCAAATATGTTGATATATTTAGTGCAGCAATTAGTATCATCTTTTACAATTTTCAATAACTCGGTGGAAACTTATCACCTCTATTAGCTTTGTTCATAGTAATATGTTCTAAGGCTCACTTGACTTCAAACTCTAGGATGTCCATCTCTAGGTGAATGAATACATCATCATCATTATCCTTGTCATTAAGACCTTTCTTCTATAGTTCTTCTGTGTATTATTGTCATCTCTTCTTAATATCTTCTGTTTATGTTAGTTCCTTACCACTTCTGTCCATTATTGTGCCTATCCTTGCATGATATTTTCCCTTGATATCTCAAATTTTCTTGAAGAGATCTCTAGTCTTTCCCATTCTATTGTTTTCCTCTATTTCTTTGCATTGTTCTCTTAAGAGGGCCTTCTTATGTCTCTTTGTTATTCTTTGGAACTCTGCATTCAGTTTAGCATATCACTTCCTTTCTCCATTGCCTTTCACTTCTCTTCTTTGCCTTGGAAATGAACAGAGATCATTCTGATGTTTTTTAGATTGCATCCAAGTATTGCATTTCAGACTCTTTTGATGACCATGATGGCTACTCCACTTCTTCTAAGGGATTCCTGCCCACAGTAGTAGATATAATGGTCATGTGAGTTAAATTCACCCATTCCAGGCTATTTTAGTCTGCTGATTCCTAGAATGTCTATACAGTCATCAAAAACAACACTGGGAGCTGACTGTGGCTCAGATCATGAACTCCTTATTGCCAAATTCAGACTTAGATTGAAGAAAGTAGGGAAAACCACTAGACCATTCAGGTATTACCTAAATCAAATCCCTTATGATTATACAGTGGAAGTCAGAAATAGATTTAAGGGGCTAGATCTGATACATATAGTGCCTGATGAACTATGGATGGAGGTTCATGACATTGTACAGGAAACAGGGATGAAGAACATCCCCATGGAAAAGAAATGCAAAAAAGCAAAATATCTGTCTTAGGAGGCCTTACAAATAGCTGTGAAAAGAAGAGAGGCAAAAAGCAAAGGAGCAAAGGAAAGATATACGCATCTGAAGTTCCAAAGAATAGCAAGGAGAGATAAGAAAGCCTTCTTCAGCGATCAATGCAAAGAAATAGAGGAAAAGAACAGAATGGGAAAGACTAGAGAACTCTTCAAGAAAATTAGACATACCAAGGGATCATTTCATGTGCAGATAGGCTCAATAAAGGATAGAAATGGTATGGACCTAACAGAAGCAGAAGATATTAAGAAGAGGTGGCAAGAATACACAGAAGAACTGTACAAAAAAGAGCTTCACAACCAAGATAATCACGATGGTGTGGTCACTCACCTAGAGACAGACATCCTGGAATGTGAAGTCAAGTGGGCCTTAGGAAGCATCACTATAAACAAGGCTAGTGGAAGTGATGGAATTCCAGTTGAGCTATTTCAAATCCTGGAAGATGATGCTGTGAAAGTGCTGCACGCAATATGCCAACAAATTTGGAAAACTCAGCAGTGGCCACGGGACTGGAAAAGGTCAGTTTTCATTCCAATTCCAAAGAAAGACAATGCCAAAGAATGCTCAAACTACCACACAATTGCACTCATCTCACATGCTAGTAAAGTAATACTCAAAATTCTCCAAGCCAGGCTTCAGCAATACGTGAACTGTGAACTTCCAGATGTTCAAGCTGGTTTTAGAAAAGGCAGAGGAATCAAAGATCAAATTGCCAGCATCTGCTGGATCATTGAAAAAGCAAGAGAGTTCCAGATAAACATCTATTTCTGCTTTATTGACTATGCCAAAGCCTTTGACTGTGTGGATCACAATAAACTGTTGAAAATTCTGAAAGAGATGGGAATACCAGTCCACCTGACCTGACTTTTGAGAAACCTATATGCAGGTCAGGAAGCAACAGTTAGAACTGGACATGAAACAACAGACTGGTTCCAAATAGGAAAAGGAGTGTGTCAAGGCTGTATATTGTCTTCCTGCTTATTTAACTTATATGCAGAGTACATCATGAGAAACGCTGGTCTTGAAGAAGCACAAGCTGAAATCAAGTTTGCCAGGAGAAATATCAATAACCTCAGATATTCAGATGACACCATCCTTATGGCAGAAAGTGAAGAGTAACTAAAAAGCCTCTTGATGAAAGTGAAAGAGGAGAGAGAAAAAGTTGGCTTAAAGCTCAACATTCAGAAAACTAAGATAATGGCATCTGGTCCCATCACTTCATTGGAAGTAGATGGAGAAACAGTGGAAACTGTGTCAGAGTTTATTTTAAGGGGCTCCAAAGTCGCTGCAGATGGTGATTGCAGCCATGAAATTAAAGACACTTACTCCTTGGAAGGAAAGTTATGACCAACCTAGGTAGCATATTGAAAAGCAGAGACATTACTTTGGCAGCAAAGGTCCGTCTAGTCAAGGCTATGGTTTTTGAGTGGTCATATATGGATGTGAGAGTTGGACTGTGAAGAAAGTTGAGCACTGAGAATTGATGCTTTTGAACTGTGGTGTTGGAGAAGACTCTTGAGAGTCCCTTGGACTGCAAGGAGATCCAATCAGTCCATTCTAAAGGAGATCAGTCCTGGGTGTTCACTGGAAGTAGTGATGCTGAAGCTGAAACTCTAGTACTTTGGCCACCTAATGCGAAGAGCTGACTCATTGGAAAAGGCCCTGATGCTGGAGGGATTGGGGGCAGGAGGAGAAGGGGACGACAGAGGATGCAATGGCTGGATGGCCTCACTGACTCGATGCACGTGAGTTTCGGTGAACTCTGGGAGTTGGTGACCGACAGGCAGGCCTAGCGTGCTGCAAACCATAACGTCGCGAAGAGTCAGACACGACTGAGCGACTGAACTGAACTGAACTGACTTATAAACTAGTTCTAAAAAGATTATTTTTTTAACCTTAAGATTTTTGTTCTCTTTCTTCTCAGATACATGTACTCATAGTAAGCTAACAGATTTTTTATGCACCTCATTTCAATTATTTGCACTGTAAGATTCTAATACAATTGAAAGAACATTAAATTTTACTTTGCACTTATTGCTCTGGTAACCTTTGGAAATTAATTCAGCCTTGGTTAATTGGCCTTGGTCTGTTAACTTGTAAAATGGGCATAATGCCTGCCTCACGACATAACTGTGACTTTCAAATATGCAATAGACTTAGCACATGACAGTGCACTTTATTTCATTTTCTTATTTATATTGAAACCTAATAAATATTTACTTTGATATATGCCTTATAGATTACCTTTTAATAAAATTAAGCTCTAAAGTAGGAAGAAGAATCTTCCTATCATATCAGCAATTTATGTGTTCTTTTTCATTTTTTCTATATACATTCAGTTTTAGATATGATCAGAGTACAGATAGTTTATATTTTCCATTTTTAACATTAATTGATAACTGTTTATGCATTGCTGTATAACCTTTATAATATCAACTAAATGGCTTCATAAGTTGAAGGATCATTATTATTTCCCTGATATTGAACTTCTGGTGTTTTTCAGTAACTAGGATATGTCCAACTCTTTGTGACATCATGGACTGCAGTGATGCAGGCTTCCCTATGTTATTTTTAAATTTTGTCTTGTTTTGTAATAACCAAAAGAGTCTGTTTTGAGAGTATATTACACAAAAACACACACATGCATACCCACATATACGTGAAAGCTTTTCTCTTCTAAATACTTACACAAGCACCCTGCACTGAAGGATTTATGAAGTGGTGCATCTCTGCACAGAAAACTATGACATGTTTGTCCTGTATGTAAGTATCTCTAAAGCCCCCAGATACTCTGAGATTTTCATGCTCATCTATGATGCTAACTGTAGTTTCAGCAATAGGAGCAACATCTGATTTGGAATTTTACCACTGCCTAAACACAGGTTAATCACTGGATCTTCCTTTGCCTTAAGAGGAATTGTCAAAACCCCTGTGAAACGTATCCAGTCCACCATTGTACAAAGGCTGGAGGTTGAGTGGGAAGGAAATAACTGACAGCACTATACTGAATAGCAGCCCTTTATTCTGCAGACCAACAGACTTCAACTCTAAGAAGAAACTGATGAAGTTGTTAAAAAGACACATGATGCCATATGCCACCTCACTAGCTGAGCACCAGTTCACAATACCCTTCCCTAAGTGCAAGCACACTGGGGTTCACCTGCAAGGCCTCAGACATCTGTGCATCAGCAGGAAGAGACTGAGAATGTCCAAATGGCCAGCCAGGCATCTGGGCCTTGTCTGCAGCTGACACACTTAGCATTCCTAGTTAAGCAAGTGTCTTTTGGGTTAAAAATAATTAATCTCCTTCTCAGCATGAGGATTAGGATGGTTGCATGTGCTTTTTAGCAAGAACATAAAAAGGACAAGATAATGCAGTAAAGAGTAGATGTAATCAGTTATAATGGCCATGGAAATAAAAAGAAGGCTTTATTGAACAGAGATTAGAGACTATGTAGAAAGATATAATAACATCCCATTCATATAGCATTTTACCTAAAAAAATAAATAAATAAAATAAAATGGTGTAAAAGCACCTAGAGAGGTTCCAAAAATAGTTTCCATCAGCAATGGAAAACAAACTCCCTAAGAAAAACTATCTGACTTTTATAACTATAAAGTAAAACTGTTTTAATTTTAATTAGTTTTAATTTTTATGTACTTATAAACTTTTAAAGTTAAGAACTGTGCCCTTCATCCCAAACAAACTATCCAACAGAATTTTTTGAGGTGGAAGTAATTGGGAAATAACCTATTTCCAACTCCAAATACATTTTTAGAGCTAAAAGGCACCTGAAGTCCAGAAATTTATAATCGGTTAGATCACTTAAATAGACTAGAGCTGAGAATACAAATATCTTGAATCTCAGTCATATACATTCTTTTTTTTAGAAAAGTTGTACAAAATTTACTTTTTAAAATAAAATATTGTTCAGTCTCTAAATTGTGTTCAACTCTTTGCAACCCCATGGACTGTAGCATGCCAGGCTTCTCTGTCCTCTACTATCTCCTGAAGTTTGCTCAAATTCATGTCCTAAAGATGGTCTAACTGGGAAAAGTTTTCTGTCACTTTTCACAATGACCTCACTTTTTTAAATTACAGTTTTCACTTTTTACCTTCATGTAGTGTTTGTCCCCATCTGCACATGGGCTGAGAAAGACTGGTATTATTTCTTCTCTAAATGTTTGATAGGATCATTATTAGCATTGGGTCTTAGACTTTTATCTATCAGAAAGTTTTTGATTACTAATTCAATTGTAATTGATCTGTTCAAATTTTCTCTCTCTTCAGTGATTTAGTTTTGGTAGCTTGTATGTTTTTAGGAATTCACCCACTTCTTCTAGGTTATAAGGTTTGTTGGTGTATAATTGTTTATAATAGTCTTTTATTATCCTTTGTAATTCAGTGATATCATTTGTAGTATTTCTTCTTTCATTTCTGATTTTATTTGAGTCTTCCCTCTTCTTTTCTGAGTCAAGCTAAAGTTTTTTAAATTTGTTCATCTTTAAAAATTAGCCTTTAGTTTTATTAATAGTTTCTATTGTTTTGCTGATCTCTATTTAATTATTTCTTCTTTGATCTCTGCCAGTTCCTTCTCTGTGCTAACGTTGGGCTTAATTTATTTTCTTTTTCCAGTTTATTGAAGTTCTTCATTTGAAATCTTTCTTTTTCTTAATGTTGGTGTTTATTCTAATGAATTTCAGTTTCAGAACTCTTTGTGAATCATCCCATAGGTTTTGATATGCTGTGTTTCCATTTTACTTTGGTTCAATATATCTCTTATTTTCCTTTTGATTTCTTCTTGACTCATTGGCTGGTCAGAAATGTGTTGTTTATTTTCACTCATTTGTGAATTTTCCAGTTTCCTCTTGTTGCTGATTTTGAGTTTCATATTATTGTGGCAAGAGAAGATACTCTATATGTTTCCAGTGTTCTTAAATTTGCTAAGACTTGTATTGTGACCTATCATATGATCTATCATGGAGCTTAGTCTGTGTATGCTCGAGGGAAAAAAAAAAACCTGTGTATTCTGATCCTCTTGGATGGAAGTGTTCTGTATGTCTGTTAGGTTCATTTGGTATAAAGTATGGTTTAAATCTAATGTTTCCTTGCTGATTTTCTGTCTGATTGATCTATCCATTATTGAAAGTGTAATATTGAACTCCCCAGCTAGTATTGTAGTTTATTTCTCCTTTCAGATATATTAGTATTTATTTAACATATTTAGGTACTCCAGTGTTGAGTACATATATATTTACATTTGTTATATTTTCTTAATGAATTGACCACCTTATCATTATATAATAACATTTTTTGTCTTTTACTGTTTTTGACTTAAAGTCTATTTTGTCTAATATAGATATACCCATTCCTACTCTCTTTTGGTTTCTCCTCTCATGAATTTTTTTTAATCCCTTCACTTTGAGCATATTTGTATTTTTAAAGCTGAAATAAGTCTCTTGGTGTCAACACATAGTACACAGTCTTGTTTTTTTTTATTCATTCAATCACTCCATGTCTCTTAATTGGAAAATGCAATGCATTTACATCTAGAGTAATTATCAGTAGGTAAAGACTTACTAATACTGTCTTACTAACTACTTTCTGGGGATTTTTATTTCCACTATTCCTTTCTTTCTCTCTTGCTGCTTTCATTTGTGAATTGATTATTTTTTTCCTTAGTAGGTGTTTTGATTTTCTTCTATTTATCTTTTATGGATTACTATAGGCTTTTACTTTGTGGTTACAATGAGGCTTACCTAAAAGTTATTAAATTTATAACAGTCTATTTTATACTAATTAACTTAATTTACATCCAAAAACTTCACTATTTTATTCCTCTCTTTTGTTTTTGATGTCATGATTTACATCTCTTTATGCTGTATCTCAATTAACAATTATTACAAATATAGCTATTTTATACTTTTGTTTTTTAACCTTTATATAGTGAAATAGTTAATACAGCACCATATTGAGGTATTAGAGTATTCTGACACTTACTATAGGCTTACACTTGCAAGTGTTGTATATTTTTCTATGATGTCATTGTTGTTAATTAGTCGAGAGTTTACACAAGCTATACTATAGATTAAGTTAAGGCTAGTATCAACATTTTCTAACAAATCCTTGACTCAAAAGTTTGGGAGATATCTTGGCAGGTAGAACTGGTCATTGTTATAGAAAGAGTCAATTTTCTGATCATGTGGACAAAGTCTAAGCCAGTTAATTTCATATAGGTCTTAGTTTCTAAATATATACATGAATGGTGTCAGGAAAAAAATTTGGTGTCCAAATTTGATTCTTTGGTGTCCAAAGAATCAGAATAGATGTTGGTATAAAATAGGGTCTCCTCCTCCTGCTGGGTCAAAGAAGGTTGTGTTTAGGTTTCGGTCTGTTAGTAATATTGTAATGCCAGCTGCTAATACAGGAAGTGAGAGGATATAAGATGCTAGACACATACTGAGAATGAAATAAATGTTTCTTTAATTTAATTGGATTTTAGCCAAAGGCAGATATCATGTTCAACAACAGGAAAACAAAACAGCTACATTGCTTGGAGCATGTGAAAAGTTGACCTGGCAACTCTCACCTATTTAGTGGCCACATTGATCCTACATCATGTTGATTTTGTGCCAAGTTAATTTCTCACTTTTTTTCATATTGTATTGTCAGCACAGTTGTACATCTTTCTTCTTCTTACCTAAAAATATCAGAGTAGTTATCCCCATAGCTAAAATACATAAAACCTATGAATCAATTGAAACTGTTCCATTTTGACAATTGTAAGAAACGTTAATAAATTAGAAAATCCCTTTTCAATATAGCTTCAGTTCAGTTCAGTTCATTTCACTCGCTCAGTCATGTCCAACTCTTTGCAACCCCATGAACTTCAGCACACCAGGCCTCTCTGCCCATCACCAACTCCCAGAGTTTACCCAAACTCATGTCCATTGAGTCAGTGATGCCATCCCACCATCTCATCCTCTGTCGTCCCCTTCTTCTCCTGCCCTCAGTCTTTCCCTTCTTCTCCTGCCCTCAGTCTTTCCCTTCTCCTCCTGCCCTCAGTCTTTCCCAGTGTCAGGGTCTTTTCCAATGAGTCAGCTCTTCGCATGAGGTGGCCAAAGTATTGGAGCTTTAGCTTCCAAATCAGTCCTTCCAATGAACACCCAGGACTGATCTCCTTTAGGATGGACTGGTTGGATCTCCCTGGCATCCGAGGGACTCACATCAATTATTTGGCGCTCAGCTTTCTTCACAGTCCAATTCTCACATCTATGCATGACTACTGGAAAAACCATAGCCTTAACTAGATGGACCTTTGTTGACAAAGTAATGTCTCTGCTTTTTAATCTGCTGTCTAGGTTGGTCATAACTTTCCATCCAAGGAGTAAGCGTCTTTTAATTTCATGGCTGCAGTTACCATCTGCAGCGATTTTGGAGCCCCAAAAAGTAAAATTCAGCCAGCCACTGTTTCCACTGTTTCCCCATCTATTTCCCATGAAGTGATGGGACCAGATGCCATGACCTTCGTTTTCTGAATGTTGAGCTTTAAGCCAACTTTTTCACTCTCCTGTTTCACTTTCATCAAGAGGCTCTTCAGTTCTTCACTTTGAGGTTGTTTTATTTTATATTATTGCATAATAAAAGTATGAAATGATGATGAAGTTTGATATTTAGGCTATGAGAGTAGAAAATGCTTCTAGACTAGATTAAAGAGGTGATAACAGAGATTATAAGATTTAGTTGAGAAGGAAGATTTGAGGATCAACAACTCTTAGCAATCCTAAAAACATCTAGCCTTTCCCCTAATCAAGTCCATTTTCATGTGATTTTAGAACTGCAAGCAGAAAGTTGTATGATCTTTGGAAAATTATGACTTTTCTGGGCATGAATTTCAACTACTTTCAAAGAAACACAAACCTCAAGATTATTGTGAGAATGTAATAAGATACCCTTCTTATCAGCCAAAATACAATAGAAAATAAGAATAATAATACAACTAAAGTTGCTGGTAAATATTCATAACTCCAAGCCCTCTCAGTGTTTACCTCCATCCTCTGGTCAAGTACACTTTTCCCTGGGGACTCTTCCAACCTAATCACTGTGCATAACCAAGAATTGTTCAACATTGTGATTATTACATCTTTACAACAATGCAATATACATAGTATATACCCAGTGAATGATTGTTCGCTGGTTAGTAATCCACATGGAAGTACTTTCAATAGTTAAACATGACATAATTACTAAACATTATTCCATATTTTCAAATATGTAATCATTTTGAAATTGTTTTCCTTTAAAAATGTATTCTAATTAAGGTGATTTTTCTCTCTTTGCAAATATATATGAGGCATTAGTGAAAAAACATAAGAACACTAACTAAAATACAGAATTTCAGCCATTTGCTAGATTTGGAGAGTGCCATGGATCTGCTAAAATAGCTTTTAAAAATCCAGGTGTCACTGCTGGGGAAACAGTATCCACTTCTGTTCGTTTAATTCTTACATTACTAATTAGCTTTAGCCCACAGAGAACTAAAATTATTCACTGAGAAAGTATGTCTTGACTTTCAGTTATATTTAAATTTCACACTTTTTGCTACTACTTTTGTTGGTACATCCTTTCTTCCTGTGCATTCTTCCTCTCTGCTTGCCTTCCCTCTACTCAACATTCATGTATAGAGTTAGTCAAATGTCCCTGCCTCTATTTGGATCTCAGCAGTCACCTCAAATTTTCCAAATCCAGATCCCTATCCGTGTCCCGAATTATCCCCTGCCTTAGTAAACAACAGGGGCTTCCCTGGTGGCTCAGACAATAAAGTATTTGCCTTCAATGTGGGAGATCAGGGTTTGATCCCTGGGTCAGGAAGATCCTCTGGAGAAGGAAATGGCAACCCGCTCCAGTACTCTTGCCTGGAAAATTCCATGGATGGATGAGCCTGGTATGCTACAGTCCATGGGGTCTCAAAAAGTCAGATACAACTGAGTGACTTCACTTTCTTCTTTTAGTAAACAACTGTATTTTCATTCCCAGTTTTCAGAAACAGTGTTAAATAAATTAAAATGGAGATAGTCTTGTTCAGGCTTCCGAAGTAGGGGAGCAGGCCTCCGACTGACTTCTGACTTTGCTTAAGCCCTGCCTGGACTACATGCCTGCCTGCAAGTACACCAGTTGTTACCAGCAAATCAAGTAGCACCTTAGATAGGAAAGGTAGTGGGTCTTGGAATTTTTTAAGCTCCACAGGGCTTGGCCAGCCCCCAGGGTCTAAGAAATCTTATGGCTAACAAGGTGAAACAAATAGCACTGTAAAAATTAAAGAAAACCAGAACAGAGTTTTGCTTGCAAATTGATGATGATATCAGTTTGTAGCCTGAAATTATAAGCAGGAGTCACCAAAGCTGCAGTGTGAAGTCTCACCCACTGGGTGGATGCACGGTCTGGGACTCTTTCCCAGCTGTGACTCCAGATTGCAGTAATTCAAGAATTCCTAGAGCTGTTCAAGTCTGGACGTACACATCACCAAATTGGGGTATATGCTGTTACAGGTGGCACTAGTGGTAAAGAACTGGTCTGCTAATGCAGGAGACATAAGAGATGACAGTTCAATCCCTGGATCAGGAAGATCCCCTGGAGGAAAGCATGGCAACCCACTCTAGTATTCTTGCCTGGAGAATCCCATAGACAGCAGAACCTTGTGGGCTGTAGTCCATGGGATCACAAAGAGTCAGACATGAGTGAAGCAACTTAGCATGCATGCACACACACTGTTACTTCTTTCTGTTGCTTTTATTTCTTTTCTTTTAATGACTGCATCTTGAAATCAAATAATCTACAAAAATTGAAATTGTATATATGTGTATAATGAATAGTTTCTTTGGTTAACAAATTCTTTGAACCTAAAATGAAAGTAAAACTTTCAGCAAAACAAACAGTAAGTCTCTTGAAGAATCCTTGCTTTCTCTTTCCTTCCCAATCAATAGAACACATCTAAACATTTGACTCTGCAAAGTATTCTCAAAATTGAAAACTTCTTTTGCCATGATCTCTTGTCTGGATTATTGCAAGAAGATCTTTAGTGAGCTCCCAGACACTGCCCTCATGCTCCAGCATCTACTCTCAAAATATCAGCCTTTGAATATTTCAGTGACTTCACCCCTTTCCTCTTCTCACAGTCCTCACTTGATGTCCCTTCTCACTGAGAGGAGGGATCAAATCCTTTACCATTGTCTATGAGACTCTCTCTGCTGTCTCTCACTAGCTTTCTTCCCTTTTGTAATGTCTCCTTGTTCTTCCTAAAACTAGTTAAGCACGTCCTTAGTACTTGTTATTGTTTTCTGTATTGGATGTTCTTCTCCAAAACAGAGTCATTTCTCTGGTATCCACTTAAATGTCAAAGTTAAGGTCTTTATTTTCTTCCTATATAAAACAGCAATCTTCACATCGAACATGGATCACCTTCCCCAGAATTTATCTTTTCTGCAATATTTATCACCATCTGAAATATTATATAGTGAAGTTGCTCAGTTGTGTCTGACTCTTTGTAACACCATGGGCTGTAGCCTACCAGGCTCCTCCCTCCATGGGATTCTCCAGGCAAGAGTACTGGAGTAGGTTGCCATTTTCCTTTTCTAAGGACTGATAATTAAAAAAAAAATAAAATTATCTGCTCTAATAGAAGCCCAAGGAAGTCCAGCTATATATTGTTAAATGCCTGAGTCAAGTGTCTATAACATATTAGGCACATTCCTTGATACTATTGATACAGATATTTTAGAAAATGACTGACTCTCTCAGAATTCTCATAGATTTCACTCCCTAGGCCTGGACTTAGGACAGAAGAATATATCCTACTATACACTGAGTTAGCTTTCTCAAAGTACATTTACCTTCATGTATATTCTCTCAAGTAAGTAGGACTGAGATTAGATACTCACTAAAAGTGAGTAAGAATCTTGGATAATTCTGAAGTGTGAAAATGGGAAAATGACTAAATTCATCCTTTCTTACAAACATGTTCATAAATTTGATTAATTCTAAATATGCTCAATAATAGCCATTAATTAGAAAAACAATTAATAAGATTGGAATAAATGAAAACTGCATGTTTATTTACAAAGAAAGTTAAAAGGGAAAAAGAAATATGAATGCTTAATCCTGGCTCTGAATGTGCTTTTTCACAAAGTTTTAATCTATAGTCACTGACACTGATTGTAGGGAATTTCAACTCAAAATACTAGGAGAAGGTTTGCAGGGTTAATAGGTTGCTCAAAATACTAGGAGAAGGTTTGCAGGGTTAATAGGTTGTATAGAACCAGAAAGAACTGGACCCAGTTGCACATGTAGAAGTCACACCTAAAACACTTTAATTTGTCATCCAATGTTTGAGTTTGTATTAGTAGTTCAATCAAGAAATATGTCTTAAAACCGACCTGTGATGACAAACCATTATTTTTATTTTTCATTATTTTTTAATCTTTCTTTTTCTAAAAAAAATATTAGAGTACAGTTGATTTACAACATTAAGTTTCAAGTGTATAGCAAATTGAATCATACATATATATATAATCTCCAATTTTTTAGATTCTTTTCCCATATAGGCCATTTCTGAGTACTGAGTAGAGTTCCCTATGCTATACAGTTAGTTTTTATTAGTTATCTATTTTATATATAATACTGTGTATACATCAATCTAATCTCCCAATTTTCATTTTTTTCTAAGCATTTTCACCAAATAGGCAATGTCTGAAATAAGCTTATGCAACATAAATATTAATCTGGAAGATAAATTCTCTTTGTCATTATTCCTAAGTGAAGATTTATAAAATTGCCATTTTACATTGCCAGTGAATTCTACAAATCAAAATAAAATTACTTGAGATGCAAATGTTATTCAGTATTCCTGATTAAGTCAACCAGATTAATTTTTCACTTATTTGCAATTTATAGCAAAATCTGTATTCATTTTGGCCCCTCAGTCTACTTGGTACAGTTGCTAAACATTCCTATCAATATTTCAGACAAGATGGAGCATCTGATTAATCCAAATACCTAAACATAATTTGCCTGATCTTAGCTAATGCATCTTGCATTGACAAAATCAAAAGTACTTAAGAAATAAGCACACAAAATGTTACTCACCATCTTGTAAATGTCAACCTTATCAGAAGGCAATATTATGTGTGAAATGCTTGGTTGATTTAAATTTCCCAGCATAATTGAGAATATGGTTTAATAAATCCTACATATTAAAAATAATCTGGTTATAACAGGACAAGAAAAATTAGACTCATTTGATAACATTTTCATTTAAATACTTACTACTGTGCTTGTACTCAATGATTATATCAAGTAAATCCTCCAAATTGTCAGTAAAAATGTAATTGCCTGAGAAATAATATAATACTGCACAACAAATATATGAAGTCTACATAATAATTCCAGAACAAGTCAATGACAAAAAGTGGATAGCGTTTTGTTCTTGATGTTTTAGTTATCATTTGAGACTGTTTAAGGACTTCGCTGGTGGCTCAGACGGTAAAGTGTCTGTCTACAATGCAGGAGACCCGGGTTCAATCCCTGGGTTGGGAAGATCCCCTGGAGAAGGAAATGGCAATACACTCCAGGACTATTGCCTGGAAAATCCCATGGACAGAGGAGCCTGGTAGGCTACAGCCCATGGGTTCGCAAAGAGTCGGACACGACTGAGCGACTTCACTTCACTTCATGTTGCAGCTATGTAAACTGATGGCTTAGTATAAAAAATGCAGTGTTGGAGAACTCAAACCTTTCTTTCACTTAAAAGCACAGAATAAAATTATAAAACCAAATTCTTTGTTGTGAATTAATTAAAGAAAAGAAAATCTCCCTAGGAAAACAGATTCAATACAATTCTCTGTATTTTCTCCAATTCTAAACTATGTATCTGTTCCTTGATCATTGCTTCTCATGGTGAAAGAGACTCATTTCTTATCAACACCTGGAAAGTAGATTTCATTCTCAGTTTTGACTGCCTTGCTAATCTCACTTTACAACTGGAGTTTGGGTCAACAGTACATCCCTCAAAACTTTTCATTTGAGCCTTTCAGGGAGAATTACACCTCTTTATTGACTCTGTAAAGGTGCAATTATTAAAGTGCCATTTGCACATTTAAAAAAAAAAAAGGTGATCTATTTCTTCACTTGACAGCAAGACCTTTGAAAGTGTGGATCAAGCGTTCATCATCACTGAAACCACAGAACCTCAGTTTCTGACACATAGAGAAGATTCAATACATACTTGTTGACTTTAGTGAAATAGAATAGAATTGAGCTTACAAAGCAAGAAACTTATTTTATCATACTCTAGAAAGCTCCTTAATTTCTATTTATCCACTTTAACTTCACTGTGCCAAAGATTGTGGGCTCATTACAGTGAATAGGCATCCTTCAGACTCAAGTGATAGAATAAAAAATTGCAAGGGAAAACTGTCAATAAGGACCACTGTCATTCACTCGTATATCTATTTATAAAGCTTTTGCCAAGTAGCTAATAGATGCATGACACTTAGCTCATTTCTGGCAATACAAAGACGTCCCTTTCCTCAAGAATCTTCAAACCTAGTAGGCTGCTTGCAGTCATATTACAGTAGGGATACTGAATTTCTTCTACCAAACAGTTGTGTCCACAGTATCTCATTTCTTACAACCTTGTAGTACAAAATCATGGAGAAAAACTAAGTTAATGAGATGTGTGTTAGTCGCTCAGTCATGGCCGACTGCGCAACCCCATGGACTGCAGCCCACCAGTCTTCTCTGTCCATGAGATTTTCCAGACAAGGATACTGGACTGGGTCGCCATTTCCTTCTCCAGAGGATCTTCTCGACCCAGGGATCGAACTCAGGTCTCCTGCACTGCAGGCAGATTCTTTATCAACTGAGCTACAAGGGAAACCCCAAAATTAATGAGAACAACACATTAATAAGGACATAAACACAACATAAATGTATAGCCTGATTGCAGAAGCTGACAATTCCCAGTGAAGTTTTAAGTTTTCAATATCCGTTGGCTTTGCCAACACATAAGCTGAATTGGCATATGCTGCCTTTTTTATTTCTGGATCAGAAGCTCCCAGTCCTCTGGTTGGCAGGAGCTGGATCCCAGTCAGCACCATGTCAACATGAAGCTCTCTCTGACCTTCTAGTTGATCTTACAGAGGGAGAAAGAGAGTATCTTTAGATTTCTCCCCTAACCCTCTACCCCAAAGACACTTTATCTTCATGCTAGAACATGGCCTCTGATGCTCTGAGACTTGGAGCAGTTGTTGGTGTCATCATTTGGGAGCAGTTTTCCTACAGATGTCTTATGTTTGTTACCAAACATTCACTACTTCCGTCCTCACTCTGTGCATCCACATATTAGATCACTTGTCCTTTTCAAGAAACAATTGCTGAGTATACACAGAGAATTGAACAGTATAAGACATGCCCTCTGCTGTTACTAAGTTTATGTTCCCTGAACACAGAGTACATTTGAGGTCCATGTGGCTTTGTTTATGCTGTTTTTTCTCTACCCATTGCAGTCTTCAAAAGGCTAAACATCAAAGCCCACTGCTTTTAGAAGTGTTTGAGTGTGCATGTGTGTGTGTGTTTGACAACATGTCCAGCTTTCAAAGACATGCAAACACACACACACACACACACACACACACAGAGAGAGGTCCCCTTAATAAATATTTTTTTTCTTTTTCTAACAGAAATTTTCTTGCTACATGTAGATAACATTTCTTTCTCTCTTTGCCACTCACAAGCCATACCATGGTATCTTGAACAACATCTATGGGCACCTGAGGAGTAATATATAAATAAAAAATGAGCAATTGATGAACCCAATTTTGCAGCCACCCACATAGATGGGAAAATTTTTAAATAGCTTAGAAATATGCTACTTTGTGATAGATTACTATTTTTAGCTTGGAAATTTCCTTTATTTTGGTTATATCTGATAAATTATATTGTGATTACTTAAAATACTTTCCTGTTCTATCTGCAAATGAGAAACGATAGGAGTAAAGAAGTTGGTTAACAGCAAAGAAAAAACAACACATTCAATGTTTCTTTTCTTGCTCCTCATTTCTACTTTTATTTTTTATTTGTTTTAAATTTTTATTGTAGCATATTGATTTACAGTAGTGTGTTACTGCAAGCATAGAGCAGAGTCAGTTATATACATACATGCATACACTCTTTTTTAGATTATTTTCCCATATAGCTAGACCATTACAAAGTATTGAATAGTGTTCTCTGTGCAATACAGCAGATTGTTTTTAGTTATCTATTTTATATACAGTAGTGTTTATATCAGAGAAGGCAATGGCGCCCCACTCCAGTACTCTTGCCTGGAAAATCCCATGGACAGAGGGGCCTGGTAGGCTGCAGTCCATGAGGTCACTATGAGTCGGACACGGCTGAGCGACCTCACTTTGACTTTTCACTTTCATGTATTGGAGAAGGAAATAGCAACCCCCGCCAGTATTCTTGCCTGGAGAATCCCAGGGACGGGGGAGCCTGGTGGGCTGCCGTCTATGGGGTCGCACAGAGTCGGACATGACTAAAGCTACTTAGCAGCAGCGGCAGCAGCATCAGTGTTTACATGCCAATCCCAACATCCCAATTTATCCCTCCACCCCATCCCATGGTAACCTTAAGTTTGTTTTCAAAATCTTTGAGTCTGTTTCTGTTTTGTAAACAAGCTGATTTATATCACTTCTTTTTTGTATTCTGCCTATAGGCGATATCATATATTTCTCTTTGCTTTATTTATTTCACTTAGAATCACCACTCGGTCCATCCATGTTACTGCAAATGGCATTTCATTCTTTTCATGGCTGAGTAATATGCCATTTTATGTATGCACCACATTTTCTTTATTCATTTCTCTGTTGATGAACATTTAGGTTGCTTCCATGTCCTGGCTATAGTAAATAATGCTGCAATCAACACTGAGGTACATGTAGATAGAGTGCTATTTTAAAATATTGACCATCTCTGCCTGTATGATGATTATACTTTCCCAACCCCTTGACATGAGGCTAATTCAAATGACATGCTTTGCCCAATAAAATTGAGCAGAAGTAATATTTCCTGTTCTTGAGCAGAAATGTGAAGAGTCTCATATTTCCCTAATCTCTCTTTTTCCCTTGTTCCCTGAGACCTGTATATCCCAGAAGGGGGCTTTGTCTTCAGTCTGACTCTAGGATGCAAGAGATATGGAATATTATCTCAGTGTGTACAGGAGGGCAACAAGTCAACCTTTGCTGTTTTAAGTCACTGAATTTTTTTTTTATCATTATTATTATTATAGTGCAATTGAGTCTAAGCAAAATGACTAGTGGAATATCAAGAACTTGTTTATTTGACAGAGGAATTATCCAGATCTGAGACCCTGAAACTATATAAAAGAAGAATACATCGACATTCCCAGAAAATGGATTGAGCATCAAGCATTAATCACTCTTATATTTAGGGTTCTTCCAACCACATTGAGGTAGTGATACTAAATCCAAGCTTGTACTACTCACCACATGACAGGCCAATAAATTGAAAGACAAGTGGGGCAAGGAATAATGACTTTATTTGGAAAGCCAGAGGACCAAGGAAATGACGGACTATTGTCCAAAAGAACCATCTTCCTGGATTTAGAATTCAAACTTTGTTTTTATTACAAGTGGAGGGGTATGATTGGTTGTTGCAAACTTCTTAGTGCTGTATTGATTCCTTTTTTCTTGCAGCTGTCATTAAAAGTCTGGTTAAGATGTTCCTTAAATCTTCAAAAAATCACATGGCTAAATGTCCTTCACTATTCCACAACTTTTTAATGGAAAGCTGTTATACCTTTAAGTCAGAGCGTTAAGAATGGGTTGCCTGTATATTTTAGGCTATAGGCAATATTCTTTTACAAAACTGTAGAGTCAGCATGACTAAGCACAGGCAACAAAGTACAAAATCTAGAACTCAAGGAATAGATCCTATATGGAAACAAGTTTGTTCTTCTGTTTCAGCAGGACCTATAGAATTTATAGATGAGAAAGGAGGCAAAATTAATAAAACAATTGCCTTTGTCGATCTTTTACCATCTTCCTGCTTTACACAATGTTGTAATTCTTATAATTATTCTAGACAGAGATGATGACTTACATAACTAGAGAGATTTTATTGCTTGACTCTTCATTCTCTGTGTTTGTGAGGTGTATGTGTTACAGTGTTCATATGCACTGGCAGGGTAAGTGATTATGAGAGGAAGCATAGAAGTATGACTCTTGTACCCATAACACCTGTGGGTTTTGTAGAGTAGTTCAGTTTCCTATTCTGTAACATATTTCCTCATTTGCAAAATGGGCATTGATGCTCACTACATCATAATGTGTGTGTGTGCTAACTGTGCTAAGTCACCTCAGTCATGTCTGACTCTTTGCAACCCTCTGGACAGTAGCCTATAAGGCTCTTCTGTCCATGGGATTCTCCAGGTGAGAATCCTGGAGTGGACTGCCATGCTTTCCTCCAGGGGATCTTCATGACTCAGGGATCAAACCTGTGCTTCTCATGTTTCCTGCATTGGCAGGTGGGTTCTTTACCACAAGTGCCATCTGGGAAAATAAATATCAAATACTACATGCAAAAATCCTTTGAAGAATTTCAATTTCTTCTATGTATGTTCAATTCCTCTGCTATTGTTAACAGAGGAGAAGGAGCCTCTCACTTCTGATTTTTACCTAATGAGTCAGCAGGGCATAGATGGAAGAAGGCAAACATTTTTACATGTGCATGTCCCTGGTGGAGTAAGAGAGAAAGGTAAATACAATTTAAATTTAAAATTACTTCCAAGTGCTCATAATTTCCCACTATCAAACAGATAGGAAAAGATTCATGAACTCTTTTTTATTAAATGAAAAAAAAAATGGGAAATCAGAAAGCAAATAAAAATGTAGCATTTGACTTCATGCTAACTGAAAAAAATCTCACTTGGAATTAACAATGTGCAGAATTGCAAAGTATCTTAGAGATTCACAGATCAGGATCATCACTTCATGGTGTGGAAACTGATGCACAGAGTGGAATGTGTCTTGCCTAAAATGATTCTAGTATTTAGTTCTCCTAAGATGGTTTAACAAGTTTCAGGATGTCAGAGTTTGGATGAGTTGAAATTTTGTCCTCAGGGGGAAAAAAAAGCTTTAAAGTAAATGTTATTTTTCTGTTCCTGATTTTAATGCAGACAGTGGTTAGAACTTATCTGGATTCTCTACTTGAAATCTAAACCTTACAATCCATATCTTTTATTTGCTTTAACATTTGTCTAGTTAACATTCTAATTTATTCCATCATGCGGGGAACTGAACTCTGCTAAGCAAATGGTATCATATCAGGAGGCAAAGGGAATCTGTAGGAGAATAATTCTCTTTGGTTTACTTTTTATAAGCCTATCCTTCAAAACTTGATTACATTGGATTAATGGTCTAACTTTAGAGCTTGGAGGACAAAACCATTATAAGCCATCATAGCTAACAGGCAACCTAAACAGAGGGTAAAGTTTTAATGAGCATTACGCATGTTCCTCTGAGTTAGAATCTATGAAAAGTATTCATGAATGCTTTAAGTAAATAATCTTTGCATTAATTAAAAGGAAGTTTCAGTTACCGTATTCCTTTTGAATTTTACAAGGTATTTGGAGCATGGAGGAGAAACATTAGACTGCAGCAAAAACATATTCTTTTCAAAAGTTCAAATATGTTAATAGATGTCTCTTTAAGACAGCAGTTTCAAAGCAAATATAATAGGAAACATCAGTGGACATTCATTAATACTTTAGTATAAATTAATCTATTCTGCTAAAGTACTAAGAAAACCTCAAAGGTTGGATTTTCAAATGGAAGTAAGCATAGGACTTTTGAATAAACAGAGATATGGATCAGATTCTAGAATGAAGGTCATTGCAAGGTATAGATAGCAAATTCCAGGACATAGGAGAGGACCATAAAAGAGAAATAAGAAGGGGACAAATGAAAAACTTCAAAGATTTGCCTAATCCACGTCTATATGAAGAAAGATATACTAAGATAAGTGAATCACAAAACATTCAAGTAGGCATTCTGCAGTTTTGCTGTCAAAACAAGACTAGACAAAGACTTATTCCTGTCATTTCCAAAACCAAGAAAATGAAAAAAATAAATAAATAAAACAGGAATCTAGGACTATTTAGGAGCTTTCTCTGTTGCATACAGGATCACTCATTTTTTAAAAAATATTTAATGATTTACTCTAAATATAAAACACCCATGACTCACGTGTCAAGAACCCCCAATATAAAATGATGATGAATAAGTATTTGATGAATGCAGAACGCTCAGTGAATTCAGAGGAGATGCATAACATTCTATATGGATAAATTGGGGATGCTGTGCTGTGCTGTGCTTAGATGCTCAGT
The DNA here is from genome assembly GCF_032405125.1 of Capricornis sumatraensis. Classification (NCBI taxonomy): domain Eukaryota; kingdom Metazoa; phylum Chordata; class Mammalia; order Artiodactyla; family Bovidae; genus Capricornis; species Capricornis sumatraensis. Next base: position 119,112,642 of record NC_091071.1, on the reverse strand, counting down.
TGTGTTCTACTCTTTTTGCAACCCCATGAGCTGTAGCCCACCAGGCACCTCTGTTCATGGGGATTCTCCAGGCAAGAATATTGGAGTGAGTTGCCATACCCTCCTCCAGGGAATCTTCCTAACCCAGGGATCAAACTCAGGTCTCCTGCATTGCATGTGAATTCTTTACTGTATGAGCCACCAGGGAAGCCCAAGAATACCAAAGTGGGTAGCCTATCCCTTCTCCAAAGGATTTTCCCAACCCAGGAATCAAACTGCAGTCTCCTGCATTGCAGACAGATTCTTTACCTGCTGAGTTACCAGAGAAGCCCCAAATTGGGGATAATTTATGATAACAGAGCATCAAAGAGACATGATGGTGTATATTTTAAGTATACAGGCTATAAGATCAGACTCTATAGGTCAGATACTGACTCTGTAAGACACTAGCTGGGCAAATTAAATTAATTAATACCTGCAAAGTCCTTAGAACAGTGTCAAGCATTTTTTCTGTTTCATTAGAATAAACTTCTACCAGTCTGAGAAGGTGATGAAGGTTTTAGAAAAAAGGGAGGGAATGACAATCTGTATGAATATGCTCTGAGCAGAGTCACAAGACAGAACTGAGCAGGAGAAAAAATTGGCAAGGCCATCCTGTGGTCTTGAACCCCCACAGCATGTATCTGCTTCTGTCTCATGGGACAGATCACTTATTTCCCATCACATCAGTTTATGGACATGTCATATTCACACTTGGCATCTGAGAAAAGAGGTTAAATGCTCATTGACTACACCAGTGGATGTTGGTTAAACAACACAGTAGAACACAGTCATGCCATGCACAGTCTCCAAAACTGAGATCTGGGCTCTCTCTTGGCCTCTCTGTCCATGTGCAGAACTTCATTCTCCCTATTTGTTGGTCTCATGCGCCATAGTCAGTTATTCTCTTTGCTGTCTTGTGTTAATTTGTGAATTCTTCCAAATCTCCTTTTAGGTATATTTCACTCTCTTTCTTGCCAAATTATAAGCCTATCCTCATAGATTGGGTGACATCCATTTTTTTCCAGAAGCATTCCCTCATGACTGCATTTCATGCTTATCTTCTTGCAGTCATATATCTCCAGAATAAATTTTTATATAACACGAATATCGACAATATATCTAAGGACTTTCCTAGTAGTCTAGTGGTTAAGAATCTGCTTTCCAATGCAGGAGACACGGGGTTGATCCCTGGTGGGGAAATTTGGATCTGCATGCTGTGGGGCAACACCCTGTGCCACAGTTAGAGAAGCCCGTGCACCACAGTGAGGAGTCCATGCACTGTGATGAAGACAGTGCAGCCAAAAAGCAAGCAAACAAACAAACAAACAAAAAAGAAGCCAAAAAAAAAAAAAACAAACCCCACATATATCATTGTTTGTGACTCACATGATGCCTGTACCTGTGATTGACATCCTTGAAGGGTTATGTGTGAATTTCCTTCCAGGAACTCTCTAGTAGGGATACCAGGACAGCTTGGTTCAGAAATAAATAGGAAATATCTAATTATCTGTTTCCTCAGTAATTCTGCTGGATAAGGCATAGGTAGACCAGCAGTAACATTTTAGGATAGAATTTCAAATTTCAGTAGCAGTTCAGTATATAAGAGCTCCAAGAGGAGACTGAAGTTTAGCCATCTTCAGTGCTGATTCAAATGAGACCTATACCATTAAGTATAGGACCTTGCAACCAGTTCAGTTCAGTTCAGTCATTCAGTCATGTCAGACTTTTTGCAACCCCATGGACTGCAGCACGCCATGCTTCCCTGTCTATCACCAACTCTCAGATCTTGCTCAGACTCATGCCCATCGAATCGGTGATGCCATCCAACCATCTCATTCTCTGTTGTCCCCTTTTCCTCCTGCATTCAATCTTTCCCAGCATCAGGGTCTTTTCTAATGAGTCACTTCTTTGCATCAGGTGTCCAAAGCACTGGAGCTTCAGCTTCAGCATCAGTCCTTCTAACGAATATTTAGGATGGATTTCCTTTAGGATTGACTGTTTTGATCTCCCTGGGTCCAAAGACTCTTAAGAGTCTTCTGCAACACCACAATTCAAAAAGCAAGACTGGGAGCTGATTGAGGTCCTTATTGCAAAATTCAGACTTAAATTGAAGAAAGTAAGGAAAACCACTAGACCATTCAGGTATGACCTAAATCAAATCCCTTATGATTATACAGTGGAAGTGAGAAATAGAGTCAAAGAATTCAATCTGATAGACAGAGTGCCTGAAGATCTATGGACAGAGGTTCATGATATTGTACAGGAGGCAGTAATTAAGACCATCTCCAAAAAAAAAAGAAACGCAAAAGGCAAAATGGTTGTGTGAGGAGGCCTTACAAATAGCTGAGAAAAGAGAAGCTACAGGCAAAGGAGAAAAAGAAAAACGCACCCATCTGAATGCAGAGTTCCAAAGAATAGCAAGGAGAGATAAAGCCTTCCTCAGTGATCAATGCAAAGAAATAAAGGAAAATAATAGAATGGGAAAGACTAGAGATCTCTTCAAGAAAATTAGAGATAGCAAGGGAATATTTCATGCAAAGATGGGCACAATAAAGGACAGAAATGTTATGGATCTAACAGAAGCAGAAGATATTAAGAAGAGGTGGCAAGAAAACACAGAAGCATACAAAAAAAGGTCTTAATGACATTGCATTCAGACACCATAGATGCTGGCCCCCAGTCACAAGCATATGGGTCCAGACTGTTGTGCCAGGGGCTCAGGAAGACCCAGGAGAGCGTGGGTTATCTCTTGGAGTGCCAAAAAGTTGGGGCAGACTGTTATTTCTTTTATTAAAATTAAAAATGATTTGTTAATATTGTCTAATACAAAATATATATAAATAAAAATTTAACCTGAAGATGTCTGTAGATTCCAACAGTTGAGTCAGGAAATTACCCCATGTGCTCTGGAGTCATTTGTTTCCTTTCAACAGGGAAAAAATAAGTTGAGGAGAATCCCACAGAGACACCTCTACCATACAGAGCATGCACTGAATCTCCAGATAGACCACATCTATCATGTGACTGGTACCTGGACAATGTCTGCAAGAATATTTCTTTTCCTAAAAGAAAATTTCTGAGGAAAGAACCTTCAAGAAAACATACACTGTGTCCTGCCTTGCCATTGTAATTAGTCAAACTGTTTTATTTAATTAGAGTAAATGTGTTTGGAATGCTATAATGACTTGTTAGAGGGGAAAAACATTTGCTCTAATTAGGTATTTCATTAGGAATTCAAAAATCACTTAATATTAGCAATTAAAACTGGAACTGTACTTTGAGATTGAATTTACCACGTCAGTAAACTAAGCAGCCCAAACTGAAGTGGTTCTGCATTTTATTAATTGATAACAATTCTGAGGAGCACAGAAGAAGAGGGTGCTCAGTCATTTCAGTCATGTCTGACTTTTTGCAACCCTATGGACTCTAGCCCACCAGGCTCCTCTGTCCATGGGATCCTCTAGGCAGAATACTGGAGTGGGTTGCCATTTCCTCCTACAGGGGATCTTCTTGACCCAGGGATTGAACCTACATCTCCTGGGTCTCCTACATTGGCAGATGGCTTCTTTATCACTAGTCCCACCTGGGAAGCCCAAAGAAGAGAATAGCAGACTAAACTGGAAAACTCGGGGTGGGGTGACTGAGATCTGGAATAGCCAATCCCCTCAGAAGTAACTGACATGGAAGGCTGAGTGAAAAATCTGGTCAAAAGGAGGTCAGGAAGGAAGTGAGAAGGAGGAAAGGAAGAAAGCAAGTTATTCACCCAACAAATAACTGAATGTGCAAGAGCAGTCCGTGTTCATAGAGAGAACAGACTTCTGAGGTAATCAAGGGTTAGTGCAAAACAACAGCAAACGACATGATAGCTAAAACTTAGGGGGAAAAAATCACAGTACAATATTATACACTGCATTAAGCAAAATGGTAAAATGTCACATAAATGATCAAGAGTATGAGGCTCAACCAGTATTTCAAAGGAGCAATAGTCCCTCAGGCAGGAATTTATCAAGCAGCTTTGTCTAATGCGTAGGGTGTTTGCTTGTTCCTTTATTTGACAGAGAGAAGGATATTGCATTTCTAAGTAAGAACACAGGGTCATGGATATAAAACATTTTTAAAACACGTATTTTGGTTTTCATTAAGAATGCAGTGTTGTACAATTTTGCCCAGATGGCTTTTTGCTACCTTATTTGAAAAAAAATTTGGATTATTTTTTGAAGTGCCATTGAAGCTATTTTCTTACATGAAATAAAACAGTAGTGAAGTCTAAATCAAGGTCAAGGCAATGGTGTTTGTATATGAGCTGACTCACACATCTCTTTTTAAAGATCTTAACTTCCCTATTCATTTTTTTCCCTTCTTTTCCATAAAAGCTTCCAAAATCATATGTTTCAATCTCTGGAATAAAATTAGCATAGTTTGGTTTTCTTTTAAAGCTATTCCAAGCTTCAGTGACAATTCCCACTCAATAAACAGTATTTTTTCACTTTAGACAGATGCCACATCTTTCATATACAGAGTGCTATTGTTCTATTTTCTAACTCATCCCTGTCCATGACATCAATCTTGCAAAGAAAGGCTGTGTCTACATGTACAACTCATTTGACTATTTTGACTGAACTAAAGGGCTATTACCTGCTAGCTGATAACTTGTTCAATAACTAGCTGTCAAAATGATTGCTCTGGCTGGATGTTAGAGCACAGCAAGAGTGGTTGAGAGAGAGTGGATTTTACTGCTAGGTAAGGACTCCAGCAACAACTGAACCATGGGTTCTATAGCAGTTTGTCCTTCCCTGGAGGTATCAGCTTAAGCACCACTTATTTCAATTTCCTTGTTGATTAAATGAGCATAATAGTGTTTAAAACTGGTCTTGGTTTTGGGAAAAAAATTAAGAAATATTTATATACTCATGTTCATAAGAGCATTATTCACAATAGCCAAAATGTGGAAGCAATGCAAAAGTCAACTGACAGATGAATGGACAAGTAAAATACGGCATACACATACAATGGAAATGTCTCAGTTTTGGAAAATCGCTTTGCTCATACACTTACTCATCTGCTCTTTTAATGAACACGTTTTCATCTACTTCCCACTTTGCAGATTCTATGCCTGCTTCAAGGCCCTCACCATTAAGTGGCAAGAGAGACTGGCTCCTTCTTCTCTGCCTCTATCACATTCTATACATGATCTGCTCATTCCCCAAATCCCTGGACGTCTCAGGATTCCCTTCTCAGTACTGTCTTCTCATTTTAAATATCCTTCCTTGGTTATTTCCGCATATCAGGTTACCAACTCAATAAAAATGCTTCTAAAATTTGTCTCCATGCTCGGTTCTCTTATAGACCCAATTGTCTCAAGAACATTGCTTTCTGTATGTTTCTGAGGCACTTAAATCTAAGAGCTCAGGCCTCTCCTTGTCTTTCCCTGCAAATTTGTGCTTCATCTACCAGTTCCTGCCTCAGTGAGTAACCTCTACCCAGGCCATTGCCTATCCGTCATCTTATATCAACAGTCCTAAGTCTTTTCTCAGCCTCAGGTAGCACTTATAATGAATCAGTATGAAAATTTTTATCATAGTCCCTTTTTGTGCCTCATATCTATGTTCTGGTTTCCATATCACAATCATCTTCTTGGTTTAGGACGGGTAATCACTCAGTTTCAGGCAACCTAAAATTTGTCTTTGAACATAAGAAGCTTCAAATATAAAGAGATCTTTAGAGCCTATTTCCTGCTAACCCATTGTCCCCTGTCCAGACAGTAGATTTGCTCATGTGTTTAAAATAATAAATTTATATTATATTTATAAACAAAATGCTTGATATTCATGAATACCTTAAGTCTCTCACAAGCAAATCTTAAATCAAAAAATAGATAAATCCAAATTGCAAATTTTCTAGGTAAAAAAGTGATAATGAGAATACTACCTTTCATAACCAAAGTGTAACAAAAAAATGATCAGAGGAAATATTGTTTTAAACACTCATATAAATAGATAAGAAATAATAAAGTGAATAATTAAACATTTTACTGAAATCTAGGGGGAAATGTGAAAAATAACAGAGAAATTAAACTGAAGAAGAGAAGACATAATTGAAGATAAAATATAAATTATCTGGGAAAGAAAATAATAAGAAACCACTAATAAATAAATAACTTACTCTCATAACAATATAAAATTAATAATAACTTTCTTCATGAAAAGATAAAACACAAAATAAACACACATAATCACTAAATCAGGAAGAGTAGAATTTAAAAAAAAAAGGAGTCTTTTTTTTTTTTTTTTTGCAAGCTCAAAGCAAATACACAGAATCTGGATGAAGCAAGGTGCTCAGGGCTGGTGCACTGGGACATCCCTGAGGGATGGGATAGAGAGGGAGGTGAGAGGGGGGTTCAGGATGGGGGACACATGTACACCCATGGCTGATTCATGTCAATGTATGGCAAAAACAACTACAATATTGTAAAGTAATTAGCCTCCAATTAAAATAAATAAATTAATTTACAGAAAAAAAGAATCTGGATAAAATATTTATCTAAATGTCTTCATGAGAGAAGAAACTAAATAGATTGATTTACTTCAATAGAAGTAAATAAATACCTAGAAATAGAAAGCTTTGACTACAGTACACTTCTAAAAGAATGTCAAAAACACATAGCTTCAAAGCAGAATTATACCAAACAAACACATAATTCTAATAATAAACTATTTCAGATTATAGAGGGTATAGAAGTCATTAGTAAATTACTTTAATGAAAAAAATATTGATTCAAAATATAAAGATGATAGCACCAAAAAGAGACAGAACAAAATCCCATTTCAGAAATTCAAGGATGGTTCACTACTAAGAAATATGTTAATGCAATTGATATAATAATTTTATTTAATTACAGAATTTATATAAACCTCTCCAGAGAAAGTGAAAGAAATTATACAGTTTTCAACTATAGTTTTGAGAAATAATCCACACCTGTAATATGGCAGAAATTGATGATTACATGTTTAAATATGATGTACATAAACACATACACACACACATGTACGTTTCAAATCCAGCTTAATGAAAGGACAGACTTAGATGAGATTACAACTTTTTAAAGTCAAGAACAAGACACAGATGCCTACTGTCTCCTAACTTCTAAAATTATTTAACTTTTAATTGAAGGCATTTTCAGACAAGCAAAAGACATTAGAGAACTCAAAGTGGTAGGGAGAAAGTTAAAACAGGTACCTGCCCTGAGCCTCTGAATTTCTCTGAGGCCAGCAGCCGCCTGACCACTGGTCCACAGACACAGCTGATGACCATGGACTCTGTTGCAAACCAGAAGCTTACAGGTGGCTGAGCTGAAGTGCATGGGGAGCTGCCACCCACTCCCTCATCTGTAAGTGGTTCGAAGTGTGCACAGAGTTAGGCCTACTGTCCAAGACTGCCTGTACCGAAGTTGAGCTCACCTCCAGCCCTCAACCCTGTGGATGTTTTGTGCTGCTTCCAGAGCCTGAAAGAAAATGAGGCTGTGAAGTTCACCTTTAAGAATTCTGCCAAGGAATGTATCCCAAGTCACTGGACCTGGTGGGGTATTCTGTATTCACAGCGAAACACGGAAACGTGGCTCAAAGTGAAGAATAAGCTGAAACAGATAAAAGGGAAGGAAGCGAGGACTTCCTTGGCAGTCCAGTGGCTAAGACTCTGGGGTTCCAAAACAGGTCTCCCGAGCTCCTTCCATTTGGATTCCTGGTCAGGGAACTAGATCCTCTGTGCAACAAGTAAGACTCATGCAGCTAAATAAATACATAAATAAAAATTTTAAGGGCTTCCCTGGTAGCTCAGCTGGTAAAGAATCCACCTGCAATGCAGAAGACCCCGGTTCCATTCCTGGGTCAGGAAGTTCTCCTGGAGAAGGGATAAGTTACCCAGTCTAGTATTCTTGGGCTTCCCTGATGGCTCAGCTGGTAAAGAATCTGCCTGAAATATGGAGACCTGGGTTCAGTCCCTGGGTTGGGAAGATCCCCTGGAGAAGGGAACAGATACTCACTCCAGTATTCAGGCCTGGAGAATTCCATGGACTGTACAGTCCATGAGATCGCAAAGTCTGTGGACCTGTGGTCAGATGGCTGCTAGCCCCAGAGAAGTCCAGAGGCAGGGGCCAGGTATGTCTGTTTTAACTTTTTCCCTACCACTTTGAATTCTCTAATGTCTTTTGCTTGTCTGATAATGCCTTCAGTTAAAAGTTAAATTATAATTTTGGAAGTTAGGAGACAATGGGTATCAGTGTCTTATTCTTAACTTTAAAAAGTGATAATATCATCCAAGTCTGTCCTTTCATTAAGCTGGATTTGAGATGTGTGTGTATGATTTTGTTTAAAGGGAGACAGGTGCTACAGCTCTGGAGGTCTAGAGTATAATGCCAATGAATGCAAACTGGCACTGCAGCCTGAGAAGTGCCACTTCTGCCAGAGCATCAACCATAAGGTAGCCTTGAATCTGCTGAAGGCCCGCAAGCTCCCAGATCAAAGAGAAAGCCAGCCTATTTTAGGAGGAAGAAGTAGAGATCCATAGCCTTGCCACCATGCTCCCAGAGGCCCAGGACTGAGCCGCAGTGGGTGGGGGATATCGTTTTTGTGATTAGGAAATTTCGAGGAGCAGGCATCAATTGGCAGATGTGTTCTTCTTCCCCTATTTCCTATTCGGAATAAGATCTTCTGCCCTTAATACTAGATTCCTACTCCCTCTTCTTCCCAACTTCATGAGCCCCAAATAGCCCATACACTTGTATGTTTAATTTGCGGGGTGCCTGCAATGAAATGATTTGTGCAAAAATCCTGAAAGAGCTAAGAACTCTCCATCCCTTATTCCCAGTCTCCTGAGTCATGACCATTCCTTGATGTGATTCCTCTCAAACTGTCTTTGGATGGATTAAAACCTAATTTAATCTCTAATTCTAAAGTAGAAAGGAGTAATAAGGGGAACTTGCATAGAAAATGGGGTTGGGAGACCACAAATGGAAAGATGAATGTATATTCAAGTCACTCAGGAACTTTTAACGGAGAAGGCAATGGGCAACCCACTCTAGTACTCTTGCCTGGAAAATCCCATGGACAGAGGAGCCTGGTAGACTGCAGTCCATGGTGTCACAAAGAGTTGAATATGACTGAGCGACTTCACTTTCACTTTTCACTTTCATGCATTGGTGAAGGAAATGGCAACCCACTCCAGTGTTCTTGCCTGGAGAATTCCAGGGACGGCAGAGCCTGGTAGGCTGCTCTCTGTGGGGTCGCATAGAGTCGGACATGACTGGAGTGACTTAGCAGCAGCAGCAGCAGGGACTTTTAAAATGTAAGTGCAAGAAACTTATGTCCAAGTGGCCACAAGATTGTTTAATATGAAATGGATGAATGTAACTCCATGTTTACTGCTAGAAACCAAAGCTTGTGTGAACTCTTGAGTTTATGGGGTGTGAGAAAAGAATGGAAAAACAGGTAGCAGTCTATGCTTTCCCTCATTCATTCTTCTCATTCCTGAACTGCAGAAAACATGGCCCCTTGGGCTCTGATGACCCTATCTTGGCAGCGTGTATTTGATGGCTGATTTTGCTGTGCCAGGCACTTCCTTCCCATTTGCTATCATTTTGTAACACACATGCTGACCCTTTTCCCTTCCCCTTCTTTTCCTTGAGAAAATACAATGTATAAAGTCTTGTTGGTACTGAAAAAAAACCCATACCATCAGCATCTGCTACATACACTACCTATATATGATGTGACTGTAAAACAGAAAACCTCTAAAGAGTCTACAGAAAAAAAAAAACAAAAACAAACTACTAAGCCCCATAAATTAACTCAATGGATATCAGGTTATTGAGTAAATATTCAAAGGTCAGTATCCTTCATATTATATATGTAACTGATAAGATAGAAAAAAAGACTTTACCTTTAAAGGCAGAAAAAAAAAAAAACTAGGAATAAATATAACAAGAAGAGTGCAAAAACAACTATATGCAGAAACTTAAAAACATTTCTAAGAACTCAAAAGTAGACCTGATGTATAGAATTATAAAAATAAAACATGTTCATAATAGAATGACTCAATCTCATAAAGATATCAATTCTAAATAATTTAGAATTTGTCGGTGAAAATGCCAAGACTTATTTCCAGAGTAAGATAATTCTAAATCTTATATAATATATGAACAAGTAAGTATGGCTTTAATACCACTGGAAGTAAAAAGGAAAGAAGGACATACAATTTAAGAGATATTAATATGCTATAAAGACTCAACAATTTTAAAATGTAGTGCTGGCAAATGAATAGAAAACCAAAGTAAGGAAACAAGATAGAAAGTTCACAAAGAGACCCAAATATTTATGAAAATTTTACATACAAGATAACATACAAAGTATCTCAAGCCATAAAATTATAATTTGGCTAAATGTAAAGGAACAATTTTATGTATGGTCTTGAAAAACATGTAAAGATTGTGAGAAACTGGGAAAGCATTGTTATTTTATTCAGAGCAACCTGTTTGCAATAGCAAACATTAGAAATCACGCAAGTGATCAAAAGGGGTAGTTAGCTACTTAGATTCAGCTGTATCCACATAGTGGGCTCCTAAGAAGTTGGAAATTAATTAACCCTGTGCAGGCAGATGTCCAGGATATATTGTTAATTTAAGAAAGGAAGGGTGAGAATGGTGTGCGTATGTTACTACCTTTTGAGGAAACAAGAAGTTTATTTGTCTTTGTACATTTCCATCAAGAAATCCTGGAAGACTACACTATACTCTTATTGTTGGGTTCTGCACATGCCAATCCTCTGTTTGGATGAATTTTTCCTGCTTTGCTTGCAGGTCACTCCTACTCATCCTTCAGGTCTCCCTTACTATGTAACTCTGGGAAATTTTATAGTCTCTGTGATCTGGGGATTTGTTAGAACTCTTCCCTTGTGCTCATCTACTCAAACTTAGTTTAATTTTATTTTTTTTAATTGTCTGTTTGTTTATTCCTTAAGTTCTTTGAATAAATAACCATACTTTGGTGTTTCTTTTATTTTACCCACCCAACTGCATGGTGAAAAGGTTTAATAAATTCAGTGAATTGCCACACAATTAATAATACAATGTACATTAAATATAATCATAGGAAAAGCTATATCTTAGCATTCTTATGGGAGGCAAAGAATCCACAGAAGATTTACTTGGCATTTTTTCCCTTTACCTCCAATCTCATTCTTTTCTACAGAATATCCCCATGCTTTTTATCTTTTTTAAAGAGATTTAGTCTTATTGAAGAGATAGAAGTTGAGAATACATTTTGGAAAAGTATTTTAAGTCTATCAAGATTTGCATGTAAGATAAGTCTTTGTCTCTTCCCAAAAGATGAAATGCAGTATATTTGTTTAAGGTGAGAAAATAATGGTCATTAATTAGGCTCATGCTACATTCTAGGAGCATTACCAGGTCTCTGGCCTAAGTCTTCTCTCCAAATGAGAAGGCAGTGTCCCATAATGAAAAGAGAAAGGATTTTCTGGTCACAGGGATAAGCCAGTTGACATGTGAAGAAAAATAAAATAATATAATCTTTAAGCAGATACAGCACCATCCTGGTTTTGTTTTTGTTTTTGTTTTTTTTTTTTCAGAGTAAATAATGTTTTTGCTTTTTCCCTTGACTCATCTACAACTTGTGAGTGTCTCCTGCTGCTGCAGACTCTCAGTAGCCATGAGATGAGAAAAATGGCATTATTAGGAACCAAAATAATTTAATCTGATATTATCTGAGGTTCTTCCCTCAACTTATCAGAGACCAAGTAGAATTTTAGAGGTCTCAGATATGGTGTCCTGGAGGACTAGTTCAGTGTCCAAGACATCATTCAGACATTTGTAAAACTGGATCCTTAGGGAAATGATCATAACAGTGCTTCCAGGTCAGTGGCAATGATACAAAAACCTACATTAGTGTGTGATCGTGTCTAATCGTTACCTATGTTAAAAAATAAAATATACACCCTCCCTTTTACACCATAAGGTATCACTGCACATGCCCTTGGTTAACACTCTCAAAACAAAATTTGTTCTAGCATTGCCTCACTATATTTTTAGGTTTTTAAAATGGTTTTTAAAAATTCTTTTATCCAGTTGTCTATGGTAATTTTCAGTAGCAAGCTTAGTGATACAGTGACACATTTGCAGAAAAGGGAGATGTCTATGCTATCACCCTTGGAACACAGTGTTATTCTTGCATTACTAGATCTGGTTCTTCCTCCATTCCAGGAAAAAAAGTTACCATTTTGTACTTTTGAATATGATTTTGTTCCATTTCTGGAGATCTGTAATTCAGGGACAAGAATGATGAATATGCACTCTCCTTGTCCTTGGAATAAAAATTGAAATCTAGCATTGTTGTTACTATTGTTGTCTGATTGTGTGAACTTGCTCATGTTTATAATGACTAGACTCCTTTCACCCGAGACCTGATTTTCTTCTCCAGTGAGCTAAAACTTGAGTAATCTAAAGACTGTAGCTATTGACCGAAGATGGTGTAAGAAAGAGCTAAGGAGCTGGATTGGGACCAACATCCATTTCCATAAACAGCAGTGAGAAGGATGAACTTGATTTGAGTTATGTGGGAAAGATCCAGCTGGATGCACCTCTAAAGGGACGTTTCCTGACAGGGTCCCCTTGGGGTTGAGGAAGGCTGGAATGGGGCTGCCTCAGAATGCACTGGGTGGGTGAACTGCAGAATCATTGTGTGAACCTCTGGGAAATGACATCACCCACATCAGAAGACTCACAGTGTAAGTTTTCTTGTGTGGCATCACTGAGAAAGTCATGGAAGGACCTGGGAGAGTGAAGCCACCTCCAGACCACCGCATATCCAAGAGTCCCAGCCATCACCTTGGCGAACATATCACAATGATTGGGTTCTTCCCTCCTGCCTCTTCCCACCTACCTGAGGAGTCAGACAGAAACAACATACAAGGAGACAGGGAGATGACATAAAAGAATTAACATTTAAGTCCAGGTCAGTCTCAGCCTGGGCCCACAAAGAGCCCCTTAATAAAGTTATCATAAATCTCTGTACATCCAAGTTTCCTCTCTGATGTGTAGCCACGGTCTTCATCTATGGCTCCTTCCTAAGGAGGTGGAAGAATGAAGAAACAGGCAGATCTCAGATTCAAGGAAGTATGTGGAGCCTTGTCCAGTGAACACTGGACATAGTTCCACATGTGTGCCCCAGCTCTCAACAAGAAGCTAAGACGCTCCAGGGCAGGACCAGGATCCCAGTATCTCTGCCTTTCAGGTCCTACCAGATGGTTTGACCTGTGACAGACACCAAGTTCATGTTGAATTAAATGTCTTTACAGTAAGTTTTCAGCCTAAACTGAGGCGTCCACTTCATGGTCTTTTTCTCCCTTGCAGAAGGGCCAATAGGGTCAGCATGTTGAAATAAAGGAAACAGCACGTTCCAATGGCCTAAAACTCCTATATTTCTGCCATCAGTTTACCAAAGAGGCGAAAAGGAAGAATGAGATTCATAGCACAGGAGTGGCCTGCAATAGATTCCCTGGCCTGTGTCTAAGACACTTGGTGGCTTTGAAGGAATCATCAAATTTTATCTTGACTTAAATCTAGCTTCATACGAAATAGAAATTCCCATTTTAAAAATGAGCTGGGTTGGAGTTCAATCCTCAAAGAGTGAAAGAAAAAGAAGATAAAAATTCTCTGAAGCACTCTCCATGAGACAATTTTTCTCCTCAGATTTCTAAACACATTTCTCATAGCACAACTTCAGAGTGAAACAGGAGTTTGTCTAGCTTTCCCTTCTCCTTGAATTATCTGGAAATTACCCTGCACGATCTCGACTCTGAGCTTTGAACTCATCAGGGTTCTGAAGCTGCTACGAGGCATTCACTCTGTTATCTCCGAGCAAAAATAAAGCAGCTCAGGTGTCCAGCAGCTGTCATCAGTTCTGACTGCTGAGGCTGCACAGCTATGGGAAAAGGGAGCCTGCTCTTTGATAGAGATAAACGGTCCAACTCAAGATGCTTCTTGCATAGTTGTCAGAGAGAACTACTAATAAGGGAGTGATTTGCCAAAGTCAGAATGGTACTTCCTCCCCACTGTTTTCTCTACCTCTAGCCTTGCTGGTGGCATCCTTAGTGGGAGAGCCCAGTCGAGGTGACCAGAGTCCTGTTTGGTTGGGCTCTGACATTTCTTAGCTGTGTAAACTCAGGGAAACTCTTTAAACCCTGAATATGTGTTTCTCTAAGTGGAAAATAGAAGCAATTTATAACTATCTCAAATAGGTTGTTGTGAAAATTATATCAGCCACTCTTTCTGAAAATCTTCCTCAGGGAAGTAATCCATCAGGCTTTGGAGAAGGAAATGACAACCTACTCCAGTGTTCTTGCCTGGAAAAGCCCATGGACAGAGGAGTCTGGCAGGCTATATAGTCTGTGGGGTCTCAAGAGTTGCACGATTTAACAACTAAACCACCAGAGCTTCTCCCTTTGACAATGTTCCTAGGTTTTCATGAATGATAATTTGTTTAGGTCATCATCTTTGGAGTTTTTTTGATTCCTCGTTTACCATTTAAAATCTCCTAGGTGGAACAATACTTAAGATCAGAGGCATCCACAGTTTAAAAAGAAATTGTTGGATTATAGCTGCTTTACAATACTGTGTTATTTTCTGCTCTACAGCAAAATGAATCAGTCAAATATTAACATGCGTGTGTGTGCCAAGTTGCTTCAGTTGTGTATCTTTGAGACCCTATGGACTATATACCTCGAGGCTCCTCTTTCCATGGGATTCTCCAGGAAGAATACTAAAGTGGGTTGCCATGCCCTCCACCAAGGTATCTTCCCTAACCAGGGATCAAACCCTCATCTCCTGGCACTCCTGCGTTTTAAGTGGATTCTTTATCACTGAGTCACCAGAGAATCCCATGTATACATATATCTCCACCTTGTTGGATTTCCTTCACTATAGAGAACAGTGTAGAGGTTTCTGAAAAAGCTAAAGATAAAACTACTGTATGATCCAGCAATCCCACTTCTGGCATGTACTGAGAGAAAACCATAATTCCATAACATTTATGCATCCCAATGTGTATCACAGCACTATTTGCAATAGCCAGGACATGGAAGCAACCTAAATGTCCATTGACAGAAAAATGAATAAAGAAGACGTAGACACATACACAATGGAATATTACTCAGCTGTAAAAGGGAATGAAATTGTGCCACTTGTAGAGATGTGGATGGACCTAGAGACTGTTGTTCAGAGCGAAGTAAGGCAAAGAGAAAAACAAATATCATATATATCCATATGCTTTTAATTGTATCTCAAATTTTAAATGTCTGTATGTGAGGGAACGTTTTATCAGTACCTGGTAAATTAAGAGAGTTTGTATTTTCATGCATAGAACACCTCAAACCTTTAGAGACTGAGTTTCATGCTCTACCCACTGAGCTAGCTGGGCACATAATACCATTTGAAAGGGGAATGTGAGCCAAAGATATTTGATTTCACTTTAAAAAAGTAGTTTTTCCTTTATCAATTGGTGAAGGGAGTAAAAACTTTCAGTTATAAAACAGGTACTTTATGGGGACATATAGCATGGTGACTATAGCTAATAATACTGTATTGTATATTGGAAAGTTGATAAAAGAGTAGGTCTTAAAAGTTCACATCACAAGAAAAAATGCTGTAACTATGTTTGCTAACAGATATTAACTGGATTTATGGGGCGATCATTTCAAAATATATACAAATATTTAATGACTATGTTGTATAACTGAAACTAATATAATATTATATGTCAATTATACCTCAAAAAATCCCATCCACAAAAGTGCACTTTGAGGCTTCCCAGGTGGTGTTAGTGGTAAAGAATCTACCTGCCCATGCAGGAGACTTAAGAGACATGGGTTCGTGAGTTGCGAAGATGCCCTGGAGAAGGTCATGGCAACCCACCCAGTATTCTTGCATGAAAAAGCCCATGGATAGAGGAACCTGGTGGCCTACAGTCCATAAGGTTGCAAAGAGTCAAACACGACTGAAAAGACTTAGCACGTACGCCTGCATGCACGTAGTGCACTTTAATGAAACCCAGGCTCTTACCTTAGCCTTTAAACTCCACCTGCCGCGAGGTGATATCACCCAGCACCCTAGTCTGTCACACTTTACAACATGGGAACTGCTCTGCCTTATCTCTAGAGGGTACTGTCTGCAAATCTTCACATAACTGCCTCATGCTCAGCAATTAATACCCACTTCAAATACCTACTCTTTCATGACACCTTCAAAACATTTAAGATAAACTAGCCAGGTCACTTTTCAGAGTACCTAAGAAACACGTGGAGTAACAGGCTAATTTGGACTTGGAATACGGAATGAAGCAGGGGAAAGGCTAATAGAGTTTTGACAAGAGAATGAACTGGTCATACCAAACACCCTCTTCCAACAACACAAGAGAAGACTCTATACATGGACATCACCAGATGGGCAACACTGAAATCAGATTGATTATAGTCTTTGCAGCCAAATATGGAGAAGCTCTATACAGTCATCAAAAACAAGACCGGGAGCTGACTGTGGCTCATGTCATGGACTCCTTATTACCAAATTCAGACTGAAATTGAAGAAAGTAGGGGAAACCACTAGACCATTCAGGTTTGACCTAAATCAAATCACTTATGCTTATGCAGAGGAAGTGAGAAATAGATTTAAGGGACTAGATCTGATAGATAGAGTGCCTGATGAAGTATGGACGGAGGTTCGTGACATTGTACAGGAGACAGGGATCAACACCATCCCCATGGAAAAGAAATGCAAAAAAACAAAATGGCTGTCTGGGGAGTCCTTACAAATAGCTGTGAAAAGAAGAGAAGTGAAAAGCAAAGGAGAAAAGGAAAGATATAAGCATCTGAATGCAGAGTTCCAAAGAATAGCAAGGAGAGATAAGACAGCCTTCCTCAGCGATCAATGCAAAGAAATAGAGGAAAACAACAGAATGGGAAAGACTAGAGATCTCTTCAAGAAAATTAGAGATACCAAGGGAACATTTCATGCAAAGATGGGCTCAATAAAGGACAGAAATGGTATGGACCTAACAAAAGCAGAAGATATTAAGAAGAGGTGGCAAGAATAAACAGAAGAATGGTACAAAAAAGATCTTCACGACTCAGATAATCATGATGCTGTGATCATCCACCTAGAGCCAGACATCCTGGAATGGGAAGTCAAGCGGGCCTTAGAAAGCATCACTGCGAACAAAGCTAGTGGAGGTGATGGAATTCCAGTTGAGCTCTTTCAAATCCTTAAAGATGATGCTGTGAAAGTGCTGCACTCAATATGCCAGCAAATTTGGAAAACTCAGCAGTGGCCACAGGACTGGAAAAGGTCAGTTTTCATTCCAATCTCAAAGAAAGGTAATGCCAAGGAAGGCTCAAACTACCGCACAATTGCATTCATCTCACATGCTAGTAAAATAAAGCTCAAAATTCTCCAAGACAGGCTTCAGCAATACATGAACCGTGAACTTCCAGATGTTCAAGCAGGTTTTAGAAAAGGCAGAGGAACCAGAGATCAAATTGCCAACATCTGCTGGATCATTGAAAAAGCAAGAGAGTTCCAGAAAGACATCTATTTCTGCTTTATTGACTATGCTAAAGCCTTTAACTGTGTGGATCACAATAAACTGTGGAAAATTCTGAAAGAGATGGGAATACCAGACCACCTGACCTGCCTCCTGAGAAACCTATATGCAGGTAAAGAAGCAACAGTTAGAACTGGACATGGAAAAACAGACTGGTTCCAAATAGAAAAAGGAGTATATCAAGGCTGTATATTGTCACCCTGCTTATTTAACTTACGTGCAGAGTACCTCATGAGAAACTTTGGGCTGGAAGAAGCACAAGCTGGAATCAAGATTGCCAGGAGAAATATCCATAACCTGAGATATGCAGATGATACCACCCTTATGGCAGAAAGTGAAGAGGAACTAAAAAGCCTCTTGATGAAAGTGAAAGAGGAGAGTGAAAAAGTTGGCTTAAAGCTCAACATTGAGAAAACAAAGATCATGGCATCTGGTCCCATCACTTAATCAGAAATAGATGGGGAAACAGTGAAAACAGTGGCAGACTTTATTTTGGGGGGCTCCAAAATCACTGCAGATGGTGACTGCAGCCATGAAATCAAAACATGCTTACTCCTTTGAAGGAAAGTTATGACCAACCTAAATAGCATATTCAAAAGCAGAGACGTTACTTTGCCAACAAAAGTCCATCTAGTCAAGGTTATGGTTTTTGCAGTGGTCATGTATGGACGTGACAGTCGTTGTAAAGAAAGCTGAATGCTGAAGAATTGATGCTTTTGAACTGTGGTGTTGGAGAAGACTCTTGAGAGTCCCTTGTACTTCATGGAGATCCAACCAGTCCATTCTAAAGGAGATCAGTCCTGGGTGTTCATTGCATGGACTGATGCTGAAGCTGGAACTCAGTACTTTGGTCACCTCATGCGAAGAGTTGACTCATTTGGAAAAGACTCTGATGCTGGGAGGGATTGGGGTCAGGAGGAGAAGGGGATGACAGAGGATGAGATGGCTGGATGGCATCACCAACTCGATGGATGTGAGTCTGAGTGAACTCTGGGAGTTGGTAATGGACAGCAAGGCCCGGGCTGCTGCGATTCAGGGGGTCACAAAGAGTTAGAGATGACTGAGTGACTAAACTGAACTGAACTGAACCTTAAAAAGTGAAATGAAGTGGTAAAACAGATACACAAAGATAAATTTTGAAAATAGTTTATAATAAGGGGATGGATGGATAGTATAATAAAATATTACAGAAAATATTACAATATTACAGAAAAACCAGAGGCTTCTATCAAGATTAAGAAAAATAAGCAAAGATTAAAAGAGTTTAAAAGTAATGAAATGATAATACAATATGGAATTGAAGTAATAATAATAGTTATAGAAGCCAGATTCTTAAAATAAATAGGTATTTCTGAAGAAAAATAGTTATTTCTAAAGAAAACAAAAGAAACAAAAAAGTAAAGGTATAATTTAACATTTTACCAGATAGAAAAAAACCTCGATTTTAGATATTAAAGAGTGTATTGAGTACTGGAGGAAACTGACATGTAATAATTAACCCTGAAACATATCCTGATAAAGTTATTGAACAGTAAATTAAATAAAGAGTTTTTTAAGCTAGCATTTCTCGCACTGGTAGAAAAGAGCAGCTGCTGCCTCTAAGTCGCTTCAGTTGTGTCCGACTTTGTGTGACCCCATAGATGGCAGCCCACCAGGCTCCTCCATCCCTGGGATTCTCCACGCAAGAATGCTGGAGTGGTTGCCATTTCCTTCTCCAATTCATGAAAGTGAAAAGTGAAAGTGAAGTCCCTCAGTCATGTCCGACTCTTCCCAACCCCATGGACTGCAGCCTACCAGGCTCCTCCATCCAGAGGATTTTCCAGGCAAGAATACTGGACTGGGTTGCAGAGCAATTCCTACTTCTTATATGAACACAAATGTCCCAAGAATTTTATATTAAGTATAAAGGGATTTAAGAATAAAAACAATAGACGTATATTGTTTAGAGTTTCCAAGGACAGAATAAAGATATCCAGTGGCGACTTAAGGGAAATATGATGGAATGAACTTTTGAGTCAAACAAAGGTGGACAGATAAATCATATTTAAGGGTTAATGCTGAGCATTGATTCCATTTGGTTATAGAACAAAAACTAAAAAAATGTTGAATTATGACTTTAATAAAAAATTTGAATATTAAAAATGCTGGTGCCATAGAAATTATATAACTAACAAGTTGATTAGGGTAAGAAGGTATATAGTAGTATAAGTATGAAATTTCCAGATATTCTTTAAACAAGGGTTAAAAAAAATTACTTGAAGGATATAAAATAATTGAGAATATTTAAAGGCATAAGCCTTAACACACATACACACACACACACACACATGCTATAATCACCTAGAATTTGGAGATGAAGACAGTGGTAGAAGCAAAGTGTACATTTTTTCTATTATATAAAAAGGAAATACAGAAAATGATTAATGAAAGTGATATACAATGTATATATGACCATTGTTACTAAGTTAAAAACTAGCTACAAAAACATAATGAAGTAAAGAAAGAACCACAGAGATGGATAATAGGGTCAAAGATGTGGTTTAATCAGGGCTCACACCACTGGATAGGTGACCCATATAAAGGAGGATAATCACAGTTGTAGAGGTTCCCCTGAAGGAGCAATGGGTCTGAACCAGCTCAGGGATCCTGCCCCAGAAGGAAGCCCCCAAATATCTGGTACTGAATGCCAGTGGAGTTTGCATATGGGAGAGAGAGAGGCTGTAGCAAACAGACTCTACCCTTAAAGGACACATACAAAATTTCACATGCACTGACACTGAGTGCAGAAGCAATCATTTGAGATAGTCCCAGCTTCTCAAGAAGTCCAGACCTATCTGTGATTCTGGAGAGCCTCCAAGAGAGGTAGCCATAAAAAGAATGAAATCTTGCCATTTGCCACAAAATGGATGAACCTAGAGGGAATTATGCCAAGTGAAGTAAGTCAGAGAGAGAAAGACATATACTGTCCAAGTTCACACATATGTAAAATCTAAAACAGAAAACAAATGAACAAACATAAAAGGGAAATAGACTCATAGGTAAAGAAATCAAATAAGTGGTTACCAGGGAAGAGGGATATTGTATGAGATAGAAAACTGAAATCAATTGAACAATTAAACTATGGAGAAAGTTATGAAAATTCTCTTCTACCAAAAACAAACAAACAAACAAACAAACAAACAAAGATAAAAATGCACAGACTATTTCACCGGAGCTTTTCACTTAATATTTAAGAAACAATAAAAATAATAAAAAAAAAATACTCTGATTTATTTACACTCTTCTGTGCTGTAGAAAAAGAAAAAAACTATTCAAATAATTCTTATGAAGTTAGCTAAATATTCCGGCCAAAACTCAACAAGGATAACATCAAAAGGAAACTTAAGATCTATCTCTTATTTAAATATTGATTTTAAAAATCCCTAAACAAAATCATTGCAAACTCTGGCAGTTCACTTAAAAACAGCATAATAAATCCAAGAAGGTTTGATTCTATGAAAGCAGTATGCTTATATTAGAAAATAAGTCAGTCTAGTTCATTTGATTTATAGATCAAAAGTGAAAATAGTCTTCAAAAACTCAGCAATAGCTTTTGATAGAAATCAACATCATTTCTTGGTAAAATGCCTCAATAATACCATATATTAGTGATGCATATTTATTGAGCTCATACTATATGCTTGGCTCCATCTCAAGTACTTTGTGTGTATTAACTCACTTTATCATTTATGGCCACAATTTTACAGAAGGATAAACAACTGGATATCTCCTAAATATAACCATATAATTACTTCATTCAGAGAAGGCAATGACACCCCACTCCAGTACTCTTGCCTGGAAAATCCCATGGACAGAGGAGCCTGGAAGGCTATAGTCCATGGGGTCGCTGAGGGTTTGCTATGAGCTAAGAACTGTTCTAAGTGCTTCACATACATTATCTCTGAATTCTCCAAACACCCTCTGAGGTAGATATTACTATCTTTTCTTTATTCACATATGCACATGACTATATAATCATACTTAATGTATCAACTCAAAAACTCCTCTCTGGGTTTAATAGAGAGGTATTAAATGTCTTACCATTAAATGCAGGAAGAAGACATGTTTTCCATAAGCACCACTATTATTTCACCAGATTCTGCCATTGTGAGTAAATACAACTACAGAAGAAAAACATTAAAATTTAGGGGAAAAATTGGTAAAATCATTTGCAGAATTTTAACCTTACACATGTAATATCTTTGAGATTCTATTGAAAAAACTAATATAAATGTTCAAATTATCAAGAAAATCAAGCCATTGCTGTAAATTTAATAAATGGGAATAAATACTTCCTAAGACTCCTGAGAGTCCCTTGGACTGCAAGGAGATTCAACCAGTCCTTTCTAAAGGAGATCAGCCCTGGGTGTTCTTTGGAAGGAATGATGCTAAAGCTGAAACTCCAGTACTTTGGCCACCTCATGCAAAGAGTTGAGTCATTGGAAAAGACTCTGATGCTGGGAGGGATTGGGGGCAGGAGGAGAAGGAGACAACAGAGGATGAGATGGCTGGATGGCATCACCGACTTGATGGACGTGAATGTGAGTGAACTTCGGAAGTTGGTGTTGGACAGGGAGGCCTGGCATGCTGCGATTCATGGGGTCACAAAGAGTCAGACATGACTGAGCGACTGAACTGAACTAACTGCTTGGAAGCAATAATGGAAGGTTGAAAAAAAGCACATTTACAATAGGATTAACTATAGAAAGATATGATAGGGAGCTAGACCTAACTTGGTAGGTAGCAGGTCTATATCAAAGTAAAACCTTATTGATAATGAGTGCCACAATTGAAAATGACAATGAGAGCCATAAATAGAGAAACACAAGGACTTTAACAAATAGGAAGTCTTAACTATATTTAAAGAAAAATAACCATGTAAATAATCTCTGCTAGCATATTAATTTAATGCTAATTAATAAAATGACAAACATGTTTTTGAAGTAAAGCTCTGTTTTCAAGATCCTTATAAACTCCTTACAAAAATGGCTTGAAAATTCTGAAAAAGTAAGATAATGAGAGATGATTAGCCCCAGTTGATAGTAAACATAATATGCAACTTCAAAAGGGTAAAGAGTGTGATTCTTATATGCAGAGACAGACAAATGAGAGACACTGGAAAGCTGACAAGAAAGCTAAAATTTGCTAAGAGCATCCAGGTAGCAAAGGGCAATTCAGTTATTCACCCTGCACCTTACTTTCTTTGCTTGGGGAATAAAATGAACAATAGTAACCCCCTGATCACTACAAACACACACTGCATACAGGAAAGTTAAGGCTGTATCTTGAGTATCTATTACTATAAAACTAGACATCGTCCTTTCTGATATTGAAGTGGCCCAATATAATCCACTTACTACCAGATAGCTGAACAGTTATGCTAGAGAAAGTTGCCATGTCACAGGAATAATGTTAGTTTCTGCTGCTGGCAGATGGGCACTCAGTGGTGGCCACAGCCAGTTTGGCCTTTATGTGTGAAACCCTTTTCATCTGAATCCATTCCTGGGTTGGGAAGATCCCCTGGAGGAAGAAGTGGCAACCAACTCCAGTTGGAAAATTGGAAAATTTTCCAATGGAAGATTCCATGGACAGAGTAGCCTGGCAGGCTACAGTCCAGGGCATCACAAAAGAGTCAGACATGACCTAGCAACCGAGCACCATGCATAACCTCTATCCTTGCAACTATGTTTACTTCACCATGTGCTCTTTGTGTAATGACAAGGATATCTGGGGGAAAGCCTGAGTGGATCCACAGAATGAGTCATTCTATCCACTTGATATTAAATTCCCCCTCTGCTGAAGGTACTGTTGGATAAGCACTCACACAGGACATAAATATCTTCCTATTTTTTTCTCATTCAGAGAGGTCTATCCATACACTTCTTACCTATATCTCCTGGCCCCCAATTTTCCAATCATGTAACTTACAAGCCCCTGACCATTCAGCCATGGACCACAGCCCTATAATTGGTACATAACTGCATGTTTGGCCTTCCAAGATGAGTGAACAGCCAGATGCATCAGGTGCCCTGCACACTAGGAAGATTCTCATTTGTCACTGTCCTTCTGTATGTCCCAGACAGATGCTACAGTTTTGCAGCTGTCCACTCATGGGTGGTGCCTGCATATTATTATGTAGACCCATCTATAAGCAACACATGTATGTTTTCTTCCTCTACCAGCAGATCTTAGGAAACTCCTCATGAGGCCATTAGTGCAGGCTGGGAGAGAGAAGGTAATGTAGCAGAAGTGAAGACCATGACATTTAAGCCACTTCATCATGTAACTTACCTGTGCCTTCAGGCTCTGGTTGGGCCGGTTTACACATGTACCTATTCATTTGATGACAAAGTGCTAACATGAACACCCAGCATTATAGTTTGGTGGATCGCACACATCCAGTCCATGACAAGCCAATCAGGTTGGGAACTTGGTGGACCACTGCCACTTGGTTAAGTAGGCTTTGCATCATTCAGCCTCTAATAAGTCTCAGTAACAGACCAAGATCCATTTCAGAAAATAGCTGTCAGTTTCAAAACACAATTTCAAAACACCAAGAGCTTTTCTTTTTTTCATTCTCTCAAAGGAAGAGTAGTTATCTACAGAACATGACAGGGCTTTGCTCCAAAATCCTAGGGGCCTTTGCTGTGAATCAGCTTTAAGGGACTGGCAAAGTTTTTCAACAGCATCTGTATTTGCTACTACACTTCAAGCCCATTGGATCTGCTGTATCATATGGCCTCTTGGCCGAGCAGCGTGTACAGTAACTTGAACCAGTGATAGAACTTTCTCTTGCTTTGAGATCAAATCAAAAGCAGCAGCTTTTCAGGTACTTGATAAATGAGCCAGAGTAACACACTCAAATGAGGAATATGTTGGCTCAAATGTCCCAAGAAGCCTGAGTACTCTGCCACTTTTTCATTTGTGGGAGGGAGCCAGATTCAACAATTTATCTCTCATCTTAAAAGGCTATCAACTTTTTCAAGTCACTGAACATCTAGATATTTCACTAGGTGGAAGCTCCCTGAATTTTTGTCAGGCTTATTTCCCATCTTCTGACACGCAAATGCATTACCAATGAGTCTGGAACCATTGTTTGTTTGTTTGTTTTTCTCACTATGTCCAACCAGCACATCATCAATATAATGAATCCATGTCATATCTTGGGCAAGGGAAAGGCAATTAAGATCTTCAAGAACTAAACTATAATATAGTTGCTAAAAAGTTGATGTATTCCTGAGGTCAGAGTAAAAGTGTATTGCTTGCCTTGCCAGCTGAAAGAACACTATTGTGGATAGTCTTTTCTAATAGGTATGGAGAAAAAGACATTTTCCAGATGGATAGCCAGATACCAGGTACCAAGAGACATGTTAATTTGCCCTGGCAAAGAAACCACATCTGGTACAGTAACTGGAGTTGGAATCACCATCTCATTTAACTAAGGATAATCTGTTCTTGGGTTTCCCTGGTGGCTCAGTCAGTAAAGAATCTACCTGCAGTGCAGGAGACCATCTGCCATGCAGGAGACCTGGGTTCAGTTTCTAGGTTGAGACGATCCCCTGGAGGAGGAAATAGCTACCCACTCCAGTATTCTTGCCTAGGAAATCCTATGGACAGACATTTGGGGCTACTGTCCATGGGGTCACAAGAGTCAAACCACCACCATGGAGACTAAACCACCACCACCACCATTCTTCTCTCGTTATCTGAGATCCATATGATTTCTATACAAATAGACAAGTTGAATGGGGGATATTGTGAGAATTACCATCCCTGCATCCTTCAAGTCCTTGATGGTAGCACTACTCTGTAGCCTCTCATGAGTGAGATGCTGCTTTTGGTTTATAGTTTTCCGAGGGAGAGGGTTTCTAGTAGTTTTACTTGGTCTTTCCCACCATACTAGCTTTCACTCCACAAGTCAAAGAACCAATGTAGAGTTTCTGTAAATTGCTAATTGTGTCTATTCAAAGTAAGCATTACAAAACTGTGCTTATGGATTAATGAACTCACTGAATGTATTTTAAGATGGACTTGAGCTAAAATTTCATTGATCACCTGACCTCTACAAATCCCCTCTCAGTGTGCTAGAGTGCTGTTTTGTATCCCCTGAAATTAGTTCAGAGTCAGTATTTGATAATCTCTGAAAGACCTGATATATCTTTATCCCAATACTGAGTCACCATGATAAAAGACTGTATAGGACAGGGAACTTTGCTCAATATTATGTAGCATTCAAGGTAAGAAGAGAGTTTGAAGGGAAGTGGATGCATGTGTACATGTGGCTGAGTCATTTTGTTGTGCACATGAGACTAACACAGCATTGCTAGTCAACTATACTCCAGTATAAAATAAAAAGTTTTAAAAACTCATAGCTCCCTTTGGGTAATACTGAGAGAAAGATGAAGAGTATAAATTTCTGACAGGGTACAGGGTTCTTCTCTAGGGGACTCCATATTCCCTTCATACAAGGGGCTCTTGGTCTGTAAACTGGATCAAGTTCAGAAATTGACTTGAGGGGACATTACTCTAGATGATTCAAATTAGAGTTTTGTCCACTTGATCTGGAATTCCTTCACTGATGCAGCTAAAGAACTTAGTAGGCCTCACATCTATTTCACTTCTAGGAACACCGTAATCAACTAGCCAATACCATAGGCCTTTGTGAGCCAGACTATTTTGATCGTTGCTCTACTGTCCTCTGTGATATTATTCTGTGCATCATGACTTGGATAGTCACTGCCACCATTTGGCCCTGCTACCCCAGTATCTGATTATTTTCATTGCATTAAGTTTTCCATTCATTTAGTGGTAACAGTTCCCAATTCAATTGTATGTCTGTAGAAAAGAGTGACCTCAGAGCTCTTGCAAATATTCTGGGGCTCCCCTCACTAATTTAATCCTTATAGTCTGGTAGCATATATGTCCCCTGTAACCCATATATGTCCACAGGAACCTTCCAGTTGTGTGAGCAAGACTTATGTGACAAATTCACTCTGACATTGCAATCTCTCTAAACCTTTGAATTCCTTCCTCTCACAGTATACCTAGCATTTCAAATTTATTTAACTCAGGCCACCTTTGATTCATGTTTTAACATCCAACCAAAACTGTTAGAGCCTTTTCTAACACCCTGAGCTGCAACATTAAATCCAGAATTTCTGCTTAGGGTGCCCATATTCATAAATTCAGCCTGATACAACTTTATGTTCCTTCTACCATTATCCTCATGGGCCATAATTTTTACCTCCCTTTCAAAGCCTGCTGGGGCTTGAGTCTAGTTATAGGACTAAAAGCAAAGAGGGGTGATAAGGGTGACTTCTGAGGAGAACCTGTGATCTCTTGACAGATATTATTTCAGGGGAGGCCATTACTGTTTCCTCAGGTGAAGCAAGGTTCATTTCCTCAGATGGGATGGATCAGCTACTTCTACTGGCAAAACAGATTCATCAGAATTTGGGGGTTTAGCATCTACAGTTTCATCAGAATCTTCCCATACACCCCTATGCCAGCTTCAAGGATCCCATTCTTCCCTGATCAATGGCCTCATTTTAACAGTAGACATACCATGAAATTGGGAATTCACTTTGTGTTGTAATTCAGTCACTCATGGGATGACTTTCTGATTTTGGTTTTTCAGATAGCTCTGCAGCTATAGTAGATAAGGGTCTCTTTCAGGGCAGACAGAAACTTTCAGGTCATTTATATAGCACTTCACTGGGAATTGAATTCTTGAGTTCATACTCCCCACCCCCATTTTTTCCAGTGGTATAGGAGCAGCTAGTCAATTTCATTACACTCATTATTTCAACAAAAATGTTCAAAGGTATCATGTGCACAACAACACAGAACTTTGCCTTTTATAAGTGTTCGATTGTGAATATTATGGTGATATCTTCCTTACCTCTACTGTCACATCACATTATGGACTATAAGTATCCTCTTTACTACTGGAAATAGAGCTGTTAGTGCCTCTAAATGCCATCAAGTTAGAAAAACAATTCCAGAAAAACTAGAATCAATTTAGAAAACTTGTTCTTAAGACTATATTTCCCAAGAACACTCTCTGTATCAAAGTCTGTTGTAGTCAGAGTTCCCGAGAGAAACCCAATAGATTGAGGGTATATAACACACATATATCTGTATATATATGCAAATATAGATATTATATGTATGTCTTTATCTTTGTATAGGGGCTTCCCTGTGGCTCAGAGGTTAAAGCGTCTGCCACCAATGCGTGAGACCCGGGTTCAATCCCTGGGTCGGGAAGATCCCCTGGAGAAGGCAATGGTAACCCACTCCAGTATTCTTGCCTGGAGAATCCTGTGGACGGAGAAGCCTGGTAGGCTATAGTCAACAGGGTCGCAAAGAGTCGGACACAACTGAGCAACTTCACTTCACTTCACTTTCACTTTATCTTTCTATATCCTCTATCTATATATATATATTAAAAGAGATTTTGTTAGGGGAAGCACACTGACTGAAACCGCCCACCCTGGCCAGGCACCATAGTAACCATTTACATGAGCTGTTTTACAACAAGGAGGTCCTGGTAAGGAATATGGAACTAATAAGCCACCACCAACTGAAAGAGTTTGGGAAAGGTCAAAAGGAGACACTGTGTGTCCATCCACCTCCCAGAATCCTTCTCGCTAGCATCTATCTTGGCTGAGTGATGCGTGTGCCACCAGGAAGGGCTCTGAGTCAGAATGATTGGCCAAAGACAACCCAGAAACTAATCCCATCAACAGAAAACCTGAGACCATGAGCCACATGGCAGAAGAGTTCCCTGGATTCCCTTACCCTGCTGCTCTCTGCCTGGGTGCCCTTTTCCAATAAAGTCTCTTACTTTGTCAGCATGTGTCTCCTTGGACAATTCTCCATGTTAGACAAGAGCCCTCTCTTGGGCCCTGGAGGGGGTGCCCCCTTCCTACAACAATTTCATGTAAGGAACTGGCTCACTGATGAGGAGGTTGGCAAATCAAAAACATGCAGGGTAGATTGGTAAGCTTAATTCCAAGGGAAGGCTTGCAGTTTGAGTTCAAAGGCTATCTGCTGCAAGAATTCCCTCTTCTTCAGGGGAGGTTAGTCTGTTTTAAGACCTTCACTGATTGAATAAGGTCAATTCACATTATGAAGGGCTTTACTTAAAGTCCACTGATTTAAATGTTCATCTCTCCAAAAGTATATCTCCATAGAAACATCTAAAATAGTATTTGACTAAATATCTGAGTACCATAACCCAGCCAAGTTGGCACATAAAATTAACCATCTAACAGACATGAAAATAAATGAGTCATTTTAAGTGAATTTTCTCATTGAACATGAAAAAAATAATACTTATTAAGTCTTGTTTTGAGATTTAAATGAGATAATAAATGTAAGGTACAGTTCCAGGCTTAAGTTCACATTTAATAAACTGACAATTAGCCATATATTTACATAATTTTCATATGTATATTCCAAACAAATTTTATTCAAATGGTAAATAAAGTTTTATGTCCTGCTTTTCTATGTACTGTTACAAGATTTTTTAATGTATTATTATACATTAGTTATTATATATATTATTACACATTATATAGCTAACAACTATAATTTTATGAACATATTATATTCCATCCAGTGGAATATAACCAAAATTACTTATCTTCTCGTTTACATTTAATTTGTATCCAATTTTTCATTATAAACTATGTCATAAACTTTGAATAAGACCTGCCCTGCTTTTTATTTTTATTATTCTTTATACAACATTTACATGTCATGAAGAAACACATATTTTATTCTAATGTTTTTATTTTGAATGCAGATTTTCACTTTAAATATAAAGGCTGAATTCAAGGTGCACCTTGGACTTCAACCCAATTTCATGTCTTTCCAATATAACAGGCAAGACATTAATTTCCCTGGAGACTGGTATGGATTTATGTATGCCTCCTCTAAAAGAAAATGGTTAAGTGACCTTTTCCAATAATCTTTGCTTTGAGGAAAAAGAAAAGGTTTTACAGGTGCCTTGAGAACATTTCAGAATTACATCAAGCACTTCCTGGACTTCAAATATAACCTCTGAGTGCAGAGAAGTTATCTCTGGGCATCTAGCACATATTAGTGGTCAGAGAGGAGTTAATACATGAATGTGTGATGGATTATACAGTGAATATATCAGCAGGGTAGTTTGGTAAAGTGAATGGTAACTTGTTAAAAGGAAACTTGGTAAAAAGTCTCACTGATTTCATATTTGGCTTTGTCCTCTGTCTTACAGCTTGAAAGACCCACAGAAATCACTTAACCTATGTATTATGGACCTTAGCAATCATCTCTTCCAAAGAGGAAGAGGATAAATTAAAATCCTTTAGGGATTGGTTTTAAAGTGTGCATGTCAGTTTCCACACTACCACCCCTGGTATTCTGTCATAACTTGAGGCTTACAGAATGAAATCATGTAAGTTTAATATACTGAAAAAGAAAAAAAAAAAAGCATTCTCAGGTGATTTTGATAACTGTGTGCCCAATTCTGCTTCCGTACTCAATTGAGATCACAGATCCTGCCAAATGCCAAATTCTGACACTGTATAGTAAAAACAATTAGTTGCTGCTTTGTGATTTGAGTTAGGAACAAAGCTGGAAGGGAAATGCAGGTCATTTCTTTTATTCTGATGCTCTTTTCACTCCACTCTTCATAATGAAATTGTATTCAATTCCTCATTTGAAATTGGAAATACGCTTTCTTAGCTTCAGTATTAAAATATTAAGAAGTACTAGTTTTTCCATCCCTGGAGGAAGGCATGTTAACCCACTCCAGTATTGTTGCCTGGAGAATCCCCATGGACAGAGGAGCCTGTGAGGCTACAGTCCATGGGGGCGCAAAGAGTTGGACACAACTGAGTGACTAAGCACACAGCACAGCACAGTTTTCTCACATTTCTGAAGATAGACTAACATTCTACAAAATTTGAAAGAGGTTGGAAGAAAAGGGAAAGATCTGAAGGGAGTGTATTCTCAGATACTCAAATATACCACATACTACGGGAAAACAACAGACTGGAAATAGTTATCTTGAAGATCAAACCCAACATAACAACTTGGCAGTTGTAGGGACTTGAGTAAACTGCTTAACCTTCCTCTTTGTTTCCTTACTGGGGATAACAAGACTTATATCACAGTGTTGTTGAGAGAGCTAAATAATATACTTTATAAAAGGATTTCTCACTAAGCAATAGTGAAAATGATATAGTCATAATTGTCAATAATTTCTATATTCCCTCCATCTTTTTAACATAGTAGTAGGATAGAGGAGGGGTAGCATTTGTTCAGTGGGTAAGCAGAAGGCATAAAAATGTTTATTCTGAAGATGACAAGAAACTATCATGCACTTCATAGTTCATCAAAATATCAAAAGTATGTCCCATGCCTTTTTCAAATTGTTGCAGAAAACACTTCTATGGAGGGAGGGGAAATGAGAGATAGGAAGAGGATGAGGGAAAGAGAGACAGTTTTCAGAGCTCAAGTTTATTTTGCTTGATTCCAGAACACTCTGGTGGACACATTATACTGTGTGAACTTGGACAAGTAATTTATTCTTTTTTTTTTCTTTTCTTCCGTAGCTGTAAAGTGGGGTAGTTGGTGGAACTCAATACACAATGGTCCCTTTTTTTCTATGGTTATTTGACTCTTTAAGATTATGGTGACCCCAAGTAAGTGTTCTTGTCATAACTACAGTTGATCTGATTATTTTTACTTTAATGGAGTTTGTCAAATTGGCAATCAATATATAATGAGCAGCAAAAACCATAGTAAGAAGTGGGAAGGCAAGTTGCTCACAGGTAACAGAGATCTCACCTAACCTTTCCCCAAAACTCAGGTCATAAGCATAGCTGTAGTACCCTGTGCTCTTCTGTATTTATGGCGTCAGAAAAATATGCCCATCAACAAGCATATAATCAAAGTCCAGGTGGATTTGGACTCACGTTTCATTCTTTATGACACTGTACATTTCTACCATGATATCACTGCTATAGGAAAGAAAGGATGGAAGACCAACCGTTCCTCCTCCTCCACATGCCCCATTCTTAGAAGCATGTCAATCCATGGAAACAGAAGAAGGGTCCTCCTTGTCTCCCTCAAACCAATAACTAACCAAAGAAAATTCATCACAGCTGTTTGTTTAGATCTCTGCTACACAATACAATAGCCACTAGCCACATGGAACTATTAATATTTAGATTGGATACTGATAGTAAATGAGAATGACTTGCAGCAAGGTATGTCCTAAGAGTCTTGGCACATTGTATTGCTTCTGGTATAGCATCCCGGGCAGATGGTCATGTAGGACTTCTGATAGAACCTGTGTAGACAGCAAGTCAGGAGGGTGGGTGCAAAAAGTTTGATAAAGGGGACCCAGAACACTACTGAACTCTCCCCAAAAGAAGGGATATATTTATTTCCCCAAAAGTATTCGACCATGGTTCTCTTTGTATTTTTTTGTGTGTATATACATATACATTTATATATATGTGTGTGTGTGTGTGCATGTGTGTATTTGTGTGTATTTTTTGAGGCATAGTTGATTTACAGTGTTGTGTTAGCAAATTGATGGTACAGCAAATTGATTAAGTTACACACACACACATACACACACACACACACAACTGAAGCAGTTTAGCATGCACACATATATATTCTTGCTTGGAGAATACCCATGGACAGAGGAGTCTGGTGAACTACAGTCCATGGGGTTGCAAAGAATCGGAAACAACTGAGCAACTAAGCACAGCACATAGTCTTTTTCACATTCTTTTCCCTTGTCAGTTATTACACAATATTGAGTATAGTTCCCTGTGCAATATGTTAGGTCATTTTTGGCTATGTATTTCATATATAGTAGTGTCTCCCTCTTGAGAAACCTATATGAAGGTTAGGAAGCAACAGTTAGAACTGGACATGGAACAGACTGGTTCCAAATAGGAAAAGGAGTACGTCAAGGCTGTATATTGTCACGCTGCTTATTTAACCTATATGCAGAGTACATCATGAGAAATGCTGGACTGGAAGAAACACAAGCTGGAATCAAGATTGCCGGGAGAAATATCAATAACCTCAGATATGCAGATGCCACCACCCTTATGGCAGAAAGTGAAGAGGAACTAAAAAGCCTCTTGATGAAAGTGAAAGAGGAGAGTGAAAAAGTTGGCTTAAAGCTCAACATTGAGAAAATGAAGATCATGGCATCTGGTCCCATCATTTCATGGGAAATAGATGGGGAAACAGTGAAAACAGTGTCAGACATTTTTTTTTTTTTAGGCTCCAAAATCACTGCAGATGGTGACTGTAGCCATGAAATTAAAAGATGCTTACTCCTTGGAAGAAAAGTTATGACCAACTAGACAGCATATTCAAAAGCAGAGACATTACTTTGCCAACAAATGTCCATCTAGTCAAGGCTATGGTTTTTCCAATAGTCATGTATGGATGTGAGAGCTGGACTGTAAAGAAAGCTGAGCAGCAAAGAATTGATGCTTTTAAAGTGTGGTGTTGGAGAAGACTCTTGAGAGTCCCTTGGACTGCAAGGAAATCCAACCAGTCCATTCTGAAGGAGATCAGCCCTGGGATTTCTCTGGAAGGAATGATGCTGAAGCTGAAACTCCAGTACTTTGGCCACCTCATGCAAAGAGTTGACTCATTGGAAAAGATGCTGGGAGGGATTGGGGGCAGGAGGAGAAGGGGACGACCGAGGATGAGATGGCTGGATGGCATCACGGACTCAATGGATGTGAGTCTGAGTGAACTCTGGGAGTTGGTGATGAACAGGGAGGCCTGGCGTGCTGCAATTCATGGGCTCACAAAGAGTTGGACACGACTGAGCGACTGAACTGAACTGAACTGAGTGTGCATATATTGGGGAAGGGATAAATTAGGAGTTTGGAATTACCATTGCTCTTTTTGAAATAGGAATATTTTTTATTATTTATAGAACATATTTTTGGGGGAGATTTTCTCTACAGAACATACAACTTTGGTTCACTCAAGCTACTTATCATCTTCACTGAATTTAAATCTGGATTGCATTTACAATAGACCAAAAAGAACTATAAAAAAGAGCTGTTAAATACTTCTTTGTGCAGAGAGAAGAAATTGAGATAGGCTCTCTCAACTTCTTAAGGGTAGAAGGGAAAACAACAGTTATAATCAGGGCACA
This sequence comes from Capricornis sumatraensis, assembly GCF_032405125.1. Lineage (NCBI taxonomy): Eukaryota > Metazoa > Chordata > Mammalia > Artiodactyla > Bovidae > Capricornis > Capricornis sumatraensis. The sequence continues at coordinate 119,078,727 of NC_091071.1, read as the reverse complement.
AACCAACCAGGGCATTAAATTTTACCCTAGTAAACAACTTGTGTCACTATTTTATATAAGTCATTTACATTTAATTTACTCAAATGTTTCCTCATATCAGCTGATTTGCCTGTTGACAAATTTTATAATAGAAACAATATGAACTTATTCACTTTCAGTAACCCTAGGTACAAAAAAACTTTTGTCCTTTAAATCAATGCCTCTAAAGACATCTAAAAGATACATTTATATTAATGAAACCAAATTTATATATTACTTATAACATATAATACAGCCTATTTTTTTCTTTTCAGAAGCCTGATGAAGTTCTGTAGATGAGGAATGTTAGACTCTCCAGAAAATGCTCTTTCTCTCTGTCATGTCAGTATTTATTTTGCTCCAGTTTGATGCTTCCCTTTTGATTGATGATCATTGACATGCAAAAAAAAATAATAACAACTGCTCATATCAAGGCCAGTCAAGTCAATGGTGGCTTTAAGCATCACTGATTGAAGCCCCATTGGATGAAATTTTGAAAAGATAGGAAAAGGTGAATATAGTGACATGAGCAATTTACAGTCTTAACTTAGGACATTTCAGTTCAGTTCAGTCCAGTTCAATTCAGTCACTCAGTCGTGTCTGACTCTTTGCGATCTCATGTATTGCAGCACACCAGGCCTCCCTGTCCATCACCAACTCCCGGAGTTCACCCAAACTCATGTCCATCAAGACGGTGATGCCATCCAGCCATCTCATCCTCTGTCATTCCCTTCTCCTCCTGCCCACAATCCCTCCCAAAATCAGGGTCTTTTCCAATGAGTCAACTCTTCGCATGAGGTGGCCAAAGTATTGGAGTTTCAGCTAAAGCATCAGTCCTTCCAAAGAACATTTAATAGAACACCAATATTTAGGAAACACAGTTTGTTTGCTGTTACCATTTCCATTTTAAAAGTCTTGAGGACCTGCTGGCACACCATGGACATATTTACCTTGTTATCTTGAAGCATTTTCTAACACAATATTCCAATATTCCACTGAAACAGCTGTGGCTCTACAAAGACTGTATCAAAGATTAACGGTCAGTGTGTCATACAAGTTTGGCATTGTTTCTTTTCACTACTGTAACAAAATGATTACAAATTTAGTGGCTTAAAATAACACAAATTGATTCTCATACAATTCCAGAGGCTAGAAATCTTAGCATCAAGATTTCAGCAGAATTACATTCCACTTTGCCAGTCTAGAGAAAGATCCATTTTTCTTGCCTATTCCAGCTTCTAGAGGTGGCCCACCTTCCTTAGTCTGTAGACCCGTCTCCATCTTCAAAACCATCAACATGGCATCTCATCTCTCTCTGTCGCTCTTTTATCTACTTCTGTCTCCATATATTTTCTCAGACTCCAACTCTGCCTCCCTCTTACAAAGATCCTTGTGATTACATCAGTCTCACTCAGATAAACCAGGATTTTCTTTCCATCTCAAACTCATTAACTTAATTTCACCTGCAAAGTCTCTTTTGACATGTAAGATAATATATTCACAGATTCAAAATATTAGAATGTGAACATCTTTGGAGAGATCATTAGGTAGCTTATTATACCTTGACTCTGAATCACAGAATTTGTTTCTTTGTTCCTATTGGTCCTCCTGAGGGAATTCTTACTAGATTATTAACTAATTAACACTTCTTTGATTGGGTCCATAAGCAGCATTCAATTAAAAGCCTTTTAAACTTGTTTCAGCCATGGAACCATATGTTTGTGAGACTTGCTTTAAAGAGTGTTTTAAAAATATGTGGGACCTAGAGACTGTCTTACTGAATACAGTAAGTCAGAGAAACAAAAATATCATATGCTATTGCTTACATGTGGAATCTAAGAAAAAAATACAAATGAACTTATTTACAAACCAGAAACAGACTCACAGACTGAGAGAATAAACTTATGATTACCAGGGGGGAAAGTAGAGGGGAGGAGTTAGGGAGTTTGGGACAGACATGTACACACTGCTATATTGAAAATGGATAACCAATAGGATCTATTTGTACAGCACAGGGGACTCTGCTCAATTTATGTAATAACCTAAATGGGAAAAGAACTTGAAAAAGAATAGCTAGAATGTAGAACTGAATCACTTTGCTGTATGCTTGAAACTAACACATTGTTAATCAATTATACTTCAATATAAATAAAGAGTTAAAAATTTTTTTAAAAATATGATGACTTGAGAATTGAGACTTAACTGGATGATGTTAAAGGAAGTCATGGCAAAAGGCAACACACTTTTAAAGGCTGACAACTTATTCTCCATTTACTTTAGAACCTGGGTATGCATCAGTTTGAGCCATTTGTTGGGATCTGAGCCATTTATTTTTTCATTGGGATCCCCAACATAAGAGGAAAAAATAATTATGGCATGTCCTTCGAAGTACAAAAAAGAGGCATATTTTCATACGTATAATACTTGTTTGAGCTTCTAGAAGGCAAGTTTCAGAAGCCCCATAGGAGAATGAGAGTTCTACAGAGTGATGGAGAGGGCAGATGATGAGAATTTCCCAGAACAGAGGATGGATTTCATAGCTTCGCCTAAGGCCATCCCTGAAGGACATTTGATGCCAGAGACCAAAGTAATTTAATGGATAAGAGAAAGATGACATGGAAGAAAGCAAGCTTTCTTCATACTAAGAAAGAAATATCCAGTCATTTCCAGTGTCTACAGCTTGTACTACAAAACAATAAATGAAATATAGAGAGAAGTCAGCTTCATGTGCCCACCTTGCCCTTTCACCACTTCCATAAGGGATGAAGGTATGGATAAACTTATACCCTAATAAGACCTCTCCAGGCATTGACTGTGTTGGCTAGTAGCTCAGAAGTTGGCATGAGGCTACCATGAAAAACACAGAAGACTGGGGTACTAGGACAGTTTTACAACCAAAACATCATGTGACGTTGGGTGTCATACTTCACCCCTTGAAGGACAAATGATACAATGGAAATAATATGAGAATTGATATTTGCTGGGTCAATTTTGATTCTAGAAGATAGCAACACTTTTGAGAAAATCACTAAGGCTACCTCAGTGCCTCTTCTGAATAAATAACCGAATTGACATGAGAAGTGAATGGAATAATGCATTAATGCATGCAAATCCCTGATAACAAAGAAGTGTTGAACATTAGTTTTTCACTAACTGCTTGTGAGAATTTTAAAGAATTTTATAATCATTTTTTCCCACCTGCTATCACCTCTTAATGAAGAGTGTGCCACTGAGGTGTGGGCATGTTAATAAGATAATACCTATAGAAGTTTTAACAGAAACTTAATGGAGAAGAGCTAAATCTTTAGTTAATCTGCTTCAATCATGGGCAATGTAGCTTATTTGTTCCATGGTCTCTCAGCTGTTGATATAATTCCATAGGAGCTGCTCTGATTGCAACTCCATAATTTCCTCTTTTAAGTGAGGCAAGGTAACCAAGGGCACCTTGAAGATGAGTGTTATGAGGGAGCCACTTGGTTCATGTTCCCAGGATCTCTCATCTTACTCTAGGCTGTCAGCAATTACTTGCTTGCACACTGATTGATCTCAATGTTCAAACATGACTTATATCCCCCTGCCTTAGTGGAAAGTTTATATAGTCTGCACTCTCTCTTGAATTTTATGTGCCTTTTGTGTGTTTCTCCAGTCACACCTGTTGTGGCTTATGACTTATCCATCCAGTGCTCTTTTAAGTATAATCGTGCATAATGGCTGAGGCTAAATATAAAATAAACATATATTTAGTGGTTCTTTGAATGCACAGTTAAACTGCCCTTACTAAGCCACATTACTCAGGGTCAGATTCTATTTTATGATAGAGATAAGGGAACAGTTTAAGGGAGGGAATAACCAAGGATTACTGTCTAAAGACAATAAAACCAGTGGATGCCCCTGTGTTTGGAATAAGAGCCAGAGCCGCCTTCTGTACCTGTAACACTTTCTTGCCCAGATACTCAGGAACCCACAAAATAATTTCTCAGTAATGGGATTGCCAAAGACATTAATTACAAATGATTTAATTGGATACACATTGTCACAGCCTCTCTTTCCATGTAGCCCTTTGCAAGTTTATTCAAAAGCTTACCATTTCTGCTGCCACTCCAAAATGAACCACCATTATGTTCCCTATAGATTGTTGAGTAACTTTCATCTTGGCCTTTGTGGGTGCAATCTTCCACACTCATAGACTGGTGGTATCATCACTGATACAAAGGGAAACTGTTACTTGCTCAGTTCAGTTCAGTTGCTCAGTCGTGTCCGACTCTTTGCAACCCCATGAATGGCAGCACACCAGGCCTCCCTGTCCATCACCATCTCCCAGAGTTCACTCAGACTCATGTCCATCGAGTCCATCATGCCATCTAGCCATCTCATCCTCTGTCGTTCCCTTCTCCTCCTGCCCCCAATCTCTCCCAGCATCAGAGTCTTTTCCAATGAGTCAACTCTTCACATGAGGTGGCCAAAGTACTGGAGCTTCAGCTTTAGCATCAGTCCTTCCAAAGGAATCCCAGGGTTGATCTCCTTCAGAATGGACTGGTTGGATCTCCTTGCAGTCCAAGGGACTCTCAAGAGTCTTCTCCCACACCACAGTTCAAAAGCATCAATTCTTTGGCGCTCAGCCTTCTTCACTGTCCAACTCTCACATCCATACATGACCACAGGTAAAACCATAGCCTTGACTAGACAGACCTTAGTCGGCAAAGTAATGTCTCTGCTTTTGAATATGCTATCTAGGTTGGTCATAACTTTTCTTCCAAGGAGTAAGCGTTTTTTAATTTCATGGCTGCAGTCACCATCTGCAGTGATTTTGGAGCCCCAAAAAACGAAGTCTGACACTGTTTCTACTGTTTCCCCATCTATTTGCTATGAAGCGATCAGTCGTGTACAACTCTCTGTGACCCCATGGAAGGGTAGCCCGCCAGGCTCCTCTGTCCGTGGGATTTTCCAGGCAAGAATACTGGAGTGGATAACCATTTCCTTCTCCAGGGGGATCTTCCTGACCCAGGGATCAAACCTGGGTCTCCTGCATTTCTGGTGGATTCTTTACCATCTGAGCCACCAGGGAAGCCCACCCTCCCATGATTTCCAGTTCAAATTGCCAACAATACTCCAGTCAATCCAGTTCCTCACCTTGGGGCAAAAGACACTTCTTGATTCCTTGCTTCTTGCTCATTCCTCTTTTAATTCCTTGGTTCCCTCTCAGCTCCTCAGGTACGCAGTGTCTATCTCCCAGCAATCTGCTAATTTACTCTTTTACCTGCTTTACATTTTTCCTAGGTATTACCTGCTCATCTAGACCTTGCCTATCAATTCTATTTGGCATTAAACTGTTGCTCACAATATTTCTTTTCCAATGTTTTGCATTATTAGTTTTATCAGAGTATTTAATATAATTTATTTTATTCCTATATATAATATATTTTTAATCTTTGAGTTTCTCTTTTCAAATGGAAGTCCATGAAGGCAGAGTTATTTGCTAGTTTTGTTGCTGTTCTATCCTAAGCATTGTATCTGGGCCACAGTAAACATTCACCATGTGCTACCCCGGTGGCTCAGATGGTAAAGAATAGGCCTGCCAGTGCAGGAGCTGTGGGTTTGATTCCTGAGAGGAGAAGATCCCCTAGAGGGGAAAATGGCAACTCACTCCAGTATTCTTGTCTGGAGAATCCCGTGGGCAGAGGAGCCTGGCAGGCTATAGTCCACGGGGTCACAGAGTCAGACATGACTGAGTAACTAACAACACTTCACAAACAATTGTTGCAAGGATTAATCTAGAATTATCTTCAAATGTTAAAAAAAAATATGCAAATATTTCTTCAAAAGATATATTAAACACAATCTGAAGCTATTATTATCAAATCAAACTTGGATCTGCTCACCTGGGCATACAAAAGCAAATCTACTGGCACTGGTGTTGGTAATGGAAAGCAAAGCCTGTATTACAGGATGCCAAGCAAGACATGCAGGCAACTAATGCTCAGAAGACCCACCTTCCTGATGGCTGTCAGTGAAAGCCTTTAAAACATAAAGTGACACAGAGGGTTGGGGAAGGGGGAGCGGTATGTGATAAGCTCAGGGACATTCTTCTGATTGGTTGCTTATGAGGTATTAGGAGTCAGTATTAGCAGCTTTCTGGTTATAAGCCAGCTAGCATCTACATGCTTCTGGTTAGCATGCAGGCAACTTCTTCCCCCTGGTGGGGGTTTCAGTATATGCAAAACAACTCAAAGGATATGACTATCATCTTTAGTCCTTGAGGAGGAAAGGTGAAACCCAGGTGGCTCAGTGGTAAACAATCCACTTGCCAGTGCAAGAGACAAGGGTTCACTTCCTGGATCAGGATGATCTCTTGGAGAAGTAAAGGGCAACCGACTCCAGTATTCTTGCCTGGAAAATCCCATGAATGAGCAGCATGGAGAGTCACACTCATGGAGCTGCAAACCGTTAGACACGATGGAGCACGCATGCATAACCTGAAGAGGAATTAAGAGCCTTGAACTTTTGTATTTTGGCTAAGCTGTTATTTTGTCTTGCTTGACTGTTTTCCTTTGCTTCTATATTTTCTGACTTCTTTGATTAAATTTGCTCTTTGGAACTTGGGGAAGGCTGAAGTTTTTCTATAAACAAGATTCAGGGGTGAATTACATTCAATATCCTGTGATAAACCATAATGGAAAAGATTATGAAAAAGAATGCATACATATAGTACATGTATGCATGCATGTAGAACTGAATCATTTGCTGTACTGCAGAAATTAATACAATGTCATAAATCAATCATATTTCAATAAAATAATTTTTTAAAAATAAAAAGGAAAAAAATTTCCAGGGACATCGCATCATCTTACTGTTAGAAATATAGGTAGATTAAAAATCTGGCAAAATTGTGACCTTGCGGTTAAAACGTTTTCCTCATAATATTAGAAGATAATACACGACACTACATGCTAGGGTTTGTTCTAAGAAATTTATATACGTTATGCAATTTATTGAGTATCTTTACAACAACCCAAAGATAGATTTACTATCATTTTCCCCATTATACACGTGTAGAAACTGAGCCACAGAGAGGTTAGCATACTTACCCAATGTCACAAAGCTAATAAAATGGGAGAACTGGATTTTGTTTGTTCACCAGAACCCCCTGCAGGTCCCATAAGTCACAGGCCTCACAGGGTGATGCCTGAGAAATGCACAGAATCACTGGAGTTCCCAGGGGCCCCGTTTAACAACCACCAACTGCAGTCTGGGATAGACTATGAGTGAGACCCACAAGGACTGTATGATTTGGCCAGGTCAGTCCTCTCACACTTGTAACCCATGAATTCAGCAGATGTTATTTCTGTTTTGGGGAATGGCCATCTCATCCTCATCTGCCTGGAAAACTATTGGTGTTTTTCATGCACTTCATTATTACAAGGCTTTATTATGAAATGACAGAGCTAATTAGTCCCCCAATAAATTGTGCAATTGTGCACATTTGCTAATGCAGTTTTCACATTGATTTATTATTATTTGTTTAAGAATTTTAACTCTCCTAATAAACCATGAGCCACTTGAGGGTAAAGACTGGGCTGCCTCTGCATCTCCAGAACCAAATATCATGGCATATGACCCCAAAGACTCGTATTAGATTCTCACTGAAGTATAGGGAAATTGCCTGTCAAAAGTCATGCACTTAGAGAAGACAAAAAATAAAATTATAACCTGTTCTGTTATATCATAGGATACTCACAATCCCCTAAAATGATTCTGCTTCTATCTTTCACTTTACATACTCAACAAGTCATTAAAATCCATTATCTTTCCTCATCCCTATAATGTCTCTAAAGCAACTCCAGAAATAAACCCAACGTTCAAAATTCCCCTCAGCCGGAGTATTGAAACCATGACTCAGCGGCTTGGTTACAGGTACTCATGAGGATAGCTTTCTCTGCAGTTCCCTGCTCTCATTGGCTTAAGTCATAAAGAGGTTATTATTTATTATAACAAGAAGTTCAGAGGAAATAAAGTTGCAGGGTTTATTCATGGGTCAAGATGACCAAAGTAAATTCTAGACCTCCTGCATAGAAACACAGAATCCAGCAAAAAAGGAAAGGAGGCTTTTCTTTAATACATGTTTTTTTTCTTAAGGAGATGAAAAATAAGAAACAAATCTGGATCTAGGTAACCAGAGACTATATTCAAAAAGATGCCAGCACTAAGGAGAGGGGAATATTGCCATAGGGGAGACACTTATACTGTAAGATGTGCAAGTATCATAAGGGTCAGGCCGAGAAAGGGTTTTCTTTCATAGGAAAGGGTAAGCAAATGGGGAAAGGTAAGGAATTGAATGTGATTGCCCAGTTGGTCAGTAGATTGAAGCAGCTGCTTAGCTAAACATTTGGCAGGCAAGGAAGGGGAATTTGGGGAGCCTGTGTCTCACTTTGTTATGGGTAGATAGGGGGACATTCTGAGTCATCTGTCATATGGGGAAGGGTGGGTATTTTCAGTGAGTTGTGTCCCAGGATACATGAGGGATTTCTCTAACCATCACAGTTTTTTAGGATCTCAAGGTGAGGTTAAGTTCAACATTGACAGAGAATCCTTTTACTCAGAAGCTCAATATGTTGACTACCTCTCAAGTCTCACTAGCTAGGACTGGATGGTAAGCCAAGCTGTAGCTACAAGGAATTCTGCAAAAGATCATGAAGCATTTAATGGAACAGGGGTCTTGTCAGAGAGGAGGAACAGGGAAAACAATACATACACCTTCCTATCTCTAGGGACTAATCAATGATAGGTAAGGTGCGGGTTGTTACTACACATGTGCCTTGTTCACTGCACATCTATAGCACTCAGCATAGAGAAACAAAATAAATATTCAACTTTGATTATATATAGATAAGATGCGTGCTAAAAAATGACTAAAAACCTGAGATTAATTCATTCATGTGATTCATACAAGGTAACAAATTGAATATTTTAATATTCGTCAGTTCAGTTCAGCTCAGTAACTCAGCAATGTCTGATTCTTTGTGACCCCATGGACTGCAGCATACCAAGCTTCCCTGTCCATCACCAACTCCCAGAGCTTGCTCAAACTCAGGTCCATTAAGCTGGTGATGCCATCCAAACATCTTCTCCTCCTGCCTTCAATCTTTCCCAGCATCAGGGTCTTTTCCAATGATTCACCTCTTCGTATCAGGTGGCCACAGTATTGAAGCTTCAACATCAGTCCTCCCAATGAATATTCAGGACTGATTTCCTTTAGGATTCACTGGTTGGATCTGCTTGCAGTCCAAGGGATTCTCAAGAGTCTTCTCCAAGACCACAGTTCAAAAGCATCAATTCGCCAGTGCTCAGCCTTCTTTATGATCCAGCTCTCACATTCATATATGACTACTGGAAAAATCATGACTTTGACTAGAGGGATCTTTACTGGCAAAGTAATGTCTCTGCTTTTTAATATGCTGTCTAAATTAGTCACAGAAAATCCCATGGACAGAGGAGCCCGGTAGGGTGCAGTTCATGGAGTTGCGAAGAGTCGGACACGACTGAGCGACTTCCCTTTCACTTTCATGCATTGGAGAAGGAAATGGCAATCCACTCCAGTGTTCTTGCCTGGAGAATCCCAGGGATGGGAGCCTGGTGGGCTGTCATCTATTGTCGCACAGAGTTGGACACGACTGAAGTGATTTAGCAGCAGTTTATTCCAAGGAGTAAGAATCTTTTAATTCCATGGATGCGGTCACTACCTGCAGTGATCTTGGAGACCCAAAATATAAAGTCTGTCACAATTTCCATTGTTTCCCCATCTATTTGCCATGAATTGATGGGACCAGATGCCATGATCTTCGTTTCATGAATGTTGAGTTTTAAGCCAGCTTTTTCACTTTTCTTTTTCATTTTCATCAAAAGGCTCTTCAGTTCCTCTTCACTTTCTGCCATAAGTGTGGTGTCATCTGCATATTTGAGGTTATTGATATTTCTCCTAGAAATCTTGATTCCAGCTTGTGCTTCATCCAGTCTGGCAATTAACATGATATATTCTGCATATAAGTTAAATAAGTCGGGTGACACTATACAGCCTTGACATATTCCTTTTCCAATTTGGAACCAGCCATTTGTTCCATGCCCGGTTCTAACTGTTGCTTCTTCATCTGCATACAGATTTCTCAGGAGGCAGGTAAAGTGGTCTGCTATTTTCCCCCCTCTTGAAGAATTTTCCACACTTGTTGTGATCCAGACAGTCAAAGGCTTTGGCATAGTCAGTAAAGCAGAAGTAGATGTTTTTCTGGAACTCTCTTGCTTTTTCTATGATCTAATGGATGTTGGCAATTTGATCTCTGGTTCTTCTGCCTTCTCTACATCCAGCTTGAACATCAGGAAATTCACAGTTTACGTATGTTTGAAGCCTGGCTTGGAGAATTTTGAGCATTACTTTTTACTAAATTCTTAGTATTTGCACTCTTTTCCAGGATCTGGAGGTGTTAGATACTGATTATATATGAAAAATGCATCTTCTTGCAATTATGTACATCAGGTCAAGTTCAAATGAAAAGAATTAAGAAAAAAATTTGTATCCCTAAAAACCAATATGAATTTATATCAAATTGCTGTTGTTGCACTTGTTGCTGTTGCTTGAGTGAGTGAGGGTGAGTAGACCTTATCTTTCTAAGTATGTGCACATGAGACCCTTAAACAAGAGTGAACTGAAGAGATTAAAGTCTGGACCTGAGCTAACTCCAGGAGAAGTAGTGAGAAAAGTGTGTGTCTCCATAAACAGGATACAGTTGCCTGAGGACAGAGGGCTCTCCGTTCAAGTCTGTAGTACAATTACTGGGAAAATGAGGGACCAATCCAGGTGTCCTCATCGAAGGAGAAGTGCAAAATTAACCAAATGAGGTTAAAGCCCAATGCCACTTATGTAACTAAACATGTATCTACTTTATACATTTCCCATGAGCATATACAAGCTAATTAGTATATTTTTCTATGGGGAATAAATGGAAGAAAGGGGAATTGACCAAGCAGAGGGCTTGCATGGTACAAGTGTGCCTTGTACTAGAAACACAATCACCATCTACTGATCAAAACAATTCCTTTACTCTGGATGAGGCAAGTGTTAAGTCAATGAAATTTCAAAGAGGAAGAAAATTAAAAGTGCAGGAGAAAATTACTACCACATCTTAAAGAAGGCTCTCGGCAGTGCAAGTTCCTTTATAAATGATTGTCCTTACTCCCTGGTGTACAGAGAACAAGGGACAAAAGTGCTCATCTAGAGTTAGAAGGCTTTCTTTCAGTTGACCCCAAGCTAACTTCTGGCCAAGCCTATCACTTTCTTTACTTGTTTTTCCTGTGTGTGGGACAAATAAAACTAATTATAGCCTCTCATTCATTATTTGAATATCTATCACACATCAGGTAACAGACAGTCATCTTAGCCTACAAGGACCTGACATTCCAGTGATGGAAGATATAAAATAAACAGTAAAATTTATAAATAACTGAAATGTATGATGCTCCAGAAGGTTCTATGTATGCTAGACAAAAAAGAAAATTCAGGAGTAGACCTCAGAGTAGGGGAACTGGACTTGCAAGGGACAGATGATGGAATTAAATAATATCACCTAATTGAGAGGATGCAATTGGAATAAAAGTTTTAGAAGCAAGGGAATCACCAAGCAGGTTTTGAGGGAAGAAATTTTCCAGGTTGAAGAAAGATCTATGGGTAAGGTTAATGTGTAAATGATTTGTGTGAGGTACAAGATCAGTTGGCATGAGCAGAGTGAGGCAAAGAGAAAAGATTGGAAGGACATCAGAGACACCAGCCAGACCAAGATGGAGCTTGTGGACTTGGTTTCTACTCTGAGTGAATGGAGAGCCAGAGGAGGCGGTGGTAGATGGAGTACAGGATATGATTTTCCTGTTTGTTTGTTTGTTTGTTTGTTTTATTGCATGTGATGAAAATGATTAGAGAGGGCAGAGAGTAATAGTGATACATCAGGCAACTGAATTCAAACTAAAGGGAAGGACCAAGTTCTGTTCTTTGATACATTTTAAGCCTTTGTAAAAACCTTTCTTGTTCAGCATCAACTCATTTTTATGTAAATATTGGAATAAAGCTTATCTGTGAATACATTTTAAAAATTACTTTGGTTTTAATGGCTCAATTCATGTTAATCCCACATTCCCAATCTATCCCTTCCCCTTCCCTTCCTCATGGTAACCAAGTTTACTCTCCAAGTCTGTGAGTCTTTTTCTGTTTTGTAATTAAGTTAATATGTACCATTTTTTTATTACACATATAAGTGATATCATATAATATTTGTGTTTCTCTTTCTTCACTTAGTATGATCATGTTCAGGTCCATCCATGCTGCTGAAAGTGGCATTATTTCATTCTTTTTCATGACTATATAGCACAGGGAATTTTGCTTAATACTCTGTATTAATCTAAATGAGACCAGTTCTGATGAGATGGATGAAATGAACCGATTATACAGAGTGAAGTAAGCAGAAAGAAAAACACCAATACAGTATACTAACACATATATATGGAATTTAGAAAGATGGCAATGACGACCCTGTATGCAAAACAGCAAAAAAGACACAGATGTGTATAACGGACTTTTGGACTGAGAGGGAGAGGGAGAGGGTGGGATGATTTGGGAGAATGGCATTCTAACATGTATACTATCATGTAAGAATCGAATCGCCAGTCTATGTCCGACGCAGGATACAGCATGCTTGGGGCTGGTGCACGGTGATGACCCAGAGAGACGTTATGGGGAGGGAGGTGAGTGGGGAGTTCATGTTTGGGAATGCATGTACACCCGTGGTGGATTCATGTCAATGTATGGCAAAACCAATACAGTATTGTAAATTAAAATAAAGGGAAAAAAATAAAATAAAGAGTAGATACATGTGCATATATAACTCAGTCACTTTGCTGTACAACTGCTGCTGCTGTTGCTGCTAAGTCACTTCAGTCGTGTCTGACTCTGTGCGACCCCATAGACAGCCTCCTACCAGGCTCCTCTGTCCCTGGGATTCTCCAGGCAAGAGTACTGGAGTGGGGTGCCATTGCCTTCTCCGGAAACTAACACAACATTTTCAATCAAATATATAGCCACCAGATGCAAAGAACTAACTCATTTGAAACGGCCCTGATTCTGGGAAAGATTGAAGGCAGGAGGAGAACGGGATAACGGAGGATGAGATGGTTGGATGGCATCACTGACTCAATGGACATGAGTTTGAGTAAACTCCAGGAGTTGGCAATGGACAGGGAGGCCTGGTGTGCTGCAGTCCATGGGTTCACAAAGAGTCGGACATGAATGAGTGACTGAACTGAAATAAATAATATAAAATAAAAATTTTAAAACACGAAAAGTCTCCATCCAGCTTTCCTGTTAAGAATAGACTGTAGAAGAGGCAAGGTTAGAATCAGATTTCTTCAAAGACTACTGCAGCAATCAAAGTCAATGATGTCTGGGGTGGTTTGGTCTGAAAGTATTTTGGGGTAGAGCCAATTGGATCCCTGATAAGCTGGACACGGGCTGTCAGAAGAAGAAAAATTATGTCTCTAAGGTATTTAGCTTGAGAATTAGAGCATGCATCTGCTGAGTTAGGAGAGGCTGTAGAAGGAACAGTTTGGATACACTGAGATTTTGACAATCATAAGGCATCCTTGTAAGGGAGTCCTTTGTCCTCAGGGCTCATATTCTCTCTATCTACCCAATTCTCTATCTTTCATCTCTTTTTTCTTTTCTCCAATCATTTATCCATCAAATCCCAGCTCAGAATTTTTTCTTCTAGAAGCCATTCTTTATACTTACCACTTATATAGGGAAAAAAAAAAAAAAAAAAAACTTATTTAAACCAGAATCAATTACATTAATTTGTCCATTCATTCTTATCCAATTCTCATCCATTCCATTAAGATCAAGCAATACACTTTTTAAAGAAGTTGCAGCTATAGTGGAAAGGAAGTCCAGGAAGATTAATGCCTTTGTGGAACTTTTATTCTAGTTGGAAGAAAGAGAAAAAAAATCAAGAAATAATTGGAAAAGGAATTTCAGGTAGAGACAAGTGCTATAGATAGATCATGACATTATGAAAAAAGGTGCCCAGAAATGAAGGGACATCTCAATAGTCTCATCAGAGAAAAGCTGTCACAGGGAACAAGGGTAGAGGTGACACAGGGAAGTTAGGAAGGTGTCTGACATACAATGATAGGGACATTGGAATATGTGGAGCTGCCCAAAGTGAGTGAAAAGCCAGTGTACAATCAGAGAAGTATGGAAAGGTTTGCTATGTACAGAATAGTATTCAGGGCAGGGAGACAGAAGTTCAGCCCACAAGGAATGGGAGCAAGCCAGAAAACTGCCCTGGAGCCAGATTGCCCAGTGCCTTAACTCTGGAGAGGAGTTTGGATTTTGTTCCTGAAGGTGAAGAAAAGGCATTGCCTCTTCTAGTCTTAAACTTTCTTGAAGACAGAGCACATGAATGATTCTGAATAAGGAGGAATGTTTTATTTCTTGTAAGTGTCAAGGAAATCCCATCATCAATAATAATAATAACTACTCATTATATATTCTGGATCATCACCTTTTATGTACCCTCATGATACCATTCCCAAATTCTTACAAAATCCTAGAAGTCACTATCGTCTTATAGATCCATGAAAATGAGACTCAGACAGGTGACTCACCAAACTTCTGGTGAGTGCAGAACTCCAGCTGGATCAGTCCCATACTGGAGTGATGCAGTGCAAAATAACAGGGTCGTTCCTGAGCCCAGTCTGTTCCCCTAGAGACCAGCACTGCTTTCCTTGTACCTGGTTCTATGTGCAGCTTTCAGTGCAATTAGGCATATAATGAATACTTATGTTGAGCAAGATAACGCTATTTTCTGAAAAGAATAATGAATATATAGAATAAGTTGTTGAACAAAGAGAATCTACTGGGGCATGTGAAATTAAAATGTTGCTGGAAGGTCAAAATTAATTTTGAAAACATTGGTAGAAGAGAGTTTTACAGAGAGAAAATTGAGAAAATAAAAACTGCATGAGTTCAATGAACAAAAAGGGCAAAACATCTATCTAGAGGTATTTTGCCTTTGCCGGAATTCATTAACTTTTATTTTGGCTTCAACTCTTTCAAAAAGTTCTGCCTTAAGGAATTCTTAATTTGGATTTAATGTGGCCCATGGAAGCAAAGTGAGGACTGGAATGGCTCAGAGGCTGAGCAGATGCTGGGAGGAGTCTAAGACCACCCAGAGAGGTCCAGGATCAATGGGGTGCTGGGGGTAGAGCAGGAAGGAAGGACTATTTTGATATCAGACAGTGTGATTATAACTGCCTGTGAGCCAGAATCAATCTTTCTTATAAAGGCAAATGACCTCAAAAAACACAGCACCCAGAAACTCCACGTTTCTCTTGTCTGTCTCTGTCTTTTGACAATTGATAAAGTCTAAACACTGCAAGAGTTTCTCAACAGCAGAATCAGAACTCGGTATTTTCAGATCCTCAAGAATTATGTCACGACTCCTAATCAAACATTTTAAAAAGTCTACATTTTTTTCATAAACAAACATATGACCTTTTAATTAATCAGAAAAGAAGAAAGGAAGCAAAGTCTTGATAACTTCCACCACACAAACAAGTTTTGTATTTTATAACATATTTCTTTTATTATTTCATTATGTGGGTATCATTTATTGAGCTTCACACTTGTTGCTTCTCTTTATTATTTTTTTAATTTGTAGAAATTTGCACTACATACATGATAGAAGGATTATCTATTATAAAATGTTTGTTAAAATTACCTTCTGGATTCCAGGTTGCTTAACTTTGAAGAGTGGCTCTGCTATTACCAAACAGAAATTATAGTAATTCCTGGATAGTAAGTGCATAATGAATAACCACACTCACAATAATAGTTATCATTATTGTGGTTTTTTTTAAGACATGTTCACATAAATGTTCTTATATTTAAGTATTCTGGTATAAGAAAAGTTATATTACTAGTGAAATTTTTTTTAAAGTCTTATTAGAATTTGAGCACATTTTTTTCATATAATGTAAAAGATGCTGCCAGCCATCATTGTTTTGTGCACACCAAGCCCAGAAACTTTCCATTGAAGACATCTGTAATTCTTATGTCCTGGGTCTGTCTATAACCTCTAGAACATATGTCATGCACCCAGGGAGCCGTAAGTGCTGTAGAGATACTGTCTCTATGAACAGTCCTCCACCAATGACAGAGCCAAGGGCAAATAAAGACACCAGTTTCCTGGTCCCTTGGGTGGAACAACACTGAAGTACACCTTGTGTGGCTCATGAAGTCTCCAGTAGGACTGAACCCCAGTTTCCTATAGTGACAAGCTGTTTACAAACTATATATATTTTTAGTGGCTTATCTCCTTGTCTATTTATTTCATTTCTTTGCTCCTTTTACTGTATTTCCTATAATCATTCCTCAGACAAACAACTTGGACAAATCCTTAACTCGGAGTTTATTTCCAGGAAAATTCAATCTGATACATATTATCAAAGGTTTTTTTTTTTTTTTAATTTTACTCTTTTGAAATACACATTATAATGACTACACAGTGTCAATTGAAGGGTATATGATTTTTTTTACTAATATTCCACTGTTGTGCATTACATTGTTTCCCCATTTCAATATTAAAAACATTGCCAGAATGAATAAATGAATATCTTCTTGTAAAAAGTCTTAAAAAAATCAAGTATAGTTTCCACAGTTAGATTATCCTCAAGTAAGGAATTAATATTGGTCAAAAAACACAAGCTCTTAAATATTTCTTAACTATATATATTTTAAATTGATTTCCAATAAGTATTCATTACTGTCATGAGAGAGGTAGGATGCTCAAAATTCTTTAAAATTTTGTTTTCATGGAGTGCGCATTTTATTTAACCGGTACTCATTTCAAAATGGAAGTGAAAGTTGCTCATTCGTGTCCGACTCTTTGTGACCCCATGGACTGTACAGTCCATGAATTCTCCAGGCTAGAATACTGGAGTGGGTAGCCTCTCCCTTCTCCAGTGGATCTGCCCAACCCAGGGATTGAACCCAGGTTTCCTGCTTTGCAGGTGGATTCTTTACGAGTTGACCTATTAGGGATTTCATTTCAAAGAATAAGTTTATTTCCCATTATCTTTTTAATGTTGGAGAGAATAGCATGGTTGATAAGAACCTCACCTCGGAGCCAATTAAATCCATCCCAGAGCTGCTTTCTAGTTTAGTTCACCGCTCACTTAAAATACCATGTGCTCCTTCCCGCAAAGGCTTATGGGAACTTATCAGCTGCATTCTTCCAAAATCTACCATTCCCTTTTCTGCACAATGCCCATGCTTCAGGGAAGCATTTATAACATACAGCCTACTAAACAGGATAATAATCATTCCTATTTGTATATTGCAACTTCCTTGTAAACTCAACTCCTGAAACAGAGTAGACCTTGAAAATATATTTAAGGAACAAAATTGGGTCATTTGTTAAGATGTGGATGGACCTAGAAAGTGTCATATAGAGTAGTCAGCAGGGAGAGAAAAATAAATACTGTATATTAGTGTATATAACTAGAATCTAGAAAAAAGCCATCAGTTTAACTCAGTTCAGTTGCTCTATTGCTGCTGCTAATTTGCTTCAGTCATGTCCGACTCTGTACGACCCCATAGACGGCAGCCCACTAGGATCCTCTGTCCCTGGGATTCTCCCAGCAAGAATACTGGAGTGGGTTGCCATTTCCTTTTCCAATGCATGAAAGTGAGACGTGAAAGTGAAGACACTCAGTCGTATCCAATTCTTTGCGACCCCATGAACCACAGCACGCCAGGCCTCCCTGTCCAACACCAACTCCTGGAGTTCACTCAAACTCATGTCCATCAAGTCAGTGATGCCATCCAGCCATCTCATCCTCTGTTGTCCCCTTCTCCTCCTGCCCCCAATCCCTCCCAGCATCAGAGTCTTTTCCAATGACTCAACTCTTCCCATGAGGTGGCCAAAGTATTGGAGTTTCAGCTTTAGCATCAGTCCTTCCAAAGAGCACCCAGGACTGATCTCCTTTAGAAAGGACTGGTTGGATCACCTTGCAGTCCAAGGGACTCTCAAGAGTCTTGTCCAACACCACAGTTCAAAAGCATCAATTCTTTGGCACTCAGCCTTCTTCACAGTCCAACTCTCACATCCATACATGACCACAGGAAAAACCATAGCCTTGACTAGACTAATTTTTGGCAAATTAATGTCTCTACTTTTTAATATGCTATCTAGGTTGGTCATAACTTTCCTTCCTAGGAGTAAGCATCTTTTAATTTCATGGCTGCAATCACCATCTGCAGTGATTTCGGAGCCCAAAAAAGTAAAGCCTGACAATGTTTCCACTGTTTCCTCATCTATTTCCCATGAAGTAATGGGACCAGATGCCATGATCTTCGTTTTCTGAATGTTGAGCTTTAAGTCAACTTCTTCACTCTCCTCTTTCACTTTCATCAAGAGGCTTTTGAGTTCCTCTTCACTTTCTGCCATAAGGGTGGTGTCATCTGCATATCTGAGGTTATGGATATTTCTCCAGGCAATCTTGGTTCCAGCTTGTGCTTCTTCCAGTCCAGCGTTTCTCATGATGTACTCTGCATAGAAGTTAAATAAGCAGGGTGACAATATACAGCCTTGACACACTCCTTTTCCTATTTGGAACCAGTCTGTTGTTCCATGTCCAGTTCTAACTGTTGCTTCCTGACCTGCATACAGGTTTCTCAAGAGACAGGTCAGGTGGTTTGGTATGCCCATCTCTTTCAGAATTTTCCACAGTTTATTGCAATCCACACAGTCAAAGGCTTTGGCATAGTCAATAAAGCAGAAATAGATGTTTTTCTGGAACTCTCTTGCTTTTTCCATGATCCAGCAGATATTGGCTATTTGATCTCTGGTTCCTCTGCCTTTTCTAAAACCAGCCTGAACATCTGGAAGTTCACGGTTCACATATTGCTGAAACCTGGCTTGGAGAATTTTAAGCATTACTTGGCATAGATGAGCTTATTTGCAAAGCAGAAATGAAGACACAGATGTAGAAATAACTGTATGAATACCAAGGGGGAAAGGGGCTGGTGGGAGCAATTGAGAAACTGGAATTGATACATATATACTATTGTTACTATGTATAAAATAGATAACTAATGAGAACATACTGTATAGCACAGGGAACTCTGCTTAATGATCATGGTAACCTGAATGGAAAGGAAGTCCAAAAAGAAGAAGATATATGTATATGTACAGTTGATTCATTTTATTATACAGTAGAAGCTTACACAACATTGCAAAGCAACTATACTGCAATAAAAATTAATTGAAAAGAAAGAAAATGAGAATATTCAGACCGATCTTAGTCAGGAATAAAGATAATTATGCTGGTATTGAAGGAGGAAACAGACAGAACAGGCTCCGTCTTGAAAGAAGGACTCTATCTTGGGCTGGACTATGGACTTTGATCTACATGCCCCACATCTATGGAAACAACATACCAACTGGAAATCCAGACCCCCCCAGATGTAAGAGCCCGAGGGCTCATACCTAGACTCTCTGTCACCTAAAAGAATACCCTAATTATCTGTGTAATCAAATAGAATCATAAATTCTATTATGCTTATTGGGGTATGACCACAGGCCTATTGATAATTGTCCGCTGCTAACTACCTAGGCCTAAGGAATATGAATCACTGGTTATCTTTGACTGTATCTTTCTTTTCCTTTTTTCAGACTAGTTTCAGGAAATTTGGGGAGGTGGGTTTGCGCACGTACATTTAGGGTATATAAGGTTTTCACAAAAACTGGTCGGGGTCCTTGGCTAAGAGGAGACTCTTCCTTGGGCCTGCCAGTGTAATAAACTGTACTCCACTGTCTGCATTGTCCTTCTGAGTAAGTTTCTTTCCCACAACATGTGGCTACAACAGTATCACTAAAAACAAACAAACAAAAGAAAATTTATCACCTAAAATGTACCACATATTTTGCATGAAATTTATTCAATCATGATAATGATTCAAGTTAGACATTGACAGTTCTATTTCTAGATATTGCAGTTTAAATAATGTCCCCGCCAAAATGCATGTTCCGAACATAAGAATATGACCTTATTTGGAAATAGGCTCTTTGCAGATGAATTAGTTAAGTATCTTGAGATGAATTCACTTTTGATTTAGGATAGCCCTTAAAATCCAATGGAAAAATAAAGAAAAAGAAAGCATTAGTAGTGTTCGACTCTTTGAGATCCCATGGACTATAGCCCACAAGGCTCCTCTGTCCATGAATTCTCCAGGCCAGAATACTGAAGTGGCTAGCCATTCCCATCTCCAAGGGATCTTCCTGATTCAGGGATTGAACCCAAATCTCCTGCTTTGCAGGCAGATTCTTTACCATCTAAGCCATCAGGTAAGCCCAAAGAAGTGTATCCTTATACGAAGTGAAGTAGACACAGAGATACAGGTAAGAAGGCCATGTGAAGTGTGGACTAAGAAGTATATTCACAACCCGAACTGGAGAGTTATTTTATTTGATGGGTATGTTTAGAACTCCAAGCCTGAAAGACAATATCTTAGTAGCTCTGAGAAAACTGCTCCAAGAAGGCTGGAGTAGAAGTCAGGCTATATAAAAGTTTGAAACAAAGGGAGCAGGGAGTCTGAACAACAAAGATCAAGTATCACACTAAGGAATTTAGCATTTTATATGTGGGAAGATGCAAGCCCCTGGGCTTACTGAATTCATTTCATTCATATGTACCATGGCTCTCTGGGGTCAATCCTGTTTCCTTGGCCACCTTACTCTGCATTCCCTCAGCTCCTCTGTAATCACTACAGAGGGTGGCAGCAGGATCACTGTTTGGGAGCTCTCATTCACAGTTGGAGGCCAGAAATCACTGATGGTTGTGATATTTCTTTTTATTAATATGGCAGGGGATATTTTGATTTCACAGAAGATAGAGGCAGAGATTATAAGTATGCTACAAGCCAAGCAGTGTCAGGAGATGCCAGAAGCTGAAACAAACCAGGAAGAAATCTTTTCTGGAATTTTCTGAAGGTGGCCCTGCCCATATCTCAATTTTAAGCTCCTAACCTCCAAAACTGAGACTAAATTCCTGTTAAGATACTCAGTTTGTGGCAGTTTTTTTATGACAACTTTAGGAATGAATGCTCTGGGTGAGGAAAATGATGCTCTGAGCATGTCAATTCCCTTCTTTGAGTTTCAGTTTTCAGAATACTGGTATATGAAGGAACTTTGATTTTCCTGGATTTCTAGGATAAATACCACATGTTGAGCAAAGTTTCCCAGGTTATCAGGGATAGACAACAGGCATTCTACAGCACATGCAGAGAATGAGGCAGACATAGACAAAACAGTGGGTTTAAGATACAATCCAAATTAGCTTAATTTTAACATTCCCTTCATTTTAGAAACAGCTTTTGTTAAATCTTCCTATCCCCTCCTCCTTTGGCAGTTTCACTATTATGAAAGATGATACAATGAGTTGGCCTGTGACTCTTATTTTCATGATCTAATAAAAGTACCCACATGTTTATAAGTCAATCAATCACCTATCTCTGCATGTGAATTCCACTTTATAACAACAGAACATACTCTGATGACACTAACATTTCCAACCTCTCTCCTTCACAAATGTTAAAATAGTATGACCTGTTTCCTACAGCCTTAATCACACTAAAAGAGCACTCCTTTTCCTACCATGGAGGAATATAATGCTAAACATGTAAGAGATTATTTATTTAAAAGCATTTGAAGTTTCCCTAGAGTGAATTCTTTAATTTTAGGCAATAGAAAGACTATGTTGTTTTTTGGGACAGTAGAGAGAAATTTGAGGTGGAACTTATCCATTTGCCATCATGAAGGAAAGATTTGATTTGACAAAATTTGAGTTTTCAACTGTCACTTTCTACAGAATTATTTTGATTCATTTCACCTTCCAAATACTGTATCTTGTTCTGATCATAAACCCTATGTTTCAATTTCCTAAAATTGTCCAGAGGTTATAATATATATGTATGTATACATATATATAATATCCCAGGTGACACAGTGGTAAAGAATTCACCTGCCAAACAAGGAGACAACAGAGACCAGAGACGCAGGTTTGACCCCTGGGTTGGGAGATCCCCTGGAACTGGAAATGGCAACCTTCTCTAGTATTCTTGCCTGGAAAATTCCATGGATGGAGGAGCCTGGTGGACTGCAGGTGCTCAGGTGCACACACACACACAAAAAAACACATATAAAATACTAAATCATCTTATTCCATTACTTTATCTCTCATTTCTTCCAATAGAATAGGAAGCAGTTAGGAAGGGAAGTCAATGATATGATATTCCAGACATGAATCCTCTCACCTGACTCAAGATTAGAGGTCCTCTGAAGGTGAAAAGAGAAGCAAACTTGAATACAGTGAGAAAAACCATTACATCGTGTGATACATAAGTAACATCTTTATTTTAAGGCTAGTCTACCACTTCCTTATTACCCAAAAGTTAGAGAGAACTTTTCTAAAAAGATAGAATCTTGGTTCTTCCCTGATGGTCCAGTGGCTATGTCTCTGTACTCCTAATGCAGGGGGCCCAGGTTCAATCCCTGGTCAGGGAACTAGACCTCACATGCTGCAACTAAACATTGCCATACCTGAAAGATCTTGTATGTGATGCCTGGTGCAGCAAAAATAATAATAATAATAAATAGTTTTTAAAGTAAAATATAGGATCTACTAATGAATATGAGATGTTGGACAAGTCAACAGGCTTTCAGAGCCTCCAACTCCATGAAGTTATTGTAAGTTTTATTTGTGAAATTATAACTAAAAACAGCTAGTACCATAACTAAATATTTTGGAAATTCAATAAAATTAGTAAAACTCACAATCTTAGGGCCACAAAATCCAATAATAATAGAACAATAGACTTGGGCTTTTGTTTTTATTATCAGAAAATGTCAGGCACCAAAATATGCTATTTGGGATGAGGCCCATAGGGTGCTCAGCTAGCTAAGATTATAATTTCTAGAGAAGATTAATTACTAGCTATACCATCACTGTCCTCCTCCAGGCCCAGCAGAATAATCTGCTAGTTGGCCTCCTCTTTTTCACATATGCAGTATTTCAAGATTATCTCCAAAATCAACAGAAATGCCATTAATTACCACATAACCTTTATTCATTATCCTTGTGTAAGGGATAAGTTTCCAAACTACTGACAGTGGCCTTCTAGATTTTTCATATTCTGGTGCTTATACACCCTCCATGCCCAGCTTGGGTCCTTCCCCACCTTGTTCACCACGCTCCATACTTACAGATTTTCTTTCAGTTCTGGAAAAGCTCAAACTCTTTCCTACACCAGACTTTAACATATGCTCCTTTGCTGTAACTTGAATGCTCTTCCCTCAATTCTTGACTAAGTCCTATTCATCATTAAACTGTGAAATGAATATCCTCTACTTTTGGAAAGACACACACTATCTAGTGTTTGTTCTATCTGTACCTTCCAAGAACATCTAGAATCTAAGCCAAGAGTCTCAGATGAACCTCAGTTATTATCTATATTGATTATCTGTTTCTTTCCTATTAGTATCTTCTATAATTACTGTAGTTACTTGCTTTTTATCCTTTTTAATGCTACATAATGTAGGTGCTGTGAAGAGGGAATTACTGTCTCTCTGACTCACTACTGCAACTCCCAAGCCTAGTGTAGATTTGTCCTATATATTTATCACTTAAATGAATGTATGGGATGGTAGAGGAAGGAGCCTACTAGAGTAGGTTGAATAGGAAGTGGAGGGTTCAAAGATAAATCACACTTGAGACTATTTCTGTGAATTTGAGGCAGACAATTATATAAATAGCCAAACAGAAATGAATAAAATTCTTTATTTTTCATTTTAAATATGAAGTTTGCCAGCATATGTCTATGTGCTAGTGGAAATGATTCTACAGAAATATGAATGCTTGTGCTTCAGGAGAAGCAGTATAACCAAATAGAGGGGATGAGACACTGGCCCTAGATGTGTGGGAATTGACCTTTGGTAGGGGAAGAACAACTCTTCCTTTGTATTCAGATTAAGAATGTAAAGCTGAATAGAGTGAGACTACCAGTTGATGATAGGAAAATGATGTAGTTTGTCTTTATTGATTTCTTTTTATCCCAATGTCATTTGAGCAACCTCATATTTGAAACAGGAGGTAGAAGGAATGGGTTGGAAATATTATGGGGATAGATGTTAAATGAAACTTATTCCTAGGGTGAAAATGATTCTTCTAGAAAAACAGAGAGGATATCAATGATAGTATTGAGTGCCCATTTGACTTGTACTATAGCTTTGAAGTGAAGCCACTGAGAACGTTTGTGTAATTTTTCCCAACAGCACAGCACCCAGCAGAGGGTTTTAGTCTGCACTTGGACTGTGGCAAGTGTCATAGTGCTTGTCATCAGAAATACCATTGGTTCAATGATTTCAATGAATGAAGCTTGTAAGTATTTTAATGCACTGATTCTGAGTAAACTTCAGGTCTTCTCAGGTCCTTACTAGACCTGAATATAGTAAAGAAAGAGAGGTAAAATATTTTTAAGTATTTTAACATGAATTGGTTATTATTATTATGCCCATTTTACTGATGTAGCAAACTTAAGCTTAGAGTGTTGACTCATCCAAGTTTATATAGTTTAGAAGTGGAATAATTGAGAATTTGGACAAAAGATACAAAGAGACTAAAAAATCCTGCTCCCACTTCTGAACCACCTGGAGCAAAAGCATTGGGTTGGGAGCAAAAGGAGGATACTGTGCATGCCCCCTGCACATAGCAGCACAAAGGGGTGGGCAAAACACCTAAACCAGTCCTCTGATCCAACCCTTGGGCATAGCCCTACCCTCAACTCATATGAAGAGCCACCTTGGACCCCCTTGAGGAGAAAGCAAGTAAGGGAACCTAATACTTGTTCTTGCTCTCTCCTGCTGCAGCAGGAGCCCTGATAAAGCCTTACCTGAAAAAAAAAAAAACAAAGAGGAAGAAAAGAAGCACATTGGCTCTGACATTATTTCAGCAGTCACATACAGCAATGAGAAACATAGAGGTTATACTGGAGGGAAAAGGAGACAGAAGACTCAGCTGAAAGATCAAGGCTCTAAGTCAAAAGAGAGTTGTGTGTGCCCAAGGCACTACAGTAAAGAGAGGCTTTGAGGGCACTTGGTAAGTTGCATCCAAGCTCATCTTACTCTCAATGCTCAGAGCCCAGAGAGTCCCTGACAACATGACATATTTTTATTTTTATTCAGATAAAAAGTGAACCACTTAGAACTGAGCTTGTGGTTCACTCTCCATGGTGGCACCTGCCTCTCTTGGTCAGCCCCTCACTGTTAAGTGGCATCTCCTCCAAAAACATTCTGTCCTTGACAATCTGCCACCTTCATGTTCTCTTTATTTAAACTAGGCATAAACAAAAGTCCTTCGTTTTTATGTAACCAATACAAAAGAACAAAACGCTTCTCAGAAATTGGATCCAAGTGCACAAGTTGAGAGTGACATATTTACATCATGTCAGAAATGAAAAAGGACTGCATTTTCTTCTTCAAATACATATGTTCTCATAAAAACATTCTAAAAAGTGTATTGTTTATGAAAACTATGCCTTAGCTCATTTTTGTTATTGTTAATAGGGCCAAATTCAGGAGTTACTGTTAGAAGAAAGACACCTGATTTTCCTTAAATGAAGTCAATTCTTTCAAACATAATTTTACCTTGATATAGTGCATTCTGTGTTAAGTGGAAATTTAAGGCTAGTAACAACAGACATCAATCTGATCTTATTTTAATGAGGAGGAGAATAATGCCTTCAGTCTCCCAGTGATCATATACTGGGAGCTAACCGTTGAGTGTGCACATTGTCATATGAGATGAGTTCTCATATGTGATTCCAGCAGCGTTGATGCCTCAGTGAGTGTCTTCTCAGTACTGGGAAAGTTTAGGCACTTGCTAGAGATGAAAATTGGAGAAGGCAATGGCACCCCACTCCAGTACTCTTGCCTGGAAAATCCCATGGACGGAGGAGCCTGGTGGGCTGCAGTCCATGGGGTCGCTGAGAGTTGGACACGACTCAGTGACTTCACTTTCACTTTTCACTTTCATGCATTGGAGAAGGAAATGGCAACCCACTCCAGTGTTCTTGCCTGGAGAATCCCAGGGACGGTGGAGCCTGGTGGGCTGCTGTCTATGGAGTTGCACAGAGTCGGGCATGACTGAAGCGACTTAGCAGTAGCAGCAGCAAAGATGAAAATAGTCAGACATTGCCATACAATGCAACTGATGAAATTATACTTTCAAATAGTATGCAATGAAGTTTTTCAGGTTTGTTATCCTAGGCTAAAGCCATTTAACTGCTTTTCTAATTTAATCTTTACAACAAACCTCTGTAAGCTAACTCAGTTTTATGAATGAGAAGAATAAAACTCTGATATGTCAGATGAATCTGCTAACATCACAAAGTTGGAAGGTGGCTGTCCTATGATTCCAATCTAGGATTTCTGCCCTCATGGACTTCATTACCATTCTATACTGAATGTCTTAGGGAATTGTGAAGACCCAAACCAGGATGCTAAGTTATTTCTTGAAATCTGAAGGCAACTTTGAGATTAAGTGATATAAAATCAAGGGTAAAAACCAAGTAAATGTGGTAAATATAAAAGGCTTAAACCAAACACCATGCTTGAATACTGTTCTAAAAATTCTGTAGTTCTTAGAGTCACAAATTGATAGGGAAGTAAAAAACACCAAGATCTATCTCTTCACCTAGATGAAAGTTGCAATGGAAAATCTGTCTGATGCAACTATTTTGGATCTCTAGAGTTTATAGAAAGCTTGCAACTTCCAGATGAAGACTTAAACAGCAAGTTGTGGTTTAATTATGACAATTTTAGCTCCTAGTTTACTGGCAGCAACCCATCTGATACGCCAACCATGTGTCAAGCATCCATGCAAGTATCCCTGAAGCAGAAGCCAAAAGGATGGGCAAAAACGATGCTGTCCTACAAATACTAGGCATCTGTCCTTTGATTGCTGGTTCCTGCTTCTGATCACAAGGTGCAGACCAGAGGTGGGCAGTCACTGTATTTGCATCGACCCCAATGTTGCAGAATCCTCTTCCCCAGACTGAAGTCACTTTCAAGGAATTTAAAGGACTGGCACTCTTTTACCTCCTTTCAGTTTTCTCTTTTTCCCCTTTGTGGAAATAAAAAAAAAAAAAAAAAAAAAAAAACACAATTAAAGGCTAGGACATTTAAAAACAACGGTATGTTTAGGGAAATATAGACCATGTGTGCCCAGGGAAAGCTCTAGTAAAGACCTGAGAAGTTCTTAAGTTGAATCTCAGACTTATCTTCAGCAAGAAATAGCCTGAAATAATTTTAAAAATAAGCAAAGCAATCACAAAATCCAGCAAACCCCAGGGAAGGGGAAAATCTGATTTCCAGAGTTACCACATTATTGGGTTCAAACGTCTAACTTTCAACAACAAAACAACAAAAATCACAAAGTTTACAAAGAAACAGGGAAGTACAGACAGACCATTAAAAAAAAAAATTAAGTCAAAAGAAACATTCTGGGGGCGGGGGGGGGGGGCAGGGGGGCTGGAGGGGGGGAATCTTATGGAACATATAGTAGACAAAGATGAAAACAACTTCTTAAAGGTACTCAAAGAACTAAAGAAAAATGTGAATAAAATCAAGACAATAATGTATAAACAAAACAAAAATGTCTACTAAGACATAGAAAACCTAAAAAGAAACAAAAAATAAATTTTGGAACTGAAAAGTACAGTAACAGAAGTGAAAAGTTTACTAAAGGAATTCAAAGGCAAATTTGAGCAGACAGGAGAATCAGTAAACGTGAAAATAAGCTAATGGAAAATATCAACCGTAAAGAACAGTAAACAAAAATTGAGAAAATTAAAAAAGGCATAAGTGAGAGTGTTAACCGCCTCAGTAGGGAGGTCAGAGGTCCCCAAGGAGCAGGAGGAAATAAACTGCAAACGGCAAATGCCTTTTTTTCTTTTCTCTTCTAATCCTGTGTTGTCATGGCTACACCTGGTTTGCCTGAACTTAACTTTATCTCAAACCTTGAGCTAACAATGTGTTTTTCTCATGGAAATGTCTTTCTTAAGATATGTTAATGACTATGTATTTGCTTGTAAATCTTCCTTTCTTCACGATTCATGTAAATTGTTTTATGGCTGAGGATGACTCACCTTGTGCCAATGCTATTTCAAAATGCATGTTGGGGGTGAGGGGCCTAGTGCAACTCTCTCAGTTTTGAGGCATTTCAGTTCTCTAATTAGCAGCTTGCTAGCAGGTATATTGGGGAAGGAAATGGCAACCCACTCCAGTGTTCTTGCCTTGAGAATCCCAGGAATGGGGGAGCCTGGTGGGCTGCTGTCTATGGGGTCGCACAGAGTTGAACACGACTGAAGTGACTTAACAGCTTAGCAGCAGCAGGTATATAGCTCCTTGATAAAAGCTAGCAAGAGGGGAGTCTTCTGTCCCCTTCTGATGTCTATATCAGAAGCTTTCACTATCTCTTTTATACTTTAATAAAACTTGGCTACACAAAAAGTCCTGAGTGATCAAGCCTTTGTTATACCCAAGTCGTGAAATCTCCCAATGACCACCAGGGAGCCAATATCCAATGCAAAAGCAAGAGAGTTTTTATTACCAAGCTCGAGCTGGGGCTCCCACCGATACCGAAGCAGCAGCTATAGGGAGGAACCCTGAGCTCTGGGTTACATTGCTTATATAGGGTATTCTTGCACGAAAAATTGAAAAAAACAGGAGTCTCTGGGTCTGATTGGTCACCTTCTGGTGAAGGGTTAGGTGTTGAGTTCTGATTGGTTCTCATTTCCCAGGCTTGACTCGAATTTCCCAGGCTGGCCAAGGGTTCTGATTGGTTCGCACGTGGTGGGGTGAGGTCAGGGGATTTCCAAAGGCTCTTTTCCCGGAACCTTACAAAATGGAGTAGCTTAGATTCTTCACCTTGTCTCTGGCCCCAGATCAAATTCCTCTCTTCTGGAGGCCACAAATCCTGGTGTCATTCACAGCTCATAGCAGCAACATTTCATAAGGAAGTTGTGGGACTCAATCAAATGGACAAATATAGACCTTGTGGTGGTCCAAAATGAAAAAAAAAAAAAAAGGCAGAGCGGATATTATAAAAATAATAGCTAAACACTTCCCAAATGAATATGATAACATACATGAATACAAAGATGATGAACTACATGAACTTTAACATCCAAAATGCTCAGCAAATTCCAAGTGGAATGAGCTCAGAGACCACAACAAGTTATGTTATAATCAAACTTTCAAAAGCAAAAGAGAGGAGCTTGAAAGCAACAAGAAACAAATGACTCAAAGCATACAAGTGATGCCCAAAAAGAAAATGATCAGATTTCTCATCAGGGACACTGAAAGCCAGAAGTTAGTGGGTCCAGATATTCAAAGTGTTAAAAATAGAAAAGAGCTGTCAAGAAGAATTGTATGTCTGGCATAACTATCTTTCAAAAGTGAAGAGGGATTCCCAGCTAAAAAAATAAAATTACAGTATCCTCAAAAATAATAAAATACTTATGCATTAACTCAGAAAGTGAAAGACTTGCACAATCAAAATTTTAATACATTTTTAAGGAAATGAAGGAGTCATAAGGAAACAGATACCATGTTCATGGATTGGAAGACAATGTTGTTGAAATATCCATAAAATTCAAAGCAATCTACAGACTCATTGCCAACTCTACCAAAATCCCAATGATGTTGTTTGCATAAATAGAAAAATCCATCCTAAAATTCATATGGAATCTCAAGGGACCTTGAATAGCCAAAGCAATTTTGAGAAATAACAAACATGCAGGACTCAATTTCTGATTTCAAGCCTTACAATAAACCTATAGTAGTCAAGACAGACTGCAACCATGAAATTAAAAGATGCTTACTCCTTGGAAGAAAAGTTATGACCAACCGAGACAGCATGTTGAAAAGTAGAGACATTACTTTGCCAACAAAGTTCCATCTAGTCAAGCCTATGGTTTTTCCAGTGGTCATGTATGAATGTGAGGGTTGGACTGTGAAGAAAGCTGAGTGCCAAAGAATTGATGCTTTTGAACTGTGGTGTTGGAGAAGACTCTTGAGAGTCCCTTGGACTGCAAGGAGATCCAACCAGTCCATTCTGAAACAGATCAGCCCTGGGATTTCTTTGGAGGGAATGATGCTGAAGCTGAAACTGCAGTACTTTGGCCACCTCATGCGAAGAGTTGGCTCATTGGAAAAGACTCTGATATTGGGAGAGACTGGGGGCAGGAGGAGAAGGGGACGACAGAGGATGAGATGGCTGGATGGCATGACGGACTCCATGGATGTGAGTCTGAGTGAACTCCGGGAGTTGGTGATGGACAGGGAGGCCTGGCGTGCTGCGATTCAGGGGGTCGCAAAGAGTCGGACACGACTAAGTGACTGAACTGAACTGAATCAAGACAGTGTGTTACAGTTGAAACAAAGAAACAAACAAATAAACAAAAAGCAAGCAAACAAAAAACCCCAGACATACAGACCAGTGAAATGGAAAAGAAGGCTCATAAGCAAACCCACATAAATGCAGCTAAACGTTTTTGACCAGCTTGACAAGATCAGTCAATGGACTGACAGTAAATGTCCATCAGTGAATGGACAAAAGCCATTCAATGAGAAGACAGTCTTTTCAATGAATTATCCTGGGACAACTGGATAACCATATGCAAAATGATGAAGAAGGACTCTTACTTAACATTATACACAAAAATTAATTCAAATGGATGAAAGGTCTACATATAACATCTAAAATCATACATCTCTCAGAAGGAAACCTAGGACAAAAACTTCATGTCATTGAATTTGGCAATAATTTCTTGGATAAGACTCCAAAGATATAGGTAACATAATAAAAAAATAAACATATTGGACTTCATGATATTAAAACATGTGTATACCAGCAACACTATAATTAGAATAAAAAAGTAACCCACAGTATCGGAGAAAATATTTGAAAATTTTATATCTGATATATACATCTGGAATATATAGAGAAATCCTAAAACTCAACAACAAAAATATAGAGTACCTAATTCAAAAATATAAGTGGATATTTCTCCACACAGTACATGCAAATGTCCAATATTCACATGAAAAGATGCTCAATATCAGTAATCATAAGTGAAATGCAAATCAAAACTACAGTGAGATACCAGCTCACAGCCATTAGGAGGCTACTATTCAAGTAAAGAAAAGAAAACAATTGTTAGTGAGAATTTGGAGAATTTAGGATCCTTGTGTATTACTAGTGAAAACTGCTACCGGAAACTATGGTAATTCCTAAAAATAGAATTTCTATATAATCCAGCAAATCTACTTCTTGCATATACCCTAAATAATTGAAAGGAAGATCATAAAAGAAAAATTGTATGCCCATTTTCATAATAACATTATTCACAATAGCTAAAATGTGGAAGCTCCCCAAGTACCCATGGACAGGTAAATGGATAAATAAAATGTGTATACATACAATGGAATATTATTCAGCTTTAAGTGATAAAGAAATTCTGCAATATATTACAACATGCATAAAACAATATTTTGTTAAGTGAAATAAGTCAGTCACAAAAAAACAAATATTGTATGATTCCATATATATGAGGCATTTTAAGTAGTCAAAATTATAGGGATTAAAATTATAATTGTGGCTATTAAGTTGGAGTCAGGGGGAAAAAGAGGGTTACTATTTAGACGATACAGAGCCTCAGTTTTTCAAGATGAAAAGATTTCTGAAGATGGATGCTGGCAATGGCTTTACAATATTATGCTTGTATTTAATACCACTGAACTATAATAATGTTTAAAATTGCAAACCTTATGTTATATATTTTACTACAACAGAAAGTTGAAATAAAATAAAATCCTGTAGAACTTAACTCTCAGTTTAGTTTTATTTGCTCTTAATATTGTATATAGATGAATAGGCTTGGTAGAGCCCAGGATCAGGGTCACTTGGACACCTGTTAATGGGCCAGCCGTCTGACCATCTGTGGATATATTGATCTATAAGGGATGCTAAACTATCAGTGAAATAAATAGAAAATATAGAGCCAGTTAACATGGGTTACTTCACATAATTCAAACAAATGGCAAATTATAAATTGGTTTATCTTGCATTCAGTAGATATAATAAAGCTCTTGTTTTGAACATTTGCATAGAACAGGAAGAAATTATTCATCATTTATTATAAACTACTGCTGCTGGGGAGGAAGCATCCTAGTAACCTTTCTTTTAGTGGGTATACATGATAATCTCAAAAACAAAGGTATTCGCCACTTTTGGAAACAGTTTTAAGGAACAGAAAATAACATAGCTGGGGCAGAATGAAATGACTGGGAGAGAAACCCAAAAGCCTGTGGGAAGAAGTCAGAAAGAGATATCAGAAAAGTAGTCAAGAGCTAGAACACCTTAGCAGGAGACAGAAAACAGAGACAGCTGCTGATGCAATGGGGAATGGATACTCTTCCAGAGCTCAATGCTGGGCCATGGGGACTCACCTCCACCTCACTTACAGAATCTTCAGTAAATTCTACTTTTCTCCTAATTTCCTAGACAACTGCAGTTTTGGGGGAAGTCTAAAAATTATGAACAGAGGGCTTCTTATATGTGAATAATAAACATAAATAATAAGGTATTCAATTTCAATTTATTTAAAATTTAGTTTTCTCTGTTTTGAATTTAATAGAATGTTGAGTTAGAGGGGAGCAGATATGAGCTTACCAAGAGCATCCTAATGTTCTGCTTGGCCTCAGGCAGATTCAACTTAGTTTATTTACCAGTGTGTGTGTGTGTGTGTGTGTGTGTGTGTGTGTGTGTGTATGCTAAGTCGCTTAAGTCGCATCTAACTCTTTATTACCCTATGGAATTTAGCCCTCCAAGCTCCTCCGTCCACGGAGTTCTCCAGGGAAGAATACTGGAGTGGGTTGCCATGCCCTCCTCCAGGGCATCTTCCTGACTCGGATCAAACCCGCAACTTTCATGTCTTCTGCATTGGCAGGTTCATCATCTGGGAAGCCCCTTACTTTCCAGAGACCTATTCAAAAGATGTCACTGTCAGTCCTTTCCACGTACTAATTAAGAGATACCCACAGCTGTGTTTAACTAAATCAGAATAGTATGAGCCATGATTAAAACAGCACCCCAGGGCAATACAGCATGATATTTCACCTCCTAAAAATGAAGCTTTTCCAGCTTACTGGGGATTTTGTTGGCTTTGGGTTTTCCTATAAAATAATTCACTAAGCTGAGAATTAGAGAGTAAATATTAGAAGATGGAGTCTAAAGAGAGACATGACCAGGATTTGCAGAAAAATGGCACAAGCTTTGGTTGGTCTCCCACATGGTAATTCTATAGAGAACAAGCCTCTGAGGAACAGGCTCTATTCTGCTCTTCAGATGTATTTTTCTCAGCTTGAGGAAGACCAATAACTCTTTCTGAAACAGGAAACAAGAATTTGAAGATATGGAGCTATTTTTAAAACCATAAAATGATTGTAAAGGAGCCTCAATTGGAAATCTGTGTAGGAGAAAGTTATAGCATTTATGCCCCCAAATACCACCATCCAGAAACTATACATTATACAACGGACATAAAGGAAGAAAACAGAAAGCTACCTGTTTGGTGTGAACAAAGCAGCCACTGTTCCTGCCGATAGTAATAATAGCTGCTATAATAGAACACAGAATGAAATTTTCCAGTTGCCCTCTAATTGGCAATTAAGGTCTATATTCAAAAGAGGGTGATCAACAAAAGCACTCAGGTACAGATCCCCCCTCACCTCAGGCTTACAAAGATGGAATTGAAATTTTTCTGAAACAACACTGGGTAACTCGTCAACACAGGATATGCAATGTATGACTGAAGGGGAGCTGTGGAGAAACCCAGAGGGTCATTTCTAAAAATACTTCTTCTTCAGAGAATAAAACACTCATGATACAAGAGAAATTACTCTCTACTTGCCCTGTGATTCCCTTCCCATAACTAAGAAATGGTGGATAGGGTACCTTCAAGCAATCACCCTCAGGGGTTGGGTATGTCTGCAGGAAAGAGTGATTGGAATTTCATTCATCAGCTGATATTCACAGCACTGAAAATCTGTAGCACTATATTAGTGCTGAGAATAGTGCATTGTGAGAGAGTTCTGAGGAGCTTGACATGTGTGCCTTTGGGAATATAAACAGAGATGTTTATTTAACTGTTGCCAGGCAAGATGATATTTGAACACAGAAGTTTTACAAGAGTAACCCTAAACAACAGGAAAAAGTATGCCATTCCCTATCCCAGATCCTAAAGAACCCCAGAAGACACAGAAGGATATGGAACCCAGTAGTTCCAGTAGCTCCTTTTGAAGAGAGAAGGTTGAAGGTGAGGGTTCTTGATGGTGGCAACAAATGAAGGGACATGTGTGTCACTCAGCCATGTCCAACTCTTTGTGACCCCATGGACTATAGTCCTCTGTAGCCCACCAGGTTTCTCTGTCCATGGAATTTTCTGGGCAAGAATACTGGAGTGGGTAGCCATTCCCTTCTCCAGGGGATCTTCCCAACCCAGGGATCGAACTTGGGTCTCTTGCAGATTCTTGACCATCTGAGCCAGCAGGGAAGTCTGAAAGGGACATGTATGCCCCTCTAAAAGTGGTCTTCAAATTAAAAAAACTTCTGCACAACTAAGAAGATCCTCAACAAAGTGATAAGGTAGCTAACTGAATGGTAGAAAGTGTTTGCAAATCGTACAAGTGATAAAGAGCTGATATCCAAAATATATAAAGAACTTAGACAACTCAATAGAAAAGAAATTGATCTTTTAAATGAGCAGAAGATTTGAACATAATTTTTTTTTCAAAGAAGTTATATAGATGACTAACAGGTACATGAAAATATATTCAGCATCACTACTCATCAGGGAGATGTAAATCAAAACCACAATGAAATATTACCCTGCATCTGTTAAAATGGCTATTATATATAGATAGATAGATAGATAGATAGATAGATAGATAGATAGATAGATAGATAAAAAAAAATATATATATATATGATGAAAAACAAAAAGTTTTGGGAAGAATCTAGAGAAAAGGAAACCTTGTACACTGTCGGTAGGAATGTAAATTGATGCAGCCATAGTGAAACACGGTATGGAGGCTCCTCAACAAAATAGAACTACTATATTCCCCAGAAAACTACTGTATTCCACTTCTAGGTATTTATTTATCCAAGGAAAATAAAAGCGCTGACTCAACAAGCTATGGGGAAGATGACGTCTGTTATTTTCACAAGTCTCTGTCTGCATGGTAAGTCTGGTGATTTCAGGGCATGGAGTGCATCTGTAGAGGCAAAGCTTGAGTAAAACAGGGGACTGGCAAATGACCTGTATTTATGAAGGCTTGATTTCAGGGGAGTCAATTCTGCTGAGAAGCAAAGGAGGAGTTTGGTTCAAATCTCTGGTGGATAGCATACCAGCTGCTCTAGAGCTTACATCACTATTATCAAGGGATGGAGGAAGAAATTGTCCCACATTAGTGTAGGCTGACTTCCAATGGCAGCTCTGGTGGTGCTGGAATTTCTGCTGACCACCACCCTCAATGGGCACTGCAATACTGACCAGGTGGCAGTGATCAAGACCATCCCTAATATAAAAGAAATGCAAAAAGTGAAATGGTTGTTTCAGGAGGCCTTACAAATAGCTGAGAGAAGAAGAGCAAAAGGCAAAGGAGAAGGAAAGATATACCCATTTGAATGCAGAGTTCCAAAGAATAGAAAGGAGAGATAAGAAAGTCTTCCTCAGTGATCAATGCAAAGAAATAGAGGAAAAAAACAGAATGGGAAAGACTAGAGTACTCTTGCCTGGAAAATCCCATGGACAGTGGAGCCTGGAAGGCTGCAGTTCATGGGGTCGCTGAGGATCGGACACGACTGAGTGACTTCACTTTCACTTTTTACTTTCATGCATTGGAGAAGGAAATGGCAACCCACTCCAGTGTTCTTGCCTGGAGAATCCCAGGGACCAGGGAGCCTGGTGGGCTGCCATCTACGGGGTCACAGAGAGTCGGACACAACTGAAGTGACTTAGCAGCAGCAGCAGCAGCAGAGACCTCTTAAAGAAAATTAGAGATACCAAGGGAACATTTTATGCAAAGATGGCCTTGAAAAAGGACAGAAATGGTATGGACCTAACAGAAGCAAAAGATATTAAGAAGAGGTGACAAGAATACACAGAACTATACAAAAAAGATCTTGTTGACCTAGATAACCACGATGGTGTGATCACTCACCTAGAGCCAGACATCCTAGAATGTGAAGTTAAGTGGGCCTTAGGAAGCATCACTACGAACAAAGCTAGTGGAGGTGATAGAATTCCAGTTGAGCTGTTTCAAATCCTAAAAGGTGATGCTATGAAAGTGCTGCACTCACTATATCAGCAATTTTGGAAAACTCAGCAGTGGCCACAGCACTGGAAAATGTCAGTTTCATTCCAATCCCAAAGAAGGGAATGCAAAAGAATATTCAAACTACTGCACAATTGTACTAATCTTACACTCTAGCAAAGTAATGCTCAAAATTCTCCAAGCCAGGCTTCAACAGTATGTCAACTGTGAGCTTCTATATGTTAAAGCTGGATTTAAAAAAGGCAGAGGAACCAGAGATCAAATTGCCAACATCCATTGGATCATAGAAAAAGCAAGAGAAATCCAGGAAAACAGCTACTTCTGCTTTATTGATTAGGTCAAAACCTTTGACTGTGTGGATCACAGAAAACTGTGGAAAATTCTTCAAGAGATGGGAATACCACATTACCTTACCTGCCTCCTGAAAAATCTGTATACAGGTCAAGAAGAAACAGTTAGAACTGGACATGGAACAATAGACTGGTTCCAAATTGGGAAAGGAGTACGTCAAGGCTCTATATTGTCACCTTGCTTATTTAACTTGTATGCAGAGTACATGCAGGGCTAGATGAAGCTCAAGCTGCAATCAAGATTGCCAGCAGAAATATCAATGTAGATGATACGACCCTTATGGCAGAAAGTGAAGAGGAACTAAAGAGCATGTTGATGAAAGTGAAAGAGGAGAATGAAACAGCTGGCTTAAAACTCATCATTCAAAAAACTAAGATCATGGCATCCGGTCCCATCACTTCATGGCAAATAGAGGGGGAAACAATGGAAACAGTGACAGACTTTATTTTCTTGGGCTCCAAAATCACTGCAGCCATGAAATTAAAAGACACTTGTTCCTCAGAAGAAAAACTATGATGAACCTAGACAGCATATTTAAAAGCAGAAGACATTACTTTGCTGACAAAAGTGTGTCTAATCAAAGCTATGGTTTTTCCAGTTGTCATGTATGGATGTGAGAGATGGACTATAAAGAAGGCTAAGAACTGAAGAATTGATGCTTTTGAACTGTGCTGTTGGAGAAGACTCTTGAGAATTCCTTGGACTGCAAGCAGATCAAACCAGTGAATCCTAAAGGAAATCAGTCCTGAATATTCATTGGAAGGACTGCTGTTGAGGGTGAAACTCCAATACTTTGATGACCTGATGTGAAGAACTGACTCAAAGACCCTGGTGCTGGGAAAGATAGAAGGCAGGAGGAGAAGGGGACAATAGAGGATGTGATGGCTGGATGGCATCATCAAGTCAATGGACAGGAGTTTGAGCAAGCTCTGAGAGTCGGTGGACAGGGAAGCCTAGCATGCTGCAGTCCATGGGGTTGCAAAGAGTCAGACACGACTGAGCGACTGAACTGAACTGAACCACCCTCAACAGATCTGCATCCACCCAAGAACCATCTATCTCTCCTGACTTGACTGTGTTTTCTCTTTATTCTGACTGCAGTATTGACTGAAGCTGGAATTGTGAAGTAAGCTGGTTGACTACTGGTTAGGTAATCACTCTTTTGTTTCCAACTGTATCACCTGACTCATCAAAATAATAGAGTGTGAAGATTCAAAAATGTGAGAGAAAAAAAAAAAGATATATTCACTCTCATATTCATTGTAGCATTATTTACAATAACTATATACAAACGTAGGAAGTCAAGAAACACCTGGAGTAAGAGGCAAATTTGGCCTTGGAATGCGGAATGAAGCAGGGAAAAGACTAACAGAGTTTTGCCAAGAAAATGCACTGGTCATAGCAAACACCCTCTTCCAACAACACAAGAGAAGACTCTACACATGGACATCACCAGATGGTCAACACCAAAATCATATTGATTATATTCTTTGTAGCCAAAGATGGAGAAGCTCTATATAGTCAGCAAAAACAAGACCAGGAGCTGACTGTGGCTCAGATCATGAACTCCTTATTACCAAATCCAGACTTAAATTGAAGAAAGTAGGGAAAACCACTAGACCATTCAGGTATGACCTAAATCAAATCCCTTATGATTATACAGTAGAAGTGAGAAATAGATTTAAGAGACTAGATCTGATAGACAGAGTGCCTGATGAACTATGGAATGAGATCCGTGACATTGTACAGGAGACAGGGATCAAGACCATCACCATGGAAAAGAAATGCAAAAGAGCAAAATGGCTGTCTGAGGAGGCCTTACAAATAGCTGTGAAAAGAAGAGAAGTGAAAAGCAAAGCGGAAAAGGAAAGATATAAGCATCTGAATGCAGAGTTCCAGAGAATAGCAAGGAGAGATAAGAAAGCCTTCTTCAACGATCAATACAAAGAAATAGAGGAAAACAACAGAATGGAAAAGACTAGAGATCTCTTCAAGAAAATTAGAGATACCAAGGGAACATTTCATGCAAAGATGGGCTTGATAAAGGACAGAAATGGTGTGGACCTAACAGGAGCAGAAGATATTAAGAAGAGGTGGCAAGAATACACGGAAGAAATGTACAAAAAGATCTTTAAGACCAAGATAATCATGATAGTGTGATCACTCATCTAGAGCTAGACAACCTGGAATGTGAAGTCAAGTGGGCCTCAGAAAGCATCACTATGAACAAAGCTAGTGGAGGTGATGGTATTCCAGTTGAGCTATTTCAAATCCTGAAAGATGATGCTGTGAAAGTGCTGCACTCAATATGCCAGCAAATTTGGAAAACTCAGCAGTGGCCACAGGACTGGAAAAGGTCAGTTTTCATTCGAATCCCAAAGAAAGGCAATGCCAAGGAGTGCTCAAACTACCACACAATTGCACTCATCTCACACTAGTAAAGTAATGCTCAAAATTCTCCAAGCCAGCTTAAAGCTCAATATTCAGAAAACGAAGATCATCGCATCTGGTCCCTTCACTTCATGGGAAACAGATGGGGAAATAGTGAAAACAGTGTCAGACTTTATTTTGGGGGGCTCCAAAATCACTGCAGATGGTGATTGCAGCCATGAAATTAAAAGACGCTTGCTCCTTGGAAGGAAAGTTATGACCAACCTAGATAGCATATTCAAAAGTTTTACTTTGCCAAATAAGGTCCATCTTTGATGTGATTAGTCGCACAGTCATGTCTGACTCTTTGCAACCCCATGGACTGTAGCCTACCAGGCTCCTCTGTCCATGGGATTTTCCAGGCAATAGTACTGGAGTGGATTGCGATTTCCTTCTCCAGGGGGTCTTCCCCACCCAGGGATCAAACCCGGGTCTCCCACATTGTAGACAGACACTTTACCGTCTGAACCACCAGGGAAGTCGAAGGTCCATCTAGTCAAGGCTATGGTTTTTCCGATGGTCATGTATGGATGTGAGAGTTGGACTGTGAAGAAAGCTGAGAACTGAAGAATTGATGCTTTTGAACTGTGGTGTTGGAGAAGACTCTTGAGAGTCCCTTGGACTGCAAGGAGATCCAACCAGTCCATTCTGAAGGAGATCAGCCCTGGGATTTCTTTGGAAGGAATGATGCTAAAGCTGAAACTCCAGTACTTTGGCCACCTCATGCGAAGAGTTGACTCATTGGAAAAGACTCTGATGCTGGGAGGGACTGGGGGCAGTAGGAGAAGGGGACAACAGAGGATGAGATAGCTGGATGGCATGACGGACTCGATGGACATGAGTCTGTTGAACTCCGGGAGTTGGTGACGGACAGGGAGGCCTGGCGTGCTGCGATTCATGGGGTCACAAAGAGTCAGACACGACTGAGTGACTTAACTGAACTGAATATACAAAAACAACCTAAGTGCCCATTAACAGATGAATGGATAAAAAGAATGTGATATATAGATATAAAATGTGAGATAGATATGTAATGTGATAAATTATATATATATATGTATGCATTATTAAGTCATAAAAATGAAATCTTGCCTTTTTCAACAAAGATAGACCTTGAGGGCATTTATGCTAAGTGAAATAAATCACATAGAAAAAGAAAAATACTGCATGATCTCACTTATATGGTGAATTAAAAAAAAACAAAAAACAAAAAAACAGAAAACAAGCTCATAGATAAAAAGAAGTGATTGGTGACTTCCAGACTTCCATTGACAAAGGCTAGGGGATGAGTGAAATGGTTGAGGAAATAAAGTTACAAACTATCAGTTATAAGATAAATAAGTCCCAGTACAGCATGGTTCTACATTAATAACACTGCATTACGTATTTGAATGTTGCTAAGAGTAGATTTGTAAAACTCTCAGCACAAGAAAAAAAGCTGTAGCTATGTTTGCTGATGCATGCTATGTTGCTTCAGAGGTATCTGACTCTTTGGGACCCTCTGAACTGTAGCCTGTCAAGCTCCTCTGTCCATGGGATTCTCCAGGCAAGAACATTGGAGTGGGTTTCCATTTCCAATTCCAAAGGATCTTCCCAAACCAGGGATTGAACCCATGTTTCTCATGTCTCCTGCATTGCCAGGTGAGTTCTTTATCCCTGGCTCCACCTGGGAAGCCCTAATCACCTGTTAGTGATAGATGCCAACAAGATTTATTGTGGTGATCGTTTTGCAGTATGTATAAACATAAACTAATTATGCTGAACGAATAAAACTAGTATAATGTTGTATGTCAATTACACCTCCAAAAGTGGTCTTCAGTGAAACAAAGCCTGGAGAAATCTGGATATCTCTCCAAGAAAATCAAACACTTTTTATACATACTGCTATGTCTTCAAATACCCCACACATCAGGGAATGGCCAGGAGCCATTCTGCATCATTCCAGCACCTACCATACCCCAGTACCTATGACCGTAACTATTTCATCAGAGCTCTTCACACAAGGTCCAGAAGAGGAATGGCTACAAGTGATAAAACAAGCCATGTTCAATTTTCACTCAAATATTTTTCATCCTCAGTTCAAATCGGTGATGAAGGAAGCAAAGGCTTGAAATTCTCAATGATTTTGGATTTATAAACTATCCTAGACTGAGTTTAATAATCCTAAATAAGCAAAAAAATTATGAAATTGTATAATTGCATCTTGAGATGGGAAAATGAGCTTCTATTTAGCTAGTTGAAAACAGTGAACTGAGAAGAAAAAATTTATATATTAGACTATATTTTTCTGCAAAACTCCATGTTCTGTTTCACATATCCCCCAAACCCTAAAAAATGCCATTATTATATCAATTTTGCAGATAAAGAAACTGAGTATAAGAACACCTTGCCCAAAGTGACACAGAGCATAATTTAGATTCAAATTTGGTACTGACACTCTCAAATCCTGTGCTTTGTTCAATACACGGCAATGTATTACTCTGGTTTCTTTGACCCAAGCCACATTGGTTTCTTTAACATAAAAATATTAAGATAAAGCATACAGCCAACTGGAAATGGTTTTAGTTTCAATTCCTTGGAAGGAAAGTTATGACCAACCTAGACTGCATATTAAAAAGCAGAGACATTACATTGTCAACAAAAGTCTGTCTAGTCAGTTCAGTTCAGTTCAGTCACTCAGTCGTGTCCAACTCTTTGCAACCCCATGAACCGCAGCATGCCAGGCCTCCCTGTCCATCATCAACTCCCGGAGTCCACCCAAATGTGTATCCATTGTGTTGGTGATGCCATCCAACCATCGCATCCTCTGTTGTCCCCATCTCCTCCTGCCCTCAATCTTTCCCAGCATCAGGAACTTTTCAAATGAGTCAGCTCTCTGCATCAGGTGGCCAAAGTATTGGAGTTTCAGCTTCAACATCAGTCCCTCCAATGAACACCCAGGACTGATCTCCTTTAGGATGGACTGGTTGGATCTCCTTGCAGTCCAAGGGACTCTCAAGAGTCTTCTCCAACACCACAGTTCAAAAGCATCAGTTTTTCTGTGCTCAGCTTTCTTTATAGTCCTACTCTCACATCCATACATGACTAACGGAAAAACCATAGCCTTGACTAGACGGAC
The DNA here is from genome assembly GCF_032405125.1 of Capricornis sumatraensis. NCBI lineage: Eukaryota > Metazoa > Chordata > Mammalia > Artiodactyla > Bovidae > Capricornis > Capricornis sumatraensis. The sequence goes on along the minus strand of NC_091071.1, from coordinate 119,036,259 downwards.
CTTTGTTGGCAAAGTAACGTATCTGCTTTTTAATATGCTGTCTGCTGCTGCTAAGTCGCTTCAGTCGTGTCCGACTCTGTGCGACCCCATAGATAGCAGCCCACCAGGCTCCCCTGTCCCTGGTATTCTCCAGGCAAGAACACTGGAGTGGGTTACCATTTCCTTCTCCAATGCATGAAAGTGAAAAGTGAAAGTGAATTCATTCAGTCATGTCTGACTCTTCATAACCCCATGGACTGCAGCCTACTAGGCACCTCCATCCATGGGATTTTCCAAGCAAGAGCATTGGAGTGGATTCACCTTCTCCAAATATGCTAGGTTGGTCATAACTTTCCTTCCAAGGAGCAAGCGTCTTTTAATTTCATGGCTGCAATCACCATCCGCAGTGATTTTGGAGCCGAGGAAAATAAAATCAGCCACTGTTAGACTATGGTTTTTCCAATAGTCATGTATGGATGTGAGAGTTGGACTGTGAAGAAAGCTGAGTGCCAAAGAATTGCTGCTTTTGAACTGTGGTGTTGGAGAAGACTCTTGTGAGTCCCTTGGACTGCAAGGAGATCCAACCAGTCCATCCTAAAGGAGATCAGTCCTGGGTGTTCATTGGAGGGACTGATGTTGAAGCTGAAACTCCAATACTTTGGCCACCTGATGCAGAGAGCTGACTCATTTGAAAAGACCCTGATGCTGGGAAAGATTGAGAGCAGTAGGAGAAGGGGACAACAGAGGATGCGATGGTTAGATGGCATCACAGACTAAATGGACATGGGTTTGGGTGGAGTCCAGGAGTTGGTGATCGAGAGAGAGGCCTGGCGTGCTGCAGTTCATGGGGTCGCAAAGAGTCAGACATGACTGAGTGACTGAGCTGAACTTAACTGAACTGATATATTTGAAAAGTTTGGCCTCAATATGCCTTGCTAATGCTGATAATGGAAATTGTTTCAGTCTCCTTATTAAATTTTGTGTATGTTATTACATCTACCCTGTGTGGTAAGGATATGTGACAGTTAATTTTTTGAGGTCAATTTGGTGCCCAGTTGTTTCATCAAACAGTATAGATATGACCTGTTAAGGTATTTGTGGATGTCATTAGCATTTCCAATCAGCTGACTTTAAGTGAAACAGATGTGAGTGTGTCTCATCCAATCAGTACAGCAAAGACTTAAGAGTAAAGACTGAGGCTTCTGCAAGAAGTCAGTCTGCCTGAAGACAATAAAATAGAAATCTGATCTGAATTTCCAGCCTGCTGGTCTGCCCTACAAACTTCATACTCAAAACTACAACTCTAATCTAAATTTCTACCTATGTATTACAGATTTATCAGCTCTCATAATCTTGTTAGCCAGTTCTTTAAAATCAGTCTGTGTCTGTGTATTTTTTTCTAATTGTCTCTCTCATCGTCTCCCTCTCTAGGGAACTCTGATTTAAAGTATCCATATTTTTAATTTAGAGATGAAATTTAGAACAAATAGGACATTTTTCCAAAGAGCCAAATGATGGGTCTAATAATTGAAGGCAGAAGTTTATCTTTGATATTTCTTTCTTGGATGCCAACTAATGCCTCAAATTATATCTACCTCAGAAATAAACACATACTTTCTTACTTTCTCGTGTTGTTGTTGCTGCTGTCATTCAGTTATCCAGTCATGTCTGATTATTTGTAACCCCATAGACTGCAGTGTGCCAGGCCTCTCTGTCCCTCACCATCACCCAAGGTTTGCCCAAGTTCATGTCTATTGCATCGGTGATGCCATCCAGTCATCTCATTCTCTGTCACCCTCTTCTTTTCCCCTCAATCTTTCCCAGCATCAGGGACTTTTCCAGCCTTCCCCCAATACTCAAATATACCTTATTTTTTGGAAGTCAAGCACTATTCTGCCATATGTCAAAGAGAGGTAACTCATGGGCACATGCACTTACACCCTTCTGAAGTGCCAATGCTGGGCATCTGGAGAAAGAGTGACAATGATGAGAAGAGAATCCATGAATGATGGCTGCAGAGAGACCAGTCCAGCTACTTCTGCCCACCCTTCACTCTTTTAACACAGTGGACCTTTTAAAACAGCATGTGCAGCATGCTTACTTCAGTCAGAGCCTTAGACTCGCTCTCTGCTTAATATTTAGATTTTCTTACTACAGACTTATTTTCTTGCTTCTCATTTTTTTTTTTGATATGTAGTTGATCTACAATGTTATGTTAGTCTTAGGTATATAGCTAAGTGATTCAGCTATATATATATGTATAATGTATGTATATATATATAATGTATGTGTATATATATATAATGTATGTATATAGGTATACAAATATATACATCATTTTCCAGATTATTTTTCCTTTAAGTTATTATAAAATATTATATAAAGTTAGTTCTCTGTGCTATAGAGTAAGTCCTTTTTGGTTATCTATTTTATACATAGTAGTGTGTATAATTTAAGCCCAAACTCTGAATTTATCCTCCCCTTTCCCCTTTGGTAATCATAAGCTTGTTTTCTATATTTATGGATCTATTTCTATTTTTAATAAATTCATTTGTATCTATTTTTAGATTTCACATATAAGCAATGTTATAGGATATCTTTCTCTGTCTGACTTATCTCACTAAATATCACTAAATATGGTAATCTCTAGGTCCATCTATGTTCCTGCAAAAAGCATTATTCCATTCTTTTTTTATGAGGAACCCTCCTACACTGTTGGTGGGAATATAAATTGGTGCAACAACTATGGAAAACAGTATGGAGATTGCTTAAAATTAAAAACAGAATTATCATAAGATCCTGCAATCATACTCTGAGGAAAAGATCCAGACAAAACTCTAGTTTGAAAAGATAGATGCAGTCCTATATTCACAGCAGCACTATTTTCAAGATTCAAGACGTGGAAACAACCTAAAAATGCCCATTGACAGTTGAATGAATAAAGGAGATGTGGTACATATATACAATGCAATATTATTCAGTTTTTCATCTATTTTTCCCCTTAGACCTGCCTTTTCTCCACTTGTAGTTCCCAGATAGTCCCTCTATTCAGTGACTGGAACCCTAGACCTTCACCTTGGATTCAGAGATTCAGCAAAAGTCTTCAGTGGCAACAGGTTCCGTAGGAGAGCCTGATTCTATATGTCATTTAAGTCATTTGTGACAGCAGACTTCTACCCATTGTACAAGTTCATCCTCCTAATAGTGTTGTGCATTGGAAAGATCATTGTCATCTGAACTTGACAAGTAAGGACAGTGAGATCTAAAAAAAGTGTAACATGTTTTCCTAAGGTTTCAAGTAGACAGAATCTAAACTGGGGCCCAGGTCTCTTCAACCTTCATCAGATTAGCTTACTTCCACTAACTGGCTCCAGCTCTTTGTCTTGATGGAATGCTTGCCATTCAGTTTGGGATTTTAGTTATAACTTCTGAAAAAGAGGCAGAAACTAACTTTTGATTTGAAGTATTTTAATTAGCTATACAGGGTCACATGTTTTAATTGAGTAGTTTTCTAATCCTTTATTCTGTGTCTGGAAAAATACAGTAACAAAAAAGCTATATGAAAGTGCGTACCTATAATACAGCTAATACCATTACTACTTATTTTAGAAAACACTACTGACATGCAGCCTGCCCACAAAATGTACAGTTGTCAAATTGACAAAAACTCAGATTCTTCCTAGAGAATATTGACCACTCATATTCCAAATGGTCATGGGTAGGAACAAGAAGAATATACTGGAATACTAGCAATTTTTTCAGATTTTTTTACAGAGAAAAATGTAATTGCCATAAAAATCAAAGTATTTTTAGTAAGCTTACTTACTAAACAGAAAATCTAAATAGATTTCAATATCATTGTAACTTTTTAATGAACAACTATCATAGGCTAGGCATAATCTAGAAGTGGCATATGCATAATATAAATTAATTTCACAAAAATCTTGTGTGCATTTTACAGAGGAGAAAACAGAAATCAGAGAGGTCAAATAAACTGTCACAGCAACTTATCTGCAGAGCTGCGGTTTTATTCAGGGCTGAAAGCATCCAAAACTTATACCATTTATATTTCACCTGCCTGTAAATGATAGATTTTCTCATAAATTGGCATCACTGTTATGCTTTTGTATGCATCTTCATTCCTTCCTTTTCCTGTATTGCCCCATGAAGACGGGAGTATCAGGAAAGAGGGACATTTGGATTTTACTCCTATGGTATGAGCCTCAGGTATAGTGTTCCAGGCTTTATAGAAAAAGTAGATCACTTTACATGTCATTATTCACAGGAGGGATGACCCAGTGATGGCAGGGATGCTAATGTATTGATGGTGACAATAGCATTGATGGTGGAAACGACTGGTACAATGGTGCCCTTTCTTGGGTACAAATTAAGAGAGGAATCACATACAATATTTGCAGGAGAGTCTTGATTCTTTTTGTGTCTTGTTTTATAAGGGCTGCCAGCATTCATCAACAGCTCTGCTGGCAGAAGAATGCCTGGAGCTCAGCTCCCTACACTGTAAAAACAAAAGGTGTTTCTTTTTTCTTTACCCTTTTATGAGGTGAAAACCTGAAGAGTACATATAAATTACAAGAACAGGAAAGGGATTTGTGAGAAGATTCTGGAGGAAGTGTAAGGATTTGAAGTTTGAGATGTAGTTGGATATAAACTGATATTGAAGTCTACAAAGTATTACTGCAGAATGTAAAATAAAAAGTAACTAAAAAATATAGGGAAGAAAGGTCAACAACAGCACATCTTCTGTGTTTTCATCAGAGCAAAGGAAAATGCTTACAAGAAATATACTGTCTTTGCTTTCCAAGAAAATGAGACATCGTCTCTTAAATTTGTTTGTTTGGGGCATACCAAAAAAGTGGACATGAAAATACTTTAAATACTGCCTGATACAACTGCTAATCTAATGAAGATTCATATATAAAATTGCACATAGCTATATATATATATATATATTAGTATATTGTGTTGTATTATATTGTAGGGTTATTGTTTGCTGCTGTTTAGTCTCTAAGCTGTTTCTGACTCTTTGCAACCCCATGACCTACTAGGCTATTCTGTCCATGGGATTTCCCAGGCAAGGATAGTGGTGTGGGTTGCCATTTCCTTCTCCAGGAGATCTTCCCAATACAGAGATCGAACACATGTCTCCTGCCCAGCAGGCATATTCTTTACCACTGAGCCACCTGGGCATCCCATATTGTAGTGTGCCTATTCTTTAATCCCATCAAATGGAAGGACTCCACAGACCACTCACTGTAGGGTCTCTTTCCACCCTGACACAGACTCCACCAAGTCCCTGTTCCTAGCCTCTACCATGATTCAGCAAAAATCAAGCACCAAACCACATTTCTTGAAGTTTCAGCTCTAATCCTTCCTCTACATATGTATTTAGCTCTATTTCTTGATAGCTTTTCTTTTTTAAATTTTTTTGCTGAAGTATAGTTGATTTATAATGTTGTGTTAATTTCTGCTGCATAGCAAAGTGATTCAGTTATAAATATATATATATATTCTTTTCCACATTTTTTCTATTATAGTTTATCATAGGATAATAAATATAGTTTTCTGAACTTTATTGTAGCGCCTTGTTATGTATCCATTCCCTGTGTACTAGCTTACATCTGTTAATCACAAACTCTCACCCCACCTCTCCCCTATTCCTTCCCCTTTGGTAACCACTCACATATTCTCTGTGTCCACGAGTCTGCTTCTGTTTTGTAAATAGGTTCATTTGTGTCATATTTTAAATTCTATATACTCCACCATCTTCGTCAGTATAGTGTTGACTATATCTGTCTATCATGCGGGAGACTGGGATTCAATTCCCCAACAGGGAGGCATCGCACCCTTGGGCTTCTCACCCTTGGTAACAACCCATCTGTTCTCTATGTCCGTGAGTCTGTTTCTGTTTTGTAGATAAGCTCATTTGTGTCACATTTTAGATTTTATATAAAGGTAATATATTATATAACCTTTCTCTATCTGACTTCACTTAGTATGATAACCTCTAGGTCCATCTATGTTGCTGCAAATGGCATTATTTTATTCTTTTCTGTGACTAAATAGCATTCCATTATATATATGCACCAGATCTTCTTTGACGTTCAGTCAGCAAGTTATGTCTGACTTTTCGTGACCCTGTGGACAGCAGCACACCAGGCTTCCCCATCCCTCACCATTTCCTGGAGCTTGCCCAAGTTCATGTCCATTGAATTGGTTATCCTATCCAACCATCTCATCCTCCGTCACCCTCTTCTCCTTCTGCCTTCAATCTTTCCCAGCATGAGGGTCTTTTCCAATGAGTCTGCTGTTCACATCATAACATTCCATCTCTTTGTTTCTTAACCCTGGAACTTGACATTTGATACCATTCTGAAAATAAGTCACTTTCTTTTTTCTACTGTGGCTCTCCTGACTTGGGTTATACTAATTGTAGCTAAACAAAGTCTTGCCCCAGATTTCACAAGCTCAAGACACTAGAGCTCATTTTGTCTTGTATTCTATTTATTATAGATATTGGCAAGATTTTATCTAGCTGGCTATATAGAAAATATTTGTTCAAAACCTAAAATCACAAGCTTCATTTATAGTTTCTAATTCTTGTTAAAAGTACTGTGGAAAGAAAAGTGGCTTTGAGGAATCAGAGCTATCTAGATTCAAATTCAAAATCTAGGAAAACTTTCACTTCTAAATGACAAAAGTGATCATTTGAAAGTAAAGCTATTTTGAAAAAGGAGAATCACAAAAGTAAAAGTGAACATATTTGACTATGTAAAAATCTGAAGAGAAAAAATGTTCTGTAGACACAGTCAAAACAAAAGTAAAGGGCAAATGGAAAATTGGGAGTAAATATTTGTAGGAAATACTGACATTTAAAGACATTATTTTCAACACATGAAGAGTCCTTGACAATTATAAGAAAACCATTACTACTCTGAGTGATAAATTGACAAATGACAGGATAGGTTAATCACAAGGCAGGCAATGGAATGATCCATAGAATTTGAAACAGAGTTATCTGAAATAATAAAATGATTAAATTAAAAATAATACTTGGATTTCATTTCTACCTAAAAAGGCATATTTTATAATGATTTATTTATTCATTTGGCTGTATAAGGTCTTAGTTGCAGCACATGGGATCTTTCATTGTGATGCAAGGACTCTCTAGGTATGGTGTGCAGACTTAGTTGTTCCATGGCACATGGGATCTCATTTCCCCAACAAAGGATCTATCCCATGTCACTGCATTGCAAGGTGGATTCTTAACCACTGAACTACTAAGGAAGTCCTCAGAACTTTTTTTTTTTTAAAATAGTACTGTTTGATAGTGCTATGAGAAGTCAGGCAATTATTTCCTTGCATAACTAGCTCTCAGGCATCATTTAGAACTTTCAAGGTCACTTCCTCTTAGAGTCCTCTGACTGCCTAACCAATGTTTGCCCTCTCTCTCCCACACTGCTTTCTTTCCTTCATAGGGCTGATCACCACCTGGCATCTTTTTTTTTTTTTTTTTTTTTGCTACTAGTTATTGTTTTCCCACGAAAATATAAGAAACTTGAGAATAAGATCCTATCTGACTTTTCTGCTTATCATCTAAAAAAAGTTTCCATTTCATTGTATGACTCAGTAAACACACACTGATTGAAAGCTTGGAAGGAATGCATATTTTACACTTATGAATCACAGTTCTGCAATATTCATCAAAAAGCTATCAAAATAGTCTTCCTTTTAACTAGGGAATCCCACTTCTACAGATTTATTCCCAGCAAATAATCAGAAATACACATTAAGATTTATATGCAATGATAGTCATCTCAGTATTATTTATAATAGCAAAATTGGGAAAATAATATAAATACCCAAAAATATAGGAATGGGTAAATAAATTATAGTGCATATCAAGTATGTAAAATTATGCAATCATAAAAAGTCATGTTTTTGAAAATTATTTTATGACCTGATTTTTTTAACTGAAGTAAAACCAGTACATAAAAATTTATATACTGAATAATCTCAATTTTGCTAATGCATGTATATAAAGGAAGATATCCTATATGTGTTGTGATTCACTGGTCTTTGAATTCATTATTTCCTTTATGTCCATTTACTATTGTGTAAGTAACTGTTTCTGAAGTAATCCTTGTATTTTACCATGCTAATTTCCCCATCATTACTAAAGTCTGTGTATCTATGTGTGTATGTATGTCTGTGTGTGCACATGTGCTTGTGTTCAGTCGTGTCCAACTGACTCTTTGCAACCCCATGGACTGTAGTGTAGCCCCCCAGACTTCTCTGCCCATGGGATTCTCCAGGCAAGAATACTGGAAGGGGTTGCCATGTCCTCCTCCAGGGGATCTTCCTGACCCAGGGATCGAACCCAGGACTCTTACATCTCCTGCATTGATAGGCGGGTTCTTTACCACTATGGCCACCTGAGAAGTCCATTATGACCTCATTTAACCTTAATTACCTTCAGAGAGGGGGAGAGGGAGGGAAACAGCATTCCGTCCATACACTCCACATGTAATACTCTTACATACACAATGACACCAAATTCTGGTGAGGATGTGGAACAACAGAAACTCTTATAATTTGTTGCTGGGAATGCAAAATGGTAAATCCTTTTTAGCCAGGCACTTAGGAGCTTTCTTACAAAACTAAACACATCATACCATACAATGAATCAATCACACTCCTTGCTTTTTAACCAAAGCATTTGAAAATGTATGCTTACACAAAAACTTGCACACAGATATTCATAGAATCTTTCTTCCTAACTCTCAAAATTTAGAAGCAACCAAAATGTCCTTCAGTAAGTGAATGCATAAATAAATAGTGGTATCTCTAGACAATAAAATATTATTCATTGAGATCTCAAGCCTTAAAAAGACATGGAAGAATCTTAAATGCACATTATTAAGTGAAAGAAGCCAATTCAAAGGCTACATATTGGATGATTCTAAATATATCACATTCTAGAAAATACAAAACTATGGAGGCAATTAAAATATCAGTTGTTGACATGAGTGGGTGGGAAAGATAAATAGGCAAAGCACAGAGAATTTTTAGATCAGTGAAAATACTCTATAATATTATAATGATAGATACATGTCATTATTCATTTGTCATATCCATAGATTCTACAATACCAAAAGTGAACCCTAAGGTAAACAATAGAATCTGGGTGATTATGCTGTGTCAATATAGGTGTATCCTTGGTTAAAAAAAAAATAAATCAATCTGGTAAGTGATGTTGATATTAGGGAAGGGTAAGAATCTGTCGAGCTGGTGGTATATGAGCAATCTTTTTTCTTCCTCTTGATTCTGTTGTAAACCTAAAACTGCTCTAAAAATTGACTTTAAAAAATTAGAGCAAAATAGTTGCAAAAATTGATAAAGACAAAAATGAAACAAAGCATAATGTTATCACTCTAATAAATGTCAGGAAAGAAGAAAAAGACTGCAAAAAGAAAAATAAATGGCATAAATTTTAAAGTCAATTGCATATAAATCATGTGATAAGGTATCTAGAATAAATCCAAATATGCTATAATCACAATAAAAGTGACTCAGTTAAAACCCTGTCCTCCACTCTGTAATATAGAAACTGTCACATTTTTTAATATAATAGAAAACAGAATTGGGAATATATTATTTACAAAACACACTCAAAGCAAATGGCTCAACAAGATTGAAATTGCTTTAAAAATAGCATGCATAATAAAGTTTTTAATTTTAATATCACTTATAGTTTAAGAAATATGGCTGGGAAATTTTTTATCAACAAATAGAAGAAAGATGGTGTTATAGAATCTGTTACTTGGAAAACACAAAGAAGAGTTTAGCTTTATTTGAAGTAAAAATGAGACAGATCGTTCCAATGACACACAATCACCTTATACATGTTTTTAAGAGTACTCTCTCTCTGTCCTTATCATTTCTTGGTGGCTCAGATAGTAAAGAGTCTGCCTGCAGTGCAGTAGACCCATGTTCTGATACCTGGGTCGGGAAGATACCGTGGAGAAGGAAATGGCAATCCATTCCAGTATTCTTACCTAGAAAATCCAATGGATCAAGAAGCCTGGCAGGGGTCTCAAAGAGTAGAACATGACTGAGCAAATTCACTCTTCATCATTTTCTAGCGCTTTAGAGGAAGAACACTTTGGCTGATAATGTGTATTTCCTATCCAGCATCATCTTTTTTTTTTTGCTATTGATGGAAATTAATGACTGCAAATTCCCTGGCTTTCAGAAAATGTTAAAACTTAGAAAAGTGAAAAATAATTAGTAACTCTTTATTGAAAGACAGCAGCACAATGAGGATCCTGCAGAGTGCTTTGTGAAATGAAGAGAGGTAACTCATGTCCTCTCCTCACATGAAGTTACAATCTCATCAGAGATTTTACACAGAGGAAGTGGCCCATCCAATGGACATGACATTCCGGACATCCACTGTAGGGCCGACACAAGCACAAGGGAAGCTCACTGGAGTTCTATGAATTCCTCTAAACTCCACTTCTCCATCTCCTATGTTCCCTTCCTCCAAAATAGCTGATTATTCCTCTCTTCAAATCTCCAGACACCTAGTCACTTCCAAGTTTTGCATGTATAAGACTGTAGCATTTGCTTAAAGTCTACCTCCTCAATTAGTATACTGTAAATCCCTTGAAACTGAAAATTAATCTTATTATTCTTACAAATTTTGAATGCTGGATATTGTGCATCAAAATAACGAAAGTTTAATAAAAACAGACTGGGAAAGAGCCTTGAAGAATGGGTAAAAGAAGGCCAGAGAGAGGGCATCTCAGGAATTAAAATATATATATATATATATTTTAATTAATTCAAAAGGGTGAGAGTGAGTGTGGAAGCCAAGATACCCTCCACAGAAGGTATGTGTTGAGTAGCAAGTTTTGGCAAATAAAGTTTGCTTACTGTGGTTCTGTTAGCAAAGTCTGATGGGATTTGTGACTGGGGTTTCTCTTTCTTTCCATTTTTCATTATTAAATTTTTTTTTTCTTCACAAATTCAAGGCATCATATGTCTAGGATATGACTTTTGGTTGGTTTGTTTGCTGTGTGTTTAACCAAAAAGAGAAAACAGCGCCGTATGATTTAAATCATTAAATGTACAATAATAGAATATTTTGGAATTTCTTAAGATCATTTCCATTAACTTCCCACTCCCTCAATCTACAGCTAAGGACAATGAAGTATTCAGTGGAGCAGAATATCAGTTCTTTGGGAATATTTGATAACATAAGATAAAGAATCTTCCATAAGAATTAGACACTGATACTAGGAGCAAGTTATCATGCCTCATGATGGAAATAGCAACACATATGCTCAAGAGCTAGTAAACTTCACTTCATGAACAAAAGAATTAGAAGAAAGCAGAATGAGACATAGAGAAGAATGAAGATTTGTGGATCAAAACAAAGATGAGTGAAGTCAGACGAATCTGGTTGGCATCTAGCACTTGCTTCAAGTTCATTTCGGAGACTGCTACATCTCAGCCTTGGGCAATCTCAGATGATTCTGTATCCCCTGTACGTTCTCTCTTTTTATTTTTCTAGCTCAGGTTGTGTTGTACTAGTCATACACAAATTACAGACATGATGAGGTGTGCTTTCCACCTCAAACACAAATATCAAGAAACATGGGGTGAGACGTAAGTTTTTCATATACATGTAATTTTGATGAAATAATATTTGAGATAACTAGTTAGACTGGGAATTGAGGCATGCTATTTCACAATATGCCATTATGCAAGAGTAAGGAGGCATTACACCATCACGTTTATACTTGCTTATTTGTGTAGAAGCATTTGCAATAGAATATGGACCATTAATATCATGTAATTTTTTCCTCCAGATTTCCCTTGTTTCTTTCCAATAGGTAAGACTATGTGTAAATATTGTTAGTTAAAACATGCCCATGAATATGAGCCAATCACTTTGAAAGTGAATAGTTTTCCCACAATTTAATAAGTAGCTATGAGGCACAGAGTTTCAAATTGCTTCTCATAATAATAAACCATAAAAGTAAACTTTATAACTAAGGGAATGGCAACCCATTCCTATATTCTTATCTGGAGAATCCCACGGACAGAGGAGCCTGGTGGGCTACAGTCCAGGGATTGCAAAAGGTCGGACATGACTGAGTGACTAACATTATACACTAAATATACAGTACAATAGTTAGTGTTGTCTGAATAAAAACAGATTAAAAAGTGGAAACCCACACTGTGACAAATTTGGTGGAAAATAAGGAATAATGTTTGAAAGTCTAAATAGCCATTTGTTGTGTGTATGTGTGTGTTATAGATATATAAAAAATATACATCACTGTTAGTGTTATAAGAATTTGTTGATTGTGTGAGAGGTATCAGGTACACATCTAAATGGATCTGCTGAATAGTTGTTGAGTTTAGAATTAAGTGGAAAGTTTCATGCTAGAGATATAAATTAGGGTCATCAGAATACAGGTCATAGTTAGAGCCCAGTGTGTGGATATAGGAGAATAGTCCAAATACTAAGACTTGGTGAATGTATACATGCACATATTATGCAGAGGTTAAAAGCATCTGCCTGCAATGTGGGAGACCTGGGTTCTATCCCTGGGTCAGGAAGATCCCGTGGAGAAGGAAATGGCAACCCACTCCAGTATTCTTGCCTGGAGATTCCCGTGGACGGAGGAGCTTGATGGGCTACAGTCCACGGGTCGCAAAGAGTCGGACACGACTGAGAGACTTCACTTTCACTTTTTTAAAATATATATATATATATATATATAGTTTTGTTTAGTCACTTAGCTGTGTCCAACTAGTTTGTGACCCCTATGGACTGTGGCCCACCAGACTCTTCCGAGGCAAAAATACTGAATTGGGTTGCCATTTCTTCTCTAGGGGATCTTCTTGACCCAGGGATCAAACCAGTATCTCCTGCTCTGGCAGATGACTTCTTTACCAGTGAGCCACCAGGGAAGCCCAGATACATAGACAGACAGCTATATAGGCAGACAGATAATAGATAAGTTGATATAGGTGGGTCTGTTGATAGACAGATAGATAATCTTTAATCCACAAGCATTGAATACAGGACTTGATATAGAATAGTCAATGAATGTCAACTATAAGAAAATAATGACTCAGGAAAAAGACATTTTATTAGCTTTATCAAAGTACAGTGCCCTCCAGGGCAGTCAGTATCAGTAGGACAAGCTTGCTCTTATTTTCTACAAAAACTATATTTAAACTTCTCAGGCTGACATTTCAGAATATTTGGTTAATCATTGTCAGTGGATATCATTATGTAGGATTATAGACCATAATGTGTGTGAAAACAAAACCCTCATCTAAGTCAAAGCAACATGGAAGGAAACCAACTCTCGTCATGTAATTTTCAAGAAACAGTTTTTGCAATCTAAAATACCTAAAAAAATAATTGGCACCATGGAACAACACCCAACTTTCCAGAGACAAAATTTCTGACATCCTCAAAAATCTAGATAAAATTAGGCAAGGCTGAGAGAAGCAGCCTTCATAAAACCATGCTCTGATAATGAAGACAGATTTTCCCTAAGTCTCCATCCAAAGTATGGACTTTAAAATCACACCATGTTTATTCTCTATTTGTATGCATTGTTATTCTGGTGCTAGAGACACTTTGTTTTCTCACCATAATAATTACATTGAATTTTCATAACAAATATAATAAAAAAAGGAAATGATCAACCAAAAAATATTTGCAACATGAATTGCACACAAAGTCTAATTAAGACTAAAAAGGCTAAGAAATTTATAATAGAACTTCAAATATTCAAGAAAAGTGTAAAACTATATTTTGTTTTTAATAAAAATTAAATAATCAGATACATTTCTGATAATTTTGCCACAAAATATTCAGTATGATCAATAGAAAGATGCCCTTGTCTATTATTAGACCATATGCAATATAATAAACTTTGTAAAGAACAGTTTGGAAATACCACACAAAGTCTGTCCATTCTCTGCTTTCCCTGTGTAGAGATATACCAGGGTGCTTACATAGGCAGTTTTAAAATATCAAAACCATGAAAATGAAATAACTAACAAAATAATTATTGAATAAGTGATGAGAGGTTAGTGTCATTAAATTGACCATTTTATAGCAAATAAAATCATTTATTGATGTATTTATTATGTGCAGAGAAAATATTCATGGCACATGTTTTTTAAAAAGAGTGGATTTTTTTATAGACAACATACTCAGATGTTAACACCTATTTGTCATAAAATAGTAATAATAATAATTCTGTGTAATGATTTTGTAACTAGTGCTTAGCAAAATATCAGAGCATGATACCTGGACTAGTGATATGCTACAAAGCACCAAGGTTATCCCTATATATCTGGGTTCCGCGATGTGACTAACTAAACAGTCACAGTTTAATTTTCATTCACAGTTTTCATCTTCATCGTTTAAAGGGAAAATAGTTATACTGTAATCTAAAAATGACTTTAAAATAGTCAGAAAAGTTTATTCTTTTCAGAATTTTCAGAAGAATTCAAGATTGGACTGAACCAAAGGAAAGGCATGTTTTTAAAACTGTGTGTGAATGAAAAGAGGATTCTATCATTTTGTTCTGACATTTGTTGAGGTAATTCCATTTATATCACAAAAGTGCTATAATAACTAGCAAAAAGGTAATAATTTGTTATTGCCTTTGATAAAATAATAATAATGTAATATCAAAATGAAATATAAGTGGAACTAAAATTTAGCTAATAAAACTGTGTATCATTTAAAATTAATATAAGGAATAATATATATTTCATTCTCTTCTTGAAATATGACTTTGGTTGATATACTAAAATAGCTAAATCATATCCAATCAAGAAATCTGACTTTCATGTTCTTCACTGTCACAAGATAAAATCGATAATGCACTTGACTTGAAAATTCAGATAGAATTAGATGACCTGGAACTGTTAACAACATCCTGGGCTGTATTTTCATGAGAGGTAATGTAACTCACCATTACCACTCTTGGCCAGCATCTTTGCTATTCATTTATTCAATCTGGAGTAATCTGTGTTTAATAAAGAGCTGGAACATCACAAGAGGAACAATTAAATATGATTGTTGTCAGTGACAACCAACAGTTATTGCTAAAAATGTCTCAAGAAGATGTTTGAGCATTGGGATGTTTATTTTACATAAAGGAGAAGTTTAACTGAAGTAGCTGCTGCAGATAATGACAATTAAATGCTTCCATTCAAATCGTGCATTTCTCCTTGAGTCTAATAGAAATATTAACAAAGTTGATTTTTTTTTAACTATTTCTTTACTTGCTGGCATGGGGGGATTCATTCATTACTTGGTCAGGCTTTTTGACGGAGGGTGTTGATATGTAATTATTCAGGGGAAGATGGAGCAGCAGGCTTGGTTTGGGAAGTTAATCATTTCTGAATAGGGTAAGAAGGGAACAGACCCTTGAAATAGATGATAGAGGACAAATGACCTATGGGCAAGTAGAGAGAACAAAATAATATTTGTAATAGTGAAAACATAAAATCAGATTTTGTTATAAACTTAATTTGGAAAAATATTCCATAAATGTTCTTCTTTTGCTCCAATTATATCTAAAGCATAAATGAAACTAACACAATGTTGTAAGTCAATTATATCCCAATAAAACTTTTAAATAAATAAAGTGTATGTGATAGTCATCAGTTCTCGCATAAAACATCTATTGTGTATGAAGTAATGTGTGTGTGTGTGTGTGTGTGTACACATGTATGACAGGAGGAGCTGTTATAAGTAAATGTATCTCCTTGGTGAAATCATTTAAGCTGCTGAAAAGTATAGTTGTAATTTTTATAACCCCTATAATAGGGCTGCTAATAGAATTTCCAAATATGGAGATAAAATGATTTCAAGATAGAATTTCCTTATCGTTGACAATGACACTGTTGAGAGTAATATCCAGGGATGAATATAAACATTATACTATGTCAAAGGGTAAAAAGAAGTGGCCACATGAAGGGGCTAGTTAGTTACTATAGTGTGCAGATGGCTGTCCTGAGGGGCAGGTCACAACCTGTGCTGGCCACAGATGGACTTAGGGAATCAAAAAGTGAAGCAAAATAAAGGAAATTAAGGGAGAAAAAAAGTTTCCCCCTGTCCTCACTGTTACAAATTCTTAATAAAATGTGATAAATGACAGACCTCTCGTTGGATATCTGATGTCACACTAGCAAAATTTAAGCGGGTGTCTTAACATTTATTTTAACTGGCAATCCTACTTTCAGAGTAAGCCCAGCTTTTTTCACCTCTTAAAAAAATTAATTTTATTGGAACATAGCTGATTTACAATGTAAGGTTAGTTTCAAGTATACAACATAGTGACTGATTTTGCATATACATACATTCATTCTTTTTCAGATTCCTTTCCCATATATGTCTATAGAATATTGAGTATCATTCCCTGTGGTATACAGGGGTCTTTGTTTATAGATAGTAGCGTGTATGTGTTCATTCCTACATCCTATTTTATTTCTCTCTACATGTTTCTTCATTGGTAATAAGTCAGTTCTCTACATCTATGAGTCTCTGTTCTGTAAATAATGGGTTTGCCTGCAGTGGCCACAGGACTGGAAAAGGTCAGTTTTCATTCCAATCCCAAAGAAAGGCAATGCCAAAAAATGCTCAAACTACTTCACAATTGCACTCATCTCACATGCTAGTAAAGTAATGCTCAAAATTCTCCAAGCCAGGCTTCAGCAATACGTGAACCGTGAACTCCCTGATGTTCAAGCTGGTTTTAGAAAAGGCAGAGGAACCAGAGATCAAATTGCCAGCATCCGCTGGAACAGGGAAAAACCAAGAGAGTTCCAGAAAACAATCTATTTCTGCTTTATTGACTATGCCAAAGCCTCTGACTGTGTGGATCACAATAAACTGCAGAAAATTCTGAAAGAGATGGGAATACCAGACCACCTGACCTGCCTCTTGAGAAATCTGTATGCAGGTCAGGAAGCAAGAGTTAGAACTGGACATGGAACAACAGACTGGTTCCAAATAGGAAAAGGAGTACGTCAAGGCTGTATATTGTCACCCTGCTTATTTAACTTATATGCAGAGTACATCATGAGAAACACTGGACTGGAAGAAACACAAGCTGGAATCAAGATTGCCGGGAGAAATATCAATAACCTCAGATATGCAGATGACACCACCCTTATGGCAGAAAGTGAAGAGGAGCTAAAAAGCCTCTTGATGAAAATGAAAGAGGAAAGCGAAAAAGTTGGCCTAAAGCTCAATATTCAGAAAACGAAGATCATGGCAACCAGTCCCACCACTTCATGGGAAATAGATGCGGAAACAGTGCAAACAGTGTCAGACTTTATTTTGGGGGGCTCCAAAATCACTGCAGATGGTGACTGCAGCCATGAAATTAAAAGACGCTTACTCCTTGGAAGAAAAGTTATGACCAACCTAGATAATATATTCAAAAGCAGAGACAATACTTTGCCGACTAAGGTCCGTCTAGTCAGGGCTATGGTTTTTCCTGTGGTCATGTATGGATGTGAGAGTTGGACTGTGAAGAAGGCTGAGCGCCAAAGAATTGATGCTTTTGAACTGTGGTGTTGAAGACTCTTGAGAGTCCCTTGGACTGCAAGGAGATCCAACTAATCCATTCTGAAGGAGATAAACCTTGGGATTTCTTTGGAAGGAATGATGCTAACGCTGAAGCTCCAATACTTCAGACACCTCATGCGAAGGTGGACTCATTGGAAAAGACTCTGATGCTGGGAGGGATTGAGGGCAGGAGGACAAGGGGATGACTGAGGATGAGATGGCTGGATGGCATCACGGACTCGATGGACGTGAGCCTGAGTGAACTCCAGGAGATGCTGATGGACAGGGAGGCCTGGCGTACTGTGATGCATGGGGTCGCAAAGAGCCGGACAGGACTGAGTGACTGAACTGAACTGAACTGATAGTTCAGTTGGTAAAGAATCTGCCTGCAGTACAGGAGACTCCAGTTTGATGCCTGGGTTGAAAAGATCCCATGGAGAAGGGAAAGGCTATCCACTTCAGTATGATGACCTGGAGAATTCCATGGACTGGATATTCCACGGGTTTGCCAAAGTTCTGTAAATAAGTTCATTTGTATCATATCTTAGATTCCACAGGTAAGTGATATCTTGTGGTATTTGTCTTTCTGTTTTGAACTTAACATGGTATGATAATCTCTAGGTCCATCCATGTTGCTACCAGTGGAGTTATTTGATTATTTTTCGTGGCTGAGTAATATTTAATTGTATAATATATACACACATTTTTTTTTAATCCATTCACCTGTCAATGGACATTTGGGTTTCTTCCATAACTTGGCTATTGAAAATAGTGCTACAGTAAACATAGGGGTGCATGCATCTGTTCAAATTATAGTTTGCTCCAGTTACATGCCCAGGAGTGGGATTGCTGGATCATATGGTTGCCCTATTTTTAGTTTTTTAAGGAACCTCCTTAGTATCCTCCATAGCAGTTGAACCGATTTGCATTTCCACCAATAGTGTAAGAGGTTCCCTTTACTCCACTTCCTCTCCAGCATTTATTGTTTGTAGGTTTTTTGATGCTGGCCATTCTCACCAGCTTAGGTGATACTTCAGTGTCGTTTGGCCAAAAGGCACATGAAAAGATGCTTAACATCACTAATTATCAGAGAAACGCACATCAGAGTCCAGCTCTTCTCCTTTCGCTTATTTCTTCATCTCTGTCTCTGTATTTGTCTCTGTCTCTTCCATAGTAAAAGGTATTTCCACTGTGGCAGAGTTTGGCAGTGGGCTCCTACAGGTTTGTGAGATGACACAGTAGGTCTTTGGCCTCCCCACATGCTTGGGCTCAGTTTACCTGAGATCAGCAGGGTGGATCCTGTGTGTGTCTTCTGTAGATGTCTCACCTGGAAAAGGGGTGGTTATGATTTAGGACAGGATTCTTGCCTTTATGATTTCCCTGCTATCACAGCATCAAATGATTGACCATATTCTATGCTTTTTCTAACACTTATCATTGCTCTCCAGAACTTTCTTTTATCTTTCCAACCAACACAAACATGCATGAAGACTCTTGGTTGATGCTTTCCTGGATCTCTCTCTCATGACCTGACTGAGTCTCCTAGAGGTTCACTCTATTGAAGGCACAAAGATAGAAGGAAAATCTTGATGTCTTCCAGTCTAGCACTCTTATATGGAAGTGTCTGAACATTCTTTCATTTCTTAATCTTTTCACAGGACTCTCTTTTGGTAATCTTCAACCTATTTGTACTTTAGCCTGACTGAATGTGCCACCTGTTGAATTACCAACCACCTGTTAGTAACAGCTTAGCAACTGATAGAAAATCTAGAATTTTATTTTATCAGTTTCATGCTATTTCCTTTAGACTTGAAGCCTCACTTTAACGCATCAAACTGAGGGAATAAATCCTAGAATTTGATTAACAGGTCTATTTCCTCACTTTTCTGCTATCAAGTTTCCTCTTTCTTTACTGAAGGGAGGGATGAAAGTGTTCTCAATCTGTGTTCACAGAGCAAAACACCAACATATTCTAACATACACACACAATCTGTTCTTCAGTTAGCCTACATTTATCTTATCTTATTTGAGGATTGAATCAGTAAGTAGAAGTATATACAGTTACCTAGTTGTCTAGGCTTCATGATTCCTGTCAATGATATTTGTTATTGATTCAGCTGAGACAACAGACCCCAGTCTCCACCTCAGAGGAGAGGCGCCATTGCATTGCTTCACACAAATAAGCTTGAAATGCTTGTTTGCCACTATCTTTGTATTTCTTTTATAAATACCAGTGTTTTCTTCCAAAATCAATTTTCAGTTTTTTAGAGTAGACAAAAGATTTTGTTTTTGATATTAACCCAAATTGCTTTGTACGCTAGAGGAGCAGCAGTAGAAAGTATTTGTTGACTAAGCAAATAATTGATAGATGACAAAGCATATAAATATAAGCAATCATCAATTATCCCAAGGCTCCATAGTTAGAATTTTATGGACAATTTTTGCATGCTTTCATTTCAAAGCTTATTTTTATTATTTTGAGCTTAGTATAGTAATTTATAAATAAAAAGCTTCCTAGGAAACAGTTTCAGTTGTTTGTTTACTATCAATAAGCTCAAGTTCAAACTATTGTTTATTCCTCTAAAATTTTCTTCTCTCTCATGCATTCTATGGAATGTGGCTTACATTTTAAGGGAAAATCTTAAAAGCAAAATAGTAAATTGAGTCTTTGATTTAATGAGCCAGTAAAAAAAGTAAAAAAAAAAAAAAGTAATTCAAGTGGTAGAAATAAAATTGAAAGGGTGCATGGAAGAAGGAGCTATATTTTGACTCTTGCAGAAAGCTGGCCATTTCCAGAATAAAGTAGAATACAGTTGTCCCATGAATAGCATAAGTTTGAACTGTAATAGTCCACTCATACATAGATTATTTTTCATGAAATACATATTGTAGTACCACATGATATGAGGTTGGTTGAATTCCAAGAGGCAGAACTTTGGATCCAGAGGGCAGAATGTAAACTCATATGCAGTTTTTCAACTGAGGGGAAATAGCACTCCTAAACCCTGCATTGCTCAAAAGCATCATAACTCAACAAAGTTAGGTTGAAAGAGCAGAAGGGAATTGCACACAATAAAGAAATTAAACCCTTAAATACATGTTCAGAGTTCTCAGGGGACATTTCACATCCATATTAGTCAAGAAATGCAAAATATATCCCAAGAACAAAAATAAAGAATTATCTTCTCTTCTGGATACCAGAACTCCCCATTTGCAGTCAGGAACAAAATGGGCTCTGCATTGTCAGCTGTCTTTCTTTGAACATTGACCTTCCTGGAAATTTTCCATGGGAGATATTATGAGTGAGGTAACTAAAACCCTTTAACATGACATGAAAACCATAGCAGAGAGGGATATCCACATGATAAGGAGCTCTTGCTAAAAGAACATTTCTACTTATGCAGACATTCAGTACACACCTCCCTTTTACTGGCAAAATTTGCTTATCTCTACCCAGAGGCAAGATACACTCTATAATTGTAGGAAGGAACAGATAGTGAAATACACTTTTTAAAAATTATGTACATAAAGTGTCAAGACTTGCCAGGACTCCTGCTTTAAACATGCTACCTTAAGAAGGGATTTATCAAGGAAACATCTTAATGAGGTGACTATTTCCCAAAGTGTGGGCAGAGTTAGGGAACCCACAAGTCCCTCACTGAAGACCAGCAGTAACAAGAAGCTTTTCCACACCTAGACCGGATGGAACAGAGAAAGGAAATGGTGTTATTGGAGCCTGGTTAACATCTGCCCTCATTTCTATACAGTAAGTCCCTTACATATGAACCTTCAAGTTGTAAACTTTTAAAGACGTGAACATGTATTCACATGTCCAATCACATAAGTTAGTTCACATGTCTGGTGCATGTGGTCACGTGCAGGCATCTCCTATAAGTGGTTGTGATTTTTGTGTAATTTACTGTACAGTATACAGTATTACATTACATAGAGTACAGTATGAGTACAGTAGTATAGTATCTTCATTTCAAGCCCAGGATGTCTGGAAGCAAGTGTAAAAGGAGCTGGTGCTGTAGCTGTCACTAAGAAGCCCCAAATGTTATACAGTGCTGCTACTTTTCAAAGTACTGCACTGTAAATTTAAAAATGTTTTCTTTATTTTTTTTGTTTGTTTTATGTATAATTTGTGTGAAAAGTATTATAAACCTATTATTGTATAGCATTATATAGCTGATCATATCAGTTGGGTACCTAATACATTAGACTTACTAATAAATTGGATTTATGAACACACTCTCAGAATTGAACTTGTTTGTATGTAGGGAACTAGCTATAATCCTACTGCTGCAGACATTGCCAGGCCTGAACTGAAGCAAGGACAATATGGGAGAGCTAAGTGCTCTGGTATCCTATTTCCCACCCTCTCATCTCTTTCCCATGGTTTCTATTAGCCTTGTAGAATTGAAGCAGAAGAGCAAGGGCACCCATTTGATATCTCCTGCATCAGCCTCCAGGAGACACAGAACAGGAAAGAGTGAGTTGGAGAATGGAAATAAAAAGTCAATACTGAGAAAACACCACCACAGGGGTGATATCTTTATCTAATTAAATATTATGAAGAGAACCTAAGTTACCCTTACAGCAGCATTTTCCTGCTGAAAGGTAAGTTAAGACCTGAATTCATGTCCCAAGTCTGCCCTTAGTTTGCTGAGAGCCTTTGAAACTGTCTCTTAAATCCTCAGTGCCTCAATATGAGCACTATTTTTACTGACCTATCTATTTTTTTAGCTTTTTGCTTTGTACCAGGGCATAACTGATTAATGGTCTTCCCATGTGGCTCTGTGGGTAAAGAAACTGCCTGCAATGAAGATGTCACTTCTGGATCAAGAAGATCCCCTGGAGGAGGACATGGCAGACCACTTCAGTGTTCTTGCCCAGAGAATCCCTTGGACAAAGGAACCTGGTGGGCTACAGTCTATATAGTCACAAAGGATTGGAAATAAAAAACAACTGAGCATACACTCATATCTGATTAACAGTGTTGGGATAGTTTCAAGTGAATAGCAAAGGGACTCAGCCATACATATATACATATCTATTCTGTCCCAAACTCCCCTCCCATCCAGGTTGCCACATAACATTGAGAAGAGCTCCATATGTTACATAGTAGGCCCTTATTGGTTATCCATTTTAAATATATCAGTATGTACATGTCTATCCCAAATTCTCTTACTATCTCTTCTCTTTATTCTTGCCATTACCTTCTCCAGAGAATCTCCCCAACCCAGGGATCAAACTCAGCTCTCCTGCATTGCAGGCTGATTCCTTACCATTTGAGCCACCTGGAAAGCCCATATTCTTGCCCAAGGAAAACAAAATTTGTTTTCTATAACTTTACTGACCTTTCAAAAATTATTTATTTATTTATTTTTATTTTTTAATTGAAGGATAATTGCTTTACAATGTATTGATTATGCTGTACAATAGCTTGAATCCATCATAATTATATATATTTTTATATATATATATATAATTACAGGGCTTCCCTCATGGCTCAGCTGGTAAAGAATCCGTCTGCAATGCAGGAGTCCTGGGTTTGATCCCTGGATTGGGACAATCCCCTGGTGAAGAGAAATGCTACCCACTCCAGTATTATGGCCTGAAGAATTCTAGGTTGCAAAGAGTTAGACACAACTGAGTAACTTTCATTTTGGGGCTTCCCTCATAGCTCAGTCGGTAAAGAATCTGCCTGCAGTGCAAGAGACCAGGGTTCTAACCCTGGGTCAGGGAGATTTCCTGGAGAAGGAAATGGCAACCCACTCCAGTATCCTTGCCTGGAAAATCCCATGGACAGAGGACCCTGGTGCACTGCAGTCCATGGGGTTACAAAGAGTTGGGCAAGACTGAGCCACTAACACTTCAACTTCATCTATGTATATATATATACACACACACACATATCCCTTCTCTTATTTATTTCTTTGACTGTGCTGGGTCTTTGTTGCAGCGTGTTGGATCTGGTTCCCTGGCTGGGGATTCAACCCAGGCCACCTGCATTTGGGAGCACAGACCCTTAGCCACTGTACCACTAGGAAAGTCCTTTTACTGACTTTTTTTTTTTTTTTTTAAATAAAAGAGTGTGTTCAGATATATGTGGGAAGAGTTTGGAGCAGGATGTGGTGTGAAGCCAGGACTACCTACTGGCCATATGAGTGATCAGAAAGTACAATGTACACTTTGGTGTGTTGCGAGTCTGTGAACTTTATGAACTGACACTTGGGCATACTCCAGGAAACTTAGGGAAAAGACTCCACTAAGTTTAATCTGTTGAACAGCTCTGGATCTGGAGTGGAGAAAGTTGGGTTCTATTTTCAACATACCCATTAATGTGCCTTTTGAAAATTTTTTAGATAACACACCCATTGATGTGTCTTTTGAAAATTTTTTTAGATTTCCAAAGAGTGTTTCAAAAGGTAATTTGGGTTAAAGTCACAAGTAGCCAAACACAGCAGAATGTTCTTTTTCACATAGTTTTCTATTCATCTACAAATGCCTTTGGTCTGCAATTTACTTCTGGAAAATGCATGCAATTTTCTTTGATAAACTGAAAATTCCAGTTCCATGCTGCTCTTTTGGGGGAAATCATGAGGCTTCTACAAGAACAGGTAAACAGAGCTGAAACTCGTCAAAAGTACTAACATTTGAAAAATTAGAATTACAGTAATTGGATACATCTATTTTTAAGGACTCCTGTGAAAATAATCTCCTAACACTATTTAACTCAAAAGGTTTTAATGTCTTAGCTTTCATGCTATGGGCCTATCATGCAGAGCTAAATATATATCCAAGACAGAAAGTAAGATTCCTAGAGAAAAGCTGAAGAGAAGAAACAGTAGCTTATACCTTGGGTGGTGGTTGATTTCATGGTAATCGAGGCTTCATGGAGCCTAAATGGGACCTTGACATCTCCTAAAATAGTGCAGAAATAAGATACAACACACATGTGAAGATTTTTCCTTCCTATCTCTAACTTTCTTTGTCCTATGTTTCTTTCCTTTGGAGAAAGAATGACAACCCATTCCAGTATTCTTGCCTGGGAAATCACATAGACAGAGGAGCCTGGCAGGCTATAGTCTATGGGGTCGCAAAGAGTTGGACACGATGAGTGACTAAACTGATAGCTTATGGTGAATGATGTCGGATTCATGATCTCTCAAGAAGATTTAGCTTTGGGACCAGGGACCAGGTTTGATCACTCAAGAGCTTTGTGTAGCAGAGTTTCATTCAAGTATAAAAAGGGACAGAGAAAACTTCTGACATAGACATCAGAAGGGGGATGGAGAGCCTCCCCTTCTTATCAAGCCCTTATATACTTTTACCAGACCCACTCCCACAACATGCATCTTAAATTATCAAGATTAGAACAAACAATAGAAAGGTCTTACCAGATCCAAAAGAATGAAGGTCTGGAGCTAAAGCAAAAACAATACCCAGTTGTGGATGTGACTGTTGATAGAAGCAAGAACCGATGCCGTAAAGAGCAATATTGCATAGGAACCTGGAATGTCAGGTCCATGAATCAAGGCAAATTGAAAGTGGTCAAACAAGAGATGGCAAGGGTGAATGTCAACATTCTAGGAATCAGCGAACTAAAATGGACTGGAATGGGTGAATTTAACTCAGATGACCATTATATCTACTACTGTGGGCAGAAATCCCTCAGAAGAAATGGAGTAGCCATCATGGTCAACAAGAGTCCAAAATGCAGTACTTGGATGCAATCTCAAAAATGACAGAATGATCTCTGTTCATTTCCAAGGCAAACCATTCAATATCACCAAAATCCAAGTCTATGCCCCAACCAGTAATGTTGAAGAAGCTGAAGTTGAATGATTTTATGAAGACCTACAAGACCTTTTAGAACTAACACCCAAAAAAGATGTCCTTTTCATTATAGGGGACTGGAATGCAAAAATAGGAAGTCAAGAAACACCTGAAGTAAGAGGCAAAGTGGCCTTGGAATGCGGAATGAAGCAGGCCAAAGACTAATAGAGTTTTGCCAAGAAAATGCACTGGTCATAGCAAACACCCTCTTCCAACAACACAAGAGAAGACTCTACACATGGACATCACCAGATGGTCAACACTGAGATCAGATTGATTATATTCTCTGCAGCCAAAGATGGAGAAGCTCTATACAGTCAACAAAAACAAGATAGGGAGCTGACTGTAGCTCAGATCATGAACTCCTTATTACCAAATCCAGACTTACATTGAGGAAAGTAGGGAAAACTGCTAGACCATTCAGATATGACCTAAATCAAATCCCTTATGATTATACAGTGGAAGTGAGAAATAGATTTAAGGGCCTAGATCTGATAGAGTGCCTGATGAACTATGGAATGAGGTTCGTGACATTGTACAGGAGACAGGGATCAAGACCATCCCCATGGAAAAGAATTGCAAGAAAGCAAAATGGCTGTCTGGGGAGGCCTTACAAATAGCTGTGAAAAGAAGAGAAGTGAAAAGCAAAGGAGAAAAGGAAAGATATAAGCATCTGAATGCAGAGTTCCAAAGAATAGCAAGAAGAGATAAGAAAGCCTTCTTCAGCGATCAATGCAAAGAAATAGAGGAAAACAACAGAATGGGAAAGACTAGAGATCTCTTCAAGAAAATTAGACATACCAAGGGAACATTTCATGCAAAGATGGGCTCAATAAAGGACAGAAATGGTATGGACCTAACAGAAGCAGAAGATATTAAGAACAGGTGGCAAGAATACATGAAAGAACTGTACGAAAAAGATCTTCACAACCAAGATAATCCTGATGATGTGATTGCTAATCTAGAGCTAGACATCTTGGAAAGTGAAGTCAAGTGGGCCTTAGAAAGCAGCAATATGAACAAAGCTAGTGGAGGTGATGGCATTCCAGTTGAGCTCTTTCAAATCCTGAAAGATGATGCTGTGAAAGTGCTGCACTCAATATGCCAGCAAATTTGGAAAACTCAGCAGTGGCCACAGGACTGGAAAAGGTCAGTTTTCATTCCAATTCCAAAGAAAGGCAATGCCAAAGAATGCTCAAACTACTTCACAATTGCACTCATCTCAGATGCTAGTGAAGTAATGCTCAAAATTCTCCAAGCCAGGCTTCAGCAATACGTGAACCGTGAACTCCCTGATGTTCAAGCTGGTTTTAGAAAAGGCAGAGGAACCAGAGATCAAATTGCCAACATCCGCTGGATCATGGAAAAAGCAAGAGAGTTCCAGAAAAACATCTATTTCTGCTTTATTGATTATGCCAAAGCCTTTGACTGTGTGGATCACAATAAACTGCGGAAAATTCTGAAAGAGATGAGACTACCAGACCACCTGACCTGCCTCTTGAGAAATCTGTATGCAGGTCAGGAAGCAACAGTTAGAACTGGACATGGAACAACAGACTGGTTCCAAATAGGAAAAGGAGTGTGTCAAGGCTGTATATTGTCACCCTGCTTATTTAACTTCTATGCAGAGTACATCATGAGAAACGCTGGACTGGAAGAAACACAAGCTGGAATCAAGATTGCCGGGAGAAATATCAATAACCTCAGATATGCGATGACACCACCGTTATGGCAGAAAGTGAAGAGGAGCTAAAAAGCCTCTTGATGAAAATGAAAGAGGAAAGCGAAAAAGTTGGCCTAAAGCTCAACATTCAGAAAACGATGATCATGGCATCCAGTCCCATCACTTCATGGGAAATAGATGGTGAAACAGTGGAAACAGTGTCAGACTTTATTTTTTTGGGCTCCAAAATCACTGCAGATGTTGACTGCAGCCATGAAATTAAAAGACGCTTACTCCTTGGAAGAAAATTTATGACCAAACTAGATAGTATATTCAATAGCAGAGACATTACTTTGCCGACTAAGGTCCGTCTAGTCAAGGCTATGGTTTTTCCTGTGGTCATGTATGGATGTGAGAGTTGGACTGTGAAGAAGGCTGAATGCTGAAGAACTGATGCTTTTGAACTGTGGTGTTGGAGAAGACTCTTGAGAGTCCCTTGGACTGCAAGGAGATCCAACCAGTCCATTCTGAAGGAGATCAGTCCTGGGATTTCTTTGGAAGGAATGATGCTAAAGCTGAAACTCCAATACTTTGGCCACCTCATGCGAAGAGTTGACTCATTGGATAAGACTGTGATGCTGGAAGGGATTGGGGGCAGGAGGAGAAGGGGACGACTGAGGATGAGATGGCTGGATGGCATCACTGATTCGATGGACGTGAGTCTGAGTGAACTCCAGGAGTTAGTGATGGACAGGGAGGCCTGGCGTTCTGCGATTCATGGGGTCACAAAGAGTTGGACACGACTGAGTGACTGAACTGAACTGAACTGAACCAGATCCATTCCCACAACATACATTTTAAGATAACAGGATTAATCAGAAGGTTCCTGTTAAGAAGGAGAAACACATCTTCAGGCAAGATACATCGTTGTTATATAATACAGAGCTTAAGGAAAAACATACCCTTGAGCCTTTAGTTAGTTAGTTCAGTCACTCAGTCATGTCTGACTCTATGCGACCCCATGAATTGCAGCACGCCGGGCTTCCCTGTCCATCACCAGCTCCCGGAGTTCACTCAGACTCACGTCCATTGAGTCAGTGATGCCATCCAGCCATCTCATCCTCAGTTGTCCCCTTCTCCTCCTGCCCCCAATCCCTCCCAGCATCAGAGTCTTTTCCATGAGTCAATTCTTCACATGAGGTGGCCAAAGTACTGGAGTTTCAGCTTTAACATCATTCCTTCCAAAGAAATCCCAGGGCTGACCTCCCTCAGAATGGACTGGTTGGATCCTCTTCCAGTCCAAGGGACTCTCAAGAGCCTTTTCCAAAACCACACTTCAAAAGCATCAATTCTTTGGTGCTCTGCCTTCTTCACAGTTCAACTCTCACATCCATACATGACTACTGGAAAAAACCGTAGCTTTGACTAGACAGACCTTAGTCGGCAAAGTATTAGCTCTGGGCTTAAAGAAAAAAAACATTTTATGTGACTAAGACAAGGAATGTAGAAAAGAAAACTGTTTGTCTTTTTCTCCTCCTCTGGAGCCTTGGACCTCTTTCTCCTTCTTGAGAGCCCTGGATCCCTTCCTCCTTGACAGCCCCAGATTTCTTATCAACCTACCTAAGAATTAGCTCTCTGAAAACAACAACAGTGACTTAAAAACTTACAGGTCTTAAATACATTGAATTATTAAATACTAAATATATTTATTTTCACCTTGGCCTTTGAGATTATTTTTTCTATTATCTGTATAATTTTTGAGTAGGACTGAAATAAAATATAGCACATTCAAAAACACTAATAAAAGGCTCACTAAGACATACACACAACTATATATAAAATAGATAACCAACAAGGACCTACTGCATAGTACAGGGAATATATTCAATATATGGTAATAACATAAAATGGAAGAGGATACATATATATATATATATATATGTATAACTAAATAACTTTACCATACACATGAAACTAACACACCATTGTAAACCAAAAGTGAAGCGAAGTTGCTCAGTCGTGTCCGACTCTTTGCGACCCCATGCACTGTAGCCTACCAGGCTCCTCGGTCTATGGGATTTTCCAGGCAAGAATTCTGGACTGGGGTGCCATTGCCTTCTCCAGGGGATCTTCCCGACCCAGGGATTGAACCTGGTTCTCCAGCGTTGTAGGCAGACGCTTTACTGTCTGAGCTACCAGGGCAACTATATCTCAATAATTTCACACTTCAATATTTTTTTTTAAGTTATTGAGATATAGTTGATTTACAATGTTGTATTTCAGGTGTACAACAAGGTTGCTCAATTATGCATATACATGTATGTATATATTTATATATGTCATAATTTTCAGATTCTTTTAGACTAAATATTATTACAAGATATTAAATATGGTTCCCTGTGCTGTACAGTAAGTACTTGTTGACTATCTGTTTTATATATAAAAGTGAGCCTCTGTTAATCCCAAAGTCATAATTTATCTTTCTCTACATCCCAAACTCATAATTTATCTTTCCCTCCACCTTTCCCCTTTGATAACCGTGTTTGTTTTCTACATCTGTGTGTCTATTTCTGTTTTGTAAATAAATTCATTTGTATAATTTTTTAGATTCTACATATAAGTGATATCATATGAAGTTTCTCCTTTTAATCTTTGGGAGTCATTCACATTCTTGTCCATCTTACAAAGCATGGTGGCCATAAACAAGTTACTAGGTACTTTCTGATGACCTCACTAATGGGATATAAGTAAGAATTATCACTTCCCCATAACCCACCTACTAAAAAATTATGAAATCAAGTCCCAGGCCAAATGCTGTCACATATAAAAAGATAAGCAATCATTCATCCTAAATGAAACACCACTCTTGAGGCTCTGGAAGAGTCTTACAAGGAAGGGTCTTTGAAAACAAATGGTACAATATTCCAGTTGCATATTTCAGTGAATCATCTCCTGCACACTATGACCAACACGATTCTAAACTAGCAGCAAGGCACTAGCTCATTTATGAATAAACCTTCCAAGTTATCTTATAACGATATACAGTGTATAAGAGTATACAGTGAAAGAGACACTAGATTTTAATGCTTTGTTCCTTAAACAGCAGATTGTTTTCAAGCTCTTTTACCTTATCTGCCTGTTGTCATTGTTCAAGGGTCCTATCATGTCCAATTCTTTACAACCCTGTGGACTGAAGCACGCCAGCTTTTCTTGTCCTTCACTATTTCCCAGAGTTTGCTCCTACTCATGTTCATTGAGCTGATGATGCCATCCAACCATCTCATCCTCTTTCATCCCCTTTTCCTCATGTCCTCAATCCTTCCCAGCATCAAGTTCTTTTCCAGTCAGTCAGGTCTTCACATCAGGTATTGGAGGTTCAACTTCAGCATCAGTCCTTCCAATGAATATTCAGGCTTAATTTCTTTTAGGACTGACTGGTTTGATCTCCTTGCTATCCAAGGGATTCTCAAGAGTCTTCTCTAGCACCAAAGTTCAAAAGCATCAGTTTCTAGCATCAATTCTTCAGTGCTCAGTGTTCTAAATGGTCCAACTCTCACATCCATATGTGACTGCTGGAAAAATTATAGCCTTGACTATAAGGATCTTTGTTGGTAAAGTGATGTCTTTGCTTTTTAATACTCAGCTTTAACATCATTCCTTCCAAAGAAATCCCAGGGCTGACCTCCCTCAGAATGGACTGGTTGGATCCTCTTCCAGTCCAAGGGACTCTCAAGAGCCTTTTCCAAAACCACACTTCAAAAGCATCAATTCTTTGGTGCTCTGCCTTCTTCACAGTCCAACTCTCACATCCATAAGTTGGTCATAGCTTTTCTTCCAAGGAGCAAGCATCTTTTAATTCCATGGCTACAGTCACCATCTGCAGTGATTTTGGAGCCCAAGAAAATAAAGTCTGTCACTGTTTCCATTGTTTCCCCATCTATTTGCCACGAAATGATGGAACTGGATGCTATGATCTTAGTTTTTAGCAAAAGTGCTCCAATGGAAGCACATTTCTAGCCCTCCCTATTCCTAATCAACAACCTTCCAAACATCCATCAACCTTCCCAGGGAATTAGCATAGCTTCCCTGGTGGCTCAGATAGTAAAGAATCCACCTGCAATGCAAGATACCCGAGTTCGATCCAAGGGTCAGGAAGATCCCCTGGAGTAGGAAATGGCATCCCACTCCAGTATTTTTACCTAAGGAATCCCATGGACAGAGGAGCCTGATGGACTACAGTCCGTGGGGCTACAAAGAGTCAGACACAAGAGATTGACTCCAACACTTTCCTTCTGATATTATTTGGTGAGAAAGGAAACCAAATATTTGTAGCAGCCACCCATGAAGTTTGGGGTTTCAGATTAAAAGTGGGCAGATTTTTCTGACACATTTAGATTTAACTGATTAACACTAGCATGCAACAGGATGATATTCACTTTTGGCATGTTGCAGTTCATGGGGTCACAGTCAGACACAACTGAGCGAATGAACTGAACTGAACTGACTACAAATGATCTTACTGACTCACCCCTTCCTTCAGCTTGTGAGCACTGACTTGTTTTTTTTCTGTCTTGCCTTTGCCATTATCCTCTGTCCTTACCTGAAGTACAGCTGTGTTTCCACAATACTGACCTCATCACTCCACAGTCTCCCCTGCTTATACCAGCCAGTGGCTCTGGGCCTGGAGCAACAGTGCTGAAGGATTTCTGGACCTTCCTGGCCCTGCTTTCTCCCAGTCTCTGTTGCTCACTCCCAACTATGGGACACACACTATATGCCAAAGGTCTATGCTTTCTTGTCCTGTCAGAAAGATGAAACCCCAAACTTCAGCCAGGTCACTACCTTCAGTTCAGTTCAGTTCAGTTCAGTTCACTCACTCAGTTGTGTCCGACTCTCTGTGACCTCATGAATCGCAGCACACCAGGCCTCCCTGTTCATCACCATCTCCCGGAGTTCACTCAGACTCACGTCCATCGAGTCAGTGATGCTATCCAGCCATCTCATCCTCGGTCGTCCCCTTCTCCTCCTGTCCCCAATCCCTCCCAGCATCAGAGATTTTTCCAATGAATCAACTCTTCACATGAGGTGGCCAAAGTACTGGAGTTTCAGCTTTAGCATCATTCCTTCCAGAGAAATCCCAGGGTTGATCTTCAGAATGGACTGGTTGGATCTCCTTGCAGTCCAAGGGACTCTCAAGAGTCTTCTCCAACACCACAGTTCAAAAGCATCAATTCTTTGGTGCTCAGCCTTCTTCACAGTCCATCTCTCACATCCATACATGACCACAGGAAAAACCATAGCCTTGACCAGGTGGACCTTAGTCGGCAAAGTAATGTCTCTGCTTTTGAATATGCTATCTAGTTTGGTCATAACTTTTCTTCCAAGGAGTAAGCGTCTTTTAATTTCATGGCTGCAGTCACCATCTGCCATGATTCTGGAGCCCTTAAAAATAAAGTCTGACACTGTTTGCACTGTTTCCCCATCTATTTCCCATGAAGTGATGGGACCAGATGCCATGATCTTCGTTTTCTGAATGTTGAGCTTTAGGCCAACTTTTTCACTCTCCTCTTTCACTTTCATCAAGAGGCTTTTTAGCTCCTCTTCACTTTCTGCCATAAGGGTGGTGTCATCTGCATATCTGAGGTTATTGATATTTCTCCCAGCAATCTTGATTCCAGCTTGTGTTTCTTCCAGTCCAGCGTTTCTCATGATGTACTCTGCATAGAAGTTAAATAAGCAGGATGACAATATACCTTAGTAGGGGCAAAAAAAAAAACAGTTTTTGGAGAGAGATTCAGAGGACAAGTTGATTCATCTCTTTTTCTTAATCTGGGATGAAGATGATAAAGCTGAGGTAGCTCAGTCATCACTCTCAGACCTGACAACCCCACCTCTCTTCCTCCCTCTGCAACAGTGGACTTTGGAACACCAAATGCTTCTAGATAGTTTTCACTCTTGAC
This sequence comes from Capricornis sumatraensis, assembly GCF_032405125.1. Classification (NCBI taxonomy): domain Eukaryota; kingdom Metazoa; phylum Chordata; class Mammalia; order Artiodactyla; family Bovidae; genus Capricornis; species Capricornis sumatraensis. The sequence goes on along the minus strand of NC_091071.1, from coordinate 119,003,171 downwards.
TATTGAACAGAAAATTTCAAGATACAGGATGAAAGCTATAAGGCAGCTCTAAGACTGAAAGAATATCTACATCAAATAACAATGACTCAATTTGAACGAAAGAAATAATTTAAATATGAGTCAATAAAGACAGACAACTTTGGAGAACTATTACATTTTTGAGTTAAACTGAGAGATCAACCAGACAAGTGAATGAGGAGCAGGGTGTGAGCTGGAACAGCCCTTACTGAAGCAGTTAATTGGCTCACCTTTGCCTCACCAGCAGGAAGCCTAGTTTTCAGACTTTTCCAGTTTTTCAATAGAGCCACACCATCTTGGTTTTTCACATGAAATCAAATTATTTAAAAATGTTGTGGGGTCCAAGTATTGTAAAGTAAAAAAATACAATTAAAATAATAATAATAATAATAATAATAATGTTGTGGGGTGATTTTAATTTAAAGAAATACTATGCAAATACAATACCACCTTTGGCCCACCTCCCCTGGTATGGCTGGAATATTGGGCTTCCTTGAACATCTTAAGTTGGCAGTGAGGGTCAAGTCATCCAAAACATTAGGGCAGAGTTATAAGCCATTCCATTGAGGCAATAAAATGTTTCTCATAAGGTAGAAAATTAAATCTGCTTTATATAAATCTTTAAAAAAGCTATCATCTTCTAAAAAACTACTTTGAATGTTAAAGTGTTAGTTGCGCAGTCATGTCCGACTCTTTGTAGCCCACCAAGCTCCTCTGTCTGCGGGATTCTCCAGGCAAGAATCCTGGAGTGGGTTACCATTCCCTTCTACAGGGGATCTTCCCAATCCAGGGATTGAACATGTGTCTATTGCATTGCAGGCAGATTCTTTATCATCTGGGTCACCAGGAAAGCCCCTAGACATAATAGAATGCTCCTTATCTAATTTATTTCTGCTTTGCAAGTTAGATCATCTATATCATTTTTTTCTAGATTCCACATATGTGTGATAATATATAATATTTGTTTTTCTCTTTATGACTCACTTCACTCTGTATGACAGTCCCTAGGTCCATGTGCTTTTCTGCAAATGACCCAATTTCACTCCTTTTCATGGCTGAGTAATATTCCATTATAAATATATACCACATCTTCTTTATCCATTCCTCTGTTTATGGACAGTTAGGTTGATTCCATGTTGTGGCTATTGTAAATAGTGTTGCTATTAACATTGGAGTGCATGTATCCTCTTGAATTAATTTTTCTCTGTATATATGCCTAGGAGTGGTATCTGCAACTAATTTAATCCTAATAGCAACCCAAGAGGCAGATATTACTTCTGTTTTTCAGATAAAGAAATTGGGAAACCCTGAGGAGTAAGGAACTTTCACAGCCTCCCACAGATATGCTGTGCTATCATTTGAGTGAAAGTTATGTGTGACTCCATGGCCTTAACCTGAGATCTGAGTCACTAGCTCAGAGTTACTCAAGTCACATTTGTTACCGATATTTTTTCCATCAATAACTACTACCATGTGCCAAAACCTCCCCTTTTTATTTTTGTTTCAGTGAGGTCATTAGGTATTCCTGTCATACCCGTTCTGGAAGGGAGGAGCATGGTGATAAAATCAGCCTTGTACCTGCCTGAGCTAGATCTACATGTGAAAAGTTGGGAGAAGTCATTTCCTGTTGTTCCTTTCAGCGAAAACTTTTTCCACACTTGCACCTGAAATAGTCTGGTCTATTTACTGACTTTAGGTAAATCTGTGAAAATACCCAAGTATTCCCCCACAGGGTGGAAGAACCACCAATGGCTCAATTACTTGAACACTTGAACAGATTCAAGAGTCATTGCTTCAGAGTGTTGATGAAGTCACTAACGCTCCTATGGATGGCTGGTAGCAACTTTGAAGATACAGAGGAAAAATTAATATTTAAACAGAATATGGATTAAATTTTAAGCACAATATTGATTTAGAAAACAAGGGAAAGTCTGATGTTTCATTACATGCAACTCTGAATCCACATGCAACAAAACCCAGGAAAACAGAAATAGATACCTTATTTGAGAATATAGGTATAAAAAAATAAAATTGAGTATCTGTCTTCAGCTCCAAATAAAAAGAGCATGGAATTATCAGTGGTGAGATTTCAGTCATCACTAGTGAACATGTTTAGGGAGGCAACCTTTCCGAGACACTTCAAATCATTCCACTAAGGGTTGGGGCTTTTCTTCTCGTATCCAAGCAAAGAGATTTTCCCACCTAGCGATGAGGAGGTAAAAGGAATCTAAGAGGATAAACTGAGCTCACATATAAAAGAGTTTGATTATGAATCAGAGGAAGTGACTCTAGATCTCTCACTAGTTACTATGTGACCTTTCACAAGAACTCAGTTTTCTCTCTCTTCATTGTGAGGCATGAATCAAATTAAAAAGAATCATGATAATCATAGCAATAATAATAATAATGGCTGTATTGTTTGAAATAACAGTAGCTACAATTTGCCTGTCACTTTGCATGCATTATCTAGTTAATATTAGTGGCAACCATAAAAATTATGCATCATTCTCCCCATTTTGTATTATTCAGTTACTGAGCCAGAAATACACGCAAAAGAGGCTAACTACAAATCCCATAGTCTTTCCACTCAGCTGGCTGGGAAAGGTTATTCCAACTGTTCATAGAATTCTACTTCCTCCCCATCTAATCATAGTTCATTTATTTTCACTGAAAAACATTGTTTTGTCCCTGAGATTCATTATGATATGTGAAAAAATGAATAAATTTTATAAAGTACATAATACAGATCTCCAATTCCAGGAACCATTCTTTGATCTAAAAGTGTCTTTGTTTAACCAAGGCTAAGAACAGGGTAGGTTCTCCCCTAATTTTTTTAATTCCATTTTGACTATCTGATGTAATTCATATAAAACCTTGATCCACTCAATGGCAAACACACTCAAGTGCTTCTCAGCTGTTCTTGTTTTATTGCATGCCCCTCTACCCTGTGTGCAGCCTCACCTTGCTGCTTCCCACAGTTTCTCCACAATGTTTTCTGTGCTTGTGAGTTCAGAGAACAGGGCATCATACCACATGGCCCAGACAGGTGTGCCTTCCTGGAGCTGTTAGCTGGGACTAAAATATCTGTGGTGAAGTGGGCCAAATGAAAATAAATCCCCCAAATAATCAATAAACAAGGTTGATATGAATACCTTCACATGATAAAAAGGCAATTTGTGGTCCACATTTGGAGTCTTTCCTGTACCCTATAGCTTATTTCTTCCTTAGGAGAAATCACAGCAATTCTAAGGTATGTTTCCATTTAAAGTAATTAAGCAAACACATAAACAGGCACTTAAGGAATAATTAGACTTAAATAGTAGTGTTCTTTTTTTCAAGAGATTTCAACAGCCATGATTCATACATATTTATATAACATTTGGGAGATAGCCTTGGGATGTCTGCTTTGTTCTTCCTTCATTTATTCATTAGAAAATGAGAGCAGAGAAAGCCAAATACCATATGATATCAGTTATATGTGACATGTAAATTATGACACAAATGAACATATTTATGAAACAGAAACAGACTCACAGACACAGAGAACAGACTTGTTGTTGCCAAGGGGGATATGGGTGGAGGAGGGATGGATTGGGAATCTGGAATTAGTGGAAGCAAACTATTGTATAGGGAATGGATAAAGAGCAAGATCCTACTATATAGCTCAGGGAACTATATTCAATATAATGTTATAAATCATAACGGAAAAGAAAAATTTTAAGTATATATATATACACACACATGCACACATGCATACATATATACCACTGAATCACTTTGCTATACAGCAGAAATTAATACTGCATTTAAAATCAGCTATTCTTCAACAAAATTTTAAAAAATTAAATGAGAGCACAGAGACAGAAATAAGAGACAAACAGACACATAGAGTCTACTCTTTGTGGTGTGTGCTTAGTCGCTCAGTCGTGTCTGACTCTTTGAGACCACATGCCAGGCTCCTTTGTCCATGGGGATTCTCCAGGCAAGAATACTGGAATGGGTTGCCATGACCTCCTCCAGGCAATCTTCCCAACCTAGGGATCAGATCCAGGTCTCCTGCATTGCAGGCAGATTCTTTTCCATCTGAGCCACCATGGAAGCCCAAAGGGAGTCGAACCCAGGCTGCCCGGGTGAAAACCAGGAGTCCTAACCACTAGACCATGTGGAACTTGAACCCTGGACCCTCAGATTAAACGTCTAGAAGCTCTACCAACTAAGCTACCCAGGCATTCACTCTTCATGGAGTCAAAGATTAATGGCAATGATGAATAACTGCCTTCAAGCCTCTGTGCAATCCACACCTCTTCTCACCTCCTCCCCAGCTGCACTGAACAACCCAATTTCCTGAGTCCACCTATGTTGTTGCTAGGAAGACTGCACAGCCACTGCTTCATCTTCAGTGCCTGAAAGGTCCTTGTCCCTCACCCCCAGCTGTGCTCGTTGCCTTGAGTGACTGCTAATCTTTCAGGGCTCTATTTAAAATTATCTACTTTAGCCCTGTAGCTCATATGGTAAAGAATCCATCTGCAATACAAGAAATCTGGTTTCAGTCCCTGGGTTGGGAAGACCCCCTGGAGGAAGGCATTGGAACCCACTCCAGTATTCTTGCCTGGAGAATCCCCATGGACGAGGAGCCTGGCAGGCTACAGTCCATGGGGTTGCAGAGTTGGACACAACTGAGCAACTAAGTACACATCACAGCTTCAGTCAGAGCCTCCTCATATCTCAGCCAGATGAAGTGCATCTCTTTCGAGAAATCACAGGCATCAGCTAACCCTTCAAACTGTCACTACAGTGCATGTTTACCTGTCTAGGTTATTGTGAGTGACCTATGGGCAAGTGACTGTACCTGTATCTTATTTATTCCTCTGTTTTGTTTCTTGTTACCTTGGTAGCTAGTCTTGGGGACAAGCTTAAAATAATATATGTCAAAGGAATAAAGGAAAAGATAGTTAAAAAAATCACACCTTAATAGCATAGACAGAGGTGACAGAGTAAGTAGAATGCAATATGACAATCTCTGTGAGCATCCCACCCTTATAACTGAGCAAGGGCTTTTTACTCCCAGCACAGAAAACCAAACCCTGACATTGGGTGTTTGCAGCCAAGTAAGTGTTTGTTTGCAGGGAGCCCAGCAAGGGAGTTGGGGAGAAGTCTCAGATCTGCTCCAACTTGGTCTTTGAGTTGTCAGTTTTTTAACAGGGGAGCATGAGAAGGTTGAGGTTAATCCTCATCTTGTGACATTTATTAATTATAGTTTTAGGAGCCAGCATAACTCTGGTCTATGATTCTCTGTCTGGGTGGTCTATGGCCCAGAATCTGTGAGCTCATCTTGCCCTGGAGATTTAAAAAAAAAAAAAAAGACAACACCAACTGTATGTTAATGTTACCGTATATACAAGCAATTTTAGCATGTTAAAGCTGTTTTTGATAAAAGAAGTCTTAGTCACCTGATTCTGGTTGATTAGTGTTCAGTTAACACAAGATTAAAGGTAGAGGAGACAAGCAAGAGAATAGTTTTGGACAGAGATCAAACATGAACTTGATAAAGGAACTCAGCTTTAACGTGGGTTCATTTTCACCCAGTGTCAGGGAAGGTTTCTCTCCCCTTATCTTCATTATGTCCAACCAGGGTTCTTGACCTCCTTAATCAATAGAAATTGTTAAGAAGCCAGACAAGAAATTCAGGCAAGGCTTCATTGGGACCCCTGATGCAGATTCCTTTTCTTACTCCCCAGAGTGGAGTAAACTGGTTCCTTACATGGGGTGAGGGTAAGAGAAGGTTCAGAGATTGGACTTGAGGGATGGCTTAGGTGGTCTGCCTACCCTTTTGATGGTGTCAAGTGCAGAGGGCACACACAGTACACTGCTTTTGTTCTCAGATCTTCAAAAGTGGCAGTTGGATTTTTAAAAAATTTTTTTGTATTTTGTTCTTCATAATTTGCCCCAACTGCCCACCCGGTTATTTTTAGCCCAGACTAGAGATCACTTCAAGAAAATTAGAGATACCAAGGGAACATTTCATGCAAAGATGGCCTCAATAAAGGACAGAAATGGTATGGACCTAACAGAAGCAGAAGCTATTAAGAAGAGGTGGCAAGAATACACAGAAGAACTATACAAAAAAGATCTTCACAACCAAGATAAGCATGATGGTGTGATCACTCACCTAGAGCCAGACATCCTGGAATGTGAAGCCAAGTGGGCCTTAGAAAGCATCACTATGAACAAAGCTAGTGGAGGTGATGGAATTCCAGTTGAGCTATTTCAAATCCGGAAAGATGATGCTGTGAAAGTGCTGCACTCATTATGTCAGCAAATTTGGAAAACTCAGCAGTGGTCACAGGACTGGAAAAGGTCCATTTTCATTCCAATCCCAAGAAAGGCAATGCCAAAGAATGCTCAAACTACCAGACAATTGCACTCATCTCACATGCTAGTAAAGTAATGCTCAAAATTCTCCAAGCCAGGCTTCAGCAATATGTGAACCGTGAACTTCCAGATGTTCAAGCTGATTTTAGAAAAGGCAGAGGAACCAGAGATCAAATTGCCAACATCCACTGGATCATGGAAAAAGCAAGAGAGTTCCAGAAAAACATCTATTTCTGGTTTATTGACTATGCCAAAGCCTTTGACTTTGTGGATCACAATAAACTGTGGAAAATTCTGAAAGAGATGGGAATACCAGACCACCTGACCTGCCTCCTGAGAAACCTCTATGCAGGTCAGGAAGCAACAGTTAGAACTGGACATGGAAAAACAGACTGGTTCCAAATAGGAAAAGGAGTGTGTCAAGGCTGTATATTGTCACCCTGCTTATTTAACTTCTATGCAGAGTACATCATGAAAAACGCTGGGCTGGAAGAAGCACAAGCTGGAGTCAAGACTGCTGGGAGAAATCTCTATCACCTCAGATATGCAGATGACACCTCCTTATGGCAGAAAGTGAAGAGGAGCTAAAAAGCCTCTTGATGAAAGTGAAAGAGGAGAGTGAAAAAGTTGGCTTAAAGCTCAACATTCAGAAAACAAAGATCATGGCATCTGGTCCCATCACTTCATAGGAAATAGATGGGGAAATAGTGCAAACAGTGTCAGACTTTATTTTGGGGGGCTCTAAAATCACTGCAGATGATGACTGCAGCCATGAAATTAAAAGACGCTTACTCCTTGGAAGAAAAGTTATGACCAACCTAGACAGCATATTGAAAAGCAGAGACATTACTTTGCCAACAAAGGTCCATCTAGTCAAGGCTATGGTTTTTGCTGTGGTCATTTATGGATGTGAGAGTTGGACTGTGAAGAAAACTGAGCACTGAATAATTTATGCTTTTGAAGTGTGGTGTTGGAGAAGACTCTTGAGAGTCCCTTGTACTTCATGGAGATCCAACCAGTCCATTCTGAAGCAGAACAGCCCTGGGATTTCTTTGGAGGGAGTGATGCTGAAGCTGAAACTCCAGTACTTTGGCCACTTCACACGAAGAGTTGACTCATTGGAAAAGACTCTGATGCTGGGAGGGATTGGGGGCAGGAGGAGAAAGGGACGACAGAGGATGAGATGGCTGGATGACATCATGGACTCGATGGACGTGAGTCTGAGTGAACTCCGGGAGTTGGTGATGGATAGGGCGGCCTGGCGTGCTGTAATTCAGGGGGTCGCAAAGAGTCGGACATGACTGAGCAACTGAACTGAACTGAACTGATTGTTTCTTTCTGTCTGCTGCTCAATGAGGAATGCAGCAAGCACTGTAGCAATGTGCCCCAGGTCCCAGTCTCCAACCTGTCTCATTTTCACTCCTATTTTCCCAGGTTAGCTGTTCACCTCCAGCTTTCAAGAACAGGCTCAAAATTGATTTCTGCCCCAACGGAAGATGCAATGCAGTGAGACAAAACAAAATGCAGTGAGAGATAGTTAACAAATGAATGTGGATCCCAGGAGTAAGGACTTTATAGAGGGAGTATTTCTGCTTTCCAATCTGAAAGAACACACTGCATCAAAACATGGGGGCAAGAAGGACATGCTACCATGACAAGGGGAGCAGAATAAAGTTGGAGGGAGGGAGGGCAGAGGGCATTCTGGATAGAACCTAAGCTGCGAACATGTGTTTTAAGAACGAGGCAGGGTCAGGTCTTTACCTTCCACGAAGACTTTCCTTTTGGTTATTTCAAGCTCAGAAATTTCTATGAGGCCACCTAATGCTTCTTTCTACATGAATCAGCTAAGTGAATGCCTCTCAGTACAAGCCTAACACAGGAAGGAGCTGACAGTACAAGGTTAATGTTAAGAGTATAAGGCAAGGGTTTTGGTGCACAAATTCTCCTACCAACTCATTCTCTTCAGACTTCATAGGGAGGAAACTAGATTTCCTCAGACATAATATACACAGGATAGCCAAATTAAACTGGAAAAAATTAAAAATGAAAAGAAAAAAAAAAAAAAAACTTTACCTTCTCCAAGGGATCTTCCAAACCCAGGGATCAAACCCAGGTCTCTTGCATCGCAGGCAGATTCTTTCCCAGCTGAACCACAAGGGGACCCCGAGAATACTGGAGTGGGTAGCCTATCCCTTCTCCTGTGGATCTTCACAACCCAGGAATCGAACCGGGGTCTCCTGCACTGCGGCAGATTTTTTACCAACTGAGCTATCAGGGAAGCCCAGACTGTTAAACAATTGCCTAGTGTCTCAGACTCTGCTCATTCAGACTAGCGGTTCTTACTTTCTTTGAGTGAGATGGTTAAGAGAGTAAATAATGGGGCAGGGAGTTCTTCTTCATATTTCTTTTTCTAAGGGCTCGGAAGAGATTGAAGACAAGAGAAAAGATGTCCCTTTGCCAGAATCTGAGAGTATCTTTTGATCACTGAGTCAGGAAGATCCCCTAATGAAGGAAATGGCAACCCACTCCAGTCTTCTTGCCTGGAGAATTCCATGGACAGAGGAGCCTGGCAGGCTACATACAGTCCATGGGGTTACAAAGAATCAGACATTACTGAGTGATTTTCACTCACTGTATATCTTAGCCACTGAAGATATATTCTCTAAACACACACACACACACACACACACACACACACACACACACACACACACACACCTGAAAGTGGCTCTAACAGAGAAAGGAGAGAACATAAGTGAAAGAAGATATACACTCAAAAAAGAGAAACACATTTCAGGCTCCATATTAAACGAAAAAATGTAGGAAAAGAAAAAGTTCATAGAGCACAGGATTTGAGCTTCCTGAATTATACAGCAATTTCCACTGGCTATCTAATTTACATAAAGTAATGTATATGTTTCAACATCACTCTGAGGTGGGAGGTGGGAGAGAGTTTCAAGAGGGAGCCAATGCACATATACCTGTGGCTGATTCATGCTGATATACGGCAGAAACCAACACAATATCATAAAACAGCTATCTTCTAATTAGAAATAAGCACATTTAAATAAAATTTTAAATGTTTTTTTAAAAGAAATATTCATTTATTGCCGCAAATATATTAATAATCTAAGATACTTTCCCTGGTGGCTCAGAGGTTAAAGCGTCTGCCTGGAATGTGGGAGACCTGGGTTCGATCCCTGGGTCGGGAAGATCCCTTGGAGAAGGAAATGGCAACCCACTCCAGTACTCTTGCCTGGAGAATCCCATGGAGAGAGGAGCCTGGTAGGCTACTAGTCCATGGGGTCACAAAGAGTCGGACAGGACTGAGTGACTTCACTTTCGCTTTCTTTTCATATGTAGCTTCCCTGACAGCTCAGTTGGTAAAGAATCCATCTTCTGCAATGTAAGGGACCCCAATTCGATTCCTGATCAGGAAGATCCACTGGAGAAGGGATAGGCTACCCACTCCAGTATTCTTGGGCTCCCCTTGTGGCTCAGCTGATAAAGAATCTGCCTGCAATGTGAGAGACCTGGGTTGGACCCCTGGGTTGGGAAGATCCCCTGGAGAAGGGAAAGGCTACCCTCTCCAGTATTCTGGCCTAACATATTCCATGGACTATACCCATGGGATTGCAAAGACTTGGACATGACTGAGCAAAATTCACTTCACTTCATGTACAAACACATACTTAGTTTCACCACTGGAGGAAATAATTAAATTAATCAGCATACAGCAAAAGAATAGTGTATTCATAAACCATGAAATTATCATGTGTGAAGAGACATAAATATAATGCATATAAAGTCTTCTGAGAAATAGAGTTTACATAAGAACAGACAAACCACCCTCTGTTTTCCTTATAATAATAAAAAAAGAATTAAAGGATTATAAGTGAGATACTTAAAACACAGGGATTGAACCCAGGTCTCCTGCATTGCAGGCAGATTATTTACCATCTGAGCCACAAGGGAAGTCCTCTTTATAATAAAAAACAGAAAAAAAAAAAAAAGGATTAGAAGTGAGATACTTCTGATTTGCAAGAAACTAAAGGTAGGACAAACCAGGTTGAATCAGAGAAATCAGAAAAAAAATTTAAAAAACATTTTTGGTTTCATCTCTCTCATGTTATAAATATTGAATCTCAAGTTTTGCCTGGATACCAAAGAATACATTTTTTAACTTATTCCAAATGTCTCTTCATTGTGTATTGAGAAAACAATAGAAAAATAAAAATAAATCATTTCTAAAGAACCTACAACTGCCATTAAGTTTATTCCCAAAGTTCTTTCAATGTTTTTGTGACATCACTCACATATGTATGGAAATACTTATATATTTTCCCATTAATAACAATTCTTTGTAGCATCACCATTCATGGCTCATTTTTTTCTTGGATGCACTAAGATGCATTTTCCAAACCTTGATTGTTGTACACATTTTTTTCTAATTTACTATTATAAATGCCACAATGAACATACCAATAGATATGCATATTTCAAATTATTTTATTTAAAATTTTTCTTGTGTGCCAAAGTATAGATGAGTGTTTATTTTTGCACACTCAGAAACACTGAGTACTTCTATTATGTTTTATTTATATATCTGACAGGAAAAAAAGTGGTATATCAATGTTATATGATATAAAGTTATTTATTTTCAAATATGAATTATAATTTTTATATCTTTGTAAACCATAAATCAAGGGAGAAAAGGAAAGACATACTCATCTGAATGCAGAGTTCCAAAGAATAGCAAGGAGAGATAAGAAAGCCCTGCTAAGAGATCAATGCAAAGAAATAGAGGAAAACAATAGAATGGGAAAGACTAAGGATCTCTTCAAGAAAATTAGAGATACCAAGGGAACATTTCATGCAAAGATGGGCACAATAAAGGACAGAAACGGTATGGACCTAACAGAAGCAAAAGATATTAAGAAGAGGTGGCAAGAATACACAGAAGAATAGACAAAATGATCTTCATGATCCAGTTAACCACAGTGGTGTGATCACTCATCTAGAGCCAGACATCCTGAAGTGTGAAGTCAAGTGGGCTTTAGGAAGCATCACTATGAACAAAGCTAGTGGAGGTGATGGAATTCCAGCTGAGCTATTTCAAGTCCTAAAAGATGATGCTGTGAAAGTGCTGCACTCAATACATCAGCAAATTTGGAAAACTCAGCAGTGGCCACAGGACTGGAAAAGGTCAGTTTTCATTCCAATCCCAAAAAAAGGCAATGCCAAAGAATGTTCAAACTACCAAACAACTGCACTCATCTCATACACCAGCAAAGTAATAATCAAAATTCTCAAAGGTAGGCTTCAATGTACGTGAACCAAGAACTTCCAGATGTTCAAGATGGATTTAGAAAAGGCAGAGGAAACAGAGATCGAATTACCAAATCTGTTGGATCACCGAAAAAGCAAGAGAGTTCCAGAAAAACATCTATTTCTGCTTTATTGACTATGACAAAGGCTTTGACTGTGTGGATCACAACAAACTGTGGAAAATTCTGAAAGAGATGGGAATACCAGACCACCATATCTGCCTCCTGAAAGATCTGTATGCAGGTCAAGAAGCAATAGTTAGATCTGGACATGGAGAAAAGGACTGGTTCCAAATTGGGAAAGGGGTACATCAAGGGTTTTTATTGTCATCCTGCTTATTTAACTTATATGCAGAGTATATCATGTGAAAGGCCAGGTAGGATGAAGCACAAGCTGGAATCAATACTGCCAGGAGAAATCTCAATAACCTCAGATACACAAATGACACCACCCTTATGGCAGAAAGTGAAGAGGAACTAAAGAGCCTCATGAAAGTGAAAAAGGAGAGTGAAAAAGCTGGCTTAAAACTCAACATTCAAAAAACTGAGATCATGGCATCTGGTCCCATCACTTCATGGCAAATAGATTGGGAAACTATGGAAACAGTGACAGACTTATCTTGGGCTCCAAAATCACTGCAGATGGTCACTGCAACCATGAAATTAAAAGATGTTTGCTCCTTGGAAGAAAAGCTATGATCAAACTAGATAACATATTAAAAAGTGGAGATATCACTTTGCCAACAAAGGTCCATCTAGCCAAAGCTATGGTTTTTCCATAGTCATGTATGGATGTGAGAGTTAGACCATAAAGAAAGCTGAGCGCTGAAGAATTGATGCTTTTGATCTGTGGTGTTGGAGAAGACTCTTGAGAGTCCCTTGGACTGCAAGGAGATCAAGCCAGTTCATCTGAAAGGAAATCAGTCCTGAATACCCATTGAAAGGAGCGATACTGAAGCTGAAACTCCAATAATTTGACCACCTAATGCGAAGAGCTAACTCATTGGAAAAGACCCTGATGCTGGGAAAGATTGAAGGCAGGAGGAGACAGGGCCAGCAGAGGATGAGATGGTTGGATGGCATCACTGACTTGATAGACCTGAGTCTGAGCAAGCTCCGGCGGTTGGTGATGGACAGGGAAGCCTGGCATGTTGGAGTCCATGGGCTCGCAGAGAGTAGGACGTGACTGAGACTGAACTGACATCATAAATCATATGAATTATGTTTTAAAGTGTTTTCTTATGATAAATTCTATGTCCATTTTCAATGAAATGTTTTCTTTTTTAATCTGTTGATAATAATGTTTACATATATTTCTCAGTATTGATTTTTTTACATTTTAAATCATTTTTTGCTTTATTCAAACTCATTTAAATTTTGTGCAATTAAAACTATGAATATTTCTCCTCATGGTTTCTATTCTAGATTTGGTTTCTTAATGTTTTCTCCAGACACCCAAATTATAGCTATATTGCCAAAATGTTTTGTAATCTTGCAATTTACATTCAAATTCTTAGGACATATGGCATTATTTTGGAGTTGTGTAAGATAGCATGCCCCAGTTAATTTTTTTTAAATTAACTCATTATTCCATCATAAAGTATTTATTTCATTTTGTGTGTGTGTGTGTGTGTGCAGAATTGAGATTCTTCATTGAACAACCCTATAGCCAGGCACTGAGAATGCAATAATGAAAAAAAAAGGGACAAAATTACTTTTTTCATACAGCTTATATTGCAGTAAGGGAAACAAGTATTGAGCAAATTCTTATTAAAATATTTATAATAAACCATGGAGAAGAGCCTCAGTTTGGAGACTGGATAAAGATTAAATAGAGCAAACCTTGCATGGGTATGTGGGCAGAAAGATAATTTAGAGAAAATATAATACCCTGTTTAAAAGTCCTAAGATGGGCTGAATGTTCCTATTCGGGGAAATGGAAGAAATCCTCCTTTGGCTTGGGCACAGGAGGCAGGGCACCCACTATGTTCTGAAGTACTTGGGTCCATTCCGTGCAAGGCAAAGCTAATCCCCTGCTGCTATAAAAGGAAAGATATCAGCTATTCTAATATGTTTTTCTTATGGATACATTTGAGAATAACTTTTTAGACTTCAGCAAAACATTTTGATTGGAATTTCCTTTAACTAAAATATTAAACTGTGACAGATTTTTTTTTTTGATTCAGTGGAGTGACTGTTTTTAATGGAATGAATTAAAAGATGTTGTCTTAGATTCAACACATATTTCTTTTGTTTTATCCATGTTTGCCTGTGTGAGCACAAGCATGTGTACATGTGTTTGTTTTAATGTGACATGGTTTGTTAAGATTTATTATGAAAACTACTTAGCAATTATTTTTTAAAGAGAAATATTTGACTTTAAATTATTTAGCTATGTATTTGAGAGAGACAAGTTTGGTAGTTTTCGTGTGAAAGCCAGCAAAATTATCCTGGCATACATCAAGAAATGAGCTTACAGGAGATTCAGAGTCTCCTTTAACAGGCATCCTAAATCTTTGGATGGGAAAGGGTAGAGCTATTGTCAGTTTGTTTAAATGAGGCTCACCTGAAAGAATACCAAGTATTGTCTAAGATCAGATAGTTTGTAAGCACGACTTTCCTGTGGAGACAAAAGCTGACTTGCCTCTTTAGCATAATAATTATAAACACAAGAAATTAGAATGCTAAAACTATTTAATAAATGGAAGAGCAAAATAAAATTGAATATACCTTAAATTCACCTTAGCTTAACCTCTTGGCACTGGGTATTTGATCAATCCAAGAGTTATATCAGCAGTGCTCTTACAAAAATTTAGTCTTTTTTCAGAAATTCTGTTTTTCCTCTTTTTAAGTGGGAAGGTAGGTTTTTTTCATCTATTTTTTTTTTCTCACAAGGCTATAAAGAAAGTTATACACACACACTGCGTATTATTATTATTAGATATAAGTAGAGTCCAAGGAAGTCAGAAAGTTTATTATAGACATCATTTTCAGATTAGCAGCCATTATGCCAATGAGATTAATTTGCCATAAAGCAATGTTCATGTTGCATTATTTTTCCTGTTGGTATTATACACCAACTCTTAAGTGCATTTGCTAGGAACTAACCCCCTCCACTGCTCCCCAGGACGTGTCAGTTCCTTGGTATACGGACACATCAACAGGGCGACTTTTCGCTCTTCCAAGAGAGCAGTCCTAAGGCACAAAGGTTCAGATACTGGCCACTGAAATTTGTCAGAGCATTCTGAATGGTTGGAGGGTTGTGGAGGTGGGGGTGCTGTGTATGTTATAGCCAAGGCCAGTTTTCCTCTCACACGCACACACAAATCACTATTAAGTGTTGCAAACACTTTCAAACATATCTTTATTACAAACACTGTCCACGGAACTTTGTTGTCTTGGTGCTCTTTCCACTCATATTATTTACACTCTTCATTATTAAAGCTGTTTCTATCACTTTACCGACCACATAGGTTTCTTCTGGGTTGCTTTACTCTGACTCATTTAGACTGGTATCTGTCTACTAGCACATCACAGCTAGATAGCGTGTAGGGAATGCTTCACAAGCCAACGTGTGATCAGTTTCTGTTATAAGTATTCATTTTGTATCATACTTATATCCTTGTGGGCTTCCCTGGTGGCTCAGACGGTAAAGCGTCTGCCTGCAATGTGGGACACCGGGGTTCGATTCCTGGGTCGGGAAGATCCCCTGGAGAAGGAAATGGCAATCCACTCCAGCACTGTTGCCTGGAAAATCCCCTGGACGGAGAAGCCTGATAGGCTACAGTTCATGGGGTCGCAAAGAGTCGGAGAAGCCTGATAGGCTACAGTTCATGGGGTAGCAAAGAGTCGGACACGACTGAGCGACTTCAGTTTATATCCTTGTATCAACTAAAGATCATACTTTTACTGTGGTGTCTGCTAGATAGAACATGGAACAGAACACAAGAAACTGACAAAACAACATTATTTGAATAGTAAAGAAAAATTACATGATTATTAAACCACTTGAAGATTTTGCCCAAAGACTACATAAAGAATTCACGTTAAGGAATAATTCTTCTGCTTGAGGAGGAATGGCAATAGTGACCAAACGAAGAGCATAAGAAATATGGAATTAACCAATCCTTTTAGAATTCCAATGTTCTAAACTGCATGGAGACACAAATATATTAAGCATTATTAACTGAAACGCCTTCTGGTTCCTGGTCCTTTTCTTCTTTTTCTTTGGCCTCAGGTTTAGAGTTGAAAGTATAATTTTCAGTATGGCAGGCCATTCTCATCAGTTTATGGAAGATCTTGTTCAGGTTTACTTTTTCACTATTCCTGACCTTATTCTGTATTCTCACATAGACACTCAGTCTAATGTGTGTGTATTACATTTCCTTAGATATGTATATAACCTTATCGAAATATAGTGGTCCTTTTTAGGTTATATAAATGGTATTGTGCTATGGAGACTGTGTATAATGCTGTAGTTTGTCTTCTTCGTGCTATTTTATGTATGCCTAATTCACTGTTTCTAAATGCTTGTTACAGTGAATGTATTCATCCAATTTTATTTATTTAGAGATGAACACATAAGATAGCTGCAAACAATAGCTACCAGAAACAATGTTGAAAAGAGTTAGCTTCATCATGTTTCTTTGTGAACGTCTTTGAATAGGGTTCCTGGGTAACAGGAAACATACATATACTATGCAACTACTGCCAGTTGCCCTCCATATCAACCAAACAAACATTTTTTTAAAGGTTAAAATGATGTTGAATTTATTATTCTGCTTATGCAAATGTCTTTGAGGGCAAATCAGTAGATTCAGTTTTTTAAACTTCACACACTGAAAACTTTGTGCTATAATTATTTTGATTCTTAAACACTAAAACTCTTAAATATCCAGAAAAAGAATCCTTGACCTGTTTTTTCAACAATAAACTGCTAATTATGTCTTATGCTATTGTTAAAAACCGGATAACTAGGTCACTACCTGGAGTAGGAAATGGCAATCCACTCCAGTATTCTTGCCTGGAAAATTCCATGGACAGAGAGCCCTGGCAGGATACAGTCTCCGGGTTGGCAAACAGTCCGACATAACTGAGCAAGTGAGCATATACATGTACATACATGTCACTAAATGTATAGTTACAGCATTTCAATTTTTGTCCTTGGTATAACTTCAGAAGATGGAACTCTATAAAAAATTTGTATAGTATTTAAAAATTTGTTATAAGGCAAATCTATGGATCAGTGTTTCTCTGGAGAATTGGTCTAGGATAGACACTAGTTTTAAATACTTTACAGATTGTTTGCCACAGGTTTACTACATATCTTTTAAATTATAAATATAGACTAATTTATTCTATCTTTCTTTGCATATTTTTCCACATTGCCTGCATCCACACATACCTCCACCCTCACCAACCATTATTCTGATGCAAACTTCAATTATTTTCTAAAAGATATATACTAATAATAGTAAAATTATATACCAATTTGTTATTGCTCAAGTTGAATACCTTTCCATATGAAAATGAAAGTGTTAGTTGCTCAGTGGGGTCTCACTCTTTGTGACCCCATGGACTGTAGGTAGCCCTCCAGGCTCCTCTGTCCATTGAATTCTCCCAGCAATAATACCGGGGTGAGTTGCCATTCCCTTCTCCAGGACCTTTTCATACACTTCTATATATTTTTCTTTTTTTCTACATTTCCCTGTATTGTTCTTGCCGATCCATAGAAGTCCTTCTATATTCAAGATACTAGTTGTTAATTGGTTTCAGTTGTTGAAAATATCTCCTTCCAATCAGTCATAGACTTTCTAATTATCTATATTTGCTTCTTTAATAGATTTCTGAATTCTTATGTAATCAAATCCACTAACTCTTTCTTCCTTACAGTTTTTGGTTATAGGATCTGGGTTATATTTTCCTCCACTGTCTTTTTTCAAGGGCCCTGGGTAATTCTCCTAGATTTTCTTCCTTTAGTTTTATAGTATTTAAGATTAGAAGCATTCTGAGCTTTACATTTATATATTTAATGAGAAGGATCAACTCCACTTTCTTCCATTTATTGGGCTTATATCCTTTAACATTTTCCTATTATTCTGGCATGCCTGTTTTGTCATATATCACACTGGCTATAAATATATGTTTGGTTCTGAACTTTTAATCCTAAACTCTCAGTTTTGAATCAGCAGCATATTGGCCACACATACCCTTGATAGATTTTTAGAAACTCTGTATATATTGAATAAAGATTACTCTAGCTTTATAAAATGAGCTAGGACAGTTTTATTTTACTTCCCATAAAAATATTTTTTAAGTTAATAAATAATGGTTCCTTGAAAGTTTGTAGAATTTATTGGTTAATCCTTTGCTGACCAGTTGAATTGCTTTAACACTTATCAAATGGCTCATACTCTATTTCATTGACAATTTTTCACATTTCATGTTTTTGTAGAAATTTACCCTTTTTTATTAGCATATAATAGCTCATAACCTTCTTATTGGGACTTCCCTGGTGGCTCAGCTGGTAAAGAATCTGCCTGTAATGCAGGAGACCCTGGTTGGATACCTGGGTTGGGAAGATCCCCTGGAAGAGGGCATGGCAACCCACTCCAGTATTCTTGCCTGGAGAATCCCTATGCACAGAGGAACCTGGCGGGCTATAATCCATGAGGTTGCAAAGAGTCAGACACGACTAAGTGACTAAGCACAGCACAGTAACATTCTCAATAATTTCAAAATCCCTTTGGTATCTTATTTAATTTCCAAACTAGAATTTTGAAGTGGCCCTTTTATTATTGATTTCCAATTACATTACATTCTCACTGAAGACTTTTGTCTACATGAGTTTGTATTTTTGAAATTTATTCAGCATCATTTATGGCCTGCATATGGTTATACTTGTCAATTTTACTTATGAATTCAAAATATTCATTTTTTACATTATCCACCTGTCTACATATATATTTATAATTCATTGATTGGGTTATGTATATTTTCTGTAATTTCCCTTGACCTGTTTTTGAAAGAAGTATGTTAAATTATCCAACTAATTATTACCTTATCTATTTGTTCCTCAACATTGTCAGTTATTGCTTCATACAGTTCAAATTTATAAATATAGGCTTGTGTATATTCATGACTGCCATACCTTCTTGACCTTTTCTTCCTTATTATGTCTTATGATGTTTCTAAACTTCGTTTCTGTCTTTACTGATATAAAATTTTAAAAATTCTCTGGGTAGAATATGTTGAAAACAATACTCAACCATCATCTTTCAGCCATTGTTGCTCTTGAGATAGCTGACATAAATTTAATTTTTACCTCCAATAGCCTTTCAGAATCCTCCTTTGTCATTTTAATGACCTAAGTTTCACTATTATGTCAAGGAATTTTTTCTATTTCCCTTGCGGTTCCTGTGAGCACCATCAATTTGAAGTCATTACCTTTCATTAATTATGAGAAATCTTTCCACATAATATATTCAAGTACTTACTATTTTCCCTCCATTTCTTTTAGTTTTCTTCTGAACCTATTACTTCATTACTCAGTTTTTTCCTTCTTCTATTTATTTTTTCCTTCTTCTATTTATCTTTTATAGTTATATCTGATAACCTTCTCAGAAAGGGCTTTCCAAATCACTTTTTCTTTTTTATTATTCACCCCTATATCAATTCTCTTATTTCAAATATTATAATATTCATATTCAATATTTTAATTTAATTATTTTTGATGTAACTATTGGGCTTTCTTTTTACTCACTACAAATATTACCCCCTCTATCTTTGAATATCATTTTCAATTCTCATTCTCAACAGCTCATTGTATAGAGGTTATTTAGTTTATTCTCTTTCTCTTCAAGTGTTGTGATCCTTAAGTGTCTTGTTATTTTCCACTGTAATCTCATAATTTATTGAGTCTTTCAGCTACTTGCTTTTTCTCCTAGTATATTCCTATATTCTAGGGAGAAAAAGCAAACCCTTAAGCTTGAAAATATGCTATATTTGGAGGGTGAGAATGGCTGGTACAGAGGGAGTGTGTCTGTATTCGGCCACCTGATATGAAAAGCCAACTCATTGGAAAAGACCCTGATGCTGAGAAAGACTGAGGGCAGGAGCAGAAGTGGGTGACATAGGATGAGATGGTTAGATGGCATCATCGACTCAATGTACATGAATCTGAGCAAACTCTGGGAGATACTGAAGGACAGATAAGCAGTCCATGAGGTCACAAGTAGTGGGACCTGACTTGACAACTGATCAGTAACAGCAAGGTGCAGACCTACTAATAGTTTGCCACATTCCCCCTGGCAACACTAGTCCTTGAGGGACTTACTTATCTCTCTTTCCTGGCTTGTGATTTTTTTGGTGATCACCTATCCCTTGGAGCTATGTCGTAGGTGGGTAGGCAAGGGATTTCTCCTCTACCAGCAATCTTACCTAAACTCTCTGCAAATTATTTTTTCATCATCTGTTCTCAAGCGCTTCTTTAGTGATATCCCCAGCATCTCTGAACAGCATGTAGACAGTCCTTCCATTCCTGACCAATCATGTTGTGTCAAGGAATGAGCAACAGTCAATTCCTGGAAATATTTGGGAGAAAGGGGGTATCCTCACAATTAAAAGGTACCCCAACACAATCTATGACCATACATCTGGATCTTTTTCACTCAAAGCTGCTACTCTTCCCTCACTGAAACGCAGTCGCCTTCTGTCTCCATAATATTTCCTCAGAGATTTTAATTTCTTTCTTTCATCGCTTTTTATTTTTTCCCTTTGCATCATGTGTCTAAGCTTTCAGCTTAGTGCGTCACAGTCTCTGGAAGCAGAACTCAGGAAAAATACTTTCCTTTTCATTTTACGTATGAGGAAACTTAGTTCAGAGTTAAATTAATTTATCCTACATTACTGGCCAGTAAGCAGCAGAGAAGGAGAAAGCACTGTTAGATCTCACTATTAATCTCATGGTCTTTCCCTGGATATTTATATTGAGCAATATGTAATATGTAGGGATCATTTTTAGAAATACTATTTGCTCAGCCAATGAAAATATTCATCTTGTTTTTACAAACTCTCGAGTTGGAAAATCACTTCATATTTTTTCCAGTGAAATAGCACACCTAGAAGATATTTTCATTCCCAAAGGTTCCCTCCTACTTGATGGAGATAAGAAAAGGTGTTGAACAAGTGTGAGGATAATCTGGAGTTCCATTCACAAAGACAAACAGTTCTGAAATTGCATTCGTAAACCTCATAAATGGACACTGAGCTGTTTATAATTTAGAACCTTTCTAGTGACACACACAGAGAAAATGGAAATTAGTCCCATTCTCCACTACTAACAGAATATTAACTCTCTTTTGCAAGTAAGTGTTTTTCAATGTAATGCCTTAAACAACAGATCTTTAAACAATGCAAAACATTTCATTTTAATCACCACATACTTGCCTGTTACAGGAGGGCCAAGTGATAAAATATAAGCTAGTCAAATGAGAAATACTCCCAGAGTTGTCATTTCCTTCAGTCATTGATGGCAACGTTGAAAAAAACTTCCTGGGATCTTGACTAATTTTTGTAGGGTTTTTGTCTTTTTGTTCTTGTGCCTTTCAATCTGGGAGGAAAATACACTTATTTGAAAGCAAGGGGGAATTATTTCAAAGAAACTTTGTTATTCAAGTGGCAGTGAGCCTTCTCTTTGTAAGGCATTTTAATAAGACTTTTCATTGGTTTGTAGAACAATAAGTCAGCAAACCACCAGCCCACAGTCCCACAGTTCTCTATCTTGTATAATTTATTCTTTATGACCAGTACTCTATAGCTATACTCAAGTCATGTCATCAATCTAATAGACCAGTCAAAAGTAGAGTTTATAGCTGAATACAGGATACAAACTTGCACATGACCTATCTGTTTACCTTCTTATTTGGGTGAGCATATTGCTGTAAAAAGAAGAGGAGGAAGATGTGACATGGAGCATTCTATGTGCCAGGCCTTTTGTCAGTCACCTCACATTTTAACTCAACTAGGTTGGTGCAAGTGTTTGATGTTATTTTCAGCAATTGGTTTTCCCTTGAAAGTGTTCCCACATTTTCCTGAAATTTCTGGAGAGAACAATCTCACAGTAACTCTGTTGCCAAAACTCAGCCTCTGTTTCCCAGTGTTGAACAGAAACACAAAGGCAGAGTTTTGGGTGAAGTAGAAAAGAGGAGCTTTTATTGCTTTGCCAGGCAAAAGGGACCACAGCAGGCTAATGTCCTCAAGACCGTCTGACCCACCTGGAGAGGGTAGTGAGGAATTTTAGTGTTCAATAAGAAGGGCATGAGCAGTTTATTGACTGTTCTTGCATTGGTTGGCAACAAAATGAAGTTTCAAGCTTCAACCTGATTTCAGCTAGTCTAGGGTCTATGTTCTTGTGGTCAGCAGTTTTCATCTGGTGGGGGTTAGCTTCCTGTAAAAACAACCCAAGGATGTGGCCTTTATTGGTGTTTTTCAGGGAACTATGAGTTTGGAGATTCGGCTATTTAGTAGATTTATAATCTAAATTGTTACCAGTTTCCTGACTCAACAACTATTCTTTGTTTCTACATCTTCACATGCCCCAATCATTAATTCTTGAGTCAGCACTTCACTTCAAAAGGCTAGGACACAAGGACTTGTACACAGTTTCATGCCCACTCCCTTCTGTCTGCACTACCACCATAGTACTGGCTTTCTAGCTGATGGCACTAGCAATACTTCACTGGACAGAACTCTCCCCCCGTGAGGACCACACAGTTGCCACTACTCTACGAATTAGAGATGGGACACCACTTTCTCCACATCATGTTTTACCCTAGCATAGGTAGATCTTTCATGCTAAGTCCCTGCAGATAACTGACATCAGGTAAGGACTCAGAAAACTGTCATAGCTATCACGCATCACCTTCTACTCAGAGAATAATTTATTCCACTGCCAAGAGCAAGAGCTGTTCATGGTCTTATTTGGTACCCCCTGACTCACCCCAGGCTGCTTCCACAGTTCACAGGCACCTTCTCCCCAAATCCTCTATATTATAGAACTCCAATCTAGTAAGGAGATGAGAAATTAAAATAAAATATGAATTTACCATTTATTCAACATTTATATAATATACTAGGTATGGGTATGGTTCCATAGAGAGGCAATTTATGCTTTATTAATACCTGAAGAATGGCTATCATTATCCTTCATTGAAAAGATGGGAAACCATAGGAAATTGATATCTTGTCCAAAGTAACATCAAACTCAAGTTTAATTAAATCCTATAGCCAGAAAATGGAAGCAACCTCAGTGTCCATCAACAGATGAATGGATAAAAATGTGGTACATATATACAATGGAATATTACTCAGCCATAAAAAGGAACAAGATTGAGTCATTTGTAGAGACGTGGATGGACCTAGAGACTGTCATACAGAGTGAAGCAAGCCAGAAAGAGAAAAATAAGTATTGTATATTAATGCACATATGTGGAATCTAGAAAAATGATATAGATGATTTTAGTTGCAAAATAGAAATAAAGATAGAGAAGTAGAGAAACGATATATAGATACTGAGGTTGAGCAGAATTTGGAGATTGGGATTGACATATACACTATTGATACTATGCATAAAATAAATAACTAACGAGAACATACTGTATGGCACAGGGAAAAATGCTTAATGCATTGTGCTGACCTGAATGGGAAGGAAATCCAAAAAAAGAGGGGGTGTGTGTATGTGCATCTGGTCCCATCACTCCATGGGAAATAGATGGGGGAACAGTGGAAACAGTGTCAGATTTTATTTTTTTAGGCTCCAAAATCACTGCAGATGGTGACTGCAGCCATGAAATTAAAAGATGCTTACTCCTTAGAAGAAAAGTTATGACCAACCTAGATAGCATATTCAAAAGCAGAGACATTACTTTGCCGACTAAGGTCCGTCTAGTCAAGGCTATGGTTATTCCTGTGGTCATGCATGGATGTGAGAGTTGGACTGTGAAGAAGGCTGAGCACTGAAGAATTGATGCTTTTGAAGTGTGGTTTTGGAGAAGACTCTTGAGAGTCCCGTGGACTACAAGGAGATCCAACCAGTCCATTCTGAAGGAGATCAGTCCTGGGATTTCTGTGGAAGGAATGATACTAAAGCTGAAACTTCAGTACTTTGGCCACCTCATGAGAAGAGTTGACTCACTGGAAAAGACCCTGATGCTGGGAGGGTTTAGGGGCAGGAGGAGAAGGGGATGATGGAGGATGAGATGGCTGAATGGCATCACTGACTCGATGGACTTGAATCTGAGTGAACTCCTGGAGTTGGTGATGGACAGGGAGGCCTGGCATGCTGCGATTCATGGGGTCACAAAGAGTCGGACACGACTGAGCGACTGAACTGAACTGAATGTATATGTATAGCTGATTCATTTTACTGTACAGTAGAAATTAACACAACATGTAAAGCAACTGTATTCCAATAAAAAATAATTTTAAAAAAAGAAGTTAATAGCTTGTTCAAAGTCATACCAAACTCAAGTTTGGCAAACCCCCTTACTAATACCTTCAAAGATATCAGCCTGATTTCCTACAAATTATAGACATCATAGGATACTGCTGAAGAAGAAATCTTGCAGTCCTATTTTTTCTAAGACATTTGTAGAAAAACATAACATTCTGCATGAGGTTTTCTTCCTTTTATGACACATTGGTTTAGATTCCCTTTACCTGGTGATAGAATATGTCTAAAAATATTTTGGAAAGTTTATAACTGTATTAAAATATAAAGCATTATTATTCTTTTTAAGGTCTAATGGTCTTTGTTTAAAGAATATTTTTATTTACACAATGATCTCAAATTTATGTTGCTAGTGAAAGAAAATAATATGGATCTCTCATTGTGAGGAGGGCTATGAGGTATGAACACTTCAAAGCCAATTGTTTTGAAGTTTTTTTATACAAAATATTCAAGGCCTATGTGCATGATTTACACTCTGTTAAATTTTTAGAAAACTCTTGCTGTTGATAAAGTGGTGCAATCACCTGCCTTTGTTTCCAGAATAACACAACTACATATTCACCTATTTGTGACTATGTAGTGAGTTAATGCTTATGCTGCTGCTGCTGCTAAGTCGCTTCAGTCGTGTCCGACACTGTGCAACCCCATAGACAGCAGCCCACCAGGCTCCCTCATTCCTGGGATTCTCCAGGCAAGAACACTGGACTGGGTTGCCATTTCCTTCTCTGATGCATGAAAGTGAAAAGTGAAAGTGAAGTTGTGTCTGACTCTTAGCAACCCCATGGACTGCAGCCTGCCAGGCTCCTCCACCCATGGAATTTTCCAAGCAAGAGTACTGGAGTGGGTTGCCATTGCCTTCTCTGTGAATGCACACATAAACCACTAAAAATTAGGAATTATTGCTAATAAAGTTTTGCTAGTGATTTAAATGAGAACACAGTTAAAATAATACTAGCTACCATCTATTGCCAATATTTTATGTGTCAGGAGGTTAGATATTCTATGGGCCTCATCTCACTTCATTCCTTTCTCTCAGTAACCCTAAAAGATTGGATGCTGAGGTTTATTTAAAGAGGTGAAGTAATGTACTCATAATCACACATCTACAAGCTGTACAGTGCAGAGAGTTTAAACCCAGGCTTATCCATATCTGAAATTCCTTTTGCTTGGCAGATAGCTGCAGAGTTCCTCCCTCATGTGCTGAGAATTGAACCAGAATCAATAACTCTCTACTCACAGCTTTGACATTTTGATTTTTTGACCCTCTTGGCATTTCGCTATTACCTGAGGGAAACTATACAAAATGAAGTTTCCTTTTCTCAACCACAGGTGCCATTTCCTTTCATCCACATCTCCCTCTTACGAACCTAATCAGTAACCTGATAAGTGAAAACCTGTACTGAGGGTTACTCAAGGTCAGTAAAAGGTAGAGAATAGTCTTAGCATGTCAAACTGAAAAAAAAAAAATTCTTAGAGTTTCTTAAGGATTATCTGGTCTAATGGACATTTTACTAGAACAGACTGGCCAGCAGCACTGTCCCCAAACTAGTGAAATTGTAAGTCATTGGACTACAGGCTGTCAGAGGCAGACGAGACCTTAAGAAACTGTTTCACAAGCTGTATTTACAAGTACAAGGTTTGAGTGCTGCAGCAGTGAAGAGATGGTCCCAAGAAACTTAACCCAGAGCTTGAACTGAGAATAGATCCTCCAGACCTTCATACTTAGGCTCTTAATTCTGTTTTATATTCATATTTTTGCCTATTTAAAAAATCAGAAAAGTACAAGGAGAATATAAAAACACATATGTATCCACCATCCCCAGTGTTACCAATCCTTTTTCCTGTGCTAGTGTCTTCTCCAGATAGAGCCGCTGTCAAGAATGTAGGTGTGTGTTTAGTACACTTTATAGGGCTTCCCAGGTGACACAGTGGTAACGAATCTGCCTGCCAATGCAGAAGATGCAAGAGACGTGCTTTGGATCCTTGAGCCAGGAAGATGCCCTGGAGTAGGAAATGGCAACCCACTCTAGTATTTGTGCTTGGGAAAATTCAATGGACAGAGGAGCCTGGTGGGCTACAGTCCATGGGGTACCAAAGAGTTAGACATGACTGAGCACACAGATACATGTTTTTACTACATATGTGTAAGTCGATAAACTACATGAACTGATTTTTGAATAGAGTTTACATAAAGGGCATCATGCAGTGTATTATTTTATGTGCACATGGTTATTTCATTTTAGCAACTTGTTTATAATATTGAAATATCTTCACCTCTTTGACTGCAATTCTATATCTTATCAATACATCAACCACATCTTAAAATATATCTCACTGATGTATCACAGTCTACATTTAGTCAATTCCCCATTGCTGAAAATTTGTCGTTGCTTCTCCCGCTTTTTCGTTTTTGCTATCCTCAAGCTATGCTGCTTATGTACTGCTTATGCTTTGCATTTCAAAGCACACAGCATGTTGTTTTGCTTCTTTCTGTAATTTATACAAATGTTACACTTTGGTTTACAGACATCCAGATCTTATTTATACTTCTAAAAATGAGCCATGTTGACTGACAAAGCTATATTTTATTCATTTTTACTCATGTATAGTATTCCATTTCACTTCATGGATCACAGCTTTGTTGTGGCAAAGGGGCTTGCATAACTCAGTGAAGCTATGAGCCCTGTCTAGAAGGATGATCAAGATGGAAAGGTCACAGTGAAAAGTTCTAACGAAACGTGGACCACTGGAGGAGGAAATGGCAACCCACTCCAGTATTCTTTCCTAGAAAATCACATGGATAGTACTTAAATAAAATCACTTAAGATTATACAATGGAGATAATGAATAGATGTGAGGGATTAGATCTGTTAGACAGATTTCCTGAAGAACTATGGACAGCCGTTCATAATATTGTACAGGAGGCAGTGACCAAAACCATCGCCAAGAAAAAGAGGTGGAAGAAGGCAAAGTAGTTTTCTGGGGAAGCTTTACAAATAGCTGAGCAAAGAAGAGAAGTGAAAGGCAAGGAAGAAATAGAAAAATATACCCAACTGAATTCAGAGTTGCAGAGAACAGAAAGGAGATAAGAAGGCCTTCCTAAATGAACAATGCAAAGAAATAGAGGAAAACATTTGAATGGGAAAGACTAGAGATTTCTTCAAGAAGATTGAAGATACCAAGGAAACATTTCATGCAAGGATGGGCATGAGAAAGGACAGAAACAGTAAGGACATAACAGAAGCATGAGAGGTAAGAGGTGGTAAGAATACATAGAAGAACTATACAAAAAAAAAAAAAAAAATCTTAATGACCCAGATAACCAGTATGGTGTGGTCACTCACCTCGAGTCAGACATCTTGCAGTGTGAAGTCAAGTGGGGCTTAAGAAGCATTACTATACTAACAAAGCAAAGCTAATGGAGGTGACAGAATTCTAGCTGAGTTATTTATAATCCTAAAAGATGATGCTGTTAAAGTGCATCACTCAATATGTGAGCAAATTTGAAAAATCCAGCAGTGGCCACAGAACTGAAAATGATCAGTTTCATTCCAA
Organism: Capricornis sumatraensis; assembly: GCF_032405125.1. Taxonomy (NCBI): domain Eukaryota; kingdom Metazoa; phylum Chordata; class Mammalia; order Artiodactyla; family Bovidae; genus Capricornis; species Capricornis sumatraensis. Next base: position 118,975,391 of record NC_091071.1, on the reverse strand, counting down.
TTCAAAAGAAGGACAATGCCAATTCAAAATTCCATACAGTTGTGCTCATTTCAAATGCTATTGAGGTTATCTCAAAATCCTTCAAGCAAGACTTCAGCAGTAAGTGAACTGAGAACTTCCCCATTTAGGCTGGTCTTCTGAGAGGCAGAGAAACCAGAGATCAAATTGCCAATATTCACTGGATCATGGAGAAAGCTCCAGAAAAGTGTCTACTTCTGCTTCATTGATTATGCTAGAAACTTTGACTGCGTGAATTAAAACAAATTGTGGAAAATTCTTAAATTATGGGAATACAGACCACTTTACCTATTTTCTGAGAAGTCTATATGCAGGAAAAGAAGTAACAGAACTAGACTTGGAAAAACATACTGCTTCAAAATTGGGGAAGGAGTACAACAAGGCTGTATATTGTCACCCTACTTATTCAACTTCTTTGCAGAACATATCATGAGAAATGCCAGTCTGGATGAATCACAAGCTGGAATCAAGATTGCAGGCTGAAATATCAACAACCTCATATATGCAGATGATACTGCTTTAATGGCAGAAAGTGAAGAGAAACTAAAGAACCTATTGATGAGGGTGAAAGAGCAGTGAAAAAGCTGGGTTGAAACTCAATATGTTTCAACATATTGAAAGTCAACATCACAGCATCTGTTCTCATCACTTCATTGCAAATAGAAGGAGAAAAAGTGGAATCACTCTTAGACTTTATTTTCTTGAGCTCCGAAATCACTGCAGATGGTCACTGCAGCCATGATAGTAAAAGATGCTTGTTCCTTGTTAGGAAAGCTATGACAAATCTAGACAGCATATTATAAATCAGAGACATAGCTTTGCAAAGATCCATGTAGCCAAGCTATGTTTTTACCAGTAGTCATGTACATATATGAGAGCTAGATCATAAAGAAGGCTGAGCACCAACAAATTGATGTTTATGAACTGTGGTGCTGAAGAAGACTCTTGAGAGTCCCTTGGGCTGTAAGGAGATTAAACCAGTCAATCCTAAATGAAAGCAACCATGAATATTCATTGGAAGGACTGTTGCTGAAGCTGAATCTCCAATACTTTGGCCACCTGATGCAAAGAATGGACCCATTGGAAAAGCCCCTGATTCTGGGAAAGATTGAAAGCAAAAGGAAAAGGGGGAAGCAGAGGATGAGATGGTTAGGTGGCATCACAGACTCAACAGACATGAATTTGAACAAAGTCCAATAGATAGTGGAGGACGGAGGAACCTGGTGTGCTACAGTCTATGAGGTTGCTCAGAGTCAGACATGATTTATCAACTAAACAACAACAACAAAAAGTATTCCATTACATTAGCATATAGAAGTTATTTATCCATTACCTGTGATGGGCATTCAAGCTGTTTTCCACTCTTTGTGATTATAAACAATGGTGCTACAAATAGTCCTTAAATATTTTTCCTGGTTCATATTCGAATAAGTTTTTCTGGAGAGTGGAACTGATGTTATGTATGAGTATTTATGTTCACTTTTGGAAGACTGATACAGTAAAACATTGTGTGAATCTGTGTCACATGTTCAGCAACATGTTAATTTTTCTCATGCTAAATAACATAAGGAGAGTTATAAAAATATTAAAATTCCCATTAGTCAGGATTCTTAAATGTTGCCCTTTTGATGGGCATAAAAATGCTTCTCATTGTGGTCTTGGTTTGTATCACCCAGCTAATGAAGGAGAAGGGGGCGACAGAGGATGAGATGGTGGGATGGCATCACTGATTCAATAGACATGAGTTTGAGCAAGCTCCAGGGGATAGTGAAGGCAGGGGAAGCCTGATGTGCTGCAGTCAGGTGGTCACAAAGAGTCGGACACGACTGAGAAGCTGAACAACAACAATGAAAGAGAGGGTGGAGTTTTACCTGTGTCTTTTTACTGCTTATGCTTCTGTGAAACACGCAGCTTTTGTCCAGGTTTTCTTTTTAGGATAGTTACCATATTTCATTTATACACATATGCTTCTAATTTATTCTAATAATGTCTAAATTTATTACATATTGTGATTTTTTCCTAAATGAGAGGAAGAACATAGAAGAGTTTAAATAACATTATAGTTTCTTTTTTTTTCTATAAAATCTTCTCTGTCATTTTTGCCTGTTTTAGTTCAAATATCTTATTCCCCTAAATAGCTATGTTTCTTTAATTTTTCTCACCATTTTTATTAAAGTTTACCACATTCTTCATTTATCTTTGCTTCTTATTTTTGGATTCATTTTTATTCCCAATGAAGTAACTGTGTTTGTTAGTTTCAGAAGTTACTGATAAATTCTCTTTATTTATGAATATTTGGAAATATCTTTATTCTGCTTGAGTCATGACTGAGCATTCATTGATAGTGATGCTTTGCAAGAAGTCTTAGGTGATATTTTCGTGTTTCTTTGCTTATGTCCCAGGCAATAGAAGTCAGAATGCTCAGCAGCTCCAATGCTGGAGTCTCAGGCTGCTGTGTGGGGATCCTCTCTTGGGGCTTATGTCATGGGGAGATCCAATGTGTTCTAAAAGAGGAGTTGGCAAGTCACAAAGGGCACTGGTAAAGATAACCTGAGGCTCAAGTTGGAGCAGTTTACCAACTGGCTAGTGGTACTTTAACATCCGACAACTGGTACTGCCACACCAGGGTAAACCAAAGGAAAATTTCCCATGCACATTTTGTTGCCCTAGTTCTTTCCATTGATGAGAAATAAGTTTATATCTCTAATGCTTTGTTTACTTTTAATGTTCATCAGTTTTTCTATGATATGCATAAGTGAGGGAAATTTTTTTTTTATTGTTTAGCACTCAGAGAGCGGTTTCCATCTGCAGATACTTGTCTTTCAATTTTAAGAGATTCTTGGTTACTACCAATTTGAATATTGCCTCTGTGCTATTTCACTCTTTCCCTCTGGAACTTATGTCACATGTGTATTTTTCCATTATTTGTTTTTAATTGAGGTGTAATTGATTTACAATGCTGTATTAGTTTCAGGTGTACAACAAAGTGATTCAGTTATAATTTTTCTTTTTCAGATTCTTTTCCATTATAGGTTATTACAAAATGTTGAATATAGTTCCCTGTGCTATATAGTAGGTCCCTGTTGGTTATCTATTTTATACCTAGTAATGTTACATGTTAATCTCAACAGCCTAATTTATCCCTCCTCTGCCCCTTTCCGCATTGGTAACACATATATGTCTATGTGTCTATTTCTGTTTTGTAAATAAGATCATTTGATCATATTTTCGATTCCATGTATATGCAAAATCATATGATATTTGTTTTTATCTGACTTACTTCACTTAGTATGCTAATCTCTAGGTCCATCTATGTTGCTGAAAATGGCATTATTTCATTATTTTTTTATGGCTGAGTAATACTTCACTGCATATATGCAACCACATCATCTGTATCCACTTATCTGCCAATGGACATTTAGGTTGCTTTCATATCTTGATTATTGTAAATAGTGCTGCAGTGAACATTGGGGTGCATGTACTCTTTTGAATTATGTTTCCTCCAGATAAATGCCCAGAAATGAGACTGCTGGATCATATGGTAGCTCTATTTTTAGTTTTTAAGGAACCTCCATACTCTTCTCTACAGTAGCTGTACCAATTTTTTTCCCACCAAGAGTGTAGCAGAGTCTCTTTTTCTCCAGGTATGTACTAGTTCTTTGAAATGGATACTCCATGGCCCTTACCTTCTCTTTGATTAATGTCATGTTTTTATCAGCTGTGATGTATTCCAGATAAACTTTCACTACCATTGTCCAGCTCCCTAGTTTGCTATTTCTGTCTAGCCAGAGTTTATTCCATCTACTGAAATCTTTCTAATTTCAATAATTCATTTTTATTGTTAGAATTTCCAATTAGATCTTTTTAATCTCCATCTCTCATGATTTCTTAATCATATTTGCAGCTATTATTTCTTTCTTACTATTTGAAAATTTCATAAATACCATTTTAAAGCCATTTTGAAATGGTTCCATCACTTTCATTTATCTTCTTGAATGTGTCATTAGTGGCTCTCTTAATATTAAAATTCTAATTAGCACAGAAGATCAGGTGCCAAATTTTTTAACATAAAGAATAAATGTTCATCAGTAAATTTGTGAGCTGAAGAAAGATAGCCATTACTTGATTTGAAGGCTGGGGTGCACAGGTTCTGTTCCACATAATTCATCTTCATATACAGATTCCAAACAATAATATACCTACCCCAACATTCCAGGTAAGACTAAGAGCATCATGAAACTATCACAATCTCTCACCTGCACCACAGCAGTAACCTTTTAACTCTATACACCTTTTCATGATCCATTCTACATACAGCCAGAACACTTTTAAAAACTTAGCCTTTACCAAACCAATGGCTTTTCACTGATGACAACAAAACTCAAGTGCCTTACAATGTTTTTTATTTGTAGTCAGTGTTTCTGAAACTTCAAAGTGTTAATTGAATCACCTAAACAGCACCTGAGGACATTGTAAAACCACTGATTCTAACTCAGCATGTCTGAGGCGGGGCCTGAAATTCTGGATTCTGTCTAGGCGTCCAAGTGATGCTGATGCTGCAGGTCACACTGAGATGTACTTTCCTACAGCTCCCTCCCTCTACATCTGACCTTCCCTCTCCTCTGTCATTTCACAGTACTCACCTTTTACTCATTTATGCCATTTGCACTGACCTCCTTGTTGTCTTCCAAAAGATAAAGTTTGTTATACCCTTGGACTTTATAAGTATTGGGATCAATTTCTGCTCTATCCCCTTTCTTCTTTCAGGTCCCTGCTCTGATATTGCCTCCTCAAGAGGTTTTCTCTAAACAACTTACCCATTTGTCTTTTCTGTATCTTTCTTTCTCTTCATAGCCCTTTTAAGTTATATACAAATATATATGATATAGGTATGAATATAAATCAAATATATAATTAAATTAATGCTAAGAGCAATGAAAAGATGTCAAGATATTGATAGATATTTCTTTAACCATGTCAGCCTTATTAAGACATGTATTCCATTAGGCTACTAATCTTATACCCTTGCTATTCACTAAAGACTAAACTCTCTGAAGTTCTAGAATTTAATTATCTTATTCAGCACATTGTGTCTCATGAATAGGATTGTACTTAGCAAATATAATGTGTACCATAACCATTTGGTGAACTAAAGACTAAATGCAAATACTTGGCAATTGTACTTGTGTAGGCATCTCCTAGTTTTAGTGTAGAGAAATTTCGTATGTTATGCTGATTTCCACTTTAACTGAGAATTTGCCCTTGACTAAGAAGATGCGTTAAGCAGAATTCTAAGTGACTATCACATATTCTTGGCCCCTGATGTACATATACCTTTTCTTGGTTATCAAACTGAACACTAATCCAGGTGCTGTAAGGAACTTTGCACATGTGATTAATAACCCAAACCAGTTGACTTTAAGATATAGAGATTATCCTCCAATAAACTTAACACAATCAGGTGAGTCCTTAACATGGATGCCGCGGCCAGCACAAGCAAGAGTTGCACCTGCACAGGGAGAGAATGGAGCGTCCCCGCTAAGAAAAATAAGAGAGAGACAAAAGATGGGGTTGAGAGGATCAGACCACAAATTGCTGATGGCTGATGCCTTTCTTTATTAGGCTATAATATTTATAGGATAATGTACGTGACTTAAGACATGTACAGGATTATTTTTTAACTTCAGGATACAATCACTAGACCCTTACCATTGTATATAGAGTATAATAAGTAATCTATCTTCTATGACATGTTGCAGGACACCCTGATCTTAAGGGCTGTAAAAACTCTTCAAGGGTGGCGGGACAGGGAGCTTAGGAACAATGCCTAAGGCTCTGCATACCTGCCGAGCAGCTCCCAAGACTTAACCCTTCACGGGCAGTCCCCCGCAGCTCCCCTCTAAGGGTGGCGGGACAGGGAGCTTAGGACAATGCCTAAGGCTCTGCATACCTGCCGAGCAGCTCCCAAGACTTAACCCTTCACGGTCAGTCCCCCGCACATGGACAGGATTTTCAAGGGAAAAATGTGAAGCACAGGATGAATTCAGCATGAAAAAGATTTTCTGTTGCTGACTTTGAAGAAGAAAGCCACATGTCAAGAGGTGAATTCACGTACACAGTAAAAATTAAAAAACACTGATCTATGGAATATATATTAAAAAATAATGCTATGATAGCTATTGAGTATAGGGAAGAAGGGAGCTGTGAGACATAAGAAAGAGTAATTCTAAATATGCCTGTAATTATTTATTTTTTAAATTAATTTTTATTATGGCATAGTTGATTTACAATGTTGTGTTAGTTTCTGTTGTACTGCAAAGTGAATCAGTTATGTGTGTGTGCTAAGTTGCTTCACTTGTGTCTGACTCTTTGTGACTCTGTACACTGTAACCCACCAGGTTTCTCTGTCCATGGGATTCTCTAGGCAAGAATACAGGAGTGGGTTGCCATGCCCTTCTCCAGGGGATCTTCCCAACTCTGGAATCAAACTGAAGTGTTTTACATCTCTGGCATTGGTAGGAGGGTTCTTTACCACTAATGTTACTAGGGAAGCCTGAATCAGTTATACATGTACATACATCCACTCTTTTCTATTCCAATGCAGAGCATCACAGAGTATGAATGAGTTCCCTGTGCTATACAGTGGTTTTCATTAGGTATCTATTTTATGTCAATCCCAGTCTCTCATTTTATCCCTCCCCACGTTTCCCCCTTAGTAGCCATGCACTTGTTTTCTACATCTGTGACTATATTTCTGTTTTGTAAATAGGTTCACTGGCACCTTTTTTTTGTTCCCACGTATAAGTGATATCATATATTGTTTTCTCTGACTTACCTTGGTCAGTATGACAATCTCTAGGTTCATGCATGTTTCTGTAAATGGCATTTTCTTGTTCTTTTTATGGCTGAGTAATATGCAGATGACACCACCCTTATGGCAGAAAGTGAAGAGGAGCTAAAAAGCCTCTTGATGAAAGTGAAAGAGGAGAGCGAAAAAGTTGGCTTAAAGCTCAACATTCAGAAAACGAAGATCATGGCATCCGGTCCCATCACTTCATGGGAAATAGATGGGGAAACAGTGGAAACAAACAGTGTCAGACTTTATTTTTTTGGGCTCCAAAATCACTGTAGATGGTGATTGCAGCCATGAAATTAAAAGATGCTTACTCTTTGGAAGAAAAGTTATGACCAACCTAGATAGTATATTCAAAAGCAGAGACATTACTTTGTCAATTAAGGTCCATCTAGTCAAAGCTATGGTTATTCCTGTGGTCATGTATGGATGTGAGAGTTGGACTGTGAAGAAGGCTGAGCGCCGAAGAATTGATGCTTTTGAAGTGTGGTGTTGGAGAAGGCTCTTGAGAGTCCCTCGGACTGCAAGGAGATCCAACCAGTCCATTCTGAAGGAGATCAGTCCTGGGATTTCTTTAGAAGGAATGATGCTGAAGCTGAAACTCTAGTACTTTGGCCACCTCATGCGAAGAGTTGACTCATTGGAAAAGATTCTGATGCTGGGAGGGATTGGGGGCTGGAGGAGAAGGGGATGACAGAGGATGAGATTGCTGGATGGCATCACGGACTCGATGGACGTGAGTCTGAGTGAACTGCGGGAGATGGTGATGAACAGGGAGGCCTGGAGTGCTGCGATTCATGGGGTCGCAAAGAGTCAGATATGACTGAGCAGCTGAATTGAACTGAACTGAATATTCCATTGTATATATGTAGCATATATTTTTTATCCATTTCTCTGTCAATAGATTGGGTTGCTTGTTTTTTTTTTTTTTTTGGTATTGAGTTGCATGAGCTGTTTGTGTATTATGGAAATTAATCTCTTGTTGACTGCATTGTTGGCAAATATTTTCTCCCGTTCTATGTACTGTCTTTTCATTTTGTTCATGGTTTCCTTTGCTGTGCAAAAAATTTAAGTTAAATTAAGTCCCATTAGATTATTATTTTTTTTATTACTCTAGGAGATGGATCAAAAAAAATCTTCCTGAAATACTTTCCTTTAAAAGTCAATAAATATGTAAAGGATTGTATAAGAAAATTTGGAAACTATAGATATAACATGTAATTCTAGTTGGCAGGTGCTTGTCAAGCATATTTCATTATTTCAAATTGATTTAATTTTAAATAATTAACATCTAATTTAATTTTAAATAGAAATGATATATACCAAAAAGTATTAAACCCATATAGGATAAAAATAACCTCCCTGACTTCTCTATTTCAGCGTATACAATCCCAAATCCCATTAATGTCAGTCTATCTACTGTTCTGTCAATTTCAAATAGAATTTAAATTTAGATGAGCACTGCTGAGTTGGAGCATCCACTCCTAAGAGCTGCTGTTGTTCCCCTAGTATTCTAGTAAAAGAGAGATTTAAAACAAACAAACAAACAAAAGACCATTGTTAAGAAGATAAGATACCTGAAGGAAATAAAAAAATGACAGCTACATTAATTGCAGTGGTCAGGAAAGAGCTTGTGAAGATCATTTGAGTTGAAAGCTAAAAGATGAGGGATATGTAGTTTTTCCACATTCTGGGGAAAGTGTTTTGGCAGAGAGAAAGGCAAGGATAATGATAAGAAAGGAGCTGAGATTGTCAGGAAGTGAAAAGAAGACACATATGACTTAGAGGTTTAGAAAAATGTGGATGATTGTATACTGAGTTCAAAACTCCCAACAGCATTAAAATCATGTCAGAAATGGTAGCTCTTTATCATAAATGTTGATATTATTTTAAGGACAATAGGAAACCTTGAGGAATTTAGAAGAGGCATTAAGTAACCTAAGTTTCATTTTAAAAGCCTCCCTTTGGAAGATGGTAGGATAGAAAATTTCAGGCTTTTGTATCTCCATAAGAAATATGAAATAAACTATGGAAAGACAAATAAGTTTATACCAAATATTACATCAGTCAGTTCAGTTTAGTTTAGTCACTCAGTCATGTCCGACTCTTTGTGACCCCATGAACCTCAGCACACCAGGCCTCCCTGTCCATCACCAGCTCCAGGAGTTTAACTCAAACACATGTCCATTGAGTCAATGATGCCATCCAACTATCTCATCCTCTGTCATCCCCTTCTCCTCCTGAATATTGAGCTTCAAGCCAACTTTTTAACTCTCCACTTTCACTTTCATCAAGAGGCTTTTTAGTTCCTTTTCACTTTCTGCCATAAGGGTGGTGTCATCTGCATGTCTGAGGTTATTGATATTTCTCCCGGCAATCTTGATTCCAGCTTGTGCTTCTTCCAGTCCAGCGTTTCTCATGATGTACTCTGCATAGAAGTTAAATAAGCAGGGTGACAATATACAGCCTTGACGTACTCCTTTTCCTATTTGAAACCAGTCTGTTGTTCCATGTCCAGTTCTAACTTTTTCTTCCTGACCTGCATACAGATTTCTCAAGAGGCAGGTCAGGTGGTCTGGTATTCCCATCTCTTTCAGAATTTTCCACAGTTTATTGTGATCCATACAGTCAAAGGCTTTGTCAAAGTCAATAAAGCAGAAATAGATGTGCTTTTTTTTAAACTCTCGCTTTTTTGATGATCCAGCAGATACTGACAATTCGATCTCTGGTTCCTCTGCCTTTTCTAAAACCAGCTTGAACATCTGGAAGTTCACGGTTCATGTATTGCTGAAGCCTGGCTTACAGAATTTTGAGCATTACTTTACTAGCGTGTGAGATGAGTGCAATTGTGCAGTAGTTTGAGCATTCTTTGTCATTGTCTTTCTTTGGGATTGGAATGAAAACTGACCTTTTCTGGCCCTGTGTCACTGCTGAGTTTTCCAAATTTGCTGGCATATTGAGTGCAGCACTTTCACAGCATCATCTTTGAGGCTTTGAAATAGTTCCACTGGAATTCCATCACCTCCACTAGCTTTGTTCATAGTGATGCTTTCTAAGGCCCACTTAACTTCACATTCCAGGATGTCTGGCTCTAGGTGAGTGATCACACCATCGTGATTATCTGGGTCATGAAGATCTTTTTTGTACAGTTCTTCTGTGTATTATTGCCACCTCTTCTTAATATCTTCTGCTTCTGTCAGGTCCCTAACATTTCTGTCCTTTATTGAGCCCATCTTTGCATGAATTGTTCCCTTGGTATCTCTAATTTTCTTGAAGAGATCTCTAGTCTTTCCCAATCTATTGTTAATAATCAAGAGAACAACACATTAAAAATGGTAGAAATACAGATGAGTTTACCCACCTTGTCGAATCCTCTTTCTGTTCAGGAAGAAATGGTTCAATTCTTGATTCCCTCCCTTGGGATGAAAGGAGCAGAATGAAACTTTTTTATAATGCTCTCGCCTCTCTGTGGGCTTCCCAGGTGACACTAGTGGTAAAGAACCCACTTGCCAATGCAGGAGACATAAGAGATGCAGGCTTGATCCTTGGGTAGGGAAGATCCCCAGGAGGAGAGCATGGCAACCCACCCCAGTATTCTTGCCTGGAGAATCCCATGGACAGAGGAGCCTTGAAGGCTATATATAGTCTGTGGGATCACAAAGAGTCAGAAAATATTGAAGTGACTTAGGACCCACATGCAGCCTCCGTGTGGGATGCCTGAGTTACTGGTTTATGTCTTACCTGACTTGGAAGCCAGACAGCAAACAGTGCAAATTGTAGAAGATAAAGAGGGTATCCTGGTTTATGAACATTTCAGGGAGACCATAAACCAATAGATACATGGTAGCAAGAGACTATGGACAGATAAATATAATAGAACCTCTATGGTCTCCAGGAAAAGGCTGGGGTGAGATTCTTTGGAAAATTAAGACATTTACCAAGAGCTGTGTGTATGGTAGGACATACAGAGAACTTACAGTTATAAAATAAATAAATCATGGAAATTTAATGTACAGCATGGTGACTATAATGAATAACACTATATTGCATGTTTAAAAGTTGAAAATAGTAGATCTTCAAGCTTCTTATTACAAGAAAATAGTTGTTACTGAATGGTGGCAGATGCTTACTAGACTTACTATGATGACCATTTTTCAATATATACAAATATTGAATAATTATTTGTATACCTCACACTAATGTTGTATGTCAATTATGCCTCAATTAAATTTTTTTCTGTTCTCATTGAGCTTATTTTGTGTTGTAAAGCAATTATAATAATAATATCTTTCTTTTAAATACAAGTTTAGAGAAAGCAATGACAGTATACCCTATAGAAATTTCTTAAATCTACTTATTTTAATAAATCAATTTTATTACTTAAAATAATCCAAACAGGATGTTTGCTTTAATCTATTTAAGAAATTATTTTTTAAAAAAAACGCACAAAAGAGAAATAAAATAAAATACCTACATTTCTATAAAAAATAAATAAAATATATGGTATTTGTATCTGTGGAAATATGAGAAAAAATAAAAATAATGGTTTATACAAACTTTGTAATAATATACAAAGTATAGTACTAATGAAATCATGCAGATTGGCAGAATATTAGTAGATATTTATTAAGAAAAGCTGGAAAGTAAAATAGAGAGACAAGGAAGAAAAGGAAAACCTAATATTCCTCTCTGTTTCACTATGTCCCTATATTTTAGGAAAACTTAGTTTTTTGGTTTTGTTTTAGCTCAATACATGTAAGTGTGAAAATAAAGGCTAACTTGTATCAAAAACAAAATAAAACAAGACAAACAAAGAAACAAAGCAGCACACCCATAGACCCAGACAGCATACATGCCCAGGAAAAAATCAAAGACTATCTTAGCCTGTTTTTTAGTCAAGTCTTCTACTCCATTTTACGAGGTAGCTGAATTTTTCAAATGTTCAATTTTCAGTAAATGATGACAAGTCATAAAAAGAAAAGGGAAATATGGCCTACTCAAAGAAAAAAAAAATTAATCTCCTGAAACCATTCCTGAAGGAACACATGCACTCATTAAAATGGGTTTAATATTTAAAACAAACATTTTTTAAAGCAATTGTCTCCAGTACACTTCAAAGCCAAGCAAAACAGAAAAAGAAATTAAAGAAATCAAGGAAAATGTCATATCAACAACAAAAACAATATCAACAAAGAGAAGCTGTGAAAAAGATAAAAAAAAATTTGGAGCTAAAAAAACATGTTAACTGAATTGAAAATTTTACTAGAGGGGTTCAACAGCATAATTGAACAGGTAAAAATAATCAACAAATTCAAAGACATTGTTTAAAATGATAAATCTGAGAAGCAAAAAGAAATAATGATAGAATATGAACAAAACCTAAGGGATGGCTTTAAGATCAATATGCACATTCTCAGAGTCTCAGAGGAGAAGAAAGAATCAGAGAGCTTATTTAAAGAAATAATGGTTGAAAACGCCCCCAAATGTTAGGGAATATGTGGATATACAAGTCCAAGCAGCTCAATAACTCAAATTTTGGTAAATCCAGAAAGGTCAACACCATACACATTATAAACAAACAGTGGGTAAAGACAAAGAGAATTTCGAAAGCAACAAAGTTGACTCTTCACATAAAAGAGATTCTCAGTAAGATTATGAGTGAATTTTTCAGCTTAAACGAAGAAATGTATGCCGTAAGTCAGTAGGATGACCTATTAAAGTGCTCACACAAAAAATATCTGTCAACAGAGAATACTGTATCTGGTAAACTACCCTTCAGAAACAAGGTAAAAAATTAAGACATTTTCAGACAAACAAAAGTAGAAGAAGTTCATTAGTACCAGACTTTTCCACAATAAATGTCAAAGGAATTTCTTCCAAAAAAAAAAAAAGAAGAACCAAAGACTGTAACTCAAAGCCATATGAAAAAATAAACTTCTATGGGACAGGTAAACACATGGACAAATATAAATAAGCATCATTTTATTTTGGTCTGTAACTCCACTTTTAATTATTTCATAGATTAAAAAAAGTGTAAAAATAACTATACATCTAAGTTAATAGGTAAACCATATTTAATAAGCAATTTATGATAGAAATACCAGAAATAGGAGGTAAGGCTGAAAAGGATTAGAGGTTTTGTATGCGGCTGAAGTACATTGTTAAGAGTTTAAAATAGATTGTTGCAGCTATAAGATGCATAATGTAATCACCATTCAGTTCAGTTCACTCACTCAGTCGTGTCCGACTCTTTGCGACCCAATGAATCACAGCACGCCAGGCCTCCCTGTCCCTCACCATCTCCCGGAGTTTACTCAGACTCATGTCCATCAAGTCCGTGATGCCATCCAGGCATCTCATCCTCTGGCGTCCCCTTCTCCTCCTGCCCCCAATCCCTCCCAGCATCAAAGTCTTTTTGAATGAGTCAACTCTTCGCATCAAGTGGCCAAAGTACTGGAGCTTCAGCTTTAGCATCATTCCTTCCAAAGAAATCCCAGGGCTGATCTCCTTCAGAATGAACTGGTTGGATCTCCTTGCAGTCCAAGGGACTCTCAAGAGTCTTCTCCAACACCGCACTTCAAAAGCATCAATTCTTCAGTGCTCAGCTTTCTTCACAGTCCAACTCTCACATCCATACATGACCACAGGAAAAACCATAGCCTTGACTAGAAGGACCTTAGTCGGCAAAGTAATGTCTCTGCTTATCACCATAGTAACCACAAAAAAAATATCTACAGACTACACAAAAGGAAATGAGAAATTTTTTTTTAAAGTCACCATAAAAATGTCAACTAAACAAAAAAGAAATCATTAGAGAAGATAATTAGAAAAAAAAAGTTATAAGGCATGAGGAAAATAATTAACAAAAATGACAGTAGCAAATGCTTTATATTAGCTAATGTTTTAAATGTTAATGAACTGTATTCTTCAAACAAAAGTCACAGAATAGCAGAATGAATTAAAAAATAAACCAAACAAGATCTAATTATATCCTGTGTACAAGCGACTCACTTTACATCTAAGGACACACATAGATTGAAAAAGTAAGAATGGATAAAAGGTAATTACTAACCAAAATAAAGCAGGAACAATTTTAATAATATCAGCCAAAATAGATGTAAGTCAGAAACTGCTGATAGACAATGAATAACATTTTGAAGTAATAAAAATGTCAATTTACCAAGAAGGTATAATAATTATAGATACTTTATAACAAACATCAGTGCTCAAAAATCATAAAACATTTTTATAAAACTGAAACAAACTTTTACAAGATTGAAGAACAAATAGATAGCTTTATAATAATAGTAGTAATCAGCCTGTAATACTCTACTAGAGTAAAAGATGGGAAAGAGATGACATGAACAACACTATAGACCAATTGGAGCTAAGAGACACAAACTGAACACTCTACAAAGGATAGCAAATAGTCCTTTTCTCAAGTAGCCATTGGAGAAGCCATTGGAGAAGGCAATGGCACCCCACTCTAGTACTCTTGCCTGGAAAATCCCATGGACAGAGGAGCCTGGTGGGATTGTAGTCCATGGGGTCGCTAGGAGTCGGACATGACTGAGCGACTTCACTTTCATGCACTGGAGAAGGAAATGGCAACCCACTCGTGTTCTTGCCTGGAGAATCCCAGGGACAGGGAGCCTGGTGGGCTGCCATCTATGGGGTTGCAGAGTCGGACACAACTGAAGTGACTTAGCAGCAAGTAGCCATGGATCATTTTCCAGGGCAGATCATATGTCAGGCCACAAAACAAGACTTAATATGTTTTAAAATATCAAAATTGTACATAATATAATTTCTTCTGAATACAATTTTTTAAACTAGGAGTCAAAACCAAATGAAAAATTCAAAAATTCAAAAACATGCAGAAATTAAACAAAACACTCTTAAACAACTGGTGACTCAGGTAAGAAATCAAGATGAAAATTTAAAAATATCTTGAAGGAGATAAAAATAAAGACACAACATTTCTAAATTTATTAGATGCAGTGAAAGCAAGGCAAAGAGGCAATTTTTATACATATAAACTCTTACGTTAAAGAAGAAGAAAGGTTTATAAGCAATCAAGTGATTGATTTTATATGTTATAGAGCTGCAAAAGGATGAAAAACTAACCCCAAAACTAGCAGAAAGAAATAATATTATAGCAGATATAAATGAAACTTAAAAATGAAGAGAAAATCAACAAAGCCAAGAGCAGATTCTGTGAGAAGACAACAACAAAAAGATGACAAACCATAGCTAGATTGATAAGAATAAGAGAGAGAAGTCCAAATAACTAAAATCAGAAATTAAGTGGGGGATGAGGTGGGGAGGGGAGTCATTACTACAATTTTTACATAAATGAAAAAGATTATGAGACACTATGAACAATTGTACATTAACAAATTGAATAACTTGACAGAATGGAAAAATTCCTAGAAATATAAAACCTACCAAGACTGAATCATGAATAAATAGAAAATCTGAACATATGTATGACTAGTATAGAGATTGAATTGGTGATCAAAAGCCTCTCAAAAAGGAAAAGCTCGGGACCAGATGGCTTCATACATAAATTCTACCAAACATTTAAATAAGAATTAATGCTAATCCTCCTAAAACACTTCCAAATATTCAAAAGGAAATATTTCAAACTCATTCTATGAAACCAGCATTAACATGACACCAAAGCCAAAACTAGTATATAAAAAGAATAATATAGGACAATATCCCTGATGAGTTTTGATGCAAAAATCCTTGCAAAATATGCCAGACTAAATTCAGCAGCATATTAAAATGATCTTACACTTTGACAAAGTGGAATTTATTCTTGGAATACAAATGGTTCAACAAATAAAAATGAATCTGTGTAATACATCATTTTAAGAGAATGAAGGAGGAAAAACACAAGATGATCTCAATTCATAAAGACAAACTATTTGACAAAATTCAACACACTTTCATGATAAAAATATCCAAGAAACAAGGAATAGAAGAAAACTACTTTGACATGCTGCTATTGCTGCTGCTGCTGCTATTAAGTCGCTTCAGTCGTGTCCGACTCTGTGCAACCACATAGACGGCGGCCCACCAGGCTCCCCCATCCCTGGGATTCTCCAGGCAAGAACACTGGAGTGGGTTGCCATTTCCTTCAATGTATGAGTGAAAAGTGAAAGTGAAGTCGCTCAGTCGTGTCCGACTCTTTGCGACCCCATGGACTGCAGCCTACCAGGCTCCTCCGTCCATGGGATTTTCCAGGCAAGAGTACTGGAGTGGGGTGCCATTGCCTTCTCCGACTTTGACATAATAAAAGCCAAATATGAA
This sequence comes from Capricornis sumatraensis, assembly GCF_032405125.1. Lineage (NCBI taxonomy): Eukaryota > Metazoa > Chordata > Mammalia > Artiodactyla > Bovidae > Capricornis > Capricornis sumatraensis. The sequence goes on along the minus strand of NC_091071.1, from coordinate 118,959,202 downwards.
AAACTGTCAATGAATGTCATAATCATAATAAAGGATTGAAAATGTGTTATCTAAGATTGGAAAACAAAAGGGTGCTCGCTTTTTCACTTCTGTAACACAGTATTAAAAATTCCGGCCAGAGTAATTAAGCTGGAAAAAAAAATGTTATTCAAATTAGAAAGAAAGAAATTATCTGATTGCAGATTACATGATTTCATATGTATAAAAACTCTAAAGATTTCACAACAAAAAAACTGCTAAATCTAGTAAGTGACATAGCAAATTAACAGGGTGAGAAATCAACATAAAAATCAGTTGCCTTTCTATATATTAACAATGAAAAGGAAATTAATAAAACAATTATAATATTATCAAAGGGATAAAATATTTAGGAATAAACTTAAGGAAGCAAAGACTTTGATACTATAATTGTAACATGTTGCTGAGGGAAACAAAAGAAGACATAAATAAATGGAACGACCTCATGTATTCATGGAATGAAAGACTTAAGATGCTAATATTACCCCCAAATGATCTACAGATTTAATACAATCCCTGTCAAAATGAAAACGATGTTGCTATTTTTTTAATAGAAAAATCTACCCTTAGATTAATATAGACATTAAATAGTGAAAGCAATCTTGGAAAAGAAGAGCAAATGTGGTCTTACAGTTCCTGATTTCAAAACTTATTACAAAATAGTAATTGAAATAGTACTGTGCTGGCATCAAGATAGACATCTGAATCACTGGAAGATAATAGAGCACCCTGAAATAAACCCCCACATATGTAGTCAAATGATTTTCAACATGGGTGCTAAGATCATTCAATGAAACTAAGATAGCCTTTTCAACAAATGGTGCTGGAAAACTGGATCTCCACATGCAGGAAAATGAAGTTGATTCCCTAATGGCTCAGTCATTAAAGAATCCACCTGCAATGTGGGAGACCTGGGTTCCTTCCCTGAGCTGGGAAGATCCCCTGGAGGAGAGCATGGCAACCCATTCCAGTATTCTTGCCTGGAGAATCCCTATGGACAGAGAAGCTTGATGGGATGCAGTCCATTGGATTGAAAAGAGTTGGACACGACTGAGAGACTAAGAAAAGCACGTCGCCAATTAGGTGGCTCAGTTGTAAACAATCTGCCTTTAATGCAGGAGACTTACTGCAATGCAGGGGACCCAGATTCAATCCCTGAGTCAGGAAGATCCCCAAAATGAAATGGCAACTCTCTCCAGTATTCTTGCCTGGAGAATTCCATGGACAGAGGAGCCTGGTGGGATGCAGCCCATGGGGTTGCAAAAAGTCAGACACAACTGAGCAACTAAGCCCAGCACAGCATACACCAAAAGTACCTTAAAATGGATTAAAGAGATAAATGGAAGAGCTAAAACTATAAAATGCTTAGAAGAGAACATAGGGGAAAACTTCACAACTTTGGATTTGGCAATGATTTATTTAATATGACACCAAAATCTCAGGCAACAAAAGAAAAAGATAAACAGGGTTATATCAAAATTTAAAACTTCTGCACATCAAAGGTCATAATAAGAGAAAAAAAAAAAAAACACCACTGAATGGTTATTTGAAAATCATATTTGAAAATGCATTTTTGATAATGGATTAATATTCAGAACATAGGAAGTGTTTCTAAAATTCAATAACAAAACAAAACAAAACAAAAACACTGAATAATGAATGTTGAGAAAATAATTTTAATAGACATTTTTCCAAAGATGATATATGTATATATGGGCAATAAGCACAATGGGAAGGTGTTCAACATCACTAATCACTAGGGGAATGCAAATACAAAGTAAAATGAGATACCATCTCAAATCCATCAATTTATCTCATTACCATTAATTTATCTCATCTACTTAGTGATATGTATTTGGTGTAGTACTATAACAATCTGAATAAGGTAGAAGGAATCTTAGCCTTAGCTACTAGATTTTCAAGTAACATTAATTCTGATTTCTTTTTATTTTGATTATAGGAGCTGTGTCATGTTGTAATGTTATTTGCAGTCATCATTCTTTCTCCTTGTAATAAAATAACTGAATGATTGGAAAAAATGACTACCATTAAAAACAGTGGAAAAAATATAGGTTAACAATAACCTCAGCTATGCAGATGACATCACCCTTATGGCAGAAAGTGAAGAAAAACTAAAGAGCCCCTTGATGAAAGTGAAAGAGGAGAGTGAAAAAGTTGGCCTAAAGCTCAACATTCAGAAAACGAAGATCATGGTATCTGGTCCCATCACTTCATGGCAAATAGAAGGAGAAATTGTGGAAACAGTGGCTGACTTTATTTTGGGGGGCTCCAAAATAGCTGCAGATGGTGACTGCAGCCATGAAATTAAAAGATGCTTACTCCTTGGAAGGAAAGTTATGACCAACCTAGATAGCATATTCAAGAGCAGAGACATAATTTTGTCAACAAAAGTCCATCTAGTCAAGGCTATGATTTTTCCAGTGGTCATGTATGGATGAGAGAGTTGGGCTATAAAGAAAGCTGAGCACCGAAGAATTGATGCTTTTGAACTGTGGTGTTGGAGAAGACTCTTGAGAGTCCCTTGGACTGCAAGCAGATCCAACCAGTCCAACCTAAAGGAGATCAGTCCTGGGTGCTCATTGGTAGGACTGATGTTGAAGCTGAAACTCCAATACTTTGGCCACCTGATGCAAAGAGCTGATTTATTTGAAAAGACCCTGATGCTGGGAAAAGATGAGGGCAGGAGGAGAAGGGGACGACAGAGGATGAGATGGTTTGATGTCATCACTGTCTCAATGGACATAAGTTTGGGTTAACTCTGGGAGTTGATGATGGACAGGGAGGCCTGGAGTGCTGAAGCTCATGGGGTCTCAAAGAGTCAGACATGACTGAGTGACTGAACTGAACTGAACTGAACTGAACAAGGGATGAGCAAAAGTGGAATCCTGTACACTGTCAGTGAAGGTGTAAAATGGCACAGCCACTGTGAAAATCAGAACAATATTTCCTGAGTAAATTAAAAATAGAATTATGTAATTTAGCAATTATACTTCTAACCTTATTCCCAAAAGAATTAAAAGCAGGGTTTCAGATATATCTGCACTCCCATATACACGGTAATATTATTTACAATAGCCAAAAGATAGAAGCAACTCAAATCCCAATGTATGGATAAGCAAAATGTGGCATATACTTACAATGGAATATTACTCAGCCTTAATAAGGAAGGAAATTCTGATACATGGTACAAAATTAATAACTTGTGGTGATACTATGTTAAGTGAAACAACCCCATCACAAAAACACAAATATTATATAATTCCATACACTTATATGAAGAGTGTACTCTGCACTCTGCATATAAGTTAAATAAGCAGGGTGACAGTATACAGCCTTGACGTACTCCTTTTCCTATTTGGAACCAGTCTTTTGTTCCAGGTCCAGTTCTAACTGTTGCTTCCTGACCTGCATATAGGTTTCTCAAGAGGCAGGTCAGATTGTCTGGTATCCCCATCTCTTTCAGAATTTTCCACAGTTTATTGTGATCCACACAAACGCTTTGGCATAGTCAATAAAGCAGAAATAGATGTTTTTTTGGAATTCTCTTGCTTTTTCAATGATCCAGCAGATGTTGGCAATTTGATCTCTGGTTCCTCTGCTTTTCTAAAACCAGCTTGAACATCTGGAAATTCACGGTTCACGTATTCTTGAAGCCTGGCTTGGAGAATTTTGAGCATTACTTTACTAGCATGGAGAAGACAATGGCAACCCATTCCAGTATTCTTGCCTGGAGAATTCCATGGACGGAGAAGCCTGGTAGGCTACAGTCCACGGGGTCGCAAAGAGTCAGACACGACTGAGTGACTTCACTTACTAGCATGTGAGATGAGTGCAATTGTCTGGTAGTTTGAGCATTCTTTGGGATTGGAATGAAAACTGGCCTTTTCCAGTCCTGTGGTCACTAATGAGTTTTCCAAATTTGCTGACATATTGAGTGCAACACTTTCACAGCATCATCTTTCAGGATTTGAAATAGCTCAACTGAAATTCCATCTCCTCCACTAGCTTTGTTCGTAGTGATGCTTTCTAAGGCCCACTTGACTTCACATTCCAAGATGTCTGGCTCTAGGTGAGTGATCACACCATCGTGATTATCTCGGTTGTGAAGATATTTTTTGTACAGTTCTTCTGTGTAATATTGCCACCTCTTCTTAATATCTTCTGCTTCTGTTAGGTCCATACCATTTCTGTCCTTTATTGAGGCCATCTTTGCATGAAATGTTCCCTTGGTATGTCTAATTTTCTTGAAGAGATCTCTAGTCTTTCCCATTCTTTTCTTTTCCTCTATTTCTTTGCATTGATTGATGAGGAAGGTTTTCTTATCTCTCTTTGCTATACTTTGGAACTCTGCATTCAGATGCTTATATCTTTCCTTTTCTCCTTTGTTTTTCACCTCTCTTCTTTTCACAGCTATTTGTAAGGCCTCCCCAGACAGCCATTTTTCTTTTTTGCATTTCTTTTCCATGGGGATGGTCTTGATCACTGTCTCCTGTACAATGTCACAAACCTCCATCCATAGTTCATCAGGCACTCTGTCTATTAGATCTAGTCCCTTAAATCTATTTCTCACTTCCACTGTATAATTATAAGGGATTTGCTTTAGCTCATACCTGAATTGTCTAGTGGTTTTCCCTGCTTTCTTCAATTTAAGTCTGAATTTGGCAATAAGGAGTTCATGATCTGAGCCACAGTCAGCTCCCGGTCTTGTTTTTGCTGACTGTATAGAGTTTCTCCATCTTTGGCTGCAAAGAACATAATCAGTCTGATTTCTGTATTGCCCATCTAGTGATGTCCATGTGTAAAGTCTTCTCTTGTGTTGTTGGAGGAGGGTGTTTGCTATGACCTGTGCATTCTCTTGGCAAAACTCTATTAGCTTTTGCCCTGCTTCATTCCATATTCCAAGGCCAAATTCGCCTGTTACTCCACGTGTTTCTTGACTTCCTACTTTTGCATTCCCGTCCCCTATAATGAAAAGGACATCTTTTCGGGGTGTTAGTTCTAAAAGGTCTTGTAGGTCTTCATAAAACCATTCAACTTCGACTTCTTCCATGTGTTTGGTTGGGGCATAGACTTGGATTACTGTGATATTGAATGGTTTGCCTTGGAAATGAACAGAGATTATTCTGTCGTTTTTGAGATTGCATCAAAGTACTGCATTTCAAACTCTTATTGACCATGATGGCAACTCCATTTCTTCTGAGGGATTTCTGCCTGCAGTAGTGGATATAACGGTCATCTGAGTTAAATTCACCCATTCCAGGCCATCTTAGTTCACTGATTCCTAGAATGTCGACATTCACTCTTGCCATCTCCTGTTTGACTACTTCCAATTTGCCTTGATTCATGGACCTAACATTCCAGGTTCCTATGCAATATTGCTCTTTATAGGATCGGACTTTGCTTCTATCACCAGTCACATCCACAATTGGGTGTTGGTTTTGATTTGGCTCCATCCCTTCATTCTTTCTGGAGGTATTTCCAGTAGCATATTGAGCACCTACTGACCTGGGGAGTTCCTCTTTCAGTATCCTACCATTTTGCCTTTTCATACATCATGAGAAACGATGGGCTGGAAGAAGCACAAGCTGGAATCAAGATTGCCAGGAGAAATATCAATAACCTCAGATATGCAGATGACACCACCCTTATGGCAGAAAGTGAAGAGGAACTAAAAAGCCTCTTGATGAAAGTGAAAGTGGAGAGTGAAAAAGTTGGCTTAAAGCTCAACATTCAGAAAATGAAGATCATGGCATCTGGTCAGATCACTTCATGGGAAATAGATGGGGTAACAGTGGAAACAGTGTCAGACTTTATTTTTTGGGGTTCCAAAATCACTGCAGATGGTGACTGCAGCCATGAAATTAATAGCACTTACTCCTTGGAAGGAAAGTTATGACCTACCTAGATAGCTTATTCAAAAGCAGAGACATTACTTTGCCAACAAATTTCCATCTAGTCAAGGCTGTGGTTTTTCTTGTGGTCTTGTATGGACGTGAGAGTTTGAAGAAAGCTGAGCGCCAAAGAATTGATGCTTTTGAAATGTGGTGTTGGAGAAGACTCTTGAGATTCCCTTGGACTGCAAGGAGATCCAACCAGTTCATTCTAAAGGAAATCAGCCCTGGGTGTTCTTTGGAAGGAATGATGCTAAAGCTGAAACTCCAGTACTTTGGCCACCTCATGCAAAGAGGTGACTCATTGGAAAAGACTTTGATGGTGGGAGGGATTGGGGGCAGGAAGAAAAGGGGATGACCGAGGATGAGATGGCTGGATGGCATCACTGACTGGATGGACGTGAGTCTGAGTGAACTCCGGGAGATGGTGATGGACAGGGAGGCCTGGCGTGCTGCAGTTCATGGAGTTGCAAAAAGTTGGAGACAATTGAGTGACTGAGCTGATATGAAGATTGTAGTATTCCTCAAATACTATATAATTCTATACACTTTTAGGAAGAGTGTAGTACAGTAACATTTATACAAAAAGTAAATATAACTTTTGTTGTCAGGATCTAGGGAATCAACAAATTGGGAGTTTCATCTTCAAATGATGAAAAACTCGAGGTGGATGGCAGTGATAGTTAGAGAAAAACATGAATGTGCAAATTACCACAGAAACTACCACTAAAAGTGGTTAAAATATGTATATTTAACAACACACACTAAAAAAAAGATTAAAAAGTCTTTTATTTTGGCTGAAAGTGTGGATAATGGATTGGGAAAAGACAAAAGCAAAAATGTTGATTATTAGTACAAGCCTTGTGTGATGGTCATAGAGATATATCACCTCAATGATAAAACATTGCATTGAGGGTAGGGGTGGAAGTAATTTTTGAATGGCTTGAAAGTAGCACCTTAAAGCTCTCTAAACTGGTAGTCCCAACAAACAGCATTTCATTTTTTCAGTTTAGTTTCTGTAGAAACCTGACAGATCCCATAGAAACACATTAAGCTATCACTACAAACTAAACTACAAACTCAAGCAAGTAGTAGCCCCAGTTACAGCCACAATGCCAAATGTTCATCTTTGCAAGAGCATATTAGCATGGCTTCAGGTAAATATATATGGCCATTAATTGGGTCAATATGCTTCTTTTTGTTGTTTATTGGTGATAAATGGAATATTGTCTGCCATATCAGCATAACAAAGTATGTCACAGCATAACAAAGATTGCCAAGAGGAAGCACTGAGGAAGTTTAGGATATGAAATCACAGGATACTGGCCCCAGATATCAGAGGTACAATTTTTCAAAGGAAAAATTGAGCCCAGATTCTTTCATTTTCTCATACAAAGAAAAGCACTAAATTCCTTAACTTGAGATTTCTAGTTTTCTTGAATTAGCAGTAATCCTAATATCTGCCCTTGGTTGCAAAACTTCTATGTATCCTAGCTCCCCCCTTGCCTCCTTGAAGCATTTCTCTCAGGGTTACTTGAGATGCTGTCATCTGTACTTGAAGTCCTAAAATTTTCTGCTGAATTGAACATAAGTCTCAACCTTTAGGCTGTGAATAATTTTTTAGTCAACATCAGAAAAGAAGTTCAGACACAATTTATACAGGCAAGGAATGAACATTGGTAAAGTTTCAAGCTTTGTAACAGGACTGTATTCACTATATTCACTATTCTAATTTTCGTTGTAATGTACTCCAAAGAGTTCTAGATCATCTATACATCCCATTCAACATCACAAGACCCCCCAACATTAATGACATCATGTGAATTATCAAGACTGAGGAAGAAACAGTTAGCATATCAGAAACCTTAGCATAATGTTTGTTTCTGAGTATGCAGGAGAAAAATCCCACAAAGATTTAAGGGTCTTTCATATTGGTAAAGTTTTTAGGGGTTCAGAAGCTGGAGATATGCTGGGACATCTTATCCAACATGAAAGACTAGTTACGGCATCTCCCCCCACTGCCATGGAGAAGGAATAATAATACCTGTCTCAGTTTGCTCAGGCTGCCTGAACAAAAAAACATAGACTTGAATGGCTTAAACGACAGAAATTTATTTTTCACAAATCTGGAGGCTAGAAATCTGAGATTAAGGCATCAGTGTGGTCAGTTTCTGGTGAGGGTTCTCCACCTGGGTTGTATGTGACCACTTTTTTGCTGTATGCTCACAAGATCTCTTTCTGTGTCTGCAAGAAGAAAGAGAGGGAGGTTGGGGGGAGGTGGGGGAAGGGGAGGGAAAGAAGAGAGGTAGCCAGAGGAGAAGAAGGAGGAAGAGGGAGGCAAAAGCATCTCTTTTCTTACAATGGTCTCATGATGGTCCCACCCTCATGACTTCATCTAACCCTGATCAACTTCCAAAGGTTCCAATCTCCAAATACCACCATGATGGTGGTTAGAGTTTCAACAAACTGAGTTATGGGGTTGGGGGGGTGGAGAGAGATGCGTGGGGAGGTAACCACAAGTACTTTTATTTCATAAACATATCTAATGAGCCTCTCAAGGATCTGGAGGATGTATTTTTCACACCTTAGAACATTACTCTCAGCTAGAACCAGGTCACACAAAAGGCTCCCAGATTTGATATTGGCCCAGAATGGGAAAGAGCCCCACAGCGGTGTGCAGTGGGTACAAGAGATCCTGCCACTTGGTCCTTAAAATGTGGCTGATTATGAAAGATGCTGTACAGACTTTCTGTCACACACCCATTGAAGAATCACGATTCAAGCCTCTGGTCTACTGGAAAAAGACCATATCACAGTCAGTGGAAAATTACGTACTTTTTGAAAAATACTTCTTTTGTGCTATTGGAACTTGGTGGACACTGAGAATCTAGCCATGGGACACCAAGTGATCATGAATCTGGAACCATCATGATCTGGGTTTTGTATAGACTGAGTACTAAATGGATGAGGTGCAGCTCATGATGCATGATGAATATAATATATCAGTACCTAAGCATGAGCGAGATGAGAGGGCACAAGGAAGCATCTCCACATGCCAGTCACCATGGTTGCCCCAGCACAACTGGCCTTATGAGAGAGTCCTTATAACCAAAGAACAGAGAAGGGGATAAAACAGCTTGATTTATGGATTGTTTGATCAAGTATGTGAGTGCCAGATAAAAATAGAGTGCAATTGTATTATGGTTTCACTCAAGGATGACCTCAACATAAAGTTAAAAGAAAGTCCTCTCAATGGACAGAGCCTCAAGCAATATAACTGGTCATACATCCCGTGTGAAAAGAGAATTGCCTGGAATGATTCTATATGTGAATTCGTGAACAGTGGCCAATGGACTGACTTGTCATCTGGCCAACGACCTGAAAAGAGGGAAGTTGGAAACCTGTAGACAAGAGTTCTAAGATGGAGACACAAGAAAGTGAGCACAAATTTTGAAGATTTTTGTATCACATGTTAATGCCCAACAAGGAGCATCATATGGAAAAGGCACTAAACCACTAAGTGATAAAATTTCTTAGCTGGTTGACATCAGCCAGCCTCTGACATTGGGCACCTATCCAGTGCTGTCATGATGGCATCAGGATTAAGTCAGTGGGTTTGGCAGAGATGGGGATTATCCGTGAGTCCTTCTGCTTGGACTCCTTCTAAGCATGGCTACTCTACCATCCTTCAATTTTGTTCTTAAGTAAAATTTCTTTTTATAATGATTGACACTGGAAATATTCATTTCCTACTCATTAATTCCATCCTCACCCAGAGCAAAGTGACCTAGCCCTGTGAGCCATTATCAAATAGACTGATATCTAAGTCCACATTGTGTTCTTCTAAATAAGGAATCTTAACAAGTGGATAAAGAAAATGTCATGGGGATTCAGGAAATGAGAGTCCTTGTTTCCTAGGGAAAGCATAACTAAGGAGTTATCAATTTAATTGGCAGTTTAAGGACTTGCAGGTGCATTTTTTAAATTGGTATTTGGATTTTATTGTTTAAAATCTATGCCCTGGCTCTGAGTAAGAACATGACCAATGAATATGTATTAAAGCACTTCTGAGATCATAATTATTACTGTTTTCAAAACATCCAGATTTTGTCAAAGTCTCTTCGAACACTTTCACTTTGGGAAAAAGTAACCAATTTCTTGACAAGAACAAATTGCCAAAGATATGCAGTGAGACCTTCTGATTTCCCAAAATGGGAGAGATTTGTGACTCAGCACCTACTTTCCATTCTTTTTTCCAACTTAAACTGATAATTCCCTCCACTATTTAAAATCGTGTCCAGTAGCCAAAGTTCAGGTTTTCCTTTTCCCTTTTAAAAAAACTTCAGTGTTCAAATGATTGCCATCTGAATGATCGTGGAATATTTTAATATTATGAAACTAAGAGTAGAGAAGTTGATTATTTTTGAGACTGTCCATTCAAACGTATTAAGAATTCATTTGAATCAGATCATTCAGTAACACGACCAGTATTCTTAGAGTCTTCATATGGTAATATTTCTCCTGTTCTCTGTGGAAATTTTCATTTCTTGACATGCTGTCAAAAGAAGAAGTTTTTTTTTCTCAGATATGCACCAGGAGTGACTACACTTTGGAAGAGTAACTTCTGATTCAATAAATTATTTTCCCTCCACAGTCAAAGCCAGGACATGAAGTAAGTTGTGGTTATGAAGTTTATTAGTTCAAATGGAATTCTCAAAGGAAAGGGAAATCAGTCTTAATATAAGCTTCCTAAAGTTAGTAAATGAAAGACCCATAATTATTTTTCTTATTTCCACCTGCCAACTGGACATCACTGAATGACCCACAAGTGTTCATTTGAAGCTCTGATAATTCAGTCATTATGACACGTCTCCACTCCCTGCCTTCTCATCTACAAATAGCCATCATAGTGTGCCATACTGTATTACTTCCATTTTTAAATTCTCCCCTTTTTCCATCCACACTGCATCTACCTTATTGATCTCTGTTTATCTTTAGTAGCTTAATTTAACTTTCTGTCCCTGGTCTCTCTTTCTTTGAGAATTTCCTCTGTCCAGCTAACTGGATTCTTTTTTCAAAACAGTAAATTTTTGTATTATTTTCAGTCTGGAAATGCCTAGATAGCTTCCTATGACCCATAAAAAGAGGGATAGTTTAAAGGGCTCAGGCTTATCCTGACTTTCAGCCTTTATGCTAACAGTTCTAGAAGACCATCTCTGCATCAGTAGGACAAGATAATTTTAGTGAATCATATGTCTGCTCTTCCATGAAGCAGTGTGCAGTTCCCTTCCATCTTCCCACAAACCTCATCTTTCCTAGAACACTCTAAAATGTGAGATCTTCCCCAGTTCTCACAAATAGAGTTTTCTTCTGTGCTATAGTAGCAATTTGCATTTATCACTCGAGGACTTTTCACTGAGACAGGATGAAACTTCCACGTGTGAACTGACAGTAATACTTAAAGAATGTGTAAACAGATTAATAAAAGGATGATTATCATGGACCTCCCCTCTCTGTTCCCCTCCAACAAATCTTATGCTGAAACAAGATAGATGGACAATTAACATTCCAGAGTACCTGTGCCAGAGTTTATATATAAAAAATGTATATATATATATATATATATATATGGATTTTTATATACTCATATATACTTATATATATGTATGTATGTATGCACGCATACCTGCATGCTCAGTTGCTTCAGTTCTCTCCTACTCTGAGATCCTTTGGAATGTAGCCCACCAGGGTCTTCTGTCCATGGGATTCTCCAGGCAAGAATACTGGAGTGGGTTGATGTGCCCTACTCCAGGGGATCTTCTTGATGCAGGGACCAAACCTGCATCTCCTACATTGCCGGCAGATTATTCACCTCTGAACCACCTAGAAATCCCATAGGTATGTATGAAAGTGAAAGTGAAGTCACTCAGTCGTGTCCGACTCTTTGCGACCCCGTGGACTGTAGTCTACCAGGCTCCTCTGTCCATGGGATTTTTCAGGCAATAGTCCCAGAGTGGGTTTCCATTTTCCTTTTCCAGGGGATCTTCTCAACCCAGGGCCCAAACCGGGGTCTCACACATTGTAGACAGACGCTTTACCGTCTGAGCCAGCAGGGAACCCAGTGTCCTTATATTCTTTATATATATATGTATTTATATTTTTATTTTACATTCTTTCCTGGTTCACTTTCTATTTTAATAGATTTAAACTTTTGTTCTTCATGTTGTGTACCAATTTCCATTGTTGTTGTTCAGTCCCTAAGTCGTGTCCAAGTCTTTGAGACCTCATGGACTGCAGCTCCAGCACGCTGGCCCTCCATGTCTTCTGCTATCTCCCTGACTTTGCTCAAACCCATGTGCATTGAGTCAGTGATGCTATCTAACCATCTCATCCTCTGTTGCTCCCTTCTCCTCTTGCACTCAATCTTCTAAAATATATACTCACTAAATTTCTAAACATTATTATATGTATTCTAAATTTATTTTCCTGATTGATTAAATATCCTGTAACTTTGCTTATGGTTTTTGTTGCCATTTTTCTGCTTAAATATAGCTGATACTTAAATATAGCTGATTTTTTTTTTAGCTGATATTTTAAATGAAGTGAAATTATACTATTTTTTTAACTTTGATTAGAAATTTCTTTGCTTCCTTTGTTCTTCAGGAATATATTTCTTATACTAATGCCATAAATATATGTATTTTTAACCCTTCCAATATTTTTGAATCTATCTTTCTTATATTTTGCTTTTAAATACATCTTTAATTTTCTCCTTATAGTATATATTGAGTAAATATTTTCATTTAAAATTATAATATCACATCTGTTACACATTATATATGTATGGGGGAAATGTCCTTAATTCCTTGAATCCTCATTAAAACACATTTACTTCATATATATTTTTAAATAAACATTTTCTTGATATATGTGTTCCAAAAGGTATATAATGTTAAGTGTAGAGTTTGATTTTTTACCACCACTCCAATAAAGAAATAGAAGAGTATAGAAACACAGAGGTCTTCATTTAAAATTCTCAAAGTGATTATACCCAAAAGTAAACACTTCTTAACAACACTAAATATACCTATAATCACAGTTCATTATATAAGCCAAACATGATTATTAGAAAGATTCTCAGATTGTGAAAAATAAAATAAAATGTTTAGCTATATGATGCTTTAACTACATATATTGAAGATAATAAATAGCATGAAAAGTTATTAAAAAGAAAAATCAGGTATATTCTAATCAAAATGAAACTGATTTAATAATGTGTATATAGGAAATAGAAATGATAAAAACATAAATTATTGAACCACTAATTAGCTATATTTAATACAAAATTTCTATGAATGGGTCATGCAGTATTATTCATTCATATATGCCTTCTTTTGTTCATGCTTTTTGATAGAGTGATGCATGAGTATTTTTATTGTATTCAGTTCAGTTCGGTTCAGTTCAGTCGCTCAGTCGTGTCATACTTTTTGCAATCCTATGAACTGCAGAACGGCAGGCCTCCCTGTCCATCACCAACTACCAGACTCCACCCAAACCCACGTCCATTGTGTCGGTGAGGCCATCCAACCATCTAATCCTCTGTCGTCCCCTTCTCCTCCTGCCCTCAATCTTTCCCAGCATCAGGGTCTTTTCAAATGAGTCAGCCATCTCTTCTCATGAGACGGCCAAAGTATTGGAGTGTCAGCTTCAACATCAGTCTTTCCAATGAACACCTGGGACTGACCTTCTTTAGGATGGACTGGGTTGGATCTGCTTGCAGTCCAAGCAACTCTCAAGAGTCTTCTCCAACACCACAGTTCAAAAGCATCAATTCTTCAGTGCTCAGCTTTCTTTATAGTCCAAATCTCACATTCCTGCATGACTAGTGGAGAAACCAGAGCCTTGACTAGATGGACCTTTGTTGGCAAATTAATGTCTCTGCTTTTTAATATGCTGTCTAAGTTGCTAGTAACTTTCCTTCCAAGGAGCACATGTCTTAATTTCATGGCTGCAGTCACCATCTGCAGTAATTTTGAAACCCAGAAAAATAAAGCCATCCACTGTTCCCATTGTTTCCCCATCTATTTGCCATGAAGTGATGGGACCAGATACCGTGATGTTAGTTTTCTAAATATTCAGCTTTAAGCCAACTTTTTCACTCTCCTCCTTCACTTTCATCTAGAGGCTCTTTAGTTCTTCTACACTTTCTGCCATACAGGTGGTGTCATCTGCAGATCTGAGGTTATTGATATTTCTCCTGGCAGTTTAATTTCAGCTTGTGCTTCCTCCAGCCCAGCATTTCACATGATGTACTCTGCATATAAGTTAAATAAGCAGGATGACAATATACAGCCTTGATGTACTCCTTTTCCTGTTTGGAACCAGTCTGTTGTTCCATGTCCAGTTCTAACTGTTGCTTCCTGACTTGCATATAGGTTTCTCAAGGGCAGGTCAGGTGGTCTGGTATTCCCATCTCTTTCAGAATTTTCAAAGGTTTATTGTGATCCACAGTCAAAGGCTTTGGCATAATAAAGGAGAAGTAGATGGTTTTTTGTTTGTTTGTTTGTTTTTTTAACTCTCTTGCTTTTTCCATGATCCAGCAGATGTTAGCAATTTGATCTATGGTTCCTCTGCCTTTTCTAAAATCAGCTTGAACATCTGGAAGTTCACGGTTCATGTATTGCTGAAGCCTGGCTTGGAGAATTTTGAGCATTACTTTACTAGCGTGTGAGATGAATGCAACTGTGTGGTAGTTTGAGCATTCTTTGACATTGCCTTTCTTTGGGATTGGAATGAAAACTGATCTTTTCCAGTCCTGTGTCCACTGCTGAGTTTTCCAAATTTGTGAGTTCAGCACTTTGGCAGCATCATCTCTTAGGATTTAAAATAGCTCAACTGGAATTCCATCGGCTCCACTAGCTTTGTTCGTAGTGATGCTTCCTAAGGCCCACCTGACTTCACATTCCAGGTTGTCCAGCTCTAGGTGAGTGTGAGTGGCCACACCTTTGTGATTATTTGGATTTTAAAGATCTTTTTGTACACTTCTTTGTATTCTAGCCACCTCTTCTTAATATCTTCCTCTTCTGTTAGGTCCGTACAATTTCTGTCATTTTTTGAGCCCATCTTTGCATGAAATGTTCCCTTGATATCTCTAATTTTCTTGAGGAGATCTCTAGTCTTTCCCATTCTGTTGTTTTCCTCTATTTCTTTGCATTGATCGATCAGGAAGGCTGTCTTATCTCTCCTTGCTATTCTTTGGAACTCTGCATTCAGCTGCTTATATCTTTCCTTTTCTCCTTTGCCTTTCACCTCTCTTCTTTTCACAGCTATTTGTAAGGCCTCCCCAGACAGCCATTTTGCTTTTTTGCATTTCTTTTTCTTGGGGATGGTCTTAATCCCTGTGTCCTGTAAAATCTCATGAACCTCCAACCATAGTTCATCAGGCACTCTGTCTATTAGATCTAGTCCCTTAAATCTATTTCTCACTTCCACTCTATAGTCATAAAAATTTGATTTAGGTCATACCTGAATGATCTAGTGGTTTCCCCCACTTTCTTCAATTTAAGTCTGAATTACAGTATAGTATTGCATGAAATTAAAAGACGCTTACTCCTTGGAAGGAAAGTTATGACCAACCTAGATAGCATATTCAAAAGCAGAGACATTACTTTGCCAACAAAGGTCCGTCTAGTCAAGGCTATGGTTTTTCCAGTGGTCATGTATGGATGCTAGAGCTGGACTGTGAAGAAAGCTGAGCACTGAAGAATTGATGCTTTTGAACTGTGGTGTTGGAAAAGACTCTTGAGAGTCCCTTGGACTGCAAGGAGATCCAACCAGTCCATCCTAAAGGATATCAGTCCTGGGTGTTCATTGGTAGGACTGATATCGTAGCTGAGACTCCAATACTTTGGCCACCTGATGTGAAGAGCTGACTCATTTGAAAAGATCCTGATGCTGGGAAAGACTGAAGGCAGGAGGAGAGGGAGCAACAGGATGAGATGGTTGGATGGCATCACCGACTTAATGGACATGGGTTTGGGTGGAGTCTGGTAGTTGGTGAGGGACAGGGAGGCCTGGCATGTTGCAGTTCATGGGGTTGCAAAGAGTAGGACATGACTGAGCAACTGAACTGAACTGATTGAATGAATATATGAAAATGTATTTATCTAGCCTAATGTTGATGAGGATTTGGGTTGTTGCCACTTTGGACTGAAACAGTGCAGCTTTGGGCACTTTATATGTAGATATATTTTCATGTATCAACTTATGCAAGTTGTTCTTTGGGGTGCATGTTTTTGGGTAAAACACATTTCCAAGGGACTGCACCAATGTACACTTCCAGGTTCCCTGATGGCTCAAATGGTCAAGAACCTTCCTGCAATGCAGGAGACCCCAGTTTTTTTTCCTAGGCCTAAAATTCTCCTGGAGAAGGGATAAGCTACTCATTCCAGTATTCTTGTGCTTTTCTGGTGGCTCAGACAGTAATGAATCCACCTTCAATGTGGTAGATCTCAATTCAATCCTGGGTTGAGAAGATCCCCTGGAGGAGCGCATGGCAACCCACTCCAATATTTTTGCCTGGAGAATCACCATGGACAGATAAGCCTGGTTGACTACAGTCCATAGTGTCACAAAGGGTCAGAAACGACTGAGTGACTAAGCACTGCACAGCACAGCACCCTAATGTTGATAAGCATTTGGGTTGTTGCCACTTTGGACTGAAACAGTGCAAATTTGGATGTTTTGTATGTATATATCTTTTCATGAATATATGCATGTTGTTCTTTGGGGTATATGCTTTTGGGTAAAAACAGATTTCCAAGGGACTGTACCAATTTAAACTTTCAGCTTCCCTGATGGCTCAGATGGTGAAGAATCTCCCTGCAGTGCAAGAGATCCAAGTTCTATCCCTGGGTTGGGAAGATCCCCTGGAGAAGGGAATGGCTACCCACTCCAGTATTCTTTCCTGGAGAATTCCATGAACAGGGGAGTCTGGCAGGCTACAGTCCATCAGGTCAGAAAGAGTTGGCCACAACTGAGCATCTAACATCTCACTTTAGTTGTGTATGAGAATTTTAGTATTAAAGAATTATTATTGTTGCATTTTTGTTTTCAATTCTAGTCATTCTGATAAGTAGTACTATGATTTTCATTTTTGTAATAATCATGTAAAGCATATTTTCATATTTATTGGCTATTATTTAGAAGTCTATCATTCTGATAGACTTTTAATGAAGTACATTTTAAATTTCTTCCTCAGTTTGAAAACTTTGTTTTCTACCTTTTTCTTAGTAATTGTTAAAAATTCAGAAGTCTCTCTATAGTGTTTTCATTCTGACATCCATATTAATATGTTGAACTGTAAGTCTTAATTTTAGTGTAATCCAATCTACCAAATATTTTTCTTTTCTTTTTTTTTTTTTTGGCTGATTCATGAAGTATTTATTTCCAGAGTTATTTCCTTTTTATTTTCAATTATTTTCTTTATTAGGACTTTTTATGGCCTGTTTAAGAAAATTTTGCCTACCTCAAGATTATAAAATTATTGCCATATAATCTTCTATAAACTTTATTGATCTTCCCTAGTGGCTCAAATGATAAAAAATCTGCCTGTAAAGTGGGAGACTCGGGTTCAGTTCCTGGGTCTGGAAGATCCCTTGGAGAAGGGAATGGTTACCCACTCCAATATTCTTGCCTGGAGAATTCCACGGACAGAGGAGCTTGGCAGGTTACAGTCCATGGGGTCACAAAGAGTCCGACACAACTGAGTGACTCACACTTCACTTTCATAAGCTTTATTGTTTTACTATTCACAGTCAACCTATAATCTACCCACTTTGATTTCTATGTATGATGGGGAATAGAGACTAGGATTCATTTTTTTCTATTTAGATATTTGATACAGCATATTTATTAAATCTATCATTTTTCTCTTCTATGTTCTATTTGTGTCTTTGTACATTACTAGCACACTGTCTTCGTTACTATAGTATTATAATAGATTTTGATGCTTACAAGTGTAAATTAACTAACTCTTTCTTTTTGAAGATTAATTTGGCTAACCTAGGGCTTTTGCATTTCCATATTCATTTCTAAATAAATGTAAAATATTTCACCAAAAGAAATAAAAAGTAGTTTAGATTTTAGTTAAGATCATAATGAATCAGCAGGTTGATGTAAGAAGCACTGATAAATTTATTTCACTGACTCTTTCATCGCTTAATGAGGAATATCATTCCTTTTATTTAGATCCTCTATATTTTACTTGAACAATATTTTGCAGTTCTCTGTGTCAGTCCCTTGAAAATATTTTCTAAATTCATTTCTAGATTTATTTTGCAGTATTATAAATTATATCCCTTTTTCAAAATTTTATCTTCTAATTATTTGTGGCAATACACATATTAAAATTATTTGTCTTTTTTGACCATGATCCAAAAATCTTACTAAATTAACTCAATAATTCTAAAAATTTTCCTGTAGAGTCTTTTGGATTTTCTAAGTTAAACCATGAATGGGTGATAAATTATATCAAATAAACTTTCTGTAACTATTGAGGTGATCAAACAAATGTTTTCATTTATTTTGCTAATACGATGAATTACATTGCTTGATTTTCAAATGTTGAAGAAACTTTTATTACTGGAATAAAAACTGTATTTATGATTCATTACCCTATTATCCTATTAATATGCCTCTGAATTTAAACTGCTAATACCATGTGCAGAAATGTTTGCAAATAGACTCGTAGAAGAATTGGTTATTAATTACTCTTTCCTATAATATTTTGAGATTTCAAGATTAGTCTGGCCTCACAAGAGGAACTGAATAACTTTCTCCCATTAATTCTGAATCCAATTTCTTTAACAGGTATAGGACTACTCAAAATTTCTATTTTTCTTTGGATGTATTTTATTAAATTCTATTTTTCTAGAATTGTTTCTGTATCTTTTTTTTCAAATTGATTCACATAGAGTTGTTTGTGATATCATTTTACTAAGTTTTCATGTATGTGAGTTCTGATATGGGTGATGTGCATTATACATATTTTTTTTCTAGATTAGTCTTGCTTGGTGATGAATAGTAAGCTTTCATAAAGTAGTAAGTCTTTATATTTCTTAAACATCTTTACTCAGATACTCATCATTAGTGTAATATTAAAACTAGTGTAAGCATTCTAAGTTGAATACCTTAAACATAATGGTTTATCAACCTTGTCTATTTTCCATGATGAAAAGTCTGTTGTCAATTTAACAACTATTACTCTGTAAAAATTTGCCTTCTCCCTCTGGTAGACATTGAAAATAATTTTCTATTTATTCTTTGTAATAGTGAAGATTCACCTTTTCCTTTTTAAAGGCAAGTCTATGTATTTTATTTAAAATAAAATACATTTTATCTATCCTTCATTTTTGTTTGGAAGAGATAAGAAAGGTTTTATTTATTTTCCCTCAGTCATGGGGACCTAGAAGAGGTTTATAGATGTTTAAATAAGAAATGGAATAGCTGTGGTAAGACTTCTTATGATATGACACAGAATTAAAACATATATTATTAATTTTAATAAATTTGTGCTTTCTTAGGACTGGTAATTACCTCATTTGCATTGTTTCAAATGTCTTAGTATATCTATTCTGTCCTAATCTTATTTTTCCTCTTTACCACTTTTTCTAAAGGCTCTGAATACCTCAATTTACAGCTAAAATATGTGTTAAACTTCTGTCTAACCATTTTAGTACATTTCTTTAAATTATGTAGACAGAAGCAGAGTCCTTAGCTTATTTTATTTCACAAATGAATCTTAAGAAAGAAGTTGATGTTATCTTATTATCTTTTAAGGAGAAAATGGTGAAGATGGAGGGAAAAAAATGGTGGTATTTGTCTGAATTTTCTGTAAAATATAGATAATGCCTATATCTTTGTACCAAAATGATATGATTATTTTGATAATTGAATGAAGTAAGCAAGTAGAAATAATTTTATGTATTTTGCAGAATTTCTATGTATGTGTGTATGAGTTTTTCTTTTCTTGAGAAAAATGCAAATTTTCTTTTTAAAAATAAATGATATGGCAGTAAAATAATTTTGTTTCAGAATTATGTGTTTTGTATCATTCTCTTTTTAAGAGTGACTAGATATATAGCATCAATACATATTGATAGCTTCTGAGGCTAGTTCAAAGATATCAAAAATGACAGAAACTGCTTACTATAGAAAAATGTAAGCACATTGGAAAAGGAGAAGATGCTGATCATCTTCAAATGATCCAATCCTCAAATCCAGCTGCTTCCTCAGGTCTTGAGATGATCTCACTCAGCTGGACTCTGAACTTTGAAATACTTCCCTTTCTCTTTGCCAACCCCATCACCAAAATAATCATATATGTAGTTGCCTAATGTCAGTAGCTGCCACAGAGAAAACAATCTGTACTAATTCAAAAAGAAACAATACAAAAATCATGACCTGTAGAGTTATAGCCTTGCAGTTAAAATCCTAGTGTCACTGTCAACCAGTAAACTCACAATCTACCTAGATCTTAATTCTGTTTCAAGAAAATGAAGATAGAAAATGAATACAGGAATATTGTCTTTTGCAATAATTGTGGTTTGTGAAAATGAACCACATGTCAAATACGGTGCAGATAAAGCATGCAGACCCTAAACTAAAATCACTGCAGATGGTGACTGCAACCATTAAATTAAAAGACTCTTGCTCCTTGGAAGAAAATCTATGACCAGCCTAGACAGCATAATAAAAGACAGAGTCATTACTTTGCCAACAGAAGTCGGTCTAGTCAAAGCTATGGTTTTTCCAGTAGTCATGTATGGATATGAGAGTTGGACCATAAAGCTGAGTGCCAAAGAAATGATGCTTTTGAACTGTGGTGTTGAAGAAGACTCATGAGAGTCCCTTGGACTGCAAGGAGATCAAACCAGTCCATCCTAAAGGAAATCAGTCCTGAAGCTGAAGGTCCAGTATTTTGGCCTCCTGATGCAAAAAGCCAACTCATTGGAAAAGTCTCGATTCTGGGAAAGATTGAAGGCAGGAGGAAAAGGGGATGACAGAGGATGAGATGGTTGCATGGCATCACTGACTCGATGGACATGAGTCTGAGCAAACTTAGGGAGCTGGTGATGGACAGGGAGGCCTGGTGTGCTGCACTCCATGGGGTCACAAAGAGTTGGACATGACTAAGCAACTAAACTGAACTGAACTGAGCACTAAACTTGAAACAGCCCAAATCAAGTACGTGCATTGAATGCTATTATTTATAACACTATGCTATGTTATATACAAAATATATAATGCTATTATTTATATGTAGAACACTATATTATAATTGTGCATTATCATAATAATATTCTCAATACCTATCATGTTTTACAAGAATTTTTATATATATATATATATATATAAGGTTCAGTTTTTTGTCTAATTGAAGTCTAGTTGATGTACAGTATTATATAAGTTTCAGGTATACAGCATGAAGATTCAGGTTTGATAGAATGGATTGGCTATACATAATGCATCTGTCTGGCAAGTTACAGAAACTGTGAAAACCACAAAGGAAATACAGATCCTGGAGAGAGGGTGGGGTGACTAAGCCTTAGGGTGTCACTGAAACCATGCAGAATGTTTGCTTCCTTTAAACTAATTCTTTTACCAGCATTTACATACAACTCGCTTGCAAATTTATTTTAATTCAAACCTTAATGACATTCAGTGCAGCATTCTACAGAAATTAACAGCTCTCCCACAAGCAGCAGCCAGTAGTTTATGTGGCACTAATATGCAGCTAAGTAGTTTGGGCGACTCAGACATCTGGTCCACGTGAAACAGCTGGAAAAGCACAGCGATTAACCTTTCATTTACAGTAAGAGGTATTCCTACAGATGCCAAAATGTTGTGGTAGGTTCCGAAATGCCTCCTAATAGCTCAGACAACATTCCTAATTGCAAGTGATGGTGTTATGCTTCCTTGCTTCATCATTAGGAAGGAGAGTCTCATCTAGTTATTTCTATTTGATTGATGTCATGGGCTTCTTTAATTTAAGCTCATCAGATTCAGGCAGAAAAAAAAAAGGTTTTACAGACACAGGCACACACACAAAACCATTATCCCATACCTAAAACCAAGAAACACTCTATTAACCAGAGAGGAAATAAGATGAAAGAGAATTTAAATCAGTTTTTAGGACTCAAGAACTACAGTGATGACAGCTAACCTGATAGATGTTGTTTATTTATCTATTTATTTTCATTTATTAATGTTCACTGAAACTTTCTTTATAGAAGGAAATGAAGCACAGAGAACTAGTGTGAGTTGTCCAGAATCAGACACTTAGAATATGGCCATTCTAAAATAGAACCAAAGCAATTTTTATAGACATTCCATGTGTGTGTGTGTGCCAAGTTGCTTCAGTCCTCTCTGATTCTTTGTAACCCCATGAACTGTAGCCTGCCAGACTCCTCTGTCAATGGGATTCTTCAGGCAAGAATACTGGAGTGGGCTGCTGTGCCCTCCTGCAGGGGATCTTCCCAATCCAGGAATCAAATCCACGTCTCTTGTGTCTCCTGCATTGGCAGATGGGTTCTTTACCACTACCACCACCTGGGAAGCCCATAGGCATTCCATACACTTCCCTAAAAGGATCAAATTCTAATTTTTGTCTATAACATTTTCAAATCTGATTGAAATTTTGAATGATCCAAATAAACTCTATGTAATAATATATTTGCCTGAAATGCCAATATCCATATATTTCTAGATAACTGGTGTTTCAGTGATTATTTGTTGCAGAAAAATTTGTAAGGGAGGGATGACATCTCCCACAGCATCTTAGGTAAAGAGGCTCATGTGTGTAACTCATCTGTTTAAATAATTTTTTTATTTGAAGGATAATTGCTTCACAGAATTTTGTTGTTTTCTGTCAAACCTCAACATGAATCAGCCATAGGTATACATATATCCCCTTCCTTTTGAACCTGCCTCCCATCTCCCTCCCCATCTCACCCCTCTAGGTTGATACAGAGCAAGTATTTGAGTTTCCTGAGCCATACAGCAAATTCCCATTGGCTATCTATTTTACATATGGTAATGTAAGTTTCCATGTTACTCTTTCAATACATCTCACCCTCTCCTTGCATCTCCTCATGTCCATAAGTCTATTCCCTAAGTCTGTTTCTCCACTGTTGCACTGTAAATAAATTCTTCAGTACCATTTTTCCATACCATTTCTGTTGTTTGTTGAGCCCATCTTTGCATGAAATGTTCCCTCGGTATCTCTAACTTTCTTGAAGAGCTCTCTAGTCTTTCCCATTCTATTGTTTTCCTCTATTTCTTTGCATTGATGGATGAGGAAGGATTTCTTATCTCTCCTTGCTATTCTTTGGAACTCTGCATTCAAATGGGTATGTCTTTCCTTTTCTCCTTTTCCTTTTGCTTCCCTTCTTTTCACAGCTATTGCTAAGGCCTCCTCAAACAGCCATTTTGCTTTTTTGCATTTCTTTTTCTTGGCAATGGTTTTGATTCCTGTCCCCTGTACAATGTCACGAAACTCCGTCCATAGTTCATTAGGCACTCTATCAGATCTAGTCCCTTAAATCAATTTCTCATTTCCACTGTATAGTCATAAGGGATTTGTTTTAGGTCATACCTGAATGGTCTAGTGGTTTTCTCCACTTTCTTCAATATCAGTCCTAATTTGGCAATAAGGAGTGATCCAAAATATAGTCAGCTCCCAGTCTTATTTTTGCTGACTGTATAGAGCTTCTCCATCTGGCTGAAAAGAATATAATCAATCTGATTTCGGTGTCGACAATCTGGTGATGTCATGTGCAGAGTCTTCTCTTATGTTGTTGGAAGAGGGTGTTTGCTATGACCAGTGCATTCTCTTAGCAAAACTCTATTAGCCTTTGCCCTGCTTCATTCCGTATTCCAATGCCAAATTTGCCTGTTACTCCAGGTGTTTCTTGACTTCCTACTTTTGTATTCCAATCCTCTATAATGACAAGGACATCTTTTGGGGGTGTTAGTTCTAAAAGGTCTTGTAGGTCTTCACAGAACTGTTCAGCTTCAGCTTCTTCAATGTTACTGGTTGGGGCATAGATTTGGATTACCATGATATTGAATTGTTTGCCTTGGAAACGGACAGAGATCATTCTGTCATTTTTGAGATTGCAGTCCAAGTACTGCATTTTGGACTCTTTTGTTGACTATGATGGCTACCCCATTTCTTCTAAGGGATTCCTGCGTGCAGTAGAAGATATGATGGTCATCTGAGTTAAATTCACCCATTCCGCACCCATTCCAGTCCATTTTAGTTCATTCATTCCTAGAATGTCGATGTTCACTCTTGTCATCTCCTGTTTGGCCATTTCCAACTTGCCTTGATTCATGGACCTAACATTCCAGGTTCCTATGCAATATTGCTCTTTATAGCATTGAACCCTGCTTCTATCACCAGTCCAATTCACAATTGGGTATTGTTTTTGCTTTGACTCCATCCCTTCATTCTTTCTGGAGTTATTTCTCCACTGATCTCCAGTAGCATATTGGGCACCTACAGACCTGAGGAGTTCCTCTTTCAGTGTCCTATCTTTTTGCCTTTTCATACTGTTCATGGGGTTCTCAAAGCAAGAATATTGAAGTGGTTTGCCATTCCCTTCTCCAGTGGACCACATTCTGTCAGACCTCTCCACCATGACCCGGCCATCTTGGGTGGCCCCACACAGAATGGCTTCTTAGAGTTTCATTGAGTTAGACAAGGCTGTTTTCCATATATGCATTAGAAACAATATTTATCTTTCTCTTTCCGACTCACTTCACTCTGTATAATAGGTTCTAGGTTCATCCACCTCATCAAAACAGACTCAATTGTGTTCCTTTTTATGGCTGAGTAATATTTCATTGTGTATATGTACCACACTTCTTTATCCATTCATCTGTCGATAGAAATCTAGGTTGCTTCCATGTTCTAGTTATTGTAAATAGTGCTGCAATGAACAATAGGTTACATGCGTCTTTTTCAACCCTGGTTTCCTAAGGGTTTATGCCTATGAGTGGGATTTCTAGGTCTTATCTCCATACCGTCTTCCATAGTGGCTGTATCAATTTACATTCACACTTACAGTGGAAGGGCGTTCCCTTTCCTCCACACTCTCTCCAGCATTTATTGTTTATAGACTTTTTGATGATGGCTATTCTGACAGGTATGATATGATATTTCATTGTTTTGATTTGCATTTCTCTAATAATAAGTGAAAGTGGAGAGTGGAAAAGTTGGCTTAAAGCTCAACATTCAGAATACAAAGATCATGGCATTCGGTCCCATCACTTCATGGGAAATAGATGGGGAAACAGTGGAAACAGTGTCAGACTTTATTTTGGGAGGCTCCAAAATCACTGCAGATGGTGACTGCAGCCGTGAAATTAAAAGACGCTTACTCCTTGGAAGAAAAGTTATGACCAACCTAGATAGCATATTCAAAAGCTGAGACATTATACTTTGCTGACTAAGGTCCGTCTAGTCAAGGCTATGGCTTTTCCTGTGGTCATGTATGGATGTGAGAGTTGGACTGTGGAGAAGGCTGAGTGCTGAAAAATTGATGCTTTTGAACTGTGGTGTTGGAGAAGACTCTTGAGAGTCCCTTGGACTGCAAGGAGATCCAACCAGTCCATTCTGAAGGAGATCAGCCCTGGGATTTCTTTGGAAGGAATGATGCTGAAGCTGAAACTCCAGTACTTTGGCCACCTCATGAGAAGAGTTGGCTCATTGGAAAAGACTGTGATGCTGGGAGGGATTGGGAGCAGGAGGAGAAGGGGAAGGCAGAGGATGAAATAGCTGAATAGCATCACTGACTTAATGGACGTGAGTTTGAGTCAACTCCGGGAGTTGGTGATGGACAGGGAGGCCTGGAGTGCTGCAATTCATGGGGTCGCAAAGAGTCGGACACGACTGAGCAACTGAACTGAACTGAACTGAATAATAAGTGAGTGATATTGAGCATCTCTTCATGTGTTTTTTCGCCATCTGTATGTCTTCTTTGGAGAAATGTCTGTTTAGGTCGTTTTCTCACTTTTTGGTTGGGTTGTTCGTTTTTCTAGAATTGAGTTGCATGAGCTGCTTGTATATTTTGGAAATTAATCCTTTGTCAGTTGTTTCATTTGCTATTATTTTCTCCCATTCTGAAAGCTGTCTTTTCACCGTGCTAATAGTTTCCTTTGCTGTGCAAAAGCTTTTAAGTTTAATCAGATCCCACTTGTTTACATTTGTTTTTATTTCTATTACTCAGAGGTGGGTCATAGAGGATCTTGCTTTGATTTATGTCATGGAGTGTTCTGCCTATGTTTTTCTGTAAGAGTTTTATAGCTTCTGATCTTACATTCAGGTCTTTAATTCATTTTGAATTTATCTTTATCTTTGTGTATGGTGTTAAGAAGTGTTCTAATTCCATTCTTTTACATGTAGCTGTCCAGTGTTCAAAGGACTATTTATTGAAGAGGCTGTCTTTCCCCATTGTATATTCTTGCCTCCTATGTCAAAAATAAGGTATCCATAGGTACCTGAGTTTATTTCTGAACTTTCTGTCTTGTTCATTGGTCTATATTTCTGTTTTTGTGCCAGTACCATACTATCTTGATGACTGTAGCTTTGTAGTGTAATCTGAAGTCAGGAAGGTTGATTCCTCCAACTCCATTCTTCTTTTTCAAGACTGCTTTGGCTATTTGTGGTCTTTTGTGCTTCCATATGAATTGTGAACTTTTTTGCTCTAGTTCTGTGAAAAATGCCATTGGTAATTTGATGGGGATCGCGTTGAATCTGTAGATTGCATTGAATCCATAGATTGCATTTGGTAGTATAGTCTTTTTCACAATATTGATTCTTCCAACCCAGGAACATGGAATATCTCTCCATTTGTTTATGTCATCTTTAATTTCTTTATTCAGTGTCTTATAATTTTCTGTATACAGTTCTTTTGTCTCCTTAGGTAAGTTTATGCCTAGATATTTAATTATTTTTGTTGCAGTGGTGAATGGGATTGATTCCTTAATTTCTCTTTCTGATTTTTCATTGTTAGTATATAGAAATTGCAAGTGATTTCTGTGTTTTGATTTTGTGTCCTGCAACTTTTCTTAATTCACTGATTAGCTCTAGTAATTTTCTGATACTATCGTTAGGGTTTTCTATATACAGTATCATGTCATCTGCAAACAGTGAGAGCTTTATGAATTCTTGATCTGGATTCCTTTTATTTCTTTTTCTTCTCTGATTGCTGTAGCTAGGATTTCCAGAACTATGTTGAATAATAGTGGTGGAAGTGGGCACCCTTGTCTTGCTCCTGATCTTAGGGGAAATGCTTTCAATTTCTCATCATTGAGAATAATGTTTGCCATAGGCTTATCATATATGGCCTTTACTATATTAAGGTAGGTTCCTTCTATGCCCATTTTTTGAAGAGTTTTAATCATAAACAGGTGCTGAATTTTGTCAAAGGTTTTTACCTTCATTTATTGAGATTATTAAATGGTATTTATCTTTCAATTTGTTAATATAGTGTATCACATTGATTGATTTGCATATATTGAAGAATCCTTGCCTTCCTGAAATAAACCCAACTTGATCGTGGTGTGTGAGTTTTTTGATGTGTTGGTGAATTCTGTTTGCTAAAATTTTGTTGAGAATTTTTGCATCTATGTTCATCAGTGATATTGACCTGTAGTTTTCTTTTCTGTGTTGTCTTTATGTAGTTTTGATTCAGAGTGATGGTGGCCTAGTAAAATGAGTTTGGAAGTATTCCTATCTCTGCAATTTTTTGAAAGAATTTTAAAAGGATAAGCATTAGCTGTTCTCTAAATGTTTGATGGAATTCTATGAAGCCATCTGGTCCTGGGATTTTGTTTTGGGGGAGATTTGTGATGACAGCTTCAATTTCAGTGCTTGTAAATTTATAATTTCTATTTCTTCCTGGTTGTTTTGGAAGTCGCACTTTTCTAAACAGCTGTCCATTTCTTCCATGTTATCCATTTTATTGCCAAATAGTTGTTCATAATAGTCTCTTATAATCCTTTGTATTTCTGCATTGTCTGTAGTAACCTCTCCCTTTTCATTTTTAAATTTTTGTTTGATTCTTCTCTTTTTTCTTGATGAGTCTGACTAAAGGTTTGTCAATTTTGTTTATCTTCTCAAAGAACCAGCTTTTAGTTTTATTAATCTTTACTACTGTTTCTTTCATTTCTTTTCATTTATTTCTGCTCGAATCTTTAAGATTTCCTTCCTTCTACTAATTTTGGGGTTTTTTGTTCTTCTTTTTCCAGTTGTTTTAGGTGTAAAATTAGGTATCTATTTGATGTTTTTTCTTGTTTCTTGAGGTAGGATTCTATTGCTATAAACTTTCCTCTTAGAACTGCTTTTGCTGCATCCCATAGGTTTTGAGTTGTCATGTTTTCATCGTCATTTGTTTCTCAAAATTTTTTTACTTCCCTTTTGATTTCTTCAGTAACCTGTTGGTTATTTAGAAACGTGTTGTTTAATCTCCATGTGTTTGTGTTTCTTAGTTTTTTTTTCTTGTAATTAATATCTAGTCTCATAGCATTGTGGTCGGAGAAGACACTTGATATGATTTCAATTTTCTTAAATCTACTGAGATTTGATTTGTGACCCAAGATGTGGTCTATCCTGGGGAATGTTCCATGTGCACTTGAGGAGAAGGTGTATTCTTCTGCATTTGGATGGAATGTCCTCAAGAGGTCAATGAGATCTATCTCATCTAATGTATTATTTAAGACTTGTGTTTCCTTATTAATTTTCTGTTTTGATGTTCTGTCCATTGGTGTGAGTGGAGTGTTAAAGCCTCCTACTATTATTGTGTTAGTGTCAACTTCTCCTTTTATGTCTGTTAGTGTTTGTCTTATGTATTGAGGTGCTCCTATGTTGGGTGCATAGATATTTAGAATTGTCTTCCTCTTTGATTGATCCCTTGATCATTATGTAGTGTCCTTCCTTATCTCTCATAATCTTGTTTATTTTAAGGTCTATATTATTTGCTATGAGGATTGCTATTCCAGCCTTCTTTTGCTTCCATTTACATGGAATATATTTTTCTATCCTCTCACTTTTAGTCTATATGTGTCTTTAGGTCTGAAGTGGGTTTCTTGTAGACAGCATATATATTGGTATTGCTTTTGTATCCACTCAGCCAGTCTATGTCTTTTGGTTGGGGCATTTAATCCATTTACATTTAATGTAATTATTGATATATATATATATATTGCTATTGCCATTTTCTTAATTGGGTTTGACTTTTGTCTCTTGTATTTCTTGACTGTATAAGTCCCTTTAACATTTGTTTTAAAGCTGGTTTGTTGGTACTGAATTCTCTTAACTTTTGCTTGTCTGAAAAGCTTTTT
The DNA here is from genome assembly GCF_032405125.1 of Capricornis sumatraensis. Classification (NCBI taxonomy): domain Eukaryota; kingdom Metazoa; phylum Chordata; class Mammalia; order Artiodactyla; family Bovidae; genus Capricornis; species Capricornis sumatraensis. The sequence goes on along the minus strand of NC_091071.1, from coordinate 118,929,863 downwards.
ATTTCTCCATAAATTTTCAATGAGATCCTTGCTCAGTACTGTAATCTTAGTTGTAGATTTTTCACTTTCAATAGTTTAAATATATCCTGCCATTCCCTTCTGGCCTGCAGAGTTTCTCCTGAAAGATCAGTTGTTAATTGTATGAGGTTTCCCTTGTATGTTGCTTGTTGCTTCCCCCTTGCTGCTTTTAATATTCTTTCTTTGTGTTTAGTCTTTGTTAGTTTGATTAGTATGTGTCTTGGCATGTTTCTCCTTGGGTTTATCCTGTATGGGACTCATTGTGCTTCTTGGGCTTGATTGACTGTTTCCTTTTCCATGTTGAGGAAATTTTCAACTAAAATCTTTCAAATTTTTTCTCATACCCTTTCTCTTCTTCTTCTGGGACCCCTATAATTCAAATCCTGGTGCATTTGATATTGTCCCAGGGGTCTCTGAGACTATCCTCAGTTCTTTTCATGCTTTTTACTTTATTCTGCTCTTCAGAAGTTATTTTCACCATTTTATCTTTCAGCTCACTGATTCTTTCTTCTGCTTCAGATATTCTGCTATTGATTCCTTCTAGAGCATTTTTAATGTCAGTAATTGTTTTGTTTGTCCCTGTATATTTATTCTTTAATTCTTCTAGGTTTTTTAATTGATTTTTGCATTTTCTCCATTTCCTTTCAAGGTTTTTGATCATCTTTACTATTATGATTTTGAATTATTTTTCAGATAGTTTTCCTACTTCCTCTTCATTTATTTGGACTTCTGTGTTGCTAGTTTGTTCCTCCATTTATGTAGTATCTCTCTGGCTTTTTTTTTTTTTTTTTTTTTAACTTCTTGTGTTTTAGGTCTCCTTTTCCCAAGCTTCAAGGTTGAATTCTTTCTTCATTTTGGTTTCTGCCCTCTAAGGTTGGTCCAGTGATTTGTGTAAGCTTCATATAGCATGGGATTTGTGCTGAGTCATTTTTTGTTTGTTTGTTTTTACCCTGATGAACATGGCTGAGTGAGGTGGTAATCTTGTCTGCTGATGACTGGGTTTGTAGTTTTGTTTTGCTTGTTGTTTAGGTGAGGCATCCTGCACAGGGTGCTACTGGTGATTGGGTAATGCTGAGTCTTGTATTTTAGTGGTTTCCTTTGTGTGAGTCCTCACTATTTGATCATCTCTGGTAGTCTAGGGTTTTGGATTCAGTGCTCCCACTACCAAGGCTCAGAGTTTGAACTCTGGTCAGGAATGAAGATTCCACAAGTGGTTTGTTATAGCATTAAGTGAGCTTAAAACAATTACCCAAAAATGAGAAACCAAAGATGAATCCCAGACAAATGACAGTTACAAAATCAGGTAAATAATAATTAAATTAATAATATACACATATATGTTTTCCTCCATAAGCAAAGTAAAAACATCCCAACTAAAATAGAGTACAGTAGATTGACCCAACAAACAAAGGAAATCAAAAATTATATCTACCAGTTAAGAACAAAACTAACTAAACCACAAACTGGAAAACAAAACTAAATCTAGGTGCCAAGTGGGGAATAAAGAACTGAAAACAATACTAACAAATATGTTGAGAAGAAAGGAAAGAAAGAATAGATATGCAAACTTAAATAGAGGTAGATGAAGAAGATTTATATGCATGAAAGATTAATTACAAAGAGAAAAGAACAGGAGGAAAGACAAACAAAAAGTAAACATAAAAAAACTATAATAGATTTTTAAATATTAAAAAGAAGGAAAAAAGGAAGAAAAAAAGAGAGGGGAAGAAGGAAAACTCCACAGAACTGCAAAAGCCCAACACAGAGGCAGAGGTTTATAACAACACTGAAAAGTGTGACTGAATATACACATATACATATATACCCAAAAGCAAAATCAAAACTGTCCAGCAAAAATAAAGTACAATAAATTGACCTGGTGAACAAAGGAAACCAAAAATTATATATACCAGTTAAGAGCAAAACTAGCTAAAGCACAAACTGGAAAACAAAACTAAAACAAGGTGCCAACTGGGGAATAAAGCAATGAAAATAAAACTAATAAATAAGTTGAGAGGAAAAGAAAGAAAGAATAGATACGTAAAGTTAAATAGAGGTAGATAAAGAAGATTTAAATACATTAGAGACTAACTGCAAGGGGAAAAGAACAGTAGGAAAAGCCAACAAAGGAATAAATGTAGGAAAAAACAATAGGTTTAAAAAATTAAAAGAGAAAAGAAAACAAAAAAGGAAAATTCCACAGAACTGCCAAAGCCCAATGTAGACACAGAAGTTCATAACAACAATAAAAAGTGTGACTGAATATACACATATACATATACACCCATAAGCAAAGTCAAAACAGTCCAACAAAAATAAAGTACAATAGATTGACCTGGCAAACAAACAAACAAAAATTATATCTACCAGTTAGGAATAAAACTAGCTAAAACACAAACTGGAAAACAAGCTAAAGCAAGATGCCAACTGGGGAAGAAAGCAATGAAAAAGAAACTAACAAATATGTTGAGTGGAAAGAAAAGAAAGAAGGAATAGATATAAAAAAGTTAAATAGAGGTAGATGAAGATTTATATACATTAAAGATTAACTGTAAGGGGAAAAGAACAGTAAGAAAGGCAAACAAATGAATGAATGCAGAAAAAAATAATAATAGGTTTAAAAAGTTAAAATTGAGAAAAGAAGAAAAGGAAACTCCACAGAACTGCAAAAGCCCCATGTAGAGGCAGAGGTTTATAACAACAATACAAAATGTGACTGGGGGAAAACAAAAAAGCTCAAAAGCTTAATTAGATTTCATAGTGGCAATACAATTGACAACAGAGGGGACAAAACAGGGGGAAAAATCTGAAAGAATCTACAGAACAAGTCAAACGTAAGAATAACATATGTTTTTCTTGAGTCACTGCTGTCAGAATCCTTTCCCTCACTGGAAGTCATAGTCCACCTCACCTCCCTAGGATGCCCTTCAATGATCTATGGACCTGTTGTGGGGGCAGCTCAGATTCTAAACTGGTCCTACTCCTGTGTGTTCTTGCCTCCAGTGTCCATGGCTGTCAGAACTAGTGTTGTTGTTGTTGTTGTTTTTTTTTCCCCCCCCTGGGAGCTCTCAATGTCCCTTTATATACTCTATAGACATAGAATTTGCCTAGTTGATCATGTGGATTTAATCTGCAGCTTGTACAAATGGTGGGAAGATTTTGGGTCTTCTTCCTTAGCCACTCAGCTGCTGGGTTTCAACTGTGGTTTTATTTCCACCTCTGCATGTGAGTCGTCCACTGGGGTTTGCTCCTGAGAGTACCCTGGAGGACTGGGGTTTGCCCCTGTGAGGGCCAGGTGTGGAGGCGGTGCAGCTGCTTGGGTTTCAGGGGTTCTGACAGTACCAGGTACTCAGGAGAGTTGGCAGCTAGAGCAGCAGGGATTATAGTGCTCTAGAAGGGTATGGCAACCAGTATTGGCCAATACGCTCCAGTATTCTTGCCTGGAGAACCCTCCTGACAGAGAAGCCTGACAAGCCACACTCTACAGGGTCACAAAAAGTTGGACATGACCAAAACGACCCTGCACGCATAGATGCATGGTCTTTTTTTGCCTGTGGCAGCTCTGCCCCTGTGAGAGTTAAGCATGAAGGTGCCACAGCAGCTTGGCTTGCAGGGACCCTGGAGGTGCCAAGTGTGTAGGGACACGAATTGCCTCCCCCACAAGAGTTATGACCCTATCAATCTTTTTTCGAGCCTCTTGTAGCTGGCAATCAAAATGCCTCTTTGGCCAGTCTTTCTCTGTATCTCTGCCCATTCAGGTATTTAGAGGGCTCCCTTGCCAGGGGTCCTTCTCTGTTATTCTGCATGTCGGGCACACAGAGGGGCCCCACTGGCTGGGGTCTACTCTGTAGATAGGTGCATCAGTCTCTTAAAGGAGCACCCTGGGTGGGGTCCTACTCAGTAGTTCCGTTCATCAGGCATTTGGTGGACCAGCCTCTCTATTGTTCAGCTGCCGATGCTGGCGTGTGGGGTGAAAGAGGCTATGATGATGGCTCCACCCCCATGCATGACTCAGCAGTATCACCTTGCTCCCATGGCTACCTGGCTTTCCTCCACAGGCATTTCCCACCGCAATCCCCTCCCTCACATCCCCTCAATGCGTCTCTCTGCAGTCAGCAGCTCCACAATCCCTAAACTCCAGCTCCCAGCCACTGTGCCTTCCAGGGGACCTGTGTCCCTGTCCAGGGTATGTATGACTGCAGCAAGGACTGTCTGATTCTGATTCCATTTAGGCTGCCACAGATCAGCTGTTTCACTCTCCGCCTTAAATGTTTCTCCTCTGACTCAGACAATTGCCCTGATGTGGGGGTTGGACCCCTGCTTCAGTTCCCCCACCCACTAAGGGCAAGTCCAGTCCTACTAACACTCCGGTTTCCCCTCCAGTTCCTTCATCCTACTGAGTTTTGCATGGTTCCATATATACTATTCTGCTGGTCCGGTACTCCTCTCTGCTCTCAGCTGGTGTTCTCCACACACTTCTGTGTCTGAAGGTGTATTCCTGATATAAGTGTGGAGAGAGATAAACTCCATGTCCACCTTCACCTCCATCATCTTGTTCTCCCCTCGTGTTCAAATAAATTTTTAAAAACCAGTTGCATCTTGAGTTCAAAGTGGGAAAAGGGGACATCTGAGCAAAATGAACTTGCAGAGGTAGATAAAGATTCTTCTGCACTCAGCTTTCTTCACAGTCCAACTCTCTCATCCATACATGACCATTGGAAAAACCATAGCTTTGACTAGATGGACCTAAAGTAATGTCTCTGCTTTTGAACATGATATCTAGGTTGGTCATAACTTTCCTTCCAATGAGTAACCGCCTTTTAATTTAGAACATCTGAAAATTTTAAGGTCATTTTTTCTCGAGGAAAAATGGAAATTCTTTACAGTATTTTAGACAGGTATGCAGTTGGTGACAGGATTCAGTTAGCATTTTGAAGGTTTTCTTTCCCTGCAGTGGTACAGAATAGGATTCCTGGAGGAAGAAAATACAGGAGATGAAGGTATGTTGGACTAAGGTGATGGCCTGGGGAAACAAGTCAGTTGATTGGATAATGGATTGGATTTGAGGGTCCTGAAGTTGAGGCATCAAAGGTTTGTGGCTTGCAGAATAGGAAGGGTAGAAGTGGCATCCATTAGCTAAGGAACACTGGAAGAGGATCAGGTATTAATGGAAGTCCTTGAGTTCCCCTTGGGCCATAACAATTTGAAGTATATTTTGAATCACTCATTTGAGAGTGGCAAGCAGTCTACTGATAGGAGTGTATTACACAGCAAAGCATCCTGGGATGAAGAAATAAATTTGTAAAAAATTCTTATTTGAAGCCACATATGTGATGAATATTACTGAGGTAAACAGAATCAAACTGAATTGAAAGACTCAGTTCAGTTCAGTTCAGTCGCTCAGTCGTGTCCGGCTTTTTGCGACCCCATGAATCACAACACACCAGGCCTCCCTGTCCATCACCAACTCCCGGAGTTCACTGACTCATGTCCATTGAGTCAGTGATGCCATCAAGCCATCTCATCCTCTGTCGTCTCCTTCTCCTCCTGCCACCAATCCCTTCCAGCATCAGAGTCTTTTCCAATGAGTCAACTCTTTGCATGAGGTGGCCAAAGTACTGGAGTTTCAGCTTGAGCATCAGTCCTTCCAAAGAAATCCCAGGGCTGATCTCTTCAGAATAGACTGGTTGGATCTCCTTGCAGTCCAAGGGACTCTCAAGAGTCTTCTCCAACACTACAGTTCAAAAGCATCAATTCTTCAGCAGTCAGCCTTCTTCACAGTTCAATTCTCACATCCATACATGACCACAGGAAAAACCATAGCCTTAACTAGATGGACCTTAGTCAGCGAAGTAATGTCTCTGCTTTTCAATACGCTGTCTAGGTTGGTCATAACTTTTCCTCCAAGGAGTAAGCATCTTTTAATTTCATGGCTGCAGTCACCATCTGCAGTGATTTTGGAGCCCCCGAAAAATAAAGTCTGACACTATTTCCACTGTTTCCCCATCTATTTCCCTTGAAGTGATGGGACCGGATGCCATGATCTTCGTTTTCTGAATGTTGAGCTTTAAGCCAACTTTTTAACTCTCCACTTTCACTTTCATCAAGAGGCTTTTTAGTTCCTCTTCACTTTCTGCCATAAGGGTGGTGTCATCTGCATATCTGAGGTTATTGATATTTCTCCTGGCAATCTTGATTCCAGCTTGTGTGTCTTCCAGTCCAGCGTTTCTCGTGATGTACTCTGCATAGAAGTTAAATAAGCAGGGTGACAATATACAGCCTTGACATACTCCTTTTCCTATTTGGAACCAGTCTGTTGTTCCATGTCCAGTTCTAACCGTTGCTTTCTGACCTGCATACAGATTTCTCAAGAGGCAGGTCAGGTGGTCTGGTATTCCCATCTCTTTCAGAATTTTCCACAGTTTATTGTGATCCACACAGTCAAAGGCTTTGGCATAGTCAATAAAGCAGAAATAGATGTTGTGTAAGCTCTCCCTAGACATCTTTTTGCTTAATTTTTTGGCTTCTTCTTAGTCTTCATTCAAATGTCACCTTTTCTGAGAGTTTTTCCCTATTATTTGGTCTGAAATGTGACCCCACGCCCCCCCCCCCCCAGCATCCCATCACAATAGTATCTATCCCATTTCCCTTTTAATTTTTTTTTTTTTTTTTTAGTTCGTTCAGTCATTCATTTGTGTCCAACTCTTTGTGACCCCATGAACTGCAGCACGCCAGGCCTTCCTGTCCATCACCAACTACCGGAGTCTAACCAAACCCACATCCATTGAGTCGATGATGCCATCCAACCAACTCATCCTCTGCCATCCCCTTCTCCTCCTGCCTTCAATCTTTCCCAACATCAGGGTCTTTTCAAATGAGTCAACTCTTTGCATGAGGTGGCCAAATATTGGAGTTTCACCTTCAACATCAGTCCTTCCAATGAACACCCAGGACTGATCTCCTTTCTCTTTAATACTTGGCTCCTTTAAGCATATTGTACATTTGTTTATCCTAACCACTTTGCTTCTTATCCATTAGAATGTAAGTTCCATGAGAAGAGAAATTTTGGATGTGAGTTTTACTGCTGTTTCTCCAGCTCCAAAACTGTATCATGTACAGAAAGCACTCAACAGTTATGCTTTGAATGAATTAAATTTTCTAGTACTTTATACAGTGTTCTATAAATAATAGACAGAGGATAAATTAATAAATGGACTTTTATATTATGACCAAATTACATTGTTAATTATTAAGATTGTGTTGAATAAAATAATTTAACTTATAAAAAAGATTTCCGTCAGGCATGAACTTTTGACATTTTTCTATACCTTATCAAAATTGCAATGTAGTTATTATGGTAAAATTCTCTGAAGCAATTTGAAACTGTAGGGTGTCATTGGCCATCCATATCAATCTTCAAATTATATTGATGTAATGCTTTGCATTCATTTTAACCTAATGCCTCTCCTGGAGCCTCAGAGTGAGGAAAGTGGTTTTCACTAATTTCCATAATAACAGCACAAAAAGAGAAAGATTGTAGGAGTGCAACTCCTTTGGCTTTTAATCTCATTCTGAGCATGAGCTTGCTTTACTAAGTACAAAGGAAAGATAATGTCAAACTCTCAACTTGACCAAGAGTGTAAATTAAACAATTGGGTGGAAATGTCTCATGATGTCTTTTAAGTTCTTTATAGATGATGATTTCAAATGAGTCCCTTAGTGTTCAAAACAGTTCAGCTTAACATGGTTTCATATCATCTTCTCACCAAGGAAAATAAAGTCCAGGTTTGTGAGCCATATCTCAGTTGGCCTCATAAATTTGTGACCTGACATCAAGCCTGTATAAAAATTGTCTTAATGGCAGAGATTAACCAGATAAGGACTTGGCAAGGTCTTGATGCATAATTTCTAAACTGAATAAATGATTTTCTCAGGGAACTTTGGTGAATGTTTTTTAAGAAAAATAGTTCACTGGTGATAACATTTCAAAAAAAGCTAGCTGTGGTTTTTAGATGAAGAAATAATAAGCATTTAATGATGCTAGGAGTAGCCACTGCTCCCTGGGGCCCAAACGCTATAGAACATATGCTTTGAGAGTGTTTTATCCTGGGCAAAGATCATTGTGTAGGTTTCATTTCAAAGGCAGGAAAGGAAAAATAGTAACTTAATTCCCTTGGAATATATTTCTATGCCTTTATCTTTTATCTTATCTGAACTAAGATAACCTAATTGGTGTAATTCATTCAGTTCAGTTCAGTTCAGTCACTTAATCATGTCTGACTCTCTGTGACCCCATGAACTGCAGCACACCGGGCCTCCCTGTCCATCACCAGCTCTTGGAGTTTACCCAAACTCATGTCCATTGAGTCAGTGATGCCATGCAACCATCTCATCCTCTGTCATCTCCTTCTCCTCTTGCCCTCAATCTTTCCCAGCATCAGGATATTTTCAAATGATTCAGGTCTTTGCATCAGGTGGCCAAAGGATTGGAGTTTCAGCTTCAACATCAGTCCTTCCAATGAACACTCAGGACTGATCTTTAGGATGGACTGGTTGGATCTTCTTCCAGTCCAAGGGACTCTCAAGACTCCTCCAACACCAGAGTTCAAAAGCATTAATTCCTCAGTGCTCAGCTTTCTTTATGGTCCAACTCACATCCATACATGACTACTGGAAAAACCATAGCCTTGACTAGACAGACCTTTGTTGACAAAGTAATGTCTCTGCTTTTGAATATGCTATCTAGTTTGGTCATAACTTTCCTTCCAAGGAGTAAGCATCTTTTAATTTCATGGTTGCAATCACCATCTGAAGTGATTTTGGAGCCCAGAAAAATAAAGTCTGACATTGTTTCCATCATTTCCCCATCTATTTGCCATGAAGTGACGGGACAAGATGTCATGATCTTAGTTTTCTTAATGTTGAGCTTTAACCCAACTTTTTCACTCTCCTCTTTCACTTTCATCAAGAGGCTTTTTAATTCTTCACTTTTTGCCATAAGGGTGGTATCATCTGCATATATAAGGATATTAGTATTTCTTCTGGCAATCTCGATTCCGGCTTGTGCTTCTTTCAGCCTAGTGTTTTAACACTCATGATAAATCCGTTTCCAGAGCCTTAAGATGAAGAAAGGAGAGATTGTGCTCTTATTCACAAAACTGTAGAATGAGAGAAACTGAGATTCCTCATTCCCTAGAATAATAAGCACTGTCATAAAAATCACTTCCAATAGATATTTTTGAAAGAATAGGCTGTTAAGCCACTATGAACATCTAAATGTTACAAGCATTAAATTCATCTTTATCAGCACAAATCTCTGATGTATCAGCTTGTTCAGGATGGATCCAGCTCTCAAAGCGCCACTGCAATTATTTATTTATTAATTTTTAATTTTATACTGGATTATAGTTGGTTTGGGCTTCCCTTGTAGCTCAGCTGATGAAGAATCCACCTGCAATGCAGGAGACCCCAGTTTGATTCCTGGGTAAGGAAGATCCCCTGGGGAAGAGATAGGCTAACTACTCCAGTTTTCTTAGGCTTCCTTGGTGGTTCAGATGGTAAAGAATGGTAAAGAATCTGCCTGCAATGCAGGACACCTGGGTTTAACCCCTGAGTTGGGACAATCCCCTGGAGGAGGGCATTCTCCAGTATTCTTGCCTGGAGAATCCCCATGGACAGAGGAGCCTGGCAGGCTACAGTCCATGGGATCACAGTGTTGGACACAACTGAGCAATGAAACACAGCACAACATAGTTGACTTACAATGCTGTGTTAGTTTCAGGTGTACAGACATCAACGTGATTCAGTTATACATATAACATCTATTCTTTTCCAAATTCTTTCCGCATTTAGGTTATTACAGAATATGGAGTAGAGTTCCCTGTGCTATACAGTAGGATCTTGTTGGTTATCTGCTTTATATATATTAGTGTGCACATGTCAATCCCAAATCCCCAGTTTACCCTTTCCCACCTTTCCCATTTGGTAACCGTAAGTTTGTTTTCTAAGTCTGTGAATCTGTTTCCAATTTGCAAATAAGTTTGCACTATTTTTTTTTTTGATTCTGCATATAAGAGATATTATATATTTGTCTTTCTCTGTCTGACTTGCTTCACTTTGGATAATAGTCTCCAGGTCTATCCATGTTGCTGCACATGGCATCATTTCATTCTTTTTTAATGGCTGAGTAATCTTTCATTGTATATATGTGCCACATCTTTATGCACTCATCTGTTGATGGACATTTAGTTTGCTTCCAGTGACAGTGGAACCCTGGAAGGAGCACAAGACAAAGACTAGCACACTTGGGTTTAAATGCCATTCCTGTGTTAATACTTATTTCTAGCATGTTTAAAGATAAAAAATGAAAATATTCTTTTCACTTAAATGAAGAAGAAAGGTTAAGGGAAAAAAGGTGTTGTGGTGCTGTTGTTAAAGTTTTGCTCATTTTAGGGTCCATTTAGTTGTATACATTTAGTTCAGTCACTCATTCGTGTCTGACTTTTTGTGACCTCATGGACTGCAGCACACCAGGCTTCCCTGTCCATCACCAAATCCCAGAGCTTGCTTAAACTCACACCCATTGAGTCAGTGATGCCATCCAACCATCTTATCTTCTGTCATCCCCTTCTCCTCCTGCCTTCAATCTTTCCCAGCATCAGGGTCTTTTCCAATGAGTCAATTCTTTACATCAGGTGGTTAACATAAAAATATATATACAGATCAATAGCAAAAACAAAGATACAAAACATGAAAACAATCTGCTTAAAAAATGGACTTGGAATTGAATCGACATTCTTTTTAAAAAGGGCATACAGAGACTTCCCTGGCAGTCCAGTGGTTAAGATTCCATCTTCCAATGAAGAGGGTATTAGATCAATCCCTTGTAGGGGTGCTATTGTTCCACATGCCAATGGGTGTGGCCAATAATTAAAAGTAAATGAATAAATAAATAATACATACAAATGGCAACAGGTACATTACCAGTTACCAGAGAAACACAAATGAAAGCTATAATGAGACATCTGTTGGAATGGCTGTCATGAAAAAGACAGGAGATAAGTGTTGGCACGCATGTGGAAAAAGACAACACTTGAGGTGCCTTTTATGAATTTATTTATTAAAACTTCCACAAACCCAGTCTCAATTATCAACACAAACTGGTTGTACAACCACAACACACACATGGCCTTGGAGAAAGCTATCAGTACTTTGAAAGAAAGGAAGGATCACAACTGGGTGACATTTAAGTTTCATTTTCCAGGGATCTGGGGAGGGCTCTGGTCCAACTCCTGGTAAGATAGAAGAGTGAGGAAAGTGATAAATAGAACCATGAACGCAGCCTACTTTGGTACATCATCCGTGCAGCCCTGCAAGTGGCCTGAAAATGTCAGCAAGAACCGCATGTAACTTTTTGAATTATTACTTTCTCTGAGTAGATGCTTAGTAGTGGAATTGCTGGTTAATACAGTAGATTTATTTGTAGTTTATTAAGAAACCTAAATATCTATCAACTGAGGAATGGATAAAAAAGAATGGATAAAGAATGGGGAAATTTGATACATAAACACAATGGAATACTGTATGTGTGCTTAGTTGCTCAGTCACGTCGGACTCTTTGCAACCCCATGGACTATAGCTTGACAGGCGCCTCTGTCTATAAGGATTCTGCAGGCTAGAAAACTAGAGTGGGTTGCCATGCCTTTCTCCAGGGGATCTTCCCAACCTAGGAATCAAATCGGGGTCTCCTGCATTGCAGGCTGATTCTTTACCAGCTGAGGCACCAGGAAAGCCCTAATAGAATACTGCTCAGTCATAAAAAGGAATGAAATTAGGACTTTTGTAGAGATGTGGATGGACCTAGAGAGTGTCATACAGAGGGAAAGAAGTCAGAGAGAGAAAAACAAATATCACATATTAATGTGACAGAGGATGAGATGGCTGGATGACATCACCAACTCGATGGACGTGAGTTGGAGTGAACTCCAGGATTTGGTGATGGACAGAGAGGCCTGGGGTGCTGCGATTCATGGGATCACAAAGAGTTGGACACGACTGAGCGACTGAACTGAACTGAACTGAACTGAACTGTGATATTTAGAAAAATGGTAGAGATATAGAGATACACATGAACAGAATAAATGTATGGATACCAAGAGGAGAAGGGGTAGGGTGGGAGGAATTGAGAGATTGGAAATGGTATAAATACACTATTGATACTATGTATAGAATAGACAGCTGATGGGAATATACTGTATAGCACAGGGAACTCTACTGAATGCCCTGTGGTGTCCTAAATGGAAGAGAAATCCAAAAGGGAGGGGTTATATATATGTGTATGACTGATTGATTTTGCTGTGTAGTACAAGCTAACAACACTGTTAGCAATTATATTGCAATAAAAATTAGTTAATAAATAAATTCAAAAAGAGAAAAGAAAAAGACAATTCTGTGTTGGTGGGAATGTAAATTAGCACAGTCACTATGGAAAACAGTATGGAGGGTCCTCAACAAATTTAAAATAGAATTACTATATGATCCAGAAATTTCACTTCTGAGTATATGTCTAAAGAAAATGAAAACAGGATCTTGAAAAGGTAACTGCACTCCTGTGATATTACTTATATGTGGACTCCAGACAAAGGTTAAATATAGAAACATAGTAGAGTGATAGTTACCGGGAGCTGGAAATTGAGAGAAATGAAGAGATATTGATCAAAGAATACAAGCTTCCAGTTACAAAATGAGTAAGTTTTGGGAATCTAATGTTCTGTATGTTGACTATAGCTGACAATACCATATTATATACTTGAAAGTTGCTAAAGTAGTAGACAGTGAATGTTCTCACCACAAAAATTAAATGATAATGACATGAAGTGATTCAGGTTTTGTCTAATTCTGTGGGGGTAATAATTTGTAACATATAAGCCTATCAAATCAACATATAAATCTTAAATTTATACAATATTAAATGTCAGTTATATTTTAATAAAGCTAGAAAAATAAATAGTGCCTGTCACAGATTTGTATTTCAGTTGATATGGGCATTCTTAATGCCATCCTCCAAAGAACAATATCATGAAACTATCCCATGTGGATTAATTGCGTATATGATATAATAATCCAGTGAATTCCACAGCTGACTTATAAAAGTTAGAACCCTAGAATCTAGTGTTAGCAAGAACATTAGATTACTTGAAAAAATGTACAGATGCTAAGCAGTAACAACTCTTAATTTATTTCCACTTGACTAAAGTTTTTTGATCTCTATTTGTAAGCCCAATTCTGAGAAAATGTTAGATTCATAAGTTCCTTTTTTGCATCACTAGAGATATATATTTTTATCATTTAAAGATTCATGTGAAGCAGCCCTTCGTACAATATGTTATGATATCACATTGTGAAATGTGAATCTAAAGCATCAGGTAATTTGTGATTCAGTTCTAGGCTCCTATGAAGTGAGAGGAAGTCTGGAAATGGACTATTTATAATCAGGCCATCCAGAATGACAAGGTGAAAAACAGTTTGTTCGCACTTGTATTTTCATTCTGAACTATAATGTATTCCTAGTACTTACAGAAATGAACATAGGATTAAGAGAGTTGTCTATCTTTGCATCACACTCATCTTCCTGACCTTCACAAGGTTGCTTTATATTTGAAAATTCAGAAGAGTTAAAACACAAATTTCCAAAAATATATGAAACAAATAAAACAGTTCACTCATCCATTTATTAGATACCAACTGTGTACAAAAATTTTTAAAAACTGGGAATACAACTGTAAATATGAAAAATATTTCTCCTTCAGAGGAACTATCAGACTAATGGGAGTTTTGTTGTTGTTGTTTAGTCACTAAGTTGTACCTGACTCTTTTGTGACCCCATTGATCATAGCCTGCCAAGCTCTTCTGTCCATGAGATTTTCCAGGTAGGAATATCGAAGTGCGTTGCCATTTCCTTCTCTGGGGGATCTTTCCAACCCAGGGATCAAACCTGTGTCTCCTGCATTGGCAGGCAGATTCTTTATTTCCTGAACCACCTAGGAAGCCCAGTGTGGGTTTACAGTCAAGGTAAAAGGAATTGAATTGTGCTTATGGTATCATTTTCTATTCTCAAAATTATTGTTTATTCAAATTAAGTCTAGATGTTTCCTTTAGTGAATGGAAATGTAAACAAGACTCCATTCTGGCTGTGATGCACTAATTTAGTTCAGTTCAGTCACTCAGTCATGTCTCACTCTTTTTAACCCCATTGACTACAGCACACGAGGCCTCCTTGTCCATCACCAACTCCTGAAGCCTACTCAAACTCATGTCCATTGCGTCAGTGATGCCATCAGCCATTTCATCTTCTGTTATCCCCTTCTCCTCCTCCTTCAGTCTTTCCCAGCATCAGGGTCTTTTCAAATGAGTCAGTTCTTCACATCAGGTGGCCAAAGTACTGGAGTTTCAGCTTCAGCATTTGTCCTTCCAATGAATATTCAGGACTGATTTCCTTTAGGATTGACTGATTTGATCTCCTTGCAGTCCAGTGGATTCTCAAGATTCTTCTCCAACACCACAGTTCAAAGGCATTGATTCTTCGATGCTCAGCTTTCGTTATAGTCCAATTCTCACATCCATCCAAGACTACTAATTATATAAATTAAATATGTCACATTTGTGTATATAAGATCTAAATACCTGCAACTTCACTTACAAATGTTTAACAAGACTAAAAGGATTTGAGGAATATAATTGTAATCTTAAGCACAATCTGATGACCTGTCTTTCCTGCTATAGGACTGAAGTTAGTGGTATAGAAGATCTGCATCATATTTGGAACTGTTGTCCCTTCCATCATTTCAAAACTACAAAGCTGATTTCCCAAAGCTTCATCTTTACCAGTGACTCCCAGAGTGGTTTCCAGCCTTGCAGTACCAGCACCACTTGGGAATATTGTTAGAAACAGAAATTTGGGACCTCACTCTAGACCTATTGGAATCTGAACCTCTTGGTGTAAGGTCCAGTAATTTGTATTTTAATAAGTTTGCAAGTGATTCTGAAGCATACTCAAGTTTGGGAATCATAATTTCAATCCAAAGCACACTCCTCAGTTTGTTATCTACACCTATAACTCTCTTTCTATTTTGTATGTAAGTTCATCTGTACCCTTTTTCTAGATTCCACATATAAGTGATATCACATATTTTTCTTCCTCTGTCTGACTTACTTCACTCACTATGATATCTCTAGGTCCATCTATGTTGTTGGAAAAGGCATTATTTTATTCTTTTTATGCTTAATATTTCATTGTATATATGTACCACATCTTCTTTACCCTTCCTCTCTTCATGGACAATTCAATTGTTTTCATGTCCTTGCTGCATAGGACATAGTGCTGCAAATGAACATTGGGATGTTTATGGTTACCAGTGTGTAAAGGGGAGGATAAATTGGAATTGACATATACACCCTACTATATATAAAATAGATAACAAGGATCTACTGTATAGAACAGGAAATTCTACTCCATATTCTATAATGGCTTATATAGGAAAAGAATCTTTTAAAGAGTGGATATGTGTGTATGCATAACTGATTCACCCTGCTGTACACCTGAAACTAGCACAACATTGTAAATCAACTATTCTCCAATAAAATGTTTAAAAAATTATAAAATTAAGCTAAAATTAAACAAAGTACTCCTCTCAGATTGGTTGTAAGCTTGTTCATATTTCCTAGAGTTGCACAGTCCCACTTGGTAGTTAGCAGTGAATATGGCTGTCAGTCATTCAAAATGTGACTAGTCCAAACTGAAATGTGCTATAAGGGTAAAAATAGTATGAATCTCTAATGAAGACTTTGTTAAAAAAATGTAAAATATTTAACTAGTATGTTTTGATTAGTTGCTGTTCAATCGCTAAGTCATGTCCTGCTCTTTACAACTTCATGAACTGCAGCACACCAGTCTTCCTTGTCCTTCACTGTCTCCCTGAGTAAACTTTATCGTTTAAAGAAGTTTTGGGTTCACAACATCCCTGCCCTTACATATATCCACCTTTCATATCATCCCTGTGTTAAAAGTGATTAACCTGTACTGACACATTATTATCACCCGCAATTCACAGGGTACATGAGGTTGACTTTTAGTGTTATCCATTCTATGGAATTGAACCAATGTAAAATGACATTTATCCACCATGACAATGTCATAGAAAATAATCCCATTGACTTAAAAAGTCCTCTGTACTCTACTTTGTCATTCTTTCCTCCCCACTAACTGCTGGCAACCACTGATCTTTTTACTATCTCCATAGTTTTGCCTTTTCCAGAATGTCTATAAATTGGAATCATATAGTAGATTGTCTTTTCAGATTTACTTTTTTCACTTAGAATATGTATTAATGATTCCTCCATGTGTTTTCATGGCTTGATAGTGCACTTATTTTTAGTACTGAATAGCATTCCTTTGTCTAAACCACAGTTTATTCACCCATTCAGCTACTGAGGGATATATTAGTTGCTTCGAAGTTTTGGCAATTTACTATAAGGGTGCCATAAACATCCATGTGCAGACTTTTGTTTAGACAAAGTTTTCAGTCCATTTGGGTAAATACTAAGGATTGTGATTTCTGGTAGCTCAGCTGGTAAAGAATCTGCCTGGAATGCAAGAGACTGCAGTTCAATTTCCGGGTCAAGAAGAAGCCCTAGAGAAGGGATAGGCTACCCACTCCAGTATTCTTGGGCTTCCCTGGTAGCTCAGATGGTAAATAATTCACCTGCAAATGCAGGAGATACAGCAGACATGGGTTTAATCTCTGGGTTGGGAAGATCGACTGGCAGAAGAATGACTATCCACTCCAGTATTCTTACCTGAAGAATTCCATGGACAGAGGAACCTGGTGGGCTACTGTCCATGGGGTTGCAAAGAGTCAGACACAACTGAGCAATGCAGGAGATGAAAGAGATGCAGGTTGAATCCCTGGAGGAGGAAATGGCAACCCACTCCAAAATTCTTGCCTGGAAGATTCCATGGACAGAAGAGTCTGGTGGATTATAGTGTGGTGGATTATGGGGTTGAAAAGAGTTGGACATGACTGAGCATGAGCATACTCACATGGCAAGAGTGTGTTGAATTTTGAAAGGAACTGTCACACTGTCTTCCAAAGTAGCTGTACCATTTTTCGTTTCAACCCACAATGAATGAGAGCTCCTGTTACTCCACATCCTCACCGGGATTCGATGTTGTTAGTGTTTGGGATTTTGGGTAGTCTAAGTGCTACCTCACTGTTGTTTTAATTTGCAGTTCTCTAGTGACATGGATGGGGGAGCCTGGTGGGCTGCAGTCCATACGGTTGCAAACAGTCAGACAAGACTGAGCGACTTCACCTTCACTTTTCACGTTCATGCATTGGAGAAGGAAATGGCAACCCACTCCAGTGTTCTTGCCTGGAGAATCCCAGGGATGGGGGAGCCTGGTGGGCTGCCGTCTATGGGGTCACACAGAGTCGGACATGACTGAAGCGACTTAGCAGCAGCAGCAGCAGTGACATAAAATGGGGAGCATCTTTTCATATGCTTAATTGCCACCTTTGGTTGCAGTGTCTCTCAGCTCTTTGGTCTACTTTTAACCAGGTTGTTCATTTTCTTATTGTTGAGCTTTATGAATTATTTTTTATTTTGGATAACAGTCCTGTAACAGATTTCTTATGCAAATATTTCCCCAGGTCTGTGACCTGTCTTCTTATTGTCTTAATCAATAAGATTTACTCACCTGATTACATATTTAAATGATTTTTTTTTAAATAATGAAGTTTTGATATACTGAATTAAATAAAGGATATTATTAAAATTCATTTTACTATTTTACCTTTGACTTTTCTCAATGTGCCTAATAAAAATTTTTAAGTTTATAAGTGACTTTGACATTTTTGTTGAATTTTATTCCTGTTGAGCACAGTAGCCTAGAATGTTACACTTGTCTTTTGAAACATCTCCCATTTCATTGTGAAGCCTGCTGCAGAAAGCAAGTATCAAGAGTTCTGAGATAAAAAGTATAGTAATAAAGTGAATTGTGCAGACCATTGAAAATAATTTACTGAAAAAAATGATCATTCTATGTTATTGCAGTCAAAAAAACTATCATGAAAAAGGAAACAGTTGCCCTAAGTCAACTATACTAGCAAAAGCAAATGTTATTGTTTTTAGTCAAGATTGGTTATCTATAGGATTATGGCCTCATAACAGGAAATGAATGTCAAGTATTTTCTTCATTTCTAAAGTCATGCATCTATACACTTTCTTAAAATGACTGTTTGCCCCCTATACATCAGACATCACATCTTACCTACCTCCCTCAGATCCTTTTGGATTTGAACTCTTCTGTTTCAATGCCTGGTCTTCTTATTGCTTGAGTAGCTCTCAGTAGTCATGAAGAACATGGGGCCCCAGAAGTCCTGGTTCCTCCTGCCATCAGTAGACTTGAATGAAGAACCACACTGCACATGATCTGGTCATCGGGATGACTGTCAGTGTAGCCAGGTGATGCAGTCCAGACCCATGAAGAGGGAAAGAGGGGGCTTCCCTTTAATAGATCTTGGTCAATAGGAACCGGAAGATAGCAATTATGTACAAATTCATCCCTTCACACTTCTTACTCTCTTTTGGCACAGCCATCTAGAGTGAGCCTGCAAAGCAGTGAGCCTGCCCTATAAAGCATAGGACAGTACACTGACCACTCCCAGGTACTTCCTCCCTGTTTCATGTACCTGCTGCTGCAAATGTCTGATTCCAAACTTAGGATGTGAGCTATAACTCGGACAAAAAGAGAAGAAAAGCTGTCATAGTTTCATAGTCAGTGAAAAAGTAGTTGAGGTCATGGAGCAAAGGCCTCATGACTTGGAGATGATAACTGGAGTGAGGACAGCAAAAACAGATTTCTCCAATTTTTTAAAAAAAAATGTTTATTTCAAATTGAGATTGTGTTTAATTTTCATGCAAAATGAGGGAGACTACATTTCTAAAGTATATTTCCAAATTCAGTTTACTGTCTCAAGTTGAACTAAACTAGCTTCTGTAAGTACCAGTTGACCCATTTTTTTTACTATAGAGTTAGAGTTAACATTTCTCCAATAGAAAGCTAATCTGACTTATTCTTAGGTCAGCTCCTTCTAGTTGTGAATGTGACAGGAAAGCTGTCTCATTAGTGCTCTATACATGCTTGTGTTGGAAGACTTAGCATCCTATTTTACTTAGCTATTTGACATTTTTCTCTCTAATGTGCAATCTATCGAGAGAAGCAAATCCTCAACTCATTCTGCTCAGTGGTAAGTAAAGAAATTGCTAATTATCTCATCGTGAATCCACAAGTACTGTAAAATCTGGTTTGGGTGTTTTGTCTACAGTATTAATGAACTAATGCTCATTCCTTCATATGTTGATATAGAGGTGGAATGACTACTGATACTAGCCTTTGTATTTGTACTGGGCATAATAATTCAGAATACAAAGGAAAAGTTCCTTCAATTGTTTGTAAGTGGCTGGGATACAGTTTTGGCACATTTTCATGGGAGCAAATTTAAAAAGCAGCTGCCGAGGGAAAAAAAAAAAACCAGAAAAGCTGGAAAAGAACATAATATACCCAAGTGAAGGACCCCTTTCTAAAAGAAAAGTCACCTATAATATAGAATAGGGAACTCTACTCATTGCTCTGTGGTGACCTAAATGGGAAGAAAATCCAAAGAGGAGGAAATATATGTATACATATAGCTGATTCACTTTGGGGTATAGTAAAAACTCATTATAAAGCAAGTATATTCCAATAAAAATTAAATACAAATTTAAAAGAAGTCACAAATGGGCCAAACTTTGGGCTGAATTCAGCTCAAAGACAAGTTTTCTTCAGCTTATTTAAAATTTTAAATAAAGTGAATTAGTTGCCAAAATTTAAAAATTGACAGATTTCACACAATAATGCAATCCATATTTCTGACTTCTTCTGAAGAAGAGGTTCATGGAGCAAACTGGTCCTTCGTTCCATGTGGCTTCTATTGTAGGAAGCAGAGGATCATGCTCTGGCCACTTCACCTTGATCTACTTCCCTCATCATTTTAACTGCTTGCCACCTGAAGCTACTGATGTTTGCACTCTCTGTTAAGAATAGACCCACATTTAAATTGCATCTGTGAAGGAGACAATGGCCACCCACTCCAGTGTTCTTGCCTGGAGAATCCCAGGGATGGGAGAGCTTGGTGGGCTGCCGTCTATGAGGTCACACAGAGTTGGACACGTCTGAAGCGACTTAGCAGCAGCAGCAGCAGCAAATTACATCTGAGTTGACAGGCATATCTTTACCACTGAGATCTTCTAGGACAGTGGTTCTCAAATTTGACCACATGTTGAAGTCAACTACAGCGCTTTAAACATTCTCATGTGTTACTTGAAAATGGCATCCTAACTCCTGTGTGTAAATTTTGTCTCAAATTGATGAAAGCAACACTTCTCAAGTGTCTTCCAGAGGATGTACCACAGGGATAGCTGCCTATAATTGTTTTTCTCCAACTTGTTTGTGGACTGGGCTCCATGGTAGATTGTACTGTCTAAAGATGGCCCCCAGATATCTTCCAGACCATATATTTTTAAAATTTGCCCTGTCTTTACTGAGATAGATCTGCACTTGGGTCTGGGAAAACTTGTGACTTATTTGTAATCAGTGGAATGGAATGGGAGTGACTCTGTGCTTTTGAGACAAGGAAATACAAGGTGATGTTATTTCTACCTTTTTCCCTAAGATTCTTACATTTGAAGCCCTGAGACACCACGTAAGAAAAACAACTGCCAGGAGACCACCTTGTAAGGAAGTGCAAATGAGTTGACACAGGAAGAACACCCTGAGAGATGAAAAGAGAGAGAAGCATGCCTGCCCTGCGATCACAGCCTATCACTGTTCTGGCTGTAGCCATCATCCAGCTACAACTGACTGAGAGACCCTTAGCAGAAACTCCTCACCATAAACTCCTGAAACTCTTTACTGACAGAAATTTGAGTTATAATAATAAAATCATAGTTGTTGCTTTCAGCCACTAAGTTTTGGGATGATGTATTTATTTAGCAACAGTCAGTGGAACACTTTTATTCCACTGCTCATTCCTTGGCCCTGAAATGTCCTACTTAATCAGTGGTGTGCTAGTAAATGATTAACAGCCAGATCTCTGGACAAGAAAGCCCTGATTTGTAGTAGTGCTGGCTGATCGCCTCAGTATCATTTTGACTACCAGTCGGATACAGTTGAAAGCAGAGTTGGAAGGAGTTACACAGCAGCACACTATCGTAGCTGTTCCATAATTATAGTCACAATAGCTGTAACTACTCTCAAGAACATAGGTATTAGTAAATTGTAGAAAGTAATTTTAAGATCATTTACCCTTATTTTGGAGAAGGCAATGGCACCCCACTCCAGTACTCTTGCCTGGAGAATCCCATGGACGGAGGAGCCTGGTGGGCTGCCGTCTATGGGGTCGCACAGAGTCGGACACGACTGACGTGACTTAGCAGCAGCAACAACCCTTATTTTTAATACAGTTTGCTTAATTTTAAATGTATATAACTCAACATCTAATACTAGCTGTGTCTAACAACAAGATCACCAAATTCCTGCACAATCAGCCCTCAGCCCAGGACACCACTGTGTTTCCCTTCTGTATCACATTGTGCGTTTCTCAGCTCTAAAGAGTTAATGCTTAGAACCATTTCAAACTACAGATAAGGTGGATTTTGCACACATGTGTCTCACATCCAATCCATTGCCTCTCCCAGTATTTCTCTGACCTCCATAAATCTGATTATCCATAAGTATCAACACTGAAACCCATATCCCAAATCAGCTAGGATTTATGAGTAGTATGTCTTACAGGTACCTCATGTCTAGCTGATGAAAAGCTGAGGTTATGGTCCTTCTCATCACCCTTTTTTCCTTCTGTCTTCCTTATCTTCAAAGAACTGGTCACACAGAATCTTTGAATTCCACCCTCTCTCTCCATGGCTAATCATCAGGAAATCCTGTTACTCCACTTCCCTCATGCTTCTCAACTTTCTTCACTTCTCTCCGCTTCAGACGTGACTATTACAGTCCAAGTATTGAAACTTATTTCTTTTTTTTAGAGAAATGCAGTTGATTTACAATGTTTTGTTAGTTTCAGGGATACAGCAATGTAATTCAGTTACACATTTTTCTTTATCCTTACCTTTTTCAAATTTTTTTAAAATTTCATTTTATGTTGGAGTATAGTTGATTAACAATGTTATGTTAGTTTCAGGTTTATAGAAAAGCAATTCTGTTATACATATATATGTACCTATTCTTTCTCAAATTCTTTTCCAATTTAGGTTATTACAGAATATTGAGCAGAGTTTCATGTGCTATACAGCAGGTCTTTGTTGGTTATCTAGTTTATATATAGTGTTGTGGATCTGTTAATCCCAACTCCTAGTTTATCCTTCCCATAGCTTTCCTCTTTGGTCACCACAAATAAGTTTCTTTTCTATGTCTTTGGGTCTATATGTATTGTATAGTACTGAGGAGTAGTGCTTAATGGTGTCCAAATCTGCGATCTCATGGACTGTAGCCCACCAGGCTTCTCCATCCATGGGATTTTTCCAGGCAAGGATACTGAAGTGAGTTGTCATTTCCTTCTCTAGGGGATCTTCCCAATTCAGAGATCAAAACTGCATCTCTTGCATCTCCTGCATTAGCAGGCAAATTCTTTACCAATGCACCACTTGGAAAGTTTATATTTGTCATAAATAAATACTCGTATTTTTTCTTTTAGATTCCCCATATAGGTGATATCATGTGACAGACAATGGAATCTTACTCAGCCATAAAAAAAGAATGAAATATTGCTATTTGCAACATCATGAATGGACCTAGAAATTATCACACCAAATGAAGTAAACCATACAGACAAAGATAATAGATTTTTTTCTTGCTAGATTATTTTAGTGACTCCCCTAGCAGCCTTGCTACCTTTGGTCTTCTCCTTATTGCTTCTTCTTTCTGACCTCAGGGTTACTTTTCAAACCATGCTGTGTTTATCCAAACTGTTCCCAATCTTAAGACTATGAGGAACAGTGACACAAATCACAGTATTCCTTCCATGTGATTTCATTATCTGCTGGAGACAAACAGAGGAGTTCCCCTGGGGCACATGCAGGATTTATATTCACATCTGTATCCACACAGTGTCTTAGTTTGGATAACATAGTTAGTTTGACAAATATCCTGAATTTTCCTTTGGAGTGTTATCTACCCTGCTTGTGGAATTTCACTACAGTTGAGGTAAATTGTTCATAGCTCATTTCAGAGATATTTCATCTTTGTATTTATATTCTCTAGCTAATCCCACCAATTGAATTTGAAATATATTTGAGAGATATTTGGTATTGTCTAGGATAGAACAGGGGTAATGCAATTATGGACACTTGATTTAATGTTTGGAGAAAAGTTTCCCTAGAGAGCAATGTCACGTTGATCAAACTTAATTTAAACAATAGAATCATCTGGGGCTGATTTCTGTGGACATCAAATTAAAAAGAAAATCAGCTTGTTTACTCAAACTCTACCTCTAAGCTGTGTCACTTCATTTAAGTAACAGTAGCTGCATAAGCAAAAATATATTGGATTTTTTATTAACCCCAATTCATATATTCAGTATCTTAATCTTAATCCTAAAGTACTTAGGTTCAGCAAGAGTTGCTAAAATGAATAAAATTCATTGGATCATAAAAGAAGATAGAAAAGTTAAATGATCTGAAATACATTTTATATGAGACTTTCATTTTTCAATAAAGCTTCAGAAAACATGCCTATATTCTACGGGATAGAATATATTACAGTCACATTGGAGATTTCAATAACTTCTGATGTTCACAAAAGATTATTTAGGTGTTTATAACTGAAGGGAAATGTTTTCCATCAAAATCTGCTGAATTATGTTTTCCAGGAATATCTTTCCAATACAATCTTCACACAGTGGGCAAAAAAGAAAAAGCTTTAGAAGACAATCTATCTTGGAAAGAATAACAGATTTTACAGAAGGATCTTCATGTTCTTAATTCTTATATAGAGAGTTTTTCAGTCCTTGAAAATCTGCCTCAACACAGACACAAATGCTGTTTTTCCCTTCTGGTGTCTGCCTACCGAATGTTATATTGTCCTTGTCAACCATATCCAAGTGTTGTCAGCCCCCCATTTGTCAAAGGCACAAATGCTACCTGCAAGGCTTTACTGCTTCACCTCAAAAAAAAAAAAAAAAATCACATTTCCACACAACTGTAAAGGGACTTCTTGGTATGCCACTTTGTTTTCATTGTTTCCCAAATAAACTGGGATGGATTCTGAGCTTCCAGTAGAAAATAAATTAGGATGAACCATTATAGGGTGTTACTTAGATTCTCATGGTGTGCCACTCATCATGTGCTACCATCATTTGCTACCAAGAACACTGATGTACACTTTAATGGTGGTTGAAATTTACTGAGCACTTACTATATCCCAGGTCCAGTGCTCAGCATTTTATACTTTAACTCATATATATTCCCCTACAAACTCTAGGAGGCATAGATACAATGATTATGCTTTGAAATTTATTTCATATTATTACTGGAAAGAGGTTTAGATTAATTCAAAGAAGGGTAACATCTCATTTATCAACCAGCAAAATGCTGTAGCTTGACCTTAGAGCTTCTAAACATCAACATTGATCCCCCACCTAGCATTCACTTATTCTTCGTGGTTAAAAGTAAATCAGATATAACATATCCCATTTTGAAATCACAGTGTACAGGAGCATAATTAGAAAGAACAGAGATGCAGACTCTAATGTCAATTCTGTCACCACCCTGTATGATCCTACATTGATGGATTCTTTTCTTTGATTCAATTTCTTTGTGTGTAAAGTGGCTAGATATTTACTTAAAAGAGTTTATGAAGATTTAAAAGTTAATGATATATAATTAGCTGACACCTAGTGAGTTCTTAAGAGATATTGGTTCTCTGACCTCTTCTGCCCTGGCAATAACTTCTTCCTGCATTTAAGGTTAATTAAATTTAATTTTCTATATGAAAAAGATAGTACATAAAGTCCTTTTCAAAAACCATCTGTAATTGCAAAGGAGAAGGAGTACTAGACTTGAATCCAAATATCCTGAGTTTGAGCCTTAAATGGAGCAAACAGTATCTCAGGTGGAGTCATTTAACTGCTCTGAACTAGCTTCATTGTTTGCAAAAATGTACATATAAGAAACTCATTTCCTCATAAATATTTCATGTAGTCAAAGCCACTGAAAAAACTCTTTGAAACTCAATGTGGTATTATAACATTTGTGAAATGACTTTGTGTCACATTTGTACAGTTATTTTTCAGTATCTTTTCATTTTTTTTTAACTAGATAGTTGACCACAGCTGTTTGTGATCATTAGCAACAGAACCTAAGCCAAGACCAATCAAGATCAACCTAGAAGAGTAAAGTTAACAGTGTGGATTTAAATTCTTAAAAATATAGTAAACACCTGTTGCTATGTCTTTAAGACTGAAACCATTTGTTACACAATAGCTTACTGATACATGTGTATTTTAAACTCTGGTCCATTTCCTACTGATTCCCTGCAAGTTCCCTAATTCTCCTGGTCTAAAATAATTTCATCTTTTTCTGAATGTCTGTGGCATACAACATTTCCTCCACTCAGTTTTCAGTTCAGTCGCTCAGTCCTGTCTGACTCTTTGTGACCCCATGGACTGCAGCATGTCAGGCCTCTCTGTCTGTCACCAACTCCTAGAGTTTAACTCAAACTCATGTCCATTGAGTCAGTGATGCCATCCAACCATCTCATCCTCTGTCATCCCCTTCTCCTCCCACCTTCAATCTTTCACAGCATCAGGGTCTTTTCCAATGAGTCAGCTCTTCGCATCAGGTGGCCAAAGTATTGGAGCTTCAGCTTCAACATCAGTCCTTCCAATGAGTATTCAAGATTAATTTTCTTTAGGATTGACTGGTTGTACCTCCTTGCAGTCCAAGGGACTCTCGAGAGTCTTCTCCAACATCACAGTTCAAAAGCATCAATTCTTTGGTGCTCAGCATTTTTTATAGTCCAACTCTCACATCCATACATGACTACTGGAAAAACCATAGCCTTGATTAGCTAATTGACAGTTAATACCTCAAAGTGCATGCATATATTTTTATATCCCCAATCACATAACAATTGCCTTGTTTAAGAGAATCTGGTCCTCATTCAATCCACAGTTCCTAACTCATGACTTTATGCAGCTCAGGGAACATATAAATATTTATTCCTTTGATTAACATACTTTTGTTTAAACCACATCTGAGTTTTTAAAATAAAGTTGTATTATATTCACTATACAGCACTAGTTCCTAACAATTCTGACTTAATTAAATTAGGATGAGTTCCAGGTATTGGTATTTCAGGTCATTATATATATATATATATAATGACCAGGGTTAACAATCACAACTTTCAGCTTGGCCCTGAATGGATTAAGTCTTCAGGTGACTTTTTTTAAGACAATGGGGATTTCCCAGGCAGTCCAGTGGTTAAACCTCTATGCTTATACATCAGGGGTTGAGTGTTTAATCCTTGGTAAGGGAACTAAGATCCCTGCGTGCTATGATCCTGCAAGCTGGGTGACCAAAAAAAAAGCATTTATCCTGCTATATTTACTTGCTCCAGGTAAAAATCATTGACTACCCCTTAAAAAATATGCTCAGTCTTTTCATTTATTGACATCCTCCTGCACCAGTCAGTCAGTTCCTATGTCTCATTCCTGTTCTCAAGCAGAGATATGTGAACTTTCTGGTTCTCTTTATACTTTAAATGCAAGCAAATCCTTTAAAATCAAATTGATTCAGCAGAGAGGAAGAAATAGTATAGAGTGGTATGTTGGTATTTTTATAACTTCTAAGTGAACAATCCATTTTAAATGATTAATTCCATTACACTGCAATTTATGTCTAGTGCTAGCTAATGAAACAAATTAGTTTCACCATCAATTCAATTCCTCTTCCCTTTCTCACATGCTCTCATTAGCTTCATCCTGAAAGTTTTGCTACAATAATTTCTCTACCACACCAGTTGTACCATTACTGGACTTTCCTTATTGATTACTGAAAATTCAGATGTAAAAAAGATAGATGAGCAGGAAGTTGGCTACCAGGACCAGTTTACAGTCTGGGGCAAAAAAGTCATCAACAAGATATTTATTCTCTTGTCTATTTATTATCTAGAGGAAATGGTATATTTCTGACCCTACATACATTAAACAGCTCTGACAGATATGTAGGTTCTAAAACAGTTTTCGGGAATGATTTATTGATTTATTCCATTAAACAATAATGCTAAAAATGTTGCAATACCTTTCTGTATGTATAGTGCTTTCTCATCTACTGTCTTTAATCTTCATGGAAAACAAGAACGCAGAAACGTAGACACTTTAAATATGTTCTATTAATGAAGAAACTATAAGTCAAGGGTTTATGGAAGTGACCTTAGGCTTTTTAGTGGAACCAGACTTTTCCTTTCCCCATTATCCTTCAAAGGCAAGAATCATAAATCAAGAAGGTGGATTGGGGGAACCTGACTGGTAAGTTGTGAAGTAAAGAGAGGTGATTCTGTGTCAAAAAGAACTATCTCATCCATCCTCTCAAATATTGGAATGGGAAACTTCACCCTGAATGTTCCACTGAATGCCCACAGTATCCAAAATGCCCACACATAAGGTACACATTGTCTGACATATCAAGCAATATTTTGAATACATAATTCATTGAGTCTCATGGAGGCAACATTTAAATCCAATTTCCCCCAGATGCACACATCATATTAAATTAATGTGTCTATAATGTTAGGTAACAAGTCACATAAGTCTAGCATGAATACATTTTGACGGTCAAGGGAAGAGTGGATTCAAAGTCTCTTTAGAAAGGAAGCCAGAGGAATATTGAAACAAGGGTCTTTGGAGTTAGTATTCAGAGAACCAGGATGGAAAGTGGGTGATGCACCAGCCAGTACCCTAAACACCTCAAGGAGGGTATGGGATCAGCATTTCTTCTCCATTATTTGCAGAGTGCCATAACTTGAGAGCATGAAGTAATGTAAAGGATATCAACTTGGCAATAAGAGAGGCAAAATTCCTTTCATCACTGTATCAGCTGAAAGATACTGAAAAGTTGTTTCATATTTCTGAGCCTCTGTGTCATTATTTCAGAAAAACAGGTAGCCATTGATTAAATGAACTAAGAAGATTTAAAAATTTCCCCAGAATATAATGAGTGCTCAAAAGTGCTTCCCCCACTTCCCCATCTTCCTTTTTTCCCCAAATGATCTAAGTTGTAAAATATTTATTTTTTAGTAGTTAAAAGTTCAGAATATGCAGTCATATGTGTGCATGCATGCTCAGTTGCTCAGTCATGTCCGACTCTTTGTGACCCCATGTACTGTAGCCCACCAGACTCCTCTGTCCATGGCATTCTCCAGGCAAGAATTCTGGAGTGGGTTGTCATGCCCTCCTCCAGGGGAATCTATCTTCCTGACTCAGGGAGGGAACCTGCGTGTCCTTCTCCTGCCAAAGAATCTTGGCAGGCAGATTCTTTACAGCTAGTGCCACGTGGAAAGCCCTGTAGTCATATATGCTAGAGGATAAATCTTGCCTTTATCACTTATAACTGTAATATTGGGTGAAAAATTTAATCACACTATTTCAGAAATGTGTGAATTCCTCATTTATAAAATAATGCATACTCCATTGTTGTTATAGTAAAGAGTACAAGAAGAAATATAGGAAAGATCTCAGTGCGTGGTTTTAGCAAGTCCTCAGCAAGCCCTCCCTGTTTCCCACATTATTGTATGGTACCTGAAGCATCTCGACCTTTGCTCTGTCTCCCTCACAAGCCTCTTCCTGGCAGTGTACTGGTCACCACCTATGGACCACCTAGGTTTGGCTAATGCCCCCCTTTTTGAGGCAGAGTGCTTTTGTCTCAATCCGCTAACATATGTTTCCTTCCATTCCTCCTGGATGGACAAACTGTTTTTCTAGTGACAGAAGGATAGATGTATCCTCCCACCGAGTATCTTCACTCCAGGCAAGAACAGCCAGGTGCTTCTAGGCTTTTGGGTCTTTGCTAGGTGATGGCTATCCTCATAGTCATTTTCAAGTTGAAGCTTCACGCTTAATCATTCTGTGATTTGCATATATGAGATGAATTGGCTCATTTCAGCTTTAAACGAATAGTGAGGATCATATTTTAAAGTGAAAAGAATATGACTTGAAATATAATATTGATATTTTTCTCTTTGGTGTGTATTCTCAAATGGAATATATGTTACTTATATATTCATAATTGAGATAGAATCAGCATGTGAAATCTGTTCACAGTCAGACAATATACTGGAATATATTGAATATGTTTTATTTTAAAGTCAAGATGATTAAAACCAAAAGACAGGTTCAGCTATTTAATTTTTTAAGCTAAACCAATTTGGAGGAGTCTGGCTAAATTGCAGACAGCAGGTTTTACTGCTAACACTCTAATAGTCAATCAATCCTTTGATGAAAGTGATTTTCTTGCCTCCCAGCTGCATTTTGTTCTGATTTCAAACACACTTCAGCATATTAAATGTTTATAAATTTTCAATACTTATTCACAGTATCTTAACATTTTAGAAAACTCCTGTCTCATGTCAATTTTAAGAGTTTTTGATCATTGATCTTATTCTGAGATTCCTGATGGAAATGGGGTTTAGTGACTGAATAAAGAATAGAGGGTTCACATCTCTGCTCCTTTCCTTGTTGGCTCTTTGACTTTGGGTGCAGCAAAGATTTTCCCTGAGAACAGATGCCTCCAACAGCTGGCTCCGAGGTTTAGTGGGTCACAAAGTATGGGAGCCAGCCCTCACGTGTGGCCCTTGGGAAAACAAGAGAGAAGACCCTAATATATGTTTATTTGAGGGTGGGGAGGGATTCTTTGGTCTCTTCTCTCAGTATTCAACAATAACCCCAAAGAAATAATTTGTCGCTAAATAATACTGTATAAGTTAATTAGTTGTCTTTCGGTTCACCCAGAATTACAGGTACTAAAGGTGTTCTCACCAATATTTCAATTAAAACCAGAAGTTCAGGGCTAGTAGTCATATGCGCTTTGACAAATACAGTTGTGTTATGTTTGAAAGCTATCACTATGCCTACATAGTGAAAATCTTGCAAAGGAAATAATAAAGAGGAAACTTCATGCTAAAATATAAACTACTGACCTGAAC
The DNA here is from genome assembly GCF_032405125.1 of Capricornis sumatraensis. Classification (NCBI taxonomy): domain Eukaryota; kingdom Metazoa; phylum Chordata; class Mammalia; order Artiodactyla; family Bovidae; genus Capricornis; species Capricornis sumatraensis. The sequence goes on along the minus strand of NC_091071.1, from coordinate 118,899,532 downwards.
CCATAGGTTAAACTTAATCATTTCAATTTGTATTTCAATTACTTCTCCTTCTCATCAATAGAGAAAAAAATAAATGATTTATGAGAGCTATCTCTATCCACATCAAAAGGACAGTGCTACCAAATACTATTATCTGCTATTTCAAATTTCTCAGACACAGTGTCTCACTGATTCTTTTTTTTTAATTTATTTTATTGAAGTATAGTTGATTTACAATGTTGTGTGAATTTCTGGTGTACAGAAAAGTGATTCAGTTATACATGTATATACATTCTTTTTCATATTTATTTCCATTAGGGCTTATCATAAAATATTGAATACAGTTCCCTGTGTTATACACTGGAACCTTGTTTACCCATCATATATAAGATACTTTGCATCTGCTAACTCCAAACTCCCAATCCATCCCTCCCTGATCTCCTCTTGGCAAACACAAATCTGTTTTCTATCTCCAATATCTCACTGGATTCTCACAAAACAATGAAGGGCTCCTATACAAGGGATAGCCTCTATTTCTGCTTTATTGACTATGCCAAATCTTTGACTGTGTGGATCACAATAAACTGTGGAAAATTCTGAAAGAGATGGGAATACCAGACCACCTGACCTGCCTCTTGAGAAATCTGTATGCAGGTCAGGAAGCAACAGTTAGAACTGGACATGGAACAACAGACGGGTTTCAAATAGGAAAAAGAGTATGTCAAGGCTGTATATTGTCACCCTGCTTATAATTTCTATGCAGAGTACATCATGAGAAACGCTGGACTGGAAGACACACAAGCTGGAATCAAGATTCCTGGGAGAAATCTCAACAACCTCAGATATGCAGATGACACCACCCTTATGGCAGAAAGTGAAGAGGAACTAAAAAGCCTCTTGATGAAAGTGAAAGTGGAGAGTGAAAAAGTTGGCTTAAAGTTCAACATTCAGAAAATGAAGATCATGGCATCCGGTCCCATCACTTCATGGGAAATAGATGGGGAAACAGTGGAAACAGTGTCAGACTTTATTTTTTTGGGCTCCAAAATCCCTGCAGATGGTGATTGCAGCCATGAAATTAAAAGACGCTTACTCCTTGGAAGAAAAGTTATGACAAACCTAGATAGCTTATTCAAAAGCAGAGACATTACTTTGCCGACTAAGGTCCATCTAGTCAAAGCTATGGTTTTTCCTGTGGTCAAGTATGGATGTGAGAGTTAGACTGTGCAGAAGGCTGAGCACCAAAGAATTGATGTTTTTGAACTGTGTTGTTGGAGAAGACTCTTGAGAGTCCCTTGGACTGCAAGGAGATCCAACCAATCCATTCTGAAAGAGATCAGCCCTGGGATTTCTTTGGAAGGAGTGATGTTAAAGCTGAAATTCCAGTACTTTGGCCACCTCATGCAAAGAGTTGACTCATTGGAAAAGACTCTGATGCTGGGAGGGATAGGGGGCAGGAGGAGAAGGGGATGACAGAGGATGAGATGGCTGGATGTCATCACTGACTGGATGGACGTGAGTCTGAGTGAACTCTAGGAGTTGGCAATGGACAGGGAGGCCTGGCGTGCTGCGATTCATGGGGTTGCAAAGAGTCAGACACGACTGAGAGACTGAACTGAACTGATACAAGGGATTGGAACAGATGAGGAAACTGAGACCCAGAAAGGTTGAGAGACTTTTATGAGATCAGAGAATTATGCAGTGACTGGCTTTAAGCTACAGCTAGGGTTTTGATTTGCCAAAGAGTTCCAGTTAACACATGTGGACTCAGAATAATCATGGAACAATCTCTATCATCTCCAAAGTGAATTGGATTTATTCCAGTCACCCTAGCAAGAAAGCAATCCCTTGAGTCACTGTCTCATGCCTATTCTGCTGCACCCAGCTGGGCTTAGATATGTCTGCTCCTTTGTGAAATTAGGAGCCTCAGCCAGAACCACATCTGCTGCTGCAGAGCAGAGAGAGGAGAACCGCCAGGAGTGGTTACTGCCACCTCTGCACTTACAAAGCTTCAAATTGCTACCAAAAGTATTACTTTCTCAGACATCATGCTGAGTGATGTCGTGAAGTTTGTTTTATTTTTTCTATCAGTATTTCTCTCCAAAGCTACCATCCAGTAAGGTCTGAATCACCCCTGTAATGATATAAAAAGATCAAAGAACTGACATTAATTTTTATAACTGTGCAGTTTAAGAGTTCAAATGAATTTCATTGTTTCGCTTCATTATTAATAAATATCTTTTTTATCAAGTACTCAAAGAGTTTCCTTTTGTCATTGTGTTTGCTTTAAATTTTGAATTTACACTGAGACCATCTGTTCCTTGTGAGCACAAAACAGCATGTGGATTGGTCCAGGAGGAAGGTTACAAGTTGCACAGGAGATCATGGGTCTTATTCACATCAGGTTCTTGGATGTACATAGCAAACAGTGACCATGAGAAATGGTTCAATCAGCAAACTAAAGTATAACTAAATACACAGCTTCTTACATTTGGACTAGCTCTTCATGTATTTTATGCTTATTTGAGTCTCTTGTGTATGTGTGTGTGTGTCCTCAGTCATGTCTGATTCTTTGTGACCCTATGGACTATAGACCCCCAGGCTCCTCTGTTCATGGAATTTTCCAGACAAGAATACTGGGGTTGGTTGCCATTTCCTTCTTCAGCAGATCCTCCCAACCCAGGGACTGAATCCACAGTCTCTGAGTCTCCTGCTTTGGCAAGTAGGTTCTTTACCAGTTGAGCCACAAGGGAAGCCCTTGAGTCTCCTCAGTCAGTCAGACAGTTCAGTCACTCAGTCCAGTCACTCAGTCATGTCCGAACCTTTGTGACCCCATGAATCGCAGCACACCAGGCCTCCCTGTCCATCACCAACTACCAGAGTCCACCCAAACTCGTGTCCATCGAATTGGTGATGCCATCCAGCCATCTCATCCTCTGTCGTCCCCTTCTCCTCCTGCCCCCAATCCCTCCCAGTATCAGGGTCTTTTCCAATGAGTCAGCTCTTCACATCAGGTGGCCAAAGTATTGGAGTTTCAGCCTCAGCATCAGTCCTACCAATGAACACCCTGGATTGATCTCCTTTAGAATGGACTGGTTGGATCTCCTTGCAGTCCAAGGGACTCTCAAGAGTCTTCTCCAACACCACAGTTCAAAAGCATCAGTTCTTCGGCACTCAGCTTTCTTCACAGTTCATCTCTCACATCTATACATGACCAGTGGAAAAACCATAGCCTTGACTAGATGGACCTTTGTTGGCAAAGTAATGTCTCTGCTTTTGAATATGCTATCTAGGTTGCTCATAACTTTTCTTCCAAGGAGTAAGTGTCATTTAATTTCATGGCTGCAATCACCATCTGCAGTGATTTTGGAGCCCAGAAAAATAAAGTCTGACACTGTTTCCACTGTTTCCCCATCTATTTTCCATGAAGTGAATCCCCTAACATCTTTAAAATATAAACAGTCCAGGTGCTACCAAAAGTCTTTAGATCAACAGATCAGGCTCTAGTTCTCTGCTCAACCTGACAAGCCAGTTCAGCCAAACACCATCAAAATAGAGAAACTGGGAATACCCATGATGTGTGTGTGTGATTACAGCCGCCCTGTAGCTCTTCCAGTTCAAGCTAATGGATCCCTCAGACCCTTACAGGCAATACAGATATGGCGGGCAGCACCCTGGTTGGCACTTGGCAGCATGCACTAAGTAATAGATCTATTTATCATCAACAGTTTTTGAAAGACCAGGGCAAGATTAGGAGCCATTCAGGCAGGGTAGGTGAACAAGAGAAAGTACAAGGAATACACAACAGATGTGACTTGGAACTAGCAGGACAGCAACCTGAGAAGATGGAAGAGGGCCATTTATCAGGGATCTTCTCCCCCAGAACTTAAAGAATCACAGTGGGAAAGGATGCATAGGTCCCTGGAGACCCTGCTTGGGTCATGGCAGCAGCACAGACAAGTCAGGACAAGTGGCAGCAGAATGAGGACCTGCTGACACTACATCTGTGAATCTTGCAGGTCTGGTGCCCAGGATTCTGCACCATTGCAGACCTCATGACTGGTGACTCAACCTCTGCTTTCAGGCAACAGCTGGTCTGCAGATACAAGGCGCTAATTAGAATAATGAGGACAAATCATCACAGTGAATTGAAGATTCACCAGCCTCCCCCTTCGGAGAGGGCAATGGCAGCCCACTCCAGTACTCTTGCCTGGAAAATCCCATGGACGGAGGAGCCTGGTAGGCTGCAGTCCATGGGGTCACACAAAGTCGGACATGACTGAAGTGACTTAGCAGCAACAGCCTCCCCCTGAGCACCATGGTGAGAGGGTAACTCCTAGAATTGCTGCAGACAGCAAACATTCCTGAACTTCTATGACACTGCTCATGTCCAGGGAACAGTTCATTAGGAGAAAGACAACTTTCCCTGTTTCAGTTTTGGCTGATCTGGTCAATAAAGACACTTGTTTAACTGATTTTTTTCTCTTTTCAGATAAGATCTTAGAGTTTAGATGGCATGACAGCATGACCCACACCATTACTGCAACTGAACCACAAACAAATGTTGTCTTCCTCAAAAGAAAGAAGGAAAAAGATAAAAAAAATGCTACAGTGTTCATTTTCCTTCACTCTGGTTTCTAAATTACAGGGAAGATTCCAGTACTTTGATAGACATTACATTCTGGTGTGTAGTTATGTTTCATTCACGAGAAAGCAGAGAGTGCACTGAAAGTAGGCAACTCATACTTATCATACTGACACTGTGCTAGGTATGTTATTTTTAAAAATTTAAATAAAAATTCATTGGGGTTTTAGTTGATTTACAATGTTGTGTTAGGTTCAGGTATACAACACAGTGAGCTAGTTATACATATACATATATCCACTTTTTTAAGATTCTTTTCCTATACAAGTCATTACAAAGTATTGAGTATAGTTCCTGGTGCTATAGAGTAGGTCCTTATTAGTTATCTATTTTTTATATGTGTGTGTGTGTTTATTCAGTCCCTAAGTTGTGTCTGACTCCTTGCAAACCTATGGACTGTAGCCTGCCAGGCTCTTCTGTCCATGGGATTCTCCAGGCAAGAATATTGGAATAGGTTACCATTTCCTCCCCCAAGGGATGGATTTTCCCAATCTGGGATCAATCTTGTCATCTCCTGTGTCTCCTGAAATGGCAGGCAGATTCTTTAACACCTTGCCACCCAGGGAAAAGTGAAAGTGTTAGTCGCTCAGTTGTGGACTGTAGCCTGCCAGGCTCCTCTGCCCATGGGATTCTCCAGGCAAGAATACTGGAGTATTTGCCTACTGGAGTAGTTGCCAGGGGATCTTCCTGACTCCAGGACTGAACCCAGATCTCCTGCGTTACAGGCAGATTCTTTACCATCTAGGCTTTCCCTGGTGGCTCAGAGGGTAAAGCCTCTGTCTGCAATGTGGGAGACCTGTTAAATCCCTGGGTCAGGAAGCTCCCCTGGAGAAGGAAATGGCACCCCACTCCAGGACTGTTGCCTGGAAAATCCCATGGACAGAGAAGCCTGGTAGGCTACAGTCCATGGGGTCGCAAAGAGTCAGACATGACTGAGCGATTTCCCTTTCTTTCTTTACCATCTGAGCCACCGGGGAAGCCGCGAGAGCCATTTGGGAAGCATTTTATATATAATAGTGTGTATAACCCGTCCAATGACCGTCGTAAAAACATCTAAAAACAGTAAATGCTGGAGAGGGTGTGGAGAATAGAGAACCCTCCTACACTATTGTTGGGAATATAAATTGGCACAGCCACTATGGAGAAGAGTATAGAATTTCCTTAAAAAACTAAAGCTAGAGCTACCATACAATCTAGCAATCCCACTCCTGGGCATACATCCAAAGAAAACCAAAATTTGAAAAGATCCATGCACCCCATGTTCATTGCTGCACTAATTTTAATACAATAACAATATAAAGCAAATATTATTAATATTATCTCTAGACAACACAGGAAAAACTCAGTGTGAGGTTGATTATCCAACTTGTTAGTAGTTATACAGAAAGGAAATGATAGGAATAGAGTCAAGGGCACTTAACTTCACAGGCTATATTCTTTCCAGCATGAATCCATATGTTCCTATTACTGGCTCCATCTTGTTAAGAACTGACAGCCCACAGCACCTCTGCTCTGAGGCATTTGTCTGAAAATTAAAGGCTGATTATTAATAGTTATGAATTAAAACATGTAGTAAGACATTGAAGACTGAATTAGAAAGATTGGATAAAATTCCCACCTGTGATGGAGAGGACCTGAAATTCTACCTGCCCTCTGAATTCTTGAAAGTCAAAACACTTGAGTTGCTGACTTTCAATCTAAAAAATTAATTTTGAAGAAACAAACAAGAAGCTTGTATGTTTTCCAGGTGTATATACTGTCATCAATCACATCCCACTGTGTGTGCATGCTAAGTCCCTTCCATCGTGTTGGACTCTATGCCCCTCTGTGGACCCCACCAGGCTCCTCTGTCCAGTGGGACTCTCCAGGCAAGAACACTGGAATGGGTTGGCATGCCCTCCTCTAGGGTATCTTCCTGACCCAAGGATAGAACCTGCATGTCTTATGTCTCTGGCATTGACAGGCAGGTTCTTTACCACTAGCACCACCTGGGAAGCCCTACACCCCAGATTGACATCTGTAAGTTTCAGTAAGGTTGGAAGTCCACTGTAGAAGAAAGATTTTCCAGAAAATGTCAAATCAATGGAGCCCTTTCAGGCTAGGAAATTACCTACATTTGCAAGGTGACAAAAACAGTGACATATATTACATTCTCTGTGAGGATGAGCCCATGGCTGTGATATAGCCCACACAAGTGTGTGAGAAGTTAAAAAATAACTTTAAGTTTCTAATGACTTTGGGGAAATAGCATAATTACCCTTCACACTGTTTATTCTCAAATTCCAATGGTTTTAAGATTCAATGATGACACCCATGTGGTCTTATCTTTCAGGCTAGAAGATCAAGCATTATATACCTTTTCTCATTTAAATTTCATAATAAAGTTATAAATTAGATAATATTTATTCCCCTTATGAAGAAGAAAGGAAAGAAAAAATAAAGTTTTGCAGGGATTAGACAATACCAAGAAGGCTACAATTAAAGCTATTAAAATTGGGATTCACAATCAGCTTTAATGACAGAATTCCAGGTGGTTGAAAATGACTGTGTGTGTATATTTGTGTATGCACATGTATACGCACGTGTAGATATAAATATATATTGAAGAATGAAATAATTTCAGTGTTTTTCAAATCACACCACATTACTATGAGTAACTTTCTGGCTATTATCTTGAAATGTGCTTTTTTCTTAAGAATAATTGATAGTGGGATTATAAAACTGTAAGCATCCTAGAGATAATAGCCAAGACCTTTATTTATAAAGAAGGACCCAAAGCCCCCAGGATGGTGCTGAATTACTCATGACTCACACATAAAGCTAGGGGCTCAGGCAAGATTTTTTTATCAAATCGATTGTTTTCCAAGCTCAGTGTTTATCCTGAGCTTGGATATACAGGATAATACACTGCCCTATACAGATGGCAAAGCATCACATACATGCACAGAGACACACACAGAGAGACACACACACACACAAGCCAGTGAAATAGAAGCTATTTTTCACCCCAGGTTACATTTCATTTTACAGAAATCTCCACTGATTCTTCTCCCTCAACACCCAGGGATTCACCCTTATTAGCATGCTCACTGGGGAAACAGAAAAGATGATTGGAAACAGAAAGTGGCAGAAGAGCCGGGAAAATTCCCACTCCTGCCTTGCAGCTTTGAATGCGTTACTATCGCCTTCATTTTCTTTACTTATTCTCCAGAGCTCCTTGTTAAGAAAATCATTCATTGCTTGCCTTTGTAGGCACTAACACATCTTGGCTCTGGCTGTGAGATGCAGGCAGTCTTCCTGGGAGGGAGGGGGGACGGAAGGATGCCTAGTGGAGTCTCCCACTACCCCCTTTCTTTTCTTCTGTCTTCAGAAGGAGAAAACGAATCAGGAAGGAATTCACTGACAATTCAACCAAATAGTAAGGCAGTGACAATAAAACAGCTGCCACAAAAAGAAGGGATGAATAGCAATTCACCCCGCAGAGACCGCCTGTCCCCCCAGCACAGCCAGCATCCGGTCCTTCCCTTGCCTCTTTGAGAAGCAATGCTTTGTGTGTAGCGTGGGACCAGCCTAAGAACTTTGCAGAATTAGAGAAATGAAAAGTCCACCAGACCCCAAGCTGGTTTCCCTTGGACCTTGGCTTCATTCTACTTTAGACATTTGTGGAGTTGGTGCTTCTGTTCCAGCTGGAGGCGCAAATTTTCTGTCTGAACTGCAGGGGTGAACAGAATTCTAAGTCCCTGAGATGAAAGTTTTGCTGAAACTGCTGGCTAATTTTGACTGAGACTGGGGGCTCAGCCTTACCCAGTCAGAAAAAGCTAGATCACTTATCAGGTGCACTGTGACCATTTCAGGGCCGGGGTCCTACCCAGAACCAGGGGTTCCACCACAGATGGTGAAGAGAGAGCCTGGGTCTTCCTTGGCCACTAAGGAGCACAGGTATCCTTGACCCAGTTACTTCTCCCCTTTGGTATCACTTTCCGACTGTGTTAAATGCATGTTTGATCTAAGGAAGCATATTTAGACATGAACCCCCAATCTCTGAAGAAAATTGATAGGAAAGCACTATATGTGGAGCAAGCTCAAGCTCTTCTGGCTGAAGCAGTAGGAAGACAGGTTGGGTGCTGATGAGGCAAGGCCCGTAGAATAGTGTCAGAAATGAAATGTTCACAAAATGTGAATATTCTCTCTTCCCTCATTTTATATTAGACTTACCCTAACATTTGGAAAACAGTCATTGAAATATAATTCTTGATTGCTAAAGCAGCCAATCAAAAAAAAAAAAAAAGTATACGCTACATAACAATCAACCATCACTCTATCCACTTAACAATAACACATTTTACTTTACAGTTCTTACTGGTATCTGACATTAGGTTGTGAGTTTATTTACTTATGTGTTTATTGTACTTGTCTCTCATTAGATCACTCTCCATAGAGATCAAGATTCCATCTGCTTTATTAGTCATTATGCTTCTAGCACTTAATGCTTGGCACATAATAAATACGTATTGAATATATGCCTGGATTTCCCAGAATTTGATTGGTATTCTTCCTTGCCCCCCTCACTTGGGGTCACCTTAAAGTCTAAGCAGTGGAAGAAGCTCCCTGGACTCTCTCAAAGGGTCATTTTCTTTGAGGGATTAAAAAATGAGATTTTTAAAAACTTTCCAAAAGAATGCCAATCCTACACATTTTGTTGTACTAAAAAATGATCATCCTCTTCACCAAAATTTCAAAAACATAAGTGGGATCTCAGTGTGGGATCCAGTAGGAAAGCTGATAAACACAGAGCAATTGGCTGGCAGGCTGCCTACTGGCCCAGGGTGGGCAGGAGCCTGAAGCTCCATGGATGAACTGAGCCCAGGAGGCTGAAGCTCTAGAATCAGCAGCAAAGAGCAGGCAGCCATGGCTTTCACTCTTCTGAAAGCTTTGAGAGCTTCCAAGTAGAGTCTGACAATTTGATAAAGTATAAATTGCTGGATTATTAACACAACTCTCCAAAAGAGCTCTCAGAAGATTTCATTGCCCTCCCAGCAGTGCTCTCAGATTTCTTTCCCTTCCTAGGGGTGATACTAGTCTTTCCCCTGGAAGGGGCGTTGTGCCATAGAGTGAGGCTAGGCTTGCCTTAGAGCTATGTTCAGTCTTAGTTCAGTGCTGCTGCAGTTGTGCTGCGTATTTCTGCAAAATACTAAACCTCATCTGAAAACAGGTACTGCTGCTGCTGCTGCTAAGTCGCTTCAGTCGTGTCCGACTCTGTGCAACCCTATAGACGGCAGCCCACCAGCCTCCACTGTCCCTGGGATTCTCCAGGCAAGAACACTGGAGTGGGTTGCCATTTCCTTCTCCAATGCATGAAAGTGAAAAGTGAAAGTGAAGTCGCTCAGTCGTGTCCAACTCCTAGCAACCCCATGGACTGCAGGCTCTTCCGTCCATGGGATTTTCCAGGCAAGAGTACTGGAGTAGCGTGCCATTGTCTTCTCCAGAAAACAGGTATCGCTCCCTGCAAAGAGTTTGAACCATTGGAAATGATGTTTTCAAGGTAACAAATAATAACCAGAAAATTATTATTTCCTACCAACTACAGGAAATGGCAACCCACTCCAGTATTCTTGCCTACAGAACCCATGGACAGAGGAGACCAGCTGGCTACAGTCCATGGGGTCGCAAGAGTCGGATATGACTTAGCAACTAAACCACCACCACTACCATTTCTTTAGTTGATGTCAGCTTAGGAGGGCATGATTTATGTTTTAATTTCAAGCAACATAAACAAGCATTTAACATGATCACAATACAGTATAAACCAAGGATGAAATGTAAACCTTGTAAAATGGAATATAGATATATGGATGTCATTGCACACAATATATAATGTAACGAATATATATTTTCTCTCTCTATCCTCGTCCTTCCTTCTTTTATTCTTTTTGCTTCACTTTTCAAAATGACAGAAAAAGTTCTTTCCCATTTTCTCATAATTCAATTGATAAATATTTGTGATTCTCTATATATATGACCAATGATGGTAACACATTTCTTATTTGTTTCACACGTATTTTAAATAATGAAAATATGTCCAAGTACAAAGCTTTTATTTAGAATTTTAAGATAGCAGCTGAATCACATGGAATAACTCAATCTTTTTGACAGTGTTTTCACTTTCTCTCTAGAAGGCAATAAACTTAGTGGCTAAAATTTGGGGGTCTGGGGGAGACCAGAACTGTTAACTTAAAAGCTGTGTGATTTTGGACAAGTCAATAATCTTTCAAAATTTTGTCTAACTGTAAAATGTTCTAATAGCTCTTATCTCTTGGAGATACTATAAAATGAAATTAAATAATGCAAAACATTTAATATAAAGCTTGACAGAAGCCTTCAAAAATGTTTATTGCCATTATTATTATTACTTAATTGTTATTATTCTATTTTTATCATTAAATACTACAAAGTGTGTGTTGGATAAGCAATTATATCTTTAAAAAATCTGGCAGAGATGTAAAAAGTGGATTTCTTTTTTTTTTTTTGGTACATTAGGTAAATAATGAGAAACTTGGATTAATGCCTTTTGGTCAAAATACTGTTTGTTCCAAACACTATTAAATTTCTCAAAGTTACTTCTCATATAATTATGGAAAAACAAAGTTTGCATAATAATAAATATCTGGGTATAAAGTAAAACTTTAATGATGTATATGAATTTTCCCAAACACATGAGTTCAGTCTCCTGGAGATAGTTCTGTACTTTTTAAAGCATACAAAGACAGATATTTTAATTTCTTAGATCTAGTCAGGTAACAATCATTGATCTCAAGAAGTATCTACCCAAAATACAAATTTGTTTTAAAAAAAGAAAGCCAAGAAGATGAGTTATTTTTATCAATCAAGACATTCATAATTGATTAAAGAAAGATCCAAGAACATGAAACACAGTTTGGGTCAAGAGCAGAAAATCCTTCAGTGCCTTGACATTCGTATGAGAACCACAGAGAGTGTTATGTGAGGCAATCCTGCATAGAAGGGACTAACACAGGTGTTAAAGAATATGCACTCTACAAGCCAGCAGGGTTGGCTTGGGCTTGGGTCACTCACTGATGAACTTTCTCTGATGAAGGGCCCAGCTCAGTCACTGGTGGACTTAACCTAATGAAGTTAAGCTTCAGTTGTCTCAAACATAAAATGAAACTAATGCCACCAGCCTCACAGGATTGTTGCTTCACAGGATATAAAGTGCTTGGCACAATAGCAGAGATGGGGCTAGAAATTTGATCTCTTTTCTGGAAGATAATACTCATTCCACAAGTGATAGGATTAGCATAAGAGGGAATGTGGTCCAGCATTTTTCCAGAAAAAAATGATAGGTTTTTTTAAATAGTAGATATTTAACAAAGGCTAAGTAGAAGATAAATCTTAATACAGACATTAGCATGAATATAAAAAACAGCTAATTTTTCCTCATAAGATCATGATCCTTGTGGTGGATTTCTTTTTTTTTTTTTTTTTTTTTTGGTGGTGATGGTGAAGGGTTTTTTGTTTATTTGCTTATTGGGGTTTTCTGATTTGTTTTGTTGTGCTCTATAAAAGGTTTGAGTGAGTGTGAGTGAAAGTTGCTCAGTCATGTCCAACTCTTTGCAACCCCATGGACTGTATAGTCCATGGAATTCACCTACTAGAGTAGGTAACCTTTCCCTTCTCCAGGAGATCTTCCTAACGCAGGGATCAAACCCAGGTCTCCCACATTGCAGGTGGATTCTTTACCAGCTGAATCATAAGGGAAACCAAAGAACACTGGAGTGGGTATCCTATCCCTGCTCCAGTGGATCTTCCTGACCTAGGAATTGAACCAGGGTCTCCTGCATTGCAGGCGGATTCTTTACCAACTGAGCTATGAGGGAAGCCCTATAAAAGGTTTATCTATCCTAAAATAATAAGATTTAACATTTCACTCACTTTGGCTTGCATTTTAGGCTCTGCTGAGGAACTCTTGAAACAAGTAAGAATCACAGTAACAGAAAATATATAAATAACTTTTGTTGCAAGAGCAAATATCCAAAGGCACTGGCAGCCATGCCTCTGGTTGCCAGTTGCTGGAAGCCACACATTTTCTGGAATTCTGCTCTCTGGCTTTTCTAGTCTGTCCTGTGGGCACCATCCTCCCAGGATTCCAGTGGAGAAAACATCAGCCATACATCAAAACTCAACCTGCTCTGATGATTTCCCAAATTGCCCAAGGATGTTAATATTTCAAAGATTGGTTTTTCCATTCCTAGAAAATTCCTAAGTTCCCTGGTCCTTTAATATATCTATCCCCCGCTTTAAAGGATTTGATGTTCTATTTTATTTATTCTCTGGGAAATGAAAGTGTCCACATGGGTCTCACTGATAAGATGGTTAGCTAATTATGTCGACCTCGCAAACAAAGAATTAAATCACAGTGATCCTTGAGACTGACCAAATTGCCCAAAGGGCATCCTGATATCTCACTGGCGCCTATCTTTTCAAAGCTGCGAGACCACCAGATTCCAGACCTCCAGCTACATGACTATCCCTTCAGAGAATTTTTCATTGGTGGGGTATATGAAGGACTCTGTCAGAAAGAGAGGGCTCTGGTTCTCCTTAAGGTCCAGTCACCTTCTCTTTTCCCTCTAATAAATTTCCCTTTTCTTGACTGACTGCCTGGCTCACTCTCTTTTTCTCTGCACTCACCTTACAGAAAAGCCTTAAGTTTAAATTCTTGCTATCATTTTCCTCCACCCAGATGCCTCTGTCTGCAGGGAAAATGCTTCTTTTCAATGAACAGCTAAGGAAATAGTCAATTTCTCACCCCAGGAGGCAAGTGCTACCTTGGCAGGCCCTTCTGGCACAAATAAGGCAAACAGAATATTTGTGTGTTTTTTGTTTGTTTGTTTTTTTAGGTTTTTGTTTGTTTCCTATCTCACAGTCAGGGGTTTTTCACAGGAAAGTATCCCATTTGTGTCACTGGCAGACCAAACCAGGGTGGGAATGGCATGCTTAACTCAGAGTCCAGAGCAAAAATGAGTCTACATCTTTATCTGCCAGAACAGAGGAGAAACATTTTCCCAAAAGAAGCAAAACCAGTTTTTAGAGATTGAACTCAAAATCCACATTTAGGTAAGAATACAAAATACACACAATAAATTTACCTGACCCTGCAGGGACACCATGTTGCTAATACCCCCAATTTGCATGACTAAAGAAAATACTTAACCTCTTGGTTTCAAGTAGTTTTCTCATTCATTTGCATAACCAAAATAACTCCTTAATGTGGCCTTTTTTCTGGACCAAAGGAGGATACTTTCCAAAGACAAATACCACTGTGTCCCCTAGGCAGCCGCCAATGACAGATCTTCAACAACAAGAGATATAGTCTTAATGAGCTCCTCATCCATTTCATTTTGTCTCAAAACCAGTAACCCTTGCTGTTCTGTAACTGTAACTAATACTAGTTGGAGTTGAAATTAACTCAGCATTTATTGAGAATCTTAATATACAGTTTTCTAATCACATGGTAGAGGTTCAGGCCTTGAGGGCTCACAGGATACAAAGAGAAGAGACACATAAAGAGCATAATTAAAATATTAATAGGAAACAATCACCACAGCAGAGATTAAAAAACTCTGAATGTTCAGAGGAGAAAGAAATTATCTTGTTTAGAAAATCTTCAAGAACAGAGGGCATTGAATTGGGCTTTGAAGCACTGAATAGATTTACAGACATCTGGATAGTAAAGTAGATGAATATTCTTGGTGGAAAATCTAACATGATCAAAGTTATGAAAAGTGGCGAACTTGTAAAATGAACAGTATATACTGAATTAACTTGTCAGTTAATGGTAAATATTCAATAAATAATGGAAGTAAAAAAAGGAAAAAAAAACTTCAATATCTGAATACTCAAACATCATTTAATTGTCTTGTACAGAAATAATTTCATTTTCTCCTCATCAGTGCCTACTAAAAGCAAGCATTAATATCCATACTTTTCTGAGGAGGCAACTAAGAGCAGAGATATATAAGATGACTTTTCTAAAACACGTTATAGGCTTGTTCTGACAATTCACTGATTTAATTCATATAGAATTTTTAGCAGAGGGCCTGATATTGAGAGAGATGGTGGCAACTGTTGAAATATTTAATATCAATAGTAGGCCACACTAGAAATCAGAAATGCAAAACACTTCTAAAGGCTGGAATCTTCCTATAAACGTGTGCTGCTGCTAAGTCGCTTCAGTCGTGTCCAACTCTGTGCGAACCCATAGACAGCAGCCCACCAGGCTCTGCCATCCCTGGGATTCTCCAGGCAAGAATGCTGGAGTGAGTTGCCATTGCCTTCTCCAATGCATGAAAGTGAATAAAGAAAGTGAAGTCACTCAGTCGTGTCCAACTCAGTGACCCAATGGACCACAGCCTACCAGCCTCCTCCGTCCATGGGATTTTCCAGGCAAGAGTACTGGAGTGGGTTGCCATTGCCTTCTCCTAAATGTATGCTATTTGTAATTAAATATGTATTTGAACTAAATGCTAAATTCCAAGACCTAATTGAGATACTTCATCAATTCAGAGTTTCTCTTACAGGAAACTGGATCTAAAGGATGTATTATAAACTGATAAAACAGTTAAATTTAATATTGAGAGTGGGTTTCTCTTTAATAAAGAGGTTGATTGCACAGCGATGAAGGCCCAGGTAGGTAAATAATAATGGAATGAAGTTAAGAACTACGATAAGGATGCCATCCCGGAAGGTGTGGGGATTAGTGGAATAGACATTTGGCTCCATGTGCTTTGTGTGTTGTGTGACTCTGTGGCCCCCTATGCTGGTTTCATCTGTGTTGAATGACTCTGCAGTCACTTGTGTTGGTTTCATCTGCTTGGGATGATGGATGATTTCCCTTTCAACTTAAGCATTCTCAAATCCTAAGATTTACACATTATCAGTTTCTGAGTTTGTATTCAAAATTTTTGTGTAGGAAATATGTTTTATAGTAGATGGGTGATAGATAATGCTTGCAATCAATCACAATTTTGTGAATGATATTTACCTATTTTTGTATTATGGTCAGGCACTGCATATATACATGTCACTGATTAAATAAAAAGGATTCTAGTCCTAGGTGAGTTCTTCCAAGCTTGATTTTCAATGATCTGTAAAAGTATGCAAATTGGTTCTCATTTTTCCCTGAACAAGGATTAAATTAGTATGTATTGTAAATAACGGCTCACAGAGCAAAACCAGGCTGAACAAATAGCAACATTTGGAAATAGAAGCAAGAGATGATGAAATGAAATGCAGCATGAAAAAATGCTCAGAAACTCTACAGAAAAGAACATAAAACAGCAAATCAGCAATTTTTATAATGCATTAAGGAAATGAAAGGAAATCATGAGACCATTTGTGCATTTTGGCCCAAAGAATAGAGATGGTTGAGTTCCTTTAAGCCTGCTCTTATAGTATTTAGTATAAATACTTACAGTATAAAGTGTGTGGGATGATTAAAGAGACATAGGTGCTGGCTTATGACCTGTCTTTGATCACTTGTGAATAATGACATTTCTCTCCAGGCAGAGGTTTCCTCATCTATAGAATAGGAAATCTATACCCACCTTTCAGGGACTTGCCTGGTGACCCAGTGGTTAAGAATCTGTCTTCCTATGCAGGGGACCCTGGGTTGTTCCCTGATCAGGGAATGAAGGTCCCACATGATGCAGGGCAACACACTCTGCAACTAGAGAAACCTGTGCACTGCAATGAAGGCTCAGCACACTGAAAAAAAGTGCTACAATTAAAAATAAAAATATGTATATATAGCCAGCTTTCAGGTTTATATGGGAATGCTGTGTAAGATAACTTATAATTTGTAAATTGTGCTATGAATTTCAGTTGTTAAAATTATCATGTTATTTTATATGGAAAAGCACATGATGCAGTGTTATTATTATACAATATAATACTCATTTTTCAGATAAAGAAATTAAAACTCAGTGAGGTTATATTCACAAAATAAATTTAAGAAGTACAGTTTAATAATTGCTTAATAAATATCCAGGCACTGTGTTCCTTTATTCTTTAACTTTTTAAAAATATTCTACAAGGTGGATTATCTTATGTCTACACTACAAATAAAGAAACTGAGGCTTGAAGATCTGAAGTGATTTTGTCCAAATCAAACACCTTGGAAAGTGTGAAAATGAGATTTAAAAATCAGTGCATCTGTTCTTCAGTTTATAGTCTTAGCTGTGATGTTTCAGTCGAGCAACATCATAATTAAGTGTCTTACTATGTGGGAAAAACTATACCAACCAATAAAAGAGAGTGTGTTTGTTGGTTGGAAGGTGGGTGGAGATATAAACCAGAAGGGTTTACTGTGCTCACCTCTAATGCTGCACAAAAAGAATATCACTGACTAAGCATGGGTCTCAGGCCCAAACTTGGGAACACTAACCTAGCAGTCATAAAAAGCAACCTGAAGCCAAGAGCCTAACAGCAAGTTAAAACCAACTGCTTACAACACCAGAGATCAAAATCAGGGAAACAAAGTTCAGTCATCAAAGTCAAAGAGCAGATATAAATCTAGAAGAAAACCATTCCATCAGAAATCACTATAATGAAAATACTAAAGGGCCGATAAAAAGTATGGAAAGCATAATGAAAGAAATAGGGCATTTCAGCAGACAGATGGAAACAATAATAATTTAAAAAAAGGACAGATGAAAATATTAGAAGTGAAAAATAAAGTTACTGAAGAATACATTTGCTGGAGTAAGCAGCAGACTAAACAGAGCAGGGAAAAAGATATGTGAACTTGAAAGCACATCTATAGAAACTATCAAAACTAAAACACAAGGATAAAAGAGTGAAGCAATAGACATGCTATTGGAGATCTGACATATAACATCAAATATGAAATATATGTGTCATTGGAGTTTCATAACGAGGGAAGGGGGAGAATAAGGCAGAACAAATATTTGAAGAGATAATAACCAAGAACTTTCTTATATAAACATGAGCAAGATGGTAAACCAGGTAGCTTCAACCTCTCATCTCCCCACCAAAACACTGAAGAAAAAGTAGAAACTGTCAGAATCCTGAAAAACAAAGTTTGCACTAACCAAACAAATACTTCATGATGAGGAAGCTGCTTCAAAATGGTAGGTATGTTTCGTGATAATTTTATTTGCCTTTACATCCCCAATGCACCCCTCCCCAGTGTTATAGCCATGTGTTC
Organism: Capricornis sumatraensis; assembly: GCF_032405125.1. Taxonomy (NCBI): domain Eukaryota; kingdom Metazoa; phylum Chordata; class Mammalia; order Artiodactyla; family Bovidae; genus Capricornis; species Capricornis sumatraensis. The sequence continues at coordinate 118,881,665 of NC_091071.1, read as the reverse complement.
CGGGAAACAAACTCACTCAGAAGGACAATGCAGATAGTGGAGTACAGTTTATTACACCGGCGGGCCCAAGGCAGAGTCTCCTCTTAGCCAAGGACCCAGACCAACATTTGTGAAAATCTTTTATACCCCATGTGTATGTGTCTGAACCCACCACTCCAAATTCCTTGAGACTTACATAAACCAAGGAAAATACAGTCCCAATAACCCCATCATTCACGTGCTATGTGCTCATGTGCTCAAACAGTCAAACAATTAGCCAATAATCAATGAACCCAAGGTAACATTCCGAATGATTCAGAAAATTTTAGGGCCTGTCTGGAGGAAGGGAGATTACTGTATGTTTTCTCTTAGGCGATGAGAAGCAGGGCAAAGACTAATAGAGATTTGCCAAGAAAATGCACTGGTTATAAAAAAAAACACCCTCTTCCAACACAAGAGAAGACTCTACAAATGGACATCACCAGATGGTCAATACCGAAATCAGATTGATTATAGTCTTTGCAGCCAAAGATGGAGAAGCTCTATACAGTCAGCAAAAATAAGACCGGGAGCTGACTGTGGCTCAGGTCAGGAATTCCTTATTGCCAAATTCAGACTTAAATTGAAGAAAGTAGGGAAAACTGCTAGACCATTCAGGTATGACCTAAATCAAATCCCTTATGATTATACAGTGGAAGTGAGAGATAGATTTAAGGGCCTAGATCTGATAGATAGAGTGCCTGATGAACTATGGAATGAGGTTCGTGACATTGTACAGGAGACAGGGATCAAGACCATCCCCATGGAAAAGAAATGCAAAAAAGCAAGATGGCTGTCTGGGGAGGCCTTACAAATAGCTGTGAAAAGAAGAGAAGCAAAAAGCAAAGGAGAAAAGGAAAGATATAAACATCTGAATGCAGAGTTCCAAAGAATAGCAAGAAGAGATAAGAAGACTTCTTCAGCGATCAATGCAAAGAAATAGACGAAAACAACAGAATGGGAAAGACTAGGGATCTCTTCAAGAAAATAAGAGATACCAAGGGAACATTTCATGCAAAGATGGGCTCAATAAAGGACAGAAATTGTCTGGACCTAACAGAAGCAGAAGATATTAAGAAGAGGTGGCAAGAATACATGGAAGAACATGACCCAGATAATCATGATGATGTGATTACTCATCTAGGGCCAGACATCTTGGAATGTGAAGTCAAGTGGGCTTTAGAAAGCATCACTATGAACAAACCTAGTGGAGGTGATGGAATTCCAGTGGAGCTATTTCAAATCCTGAAAGATGATGCTGTGAAAGTGCTGCACTCAATATGCCAGCAAATTTGGAAAACTCAGCAGTGGCCACAGGACTGGAAAAGGTCAGTTTTCATTCCAATCCCAAAGAAAGGTAATGCCAAAAAATGCTCAAACTACTGCACAATTGCACTCATCTCACAAGCTAGTAAAGTAATGCTCAAAATTCTCCAAGCCAGGATTCAGCAATACATGAACAGTGAACTTCCAGATGTTCAAGCTGCTTTTAGAAAAGGCAGAGGAACCAGAGATTAAATTGCCAACATCCGTTGGATCATGGAAAAAGCAAGAGAGTTCCAGAAAAACATCTATTTCTGCTTTATTGACAAAGCCAAAGCCTTTGACTGTGTGGATCACAATAAACTGTGGAAAATTCTGAAAGAGATGGGAATACAAGACCACCTGACCTGCCTCTTGAGAAATCTGTACACAGGTCAGGAAGCAACAGTTAGAACTGGACATGGAACAACAGACTGGTTCCAAATACGAAAAGGAGTATGTCAAGGCTGTATATTGTCACCCTGCTTATTTAATTTCTATGCAGAGTACATCATGAGAAACGCTGGACTGGAAGAAACACAAGCTGGAATCAAAATTGCCAGGAGAAATATCAATCACCTCAAATATGCAGATGACACCACCCTTATGGCAGAAAGTGAAGAGGAACTAAAAAGCCTCTTGATGAAAGTGAAAGAGGAGAGTGAAAAAGTTGGCTTAAAGCTCAACATTCAGAAAATGAAGATCATGGCATCCGGTCCCATCACTTCATGCGAAATAGATGGGGAAACAGTGGAAACAGTGTCAGACTTTATTTTGGGGGGCTCCAAAATCACTGCAGATGGTGACTGCAGCCGTGAAATTAAAAGACGCTTACTCCTTGGAAGGAAAGCTATGACCAACCTAGACAGCATATTCAAAAGCAGAGGCATTACTTTGCCAACTAAGGTCCGTCTAGTCAAGGCTATGGTTTTTCCTGTGGTCACGTATGGATGTGAGAGTTGGACTGTGAAGAAGGCTGAGTGCTGAAGAATTGATGCTTTTGAACTGTGGTGTTGGAGAAGACTCTCGAGAGTCTCTTGGACTGCAAGGAGATCCAACCAGTCCATTCTGAAGGAGATCAGCCCTGGGATTTCTTTAGAAGGAATGATGCTAAAGCTGAAACTCCAGTACCTTGGCCACCTCATGTGAAAAGTTGACTCATTGGAAAAGACTCTGATGCTGGGAGGGATTGAGGGCAGGAGGAGAAGGGGACGACAGAGGATGAGATGGCTGGATGGTATCACTGACTCGATGGACATGAGTCTGAGTGAACTCCGGGAGTTGGTTATGGACAAGGCGGCCTGGCGTCCTGCAATTTATGGGGTCGCAAAGAGTCGGACATGACTGAGCGACTGAACTGAACTGAACCTAGATATGATCTTCAAGGTTCCCCTGTCTGGAGGAGGACTTATCCTTCTGTTGTTGTTCTCATAGTCACTAAACACAGAGTTCAGAGTCCATTGGAAAAATGGCTGAGCATGTTCAGCATAAACAGGCCTAAGATGGAGTCCAGGCCCTATGAATTTCTTCTTCACCACCACCAACCCCTCATGTAGGGATGGACTTGTTCTTGAAGCAATGCCGGCCAGAACCAGAATATGGCACTCTTTCTATACCTCTGGAGGGAGAAGAGAAGATATAATTGACAAATATCATGTAAATCAGTTCTAACCTGTCTGTTGTTACCTGAAAAACTAATGCAAAGTGATCCTCTTTGTTTCATTAACTCAGAACTCATGCTAGAAAAGCAATGAACTTTGGTTGAAAATACTGCAAAGCAAACTAACAGTCTTTGAGACACCCATGACAAAAGACTGCAGTCAAAGAATAAACTAGACTGCATGAAGTCCAGAGAAAAAGCTGCGGAGAGTTTTTCGGAGAACTAAGACCTTCAGAAGTAGCAATGTATGCTGGGATTTTAGAAAGCTACATGTATGCCCAGGGCAAGATGCAGGCAGGCTGAGAAGTGTGAGCTTTCACCTGGCACTGATCCCTGGAGTCAGTACAAACCTAAGTGCTCAGGAGAGCACCAGCATAAAGTCAGTCTTCAGACTTGGAGAGATTGGTTTTCTATCTCTCATTTTATTTTTTGCTGTTTTGTTTGTTCATCTGCTTGTTTTTTATTTTTTGTTCTTTTAGAATCTTTTAGAACCATAAATAAATTTTTTGAAAAGATTTAAAAAGTTGGCAAATCTTACAAAGAAGAGAGGAGAGAAGACACAAATAAATACAATCAGAAATAAAAGTAAGGGCATTACTACTGGCCTCAAAGAAATAAAAAAGATAATAAATAAGTGATGTGAAAAATTGTATACCAATGGATTTTATAACATAGATATAATGGAAAAATTTCTATAAACACATGGAGGAGGTAAACTGTCTCAAGAAAAAGTAGAAAATCTCAAATAAAGAGACTGAATCAGTAACTAAAAATCTCCCAACTAAGAAAGTCTAGGAGTAGGTGGCTTCACTATTAAGTTTTGTCAAATATTTAAACAATAATTAACAAAAATCCTCTTCTAATTCATAAAAAAAGAGGATAACTCATCCTTATTCTTGTATGAAACCTACTGATAACAAATCCAGATAAAGATATGGCAAGAAAATTACAGTCCATCCTTTATGAATATAAATGCAAAAATTATCAACAAAATACTAGCAACTTGAATCCAACAGCATATTAAAAAACCAAATAAGATTCATCTCAGAAAAGCAGCAGTGGTTCAACATAATAAAATCAATCAGTTTAATACTCCATATTAATAGTACAAAGAAAAAACCCATATTATTATTTTAATTTATACAGAAAACACATTTGAAAAAATCTAAAATCTTTCATAATAAAAACATTTAGAAATGCATGAATAGAAGGTAAATCCCTCAACTTGATAAAGGTTATTTATGAAAAAACACAGCTAGCATTGTATTAAATAGTTAAAGACACAAAACTTTTTCCCTAATATGAGGAATAAGACAAGGATGCACACTTTCATCACTGCTATTCAATATAGTACAACAAGTTCTAGCCAGAGCAATTAGGTAGGAGAAAAAGTGAAAGGTATTTCAATTGAAAAGAAAGAGCTGAAAATATCTCTATTAACAAATGATATGATCCCACATAGAGAAAAATTTTAAAAAATCACCAAGGAAGCTACTATAGTTAATAAATTAAGAAAACTTGCAAGGTATAAGATAAACACACAAAATTCAGTGATGTTTCTACATATCTACAATGAGCAATCTGACATTTAAAAAAAATTAGGAAAGCCTTTTTATTTGCAATAGCACTAAAAGTAGCTAAGAATAAATTTAATCAAGGAGATGAAAGATATATACAGTAAAAGCTTTAAAAATATTATTGTAATTTAAAATTAGCTAAAAAAAAAAAAATAGAAAGATATCCCATTTTGGTAAATAAGAAAGTTAACCATTGTTGAGATATTCAGTTCAGTTCAGTTCAGTTGCCCAGTCGTGTCCAACTCTTTGCAACCCCATAAATTGCAGGACGCCAGGTCTCCCTGTCCATCACCAACTCCCGGAGTTCACTCAGACTCACGTCCATCGAGTCAGTGATGCCATCCAGCCATCTCATCCTCAGTCGTCCCCTTCTCCTCCTGCCCTCAATCCCTCCCAGCATCAGAGTCTTTTCCAATGAGTCAACTCTTCCAATGAGGTGGCCAAAGTACTGGAGTTTCAGCTTTAGCATCATTCCTTCCTAAGAAATCCCAGGGCTGATCTCCTTCAGAATGGACTGGTTGGATCTCCTTGCAGTCCAAGAGACTCTCGAGAGTCTTCTCCAGCACCACAGTTCAAAAGCATCAATTCTTCAGCACTCAGCCTTCTTCACAGTCCAACTCTCACATCCATACATGACCACAGGAAAAACCATAGCCTTGACTAGACGGACCTTAGTTGGCAAAGTAATGCCTCTGCTTTTGAATATGCTGTCTAGGTTGGTCATAACTTTTCTTCCAAGGAGTAAGCGTCTTTTAATTTCATGGCTGCAGTCACTATCTGCAGTGATTTTGGAGCCCAAAAAAAAAAAGTCTGGCACTGCCTCCACTGTTTCCCCATCTATTTCCCATGAAGTGGTGGGACTGGATGCCATGATCTTCGTTTTCTGAATATTGAGCTTTAGGCCAACTTTTTTGCTTTCCTCTTTCATTTTCATCAAGAGGCTTTTTAGCTCCTCTTCACTTTCTGCCATAAGGGTGGTGTCATCTGCATATCTGAGGTTATTGATATTTCTCCCGGCAATCTTGATTTCAGCTTGTGTTTCTTCCAGTCCAGCGTTTCTCATGATGCATTCTGCATAGAAGTTAAGTAAGCATCCAACACGCACATTTCCAGGAGAAATATTAATAACCTCAGCTATACAGATAACACCACTCTAGTGGCAGAAAGTGAAGAGGAGCTAAAGAGCCTCTTGATGAAGGTGAAAAAGAAGAATGAAAAAGTTGAGTTAAAACTTAACATTCAAAAAACTAAAATCATGGCATCTGGTTCTATCACTTCATGGCAAATAGATGGGAAAACAATGGAAACAGTAATAGAATTTATTTTCTTGGGCTCCTAAACCACTGCAGATGATAACTTCAACCATAAAATTAAAAGACACTTGCTTCTTGGAAGAAAACTTATGACAAACCTAGACAGCATATTAAAAAGCAGGGGCATCCTTAATCCTCAAATTTATTTGCAAGGGGAATTACAAGGGGCCCTGAAATAGCTAAAACAATTTTGTAAAAAGAATAAAATTTGAGGTTCACACTTTCCAATCTTAAAACTTACTATGTCGCCAGTACTCAAAAGAGTATAGTACTGACATATGGATGAACATGTAGACCTACAGAATAGAATTTATAGTGCAGAAATAAACCCATGTATCTAAAACCAATTAGTCACTTTAACAAAGTTATTAAATTCATTCAACAAGAAAAGTCTTCAATAAACAGTGCTTGCACATGAAAAAATAAAAAAGAATGAAGTTGTCCCCTTTCCTCAAACTGTACATAAATTTAACTTAAATTGGATCAATGACCCAAACATAAGAGCTAAAACTATGAAAATCTTAGAAGACATAAGTCTAAATCTTCATGGGTTCGGGTTTGGCAATGAATTCTTAGATATGACATCAAAGTATGAGCAATAAAAAATAAAATATAGATAAATTGAGCATTAACACAATTTTTCATTATGTTTCAAAGGATATTATCAAGAAAATAAAAAAGACAACCTATGGAAGTTGAATAGAATACAAGAAAATATTTACAAATTATATATCTATAACAAATAAATATCCAGAATATAAAAATGTCCTATAAGGTCAACAACAAAAAGACAATGAATCCAAGTAAAAACAGGAATAATAGTTGAATAACTGTTTCTCTGAAGATGATATACAAATGGCTTATAAACACATGCTGCTGCTTCTGCTGGTCAGTTGCTTCAGTCATGTCTGACTCTGTGACTTCAGAGACTGTAGCCCACAAAGCTCCTCAATTCATGAGATTTTCCTAGCAAGAGTAGTGGAGTGGGTGGCCATTTCCTCCTTGCAGGGATCTAACTTAGGTCTCCTGCATTGCAGGCTGATTCTTTAGCATCTGAGACATCAGGGAAGCCCGTCATTAATTTTTATGGAAATGCAAATCAAAACCACAATGAGATATTAGTTTACATCTACTAGGATGATTGCAATTGAAAGAAAAAAGGAAAGAATTGAAAATAAGAAGTGTTGGCAAGGATGTAGATAAATTGGGACACTTGCGCATTGCTGGTGAGAATGTAAAATGGTGCAGCCATTGTGAAAAAAGTTCAGTGGTTCCTCAAAATGATAAGTATAGAATTATCAAATGACAGCAATTGTAGTCCTAGTGATATAACCTAATGGATTAAAAACAAGGGCACAAATACTGTATGCCAGTATTCATTGCAGTATTATTCACAGTAGCCCAAAGGGAGAAACAATTCAAGAATCAACAAATGAAAGGATAAACAAAATGTGATATGTATACACAATGAAATGTTTTTCAGCTATGAAAAGTAATGAGATTCTGACACATGCTAAAACACAGATGAAACTTGGAAACATGCTAAATGAAAAAGCCACACACAAAAGGACAAATATCGTATGATTTCACTCATGTGAAACCTAAGAATCACCAAATTTATAGGGGTAGAAAGTAAATTAAAGTGACCAGGGACTTAAGACTTGGAAAAATTGAGGGAGAAAGGGGATATTGTTTCATGCTTACCAAGTTCCTGTATAAGGGGGTGAATAGTTTTGGAAACAAATAGTGAATGCCATATACAAAATTATGAAGTAATTAATGGCTGGGAAATGTGCATGTAAAAAAATGTTTAGAATAGCCAACTTAAGATTATATATATTTACCACAATTAAGAAAACAGTGCCATCCATGTTAGTAATAAAAAAGTAAACTGGGATTGCTCAATTGGCCATTTCATCTTTCCTTTGGGAAACAGATGCCTCCACAGTTTTTTTCTGCTCAATGTTGGTGTAACTGAAGGGGTAGGGTAGAGACCATGCCTGAGAAGGTCTATCCCAGCGATCTTTCCACCCATTTTTCTAACTGGTATTGCCCAGTATGGAAGGAGGAAGTGGCTGCTAAATTAATTCGCCTACCCACCCTATTTAATCTAACCTCATGCTGCATCCTCTTCAGTTCAGTTCAGTAGCTCAGTCACGTCTGCCTCTTTGCAACTCCATAGACTGCAGCACACCAGGCTTCCCTGATCATCACTAACACCCAGAGATCGCTCGAACTCATGTCCATCGAGTCAGTGATGTCATCCAACAATCTCATCCTCTGTCTTCCAAAGTTTTGACTAGACAGACCTTTGTTGGCAAAGTAACGGCTCTGCCTTTTAATATGCTGTATAGATTGGTCATAGCTTTTCTTCCAAGGAGCAAGTATCTTTTAATTTCTTGGCTTCAGTCACCATCTGCAGTGATTTTGGAGCCCAGAAAAATAAAGTCTGTCACTGTTTCCATTATTTCCCCATCTATTTGCCATGAAATGATGGGACCGGATGCCATGATCTTCATTTTTTCAATGTTGAGTTTTAACCCAGCTTCTTCACTCTCCTCTTTCACTTTCATCAAGAGGCTTGTTAGTTCCTCTTCACTTTCTGTTGTAAGGGTGGTGTCATCACATATCTGAGGTTACTGATATTTCTCCCAGCAATCTTGATTCCAGCTTGTGCTTCATCCAGCCCAGCTTTTCTCATGATGTAGTCTGCATATAAGTTAAATAAGCAGGGTGACAATATACAGCTTTGACGTACTCTTTTCCTAATTTGGAACCAGTCTGTTGTTCCATGTCCATTTCTAACTGCCACTTCCTGACCTACATACAGATTTCTCAGGAGGCAGGTAAGGTGGTCTGGTATTCCCATCTCTTTCAGAATTTTCCACAGTTTGCTGTGATCCTAACAGTCAAGGTCTTTGGCATAATCAATAAAGCAGAAGTAGATGTTTTTCTGGAACTCTCTTGATTTTTCTATGATCCAGCAGATGTTGGTAATTTGATCTCTGGTTCCTCTGCCTTTTCTAAATCTAGCTTGAACATCTGGAATTTCATAGTTCACATACAGTTGAAGCCTGACTTGGAGAATTTTGAGCATTACTTTGCTAGCATGTGAGATGAGTTAAATTGTATGGTAGTTTGAACATTCTTTGGCATTGCCTTTCTTTGGGATCAGAATGAAAATGGACATTTTACGGTCCTGTGGCCATGGCTGAGTTTTCCAAATTTGCCGGCGTATTGAGTGCAGCACTTTCATAGCATCATCATTTAGGATTTGAAATAACTCAGCTGGAATTCCATTATTTCCACTAGCCTTGTTTGTAGTGATGCTTCCTAAGGCCTACTTGACTTCTCATTCCAGGATGTCTGGCTCTAGGTGAGTAATCACACCATTATGGTTATCTGGGTCATGAAAATCTTTTTTGTGTAATTCTTCTGTGTATTCTTGCTACCTCTTCTAAATATTTTTTGCTTCTATTATGTCCATACTGGTTCTGCCTTTTATTGTGCCCATCTTTGCATGAAATGTTCCTTTGGTATTTCTAATTTTCTTGAGAACTCTAGTCTTTCCCATTCTATTGTCTTCCTTTATTCCTGCATCTTTTACCTTCAACTTTATGAAGAATAAAGATGAGAAACCTATATACTTTTCTCTACAGTGGCTGCATCAAGTACACGTCCACCAACAGTGTATGAGTGTTCCTTTTTCTCCACAACTTCACTAACATCGTTATTTCTTGTCTTTTTGATCATAGCAATTCTGACAAGTGTTAGGTTATCTCTTATGATTTTGTTTTGTTTTCCATTTCTGCAATGATTGTTGATGTTTAGCATCTTTTCATATGCCTATTCTCCTTCTGCCTTTCCTCTCAAAAACTGAAACTACGATATGACCGAGCAATTCTATTCCCAAGTATATAACTTAAAGAAAAAATAAAAACCACTAATTTGAAAAGATACATACACATCAGTGCTCATAGTAGCATTATGTATGACTGCCAAGATTTGGAAGCAACTTAAGTATCCATCAATGGATGAATAGGTAAATATGTAGTATATCTATCTCCATTTTCACAATGAAATACTACTCAGCTGTTAAAAAAAAAGAATGAAATTTTTCCATTTGCAAGAATGTGGATGGACTTGCAGGGCATTATGCTAAGTGAAATAAGTCAGATAGAGAAAGACAAATGCTGCATGCTGTCACTTCAATGTGGAACCAAAAAAAAAAAAAAACCAACAAACTAGTGAATATAACAAAAAGAAGCAGACAGAGATACAGAGAACAAACTGCTGCTAAATTGCTAACTCATTTCAGTTGTTTCCAACTCTGTGTGACCCCATAGACAGCAGCCCACCAGGCTCCCTCATCCCTGGGATTCTCCAGGCAAGAGTACTGGAGTGGGGTCCCATTGCCTTCTCTGAGAGAACAAACTAGTGGTTACCAATAGAGAGGGTGGAGGAGCAATATGTGTGGAAGATACATGGGACTGTACAAGCAAAAACAATAACAATATAATATGCAATATGTAATTATAGAATTCAAATATAAATAATCACAGTAAAAATAGCCCAGATATCTCAGATGGTAAAGAACATGCCTGCAATACAGGAGACCCAAGTTCAATCCCTGGGTCGAGAAGATCCCTGGCAAAGGAAATGGCAACCCACTCCAGTATTCTTGCCTGAAGAATTCTTTGGACAGAGGAGACTGGTTGGCTATAGTCCATGGGGTTGCAAAGAGTCAGACGCAACTGAGCAACTAACTAACATGCAAAACAAAACATGAGCAAAAAGCAAAAAAATATATAAAATAAATCTCATCCATTCTTTATACCAAATATAAAAATTAATTCAAAGTTCATCATTGATCTTTTCAAAATAAAAAGCCACTAGAAGAAAATTTGAGAAAAAAAATATTTGTGGACTTGTGTTAAGCAACCTTTTTTACATATGATACCAAAAGCTTATTTCAGAAAAGAAAAAATTGATAAACTGGAATTTATCAAAATTAAAAACTTACACTTTTTGGAAGATAGATGAGTTAATGAAAAGATGACTTAAATACTGGTAGACAATATTCATATAGCTGATAAAGAACTTATGTCTAGAAATATCAGAAAGGAACAAACCTAACTTTTAAAAAAAGGTAAATGATTTTCATAGACCCTTCTGCTTATCAAAAGCAACCATTAAGATAATGATACACATACTCAGAAAATAGTTTCAAGTACATATATCTTCCAAATCATTAATATCTAGAATATACAAAGTCATCCTTATACACAATAAAATGATGAACATCCCAATAAAAGTGACCAAAAATACTTGAACATCTCACAAAAGAAGATATATGAATAGACAATAAGTACATAAAAAGGTCCAGACTATCAGTAATTACCAAAGAAATGCAATTTATAACTCCAGTGAGATGCCATTTCATATCTTCTGGCATCATCCTTCCTCTTCATAAGAAGATTATTTACCAACCCGAATTGGAGAAGGCAATGGCAATCCACTCCAGTACTCTTGCAAAACATGCAATATACATGCAAAAACATGAATATACAAGATGCAGATACAATGCTGATTGAAAAGAGGCCAACACATGAAAGCTCATATTTTATAATCTTATTTAAAAATGGATTCTAGACTAGGCAAAACTAACTGATAGAAGGGTTTGCCTGGCAGGGACTGACTGGAAAGAGACAAAAGGCCATCTTCATGTCTGGGGATGATGGGAAATATTCTTGACATTATTTTAGGTGGTGGTAACATGGTATGCTATTGTAAAAATTCATTAACCTAAACACTAAATATTCATAATAAGATATGTAAATTATACCTCAATGAAAATGAATTAAAAAGATATTTGGATAAGAATTAGCTAATTTTATAATATTGTTGATAAGTTCAATTATTTCTTATCTCCAAATGATAAAAAATAAAATGGAACACTACTTTGAGCTGCATTATGATATGAGCAAGAATCAATCTTTAATGTTGTAAACCAATGATATTTTGAAATTGTTTGCTCCTAAGGCATAACTGTGGAGAAGGCAATGGCACCCCACTCCAGTACTCTTGCCTGGAAAATCCCATGGGTGGAGGAGCCTGGTAGGCTGCAGTCCATGGGGTCGTGAAGAGTCGGGCACAACTGAGCAACTTCCCTTTCACTTTCATGCATTGGAGAAGGAAATAGCAACCTACTCCAGTGTTCTCACCTGGAGAATCCCAGTGACAGGGGAGCCTCATGGGCTGCCATCTGTGGGGTCGCACAGAGTCTGACATGACTGAAGCAACTTAGCAGCAGCAGCAGCAGCAAGGCATAACTGAGGAAAAGATCATTAATAAATAAATCAAGTCTTATTTGTTCTAAGGCAAATTGTCTTCCTATTTCTGCCACTTTTAGATCTCATCATCTATAAATATTTAAAGTACAAAACCTATCAATCATCTATAACGTTTGTCTTTTAAACTTTCTGTATACTATATTATTCCTTCTAGAGAAACTATAAAATTCTACACAGGGGAGGCCAAGTGTCAGGAAGTGTGGAAAATGATATTAGAAGCTGGAAATATGACATCCAAAGGCTTATGCTTTTTTAAAAAATAATAAGTTATGAGTGACCATAGCTGTAAATGACATTTTTTTATATTAAGGGATAAGGAGTTGGGGAATCAATTTCTTTCTTTCCTAGATTACTGAAAATTAGAACAGACTACAATCCTATACACAATCCCTTCTAACACTCCCAGGAAAATGTTGAGAGTTAAGACTGGGAGAAGAAAAAGGATTTAAAATTAACATATTCACTGAACATTATGTACCTGGCATTTTGCAAGATGTTTTGCATAAATTATGTCATTTAATCTTCATTAATCTTCATTTAAACCTACAAATTATGTATTAATCTTTCCTGCTTTGGAGATGAAGAAGCTGGAGCTCATGAATTAAATAACTTGCCTGTTTTATAAATACCACACTATAAGAGCTCAAACTCAGATGAGTGGTGCTGAATTGTGCCCTACCATGTTTCCGGTTCTTATTTTTCTCAGAACTGTTGCCAGGGGCTCTCCTCCCTAATTTATGGTGGCCTTCTGACCTCCAAACCACAATCCAAGGAGCAGTAAGAAAAAATGTGACTTGATTTGTGGTCAAGACACCATATCATATTTATTTAATTGCTTCTTCATTATTTAGCTCTCAAAAACACCCTCTATTAATCACCTGAGAGTTAATCATGCTAAATTTCATCTATTAAAAACAGAAGCTATTAGTCTGAGAGCCAACACCAAAGACAGTGTATATGAGAAGCAATCATCACCTTGGATGTGAGCCAACATTTACGCAGCTGACTGTTGGCTAATGACACAGAACAAGAACACATTGGAAGGAGGTGGCAAAGAGGAGTGAGAAATTTTGTTTGCCAAAGAAAACAAACGATAAAGAGGAAAAATGGTACTTCGGTGAAGTTTATGAAAAACTGTTCTTTTGAAATTTCTACTCATCTCTGAGTTTGCTGTGGCCCATCAAAGATTAAAAATGCATCAGTAGTAGTCTACAAGCTATAAACAGATGCGTTATCATGAAGAAGAAACTGGAGGAAATGAAGAAAAGAAAACTGGAAGATGGAAGACAATCCACTTTCTTCTTATTCAGCAGCATTTGTTGTCATTCATTTGCCAAGTTGTGTCTAACTGTGAATCCATGGACTGCAGTATGCCAGGCTTCCCTGTCCTTCATTATCTCTTTGAGTTTGTTCAAACTCATGTCCATTGAATCAGTGATGCCAATCCAACCATCCCATCCTGTGCCACCTCCTTCTCTTCCTGCCATTGATCTTTCCCAGCATCAGGGTCTTTTCCAGTGAATCAGCACTTCACAAAATGTGGCCAAGATATTGAAGTTCTAGCTTCAGCATCAGTCCTTCCAATTAATATTTAGGACTGATTTCCTTCAGGATTGACTGGTTTGATCTCCTTGCTGTCCAAGAGTTTCTCAAGAGTCTTCTCCAGCACCACAGTTCGAAAGCATCAATTCTTTGGTGCTCAGCCTTCTTTAGGGGACTTCCCTGGTGGCTCAATTGCAGAATCTGCCTGCAATACAGGAAACCTGGGCTCGAGCCCTGGGTTAGGAAGATCCCCTGGAGGAGGGCATGGCAAGCCACTCCTGTATTCTTGCCTGGAGAATACCATGGACAGAGGAGTCTGATGGGATCACAAAGAGTCAGACACAACTGAGTGACTAACACATTCACTTTCTTTTAACCTTCTTTATGGCCCAACTCTCACATCCATACATGATTAGTGGAAAAACCGTAGCTTTGACTGTATGGACCTTTGTCAATAAAGTGGTGTCTCTGCTTTTTAATACACTGTCTAGATTTGTCATAGCTTTTCTTCAAAGGAGCAAGCATCTTTTCATTTCATGTCTGCAGTATTAGAAGGACAAGAATTATATTTCTAAGGAGAAGATTTACATTGATCTGCTGAAACATTTTACTTTGGAGCATTTATCTTTTAAAAGATTTTAATATCAATGTTATAAGATGTAGTACATCACTCAAAATCTATCCCATCCCTTTCTTCAAAAATCTAATTTATTTTGAAAGAGTTAAGAGTAATTCTTCAGTTCAGTTCAGTTCAGTTCAGTTCAGTCATTCAGTCATGTCCAACTCTTTTCAACCCCATGAATCGCAGCACACCAGGCCTCCCTGTCCATCACCAGCTCCCAGAGTTCACTCAGATTCATGTCCATCAAGTCAGTGATGCCATCCAACCATCTCATCCTCTGTCGTCCCCTTCTCCTCCTGCTCCCAATCCCTCCCAGCATCAGAGGCTTTTCCAATGAGTCAGCTCTTCACATGAGGTGGCCAAAGTACTGGAGCTTCAGCTTTAGCATCATTCCTTCCAAAGAAATCCCAGGGTTGATCTCCTTCAGAATGGACTGGTTGGATCTCCTTGCTGTCCAAGGGACTCACAAGAGTCTTCTCCAACACCACAGTTCTAAAGCATCAATTCTTCGGTGCTCAGCCTTCTTCACAGTCCAACTCTCACATCCATACATGACTACTGGAAAAACCATAGCTTTGCTCTTCAGAATACTGTTAATAAGTATTTATATTTTTGCAACCTTAAAAAGAGCAATTCTATGCAACTAGCAAATGCCATTCTTGGGTTTTCAGTGACCTAGGAGTCTGTACAGTTATATGAGTCTCTCCAGAACACTCTTCACCTACAAGAAATCTATTTCACAGTATGTTCTCAAACTATAAGCTTCTACTATTCAATTCACAGTTTTAAGGTGCACATCATTTTCTTTTTACCTGTTAATCTTGAGAGCTGGGTTTTTCAAGCTCTGTCACTGGAACCCACTGACTGTGAATTTTGGGAAAGTGGAATCCAAAGATTCGTATAAATAAAATTATAGCAAACTTCTGCAATGATTCAAGGGTACACTAATTTCTGAGAACAACTAATTATACCCTCAATATCTTCATTTTTATTCATCATATTCAGCTTCACTCATGTGATTTTTTTGCAGAATATTTTCTCAGAAATGCTTTAAATAATGTGAACCAGCAGAAATAGATGCAGCTAGTAAAGGGAGATAAGGAAACAATCCTTTTATTCCAGTACTTCAAATTATTCTGATTATTCCAATGCTGTATATCTATAAAGGCACTCTGGCATGGTCTTATACACAGTTATATAATGAAAGAAAATAGAAATTTAGGATTACTAATATTTATTAAACTTTTATACAATATATCAAAATTTTACACATTATCTTATGTAATCTTATCAACAATTCTGTATATTTTCTTTCCCTACTGTCTAGACAGGGAATCTGAGAATTTGCTAGGTTACATATTTCATTTAAATTCATGTTGGACTTTATTAACTCATTTTTTTATTAGTAAATTCTCGTGTCTTTACAGGAACATCTTCTCATTATTTTATGAAGGTATAAGCTTAGCCCCCAAGGAGGTATTGGAGATATTCACAATATTTAAATGTTCATTCATGCCCATCAATGGAGAAGCACACAATAAACAATATTCATATCAATTTTTTCAGGTTGTCATTTGAAGTTATGATCTGAGTCCCTAAGTATAACGATGCCATGCCAAATCACAATTCACTGAGAGAGGAGAAGTTGGTATACGTGGTGGCCATGAGACTTGTCAGTTAGCACAAGTCCCAGGCCTGACTCCCCTTGGGAGGTGGGCGGCACAACTGGTTGAATTCACATTTCAGATTTCATATTCAGATTTCATGATCTTTATTTTTAAAAAATTAAATGAGAATGTAAGTTTCTCTCCTCTTCCAGATTGGTGTAATGCTTTCTAATAGCTTCTATGTTATTGTCTCTGGACAATTAGATAATAGACTGCACAGCACCTTCCTGATTTCAGAAAGAAGGTCCCTGACTTCCAAACACTCAGTAGGCCCCTTAGGTACCACCAATACCATCCCTGTACCAGACAATGTAGCTCTTAAAGTACAAATTATCTTTTGAAGCAAGTTTGGGATATATATTATTGAATCTCCAAAGCACAGAACAGAGTTTGAAACCTATTTATTATTTGCTATATATGTGCTATTTTCCATTCATGCAATAGATAGGTATTAAGAATCTTGATATCAGGAACTACGGTATCAGTGATGGCCCAGGGCTTAACAGGCAAGACTGGGATCAAGGTGAGAATGGGGACATCCATATAACCAGGTCATGATTATATGGGTCCCCTGGGACCCACATATGAAATGTGAGATGAACATTTCCAGACCCACTTCATCTGATTCTTCCTTGGACCAACCTGAATGGGGCAATCAAGTTAATTCTTGCATCAGACTAGACTGGGACATAGGGCAGAACTTTGAAGGTTAACAAGTGGAAAGAGAGGAATCAAAAGAACAGTTGGAGACAGCTGCCCCTTTACCAGACAATTGCTCAGAAATATTCTCCACATAATTTCCATCCTGGCATCTCAATTCATGAAACATTCATTCCTAAGGTAAGAAGTAGAATCTGATTCTAGCCTGTTAGATTTGACAACTCTGATAACCTTGAATATCATCAGATGGGCCTCTAGCCCAGTCAGCTCAGAACTCTGAAAGCTGTCTTATTGCTGGAACCTCCTGATACTTCAAGTGAGCTATGTGTTCCAGGAGATGTACCAGATGTGTTAACGATGATTCCATTTAAGACAAAAGAGAGGTCAGTTCAGAAAAGGTGATTCAGAGTCCAACCCCTGCTAGCAGGGCCAACTGGGAGTCACATATTAGGGAGAAGAAATATTAGCTACATCCATGGTTTTAAATAAAGAAGAAAGACAAAATTAAGCATGTATTTATGTTAAGCCATTTTGAAGGAAGATACAGGTAACGATGTTCCTGCAGAATGGGAAATTGTATTAAGAGAGAAGAGGGCCAGGATGGAGAAAAAGAGAGAGGCAGGAAAAGTGGCAGAGAGACAGAGACTGAGAAGAGGAGACTTTCTACCAAGCGTTTCTGTTCCATGAGGCCAAAACAAAGCCTTATTTTTGCCATACAAAGTGAGCTAATCTTTAAATAAGTATGTGTTTGAAATGTTACCTCAAGGAGAATAAATATGATGTAAACAAATCCTTTCTGGCACCTGCAAAGTAAATCTAATCTCTTTACAGATGCTTTCCCGCCTTCAAGAGACAGTTGTGTACAGAAGTCAAGTGAAGGCAATCTCTTACAGGTGGATTCCATTTTGACAGTAGGCATGCAATCAATAACTTCACCAAACACTCAGGAAACAAAGTTACAAGACTCTCTTTCTCTCCTTTTCCCTTCCTCGACCTCATGCTTCCTTCTCTCATATGATAAACTCATGCTTTCATCTATATGAAGACAATGTTACAGGTTTTGCAAGTATTTACAAGCATTTCAGCTCTGATTCTCCTTTGTTTGCATCTCCTGGTCAACTAATAGATCCAATCCATCTCTGTTCAAATTCTATTTTGACCCAAATCTTTGGTCTTTACTCCAGAGAAAATTGGAATATGTACCAGAAATGAGAGAAGAGCAATAAAAATAAACATTCCACTTTGATCTATCCTTTGAATACTTTGTGGTGCAAACAGAGAACAGCAGAGAAAGAAGCAGTCTCTTCAAAGCAGGATTGAGAAAAGCATATGACAGCCAATTACTGAATCTAGCTGGGACTTTAACAATTTTACTTCAAACAAGAATGAAAAGAAAGCAGCATGCTCATCCATAGCTAACTTCTTTTATGAGAATATTTAACCATTAGAAATAGAATAAGATTATAATGGAATGACACAAATCACTATACTGCCTTTACTGAAACAATTTAGTCTAGGTGTTATTAACTATTCAGATTGTATCAGTACTTATTAAACCACTTGAAATAATCTAAAAGTCACTGGGTTGGGGGAATTCCCTGGTGATTCAGTGCCTAAGACTTCACACTTCCATTGCATGGGACCCAGGTTGGACCCCTCGTCAGGTAACTAGATTCCACATGCTGCAACTTAAGAGTTCGCATGCCACAACTAAAGATCCCACAGGCTGCAAAAAAGATCAAAGATCCTGTGTGCCACAACCAAGACCTGGTGCAGCCAAATAAATAAATAAGAATATTTTAAAAAGTCACTGGTTTGATGTGTTAGATATGTGAAAATTACCTAGGTGAATATCAAGCAAGGGATTGTTTACATTGAAACAGAGACAAAATAACTAAATAATAGCATTACCAAAAGTCTATCTGAAAGATCTTTCTTTAAGACAATGATTCTCACCAAACCCACCAAATGACAACCTAGAGAAGACAATAGCTGGATAAATAATGCTGCATGAGAAAATGAGAACAGAAAAATAAAAGAGAAAGAGGGATGGAGGGATTTCTCTGGTGGTCCAGGGGTTAAAAATCTCCCTTGCAATGCAGGGGACCTGGGTTGGATCCCTGGTTGGGGAACTAAGATTCCACATGCTGCAGAGTGCCTAAAGGCATGTGCCACAACCACTGAGACTGTGGGCCACAACTAGAGAGTCTGGGCACTACCCCATGAGGAAAGATCCCTCATGATGCAGTGGAGATACCGCATGCTGTAACTAACACCAGATGCCACTAGATAAATAAGAAAGTAAAATATTTTTAAAACGAGGGATGAAGAAGGAAAAAGGAAGGAAACAGAGTCCAGGACATATTCTGAAACTGTAAATAAAATGACACGCAAAAAGTTTCCCCAGTGGGATGGTCACTGGAACTCTAGAGAACAGGGTCTATCAACAGATTAAAAGGGTTTCAGTTATCTTCTGTGAGAACACCACCTCTTTCATTCTTTCCTCTGACCATATTTCTGTAAAAGGGGCAAAATACAAACACCTGTGAATACAAAGCTTTTACCAATAGTTTTTAAAAGGCTGAATTTTACGTCTCGGTTTACTAGCACAAAACTCAGGCATCACAAAAAGAGGGAAAAATCAATCAACGAACTAAACTTTGCAAAAGCCAGATTTTGATCCAAAGTTCACCATAAAAACAAAATTCCCTCTTCTCTTCACCTCCCACACATACTTTCAGTTCAGTTCAGTCGCTCAGTCGTGTCCGATTCTTTGCGACGCCATGAATCGCAGCACGCCATGCCTCCCTGTCCATCACCAACGCCCACAGTTCACTCAGACTCACGTCCATAGATCGAGTCAGTGATGCCATCCAGCCATCTCATCCCCTGTCATCCCCTTCTCCTCCTGCCCCTAATCCCTCCCAGCATCAGAGTCTTTTCCAATGACTCAACTCTTCACATGAGGTGGCCAAAGTACTGGAGTTTCAGCTTTAGCATCATTCCTTCCAAAGAAATCCCAGGGCTGATCTCTTCAGAATGGACTGGTTGGACCTCCTTGCAGTCCAACGGACTCTCAAGAGTCTTCTCCAACAAAAAAGCATCAATTGTTTGGCGCTCAGCCTTCTTCACAGTCCAAATCTCACATCCATACATGACCACTGGAAAAAACCATAGCCCTGACTAGACAGACCTTAGTCGGCAAAGTAATGTCTCTGCTTTTGAATATACTATCTAGGTTGGTCATAACTGTTCTTCCAAGGAGTAAGCATCTTTTAATTTCATGGCTGCAATCACCATCTGCAGGGATTTTGGAGCCCAGAAATATAAAGTCTGACACTGTTTCCACTGTTTCCCCATCTATTTCCCATGAAGTGATGGGACCGGATGCCATGATCTTCATTTTCTGAATGTTAAGCTTTAAGCCAACTTTTTCACTCTCCTCTTTCACTTTCATCAAGAGGCTTTTTAGTTACTCTTCACTTTCTGCCATAAGGGTGGTGTCATCTGCATATCTGAGGTTATTGATATACTTTAGTTGCTATGAAAAAACATGGAATAGGAACACAAAACAAGGGAAATATCAATGACTATTGAATATTAAAATATTTTAATCATGCTTTCAAGGGTTGAGAGATTCCAGAAGTCATCTGGGTTATGCTGTCCTGAATCTGACCCACCTAGATATAATTTAAACTTTCTATGCTCTTGACCAGGTTTTTGCAATGCAGGAGACACAGGAGAAGTGAGTTCAATCCCTGGGTTGGGAAGATCCTTTGAAGGAGGACATGGCAACCCAATCCAGTATTCTTGCCTGGAAACTTCCATGGACAGAGGAGCCTGGCAGGCTACAATCCATGGGGTCACAGAGTCATACACGACTGAGTGAGCACACACACACACACACACTTGCTCTTGACCTTAATGCCCTTGATTCAGGCCTGTAAGGCCACTGTCTGGACACCTCCCAAAGATTTATGAGGTAGGAAGGCGAGTCTAGCATGAGCAAAACCACGCTTTGTCTGGCCAGATGTTAAACTCTTGACCTAAGCCTGAAATGATTTCCTGACTGAAAAGACATATGTGGATCCTAATATACTATACATGGTCCTGACCTTTGAGAGAAACATTGGTAAATATTGGCAAGGACATAGATACATATATCTATAGGTACAGATATGAAAGTAACTTCCTTAAGTGTTTTCTTTCCATATTTATTGTGTTCTGTGCCCCAAACATTGAATCAGGTTTATGAAGTTACATGTTTGAGAAGCTTTATTTTAACTGGATGACAATTTAGATAGAAGGTCGCTTTAGTGTTACCTTCATTTTTTACATTCATTTCAAGTCAGTGTTTATGTTTTCCACTCAAAATTGGATGGCAAAATGGAAACTCAAAGTTTTACCCATCTGACCATAAAGTCTACCATCTTTTCACTGTTCTACAATTTTCATGTTTCATACATACACTAGTTTGTAGAAAATGTTCAATCTTTTCCACAATCAGATTTGTTTCTCAAGTTACTCTGTGATACACCTCTTTAGTCTGTATATCCATGTTAGTCTATAAAATGGTTCAGTGTAGCAATTCTCATCTCAGTGAATAAAAAGGGGACCAATGTTTTGATGTTTTCAAAGACAATATAAGTGGGGAAAATGTGGTCTTTGGAGATGCCAAACCTGGATTTGTGCTTATAGTCTGCTACTTCATAATTGAGTGTCTCCTTGAATGTCACTGGGCTTCTCTGAGCTTATTTTCTCTCATGTAAATGGGATTTAAAATGCTTATTCTTCATTGTGGGTAAATACTCACATGGATATATTATGATTTCTTACCAAGATTTTGATGGAGCCGTTTTTGATGGGAGACATTTTAATTCAACCTAAATAAATAAAGCCAAATAAAAAAAACTGATCAGTGAACATGGAGGTTTTACTTGTTTATTTTTTTAGCTATTAAATATGAAAACTATTAAAAGTATTCAAAGATATGTTTACATTATGTGTTTATAATATAATTTTTATTGTAGTAAAATTGCTGCACAATATTGTGTTAGTTTCTGCTGAACACTGACGTGAATCAGCTTATGTATACATATAACCCATTCCTCATGGACCTCCCTCCCACCTATCCTCATCCCACCTACTGAGGTCATCACAGAGAACCGAGCTGAGCTCCCTGTGCTACACAGCAGCTTCCAATAGTCGTGTATTTTACACATTGTAGCATTCATATGTCAGTCCTAATCTCCCAATCTGTCCTCCTATCCTCTTCACCCCCAACCCTCAGGTCTATCCACATGTCAGTTTCCTACATCTGCATTTCTGTTCTTGCTCTGGAAATAGGTTCATCTGTACCAGTTTTCTAGATTTCGTTTATAAGCATTATCAGGTGGCACCAGTGGTAAAGAACATGTCTGCCAGTACAGGAGATGTAAGAGACCTGGGTTCAATCCATGGGTTGGGAAGATCCCCTGGAGGAGGGCCCAGCAACTCACTCCAGTATTGTTGCCTGGAGAATCCCATGGACAGAGGAACCTGGCAGGCCACATTTCACTGGGTCTCAAAGTCGAAAACAACTGAAGCAGCATGTATGTACACACATGAGATATATATATATATATATATATATATATTTTTTAATGTATTTTCCCATGAGGAGTATTTGATTCTGTCCACTAGAATGACTTGGCAGCACCGTTAACCTCCTCTGATTCCCAAGATGGTAAACCTTGTTTCCTGTCTGTACCACGCAAAAGTACAGTCCTTCCTTCTCTGCATTTATTCTCCTGCCTGGATTTAACACTTTGTTTGTCTAAGCCTACTGGGTCAGCCAACTGTCTTCTGCTATCCTCAACTCTCTAGGTCTCACTCTTCCCATATTATCATAGGATACAATTTGTGAGCCAACCCTGGCTTTATCATCTGGTACTCTTTGAAGCTGAATTAAAGCTGCAAGTTATACCTACTCCGACTATTTCTCACAAATAAACACTGCCAAGGAATTTCAGTTCAAAAATTTGCCCCATTTTTCTAATGCATTAGTAAAAATAAACATGGGTTTTTTAATAAATAATCCAAAACACCAGCTCATAGATACTTCTATGTATAAAAACAAAAAATGAACAAAACAAAACAGCTTGGAAATTAAAATATGCTTGTTTATTCGTCAGTCAGTATGGACAATATTCATCCAGGAATGTTCATTCCACATTTCCACATTTTACCAGTTACTACCGATCAGATTTAAAAAGCTTTTAATAAACTTCTTGTATAGTCTCTAATTATTAGTTAATACTTTCTCTCCAGTGAAACATATTAGAAATGTTATTTTATTCATAGTGACATTTAGATATTCCTGATTACTTTAATGTCTGACATAAAGATTTTATTTTTGTCTAATATAGCATAAAACATCTGGATGAAAGCTTAACATTTAAGTAATTTAGCTCTACATTTTTAATTATCCTCATGTTTGACATCATATGGAGCAAACATCCAGATGTGTCACTGAAGATTTCAGTTTTCAACCAGATGTTTTAGTGTCTACTAGATATTTTTCAAATTTAAACACTTTTCTTAATAAACTACTCTTGCTCAAAACAAACAAACAAAAACCTCATCTTCCTCTGATTGTACCTTTTCTTTGCCAACAGTGATAATGATTTTTATGAACTGATGTAATTGGAAAATACCCTCAGTGTGTATCACAAAGAAATTGATTTGGAAAGATGGCTGCTACATTAAAGTTTAGTCTAAATCATTTCATGGGACTTTCTCACTGGTCTGGTGGTTTTAGACTCCAAACCAGTGCAGGAGGCATGTGTTCAATCCCTGGTCGGAGAATTAAGATCCCACATGTTTTGCAGCACAGTCAAATGATAAATAAATAAATACCTATTAACAAAGACAGAACAGATTTTTTTCACAATGTTGAGGATTCAAATCAAATATTTGTTGGAAATATACTGAGTTCAAGGTTCTATGACAAAAATGGAGGAACTTCTACAAGTATGCGGCACTTTCTCTGCATCACTGAATCTACAAAACAGCCATAAGTTTGTCAACCAAAAGGCTCTCTGAGCATCATGATCCTTTACTAGCAAAGACCAAAAGTGATTCAGATTTACCTACAAGTGACGATTTATGAAAGTGAAAGAGGAGAGTGAAAAAGTTGGCTTAAAGCTCAACATTCAGAAAACAAAGATCATGGCATCCGGTCCCATCACTTCATGGGAAATAGATGGGGAAACAGTGGAGGCAGTGTCAGACTTTATTTTTGGGGGCTCCAAACTCACTGCAGATGGTGACTGCAGCCATGAAATTAAAAGACGCTTACTCCTTGGAAGAAAAGTTATGACCAACCTAGATAGCATATTGAAAAGCAGACATTACTTTGCCGATGAAGGTCCGTCTAGTCAAGGCTATGGTTTTTCCTGTGGTCATGTATGGATGTGAGAGTTGGACTGTGGAGAAGGCTGAGCGCTGAAGAATTGATGCTTTTGAACTGTGGTGTTGGAGAAGACTCTTGAGAGACCCTCGGACTGCAAGGAGATCCAACCAGTCCATTCTGAAGGAGATCAGCCCTAGGGTTTATTTGGAAGGAACGATGCTAAAGCTGAAACTCCAGTACTTTGGCCACCTCATGCGAAGAGTTGACTCATTGGAAAAGACTCTGATGCTGGGAGGTATTGGGGGCAGGAGGAGAAGGGGACGACCGAGGATGAGATGGCTGGATGGCATCACTGACTGGATGGACGTGAGTCTGAGTGAACTGTGGGAGTTGGTGATGGACAGGGAGGCGTGGTGTGCTCTGATTCATGGGGTCGCAAAGAGTCGGACACAACTGAGCGAATGAACTGAACTGAACTGAACTGAACTGAGGATTTATTGAAAAGATTTACTGAAATGTCAAGATAATATGGGGCAGAAATTTCAGTTGTGTCTAGTAAGAATTGGAAGCTTCCTGTCTCTCTCCCCTTCCACATCACTCTTTCCTCTCTAGAGGTACAAGTTTCCTCCTGACTTGCACATTACTTGACACATCTGCTCAATCTCAGTTCCTCAGAAGGACGCTTCCTAAGTCTCAGAGCCACCCTCCTGAGCCTGCCTATATTGGCACCCTTAATTTGTGTCAACTGTGTCTTTGTTTCTATATGATGTTGCCATCCAATGAATAGATCCAATTGAACTTCCTAAATAAGATTGTTTAAAAGACTCGGGGCCTGCTATGGGATATTTTCACTTTCTGTTAAGGCTTCTATCCTCAGGCAAGAAATCATGACTAATGGACTGAGTTTATATGATATAGAAAGCCTCCAAGAATATATGAGGTAAAAAAATGCTTAAAGAAGGACATAATTGGGCAGTCAATGATAGATAGGTTCCCCCTCCCTAACATATTTTGATCATGAGGGACAAACTTAAAAGCAAACTTAAAGATAAAATAGCCAAACTTTTCTTTTACATTTAGGAAAAATGACCTGCTAAAGAAAAAGCTATGTGTTTATAGATGTATATATTTATGTGTACTCAGTCTTTTTTGACTCTTTATAGCCCCTTGGACTATAGCCCATCAGGATCCTCTGTCCATGGAAGTTTCCAGGCAAGGATACTGGAGTCGGTTGCCATTTCATACTCCAGGGATCTTCCTGATCCAGGGATGGAACACATGTCTCTTGCATCTTCTGCATTGGCAGGCAGGTTCTCTATTAGGAGATCCAAAATCAATTTAGTTACTTCTTTCACTTTATGTGTATTACTTAAAGATTAAATGAAGTATAAAATATACTACATAGGTTGTGAGTATAATCATAAACTCCACTCTACTCACACAACTTGGTTTCCTGAGTCTGTTTTTCAATGTTTTACTTTGGAAAGATAGTCATTCAGTTCAGTTCAGTCACTCAGTCATGTCCGACTCTGCGACCCCATGAATCACAGCATGCCAGGCCTCCCTGTCCATCACCAACTCCCACAGTTCACTCAGACTCACGTCCATCCAGTCAGTGATGCCATCCAGCCATCTCATCCTCTGTCGTCCCCTTCTCCTCCTGCCCCAATCCTTCCCAGCATCAGAGTCTTTTCCAATGAGTCAACTCTTCGCATGAGGTGGCCAAAGTACTGGAGTTTCAGCTTTAGCATCATTCCTTCCAAAGAAATTCCAGGGCTGATCTCCTTCAGAATGGACTAGTTGGATCTCCTTGCAGTCCAAGGGACTCTCAAGAGTCTTCTCCAACACCATGGTTCAAAAGCATCAATTCTTCGGTGCTCAGCCTTCTTCACAGTCCATCTCTCACAATCATACATGAACACATGTAAACAGCTGATCCACATAGTCAAACATTCACTGTAACCAAGACTTACTACCCCCTAAATTCTGTATTATATTTAGCATAGCTTATACTAAAGGTCATTTCGATCAAGATAAACAAAATATTAGCCTAGGAGACCAAAATTCAGGCTTCACATTTGTCCTGCTAGTATTGACCTTGACCAAGTCAGTTACCTCTCTAAGTTTTAGTTACCTCATCCATCAGGGTTAATGATTAATGGCTGGTTTATTTCAGTTGCACTGAAACATCTCCTGTCAAATCAGCTCCTACAAAATAGTAAATACAAAATATGATATAACCAATATGTTTACTCAAACATATACTTTAAAATTTGTCCTAAAGGATTCCATACCATATAAATACCCTAGGCTAGTCACTTAGCAGACAATGTCTATTGAAGAGTAGTCATTATTAGCTCCATTTGAACAACAGGAAACAGACTCAGAGAGGTCCAGTAATATGTGCCAGAAAAACATTCAACTGTGAACTGATAAAATATGAAATTAAATGCAGATTTTGCCAACACCAAAGACTGCAATTTTTGGCCAGCCATGCTGCCTCTGAAAACATCTTAAGCATGTCTTATCTATCTCATTCCACACCGAGACAAGTATTAATCTAATATCAGGTAGAAGACAAAAAGAAATTTATTTGCTAGCCTTGTGGGTGAAATAATCTCAGAGAATCAACAAAAACAATGTTGTTTGTAAATTCTGATTAAATTTCTTTCTATTGATTTATATGAGAAATGTCCCTGTGCCAAATGAACTACATTTTACCTCCATTAAATACTTTTTTATTTATAAGATTTTTAACTAAAATAGTGGAACAAAATAAATGTAGGTATAAAATTTTTTTTTTTTTGGAAGGCAAAATTGAAAAAGCAATAGTCAAAGTATATATTCAGAGTACCCACATTTAATAATTTTGGTTTATGGTTTCAGCCATCAATGAATGATTAGATGATAAATTGCTTAATGAATCCTGATGTTCATACCTAAAAAATAACCACTTAAAACAAGAGAAAGATATAAAATCCACTTAGATTAAAATAATCAGTGGTCATTGCTAATTCTAAAAATTATGAAGAACAATGCTTTTCTTATTTTTTTAAATTTCTTATGACAAGAATGAATGTCCTACTTTTTTATTCTATTAATAGTGTTAGAAAATTGGTGTTACTCCTTATGTTAACATGTTTAAAATCTATATGAAAGTTTCTGAACATAATCAAAAGTGGATAAGAAGTAGTGAGCAATATTTACCTTTGGTGTTGAGAATATAGTCTTTTCTCAACAATGGTTAGGAGAGAATTTGGCACTGATAAACATATAGAAAATTCATTTGTGACCATTAAAATTCTGTCAAGCGTGAGTAGGCATAAAGAAGTGCCTTCCTGATTAGAACCAAACAAGGCTGAACACAAGATGATCTGAGACTCAGAAAGCCTATAGGCTGATTGAAGAAAAGCCAAAGTGGTTTTTTCCCCTTTAAAAAAAAAAAAAAAAAGTTTACTGGGGTATATATATTTTAAAATGTTGTGTTAATTTCTGCTACAGCAAAGTGAATCAGTTACATGTCTACATGTATCTCCCCTTTTTCAGATTTCCTTCTCATTTAGGTAAACACAGAGCACAGAGATCCCTATTATACATTAGGTTCTTAATTAGCTACCTATTTTATACTATATATATATAAATAAATAGTATATATATTAAGTAAGTAAAGTCACTCAGTCGTGTCCAACTCTTTGTGACCCCGTGGACTGCAGCCCACCAGGCTCCTCAGTCCATGGGATTCTCCAGGCAAGAATACTGGAGTGGGTTGCCATTTCCTTCTCCAGGGGATCTTCCAGACCCAGGGATCAAACCCGGGTCTCCCACATTGGAGGCAGACGCTTTAACCTCTGAGCCACCAGGGAAGCCCCATAGTATATATATTTGCAGAACCAATATAATATTGTATACATATTGGCAGAACCAATACAATATTGTAAAGTAATTAGCCTCCAATTAAAATAAATAAATTTAAATTAAAAAAATAAAAGCTTTGAAACAAAAATAAAATAAAATAAAAATAAATACTTCAAAAGAAAAAAAAAAGAAAATTAGAGATACCAAGGGAACATTTCATGCAATATTGAGCACAAAAAAGGACAGAAATAGTATCTACCTACCAGAAGTAGAAGACAGTAAGAAGAGGTGGCAAGAATACACAGAAGAACTATATAAAAGAGATTTTATTTTCTTTGGCTCCAAAATCACTGTAGATGGTGACTACAATCATGAAAATAAAACATGTTTCTCCCTGGAAGAAGAGCTATGATAAACCTAGAAACATATTAAAAAGCAGAGACATTACTTTGCCAACAAAGTTCCGTCTAGTCAAAGCTATGGTCTTCCAGTAGTCATGTATGAATGTGAGAGTTGGACCATATAGAAAACTGAGAGCCAAAGAATGGATACTTTTTAACTGTGGTGTTGGAGAAGACTCTTGAGAGTTCCTTGGACTGAAAGGAGATCAAACCAGTCAATCCTAAAATAAATCAGTCCTGAATATTCATTGGACGGACTGATGCTGAAGCTGAAACTCCAATACTTTGGCCACCTGATGGGAGGAGCTGACTCATTAGAGAAGACCCTCATGCCGAGAAAGATTGAAGGCAGGAGGAGAAAGGAACAGCAGAGGAAAGATAGTTGGATGATATCTCCCACTTGATGGACATGAGTATCAACAAGTGCTGGGAGATGGTGAAGGACACAGAAGCCTGGCATGCTGATGTCCATGGGGTCGCAGAGTTGGACATGACTGAGCGACTGAACAACAACAATATATATGTCAATTCTAATATCCCAATTCGTCCCACCTTTCTTTCCACCTTGATATCCATAGGTTTCTTCTCACATCTGTGTCTCTATTTCAGCTTTACAAATAAGTTCATATCTATTATTTTTCTAGTTTTAACATACAAGAAATACTATATGATATTTGTTTTTCTCTGTCTGACTTACTTCACTCTGGATGACAGAGTATGTATGGAACTCTAGGTTTATCCATGTCTCTGAAAATTGCACAATTTTGTTCTTTTCTATGACTAAGTAAACAATCTCAATTCAGTCATGCAATCATGTCTGACTCTTTGGGACCTCATAGACTGCAGCACACCAGGATTCCCTGTCTATCACCAACTCCAAGAGCTTGCTCAAACTCATGTCCATTGAGTCAGTGATGCCATCCAACCATCTCATCCTCTGTCATCCCCTTCTCCTCCTGCCTTCAATCTTTTCCAGCATCAAGGTTTTTCTAAAGAGTTATTTTTTCGCATCAGGTGGCCATAGTATTGGAGCTTCACCTTCAGCATCAGTCCTTCCAATGAATATTTGGAACTGATTTGCTTTAGGATTGACTGCTTTGATATCCTTGCAATCCAAGGGACTCTCAAGAGTCTTCTCCAACATCACAGTTCTAAAACATCAATTCTTCAGCACTCAGCTTTCTTTAAAGTCCAACTCTCACATCCATATATGACTACTGGAGGCACCATAGTTTTGACTAGACAGACCTTTGTTGGTAAAGTAATGTCTCTGCTTTATCATATGCTGCCTAGCTTGGTCACAGCTTTTCTTCCAAGGAGCAAGTGTCTTTTAATTTCATGACTTCAGTCACCATCTGCAGTGATTTTGGAGTCCAAGAAAATAAAATCTGTCACTTCTTCCATTGTTTCCCCATCTATATGCATGACGTGATGGGACCAGATGTTATGATGTTAGGTGTTTTTTTTATTTTTATTTTTATTTTTACTTTATTTTACTTTACAATACTGTATCAGTTTTGCCATACATTGACATGAATCCACCACGGGTGTACATGCGATCCCAAACATGAACCCCCCTCCCACCTCCCTCCCCATAACATCTCTCTGGTTCATCCCCATGGGCCAGCCCCAAGCATCCTGTATCCTGCATCAGACATAGACTGGCGATTCATATCTTACATGATAGTATACACGTTTCAATGCCATTCTCCCAAATCATCCCACCCTCTCCCTCTCCCTCTGAGTCCAAAAGTCCGCTCTACACATCTGTGTCTCTTTTGCTGTCTTGCATACAGGGTCATCATTGCTATCTTTCTAAATTCCATAATGTTAAGTCTTAACCCAGCTTTTTGACTCTCCTCTTTCACTTTCACTAAGAGAATCTCTAGTTCCTCTTTGCTTTCTGCCACAATGGTGGTGTCATCTGCATATCTGAGGATACTGATATTTCTCCCTGAAGTCTTTTTTTTTTAATTGTATTTATTTATTTTCATTGAAGGCTAATTACTTTACAGTATTGTGGAGGTTTTTGTCATACATTGACATGAATCAGCCACAGGTGTTCATGTGTCCCCCCACCCAAATCCCCCCCGCCACCTTCTTCCCCATCCCATCCCTCTGGGTTGTCCCATTGCACCGCTTTGAGTGCCCTGTTTCATGCATTGAATTTGGACTAGTCATCTATTTCACATATGGTAATATACATGTTTCAGTGCTATTCTCTCAAATCATCCCACCTTCTCCCACAGAGTCCAAAAGTTTGTTCTTTATATCTGTGTCTCTTTGGCTATCTTGCATAGAGGATCATCATTACCATCTTTCAAAATCCCATATACATGCATTAATATACTGTATTGGTGTTTTTCTTTCTGACTTACTTCACTCTGTATAATAAGCTCCAGTTACCAGTTACATCTACCACATCAGAACTGAGTCATATGTGTTTATTTTAATAGCTGAGTAATATTCCATTGTGTATATGTACACAACTTTCTTACCCATTCATCTACTGATGGACATTTAGGTTGTCTCCATGTCCTAGCTATTGTTAGCAGTGTTGTGATGAATGTTGCCTCCCTGCAATCTTGATACCATCTTGTGCTTCATCCATTCTGGCATTTCACATGATGTACTCTGCATACAGCTTCCCTGGTGCCTCAGCTGGTAAAGAATTTGCCCACAATGCCAGAAATCCGGGTTCAATCCCTGGGTTGGGAAGATACCCTGGAGAAGGGAACAGCAATCCACTCCAGTATTCTGGCCTGGAGCATTCCATGGGTTGTATAGTCCATGGGATTTCAAAGAGTAGGTCACTACTGAGAGACTTTCACTCATTCTGCATATAATTTAAATAAGCAAGATAACAATATATAGATTTGATGTACACCTTTCCCAATTTGGAACCAGTCCATTTTTCCATGTCCAGTTCTAACTGTTGCTTCTTGACCTGCATACAGATTTCTCCAGAGGCAGGTAAGGTGGTCTGGCATTCCCTTCTTTTGAAGAATTTTCCACAGTTTGTTGTGATCTACAGAGTCAAAGGCTTTAGCGTAGTCAATGAAGCAGAAGTAGATATTTTTCTGGAATTCTCTTGCTTTTTCTACGATTGAAGTGAAGTTGGCAATTTGATCTCTGATCCCTCTGCCTGTTCTAAATCTAGCTTGAACATCTGGAAGTTTTGGTTTATGTACTATTGAAGTCAACTTGGAGAAATTTGAGCACTACTTGGCTAGTGTGTGAAATAAGTACAATTGTGTGGTAGTTTGAACATTCTTTGGCATTGCCTTTCTTTCGGATTGGAATGAAAACTGACTTTTCCCGGTCCTGTGGCCACTGCTGAATTTTCCAAATTTGTTGGCATATTGAGTACAGCACTATCATAGCATCATCTTTTAGGATTTGAAATAGCTCAACTGAAATTCCATCACCTCCACTAGCTTTGTTCATCGTGATATTTCCTAAGGGCCACTTGACTTCACATTCCAGGATGTCTGGCTTTAGGTGAGTGATCACACCATCATGTTTATCTGGGTCACAAAGATCCCTTTTGTATGGTTCTTCTGCAGGTCCTTGCCTCATCTTCTTAATATCTTCTGCTTCTGTTAGATCCATACAATTTCTGTCCTGTTTTGTATCCATCTTTGCATGATGTTTCTTGGTATCTCTAATTTTCTTAAAGAGATATCTAGTCTTTCCCATTCTATTGTTTTTCTCTAGTTCTTTGCATTGATCACTGAGGAAGGCTTTCTTATCTCTCTGCACTGTTCTTTGGAACTCTGCATTCAGGTGGATATATCTTTCCTTTTCTCCTTTGCCTTTCACTTCTCTTCTTTCCTCAGCTATTTTTAAGGCCTCCTCACACAACCATTTTCCCTTTTTGCATTTCTTCTTCTTGATGATGGTTTTGATTACTGCCTCCTGTATGGTGTTATGAACCTCCATCCATAGTTCTTCAGGCACTCTGTCTATCAGATCTAATCCCTTCAATCTATTTGTCATTTCCATGGTACAATCATAAAGGATTTGATTTAGGTCATACCTGAATGATCTAGTGGTTTTCCCTACTTTATTCAATTTAACTCTGAATTTTGCAATAAGCAGTTCATGATCTGAGCCACAGTCAGCTCCTGGTCTTACTTTTGCTTACTGTATAGAGCTTCTCCATCTTTGGCTTCAAGGAATATAATCAATCTGATTTCGGTATTGACCATCTGGTGATGACCTTGTGTAGAGCTGTCTCTTGTATTGTTGGAAGAGGGTGTTTGTTATGACCAGTGCGTTCTGTTGGCAAAACTCTACTAGCATTTTCCTTGCTTCATTTTTTACTCCATGGCCAAACTTGCCTGTTACTCCAGCTATCTCTTGACTTCCTACTTTTGCATTCCAGTCCCCTGTGAAAAAAAAGGACATCTTTTTTCGGTGTTAATTCTAGAAGGTCTCATAGGTTTTCATAGAATCATTCAACTTCAGCTTCTTTGGCATTACTGATTGGGCATAGACTTGGATTAGCATGATTTTGAATGGGTTGTCTTGGAAATGAACAGAGCTCATTCTGTCATTTCTGAGATTGCACTCAAGTACTGTATTTTGGACTCTTTCATTGACTGTGATGGCTGCTCCATTTCTTCTAAGGATTCTTGCCCACAGTAGTAGATATAATGGTCATCTGAGTTAAATTCATCCATTCTGGTCCATTTTAGTTCACTGATTCCTAACATACCGATGTTCAATCTTGCCATCTCCTGTTTGACCACTTCCAATTTATCTTGATTCATGGACCTAACAGTCCAGGTTCCTATGCAATATTGTTTTTTACAGCATCAGACTTACTTCCATCACCAGTCCCATCCACAACTGGGTGTTGTTTTTGCTTTGGCTCAGCCTCTCCATTCTTTCTGGAGCTGTTTCTCCACTCTTCTCCAGTAGCCTATTGGGCACCTAGTGACCTGGGGAGTTCATTTTTCAGTGTCCTATCTTTTTGCCTTTTCATACCATACATGGGGTTCTCAAGGCAAGAATACTTAAGTGGTTCGCCATTCCCTTTGCCCTTCTGACGTCTAACTAATATTCCATTGTATATCACATCTTCTTTATCCATTCTATTGATGGGCATTTAGGTTCCTTCCATATCCTGGACTTTGTGAATAGTGTTGCAATGAACACTAGGATGCATGTATCTTTCTGAATTATTGTTTTCTCTGGTTACATGTCTAGGACTGGGATATTAGAGTATAACTGATTTACAATGTTGTGTTAGTTTCAAGTGTACAGCAAAGTGAATCAGTTACCCATACACATATAGCCCCTCTTTTCCAGATTGTTTCCCCATATAGACCATTATAAAGTACTGAGTATAGTTCCCTGTGTTATACAGTGGCTCCTTATTAATTACACATTTTATACATAGTAGTGGATATATGTCAAACCCAATCTCCCAATTTATCCCCCCTCCCCTTATTCCTTGATAACCACAAGTTTATTTTTAACATCTGTAACTCCATTTCTGTCTAACTCCATAAGTTAGTTTGTATTCTTTCATAAGATTCCACATATAGGCAGTGTCATAAGATATTTGTCTCTGACTTACTTCACTTAGTATGATCTTCTCTAAATCCATCCATGTTGCTGCAAATGACATCATTTCATCCTTTGAAAAGCCATAGCCTTATGCTGGAAATCAGTATGGAAGGATGGAAAAGATCAAGGACTGAAATTTGAGAAACAATAATGATTTAGGAAGTTGGGAGCACAGGTCATACAAGTCAAAGATATGATGTGTTTACAATTCAAAACAAAGAATATAAATGAAAAGAACAAAGTACAATTTTCCTTTAACATCAGACCAAGTGTAGGACCCTCTTGGGATAGGGGTAGTTTATAGGAATGTGTGTGTGTGTGTGCAATCGCTAAATCATTTCATTCATGTCTTGACCCTCTTTGGGACTCTTTGTGACTGTAACCTGTCAGGATCCTCTGTCCATAGAATTCTCTAGGCAAGAATACTGGAGTGGTTGGCCATGCCCTCCTCTAGGGGATATTTCAGACCCAGGTATGGAACCACATTTTTTATGTCTTTTATGTCTCCTGCATTGGCAGGTAGATTCTTTACCACCAGCACCACCTATGGGAAAAGACAAACCATGAAATAATATTCACTTATTAAACATTTGTACATTATAAACATTGAGAGAGAGAGAAAACCCTACTTTTACCATTGCTCACATTTGTTCTTAAAGCTGCCAGATATGGGGATTCAGCTTTTTCTGATCACTATCAGTAGCCCCTGGCTCTTAGTACTTTTGGGCAGCACTGAAAGTTGGTAATCTTATTTCCATTTCTGAAGAAGGAAAGGGACACCAGTTTAATGAGTAAACTTTACTGGGCTCTAAGCATGAAATGTTTTTACCTTCTCCAGTAAATACTATTAACTGCTTTTTCCCAATCTTCTGTCATCATCATAGGTAACAGTGTTCCCTAGCAAAGCTTCATTCAGAGTTCACAAAGTTAGGGCGTTTTTTCAATTATTAGCAAAATTGTTGCTTCTTTTTTTTTAATTTTTATTTGTATTTTATTTTACTTTACAATACTGTATTGGTTTTGCCATACATTAACATTAATCCGCCACGAGTGTACATGAGTTCCCAAACATGAACCCCCCTCCCACCTCACTTACAAACTTCCATCTCATTTCGCATTCAAAATCCTCAGATATTACATACCTGTAGCTCTAGCAACTTGACATGGAGGGAGGCAGGATCTGTTTTCCTCACCTCTCCTCCTTCTCCTCATCCCCCAGCATCCTGGTACAGAGCAGAGGCAGGCAGAAAGAGCAGGAAGATCCTTATTCCTTGCCCATGGTGTTGGCAGACTCCTCTCCCTTTCTACAACAGTGCTGACTGTCTCATAGGGTTCATACATTTGTCTTTATTGTCCTCTCTGTGACAGTCCATTAGCAAAGATCTAACATCTCCCCACACATACCTCAACTTCTTGTTGTTAGTTTCATGCAGAAAATGATCCCATAGATACCAGCAAGATACCTCTGGCCTCAAACCCTCTTCCTTCCTAAGCACACAAGGACTATACCGGTTGTGCACCCAACTCTAACAGCTTGCTTTTCAACTCCACCTTTTCTCTGCACTTCAGGATCAGGCATTTGGATGATCTAATGGTTCTAAGTATTCCAGCAAGTGACTAACTAGGGCCCACTAGAATCATGAACTTTTCATGTTTCCACTCTAGGGTGCTAATTTAAAGAATCCCTGGAAAGAAGAGACAAATGAGGAAAAACAATATGCCAAAACTAAATCATTATTTTCTTAAAATGTTTGCTTACAAATGATAACTTTTAAAGCATATTTTCCTACTATGTGAAAAATATAAAATATCACATTGAAGTATGTGAAGTCATAGGTCAGTGTGGGCTCTAGGCAGGGTAAGTAGAAGTAGAATTTATGTTGACCCTTGAAAGATAGGGTGGTGCATAGATAGCAAGGGTATTGATGAACAGAGATTGGATATTTTGTAGAAGATATTAATACCAGAGGGGTAAGTACCTGCTGTGAATTTATTTGGGAAAGAATGTACAACTCTAGCCAGAGAGATTTTTGGAAGTTACATTTCAATCCTGGTCCTTATTAAAAATCGAGTAGGAAGATAAAAGTAAATAACACTTTTCAGAAAGTTGTTTCCATTGATTTCCATTAACGACTTAAAAACTGTCAAGCATTTAAGTACAGCATTAGATCTGATCAAGGACAATTGTCAGCTATTACTTCTGAAAAGTTAATTAAAAAATAAAATTGAACTATTTGCACATTCATATTTTAATGGCACACTATTGGTTAGAATTAACTTCATAATTCAGTTGCCATGAATTATTTATTTCTAGGATCGTTCTTCCATGACTTTAAAACTCAAAGTACAATAAAAGTCAATGTGGACATCATTCTAGCTGATATGATACAGTGGTTTGGTTTAAGTAGAACATATAAAAACCTAAATGATCATTTTATTCTAGTAATTGCACTGTTTTCATAAAGGTTTCTCAGCATGGAAGATCGAGGGATAAGAAGTCACTATCACCAGCAACAAGAACCAGATTTCCTAAATATCATGGCTGATGATATTTACCACTTCAATTGTTGGCCGCAAACCTTTCCTGTCTCATGCCCAAAACTTCAGAATCACCCTAGACTCTTTTTTCCCTCATATCCTACATCCGTGTGTGTGTGTGTGTGTGTGTGTGTGTGTGTGTGTGTGTGTGTTTGTGCGCTCACACGTGCTTAGTTGCTCAGCCATTTGACTCTTTGTGGCACCATGGACTGTAGCCTATCAAGCTCCTCTGTCCAGGCAAGAATACTGGAGTGGGTTACCATGCCCTCCTCCAGAGGATCTTCCCAACCCATGGATAAAACCCAGGTTGCCCGTGTTACAGGCAGATTCTTTACTGTCTGAACCACCAGGGAAGCCCAAGAATACTTGAAAGGCTAGCCTATTCCTTCTCCAAGCGATCTTCCTGATCCAGGAATCAAACCCTGATCTCCTGCATTGCAGGGGGATTCTTAACCAACGGAGCTTCCAGGGAAGCCACATCTTACATCTGATCTATTTTCAAATCCATTCATCTTTACCTTCAAAACATATCCAGAATCTGCTCACTTTTCACCACCGTGGACCAAGCTGCTATCACTCCATACATGGTTTACTGCAGTCTCCAGGTCTGAAAGCTCTGACAGGTTTGCTCACTATTTGTTGCTGTTTTTCAGTCTCTAAGTTATGTCAGCTTCTTTGCAATCCCATGAACTGTAGCATGCCAGGTTCCTCTGTCCTCCACCATCTCTTGGAGTTTGCTAAAATCCATCTCCATTGAGTCCTTGGTGCTATGCCATATCCCTGCCATGCTGCTTCTGTGGTGTCTGTTGACCTGATTCTCTTTTCCTGCCTTGTATCTAAGATTGCCTGGAGAAGGAAATGGCAACTCACTCCATTATTCTTGCCTGGGAAATCTCATGGACAGAGGAGCTTCGTGGGCTACACTCCATAGGGTCACAAGAGTCAGACATGATTTAGCAACTAAACAGCCTCTAAGTCTGGCTAGTTAACATTTTCTATAGTTTCAACAACTTATTTGCAGATTAAACAAACTGTAGACAGTTTCTGCTATTGTTTGCTTTTCTTTTATTTCTTTCTATGAAGTATTCTATATGATGAAAATACTGTGAATATGTGTGCATCTGTAGGTTCATTTCAGTCACTCAGTCATGTCCGCTTCCCCATGGACTGCAGCATGCCAGGATTCCTTCTCCATCACCAACACTCCAAGCTTGCTCAAGCTCATGTCCATTGAGTCGGTGATGTCATCCAACAAACTTGTCCTCTGTCATCCTCCTCTCCTCCTGCCTTTAGTTTTTCCCAGCATCAGGGTCTTTCTCAATGAGTCACTTCTTCCCATCAGGTGGCCAAAGTATTGGAGCTTCAGCATCAGTGATTCCAATGAATACTTAGGACTGATTTCCTTTAGGATTGACTGCTTTGACTTCCTTGCTGTCCAAGGGACTCTCAAGAGTCTTTTCCAAACCATAATTAAAAAGGATCAGGTCTTCAGTGCTCAGCTT
Source organism: Capricornis sumatraensis (assembly GCF_032405125.1). Lineage (NCBI taxonomy): Eukaryota > Metazoa > Chordata > Mammalia > Artiodactyla > Bovidae > Capricornis > Capricornis sumatraensis. Next base: position 118,843,685 of record NC_091071.1, on the reverse strand, counting down.
TCTTTATGGTCCAACCCTCACATCCATACATGATTACTGGAAAAACCATAGCTTTGACTATACAGACCACTGTTGGCAAAGTAATGCTTCTGCTTTTTAATATGCTTTCTAGGCTAGTCATGAAATTAAAAGATGCTGACTCCTTGGAAGTGAAATTATGACCAACCTAGATAGCATATTCAAAAGCAGAGACATTACTTTGCCAACTAAGGTCTGCCTAGTCAAGGCTATGGTTTTTCTAGTGGTCATGTATGGATGTGAGAGTTGGACTGTGAAGAAAGCTGAGAACAGAAGAATTGATGCTTTTGAATTGTGGTGTTGGAGAGGACTCTTGAGAGTCCCTTGGACTTCAAGGAGATTCAACCAGTCCATCCTAAAGGAGGGTGTTCATTGAAGGACTGATGTTGAAGCTGAGACTCCAATACTTTGGCCACCTGATGCAAAGAGCTTACTCATTGGAAAAGACCCTGATGCTGGAAAAGATTGAGGGCAGGAGGAGAAGGGCAGAAGGAGAGGATGAGATGGTTGAGTCGGCATCACTGACTCAATGGACATGGGTTTGGGTGGACTCCGGGAGTTGGTGATGGACAGGGAGGCCTGGCGTGCTGCGGTTCATGGAGTTGCAAACAGTTGGACACAACTGAGTGACTGAACTAAACTGAACTGAGGCTGGTCATAGCTTCTCTTCCAAGGAGAAAGCATATTTTAATTCATGGCTGCAGTCACCATCTACAGTGATTTTGGAACACAGGAAAATAAAGTCTCTCACTGTTTCCATTCTTTCCCCATCTATTTGCCATGAAGTAATGGGACTGGATGCCATGAAGTAATGGGACTGGATGCCATGAAGTAATGGGACTGGATGCCATGATTTTCATTTTTTGAATGCTGAGTTTTAAGCCAGCTTTTTCACTCTCCTCTTTCACTTTCATCAAGAAGCTCTTTAGTTCCTCTTCTTTTTCTGCCATAAGGGGTGGTATCACCTGCGTATCTGAGGTTATTGGTATTTCTCAAGGCAATCTTGATTTTGGCTTGTGCGTCATCCAGTCCAGCATTTCACATGATCTACACTATAATTAGTTAAATAAACAAGGTGACAATATACAGCCTTGATGTATTCCTGTCCCAATTTGGAACCAATCCATTGTTCCTTGTTAATTTCTAACTGTTGCTTCTTGACCTGCATACAGTTTTCTTAGGAGGCACGTTAAGGTGGTCTGATATTCTCATCCCTTTAAGAATTTTGTACACTTTGTTGTGATCCACATAGCAAAGGCTTTGCATAGTTAATAAAGCAGAAGTAGATATTTTTCTAGAATTCTCTTGCTTTTTCTATGATCCAATGGATGTTGGCAATTTGATCTCTGGTTCCTCTGCCTTTTCTAAATCCAGCTTGAACATCTGGATGTTGCCCATTCATATACTGTTGAAGACTCGCTTGGAAATTTTTGAGCAGTACTTTGCTACTGTTTGTGATGAGTCAAATTGTACGGTAGTTTGAACATTCTTTGGCATTACCTTTCTTTGGGATTGGAATAAAAACTGATCTTTTCATGGAGGACATAGGCAAAACACTCTCCAACATAAATCACAGCAGGATCCTCTATGATCCACCTCCCAGAATTCTTGAAATAAAAGCAAAAATAAACAAATGGGATCTAATTAAAATTAAAAGCTTCTGCACAACAAAGGGAAATATAAGCAAGGTGAAAAGACAGCCTTCTGAATGGGAGAAAATAATAGCAAATGAAACAACTGACAAACGACTAATCTCAAAAATATACAAGCAACTTATGCAACTCAATGCCAGAAATATAAACGACCCAATCAAAAAATGGGCCAAAGAACTAAATAGACATTTCTCCAAAGAAGACATATGGATGGCTAACAAACACATGAAAAGATGCTCAACATCACTCATTATTAGAGAAATGCAAATCAAAACCACAATGAGGTACCACTTCACACCAGTCAGAATGTCTGCGATCCAAAAATCTGCAAGCAATAAATGCTGGAGAGGGTGTGGAGAAAAGGGAACCCTCCTACAATGTTGGTGGGAATGCAAACTAGTACAAGCACTATGGAAAATAGTGTGGAGATTCCTTTAAAAATTGCAAATAGAACTGCCTTATGACCCAGCAATCCCACTGCTGGGCATACACACCGAGGAAACCAGAACTGAAAGAGACACATGTACCCCAATGTTCATCGCAGCAGTTTATAATAGCCAGGACATGGAAACAACCTAGATGTCCATCAGCAGATGAATGGATAAGAAAGCTGTGGTACATATACACAATGGAGAATTACTCAGCCATTAAAAAGAATACATTTGAATCAGTTCTGTTGAGATGGATGAAACTGGAGCCAATTATACAGAGTGAAGTAAGCCAGAAAGAAAAACACCAATACAGTATACTAACACATATATATGGAATTTAGAAAGATGGCAATGATGACCTTGTATGCAAGACAGCAAAAAAGACACAGATATGTATAGCAGACTTTTGGACTCAGAGGGAGAGGGAGAGGGTGGGATGATTTGGGAGAATGGCATTGAAACATGTATACTATCATGTAAGAATTGAATCACCAGTCTATGTCCGATGCAGGATACAGCATGCTTGGGGCTGGTGTACGGAGATGACCCAGAGGGATGTTGTGGGGAGGGAGGTGGGAGAGGGGTTCATGTTTGGGATCGCATGTACACCCGTGGTGGATTCATGTCAATGTATGGCAAAACCAATACAGTATTGTAAAGTAAAATAAAGTAAAAATAAAAATTAAAAAAAAAAAACAAAACTGATCTTGTCTAGTCTTGTGGCCACTGCTGAGTTTTCCAAATTTGCTGGCATATTGAGTGCAATATTTTAACAGCATCATCTTTTAGGATTTGAAATAGCTCAACTGGAATTCCATCTCCTCCACTAGCTTTGTTCATAGTGATGCTTCCTAAGGCCCACTTGACCTCACATTCCAGGATGTCTGGCTCTAGGTGAATGATCACACAATCATGGATATTTGGGTCATGAAGATCTTTTTTGTATAGTTCTTCTGTGTATTCTTATCACCTTTTAGTAATATCTTCTGCTTCTGTTAGACCATACGATTTCTGTCCTTTATAGTGCCTGTCTTTGCCTGAAATTTTCCCATGATATCTCTAATTTTCTTGAGGAGATCTGTAGTCTTTCTTATTCTACTGTTTTCCTCTATTTCTTTGCATTGATCACTGAGGAAGGCTTTCTTATATCCCCTCACTATTCTTTGGAACTCTGCAGTATCTATAGGCAAATAACTCCTTATAAATTATAAAATGCTAAAATGATTAGGATACGTTAGAATATAAACTTCATGAAAGCAGGATATTATGAGTTGATATCTTTATTGTACCATGTGTTCAATAAATATTTATAGAATGAAGGAGTGAATGAATGAATATTTGTTATTTGAATATTGGGATGCATATAATTTGTGTTAAACATTTCTGGAACTGGTGCATTTATACCCAAAGAGAAATTTCTCATAAACTGTGTAATCTATATATTTTAAATAGTTTCCTGGCTGTCTGCATTAAAACATTCCAGAAATATGTAAGAATTTGACATTGCTAAGGCTGTCTTGCAGAATCACACTGGTAGCTCAAAATGCCTGAGGGAAATACCAACATCCTCCACCTGGTAATCCCTCCAGCTCTCCCCTCTTAATCTTCTTCCCTCTGTGGGTCTAACAGAAACCTCAAAGCAAATCTTATAGAAGTTCCCCACATTTTTGACATACAATGTTGTAGCTTTAACTGTCAATGTTCAAGAGAGAAAGGAACAGATTTCTCTTAAATAATTTGCCAGGCCCTCTTTCAAAAAAGATTATTTATTATTTTTTGGTTGCACCACATGGTATGTGGAGCTTTCCCAACAAGGGATAGAACCTATGCCCCCTGCAGTGGAAGTTCAAAATCTTAGCCACTGGACCACCTTAACATTGTCTTTCTCTTTCTTTTTTCCTAATCCACATGGTGGGGAAGTGCAGGAGCACACAGGATGCTGCAACAAATTCATTGCTTTTGTTTTGCACACACTATGCAAGAAGGCATCCTCAAAAGAAGCTGAGTTATGGCTATGCAGCCTGTTTTTTCACAGCATGACACAACAGTGCCCACAGCAGCCATCACCTACTACATGCTTGCCCACATATCCAAGCAGAGATATTAGGTGAGCCTTGCCTCTTTCCCAACAGTAGAAAGGCACCTACCAACTTGCTTCCCCACTGGTCAACATCATTAATGAGAACGTTATGCAATTTTTGAATAGTAACAGAAGGCATGGCTGCACTTTCAAATCCATGGTTAAAAAAATAGGTAGTCTATGCTTTCAGTTAAAATAATGACCAATAACAATACAACTGAAGACATCTCCATTCTCTGACTAGCATGTGCATCCAAGGGACATTATGGCTCAAATCTATCTTTCCCTCTGTCAATTACTTTGCACTGAGAAATGTGTTTTTATTCACTATTTTCACCTAAATTTGAATATATTTGAGAAAAGTTCTGCAATGGTAGAAAAACACATTCTGCAGAAATACTTATTTTGAAAACGATCATTTGAGACACACACATATACACACACTGCTTTATTCATTTCCCCTTGCAATTATAGTTTTAGATGATTGCTTGTGTATTTTCTCAGTTTAAAATAGAAATGGAAGGTCTGATGACTTGAGCTGATTTAATTTTTCCAGGGAGAGGAGCTTCTACCACAGTTCTGTGTTAGGGAGCTTGTTACTGGTTCATTGTTCAGTGTACAACAATGTGGATGATTTATTTCAGTTTTTAAAACATCCACTATGTAGTCATTTAAATCATCAGATGCTATTGCCCTGGCCAGATCATGTGCTCTCTCTCTCACTGTGTTTTGACTTAGTGTAAACATGAGAAAGAAATGACCCTAAAGCTCTCAAAGTCAGAAGTAATTTGAAATACCATTGAGCTCAACATTGTTTAGGACATACAGAGAAACTTAAACTCAAAAGGGAAGCAATTCACCCAAAGTCAGATTGTTAAGCAGCCCATAAAGCCTGACTGGCTCCTGGTTGGCTTTATTTTCCAGCTTTATTTTCTGGTGGTTTATTACCATGATCTTTGTGAAGAAAAAAAAAAAAAATAGGTGAGCAGCATGAAAAAGAGATGATGAGCTATGGTAAAGAGGACTGGCTCCTGGTTGGCTTTATTTTCCAGCTTTATTTTCTGGTGGTTTATTACCATGATCTTTGTGGAAAAAAAAATACATATATATGTGAGCAGCAGTAGCATGAAGAGGAGATGATGAGCTATGGTAAAGAGAGAATTCTCTGGGAATATTTTCAGAAAAAAAACTTCCTGCATGGTCTCATTAATAGGAACTGAGGCTTCATGATTATATACATATGTGCAGTTTTGGATGACATCTACCTTTTTCTCTATATGCGGTATAAGCATCTCACCAACAGACTCTTCATTTTAACAGTAGCTACACACAATCCCTACTCTTCTACCAAATGGGGCTGCTAATATTTTCCTAGCCATATCTACTGATTTCTGATATAAATGTCTATTTCTGCTTTTCCTGACATCTAGATTCCTCCCCAACATTTCCACTTCTCTGTCTGCATAATCAGCTTTCCAGGCAAAAATCAACAGATGCCTGTTCCAATGGGGTTCTACCTAGTCCTCTCTGTCTCTCTAAGTGCTCCTATTCTAATTTAGTATTAGAATTGTTGTAGTACACAACAATTAGTTTAGCAGTCCTCAACACATCTAGCATTGGTTCAGCAAACATTTACTGAGGACCAACTCACTTTCTCACACTTTGATAGTTACTTATTGAACATTCAGCAGTGTTGCATCAATGAATGAGTAAACAGAAAGCATCTGTAAATCCATCCAGGACCACTTATTGGAGAGCAAGTGTACATCTCAAGCTTCTTTCCACACTGCTCTATTTGATGCCCCATGCCCTGGTTGTCCCACACTATAGTGCCAACACCACATGCAAATTGGCCTCCAGAACTCTCAGATTGTCTTTCATCTTCAGACTGAACGGTATAGCTCAATTTATATTTAACTTCCGAAATATTTTCAAGTTCTTTGATTTTGAATATTACTCTTTCGATCCCTCATTTGTGGCCTATCTTCTCTATTCAGATATAAAGCTTCTCTGCCTTTTTTAAATCTGAGTATTGCTTTCTCTCCTCAGTTGCACTGTGCCTGTACATTCATTATATCTCTTTTAGACAGTAAATATGCCTCACACACAAAATGTTAAAAGCATTTCTTTTGACCCTTTCCTCTTTGCCCATGTCCGTTCCCCTGGAACCTTAAAAGAGCCTAATTGTAAGAAGGAGATCACTAAGCAATTCAACATAACTCCTGACTTATGCTCTCCTGAACACACAGGAGGGAACACACTGTCTAACATGTTGATTCCTTTCCTAGATAAAAAGAAGTAGGAATGAAGGATGAAATAGTTAAAGAATGATTAGCTCTCTCTTCCCACCAGCCCCCTTAGCAATCCTACAGGCTAATCACATGGGCAAGATTACATCTGAAGACAGTCAGCCAGGCTGCACATAATGGAGGAGAAAGCAGAACCCAACCACCTGCTTTGATGATTCACTGAGATTCTTCCTTCCTCCATTTTTCTTTTTAATAACTTTTATGGCTGAGCAGCATCTTCAGAGTTGGTCTCTGGACATGAGAACACCTTCTCACAAGACTGTTGGCTTTTCTGATTAAAATACCTTTCCTTTCTACTAACACTCAGCTCTAGAATTGTTGGCATTTGACCGGCAAACAGACAAACCTGAGTTTGGCAACAATGATCGGCCCATGCTGATACTTCCTCTGTGGCAGGCACTGCACTGCTTTCTGGGCATCACCAAGCTGAATGAGACATGGTTACCAACTTCAAGGGTCTCACAGTTTAAAGTGGATGATGTGCATGTAAAAAGATAATCTCAACAGTGTGAAGAGCACTTAATCTTGGAAACCATGGTCATGGGCAATGATCTGAAAGACAGATGGGATCAAAGGAGACATCCTTGAACAGGTCAAGCTTGAAATGATCCTTAAAAACAGTAGAAGTAGTTAGTTGTTGAAGCCGTGAGGGCATAAAATATGCCTGATGCATCTTTGGATCTTCATAAAGCATCTAACACAGTGTCCAACAAAAACATGGTGATTGAATGAAGGATAAATCTATATATGTACCTAATCTTTCATGTCAACACTCTTGGTTCACATATGAGTTTACACCTCACAGTTATATTTCTGTAATGCTCTTTCTGCTTTTAGTATCTCTTCCTGCCCTTCTCCATCATCCATCCTCTGGATTGCCATCATTAATCCATACAAAGCTTCATGTTTTTCAAATGGAGCCCCAGGGCCTATTTTATGATCTTCAAACTTCATAGCCAAATATCCAAGGCCCTCATACTAGACCCCAATCTACTTCTCCAAACATTGTTTTTCTGCAGAAACCATCTTCAGGAGTCAATTTAGTCCACATGCTTCCCCTGAGATGCACTGGGTAGTCCTTTAAAGGGTACAAAGCTGCTTTAAGAAATTTATAAACCCGTAGATTAGCTCAGTAAGAACTATAAGCAGTAGTTTTCAGGGGAGATTTGCAGGAATGCAAGGGCCAGGATGTGACCAGAAAGGGTAATAGAGGAACTAGAAAATCTAGCAAAAATTGTTCTCTTTGTTTACGCAAATCATATGTAACCCTTGGGTTCGCAAAACTGATCAAGGACAAAATTGTGCAAAATTTCCAGCCCTTTTCACATCATAGCTTTTGCAAAATGCTGCAAAAAGGCACTTTTCCTTTTTCTGTTTGTATCCTGTACTCCCTGTGACTGAAAGAGCAAAGGCGCATGAAAACACAAATATAATAGGGGAATAATATGTCAACTGTTTTCAACCAAGCCAGGAATCATCGGAATTGAAGCAAGGGCTTCAAGTGTTATCAGTTTTGATGATTCATTCTGTCCTCGGGTCTGCTTTTTTGCTTTGGTTCTAACCCCTCCATGCTGTTTCCTGCACCTTCACCTCTGTGGGCACTGGCATCTGAAAGAGCCTGAATATTTTTATCAGTTGCATCGACTCATTTGTAAACATGCAGCTTCAGCCTTTATTAGTTCTCCCCTTTTTCTGTTGTTCTGTAATAGAATTACAGCCTGGCCTGAAATCTGTCTCTTCATCCTCTGGCTTTCAGCATGTAATTGTATGCAATTGTATTAAAATCATTGGGCAGGAGTTATCCCTGTATTTTGTAGACTAGTGAATTCAATAAAGGCATACACAGAGTATGCATCCCTGCAAGTGTGCATAGGAGCACACAACCACATACACACATACATACACACAGTAAATTTCTTTCCAGGGAGTTTTCATAGCTCTTATGAAGAGAGACTCCAAACATCCTAATACCCTGGATCCCCACTGCACTCAGTATTTACTGGTTCTAAAATATTTACCTCACTGTATGATGTTTATATCTTTGTTTTTCACCTCCTCCTCGTCCTGTGGACTATAAGCTCCTGGAAAGTAGGGAATGAAACTTTCGTTTCTATATCCCAATACCAGCCTAGTTATGGCATGTCACAACTGTTTAATGACTCTGCACTGAATACCAATTGATCTTGGACTATTTTAGGAATTCAGAACTATATATGATTTCTTATGAAAAAATTCTCTAAAACAGAGACTCGAAGCTCTTACTTTATCATAACCCTTTTCCGATATTCTTGAGAGTGTCTCTAAATTGAGATATTTTTAGAAATTCTCAAATAAAAGTTGCTTAAATAGTAAAAGAAAATAATACCTAGGATTAACTTAATTTAGGCAAATGTGTGCTTTTGCAGAAATGAATACCAAAGCAAACACCAAGAAGATGCCACATGCCTTGCTGGTCCACAGCAGGTGTTACAACACACACACACACACACACACACACACACACACACGCACGCACACACACACACAAACCTGACTTTGCACATGACCCCTTGGTTCCCTGTGATTAGAGATACTGGCTATTTTCACATGTCCAGCTGAAATCGGAAGTGTAGGGATGTTTAGAGAAACGTTCACTCTGTAATAGGTTCATGTCCTAGCCAGAAAAGTATTAAAAATATATTCAGTCTCATTAGTGATTAAGAAAATATAAATCTTAACCAAATGAGATGCCATTTTTACTTGTAAGACTGAAAATTAAATGACAAAACAAAAACTAAACAAACAAAAACACCCAGAGCTGACAAGGATGAAAGGAGACTGCACTTTCACATGCTATTGTTGAGAATGCAGTCCGGAAGGCAATTTGTGCACACTCCAACCAGTAACTGCTCCAAAGAATTGTTCCTGCAAAACTTCTCATGTGAAATGCATAAAAATCTATCTACAAAAAATATCTATTGAAGGGTAATTGGACATAGCCCCAAAACACAAATAAATCTATATATACATCAATATAATAATGTTTTAATAATTCATAATGTACCCACAGGCTTCCCAGGTGGCACAAGTGGTAAAGAACTCATCTGCCAATGCAGGAGACATAAGAGATGCAGGTTCAATCCCTGGGTCGGGAAGATCCCCTGGAGGAGGGCATGGCAAGCCACTCCAGGATTCTTGCCTGGAAAATCCCATGGACAGAGGAGCCTGGTGGGCTACAGTCCATGGGGTGGCAACGAACACGACTGAAGTGACTTATCATACGTGTCATGACGTTTCCATGTGAAGAATCCTATGCAACCAATAAAAAGAACAAACAGGTCTTTATGTATTAATTTGTCCCCATGTGTTATTAAGCAAAACTCAAGTGACAACAATATTTCTAAAATGACATCTCATTGTATATATGTGTGTATATATTTCTTCACATACATTTCTAGAAAGATACATATAATATTTTATAGTTATGAATTGTAAGCATTACTTCAGTGCAGTTTTGAAGTAGAGAGAGGCAATGAAGGCTCATTTACAAATCTCCTGATATGCTTAAAACCTATGAAAACATGGAGGAAATGTTTCTGGAGATTTCTTATTATATATGTGTGTCTTTAATATTTTCAAATGGTAAACCAATTCATTCTTTGGTCTAAAATAGGGATATTTTATTTTAAAAATTGAATAATAAGGTACTTCTGGCATTGGAACATTATATATCCTCTTTTCAATGCAAGTGTGGTCTAAACCAATGTGCCACCGCCTCCCATCTTCCAGAGAAGAGAACCTTGGAATAGCACACCAGAATGCTGGCCCCTGTTCCCAGTTTTCCTATTTCTGCAGCTGTGACTTAGGCTCAGTCATAACTCTAGAGGTGGGAGAAAATCAATCCCATTCAGCATTCACATGTAAATATATCTTAATACATCGCTTCATCTCTCACAGTCTTGGCAACTGCCCCTAGTAAAGAAGACTACAAATCTTTAGATCATGCATGGTTCCTCCAAATAAATTGCATTTAGTTAATGTAAAGTTCTAATGACTATAATATCAAATGATGATAATTCTTCACTTCAACCAAGAATCAGATGATATGGACAAAAAGGCAGAGTTTAGAGACAAAGTCCTATATCTAGGTACTTCATATGTATTGTTTTCATTCCTTATCCCGACAAGAGAAGTTCTCAATTATAGAGGAAGTTGAGGCTGAGAAAGATCAAATCACTCAAAGTCACACAGTTCATAAGAATCAGGATTAGAATCAAAGTTTGTCTGACTCCAAAACCTGTATAGTTCCCCTGGAAGGTGTTGCTTTCCAAAGCATTAGGATTTAGTGAAGAAAGTAAGTAAATTTGCCTTTTCACTCACCAGGCATTTATTTTAGAATCCCCTATTTTAATTTCAGTCATCTGTGTGGTTACTAATTAGGTAGCACCTGTCCCAGTTGTCTTAGGCTGGGGTGTTTTTCACATTGGTTTTGCTACCAAACTTAGGTTCACCTACTCACTGCTCAAAAGCCAATAATTCAAGAGGCAAGCGTCAGTAGAAAGGAAAGTTCTTTTAACCAGAAAGGTCAGCAGTCTGGGGAGAACGTGAACTCATGTCCAGAGCCCAACTCCCAAGATTCTGCTCAGCCATAACAGTTTTTCAAGAGAAAAAAAGGGGAAGAATCTCAGTGAATCACTGAGGCAGGAGGTTAGGGTCTGCATCCTTCTCCATTATGTGCAGGCTGACTGACTCTCTTCCTGTGCTGATCTTGCTGACATGAGCTGTCTACAGGATTGCTCAGGGGGCCACCGGGGTAAAGAGCTGGTCATTCTTTAAGTACTTCATTCTTAATTCTTAACTTCTTTTAATCTAAGAAAAGGATCATCAGGTTAGACAAGGCATGGTATGCATTCAGGAGACCATAAGTCAGGAGTTAAGTTAAATTGCCTAGAGAACTCATTCCTATAATTAGGTTCTTTTAAGGTTAGAGAGAATAGAAATAGGCAAACAGGAAAGAGGCAAAAGAGATGCTTTCAATGTAACTATATAAGCCCTAGAGTTTCCAAACCTGACCCATAGAATCTGAACTCTCAGGTGCTGTTGTTGGGAAAACATCAATGGGAAATGGAGCATTTCTTGCCACATAGTAAACAAGGATGTCACAGCCATCAGAGATTCTGGCCCTCCAAATGTGAATTTCTGAGCCAGGAGGACACCTGGGAAGACTAATACCTGCTATCTGGTAGCTATCAGGCTACAGTCACTCCCTACTATGTGCACTAAGGAGATGAGGGGATGTGAAAAACACAGGATACTGGCCTCAGACAGCTGAGATGCATATGAAAGGAATGATTTCGGAGAAGGCAATGGCACCCACTCCAGTCCTCTTGCCTGGAAAACCCCATGGATGGAGGAGCCTGGTAGGCTGCAGTCCATGGGATCGCGAAGAGTCGGACACGACTGAGTGACTTCACTTTCAATTTTCACTTTCATGCATTGGAGAAGGAAATGGCAACCCACTCCAGTCTTCTTGCCTGGAGAATCCCAGGGATGGCGGAGCCTGGTGGGCTGCTGTCTATGGGGTTGCACAGAGTAGGACACGACTGAAGCGACTTAGCAGCAGCAGCAGTTCACCCAGACTCTCACATCTTCCCATACACAGAAAAGCTCTAAATTCCTTAACCTGAGATATCTGATTTTCCTTAACTAACAATAATCATTTAATGTTCAAACAACTTGCCCTTTGTTGCAAACTTCTGTATAACCTGACTTCTCCCCACCTCCACCTCCTTGGAGCAGTTCTCTCAGTGTTACTTGAGATGTTATCTCTCAGGCGTGAAATCCTAAAAATTCCCACTGAATAAAACATAACTTTCCACTTTAGGTTGTGACTATTTTTTAAGTCGATGCCACTGAATGAGAACACAACTAATTATAACCTAAAGTATTTGCTAAAAAGCAATTTAGAAGCAGACAAAGGTTATTCTAATGTGGAAACAGCCACACCTTTTAGAGATTGACCCAAACCCGTGAAATCCCCTCTAGTTCTTGAATTTCCTGCAATCTGGGCCAGTGAGACTGTTCTGGCAGATGGAGCTGAATCCTGGTTTGAGCACTGGAAACAAACCCAGGTTGGAATTTTTTTTAACATGTCTTGGCACCACATTTCCTTATTTTGTCTCAGTATTACAAGGTCTAAATGACTTAGGTTCTTTGGGTCTCAATTGTTCACCTGTAAAATATAGTGATCATTAATGCTGCCACCAACAGTGGCCAGAGGGTTGGAAATGTTTACTGTAAAATCCTCACACAATATATGGAAAGCAGCTCGTTTGTCTCTTTTCCCATTTGCCCATTTCTGTTCCCCTCTCACCTTGAAAGAGCCTAATTATAGGAAGGAGATCTCAAGGCATTATAACATATCTCCTAACTTATAATCTGTTGATTCTTTTCCTAGATAAAAAGAAATAGAAATGACGAATGAAGTAGTTAGAGAATAACTAGCTCTCTATCTCCACCAGCCCCCTTAGCAATCCTGTAGGTAGATCACAGGGACAAGATAACATCTGAAGGGAGAGTCAGCTAATCTGCACACAATGAAGAATGAGGCAGACATAACCCAATCTCCTCTCTTGAAGTTTTACTGAGATTTCCCCCCTCCCTTTTTTCTCAGGAAAAACTGGCATAGCTGAGCAGAATCTTTGGAGTTGGTCTCAGGACATGAGTCCACCTTCTCCCCACATTTCCAGCTTTTCTGATTAAACCATCTTTCCTTTCCATTGACACTTGCCTCCAAAATTACTGGCTTTTCAGAGTGAGCTGCTGAACCTGAGTTTGGTAACATTCATTGACAAATGACTTCACAAAATCATTCAGTTAATTTTGAGTGTCTCCTAAGTGCCTGGCATATGCCTCCAGAAGTTCATTCCTGAATTACTGGTGGTTGAGTGAAGGGAGGTAGAAGGGGTGGACAAGCAACTACAAATATATTTGGCATATAGCAACTGATCATTAGATAATGGCTACTATGACTTCCTTAATATCAAAGATAATTCTTAGCGAGACAAATAAAGATCTAGTAATCACAAGGGCTTTGTTTCATTTCTCCATAAGGCAGGGCAGTGGAGTTATGGAGGCTTGATTTAAATATTTTAGCAAGATTTTGAAAGAGGAATTATTTTTAACATGGTGCAGAGAAGGCAACAGCACCCCACTCCAGTACTCCTGCCTGGAAAATCCCATGGACAGGGGAGTTTGGTAGGCTACAGTCCTCGGGGTCGCTAGCAGTCGGACACAGCTGAGCAACTTCACTTTCACTTTTTTTTTTTTTAGTGTACTTTTTTTTTTTAAATTTTAAAATCTTTAATTCTTACATGTGTTCCCAAACATGAACCCCCCTCCCCTCCCTCCCCATAACATCTCAGTGGGTCATCCCCATGCACCAACCCCAAGCATGCTGTATCCTGCGTCAGACATGGACTGGCGATTCAATTCTTACATGATAGTATACATGATAGAATGCCATTCTCCAAAATCATCCCACCCTCTCCCTCTCCCTCTGAGTCCAAAAGTCCGTTATACACAGCTGTGTCTTTTTTCCTGTCTTGCATACAGGGTCATCATTGCCATCTTTCTAAATTCCATATATATGTGTTAGTATACTGTATTGGTGTTTTTCTTTCTGGCTTACTTTTCACTTTCATGCATTGGAGAAGGAAATGGCAACCCACTCCAGTATTCTTGCCTGGAGAATCCCAGGGAAGGGGGAGCCCAGTGGGCTGCCATCTATGGGGTCACACAGAGTCAGACACGACTGAAGCAACTTAGCAGCAGCAGTAGCAGCCTAAAGCTTTCATTGAGAAATTCAGCTAACTAAAGCTTTCACTTATATCTACCAAGATGTTAACAGAATGATTTTTCCAATTTTGATGAAAAAAACAATGGAAGAAAAAAAAGGTCCCAGTGACATAGGGCCACTCTTCTCTGAAAATTGGATGCAATCTCCATCCTACACAAAATTCATGCTATGCTTGCAATATTCTTTTATCTATGGTAGGTTTATATAAACAGTAAACAACATATTTTGCAATCCATATTTAGTGATGTGCTTATACAATTAAAGATGTTTATGAATCATCTTCATTATGCACTTAAAGAGTTCATAAAACTTATGAGTCCAATGTACTTACCCCTTTTCATTGTTGTAAACCTTTAGCTATAAATGCAGTAAGAACAAAGGAACCAAAATGTGCATATTCTGGAGGCTTCACACCAACCCCTGCTTCAATTATGCATGAATTAACAGAAATGAATTTGTAGCATTTTATTTCTTGGTGTAATGGAGCTCAAGTATTTCATAAAGCGGAACCATACAGCAAATTCTGAGCTCATTTTAGAATAATTAGCACATTGATGTCACTTGTGTAGTTAAAAGGAAATGCTAAAATTTTCCCCTGGTAAGCACTTTTTGACGGCTCACTCTGTTCTCAAAAGAGAGCAATCTTTCACTCAGAAGAAAGCTGGAAGCTCCATTTTCCCTTCATTTCATCTTCTTCCTCTTATACCTCGATTAAAATACTGGTGCTTATTCAGAGAAGTCTTAATTACAGGCCTGGAGCAAGTGAAAGAGCCTCTGTAGATTAAGCAGGTAATTTTTTTAAATGATGCATTTACCTCCAGTTCCTTCAGCTCAGTCCTTTGAATAATTAAAGCTGAACTAAGGGAGATCTAATATTCTCACATGAAGATGCCTCCATTTAACATTCTCACCAAAATTTGGCATTCTCATATCTCTTTCCCCCATCCCGTTCATAAAAGGAAAGTCACTCTCTTGGGAGGAAAAAGAAATCAACATTTACAGAATTTCTACTATATGTCAAACAGTACTATGTGAGGTCTGTTACCTTCCTAGCTCTTTGAACATTCACATAATTCTATGAGGTCAGCAAGGGGCTTAGTTATTCCTGTTTTGCAAATGGGGATAGCAAGGCTCAAGAATATTAAGTGAGCTTCCCAAAGTCACACTACCAGTGGACAATTGGAGGGTTTAATTCAAATTGGTCTAAATCTGGACTCTGTTCTTGCTTTATTGTGTGCCAGCCGAAGGTGACTGACAGCTTAAGCTGACAGTAGCTATTTGAACATGTTCAACACAAACCTCAACAGAAATTCATTCATTTAAGTCACTAAAATTATACATTATGAAGAAAGTTGTTAGAAAAGCTAATAAAACTGCAACCTCCTAACTCTTGGAAATGTGAGTATGAAATGGTGAGGGGTTTTACTGCCAAAAACCAGAGGGGTGGCCAAGGGGAACTTGGCAAAATCTAGAAGTTTTGCTCCATTATTGCTGAGATCTGACAAAGAAATTTGCACTATAAATTATTTTGACTTCCTAGAGATATCTTTGCAGATAAGATTTTGAAATTTGAAACTATAGCAAACAAAAGGAAAAATAAATAAGAAATGACATGATTATTTTTCATAGCCATTGACAAACACCGAATGACTACAACATCATAAAAGTCATGCTGGGTTTGGGAACAAAACTGAAGAAATTGGATGAATCTTGTTCCTACACAGCTAGAGTAAGAATGAGAGATATATAAAGAAAGCAGATAATTTACAATCTAATGAGATATATAAAGAAAGTAGATAATTTACAATCTAATGATTCAAGTGTATGGCTTGGTATCTAGGGAGATAGATGCTAAGGTAGATGTTTTGCTTTGATCACTGATGTAACCCAAGAACCCGGCACAAAATAGATATTCAGTAAATACCTACTTAACAAAAGAGAACTAGGGAGCACCTATTAGGGACATTGTATGCAGATTTAATAGTGAATGGGTGGCAAGGAGATGTGAAGTTTCCTGAGAGGGAATGATGTCTTTAAAAAAAAAGAGAGACAAAGAGTAGGAGTTAATCTGGTAGTAAGTGATGACTGAGAGAATGATATATGCAATGGTCAACAAGAAATAAATGAATGTAGACATCTACTCCCCTGGGAAAGAAAATACTTCCACGGTCTTGGTGTACAGGCTCTTGGGGCCAAGTGCAGAGGCTGACTAGGAAGGCAAAGAGTGTGGTGAATACTTTCAGCAAGGAGTGTGAGGGGCTGGAATCCCTCTGGGTTAGACTTCTGGTCTCTTGTGATGATGAAAGCAGGATTTTTCATAGTCCATAACAAGGAGTCCTTTCTTAAAGTTTTTTAAATGCTGGGATAAACAAAGCATGTTTGTTTGTTTAACTTATAGATATTTAACAAATCCATCAGATGGAAATTTTGCATATTATCATTTTTAAGCTTGCTTGACCATAAGAACTAACTTAGGAAATCAGTTTAGAAAACCTGGCCTTAAAGATGTACTAAATTAGCTGCAAAGTTCAAATCTGTCCTGTTTTTTGGTCAGTTCAGGAATTTGGTGGGTGCCTATGAAAAAACTGAGTAGATACGGTGTGTTGACTTCAAAAATGCCCAACCTAAATGTTGAGAATTATATTTTATTCGGCAACAAAACCAAGGACTTAAGCCCAGGACACAGCCTCTCAGATAGCTATAAGGAATGGCTCTGAAGAGACAAGGGAGGAGCCAGGATATATAGGAGTTTATGAAACAAAGACCAGATAGTTGTAACATCAAACAATTACTGTTAACAGATATCTCAAGTTAATGAATTTAGGATTTTTCTATATATGGAAAGATGCAAGAGTCTGGGCTCTCTGAAATTGCTATGCACCTCAGCTCTCTGGGGCCAGTGTCTTGTACTTTCTCATCCTGAGTCTCTTCAGGGTGCTTCTTTGGAGTGGGGCTTCAGTGGCTGATGGCTTGATGGCAGGCATCCTGGTTCTAGCCTGGATTCTCTCAGGGCTCATATATGTGGAGGCTGTAATGTGATGGCTTGATGGCTGCAATATCCTTTGTTTACTGATTTGGCAGGCAACATTTTTCATTCAAAATGGCTGTGGAACAGACTATCTCTTGTGGTTAGAGGGAGCTCTGGACACACATATGCCCATGAATCATAGTTCGTTTTATTATACTCTGCCATATGAACAAATCTGTAAACCTTGGTTTAAACTTCAGATTTCTACTTATCCACTCCTACTGGTTTTAGATTCTTGCTGGAATAGATAGTTGGCCAATCCCATCACTGTTTCTAACTCTAACAAAGTGACAGTGAAGTCGCTCAGTCTTGTCTGACTCTTTGCGACCCCATGGGCTGTAGCCTACCAGGCTCCTCTGTCCATGAGATTTTCCAGGCAAGAGTACTGGAGTGGTTTGCCATTTCCTTCTCCAGGGGATCTTCCTGACTCAGGGATCAAACCCAGGTCTCCTGCATTGTAGGCAGAGGCTTTACCCTCTGAGCCACCAGGGAAGCCATATTCTAACAAAGTATCCTTTCAAATGCCTGGAACTTGTTTCAGTACATTCTGGGATGTACTTACCACCAGAGATGCCCCACTCCTGACTTACACGAATTATAGTTCTATGGTGAAAGTGCATGCTCAGGTTCACTTCAGTCATGTCTGATTATTTGCACCCCTACGGACTATAACCTGCCAGGCTCCTCTGTCCAAGGGATTTTCCAGGCAAGAATAATGGTTGAAGTGGGTTGCCATTTCCTACTCCTGGGGATCTTACCCCCAAACTAGGGATTGAACCTACATCTCTGTGTTTCCTGAATTGGCAGGCAGATTCTTTACCACTAGTGCCACCTGGGAAGCCCAGGTGCATACTATTCTTATGCTGAGTCTGCTATAGATTTGAAGCCCCTTATATATGAAAAGGTCATACATCACGACAAAACCAACTATCAACCTTTGAATAATACTCTTTACAGAACTACTGATCATCTACCCTGGAGTCTGGCCCCTCAATGAAGCCAGAGATCTCAACTCTGGTCCTCTAGATCTGGGTACATTCTCTCTGACTTTCAACCCTACCATATTGTCAAAAGCTGTCCTGCTTTGAAACAAAAACATTTTGAACAACACAAGAGGGAAAAAAGGCATAAATGTTATTAACATTGCAACATTTGTTTTCACAAACATAATGTACTTTAAAAATGCAACTTGTCATTTTGAATTATGGTTTTCTCTGGGTATATGGCCTGGGGCAGGACTTCTGGGTCATGCAGTAGTTTTACAGTTATTTTTTTAAGGTATCTCTACACTGTTCTCCACAGTGGTTTTGTCAATTTACATTCCTACTAACAGGGCAAGAGGGTTCCCTTTTCCTCATACCCTCTCCAGCATATATTGTTTGTAGACTTTTTTGATGATGGCCCTTCTGACTGGTGTGGGGTGATACTTCATTGTAGTTTTGATTTTCATTTTCCTAACAAATAGTGATGTTGATCATCTTTTCATGTGCCTCTTGGCCATCTATATGTCTTCTGTGGAGAGATGTCTCTTAAGACCTTCTGCCCATTTTTTCATTATTTTCTTTTGTTGTTGTTGTTGTTATTGAGCTCCATGGACTGTTTGTATACTTTTTGAGTTAATTCCTTGTCAGTTGCTTCATTTGCAAATATTTTCTCCTATTCTGAGCATTGTCTTTTCATCTTGTTTATGCTTTCCTTACCCCTAATGTTCACTGCAGCACTATTTACAATAGCCAGGATACAGAAACAAACTAAATGTCCAAAAGATAAATGGATAAAGAAGACATGGTACATATCTACCATGAAAAATTACTCAGCCATAAAAAGGAACAGAACTGTGCCATTTGCAAAGACATAGACAGACCTGGAGACTGTCATGCAGAGTGAAGTAAATCAGAAAAAGAAAAATCATGTATTGATACATATATTTGAAATCTAGAAAAATGGTACAGATGAACTATTTCCAAGGAAGGAATAGAGCCACAAACCTAGAGAATGGGTATGTGAACATAGAGGGAAGATGAGGGTGGGACAAATTGGGAGATTGGGATTGACATATATACACTACCATGTATAAGATAGATAGCTAATGGAAGAGCTGCTATAAAGCACAGGAAGCTCATTCAATTCTCTATGATGACCTAGAGGGGTTGGGATGGTGGGTAGGAGGGTGGCTCAAGAGGGAAGGGATATATATATGCAGATGGCTGATTTACTTCTTTGTACAGCAGAAATGGCTTCTTAGGTGGCTATAGTGGTCAAGAATCTGCCTGTCAATGCAGGAGACCCAGATTTGATCCCTGGGTCTGGAAGATCCTCTGGAGGAGGGCATGACAACCCCCTCCAGTATTCTTGCCTGGGAAGTCCCATGGATAGAGGAGCCTAGCAGGCTACAGTCCACAGGATCACAAGAGTCAGACACGACTGAAGCGACTTAGCATGCACATGCAGGCACAGCAGAAACGTTATAACACAACATTGTAAAACAATTATACTTCAACTTAAAAGATGCAATTTGTTTTACCAAGCTACAATATTTGTTCTTACATATTTGTTGACTCTGATTTATTTTGCTCCTCCCAGATCATTGCTCCTAACTGGGGTTTATCTCCACAGGAGGTGATGAGAACCTCACTGTCTTCAAATTGCCTTCTCTTTAGATCAGTGTCCCTTTCTTTGGTGCTTCCATAGTAGCTGACTCTGCCTTCTTCAGTCATATGTAATCTTCATTTCTTATTTCCCAAAGGAACGTCTTTATACTCCTTATTCATCATATTTCTTTGAGCATATTTTAGGTAAGCTTCAAGGTCATATAGGTATCTGATAAAAATGTCCTCAGTGGTGATTTCTTTTTGCTAAATTCCTATCACATCTCTTATAAATATTAAGACTATCTCTAGAGAATTGGTTTCTTTAACAGAATTAAATTTAAAATCCACAGATACACACCCATATTTATATATACACATTTTTATCTTTTTGCATTATAATTATCATGCTTGGTCAAGCCTGTTTTTGTTTTGTCTTTATTTTTGTTTTTCAATTTTCTCTAGCCCAAAAGCACCAATAATGGCTTGTAAAATATTTCCACTGAAAATCTAAAAACCCTTAATTTGAGGAATATTACAATGATGTTATAGCCAGATAACCAATAATTTCCCCAAATTTAACCTAAAACTACCCATGAAAGTGAAAGTCGCTCAGTCGTGTCTGACTCTTTGCAACCCTGTGGACTGTAGTCCATGGAATTCTGTAGGCCACAGTACTGGAGTGGGTAGCCTTTCCCTTCTCCCAGGGATCTTCCCAACCAGAGATTGAACCCAGGTATCCTGCATTGCAGGCAGATTCTTTACCAGCTGAGCCACAAGGGAAGCACTTGTGGCTCATACATTCAAAAACTACCCATACATTCTTCTACAATTTTGAAGTTATCAAAAGAAACAGGAAAATTTTACTAAAATATTGATACCTGTACAATTTTATGAAGAACTCTGATAAAATGCTAAGATTGAGTTAACCTATATTTAAGCCCTAAGCAGAGCTTGCCCTTCTGCCTTTGTGTCTGTGGAGAGAGACAGTCAAGGCCAAGAAAGATACTGAATCCACTTATTACCAAGCCAAAGGGACCAGGAAGAGAAAGACAGAGAGATGATAATTCTAGAAAAGCTGTATTCAATCTCAAGTTGAAAAGAATCAGGGAGCCCAGGCACCAGGTTCCAGGACCATTTGGTCTGATCTTTCACTGATGGTTTGAGTTATCAAGCATGGCTCTAACTAGTACTGTCAGTAACAGAGAGAATTGGCCTATGGGTGAGAGAAAGTCTTATTTATGATCCTAAACAAAGCAAGCTACGTTCTGGCCTTGGCTTGAAGAGGCATTTGGTGGGGAGACAGGAAAGATGCTCTTGGAGACTTTGGATGGTCAAGGCAATTATTTATATCTTAGAGCCTCATGTGCAGAAGCCAAAGTAGGGGGTCAAATCTAAAAGATGAAGCTTTGGAGTAAACATGTGGCTGTTGCTAGCCAAAATGGTGGCTTTCTCTGCCCACAGAGGCTGAATAAAAAATACAGAGACAGAGTTTTGAGGAAATAATAAGGTAGCTTTAATTCTCAGCTGGCAGAGAAGGGAATGCAGTAGGCTTATGTCTCAAGAACCGTGTCCCCACTCTGGGAGGAATCTAGGGGCATATACAAGATGAAAGCTCTTGGTCAAGAGCTGGTGATGAGGAACAGAGGGGTTAGGATCTTGATTTCTTCCTCTTGCTTTGTTTCAAAGACAATCAGGCTGGGGTAAGTAACCCAGCAGTTAACACTGGCCGTTCCATGGCTCTGCAGCCTACTTTCTGATATGTAACTACAAGGGGAAGGGTGGGTGTTGTAAGGGTAAACACTAGACACAGGATGTATTTAGCACAAAGTCAAAGGAAAATAGGTGTGAAGTGTAGCTCCTGTACAATTAGGGGGCAGAAAAGCAAACTTAGTTACAGACATGCAGAGTTAGGAGCAGTTAAAGAACAACTAGGACTGCTCAGGCCTGCTCACTGTTCTCTTTATCTTCTTTGTTCTCAGGAATGGGAAAGAAAAAAACTCATTTCTCTTTTATTTTTTTCCTTTTCACTGCAACATGGTTACCCCCCATATTATATTCTCTCAGCCAGTGTTGAGGGGCCTCAAGTGAAAATTCTACTATAGTATGAACTTTTAAGATGGAAAGAGAATTTTTATGATGTTAGTAAAATAGTTAGGATAAATCAGGCTTCTCTGGTGGCTCAGATGGTAAAGAATCTGCCTGTGATACAGGAGAGCCAGGTTCAACCCTTGGGTCAGGAAGATTCCCTGGAGAATGGAATGGCAACCCACTCCAGATTTCTTGCCTGGAGAATTCCATGGACAGAGAAGCCTGGAAGGCTACAATTCATGGGGGTCACAAAGAGTCAGTCATGAATGAGTGACAAACATTTTAAGATAAAACAAAACCAAAGGTACAAGAAATGTGGTGTGTGTCTGAGAGGTGACAAAAGTAGAGGCAGTATGTGGCTTGAAAACACCTTAGCCTTCTCTGCAGTTTGGGGGAGAATAGCATGGCAAAGGTCATTGCTCATCTCAAGTTCTCTGAAGACACCTGTAGCAGCAGGAAGGGCCAAAGACGTGCCTGAGTCTCTCTTCAGGAAAAGGTTGGAAAAGGCTTTGACAGAAAATTATCTGATGGGGGACTTTTCCTCACTTGGTTTGGGAATCACAGTTGTACAGATAAGATGTCTTGAATGCTGGTCATTCTTATGGGATAAAATGTTACATAAAAGGTAGAATAGTCTCTTCAAGAATTGGTTCAGGGATAACTGGATATCCACCTGCAAAAGAATGAAATTAGATCCCTATCACACCATCCCTACCTCACAACAATCTCTTCAATTCAATGTGACTGAAGAGTAAGATTGACTCAATACCTCCTCTAAAAATGTTCAGGACCAGTCTATCAAATATTTAAAGAAGAATTAAGACCAATCCCTTAAAACTCTTCCATAAATGGAATAAGGGCTACCATTTCTAACTCATTCTATGATATCAACAAAATTCTGATACTAAAGATAGTCAAATGCATCATAACAAAACAAAATTTCAGTCCAGTGTCCCTTTTGAAAATAGACAATAAAATACTTTAAATATACTAGCAAACAAAGTCTGCTACTGCTGCTGCTGCTGCTGCTGCTGCTGCTGCTGCTGTCATGTCCGACTGTGCAATCCCATAGATCACAGCCACCAGGCTTCCCCGTCCCTGGGATTCTCCAGGCAAGAACACTGGAGTGGGTTGCCATTTCCTTCTCCAGTGCATGAAAGTGAAAAGTGAAAGTCAAGTCGCTCAGTCATATCCAACTCTTAGCGACCACATGGACTGCAGCCTACCAGGTTCCTCCGCCCATGGGATTTTCTAGGCAAGAGTACTGGAGTGGGGTGTCATTGCCTTCTCTGAAACAGAGGCTAGCAGCATATTAAAAGGATTATATCATGAGCAAGTGAGATTAATCCTAAGAATAAAAGAAGGTTTCAACATATGAAAATGAATCAATGTTATATACCAAACTGTTGAAATGAATGAAGAAAAACACATGATAATTTTTATTAATGCATACAATGCATTGGACAAAGTCCATTACCTTTTATGATTTAA
Organism: Capricornis sumatraensis; assembly: GCF_032405125.1. Taxonomy (NCBI): domain Eukaryota; kingdom Metazoa; phylum Chordata; class Mammalia; order Artiodactyla; family Bovidae; genus Capricornis; species Capricornis sumatraensis. Next base: position 118,820,160 of record NC_091071.1, on the reverse strand, counting down.
AAAATGAAGAAAAATAGAAGTTAACTTCCTCAACATGATAAAGGACATTCACAAATATGCAGAGCTTCTGTCATGCTCAATGGTGGAAAAGTGAAAACTTTTTTCCTAAAATCAGGGAAAATAAAATAATCTCTGTTTTGCCATTCTATTCAACGTTCTACTGAAAATTCTAGATACAGCAATTAAACAAGTAAAAGAAATAAAAGCTATCCACATTGGAAAGGAATAAGAAAAAATTCTATTTGTAGATAACATGGTCTTTTATAAATAAAATTGCCCAAAATTCTCACATACACACAAAAAGTTAGGGTTAGTAAATGAATTCAGAAAATTGCACAGGATAAGATCAACACTTAAAAATGAGCTGTGTCACTATATGCTATAAACAAATAATCCAATAAGGATATTGATAAAGCAATTTCATTTGTGATAGCTTCATAAAGAATAAATGCCAGGAATAAATTCGAACAAGAAGGTTCAAGATTTGTACACTGAAAACTACAAACATTGCTAAAAGAAATAAATAAAAACAAATACAAATACATCCCATATTTATGAACTGGAAGACAGAAGATTGTTATGATTCAGTATTTCCCAAAGCAATCTATAGATTCAATGCAATTCCTATCAAAATTCCAATGACGCCTTTTGTAAAACTGTGAAACCCAGTCCTAGGATTTATATGAAATTCCAAGGGGTTCTGATCTGAACAGTCTAAACATTATCAGAAAATAAGAACAACATCAGGGGACTCACATTACCTAATTTCTAAACTTACTACTAATGTACAATAGTCAAAAAGTGTAGTAGTGGCATAAGAATAGACCAATGAAATGGAATGAAGTTTCCAACTTACCCTTCTATATAGAGTTGATACGGAGAAGGCAATGGCACCCCACTCTAGTACTCTTGCCCGGAAAACCCCATGGATGGAGGAGCCTGGCAGGCTGCAGTCCATGGGGTCGCTAAGAGTTGGACACGACTGAGTGACTTCACTTTCACTTTTCACTTTCATGCATTGCAGAAGGAAATGGCAACCCACTCCAGTATTCTTGCCTGGAGAATCCCAGGGATGGGGGAGCCTGTTGGGCTGCTGTCTATGGGGTCGCGCAGAGTCGGACATGACTGAAGCGACTTCGCAGCAGCATACAGTTGATAATATGGGTTTGAACTGTGTTAATCCACTTACACACGGATTTTTGTCAATAAATACTTACTATAGTTTGTCATAATCTGAGATTGTTTGAATTCCCAGGTGTGAAACCACAGATACATGGGGCCAACTGTAAAGTTATAAGAAAATTTTCTGCTATGCAGAGGATCAGTGTCCACTCACTAAGTTGTTCAAGGCTCAACTGTATTATATATGTACATATATATTTTTAATGAGGGTGCCAAAGTGATACAATCAGTAAAGAACAGCCTCTTCAACAAATGATGTTTGGATAACTGGATATCCACTTGAAAAAAAAATAAAGTTGGGCCCTTACTTCACATCATATGCAAAAATTTGAGTAGAGAGCGAAACATAAAAGCTGAATCTATAAAGCTTTATAACCTTCAATTTGACAGTGATTTCTTAGATATGACATCAAAAGTATAAACAATAGAAAAAAAAATTATGCCTCATAAAAACTCAAAATTTTTGTGCATCAGAAAAAACTAATAGGAGACTGAAAAGACAACCAAAACTGTGGGAGAATGTGTTTGCAAGTCATATACTTCATAAAGAGACTAGTATCCAGAATATATAAAGAACTCCTAGCACTCAACAACAACAAAAAATGATAATCAAATTTTAAAATTGGCAAAAGACTGAGACATACATTTTCCCAAAGAAGTTGTGCTAATGTCTCAAAATTTTTAGTTTTTAAGTAAGTACAAATCAAAACCATGACAAAGTGTGGCCAGAGTCAGAACAAAGGAAAACAAGTATTGTCAAGGATGAGAACTTCTGTTTCTTGCTGATGGCTATATAAGATCATGCATACCAGAACAGATACAACTACTGAAATCAACAGCTAAAACTCACCTCCAAACCCTACCAAATAAGAAATCTGTTAATCTTACTTATAAATAAAATAAGCAAGTTCATATTAGTGTAAGACTATAGAGCATATGTGCACAGTTATGTATGGCTGATTTATGTAAATTGGGATTGGAAGAGTCATATGTTCAATAAATTCTGGCTTAATAATGAGAATGTCTATACAGAATTTCTTCTAATTTCACCACTATGACCTCTATAGCTGTAATAGTCAATGAGGTAGTATATTATATTAAACAACTGTTTGACATTTTTTCCCTGTCAGTGAATTAACAACTCCATAGGGAGGAAAAGTTACTCAGCAATAATACTTCCTTTAATTTATACAATAATACTATGAGATGGTATGTCCTCACTCTTTGAGGTTTAGATAATTTAAGTAGTTTGTCTAATGTCTAATGTTACATAGTCAGTAAGAGACCAGGAATCAAAGCTTTCTATATCCTGCTCTTCCTGAGAAAACATACTACTCTCTATAGCTCTCATAGAATATTCACCAAAGAAGTACCATTAAATTCTCACTATCACATGTCTTTTAGAAGGTAAGCCCATTTATTCTCTTTCTCTGAGGGGAGAAAGTTGGAAAGTAGTACAGGAAATCAGGCAGGGAGAGCCTGACATGCCCAGGACCCTACTTAAGAATACACAGGATTTCTATGCACAAGTTGCACCCCGTCTTCTGTTACCTGTTTCATGGGTAAGTGGAACTGCCATGGTCCTTCTTAGCTTCCAGCCTATCCTTAGGCTCGGGAGGGATCCCTGCTTTCTGATCCCGCTTCCTCAGAAGCCTCTTCTTGGGCATGTTCTTTCAATGGGTTGGGACTACAAATAGGCAGTGTGAACCTCAGGTTACAGTTATGCTCTGCAGTCATTTCATCTCAGTAAAGCTGATATTACTACACTTTATTTGGCCATCAGTTTTTTTTTTTTTTTTTTTTTTAAGTATCTTCTAATATTTTGAACTCTGGAGCAAAGAAATGATGAGGCTTGGTATCTCAGTTTCCCAAAGATTAAAGACCAACCCTCAAAATGTTTGGTGCTTGAAAATCATCTGTAACTTTAAACTATAGGTACACATTTGCCAATATTTGTGAAGAACACTGAAACATTTAGGATTTCTGAAATCCTAGCGTCCCCTTTCAATACTTGTTACCAATATATTGAAAGCACTAAATCCTGAAAGATGATGCACTCAATATGCCAACAAATTTGGACAACTCAGCAGTGGCCACAGGACTGGAAAAGGTCAGTTTTCATTCCAATCCCAAAGAAAGGCAATGCCAAAGAATGCTCAAACTACTGCACAATTGCACTCATCTCACATGCTAGAAAAGTAATGCTCAAAATTCTCCAAGCCAGGCTTCAACAGTACAAGAACCATGAACTTCCAGATGTTCAAGCTGAATTTAGAAAAGGCAGAGGAACAGAGATCAAATTGCCAACATCCACTGGATCATCGAAAAAGCAAGAGAGTCCAGGAAAACATCTATTTCTGCTTTATTGACTATGCTAAAGCCTTTGACTGTGTGGATGAAATAAACTGTGAAAATTCTGAAAGAGATGGGAATACCAGACCATATGACCTGCCTCTTGAGAAATCTGTATGCGGGCCAGGAAACAACAGTTAGAACTGGACATAGAACAACAGACTGGTTCCAAATAGGAAAAGGAATACGTCAAGGCTGTATATTGTCACCCTGCTTATTTAACTTCTATGCAGAGTACATCATGAGAAACGCTGGACTGGAAGAACACAAGCTGGAATCAAGATTGCTGGGAGAAATATCAATAACCTCAGATATGCAGATGACACCACCCTTATGGCAGAAAGTGAAGAGGAACTAAAAAGCCTCTTGATGAAAGTGAAAGAGGAGAGTGAAAAAGTTGGCTTAAAGCTGAACATTCAGAAAACGAAGATCATGGCATCCGGTCCCATCACTTCATGGGAAATAGATGGGGAAACAGTGGAAACAGTATCAAACTTTATTTTTTGGGGCTCCAAAGTCACTGCAGATGGTGATTGCAGCCATGAAATTAAAAGACGCTTACTCCTTGGAAGAAAAGTTATGAGCAACCTAAATAGTATATTCAAAAGCAGGGACATTACTTTGCCAACTAAGGTCTGCATAGTCAAGGCTAGGGTTTTTCCTGCAGTCATGTATGGATGTGAGAATTGGACTGTGAAGAAGACTGAGCACAGAAGAATTGATGCTTTTGAACCGTGGTGTTGGAGAAGACTCTTGAGAGTCCCGTGGAATGCAAGGAGATCCAACCACCATTCTGAAGGAGATCAACCATGGGATTTCTTTGGAAGGAATGATGCTAAAGCTGAAACTCAAGTCCTTTCGCCACTTCATGTGAAGAGTTGACTCATTGGAAAAGACTGTGATTCTGGGAGGGATTGGGGGCAGGAGAAGAAGGGGACGACAGAGGATGAGATGGCTGGATGGCATCACTGACTCGATGGACACGAGTCTGAGTGAACTCCGGGAGATGGTGATGGACAGGGAGGCCTGGCATACTGCGATTCATGGGGTCGCAAGGAGTCGGACATGACTGAGCAACTGAAGTGAACTGAAGAACAGTCTCTGGCACATAATAGATACAATATACACATAATGAATGAAGAAGCATTCTGAGAACAAAACCAAGATTTATGCATGAAATATTTACTGGAGCATTAAACCATTCAGTATAACAGTTATCCCAGTCTATGCCCCAACCAGTAATGCTGAAGAAACTGAAGATGAACGGTTTCATGAACACATACAAGATCTTTTAGAAGTAACACCCCAAAAAGATGCCCTTTTCATTATAGGGGACTGGAATGCAAAAGTAGAAAGTCAAGGAACACCTGGAGTAACAGGCAAATTTGGCCTTGAAATACAGAATGAAGCAGAGCAAAGAGTTTTGCCAAGAAAATGCACTGGTCATAGCAAACACCCTCTTCCAACAACACAAGAGAAGACTCTACACATGGACATCACCTGATGGTCAACACCAAAATCAGATTGATTATATTCTTTGCAATCAAAGATGGAGAAGCTCTATACAGTCAAGACCTATAAAAACAAACTCTATAAAAACAAGACTGGGAGCTGACTGTGGCTCAGATCATGAACTCTTTACTGTCAAATTCAGACTTAAATTGAAGAAAGTAGGGAAACTGCTAGACCATTCAGGTATAACCTAAATCAAATCCCTTATGATTATACAGTGGAAGTGAGAAATAGATTTAAGGGTCTAAATCTGATAGATAGAGTGCCTGATGAACTATGGAATGAGGTTCGTGACATTGTACAGGAGTCAGGGATCAAGACCATCCCCATGGAAAAGAAATGCAAAAAAGCAAAATGGCTGTCTGGGGAGGGCTTACAAATAGCGGTGAAAAGAAGAGAGGCAAAAAGCAAAGGAGAAAAGGAAATATATAAGCATCTGAATGCAGAGTTCCAAAGAAAGGCAAGAAGAGATAAGAAAGCCTTCTTCAGCAATCAATGCAAAGAAATAGAGGAAAGCAACAGAATGGGAAAGACTAGAGATCTCTTCAAGAAAATTAGAGATACCAAGGGAACATTTCATGCAAAGATGGGCTCAATAAAGGACAGAAATGGTCTGGACCTAACAGAAGCAGAAGATATTAAGAAGAGGTGGCAAGAATACACGGAAGAACTGTACAAAAAAGATCTTCATGACCAAGATAATCATGATGATGTGATCACTAATCTAGAGCCAGACATCTTGGAAAGTGAAGTCAAGTGGGCCTTAGAAAGCATCACTATGAATAAAGCTAGTGTAGGTAATGGAATTCCAGGTGAGCTGTTTCAAATCCTGAAAGATGATGCTATGAAAGTGCTGCACTCAAAATGCCAACAAATTTGGAAAACTCAGCAGTGGCCACAGGACTGGAAAAGGTCAGTTTTCGTTCCAATTCCAAAGAAAGGCAATGCCAAAAAATGCTCAAACTACTGCACAATTGCACTCATCTCACATACTAGTAAAGCAATGCTCAAAATTCTCCAAGCCAGGCTTCAACAGTACATGAACCACGAACTCCCTGATGTTCAAGCTGCTTTTAGAAAAGTCAGAGGAACCAGAGATCAAATTGCCAGCATCCGCTGGATCATGGAAAAATCAAGAGAATTCCAGAAAAACGTCTCTTTCTGCTTTATTGACTATGCCAAAGCCTTTGACTGTGTGGATCACAATAAACTGTGGAAAATTCTGAAAGAGATGGGAATACCAGACCACCTAACCTGCCTCTTGAGAAATCGGTATGCAGGTCAGGAAACAACAGTTAGAACTGGACATGGAACAACAGACTGGTTCCAAATAGGAAAAGGAGTACGTCAAGGCTGTCATCCTGTTTATTTAACTTATATGCAGAGTACATCATGAGAAACGCTGGACTGGAAGAAACACAAGCTGGAATCAAGATTGCCTGGAAAATATCAATTACCTCAGATATGCAGATGACACCACCCTCATGGCAGAAAGTGAAGAGGTGCTAAAAAGCCTCTTGATGAAAGTGGAAGAGAGTGAAAAAGTTGGCTTAAACCTCAACATTCAGAAAATGAAGATCATGGCATCTGATCCCATGACTTCATGGGAAATAGATGGGGAAACAGTAGAAACAGTGTCAGACTTTATCTTTTTGGGCTCCAAAATCACTGCAGATGGTGACTGCAGCCATGGAATTAAAAGACGCTTACTCCTTGGAAGAAAAGTTATGACCAATCTAGATAGCATATTCAAAAGCAGAGACATTTCTTTGCCGACTAAGGTCTGTCTATTCAAGGCTATGGCTTTTCCTGTGGTCATGTATGGATGTGAGAGTTGGACTGTGAAGAAGGCTGAATGCCGAAGAATTGATGCTTTTGAACTGTGGTTTTGAAGAAGATCTTGAGAGTCCCTTGGACAGCAAGGAGATCCAACCAGTCCATTCTGAAGGAGATCAGCCCTGGGATTTCTTTGGAAGGAATGATGCTCAAGCTGAAACTCCAGTACTTTGGCCACCTCATGCAAAGAGTTGCCTCTTTGGAAAAGACCCTGATGCTGGGAGGGATTGGGGGCAGGTGGAGAAGGGGACGACCGAGGATGAGATGGCTGGATGGCATCACGGACTCGATGGACATGAGTCTGAGTGAACTCCGGGAGTTGGTGATGGACAGGGAGGCCTGGTGTGCTGCGATTCATGGTGTCGCAAAGAGTCAGACACAACTGAGCGCCTGAACTGAACTGAACTATGTGCCAAGACAAAACCATTGGAAACAAGTGTCTTACAAACAGAGTACTTGTAGGCGTTATGATGAACATCTATTATTCAATGTAATAGGCAGCAAAATTTGCACTTATTAAACTATAATGACTTTTTTAAAAATGGAACTGAGGAGGACTTCCCTGGTGACCCAGTGGTTAAGAGTTCACCTTCGAATGCAGCAGACTCTGGTTCAATCCCTGGTCAGGGAACTAAAATCCAACATCCTGTGGGGCAACTAAGCCCATGAGCCACACTAGAGAGCAAGTGTTCCAGAGCGAAGAGAAAGTCCATATACCAAAACAAAGATCCAGTGCAGCAAAAGAAAGATGGAAGTGATACAAAACAACCAAGTTAAATAGGACATACAGTTACTTTATTTACATGTTAATCTGCTGTAGATTTAAAGTACTTATAGGAAAGATACAGACATACTGGAGAGTGTTCTAAATTGGAAATCTGAGTTCTTATCTCCCCATTCCTTCCCAAAGCCATCCCTGGAATAAAACAGTAATCAAAGGGAACCACCTGTTAGCAGAGTGGCAGCTGATGGACAGACAGGGAGTTCACTGCGATGGGCTGTTCTGATAAGGGAATAAAAGGGCCAAAACTCGACCAGCTTCTTTTCACTAAATCATTCACCCTGAACACTGTTGCATCCTCCCTGGGGGAGACTCATTCTTCTTACTGACACAAGTGATTGTGTGTGGCAGAGCCTGATTCTAGCTCTCCTGAGAGTGACCACAACTATATGTCTTCAACTCTCATACTACCTAGTAAGAGCTGATGGATCAGGAATGGAAAAGAAGGTTTACTTCTTCCAGATTATGTGGCTCAAACACAATTCATTTTCCTTTAATAGGCAAGAGCTTAGTTGGTTGAAACAGTAAAGATATGATTTATTGAGCAGGAAAGCAATCAGAATTAACTAGTTGTGATAGAGTTTGCCTCTAATAGCCATCAGTAGGACCCATTTTGCATCTTCTGTCTAGGATAATGTTGGGGAAATGAGACACTGATACTTGATGTTAGAATGGATTTTGCCCTCTGGTTAGTGAACCTCCAATGCCTAGAGGACTCCAGGCATATTTGTGCAATTCACATATTTTAGTCTCTTTAGTACGTGAATTGATACCAATTAGTCCACTCAATTGGAGAAGGAAATAGCAACCCACTCCAGTGTTCTTGCCTGGAGAATCCCAGGGACAGAGGACCCTGGGCTGCTATCTGTGGGGTCGCACAGAGTCAGACACAACTGAAGCGACTTAGCAGCAGCAGCAGCGGCAGCAGTCCACTCAAATGGCCCCTGCATTTTGCCTGTTGGTCAATTCAAACAGTAGGGCTATAGCCCAATAATCTTTATCAGTCTTTCAAAGACATTTAAATATTTGATTGCAGATTATCACAGGTGTTCATGGGACCTATATGTAGCAATTATTCAAGGAACACAGCTATGTTCCCTTATTTTGGGAACAGGAAAAGCAAAGAGATTCAAATAGGAACAATAGCCAGGCTGTTTATTGTCACCCTGTTCATTTGACATATACACAGAGCACATTATAAGAAATGCTGGGTCAGATCAAGCTGGAATCAAGATTGCCAGGAGAAATATCAGCAGTCTTAGATGTGTGGATGATACCACTCTAAAAGCAGAAAGTGAAGAAGAACTAAGAAACCTCTCGATGAGGGTGAAAGAGGAGAGTAAAAAGCTGGCTTAGAACTAAATATTTAAAAACTAAGATCGTAGCATCCAGCCCCATCACTTCATGGCAAAAAGAAGGGGGAAAGGTGGAAGCAGTGACAAATTTCTTCTTCTTGGGTTCAAAAATCACTGCAAATGGTGACTGTAGACTTGAAATTAGAAAACAATTGCTTCTTGGCAGGAAAGCCATGACAAACATAGACAGTTTGTTAAAAATCAAAGACATCACTGACAAAGGTCAGTATAGTCGAGGCTGTGGTCTTTCCAGTAGTCACATAGGGTTGTGATAGCTGGACCATGAAGAAGGTAGAGCAACAAAGAACTGATGTTTTCAAATGGTGGTGCTGGAGAAGGCTCTTGAGAGTCCCTTGGAAAGCAAAGATATCAAACCAGTCAATTTTGGAGGAAATCAACCCTGAATGCTCATTGGAAGGACTGATGCTGAAGTTGAAGCTCCAATACTTTGCCTACCTGATGGAAACAGATGACTCATTGGAAAAGACTCAGATGCTGGGAAAGACTGAAGGCAGGAGAAGAGAGCAGCAGAGGATGAGATGGTTGGATAACATCACTGATGCAATGGACATGAACTTGGGCAAACTCTGGGAGATGGGGAGGGACAGGCAAGCCTGACATGCTGTAGTCCATGGGGTCATGAAGAGTCGGACATGACTATGTTATTGAACAGCAACAACAAAAGAGTGCTCTGACTTAAGTAGTTGCACTGTTCAGACAGGAAAAAAACCAAGGATGGCAGAGAACACAGTATCCTTTCCAGCTGGAAAATGTGACTTGTCTTCTGCCAGGCTCTGAATGATGATCTGGAATGCAAGCAGCTGGCAAATTTGACAAGTACATATGAATATTTGTTTAGCATGGCACTCAAAAGGCACAGCCATTTTGAAGAAACTTGAAGCAATATCTCATAAATTTTAAGTACATACCTTATAATCCACAGAGAAGGCAATGGCAACCCACTCCAGTACTCTTGCCTGGAGAATCCAATGGACAGAGGAGCCTGGTAGGCTACAGCCCATGGGGTGGCTAAGAGTCAGACACGACTGAGCAACTTCACTTTCACTTTTCACTTTCACGCATTGGAGAAGGAAATAGCAACCCACTCCAGTATTCTTGCCTGGAGAATCCAGGGACAGAGGAGTCTGTTGGGCTGCCATCTATGGGGTCACACAGAGTAGGACACAACTGACGGGACTTAGCAGCAGCAGCTTATAATCCAATAATGTCACTGTTAGCTACCTTAGATTCTCAAACATTTGCACAAGGAGACATGTAACACAGCATTCTTTTTAGAACTCTTGATAATAGGCAATAATTATAGGAAATTAAAATGTCTACCAGTGGAGGAAAAATAATTAAGTTGTTGCTATTCTCTCAACCCATCAGTTTAAAATAACAAGTTAAATGAACCACAGATAAATAAATTATATATAACGATATCAACATTGATATGTCACAAACAGAACACTTTGAAAAGCTGCAAAAGGGCATATTGTACAAGGTCAGTCAAGAACATTTAAAAAGCACATAAAATGAACTAGATTTTTAAAAAATAAATAAAAGTGAAAGTCTCTCAGTCATGTCCAACTCTTTGCAACCCCATGGGCTGTAGCCCACCAGTCCAGTACAAGAGACCAAAACCCCCCTCTGTTCATGGAATTCTCTAGGCCAGAATACTGGAGTGGGTACCCCTTCCCTTCTCCAAGGATTCTTCTCAACCCAGAGATCGAACCCAGGTGTCCCACATTGTAGGAGGATAGACATTTTTATAGACATAAATATATGTTGCAAAGAATAAAACAGCTACAGAAGGGCACACACCAACCTCAGTAAAATGGTTACTTCTGGAGAAATGGAAGGAAGAACAGCTTCAACCACACTTGAAACTTCTATTCCTACAAACAAAAATAACATGAAACAAATACAGATAAACATTAACATTTCTAAGTCAGAGTGGTGAACTTGAGTTATTTTTATATTAATCTCTGTCCTTTTTTTAATTATGAATGTGAATGTGCTTACTATGAATATGAATGTATTTATTATGGATGGACATGCCTGAGGTAGATGGAAACTTCCTAAACTTAATAAAGATCATACGGTTTAAGAAAAAAAAAAAAGCTAATATTATACTTAAAGGTGAAAAACAGAAAGTTTCTTTTCCCTAAGATTGGGAACAAGCAAGGATGCCTGCTTTTGCCACTTCTATTCAACATAGTACTGGAAGTCCTACTCAGAGTATTTACGCTACGAAGACGGTAAAACAATCTGTCTGCAATGCAAGAGATGTGAATTCAATCCCTGGGTTGGGAAGATCCTCTGGAGAAGGAAATAGCCATCCACTCTAGTATTCTTGCCTGGAGAATCCCATGGCAGAGGAGCCTGGTGGGCTACAGTCCATGGGGTTGCAAAGTGTCGGACACAACTGAGCGATTAACACTTTCACTTTCACTAACACTTTCACTGTCCTTTTTATATGACTGAAATTATTTATAATGAAAGCAAAATTTTTTAAATGTCATAGAAGTTAACCATGGCATGGTTGTCCTGAAGAGCTTATCGCTGGCCTCAGCATTAAAACTACCTGCTGGACACTGTCTTTGAATCCCCCCTCCCCAAATATAGACTGATTTAATAACTCTGTTTCTCGGCCTCTTGGAAAGCAGTGTGCAATGGTGGAAGTCACATGGAAATCAGAGTTAGACAGACTTAATGGCACTAGATTCTCGGATTGATTTTAACAATGAGAAAACAGATGTTGTACAAAACAGAGATTTATATACTAATGGGTGTTAATTCCTTACCTTTCCCAAAACATACTTCCTAGGCCATACTTCCTATACCCTTTTAAATGCTTTCCTATATTTTTCTGTGCTGTGAAAGTTTAAGTGCTATGTAATATTCACTAGCCTTCAAATAATTCAAATCCTTTCCATTTCTGCCTTTTGTGTAACTGTTATCTACAGTATTCATTTCAGCATTTAATCATCATGTTCTCATTATGCTGACTCATTGTGTGACCCTGGAAAAGTCAACACACCTCACAGATCCTCAGTTTCTTAGTCTTTAAGTTAAGGTGTTGCAAATGATCATTCATTTCCTAAGGGATTAGGGGCACTAATATTTTATAGTTGTGGGATCTTAAAAGCATATAAGTTGTCTTTGAAGTAGAAAGAGATGTAATAATGTTATGTTCCAATCCTATAGAGTCAAGGCTTTTCTATGGTGGCAGATGGGAAAGAGTCAGAGGACCAGTACAATGGCCTAGAAACCTATCCGGTTTATTTGATGGAGAAGGTATTTTCAGTTGAAACAAGTATACTCGAGATGGCTGGATGGCATCACTGACTCGATGGATGTGAGTCTGAGTGAACTCGGGGAGTTGGTGATAGACAGGGAGGCCTGGCGTGCTGCGATTCATGGGGTCACAAAGAGTCGGACATGACTGAGAGACTGAACTGAACTGAACTGAACTGAGATATATACTTGTATAAAAAAAATACTTATTGCTTGATGTAAATGCATGTAAGATAGTGAAGAAATAGAAGAGATGAGTAAGGAATTATTCAAGTCCAAATCAACTTAATAAGAGGCAGGACCTGTCTGTTAACTCTGAAGAATGGGTGTACTGCTACAGTTTAATTTTAGAATGCTGCTATATATTATAAATTCAAATAAGGTGGGGTTTTTTTGTCTGTAAGTATAACTAAGTTAAAAGACAGACTGTTTCTTGCTTGTAGGTCTTAGTAGCTATATTGGGTTTGAACTCAAGGAGATTATTTTTATAACATTTTCCATTTTAAAGCATTCTTCTTAAAATCTCTATGCTGGAAATGAGTACATTGTCAAATTAAGGGCATTTTAATCTGACTTTGGACATCATTAAATTGATCTGTGTGCTAAATGGCAGATCCTGGTTATAAAACTTTTAAGAAAGTTTGCTTCTCAGGGTTCAGAAATAAGTAAACATTGCAGATAGTCAAGAACAATAACGCTAATTTCTCCAAAAGGTAAGCTACATAACCTTTTTAATACTCCTCATATTTATGTTTCAGAAAAATAGGGATAAATAAAGTCTATGGCAAGAATGAACAGCTTACAATGTTCATATTAAGGTACAGTGAATACATATTTTTGCCAAATGTTGAAAAAAAAAAAACCTAGTTTTTTAAACTAGCTGAACATTGAAGCAAAAACTGATTATTACTCTCATAGAATTAGCTTCCAAGATTAAAGATAAATCTGGAAGTATGAGCTCAGCAAACCGATAGAGTAGGAAGCTCCAAACTCTTGTTACTTCACAAAAAGTTTAAAAATAAGAAATAATAAGAATCTACTTGGTCAGAACTCTGGAAAATAAAAGTTTATAGCAATCAAGTGAATGCTGAATCAAGAAGAAAAATTAAAAATAATAGGAAAGTTGTGTGGTGTTTTCACTTGCCCCTGGCCACCTTCCTCAGCTTGATAGTGGTCTTGAAGATGCTATCTTGAAATCTCCAATGTGAGATCTCGGTTTCTTGATTCCAGATGGACTTGAATAGACTTTATTTTTAAGTTACTGAGTTTGTCTGTCCTAATTAAGTCTGGTGATTACCAATACTGTGGGAGGAAAGTCTAGGAGTTTATTTGGGAAAATAGGGTATGCAAAATTATCTGTGTATATTGCTACATTTAGAAAGTTATGTTCAAACTAAAGAATATAAAAACAAAAGTCACTGAAATCAAAAGTTGGTCCTTTGGGAAGATCAACAATACTAGCCAACCATTACCTAAACAGACTAAGAAAAATTAGAAGATACAAGCACCTAAAGTCAGATGTGAAAACTGGGACATTACTACCAACTTTACAGAAATTAAAAGGATTACTAGAGAATACTATGAATAATTATATATCAATAAGTTAAAAAACATATATTAAATGGAAAAGTTTGTAGAAATATAGAAAACACCAAAACTGACTTAAGAACAAATAGAAAATCTAAATAAACTTTTGACAAAGAGATTGAGTCAATAATCAAAAGCCTCCAAAGAAATACCCTGACCCAATGGCAGCATTGATGACATTTAACATAATTTAAAAAGGAATTAAAACTAATACTTCTCTTGCTGTATAACACAAGAAGCTCAGCCTGGTGCTCTTTGATAACTTGGAGGGGTGGAAAGGCAGGGGTGGAAGAGAGGCTCAAAAGGGAGGGGATATATGTATACTTAAGACTGAGTCACACTGTTGTAGAACAGAAACCAACACAACATTGTAAAGCAACTACATTCCAATAAAAGAAACACACACACACTATTATTTCTCAAACTCTTTCAAAAACAGGAAAGGCAAAAACACTTCCTAAATCATTCCATGAGGCCAGCATTACCCTTACATCAAAACCAAAGACAGCACAAGAAAAGTAATTACAGAACAATATCTCATAAATATAGATGAAAAACAACTCAACAAAATACAAGCAAATGGGATATTGCAAGTACTATATAGTATACCCAGGTGAGATTTATTCTTGGCATGTAAGGAAGGTTCAATACATGAAAATCAACCGATGTAATGTACATTTATTATACACTTAATGAAATAAAGCAGTGAAATGAAGGGGGAAATAATCTGATGACCTCAACTGATGTAGGAAAAACAGTTGATAAAACCTAATATCCATTCATAATAAATACATTCTACATATCTGAGATAGATGGAAACTTCCTTAACTTAATAAAGACTATATGATAAAAAATAAATAAATGAGTAAGACAAGCTAATATCATACTTAAAGGTGAAAAACAGAAAGCTGTTTTTCCCTAAGATCAGGAACAAGCAAGGACGCCTGCTTTTGCCACTTCTATTCAACACAGTACTGGAAGCCCTACCCAGAGTAATTATGCTACAAAAGGTAATAAAGTGAAAGTGAAATTCACTCAGCCCTGTCCAACTCTTTGGGACCTCCTTGGAATTCTCCAGGCCAGCATACTGAAGTGGCTAGCCTTTCCCTTCTCCAGGGGATCTTCCCAACCCAGGAATCAAACCCAGGTCTCCCACATTGCAGGTGGATTCTTTACCAGCTGAGCCACAAGGGAACTCCAAGAATAATGGAATGGGTAGCCTACCCCTTCTCCAGCAGATCTCCCTGACCCAGGAATCTAACCAGGGTCTCCTGCATTGCAGGTGGATTCTTTACCAACTGAGCTACCAGGGAAGCCCAAAAAAAGTCATCCAAATTGTAAAGAAAGAAGCAAAATTATCTCTGCAAAAATAGTAATAGTCTTATATGTAGAAAACTCAAAAGATTCAGCAACAATTTAAAAAGACAACTGTTAGAGCTAATAACTAATTCAGCAAACTTGCAGCATTCACAATCCACATGCCAAAATCAATTATTTAAAAAGCAACTAACAAGCAATCTGGAAAAGAAATTATTAAAATCTAAATTATTAAAATTATTTCATTTAAAATAGCATCCAAAGAATAAAATACCTTGGAATAAATCCAACCAAAGAAGTGAAAGACTTGTACACTGAAATCTAAAAGCATCGAAGAAAAAAAAAAGGATACAAAAATAAAGATATTCATAGACTGCAAAATTTAATATTTTAAGATAGCAATATTGCTCAAAGTGATCTACAGATTCAATACAATCTCTATCAATATCCTAACAAAGTAAGGTTTTTTTCCCAGAAGTCGAAAAATTCATTCTAAAGTTCATATAGAATATCAGGGGACCCTGAATAGCCAGAATCAGAGAAGAATTTGGAAAACCCACATTTCCTGATTTCAAAACTTCTAACACAAATACAGTAAATAAAACCATATGGTTCTGACATGAAAACAGATAAGTAGAACAATGGTAGAAAATAGAGACAAACTTAGACATTGTATTAAAAAGCAGAGACATCGCTTTGTTGACAAAATTCTGCATAGTCAAAGCTATGGTTCTTCCAGTTGTCATGTACAGGTGTGAGAGTTGGTCCATAGAGAAGACTGAGGACTAAAGAACTGACACTTTTGAATTATGGTGCTGGAGAAGACTCCCTTGGACTGCAAGGAGATCAAATCAGTCAATCCTAAAGGAAATCAAACCTGAATATTCATTGAAAGGACTGATACTGAAGCTCCAATACTTTGGCCACCTGATGTGAAGAACTGATTCATTGGGAAAGACCCTGTCCTGATGTAAGAAAAGATTGAAAGCAAAGGAGGAGGCAGCAGAGGAAGAGATGGTTAGATAATATTACTGACTCAGTGGACATGAGTTTGAGCAAACTCCAGGTGATAGTGAAGGACAGGTGAGCCTGACATGCTGAAGTCCATGGGTCACAGAGTTGACACGACTGGAGCCTGGTGAGCTGCCATCTATGGGGTCGCACAGAGCCGGACACAACTGAAGTGACCTAGCAGCAGCAGCAGCAGCTGGAAAACAATAACAAATAAACATTTGCATTTGTTATCAAATGATTTTGACTAGGTTGCAACTTATGGGTCCAATTATATCTTCCCAGAACTCAAAAGCTGAACTCCTAAACATAATGGAAGGGTAATTAAATTAATATTAGGTCATTAGAGTCGGCCCTAACCTTCTATGAGTGGTGTTTTTTATGAGAAAAGATAATTTGGACACAGGTTCAGAGGGAAAACCACGTGAAGACGCAGGGAAAAAAAGGCTATCAAAATGTCAAGGAAAGTGACCTCACAATGGACGGCAATCCTAGCAAAGTGCTTCAAGTGCCAAGACCATTCAGTGAGGAGAGGATGGCCTAATGGAGAAACATTGTTTAATGGTATAGAGTATATGATTGAGGTTGTGAAAAATTCAGAAGATGGACAGTGGTGGTTATTGTCTATATTTAATGCCACTAAATTGTATGCTGAATATGGTTAAAGTGTTATGTATATTTTGTCATAATTTAAGAAAGAATGAAATACCTAGGAAATACTTTAACCAAAGAGGTACAAGATATACACATTAAACATTTTAAAATGCTGCTGAAACAAATTAAAGAAGATTTAAATAAGTAGTATGGCACCCCCTTTTCATAGATTGGAAGACTTACTATTGTTAAGATGTCAAAATGATCTCCAGATTTATTGAAATTCTTGTCCAAACACTAATGGCCTTTTTTGAAAACTTGGAAAATCCAGTGCTTAAAGTTATATGAAATTTAACAGGGCTCTAAGTAGCCAACAATCTTGAAAATGGAGAACAAAGTCAGAGGTTTCAAATTTCCCAACCTCAAAACTTTCTACAAAGCTATAGTAACCAAAATAGTGTGGCAATGATGCACATAAACATACAGGTCAATGGACTGGAATTGAGAATGCATAAGTTAACCTGTACATCGATGAAAGTGAAAGTGATAGCTGCTCAGGTGTGTCTGACTCTTTGAGACCACATGGACGGTAGCCCACCAGGTTCCTCTGTGCATGGGATTTTCCAGGCAAGAACACTGGAGTGGGTTGCCATTCCCTCTGTTGATTTCTGATGTGGTCCAAGATGACTATATGGGAAAGAAGAGTCTCTTTTACCAATGATGTTGGGAAAACTGGATATCAACATTAAAAAGAACAAAATTAGACCCAACATTTTACCATACACAAAAATAATCTCAGAATGGATAAATGAGCTAGATACAACAAGCTAAAACCATAAGACACAGGAGAAAATATAGATGAAAATCTTCAAGACATCAGACTTGGTAATGGATTTTTTAGAAATGACAAAGAAAGCCCAAGCAACAAAAGAATGCAGAGATAAAACATTAAAAACTTTAATGTATTAAAAAACATTATCAAGAAGATGAAAGAAAACAGAGAACTGGAGAAAATTATATACCAATTACGTTTCTGATAAGGTTTCAGTATCTAGAACATACAAAGAAATCTTACTAGTCAACAACAAAAAGACAAACTACTCAATTTAAGAAGAAGAAAGAGACTTGAGCATATATTTGTCCAAAGGCAATATGGGAATGCCTGAAAAGCACAATGAAAAAACACAGTGAGCATGAATAGGAGCTTGGAGTGCTCCAAGCGTCAGTATGCAAGGTCAAAGTTCAGCCTGCAAGATGGCAGCAGTGGTGACCTTCCTCAGGCTGGTAGGCTGAGGTGGCTTGGAGCCTGCTTGGGGGCACCAGGTGCTTCTGGGTGCAGACATTGCAAATCAGGAAGAAAGTCATATACACCAGCCAGGTTTATAAGGATAGAGACTCCTGGAAAGTTCAATTTGTAGGTAATCAGAAAGAGGCAAATGAGAACTTCACCATCCAACTGAGAGCAGAGGGGCCTGTGAGTGAAGTCTGGAGTCACGTGATACCATTTGAGGGCAGTGGGGGGACATCAGGCACCCAAGACAAACCTGGGCAAACAGACAAAGGCAGGCCCTGTGGCTTCCATGGATTCCAGGTCAGAGGACACCATCCTAAGGGGATGCACAGGAGCACTTCCATGATGGAGTGAATTGGGAGATCCTAGTGCACTCTAGTGTTCTTGCCTGGAGAATCCCAGGGACGGGGGAGCCTGATGCGCTGCCGTCTATGGAGTCGCACAGAGTCGGACATGACTGAAGCGACTTAGCAGCAGCAGCAGCAGCAGCAGTGCTATAAGTATGAAGTCACTGGAGCCAGAGGAAGGGCAGTGTTCTCAAGGAAAAGAAAATAGTAAAAGCTATTCACTATTACAAAAATGCAAATAAAAATCACAAGGAAATACTGCTTCAGTCACACTAGGATGACTAAAAACCAGAAGACCCGAAAATAGTAAGTTTGGCAGGGACGTGGGAACATAGAATCTTCATGTAGTGAAGGCAGTCCTGTAAAGTTGTTCAACATTGTGGAAAACATTTTGGCAGTTCCTCAAGAATTTAAACATCCAAAGACCACATGAACCCATAATTACACTATTATATATCCACAAATGTACCCAAACAAGTACACCTACTTGTATGTTTATGGCAGTTATATTCACAATAGCTAAAAAATGGAAACTGACCAAATGTCCATCAAAAATGAATGCATCAGCAAATTGTTCAATGGACTATTATTCAGTCATCAAAGTAAAGGAAGTACTGATGCATGCTACAAAGTGAATAAACTTCAAAAACATATGCTAAGGGAAAGAAGCCAGATACAAAACGTTACATATCATGCATCTGTGCTAAGTCACTTCAGTCATGTCTGATTCTTTGCAACCTTATGGACTATATAGCCTGTTAGGCTCCTTTGTCCATGAGCTTCTCTAAGCTAGGATACTGGGGTGGGTTGCCATGCCCTCCTCCAGGGGATCTTCCCAACCTAGGGATAGAACCCATATCTCATGTCTCCTGCATTGGCAGCTTGGTTCATTACCCCTAGTGCCACCTGGGAAGCCCTCACATATCATAGAATTCCATGTATATGAAATACCAAAGATAGTTAAATCTGTAGAGACAGAAAAGTAGGTTGGTGGTTTCCAGGGTCAGAGGGGAGGAAGGAATAGGGAAAAACTATGTTAGCGAGTTCTATTTTGGCATAAGCATAATGGAAATGTTTTGGAACTTCATAAATGTGGAGGCTGTAAAACATTTTGCAAATGTATCAGTATCACTGAATTTTTCACTTTCAGTTCAGTTCAGTTGCTCAGTCATGTCTTTGCGACCCCATGGACTGCAGCACACCAGGCTTCCCTGTCCATCACCAATCCCCAGGAGCTTGCTCAAACTCATGTCCATCAAGTCGGTGATGCCATAAAACCATCTTATTCTCTGTCATCCCCTTCTCCTGCCTTCAATCTTTCCCAGCATCAGGGTCTTTTCTAATGTGTCAGTGCTTCACATTAGGTGGCCATTTTTCACTTTAAAAGGGTCAATTTTATGTTGTATGAATTTCACCTTAGTATATTATTTTCTTGGAGAAGGCAATGGCAACCCACTCCAGTACTCGTCTGCAAAATCTGAAAAAGAATAATCCATCTGGAACTTTTTAAAAGTATTGTTAACATATTGTATAGCACATTTTAATAATGTTTCAGTCTTTTCTAAATTTTAATTCAAAAGAACATTACATTGTATCTAAATTCACTACTTCACATACTCTTCCTTAATATTTATGGTACAATTAGTTTATGCTGCTATTTAATTACCTGAGAATTCTTCATTGCTCTCTAATTTTTTATTTATTCTTTATTGTTAACTGTGTTAAGAACAGTTAAAAGGACCAAGGCCCCCATCACTGGGCCCCCTCCACAGATCCCCTACTGCTGCTGCTGCTGCTAAGTCGCTTCAGTTGTATCCGACTCTGTGCGACCCCATAGATGGCAGCCCACCAGGCTCCCCCGTCCCTGGAATTCTCCAGGCAAGAACACTGTAGTGGGTTACAGATACCCTAGGGCATCCCCAATTTAAGGGCAAGGACTGAGTGTATTCAATGCTTATGACATCCCAGGCCAGACTTCTTTGCTGAGAAGATTCACTGGACTATTTACCAAGAAACCTTCACATACATCCCTTCACAAGACACCTCTCTCAAGAGGCAGGGGGCCCTCCTTCCCCTCCCATATGTACTCCCAACCTGTGTTCTGCTCTGCTTGAAATGTGTTCTGCTCAGCACAGAAATGCTAAACATTCTCTATTAAAAAAAGAAGAAGAACCATTAACATGAACTGCACCATCTTAACAAACGTGTAAGTGCAAATACAGTATTGTTAGCTATAGGCACAATATTGTAGAGCAGATCTCTAGAACTTAATCATCTTGTATAACTGAAACTTTATGTCTGAACTGAAACTTCCCATTCCCCCTCCCACAAGTCCCTGGTAACCACCATTCTACTTACTCGCACTTTGAGACCCCATGGACTGCAGCACATCAGGCTTCCCTGTCCATCACCAACCCCCAGGAGCTTGCTCAAACTCATGTCCATCAAGTCGGTGATGCCATAAAATCATCTTATTCTCTGTCATCCCCTTCTCCTCCTGCCTCCAATCTTTCCCAGCATCAGGGTCTTTTCTAATGAGTCAATTTCACTTTAAAAGGGTCAATTTTATGTTGTATGAATTTCACCTCAGTATATTATTTGCTGAAAAAGAATAATCTATCTGGAACTTTTAAAAAATATTATTAACATATTGTATAGCACATTTTAATAATGTTTCAATCTCTGAAATCTCAAATTTGACTCTTTTAGATACATCGTATTCTCCTTCCCAGAGAGCATTTCTCCTTCTCAGACTGACTTACTTCACTTAGCACAATGCCCTCAAGGTATGTCTATGTTGTCAGAATGGCAAGATTTCCTCCCTTGTCATTGTTGAGTGATATTCCATAGGGTATACTTCATGCTGTTTTCCATAGTGGTTGCACCATCTCACATAACCACCAACAGTACCTAAGAGTTCCAATTTCTCTGTATTATCACCAGTACTTCTCATTTTTAAAAATTACAATTGTCATTCTAATAGGTGTGAGGTGATATCTTATTTTGATTTGACTTGCATTTCTTTGAGGATTAGTGATGTAGAATATCTTTTCATGAACTTGTTAGCCATTCTTTTTTTTTTTTTTTAATGACCTGTAAATTTCTTTGCTCATTTTTTAACTGGATTATTTTATTGTTGTTGTGGAGTTGTAGAAGTGCCTTATATATTATGGATTTCAACCATTTATCAGATACATGGTTTGCAAATATTTTCACCCATAAGTTGCCTTTTTACTCTGATGATTATTTCCTCTTCTGTGCCCATGGTTTTTAGCTTACTATAAACCCACTTACCTAATTTAACTTTTGTTGCTTGGGTTTTTGGTGTCATAGTCAATTAGTCATTCTTAGACTGGTATCATGAAGATTTTTCCTCTATGTTTTCTTCTCAGAGTTTTACAGTTTTAGGTCTTATGTTTAAATCTCTAGTCTATTTTGATTTAATTTTTGTATGATGTAAGATAAGGGTCCAGTTTTTTTTTTTTTTTTTCATGTGGATAACCAGTTCTGAACACCATTGCTGAAGAAATTACTTCCTTTTGTATTCTAAGCATCCTTGTCAAAATTAGTTGACCATATGTGTATGGGCTTATTTCTGGTCTTTCTATACTATTATTCTATTTGTTCAGTTTTATCCCTGCATCATACTGTTTTAATTACTGTGGGCTTATATATACTTTGAAATTAGAAAGTGCAATGCTTCCATCTTTGTTCATTTTTAAGATTGCTTTGGTTATCAGAGACTTTTGTGATTTCATGTGAACTTTAGGATGGATTTTTCTATTTCTATTAAAAGATGTCATTCAGATTTTGAAGGAATTGCTTTCAATCTGGGTGGTGTGCACATTTTAATTATTAAGTCTTCCAATCCATTAACAGGGGGTGTCTTTCCTAGTATAAGGTTGGTACAAATGTAATTGTAATTGTGATTTTGCATTATTGAACTTGCTATTTGATATTGAAATACATCCTTAAATAAATGTGGTTATGTTATACATCATTTTAATGCACTTTAATGCAGATTTCTGACCTCATGGTATTTTGCTAATGACTTATTACTTGCTGTGTATTTTATATTTATTTTATATTTTATACTATATTTCTTTTATACTATGATGTTAGGCAAAAAACAAATTTGAACAATTTTCCTATTTGAGTTCAAAATGGATCATGAAGCAGAGGAGACAACAACACATTTTGCCAAGGAACTGCTAACAAACATACAGTGCAGTGGTGCTTCAAGAAGTTTTGCAAAAGAGATGAGAACCTTGAAGATGAACAGTGTAGTGGTCAGCTAATTGAGAGAAGTAACTGAAGCTGCTCTCTTATAACTATACAAGAAATTGCTGAAGAACTCAATGTCGACCATATTATGGCCAATCAGCATTTGAAGCAAATTGGAAAGGTGAAAAATCTCAATCAGTGGGTGCCTCATGAGCTGACCAAAGATTAAAAAAAAAAAAAATCTAAAAGAAATCATCAGTCTTCTCTTATCCTGTGCAACAACAATGAACCATTTCATGAATGGATTGTGATTTGTGACAAAAAGTATATATCATGCAACAACTGGGGACAACAATCTTAGTGGTTGGACTGTGAAGAAGCTCCAAAGCACTTTCCAAAGCCAAATTTTCACCCCAAAGAAGATCATGGTCACTGTTTGGTGGTCTCCTCTTGACCACTACAGCTCTCTGAATCCTGGGCGAAACCATTATACCTGAGAAGTATGCTCAGCAACTCGATGAAAGTGAAAGTGCTAGTCATGCATTCATGTCCAACTCTTTGAAACCCCATGAGCTGTAGCCCACCAGGCTCCTTTGTAAACAGGCTCCATCTCCAGGCCAAGATGCAGCAAATAGATAAGAAGCACTGAAAACCTCAATGCCTACAGCTGGCATTGGTCAATAGAAAGGGTCTAATTATTCTCCACAACACTATTGTCCAACCACAGGTTGCACAACCAATACTTCAAAACCTGAAGGAAGTGGACTGTGGAAGTTTTGCTTCATCCACCATATTCACCTGGCCTCTTACCAACCAACTACCACTTCTTCAAGCATCTCAACTACTTTTTGCAGGGAAAATGCTTCCACAACCAGCAGGAGGCAGAAAATGCTTTCCAAGAGTTCTTTGAATCCCAAAGCACAGATTTAAATGCTATAGGAATAAACGAACTGTTTTCTCAGTGCAAAATTATGTTGCTTGTAATGGTTCCTATTTTGATTAATAAAGATGTATTTGAGCCTAATTATTAATATAATCATTTAGAATTCATGGTTCAAAATCACAATTATGTTTGCACTAACCTAATATTTGTGTCTTTAACTTTGTTCACCAGTTGACAGTAGTTTTCAGTGTACAAATTTTTATCACTTTAGTTGAGTTTATTCTTATGTATTTTATTTTTATGTTACTGTAAATAAGGGCTGCCCTGATAGCTCAGTTGGTAAAGAATACTCCTGCAATGCAGGAGACCCTGGTTCAATTTCTAGGTCGGGAAGATATGCTGGAGAAGGGATAGGCTACCCGCACCTGTATTGTTGGGCTTCCCCTATGGCTCAACTGGTAAAGAATCTGCCCACAATGTGGGAGACCTATGTTTGGAAGATCCACTGGAGAAGGGAAAGGCCACCCACTCCAGTATTTTGGCCTGGAGAATTCCATAGACTATACAGTCCAAGGGGTCACAAAGAGTCAGGCATGACTGAGTGACTTTCACTTTAACTGTAAATAAGATTGTCTTGATTTTCTTTTTGGCTAGTGTGACCTTAATGTATACAAATGCAACTGATTTTCATATGTTAGTTTCGTGTTCAGCTATTTTACTGAATGTATTTGTTAGTCTCACATTTTTTGTGCAGCAATTAGAATTTTCTGCAATAAGATCATTTCATCTCCAAACAAAGATAAACTTACATCTTCTTTTCTGATTTGGACACCTTTTATTTCCCTAATTGCTCTGGGTAAAATTTCTAGTACTATGTTTAATTGGAGAGGTAAGAGTAGTCATCCTTTATCCTAGAGGAAAAGTTTTTAACAAACTTTATGATGATAGCTGTGGGATTTTCATAAAAAGTTTTCATTATGTCGAGGTAAATTTCTCATATACATAATTTACTGAGTATTTTTATACTTAAAGAATGTTAACTTTTGTCAAATGCTTTTTCTACATCAATTAAGATGGTCATCTGACTTTCATCTTTCATTCTGTTGAGATGTATCACATTAATTGATTTGTATATCTTGAATAATCTTTGCATCCCATGGATAAATTCTACATGGTAATTATGTATGATCTATTAAAACTGATGAATTCAGTTTACTGAATCATATCTTATTGAAGATTTTTGCATTTGTGTTCATCAAGGATATTAGCCTGTAGTTTTCTTTTCTTGTATGATCTTAGTCTGGCTTTGGCATCAGGATAGTAGCACATCTCACAAAATGAACTTGAAAATGTTCCCTCTTCCTCAAATTTTTGGAAAAGGTTTAGTGTTAATTCTTCTTGAATAACATATAGACCAAATGGATTTACAGATATACAGAGTATTTTATCTACCCAACAACAACAGAAAACAGATTTTTCTCAAGAGCCTGTGGTGCATTTTCTAGGGTAGATGACATTTTAGTTCACAAAGTAATTCATAAAAAATTTAAAACATTAATACCAAGTAATAAAAAATAATACCAAGTATTTTTTCCAATCATAATGATATTAATATTAATCTAGAAATCAATAATAGGAGGGAAACTGGATAATTCACAAATGTGTCAAAATTAAATAACTGGCTTCTGAAGAATAAACAAGTCAAAAAAGAAATCATAGGGAAATTAGAAAATACTTTGAGACAAATGAAAATCAAAACACAACATATCAAAATTTATGTGTTGTTGTTTAGTTGCTAAGTCATGTCCAACTCCTGAGACTCTGTGGAGAATAGCCCACAAGAGTCCTCTGTCCATGAGATTTCCCAGGTGATAATACTGGAGTGGGTTGCCATTTCCTTCTCCAGGGGATCTCCCCAACTTGGGGATCAAACTCACATCTCCCACATTGGCAGACAGATTCTTTATCACTGAGCCACCAGGGAAGCCCCATTAAAACTTATACGATTCAGCAAAAGCAGTACCAAGAGGGAGGTTTGCAGCTATAAATGCCAGTGTTAAAAAAGAAGAAAGATCTTAAATAAATAACAAATTTTATACCTCAAAAAAAGGAAGAGGGGGAAAAAAAACTAAACCTGAAGTTAGCAGAAGGAAGGAAATATAGCATAGAATAGAAAAACAATATGAAAAAAAGTAAACAAAATTAAGTTGCTTTTTTGAAGAGATAAACAAAATTGACAAAATTAAGGTAAATTAACTAAGACAAAAAGAAAGAAGATTCAAAACTAGAAATGAAAGACTATAAATGATACCATAAAAATATTATTGCAAGAGACAACTGTGAGCAATTATATACCAGTTTATTGGATAATAAAGAGAAATGTATAAATTCTTGGAAACAAACAACCTATCAAGAATGAATCAAGAATAAATATAATATCTGAACAGAAACCAGTAATGCATAAGGAGATTGAATCTGTAATCCAAAAGTGCCCAGGACAAAATGTTCTCACTAATGCATTCCTTATTGGTTTTTAACATAAATTTAACAGGTTTAATTGGTTTTTAACATAAATTTAAATTTATCAACTTGTAATGATAATATACATTTATACTTCAACTAGGTGAAAAATTTTTTATGTGTAAAGTAGGCAGAAAATTGTTCACTTCTATTTATCTGTAGAAGCCTTCCTATATCTGAAAAAGAATATTTAGGTATTAACACATCCAAATGGTATATGTTTTTTATGGCACTAAAGACTTTATTGTGTTTAGATTGATGATAATGTATCTGACTATAGAATCAAAATTACATTGAAGTAGATGATCAGCCTTTTGAAGACAAAAATAGAATTGAAATACCTGATTTTGGTAAAATATCAAGATCAATGCCAAGCTTCAGTAGATTCTTAGTTTGTATTATATACATTACAAGAGATAATGTAGAAATTCTTCTGTATTGTATATCTTAAACCTGACCAAAGTGCTCTTGACTTAAAATTATTTGAATAAAAATGTGTATACATTATATATTTTAAATATTTTTTTTTATTTAGTAGGTTGATTCATTTTTTTACAAAGCATTTTTCTTGCACATGAAGGAAGGCAATACTGAACTAAATAATATCAGGTATCCAAGCCCACTTGCTTAAGGCAGTTCAGTTTCAAGTTTGGGCTTCTCTGATAGCTCAGTTGGTAAAAAATCCACCTGCAATACAGGAGACCCTGGTTAAATTTCTGGGTCGGGAAGATCTGCTGGAGAAGTGATAGGCTACCCACACCATTATTCTTGGGCTTCCCTTGTGGCTCAGCTGGTAAAGAATCTGCCTGCAGTGTGGGAGACCTGGGTTCCATCTCTGATTTGGGAAGATCCCCTGGAGAGAAGGGAAAGGCTACCCACTCCAATATTCTGGCCTGGAGAATTCTGTGGACTACAGTCCATGGGGTTGCAAAGAGCTGGACACTACTGAGTGACTTTCACTTTCAAAGCTAAGATAGTTTTTATAAAAAAGACTATTTAAAAAATTTAAATCGTTAACACTGGTGAACTTATAAAATTCACAGACTAACTGCTTTGGAAAATAATGCTCAGATTACAGATTTTAAAAGGTATTTTAGTTAAGTGCCAAATTTGTAATATAGCTAAAGAGATCAACAACATTTTTCAAACATATGACTATCACTCTCTTATGTGTTTTAGATTTAATACCTCCACTGATAACAGGAATTGTGCTCAACAGTATGCAGAATAATTGATGCTTTCTGTAACCTAAGATACTACTTTTATAAAAGCTGTTTTTTTTTTTCTTTAATGTTGTGTCAAATGTCCTGGAGTGAACAAGTTGAGTTTGAAATTAATGAATAGTTCATGTTCTGACCGTGAGCCAGTCTTGCCTACTAGGATGGTGAGAATTTCCAAAAGAAAAGGAAAAGAAAGATAAAAAGAAAACACACACACACACATACACACATAGACACATTAATGTGTAGTTACAGGTGTACTTCAATTTTTAAAAGTCCCCCCATTATTCTGTACCCCATGGTGCCAACCAAAACTCTGCCTGCTAATTGACAAGAGGCCTTCAGCCTTGCTGTGACAGCTGTCATTCAGTGACGCTGAAAACAAATAAAGATAAAAATGTTTGCCCTCCTCTGTGCAAATTTGAAAACTGATTCCAAAGTTTCTCTATTATATGGCAATTAGTGGTCAATGGGAACTGAACTATTTCAGACAAACTTAATCATTTGCTCTAACTACTTGGAGTTATATTTTGTAGCTATGTTCAGCAAATAAAAGCATATTTTTGAAGCTTTGAATACACTGAACATAAAAACCTTGGGGACAAACACCGACACTTTTGTTCATTATGATATACTTCAACCATTTATAGCCAAAATATATCTATGAACATTGAGAATTGGTACTAAAAAATCTCTTCATCTTCTCAGACTGATGAGACTCTCAAGGACACAGATCTTTAAAATGATTTGAAAGAAAGTACCAAATCTCATCTATTGGATCCACAGAAGATATTTTCCTGACATCAGAGTGAAAAATTTTTGCCAAACACATAAAGGAAACCCTCTTCTCATCTATAATAATAGGCGATATTGACTGAGAATTTAGTATGTGTCTGACAGGGGTTTTTGCCATCAACCACCTCAAGCTTCAAAACCTCCAAGTGTCTTATCTATATTATCTCACTTAATTCTCACAGCATCAGTATGATGGAAAGACTAGTGTTTCTTTTTCCATGAGGAAATGAGACACAGAAAGGTTAAAGAACTGGCTGGAAAGAACTTAGCCTAGAAATGATGGAGCCAGGGCTTGAACAAAGGTAGCCTCCCTCCAGGGCCCTCTATATCCATCTCTAGAATTAACCACTGCATGGTCTGTGGCAAAAGAACTCAAGGGAAGCATTGTGAAAGATTTGATTCCATTGTCCTGCGTCCTTCCAAACGTGTTTTTGAGGCCATTATTTGCACTAATAAGTGTACCACAGGCTTCATTAGAAAAGTAATCTTTGTTTAGGTAACTTGCTAAAGATTCCTGTCTCTCTCTCTCTCACACGCACACATATAGAATCTCTCCCCACCCCCAACATCTTCTCTGACCATCACTCCTTCCACTCTGGCTGACACTCACCCCACTCTCTCCAGGGTGTCCGGCCATCTTGCTGTTCCTCTACTCACCTGGCCCGCTCCTGCTGTAAGCCTGTCATGTTGCCCGTGTTCTGTACTTAGAGTGTGCCTCCCTTGATACCTCCATAGGTATCTCCTTCAATCCTTCCAACTCTTTGCTCAAATGTAACCTCCTCAGTAAAGCTGGTCTTTAACCCCCTCTTTAAAACAGCAATGCCCACCCCACCCAACCCTCCCATAGCTCTTAACTCTTTACCATAGTAATTCTCACCTTAAAATATATTATATATTTAGTTATGATACATGTGTATGCTATCTGTCTGAACCTCCTGAAACTCTACATCAGTTTTGTTTTTCTTTTTTAACATGTTGCTCTAAATGATACATCCCAAATATGGTCAGTGCTCAGCATGCACTTGAGGTTGGATAAATATATGTTGAATGAATATCTAATTTTAGGGTAAAACTTTTCACAAGCAAGCAGATTCATTCTTGTCTTTCTGTAGTCATTATATAAGCCAAGATAGACCCTCATGCCTTTCTAGATCAAAATTAATTTGTTCTATGAATATATTTATTCCATTAAATGCTATTGTTTTTAAGAAAATTTTGAAATTTCAATTGATATTAAAGGAAGGATGATATTAATATTCAGTCAAAGAAAATATAAGTTCAGAAACACTGCTCTAAAGCACCTGGCCCAGTTCCATTCATGTGCTCAATGCTCATGTGCAAGTGCTCAATAAATTCTGGTTGAATGAGTGCTCATTAAGTACCATGGGGTGCAGAGGAGATTAAAGGCCACATGTTGAATAGCAATCACTGACAGAAGTTCACATTAAATTCCATGTAGGAATATTGTGTTTATTGGAGCAAGTCATAAATAAAATAAGCTAAGGCTTTGAAATGACTGATGATGACCATTTGGGATCCAGAAGTGCTGAAGCAGAACTACAACGTACTAGTAGGTTTGTAGAAGCTGTTAATAAAGATGATGTTATTTGAAGGCTAACTAAGAAATATGGCATCATTGAAAGGTTAGAAAGTCACAGTCTTCTCAATAATATAATGCCATCAATTTCCAGCCAAAATTTACCCTTTCTAGGCTTTTTTTCTCATTGCTTTCACCCTCCTATCTTACTTTTCAGGCATTTATTCTGAATACTCAAATGCAACTTCCTCCTTCAAATGTGTGCATTAACTCTTGTAGGACATTATACTTTACTCAGATGAGTTTATGGGTAGTGTCTTCTATAAGACTGAGCTCAAAGTTTACTAGTGCTTCTGTGCTTTCCATGACCTCTTCCTGATCTAGGTTAGGTATCTTTCCTCTTTGTACCCCGAGCCCTTTGTACTCATACCATTTATCATATGAAACTGTAATTGTCTAATAACCTGTATGTTAAGCACCATGAAACTATGAATTCCCCAGACATGCTTTGTGGGTTTTATCTCTGGGCCCTTAAAGCAAAATATAGGGCCAGACAAATAATTTCTAAGTCAACTTGATTTATTTTCCATGTGCAAATACATCATAAGGATCCTGAAGACTGGACTGTATTTCCAGCACCTTTGTGTGAACTGTAGTACTTTACAAAGGGTCTGACACATTTATGTGTTCAAAAAGGTGTCTTTTCATTATCAGCAGGTGACTAAAGTAAGATACTATTTATGAGGTTCACAGGCCATAGAATTGTCAAGGATTAGTTGAGGAACAAGATACAAAGTGCTTAAAAAATATTAACTAATATGTTGAATCCTCTCTTACTTTTCAGGAAAACCCTTACTGGTTGTTTAAGATTCAAGCCTAATACCACTTCTTCCAGGAAGCCTGCTCCTCTGTATTCCCTAGCATTCTTATATATGCTATTGATACTAAAATTGTTCTCATCAGGGTCAGCAATGAACCAGGGATGTTGATTCCTTGTGAACTGAACTCCTCTTCCTCATTTGCTGTAGTAAACATTTTCCAAATTCTTAGAATTCTCTATTCTTTGGCTTCCTTGATGCTGCTCTGTCTTGGTTCTACCCCAATAACTGTTTCTTTCAGATTTCTGTTCAGGTGTGTTTCTCCTCCTCTCAACTACATCTTCACTTATTCCATTCTTTCATTAACTGGTTAGAGATTTATGGAGACCTGCCACGTGACAGACATTAATTCTACTGAAACATTTCTCTATATCTATCCTTTTAACAGTTACATAAGAAGGAATTTACTTTATAGAGAATCCAACTGTGTCTGACTCTCTCTGCTGTGGACATGTTTATCTCTTGGAAAACATGACCACCCTCATGGTTTTAAAGCTCACTATATATGTAAGACACATGAATTCATATTTCCAGCCCTGATTTTATTCTTAAACTTTGACTCCTCTTCTCAAAGTTTAAAAAAAATTTCCCATTAAGGTGCTCTTCTGTCATACCAACTTAAATTGTTCTTAGATACTGACCTGATGCCAGGGCACAATAGCCTCAAGATCTCTTTGAAAGACTTGTGGCCACAATGTTTCTTAGCAGAGAACTTCAGGAAGAATACTTTACAATGAGAAAAAAAAATACCTATTTTAAATGCAATTTTTAATCAAAAACTGTCATCCATATCCAGATAGTTCCTGTACATAGACACACAC
Organism: Capricornis sumatraensis; assembly: GCF_032405125.1. NCBI lineage: Eukaryota > Metazoa > Chordata > Mammalia > Artiodactyla > Bovidae > Capricornis > Capricornis sumatraensis. The sequence continues at coordinate 118,788,817 of NC_091071.1, read as the reverse complement.
ACACCCCTACACAAGTCACTAGAGAGTAGTAAGTTGACCAGTGTCCAAATGTGATTGGAAGGGAACCAAAAGACAGTTTCAATTTAATATTGATAAAGTTTTTATTGGCTTTTGATAAGATCTTACAGGTGTCCATCCCTTTTGCAAGGAAGGATACTTTGTGTTGCAGCAGTACTTTTTTTATTTTATAGATTTGAAGACTTTTCAGGCCCCTTTGTCATCCCTACATGTCAGCATGGATATTTCATCTTTCACTCACTGCCTAGTTTAGCTCATTCTAATTTATGTTTATAAACACTAAATTCCAGCTTCAATCTCTGTCCTAAGCATCAGATTCATATTTCTCTCTGCCTATGCAATGTGTCACCTAAGCATCTGAGACAGATTGCAAATTTAAATGTCTAAAAACAGAACTCTTTGTTTCCCACCTTCTTTCTCAATATGCTTATTTTCTAGTCTTCCTTATCTCAATCAGTTCAATTCAGTTCAGTCGCTCAGTTGTGCCCGACTCTTTGCGACCCCATGAATTGCAGCACTCCAGGCCTCCCTGTCCATCACCATCTCCCGGAGTTCACTCAGACTCACGTCCATCGAGTCCATGATGCCATCCAGCTATCTCATCCCCTGTCGTCCCCTTCTCCTCCTGCCCCCAATCCCTCCCAGCATCAGAGTCTTTTCCAATGAGTCAACTCTTTGCATGAGCTGGCCAAAGTACTGGAGCTTCAGCTTTAGCATCATTCCTTCCAAAGAAATCCCAGGGTTGATCTCCTTCAGAATGGACTGGTTGGATCTCCTTGCAGTCCAAGGGACTCTCAAGAGTCTTCTCCAACACCACAATTCAAAAGCATCAATTCTTCGGCACTCAGCTTTCTTCACAGTCCAAATGTCATCAATGTACACCCAATTGTTCAGTCAAAAGCCTTGGAGATTACGTTCATTTCTTCTTCTTCTTTTTTTTTTTTTTTTTTTGGCATCCCACTTTTTTAATTCACCAACACATCCTGTTGACTCTACCCTCAAATATATCTTGAGTCAATTTGTTTTCTAGCACTTCCTTCATTATCATCCTAGACTCTCTTTCTCATTTCTTATCTCAAATACTGAGAAACCCTCTCAAGTTGTTTCCCAGAAATCACTCATGTCTTCCTATTGTCTCTTCTCTACCCTAAAACCATTGTGAAACTTTGAAAACAGAAGTCAGTTTATGTGGCCTTACTCACTGTTCTACCCCCATGTAAAACCATACCACTTAATAAAATCCTGTCTCACTAATATCATCTCTGTTCCTGGTTCAGTAAACAACATCTTCCTTAATCTTCCTGTTGTCACACAGACATGCCAAGTTCATTCTGTCTAAGGGATTTTCACCTGCTCTTATTTCTGTCTAGAATATTCTCCACCACATGCATTGTAATGTATGTCTATGCTCTAATGTCACCCATTCAGAATTTGTCCCTGACTACCCTGTTGAAATAGCATTCAACCTTTTGTCTCTTTCCCTAAGTAACTTTATTTTCTAAAATTACATTCATGTATTCACATGCTCTTCACATGTTGACATGAAAATGTCCTGTCAGTCTTTCTCATCCACTGACTATACCCTTTCTGAAGCATTTTCTATATCTAGAGTAAGAGGTGCAATATTTGTCAAAAGACTACACGCATGAGTAATACAGCTCTCCATCACCCAGCATGGAGAAGCCAGAGGAAGTATCTGCCAGGTGGGCAAGACCAGGCTGACACTTGTGCTACACCAGATGGAGCAGAAACACATAGATCCAGAGAGCAATGACATCTGCCTTAGAGGATCAAAATTAAGGAAGCTTCTTGTGTCCTAGAGGAAAACACTGGAAACTACCAGAATGATTATTAAAAGAACAAAAAAGTATCCAGGAGGATTTCTACAGACTTCCATTATTTTGTCCTCTGTGATATTTGAGGGGAGCTGTTCTAGATCAAGGCACAAAGTCAGGTCAGACCAAAATGCCTTGTCCCTCAACACCTCAAGACATCTCAGTCAGTTAGTTAGTTCTTGCTGATCTCATGCGGGAAGAGTCCTACACCACTAAAGACCTGTCCTTGAGTTAGATCTTCTAGTGAAACAGTTGGCATGTTCTATTTCACACACTGTTATCCACCCCCCTTGTTTAACTCATCTATTCTAGTCTCTTTCCTCATTCATTAAGATGAAATAATTTCTAACACTGTACTTTAATGGCACTCAGTATTACATTAAGGTCTTTTTATATCAGCTAAAACACTTCTAGGCTGAAGAGATCCCAAGCTACTGACAAATCTCTTTGAGAATTAGTTAATTTAAAAGTCTAAAAAGCCATGTATGTTCATGTATGTCACCCCATTGTCCTTTACTTAGGCACTTGTATTTGTTTCCTAGGACTTTCATAACAAATTACCAGAAATTTGGTGTCTTAAAGCAACAGAAGTTTATTATTTTACCATCTGGAGGCTGAATATCAAATAATGATGGTTAGTTATCCCTAGAGACTTTGCCAGAGAATCCATTTCATGACTTCCTAACTTTTGGTGACTGCTGGCAGTCCTTGCTATGCCTTGGCCTGAAGATTAATCACTCCACTCTCTGCTTGTCTTCACAAAACCTTCTCTGTGTGTCTATTTTCCCTTCTCCTATACAGACTTATTGGACTTACTACTGCTAAGTCACTTCAGTTGTGTTCGACTCTGTGTGACCCCATAGACAGCAGGCCACCAGGCTCCCCCGTCCCTGGGATTCTCCAGGCAAGAACACTGGAGTGGGTTGCCATTTCCTACTCCAATGCATGAAAGTGAAAAGTGAAAGTGAAGTCGCTCAGTTGTGTCTGACTCTTAGCGACCCCATGGACGGCAGCCTACCAGGCTCCACTGTCCATGGGATTTTCCAGGCAAGAGTACTGGAGTAAGGCCTACACATATAGAATGATCTCAACTTAAGTTCCTCAACTTAATGACACCTGTAAAGAATCTGTTTTTTTCCCCTAAACGGGGTCATGTTCCCAGGATCTGTGATTAGGGCATGGACATATAATTTGGGGAGGATGAGTCACCACTCAACCCACTGCAGCACCCTAATTTCAAACACCAAGTCTAAACCTCTTTCCATGACTTCATTTTGCTGTTCCAGTCTCATTTCCTGGTGTCAACAATGTTCACAGCTGGCTTATGGGAAGCACACAGAGTCACCCTTCCTCCTTTCAACACTGCCTACTATACCACTGCAAATGATCCAAGTGACCTTCTCCAAGAAGGAAATGATCATTGAACTGATATTTGCCCCTACCTCAAAGAACGTTAGTGTACTTCACTGCAGTCTCTCTTTCAATAAGAAAGTTTAAGAAATGTTCTTCCATCTGCTAGCCTGTAAGTCCCCTAATTGTATTCAAGCTCTAATTCCTACCAGACTCCTCAAAATACTTCTTCTGGAATTAAAGCTCTTTCAGTTCAGTTCAGTTCAGTCACTCAGTTGTGTCCAACTCATTGTGTCCTCATGAATTGCAGCACGCCAGGCCTCCCTGTCCATCACCAACTCCAGGAGTTCACTCAAACTCACATCCATCGAATCAGTGATGCCATCCAGCCATCTGATCCTGTGTCGTCCTTTTCTCCCCCTGCCCCCAATCCCTCCCAGCATCAGAGTCTTTTCCAATGAGTCAACTCTTCGCATGAAGTGGCCAAAGTATTGGAGTTTCAGCCTCAGCATCTGTCCTTCCAATGAACACCCAGGACCGATCTCCTTTAGAATGGACTGGTTGGATCTCCTTGCAGTCCAAGGGACTCGCCAGAGTCTTCTCCAGTACCACAGTTCAAAAGCATCAATTCTTCAGCACTTAGCTTTCTTCACAGTCCAACTCTCCCATCCATACATGACTACTGGAAAAACCATAGCATTGACTAGATGAACCTCTGTTGGCAAAGTAATGTCTCTGCTTTTGAATATGCTATCAGGTTGGTCATAACCTTCCTTCCAAGGAGTAAGCATCTTTTAATTTCATGGCTGCAATCACTATCTGCAGTCACTTTGGAGCCCCCCAGAATAGTCTGACACTCTTTCCACTGTTTCCCCATCTATTTCCCATAAAGTGATGGGACCGGATGCCATGATCTTCGTTTTCTGAATGTTCAGCTTTAAGCCAACTCTTTCACTCTCCTCTTTCACTTTCATCAAGAGGCTTTTTAGTTCCTCTTCACTTTCTGCCATAAGGGTGGTATCATCTGCATATCTGAGGTTATTGATGTTTCTCCCAGCAATCTTGATTCCAGCTTGTGCTTCCTCCAGCCCATCATTTCTCATGATGTACTCTGCATAGAAGTTAAATAAGCAGGGTGACAATATACAGCCTTGATGTGCTCCTTTTTCTATTTGGAACCAGTCTGTTGTTCCATGTCCAGTTCTAACTGTTGCTTCCTGACCAAACCAGCCAATTCTCTCTCCCACTCTCCAAAATTACTATTTCTCACCTTAACTGCACTCTTTAAAATACCAAATGCCTTCCTCTTTCTCATTTTCAGGTGGTGGCTTTAACTCTCTTTTCTGAGAAACTAGATGAAAAAGACTGTTTTCAGTCTCATTATACCAAGTTGATTAACTTCATCTGCACTCTTATATCCAACCATTTTTCTTATAGAGTGAATTAGCTACTCAGACCCTATATAAGTAGATCCCTCTCCTTACATCCTGTAACCAGAAAAAGTCAGTTTTGACTCCATGCTGAATCCATTCCTCTTGCTTTAACCCTTTTTTTGCTGCTTTTTATAAGCATATATAAAGGCCTACCTTAGGGAACACAGACCCCCTCTGCCTGACTGTTCAGCTAAAGTAGCTTTGTTCATAACCCTGTACACCTGTAGACTACAGGAAGAAAGAAATTAACACATATCCCTGCCTGAGTTTTGCCATTCTAGGAGATATTTGCAAGAATTAAATGGTCTTTTTACTTTTTTTCCTCACCTCCCTCATCTCTGACCCATGAAAGAACCTGGCACCCAGGCCCCAACAAAATGGTTATTTTGAGACATTAGTCTGCCATCTTTTTGGTCAGCCAGATTTCTGAATAAAGTTATATTGCTTGCCTCAACACTCTGTCTCCAAGATTTATTGGCCTATTTTGCAGTGAGCAGAGTAAGCTTGGACTTGGTAACATCTGAATACCATTTATTCTTCTCTCTAAATTATTTTGTGCCTACAATTGTCCCTGTTTCCTTTTAGGTAATCAATCATTCCTTCTCTATTAGATAGTTTTTCTCAAGTTGAAATCATGCTTAATACATGCCAAGTCAAAAATAATGTTTTACCTTGCTTTTGCATCATATTCTCCAGTTACCATACTTTTTGCTTCCTCTTTTTGTCAAAATTGACAGCAAATGCTGTTGATTATACTAATGGTTTTCACTTTATTATTCTGCAATCTCTCTTGAACTTATTCAATTATGTTTTTATTCCCATCATTCCCTCAAACTACTTTTGTCCAGGGAGCTAATTCAGTTGTCAATCCCCAGTCTTGATCTTACTTAATTAACCCTCCACAGCATTTGACACTGTAGACTTCTCCCTTTTTTTGGAAACAATCCCTGTACTTGGTTTCTGAAATACAATCATTCCTGCTTTTACTTCTACATTCCTAGAAGATTCATTTGTTAAATTCTCTTTCTTTCAACCCCTAAATGTTGGAGTTCCACAGGGCTCAGTCTTCAAACACCTTTAACTTACAACCACTCCCTATATAAATTCACCATTCATGCTTAAAGCACCATTCATATAAACTGATGACTCCTAAATGTTTATTTCAGTTCTCATCTCACCCTTGCATTCTAAAGTCATCTACTTAACTACTTATATGAATCTCTGGTTGGAGACATAATGTGCTTCTCAAATGTCACACATCCAAAATTTAAATTCCTGGTTTACCTCTCAAATCTGCTGCTCCTCAGGTCTCTCTCAGTTTTGTAAATGGTACCACCACCTACTCAAGTGCTTGACAATTTTTACAGGCATTCTTTCTTTTTTCCCTCTTTCCTTACTATGTCTGATACATTGGCATGGCATGTTTCTTCCAAATACATTTAAACCCTAACTACTTCTTATCAATGCCACCACTACCATCCTGGCTCTGGTAACCCATCACCATTGATCTACTCCACTGTAATAAGTGCCCTGAATGTTCCACTTCTGCTTTGCCCTCTACTTTCAACTCTCCATGCAAACAATGAAATCTGGAAAATATTTGAGGGAAATCATATAACATTGTTTTATTTCACTTCAAGTCAAATTCAAGTCCTTCACTATGACCTCTAAACTTTTTCATAATCTAGCTTCAACGTCCTCGTCTGCCTCATCTTGCAACCTTCCTACCAGTTCTCGGCACTCTGTCCAAACTTGCTTGTTTTCTGTTCTTAAAACCAACCAAATATAGATCAGAATGCCTCAAGGCCTTTGAAACATGCCTTTAAAACATCTGTTGGCAGGCTCTTCTCACAGAAACTGACATGCTCTTCCCTCTTCATTCCAGCCATTTTTACAATTATCACCTGCTCATGATAGAGTCTCTTTAGAGAAGGCAATGGCACCCCACTCCAGTACTCTTGCCTGGAAAATCCCATGGGCAGAGGAGCCTGGTAGGCTGCAGTCCATGGGGTCGCTAAGAGTCAGACACGACGGAGTGACTTCACTTTCACTTTTCACTTTCCTGCATTGGAGAAGGAAATGGCAACCCACTCCAGTATTCTTGCCTGGAGAATCCCAGGGACAGGGGGAGCCTGGTAGGCTTCCGTCTATGGGGTTGCAGAGTCGGACACGACTGAAGTGACTTAGAAGCATAGTAAAGTCTCTTACAATCCCTTCCAAAATACTTCTCTCTCCCCAATTTCTTTCACCCCATTCCTTGCTTTACTTTGTTTCACAGCACATATCATCCATTGACCATATATTTTTAAGAACAATTTTAGATTTATAGAAAAATTACAAAGATGCTATAGGAAGTCTCTATATTCTACACATCCAGTTCCCCTATTATTAACATCTTAACTTAGTACACTTGTCAGAACGAGTAAAACAATACTAGTTCACTATTAAAGTCCATGTTCTATTCAGATTTCCTTAGTTTTCACTTAATTGTCCAGAATCCCATCTAGAGTGTCAGAGTACATTTATTTGTTTTGTCTCCATAGGCTCCTCTTAGCTTTGATAATTTCTTATGTATTACTTGCTTTGAATGACTTTTAAAGTTTTCAAGAGTACTGGCAATGTATCATGTGACATGTCTTTTTGTTGAAATTTCTGGCTTGTTCTCCCCCCCCCCCCCTTCATTTTTAGCCTGGGATTGCATGTTTTGAGGAAAAAGACAGCAGAGGTAAAGTGCCATTTTCATCCCATCACATGAAGGATATATACTGTCAGCACGACATCACTGTTGATGCTGACTTTGACCATGAGGCTGAGGCAGTGTTTGTCAGGCTTCACCACTATAAATTTATTCTCTCCCCACCCTTTTCCATATTTTGCTCTTTGAAATTATTGTGTACAGTCCACACTAAAGGAGTGGAAAGTTATGCTCCACCTCCTTGAGGGCAGAGCAGGTATTATATCTTTTAATGTTTTTTTTTTTTTCTCTCTCTCTCCCTCCTATAATACATGCCCAACTTGAGATGCTGATTTCCACTCCCTAAAGGAGTGTCCAGCAGAGCTCCTATCACACCTAGGTTCTCATTAAGTATTAACCAATTGAATGACAGTCTCCCACCACATACACCTATTTGTACAGCTGAAGCACTACACAAGTACTTTCGTCTACCCCTTTATCTACCTCTTCTTCTGCCAGGAGCCAGCATGGGAGATCCCACCCATGACAAGGTCATGTGGAAAAGAACTGTTAAGCAAGGCTTCAGGACTTGAGGGTCTCCCTAGACCAGCTCGAGCATCTACCCCAAAACCAGAATCTGTCTGTCTTACTATTTTGTGCCTTTCACCAACTCTCCTGACATACAGGGGGCTATCCCTGACAACCTTTCTCTGGAGAATGTCAACTTAGGGCTCTAGCTAATAAGTCTCCTGGACATGAGAGGAATATTTCAAATCAAACTCCCTCTGTTACCATTCTAGCTTGCTTGGTATGTTTATCCAGACTCTTACAGCTATGCATGTGATTACTTACAGCCTCCCAACTGTGAGAGGCATGGGAAGCCTAAAACATAGAGCCTTTCAAAGAGTTAAAAGTTATTAGAGTAGTGCTGGTGTAGGATTTCATTATTGGGCCTATGCTTGTTGCTAAGTTTCCATATCTGTTATCCACTGTGCACCTGGGAGTGCATTAGTTAACATAGTTGGAATGTAAGAAAAACAAGTGTAGCCTTGAAATTAACCACATCAGACCTTTGAGCTAATTGGTTCTTTCTTTGTTGTAACTCACTGCACCTATGCCCTGTGAGAAATGTAACTCTGTTTAGCATTTTCTGAGGCTGACGTAGATTAGAAATATAAAGGAAAAACATTCCAAGGGAAAATAAGTTTTCTGGTTGAGCACCCTTTATCAAAAGAGGGTCATAAAATGTTCACAGGCCTCCAAGGCCAGAAGATAATGTATACAATATTGTTTATGGGAAAGGTATGCAGAAAAAAATCCTGGTTTTGATAAAGACAAAACAGATGTAATGTTTGGGCTGACTCTGTATGACTTTGCATCTTTCATTTCTTTCTATGAACAAGTTAAGGTATAAAAGTCCCTTTTGAAAATAAAGTAATGGGCCTCGCTCGAAGAAGCTTGGTCACCTCGTGTCTTTTTTTTCTCTCTCTCTTTCTTATCTCTTTTTCAGGCTGATCCCTTGGAGCATAGAGGCTCCCTGTGTTCACTTATCTGCCTGGGTTTCTAAGACCTGAACAGGAAGACGCTCTGCGTCTTCACTCCCTCGGGAGACCAGGAGGGCACCTGTGGCCTCCGTGAACAGGGCAAGCTCCTTGTCTCAGGGCTTTATTGGCTTTTATGTAAACCAAGGAATATCAGCCTCTTTCTCTCCTCTATTTTCTTATCTACAACATTCTTTCCTTATCTCTCTCTAAATCAATCGCTGACTCTGTCCCTGCTTCGAATTACCCTGGATCCACCGGGGCTGGACCCCGGCCTTCTTCCCTTTCCCCGTGTCTGGGAGATAAATTCTCACCACTTTTAAAACTCAATTCTTTATATCTGCTTACATTTCAAGGCAAATTCACATATACATTTCAGTCTAACTAGCACATAACTATACTACTGTGCATATTACTCAACATTGAAATTAATTCTTCCCACCTCTGCCTGCTGACACCCTGATGAACCTCTTGAGGCTTATTCCTCTTTGTTTGAACACCTAGTGGTAAGCCTGGGCTAGTGTGAAATATTTTTCAGTGTTTGATGATTGAAGGAGGGGACACTAAACAAATAGCTTGAGTCCCACTGTCACATGGTTGATGTTTTCTAGCCTGTTCCAAGCACATGACCCAAGCCGTGTGCAACGCCTCCACCTTGAAATGAAATGGTTCTTTCTCCTTCTGATATCTAGTCAGAGCTCTGTTATGTTATAATAACAGAACTCTCATTCTTCTCAAAACAGGACCCCAGGAAGAACCGGCTCATGAGCTGAGGCCAGGGCAGAATTGAGACTGAAAGAAATGAGAGAGAAGCTGGAATCCATATCTACAGGCCTAACAATCTAGTCAGCATTTTAGCCAGAGTCAGGGGAAGTGACATAAGGAAATGAGAAGAACACTGGTAAGGTATGTGTTTTATTTTTTTTAATCCCAGCCTCCTTATTTAGGCAGGCTGTATTCTCTGAGCTCATTCTGTGACTTTATTGTCTGCTGGGTTCAGTCTTCCTATGGGTGGACTGTGGTACCAGATACTGAACGAGAATGAAGAGTGGATGCTTCCAAAAAAGAAAGGCTGCTCATCAGAAATCATATGTGACACTTTTTAATGCCTACCTACAGCACAAATTCCATGAAGTTGGTAACATTCTAGATATGCAGAGTAGCATAAGTATCAACTATTACAAATTCACTACTGTATCATGAATGTGAAAAATGAATTTTTTTTCTATTCACTTTCCATTTTGAACAATTTATTTCATTACAAAAATAAGAATGTTCATTCTAGAAAATATGGATGCATGGAACAGTAGAGGTAAAAAATAAACATTTACCCATATTTACTCACTTTGAAATGAACTGTTATTTTAATGTATATGCTTCTTTTCAAGTCTTCATAAACATATTTAAAACAGTTTAAATACAATATTGATATGTTCTGCACTAGGAGCTAATATATAGTTGCAAGTCAATTATGCTTCAAACAACAAACAAATGAAATTATAGAAAAAGATCTCAGGCATGTGGTTACCAGAGGTGGGGAGTCAAGTAAGGGAGAGTCAGATGAAGGTAGTCAAAAAGTACAAACTTTCAGTTACAAGATAAAGTGCTAGGGATGTAATGTATACCATGAAAGTACAATTAGCGCTGCTCTGTGTTACATATGTGGAGAAGGAAACAGCAACCCACTCCAGTATCCTTGCCTAGAGAATCCCATGGACAGAGGAGCCTGGTAGGCTACTGTTCATGGGGTCAAAAAGAGTCGGGCACAACTAAGTGACTAAGCACGTATTATTTATGAAAGTTGTTAAGGGAACAAATCCCAAGAGCTCTCATAAGGAAAAAAATTTTCTGTCTCTTTTTTAAATTGTATGTCTATATTACTAAAATTATTGTGATAATTATTTCATGATGTATGTAAGTCAAATCATTATGCTGTACACCTTAAAATTATACAAGCCTGTGTGTCAGTTATATCTTGATAAAACTGATCAATTTAATACATTTATATGTACAATTTTGTACCTTCTTTTTCCAGGTAACATTATAAAAAACAATTTTACATCTTAAAGAAAAAAAAAAAAAAAACCTCAAGGACAAAATTTTAAATGACTCTGAAATATCTCATCAGATGGATAACCCGTGATTTTTCAATTCCCCATTTGTGGAGAGGTTTCAATTTTCTTATCATGACAAGTTATGTTCTAATTACATTTTTGCCCCAGGACTGGCCACAATGATAGACATAAGCACAAAATCCTGAGGGAAAGCAGAAACAGGGTGACTTTACTAGATGGAGAGACCCTGGAAAATTTTCCCCAAAGAGGTGATATGCTAGTTGGTCTTAATATGGATTAGCTAGGGGACAAAAATGAGAGGAAGAGTATTGTGAACAGAAGGAATAATATTTGAGAAAATACAAAGACTTAATAATTCCAATCTATTTTTCTCCTTTTAAATAATTATAATCTTTAAGGGAGTCTTTGTAAACATCCACCAGTAGCTACTCAGTTTATTCTTAAATTTGGATAATTGTTATAGTTGTTAAGAATGAATAAAATGGAGTTCATAATGGCACCAGAGCACAAAAATGGAGCCAGGAGGCTACTGGGGAAGTGTGGTCCGTGCACATTTCCACTTGTATGGAACATTCACCATGAACTGGGCAAAACCACAAAAGCATTCTGAAAGATGGCTTACCCAACAAACTCTTGCATATTAGTAGCCGCAATGAATGAGCGATTTCACTTTCACTTTTCACTCTCATGCATTGGAGAAGGAAATGGCAACCCACTCCAGCATTCTTGCCTGGAGAATCCCAGGGACGGGGGAGCCTAGTGGGCTGCCATCTATGGTGTTGCACAGTCAGACACGACTGAAGTGACTTAGCAGCAGCAGCAGCAGCCACAATGAACAGTCATGTATAGACAAGAATGGTTCCAGACTATCATCAGCATGAATCAGAATGCTAGAAATTTATGAAAACTTTCTCCTTTTTTCCTTAAAAATCCTTTGGTTTTCAATTCTCCTCAGAGCACATTTGAGTTTCAACATGAATCTGAGTCTCCTGAATTGCTGTTTCTAACCAATCCCCCCAAAATACTTTTGTTGCTTTATAGCATTGGTCTTATTTCTATGTCTATTTAAAAAAAAAAAAAAAAAGCAAACCACCAACAGCAACCTCAAAGAACATCTCCACTCTCCTGATTTTGTAAATCAAGGCAAATTAGGTCCAAAGAGGTCATTCCTCTAGCCCCCATATTTGGTGTCAGTGCTGAGTGAATAAATTGTATTCCCAACTCCCAATCCACTTCTTTTTCCAACATGTTGCTTTTACTTCCCCATGGTGAATCTTCCCAGTTTCTGCAAGTGTTCTTTCTCTATCCCTTTTGGATCTCAGTCAACTTTTCCCAGTTAGGCCCAGTAATGTTTCAAGTTACCAGTGTTCATTTGCAGGAAAAAAAAAAAAAAAAAATGAGCCCTTAGTATGTTTCACAGGTGTTCCACATAACATTCTTTAGTGATTTCTCACACCATCCTGAACCAGCATGTCATCCTCTCTCAACAGATGGGAAAACTGAGACTGAAGCACCAGGATCTTGCATTATATTACAAAGATTGCTGTTGCTGTTGTTCATTCACTCAGTTGTTTCTGACTCTTTGCAGCCCAATGGACTGCAGCACTCCAGGCTTCCCTGTCCTCCACCATCTCCCTGAGTTTGCTCAAACTCATGTCCATTGAGTCAATGACGCTATCTAACCATCTCATTCTCTGTCGCCCCCTTCTCCTGCCCTGTCTTTCCCAGCACTAGGGTCTTTCCCAATGAGTTGGCTTTTCACATCAGGTGGCCAAAGTATTGGAGCTTCAGCTTCAGCATCAGTCTTTCCACTGAACATTCAAGGTTCATTTCCTTTAGGATGGACTGGTTGGAACTCCTTGCAGTCCAAGGGACTCTCAAAAGTCTTCTCCAGGAGTAGTGTGAAGAAGAGGCGAGGGCAACCCCTGGATCAACTTAAAGCCCGCGCGCCACTGCGTCCATGTCTAGCGTCTATGTCCCACCACCGCAGCCACCATGCCTAGGAGAAAGGCTGAAGGGGAATAGACAAAGCCAAGGTGAAGGACGAACCACAGAGAAGATTTGCTAGGTTATCTGCTAAACCTGCTCCTCCAAAGCCAGAGCCCAAGCCTAAAAAGGCCCCTGCAAAGAAGGGAGAGAAGGTACCCAAAGGGAAAAAGGGGAAAGCGGATGCTGGCAAGGATGGGAATAACCCTGCAGAAAATGGATATACCAAAACAGACCAGACACAGAAAGCTGAAGGTGCTGGAGATGCCAAGTGAAGTGTATGCATTTTTGATAACTGTGTACTTCTGGTGACTGTACAGTTTGAAATACTATTTTTTATCAAGTTTTATAAAAATGCAGAATTTTGTTTTACTTTTTTTTTTTTAAGCTATGTTGTTAACACACAGAACACTTCATTGTTGTTTTTTTGGGGAAGGGCACATCACTAACAGAATGTCTCCGAAGCTGAATTGATGTGGGGGAAAAATATCTTTCCTGTCTAGTTTTGAAAGACTTCCTCTTGGTTCCCAGGAAGGAAGGATTTCTTGATGTTGACACACATTAGCCACCTTGGAACAAATGCCTTGTGGTGTGGAAAAACTAAAATTTAGTTTCTATGTCCTCTTCTCCCTCTCCACCTCAGCACAGACTTGACTCCCCTAAACCCAGAGACCTGCTGGAACCTGAACCCTGTGCCCCGCCAAAATTGATGACCAGTATATTAGACAATCTGGACCTTCTAGTGTCACCATTGAGATGGCGTCCTTCAAAAGAGCAGTGGTTCCTTTTTTTAGACTGTGGCTCCTCAGAGTGATACTTCTGCCATTTTCATTTCCATTTCTTGAAAGTCAGGGTCGGCTTGTGAAAAGTTGTTAAACAACATGCTAAATGTGAAATGTCAACCCTCACTCTAAACTTACCCTGTTCAGAGCATCACATGAAGATTTCATTGGGTTTTATAGAGGCTTTCTGATTTTGGTAGTCCATTGAAAAAGGGAGTTTGAAAGTTGTATACTGTTAATGACTGTCTGCCCATGTCCTGCCTGAAATACCATGATTGTTTTTGAAAAGTATCATTAATAAAGCTGGATACAGTTTGGAAAAGAAAAAAAAGTCTTCTCCAACACCACAGTTCAAAAGCATCGATTCTTCAGTGCTCAGCCTTCTTTATGGTCCAACTCTCATATACATACCTGACTACTGGAAAAGCCATAGCCTTGACTATGTGGACTTTAGCTGGCAAAGCAATGTCTGCTTTTTAATACACTGTCCAGATTTGTGATAGTTTTTCTTCAAAGGAGCAAACATCTTTTAATTTCATGACTGCAATCACCATCCACAGTGATTTTGGAGCCCAAGAAAATTAAATCTGTCACAATTTCCATTGTTTCCCCATCTATTTGCCATGAAGTGATGGGGCAAGATGCCATGATCTTCATTTTTTGAATGTTGAGGTTGAGTTTTAGGCCAGCTTTTCACTCTTCTCTTTCACCTTTATCAAGAGCTTCTGGTTCCTCTTCACTTTCTGCCATAAGGGTAGTGTCATCTGCATAACTGAGATTATTGATATTTCTCCCTGCAATCTTGATTCCAGCCTGTGCTCCATCCACTCCTGCATTTTGCATGATATACTCTGCATAGAAGTTAAATAAGCAGCATGTCAATATACAACCTTGATGTATTCATTTCCCAGTTTTGAACCAGTCTGTTGTTCCATATCCAGTTCTAACTGTTGCTTCTTGACCTGCATACAGGTTTTTCAGGAGGCAGGGAAGGAAGGAAGGAAGGAAGGAAGGAAGGAACGTCGCTCAGTCGTGTCCGACTCTTTGCGACCCCGTGGACTGTAGCCTACCAGGCTCCTCTGTCCATGGGATTTTCCAGGCAATAGTACTGGAGTGGATTGCCATTTCCTTCTCCAGTGATCTTCCCGACCCAGGGATCAAACCCAGGTCTCCCGCATTGTAGACAGACACTTTACCATCTGAGCCACCAGGGAGGTGGTCTGGTATTCCCATCTCTTTAAGAATCTCCCACAGTTTGTTGTGTTCCACACAGTCAAAGGCTTTAGCATAGTCAATGAAACAGTAGATGTTTTTCTGGAATTCTCTTGCCTTTTCTATGATCCAATGAATGCTGCCAATTTGATCTCTGGTTCCTGTGCCTTTTCCAAATTCAGCTTGAACATCTGGAATGTCTCAGTTCACATACTGTTGAAGCCTATATTGAAGGAGTTGGAGCATAACCTTGCAAGTAAGTGAAATGAGTGAATTGTGCAGTAGTTTGAACATCCTTTGTCCATGTCCTTCTTCGGAACTGAAATGAAAACTGACCTTTTCCAGTTGTGGCCACTGCTGAGTTTTTCAAATTTGCTGGCATGTTGAGTGCAGCACTTTCACAGCATCATCTTTTAGGATTTGAAGTAGCTTGGCTGGAATTACATCATATAGCTTTGTTCACTAGCTTCGTTCATAGTGATGGTTCTTAAGACCCACTTGACTTCACATTCCAAGATATCTGGCCCTAGAGTGATCACACCATCCTGGTTATCTGGGTCATTAAGATCTTTTCTGTATAGCTCTTCTGTGTATTCCTGCCAGCTCTTCTTAAAGTGTTTTCCTTCTGTTAGGTCTATACCATGTCTGATCTTTATTGTGCCTCTCTTTGTATGAAATTTGAAGTCCAGTGGTATTTGATTACAGTTCTTCCTCAAAACTAGGGAAACAGAGACTCTTGGAGGGCACAAATAATACTTCGTGTCCACCAGGACCCAGGAGAAAGTAGTGACCGCATAAGAGACTGAGTCAGACTTGCCTGTGAGTGTTCTCAAGTCTCCAGCGGAGGTGTGGGTTGACAGTGACCAGCCACAGAGTCAGGGACACTGACTGCAGCAGTCCTGGGAGGCATGGCATGCTGGTGTAAGTCCTTCTGGAGAAGGTCATCATTACCCTTACCATAGTTTAGCCTCAGGACAAAATACAAGGAGGTAACACAGCCCTACCCATCAGCAGAAAATTGGATTACAAGGATAATAAGTTCCCTGGTTGCTCAGACGGTAAAACATCTGTCTACAATGCAGGAGACCCAGGTTTGAGCCCCGGGTTGGGAAGATCCCCTGGAGAAGGAAATGGCAATCCACTCCAGTACTATTGCCTGGAAAATCCCATGGACAGAGGAGCCTGGCAGGCTGCAGTCTATGGCGTCACAAAGAGTTGGACACGACTGAGTGACTTCACTTCACTTCAAGCAGCAGACATAGGATTTAATCTCAAATTTGTCTTTAGTTTCTTGAAGGGGAGCAGAATTGATTGTGATGCTGAGCAGAGCCATGTGGGGTTCCTGGGCATGGAGGCTTTTTTGTCCTCTATTTCTTGTAGGCAAAACTCCAGCTTCCATGACCTTTTCAGAGTTCCAAAGGGTAGTATATTTGGTAATCAAGGGAGGAGCAGTAAGAAACCACCTGGGGCAAGATTAAAGGAACCAGAGAGACTCATCAATATGGGAAGAACAACTAATCTTCTCAGCAACTTCACTCTTTTGAAACTTTGCAGAAGGAAGAATGATTGTTACAGGCCTTGATCCTTATCAAAAACCCTGCTTGAATATATAACCTCTTCCTATTCACCAGGGAATGGCTACCTAAGTGGCTCAGTGGTAAAAGAATCAGCTGGCCAATGCAGGGGTTACAGGAGACTCCAGTTCAATCCCTGGTTCAGGAATATCCATTGGAGTAAGAAAGGGAACACATTGCAGTATTCTTCCCTGCAGAATCCCATGGACAGATGTGCCTGGCAGGCCATGGCCCATAGGGTTGGAAAGAGTTGGACATGACTGAGAAACTAAGCATGCCTGCATCCACCAGATCACCTTGTCTAGCTCCTGAGAAGCTTGTATGCAGGTCAAGAAGCAACAGTTAGAAATGGACATGGAACAATAGACTGGCTCAAACTTGGGAAAGGGGGACAAGTTTGTATATTGTCACCCTGCTTATTTAACTTATATGCAGAGTACATCATGCAAAATGCTGAGATGGATGAATCACAAGCTGTAATGCTGATATTGCCAGAAGAAATATCAAAATCTTCAGATATGCAGATGACACCCCTCTAATAGCAGAAAGTAAAGAGGAACTAAAGAGTACCTTGATGGTGAAAGAGGAGAGTGAAAAAGCTGACTTGAAACTCAACATTTAAAAAACTAAGATCATGGCATCCCATGCCATCACTTCATGGCAAAGAAAAGGGAGAAAAGTAAGTAGAAATAGTGATATATTTTATTTTCTTGGGCTCCAAAATCACTGTAGCTGGTGACTGTAGCCATGAAATTAAAAGATGTGTGCTCCTTGGGAGGAAAGCTATGCAAAGCAAGACAGCGCATTAAAAAACAGAGACAGCACTTTGCTGACAAAGATCTGTATTGTCAAAGCTATGGCTTTTCCAACTCAATGCTGCAGAATTGATGTTTTCAAATCATGGTGTTGGAGAAAACTCTTTAAAGTCCTTTGAACTGCAAGGAGATCAAACCAGTCAATCCTAAAGGAAATCAACTGTGCATATTCGTTGGAAGGACTGATGCTGAAGCTGAAGAAGCTCCAATACTTCTTTTGCTACCTGATGGGAAGAGCCAATTCATTTGAAGAAGACTCTGATTCTGGGAAAGACTGAAGGCAGGAAAAGAAGAGGATGACAGAGGATGAGATGAGTAGATAACATCACCGACTCAGTGGACATGAATTTTAATGAACTCCAGGAAATAGTAGAGGACAGAGGAGGCTGGCATGCTGCAGTCCATGTGGTCACAAAAGTCAGACATTACTTAGTGACTGAACACAAAATATGCCTCTTTGGCATAAAGATTATTTTAGACTGATTTTTTTTTTATTTTATTGAAAACACTACATATGATTTACAGTGTTGTGTGATTTTCTGCTGTGTAACAAAGTAATTCATTTATACGTGTACATACATTCTATTTCATATTCTTTACCATTATGGCTTATTACAGGATATTGAATATAGTTCCTCTCACTATACAGTAGGACCTTGTTGTTTATCCATTCTATATATAATAGTTTGCATCTACTAATCACAGACTCCCAATTCTTCCCTTTCCCACTGATTATTTTTGGAAAGTTCTACAAAGGGATCCAAGGTATCATTTCCAAGAAACATTTGCATTTATAAAGGAAGTCTCCATTTGTAAGGGTGTCTTCTTTTCTAAGCTTCCCTGGTGGCTCAGAGGTTAAAGCATCTGCCTGCAATGTGGGAGACCCAGGTTCGATCCCTACATCAGGAAAATCCCCTGGAGAAGGAAATGGCAACCCGCTCCAGTATTCTCGCCTGGAGAATCCCATGGACAGAAGAGTCTGGTAGGCTACAGTCCATGGGGTTGCAAAGAGTCAGACACAACTGAGCAACTTCACTTTCTTCTTTTCTGTACCATTAACAGAATGACTCTCAACTTCCAAAAATTCTTATCAAGGAGAAGACTAGTACTTAAATCTGCAAAAACAGCCTCACCCTTGTTTACTCTGCTTTGCCTAGTTACCTCCCAACACCATCTTATGTCTTTTGCTGGAGATGGTGACTTGGGCCATCAGGGATTACTGTTTTCCTGGGTATCTCCAATGTATATAGGAGGTACACGTGTTATTAAATTTGTTTTTCTGACAATTTATCTTTAATTACAGATGATGTCTCAGTCACAGACCTAGAAGGGTATGGGGATAATTATTTTGCTTCCCTAACATCCTCTAATTCAAATGATATTTTTTTCTATTTTGGTTTGATTAGAGTCCTCTAGTTATTGTAAAACTAATTTATAGTAAAAAGTAACTAGAGTTCAGATCTTTGGATTTTAATAATTGTTTTCCCCTTCTAAACCTCATTATGATATCATATAGTAGCGAACAACCGAAAGGGAGGTCTGGATCATGATATATGGTCAGCTTACACAGTCATTAAATTTTTCCATCAGTCATTAGCATCGACTCTAGATTTAGTGTACCTGTATCTCAGTGCTGAAAAGTCTCTGATTTTAGCCTGCAGTTGACTTTTTAGGGATCCCATTGTTTTGCTGAATACTCTGTTGAATGTGTGTATGTGTGTCAGTTACTCAGTCATATCCAAATCTTCTTGACACCATAGACTGTAGCCCACCAGGCGCCTGTGTCCATGGGATTCTCCAGGCAAGAATAATGGAGTGGGTTGCCATGCCCTTCTCCAGGTGATCTTTCCAACCCAGGGATCAAACCCAGGTCTCCTGCATTGCAGGCAGATTCTTTTCTGACTGAGCCACCAGGGAAGGCCTACTCCTTAAGCCAGGTTTCTAAAAACTCTCAACAGATGGAGCACAAAGGGTTAAGTAGCAAACTTATTTATTCACTGAATAAAAGCTAGTTTGGTTTGACTTTTAAATGAGGAAGTGTTGTCAGCCCTAAAAACAAGAGCATTGTGAAATGTTTGGTAAAATACTAATTATTTTAATTCAAAAAAGCCACAGCCTATAATTAAATGTTCTCCACTCAACATGTTCTTCTGTTGGCTTGCTTCTTAAAAATAAACAAGAAAAAGAAAAGGTGACTAAGGGGGTGAAGACCTTCCCAGAAACTACTGAGACAGAAATCCTGAAACCATCAACAGATTTGTCCCTTTGGGAAGCTCTAAAACATGTGGGCCCTTCTTCCCCCATTGACTCATTGAATTCATATTGGGAAAATTTCCCAAAGTCACAGAATAAAAGACACTGCTGCTCTGTAAATATAATAGAGGTGAGATAGGTATTATATCATTTAGCAGGGAGTAAGAATATGACCACAGTTTATTTTTAAACCAAATAAAATTTCCAAAATGGAATCTACTTAATATTAACATTGATTTTCACTCTTTTTGTCTTTTCTATTTAAAGAAACAATTTGGTGGAGTGGAAACTACAGGAACCAGAATGAGGATACTGTGGTGTGATGATGAAGTAAATGTTGTGGAATCAGGTGCCCGTCACACATCAATTCTGCCTCAAGCTCTTTCAGGTTAGTAAGAGACTAGTTCATTCACTCCTTCATTCAAGAACTTTTTATTCAGTCCTTCACCACTGTCAGTCTCTCTTCTTGTCCTGTAGAGAGCGAACAGGAAGTCTCCACTCTCCCCTCAAGCATCTAACATTCTATAAGAGAAAAGATGAAAAAGAAATAAAAAGGCCAACAATAAAACAAGCCACTTCCAAATACCATAAAATCACTGCAGATGGTGACTGCAGCCATGAAATTAAAAGACACTTACTCCTTGGAAGGAAAGTTATGACCAACCTAGATAGCATACTCAAAAGCATAGACATTACTTTGCCAACTAAGGTCCGTCTAGTCAAGGCTATGGTTTTTCCAGTGGTCATGTATGGATGTGAGAGTTGGACTGTGAAGAAGCCTGAGCGCCGAAGAATTGATGCTTTTGACCTGTGGTGTTGGAGAAGACTCTTGAGGGTCCCTTGGACTGCAAGGATATCCAACCAGTCCATTCTGAAGGAGATCAACCCTGGGATTTCTTAGGAAGGAATGATGCTAAAGCTGAAGCTCCAGTACTTTGGCCACCTCATGCGAAGAGATGAGTCATTGGAAAAGACTCTGATGCTGGGAGGGATTGGGGGCAGGAGGAAAAGGGGACAACAGAGGATGAGATGGCTGGATGGCATCACTGACTCAATGGACGTGAATCTGAGTGAACTCCGGTAGTTGGTGATGGACAGCGAGGCCTGGCGTGCTGCGATTCATGGGGTCGCAAAGAGTCGGACACAACTGAACGACTGAATTGAACTGAACTGAACTGATAGTGAAGAACAGATAACAGGATGGAAAGTGATAAAAAGTGATTCATGGTACATGTTGCCTCAGTGACTGTGATAAAAGAGAAAGGATTGATCCTGGGTTTATGTCTAGATGGGAGTCTTGGAATATTTCATGGAAAAAGTTCTATTTTAACTGTCCTTTAAATAATGAATTTTTCATGTAGAAACAGGGGGTGATATCATCTCAAATGGAGAAAAATGGTAAAAGCAGTGTTGGATACGAAGAGGGAGCTGTTCTAATTTCAGGTGAGTAAAATAAAAAGTCCGGTGGCTTTACCTATTTCAGAAATGTCAGAGAAGTGAAATGCCTGTCCTTTCCATGGTCTTACAGATTCCAAATAGCCCATCTTTTTTCCACATTTATTATTGGTTATAATAATAACCAGTCTCTTATCTGGCTGGTCTCACTGCCTTCAGCAGCTGAAATTATCTTTCTAAAACACTGCTTCCCAAATTATTTTGACCACAGCCCTCTTTAAGAAAAACTTACTTTGTGATTTATTATAATACCCACATTTCACAAAGCAATACTTACTTTTACTACTTACACTGCATTTTAAAGCTTTATTTTCCATTCTATTTGATTCTATTTCACTAAAATAACTTGGTAGTCTGGGACATTTCACTGAATTTCATGATTATCATGGATTTGAAACCCCTGTGTATAGTCCCCAGCTGTAAAGCAGAAACGTTCATACAACTTCCGCTGCTTTCTGTGGCTTTTTATTATCTTCAGAATAAAGTCCAAAATTCCAGGTAGGGTGTAAGATTATGATGATGAAGGCTTTGCCTTCCTTCTCCAGATCACCTCTTACTGGTTCCAGCCCCATCATTTCTCCTACCACCATCTTGAATATCTTATGATTTTCCAATCCAGCCACCTGATACTTCTTCATGTACTGTTTTTTCTCTCCATTGCCCAATCCTGATGCACCTCCCCTTCCACCTTCAGATTATTTCTGAGCCTTCTGGCTTGTTTATACTAAACTTGAAGCTTGAGGTCACATGGAATTCTTGCCAAAAAAATCTTCCATAGCTGGTAGTCTGAGCTTGGTCTCTGGCCCATATCCTCTCATATTTCTTTGGGTGCACTTGAAGGGAAGCCCTTAGATTATTGTGTTATACATTTGTTTCCTTTTCTGTATATTCCTGTGGCCAAGACAGGGTCTGAGTTTTTAATATCTCTATCTTTAATACATGGAGCCTAATAGATATTTGATTGATGTTTGGCTATTGAGTAAATGAATAAATGTTTCAATTAACAGGCAAATGAACATAATAAACTCTTCCCAAGGTAATATCTCCATATATTTGTATAAATTT
This sequence comes from Capricornis sumatraensis, assembly GCF_032405125.1. Lineage (NCBI taxonomy): Eukaryota > Metazoa > Chordata > Mammalia > Artiodactyla > Bovidae > Capricornis > Capricornis sumatraensis. The sequence goes on along the minus strand of NC_091071.1, from coordinate 118,766,749 downwards.
TTGTAGTTAGCTGTGAATCATGTAGAGATTTCATTTCTCTTAGTGATTTCCTGGTTTCATGGGAGCTGACATTGCTCAGTTGTATCTGACTGTCTGAGACCCTTTGAACTGTAGCCCATCAGGAACCTCTCTCCATGGGATCCTATAAGCAAGAATAATGGATTGGGTTGCCATTTCTTCCTCCAGGACATCTTCCCCACCCAAGATTGAACTGGCACTTCCTGCATTGGAGGGAGATTCTCAGGTACTTAATGGAAACGTTGCCAGTCTGTGTGTCTTCAGTTCAGTTCAGTTCAGTCGCTCAGTCACGTTTGACTCTTTGTGACCACATGGACTGCACCATACCAGGCTTAGTCCTGTTCAATGCCAACTCCCAGAGCTTACTCAAACTCCTCTCCATCGAGTCAGTGGTGCCATCCAACCATCTCATCCTCTGTCAGCCCCTTCTCCTCCTGCTTTCAATCTTTCTCAGCATCAGGATCTTTTCTAGTGAGTCAGTTCTTCGAATCAGATGGCCAAAGGATTGGAGTTTCATCTTCAGCATCAGTCCTTTCAATGAATATCCAGGACTGATTTCCATAAGGATTGAGTAGTTTGATCTCCTTGCTGTCCAAGGGACAGTCAAGAGTCTTCTCCAACACCACAGTTCAAAAGCATCAATTCTTCTCGACTCAGCTTTCTTTAGAATCCAACTCTCACATCCATACATGACTACTGGAAAAACCATAGCCTTGACTAGATGGACCTTTGTTGGCAAAGTAATGTCTCTGCTTTTTATTATGCTGTCTAGATTGATCATAGCTTTCCTTCCAAAGAGAAAGTATCTTTTAATTTCATGGCTGCAGTCACCATCTGCAATGATTTTAAAGTCTTTCACTGTTTCTATTGCTTCCCCATTTTCTTGCCATGAAGTGATGGGACCAGATGCCATGATTTTAGTTTTCTGAATGTTGAGTTTTAAGCCTATTTTTGAAAAGATGCTCAACATTGCTCATTATTAGAGAAATGCAAAGCAAAACCACAATGAGATATCACCTCACACTGGTCGGAATGGCCATCAAAACATCTACAAACAATAAATGCTGGAGAGGGTGTGGAGAAAAGGGAACACTGTTGCACTATTGATGGGAATGTAAGTTGATACAGCCACTGCAGAAGACAGTATGGAGATTTCTTTTAAAAGTAGGAATAAAACCACCATATGTCCTGGCAATCCCACTCATAGGCATATACCCTGAGGAAACCAGGGTTGAAAAAGACACATGTATCCCATTGTTCATTGCAGTGCTATTTATAATAACTAGAACATGGAAGCAACCTCAATGTCCATCAACAGATGAATGGATGAAGAAGTTGTGGTACATATACACAATGGAATATTACTCAGTCATAGAAAGGAACACCTTTGAGTCAGTTTTAATGAGATGGATAAACCTAGAACCTATTATATAGAGTGAAGTGAGTCAGAAAGTTCAGTTCAGCTCAGTTGCTCAGTTGTGTCTGACTCTACAACCCCATTAACCACAGCATGTCAGGTCTCCCTGTCCATCACCAACTCCCGGAGTCCACCCAAACCCATGTCCATTGAGTAGGTGACGCCACCCAACCATCTCATCCTGTCATCCCCTTCTCCTCCTGCCCTCAATCTTTCCCAGCATCAGGTCTTTTCAAATCAGTCAGTTCTTCACATCAGGTGGACAAAGTATTGGAGTTTCAGCTTCATCATCAGTCCTACCAATGAACACCCAGGACTGATCTCCTTTAAGATGGACTCGTTGGATCTCTTTGCAGTACAAGGGACTCTCAAGAGTCTTCTCCAACACTACAGTTCAAAAGAGAAGGTAAATATTATATTTAAATGTACATACATAGGATCTAGAAAAATGGTTCTGAAGAATTTATTTATGGGGAAACAATGGAGAAACAGACATAGAGAATAGACTTATGGACCTGGGAAGAGGGGAGGAGAGGGTGAGATGTATGGAAAAAGTAACATGAAATCTTACACTACCATATGTAAAATAGAGAGCCAACGGGAATTTGCTGTATGGCTCAGGAAACTCAAACACGGGCTCTGTATCAACCTAGAGGTGTGGGATGGGGAGGAAGATGGGAGGGAGGTTCAAAAGGGAGGGGATATATGTATACCTATGGCTGATTCATGTTGAGGTTTGATAGAAAAAAAAATCTGTAAAGCAATTATCCTTCAATAAAAAAATTAAGAAAAAAATTTAAAAAGAGGCTCTTTAGTTCTTCTTCACTTTCTGCCATAAGGGTGGTATAATCTGCATATCTGAGTTTATCAGTATTTCTCCTGGCAATCTTGACTCCAGCTTGTGCTTAATCCAGCCCAGCATTTCACATAATGTACTCTGCATATCAGTTAAATAAGCAGGCTGACAATATGCAGCCTTGACGTACTCTTGTGCATCTTAGCTGAGTACAATCTTTGATTCTATGTTCAGTTGATAAAGTTCTAGAAGCCCTTATTTCCTAATAATCTCAGAGACTGGAGAATCTATGTTGTCTCCTACTATGTTAAATAATGGAGAAAGTTAAATAAAATATCTTGTTTCAAATACCTTATAAGATTTACATATCAATGACAATTACAAGAAAAGTATAATTTTCAAGTCATTAATACAGCTAAGAGTTAGGCTTTTTTCTTCATATTCGGTGATTGATAGGATGCATCCTGTAGTATTTTTGAGTGGGCAGTTCTGAGATAAGGAAGGCTGTGTAACAGTAGGGCATGTGGTTTAACAGATTTCAGAATCTGGAAAACACAATTGTTTAATTTTTCTAAATGTGGCTAAAAATTACACAGAGTCTATATAAAAATACAAGTTACTGCTTTCTCAGAAAATGAGACAATGCAAAATAGCACCCTTATTTTCAGGTGTGCATGATCATCCATACTAATATGCTAATTAATAGATGAAACTGTGGCATTCTTTTATTATGAACTCAGTGGGAATTCCATTAGTGACTTTCCCAGGTGAAGAGATTGATAAAATCATGGTGAGACGCAGTCTAATTTCCTTACAAATTACAAAAAAAAACAAAGGACTTTGTTTGTCCTTTGAGTTTGGCTTACTTGGGAATATTAAAAAAATAAAGCCATAAAATGCAAAAGATCCCACTCTTGTCTCTGTAGGAGAAAAAGAAAGAAAATTCTGGGGATGAAAATGACTTTAAGATGAGCCCTCTTTTTTGCTCATCAAAGCTGGTGGGAACAGTAATATCTCATCGTCATTCACCTGGCAGCAGAGAGATAATGCCCTTTGACCCTGGGATCCTTGCCCTTCCTACAGCAAATGACTAAGTAGAGCGTCAGCAACCATGAAAGGAAAAGGCGAGGCGAGTGTGAATGGGGAGGGAAAAACGGGGGACAGTGTTATATTCTCTTATGTCATTTCCTAGTCTCTATTCCTCTCCTAACCAAAAAAAAAAAAAAAAAAAGCAAAAACCCCTCCAGTATGTGAGACTTCACAATTCTAGGCTTTTCTTTTCTCAAAAGAATATTTGTGAATCTTTTCAGATTAAAAACAATAGCAACAATAAAAAATCTCATTAGGTTTAAATTCCCAGATACAGACCCACTGTGTCTCTGCTCAAGTAATGTAGGGAAATGCCAGTAGATCTGTGTTTCCCTGTTGCTTCTTTTCCCATGGGGATGAAGTCACATCTTCAGCATCATCAAGACCATGCTTACAAATCTTCTGGTATTTCTCCTGTAGCAACTAGGAAAACTCAATTTTTTTTTTTTTTTTTTGTACACAGTGGATTGTGGTGAACTTGTAAGGTGTTGTGCTCTGCTCCTTCCCCTCTTTCAAAAACTCACAGCCAATGATGGGTTGATATAGGAGAACAAAGGCCTGACCATCTTGGCCAAGTCTGCTGAGCCAATAAGCTTCCTGACTTTCTGGGAAGTCAGTAAAGGCTGTCACGGGTGCTCCCTTGGGACTGACTTCCCTTCTGGCTACATTCCTTTCACTCCCCTACTTTTCACAATATCTATTCTCAAAGGCCTTTCCAGACAATCCAATTTGCAACATAGAAGCACAAATGTTCATTGGATGGTGAAAATACGGCAAACTATGACAGAATTTTCTCAGGTGACTATAAATGTACTTTCTATTAGCTGATAAACTTAAGACATTGTATCAGTTTACCCTTAGATAGCAGTGGGAGTTTGAATTGTGTGTGCAGTTCTTTTCATATAGTTTGATGCTACAAAACCAAACAGAAGCCATTCAGCTGGGAATCAGGATGATGCTATGGTTCAGTATACAGTGGTCCTCATAACTTACCATCTACTTGACCTCGGGTGAGTTGGTCAACTTCTTTAAAAGCAAGTGTGCTCACTAATGAACTACCTATATAAACAGTTTTTGTGAGGATTTAAAACGACATGCACTCATTGCACTCATCTCACATGCTAGTAAAATAATTCTCAAAATTCTCCAAGCCAGGCTTCAGCAATACGTGAACCGTGAACTCCCTGATGTTCAAGCTGGTTTTAGAAAAGGCAGAGGAACCAGAGATCAAATTGCCAACATCCGCTGGATCATGGAAAAAGCAAGAGAGTTCCAGAAAAATATATATTTCTGCTTTATTGACTATGCCAAAGCCTTTGACTGTGTGGATCACAGTAAACTGTGGAAAATTCTGAAAGAGATGGGAATACCAGACCACCTGACCTGCCTCTTGAGAAATCTGTATGCAGGTCAGGAAGCAACAGTTAGAACTGAACATGGAAAAACAGACTGGTTCCAAATAGGAAAAGGTGTACATCAAGGCTGTATATTGTCACCCTGCTTATTTGACTTATATGCAGAGTACATCATGAGAAATGCTGGACTGGAAGAAACACAAGCTGGAATCAAGATTGCCAGGAGAAATATCAATAACCTCAGATATGCAGATGACACCACCCATATGGCAGAAAGTGAAGAGGAACTCAAAAGCCCCTTCATGAAAGTGAAAGAGGAGAGTGAAAAAGTTGGCTTAAAGCTCAACATTCAGAAAACGAAGATCATGGCATCTGGTCCCATCACTTCATGGGAAATAGATGGGGAAACAGTGGAAACAGTGTCAGACTTTATTTTTTGGGACTCCAAAATCACTGCAGATGGTGACTGCAGCCATGAAATTAAAAGACACTTACTCCTTGGAAGAAAAGTTATGACCAACCTAGATAGCATATTCAAAAGCAGAGACATTACTTTGCAGACTAAGGTCCGTCTAGTCAAGGCTATGGTTTTTCCTGTGGTCGTGTATGGATGTGAGAGTTGGACTGTGAAAAAGGCTGAGTGCTGAAGAATTGATGCTTTTGAACTGTGGTGTTGGAGAAGACTCTTGAGAGTCCCTTGGTCTGCAAGGAGATCCAACCAATCCATTCTGAAGGAGATCAGCCCTGGGATTTCTTTGGAAGGAATGATGCTAAAGCTGAAACTCCAGTACTTTGGCCACCTCATGCGAAGAGATGTGTCATTGGAAAAGACTCTGATGCTGGGAGGGATTGGGGGCAGGAGGAGAAGGGGACGACAGAGGATGAGATGGCTGGATGGCATCATGGACTTGATGGACATGAATCTGAGTGAACTCCAGGAGTTGGTGATGGACAGCGAGGCCTGGCGTGCTGCAATTCATGGGGTCGCAAAGAGTCAGACACGACTGAGCGACTGAACTGAACTGAAAACCTTGTCCAGGGCCATGTATACTTCCTAGAGAAAGCCTGCATTCCATGACTCATCAAGGAGGGAATATAAAGCCTAGGTCTCTTTGTCCAGCTCAGGTCAACTATGAAGGATCATCCCAGTTCCCAAGATCCTGATGAAAGGGATTGAGATCCTCACTGTGGCCCAGCAAAGCCCAATTCCTCCAACTACTCAGTCTTGCTCACTGTAATCTTCCCATGGTGGGCATGCTAAAAGCTTCCCCAACAAGCTTTCTGCATCCTAATCTTCATTTGAGAATCTGCCTAGTCTCAAGCTCCCAAGAAACCCAAACTGGCAGATTTATACTATATTCATTTTTCTATTGCTGTGTAGCAAATCACCACAAATATAAACAGCTTGAAACAAGGCAAATCAATACTCTTCTGCACAATAAAAATCTAGCATATGTCAGCTTGGCCCTCCACTAAGGGTTTTCTAAGGCTGATATCAATCAAATTGTTGACCTCATATCCTCATCTGGAGGCTTTTCTAGGGAGGATATCCATTGACAAACTTTTTCAGGTTGCCACCAGAGTTCATTTCCCTGTGTTTGCAAGGTTCCTCTGTCTTGCTAGCTGTCCATTAGCTTATAAAAACCTCTTGTCCCATGGTCTTCTCCATCAGTCCTCTCATGCTATCACTTAGAATCTCTGACTTCAGAAAGGTTTTAGTCCTTTTAAGGACTTCCTTGATGAAGTCAAACCCATCCACGAAGTCTCCTTCTTAATTAACCCCAAATCATCTTACTGTAACCTGATCACTGAGAGCAACAGCCATTATAGTCTCAGATCTCATCCATTTTCAAAAGGAGAAGGTTATATACCAGGAGACAGGAATCTTGGTAGCCATCTCAGAATTCTGTCCAACATACACATTCCAGGGGAAGAGAGAGAGAGATACAAATAATTAGAGTGCGATCTTGGCTGTATTTAAGAAAAATAATAGCACAGAGGTAGCATAGAGGTTCACTGAAAGCCAAGTAGCTGCCTCCATAAAGAAAGATGGCATTTGATTAAGAAAGTGAAGGCAAGAGAAGAATTTCAGGCAAGAGAGTTACATATTATGAAATGTACAAGAAAATGAAGGCCTCAGTGGCTTCAAATTTAAGTGTCAAGTAATTTGTTAAATTATGTCATGGGATATGCCAGGCTGGATGAAGCATAAGCTGAAATCAAGATTGCCAGGAGAAATATCTATAACCACAGATATGTAGATCACACCACCCTTATGGCAGAAAGCAAGGATGAATTAAACAGCCTCTTGATGAAAGTGAAAGAGGAGAGTGAAAAAGTTGGCTTAAAAATCAATATTCAGAAGACTAAGATCATGGCATCTGGTCCCATTACTTAATGGCAAATAGATGGGGAAACAATGGAAACAGTGAGAGACTTCACTTTGAGGGGGCTCCAAAATCACTTCAGATGGTGACTGCAAGCATGAAATTAAAAGACACTTGCTCTTGGCAGAAAAACAATGACCAACCTAGACAGCATATTAAAAATTAAAGACATTCCTTTTCCAAAAAAGTTCCGTATAGTCAAAACTATGTTTTTTCCAGTAGTCATGTATAGATGTAGAGCTGGACTATAAAGAAAGCTGAGCACTGAAGATTAAAAGACGCTTACTGCTTGGAAAGAAAGTTGTGACTAACCTTGATAGCACATTATAAAGCAGAGACATTACTTTGCCAACAAAGGCCTGTAGTCAAGGCTATGGTTTTTCCAGTAGTCATGTATGGATGTGAGAGTTGGACTATAAAGAAAGCTGAGCACCAAAGAATTGATCCTTTTGAACTTTGGTGTTGGAGAAGACTCTTGAGAGTCCCTTGGACTGCAAGGAGATCCAACAAGTCCATCCCAAAGGAGATCAGTTTTGGGTGTTCGTTGGAAGGACTGATGTTGAAGCTGAAACTCCAATATTTTGGACACCTGATGTGAAGAGCTGACTGATTTGAAAAGACTCTGATGCTGGGAAAGATTGAAGGTGGGAGGAGAAGGGGATGACAGAAGATGAGATGGTTAGATGGCATCACTGACTCAATGGACATGGGTTTGAGCAAGCTCTGGGGGTTGGTGATGGACAGGGAATCCTGGAGTGCTGCAGTCCATAGTGTTGTAAAGAGTCAGACACGACTGAACTAAACTGAACTGAATTCTTTAAAAAAATAGTCCAGACTTTTAATCAACAAATGTGACCCAAACAATATGAATTTACAGATGGATATTAATTACTAGGGATCCCAGAGGAAAATAATTCTTTAAACTTAAACAGAAAAGATTTGTGTAATGGTGAATTATAAGAATAGGTTTTGCATTTCAGACTGAGAAAATAACATGAGCAAACTCAGCAGATAAAGGATTTTCAAATCTAGAAGACAACGATGGCAGAATTGAATGGAGGTTGGACCGTATCCTAGAAGAGTCTGAACATCAGACAGAGTAGCTAATATTGGATGGAAGAATATATAGGGAACTGGTGTAAATTCTTTAAAGGGAAGTTATAGGATGAAAAACTGCATTTGCACAATTATTCTGGTGGTGATAGATAGTCATTCAGCAACTGTTGGATTTTAGAGTCATCTAACTTCACATGTTTTTAAAATTGTTTAAACTTTTATGCTAGTTTGTTATGCTGGAGTCTCTTCCCAGCTATATATCACTGCCACAATGCTTGTGATTTATGGCTATTATTATATTCCTTTCATCATTTCAAGGGGATTTTTGGATGAGGGAAAGGTAAACACATATGTTTAGTCAGGCTTCTTGAGCCATAAGCTATATTTTTTATACAGTTAACATTATTTCTGTATTTACTTTTTACCATTTCACATTGTAACTTAAAGCATTTCCTATTGCTATTTATAAAAATCTCCATAAATATGTTTTTGATAATTGTATGACATTTAATAATATAGCTATATTACAATTAATTTCCTTTTCATGGAATACTTAAGTTGCTTTATCTATCTATTAATTTACTTACTCGCTTACATACATAAAATTGCAATTCATATGAAACTATTGCAGAAACTCTTCCCACTATAAAATAAATTTTACTAAAAGGTAACCTGAAAACATTTACTAGGAATAAGTTTGCAAAAATATTTTTTGAACTTTGAAAATTTTTAAACAAAAAAGAGACGAAGGTGAGAGCAGAGCTTAGTAAGATCTTGGTACCACCTCCACTTCTGGAAGATCACCATGGAAAGAAGAAATTTCTGATAAATCCTGAGAACTATGACTACCAATTTGGAGAGGAATAAACTGAAGAGATTTTTTTAAAAATCAGAGAAAAATGTTTTTCTTAATACTATGAAATCTTTCTAACTGGCTTAGCATCTAATCAAAAGTAGGGAAAATGAGATTTTTTTTTTTTTTTTTTTTCCAGAGCCCCTTACTGGACTGAGGGAAACTGGCAAAGCCCAGGTCATAATTTTACTGCACACACTCATAGATTCACACACACCCACTCATACATATGCATGCACACTCCCAGGTATATAGTATCATGGTGTAGACATTAAGTGAAACTTAGGTGAACAAAAACCCAGTTAACGAATTAATGAAGATTAAGTCATAGCTGTGTTAGCCCTCTCCTGCCTGTACTGCAACCACCTAGTGTATTTATAATAAAAATGCATGGGATGAATATGAATTATAGCTCAGAATGAAAAAAAAAATGCATGAAATTCAAAAAGGAGAATGAAAGGAACATGTGTTGTTCAGTTTCTCAGTTGAGTCCAACTGTTTGCAGCCCCATGGACTTCATCACGCCAGGTTTTCCTGTCTTTCACTATCTCCCAGAGTTTGTTCAGACTCATGTCCATTGAGTTGATGATGCCATCCAACCATCTCATCCTCTGTCACCCACTTCTCCCCCTGACCTCCCTCAATCTTTCCCAGCATCAGGGTCTTTTCCAATGAGTGGACTCTTCACATGAGGTGGCCAAAGTATTGGAGCTTCAGCTTCAGCATCAGTCCTTCCAATGAATATTCAGGGTTGATTTCCTTTAGGATTGACTGGTTGGTCTCTTTGCTGTTCAAAAGACTCTAAAGAGTCTTCTCTAGCACCACAGTTTGAAAGTATCATTCTTCGACATTGTAGGCAGATTCTTTGCAGTCTGAGCCACCAGGGAAGCTGAAAGGAACATAGGATACAAAAATAAATCACAAACTCAGTCTAGATGAAAGCATCATACAGTGAATTAAAAAAAACTTTCCCAAGTAGGGCTTTAAGCTAGAAATAAACTTTATAAAAATAATTAAATAGAATAAGATCTGAAATATAGAATAAGGAGTAGTACTATCTGCTCTGGCCTTGTATTACTGAGTTACATCTGCTGTTCTGTTTTTCTCATTACCCACAATACACCATGCATAAGCCGACAACAAGAAACAAACATGTACAAACAGTACAAAACATAAGCAAAAGAGAAAAGAAAATCTTTCCTCAAAATATGTCAAAAAACCAAAAGTCTGAGTGTGTACACTCTTTTTTTTGTACACTCTTGCTTAAACTGCATCCTACAATTATTGTCAGCGTATCTACATTTGGAATAGTGACTTTCGAGTTTTGTTTGAGTATAGTAGTATTTTACTTCTTTTTCTACCTAAAGGATACTTTCTGTGGGTCTCCTACAGAAAAATACCAAGATGAATGTTGAAGACTCTGCCTCCATGAAAATGAGACTGCTTGTAGTTATAGTCAGTGACTTTTCCATACTCAGTCCACTGAGGTTTCATGATACACAGAACCAAATTTTATCCATGGCTCCCTGTGACAGTATCATTATATAATTCTAGAGCAACATTATGAATTAGATGTTAATACTCCATTACCTTTGATGAAACTAACATGACGAAAGGTTAAGCATCTTGCTCATACATAGCAAATCTACAGATCTAAGACCTAAAATTAAGTCTGTCTAACACCCCACTCCATGTTCTTTCTAATCAACAAAGTTAACTTGATTTGCTTTTCTCTCCTGGTCTTCTGATTCTACTCAGACTGATTTCAGGTTCACACTCCTGTCAGTGGTGATTGCTCTCAGGCAGCTCACATCTGTCCTGATGATCTGATGTATAACCATCAGCCCAACACAAAGAAGGACTAAGCATGTGCAAAAATCACATAAAGCATGTTGCAGAGCCACTGAGAGTGTTTCCATATTTACTCCTAGAATTCTCTCTGTAATACTTCTGGATTCTCCGTCCTTTGCCCTCCTTTAAAAGGGGAGAGGTTCTAATAAGTTAATAGAAATACTCTTTGCCAAGTTTCATCAATAGCTTTACATTTCACGGCAGAGCTTCTAGAGCCAGATAGCCTGGTTTGCATCCGTAAGACAGAGCCTTAAAGGAGGTCTTGGATTAGACACCACTTTTAAAATACTGGCTTTTAAAACACATCTCTCCGTTTTCTCTTGTATTTAATTTTCGTGACTTAATAACCGAAACATATTTTGATGACCTTTATATCTTTGAGTCTCTGTTCAGGGATTTTAAAAGACTAAACTTGTATTATAGGTTATTATAGAAACTATAACCATTGTCTCATTATAGAAAACAATGATGGGACAATAATAATAATGAGACAGGCCTATGTTTGTGACCTTGTCATTTGCTATGAACTTGAGTTTCCTCATGTACAAAAAAGAATACTACATGAAATGTGTTCCTTAAAAATTAATTCCCTGGTCATCCAGTGGTTAAGACTCTGCACTTCCAATGCAGGAGTGTGGGTTCAGTCCCTGGTCAGGGAACTAATATCCCACAGTTTGTGCAGTGTAGCCTAAAAATAAACCAACACAATTCTCTAAATAAATTATCCTTCAGTTAAAAAATAAATGCATTTAAAATAAAAAAAATAATAAAAATAACAATAAGGATTCTCAGCAATTATATTTAAAAAGCAATAATAAATAAATTATTTAATGCATTTTACTACTCTAAATGTTAGTTTTCCCTCTCTTTGTGCATAAATTTCATGGCAGAATCTTACACAAACTTTAGAGCTCCCAGCAAATGGGCCAACAAGAGCTTGGTGTTTCTCATTGCTCTTTCCATGTTTCAGAATCATTTATTTTTTCCTATTTCAGGGGCGGCTGCCGGGAGGAGCGACCCCACGTCCAAGGAGTGGTGGCTGCACGGGCGCATGAGGGCCTAGAGAAGCTATCCCACGCTGAAGGTCAGGAAGGGCAGCGGTGAGGAGATACCCTTCACCCAAGGTAAGGAGCAGTGGCTGTGCTTTGCTGGAGCAGCTGTGAAGAGATACCTTACACCCAAGGTAAGAGAAACCCAAGTAAGATGGTAGATGTTGCAAGAGGGCATCAGAGGGCAGACACACTGAAACCATATTCACAGAAGACTAGTCAATCTAATCACACTAGGACCACAGCCTTGTCTAACTCAATGAAACTAAGCCATGCCCGTGGGGCAACCCAAGACAGGTGGATCATGGTGGAGAGGTCTGATAGAATGTGGTCCACTGGAGAAGGGAATGGCAAACCACTTCAGTATTCTTGCCTTGAGAACCCCATGAACAGTATGAAAAGGCAAAATGATAGGATACTGAAAGAGGAACTCCCCAGGTCAGTAGCTGTCCAACATGCTACTGGAGATCAGTGGAGAAATAACTCCAGAAAGAATGAAGGGATAGAGCCAAAGCAAAAACAATACCCAGCTGTGGATGTGACTGCTGCTAGAAGCAAGGTCTGATGCTGTAAAGAGCAATATTGCATAGGAACCAGGAATGAAGGGTCTATAAATCAAGGCAAATTGGAAGTGGTCAAACAAGAGATGGCAAGAGTGAACGTCGACATTCAAGGAATCAGCGAACTAAAATGGACTGGAATCAGTGAATTTAACTCAGATGACCATTATATCTACTACTGCGGGCAGGAATCCCTCAGAAGAAATGGAGTAGCCAACATGGTCAACAAAAGAGTCCAAAATGCAGTACTTGGATGCAATCTCAAAAACGACAGAATGATCTCTGTTCATTTCCAAGGCAAACCATTCAAATCACAGTAATCCAAGTCTATGCCCCAACCAGTAATGCTTAAAGAAGCTCAAGTTGAATGGTTCTATGAAGACCTACAAGACCTTTTAGAACTAACACCCAAAAAAGATGTCCTTTTCATTATAGGGGACTGGAATGAAAAAGTAGGAAGTCAAGAAACACCTGGAGTAACAGGCAAATTTGGCCTTGGAATGCAGAATGAAGCAGGGGATAGACTAATAGAGTTTTGCCAAGAAAATGCACTGGTCATAGCAAACACCCTCTGCAAACAACACAAGAGAAGACTCTATACATGGACATCACCAGATGGGCAACACTGAAATCAGATTGATTATATTCTTTGCAGCCAAAGATTGAGAAGCTCTATAAAGTCAACAAAAACAAGACCGGGAGCTGACTGTGGCTCAGATCATGAACTCCTTATTACAAAATTCAGACTTGAAGAAAGTAGGGAAAACTGCTAGACCATTCAGGTATGACAAATCAAATCCCTTATGATTATACAGTGGAAGTGAGAAATAGATTTAAGGGTCTAGATCTGATAGATAGAGTGCCTGATGAACTATGGACGGAGGTTCGTGACATTATACAGGAGACTGGGATCAAGACCATCCCCATGGAAAAGAAATGCAAAAAAGCAAAATGGCTGTCTGGGGAGGCCTTACAAATAGCTGTGAAAAGAAGAGAGGTGAAAAACAAAGGAGGAAAGGAAAGATATAAGCATCTGAATGCAGAGTTCCAAAGAATAGCAAGGAGAGATAAGAAAGCCTTCCTCAGAGATCAATGCAAAGAAATAGAGGAAAACAACAGAATGGGAAAAACTAGAGAGCTCTTCAAGAAAATTAGAGATACGAAGGGAATATTTCATGCAAAGATGGGCTCAATAAAAGACAGAAATGATATGGACCTAATAGAAGCAGAAGATATTAAGATGAGGTGGCAAGAATACACAAAAGAACTGTACAGAAAAGATCTTCACAACCCAGATAATCACGATGGTGTGATCACTCACCTAGAGTCAGACATCCTGGAACGTGAAGTCCAGTGGGCCTTAGGAAGCATCACTATGAACAAAGCTAATGGAGGTGATGGATTCCAGTGGAGCTATTTCAAATCCTGGAAGATGATGGTGTGAAAGTGCTGCACTCAATATGCCAGCAAATTTGGAAAACTCAGCAGTGGCCACAGGACTGGAAAAGGTCAGTTTTCATTCCAATCCCAAAGAAAGGCAATGCCAAAAAATGCTCAAACTACCACACAATTGCACTCATCTCACATGCTAGTAAAGTAATGCTCAAAATTCTCCAAGCCAGGCTTCAGCGATACATGAACTGTGAACTTCCTGATGTTCAAGCTGGTTTTAGAAAAGGCAGAGGAAACAGAGACCAAATTGCCAACATCTTCTGGATCATGGAAAAAGCAAGAGAGTTCCGGAAAAACGTATACTTCTGCTTTATTTTTATTAACTATGCCATAGCATTTGACTGTGTGGATCACAATAAACTGCGGCAAATTCTGAGAGAGATAGGAATACCAGACCACCTGACCTGCCAGTTGAGAAATCTGTATGCAGTCAGGAAGCAACAGTTAGAACTGGACATGGAACAACAGGGTGGTTCCAAATAGGAAAAGGAGTATGTCAAGGCTGTATATTGTCACCCTGCTTATTTAACTTCTATGCAGAGTACACCATGAGAAATGCTGGACTGGAAGAAGTACAAGCTGGAACCAAGATTGCCAGGAGAAATATCAATAACCTCATATATGCAGATGACACCACCCTTATGGCAGAAAGTGAAGAAACTAAAAAGCCTATTGATGAAAGTGAAAGAGGAGAGTGGAAAAGTTGGCTTAAAGCTCAACATTCAGAATACAAAGATCGTGGCATCTGGTCCCATCACTTCATGGGAAATAGATGGGGAAACAGTGGAAACAGTGTCAGACTTTATTTTGGGGGGCTCCAAAATCACTGCACTTGGCGACTGCAGCCATGAAATTATTATTATTTTTTTTTTTCCTGCTTGGTTTTTTTTTTTTTTTTTCTGGGTTATTAAGATCTTTTTTTCTTTTTTTTTTTTTTTAATTTTAAAATCTTTAATTCTTACATGTGTTCCCAAACATGAACCCCCCTCCCACCTCCCTCCCCATAACATCTCAGTGGGTCATCCCCATGCACCAGCCCCAAGCATGCTGTATCCTGCGTCAGACATAGACTGGCGATTCAATTCTTACATGATAGTATACATGATAGAAAAGACGCTTACTCCTTGGAAGAAAAGTTATGACCAACCCTGATAGCATATCCAAAAGCAGAGACATTATTTTTGCCGACTAAGGTCCATCTAGTCAAGGCTATGGTTTTTCCTGTGGTCATGTATGGATGTGAAGAAGGCTGAGTGCTGAAGAAATGATGCTTTTGAACTGTGGTTTTGGAGAAGGCTCTTGAGAGTCCCTTGGACTGCAAGGTGATCCAACCAGTCCATTCTGAAGGAGATCAGCCCTGGGATTTCTTTGGAAGGAATGATGCTAAAGCTGAAACTTCAGGACTTTGGCCACCTCATGCGAAGAGTTGACTCATTGGAAAAACTGTGATGCTGGGAGGGATTGGGGGCAAGAGGAAAAGGGGACGACTGAGGATGACATGTCTGGATGGCCTCACTGACTCGATGGACGTGAGTCTGAGTGAACTCCGGGAGTTGGTGATGGACAGGGAAGGTTGGCGTGCTGCAATTCATCGGGTCGCAAAGAGTCGGACAAGACTGAGTGATTGAACTGAACTGAACTGAACCTATGGATTAGATAAATCAACACTATCTTTCTCTTTGTCTATCACTTGTTTGGAAACAAGTTACAAATAGCAAATCATTCTAATATATTGTTTCCAAATGTCTGACCTAAGTTTTCTAATGTCTAATGTCTTATCCAAGCTGATCTAATTCCAAATTTTGGAATTTCTAGCATGCCTAAAATGCAGTGGGGCAAGCCATCAGAAACCTATTTGCATGAGAAAACAAAATTCTCCTGGAAAATAATTCCGCCCATGGGCTCATGGGAATATAGACCTGACTATGGGTCTGGAATAGTGGGGAAACGTAACACACAGTATGATACCTATTAAATAGATTGACTGGTCCCAGCTTCTACAGATCACTGCCAGAATTCAGATCCCTATAGAGAGAAGAACACAGTGAAGCTCTATCGTAAGTGTAAAGGCCTTTTGTTGCAAAACTTTATAATGCTCTGAGAACATATAACCTATAAGGGAAAAGAAACTGAAAAAATTTAAGAAAACAGATATATAGTAAGTCCCCTACATATGACCAAGTTCTGTTCTGAGGGCATGTTTGTTCATGCAAGTCCAATTTGTTCATAAGTTCAATAAAGTTGGCTTCAGTTCAGTTGAGTTCAGTCGCTCAGTTGTGTCCGACTCTTTGAGACCCTATGAATTGCAGAACTCCAGGCCTCCATGTCCATCACCAACTCCTTGAGTCCACTCAGACTCATGTCCATCGAGTCAGTGATGCCATCCAGCCATCTCATCCTCGGTCGTCCCCTTCTCCTCCTGCTCCCAATCCCTCCCAGCATCAGAGTCTTTTCCAATGAGTCAACTCTTCGCATGAGGTGGCCAAAGTACTGGAGTTTCAGCTTTAGCATCATTCCTTCCAAAGAAATCCCAGGGCTGATCTCCTTCATAATGGACTGGTTGGATCGCGTTGCAGTCCAAGGGACTCTCAAGAGTCTTCTCCAACACCACAGTTCAAAGGCATCAATTCTTTGGCGCTCAGCTTTCTTCACAGTCCAACTCTCACATCCATACATGACTACTGGAAAAACCATAGCCTTGACTAGACAGACCTCAGATGGCAAAGTAATGTCTCTGCTTTTGAATATGCTATCTAGGTTGGTCATAACTTTTCTTCCAAGGAGTAAGCGTCTTTTAATTTCATGGCTGCAGTCACCATCTGCAGTGATTTTGGAGCCCAAAAAAATAAAGTCTGACACTGTTTCTACTGTTGCCCCATCTATTTCCCATGAAGTGATGGGACCGGATGCCATGATCTTCGTTTTCTGAATGTTAAGCTTTAAGCCAACTTTTTCAGTCTCCACTTTCACTTTCATCAAGAGGCTTTTTAGCTCCTCTTCACTTTCTGCCATAAGGGTGGTGTCATCTGCATATCTGAGGTTATTGATGTTTCTCCCGGCAATCTTGATTCCAGCTTGTGTTTCTTCCGGTCCAGTGTTTCTCATGATGTACTCTGCATAGAAGTTAAATAAGCAGGGTGACAATATACAGCCTTGACGTACTCCTTTTCCTATTTTGAGCCAGACTGTTGTTCCATGTCCAGTTCTAACTGTTGCTTCCTGACCTGCATACAGATTTCTCAAGAGGCAGGTCAGGTGGTCTGGTAAAGTTAACTTAGGTACCCAATTAACGCAATTGGCTATATAGCACTGTAATAGGTTTAAAATAATTTTCATACAAATTAAATAGAAAAAGCAAACACAAAAAGTAAAAAACTGTTTTTAATCTTAGAGTAGAATACCTTGAAAAGTACAGTAATACAGTGCCTTGAAAAGTACAGTCATTCAGTACCACAGCTGGCATAAAGTGAATAGGTAAGAAGAGTTACTAAGAAGAGGGAAGATGATGGGAGATGGTAGCAGTGAAGGATCATCAGCAAAAGAAGACAGAGGTAAAGCTGCAATTTCTTTCATGCCGGATATTGATGGCAGAGGTTCTGGTTCCTTGCTGGATTCAGTTCTATCTACCCTCTTAAAAAATATATAGTGATGTATGGGTGGTAGTTCTTTCTTTCTCATCAGGTCTCATAGATGACCTGGTAGCACTGGATTGCATTCTGAACGGTTATTGCAACTTCTATATACCATTCAGGTCCTCTGCCACAAAAACTAACAGTGCCTCCTCAAGTAAATAAAATCCCCTTGCCATCTCCTGCATTGTAAATCTTCAGTTCTTCAGTTACTTCTTGCTCTTTTCTCTCTTTGTCCTTTCTCTGGGCCTCCAATCCTGTCAAGTCTCCATTAGTAAGCTCCTCCTATTGCACAGCAAGGAGTTCAGTATTATAAGAACAAGCAATGTCTACCATCCTTTTGCCTCATTCTACTCCCTCAGTTACTTTCACTTTTGTTTCCACTGTTATTCCACTGTTATTGCTTGGAGCTTCTTAGCAGTACCAGCTGCATCACCATTGCTTTTATGCTTGCTTTTGGACATCCTGGGCTTGAAATAAGGATACTGTACTACTGTACTATAGATAGTACTGTACAGTAATGTACAGAAAAGTATAACTGCTTTTAGAGGATATATGCACATGACAAGTTATGCCAAATACATGAACGAGCTTACATGACTGGACATGCAAATGCATGTTCACATCTTTGAAAGTTCCCAGCTTGAAGGCTTATATGTATATGTGTATATAACTGAATCACTTTGTTGTACACTTGAAACTAACACAGCATTGTAAAACAACGTTTCAATAAAGAAAAGAACACATATTTGTGTTACATGTAAAGTAAAATTGTACCCTAAGTGGAGATAATAATCTTTTTCCACAAATCGGGGTTTAGAAGTATGTTGACGTACAGAATAGGCTTAGAAACCTAGTTCATGCATCAGTGGCTGAAGATACCTGGCATTTGAGTACTCTGGCATGGGCAAGACAGGGAAGATTGCAGTGTAAGACATCAGAGTAGCTGCCAGAATAAAAGGACAAATATAAGAATTACATGGTTGAGAGAACCACACAAACACACATGTGATAGATACCCCTTGGCGGTGTCTGCAACTATATAGGAGCTCGAGATGCTACAGCATGAATGAAGATTGACACCAAGTTCTGTTACCATTTTTTAACCCTGTTTATCCCCACATGGAAGCAACCACGAAAGTTTCCAAGAAGTTTATTGCCATCCATTTCCTTTGTGTGTCTCTGCCTTTTGAAGTTAAATAGATTCCCTAAAAGGAAAAAAAAAAAAAAAAACCCACTATAGAAAACTATCCCATCAGCATCAGCAAAGGGCTTTACATGGCTTGGAGGATGGGAGATATTTGGTCTTCTGAAGAGGTTCTTCATTTAATCTTTTTCTTTATGGAGAAATTTTGAAACACCTTTAATTCAATCCCACATTGGCACATAAGATATGTGACCTCAACACAAACATTGGGCTGGATTTCCCATGCTTGAATGTAGCTGGCAACTCTGAGGGTCCACCGCTGCTCAATTCAACCACATCCTTGGGGGGAAATTCCACAGAAACAACATCCCCCTCCTTGAAGCAGGATGTGGCAAGCAATCATCCATTTTCATTGCTAATCCAGAGGGATATAACTGGAAATGGGCCAATCTATTGTTACAGAACATAGATAAATGTCTCTCCACAATCGTTAGGGGGCCTGGGATTGTTACTGGCCGTGACACTTTCTCTGGATCATCCTGGCCCAAATTAGCCCAGCTTTCATAACACTACTAGTCCTTCACTGTTCCAGCTGTGACCTTTGTTACATTCATCATCTATTTATTTGTGTCAAAAATTTTTCTCTGTATTTAACTGTAAACTCCCCTGCATTAAGGACTACACTTCACTTATCCCCAAAAATCTCTTGTTCAAGAATAGTGATTCATCATTAATCAAAATTAATTAATGGACTTCAACCTCAGTGTAAATGTGTAAATGAACAAACTCCTAATTATAGATTTTGTACAAAAGCCCAGGAAGACTTAAATATGGGCCAGCGGTCCCTCTGCAGCTCTGTTCATTTACTTAGAACAAATGGTTGATCTGGCCTCTTAATTCTAACCTGTATCAAACTTTGTTTTCAAAACTTCTTAATTATTACTCTGAATCCTTTTGTTTTCCACTTAGCATTCAACAATGGAACTTGCAATGTGGTATGCCCCTGCCAGCTTCTCTCAAATTTTTTTCAGTATTCACAACTGCAGAAAACCCAGAGCTGTTCCTATTAACATGTCAAGGACATCAAACAAAGAGCTTCCTAAGCAGACACTTAGGGGAGATTTCTAGTGAAGGGAAAATTGCCGTAATGTTGGTAAGTGGGGGAGCTGCCACTGTTGAGGTGAAGGAATTACAAGTGAAAGGATATGCCTGACTAAACTCAAACCCATTAAGGCACATTGCAATTAAGGTTCATTCTGTAAAGAGCTCCCCACCCCCACCCCCACCTTGGAAAATGAGCCTCTTAGGGGACCAAGCCAAGCCCTCTATCTTGTCTCTGGGTGGGTAGGAAGGACTACTTCTAGACAGGGTTGCAGAGAGAGGAGAGTGAGGTTCTGGGCTGGCTTCTGTCTCATTTCCTTTAGGACCCCTTTTTCCATTTCACCTACTTCAGTCCAGTACACTCAGTTCCAGCTCTCAGCTCAACCTCCTTATGTGGGGGAAAGCTACATGTGAGTGCATCTGAAACAGATTTTAAAGTCCAGACCATTGTACTAATGTGTTGATTTCTATCTCTGTCTAGATTCTGGGACCAAAGTTGTGTTCTTGAAAGTTAGTGAGGAGAGGGACAGTTGTGTCTGTTGATCACCTACTATGTGACTGATATTATGGTAAATGAAGTATATACAATCACGTTTAATTCCAGAAAGAAATTTATGTATCTCCTTTTCTTTATCCTAGAGAAAGAAAGCTATTCATTTTAAGCTTCATATATTTCTACCATTTATTCCCAAATGCACCCTCTAGTAGTCTTTTCTATTGTCGACTTAAAAAATATTCACAGCCTAAAAGTTTAGGGTTATGTTTTATTCAGCTGGAATATTTAGGACTTCAAGCCTGGGAGGCAGTGTCTCAAGTAAACCCTGAGAGAACTACTCTAAGGGGGTGAGGGGGCTACCGAGGATACACAGGAGTTTTGCAACAAAGGACAGGTAGTCTTGTTCCTGGTGAATTTGCAGTTCTTGCTTCACTGGGAAAGAATTTGGAGACAACGTGATAGGTAAGAAATTGACTTATTTAGAGAGAGTCATACTGGAGTGGGGTGCCCTTGCCTTCTCCACTGAGGGCTGCTAGATAGCAGGTATTCTTTCTTTCCCAAGTTCCCTCAGGGCACGCCAGCTCACCATCTGCTGTGGCTGCAATCTCTGATGACTGTGACATCGTTTGTTTACTGATACAGCAGAAGATATTCCATTTCTTACTTTAATCTAGTTATTTTTTTTCTGCGGGGACTTCTTCACCCTCTCACCTTTTATTCAGCCTCCTGCAATACCCGCAGTTTCCCCTTCAGCTTTTGACACCACTTCCACATTTGGTGTTGGTTTACTTTTCCTATCTGAAGTATAACTATGTGGGAACTCCACCTTCTTTCCAATAGATATCAATTAGATTTTCAATCAACAAAAATGTATTGAACGACTGCCAGATCTTATTACATTAGGTGCTGGGAATATTAAGAATAATTAGATTTACTCCTTACCACCCAGGAGGCAACAGAGAAACATAATCAAGTAAAAGATCATACAGTGTAGTAAATACAGTAAAAGAAGTGAAACCAGATGGAGGTTTTATGGGGTCAGAAACTTAACAATTTGGAACTTACTCTCCAAGAAGAATACAAAACTTCAAATACAAAATTAACTTTGAATGTCAATGACAAAAAATTTCAAATACAAACTATTTTAAAGATGAACAAATGTCACAAAAACTATAAAATCTAGAAACTAGTATAGCTTTAATTGACATATCTCTATAATACATACTTTTTATTTATATTTATAGTTGTAAATATTTTGATTGTCTTTTTATTTGACATCAATTTTGTAACATTATTAAGAGAACAGAAAGACAATTCAATATTTCTTCTAGCAGCTTTATCCACGTTATTTTTTCTCATTTTTGATCATTTCTTTGATAGTTTGAACATTTCTTTTATCTTCCTTTCATCTACCAAGTTGTTATTGGTAATACCACATAAATTTTTAGTGTTGCTTTCACGTTTAGGGAAAAATACGCCAAGTTTGTTTGTTATCTGAACAAGATTTGGGAGAACTTCCCTAGACTGGCTTTCAGTTCCTTTTGTATCAAAGCTTGTTCACACTTAACTGCATGCATACTTCTTTTCTGGCACTGAAAAACACACCTATTTTGTGACATTCCTTGGGCCCTGTGCCTTTTTTGTTACTTTGCCGACTGATCTAGTATGGCAAGTGACTGGGCTACTCTCAGAAGCTGTTTCTATGCTGTTTATTAAAGTGATAGGTGAATAGTTATACCAAACTAAGTGTGTTTCTGACTCAACTTTCCCCTTAGTTGACTTCTATAATTGTCCATGCCACTCTAATAAGTGGGGAAGAATGTCAAGAGAAACTGGAATGCAGAAAGACATAAGGCCATGGTTAAAATGTCTCTTTCCTTTGAAGAGTGTTCATTGCCTGCAGTGCTGGGCTTCTGGCTTGATGGAGCTTCTCCTTTTTTTTTTTTTTTTTAGTTGCCAGCATCACCCTCCAAAAGGCACAAAAGTAGCATATCTTAGGGCAAGGGAGGGTACCCTCTCAAGAGATGAAGGCAAGTGTATTAGTTGCCCTGACACTTCAGGAGAAAGGTAATGCTCTTCATTTCAGGATAGGATGAGGTTCCAGATGAAACCCAGGTCTCAGAGACCCTGTTGCTCATCTCAGCCCTCCCTGCATCCCAGCTACTCCCTCCTCAGGCTATAATTTCTTGTTCCATCTCTTGGGGAGTTTACAAAGCAGGAACTCTTGGCTTGTGTGTCCAACAAAAGGAAAAACCTACTGTCCCCCAGCTCTTTTCCACTGTCTTACTATGTTTCTTTCTTATTATTGTAGCTTTTCCTAATATTACTCTTTGATTTGCAGCCCTGCTCTGACTTCTCTCTGAGGATTACTGCTGCTTTTGCTAGTTTTCTCAGTTTGAGTTTAAATTCTTGCTTTATTGGTCAGAATTTCTCTAAGGATCAGTTTCTGGAGCCAGTTTAGAGATCTGACCTTTATTTTTCTAATTATTTTCTTTCTTAAGAATAACAGGAATTCGGGGAATTTCTACATCTCATTCTCCCTAATGAAGTAGCCCTGCTGATTGCATTCTAGGTTTACCCCCACTTCCTGCCCCAGTCATCCAACCCCACTGTGCACAAATGACTATTTTCCACTGAAAATTCAAATTCAGTAAAGTCATGAAAAGAAGAGTGCAGGAAAATTAAACAAAACAGAAGGAAATAAGAGGATCATTCTGAAATCAATAAAAACAATAACAAAAAGAAAGATATACCCTAAATACTTGGGTCATGGTCCACCTCTCTATTGATTTTCTAAGCCTTTATCTTTAAACTCTCCCCTATTCCCACCCAAGACCTCCCTTGAATATCACTCTCAGATGAAACAGGTGATGTTGTGAGATATGTTACAATACTGCCAACTTTTCAGCTAACACATTCACTGAGATAAAGGAGGGAATTCTCACTCTCAGCTATAGTGTGTGTTGAAAGAGGAAGTCTCTGCATCTGTTCAGAAGACAGAAATCAGATCAACCAGTAGATTAATGGGCAAATGCTCTGGGCCATCTTTACAATAAGACGCCCCCAGTCACCAGAAGGGATCAGGCAGAGCCTGAGCACTGCTTGTCAGGAATACCGCAGAGGGAATTTCCGTGGGTGGAAGTCTTCACTAGATGACAGGTATGGTCTATTTTAATGCACACATATTCTTTTATTTTTCAAGGTGTCTTGAAATCAAATAGAAATATGAAATAGAAATTTAAATGCTCCAATTTGCTGAACTACAACCAAACCTTAATATGTATGTTTTATTCAATTATTTAAAATATTCAGTGTTAAACACACACATTGTAGATAAACTAAATATCAAGTCTTTCAGAAAAAAGAGTTTAAATTTTGAAGAAATTCAGTTTATAGAATTTTCTTTCATGGATCATGTTTTGGTGTCATATCTAAGAACTCTGCCTAATACCAGGTCGCAAAACTTCTCTTTGATGTTTTCTTCTGAAGTTTTATAGTTTTCCATTTAGATTTATGGTCCATTTTGAGTTAAAGGATCATCCTGCAATGTAGGAAGCCCTGGTTTGATTCCTGGGTCAGGAAATTCCCGTGGAGAGGGGATACTCTACCCACTCCAGTGTTCTTGAGCATCCCTGGTGGCTCAGATGGTAAAGACTCTACCTCCAATGAGGGACCCTGGAGACCCTAGGTTGGAAATATCCCCCGGAGGAGGGTATGACAACCTACTCCAGTATTTCTGCCTAGAGAATCCCCATGAACAGAGAGGCCTGGCAGATTACCGTCCATGGGGGCACAAAGTGTCAAACACTACTGAGCAACTAAGCACAACACAGCACACAAGTTGGAATTAGAACCAAACTTCATCTTTTATTAAATGATTGACTTGAATAATGTAAAAGTGAAAGTCGCTCAGCCATGTCCCACTCTTTAAAACCCAATGGACTATACTCCATGGAATTCTCCAGGCCAGAATACTGGAGTGGGTAGCTGTTCCCTTCTCCAGGGGATCTTCCCAATGCAGAAACTGAACCAGGGTCTCCTGCATTGCAGGTGGATTCTTTACCACTGAGCTACCAGGGAAGCCCAAGTAATATATAATAACAACTAAATTAAAATAAAAATACTAAGCTGAATCTGCATTAAACCACATTCTTAGTTGGATCCTCAGTTTACTGTAAAAGAAAAAATAAGCTGAAGCCTACGTGACACCGTTCAGATGCTTATTGAGTGGGATAAATCATCCCTGGGGTCGCACAGAGTCTGACACGACTGAACAACTAAGCACAAAATATACGAAGATTCTGACAAAGGGTCAGGTGCAAGGAAAGAGCACAATTAAAATTACTGTTTCCTTTCCCTTCCTTGATTGCTTTCTTGGGGTGTGGATTTTTTATGACCTCAGTTAATAGGTAAGTTATTTCTATAACTCAGTTCATCCATCTGGCCTATGTTGGAATGGTGTTCCTCCTATTCACAGATGATGTCTCCTCAGAGATTTGAACTCTTCCTGTACAAAATATGTCCTGAAAATGTTAGTTATTGTTTGATAGAAATACCTTCTACACTTATCCTACATATATCCAAATGTAAGTATAAATTTGCCAGTTTTCATGTAGCTCACATAGTTGGAAGTCCATTGAGATCCCTCTAAGAGAGATAGAGTTGTTTGGGCAGAAATGAGTAGGTTATAAAACATAAATGGTTGAACAAAGGGGAAAAATAAATCTTTATATACCACAGGAAACAACCACAAAAGGGAAGTCTAGACACCAAGGCTGCACAGTCCTACCTGCCCTTTAACTCACCCATAGGGCCTGTGTCCAGACCTGGGCTTCATATGATGTCCAGTCAAGGCCATCAGGTGTCTCCTACACAGAGAATGAAGTAGGTCTTTGACCATTGCTTCAGCATAGGCATTGATGAAGTACAAGGGTGACCAATGTTACAGAAGATAAAAGATACTTTAGCTGCCAACCTGTTTCACTCAGAGTAGCTGCCAAGGATAATGCAACCACATGGGTTGGTAATAAGAGTTATAGTTAATATGTGCCAGGCATTGCACCATTTCCATCATACTTGACCCCAGTGTTGTTCCATTTACAGATGAGATCTCTAAAGTTTAGAGAGCTCAGAGGATTTGTCTAAATATAGCATTAATGGCAGCAGCAGATGTCAAATTCAGGTCACTATGGCTCAAAACTTCTGCTCTATTCTATTAGGCTGTGTTCTCCATGGGAAAATTAATACAGGCTAGTCACCCAGTCTCAGCACCGAGAGTCCCTTACTAGAATTCTGCCACACTGGTTTACTTTCAGTTAACTTTCCCCACACTGGAACTCAACATTATTTGTGCATGTCACAAACCACCCTAAAATTTCATTTAGAAGGCAACTTTCTCAGTTGACTGGTTGTCCCCTAAGAGAAAGTAAACTCAAGGCTTTTCTCATCTACAAAGCAACAGGAGTTGGCCAGTTTACTTGGATACAGCTAACTCAGTTCAGTTCAGTCGCTCAGTCATGTGTCCTACTCTTTGCAACCCCATGAATCGCAGCACACCAGGCCTCCCTGTCCATCACCAACACCCGGAGTTCACTCTGACTCACATCCATCGTGTCCGTGATGCCATCCAGCCATCTCATCCTGGGTCGTCCCCTTCTCCTCCTGCCCCCAATCTCTCCCAGCATCAGAGTCTTTTCCAATGAGTCAACTCTTCGCATGAGGTATCCAAAGTACTGGAGCTTCAGCCCTAGCATCATTCCTTCCAAAGAAATCCCAGGGCTGATCTCCTTCAGAATGGACAGGTTGGATCTCCTTGCAGTCCAAGGGACTCTCAAGAGTCTTCTCCAACACCACAGTTCAAAAGCATCAATTCTTCAGTGCTCAGCCTAACTACCAGAGGTCTTTTATGATTATTTTGCATTCTTCTTTCAAATAGTCACTGCAGAAATTGTTATACGAGACAATGATTGGAACAGCAGCAGAGATAATCTTGAAGTATATCTTGGAATTAAGTTTTGATAAACTGATAATACTAGTAACTAAGCAAATACTTGAATGCTTATTCGATGGAAATATTTCATGGATAAATGCATATCCATTGAACTATGATATCATTTCACTTTAACACACTATTGTTATAGATTTGTTTTAGTAAATGGAAAATAGTGGAAAGTCCAAGGCTTTCATTACTTCATTTCCAGTTTCCCCCTTTTATCCCTATTTTGTCAACCAAAAATTTCTCCTCCAACAAACAGCCACAGGTTCATCAAAGAATTTGAGGGTGAGGAGCATGGAAAAATGGGCTATATGTTGACTCTACTATTCACTTAGACTTTTGAACTATTGGAATCACCTAATCTCTGTGCCATAGTTTTTCTTTTACACAGTGGAGACATATCCCCTTCCCTAGCTCAGCCAGAGTTATAATGAGGATCAGCTGAAATGAAAGTGATTCTACAATTTAAAGAAATTATATTAATTTGAGGTGCTGTTCTCAAGCAAAATAAATGGGCAGAGACAAAGGAGAGGGTCATATACTTTTAACCTCTGTTCTGCAGCTCTGTGTAATGGTTATTAATAATTCAACAAGCCCAGAATTGTTATATTCTTTACTTCAGTATAATAGAGTGTAGAATAAAAATAAGGTCATCACTTACTTGTTCTTGTAAATAAATGGAATTCATGATTCCAGTTATTATTTCAGGTGAGTACTCCATTAGATGTCTGTAGGACCACAAATCCATTTGGACCTTAAGAAATGTGACAGATTTATCACATTAAAAGTAGACGCATTTGAATAATTAGAAACTATATGAAAGGTTAAATAAAACATTAAGGATTGAGCATTTCTTTCCTCCAGTGGGACTGTCAGTTATTTAAAAGCACGTAAGCATCAAATGTAGATGATATTCTACTGTGTTACACCTTGGAACAGTTGCTAGGGCAAATAATAATGAACAAAAAGTGCTCCTAACCTCATGGGGCTTATGATTTTGTAGACAGTAGAAATGTGAATCTTGTATTTTTACCAATAAGAGTAAAAATTACAGTAGAACTTTTGCTACAGTGAGAGGTATGCAGTATTAAGAGAAAGACCACTTAATTGCAAGATTTGGCTCAGTTGGGAGGGCCAAGGATTCCATCTCTGAAGGAACAACACTGATGATTCAAGCTCTGAAGAAAGGGTTCAGTTCAGTCGTTCCGTCGTGTCCGACTCTTTGTGACCCCATGAATCACAGCACACCAGGCCTCCCTGTCCATCACCAACTCCCGGAGTTCACTCAGACTCGCGTCCATTGAGTCCGTGATGCCATCCAGCCATCTCATCCTCGGTCGTCCCCTTCTCCTCCAGCCCCCAATCCCTCCCAGCATCAGAGTCTTTTCCAATGAGTCAACTCTTCGCATGAGGTGGCCAAAGTACTGGAGTTTCAGCCTCAGCATTATTCCTTCCAAAGAAATCCCAGGGCTGATCTCCTTCAGAATGGACTGGTTGGATCTCCTTGCAGTCCAAGGGACTCTCAAGAGTCTTCTCCAACACCACAGTTCAAAAGCATCAATTCTTCAGCACTCAGCCTTCTTCACAGTCCAACTGTCACATCCATACATGACTACAGGAAAAACCATAGCCTTGACTAGACAAACCTTAGTCTGCAAAGTAATGTCTCTGACTTTAAATATGCTATCTAGGTTGGTCATAACTTTTCTTCCAAGGAGTAAGTGTCTTTTAATTTCATGGCTGCAGTCACCATCTGCAGTGATTTTGGAGCGCAAAAAAATAAAGTCTGACAGTTCCCACTGTTTCCCCATCTATTTCCCTTGAAGTGATGGGACCGGATGCCATGATCTTCATTTTCTGAATATTGAGCTTTAAGCCAACTTTTTCGCTTTTTCCCAGCAATCTTGATACCAGCTTGTGTGTCTTCCAGTCCAGTGTTTCTCATGATGTACTCTGCATAGAAGTTAAATAAGCAGGGTGACAATATATAGCCTTGACGTACTCCTTTTCCTATTTGGAACCAGTCTGTTGTCCAGTTCTAACTGTTGCTTCCTGACCTGCGTATAGATTTCTCAAGAGGCAGGTCAGGTGGTCTGGTATTCCCATCTCTTTCAGAATTTTCCGCAGTTTATTGTGACCCACACAGTCAAAGGCTTTGGCATAGTCAATAAAGCAGAAATAGATGTTTTTCTGGGACTCTCTTGCTTTTTCCATGATCAAGCAGATGTTGGCAATTTGCTCTCTGTTTCCTCTGCCTTTTCTAAAACCAGCTTAAACATCAGGAAGTTCACGGTTCACGTATTGCAGAAGCCTGGCTTGGAGAATTTTGAGCATTACTTTACTAGCGTGTGAGATGAGTGCAACTGTGCAGTAGTTTGAGCATTCTTTGGCATTGCCTTTCTTTGGGATTGGAATGAAAACTGACCTTCTCCAGTCCTGTGGCCACTGCTGAGTTTTCCAAATTTGCTGGCATACTGAGTGCAGCACTTTCACAGCATCATCTTTCAGGATTTGAAACAGCTCCCCTGGAATTCCATCACCTCCACTAGCTTTGTGTGTAGTGATGCTTTCTAAGGCCCACTTGACTTTACATTCCAGGATGTCTGGCTCTAGCTGAGTGATCACACCATCATGATTATCCGGGTCGTGAAGATCTTTTTTGTACAGTTCTTCTGTGTATTCTTGCCACCTCTTCTTAGGGTAAACTAAATATAGAAGAAGAGTGGGAGATGAAGAATATATACTAAGCTCAGGTAACAGGTAAGGGAGGTGGGTCTAAAAATTCCCAGGAAGCAAAAGTTAGTATGTCTGGAATAAGGAAATTAAGTGAGAAAGACTAACGTGTAAAATGAAGCTGCAGACAAAGCAGGAGACCAGATTATGCAGAACTTTGTGTTTTTACTAGGAACTTGGTCTTTATCCTACACATAATTGAAAGTCAATGGGGTCAGTCACTAAATGGTTATACTCTGAGGGATGTTATAATCAGATTTGCATTTTTAAAAGTATATATTTGATGAGATGACTCCTAGATTAGAAGAAAACCAGTGTGTGTGTGGAAAACCAATTTGGAGACTGTTGCGACTATCTGGACCTAAGATGATGGTGACTCCATGAACTCTAACCCACCAGACTCCCCTGTTTATGGAATTCTCCAGGCAAGAATACTGAAGTGGGTAGCCATTCCCTCTCTAGAGGATCTTCCTTACTCAGGGATTGGACCCAGGTCTCCTGCTCTTCAGGTGAATTATTTACCATCTGAGCCACCAGGAATGCTCCTTCGCTTTTGCGGCTGTCTGCACCTAGGACGATGGTATTTACTTGGAGTAGGGGGCTGTACAAAGGTGTATCTGTCATTTATTTAGTGTCTTCCATGGACACATAGGGCTCCCAGGTGGCACAGTGGTAGAGAATCTGCCCACCAATGCAGGAGACACAGGGGACGCGGGTTCAATCCCTCAGTCAGCAAGATCCCCGGGAGTAGGAGCTAGCAAACCACTCCAGTATTCTTGCCTGGAAAATTCCATGACAGCAAAGCCTGGCAAGCTACAGTCCATGGGTATACAGAGTCAGAGTCAGACACGACTGAGTGACTGAGCACACACATGGACCAGAAGATTGCCCAGGGCTACCGCCCCAGGCACAATACTTCAGGCTGCTTTGACCTCATGGAAAATACGAGTGCTTCCTCAAATCCTGGACAGAAGAGAGAGCCTGGAAGACTGTACACTGACTTTTAGATACTTCCTCAAGGAAGTGACCATGTAACTCCTGCTCACATTTCAGTAGAAGAACATATAAGTCCCTTGCACTATGCTTCATGTCAAGTAGGTAAGGAATGCTACATGCAACAAGAACAAGTTAGTAGCCAATCTGTAGCTTTTCCTCCAACCTAGTGGTACTCAACGGGGTGTGATTTTGCCCTCAAGGGGACATTTTGCAATGTCTAGAAACAGTTTGAGTTTTACAACTGAATAGTTGCTACTGACATCTAGTGGATGGGGAACAAAGATGTTGCTAAACATCCTACAATACAAAGGACAGCCCCCTACAACAGTGTGTGTGTGTGTGTGTGTGTGTGTGTGTGTGTGTGTGTGTGTGTACGCACGCGCGCACACACATTCACTCTTGTCTCACTCTTCCCAACCCCATGGACTGTAGCCCGCTAGGCTCCTCTACCCATGGAATTTTCCATGCAAAAATACTGGAGTCAGTTGCCATTTCCTCCTCCAGGGTATCTTCCCAACCCAGGGATTGAATCCACATCTCTTGGGTTTCCTGCATTGGCAAGCAGATCCTTTAACAACTCCACCACCTGGGAAGCCCACAACAGAGAATAATTTGGCCAAATATCCAGTAGTGCTAAGACTGAGAAACCCTACTCTAGCATCATGGATAAGTAAAAACATAATGCGTGGTTGTATCCTCCTTTCAATTCTAACTCAAGGAATATAAAAGTACTTGATACCCTGAAAAACTTGCCAAGTACTAAAGCAAGCATCTATATCTCAGGTTGTTCAGGAGGAACCTGTATTAAGTAGATGCAGCTACACTGGGTGATTGGTGCTGGTCACTTATTCTGGACAGGGCTAGATACTTTGCAAGGGATAAAATGTTAAAAATGCCATGTTGATGGCTTCCCTGAGATGAGGGTGTGCACACCTTCACAGTACAATCCCTCATGAAACACTCATGCCAAGTATGAAGCATCATGGAAAAATGGGAAACTTTCTGGTAGTTATGATCTCTTGTTGTTGTTATTCAGTTACTAAGTTGTATCTGACTCTTTGCGACCCCATGGACTGCAACATGCCAGGCTTCCCTGTCCTTCGCTATCTCCTGGAGTTTGCTCAAACTCATGACCATTGAGTCTATGATGCCATCCAACCATCTCATCCTCTGTTGCCCCCTTCTCCTCCTTATTCTAATCTTTTCCAGCCTCTGGGTCTTTTCTGAGTCGGCTTTTTGTATCAGGTGGCCAAAATATTGGAGGTTCAGCTTCAGCATCAGTCCTTTCAATGAACATTCAGGCTTGATTTTCTTTAGAATTGACTTCTTTAATATCCTTGCTGTCCAAGGGACACACAGGAGTCTTTTCCAGCACAACAGTTCAAAAGCATCAATTCTTCGGTGCTCAGCCTTCTTTATGGTCCAACTCTCACATCGGTACATGACCACTAGATCACTACACTCTTATCATATACACTGTATTTTTCCTGTCTTATATCCCTTCTAAATGCAGTGTATATTTTGTGCAGGGGGAAGCCTACTGTATCTCCCAAGTATGGTTATCAGTCCAGACCCAGGGCCACTGCTTGCTTTTGGAGAGGGCACATTGCACTAGTATCCAAGCCTTTGGTAAGCAGCTATAACATCTACCTCAAGTTTTTGGAATTAAGATGAAAAGAAGGAGCGGTTCTGAGAGATATTTAGGAAGTGATGCAAATATAGCTGTTCTCTCCCAGAATCTATTTTGCATCATCTTCTTTGTCAGAGAAGACCAGATTTTGTTCAGGTAACTTCCCTCTTGCATGCTTCAGGGTAAGCTGGTTCCAGATCCCTTGCCAGTAATTGATTTAGGCATAGGCATATAATATAATTCAAGCAAATGATATGTACAGGAGAAGCCAGTGGAGGCTTCTGGGAAAATGTTTCTGCATACTTAAAAAGAGGTACTTAAGATGAGATGGCCTTTTTTCCCACTGGGCATTGTTGAATTTATATGTGGAACTGAGATGTGCTTTAGCACTCTTGCAACTATAATAGAAATTGTCTGAGGACAAGGCAGACATGCTAATGATAGCAGAGAGAAAAGTGAAGAAAAATACTCATACTCGATGAATTATTTCTGACTTAACCAACCCTGGAGTACTCTTATGCCAAGGCTTATTATTATCTGACATTTTTAAAACTTTGATTTTAAATTAATTGATATTGACTTTTTTTTGGTTAGATGTAGCTAAGCATCTGAAGTGATACAAAATTTAAAATCTATAGGAATATAATGGAATAGACGGAGGACTGAAGAACATTTAGATTTCTGGGTGGCAGTGTGGGATATAGCAATTTCAGTAGATATGTTAACACCAAAGATGTAAGGTTTAATTAGGAATATCATAAATTTATCTTTGGATATTTTGAGTTTTAGGTGTCTTCCAAGATCTTGAGTTGAGGTACCCATTTATAAGTTATCTGGGCAAAGGTGATTATTTGTGTGTATGGGTGGCCTAGCCTAGGGAAAACTTCAGCCTTTAATATCAATGTTCACATAAGAAAGGATGAACCTGTGGCAGTGGCTAAGAGCCGTAATCAAAAAAAAAAAAAAAAGAAGGAGGAGGAGGAAACCAGAAGTATGTTGTGTCACAGAAATCCAGAGAAGAGAATGTTTCATGAAACAGTAAAGGTTGACAATAGGAAATGCTATAAGAAAAAAAAAAAAAAGGTTAAGAATCATTTCTTTTTAATTTTAAAAATATTGAAAATCAGAATCAGCTTTATAAAAAAATTATCAGTGTTTGTGTAACATATTTTTTCATGAGATTTTTTTTTCTCATTTGAGCCTTCTGACAGCTGTTAGAAATGGCTAGAATAATTATTGTTGAATCAGTTTTACACAGACAAGGATACTTAGATATGCTAAGTGATTTGAACCCCATAGTAATGGAGTAGATAAACTGAAATTCAAGCTCATAACTCTTGGTCTGGATCTTTTTCTATACTACCCCCAAATTCTACTACAATTCACTACTTTGTTTGCAATAGTGAATTAATTCTGAGTTCCCTAGGAGGGAAAAAGAGACAGACAGACAGGCAGGCAAAGTAGATACACATTAAACACATAGTAGTTTGGACACTCTAGGACCTGCATTACAGGAAGAACAGGTGTCCTCAGATGCCTTTCAACCACAAATCTGCCACATAGGGAAAGATCCAGAAGCCTGAGAGGGTAGGATTTTGAGATACTGAGAACTGAGGACGGGGAAGATGGAATGAGGTGTGATCACCATTTGTGGTGGGAGGAGGAATTATTATTCTTTAGTGAACTACATTATTCCCTTTGGAAACACGGTTTACATATTCTCAAAACAACTGCGTAAACTAGGTATTGATAAATGTATCAGTGTGTTTGGACTGTCCTAGGCTCAGAGGTAAAGAATCTGCCTGTCAATGCAGAAGACATCGGTTGGATCCCTGGGTTGGAAAGAAAGACTCCCTGTAGGAGGAAATACAATCCACTCCAACATTCTTGCTTGATAAACCACATGGACAGAGAAGCCTGGTGGGCTACAGCCCATGGGGTCACAAAGAGTCGAACACAACTTAGCAACTAAACAACAAAGGTTGTCTTGGCAAAGTACCAAAAACTAGATAGCTTAAACAACAGAAATATCTTAGCTCACAGTTCTGGATGAAGAGTGGGGTTGTTTTCTTCTAAAGACTTGAAGAGGAAGAATCTTGTCCATGTCTCTCCCCTAGCTTCTAGTAGTTTGCTGATAGCCTTTGATATTTCTAGGCATGTAGAAGCATCATTCTGATTTCTGTCTTTATCTTCACATGATGTTCTCCATGTGTGTCTTTCTCTGTCCAAACTGTCCCTTTTTAAGGAAGGACATCAGATGTATTGGATTAGCATCCATGCTAGATACATTTAACTAATTATATCTGCACTAACTCTTGCCAAATAAAGTCACATTCTGAGGTACTTGGGATTAGGACTTCAATATATGAATATTTTTGAGGACACAATTCAATCCATGATAAACTTCTCTTAACAATGAGTAAAAATGAAGCATGTGATTAGTGGATGATATGCATGCATACATATATATACATATACTTAGACACATGTGTGTGTATGTGTGTAAGAACACAAGTCTCCTAGATCAGAGGTACCCTGAAACACATGGTTTATTATTCACATGGAAGACAGTAGCTGGAGCATCATTGTGCTGCCCCCAAGTCCTTATCCCCTCACGGTGACATGATAAAGGTAGAATTTTGGCTGCATGTGCATACAACTCAGGAAAACAATCATAACATTAGGAGACTCTCAACTATGATGGTTCTCCTTTCACATTTGCCCATCCTAGCCTCTGGAGAAAAATCTGCTAATTATCCTGAAATATAAACAATCTTCCTCTAAGTGAGAAGGGAAAACATCTCTAGGCTTCTTACCCTGGAATATAAGCTGGTGTCTCTGGAGAGAGGAAGAAGACGACTTTACCTTCACTACCCTAGGGCTTTTCCATGCTCTGAGAGTCTCTGCAACTCTCAGGAAGGATACATTATCTCTAGCTTCCAAGGCTGTTTACTATTCAGACATGTCTTTTGTTCAAAAGGGCTGAACCATGCCAGAACATGAGAAATCCGATGAGAATTGTCTTCAAATAGCTCGTTATAAGCTCTTGACTGTACAGCTGATGAAACTGATAACTGGAGTAATGTTGTATTAAATTTTACATATATCTTTTAAAAGGATTTAACATATTGCATTTTAGTAGTTTCTTTATGCATATGCCTCCTTATTATCAATAGATTACAAAATTCTTGAGATCCTAGACCAACAATTCCATTTAAATATTGTCAATGACTAGCAGAGCACTTGACAACTTATGAGCATTTGTTAAATTATTGTTTAATGAATATATAAAATAGAAAATTTCACCTATTTTTCCCTGCTACATGTATACTTATTCTCTTCTTTGACCTTTCTAACTTGGAAGGTTAAATGTAGTAATTTATCCATTATTTGTTTTTCTTCAATGAGTTGATCCTTTCACTGATCCAAATATACCTAAAATTTTTTAATCTTCAAGTTTCTTTCTTTATTTACTTTCCTTCCTGAATTGGAGCTGCCTCTTCGTTTTATCCCTCTTTAATCTTCTAGGCCAAACATTCATATTATTATTACAAAAGTTCTAGGTGCTTAAAATTAAGTGAATTATTTTTGTTAGAAGAAAATGGCATTTTGCAAAATCCAATTAACCTGCACATTTAAATGGCTGTTGCATATGAAGAGATGTGCTTCTTTTCCAAATGAAAAAGAACTGAAATTTTATTTCAACTCTATCACAAGTTTTAAATACATCCTGAACCAATCTCATTTTTGTCCATATTTTGGCCATTTCTAAAGCATTTTTAGTTATAATCCTGGATAGTATTTCATGCTTGTAGAGGTCCATATGGAAGTGACTCACTTGACAAAATGAGTAACAGTTGTACACAGCTGTTTGGGCTGTATCAACCAACCCGTTTGCAGGTGGTAAACTACCTCTGCTGAATTCCTTTGTATCATTAAGGTGGATGGTATGGAGATACAGTAATGGAGGAGGGAAGCTTCACTCTTGCAAATACAATTCCAAACCGCTAATGTCCTTATTTATTTAGAAAACATCTTAGTATATATTTCAGGTTTTGGACTAGGGATACTTAAATAACCTAAATTTGACTCATTTTAAAAAACCATAATGGCACCCTATAACAAATCTAAGAACAAGCATAAAGCCACTGAGGTCTACTGTAGAATGATTTATAGGTTAGCTAAAAGAGGAGTGAAAAATAAAAGTGAATAAGGTTTATAAGAGATATAAGCTTGTGGCTAGTCAGTTCAGTCACTCAGTCGTGTCTAGCTCTTTGTGAACCCATGAACCATAGCAAGCCAGGCCTCCCTGACCATCACCAACTCCCAGAGTCCACCCAAACCCATGTCCATTGAGTCAGTGATTCCGACTCAACCATATCATCCTCTGTTATCCCCTTCTCCTCCTGCCTTCAATCCCTCCCAGCATCAGGGTCTTTTCAAATGAGTCAGCTCTTCCCATCAGGTGGCCAAAGTATTGGAGTTCTAGCTTCAACATCAGTCCTTCCAGTGAATACTTATGACTGATCTCCTTTAGGATGGACTGGTTGGATTTCCTTGCAGTGCAAGGGACTCTCAAGAGTCTTCTCCAACACCACAGTTCAAAAGCATCAATTCTTAGGTGCTCAGCCTTCTTTATAGTCCAACTCTCACATCCATACATGACTACTGGAAAAACCATAGCCTTGACTAGACAGACCTTTGTTGGCAAAGTAATGTCTCTGCTTTTCAATATGCTCTCTAGATTGGTCATAACTTTCCTTCCAAGGAGTAACCTTTTGCCAGTGCCTCAAATTCAAAGTGCATAACTGAAGGAAGAAATAAGTTTCAAAAGATACTTTATTTGGGGGTCCAGTTTAATAAACTTTTAAATTTACAGTTATTCACTTAGAGGAAATGAAAACATTGTATTAGTTCATGCATGAGATAGATTTTTGTTTCCTAACTATAGTTGGAGGACAAAATATTGTATATCCTTTACTGTATAGAGTCAACAATTTTAGCTCTGGTTATAGAGTAAACCTGCATTTAACTGTCATGTCTTACTTGGAGAAGGACCGTGAAGATTACATTTAACATTTCTAAGAGTCAGATTATGTTTCAGTCAAATGACAGTAGAATAAAATAAAACAGATTGGAAGTTATTAGGGTTCAGTGTGTGCAGTAAGCATGTATTTTATGAATTACACACATGCTCACCCACACACCCTTATATGAATATATATAGTTTCTTTGGTGGTTCAGAGAGTAAAGAATCTGCCCACAATGTGGGAGAACCAAGTTTGATTCCTGAGTTAGGAAGATCCCTTGGAGAAGGAAATGGCTACCTGCTACAGTATTCTTGCTTGAGAATTCCATGGACAGAGAAGCCTGGTAGGCTACAGTCCATGGGGTCACAAAAAGTCAGATAGGACTGAACACTTTCACTTTCACTTTTCATAGTTGGTTTACAGTGGTCATGTTAGCTTCAGGTACATAAATGTGATTCAGCTATATATATATATATATATATATATATATGCATATGCATATATATATTTAAGCATGATCTAAAATGTATTCATTCCTTGGATGTGTTTATCAATAAGTTTGAAAGCCATTCTTCTTCAGAAGGGCTTAATAAAGAGCAGAAGGTTTTGAATACTTTGAAGTTACTTATTTGTAGTGGTGGAATTGGATGCAGAATTTTAGGCGTTGGAGCTCCTTTGAAAATCTGTCATAAAACATTGGATGAAAGTGTAACTAGATGATTAGCACTTTCAAAAGGGTTCATATTTTTCCACTGGAAATGCTGGTCCCTTCAGCAAGGAACATTGGCTCATTCTGAAAGCAAACAACATTCCTCTGCTTTAATGACACATATCATATAGCAAGCATTTGCCCATGAAAAAGACATGCTGATTAGAGTGACTGCTTGACTGAAAACACACAGTTGGAATCACCTATAATTTTACTGCTTTATCTCAAGGAGTCCTAGATTACTTGCAACACACATGGCAATAATATTATTTCTTTTCATGACACTTATTCAGAGGTAGTTTTGCCAGGTAACTAACAAGCTTAATCTTCAGGGTTCCTCACCTGATGGGTTTCATTTAAGGTTTTAAACCTAATCATGATTTCACGATTTTTGTATTATTTTCATTAAAAGGAGGCCTCAGATTTGAGCAAGCTTCAGGTATTGCAAAAACTAGATCCATCTTTGTACTAAGTATAGATTAACTGGCCATATTAAGTTGTAAAGATTTTGCCTTCTGTGTATTTGAAAGTCCCAACAAATAGGGAGTTGTTTGGATATATAGTAAAGAGGAGATTTGCGGGGGAAATAGTTCGACCTTGTTGATCTTGAGCAAGTCATTAACGTCTCTGAAAATCTATTCCCTTAACCAAAAAATAGAAATAGTAACTCATGGGGCCATTTTGAGGTTGAAATGTAACCTCCCACAAACATGGTGATGAGTAAATGTCAACATTTCTCTCCCAACCTGAGGCTGGAAATAGATCCCATGTAGGACTGAGTTGATTCACTGTTCCTCAGCCTCCTTCTGTTAAAGGCCACAACATAGAAAAAAGAACTGAGCGAGAGGAAAAAGAAAGGAAGAGAGAAAGACAGAGAGAGAAGCCAGGGAAGGAAGGAGAGAGGCAGGGAGGAAGGAAGGGAGGGAGAGAGGAAAAGAGGGAAGAAAAGGAAAAAAAAAGTAAACCAAAGAACATGAATCACATTTTCTCCCTTAATTTTTGTCCACAAAGCTCAAAACCAGCACTCTTTCTCTGCTAATATGAAGACATCAGGAAATTTTTATAATTCTCTGACATACAGGTATGAAAAATCATTGTAATGCCTGAAATTACGAATGTTCCATAGGCTGCATCCAGTGACACCAACACCATTTTAATCAATTCAATAGAAAAAGCAGACATTTGCTATGTGCGCATTGTAAATCGCTTCATTCATGTCCTACTCTTTGCCATCCTTTGGACTATAGCCCTCCAGACTCCTCTGTCCATGGAATTCTCCAGATAAGAATGCTGGAGTGGGTTGTCATGCCCTCCTCCAGGGGATTTACCTGACTCAGGGATCAAACTCATGTCACTTATGCTTTCCTGCATTGGCAGGAAGTTTACCACTAGTGCCAACAGGGAAGACATTTGCTGTATCATTATTATACAAAATCCAGCTTCCCTGGTGGCTCAGATGGTAAAAGAATCTGCCTGCAATGTAGGAGACCCAGGTTCAATCCCTGGGTCTGGAGGATCCCCTGGAGAAAGAAATGGCAACCCACTCCAGTATTCTTGCCTAGAGAATCCCATGGACAGAGGAGCCTGGCAGGTTTCAGTTCATAGTGTTGCACAGGACAGCGACTAACATTTTCACTTTTACTTTTCTTTACACAAAATCCAGGCTTGCCACCATGAGGCCAAAGCATTCACATGAATGGCTGACATTCTCTCCTCTCACATATTTGTTTTGCCATCATATCAACCTCAACTCCATCCTTTCTATTATCAGCATAAAAAAAGACCTTCTCAAAAACATTGGAACACCTTTTCCTGCAAAATTGATTTCATAACCTTAAGAAAACAGAAAGCAGCAAAAAAATGAATTTTATTGTGATAGATTCTGTGGGACAGACTTTCTTCCTCATCCTTCCAGGTTCATCCCCCAAAGTGTGACATATTATCAGTTAAGAAAGGCAGGTTAAAGATAGCTGCATTATAACTGATGAAGGGCTGCTAAATGTTTAGAGAGTGATCATCAATTTTCCATCATTGGCAGACATCTTCTGTGAGAGATTCTTCTGTCATAAATTCTCTCCTTCTCTTCCACTGGAAGAAAGCTTCTCTGAACAGCCTTACAGCTAGCACGCTACAAGGAGCCCGCCCCACCCCTTGTCACAGCTCAGGGAGTTGGCATGACAAAAGAATAATTGAATTCGTAATGCAACAATACATAACATAGATCACCATTTTGAAACAGGGATGTTTAAGTCATGAATAATGAAGTGATTTCTTCCAGGGTAATTTATGGCACAGGTACTTTACAAGAACAGGCTCCCTTAAGTGTATAAATGCACAGCACCTCTGACCGAAGAGAGTTCAGTCAGGTCTCACAGCTCAGTTAAATCCCTTCCTTTGTGGCTTCCACTTAGGGTGGGTAATAGGGTGACAGGTATGAGGTGGGGAATATTTATTTATTATGTTTTTTTTTTTCATGCTCTATGGAATCTGATGCAAGAACCAGGAGAGGAGAGGTTTGCTGAAGAGAGGAGAGAGTTGCTGAAGCAGCTCTATATTGAGAATCGAGCACCTGCCAAGTAATCATAACTTCTGACCATTTCTGGGCTCCATCGAATTGGAGTCATTACTTCTGGTTACATCACTGAATCTGACCTACTCAACAGTGAGAGTTGCCAACAGGTGAGCTGCTGGGAAACTGATCTGTGGAAAAATAGACTCCACTCTATCTTCTAATATTGAAAATATATTTTTTCTCATTTACAAAACCTACATCTCTATGCTACTTATAGCAAAGATTTCATTCAAAGGATAAGAAGAATTCTTATTTGGGATGAATAAAGGTCCTGAAGAATTGCTAATTGCTTTTCTATCAACAAAGAAGGCATCTCGGAAGGATGTACCAACAAAACAGAAGGAAAGGGGATGGGATGAGGGAAATGATTTTGTCTTAGGGAAAGGTAATGATTAGGTACAGACAAGAAGGTCGAGGAGAAAGTCCGTGGGATTCTTTGGTCCACTAGGTTGTGTTGGTACTGATGGTTTGGGAAAACAAAAGTGGATTAAAATAAAGGCTCATGATCCTTATACCACAGTGATAATAAATAATAGCTGTTGTTTATTCAGTTTTCACTGTGTATCAGGTACTGTGCTATGCATTTTGCACATGTTTTATTTTATCTTACCAATAACTCTGCAGTGTTGTTCATATTTTTGCCTTCATTTTATAGATAATGAATTGGAAGATCAGAAAATTTAATTAACTTGATGAAACTCTACCACTATCTGAGTTGGAAAGCAAACTCACCTGGGTTTTATTCCAGAGGATCAAAACACTATTTTTATCATGACAAATGAAAATCAAAATAATTACACTAAGGACAAAAGAATTTATTCTTTTAGCAAGCCTAAATGAAGACTGTTTCTCAAAGCCTAGCAAAGGAAGCAAAAAGTTGCTCGATCATGTCCAACTCTTTGTGACCCCATGGACTGTGGCCTGCTAGGCTCCTCTGTCCATGAAATTCTCTAGTCAAGAATATCGGAATTGGTTGCTATTGCCTTCTCAAGGGGATCTTCCCGACCCACAGATCAAATCTGGTCTCCTGCATTGCAGGCAGATTCTTTACCATCTGAGCCACCAGAGAAGCCCCCTGCAAAGGAAGCAAAGTCATAAGCAAAGAGTCATATGTGTGCTTTAATTTTGGTGTGTAATGGATAGTGTATTACCAATCTGGGTTCTTTGGGTAGAATAAAAAGAAACTGACTCTAGGTAAGTAAAGAGGAAAATAATTTAACTAGAAAAAATAGAGAATTACATTGGTTGGGAGTAATCAGCTCTAGATACTACAAGAACAACTCTCCATAAACCACAGTGGCTGAACCAAATGAAAGTTTAACTATTGCTTATGTCATAGAACTAACACCCAAAAAAGATGTCCTTTTCATTACAGGGGACTGGAATGCAAAAGTAGGAAGCCAAGAAACACCTGGAATAACAGGCAAATTTGGCCTTGGAGTATAGAATGAAGCAGGGCAAAGGCTAATAGAGTTCTGCCAAGAGAATGCGCTGGTCATAGCAAACACCCTCTTCCAACAACACAAGAGAAGTCTCTACACATGGACATCACCAGATGATCAACACCAAAATGGGATTGATTATATTATTTGCAGCCAAAGATGGAGAAGCTCTATAAACTCAGCAAAAACAAGACCAGGAGCTGACTGTGGCTCAGATCATGAACTCCTTCTGCCAAAATCAGACTTAAATTGAAGAAAGTGGGGAAAACCACTAGATCATTCAGGTATGACCTAAATCAAATCCCTTATGGCTATACAATGGAACTGAGAAATAGATTTAAGGGACTAGATCTGATAGACAGAGTGCCTGATGAACTATGGTCAGAGGTTCCTGACATTGCACAGGAGAGAGGAATCAAGACCATCCTCAAGAAAAATAAATGCAAAAAAGCAAAATGGCTGTCTGAGGAGGGATTAAAAGAGCTGCGAAAAAAAGGGAAGCAAAGGAGAAAAGGAAAGATATAAGCATCTGAATGCAGAGTTTCAAAGAATAGCAAGGAGAGATAAGAAAGCCTTCCTCAGTGATCAATGCAAAGAAATAGAGGAAAACAACAGAATGGGAAAGACTAGAGATCTCTTCAAGAAAATTAGAGATACCAAAGGAACTTTTCATGCAAAGATGGGCTCAATAAAGGACAGAAATAGTAGGGACCTAACAGAAGCAGAAGATATTAAGAAGAGGTGGCAAGAATACACAGAAGAAGTGTACAAAAAAGGTCTTCATAACCCAGCTAATCACGATGGTGTGATCACTCACTTAGAACCAGAAATCCTGGAAGGTGAAGTCAAGTGGGCCTTGGGAAGCATCACTATGAACAAAGCTAGTGGAGGTGATGGAATTCCAGTTTAGCTATTTCAAGTCCTGAAAGATGATGCTGTGAAAGTGCTGCACTCAGTATGCCAGCAAATTTGGAAAACTCAGCAGTGGCCACAGGACTGGAAAATGTCAATTTTCATCCCAATCTCAAAGAAAGGCAACGCCAAAGAATGCTCAAACTCATGAGAAACGCTGGGCTAGATGAAGCACAAGCTGGAATCAAGATTTTGGAGCACAAAAAAATAAAGTCTGACACTGTTTCCACTGTTTCCCGATCTATTTCCCATGAAGTCATGGGACCAGATGCCATGATCTTAGTTTTCTGAATGTTGAGCTTTAAGCCACCTTTTTCACTCTCTTTCACTTTCATCAAGAGGCTTTTTAGTTCTTCTTCACTTTCTGACATAAAGGTGGTGTCATCTACATATCTGAGGTTATTGATATTTCTCCTAGCAATCTTGATTCCAGCTTGTGCTTCTTCCAGCCCAGCATTTCTCATGATGTACTCTGCATAGAAGTTAAATAAGCAGGGTGACAATATACAGCCTTGATGTACTCCTTTTCCTATTTGGAACCAGCCTGTTGTTCCATATCCAGTTCTAACCTTTGCTTCCTGATCTGCATAGAGGTTTCTCAAGAGGCAGGTCAGGTGGTCTGGTATTCCCATCTCTTTCAGAATTTTCCAGTTTATTGTGATCCACACAGTCAAAGGCTTTGGCATAGTCAATAAAGCAGAGATAGATGTTTTTCTGGACCTCTCTTGCGTTTTCGATGATCCAGCAGATGTTGGCAGTTTGATCTCTGGTTCCTCTGCCTTTTCTAAAACCAGCTTGAACAGTAACTTTAGAGCCAAATAAAATAAAGTCTGTCACTCTTTCCAATTTTTCCCCTTTTATTTGCCATTAAGTGATTTATATACTTACACACTCACTTTTAGCACCCCCCCCACACACACATTCACACATTTGCATATGCCCCCAACAAAATGCTTGCATGGAAAAGTAGAAGCAAAATAGACATAGGAGTCCCTGGTTTTGTCACTACATTCTATATTTGATGTGGACAACTGTAGAGACTTTGGGAA
Source organism: Capricornis sumatraensis (assembly GCF_032405125.1). Lineage (NCBI taxonomy): Eukaryota > Metazoa > Chordata > Mammalia > Artiodactyla > Bovidae > Capricornis > Capricornis sumatraensis. The sequence goes on along the minus strand of NC_091071.1, from coordinate 118,723,425 downwards.
AATTTAAAAGGAGAACCAGATGATTGATTAACCTAAAGTGAAATGACTCTGGAGTCAGCATTTAGTGATGTATGGAGGGTGGAGAAAGCCCTGGACTAAAGTCTAGAGGCTCCCCTGGTCACTCAGTGGTAAAGAGTCTGCCTGTCAATGCAGGAGGTGCAGGGGACTCAGGTTTGATATCTGGGTCAGGAAGATCCCCTAGAGAAGGAAATGGCAACCTGATCCATTATTCTTATTTGGGAAATCCCATGGACAGAGGAGCCTGGCAGGCTGCAGTCCAGGGGATCACAAAAGAGTTGGACATGACTTAGCATCTAAACAGAAACCCTAATTACATGGATTTTTTTTTTTTTACTACTTATGATGTCACCTCTGAAGAGTTGTTGGTAGTTAGACTCATTTTCTAACTGTTACCAACATGAGAGCAATATTGTCTTTTTTCTTATTGTAGTTTCTGAAAGTAATTATGTGAAAATGATTGAAAAATAATGTGCATTATATAGAAGTTAACAAATCATGTGGAAACCTCATCCATTAAACCTGAAGCTGAAAATAAATTTGAGCCTAGATAAAATAGACATGCTTTTGAGATAGGATATGGAAGGGATGGAGCAGCCAAATTGAGAAGACAGAGTTTGCATGTCTACCTCCAGCTGCACTTGGTTACTACTTCAATGCCAATCACATAAGGTAATAGTAATTGGCATTATGTTCCCAGATTCATCAGTAATAACTCACTGAAACTAGAGCAAATCAATTTGTAGGCATTTCATTTTGAAATGAAACTTCAAATGAAATAATGGCCCTCAGTAATGGTAAAGGCGAAGTTAATTCAAGCTAGTTTCAACTAGATACTATGCACAGGAAAAGATAAAAATAAATAAGACTGTTTAACCCAAGGAATCAAGATTGCCGGGAGAAATATCAATAATCTCAGATATGCAGATGACGCCACCCTTATGGCAGAAAGTGAAGAGGAACTAGAAAGCCTCTTGATGAAATTGAAAGTGGAGAGTGAAAAAGTTGGCTTAAAGCTCAACATTCAGAAAATGAAGATCATGGCATCTGGTCCCATCACTTCATGGGAAATAGGTGGGGAAACAGTGGAAATAGTGTCAGACTTTATTTTGGGGGGGGGGGGCTCCAAATCACTGCAGATGGTGACTGCAGCCATGAAATTAAAAGACGCTTACTCCTTGGAAGGACGGTTATGACCAACCTAGATAGCATATTCAAAACCAGAGACATTACTCTGCCAAAAAAGGTCCATCTAGTCAAGGCTATGGTTTTTCCAGTGGTCATGTATGGATGTGAGAGTTGGACTGTGAAGAAAGCTGAGCACCGAAGAATTGATGCTTTTGAACTGTGGTGTTGGAGAAAACTCTTGAGAGTCCCTTGGACTGCAAGAAGATCCAGCCAGTCCATTCTAAAGATCAGTCCTGGGTGTTCATTGAAAGGACTGATGCTAGAGCTGAAACTCCAATACTCTGTCCACCTCATGCGAAGAGCTGACTCATTGGAAAGGACCCTGATGCTGGGAGGGATTAGGGGCAGGAGGAGAAGGGGACGACAGAGGATGAGATGGCTGGATGGCATCACCGACTCGATGGACATGGGTTTGGGTGAACTCTGGGAGTTGGTGATGGACAGGGAGGCCTGGTGCCTGGTGTGCTCCGATTCATAGGGTCGCAAGAAGTCAGACACGACTGAGTGACTGAATTGAACTGAACTGAACTGAACTGAACCCAAGGAAAATAATACAGTAAATAAAGGTTCCATCTTCATGTTAAGGGAAGAACAAAATAAAATAAAAACATTGGTTTACTTTAAAAATTTCAAGTTATAAGAAGGAAGTTTAAACACTTGTTAACTAGAATAAACACTAAAGAGAAAGTTGTCAAGTGGAAAATACTGTGACATTGAAAGGAGGTTATGTCTTGCTTCACCAGAGGAAACTGTGTCTTTGGATAAGTCATTTGATTGTGTGTGGTCTCAAATTCTTAAATAACTAGAGTTAATTCCTATACAAATATCACATTTCTTCTCACAACCTAGTCTTCATACTGCATAACTGATTTTCATTAACTGCATATTATCCTCCCAGTCAGTCATGTTCAGTTCAGGTGTCAGAGTCACCCTGCCTCCAGTCTCTTCCTCATTCCAGCCAAGCTTTGGATGGTCTAGCCCTCTCTCTCTTCCTCTTTTTAATTTGGAAATTCTTTTTATTTAAGTATCATTGAAATACAATATTATATTATTTTCAGGTGTACAACATAGTGGTTTCTTCTTTTACAATTAGGAAATGATCGCCACAGTGATATAGTTACCATCTGTCACCATATAAAATTATTACATTATGGATTCTATCACCTATGCTGACAAAACATCTCTTGACTTACACATTTTATAACTGGAAGTTTGTACCTTCTACCCCCTTCACTTATGTCACCCATTCCCCACCCCTTCCTTCTGGCAACCCACCGGTCTGTTCTCTGCATCTGAGTCTGTTTCAGGTTTGTATTTTGTTCCCTTTCTTTAGTTTTTTAGATTCCGCATGTAAGTGAAATCTTCTGGTGCTTGTCTTTCTCCGTCTGACATTTCACTTAGCATAATATCATCTAGGTCCCACCATGCTGTTGAAAACTGCAAGATTTCATTCTTTTTTATTTTTTATGGCTAATTAACTTTCCATGGCATATATACAAAAATTTGTTTATCTGTTTATCTATAAAAGGAAACAGGTTGCTTCCATATCTTGGCTATTGTAAATAACACTACAATGAACATAGAGGTACAAATATGTTTTCAAATTAGTGTTTTCATTTTCTTCAGGTAAAAACTCAGATGTGGAATTGCTGGATGGTATAGTAGTTCTATTTTTAAAGAAACTGCCATATTATTTTCTATAGTGGCTGATTTAAAGTCCCACCAACAGTATAGAAGTGTCCCCTTTCCTCCACATCTTTGCCAGTACTTATCATTTGTTGTCTGTTTGATGATAGCCATTCTGGCAAATGTGAGGTGATATCTCTCTGTGGTTTTTATTTGTATTTCCCAGATGATTAGTGATGGTGAGTATCTTTTCATGTGCCTATTGGTCACCTGTGTGTCTTCCTTGGAAAAAATGTCTGTTCAGGTCCTTTGCCCATTTTTAGCCTTGTTATTTATGTTGAGTTTTATGAGTTCTTTGTATATTTTGAATATTAAAACTTTATCATACATTGTTTGCAAATATCTTCTCCCCTTTAGTAGGCTGCCTTTTCATTTCATTGATGGTTTTCTGCACTGTGCAAAACCTTTTTACTTTGTTGTAATCCCATTTATTTATTTTTGCTTTTGTTTCCCTTGCCTGAGGAGATAGACACAAAAAAATTATGTCAAAGCATGCTACCTCTGATTTATTCTAGGTGTTTATGGTTTTAGCTCTTATATTTAATTCTCTGATCAATTTTAACTTTACATTTTGAATACAGTGTAAAAATGTAATCCAATTTGATTCTTTGGCATGTATCTGTCCACCTTTCCAAACACAGTTTAATTATTAAAGAGATTGTCTTTTCCCCATTGCCTCATTTGTCAGAGCTTAATTGACCAGGTAAGTGTGGGTTTTTCCTGGACTCTCTATTTGGTTCTATTGAACTATGCATCTCTTCCTTTGCCAGTACCATACTGTTTTGATGACCATAACTTGGTAGTATAGTTTGAAATCAGGGACTGTGATACCTCCAGCTATAGTCTTCTTTCTTAAGATTGTTTTTGCCATTCACTGTCTTGTATTTCTGTACACATTTCAGGGTTATTTGCTTAAGTTCTGTGAAAAATGCTATTAGTATTGTGATAAGGATTGCACTGAGTCTGAGACTGCCTTTGGTTTTGTGGTCATCTTAACTATATTATTCTTCTAACCCATGAGCATAGTATACCTTTCCATTTGTTTGTATCATCTTCAATTTTTTTCAGAAGTGTCCTGTAGTTTTCTGAGTACAGGCTTTTTACCTTTAGCCAAATTCTTTCCTAGGTATTTCGCTCTTTTTGATGGAATTGTAAATCAGATTTTTTTCTTAATTTCTCTGTTTACTAGTGTATGGAAATACAGCAGGTTTTTGCATATTGATTTTATATCCCACATTTTACTGTATTACTTAATGAGTTTTAGTTATTTTTTTGGTGGCATCTTTAGGATTTTCTGTGTATAGCATCAGATCAGCTGCAAATAGTGATAGTTTTACCTCTTTTGCACTTCAGATTCTCTTTTTTTTTCTTATGTCATTGCTATAGGTAGGACTTCCAATACTATTTTGAACAATTGTGGTAAAAGTGAGCATCCTTGTTTTTTGTTTTGTTTTGATCTTAAAGAAAATGTTCTTAATTTTCACTGTTGAGTATGATGTTAGCTGTCGTCCTTATTTTGTTGAAGTATGTTTCTTCTCTACCTACATTGTTGAGCTTTAATTTTAATCATGAATGGTTGTTGAACACTACTTTTTGTTATTGGCTGGCCTTTCTGGTAAGATTTTCACTTTTATATGCTTCTTATTATTAATTATCATTTTTTTCTTTTTAGCTTAGGAAGTTTCTTTCACATTTCTTGTAAAGCTAGTTTAGCAATGAATTCCATTAGCTTTTGCTTGTCTAGAAAACTCAGTTTTTCCCTCTAAAAGAAAACTTTGCAAGGTAGAATTCCTGTTTGTAATTTTTTTTTTTTTTTTCCTTTCTGCACTTTGAATATGTCACAGCCTTCCTTCTGGGAAGTAAAATTTCTACTGAAAATCGGCTTTTGGATTTTGGAGTTTCCCTTGTATACAATATGTAGTTTTTCTCTTGCTGCTTTTAAAATTCTCTCTTTATTCTTAACTTTTGTTATTTCAATTATAGTATGTCTCAGTGCCTGTCTCTTTGGATTCATCTTATCTGAAACTCTTTGGGCTTCCTGGACCTGGAAGTCTGCTTCTTTCCCCAGATTAGGAACGTTTTCATCCATTATTTCTTCAAATAATTTTTTTGGCCCTTTCACTTTCTCTTCTCCCCCTATAATGTGAAAGTTATTCCATCTGATGTTGTCCTAGAGGTCCCTGAGGGCTTCCCTTGTGGCTCAGCTTGTAAAGAATCTGCCTGCAGTGTGGAAGATCTGGGTTCAATCCCTGGGTTAGGAAGATCCCCTGGAGAAGGGAATTTGGAAGAAAAGTTATGACCAACCTAGATAGCATATTCAACAGCAGAGACATTACTTTGCCAACTAAGGTCCATCTAGTCAAGGCTATGATTTTTCCTGTGGTCATGTATGGATGTAAGAGTTGGACTGTAAAGAAGGCTGAGCGCCAAAGAATTGGTGCTTTTGAACTGTGGTGTTGGAGAAGACTCATGAGAGTCCCTTGGACTTCAAGGCGATCCAACCAGTCCATTCTGAAGGAGATCAGCCCTGGGATTTCTTTGGAAGAAATGATGCTAAAGCTGAAACTCCAGTACTTTGGCCACCTCATGCGAAGAGTTGACTCATTGGAAAAGACTATGATGCTGCGGGGGATTGGGGGCAGGAGGAGAAGGGGACGACTGAGGATGAGATGGCTGGATGGCATCACGGACTCGATGGACGTGAGTCTGAGTGAACTCCAGGAGTTGGTGATGGACAGGGAGGCCTGGCATGCTGCAATTCATGGGGTTGCAAAGAGTTGGACACGACTGAGTGACTGAACTGAACTGAACTGAACTGAACCACTCCAGTATTCTGGCCTGAAGAATTCCAAGGACTACAGTTCATGGTGCCACAAAGAGTCAGACATGACTGACTGTCACTGTTACTGTAGAGGTCCCTGAAGGTATTCTTACTTCTTTTAATTCTCTTTTTCATTTTGTTGTTTTGTTTGTTTTCCATTGCCTTGTGTCTTAGCTCACTGATTTGTTTTTCTATTTTATCCACTGTGATGTTGAACCCCTCTAGTGTACTTTTCAGTTCAGTTATAACTTCTGTTTGGTACTTTCTTATATTTTCTATTTTCTATTTGAAATTCTCACTGCATTCATCCTTTCTTCTTTCAGATTGGTAGCATCTTTATGATCATTCAATTGAATTATTAATCAGGTTCTTTGCTTATCACTTAATTTCATTTAATAAGGATCTTTTATTGGGAATTTGCCTTGTTCTTTAGTTTGGAACCTATTTCTCTATCTCCTCATTTATCCTGTTTCTATGTGTTTGTCTATATGTATTTAGGTGAAATGGCTACCTCCTTCAGTATTAAAGCAATGGTCTTGTGTATAAACTGTTCTGTGTGGCCTGGAGTACAATATTCCCAGGCCACCAGGGCCAGGCAATCTATGGGCATCCCTCATATAAGCTTTATGTGACTACCATTTGTGGTAAGGCCACAACTACTGCATGATAAGGGTGAGATTTGAGTCACTTAACCATCCCAACTGAAACTCAGTCTCTGTGCATGTCAGGCAGTGCTCAGGGCACCCACTCAGGGCCAACTGTGGTTCAATTGCTGCCTGGGAAGAGCATGGTGCAGGTGTGGCTTGGCTGCTGCACAAAAAGGGCAGCACCTGGCATACTTGCCCAACAAAGTTGTGGTTTCAGTTCTGCGCAAGGTTGATGGGGTGTGGAGCATTTTCTCAGCCTGACTGCAAGGCAAGGTCTGCAAAACACACCCTCCAGTGCTAGCAGGCTGGAGGGAGGGCATCTAAAACAATGTCTGTTGACTCTACCTCCAGCAAGTTAGGATGAAATTGAACAAATGGTGACCAGCAGTGCTCCCAACTCTGAATAAAGTCCCTGTAGCAGCTGTTTTAAAATTAGTGAATGTCCCTCAATTATGCTCTAGTAAGTTTCAATGTATTGCATCAGCACTAGGTCTCAGAGAGAATAACTTTGCAAGCCAGCCCTTTAGAAGTGGAATCTTTGTTTCCTACATTTCTGTGATTCCCCTCATCTGGTCCCCTTTGTCAAAACCAGACACTCGGGAGGGGCCCATATTTCCAGTGCTGTCCCTCAGAGTCAGGATGCCTGATGTGTGATACAATCCCTTCACTCCTCAAGGGAGAATTCCAGATTTGGGGGATCCCTCCCAGCTGTGGGGTCATCACGGCTGGGGTGAGGTCCTGAGCAAGGCCATGTCTCCATCTCTTGAATCCTTCTCAATGCATTTATTTAGTCTTTTGTTGTGAAGGAGCTGTTCTAGTTCTCAGGTCCTTTATCAGAGAAAAGGCATTCTATAGGCCGCTGTAGATTTATTGTGCCCATGGGAGGAGGTGGGTCCAGGTCTTTCTGTGCTGCCATCCCTAACTCTGCTCTTAGCTCCCTCTCTTGATTCCTCTCCCACATTCCTCTCTCAGTTCCATTTAGGGTCTCTATAACCACTATCTGGATCATGTCCTATGTCTTAGGGGCTTGCGTGGTTTGTGTGACTCTGTAGCTCAGTCTCCCTGGATCACTGCTTACTGGAAGTTTAATCTTCTACCAGAACATACCAGCGGTTATGTTCACTTACATGAGCGGCACTTTCTCTGACTTTCCAAATAAAACATTGCCTTTGTACTGACCACTTTGGGGCTGTTTGAGAACTTGATCCATCATATCTTTCTCATAGCATATCTCTATTCAACTGCTTTTCTTCACATTCTCTATGACCCAAACAAATCAATATTTTGATTTCTTCTAAATATTCGTTTTAGATATCCACTTCTGGAAAAGATGGAACAATAGAGATCATATTTACTCTCCTGCCAAAAAAACCTAAAATACTAAACACAGTATGAGAAATAATGGTTTTGAACCTCAGGCAATGAAATGCAATGATTTTCTGAGAGCTGGGAAACAAATAAGGTGGGCTAACACTTACACCAATTTACTGCCTGGAGAGAATGCCAAGATCACAGACAGGGATGGAGGACCCAAATGCAGCCTGGAAGAGTCCCTGAACTGAGGAGATGTAGCTGGGAAGTCGGAGAAGGCAATGGCACCTGACTCCAGTACTCTTGCCTTGAAAATCCCATGGACAGGGGAGCCTGGTAGACTGCAGTCCATGGAGTCGCTAAGAGTTGGACACGACTGAACGACTTCACTTTCACTTTTCACTTTCATGCATTGGAGAAGGAAACGGCAACCCACTCCAGTATTCTTGCCTAGAGAATCCCAGGGATGGGAGAGACCGGTGGGCTGCCGTCTATGGGGTTGCACAGAGTCGGACACTACTGAAGCGACTTAGCAGCAGCAGCAGCTGGGAAGTTAGACAGGTCAGGGCAGCTAGAGCTCACAGGCAGAGTAACAGAAAGGAGAGAGCTGCACTCAGAGAGTGTGTCAGAAATGTACAGAGGGTCCCACTCAGGTCTTCAGCTGTATACTGATCAGGGCCTTTATGTGGAGAAGTTACAATGTCAAGGCAATAATCACTCCCCAGAGAATTAGAGTACAGAATACCTGGAGGTCACCCAGAACTGGGAAAAATCTGTGTTCCCAGCAAACAGAGTAGAAAACTTCATAATTGAAGGGGCAGAGTACTCAAAAGTTTTTACCTTAGTAGTGGGAAAATTATTCTTCAGCTAAACAATGTTCTGGTCTTGCCAAACAAAACTTTATGATATTAAAGTACAAAATTGTTTCAAAGTAAAATAATTGCATCCCAGAAGAGAGCTGAAGAATATTCATAGAAAAATAAAATATTCATCATCAAACAAGGTATCAACAAAAATCAACAGTCATGTACAGAATTAGGAAAAATGACCCAAAATTATGAGAAAAATCAACCAGTTGAAATTAAACCAGAATGACATGGATGATAGAATTAGTAGACAAGAACAGTAACATTATTATAGCTATGTTGCTTATGCTCAAGAAGCTAGAGGAAAGATTAAATAGATAAAAGAGAAGTAGATATTTTCAAGTTCAAAACTGAACTTATAAGGGTGAAAACCACAATGTCTGAAGTTAAAAATACACTGGGAGAGGATCAACAGCAGATTAGACATTGCGAAAGAAACACTAGTAATCCTGAAAATGGCAATATAAGCTATCCAGAATAAAACTCAGAGTAGGAATGGGGGAAGGAAGGGAGAGAGGGGAAAAGGGAAGGAAAGACAGATAAAAAGGGATATAGAATTGATGAACTGCGGGACAATGTCAAACAGCCTAATATAATTGAAGTCCCCAAAGAAGAGGAGAAAGAGGGACAGAAGAAAAATACTGAGAGCAACAATGCCTAAAAATGTACCAAATTCAATGAAAACTATAAGCCCATAGATTCAAGAAACTCAATGAACTCAAAGTAAAAGAAACATGATGAAAACTACACAAAGACATATCATATGCAGTTGTTGAAAATTGGTAATAAATGGAAAAAACTTAAAATCATCCAAATGAAATTATACAGTATATATAAAAAACAGGTATAAGATTGACTCCTCACTCTTTTTTCCTGAGATCACTGATGTCTTGCTTTGACTTCCAGTTAGTTCATTCATTACCAAATGTGGCCTTTTCTTTCACCCCACTCAGATTCTAAAAGGTGAAGAGTAAAAATTAGCATCGCGTTTAGACATCGAAATGAAATCCAAACTGGTTGTCAAAGCATGGTTCATTATTTTGAGGGATATAGTGATGATTTTTTTTTTCCTTTCTCTATACAAATTTAAAAAGATTTCTCTTAAAATACTGTGTTGCCATAATGACACCTGGTTCCACCTGAAGTTAATTATTCTCAAACCTTGAGTTAACCAATGCATTTTTCTTATGGAAATGTTTGTCTTAAGCTATGTTAATGTACTATGCATTTTCCCCAGAGTCTGTCTTCAAGTCAGTTCCTCCTAATGGCTCAGAACCTACTTGACAAACCATTATGTTATACTCAGACATTGTTCCCCTAATCTAAGTAAATGAAAGTATTTGCATGGTAATCTGCCCTTCTACAAGATTCAAGTCAATCCTTTTATGGACCAGGATGACTCCTCTGGTGCCAAGATTATCCAAAAATATATCTTATGGATGAGGGGCCTGGCTCCATTCTGAGTTTTAAGATATTCCTTTCTTTCATTAACAAACTGCTAGTGATTATGTAACATCTAGCTGAAGAGTAGCAGGGGGGTACTCTTTCTGTCCCCTTCTGATGCCTATGTCAGAAGCTTTCTCTATCTCCTTTATACTTTAATAAAACTTTATTACACAAAAGCTCTGAGTGATGAAGCTTCATCTCTGGCCCGGGCTTGACTTCTTCTTCTCCGGAGGCCAAGAATCCTGGAGTCTATTAGTGGTTCAGCAACAAGCTTTCAATTTCAATATTTTTATTTTAGCATGTCTTTCTTGTCAACCTGGGCATTTATTTTCATTAATATTTGTGGCCTGTTCTATTATCACAATATTCCATTCAATCAACAGATGTAATATGAGTGCCTGTTCTGTCCTAACAGAAGCAGAAGATATTAAGAGGTGGCAAGAATATACAGAAGAACAATACAAAAGAGATCTTCATGACCCAGATAATCATGATGCTGTGATCACTCACCTAGAGCCAGACATCCTGGAATGTGAAGGCCGTAGGAAGCATCAGTACCAATAAAGCTAGTGGAGATGATGGAATTCCACTTGAGTTATTTCAAATCTTAAAAGATGATGCTGTGAAAGTGCTGCACTCACTATGCCAGCAAATTTGGAAAACTCAGCAGTGGTCAGTTTTCATTCCAATCCCAAAGAAAGGCAATGCCAAAAAATGCTCAAACTACCACACAATTGCACTCATCTCACATGCTAGCAAAGTAATGCTCAAAATTCTCTAAGCCAGGCTTCAACAATACATGAACCGTGAACTTCCAGATGTCCAAGCTGGTTTTAGAAAAGGCAGAGGAACCAGAGATCAAATTGCCAACATCCACTGGATCATGGAAAAAGCAAGAGAGTTCCAGAAAAACATCTATTTCTGCTTTATTGACTATGCCAAAGACTTTGACTGTGTGGATCACAATAAACTGTGGAAAATTCTGAAAGAGATGGGAATGCCAGACCACCTGACCTGCCTCTTGAGAAATCTGTATGCACATCAGAAAGCAACGGTTAGAACTGGACATGGAACAACAGACTGGTCCAAATAGGAAAAGGAGTACATCAAGGCTGTATATTGTCACCCTGCTTATTTAACTTATATGCAGAGTACATCATGAGAAACGCTGGACTGGAAGAAACACAAGCTGGAATCAAGATTGCTGGGAGAAATATCAATCACCTCAGATATGCAGATGATACTACCCTTATGGCAGAAAGTGAAGGAGAACTAAAGAGCCTCTTGATGAAAGTGAAAGAGGAGAGTGAAAAAGTTGGCTTAAAGTTCAACATTCAGAAAACAAAGATCATGGCATCCGACCCCATCACTTCATGGGAAATAGATGGGGAAACAGTGGAAACAGTGGCATACTTTATTTTTTGGGGCTCCAAAATCACTGCAGATGATGGTTGCAGGCATGAAATTAAAAGACACTTACTCCTTGGAAGGAAAGTTATGACCAACCTAGACAGCATATTAAAAAGCAGGAACATTACTTTGCCAACAAATTCCATCTAGTCAAGGCTATGGATTTTCCAGTAGTCATGTATGAATGTAAGAGTTGGACTATAAAGAAAGCTGAGCACCAAAAAATTGATCCTTTTGAACTGTGGTGTTGGAAAAGACTTGAGAGTCTCTTGGACTGCAAGGAGATCCAACCTGTCCATCCGAAAGGAGATCAGACCTGGGTGTTCATTGGAAGGACTGATATTGAAGCTGAAACTCCAATACTTTGGCCACCTGATGAGAAGAGCTGACTCATTTGAGAAGACCCTGATGCTGGGAAAGATTGAAGGAAGGAGCAGAAGCGGATGATAGAGGATGAGATTGTTGGATGGCATCACCAACTCAATGGACATGCATTTGAATAAACTCTGGGAGTTCATGATAGACAGGGAGGCCTGCTGCAGTCCATGGGGTTGCAAAGAGTCGGACATGACTGAGCACCTGAGCTGAACTGAACTGTTCTGTACAAGGGACTCATGTAGGGCTTAATATAATTTTTAACTTAACCTGAGGTAAGACCAAAATGAGAAGAAAACAGATGGCACCAGATCTCATCTTTGCACTTGATTCTGCTCGTCACTTAATGCACTTCCTATCCATGTGGTCCATGAGCAAAGTGGAGATAAGTGGGGTTTGAGGCCCTTGTGATCATGAGTATTTTACCTGTCTTGACTTATTCTCATTGCTTAAATACATGTGAAAGAACAGTGGCAATAATTTAAAAACTTTTCCCCCAAAATTCCGGGCATCTACATGTATAGGACATGTTGCTGAACAATGGAATGAGGAGACCGAAGGAGCTAAAACTTTGGAGAAAGTGGTTTGCCAATACACAGAAGGAAGTAAGTAAAGCAGCTGGAAATTTGGGGGAGAACTGGAAATAAATTAACGATAATTTGTGACTTTAATCAAAGGAGATTGTTGTGGTGGGGAACAGCATACCTCAACATAATAAAAGCTATCTATGACAAAACCACAGCAAACATTATCCTCAATGGTGAAAAATTGAAAGCATTTCCCCTAAAGTCAGGAACAAGACAAGGGTGCCCACTTTCACCACTACTATTCAACATAGTTCTGGAAGTTTTGGCCACAGCAATCAGAGCAGATAAAGAAATAAAGGGAATCCAAACTGGAAAAGAAGAAGTAAAACTCTCACTGTTTGCAGATGACATGATCCTCTACATAGAAAATCCTAAAGACTCCACCAGAAAATTACTAGAGCTAATCAATGAATATAGTAAAGTTGCAGGATATAAAATCAACACTCAGAAATCCCTTGCATTCCTATACACTAATAATGAGAAAGTAGAAAAAGAAATTAAGGAAACAATTCCATTCACCATTGCAACAAAAAGAATAAAATACTTAGGAATATACCTACCTAAAGAAACTAAAGACCTATATATCGAAAACTATAAAACACTGATGAAAGAAATCAAAGAGGACACTAATAGATGGAGAAATATACCATGTTCATGGATTGGAAGAATCAATATAGTGAAAATAAGTATACTACCCAAAGCAATCTACAGATTCAATGCAATCCCTATCAAGCTACCAGCGGTATTTTTCACAGAACTAGAACAAATAATTTCAAATTTATATGGAAATACAAAAAACGTTGAATAGCCAAAGCAATCTTGAGAAAGAAGAATGGAACTGGAGGAATCAACCTGCCTGACTTCAGGCTCTACTACAAAGCCACAGTCATCAAGACAATATGGTACTGGCACAGAGACAGAAATATAGATCAATGGAACAAAATAGAAAGCCCAGAGATAAATCCACACACATATGGACACCTTATCTTTGACAAAGGAGGCAAAAATATACAGTGAAGTAAAGACAATCTCTTTAACAAGTGGTGCTGGGAAAACTGGTCAACCACTTGTAAAAGAATGAAACTAGATCATTTTCTAACACCACACACAAAAATAAACTCAAAATGGATTAAAGATCTAAATGTAAGACCAGAAATTATAAAACTCCTAGAGGAGAACATAGGCAAAACACTCTCCGACATAAATCACAGCAGGATCCTCTATGATCCACCTCCCAGAATACTGGAAATAAAAGCAAAAATAAGCAAATGGGATCTAATTAAAATTAAAAGCTTCTGCACAACAAAGGAAACTATAAGTAAGGTGAAAAGACCGCCTTCTGAATGGGAGAAAACAATAGCAAATGAAGCAACTGACAAACAACTAATCTCAAAAATATACAAGCAACTTATGCAGCTCAACTCCAGAAAAATAAATGACCCAATCAAAAAATGGGCCAAAGAACTAAATAGACATTTCTCCAAGAAGACACGGATGGCTAACAAACACATGAAAAGATGCTCAACATCACTTATTATCAGAGTAATGCAAATCAAGACCACAATGAGGTACCATTTCACACCAGTCAGAATGGCTGTGATCCAAAAGTCTACAAGCAATAAATGCTGGAGAGGATGTGGAGAAAAGGGAACCCTCTTACACTGTTGGTGGGAATGCAAACTAGTACAGCCACTATGGAGAACAGTGTGGAGATTCCTTAAAAAAATTGCAAATAGAACTGCCTTATGACCCAGCAATCCCACTGCTGGGCATACACACCGAGGAAACCAGAATTGAAAGAGACACATGTACCCCAATGTTCATTGCAGCACTGTTTATAATAGCCAGGACATGGAAACAACCTAGATGTCCATCAGCAGATGAATGGATAAGAAAGCGGTGGTACATATACACAATGGAGTATTACTCAGCCATTAAAAAGAATACATTTGAATCAGTTCTAATGAGATGGATGAAACTGGAGCCGATTAAACAGAGTGAAGTAAGCCAGAAAGAAAAACACCAATATAGTATACTGACACATATATATGGAATTTAGAAAGATGGTAATGATTACCCTCTATGCGAGACAGCAAAAGAGACACAGATGTATAGAACGGACTTTTGGACTGGGAGGGAGAGGGAGAGGGTGGGATGATTTGTGAGAATGGCATTGAAACATGTATACTGTCATGTAAGAAACGAAGTGCCAGTCAAAGTTCGATACAAGATACAGGATGCTTGGGGCTGGTGCACGGGGATGATCCAGAGAGATGATATGGGGTGGGAGGTGGGAGGGGGATTCAGGATTGGGAGCTCGTATACACCCGTGGTGGATTCATGTCAATGTATGGCAAAACCAATACAGTATTGTAAAGTAAAATAAAGTAAAAATAAAATTAAAAAAAAATTCCCTTTCTTTGTTGGCAAAGTAATGTCTCTGCTTTTTAATATGCTGTCTAGGTTGGTCATAACTTTTCTTCCAAGGAGTAAGTGTCTTTAAATTTCATGGCTGCAATCACCATCTGCAGTGATTTTGGAGCCCCCCAAAATAAAGTCTGCCACTGTGTGACCCTGAGCAAAAAGACAGAAGACTATCCAAACACGAGCCCCTAACTTAATGTTATGGATTCAAGACAGAGTTCAGTTCAGTCACTCAGTCATGTCCGACTCTTTGCGACCCCATGAATAGCAGCATGCCAGGCCTCCCTGTCTATCACCAACTCCAGGAGTTCACTCAGAATCACGTCCATTAAGTCAGTGATGCCATCCAGCCATCTCATCTTCTGTTATCCCCTTCTCCTTCTGCCCCCAATCCCTCCCAGCATCACAGTCTTTTCCAATGAGTCAACTCTTCGCATGAGGTGGCCAAAGTACTGGAGTTTCAGCTTTAGCATCATTCCTTCCAAAGAAATCCCAGGGCTGATCTCCTTCAGAATGGACTGGTTGGATCTCCTTGCAGTCCAAGGGACTCTCAAGAGTCTTCTCCAACACCACAGTTCAAAACCATAAATTCTTCAGCGCTCAGCCTTCTTCACAGTCCAACTCTCACTACTGGAAAAACCATAGCCTTGACTAGATGGACCTTAGTCGGCAAAGTAATGTCTCTGCTTTTGAATATGCTATCTAGGTTGATCATAGCTTTGTAAAAAGCAAATTCCAAGATACAATGTTTGTCAGACCTGGTAAATTATGAAGGTGTTTGAGGATTTCATATCCTTCAGCACTGTTGCTACGTAACATTAAAAATCTAAAGCTTAGCTGGGGTTCGACCTCTCAAGGAGTAAAATATGTATAAGGTAATGATGGACATGCCCTGAAATTCATCTTAGCATTGTCCTTGGGCATCTAGTCTCAAAAATGGGGCACTGTAGTTCATCTACTTACACCTGCTATTCAGGCCCCAGAGCATGCTCTAATTTCTTTGTCAGGTACAGCAGACCACAAAAGATCATTAATTGAACACCACCTATTTTGGACAAGGTATTGGGAATTCAAACGGTAAATAAATCTACTTTCCAGAAAGAAGCTCAGAGTCTACAAGGATTATGTATAAGTTTTGCAGTTCCTTGATAGAAATAAGTTCAGGCCCATAATATATCTGAAACATTCACACCAGACTTGTTTTGGAATCTAGAACTTTTCCATTTTAAGGAAAAGCTGAAATACAGTGTTTGTTCTATGTGCTAAGTCACTTCAGTCAGTCCCACTCTTTGTGAACCTATAGACTGTAGCCCACCAGTCTCTTCTGTCCCTGGGATTTTTTCAGGAAAGAATACTGGAGTGGGTAGACATTCCCTTCTCCAGAGGATATTCCCAACTCAGGGATCAAACACACATCTGTCTCTCTGCTTTGAGAAGTGAGTGCTTTACCACTAGCACCATATGACATAAAATGTATCATGCCCTTTGGCTAAGGCAATGCTCAATAAGCAAACACAACTGACAATTCTTCAATGAATTTATGAATATTTATGCAAAATATGCTAAAGACTAAAAGTAGACCTACAACTGTTCAGATCATATTGGCTCCCACATGAGCTCAGTTTGCCTTGGATTTAGCCACCAAATCAGTCAAGAGCTCTGGGAGACATTAGAGTTGAAAGTGAGAGAATGAAGATCTGCATTAGAAAGTCCGGTGGGAGGAACTGATTAACACTGAGTGGGAATATTAAAGGTGTTGCCTTTGGAAAACTCTCCTGGAATTTGTACCCTCAGCTGCTCATCTGCATTGTGTATTCAGGACTCTAAATTTCTTGACTTCCATTTTCTTGTATATTTCTCAGCATGTAAATTGATTTGGAACACTCGAGGTGCTTAATAATTTCTTTTTGAATTTATGATTTAATGCCTTTTATTTTGGTAAAATTCACAAATTATAAAACATACTATTTTCACAATATTCCTGCAGAAGGAAATGCCAACCCACTCCACTATTCATGCCTGGAGAATGCCATGGACAGAGGAATCTGGCAGACTATAGTCCATGGGGTCAGAAAGAGTCAGACATAACTGAAGTGACTTCAGTTCAGTTCAGTTCAGTCACTCAGTCATGTCTCACTCTTTGCGACCCCATGGATTGCAGCATGCCAGGCCTCCCTGTCCATCACCAACTCCCTGAGTTTACTCAAACTCAAGTCCATTGAGTCGGTGATGCTATCTAACCATCTCATTCTCTGTTGTCCCCTTCTCCTCCTGCCCCCAATCCCTCCCAGCATCAGAGTCTTTTCCAATGAGTCAGTTCTTCAGATGAGATGGTGAAAGTATTGGAGTTTCAGCTTCAGCATCAGTCCTTCCACTGAATATTCAGGACTGATTTCCTTCAGGATGGACTGGTTGAATCTCCTTGCAGTCCAAGGGACTCTCAGGAGTCTTCTCCAACACCACAGTTCAAAAGCATTAATTCTTCGGCACTCAGCTTTCTTTGTAGTCCAACTCTCACATCCATACATGACTACTAGAAAAACAACAGCCTTGACTAGACAGACATTTGCTAACAAAGTAATACCTCTGCTTTTTAATATGCTATCTAGGTTGGTCATAACTTTTCTTCCAAGGAGTAAGCGTCTTTTAATTTCATGGCTGCAATCACCATGGCTGAAGTGATTTTGGAACACACACAAAAAATAGTCTGACACTGTTTCCACTGTTTCTCCATCTATTTCCCATGAAGTGATGGGACCAGATGCCATGATCTTCGTTTTCTGAATGTTGAGCTTTAAGCCAACTTTTTCATTCTTCTCTTTCACTTTCATCAAGAGGCTTTTTAGTTCCTCTTCACTTTCTGCCATGAGGGTGGTGTCATCTGCATATCTGAGGTGATTGATATTTCTCCCAGCAAACTTGATTCCAGCTTGTGATTCTTCCAGCCCAGTGTTTCTCATGATGTACTCTGCACATAAGTTAAATAAGCAGGGTGACAATATACAGCCTGATGTACTCCTCTTCCTGTTTGGAACCAGTCTGTTGTTCCATGTCCAGTTCTAACTGTTGCTTCCTGACCTGTACATAGGTTTCTCAAGAGGCAGGTCAAGTGGTCTGGTATTCCCATCTATTTTCAGAATTTTCCGCAGTTTATTGTGATCCACACAGTCAAAGGCTTTGGCATAGTCAATAAAGCAGAAATAGGTGTTTTTCTGGACCTCTCTTGCTTTTTCCATGATCCAGCGGATGTTGGGAATTTGATCTCTGGTTCCTCTGCCTTTTCTAAAACCAGCTTCGAACATCTGGAAGTTCACAGTTCACATATTGCTGAAGCCTGGCTTGGAGAATTTTGAGCATTACTTTACTAGCATGTGAGATGAGTGCAATTGTGCAGTAGTTTGAGCATTCTTTGGCATTGCCTTTCTTTGGGATTGGAACGAAAACTGACCTTTTCCAGTCCTGTGGCCACTGCTGAGTTTTCCAAATTTGCTGGCATACTGAGTGCAGCACTTTCACAGCATCATCTTTCAGTACTTGAAAGAGCTCAACTGGAATTCCATCACCTCCACTATTTGCTCGTTGTGATGCTTTCTAAGGCCCACTTGACTTCACATTCCAGGATGTCTGGCTCTAGCTGAGTGATCACACCATCATGATTATCTTGGTCGTGAAGATCTTTTCTGTACAGTTCTTCCATGTATTCTTGCCGCCTCTTCTTAATATCTTCTGCTTCTGTTAGGTCCATACCATTTCTGTCCTTTATTGATCCCATCTTTGCATGACATGTTCCCTTGGTGTCTCTAATTTTCTTGAAGAGATCTCTAGTCTTTCCCATTCTGTTGTTTTCCTTTATTTCTTGAATTGATCACTGAGGAAGGCTTTTTATCTCTTCTTGCTATTCTTTGGAACTCTGCACTCAGATGCTTATATCTTTCCTTTTCTCCTTTGCTTTTCGCTTCTCTTCTTTTCACAGCTTTTGTAAGGCCTCCTCAGACAGCCATTTTGCTTTTTTACATTTCTTTTCCATGAAGATGATCTTGATCCCTGTCTCCTGTACAATGTCATGAACCTCCACCCATAGTTCATCAGGCACTCTATCTATCATATCTAGTCCCTTAAATCTATTTCTCACTTCCACTGTATAATCATAAAGGATTTGATTTAGTTCATACCTGAATGGTCTAGTGGTTTTCCATACTTTCTTTGTTTTAAGTTTGAATTTGGCAATAAGGAGTTCATGATCTGAGCCACAGTCAGCTCCCAGTCTTGTTTCTGTTGACTGTATAGAGCTTCTCCATCTTTGGCTGCAAAGAATATAATCAATCTGATTTTGGTGTTGACCATCTGGTGATGTCCATGTGTAGAGTCTTCTCTTGTGTTGTTGGAAGAGGGTGTTTGCTATGACCAGCGCATTTTGTTGGCAAAACTCTATTAGTCTTTGCCCTGCTTCATTCCGCATTCCAAGGCCAAATTTGCCTGTTACTCCAGATGTTTCTTGACTTCCTACTTTTGCATTCCAGTCCCCTATAATGAAAAGGACATCTTTTGTGGGTATTAGTTCTAAAAGGTCTTATAAGTCTACGTAGAAACTTTGAAATTCAGCTTCTTCAGCATTACTTGTTGGGGCATAGTCTTGGATTATCGTGATATTGAATGATTTGCCTTGGAAACGAACTGAGATCATTCTGTCATTTTTGAGACTGCATCCAAGTACTGCATTTCGGGCTCTTTTGTTGACCATGATGGCTACTCCATTTCTTCTAAGGGATTCCTGCCCACAGTAGTAGATATAATGGTCAGCTGAGTTACATTCACCCATCCCAGTCCATTTTAATTCACTGATCCTAGAATGTCGATGTTCACTCTTACCATCTCCTGTTTGACCACTTCCAATTTGCCTTGATTCATGGACTTGACATTCCAGGTTCCTATGCAATACTGCTCTTTACAGCATTGGACATTGCTTCTATCACCAGTCACATCAACTACTGGGTATTGTTTTCCCTTTGGTTTCATCCCTTCATTCTTTCTGGACTTATTTCTCCACTGATCTCCAGTAGCATATTGGGCACCTAATGACCTGGGGAGTTCCTCTTTCAGTATCCTATCATTTTGCCTTTTCATACTGTTCATGGTGTTCTCAAGTCAAGAATACTGAAGTGGTTTGCCATTCCCCTCTCCAGTGGACCACATTGTGTCAGACCTCTCCACCATGCCCACCCGTCTTGGGTAGCCCCACAGGACATGGCTTAGTTTCATTGAGTTAGACAAGTCTGTGGTCCTATTGTGATTAGATTGACTACTTTTCTGTGATTATGGTTTCAATGTGTCTGCCCTCTGATGCCCTCTTGAAACACCTACCATCTTACTTGGGTTTCTGTTACCTTGGACGTGGGTATCTCTTCACGGCTGCTCCAGCAAAGGGCAGCCACTGCTCCTTACCTTGGATGAGGGGTATCTCCTCACCGCTGCCCCTCCTGACCTTGAACGTGGAATAGTTCCTCTAGGCCCTTTGGCGCCTGCACAGCCACCGCTCCTTGGACGTGGGGTCGCTCCTCCTAGCCGCCGCTCCTGCCCTTGGCTGTGAGGCACCTCCTCCCGGCCACCGCCCCTGGCCTCGGGCGGGGATAGCTTCTCTAGGCTGCTCTTGCGCTGTCGCAGCCTGGCACTCTCAACCGTCGCCCCTGACCTCGGAAGCAGGGTAGCTCCTCTAGGCTGCCTCCCCTGACCTCTGATGTGGGGTAGCTCCTCTCGGCCATGCTCTGCGCGTAGTCGCAGCAAACAGCCTCCAAAGCCTTATGCAAAATTCTCAGCTTCAGAATTAGCAAGGTTCCCCATGTTATACTCTGCAAAAGGGAACACACTTCCCACGTATTTTGTGCAAGACAGAGTGATGAACGCTGTTTCTGGTAAGGCTAAAATGTGTGGCAACACCCAAATCGTCTTGCCCCAAATATTTTATACTGGGAAACAGAAGTGAAGTGCATACTGCAGAGCAGTCCACACTGTTTCCTTATTGTGGTTGCTACTAGTCTTGAATTTGGTGTAAAGAAACTGTCTATCTTAACATCACTGCAGGAGTTATGCCAGACACATGTTTGAAACCTGGTCTTTCACATGAAGGTTTTTTATGATGATTTTTTAAAACTTTTTTTTTTTTTTATGGTGGCAAAATACACACAAATTTATTATCCTAACCATTTTAAAGTGTACAATTCATTAGGTTTAAGTACATTCCCACTATCCATCACCAGAACTATTTTCATCTTGCAAAACTGAAACACTGTATCCATCAAGCCATATCTCCTCATATTTATATTATTTTTTTTAATTTTGTGTTGTGATAATATATACATAACATAAAATTTGATATATCAATCATTTTTAAGTGTACAATTAATGTTACTATGCTCTGTATATATCTTTTATATTTGGTTGGTTTCTTGTGTTCTTTAAGTCCTTATTTCCTCACTTTTCTTTGGCTGGTTGCTCTGTCCATTATTGAGAGTGGAATATTGAAATCCCCAACTATTATTGAAGAAGCATCTATTTTTCCCTTCAGTTCTGTCATGTTTTGCTTCATATATTTTGATGATCTGTTACAAGGTGAGTAAATGTTTGTAATTTCTGTATCTTCTTGCTATATTGAATCTTTTATTAAGATATATTGCTCTATTTTGTCACTTATAAATTTTTTATTTAAAGTTTATTTTGTCTGATACCAGCATAGCTACCTCTGCTGTCTTTTGGTTACGGTTTGCATGGAACATATTTTCTATCATTTCACTTTCAACCTATTTATATGTTCTAATTTGAGTCCCTTATAGACAATATAAAGTTGGTTCAAGTAAATTTTTTATTCATTCTGAGAATCTCTGTCTTTGATTGGAAAGTTTACATTTAAAGTTTTACTGTTAAGGTCAGACTTACTTCTGTTTGATATAATATCCTAAGTATGTGTACACATTTTTGAATGAGAAAAAGAGAAGGAAAAAGCACAAAAACTTTGATAAAATGTTTGCATTTTAAGAGTCCTGAAAATTTTGTCCTATTAATTTCACTAATGCTACTTACATCTTCAACCTAATGTAAAACTTGAAAATCAAACAGAACTTGATTTGTTAAAACTAAAGTCATTGAATTCATTTCTATATCACATTTATTTTAATAGTTTACTTAAAGAACTGATTTTAAATATCAGCAATGAGGAGAATAAATTTTTCAAAGCAAATCAACAATAAGAATAAAAATAGTGACACATTTTATGATCGGTGTAACTTTTTCTGGTAATGTATGAGTGGCATATTAACTTTTTCTGACTATATTTCAGTTCATCCTTATAACAAAGTGGTTTGATGATCTCTGCCTTTGTCAAATGTTCTTTAAGGTTTCTAAGAATATCTTCTTTATTTTATTTATTTATAAATGTTCAATGTATGGAACAAGGGTAATTCTCTCTTTTTGTTTTTTATTTTAAAAAAGTTTTTGGTCATGCCCTCTAGCATATGGAATCCATTTCCCTGACCAGAGATCAAACTTGCTCCCATTGCACTAGAGTCCTAACCACTCAACCACCAGGAAGTCCCAAGGGCAATTCTTACCTGGGCTTCCCTCGTGTCTCAGTGGTAAAGAATTTGCTTGCCAATGCAGGATATACAGGAGAGGTGGGTTCAGCCCCTGAGTTGGGAAGATCCCCTGGAGAAGGAAATGATAATTCATTTCAGTATTTTTGCCTGGGAAATCCCGTGGTCAGAGAAGCCTGGTAGCTACGGTCTGTGAGGTTGCAGAGTCAGACACAACTTAGTGAATAAATGACAACAAATGCTATTACATGTTGTAGAAGGACAGTCTTACAAATAAGACTAGGTTTTCTCCTCCATTGTGAGCCTTAGGAACCACATTTATCCCATAATAAAAAATATATCTCAAGTCTATCATAGAAGAATAAAGAAAATCTTCCAGTTTGAGTCTAGATGATAAATTATGCTCCACTTTCTCACATAGCCCCTCATACCAAGCCTGGTCTTCCCTGATAGCTCAGCTGGTAAAGAATCTTCCTGCAATGTGGTAGATCTGAGTTCCATCCCTGGGTTGGGGAGATCCCCTGGAGAAGGGAAAAGCTATCACTCCAGTATTCTGGCCTGGAGAATTCCATGGACTACAGTCCACAGGGTTGCAGAGTCGGACACGACTGAGCCATCAGAATACATAGACACCAAGCCTGGAGACACTAGAGAAAACACAGGGTATCAGAATGGATGCCTGTTGGGATAAACCTTGAGGAATACTTGGAAGACATAGATGGTTGGGTCACTGTAAGGAAGAATGGTGTCTGGAAGAGGGACAGAGACAGGGACTTGAGCCCAGCTGAAGTAGGGCACCTATAAAAATTTGGAGCAACATCTGTTGCCTCTGACAGAGCACTCTGGGCAAGAGTTGTTAGAGCCCCTTTGATGGCATGGAAGAACATTGGTTGGTATTCCTGGCCAGGACAATACTCAGAATAGGGAGTCCTACGAACAGGCACATAAGTGTGCCATCGCCTGAAGGTCCACCTTGTCCCAGTCTCTTATGAGAGAGCAGTAGCACCCCCTGAAGACAAGGAGGCAATGCCAAAATCATACCAAGAACATGTACCAGCAAGTGTGTATCTATATC
Source organism: Capricornis sumatraensis (assembly GCF_032405125.1). Taxonomy (NCBI): domain Eukaryota; kingdom Metazoa; phylum Chordata; class Mammalia; order Artiodactyla; family Bovidae; genus Capricornis; species Capricornis sumatraensis. Next base: position 118,699,988 of record NC_091071.1, on the reverse strand, counting down.
ACCTCCCTTTGGAGGAGGCAATTAAAACTAAGGTTGTGTTCATCAGGCAAGAGTGGCACCTTTAGATATGGGAGAAAGTTGAGCTGGGTACAAAAAGTGGTCATGAAAAAAATGAGATGTTTGAGTCCACACTACAGCTTTCTAGCCACACAGTTTAACAAAAAGAGGACAATCCTAGACCTGAGCTTGAAGCTAAACAGTCAAGGTATTGATGAAGGTAAAACATTGAGTGAAAGTGAAAGCTGCTCAGTTGTGTCTAACCCTTTTAGACCCCATGGACTCTACAGTCCATGGAATTCTCCAGGCCAGAATACTGGAGTGAGTAGCCTTTCCCTTCTCCAGGGGATCTTCCCAACCCAGGGATTGAACCTAGGTCTCCAGCATTGCAGGTGGATTCTCTACCAACTGAGCCACAGGGGAAGCCCAGGAATATTGGAATGGGTAGCCTATCCCTTCTCCAGTGGATATTCCCAACCCAAGAATCAAACCTGAGTCTCCTTCATTGCAGGCAGATTCTCTACCAACTAAGTTATGAGGGAAGCCATAGCTTTCTCAACATTGGAGCCATAGCTTTCTCAAACATTAAGAAAGGCAATAAAAAAACCTATCTATAACAGAAAAGACTAGTACAATGTGGCAATTTGAGGAGAGATTTAAAGCAAGTACTTTTAGGATTTCCAAAAATGTTAAAAGGCATTTGTAAACATAAAATAAGAACAAGATATGTGCATGAGAAGTGATTGGAGATATTGCCTTAAAAATAACATTTTCAAAAATATTCATGGCACCAACTGGTTGTTCTGCCAGCATCATCATCCTCATTTCTAGTGGCCCATGATTTCCACCAGGACATGTGTGGCTCTCAAAGAGCATGTGGCCTGGAAAACTAAACAGTACGTGTTGCCTCATGGACACACTGACTGATAAGTGTGCTGTCATGTAACCTACAGTGGTCAAATTCAAGTGACTGTCAGGATTTCACTGGGAAGTTGTGAGACACAGATGCTTCTAGACTGCTCTGGTTGATGTGGTGTGACTCCTAAAATCATTTTTCTGTCTTAATGCAGGTGAGTCTGAGCATTGGTTCTATACATAAATATCAGAGCTTGGATCTCTCTTCCTACTATAGCTGTAGACGGTTAAATTTTTGTTACATATGCTATTAAATTCCTTTTCATCTTTAAAATGAAACTGGATTTTCTTCTATTTGCAAATACAGTGCTTATTATTATCTGCATAATAATAATAGTCATTATTTTATAATAATGAGTTATATATAATAACTCAAATAATGAGTTAAGCTATAGAAAAATTAGATTCAGAAAGCCAATTAGTAAACTGAAAAGTAAGATGAAGGAGGTCTTTCTAAAAGCAAAATCAAGAGATAGAGAAGGAAAATTATGTGATAAGCTAAGAAATGTGAAAACAAAAAAACCAACCTGCCTAAAGAAGATGGGAAATAGGGACAAAGGAAAAACAAAATATTCTTTAACTCAATATATCTGTTTTTAAATGATACTAGATTTCTATTGAAAGGGTTTATAGAGTACCAAGCTTTTCCACTTTGAAGTCATACAAGGACCCAGAAAGAGTATGAGAGAAAAATCATATCTGATAACTTTGAGGGAAAGTATTTCACAATGTATTCAATGACCACATAAGAAACAAGAAGAATAGGAATCCAAGTTGACAAATAAATCTCCATATTTAATTGAACCAAAGATAAAATTATTCACCATTAGTTTATGCACCATGAAGAAAGAAAAAGATTAAGTTATGAAATGTGTTTTTCTATAATACTGATATTCAGATGAATATTACTTGAATTAAATGCTGCTTTTCACAATTTCTCTTAGGGCTGGTGAAATACAATTGTAAGATTGATTTTTGACAAGATAGCAAACTCACCAAGAGTACCTGCAACAATCTAAGATTAAAACTTCAGATAAAGTCAGCATGATGGCTTGGAAAGTTAAAGATAGGTGAGTAATAATAGTGTGATAAAAACAATTGCTTTTTTCCATAAACAACTGTATAGGTAATAATAATCTTCAATAATTAGGGAAATGATGACTATATATTTAAAATTAGGTGTTGCTACCAAAAAATAAAATGTATAGATTACAAATCAACAATAGAAAAAGAAAAAAAAATCTATGCAACAATAATTTAAAAAAGAGGTCAAGACCAAAAAAATCATGATAATTACATAATATGAAGGGAAATGGCAAAGTAAGCTCACTTTTATATGTCATTGGTGGCTCAGATGGTAAAGCGTCTGCCTACAATGTGGAAGACCAGGGTTCGATCCCCGGGTTGGGAAGATCCCCTGGAGAAGGAAATGGCAACCCACTCCAGTATTCTTGTCTGGAAAATTCCATGGACTGAGGAGCCTGGTAGGCTACAGTTCATGGGTTTGCAAAGAGTCGGACACGACTGAGCAACTTCACTTCACTTCACTTCACTAAATTTTTATAAAACAAAACTAATATATGTATTTAGAAGATAAAGACAAATATCACAAGAAGTTTGATAGAAACTGATCAGAAACAAAGGAATAGTTAACAAATATTAAAATCATTCAGGCTGGTCATTTCAATATAACAAAGAAGCATTCAAATAAAAATGAAAGTGTGACAAAAAGGAACACAGCTTACTGGTTAAAGGAAAAACCTATATCAAGTGGGTACAATAATTAGAATCATACATCACATAAATATGTAGCCTTGAACTGTGTAATATATCATATGAAAAAGTAGTAGGAAAAACGTAATTTATAAGTGTAATTGGAATTCATACACCCACACATCACTCAAAACATAGTATTCTCAAAATTATGCTAGGTTATAGAGAACCCAAGGAGTGGTGGTTGCACAGGCACAGGAGGGCCTAGAGGAGCTATTCCACGTTGAAGGTCAGGAACGGTGGCGGAAAGGAGATACCCCTTGTCCAAGGTAAGGAGCAGTGGCTGTGCTTTGCTGGAGCAGCCGTGAAGAGATACCACACGCCCAAGGTAAGAGAAACCCAAGTAAGATGGTAGGTGTTGCAAGAGGGCATCAGAGGGCAGACACACTGAAACCATACTCACAGAAAATTAGTCAATCTAATCATACTAGGACCACAGCCTTGTCTAACTCAATGAAACCAAGCCATGCCCATGGGGCAACCCAAGATGGGCGGGTCATGGTGGAGAGATCTGACAGAATGTAGTCCACTGGAGAAGGGAATGGCAAGCCACTTCAGTATTCTTGCCTTGAGAACACCATGAACAATATGAAAAAGCAAAATGATAGGATACCAAAAGAGGAACTTCCCAGGTCATTAGGTGCCCAATATGCTACTGGAAATCAGTGGAGAAATAACTCCAGAAAGAATGAAGGGATGGAGCCAAAGCAAAAACAATACCCAGTAGTGGATGTGACTGGTGATACCAGCAAAATCCAAAGCTGTAAAGACCAATATTGCATAGGAACCTGGAATGTCAGGTCCATGAATCAAGGCAAATAGGAAGTGGTCAAACAAGAGATGGCAAGGGTGAACATCGACATTCTAGGAATCAGCGAACTAAAATGGACTGGAATGGGTGAATGTAACTCAGATGACCATTATATCTACTACTGTGGGCAGAAATCCCTCAGAAGAAATGGAGTAGCCATCATGGTCAACAAAAGAGTCTGAAATGCAGTACTTGGATGCAATCTCAAAAATGACAGAATGATCTCTGTTCGTCTCCAAGGCAAACCATTCAATATCACAGTAATCCAAGTCTATGCCCCAACCAGTAACGCTGAAGAAACTGAAGTTGAACGGTTTTATGAAGACCTACAAGACCTTTTAGAACTAACACCCAAAAAAGATGTCCTTTTCATTATAGGGGACTGGAATGAAAAAGTAGGAAGTCAAGAAACATCCAGAGTAACAGGCAAATTAGGCCTTGGAATGCAGAATGAAGCAGGGCAAAGACTAATAGAATTTTGCCAAGAAAATGCACTGGTCATAGCAAACACCCTCTGCAAACAACACAAGAGAAGACTACACATGGACCTCACCAGATGGTCAACACCGAAATCAGATTGATTATATTCTTTGCAGCCAAAGATTGAGAAGCTCTATACAGTCAACAAAAACAAGACCGGGAGCTGACTGTGGCTCAGATCATGAACTCCTTATTGCCAAATTCAAACTTAAATTGAAGAAAGTAGGGAAAACCACTAGACCAATTAGGTATGAGCTAAATCAGATTTCTTATGATTATACAGTGGAAGTGAGAAATAGATTTAAGGGTCTAGGTCTGATAGACAGAGTGCCTGATGAACTATGGAATGAGGTTCGTGACATTGTACAGGAGACAGGGATCAAGACCATCCCCATGGAAAAGAAATCCAAAAAAGCAAAATGGCTGTCTGAGGAGGTCTTACAAATAGCTGTGAAAAGAAGAGAGGCGAAAAGCAAAGGAGAAAAGGAAAGATATAAGCATTTGAATGCAGAGTTCCAAAGAACAGCAAGAAGAGATAAGAAAGCCTTCTTCAGTGATCAATGCAAAGAAATAGAGGAAAACAACAGAATGGGAAAGACTAGAGATCTCTTCAAGAAAATAAGAGATACCAAGGGAACATTTCATGCAAAGATGGCCTTGATAAAGGACAGAAATGGTCTGGACCTAACAGAAGCAGAAGATATTAAGAAGAGGTGGCAAGAATACATGGAAGAACTGTACAAAAAAGATCTTCACGACCCAGATAATCAGGATGATGTGATCACTCATCTAGAGCCAGACATCCTGGAATGTGAAGTCAAGTGGGCCTTACAAAGCATCACTACAAATAAAGCTAGTGGAGGTGATGGAATTCCAGTGGAGCTGTTTCAAATCCTGACAGATGATGCTATGAAAGTGCTGCACTCAATATGCCAGCAAATTTAGAAAACTCAGCAGTGGCCACAGGACTGGAAAAGGTCAGTTTTCATCCCAATCCCAAAGAAAGGCAAGGCAAAAGAATGCTCAAACTACTGCACAATTGCACTCATCTCACATGCTAGCAAAGTAATGCTCAAAATTCTCCAAGCCAGGCTTCAGCAATATGTGAACCGCGAACTCCCTGATGTTCAAGCTGGTTTTAGAAAAGGCAGAGGAACCAGAGATCAAATTCCCAACATCCGCTGGATCATGGAAAAAGCAAGAGAGTTCCAGAAAAATATCTATTTCTGGTTTATTGACTATGCCAAAGCCTTTGACTGTGTGGATCACAATAAACTGTGGAAAATTCTGAAAATAGATGGGAATACCAGACCACCTGACCTGCCTCTTGAGAAATCTGTATGCAGGTCAGGAAGCAACAGTTAGAACTGGACATGGAACAACAGACCGGTTCCAAATAGGAAAAGCAGTACATCAAGGCTGTATATTATCACCCTGCTTATTTAACTTCTATGCAGAGTACATCATGAGAAACGCTGGACTGGAAGAAACACAAGCTGGAATCAAGATTGCTGGGAGAAATACCAATAACCTCAGATATGCAGATGACACCACCCTTATGGCAGGAAGTGAAGAAGAACTAAAAAGCCTCTTGATGAAAGTGAAAGAGGAGAGTGAAAAAGTTGGCTTAAAACTCAACATTCAGAAATCGAAGATCATGGCATCTGGTCCCATCACTTCATGGGAAATAGATGGGGCAACAGTGGAAACAGTGTCAGAGTTTATTTTGGGGGCTCCAAAATCACTGCAGATGGTGACTACAGACATGGAATTAAAAGACCCTTACTCCTTGAAAGAAAAGTTATGACCAATCTAGATAGTATATTCAAAAGCAGAGACATTACTTTGCCGACTAAGGTCCGTCCAGTCAAGGCTATGGCTTTTCTTGTAGTCTTGTATGGATGTGAGAGTTGGACTGTGAAGAAGGCTGAGCACCGAAAAATTGATGCTTTTGAACTGTGGTGTTGGAGAAGACTCTTGAGAGTCCCTTGGACTGCAAGGAGATCCAACCAGTCCATTCTGAAGGAGATCAGCCCTGGGATTTCTTTGGAAGGAATGATGCTAAAGCTGAAACTTCAGTACTTTGGCCAGCTCATGCAAAGAGTTGACTCATTGGAAAAGACTCTGATGCTGGGAGGGATTGGGGGCAGGAGGAGAAGGGGACGACCGAGGATGAGATGGCTGGATGGCATCACTGACTCGATGAACGTGAGTCTGAGTGAACTCCGGGGGTTGGTGATGGACAGGGAGGCCTGGAGTGCTGCGATTCATGGGGTCGCAAAGAGTTGGACACGACTGAGACTGAACTGAACTGTTAGAGAACTTGAGTCACAAGCATAACAAGTACACTTTAACTGAAGTGTTTCCATTTTCTGTACTATTCATTAGGACTCTAGATTCCTCTCAAAAAGCATGTGGAATAATAAAATAAGGCATAGATGAAGTCTCGGTACATTTCAGCATCCAAATATTTTCTCTGACCACAATCCAATAAATTTGAAAATAGCTTCCCAGATAGCAGTAGTGATAAAGAACCCACCTGCCAATGCAGGAGACGCAAGAGACACAAGTTCACTCCCTGGGTTGGGAAGATCCCCTGCAAAAGGAAATAGCAAGCCCCTCCAATATTCTTGCCTGAAGAATTCCATGGGCAGAGGATCCTGGCCAGCTACAGTCCATATGTATGGTCTGTACATATGGTCCATACATATGGTCTGTCGATTCAGTTGTGTCAGAATTGGACACAACTGAAACAACTTTGCATGCATAGTATACATAACTAAAAATAGTTTACTCCCATTAACCAATAGTTTAAATATGAAATGATGAAAAATATCTGAAGTGTGTAGTGCTAAATAGCAGTTAAATTTAAAAATATCAAAATGTTTAATTAAACAGAATAATAATTTTAAATTTTTCAGAAAAATATAAGGAAATGAATGAGCTTAATTAACAGCCTCAGGAAATTAAATAAATTATAAACATAAACGAAATAAGGAATCAAAAAAGATATCACAAATCCACAAGGCAGAAAAAGAACAACAAAAGAATGATTATGAATGTACGATATGATAAACTTTTGAAAAGACAGATCAATAAAACACAACAAACAAGCATTTACAACAGAGAGAGGGTGCAGTTACGAAAACAAGAAAGGAGGGAGGGAAACAACCACAAATATAGAAGAAATTAAAAATCTTTGAAGAACATTTTGGAAAAGAATAAGCCATCAACCAAAAATCTATTTAACATGGATAAATATATAAGATCAAAGCCACAGTAACTGTCAAAATTAGCACATGGATGGAAAAATTAAATATTCAAATAACTATTAAATAAATTGTCTCCCAATTCTCCACATTTTAAACCTAAATGACTTACTGGTGGATTTTCCCACATGTCAAAAGACAAAATCACATTCACAAATAAGTCATTTCCAAGATTAGGGAAAGGGGAAACTTCTCAGATTTTAAATGAAATTAGTATGTAATTGACATGTCTGATAGTGAAATTCAAAGAGATCAAAAAAATGTGGACTCATTTTCCTTTTGAGCATAGATCTAAAAAGTCTTAAATAATATATTATAGTTAATTCAACCCAAGAGTATATTAAGCAAAATATAATTTCCAATTCATATAGATTTATCACAGGGATGTAAAACCAAAGATATAATTACAGGTCTTTCATTTTGTTTCACCCAATTAATAGTTTAAAAAGAAAAATAACAGAGCATAGCAGGCAGTAGGCATTTAGCAAGTTAATATATACTAACAAATTTAAGATTTATAGGTAAACAGGAATATAAAAAATTTCCCTAATCTAACAAACGGTATTTACAAAAACTCCACATAAAAATTAAGTTTAATATAGAAACTGAGGAGGTGTTTTTAAGTTAATAATAAGACAAGAATACCTACAATAAGAGAAAATAATCATTGAGATCAAAAGAGAAGAAATAAAGTTTTATATGTGCAGATGATATGATAATTTACAAGAAAGCAAAACTGAGAAGATATTAAAGCTAGCAAACTAAGTTCAGCTAAACTGCTATGTAATAAAACAATGTATAGGGGCTTCCCTGGAGGTTCAGTGGTAAAGAAACTGCCTGCAGTGCAGGAGACATGAGTTCAACCCTGGGTTAAGAAAGTCCTCTGCAGTAAGAAATGGTAACCCACTCTAGTATTCTTGCCTGAGAAACCCCATGGACAGAGGATCCTGGTGGGCTATAGTTCATAGGGTCACAAAGAGTCAGACATGACTGAAGCAACTGAGCACAAAGTGCAGAACAACATATAAAATTTAGAAGTATTTTCAACATCAATAATTTTTTAAAGGAAAACTATATATGATGTACATACCAACAGCAAAATAATTGGTTGAGGAATTAACCTAAAAACTTTAAAAAAACAAATAAGACTGTATAGAAACTCTAAGAAAAGAGAAAAAAAGAAAGAGTGGATAGAAACTCTATAAAGAAGTTTAAATCTGTTAAACAAAAACCTGAATAATTAGAAAGGTTATACCATGCTTGTATATCAGAAGGATTAGTTTTGTAAAGGTGTCAACTCTATTTCAACTTAAATCTATAAACTTAATGTTCTTCCAATGGGATACATTGTGATTAGAAACTTAAATTTCACATATATATGGAATAATTGAAAATAAAAAAGAAGTTTAATCACACTGATGCTATCAAGCAGTCTGACACAGTTTTAGGCCATAATAATTCAAACAATACAATTTTGACACAAAAATAAAAAAGAAGACAAAAAAAACAACTTAAAACATACAGATGTGTACATGTGAACTTGCTTTCTCCTTCCAGTTTTATTGAGCTACAATTGATATACAACACTGTATAAGTTTAAGGTGCACAGCACAATGATTTGATTTACATACATTATAAAATGATTATCACAATATTAGTGAACATCCACTCTTTCATATAGATACAAAAGTAAAGATCTAGAAAACAGAAATTTTCCTCGTGATGAGAATTCTTAGGATTTACTCTTTTACCAGCTTCCATACATAAGATACAGCATTGCTGATCATATTTATTTTGTTTTATATAATATCCTAGTACTTATTTATCTTATAACTGAAATTGTACTTTTGATCACCTGCATCCAATTCCTCCCCTTTCCAACCCGTCCTCTGGTAATCACTAGACTGATCTCTTTTTTTATGAGTTGGTTGGTTGGTTGACTTTTGAATTATAAATGACCTACAACTCTGTGTAGTTCATGTTACATAGCATATTGATTTTATATTTCTATATATTTAAAAATTATATATATATATATATATATATATATATATATATATATATATACACACACACACATATACCACACAGTACATCTTCTGTGTCCATTCATCTACTGGTGGGCACTTAGGTTGCTTCAATATCTTGCATTATAAATAATGTTGCAATGAACATAGGGGTGCATGTAGCTTTTCAAATTAGTGTTTTCCTTTTATTCAGATAAGCACCCAAGAGTGAAATTGCCGGGTAATGTGGTAGTTCTATTTTTCATTTTTTGAAGAATCTCCATAATGTTGTCTGTAGTTTCTGGCACCAAGGCCCAATGGTCCCAGAACTGGTGTTGGCTCACTGGTGCATGATAGCTGGAGTTGGCCTACTGGTAAGCGGGGTGCTAGAGCTCATGCCAGCTCACCAATGGGTGGTTCAACTATACATTGTCTACAGGAGACAAGTATAGATTCTGAGGTACAAGATTAAAAATATGAAAAAATATATCATGAAAACACAAACAGAAAAAAGCTGGATTACTTACATAATTTCAGAAGAAATACCCTTTAAAACAAAACAAAATGTTACTAGAGGTAAATAGGGACATTTTATACTAACAAAAAGGTCAATTCACCAAGAAGATATAATAATTATAAAAGTAAACCTTGTAAGGTGAACAACGCAAAGAAAAAGAGGGAAACAATAGAATGGGAAAGACTAGAAATCTCTTCAAGAAAATTAGAGACACAAAGGGAACATTTCATGCAAAGATGGGCACAATAAAGGACAGAAATGGTATGGAACTGACAGAAGCACTATATATTATGAAGAGGTGGCAAGAATACACAGAAGAATGGTACAAAAATGGTCGTAATGACCCAGATAACCAATATGATGTGATCACTCACCTAGAGCCAAGCATCCTGGTGTGTGAATTCAAATGGGCGTTAGGAACCACTACTACAAACCAAGCTGATCTATTTCAAATCCTAAAAGATGATGTTGTTAAAGTGCTGTACTCAATCTGCCAGCAAATTTGGAAAACTCAGCAGCGGTTACAGGACTGGAAAAAGGTCGATCTTCATTCCAGTCCCAAAGAAGGGCAGTGCCCAAGAATGTTCAAACTACCACACAATTGCACTCATTTCACTTGCTAGTAAGGTAATTCTCCAAATCCTTCAAGCTAGGCTTCAATAGTACATGACCAAGAGCTTCCGGAAGTATAAGCTGGATTTGGAAAAGGCAGAGGAACCAGAGATCAAATTGCCAACATGTGTTGGATCATAGAAAAAGCAAGGGAAATCCAAAAAACCACTAAGTACTTCACAAAGCCTGCTTCACTGACTACACAAAGCCTTTGAGTCTGTAGATCAAAACAAAATTGTGTGGAAAATTCTTCAAGAGATGGGAATACCAGACCAGTTTACCTGCCTCCTGAGAAACCTATATGCACGTCAAAAAGCAACAGTTAAAACTGGACATGGAACAAAGGATTGGTTTAAAATTGGAAAAGGAGTACATCAAGGCTGTATATTTTCACTCTGCTTATTTAACTCGTATGCAGAGTCAATTCAGTTCAATAACTCAGTCATGTCCAACTCTTTACAATTCCATGGAGCACTCCAGGCTTCCCTGTCCATCACCAAGTCCTAGAGCTTGCTCAAATTCATGCCCATCCAATTGGTGATGCCATCCAACCATCTCATCCTCTGTCGTCCCCTTCTCCTCCAGCCTTCAATCTTTTCCAGCACCAGGGTCTTTTCCAATGAGTCAGTTCTTTGCATCAGGTGAGTTTCAACTTCAGCATCAGTCCTTCCAATGAATATTCAGGACTGATTTCCTTTAGGATTGACTGGTTTGATCTCCTTGCAATCCAAGGGACTCTCAAAAGTCTTCTCCAACACCACAGTTCAAAAGAATCAATTTTTTAGCACTCAACTTTCTTTATGGTCCAACTCTCACAACCATCCATGACTACGGAAAAAACCATAGCTTTGACTAGACAAGCCTTTTTTGGCAAAGTAATGACTCTGCTTTTAAATACGCTGTCTAGGTTGGTCATAGCATATCATGTGAAATGCCAAGCTGGATGAAGCTCAAGCTGGAATCAGGATAGCTGGGAGAAGTATCAACACTCTCAGATTTGCAGATGACACCACCCTTATGGCAGAAAGAGAAACTAAACAGCCTCTTGATGAAAGTGAAAGAGGAGTGAAAAAGCTGGCTTAAAACTCAACATTCAAAATATTAAGATCATGGAGTCTGGTCCCATCACTTCCTGGCAAATAGATGGGGAAACAATTGAAACAGTGACAGACTTTATTTTGGGGGGCTCCAAAATCACCAGACAGTGACTGCCACCATGAAATCAAAAGACACTTGATCCTTGGAAAAAAAACTATGACAAACCTAGACAGCATATTAAAAAGCAGAGACACCACGTTGCAGAAACACGTCCATATAGTCAAAGCTACGGTTTTTCCAGTAGCCATGTACATATGTGAAAGTTGGACCATAAAGAAGACTTAAAGATGGTTGGATGGCATCATTGACTCAATGAACATGAGTCTGAGCAAATTCCAGGAGATAGTGAAGGACAAGGAAGCCTGGCATGCTGTAGTCCATGGGATTGCAAAGAGTTGGACATGACTGAGCAACTGAAAAACAACAAAATGCACCTAACAATAGCAAAAATTTATAAACAAGAAATAGACAATTCAACAATAATAGTTATAGACTTCAACACCACACCTTCAATTAATGAACTGAAGGACAAAAATGAAAAATGGTACTAAATAACACTATACACAAATTAACCTTAACAGATACTTTATAGAATCATCCAACAAGGAGTGGAAGATTATACGTTCTTTAAGCAGAATGGAGCATTCTCCAGGACAGACAATATGCTAGTCCATAAAACATATTTCAATAAATTAAAAAAGATAAAATTTGATGAAATTTGTTGTCCTATTGCAATGGAACAAAATTATCAATAACAAAAGGAAATTTGAGAAACTAACAAATATGCAGAAACTGAACAAAACAACTCAAACATTCAACTAGTCAAAGAAGAAATTAAGTGGAAAATGAGAAAATATTTTGAAATGAAATGATAATAAAAACACAATGTCCCAAAACTGATGTGACATAGTCAAAACAGTACTGACAGGGAAATGGAAAGTTCTAAATGTCTATATTAAAAAATAAGTAAGACCTTAAAAAGAAGAAAAGAAAAAAGAGAAAGACCTCAATCAATAATCTAACCTTCTACCTTAAGACACAGAAAAGAAAGAGAAAATTAAGTCTAAAGCAACTAAAAAAGAAAGAAAAGAATAAAAATTAGCAGAAATTAATAAAATAGAGACTAGAAAAATGACAGAAGTAATAAAACCAAAAGATCAACAAAATTGACAAATCTTTAGCTGAATTGAACAAGGAAAAAGTTCAATGAGTCAGATAACTAGAATAAAAAATGAAATAGGGACATTAATAACAGCCTTACGGAAATGAAAGAGATTCTATAGGAACGTTATATTCAGTTTTATGCCTATTAATTGGATAACTAAGATGAAATTGACCAATTCCAAATAGACCAACTACTGAAACTGATTCAAGAAGAAATAGTCAATCTGAATTAGGAGAATTACTCATTGTTATGTTAAATAGTGACTTTAAACAATTTCTGCCAGGTTAATGAACACATTTTGAGACTATTCCCAGTTAAACCATAAACCCACCAAAATATATTATCAGTTTTACTGATGATGAAACCAAATCCAATAAAGTCTAACTAACCAACCCAGGTGACACACAGAGAAAAACAAAATGTGTTTCTGGCTAAAAGCCCAATATACATTCTCTAGGCAAGGAGTTGGAAATATTTTTCTGTAAAGGGTCAGAGAGTAAATATTTTAGGCTTTGTAGGTCATATGGCCTTGTCACAACTATTCAATTCTTTTATTTAAGCATACACAAATAAATATGAAGTATTCCCTGGTGGCTCAGATGGTAAAGAATCTACCTGCAATGCAAGGGACCCAGGTTCAATCCCTGGGAGAAAGGAACGGTCACCCACTCTAGTATTCTTTTCTGGAGAATTTCATAGACAGAGCAGCCTGGTGGACTCAGGCTACGGAGTCACAAAGAGTATGACTATGTTCTAATTAGTTTCAGCTGGACACTGGAATTTGAAAATCACAAATTAGTACCAATGTGAAATATTTTTTCTTGTATTTTCTGTCATCTAAAAATATCAAGACCATTCACAGCTCCTGAACCATACAAAAATAGGCAATGGGGCAGAATGACCCGTGGCCATTGTTTACTGACCCCTGTACTGGACTATGCTGTTATTGTGGTGACTTCAAAATGTTTGCTTTCTCCTTTAGCAAACTTTGTAGATTCTAATCCCCTATACATTTATGCAGTCACATTTGTATTCATGCCCTGAACATATCTGTACTCATATTTTTGGCATTCTAAATCAACTATTCTTGCTCTCTCCCTTCCATCTATCTTTCCCTTATTCTCAGTCCCTCCCTCCTCAGGTCTTTCTTATGCCTTTGCTTCTCTGAGCACATTCCATGATCCCCAAGGGCTCCATTTCACCTCATACCAAAATGGCTTCCATCTGGGCAAGAGTGTTGTCTGCTCACATGCTATTTCAATGTCTTCATCTTGCTCATAAGCTCCTTTTTTTCACATAGTAAGGTAACTTTCCTTTCTGCACACCTAGTTCCAAATTTCAAAGAAGGGGGAAATATGTAATTATACCAGGCCTCATGTCCCATCCCGGCAAGCTTTCTGATCTCAGGAGATCATTTGTCATGTCGCCAGCCAGAAGGGAAGGTGTGCCCCCTGCTACCAAGCTTTGATAGATCTCAGCAGACAAGTACATTCCTGGGGGCTGTTTCATCTCAAGTTTATGACTGAATTAATACCCAAACTCTCCCTTTGACACTTGGGTATAAATATTACAAGGCATATGTTAAAAAAAAACTTTCCTTTAGGTCCTGATATTTCTGAAAACTGACTTGATTCTGGATTTGCTTTCATCCAGAAGCATTTTAGGGAAATCTTTTGTTTAAGACTTAAGGGCTGAATGGATGCCTCTGTCTTTGGGGCTCTTGCCCTAAACTGGGTCTCTCTCTTTATCTTTCCACTGAGCTGCAGGCTCCTTAATAATTTACTAGTTTATGCAACCACTTAATTCCCTAAGGCTTTAATTCCTTCAAAACATACATTGACTACCTTAACTATAATGTCTATAAAAGTAAATCATGCCAGGATGTGAAAAAGAGCCATGAAATCAACTTGAATCCATCTGTGTAAAGAACATGCATCACATTTAAAATGAACAAGTCCACTCCTGTATTCTAAGAACTCAGATCTTTTTAAAAAATAATTTTATTTCTATCTCATGTGCAAGCTTTAAGGAACTGCTGCTCTCCATACTTTGAGATGGATGGAGGAAATACGAGAAGAGAAAGAGGGGTGACTGAATTGGGATAGGAGACTGAACAGTCAGTGCTATTTTGTTCCCATGTGATATGGCTGGACCCCTGACATATTTTTAATAAGATACCTGAAAAACTTTATCACAATTCTAATAATCATCAGAGAATGTTTTCTAAGGTATTACATGTTTTATAATGCTTTAAATATATTGATTAAAATCTGCAGATTTAATCCATTCATCCTAGTCCTCACTGTCACACCAATCAGCCAAAGAGGTTAAATTCTAAGAAAAAGCCTAAGTTCATTTTTTTAATTTAAATAAACTTGTTAATGCACATCCCCTTCATGAAATTCTCACTGCTGAGTTTTAATGCTGAGATGCTAACTAGCTAGCAGTGGATGTTCTCTTGCATGAGTGTTTCCTGGCTGGAATAAAGCTCCCTTCTTTGAGAAGGAAACAGTCCCCAGTTGTCCTTTTGTTGAGTGCCCAGGAAGTTCTTACAGCCTGGATCACAGCACTTTAATAGATTCCAGATAACTGAGAGAGATACTTCCTTTTTTCCCTTGGAAATTAGAAAAATAAATTCATAAACAGGAATTAAGAAAAGAACTGATAGACGGGTTTCATGCAGAATAATCTTAGAGAAGTGTACAAATGAAAGTCGAGAATCCATAAATTTATTTTCTTACATCTATGTAAAGAATCCACCTACAATGCAGGAGCCCTGGGAAATGTGGTATTCGATCCCTGTGTCAGGAAGATCCCCTGCAGGTGGAAATGGCAACCCAGTCCAGAATTCTTGCCTGGAGAATCCCATGGAAAGAAGAGCGTGGCAGGCTACAGTCCAAAGGGTCACAGAGCTGGACACAACTGGCCAACTAAGCATGGCACACAACATACATACTCCCTAGAAAATATTTCTATGTCCATAAGGACATGTGTGCCCAGTTTAAAGACTGTTGATTATGAATCTCTAAAGAAGACAGGAAGAAATAATAAAAAGGTGACATTAGAGATAAGATGACAATCACCAGAGAAACCACCTGCTCAGCCCTCCAAGTGCCATCAGAAAGCAGTTTGGTGATATATGGGTCACCCTATGTAGTGTGCACAGCAGATGGAATTTACAGTGGTGTGTGAAACTTCTAAGAAGGAGCAAAGATGCCTCACTGAGAGAATGAGGCTAGAGCCAGTAGAGGAAGGGCCCTTCTGAAGGTGGAGTGAAAGAATGCTCCTGAATGATTCCTGGAGATAACCAGAATAGTAATGCATACCTAGCAAAGAACTGGTGTTACATAAGCAGTGGCTTCAATTTTCCGAGTTCCCTCTTTAAGCTGCCTGCAAAAACACCCCATATACCAGTCAGGATGGTAGTTATATTTTGTTCTGCTTTCCAGAGAAAAGCTTGGTTTGCTCTCACTCCTGGTTCTATGTCCCTGCATTGGGTGCAAGTAAAAGATGATGAGTGGGAAGGGATTTTGTAAACACAGAAAAAAGAATAAATAAACCTGTCAGGAGAAAAGAGTACAATCTATTAAAGGTTTTGATCATCCTATTTGTCACAAAGAAATAACAGATGCATTAGTGCACACAGCACTTATAATTCAGAGATCATCGTTACATCAGATGACAAATGATGTTACTATAATTTACCATTTGTCTTTTTTCACATAGTTAAAAAACCATAATTACGAGAAATCGTGACAACTTGCCAATTAAACAGACTCATTCACCCACAGATGAAGCATGCATCTTTGCATTTTGCAAATGAGGTTGGGGTGTGTGGGGAGGATAAGAATCAAAGTGTGCAGTATAGTGATTTATTAGCCTCAACAGGTGTAAGCTCAAAGGAGAACCACTTCCCCCTCTTTTATAGAGCATCTAAGCCACTTGGAAAACATTCCCAGTTATACAAAAAACAAGAAATCTTTCAGTTTTCTTCTTAAAGATTTTCAGACTTCACTAGAATCTCACTTGTAAGGTTAATTCAATCTCATCTTTCTTTCACTTTCACTGTTTCAGTGGACAAACAATCTAATAAAAGTAAAAAGAATAGATTAATCTTGTACTACATGAAGGAAAAAATTGAATTGTGTGTATAAAACTGCTAGGCACACTATTTTGGAAATAGTGAATGAGATAGAACATCTCCTTATAGGGAAATGAGGTATATAGGGAGAAAAGTTTCCAAGATGCAGCAAAGGACAGGCATTGGGAATACAAAAGGAATCATGAGAAAGGCTAGTCAGGGTCAGCTGATATCCAGCCCTGATAAGAACAAAGATAAGAGCAAGATTGAAGGAGTTTCTGGTCCAAGTGATTTGGGAACCTAAGACGATGAGGGCAGCCCTCTTAGCAAGTGGGGCTCAACTTTGTTATAAGCATTCACGGAGCCTGGAATATATTTTAGTCACTGGAAGTAGAAGCTTGCATTTACCTGTAGACAGAGGACCCCTTTATTTGGAAGAAGCCACCTTTTGCCTATACAATGTAAAATGAAGAGCCATTCCTTTTCCCATCTCTTAAGACAAAAATGGTGAAGCAATCTTGATGCAGATATTTTAGACTTGTTTAGTAAGACAAGTTACGGTGTGTGTTAATTCTGGGTCATAGGGTGGAGTTTGTTAAGTGCACAGATTGTGGAAATAGCCAGTAGAGACCACATCCCAGTTCTCTGTATCCTAGCTGCTATCACTGGTTGACTTGAATTCTCTCTGCTTACATATTCTCATCTTCAAATGAGGCTGATAACAGTGCTAATTCATCAGGCTATCTTGAGGACTCATGACTCAAGACAAGTAAATTCATAGCACAGTCTCCACACAGGGTTGATGCTTAGCGAGTGCTAGATGGTCGGGAGGGATAGTTCTCCTCTTTGGGTTTAGACAGCAAAATGATAAAGCTGGTGCCCAGTCTCTTGGAGACAAATCTGATTTGCAAAAAATCATGGCAAGATGGGAAGTTAGCAGAAATGTGGCCTTGCTGTCTGCTGGAGTGTGAGATATGCCAGTTATAAGTATGAAAGGGCTAATTAATTTTAGAATGGACGAAAACCAAAATGCACTCTTTGTTTGCAAACAAAATAGTGTTACAGCTAAAGCTTTGACAAAGAAAAGTCCAAATACACTGAATCCATCTTCATAATGTGTGAGGCTAGGATCATTATTGACAATAAAAGTATCTACTTTTTCGCACTGGTGAAACTGGACATGATCATTCACACAGAGAGCACCAGTCCATAAGGTTATAGAAGTTTCCATTTCTACTGCTATACTTTTCTTTGCAAAGTTGTTTGAATTTCCTTTTGGGGACAGATGCAATGTAGACTCACTTTGAAATTTGGGCTCCTTGGCCAAAACATGCACATTTGTTTCTTTTTAATTTGTCTAAATGTATCATCAACACAGCTAGAATCCCTAGGCAGTTGGTACTGGACTAGTCACTTACAAGCATAAACAAGTATGTGATTTAAAAATAAATGTGCTGTTTATTGTAAATACATTTATTTTATTTTATAGAAAGCTGATTATTTGAGTCAGTACATTTTAATCTGATCTGTAAAAATGAAAGCTATAGATTTCATAGTTTCCACTTTGATTTACTTTCCATAAATTTGTTATACTTTTGATAAAAGTTTTAGAAGGTATTTTGGTTTTTTTGTTCTTTCTTTTTTTTTTTTTTTTTTTACTTTACAATACTGTATTGGTTTTGCCAAACATCAACATGAATCTGCCATGGGTGTACATAAGTTCCCACTCCTGAACCCCCTCCCAGCTCCCTCCCCATACCATCCCTCTGGGTTATCCCAGTGCACCAGCCCCAAGCATCCTGTATCCTGCATTGAACCTAGACTGGCAATTCATTTTTTATATGATATTATACATGTTTCAACGCCATTCTCCCAAATCATCCTGCTCTCTCCCTCTCCCACAGAGTCTAAAAGACTGTTCTATACATCTGTGTCTCTTTTGCTGTCTCGCATACAGGGTTATCATTACCATCTTTCTAAATTCCATATATATGTGTTAGTATACTGTATTGGTGTTTTTCTTTCTGGCTTACTTCACTCTGTATAATCGGCTCCAGTTTCACCCACCTCATTAGAACTGATTCAAAGCAATCTTGAGAAAGAAGAATGGAACTGGAGGCATCAACCTGCCTGACTTCAAGCTCTACTACAAAGCCACAGTCATCAAGACAGTATGGTACTGGCACAAAGACAGAAATATAGATCAATGGAACAAAATAGAACGCCCAGAGATAAATCCACACACCTATGGACACCTTATCTTTGACAAAGGAGGCAAGAATATACAACGGATTAAAAACAGTCTCTTTAACAAGTGATGCTGGGAAAACTGGTCAACCACTTATAAAAGAATGAAACTAGATCACTTTCTAACACCACACACAAAAATAAACTCAAAATGGATTAAAGATCTAAATGTAAGACCAGAAACTATAAAACTCCTAAAGGAGAACATAAGCAAAACACTCTCCAACATAAATCACAGCAGGATCCACTATGACCCACCTTCCAGAATACTGGAAATAAAAGCAAAAGTAAACAAATGGGACCTAATTAAAGTTAAAAGCTTCTGCACAGCAAAGGAAACTATAAGCAAGGTGAAAAGACAGCCTTCAGAATGGGAGAAAATAATAGCAAATGAAGCAACTGACAAACAACTAATCTCAAAAATATACAAGCAACTCATGCAGCTCAATTCCAGAAAAATAAATGACCCAATCAAAAAATGGGCCAAAGAACCAAATAGACATTTCTCCAAAGAAGACATACGGATGGCTAACAAACACATGAAAAGATGCTCAACATCAATCATTATCAGAGAAATGCAGATCAAAACCACAGTGAGGTACCATTTCACGCCAGTCAGAATGGCTGCAATCCAAAAGTCTACAAGCAATAAATGCTGGACAGGGTGTGGAGAAAAGAGAACCCTCTTACACTGTTGGTGGGAATGCAAACTAGTACAGCCACTATGGAGAACAGTGTGGCGATTCCTTAAAAAACTGGAAATAGTACTGCCTTATGACTCAGCAATCCCACTGCTGGGCATAGACACCAAGGAAACTAGAATTGAAAGAGACACGTGTACCCCAATATTCACCGCAGCACTGTTTATAAACTGTGGATAAACAATAGCCAGGACATGGAAGCAACCTAGATGTCCATCAGCAGATGAATGGATAAGAAAGCTGTGGTACATATACACAATGGAGTATTACTCAGCCATCAAAAAAGAATACCTTTGAATCAGTTCTAATGAGGTGGATGAAACTGGAGCCGATTATACAGAGTGAAATTTGCTGTTTAGAATGTGTTCTGCATTTGAGGGCAAATATTCAAATATTCCATTTATTTTTTATTGTATTTTTTAAACTTTTTTTTTTTATTTTATGTTGGAGTATAGCCAATTAACAATGTTGTGATAGTTTCAGGTGAATAGGAAAGTGATTCAGCCATACATATACATATATTCATTCTCCTCCAAACTCCCCTCCCACCCAGGCTGCCACATAACATTAAGCAGAGTTCCCTATGCTCTACAGTAGAAAATGCTCCATTTCTAAACAAGGATATGGAGAAAGAAATGGCTACCCACTCCAGTATTCTTACCTGGAGAATTCCATGGACAGAGGAGCCTGGCAAGCTATAGTCCATGGGGTTGCAAAGAGTCAAACACAGCTGAGTGACTAACACGCACACACAAACAAGGAGAAGGTGATATATGACTTGGATGAACATATGATCCTAATCTCCATACTTCATCAAATCTTAGTGTGATAGGGGAATTGCTACCTTGACAGAACCTTAATACTGTCTCATAAGGAGGAGACTAGGAGGATATTTACAGAATTTGGGGGTTTTCACTCTAGTGTTATAAAGCAGATCTTTCCAGGCAAGGAGTCAATTTTTACTGGATTTGGTTCATGAGACAATAACTTAGGATGGGTAGCACAATGGGGTGGGGTCCTGAAGTGAGCCTGAGAAATAAACTATGTGGGATCTATGAACTAGTGAGCAAACCATTCACCCAGACAAATTGGTTTGAAGAAATTTCCTGAAGCAACAGCAACTTTATTTATTAGTTTACACACTTATTGTTCCAAGTGAGAATTTCCTGGGAGAATTAAATTGTGTGGACACAGGAGTCTGCAGTCTCCTTCCTGATGGTGAGGCTCTATGGACACAGGCTGTTCCCCTTCTCCACTGATACCAAGTCAAGTACCAGTTCCCTTGACAACCCTCTGTCTTCTTCAGTAGCATAATCCCCTGGGGAGCTTTTGTTTCCTCCTAAAACCCACCATTTTAACATACTTTTCTGGGAAAGACACAGACAGAGTTGTGAATCCCTAAACCTAGGAAAATAAATGAGTAATAATTCAATGTTTCTCAAGCTGATTTAGGTCACAGAAAACCTAAATACCTCTCTCTTCTTTCCATAACAGCATGAGGAGTGTCAAATGCAAATGTTTGTATCTGAAATAATTATATGTGGATTTTGGGACTACATTTTTACTAGCAATAAGCAATTGCATGTAAAAGAGATTTTAATGCAATTCATAAAATAATTTTTAATTAAGAAAAATTATCTTCATTGAGTTTTTCACATTGAAAGTTGAGAGGAAAAAAAAATATCTGTCCCACACTGTAGCTTTGGACCACTAGGCTTACACAAAAG
This sequence comes from Capricornis sumatraensis, assembly GCF_032405125.1. Lineage (NCBI taxonomy): Eukaryota > Metazoa > Chordata > Mammalia > Artiodactyla > Bovidae > Capricornis > Capricornis sumatraensis. The sequence goes on along the minus strand of NC_091071.1, from coordinate 118,678,589 downwards.
CAGAAGATGAAAACCACTGGGCTAGAAAGAAACACAGCTGGCAAACTTGATCTGTGTGGCTGTCTAATTAGCAGCTGTAGGGAATTGCATTTGCATTCTAACAGGAAGCTTTTTGCCATAACTTAAAGGAGATACAAGAAGTGGGGATTTCCCACATGGTAGGGGAAATCATTTTTTTTATTGAGGAGATTCTGAGATTCCCCTCATCCTGTGGTTAAATAGACATCCTCTCTGCCCTTCATTAGCCTCATCTCCATTATAATTGGCATTTGTCCCATAATTCCAATTCTGGTAGAATGATTCAGGTTATGCTTCAATAACAAACAGCCCCAAAATCTCACACAAAATCTTAACACATCAAAAATGCATTTCTCAGGAATTCCCTGATGGTCCAATGGTTAGGAATCTGCCGTTCCACTGCAGAGGGCACAGGTTCAATTCCTGTTCAAGCAGCTAGGATCCCACAAGCTGTGTGGTACAGCTTCCCCTCTAAAAAAATGTATTTCTCCCTCACACAATTGACCAGTACAGATTGACCAGTAGCTTAGGCCACTAGAGAAAGACTGAGGCAGTTCCATTTTGGTGCATCCTTGTATGGTTGTAGGAGAGAAGAGACATGGAGAGTCACATATTGAGTCTCAGCCTCCATGTGGAAGTAACAGAGTCCATTCCCATTCAAACTTCACTTGCCAGAATTAGTCTCATGGGCACACACAGCATCAAAAAGAGAAGAAAGCCCAACTCTGCCATATGCCCGGCAGGAAGGAAACAAGAATACAGCATTTACCACTAACTAGATTTAATGCTTACCATAACCTCTGGACATTAACTTAGATTTGGGAAATTCATACACTCGGGTCTCAGCTCCAGCAGGACTGGAAAGCAGCATGAAAAGTATTGAGACCCAGAGAACTCTTTGCATTATCCCTCTGATGGTATTACCAGTGGGCTGGATTTACTTAAAGAGGCCAAAGCAGGAAAGACATCAGACTACCAGTCTGTCCCTTCCTTTAATCAATGCTCAATCTCTCTCTCTCTCCCCTGTGAAATATCCTGTGACTGTTTCTGGATACATTGTTCTACTTTCTTCACCTATAGCTGAGTGCACTGCCATACCACAGAAGGTCACTCTTTAGTAATTATGTGACCCATGAATGGATGCTTGTTAAATCAATATGTCAGAGCTCAATATTTTAATTCCCTATTTAGTTAATAAATATAGCTTGTTTCTTCCCAATTAGATAGTAAGTTTCTCAGAGGGTTAAAACAGTTATTAAGGAGTTCCACAAAGTGCCTAGGCTAAAGATGGGCATACAACAGGAGAACCATAAGTTTCTGACAGTTCACTGATTGATGAAAAACAAACAAACAAAAGCAACAACAAACTAATGGATGTGAGATGAGCCCCTCTTTGTCCCTCAAAGAATAGATGCTACTGCCATCAAGAACACATAGATTTATCCTCCCACTCAGCCTTGCCACACAGAGTGAGTTGGAAAACTACTGAACAAAAATGACATTTGGCTGGGCCCACTCGAGGACAGTCATTAATATTGCTAACAGTCCATGTGTTAGACTTGGCCTAACATGGGTACCATATGCATCCTCCCAGGCAACCTGGGGGTCCTTCTGATGGCTCCTCCAGGCCAGGCAATCTGCATCGGCTTCCATTCAGGCAGCCTGGCTGCTTGGCACAAGGCAGGGCATCCATGGCAAGAATGAACACTCTCTCAGTGTGATTCCACTTCATGAAAAATGAATGTAGCTAGGGGGTTGAGTCCTGCAGTCAGATCTGGACAACAGATGGTACACTGCTGATGACAGCCAATGGAAAGATAACTTAGACCTATTTCTGCAGTAGTTGGGTTAACTAAACTCAAGGATTTATATGTAGTTGTGTGCGTACCTTGTTTCTAGCCCTGTGGTCAGGAAAATGGAAGAAGAAATAAGGCACCCTTTGACAAAACATGATATTAGAGTTGGGCAGCATGTAATTGGACCAGGAAATAAATTTCCTTCAGGAGTGAAGAGTTACGAATTTTTTAAACTTTCTGCTAAGAGATTCATAGACATCATTTAATACATACAACCACCTTCTAAATAGGTACTAATAACTATATTTTCCAGATGATTAAACTAAATCTGAGAGGTTACATGACCCAAAGTACAGTTGATAAGATCAAGATTTGAACCTTTGAATCTAAAGAATGTGTTTCTATATTCAACATTAGATGTTGAGGGTTATTGTATTCAAAAAAGGCAGGCTTAGAGTATGACTAATAATAAGAAACATTTACATAGTGCTCACGGATAATCTGACACCTTTCTAATAATAACTTATCTAACATTCATATCAACTCCATAAATTAGGTACTAATAATATATTTTCAATATACAAATAAGGTAATGAGCATGCAGAGAGTTTAAGTAATTAACCCAGGATCTCACAACTATAGGGAGTGGGGATTTGAACCCAGATGAAGGTAGTGCTTCTTTTTGCCCACTATAATGTATTAAAATATGCTGGTAATATTCACTCTTCCTCTCTCCAAAATGTGGCTAGGCCTTTGATTGTGTGGATAATTGATTACGTTCATCTGTCTTGTCTCAAAGCAGAAGTGCCCAAACTTCTGATAATCCTTTCTGGCCTTTGTTTCCAAAACCTCGAAAGCTATATATACACCCGATCCCTTAGACTTGCGGATACAAGAATGTATGTGTTGTACTAGGACATACCAGACTCCTCAGGCAAAGGTGGGGACACCAACTTTCTCCTGTGGGGGACCCAGAACCTTGCTTAGTGTGAAGAACTTAGACATAAACAGATAGATAGATAATAGATAGATAGGCATATAGCTATTTTGTAGATAGGTAGATAGGAAGAAAATAGATTGTAGATTGATAAGGAGGAAGGAAGGAAGGAAAAAGAAAAAAGATGTACATAGGTAATATACTATAGTTGCTGCTGCTGCTGCTAAGTCGCTTCAGTTGTGTCTGACTCTGTGCGACACCATAGACAGCAGCCCACCAGGCTCCCCCATCCCTGGGATTCTCCAGGCAAGAACACTGAAATGGGTTGCCATTTCCTTCTCCAATGCATGAAAGTGAAAAGTGAAGGTGAAGTCACTCAGTCATGTCTGACTAGTAGCGACCCCATGGACTGCAGCCTAGCAGGCTCCTCTGTCCATGGGATTTTCCAGGCAAGAGTATTGTAGTGGGATGCCATTGCTACACATACATAGATTGCAGACTATCTAGATAGATAGATGGATTATAGAGAGATAAGTGGTAGATAGGTCAATATAGATAGGTAGGTAGACTGTAAATAAGCTATAGATACATAGTAAATAGATTATAGATAGATAAATTGTAGATAGTTGTAGATGAAGATAGTAGATTGTAGGTGGGTAGGTGGACAGATAGATAATAGTTGGATATTTTTTAAACTTTTGCACTAGCTCAGAAGGCAGATGGAAATGGAGGAAAATCCTTTAGGTGAAAGGGTCAATTACTCTGCCCCTAATTCAGCACCTTGAAAAGATGGTAGAACTTTTGAGAACAAGAGTTCATGGCAGAAGGACTAGAATGAGGAGAAAAAGCTCCTAGCCTCATGAGGAGTCTCCTTGTGCAAGTTTGTACTCTGACAGAAGTGTGCAATGCTGTCAACTTCAAGGAATCACGAAGGTCCAGATACGGTACATTCCTGCGGACCATTATGGATAGACCAGAAAGTCTGAATCAAATATTGTGAAACGTGGCAGGCCCTAAGTGTTTTTAAAATCTTCCCAGGAAGATAAGAGTTCTTCAAAACAAAAAGACATTACATTTTTTTTAAACTACTTTGACAAATAAGGAATTGGAGTGAAATTTAATTTGATTTGGAAGAAATAAAGTAAATGAAAGATTCTTGGATATAAGTAAATTAAAACCTTTTCAAGTGAGAACATATAATCTTGAAAATCTGCAATTTAAACATTTGGTACAGTATTATCTTGAGAATCTGGAAAATGTTTAATTTCTCTTTTCTCTTAATTCACACATACACGATAAAGGGAAAAAAAAGAGAGGAGGAAAAATAGCAAACTTAAAAGATTTTTCGTGGCAGATGTAAAAATGAATATCAGCTAGTTTTCCAAGTAATGGAATCAGATGTTTAGTTTAGCAGGAATCTGTTGTGTATCTAATTTTTCCATTAAGATTTTCATAAACAGAGACCTGATAATCACTTTTGCAGAGAATACTGACAAGGTATACTTGCTTGGCTGAAGGGGAGGAAAATGAATATGTGCATTTAAAATTTTTATGATTACATTTTTACTGGAGGGAGGAGGATGACTGTAGTTTCATAACGACTTTAATGCAATCGGTTCCACTTAGAGGAGATGACATGTTGAAATGTGATGTGTAAAGATGTGCAGAATGCTTCCCCAGTAATTGGATTCGAGCAACAATAACACTGGGCATTGTCAAATCCTTTATAGCTTTTTTCAAGAGATCTTCTTCCTTCTTCTGGGAAAACATGCACATATTATAGAGCATCATGACCTTACCCAACAGTTAAAAGGGAAATTAAAAAATTATTCCACCTAAGTGCATCTGAATCAAGCACATGCTAAAGTTTATGCAACTTCTAACTGCACAGTTATTTCTCCCCACTTCCTCCTGTTATAAAAGCACAGAAATTTAGAACTGAATGCTGTATTTTAGGAGTAATTTTAGTGTAACATCCTCATTTTGGAGATGAGGAGATAAAGACCTAAGGAAAGAAACTTACTTATGCGTGTACCATAACTCAAGCAGGGGCTCTGTGACAATTTTGAGGGGTGAGATGGGGAGGGAGATGGGAGTGAGGTTTGGAAGGGAGGGGAAATGGGTGTACCTATGGCTGATTCTTCTTGACGTATGGCAGAAAACCAAAAAAATTTGTAAAGCAATTATCCTACAATTAAAAAAATTTTAGTTATATTTTTTTAAAAAAGATAGGTCCATGCTTCTTGTATAGTCATAGAAAAGTGTGTGTTGGGAGGTGGGCAGGGGAATAACAGATGTCAAGTATAGAGAAGGTATGATGGTCTAAACGTTTAGGTTCTCCTAAGCTTCATTTTTTGAAATCCTAGCCCTCCAAAAGTAAGGTCTTTGGAGATGATTAGGTCCTGAAGGTGGAGGTCTCCTGAATGAGGTTAGTGCTCTATAAAAAGAGATTCCCACAGAACTCACTAGCCCTTCCACCCAAGTAAGATAAATGAAAAGTCTGTGACCTGGAAGAGGATACTCACCTGACCATATTAGCGTCTTGATCCTCCAGAACTGTAAGCAGTACGTTTCTATTGTTTACTAGCTACCCAGTCTGTTGCATTTTGTTCTAAGAGACCAAATGGACTAAGACCGAGAGCTTCAGGAGACTAGGAACTAATATTCTTTGGGAAATATCAAAAAGAGCTTAAGGAGAATGCGAGCTGATGAAACATAATTGGTTGTTGAAAGCAGATCGTTGACGATCTATTTGGTCACAGGGGCAGAAAGCTACCTGAAACTATCTTGCACTGAAGGAAAAATTATGCCCCCATGTAACCAAGAGGACTGAATTTGGACGTGATTTCAAGTACACCTGGACCCAGGTGCCCAAATGACAACCCATGCTTTCTCTCAAGCTCTGGTTCTCACCTCTCTGGGTTTGTCTCATTCTTTCTCTCCTGTATGTAGTGTCTTCCCCTATGATAAGGAAACAGATAACCTCTAATCCCATATTCATATCCTCTTAGTTTAGCAACCTCAGTTAAAAAAGAAGTCTTTCTTCCAATGTTCAGATGTTAATCACGGGACAAAATGTTAATCTGCCCTGATTAAATCATATATGAACCTTAGATTCAAGAAACTGATTAGTATGATTGGCCATATTTAGGTCACCTTTCAATCTTATAGTGAATGTGATAGAGAGGGATATTGTGATTCATTGACTTACTAGAACATAAAAAAAAAAAAAAAAGTTAAGAGTACCTTAAAAGGAAGGGGAAATGTAAATGGAAGAAAAATGCTAAAACATAAAACCAATATCTTGAGTTTTCCTTAACCTCACCAATAAGCACATACACACACTCTTCTCAAGCATTCATTTCTGTTTTCACCAAGCAAATTATGAGGTATCTATGTACAATTAAATGGTGCTCAACACTTCCCAAAGAGTTATAGCCCTAAGGCACTTTCAGATCCAAGGTATTTTGGATTGTCCAAGACTGAAACTTCAGCTAAAGAAAGCTGCCTTGCACAAGTTTTGTCCCTTTTTCCTGGGTTTAGCTTACATCCAGTGGCTCAATGCAGAGATATAAATGCCCAACCTGCCTTTCTAACATCGCACAACTCTAAATGGACAACTCACTCCATAACTACAGATGGGATTGACTAATTTTATTGTTACTATATCACTCAGCCCCATAATCACTCGGTCCAATCCTGCCTCCTTTATTATCCCAGAAGTGTTGATTCTGAAAGCACCCCTCCCAAAAAATGCCCTGTTTTCAAATCTCCATCTCAGAGTCTGCTTACCAGGAAATCCAATATATGATACATGGTACCAAGAGTGGCCCAATGTGGAGGAATCAGGATACACTAATAAGGAATCTCTGCTTATGATCACTCACAGTAACAATCAATAACTTATCTATGGTGGGAAAAGATGCCATGTGGAGTTCATCAGTTCGGTTCAGTTCAGTCACTCAGTCGTGTCCGACTCTTTGCGACCCCATGAATCGCAGCACGCCAGGCCTCCCTGTCCATCACCAACTCCCGGAGTTCACTCAGACTCACGTCCATCGAGTCAGTGATGCCATCCAGCCATCTCATCCTCGGTCGTCCCCTTCTCCTCTTGCCCCCAATCCCTCCCAGCATCAAAGTCTTTTCCAATGAGTCAACTCTTCATATGAGGTGGCCAAAGTATGGGAATTTCAGCTTCAGCATCATTCCTTCCTGAGAAATCCCAGGGCTGATCTCTTTCAGAATGGACTGGTTGGATCTCCTTGAAGTCCAAGGGACTCTCAAGAGTCTTCTCCAACACCACAGTTCAAAAGCATCAATTCTTTGGCGTTCAGCCTTCTTCACAGTCCAACTCTCACATCAATACATGACCACAGGAAAAACCATAGCCTCGATTAGATGGACCTTAGTCAGCAAAGTAATGTCTCTGCTTTTGAATATACTATCTAGGTTGGTCATAACTTTTCTTCCAAGGAGTAAGCATCTTTTAATTTCATGGCTGCAATCACTATCTGCAGTTATTTTGGAGCCCCCAAAATAAAGTCTGACACTGTTTCCACTGTTCCCCCATCTATTTCCCATGAAGTGATGGGATCGATGCCACGATCTTAGTTTTCTGAATGTTGAGCTTTAGGCCAACTTTTTCACTCTCCACTTTCACTGTCCTCAAGAGGCTTTTTAGTTCCTCTTCACTTTCTGCCATAAGAGTGGTGTCATCTGCATATCTGAGGTTATTGGTATTTCTCCCAGCAATCTTGATTCCAGCTTGTGTTTCTTCCAGTCCAGCGTTTCTCATGATGTACTCTGCATAGAAGTTAAATAAGCAGGGTGACAATATATAGCCTTGATGTACTCCTGTTCCTATTTGAAACCAGTCTGCTGTTCCATGTCCAGTTCTAACTGTTGCTTCCTGACCTGCATGCAGATTTCTCAAGAGGCAGGTCAGGTGGTCTGGTATTCCCATCTCTTTCAGAATTTTCTACAGTTTATTGTGATCCACACAGTCAAAGGCTTTCTCATAGTCAATAAAGCAGAAATAGATGTTTTTCTGGAACTCTCTTGCTTTTTCCATGATCCAGCGGATGTTGGCAATTTGATCTCTGGTTCCTCTGCCTTTTCTAAAACCAACTTGAACATCAGGAAGTTCATGGTTCACGTATTGCTGAAGCCTGGCTTGGACAATTTTGAGCATTACTTTACTAGCATGTGAGATGAGTGCAATTTGAGCACTCATCTAGTTGAGCTCATTTAGTTTGCTCATTTTGTTTGAGCATTCTTTGGCATTGCCTTTCTTTGGGGTTGGAATGAAAACTGTGGAGTTCATGGTGTAAGCCAATAGAACAGACCCATAGACCACCTGACCTACCAAAAAGGCAAGGGAAAAAAGGAAAGATATACCCATTTGAATGCAGCCTTCCAAAGAATAGCAGGGAGAGATAAGAAAGCCTTCCTCGGTGATCAATGCAAAGAAATAGAGGAAACAATAGAATGGGAAAGACTAGAGAGCTCTTCAAGAAAATTAGAGATACCAAGGGAACATTTCATGCAAAGATGGGCACAATAAAGGACAGAAATGGTATGAACCTAACAGAAGCAGAAGATATTATGAAAAGGTGGCAAGAATACACAGAAGAACTGTACAAAAAAGATCTTCATGACCCAGATAACCACGATGGTATGGTCACTCACCTAGAGCCAGACATCCTGGAATGTGAAATCAAGTGAGCCTTAGGAAGCATCATTACCAACAAAGCTAGTGGAGGTGATGGAATTCCATTTGAACTATTTCAAGTCCTGAAAGATGATGCTGTGAAAGTGCTGCACTCAGTATGCCAGCAAATTTGGAAAACTCAGCAGTGACCACAAGACTAGAAAAAGTCAGTTTTCATTCCAACCCCAAAGAAAAGCAGTGCCAAAAAATGCTGAAACTACCACACAATTGCACTCATCTCACACACTAATAAAGTAATGCTTAAAATTCTCCAAGCCAGGCTTCAACAGTACATAAACTATGAACTTCCAGATATTCAAGCTGGACTTAGAAAAGGCAGAAGAACCAGAGATCAAATAGCCAACATCCGTCGGATCATCAAAAAAGCAAAGAAGTTCCAGGAAAACATCTACTTCTGTTTTATTGACTATGTCAAAGCTTTTGACTGTGTGGATCACAACGAACTGTGAAAAATTCTTCAGGAGATGGGAATACTAGACCACCTGACTTGCCTCCTGAGAAATCTGTATGCAGGCCAGGAAGCAACAGTTAGAACTGAACAACTGACTGGTTCCAAACTGGGAAAGGAGTACATCAAGGCTGTATATTGTCATACTGCTTATTTAACTTATATGCAGAGTACATCATGAGAAACGCTGGGCTGGATGAAGCACAAGCAGGTATCAAGATTGCTGGGAGAGATATCAATAACCTCATATATGCAGATGACACCACCCTTAAGGCAGAAAGTGAAGAAGAACTAAAGAGACTTTGATGAAATTAACAGAGGAGAATGAAATAGTTGGCTTAAAACTCAACAGAGTTCAAAACTCCATTCAGGAACCAAAAGCATGGCATCTGGTCCCATCTCTTAGTGGCAATTAAATGGGGAAACAATGGAAAAAGACACAGACTTTATTTTGGGGAGCCCTAAAATCACTGCAGATTTTGACTGCAGCTATGAAATTAAAAGATGCTTGTTCTTTGGAAGAAAGTTACAATCAACCTAGACAGCATGTTAAAAAGCAGAAACATTTCTTTGCCAACACAGATCCATCTAGTCAAAGCTATAGATTTTCCAGTAGTCATGTATGGATGTGAGAGTTGGACTATAAAGAAAGCTGAGAGCCAAAGAATTGATGCTTTTGAACTGTGGTGTTGAAGACTCTTGAGAGTCCCTTGGCCTGCAAGGAGATCCAACCAGTCCATCCTAAAGGAAATCAGTCCTGAATATTCACTGGAAGGACTGATGCTGAAGCTGAAACTCCAATATTTGGCCATATGATGCAAAGAACTGACTCATTGGAAAAGACCCTGGTGCTGGAAAGATTGAGGGTGGTTGGAGAAGGGGGGAACAACAGAGGATGAGATGGTTGGGTGGCATTATTGACCCAATGGACGTGAGTTTGAGTATCTCCAGGAGTTGGTGATAGACAGGGAGGCCTGGGGTGCTGCAGTCCATGGGGTCGCAAAGAGTCAGACACAACTGATCAACTGAACTGAGCTGTACTTATGGGACCAGATGCCATGATCTTAGCTTTCTGAATGTTGGGTTTTAAGCCTACTTTTTCACTCTTCCCTTTTACTTTCATCAAGAGGCTCTTTAGTTCTTTGCTTTCTGCCATAAGGTGGTGTCATCTGCATATCTGAGGTTATTGATATTTTTTTCCGGCAATGTTGATACCAGCCTGTGGACTATAATAATATAACTATAAAACTACATAATTATAAAACTATATATCTATAGATATATAGTTATATAGTTTTATAACTATAACACTATATGGTTGTAAAAATAACTTTAAAACTACAATTATTTGTTAATGGATACATAAGATAAAAAGATATAAATTATAACATCAGAAACATAAAATGGAAGGGAGTACTTTATAAATATAGAGCTTTAGCGTGTGTTTGAAGTTAAGTTTTATCACCTTAAAATAGGAAGTTATAAACCTAAAATATTTTAAGCAAGTCTCCTGGGAACTACAAAGCAAAATCCTATAGTAAATAAGCAAAACATATGAAGAGAAAGGAATCTAAACACACCACTTCAAATTTTAAATTTTTTTTTAAATCAACTCACTAAAGAAAAGAGCAAGAACAGAAAGAAACAAATAATTACAAAAAAAATTATCAATAGTAAGTGCCTACCTAAAAGAAATACTTTAAATATAAATGGACTACGTTCTCTAATCAAAAGACATAAAGTGGCTGAATATTTTATTTTAAATGAGACTCAACTATATGTTGGCTACAAGAAATGTACTTCAGGTTTAAGGATACATACACAGAAAGTAATGAGATAGAAGAAGAGTTTCCATCCAAAGAGAAAATAAAAAGAAACAGGAATAGCTATACTTGTCCCAGACAAAATAGATTTTAAGCCAACAACTGTTAATAGAAAAATGAAAGGCATTATATAATAAATAATAATATAATAATAAAAGTCAATTAAACAAGAGAATATAACATTTATAAATATTTGTGCACCCAATATGCATGTATATGCATGCTAAGTTGCTTCAATTTTATCTGACTCTGCAAACCTATGGACTGTAGCCCACCAGGCTCCTCTGTCCATGGGATTCTCCAAGCAAGAATATTGGAGTAAGGTGCCAGGCCCTCCTCCAGGGGATCCTCCCAACCCAGGGATCGGATCCCCATCTCTTATGTCTCTTACATTGGCAGGTGGGTTCTCGACTGCTAGAGCCACCTGGGAAGTCATGAACCCAATATGCGCTATGCTGTGCTTAGTCACTCAGTCAGGTCTGACTCTTTGTGACCCCATGGACATTTGTCTGTAGCCTGCCATGCATCTCTGTCTATAGGGATTCTCTAGGCAGGAATACTGGAGTGAGTTGCCATGCCCTCCTCCAGGGTGTCTTCCCAACCCAGGGACTGAACCCAGGTGTCCTGCATTGCAGGAAGATTCTTTACTGTCTGAGCCACCAGGGAAGCCCTGCATCCAACATAGGAGCGCCTAAATATGTAATGCAAAAATTAACAGATCTGAAAGGAGAGACATAAAGCAAAATAAAAATATTATGGGACTTTACTACCCCACTTGTAACATGGTAGGTCATGTAGACAAAAAAATCAATGAGGAAACATTGGAGTTAAATGGAACATCAGACCAGATGGATTTAACAAATGTTTACAGAATATTCCATCCAACAAGCAGATAATATATAGCTTTCTCAAATGCACATGGGAAATTCCTCAATAGATCATGTTTTAGACCACAAAATAAGCCTTAAAAACTTAAGCTTTTCCATTAGAAGTCTACTAGAGCTCATTAATTAATTCAGTAAAATTGCAGGATACAAAATAAGTATACAAAAGTACATTATATTTCTATATACTAACAACAAACTGTCAGAAAGAGAAACTAAGGAAACAATTCCATTTATTATAACCTTAAAAGGGATAAAATACCTAGGAATAAGCCTACCTGAGGAAGGAAAAGACCTATTCTCAGAAAACTATAAGACATTGCTGAAAGAAATTGAAGACAACACAGACAGATGAAAAGATACACCATGTACTTGGATTGAAAGAACTGAAAATTTATAAATGATCATATTACCAAAGGTGATCTACAGATTCAATGGAACCTCAATCAAAATACAAATAACATTTTTCACAGAACTAGAATAAATAATTTTAAAACCTGTTTGGAAGAAAAAAGAACCTAAACGGCCAAAATAATCTTGAGAGAGAACAGATCTGGAGGTGTCATACTCCCTGAGTTCAGACTATACCACAAAGCTACAGTTAACAAAACAGTATGGTATTGGTGCACACACACAAACACACACATGCACACACACACAAATAGTTATTAATAGATCAGTGAAACAGAGTGGAGAGTCCAGAAATAGGCCCACACACATATGGTCAATTAATCAGTGACAAAAGAGGCAGAACTATACAGGACTGAAAAGACAGTCTTTTCAAAAAGTGGTGCTGGGAGAACTGAACAGCTAAAAAGAATGAAATTAGAACATTTTCTAACAACATAAAAAATAAATAAAATACAATCAAGAGATAAATGTAAGATCAGATACCATAAAACTCTTAGGGGAAATCGTAGGCAGAACACTGTTTGACATAAATCACAGCAATATCTTTTTGGATCTGTCTCTTAAAACAAAAGGGAAAAAGGCAACAATAAACAAATGAGAACTAATTAAACTTAAAACCTATTGCACACCAAAGGAAACCATCAGTTCAGTTCAGTCGCTCAGTCATGTCCGACTCTTTGCAAGCCCGTGAATCACAGCACGCCAGGCCTCCCTGTCCATCACCAACTCCTGGAGTCCACTCAGACTCATGTCCATCGAGTCAGTGATGCCATCCAGCCATCTCATCCTCTATCATCCCCTTCTCCTCCTGCCCCCAATCCATAGACAAAAGGAAAAGACAGCTAACAGTGGGAGAAAATATTTGCAAATGATATGACCAATAAGGGTTAATATTCAATATTTAAAAGAACTCAAAAAAACAAATGACCTGATTAGAAAATGGGCAGAGGAATTGAATAGAAATTTTTCCAAAGAGGATGTGCAGATGGCTAATAGGCATATGAAAAATAGAAATTAGTTACAAGGACAAAGCTAAAAAATTCACAAATATTTGATGATTAAACAGCATGATCCTGGATCATGAATGAATCAAGAAGAAATCAAAAGGGAAATCAAAAACTATTGACAAATGAAAATGAAAATATACCATACTGAAACTTATGGAATGCATCAAAAGTAGTTCTAGGAGGGTTGTACATAATGACAGTCACAAAGACTAAAAAAAAAAAAAACAAAAAAACTAACTTTGTACCTCAAGGAATTAGAAAAAGAAAACAAACTGAGCCCAAAATTATTAGAAGAAAGGAAATAACAATAATCAGAAAGGAAATTTTAAAAATAGAGACTAAACAAATATAAAATGAAAGTAATAATCACTCAATCATGTTTAACTCTTTGCAGCCCCATGAACTGTAGCCCACTAGGCTTCTCCAACCATGGAATCCTCCAGGTAAGAACAGTAGAGTGCATAGTTATTCCCTTCTCCAGGGGACCTTCCCTATTCAGGTATCAAACTGGAGTTTCCTACATTGCAAGCAGTTTCTTTACCATCTGAGCCCAAAATAGAGATAAATATTAGCTAGAATTACCAAAGAGAGAGAACTTAAATAAAATTAGAAATTAAATAGGAGATATTACAACTGATAATAAAGGAATAAAGAGGATCATAAGACTACTATGGGCAACTAAATGCCCAAAAAAATAGGCAACTTACAAAAAAGGGATAAATTCATTGAAATATGCAACCCACCAAGACTGAATCAAGAAGAAATAGAAAATATGAATAGACCAATTATTAGGAAGAAGATTGAATCAGTAATCAAAAATCCCCTACCAAAGATAAGTCAAGGATCAGACAGCTTCACAATTGAATTCTACTAACCATTTAAAGAATTGATACCAATCCTTCTCAAAGTTCTCAAAAAATTAAAGAGGAAGAAGCAATTCCAAACTCCCTTTACAAAGCCAGCAGGAACAAAGCCAGACAAGGACACTACAAGAAAAGAAAATTACAAGTCAATACCATGATGAACATAAATGAAAAAAATACTCAACAAAATATTAGCAAACTAAATTCAATTATACAGCCAAAGGACTGTATGCCATAATCAAGCGATATTTATTCCAGGGATGTCAAGATGGGTTTGACATGTAAATCAATCTATGTGATACACCAAATTAACAAAATGAAGGACAAAGATCATATGATCATTTCAACAGATGCAATAAAGAAAAGCTTTTGACAAATTCAGCACCCACTTGTGGTAAATATTTTCAACAAACTGCATATAGAGCAAAACTGCTGCTGCTGCTGCTAAGTCGCTTCAGTCATGTCCAACTCTGTGCGACCCCATAGACAGCAGCCCACCAGGCTCCCCCATCCCTGGGATTCTCCAGGCAAGAACACTGGAGTGGGTTGCCATTTCTTTCTCCAATGCACAAAAGTGAAAAGTGAAAGTGAAGTCACTCAGTCGTGCTGGACTCTACTTCAATATAATAAAGCATATATGACAAGCCCACAGCTGACATCAATTTTAAAAGTGAAAAGCTGAAATTATTTCCTCTAAGATCAGGAATAAAACAAGGGTACAAACTCACTGTTCAACATAGTGCTGGAAGTCCTAGCCAAAGCAATTTAGGCAAGAGAAAGAAATCCAAAAATATCCAAAATTTAAAAGAAGAAAAGCTAGCTCTGTTTCTAGGTGACATAATATTACATATAGACAACCTGAAAGACTTCACCAAAAACTATTCGAACTAATACATGAATTTGGTAGAGTCGCAAGATACAAAATCAGTATACCAAAATCAGTTTAGTTTCTGTACACTAAAAATGAACTAGCAGAGAGAGAAAACAATCCCACTTACAACTGCATCAAAAACTAGTACGTAGATATAAATTTGACAAAAGAGGTAAAGATCTATACACTGAAAACTGAGATATTGATGAAAGAAATTGAAGATGATACATATGAATGGAAAGATATTCCATGTCCATGGATTGACAGAATTAACATTTTAATGTCCTTAAGACCCAAAGCAATCTACAGATTTAGTTCCATTTCCAATAGTATCCAACAGTAACAAAACTCCAACAGCATTTTTCAAAGAACTGGAATGAACTATTCTGAAATTGTATGAAACCACAAAAGACCCTAAATAGTCAAAGCAATCTCGAGAAAGAAGAATAAATCTGGAGTCATAGTACTTCTTAATTTCAAATTACTTTGCAAGCTATAGTACTCAAAATAGGATGAAATTGACATAAAAACAGACACGGAAGTCCATGCCACACAATAGTGAGCCAAGAATTAAGCCTATGCATATATAGTTAATTAACATGGGACAAAGCAGTCAGGATGATACAGTGGAGAAAGGATAGTCAATAAATGGTGTTGGAAAACTGGACATCTCATGCAAAAGAGTGAATTCAGATCATTATTTTACACCATCATAAGTGTCAAGTCAAAATGGATTAAAGACTTGAATGTAAGACTTGAAGTCATACAACTCCTGAAAGAAAACAGAGAGGGTAAGCCCCTTCACATCAATATTGGCAATAATTATTTTGGAACTGACAACAAAAGCAAAAGCAACAAAAATAAAAATAAATTAGTGGGGCTGCATCAAATTTTAAATTTCTGCACAGCAGAGGAAGCCATCAACAAAATAAAAAGGTAACCCACTAAATTGGAAAAAAATATTTGCAAAAAATATATCTGATGAGGGGTTAATATCCAAACTATTTTTTAAAAACTCATACAACTCAATATCAAACAATCTAATTAAAAACAGGCAGAGGAACTGAATAGATATACTTTTTTTTTCCAAAGAAGATCTTCAAATTGCCTCAGTTCAGTTCAGTTCAGTTGCTCGGTCATGTCCAATGCTTTGCGACTCCATGAATCACAGCACACCAGGCCTCCCCATCCCTCACCACCTTCCAGAGTTTACCTAAACGCATGTGCATCAAGTCAGTGATGCCATCCAGCCATCTCATCCTCTGTCATCCCCTTCTCCTCCTGCTCCCAATCCCTCCCAGCATCAGGGTCTTTTCCAATGAGTCAACTCTTCGCATGAGATGGCCAAAGTATTAGAGTTTCAGCTTCAGCATCAGTCCTTCCAATGAACACCCAGGACTGATCTCCTTTAGGATGGACTGGTTGGATCTCCTTACAGTCCAAGGGACTCTCAAGAGTCTTCTCCAACACCACAGTTCAAAAGCATCAATTTTTTGACGCTCAGCTTTCTTCACAGTCCAACTCTCACATCCATACATTACCACTGGCAAAACCATAGCCTTGACTAGACAGACCTTTGTTGGCTAAGTAATGTCTCTGCTTTTTAATATGCTGTCTAGGTTGGTCATAACTTTCCTTCCAAAGAGTAAGCATCTTTTAATTTCATGGCTGCAATCACCATCTGCAGTGATTTTGGAGCCCAGAAAAATAAAGTCTGACACTGTTTCCACCGTTTCCCCATTTATTTCCCATGAAGTGATGGGACCAGATGCCATGATCTTAGTTTTCTGAATGTTGAGCTTTAAGCTGACTTTTTCACTCTCTTCTTTCACTTTCATCAAGAGGCTTTTTAGCTCCTCTTCACTTTCTGCCATAAGGGTGGTGTCATCTGCATATCTGAGGTTATTGATATTTCTCCCAGCTTGTGCTTCTTCCAGCCCAGTGTTTCTCATGATATACTCTTCATATAAGTTAAACAATCAGGGTGACAAATTGCCTACAAGTACGTAAAAAGGTATTCAGCATCACTAATCATTAGGGAAGTCAAACCATAGTAAGCTATCAACTCACACATTTTAGAATGTATATCATAAAAAGGACAAGAGATAACAAATGTTAGCAAGCATGTGGGAAAAAAGGGAACCCTGGTGCACTATTGATGGGGATGTAAAATGGTACAATCACTATGGGAAACAGTATGGAGTTTCCTTTAAAAAATAAAAAAGAATTATCATTTTATTTTTATCCAGCAATCCCACTTCTGGATAGATATACCCAAAGAAAATGAAAACAGAATCTCAAAAAGTTAGTTGCACTTCATGTGCTTTGAAGCATTATCCACAATTCACAGTAGCCAAGACATGGACATAACTGAAATGTTCATTGATGGTTGAACAGATAAAGAAGATGTGGTGTATTTATATATGCACACAGTCAATGGAATATTATTCAGCCATGAGAATGAAGGAAAACCTGCCATTTGTGACAACAAAGATGGAATTTGAAGGCATTTTGCTAAGAGAAATGTCAGACAGAAAAAGTCAAACACTTCATGCTATCTCATAAAAAGTCAAAATTGTGGAAAGAGAGAATAGAATAGTGGTTTCCAGGGGCAGAGGTGTGAGGAAAAATAGGAAAAGTATGACTAAAGGGTACAAACTTTCAGCTATAAGGTGAATAAGGTAAAAAGTCTAATGTAAAATATGGTGAGCATAGTTGATAACATAACATTGTATAAATGAAATTTCCTAAGAGAGAAGAACTGAAATGTTCTTCTAAGAGAAAATATGAAGTGATGGATGTATTAATTAGATTAGGGAATCCTTTCACAATGTGTTCGTTGAGCGAACCACCATAAAGTATAATTTAAATATCCTACAATTTTATTTGTCAGTTTTTGTCAGCAAAATTGAAATTACAAATAATTAAAATGTTGTTTGCATACAACTAAGATTTGTGATAATTTGTTACCCAGAAATAGTAGAACAGACTTTGGTACAGAAAGGGGTTGCTGTTATAACTTAAGCCTAAACCATGTAGTGTGGTTTTAGGATTTGGTGTTAAGAGCTGAACTGGTCTTGAGGAGACTGGGTGGAAACACACAACTCAAGATATTGTTGGTGAAGCCTAATGGGAATGTGATATTGAAAGCTGATGGTATCTTAACCCAGCGTTACCAAGTTGAAGCTGAAACTCCAATACTTTGGCCACCTGATGTGAAGAACTGACTCATTGGAAAAGACCCTGGTGCTGGAAAAGTTTGAAGGCAGGAGGAGACGGGGAGGACAGAGGATGAGATTGCTGGATGGCATCACCGACTTGATGGACATGAGTTTGAGCAAACTTTGGGAGTTGATAATGGACAAGGAAGCCTGGTGTGCTGCAGTCCATGGGGTTGCAAAAAGTCGGACATGACTGAGTGACTGAACTGAACTGAGCAAAGTTGAAGAGGCTCCTGGATTCTGGTTGACAGTATTTGCTGAGCTCCCAGACAGCAGCCAGCATCAACTCTTAAAACACGTGTGAGAGGCATTGTGGAATGCTCATGAATGCTGCCTGATGTAGTTGACAACATAGGACAGCTTTTGAACTTTTTTAGTAACCAGCTTTTCTTCTATTTAGATGTATTATTTGGAGTTTTCATGCCAGAGAGCCAACACCTGAAAAAAATAATTTCCTATTGTGTGTATATTTCATTTTTCTTGTCCTAGTGACTAGAATAACTAAAGCACTATTAAGTAAGAGTGTTTATAGCAACTGTTCTTGTCTTGTCCCTACCCAAATAGTAACACAAAAATCTTTATGAATAGTAATAATAGGTATCATTATTATTATTGTGTGCTATATGTATAATAATGGTATATCATATTGTTTAAGAGCAAAGATTAAGAGTCCAGCTGTCTACTTTTTACTACCTGTAACTGTTTGACCTTAGGCAAGATGGCTTGCCAGTCTTCAGTTTGCTCACCTATGAAATGGGTAACAATATCTGCTGAGCTCATTAAGTTGTTATAGGGGATTAAATGGATGAGTTAAGTTAGATTTACTTAGTGTAATACCCAAACCTTGGTAAATGCTACATAGGTAGGTGTCTGTTACTCTTATCTTTTATCAAGTGAATATTATGTCCAGACTCTGTGCTAAGAGCTTTAATATGTTGTCACACATAATGCTTACAACTTCTCTATGAAGTGTGCACTATTCTCCTAAAATTCCAGAGGGAGAATCTTCAGCTCCACAGGATTAAGCAACATCCCTAGGTGCTCAAGTGTAAATGGCAGAGCAAGATTCTGAACTCCAGGATACCTGACTCTCTAGCTCATGTTTTCCTCCTGTGATGTGAGTGGTACACTTCCTGTCCATGTCAAGAACTTTGAAAAATAAAGAGCAATATCAAACACAGCTGCCAAGGGTCTTAAAATCCCAGGAGTCGATCAGGGCTGCCAGCAAATGCCCAGTTTGCTGGATCACTGGAGAGGAGGCGAGACGAGCAGCAGCAAGGCACCTGACTCAGTTCAAAGTGCTGAATTTTGAACATTAAGGGAAGAAGCGGCTTTGGATTTCCCTGAAGAGGAAGTGAGCTGACAGGTGCAGAGATTTCATCAGACAAAGGGCTCAGGTTATCTCCCTGCAGGGATCTGATACTTGACCTTGGTTTGCTTTTATCCCAAAGTCGTAATGAGAGGCTGCAGTGGGGACAGCCAAAGAAGTGTCTGGCATGGAAAGTTAGTTCCACTGAATAAACTGCAGAGATTAAGGAGTGACCATGTTTGGAGATCTCTCAAGTAACTTTTCCATTTAATGCCACTTCATTTCAAACAGGCTCTCTCTTCAACGCTGACCTTCTTTATGACATTCAGTCCCACATTTTCAACTGTTTCTTTGATGGCCCCATAAGTAAGAACAATAATATCTTTTGAAACTGAAATCCAAGTAAAATGGAGTTATTATCCAAGTTTACCTTCCTATCTAGACCTAATTATCATTGATATTGTCATTCACCTGGTACATGCTTAATACTTTTAAATCGTTCATGATCCTCTCCTTCAAGATAATCACTGGGTTCTACCAAATTTTCCTCACTTCATCTTACTTTTTTTAAAAATGACAATCATCTCTCTAGTTCATATCCACATAAGTGCATGCCCAAAATTATTACCATTTTTTAAATTTTTGTTATTATTTCTTAATGGCAATTTTTTAACTTTATTTTTTTTATTTTTTTAATACCAAAAACATTTTGTATTGGGGAGTAACAAATTAACAATGTTGTGATAGTTTCAGGTGAACAGCCATACAGTTGCATGTATCCATTCTCTCCTAAACCCCTCTTCCATCCAATGGCACATGACACTGAGCAGAGTTCCAAGTGCTATGTAATAGTTTTTTGCTGGTTATCCACTTTAAATATAGCAGTGTGTATATGACCTTACCAAAGTCCTTAACTATCCCTTCCCCCGGGCAGTCAGGAGTTCATTTTCTAAGTCTGTGAGTCTCTTTCTGCTTTGTAAGTAAATTCATTTCTATCATTTCTTTTTATATTCCACATATAAAGGATGTCATATGATATTTATGTTTCTCTGTCTGATTTACTTCACTCAGTATGGCACTCTCTAGATCCATCCATGTTGCTGCAAATTGCCTTATTTCATTCTTTTTAATGACTGAGTAATATTCCATTTTATACATATACATATACTACATCTTCCTTATCCATTTCTAAACAAGAGGAGAATGAAAAAGTTGGCTTAAAGCTCAACATTCAGAAAACGAAGATCATGGCATCCGGTCCCATCACTTCATGGGAAATAGATGGGGAAACAGTGGAAACAGTGTCAGACTTTACTTTGGGGGGCTCCAAAATCACTGCAGATGGTGACTGCAGCCATGAAATTAAAAGACGCTTACTCCTTGGAAGGAAAGTTATGACCAACCTAGATAGCATATTCAAAAGCAGAGACATTACTTTGCCGACTAAGGTCTGTCTAGTCAAGGCTATGGTTTTTCCAGTGGTCATGTATGGATGTGAGAGTTGGACTGTGAAGAAGGCTGAGCTCCGAAGAATTGATGCTTTTGAACTGTGGTGTTGGAGAAGGCTCTTGAGAGTCCCTTGGACTGCAAGGCGATCCAACCAGTCCATTCTGAACGAGATCAGCCCTGGGATTTCTTTGGAAGGAATGATGCTAAAGCTGAAACTCCAGTACTTTGGCCACCTCATGCGAAGAGTTGACTCATTGGAAAAGACTCTGATGCTGGGAGGTATTGGGGGCAGGAGGAGAAGGAGATGACAGAGGATGAGATGGCTGGATGGTATCACTGATTTGATGGCCGTGAGTCTGAGTGAACTCCGGGAGTTGGTGATGGACAGGGAGGCCTGGCATGCTGCCATTCATGGGGTTGCAAAGAGTTGGATACGACTGAGCGACTGAACTGAACTGAATTGAAACAACTTGGAATGGATTTGAGGAAAATTGTGCCTTAAGAAGATTTTCTTTAAGTGACTAAAACAAAGTTTAAAAAGCAAATAACAATAAAAGAATGAGTACCTGGATAAAACACTCATTTTGCAATAATGCAGCTTTTAAGTACATATTATTGACTGGCCATAGTCCATGCAGAGTTACAAGTCCACAGTTCAACAACAACACATTGACAGTTCCTAAAGAAAACTATTTTAGGCCTTGCAGATGCTGCCACCCCAGAGTCTCTTGAGCTGTCCAGCCATGGTCAACTTCATCTTCTTCTTTGACATCGGTGTCGACAGTGAGCCCTTGGGCCATGTCTCTTTTGAGCTGTTTACAAAGTTCCAAAGACAGCAGAAAACTTTCATGCTCAGGGCACTGGGGAGAAAGGATTTGGTTATAAAGATTCCTGCTTTCACAGAATAATTCCGGGATTTATATGCCAGGGTGGTGACTTCACATGCCATAATGGTACTGGTGGCAAGTCCATCTATGGCAAGAAATTTTATGGTGAGAATTTCATCCTGAAAGCGTACAGGTCCTGGCACCTTGTCCATGGTAAATGCTGGCCCCAACACAAATGGTTCCCAGTTTTTCATCTGCACTGCCAAGACTGAGTGGTTGGATGGCAAGTGTGTGGTCTTTGGCAAGGTGAAAGAGGGCATGAATATTGTAGAAGCCATGGAGTGCTTTGGATCTAGGAATGGCAAGACCAGCAAGATCACCATTGCTGACTGTGGAAAAATCTAATAAATTTGACCTGTATTTTACCTAGCCACCAGATCATTCCTTCTGTAGTCCAGAAGAGCACCCCTTACCCTTATCTGCTTGAAATATCCTATAATCTTTGTGCTTTTGCTACAGTTCTTCAGGTTCCATATTTTCCTTATCCCCCTCCAAGTTTAGCTGGATTGCAAAGTTAAATTTATGATTATGAAATAAAAACAAAACAACAACAACCACCACAAAAAAGAAAACTACTTTTTTTTAAAAAAAGGCATAACCCAGATGTTCCCTCATTTGACTTACTCCAAATTCAGATATGCAGAAGGGCTAAAGTATATCCAGAGTATTTTTTAATGAAACTCCCTCCTTTCACTCCAAATCACTCCTACCTAGAATGCAAAAATAAGTCATTTGATATACTCTTTAGTATTTCATGTTTTAGTGTATTTTTTTTTGTAAAAGAAAAGGGGGGGGGGTGAAATAGTAGCATCATCAGATATATCATGTGGCTGCTATGACCCCATCATATACTGTGATCAGAAAGACCTTCACCTCAGTCGATTCATGAGAAAAAACATCAGACATACCCAAGCTAGGAGAAACGCCACAGGATACTTGGCTAGCACACAGTAATATTGCCAAAGTCACAAAAAGCAAGTAATAACTCAGAAACTGCTACAAACAGAAGAAACTCAGGAGATATACACTTAAACACATCATGGTACCTGATCTTCATCCTGGAATAGCAAGAGGACATTGATGGAAAAACTGATGAAATCCAAATAAAGTCTAAAATTTATGGAGCAGTGAGGAACCAATGTTGATTACTTAGTTTTTGACAAGTGTAACATATAATCAAAGATGACAGGGAAAGCTAGCAGTCAGACATAAACAATAGCATTTATTCTACATTCATGTGGGTGTCTCTGCCATATCTAGATATTTTATCTGCCAATGTCTAAAATTAAAAATTATTGAGCTATAAATTAGCATAAGATATCTTTTCCTAAACCAGCTAACCCTGAAGATGAAATTACATCCACAGATTCTAAGGTAAAATGAGTTCTCAGTACAGACATTATCTAATTAACAGCCAACACTGACATCTACTTAACACTCCTGTGTGTTATCTCCGTCATTAAAGGCCACCCCTCATTTACACAAATGTTCACATTCAGTTCCGATAATATTTATCTTGTCAAGCTATGAAAAATTGCTGGAATGTTATTTTGCATATCTTTGGGCATTTGAGCCTAAGAGAAAATATTCAAGCCCCTAGAACAGTCCATTTGCCAGACACCACTTTACCAGAGGGAAAGTAAAGTTAGCCAAATTCTGTTTCTCTCAACATTTTTTAAGCAAATAATTTCTTCTGAATCTTCCAATACTCCAATGTGCCACTTTTCAAGCTGCTAAAAAGCTAAAACACCTAAACAAGAGAAATTTAGTTATTGGGAGAAAAAAAAAATGTTGCTTTCAAGATCAGAAGCCAGTAAACTACTTTCACATCAGAAGTTCAATTTAATCTGAAAGGAAAACAAATCCATCAATGTCCATTCAATGAGCTCACAGACCTAAGGGACACTCTGTTTCCTCCTAGTTCGATCTGTGTGTTAGATGTTATTTGAGTTTTTCTGTCCCTGAAACACTTACTTTAAGATGTACCATGTAGCTGGATTTTGTGTTCTTTTTTTTAGTCTGCATATGACTACTTTTTTTTCAAATGCTCCTTAGAATTTTAACTGCAGGAAACATGTATTTAAAATGGGACATGGTTGCTTGTTTAATTCAGTAGCATTTAGTAACATTGGGGAATCAGGCCATCTCAAGTGGGCTCTAACAAGATTATCTGCTTCTGATTCAGTGGCCCTTCCCTTTCACCATGGGCCACTGGCACCTTGGCTATGAGGGTATCCCTGATCAATGCCCAGCCATCTTTAGGGGGAAATAGTCTGGGGAACACATTTCAGTGAAAAGTAATTTTAGGGATGCTTCACAAAAAGACAAACCTTAACAGCTAAACTTGAATGTAACTATTTCCATTAAAGATATAAGACTACTTACGAACATAGCTTGGAAACTTCCATTTGATGAAGGAATCCAGGAAAATCCTCAGAGGAGCACTAAATGCTTAACTGTCCCTTATTCCAAAGAAGGAAGCAACTTCCACATGTCAAACGTCAGCTCTTCCTAGGAACCACACATTAATGGCACTTTTAGCTCCATTTTACAGACGAATAAACAGGTTCACAGAGTTTTACTAACTTCACCAAGGTCGCACAGATAGTAGAAAAAGAAGCCAGGATTTGAACTCAGGCATGCCATCACTCCATATGCCTGCAAATTTGGAAAACTCAGCAGTGGCCACAGGACTGAAAAGGTCACTTTTCATTGCAATCCCAAAGAAAGGCAATGCCAAAGAATGTTCGAACTACTACACAATTGCACTCATCTCACACGTTAGCAAAGTAATGCCCAAAATTCTCCAAGCCAGGCTTCAATGGTATGTGAACCAAGAACTTTCAGATAATTAAGCTGGATTTAGAAAAGTCAGAGGAACCAGGGATCAAATTGTCAACATCCACTGGATCATCAAAAAAGCAAGAGAATTCTAGAAAAACATCTACATATGCTTTATTGACTATGCCAAAGCCTTTGTGTGGATCACAACAAACTGAAAGATTCTTCAAGAGATGGGAATACCAGACCACCTTACCTGCTTCTTGAGAAGTTTGTATGCAGGTCAAGAAGCAACATTTAGAATTGGACATGGAACAACAGACTGGTTCTAAATTAGGAAAGGAATACGTCAAGGCTGTATATTGTCACCTTGCTTATTTAACTTATATGCAGAGTACATCATGAGAAACGTTGGGCTGGATGAAGCACAAGCTGGAATCAAGACTGCCAGGAGAAATATCAATAACCTCAGATAAACAGATGATACCACCCTTATAGCAGAAAGCAAAGTGGAACTAGAGCATCTTGATGAATATGAAAGAAGAGAGTGAAAAAGCTTGCTTAAAACTCGACATTCAGAAATATCGAGTCATCTGGTCAACAGATGGCAACTGGTCCCATCACTTCATGGCAAATAGATGGGGAAACAATGGAAACAGTGACAGACTTTATCTATCTGGGCTCCAAAATCATTGCAGATGGTGACTGAAGCCATGGAATTAAAAGATGCTTGCTCCTTGGAAGAAAAGCTATGACCAACCTAGAAAGCATATTTAAAAGCAGAGACATAACTTTGCCAACAAAGGTCTATCTAGTTAAAGCTATGGTTTTTCCAGTAGTCATGGATGGTTGTGAGAGTTGGATCACAAAGAAAGCTGAGCGCCAAAGAACTGATGCTTTTGAACTGTGGTGCTGGATAAGAGTCTTGAGAATCTCTTGGACTCAAGGAAATCAAACCAATCAATCCTAAAGGAAATCAGTCCTGAATATTCATTGGAAGGACTGATGCTGAAGCTGAAGCTCCAATACTTTGGCCACCTCATGCAAGGAACTGACTAATTGGAAAAGACCCTGATGCTGGGAAAGATTGAAGGTGGGAGGAGATGGGGATGATGGAGGATGAGATGGTTGGATGGCATCACCAACTCAATGGACATGAGTTTGAGTAAACTCTGGGAGCTGGCGATGGACAGGGAAGCCTGGTGTGCTGCATTCCATGGGGTCACAAAGTGTCGGACATGACTGAGTGACTGAACTGAACTGGTGCCATGCTCCAGGCTTCCCTGGTGGCTAAGCTAGTAAAGAATTCACCCGCAATGCAGGAGACCCAGATTCTGTCCCTGGGTTGGGAAGATCCCCTTGAAGAAGGGAGTGACTACCCACTCCAATGTTCTCACCTGGAGAATTCCACGGACAGAGGAGCCTGACAGGCTACTGTCCATGGGGTCACAGAGTCAGACACAACTGAGTTACTAGCATACACTAATGTGCACACACATGCCACATTCCAAGGCCCTAGGTGTAATTTCCTGGACATACTGAATGAACATCACTAACAGTGTCAGTCCCAATATTTATACCAGCAGCAGCACTTATACCAATATTAAGAAAAGTGAAGAAGTGTGAGCCTGATTTCTAAGTACAAGCCATCCGAGGGTATGAATGTTTTGTTTTTGTTGCTTCCTTGTTGCTTTTGTGATTATGTTCCTCTATGAAGAACATAGATGTGCCATAGAGTGGGGGCTCTGCAGTCAGGCAAGACTTCACCAGACCTTGGATCATGCCTGTGGCCAGAATCGCCTTGAGCCAGTGACCTAACCTCCCCAAATTTCACTTTTGTCATTTGCCAACTGATGATAATAACTCTGGCTATTCCTAGTGTTTGGGGCTTCTCAGTGGCAAAGTGGGCTTTGAGTGGTAAAGAATCCATTTGCCAAGGCAGGAGACATAAGAGACAGGGGTTTGATCTTTGGGTTGGGAAGATGGTATGGCAACCCATTCCAGTATTCTTGCCTGGAGAATCCTATGGCCAGAGAAGCCTAGTGGGCTACAGTCCTAAGGTGCAAAGAATTGGACAAAAGTGAAGCAACTTAGCATGCACGCACGCATACATAGTGTTTGCAGGAGTTAACTGAAATAATGCCCTAAGTACTCCTTGAATACTGATTGCCAAAAGTTTAGGAGGTGCTCTTGAATGTCACCTCAATTTTGCACGCTAAACTATGTCCCTTCTACCTATATAATAGGTTAAGACTGAAAGCTTAGACAGACTCTTAGAGTCCAGAAGCCCCAAAAAATCAGTTACCATGGTTGACAAAGTCTTCTTAAGAAGCCCCAGCAAACCCACTTAATTCTCAATAGAGGATCTCATATTAACTCTGTGTCTCCTTTCCTTTCAGGAATTAGTAGGAGCTGAAAAACACAAATGCAAAATTAAGACAAACTAATGCACTGTGACTCAAGTTTATGTAGAATGTCAATGAGGGAGCCAGAGTGGGAGGAGACATCCTTCTGCTTTGCAAAACAGCTGTGGCTCACCTTTTCCTCTATTAAAAGCCAGACCCTGTGGCTTTCCTGCAAGATTAATAGAACCTCAGTGAATCTCTGATAGAGCTGATTTTTGAATCCTTCAGCAGGCACTGTGCTTCAAAAACATGACGCTCATTTCCTTCCCTGCTGACATGTTTATTTCAGTAGACAGCCAAGTGGGTGGAGGGCCTGGCTAAGAGTATCTGGGACCCCACCTCCTCAACTCTCCCCCCATGAGTTTTCACAGAGATCCAGAACATTTGCCAAAACAGCTCCTTAGTTTTTGGCCAGTTGCTTGTAGCAAATCTTGTGAATAAGGTAAGAATCCATATTGTTGTGAGTAATCTTCAGGTGGCCCAAGTGGTCCTCACACCCCAGAATTTACATTCTCATCTTCTCCCCTTCCTTTGATTGTGCACTAGGCTTGCTGACTTGCCGTTAATTAATAAAATACAGCATAAGTTATAGGATGTCAATCTAGGTCCAGATTACAAAAACACTATGGCTTAGGCTAGGGACACCCTCTGTTTCTCTTGCTGGCTCTGATAGAAGCCAGCTGCCATGTGTGAGCTTTCCTTGGAGAGGCTCACATGGCAAGGAATGGACAGGGGTCTCTGACCAATGGTCATCAGAGAACTGAGGCCCTCAGTCCAGAAGCACAGGAGGAACTGAATCCTTCCAACACTATGTGAGTAAGCTTGGAAGTAGATCCTTCACAGGTCCAGCCTCCAAAGAGACTACAGTGCCTGCTGGCACTTTGATGCATGCAATCTTGTGAAGGATCTAGGTTCAGGGGCAAAGAGATAGTCCATGCCTGGATTCTTAACCAGCAGAAACTGTGAGATAATAAATATTTGTCATTTATTATGACAAACTTGAACTTGCACAGTGTTGTATGGCAAACATAACTCAATTTTCAAGAATTAAAGCATTAAAAACAGCATTCAGACTCCTTGCTCATCTGCCCCTCGCCTGCTTCTCTATACTGAGCTACTCATATCTCCTGACCATCACATGCCAAGTCATACCTCTCTGTAGGAGAAAACAGGTCCCTCTCCCCTGAATGTCTCCTCGTGCAACAAACTCACCCACCTGTCCAGCTTCCATCAGGATCCAATGAATGCCTTATTCCATCCTCAGATTTTTGCTGATCTATGTCACTGTTACCATTTCATCCTTGAGCAACCACCACTACACCTCACTCAACATATCTTTATTTTTCCACAAATTACTGCCTCCTTCACTAAAATATGAAATATAAAACTTTTTAAATTCTACAGTTTAATTTCATTTTCCCAGAATATAACATAGCTTCAAGTATACAATAGAGGCGAAATAAACACATGAATGGATACAACCTGACCCTTTTGTCTAACTATATATTGCAATCTATTTCAGGCCATCGGCCACCTCTCAAACTGTTTTTCTTTTCATTGTATCATACCAAGCTACACACAGAGAGGTAGCCGAAGAAACATTTTTGACTGTTTTGAAACTCACGGAACAGTATTGATTGATTAAAGGTTAACTGGTTGCAGGATCTTATTTGAATTCTTTTCATTCACTGTAGGGGTACAAATGAGTCGTTCTTTCCAGCTCTACTCTCCACTTTAATTCTTGGTAATCTGTAGATTTTACAAAGTGTTTTATGCTGTATTTTAATTGTCTTCAATCATTGTGAATTAAATGTTTCTTTTTTTTTTCTTTCAGTAAAATAATTCAAAATCCAGATGTACTTAGTTTATAGTAATGACTCTCAGTATTGTCAGCGAACATAAACATTCCTTGGATAAGGGAATCTGTGGGGTTGTGGTTTTGATACTGCTATGTAAGATATATCACAAAGAAGCCTGTAGTTCATCAGCAAAGAATCAATTCCAAAGGAAGTAGAGCAAAGATGGTTTGCTGTAGTGTGACTTTTACTTCCACATCCCAGATGGGGCTGTCCCAAATCTTACTTGCTCCTTCATGAACCCATCACACTGACCTGTTTAACTGAACCATTGTCCCAGAATCTATGGTTTTCAACGTGGTCTTCAGTCTAGTAACACCTCATTACCCAGGACTTTGCTTTAAATGCAACTTATTGAGCCCTACCCCAGACATAGTGAATCAACAACTTTTGGACTGGGGACAGTGAACTTGTGTTTTACCAAGCACTCCAGGTGATTCTGAGGTGCCCCAAAGTTTGAACATTGTAGCTATAGAGCATAAGTCTTCTGAGGGCAGTGTTCATTAATTATTTATGTTGATATTTCTAGTGTCCAGTGTTTGACCTAAAGTAAGCACTCCAACTGCAAGGAGATCTAACCAGTCCATTCTAAAGGAAATCAGTCCTGGGTGTTCATTGGAAGGACTGATGCTGAAGCTGAAACTCCAGTACTTTGGCCACCTCATGCAAAGAGTTGACTCACTGGAAAAGACTCTGATGCTGGGAGGGATTGGGGGCAGGAGGAGAAGGGGACGACAGAGGATGAGATGGCTGGATGGCATCACAGACTCAATGGACGTGAGTCTGAGTGAACTCCGGGAGTTGGTGATGGACAGGGAGGCCTGGCGTGCTGTGATTCATGGGGTTGCAAAGAGTCAGACACGACTGAGCAACTGAACTGAACTGAAGCACTCCGTAAATGTTTGTGAAAGAATGACTGGACATATGAGTTACGTTTGAATCTTCTGAATTTTTCTATGGAGATTTTCTGGGTCATTATGGAAAGATGGGATTACAAAATGTCAGAATCCACATAACAACAACAACAACAAATGTCCAGAAAAGGATGATGATTGACAAACTCATGCTACTCACCTTTCAAGTCTTACTTCAAACCATACCTGATTTACAGATCTTTCTAACTCTACCAAGCAAGCTTATGCCTCTTATCCTATGGTCTCCCTGTATGTATCTGTTTCTTATTATTTAACTGATCATATCCCCAACTAAATACTGACTATCATTATTCATACTTTTGCCCTCAAAAGCTAGCACATTGCTTAGAACACAGCTAAGGCAAAACAAATATTTATTAATTAACAAGCACTTATGACATGCCCACGTTTTCATTGAATTAAATCATGTTGAAAATGTTAGCAAAACTATTCCTGTCAAAGTTGAGGCCTAGTATGAGCCATGTCTTAGAAATAATATGTTATATTATTCTGTATGCCAAAGCCTTTGACTGTGTGGATCACAACAAACTGTGGAAAACTCTTAAAAAGATTGGAATACAAGACCACCTCACCTGCCTCTTGAGTAATCTGTATGCAGGTCAGGAAGCAACAGTTAGAACTGGACATGGAATAACAGACTGGTTCCAAATTGGGAAAGGAGTACATCAAGGCTGTATATTGTCACCCTGCTTATTTAACTTCTATGAGGAGTACATCATGACAAATGCTGGACTGGATGAAGCACAAGCTGCAATCAAGATTGCTGGGAGAAATATCAATAACCTCAGATATGCAGTTGACATCATCCTTATGGCAGAAAGCAAAGAAGAACTAAAGAGCCTCTCGATGAAATTGAAAGAGGAGAGTCAAAAAGTTGGCTTAAAACTCAACACTCAGAAAACTAAGATCATGGCATCTGGTCCCATCACTTCATGGCAAATAGATGGGGAAGCAATGAAAACAGTCACAGAATATTTTGGGGGGCTCCCAAATCACTGCAGATGGTGACTGCAGCCATGAAATTAAAAGATGCTTGTTCCTTGGGAGAAAAGCTATGACTAACCTAGACAGCATATTCAAAACCTAGATAGCATATTCAAAAGCAGAGACATTACTTTGCCGACTAAGGTCCATCTAGTCAAGGGTATGGTTTTTCCAGTAGTCATGTATGGATGTGAGTTGGACCGTGAAGAAGGCTGGGCACCGAAGAATTGATGCTTTTGAAGTGTGGTGTTGGAGAAGACTCTTGAGAGTCCCTTGGACTTCAAGGAGATCCAACCAGTCCATTCTGAAGGAGATCAACCCTGGGATTTCTTTGGAAGGAATGATGCTAAAGCTGAAACTCAAGTCCTTGGCCGCCTCATGCAAAGAGTTGACTCATTGGAAAAGACTTTGATGCTGGGAGGGATTGGGGGCAGGAGAAGAAGGGGACGACCGAGCTGGATGGCATCATTGACTTGATGGACACGAGTCTGAGTGAACTCCGGGAGTTGGTGATGGACAGGGAGGCCTGGCGTGCTGCGATTCATGGGGTCGCAGAGTCGGACACGACTGAGCGACTGAACTGAACTGAACCTAGACAGCATATTAAAAAACAGAGACATTACTTTGCCAAAAAAGGCCCATTTAATCAGCTGTGGTTTTTCCAGTAGTGATGTATAGATGTGAGAGTTGGACTGTGAAGAAAGCTGAGAGCTGAAGAATTGATGCCTTTGAACTGTGCTGTTGGAGAAGACTCTTGAGAGTCCCTTGGCCTGCAAGGAGATCCAACCAGTCCATCCTAAAGGAAATCAGTCCTGAATATTCATTGGAAGGACTGATTCTGAAACTGAAACTCCAATACTTTGGCCACCTGATGCAAAGAACTGACTCATTGGTAAAGACCTTGATGCTGGGAAAGATTGAAGGCAGGGGAGAAGGGGATGACAGAGGATGAGATGGTTGGATAGCATCACTGACTCAATAGACATAAGTTTGAGCAAGATCTGGAAGTTGGTGATGGACAGTGAAGCCTGGCATGCTGCAGTCCATGGGGTTGCAAAGAGTTGGACATGACTGAGTAACTGAACTGAACTGAACTGATTCCATAGAAGGGGAGGGTAACCCACTTCAGTATTCTTACCTGGGAAATCCCAGGGACAGTGGAGCCTGGCAGACTATGGTCCATACATTCGCAAAGAGTCAGACAGGACTGAAGCTGCCTAGCATGCACATTATTTCCTAACAGATCAGAGCACAGTCCTAGAGCCAAGTTTTCTCTACTCTCTTCATTCCCCCTTAATATTTTTTTTTCCTCTCTCTACTCAGTCCTGACCAGGGCATGTCTCTAGTTCCATTTCTTTCAAGATCTTGCTCAAAACTGTTATCAAAGATGTTGACTCAGATGGTAAAGAATCCACCTGCAATGTGGGAGACCTGGGTTCCTGGGTTGGGAAGATCCCCTGGAGAAAAGAATGACTACCCACTCCAGTATTCTTGCCTGGAGAATACCATGGACAGAGGAGCCTGGCAGGCTACAGTCCATGGGGTCACAAAGAGTCAGATATCACTGAGTGATTTTCTTTTCAATGTGATATCTGATTAATCTTTACCTTTTCCTGATACTATAACCTTTAAAAGTTAAAATTTTAAAGAATAAAAGATCTTCAACAAGAAATTAATAAAATCACCATTTCTTTCATTAATAAATATTTATTCCAAAAGACTGATTTATACATCTGTGTCTCTTCTGCTGTCTCGCATACAGGGTTATTGTTATCATCTTTCTAAATTCCATATATATGCATTAGTATACTGTATTGGTGCTTTTCTTTCTGGCTTACTTCACTCTGTATAATAGGCTCCAGTTTCATCCACCTCATTAGAACTGATTCAAATGTATTCTTTTTAATGGCTAAGTAATACTCCATTGTGAATATGTAACACAGCTTTCCTATCCATTCATCTTCTCATGGACATCTAGGTTGCTTCCATGTCCTGGCTATTATAAACAGTGCTGCGATGAACATTGGGGTACATGCGTCTCTTTAAATTCTGGTTTCCTCGGTGTGTATGCCCAGCAGTGGGATTGCTGGGTCATAAGGCAGTTCTATTTCCAGTTTTTTAAGGAATCTCCACACTGTTCTCCATAGTGGCTGTACTAG
Source organism: Capricornis sumatraensis (assembly GCF_032405125.1). Taxonomy (NCBI): domain Eukaryota; kingdom Metazoa; phylum Chordata; class Mammalia; order Artiodactyla; family Bovidae; genus Capricornis; species Capricornis sumatraensis. The sequence goes on along the minus strand of NC_091071.1, from coordinate 118,645,814 downwards.
TTTGCATTACCACCAGTGTGAGAGGGAGAGTGTGGGATGATTTGGGAGAATGGCATTGAAACATGGATAATATCATATATGAAATGAATCACCAGTCCAGGTTCGATGAATGATACTGGATGCTTGGAGCTGGTGCACTGGGACGACCCAGAGGGATGGTACAGGAAGGGAGGAGGGAGGGGGGTTCAGGATGGGGAACACGTGTATACCCGTGGCAGATTCATGTTGATGTATGGCAAAACCAATACAATACTGTAAAGTAATTAACCTCCAATTAAAACAAATAAATTTATATTTTTTTAAAAATAAATATTTCTTGTATTAACAAAAAGTTTAAGTTTATTAAGTACCTAGTATCAGGTGCTATTTTAAGTGCTTGGAATAAATTATTAAACAGACACACAAAGACACCTCCCCTTAAGGAGCTTAGATGAAGTAGAGGAGAGGGCAGAAAAGAGAAAGGGAGAGACTATAAACAACAAATACACAGACCAATATGTAACAGTGAAGTAGGAGAGGATAGGTTCTATGAAAAAAGCTGCAGCAGCATGAATGGGATAATTCTGCTGAACTGATGGCCAGTTAGTTGATTTACAGGTCAGGACTGAAGATTGCGCCCAGAGGGTTCTCACAACCTATTATTTTACATTTTCTATGTTCACCTCCTATATTATTCCATCAAGTCTCAGAGCTTCAAATATAATTTATATGCAAATGACTCCAAAATTTATACTCCAGTCTAGAGCTCCTCCATGGATTCCTGAAACATACATCCATCTGCCTCTGGGCATCTCCATTCTGATACCTAATAGGCACTTCCAATTCAATTTTTCAAAACCCTCTCTGCTCTTCCCCTGCCCCAGTGCTTTTCCCACAAACAAGCTTGTCCTCATATAGTGGCTGTTATCTCAGTTCATGGCCTGTCCCCTTTCACTTGCTCAGGCCAAAACGCTTGGGATCTTCATTAACTCCTCCCTGACTCTGCATGTGTATGTGCTAAGTCGCTTCAGTCATGTCTGCCTCTTTGCAACCCTATGCACTGTAGCCCACCAAGCTTCTCTGTCTATGGGATTCACCAGGCAAGAATACTGGAGTGGGTTGCCATGCCCTCCTCCAGAGGATCTTCCCAAACCAGAGATCGAGCCCACATCTCTGATGTCTGCTGCATTGGCAGGTGGGTTCTTTTCTACTAGCCCCACCTGGGAAGCTCCCCTTCCTGGCTCTAATACCCCCTCACCTGTTCTGACAAATCCCATCATCTGTACCTTGAAAAGTTCATCCAGAATCCAGCTCCTCATCACTATCCTGTGATTCAAGTCACTAACCATTCTTGCTTGGATTATCACCACTTCTCTTGAGAATAGTTTACTTTTGTTCTTAACATCAGACTTCCCTGGTGGCTCAGATGTTAAACAGCCTGACTGCAATGAGGGATACCAAGGTTCAATCCCTGGATCTGGAAGATCCCGTGGAGAAGGAAATGGCAACCCAATCCAGTATTCTTGTCTGGGAAATCCCACGGACAGAGTAGCCTGGCAGACTACAGTCCATGGGGTCGCAAAGAGTTGGACAAGGCTGAGCAACTTCACTTTAAACTTTTTATTCTTAGCATCATCTGCTGATGACACAGCAACAAAAGTGATGTAGTTACTGGTAACTCAGGCTACACCCCTCCTCTGATCAAATCCCTCCACTGCTTTCAGAGCCTTCACCCCAGTCACTTTCTTTATTGACTTCTCACACTTCAAACAACAATCCACCTACTCTTTATCACCTCAGGACCAGGTACCAGCCAACTAGGGATAGCTTCCAGCCCCCAGCCCACTGAAATTACCCAAACTAGCCAGTCTAAGCCTGCTTATCCTGCCTCGTCAGGTTCTTCATTTGGAAACCATAACAAAGGCTCTTGCCCACGTTTCCTTCTCACTTCTTCTGCCCCCTGACATGGAGTAATGTGGTGTATCTCTTCTGGTGTACCCCACCTCTTTTCAAGTGTAAAGATAGTTGGCCTGTCCATAGCAGAATAGTAACAAAATGATCGCTAACACATTCTGTCTTAGCTGGAAGGTCAAAATAAAAGAACGTATATCTCAAGTATTTACCTGGAGAAGATGCCTGAGAGTCCCTTGGACAGCAAGGTGATCAAACCAGTCAACCCCAAAGGAAATCAACCCTGAATATTCATTGGAAGGACTGATGCTGAAATCTGAAGTTCCAATACTTTGGCCACCTGATGCAAAAAACCCATTCACTGGAAAAGACCATGATGTTAGGAAAGATTGAGGGCAGGAGGAGAAGGGGACAACAGAGAATGAGATGGTTGAAAAGTATCACTGTCTCAGTGGACATAAATTTGTAAAAATTCCAGGAGATGGTGAAGGACACGGGAGCCTAGGGTGCTGTAGTGCATGGGGTAGCACAGAGTCGACACTACTTGGCAACTGAACAACAATAGTACTATTCTGAATATGGGGAGACCTAGGTGGCTCATTATTGGGAAAGTTTTGACATATGCAAAATAGCGAGTGCATACTTTAGAAAATCATGAACATATGTGAGAAGGGGAAAAACATAGCACTTAGCAAGCACCTAAGGCACATAGCCATGTACTGCACTAGAAGTTTTCCATTATGTTAATTAATCTCCATAGCCAAAGCAAAACCCATACCCAGTTGTGGATGTGACTGGTGATAGAAGCAAGGTCTGATGCTATAAAGAGCAATATTGCATAGGAACCTGAAATGTCAGGTCCATGAATCAAGGCAAATTGGAAGTGGTCAAACAAGAGATGGCAAGGGTGAACATCGACATTCTAGGAATCAGTGAACTAAAATGGACTGGAATGGGTGAATTTAACTCAGATGACCATTATATCTACTACTGTGGGCAGCAATGCCTCAGAACAAATGGAGTAGCCATCATGGTCAACAAAAGAGTCCAAAATGCAGTACTTGGATGCAATCTCAATAACGACAGAATGATATTTGTTCATCTCCAAGGCAAACCATTCAATATCACAGTTATCCAAGTCTATGCCCCAAACAGTAACACTGAAGAAGCTGAAGTTGAACGGTTTTATGAAGACCTACAAGACCTTTTAGAACACCCAAAAAAGATGTCCTTTTCATTATAGGGGACTGGAATGCAAAAGTAGGAAGTCAAGAAACATCTGGAGTAACAGGCAAATTTGGCCTTGGAATACGGAATGAAGCTGGGCAAAGATTAATAGAGTTTTGCCAAGAGAATGCACTGGTCATAGCAAACACCCTCTTCCAACAACACACGAGAAGACTCTACACATGGACATCACCAGATGGTCAACACCTAAATCAGGTTGATTATATTCTTTGCAGCCAAAGATGGAGAAGCTCTATACAGTCAACAAAAACAAGACCAGGAGATGACTGTGGCTCAGATCATGAACTCCTTATTGCCAAATTCAGACTTAAATTGAAGAAAGTAGGGAAAACCACTAGACCATTCAGGTATGACCTAAATCAAATCCCTTATGATTATACAGTGGAAGTGAGAAATAGATTTAAGGGCCTAGATCTGATAGAGTGCCTGATGAACTATGAGGTTCATGACATTGTACAGGAGACAGGGATCAAGACCATCCCCATGGAAAAGAAATGCAAAAAAGCAAAACGGCTGTCTGGGGAGGCCTTACAAATAGCTGTGAAAAGAAGAGAGGCGAAAAGCAAAGGAGAAAAGGAAAGATATAAGCATCTGAATGCAGAGTTCCAAAGAACAGCAAGAAGAGATAAGAAAGCCTTCTTCAGGGATCAATGCAAAGAAATAGAGGAAAAGAACAGAATGGGAAAGACTAGAGATCTCTTCAAGAAAATTAGAGATACCAAGGGAACATTTCATGCAAAGATGGGCTCAAAAAAGGACAGAAATTGTCTGGACCTAACAGAAGCAGAAGATATTAAGAAGAGGTGGCAAGAATACACAGAAGAACTGTACAAAAAAGATCTTCATGATCAAGATAATCACGATGGTGTGATCACTCACCTAGAGCCAGACATCTTGGAATGTGAAGTCAAGTGGGCCTTAGAAAGCATCACTACAAACAAAGCTAGTGGAGGTGATGGAATTCCAGTTGAGTTATTTCAAATCCTAAAAGATGATGCTGTGAAAGTGCTACAGTAAATATGCCAGCAAATTTGGAAAACTCAGCAGTGGCCACAGGACTGGAAAAGGTCAGTTTTCATCCCAATCCCAAAGAAAGGCAATGCCAAAGAATGCTCAAACTACAACACAATTGCACTCATCTCACATGCTAGTAAAGTGATGCTCAAAATTCTCCAAGCCAGGCTTCAGCAATATGTGAACCGCGAACTCCCTGATGTTCAAGCTGGTTTTAGCAAAGGCAGAGGAACCAGAGATCAAATTGCCAACATCCGCTGGATCATGGAAAAAGCAAGAGAGTTCCAGAAAAACATCTCTTTCTGCTTTATTGACTATGCCAAAGCCTTTGACTGTGTGGATCACAATAAACTGTGGAAAATTCTGAAAGAAATGGGAATACCAGACCACCTAACCTGCCTCTTGAGAAATCTGTATGCAGGTCAGGAAGCAACAGTTAGAACTGGACATGGAACAACAGACTGGTTCCAAATAGGAAAAGGAGTACGTCAAGGCTGTATATTGTCACCCTGCTTATTTAACTTCTATGCAGAGTACATCATGAGAAACGCTGGACTGGAAGAAACACAAGCTGGAATCAAGATTGCTGGGAGAAATATCAATAACTTCAGATATGCAGATGACACCACCCTTATGGCAGAAAGTGAAGAGGAATTAAAAAGCCTCTTGATGAAAGTGAAAGAGGAAAGCAAAAAAGTTGGCTTAAAACTCAACATTCAGAAAATGAGGATCATGGCATCCAGTCCCATTGCTTCATGGGAAATAGATGGGGAAACAGTGGAAACAGTGTCAGACTTTAAATTTTTGGGCTCCAAAATCACTGTAGATGGTGATTGCAGCCATGAAATTAAAAGATGCTTACTCCTTGGAAGAAAAGTTATGACCAACCTAGATAGCATATTCAAAAGCAGAGACATTACTTTGCCGACTAAGGTCCGTCTAGTCAAGGCTATGGTTTTTCCTGTGGTCATGTATGGATGTGAGAGTTGGACTGTGAAGGAGGCTGAGCGCCAAAGAATTGATGCTTTTGAACTGTGGTGTTGGAGAAGACTCTTGAGAGTCCCTTGGACTGCAAGGAGATCCAACCAGTCCATTCTGAAGGAGATCAGCCCTGGGATTTCTTTGGAAGGAATGATGCTAAAGCTGAAGCTCCAGTACTTTGGCCAGCTCATGCAAAGAGTTGACTCATTGGAAAAGACTCTGATGCTGGGAGGGATTGGGGGCAAGAGGAGAAGGGGACGACTGAGGATGAGATGGCTGGATGGCATCACGGACTCGATGGATGTGAGTCTGAGTGAACTCCGGGAGTTGGTGATGGACAGGGAGGCCTGGCGTGCTGCGATTCATGGGGTCGCAAAGAGTCAGACATGACTGAGCAACTGAACTGAACTGAACTGAATCTCCATAGAAAACTCTGAGAAGCAAGTGTTATTATTGCCATGTTACAGAAACTGAAACCAAGAATCAAAGATTTTAGGTAACTTGCTCAAGTTCTTATAGATAGGCAGAGGTCTATCTGTTTTTGACATCTGTTTTTCCTCTTCACTTCACTGAGGTCTAGAGATATGACTGAACAAGAGGCTGACTTGTTGTTGTTCAGTCGCTAAGTTGTGTCCAACCCTTTGCAACCCTATGGACTGTAGCATACCAGGCTTCCCTGTCCTTCACTATCTCCCAAAATTTGCTCAGATTCATGTCCACTGAGTTGGTGATGCTATCTAACCATCTCATCCTCTCCAGCCCCCTTCACCTTTTGCTTTCAGTCTTTCCCAGCAAGAGGCTGACTGGGTCCATCTAAGTTTTGCTCTCTTCTGATTTTCTTTGTTTCTTAAAATGACTTATCCTTTCTTTCCCTCTATGTTTACTTAGATTCTTCTATCCTCAAAAAATCAAAATCTTCTCTCTTTGCCTCTCAGTTATTTCTGATTAAACACCTTGTTATTGCCTTTCTCAGAAAAGGCAATGACACCCCACTCCAGTACTCTTTCCTGGAAAATCCCATGGATGGAGGAGCCTGGTAGGCTGCAGTCCATGGGGGCGCTGAGAGTCGGACACTACTGAGAGACTTCCCTTTCACTTTTCACTTTCATGCATTGGAGAAGGAAATGGCAACCCACTCCAGTGTTCTTGCCTGGAGAATCCCAGGGACGGGGGAGCCTGGTGGGCTTCCGTCTATGGGGTCGCACAGAGTCAGACACGACTGAAGCGACTTAGCAGCAGCAGCAGCATTGCCTTTCTCTTCTTGAACAGATCTAAGCTCATATACCACACTGTTTAATTGACAGACTCAGTTAGGTTGGGAACTGTCTTAAAAGGAAATTTCTTTTGACACATTACATTTGAGTGATTGATTGGTTCCTCCGCTAGAGATGCTGCTACCACCCTCCTTCCTGACTTAGATAAAACTAAGTGGTTTAATACAAATTAAACCACTTCTTGTGGTCAGCCTCCTTATCAGCAGGCTGCAAAACTGCTTTCATTTGTAAGCATTGCCCTGCCCTATTTGATAATGTAAATTTATTTAGCAGGCAAATGGACCTTCCAGAGTCAGGCAAATTCACAGGGACATAAATACAACAAAGTTTGCAGTAAAAGAAAACAGAAAGAATTTGGACTTCCAGATAATCCCTAGACTTTCTAATAATCCCCATATATTAGTCATTTGATGCATTTGGCTTTGTTACATTGATATTGCTGCATTTCAATTAGAGTACGACCAGAGACAATATTATCACCATTTAGCCTTACTTTTCTCATCTCCTACCGCTGCTGCTGCTGCTGCTGCTAAGTCGCTTCAGTCGTGTCTGACTCTGTGCGACCCCATAGACGGCAGCCCACCAGGCTCCCCCGTCCCTGGGATTCTCCAGGCAAGAACACTGGAGTGGGTTGCCATTTCCTTCTCCAAGGCATGAAAGTGAAAAGTAAAAGAGAAGTCGCTCAGTCGTGTCTGATTCTTAGCGACCCCATGGACCTCAGCCTACCAGGCTCCTGCATCCATGGGATTTTCCAGGCAAGAGTACTGGAGTGGGGTGCCATTGCCTTCTCCATCTCATCTCCTAAGCGAGTATAATTATCTCCTGAGTTCTTGCTGGGAATGAATAGGATACCATAAAGCAGGCAACACTGTGGCTGTCTACAGTGGGCTTCCACAGCTATCAATAGAATGGACCATGAAACTGGACCACTGTGTAACCTATGTACCACTCTTAATTATGTATCCTTGGCAAGTTTCTTAACTTCTCCGTGCTTTTTCTTCAATTTCCCCATAAGTAAAATAGGAGTGTGGTGAAAATGGAGTAATCTTATTGGTTTGTTATTATGATAAAAAGAGTTAATGCATATAAAAGACTTGCACTGGAGATCTATAAAAATATATATGCACATATTTGCATTTTTAATTGAGATGTCAGTCACACAAAATTCACCATTTTAAACTGTATAATGCAGAGAATTTCAGTATATTCACAGTGTTGTACAGCCATCACCATGACCTATTTCCAAAATATTTCCATTACCCTGAAAAGAAAACTTGCAGTGTTACCTGTCACTCTCCACACCCTTCATCCCCTGGCAACCAATAATCTATTTTCTGCTTCTATAGATTTGTCTGTATGGACACTTCATATAAATGGGATTATTCAATATGTGGTGATTTGCCTGCATTCTTTTACTTAAATTTTTTTATTTTACTTAAAGTTTTTAAGGACCATCCATGATGTAGTATGAATCAGTATATCACTCCTTTTTCATGACAATAATGTTCTATAATCTTGCCACCATTGTTGGCAAGATTGAACATAGATATATGGTTTTACTTTTGGACTCTCAATTCAATTACATTGGTATATTGTGTTTGGCTATATTAATCAAAAACACTTTCTAATTTCCCCTGTAATTTCTTCTTTAATCATTGCTCATTTATTAATAAGAATGTACTGTTTAATTTTCATATTTAGTGAATTATTCACACTAATTCATTGATTCAAACTCATTCATTCATTTCACTGTACTCAGAGAACATACTTTGTATGATTTCAATTATTTAACATTTATTAAGACATAAACCTGAAATATGGTCTATCCTGTGGAATGTTACATACTCACTTGGGAAGAATGTGTATTCAGTGTATTTACAGTGTGTGTCCATCAACATGGGTTTATAATTATCGATTCATGCACCTAATCATAGAGGGAGAAAGGATTACAATAGAAAGAATAAGTTCACACCATCTTCTGTATTTATCCATATGGCTGTGCCTTCTCCGCTGTTCTCTATGTATCTGTATGGGTATGAATTACTGTCAAGTGTCCTTTCATTTTACCTTGAAGGACGTTTTTCTATGAACTTTCTACTACTTTAACATTCTCTCAGTGCTTGGTTATCTGGGATATCTGAACTTATCTTTCATTTTTGAAGAATGGCTCTGCCAGATACAGAAATCTTTGTTGATAAATATACCTGTTCTTTCAGCTTTATGAATTTGTATGCACAGATTAACATTTGGGAAGTTTGGGCCATTATTTCTTCAAATATGCTTTCTACTTCTTTTTCCTCCTCTTCTTCTTTGGGACTTTCATTATACATAGTTGGTACGTATGATGATATTCCATAGGTTTCTGAGACTGTTCATTTTTCTTCATATTTAACTTTTTATTCTTAGCCTTGATAATCTCGCTGATGTATCTTCAAGTTCACCAATTCCTTCGTTTGCTTGCGAGTGCTGTTGAACCATTAAATTTACGAAAATAAATTTTTCATTTTTGTTTCAGTTTTACTTTTCAACTCTGTAATTTCTGTTTTTTTGAAAAATTCTGTATTTTTGTTGAGATACTCTATTTTATGGATATTGTTCTTGACTATTTCTTTAGTTCTTTAAAGAAAGTTCACTTTTATTATTTGAATATATCTTAAAAAGCTGATTTAAAGTCTTTGTCTTAAAAGTCCCATATCTGGGCTTTCTGCAGGGACAGTTTATATTCACTGCTTTGTTTTGGGGTTTGTGTATGTGTGTAGGGGCTTCCCTGTTGGCTCAGCTGGATAGAATCCACCTGTAATGAGGGAGACCTGGGTTTGATCCCTGGGTTGGGAAGATCCCCTGGAGAAGGGACCTGCTACCCACTCCAGTATCCTGGCCTGGAGAATTCCATAGACTGTATAGTCCATGGGGTCACAAAGAGTCAGACATGACTGAGTCACTTTCACTTTCATGTGGTTCATGCTCTCCTTTTTTTTTTTTTTTTTTGCATTTCTGTAATATTTGTTAAAAGCTGTGGGTATTTTCAGTACTATAATGTACATCTCTGGAAATCAGATCACACCTTCCCAGTTTTCCTGCTGATATGTGTACTATACTTGTAGTTGTTTGTCTAGTGTCTTTTCTCAATTAATTCTATAAAGTCTGTATTTCTTTTCAAGTGAGCCACTGAATTCTCTGTCCGTTGCCTTAGTGGTCAGTTAATGACTGAACAGAAAATTGATTTGCAACCAAAAACCTCTATCTTTCTCTGGAGGGTTCTGTGTACATTTGGGCAATCCTCTGACACTTAGCCAGGGAGTTAGAACCACGGCTTAGCCTTCACTTTCTGTTTGCATAAAGACTCGAACAAGAGATGAGAGTCTCAGTACTTTCCTTAGCATGTGCACATCCCTACAAGTACATCTGGTCTTCCAGGTTCCCAGGAATATGTCAGAGCTTTTCAAGTCTGTATGTCTGTCTCTTCTCCAGGGGATTTTCCCAACCCAGGGATCAAACCCAGGTCTCTTGCACTGCAAGCAGATTCTTTACCAGCTGAGCCACCAGGGAAGCCCGGGCTATCTCAGTCCGCAGATTTCCCGCATATACTTTTTGATTATCTGTTTGTCCCAACTATTTTCTATTGCCTCAGGCAGCAGCAGCTGAAACATTTGCCTGTAAATGTTTTCAGCAAATACTCCCTAGGTGGTTGCTTTAGCACTGGGCAAGTTCTGAATCAGACAAGCCTTTCAAGGTAGTTTTCTAGGGAGCCACCAGACAGTTCAGATTGTTGTAAGCTGTGGGTTAATTTTCAGAAACTTAAAAAAAAAAAAAGATTCTAAGCATTTTTGCTAGTTTTCTCATCACTTTTATGGAAGCACAGATTTTCAAAGTTCCTACCATTTTCACTGACATTACCCTACTATACATGTGGGGTATATATACCCTACATTATACATTTATATAATTGCTGTTATTATCATAATTTTCTCTTTCCCCTATTAGTACTGAGCCCTTCAGATGAGATCTAAGGTGAGATTTATTATCTAAGACATCATTATTTCACATTATAAAACCAAAGGCTGATGTAAACATGTGATATTCTCCAACAAGACCACACCTAGATCTTCATTTCTTAGGTGCTGTGACATAAGCCACATGTTCAACAGTTTCTCAATGAAACAGTTTCAACTGGAACTCTGATCTTTTTCTTTTGATTGGTTGATAGGCTTCCTCAATTTGAAAAAAAAAAGTCTTTTAATATTTATTTATTGACTTATTTGGCTGTGCTGGGTCTTAGTTGTGGCATGCAGGATCTTTAGTTATAGCATGAGAGATCTAGTTCCTTGACCAGGGATGGAACCCAATCACCCGTCTACATTGGGAGTCCAGTGTCTTAGTCACTGGACTACCATTGAGGTCCCTCAACTTGAAGAAATTGTAGGGGTTCTATGGCCTTTGATTCATTCTTCACTCAGAGCATTTGGAAGGGGCTGTTGATCCAGATTGAAACGCAGCATATAATCACAGCCTTCAACAGAGTAATCCCGTACTTGAGCCACATGCTCGGAATACTAGAATTATTGTTTTTGCCACTTTATTTTTTTTAATTGAAGGATATTTGCTTGACAGAATTTTGTGGTTTTCTGTCATACATTAACAAGAATCAGCCATAGAATTATTTGTAATAAATAATTTTGAAGAACAATGTGCATATAGAAAAGTACACAATCAGAAACAGTCTGAACAACTTATGCAAAGTTAATGCATTTGTGTAACTAGCCCCCAGATCAACAAAATAACCATAATAAGCATCTCAAAAGAGTACTTGGTGCCTCAATTACCACCACCACTCTCCAAGCACAGGAGACTTTGCTGACTTTTAACAGTACATTTTAGTTTTTTCTGTTTGGGGACTTTTAATATAAGTGGACTCAAATACTACTTCCTCTTTTCTGTCTGGATTATTTTGTACAAAAATAAATGTTTGGGAGATTTATCCATGCTTTTGCATGGAGCTGTGGTTTGCTGGTGAATGACTGTACAGTATTCTTGTTTGAAGAAGCCACAATTTATTTTTTCCACTTTACTAGTGATGAACACTTGGTTTTTTGTTTGTTTGTTTTTTCCTTGTTTTATCCTATTATGAAACATGCTATTTCCTTGTAGACTATTATGTATTAGGTTACTATACTCATTCCTGGACACGTCTTTGGATAAATACATGTGTTTGCTTCATTTTGGATATATATTCAGGAGGGGAATTGTTTGGTTCTAGGGAATGTATATGTTCAGTCAGTTTCTCAAATGATTCGTATTACTTTCACTCTCCCTCCAGCACCGTTTGAACATTCCTGTTGTCCTAATACAAAGTATTATCAGTCTTTTTCTCTTAGTCATTCTGGTGGATATATAGCTCTGTTCCATTGTTATTTTGCATTTTCCTTATTCCCAGAGAGGTTGAGTATATCTACATACATGTTTTGCCTATCTGAAGTATCATATGTTTTTACAGTCTTTTCAAAATTTGTAAAGTTTTTCATTTAATTTTCTTGTTGATTTGTAAGAGATTTGTATACACTCTGAATGAAATTATGTGTTAGTTATATGTATTGCTAATGTTTTCACACTGTGATGTTTGCTGTTTTCACTCTTTTAAAGATATCCTTGATCCAAAGAAGTTGGTAACTTTAATACAGTGAATTTCTAAATACACTTCTGTATTGTTAACATCCTATTTAATAAAGCTTTCTCTATCTTATGAAGATAATATCTTTTAGCTTGGTTATTCTTCTTTTTAAAGGTAGATATACAATCAATCTATTGTTTATGTGCAGGAAGTGGGGTGGTAGTCAATGTTCATTCTTTAAACATATGGGTATCCAATTAATCCAACTTCAGTATAGTTCAATCACTCAGTCGTGTCTGACTTTTTGCAACCCCATGGACTGCAGCACGCCAGGCTTCCCTGTCCATCACCAACTCCCGGAGCTTGTTCAAACTCATGTCCATCAAGACGGTGATGCCATCCAACCATTTAATTCTGTCATTCCCTTCTCCTCCTGCCTTCTGTCTTTCCCAGCAACAGAGTCATTACCAATGAGTCAGTTCTTCACATCAGGTGGCCAAAGTATTGGAGTTTCAGTTTCAGCATCAGTCCTTCCAATGAATATTCAGGACTGAACTCCTTTAGAATGGACTGGTTGGATCTCCTTGCAGGCCAAGGGACTCTCAACAGTCTTCCCCAACACCACAGTTCAAAAGCATCAATTCTTCTGCACTCAGCTTTCTCTATAGTTCAACTCTCACATCCATACATGACTACTAGAAAAACGATAGCCTTGACTAGATGGACCTTTGTTGGCAAAGTTATGTCTCTGCTCTTTAACATGCTGTCTAGGTTGGACATAGCTTTTCTTCCAAAGAGTAAGCATCCTTTAATTTCATGGTTTCAGTCACCATCTGCAGTTATTTTGGAGACCCCCAAAATAAAGTTTCTCACTGTTTCCACTGTTTCGCTATCTATTTGCCATGAAGTGATGGGACTAGATGCTATGATCTTCCATCTTCTGAATGTTGAGTTTTAAGCCAATTTTTCCACTCTCTTCTTTCACTTTCATCAAGAGACTCTTTAGTTCTGACTTTCTTTCTGCCATAAGGGTGGTATTATCTGCATATCTGAGGTTATTGATATTTCTCCTGGCAACCCTGATTCCAGCCTGTGCCTCATCCAGCCTGGCATTTCACATGATGTACTCTGCATAGAAGTTAAATAAGCAGGGTGACAATATACACCCTTGACTTACTCACTTTCCAATTTAGAACAAGTCAGTTGTTCCATGTCCAGTTCTAACTGTTGCTTCTTGACCTGCATATAGATGTCTCAGGAGGCAGGAAAGGTGATCTGTTATACCCATCTCCTGAAAATTTTTCCACAATTTGCTATGGTCCACACAGTCAAAGGCTTTGGCATAGTCAATAAAGCAGAAATAAATGTGTGTCTGGAACTCTCTTGCTTTTTAATGATTCAGCGGATGTTGAAAATTCGATCTCTGGTTCCTCTGCCTTTTCTAAATCCAGCTTGAACATCTGGAAATTCATGATTAACATACTGTTGAAGCCTGGCTTGGAGAATTTTGAGCATTACTTTGCTAGTGTGTAAGATGAGTGCAATTGCGTGGAAGTTTGAGCTTTCTTTGGGATTGGAAGGAAAACTGACATTTTCCAGTCTTGTGGTCACTGCTGAGTTTTCCAAATTTGCTGACATATTGAGTGCAGCACTTCCACAGCATCACCTTTTAAGATTTGAAAAAGCTCCACTGGAATTCCATCACTTTCACTAGCTTTGTTCGTAGTGATGCTTCCTAAGGCCTACTTGACTTCGCTTTCCAGGATATCTGGCTCTAGGTGAGTGATCACACCATCGCGATTATCTGGGTCATAAAGATCTTTTTTGTATAGTTCTGTGTATTCTTGCCACCTTTTCTTAATATCTTCTGTTTCTGTTAGGTCCATACCATTTCTGTCCTTTATTGTGTCCATCTTTGCATGAAATGTTCCCTTGGTGTCTCTAAGTTTCTTGAAGAGATCTCTAGTCTTTCCCATTCTATTGTTTCCCTCTATTTGTTTGCACTGGAAGGCTTTATTATCTCTCCCTGCTATTCTTTGGAAATCTGCATTCAAATGGGTATATCTTTCCTTTTCTCCTTTGCCTTTTACTTCCCTTCTTGGTATTTGTAAGGCCTCAGACAACCATTTTGCCTTTTTGCATTTCTTTTTCTTGGGGATGGTCTTGATCACTGCCTCCTGTACAATGTCATGAACCTCTGGCTATAGTTTTTCAGGCACTCTGTCTGTCAGATCTAGTCCTTGGAATCTATTTGTCATTTCCACTGTATAATTGTAAGGGATTTGATTTAAGTCATACCTGAATGGTCCAGTGGTTTTCCCTACTTTCTTCAATTTAAGTCTAAATTTTGCAATGAATTCATGATCTGAGCCACAGTTCTGGTCCTGCTTTTTCTGACTGTATAGAGCTTCTCCACCTTTGGCCGCTCAGAATATAATCAATCTGATTTCGGTATTGACTATCTGGTGATGTCCATGTGTAGAGTCTTCTCTTGTGTTGTTGGAAGAGGGTGTTTGCTATAACCAATGTGTTCTCTTGGCAAAACTCTGTTAGCCTTTGCCCTGCTTCATTTTATATGCTAAGGCCAAATTTGCCTGTTTCTCCAGGTATCTCTTGACTTCCTACTTTTGCATTCCAGTCCTCTATAAGGAAGAGGACATCTTTTTTGGGTGTTAGTTCTAAAAGGTTTTGTAGGTCTTGCCTTGAAAATGAACAGAGATCATTCTGTCATTTTTGAGATCACATCCAAGTACTGTAGTAAGTAATCCAACTTACTGAATATTTCATTTCTCCAGTTTTCTGCATTGCCATTTTATCATAGAAAACAGTATTTTATGTATATGTGGGTTTCTTCCTGCATTTTCTATTCAACTGATCAGCCTCTTACCCCTCGTCTAATACCAGACAGTTTTAATTACTATAGATTTATAGCAAGATTTTTAACATTAATTTTGTTCTTCTTTAAGACTGCTTTGGATATATTTGATTAGATTTACTCTCCTATAAAGTTTAGAAATATCTTGACAATTTCACCATAAATAATTCTTGGCATTTTAATTCTAACTGTTTTAAATTTATGGATTAATAGAAGGAAAATTTATATATTTATTTAATCTTGCAATTCATAAACATAATTGTTGTTCTTGTTTATTTGCTAAGTCATATCTGAATCCATTTATTTAGATATTTTAAATTTCTCTAAATAATATCTTACAACTTGCTCATATATAGATTTTATACATCTTTGGTTAGATTTAGTCCTATGAGTGGACATTATTTGATGAAATTGTGAATGTAATTCTTTTTTAAAAAAAAATTTCCATCTCTCTTTACTGGTAATGTAAAACAGATAAAAGAATTTGGAAAGCTTTTCAGTTCTAAAGTTTTCAGTTCTATAGTGAAGTTTGTCTTTCATTGCTCTTATTTTATTTAAGAATTTTAAAAAATTCAATGGTGAAATTATCTAGACTGAAAATTATGGATTAAATTATTAAAAGATTTTAGACCTTTCAGATTTTCTATTTGTTCTTATATCGTTTTTTTTCATTATGATTTCAAGGAATTTGTCCCTTTCAACTACATTTTTAATCTATTGTCATTCATTAGTGTATTTTTAATATTAATTATATGTGCTGCTACTGCTAAGTTGCTTCAGTTGTGTCTGATTCTGTGCAACCCCAGAGATGGCAGCCCACCAGGCTCCCCCATCCCTGCGATTCTCCAGGCAAGAACACTGGAGTGGGTTGCCATTTCCTTCTCCAATGCATGAAAGTGAAAAGTGAAAGTGAAGTCCCTCAGTCACATCCAGCTCTTCACAGTCCCATGGACTGCAGTCTACCAGGCTCCTCGGTCCATGGGATTTTCCAGACAAGAGTACTGGAGTGGGGTGCCATTGCCTTCTCCAAATTATATGTGCAGGATATTATAATTTGTGCCTTTTTAACATTTTTCTTGAATAGTCTTTACCAGTTCTGTACAAATTATATTAATCTTTTTGAGATACCATTGTCAGTTTCTGTGCGTTCTCTCTATTGCATGTTTGTTTCTTTTTAAAAATTAATTTCTTATCTTTAATATTATTTCTTTCCTTCTGCTTTCTTTGGTTTTAATCTTTTGTTATTTTTTAAAAATATCTATGCATATTTAAGCCATAAATTCTCAAACTTTTAATTTATCTGTTGTTATTTAAGGCTATAAATTTCTCTTTAAGCAGAACTTTTGCTATATTCATTTTATAAATTGTTTTAATTGCCATTTGATTTCTTTTTTGAATCCATGACTTCTTTAAAAGATTTTTTCTGGCTTAATTTGCATAACTGAGAATATTTTAGATTTTTCTTTAGTTTCTGTTTTAGTTCCACTGTTGTCAGATTTGTTAAAATTGCTTTGTGATACAACATGTCTTTAATTTTGAATAATGTTCACTGGATATATAAAGACAATGTATATTCCACAGTTGTTCAAATTGTCTATACATTCAAATTGTCTATTTTTTCTATCATCTAATGAGAGGGTTTGTTTTAAAATGTTTTGCTATGATTGTAGATGTGTCCATTTCTCTTTTTATTTCTATTTCTGTTTTATATACTCTGAGCTTTTGTTAACCAGGCACATTCAAATTTAGAACTTTTGTGTATTGTGGTGAATATTTAAATACGCTTTTTAGTCTCTGTGTGTGTGTTCAGTTGTTCAGTCATGTCCAACTCTTTGCAACCCCATGGACTGTAGCCTGCTGGGTTTCTCTGTCCATGGAATTTTACAGGCAAAAAACTGCAGTGGGATGCCATTTTCTTCTCCAGGGGATCTTCCCGACCCAGGGATCAAAACTGTATCTTGTCTCCTGCATTGCAGGCAGATTCTTTACCACTGTGCCACCTGGGAAGCCTTTAATTTCAAGAGATGCTTTGTTTCATAAAGTTTCCTTTTTCCTGACGTTGATATAGTTACGTTTTCTTTTGATTAGTGTTTGCTGGATTTATCCCTTTTTAAATTTTTTACATTCAACATTTTAATATTCGTACATTTAAGTTGGCTCTCTTCCTAGGAGAATACAATATAAATTTTAAAATTCACCCTAACAATCTGTGTCTTTAAGCCAGATGCAGTTATAATTCCTCATAGAGAATATATTTACACCTCTAGGAGAATGTTAGTTAGAGAAAGACCTCTTTAATCCAATTAAGGATTGACATGATTTAGGATTAAAATTGTGGAAGTCAGTTTATTTTGTTGTTGTTTTACTTTTACTTTTGGTTATATCTCTTCAGGAATACTGGCCTAAAAACTGGAGATTTTGCCTGAGCCTCTTCACTTTAGAAGGTCCTGAACTCCAGCTTTCAACTTCCCAGCCCTATGATTTGCTGAAGTGAAGTGAAGTGTTAGTCTCTCAGTTGTGTCCAACTCTTTGCCACCTCATGGACTGTAGCCCATCAGGCTCTTCTGTCCACAGAATTCTCCAGGCAAGAATACTGGAATGGGAAGCCGTTTCCTTCTCCAGGGAATTGTCTTGATCCAGGGGTGGAACCCGATGATTTCCTGAAGGATCTGCAAATATTGTTAATCTTTTAGCCTTTGATGGCTGTGTCATGGCATTCAAAATAAAGGGAAGAGTATGATCAAAATCAAAATGGCAATTAAAGCATAGAGTATCCTGCATGGCAGGAAAGCAAGGGGAGAAGCAGAAGATAAAGAAAGTCAGGCAGGTTGAGTTTCAAAGGGATTCCAACACCACAATTAGCAGTGGGGACTTTATACCACAGGATGAAAGCCAAGTCTGTTAGTGAAGTTAGTCCTTCAGTCCCCTGTTTACAGTTCTTCCAATGGACTGGCCCCTTACCAGTTGGGGACAACTTCTCTCCTTCCTTAGAAGGACTTAGGTGGTTCAATGTGGGAGAACATAGAGCTTTCAGAGAAAGCTCCTTGGGGTTTTTTCAAGAGGAGCCAAGTCTCCACATCAGAAGACATTTTTCAACACAAAATCCCATAGAGTATGTGACTGATACCCAAGGGGAAAGACAAAGACAAATCAGAACTTGCTTTTGAAAAGCTGAGATGTGAAATTCATGAGCCCTTTCCTAATATCACATTTGCCTCTTACAGATTAGGTTTTCAAACACATCAATTTATAAAAGACAATTATTATCAGTAACATTGAAATGAAGGGAAGCTACACACCATGTTCTGAACAGCAGGATTTTTTTTTAATCTTAACAACTTAATTATTTTTGCTTTCCATTATTTCTCCAGGGTTAAAGATTGACATTTTATCCTGCAGGCTTTTACAAGTTTTGTTTTTTTATATTGATTGGGTTAAAATCTCCAAAAACCATTTAGCCTACTGCCAATTCTTTTAATTTAGACAGCAATAAATTAATTTTAATTGTTTGTGAAAACATTTATTGAGTAAATTAGATATTTTAAAATTCTTCAAATACATATTTGAAGAATACGTATTTCAGTTCAGTGTGAACTGAAAAGGTTCTTTCACTAACAATAAATTACTTTGTTTCTCACTAAATTGCTTACATTCTTTCTATTCATACTTTGTTTAAAAGAGTTTTTTAAAGAGTTTTCCTGGTGATATGGAAGGAATTGGGTCTCAAAAATGACAGGTTATCTTCCCTGAGACAAAGTTAGTAGAATCGAGTCTTTTGTGCTTGGTTCTGGTAACAAGGATTCCAAAATTAGCAAAATTTCTCTACCATTAGATTTCTTCAAGATTGAGAAAAAGAGTTTTTAAAATTCTAATCATTTATATGCAGTGATACAGTCAGCAAATCATCTCAAAGAATGATTAATACAAGAGCTCTAAGAAGCATGAAGTGAGCAGAGAGATGAGACAAAAGATGAGTCTATTGTGATAGAGATTTGATATAGACCTGGTCCAGATCAGAGAATGTGAATTACAGCAAAAGTAATTAATCAAAGATATTCCGAGGAAGAGAAGATAGAGCTCACTACAATCGGTGCAGTACGGTTCAGTTCAGTTCAGTCGCTCAGTTGTGTCCAACTCTTTGCGACCCCATGAATCGCAGCACACCATGCCTCCCTGCAGTACAGTTAGATGTAAATTATGTAGGCTTCTGTATTAGACATTCTATGTTCTCTTACTGCTCATGTCTGCATGCTCAGTGACTTCTAAAAAACTAGCACTGAGTAGGATGCTCAATAAATATTTGAATGGTTAATTTATGGGTCAATTAAAGGGATAAGTGGGAGGTCACATCATAGCAGGTTTTCTGTGTGCATGTGTTTTAATTTCATTTTATTTTTTAATAGACTATACTCCATTTAAAGTTATCACAAAATGATGGCTATATTTCCCTGTGCTGTGTAATATATCCCTGGATTTATTTATTCTGTACATAGTAGTTTGTGTCACTTAATTCCATACCTTTATCTAGCCCCTCCCCTTTCTTCTCCTCGCTGGTAAACAACAGTTTGCTGTCTATGTCTGTGAGTCTTTTTCTGTTTTATCATATACATTCATTTGTTTTATCCTTTAGATTTCACATATAAGTGATAGCATAGAGTATTTATATTTCTCTGCCTGACTTATTTCACTCAGCATAATTCTCACTAGGCGCATCCATGTTATTGCAAATGGCAGAATTTCATTCTTTGCATGGCTTAGTAACATTACATTGTATATTTGTACTGCTGCTGCTGCTGCTGCTGCTGCTGCTAAATTGCTTCAGTCATGTCCGACTCTGTGCAACCCCATAGATGGCAGCCCACCAGGCTCCCCTGTCCCTTGGATTCTCCAGGCAAGAACACTGGAGTGGGTCGCCATTTCCTTCTCCAATGCATATAAGTGAAAAGTGAAAGTGAAGTCGCTCAGTCGTGTCCAACTCTGAGCAACCCCATGGACTGCAGCCTACCAGGCTCCTCTGTCCATGGGATTTTCCAGGCGAGAGTACTGGAGTGAGTTGCCATTGCCTTCTCCGATCTTTGTACTACATATTCTTTATCAGTTCCTCTGATGATGGACACTTGGGTTGCTGCTATATTTGGGCTATTGTAAATAAAGCTGCTGCAAACATTGGAAAGCAGGTAAGCAGGTATTAGCATTTTCATTTTCTTTGAATATATAAACAATGGAATTGCTAGATAATAATAGTTCTGGGCTTCCCTGATGTCTCAGACAGTAAAGAATCTGCCTGCAACGTGGGAGACCTGGGTTCGATCCCTGGGTTGGAAATATCCCCTGGAGGAGGGCATGGCAACCCACTCCAGTATTCTTGCCTGGAGAATCTCCATGGACAGAGGAGTCTGGCAGGCCACAGTCCATGGAGTCACAAAGCAAGCATGGACATGGACAAGACTAAGTCACAAGCACACACAAGGTAGTTCTAGTTTCAGTTTTGTAAGGAACCTCCATAACCGTTTTCCAGAGTGGTTGCACCAAATTATAATCCCATCAACAGTATACTAAGGTTCTTTTTTTTACATCCTCACCAACATTTTTATTTGTATAGTTTTTGACGATACCAATTCTGACAGGTATGAAGTGATATCTCATTGTGATTTTGATTTGCATCTCTGTAATTATTAGCAATGCTGAGTATCTTTTCATGTGCCTGTTGGCCATCCACATATCTTCTTTGGAAAAATATGTAGTCTGCCCTTTTTTTTTTTTTTTTTAACTGTGCTGGGTGTTTGTTGTGGCACACAGGCTAAATTGTGATACGTGGGATGTTAGTTTCCCAACTAGGTATGGAACTCTGGTCTTCTGACTTGGGAGTGGAGTCTTATCCACTGGACTACTAGGGAAGTCCCCTTCTGCCCTTTTATAAAAAAATTGTATTTTTTGCTATTAAGTTGTATAAGCTATTTATATATTTTGGATATTATCTCCTTTTTGGTTATGTGCATGTGTGCATGTGCGTGTGCTCATGTGTACACATGCTCAGTCACGTTCAACTCTTCGCAACCACATGGACTGCAGCCCACCAGTCTCCTTTGCCCACGGAATTTTCATGAAGCAGGTTGCCATTTCCTGCTCCAAGGGATCTTCCCAACCCAGGGATTGAACCAACACCTCTGGTGTCTCCTGCACTGGCAAGCGTATTCTTTCCCACTGCACCAACTATTATTTACAAATGTTTTCTCCCATTCAGTTTGGGTCTTTTCACTTTGTCAATGGTTTTCTTTGCTTTGCAAAGCTTTTAAATTTAATTAGGTCCCATTTGTTGATTTTTGCTTTCATTTCCTTTTATGTTAGGAAATAGATCCAGATAATATTGCTATAATTTGTCAGAGTGTTCTACCTATGTTCTCTAGTAGTAGTTTTATGGCTTCAGGTCTTACATGTAGATCTACAATGCATTTTGAGTTTAATTTTGTATATAGTACAAAATACTATATGCATTATTTTACGTATAGCTTTCCAATTTTCCCAGCACTAATTATTGAAGACTATCTTTTCACTATGGTATATTCTTGCTTCCTTTATGTAGATTAATTAGCCATAAGTGTATACTGGGCTTACTATTCTGTTCTATTGATGTATGTATCTATTTTTCACCAGTGTCATGCACTATAGATTACTGTGTCTTTTTAATATAGTCTGAAGTCAGGGAGTGTGATAACTGTAGCTTTGTCCTCTTTTTTCAAGATTGGATTGTCAATTCAAGGCATTTGTTTGGTTCCATATAAATTCTAGTTCTGTGAAAAATGTCATGAATGTTTTGATATCCTTATTATCCTTCATTAAATCTCTAGATTGATTAGGTTAGGATAGACATTTTAACATTAATTCTTCTAGTCCATGAACATGAAATAATTTTCCATTTCCTTATATCATTTTCAAATTCCTTCATCACTGTTTTATACTTTTTAGTGTATAGGTTTTTCACCTTTGTTAAGTTTAATGTATTTGATCCCATTTTAATGTGATTATAAATTGTATTGCCTTCTTAATTTTTATTTCAATAGTTCATTATTAGTGCATAGAAAAGCAACATATTTCTGTATATTAATCTTGCATCATAAAACTTTGCTGATTCATTTATTAGTTCTAATAATTTTTAAAGGAGACTTTGGAGTTTCCTATATATAGTATGATGTCATCAACAAATGGTGAGAGTTTACTTCTTCAATTCCAGTTTGAGTATCCTTTATATATGTATTTATTTGTCTGATTGTTGTGACTAGGAGTTGTAAAGTGCAAAGAGTATCCATCTTTGATTTGTCCCGTATTTTAGAGGAAAAGCTTTCAGTTTCATCCTTAAGCCAATTAGACCCAGGGGTGGCATGATACATTTCAAAATTTTAGTTTTCAGTTTTATACCATTTGTCTTTTCACAAATAAAAATGTACAACTGATGTTTTTTCCAACTAAAATTAAAGTGTGTTCTAAAAATATCTATTCTGGAAATGAAAAGAAGGTAATTAGAAGATGAAAGAAGAGCAATACAACATCCATTCCTCATAGTTTTACTTGATTGATTTTTTTTCTTCATGCAAGCCTAAAAATCTGCTTTACCACATTACCATTTACTCTGGGTATGTCATAAATGATCTTTATTATGTTGAGATATGTTTTTTCTATACCAACTTTAATGAGAGTTATCATCATGAACAAATGTTGAATTTTGTCAAATGCTTTTTCTGCATATACTGAAATGGTTATGTTATTTCTATCCTTTATTTTGATAATGTGGTATATCACATTGATTGACTTGCAAATATTGAATCATTCCTGCATCACTGGAATAAATCCCACTTGATCATTGGGTATGATCCTTTTCATATATTATTGAATTCAGATGGCTTTTATTTTGTGAGTAAAGTTTGAGCAACCTCTAACAACTTTCTTTGCTAGGATTAGCTGAGAGGAAATGCTCCATAGACACCGAGTAGTATTTTTCCCCACACCTCTCCTGCCAATCCATAGGGCTAAATGGCTCCACTCCTCCTAGAATTCCTTCTTCCAGAGCATTCTAGAATAGAAGAGCATTCTCATTCTCTTTTAGTCTCATAATAATAGTAACAAACAATCATTCTATTTAGTGTTGTGTTAAATGCTTTACATGTACAATCTCATCTAGTCTTCATAATCACAAATATTATTAATCTGTAGGTGAGAAAAATTAAGGATATACTTATCTTTATCAATGTTAACATTGAAGGATGTAACAGCAACAATATACTTTCTCTTTTCATGGCTAAGTTATAAAGCATGTACCTTAATGGTTATCATCCAAGCAGAAATTCCTCATTTTTACATGAGGATTTAAGGTCCAAAAATAGTAAGTTCCTCATCCAGAATCACAACCAGTCCATACATCTTCAGATTCCCATTTGGTGTTCTTTATCCTACAGTGTGAAAAGTGTTAGTCACTCAGTTGTGTCTATTTGCGACCACTTGGACTGTAGCCCACCTGGCTCTTCTGTCCATGGAAATCTCCAGGCAAGAATACTGGAGTGGGTGGCTATTCCCTTATCCAGTGGATCTTCGTGACCCAGGGATTGAACTTGGGTCACTTGCATTACAGGCAGATTCTTTACCATCTGAGTCACCAGGGAAGCTGGTATTTGGTCATAAATCCTCTTCACTGTGTAACTTCTAGAACATTTCTTTTAAGTATTGTTTTCTTGCTATTAGCACCTTCCCATCATAGTAAGGCAAATTAATGCCTTAGAATTACTAAAGTCATAGAGAACCCTGTGCTCTTTGTCTAGGTTTTGGAAACTTGGTGTAGCTCAATTTGCATACAGCTCTGAATTAAATCATTTCATCCCACTACCTTCAATGGAATTCTCATTGCCCTTCTGGAATTGTTTAATTTCTCCCACTTTTCAACTGATACCTGAAAGGTTTAGCTGATGAATGGCTTCTGTTCTACTGTAGAAGGTCTTCCTTCAGGAACAGGGAAACATATCTTTTACTCTTAGTGAAGACCATCAGCTTCAATAGAATGCCCTCTCTCTGACATCTACCACAGTAGTAATACTCAGCCCCACGATGAAGCTCATTTCCATGGCTTTGCATAAATAACAGCAGGATATTGACAATATTTTTTTGACCAGATTTTAAGAAAGTACATTGATGAAAGAGCATTTGAGATTCATAGAATCTGCTCACTTACAGAAATGTTTTTTATTACTGTTTCCTACATTTCTAGTACAATTTTATACTAACAGTGACAATGAGACAATCCAAACATTGTATATTATGAAAAATCAAAAAACTATATAGCTCATTATAAATTCAAATTTTTTAAAAATGACAAGGGCATTCTTGGTAATATTAGCTGGCATTTCTTGAAGGCAGAAAGTGAAGAGGAACTAAAAAGCCTCTTGATGAAAGTGGAAGAGGAGAGTGAAAAAGTTGGCTTAAAGCTCAACGCTCAGAAAACTAAGATCATGGCATCCGGTCCCATTACTTCATGGCAAATAGATGGGGAAACAGTGGAAACAGTGTCAGACTTTACTTTGGGGGGCTCCAAAATCACTGCAGATGGTGACTGCAGCCATGAAATTAAAAGACGCTTACTCCTTGGAAGAAAAGTTATGACCAACCTAGATAGCATATTCAAAAGCAGAGATATTACTTTGCCAACAAAGGTCCGTCTAGTCAAGGCTGTGGTTTTTTCAGTAGTCATGTATGAATGTGAGCGTTGGACTGTGAAGAGGGCTGAGCACCAAAGTATTGATCTTTTTGAACTGTGGTGTTGGAGAAGACTCTTTAGAGTCCCTTGGACTGCAAGGAGATCCAACCACTCCATTCTAAAGGAGATCAGTCCTGGGTGTTCTTTGGAAGGAATGATGCTAAAGCTGAAACTCCAGTACTTTGGCCCCTCATGCGAAGAGTTGACTTATTGGAAAAGACTCTGATGCTGGGAGGGATTGGGGGCAGGAGGAGAAGGGGACGACAGAGGATGAGATGACTGGATGGCATCACCGACTCGATGGGCGTGAGTTTGAGTGAACTCCAGGAGTTGGTGATGGACAGGGAGGCCTGGCATGCTGTGATTCATGGGGTCGCAAAGAGTCAGACATGACTGAGCGACTGAACTGAACTGAACTGAACTGAGGCATTATTCTAAGTACTTTGTCAGTCTTACCTAATTTAACCTTAATGAGGTGAGTAACTTGCCCAATGTTACATGGCTAGTGAGTAGTAGAGCTGGATTCAAGCCCAGAAAATGCAGAGCCTGTGCTCTAAGCCTGGTATGTATTGCCCCGTGGAGCCCAAATCCAGACTGAACCCAATACCAAGAACCCTACACTTTCTACTACATTTCCCCAGCTTGGGGAGACAAGAAGTGCTCACCTAGGCATGTACACTAGTATTAACAGTTTAAAATGTCTGTAATTCAGTCATTGTTTCTCTCAGACTATAGAATCACACACACATACTACACATCCCTGACCAAACTTTGGCCTTCTCAACGATTCACAGTAAAGCCAATCTACCGACATTGGTTGTGGTGAGGGAAAGTGCAGTGTTTATTGCAAGCACCAAGCAAGGAATCTAGGACCTAGCATTTAAAAGGCTTAAACTTCATTCCATGATGTTTTTCAGGGAATTATTTTTAAAGGCAGGCCAAGGGAGAGGTGGGGTGTGTGGTCAGCTCATGGACATTCTTCTGATTAGTTGGTGGCTAGGTATAGCTTCCCTGGTGGCTCAGAGGTTAAAGCGTCTGCCTTCAATGTGGGAGACCCAGATTCGATCCCTGGGTCAGGAATATCCCCTGGAGAAGGAAATGGTAACTGACTCCAGTATTCTTGCCTGGAGAATCCCATGGACAGAAGAGCCTGGCGGGCTACAGTCCACGGGGTTGCAAAGAGTCGGACATGACTGAGCGACTTCATTTCACTTCACTTCAGGTAATCGGGAGTCAATGTCATTAACCTGGTTCCAAACTATCTGGGGTCTATTGCTTATGGGAAGCATACAGTTAACGTCTGTCTTTGGGTGGGGGATTCAGTATCTGCAAAACAGCTAAAGAATGTGGCTCAGAAAAATTATCTATAGCCTTTGAGAAGGAACTAAAAGTCCTTGACTTAGTTTAATAGCTAAGCTATTATTATGTCTTGCTTGACTGTTTTCCTTTCTGCGTTTTCTCACTCCTCTGTTTAAACGTATTCTTTGACTAAAGTTTTACTATAGACAGAAGGCCATCAGGGAACATGGGAGGGTTGGGTAGGGGGCTTGACCTGTTTCCAGAAGGCCCCGTAGTGTCTTGCTCAGTTACATAGATACATGCATTGAGACCTCAGGAAATCGTTAATAAGATTAGTGATTTCTTCTTGTTTCAGACAGTCAATGGTTAGTCAAAAAATATTTGCTGAGTTGCTAGGTATCTTCAGGAATCATGCCTTTTGCCTTTCAATTTGAATTGATAAGTGTATCATATCACTTTTGGGCTATGGGGTAAAGGTATAAGCATGGAAAGGTTATAGCTACTACTGTAGTAGGCTATGGATGTTGGAATTTGCCAGTGTTAACCACTTACCTGCACTATCCACCTGAAAATAGACAAAAGGGCCAATGAGGATTTATGTTCAGCAAAAGCTATCTTAAAGGATTGGCTGGGGTCCCACTTTATAGGGTTCTCTTGTCAAGCTGAGTTGGAATTTGGATCTGAAGGCAAAGTGAGGTTTTCTGTTATTTTGGCTTCCAAGTCCAGATTTGGGCACTATTTTCTGAAAAGTTCTATCCACAGATCCAAGTAGTGAATGCACACTTATTCGAGCAAGGGTTTCAGTCACTCAGCACACATCAGGGACCAGCAGAATGGAGAGCGAAAGGGAGGAAGGTGGGCCTCATGGTCTGCTCTAGGAGATGGAGGCTGGCCCCAGGCCCTGCCAGCTTTTCTGCCCTGTGATCTGGATTTCCTCACCAAACCCAGATGCCTTCAGCAAAAGAGAGGACAGTGGACATGTTTCCTCCTTTGAGACAGTTTCTGGTGAAATATGGACCATCTTCAGCCTCTCACCACCTTCTTTAGTCAGAAAAACAAATCCTTACTCCTCCCTGGTGGGGAGAGAGATTGGAGAAAGCCCCCTCTTCTAGAGAAACAGTGCCAGGGAGGAAAGGAGGCCTTCTAGCCTGTCACTGCCAAGCACAGCAAGCAAG
Source organism: Capricornis sumatraensis (assembly GCF_032405125.1). Lineage (NCBI taxonomy): Eukaryota > Metazoa > Chordata > Mammalia > Artiodactyla > Bovidae > Capricornis > Capricornis sumatraensis. The sequence goes on along the minus strand of NC_091071.1, from coordinate 118,618,711 downwards.
GCAGAGCATGACAGACAGACCAGCTCTCACAGGGCAGAGTGGGCTGCCCAGTGGAATCCTGGAAGAATTGGTAGGGTGAGAGGACTGTCATCGACCAGGTAGATGAGGAAGGAAAGATTGGAACTATCGCAGGATGAGGAGGCTCATGAGTCAGTGAGTGTCTAGGCTATAGCCACTTTTAGGATGGTTCTTACCCAGAGGGTGATGGTGAGGGCAGGGAAGGAATGACAGGAACCAGGAGCATCCTTTAGGGTAACAGCCTTCACTCTGGGCCCCAGAAACTAGGGGGTCCAAGACCAGAAAGGGAACAGTGATCAGAGTGCTGCCTGCTTTCGGCCAGGTAGCTTCTTTTTATTGGAAGTAATTTTTTTTTCATAGTTTCAAAGTGTTCTAAAGATTTGGAGAGGAAAGCTGGGGTCAGGAAGGGCAGGGCCCGTTGACAACCAGAAACTGCTACTGCATGGATCGAGGCTCCAAAACTGTGTGTGTAGCTACTGATTTTGTAAGCTAGTTTTGTGGTCATAAATTGAGAGTCTATTCCTACAGGCAGGAATTACATTTTTGCTTTTAAATACAAAGGGCTGGACTCTTCACTGTATGCGTTTGTGACTCTGTGGACTGTAGCCCACCAGGCTCCTCTGTCCATGGGATTCTCCAGGCAAGAATATTGGAGTGGGTTGCCATGCCCTCCTCCAGGGGATCTTCCCATCCTAGGGATGGAACCCACAGTCTCATGCATTGCAGGCAGATTCTTCACTGCTGAGCCACCAGGGGCCTGCTCAGGGTATAGAAAGCTTGTTTAAAAAGTCCCTTTCCATCACCATGGGGCCCTTCTTGGAGATATTTGGTGGCAATTCTCTGTCTCAGCCACCCCTCCCAGACCTTCCTACTTTTCTTCTCTCATGTAGATTCTGACTGCCCTCAGTTTCCTCACTCAAAAATTCCATCTGTTTTTTCCTTCTTAGGGAAATATGCAAATATACAAAGGCTGCACACCAGCAACTGCTCACACCCTGCCCTCAGCCTCTAAAGCAATGTTTGTGCTGCTCTGACAGGACGGAAGACAAGGAGAAACAGGAAAACCGGGACAGGGGTCTTCTGTCTTCCGGAATTTGGGGAATGAAAAACCAGCTGGAAATGGAATGAGAAAATACATAAAACCAGGATACTGTTGCAAAGGAGATAAAGGCCAATGGGTTTCAAAATCTTAAATGAGAAAAGGGGTGTTTCCCTAACAGGTTTCAGTTAGTGCAGTGCTGCCAAGTTTTAAATGTTTCTGTGAGCTAGATTTCCTCACCAAACAATTTTAGTCATAGTAGCATTTTATTATCAGTTTATTCAAGCTTATATTAATATCCTCATAAATGTCAATCAGCACCTTAAGTGATATGAAGAATCTTCGGTAGATAGATTAGATCTTGGGTATAATGACTGTACTCATTGCCTTGCAGTGTGTTGTGTTGTATTGCATATGAAATATATAGATGTTCAAGGGTCTACTGAGGGTCAGTGTGGATACAGGGTTACTGGGAGGTTAAAGGTGGCAGGTGGAGATTAAATTGTTCAACATTCCCTGCTTACTGATTCTTTCTGGCTATTGAAAATGTCTATATCACAAATGATACTCTGGATATTTAACAAACTTAATATTGCATTTTTGTATATGGCAGGTATTTATATGTGTGTGCATGGACAGAGAGAGAGAAAAAGAGAGGAGGGAGGGAAAGAGAGGAGTGCTCGTTAGAGACTTTAAGAAAAACACACTACAAAAGTTAAGTACATTTATGGGTGTTCAATAAATTGTGTGTTAACTTCATATTGCTATAATTACTATTACTAATAAAGAATGGTGAGGTTCATGTATACTTGCTATGCATTATTCTGATCTTGGGGTAGCTATCACTATCTTTATGTTAGATGAGGGAATTGAGACTCAAATTGATTCTGAAGTCACACAGCAATTTAACAGAGAAACTAACAGTTTAATCCAAAACCAACAGTTTACTGACTATTGACTGTAGAGCTGACTCTAGAACTCAAGCTTTTTCCACTACATAGTGACACCTGCTGAATATCAATAAAATAATGCTTAATCATCACATTTTCAAAATGAACTAGACCCAGAAAGCAGCCTACATAAACAAGTGAGCAAATAAGACAGCAGTGTACATTCTCTCAAATTTTGCCTACTTTTCTCTTCGAAGTCTGAGCAATGTCACTCTTGAGTTCTTTAAGGAATGAAATCTATATAATAGACTTGCCTGTTTTATTAAGTGTCTTGTTTTCCTTTGTTCTCATTTTTTCTTCTTTATGTAGCCCCTAGACTGCAAGGAGATCAAACCAGTCAATCCTAAAGGAAATCAACCCTGAATATTCATTGGAAGGACTCATGCTAAAACTGAAGCTTCAATGCTTTGACCACCTGATGTGAAGGGCTGACTCATTGGAAAACCTTTGATGCTGGGAAAGATTGAAGGCAAAAGGAAAAGGGTGTGGCAGAGGATGAGACAGTTAGATAGCATCACCAACTCAATGGACATGAATCTGACCAAACTCCAGGAGATAGTGAAGGACAGAGAAGCCTGGCATGCTACAGTTCATGGGGTCACAAAGAGCCAGACACAACTTAACAACTGAACACACACATGGCACCAGTCACACTAGTGTTGTTAGGAACTGAGGATTCAGTTGTGAGCTGAAAGAACACTACATGAGACACTAAGTGTGAAAGTGTGTGAGGTCTTTGGACAAGTAAGTGGTTCCCTTGCACCAGAATGGAAGGAATGTGAAGCGTCATGCCAGAAATTGGGGTTGAAGGGAATGAATTCTATGCTGTTGAGTGCAAATTTATATTCTGGAAAAAATAGGATGCAGGGAAGGTTTTTGATTTTTAAAAAAGCAACATGGTCAGACTTGTGTTTTAGGAAACTAATGACCAAATAAGGAATAAATTGGAGAGGTAAGATAGTAGAAGCTTTGGAACTACATTTTGGGATGATTCCGTTGGAATGAGTCTGATGCCTTGAGATTCTCCTGTTCTCTATTTGCAAAGGATATAAACAGAACCCTGATTCTTTATGATGGTGGAAGATGAAGGGGTTGATATATCATGTTCTTTCCCATTACAGAAATTCTCCCTTCATTCCTATTCCTGTTTTTCCTTTATTAGGATTAGTGTTTTCTGAGATGGGTCAATGGGTTCAAATGAATGCAGCCCTTGGTAATTCCCCTAAAATGTTGAATGAGCCTCTCTCTGTGACAAAATACGTGAGCTTTCAGAATGATTTGAGAAATTTTGACTATGGCCTTATAAATAATAGGGAGATATTAAAGAGCCAAAGTTACAACATCTTCTAATATAGGACCTGTGCTATAATCATCTAGCGCTATTAGTGGATACTAAATTCTTCAACATTCCCTGCTCATAGATTCTTTCTAGATAATGAAAATGTCCAAATCACAAACAATGGTTATCATCTGCGTATTTAACAAACTTTGAGTTTCTGTTTATAGGAGGCATTGTGGTATAATGAGAGATAGTATATGTTTGCTGAGGTTTTTTTTTAATAATAAGAGATATACAGCTTAAATAATAACCTGTACAAAGTTATACTCTGGCAAAGTGACACATTCCATATCTCAGCAGATACATTTATACAGTGCATTCATATGTGTACATATAATGGTTTACAATATTATTTAAACTTGAACTCACAATATTATGAACATTATGCATTTAATATTATTCATTTTATATAATTTCATGTGAGCTCACAAAACCTCATGTATAAAGCTTTACACATACTAATGGAATACATGATTATATTAAAATAATTTCAGAGCAAATCCTCCAAATAGCAATATTTTAAATAATCAAAATTTGTGAATTTCAGTCTTTTCTTTCCTTAGAAAGGCAGTTTAGCAATTCAGCTACTCATATAATGCTTCTAACAATTTGAATGTGGAAAACTCTATGGCAAATTGTTAGGATTATAATGGACTTCAACCTAAGCTTCAGAAGAAGAAAAAATTGTTCTTGCTTAGACTAAACTTCCCTCAGGAGAAGAAAAGCAGAATCTACAATAAGGTTTCAACTCAGATTAATGGGATTAATAATAACAAAAACATCAACAACAACAATCATAATATAACCAATTAGCCAATTTGGAACACAAGAGTATAAAACATGCAGTTTTTAAGTGTCCCAGGCCCTGTAGGATACAGGAAAGGGATAAAGCATAAACAATTTTTTTGTGGATCATAACTAAATTAAGTTGTTTCATCATATATTGTCCCATACAGTGCTCACAGAAGCCCTATAAGATAATGTGGTGTCTACCTGCAAAGTTTCCTGAGAATTGTCTCTGAATTGCCCAGAAATGTGTTAAAAGAAACTAGGAACACTGCCCTCACCCAAGGAGAAGCGGCACCCTAGGTCTTGAGGTCTTAAGCAGGTGGCATTTCCCATCACTCGCCTAAACAGTGGCATCTAAAGCTGTTATTACTTTGTTAACTTGCATACAATACCAGGCGAGCTCACAAAGCATCATGTCACTCACTGTCAAGGCCTTTCTGGCCCTCATCCCATTAAAGGGAGAGCAATAGACCATGGGGTGCCTTCCCTGGAATCCAGCCACAGTGGGTCCAGCAAGCTCCAGCCCCACTATATATCTACAGAAATTTAGGCAATCTGGGCAACTGTGTACCTCTTCTTGTGAACTCTTCACTTTTAAGTTTTCCTAGAATGACCTGATTCTTGTGTCCATACTGTGTGTCCTCATGGACTTGGTGAAATTAAATAACATTAAACATCAATGAGAAGTAAGAAAGCTGGATTACAAATTTAGGTTAGTAAATTAACATATTCAAAGTTATACTCTTACTAAGCTGTGGGGCTAGAAATCCAATCAGGTTTGTCAATTCACAAGCTAGTGTTTGTCATCACAGTGCAATCTTCCTCAAGGGTGAACTCAAGGCCACATGCACCATAATGAGCATTATTACTACATTAGTTTATGGAACCTATCCCAGATTTATGGACTCATTATTCTGGTGGTAGTGATCCAGCAGAGATAATGAATGATCCACCAGAGATGATAAGAATCCTCAATTCTTAAAAGACACCCCAGGTGATCCCAAAGCACTCAAAATTTTCTTTATAGAAATTATCCTTAACTTGCTACAAGAATCTATGTAAATATGGGGCTTCTGGAACTCTGAGTTGAGGAGGTCATGAAGAAGAGAGTTGTGTGTCAGGAAGGATAGAACTGCCATATAATCCAGCAATCCCACTCCTGGGCATATATCTGGACAAAACTGTAATTCAAAAAGATACACGCACTCCAATGTTCATAGTAGCACAAAGACGTGGAAGTAAACTAAATGCCCATCAAAAGATGAAGGGATAAAAAGATGTGGTATATACATAAAATTAAATATTACTCAGCCATTAAAAAGGATGAACTAATGTCATTTGCAGCAACATAGATGGACCTAGATATTATCATAGTAAGTGAAGTCAGACAGAGACAAATATCATATGATATTGCTTATATGTGGAATTTAATAAAAATTATACAAATAAACTTTTACAAAATAGAAATAGACTCACAGATCTCAAAATCAAAACTACAGTTGCCAAAGGGGAAAAGTAGGGGGGAGATAAATTAAGAGATTGGGATTAACATACATATTATGATATATAAAATATATATATATATATATATATTGAACTCTATTTAATAGTCTGTAATAAAGGAGATCCAACCAGTCTATTCTAAAGGAGATCAGTCCTGGGTGTTCTTCGGAAGGAATGATGCTAAAGCTGAAACTCCAGTACTTTGGCCACCTCATGCAAAGAGCTGACTCATTGGAAAAGCCTCTGATGCTGGGAGGGATTGGGGGCAGGAGGAGAAGGGGACGACAGAGGATGAGAAGGCTGGATGGCATTACCAACTCGATGGACCTGAGTTTGAGTGAACTCTGAGAGTTGGTGATGGACAGGGAGGCCTGGCATGCTGCGATTCATGGGGTCACAAGAGTTGGACACGACTGAGTGACTGAACTGAACTGAATTGAACTGAATAAGCTATATTAGGAAAGGATCTGGAAATGAATGGATATATACATATATAACTGATTCATTCTGCTGTACACCTGAAACTATTGTAAATCAATTATACTCCAATAAAATTAAAAAAACAAAGGCTAACCTCCTAGGATCAGTAGTGGAAAACAAGAAAAGAGGAAGTTTTTATGATATCACAGGGCTTTTTAGGCCTCCTGCAAAAGGATCCACTGGCAGCTCTTCAATATGTGATTTCTGATACATGAATTCAAGGAACATCTTTGACTTTGGTCAAGAGAATCTGGGGGTGTGTCCCCTCCTAGAAGGCTGACAAAATTACCACGGACTATTCCGAGCCATACTGAGGCAGGGAGGGAAGAGAGCCAGTAAAATCTTTAATGGAAAGATCCATAGTTGTCTTCTTTCCCTGGAAAAGTAAGGGAAGTTGTTAAGCCACTCCAAGAATCCAGGGAGAGTCACTCATGAACTGATAAAAATGTGGACCAGTTGTGCATTGAGGCAAAACAGCATAGAGATGACACAGCCAAGAGGTAGGCAGAAGCTTTTCTAGTCTGAGATGGCACTATGTAATTCACCTGTTCTTTCCTCTCCAGTCTCCTCAGAGAGAACCTCGGCGTTACTTCAGAAGAAGCTTGGCCAGAAACCTGTGACTGAAAAATATTTCACCTAATTCATCAGTGTTAAGCATGTCACAAATTATATCTTCCTACACACTGCTATAAATCACTCTGCCTAAAACAATAGGAAATATGCTATTCAAATGCAACATCAATTTTTATGAATTCCAAATGACCAAGCAAAAGTCAAATAGAACCCTTGGAGGGAGATATAATTTCATGGTACTCTTTGAGAACATATTAATTTTGAAAAAGTAAGCATGGTGTATCTAACGTGGTGGAAAACCAAATGAAAGATGATTAGACACCAGAGCAGAGTCAAAAACATATTTCACTCATTCTGTATAGTACCTGGAACATAGAAGATGTTCAATAGTTTCTCTAATTAATCCATAAATAAATCCCAAGACTCTGACAATTACCGCTGCCTATTCTAGATCCAGGACTTCCCTGGTGGCTCAGATGGAAAAGCATCTGCCTACAAAGCAGGAGACCCGGGTTCAATCCCTGGGTTGGGAAGATCTCCTAGAGAAGGAAATGGCACCCCACTCCAGTACTCTTGCCTGGAAAATTCCATGGACGGAGGAGCCTGGTGGGCTACAGTCCATGTGGTCGCAAAGAGTCAGACACGACTGAGCGACTTCACTTCATCCTAGAGAGAACAGGCCCCCCACCTTCAACATCAAAGGAAAACACAAAACCAATGACAGCTACTAGAGTGACCTGCCCTCATCACTGCACTGGCCGAAAGCTCCCAATATCGGCTGAACATATTCAAACATTAGCAATTAGCCAATTTACTTCCATATTAGTTAGTTTTCTTTTTATCCCATTGCCTAAAAAGAAGAACATGACATTTTTTCCCTGATATGAGTCACTAACTTGGAGTAAGAACGAGAGTGGGAGTGATTGTGTCTATGACAGTTTGGGATAATGAAATTTCAGTAAATAGATTAGTGAGACTTCTAGGATAGATATCAATAACCTTGCAGTATTTAGGTCAAAAGCAAGGTTCATTCTAAACAGGGAGCTTGTAGATGTTTAAATTAGGTCTCAGCATCAACAAGGAGCTTTCGTTCTACTGTAATTATGTTATCAAATCAAAACATGGCTTTGTAAGAAATGGCCATAACATTGAACTGCTAGAATTATGTATTTATGAAAGAAGACATATATATTGCTTTGTTTACTGACAGTAGAAAAAACATTGAAGTTATATTTTGCAACTTTTAAAGTCTTTTCATTGTAAAGGATCTTTCTCTTAATACCATCTTTGTCAGAGTTTATCAAAAGATCTCATAAATATTTCCTTGACCAGGTCATTTTCAGCCTAGGTTTTGATTTCAGCTTCCAGTTTATTAACTCATCCAAAACAAGATTGCATGAGTATATTCTCTCTGGCTCTTTTTTCCTCCTTTGATCTCTTTTCAAAGATGGCAGTTAATATTCATATGCTAGAAACCAATGGCTTTTGTAAACATGTACATGTGTGTAGACAGATTATTTTCTAAGCAATGCTAATATTGTCACCTCTGGTGATAAATAAACAAATAAGATCAAAAAATTTAAGAGCTTTTAATAATACCTATTGGAGGAAAATTCTATCTTGGTTTTGCATATGACCTGGCTCCAGAAATTCTACCTTCCCCATCTTTTCCTGTTAATACTCAGAATGTGTTTATTATGTTTTATGAAGCAATAAGTATTAAGGTTCTCCCAATTCATCCCCCCAAACCATAAGCTGTTACTTCTACATAAAATAAGGACATGTATGTTTATATATAAACATGTATATATGCATGTGTGTATACATATATGGAAAAAGAAAAGGAAAGTCGCTCAGTCATGTCCGATTCTGTGACCCCATGTACTGTAGCCTAGCAGGCTCCTCTGTCCGTGGAATTCTCCAAACAAGAATACTGGAGTGGGTAGCCAAATGTTTCCCCAGGGGATCTTTGCAACCCAGTGATCGAACTTGGGTCTCCTGCATTGCAGGCAGATTTTTTACTGTCTACTGTCTACTGTCTGAGCACCAGGGAGGGCTATATGCATATATGTGCATATATACATATACATTTATAGAAAGAGAGACTATCATAAAGTCTGTTTTTCATATAGCAGTCAGAATGATCATTTATATAAGAAAATCAGATCCTATTACTGCCCTAACGTGCTTTTTTTTTTTTTGGGGGGGGGGGTGGCTTCAAAATATCTTATCTCAAATGATATCTAAAAACTCCTTTCATCAACCCCTCTTAATAACCCTCATTATCATGATGGTATGGTCACTCACTTAGAGCCAGACATCCTGGAGTGTGAAGTCAAGTGGGCCTTAGGAAGCATTACTACCAGTAAAGCTAGTGGAGGTGATGGAATTCCAGCTGAGCTATTTAAAATACTAAAAGTGCTGCACTCAATATGTCAGCAAATTTGGAAAACCCAGCAGTGGCCGCAGGACTGGAGAAGGTCAGTTTCATCTCAACACCAAAGAAGGGCAAAGCCAAAGAATGTTCAAATTACCACACAATTGTGATCACTTCCCATGCTAATAAGGTTATATTCAAAAACCTTCAAGCAAGTCTTCAACAGAACTTCCAGATATACAACCTGGTTTTAGGAAAGGCAGAAAAACCAGAGATCAAATTGTCAACATTAATTGGATCATAGAGAAAGCAAGGAAATTCCATTAAAACATCTACTTTTTGTTTCATTGATTATGCTAAAATCTTTGACTACGTGGATCACAACAAACTGTGGAAAATTCTTCAAGAGCTTGGAATACCAGACCACCTTACCTCCCTCCTGAGAAACCTGTATACAGGTCAGGAAGCAACAGTTAGGACCTTACATGGAACAACTGACTGGTTCAAAATTAGGAAAGGAGTACTTCAAGGCTGTATATTGTCACCCTGTTTATTTAACTTATATGCAGAGAATATCATGCGAGATGCTGGGCTGGATGAGTTACAAGCTGGAATCAAGACTGCCAGGAGAAATATCAATCTCCTCAGATATGAAGATGATACCATCCTTATGGCAGAAAGCGAAGAACTAAAGAACCTCTTGATGAAGGTGAAACAGGAGAGTGAGAAAGCTGGCTTAAAAACCCAACATTAAAAAAACTCAGATCATGGCATCTGGTCCCGTCACTTAATGCCAAACAGATGGGGGGAAGTGGAAGCAGTGACAGATTTTCTCTTCTTGGGCTCCAAAATCACTGCAGATGGTGACTGCAGCCATGAAATTAGAAGATACTTTCTTCTTAGATGGAAGGCTATGACAAACCTAGGCTGCTTATTAAAAAGCAAACACATCACTACGCTGACAAAGTTCCAAATAGTCAAAGCTATGGAGACTGAGTGCCAAAGAATTTGATACTTTTCAATTGTGTTGTTGAAGACTATTGAGACTCCCTTGGACAGCAAAGAGATCAAACTAGTCAATCCTAAGGGAAATCAACCCTGAATATCTATTGGAAGGACTGATGCTAAAGCTGAAGTTGCAATAATTTGGCCACCTGATGAGAAGAGCTGACTTATTGGAAAAGACCCTGACACTAGGCAAGTTTGAAGGCAAAAGAAGAAGAGGGCAGCGGAGGGCGAGATGGTTGGATAGCATCACTGACTCAATGGACATGAATCTGGGTGAATTCCAGGAGAGGGTGAGGGACAGGGAACCAAGGAGTGCTGCAGCTGATAGGCTTGCAAAGAGTCAGACATGACTTAGCAACTGAACAACAAAATCTATTATGATGGCCCTCAGTGTTACCATCTTTCCTCATGACCGAAATCATCAGACCACCATGGGATCCTTTTTCATCCTCAAACACAAGAAACCTTTTCTCTTCTCTGAGTCTCCGGCTCTAATCTTCTTCCCCCATCCCTGCTTGGCTAGCTTATTTCCAAACTTGTGGTGTCATCTCAAATGATACCTTAGAATCCCTCTGAAACTATATATTTCCATTTCCACCCCACCTAAAGTAGCCTCCTTGCCTTTCTATCATTTGAACATATTTTCATAGCCCAATGATTGCCTTATTTTTTGCTCTTATCATTGTTTACTCTCTGGTTTCCCCACAGGGGTATTGTTAGTGTTGCCTGTGAGATATCAGCATGTATCCTGGTACATAGAAAATGCCCAATAAATGCTTGATCAGTGAAAAAGTGAATAGACAATGAGTCCAAAATTCATAGTATTGTGGTATAAGTTGCTTTTTCCCATGAAAAAATGAATCATGGGGAAAGTCCTGTGTCAGCTTATAAAGAGTTCCCTTATTCTAGTTGCTGAATTGTAGTCAAATTAGGAATGCCTATCATTAAATTAGGTATGTTTGTACTAAAATGGTCAGGCTCTTTTTAATTTCTTAGTATCAGACTCTGTCCTGAAATAAATAACTTTGTATTTGTATTTGAATACACAAATCTCTCTGCAAGAAATTTTCTAAGGATAAAACTGTAGTATCAATGGATTTTAAATTCACTGATACGTTAAAATTGCTCTCAACAAATGCTGTCAAGAACTGTGAAGAGACTGAGATTTTACCTTCATAATAGATCATCCTGCCATAGTTTCATAGATGCCAGAAAACATGAGACTCCTGGGTGAAAGACACATCATATCAGTCAAATCATAACAGGCAGCATGGGCTTCACGTTCAAGCTGGATCTGCTGATCACCTCCCCCCCACCAACATGCACACACACACACAACACACACACAAAGCCCACAGGCGCAGTGCAGTGGCCCAGGTAAATTCTACACATGCAGTGAAACCTTGATCTTAGGAAACCTTCAGTGTTCTAAAAGGTCCACAACAAACCTGCTCAATCTTTGAGCCAGGAGGATACAATGGTTTATTATCCCAGACAGTAAACTAATCTGGCATCTTCTCCAGGGGGAAAACATTATACATTTACAAGGCAGTTTGCTTTACAAGTATCTTTGAGGAAACTGTCTGAAACAGAAGCTATCAATGTCTCTGCTTACAAAACTTACAGAAACACAAGAAGCCCAAAGGGAAGTATCTCCCACAATGTTACATTAATTTACACTTCTACTAACAGCAGAATCCAGGGTTGGGAGCAAGGATGATTAAAATCAGGTGTAAAAGGAGTTGACCAGTGCTTCTAACTGTTTATGCAGGCAAATCAAGAGGAAATTGGGATTTTGAGTTCTGGATTTCATCAAAGTATGCAGTCAACTTCATTACTTTTCCAGTGCATGAAATATGGAAAATGGCAAGCAGGATTTTATATCATAGAAATGCATCACCTCCCATCTCCCCATTTCTACCTGGTCAGAAGTCAATCACTGTGCTTCTCCTCACTGGAAGGGAGGCTGGGAAATGTACCTTAACCAGGTTCTCAGGAGGGACAGGAAGTAGAATTTGCTGGACATGAGATTTCAAGGGAGTCCATGTGATTAAAGCCCCATATGATTCCCCCACATATTCCTTCCTCTCTAGGTTTTGTCTATAGGGGCAAATCTTTCTTATTTCCAGCACCAGAAGTTCTCCTCTTCAAGGACCCATCAGTGAGGGATGAGATGAGCTACCTCCTCGCCAGTTCTCCAATTGCCAGCATTACCAATTGCTATTGGTGAGCCACCAATAGAGGAATGATAAAAAGGATAAAGAGATTCCCGGATAATACGGGATGCATTGTGATATCACTGAAAACTGTGAATTTTTCAGCTGAGTAATCTTAAGGCTTTTCAGAACTTGAAAATATTTATTGGGAATTGCTTTTGATGCCAAAGAGATACAGAAGATATTGCAATACAGGGTCATTGTCAACCAGACACTTCACCTTTAGCTCTTCTGGCTAAAGACTTCTGTCAGGAAATAGAAATGACAGAGTTAGGCAGAACTGAGGTTCAGATACTCACCCAGTTATCATACATCAATTTTTTAATCTCCCTAAAACATTATCCCTCCTCTAAAGGAGGAAATAAAATTGGGGGGCTGATAGAATCTAATGGGAGAATTAGCATCAATGAAGTAGTCACACTAATAATTGTGGACTTATAACTCTGGTAAATGCTAAGAAACCCTTTGGATGATGAGCCCTGAATTAGGTTGGTGAGGTCAGGAAACCTTTGGAAGTAACTTCAGAGCTGAGATAGGGAGGTGAAGAAGACGTTGTGCCAGGCTAAAGAACATACACTGAAAGGCCCCTGAAAGCATAAAATTATCCAAGGGAACAAGAGAAAGTACAGCAAGCACAAAGACGTGAAGAGAAAGGTGAGGTTGGAAAGGTGGATACAGTTCAAATCATAGGGTGACTGTACAATTATCATCCAAACAAAGGCACATCTGAGCATAAATGGGGACAATTTTAATAATAATGTTTGGGTAACAGGCATAAATCAGTTCATAGTAAACCAGAGAACTGGAGAGAAGGAAGACCATTAGGAGATTATTGCAGAAACTAGATGAGATGCAACATGTTGGAAGAGATGGATGTGTTACAACTGAATGCCAGAAGGCTTTGCTGGGAGTACAGAATAGGTAAAAGCAAATTTCTCTTTCCTCTTTAGCAGAAAACATGCCTTGCCTTCTAGGAGGGAAGAGATGAATCATCTCTATGATCCAGCCTAATTCACATGTGAGGTCTCTCATTAAAGAAGTAAAATAGACATTAATCATTAACACTGGCATGCCAGTGAAGACTTAAAATCAGCATTTCTGCATGTGTCAATTTTACTGTAAGAAATATTTGTCCAGGAACTATAATTAATGAAGCTCCCTGCAGGTTTAAGATGCTCATAATATCCTTCCAATTTCTGAGAAATTGCAGCTTTCTTTAACATAGGAATCAACAGTCATTCACACCCAGAGCCGATGCTAATTTCAGAGGCAAAGACAGCCTAAGGTTAATGTCTCCAATCTGTTTTGTTCATCTGCTTCAACTTAAATCTTAACTACTACCTGAGAGTAGAAAGGAGATAAAGAGAATAAGGCAGAGAGAGAAGGAAAGAGGGAAAAAGGAAGAAGGTGAGGAAGGAGGAGGGAGGAAGATGGACACATCCATGTACCTCAGTTTCTTTATCCTTGTGTTTCCCTAAGGAAAGGTGAGCTAGGAACCAACCAAAGTGAACTCTGAGTCCTTGGTTTCTGTAAGGAAATCAGAATGCTCACGTGTTGTTGAGTTGAATTGACATCTTTTCTAGAGTCAGATTCCAAATTATGGAAAAGAAATTTTAAATAAACTTGAGAAAAATAAATTAGCATGTTAGTCAGATTGGATATTTTTGGTAAGTGGAAATAACAACCACAGATGTACTTATTTCAGAACAATTTTTAGGATGAAATGTTGAGCTTCCATTATAATCTCTATCTGTTTATATCCCCACCACTTTCTAACATTTTCCCCACTCCCAATCACCATGCACCCTTCTCCTTCCTTTTCACAAACATCCATAGAAAAGGTTAGCTCTCAACCAAAGCTGAGAAAATAAATATCTGCTTTGATCCCTTCCATCTTTCTTTCTGGTCACACCTCTTGGGGCTCTTTGGCTGTCCTTGGCAGGGCCCAGTCATGACTGAGGCCATCAGGGCAAACTTGAAGTCCAAAAAATAAGGCTCCTTCTCTGAATTATCAGACCTGTCCTTTCTTTTATAGACTGATAACATTTATAGGAAAAAAAATATTGCGAAATTATTTCCTTCTAAGGTATATGTAACTATTAATATGTCATGTACTACCTTACTCCATCTGCTATTTATCAGAAGAATGTATATATTTTTTTAAGCTGTAAAGAAAAGTAAAACAATGAAAGCAAATCTCAAATTTCAAATATGGAATACCAGAGACTGTGGAGTTGGTGATGGACAGGGAGGCCTGGCGTGCTGCGATTCATGGGGTCGCAAAGAGTCGGACACGACTGAGCGACTGACCTGAACTGAACTGATATGTATATGTGTGCTAAGTCGCTTCAGTTATGTACAGTTCTTTGCAATCCTATGGATTGTAGCCCACCAGGTTCCACTGTCCATGGGACTCTCCAGGCAAGAATACTGGAGTGGGTAGCCACTTCCTCCTCCAGGGGATATTCCCGACCCTGGGATCCAACCCATCGGTAGGTGGGTTCTTTACCACTAGCGCCACCTAGTAAGCTCCATACATAGGGAGAGCGCAGATGCTCCCAGCTAATGTGATATAGAAAACACCAATTCATTGAGTGCCCACTGCTTCAGGACCAACCTGGGTCAGCCCCCAAATAAACGGTAGTGAGTAAAGCAGAAATACTCTTCATCCTGAGAAGCACAGTTTTTCAAGAGCAAAACCTATTATATTAATATTATTAGATAAACAGATAATTTTCTTTCTATAAATGATAAGAACAGTGTTTTGAAGAATAGTTGCTAGAGCTGCTGCACCAGGTTCTTGCTCAAAATTCCCTACCCTAACTTTTAGCAGAAGTCAATATAAATCTTTAAGTCTTTGATGGTCCAGAGATAAGAAACGAAGTTATAGGGAGAGACAAACAAAATACAAATGGAACCACCTGGGACCAAGAGGGAGAGGAATCTGACCTCCAACAGACCCTGAGTCTCATTAGATGCTGGTTTTACTACATTGGCATATTAGCAGTAGAACCAGAAATTAAGGACAAAAATGGATAAATAGCCTCATTCCTCCTCCTTTCAACTTTATTCTTTAAAATCAAACTTCTCTTGCCTCATGGTCCAGAAGTTGATCTGTGAATTTAGTTCCCACTTCTCCATTCTTTGGTCACTGAACAAAGCTTGTGTAGCATGGATCTTACCTTTGGATTCATGATTTAGCTACATAAACGTGAAAGGCAAAAGAACTCGAGGAGAGTCCATACAACTTAATTCAGTAACAAAATCATGGTAATGACAAGAACTCACTATAGACGGAGGAGTAACAGTTGGCTTCTTTAAGCAATATCAAGGTAAGATCTATGGCTGAGAAAGAGTCACCATGTCAAATTTGAAGAAAGTCCTCCCTTGGCATTTGTTGACATAGTTTTTTTCAATAATTTATTTGTGTGTGTGTGTGTGTGTGTGTGTGTGTGTGTGTCCATGTTAACAACGTAGGGCACTTTCTCATGCTCTGCTTTTTTCTTCCCCTACTGATCCTGTCAAGAGCGATATCTCATATCCTATTTTTTTCTTCCCCTACTGATCCTGTCAAGAGCGATATCTCATATCCTATATTTTAATAAATATTTTAGTGGTTGTTTGATATCTTCTCATAGAGCATGCCTTCATTTACCAAACCATCTAGGACATCTGTTTCCTGTTGTGAATAACAGGAAATGTTATGAATTCAAGATGTTATGAATAACATTTTGGAAAATATCTTAGTACATAGATGTTGTATTTCAGATGATTCCCTAGGATAGATTCCTAGGGTTGGAATTACTGGATACAAAATATGAACATTCAGTATCTGGTACACAATGCTATGAGTGTACATAAGCAATTATCTTATTGTCATGATTTTAAAATTCATTTATTAAAGCAGTTAACGTGAGAGTTTGCATTTTGATTCACACTGTTATGACGTCTTTGACTATTGTAATTACCCCTGCTTCCAGCTGAAGCACCTTTGTAGCAGCTATATGTCGTGGCCACAGCTCATGCCCACATCCTTAGAACTACCCTCCCACGCTTATTCAATTGGCTCTAAGAGCCAAACAAAGGCCCCCTCTTGAGGTTCTGTTTCCACATGTGGGGAACTGCAGAAAGCAATATGCTCCACTAGCCTTTGAAAGACATTTCTAGGACCCTGACATTTTTCAGAGGGTGCATGGGCTGGGGGTCATGAGTGAGGACTTGTCCATACACCTCTCACAAGTTCAGGAGCCCTTACTGTCCCTTCCCTCAGGGAAAGTACCTTTCACATTTAGTTCTTACCTGAGAGGTGCTGTTAGAATCATTAGCAACCAGAATTTCTTAGAAGACTTGTTTGTGGTGGTCCTTCTAGAAGACTATCATTTTCCCAACCTCCAGACCTACAGAATCAGAATGTTTTAGGATCTGGAATTCTGAAATCTACACTTTAAAATGCTCTCCCCTTGAGGCTGTTATTATATCTGCTTAAAAAATCATTGATTATAACTTGGGGATTTCCACCCGAAGACTCTTCTCTCTGTCCAAATTCTAAGCATCAAGTTGCTTGTTCTTTGCAACTCTTGAAACCCTGTGTAAATACACCTCCAGCAGACCCCAAACACCATTCTATACAACCTTACACTCACAAAAGAACCCAGTTTAGGATCTCAGGAAATCTTTTTTTCCATTTACAAACAGAGGAAAATGAGGGGTTAGCAATTAATTACTCAAGGAAAATAAAGTCCCCAAATCTTCTTATCCCAATTATCTGAATAACTACTACAATGCAAACTGTGCTGTAATTTTTTGTCCTGAATTGAAAATATATGTTATCAAATTTAATCCAATCCTGGTGTTATAATAATACAATGAAACCAACATATCCCCAAAAGATATGATAGATGCCACTAAAATAACTTTATGTTTCAATAGCTTTTTCTTTAACTCAGTTTTTCCATTAGAGAAGAAGTTTATTAGATAGCACACAACTTACACTCTTTTATAAAGTAGTAAGTGTTCTTCAGTTGTGTGTGTGCCCAGTTGTAGGAAGTTCACAAAAACACTTAGGCATTACCTCTTATCAATGCTGGGTCTCATCAGAGAACTTCACATTGACTCAAAGGATGTCTCTGTTTTCTTAACATGCCAAAGAACCATCTTTAAATATTGCTGAAAATCACTGGCTTCCCAGATCGTCGTGCTAGTGGTAAAGAGCCTGCCTGCCAATGCAGGAGACACAAAAGATGTGGGTTCTATCCGTGGATCAAGAAGATCCCCTGGAGAAGGGCATGGAATCCCACTCCAGTATTTTTGCCTAGAGAATGCTCATGGACAGAGGAGCCTGGCAGGCTACAGTCCATAAGGTTGCAAAGAGTTGAACATGACTGAGGTGACTTAGCATGCATGCATGCATGCACTGAAAAACATCAAATGTGAGGATATTACTTGAGACACCAAATAAGTAGAAAATCAAAACTTGCACCCTAAACAAGAGATGCTGTGTTAAGAATTAATAGAATAAAAAATTATGGTATCTTAAAGAAAAATTATTTTGTTTAAAAATTTCCAATTAATATCCATTACCAAATCAGACGTATCTCTTTAGAACATTGTGTTTTCTATTCCTTCCTTTGCATCTTTTTCTACAAAGTATGTGAAGCAAGCCAGGGCATACACTAACCCCAGCAGGTCTTCCCTAACCACTCATCTGTAAGCTGTCCTCCTCTGCACTGAAAACTGTCACTCAGTAGTTTTTGTTGTTGTTCAGTCACTCAGTTATGTCTGACTCTGTGACCCAGCGGACTGCAGCATGCCACAATTTTCTGTCCATCACTATCTCCTGGAGTTTGCTCAAACTCATGTCCATTAAGTCAGTGACACCATCCAACCATCTCACCATCTGTCATTCCCTTCTCATGCCTTCAATCTTTCCCAGCATCAGGGTCTTTTCCAGTGAGTTGGCTCTTCACATCAGGTGGTCAAAGTACTGGCATTTCAGCATCAGTCCTTCCAATGAATATTCAGAGTTGATTTCCTTTCGGACTGACTCATTTGATCTCCTTGCTGCCCAAGGGGCTCTCATAAGTCTTCTCCAGCACCAAAGTTCAAAAGCATCGATTCTTCAGCACTCAGCCTTCTTTATAATCCAACTCACACATCCATACATGACTACTGGAAAAACCATAGTTTTGACTACATGAATCTTTGTCAGCAAAATCATATCTCTGTTTTTTAATACACTGTCTAGGTTTACCTGGTATTGAATGCTATGTAACATCATTAAACCGCCTTTCAAAAATCTAAGGCTTAAATCCCTCCCTCTTGATTCTCCCTCTCCTCCCCCATCGCACCCATCTAGGTCACTACAGAGTGCAAAACTGGACTCCCTGTGTTAGCTATCTATTTTACATGGTAATGTGTATATGTTGATGCTACTTTCTCTGTTCATCCCACTCTTTCCTTCCCCCACTGTGTCCTCAAGTCCATTCTCTATATCTCTATCTCCATTTCTTCCCCATTAATACGTTCATTAATACCATTTTTCTAGATTCCAAAAATATATATATATATGTTAATATATGATATTTGTTTTTCTCTTTCTGACTTGCTTCACTTTGTATAACAAGTTCTAGGTCCATCTGTCTCACTAGAATGAACTCAAATTCATTCTTTTTAAGGCTGAGTATTATTCCATTGTATATATGTATCACATCTTCTTTATTCATTCATCTAGACAACATGGTACTAGCACAAAAATGGAAATATAGACCAATGGAACAAGATAGAAAGCCCAGAGATAAACCCAAGCACATATAGGCACATTTGACAGAGGAGGTAAGAACATACAATGGAGAAAAGACTGCCTCTTCAATAAGTGGTGGTAGGAAAACTGGACAGCTACATGTAAACAAATGAAACTAGAACAGCTCCTAACACCACACACAAAAATGGATTAAAGACTTAAATGTATTCCATCTTTACAGTGTCTCTTTGTCCCCTCCAAAATTGAACAAATCGATTTCTGTGTACATAGTAGGTGTTCACATATGAAAAGATAGTGAGGACAATATTGACAATAATGGCAATTACCATTTTATCGTTCACTTTTATGAAGTGCCAGACACTCTCCTAAGTATGTTGCATATGTCATTTGATTTAATAACCACAAAATGCTCTTTAAATATTATCCCCTCCTACTGTCTTAGCAAGGAGCCTCCATATCAATAACAGACACTTTTGCACAGCAGACACTCTCAGCTTAATGAGATGCTAAGTCATGGAAAGTTTCTGGAATCAAAGAATTCCTACTTCCTTTTCCTGACACTCCCTCCTCTAATGGCCCATCTTCCTTTTTTCTCTTCATCTTCATAGATGTGTATATTTATGGCCAGAGTCTGAAATTGACTCTGGCAAGTCTGAAATTAAATAGATGAAGAAAACAACAAAGTTTCCTTGGCTCCATCAAGGAGCCCAACTTAGTTGTATATGTGTTTTCTCAAACATATAATTACAGTGAAATACAGTGCAAAAATATAAATATGTGTGCCCCCTTTAGTCACAAGTTGTGTGAAAGAAGAGAAAATAAGCATGCAGCATGAAGAAAGCACTAGATGAATATAAGCTGTTGCTGAAATCCCCTGACATGCACCTTCTCATGACACCTTCCAAATCAATCAGACCTGGATAAGGAGAAAAGGCTGCCCCTCATATAAAAGGCCTTCTCTAACTGTCTCTTCTCCCAGCAACTGTTCCAGCGAAGACATTCACCTGGTCCTTAAGGGAACTTTAAGATACTAAGGCATGCTGGCTTTAGGATGAGCTCTAACCCTACTGCTGCTGCCTTCCACCCTACCCTACTTGGTAAAATCTTACTTGTAATATTCATGTCAGTTCCTCCAGGAACCTTCCCTACTCTTAACCCTTAGTCCACATCGGGCAATCCTATTATGTTCTCTGTCACAGCTCCAGCATTCTGTATAGTGACTATCTCCACAGTTCTTCTCACATGACTGTGAACACCGCAAGGGGAGGGCTTGTGACTTATTCAACATTGTATCTCCAAGACAATGGCCTGGTGGTAGCAGTCATTCAGGAAATGCTTGCTGAGCAAATAGATAAATGTATTCAGCTGTCTTTTGATTTTGATGTTTTGGCATCTGGAGTCTTATTGACCCTGAGGAGACTGTCACACCTATCTCTAATTATTTCCTAGAGACAGCAAACAACTAATCTGTGACTTACATACACAAAGCAGCAGATCCAGGCTCCACATCCACCCCAAAGACCTTGTTTACTGAGCTCTCACTCTAGGTTGCTGTCTACTTGATCACCTTATCACCCAAAGCCAGGCACCAAGGTACCAGACAACTAGAGGCTGTTGGAATTGTTATAACTAGTCAACCCTAAAACTACTTACACTTCCTCACTCATTCTTTCCTGCAGGAACCACAATGACAGCTTCTTCTCATATTTCTCCTCCCTCCATCTGCCTCCAGGCCAACCTTGGTGTTTCCCTGTGTGACACTGCTGGTATAGCATGCCTCCTACTTCCAGGAACTCCGAGTAGGAAGCTATCTTTTCAATGACTATAATCTCTTCATCTGTTGGCCCTATAAGGCCTGAATAATAATAATAATTAATGCTTACATTGTCATAAAATCTACATAATAACAGCATGACTTAGCAGATAAGGAGGACTTATTGGATCTGTCAAACATACCTGAACTCAGGTATCTGTCTTTGCTGGGTTCCAGTCGGTTTTGCAACATTTTCTTGAACCAGACACTGTGCATGACACAAGGAGTCCAGTGGTGAATTACACCCAATCCCCACCCTCAAGTGCCTCATAACCCAAGGGGAGGAGTTCACACAAGAGCATAAGGATGCTGATACCAGGCGGTCACTCAGACTCTAAACTTTTTCCACTGAAACAAAATGTCTTTGAGCCACTAAAAGAGAAACAGTGTGACAGCCAGGAGTGCACACGGGTCTAGGGCTGCAGGGCAAGATGGAGGAACAGAAACAAGAGAGAAGGTAGACCTTCAGTTCAGAGTTAATATCTGGTCTCATTGTATATTGAGTGCAGCACTTTCACAGCATCATCTTTTAGAATTTAAAATAGCTCAACTGGAATTCCATCACCTCCACTAGCTTTGTTTGTAGTGATGCTTTCTAACGCCCACTTGACTTCACATTCCAGGATATCTGGCTCTAGGTGAGTGATCACACCATTGTGATTATCTGGATCATGAAGATATTTTTTGTACCATTCTTCTGTGTATTCTTGCCACCTCTTCTTAATATCTAGTGCTTCTGTTAGGTCTATATCATTTCTGTCCTTTATCGAGCCCAGCTTTGCATGAAATGTTCCCTTGGTATCTCTAATTTTCTTGAAGAGATCGCTAGTCTTTCCCATTCTGTTGTTTTCCTTTATTTCTTTGCATTGACCACTGAGGAAGGCTTTCTTATCTCTCCTTGCTATTCTTTGGAACTCTGCATTCAGATGTTTATATTTTTCCTTTTCTCCTTAGCTTTTAGCTTCTCTTCTTTTCACAGCTATTTGTAAGGCCTCCCCAGAGAGCCATTTTGCTTTCTTGCATTTCTTATCCATGGGGATGGTCTTGATCCCTGTCTCCTGTACAATGTCACAAAGCTCCATCCTTAGTTCATCAGGCACTCTATCAGATTAAATTTATTTCTCACTTCCACTGTATAATAATAAGGGATTTGATTTAGGTCATGCCTGAATGGTCTAGTGGTTTTCCCTACTTTCTTCAATTTAAGTCTGAATTTGGCAATAAGGAGTTCATATTAAAAGACGCTTGCTCCTTTGAAGAAAAGTTATAACCAACCTAGATAGCATTTTCAAAAGAAGAGACATTACTTTGCCAACTAAGGTCCGTCTAGTCAAGGCTATGGTTTTTCCAGTAGTCATGTATGGACATGAGAGTTGGACTGTGAAGAAGGCTGAGTGCTGAGGAATTGATGCTTTTGAACTGTGGTGTTGGAGAAGACTCTTGAGAGTCCCTTGGACTGCAAGGAGATCCAACCAGTCCATTCTGAACGAGATCAGCCCTGGAATTTCTTTGGAAGGAATGATGCTCAAGCTGAAACTCCAGTACTTTGGCCACCTCATGTGAAGAGCTGACTCGTTGGAAAAGACTCTGATGCTGGGAGGGATTGGGGGCAGGAGGAGAAGGGGATGACAGAGGATGGGATGGCTGGATGACATCACCAACTCAATGCACATGAGTTTGAGTGAACTCCAGGAGTTGGTGATGGACAGGGAGGCCTGGCGTGCTGCGATTCATGGGGTCGCAAAGAGTTGGACACGACTGAGTGACTGAACTGAACTGAATCTGAGCCACAGTCAGCTCCTGGTCTTGTTTTTGTTGACTGTATAGAGCTTCTCCATCTTTGGCTACAAAGAATATAATCAATCTGATTTCGGTGTTGACCATCTGGTGATGTCCATGTGTAGTCTTCTCTTGTGTTGTTGGAAGAGGGTGTTTGCTATGACCAGTGCATTTTCTTAGTAAAACTCTGTTCACCTTTGCCCTGCTTCATTCCACATTCTAAGGCCAAATTTGCCTGTTACTCCAGGTGTTTCTTGACTTTTTACTTTTGCATTCCAGTCCCCTATAATGAAAAGGACATCTTTTTTGGGTGTTAGTTCTAAAAGGTCTTGTAGGTCTTCATAGAACTGTTCATCTTCAGCTTCTTCAGCGTTACTGGTTGGGGCATAGGCTTGGATTACCATGATATTGACTGCTTTGCCTTGGAAAAGAACAGAGATCATTCTGTCGTTTTTGAGATTGCATCCAAGTACTGCATTTCAGACTCTTTTGTTGACCATGATGGCTACTCCATTTCTTCTGAGGGATTGCTGCCCACAGTAGTAGATATAATGGTCATCTGAGTTACATTCACCCATTCCAGTCCATTTTAGTTCACAGATTCCTAGAATGTTGATGTTCACCCTTGCCATCTCCTGTTTGACCACTTCCAATTTGCCTTGATTCATGGACCTGACATTCCAGGTTCCTATGCAATATCGCTCTTTACAGCATTGGACCTTGCTTCTATCACCAGTCACATCCACTATTGGGTATTGTTTTTGCTTTGGCTCCATCCCTTCATTCTATCTGGAGTTATTTCTCCACTGATCTCAGTAGCATATTGGGCACTTACTGACTTGAGGAGTTCCACCTTCAATATCCTATCATTTTGCCTTTTCGTACAGTTCATGGGGTTCTCAAGGAAAGAATACTGTGAAAGTGCTGCACTCAATACGCCAGCTAATTTGGAAAACTCAGCAATGGCCACAGGACTGGAAAAGGTCAGTTTTCATTCCAATCCCAAAGAAAGGCGATGCCAAAGAAGGCTCAAACTATCGCACAATTGCACTCATCTCACACGCTAGAAAAGTAATGCTCAAAATTCTCCGAGCCAGGCTTCAGCAATATGTGAACTGTGAATTTCCAGATGTTCAAGCAATGGCACCCCACTCCAGTACTCTTGCCTGGAAAATCCCATGGACAGAGGAGCCTGGTGGGCTGCAGTCCATGGGGTCGCTAAGAGTCGGACACGACTGAGCAACTTCACTTTCACTTTTCACTTTCTTGCAGTGGAGAAGGAAATGGCAACCCACTCCAGTGTTCTTGCCTGGAGAATCCCAGGGATGGGGGAGCCAGGTGAGCTGCCGTCTATGGGGTCGCACAGAGTCGGACACGACTGAAGCGACACAGCAGCAGCAGCAGCAGGCTGGTTTTAGAAAAGGCAGGGGAACCAGAGATCAAATTGGCAACATCTGCTGGATCATCGAAAAAGCAAGAGAGTTCCAGAAAAACATCTATTTCTGCTTTATTGACTATGCCAAAGCCTTTGACTGTGTGGATCACAATAAACTGTGGAAAATTCTGAAAGAGATGGGAATACCAGAACACCTGACATGCCTCTTGAGAAACCTGTATGCAGGTCAGGAAGCAACAGTTAGAACTGGACATGGAACAACAGACTGGTCCAAATAGGAAAAGGAGTACATCAAGGCTGTATATTGTCACCCTGCTTAAACTTATATGCAGAGTACATCATGAGAAATGCTGGGCTGGAGGAAGCACAAGCTGGAATAAAGATTGCCAGGAGAAATACCAATAACCTCAAATATTCAGATAACATCACCCTTATGGCAGAAATTAAAGAGGAACTAAAGAGCCTCTTGATGAAAGTGAAACAGGAGAGTGAAAAAGTTGGCTTAAAGCTCAACATTCAGAAAACGAAGATCATGGCATCTGGTCCCATCACTTCATGGGAAATAGATGGGGAAACAGTGGAAATAGTGTCAGACTTTATTTTTTGGGGCTCCAAAATCACTGCAGATGGTGACTGCAGCCATGAAATTAAAAGACGCTTACTCCTTGGAAGGAAAGTTATGACTAACCTAGATAGCATATTCAAAAGCAGAGACATTAGTTAGCCAACAAAGGTCTATCTAGTCAAGGCTATGGTTTTTCCAGTGGTCATGTATGGATGTGAGAGTTGGACTGTGAAGAAAGCTGAGCACCGAAGAATTGTTTCTTTTGAACTGGTGTTGGAGATGACTGTTGAGAGACCCTTGGCCTGGACAGAGATCCAACCAGTCCATCCTAAAGGAGATCAGTCCTGGGTGTTCATTGAAGGGACTGATGCTAAAGCTGAAACTCCAGTACTTTGGCCACCTCATGCGAAGAGTTTACTCATTGGAAAAGACCCTGATGCTGGGAGGGATTGGGGACAGGAGGAGAAGGGGACGACAGAGGATGACATGGCTGGATGGCATCACCGACTTGATGGACATGAGTTTGTGTAAACTCCGGGAGTTGGTGATGGACAGCGTGGCCTGGCTGTGCTGTGATTCATGGGGTCGCAAAGAGTCAGACATGACTGAGTGACTGAACTGAGCTGAACTCATTGTATAAATCTTTCTACTTTTGCCATGCCTCTTGTTAGTGCATTGGGGAAAATATAGTCTTCATCAACTATTGAGTTCAGTGAAGTTTTCTCTCTTCTTTCTGGTAGAATTGCATTTCAGTTTTTCATTTATTTGTTTGTTTGGTTCATTACAAGTGAGCACCTACTATACACAGGGTTTAATACATAAGACATGATTCTGCTCTTATATGCATGAAAGAAAGCAAAGTTTGATCTAAGTCTTTTGTTCAAGGACTGGAGGAGGGGAAAGACAAGGGTAAGTCAACACTGATAAAGACAAGGAAGACTTCAAAAAGGAGCTCATGCCTAAGACAGTACTTGAAGGACAGCAAAATTTGCCAGGTTAAATTTTCAGGGTAAGCCTTTTTGGTGAGAAATGTGCAAGCCCAGATGCTTCAAATATGCTGGCCACCAGTGGGATTCAGTGGAATACTTGTATCCAGGCATTTTCATTAATTCTACTCATAAGACAGCAGCTTGCTTTCTCTGACTTTGTTTGGCTAAGTACTATTAAAGGTATTGTAGGGCAAACATTGATATTTATGCTGTATTTAACTTTTCATTAATAATAAATTCAGGTGAAGCAGCATTGTTATTAATATTGATCAATGTTCCAATTGAAAGCACAGATGTCAGGGAATTTTTTAAAATGGGTTCAGTTATATTTAATAGTGCCATTGATGAGAGAAAACCTAATGAAAACCAACAGATGGTCTATTTAATATCACTCTCGGCTTTGAAGCATGCGCCAAATGTGATACACACAAGGGCTTGACAGGGCTGTTGCTGGAAGCCTTTAATTCCAAGTATTCGCACTCCCAGTCTGCTGAAATTGCTAAAATAACCCTGAAGTTCTAACACCGGCCAAGCCAGAATTTAAATAATATCCATTTTGTGATATTGTTTGTAGCACTGTATTTCCAAATGACCTCTATAGAGAGTTTTCCTGACAGATTTTTGGGGGTGTTTTGTTTTGTCAAAGAACTGGAGCCAGCAGCCAAGATGAGGTTAGATGGTCCCCCATCCACATTTAGTCTGGAATATTGAACAGCATCTCCAAGGTCAAGGTCGGGTAGAGATCCCTTTCTTATTAGGGTTATCTCAAATACAGAGACAGCTCAACTGAAAGGAAACTGCCAAAAGCAGTGACTAAGTAATTAATAGTAATAGTGTTAATAGAAACTGCCCATTACGAACCTTGCTAGGCATGTGGTAAATATCACCACTACGTCTCATGACTGGAAAAGTGGGGAAAGGGACACTGACACCTGGAGGAGTTCACATATGAGGCTCAATGTGACATGGATTATCGGTGTAACCCAAGCAGGCTGATTAACCAGAGTAAGAGCAAGATGGGCCAATCAGTTGAGGCAGGATAGCATATCAGAAGAGGGAGCGGGGAGGAGGAGAGGAAAAAGAAAGAGGAGGAGAAAAAGAAGGAAGAGGGAAGTGGAGGAGGGAGAAAAGGGTAAAGAGAAGGGGAGGAGGCGAAGGGGCAGTCGGAGGGAGAGAGGAGGAGGAGGTGGTGGAGGAGCAGGGGGAAGAGGAAGGAGTGCAGGAGGAAAGCAGCAGAAGAAAGAGGAGGAGGGAAGGGGAAGAATGTGCACCAAGGAGAAAATCCTCCATTTAAATTGCTTTAGAAAGAGGATGGCAGGGAATGCTCAGGTATCCCTTCATCTGCCGCCCTACTGGCCTGTCTCCACCCTATGATGCCTGCTGGAGTCTAGTAAGAGCCTACGGATCCACGGCATCTCAGGGAGGAGACATTCGTCTCTCAGGTGAGCATCTCAGCTGCCCAGAGGGTCAGATGGACGCCCACAGGCTCATGGGGAACCCTCAGAGTAAAGATATCTGCAGGTGACACCAACAGTACTGAGAGGATTACATCACTGGGCTCATAGCACATGACCAAAAAGGCCTCTCCCTGTCAGACTCGTGGGAAATAATGCGAGTTGTGAATGTGACCCTCTCTGAGAATTCTAGAAAAGAGTCCTCCCACCCTGCCATGCTCTGATTGGCTTATCTGAAAAAAGTCAATAATAATGGAAAGAATCAATAATAATGCAAAAAAATTGTTTATTGAGCATTTTAAAAGAAAAAAAGAAATTATAATGGCTGCATTCTTTACACAGAATATAAGAAGAAATCCTCAAAAACAACAAAAAATGATCAAAATAAATCTACGACTTGGAAATTAAGAAATATTCTTCTAAAAAAATAGACTCAAAGAAATTTAAGGTGAAATTACAGGGTTTTTTCATTCATTTATTCATGTCCTCCAAAAGTATACCAGAAATACTGGAATTGGGACAAATCAGGAATGAAAATTTATAAGGAGGAAATTAGTTTATCCCATCTTATGGGATAAATGGTAATCAGAGGGCAATTTGTAGTCCTAAAAATAGTTATTATACTTATAGGTAAGCTATAAATAAAGAGAAGAAGGATAAAAAACTGGAAAAGATAATTGAATAGCTATACAAGATAATCTAGGAAAAGGATAATAATAGAGATAAATTCCACTAGGTAACTAATAAATTTATACAATAGATAACTACTAAACTAATAATAGATATAAAATAACAGCAATACACATAGAAATAAAATAAAAATAGATAATATAAATAAACTTGAAATTAATAAAACATAGTATTTAAGAGAAATATTTTATTAAACCTGCTGCTGCTGTTGCTGCTAAGTCGCTTCAGTCATGTCCGACCCTGTGCGACCCCAGAGACGGCAGCCCACCAGGTTCCCCCATCCCTGAGATTCTCCAGGCAAGAACACTGGAGTGGGTTGCCATTTCCTTCTCTATTGCACCTAGCCATTTTTAAAAAAGAAAACAATCTGTAACCTCCTGGCAATTCTGATTGACACAGATACCAAAAATGAGAAAGTCCTGTAAGTGTATGAAGCTCATAGTAATAAAAAAATATGCAGTCAACTCTATAAAAAGAAAGTTGCTCTTCTCATGAAAATATAAATTTATAAGATTTTATCCACATGGGCTTCTCATGTGGATAAGTGGTAAAGAATCTGCCTGCCAATGCAGGAAATGTGAGAGATGTGGGTTTGATCTCTGGGTCGAGAAGCTCACCTACAGATGGAAACCACAGTCTACTCCAGTATTCTTGCCTGGGAAATGCCATGCACAGGGGAACCTAGTGGGCTACAGACCATGGGGTCACAATAGTCAGACATGATTTCTTAGCAACTAAAAATAAAAACAACAAGATTAACCCATTTTAAGAAAACATAAACTAGAAAAATCTATAACTTAAAAAGGTATAAAATACAGAATTTTTTGGAGCTGAATTCTGTATAACTTTCTAAATATCACTATCATTGCCATCACCAACATTTTCTTTTAATTATCTTAACTATATGCAAGTCAAGAAGTAACAGTTAGAACTGGACATGGACAAGACTGGTTCCAAATCGGGAAATAAGTGCGTCAAGGCTGTATATTGTCACCCTGCTTATTTAATTTATATGCAGAGTACATCATGCGAAATGTCAGGCTGGATGAAGCACAAGCTGGAATCAAGATTTCTGGGAGAAATATCACAAACTTCAGATTCGCAGATGACGCCATCCTTATGGCAGAAAGCAAAGAACTAAAGAGCCTCTTGATGAAACTGAAAGAGGAGACTGAAAAAGTTAGATTAAAACTCAACTTTCAGAAAACTAAGATCATGGCATCTGGTCCCATCACTTAATGGCAAATAGATGGGGAAACAATGGAAACAGTGACAGACTTTATTTTGGGGGGCTCCAAAATCACTTCAAATGGTGACTGCAGCCATGAAATTAAAAGACCCTTGCTCCTTGGAAGAAAAGCTATGACCATTCTGCTGCTGCTGCTGCTGCTGCTAAGTCGCTTCAGTCGTGTCCGACTCTGTGTGACCCCATAGACGGCAGCCCACCAGGCTCCCCCATCCCTGGGATCCTCCAGGCAAGAATACTGGAGTGGGTTGCCATTTCCTTCTCCAATGCGTGAAAGTGAAAAGTGAAAGTGAAGTCGCTCAGTCATGTCCGACTCTTAGTGACCCCATGGACTGCAGCCCACGGGCTCCTCCATCCATGGGATTTTCCAGGCAAGAGTACTGGAGTGGGGTGCCATCGCCTTCTCCTATGATCAACCTAGACAGTATATTAAAAAGCAGAGACATTACTTTACCAACAAAGGTCCATCTAGTCAAGGTTATGGTTTTTCCAGTAGTCATGTATGGATGTGAGAGTTGGACTATAAAGAAAGCTGAGAGCCAAAGAATTGATGCTCTTGAACTGTGGTGTTGGAAAAGACCCTTGAGAGTCCCTTGGACTGCAAGGAGATCCAACCAGTCTATCCTAAAGGCAATATTCATTGGAAGGACTGATGCTGAAGCTGAAATTCCTACTACGGCCACCTGATGCAAAGAACTGAATCATTTGTAAAGACCCTGATGCTGGGAAAGATTGAAGGCTGGAGGAGAAGGGGACGACAGAGGAAGAGATGGTCGGATGGCATTACTGATGTGATGGACATGAGTTTGAGTAGGCTCTGGGAGTTGGTGATGGACAGGGAGGCCTAGCATGCTGCAGTCAAGGGGTCACAAAGAGTCAGACACGACTGAGTGACCATCCTTAACTGACTCCAGGTCATAGATTGTGATGTCAAAACTTGACAAAGATAACACACAAAACTAGAGCAAATTTTTGTTATAAATTGTAGAAAATCCTGGTAAATTGTAATCACATTAAAATTGTACTCACACTAAATATAGCACCATACTTTTAAATGTCACATTTTAACTAAGAAAAGTTTGTTCCATGACTACTGATTTAGTGTTAAGCAATTTTGTCAGCATAAAATTTTATCAACACATTAAAGAGGAAAAAAGCAGAATACATGATTATGTTACCATGTGGTAAAATAACATCTAACGTAATTTAGAAGCCATTCACAGTAAAAACTATTAGCAAAATAGGAATAGAATTTCCCCCAAACACCACAAAGTATAATTAACAATATCCAGCAAGAAATACAGCAATAAGAGTGAAGTAAGAAAGTTGTCATGATTAACAGCAGCTATTCCTGTAGTCACTAACAAAATATATACTAATATCCTTATTTGATGGTTTGCTAGAAAATACAAAAGACTACCAAAAACATATTCAAAATGATAAAACAATTTCATAAGGTGTTTGAATACATGTTCAATAGATAGATTTTAATGCTAACAATTCCATCTTAATAATAGGTATGAAAAGAGGAAACTCCTGTTATCAAAAGTTGTAAAACCCACAAATATAGATTAAATTTAACTTCAAATTACGGGGCCTATATGAAAAGAGCTATAAAACATTATAAAAGGACATAAAGTAAAATATAAGTAAAATGAAACGCATAGCATGTTCCTGGGCTGGAAGACACTCAATATCATAAAAAAGAAAATTCCACCCAAACCAATAAATCATCTTATTCTAATGGCAATCAAGATTCCAGTTTTATAAACTGGAAAATTTTTTTTGAGTTTTATATGGAAAAATATTTGTGTGAGAATTCCCTAGGAAAACTGGAAAGATAACAATGACAGATAACTTGATTTTCACCATTTAAAATCAACACAATGGTAGTAAAGTAGTAGTATTGATCCAAGAATACATACAACAATGAACAAAATAAATAATACTGGTTAAAACAAAACATGTAATTGGATATTGATATATGGTAGATGTTACATGTTAATTAATAAGAAAATTGTGATTTTTAAAAAAACAACTACTGAAATAATCACTTGTACATCAGCTGAAACAATTTTTGATAAATAACTAGATAGCAAATATTTTCTACTTTGCAGTCCATATAGTACCTTTCACAAGTACTCTTCCATTGTAGAAAGAAAAGAACCATTTGATGTTGTTCAATTGCTAAGTCATGTCCAACTCTTTATGACCCCATAGACACCAGCACACCAGGCTCCTCACTTCACTATCTCCTCCTTCACTATCTCCCACAGTTTGCACAAATTCATGTCCATTGAATTGGTGATGCTATATAACCATCTCATCCTCTGCAACCCCCTTCTCTTTTTGCCTTCAATCTTTCTTAGCATCAGAGTCTTTTCTAATTAGTAGATTCTTCATATCAGGTGGCAAAGTATTGGAGCTTCAGCTTTAGTCTTTCCAATGAATATTCAGAGATGATTTCTTTTAGAATTGACTGGTTTGATCTCCATGCAGTCCAAAGGACTCTCAAGAGTCTTCTCCAACACCACAGTTTGAAAGCATCGATTCTTCAGCACTTAGCCTTCTTTATGGTCCAACTCTCATATACATACATGACTACCGGAAAAATCATAGATTTGACTATACAGACTTTTGTCAGCCAAGTAATGTCTCTGCTTTTCCATACACTGTCTAGGTCTGTCATAGCTTTTCTTCCAAGAGGCAAGCATCTTTCAGTTTCATAGCTACATTCACTATCTGCACTGATTTTGGAGCCCAAGAAAATAAATGTTGTCAATGTTTCCATTTTTTCCCCATGTATTAGCCATTAAGTGATGGGACTAAATGCCATGATCTTAGTTTTTTGAATACTGAATTTTAAGCCAGCTTTTTCATGTCCTCTTTCATATTCATCAAAAGCCTTTTTAGTTGTTCTTCACTTTCTGCCATGAGGTGAGGTGAAGTCGCTCAGTCGTGTCCGACTCCTTGCAACACCATGGACTGTAGCCTACCAGACTCCTCGGTCCATGGGATCCTCCAGGCAAGAATACTGGAGTGGGTTGCCATTTCCTTCTCCAGGGGATCTTCCCGACCCAGGGATTGAACCCAGGTCTCCTGCATTGGAGGCAGATGCTTTAACCTTTGAGCCACCAGGGAAGCCCAAAGGTGGTATCATCTCCATATCTGAGATTATTTATATTTCTCCCAGGAATCTTGATTCCAGCTTGTGCTTCATCCAGCCTGGCATTTTACATGATGTTCTCTGCATATAAGTTAAATAAGGAAGGTGACAATGCTATGGAGAGCAGTGTAGAGGTTCTCTGAAAAACTGAAAATAGAGTTACCATATGATCTAGCTATCCCATTCTAGGGCAAATAGATAAAATCATAATTTTAAAAGATACATGCGTCCCAATGTTCATACACTGTTTACAATAGACAAGACATGGAAGCAACCTAAATGTCCATTGACAGATGGATAAAAAGACTTCACACACGTGCAATGGAATATTACTTAGCCATGAAAAAGAATGAAATCATTTCATTTGCAGCAACATGAATGGACCTAGAGATCACCATATGAAGTGAAATAAGTCAAAGACAACTATCCTATGATATTACTTACATGTGGACTCTTTAAAAAGATACAAATGAACCTATTTATAAAAGAGAAGTAGATGCCCAGACATGAAAACAAACTTATGCTTACCAAAAGGAATAGTGAGGAGTGAAGGGGAGGGATAAATTAAGTTTTATGGTATTAACATATACACATCTCTATGTATAAGATAAACAACAAGGACATACTGTAGAGCACAGAGATCTATAGGCAATATATTGTGATATCCTATAGTGGAACATAATCTGAAAAAGAAAAATAAATATATATTATATATAAATAACTGAATCACTGCTATACACCTGAAACTAACACAACATTGTAAATGAACTATATGTCAACTTTAAAATGGTAATAAATAATTTTCAAAATAAAGAAAGCAGAGTGTTTCCAAAGGGGATGGTTAATTACATTAAATGCTACTGATAGGTAATGGAAGATAAAGGCATAAAATGTAAAGTGGAATTGGCCAGAGAGAAGTTAAGGATTTTTGACCCAGGAATTAGACTCATGAGATTATAAAGCATGTGAAATAAAGAAGTGAGAAGCTAAATGAAGAAAGAGTGCAGTAAGTGTATCAACTCCTTGGGAAAGATTTGTTGAAAAGGACAATAGAAAAATGTAGTAGGTAAAGGAGGACGTTGGATCACTGAAGGGTTTATTTACAACTGGACTATACTGGTATTTGTACACCAATGACAATGACCCATAGAGAAGAAACAAAAGATGCAGAAGAGAGAGTGAATCTGAGGGAGTAAAGACCTCGAGTGTGGAGGAAGAACTGAGCCAGACTACAGGGGACGGTGATGGAGGTGTTGGTGCTTTTGGTTCAGATCACAGCAGGAGACTCCACAGAGAGGGAGGTGTGGGTAGGTATGCAAGCATGGTCAGAGATTGACCAGAGAAGAGGCTAAGTCTTCCTGATTGGAATATTTCTTTCCCCACTGAAGTGTGAAGCAAGGTACCAAATTGAGAATAGAAGTGGAACAGCAAAAGGGAGTTTTGAGGAATCACTTTGGAAAGGTCAAATTCTTCTAACAGGAGACTCCTGCTCTGAAATAGAAGCAACTGGACAGTTGTGATCATAAATGGAAGCCTGAGTAACTGACACACTTGCTGTTTTTGTGCACGTACATTTGGAACTCTCCGCACTGGATGAAGAGGCATTACTATCTCCATTTTACAGGGGAGGGATACAAATCTCACAGATGCTGAGTAACTTAGTATGTCCATCCAGTTCTTAGGTGATCAAGCCAGGATTAAATACACATATGTTGACTTCAAACCTTTTTCATAAAAATAATAATAGTAACTGCTACCTGTCTTCTACCAAAGTACTTAGAAATGTATGAAGTGAAGTGAAGTCGCTCAGTCGTATCCGACTCTTTGTGACTCCATAGACTGTAGCCAGTAGGCTCCTCCATCCATGGGATTTTCCAGGCAACAGTACCAGAGTGGGTTGCCATTTCCTTCTCCAGGGAATCTTCCCAACCCAGGGATCAAACCCGGGTCTCCTGCATTGTAGACAGACGCTTTATCATCTGAGCCATCAGGGAAGTGCAAGGATGGCAAATAAGAGTGTTTTTAAGAATAATTCAAAGTCATAACAAACATGCTTCTGCAGAAAGATCTGAAACCTATCCATTGACACTTTTGAAAAGCATATCCTATTATATATTGATGACTCTGAAATCTTTGTTCAAAGTTTAATTTTAATAGACTTTCTTATCTTAATTGCTTAGGAGAAACCAGATAAGATGATAATCTACAAAATGACCTAAAAGAAAGACACATGCTATAAGCTTGGCAGTATTTATTCAAAATAAATTCTTATGCATCAACCAATTAATAAAATCAGCAATGATCATGGCC
This sequence comes from Capricornis sumatraensis, assembly GCF_032405125.1. Taxonomy (NCBI): domain Eukaryota; kingdom Metazoa; phylum Chordata; class Mammalia; order Artiodactyla; family Bovidae; genus Capricornis; species Capricornis sumatraensis. The sequence goes on along the minus strand of NC_091071.1, from coordinate 118,584,251 downwards.
TTGGGTAACAAAAACACTCAGAGTCTAGCAGCAAAACAATGTCAAAGAAAACAAATGTCCTGTGGGAAATGTCTTTAAAAGCTCATCACCTTATAAATCAACACTGGCAAATCAAATATAGCAATTAACATGCAAAAAGTCTATATGTGCTTGTTGAGGGGAAAAATGCAAGAAAATAACAATTTTTTTCCACTTGAACCATACAAAGGAAAACAAAAATAGTGGATTGTGTTGGTCAATTGATGCCAAACAAATCTAATTGCTCTCTGATGAGATGGCAGGACTAGTAGTTGGGGCAGGGACAAATGATGTGCACATCTGTTTATGACTGTGTGCACATGTGTATGTTGTACACAACTGCACAAAACCTGATATGCACATATATTTGAAATCTGTTATTTAGAACTAGAAATGTTCACAAAAGATTTTATTAAAATCAATTTGGTAGGCTCACAGATTAATTTAAGCATATTTAAAAGACTACTAGCTTGGGACAATGTCACTCAGGGGAAGGTCACAGAGAGATACTTAATTAGTCAGTATGATGTAAGGTTTTGCTAATAATCTAGAAACTTGGGATAAACACTATATTGTTAACTTAATATGAAATAAAGGTCTTCTTAGGAGGTAGAAACTTTACACAGAAAGAATTCAAGCAAATTGAAAAATGCAGACAAGAAATATCCAATAAAGATAAATGTAGGAAAATTGTAGAAGTATAAATGCATAAATTTATAAATGTTCTTGGTCAATCATCTTGATGATTCCAAGTTGCCTGTTATATAAAATATTTTTGATATAAAGTGTCTGTGTTCAGTTTCTCAGTCATGTCCAACTCTTTGCAGCTCCATGGATTCTAACAGACCAGGCTCCACTGCCTGGAATTTTCCACTGACCATGGAATTTTCCAGGTCAGAATACTGGAGCAGGGTGCCATTTCCTACTCTAGGGATCGATGTTCCAACCCAGGGATCGAACCAATGTCTCTTCTGTCTCCTACATTAGCAGGCGGATTCTTTATCACTAGTACTACCTGGGAAGTCCTGTAATGTGTCTATGGCACTTAAACTTGTAGTAATAATAATAATAACAATAATGATAATAATACTTACCATTTATCAAGTCCTTACAAGTCCTTACACTGACAAATGCTATTAGGCTCTTTATAATACCCTAACTTATGTAATAAAAACAACTGTATTGTCTCCACTTAACAGGTAAGGAAACAGGCTCAGAGATCTTGAACTTTGGTTGTTTGCTGGAGTCAAAGATCTAGAATGTAGTAAGATTAAACTCTCCCCAAATTCTTTTTTTAAATTGAGCTATAGCATACATATAGCTATAGCATATGAAACTTACTTAACATAATGACTCACAATTTTTAAAGGTTATATTCTATTTATAATTATAAAAGTCTGGCTATATTCCCTGTATTGTAAAATGTGATTGTAGCTCTTCTATTTTAAATGTGGCACTTTGTACCTCTTAAATCTCTACCTCTATTTTGCCCCTCCTCCTTCCCCCCCATCTCCCCACTGGTATCCACTAGTTTGTTCTAATATCTCTGAGTCTGCTTCTTTTTTGTTATATTTAAGAGTTTGTTGTATTTTTTAGATTCCACATATAAGTGAAATCAATACAGTGTTTTTTATATCTTTCTCTGTCTCATTTTACTTAGCATGATGCCTTCCAAGTTCATTCAGGTTGCTGCAAATGGAAAATTTATTTATTTATGGCTGAGTAATATTCCATTACATATGTGTGTGTGTATATATATATAGACACATATCTATATAGTACATCTTCTTTATATGTTATTTGGTGATAGACACTTAGGTAGCTTCTATATCTTGGCAATTGTAAGTGGTACTGATGTGAATATTGGGGTGCAGTTATCTTTTCAAATTAGTATTTTTGTTTTGTTCAGATGTATGCTGGATCATATGATAGTTTCGTTTTTAATTTTGTGAGAAACCTCCATACTGTATTCCATAGTGGCTGTACCACTTTACATTCCCACCGACTATATACAGACTTCTTTTTCTTCACTTCCTCATCAGAATTTGCTTTTTGTGTTCTTTTTTGATGATGGCTAGTCTGACAGGTATGAGGTGGTTTTAATTTGCATTTCTCTGATGATTAACCATGCTGAGCTTCTTTTCATGTGCCTGTTGACCATATATATGTCTTCTTTGGAAAAATGTCTTTTCAGTTCCTCTGCACTTTTTTTTAATTGAGCCTTTTTTTTTGTCTGTGTTAAGTTACATGAACTGTTTATGTATTTTGGATATTAACTCCTTGTAAGTCATATCATTTGCAAACATTTTCTCCCATTCAATAGGCTGTTTTTTCATTTTGCCGATGACTTCTTTTGCTATGCAAAAGCTTATAAGTTTATTTAGGCTGCATTTGTTTATTTTCATTTTTGTTTCCCTTGCTTTAGGAGACAGTTCAAAAAAAAATATTGCTACAATTTATGTCAAAGAATGTCTTCCCTGTTTTCTTCTAGGAGTTTTATAGTATCCAGTCTTACATGTTGGCCTTTAGTCCATTTTGAAACTCTCCCCAAACTCTTGATTATTTCTGTCATCCTCTCAGCCAAAAAGACCAGCAAGTCAAAGGGCAAATAGCAAGGAAACAGATTTGGTCACCCTGGTCATCGCCCAGAGTTCTTAGTTGGGCTACTTCTTCCCCATCACCATTAACACAGCACTGCCTCCTCCCCACTCACCTCCGGGGTTGGGACTGCTTAAGAAAATAGTGAAAGCTCCAAAACAGCTCCAGCCAGCCTCGCCTTTCTACCTCCTGTGCCTGCTCTCTACACACAGCTCACTTACTGAAGGTCTAACTGCCGCACTCATCCCCACCAGCTTCCTAATATCCAGTGGGTTCCATTTTAATCTAGATTATATCTATGTGCATGTGTGTGTATGAGTGTGTTCTCACATGCAAGTTTATACTTGTGTGCATGTGCACACGTGTCTGAGCCTGCCAGGCTCTTCTGTCCATGGGATTCTCCAGGCAAGAACACTGGCATGGGTTGCCATGCCCCTCCTCCAGGGGATCTTCCTGACCCAAGGATCAAACCTTCATCTCTTGTGTCTCTTGCATTGGCAGGCAGGTTCATTACCACTAGTGCCACCTGGGAAGTCCTACATGAAGCATAGCTTTAGCCAAATATTAACAATTTTCATTGAGAAAAACTTGTGTAAAATCTAAATACTTCAGCCTAATATTCAAGGTTTCCATGTTTTTTCTGCAGCAGAATTTTCCAAACTTATTTCCTATTACTTCTCTACCTACATGCTATGCCCAGAACATTAAAATAGAAACAATTTACTATTTCCCTTATCAAAGCTCTGCTTTCCAATTTCCATGTTTTTGTCCATACTGATCTTCCAAGAATCATCTTCCTTTTGCTAAATGTCAAAATCACCACATTCCTCAAAGTTCAATACAACTGTTGCCCCTCTGCAGATCCTAACCTGATTCCCTCACTCTGAATCAATGCTTCCATCACTGGCACCCCTGCAGCACTTCACCTGATCCCATTTTCTCCTTCATCTTAGTGCCATCCTGGTCATGCCTCGTCTGACTCTCCGTTATTGAAGGAAAGATCCAAGAATGTTCTCATTCTTCATCAGGTAGGTGACGATAAATTATTGCTGAACAAAGGAATGAAGACATTAATGAATGTAAAATAATTTTTAGAATCAGAAGATGTATCAGTATATCTTGGTTTCCAGCACTTAAAGAAAATGCTCAATAAATATCTACAGAATGAGTGTGTAAATGAATTAATCAATTGAATGAACTGATTGATTGCTAAGAATACACATTATAAGTAATTTGGTGAGTTGGTTAATTCACAATGTATATCAACTTCACTTCAGATAATCCACATTAATTATTTGAGTTGATGAGTATAAAAAGCACTGGTTGACTGTGTTGGGTCACATGCTTTTTGAGCCTGCTCACATCATGCGTGCAAGACCAGTGCTTGGACATTATCCAGTGTATACTCTTCTGCACTGTTAAATTTCTTTGAACTTACAGGTAAACCTGGCCTTTATAATTATAGTGTCCAATAGGGAAACATCTATTGTGAAAGAAGTCCATTTGCTCACTTTACTTGAGTGAAGGCTTTGATTCAGGGAGAGAGCAAGTAAGGTTTTATTTCCTAGCTGCTGTAGGTGTTTAGGACTCTGAGAAGAGAACGCTGTCTGCACACCTCCCCAGGCTATAATTCCCTGTCCTCAGTTTTCAGTAGTGTGCCTTTCTGAGGATGGTAATGAAATTTCTAGTAATAGTAAAATTCACCCTAACAGATCATTTCAACAAGCATGGTCAAGTCTGCAGAGAAACTATAAGTGGGTTAGATCTGGTTGGACCCTTGATACTCCATGTGTTCTAGGCACGCAAACCTTCATCCTGTCCTCTGCTGTTCAGACTTCAGCATGCTCTTCTGTCAAAGACTCGAGTTCTAAAATGATGCTACTCATGTTATCACACTGCTGAAACTCAACCTCTCACTATGCCACAGTTTCTTCTAAGCTTGGGAGAATAGTAGAACGATGGGACACATTTACACAAAGATCAGAATGACAGAAAGACCTGAAAGTCATCGCAGATATTGCTTTGTTTAAAAAAAAAAAACTCTACAACATTTTGTTTTTATTTTAATATTGTAAGAAATTCAGGGAAGGGAACTGTCAGCATTCCATTGAACCCTAGTGCTAGAACTCACCATACTAATTTCATGAACCATTAAATGATTTCCTTAAGTAATATAATGTATCTCCCCTCCCCATTCCTGTGTTTTCTTCCCATTTCTGCTGAAGTGAACATTCTAAAATACAGATCTCCTGGTGTAACCCCACTATTTAAAATATATCAACTCATTTTTGCCTATGTGATAAAAGTTCAAGCCCTTCAACATAGAGCAGAAGTTTCTTCTCAATGGTGCTCCCACTTCAGTTCCCCCAGGTCCATTCTTTGTTTTTTTTTTTTTTGTGTGTGTGTGTGTGTGTGTTTTTGCAACAAAAAAATAATTTAGTTTCAATATTGATTTATTCAAAGTACTGAATTATCAACCTGTTTTAGGTTGGACTCTCCAGGAAGTTTATTCTTTTCTTTTCTTATTTTTTTTGAAGTATAATTGATTGACAGTGTTGTGTTCATTTCTGCTATATAGCAATGTGACTGTTTTTTGTGTGTTTGTGTGTGCATGTGTAAGTGTATGTGTGTCTGGGATTCCTAGGTGATGCAGTGGTAAAGAATCCACATGCTAATACAGGAGATGTAAAAGGGACATGGGTTTGATCTCCGGGTTAAGAAGATCCCCTGAAGTAGGAAATAGCAACCCACACCATTACTCTTGCTTGGAAAATTACATGGACAAGGAATTTTACAAGGACTGTAACCCCCAAGGAGCCTGATGGGTTACAGTCCATAGGGTTGCAAAGAGTTGGACATGACTGGAGCATATATGTATGTACATTCTTTTTTATATTGTTTTCCATTATAGTTTATCACAGGACATTGACTATAGTTCCCTGTGCTCCTCTAAATAAAAGGCTCTGAGGTCTAACCTCTACACACTAACCGAACTCTCACCTTAAATACTTTGCAGAAGTGTGGACTCTGCCTGTCACATGTCCCACCCTGCCTCTTCTGAATCAGGAACTCTGACCTCAGTTGTCTTCATCTCAGCCCAGGCATCTCCATAACCTTTTTACTTTGTGCCAGAACTGTTTGTCACTACTGCTCTTCTTCTCCTAGGCTCTTTCAAGTCTCCCATTTCACTGGGCTGCAAGCTCTTTGAGGTCCAGGTGAGTCTTAGAATGTCTCTCCATGTGCATCTAGCACAAGTGTTTGTTCCATAATTATACATTTGCTGAGTGAGTGAATGAATGTCTCAACCAACCTATACATTAATAAGCAAGGCTTTTATTTTTTTATTTGCTACTTTTTATTGGAGTATAGTTGTTTCACAATGTTTTGTTAGTTTCTACTGCCCAGCAAAGTGAATCAGCTATACATATACATATACAACCTATTTTGAATTTCCTTCCCATTTAGGTCACCGCAGAGCAGTGAGTTGAGTCCCTAGTGCTATCCACTATGTTCTCATTTGTTATTCATTTTCTACGTAGTTGTCAATCCCAACCTCCCAATTCATTCCACCCTCTCCCTACCTTGGTTTCCATAAGTTTGTTCTCTACGTCTGTGTCTTTATTTCTGCTTTGCAAACAGGGTCATCTGTATCATTTTTCTAGATTCCACATGAGTGGTAATATATGATATCTTTCTGTTTCTGATTTACTTCATTCTGTATGCCAGTCTCTAGGTCTCTAGGTCTGATGAATCAGCTCAAACCGATATTAGGCCCAATTTGACCTAACCTCTAAAGTGAGAAACTTAAGGAGGAAAAAAAAAAAAAAAACAAAGAGCATATCATAGATCTAAGCAAAACCTAAAGTAAGTCAGAACTATGTATGGTCAAATTCCTGATTTGTATATAAATAAAACATATTTCCTATATGGCATAGCTAATGCCCAAAGATTTTGAAATATCTTGCTTTGAGTCTCACTCAAGTTGCTTAGACAATGAAGTACCTACTTTACCTAATGTGAAGAATTTTGAATGTGCTATTGAGAGTGAGTTTGGGGTGTAAGCTATGTGGGTGGTGGGAGAAAATAAAGAGTTTAGGGAAATAAAGACAGAAAAGCAAATTCCAGAGAAAAGCAATACTATAGAGTGAACATGCCATAACTGTATGAAACTCCTGAATGCTCTTGTAAAAATCATTAAATTCTAATTTATATTGGATTGAGCTTGCCACAGTATGGTACACTCCAAAGTGTTTATTTTCAGTTCATAAATGCCCAGTGTCCTCCTGGTGGCCTAACAAATGCTTGTCAACCATGTCTTGGTTTGTGTTTGAGATATGAAATTGCAAAGCTAATGCTTCTTCCCTCTCTTTGGAAAAGGAAAAGTTGTGGTGAAGAGTTTTGTTGATGGCTGAAAATAGGTATTCTTCTCATATATGCTCTAAGAATCATCTTTATGTCAGAAAAGAATTGTTTTGCAAGTTGATTTACCAAGTACTTTTTTTCTTAAATTATCCTATTTTGTCCTTACAAAAACATGCAAAGTTTATGACATAATCTTTAAGATGAGTACTTTGAGATTCAGGAAATCTGATGCAGAGTTGTGGTTCAAGCCTGCATATGATTCCAAGATATCGATTCTTTCTGTTGCAACACAAGCCAACCTCCTGGGGAGCCAGGGAGGAGACACAGGACTTGCCCCTCCTTTGCCCTAGTCCCCATTTGCTGAAAGCAACCAGAAGACCAATTATATTTCTTTACTTCTCTCCTTTATCTGATATCTGCCTCCACAGCAATTTCCTTTTCTTATTGCCCTTATAGCTTATCCCAGCCATTCCCTCTTATAGGGACAAATCACCCTCTGTACCCCATTTTCTCATTCTCTATCCCCCTTCCACCACCCTCTAAGTTCAGCCAGTATTCTCCAGTTCCCTTCCAGACCCTTTAACTGAACTCTGTGGTTCTGTTATGTATGATCTGTTCATCATTCTCAGGCTTCACCTTATGCCCTGTACTCCTTTCATTGACCCTACCCTTCCAGATGGGATCAGATGCTTTGGGTTCCCATGACTCCTTATCACACCTGCTTGTCATTTGTTATTTTTAATCTTCCTCCAGTTCTAGGATATGAAGTCCTGAGACTCAAGACTGGGTTCTGTTTTCTGAGTTCTGTTAAACATCCAGAACTTGGGGAAATGCCTTGCACACAGTAAATATTCAATAATATTCATTGAATAAATGAATGAATGAGTCTGGCTAACAAATTCTACACCAACTGAGTAATTCCCCCTGCCCATTTTACATCAGGTTTCCAGTGTGACAGAAAAGGATCACAAATTTTGCTTGCCTGAGTTTTGTTTTAGTTGCACTTTCTGGTATTCGGGGCTTTGTTTTGATTACTGTCACCTATATCACTGTGATATCTCAAACCTGCCCCCCCACACACAATTTTCCTGGGCATCCACACTTCACCATCCTATTAAATCTCAGGAAATGACGGAATCTTCTACTTTTCCATTGCTGAGGACACCATGTGAGCTTTCTCCGCTCTACCTTAATCTCCCTTGCAATCTTGACCTTGACCTCTTGGAAAGTGCAAACTGCATTGATAAAGTTGCTGTCTTTGCGCCCTCACCCCATCTTGCACTGCTTATCCAGCCCACTGTTCTGTCAGCATCCCTCCTCTGGACCTTATGTGGTGCCTGCGTTTTCTAGTCCTCCTTACCCAACCTATGTTTTATTCAAGAAGGCCCCTCTGTTCTGCCCTGTGGCTAAACCTTCTGCTCCCTAGCATCACTGTCATCTCTGCAACTGCCCCATTGTGGCTCCACATTTTAAAGTCCTGGTAGATTCCTTACCATCAGTCACAAATAAGCTTCTTGGGCCCTGATTTCCCATTAATTCCATTTTCCTTGGTTCTCTTTCATTATTGATTCCTCTATCTGAGAAGTCTAACCTCTATCGAGAATGATGTCCTCTTTCCTCTTAGCCTAGGGTTCCCACCAGTTCCCACTTCATTAGGTATTCCTCAGTCAGGTTCTCTCCATTCTACCTCTCCTGAATCTCAAACTTTTCCAGGATACCTTTAAGAGTATCTTATAGCACTTTACACATTCAAAATCACACCTATTCCTCAAAGCCTTTTCATCTTCTATTCTCCCTAGCCACAACTCCACTGAAACATCTTCCCAAAATGTGTCATAAAAATGAGATGTGCAAGTCTAGGCTCACAGGGGGCTTCTCTTTAGCTCTATCTGAACTTATTGTCCCTGATCCAACCTGCAACCTACCCTAAACTCCACTGCAAGTCCAGGCTTTCTCAACTACATCTTCTGTTGAATTATTATGTCTTGACAATCTATGATTACACCCCAGAGACAAACAAACCAAGTTAATGTTTCCTAATTTGATGCTCAGGATCTACCAAACTATACTTCACTTCTTGCTTTTGTCTTAGGGAGAAAAAAGGTATTAATTTTATGATGAACCAACCTCATTTAAACATAGGCTTTATTTTTGTAAAGCATAGTCAACATGGATTTTGAACTTCATGTCAAGGGTGTCTCATAAAATGCTCAACACAAATTCCTACAAAGACTGAAGCTAAGATGTGCTGCCAAAGCATCTCTCCTGTCTGTGCAGATGTGGGATATATTTAGACCTGCACAAACCAGCTCACAGCAGAAGTGCCCACCTTTGTTAGAGCATCTTCCCAACCTCTAAGTGGTACAAGTGTCTCTCCCTGGGAGATGCCATCTTGTTGCCACTTCTTATAGCAGACCACCCCTCCTATGGAGAAAGAAACTCAGAGAACAGAGTTCAACACCTGGATGCAGAAAAAAAAAGAAGCTAATTATTTTAAGCATCTCTTCTGTGCCTAGTATTTCCTTCATTAATGATGGAGATTCAGCTAATCTCTGGCTTTACTGTAAACTCAAATATAAAGTTCTAAATCCACATTAACTAGTTCTCAAAATTCCAACAATGTTGACAATTTATTCAACTACAAAAAGAGAAAAAACAATATTTTTTATATAGTACAGTGTTATAGTTTGAAAAAATGATGCTTTTAGGTAAGAAGACACCAAAAAAAATTTTGAAGAAAATGCCTGTTATTTGCCAAAGAAATATTGCATATGCTATATAATGCTATTCAACATTGATGAGGGATGACTTGAATATCAAAAATAATCATGTGCTTTTCTTCTATAAAAGTATTGTGTATAATTTCCAGTAATTTTTTAAAGGGAAATTTGACATCCTTTGCCTCTTCCTTTGTCTGCTGATGGGAATGTAGATGGAATAACTGGAGCCTAAGCATTCAAACCATTTTAAGGAAGTTTGTAGCACATCAAAAAAAGTGAAAGTAAATATGTTAATCACTCAACTTTGTCCAACTCTTTGCAACCCCATGAACTGTAGCTCACCAGGCTCTGTTCATTGAATTATCCAGGCAAGAATACTGGAGTGGGTTATTATTCCCTTCTCCAGGGATCTTCCTGACCCAGGAATCAAACCCGTGTCTCCTGCATTGCAGGCAGATTCTTTACCATCTGAGCCACTAGGACACATTGAAGATTATTTCTAATAATCTGAAGAGTTAAATATCTAAAAACACTATGTATAACAAACATTAAATAATTTAACATTGAGTAAAGGCTCAGTTCTGTAGTAAGCGAACAAAAGACAAATGGGGATGTGATCTTTAAAAAGGAGCCCTGGCCAAAATTAAAGATGACCCCAATTTGCCAGGAGGACTAAATGTGTGATCAGAAGTCTCCTTCCCCCAAGAACCACTGACCACAATCTCTCTTATGTTGTGCCCTTTTTAAGCTAGTGTATATTTTGTCCACTCAAATAGACAAATACATGACATTGTTCTCCTGTTCTTTGGAGAATATTTGAAATGATTTTCAGGTTTCTAAGTATCAAAACAATTTTGTACAAGAAAATTAAGTTCCATGGGTGGGGGGAAATAGTTTGTCACTTGAAATTTTAGTAAATGAATGATGTATTAAGTGGTGGCTTTGCTCCCAGGTTAACCCACTGAAGCAGTTAAAATAGTCTGCACTCATACAGAAAAGTACAGAAAGTGTCTTGCTGAGCTTGTTAACTACTCTACGTCTTAAAGGCCTGCTGAATATGTTAGGTTGGGTTGGTCTGTATGTGTCAGAAAGCCTAAAGTAACAGGAAGTGCGAGGTTGATTCCCTCCCTCTTCTCAGAGGTAGAGAGCTAGATGGAACAGATTCATGTAAATATGACAGGTACATGCTCCTTCCATTTGGTGACTGTCATCCTCAGAATGTGCCTTTTCTCTCATAGTGCAATACGACTGCTTGAGTTCCAGTCATTTGTTCTGCATTCCAGACATTGGAAAGGATAAGGAAAAGAAATTTTTTGCTAGAACATAGTCATTTTTCCACACCAAGCTGTAAGGGAGGTGGGTCACTGGGTCACCATTCCTGCAGCAGTGCTGAGGGTGGTGGGCAGGACAGCTTGGCTGTGAAAAGAGGGCGTTTCAGGGAAGGAGCACAAGGATGGGCAGGGGGTGACCAGCAATTCCCACATGTGTTCATCACATCCCAGACCAAGCGTCCATGCCTATGTTGAGCCAGATGTTAAACAGTCTTGTCAACTAGGGATATATGTTTGAAGGTACATGTCTACTTTTTAGGTGAACTATGTTTAACTGCATGAACATACTCGATTATTTTTTCTGTCTTTCTTTTGTTCATCTGTCCTTTTTCATATTTGGAAAAAGGCTAACAAAACACATAGTCATGTCCAAATCTGATATTTTTATCATATAAACACACACACTCACATTACACCTTAGAAGTCACAAAAAAGAGTACAAAGAATATCATTAACACACTAGTCTTATCAGCAGAATTCTATATTTACTAGTATAATCTCAATGATGCTTAAGTTATTTCCCCACAAACATATTCTTGAGGGTCTGAGGATGGAAATAAATGCATTGAAGTGTCCTGTTTTGATTGTGTACTAACTGGATGGAAACTGGAGAAAGAAAAACACAACAAAGAAAGGCAAAAGATGGCTAGATTGGAGCTGGGGCTACCAGCTCTGCCCTGGTTCTGTCCTGGATTTGCTGGGCACTGTCCATTTTCAGACCTCAGTTTCTTCATTTACAAAATGTGGGGACTGGATTAAGCCATAAATTCACTGTTATGGACGGAATTGTGTCCCCTTAAAATTCATATTTGAAGCCTTAACTCCCAATGTGACTATATTTGGATGTAGGACTTTGAAATAAGTAAGAATAAATGAGGTCATAAGGGTGGCGCCCTGATACAGTAGAACTGATGCCCTTGTGACAAAAGGAAGAGGCACCAAAGAATCCCCGAAAGGGATTAGGGCATGAAGAGGAAAGCCCATATGAGAACACAGCAAGATGGTGGTCATCTGTCAATCAATGCAGAGGGAGTCAGCCTTGCCTGCCTGCACCTTGCTATTGGACTCCCAGCCTCTGGGACTGTGAGAAAATTATTTCTGCTGTCCAAGTCCCCCAGGCTATGGTGCTTTGTTATGGCAGTTCTAGCCAACTATTGCAGTAACTTCCAGTTCTAACATTGTTTTGTTAGGAACCTAGACTGTTCTTATGTATAAAGATCAAAATAACTTCATCTGAATTTAAAAACAATATTTTACAAACAATAATAGGATTGAAAATAATTCTACAAAGCAATCATCAGCTCACAGAATTTTAATCAAATAAAAATGATTGTTTCTAAGGGGCCTTAATAGCTTACAAAATGTCTCCACACAAATTACTTTATCAACTAAATAAGTAGATGGTTTCATAGGTCACAGGATTAACCATAGGTCCATTAATTTCTGTCTAAGCATATAGATCTTGTCCCCTTCCTTCAAAAAAGGACAACAACAACAACAAAAAAAAACTGTCAAGGTAATTTATACTATAAATGAGAGTGTAGTGAGGACAATATATCAAAAAAAGTCATTTAAAGGTAATTATTGATTCTCTTCCAATTGACCACCATCTCAGGAAGACTATATTCACCATATTCACCACCTCTATTCACAGGAAGACTATAATCAGTTAGGGAAATAAGATATAAACAAAAGAGCCTAAAATAAGAGAGATGCATACAATGATAGAATATATGTCACAAAATAGTATCATCTAAAAAGATGAATGAAATATAACTGTAGAGGAACCCATAGTATTTCAAAGACTTTTTGCTGTGATATCTAGAAGATAAAATGAAATCAGTTAAAAAAAACACATTGCTCTGGTTGGGTGGAAAAGGGATGGAAGGAAAGTGGTTAGCCCAAGAGAGTGGGAAATTATTAACCTGCCCAAAGGCTGCTTCAAGATATTTTATTATCACTTCCTGGACCCCAGCGATTGTGGCTTGATTCTTGTCATGTTTCTATCACATATATTATCTAAAATATTTGTCATTCACCTATCTTTATATATTAATCATTTATCAACCTTGGTGTCTGGACTTTATCCAGTTACCTAAGTTTATCTCATTGGTTGGAGACAGTTCCATATGGCCACAGAAGGGTGACAGTTCTCTCTATTGGAGCTAAAAAAAAGATATCTAAGATAACAAGACATTTGTCAATATGGTGACCATCTCTTGCCAATTCTTGTTTGTGATCTATGGCCCATATTTTATTCTTGAGCCCACTTCACTCTCAAATGTATGAATTTGGATTTTTCCTCCAACATCTGGCCAACAGTTAGGTTCCCTACTTTGGTTTTGCCCATTAACTGTGATTTATGCCTTCTCAACTGAGGATACATTACTGATACCACTGCTGACATGCATGGCTTTGGACAAAGGCCTTACTTCTGTTATTAGTCCTATGTCATTCAAATCATACTTCTGATAATTCTTGGTAGATACAATATAGATCAATTTGGGGGGTTTGCCTTATTCTGTTGCTGAATCATCACAAGACTCTGTATAAGCTAAAAGAAGGTGCACCAGTTTAAAAAAACAAAACAAAACAAAACATCATTTCTAAAGGCAGCTGGATGGCAGAAAGTACACTAGAGCTTCTCATGGTCCCTCAAGTTCTAACACCTTCCCAGACTGGATTCCAGAGTGCATAGCCGAAATAAGGTGTTCCACTTTTTGAAGCAATGAAACTGATGAATTCATTTTGACAATTAACTCTTTGAACATCATTATTTAACTTCAGTTCAGATTTACCAAGGAGTCATTGCTTCTTGATTGCCACCTCAAAAGTTTAGAAGGAGTTTCTAAATCTTGTGGAATAGAATCAATTTTTTCCTAGTGTTATTATAGTTCCATTACTGGATGAATTTAATGAGATCTCATTATTAACTAAATTCTCACAAATATAGGCCATACAACTTCACTCTTAAATTATTGCTTTCTTATCCAGAGAAAAGGACTCAAAAGTTAGCTAATATAATCTTTGACTGATATGGAAAGTAGGAAAATTAATATAAACTTACTGGGACTCTGGAGGTTTTACTGAATAGTGGTAGGTGTGTCTTCTGAGTATTGGCAGTGACAGGATGCTGTTTCTTTAAACAAAAAAAAAATGTTTTAAAATAAATTATAATGATTGACATGTTCTTGGGCTTGCAACACCTCTTAATTCTTAATATTTCTTTCCGCTTCTTCAAGCTTATATTTCCTTCTATTTTCAGCTTCGTTTGTATCATTTAAATTCTTTTTTCTCTCTCCCAAAAGAAAATTTCAAATCTTTCCAAGTAATACAAAATAATCTATGCACTGTATTCATAGCCATGTAAATGTAGAAGAAACTGGTTTTGGGGGAAAAAAAAACCTAAAGAAAACTGAAATGTTTAAGATGGTTTATGGGTAAGGTATTTTTTCTTATTATTTTTAAAAATTGCCTACAATTAGTAATAAACACTTTTGTAATAACAATAATAATAAAATGATGATAATATTAAGACCAGTAACATCATGAAAAGAACATGATCTCAGGAGTCAAATAAATGTGATTTAAATTATTGCCATGAGACCATAGACAAGTCTCATCACCTTTATAAGGCACTATTGTTACTTTTTGTCAAATTCTTTACAGAATACCTTCCTCCCAAAGTTGACATTAGATAAACTCTGTAAATTACTTCACATGATCATGCTACTCTTTTATAAAGTAAAATTATCATCCAAATTGAAGAAGCCTCAATGAAAAGTAAGCTAAGACAATGTTCTGACTCAAAAATCTTATATCTGTGTCTCTGCATAGAAAGTTGGACACCAAAACAGAAATGCTCACTGCAGGAGTACATCAGCCCAAGGTATCATAAAGCTTGCGACCATAAAGCCAGTGGTAGGCAGGTGTGATTTTAGTCAAGGTTTCAACTTTTTCCTACCTGAATACAGGGTAGTCATTAGATTCTTCAGTGGCCTGTCTAGTTTCTCAAACACCTGGTAAAATTAAATGCCTAAAGACTAGCAAATGATATGTTCATTGTATATAGCCACCATAAAACTAATGAACTGAAAAGTCTAAAATTCTCTTACTGTCAGAAGCGATGTGATGTGATCTAACTTAGGAAACCATCTCCCTGACTCTGTAAGGGGAGGACGGGGAGCTTTCTTTGATGCTATGCATGTGTAATAATGGTTCCACTCAGGAAACCTAGAATAATTAGACTAAATTGTTTCTATTCTCTTGAGAGAGCCTAGTAACAATGATTATAAGAGATTTAGCCATTTCAGGAAATAGGCAGGCTCTATTATAAACTTCAGGAATATAATCTCTGATGAATAAAGTAGCTTGTATAAAAATTTACAAAAAAGTACTTTTTAACCAGAAATTAGTATATGTAACAAACTGGTACTGAGCTCCTACTGTTACATGCCAAGATCTGAAGATACAATACAAAATTAATGCCATCTTGATAGTGAATCCCTAACAAATCCTGTCTATTTTACATCCACAATACACCCTTTTCATCCCTGCCTGCAATATTGTTGCTCAAATTATCTACAATTAGTAACACTTTTGTGATAATAATAATAGAATGTTTATAATAATAATAAACCAAATAACATAGTGTTAAGAACATGAGTTCAGGAGTCAAATAAATCTGATATAACTTCTTGCCTTCAACCTTCAATTCAAGCCTTCATCTTTTCTGATTTGGATAGAGGATGACAGCCTTCTGTCCATTTTACTTTTTTGCAATTTTTTTTCCATGGCTAATTAATTGACCATCCTTTCTCCAGAATCCTTGCCCTTCAGGAAAACATCCAAGCTTCTCCTGATTTTGCCTCTGGTTTTTTCCTTTGGTCTCATCTTTCACCATCCCTACTCTACTACAATGCTATGCTGTGCTGTGCTTAGTTGCTCAGTCACCTCTTTGTGACCCTATGGACTGTAGCCCAGCAGTCTCCTCTATCCATGGAGATTCTCCATTCAAGAATACTGGAGTGGGTTGCCATGCCCTCCTCCAGGGGTTGTTCCCAACCCAGGAATCAAACTCAGGTCTCCCACATTGCAGGTGAATTCTTTATCATCTGAATCCTAGTGAACTTTAAATATATATTCACAGTCACACATTGTGATGTGCTTTCCACACCCTATCTACTCAAGCTTTTTGTCTCCTTGGTGTGCCCTTGACCATCTCTTTGCTTGGATAATTCTTTCCCATTACCCTAGAGCCCACTTTATTACTCATGCCTTTTAATTTTCCATATGTTCGAAGCTTTGATATTCAGGTCCTTGCTGATCCTGGAGAGACTGCTCCTTGAAGGCTAGCCAATTCCCAGAGACAGTAAACAACTCACCTGGGAGAGTGTCTTTCATCGGCAAACCAACCAATGCACAGCCCACAGCCAGGCTACCCCTTTGTCAAGCTTTCAAACTTCAAACCGCTCTTTCACAGTACTAAACATCCCTTGGGGCTTCCCTGGTGGCCTAGTGGTAAAATATCTGCCTGTAATGCGGGAGACCCAGGTTTGTTCCATGGGTCAGGAAGATCATCTGGAGAAGGGAAACCTTGGGATAACAATAAGGTATAGCCCTTGTGCCCCAGAGCCTGTCGAAATTATTCAAACTATCCAATCTTAAACCTACTTACGTTGCTTCTCTAGTTCCTTCCTGTGGAAACCACAATAAAGACTCTGCATGACTTCCCCTGGCTCCCTCTGCCTGCTGACCACCCTGGGGATTTCCTGTGGGGGATGAAGGGGGCCTTCTCTTGGGAATTCTGAGTAACAAAGTATCTTTTCAGTGGCAACTACCTTCTTATCTGTTGGCCTCAGCTAACATGAGTAACAATGAAACCATTTAAAACACTTAACTCTATTATCATCCACTGTGGAAAACCCGCCCAAATCCCTTCCTCTCCCAGGTGACCATGATAAAGTGTATCTTATCTGTGCTTTCATTGGCTATATAAATACCATCCTCCCCGCTCTTACTGCGTTGATAATATGGCAAGCTTCCCCATCAAACTCTCTGGCCATAACTACATCTTGTATATATATTTATTGCCAAACTTTCAGGTAACACCTACAGAGAATGTAGAGCAAACTCTCCAGTTGAACTGAACTCAACTAGCAAATGAGCTCTGCCTTCAGAAAACATCAATATGAAGAACGATGCAGAGCAGCAAGCAGATGATTCCAGTTCATCCTGGGAAACTCAAAGACAGCAATAAACAGGGACACTGGAGGAACTGAAGGATACGCATGAGACCATTGACCGGACACGTAACAGTTTAAAAGGTTTCACTTTGTTTTCCTTTTTGTCTTAAAAAGTCAAAAGTTTCTCCTGCTTTCAACAGCATTTGCACATTCAGTTCAGTTCAGTCACACAGTTGTGCCCAACTCTTTGTGACCCCATGAATCACAGCACACCAGGCCTCCCTGTCCTTCACCAACTCCCGGAGTTCACCCAAACCCATGTCCATTGTGTCAGTGATGCCATCAACCATCTCATCCTCTGTCGTCCGCTTCTCTTCCTGCCCTCAAACTTTCCCAGCATCAGGGTCTTTTCAAATGAGTCAACTCTTCACATCAGGTGGCCAAAGTATTGGAGTTGCAGCTTCAACATCAGTCCTTCCAATGAACACTCAGGACTGACCTCCTTTAGAATGGACAGGTTGGATTTCCTTGCAGTCCAAGGGACTCTCAAGAGTCTTCTCCAACACCACTGTTCGAGAGCATCAATTCTTCAGCATTCAACTTTCTTTATAGTCCAACTCTCACATCCATATATGACTACTGGAAAAACCATGGCCTTGACTAGACGGACCTTTGTTGGCAAAGTAATGGCTCTGCTTTTTAATATGCTATCTAGGTTGGTCATAACTTTCCTTCCAAGGAGTAAGCATCTTTTAATTTCATGGCTGCAATCACCATCTGCAGTGATTTTGGAGCCCCAAAAAATAAAGTTAGCCACTGTTTCCCCATCTATTTGCCATGGTAAATTTAGAGAAATATCAATAACCTCAGATATGCAGATGACACCACCCTTATGGCAGAGAGTGAAGAGGAACTAAAAAGCCTCTTGATGAAAGTGAAAGAGGAGAGTGAAAAAGTTGGCTTAAGGCTCAACATTCAGAAAATGAAGATCATGGCATCCAGTCCCATCACTCCATGAGAAATGGGGAAACAGTGGAAACAGTGTCAGACTTTATTTTTTGGGCTCCAAAATCACTGCAGATGATGATTGCAGCCATGAAATTAAAAGACGTTTACTCCTTGGAAGAAAAGTTATAACCAACCTAGATAGCATATTCAAAAGCAAAGATATTAATTTGCCGACTAAGGTCCATCTAGTCAAGGCTATGGTTTTTCCAGTAATCATGTACGGATGTGAGAGTTGGACTGTGAAGAAGTCTGAGCGCCGAAGAATTGATGCTTTTGAATTGTGGTGTTGGAGAAGACTCTTGAGAGTCCCTTGGACTGCAAGGAGATGTAACTAGTCCATTCTAAAGGAGATCAACCCTGGGATTTCTTTGGAAGGAATGATGCTCAAGCTGAAACTCCAGTACTTTGGCCATCTCATGTGAAGAGTTGACTCATTGGAAAAGACTCTGATGCTAGGAGGGATTGGGGGCAGGAGGAGAAGGGGACGACCAAGGATGAGATGGCTGGATGGCATCACTGACTCGACGGACGTGAGTCTAAGTGAACTCCGGAAGTTGGTGATGGACAGGGAGGCCTGGCGTGCTGCGATTCATGGGGTCGCAAAGAGTTGGACACGACTAAGTGACTGAACTGAACTGAACAGAATGAAAAGAAATGGCCTCAAAATCAATTAATTTGGAGCTCCTGACTATTGGGATGGATGACTCGGCATATTTACAAAGAAGAAGATCATTATATCAATCAAATTAGCTGTCTTGGATTTCACCTTCTAAACGTGCTTTCACCATGCCCTGTCTCTATTTCCTCCGCTAGTATCTTTGTCAGGGCTATCGCTGGTCTTATACCTTCCTAGGGGCTTCTGAGGTGGCGCTAGTGGTGGAGAAATTGCCTGCCAATGCAGGAGACATAAGAGGCAGGTTCAATTCCTGGGTCGGGAAGATTCCCCTGGAAGAGGGCATGGCAACCCACTACAGTATTCTTGCCTGAGAAATCCCATGGACAGAGGAGCCTGCAGGACAGTGGTGGGGTGGGCGGGGGTGGGGGAGGGGCGGGGGGGTGGCTACAGTCCATAGAGTCACAAAGAGTCAGAAACAAATGAAGCAACTTAGCAAGCACGCACACACATATGGCATGCCTTCCTCCAGAATGAAAGACCAAGCAGTGATTAAATGTCCTGATCTGCATTTTCAGGCCCTATTTGCCTACTTGATTAAATATTCAGTAGAGACTATGAGGATATAGCCAGTCTATTGCCCCTTTCATCTTACCTCAACACTTCCATCACAACTTTTCATCCAAGCTTGACAAACTAACTTACCAACATATCAATTTTAAGCATATAATCAAAGCCTGTGATTTAATAATTCACTCTACTCTCCAAATACATAGTCATTATGCCTTGAAAGCATGTTATACTGCATTGTAATTTTCCATAAAATTGCAAACGATGGTAAGCCATAATCCATGACACCAATTCTGGTCAGAGCCAATACAAAAGTCTAGATGGAGCCAGAGTGCTTCAAACGAGTAATCTTAAATGAGGGAGGAACTACTTGAATCCTAATTGGATTGTCATCAGTTAAATTTTAATGCTGAGCTGCATCTAAAACCGTACGCACAGTGAAATTTTTTATTCTCATTATATTACTATTATTTATATTATATAAAACTATTACTGATATTGTTGGTACACAAATTTACTTTCTAAATCCTATTCAGGCCCCTTAGAGAGCATACTTATGGGATGACCTTTCCGATAAAACCATTAACAAAAAGTAACTCTTAATGTGATCTCATTAACATTGATTTTTCTGGAGGAGCTGGGGAATCTTGAAAGAAATACAAAAAGTTCACAAGTCAAATTTGTGAATGAATTATTAAGTTCATTACATGGATTGTCACCCAAATTTCTTATCCAACAACAAACTAACTTGGAATATTGAAAACATAGGAACTTTGATGGAGGCGTATGTAGTTTAAAGATTGTGATGGCTTGACTGAGATTAGAGCAATGCTAAAAGACCTGCCTGCCTTACTGAACTGTTGATGCTCCTCAGCATTGCTAATAATTGTAGAGATGAGGCTGTTTATCAGTGTGTTTGTCTGCTCTTTTGTTTTGGCCCTCTAATATAATTCACGTGATAATATAATAACAGAACAAGTCCTAGTCCCTATTGCAATATTTTTCCTTCTGTCTTGGTAACTCAGTTAACACAGCCTCAGACTCTCAGAAGAGTTCTGTCCCTTCTTCAGGAAGAATTTAATGTATCTGTGTTCCTTAATTCAAGTCACTCAGAATCAAGGCTGCCTGATGGTTAGTTGGGCTCTGAGATTATATTCCATTTTCCCTCCAGCTTTATTGAGATTTAACTGACATATTGTGTATATTTAAGGTGTACAATGTGTTAACTTTATTGCTTATATATTGCAAAATGATTACCACCATAGTATTAGCTAACACCTCCATCCCATCCAATAATTATGCTTTCTTCTTTGTGGTGAGAACATTAAAGATGTCCTAATGGTCCTACTTACAATTTCTTACAACGGTGCAAAGGCAATATGCATTCAGTAGAAAC
Organism: Capricornis sumatraensis; assembly: GCF_032405125.1. Taxonomy (NCBI): domain Eukaryota; kingdom Metazoa; phylum Chordata; class Mammalia; order Artiodactyla; family Bovidae; genus Capricornis; species Capricornis sumatraensis. The sequence goes on along the minus strand of NC_091071.1, from coordinate 118,563,450 downwards.
TATACTTTTAATTTTTTTCCCAAGATTAGCATCATGCAGTATATACTCTCTTGTGATGCTGGGCAGCATCAGCAAACTGTATGTACCAGTCAGCCACACGATCACAAGGGTAAACAGCCAATACATTTATGGCCATTCTATATCCAGTCATCCTGCTTTTCACTTTCAGTATAGTATTCAGTGGGCTTCCCTGGTGGCTCAACAGTAAAGAATCCACTTGCAGTGTAGGAGATATAGAAGACTTGGGTTTGATCCCGGGGTCAAGAAGATTCCCTGGAAGAGGGAATGGCAGCTGACTCCAGTATTCTTGCCTGGACAGTCCCGTGGACAGAGGACCCTGGTGGGCTCCAGTCCATTGGGTCGCAAAGAGTCGGATACAACTAAATTAGCTGAGCATGCATGCATGCATAATATTCAATAAATGGTATTAGATATTCAACATTTTATTATAAGTAGGCTTTCTAGTAGGTTATTTTGTGCAACTGTATGCTAATAGAAGTGTTCTGAGCATGTTTAAAGTAGGTTAGGCTAAGCCATGATATTCTATAGGTTAAGTGTATTAAATGCATATCTGTTCTGATGTTTGCTATTTCCTTCTTTCTGCTAACTTTGAGCTTATTTTGTTCTTTTTTTAAAATTTTATTGGGGTGTAAATGTAAGTTGTTTATTTGTAATCTTTCTTCTTTCTTAACACAGGCATTTATCACTGCAAAATTCCCTCTTAGACCTGCTTTTACAGAATCCTATATGGGGTTTTTTTTGCTTTTTATTTTATTTTTTATTTTTATTTTTATTTTTTTTTAATTTTTAGTTTTACTTTATTTTACTTTACAATACTGTATTGGTTTTGCCATACATTGGCATGAATCCACCAGGGGTGTACACGCATTCCCAAACATGAACCCCCCTCCCACCTCCCTCCGCATAACATCTCTCTGGGTCATCCTCTATGTTTTAATGTGTTGTAGTTACATTTTCATTTGTTTCAAGATTCAAGATTTCATTTGATTCAAGATTTCCCTTTTGATTTCTTCATGACTCATCGGTTGCTTGTATAACAAACATTTTTTTTAAAGTCATACATCTTCCACATGGAAGACAAGAGAATGCACCTCAAAACCTCTAACTAAATGAACAGAATGGACAAGGATCCCCTTTGCCATGCTCAGAAGTCATTACCACATTTGAGCCAAGACTTTGCTTTCCATAAACTGCTACAAGATTAGCTGGCACATAACAGTGGATATCATTATTTCCAGTCTACAGAAAAGGAAACCAGGGCTTCAGGCTCAGTTCAGTTCAGTCGCTCAGTCGTGTCCGACTCTTTGCGACCCCATGTATTGCAGCACGCCAGGCCTCCCTGTCCATCACCAACTCCCAGAGTTCACTCAGACTCACATCCATCGAGTCAGTGATGCCATCCAGCCATCTCATCCTCGGTCGTCCCCTTCTCCTCCTGCCCCCAATCCCTCCCAGCATCACAGTCTTTTCCAATGAGTCAACTCTTCGCATGAGGTGGCCAAAGTACTGGAGCTTCAGCTTTAGCATCATTCCTTCCAAAGAAATCCCAGAGTCAATTTCCTTCAGAATGGACTGGTTGGATCTCCTTGCAGTCCAAGGGACTCTCAAGAGTCTTCTCCAACACCATAGTTCAAAAGCATCAATTCTTCCATGCTCAGCCTTCTTCACAGTCCAGCTCTCATATTCTTAGCTGTTTCTTAATCTAACACCAGCATTTAGGTCCCACCCTGCATTGGATGACCCAACATGAGACAGATTCCAGTCAAGCATAGTGACATTTCACCCATCTAAATGTTGAGAACAAAGCTACAGGAAGCCAACAAGGAGTGGTCCAGCACCTCAGAACCAGCAACTTCAGGAAGACACCCTACCTCTTAGGCTGAAGGGAAAAGAAAGAGGGAAAAATTCTAGACCCTGGTGAGGGTAATAGTCATTTTGTAACAGTTGCAGTAGCTGTATAACAAGAAAATGAGACAGAAACTCTGACCTTCTGGTGAACACAGCCACTGCCCACTCGAGCCCCAGAGGAAAGGAGCAAAGGAAATAAACACCCCAACCTCTCTCTATTCCTGCCTTCCTATCTTCTGATTGTGGAAGTTATGGGACAAGCGAGGTTGGCTGGGACAGCTAGTAATAGTCATTTTCCTAGAACATAAAACAAGGTGGAGAGAAGGGTGCAGATTGGAACTGGAGGAAAGAAAGGAAGCATCTATCACACCTCCACATACCTGCTTTTTCCCTCAGGAAGTGTCTAGTTTACATTCAGGGTTCTCCCCTCTGGACTAGTGTGTTTCATGGCCCTGTAGAAGTCTTTTCAGATAGGTTCACCACAAGTTGTAGATATTTGCTAATTTGGGCTTTTTGATATCCCTTTCCTCTTGTTTTGATAGTAACACCACCAGAACTCTTTTGAGGAGTCTTAGCATCCCAATTCCTATTTTATGTGGTACATGGCTGATTTAAACACCCACTGACAGAGATTGGGTCCATTTTTAAGCAGCAGCATCAGGCTAACCCAAAAGACAGTATTTCAGTAGCAGCCAAGTCAAGTAAGTCAAAACAAATGAATTGACACATGAAATTCTGGCCAGTTTCAAATTTCACCTCTCAAAAGATGTCATCTACTGTTTCGTAACTGTAACTCTAATTATCTCATTGTGTTATAGGATATATAGAGCTATTTCCCTTCTAAGATTATAAAGCCAGAGACCACAACTGTTCTTCTTTATATCCCTAATATCTAGCACAATCTCTGACATTCAGTTAACACTTGTTGGAATAAATGGGGGAAGTGACACACGAGGATAAACATCCTGCCACAGTAGTATCCAGATGATGATTGATCCTCACAGAGATTTTGTCACTACATATCAGCCTGTGTGTCTACCTGGTGTCAAGAGTCAGAGTAAGAGGCATAGCAAAAAGAATAAAGGATAGATGATGATAAAGAGAGACTAGGAAATAAGTTTTTAGCTTTTTATGGATAGAGAAATGACTGAAAACCAGATATCTTGGTAAAAATTGAAATGTTCCTACATTGTATTTACCATATAAAGTGAAGTGAAGTGAAGTGAAAGTCGCTCAGTCATGTCTGACTCTTTGTGATCCCATGGACTCTTTAGTCCATGGAATTCTCCAGTCCAGAATATTGGAGTGAGTAGCTTTTCCCTTCTCCAGGGGATCTTCCTAACCCTGGAATTGAACAAGGGTCTCCTGCATTGCAGGTGGATTCTTTACCAACTGAGTTATCACTACAAAATTGGGAGTAGAGAATGCACAAGATTAAGGAACTAAAAAGGTTAAATAAGGAAGAGCCATGTTTCTGATAGGAGAATAAGAAGACCCACCAATACCTGGATCACTTCTATTGTTTTCCAACATATAGCCCTGGTCTACCTAGGTGGCCATTCCCATACCTTTATTCTGATTGTCTTTTTTTTTTTTTTTTTTTCAAAACCTGGAATGTGCCCCCGCTTCTTTTTACCATATCCTTCAAGGCCAAATTCAAATTACACTCCCTCCCAGAATCCATCTTACCTACTATGACTCATATTATTAATACTGTAGAGAAAACACAGAAAAAGAGGGAGTCTCCAAACACAGTTTTCCAAGAGATCACCATGGAGGTTAGAAGAGATAAAATGGTCAAAGTCAACTAACTTCAAAACAGATTCACTTTTGTCTATTTGTTTGAGCCTCAATAGAAGATGACTCCACATCATTCAATATTCTTCTGCTTTGTTACATTAATGTTCCACCTGCATAATATTTTTCATCCTCTCAAAATTATAAAGGTTATGTGGGAGGAAGGAAAATAGCAAGCATGAGTTAAAATTCACTTACCCTCCCCCTTCCCTACCATAGCACCTAGCAAGCCCAGGATTAGGTGTTTAATAGATTTGTGATCATTTTGATCAATCAAAATGACATTATATGAAGAGCAGTCACTTTTTATCATGAAATCTCCTTCAAACGATTGGAATGTGTTTCAAGCAGCTTCATTTATCTTTGGAAGCTAATATCCATAAATATATCTATGTATATCTTTAGATTGCATTAAAATTTGCTGGTTGAGCAAATATATATATAGGGAGAGCATAAATATATATATATATATATATATAAAACAACTTGTCTGCTCTAAATTCCTAAAAATGACAAATCATATTTCAAAAATAATAAATCCACATTATAGCATATAAGATATTGAAAAGACAAGATCAGATTGACAGACAAAGTACAGCTGAAAGGACATGCAAAAAGAAATTGCTGAAAATATAAGTGATGAGTCCTAGTCATGAGAGCCTCCCTTATGATGTCACAAAAACAACTCCAAAAATGTGTTTACTTGACACACAAGCCTCAGTCTCTCTTAGGTTACACATCACCAGAGGATTGGTGGAGGGTCGATTACACAAATCACTCGAGGATCCAGGCTCAGGGAGGTCCATTCCTTTTCAGAAAGAATATCATTTATAATATTCAGATAGCAGAGTGCTTGGCGTGGACCCATGAAATCCTTGCAGCTAGACTCGTTAGTAATTTGCAGAATCCCTCTTGCTGAAGCTGCTGATTGGGCTACAACTACAGCACCTGCAGGGCTTCCCAAGTGGCTCAGTGGTAAAGAATTCATTTGCAATGCAGGGACACGGGTTCAATTCCTAGGTTGGGAAGATCCCCTGGAAAAGGATATGGCAACCCACTCCATTTTCTTGCTTGGAAAATCCCATGGACAGAGGAGTCTGGTGGGCTACAGTCCATGGGGTCACAAAAGAGTCAGACACGACTTAGCAACTAAACAATAACAGTTGCTAGAACAGGAAGAGGGAAAGGCCAGCCAACTGCCTCAGCCTGTAATGGTGCTATATCACCTCCCAATGACCTCCAATTGACCCAAGTATCCACGTGGCCCTCTCCAATATGACTGAGAAATATAGAAGAGAAAATTGAGTATTTGCTGAATATTATTCCCTGCCACCCCTGGAGAAGGAAATGGAAACCCACTCCGGTGCCCTTGCTTAGAGAATTCCATGGGCAGAGGAGCTTGGCAGGCTACAGTCCATGGGTTCATACAGAGTCAGACATGACTGAGCAACTAAGCACACACACACACACATTCTCTGCCACTTAATGTAAAAATTTTTCCTTCGTCTTCAAATGATACTGTGTGACTTGATTTCAGGAGAATGGTAGATAGATCCTAATCTGTAAAAGACTCCTAGAGAAAGAAGAAGCAAGGAGATAAGAGCTGTTGACAAGGAACCATGCCTCCATCTTGCATATATTACCTAAGGAAATTCTTTTCCATCACTTCTTTCCCATCACTTCTTTCCTGTTTTTCTAGTACCTATGTGCTGCATGCTAAGGCACCTCAGTCCTGTCTGACTCTGCAACACTATGGACTGTCACCCACCAGGCTCTTCTGGCTATGGGATTCTCCAGGCAAGAATATAGAAGTGGGTTGCCATGCTCTCTTCCAGGGAATCTTCCTGACCCAAGGACTGAACCCATGTCTCATGTCTCCTGAACTGGCAGGTGGTTCTTTATCCCTAGTGCCACCTGGGAAGCCCTTATTTAGTACATCTCCTCCTTTTTAATTTTCTCCTTAAAATCAAGGAGGAGTCAATCCCATCCTTGGATGAAGATTCTTTAATGGTCTAGTGGATAGAATATCTACTAAATATTCTTAAATTTCTTCTAAATGTATTCATCCAGACTTTCAGTCATAAAGTAGTATGGAATACTTCTTTTTAAAAACTTTTAATTGGAGGATAATTGCTTTACAATATTGTATTAGTTTCTGACATATATCAACATGAATCAGCCATAAGCCTACATATGGCCCCTCCCTCTTGAACCCCCCCCCCCACCTCCCACCCCATCCCACTCCTTTAGTTTGTCACAGAGCACCTGATTTGAGCTCCCTGCATCATACAGCAAATTCCTTCAGGCTATTTGTTTACATAAGGTAATGTATTTGTTTCAGTGTAACTCCTTCAACTTGTTCCTCCCTCTCCTTCCCTTGACTGTGTGCACAAGTCTGTTCTCTATGTCTGCATCTCCACTGTTTTTCTGCAAACAGATTCATCAGTACCATCTTTCTAGATTCCATATGAGTGAAGTCGCTCAGTCGTATCTGACTCTTTGCGACCGCATGGACTGTAGCCCACCAGGCTCTTCCTCCATGGGATTCTCCAGGCAAGAATACTGGAGTGGGTTGCCATTTCCTTCTCCAATAAAATAGATAGCCAATGGGAATTTGCTGTAGGCTCAGGAAACTCAAACAGGGGTGGGATGGGGAGGGAGATGGGAGGGAGGTGCAAAAGGGAAGGGACATATGTATACCTATGCCTGATTCATGTTGGGGTTCAACAGAAAACAGCAAAATTTTGTATAGCAATTATCCTTCAATTAAAAAAAATAAATGAAAATGAAAAAAAATGACAGAGGCTTTTTGAATTCCGTAAACCTGGACTCAAGTCCATCTGGACTCAAGGGGTGTACAATAAACTTTAGACACCTTTCATAAGCTTGGAATCTAATATTAAGAATATTAGATTCCATATATATGTGTACAAATATTGTATACAAATATGTATACAATATTTGTTTTTCTCTTTCTGACTTCCTTCAGTCTGTGTAATAGTCTCTAAGTTTGTCCACCTTGAAGTACCTTCTATGTATCACACAATGTGCTAGGTTCTCTGTCTCTGAATGCACAAAATCAAATCAAACCTGGGTTCTGCACAAACAGAAGCCACAGCGAAACACATGGAGTTAAGTCTCTGGGGCATAATTGCAGAATCTTCCAGAGTTTAGCGATGAAGGAAGAGGATTCATTCTTTAGTGAACATGCCAGGAAAGGTTTAGAAGGGCTTCGTAATGCAAGTGACATTGGAAGAAACTTGAAAGGTCCAATTTAGATATAATTACAAGCATTAGGAAAACGTTCTATTATTTTTTCAATCTTTCCTCACGACAGTTACTTCTTGTTTTTCAATTCATCTTCCCATTTACTTGCTTGGCACAAGTGGCAGGAACCCAGAGGGATGCCACCTTTATCAGCTTCCAAATCATTCAACTCTGCCTTTCCCAGCTGTTGTGCTAAATTTAAGTCTGAAAAACCAACCTGGAGGCACAGGAAGCTGACTGCTCCTTCCCCACTTGATGGTCGAGTCAGCTTTTAAAACAATGCTTCCCATATTTGTTATTCTCCTTCTTTAGCACCATTGCCAGCTGTACTTTCCACTGCACATGAATTTTGGTCTATTCCAATTTTCCACTCCTCTGACTCTAATCCCATGGTTACAAATGGAATCCCAGGCTGCACTAATATCTCTTACTTGCTGGCACTGAAAAGATCAATATTTCAAAATGCCATATGTTTTATAGATCAGCCATGGCATGCATACAAATAAGTGAGATCTGAACCATTACAAGTATCTGTAAGTTACAAAAACAGCTGTCAAAAAAAGGCAAGTTATCCCTTGTGGCTACATATCCAAAGGTCATCTTGAAGGCTGACCAAGATGCCAACTCTTCATGTGTCTTTGGCCATATCTGGGAGTTTGAAGGAGAAAAGGATCACCAAAAATGCCAAGAACATGCTGAGTAATTTGATGCTGAATGAACACATTGGCCACTAGACATCCCCAGAGTTCAGCCTGAGGCTCTATCCAGTGGCAACATTTGGTTCCTGAGAGTCTTGCTTGTACTCATTCTTTCACCTCATTCATTCAACAAATACTCATTGAGCACCTCTACCTCATGGCCTGAACTATGTTCCATGGATAAAAGGACAAATAAATCTCTTCTCAAGAGGCTCTTGCTCCACAAGAGGAAACATGTACATAGGTAATAAAGTGTAATAGGCACAAAGAGAGAGGAAAACTCTCAGCTTCAAGGACACCAGGAGTCTTCCAAGAGGAAGTGAGCCTGAGCTAAGTGTTGAACAATTTCAACACTTCCAACAATTTTACAGGTAAACAATTTCAGAATGCATCTGGTAGAAAGAATGATGCATGTCACAAACTGAAAATGGTTCAATATGACCAAGCAATTCATGACAATGGACATGTGAGACATAGAAAGAAAAAATAAGAAATCATCTTTGTTTCAAAAATATTAGAGTTCTTAGGGATGGTTAGGGACAGGATCTAGCAGGTATAGATGATCCATTGTGTACGTCCATGGATGCTTCCACCCAGTGTTATTTAATTTTATTCTACCAGTAGTCCTCAAGGTACATTTAGTAAAGGCACTCTCTCTTTTGCAGATAGCGAAAGGAGGACACAGAGAGATTCAGTATCTTGCCTTGGATCTTCACATAGTAGATTATTAAATTAGACTACAAGCCATGGACTCAAAAGTTTACAGAATATATAAAAATTACAGCTGAATGATGTTTGGAGCCAGACCAAGAGACATAAATTCTTAGATATAGAAATCTGATGAAAGGAAAAATTACTGTTCATAGAGTGAAATATAATAAGATTGATGTAGCAGATAAAATACAAAACTGAAATATGGGATAGAAATTCATCAGGGAGAGAAGAATAAGCACATCTTTACAGGGAGAAAATAAATAGATTCTTAGAAGTCAAAGTCATTAATGTGTGGTCAGAGTTAGGTCTCTTGAGATACACTGGACTCTTCAAAGCACTTTGCAGGGCTGGACAAATATTTGCAGAATGCCTATGAGATACAAAACTTTTTATCTTTACTTTAGAAACCTTCTTTAATTTACCTTCATAACAAATCAATAAGCTTCCCTATTATCTCATCCATGAAATGGGAGTGAATCCAGGTTGAAAGATAAAACACATGTCACATGCATACATATCACAGTGTTCAGAAAAGTAGTTCAGTTCAGTTCAGTTCAGTCGCTCAGTCGTGTCCGACTCTTTGTGACCCCATGAATCGCAGCATGCCAGGCCTCCCTGTCCATCACCAACTCCCGGAGTTCACCCAAACCCGTGTCCATCGAGTTGGTGATGCGATCCAGCCATCTCATCCTCTGTTGTCCCCTTCTCCTCCTGCCCCCAATCCCTCCCAGCATCAGAGTCTTTTCCAATGAGTCAACTCTTTGCATGAGGTAGCCAAAGTATTGGAGTTTCAGCTTTAGCATCAGTCCTTCCAATGAACACCCAGGACTGATCTCCTTTAGAATGAGTAGAGAGACCATCGGAGAAGGCAATGGCACCCCACTCCAGTATTCTTGCCTGGAGAATCCCAGGAATGGGGGAGCCTGGTGGGCTGCCATCTATGGGGTCCCACAGAGTCGAACATGACTGATGTGACTTAGCAGCAGCAGCAGCAGCAGAGAGACCATTAACTCACATCACCTTCATTTTATAGGTAAAGAAACTCAAGCTTGGGAGAGACTGGATCCCTTGCCTTCAGTCATGTAGCTAGAGGAGACAGAGAGCATATTTTAAGCCAGGTATGTCTGTTTCATTTTTTCACAGCCTTTCAAGTCATACAAACTCCATCCATTAGTGTTAAACTGAGGCAGAACTGTTTAATAGACATGTAAGTACTCAATGAAATGAGAATACTAAAACTCTATTGTTTGATTATTTCCCTCTCCATAATATATCTTCATTTCAGGAACCTGGGGCTTCCTGAAATCCTGACCTGTTCTGATTCTTTAAAATTATAGATTGATAGGTGATAGGTAGATAGACAGATAGATACATGGATTATTAGACATTTCTACTTCCATATGATTTACTGCCACATCTGACTTCTTCTAGGTTCTTTGTATCCTAAAGCTTTTCTGTTTGTATAATTAACAAGTATACACTTTTAAATAATTTCAGGAACCACTGAACAGGTGAGGCATCAGAAAGTCCCTGAAGTCATCACAATCTTACTACATCCTTTGATTTAGCAAAAACCAATCCATATGCAAACATCAAAAGACTGTAAAATCATCAGGCTCCACAGAAGTTCCAAAGTAATAAAATGAGCCCATATCAATGCAAGAAGAATGACCCCTATTTAAAAAGTTTTAAAAATTAAGTACAGTAATATGGCTTTAGTCTGTCAGAGCAGTAGTCAAAAGAAAATATATTTAAAGAGCGGTTCTGGCCCCTGTGGTAGGTATACCTGTGAGAGCCATCATCTCTTTAATAACTTTGCTGTATTTCTTCACCACATTATTGAAAATTGTTTAATGAACAGTTTCCCTCAGAGAAGATACCAGATTCTCAGAAGCAGTTGCCATGAGAGATACTCTTTCAAGCCTGATGAAATTATGTTTATTCTTTTATATTTCTTCCTGGAGTGATTGAAATTGTGGTGATTTCATTTTTATTCCCCTTTAGACATGTTTTCTGCTTATAAAAATAGTAAGCATTCATGGTATATAATGTAAAATTAAGCAGTCTAAAGAACAATCGAGATCAATGTGATTCTATCATACAAACAGAGAGGGTAACTAAATATTAGGGTTTTCTGACTTTTTAAACTTGAATTCCTACATGATTTTTGTATGAGTAAGAGCAAATAAAAATACACCCATTACATTTGGATCCTGCTTCAATTTTTGTAGCCCATTTTTTTAAAATTGTGTCCTTCTCTCATATAAATCATACTCTTCTTGTAAACCAGAAAGCAATCGCCTAGATATATCAATTTTCTCCAGTGTGCAGTGATCTTCTTTTCCACTCACACCTAACACTTTCTCCCCTTCATAACTCTGGTGTCCTTAGGCAGCTATTGTCCCTTTTCAGCCTCCTTTGTGCCATGCTGGTGTCACCTCTCTTCCTCCAGCACAACCCGTGATTCCATGTGTTGGCATTAATGTCAGAGACACAGGAATCAATTCACCCATCCAATTACTGGCTTTGTGATTTGGGGTAAGTCACTGAAGCTTTCAAGGCCTCCATATTTTTTATCCACAAAATAGAAGATTTAAAGATAAACCACCTGAGTTTAAAGATAAAGATTTAAAGATAAATCACCTAAAGGGCATACCACAGAGATAGGCATGGAGTAGATCACTGGTTCACATTAACTTATATGGTAGCTTATATTGAAAAGAAGTAGTGGGAAATGTTACATTGAGAGAGGTAGTTATGATAAAGTTTCTTCAAAAACAGCTAACACAGACTTTTTACTGGTTATCTTTTCAAATAACAGCAGTTTGGCTTTTAGTAATTTCAAAAGTTCTGCTGAAAATTTCCTTCCTAAATTGCTTCTCTCCTATTTCTACTGACAATTTTATTTTCTTTTTTGGTAGATTATTTCTTTATACTTTTTGCTCTTTTCATGTGCTGGGGTTTAAATGTATTTCTTATTGATTTACAGCTATTGTTTTTGAAATATACATATTTTTTTCCCTTCGGGTTAGTCAAATCTTTTTATTATTCCACTTTGATTCTTCTATTGATGTTTTCCCTGGAGGAGGAAATGGCAACCCACTCCAGTATTCTTGCCTGGAAGCTTACATGAACAGAGGAGCTTGGTGAACTACAGTCCATGGGGGTCCCCAAGAGTTGGACAGGACTGAGCGACTGAAAAAGGAGAAAAGGAAAGATATACCCATTTAAATGCAGATTAATTAATAGAAAGGAGAGATAAGAAAGCCTTCCTCAGCAATCAATGCAAAGAAATCTCTTCAAGAAAATTAGAGATACCAAGGGGAAATTTCATGCAAAGACAGGCACAATAAAGGACAGAAAGCAGAATATATTAAGAAGAGGTGGCAAGAATACACAGAAGAACTATACAAAAAAGATCTTCATGACCCAGATAACCACAATGGTGTGATCACTAATCTAGAGCCAAACATCCTGGAATGTGAAGTCAAGTGGGCCTTAGGAAGCATCACTACAGACAAAGCTAGTGGAGGTGATGGAATTCCAGGTGAGCTATTTCAAATCCTAAAAAATGATGCTGTGAAAGTGCTACACTCAAGATGCCAGCAAATTTGGAAAACTCAGCAGTGGCCACAGGACTGGGAAAGGTCACTTTTCATTCCGATCACTAAGAAAGGCAATGCCAAAGAATGCTCAAACTACCACACAATTTCACTCATCTCACATGCTAGCAAAGTAACACTCAAAATTCTTCAAGCCAGGCTTCAACAGTACATGAACTGTGAACTTCCAGATGTTCAAGCTGGATTTAGAAAAAGCAGAGGAACCAGAGATCAAATTGCTAACATCCACTGGATCGTTGAAAAAGCAAGTGTTCCAGAAAAACATCTATTTCTGCTTTATTGACTATGCCAAAGCCTTTGACTGTGTGGATCACAATAAACTGTGGAAAATTCTGAAAGAGATGGGAATACCAGACCACCTGACTTGCCTCCTGAGAAATCCGTATGCAGGTCAAGAAGAACAGTTAGAACTAGACATGGAACAAAAGACTGGTTCCAAATTGGGAAAGGAATACTTCAAGGCTGTATATAATCACCCTGCTTATTTAACTTATATGCAGAGTACATCATGCAAAATGCCAGGCTGGATGAATCACAAGCTGGAATAAAAACTGTCAGGAGAAATATCAATAACCACAGATATGCAGATGACACCACCCTTATGGCAGAAAACAAAGAGGAACTAAAGAGCCTCTTGATGAAAGTGAAAGAAGAGAATGAAAAAGCTGGCTTAAAACTCAACATTCAGAAAACTAAGATCATGGCATCTGGTTCCATCACTTCATGGCAAATAGATGGGGGAAAATAACGGAAAGTGAAAGACTTTATTCTTTTGGGCTCCATATTCACTGCCAGTGGTGGCTGAAGCCATGACACTAAAAGATTCTTACTCCTTGGAAGAAAAGTTATGACCAACCTAGACAGCATACTAAAAAGCAGAGACATTACTTTGCCAACAAAAGTCCGTCTTGTCAAAGCTATGGTTTTTCCAGTAGTCATGTATGGATGTGAGAGTTGGGCTATAAAGAAAGCTGAGTGCTAAAGAATTGATGCCTTTGAACTGTGGTCTTGGAGAAGACTCTTGAGAGTCCCCTGAGACTGCAAGGAGATCCAAACAGTCCATCCTAAAGGAAATCAGTCATGAGTGTTCATTGGAAGGACTGATGCTGAAGCTGAAACTCCAATACTTTGGCCACCTGATGAGAAAAACCAACTCACTGGAAAAGACCTGATGCTGGGAAAGATTGAAGGCTGGAGGAGAAGGGAACGACAGAGGATGAGATTGCTGGATGGTATCACCGACTCAAAGGACATGAGTTTGAGTAAACCCCAGGAGTTGGTGATGGACAGGGAGGCCTGGTGTGCTGTAGTCCATGGGGTCACAAAGAGTCAGACAGGACTGAGCAACTGAGCAGAACTGACTGAGTGACTGAGCACGCACACATTAATATTTTAGCTACTATCTCTTTGCATTAATTTTCACTGGTTTCACTAGAAATTACAATGTACATCTTAGCCATCTATGTGGACTTACTATTTTACTGCATACATGCATGCTAATTCGCTTCAGTCATGTCTGATTCTTTGCGACCCTGTGGGCTATACCCTGCTGGATTCCTCTGTCCATGGGATTCCCCAGGCAAGAACACTAGAGTGGGGTGCCATGCCTTCCTCCAGGGGGTCTTCCTGACCGAGGGGTCTAACAAGTGTCTCTTATGTCTCCTGCATTGGTAGGCAGGTTCTTTACCACTAGTGCCATCAGGGAAGCCCCTAATATTTTACTACATCATGTAAAAATGGTAGAAACCTTCTAATATAGTTCAATTCATCACCACCAATCTTTGTAGTATCATTATTATACACATAATACTAATAACCATTACAACCACCATAGCACAGTGCTATAATTATTTTTTTAAATACTAGCTTTTTTTTTTTTAATTAAGAAAAGAACAAATTCCTACCCCTCAAAGATTTTGGTGGTTTTTATGTGCATATGGGTGCATTCATGGTCTCGCCCTCCTTTCCAAGAACTCCCCTATCATTTATCATGGTCCTGCCAGCTTGAACTTTGTCCTTTGACACCTCCTGCCAGCAAGGATCAGCTTTGTGTGCAGGAGATTCATGCAACCTGAGGACAGAGCAGTAGAGGGTGCCTTCTAGCCTGATGCTGCCAACTTAACACATCTCACTCTTGTTTCTCCATGTTTGCTCCCTAGAGCTTCTAAATAGTTGTATTTTTCACATTATTTGTCTACATTTTGTCTACATTATCATTTATACTTATAGGGTTAGTCTTCTTAAGCTTTTCTATCATGACTAGAAATCAGATTTCTGTTTTGACTCCTGAATTTTTTCTTCCTCCATCCCCTCATTGCTTGTGTTCCACTGAGGAATCGCATTCCTGTACATGGAAGAACTTTCCTTCACTCAAGCGTATATGAGGCTTTCTTTCCTACTACAGTCTTTAAGCAAAATACTTGAATGTGGCTCTAATACTAATAGCTGCAATTTACTGAGTCTAATCCACTCTAACTCTCCTAAAATGGAAGAAAATAAACAGAGCTTATTCTTCATGTAAAAAAAGAATGTTTCTCCTTGTTTCTATCCATGCTGTTCTCTTCAGAGCCAACTGTTACTTCAACATTCTCTTCTGTTTTACTTCCCCAAATGGGCTCTTCTCTTACCAAGATGAGCCTATAGTCCAGGGCCTTTCTTTTACTGAACCCAAAGGCTATTCATAAGTATATAGTTTCCATGGTCTTCATTAATGTTCAGTCACCGTTTTCTATTTTTTTTAAATTATTAGCTCTGGATTGGACTGATTTCAGTTCAGTGGTTCAGTCATTTCTGACTCTTGAGGAAAATCTCTGAAAACATGAACGATTCACCAGTGTACCTGCTCCTAAGATCATCTCTTTTTAAATTCTGATCAGTTCTCATTTCTCAAAGACTACACACAGATTGCCAATAGGCACGTGAAAAAAAAAATGCTCAACATCACTAATTATTAGAGAAATGTAAACAAAACTTCATTGAGATACCACATCACAGCAGTCAGAATGGCCATCAGAAGGTCTACAAATAGTAAATGCTAAAGAGGGTTGGTGGGAATGTAAACTGGTGCAGCCACCATAGAGAACAGTATGGAGCTTCCTTAAAAAACTAAAAATAGAGCTACCGTATGACCCTGCAATGCCACTCCTGGGCATACATAAAAGAAAACTCTAATTTGAAAAGATACATGAGACCCGACATTCACAGCAGCACTATTTACAATAGCCAAGACATGGAAACAACCTACATGTCCATAAATAGATGAATGGATAAAGAAGATGTGATACATACATGCAATGGAATATTGCTCAACCACAAAAAGGAATTAAATAATGCCATTCCATTTGTAGCAACATGGATGGACCTAGAGATCATTGTATTAAGTAAGATAAGTCAGAGACAAATGCCATATGATGTCACTCGTAGGTAGAATTCCCCCCCCCCCCAAAAAAAGATACAAAGAACTTATCCATAAAACATAAACACATTCACATTCACAGACATAGAAAACAAACTTATAATTACTGAGAGGAAAAGTAAGGGAAGGGATAAATTAGGAGTTTGGAATTAACAGATACACACTACTATATATAAAATATAGGACTTACTGTGTAGCACAGGAAACTATATTCAATATCTTGTAATACCCTATAATAGAAAAAGATCTGAAAAAAATACATATATGCATATGCACTTGAAACTGACACATCATTGTAAATTAACTTCAATTTAAAAAAGGAAAAGAAAAAATATTCTGGTCAGTTTTGCTCCAATCTGTAAATTTATTTATTGAAATATTTTGGAAAAGACAAGGCAAATAAGAGTTGAAAACTAAAATTGATCACATAAGAGAGTTAGAACATGAGACACTAGAATATATAAATAGGTAGTCAATATATTGAATTCAGGAAATATATTTGAATCCTGTATCTAGAGATGTGTGTGTGCATACTCAGTCACTCCATCATATCCGAACCTTTTGTAACCCCATGAACTGTAGACCACCAGGTCCTCTCCACGGGATTCCCCAGGCAAGAATACTGGAGAGGCTTGCCATTTCCTCCTCCAGGGGACCTTCCCGACCCAGGAATCAAGCCCACATATCTTCATTGGCAGGCAGATTCTTTACTACTGAGTCACCTAGAAAGACCATGGGCCATAATAAGTGTTCAATAATTATTTATTGAGCACTGATATTTAAGTTTGTAAATGACAATGTCTTTGTTCAAACAATTTACCTATGACTCATTTTAAAAATGGTTTTATTTAACTTGTCTAGGAAGAGAGACTAAACGTTTGCATCATGACCTTGGAAATGGCCTCCAACTAGAGAAAACTAATTCTATGATTTGTGTTTCTAGGTTGAAACGTGGTTGAAAGGGCCCTTCTTGGCACACCATAGTACGTCTTTGCATGTATCCACTGTAACACTTCAAACTGATTTGTGATCATTCATCTGGTTGTCCCCTCCATCAAACTGTGAGTTCCTGCAGGATGAAAGCAGTGCTGTCCTCATTTCAGAAGACCCCAGTGGTCATTATGTTTGCCACAAACAGTGGAAACTCAGAAAATGGTAAACAGGTACATGTGTGACTTTTTGTTCCTAAATGAATGGTTTGCTTAGTGTGCTAATTATCAGTAAGAGCTTTTATAAAGGACGTATTAATATGCCAAATTAGACTTCTATTCAGTTTATACAGTTTCAGCATTTATTTATTAGTTGCCTTCTAAGGCTTCCCAGGAGGCTGTGGGTAGAGAAATTGCCTGCAATGCAGGAGACGCAGGTTTGATCTCCAGGTCAGGAAGATCCCCTGGACAAGGGCACAACAAACTCTGATATTCTTGCCTGGAGAATCCCAGGACAGAGGAGCCTGTCTGGCTATAGTCCATAAAATCACAAAAAGTCAGACACGACAAGCAGCTGAACACACACCCTAGGGCTTAGGCATGGAGAAGGGCCAGAAAAGGCAAACATGAGAGAACTTACAGGGGAATGGTTAGCTTCTGTTGTCTGTTTGCACATTAAGCAAAGCACAGCACAGGAAACAAGGCTTCCATAAACTGGAATCTAGTTCTGTGCTTTTTAAGATTAATATAGTTTCAAAAATTTAATTCAAAAGAATTTTCATTTCTACTTAAAACAATTACTGGTAAAGTTACACAAGCAGATAACACCCTCTGGCTTAGACGTTCTGAGCAGAACTATTTTCTCTATCTACTTTCGATACACAGCCAATAGTAGATCAGGAATGGTTGTCTACCACATGCTGCCCTAGTCAGCTATGCCAGAACAGTTTCCAAAATAAAATGGTAACATCTAAATTTTACCATAAAATGAGCCACATGGAGTCAGACACATATTTGCCACTTATTAGAATTTCTCTGGTGGCTCAGTCAGTAAAGAATCTGCCTGTAATGCAGGAGACCTGGGTTTGATACTTGGGTCAGGAAGATCCCCTGGAGAAGGAAATGACAACCCACTTCAGTATTCTCACCTGGAAAATCCCATGGACAGAGGAACCTGGTGGGCTACAGTCCAGGAGATTCCAAGAGTCAGACACGACTTAGTGACTAAACTACCATGAAGGAATTTGGTGTCTCCTCTTATTTCTGGAATTTAGTAACAAAAATGGATTTAGACACTTTTCTCACTTTATACATTCTTTACCCACTGAGCCTCCTGGGACGCCTACTAAAGTGAGTGAAGATTGTCCATGATTTTAGGATCACCAAATTGCATGGAAGAATGGTTAGAGTTCCTAAGCCCCTCTTCTTTAAAAAGGGGAAGAAGTAGCTCCAGTTTCGTCAACTCAAAGAAGTAGAAGATACATTTGATATTGCAGCATCAAACAAAAACAAAGTGAGGAGAGAGACATCAGAATAGGAAACCCTAGAGGAGAATTGGGCTGTACTTATATTTTCTAGACTCGACAACACAGCAAAATGTAAAGTAACACAAGTGAAATTCTTCATCACCGTTTTCATTGTTTCTCTATTCTAGGTCTATTGCATTGTTTTCATCTGGACAATTTCAATAACCTCTTAGTTCCTTGTCAGCAACCTCATCTTCCTCCAGAGGACCACCAGAGTGAACTGATAATGCTGTTTGTGTGCTCAAATTCTTGCAACAACCCTCTCTGAGAACAAAGTCCAAAGTCAGCGGGGTGTTTCACTCTCCTTAAACATTCCTCCTTTTTAAGTGCTTTAAAATAACCTTAATAACAAGTGTAACAACTATATTCTAGGCATCCTGTTGGGACATTTTAAAGGCCATATTTAAAAGCCCTTTTCCTGTTTCTCTATGCTCCCAGAACTTCCTGCGCAGGTGTGTTTTCTCTGTATAAACAATATCACACAAAATGTCTAGCCATGGCTGGATAAATTAGGGGCCACCAAGTTCCAAGGCAATTTACGTGAGAATCTTAGCGCTGCCTTGAAATCAAAGTCACTTGTTCGCATTTAACAAGCTGTGCAGTGAAAGAAATGTGATGAAATTTGGCACAGAATTTGGAATGGAACGTTTTTTTCACCCAAATGATCACTAGATGCAGTAAAACCAGAAAACTCTTTTTTGTGTGTGTGTAAGACAAAGTAATGGGAGATTTGTTTTTCAGCTTAATGCTAATTTTCTGACCCAAAATGACCAAATCACTTTACAGGAATAATGAAATTGTTCAGTGGAATTTCGTTATGCTGGGAAATGATATTAATATGCAGTCCAAGAATAAAATTGACTTTCTGTAAATACAGAGAATTGGTTCACTCTAAAGGGATATTTTTAAAAAGATAAAATGACAGCAACCCAAGACAGTTTTAAAATGCCACAGTATAATTAATCTGAGCACTTTTTCTTTTTAAAAATGTTGTCGAGAAAATTTGGATTAGATACCCACAATTATATTTTAGTATATTTTTCTTTACATTTACGTGTACACCTTGAATGGAAAGAATCTGTGTTCATTTGTTCCCTAATCCCATGAGTCATCCCCAAACAATCAAATACTACCTTTCTTTTCTTGTAAATATGAGCCGGAAAAAGACCAGTTTGCACCCAAAGTAATTTCTCGGAAAATTTGTACTGGTTCGTAAGCCTGTGTGAACTAAGATTCTGTTTCCACCTACCTCAAAATCTGCAGGCAGTGGCTTCTGTATTGACCTAGACCCTCCAGGTATGCTACTGACCCCTTCTCTTCTGATACTTAGGCATCCTCTTTTTTTCTAAGCACCTCTGTCCCACTTCTTGGCTTTTAACTGCTTCCATTTCTTCTTGTAAAACATATTCCCATCAAGGGTACCACTGAGCCTGATGTTGCTATAATAAATGCAATTGCTGATTCTCCATCTTCCATACACATTTGACTCAGTGGATCACTCCCTCCTCTTTAATGGTCTCTGCTTGTTTGACTACGATATTGTCTTTTCCTTTCTATCACACTGCCCATTGCTTCTGGATCTTGTTTTATGGATCCACCACATTTCCTTGACTTAGTCTTGGACATCTTCTCTCTTCTAAATAGATTCACTTCCTTCATGATCTCATCAATCTTATGACTAAAATTCATCAATACACTGATGTCTCCCCAAATGATAAGTCTCAGCCATAGATCCTTCACCTGAACTTCTGTCTCCAGGTGTCTGCTTAAACATCCATACTCGAGTGTCTAATCAATACACTAAAATGAATATATTCCGGGCAGAACTCTAGCTCAACTCCTCCAGTTCCATGTGGGAACCTCCAGTGTTCCTGCTGCTTCTGCTGTCCATGACTTCTCTGTTACTCTCACACTCCACATCAAATCTATCAGGTGCCCATACTGCCATTGAAATACATCTGACATCTTATTACCTCCACTGCTACCAAATTGTAACAAGACAATATCATCCCTGACATGGATTATTGAAATGCCTTCCAAGTTGTCTTCTTGTTTCTGTCTTTGTCAACTCTTTCACGCCTATTACCCAATCTTTTATTCTTGACACTGAAATCGAGCTAGTCTCATCAAAGTATAAGTTATATCACATCACTTTCTTTCTTATACACCTTCTGTAACGTTCTATGTGAAAGCCAAAATCACTTACAATGGCCTACAGTTTCAGACACAATATTTATACATGTCCCACTCATTTCATAGAGTTCAATTCAGTTCAATCACTCAGTCGTGTCTAACACTTTGCGACCCTATGGATTGTAGCACACCAAGCCTCCCTGTCCATCACCAGCTCCCAGACTTTACTCAGACTCATGTTTATCAAGTCAGTGATGCCATCCAACCCTCTCACCTTCTGTCATCCCCTTTTCCTCCTGCCTTCAATCTTTCCCAGCATCAAAGTCCTTTCAAATGAATCAGTTCTTCACATCAGCTGGCCAAAGTATTGGAGTTTTTGCCTCAGAATCGGTCCTTCCAATGAATATTCAGGACTGATTTCCTGTAGGATGGATTGGTTGGATCTCCTTGCAGTCCAAGGGATTCTCAAGAGTTCAAAAGCATCAATTTTTCAGTACTCAACTTTTTTTATAGTCCAACTCTCACCTCCATACATGACTACTGGAAAAACCATACCTCTGACTAGTTGGACCTTTGTTGGCAAAGTAATGTTTCTGCTTTTTAGTATGCTGTCTAGTATGCATTACTTTGCTGGCATGAGAGATGAGTGCAATTGTGTGGTAGTTTGAGCATTCTTTGGCATTGCCTTTGTTTGGGATTGGAATGAAAACTGACCTTTTCCGGTCCTGTGGCCACTAGTGAGTTTTCCAAATTTGCTGGCATCTTGAGTGCAGCACTTTCACAGCATCATCTTTTAGGATTTGAAATAGCTCAACTGGAATCCCATCACCTCCACTACCTTTGTTTGTAGTGATGCTTCCTAAGGCCTACTTGACTTCACATTCCAGGACATCTGGCTCTAGGTAAGTGATCACACCATTGTGGTTATCTAGGTCATGAAGATCTTTTTTTGTTTAGTCCTTCTGTGTATTCTTGCCACCTTTTCTTAATAGCTTCTGCTTCTGTTAGGTCCATACAATTTCTGTCCTTTATTGTGCCCATTTTTGCATGAAATTTTCCCTTCGTATCTCTAATTTTCTTGGAGAGATCTCTAGTCTGTCCCATTCTATTATTTCCCTCTATTTATTTGCATTGATCCCTGAAGAAGTCTTTCTATTTCTCCTTGTTATTCTTTGGAACTCTGCTTTCAAATAGGTATCTCTTTCCTTTCCTCCTTTGCCTTTGTCAACTTTTCTTTTCTTTTCTTTTCTCAGCTATTCATAAGGCCTCCTCGGACAACCATTTTGCCTTCTTATATCTTTTTTTCTTGGGGATGGTCTTGATCACTGCCTCCTGCACAATGTCACAAACCTCCGTCCATAGTTCTTCACGCACTCTGTTTATCAGATTTAATTCCTTGAGTCTATTTGTCACTTCCACTGTGTAGTCATAAGGGATTTGATTTAGGTCATACCTGAATGGTTTAGTGGTTTTCCCTACTTTCTTTAATTTAAGTCTGAATTTGACTGTAAGGATTTCATGATCTGAGCCACAGTCAGCTCCCAGTCCTATTTTTGCTGACTGTCTAGAGCTTCTCCATCTTTGGCTTCAAAAAGTATAATTAATCTGATTTCACTATTGACCATCTGATGATGTCCATGTGTAGAGTCTTCTCTTGTGTTGTTGGAAGAGAGTGTTTTCTTTGCCAAGTGCAGTCTCTTGGCAAAACTCTGTTAACCAAACTCTGGAGAAGGGAATGGCAAACCACTTCAGTATTTTTGCCTTGAGAACCCCATGAACAGTATGAAAAGGCAAAAAGATAGGACAGTGAAAGATGAACTCCCCAGTTGGTAGATGTCCAATATGCTACTGGAGATTAGTGGAGAAATAGCTCCAGAAAGAATGAAGAGACAGAGCCAAAGCAAAAACAACACCCAGTTGTGGGTGTGACTGGTGATAGAAGCAAGGTTCGATGCTATAAAAAACAATATTACATAGGACCCTGGAATGTTAGGTCCATGAATCAAGGCAAATTTGGAGTGGTCAAACAGGAGATGGCAAGAGTGAATCAGTGACATTGTAGGAATCAGCAAACTAAAATGGACTGGAAAGGGTGAATTTAACTCAGATGACCATTATATATACTACTGTGGGCAAGAATCCCTTAGAAGAAATGGAGTAGCCCTTGTAGACAACAAAAGAGTCCAAAATGCAGTACTTGGATACAATCTCAAAAACAACAGAATCATCTCTGTTCATTTCCAAACCATTCAATATCACAATAATCTAAGTCTATGTCCCAACTAGTAATGCTGAAGAAGCTGAAGTTGAACAGTTCTATGAAGGCCTTCTAGAAACAGAATCAAAAAAATGTCCTTTTCATTATAGGGGACTGGAATGCAAAAGTAGGAATTCAAGAGATACTTGGAATAACAGGCAAATTTGGCCTTGGATTTCATATAACTCCCATCTCAAACCCTCCACTGTGCACACCAGCTGGCTCTCTGTTTTTCAAGCTTGTGTGTTCCACTCTTCCAAGAACCCTTGCGCTTGCTCTCTTTTCTCCTGGGTCCTTCCTACCAGCCATTTCCACACCATGTTTCTCTCTCTCTTATCTCCCTCTTGTACTCTCAAATATCACCTTCTTTCTGTGATCCTTCATTTACTATGCTTTTAGAATGAGAATCTTTCCAGCACTACTTATTTAATAATTATACAATAAAATAGTAAAATATTAATTTCAACACAAATGTTAAGATTAGTAAACATAGAATTAAACCCAGGAAACTAAAGTCTGGAGGAAAGAGAGAGAGAGAAAGAGAGAAGGAGAGAGACAACACAGCTACGTGAGTCAGAAAGTCCTCAGGACTTTACTTCTGACCATCCTGACAATCAAAATAAAAATGGTAACAGAATCATTTGAGTGGTTTCTCAATGTCTATAGAGACAAATCATGACAGTTCATAAGAGGAGGCAAAATTTTACCCACCACTTAGCTCCGAAAGAAATTTCTTACATGAAACTTTTCAAAGGAATTCAAGCAAAGTTGGGGGTGGTGAAAATTACCATATCTCAATATGAAATGTAAGTGTGAACCTAAGAAAGCACTTTTTCTTGTTTCTTCAAAGAAAGTATAGGGTATAATCCCAAAGTACAACTAAGCAAAATTCATTTCACTGAGGAGAAAATAGTGTTCTTTGCAATGCTTCTTTTCCATCTCCCTAGACACCCAGCCCAAAGCTCATCCAGGAAAATAATGAGTACAGAGTGTCCCCTAAACCTTCCACTGTCCAAAGGATCTTTCAACTCCTGCCCATTCCCTCAGGCCTATTCACTATCCAGCACTTTAGTTTTGTTATTTATTTAAACTCATTAAGCAACAGGTACTCAGAAACTATTATGGCAGTATTTCTGAACTTATTTGCAAATAGAAAAACATTGGATATTTTCTTGTGTTTTGCTTATTATGTTGAGAAAACAGAAAGACCTGATTTACTTCTCTGGTAACCTGAGATGCCAGAGAGAGAGTGTGTGATTATCGTGAAGATACATGGGCTGAACGAAAACTGGAGCTGGGGGCAGGGAAGGAGGCACTGTCCCTCTCCCATCCTCACTTAATCCCTTCCCAGCCTCTCTCTCTCTGGCTTCTCTGCATATCTGCTCCTTCTCCTTCATCTCTACAGATGTCCTCATCCATCCGCTATTCAATACTTCATCTGTTTCCTCAAACAGCATGTGGAGTTTGAGCCAGGGTCTCAGCAGAGCTTCCTGGCATCCTGCTAATGGTCACTGTCTCAGTATTTCTTGACTCAAAGCCACAGGAAACAGTTTACCTATTTGAACCAGAATTCATAGATCATTTATTTCTTGGCCCATTTTTGGTTCAGCTGTAACCAGTAGGATTCTAAATAGAGACATATGCTTCAAAGTCTGCCTAAATGCCAGAAAGATATTCCTTTTTCATAAACTTTTTATTTTATTTTGGAGCAAAGCAATTTACAACCTTGTGATAGTTTCAGATGCGCAGCAAAGTGAGTAAGTCATGCATATGCATGTATTCATTCTTTCCCAAACTCCACTCCCATCCAGGCTGCCACATAGCAATGAAAGAGTTCCCTGTGCTATGCAGTTGGTCCTTGTTGTTAATTCCTTTTTATTACAATAGTGTGTACATGTTGACCTCCAACTCCCTCACTATCCCCTGCCCCCACCATTCCTCCAGTAACCATAAGATTGTTTTCTATGTCTGTGACTCTGTTTATGTTCTGCCAATAAGTTAATTTGTATTTTTAGATTCCACATGTAAGTGTTATATGATTTTGTCTTTCTTACTCTGACTTACTTCAGGTACTACCATAACCTATAGGTACATCCATGTTGCTTCAAATGGCATTATTTCATTCTTTTTATGGCTGAGTAGTGAATCAAGATTGCTGGGAGAAATATCAATAACCTCAGATATGCAGATGACACCACCCTTATGGCAGAAAGTGAAGAGGAACTAAAAAGCCTCTTGATGAAAGTGAGTGAAAGAGGAGAGTGAAAAAATTGGCTTAAAGCTCAACATTCAGAAAACTAATATCATGGCATCTGGCCCCATCACTTCATGGGAAATAGATGGGGAAACAGTGTCAGACTTTATTTTTGGGAGGCTCTGAAATCACTGCAGATGGTGATTGCAGCCATCAAATTAAAAGACACTGACTCCTTGGAAGAAAAGTTATGACCAACCTAGATAGCATATTAAAAAGCAGAGACATTACTTTGCCAACAAAGGTCCATCTACTCAAGGCTACGGTTTTCCCAGTGGTGATGTATGGATGTTAGAGTTGGACTGTGAAGAAAGCTGAGCACCGAAAAATTGGTGCTTTTGAACTGTGGTGTTGGAGAAGACTCTTGAGAGTCCCTTGGACTGCAAGGATGTCCAACCAGTCCATCCTAGAGGAGATCAGTCCTGGGTGTTCATTGGAAGGACTGATGCTAAAGCTGAAACTTCAATACTTTGGCCACCTCATGTGAAGAGTTGACTCATTGGAAAAGACTTTGATGCTGGGAGGAATTGGGGGCAGGAGCAGAAGGGGGCGACAGAGGATGAGATGGCTGGATGGCTTCACTGATTCGATGGACATGAGTTTGAGTAAACTCCGGGAGTTGGTGATGGACAGGGAGGCCTGGTGTGCGGCGATTCATGATGGCGCAGAGTTGGACATGACTGAACAACTGAACTGAACTCAATTGAATGAGATAATTCCAACATCTACTGTATCATCAAAAAAGCAAGAGAGTTCCAGAAAAACTTCTGTTTCTGCTTTATTTACTATGCCAAAGCCTTTTACTGTGTGGAACACAATAAATTATGGAAAATTCTGAAAGAGATGGGAATAGCAGACCACCTAACCTGCCTCTTGAGAAATCTGTATGCAGGTCAGGAGGCAACAGTTAGAACTGGACATGGAACAACAAACTGGTTCCAAATAGGAAAAGGAGTACGTCAAGGCTGTATATTGTCACCCTGCTTATTTAACTTATATGCAGAGTAGATCATGAGAAATGCTGAACTAGATGAAGCACAAGCTGGAATCAAGATTGCTGGGAGAAATATTAATAACCTCAGATATTCAGATGATACCACCCTTATGGCATAAAGAGAAAAAGAACTAAAGAGTCTCTTGATGAAAGTGAAAGAAGAGACTGAAAAACTTGGTTTAAAGCTCAACATTCAGAAAAGTAAGATCATGGCATCTGGTCCCATCACTTCCTGGCAAATAGATGGGGAAACAGTGGAAACAGTGGCTGACTTTTGGAAATGGCAACCCACTCCAGTGTTCTTGCCTGGAGAATCCCAGGGACGGGGGAGCCTGGTGGGCTGCCGTCTATGGGGTTGCACAGAGTCAGACACGACTGAAGTGACTTAGCAGCAGCAGCAGCAGCAAAATCACTGCAGATGGTGACTGCAGCCATGACATTAAAAGATACTTACTCCTTGGAAGGAAATTTATGACCAACCTAGACAGCATATTAAAAAGCAGAGACATTACTTTGCCAGCAAACGTCCTTCTAGTCAAGGCTATGGATTTTCCAGTGGTCATGTATGAATGTGAGAGTTGGACTATAAAGAAAGCTAAGTGCTGAAGAACTGATGCTTTTGAACTGTGGTGTTGGAGAAGACTCTTGAGAGTCCCTTGGACTGCAAGGAGATCCAACCAGTCCCTCCTAAAGGACATCAGTCCTGGGTGTTCATTGGAGGGACTGATGTTGAAGTTGAAACTCCAATACTTTGGCCACCTGATGCAAAGAGCTGACTCGTTTGAAAAGACCCTGATGTTGGGGAAGATTGAAGGCAGAAGGAGAAGGGGACAACAGAGGATGAGATGGTTAGATGGCATCACCAACTCAATGGACATGAGTTCAGGTAAACTCCAGGAGTTGGTGATGGACAGGGAGGCCTGGCGTGCTGGGGTCTATGGTGTCCAAAGGGGTCAGTCGCAAGTGTCAGACACAACTGAGCGACTGAACTGAACTGAACTGAATATTCATTTGTGTACCACATATTTATCCATTCCTCTGTCAATGGCCATCGAGGTTTCTTCCATGTCTTGGCTCTTATAAATAGGGCTGCAGTGAACATCAAGGTGCCTGTATCCTTTCAGGCCATGTTTTTTCTCTGTATATATGCTCAGGAGTGGAATTGCAGGATCATATGGTAGCTTTGGGGCTCCCCTAACAGTGCAGTCGGTAAAAAATCTGCCTGCAATGCAGGAGACCCAGGAAAAGAGGGTTTGATTCCTGGGTCAGGAAGATCTCCTGGAGGAAGGTATGGTAACCCACTCCAGTATTCTTGCCTGGAGAAACCCATGGACTGAGGAGCCTGGCGGGCCACAGTCCAAAGAATCACAGAGTCAGATATGACTGAGCAACTAAGTATGCACACACGCTTGGTAGCTCTATTTTTAATTTTTTAAGGAACCTCCATAACAAGACAGTATTTTTGAAATAAATTTTGTGGGAGAGGTATTGATCCACATCATCAAGCTTTCTCCCAAAAGAGGAGCCAGTGAAACTGTGAACAGATAGATCCTGTGACCTGGAATCTGAGAACAAAAGAACCTTTCAGAGTCATTCCAGTGTTACTGTGAATTAAACTGCTGTCAATTTTATCTATGCACAAGGTATTCTTTAATAGAAATAATCAAGTATTACCCTACTGATGCTCATTTGCCAATTTTTTTGTAATGAAATATTGTTTAATCCACCCTGTCATATCTTGGAACCATTGTGCTGATGTATAGAAATAGGTCATATTTGAATAACTGGATCTCTTTTTCATTTGACTCTCTGTCCAAACTAATCTTTTTGTTTTCAAATCATTATAAATCATAGCAGAAATTTTTCATAAAAAATGTAATATAAGAAGAAACCAATTGCAATTTGTAAAAAAGAATATATTAAATATATTTATCTCAATTATATCTATTATCAGAGGGTAACTGTCACTGCAAATCTTTCTGTGCTCACTTTATCTTGGAAAAATGAAAAAAGAAACTGGTAGCATTAGGAAAGCTTCCCAGTCCAAAAATATAGAGGAAAACTAATTTTGATTTTGATCACAAAAGACATCAACAAACTCATACCTCATAAGTTCAGTCCAACTTAGGCAACTGCTTCACTCTCTCAAAACCATTCTTCCAGAGTTTTAACCAAAATGTACCCTATTAAATCCACTGCTGAAAGCAGCAGTAACAGAGTTTCTTTTCAAGTATTAGACACCTTAGGCTTCCAAATAAACCCCTCATTCTGTATGATGATGATGACTCTATTGCTTCACCACCAAATAAATACAGTCAACTGCCAAGTTATTACTGGCTCCACACAGCCTCTTCAAACCACCCGCAAGACTGAAAGAGCTTACTTTGAAACTATCCATATGGGGAAAAAATGAAGCTAGAGAATCATTCAGTGATAACACAACCCCAAACCTAAATTGCATTCAGGAAATTCATTTTGATACAAAGTGCTATTTGATAGGGGAATAAAATCTGGGAACAGATTAGTTGATAAGGAGAAAAGACAAGCATGCTTAGCTTGAGCC
This sequence comes from Capricornis sumatraensis, assembly GCF_032405125.1. Classification (NCBI taxonomy): domain Eukaryota; kingdom Metazoa; phylum Chordata; class Mammalia; order Artiodactyla; family Bovidae; genus Capricornis; species Capricornis sumatraensis. Next base: position 118,535,411 of record NC_091071.1, on the reverse strand, counting down.
AAGCTACAGATGTATCCAATTAGCAGGACCAGAGTTTTTGGTAGTGTTTGTCTTTTTTTCTCTCAATTCATCTACCACCAACCAGCCTCTTGTTTCTGCAGGTTGTTCATTGCCCCATTTTTCTCTCATTGGTGACTCACTTTCCTTGGTTTCAGAGCAAAACATCCTGTCAACTATCTATATATTGATCAGATTTCATTGTAATCAATGAAGTCTCTTCACGAGAGATTTTAATTCTAAGTTTTATACTTAATTGCACAAAGAAAGATGCTGTTAGCTTTTCAAGAAATGTCCAGTATTAGCATATAAAAGGAAAAAAGTGATGGGTATCTGAAAGTCATAAGATGTGATAATGTTATTTATTGACTATGGGAAGTGCTAAATGGGGCATGCTACACAAATGATCTCTTAAGTCTTACAACCATCCTCCCTCTTTCCTACATTCCTCCTAGTGGAGAAATCCGAGGCTTAAAAAAGATGGAAGTAACTTCAATTCAGTTCAGTCGCTTAGTAGTGTCTGACTCTTTGCGACCCCATGGACTGCAGCATGCCAGACTTCCCTGTCCATCACCAACTCCTGAAGCTTGCTCAAACTCATGCCCATTGAGTCAGTGATGCCATCCAAATCCAGGAGGTAGCAGGTCCAAAATTTGAACCTTAGTTTATCTGACTCCATCGCCTCTAGTCTTCCATCATCCAATGATTACAATAGTCTTCTAGCTGCTATCCTCTAGTCTTTAATCCCTTAATTTACCCTTCACACTGTTATGTGAAAACACTGTTTCATGTCTGACCATTTTAGACTCTATTCCTTAAAATCCACCAGTGATTCCTAACATTTGTGTGCTCCTTAACTTATCACACTGAAGAATTGATGCTTTTGAACTGTGGTGTTGGAGAAGACTCTTGAGAGTCCCTTGGACTGCAAGGAGATCCAACCAGTCCATTCTGAAGGAGATCAGCCCTGGGATTTCTTTGGAAGGAGTGATGCTAAAGCTGAAACTCCAGTACTTTGGCCACCTCATGTGAAGAGTTGACTCATTGGAAAAGGCTTTGATGCTGGGAGGGATTGGGGGCAGGAGGAGAAGGGGACGACCAAGGATGAGATGGCTGGATGGCATCACTGACTTGATAGACGTGAGTCTGAGTGAACTCCGGGAGTTGGTGATGGACAGGGAGGCCTGGCGTGCTGCGATTCATGGGGTCGCAAAGAGTTGGACACGACTGAGCGACTGAACTGAACTGAAACTAACATCACGCAAGGCCATGTACAAGTGAGCTCTCTTCTGATCCACTGGATCATTTCTTCACAGGTATAAAAAACAGACCCTTATCCTCTTATATCTCTGGCCCCTAGGTATTAAGATCATTAAATTAAATTGATGCCTACTTTTTATCAGGATTTTAAGAGATGTTATTGACCACATGGCCTCCCACATAAGAGTAGAATAATAGTCCCATCCAAGTCTGACTGAGCGACTGAACTGGACTGATGTCTGACTATAGCTTCAATATTAACATATCTTCACAAGAACCATCTGAATAATTTCAAGATGCTTCACAATCCAGCAGTGTAAACACACTAATTGGTGTGTCATAGGAGGAGGTATTGCTGCATCAGGAGAGACTCCAAGCCTGTGCACTGAGATATTCCTAAACCCATTTTTCCCAGTGACATAGTCTCATCCTGTAATATTCCAGACAGGAAACAACTATACTCCAAGAAATTCCATGACCAACCTTGAAAACCCTAACTATAAATACCCCACATACAAGAAAGTATATATATATTTTTTACCTTTCACATATCTAGGCACATTTAGATTTAAAGCTAGGTTTGTTAAAAACTTAATTTAATTAATCCAGGAGAAAAGATACAATTATGATATAGATGTCTGGTCATTTAAAGCCATTCTCCTATTTATTCCCTGTTGGCTCAGCTGGTAAAGAATCCGCTTGCAGCACAGGAGACCTGGGTTTGATCCCTGGGTTGGGAAGATCCTCTGAAGCAGAGAACAGTTACCCACTCCACTATTCTGGCCTGGAGAATTCCATGGACTGTATAGTCCATATGGTCACAAAGAGTTGGGTACAACTGAGCAACTTTCACTTCACTCCAGCTTATGGATATTCCCCTACAGGAAATAGTGGAGGGAACAAAGTTTTCTACCCCTTCAGATACCACTTTTAAAAGTAGACTTCCATATGCATATCAATGTTACTTTTAAAAACCTCCTTCAAGTCCTTTATACTTGTTAGTCTTGAACTACATGGAATTCTCCATAAGCTGCATAGTCTCTAGATGGCTTTCATCTGTCCATGCCTTCACTGGTAACCATTTTCTCTCTCAGAAATGCCCTTCTTATCTTCTTCATTCTTTAAGATTATATTCAAGCATGATCTCTTTAAAGAAGCTCTTTCTGAACCTCACAATAGGCCAATGGTTAAATCTTTGTATTCCTGAGTAATTTATGCTTCTTAAGTCCATGGGGTCACTGAGAGTTGGACACGACTCAGTGACTTCACTTTCACTTTTCACTTTCATGCATTGGAGAAGAAAATGGCAATCCACTCCAGCATTCTTGCCTGGAGAATCCCAGGGATGGGGGAGCCTGGTGGGCTGCCATTTACGGGGTCACACAGAGTCGGACACGACTGAAGCGACTTAGCAGCAGCAGCAGCAACCATATGTTATTTTGTTGAAATGCTCCACTTATGTGTCCATTTTCCTCTCAAATGACAAGCTCTGCAGATGAAGGGATGCTAGTTGAGCTGATTATGGAGTGACACAAACTGGGATAGGATCCTAGCTCCGCTACTCGCTAGCTTGTGACACTAAACCTCTGTGTACCGTGGAAAACTTGTCTGCAAATGATTTTACTTGCTATTCTCTAGACATAATACTGTGGAGCCTTGACAAAATAATACTAATGAAACCCTAAAATAGCATCTAGAATGTAATAATATAAGCTGGAAAAGTGTCCAGTTCAGTTCAGTCGCTCAGTCGTGTCTGACTCATTGCGACCCCATGAATTGCAGCACACCAGGCCTCCCTGTCCATCACCAACTCCCAGAGTTCACTCAGACTCACGTCCATCGAGTCAGTGATGCCATCCAGCCATCTCATCCTCTGTCGTCCCCTTCTCCTCCTGCCCCCAATCCCTCCCAGCATCAGAGTCTTTTCCAATGAGTCAACTCTTCACATGAGGTGGCCAAAGTACTGGAGTTTCAGCTTTAGCATCACTCCTTCCAAAGAAATCCCAGGGCTGATCTCCTTCAGAATGGACTGGTTGGATCTCCTTGCAGTCCAAGGGACTCTCAAGAGTCTTCTCCAACACCACAGTTCAAACGCATCAATTCTTCGGCGCTCAGCCTTCTTCACAGTCCGACTCTCACATCCATACATGACCACAGGAAAAACCATAGCCTTGACTAGATGGACCTTAGTCGGCAAAGTAGTGTCTCTGCTTTTGAATATGCTATCTAGGTTGGTCATAACTTTTCTTCCAAGGAGTAAGTGTCTTTTAATTTCATGGCTGCAGTCACCATCTGCAGTGATTTTGGAGCCCCAAAAATAAAGTCTGACACTGTTTCCACTGTTTCCCCATCTATTTGCCATGAAGTGATGGGACCGAATGCCATGATCTCCATTTTCTGAAAGTTGAGCTTTAAGCCAACTTTTTCACTCTCCTGTTTCACTTTCATCAAGAAGCTTTTTAGTTCCTCTTCACTTTCTGCCATAGGGTGGTGTCATCTGCATAATCTGTTCAAGACGAAACTTTTTATGGTTGACAGTTGGTCTGTTCTATTTGTAGCTTGCTTTGTTTGCATGGTTTAATTTCAGCAATCTTACTTGAAAATGCAAGTTATCAATAATTCTTTTGTCTCCTCTGTCTCCCATTATTTTCTGAAATTATTCTGTTTCCTGAAATCCCATGGGATTTAAACAGAATGCCTTGTCCCTGGACCAGTTTTAGTGGAGTCCCAGGTCTTCTCTTCTATCATATAGGCTCAGGGACCTGATTTGTCATCTAAGAAAATAGATGATTTTGCCTGATTTGCCATGGACTAAGATATAATCATAATAACAATAGGTAAACAGAGGGCTTAATATGTATAAGCTACTGTGCTAACAAGGTCACATGAAATACTATATTTGTCTTCACTATCAGCCTATGAGGCAGTTTGCTCATGGTAACCCAGTTAGTTCAATCCTCCTGTGAAATCTATGCTTTAACCACTACATTCCATTATCTAACTATATATTTTCAAGATTATCATTTTAATGACTTCAATGAGAAGAATAATTATTCTGTAGACCAGTTCCTTAAGCATATGTCCTCTCTACATTTTCTACTTGTAGCTGATCTTCATGGGGCTTCCCTAGTGGCATAGATGATAAGAATCTCCCTGTAATACATGAGACCCGGGTTTTATCCCTAGTCGGGAAGACCCCTGGAGAGGGGAAATGGCTACCCACTCTAGTATTCTTGCCTGAAGAATTTCAGGGACAGAGGAGCCTGGTGGGGTCACATACTACATGGGGTCACAAAGAGTTGAACATAACTGAGCAACTAACACTTAACGCTAACACTACATGCAGATGTTAACATCACAGGTTCTTCATTTTTCCTTTGGCCTTACTGCATGGTTTATGAGATCTCAGTTCCCCAAGGAGGGATTAAACCCAGGCCACAGCAATGAAAGCCCAGAATCGTGGAATCCTAACCACTAGACCACCAGGAAACTCCTTAAAATCATAGATTGTGTGATGAGCATGGGATTTGATATTTTGTATCTAATATTTAGATACTCTGAATTACAGAGTATCCAGGAACTAGACTAACTGGAATACACCTATTACAAGGTTAGCAAGGCCAAACAGTTTATGTATTTTGCACTTGTAGTAAAAATTTCTTCCATACTAGAATATTTACAGGAGAAAATGCTGATATTTGCTTCCCAGTCAATAATCTATTTTTTTTCTCATGTATTAGGGCTGTAAGCTATTTTAGGTCGCTGAAAACTAACCCTTTGGTCCTTTTGAGTTAGTACTTTTAAGGTGACTTTTACTAAGTCTCCTTAAGCCATTACAGGATGAGAAGGAAACGTGGTACACATTCCAGGCTCTGAAAGCAGCCCATTCCACCCCTGCTCTGTGACCATGAGCAAGTTACCTCCAAACCGTAATTAACATGTTTTAAAATGGGTATCAGTCCTGGGTGTTCATTGGAAGGACTGATGCTAAAGCTGAAACTCCAATACTTTGGCCACCTCATGTGAAGAGTTGACTCATTGGAAAAGACTCTGATGCTGGGAGGGATTGGGAGCAGGAGGAAAAGGGGACGACAGAGGATGAGATGGCTGGATGACATCACCGACTCGATGCACGTGAGTCTGAGTGAACTCCAGGAGTCGGTGATGGACAGGGAGGCTTGGTGTGCTGCGATTCATGGGGTCGCAAAGAGTCGGACACGACTGAGTGATTGAACTGAACTGAACTGAAAATGGGTATGAGATTACCTATTTCATGGTATTGTTAGAATAATCACAGAAACATCTATAGAATGATTGTCTAGAACAGGGAGAACATTTAATTAATGACACCTCTTGATGACACTGTTGTTGCTAGCTTTGTTTTCATACATATTACACTGTAACTCTTAAAAGAAAACCATATACTCTCTATCACCAATGCTTGAAAACCATTTTATCTCCAGGCTCAAGGCTCCACCCTCTGAGAAATCTTTCATTTTTCACAGAGGCTAGCAAATATTTGTAGTTTAGTTGTTTATTAGCTTGTTGCCTGCCTGTTGAATTTTAGGAGTTGGACAGCCTTCTTTTATTTTATCCTCTTTTTTGTGCCCGAGTAGACAATATTCCTGCTGGTGTAACATCCTTACAAACACTGTAGGTATTCTGTGTATGTTTGGGGATTCACTCTCATAAATTAGAGACTCCTCCACAAAATAATCCCATCTCATCTCTATCTATCCCTTGCTTCTGGGGAAATGGCTAAAGTCACATGCTTAATCTCTTTAAAGGCTTTTCTGTCTGATTTGAATATTCTGACCTTTTTTTTTCCTCCCCAGGTACTAGAAAAAGATTATTCTGTCATACCCTTGACTACATCTCCAAATTTTAGTGTCTCTTGCAATCTACATAAGCTGAGAATGTCCCCAGTCACCACATTCTTGTTTCTTTTCTGCTTAATATTTTTTTCTCAATTTAATTTTGTGCTTTTTATTTTACTACAAGCAACAAGAAGAAACCAGGCCACACTTTTAGCAATTTGCTTGAAAATCTTAGTTCAATTCAGTTCATTACTTATAAATTCTGCCTTTCACATAACTATAAGATAAAATTCTACTAAGTTTTCTGCCACTATGTAACAAGGATCCCCTTTCATCCATTTTTTCAATAATGTTTCTCATTTCCTTCTCACACCTCACCAATAGCACTCAGTATTCTTATTTCTGCCAACGTATTATGCCTTCAGTATTCTGTAGGATTATATAGGTTTTATCTACCATGCTCCTCACCTCCTTCTGAGCTCTCATCTGCAGAACCTTTAATATCTAAATTCTTCCTAACAATCCTTCCAAGGTAATAAGGTAATCTAGGCTTTTTCTATCAGGTTTCTCAATTTTTTCCAGCCTCTGCCCAATGCCTACTTCCAAATTTTTAGGTATTTGTAATCAGAGTCACTCCATTTCTAGGTACTAAAATCTATATTAGTCTCCTATTGTGCTATTACAAAATACTAAAAAACACAGTGGCCTAAAACAACACCTATTTATTATCCTACAGTTTTGGAGATCAGAGGTTTGGAATGGATCTTACCAGGCTAAACTCAAGATGTTGACAGAGCAGTATTCCTTCTAGAGGCTTGAGGAAAGAATCTATTCCTAGTGGATTCCCTGCTTCTTGAGGCTGCCCATATACCTAGGCAGTATGTTAAAAAGCAGAGACTTTGCTGACAAAGGTCCATCTAGTCAAAGTCATGTATGGATGTGAGAATTGGACTATAAACAAAGATGAGCACTGAAGAATTGATGCTTTTGAATTGTGGTGTTGGAGAAGACTCTTGAGAGTCCCTTGGACTGCAAGGAGATCCAACCTGTCAATCCTAAAGGAAATCAGTCCTGAATATTCATGGGAAGGACTGATGCTGAAGCTGAAACTCCAGTACTTTGGCCACCTGATGCAAAGAACTGACTCATTGGAAAAGACCGTGATGCTGAGGAAGATTGAAGGCAGGAGGAGAAGGGGATGGCAAAGGATGAGAGGGTCAGATGGCATCACCAACTCTATGAACATGAGTTTGAGCAAGCTCTGGAAGTTGGTGACGGACAGGGAAGCCTGGTGTGCTGCAGACCATGGGGTTGCAAAGAATTGGACACGACCAAGCGACTGAACTGACCTGAGGCTGCCATAGTCCTAGCTCATGTTTGCATAACTCTTATCTCCGCTTCCACTGTCACAGCATCTATGACTCTGACCTTCCTTTCTCCCTCTCATAAAAACCCTTGTGATTATATCAGACCCACTTAGATAATCCAGGGTACTCTTCATACTTTAAGATTCTTGGATTAATTGCATTGCAAAGTGTCATTTGCCACATAAGGTACAATATCCTCAAGTTCCAGGGGTCAGAATGTGGACATTATTAAGTGATATTATCCTAATGTAGACATTATTCTACCTACTGCAAACCGTAGGATTTTTTTCATTATTTTGGATACTAGAATGTAACAGATCATTTTGTTGTTCAGTCACTAAGTTGTGTCTGATTCTGCGACCCCATGGACTGCAGCACAGAAGATTTCCCTGTCCTTTACTATCGTCTGGAGTTTGCTCAAGTTCATATCCATCTCATTCTCTGCTGCCTTCTTCTCCTTTTGCTTTCAATTTTTCCCAGCATAAAGGTCTTTGCCAGTGAATCAGGTCTTCGCATCAGGTGGTCAAAGTATTGGAGTTTCAGTTTCAGCATCAGTCCTTCCAATGAGTGTTCAGGACTGATTTCCTTTAGGATTGACTGCTTTGATCTCCTTGAAGTCCAAGGGACTGTCATGAGTCTTCTCCAACACCACAATTTGAAAGCATCAGTTCTTAGGCACCCAGCATTCTTGATGGTCCAACTCTCACATTCATACATGACTTCTGGGGAAAAAAAAAAAAAAAAAAAACATAGCTTTGAGTATACACACCTCTTTTAGTAAAGTGATGTCTCTTCTTTTTAATATACTGCCTAGGTTTGTCATAGCTCCCCTTCCAATGAGGAAGCATCTTTTAATTTCATGGCTGTAGTCGCCATCCACAGTGATTTTGGAGCCCAAGAAAATAAAATATGTCACTGCTTCCACTTTTTTCCCCTTCTATTTGCCATGAAATAGTGGCACCCAATACCATGGTCTTGGTATTTTTTTAATGTTGAATTTGAAGCCAGTGAAGAGTGAATTTTGTCACTCTCCTCTTTCACCCTCATCAAGGGGCTCTTTAGTTCCTCTTAACTTTCTGCCATTAGAGTGGTATAATCTGCATATCAGGGGTTATTGATATCAGGTGTACAATCTTCAAATATTTACTCCTATTATCTTGGCGGTATTTTGACTATGACATCCCTTGATGCCCAGAAGTTTTTAATTTTGATGAAGTCCAGTTTGTTTCTTTTTCTTTAGTTTTTGAGCTTTCTAACAGTTTCATAAGAAGTAGTACTGTAAAAATGATATGGCATGTTTAAGTCTTTGATCCATCTGAGTTAATTTTTGTAAATTAGGCAGCAATTCTATGTTATTTCAATATCCAGCATCATTTGCTAAATTCTCTGTTGAATTGTTAGTACCCTTATCAAAAACCAATTGACTATAACTAAATGCATTTATTTTTAAACTCAATTTTGGATTCTCATTGATCTATATGACTCATTATTCCAGTACAACACAGTCCTGATTACTATAGCTTTGCAGCGTGTTTTCAGATCAGAAGATGTGATCTCACTGATATGTTCTTTCACAAAATTGTTTTCATTGTTCTGGATTCCTTGCATTTCCACAAAGATTTTAGAATTAGTTCCAGAGTTTCGGCAAAACAAAAGGGGGGTGGGTGGGTGGGTAGAATTTGCTAAGATCTTTACAAGGATTGTATTGAATATGTAGATCAATTTGGAAAATATCTTAACTATATGAAGTATTTCAATCCATGAACATGGGATGTTTTTCCATTTATTCTGGAACTCTTTAATTTCTTCCAACAATATTTTCTTTCACCAGTATGCAAGCTTTATAATCATGTTGATAAATCAATTCTTATGTACTTCATTCTTTTTAATGTAACTACAAGTGCAATTTGTTCATTTCCATACTATTCATTCCTAATATGTGAAACTACAATTGATTTTCATATACTGATTCTGCATCATGCAACCTTGCTGAACTCAATTATTAATATTAGATCTAGTGGTATAGTTTTGTTTTTTATGTTGCTGTTTTTTCCTTAGGATTTTCTATGTACAAGATCAAATCATTTGCAAATAGGTAGTTTTGTTTCTTGTACTCCAATCTGAAGGAATTTTCTTTCTTTTCCTTGACTAAATTCCTTAGCACAAATCTCTATAATATTGAATTGAAGTAGCAAGAATGGACATCCTTGATTTGTACCTTATCTTACTGAGAAAGCTTTCCATCTGTCATGAATAAGTAGGTGTTGGCTGTGGGTGTTACACAGATGCTCTTTATCATGTTAACAAAGTTTCCATCTATTCCTAGTTTAGGGTTTTCAATCATGAAAGGGTATTGAATTTTGTCAAATGATTTTCAGAATTAATTAAGATTGTCTTTGAGGTTTGTCCTTTGTTTTCTTAATATGGTATATTTCACTGATTGATTTTTATATATTAATACAAATATACATTCTGGGAAAATTTTCCAGAAACATGTTTCTAATTCTCTGTATATGTTCCTGGATAAAGTTCACTATGGTTTTGTTAAAGGATTTTTATATATGTTTGTAAGGGATATTGGTCTGTATTATTCTTTTCTTGTGATTTGTTTGTTTTGATATCAAGGTAATAATGACCTTATAAAATGAGTTGGAAAGTGTGTTCTCCACTTTTATTTTTTGGAACAGTTTATAAAGCATAGATGTTCATTTTTCTTTAAATAGTTTGTAGAATTCAATGGAGGACTCATCTGGTCCGGGACTTCGGTTTGTGGAAATTTTGCTGATACTAATTCAACCACTTTACTTACTTGCTATATGTCCATTTACTTGTTATATATCTATTTTTTTCTATATCTTTTTGAGTCAGGTTTCATTTATTTAACCTGGAGTATAATTGCTTTACAATACTGTGTTAGTTTCTGCTGTACAGCAAAGTGAATCAGCTATCTGTATACATATATTCCTTCCCTCATGAGCCTCCCTCCCCCTGAGTCAGTTCTGATAGCTTGTATTTTTCTAGAAATCTATCCATTTTAACTAGCTTTTCTAACTTATTGATTTGTACCTTTGTACAATTTTTCACAGTATTTTCTTATCCTTTTCTTTGTTTCTTTAAAGTTTGTAAAAATATACACTTTCATTTCAATTTTAGTAATTTTGAGATTTTTTTGTTTTTTTCATTTAGTTCAGTTCGGTTCAGTTCAGTAATTCAGTCATGTCTGACTTTTTGCGGCCCCATGAACTGCAGCACGCCAGGGCTCCCTGTCTATCACCAGCTCCTGGAGTTCACCCAAAGCAGCGTCCATCAAGTCAGTGATGCAATCCAGCCATCTCATCCTCTGTTGTCTCCTTCTCCTCGTGCCCCCAGTCCCTCCCAGCATCAGAGTCTTTTCCAATGAGTCAACTCTTCACATCAGGTGTCCAAAGTATTGGAGTTGCAGCTTTAGCATCAGTCCTTCCAAAGAACACCCAGGAGTGACCTCCTTTAAAATGGACTGGTTAGATCTCCTTGCAGTCCAAGGGACTCTCAAGAGTCTTCTCCAACACCATAGTTCAAAAGCATCAGTTCTTCGGCACTCAGCTTTCTTCACAGTCCAACTCTCACATCCATACATGACTACTGGAAAAACCATAGCCTTGACTAGACAGACCTTTGTTGGCAAAGTAATGTCTCTGCTTTTTAATATGCTATCTAGGTTGGTCATAACTTTCCTTCCAAGGAGTAAGCATCTTTTAATTTCATGGCTGCAGTCACCATCTGCAGTGATTTTGGAGCCACCCAAAATAAAGTCTGACACTGTTTCCACTGTTTCCCCATCTATTTCCCATGAAGTCATGGGACCAGATGCCATGACCTTCATTTTCTGAATGTTGAGCTTTAAGCCAAGTTTTTCACTCTCCTCTTTCACTTTCATCAAGAAGCTTTTTAGCTCCTCTTCACTTTCTGTCATAAGGGTGGTGTCATCTGCATATCTGAGGTTATTGATATTTCTCCCAGCAATCCTGATTCCAGCATGTGCTTCTTCCAGACCAGCATTTCTCATGATGCACTCTGTATATAAGTTAAATAAGCAGGGTGACAATATACAGCCTTGACGTACTCCTTTTCCTATTTGGAACCAGTCTGTTGTTCCATGTTCAGTTCTAACTGTTGCCTCCTGACCTGCATACAGATTTCTCAAGAGGCAGGTCGGGTGGTCTGGTATTCCCATCTCTTTCAGAATTTTCCACAGTTTATTGTGATCCACACACTCAAAGGCTTTGGCATAGTCAATAAAGCAGAAATAGATGTTTTTCTGGAACTCTCTTGCTTTTTCCATCATCCAGCGGATGTTGTCAATTTGATCTCTGGTTCCTCTGCCTTTTGTAAAACCAGGTTGAACATCTGGAAGTTCACAGTTCACGTATCGCTGAAACCTGGCTTGGAGAATTTTGAGCATTACTTTACTAGCATGTGAGATGAGTGCAGTTGTGCAGTAGTTTGAGCATTCTTTGGCATTGCCTTTCTTTGGGATTGGAATGAAAATTGACCTTTTCCAATCCTGTGGCCACTGCTGAGTTTTCCAAATTTGCTGGCATATTGAGTGCAGCACTTTCACAGCATCATCTTTCAGGATTTGAAATAGCTCCACTGAAATTCCATCACCTCCACTAGCTTTGTTCGTAGTGATGCTTTCTAAGGCCCACTTGACTTCACATTCCAGGATGTCTGGCTCTAGATGAGTGATCACACCATCGTGATTATCTTGATTGTGAATATCTTTTTTGTACAGTTCTTCCGTGTATTCCTGCCACTTCTTCTTAATAGCTTCTGCTTCTGTTAGGTCCATACCATTTCTGTCCTTTAATGAGCCCATCTTAGTATGAAGTGTTCCCATGGTATCTCTAATTTTCATGAAGAAATCTCTAGTCTTTCCCATTCTGTTATTTTCCTCTATTTCTTTGCATTGATCGCTGAGGAAGTCTTTCTTATCTCTCCTTGCTATTCTTTGGAACATTTTCATTCGTGTATATACAAATTTACTTATCTTGGTTAGTCTAGTTAAAGGTTTATAAATGGTTCTTACCTTTTCCAAGAACTAGTTTTTGGTTGGTTGATTTTTCTCCATCAGTTTACTTGTTATTTAAGGGTGTAATTAATCTCCACATATATGTGAATTTCTCAAATTTTCTTATGTTATTGATTTTTAATATATTTCATAGTATTTGTAAAGCATACTTTGTATAATGTCAGTCCTTCTAAACTTATTGAGATTTGTTTTATGGCCTAACATATGGTCTGTCATACAAAATACTCCATGTGCACTAAGAAGAATGGACATTTTGCTGTTGTTGGGTGAAGAGTTCTATAGCTATGTATTACATCCAGTTGTTTTACAGAATTGTTCAATCCTTCTACTTTCTTATTGATGCTCTTTCTCACCATTTATTCATATTAAAAGCAGGGTATTGAAGTCTCCCACTATTTTAGCCAAATTTTCTATTTTTCTCTTCAATTCTGTCAGTTTTTGCTTTACACATATTGAGGGCTTTGTTAAGTGCCTACACATTTATTACTGTTACTATATTCTTGATGTATTAACTCTGAATTGTCCATATCAACACACTTTAGATGCTAGATGGTCTCTAGGCTCTTGACTCAACTACTTACTTTTATATACACACTGTCTCTAGGTGGAATACCCAGTTTTGTGACTTCAAATAACATCTATGTGGGTGTTCTTTGGAAAGAATGATGCAAAAGCTGAAACTCCAGTACTTTGGCCACCTCATGCGAAGAGTTGACTCATTGGAAAAGACTCTGATGCTGGGAGGAATTGGGGGCAGGAGGAAAAGGGGACGACAGAGGATGAGATGGCTGGATGGCATCACCGAGTCAATGGACGTGAGTCTGAGTGAACTCCGGGAGATGCTGATGGACAGGGAGGCCGGACGTGCTGCAATTCACGGGATTGCAAAGAGTCGGACCCAACTGAGCGACTGAACTGAACTGAACTGATGTGGTGATAACATTCAGATTTCTATCCAGTTCCAGTCTCCCCACAGAATCCACACTCTTTCATTAAGCTGTGCATTTTTCATTTTATAAACATCCCACACACAGCAGGCTCAGAATAGAACTTATGACTCACTCACTACCAAAGCTACTTTTAACCTCTGTTCTCTCCCATCACAGAAAATGTTACCAACATCCAATGATATATTCATGCTGTAATTACATTGGTCCCTCTCTTTCCTTCTCACACTTTAGCCAATTCATCCTCAAGATCTAACTTTAAAGCATCCTGAGAAATCTATGCTTTCTTCACCATCTCTATTGCCACTGTTCAGTCTGAGCCACCATCATCACCACTGCCACTTCCACTGAGGGAATGTCCTCCTACCTGGTCTCACTGCTTCTGGACTCTCCCCTTCCCAGTCTAACTTCCCCATAGAAATCATTTCTGTCATAAATCAGACAATGCAGTGTCCAGTTGCTTTGCACGTAGAATAAAATCTAACATCCTCATCATAGCTTAAAAGCCCTTTCATGATTTAAGTATCAACTTTCTCAATTCTATCTCCTACTCTCCACTCACCATAATTCTTTTCCCCAAACATGCAAATTTCTTTGTTCATCTTAAGTGTTTTGTATTTGCTGTTTTCTCTATCTTTTCTTGTCTACCTCTATCTCCTCATTTCATCTCAGAGTTAGGGTGACTTACCAGATTAAAAGGGTAGAAAAAACCCACAGACATTCACAAAACAAGATTATAGTCACATTGTAAGTAAAGTTTATGTAGATTAAGAATGGTTTTGCAGCAACCAGAATTTATAAACATGAAAGTATGAGGTTTAACCAGAATGGAATAAAGAAAAATATGTTACTTTTTTTAAAAATTTAGTGCAATTTTGGCAATGATCTTGCAATTTAAAATAAAGAAAGAAGAACTAAACTCCAATGGGGAAAAATTAAGAAAGAATGTTGATAAAAATGGTAGGTATAAACATACTGGAAAATTCACAAGGATGTTGTAACCATCTCTGATATGTTTTCAACTTTGAAGATGCTGCAGGTCAAAGACCCCAGGGTCATGATCTATTATTGCATTTAGTATAAGCATCTTATAAGTACATAGATCCTAAGAAAGCAAAGGCAAAGTCTAAAGGAATTTAAAGTAAAAATCTATGACATTAGGCACAAAGAACACACCTCCACATTCAAATAGGTTGCAGATAAATCAATAAGAAACAGCATAATGGGGACTTCCTGGAGGTCTAGTGGTTAAGACTCTGTGCTGCCAATGCAGGGGAAACAGGTTCAATCCTGGTCAAGGAACTAAGATCGCTTATGCCAAGTGGCCAAAAAGTAAAACAACAACAACTATATGCATGTATATATACATCATATATATTTACGTGTATATATGGAATCAGTTGGGAAGAGATATTTGTAATATATATAATAAAGAATATTTTAGAAGACAGCATGATGGATGATGAGTACAAAGATAGAAATCTGGGAGCTGTGAGATTAGACACCAAAATTTCCTTTGCTTACTAAGATATTTGATGGTATTCAGGGAAAACTCGCTTGGAAAGATAATACCCGTGCTGAATCTTGAAGGGGACTATAACAAAGTGTGGACCACTCTGAAGTACTTTTGTAAGATTTGGTACCCACAGATATATATTCAAAATGTTAAACAGATGGAAATATGTACATTGGACTTCTGTGGAGGTTCAGATGGTAAAGAATCTGCTTGCAATGCAGGAGACTCAGGTTTGACTCCTGGGTTGGGAAGATCCCTTGGAGAAGGGAATGGCAACCCTTTCCAGTATTCTTGCCTGGAGAATTCCATGGACAGAGGAGCCTGACAGGCTCCAGTCCATGGGGTCACAAAGAGTTGGACACGAAGGAGTAGCTAACACTTTCATATGTAAATATTGTATCTATTTTTATTTCCTAATATTGGAAGCGATAATACAGAGTTGACCCATGAGCTGGACCTGGCCAATCAGATGTTCCTCACCCCTCCTCTGTCCTTGGAATATGCCCACCTTTTCCACCCTAGGAGCTGTTTCAAGGATGCAGCCTTGAGAATAGGATGTCACTGAGACCATCTAGACGGTATATGGGACTGAACCTAGCCAAGGCCTCTATACAAACTTGAAGATTCTGTCAGATGGATGTGAGACCCACTCATCTTACAGCATCCAAAGACAAGTCTCTCATGTAAGTAAGTTCCCTTGTTTATCAAACCTGCCGCCTGCCAATCGGCAGTGATCTGTCTCCGTCCTTTGTCTCCCCCTGCCCTTCATGTGAAAGGCTGGTTTCAGATGACACACAGGCAGTTCCCAAGATTGCAAATTAGCACCTAATTCTTTTAATCTCAACATCTAATTATCAATTTTTATAAGTTGTAGCATAAATCATTTGTCAATTCATTCTAAAACTATACCAAATGATTGTTGGCATGATCATTCTGACATGATGAATGCTAGTTGTTAAAGCCATATTTTGACCCAGGAAACCACATCAAACTATCCCAATGACATTTCCATTGAATCAGTCATTATTAGATTACTGATAGTCACAAGAAGTTGATTTCCTTCTAAAATCAACAATATTCATTCTACTGTTGCTGAATCCCCTCAGTTTCTGCTGAACCAATAGTAATTGGTCAAAGCAACAGCCCAATATAGGAAATGGGCTAAAATTTGAAATAAAATGTTGTCTTATATTTGTTTAATATTTTCAATATCTTTATTATTGACTAAGTCACAAAAATTATTTATTGGAATGTTATAGATATTGATAACTAGATCACATCTTATATTCTTGACCAGAAAGTGGCGGAGCTGTTTGGTAATTCAGATCATCATCTATAGTCTCAAATTCTGGCTCTATGATAAAACAATTTTTTCTTCTTCAGTTCCTTCCCCTGTAAAGGGGATAATGGTGATAATTTTAATACTCTGCTGTGCTAAATATTCATTTACAAAGTATATGTCCAGCATAGAGCAAGGGTATGTAAGCGTTAACTCTCATTTTATTAATAAACAATATTTTTAATATTTATGGGAAGTCAGAATTTATTAGTTTTAATGAATTTCTCCTCTTAAATGGAGATGAGCTTCGAAAGGATTGCTTAAAAGAAGAACCCAAAGCTTTGGCATGTCCTCATCCCAAACCATATGCCAGGCACAGCCACACGTTCTGGCCTGACCCAGGAGCATCCCCTTTCCCACACTGGTAGATTATAGGATATGTAGCTGGTGTCTCCACTGGCCTCTGTGACTCCCTACTCAATTGTGTCTTTGTCCAACCTTGGTTCTATCAGAGCCAAAGTCTGTGTCTTGGTACTAAAATCACTGTACCAAAAAAGGCCACGTTGAAGGAACATTTGGCTGATGCAAGGACTATGTCCTGGTGGTGCCCACCTGTGTCTCCATTAATTCAACAGGAATATGGGCAGAATTTGAGCAGCACATAATGATCTGACTAGTCAACAATGATGCCCAGGAAGTGGGGGAATCTGGAAGCTAAGTGAACAATCAGAATAGACCCTAGTCATAGTGCTAGAGCAAGAGCCTGACAGCCCACAACTGTTCTGTCAGCAACCTTTAGTTACTATCTCATGAGGATGACTAAAGAGGCCAGAGGAGGAACTAGAGTGGCTCTGGGCTGGGTTCTAGAGTTCTCCCATCCTTTAATGTATCCAAGTCCATTTTGAATTTCCACCAAGGGTGCTATGCTATGTGGTGTTTCCAGTGTATTTGACCACAGAACTCTTTAAAGAGCATCTTTAGGAAATTCACTTTGTTAAACACTAATATAATGAAAAATTACAGATATTGTAGGTATTGGGGCCTTGAGTTCATTCCCAAGTCCATCTGTTTGACCTTGGACACATTACTTAACCTCTCTAACCCTGATTTTCATGCAAAAGGGAAATAAGATCTACGTTACTACAGCACAAAACCTGGAGAGAAAAGAAACTTTCAGAGACTGTGGCAGAGGAAGGCTTGCCATTCTCTATTTGGCTCACATTCCCTCCTGGGCCTATACATCCTAGGCTTTCTTGCACTGTGTGAAGCCACATGCCTAGTTCTGGGTAGTGGAATTGGGGGCCAGTGACAAACTCCACTTTCAAGTTTTGCCCATAAAAATCCTCCTATGAACAACACAGTGTCCCTCCTCTCCGTCTTTCTCTGTTTCTGTCTCTCTCTCTCTCTTCACCTACTGACTCAGTGGAGTGAATTCTAAAAGGAAAAGGTAGAAAGAAGAAGGAGCTTGCTGGGTCCCTGATTCACTTACTAAAATGGAACCCCTAAGGAAAGCCTCCTAGGCAACGCATGAGCAAGAAACAAACACATTGAGTTGAGTCACTGATGGTTTGAGAGGCTTTGTGATGTTGCTGTAGTATCGATGATACTCCAGTTCAGTTCAGTTCAGTTGCTCAGTCGTGTCCGACGCTTTGCGACCCCATGTATTGCAGCACGCCAGGCCTCCCTGTCCATCACCAACTCCCGGAGTGCACTCAAACTCATGTCCATCAAGTCAGTGATGCCATCCAGCCATCTCATCCTCTGTTGTCCCCTTCTCCTCCTGCCCCCAATCCCTCCCAGCATCAGAGTCTTTTCCAATGAGTCAACTCTTCGCATGAGGTGGCCAAAGTACTGGAGCTTCAGCTTCAGCATCATTCCTTCCGAAGAAATCCCAGGGCTGATCTCCTTTAGAATGCCAGAGCACATTGTCTCATAATGTGTACTAGCTGGTAGATGGTGGGGTTGTTGTTATAAAATGATGATGAGGATGATGACGATGGTGCTGTGGTGACAGTAGTGATGTCATAGTGGTGATGGTGGTGGTGATGATGAGGAGGAGGAGGATGGTGATGATGGTAACAGTGATGATGGTGACAATGACGCTGAGGAGGAGGAAGATGATGGTGATGGTGATGGTGATGAAGATGATGGTGATATCCATGGTGATGGCAGTGATGAAAATGATGATTAATGTTGCAGAAATATACTCAGAAAGGAACCATTCTTATGATTCCACTAAAATATCAATGAAGTAAAACTCCAGGTTCCCTGATGTCTCAAAGTGTTCCTTTCTGTGGTGTGTGACTAGAAAGTGTTGCTTCACAGTCTCGGTTTGCTAGAGCTATCATAGCAAAGTACCACAGGCTGGATGGCTTAAACAACAGAAGTTTATTTCTCACAGTTCTGGAGACTCAAAGCCCAAGACCAAAGTGCCAGCAGAGTTGGTTCCTCCAGTGACCTCCCTTCTTGGCTTGTAGACAGTGTGGCTTCACGTGTTCTTTCCCTCCGTATATATCTGGGTCTAAATCTCTTCCTATAAGGGCAACAGCCATATTTGATTAAGACCCACCCTAATGATTTCATTTTAACTTTATTACCTCTTGGAAGACTCTCTGAATACAGTCACATGATGAGGTCCTGGGGGTTAGAACTTCAACACAGAAAGGTTGCAGTGGGGACAGGTCAGAACACAGCCCATAACAATTACCAACCTGTGCTCTGAGCTCCAAAGAGCTCAGGTAAAGAAAACTTGTCCAGATAATAGCTGTATACTCTCTCTGGAGTGTTGATCAAAACTAATCTTGGTTTAAACTTATTATACACATATCAGTTTTACTCTCCGTTACCTGGAGATAGTGCTTTATTGTAAGACAATGGGAAAAGACAGTTATAGCAAATATAATTGGCTTTTCTCCCTGTTATTCAACTAAAATGCTTGTGAGATATCATTTGAACATAAAAGAAAGTGAATTTCAGACAGAATTCCTACTGAGCAGAAAGTAAAGCTAACTCCCAATTTCAAATGAGATATCCTTTAATTGTTGATACCTCACATGTGGATGTATGGTAAGCACTTGTTCAAAGAAGCAAAGTATCTCTTGGCTTCACATAGCCTTTTAGAAACACATCTGGGAAGGGATTTTTAAAATATATTTTTTCAGGTCCAAAAATGTTGAAAAGTCAGAAAACAGAATTGAAGGAATAATGGCATTTTGCACTGCTTTTAGAAATTGTTGTATTGTAGAAAAATCATCAAGGAGATTTTTATAATAGAATTTATTTTGAAGGCATCAGGAGGAATCTTCACAGAATGTAAAGTTAGTGCACATATTGTTATAGCAAACACTCTCATCATGATACAGTTTAATCAGAGACATCTTTATGTATCCAACCAAAGTGGAGTGAACTCACTGCAAAGTAGTCTTGAACTCATTCCTACCTGACCCCTTGAAAAATCTCACTTGGAAGAAAGACACATATAGGAAGTGTTGCCTGAGGGTCTTGTGATCTCTTTGTTTCTCTCGTCTAGATATCCTCAAAGTAACCCTTGGTTTAAAACCAACAAGCAAAACCCCTTCTCACATGGTCCAGTCCTTTCTCCCTCACCGTTTAAAGCCCAAGAGACGTTCAGGCCTCACTAGAGCATCCCAGGCAGGCCTGGAACACCCTGGGGAGAAGTTCTAGAGTTTGAACCAACAGCAATGCTACCCAACATTTATTAAGAGTATATTATTTGCTGAACACAGTTTTGACTTCATAGAGTCCAGGATTATAAAAACTCAAGAGGGCAGTTTTTATGTGTCTTGTTCACTGCTGTTTCTCCAGTGCATTTCACAGGAACTCAATAAATATCTCATTCACTCTTCAGAACAATTATTTGAGGTTATTACCTTCTTCTCAGAGAAGAAGAAAACAAGGCTCAGAGGTTGAGACTAGCCTGGTTTTCAGGTCTAATAGGAGGCAGACGGGACCAAAGCCAGGTACAACATCGCCCTTAGTCATAAGCAAGAAAGTGGGGCTCCTCCCCAGACCTCACTCCACAGGGAACCTACACTTTATAGTGCTACCTTCCTCAAGAGTTTCTAAGTTCCTTCTGGTTTCTGGGACTGGCTGGGGTGGGCAGTGCCATCTGGGGATAACTCTAGGCTGGATTTGGACCTGCATGGGCTCTGATCCCATCTCTCTCTGGGAGAGATGTGCCTGACATACAGCTCCCCGACATGGGGTCAACCAGATGTCACAGAGATCTCCAAAACCTTGTTCAAGTCAATCACAAACACCCAATGTGGTAAAGCCGTTCCCTCCTACCTGAGTCAAAAGTTGTGCAGGATGGGGGACAGAGGTTCCTTGCATAAATGGGACTTCTTTTTTACTCTGCCCCCAGGCCCCTCATCTCTGCTCCCTGTAACAGGCAGGTTTGTGGAAGGCACCAAGAAAGACATTTCATCCTAGTGAAATAGTCATTACAGCCCAAAGACTTCAAAGAACAGTTCATTTTCAACAAAGCACAGTTAACAACTGTGGAAAAAATTACTAAAAACTGATATTCCCTGGGCAGTCCAGTGACCAGCATCAGGAGCAGTGATGTCACTATCATTCAGTAAGTGGCCTGAGATACTACAACAGTGAGACCTACATTTCTTGTTGTTGTTTAGCCACTAAGTCATGTCTGACTCTTATGCAACCCCATGGACTGCAGCCCACCAGGGTTCTGTCTGTGGGATTTCCCAGGTAAGCATACTGGAGTGGGTTGCCATTTCTTTCTCCAGGGGATCTTCCCCAGGGATCAAATCCTTGTCTCCTTCTTGGCACGCAGATTCTTTACCAGCGAGTCACCTGAGAAGGCTGAGATCAATATTAATTCACTATAAAATCATTTCCCCAAAACCATAGTATTGTGAGTAATGGTGGGAAATACAGAATTATGCAGAAATAGTGTGTTTGGACCCCAAGAAGGTGAAGTGGGGCCTAGATATGCTGCAGAATCTTCATGTGCAGCAACTTGGCAATAAACAAACATAGACATACTTCTTTCCCATCTATTATTCAAAACCTTGGTTCTTAATAAAAAAAAAATCATGATAACATACACAGACCCATGAATTTTTGTAATGCATTTTGATAGTCATATTTTCATTGAAACTTTTGATTTTGAAAGCTCAAGAGGTTATGCAAAAGTGGGGAGGGATGAAAATTTCTAGGGTGAGGAGAACACTGTATATCAACAGAGTTTTCATACAAATGTGGGGTTCTTATACATGTGGCATTACAATATGTTTTAGACAAACATACTTTATTTGTATTTTACATTGGAATATAGTTGATTTATAATGTTGTGTTAGTTTCAGGTGAACAGCTAAGTGACTCAGTTATACATATACATATATACATTCTCCAAAGATTATACTTTATTTTTTAAAGAAGTTTGGGGTTCAGAGCAAAAGCAAACAGAATAGAGTTCCCTGAAACCCTCTCCCTGCCCACACAGTCTCACCTCCATCAACATTCTACACCAGCGTGATATGTTTATTGCAATCAGTGAACCAACTCTGATACATCATTATCAACCCAGGCAAGCAGGGTACACTCTTTGCATTGTATATTCTATAGGTTTTGGGAAATACATATAAAAGGACATATATCCATCATTACAGTATCATACAGAGTAGTTTCGCTGCATTGACAATGTGTGGTTTTTTTTAATAAACTTCTACTGGGAATAATTTTATGTTTATAGAGAAGTTAAGAAAGATAGTCTTCATCCCGTTTCCCTTAATGTTAACATCTTACATGGCCATGGCATATTCAGCAAAACTTAGAAATTAGTGTTGGTATAATACTGTTAACTAATCTGCTTACTTTATTTGAATTTCCCCAGTTTTCCCACTACAGTTCTTTCCGCCTGCTCATAGTCCTACCCAGGATCCCACAGTACATTTTGTTCTCATATCTCCTCAGCTGTTTCCTGTCTGTGACAGTTTCTCAGTCTTTCCTAGTTTTTGGAGACCTTGGCACTTTGAGGAGGACTGGTCATGTACTTTGCAGAATGTTCCTCCATTGTGGTTTGCCTGATGTTTTCTAATGATAGACTGGAATACCTTTTTATATCAAATTATTTATATATTGAAGTCAACAATAACAACAAAAATTTGCCCAGAGCCCTGCACAAACTAGGCATTGCCCTACTCAAGATGATCACCTTCCCACGCCCATGATCTGGACCACACACCTTTCCATGTAGCTTTCCAACCTGATTCCACCTACTCCAGTTCTATATAGACTGTTGGCTTTAATCATAATGAGATGTCCTTTTCCACAGTTGATTTCATATACACTGCCTTTCCCCCCTGCAATGCTTGTCTTCCTTCTATCTATTGAGTCCATGAAACATCCAGGCTTAAACATAGTTTGATGCCTCACCTTTTAGGAAACTTCCGCTGAATCTTCATCCAGCCCACCTTCACTTTGTCTCTGGCTTGTCATGCTCTTTTAGTCTTAAGAATCTTTGGTGCTTTCACCCATTGTTACCTATTGCTTTGTTTTCCCAGTCAGATTACAAACAACTTGTGGACAGGAATGTTTCATTTTTATCCATCATCCATATCACTTAACTCCATAATGTCTAACAAGAATTCCATGAATAGCTGGAAAACAACTACTGAAAGAAGTAAGAGGTCTCATTTTTGGGGGGAGAGGGAAGAGGGATTGAAAAACCTTTATTAAGAAAATCTTATTAGCAAAATTTTTATTAGTTAGCCCTATAGAATAATAATGGAGAAGGCAATGGCACCCCACTCCAGTACTCTTGCCTGGAAAATCCCATGGATGGAGGAGCCTGGTGGGCTGCAGTCCATGGGGTCACTAAGAGTCGGACACGACTGAGCAACTTCATTTTCACTTTTCACTTTCATGCATTGGAGAAGGAAATGGCAACCCACTCCAATACTCTTGCCTGGAGAATCCCAGGGATGGGGGAGCCTGGTGAGCTGCCATCTATGGGGTCGCACAGAGTCGGACACGACTGAAGTGACTTAGCAGCAGCAGCAGCAGTATAGAATAATAAATGCAACTGTATTAATTTTAAAGGCTTCCATCCATTGTAGTAATGGAGAGATTATTTGCAAATAGAGAGCTCACTTGGCTTGGATTCTCTTTGAGACAGAATTGTTTGAGAAAAGCACTTTTATTCTGCTTAGCAAATATGATCATAATGCCTAAAAAAGGTTATATTTTAGTACAATGAAATGTGATATTCATATTATTAATATCTTTAACCAATTCATTCTTTTTTTAAATTTGATTTTTATTAAACTCTTTTGTACTTGAAGTATAGCCAATTAACAATGTGATAGTTTCAGGTTGACAGCAAGGAGACTCAGCCATACATATACACATATTTATTCTCCCCCAAACTTCCCTCCCATCCAGGCTGCCACATAACATTGAGCAGAGTTCCCTGAGCTATACAGTAGGTACTTGTTGGTTGTCCATTTTAAAGACGCAGTGTGTACTTTCCATCCCAAACTCCCTAACTCTCCCTACCCTCCATCCTTCCCCCCGGCAACCATAAATCCATTTCTCTAAATCTGCGAGTCTGTTTCTGTTTTGTAAATACATTCATTTGTATCATGTCTTTTTAGCTTACATGTCATACAATGTTTCTGCTTCTCTGACTTATTTCACTCATTATGACAATTTTTATCCTTCAACAAAACTATGTTGAAGTCATGTTAGTTTTTTTTTCAAAAAGATTAATCCTAAATCAATTTTTATTATATTATAATGACTTCCTCTAGAGATTTTTGGTTTTTGCAGCACACAAGGGTAAAAGGTTGTTTAAATTTTCATTAAAAAGAGTGATTTTTATTCATTCATTTATTCATTCATTCAATAATTATGGATGGAGTACTTACCATGAATTAGACACTGTGATGAGCGCAAGTGAGATAAAGATAAAAGCCTGGCCTTATTCTCAAAATGCTCATAGGCTACTTGGAGGAAAAGGAATCAGAAAACAAAACAGAAACACAGGGAAACCAAACTGAAGGTAAGGCAGGGAGGAAGGGGAAAATGACTGATATTCATTCAATTTTTATTGTTTGGGGTTACAGTACAATTATAGAAATTTGTTTTGTTTTCCACCACCTGTAGTGCCCACAAGCCCTGAAACCTATGAGTGTACAAGACACATTGCTAATATTTTTCTTTAAAAAAAAGGTTAGTCCATACAGAGAATGGCTTCCCTGATAGCTCAGTTGGTAAAGAATTGACCTGCAATGTGGGAGACCTGGGTTCGATCCCTGGCTTGGGAAGATCTCCTGGAGGAGGGAAAGGCTACCTGCTCCAGTATTCTGGCCTGGAGAATTCCATGGACTGTATAGTTCTTGGGGTTGCAAAGAGTCACACGTGGCTGAGCGACTTTCACTTTCATACAGAGAATAAGAGAATTGGGTAGAATTCAAACAGAAGTTAATTGCACCTGGAAATTTTATACTTATCTATTTCTCTTTCGTCTGGAACACTTTATAAGGTTATTCCTTTCATAATGGAATATTCACAAAATTAACTATAAACAGCTCATCAAAATTAGATAATTAGTTACAATACACTTTGATTATAATTACTCTTTGAGCCAAGCCTGCGGGCATGAGACTTGGTGTTATCAGTCACACAGCAGGGACAGGAGGCAGGGGTCAGTCCCTACTATTGTACTCACTGTAGGTACATCTCATTAGGCTTTTTTTTTTTAAAACCAGACCCTCAGGTGTGCCTTACCTGTAGGTCAGCCTGTCATATCTAGTCTGGAGGTAGAAACGAGGTTGTGATTGAAGAACCAAGGCATTTTCTTCTGTTAAGGTACCAAAATCCCTAGATGATGAGCATCTTGGGAGACATATTTTTTTTGCAAAGGAAAATGAATATTTATTAAATCTCCAGATTAGGAATGCTTAATGGGAAAAGACAGGGGGGGAAATCACATTTAAAAAGACCAATTTATTTGGTTAGTTTAAGAAGAAAAACCCATAACCAAAATTTAAAGGCACATTCACACAACTGGAAATACAAAGGCCCAGAAATTTTACAGAGAAAAGTAGTGATCAAGGTCACTAAAAATCAAAAAATTCCAAGCTAAAATAGGACTCCACATTTACCTATTGTTGTGAGAACTGGGTTTTCTGTCGTTATTTCCTTGGTTTGTACTACTTAGCACTTTGGGAGACACTTTTTAACGTATATTTTCTAATGTGAAAATTAAATTGAGTGGAGACTTCCCTGGCAGTCCAGAGTTTAAGAATCCACCTTGCAATGCAGGAGTCTCAGGTTCCATCCCTGGTTGAGGAACTAAGATCTCACATACCTGAGGGCAACTAAGAGGGAACACCGCAACTACTGAGCCCAGGTGCTGCAACTAACACACCCAACACAACCAAATAAATAAATATAAACAAATAAATTGAGTCATGTCAAAGGAGAAGGGAAGTGTGTATAAAGAGAAGAAAACTGGGGGAAGCGGACAAGTACCACTTCAGTTCAGTTCAGTCACTCAGTCGTGTCCGATTCTTTGCGACCCCATGAATCGCAGCACACCAGGCCTCCCTGTCCATCACCAACTCCCAGAGTTCACTCAGAGTCGCGTCCATCGAGTCAGTGATGCCATCCAGCCATCTCATCCTTTGTCGTCCCCGTCTCCTGCCCCCAATCCCTCCCAGCATCAGAGTCTTATCCAATTAGTCAACTCTTCACATGAGGTGGCCAAAGTACTGGAGTTTCAGCTTTAGCATCATTCCTTCCAAAGAAATCCCAGGGTTGATCTCCTTCAGAATGGACTGGTTGGATCTCCTTGCAGTCCAAGGGACTCTCAAGAGTCTACTCCAACACCACAGTTCAAAAGCATAAATTCTTCAGTGCTCAGCTTTCTTCACAGTCCAACTCTCACATCCATACATGACTACTGGAAAAACCATAGCCTTGACTAGACAGACCTTAGTCAGCAAAGTAATGTCCCTGCTTTTGAATATGCTATCTAGGTTGATCATAACTTTTCTTCCAAGGAGTAAGCGTCTTTTAATTTCATGTTTGCAGTCACCATCTGCAGTGATCTTGGAGCCCAAAAAAATAAAGTCTGACACTGTTTCCACTGTTTCCCCATCTATTTGCCATGAAGTGATGGGACCAGATGCCATGATCTTAGTTTTCTGAATGTTGAGCTTTAAGCCAGCTTTTTCACTCTCCTGTTTCACTTTCATCAAGAGGCTTTTTAGCTCCTCTTCACTTTCTTCCATAAGGGTGGTGTCATCTGCATATCTGAGGTTATTGATATTTCTCCCGGCAACCAAGGACCAACCTATTCTGCTACATACGTTGCTTTCAGAACCTGAATCTAGATCAGAATATATGAATTTAGCTTCAGAATAGTAACTTTTCTTTCTTTCATTCTTTTTTTTTTTTTTGGTGGTGCCGTGCGGTATATGGGATCTTAACTCCCCTGCTGCTACTGCTGCTGCTGCTGCTGCTAAGTCGCTTCAGTCGTGTCCGACTCTGTGCGACCCCATAGACGGCAGCCCACCAGGCTCTTCTGTCCCTGGGATTCTGCAGGCAAGAACACTGGAGTGGGTTGCCATTTCCTTCTCCAATGCACGAAAGTGGAAAGTGAAGTCGCTCAGTTGTGTCCGACTCTTCACAACTCCATGGGCTGCAGCCTACCAGGCTCCTCTGTCCATGGGATTTTCCAGGCAAGAGTACTGGAGTGGGTCTTAACTCCCCTACCAAGGATCAAACTCGTGGCCCCTGCACTGGGAACTGAAGTCTTAATCACTGGATCTCCAGGGAATTCCCCAAAAGTAACTTTTAAAACACTCAGTCTTCTGATCCCCAGATTGAAATTTAAATGTGGTGATTCATGTATTTTATCTATGTCTTTGGATAAGACCATCAAGACAACATAATTACAGTTTCTTTTTTTTGTTTAAGAATCTGAAAAATGCATCTGAGTGAAGTGATTAACTCTTTGCTGAATTTTGATCAAGTGTCCTCCAAAGTAAAAGGTCACATTAAAAGCTGTCCTTAATTAAAATGAATGAATAGAATTGATTTAATAAAATTGTAATGTTGTTTAATGACTGTGGGAGATTGTGTTCAGGGCAGAAAACTGACATTTTGCCATAATCAATGCACATTTTATTAAAATCAATGTGGTCTATTATGTAACGCCTAGTGAAAGAAACTTTAATAAAGTTCAATCTATAAAATATAACCAACTCTAACTCAATTGAAATTTAGCATAATGGTGGCTACAATATTCATGCAGCACGTCGGCACTTACTTATTCAGTGTTTACTAGGTGCTAGGAACTAGAGAGTACTTACCAAAAGTCACTTTCCCTCCCTTAAGGCATGTAGCATGGAGTAAGTAGCTTAACACTTTGCATTAAATTCAAGTGAACGTAAATGTATAGTATTTCACTAGCATGTTAAAGAACTATTTCTGTTACATTTTAAATAAAACTTCACCTTGAAAAACCTTTTTGAATGCTAATAGCTTTCCCAGTTCTAATAAGTGACTCCAATTGTTAAGGTTTCAAGTTCAAAGGAAATTTTCAGTATTGGGAAAAAAGGCTGCTCATCCTTTGCAATGTGTATAACTTTGTGTCTTTTGGGTTTTCCTCTCCTACAATAAAAATTAGGTTTCTAATAAGGCATATTTTTCACTTTAGCTTCCACAAGGCTAAGGTACTCGACCTCAGGAGTTACAGCTTGTACTGTAAGTCTTACTTACAAGTATCAAGATCTTACTTGATCTTGACTGCCCATTACAACTTCTATTTTCCTGATGCTAATTTTTGATTTTTATTGATATTGCATTTCATTCTACTACATTTGCTTTTAATGTAAGATGCTTCAAAACCATCAAGGACAAGTTGTTTGAATAAAGCAATATGTAACTTTTAAAAAAATATTTTTAGCCATTTGAGGGCTTAAACAATATCTTACTCATTTCCCTGAAGTTCTTTGCTCAATTCTTGTCACATAGTAGATATTCTTTAAATTTTTTCTTATAAACAACAAGGTCCTACCATACAGCACAGAGAAATATATTCAATATCCTGTGATAAACCATAATGGAAAAGAATATGAAGAAAAATGTATATGTATAACTGAATTACCTTGATGTATATAGCAGAAATTAACACATTGTAAATCAACTATACTTCAACAGAATTTTTAAATAAAAATAAATAAATAAATTTTAAATAAAATTAATAAGCTATAAGGATATATTTTACAGCACAGGAACTATAGCCAATATTCCACAATAACTATAAAAAATTTATCTTAAATTCAATAGATAACTTTATTCATTAGTTCAGCAAGTATATATACTGAGCACCTACTATATTCCAGGAATCTTGCAAAATGCTGAGGCTACCATTAGGAGTTATACAAGAGTTACCAGAGCTGGCTAGTTGCTATAACAAAAACACTCCACATCTCAGAAGCCTTCAGCAAACACTGCTCATTACTCACTCATGGTGCAGCCCTGAGCTGGGGAAGGAGGCTCTATGTTTCATTACAGAAACTTCATTGTTTTCAATATACAGTCCCCAATGTGGGCCTGGGTATCAAAATCCAGTGGGAAGATGAGAATGGGAGAAATTGTAGAGGTTCCTGTGAGAGAAGGTGGAAGGACTAGTTTCAAATAGCCAGTCTCTTCCACTCACATTCCAGTTGCCAGAATTCAATCCCAAACTCCCATCAAACTTCAGGAAATATGTATTTGTTGAAAGGGGCTGGGACAGGTTTTCCTGGATGAACAGGAGGAAACGGACACTGGCTTGGTGAGCATCAAGCACTATACCCATCATGATCCACTCTTCTGGTTGCCATGAAGACCATTCATCCTCTCCCCCAGAAGACAACACAAAAACCTACTAGGAATCGAACCCAGGTTCTCTGCATTGGCAAATGGATTCTTAGCCCCTGGACCACCAGGGAAGTTCCAGGCATGGGGTTTTTAAATTGAGAGGAGGATACTTTTTTCTTTTATTTTTTATATTTTCCAAGATTGTAATTTAGTTGACAATAAACTGTCTTCAAAAATAACTACAACCAAAGTTCTTTCTGAGAGAGTATCAACCCTGTCTTTTTTTTGTATTTCTAATTTCTTTGTTTTTATTTTTGAGGTATAATGACATATAACATTAGTTTCAGGTAATATAACATAATGATTTGCTATTTCTCTATACTGCAAAATGATCATCACAATAAGTCTAATTAATATCCATCACCACACACAGTGTGGTGACTTTTTTTTCTTGTGATGCAAACTCAAGGTCCACTCTCTTAGCAACTTCCAAATATGCAATACAGTACTATTAACTATAGCCACTATACTATATATTACATCCCTATGACTAATTTGTTTCATAATTGGAAGTTTATACCTTTTGACTCACTTCATCATTTCACCCACCCCTCAGCCCCACCCCTGGAAACCACTGATCTGTTCTTGTATCCACAAGCTCTTAGAGGATTTGCAAGGAGGAAGGTATTCCCAATATAAGTGAGGTCTCAAACCTGTCAGTCTTAGTCTGCCTTGGATGCTATAATAAGTATCTTAGGTTGGGTGGGTTAAACAGCAAACAGTTTTATTTGCTGATCAAGTTACCAGGTGATTTGATGCCTTCCTTCTTGCTGTGGCCTCCCATGATAAAGATGCTCTCTCATGTCTCTAGAGAGCAGCCCTCTGAGTCACAGGCAAATGTAAGTTCTTGATATGACTTCCCCAGGAGCCCTTGTGATCCCCAGTCTCCTCTGCCTTCTAGGACCCTCCCCTTACACACTCCTTACATAAAATCCACTTGGAGCTTACTAGTACCTGGAAATTTTGCTTTCAATTGACCAAATCAGCATTGGTTTAAGAATCAACTCCAAAGGGCTCCACCCAGAGACCCTCACAAGGCATGTTACTCTGGCCTCTCTCTGTCTGTATTCTGCTTTGACTTCACTTGGTGGCCTCTTGAGGCATTCCAGATAGTCCTTCCAGGATCTGTGATTAATAAAATTCTCTATTTCAATTTTCCGTGTGACCTGTTGTTGAAACACAGCTCACCAACCAGCACCCTGTGCTCCATTTAATCGACTGTTAATTTGACAAATTCATAACACTCCAAAAAGTTATACCTCCAAACACCATCACACTGGGGCCTGGCACTTCAACATTTGAATTTTAGGGATAAGGACATTCAGTCTATAATGTTTAGTTTCTATACTTTAAGGCCTCAAACCTCATGTGCTTGAGTGATATAGAAGGAGCTGAGAGCAGAGTTGATCAGACTGCCCAGATCAAATCAGATGTGAGTGCCACAGGAAGAGTCATTGTTAAGCTCTTTGGGCTCTCCAGTCAGGCACGAACACGAAGAAGAAAGTTGGAATGGTGTTTAATGAGCCAACCCACAGCATCACCAGTGATACTAATCAACCACAGGCACCCTAGCAGAACAGATATTGTTAAAGTGTTATTGTAGTCTGAGTACTCTTTAACAAATTTCTCATCTGTGTTTATACTTTAGTAATTGAATCATCTTTTAAAATAAAGTAATTGGATGAATTTCACAGAAAAAAAAAAATCTAGATGCCAAAATTTGGCTCATGGGCTTTCCACCCCCATGTCTTGCTCAAATGGTACCTTTTTCTGAAATGTCTTTCCCATCTTTTCTGACAAACATCTGCTAATGTTCCCAGTCATCTTTTCTCTGAAGTCTTTTCTGATATAGACAATCCTCACCCACAAATGGAAATGAAAACTCTCTGCTTTTTGCTCACAAACTATGACTTCCAGAATGCTCCTAAATTTTGTGGCATTTGTTTGTTTGTAGGTGAGTTTACTCTACTTCCAGCCCCCACTACCAGTCCCCAGAGCAAACACGTATCTCATTCAATTCCCAGTCACCAGCATTTACTTAGAACGTGGTAGCTATTTAAGATGTCCTGTTAAATACGTTGGGCTTCCCTGGTGGCTCAGGGTTAAAGAATCTACCTGCTAATGCAGGAGACTTGGGTTTGATCCCTGGATTGGGAAGATCCCCTGGAAAAGGAAATGGCCACCCACCCCGGCATTCTTGCCTGGGAAATCCCATGGACAGAGGAGCCTGGCAGTCCATGGGGTTGCAAAGGGCCAGACATGACTTAGCAACTGAGCATACATGAACACACATTCAGCAGATTAAATAGTATGCTCCATACTACTCTTTGCTTGTAAGGAACTTTATCAAGAGACTAAGCATTCAGAGTGATATAAAAGTGATTTGTAATCTAAAACTCCAAGTTAGAAGATGAGTCCCTTGATGTTACCAGTTTAAAACCAGATATCTTCTAAAATGTGTGTCACTATAAGGTGGCTGAAGGCTTTCTCATGTGAGTTCACTGGCTGTGTGGTTTGTCTGGATTTCCTTATTCACCTGCATTTCCGTCATTCTCCAGGCTTAAGTCCATCCCCTGCAGACTTCCTCCCTCTCCTCCTGTATGAATCAAACTAGGGGCGCTCATCTTGTTGTCAGATTCGCCTGACAGATAGATTTGCTACAACAAATGAAAACACTACATAAGCAGCTCCCATCTATTTTTTATGGCTGATATTCATCCCCAGCAAACAGCAAATGTTATCCCAGGATGAAAGCAACTATAATTCCTGAAGTTTTCATTTTGTGGTAAATCATAGTGAATATTTCCATTGTGAGACTTTTTTTAATGTAAAGCAATAGTTAAAATACATATACCTGTATTTAAAAAATTCCTTAGGAAAGCATCACAACCAAGTTTGGATCCAGAAACAATTGCATCATAGAAGGTTTAAAAATACCACCAGAAACATTTAACTTAGTCTTATTTTCTAAATAAATATATAAGCATAGATACATATACAGACAGATGCAATCAAGAGTTCAAAATGCTTAGTTACAGATGCCTCAGCTCCTATCTATTCCAAACTTTCATTTTTTACCCATCTCCAAGGTCATCACTACAACTGGCAACATTCCTGAACCTAAGATATTATAGCAGCACAAACTCACCAGCCATCTAAACTCTCCATACCTTCCTGGGGAAACTTGACCGGAAGAGCCAGGGTGAATGGAAAATAGCTTCTTGGAGACTAATAATGATAGTAAAAGCTAATAATTATTAAGTAATTTATATGCATTATCTTTTTTAATCTTTATGACTGCATTTGAAACAAGTACTCTGATTAGTACCACTTTACAGTACTTTGGCCACCTCATGCGATGAGTTGACTCATTGGAAAAGACTCTGATGCTGGGAGGGATAGGGGGCAGGAGGAGAAGGGGACGACAGAGGATGAGATGGCTGGATGGCATCACGGACTCGATGGACGTGAATCTGAGTGAACTCCGGGAGTTGGTGATGGACAGGGAGGCTTGGCGTGCTGCGATTCATGAGGTCGCAAAGAGTCGGACACGACTGAGTGACTGAACTCAACTGAACTGAAGTGATGGAAGAATCAAGGCTTAGAAAGACTCCCCCAAATCACACGGCTAGTAACTGACACTCCAGTACTCTTGTCTGGAGAATCCCATGGATGGAGGAGCCTGGTGGGCTGCAGTCCACAGGGTCGCTAAGAGGCGGACATGACTGAGTGACTTCACTTTCACATTTCACTTTCATGCATTGGAGAAGGAAATGGCAACCCACTCCAGTGTTCTTGCCTGGAGAATCCCAGGGATGGGGGAGCCTGGTGGGCTGCCATCTATGGGGTCGCACAGAGTCGGACACGACTGAAGTGACTTAGCAGCAGCAGCAGCAGTAAGTGACAGAGGACTTGAAAACAGTGGGCTTTTCTTTCAATTTGAAGAGCAATACAAAGAAAGACAATGAAATGCCATGTGTAATTTTCCTTCTTCATTTTTGAACTTGAATTAAGAGATAGGAATATTATAAATCAACTATGCTTCAATTAAATTTTTTTAATTAAAATAAAAGAGACAAGAATAGCTAGCAAGCATGTAAGCAGATTTTGCCCCTAATGGTGCCATTTTTTCAGTTTTTGGGGATGCCCACCAAAGTTCTATCTGATCATAATGTGCCTGAAAACTTGGCTATGACATCCTTACTGATGAGGGAGAGTCTTGACTCGGTCTTTTCACCTGAGTTTGTTGTGATTAAAAATTTGCCACATGTCCAACTTTTTTTAACTTCTCCCGACTCCACAGATTCTTTAAAAGGAAAT
The DNA here is from genome assembly GCF_032405125.1 of Capricornis sumatraensis. NCBI lineage: Eukaryota > Metazoa > Chordata > Mammalia > Artiodactyla > Bovidae > Capricornis > Capricornis sumatraensis. The sequence goes on along the minus strand of NC_091071.1, from coordinate 118,501,916 downwards.
AATGAGAAGATTGAAATTTCAATTTCATAAGCACCAAGTGTTCTGGTAATCAGTACAGGGATATCTGTATGGACTATCTCATTTCATCTTTGCAATATCCACATATGCAAAAGTTTTAAAACCAGAGGTTAAACAAAGTGTCTAAGGTCACAGAGGAATTTAGAGAAGGAACCAAAATCTCAACAGAGTTTGGACTGCCTGTACAATACAAGAGGCCTTCAACTCCTACTCCTCAGATGAGAGTAATGCCAAAAACTTAGGCAAAAGACTCAGCATTGTGCTTTTCAGAACTTCCTCACCATTTGTTTCCTGCTTTCTTTTTTAACTTGAAACCATCTTGCACAAATGCATCCTCTGATTTTTTTCTGAGGTGCTGAATAAACAGTTTTGGTGATGTGTGGCCATGATTGCAAACTTGTCAGAATCCAATTATTAAACTGATACTTAGGTATTTATTGCTGTCATAAGAACTCTGCACAATGGCTTTGAAAAATTGCCCTGACTCATGGTTCATATCTGAGGCTTTATCAAATGCACATTTTTTAATATAATGTGGGTGCCAAGAGGTTACAGGCACATTGCGTTCATATTCAATAACACTCTGTAGTCCTGGAAATAAAACACTGGATTACTTTTAGGGAGAATTTCTTCCTGCTTATATTTCTCATTCTAAAACTATAAGTCATCTATGAGAGGAACGTGGCAGTTTCTAAATAGGAAAGACAGTTTAAGAACTTTGAGAAAATAGAAAAATGGTCAGTCAGACATGGAGATAAGGATTCATACTGTACTACACATCACACAAATGCAAGGCATCATTTGTGTTCAGCAATTATTAATGGCATATTTGATTCCAATGAAGCTTTCCCTGAACTCACATCTAATTACTAGAACATTTACTGAGAACATTTTGGATGATACGTAGTACGCAAGATCATTTTTCTTTTCATTTTTCAACATAAAATTTGTGGCACTCAAAACCCTCCTGCTTTAGAAAATGTTTGTGCATGTGAGTGCTCAGTTGCTCAGTCATGTCCAACTCTGCAACCCTTTGGACTGCAGCTTGCCAGACTCCTCTGACCATGGAATTCTCTAGGCAACAATACTAGAATGGGTTGCCATGCCCTCCTTCAGGGGCTCTTCCCAACCCAGGGCCTGAACCCATGTCTTTTATGTATTGGCAGGTGGGTTCTTTACCACTAGCACCACCTGGGAAGCCCCCTAGGAAATGTATACAGGAAGCCAAAATGGTCATCATAAAAATTCAGATAAATTATGTATCTCCAAGTAATAAATTTACCTGTAGCTTCCTGAGTTGGGCTTCTCTTGTAGCTCAGCTGATGAAGAATCTACCCACAATGCAGGGGACCTGGAATGGGAAGATCCCCTGAAGAAGGAAATGGCAACCCACTCCAGTATTCTTGGTGGAGAATCCCCATGGACAGAGGAGCCTGGCAGGTTACAGTATGTGGGGTCACAAAGAGTCAGACATGACTGAGGTACTAAACACAACCCAGCACCTGAGTTACTCTCCCGGGTAAGCCTCAAATGCAATTTCTAAAAATGATCTTCTGCATGTCCATTATTTCCTTCTTCTCAAGCATGACACCAGTTATTCTCAATTGCTAAGATGGTCATCAAGGGATGGGGTGAGATAAATGAACACCCCTTCTCTATCATTGATCAAGGTCTCTTCCCAGAGATTCTACTCATATCCCCCAGGAATCTATTACTGGCAGAAAATATGCCCTGGTCCACTCAGAATTTCAGAAATGGAGACAATGTCATTTCAATGATTGCAAATTCTAGCACCCTAAGCTCAATGCCAGAGCTGGCTCTCTATTATCCATTTTCTTCTGGCAGCTCTAAAAGAGCTATAAAGTAGGAGCTCATTATTTCAACATCCCCACAAAAGCCTGATATCTGATGTATTCCTCAAGGAAGGAATTGAAAGAGGGAACATCAAGTAGAGCTTTTTTGGCTATAATTAAACATCTATGATGAAACAAAGGTGATAGTCAATGGTTTATCAATAGTATAGATGAAAGAAGATGGGAAAAAGAAAGGTACCAGGACAAACTGCACATCTATAATATACATAAGGCTGAGCTACAAGCATACTGGAAGTCAGGGTACCAAACTCAGCACTTCTGGCATTTGGACTCAATAACTCTTTGCTTTGGGGTCGGCAATGGGCATTGTAGAATGTTTCACAGCTTCCCTGACCTCCAATAGATGCCAGTAGCATCACCCCACACCATCCCCAGCATTAAACAAACAAAAATGTTTTCAGACATTGCCAAATATCCCCTGGAGAAGAACTGGCCCTCGGTGAAATTCACAGCTATAAGGTATACAAATTAGTTTCAACCCTGCCTACAAGAAAGGCAATACAATGATTCTTTTACCAGAGAAGAAATAACTGAAACAGTGAACACATACTTAAAGTTTATTTTGGGCCAGGCATCCTTGAAAGTAGTTTATATATAAACTCACCTATCTCTCATATAATCCCCATGGGTTTATATAAAATATAATAGGTATTTTCATCCCCATTTTACATATGAAGAAGCTGAGGCACAGAGCAGGTAAGGAACCTGCCTGGGGTCATATTTCTAGCACAGTCATCCCTCAGTATCCATAAGTTTCCAGAGCTCCTCATGGATACCAAGGTCCCTGGATGCTCAGTCCTTTATATAAAATGACACAGTATTTGAACATAACCCTATGCACACCCTCCTGTTTAAAGTCATCTATAGATTATTTGTAGTACCTCATCCAGTGTAAATGCTATATAAATAGTAGTCAATACAAAGTAAAAGCTATATAAACAGTTGCCAGCATGGAGCGGCAAATTTAAGTTTTGCTTTTGAAATTTTCTGGATTTTTTAAAATTATTAATTTTGATCTGAGGTTGCTTGAATCTGTGGATCCAGAACCCATGGATCCAGAGGGCTGACTGTAAGAAATAGGCAATATACACATGCAAGCAGCGTGTGACCCTTTGCAGGGTAACTGGCTACCCTTGGCTTGCCCAAGTTGATCTCACTGCAAAAGCAGATACAGAACTCCACCCCAAGGCCATTGTCCTTCCACTGTATAAATCTGTCTCCTAAAACAGAAGAGGTGGTACACTTGATGATGAAACAACTACATTTCAATAAGAAAGAATAGCACCTTCCACTCTGTCAACTAAATCTGGCATGTGCTCACCATGCCCACATGGAGAATCCATGGAGTTTAAGGACAGAGACAGGTGTCCCAGGAAAGGACAGGCAGTGTCTGCAGAAGAAACATCTGCTAGCCATCTTTCTCATGTTCACAACCTCATCCCTCTTTGGTCACTCATCTAAAAGAACACGTTCCATCATAGATCATTTGTCTATGAGAATGACGAATGTTTGCAACTGTGTCTGCTGCTGCTAAGTCATGTCCGACTCTGTGCAACCCCATAGACAGCAGCCCTCCAGGCTCCTTCGTCCTTGAGATTCTCCAGGCAAGAACACTGGAGTGGTTTGCCATTTCCTTCTCCAATGCATGAAAGTGAAAAGTGAAAGTGAAGTTGCGCAGTCCTGTCCGACCCCTAGCGATCCCATGGACTGCAGCCTACCGGGTTCCTCCATACATGGGAGTTTCCAGGCAAGAGTACTAGAGGCAGTCACCAGTGCCTTCTCCAGCAACTGTGTCTAGGATGGCTCATTTTATGTATCAGGTTTGTCTGGGTTAAGGGCTACTCAAAGGATTCGTGTAACATTATTTCTGAATGTAACTATGATGATGTTTGTAGAAGAGATTAGCATTTGAATCAGGAAGTTGAGTAAGAAATCACCCAAGGAAGGAATAGAAAGATGGAACATTAAGTAGCGCTTGTTGACTATATTTGAAGACCTATGAAGAAAGAAAGGTGATAGTCAATGGTTTATCAATAGTCTAGATGAAGGAAATGGAAAAAAGAAAGGTACCAGGACAAGCTGCACATCTATAATGTACAGCCAGCCACTCACATCGGTGAGTGGGCCTCCTCCAACCCACTGAGGGCCTGAATAGAACAAAAAGGCTTAAGAAGTTCAAGTATGCTTTCTTTGCTTGAGCTGGGACATGTTGTCTCCTGACTCTTGACATTGGAGTTTGAGTTTCTTGGGCCTTTAGACTTAGATCAGGACCTACACCATCAGAATCCTAATTCTTAGGCCATCAGAATTGCCCTGAATTATACCATCAGCTTTCCTGGTTCTCTAGCTTGCACATGGCAGGTGGTGGGACTTCTCAGACTCCAAGATCACATGAGATAGATAGATTGGTAGGTAGATAGATATGGAAATTTATCATAGAAACAATATACAACATATTTTATGTTAAATTATAGTAATATTAATCAATAATATAATACATTATATAAGCAATATTATATATTTGTTTTGTATATGTATTCTATACTTATGCTATTTTATACATAATATATCATACAATAATTAATTGTGGGTTATTAATATCAATATTCTATTAACATATAAACTATGTTGCCTATCATTCTTATAGTAAATTGCCACCTGTATCTCCTCTTCTATTTCTCTGCAGGACCCTGATTAATCCAATGTCCTAACTGATCCAATGTACAATAGAGAAGCAGAAATATTGGCTGAATTGTTCAATTATTAATTATTAACAACAGGCAAGAATGCCTGTTTCCTAAATGTACAGGTTCTTGATGAAGAAAACCCCACATTCAAGTCCTAGCTTCTCTATTCACCAGCTCTGAAAGTCAAGAGTTCCCATGTCATCAAGTGAAATGAGGAGAAAAACACCACTTCGTGGAGGTCATCTTAGACAACAGATGAAAGCCCTGCTGAGGGGCTGGGAAGTCAAGCACTTTGTGGTTTGAACACGGATGTGGAGGATTAGGATTCAGGCCAAGGGAGAGGATGTCAGACTTCCTTCTCACAACTGCCTTTCTGCATCCAGAACAGAATGAAAGATACAGGTGACCCCACTATACTGTTAACTAACAGATTCCAGATCCATTACAGCATCTTCTCTCTTCCCCAAAATGAGACAGCCTATTGATTCTGCTTTGAAAAATCAAGAACTCATTTTAAGGAACATAACTCGCTTTCTTTTGCACACAAAGAAGGAATGTTAAAAATAAAGTACCTATGCAACCCTTTAAAGCATCGATGCAAATGGGTTGAGGCAGAAAAAGTGACTGTTCCAGGATTCCATCTTTACAATAACCCTTCTCTCAGCGGCATCAATATTAGCCGAGTCACACTTTCTAGGAGGGTGACTCTCTAAATCTGCAAAGCCCCTAGGGACAGCTCAACTGCAAGCCATTGACTCCAGGATCACACACTGCTGAACAGCCCTCCTGGGTAGAAATCCTAGTGGATGCAACTCCATACCTCCTGGCTGGCAGAGCCAGCTGTAGTGGGGTAGGGAATAGTCAAGGAGAAAAGATACTTGAGGATGCATGTAAAGGACCCTCTACTTTCACCAGTCATTTAGACATTCTGAGCCACTCCACCAGACTCCTTATATCATCATTTCAGTTCTCATCATGTCCTCCCTACCCTCCAGAAACACATCTCTCTGGCATTCTGACAGAGAGAAAAGCCAAGAAGAGAAGTGGCCAAGACGCTGCAGGTTACATAGCAGCCACTTGCCAGAAGATGCTCAGCTAAAGCCTGCCTTCTTCTGTTCTTCAAGAGTTTCCAAGTTCTACTCTGCTCCCTCCCATACTGGTGCCTTCCCCACCCCTTCTCCAGCCTCATATGCCAAGTGGCTTCTCCTGAGTCACTTCCCCTTTCCTTCCAGAAAATCGCCCCTGTGGAACACAGATACTTTATGTAGTCTGAACTGAGAAGCATATTCTTTTCTAAGAACCGGAATACTATGCTGATATTTCCCCTTGAACACAGGTCTCCTGCATTGCAGGCAGACGCTTTAACCTCTGAGCCACCAGGGAAGCCTAGAAGCCTAAACAGATACCTCTAAACACTAAAGAGAGTAACGCTAATAAATAGCGCATTCAAAGATAAAATATATAGGGTCAATGTTGACAAATTTTGCTATGCTTTTTCCTTTATTTAACTGCTCTCAATCACAGCTAACTTTCATCTTGTTAGATTCCGTTCCGTTCAGTTCAGTTCAGTTGCTCAGTAGTGTCCGACTCTTTGTGACCCCATGAATCACAGCACACCAGGCCTCCCTGTCCATCACCAACTCCCAGAGTTCACTCAGACTCACGTCCATTGAGTCAGTGATGCTATCGAGCCATCTCATCCTCTGTCATCCCCTTCTCCTCCTGCCCTCAATCCCTCCCAGCATCAGAGTCTTTACCAATGAGTCAACTCTTCGCATGAGGTGGCCAAAGTACTGGAGTTTCAGCTTCAGCATCATTCCCTCCAAAGAAATCCCAGGGCTGATCTCCTTCAGAATGGACTGGTTGGATCTCCTTGCAGTTCAAGGGGCTTTCAAGAGTCTTCTTCAACACCACAGTTCAAAAGCATCAATTCTTCGGTGCTCAACCTTCTTCACAGTCCAACTCTCACATCCACATATGACGTAGCCTTGGAAAAAATTATCTCTTGCGATTCCTTAACCATCTCAGACTTAAAACTGTCCTAGGACATCAAAATAGGATTTTATACTTTGTCATCAGAAATCCCTACAGTGATGCCTGCCATACATCTTTCAGAAATGATTACAACAACACAGCTTGTTGTTTAAGCCATTTACTAAAGGTTTTACTGCCCTGTTGTAAACCCTCTAGAATATATAAAGAGGAGACAAAATTCTACCCTTGTGATGAAGTACCTAACAACCCAGGAAGAGCAGAAATGACTTCCAATCAGAAAAACATTTTCTACTTAACTCTTTAAATTGGATAAAACAATATACAGCCGAACATGTATTTTCTGTGGCTGCTGATGGCTGGATGGATGAGACCCTGCACGTAATCTCACTTCCTTCAGTGACTGTTGGGGCTTGAAAGCAACCAGCTTCTCTTAGCCTCCAGGTACCATGTAAGATTCTAACAAACCAGAACCTCTGAAAAACAAATTTAAACAAGGGTTTAATTTGTTTACGTTTGGTTATACAAAGATTTAAAATATCTCCATCACGTCTTCCCCAGAGATATTTGCATTATAACAGGAATCCTTGATTTGGCAAGTTGAAGCAGTACATTTCCCATGTTATAATGCTAAACAGGCGCATCATTGAGAGAACTGTAACTATTACAAAGGGGAATGCATTCTCTCATTCATTAGGTATTTATTAAGGGCCTGCTATGAGCCAGGCATTGTTCTAGGGGAGTGAAAATATAGTGAATATACAGACTAAAATCTCCCTTCTTGAAAAAGGGATCTTACTGCACTGTTGGTAAGAATGTGAGTTGGTGCAGCAACTATGGACAACAGTAGGGTGTTTCCTTAAAAAATAAAAGTTGAACTACTTGACAAGACAGCAAACCCACTCCTGGGCATATATCCAGAGAAAACCCTAATTTGAAAACATACACGCACCAACGTTCACTGCAGCACTACTTAACAATAGCCAGGATATGGAAGCAACCTAAATATCCATCAGTAAATGAATGGATAAAGAAGATGTGGTACATTTATATGATGGAATATTACTCAGCCATAAAAAGAAATAAACAATGCCATTATCCTTTTTTTCTTTCTCTAGGTTCATGTCCAGCAACATGGATGGACCTAGAGATTATCATAATAAGTGAAGCAAGTCAGACAGAGAAAGACATACCATATGATATCGCTTATATGTGGAATCTAAAAAAATGATTACAAATGAACTTATTTACAAAACAAAAGTAAACTCACAGACATAGAAACAAATTTATGGTTACCAAAGGAGGAAGAGGGGGAAGAAATAAATTAGATGTTTGGAATTAACATACACATACTACTGTGTATGTAATAGATAACCAACAAGGACCTATTATATGACACTGGGAACTGTATTCAATATTTTAAAATAACCTATAAAGAAAAAGAATCTTAAAAGCAAGGATAGATAGATAGCTGAATAACTAAAGCACTTCCTTGTATACCTGAAACCAACACAACCTGCAAATCAATTATATATCAATAACATAAAACACCCCTCCTCATGAAACTGGGGAAGCCCCCTGGAAAGTTATGGGGGCTTCTAATCTTGAAAGATAAGATTATATTTTTTATTTCCTCAACATTTTGTCTGGTGTCTAAAACAGTTCTGACTTCATGACTGTTCATTTTCTAGCCAACATCCATTGAGGGCCTGACACTGCAGAACCCGAAATGACTGTTGTGATTCTTACTCTTGGGGAATCATAGTTCCTGCTTCTAGACGGTTTTAGCTGCTTCTGTGGATGTCTAAACAGAGCAGAGGAGCAGCAGAAGATGGTGGCAAGACTAATTAGATGCGAGAGAAGAGGCTGGTTAGAGTGAGAGCTGCTAAACTAAATCTTGGAGCACAAGTAACTGAACTCCAGGTGAAAGGAGACCAATGAGGGGTAAAGGAGGAGATGGAAACTCCAGGCAGAGCACATAGTGGGAGCAAGACAGGGAAATAAAAGGCACCCTGGTGTGTCTGGAATAATCTGAAAGTATTAGTAGTCCTTTATCGCAATCCAAAAATGAGGTCCTGTGGAATATATGCTCAAGGCTTTCTCAGCTTCTTCTTGGGGCAGATGGGTATCAACCCACAGCCCATGCCACTTCCAAGAAAGAAGTTTGCATTCTCTAAAAATCCAAGAAAAATTAAGCCCACATGCTTCTGTGACTAGAATACTTAACCTTGAATCAGGGAAGAAACATTTTGGGTCTTGAGAGACAGAAGCGACGCATATTTCAATCCAACCTACACTTCCAAATCCCGAAAGATGAGGTCAGGCACTTGCTTTTTAGGACAGCACACTTTGTAGGGCCTCCATGCAGGTCAGTTTGATGGCCAGCCCTTAATCTGCCTTCAGTTGCTGCACTGTTTGTCTCCTCAGTCTTGTGCACTGCAGGGAACTGAATATGCCTTTAATATTTATCTGTGCTGTGAAAACTGCTTCTACATGCATCCCTTTGAGGGAAAGAGCCAAGATCAATGCAGGACTGACATATACTAAATGAAGAAACAAACAGAAATATTTATTTCTCTGTCCACAGACCACAGTGCCTCCTGAGGGTGAGTACAAATTGGCAGCAACACTATAGAACGCCAAGTGGGCATCAGCTACCTCTGTGAAGGCCAGGGGTGTACAAATTTGTTTTTCTCTTTATATGAGCGAGATCTATGCAAAAACATAATACAAGGAAAATTATTTATATTTTAAATGCAGTTTCTACATGACTGTTCTTAGAGTCGATGTCTCAAACTTAGTTTTGTTCCGGGTTATAGTAAGTGGGACATTGCGTATCAGGTATTTAGATATTTTATCCTATTAAATTCAGACTCTGTCAATTTCAGCAGCATTGCTGACATTTCACACATTGTGAAACAAGCAAGAATGGGGGACAGGGTGGGTATCTTGCCTGAGAACCTCAGTAGCAGTGGTCCAGTTTACAAGATTCGTCTGGCTCCAAACACAATGCCATTTTTCCATAAACATCCCTCTCCATGACTTTCAAACATATGAATATATAAATCTGTAACACACAAACATGAATACTGCATGTCTTAGGTGAGTTTCCCCAGGAGCAAATTCCTGAAGCAAGGATAAGGAGCAAATTATTCATTAAAGAGAATCTAGTGGAAGAGAGATAGAGAGAAAAGGAGGAGCCAAGTAAAGGTGTGAGCTCAGACACTCTATGGAAGCAGCCTTAGCCCAACTTACAGGGGCAATCAGGAATGTAAGTTATGTTCAGGGCCATCCCACCCATGGGAGGGAGCCAGGCCCCCATGACCTTGTAGCCTTAGGTCACCAGGAAGGGCTGCCAGGGATGATGTAGACTTTCTATAGGAATCATTCCGTTGATATAGTGGACAAGGGGAGAATTGCATAGATTAAAATAGGTCTTAGAGGAGGCATGCAGAGTACAGAGGAGGCTATAATATTTCAAAGCAAATGCTCATCACCAAAACTAGGAATGGGGCTAACCAACACGTGGATCCACAAGCAGCAAAACTACCAGCCCCTCCCCAGCTATCCTAAAAACAGAGGTTTGAATCGGCAACAGTGGGCCTTAGACTTAGTGCCATGAGCTGCTGGTGTGGGAATTGAGGGTCTTTTCTTAAGCTTCAGGTGTCTTCTGAGGACATGTGGAGTATATCCCCTGAACCCCACTTAAGATCCACTTGAATCCTCCAATCTTAAGCCTACTTCTCACTGTGCTTGCCATCTTTGTGATACTTTGACAAAGCTGGAGTCTTTGCTTGGTTCTTTCTATTTCCCCTCTCTGAGAAGCAGAGCCTAATTCCTGTATGCTGCAATGGAGACCTGCATAGTGTAAGGTTACCAAAGTTATTGGAGAAGGAAATGGCAACCCACTCCCGTACTCTTGCCTGGAAAATCCTATGGACAGAGGAGCTTGGTAGGCTACCGTTCACAGGGTTGCAAAGAGTTGGACATGACTGAGCGACTTCAATTTCACTTTCACTTTCACCAGGGTTACAGAGACATTGGTTTGCAACTTGTTTCTGCCACTTACAAAGCCCTGGAGGTTGGGTGAGTGACCTAATTCCTCTGAGTTTCCCCATCCATTAAATGGAGAACAATAAGACTAGCTCAGAACTTCTTGTGAGACAGAAAAATTCCTTGCTATGTAGCCTATGTAGCAAAAAAAAAGAAAAAAGAAAGAAAGAAAGCGAAGTTGCTCAATCGTCTTTGGGCAGTAGCCTACCAGGCTCCTCTGTCCATGGGATTCTCCAGGAGAGAATACTAGAGTAGGTTGCCATTTCCTTCTCCAGGAGAACTTCCTGACCCAGGGATCGAATCTGGGTCTCCCACATTGTAGGCAGATGCTTTAACCTCTGAGCCACCATGGAAGCTATGTAGCAAAGTGTTATATAAACCCATCTCTAGAAACCACTTTAAAATAAATCCTTTTAATCTCTCCCTCCCTCTCTTTTCCTCCATCTCTTTCTTCCCTTCTCCTTCCATCTGTCTAGCAATAAACTGAGAGGAGAAAGAGAGAATCAGAGAGAACACCTTTAAATGAAATCTACACAGGCCCATCACACACCAACACAAAACAGTAGCGCTGTTCCAAAAGATCCTTGATATTCATTCAACCATTAAGAACAAAGAACCTCGGAAGTTACCCACACTGGAGCTCCTTATTTAATGAGATCATTGGCCCTGTTGTTGAACCCAAGTTTAAGTTCATGAGCCCAGTGCACACTGAAACAAACACAAACACCAGAGTTTGGAGCAGAGGTTTATGATAGGGCTAAGAAAGGCGCATTCTCTCTCCAAACTCTCTGAATGGCTTTCTGAGAAGAGTTTATAAAGGCAACATTTCTGGTGAGAGCAGCAGGGTGCATGACTTTCTTCTGATTGGTTGGTGGTGAGGTAACAGGAATCTTCTGCTCAGCCTGAAGTTATCCTCCTCTGCCTGGGTGAGGGCCTTAGCTCCTAGAGAGCAACTCAAAGACATGTATCAGATTGCTATCCGTTGAGGAGAAACTAGGACTCCGTTTTATCACAAAATTATTGTTTCTTGGAATTTCCCTGGTGGTCTACTGGTTACGAATCTGCCTTCCAGTGCAGAGGATGCAGGTTCGATACCTGGTCCAGGAAGTAAGATCTCACGTGCCATGGGGCAGCTAAACCCACACACTACAACGAAGAGCCTGCACACCACAAAAACAGACCCAGTACAGCAAAAGTTAAAAATTAATTGATTAATTTAATATGAAGTTGCATCCTTCTTAAAAAAAAACAAAAACGTTTCTTGACTGTGCCTTCTTTGTTTTGCATCCCCTCCCTTTCCTGATTAGTAACTTCTTGGGCCTGCTCTTTGGAACTTGAGGGGGCTGAAGTCTTTTCGTACAGACAGGAAACAGGGAATGTGGAGACAGTTTTATACCTGGCTGGGTCCCCCAAGGTCTTGTTGGTTTCAGACCCTCTGTTCTGCAGTCCCATCACACACTGTGCTGACACTCTCCTAGAATTTATCCCACCAGATTTTGACTTTCTACTTTTGTATTTAACTTCCTACTGAAACATAATGGCAGAGAAACAAATTTACTCCTTTCTAATCTCAATCTCCCAGGACTTTTGACACATAAAAGGCATCAAAACAGTGTAGGTAAATGAATAAATGAACCAACTAACGAAAGCCGTTTCAGAGACTGTAGCATGGTAGGTTCAGATGTCTAATCCAATATGGTGGATATACACTGCCAAGTGAGTCAAGTAATCAGATTTTTACAATACTCTGCCTTTGGAAGCTATGGCAGTATATATTCACTAACTTGATTAGAACCATATGCATCTTGTTTTGACATATCAAAAATAAGTTTAAGTGAAATTTTATACCATGCAAATGAGCATCTGGAACAATATAACACATAGAAGAAGTCAATTTTCTCCTCCTGAAAAATGTTTATGGGTGAGCCATGTGGGGCTGTGTTGAAAGAAGATTTAAGTTATAATAATGTATCTGATAATTAAACTTCATGGGTCAACGATTGCAAACTTCATTGTCCCTAAGGCTCACTCAGGTAATTTAAATCAATAAAGTAGGCCATGTGTGAACTTTAGCAAGCTAAAGACTGAGGGGTATGCTCTGTCTAGCTGGGGTAGTTGTGATCCAGCTCAGAATATTATCGGACCACCTTTTCAAAAGGAACCAGAAATGTAGAATGGGAAATCTCCCATTTTTACTTACTTATTTGTTTTCATTTTTAATTAGAGTATAATTGCTTTACAGTGTTATTTTCTGCTGTAAAACATTGTGAATTAGCTATATATGGTTTGTCCAGTGGTCATGTATGAATGTGAGAGTTGGACTGTGAAGAAGGCTGAGTGCTGAAGAATTGATGCTTTTGAACTGTGGTGTTGGAGAAGACTCTTGAGAGTCCCTTGGACTGCAAGGAGATCCAACCAGTCCATTCTGAAGGAGATCAGCCCTGGGATTTCTTTGGAGGGAATGATGCTGAAGCTGAAACTCCAGTACTTTGGCCACCTCATGCGAAGAGTTGACTCATTGGAAAAGACTCTGATGCTGGGAGGGATTGGGGGCAGGAGGAGAAGGGGACAACAGAGGATGAGATGGCTGGATGGCATCACTGACTCGATGGACGCGACTCTGAGTTAACTCCGGGAGTTGGTGATGGACAGGGAGGCCTGGCGTGCTGCGATTCATGGGGTCGCAAAGAGTCGGACATGACTGAGCGACTGGACTGAACTGAACTGATACCTATATCCCCTCTGCCTTGAGTCTCCTTCCCACGTCTCTCCCTCAAATTCATCACAAAACACTGAGCTGAGCTCCTTGTGCTATACAGCAGCTGCCCACTAGTTATCTGTTTTATACTTGATAGTGTATATATGTCAAGCCTCATCTCCTAATTCATTCCAGCCTCCCCTCCCAATCCCAGTGTCCACAAGACCCTTCTCTATGTCTGTGTCTCTGTTCCTGCCCTGGAAATAGGTTAATCTGTACCATTTTTCTAGATTCCATAAATGTAAGCCAACATTATATTCACCAAACAAAACTTGTCTGTTGCCTGGATTTAGCCTGTGGGCTTGTAGTCTAAATGGTAATGTGGGTGAAAAACTAAAAATCTAAGAAGTCTGCAGCAGCTATGCATCGACCAAAGTGAGTCACTAGAAGACTCCTGCCTCTATTTCCTCTTTAATTCTTTGTTACACTCCTAGGCACTTAGTCTAAGTTTCTGCAAACAGTGACGGTTTTAGACAGATTTTACCAACTGGAAGATTATCGTTGGGAACAAAGCAGGTTATAAATAAATAAGCCACATAGAAAGCAAAATTGACTATTTCTATTTTTTGTGCCCAAATTGTACAGGTTCTTTTACCACAACCTCTGCAACTCTGTTGGCTCTTGGCATTTTTGAGTTTAATTTTTGCAATTTCAATTACATATGATCAGACCCAAAGGTCAACGATGTATGGAAAATTGACTTTTTGTTGAGGTCTAACTGGGAAATACAAGTGTTGGGAAGACAACATTACTCACAGCCAGGCAGTTCAGCTCAACACACACTCATCTCTTTATTTCCTGGGGAACTTCCCTGTCAGTCCAGTAGTTAGGGCTCCATACTTCCCTGGCAGGGGAAAAGTGTTCAATCCCTGGCCAAGAAACTAAGATCCCCAATACGGCACACACAGCCAAATAAATAACAAATAAAAATCAAGCAAGCTACTATTGGTTTTTAATGCATGCAGACATCAAAGCCAACATTTAGGGATGATAAAAAAAAATAAGAAAAGAAAATGAGGTCTTCACCTTTTTCAAAGCTGAAAGTTAGCCCCTTGAACCACCTCCTTCACTTGGCATTCAGAGCTCACTTTCTGATGCTCCTTGGATCCTGCTGTTCACTGTCCTCCAACCCTTTCCCAGGTTCCTCCTCATTTTTCCAATGTCTAAATTTTGGGAGAGTTCAGTGCTAACCCCTCTACTCTCTATTCATTCTCCAGGGGATCTGAGTCCACTCATACACCAAGGACTCTCAAATTCTGATGATTTCCAGACCAGATTCCTCCCTGCCCCCACCTTAAACCTCAGACTCCTACATCCAGCTGCCCACTCATCAGTTTCACTTGTTTTCTATTCTAAAATACAACAAACCCAAACCTAGTCTTCATTTATCTCCATTTGGGATGCCCCCACCCCAAACATGCTCTTTCCTTAGTCTTTCCCATCTTGACAATCACTCCTGGCTGCCAGTCACTTCAGACAAAAGTCTGGAGTTGTCCTTCTTATATTTTATTTCTCATCCTGCATCACAATCCACCATCAAGTCTTTTTAGCTCTACGTTTGACACATAGCTAGAATCTGCCCTTCTTACCATCGCTGTTCAAGCCCAGCCTCCCAGCATAGTCCATCAAAACCATTTACACAGCCCAGCACGTGCTTTTGATGTTTCATCCTTGCAACCCTCCAGGTTATTCCCAACAGAGCAGATGGAATGATTTGGTCAAAGGAAAGTGTAGGAGAGGAAAAACCTAACTCTTTCCCCCCTCCACCCTCATGCGTTCTCCAGATAGGGCTCTACAAATTAGGCTGACAAAAAGACAAACAAGAGGGAAACAAATAGAAGTTGATTCTTGTGTGCATTCACTTGCACGTGGGAGACATCAGTGACGGTGACTCCAAGAGACAGTTAGAAGCTGAACTTAAATAGCATCTTAACAAAAGAATATTAACTTCATAGAGAAGGGACAAGATAGAAAGGAAAAGGATTTTGAGTTTGAACAACAAATTGTGAGAAGGTAAATATATGGAGGAAACTAATGTGAGTGTTGGACCAAAAAGAAGGCTGAGTGCCAAAGAATTGATGCTTTCAAATTGTGGTGCTTGAGGAGACCCTTGGGCAGCAAGGAGATCAAACCAGTCAATCCTAAAGGAAATCAACCTTGATTAGTCTTTGGAAAGACTGATGCTGAAGCTGAAGCTCCAATACTTTGGCCACCAGATGCGAAGAGCCAACTCATTGAAAAAGACCCTGAATCTGGGAAAGACTGAGGACAGGAGGAGAAAGGGGTGACAGAGGATAAGATGGTTGGATAGCATCGTCAATTCAATGGACATGAGTTTGAGAAAACTCTGATAGATAGTGAAGGATGGGGAAGCCTGACATGCTGCAGTCCTTGAAGTCACAAAGAATTGGCTATGACCTAGTGACAACAATAACAGATGCAGAGTAAGGGCATTTCTAGCAATATTTGCTACATAGATTCTTCTGGGACCATCTCTGGACTAATAAGCTTCTAGACTTATCTCCATGGTGATTAAGGACAAGAACAGTCTTGTTCTTCCTGGTAGAGAGGGGGCCGGCTTGTGTGTGCTTTTTCTCAATTATCTCGATCTCAAAATAATCATTAGGCCAGTATGGTACATTTGAGAGACAGCATACTATGAAGCCCTTCAAATGGCTTCTTCCCATGCCTCTCTTCTGCTCAAAACTCGTGAGGAGCTACCACATTTTTCCTTATTCAGGGTAGCCATAAAATTTGGAAACAGAGATAGTATTATTTGATCGTACTGTCACATTATGTTAAATGACACTATATATTCATCTATTTCCAGGTTTGTTTGTTTGTTTTTAGCAACTGTAAAACCCCAATTATTTACCAGGACCTATACAACCATGTATCCATACATATGAAACCTTCACTTCCTCTCTTCCTCATCACTTCCTCTTCCTCTTCTTCAGCCTTGCTGGCTTCCTGGCTGCCCATTGAGCACGTCAATTTCATTCATTCCTCAGGCCCTCTGCCATGCAGACACCTGATATTTATAAAGCTCACTCACTCTGTGTTCAACTGTCACTGTATCCAACTGCAATATCTCTCTCTATCCCCTTAACAGACCTTATTACACGTTGCCTGTGTCATTTAGTTCAGTTCAATTCAGTTGCTCAGTTGCATCCAACTCTTTGTGATGCTGTAACCGTAGTATGCCATGCTTCCCTGTCCATCACCAACTCCCAGAGAATGTTTAGATTCATGTTCATCGAGTGATGCCATCCAACCATCTCATCCTCTGTCGTCCCCTTCTCCTCCTGCTTTCAATCTTTCCCAGCATCAGAGTCTTTTCTAATGAGTCAGCTCTTCACATCAGGTGGCCAAAGTATTGGAGTTTCAGCTTCAGCAAAAGTCCTTTAGGATGGACTGGTTTGATCTCCTTGCAGTCCAAGGGACTCTCAACACCACAGTTCAAAAGCATCAATTCTTCGGCATTCAGCTTTCTTTATTGTTCAGCTCTCATATCCATACATGACTACTGGAAAAACCATAGCTTTGACTAGATGGACCTTTGTTGGCAAAGTAATGCCTGCTTTTTAATATGCTGTCTAGGTTGTTTGTAGCTTTTCTTCCAAGGACCAAACTCTTTTAACTTCAAGTCAGCATTTACAGTGATTTTGGAGACCAAGAAAATAAAATCTGTCACTGTTTCCATTGTTTTCCCATCTATTTGTCATGAAGTGATGGGACTGGATGCCATGATCTTAGTCTTTTGAATGTTGAGTTTTAAGCCAGTTTTTCACTCTCCTCTTTCATTATCATCAAGAGGCTCTTTAGTTCCTCATCACTTTCTGCCATAAGGATGGTGTCATCTGCATATCTGAGGTTATTGACATTTCTTTTGGCAATCTGATTCCAGCTTGTGCTTCATCCAGCCAGGCATTTCATGAGGTACTCCGCATATAAGTTAAATAAACAGGGTGACAATATACAGCCTTGACATACTCCTTTCCCAATTTGAAACCAGTTCCATGTCCATTTCTAACTGTTTCTTCTTGACCTGCACACAGATTTCTCAGGAGGCAGGTAAGGTGGTCTGGTATACCCATCTCTTGGAGAATTTTCCCCAGTTTGTTGTGATCCACACAATTAAAAGCTTTAGCATAGTCAATAAACCAGAAGTTGATGTTTTTCTGGAATTCTCTTTCTTTTTACATGATCCAATAAATGTTGGCAATTTGATCTCTGGTTTCTCTACCTTTTCTAAATCCAGCTTGAATATCTGGAAGTTCTCGGTTCGTGTACTATTGAAGCCTGACTTGGAGAATTTTGAGCATTGCTTTGCTAGTGTGTGTGATGAATTCAATGCCAAATTCAATCCTTTGGCATTGTCTTTCTTTGGGATTGAAATGAAAACTGACCTTTGCTGAGTTTTCCAAATTTGCTGGAATATTGAGTGCAGCACTTTCACAACATCATCTTCTAGGATTTGAAATAGCTCAGCTGGAATTCTATCATCTCCACTAGCTTTGCTCATAGTAATGCTTCCTAAGGTCCACTTGACTTCACACTCCACAATGTCTGGCTCCAGGGGAGTGATCACACCATAGTGGTTATCTAGGTTATTAAGATATTTTTTGGGTAGTTCTGTGTATTCTTGCCACCTCTTCTTAATATCTCCTGCTTCTATTAGGTCCATACCATTTCTGTCCTTTATTGTGACCATCCTACATCCTATCACTATCTGACATAATTGCAAGCTTCATGAGAGTTTCTGGCACTTAGTACATGCTCAATAAATATTTGTTGTATTAATGAATAGCTTAATTAATGAATGGCTAAGCATGACAAATGACCTGAAGGAGATTAGTTTCTCAACTTCATTTTTTGTTTATCTATTTTTTGGCTGTACAGAATGTGGGATCTCAGTTCTCCAAGCAGGGATTAAACCCCTACTCCCTGCATTTGAAGCAGAGTCCTTAACCATTGGCCCACCAGGGAAGTCCCAATTTTTCTGTTTTGGTTTATTGTGTATTGGGAAGGCATCATAGGCTATGGTTTCAATTCTTTTGTGACTGTCAGGGATCCTTCGATATTTGGAGTTCCTTGAGGACAGCAACCATGCCTTCATCATCTTTATTTCCTGGGGCTAGTAAAACAATTTGCACATAATCATTACCTAATAAAACATTATTAAATGGTGAAGTAGATGAACAACTAATATTTTGTTCAACTGAAATCAGGCAGAAGGAACTTAAGAAAGTATGATATGTCCCCACTTAATGCTGTTTGCAAAAGGAGAAAGAAAAAATGACTACATTTAAGGAAACAATCTTCCTAAGATACACAGTTGTGTTAGTAGATGTTGAACTTGAAATTCAAAAACAGCCTTTTTGTCTCCCTAAATAAGCAATTGGAATGCATGCCTCTTCTTTCCTCTCTCTTCAGGGAAAGACAAAGGAAGAAAGTCTTAAGAGAGAGAAGCCAATGAAGTTTCATGCTTGGGGACTTGTGGGATGTTTCCAGATGCTCTTGGTCCCTGCAGACATGTGATGTTGAGATGCTAAATGATACAAGAGAGGAAGTACCCAGGTGGGCTCAGCTTCTGCCAGATACACATCTTTCTCTTTCAAGAACCAGGTAAATGTTTCATAATTTGAAAACTAAAACTCCTAACTGTGTGTTCTCCAGCTTCAGCCTCCCTAATTGTATAGCCAACACAGACTCAGCAGGGGGGATGCTAAGAGTACTTTAAATGCACGTGATCACCTGGGTCCATTGCTGGGTTTCCTGTTGTTTCCTTTCAACAGAATGGAGTAGACAGAAAACACTGCCTATGTTTTCTGAGAAGCCTCTCACACAGTTGTAATTGTGTATTTCCTTGCCAATTTCCTTACTACCCTTCTCCTACCAACTCATTGCCCACCCACACCCCCTGCCTTCCTCCTGTCAGGTGATTAATTGGAGATCTTAAAAAGGACACTGGGCTTGGAATTCAGCATAGCTGACTGAGATGGGAAAATGTTCATTTGGTATAACTGGGGAAGAAAATGCAGTCAGCAGGCATTTTATTCCTTGAACATAATGTTCATGTCTCTTATTTTTAATTCCTTATTTTATATTGGAGTACAGCCAATTAACAATGTTGTGCTAGTTTTCAGTTATACGTATGTGATTCAGTTATACATATACATGTTCCTATTCTCTCCCCAATTTCCTCTCCCATCCAGGCTGCCATATAACATTGAGTAGAGTTCCCTGTACTATATAGTAGGTCGTTATTGGTTATTCATTTTAAATATAGCAGTGTGTACACATCAATCCCAGACTTGCTAACTATCCCTTCCCCTCTCCGCCCCCCACCCATAACCATAAGGTCACTGTGTAAGTCTGTCAGTTTGTTTCTGTTTTGTAAATGCATTCATTTGTATCATCTCCTTAGATTCCACACTCATTTCTCTTTAAACTTAGTCACTGATGTGATGATTGCCACAGATGTGGCATGCACCTTCTCAGTTTGTAGCAAGTCAGTCACCTTTGCTTCTCCTTCAAGTCTTAAAATTTTCCACATCAAAAGGGATGTGTTGAGGAAAACATTCATATGCAATTGGAGCAGGATCTACAAGGCACCGGGTGCCAGGCAGAGTCTACACTCTGACTTTGTGATTTCCTTCTCCCTCACATATGATTGACAGCTCGTGCTTTTTCTTTCTTCCTGCCTTTCTCTGCCCAAGGCCATGGTGGTATCTAAACTCCTTGCCTGTATTTTGGGGTTCATGTAACTCTATGCACTATAATTAGGAATGAGATTTGCCACCTTTTTTACAGTTTCTCAATGCTGTTTGTGAAACTTCAGCATGCGCCTTACTTTGATGTAAGGATGTTGGGTGTTGGGACAGACACGTGTAGATTTAAGAAGCACTATGATATCCAAAATGCAGTGGACCAACTGGGAAGCGTGAGCAGGTTCTCCAGCCTGGGCCACATACCTTAACTTGCCAAGAGGCTTCAAGAGGGAATGAGTGTGCACCAGATAGAAGTCCTAAAGGAATCATTAGAAATATTTCTCAGGTCGTTTTGACAATGGCCCTTTTTATAGCTGAATGCAGCCTATTACTACAGGTGGCTGAATATGTCTGACAATTGATACTGAGAGGAAAATTAAGGCTTTAACACTCTTTGAGTGTTAGTTCCTTGACTGAACTAAAAGAACACATTTCTTGGGCCCGTGATGTCAGTGATGTTCCAGATGTTTGTCCTTGTTTTCCCTATGTCACCTGGGTGAGTCCAGGAGTCCATGACTCTCAAGGCTTAGCAGGAAATGGGGAGAGGGGGGAGGAATGATCTCAGTAATAGTGCTAGGACAGTTCCCAAAATGTATAGCAAAATCAGAAAACAGCCATCTGTTTAACAGCCAATCAGTGAGAAAGAGCTTTTAAAGGGGAGTTTCAGGAGTGTACAGGTGGAAGGAAGGGGCTACATACAGAAACAGCACGGTCAGCACCAACAGTCGTCTTGAAGTTGGCCATGTGGTGTCTGACCGGCATCATCTTGATCGTTTCAAGTGTTGTTAGTCTTCAGCTCCAGGGGCAGTTTGTTCCCATTTCCTTAAGGGCAGTTCTCAGGATTGGGGCAGCTTATGTCATAGCTACAATTTGGTCATCATATAATTAACTTTTTCCACCTGGTGGGGGTTTCAATATCTACAAGACAGCCCACAGGAGATGGCTCAGAATATTATCTATAGCCCTGGAGATGGGATTAAAAGTCCTTAACAATGTTTAATAACTCAACTATTATTATCTTGTCCTGTTTTTTATTTTTCACTTTGCTGATTAAATGTACTCTTTGACAAAAGTTTTTCTACAGACAAAAGGCAAGAGGAGGACATGGTGAGGGGAAGGAACTGCTGTGTTTCACTATTGTGACACCATTGTTCAAAAGGCAGATCTTTCTGCCCCTGATGACTATGCCCCAGGCTCACACAACGAACATGTGAACAAGCCCTGTACTTGTTCACCACAGTCACTCCTCAGCCTCAGACTCTCCCAAAGACTCGATACTGGACCATCTGCCAAGAGCTGCACCAGGACACTGGGAGGAAAAGAAGAGGAAGTGCAAGGAACTTGGGAAGAGCAAGAAAGGAGCCCAAGACTCTCCCCTTGGAATCCACCTGACTCCTGGCCCCACTGCCCCTACCTGCTCTCTCTAGGCCCCTGCCCTTCCTGTATCCCCAGCCCTCTACCCTCTTCTCTGTATCCTTGCATACCACCTACTCTGATCCTCCCTTCTTCCACTCCCCAAAATACTAATGTAGCTCTACCTTTTGAGGTTCCCAGGCTTCCCTCATAGCTCAGTTAGTAAAGAATTTACCTGCAATGCAGGAGATCCTGGTTTGATTCCTGGATTGGGAAGATCGCCTGGAGAAAGGAAAGGAAGGCTACCCACTCCAGTATTCTGGCTTGGAGAATTCCATGGACTGTATAGTTCATGGGGTCACAAAGAGTCAGACACGCCCGAGCTTCTTTCATTCACTCACTTTAGGTTTCCAGTAGGGATGGAGAGAAGGGAAGGGACTTGTATACACAATTCTAACTGTTTCTGTTATCCAACACCACCCTTTTGAGATGACTAAAGTCAGGCTCTATCTCCCATGTAGGATTAGTAAGAACATTTCATATACGATGTGCAGAGAGGGATGTCTGGAGAAAGACGCAACCTTTTACTACGACAGTGGTGCCTGGAGATGACCCCTCTCAGGCCCCCAAACCAGGAGAGCAGTAGGCAGAAAAAGAACATTTAACTGAGCCTCCCACAATTTCCTTGGTGCCTTCTGGAGTGTTTTTGAAAGGTAATTTTAATTTTTAAAGTATGGAAATAAACACATTATTTTCAGGTATTCACATGGGCACACAGAGGCATGTTTGGTTCCAGCTGCTGTGCTGAGCAAGCTCAGGAGCAACAGGGAGTCACTTCCAATCTCTGATTTTTTGCTGATGCTGACAAAGGCAATCCCCTTGGGGCCGGGGAGGAAATACTGTATTTACTCACATAATTTCCCTCTTTTTTCAAAGTTGTCAGGCTGCCTCAGGAAGTAATATGGAAAAATACCCCAGCCCAGAGCCAGAAGAACAGGAGAGGGGCTGAGGGTATTAGTTAAAATAGCTGTGGATCATCAGCATGCTGAGAGTCCACGGTGCTTACAATGGTAAGTCAACCTGGGAAGAGTGGCAATAACTGCTATGAAATGAGACTGGGTGGCACTTAGTGACCTCTGACACATCTCCAGAAACAACAGAATGAAGGTGTCTCAGGAATCCTGGCTCTTTAACCTCTTGTCTGCCAAAAAGCACTGGGACTTTCAGACTTTGTTTATATTCTTACAGCATTTTAAACTCTTTAATTAGGTAGAAATTATAAAGGCTCGTGAAACTTGGTGAAAACCTGGTTAGAATCAAGCATGCAGCCTGTATTTTGGATATGAACCATCAGTCTGTCTGTCTGTTTAGTCACTCAGTCATGTCCGACTCTTTGCCACCTTATCCATGGGATTATCTAGGCAAGAATACTGGAGTGGGTTGCCATTTTCTCATCCAAGGGATCTTGCCAAGCCAGGGACCAAATTAATGCTTCCTGTGTCTCCTGCATTGCAGGAGAATTCTTTACCCACTAAGCCATTGGGGAAGCCTGAATGTGAACCATTTTTCTGGGCAACTAAATAACTGATGAAGGATAAACTCTTATTCTAGAAGACTGCTAACTAACGAATGTGTCTGGAATGATAGAATTATAGAAATCATCATTTTACAGCTTCTAATAAAATAATCAACCTGGACAGTGAACATCGGTGACTTTGAAAACACAAGCAAAATATTCATGCAGGTTTTTGCAAAGTGTGACTCAGATCCATAACTCCTGAACCCAGTTATCAACTATAATATTGACAGAAAGGAGACACCAGACATCATGTGTTTCCTGAAGTGATGCAATAGAATGGACATAGTACCAGTTACAAAGAAAATATTTTTCCAAAAGAGAGCACATTAATCTGAATCTAATGATACTGCTAGATTGTTCTACTCATTTACTGAAAATATGGGGCATAAAGGAACATGTTAAACAAAATCAAGTGAACACAATCAGCCCAATCCAGAAGATGATAAATTCCACAGGGGGAAAAAATGTCTTCAGTAAGTAATGGACATGAAAAAATGAGGAGAAAAAAATTTTTAAAGTGAAAAAAGCCTTATTAGGCATATTAATCAAATGCAATGTATGAATCTATTTGAGACATTAATTGTTTTAAAAATGTAACTCCAGAAAGACATTTTGTGACAATCAAAAAAAAAGCAAACATGAGCTGAGTGTCAGATGATATTAAGCAATTATAAAGGAATATTATTTGTTGTACTAATAATATTGTTTGTGTATTTCTGAGTTCATATCTATTACAGACACAAAGTAAAAAGAAAGATGAAGGTGATGGATGCAAGAAGAATGGCAAGATATTGATAACTGATGATACTGATATTTGATACTAATCATTGGTGATAGTGGTATTTGGTATTAAAAATTGATGCTATGTGCTGTTGGCGCATATTTGAAAGTGTTCATAGTAGAGATATCAAAAATTGAGAAAGAGCAAAATTAAAACCACTGGATAAATAAAATGTAGTATGCATTTACTGTGCATATAAGAGAGCTTCCCCAGTGGTTCAGCAGTTAAAAAAAAAAAAAATCCACCTGTAATGCAGGAGTCGCAGGAGATGTGGGTTTGATCCCTGGATCAGGAAGATTCCCTGGAGGAGAGGATAGCAACCCACTCCAGTATTCTTGCTTGGACAATTCCATGGACTGAGGAGACTGGAGGGCTACAGTCCGTAAGGTTGCAAAGAGTCAGACATAATTAAAGTGACCGAGCACACACACGTGTGCATATAAGAATAGTTCACAAACTGGAAGCTTTAAAATCTAAACTGATATGAAGCTCAGGGGCACGATGTTACAGGATGGCTTATAAAGTGATAATGAGAAAAATTAAGAAAATAATGTCATTTACAATCAAAAACAAGAATAAAATATCTAGGAATAAATTTAACCAAGAAGGTAAAATACCTGTACATTGAAAACAATGACATTGTTGAAAGAAATTTAAGAGGACACAGATAAATGGAAAGATATTCCACACTCGTGGATTCGAAGAATTAACATTGTTAAAATGTCCATATTACCTAAAGTAGCCTAAAGTTTCAATGCTGTCCCTATCAAAATCCCAAGGATATTTTTCAGAGAAATAGAACAAAAAATTCTAAAACTTATATAGAATCACAAAGACCTCAAATAGCCAAAGCAATTGTAAGAAGAAAGAACAAAGCTAAAAGTATCATACTCCCCGATTTCAAACTATATCACAAAACCACAGTAATCAAAACAGTGAGGTATTGGCAGAAAAACAGATACATAGATCAATGTCACAAAAGACAGAGCCCAGAAAGAAACCCACACATATAGAAGCAATTAACTGATGACAAAGGAGCAAAATATATATATAATGGAGAAAGGACAGTTTCTTCAGTAAATAGTGTTGGAAAAATGCAACATGCAAAAAAAAAGAAAAGAAACCAGATCGCTATCTCATAACATACACAAAAACATACACAAAAATTAGCTCAAAGTGGATTGAAGACTTGAATGTAAGACCTAAAACCATAAAACTCATGAAAGAAAACATAGGCAGTACACTCTTTGACACTAATCTTAGCAATGTATTTCTAGATATGTCTCCTCAGACAAGGAAACAAAAGCAAAAATAAACAAATGTTACTGCATCAAACTAAAAAACTTCTGCACAGCAAAGGAAACCACACACAAAAAAAGGAAAGATAACCTACTGAATGGGAGAAGATATCTGTAAATGATACATACCACAAGGAGTTAATATCCAAAATGTATAAAGGATTTATACAACTCAACAACAACAACAAAATACCAATCCAATTTAAAAATGGCAGAGGAGCTAAAGAGATATTTTTCCAAAGACATACAGGTGGCCAACAGATACATGAAAAGATATTTAATGCCACTAATTATTAGGGGAATGCAATCAAAATCACAATGAGATATAACCTCATACCTATTAATTGGCTATTATCAAAAAGGCAAGAAAGAACTGTTGGTAAAAGTGTGGTGAAAGGGAATTCTCATGCACTGTTGGTGGGAATGTAGATTGGAGCAGTCACTATGTAAGACAGTATGGAAATTCCTCAAAACTTTGAGAATAGAACTACTAACTGATCCAGCTATCCCATCTGTGGGTATTTATCCAAGAATAAGGAAACAATAATTTTACTCTAGGTATTTATCCAAGAATAAAAAAAAAGACACTAATTTGATAAGATACATGGGCTTCTCAGGTGTCTCACAGGTAAGGAATCTGCCTTCCAATGCAAGAGACACAGGAGATGCGGGTTCAATACCAGGTCAGAAAGATACCATGGAGAAGGGAATGGCAACCAGCTCCAGTATTCTTGCCTGGGAAAACCCACGGACAGAGGAGTTTGGTGGGCTATAGTCCATGGATCACAAAGAGCCAGACATGATCAAGTGACTGAACACACATACACCCTGACATTTAACATGGCACTATTTACAACAGGCAAGATATGGAAACAACCTAAGTACCCATCAATTAAAAAAACACGATACATATATATACCATGGAATACTGCTCAGCCATAAAAAAGTGAAATTTTGACATTTGCAACTTTGGGTAGGCTTTGAAGGTTTTATGCTTAGTGATATAAGGCAAGTATTATATGGTTTCATTCATATGGGGAATATAAAAAGCAAACAAACAAATAAATAAATGAACAAGCCAAACAAAAACAAACACAGAGGACAGAGCAGTGGTTACCAGAGGGGCAGGGGCAGGGTGAAATGGGTGAAGAAGACCAGCCATATGATTACAGATGGAAACTCAGTTTTTGGTGGTGAGCATACTGCAGGGTATACAGAAATAGAAATATAGTGCTCTACACAGGAAACATGATATAAACCAATGATTAGGAATTAACTGATGTTGCCTCAGTAATAAAAAAAATCTTAGAAAATGAGGAAGTTATTTAAGCTTGAAAGTGATTAGTTATTACAATGTGGATTCTCAGACAGCAGGAGAATTTTTAAGTGATTATTTCATACAATTTTTGAAGGTAACTTATGTTTCTTTTATGACTATCAGAAGCATTTATAAGAAATAAATCATTTCACTTCTTCTCATGATTTAGTTCTCTTTTCACGGCTCCATTTTATTTGTTCAGAGTATTTTCAAGTTTGGTCTCTATTTTGTATTTTACTTTAACAAAGCTTAAAGAAAAACACCTTTGTAAATTAATTATTAACCATAGAATACTGGATGAGTTCTAACTTTTCTTATTTCTAATTTTCTCATCAATAAATTGGGGATGGTAATGTTTTCCCTCCCATGATGACTTTGGAGATTAATGATTATGACAGGCTGACATAAGGCCAGATCCCAGTAGGTACTTAAGAATCAAAATTCCCTTACAGATGCCATAGAAAATCCAAAGAAAATCCTTACAATTTTGTTAACTCTGGTCCTTTTTAGTGGGGAGATTCCATCTCACAAGTCTTCTGAGAGTATTCCTTTTGAATCAAGGCTTAGGTGTGTCCTCTCTCGTGGATGTTCCTTGAGGATATAGATTCTGTCTTATTCATGTCTGCATTCCTAGTAAATAACACATGTAGTGTGGACACTCTAAGTGTTTGTTCACTAACTGAACTGAGAAGTGAATGAATGAATAGGTGAGTGATGCCCGACAATCCAATACACTTAAAACATAGTCAACGTGTAAGTCTGTAAAACAGTAAACTATAAGGCTATTAGAACTCTAATGAAAATCAAGTGAGTTGGTGAGAAGAATGAACCTAGTCTCTGGATTAAAATGGTTGGTAGAGAATAAAGGTACAACTGCCTTTTATCAGGAACCAGGAGAACACTGAAAAGTTAAAAGCTGGCATAAAACTCAACATTCAAAAAAACAAAGATCGTGGCACCTGGTCTCATCACTTCATGGCAAATAGATGGGGAAACAATGGAAACACTGACAGACTTTATTTTCTGGGTCTCCAAAATCACTGCAGATGGTGATTGTAGCCATGAAATTAAAAGACGCTTGCTCCTTTAAGAAAAGCTATGACAAACCTAGACAGCATATTAAAAAGCAGAGACATTACTTTACTGATAAAGGTCCATATAGCCAAAGCTAAGGTTTTATGGCTTTTCCAGTAGTTGTGTATGGATGTGAGAATGGACCATAAAAATGGCTGAGCACTGAAGAACAGATGCTTTTGAACTGTGGTGTTGGAGAAGATGCTCGAGAGTCCCTTGAACTGCAAGGAGATCAAACCATTCAATCCTAAATTAAATTTGTCCTGAATGTTCATTGGAAGGACTGATGCTGAAGCTGAAACTCCAATACTTTGGCCACCTGATGTGAAGAACTGACTCATTAAAAAGACCCTGATACTGGGAAAGATTGAAGGCAGGAGGAGAAGGGAATGACAGAGGATGAGATGGTTGGATGGCATTACCGAATCCATGGACATGAATTTGAGCAAGCTCTGGGAGTTAGTGACTGACAAGGAAGCCTGGCGTGTTGCAGTCCATGGCGTTGCAAAGAGTTGGACATGACTAAGCAAATGAACTGAACTGGGGAACAGTAACAAAACGCAAGTGAGACAGGACAGAGAAAGGCAGATCAAGTGTCTTTAGAAATGTACAGAGAGAGACAGGCAGACAGAGACAAGAGAGAACTAGAGCACAAATGCAATTCCCCTCAAGGTGAAACATCTTTTCAACATTGTGAAGACCAACTGAGCATTCGTTTATGTTGAGACTTTATATATTTCACAGAAATGTAGTTACATCTTTGTTCAAGACTGAAAAGTTCCACTTAAAAGTTTAATCTATCTTAAAGTTTGCAAAGTTGAAGAGACTTTCATTACCAGTAATGCTGCTGCTAAGTCGCTTTAGTCATGTCCAACTCTGTGTGACCCCATAGACAGCAGCCCCACCAGGCTCCACCGTCCCTGGGATTCTCCAGGCAAGAGCACTGGAGTTGGTTGCCATTTCATTCTCCAATGCATGAGAGCAAAAAGTGAAAGTAAAGTCTCTCAGTCGTGTCCGACTCGCCGAGATCCCATGGACTGCAGCCCACCAGGCTCCCCCGTCCATGGGATTCTCCAGGCAAGAGTACTGGAGTGGGGTGCCATTGCCTTCTCCTAATACCAGCAATAGCATTTTCTAGATTCTGAGTAGGGATGTAAAGATGTTGTCCTATTTTGGTAAATACTATGCCTTCTTGCTATCACTGCAAATACTCTAATGCAACAACCTACAAACACTGAAGTCGGATAATTGGAGAAAAATGTTAAAGATGCATTAGAAGATTTTGATGAAGATAGCAAGAAGAAAGCAAAACTGTTTATTGTTAAACAAGTTTGAATGGCTGAAGACCTCAAGATAATTAGAGAAATTCAAGGAAAACTTGATGAATTTATTGAGGTTCTTCATCTAGAAAAATTAATTGTAATAAAATCTTACTCATGATATAATCAGCTCTGCATACATCCTATGGAGATGTCCTCACTTTTATTCTTCTGCTGTTCCACCTTTCTAAAAAAAAAAAAAGGTATAGAATAAAAATGTTTAAATACAAATTAAAAATAATTTTAAAAACATTCTTGAGACCAACAGAGCATTCATTCAAGTTGAAACTTTACAAATTGCATTCATCAACATTCAGAAAACTAAGATCATGGCATCTGGTCCCATCACTTCATGGCAAATAAATGGGGAAACAATGGAAATGGTGACAGGCTTGATATTGGGGGGCTTCAAAATCACTGCAGATGGTAACTGCAGCCATAAAAATAAGAGATGCTTACTTCTTGGAAGGAAAGTTGTGAGCAACCTAGACAGCACATTAAAAAGCAGAGACATTACTTTGCCAACAAAGGTATACCTAGTCAAAGCTATGGTTTTTCCAGTAGTCATGTATGGATGTGAGAGCTGGAATATAAAGAAAGCTGAGCACTGAAGAACTGATGCTTCTGAACTGTGATGTTGGGGAAGACTTTTGAGAGTCCCTTGGACCACAAGGAGATCCAACCAATCCATCCTAAAGGAAATCAGTCCTGAATATTCATTGGAAGGACTGATGCTGAAGCTGAAGCTCCAATACTTTGGCCACCTGATGCAAGGAACTGACTCATTGGAAAAGGCCCTCATGCTGGGAAAGATTGAAGGCTGGAGGAAAAGGGGATGACAGAGGATGAGATGGTTGGATGGCATCACTGACTCAATGGACATGAGTTTGAATAAACTCTGGGACTTGGTGATGAACAGGGAGGCCTGGCGTGCCACAGTCCATGGGGTCACAAAGAGTCAGACACGACTGAGTGACTGAACTGAACTGAAGTTCGATCTTTGTTCAAGACTGAAAAGTTTCCCTTAAAAATTGAATCTATCTTAAAATTTCACAAAGGTTACTTTTAGGTAATCACATCTCCTCAACCAAAAACCACATCTTTAAGTACAGACAATGATAAACTACATCTAAGTGAGGCATTAAAATGTAAGAGAAGAGTTTAGTAGAGAGTGATAAAGGTTAGATTTTTGGAAAGAATACTTAGGATCAGTGAGAAATGTAGAAAAATGGGTGAGATGTGAGAAGAAGATCCATTAAGTATACATCACTCATGATTTTGAAGAGCTAGAACCAACACCATATTGACTGTTAATGCAACAGCTCAGAGAAAGAATTTCATTTTGCTCCAAGTGAAAAATGGATGCTTCAAGTTGAGTTCCATTAAACAAAAATGGCAATGTAATAGGAAATGTGTTATAGATGCTGTCTCATTATAAAGGAGAAAAAAAAACTTTTTAAAAGCAATATCAAAACCAGAAATGAAGTGATGAGAAATGAAAGGAGTTTCACATGATCTATGATATGTTTTTATTTTAAAAAACTATATTTTTAAGATTTATATTAATCAATAATGGATTAATAATAGAGTCGGGTTTAAGGCAGTCAGTTCATCTTGAAAAAGGGAAAAAAAATTGTAGCCCAGGAAATGCCCCCATGCCAGTGTACAGACAAGAATGAATGAGGCTATTTTTCTTGGCATATCATGTCAAAAACAGTGTGGATAAATGTGGATGCAATTTTGAACTGTCTTATGCTCTCAGAATTTGGAAGCCTTTTAAGAGATCTGATTTATTTAACATGTCAAATCTAATGGCAAATGAGTTCAATTTCTCCAAAGAACAATTAGTCAACAGAATAAATTAACATGAAATATTGTCAAATGCAACATCATGCTCATTTCCAAAGATAAAACACTTTTACTGCTCTTGTTGAACTCGTTTTTTGTTCTGTGAAGGGTTTTTGTGACATAATTCCTTCACAAAGCCAAATGCTTAGAATAAGCTGCCATCCTTTTTCACATAAACCACTGCAAAGCCTCACAATTGCTCGCTATCTCTAGCCACACACACCCACCTTATGCTGCCTCTCCATACACTATCCACAAGATATTTCAAAACTCTTTGAAAACCTTTCAATATTGTGTAGTGTATCCATTGCACTTCTCACTGCCTCCTGGGCTCTGGCGCAACTCCTGTCCCAACCTCCACATCCTCATGATCATCATTCCAGCCCTTCCATTACTGCTTCCAAAGCCACCACTCTATAAGAATTCCTCTTTCCAACACCACTCCAATTCTCCTTCCAAATGCAATGACTTCTTCCCTCCCACTTGACATCTCGTCAGCATTTGACACAATCAAAAGCTTCCTTCTATAGAAAACTCTTATTCCTGCTGGTATTTTAAGGACAATCACCCAGGCTTCCTTCCACCACATTAACCACCAGCTTCCAGGAATTTTTGTCTTCCCTTCCTTAGCTAGATCTCTTAATTTTTGAGCCCATTTCACTAACAACTAATTCGCTATTTTTCTCTATCTTACTCCTCTCCCTATCTCATTCCTAACTATCCCACAATTTTAAATACCACCCACAGGTCAAAGGCACTCACATTTATGGATCTAGTTCCAGACATCTTCACTGAACTCTTTACTAATGTATTCAACTATCTACTTGACATCTTCTTTTGGAAATCAATAGTCATCTCAAGTTTACCTCAAGCAAAACAAAATTCTTGATAAGCACCCTTGTCGTGCACAATAGCATACACGAGCCCACTACATCTCAACAAGTGATTCTACCATCCATCCAGTTGCTCAAGTCAAAATCTAAGAATCATTTTTCTAATCAAAGTGTTGTTGATCGGCAATGTTATGTTAGTTTCAGGTATACAGCAAAGAGATTGTTTTATATATATGTATATATGGTTCAGTTCAGTTCAGTTCAGTCACTCAGTCGTGTCCGACTCTATGGTTCAGTTATATATGTGTGTGTGTGTGTGTGTGTGTGTACATATATACATACTTTTCAGATGTGTTTCCTTTATGTCATTACAAAATATTGAGTATAGCACCCTGTTCTATATAGTTGTTATCTATTTTATACATAGTAGTGTGTATCTCGGAGAAGGCAATGGCACCCCAATCCAGCACTCTTGCCTGGAAAATCCATGGACGGAGGAGCCTGGTAGGCTGCAGTCCATGGGGTTGCTAAGAGTTGGACACAACTGAGTGACTTCACTTTCACTTTTCTCTTTCATGCATTGGAGAAGGAAATGCTAACCCACTCCAGTATTCTTGCCTGGAGAATCCCAGGGATGGGGGAGCCTGGTGGGCTGCCGTCTATGGGGTCTCACAGAGTCAGACACAACCGAAGTGACTTAGCAGCTTAGCAGTGTCTATCTATTAATCCAAAATTCCTAATTTATCCCTTCCCCCACCTCTTCTCCCTTTGGTAACCAGAAGTTTGTTTTCTATGTCTGTGGTGCTATTTCTCTTTTGCATATAAGTTCATTTATATCCTTTTTTTCAAAATTCTACATGTAAATGTATCATATTTGTCTTTCTCTGCCTAGTTTACTTCACTTAGTATGATAATCTCTAGGACTTTCCATGTTGCTAAAAATGACAAAAATTTTCATTCTTTTTAATGGCTGAGTAATATTCCATTGTGTTTCTACACATGTGTATATATATACTAATGCATGCATATATATATATATATATAGATTCAACTTCTTTATTCGCTAATCTGTTGATGGACATTTAGGTTGCTTGCATGTCTCAGCTATTGCGCATAGTGTGGCTATGAACATTGTTGCACATGTATCTTTTTGAATTAGAGATTTTGTATTTTCTGGATATATGCCCAAGAGTGGAATTGTTGGAGCATATAGTAACTCTAATTTTAGTTTTTTAAGGAATCTCCATACTGTTCTCCATAGTGGCTGCACCAATTAACACTTCCACCAGTAGCGTAAGAAGGTTCTCTTTTCTCCACACCCTCTCCAGCATTTATATTATTTGTAGACTTTTAAATGATGGCCATTCTGACTGGTGTGAGATAGTATGTAATTTTAATTTTGATTTCCATTTTAGTAATAATTAGTGATGTGGAGCATATTTTCATGTGTCTCTTGGCCATCATTACATCTTCTTTGGAGAAAAAAAGTCTATTTTAGTATTCTGCCTATTTTTTAGTGAGTTGTTTGGGGTTTTTTGTTGTTGTTGCTCTTACTGAGTTGTATGATCTGTTTTTATATTTTGGAAATTAATCCCCTGTCAGTCATGTTGTTTGCAAATATTTGCTCCCATTCTATAGGTTGTCTTTTTGCTTTGTTTGTGGTTTCTTCTGCTGTGCAGAAGCTTTTAAGTTTAGTTAATTCCCATTTGTTTATTTTTGCTTTCATTTC
Organism: Capricornis sumatraensis; assembly: GCF_032405125.1. Classification (NCBI taxonomy): domain Eukaryota; kingdom Metazoa; phylum Chordata; class Mammalia; order Artiodactyla; family Bovidae; genus Capricornis; species Capricornis sumatraensis. The sequence goes on along the minus strand of NC_091071.1, from coordinate 118,468,629 downwards.
CAATATTGTAAGAAACAGATCCAAAAAACATTGCTGCAATTTTTATCAAAGATTTCTCTGCCTATGTTTTCTTCTAGTGTGATCTGATTCCTGATGACTCTCCAGTCTGGTTTCCTCCCCCTGAGCACTTACAGACCATACCATTGTTTTTCAAGCTGTAGGTAATGACCCACTAATGAAATGTCATCAGTTTAATAAGTCATGACCAGCATTTTTAATGGCAACCCCCTCCAGTACTCTTGCCTGTAAAGTCCCATGGACGGAGGAGACTGGTGGGCTGCAGTCCATGGGGTCGCGAAGAGTCGGGCATGACTGAGCGACTTCCCTTTCACTTTCACTTTCATGCATTGGAGAAGGAAATGGCAACCCACTCCAGTGTTCTTGCCTGGAGAATCCCAGGGACAGTGGAGCCTGGTGGGCTGTTGTCTATGTGGTCGCACAGAGTCAGACATGACTGAAGCGACTTAGCTGCAGCAGCAGCAGCAGCAGCATTTTTAAATGAAACAGAGCCACAGAGATGAGGAAAGAAAATATTAAAGCATATTGTATTTAGCAAGGATAAACATTATTTAAATTATCGTTAAATGCCTGGAGAATCCTCTGGACAGAGGAGCCTGGTGGGCTGCACAGAGGGTTGCACAGAGTTGGACACGACTGAAGTGACTTAGCATGCATGCATGCATTGGAGAGGGAAATGGCAACCCACTCCAGTATTCATGCCTGGAGAATCCCAGGGACAGAGGGGCCTGGTGGGCTGCCATCTATGGGGTCGCACAGAGTCGGACACGACTGAAGTGACTTAGCAGCAGCAGCAAATATTATTTATAATATTGATAATATACTATATTATTATTTATAATATTGATAATATACTATATCATCAAATAGTATTTGTGAAGTTTTTGTCTTTTGTTCCTGTTAAATTTGTGTGTACACGTGTTGGGTACTACATCACTACATAAAATATATTTTCCACTACTTGTCACAATGAAAAATGTTTGACGAATGGTAAGAGCCACTACTATAAACAGACTCAGATACTTTCAATTCTCCAAATATACAATACTGTTTCATATCTTCAGGCCTGAGTAGGTACATTTCCCCCCAGTGGAATGTCTTTTTGTCACCATGGTCCATATGGGGGTCTCTTCTTAATTACACATATCCAAAGTTATTTACCTGTTCTGGGACTTCAAGTCCTCACCTAAACATTCCCTTTGTTCTCTCTGGGACAAAAATTGTACTCTATACATATCTTTTTCTTATTTAATTTAGAGTCAAGCAATTACATCACATTTTATTTGCAATTAATCAAACACTGCTTGTCTGCCTACCAAATTCTTGACCTCTTGAAAGCAGAAACTCTGTACACTTCTCATGTCTTTTTACTCTAAGGACATATTCTGTGTAAATATGTTTAAAATGTTTGTTGAACCAATGCCTAAAAGAGAAGCTAGAAAATAGTAAAGTCATCTTTCCTCCTGAAAAACACTTCTTAAGGTGTCATCCAACACTCAGAAGTGAAATTTGTTTGGTTATCACACAAGATAGGACAAAAGGTATCCACTTAAATGGTCATGAAAACCTAAATCTACCTGTCACCGATGAAACTCTGGAATTGCTCATGAATGGTCATCTTCAGAGTATAGACATTTAATTGGTACAAAAACATCTGCAAGTTTCAAATAAATGTGTGGAGACTTAAAAGAAAGATAGTCAACCAAGCTAATACCCTTGAAATGAAATGTCAGTGAAGGTCATCCTTTCAGAGGGTAATAATATGTTTTCTATGAGACATGGAACACTTCAAACATATGTATATATAAGAAGGGCTGGGTTTTAATGGCTGTGATTGCCTGCATCTCCCAGTTGTATTTTATTTCATGTATTTATTTCATTGTATTTTATTTTATTTCATATATATATAATATTAAAGCCTTGCTTCTTTTAGAGGGTTTTTTTTTTTTTTTAATAAGACAACAAAGGATAAAAGAAAAGTTTTGTTTCAGTCTGCTGGGGAGGCACAAGACTACAGTCTGCTGACATGGCCACAGGGAATAATCATCAACAGATAAATGAAATCAAACCACCAGCCACTGTTTCCATGTCAGGATGGGCACACGAGTTGGTTCCTCTGGGGGAGGTAACTGTTACACAGGTTCCAGAGCTCCAGGCTGGCACACCCATGAAATAAAATACAGCTGGGAGATGCAGGCAATCACAGCCATTAAAACCCAGCCCGCCTTTCACCACAAAGAAGTTCTACCCAACTGGTCACTCTTACCTTAGAAATCCCCGTACCAATAGCACAAAAGCTAATATTAACTTCCCACTACTCCTCAAATCAGGGGTCAGCATCCACTCTGGTTCAGTTCTCCTCACAATTGAACAGACACTTGAATCTTCTAAGGCTCTTCCTGAAATGCACAGTCCTCACCACATACATTCTAGAATTCTGCATTTCACACCAGTTCCCAAGTGGCTCTGATGCTTCTGGTTCCAAGAGTCTGATGCCAAATTTTCATTTATATATTGTTTCCCACAAAGGAAATAGCAAATAAACAAGAAGAGGGGAATATCAATGATTTGTTCCTTTGTTTATGCAAGGGACAATCATCAATAGGCCTCCTTTAAAATGAAAATAATCTAAAAGCAACTCTTCTTTGAAAACAGAAAAGGAGAGTAGACCAAAAAATAAGTCCTGCTTTGTGACAGTCACTAGGTAGGTGTTATCTAACAGAACTCTTATGATTCTAATTTTATCAAACAACAATCTAAGACTCAGATATGAATTTTTCCAGCAGCATCTGAGCAACAAATGGTCAAAATAGCATTTGAACCCAGTTCTCTCTGATCCCAAAGCTTTTAAACATTTTTATCTCTTTTGTGGATATCAGTTAATGATATTTTAATTTCAATTCAGTTCAAGAGAAATAGCTAGACAGAAAGAATATACAAATATATTTTTGTTGTTCCATCACTAATTTGTGTCTGACTCTTTGCAATCCCAGGGACTGCAGTGCACCAGGGTTCCCTGCCCTTCACTATATTTCTGAGTTTGGTCAAACTCATGTCCATTGAGTCGATGATGCTATCCATCCTCCATTGCCCCTTTCTCCTCCTACCCTCAGTCTTTCCAGCATTAGAGATTTTTCCAGTGAGTCAGATCTTCACATCAGGTGGCCAAAGTATTGGAGCTTCAGCTTCAGCTTCAGCATCAGTCCTTCCTTTGAATACTCAACGGTTGATTTCCTTAAGATTGACTGGTTTGATCTCTTTGCAATCCAAGGGACTCTCAAGAGTCTTCTCTAGCACCACAATTCAAAAGCATCAAATTCTCAGCCTTTTTCACTCTCACATCTGTACACAGCTATAAGAAAAACCATAGCTTGAACTATATAGACCCTTGTTGGAAAGTCATGTCTTTGCTTTTTAATACACTGTCTAGGTTTGTTATAGCTTTTCTTCCAAGGAGCAGGCACCTTTTAATTTTGTGGCTGCAGTTACCATCTGCAGTGATTTTGGAGCCCAAGAAAATAAAATCTGTCATTGCTTTCACTTTGTCCCCACCTATTTGCCATGAAGTGATGGGACTGGATGTCTTGATTTTCGTTTTTTGAACGTTGAATTTCAAGCTAGCTATTTCACTCTCCTCTTTTACCCTCATCCAGACGCTCCTTAGTTCCTTTTAATCTTCTGCCTTTAGAGTGGTAACATCTCCATATCTGAGGTTATTGATATTTCTCCCAGAAATCTTGATTCCAGGTTGTGATTTATCCAGCCTGGCATTTCACATAATGTACTCTGCATAAAAGCTATATAAGCAGGGTGACAATATATAGCCTTGATGTACTCCTTTCCCAATTTGGAACCAGTCAGTTGTTCCATGTCCAGTTCTAATTGTTACTTCTTGATCTTCATACAAGTTTCTCAGGAGACAAGTAAGGTTGTCTGGGATTCCCACCTTTTTAAGAATTTTCCAGTTTGTTATGATCCACACAATCAAAAGCATTAATGTAGTCAATGAAGGTAAATATATAAATTTATATGTATAACTGAATCATTTTGCTGTACACCTGAAACTAACACAACATTGTAAATCAAATACACTTCAATTTAAAAAATAAATGATGAAAAGCTGACCTATACTACCCTAGGAAACCCTGGGCCCCCTTTCAAATAAATAAAATGTACTTGGATACCAAACATATCCAAGTACACACACTTGTGTGTGTGTGCATGTGTGTACAAAGAAGAGAAGACATACATATAAGGAGGACAAGTCCAAGTCCTCCTAGAGCTCATGGTGGACCAGAAGGAGCTGGGCACCATGGTGGAGACACTGGCCAAGAAGCACTCTTAGCTCAGTTGGTCGAAGAGGAGTTTATTTGCTAAGTGAAAGTCATTTAGTTGTGTCTGACTCTTTGGGACCCCATGGACTGTAGCCCACCAGACTCCTCAGTCCATGGAATTCTCCAGGCAAGAATACTGCAGTGGGTTGCTGTTCCCTTCTCAGGGAGATCTTCCTGACCCAGGGATGGAACCTGAGTCTCCTGCACTGCAGGCAGATTCTGTACCATCTGAGCCACCAGGGGAGCCCCTTAGTTGCTAAAAGAAGATGGATATGTTGCCAGGTAGAGAAGACAGCTGGAGAAAATTCACACAACTATGATATAGATATTGTGTCATTTAAGGAGAATTTTTGATGAATAATCAGGGAAGATTCTTCTCTTACCAGGTCCAAAGAGAATGAATAAATTATTTTTTAAAAGGTTCTGAACTTCAAAAGCTAGGCCCAACAGGTAAAGATAGGTTTATTGACAAAATCCCTTCATTTCTCTATCTGGGGTGTATCATAAGATAAACATCTTGCTTTACCCATAATAATTTTTCAGGCTCCAGATGACAAATCAGACAAAAAGAAATTAATCCACACAGCACCACAGGGTCAATGTAAGCACTGCCTCACCTTCTCTGCTTGAGGTGATTGACAGTGATGACTGTCAATTAAACCCTTACTTTTACTATTTCAGGCTTTGAGAGGTGGGCTTCCTCTACTTTCTATCAGAGAGCTGTTACAAAGCAGTGGCACAGAACATTCTAATGACACCCTGCATAATAAAAAGCCTACAGAATATAAAGCTTGTGACTTTAACAACTTAAATAATGTAATATATAAGCTGCTCCCAGGCACAGGTTACTAAGACATATGATGAAAGTTTATCAAACTACAAATGGTCAAGAAGATTCACTGCCCACTGTCTTCCAGGACATTTGATTGAAGGACTAATTACCTGTGTTTCTGTCCAACAGTGAGGCCCTGAGTCTTCTAGTCATTGTGTTCTGGGTCAAGACTATAGGAGCATCTCACAAGCTCACATTATCCCTCTATGACAAATTAAATTCTAAAAGGTCAAGATTTTCCAAAGTCTGGAATATTCCCATCAAGTTTAAATTACTCACGGTCATAATGAGTAACTAGCTATTAGCTATTTTTCATCCTGTCTTGCTCTTACTTACATAATTATTCAAATATTTTGGAATATTTGAGTATCCTTAAGGCAATGCCAAAGAATGCTCAGACTACTGCACAACTGCATTCATCTCATATGCTAGTAAAGTAATGCTCAAAATTCTCCAAGCCCGGCTTCAGCAATACATGAACTGTGAACTTCCACATGTTCAAGCTGGTTTTAGAAAAGGCAGAGGAACCAGAGATCAAGTTGCCAACATCCGCTGGATCATGGAAAAAGCAAGAGAGTTCCAGAAAAACATCTATTTCTGCTTTATTGACTCTGCCAAAGCCTCTGACTGTGTGGATCACAATAAACTGTGGAAAATTCTTCAAGAGATGGGAATACTAGACCACCCGACCTGCCTCTTGAGAAACCTATATGCAGCTCAGGAAGCAACAGTTAGAACTGGACATGGAACAAGAGACTGGTTCCAAATAGGAAAAGGAGTACGTCAAGGTTGTATATTGTCACCCTGCTTATTTAACTTATATGCAGAGTACATCATGAGAAACGCTGGGCTGGAGGAAGCACAAGCTGGAATCAAGATGGCTGGGAGAAATATCAATAACTTCAGATATGCAGATGACACCACCCTTATGGCAGAAAGTGAAGAGGAGCTAAAATCCTCTTGATGAAAGTGAGAGAGGAGAGTGAAAAAGCTGGCTTAAAGCTCAACATTCAGAAAACGAAGATCATGGCATCTGGTCCCATGACTTCATAGGAAATAGATGGGGAAACAGTGGAAACAGTGTCAGACTTTATTTTGGGGGGCTCCAAAATCACTGCAAATGGTGATTGCAGTCATGAAATTAAAAGACACTTACTCCTTGGAAGGAAAGTTATGACCAACCGAGATAGCATATTCAAAAGCAGAGACATTACTTTGCCAACAAAGGTCCGTCTAGTCAAGGCTATGGTTTTCACAGTGGTCATGTATGGATGTGAGAGTTGGACTGTGAAGAAAGCTGAGCACCAAAGAATTGATGCTTTTGAACTGTGGTACTGGAGAAGACTCTTGAGAGTCCCTTGGACTGCAAGGAGATCCAACCAGTCCACCCTAAAGGAGATCAGTCCTGGGTGTTCATTGGGGACTGATGCTGAAGCTGAAATCCAATATTTTGGCCACCTGATGTGAAGAGTGTACTCTTTGGAAAAGACCCTGATGCTGGAAGGGATTGAAGGCAGGAGGAGAAGGGGATGGCAGAGGATGAGATAGCTGGATGGCATCACTGACTCAATGGACATGAGTTTGGGTGAATTCCAGGAGTTGCTGATGGACAGGGAGGCCTGGCGTGCTGCAATTCATGGGGTCCCAAAGAGTCAGACACAACTGAGCGACTGAACTGAACTGAACTGAACTGATGTAAATTAAAATAAAATTGGATCTCCCAAATTACTTATAACTATAATTACATAGTCTAAAAGTAATAATGAATTGTAGGCAGAGGAAAGACTTAAATGTGAAAAAATAAAAACTTGAAATCAGAGTAAATTAGTAAAGAATATTTCATGACTTCACATAGGGAATTTCTTTATCTGAAGAAATGCATAGATTTCTTCTCTATGTGAAGAAACCATTTGAGGAGTACAATATCAATCTATTAGGAAATGAGATGATGATGTTTGGACCCTCAAAATATTACTCTCTGAGATAAGTAAGGTAATCTACAGTTCAGTAAGAAAAAGACATGGACAAAGATGTTCACAGTAAGGCTACTTTTCATTACAAGTGTCTATTTGAAGAAAACTTCAATGCACACCAAGAGGAAAATGGGTTAATAAACTGAGGTCTGTTCAGATATTTTAAACAATAATTTGAAGGAACAAACTAGAACTATATGTGTTAACATGAGTAAGTATAAACATAACTGAGTGGTTTTTGAAAAGCAAGGCTACAGAAGATGTACACAGTATAGTATTGTTTGTACAATATTTAGAAAGTGAAGCAATGCCATACCTGTCGTAAATATAGAGACATGATTGGAAATGATAAAATACCAAATTCAAAATTATGATTCCCTTTAGTTAGAGAGAAAGGTTCTGATAGGGAGGTGAACACAAGGGACTTCAAATATTTTGATGTTATTTTATTCCTTAAGCAAGATTCTATGGACAAAATTACTTATTATTTTGTGTATACCTTTTATATGTTGAAATTTTTCACAATAAATATAATTTTTTTAAAGGGAGAAAAGTGAGCTGGAAGGTTGAACTGACAATTCAAGAGAATACCGCAAAAAGACAATAAAGTAGTAAGCTAAAAGAGAGGGAGGTAAGATACATATATTCTTTTTTTAAGTGTAATTGACTTACAACAATATGTTAGTTCCTGTTACACAGCATAGTGATTTTATATTTCTATACATTTCAAAATGATAAATAAGTCTAGTAACCATCCGTCACCATACAATGATAGTACATGATTATTGACTATATTCCCCACATTGTACATTACATACCTATAACTCATTTATTTGCAGCTGCAAAGTTGTAGATCTTAATCTCCCTCACCTACACAAGTTCAAATAACTGTCTAATAGTAATTCCCAGAGTAGAAAACTTTGAGGAGAAATACACACAAGTCAATAAAAGGAGAAACTTCTTTGAATTTTAAAAAGACATGAAACCTCAGATAGGGCCCAAATGATGCAGAATGAAGGCCCATACATACATATCAGATCAGTGGCAGCATAATAAATGTAATGTGCCTGAATCATCCAGAAACCATCTCCTTCACTCCGTCCATGGAAAAATAATCTTCCATGAAACTGTCCCTGGCGCCAAAAAGGTTGGGGATCACTGGAGTAAGAGATAAAAATTATGCCAATAAATTCTGATAAAAATATTTGATAAAGTTCAACCTTCATTCCAGTGTCTTTTCTTACAAAGACAGCTATCCAGGTTTAAAAGAAAACTTTCTTAACTTGAAATGTTTATCTCTCAAAACCCAGCAGTCAACTTTTTATTTCTTGTGAAAATGAAATCAACCACTATCAATCATATGATTCTCACTGAACCTTGGTTCTAGCCAATGCTATAGGAAAGGAAATCACATTTTTGTCATTCTTTTACAACGTGATCATCTAGTTAGGGAATATACCAGAATCAATAGATCTATTATTTTTTTTTTAGATCTATTATTAAAGTTAATTGAATTCAACACAGAGTTGATATTACCTTATAAAAACCAACAGACTTCCATATGCACCCTAACTTCTAGTTTTAGGTGAAAGTAAATATGAAAAAACACAAAGTTATTTGAAATACACAACTGTTCTATCCCATTATCAAATTGCTATTGATTTTCCCAAGTGATCATTTATGTGAATATCTTATTTCTTTTGTCCAGTATATATCTGCTTCTAAATGATAGAGTGACACTTGTTTTGATTTCTTTAAATAAGAAAGAAGAAACCCAAGGAGTTCCAAAGTATGTCAGACAATCTCAGAAGCAGAGAAGGAAAGACCAGTCAGATGGGTCTTTCTCACAAAATAAGGCAGAATGCAGTTGAAATAGTTCATCAGTACACTGGTCTCAGACAACAAGCAAATGGAGAAATGATTCAATAGCGGTTTTTGAAACGTTAAATTAGTCCATTTTCCTAATGAGAAGATGAACCGGGCAAACCAATCCCCCTTCAGCTGGGAGCTGAGAATTCTAGTCAACTCTACCAATTATAACAAAAGAATAGCAGGGAACATGCACGTTTTAATAATGTGAATAAATCAGGTTAATCCATCAACTCACTCCACTGACAGGTTATATAGCAATGACCTAGTGAGATTTAACAGTAGATAATGACGGAGAAAAACATGTTGCAGGAAAGAAAGGACAGGAAAGGGAAGAGTAAAAATCCATGTGTAAAGATTACACTAAAAATATCTTTTTTGGTGCAAGAAGAAATGTTTATCTTTAAAAAGTAAGCTGTGATGCCTATGACTGATTCATGTTGAGGTAAGGCAGAAACCAACACAATATTGTAAACCAATTATCCTTCAATTAAAAATAAATTAATTCTTTAAAAAGGGAAGCTGTGGCAGTTAATGAGCGACTCAGGTTAGATTCTTGTTCTGAGAAACACCAAAAGTTGATGCTCTAGTGAAAATCAGCTTGTTGATAACTCAGATCCTTCAGCTACTTGGAAGTTACTCTTTTGCTTTTAGACCTGGAAAGAGCACTGTAATTGGATAGAGGAGAGATTTTGTCCCAAAAGTTATTAGGAACAACAACATAAAATGAACATAATTGAGTAGTATATTAATAGCTCTTGGTCAGGCCAACCAATCACTTGTAAAATGCGTTATTGGTGGTTTTCTGAGGTGCATTATTTTGTCAGCACATCCATCACTCTGATATTTCTGGAACAAGGGCAAGTTTTATTGTGCCCCACTGTAGAAGATGTCACACACTTATTGCAGTGGAGAACTCATGCTTGGTTTGATCCTCTAGTCAGGTAGACCATGAACACAACCAATCCAACTGAGCTTCAACTCAGGCAAACACTCACCCTGGACCTCTGGCCAAAGATGACGCAGCCACTGAATTTTCCCAGTTGACGATTTCTAGGTCTCATTTGCCCAATAACCTCCCAAATAAAGGATGATTTACTATTATTAGTATTATTATTACTACTATTACTATTCCTGATTCTGAACAGCTAGAAAGGGTATGCAGGCAGTCGCGGTGGTTTAGTTGCTAAGTAACATCTGATTCCTGCGATCCCACGGACTGTAGCCTTCTAGGGTCCTCTGTCCATGGGATTTTCCAAGCAAGAATACTGGAGTGGTTTGCCATTTCCTTCTCCGGGGGATCTTCCCAACGCAGGGATCAAATCCATGTCTCCTGCACTCCAAGCAGATTCTTTACTGACTGAGGTACCAGAGTTAAGGACAAAAAGAACTGTGCATACCTCCCCGGTCCACATGAGGTGATAAGGGACCCCCAGTGCAGCCCATCACTCCATGCCCTCCTCCCCCATTCAGTATCTAGTGCCCACAGTTTCACCCACTCATGGCCTGTTGTTTCATTCTTCTGGACCATGGCTGCAGACTTGAAGGTTTTCTCTCTGCCTGAAACCCCACTGCTCTTCTTCTGGTTGCCGCATACTTTTTCACCCACATACTTTTGACCTAGGCAGGCACCCTCCCTTCCACCTCTGGAAATCTCTGAGGGCTCCTCAGGGCTCCCAGGATACCCACCATTACTCTAGTCTCACCTTGCCCAAATTGGACTGGCACTGCCTGTGTCTGAATAGTCTCACCCACTTTAGAATGTGGTGGCCAAGAAACCCTTGAAGGCAGAGGCTGGGTAGAAACTGTCTTTAATCTACATCACTCCTAATTTACCAGAATCACTCAGTGGTTATTGATTGAGCTGAATGAAGCTGAAAAAAAAATGAATAGATATCTAAAATGAAAACATTCTAAGTTCACTGCTGAAGGCATCTTCCATCTCAAACATGGATGAACTAAAATGGCAACAGATTTGAAACACTGACCACAATACCAGACACATACTAAATGCTTGATAATCTTGGTTACTAGCTTGTCCTCCTGCTCCTATGAAATGAACAGTTGTCCCATGCATCACATTGCATTTCAGATGATTATCAAGCTCACGCCTCACTTCTCCTGACCCGATCTTCCTTGCCACCTGAATTATCTGGCTTGAGTGATCCCAGATTTTGTTGTTGTTCAGCTGTTGATTCGTGACTGACTCTTTGAGACCTCATAGACTGCAACAAACCAGGCTTCCCTGTCCCTCACCAACTTCTGGAGTTTGCCCAAGTTGATATCCATTGAATTGGCGATGCCATCCCACTGTCTCATCCTCTGAGAATTGACTTCCTACTTTGGTATTCCAATCCCCTATGATGAATAGGACACCTTTTCTTGGCATTAATTCTAGGAGATCTTCTAGGTCTTCACAGAACTGATCAACTTCAGCTTCTTTGGCATCAGAGGTTGTGGCAAAGACTTAGATGATTCTGATGTTGAATGGTTTGCCTTGAAAGTGAACAAAGATCATTCTGTCATTTTTGAGGTTGCACCCAAGTACTGTATTTCAGACTCTTTGATTTATTATGAGGGCTATTCCATTTCTTCTATGGGGTTCTTGGGCACAACAGTTGATATAATGGTCATCTGAATAAAATTCACCCATTCCTATCTGTTTTAGTTCACTGATTCCTATTATGTCGATGTTATTCTTGCCATCTCCTGCTTGACCACATCCAATTTACCTTCATTCATGGACCTAACACTCCAGGTTCCTATGCAATACTATTGCATCGGCTTTTACTTCCATCACCTGACATATCCACAACAGAGTGTCCTTTCTGCTTTGGCCCAGCCACTTCATTCTTTCTGGAGCTATTTGTAGTTGTACTCCACTCTTCCCCAGTAGCCCACTGGACACCTTCCAACCTGGGGGCACTCATCTTTGGGTATCATATCTGTTTGCCTTTTTATGAAGTCCATGGATTTCTCACAGCAATTATACTGGAGTGGTTTGCCATTCCCTCCTCCAGTGGATCATGTTTTGTCAGAACTCTCCATAGCTGCTTCCAAATCCTTGTTTCTGACCATGCAGTCTATGTTTCCTCTCTGACAATTTTTCCCTCCAAGCTCAGTTCTTGCTGCTCTGTTCCATTGTCTGATTTCAGCATGTGGTCCCAGTCATAAGGTGGGGTAGCATGGTGGTTCTCAGTAGATCAAACCCCTACTTACTCAAAAGACAGAAATTCTACCATGCAATCAGAAGCAAAACTGGTGATAAACATTCTCGATGCAGCCAGTACTGCTTTTCCTCAAATTAAGAGGTGAAAAGTGGTGATGTTTGATTATCGATAAGATGTGGATCACAATACACTGTGGAAAATTCTGAGAGAGATGGGAATACCAGACCACCTAACCTGCCTCTTGAGAAATCTGTATGCAGGTCAGGAAGCAACAGTTAGAACTGGACATGGAACAACAGACTGGTTCCAAATAGGAAAAGGAGTACATCAAGGCTGTATATTGTCACACTGCTTATTTAACTTATATGCAGAGTACATCATGAGAAATGCTGGACTGGAAGAAACACAAGCTGGAATCAAGACTGCTGGGAGAAATATCAATAACCGCAGATATGCAGATGATACCACCCTTATGGCAGAAAGTGAAGAGGAGCTAAACAGCCTCTTGATGAAAGTAAAAGAGGAGAGTGAAAGTGTTGGCTTAGAGCTCAACATTCAGAAAACGAAGATCATGGCAACCAGTCCCATCACTTCATGGGAAATAGATGGAGAAACAGTGGAAACAGTCTCAGACTTTATTTTGGGGGGCTCCAAAATCACTGCAGATGGTGACTGCAGCCATGAAATTAAAAGACGCTTACTCCTTGGAAGAAAAGTTATGACCAACCTAGATAGCATATTTGAAAGCAGAGACATTACTTTGCTGACTAAGGTCCGTCTAGTCAAGGCTATGGTTTTTCCAGTAGTCATGTATGGATGTGAGAGTTGGACTGTGAAGAAGGCTGAGTGCCGAAGAATTGATGCTTTTGAAGTGTGGTGTTGGAGAAGACTCTTGAGAGTCCCTTGGACTGCAAGGAGGTCCAACCAGTCCATTCTGAAGGAGATCAACCCTGGGATTTCTTTGGAAGGAATGATGCTAAAGCTGAAGCTCCAGGACTCTGGCCACCTCATGCGAAGAGTTGACTAATTGGAAAAGACTTTGATGCTGGGAGGGATTGGGGGCAGGAGAAGAAGGGGACGACCGAGGATGAGATGGCTGACTCGATGGACGTGAGTCTGAGTGAACTCCAGGAGTTGGTGATGGACAGAGAGGCCTGGCGTGCTGCAATTCACAGGGTGGCAAAGAGTCAGACACGACTGAGAGACTGAACTGAACTGAACTGAACTGTGGGGCTACATTGGAGACAGAGAGACCAGTAAACACTCCATGCTGCTGCTACTGCTAAGTCACTTCAGTCGTGTCTGACTCTGTGTGACCCCATAGACGGCAGCCCACCAGGCTCCTCTGTCCCTGGGATTCTCTAGGCAAGAACATTGGAAGGGGTTGCCATTTAATACACACCAAACTTAGAGGCACCCACAGATGCTGCACATTACTATAGACGCTATAGTCCTTCCAGCTCAAGAATGGCAAATTGCACAACCCATACAGAATTTGGCAATACCGAACAAATAATATATACATGGCTTCACTCTGAACTTCAACATTGTGCTTATCCTGAATATATATTTCAAACAACATGTTGTTTGCTGCAGTGTTCTTTGAGCTTTCAAAACATCAATTTGGAAACTACCCAAAAGTACAAGTATAAGCAGACTAGTAGAATAATCAACGCTACCTACCTATGTTGGAATACTATGCAACTCTGAAAAAGAATGATGGAGATTTATATGAACCAAATGGAATGATTTCCAGAAGATATTATAACTTTTTTTCCTAAAAAGCAAAATGAAAAGGATAATATGTATACGCTACTTCTTTGTTAAAAAAAAAAATAAAGAGAAATAAGAAAGCATGCATACATCTCCTTGTGAATACAGAAAGGATAAATCATAAAACAGTAATATCGGCTACCTACACGGAGTTGGTAGTGGTGCGGTATCAGTAGTATGGGAGTGATTTTCTCTGTGTACACCTTCTTATGTCATTTTTAGGAGCTTTTTGGAGCTTTTTAATGGTCTGCATTTACAAAGTATTAAATCAGTAAGGATGCTATTTGTTGTTGTTGCTGCTGCTTAGTCACCAAGTCTCATTGGACTCTTTGTGACCCTGTGGACTGCAGCATGCCAGGCTCTGATGTCCTTCGCTAACTCCCAGGGTTTTCTCAAATTCATGTACATTGAGTTGGTGATGCTAACTGATCATCTCATCCTCTTCCTCCCCCTTCTCTTCCTGCCCTCAGTCTTTCCCAGCATCAGGATCTTTTACAGTGAGTTGGCTCTTCCTATCAGGTAGCCAAAACATTGGTGCTTCAGCTTCAGCAACCATCCTTCCAATGAATATTCAGGGTTGTCTTCCTTTAGAATTGATTGGTTTGATCTACTTGCAGTCCAAGGGTCTCTCAAGAGTCTTCTCCAGCACCACAATTCAAAAGCATCAGTTCTTTGGTGTTTAGCCTTCTTTATGATCCAACTCTCACATCCATACATGATTACTGGGAAAACCACAGCTTTGACTATGCAAACCTTTGTTGGCGAAGTGATGTCTCTGCTTTTTAATATGCTGTCTAGGTTTATCATAGTTTTTCTTCCAAGGTGTAAGTGTCTTTTAATTTCATGGCTTCAGTCACTGTCACAGTGTTTGGGGAGCCCAAGAAAATAAAATCTCTCACTGGTTCCACTCTTTCCCCTTCTATTTGCCATGAAATGATAGGACCAGATGACATGATCTTAGCTTATTGACTGTTGAGTTTTAAGCCAGCTTTTTCACGCTTCTCTTTCACTTTCATCAGAGGGCTCTTAGCTTTTTGCCATAAGGGTGGTGCCATCTGCATATCCGAGGTTGTTGATATTTCTCCTGGCAATCTTGATTCCAACTTGTGATTCATCCAGCTTGACATTTCACATGATGTACTCTGCATATAAGTTAAACAAGCAGGGTTACAATATACAGCCCTGTCATTCTTCTTTCCTAATTTTGAACCAGTCCTTTGTTCTATGTTCAGTTCTAACTGTTGCTCTTGACCTGCATACAGATATCTCAGGAGACAGATAAGGTGGCCTAGTATTCCCATCTATTTAAGAAATTTCCATAATTAGCTATGATCCACGTAGTCAAAGGCTTTTGTGTAGTCAGTGAAGCAGAGTAGATGTCATGAGGAAATCTAAAACTAAACAAAAGGAACTCTGTTTTATGTATTTAAAATGAAAACCATTAGAGGTAACACATTAAAGAGGAAAACAAGAAAGAGAACGTAACGAAATAACTTACGAACATGACGTTTGATAAACCCTCAGTCTTAGATGAGATGGAATGGGAGAATTGCAAGCAAATCTGAAATTCTTTTTCAGTTGATCTGTTTCTTGTAAAGTATGGGCAAAGCATTTCTGAAATAATTTTAGATGTCATATAGAATTGAACAAATTACAAAATATGTTGAAATTATTAGGGAAAAAGGACATGTAAATATGAAACGGTTGGGGGGAGTAAGAAAGAACCTTTGGGGACAGTTTGAATTTAGAGATTTTGGTATAAATTCATAATTTCTAGAATAAATATGCATATATATGTGTGTACATGTGTGTGCATGCATGTATATGTAGATATGCATGCAAATATGAATGTTTCTGTATTTTGGCATGTACATGAGGTATGTGGATATCTATCCATGAACACCTAGATTTGCCTTCTGAAAGCAAAAATCACCCAATAGTGATGAATACTACTAGGTCTCCATGTCTTGGTCTTGATTCTAGTGATCTCCAAGGAAACACATGCAAATCCAAGAGGAGGAACATCTTACTTAAGGAAAGGAGGGAGCTATGTTCTTTAGAAATGTCCATGTTTTAAATGACAAAGAAAGGCTGGGAATGTCCCAGATATGATGACCAAATGTAATACATGATCCTGTCTCAGTCCTGTTACTCACAGGTGGAAAAGGCCGTAAAAACATTGGGTCAACAGACAAAATTGAGATATGGAGAGTAGATGAGATAAAAGCATGCACTAATGTTAAATTTGCTAAAATTGACAACTGCAAAGCAGTTTATGTTTGACAATGTGTTTATGTATGAAAATATTCATATTCTTATGAAATACTTGAGTGTTTCGGGTTTAAGGATCATAATATATGCAACTTACTCTCTATTGATACAGGGAGAAAGATACATGGGTGGGGGGAGCAAACAGAAAGAGCATGTACAAACAGTGGTAGATGAACTGGGTAAGAGGTATATGCACATTCCTAGCACTATTCTTATTCTTGTTACTTTTCTGGTTTGAAATTATAAGTTACAAGAAAAACAAAGAAAGGAATCCATGGAGTGTTATTTTTGTTTTTTGTTTTGGTCAAAGACCCTTTTTTCTAACAAATTCTCTAGGAATTATAATAGCTGCCACTTGCTGTGCTACTATGTTACTTGTTGGGTACTAGGGAAGTACTAGGGGCCTCCCTAGTGGCTCAGGCAATAAAGAATGCCCGTAATGCAGGAAACCCAGATACAGTCCGTGGGTGGGGTAGATCCCCTGGAGAAGGAAATAGCAACCCACTGCAGTATTCTCAACTAGAAAATACCATAGACGGAGAAGCCTGGCAGGCTACAGATATGGGATTACAAGAGTTGGACACAATTTAGGGACTAAACCACCACTTAGCAACTAAACCATACATGTGCCCTGAACCAGAAATTTTAGACCTGTTTTCTTTCATATTCACAGCAACTGTGTAATGCAGGCTCTTGTTTTCTGCACTAGATTTCTTTTATTACTTGCATATGATCTTTCAACATTTAGAACAACTATGGCTATTTGCAACATCACATTAAAAACTTGATTCTCATCACAGATACATAGATGTGCCCCCAACCTATTTTAAAAAAGAGAAGTATTATCTCTTTTGGCTAAGATCAAGTGGAAAGAAAGAGAAGTATTGAAACCCATTAGCTGATCATCAATAATAAAACCCAATAGATAAGAGAAAAGTGAGGCTATCAGTTTCCCTCACGCTGTCCTCAACATCTAAGTCTATATCAAGTCTAGGTTTTTTTTATCTTTCATTTAAAGCATAAACATTAAAAACTGAGAGATAACAATTTTTTTATACACGGCTTTCTCTCTAATCTCTGGAAAGTTATTAGAAACTGTAACAGTAGTACCTTGCATTCAATCATTCTATTACACACAAAAAAATATTTCCTTTCAAAAATCAGAAGTTGCACTCTACCTCTTTCTAAAAAATTGTAAATAAGGCTGGTCACTTAGAAAGCTCAGCTTGAAAAGCACATGGATAAATGTGCTGTCAAGAAAAAAAAAGAGAGAGATGGATTTATAAAAAATCAACCATACTGTGTAGAACAGGACTGCAACTTAATACAAATCTTTAAAAACCTCTAAGACAGACCATTTTGTACTTCTGTAGTTATCTTTTGGCCAGGCTGTATGTGTTATCAGTTTAAAAAGAGAAGAATTTACTTAGCTCTATGGAATACTTTCTTGTTTTAAGAGATTAAGTCAATTTCTTATACTCTAAAATCACTTTTAAATAACTGATTCTGTAATTCATTATTTATGTAGCTGATAACATAATTCATTATTTGACCACATAATTATCACTTGGTCAGTGATAACCAAATGAAATCTCTGGCTTCAAAGGCATTTAATTATATTAGCAATAAGGATAATGAGTTTAATTCTGTGACCTCATGGGACAGAAAACTTCAGATAAAATACACTGTGAAATAGTAAACATTAGCATTCTGTCTCCCGTGAGCTTTGTAGCCATCTTCTTATATGAGAATAAGAGAAATCAGAGAATTTAGAACTGGGAGAAAACAAAAATATCACCCCACTTTACTTTACAGATGAGGGAACTGAGGTCCAGAGAGAGACAAGGATGTCCTAAGTACCTCAAGAGGCAGTGACAGAGTTCACTCTTTGTGAAGATTGTAATTGACCATTGGTCTTATACCAAGCGTTATGATGCTCCATAGAGAACAGTTACACTAGCTGTTAACATGTAAAATCTTCAGAAGTTATATTTTCCTTTACTAAATTATTTTTTGTTCTAGTATGTTCTATACTTTTTTAAAATGCTAACGCAGATCCACTACTTAAATTTAAATGAACCAGTGCTTTGTAACCCGCAGTTTGTTCTAAACCAGTGGCAAGAGCCAGCTCAGGTCTTACTTCCTCCAGGGGGATTTTCCTTTGTTTGTAGAATGGATGTTCTCTACTTGTAACCAGGTGAGGACTTAGGGTTCACCTGCTCTGCAAAGCCCTCCCGCAATTCCTCTGAGAAGTTAATTCTATTTTCTCTCAATAGCGATTGGCACCTGCATGTTACACTATGATTCTTGCAGCACTGTGTTGTTTGACCAAACTTCTTAATTTTTACATAGAGAATACAGGTGGTATCTCATATTCCCCTCCACCATCTGAAAACATAAGATATACTCCTCCAAATTCTCCCTGACTCAATACAGCATGCTACTGAAGGGTAATGTCATGAAGGGTAATCAACCTTGTGCCCAGTGGAAGCCACGTCAAAGCCCATGGTGCAATGTTGTTCTTGTTCAGTAGCTAAGTTGTGTCTGACTCTTTGTGACCCCATGGACTGCAGATCACCAGGTTTCCCTGTCCTTCACTGTCTCCTGGACTTTCCTCAAATTCATGTCCATTGAGTCAGTGATGCCCTCCAACCGTCTCATCCTCTGTCACCCACTTCTCCTGCCGTGAATCTTTCCCAGCATCAGGGTCTTTTCCAAAGAGTTGGCTCTTCACATCAGGTGGCCAAAGTATTGGAGTTTCAGCTTTAGCATCAGTCCATCTATTAAATATTCAGGGTTGATTTCCTTTAGGATTGACTGGTTTGATCTACTTGCAGTCCAAGGGACTTTCAAGAGTCTTCTCCAACACTGCAATTTGAAAGCATTAGTTCTTCAGCCTTCAGCCTTCTTCATGTTCCAACTCTCACATCAGTACAAGACTACTGGAAAAACCATAACTTTGACTATATGCAACTTTGTCAGCAAAATGATGTCTCTACTTTTTAATATGCTGTCTACGATTCTCACAGCTTTCCTTCCAAGGAGCAAGTGTCTTTTGATTTCATGGCTGCAGTCACCATCCATGAAGATTTTGGAGCTCAGGAAAGTAAAATCTGTCACTACTTCCACTCTTTCCTCTTCTATTTGCCATGAAGTGATGTGACTTGATGTCATAATCTTAGGATTGTGAATGTTGAGTTTTCACTCTCCTCTTTCACTTTCATCAAGAGGCTCTTTAATTCAGTCACAACCAAGTGTCTATTACTTACCCCCTCAAAGCTTGACATATCTTATAAACTAACCCGAACTCCCTTCTTTCCTCCATCCTCCAAACCCAAGCACAGAAGATGAGTTCCAGAGGGCAAAGTCTTCTCCACTTTCATTCTATCTCTAAATAGTCCTTCTGTCTTCTAATTGGAAACTGTCTCTCCCTGATGATCCTGTTTCCTCTGTAATTCTTTTAAGCTGCAGCTTTCTTTCACATTCATGGGATGGATGCCTTCTCATCCTTCATAGTTGTGTCCACACCATGTTCTTTCCATCTCTGTAAGACTCTCTAAAGCACTTTCTGTCAGACTAGAAGCTACTACCCTTCTTTCTTTTGCAGTAGAACCAAAAATGAAACAATGTACTGGTTTAAAATTGGAAAAGGAGTATGTCAAGGCTGTATATTGTCTCCCTGCTTATTTAACTTATATGTAGAGTACATCATGAGAAACACTGGGCTGGAAGAAGCACAAGCTGCTGGGAGAAATATCAATACCCTCAGATATGCAGATGACACCACCCTTATGGCAGAAAGTGAAGAGGAACTAAAAAGCCTCTTGATGAAAGTAAAAGAGGAGAGTGAAAAAGTTGGCTTAAAGCTCAACATTCAGAAAACGAAGATCATGGCATCTGATCCCATCACTTCATGGCAGATAGATGGGGAAACAGTGGAAAGAGTGGCAGACTTGAATTTTGGGGACTTCAAAATCACTGCAGATGGTGATTGCAGCCATGAAATTAAAAGACGCTTACTCCTTGGAAGAAAAGTTATGACCAACCTAGATAGCATTTTGAAAAACAGAGATATTACTTTGCCAACAAAAGTCCGTCTAGTCAAGGCTATGGTTTTTCCAGTGGTCATGTATGGATGTGAGAGTTGGACTGTGAAGAAAGCTGAGTGCCAAAGAATTGATGCTTTTGAACTGTGGTGTTGGAGAAGACTCTTGAGAGTCCCTTGGACTGCAAGGAGATCCCAACCAGTCCATTCTGAAGGAGATCAGCCCTGGGTATTCTTTGGAAGGAATGATGCTAAAGCTGAAACTCTAGTACTTTGGCCACCTCATGTGAAGAGTTGACTCATTGGAAAAGACTCTGATGCTGGGAGGGATTGGGGACAGGAGGAGAAGGGGACGACAGAGGATGAGATGGCTGGATGGCATCACTGACTCAATGGACATGAGTTTGAGTGAACTCCGGGAGTTGGTGATGGACAGGGAGGCCTGGCGTGCTGTGATTCATGGGGTCGCAAGAGTCAGACACAACTGAACGACTGAACTGAACTGAAACATTACCAATAATTGCACCCCATCCTATGTTTCTGTTTTAAGTATGTCACACCCTAACCACCACTCTCTAAATGCTTGTTCTCTCTCTCTAGTATCCCAGCTCCAACAATTCTTTAACCACTTCAAGACTTCCAGTCCATTCATTCTGCTCCTTTTCTTATGCCTTGACCATGTCAGTAATCAATTCCTTCATTGCCTGCCTGGGAGTCCATGCTCCCTACAAGCTGAGATTCTCAAGCACAGAAGCCATATCCTAGTTAACTTTGTGTCCCTGGCACCAACACTGTGCCTGGCATAAAATAGATGTTCAGAACATCTTTGTAAAATTAAAAAGACTGTTAAATTAACAAGACAGAATCCTGCTGAGCTGGCAGATAAAAATCTAATTTGTGCTTAATTTTGTTTACCACTGGACCCACATGCCAGTTAATCTCCTCCATCATTACACCTCTAATTCCTTCTTTACAGAGTTTTATTTCCCCAGTTTAATTCAATAAAGTCAGGATGGCAGAGAGACATATCCTCAAAATGACACTCTGCCATGAGGAAAATTTCAGTGAGCAATTTCAGCCATAATTTTTTCATTGTACACCTCGATGGGAAGGAAGAAAATCTCAGTGTCTATCAAAAGATTAATAAGTTTTTATATACAGTTCAAAACTGTCAGGTAGAGTTCATTAGAATAATAAATCTGTTAAATCTTGGAAGGATTCATCTCATTATCTCATCCTTGTTATGAGAATGAAGGTTTTATTATCTCAATGACTTAAATAATTCTTACCATGTAATGCATTCTCTCCACCCTATCCCTCATAATTTAGACTTTGATATTAATTTTTTTAACTTAGGCATTATCCTCTATGAAAAGCATCAGAATGTCAATTCTGGCTGTAAGAGACAGATGAAAATCTGTATTTTAAATGGTTCTTCACAGTTGATTCATTGGTGGTTTAATATGATCTTTCCAAACACCTCTGTTATCATATTTAGAATCTAGCCTTGAAAGTTCAAATGAAGATTCAAAATACAGCAGTGAAAAACAGCACTAGATTAGCAGTCAGAAGCTCCTGGTTTGGGGTCTGGGTCTCTTTCACCTAGAGAAATCTAGTCTGTCCCCCACTTGGGAAGTTTCTCTTCCTCATTCAACACTACGGAACACCAGCTCCCCTCTGAGTTTTCCCTGATCTCACCAGTCCTTTAGAGTCTTCTATATGCTCTCACAAAACCTTGAAATCATCTCCATCCATCCATCGTATCCATCACATACTGCTGCAATGCTATTTTTTGGCATTCATCTTAGTGGCCTAGAATATAATAGATTCTCACCAAATATTTCTGAATGAGTAAAAATAAATCTGTCTCTCCAAATTGACTCTGGTACATAGTAGATTGGCATGTGTGGATTTCAGTGAAGAATTTGGGATAGAATTATTATTTATATTTCAGTGGAGAAATCTAAAGCTCAGAACAGCTCCAAAACTCATTCCAGGCCACAAAGATCGTTATTCCTGGCACACTTGATTTGAACATGGACCTGCCTGTCTTCAAGATTTCACATAATGCAGCACACCAGTCACCTCCCATGTGAGCCTCAGGTACCTCTTCTGTATCATCAGAGACTGAGTGGATGTTATAGACCCATTAGAAATCCTCCAGGAGCATCAGTTGTGCACATGAATCAAAATAGCCGCTGAACTTGCTGCTCCTCTTGGGCTAAACAACTGACTACTGGGCACCTGGGACAGGTGTCCCAATCCTTCCCTGGGACATCTCAGAATGTCTTGAAAATGAGGAGAGGACACTGTCTTAGGAAATTCTCACAGTGTAAATGAGGTGCCATTGAAATAAAAACAAAAGATGTATTAATTCCCACTCCTGGTGACATCATACCGCCATTATTCCTTCCTAAAGGCATCCAGAACGGAGATTCATTCAAGGCATGTCTAATTATTTCTCTGGATCACAGACATGGGGTGCTCAATCAGTATGGCTGAAACCAGCATGGCCATTACACATTCATTAGAAAGATAACGTCACTTCATTTTACCTTGTCAGGCAATTTTATGTCTAAAACAAAAAGGGTGTCTAACAATAATAAACAGCTGGAGAGGAGAAAAATGGTCCTGGCCACTCCACAATGGAACGTTCTAATGACGAAGCCAGTTTCCAAATCAGATTGCAGACTCAGCTCAGAAAACCACTGGTTTGCCCAACTGAGTGATTATCTTTGTTTCACTTGTTCAGTCTTGACGATAAGGACCTCATCAATTTGTCCACACCCAAACTGAACTCTGTCTGTCCAGATCATGTGGGTTTGCCCAGCATGAACCCTGGATGGGTATTTTGTCTTCAAATATAACACAGCTTCTTTGGAGTTGTTTCTTTGAAGTCCGTGTATCCATTCTCCTTCTGGTTTATCTAATGAAGCTTTCCTAATCCCTGCGTGTATATCGTCAGACTTTGTATGCTTAGTTTTAATTAAGACATTTTGCTGAGCTCGTCTTTAAATTTATGTAGTCAATTGATAGAGTCAAACTCTTCAACTGATATAGTCCTTCAACCTTGGGCTCAAGACGATCTAGGTCCACTAGACACAAGGTAGTGAGACAGGACATCTCTCCCAGTGTTGGCTTTCTTCTTTTCCATTTGCAAACCACACGTGATGAGTTCTTACCTACGCAGCTAATCGTCTCTTCCCAAATGAATTCTGTCTGCTGTAACAGGTTAGAAAAATCAAATAAGACCCCTTAGACAATCCAAGAGCTTGACATTAGTAATATTACTTTTTCTTTATTTTTACCAAAAACTTTTGTATCAATTCATCTTATTTTGTTCTCTCTCTGTTTTTATTGAAACATAGTTTATATATATATTTATGAAATATAGCTAATTTATCTTCTCAGGTGACAGAGTAATAAAGAATACACCTGCCAAGGCAGGAGATATAGGAGACAAGGGTTTGATCCCTGGGTCAGGAAGAGCCCTTGGAGTAGGAAATGGCTGCCCACTCCAGTATTCTTGCATGGACAATCCCACGGGCAGAAGATCCTGGCAGGCCACTGTCCATGGAGTCTCAAAGAGTCGGATACGACTGAGCACACTCGCATGCACAGTTAGTTCACAACATTGTGTTAGTTTCAGGTGCACAGCAAAGTGGTTCAGTTCACTTCAACTTCCTCTCTGAAAGCAACAGAGAGCAACAAAAAGAATGAAAATAGAAATTTAAGAAAGAACTCCTATTGACACATTTATAAAGAAGCGAAATATAATTGCAAAAACCAAGGTGTCAAAAAGAAATGATCCTTTTCATTTTTCTCTAATGATCAAAAATCCATCCAATGAAATGGTGAGAAATTCATCTCAACTGAAGCTGGTTTCCCTTAGACTTCTCCCAAGACCATGTCCCAGTTCTAGAGGTTTGTGAAATACCAAAGAGATGTGATATATTTTATCTTGTTGTCTGTCATGAAAGCAGGGAAAGCAGTAGGAGTTATCTAAAGTTGAGTTCACATGTTCACAAAGAGATTGCTGCTTCCATGCTCCAAAGATGCTCAGCCATCACTATACACAGATAGCTGCCATAATGTAGCCCTTGGGCCATTTGGTCACTCCCTTCTAGTTCTCTCTGATACTTTCAGGTGGGACCGAAGGATGTGACCATCACATTGCTGCTTCTGGGCCACACTTAGTCCTAGGAGCTGTGTCCAGGCTGGCCCTGGCTGAGATGAACTGAGCACCATGAAGCTCATCCTCTCAGCAGGTGGCCACTGTCCTCCATTCTTTGTGGGAAATATCCCTTCTGTTTTTGCTTCCTCCAGAGCTCTCTGTGTCTTCTGTCTGCCCAGGGCAAGATGCGAACAAGGGAGCGGGCATAGAATCTCTTTCCCTGGTTGCACATATTCTTGACTCTCATTCACTCCTCTCAGCCTCGTCAACTCCAACTCTTGAGGAAATTGTTTCTAGTGTGGAAAGGGTATGACAGTGAGAGACACACTACCTGGCTTTCTAAATCATTTCCTTCAATCTTTTCAGCTTTGGGAATACAAAAGCCAAAGTCTCTCAGGTCGAGATATACAATTTTAATTAATATGCAAATATTTTTAATAACAATAAATAACCTATAATGGTTTTCAAGGTTCATCTATTTTGCAACATGTGTCTGCACTTCATTTCCTTTTACGGCTGAATAATATTCCATTGCATGTATATATCTCATTTTGTTTGTCCTTTCATCAGTTGATAGAAATCTGTGTTGTTTTCACCTTTGGGCTATGGGGCATAATAATGCTGTTATGAGTTTTTGTTACGAGTTTTTCTTAACACCTGTGTATACAACCAGTAGTGGAATCACTGGATTGTATGTTAAGAAAAAGGAGCCAGACACAAAAGGCCACACTGTGTGATTCCATTTATAATAAATGTCCAGAATAGGCAAATCAATAGAGACAACAAGCAGATGAGTGGTTGCCAGGGGCTGGGTGAGGGGAGGATGAGCACTGATTGCTTAATGGATGAGAAAGTTTGTTTGGGGGAATCTTCTGGATCTATATATCAAAGAGTCAGCTGTTCATTCCAAAGTACTGGATCTTCAGTTTCAGCATCAGTCCTTCCAATGCATATTCAGGATTGGTTTCTTTTAAGATTGACTGGTTTGATCTCTTTGCTATTGAAGTGACTCTCAAGAGTCTTCTCCAGCACCACTGTTCAAAAACATCAATTCTTTGTCTTCCAAGGTGCAAGGAAATATGTATAAAGATGTGATAATAAGAAAAAAAAAAACATTGTGTATTTTGGCCACCTAATGCAAAGAGCCAACTCATTGGAAAAACCCTGATGCTGGGAAAGACTGAAGGCAGGAGAGGGGGATAACAGAGTGGATGAGACGGTTGGATGGCATCACCAACTCAATGGACATGAGTTTGAGCAAACTCTGGAAGATGGTAATGGACAGGGAAGCCTGGGGTGCTTCAGTCCATGGGGTCACAAGCAGTGTGACATGGCTTAATGACTGAACAACAGCAACAATATGCCTATGAATAGGAAAATGTGTAACCAATTAAGGTCGACTCAAATAATGGAATATTACAAGACAGTTAGAAAGAACTATTGCCAGTGTTGACAGAAGCTGTCATGAGAAGGTACTGGCATACTCTGTTTCTTGGCCTGGAAGCTGATGGCATAGATTTGTTTATTTTATTATTTAGAGTTTGTCAAGCCATACACTTATGTGTTCTTTTCTATGTGTCATGTCATTCTATTATATGCTATATCATAACCTGCTATATTAAATCCTAGAGAAGGAAATGGCAATCCATTGCAGTATTCTTGCCTGGGAAATTCCATGGACAGAAGACCCTGGCCAGCTGCAGTCCATGGGGTCACAAAGAGTTGGACACAAATTAGAAACTGAGCATATTAAATCTTATTGAAGTGGTTGAAAACAGTTTTTTAAAGGGCCAGATGGTAAATGTTTAAGACTTGTGGGCCATGCAATCTTTTGTTACAACTACTCAACTCTGCCATTGCCATTAGAAAGCAGCCATCAATAACATGTAAGTAAATGAATGTGTCTGTGTTCCAGGAAAACTTTGTTTATAAAAACAGGCAGTGGGTCTGTTGCCACAATTTTCTAGCAATTGTTACCTAGTATATAGGGTACATACGAATATACTCTGGTATCCTGTAATAGTTTTTCAAGAAGCATGAAGTACATCTATATTTTCTATAGGTTAAGAAAATCTAGATCAGAACAATTAACCTATCTAGAACAACATGTTTATCCTTAAAAAGAGGTGGATAAAATATGTGTACGTATGCTTGTGGGCACCCATGCAAAGAACATTTCTAGAAATGTTCACTAGAAGCTACTCCATGGGTCAGGGTTATTTGTGAGTGAGACCAGGATCAGGGCAGGGAGAGAGGCTACATATTTATTATGCACTCATTAGGAATTATTTTCATGCATAATTATTTGAAGCCTTAGAGCAAAGTCCAACCAATTTGATCATTTATAGAGATTTATCTACCAAATATTAAATTTTCTACACAGGATTGTTTTTCTCCTATGAAAATGGAGACAAAATAATAATCTCTAAGATAACAGCATTTTTGTATATGTGTATACAAACTCCTCCATCATGGAACAGGGAACAAAAGCACATGGAAAATGGGTTGCTAGCAGCTCCTTACTTCATGAAGCTATTTTCTCCTTTATTTATTTATAACAGCAAGTTAAAATTTCATTATCTCTAAGAAAACAATACCATTTTTTTAAATTACCATTTGATATTTTCAAAGGGAAATGTGAAAATAAAGTAAAAAGGGAGGAGAATAAAATAGAAAGGAGTATACAGTGCCCATGAATAGCTATTTTTTGCAAATCACAAATATTCATTTTATATTTTGGGGGTATGGTCTTCAGTTTAAAAGTTATCAGGATAAATTCCATGTATACCTATGGCTGATTCATATTGATGTATGGCAAAAGCCATCACAATATTGTAAAGTAGTTGTCCTCCAATTAAAGAAGAAGGATAAGTCCCATTACAGAAAAATACCAAGGTAGCTCTTTCATCATTGAGATTTATTAAATTTCAATTATACATTTCCATAACCACCACCAAAGGGAAAAAATTCCTGCAATCTAAGTAGACTCAGCATCAGTTGAACCTGTAGATCAACTAAAGAAGGCATCTTGTCAGAGAGTAAGTACAGAAAACAGACTTAAATTTAAGGACAATGAGTCTAATCTGTGAAAACAAGAGAATTCTAAAAATAGGATTTTTTTGGGGGGGGGCAGTATTTCCCTGGTGAATGGTTAGTAGAAGCCTTAATGGAAGATACAGAGATTCAGAATACACCTACAACTGGGGTCAAAGTAATGCAGACAAAGTCAGTCTCAGGAAAATACAAAACATGTCTGGGTGGCAGCAGGAGGTGGTACCAAGGATGCGCATAGCAATCAAGGCTTTATGTGCTTCTTTACCGTGATGTGAAATGTCTCTTTCCTTAAATATTTTTTGCTCTCATAACATTCTCAAGTTTCTGCAGGATTTACTGGAAATTCTAGATCATTAAAGGGTGGGAACTGAGCCAATTTTTCTAAAAATTGAAGACGTTAGTAAAATTGTAGTCTATTCTATAGGCTTTATATTTTTTTCATTTATCTCCTGAGCTGCTTTTGTCATAAAATACTTGTGAGACTCCAAGGTAGTATAGCTGTTTACTAGGTTCTGTGGAAGGAAATTAAATATATAGTTATAAACCACTGAAATTTAGTTGAGAATATCCACAAAATGTCTTCTCCAGTAAGTACTGATCTTTTTATCTTTAGCTTTAATGAGAACACTTCCTGTCTGAACTCTCAAGGGACATAATCTTATATACATGAGCAACTGCTGATTCTGTATACAAGTCAAGAATACCAGCAAGACACTGACAGTCTTCGACTTTGTTGTTTTCCATCTGTTCTCTGCATCAAGAACCCACCCTATACCTAACACTTGGCCCAATGAAGTGTTCTCTTCTGTATGAAGCCAATTTAACATTTTAGGCAGCAAAGGTTTAATGTTTCTAATCAATCAGTTCCTAGCTCTCCAATCATTGCCAAACAAATCTTAATATTTATGATCTGATAAAGCACCCAAAATATCTTTTCTAACGCTAGAGACATTGGATATGGATATATCTCAACTACTTTTGACATTTAAAGGAATAAATTGTCTTTTTCTGTCTAGCTTACTTCGCTTAGTATGATAATCTCTAGGTCCATCAAAATTGCTGGCATTATTTCATTCTTTTCTATAGCTGAGTAATATTTCATTGTGTGCGTATGTGTGTGTGTACACATCCCATTTTCTATGCTATGGTTTATATGTAGAATCTAAGAAAAAGATACAAATGAGCTTATATACAAAACAAAAAGAAACACACAGAGATAGAAAATAAACATGATAACCAAAGCAGAAGGTGATGGGGGAGAAATTAAGAGACTGGAATTATCATATACACACTATTATAAACAAAATCAATAATCAGTGAGGACTCACTCCTTTGCACAGGGAACTATACTCAATATTTTGTAATAACCTGTAAGATAAAAGAATAAGAAAAAGACCTGAAGCCAGGAAGCTGGCCTCCAGCCTTCTACCTCCTTGTCCTAAGCAGTTATAAGAGTGCTCAGAATTACAAAATGTTTTCAAAACATGCAGATGGAATCTGACTAAGCTTTGCCTTATGAAGTTTCTTATTGTGAGAAAAGGCTCTATTTATTGGGTATATATTACTTAAATGATCAAATCAATTGCACATAAATGGTATCACACAGGCATCTTATGCAGTTTTAACTTGCCCTGCAATTTAGTTGATACTCTACATTCACCACTTTCTTAACTGTAACAAAGGTATTATTACCTACTATGTCCCATGCTTCCCTACATTATGCGTAACCACAGAAACTGGCATGCTCCTTTGACAGATATGGAAACTGTTGTTCAGAAGGGTAAATGATTTGCCTGCCCTCCAGTGGCAGAGAAGCTTTCAGCCTGCCCTGATCAGCTTCAAAGCCTGTGCTCATTTGCCCCCTCTTTGTAAGCAAAATACCTCCCTTCCCCTGATCAATTTGTCATCCTTCATTATAGAAATTTAATATCATGGGAGTGTAACAAGATTCCATAGGCCAAAAGGAAACTTGCAGTTCTTTGAGTCTTTGCCCACAGCTTCAGCCAAGTTCTCTGAAAATTCTTCTTTATTACCCAGGACAGAATCTTTCATTTGACACACACGCAGTTTAATGTATCAGGAATGTGATAGTAAGATATGTGCCATTTTTACCTGGAAACTACTCAGTTTGAATCATAGTCTACATTACATTGCTCTGCCTGAGATGCTAAAATGGGATAAAATACTCATCTTTTCCCAATGATCACTATTCATGCAGTTGGGAAGAAATAAAAAGAGAGGGTAAATTATGGTTTCTAATGGGATAAATCATTCCATGTATTATACCCAAAGCTTTGGAATCATGAGACTATTATATGTGCTTATTGCTTCATGCATGCATGTATAGTGCGCATCAAATCTTCCTCTATAATTCCGGAAATGGGCCTTACCATATAACCTAAAGCAAGATTATTTTTTTAGGCTTTCTCCCCTTTAGAAATTTACCTCCCCTCATTACTGCTTATGCTGAAAATGAGGCAGTAAGATCTAAGAACCAGAAAAGAAATTATCTAAGAGTCCTTCAGGGGCAATCAGATCTGAAACTACGGTCTTAGATCTGGTGACATCCTGAAATTCCTTTCTGCCTGAGAGCTGCTGTATTTTGTGATACAGCTATTCATTTGACATGGGGAAAAACAGATCTCAAATTTAAGAAACAGAAAAAGTGAAGACAAAAGAGAAGGGAGAAGGAGAAAGAATGAGTCTGGGGGAAGGAAGGAGAGAGAGAAAATGAGTGACAGTCCCTTAAATGTAATAAAATGTTGTTCATCCCAGGTTCATTGTTGAAAATGTTTTAACATTTCTCTCTGTTCATTTTCAGTGCATTAACATGTTCTTTAGGAGTTAACCAAATAGTAAGTTTCATTAGAGATCCAATTAAAGTAAAATGAAATAAAGCCTAAAAAGGAAGTTCAGTTTGAATTTTGGCCTTTTGCATACCTAGTCCCAACTTGACTTTGTGTGTCATTTGTTAATTAGAAGTAGCTGGTGCACTTCATCTACACCCACTCTTACAGGTGCAGGATGAAGTCTTATGAAATGTACATGAGTAACAACTATTTCAAGTAAACAAGTAAATCAAATCCCTTATGACTATACACTGGAAGTGAGAAACAGATTTAAAGAACTAGATCTGATAGTGCCTGATGAACTATGGATGGAGGTTCGTGACATTGTACAGGAGACAGGAATCAAGACCATCCCCATGGAAAAGAAATGCAAAAGAGCAAAATGGCTGTCTGAGGAGGCCTTACAAATAGCTGTGAAAAGAAGAGAAGAGAAAAGCAAAGGAGAAAAGGACAGATATACCCATTTGAATGCAGAGTTCCAAAGAATAGCAAGGAGAGATAATAAAACTCCTCAGCGACCAATGCAGAGAAATAGAGGAAAAGAACAGAATGGGAAGACTAGAGATCTCTTCAAGAAAATTAGAGATACCAAGGGAATGTTTCATGCACAGATGGGCTCAATAAAGGACAGAAATGGTATGGACCTAACAGAAGCAGAAGATACTAAGAAAAGGTGGCAAGAAAACACAGAAGAACTGTACAAAAAAAGATCTTCATGACTCAGATAGTCACGATGGTCTGATCACTCACCTAGAGTCAGACATGCTGGAATATGAAGTCAAGTGGGCCTTAGAAAGCATCACTACAAGCAAAGCTAGTGGAGGTGATGGAATTCCAGGTGAGCTATTTCAAATCCTGAAAGATGATGCTGTGAAAGTGCTACACTCAATATGCCAGCAAATTTGGAAAACTCAGCAGTGGCCACAGGATTGGAAAAGGTCAGTTTTCATTCCAATCCCAAAGAAAGGCAATGCCAAGGAATGTTCAAACTACCACACAATTGCACTCATCTCACAAGCTAGTAAAGTAATGCTCAAAATTCTCCAAGCCAGGCTTTAGCAATACATGAACTGTGAACTTCCAGATGTTCAAGCTGGTTTTAGAAAAGGCAGAGGAACCAGAGATCAAATTGCCAACATCCACTGGATCATGGAAAAAGCAAGAGAGTTCCAGAAAAACATCTATTTCTGCTTTATTGACTATGCCAAAGCCTCTGACTGTGTGGATCACAATAAACTGTGAAAAATTCTGACAGAGATGGGAATACCAGACCACCTGACCTGCCTCTCGAGAAACCTATATGCAGGTCAGGAAGCAACAGTTAGAACTGGACATGGAACAACAGACTGGTTCCAAATAGGAAAAGGAGTACATCAAGGCTGTATATTGTCACCCTGCTTATTTAACTTATATGCAGAGTATATCATGAGAAATGCTGGGCTGGAAGAAGCACAAGCTGGAATTAAGATTGCCGGGAGAAATATCAATCACCTCAGACATGCTGATGACACCACCCTTATGGCAGAAAGTGAAGAGGAACTAAAAAGCCTCTTGATGTAAGTGAAAGAGGAGAATGAAAAAGTTGGCTTAAAGCTCAACATTCAGAAAACGAAGATCATGGCATCCAGTCCCATCACTTCGTGGCAAATAGATGGGGAAACAGTGAAAAGAGTGACTGACTTTATTTTGGGTGGCTCCAAAATCACTGCAGATGGTGATTTCAGCCATGAAATTAAAAGATTCTCACTCCTTGGAGAGAAAGTTATGACCAACCCAGACACCGTATTAAAAAGCAGAGACATTACTTTGCCTACAAAGGTCTATCTAGTCAAGGCTATGGTTTTTCCAGTGGTCATGTATGGATGTGAGAGTTGGACTATAAAGAAAGCTGAGTGCTGAAGAATTGATGCTTTTGAACTGTGGTGTTGGAAAAGACTCTTGAGAGTCCCTTGAACTGCATGGAGATCCAACCAGTCCATCCTAAAGGAGATTAGTCATGGGTGTTCATTGGAAGGACTGATGTTGAAGCTGAAACTCCAATACTTTGGCCAGCTGATGCAAAGAGCTGACTCATTTGAAAAAAAAAAAAAAAAAACCCTGATGCTGGGAAAGATTAATGGCAGGAGGAGAAGGGGATGACAGAGGATGAGATGGTTGGATGTCATCACTCACTCAACGGACATGGGTTTGGGTGGACTCTGGGAGTTGGTGATGGACAGGGAAACCTGGTATGCTGCAGTTCATGGGGTTGCAAAGAGTCAGACACAACTGAGTGACTGAACTGAACTGAATAAGTATTTGCTGATTGGTGGTCATCTGTTCTTAAAACTATATTTCCAGAGGCCTTTGGTTGCATGTCTGATAGTCTTAGAGGAGATTTAAGAACCAGACCACTTATGCAACCCCTAGAATACTGCACAGATACAGTAAAACATTATTGTGTAAGGTTTTATGGCCTATATACCTTTAGCAAGCCTGTGGGGATTCTGTCTACCATATGAAAAGGTTGAGGATACTACCTAATAAACAGTGTACTGTTATTACTCTCTTTGGTGTTAATTGTCATGGAATAAACCATGATGAATTCTTTCAGTCCTCATGAACAAAAATCTGCAACATTTCCATCATGATTTACCAGGAAATAATGTGCATTGTTAGAGTTTTCCCACCTTGCAGAGATGAGCCAGAGGAGAGGCATTTTAATGGGATAATAGCTTTTCATTCTCTCTAGGGAGCATTGCTGTCTATGGCGTTGCACAGAGTCAGACATGACTGAAGCGACTTAGCAGCAGGAGCAGCAGCAGGGAGCAGTCTCTATTGTATTTTACCCTTCACAGAAGTCTTCAGTCTTCTGTGTGTTTCCATGACATTTACATTGCATTGGCTTGATCCCCCTTGTAATTCCCCTGAACTAATGAAAGCATTCTTTTTTAGCTCCATCACAGTTTATTTATTTCAGTTCCTTTTACTTAGAGGGAAGAAAAATCTTGGAACCATCCTTGACTTCTCTCTTTCTTGTACTCCTTAAAAAATCGATCTGAAAGTTCTGTTGGCCCTACCAGCATACATCTCCAACTACTTCTCACTCCCTTCAGTGCCCTAACTCTAAACCTAACCTTGTTCCAAGCCACCGTCATCTCTCAATTTGTTTGTTTTAATAGCTAAGAAAACATTCTTCAGGGCCATGTTCCTTCTAGGTATCGAGCAGTCATTCCCTCCAACCATCAGCCCATATTAAACTTCTACTCTAAAAATTGCTGATTATAGGGGTGTAGTATTTACAAAAAGAAAAAGTTGTTTGATTCAAGAAGCCTCCTGAACACAATAGAAAGGAGAGTGCATATGTTAATTGAGGGAACTCAGTCTGCTCCACATTATTGCATTTAATTCTTGCAAAGATTACAATATGATGTCATCATAATGGTTGATGATATTTTTACATTGATGTCATCTTCTCATCCTTTATTAGAGAAAGTAATGGGGATAAGAGCCAAGAAATAAACTGTCCTGATAAGTCAGCTAGTCAGTACTACAGCCGGTATTGAACATAGTTGTGTCTGACCCACAAGCCCATACACTACACCATGTCTTCTTAGTGCATTAGAAAAAAGAATTCATAATATACACATGAGATACATCAGATTTAAATAACTAAAGACACAAAGGCAGAGTACAATTAATTGACAAATGTCTTCAAAAGAAGTAAAAAATCATTCTTATAAGTTAGCCTGGGAGGACCAGTTGGATATAAAAATAGAGGATTTTATTGCATTTAAGTTTTCTTGGCCATAGTTTAAGTCAGCATTATTCTACCTTATAAATATATTCTTTTAGGAGTGCTCAGCTTTTTCAGAATATAAGACAAACACTTGCAAAAATGTGTGGCTGAAATAAGCAAAACAAATGAAAATTCAAACATAACATCCTCTCTTATTTTCTAAAACACAGAATTTTTGTGTTAGAAATTTAAGAGAATTTCTGTTCCCAGAGCTTAATTTTAAGCTGAGAAAATTGCAGCCGAGAGAGTAAAACATGTTTGCCCATCTTTAGCTAAAGAGAAAATAGAAGAATCAAGGTCTCTGATGCTTATATCAGTTTTTTTTCCCCTACATTGCAATAAGAACTTCTTACGTCCTTACTAAATGACTAATCCAACTATCAAATGGCCTAAGAAACCAAAAGGATAATAAATCCAGTGCCACCAAAGGTGAATTAACCCTTGATTTAATCACTCATCTTCTGGAAGAAATAGAGCAGTTTGTGCTCATACAGCCACATGTACTCCTTGTAATTTCTTATCTGCTTCTCCTCAGTCAGGCACATTGTCCTTGGTTTGGTTCCCCCAGGAATGATATAATGATACAGGACAGACCACTGATACAGGACAACAAATCCATTTCAACAAAAGTTTTCTATTAAGGGTCCAATATGAGTTGGCCTTACCCTGAGTTCTAAGAAATCAACGCTAACTAATGATGAGAGAGATGTGAAAACAGGTTATTAGATTATTTCAATATTTCTATTCCTTTAATTCAGTTAATATTTACTGAGCCAAGCCATGAACAAAAACAGACATAGTTCTTCTAGTCTACTGATCAAATTATAATAAAATAAGTATATTAAGTAAAATAAGCATAATATTGCAACTGAGACAAATGATAGAAAAGAAAGGTAGGTGCACATTGTCATGAAAGTAAGCCACGGAGAGAGCAGACCAAAGTCAAGAAAGTCGAAGAAGTTCCCCATTTAGAGAAAAGTGTGTGTGTGCCTTTGTGTGTGCATATGTAGACATGCATATTTTTAAGTCCGTTACAAACTGTCACAATAAAGAAGGAGTGAGGAATGATTAGAGGAAAAAATCAGGGGGAGAAAAAAATTACAGAAAGTTCAAGATGAGTTTGCGCACATCCCACTTGTCTAGAGCCACGACTCAGTTGGTCCAGTCAGATGGACCATCTCCATGAAGACATTCTATTTTAAAGTCACAACTTTCACCAACATTTTACTTTGCCTAATTTACTAAAACCTACTTAAATCTTTATAATTATTTGCTGTAGGAATAAATCTGTATCCTCCAAAACCACAATGCTAGGACTTGTGCAATTTGAAAATATTTCTTGCATAGTCTCCTTGGAATAAAATACAGTTCTGCCCTCAAAAATATACAGGATCTTTCTCCTGAATAAAAGGAATCTAATAATAAATAACAACATTTTTAACCAAGGGGTCCTATAAAAAGAGAACATAGCCTTAGTGGCAAAAGAAAGGTTGAAAGGACAAGCATTAAACCAATTTCCACTAGTCACAGTTCTACCCCAAGGCCAACTGTCCAGCTCAATAATATCTTGAAAACTGTAGGAACTCTGAGGATGTTGCTGTGGGGATGGAGGAGAACAAGCTTCCATAGACTCATTCAGTCAAAAAACATTTAATAATTGTCTACCATGTGTCAGACAATGACCTGAGAAAGGTTGTTACTTGAAAGTTGAAAAATACAACTCTGAAAATATTCTCTATTTCTCTCTTGTACTAAATCAGACTAGTCTTATCTTCTCTCTCCTACCCAGGATTTTCTCCTCCCCCAACCCATATGCACATTATTCTTAATTAGGGATGTTGTCCTTTATTCCTTAGAGCTAAGAAGTGTGGCAATAAATAAGACCATGCAACTGAGAACAAACAGCCTGTTTATTCAGAACTTTCTACAGACGATGAGTCAGTCACTATCACTTGTTTAGCAGAGACTCAAAGGTAGACATGGGAATAGGAAAGTTTTGCAGTGAAAAAAGGGGGAGACTTCAGATATGCCCTGATTGGAGGTTGTTGCCACAGGAAAGTAGAGGTGGCCTAACCAGAAGTGAGGGATCTTATGTAAGTGATTTGAGGAGCATATTTGGCTTTCTCTAGTTGGTCCTGAATTGGAAAAAGGTCAGAGGTGGGGGTAAAAAGGAGAAGCTCTCAGTCATTGACCAAGCTCTGACAATTGTTATACAGGTTGTGGTTGGGACTGGTTGCTGCTGCTGTGTCACAGTTTACTATATATGGACAAACATTGTCTATTTGTATATTCAGCCTATCAATTTCCCCTTTTAGTCAATTTCTCACCTGTGAGAAGTTGACAAATGCAGAGCAGTCTAGAGAACCAGATTGTCTCCATTTATTGAATGTACAGTTTTCTCCATAGTCAACTGTATTGTGAGATCCTCTTGACCTTTTTGCTGTGTCATTATCATGATCCTCTGACAAGGGAATCGCTGCATAGATGTATTTATGACTCTGGATAGAATGCAACCAATCAGCACCAAGACAAAAGTAAGAACAATGGATAGTACTTGTAAAATGTTTCAGAACTGGGAATCCAAATTAACCAACCCAGACCAAGAACAAATGCCCTCTGGGCCATGAACATCAACCTTAGGGAGCCAAGGCAATGTAGAGCCTGCTCCACCCTGTTCATTTCATTGGTTCAAGTACAGGGCAAGCTACCAGCAATGGCAGAGACTCTACCAAAACTAGCCAACAAAAACGTATAGAGCAATATAACTGTCCACTACCACGCATATCAATGAGTTGAGACCAACCTGTATTCCATCTAGGCAGAGGTGGTATCATTAATGACCTCTGCAGAATGCCCATGGGGAACAGTGCTCTGACGATTCGCAGAAACAAGACAGCAATTCCTCCAGGTAGAGTGTGTGGAGGGTGGCTTCATTTTGGAGCCCACATTTAAGTCAGAATTTTGAGCCCTGAGGATATATAGAAATAGGGCCTCTGGGTACATACAAGTATAATAATGCTATTTCTAAAGTGCATGAGGTATGAATCAGAAGCAAACAGGACAAAACATTATGGCCATAAAAGAAATAGCATCCAGTAGGGGCACATGGAGATCAGGGGAAAAGGAGTTTTTATGACATGAGATTGGAACCAAAGCTTTACATTAGCTGGATTATGTTTGACTAATAGAGACCTCTATTGGTCTCTTTAATATGGGCTTTGGCTTATCCCCCTACAAAATCTGATGATTTCAAATTTAGAGTTTCCTATGGTCTGATAAGTTGATTGCAATAAATAGTTATTTTTCTGGGAGAGACAAACACTAACAAAGTCATAAGTTAACTTGTTTAGGGTCAATTGTTCATATTGGTGAAAGTGCAAATACCAATAGCTCTGATTGTCTCATTTGATGAAACAAGTATTGTCCAGACATTTTTATCATGGGGATCATATCCAACAGTCCAGATTTGATTATGGACAGCATATCTAGCAGTGAGCAAGATTGAGGGCAGTGGCTACTATTGGGGGTAATCTAGATCAGCCCTGGGATTTCTTTGGAAGGAATGATGCTAAAGCTGAAACTCCAGTACTTTGGCCACCTCATGGGAAGAGTTGACTCATTGGAAAAGACTCTGATGCTGGGAGGGATTGGGAGCAAGAGGAGAAGGGGACGACCCAGGATGAGATGTCTGGATGGCATCACCGACTCGATGGACTTGAGTCTGAGTGAACTCCGGGAGATGGTGATGGACAGGGAGGCCCAGTGTGCTGTGATTCATGGGGTCACAAAGAGTCGGACATGACTCAGCGACTGAACTGAACTGAACTGAACTGAACTGAAGAATGGTGTTTAAATGAGGAGGTTCAGATTAAGCAGTTATAAGAAAGAGGAAAGAAAAGAGAAAAGAGGCCAATATGGATCAGCAACAACCAGGGATCTAAAGAAAATAAGATGATTATAAGTGAACAGACGAAAAACAATACAGGAATTAAAGATAAGCCTTGACCCAAATTATGGAGTGAAGCTTTCCACTATCTGAAGTCATGTACTTGTTCCAAAGATCTTAGACTGGCTGTCTACTCCTAAAGATCAGCTCCTTATGGAGGGTCTCTAAGAATCTACAGTGGAGTAGCCTTCCAGTCAATGGCACCCCACTCCAGTACTCTTGCCTGGGAAATCCCATGGATGGAGGAGCCTGGTGGGCTGCAGTCCATGGGGTCGCTAAGGGTCAGACACAACTGAGCGACTTCACTTTCATTTTTCACTTTCATGCATTGAATAAGGAAATGGCAACCCACTCCAATGTTCTTGCCTGGAGAATCCCAGGGACAGAGGAGCCTGGTGGGCTTCCATCTATGGGGTCGCAGAGTCGGACACAACTGACGCGACTTAGCAGCAGCAGCAGCAGCCTTCCAGTCATGTGGAGTTCTGAATTGCTTCTTTAGCTATGAAATGTGAACCCAAAGCTCGACTCCCTGAAGTTGCACTGCTCTATTTGTTGTTCATAGAACATGATATGGTTCTTTACAACATGACTCAAGAACAGTTTTTCTCTGTTGTCTCTTCCAATATATGAAATCTCACGGTCTAAGACTGTGAAGAGACTGTCCAGGAAGATATTGTGGAAACATAAGGTAACCTATTGAATCTCGCGGTCTAAGACAGTGAAGAGACTGTCCAGGAAGATATTGTGGAAACATAAGGTACCCTATTGGTGACAGCCCAGGTATAGTACATGGTGAATTTCTTACAGTGTCTTTCTATATCTGTGTTCAACATGGCAGAGTCTAGTACTGGAAGTAAAATCTTAAGTGCATAGGACTTCCATCTACCAATTAATAGAGAGATGACTAATGTGTTGTAGGAGGAGTGGACTTTATGGCCAGAAGGTCTATTTCAGAAGAGTTTTGGCCAAAGGAGCTCAAGGACTCCTGAAATTTTTGTTCACTTTCATTTAAGGAAACCATAATTCTTTCAATCATTCCAGGTGATCATGCATGGTAAGAGTAGTATAGTTATTGAATAACAGATAAAGCCTCACAGAGCTTTCCTGTAATTGTTCCCAGAAACTATGTGCTTCAGTAACTTAATATAAAAGTTGCTACTCCCAGGTTAAAACACAGAATCAAGCAGTTGTTTCACTACTGTAAAGTCTGTAGTTTTTGACAAGGGAATGCTTCAACCCACCCTGAAAATAAGTATACAATAACTAAAATATAATCAAATCCCATAGAGGCTATAATCTGACCAAATTCATCTGAAGGTGTTCAAAGGACCCTGAGGTTTTAGGATCTGGCTGTGTCCCTTTATGATTTTTCCAGGATTATATTCTTGAGAGATGACATGGGACCTCAAAACAAACTCAGCAGTCTTTTGAAAGTTTCCCTATAGATGTTGATTTGAGGTGTAACCCATTTGTACCATAATAAATAATTTAATGGAGAAATTTAGCTAGTATCTATTTGAAATAATCTGGTACCACCAAGTGGCCATCTTGATAGTGCCAGAGAATATATGAGCAAAGAGTGAAACCTGATTGTTTTTTCATTTCTTCCTTTCTTAAACAAAGGATTAACCATCGACATTTTATAATGACCTGTTTAAATACTCAGAGAGTTTAGTTAAGATCATTACCTTGGTTAAAGCTGTTTTTGTCACAATGATCTGCCAGAGCATTTCCTGTAACTTGTATACTCTCTCTTTTCATGAACCTCAACCTTTAAAACAGCCACCTCTTCCAGAGGTAGGAATGCATCTAAGTGAAAGTGAAAGTGGAGGTCGCTTAGTCATGTCCAAATCTTTACAGTTCAGTTCAGTTCAGTTCAGTCGCTCAGTCGTGTCCAACTCTTTGCCACCCCATGAATCGCAGCACGCCAGGCCTCCTTGTCCATCACCATCTCCCGGAGTTCACTCAGACTTATGTCCATCGAGTCCGTGACGCCATCCAGCCATCTCATCCTGGGTCGTCCCCTTCTCCTGCCCTCAATCTCTCCCAGCATCAGAGTCTTTTCCAATGAGTCAACTCTTTGCATGAGGTGGCCAAAGTACTGGAGCTTCAGCTTTAGCATCATTCCGTCCAAAGAAATCCCAGGGCTGATCTCCTTCAGAATGGACTGGTTGGATCTCCTTGCAGTCCAAGGGACCCTCAAGAGTCTTCTCCAATACCACAGTTCAAACGCATCAATTCTTCGACGCTCAGCTTTCTTCACAGTCCAACTCTCACATCCATACATGACCACAGGAAAAACCATAGCCTTGACTAGACGGACCTTAGTCGGCAAAGTAATGTCTCTGCTCTTGAATATACTATCTAGGTTAGTCATAACTTTTCTTCCAAGGAGTAAGCATCTTTTAATTTCATGGCTGCAGTCACCATCTGCAGTGATTTTGGAGCCCAAAAAAATAAAGTCTGACACTGTTTCCACTGTTTCCCCATCTATTTGCCATGAGGTGATGGGATCAGATGCCACGATCTTTGTTTTCTGAAAGTTGAGCTTTAAGCCAACTTTTTCACTCTCCTCTTTCACTTTCATCAAGAGGCTTTTTAGCTCCTCTTCACTTTCTGCCATAAGGGTGGTGTCATCTGCATATCTGAGGGTATTGATATTTCTCCTGGCAATCTTGATTCCAGCTTGTGTTTCTTCCAGTCCAGCGTTTCTCATGATGTACTCTGCATATAAGTTAAATAACCAGGGTGATATTATACAGCCTTGACGTACTCCTTTTCCTATTTGGAACCAGTCTGTTGTTTCATGTCCAGTTCTAACTGTTGCTTCCTGACCTGCATACAGATTCCTCAAGAGGCAGGTTAGGTGGTCTGGTATTCCCATCTCTTGAAGAATTTTCCACAGTTTATTGTGATCCACACAGTCAAAGGCTTTGGCATAGTCAATAAAGCAGAAATAGATGTTTTTCTGGAACTCTCTTGCTTTTTCCATGATTCAGCAGATGTAGGCAATTTGATCTCTGGTTCCTCTGCGTTTTCTAAAACCAGCTTGGACATCAGGGAGTTCACGGTTCACGTATTGCTGAAGCTTGGCTTGGAGAATTTTGAGCATTACTTTACTAGCATGTGAGATGAGTGCAATTGTGTGGTAGTTTGAGCATTCTTTGGCATTGCCTTTCTTTGGAATTGGAATGAAAACTGGCCTTTTCCAGTCCTGTGGCCACTGCTGAGTTTTCCAAATTTGCTGGCATATTGAGTGCAGCATTTTCACAGCATCATCTTTCAGGATTTGAAACAACTCACAAGGAATTCCATCACCTCCACTAGCTTTGTTTGTAGTGATGCTTTCTAAGGCCCACTTGACTTCACATTCCAAGATGTCTGGCTCTAGGTTAGTGATCACATCATCATGATTATCTGGGTCATGAAGATCTTTTTTGTACAGTTCTTCCATGTATTCTTGCCACCTCTTCTTAATATCTTCTGCTTCTGTTAGGTCCATACCATTTCTGTCCTTTATCGAGCCCATCTGTGCATGAAATGTTCCCTTGGTATCTCTAATTTTCTTGAAGAGATCTCTAGTCTTTCCCATTCTGTTGTTTTCCTCTATTTCTTTGCATTGATCCAACTCTTTCAGACCCCATGAACTATAAGTTTCTTAACTTGTTTACCATTTTTGATAGTGTCTTCTGAACAGGCAAAAAGGTCTTTTCCTCCAAAGTGTCTCAAAGTCATATACTACTGCAAAATCATACCTGATTCTGTATACAGTCAGCTGCCCATAGTAATGAGTTTCACATCCATAGATTCAGCTAACCTCAGATCAAAAATATTAAGAAAAAAAAAATCCAGAACTTTCCAAAAAGCAAAACTTAGATTTGCCCCATGCTGGCAACTATTTACATAGCATTTACATTGTATTTACAACTATTTACATAGTATTTACATTACATCAGGTACTATAAATAATTCAAAGATGATTTAAGGTGTATGAGAAGATGTACATATATGGGAAAAATGTGCCATTTTGGGCTTCCGAGGTGACTCAGTGGGTAAAGAATCTCCTTGCAATGCAGGCAGACATAAGTTCAATCACCAGGTCTGGAAGATCCCCTGGAGGAGGGCATGGTAACCTATTCCAGTATTCTTGCCTAGAGAATCTCATGGACAGAGGAGCCTGGTGGGCTACAGTCCCTAGGGTCACAAAGAGTTGGACACGACTGAAGAGAATGAGCATGCACACACATTTGCCACTTTAACACAGACTTGAGCATATAATGGGGGCCCTGAAATCAACCCCCTACAGACACTGAAGGACAACTCTAGTATACATTTGCTGTCTGTTCTTTGGCTAATTGACAAGTGCAAATCTTATTGCACTCACTTGTTAATTCTGGGTTGATTTTACCTCAGATAAAGAACGATGTTCTAAGGACAACTTCTATTGGAAATAGTATATTCTCCTGATAACTGCCATTTCAACTTTAAGGAATGATCCACACACAAATAATATTAGGTCAGAGTCTCTAGTAAATCTGAGTTAGGAACAGAAAGTTCCCTGAGGTAAGACAGTCATGAAATGCCACTTCTTTTTGTAGGGGCAAAAGATCAGCAGGATTCATAATGCTGTGGCAGTGAATAGTCATGTGACTCACAAGAGAAATTTAGATCATTAAGTATTAAGG
Source organism: Capricornis sumatraensis (assembly GCF_032405125.1). Taxonomy (NCBI): domain Eukaryota; kingdom Metazoa; phylum Chordata; class Mammalia; order Artiodactyla; family Bovidae; genus Capricornis; species Capricornis sumatraensis. The sequence continues at coordinate 118,425,858 of NC_091071.1, read as the reverse complement.
TGAAATATCAGGCTGGATGAAGCTCAAGCTGGAATCAAGATTGCCAGAAGAAATATCAATAAACTCAGATATGCAGATGATACTACCCTTATGCCAGAAAGCAAAGAGGAACTAAATAGTCTTTTGATGAAGGTGAAAAATAAAAGTGAAAAAGCTGACTTAAAACTCAGCATTCAGGATAAGAAAGCTGTGGTACATATACACAATGGAATATTATTCAGCTATTAAAAAGAATGCATTTGAATCAGTTCTAATGAGGTGGATGAAACTGGAGCCTATTATACAGAGTGAAGTAAGTCAGAAAGAAAAACACCAATACAGTATATTAACGCATATATATGGAATTTAGGAAGATGGTAATGATGACCCTATATGCGAGGTAGCCAAAGAGACACAGGTGTAAACAGACTGTTGGATTCTGTGGGAGAAGGCAAGGGTGCGATGATTTGAGAGAATATCATTGAAACATGTATACTATCATATGTGAAATAGATCGCCAGTCCAGATTCAATGGAGGAGGCAGGGTGCTCAGGGCTGGTGCCCTGAGATGACCCTGGGAGATGTGATGGGGAGGGAGGTGGGAGGGAAAGTCAGGATGGGGAACACACGTACATCCATGGCAGATTCATGTGAATGTATGGCAAAACCCACCACAATATTGTAAGGTAATTAGCCTCCAATTAAAATAAATAAATTTTTAAAAACTCAGGATTCAAAAAATGAAGATCATGGCATCTGGTTTAATTACTTCATGGCAAATAGATGAGGGGTCAGGGAGGGAAACAGTGACAAACTTTATTTTCTGGGGCTCCAAAATTATTATGGATGATGACTGCAGCCATGAAATTAAAAGACACTTGCTCCTTGAAAGAAAAGCTGTGACAAACCTAGGCAACATATTAAAATGCAGAGAAACCACTTCATTGATGAAGGTCCGTATAGTCAAAGCCTTGGTTTTCCTGATAGCCATGTATGGATGTGAGAGCTGGACCATAAAGAAGGCTCAGGATTGAAGAATTTTATGTTTTTGAACTGTGGTGCTGGAGAAGACTCTTCAGAGGCTCTTGGACAGGAGATCAAATCAATCAACCCTAAAGGAAATCAACCCTGAGTATTCATTGGAAAGACCAACGCTGAAGTCCCAATACTTTGGCCACCTGATGTCAACAGCTGACTCATTGAGAAAGATCATAATGCTGGGAAAGATTGAAGGTAGAAAGGGATGACAGAGGATAAGATGGTTGGATGGCATTACCAAGTCAATCAATATGAACTTGAGCAAATGCCAGGAGATAGTGAGGCACAGGGAGGCCTGGCATGCTGCAGTCCATGGGGTCGCAAAGAGTCGAACATGACTTAGCGACTGAACAAAAACAACATAGTTGATTAACAATGATGTGTTAGTTACTGGTGTGCAGCCAAGTGATTCAGTTATGCCCATATAATTAACTGTTCTTTTTCAAATCCCTTTCCCAGGCAAGGCTTTTTCTTTTTAAATCAGGCTCCTCAAAACTCTATAAACAAATTCCAAAATCACTGTCTTATTTTTGAGTACCCCCTACAGGAGCATCCTACTTCTGGTACTACAGTCTTAATTTGCTAGAATTGCCTAACAAACTACTATAGAATGAGTGGCTAATACAAAAGAAATGCATTGTCTCATATTTCTGGAGACTAGAAGTCAGAGATCAAAGTTTCAAAGGGTTGGTTCCTTCTGAACCTGGGAAGGAGACTCTGTTCCATGCTTTTCTCCCAGTTTCTGGTGGTTTTCTGGCAATATTTGACATTGCTAGACTTATAGAAGCAGCACCCGTGTCTCTGCCTTCATTTCCACATGGCATTCTCCTGGTGTGTGTCCAAAATGTCTCTTTTTATCAGGACACCAGTCATATCTGATTAGGAACCCACTCTACTCCAGGCTGACATCATCTTAACTAATTAAATTTGCAACAATCCTATTTCCAAGTAAGATCACATTCTGAGTTCTGAGGTTCTAGTGGGGTAGGATTCTATTAATACATATAAATTTAGGGAACACAGTTCTATCTATGACAAAGTGTTTTTTCATATATGCTTTGTACTTTTTAAATATATCCTAAATGAATAATTTCTTGTTGTTAATATAACCTAAGTGCATGAAAGAAAACTTCTAAATAAATATATGTTTTCTAATTAAAGCTTAGCACTAAATTAATATGCAAAGAAACTAGAGACCTGATTATCTCTGATACTTGAACCAAAATTTATTTCTGTGACTCCAAGGAATTCTACAAAGAAATATATCTAGTTACAAAGCTTATGTATACAGTTTTTATAGTTATAACTACAGATGGTTATGTTTGTATTCAGTGAGACTCACAATTAAAGTGGGTAGGTGTCTTGATAATTCAGACATACAATGTTTCAGAGGAAATCAGCAAAAGGACAAGATACAAGGGAGAGATTCATTGATTGCTGAGATTACTCAATCCACTGTGTCTTTGCTGATTCAAAATGGAATTCACCTGAAGTACGATATCATCAGCTCACAGTGAGAGAAGTTCTGTGATCTTGCTCTTCTCACCTGCTTACACAGGTGGTCTTTGGAAAGTAAAACCAAAGCCATCTCTGAAAAGGCACCATTGTATTATATGGAGATATGAACAAGGGTCCTCTATCATGTCAATGAAACCTACATCTGAGTAGCATTTTCCTCACAAAGAGTATCAATCCTAACATTAATTGAAAGCTAGGCTTCCTAAAAATGTGAATTAAAATGATCTCTGGACCTTTATTTTCTTTCAAAGAAAATACATAGCTTTACTAGGATATTTGCATACCAGTTCACAGTTTATTTCACATATGCATCTATAGTTATATTTACATTTCAAAGTACTTTATATCCCTGTGAAGTTCACCTGTGTTTCTTTCTCTTCATTTGATGCATGAAAAATTGAGACAGAGAAATAAAATTCAACTTGCCAGACTTCAAACTGGTTTAACTGGGACAAGTAAGCAACATAGTTAGCTACAGAGGTACTAAATCAAATCCCTTACAATTATACAGTGGAAGTCACAGATAGATTCAAGGGATTCGATCTGATAGATAGAGTGACTGAAGAATTATGGACTTAGGTTCATAACTTTATACAGGAGGCAGAGATCAAAACCATCCCCAAGAAAAAGAAATGCAAAAAGGCAAAATGGTTGTCTGAGGAGGCCTTACAAATTGCTGAGAAAATAAGAGAAGTGAAAGGCAAAGGAGAAAAGGAAAGATATACCCATCTGAATGCAGAGTTCCAAAGAATAGCAAGGAGAGATAAGAAAGCTTTCCTCAGTGATCAATGCCAAGAAATAGAGGGAAATAATAGAATGGGAAAGACTAGCGATCTCTTCAAGAAAATTAGAGATTCAAGGGAACATTTCAGGCAAAGATGGGCACAATAAAGACAGAAATAGTATGGATCTAACTGAAGCAGAAGATATTAAGAAGAGGTGGCAAGAATACACAGAACTATACAAAAAAGATCCCAATGACCTAGATGACCATGACGGTGTGATCACTCACCTAGACCCAGCATCCTGAAGTGCGAAGTCAAGTGGACCTTAGGAAGCTTCACTATGAGCAAAGCTAGTCGAGGTGATGGAATTCCCGCTGAGCTATTTCAAATCCTAAAAGATGATGCTGTGAAAGTGCTGCACTCAGTATGCCAGGAAATTCGCAAAACTCAGCAGTGGCCACAGGACTGGAAAAGTCAGTTTTCATTCAAATCTCAAAGAAAGGCAATGCCAAAGAATGCTCAAACTACCATAAAATGCTCATCCCACACACTGGCAAAGTAATGCTCAAAACTCTCCAAGCTAGGCTTCAACAGTCCGTGAACTGAGAATTTCCAGATGTTCAAGCTGGATTTAGAAAAGGAAGAGGAAAGTGAAAGTGAAAGTTACACAGTTGTGTCCAACTCTTTGTGACCCCATGGACTATATAGCCTGTGGAATTCTCCAGGCCAGAATACTGGAGTGGGAAGCCTTCCCCTTCTCCAGGGGATCTTCCCAATCTAGGGATCAAACCCAGGTCTTCACATTGCAGGCAGATTCTTACCAGGTGAGCCACAAGGGAAGCCCAAAGGCAGAAGAACTAGAGATTAAATTGCCAACATCTGTTGAATTACAGAAAAAGCAAGAGAATTCCAGAAAAACATCTACATCTGCTTCATTGACTATGCTAAAGCCTTTAACTGTGTGGATCACAATATACTGTGGAAAATTCTTCAAGAGATGGAAATACCAGATCACCTTATCTGCCTCCTAAGAAATCTGTATGCAGGTCAAGAAGCAACAGTTAGAAGCAGACATGGAACAATGGACTTGTTCCAAATTGGGAAAGGAGTACATCAAGGCTGTATATTGTCACCTTGCTTATTTAACTTATATGCAGAGTACATCATGTGAAATGCCAGGCTGGATGAAGCACAGTTCAGTTCAGCCACTCAGTGGTGTTCAACTTTGCAACCCCATAGACTGCAGCACGCCATGCTTCCCTGTCCATCACCAACTCCCAGAGCTTGCTCAAACTCATGTCCATTGAGTCAGTGCTGCCATCCAACCATCTCATCCTCTGTTGTCCCCTTCTCAGATTGCAGGGACAAGTATCAATAACCTCAGATATATAGATGATACCACTCTTATGGCAGAAAGTAAAGAGAAACTAAAAAGCCTCTGGATAAAAGTGAAAGAGGAGAGTGGGAAAGCTGGCTTAAAACTCAGCATTCCAAAAACAAAGGTCATGGCATATGGTCCATCACTTCATGGCAAATCTATGGGGAAACAATGGTAACAGTGACAGACTTCATTTTCTTGGGCTACAAAATCACTGCAGATGGTGACTGCAGCCATGAAATTAAAAGATGCTTGCTCCCTGGAAGAAAAGTTAGGACCAACCTAGATAGCATATTGTAAAGCAGAGACATTACTTTGCCAAAAAATGTCCATCTGGTCAAAGCTATAGTTTTTCCAGTAGTAATGTATTGATGTGAGATTTGGACCATAAAGAAAGCTGAGCACTGAATAACTGATGCTTTTGAACTGTGGTGTTGAAGAAGACTCTTGAGAGTCCCTTGGACTGCAAGGAGATCCAACCAGTCAGTCCTAAAGGAAATAAGTCCTGAATATTCATTGGAAGGACTGATGGTGAAGCTGAAACTCCAAAACTTTGGCCACCTGATGTGAAGAACTGACTCATTGGAAAAGACCCTGATTCTGGGAAAGATTGAAGGCAAGAGAAGTGGACGATAGAGGATGAGATGGTTTGGATGCATCACCTACTCAATGGGCATGAGTTTGGGCAAGCTCCAGGAGTTGGTGAAGGACAGTGAAGGACAAAGAGTTGGACACAACTGAGGATCTGCACTGAATTAATTGATAGGGGTGAAGTGAAGTGAAGTTGCTCAGTCATGACCGACTCTTTGCGATCCCATAGGCTGTAGCCTACCAGGCTCCTCTGTCCATGGGATTTTCCAGGCAAGAGTACTGGTGTGGATTGCCATTTCCTTCTCCAGGGGATCTTCCCAACCCAGGGCTTGAACCCAGGTCTCCCATGTTGTAGACAGACGTTTTACCATCTGAGCCACCAGGGAAGTCCACTGCAGGGAAGGGAACTGCACTGAATTCACTGATAGGGGTACTAGTTAATATAAATTAGTCAAAGACCAATTCATTCAGAAACTCAGCTGGATGACTACTGGGTACATTCCCTGAGAAAACCATAATTCAAAAAAGACATATGCACCCCAGTGTTCATTACAGCACTATTTACAATAGCCAGTTCTTGGCAGCAACCAAAATGCTCATTGACAGATGAATAGATGAAGAAGATGTGATACATATATCCAATGAGATATTATTCAGCTATAAAAAGGAATGAAATTGAGTCATTTGCAGTGATGTGCATGGACCTATATATAGTCTGTTATACAAAATGAAGTTGTCAGAAACAGAAAACCAAGTCTTGTATATTAATGTATATATTCAGAACCTAGACTCTGGGAGAGAGAAAAGGACAGGGAAGCCTGGTGAGATGCAGTCCAGGGGTCGCAAAGAGTTTAACAAGACTTGCTACTGAACAACAACGTGGAATCTGTAAGAAGGGTACGGATGAAGCTATTTGCAGGTCAGGAGAGGAGATGCAGATGTAGCGAATAGCCACGTGGACACGGAGGAGAAGGGGAAGGTGGGGTGAACTGGGAGAGCAGCACTGGCATAAATACACTCCCACGTGTGAAACAGCCAGTGGGAAGCTGCCGCCTCACACGGACAGCTCAGCTCAGGGCTCTGTGGTGACCTAGTGGGGTGGAACGGGAATGGGAGGGAGGGAGGGAGGGAGGTCCAAGAGGGTGGGGATATATGTATACATATAGCTGATTCACTTTCTCATACAGCAGAAACTAACACAACATTGTAAAGCAATTATACTCCAATAAAATAATAACATTTACAAATGGGGAAATATGAAATTATACTAATTTACTAAAAAAATGAAAGAAAATAAACCAAAATATCCATTTAGAAAGAAAGAAAGAAACTCAGCTGGGACAAGGCAGTCACTGTGATTCTACATAACTCTTCATGTCACTTTTTAATTCTTGGTTGCCTCTTGGTTTGCATCTACCCGTGAAGAAATAAAATTTTTTTATTGTCAAACAAAGCATATTCCACAAAGCAATCTTCATCTAAGTTTTCAAAAAGCAACACCTGCTTTCTTAGGGAACACCATTGTTACATCTGTAATTAATGCAAGGGGATCAGCTGGCCTCTACATAAAAATTGCTTTATTTAAGTCTCCCTGGAAATCCACTTAAATCAAGGAGCAGAGAATTTCCAAGGGATTATCCATAAAATGTGAAGAATGAAAAGAACTAAGGGTATGCATTGCACAGCACAAGCAGACGTAAAGGTAGCCTAGAGAACTGGATGGCAATCTCTAATGGAGACGTTTGCAAAAGAAAAAAAAAAAAGAATAAAAATGAGAAAAAAAAATAGTCGGTAACATTTATTAACGGCTTACTCTGTGCCAGGCGCTGATCCAAAGGCCTCTTACATAACACATATTTGATCTTCACATCAGTCCTGTGATGCGGCACTGTTATTATTAGGCTTCTCTGATTAGAAAACAGGGCAAGGATAACTTACCCAAGAACAGACAGCCCCTGCTGGATCAAGTTAACCATCAGACCCAGGCAGTCTTATCCAAAACCTTAGGCTAAATGCAGCTTTTTGTGCAAATGCATTTGTAGATGTCAGAGGGTAAGTAAAATTCTGACTGTTAAGATGTAGATAAAATGATAGATTACAGTGTTAAGGATTACATTTATGAATCCTCTGGAGAAACAGTGAAATGTTTTTAGCGTTGAGTGAAAAAGAAGACAAAATGGTATGGACATTTCATGTTTTAAAAATGCTTTTATACTAAATGGAGAAAAAGGCAGCAACATACCATTAAACAAGAGTGGATTATGATTTCTAATTGCCTGGAACATTATGTTCTTTTACCATAAAGCTATGGAAAGAATGTTTCGTTGGCTTGGAGAAGAACAGAAGCCGCTATAGGTGTTTGATACTAGGACACATAAAAAGAGTTGAGGACACAAATTCGATGATAATGATGGCTTCTACTATGATACAGGTTAAATTCTAATTAAAAGGCTTTTTAGCAGAAATTTCTATGAAGAACCATGTAGGTTTCTGGAAACAATCTCTGGAAAGGGCATTGTCTAAGAAGCAGTATGACCCCTAGAAAAATAAATTTGTATGAAATATATCCATTCAATGTTAATGCCAGGGTTGCATTAAGTAGTGACTAAAAACAGCTGGAAAGTTGAACTGAGACAAATACCAATTGCAACAAACTGCATATTATCTATTTAAGGCATATTATAAATCTTGTTTACAAAATGAATACCATGATACTTAATAATAAAAGTGCAATTCTTTGGATAAAAAAAGAATTTTGAGGAGTAGGAAAAAAGCCAATCTGCTTTTCACAATATCATGTGAATGTCAAAATAAGGGGTTTAATTCTCATTTCCCTTACTCACCCACATTTAGGTAACATCTGTTAAGGCTCATAGTGTTACATAAGCATTGTAAACCCTCTTGCTTATAAACTCAAATCTACTCCATGCTGGAAATATTGCCTGCAATTGTGTATGGAATAATGGAATAATATTGGTGACTGTGGCCAAGTCCAACTCAAAAACACTTGTCCAAGGAAAGAGAGAAAATTGTATTCATCACCATTGGGGAAGGAAAACTAAACAGAGCTGACTGGCCTACAGCAACTCTTCCCTACCTGAAACAAACAAACAAAAAAACAAAAAAGGCAGAAGTGGCAGAGCATCAGCTTGGTTTGAGTAAAAGTTTTAGAGGAAAACTGTGAACAGGCAGGAATCTACATCCAGGTCAGCAAAGAGGTCCATAAGAGGACCAAGTTTTGAAGGCTCAAGTTTTGAATTCACAGCAATTGTTTGGAGAACTCTGATCCAACACAGACCACGATGTTGAAGATTAGAGTCATATTTACCTAAATATTCAGGAGGCAAAAGCAGCCCCACATGACATCAGAGCAAAACTGGGGCACTGGTCTAGGATCTTTTTTTTTTTTTTAACATTTAGTTATTTGGCTGCATGGCATGTGGAATCCTAGTTCCCAGACCAGGGATCAAATTCTTGCCCCCCCAACCCCTGCTTCATTGGAAGCATGGAGTTCCAACCACAGGATCATCAGGGAAGTCCCTGGCCTAGGATCTTAAAGCTGAGAAATGGGACTCTACTGCAATGCAACATGAATGAAATTACTACCCTAGAGCTGAGCCAAGGGGTACCCTTGTCTTGATTGCCAAGCTAGTGGACATCCAGCCCTGGGAAGGAAGATGACTATTATTACAAGGACCACAGTGATGCTTGGGTCAGAGAACAGTGTTAGCGCTTGGGTCAGAGGACAACGGTGACATAGCCCCAAGACCAACATGAAAATGTGAGGGAATAATGGCCCCTCCAGGCAGGTAGATAGAGCAGAAAACAAAGAACATTTACTGATACATTGGCCAGGGCAATGGAGGCCAAGAAATGAACTCATCACCTAGCCAATCAGAGGAAGCCCTACGGCTTGGTGGTTAATACGGCTTCCAGTGACACTCAGTCCTGAGAGAGGAGAGGAGCACCTTGAAAACCCAGCTCAAGATAACTGAGAAGAGTCTTCATCCTGCTCTGTTTGCTGGGACAGACCACTCCAGAGCCCAACATCCTCCTAAGGGGTAGCTATCAAGCAAGCCTTGCATCTACAGATCACGGGTACCTGGATGCTAGCACACAGATGCTAGCCCAGATAAGGCTTCTGGGGGAAGGTAGTGCCAGATTAAAGAGGAAGATTTTGAGCTGAAGTTAGAATGTGCCACTGAAATGTTCCAAGGGAGGCAGGCCTCAGATGTGGAGAAGCAATGGTGATGGATAGAAAAATTGCCTGGACCAGAATTAGAAATTACACAAAGTCAAAAGTCATGAATCTCTCTGTCTCCAGGGCAGAATAGCACTCAAATAGGCCTGCAGGACTGTGGATGGTGTACGGATCCGCACAGCAGGTTTCTGAACATGCACTGACAGGAAGGAGAAAAGACTTCAACCTCCCCAGGCTTTGGCAGTGAGCTGGATACCAATCCTTCATGATTTTAATCTGGAAAATCAGATCCAGCTGGAGCAAAGTGGAAAGAAAATGATTGACAGTGAGATGCAGTTCAAGAAACCAAACCTGCACAAAATGGCTGAGACTTTCTGCCCCCAATTCTTGTGAACTTAGGAAAATAGACATCTGTTTCCTACAGGACATCTGCTAGCCTTAGAAGCCAACCTCACAGAGATCTGGAAGCTTAAGCTCAGATTCCCAGACCCAAGCTTATGAAGGAAGCTGAACCCCCAACCAGGCAGTGTCCTCAGGTAAGCTCATTCTTAGGTTCCTCACTTCTGGTCAGACGGGTCTTCAGAACAACTCAGAGTCTCATTTCTTTTCACGTTCATGCGTGGTCTCCCAGGCAAGCACACCCATCAGGGTCCAGGTATTTATGGTACAGATTTAAGAGTATATCTTATTTTATTTTATTTATTTTTTTAACTTTTTATTTTTAGTTTATTTTACTTTATAATACTGTATTGGTTTTGCCATACATTGACATGAATCCACCACGGGTGTACATGCGATCCCAAACATGAACCCCCCTCCCACCTCCCTCCCCACAACATCCCTCTGGGTCATCCCCGTGCACCAGCCCCAAGCATGCTGTATCCTGCATCGGACATAGACTGGTGATTCGATTCTTACATGATAGTATACATGTTTCAATGCCAAGTTTTAAGAATATATCAATACAAAGTGGTATCCAAGATTTTCTGAAGTAGAAAAGCATCCCACAGCCAAGCTATGCCATGAAAGAGACTCCCAAGCACAGCCGCAGAGAAGAGCACTGCCCATCCCCTAAGGAAGAAGCAGTACTGGGTAAGGATGGCCGGAGGACAAATTACATGCTGTTTCTTGTCTTTTTCTCATTCGTTCCCCCAGAGAGATCATCTGCATTGGATGATCACACAACATGGAAATACTTTTCTACCAGATATAGTAAGATGGAAAAATATATGTTTATTAGAATTTCAGGAAATTATATGAAACGAAAAATGACCTGCTTGGTTGGCCCCTAGAAAACAATTTAAAAGAAGTAGGGAAATGACACAGGTGGGGAAAGAGTGAAGGAATAGATTGTGTCTCCAGAGTGGCTGTGCGGGGTAGGGAATTCTCCTTCTGAGAACCTAGTTAAGGCCATCTGCTGATCAAGGACAGGGAAGCAGGAAAGAGGCAGGACAATGGTCATATTCAGCCGTGAGTCTCCACTGTGACACCCTACGTCCTGCACACGATGCAAACAGCAGGCCTCTCAACCCAGGTTCCCACAAGACTGGGGTGAAGGTGACAGGAACAGCAACAGGAGCAGACGGGAGCCTCTACCAAGGAAAAACACTGGAGAAAACTTCAGAAAGTGAGTGAGTGCAGCCCTTTCACAGGCCATTGATCTGGGGCAAAACTCCAAGGGCCAAGAAAACGTCTGAGTTTATGAGACTCCGTTTAAAACTGGAAAATAGGTTTCCCTAGTCACGAACACACTGCCTAGTTCAGAATAGAGATTCATTCAATATTTATTAAAGAAGCAGTGGCTTCGGCTTTGAACTTTACATATCCACTCCGTGCCAAGATCTACATCCCTGTTTTGAAGCATCTAAGAGGCACGGCCTGCTCTCAGCAACACCTGCTCATACAGCAGTTAACACGAGCACAGTAGATGCCCCCATGAGGAGAGCCAAGACAGGAGAAGAGGCTGCTGCACTCCTAGGTGCCACCAGGCTGGAGGTTCAAAACAGTGGCTATATAGGGTGTCGATGTATTTGTTGAGAAACAAGAAAGATGTTTTTACTCATACCACAAACTGGTGTTAAACATTTTGTTATACATATTTCAATCTAATTACTTTCCCTTATACTCCTAGATACTTACTTTTTATTGGGTATAATTTACACATAATAAAACATGTGTATGAGTTCAATGACTTTTTCCTTGATTTCTTCAAGCAGATAACCCTTTATTGCCTATTAAATGCAGGCTGAGTTATCCCACAGGTGAGTTTTCTCTTAATGTCTTTTTTTAAAGATCTGAATAGACGATTTACAAAATAAATACAAATTACCAATAATTTAAAATAAAAATTCAGATAAATGTATGCCAATATCTTAACCCTGTAGGCAGATTTTTTTTAATTCTTGCCAAAGATGAATTTTTTTTTCAAGAACAATATGAGGTTTTTTGTTTGTTTGTTTGTTTGTTTGTGTTTTTCAGCTGTATGGATACCTTGGTACATTAATACTTCCCAGGTGCTGTAGTGGTAAAGAATCAGCCTGCCAATGCAGGAGATGCAGGAGACACAGGTTTGATCCCTGGGTGGGAAAGATCTCCTAGAGAAGGAAATGGGAACTCACTCCAGTATTCTTGCCTGGATAATCCCGTGGATAGAGGAGCCTGGCAGTCTACAGTCCATGGGGTTGAGGAGTGTTGGACACAACTGAAGCGACTTAGCGCACACAAGTGATCCTATGAGAAAGAGCAGGTTATAGGGTCTATAAGGGCTATAGTCCATGGGGTTACAAAGAGTCAGACGTGACTTAGTGACTGAGCACACACACGTACATTATGTCCAGGAGTGGGACTGCAGTGTCATATGGTAACTCCTTTTTTAGTGTTTCTTAAGAACTCTCCATACTGCTATCCATAGTGACTGCACCAACTTACGTTACAATCAACAGTGCAGGAGGGTTCCCTTTTCTCCACACCTGCTCCAGCATTTATTATTTGTAGGCTTTTTAATGATGGCCACTCTGGCAGGTACTTCACTGTAGTCTGATTTACATCAATGGTTTTTGACAGTTGCAAATATCTATGTAGCCACCACCCCAATCATAATACAGAACATTTCCAAAACCTCAGAGAGTGCCCTCTTCCAAGCCCCAACCCAAAAACAATCAACCACAGCCCCAACCTCTATCACCACTGATGAGTTTTGTTTGTTCTCAAACTTCACATGCATTCTTTCATGTAGGGTTTCTTTTGCTGGACACAATATTTCAAGGTTTGCTCCACAAGTCACTTATGGAGCATATTAGTCAGGAAGGAAAACTGCACTTGGGAAAAGTTAAGGGAGTTAAATAAATTGGCTACAAAGTTGGGGTAGAGATCAGAGAATGCACAAACACCCTGGAATCAGTAATGACCAGGATTCCTGAAGGAGTCCCTGAGGGAGGGAGGGAGGCAGGGTGGCCCCCTGAGCCAGAAGAGAGCAAACAGCTATGTTAGGTGCAGTGGCCTTTGGCTGAGCCACAGACAGTCTGGAGAACCATGCAGGAGAAAAGCCAGAGGAAACATACCATTTCTTTTGCTTCTGATTGACCCGCTGACCCAACACAACTTAAGCCAGAGGATGGGAGGAACTGTAGGTTTCCTTCTAGGAGGCCCACTCAGTGAGTTGGAGGGACCTAGAGAGGAATGGCACCCCACTCCAGTACTCTTGCCTGGAAAATCCCATGGATGGAGAAGCTTGGTAGGCTGCAGTCCATGGGGTCACTAGGAGTCGGACACGACTGAGCGACTTCACTTTCACTTTTCACCTTCATGCATTGGAGAAGGAAATGGCAACCCACTCCAGTGTTCTTTGCCTGGAGAATCCCAGGGACAGGGGAGCCTGGTGGGCTGCCACCTATGGGGTTGTACAGAGTCGGACACGACTGAAGCGACTCAGCAGCAGCCGCAGCAGAGAGGAAAAGAGATCCATCCTAAATTACAATGTATTTAGACTACACCAGGTGGCACTAGGTTCGTCCCTCGTTTGGGAAGATCCCCTGGAGAAGGAAATGGCAATCTGCTCCCATATTCTTGCCTGGACAATCCCATGGGTGGAGGAACGTGTTGGGCTACAGTCCATGGGGTTGCAGAGAGTCAGACACAACGGAGCGACTAAGGCACAACACTGCAGGTGATGCTAGTGGTAAAGAACCTGCCTGCCAATGCGGGAGACATAAAAGATGTGGGCTTGACCCCTGTCCTGGGAAGATCCCTAGAGGAGGATAGGACAGCCCACTCCAGTATTCTTGCCTGGAGAATCCCATGGACAGGAGAGCCTGGCGGGCTACAGTCCATAGAGTCTCAGAGTCAGACACGACCGAAGCCACTTAGCACAGCACAGCAGGTACTGAGTCAGCAAAGACAGGGTGGGGCTCGAGGACAGCCTCCTCTGGCATAAGCATTAGTCCAAAGGCAAAGACGCCTCCTTGTCTTGCACTTAATGAGGTCATGCTGCCTAGAGGAATGGCGTCTAAAACAGAAGCTTTGCAGCATCTGAACAAGAAACTCTGACCCTGAAAACCATGGAGCAAGGGCAACAGAAATGCACTGGTGGCTGATGACCCTGTACAACCTTCCACGCGTGGCACTCAGCTACTAAGAGACAATTGAAGGGAAACAAGCTCTTAGGGCACATAAGCAGTGGCTTCAGGCAATGAATGTATGGGACTCGGAGCTGATACAACCCAGTGCAGTCCAGGCCCTCCAGCTCTTTTAGGAGAAATCCAGAGAATGGGTAAAGGTGTAGAGATGGGACTAAGCTTAACCCATAGGAGGAGCAGGAAGACCATAATCTGACCGCAGGGAGGAGCACAGTTAGGAAAGTTCTAGCTAATGGGCTCCCACCCTCTGACTCCCAGGACCCTGTCCAACCGGGTGCCAGGTCTTGCTGATTTTTTTTTTTTTTTTCTCATGATCCATTTCAGAACTCGCTTTTCACTGCCACAATCACAACACTGGTCTGAGCTGAGCCTCTCTCCTGGATGACTCCAGTCACTTTCTACTGTATTCATCGTGAGTCATCCACCTTGCCCACTGACATGGGACAGATTTTCTTAAAAATCTGGTGTGATTCTGTCTTTCTTAGCATCTCTGTAATGCAACTCAGAATTCAACTCAAAATTCCCCACCTTTTAATCACTTACCCTCTCCTTGCCTTTTTTTTTAATTAAAAATATTTGTATTTTATTTATTTTATTGAAGTATAGGGACTTCCCTGGGGGTTCAATGGTAAAGAACCCACCAGCCAATGGAGGAGACATGGGTTCTATCCCTAGGTTGGGAAGATCCCTTGCAGAAGGAAAGGGCAACCCACTCCCGTATCCTTACCTGGAAAATACCATAGACAGAAGAGCCTGGTGGGCTACAGTACATGGGGTCACAAAGGGTCAGACACGACTTAGTGACTAAACAACATTGAAGTATAATTGGTTTACACTGCTGTGTCCCCTGTATTTTTAGCTATGAGAACATTGTAGAGACTTACCCTCTTATCCAATTTACAAGGGCGCAACATAGTATAGAGAGCTATGGGCACTGGAGATCTATGAGCTACAGATCTCTAGAACCTATCACTGTTACAAAACCTTATCACCTCAAAGAGGATAGTCTGCAGTCTAAACTGGAGGCTCACCTCCCCGCTCTATGCCTTTACTTGCCCCTCACATGCCTGAGATGCCCCTGCCCTTTGGCAAGGGGCGTCTCCTTCCTCCCTGTGTCCTCCCACAGCCTGTCCTGGTCACTCAAGTGTCCTTTC
This sequence comes from Capricornis sumatraensis, assembly GCF_032405125.1. NCBI lineage: Eukaryota > Metazoa > Chordata > Mammalia > Artiodactyla > Bovidae > Capricornis > Capricornis sumatraensis. The sequence goes on along the minus strand of NC_091071.1, from coordinate 118,410,640 downwards.
TCCTAGGCTGCAGGAGATAACTGCTGTTTGTGTCCATGTGGTGTTAACCCTGCTGGGCTGTGACTTACTTACATCCTAGCCTCACAGCTACACTTTTTGAACCCGTTTCATTCTTCCATAACAGGTATCTGGGGTTAATAGTAAATGCCATGAGTGCACTGAAGTCCTGACAGAGTATCTGGCACACGGTGGGTACTGAACACAAAAGCACTGTTCAGAGTAGGTGGTCATTTCAAAAGGAGGAAGACTGGGACAGATGGAGGGAGGGAATAAATATAGGAAAGAGGGAAGGAAGGAAGGAGGAAGGAATATTCCAGGTATGTGAGGCAGGGGGACACAACATTATAAATCAACTATAATGTAATTAAATGAATAAATAATTTGAATTTAAATAAAAGGCAAGAGGGAGGTGGGTAAGAGATTAAGACAAAGGAGGGGAATACTGAAATTCTGAGTTTCATTCCAGAGTTGTTAAGTAAAATCTTGTATCAAGGGATTTGCAGAATCACAACAGATCTTCAGGAAAATCTGTCTTGTGTCAGTGGGTGACATGGATGACCCACAATGAAGACAGTGGGAATGACTGGAGTCATCCAGGAGAGAGGTTCAGATCAGAGCAGAGTGGTGGCCCCAGCAATGAAAAGAGACAGTACTGAGATGAATTGTGAGGAAGAAATCAATACGATCTGGCAATTGGATGGACAGGGTCCTGGAAGAACAATGTGGAATGGAAAAGTAACCAATAACTTGAGAATTTCAGCAGGGGTGGGATGAGCTCTAGAGGGGAGCAGTCTTGGGCAGAACCCGGCATGGAGGGAAAGGGCAACAGTGATTTGATTTGGACAAACTGCATTGAGCTTGCTGCAAGGCAACAAATGGAGGAAGCAAAGGGAGCCAGATGGAAAAGCCATTCTCCGAGAGGTGATTGTCCAGGTGCTGTGCGGGACAGATTGCTGAGGGAAAGAGGATATTGACAAGAGAAGAGGGTGAAATCTTGGGGTCCCTCTGTACTCAGTTGCTCAGCCACCAACCACACTGCAAAGACACAAGGATTTAGCAGTGCTCAAATTCCTGGCTGGCTGGGGGTTTTGGCCAGAGGACATTTCTGAAGCACAGTAATACTCCTTAAACCCCAGCCGGCCTGCACACTTTAAGTCAGAAGTCGCCAGTGGCACTTGGTTTCTAAACTAATCTTGATTTGCTTAAATCAGATTGTCAGGAATCCTGCTTCTGGGAACTGCTGAACCAAACTCTCATTAAACATGCAGCCCTGCAGTTTGTTTTTGCGATTTTCTTAAGGGTAACAATTAACCTTTAAAAAGCCCGACCTTTCCATAAAGGTAGCCCGTAGCTGGTGGGAGCTCTGAGGTGTTGGGTAAATGTTGCAGAGAAGTGATGGCCTCGTAAGAAACATGGACAAATGCGGCTACATGGACAAGTGCTGCCACAGTTTCCTTAATACTTTCCCTCTTAGAAATGATTCCATTTGCTCATACTGTTTATTTGTGAAATGAAGCCATCCAGTGGAGTCTGGCGGGTGGCCTTGAGCACGGTGGGAATCCTGCTTCCCAGAAGAAGAGGTGAGGCCTCCGGAGAGGTTTTCTTCTCGCCAACTTCCCAGGCAGCACACGTGAAATGGTGGAGACTCACCTAAGATTATCTTAAAGCTTGCTGGCAGCCACCACCTCCAGACTCAGCCTGTCCTAAACCAGATCAGTGGGAAACCAGCCCAGCAGCCTGTGAGGGGCCCTCCTGGCCACCAGCCTCTCCTGTGCACCATTCACGCAGTTCCCCATCGAGGTGATCTTTCTTCTTGAAAGTCTCCCGGTGTCATTCCCTGATAAAAACCCCCACTGTTCTCATGCTGATCCTCAATGAGGGCCCTGTGATCTGGCCTCTTCTCACATCTCCAGCTGTATAACTGCTCTCAGACCCTGCCTCTCCCAGCACACGCACATACACACACACACACACACACACACACACACACACACACACACACACACACAATTCCTGTGGCTCCCCAGATCCCTTCACACACTCTCTACTCCCCAAGACTTCCAGTTCTTTGTAGGCTGACGCTTATCTTTCCTTTGAACTCATTTCCTCCCCTGGAGAGCATGCTCTGACCACTTCCTCAGAGCTGGGCATCCTTGACACACCTGTAGCATCCTACAGATGCCTGTCTCACAACAAGAACTCTGCTGTCCTATTCATCCTCTGAACTGGTGCCAGCTCCCAGAGAGCCATACGCAGAGACGACCCTTCAAGAGTCTTTACGCAATCAATACAAGAATATTTCACTGGTGAAACATTCTCCTCCAAGGATTAGTCCTGTAAAGTACAGAGGCACAATGTTCTCAGACTCTTTCTGGAAAATGGAAACACTTCAAGTATCCAGAAGATTCTAACCAAGGTGGTGCATGCAAATGAATTTAACTGAAAAGGAAGGACAGTTTACAAAGGGCAGTGTTGATGGAATCCACAACAGATAGGGAAGCACCCAGGCCTGAAGAAATGAAGAAAGAGAAGAATCTTTGAGCCCAAAGGAACACTCGACAGGTGTCATTGCCTGTCTGATGGTTCTTAGCTGTGGTACCCAGACCAGCAGCATCAACATCACCCAGTTACAGAAGCTCTGGGGATGGGGATCTGCCATCTGTGGTAGAACAGCCTCCCAGTGATGCTGGTACACACCAAAATTTGGCATCTCCTGCTCCAGACTCCAGATCAGCGGTTGATAGACTATGGCTGTACCAGACGTGATCTGCTGCCTGTTTTGTTATAGCCCATGAGCTAGAAATGACTTTACATTTTCAAATGGTTACATTTTAAATGGGTCTTAATTACCTAAATCATAGCCTTAACTTCATCTCTTGTGACACAAAGCTTGAAATATTTACCATCTGGCAATTTATAGAGTTCGCAAGCTCTGCTCTAGGAGAACACAGTTAGGGTTCAAGAACCACTTTGCCTCCGTTCCCCTTCCTGATGCCTCCATGGGCCAAACAAAAGCCAGAGAGCAAGGGAAGAATTGCCAGAACTGAGCTCCTGGAGCACGGGGCAGAGGGAGCTGGAGACTATACAGGGTAGCGTGGGAAGGGGTAACAAACAAAGGGCCACCCCACACAGCACACTTACACTGATTCTAGACTTCATAAAGATAGCGATCTCCTTTTACAACAATATGTATCTTCTGAGAGAGGTGGGAAAGTAGTGGAAGAAGGCAAAGACCTGTCAAGATGCAGGGGCAGGAGAAAGAGAGGAGGGGAAGTGTCAGGGTCAAAGCAGTTAAGACCATGAAGCACAAAAAGCCAGGGTTTTATTCCGGTACCCTCCCCACATAAGCTGAGCCATCTTAGACAAGTCACCTAACCTCTCTGTGCCTCAAATGACTCATCGGTGAAACAGAGGAAAAGAAGAGCACTTGCCTCACAGAGGTGTGTTGCAGATGAATGAAACATGGCATGTGAAGCTCTTCCATTGAGGGCTGGGTTCCCAGATACACATGGAAAGATGCCACTCAGCTAGCCTTCACCAAGCACATCTTTCCTCCAGGATCCATGTGAGGTGGTAGTGATAAAGATGGGATGACAGGTGGCCCACCCTCAAGGAACTCAGGGTATAGTGGGGAAGAGAGACAGACTACAAGGTCATCAAAGACAGTGAAGAGCTAACTTCCTGCAAGGCCAAGGTGCTTCTCAGAAGCAGGCCGTTCAAACTCAGGCTCAAGGTGTAGCTCTGGGGAAGGACCTTCCAGGGAGATGGAATAGTGTGGACAGGCCCTTTTGCAAGCTGTGCTTGGGAACTTGCAAACAGCTTTACATAACTACAGTTTGGGTTCCAGCTACAGGGGCTAGAGATGAGGCCAAAGAGATAAACAGGGACAGATTACAGGGGACCTTGCATGCCAGGCTAAAGAGCTTACCTCTAACAATTTGGGAGACACTCATAGTGGGAGCCATAAAATCACTGGGCAGTGCTCAATGCAGAGCACACAGAAAGCAGTGAGAGTGCCTCTCAGGACAAGCACCAATTATATGCCCAGATTAGAGCACACCAGCACCTGGGACATGGTGGGGAGCATCCTGGGGACCCAAGTGAGCACACACACCTCAGCTAGTTAGACGATGAACTTGGCTTCCACAGAGCAGGTAGGTGCACAGGTCCACTCAGAGGCTGTCTGGGTATCAGAGAGTCCATTAAGCTCTCTCAAGACGTACGTTGGACAAAACTGCACTCCAGCTCCTTTCTTGTTTGTAGGAAAACAAATGAAAAGGATTCATTACCTAGAAGGCCAGCAAAGATAATCTTCTCTTATCAGATAATGAGAGGGCTGTCCAGGAGCTGGGCATAAAAGCAAATCCATTGCAGACGCTGATCCAAGATGTGAAGGCAGCCTCACCAACTATCCGTGTTCCTTAGAAATAAAAGATACTCCATAAATTCCAGACATAATTAGAACTGCGAAGGTAACAGAGTCATAGAGGGAGACATGAAGGGAAGAAAACTATTGGTTCTAGAAAGATGGCTAAGGTTAACAGGGGGAAATATTAATATTGATTTCTACTTTAATAGCAGCAAAGATAATCCCATTGAACTAGAGACTCAATTAACACATCTGATTTTTCACCCAAGCTCCAAAGGCAAAGTTGGCTGTGGTGAACATGATAAAAGTGAAAGTGAAGTCGCTCAGTTGTGTCCAACTCTTTGCAACTCCATGGACACCAGGCTCCTCCACCCATGGGATTTTCTAGGCAACAGTACTGGAGTGGGTTGCCATTTTCTTCTCCAACATGATAAAATTCTGTTCAAATCCATTTAAAAGAGTTTCCCTTCTTTTTTTTTTTTTGGTTATGAATATGTTTTTTTAATTTATTTATTTTAATCAGAGGCTAATTACTTTACAATATTGTAGTGGGTTTTGCCATACATTGACATGAATCAGCCATGGATGTATTTATGAATGAGTTCAATCGAAAGAAATGGAAACTCCATCCCCACAATACGAGTGGGTGGCTTATGAGTGCCATACCCTAGGTCTGTTGATGGGAGACTTGGCCATGGAGGGGCCACAGCAAGGGAGGGAGAGCTAAGAAAATATGCCCCTGGATGCCCACCGCCTCCATGCGTCCTGGGGGACAGCAGAGCCAGGGCATAAGTGGTTTCCTCGATGAGCAAGTTAAGTGTTTGCTCTGCAACCTTGTGGGTCAGCATGTCTGTGAGAAGCAAGCATGTCCGTGAGAAGCAAGCATGCCCCAGAAAACAAGAGCCAACTTTCACCATTCTATGGCAGCCAGTGTGTCACCAATTCATACTTAAAAGAAATTAGGAAAGAAAGGGGAGTGGACACAAGTTTTTGAAAAGAGAAGGAAGCCGTCAGGGTCTTATCCCCCAGTCCCAGCTGGCCTCAAAATGATGACCAATTGCTGAAAATTCTGCTTCTGAAATAACTACTTTGTCAGCTCCAGCTCCTGTCAACACAGTCCCATTCATAGTTCAAGCCCCCAAGCTGTCTACCCTGGATGGTCTGGAAAGCCTCCTTATCCATCAGCTGGGGACAAATTCCATGTCACCCTCATCCATCCTGCCTTGAAGAACTGCCAGCAGAAGGACATGCCTAAAGCATCATTACAGTGAGAGTTTTGCTTACCATTCTCCAATGGCCCCATTGCTTATGCTGTGATCCTAAATGGCAAACAGAGCCTGCAAGCCTCTACTCCTGCACCCTTCCTGCCCCCAGCCTTCCCACTGTGTTGTCTTGCAGTCCCAGCTGACCTCAGTCCCCATAACACACACTTGGGGGATTCTGGCTCCTCCACACTTGTGGCCTGCAATGCCCTCTTCCTGCCTGTCTACCTGGCAAAGTGCTGCTCATCTTTATTAGTCAGCTGCTGTAATAAACACCCCTCAAACCATCAGAACTCCCACCATCATTCAGTTCAGTTCAGTTCAGTTCAATTCAGTCGCTCAGCCCTGTCCGACTCTTTGCCACCGCATGAATCGCAGCACACCAGGCCTCCATGTCCATCACCAGCTCCCGGAATTCACTCAGACTCGCATCCATCGAGTCCATGATGCCATCCAGCCATCTCATCCTCAGTCGTCCCCTTCTCCTCCTGCCCCCATTCCCTCCCAGCATCAGAGTCTTTTCCAATGAGTCAACTCTTCACATCAGGTGGCCAAAGTACTGGAGTTTCAGCTTTAGCATCATTCCTTCCAAAGAAACCCCAGGGCTGATCTCCAGAATGGACTGGTTGGATCTCCTTGCAGTCCAAGGGACTCTCAAGAGTCTTCTCCAACACCACAGTTCAAAAACATCAATTCTTCGGCACTCAGCCTTCTTCACAGTCCAACTCTCACATCCATACATGACCACAGGAAAAACCATAGCCTTGACTAGGAGGACCTTAGTTGGCAAAGTAATGTCTCTGCTTTTGAATATACTATCTAGGTTGGTCATAACTTTTCTTCCAAGGAGTAAGTGTCTTTTAATTTTATGGCTGCAATCACCATCTGCAGTGATTTTGGAGACCAAAAAAATAAAGTCTGACACTGTTTCCACTGTTTCCCCATCTATTTCTCATGAAGTGATGGGACCAGATGCCATGATCTTTGTTTTCTGAATGTTGAGCTTTAGGCCAACTTTTTCACTCTCCACTTTCACTTTCATCAAGAGGCTTTTTAGTTCCTCTTCACTTTCTGCCTCAAAACTCATTGTGCTTTCTGCACAATAGGCCAATAAATTGTGAGATGAGTTGAAGCAAGGAATAACAAATTTTATTTGGAAAGCCAGCAGACAGAGAAGATGGCAGACTAATGTCCTAGAAAACCGTCTTATGCTAGTCAGAATTCAGGATTCTTTTATACTGAAAAGGGGTTTCTTTTATACTATCAAGTCTTGGTGTCAGAATCCTTTGTGTTTGCAAGTGTCAATGTAGGTCAGGTCACAATGTTCCCATAAACCTTCAAGACAAATGCTATTCTCTGTTCTGAAACTGTATCTCTATATGAGTGAGAAAGTGTTATACTCTTAAAGGTCAGAGGCTTGAAAATGGGCTATCCTGCATATTTCAGTCTCTAGGCAACATTCTTAAGTGGAGGCAAAAACAATAGAATACAAAGATTAAAGCAAAAGAAACAAATCTAATAAGGATGAAATCTATTTCCCTTTTACACCCAGTGACATCTGTGTGCTCACTTCAGCATTCAGTGCAAGTTGACAGAGGTTCACTCAGAGATGTCTCCTCCCTCCACTGGCTTGATATCCCAGGGTCCCAGGTGCAGTGATGCATCTTCCACAGCAGCCAGCAGACAAAGGAAGAGATGCCTGGAAGCTTAGGAGGTAGGGTTTATGGACCAGGCCTGGGAGCAGATGGGAGGTTGCTGGTCATCATCTCCGCCTACAGTTCATTCATTGAGAAATGGGGTAGACTTGTCTGCCCAGTGAGAATAAGCAACCACTGAGAACAATTAGCCTGCATCTGTGGTGACATCTCAGAGCCAAGCCCCATACCCAGGGTCTACCAGTGGAAGACTTGGCCATGGAGGGAGCCACAGCAAAGCTTCTACCACCTGTGTCCTGTCCTCCCAAGGGCATGCAAGGATCTTTCTCCTCGATTACAGCCACCAGACAGTAGAAGAATCAAATCACCCACTGAAGCTTCACCTCTGTGTCCCAAATCCCTACCACCCCAGTGAGCCAAGTGTGTGTGCAGAACAGGTTTACGTGTCTTTAAAAATGGTGACATAGGACATAGGGAACAGACCTGTGGTTGCCAAGGGGGAGGGGAATAAGGGAGGTGTAGATTAGGAGTTTAGGGTTAGCAGACATAACCTATTGTACAAAGAATAGATACACAACAAGGTCCTATTGTAGAGCACAGGGAACTATAATCAACATCCTGTGATTAAACCATAATAGAAAAGAATAAGAGAAAAAAAAGACTGAGTCACATTTCTGTACAGCAGAAATTAACACAATATCATATATCAACTAAACTTCCAAAAATATAATAAAAACAAAATTGGTGAACCAAAGTGAAGGCACTCAGGGCAGAGTTATGCATATGCTGATGGGGAAGAAAAGAAGTGAACCTTTTAGTGGTACCCTCTCCTGCACCTGATAAGTAGCATCCAAATGAGGGTATGAAAAGAAGGAATGAACGGGCAGTGACGAAGGAGGAAGAGCATGTTTGCATCATTAAAGAGACAGCAACATTTGATCCAGTTCATGGAGCCACAGACACTTCACTAAGCTCCTTTTTACTGTTATTTCTCTGAATGCTGCACTGTTATCCTCTGAAGGAAGGGGCTATTCATATCACTCCTTTGGGAGATGAGAGAGCTGAGATGCAGAATGATGTTTCCATCACTTCCTCAGAGTGGTGCAGTTAGGATTTGAACACGAGCCTCCCACAGCTGCATACAGGATGACAGACGACGCAGGTAGAAAGAGGGTATTTCTCAAAAATGGAGTGTCTGCCAGGGCAGGCAGCCAGGGGTCAGTCAGGATGCCCCAGAGCCTAGCAGCAAAAAAAGCACGTTTCAGTGAGTTCTCAGGGAAATCCTCTGCTCCAGGGACCTGCGAACCCTATTCTCTCATTGGAACCAAACGGGACAGTGGTAAACAGGGCTACGGTGGCACCATAATTTCTTCCTGTAAAGAGTAAACTTCCTTGGCCATTCTGCCCAAACCCTACAGAATGAATCCCTGAGGGCAGCTCCATTCATCCCAGGAAAGTGCATGAGAAGTGTTAGTATTCAGAGCTGCGTGTTTTGCTGTTAAATTAGAAACACTTACATATTCATTCATATTCTCACCATTTTTGCTATTACTTTTGAGCACCCCAATTATTTGTGCCCTGCTTTTATGAGGCCCCTCATCTTGAGCTCTTAGAGCCTAAAATTGTCGTTCAGAACTAAATTAATAGCAGTTTTATTGGCTCATTATTTCTGACATCTGGTTAGAAGTGCAGTGCGATAAGTATTAGGGAATAATCTCAGTAGGCCCTGATTAGAAACTAATAACATTAGCAATAAACTCACAACATGGCTGCCGTGAAGCTTGATAAAAGGAAAGGACACAGGCTGCTCCATATGGAGAAATCTGGGCCAAGGATAGAGCCCACATCCCCATTCTTGCCCGATTAGACCCCCAGTCCATCTGTAACATCATCAAAACCAAAATCTGATTTCAGTCCAGGAAAGAAAAGTGATAGTCAACAAAAAACTTGTGTTGTTGGAATAGAAATATTGCCAAAGAAATACTTCTCACATTTCAGAATCATTCAGGGAGATTTCTAATATTTTTCTCTCAATGTTTCCCTTTCTTCAAGAAAGGTACAAAAAGTCTGCTCTTACTTTGCTGATTACTGATATTCGTGAAACCCTCTTCCAAGCCCTTCGAGTACATTATTCTGTACCATCCTCACAAGAAGCTTACAGGGTTGAGGCTGTTATTACTCTATTTACAGATCAGGGACCTGAAACACAGAGAGGGAAAGTGACATGTCCCAGGTCACAAGGCAGGAATGCTGAGGCTGGAATCCCAGTAGCGTTGCCCATGCTCTGTAATCACCAGAGAACGCTACATCCTCGTTTTCCATGTTAACAAGGCTTAGGGGACGCCTGCCATGTACCAAACACTCTGGGGTGGAAGGAGAATGGATACAAAATTAACTTAGGCAGATGCAGTCCTAGGAGCAAACCTGCTTACCTACATTACTGCAATAACTTCTTAAATTCCTTCTTTTTCAGTCTTGTACTGGTGGAAGCCAGGCTGAAATAGCTTACCTTTGCTTTTTTTTTTTCTTCCAGTTTTATGGAAATGTCACTGACAGTACTGGATACATTTAAGGTATCCAGCACGATGTATGTATACAGCACAATGATTTGATTTACATATATCCTGAAATGATTATCATAGTAAGTTTAAATGAACATCCATTATCTCATAAAGACACAAAAGTAAAGAAATGAAAATTTTTTTTTTCCTGATAACCTCCTAACTTCTGGCCTCTCCGCCTTGTTTTTCCTTACAAAGCAACCAGAGGGAGCCTGTAAAAATGTAACTCAGGTCACAACTCTCCTCGGTTCAAAGTCCTCCTTTAACTTATTCCAAATAACAGAAAATCTAATTCCAAATAAAAGGCAAATTTGGCGGAATGACTCCTGTCTTTCCAGAGCTCCCCCATCAAGTGCCCCGTTCAGCCCACACCAGTCCTGTATGCAGCACGTGCCAAACCTGCTCACACCCTGTAAACAGACCTATAACCCTCACTTCAGGGCCTTTGCACCTGTCATTCCCTCCACCTGGAACACTCTTCCTAGAGCATACCACCCTTTACATTACATTCCTGTCCTTGACCTCCTTCAGATGTCATTCAGAGGACCCTTTTCAGTGAGGGTGTCTGCAAGCATCATTTTTAAAACTGTAGAGACTTCCCTGTCTATCCAGTGGTTAAGACTTCACACTTCCATTGCAGGGCAGGAGGGTTTGATCCCTGGTCAGGGAACTAAGATCCTGCATACAGCAGTGCATGGCCAAAAACTAAATAAATAAACTGTAAATCCCTTCCCCAGTGACCCTGTCCCATTGTCCTCCCCATGATCCTTCCCCAGTGACACTTTCATCATCTTTCTATTTTTTTAGCCTTTCCAAATTTGAAGTATAGTTAATTTACAGTATTGTGTTTGTTTTAGGTGTGCAACAGAGTGATTCATTTAGAGATATACATTTTTTCTTTTCTAGATTCTCTTCCATTATAGGTTATTACAAGCTACTGAGTAGAGTTCCCTGTGCTATACAGTAGGTGCTTGTTGTTCATCTATTTTATATACCGTGATGTGTATATGTTAATCCCAAACTTCTAATTTATCTCCCACCCCCAGCTCTCTCCTTTAGTAACTCTGAGTTTGTTTTCTACGTCTGTGAGTCTTTTGATGTTTTGCAAATAAGTTAATTTGTGTTATTTTTAGGATTCCACGTATAAGTGATATCATCATATTTGTCTTTGTCTGACTTACTTTACTTGGTATGATAATCTCTAGGTTCACCCATGTTTCTGCAAATGGCCTTATTTTGTTCTTTTTATATGGTTTAGTAGTATTCCATATGTACTACATCTTTTTTTCCCATTCATCTGTCAATAGGCATCTAGGTTGCTTCTGTGTTTTGGCTATTGCGAACAGTGCTGCTATAAACATTGGAATGCATGTATCTTTTCAAATTATGGTTTTCTCCAGATACATGCCCAGGAGTGGGATTACTAGATCATAGAGTAGGCCTTATTTTTAGTTGTCTTTTTTCAAGGAACCTCCGTACCATTCTCCATTATAGCTGCACCTATTTATATTCCCACCAACACTATAGGAGAATTTCCTTTTCTCCACTCCCTCTCCAGCATTTGTTATTTGTAAACTTTTTAAAGATGACTATTTTGACTAGTGTTCACCCTCTTTCTTGTTTTATTTTTTTCCATTGCACTTTACACTATCCAGAAAACTATATGTGTTAGCTTTGTAGTTGGTAGGATTTTGATCAGTTAAATTGTCTATCTTCTCTCCACTAAAATATGTTCCATGAAAACAAAAGAGTGTGTCTATTTTGTCCATTGCTATAGTTCCAATGTTTATTTCCTGAAAGCAAAAATCTTCCCAAGAGTTTAGCATACCTCCTCCATCTGAAATGAGGACCCAACAAACCCAAATAAGCCTAATGCCTGCAGGAGGTGTTCAGCCATAATCCCAAGTGTCCTCTGTAGCATCATTTTCATCCTTGTGTAATACAGACTTTTGCCCAAGAGTTTCATAGCTAACTGTGTCTAGTCATGTCACCTACCACATCAAAACTGCCTCTCAGCTGGGGACAGGATCTTTTCCCTCTTTTGTGTAACTCTGACACTTTTGTAAACACAGCTCTTGCACAGACATCATGTTCTTCAGAGCTATCCTCTGGGGTGAGTTCAAGAAACAGAGATCAAGATTAAGCTTCCACTTTACAGATGAAGAAACTGAAGCTCAGAGTGGTTCAGAGTCTCATCCACATCTGCAGGGCTAATGTACCACTGACTCAGAATGAGAACCCAGCTGCTCTGATGCAGGTCCAACACCTGTTACACTGCATCCTGCGTCATCTGTATATCTCAGTGCTGAAACTATAATTGCCTGGCAGTCAGTATTATGGTTCATCGGTATGCACTAGATGCTAGGAATGGTCCCAGTTACACTGCACACCCTGTTTACTCTAAACTCAAACACAGCCTTGTGGGTATTACTGCCACCCCAATCCTTTCTAAAGATCAGAAAGAGATCTGTTTAAAGATTAGTAGACTAAGAGAGGTTAAATAACTTTATCAGGGTCATGCAGCTAAAATTAAAGAAGTGGGATACAAAATAACCCCAAAACCAGACTCCATCCTCTGTGCACTACATACAGAGATGCTTGATGCTACACAGAGAAGAGCTTCCTTGGGAAATGAGGGACCCCCATCCTCTGCAAATCTCTGATAGAGACCTTCATGGGCTCAGGAAAGGGAGTTCAAATCCATGGCACTGAAAATCTCTCTGATTCAGGAGGTGATGCAAACATCGTGAACGGCATTTGAATACCTGTCACGAAGTAGATCTTGGTCAACTTACAGAAACTTCCCGAACTTTGGTTTCCCATTTATTAAATGGGGCTACTGGTGTAGACCACAGAGAATTATTGTGAGTCTTTGATGATGTCATCAGTGCAGAGCACTGAAGTGTGGAAGAAGGACGGCAAGGGGAACAGCAATCCAGGTGGACAGAGTGAGGAGCAGAAGCCTGAGGCCTTGCTATTCCCATCACCCTCCAGTGCGATACCAGAGAGTCTCCTGTTCCTAAAAACCCTATTCATGGATCTTGTTATTGTCTGTCCCCACATAGGGCCCAGCCTGCCCTGACACATCTCCTCCCATAGCAACCCAGGGCCTCCCTGGCCCATCACCATCTAGGAGCTGTGGCCTTGGACCTACCATCTCCACCAGAGCTCACTGAGTTCCGTGACTGCAAACTGACCCCCCTCCTGATTGCTGCAGTCTCCAGTCTCTTAGCTAAGGTTACTCCTCTTCTCAGCAAAACTGCACCTCTTTTCCTCTTGGAGGCAGCTTTGTACAGTAGTTGGGGGAGGAGGGGTTATAATTTGAGGCATGTGGGGCTGGCATTATCTTTTTTTCTTAGCATTTTATTTACTTACAGCACTTTGCAAGATATCTTTTTTTAACTTTTCATTTTATTAAAAATAATAATAAACTTGGCATCAGCCCAGCTCATTAGTCTCTAGGGTTGGGCTGATATCCTTGGCTAATTATGAGTGTTTCCACTCCTGTTTTCATCCCTCGAAGCTATGACATTTAGCATGGCTTATTAAGTCCCAGCTATGTCAACAGACATGAGATGAACATCTGCCAGGATCATGAGTCTGCTGGGCCTGCAGGAAATCAGGACCCTCCTTTTTTAGCAGGACTTGAATGCTTTTCAAATTGCAGTTTTGTTAAAGCACCCAGTTCTTTTGCAAGACCTGGACAAATGAAGACAGATGGACTGAACACAAATGCTCTAGGATGAGGATCAAGAGTATGTAACTAGTCCTACCAAGTGGTCTTGCTTCCTCCCCTCCTCCAAGCCACCCAGGCGCCCACCTCTTTCCCAGAACCACAGCACAGGGAGCCCTCCTGCAGTGACAACAGGGCAGAGACTGAAATGCAAGAGGAGAAAGAACAGAACCTTTTCAGTCAACGAGTCCTGGGCTTTTGCGTTCTGACCTCATGCATAATCCAAGGGACTGGGACAAACAGGTTCATCGACTTCTTTTCTTTTTGTTGTTATTAACCATCATTTTAATGCTTATTATTACAGAGAGTGACGCTATTATATGTACCATATAACCATTGCTCTATCACTAAACATACAGAGTTTTCCAACTTTTCAACTACTTGGAGAAAATACTTCATCCATATTGTTGTTTCCTTAGGTTACCTACAGGAAACTTTTTTTTTTTTCCTTGTTTGTTGTTAGGAAACCTATTTTGAGTAATCCATCTTCTTTTCAGTTTGAGCTTTCTTGCTGAAACTGTGATAACTCCTTACAAAATTAAAATGATTAAAATCTTAACAAAGATTTTTGCTGCAATTTTCACTAATTTAAATCTACTTCCATTCCTGAGTGACTAGTCCCTCTCCACAAGCCTTTCTGACTGTTTTGTTCCTCTGCCAGGTGAACAACATATTTTTTTCTGTCAAAATGTTGTTATAGCAACATGAAACCATTAACATTAATAAGGCATTCTAATTAAAAGTCGTGGTGTGTCTTTAAGAACTATACATATACAAATTAATCATTAATGATACTAAAGTATTTTCACTGGGTTGAATTAAACAGTATGAATTCTGGACCTGTGGACTTCATCCACCTCTTCATCTCGCGGTTCCAGCTGTAAAGTAGGGAACAGTGTCAATCCTTAAATCCTCTCATGAGGATTGAAACCCAGAATTCAAGGGCAAAGGGCTAGCACAGAGCCAGGCAAATAATAAGCACATAAGTTACCATTCTTGCATAGTCAAAGGGATGCTGGAAAAGATGTTGGATGTGGTGGTGGAGTAGCTAGTGTTCCATCAGCTTTAGGTAAATGGATATAAAGAATCCTGTTATTACTGTGTTCAGCTCTCAAATGATGGTGGGAAGTTGGTTTCCAGGCTGTAAGCAGTTTGGTAACCCGAACTGAATTGGGTAGAATGCAGGAACATGAGTCCTTCTCTTCAGAGCTGTGAGAAAAAAATGTTTCATCATCATTCAGTGGCTTAAATCTTAACAGAGGCATTTAAATACTTTCCCTATATCCTAGAAATAGTAGTAGAAACTCTATCTCTTCCAGAAGGTTGACATAGAGTCAAAAGAGCTGAGAAGTGTGATCTACACATTGAAGATTTAGTTCTTTTTTAAATTTTATTTTATTGAAGTTAATTGACTTACCATATTCTGTTAGCTTCTGTTGTACAGAACAGTAATTCAGTTAAATATATATATACATTCTCTTTCATATTCTTTCCCATTATCATTTATCACAGGCTACTGAATATATGTTCCTGTGCTATACAGCATAACTTTTCATTTATCCACTCTTCGTATAATAGTTTACATCTGCTAACCCAACTCCCAATCCATCCTTCCCTCACCTCCCTCTCCCTTGGCAGCCACAAGTCTACTCTCAATATCTGTGAGTCTGTTTCTGTTTCACAAATATGTTCATCTGTGTTGTATTTTAGATTCCACATACGAGTAATATCATATGGTATTTGTCTTGCTCTTTCTGACTTATTTCACTTAGAATGAGATTCTTCATGTCTACCCAGAGATTTAGTTCTTAATAAGTCATTGCCTTTACCACTTCAAATCCTTCTTGAAAATATGCTTTTTCCCACCAACTATTCAGATAGATACTAACCAATTTAGTAGAAGTAAGGAAGGCAGAAAGGGAGGGAACAAGAAAGGAAGAAAGAGACAAAAGAAGGAGAAGCTAAGATAAAAAACAAAAGTTGAGGAAGTTCTCTGGCAGTGGTTCAGTGGCTAGGTGGCTCAGCACTTTCACTGCTGTGGCCTGGGTTCAGTCCCTGGTTGAGGAACTAAGATTTCACAAGCCATGAGGTGCAGCAAAAAAATAAAATAAAATAAAACAACTGGGAAATGGCAGATCTGAGATTAGAACCCAATGTGTCATACTTCAAGACCCAATATGAGAAAGAATTATTTTATATGCCTTTTAATTTAGTTTCATAATAAATTTTGACAACTGGTTTCTTTTCTTAGAGCTCGTCTCGTTGAAGGAAATTTCACCCTCAGGAATGTATGACATGTCATTGCATGTTGGAGGAAAGTAAGAATCATTATAATCATCTCATAAGAGGTATACTCAATATAGCAGAAAGATTGTGGTTCAATAAAGTTGTTCTGTGAAGACTTATGTGATAAAAATCCATACCAAATGAAAAAAAGGGTTGTTCTCCATTTAGACCAAAGCCAGGTTCCTTTATGATGCCTCATCCTACTTCAGGCTTGCTTTTCCTGCAGGATCAGTAATGCCTCCACCCCAGAACCCAAGGCTCTTAGGAGACCACCCACGGCCCTCAAGACCCTGCACGTTACTATGAGTATTGTTCTTGTCCTCATCATTTTCAGTCTTTATTAGTGGCCCTGATCATAGAGTGAATAAAGCACTCTCTGGAAGTAATCTGTGTGAATAAATGGATTAAGACTTGCATGTAAGACCAGACACTGGGACTTGCCTGGCAGCCCAGTGGTTAAGACTTCATCTGCCAATGCAGGAGGTGCAGGTTGGATCCCTGGTCAGAGAACTAAGATCTCACATGCCATGAGGCCAAAAAAGAAAAACATAAAATAGAAACAATATTGTAACAAATTCAATAAAGATTTCTTCATTCAAGTCTATGGAAAACAGTATAGTGGTTTCCCAAAAAACTAAAAATAGAACTACCATATGACCCAGCAATTCCTCTCCTGCATATATATCCAAAAACAAAACCACTAATTTGAAAAAATACATCCCAATGTTCATAGCAGACTTATTTACATTAGCCAAGACACGGAAACAACCCAAATGTCCTTCGACGGAGTAAGGGATAAAGAAGACGTAGTACATACGCACAATGGACTACTACTCAGCTATAAAAAGAAGGAAATTCTGCTACTTGCACCAGCAAGGATGGATTTGGAGAGCATCACATTAAGTGAACTAAGTCAGAGAAGGACAAATCTTGATTGATATCACTTATAGGTGGATTCTAAAATAGACAACAAAACAGTGAATAAAGCAAAGGAGAAGCAGACTCACAGACAGGATGAGAATCAGTGCAGAAAAGCCATCAAATATCTCTCAATATTTGAAATCCTTAACTTAATGAAATTGCCTTAGAGGTCTTCCATGCTGGCGGAGTGGTGGGGGTAATGAGGGTGAGAGCTTGACAGTTTTCTTTGTGCCTCAGTTTCTCCAACTGTAGAATCATAGGAAGGACAATAATATTTACAGGAATGTTGCAGGAATTAAAACGTGTTAACAAAAAAATTGGAGCAGAGGAAAAGCCTCATGGTAGATACTCCGTCAACCTTGGTTCCCAGCACCAGCCACATAGCTATGGGACCTTAAGCAGGTCCCTTCACTTTTATGGACTTCAAATGCAATAGAAATAGACCCTTAGGGAAAGGAGGGAGGGAAAATTTAGGAGTTTGGGATGAATAGATACATATATAAAATATATAAAACAGGTACATAATATAAAATATAAATAACAAGGACCTGCTGCATAGCACAAGGAATCCTACTCAATAGTCTATAATAATCTATAAGAGAAAATAATCTGAAAAAGAATAGATATATGTATATGCATAACTGAATCACTTTACTGTACTCTTGAAACTAATGCTACAGGGTAAGTCAACTATACTTCAATTTTAAAAATGCACACATTCTGGGTTTGAGTCTTTAGGACATCACCAGTCTGGGAGGCAGCCCTGCCCTGTGATGTCTTGCTCTCTCTAATCACTACAGTGGTTTTATTAACATAGTTATCTCAGAATTGAGATCAGGCAAAGGAATCATTGGGCTTCCCGGGTGGCTCAGTCGGTAGAGAACCCACATGCTAATGCAGGAAACATAGGAGACAGTAGTTCCATCTCTCCATTGGGAAGATCCCCTGGAGCAGAGCATGGCAACCTACTCCAGTATTCTTGCCTGGAGAATCCTATGGACAGCCTACAGTCCACAGGGTCCAAAGAGTTGGACACGACTAGAGTGACTTAGCATGCTCACATGCACAAAGGTGTCATTAGCTATTTAACTGTGTTGAAAAAGAAAATATAAAAGATCCTCAGATCTCCCACAATACTATCTAAAGACAAAAGGTTGCCATTTACATTTTGACATAATTATAACATGTAAAGTCAAGTGCCAGCCTCCCTGAATAATTGCAGGGTTCCTAGCAGAACTGGTGCTGATAACTGAGCTGCCTGGAGGTTGCTAGGGAAGCCCTAACTGCCAGGGGTGCATAAGGAAATTTAAATAATGGACATAGAGGAGACAGTCCCACCTCTCACCTCTCTCTCGGAGAACAATCCAGTTAACCACGGCAGGGGGGTCAGGGTGAGGTGTGTGGGACAGGCACCACACAGCTGCAGCTGCACCTGGATGCAGACTCCATGCATCACGCCTCCTCCTGTGTCCTCCCATGTGTTATACTATTATGCTCATTATCACCATGTGTCCCTAGGCACCAATTTTTGCTGCAAAATAACAAAATTTCAGTGATATAACAGGCATCTGTGAAACAATGTAGGCATTATTTCTCACTGGGGTGTGCAGGTCTGCCGGTTTGGCCAGGCCACAGGCTGAGTTGAGGTCTACTCGTATGTCTCATCCTCACTGGCTTCCTGGAGCACTGTCTTTTCAACGTGTCAAAGGCAAAAATGCCCAGGCCCTTCAAGGCCTGGGCTCAGAATGGTGCACTAGAGGTTCCTACACACATTTTCCATGCCAGAGCAAGTCACATAGCCAAGCCCAGCACCAGTGGGGAGAGGAGTGAACTCCTCCCATGGTGGGGGGGGAGTGAATAGTTGCTGAACAATAATGTCATCTTCCATACTCCTTAAAATGGTGAGGCTTTGAGGACAGGGACCATTTTTATTGCTCCCAAACTTTGCCCAGCATAGCTCTAGAAAAGTTGACTAGCATTCACTCCCTGGGATCCAGTGTGATGGACCCCAGTGCTGAGACACTTGGGTGTCCAAAAGCAAAGATCAAAGGGAAGTCCAGGTCACCAAACTGTCATTATGGAAACTTTGTGTTAAAAATGAATAGATGTATTATTTAAATATAGCACAGGGAACTCTGCTCGATATTTGAAAATAATCTAAATAAGAAAAGAATTTGAAAAAGAATAGGTAAAAGTCTATGCATAACTGAACCACTTTGCTCTGCACCTGAAATTAACACAATGGTGTTGATCAACTATACTCCAATATAAAATAACATTTTTAAATGGAAAAAAATTAAATTATATTAAAATGGAAAAAACTGTTTTGTCAAATTGAATATTGTCTCACAATTTTCTTTTCTGGCAGATTTTTTTTTTAAAGGAATATATACATAGAAACAAACTTATGGTTACCAAAGAGGATAGAGGGGTGGGAAAAATGATTTAGGAGGTTGGGATAATGTAGACACACTATTATATACAAAACAGAGAAACAAGAAGGACCCATTGTATAGCACAGCGAATTAAACTCAATACTTTATAATAACCTTATGCATGCATCATGCTAAGTCACTTTAGTCATGCCCAACTCTGTGAGACCCTGTGGACTATAGCCCGCCAGGCTCCTCTGTCCCTGGGATTCTCCAGGCAAGAATGCTGGAGTGGACTGCCATGCCCTCTTCTGGGGGATCTTCCCAATCCAGGGATCGGACCCACATCTTTTACATCTCCTGCATTAGCAGGCAATTTCTTTACCACAAGTGCCACCTTAGACTGTGTGCATCACAAGAAACTGTGGAAAATTCTGAGAGAGATGGGAATACCAGACCACCTGACCTGCCTCTTGAGAAACCTATATGCAGGTCAGGAAGCAACAGTTAGAACTGGACGTGGAACAACAGACTGGTTCCAAATGGGAAAAGGAGTACGTCAAGGCTGTATATCGTCACCCTGCTTATTTAACTTCTATGCAGAGTACATCATGAGAAACGCTGGGCTGGAAGAAGCACAAGCTGGAATCAAGATTGCTGGGAGAAATGTCAATAACCTCAGACATGCAGATGACACCACCCTTATGGCAGAAAGTGAAGAGGAACTAAAAAGCCTCTTGATGAAAGTGAAAGTGGAGAGTGAAAAAGCTGGCTTAAAGCTCAACATTCAGAAAACGAAGATCATGGCATCCAGTCCCATCACTTCATGGGAAATAGATGGGGAAACAGTGGAAACAGTGGCAGACTTTATTTTGGGGGGCTCCAAAATCACTGCAGATGGTGACTGCCACCATGAAATTAAAAGACGCTTGCTCCTTGGAAGAAAAGTTATGACCAACCTAGACACCATATTAAAAAACAGAGACATTACTTTGCCAACAAAGGTCTGTCTAGTCAAGGCTATGGTTTTTCCAGTGGTCGTGTATGGATGTGAGAGTTGGACAGTGAAGAAGGCTGAGCACCAAAGAATTGATGCTTTTGAACTGTGGTGTTGGAGAAGACTCTTGAGAGTCTCTTGGACTGCAAGGAAATCCAACCAGTCCATTCTAAAGGAGATCAGTCCTGAGTGATCTTTGGAAGGAATGATGCTAAAGCTGAAACTCCAGTACTTTGGCCACCTCATGCGAAGAGCTGACTCATTGGAAGACTCTGATGCTGGGAGGGTTTGGGGGCAGTAGGAAAAGGGGACGACAGAGGATGAGATGGCTGGCTGGCATCACCAACTCGATGGACATGAGTTTGGGTGAACTCCAGGATTAGGTGATGGACAGGGAGCCCTGGCATGTTGCAATTCATGGGGTCGCAAGGAGTCAGACATGACTGAGCAACTGAACTGAACTGAACTGAGTGCCACCTGGAAAGCCTAATAATAACCTAGAAGAGAAAATAATCTAGCAAAGAATGGATGTGTGTGTGTGTGTATGTATAATTGAATCACTTTGCTGTATACCTGAAACTAACACAATTTCCAAAAATGGCTTAAAAAATGAATTTGCCCAGGGACTCCCATGGTGATCCAGTGGTTGAGACTTTGCCTTCCAATGCAGGGGGTGCAAGTTTAATCCCTCGTTGGAGAGTTAAGATCCCCCATGCCTTCGGGTGAATAAAACAACCATAAAGTCTAAAAGCAATTGTAACAAATTCAGTAAAGGCTTTATAAATAGTCCACATCAAAAAAAAATCTTTATTAAAAAAATTAATTGAGCTCCAGTGACAAGACTCTTTCCAGGAGGTGGTCTCTCAAAGGAGGGCAGGGCCAACTCTATCAGTTCTGGAGCAGTAGGACAGTGATGAAACTGGGCAAAGAGAAACAATGACAGTTGCCAGGGTCAAGGTGGTGACAAGGCTTGAGAACAGTCAGAGGCTCGACAATTGCAGCATGATGGCAACAGAAACAGAACTCTAATAGGGGCCAGGATCCCATAGCAGTGGTGTGGTCCCTCTTCACCTCAGTTTTGCTCCTTGCGCCTGGTGATTTAGCAACATAGTAGGTGGAAAGGGCACTCACTTTGGCACTGGGGACACCTGGATCTTTTCACCAAATCTAATGAGAGTATTGTCTCAAGTAAGTTATCTAGTGTCAGCCTTGATTTCTTCTTTATAAAATGCAATAATCATTTTTCAGCTTGACAGGGCTTTCTCAGTATCTCAAGGGAGGATCTTAATGGAACCAAATTTGAACAAGAAATTGTGCAAAAATGTGGAACACGATATCTCCCTGGAAACTGGGAATAAAAGAGGGAAGAAGGTAAAAACCATAGCGGGTATGACATCTCAAGAAAGAAAGGGATAAGGAGGGATATATTTTGTTCACATAATGTTCCTAGGACCAGGCTAAAATACATAAGTTGGTGCAGCCACTGTGTAGAACAGCATAAAAGTTCCTTAAAAAACTACAAATAGAGCTATCATATGATCTAACAATCCCACTCCTGGGTATATACCTGTGACAAAACACTAATTCAAAAAGATACATGTACCCCTATGTTCATAGCAGAACTAATTACAATAGCCAAGACATGCCCTAAATGTCCATAGACAGATGAATCAATAAAGAATACGCAGTATATATATATGTATATATATATATACACAGTGGAATATTATTCAGCCATAAAAAGAATGAAATCATGCCATTTGCAGCAACATGGGTGCAACTAGAGATTATTGTACTAAGTGAAGTAGGCCAGACAGAGACAAACAAATATCATTATGATATATCACTTATATGTGGTATCTAAAGAAATGATAAAACTGAACCTATATGCAAAACAAAAATAGGCTAACAGACATAGAAAACAAATTTATGGTTCAGTTCAGTTCAGTCGCTCAGTTGTGTCCAACTCTTTGCGACCCTATGAATTGCAGCACGCCAGGCCTCCCTGTTCATCACCAACTTCCAGAGTTCACTCAAATTCACGTCCATTGAGTCGGTGATGCCATCCAGCCATCTCATCCTCTGTCATCCCCTTTTCCTCCTGCCCCCAATCCCTCCCAGCATCAAAGTCTTTTCCAATGAGTCAACTCTTCGCATGAGGTGGCCAAAGTACTGGAGTTTCAGCTTTAGCATCATTCCTTCCAGAGAAATCCCAGGGCTGATCTCCTTCAGAATGGGCTGGTTGGATCTCCTTGCAGTCCAAAGGACTCTCAAGAGTCTTCTCCAACACCACAGTTCAGAAGCATCAATTCTTTGGCGCTCAGCCTTCTTCACAGTCCAACTCTCACATCCATACATGAACACAGGAAAAAGCATAGCCTTGACTAGACAGACCTTTGTTGGCAAAGTAATGTCTCTGCTTTTCAGTATGCTATCTAGGTTGGTCATAACTTTCCTTCCAAGGAGTAAGTGTCTTTTAACTTCATGGCTGCAATCACCATCTGCAGTGATTTTGGAGCCCCCAAAAATCAAGTCTGCGACTGTTTCCACTGTTTCCTCATCTATTTCCCATGAAGTGATGAGACCCAATTGGGAAAGGGGGGTTTGAGACTTAAATATACACACAACTATATATGAAACAGACATCCAACAAGGACCTGCTCTATAGCTCAGGGAACTATACTCAATATCTTATACTAACCTATAATGGATAAGGATCTAAAGAAGAATTGTTTTACTGTATATATCTATATACATATATATATATATGTGTATATATACATAAATATAATGGATAAGAATTTAAAGAAGAATTTTTTAATGTACATATATATATATCTGAATCTATTTGCTGTACACTTGAAACTAATACAACATCGTAAATCAACTATATTTCAATAAAAATTAAAAATAAGAAAATAAAAATAAACCTGGAAGGAAAGGGCCAATAGCTGGTTATAGTCTTTTCTCTAATCTCAGGAACACACAAGATTTGATCTTCAGTTTAATCCTTCTTGTGATATTAACTTAAAGAATTCATGGATAATGCATAGCATTGACCCAAGACAAATGCTATGTACAGATCAAGAATCCATACCTCACTGAGGTTATCTATTGATTAACCTGTAACTAATGAGTGATTGGTAACTGATGAATTACAAGTGCTCTGACAATGTTAGTTACCCCTGAGCAAGGAGTAGCACGATGTAAAAGTCACAGTCCCCAAAACTGATCACTGTCCTTGCCCACTCAGCTTTGTGACCACAAAGGTACCAAGTATACAGAAATTTGAGGAGAGTTGGAAGCTTAGGGACCTTCATGACCTCTGTCATGCCACTGATGTATATGCTGTGCTATTTATTAGCTGTCTCATAGCCTCTATTAAAGTTAACTTTGGCACTGGGTGGACCCTATTATATCTTATGAGTTCAGCAATCAGTATGGACCCCAGATCACTGCTGCCAGTCAGGCAAAGTAGGCAGTGCGACGTTAACTCGTTCCTGAAAAGAGAAAATCACTGCCCAAGACGGCAGATTTTTGTAGAGACTCTTTTTTTAAGATTAATTTTTATTGGTATATAATTGCTTTACAATGTTGTGTTAGTTTCTGCTGCACAGCAAAGTGAATCAGCTGTATGTATATCCCCTCTTTCTTGAATTGCATTCCCATTTAGGTCACCACAGAGCTAATTTGAGAACTCATCTATTGAGCTGAGTTCCCTGAGCTATACTGTAGGTTCTCATTTGTTATCTATTGTATACATAGTATCAATAGTGTCTATCTGTCAATCTCAGTCTCCCAATTCCTCCCACCCCCCGCTTTCCCTCCTGGTGTCTGTATGTCTGTGTCTCTATTTCTGCTTTGAAAATAAGATCAACTGTACCATTTTTCTAGATTCCATATATATACGTTAATATATGATATTTGTTTTTCTCTTTCTGACTTTCTTCATTCTGTATGACAGTCTCTAGGTCCATCCATGACTTTTGATGGCCTCATCCTCCTCTCTAACAAGATTCATCTGGGTTAGGCGCCTCAGGAAAAGGTGGGTCCAGCTCTCCTTCCCCTTCCTGGTCATGGCTGGAAGGTAGACATTGGGTCAGCTGGCCAATAAGACATGAGAGGAGGCCATCAGGAGGTTCCAGGAGAAAACAGTACTCTCTATTTAAAGAAAGAGATTTTGGAAGTGATGGTGTCCTCTGCCCCTGGAAATCCCTATATCTGAATGTAATACCTGAAAAACAGTGGTCATCAGATGATCAAGAAAGAGACATCCTGAGGGCGAAAGTCGCAAAAAAAATTAACAGACTGGGAAGACTTCCTTGATGTCATCATTGAGCTTCTAATTGTAGGAAGCCTGCAGCCACCTGAACCTCTTGTTATATGTAATAACAGATGCCCTTATCATAGCCACAATATGGTCTCTGTCTTCTCTTACTTACAGCCAAGGGCTCCTTAATTCATAAGGTCAATAGGTGCTGAAGCAGAGGAGGTAAATTTTCCCTAAGTCCCAGGAGCCTATCTGACTATATGGGATCAGTAATGTGAGTCTATCATTATGGGGCAGTCTGCTCTAAGAGAGGGAATCCCCCCAGGCACCAGGACAGAACATTTTCACGGGTCAAGAGAGCTGCCCAAGTCCTCCTAGGGAGGCAGCAGAGACAAAGGGTGGGCAGCCATCCACACAGGTAAGAGCCCTTCCTTCTACCAAGCCATACATTCCTGGAGCCATTAGTTGTCAATGACCCCTTAGCCAAGCTCCACCAGACAGCAGCAATTTTAAAAACTCTTAGGTAAATACTTACAGTTTGTTTAGGGAAAAAATGCTAGCATAATAATAGCACCTATGTGTATGTTGCAGAAGGGGATGTTAGGGCAATTTAAAATGTACAGGTGTTATTGAAAGTGGGGGTCTGGCTGTTTGCCATTCAAAAGCCAAAATGAATCAAGATTGGTAGAAAGGAAAGTTTGCTTTATTTTGAATGCTGGCAACAGGGGGCAATGGGGGCAGACTCTTGTCCAAAGGCCAACTCCTCCAACCCCAAGACAACCAGTAGGCAAGAATTTTATAGACTGAGGGAGGGCCCTACAAGTAGAAACAGCATAGGCAGCTCTGACGGTTATCAGACCTGGTCCTGTAGTGTCTGACCAGTGTCAATTTGATTGCTTTAAGTACGGTTAGTTTTCAGTTCCAAGGCCGGTTTGTTCCCATTTCCTTGAGGCCAGTTCTCAGGACTGTGTGAGATGGAACAGTTTATATCATGGCTACAGTTTTATCATTATGTAGTTTACTTCTTCCACCTGCTGGGGGTTTCAGTATCTATAAGATAGCCCACAGGAGATGGCTCAGGGCTATTGTCTATATAGCCCTTGAGAAGGAACCAAAGGTCCTCGATTTTGCTTAATGACTAAACTATCATTATTTCATCCTGTTTGACTCTTTTCTTTTGCTTCTACATTTTCTCACTTCTCAGATTAAACTTATTCTTTGACTGAAGTGTTTTTACAGACAAAAGGCAGGTAGAGGACATGGAGGGAAGGGCCATCGGGTCCTGCTCCATTTCACAGGCTATAAAAATGTTAACCAGTAGGGGGCCCCTCAAATCACACCCAAGGAAACCACTGCAAGATAGATCTACACTAAAGGCCTTGCACAAGGGGGAAAAAAAAATATTTTTCCATATCTTGGAATGAGGTCCCAATAATATCCCTGACTTCCACCTTGAGTCATAATGCATCATTTGATAGAATAGAGAGATAGATCCCAGAAGTGGAGGTGCTTTGCTACAGGAACCTTAGCTGGTATTGTCAGAAATAATGGCCCAGTCACAGGGTGATGAGTTGAGCCAGTTGTTTCTGGCACGTTAAGTGTTTGATTTCCATGCCTCCTTTATTCTACGATGCATGATTCATGTTAAGAAACACAGAGCTGGACTCCTGACTCCTCTCGATTTGAAGGCTATGCCAATTTGAGACTTTCTTACCAGACGCTCCACACCAACGTGGGTTACTGAGAATGCTGATGATTTATTTCTCAGGAAAGCTCTGAAAAGGAGGACAGTCACCCATCTGTCTGAGAATTTTTCAGGGCAAAGTCCTGTCGGCAGTCTCAAGGATAAATGGACTGACCTGTAAAGGGCCCCATCATACGCAGTCACTGATTGATGGGAACAGGCTGAACTGGGAGAGAGGAATTTGAAAAGTTTCATTTCAACTGTGACTCGAAGGCAGGGAACCGCTGTATGAAAGGCTTCAGGGTTGTTGTTGTTTTTTTCCCCGTCTTTCTTTTATACCTTGTTGTTTTATGCATATCAACAGCCAGGCAGACAAAGTCAAGGAACCCCCTGAGACACTCTTTACCTGTCACTGTTACACTTCAGTCAGCAAGGCATCTTTTGAGGGCAGCAATCACATTAAATAAGCTGAGTGTCCATGAGTCACTTCTATAATTTGCACCACTTATAACCATTTGCAAGTCTCCTTGAAATCGCCACAGCATAAATCCTGATAGAATCCAGACAGAAAAGCTGGCATCTCCATTTGACCAAAGTGCTGCTGTACTCCTGGTGTTTATGTTTTTTGAATAATGGCTTCCTCCCTCGTTGGGTCCAGGTAGACTTGAGCGTTTGCCTGAGGGTCACTTTGGTCCCTTGAAGAGACAAAGGAAAGGAGTTCAGTGAAGAAGGGTTGCAAATCTCAAGTGATGTCCTCCCCACAGGCTTCAGCTTGGCTCTAAAAACCTTATATGTAAAAGAAAAAGGAGACTAGAATATATCCCATACCTACAAGGAACCAGGCCCGTTTGGTCCATGCTTTTGCATGAAGGGCTGGATCCAAATGTCAAAGTCTAATCACAAAGCTAGAGGTTCCTTTTGGGTTCTCATTCAATTTGTTAAAGGAAGACCCAGTTCCTGGTCTTGTGGGTGTGACCCTGCAGTCACATTCTTTTACTTATTTAGCTGCACCAGGTCTTAGTTGCAGCATGTGGCTTCTTTTAGTTGTGGACTGTGAAGCCTAGTTTCCAGACCTGGGATACCTGGGCCCCAGGCATTGGGAGTGTGGAGTCTTAGCCACTGAACCACCAGGCATCTCAGAATGAAAATCGTGCCTTGCCTGGAAATGCTGATAATTCAAACTTTGCAAATTCTAGATTCCAAACCTCAAGGGATTGAATAAACATGTAACATGCACAGAGCCTTCCTCACCATCCTATTCCTTCTCTTCCCACACCACTGGCAGCCCTATTTCCCATTCAGAAAAAGAACAGTATTCAATAGTTTGTCATAACCTATAATGGAAAAGAATCTGAAAAAGAATACATGTATACATGTATATGTGAATGTGAATATGTATGTGTGAATCACCTAGCCTATCAGAAACTGACACAGCATTGTAAATCAACCATACTTTGTAAATCAACAATAAAGAAAATGAAGATATAAAACATTTTCTTCACTTTAAAAGTTCCTCTTGCTTCTTTGTGGACAATCCATTGCTTGTCCCTAACCTTAGGTAATCACTTCTCTGCTTTCTGTCATTCATTACAGTTTTACCTTAAAAAATGAAAATTTTTATTGGAAATTGAAAAAAAAAAAAGAGAGAGAGAGGTAGAGAGTCCTCTAGTTATAAGAAAGTGAAAGTGTTAGTTGCTCAGTCATGTCCAACTCTTTGTGACCTCATGGACTGCAGCTATGACCACAGAATTTTCTAGGCAAGAATATTGGAGTGGGTAGTCATTCCCTTCTCCAGGGGATCTTCCCAACATAGGGATCAAACCCAGGCCTCTGGCATTGCAGGCAGATTCTTTACCATGAGCCACCAGGGAAGCTTCTAGTTATAAGGGATCAATAAAAAGAGGTATGATCCATCTGGACTCACACAGCAAACCAGTAGGCACACCATGACTTCAATCTCTTATCTGAGTATAGAGAAGATCATGGTTTTTTTGGCTCAAGCTGAGAATTAGAACCATTTGTACAGATTGTTTTAAAAAATTAAATTAAAAAATAAATAAACAACTTCTCTGTAATAAAATAAACAACAGTGTCATCTGTGTGTGTTGGGGGCAGGAGAGTTCTCAAATCTCCCAGGTCCCGCTCAGAGAATTTTGCTATTCAAACTCCTTACCCATTGCTTGTAATGAAAATCAAAAAAAATACTATCTACTCTGACAAGGGAGATGAAAGAAAAAGACCGACAATCAAAGTGAAATTCAAAGTGGGTTTGATATGCAGGAAAGGACACAGGGTTTGAAGTTGGAAAAACCTTGGGTGTGAATTTGTTACCGAATCCAAACTCCATCTGCTTGCCGCATGAGAGGCCAATAATTGGGAGACATGTTGAGGCAAACAGCAACTTTTTTCAGACAGCCAGGCATCCAACAAAATAATGAAGCAATGTTCTAGAGTACCATCTCATTGGGGTCTGGATGCTAATTTTTTTTTTATAGAACAGAGAGGGGAAGGAGATGAGGAAGTAAAGTAAATGGCCATAAGTCTTGTAAAATATCTCCTAGCTTAGCCAGCACTGGGGAGGAGATGTGTTCATTTCTTCTTGGCAGCCATTTAGAGTTGGGCAGCATCAGAAGCTAAAGTACCCTTGAGTCAAACAAAGGTACTTTAGCTTAACATTCAGGCAGAGGGGCAGGATTGAGGCAGGATATTATGTATGCTTACAGCCACCTGGGGCTTCCCAGGTGGTAAAGAATCCACCTACCAAGCAGGAGATGTAGGTTTGATCCCTGGGTGGGGAAGACCCCCTAGAGAAGGAAATGGCAGCCCACTCCAGTATTTTTGCCTGGGAAACCCCATGGACAGAGGAGCCTGGGGGGCTTGGACACCAGTTAGCAATTAAACAACAGTACAGCTATAGACAGCATGTTTTCAGTGACAATAGTGCCAAAAGCAATGGAGAGCAAGAGTTAAGGTAGAAGAAACTGTCTGATTCTGTTCTTCCCTGTTTCAAATTTTCAGTACAGCATTTATTTCTAGCTCAGTCTTCCTGATGGGTAGTTTAATTGCTCCAAGCTCTGCTTTCCCTGACTGTACATGGGAGATCCCTTCGGTCTCACAGGACTATGGTAATTACTAAACACAACGTGCAGCCTATTTATTGCACCTCAATGCCTGCAAATGGTAGCTACTATTAGCATCCATTTCATTGTTATCAAAACTAGTATTTTATTAGTATAGATGAACTTTTGGGCCCAAAAAATGAGTGGGAATAAAGAAAAGACATTTCCAGAGCCTTTGAATAACTCAAAAGGGGCAATTTACAAAGTACTCGGGTGCAGAAAGCACTGCAGGCCGTGGCCGACACTTCTCCAAGCTCCTCTGAAACTATTTGATCCATCTTCTTTTATGCCGAGAGTTACCAAGGCAAGGTTCCCTGTTCTTTGTGCAGTTGGTAAAAAGCCAAGGACACAGGCAGCACTCTATGTAACAATTTTATCTCCTCTCTCTTTTTAGAGCTGCCCCAAGAGAAGAAAATCAACTACTCTCTGGGTAATTTTTCTGGAAGAAAAGGAGCATCAAAAATCGGAAACTGCTTGTTTAACTTTCCAAAGAAAGAAGCATTGTGATCTCTTCACGTTTTGTGGCGTGTGTCGAATCAGATCGTATCAAAGGCAAGGTGTAATGGCATCAGGGAAAGGAAAAGGGAATCAGTTGGAAGGTTCCATCTCCTCCATGTGGATTAGCTATGGGAATGTGGCTGTTAAATCATCTCATCATAGCAGGACCAAAAGGGAACCTCCAGTGAGCTCCTGTGGGGAATGGATTCAGAGGAAATTACTCTGATGGATGACGGCGAGGTCCAGGGACATCTGTGGAAAGCCAGCACTGAAAACAGGAGGAAGAAATAATAAGGCAGAATCACAAGACAAACCGCAGCACGAAAAAGACGACTTTACAAAAGAGTAGAGCTTCTGTAAAAATGATATCAAACAAGTGGTTACCGAAGGGAAAACCACAGACCATTTAGTTTGCCACAGAGCCATCCCATCCACTCAGGAGATCTTGCAGCTCATCCTCCAGGACAGAAGCGCACTTGCAGCATCCTCACATTCTCAGGGTTTGGCTGGAGGCCTTGGAGAGCCCAGGAAGTTAAATGCCTCACTCAGGGTGCCTCAGCAGGAAGGAACAAACCCAGGTATCTCTCCTGTCCTCTTTTCTATCAATACAGGCAAGCTCAATCCCCAGAAAGGGGCTTATCTGAGCACAGAAACATTCAACTTTTGGTTCAGATCAGAGGCAGAAGTGACCTCTTTGCCTAAGGGACTGAAGCAGAAAAGTTCAGCCAGGTGATGTTACCGAACCCAAGATCAGCCTGCTGGCCAATAATCAGGAGAAAAGGTATAGAATTGAGGAATAGAGACTTTATTCAGAAAGCTGGACATTCAAGAAGATGGTGAACTAATGTCCTAGAGTACCGTGTTATTAGAGACTGGATGCCTGTTTCTTTTATGGGACAGAGATGGGGAGGGGGGAGGAAGTAAAGTAAATAAATATTGCCCAGTATCTCCTGGCTTGGCCAGCTTTGGGGGAGACGATGTGTTCATTTCTGCTTCCCTGCAACCATTCACTGGTAGGCAGGGGCAGGGTGTTTCCCAGTGAGCTGAACAAAGCCACCGCAGTTTAACTTTCAGGCAGAGGGGCAGGTTCCCCAAGGCAGGCCATTGTGCATGCTTATAGCTATAGAAAGCATTCTTTTGGTGATTATAGTAACAAAAGCATTGGAGAACAAAGGTTAAAGTAAAAGAAACAGATCCAATAGGGAGTCAGATTTTGCTCTTCCCTGTTATAGTGATAGCTAATGATGCTCAGGAAAAAAAAAAAAAAAAAAAAGCTTGACTCTCAGGACCAGATCAGGGAGTGGGGAGAAAGAGCTCACTCACAGGAGAGAGAAAGACCAGACACTGTCTATTGACTTTACAAAGGGAATTGCCATGTCATTTCTAACGACTCTCAATGCCACCTCTTATTGAACTGATCCAGAAAAGGTAGTGAAGGTCAAAGGCACATCACAGAAACCAGGACCCAGCAGGAGAAAGGAGAAAGGAGAAACACATCTGGGCTACAGGTCCAGCACTTCCATGGCTTTTGTGGATGAATATTTCATGCTGAACTCCTTTTGTTGTCTTCCCAGGCTGATGAGACCCTGAAACTCTAAAGTAGCTATTGATATGCAGGTCAGTCAACAGGGAAGTCAAATCCGGCCTCTGTACCCTGACATCAAATTAAATCTCAGAGACAGAGTTTTGGGTGAAGTAGAAGAGAATAGCTTTATTGCTTGCCAGGCAAAGGACATAGCAGGCCCTCAAAACTGTGTGTCCCAACCTGGAGGGAGTAGTGAGGAGTTTTTATACTAATGGTTCAAAGAGGGTGTGATCAGCTCATGAACATTCTTCTGATTCTTTGGTGGTGAAGTAAGTGGGAATCACCATCATGAACTTTCTGTTTCCAACTAGTCTGGGGTCTACATATTTATGGGCAGCATTCAGTTCATTTCTCCCACCTGGTGGAGGTTTCATCCACCTAGACAGCATATTAAAAAGCAGAGACATTACTTTGCTGACAAAGGTCCATCTAGTCAAAGCTATGGTTTTTCCAGTGGTCAGGTACGGATGTGTGAGTTGGACCATAAAGAAGGCTGAGCACCAAAGAATTGATGCTTTTGAACTGTGGTGTTGGAGAAGACTCTTGAGAGTCCCTTGGACTGCAAGGAGATCCAACCAGTCAATCCTAAAGGAAATCAGTCCTGAATATTCATTGGAAGGGCTGATGCTGAAGCTAAAACTCCAATACTTTGGCCACCTGATTCGAGGAACCGACTCATTGGAAAAGACCCTGATGCTGGGAAAGATTGAAGGCAGAAGGAGAAGGAGATGACAGAGAATGAGGTGGTTGGGTGGCATCACCGATTCAATGGACATGAGTTTGAGCAAACTCTGGGAGATAGTGAAAGACAGGGAAGCCTGGTGTGCTGCAGTCCATGGGGTTGCAAACAGTCAGATACCACTGAGCAACTTAACAACAACAACACAGTAGGGGACTCTGGAAATAAACAGCTTCTTCCTAAGAGAAATGTGTGATAATACAGTGAAACTTCAATCACAAGCATGACATCTACAAGATACCAATTTTATGTCTAAAACTGGATTCACTGTATATTAGTTGAAAACCATAGAATAAAATTAATCAATACCTTCTCATCTTTTGTCAAGCTAGTATGGGGTCAAGTGGACAGGCTGAATAAGGTTTTTAGAGAAATCTAAGTGGGCTTGGCATACTGGCCCTAAATGTGCCCAATTAGTGTGTTCTAGAGGAGAAAGCAAGAATCACTTAGCTTTGTGGGAAAGGTTCTTTGCTTTCTCTGAGTCCTGAGGTAGATTTATTAGGCACAGGATAACACAGGAGATATAATGCCATTCCAGCTCTGCCTGGCCCTATGCTTCATTTTTTGCCTTCCCAAGCTCCCTCAAGCCTGCAGGGGGAGGAGAAGAGCAAGAAAAGGGCAAAACACTGTGCTAGCAACATGGAGGGTCCTTCTGCTTCAGCCAAGCCCAGGACTGCATGATCCCACCCTCCCCAGACTGTTCGTTTGTTGGTCACAAGTCTTGGGCATCCCAGAAAGCCTTTCGCGGTCCAGCTAGATGATCTTCTCAGCACTCTGAGGTGGGCGGGGGGGTGGGGCTTTATCCTGTTCTGTAGAACAGGCAGAATTCATCCAAAAGGGTACTAACAAAAGCCCTCACTCTCTCCTGTCTCTAGCTGCTCCTGCTGTTGCTAAATCACTTCAGTCGTGTCTGACTCTGTGCAACCACATAGACGGCAGCCCACCAGGCTCCCCCGTCCCTGGGATTCTCCAGGCAAGAACACTGGAGTGGGTTGCCATTTCCTTCTCCAATGCATGAAAGTGAAAAGTGAAAGTGAAGTCACTCAGTCGTGTCCGACCCTCAGTGACCCCATGGACTGAAGCCTTCCAGGCTCCTCCGTCCATGGGATTTTCCAGGCAAGAGTACTGGAGTGGGGTGCCATTGCCTTCTCCACCAGGACAGCTTAAATTTGAAGGAACAAAATAAGAATGTTTTCATTGTCAGCTTAAAAATATCCTTATAAACAAATTTTCAGGAAAGTGGTCAAAATGTGCCTGAACCCAGTCACTGGCTTAACTATGGTATTAAGTGATTTCAGAAAAAATAATTTGAATATAGCCTTGCACCATTTGGGAGAAGAGTCAAAACAACTCCACTGTGTTCATTCCAGGGTAAGGGGAAGTGGCAGGGGACAATGGCTTTCCTGAGTTCCCTGGGGTGCACCTTAGAGCCATCCTGTTGAGCACCCACTGATGGCACCACTGGGGTTCATGCAGTGCCTGCAGAGCCCAAAGATTTCTGCCTCCAGATCTTCTGAGTCAACATAATAGATGGCTTTGTAAACACAGTTCTCAAGTCCAGTGTTTATAGAGCTTTCTTGAAAAATTCTTCCTGGATATGTCAACAACCATTTGAACAGAGAAAATTCTAGGGAGTCATTTTCACTCCTCCCAAGAGATGGTCCCCATTGTAGGATGGAACTGCACTTATATAACCAGGAGCTGCCTCTCCATCTTGGCAAAAACTCAGAGAACTTAGAGAAACATCTTACAGCAAAACATCAGTACTGTTTTGGGGAGTAGATCATTTTAGGAATGCCATATCTTTGAGGTTGCACTGCATGAAATGCACCATCCCAAGTATTTGGGGGAAGATAACCTCATACAGAGGAACAAGCGTTCAGTCTCCCAGATCCATTCACTGACTGGCATCTCTTGAGGGATAGTCATGAGCATCTAAATCAAGAGTGGGAAGGACGACTCATCTCTGTATCCCCAGTACTTAGCAAGGTGATGATACATAGTAGGTACTAGAAAAAGGTAAATGAATGAATGAATAGCTATATAACCTAAAGTTTGGTTTCCCCGTCTGTAAAATGGGGGCAATAAACACAGAACCTGTCAATTTCATAGCGCTATCTAACTCAACTTCATGTGCCCAACTCACAGCAAGGCCAAAGGATACCAAACATTGGAGTTTGGAGCAGAGAAAGGTTTATTGCAGGGCCATCCAAGGAGAACAAGTGGCTCACACCCCCCAAAACCCTGAGCTCCCCAAAGGGTTTCAGCAGTGTCTTTAAAGGCAAATTGAGGAAGGGGCATGGTTGGTTATTGCAGACTTCTTGGTGTAGGAATCCTTTGTTCTTCCAGCTGTCCACGTAGGTCCAGGTCATGGTGTTCATGTAAACTTCCAACAAGGCAAATGTTATTCCCTGTTCTGCAAATTTTTATTTATGAATGGAAAAATGTTATGCTCTAAAGATAAGAGCCTTGAGGTAGAATAAGAGTCTACCCTGTATATTTTAGGTTATAAGCAACATTCTTAACTGGAAGCAATAGAATACAAAGGTTAAAGTAAAAGAAACAGATCTAAAATGGCATCAGCTTTGTTCTTCCTATTAAAACAGAATGAGCATGAGCGTCAGGAAGTAATACAAACCTGCATTCATTGCTGTGTCTTCAAGCAGCCTCTTCAGTCTACTCCTTTCTTTGGAACTCAGCGTTCTGTGTTATGACTTTCACATTGAGGGACCTGTCTTTGGTCACAGACTAGATGGTCTTGGAGAATGGGGACTGGTGATGTTTATTTGTGTGTCCTCATGCCTGGATAAGATATTCAAAGGTGTTGCTGAATGGGTCCCAGAGAGTGCAGCCCTGAACTGTCTCTGAGCCACAACCCTGATGGCCACATGCTGCTGCGCCCCTCAGACACTCAGGCATCAGAGGACACTGACTTGTGCCTGAGCAACAGATGTGAGAAGTGAAGCTAAGTGTCTTCATTAGGTTATGTCAGATGCGTGAGGAGGAGCTGTGGAGCAAGGAACAGTGGGCCCAAGAAGCATGTATAATGAGGCCTGGAGTTGAGGGAGGGCAGCTTCTGGCCACGGAAGATTAAGCTGATGGTACTGGGCAGAGGGCTGAGGGCCTTGGGCTGTTAGCATCCCAACCTCTCACTATTAATGCCTATTCCCTTTCACTGCTAAAGAGATCTGTGCTCCCAGGCTGTTAGTGGAGGAGTTTGTCAAGATGAGAAATCCACTTGGAAACATTTTACATCTTCCACACAACTGGCTCATTCACAATGTAATTGTGCCCAAGCAGAAGCATTCGAACACTCCCCAGGCTTTTCAGCCACAGTCTGTATGCAGATCTCAACAATACTTGCCAAGCTTCCTGCTTTACCTTAATTTTCACAAAAGGAAGATGAAAAAGGATACACTGGGACCTTCATCAGAACAAGTGATGCTTGACTATATTGCTCATCTTTATCAGGAAAAATTTTATCCCATCTCATGTTTTTTGAAGGCAAAAAGCTTTCTCATTTTAAAGGCATTAGTGATCAGCATGGCCAAACAAAGGTCTCTTCTCCATCAGAGCTGGTTAATCCATGGCACTTATAACACCAGCCCATGCTTCTGCATCTGTGATAGACATTGCTTATCAATTACTGCACACTGAAGGCAACCTCAGCATCCTTCTCAACACCACGTTTCAGGCAGTCATTCCAATCAAATGACATTCATAATTGAGACTTGCTCCTGCTATTCTAGATGCTTCATGAGTCATCTTCTGCTGTCCCCATATACAATGGATCTTTTTATCTCCCCCTTCTTATAGAAGGGAACCCTAGTTTACTTCAAGAAATCCTCCAGCCTCTAAACCTTCCAGTTTAAGTAGCTCAAGTGTAATAAATCCTCCTTGTTTCTGGAGGTGGATACAAGAGCTAGGTCTGGGCAATCAAAACACTGGACACAACCCCCTCCCCCAACCCAGCCACAGAAATTAGACCAGGGATGCCTCAGAAAGACCCAAACTCAGGCCTTGGAAAAGGGGAACTTATTTTACTTCTGGACCTGAGTTCAGGAAATTGTAAGCCCACAGCCACAGAGAGAAATCCTGCCTAAGGACGACATCAGGTCAAAGACGATCAGAGATGAGTGAGGTTGGGCATTTGCATCCCCATGATTCATGGCATCATTTGATTCTCTGTCTTCTGTTGTGTGGAGTTTTCTGTTTGTTTGTTTGTTTTAGGCTTTTTATTTTTGCAACTGTCGGTTATACCATAAGGTATTTATTAACTATAGTCACCATGTTGCACATGACATCCTTATGACTTATTTATTTTACAGCCAGAAGTTTGTACCTTTTGATCACCCCCATCCATTTCGCATACCCACCCAGAATCTCATGTTCAAAAAAACATATTCTAACGTTTTTGAACCTATATCCATCTCTGTACTTTTCAGTTCTACAAGGCAATGAAATTCATTTTTTAAAAGCAACTCAAGCCAGCTTGAGTTAATTTTCTGTCACCTGTAACTGAAGTAGCCTTCACTGACATAATCACACCCTTCAACAGGATGCAGTTCTTGGGTGATGAGCTCCAGCAGGGGTAAGAGAATAGAAAACAGCAGAACTGCTTCAGGTGATGGGAACAAAGGCATGTTTGTGGGCGACCAGGACCACAGACTCCCCACGTCCACAAAGTTGGAGCCTCACTCACACAGGTTGCCCTCAGAGAAAGTGGTCCTACAAGGACAGTTACAAAGAAGACATGCCACAGGGAAGAGGTGGGGGGGGGGGGGCTTTCATTGGTGTCCTGCCCCACAGTAGGCAATTCCTGGACACAACCTGGTCTCCTGGGACTCCCAAGCCTGGTGTTGTGGCTTTGATTGGCCAACTCAGCCTCCACCCACACGACTTGGAAATGCCAGCCCAGAACTCCACCACTATCCACAGTGTAGGTATGAACTGATCGCCCCAGCCCTAACCCTAACCCTAATCCTGCTAGGACCCTTCCTTGCGTCTTTCACTGTCCACGGTCTTCCATGCCCAGTGCCACCGTCCTGCCCACCGCTGCGGCTCCCTGAGACCATCCCCTGCCCCTGTAATTTAGGCTCTCGCTCTAACTTTGCCACTGTGGGATCGCCTTTTTGGTGAAAAGCTCCCACTGACTTTATCTTACTTCCTTAAAAAGACCTTGACACAAGCCCACTGTGTTTTTTCTCCTTCATCTCAGGCTCTTTCTTTGATTTCTGCACATGAAGGTAGATTGGGATCTCCCTGGACATCAGTTCTCTTTGCCTATAGAGTTGAGTTTGCTTCTGATGGCTGAAGCAGAATCTTTGTTCCCTGTTACTGTTGAAGCTGTTAACATGCCAAAGCTCTCCCAATTGGTGCAATATTGAGGATTAAAATATTAATCAGGAATAATCATGTATGCATTATTCATTCTCAGACGTCCTGGGTATGGATGCCAAGAAACTACACATATTTCAAACATGAAACCCTTCATCTTTTCCAGAGAGCTCATATCTCCACGACCATACCAAAGGGGACGTATGGGCTCATTTCTCTGTGTGTATCAAGAGAAACAAAACAGTGCAATTTAGCTCCCACTGTTCATAACAGATGTCCCTCCCGGATGCTTTGTCAAAACCTCTTAACAAACACATGTGTCCCACTCATTGCTTGGCTCTCTTGCTTTCCTGGCTTTTCCCAGAACACATTTCATGCCTAAGAGAGAACCCATCAGGGAGAGAAAGACTTCAACCTTCCTATAAGTAAAACCAACTGGAGTAAATCCCACAGAGAATTGTTTCCCTTAACAGCATTCAAGGAATCTTTGTCAATTTATTAATTTTTAGAAACTGGTCCCCACCAGGATATAAGCTACTTCTATGGGGCCAACTATATCATTCATCTGTCCTTGGGAACTGTCTTTTCAATCAAGAACAATAAAGAAACTACTTCTTATGACAGGAATTTTTCTCCATCCAATTTTTCTCTGTCTTTATCTCCTTTCTAACCTTCCAAATAGCTCATTTACAGGAATGCTCCTTCTTTCCTCTGTTACCTACTCACTTTCTCCTCAAGTGTATGCCTTGCAGATCCTTCAAGTGGGAGATATCACCAGCTCTACTAACCGACATTCTCTCACGTGGCACAGGGGCAGAAGGC
Organism: Capricornis sumatraensis; assembly: GCF_032405125.1. Classification (NCBI taxonomy): domain Eukaryota; kingdom Metazoa; phylum Chordata; class Mammalia; order Artiodactyla; family Bovidae; genus Capricornis; species Capricornis sumatraensis. The sequence continues at coordinate 118,372,430 of NC_091071.1, read as the reverse complement.
TAGAAATCATATCTCCCAGACTCTTTGCCAGGGTGGCTTCTTCTTTGATCATCCAAGGAGAAACTCTCATGAAATATTTGGAAGGTGGAAAGAAGCAGAAGCTACCACTGCAACAGCAGTAGGCAGGCTTGAGGTCTTGGACAGACAGGAAGCAAGAGGCTCTGCTGTGGCTTCTGGAACCTCTCCAAGGAATCCCGCCTTCAGTGGCAAGCAGCTGAGACCACCAATAGCTATTGCTTATGCTCATCTCCCCAGAATCTGTCCAGAGATCTATCCAGGGTCCTGAGTCTGGAGGCAAAGCAAGGATGTGAGGATGGAACTTGAGAATATCCACATTCCTTTAGGAATCACGGTAGAGACATTGCAGAGTATATGTACAAGAGAAGACTGACCTCACCAGAGAAGAGAGGCTCAATGTAGAACGAAGGCTTGAAATACCAGCTTCAGCAGAATTCAGGCAATGTCCCCATTTCAATTCTCAGGTTCTGCTCTTTCTTTTCTTTCTTTATTTTTTCTTTTTCTTTTATATGGCAGTATCATTGATTAACAATGTTGTGTTAGTTTCAAGTGTACAACAAAGTAGTTCAGTTATACATATATCTATTCTTTTTCAAATTCTTTTCCCATTCAAGTTATTACAGAGTATTGAGCAGAGTTCCCATGCTATACAGCAGATCCTTGTTGATTACCTATTTTAAACATAGTAATGTATATGTGTTAGTCTCAAACTCGTAACTTATTCCTTCCCCCTACCCTTCCCTTTTAGTAACCGCAAGCTTGTTCTCTAATACTGTAAGTCTGTTTCTTTTGTAAATAAGTTCATTTCTATCTTTTTTTTTTAGATTCCACTTATAAGCAATATCATATGATATTTGTCTTTCTCTGTGTGAAAGATAATCACACAGATTACCTTTGAATGATAATCTCCAGATGCATCCCTGTTGCTGCAAATGGCATGATTTCATTCTTTTTATGATTGAGTAATATTCCATTGTGGGGATCTTCCCAAGGGGTTCAGTGATAAAGAATCTGCTTCCCAAGCAGAAGATGTAGATTTGATTCCTGGGTTGGGAAGATCCCCTGGAGAAGGGAATGGCTACCCACTCCAGTATTCTTGCCTGGAGAATTCCATGGACAGAGGAGCCTGGTGGGCTAGAGTCCATGGTGTTAAAAATATCTGGATACAACTTAGTGACTAAACAACAACAACAATATTCCATTGTATATATGTCCCCATCTTCTTTATTCATTCATCTGTCAATGGACATTTAGGCTACTTCTAAGTCTTGGCTCTTATAAACAGTACTGCAATGAACATTGGGGTGCATGTATCCTTCTGAACCTTGGCTTTCTCCAGATATATGCCCAGGAGTGGGAGTGTTGGATCACATGGTAGCTCTAGTTTTAGATTTTTAAGAAATCTCCATATTGGTTTCCATAGTGGCTATACCAATTCACATTCCCACCAACAGTGTGTTGCTAATAGATTTTTTATGATGACCATTCTGACTGGTATGAGGTGATATCTCTGCTGCTGCTGCTAAGTTGCTTCAGTCGTGTCTGACTCTGTGCAACCCCACAGATGGCAGCCCATCAGGCTCTGCCGTCCCTGGGATTCTCCAGGCAAGAACACCGGAGTGGGTTGCCATTTCCTTTTCCAATGCATGAAAGTGAAAAGTGAAAGTGAAGTTGCTCATTCTTGTCCAACTCTTCGCAACCCCATGGACTGCAGCCTACCAGGCTCCTCCATCCAAGGGATTATCTCTACTCTTTCTTAATCAGTGCTTCAGCTTTTTCATAAGAAACAGGGTTAGGCTCTCAGGTCAAATTCTACTAGTATGATCTGCAGAATCAAACAATGCCTGGAAGGCGAGATGGTCAGAGGAATAGACCTGCATTGACTGTGACCAGTAACCAATAATTTGGCTATGGGGTGAAGGTTGGAAAGGGGTTAAATTCATAGAAATGGTGGTAGGGAGCTCTGAGGAGGAGGTAGGGTAAATTTGTCAGAATGAGCAGAGTATGGAGATACCTTTTTTCCATACAACTCTTTACCAGAGGTATTTACTGTAAAGGTTGGTCTGCACCATTGGGTAAAGAAGTTGATCCATTCTAGACGAGGCAGCTACTCCCCCAGCTATTCCAGGGCTTGCTCAATGGATTCCTGAATCATGCAGCCAGGACGTAGACCAACTTATGTGTCAATTCAACAATACTGATCTCTGATAGCTGCTCCAATTGCCAAATGCCTCACCTGCCCAAATCAGAGCTGGAAACCATGTTCACAATATTGCATCATTCCCTAGAGAACCAGTCAGACCTCTGGTGGCAGTTACATTATACTGGGACCCTTCTCATGAAGGGTCAGCAATTTCCCCTCACTAGAATAGAAACACTCTGGTCTTGGATATGCCTTCTCTGGCAGAAGCTGGGCTCTCATCTCTGAACCTGCTGAATACCTTTGTTATCACCAATCTACTGCTTCTATATAACTTTGCTTCTCACAAAAAGAAAATTTATTTCAGCAATATGAGTAAGGCAATAGACTTGTGTCCTTGGCATTTATCATTCATACCATTTTCCTCACTATGCAGGAACAGATGACCTTCTAGAAAATTGTGGTGGTCTGTTAAAAATTCAGGGTGGCACCAGCTCAGAGACAACACTAAGCATAGTTGTGAAGCAATCCTATAACATACAGCAGTTAACAAAGGACTCTGTCCCTGACAGTCAAGTGTAAAGGTGGAGAAGGAAGCCATGAAGGCAGGAGTAGCCAACTTTACTGATATTCCTATAACCAACTTTCAGAATTTATCTTCATACCTCCATCAGTTTGGAGTCTGCTGATTTTGAGGTCTGTTAACAAAGCAGTAGTGCCTTTCCTGGAAGGGCTCAACAATTGTCCCATTGAACTTTAAACTGAGATGGCTTACCTAGCGACTCTGAGCTCCTCCTTCTTCTCAACCAATAGACAATGACCAGGGTTACTGTACTGACTCTACCAGGACAAGGAGAAACAGAGCAGCTGTTAAATAATGGGGGCAGAGAATAATACAGATGGTCCCCTACTTAAGATAGGGTTTCCCTGATAGCTCAGTTGGTAAAGAATCCGCCTGCAATGCAAGAGACTCTGGTTCAATTCCTGGGTTAGAAAGAGTCCCTAGAGAAGGGATAGACTACCTACTCCAGTATTCTTGGGCTTCCCTTGTGGTTCAGATGGTAAAGAATCTGCCCACAATGCAGGAGACATGGGTTCGATCCCTGGGTTGGGAAGATCCCCTGGAGAAGAGAAGGATACTCCAGAACACTCCAGTATTCTGGCCTAGAGAATTCCATGCACTGTATAGTCCATGGGTCCCAAAGAGTTGCACATGACTGAGTGATTTTCACTTTCACTTTTTATGCACTTGGTAGAAATGGTACTCTGAATTTGGGGGGGGAGGGGTTAATTATAATTAATTTTTCTTGGAGTATAGTTGCTTTACAACTATAGATTCTGCTGCAGTGCTAGATTCTACTGCTCAGAAAAATGAATCAACCATACATATATTAATACATATATCTTCTCCCTTTCAGACTTCCTTTCATTCAGGTCACCACAGAGCAGCAGGTGGAGTCTCCTCTGCTATACAGTATGGTCTCATCAGTTATCTGTTTTATACGCAGTATCAATAGTGTATATGTGTCAATCCCAATCTCCCAATTTCTCCCACAGCGCCTTTCCTCCTTGATATCCATACATTTATTCTCTATGCCTGTGTCTCTATTTCTGCTTTGCAAATAAGATCATCTGTACCATTTTTCAGATTCCACAGATATGAGTTAATACACAATATTTGCTTTCCTCTTTCTGACTTCACTCCATATAACACTCTCTAGGTCCACCCACGTGAACTTTGAATTTTGAATTGTTATCTTTTCCTGGACTAGTGACATGTGATGTCGTACTGTCTCGTGATGCTGGGCAGCAAGCCATAGCTATTCTGAGATGAGGGTCCCCCCTCCCAGCACTCCCCAATTCACAGCACACAAGTAGCTGCCTCTTCTGCACCTGCAGAAGGGAGAAATGATGAGAAGAATGTCTGCTAAATAAAGCAGTCTAATTAATAAAGCAACTGTCAAGTGCCTGCCATGATGATGTCATCTCATCATGATCTCATCCAAATAGGCAACCATCTCACCAAGGTCAAGTAGTTTCTATATTCTGTTTTAAGAGGAAGACAAGTGCACAGACAGCAATGAAATGAGGGGAATGCAAGCTGCTGAAACAATATTTGCATTTCAGAGGCTGTGCCTCTGATCTTTTCTTTTTCAAAGATAAATCTCAGCCCTGTAACACTCCTGAGACTAGAGAACAGCAGTGGAGGTGACAACTCTCAGCCCCATGCTGGAAACCCTCTTACAAATTGCATTCAGATTTGAATTCAAAGGTGTCCTGCTGAACTCTCCAGCAGAGCCAAAGCTTTGCCAAATAGCATTCTTACTTTCTTCGAATTAACTGGGATCTCTGGATTTCCAACCACTGATTCTAAGACCCAAAAGATAGAAAAGATAATCCTGGTTGAGATCCTGAATTCAGACCTACTCAGGGTTTCAATCTTGACTGTATTGCTTTCCAGCACTGTGTTGACTTAGACAAATTGTTCAACTTCTCTGAGCTTTCATTCTTTGTCCATAAACAGAGACCACACTTTTGCAGGGTTTACACAAAGATGAGATGATAATATATGTGATGTCTGAATAAGGGGAACATCATGTGGCAGAAGCTCACAAAAAGATTACTTTTCCTACCCACTAACTTTAAAATCCTTGATAATTTGAAAATACATGTGTGTGTTTGTATAACTGAATCACTTTGCTGTACTCTTAAAACTAACACAACCTTATAAATTAACTATACTTCAATTTATAAAGAAACTGGAAAAAAGAAAGTAACATTATTCCAGGGTCAATAGTTCCACATATTATATGGCTATCGCTTTTCTCTTCCCACTTTAAACGCTCCTCCGAAGTGGTTTTCTGACAGCTAAAAGTAATAGCTCCCTATTCAGTAGGGAATCTTTCATAGAGAAGAACAAATATTTAAGATGAGGTATTTTTTCCCTTAAAGCAGCGCTGAGCAAAGGATAAAAATGTACTATTATCTTCCTCATACATATGTGAAGAGAAGAGTTTGAATCTTCATCCTTATAAAACTGTAAGAGCCAGATAATGGACATTTCTTAATGCAGGGACTCAAATTTCAGCTGAATGTAACTTTTCTATCTTGCAAGACAGATGTGACAATCCAAAAGGGTTATTATTAATATGAGGATGTAGAGAATGAGAAAAGTATGGTCTGTACTTCCACGGCAGTCACAAAATAGCAAACTGCAGTAGGATCCTGAGAATCATGGGTGCAGCGGGATAAGAACTGTTTTTCCCGGGGGGACAGATTGGTGACACGCATATGACTGAGACTCAGGAAAGACACTGTGAGCCCTGATGTGACAGAAGGAAACACAGATCTGATAACCTACCATAAGCATTTGTGGCCAAGATGGAAGGGAAGGTGGAAAGGTTACTGTTGACAATGCGGATATAAAAATCCCAATCTGCAATATAATTATAAATAAAATGGTTGTTAACTTTTACAATGCCTATATATTTTTATGTAATGTCAAAGCTTACACACCACCAATCTTTATATCAACTTTTATATTGGCATTTTGAGAAAAACACCATATTTCCTGAAGCTTTTTGTAAAGTAATAGAGCAGCCCTGATCATAACCATCCTTCAAATGCATAGATTGCATCTCTGCGTGTGTAAATGGTGTGCGTGATATGGACATAGGATAAATAACTCAAAAGAGATGCCAGAAACAGCCATGGTAGCAGCACGGGTTTGACTTTTAGCAGAAACAGCATGAAAATATTACCACTGTATCCAGATGATTTGCTCTCCTCCACCCCCAACTTGAGAATGTGGAAAGGAGAATAGATGCCCTGACCACATCAGAAGATGGATGAACAATGAGTGCCTGGCTCTGGGTTGAGGATGCTGAGTTTAAGCCCAGACCCACCTCTAGCTGTCTTGGCAATTTTTAAGCAAATCAAACATTCACTTTTTGTCTTCATCCATAATAGAGGTTTGAGTTCATGTGTAAGATGAAACCAAAAATCACATGAAAGGCTTTCTGACACTCAACAGGAAATTATGCATCAAAGCAAGGGCCATGCCACTCAAGGAGAGACCTGGAGAAAGTGCTACACTTATCCCAAGGATGAAATTATCACAAGCACCCATGTGTAGACCTCATCCGTTGTAGCTGTCCTAAAGGGCAGAACCTGGAGTGGAAGCAGCCCCAGCTCAATGGCCCACGGGGCTGGGTTTAAATTCTAACTCCCTCACTTACCAACTTTGCAACTCTAAGCAAATCACTTAACTTCTCTGAAACTCCATTTCATCATCTATTTGATGGCAACAGCAATCTCTATCCAATGAGCCAGACTCTGCCTGAATTCAAGTCCCAGCTCTGACGCTCAGTAGTTACTGAAGGCAAGCATTTGGGTTCAGGTGTGGAAACCACACTTTCACCTGAAGCCTGTACTCTGTTTCCCAACTTAGGGCTACCTTGAGCTTGCTTTGGGGTTTCTGGAACTTGCTGTGGTTATTAAAGCTACACATAACTTTCCTTTCAACTATGTAATTCTTTGAGTAATACTAGTGGTAAAGAGTCTACCTGCCAGTGCAGGAGACTAACAGACCCGGGTTTGATCCCTGGGTCAGGATCATCCTCTGGAGGAGGGCATGGCAACCCATTCTGGTATTCTTGCCTGGAGAATCCCATGGACAGAGGAGTCTGGCAAGCTACGGTCCATAGCGTCACAGAGAGTCAGACATGCTGAAGTGACTGAGCACACACATGTAATGCTTTAAAGCCCTAAAGTGAAAAGTGGAAGTGAAAGGGTTAGTTACTCAGTCGGTTGCAGCAGATTCTTTACTGTCTGAGCCACCAAAGAAGCCCTTCGAGCTCTAGGAGTAAACAATTAGTTTCTAGTGGAGGTGCTTTGAAGAAATGACATCAAATTGTATTAGAATTGTTCACAGGCCCAGTGTTTCTCAAACTTGGTCCTCGAATTGGCAGCACCAGCATTGCCTGGGAAATTAATCAGGTGCCTCTCAGGCATGCTGAATTAGACCCTATGGGCCTAGGGCTCAGTGATCTGTGTTTGAAGCTCTCCAGGTGTTTCAGACACATGCTCAGGTTTGAGAGCCCAATTACACAGAATATTAATCAATCAATTCACTTTAGCAGATATAGAAGCTACTAAAAACAAAGCCTTGACACAATATTCAGGGTAAAGTCTTCCCTAAGAGAAGCCCCATACACACTCCAGCACACAAAGAAATAAATTTCATCCTATAGGAAGCAGAATGGACTCCACTCATACAAACATGGGAAACATTATTGAAAAGACAAGTGGAATATGGGATTGTCACACCTGATGCTTCTTCCCATCTACCCATCTGCCTGTTATCTCATGCTAAGTGCATACATGTACATACACATGCACACAAGCAAACACAGTTGGAAAAAATTCAAACCCAGTCAGTTATGGTAAACCCAACAGCACTGAGACTCTAAGACTGGAAACAAAAAGATACTTGGTACTTTGCAAAATCATTACCCAAAGCAGGATAAACAGGAATGATAGTGTGGTTAAACACACAATCAGTTCAGTTCAGTTCAGTCGCTCAGTCTTGTTCGACTCTTTGCGACCCCATTAATCGCAGCATACCAGGCCTCCCGGTCCATCACCAACTCACGGAGTTCACGCAGATTCACGTCCCTTGAGTCAGTGATGCCATCCAGCCATCTCATCCTCTGTCGTCCCCTTCTCTTCCTGCCCCCAATCCCTCCCAGCATCAGAGTCTTTTCCAATGAGTCAACTCTTCCCACGAGGTGGCCAAAGTCCTGGAGTTTCAGCTTTAGCATCATTCCTTCCAAAGAACACCCAGGGCTAATCTCCTTCAGAATGGACTGGTTGGATCTCCTTGCAGTCCAAGGGACTCTCAAGAGTCTTCTCCAACACCACAGTTCAAAAGCATCAATTCTTTGGCACTCAGCCTTCTTCACAGTCCAAAACTCACATCCATACATGACCACTGGAAAAACCATAGCCTTGCCTAGACGCACCTTAGTTGACAAAGTAATGTCTCTGCTTTTCAATATGCTGTCTAGGTTGGTCATAACTTTTATTCCAAGGGGTAAGCATCTTTTAATTTCCTGGCGGCAGTCACCATCTGCAGTGATTTTGGAGCCCCCAAAAATAAAGTCTGACACTGTTTCCACAGTTTCCCCATCTATTTCCCATGAAGTCATGGGACCAGATGCCATGATCTTCGTTTTCTGAATGTTGAGCTTTAAGCCAGCTTTTTCACTCTCCTCTTTCACGTTCATCAAGAGGCTTTTTAGCTTCACTTCATTTTCTGCCATAAGGGTGGTGTCATCTGCATATCTGAGGTTATTGATATTTCTCCCAGCAATCTTGATTCCAGCTTGTGCTTCTTCCAGCCCAGCGTTTCTCATGATGTACTCTGCATAGAAGTTAAATAAGCAGGGTGACAATATACAGCCTTGATGTACTCCTTTTCCTATTTGGAACCAGTCTGTTGTGCCATGTCCAGTTCTAACTATTGCTTCCTGACCTGCATACAGATTTCTCAAGGGCAGGTCAGGTGGTCTGGTATTCCCATCTCTTGAAGAATTTTCCACAGTTTATTGTGATCCACACAGTCAAAGGCTTTGGCATAGAAATAGATGTTTTTCTGGAACTCTCTTGCTTTTTCCATGATCCAGCGGATGTTGGCAATTTGACCTCTGGTTCCTCTGCCTTTTCTAAAACCAGCTTGGACATCAGGGAGTTCACGGTTCACGTATTGCTGAAGCCTGTCTTGGAGAATTTTGAGCATTACTTTACTAGCATGTGAGATGAGTGCAATTGTGCGGTAGTTTGAGGATTCTTTGGCATTGCCTTTCTTTGCGATTGGAATGAAAACTGACCTTTTCCAGTCCTGTGGCCACTGCTGAGTTTCCCAAACTTGCTGGCATATTGAGTGCAGCACTTTCACAGCATCATCTTTCAGGATTTGAAACAACTCAACTGGAATTCCATCACCTCCACTAGCTTTGTTCATAGTGATGCTTTCTGAGGCCCACTTGACTTCACATTCCAAGATGTCTGGCCCTAGATGAGTGATCACATCATCATGTTTGTCTGGGTCGTGAAGATCTTTTTTGTACAGTTCTTCCATGTACTCTTGCCACCTCTTCTTAATATCTTCTGCTTCTGTTAGGTCCATACCATTTCTGTCCTTTATTGAGCCCATCTGTGCATGAAATGTTCCCTTGGTATCTCTAATTTTCTTGAAGAGATCTCTAGTCTTTCCCATTCTGATGTTTTCCTCTATTTCTTTGCATTGATCGCTGAAGAAGGCTTTCTTATCTCTTCTTGCTATTCTTTGGAACTCTGCATTCAGATGCTTATATCTTTCATTTTTTCCTTTGCTTTTCGCCTCTCTTCTTTTCACAGCTATTTGTAAGGCCTCCCCAGAAAGCCATCTTGCTTTTTTGCATTTCTTTTCTGTGGGGATGGTCTTGATCCCTGTCTCCTGTACGATGTCATGAACCTCATTCCATAGTTCATCAGGCACTCTATCTATCAGATCTAGACCCTTAAATCTATTTCTCACTTCCACTGTATAATCATAAGGGATTTGATTTAGGTCATACCTGAATGGTCTAGTGGTTTTCCCTACTTTCTTCAATTTAAGTCTGAATTTGGCAATAAGGAGTTCATGATCTGAGACACAGTCAGCTCCCGGTCTTGTTTCTGTTGACTCTATAGAGCTTCTCCATCTTTGGCTGCAAAGAGTATAATCAATCTGATTTCGGTGTTGACCATCTGGTGAGGTCCATGTGTAGAGTCTTCTCTTGTGTTGTTGGAAGAGGGTGTTTGCTATGACCAGTGCATTTTCTTGGCAAAACTCTATTAGTCTATCCCTGCTTCATTGCACATTCCAAGGCCAAATTTGCCTGTTATTCCAGGTGTTTCTTGACTTCCTAGTTTTGCATTCCAGTGCCCTATAATGAAAAGGACATCTTTTTTGGGTGTTAGTTCTATGCTAACACCCTAAGTACTAGGAGCAAGGAAATTAGAAAAATCATCAAATAAATTGAGTATGGATTAACAAATACACACCATTGTATATAAAATAGATAACCAATAAGGACCTGTATTATAGGACAGGGAACTATAGTCAATATCTTGTAATAACCTATAATGAAAAAATATGAAAAAATATATATATAATGTATAACTGAATTACTTTGCTATAAGCCTGAAACTAACATTGTGTATCAACTATCCTTTGATTGTAAAAAGAAACAAAGGAAAGAAGGAAGGAAGATCACCAACGACTTTGCGTTCTGCTTCCAGTTGTAGATGAAGTTCTTACTAATTCTCTCCTTCTTCTGACCCCACCCACATAGAGGGCCAGGCACCCATCAGCTTGACAACCGTAACTTTACCTCAAGAACTCTGTCTATTGTTTACCACCTCTCCTCTGGCAAAGAGTGTGCTGGAATTTAATAGATGCCATTTCATCCAGTCTTGTGACAACCTTGTGAGGAAGATATTCATGATCCCATTTAACAGATAAGAAAAACTGAGGCCCAGAGACACGGAGAGACTTGCCCCAGATCACAGGAGCCTAACAGTTCATTTCAACTCTCTGTGCTGCCTCCTGCCTCTTGCTACCCAAAGACACAGGCTGGGTGAGCTCTTGTCTCTATTTTACTCAGCCCCAGCCTGAGTGACATCTATGCCCCTGGGACTCTGTCCCATCCAGGCTCCCCTTAGGCACTGCTCTCTGGGTCACTGACTATGGCCCTGTCCAGAGGTAGCTACTGAGCCTGACCCTCCTGACTTGGTCCAGTCCACAGGCCCACAGGATTTTTTCTTACTCACCATGTTAGTAATTTCTAAATTTGAAAAATAGAGACAAAAATACCTTCCCTATCCACAGTATAGCTCTAAGGTTCAAATACATTAGGCATGTGGGCAAGATTGAAAGCATCATGCCACAGAATCTTCAGCGGGAGCTTTCGAAGGCAACACTGACATATAATAAACATCAACTTGCAAAATCGAGGTGCAATAAAGACCTCAATGTGACATTTCAAACTTAGTGATGAGAACTAGCTAAATAACCAATTGTCAGTGAAGATAGAAAAGCATCAAGAATAAATATTAAGTGATTTATTTTTTCAAACTTATGGTTACCAAAGGGGAAAGCAGGGAGGGACAAAACAAAAATTTGATACTAAGATTTACACACTACTATAAAAATAGGTGCACAATAAGGACCCAGTTATTAAGGGCTTCCCTAGTGGCTCAGATGGTAAAGCATCTGCCTGCAATGCCGGAGACCCGGGTTCAATTCCTGGGTCAGGAAGATCCCCTGGAGAAGGAAATGGCACTCCACTCCAGCACTCTTGCCTGGAAAATCCCATGGACGGAAGAGCCTGATAGGCTACAGTCCATGGAGTCGCAAAGAGTCAGACATGACTGAGCGACTTCACTTTCACTTCACTTTCCAGGACCTAGTTCCCTGTGTAGCACAGGGAAATATATTCAGTGTCTCATAATAACCTATAAGGGAAAAGAATCTGAAAAAGAATAGGTCTGTGTGTGTGTGTGTGTGTGTGTGTGTGTGTGTGTGTGTGTGTGTCTGGGCTTCCAGGCACTAGCAGTAAAGAACCTGCCTGCAAATGCAGAAGATATAAGAGACACCTATTCGATCTCTTGATTGTGAAAATCCCCTGAAGGAGAGCATGGCAGCCCAATCCGGTATTCTTGCCTGGAGAATCCCTTGGACAGAGGAAGACGGTGGGCTGTGGTCCATAGCTTTGCACAGAGTCAGACATGACTGAGGCGACTTAGCATACACACATATATGTATGTATAACTGAATCATTGTGCTCTACAACTGAAACTAACACGTCATTGTAAATCAAGTATATATCAATTATAAAATAAGGTTAGGGGCTTCCCAGGTGACGCTGGTAAAGAACTCATCTGCCAATGCAGGAGATGCAAGAGATGTGTATTTGATCCTTGGGTCAGAAAAATCCCCTGGAGAAGAAAATGGAAACCCTCTCCAGCATTCTTATCTAGAAAATTCTATGGACAGAGGAGATTGGCAGGCCACAGTCCCTGTGGTATTATAGAGTCAGACACGACTGAGCGCACATGCACACACACACAAGGTTATTTATTGAAGAAAGATTCCTTTAGAGGAGGTCACTGGGAGTGCCATCCACCAACACAGGAAAGGATGAAGGGGGGCCACCCAATCACCCCAGCATCTGACAGGCTTTGCTATGCATTCCCTGCTGATGGGAACACAGAAGGTGCATGTCTGGGAAAGCCAAGGCTGACTGCATTTGGGAAGTAAGTGCAAATCAAAGAGCAGATCAAAGAGAGGGAAGCCTGCATGCAGGTTGAGATGAACTTGTGATAGAAATGTTGACCCCAGCTTGTCTGAAAATTGATCATAAATAGAGGTTCAGGAGGGGCCTCATTGTGGATACAGAAGGATGCACAGGCAGAAACTAAGGAGTGAGCAGCGCATCTTTATTTTTTCTTTTTTTTCACCCACATAGCTTGTAGGATTTTAGTTTCCAGACCAAGGACCAAACTCTAGCCATGGCAGTGAAAGCACCAAGTCTTAACCACTGGACCACCAGGGAATTCCCAGTGCATCCTCTTGATAGATAAGCATCTCCCAAGAAAGAGGGACCCATAAGGAAATCCCCAAAGAATCCACAGAGGTACCCACAAGAGCACCTGCCAGGCCAGAGGGCAGAGCCACCTCCCTGCATCATCAGTCCAGTAAGGATGTCCCCATTCATAGCCCTCTTCTCCACCTCCACTTTGTCTCTGGTGGGAGCAAGCACAGCAGCTGGAAAATCAATGAGGACGGGAGCTGGGAACAGTGAGACTGAACACAGCCCCTCCCCTGAGAGCAAGCATCCACGTGTAGGGGCCCTACTTTGGCAGAGATGGTGACCCTACATTAAATGAGGATCAAGGAAAACTCTTAATTTGAAAAGATATATGCACCCCTATGTTCATAACAGCACTTTGTATAATAGCCAAGACATGGAAACAACCTGCATGCGCATTGAGAGATGAATGGATAAAGAAGATGTGGTACGTGTGTGTGTAATGGAATACTACTCAGCCCCCAAAAAGAATGAAATGATGCCATTTGCAGCAACATGGATAGACCTGGAGATTATCAGAGTAGTGAAGTAAGTCAGACAGAGAAAGACAAACAAAAATAAATTTATGAAACAGAAAAGAACTCACAGACATAGAGAAAAGACTTGTGGTTGCCAAGGGAGAGGGAGGAGAGGGCAGTGGGAAGGTATGTACCGGGAGTTTTGGATTAGCAGATGCAAACTATTATATACAGGATAGATAAACAACAAGATCCTGCTGTGTAGCACAGGGAACTATATTTGATATCTTTTAATAAGCCACATGGGAAAATATATGAAAAAGAATGTAAATATACATATAATTGAATCACTTTGCTATATATCTGAAACTAACACAACATTGTAAATCAACTATACTTGTATACAATAAATTTTAAAGAAAAGAAGTTGGGGCCCTTGATCCCTGCACCCCTCCAGCCTCATCTTTCTTCACTTGGCTTCATCCCACGCCCCTCATACTGAACCACATGCCCTCACCCTGTTCATTATGCCAACTGCTATGCTGCTTCCTCCTCCTGGTCTTTGCTCCTACCACACTCAGAAGCCAAACTCTAGGGCTACTCTTCCATGCACTGGGCCTAAGAGACGGTCTCAGTGTCAACCTATTTTTCCTAATCTCAAAAGCCTTAACCTCCAATTTTCTGCACAAACTGTTTCTGATACAATAAAACAAACCAGAAGAACCTGGCTAAAATCACATTTGATGAGGACCTTGGGGTAGAACTATTCCATTCCATGTTTTTCTCAGTTTACTACTCGAGTCTCAGTCCAAATATCACCTCCTCCAGGAAGCCTTCTTTGACATCCCCATGCTGAGCTAAGCTGGCCTCCACGGACTTCAGTAACACAGTCTCAGTGCTATGCATGCTTATTATACTGTATGCACTTGGGGTGTGTGTCCTCACTCAACTATAAGCTCCTTGAAGGCAGGGCTATGTCTTCATCACAGCTCTGTTTTTGTTTTTCTTTTTAATATGTATTTATTTATTTGGCTGTACTGGGTCTTAGCTGCAGCATGTGGTATCTTTAGTTGCAGCATGTGAACTTAGTTGTGGCATGTGGGATCTAGTTGCCTGTCCAGAGATCAAACCCAGGCCCCCTGCATTGGGAATGTAGAATCTTAGAATCTTAGCTAATGGACCACCAGGGAAGTACCCCGAACAGCTCTATCTTAGGTGTCAGATACTCAACCTTTCAAAATCACATCTAAATAGTAGGATAGTAATAATCTATCCCTTAGGGAATTCTCATTGTAAAATGAGAAAATTAGTGTGAAACACTTAGCATGGTATCTGGCGTAAAGGTGAAAACTTAATAAAACCTCATCTATTTATTTTTATTATTAGTCAACACTTTGTTGTTGAGTAGATGGATGAATGCAAAGACTGGCATCATCACTGCAATGTGGAATATACATGCCATAAAGGAAATCCTGGGGGCAGAGCTGAGATGCTAACAAAATGAGTTGTCAAGGTCCTTTCTCAATCACTTTCTATTTTTGAGGCCTATGAATTACCCAAACAGCATCCAAACTAGAAAATTCACCTCCATCAAGCATTTGTCTGCCGCAGAGATTGATAAGAGTTTGGGAATGCCATCAGTAAAATGAAATTTCTAATTAGCTAGAAAAAGCTGTTGTGTGTGCATGTGTATAAAGGGTTTCAGATAAACACCTGTGTTATCTTGTCCTCCCAGAAATTGGTCTCCGGCAAAGCACTGCTTTGCTCCTGCCTTTCAGTGGTATCCTTTTTCTAAATCAGTTCGTGTTTTTCCAGAATAAATCTAAGTCCTGGTGAAAATGTATTTGCTGCCCCCTTTCCTGTTCCTTTCCTGATTTTTCTCCTTTGACATAATTGTGGTCAATGACTATCATTTTCCAACAGATTCTCTCCATCCTGGAAGAAGAGCTCGCCAATGCCCTGGCTAATCATGCAGTTGGCAGCGGCAGCCAGATGTCTTGAGTGGTCCTGGTGATAGTGACAGGAAAAAGTTATTAGGCTTTTTTCTGGGACAATAGGGGAGTTATTGGACGAGAACCAACCTAGGGTATTGGGTGTCCCTGGTGCAGAAAGAAGCCTGGGTAAAGGGAGATACAGGTTGAAAGAGTATACTTTGTGATCAAAATCTCAGCATCCCAGGACAAGTTGTCCAGAGTATACAGGAATTTAGATTTAAGCCCCAGCAAGTCAGGGGGTAAATAAACATAGGGCACACCAAATAACATTTTTGTGACTGGCTTTCTGTCAGCCATGGCTGCTGGTGCACCTCATTTCACATCTCATTTCATCTGATGCTCATGATAGTCACATATCCAGTGTATCATTGTCCCCATATTACTGATGAAGAAACTGAGGCTAATAGAGAGTGAGCCCAAATCCAAACAGCTAATGACTGAGAGCTCAGGGTCCCACGTGCGTCTTCTCCCATCAGAGCATCAGGTATCTAGGGGAGAAATAGCTCAAAACAAAAGGTTCTAAGTTATTACGAATGCCCTGGTCACATATCTGGAGAAAACCCTAGTTAGAAAAGACGCATGCACCCCAGGATCCATGGCAGCACTGTTCACAGTAGCCATGACATGGAAGCAACCTAATACCCACTGACTGATAAATGGATAAAGAAGATGCACATATATACAATGGAATATTAGTCAGCCATAAAAGAGACTGAAATAATGCCATTTACACCAACATGGATGGACCTGGAGATTATCACACTAAGTGATATAAGTCAGACAAAGACAAATATATGCTGTCACTCATATGCAGAATCTAAAAAAATGCTACAAAGAACTTATTTACAAAGCAGAAACAGAATCACAGACATAGAGAATAAATTTATGGTTGCCAAGGAGGAAAGGGGGGCAGATAAGCTAATAGAGAGTAACATAGACACAGTGCTCTATATAAAACAGATAATCAACAAGGTCCTACTGGATAGCACACGGAACTATACTCAATATCTTATAATAGCCACTAATGGAAAAGATTATAAGTATGTATAACTGAACCATTTTGCTGTACACTTGAAACTAACATTGTAAATTAACTATGTGCATGCATACTAAGTTACTTCAGTCATATCCAACTCTTTTCAACCCTATGGACTATAGCCCACCAAGCTCCTTTGTCCATGGGATTCTCTAGGCAAGAACACTGGGGTGGGTTGTCATGCTCTCCTCCAGAGGGTCTTCCTGACCCAGGGATCAAACCCATGTCTCTTATGTTTCCTGCTTTGACAGGCAAGTTCTTTACCACTAGAAACACCCAGGAAGCTGAAATTAACTACAATTCTATTTAAAAAAATAAAATAAAAACTTCAAAAAATCCCCAAGAATGATACAGTGGTGTGGTAGTATAATGATAGCTATGGTGAACCATCAGAGAAAATGCAGAATGTTTGGTCATTCTTTGCTTTTGAAGCCGATTTTAAAGATGATGTTCATTCTCCAAAACACTGTCAGATGTCAAATCCATCCAACCACTGGGGGTGAACCATGGCACAACCCAGCTCTTCTTTGTTCAACTTCTAAAACCCTAACCTCCATTTTTGTACAAACCAACATCCTTGTATTGGAGAAGCCTGGTTAAAGCTGGACTGTGTGAGAGGGCGGGCTGACGTCTCCCTTGGCTGGATCCTCTCTTAACATCTGAATCCAGAGACATCACCAATCAAGACTTCTTTCTCTAGTTTGAGTCAAGCACTCTGTCCTATACCTACTGGGGTGTCATGCATGTTTCCAGTAAAAAAATAAATTTGTTTTTTTTAATTTGTTTTTTACTGAAGGATAATTGCTTTACAGAATTTTGCTGTTTTCTGTCAAACCTCAACATGAGTCAGCCATAGGTACACTCTTTTGAACCTCCCTTCTATCTCCTCCACACCCCACCCCCCTCCTCTAGGTTGATACAAAGCCCCTGTTTGAGTTTCCTGAGCCATACGGCAAATTCCCATTGGCTATCTATTTTACATATGGTAATGTAAGTTTCTATGTTACTCTTTCCAATTATCTCACCCTCTCTTCCTCTCTCCCCATATCCGTAAGTCTATTCTCTATGTCTGTTTAAATGTCTTTTCACAGGAAGGTGTTCCTTTCAGATTGGAATCTGAGCTGCAGAGAAATGACTGATTTCACAGAGACAAGATTCTTCCTGTGGAAAGTCTTGGAGTGATTGTTCACATCAATTTATCCCCTCTGTCCAAACATGAGGGTGGATTTCCCTGCCCTGTGCAGTTAGCCAGGATCTGGACAGACCCGCAGGGTGTGAGCCAGGGTGATGAGCATCATTTAACCCCTAGTGCACACCCCCCATCAGTGTCTTTCCTACACCAGCTATCAGGAGCCTGTGCATCTCAGATGGTACAGCTGTATGATGGTGGTGCCTCCATCAGCCTGACCAGTGTCAGACAGCAGGGATCCATGACATTGCATGTGTGGAATGGGACATAAAGAAAAGTTGATGATATTTACAGCTACAGTGAGGTACCACCTCACTCTAGTCAAAATGGCCATCATTAAAAATCTGCAAATAACAAGTGTTGGGGAGGGTGTGGAGAAAAGGGAAACTTTCTACACTGTGGTAGGAATATAAGCTGGTGCAGCCACTATGGAGAACAGTATGGAGGTTCCTTTAAAAATCAAAAATAGAGCTGCTATATGATCCAGCAACCCCACTCATGGGTGTACAGCTATGTTCATAGCAGCACTATTCACAACACCCAAGATATGAAGAAGCAACCTCAATGTCCATCAGCAGATGAATGGATAAAAACGATTTGGTACATAAATATACAATGGAATAATACTCAACACCAAAAAAAGAATGAAATAATGACATTCGCAGCAACATGGATTGTCCCAGAGATTATCATACTGAGTGAAGTAAGCCTGAAAGAGAAAGACAAACATCACACAATACCAATTATATGTGGAATCTATAATATGACACCAAAAAAAACCTATCTGTGAAGTGGGAATAGACTCACAGATATAGAGAACAGACTGGTTGCCAAGGGGACAGGGTCAGGGAGGGATGGATTGGGAATTTGGGATAAGCAGATGTAAATTATTATATCTCAAATGGATAAACAACAAAATCCTACTGTATAGCACAGGGAACTATATTCAATATTCTATAAGAAAGCATAAAGGAAAAGAATGTGAAAAAGAATAAATATATAAGGATGAATCACTTTGTTGTAGAGTAGAAATTAACACAACATTGTAAATGCACTATATACTTCAATAAAATGAAATTTTAAGTTGATTGCATTAAGCTTAGCATTGAGACTCAGGGCTTTTTGTAACTGCATCATGGCCTTGCCTGGTTGACATGACCCCAATGAAAGACATTTTCCCTGGGGTCTTAAAGCTCAAGGATGTTCCCATGATGCCATTCCACATCCTCTGATGTAGGAGCTACACAGACATCTGTAATATCAGTTCACACATCACATGAGTCAGCCCCATCACTATGCTTCAGTAGATGGGGCACATAGCAAGTTGTATCAAATGAGTCGTGAGAGCAAAGAATAAGTTATAGACTTGTTATTCTTCAAGGAAGAATTCATATTTATCAGCATTCACTCTGTGCTAGATATGTTGAAAGAGTTATTTCTAATTCCTGCAGTAAAAACAGGTATTATAATCCCCATTTCACATACTGGAAAACTCTGGTTCATGGAGACTGGCTTATTCTAGGTCACTTCTGGAAACTGGGTTGTAAATCCAAGTGTCTCTGATTCCAAAGCCTGTGGTTTTCCACTGTATGACATGAGTCTGTTCTCTCAGAACTCCCAGAATAAATGATAGATGAGGAGGTAATAGACAGAATGTTTGATTAACCATGGTCCCTGCCATTGGTAGTGGAGCCCAGCACAAAATTAATTAATTTATTTAAAAGAAACACCTCATAAACATGCAAGAAAAAGACACATTTCTCAAAAATATATATATTTTAAACTGAAAACACATTGAGAGGCACCACAGTGCTGTGCGCTGTGGTTAGAAGGGCAGGCTCTGCATTTACTCCCACTCATGAGCTACACAGCACTGGATGTTACTTCGCCTCATGATGCTCAAATTTTTCTTTGTAAAAATTGCAAAGCAGGATTTTTTGGTGAGGATTAAGTGAGCTAGTAAGGGTGGAGATGGCAATGACACCCCTCTCCAGTACTCTTGCCTGGAAAATCCCATGGACGGAGGAGCCTGGTGGGCTGCAGTCCATGGGGTCGCTAAGAGTCAGACACGACTGAGTGACTTCACTTTCACTTTTCACTTTCATGCATTGGAGAAGGAAATGGCAACCCACTCCAGTGTTCTTGCCTGGAGAATCCCAGGGATGGGAGAGCCTGGTGGGCTGCCATCTATGGGGTCGCACAGGGTCGGACACGACTGAAGCGACTTAGCAGCAGCAGGGGTCCAGGGCACAGAGTAAAGACCTGGCACACAGCCAGGCCTCTAAGATTTTCCCTTCTGTGTGAAAGCAGAGTGGAAGAAGGGCCAGCAGTGCATTAACCCAGCGTGTTGTCCCCAAGGAGAAGCAGCCCAACTCCTCCCATTTGGGATGGACCAAAGCCCCTACTTTGTGGAGGAAGGAAGGATGGTGAAGAGAACCATGTCATGCTGAAGGATAGTGCCCCCTCTCCTCGCAATGATGCTTCTTTGGAACACGAGATGATTCTGTGTCCAAATCACCAGGTGACATTGAAATCAGGCCCAGCTCTTGGACCTCTCTGCATCTTCACAGAGCAGTGCCAGGAGCACACAGCACTGAGGGGCTGCAGGCCTGCTTGGCTTTGTGGCCCCCAACCTGCTGTGTGTAGGCTGAGTGCGCTGCCTGTCCTCCCTTCGTTTCACTTTATACCAGTTTTTGCTTCCGTCTGCTGTCTCAAAAGCACCTCTTAACCTTGATTTGATGTGCTTGATGGCTGAGAGGAAATTCATTAGAATGGTATAATGATTATAACAATAACACTTTGGGATTCTTCTTTTATTATTTAGATGATCAGCTTAACCTAGTAGAACATGGCACAGATGATGAAGCCTTTGAATTTGTATTCACAAATACAATGGCCATGCTGAGAAATCAGCAGAGATAAACAGGCAGTGCCAATATTTTATAGCAGAGGAAACAGATATTTGCATATTCACTCAAGTTTTGCCCAAGGCCAATCAGTGAGACTAACTGAGCAGGACAAGAACCCAAGTTCATTGGCATAGAGTTCAAGGTACACTTTTCAGTAACTGTAAGCATGCTTCTGTTGCAGGGTTTTACCTCCACAGGGTCTGGAAGCTCTAAGCCCTAGGAGTGCAGGAAATTGTTCTCTGAGATAGAGATGTCCATTTTTTAGGAATTCAATAAGTCTTTGTGGAATGAAAGGAAGGAAGGAAGGAGAGGGGGAGAGAGAGAAGGAGGGGAGGAAGAAAGCAAGGGAGGGAGAGAGGAAGGAAGAGAGAAAGAGAGAGAAGGAGAGGGAAAAAGGAAGGAATAAATCCCTCAGACTGAGGGGAATAATCTACCCGAAATGAAGCTGGATGATGTAACAAATGTGTCATTCCTCCACCTGCATAGCCCATGGAGGGTGTTCATTTTGCATCCCTTTAAAATGATAAAAAGACCATTTTCTGGTTCTAATGTGGGTCTTTCAGAATTTAAATGTACATTAATTGATTTTTAAAAACATCTTATTAAAAATTATTGGGTGACAGGTCCCCAGTTCACTGTCCTGGACAGTTTTCTAGTCTTTGCTTTATAAATTCAGTTTCTGGTGAGAAAAAAAAAAGTTAAATTGTCCAAGAGTGAGTTCCTGAGGGTTTAAAGATGTGGTAGGAGGTGGTCTGCTGCAGGCACAACATTTCTTTGCTCTTAATAATTCATGCAGATTTCACATTTCAGTACCAAATGTATGTCTGTTTAATGTAAAAATAACAAAATACTCAGTATTTAAATTACTTGACTTTCTCTACACGCCCCCACACCACTCCAAAAACCCAAATCAAACTGAATGTCCAGGAAGATGTGTCATGTTGATACTGTAAGTGACATGATGTCATACCAGAAGGAGGAGGCAGCCAGTTTAAATAGCACAGATCTAGGTACCCAAGACCAGGCTCTCCTGCGTGGCCCCCATAGCTCTCTATGCTCTGAATTCTCTCCATCCAGTCTCATCTCTAGTTTCTCCAAGCTTTAGATACTGCAGCTGAACTGAATCAAACTTCCTAAATCTCCCTAAACAGAGGCTTATAGAGGCTGTGTGAAGTGTGAAGTCGCTCAGTCATGTCTGACTCTTTGCGTCCTTGTAGACTGTAGCCCACCAGGCTCCCCTGTCCATGGGATTCTCCAGGCAAGAATACTGGAGTGGGCTGCCATTTCCTTCTCCAGGGGATCTTCCCAACCCAGGGATCGAACCTAGGCTTCATGCATTGCAGGCAGACACTTCATCCTCTGAGCCACCAGGGAAGCTTATTTGCTAAGTCGCTTCAGTTGTGTCCGACTCTGTGCGACCCCATAGTCGGCAGCTCACCAGGCTCCCCCGTCCCTGGGATTCTCCAGGCAAGAACACTGCAGTGGGTTGCCATTTCCTTCTCCAATGCATGAAAGCGAAAGGTGAAAGTGAAGTCACTCAGTCATGTCCAACTTAGCGACCCCATGGACCGCATCCTACCAGGCTCCTCCATCCATGGGATTTTCCAGGCAAGAGTACTGGAGTGGGGTGCCATTGCCTTCTCCAGGGAAGCCTATAGAGGCTAGCAATAGGATACTCAACAGGACTGGGAAGCAAAGCCCTGGGCCACAGGCCAGGCATCAGAGGAAAGTTATACCCCACTTGGCCTCCAGCCCATTCCCCATTGGAATAGTGCCTTTGTGATGCTTAATATGATGTTTGTATGAAACTTGCAAACATCCAGCAGCTTGCTGCTGCTGTCGCTTCAGTCGTGTCCGACTCTGTGCGACCCCATAGACGGCATCCCACCAGGCTCCCCCGTCCCTGGGATTCTCCAGGCAAGAGTACTGGAGTGGGTTGCCATTTCCTTCTCCAATGCATGAAAGTGAAAAGTGAAAGTGAAGTCGCTCAGTCGTTGCCTTCTCCTCCAGCAGCTTGGTGCCTGCTTTTAGAAAGAACAGGGGTCCTTGGGAAGTTTCTGATCTCCTACCGCCAGAAGTCTAGCCTGTCTGTGACACCACTGCCTCTGACCATGAGATGAAATTTTGCTGAATCTTTGTATGGTATCATTGTTCACCTTTTCCATTATGAAGGTAACACACGATCTATATAAGACATTTGGAAAATACAGAAAAAGACGATCACCCACCATTTCCCCACACAGTGGCAATCAGTATTCTATTTTGGTACTTTCCTTCCAGTCTATTATCTCCATATAATTCTTAGCTTCAATCATAAAGCATGTATATTTTACATCCCCCGTTTTCAGTGCCACTTTAGAATATTAGTATTTTCCCCAGATAGAAACTCCTCATTATTTCTGAACCCAAACAATAATTGCTCTCTCATTTTCAATCCCAAAATGGGAGCAAGCAAAAGTAGCCAAGTCCTAAGTTGCTCAAGCAACCTAGAAAAGAATGTCTTGACAGTGAATCCCTTTCTCTGCCTCCAGGAACGGTTTCCTGGTGTGGGTAATCTCTACACTGAGATGACCTTCATCCACTGAAGGTCACCCCTGTCATTCTTAATGGGTGGAACAAGTATCCTTCTCAGAGGTTTCCAAGCCCTGGAAATAATCCTTTAAGCATCTGTATCGATTTGCTCTGAGTCTTTGAGCTTGCATGGGCTTTTTTTCAGCTGCAGAGACCAACAAAGCACCATGATATTTTCAGAATATACTTCTAGTTTGCACAGGATGTTTTTAGCAAAATCTGACATTAACAATGGCAGCTGGGATTCTGCAGGAAATAATTTTTTTTTTCCCTATTGTGCAAAAGTATTGTTTTCCACAAAGCAGCTGAAAGATGGTGGGGATAAGACTCAAGAAATCATAAGTCAAATCTTGTCTTTGCTGTTATCTGATCCCAGGTAAATCTAAAAAGGAGAGGGAGAAGATAACAAGTGTTGGTCATTATTAATGATGATGATGATGAAAATCTATTGATACTTTACAGCAGCCAAACTGTCAGAAACACATTTGTAGTTGAACAAAGTTGAGTTCATAGCCTCATGGCAACAGGGAGGTCGCATCCCCCTGGAGCAGTAGGCATCTCCTGAAGAGGGTGGTAGAAAGAAGGTGTAAAAGGATCTGGGCTCCTGTTAGGAGATTTAGGAGAGGGTCCCAGAAGGGGAGACTTAGCCCTGGACTTGAATCTTTCAGGAGGGAGGGGTAATTCTATCAAAGACTAACTTGATAATTCTCATCCATAATGTGGAAAGCACAAATTGAAGTCAAATAGATATAATTGTTAAACAAGCTGCAATCACATAGAATAGCCTGCTTAGGGGACATTTTATCATTTTTATGATTTGGACCACGTTGTTCTTTCGTCTATATTTACACATGGTTATGGAATGATCTTGTTTGTTTCCTGCTCCATCGCGGTCACAGAGTGGGTTTGTCTGATCCTGGTGTCCTGTGGCATTGTTTCTGTTCACGACCAGTTCCCACCCCTAGGGACGGCTTTTTCTATTTCTAATTTCATTTCAAGCATTGTTACCATTATGTTTATATTACAATAGGGAAACAGAGGCTTAGATGTGCTCAGAAATTTGCTCAGGTTTACACAGCTAGAAAGTGTCAGGAATCGAACAGGGGTCTGACTCCACAGCCCAACACTCACACCAAACACTGTCATCAGGAGATGAGAGCAACTGTGTTTTACTTTATCTTTTGAGTGGGTCAAACATGTAATATGGCATAAGGTTCAAAACGTAATAAGGGCACCCAGGAGAAAGCGAGTCTCCCTCCAGTCCCTCAGGCACCTTGTTCCTTTCCAAGAGCCCACGTTGTTCCATTTTTCCCAAGGTCTGTTCTCCAGTAGACTGTGTCTTGCAGGGAGTGGATATAGTGAAGAGTGGGAGAAAGAGCACATTGCTTGCTCTTGCCCTGATCTTCCAAAATCCCCTTCACGGGGCTTCAGTAACTCAGAAAACATTGATTAAACATGGACAGTTTTCCATACATGGTGCTCAGCATGGCAAACCATGAGCCAGAAGGGCTGCTTACCCTAGAGAGGCTGGCAGTTTAGGGAGAGGACCACCTGAGTGCATCACAGCTAGGGGGCTGGAAGGATGGTACAGAAGATTCAGGGATGCAGGGAAAGATTGATGGAGTGGGAAACCCTCCACCTGGACCCTGAAGGATGGCAGGGATTTACCGGGTGCACAGAGTTGAAAAGAGAACTCCAGAAACAGAGACAGAAGGCAGGATGTACAATAACATAGAGGCATGAAAGACCACAAATGGCTGCAGATGGCTGGAGCGCAGGTGCCTGGGGTGAAAGGCAGGAGAATCGGCTGGAAAAGTAGCAAAGGGTCCTGTCACGAGGAGCCCCTTGACGGATGCTAAGGAGAAAGTCATCACAGTTAAATAAGATGGACGATGTGGAAAGAATTTGAAAAATGTAAAGCATGCCGCAAATGCAGTGAATTAAATGGGTCACTTGGTTTTGTTCCTTGGTTGTCACTGAGCATTGCTTTTCTCTGAAGATGCTGCTTCTAATCATAGTTACCACTTGTGTGGGCACCTATGGAGGACAAAGTTCACAAAGGTCACTGAGAAGAAAGATGGTGACCAACTGGACTTTTGACCCCTCTAGCAGACACCTGCCCTGCGGCTCCACGAGCAAGAACCACTTGACATGCTCTGGTGTTTGGGGTTGATGAAAAGTGCATCTGAGATAAATCATGTTTGAGAAAGAAGACGTGAGGGTCAGGCCATCCTCTGCCACCTCAAAGCATTCTCTGCAGCCTTTGTAACAAGCTAGACTACAAGAAATTCTATTCCTGAACAACATTAGTGGAGGTACATGGGAATCCGCCCCACCCAGCTCTGCTTGCTACGGGGGTTTTATTTGCCTTTTAAAAATATTTCAATGTTCAGGAGTATTGAAAGAGATTTCAGTACTTCAGCAATTCTCATTAACTCAGCCTAGGATCTGCCCAGGCTATTTTTTTTTTTTTAACAAAAGTGATTCTAAATCTGCAACCAGAGTTGAGTATTCCTCCTTTAAAAATATAATTTGAGGACCATAATGTGGAGACTTTTATCAGTGAGACCATTTATATGCAGAATCTAAAAAATTCAACAAACTGATGAAGATAACAAAGAAGCAGACTCACAGATATAAAGGACAAACTAGTGGTACCAGTGGGAGAGGGAAGGAGGAAGGGGCAGGATAGTGATAAGGGATTAAGAAATACAACTGAAACAAAATGGATATATGTATATGTATCACTGAATCCCTTTGCTGTACACCTGAAACTAACATAATATTATAAATCAACTGTATTCCAATATAAAAGTTTTAAAATAAAATAAAAAAATATTCTTTAAAATGAAAAACTTATCAAGTACAAAATAGCTATAAATGGAGTATAACCTTTAAAAATTGTGAATCACTATATTGTACATCTGTAACTTATATAATATTACACATCAACTATACTCCAATAAAATTTTTTTAATTTAAAAAAAAGGAACCTTTACACAAACTGCCATATCTAAACTGACTCCTCCCTACATGATAAAAGTGTCATTGAGATGTTGGTTATTATCGATATAGCTTTTTATCCTTAAGACATGTCCTTCTAGGACACATTCTCACAACAAAAACTCTGTAAGTCATCAAATTTTTGGCCAAGATTTCCAGAAAGCTCCAAGTCAAACCTGCCACATAAGCGTATAGGCCTTGGAGTCAGACTGTGCCATTTCCTACCTAGGTGACTTTAGGCCAGGGCTCAACTTCCTCATCTGTGAAATGGAAGTAATAATATAAACTGCCCAGTGTTTGAGTTAGAATTAAATGGAAACAGAAATGTACAGGATAGCATAGTACCTGTTACATGCAATCAATATATTTCACCAATAAAAGCGGTTGGCTTGGCCTATTGATTTGAAATAGTCACTTGTAAAATAGAAAGCATGTGTAGTATTTTAAGAACTGAATCAGAACCAAGCCCCAGCAGAGTAGGTGTTTATGAAAGTTCATCATTGCCCAATAAATAATTTCCCCTGTCAAAAACAGACTTTCTCAGGGGGAAGGGGGATAAATAAGGAGCTTGAGATTGACAGAAACAAAACTATAAAAAAACAGATAAACAGCAAGGACCCACTGTACAACACAGGGAACTATAGCCAATATCCTGTAATAACCTATAATGGAAAAGAATCTGGAAAAGAATATATATATAAAGTGAATAACTTTGCTGTATACCTGAAACTAACACAACATTGTAAATCAACTCTACATTTTTTCTCTGAGAGTTTCCCTCGTCACTCAGTCAGTAAAGGATCTGCCTACTGTGCAGGAGACCAGGGTTCAATCCCTGGGTTGGGAAGATCCCCTGGAGGAGGAAATGGCACCCACTCCAGTATTCTTGCCTGGAGAATACCATGGATGGAGGAGTCTGGCAGGCGACAGTCCATGTGGTTGTGAGAGTCAGACACAACTTAGCGACTAAAACCACCACATACTTTTTCAAGTAGGCTTTCTTACCTGAGGGTCTCCTCTAAACCTCCAAATAAATATCAAATATTACCATAAAACTTTCAATCCAACAAGTCTTTACTGATCACCTACTATGTGCTAGGACTGTGTAAACTGCTGGAGATGACACCAAAACCAGATCTCATCGCTGCCCCAGGAGCTCAGATCCAGAGGGAGAGATGGACATGGCAGATACATCAGTCCAAGCAAGCAGAACGGAGTCCCACCAATTCTGCTCAGAGCCACCACCCGAGACAGCATCCTGAGCCAGATGAACTGAGGGCCTGATGAGGATGGGTCTAGTTGGCTGTGGTTGAAGCTCTAACTCTTCAGTAATCTTTTCCTGGTGGGAAAGCTGTTAATAATCTATGAGGCTTCCATTTGCGTAACTAGCTAGGCATCACAGCCGTAGTATGCAAGAGTAGCCATGAACTTGGACATCCCTAAGAACAACTTCTTCAGATGGGAGACTGGGAAAGGAGAAGTGATTTGTGAAAGGTCCTATGGTCATTTGGTGAGCGAGATGGCATTTGAATTTGGGTCTCCTGACTCCTCCAACTCTGGTACCACAGCCTAGGAAGGAGAGCACAAACCTGAGTGTGAGCAGGGGACAGCCAAGCCCAAGCCTAATCCCGATTGCATGGCCCTTGTCTTATAGGCTCAGTGATAGAGAAACCACCTGCCAAGCAGCAATCAACCCAGGTTCGATCCCTGGGTTGGGAAGATCCCCTGGAGAAGGAAGTGGCAACCCACTTCAGTATTTTTGCCTGGAAAATCCCAGAGACAGAGGAGCCTGACAGGCTACAGTCCACAGGGTCTCAATGACTCAGACATGACTTGGTGACCAAACAGCAACAAAATCCTATTTCAGTGCTTAGTGTGAGGTCGGGACTCAGTCAAAAGGAGTATTTGGGGATCTGGAGGACACAAGTCCCCCACAGGGAGATGGAAAGGGGCCACAGTGTGCAGAGATGGATGTGGAATAGGTAGTCAGGCTGCAAGGGAAAGCAGAGGTGGAGGAGGAGTTTCCAAAGAAAACCAGGAAGTCTTGCCAATCACTGGAACATACAGAGATCAGGGTCCTCGCTGCCCCTGAGACAGCTTCTTCTGTGTCAGGGTCCTATCCAGGCACCACCAATCATCCACTGAAGGCTGGACACACACATAAAGCTCCACACTGCGTGCAGTTTTAAGAAAGGATATTATAATGGATAAGGAATATGTGGTATATCTATACAATGAGATATTACTCAGCCATAAAAAAAGAATGAAATAATGCCATTTGTAGCAACATGGATGGACTTAGAGATTATTAATGTCATAATGAGTGAGGTGAGTCACTTAGACAAAGGAAAATACCATATGATATAATTTTCATGTGGAATCTTAAAAATGACATAAATGAACTTATTTAGAAAAGAGAAATAGACTCACAGACATAGAAAACAAACTCATGGTTACCAAAGAGGAAGCAGGGAGCAAGGGCTAACTAAATTAGGAGTTTGGGGTTAACAGATACACACCACTATATCTGAAATAGATAACCAACAAGGACCAACAGATAACCAATAACCAACAAGCTAGTGTATAGCACAGGGAAATCCACTCAATATCTTGTAATGACATATAAGAGTAAAGAATCTGAGAAAGAATATGTAGATATGTAACTGAATCACTTTGCTATACACCAGAAATTAACCCAATCTTGCAAATCAACTCTATTTCTATAAAATAAAATTTTTCAAAAAAGAAAAGGTGTCATAAAACAGCACCAACAATAGAACTATTGAATTTTTTAAATTATATCTCAGCTCTACCTGTCAGTGTCCTCCAGGGGGTAGCAAACTTCAGTTCATGGGTCAAGTATGGCCCACACCTGTTTTTGTAAATAAAGCTTTATTGACAAGTAACCACATCCAATTATGGATGTACTGTCCATGATTCCTTTAGCACAGTAATGGCAGAGCAGAGTAGTTTCAACAGAGACCATAGGGCCCACAAAGCCTATATTTATACTATCTGCTCTGTAGGAAAGTCCCAGGACAGCACCCAGTGTGGCCCTAGGGCACTGGGCTTTCTAGTAAGAAAAGGGTCTTAGGTGTTGTCTACAGGGGGGTCCTCAAGTTTCCCCAAATCACAAAGCTTCTGGCTTGATGAGGTACTTAGACATTTGGCAGGAGGCATTTAGCTGTGTGCCACAGGCTTCACGGTGCTTCTCAAGCCTCTTCCCCAGCCTCACCAGTCTGAGAAATGTTCCCCCCACACATCCAGGCCCAGCTTCATCATCCTCACTTTCCTGTTGCCTCTCTATCTTCCCTCCCCTATCCCTGTCCCATCCTACACATTGTCCCACCAGGGCGAATGCATCATTCCTTTAGATACGTTCCCAGAGCTTACGTCACTCTAGGGGCGCCATCACACTTCTATGTGCGTATATAATCTATAATCTTTGAAAACAGGATTGTGTTTTATTTATCATCTTCATGCCTTTGGCAGAGTTCCTGGCATGTAGAAAGTTATACCGAAGCTAACTGGAAAGGGAAGAAATCTCAGGTATTATCTCATCAAAAGCTCTCTTTTTCACATGAGAAAACTGAGACCCTGTATCACAAGGCTGACCACCAGCAGAGCAGCTGCAAAGTTACACCCATCTTCCCTGGAAGTCTCCCTCCACAAAGTCCCACCCTCATCCCAGCAGACCACAGAGAAACACATAAAGTCACGCGCGCATAAACCAGCAGTTGTGTGTGACCGATCGTCATTATTTTAGAGGTAGCAGTGGTGGGAATCTTTTCCTTCCGTGACACATCCCTCCCCATTCCAGACACCACATGGCAGTCCTAGTCTCCTGACAGCACTGCCAGGAGACAATATTATGCGGCCACCATGATGCACGCAATGGACCAGTGGGCTGCAAAATTGAACTCCTCGTTTTAGAAACCATTTGTGTTAAGGAAGGGAAGAAATAAGCTAACACCATGGCCAGTTTTAAAAAAATGCACCCAGACAGAGAATTGATTTGACTCTTTTAGGCCAACAGAGAAAATGAGCTTGGGAATTGCAGTCATCAGGGGGTGAGTCACGCCTGGAGGTGGAAGCAGAGAAGGAGAATGTTCTAGAAGGTGGTGTCATGAAAGGTGACATGCAATCATCATCAGTGGGTGGGCAATGAGAGTGTTTCTCTGAGAGAATAAGAGAAAGCATTCTGGATTAGTTTTGGGGTCTCAGGGGCACAGACATGGCTGACCATGCAGACTAGGCCACAACAACATTGCCTCATAACTAATCACCAAGCACAACCCCTTCCTGTTTTGTGTCTTTATTTTCCCTTGTTCTCCACACCAGAAGCCAGGCCCTCGTCTCTCCCAGACCTCATAACCTACCCAACGGAAGGAGCTGCACATGCCTTGCCTCTTCCTGAGTAAAAGTATCTGCGTGACATGTCCTCTCTGGTTAAATATTGTTGGCGCTTTCTCTGTGCTCAGCACCCACCTGGGAATTGAATGATGACTAAGACAATTTCTGTCCTTTCTGAAACATGTCACCTCAACACAATCCTGCCAGTTCTAACAGAAGAGCTTAAGGGTCAATTGCAGGCAGGATATTTTGGTAAGGTCCTTCAAACTATTCCCCAAAGGGACAAGCTATGGAGAGTAGAAAAAAGAACCTGTCTTTGAAGCCCAAGGGCATGGAAGTAAGCGTCAGCTTTCCAGTTCAGAGATCCCAGGCATTTCACTTATGCTGCAATATCTTCATTGATAAACAGGGAGAATAACAGCAACTTCGGAACTGATGGAGTGGAGGAAGGGAGCTGGTGTGTAGTTGAGGACAGTGCCTGCCCAGTCTAGTTGCCAAACCAGCAGGAAAGAGCCACACTGTTGCTATGTGAAGGATGGTGTGGTGGGAGAGAAGATGCTCAAACATCCAGTCCCTTGAGATGTCAGAATGAGGACAGGGATGCAGAGGAAAAGGATAAGGACACAGTCATCCCTGACATACTAGGACCTGGCAAGAGCCAGGCACACAGCAGGATCTTATCCTCTTTTGTTTGTTCAAAGTAAACTTGAATTTTAGGGACAAGATAAATTCTCTCCATTCCTCTCTTTGGAAAAATAACAGGCCCACAATTCATCACCTCCCCACCACAGCCGACTTCTCAGCGTGGATGGGATTCATGTGGACTCTTCTCTGTTGGGTAAAATCAAATTAATACATGAAAGCATGGACTTGAGAATCAGATCATCCCATTGTGAAGTCTCAGTTTTAGCACTTACTGGGCCTGTCTATATAACTTCTCTGCACCTTGGTTTTCTCATTTACAAGATGGAAATAAATACAATGCCACTCCCATGGGTTCCCTGCCAGAATTAAGTAATTCATTATATGTAAAATACTTGGTGCAGTGTCAGCACATAGCAATCATCAACAGAGGCTGCACGCTGCTGTCACTGCTGCTGTTTATGGCATTCTCTTGTGGGGTGAAATGAATATTTCCACTCTGGTTGTGAGAATCCAGCTATATGTAAGGTTGCTTATCTAGTGTCTGGTACCTAGGATGAGCTGAGTGAATGCCAGATATCCTCCTTCAAACAGATACTATAGAAGCCCCATATTTTTGTTTGAACTTGGTAGAAAATGTCAGGTCTGTCATGGGTACCCAGAAAAGACTGTCAGTCCAGGGACCAGTTCATGTCTAAGAGAAGGACATTGCAATAAGCTTGGAATGTAATTTAATCCATCCAGGAACCTGTGGCCACATGGTTTTCTGCCTTCGCAGGTCCTACAGGAAATAAAGTCCCTTCTCATCACCCACCCTCTGTCCTCAAACACTCCCTACACCTCCGATCCACTCACCCTGCACCATACAGTGAACTGAATCTGCATAATCATTTGAAAAATTGGATGGAATCTTTTGCTGTTCATTTGTGGGTTAGTCAGTTGATTAGCTAGTTGGTTTGGGGTATGAAGCATCACTGGTCAAGCCTTAGATACAAAACGCATCACTTCACATCTCTGTTCACGTCAGCCTTAGCTATCATGTACCAAAGAGCTTCTTCTCCTAAATAATTACCATCACTTATTTTCTAGCACTTGTTTTGTTACAATGTACTGTATCTATGATATCACTAAATTCTCACAAGAAGCTAATAAGTAGACATTATAACATTTTTTTAGAGAGATGAAGACTAAAGCATAGAGAGGTTCAGTCAGTTCAGTCACTCAGTTGTGTCTGACTCTTTGCGACCCCATGAATCACAGCACGTCAGGCCTCCCTGTTCATCACCATCTCCCAGAGTTCACTCAGATTCACATCCATCGAGTGAGTGATATCATCCAGCCATCTCATCCTCTGTCTTCCCCTTTTCCTCCTGCCCCCAATCCCTCCAAGCATCAGGGTCTTTTCCAATGAGTCAACTCTTCGCATGAGGTGGCCAAAGTACTGGAGTTTCAGCTTTAGCATCATTCCTTCCAAAGAAATTGCAGGGCTGATCTCCTTCAGAATGGACTGGTTGGATCTCCTTGCAGTCCAAGGGACTCTCAAGGGTCTTCTCCAACACCACAGTTCAAACGCATCAATTCTTCAGCGCTCAGCTTTCTTCACAGTCCAACTCTCACATCCATACATGACCACTGGAAAAACCATAGCCTTGACTAGATGGACCTTAGTCGGCAAAGTAATGTCTCTGCTTTTCAATATGCTATCTAGGTTGGTCATAACATAGAGATCATAGAGAGGTTAAACAACTTCAGAGGTCACACAACTCCCAGGTAAGTAGAAGACCCACAGTGGAGTCTAGAAAGTTGGATTCCAGGAATCTCTCACACTCCAGAATCTTGGCCTTTTCCATGAAGAAACTGGGGCTTTGTTCTAACCTGGGTCCACATCACAGGTCACACACCTGTACAGTGGTAGTCCTGAGATACAAGCACAGGGCTACCCACTCCAACCCCACAACTTCACAGTCAGCTCTGACTTGTCCTTGAGACTCTGTGCCTGATGGTCCAGTCCAGTTAAAAGGCATACGATGGACAAGCTCGTGTGGACACATGGACATGTGGCCCTTCTACTCTTGGTACCTGGTCTAGAGCATAGCTTTGAGTTTCTATTCAGGTCAGGAAGGGATGTCCCAAGGGATTATGCCCTGTCTGCTATCACAGCCCTCATTCCATGGGCCTAAGGCCAGTGAGAAGATTCTAGTTGTTGCTTACGACGTGTATTCAGATCACGCATTCAGAAATGGGAAATTATCACAACGTGAGCCCATGAGCCTGATCTGTGGACCACACCCTTTTGGGCTCCCCAGGAATTAACAGTCATAAAAAGCCAACACAGAGTAATGCACTAGAGGTCTGGGCATTTCCCTCATCCAGTGACATGAGCACAGTCATCTTAATCAACAGATCCAGGGCACTCTGGGGACAGATTAGAGGAAGATTTACAGGATGAACTTGTAGCAGTGCAGCAAAGTCCTTCTTCAAGGGTGCCCCTCCTCCACCTTTAAACCAAGGGCTCTGCACTATTCCCAACAGCCAAGGTATGAAAGCAATCTAAATGTCCAGAGACAAATGAATGGAAAGAGAATATATGGTATGCTGCTGCTACTGCTGCTAAGTCACTTCAGCCGTGTCCGACTCTGTGCGACCCCATAGACGGCAGCCCACCAGGCTCCCCTGTCCCTGGGAATCTCCAGGCAAGAACACTGGAGTGGGTTGCCATTTCCTTCTCATATATATGTGTGTGTGTGTGTGTGTGTGTGTGTGTGTGTGTGTGTGTGTATACACACAATGGAATATTACTCAACCATTAAAAAAGAATGAAATAATGTCATCTGCAGCAACATGGATGCAACTAGAGATCATCATACTAAGTGAAGTAAGTCAGAGAAAGACAAATATCATATGATATCACTTATATGTGGAATCTAAAATATGACGCAAATGAACCTGTGTATGAAACAGAAACAGATTCACAGACATAGAGAACAGACTAATGGCTGTCAGTGGAGAGGAAGTATGGGGGAAGGATGGAGTGGGAGTTTGGGATTAGCAGATGTAAACTATTACACACAGAATGGATACACAAGGTTCTATTGTATAGCACAGGGAACTATAGTCAATACCCTGTGATAAAACATAATGGAAAAGAATATTTTAAAAGAATGTGTATGTGCATGTGTGTGTGTGTGTTTGTGTGTGTGTATACTTCCCTGCTGGCTCAGCAGTAAAGAATCTGCCCACAATGTATGAGCTGCATGAGCTGCAGGTTCAACCCCTGCATCAGGAAGATCCCCTGAAGGAGAGCATGGCAACCCTCTCCAATATTCTTGCCTGGAGATAGATGAGCCTGGTGGGCTACAGTCCATAGGGTTGCAAAGAGCAGGACATGACTGAAAAGACTTAGAGCACACGTAGGTCTCTAGTGATATAAATTAAGCCAGCTTTTGCAATGACTTTGGAATATAAACTATCTCCTCTTTGAACAGATTTTATGTCCATCCCATGCAGCTTGCTGAGATCGGACCATGGTTGCAGGTCTGTGTTAGTTTTCTATAGCTGCCATAACAAGTTACCACAAACTCAGTGTCTCAAAACAGCAAAGATCTATTACCTTACAGCTCAGTAGGTCAGAAACCTGACACAGGTCTCACTGGGCTACAAGGAAGGTGTCTGTGTGGCTGCATTTCTTACTGGAGTCTATAGAAAGAGAACCACTTCCTTACAATCCCAGCTTCTAGAGGCTGCTTGCAGTCCTCGGCTCTCCGCTGCATCTTTTTTCCTCACCACCAGCAACATTAATCTCTCTGACCCGTCTTCATAATCTTATCTCTTCCTGACTTTCTTCTGCCTTTTTCTCCTATTATTAAGGATCCCTATGTTTACATTAGGATAATCTCACCCAGAAAATCTAGGATCATCTCCCCATCTCAAAGTCCTTACCTGAATCACACTTGCAAAATTTCTTTTGCCATGTAAAAGTACATATTCAAAAATCATGAAGATTAAGATGTGGACATCCTTGGGACCCACCATTCTTCCTGCCACAGCCAGTGGACACTGTTTGGGATGTGAGGGGAACAGGATTCCCCTTAGATGGTGACTAACCCAGGAGAGGTCATTTCAAGTCTTCATACACAGGGAAGCCAATCCTGTCAAGACAGCAAGCAGGGTTCAAGGATTTGTGGGTTCAAGATTCTCAGCTTTGTCTGGGCTCTCAAGCAAGACTGACCTGCAAATACGAGAAATACGATTTTTTTCTTTCCATTTTATTAAGATATAGCTGACATTCAGCACTATGAGTTTAAGGTGTTATGGCATGATGATTTGACTTACATATATTGTGAAATGATTACCACAAGATACCAAAAACAAGATTTTTTTTCTTTTGATGAGACCTCTAAGGATATGCAGTTGACACCACCCTTATGGCAGAAAGTGAAGAAGAACTAAAGAGCCTCTTGATGAAAGAGAAAAAGGAGAGTGAAAAAGTTGGCTTAAAGCTCAACATTCAGGAAACTAAGATCATGGCATCCGGTCCTATCACTTCATGGCAAATAGATGGGGAAACAGTGGAAACAGTGGCTGACTTTATTTTTGGGGGCTCCAAAATCACTGCAGATGGTGATTGCAGCCATGAAACTAAATAAGGAAAGTTATGACCACCCTAGATAGCATATTTAAAAGCAGAGACATTGTTTTGCCAGCAAAGGTCCATCTAATCAAGGTTATGGTTTTTTCCAGTAGTCACATATGGATGTGAGAGTTGGACTATAAAGCAAGCTGAGTGCCGAAGAATTGATGCTTTTGAACTGTGGTGTTGGAGAAGACTCTTGAAAGTCCCTTGGACTGCAAGGAGATCCAACCAGTCCACTCTAAAGGAGATCAGTCCTGGGTGTTTATTGGAAGGAACGATGTTGAAGCTGAAACTCCAATATTTTGGCCACCTGATGCAAAAAGCTGGCTCATTTGAAAAGACCCTGATGTTGGGAAAGATTGAAGGCAGGAGGAAAAGGGGACAAGAGAGGATGAGATGGTTAGATGGCATCACCAACTCAATGGACATGAGTTTGGGTAAACTCTGGGAGTTGGTGATGGACAGGGAGGCCTGGCATGCTGTGGTTCATGGGGTCGCAAAGAGCTGGACATGAGTGAGCGACTGAACTGAACTGAACTAAGGATCTACTCTTCAGTTCAGTTCAGTTCAGTTGCTCAGTCGTGTCCGACTCTACTCTTAGCAACCTTCAAATATACCTTGTAGCAGTATTAACTGTAGTTATCAAGCTATATGTTACATCCCCAGGACTTATCTTTTTTTATTTTTTTATTGAGATACAGTTGATTTACAGCATTGAGTTAGTTTTAGGTGTACAACAAAGTGATTCAGTTATACATGTACATACATTCTTTTTCATATTATTTTCCAGTATTGTTTATCATAGGATATTGAATATAGTTCCCTATAGTTTCAATGGGGTCCTTGTTGTTTATCCATTCTTTTTTTTAAAATTATTTAAGTTTGTTTATTTTTAACTGGAGGATAATTGCTTTATAATATTGTGTTGGTTCCTGCCATATTCTAAATGTAATAGATTGCACCTGCTAACCCCAAACTCCTGGTCCATCCCTCCTCTAACCACCCTGACAAGTTGGTTCTCTATTCCAGGATTTATTTATCTTACAACTAGCAGTTGTACCTTTTGACCATCTTCATCAAATCCTCTATCTCCCCATCCCCTATTTCTGGTAACCACAAATCTAATCTTTTTTTCCTATGAGTCGGGAGGGTTTTGGGGGGTTTTGATTTTTGGTTTTGTTTAGATTGCACATAGAAGTGAGATCATACAATATTTGTCTCTCTCTATGTGACTTATTTCACTTCACATAATGCCCTTAAAGCCCACTCACATTGTCATAAATGCCAGGATTTTCTTCTTTTTTAGGGCTGAGTATAAATACATTTGGACTTCCCTGGTGGCTCAGTGGTAAAGAATCTGCTTGCAATGCAGGAGAAACAAATTTGATCCCTGGATCCGTAAGATACCCTGGAAAAGGAAATGGCAACCCACTCCAGTATTCTTACCTGGGAAATTCCATTGACAGAGGAGCATGGCAGGCCACAGTCCATAGTTGAAAGAGTCAGACACCACTGAGCAACTAAATAGCAACAAATAAATACATTTGACTGCATATATATGATTATGTATAATCTCACAACTTCTTTATCCATTCATCCACCTATGGACACTTAAATTGTTCCTATGTCTTGGTTGTTGTCTGTAACTCTGTAATAAATATGGGGATCAGACCAGACCACCTAACCTGCCTCTTGAGAAATCTGTATGCAGGTCAGGAAGCAACAGTTAGAACTGGACATGGAACAACAGACTGGTTCCAAATAGGAAAAGGAGTACGTCAAGGCTGTATATTATCACCCTGCTTATTTAACTTATATGCACACTACATCATGAGAAACGCTGGGCTGGAAGAAGTGCAAGCTGGAATCAAGATTGCCGGGAGAAATATCAATAACCTCAGATATGCAGATGACACCACCCTTATGGCAGAAAGTGAAGAGGAACTAAAAAGCCTCTTGATGAAAGTGAAAGAGGAGAGTGAAAAAGTTGGCTTAAAGCTCAACATTCAGAAAACGAAGATCATGGCATCCGGTCCCATCACTTCATGGGAAATAGATGGGGAAACAGTGGAAACAGTATCAGACTTTATTTTGGGGGGCTCCAAAATCACTGAAGATGGTGACTGCAGCCATGAGATTAAAAGACACTTACTCCTTGGAAGAAAAGTTATGACCAACCTAGATAGTATATTCAAGAGCAGAGACATTACTTTGCCGACTAAGGTCTGTCTAGTCAAGGCTATGGTTTTTCCTGTGGTCATGTATGGATGTGAGAGTTGGACTGTGAAGAAGGCTGAGTGCTGAAGAATTGATGCTTTTGAACTGTGGTGTTGGAGAAGACCCTTGAGAGTCCCTTGGACTGCAAGGAGATCCAACCAGTCCATTCTGAAGGAGATCAACCCTGGGATTTCTTTGGAAGGAATGATGCTAAAGCTGAAGCTCCAGGACTCTGGCCACCTCATGCAAAGAGTTGACTCATTGGAAAAGACTCTGATGCTGGGAGGGATTTGGGGCAGAAGGAGAAAGGGACGACCGAGGATGAGATGGCTGGATGGCATCATGGACTCGATGGACGTGAGTCTGAGTGAACTCCGGGAGATGGTGATGGACAGGGAGGCCTGGCATGCTGTGATTAATGGGGTTGCAAAGAGTCGGACACGACTGAGCAACTGAACTGAACTGAATATCTCTTGAGCATGGTAACTTCACCTCCTAAGATATCATTATAAGGCTGTCATAGTTGCTCTCCAGCTTTCTGATCCTGACTTGAGCAGAGTTCGGACCCCTGAGCTGTCATTCTCTTTCTGAAAGTGCCTCAGTGCCCTCAGAAGCAGCCATGTCATCCACAGTTCTTGCCTGTGATTGTTGTTACCACCAAGGTGGCCACCTGCAGCAGCCATGTGATTCAGACACTCAGTTTATAAAATGAGATGAGAATCACTTGGCAGTTGAGAGACTCTCCTTGCCACTGCATCCCAGGTCTTTCCAGTATCCGATTGCTAGTGGCTAGAAGCTCAGCATTGTACTTAAGCTGAAGGATACCACCAAATCAATTCCTAAGTCTCCTCATTGAGGATCTGCTTCCTGAAATAAGGAACTCTTGACATCTTACATCATCCTGTATGAGTCTAGTTTTAGCCAGAAAAACAGAAATCGCACTACATATTTCAACAAAGGGGAGTTCTTATAAATAACTGCTTCCATGTCTTGGCTATTGTAAATAGTGCTGCTATGAACATGCATGCTTGTATCTTTTTGAATTAACATTTCTCTGGATATATACCCAGGAGTTGAATTATTGGATCATATGGTAGCTCTATTTTTAGTCTTTTAAAGAACTTTCTTAACTGTTCCCCATATGAAGTAGCTGCATCAGTTTATATTCCCACTAACAGCCAAGACGTCGAAGCAACATGAATGTCCTACAACAGAGGAATGGATTTAAAAAGTGAAAGTGAAAGTCACTCAGTTGTCTCCAACTGTTTGCACCCCTATGGACTATACAGTCCATGGAATTCTCTAGGCCAGAATACTGGAGTGGGTAACCTTTCCCTTCTCCAGGGGACCTCCCCAACTCAGAGATCGAACCCAGGTCTTCTGCACTACAGGCGGATTCTTTACCAGCTCAGTCACAAGGGAAGCCCAAGAATACTGGAGTGGGTAGCCTATCCCTTCTCCAGGGGATTTTCCCAACCCAGAAACTGAACGGGGTCTCCTGCACTGCAGGCAGATTCTTTACCAGCTGAGCTACCAAGGAAGCCCAAACATGTGATACATATATACAACGGAATATTACTCAGCCATAAAAAGGAATGACATCATGCCATTTGACATGGATGGACCTAGAGATTATCATAATAACTGAAGTATGTCAGACAAAGACCAATACCATATGATATGACTTATATGTGGAGTCTTAAAAAATAATACAAATGAACGTGTACACCCATGGAGGATTCATGCTGATGTATGGCAAAACCAATACAATATTGTAAAATAAAATAATAATAATAATAAAATAAAACACACACACACAAACAGAAATAGACTCACAGACATAGCCATAGTTACCAAAGGGCAGAGGGGGAAGAGAAAAAAGTAGGAGGTTGGGATTAATGTATACATACAACCATATATAAACTGATAAACAACAAGGACCTGCTGCATGGCACAAGGAACTATATTCAGTATTTTGTAATAACCTATAAGGGAATAGAATCTGAAAAAATAGATTTGTATAGATATAGATAGGCAGATATATATATGTATTATATATATGCATATATATGCATAACTGAATCACTTTGTTGTATATCTGAAATTAACAGGTGAGTCTTCTTTTTTTCATATTCTTTCCCATTGTGGATTATCACAGGATATTGAATATAGTTCCCTGTACTATATAATATTATCTTGCTGTGTATATATTCCCTATCCATTAGTTTGCATTTGCTGATTCCAAATACCTAATCCATCTTCCCCCCAAGCCCCTCCCACTAGGTACAAGCCTGTTCTCTGTGAGTCTGTTTCATAAATAAGTTCATTTGTGCCGTATTTTAGATTTCACATATGCATTTGTCTTTCTCTATCTGATTTACTCACTTAGTAGGATAATCTCCAGGTACATCCATGTTGCTTCAAATGGTATTATTTCATTCTTTTTCATGGTTAAGTACAATTCCATTGTGTGTGTGTGTGTGCACACACATACATGTCCACTCAGTCATGTCCGACTCTGCAGCCCTATGGATTGTAGCCCACCGGGTTCCTCTGTTCATGAAATTTTCCTAGAGCAGGTTGCCATTTCCTCCTCCAGGGGATCTTCTCAACCCAGGGGTGGACCCCACATCTCTGTATCTCCTGCATTGGTAGGTGGATTATTTATTACTAGTGCCACCTGGGAATATGCACTTTTTTTTCCATTCATCTGTCAATGGACATCGAGGTTGCTTCCATGTTTTGGTTATTGTGAATACTGCCACTATGAACACAGGGTAAAGAGGCAGGTCTTATCATCTGCATTTTTAAGTTATGAAATGGAGGGTCAAAGAAGTTAAGTAAATTTTCAAATGTTACCCAGCTGATAAGCAGGACTGAATTCCAAAGCTCTTACCTCTCTAAAGGTAGAGTTCTTACCCTCTCTGCATGTCACGTGGACCTCCACCCCCCTGGAACTGTCTGATCACCTGCAGGAAGACATCAGACCCAGAAGGAGAGACGCAAGCACTAGCCAATTAAATGGCAGTTGGGCCTCTACTTGCTGATCAAGCACCTGAATCCCCTGGGACCAAAGGTGAGCCAATGCAGGCCAACCACCTGTCCACCTCCCTCTCCAACCAGTCGGCTGCTTTCCCGGCCTCCACCAGGCACAAGACTCCAAAGCCCTTCAGTGTGTCAGCAAGCCACCGCCCAGGCCCTGGTTCCCGGACAGCTTCTCATAGGAGGCATGAGATGACAACAACAGAAGAAAATCCCAAACCACTGTGTCCTGAACAGATTCCTCAGATTCTTTGTAAAATGCATGGGAAGGATTTTCCACATTCTCACATTTCAGAGGATGGGCTTAGTGTTCCCAGAAGAGAAGTGAGTGGTGCCCCACCCTTGAGGAAGATGCTCACACCCTCCTATGAAGTCAGTATAAAACTGGGTCCACCACACAAAGAAAGACACACAAAGACCAGCGATGCTGTGGAGACAGAATGTCTGGAAAACAGCTGCCTGGCTAAAGGATGCGCAAAGCATCAGCAGAGATATTATTCTTACAAGCGGCAACAGGGCTCCCAACAGGCCTAGAAACAACAAAATTAATGGATTGGAAAGCAAGAATCTAATGTACGAGCTCTCAGAATTCCCCAGACTGGCTGACTCACTGCTCACACTGGGGAATCGTAGCACTGGGGGCTGAGGTTTCTGGGACCCCCTGGGGGAGGGAGGGTGGCAGAGAACAGCAGGGAAGATGGACAGGAGTTCAGCCAGTACCAGCACCTTCCGTGAAACAAAATACCATTTTCACACAAAGCTTCTTTGAACTTCAGTAAAACAAATAGCATTTACACAAACAACCTCCAAAAAATAAACTCCATAATGAGAGAGCAAGGAAGCCGACGTCTACCCAGTTCACCCGCTTGACGGTTAAATCATTTTTTATTGAATTCAAGTTTCATGGCCCATTAGAGGCCTGGAGGCAGAATTCTCAGGGATGCTTTTGGACTAATGAGTATTTTGCAAATTGTTTTTCTAACAGATTTGTTGTTCTTCTTTTCTGAGGATCGTAAGAACCTTTGGTTTATGTCATTTGGTCCTGCATTTGAAAAAGAACAGCAAGCATTTTAATTGAACCTATTTTATTTCTATTATTAAGAGATGATGGAGTTTTGTATCTTCCTAATATGTTTTTGACACTGATATGAGTATGCTGTCATCAATCAAAATAACACACCCTCCTACACTTGTCTTTTCACATTTATCAAATATGCTCTGACAAATGTTCCCTCACTTCCTCTGAAAAGACATAGATCTGCTTTCATGGACTCAACAATCCAAAGCAAACAGAACCTCCAGACTGAATCTCTGTTAGGTATTAACTCCTCTCTCCAGATTTCCTGTCTTTTCTCTTTCCCACTGCCAAATGAGGTAGGAGTGGGGAGGGGACCAGCAGGGAGGGATTAGCCCACTAGCCTCCAGAACCCCTCTTCCCTGCCAGGTAGGGCTGGTGCCCACCCTTCAAAGGTGGACAAGCCTGGCCCTGGTACCTTCCCCTAGAGCTTCCAGAAAAGTCTTTGCTTTTCTGCAGGGATCAGCAAGCTGATAAGACATGCCTGAAAGAAGACAGCCTGCGTACTCAGGAAAAGACACTACTGTATCTCTGCTGCTGCTGCTGCTAAGTTGCATCAGTCGTGTCTGACTTTATGTGACCCCATAGATGGAAGCCCACCAGGCTCCTCTGTCCCTGGGATTCTCCAGGCAAGAACACTGGAGTGGGTCGCCATTTCCTTCTCCAATGCATGAAAGTGAAATGTGAAAGTGAAGTCACTCAGTCATGTCCGACTCTTAGCAACCCCATGGACTGTAGCCTACAAGGCTCCTCTGTCCATGGAATTTCCCAGGCAAGAGTACTGGAGTGGGGTGCCATTGCCTTCTAGAGATAGTCAGATTTCATTTCTAGACCACTCAGGCCTAGGAGCCAATGAATTATCTGATTTTCTCATTAGCATGATTTGGGCTTGTCGCATCCAATGAAGGAGCCCATGGTATCTGTAGCCGGGAATCAATCCAGTGGTAAGTATTGATGGATTTCTTTCCAGGGGTCAAGCACTGTGCTCAGCTCTGGGAACCCAGCAAGGGTCCAAGCAGATGTGCTGGACTCTTAACCAAGCTACTTCTCAGATGTTCACCTAGCTGGAAGAAGCATTTATAGCAGAGTGAGGATGGAGGAAAGCAGTGGGCAGACACCAGGTCAGAGACAGGGTGGTCTGGAACACAGCCATGTGTGGCTAGGGGCACAGGCTGGCAGATTCAGATCCTGGGTGAAGTCCCATCAGAATGGCTTGCTGGGGACTTTAATGTGGCGAGGGGAAAGAGAGCAGGCAAGGAGGAGATTTGGGTTTCCTATTGGGAGCAGGTTGATGGTAGGGCATTTTCCATGAAAAATCATGATATGAAAAAAGGTCTATACATAGAAAACAAACTTACAGTTACCAAAGAGGAAAGAAGGAAAAAGGGAGGGAAAAGTTAAGAGGTTGGGATTAACTTATACAGACCACTGTATATAAAACAAAGAAACAACAAGGACTGACTATTTAGCACAGGAAACTATACTCAATATTCTATAATAAACTATAATGCAATGGTTCCCAACCTTTTGGGCACCAAGGACTGGGGTAGGGGGAAGATAGTTTCAGGACAATTCAAGCACATAACATTTATTGCAGTTTATCTCTACTATTATTCCATTGTGACATATAATGAAATAATTATACAACTCACCATAATGCAAAATCAGGTCATCAGGCATTAGATCCTCATA
Organism: Capricornis sumatraensis; assembly: GCF_032405125.1. Taxonomy (NCBI): domain Eukaryota; kingdom Metazoa; phylum Chordata; class Mammalia; order Artiodactyla; family Bovidae; genus Capricornis; species Capricornis sumatraensis. The sequence continues at coordinate 118,328,782 of NC_091071.1, read as the reverse complement.
ACAATCGTGCAAGCTAGATCCCTCGCATGCACAGTTCACAGCAGAGTTCATGCTCCTATGAAAATCTAATGCCACCACTGATCTGACAGGAAGTAGAGCTCAGGCAACTAATGTGAGCAATGGGGGAGCAGTTGTAGATACAGATGAAGCTTCTCTTGCTCACCTGATGGTCACCTCCTACTGTGCAGCCTGGTTCCTAACAGACCGTGAACTTGCTGGGGACCTCTGCTATAAAGCAAAGGAATCAGGAAAAGAGTAGACACACACACACACACATATATATATATATGTATATATAACGGAGTCACCGTGCTGTACACCTGAAATCAACTATACTGAAAGACAGGAAGAAAAGAAGGAAGGAAGAAAGGTCTCTGGGGACAACATAGGTTTGAATTAGATAATACTGAATTTAATGGAATGTTCCAAGAAAAATGTCCGGTATGTAATTGAGCATCCCTGGTGGCTCAGATGGTAAAGAATCTGCCTGCAATGCAGGAGATCTGAGTTCAATCCCTGAGTAGGGAAGATCCCCTGAAGAACGAAATGGCTACCCATCACCTCCCTGGGTAGCCTGAGTCTCCTGACAACCTTACAGTTCTGGGCTAGTTCCCAGGCTCTAAACCCATCCAGTTCTTTCTGCTCTCAGCAGAACCCACCCCCTACTCTCTACCACCACCCCCACTCTCGAGTATTCCAGTTTTCAGCAAAATCCCCTATATTCTCAAACTTTCTGAATGTGCCCTTTCTATTCCTACAATGCTTCAGCACCAGTAGGATTTTGAATTCATTGACCCGATGCATCCACTCACTGTCCCTGGACCACCTTCTGCCTTTTTATAATCCCTCTCATGCCACATCCTCAAACTCCTCATCCATGTTCTCCCCTCCTTGCCCAGCAAAACCTGACCCTCCGTAAATTCTCCATTGACATCTCTGTCCCCATATCCCAGCAGCTGGCTGAATATAGCTGGACAAAACACACCCACTGGTCTCATTTCAAGTTTATGATGGCTGCTGCCTTGCCCCACCCCTGGTCCATTTGCCCTCCACCAATTTAGGGAACCACTGAACACCCCAGCTCTCAGCTCCAGCTTGCAGCCCCTCCTTCTCTGCTCACTAGATAACTAGTGAGAACCTACTGTATAGCTCAGAGAACCCTAGTTGGTGCTCTGTGGTAACCTAAATGGGAAGGAAATCCAAAAAAGAGGGGATATATGTAAACATATAACTGATTCACTTTGCTGCACAGCAGAAACTAACACAACGCTGTGAAGCAACTATACTCGAAAAAGAATTAATTTTAAAAAACCATCTACTTTTGAATTCACTGCTGATTTCAACCACAGAGACTTAAAGGGGTTGCACTTAAGTCCTCTCCTGGATCTGTGATCTCTTAGCTTGGTTCCCAGAAATAACCATCCTTTTCCCCTGCACACCCTTCCACTGGTGTCCATTGATCAACACTGATTCAGGTGTTCTGGGGAGACAGACTGGGGTGCGGGTGGTCTCACCTCTGTCCCCTCCTCTCCATCCCCACATTCGATTGGTTCTGCCTGGATGACGAAGCACGCCCTGCTCCTCTCAGATCCAACCCAGCCCCTAGCTTCTCCCTGGAAGATGGCGGGTCTGTGTGAGTCAGCCAGGCGTCCCCCCAGGACTGTTCTCACTCTCCCTCTCTTACTAGGACAGCAGAGAAACCCAGAGTCCTTGCTTCCGCCTATATCTCAGCACACAGCTTGTTCTCTTCTAAGGCTAAGATGCTCCCGCTATGAAAATGATTAGTTAATTGGGTGTAGGCAGTGCGAAGCATAAGGGGCCGTGAGAATGGACAGCTGAAAGTGGTTTTCTCAAATTATCCCCATTAACGTGGAGAATAAATTCCCAAGACGCTCTGCCTTCGGTGCCTCCAATTGTCTGAGAAATTAGAAGCAGCATTAAGTGCTTGGGCACACTCCCCTGCTGCTCCAGAGCCTCACCACCCACGAGAACTTCCTTCATCTGGAGGCTCACTCCAGGAGGCCTCAGGGCACAGGCAGCAGGAGCTTAATTAGTCACCTTCAAAGCCTGAGCGGCCACACCTCTCAAGTCTCCATCAGAGCCATGAGGGCAGAGCAGGGACCCAGTGGGCTGATGAGGGGCTAGCACCAGGTCTCCAGAGCACCCCGGGTGGGCACTGTGCTTCTTGTGGGAAACCGGGCCCTCGCAGATCAACTCCATTTCAACCCGCAGTCACTCAAAAGGCATGCAAGATTAGCCAACAATGGTGACTGTCTCTTACTTGGCATTTGTGGCAAGTCAACATGAACTATTGGTGAGCCCGCTAGAAGAAAATTATACTTATCTTTACTTGAAGGCAAAACAGCTCTTTTCATCCTTTTGTGGGAGAAAAAAGAAATGAGAAATATTTGAATTAGTCAGTGAGAATGCGTAAGGGGTGAAGGTAGGGGATCCATGTTTTTCATCTGGTTTAAATGTAATCCTTTATTAGATCTCATCTAATTATAAATAATTATTTCAGTTATTATTGAGAAATGGCCGGCAACTGCTAAATTACCATGCTTCAGTCACTCCACTGAGAATTTATTTGCACCAGCAACCCTCAAGCTAATCTTGCCTTTGAATTTCCCTTGGTGTTGCTGTTAGGTGTAGCAGGAAGGCCTACACCCAGACTGACAGGATTTCAGTATCACTCCCGGTGCCCAGAAGTAGAGGGGATGCTGGTGAGGACAGTCTAGCTGATAGTGAGAAGAGTCTTCACGGTAAATATCAAGCAGAGACCTAACCCCCTTGGTTTTCAAAAGTAAATCTTGCCTTCGCATTCTAAGGTAGGGCTGTTTAGACACTGCATTATTCCGTGTATGTTTAGAAGAAAACAAATGGCCTTGGCTATATATACCCCCACAAGTGTCTTTTCCCAGATCCTTACTGGCTTCTGTCTATAAAGCTGGGAAGGAGAGCCTTGCTGCAACCCTGACCAGAATCCTAGAGTGACGAGGAAAGATGCTCTTACTTCCTGGGAGGTCTCTGGTTGAAAACACAGAGGGTCTGAAAGGGCAGCAAAATGGAAAGAGGTTTCTACAGGGTCAGGGAAACCTGGGTTCAAGATTGATCCCAGCTTCAGAGCTAAGAGACCAGAGCAAGGTACTCAACTTCTTTGAGCCTCAGTATCCTCACAGGTAAAATGGGTGAATAATACCTACTTCACTTACCTATTTTCAGGTTACTATAAGCATAGAGCCTTTTTGTAGATGAAGCGACAAAAGTCCAGAGAGATAAATAAGTTGCCAGTTCACACACAGCACAATAGTGGTCAAGTCGGGGTCAGAGGTTGCGCTCCATCACACCTGCTTCCTGGGCAACTCAGATTTCATGGTTCAGCCACATTCACCCATGGAAAGGATGCAAATTACTTCATTAATAGTTTCTTACATGAATTACACACGGAAATGATAACATTTCGGATCTATTTGTTTAAGTAAAACAATATGAATAAATTTCATTTCACCTGTTTGTTTTTCTTTTTTTTTTAAATGTGACTACTAGAAAATTTTAAATAACTTGCATGGTTTGAGTTATATTTCTATTGGATGCTGTAGATCTAACCAGTAATTAAATGTTCTTGGTTGTGTCAAAAATGCCTTATTTACAGTTAAGCAGTTTAAGCAGATATGTATAGTTTAGGAAAACTCCCAAGAGATTTTCATGTACACCTCTGGTTAAGAACTATTGTTCTGAGCTTTTGAGTCAAGAAAGATAACGCTAGATGGTATTTGTAGATGATGCTGTTTTGCAACCAGCTGGCACCAGGCCCACTTATCCTGGGTCCCTTACAGGAAAACCGTGCTATTGGAGAAGCCCCTAGAGACGTGTACCTGTTGTCTTGCCTAAAAATTCCCAACGGTCTTTACTAGTAATATTATTAGAAGCACTTTCTTAAAGATATTCTATTCAACAAATATTTATCCACATACACTGGCCACTATTCTGGGCCCTGGCTATTCAAGAATGAACAAGTTAGTGAGACCCTTGCCTTCCTGGAGTTTACATTCTAGTAGATGGAAACCACTGGAATGTGTTTGGCTGCTGGAAACAGAAAACCCCTTATTCAAATGGGCTTAAATAGTCACCAAATGCTTCTCCACAGACCGAGAAGTTCAGAAGCCCCTGGATCCCAGCTGCAGTCACCAGGGGTCCAGCTCTGCTTGTCTGAGGGTCTCTCGATCCTGCCCAACTCCAACTGAGAACCTAATTCTTTTTTTTTAATTAATTTTTATTGAAATGTAGTTACTTTACAGTGCTGTGTCAGTTCCGGCTGTACAGCAAAGTGAGCCAGCTATACGTATATGTTTATCCCCTGTTTTTCCATTTCCTTTCCATTTAGGCCACCACAGAGCATTGAGTAGAGTTCCCTGTGCCATACAGTAGGTTATCTCATTAATTACCTATTTTACAAAAGCCTCATTCTGAGGCTGCTCACCAAGACGTCATCTCCACCTCCTCATCACCAGCTCTCAGCTGAGCCTCCTGTGATCTTCTCTGAGCCCTTCTGGATCACAGCTCTTCAGTCTCGAGTTCTGGAAGCTTTTATCATCCTTGACTCTCACACCCCTGGTTCCACAGCAGTCGAGAACAGTGTCAGGGTTAAGGTTAAGGCTCCTCATGAGCCCTGCTTCTTTCCGTCCCTTCCTTCTCAGTTCTGCTCTTCCCCTTGCTTCTCTGCCCTTCACATGCTCCCTCTGAATAATTCATTTCCTCCCCCAACTTCAGCTGGGATGACACTTCCCGCAGCTGGACCACGAGCCACAGCCTCGACTCTATACTGCAGGTCCTCTTTCTCAGCGACCTGCTGGGCACTTGCCTTATTCCAGCACCATCACCAGTATCCATCTTGCTGTTCACAGACTTCAATGTCCTTCTGTGATCACCATGCTTTGTGAAATGAAGCCAAAAGAAGACGGTGCCTGTGTTGGGGATGGGGCAGCAGGAATGTTGACAAGAGGGTGAAAATTACATCACACACCATTCAGCAGTTGTCAGCCTCACTGGTATTGTGATTCCAGGTGTTATTACATGTGCCTCACAATGACACATGTAATAATGTGTGAATGACATTATTATTGTGGATAATAATGAATGGCAACCCACTCCAGTATTCTTGCTGGAGAATCCCATGGACAGAGGAGCCTGGCAGACTACAGTCCGTGGGGTTGCAAAGAGTCTAAGATGACTGAGTGATTGACACTACCGTGATTGAACTACCCCATATCTTGATGGTCCCAGATTACCAAGAGAACACTCTAGGATTCTTGGATAAAGGTAAACTCTACCTCTTACTCCTAAAGCTCTTCCCCGGTGGCTCAGTGGTAAAGAATCCACCTGTCAATGCAGAAGACGAAGGAGACTGAGGTTCCATCTCTGGGTCAGGAAGATCCCCTGGAGGAGGAAATGGCAACCTACTCCAGTGTTCTTGCCTGGGAAGTCCGATGGACAGAAGAGCCTGGAGGGCTACAGTCCACGGGGTCACAAAGAGTCAGACACGACTTAGTGATTAAGCACGTACGCACCTCCCCCTAAAACCAACTCCCCTCTCTTAAAGACCTCATTTCCAATCACCAGAGTTGCTTCTCTTCTAAATTTAACATCTCTTCCTCCCTCTCCATACCAAAGGTCACTTCTGGATTTTCACATCTACATCACTTCATCTTTCCGGGCCACTTCTCGTGTGGTTATTACAATGGCTGGTACCCCAGCTCCAATCGCACTCTCTCTCTTACTTGTTCCAGTCTTATGCTTCCCCTGCCTAATAAAGCTAGAGCTCCCCAGGTGTCACAGGAGCCAACAGGAAAAAAACGCATCCTCGCAGGGGCAATGTTTGTTTCAGTGGTTCTGTGTACAGGCCAACCAAGAAGTCTGATGAAGACAGACAGCCTGGGCAGAGAGGATTCTAGCAGCAGTGATGAAGCTAAAGTAAACTGGAACCATCTCTGTTGTCAAATTCATTGCATTTATTTTCTCATTCTGCATAAAACCTAAAAATCAGTGTTCTTACCTCACTTTAAACAAGAGAAAACGGAGGCTTGGAGAAGAGGAAAGATTTCCCCAAAATCTCACAGCCTGACTCTAAATTTTAATCCTGCCGTCTGAGCCCAATGGCATGGCCTGAACAGAGCACCAGGCATGAGTTTATTCACCATCAAAACCTCTGCACCTAAAACAGGTCCTGGCACATTAACATTCGTGGGATGAATAAATGTTGGAAAGGACCAGCAATGGGGGCCAGTAATGTCCAAAGGGCAATGGATTTTTATACCTAAGAAAACATGAAATGAAGTTGAGCTCAAACTATACAGGACTTTGAATGTCTCCGTGAGAAATGAGAATTCATTTCTATATACCAAGGAAAGCCACTGCAGCTTTTTAATTAATGAGCCTTCTTTTCAACAGCTGTGCCATGAATCTGTTACCAAGAGTCTTTTTTTTAAAAAAAAAAAGACTAACATGAAAGGGAGTCCCTTGCAGTAACCTTATTGCTTTTTAAAATTCTCTATGAATCCTCCTTCTCAAGTAAGACGTGAAATTACCGATTTTGCTCGATCTTCTCTGATTTGAACAGATCTGCCCTTTTGAGAGCCACAAATGTGCAATTGTCATGCTGCCATTAAGCCTTCTAAAATATCGATTTCAAATGTGAATTTCCATCCTCACCCATTACCTTCAAAAGGAGACGTATGTCAGGGGAAAAAATCTTATTTTCCTACCCTTTGCTCTGAGACCAAAGCCACTTATAAATTTAATATTAAGGTTAGGAGCAGCTACTTCAACATAAACTTTAGGAGGAGGGAAACTGAGGCCCCAAATGATTGTTCAAGCAACTGTGTTCAAGCCCTATTGTCCCCTCACTCTATTTCAGGCCTGCGGGGCTGGGAGCACTGTATTTTATGGAAAGGACTCTGCTCATCCATGTCCAGGTTTCTCTCTGTCTTATCTCTCAGCTCCCTGGAATCTTCCTCCTGCCCTGTTACTCCCTAAATTGCTTTCTTGAAGATCACCTGTGGTCCTTTAAATGCTACAGGTCAAGGTGTTTTCTTGAGCCAATCCCATTTGATCATTTGGATCGACTCACATTTTTGCCCTCCTCTTCGGAGATGTTTTCCTCCCCTGGGTTGGGTAACCTTATTGCTTCTGCCCATTCCCCTTCAATCTGGCCATGCCATCATCATCAGCTGGTCTTCCTCCTCCCACTCACCCTCCCAGAAAGGGCTGGTCCCCAAGTTGCAGCCTGCTCCTCCAGCTCACCCTCCCACAGGGCCGGTCCCATGTTGCAGCCTGAGCTCTATTTTCCCCTCACTCTCTTTCTTTTTTGAATATATATATATACGCACACACTCCACCATTGTTTGATTTCCTTATTTTTTATTTATCTTTTTGCCATACCACTCATCATGCAGGACCTTAGTTCCCCGGCCAGGGATTGAACTCACACCCCCAGCAGTGGATCTTAACCACTGGAAACTTAACCACTGGACTGCCAGAGAAGTTCCATTCCCCACCCACCATCACCCAGTCTGTTTCTTAGAGGCACACTCACAGATTATCCTTGAAAATGCTCACTTACATTGGAACTATATGTAACTTTGTTCTATATTTTCTGAGAGTCCTGTAAATGTGCCATCATACTTTCATAATGCAAAAAAAGAAAGAAACAGAAAATGCTCAGACTTCTAGATCTAGTGATGACCTCTTTCTTGAGCTCCAGCCCCTGATTTATAAACACTTGAGCATCTCCACTGGGATGACCCAAGGTGAAGGATATCCAGGGATAAATCGCTATTTCCCAGGCAGTGGTCCCTCTTGTTCCCAGTTACTCAGAACAGAAATCCTAGACCTTTGTTCCTGTACAGCTTCTCATGATAATCTGTCACCAAGTCCTGCCTCAAAATCCCTCTCTCATCCATCCTTGCATTTCCACCCATTAGTCAACGCCCCCCTTACATCCTGGCCACTCCATACAGAAAGTTGTGTGTGTCTTCCCCAGTCCCAACACCTTTTACACCTCTGCACACACTTGCTCACTAAATATGTCCTGAAGGTTGCATTCCAGTCCTGGAAGAGCCACTGAGGATATCAAAGGCAGTAAGACACAGCTTTGGTCCTTGTTTTACTAACTAAGGGGGTTTTGGCTGAAACCAAGGTGGACATTTTTGCTATTTGCTAGTCCAGAATCCCTTCTTTCAACCATCATGCCTGGGTTTTTCTCTGAGGAAGCCCACTTCTGAGCCCACAAAGTTCCAGCCAAAGGTGGCCATCTTGATGTCCAGGGCACGAGCTCCGCATCTAGCCAGTTAAGAGTGTCCACAACCCTGACTGCATGGTTGGCTCAAGGAAAGCCGTGTGACTCGGTCCAGACTTTTGCTGAAACGGCTGGAAAAGAAATGCCTTCTCCTGGAAACAGAGCTTGGAGCTGCCAGCAGCTGTGTTCACCGCCCAGTGGGGGCAGCTTCCTGAGAATAAGACCTAACAGGGGAGGTGGGGGGATCCAGCCCAGCAACAGGCCAAAGGGTCACCTCTTGATGACACACCCTTGGATCCAGTGGCGCCTGAAGCCAGACTCGCTTCTTGACTTTCCTTGTTTCATGAGCCCTGAGAGAACAAACAACCACCATAATCACAGTCACTTTTTTTAAATTTCAAGCTGGTTTGATTAGATTTCAGATACTCGCAACTAGAGTCCTTTTTTACAGACATAAAGAAATATTCAGAGTACTGCCTGCTGTGAGCAGAAGGAGAACTACATGTGAGATATGGATTTAGCACATGGGGAGATGAGTGGATAACAAGGTGGGTAAGCAGAGCTCCATGGGGGTGGGGCGGGGGCGGCGTGGGGCGGGAAATATCTGAGTGTAAGAGTGAGTTAGAAAGGAGCCAGGAGGCTGTGTGAACACGGGAGCCGGAGGGTGGAGGCGCGCTCTGAGGGGCAGCAGCGGAAGATGACCACCAGGGGGCGCATCAGCTAGTCAGGAGCACCAACTTCCTCATGGGGCCAAGGGGGCACTGAAGGAGTTAATTAAAAAATAATACAAGTGAACATATGCGAGGCAGAAACAGGCTCCCAGACAGTCAACAAACTTACAGATACCCAAAGGAGAGGGAGAGGGAAGGGACAAATTAGCAGTTTGGCATTATCAGATACTAACTACTGAAATGAACTAGAGTGTACTGTACAGCCCTGGGAATTATACCTAGCATCTTGTAATAACATAGAATGGAATGGAATCTGCAAAATACGGAATCACTGTGCTGTATACCCGAAATGACATTGTAAATCAACTGAACTTCAATTTTAAAAAATTTAAATAAAACAAAATTTATTAATTAAAATAATCTGTGTGTTGCTATGTTTGCACAATATCCACCTCCTCCATTCAACTCTACATAAGGGCAGGGACACTCTTTTTTTAAACCACTGTATAAAGAGTGCAGTGGAGTAAGCCCTAAAAGTATTTATCACTGGAGTGAATACATGTATGAAGGCAAGGAGATGGAACCCACAATCTCGACCTCAACACCTCAGGCTTCAGCTGAGCAGCCTACACCCTACGGATACAGTGGCAGCAGTGAGATGTGGACCTCTTCAGGGAAGACCAAATATGGTGTCCACAACCACACCACCTCCCCAGCCTCTCTCCCAGGCCCTAAACTACCTGCATGTCCAAGTCTCACCTAGGTGCTGGTGCTGTGGCTACTAGGGGAGTGTCTCTTCTTTCTGAGGGCTGATTAAGAGGAGAGATGCTGACCTCGTGCCTCCTGGTTCAGTTCGTAGCCTGCCCTGACTCCCTCTGTGATCTGCAAGGCTTGTGTTTGACACACTTGGTGTTGTTTACTAACCTGCCTGCACAGAAGGTTGCACAGGAGTCCCAAGCCATGGAACAAGGCACAGCTTTTGAGCGCATTATGGAAAGTGAAACAGAAAGAGGAAAGCAGGTAGAGGATAAGAGACAGGGGCCCCCCGGTCAGTAGGTGGAGACCCACCTTTTGCAGAGCTGCCAGGCCATCCATTCAAATGCAAATATGGAGCTCCAGCTTAAAACCCCCCAGGGACTTCCCATGGTCCACAGCAGAAGGTCTCAGCTGCTGCCTTGGGACACCCCAATACGTTGCATCACCCATACAGTGTTCCTTCAGAGATTCATTATTAATAGAAATGAAAATTCAGAAATTAAGTTTTTCAGAAATAGGGCCACAGACATGGAAAACAAACATATGGTCACCAAAGCAGAAAGAGGGAAAAATTAGGAATTTAGGATTACCATATACATACTATTGTGTATAAAATAGATAAGCAACAAGGACCTACCATATAGCCCAGGGATCTATACTCAATATTTTGTAATAACCTATAAGGGAAAAGAATCTGAATACACACACACACACAAAGACACACATGTGTGTGTGTGTGTGTGTGTGTATATATATATATATATATATATATATATATATAATCACTGTACTATACACCTGAAAATAACACAACATTGTAAATCAACCAAACTTCAATAAAAATTTTTTAAAGTTTTTTAAAAAAGAAATGAAGATTTTGCTTATAAAATAGAGCAATGAATCCTACAAGACTGCACCCTGTCTTGCATGGGTTCCCAAGTAGGAAATAAAGCAGAGCCTAGCCCCAGTCTGGTCTAGGGCACACTGCAGCACACTGACCCCAGAGTGACCAGGGGGTGCGAAGTATACGTGGCTGCAAACGTGGGCCAGACCACTGGCCCAGAGAAGGAAGCTCCAGTCCTCAGTGCGAGCAGGGGACCCCTAGCGCTCCAACACCATCCTCCCCCAACTCTAGGAAAGTCCACACTCTTCTAGACCCCTCCACGGCCCTTCCTCCTCCTGCTTTGCTCCTGCTGTCCCCAACACTCAGAAGCACTCTCCTGCTTCTTCCCTGGCTCATACCTCAGGGCTCCCCGATGGGGCTTTCCAGAGCCTGGGAATCACCATTTCAGCTTCTTTGCCTTCTCACATGCCAAGTTCCTCACTCTCACCCAGTCTCACCTGCTGGCTCTTCCTTATCTACCCAAGCTGACCATTTCAGAGTGCCCTGAGATGCGCACTTGATAGCCTGCTGCACCTCCACTCTGGCGCTGCTCTGGAGAACAAGACTTCCTCTGTCCGCCCCACATCTCTACTTGGATGGCCAAGAGAAACCTGACACTTAATAGGATGTGCCAGAGCTCTTGATCCCATCAGTGTTTCTTTTCTCACTTAGTTTTCCACTTCTTGGTACATGGCACCACGATTTCCCCAGCTGCTTAATTCAAAGTCTAAGAATTCATCCTGGGTTATCTCTTTTCTTCACTTCTTACATCCAACCCATTCGCAAGACCCACCGATTCTCCCTGCACGTCTGTGTCCTTCTCCCCCAGCCCCAACCAACCCAGCCACCATGCCCCCTCTACCCTCCCCACTGCCTTCCTCGCCCCTGGATACCCAGCCTGACTCAGCATCTTCCAGTTTTGCTTAAGATCCCAGTCCTCATCACCATCCACAAGGCCCTTCAAGAGCCTTGCAATCTGGCCCCCGCCCCCCTTTGGCCTTTGTGTCCCCCTCCCCCTTTGACTCTTGATCATTCACTGGAGGCTGGTGCATGTTATTTGTTCTACCCCAGGCTTTACCACCATCCTGGTTGACATGGATGACCCCACGATGGCCTTTTATTCAATCTTCTGACCTATTTATTTTGAGGGCTCTTTCTTTCCTTCCTCTCTACCTTGAAGTTATCTTGGTTATGTTCATGTCTTGCCAGTTTCCTCCCCTGACGGCAGAGGTCTGCCATAAACACCGCTGCACTCCCAGACCCTCAGAGCAGTTCCTCACCATGGGAAGCGCTCATGAATGTTGAATGAATAAATGCATACATCCCTCCTTTGAACCCCCACTGAGAATCTGTGATGGTCCCCATCCTGGCAATTTCTATTCTATACCACTTTCCGTATCTATCTCCCAAGCCAGACAATGAACTAGTGAAGCTAAGGCCAATTCTTGCATAATTTACTCCCTAGCACCTGCAGAGACAGGCCCACAAGGGATATTTGGTGAATTCATGTTGAATCAAAGTCATCATTGAAAAAACCCTACAAACAAATTCTGCAGACAGTGTGGAGAAAGGGGAGCCCCGCTACACTTTTGGTGACAATGTAGATTGATTCAGCCACTATGGAGACCAGTATGGAAGTTCCTTAAAAAACTTAGAACTACTATATGACCCAGCAATCTCACTACTGGGCATATACCCTGAAAAAAACATAATTCAAAAAGACACATGCACCCCAGTGTTCATTGCAGCACTATTTACAATGGCCAAGACATGGGAGCAGCCTAAATGTCCACCGAAAGACAAACGCATAAAGAAAATAGGTTACGTATATACAGCAGAATATTACTCAGTCTTAAAAAGGAACAAAACTGGGTCATTGATAGATATGTGGATGGACCTAGAGTCTGTCATTAGAGTGAAGTAAGAAACAAATATCATATGCAGAATCTAAAAAAATGGTGCAAATGAACCTATTTGCTGGGCAGGAATAGAGACACAGATGAAGAGAACAGACAAGTAGGCACAGGGAGGGGGTAAAATGAACTGGGAGATTAGGATTAACACACATACACTGCTGCTGCTAAGTCGCTTCGTGTCTGACTCTGTGCAACCCCATAGACAGCAGTTCACCAGGCTCCCCTGTTCCTGGGATTCTCCAGGCAAGAACACTGGAGTGGGTTGCCATTGCCTTCTCCAATGCATGAAAGTGAAAATTGAAAGTGAAGTCGCTCAGTCATGTCCGCCTCTTAGCAACCCCATGGACTGCAGCCTACCAGGCTCCTCTGTCCATGGGACTTTCCAGGCAAGAGTACTGGAGTGGGGTGCCATTGCCTTCCCCGATATATACACTACCATGTGTAAAATAGATAGCTAGTGGGAACCTGCCGTATAGCACAGGAAGCTCAGCTCGATGCTCTGTGATAACCTAGAGGGGTGAGATGGGGGTGGGTTGGGAGGGGGGCTCAAGAGGGAGTGGATATATGTATACCTATGGTTGATTCACTTCATTATATAGCAGAAACTAACATAACATTGTAAAGCAACTATATTCCACTCTTTTAAAAAAAGTGTCTACTAGGAGCTCTTGACTCAATTATACTTCTCAGAGCTAACTAGTTGCTATAAGATGCACCTTCCAGGCTTGCCAGCAGGGCTGGAGTTGACCCCATCCAGAGGGAGGGTCTGTAGGTTGTGGGTGACCTCCTACTCCACAGAGTCTCCCTTGTGCTTGCAGAGGCAGATAAAGCCAGGCTGCAAGAGATAAAGATGAAGCAAGGAAACTGCCTGCATCCCTCACACCTTTTCACCACCCGAGTCTGAGGCACAGCTATATTCCTGTCCTTGGAGTACAGGGAGCAGTCCTGTTTCTTCATTCTAAATTCCTCTTCTTGTTCACCCAGCTCCAATGGGCCAGGGCTCTTTGCTCTAATCTTTGCAACCAAGAAGCCTTACCAATGCAGGTCCCCAGGAGGAAGGCAAGTCTGGCTGCCCCTGCTGGCCATGCTTTTCAAGGTCTCAGGCTTGCAAAATGCAGCTCCTCATCCAGGGTGACTTGAAACTTGAAAAATGAACAGCAGCTTCTCTACAAAAACACCAGGTCCTGGCACTGCCGTATGGTGGGGACCTCACTCATCCTTTGATTAATACTGGCACCCAGGGTGAGGGGCCATCCTTCAGGCCTCAAGCAAATCGATGTGAAAAAGCCCTGTATACCTTGGTTTATACAGCAAGAAGTTCCTACAAACTGTATGCAGATCGCATTTTAAAAAATGGGGTCCCATTTCCCCACTGACTCTGGCTGTCTGCTCAGGATGCTTCCTGTTCCTTTCTGATTTATCTCCAACTGGCAGCAGCAAACCATCACCCTGGCTTCACATTTCTCTTCTTCCCAAGTGGCTCATCAATCAGTCAACAAAATTCTCATTCAGATCCTATTCTGTAGAAGACATTGTTCATGATCTGTGTGGAGAGCAGAGAAGGCACCGGACGATTCAGGGGAGCTGCTCTCTGTGCATCTGCTATAAACCCGGGTGAAGCGCCAGCCTCTACTTTATCTCTTCTGTAAATTCAGGTTTTCTTCTATCAGGTTTTCCCAAAGAAGTGCCTGTGTGGACTGAGTAGCCTACCTAGGTTACCACAGAAATGGAGACTCATCAAAGGATATTTAGAAACATAAGCACCTCTGTAAATCTTCAATCACAGCAATCACCCTAGTTTGGAGTCATAACTTGGGACTGTTCAGAGTAAGTTCCCAGAAATAAGGACAAATCATTTACTGATTTAAAAAAAAAAAAAGAAAAATTTACTGATCTGCAACTCCTGACAAAACAAGAGCAAACCAGGAAAAAGTTAACATGCTTTCAAAACAAGTCAGGCCTGGCCAAAATAATTTTTCTTCATGGCAGAAGAGATAATCCTATAACTGAAGACACCCCAGGTCAACGACCCACCTCTCTGTGTTCTGGACTTCCCCCAGGCCCTGTCTTGTTGTCAGTGACATCCAGAAGACTTCATGACCAGCTTCAGAAGAGAATATCTGAATTCTTTTCAGTTCAGTTCAGTTCAGTTCAGTCGCTCAGTCGTGTCTGACTCTTTGCGACCCCACGAATCACAGCACACCAGGCCTCCCTGTCCATCACCAACTCCTGGAGTTCACTCAGACTCACGTCCGTCGAGTCAGTGATGCCATCCAGCCGTCTCATCCTCAGTCGTCCCCTTCTCCTCCTGCCCCCAGTCCCTCCCAGCATCAGAGTCTTTTCCAATTCACAATCCCAAATTCACAAAGAATTCTAAGGCACCTTCTGAAAAATGATGCAAGACCAAAATGTAAACACTGATATATGGTGAGGGACCAGAGCAAGAGGCTTACTGGAGAGTTTTTGTTTGTTTGAGAGTAACAGAAATGAATTCAAGATAGCTTTGTTAGGGGGGGAAAAAAAAGGAATGTTGCAATTAAAAAAAAAAAAAAAAAGCTTAAGATTTAATCTGTGAAACCTAAGAGCAAGAAAGGAACTGGGTCACAGGAAAGAAAGTACCAGTAACAAAGCTTCTTTCTCGATCCCAGGAAGTATCAGCTGCCTGTCCTTCAGCTCTATTTATCTCATGCGCCTGTTTCTCTCGCTTTCTTAGCAGTTCGTCATTCCTGTTGCCCATGCACATAGCTATCTGCAGCCTCTGAGTCTACCTCTTAAGGCTCAAGCTGCCTGGAGAGATGCTGACTCTCTCTGGGTCCAGTCCCAGATTCCTGGGAAGAAGTTGTCTTTAGGCCGGTTTGTTAGAGATGGCTGCCACTTATCCAGAAGAGTGTGTTAACTTGGGCTGTCATGACAAAAAGCCACCGAGTGGGGGGCTTCAACAATAGGCTTTTGTTTTCTCATGGTTCTGGAGACTGAAAGTCCAAGATCAAGTTGCCGGCACAGTCAGCATCTCTGAGACCTCTCTCCTTGGGCTTCAGACAGGTGTCTTCTCACCGTGTCTGGCACGGCCTTTGAGTGAAGTGAGTGAGTGAAGTCGCTCAGTCGTGTCCGACTCTTTGCTACCCCATGGACTGTAACCTACCAGGCTCCTCTGTCCATGGGATTTTCCAGGCAAGAATACTGGAGTGGGTTGCCATTGCCTTCTCCAGGAGATCTTCCCCCACGCAGGGACTGAACCCGGGTCTCCCGCATTCTCTCTCCTTGGGCTTCAGACAGGTGGCTTCTCACTGTGTCTGGTGCAACCTTTACTCCTTGCCTATAAGTAAGGAGACCAAAGAAGCAAGCTTTCTGGTGTCCCTTCTTGTAAGGGAATAAATCCCATCGTGAACATCTCATGACCTCATCTAAATCAAATTACCTCCCAAAGACCCCATCTCCAAATACCACCCCACTGGTGTTACAGATTAAACATATGAATTGGGGGTGGCATGAGGGCACACAACTCAGTGGATAATGTTATTCAGAGTACTCTAAGTCCCCTACAAAGACACAAATATGCGTTCGCATGTCCAATCATGTAAGTTAGTTCACGTGTCTGACATTGTCACGCATGTACATCCCCTGCAAGTGATTGTGCTTTTGTGTACTTTAGAACAGATAAAGATTATATTTTTCTGTGGATTTTTGTCCTTTTAGTGATTTTTTTTAAAACCTGAGAGATGGAATTGTTATATAAAAAATAAATTTATATAACCCTTTTGCAAAAAAAAAACCCACAAGTACACAGTAATATAATATCTTTTGTCAAGCTCAGGATGTCTGGAAACAAACATAAAAGCAGCAGTGATATAGCTGGCACTGCTAAGAAGCACCAGCTGTTGTACTGTATTACTGTAATTTTCAAGGTACTGTACTATAAGATTAAAAATGGTTTTTATTTTTGTGTGCATGTTTTTTTTGTATTATCTGTGTGGAAAGCATTATAAACCTATTACAATACAGTACTAATTGCCAGTTGTGTTAGTTGGGTACCTAGGCTAACTCTGTTGGACTTACGACAGCACTCTCAGAACAGAACTCATTTGCATACAGGGGACTTTCTGTAACAACCTGGAATCTACCACCAGCTGGGAGGAGGAGAAGCTAGTATGAGCTGGGCTGCAATTCCAAACATATCTATTACCAAAATGAAAGTAACACAGTCAAGGAAAGAGTGCATGGGAAACAGACCACATGGCTCCATCCACATGCTAGAGAGAGGGCACAAATTTAGCTCTGAGTTTCCAAGCAGTCAAGGTATAAAGAAGAACAGGAAGTGTCTCGAGTTTTCTGATGTGACTAATAGAGAACAAATCACTTTCACAAGTGAGTCCCAGTTTATCCAATTATGTGGTCCGATGGTAATTTTGCCCAAGTCCACACTGAGGAGACCCCATATGGTATACAAATTAATGTCCTCAGGGGCGTCATCCCTGAAAAACATACAATTATAATCTTCCCTGGAGTCATGTCTTATCCTGACCCTCATCAGGCCAAACCTCAAACCAACAGACCTATCCGTTCAGTTCAGTCACTCAGCCGTGTCCAACTCTTTGTGACCCCGTGGACTTCAGCACGCCAAGCTTCCCTTGTACATCACCAACCCCGGAGGCTATTCAAATTCATGTCCATTGCATCAGTGATGCCATCCAACCGTCTCATCCTCTGTCATCCGCTTTTCCTCCCGCCTTCAATCTTTCCCAGCATCAGGGTCTTTTCCAAAGAGTCAGCTCTTCACATGAGGTGGCCAAAGTATTGGAGTTTCAGCTCCAGCAACAGTCCTTCCAATGAATATTCAGGGTTGATTTCCTTTAGGAGTGACTGGTTTGATCTCCTTGCAGTCCAAAGGACTCTCAAGAGTCTTCTCCAACACCACAGTTCAAAGCATCAATTCTTTGGTGCTCAGCTTTCCTTATGGTCCAACTCTCACATCCATACATGACTACTGGAAAAACCATAGCCTTGACTAGATGAACATTTGTTGGTAAAGTAATGTCTCTGCTATAGAGACAGTTTTATGTAGACAGAACTATAGAGAAAGTTCTATTATTGTCCCCATTTTACAGATGAGTCTGAAGCAGAAGACACAATTTACCCTCCTAAGGTCAGACATCTAGTAAGCATGTGAATGCTAAGTCGCTTCAGTCATGTACAACTCTTTGTGATCCTATGGACTGTCGCCCACCAGGCTCCTCTGTCCATGGGATTCTCCAGGCAAGAATCCTGGATGGGTTGCCATGCCCTCCTCCAGCAGATCTTCCTGGCCCAGGAATCAAACCCATGTCCCTTATGTCTCCTGTACTGGCAAGCAAGTTCTTTACCACTAGCAACACCTGGGAAGGCCATTTAGTAAGTAGGGGCAATGAAATTGAAATCTGCACATACTGACATGGGACAGCACAGGCCTAGTGAATTCTGCAAGGACAAGCCAATCACCTTGTTGAATCTTCAGAAAGTGAGACCTGTGTTGTCCCCATTCTCCCGAGGCCTTTTTTGGTGACATGATCAGACAGTGGAAACCAGAAGGACCTGAGACCTGGGAAAGAAAACACAGCAAGTGTGGGATAAGTTCTATTTCATTTGTACACAGATATACATTCAAGACAATGGGCCAGGTCAGAAGGGTTCTAGGGTCCAGGACTGGGATGGGATTAGTCTAGAGCTGCTGCCAGGATGCAAATGTCACGGCCAGAATCAAAAACCAAGACATAGCAAAGAGGGAGAAGAGTGAGAAGTGATTGGTCAGAGAGGCAGGAAGCCAGGTTCCTAGGCCCAGGAAGAAAAATATAAGCCCCAGGCCTCAGTAAGCAGGTTGTGGGTGATGAGAGAAAATGGAGTCTGGAGGGGGTCTGATGTATAGGGTAAGATGCTGGAACCTTTGACAGAGTGCCTTTGACCATGTGGAGAGAGAGAGGCACAGGCCAGGGACCACCTCAGGGCAGAAGATCTTCAATGGCCAGGAAACAGTGTCAAGGCAGCCAGTCAGCATGGGGCAACACATGGCTCGCGAGCAGGTTTTCAAACTTTGCGGGGGAGATTACAATAAAAACAAGAAGGGGAAGGCAGATCACAGGACCATATAAGCTGGACACCAGGTAAGTTATATGGAAGGACTTGGGTACTGAGAAAAAAAGGAAAGACATCCAAGTATCAGACCATGGGGATAAACTTATGCCAATTACAGGGAGGGTATAGGAGGTTGAATAGTGAACTTTAAAAAGTTATATTCAAGTCCTAGCCTGTGGACCTATGAGTTTGATCTTATTTAGAAGAAGAGCTTTTGCAGATAAAATTGAAGATTTCTAGATGATATAGTCTTGGATTTAGGGTGAGTGATAGAAGAGAGTAGGCCACATGAAGGCAGAGGCAGAGATGAGAGTTATGAAGCCATAAACCAAGAAGGGCTTCCCAAGTGAAGCTAGTGGCAAAGGACCCGCCTGCCAATGCAAGAGACAGAGGAAATGAGGGTTCAGTCCCTGGGTCAGGAAGATCCCCTGGAGGAGGGCACAGCAATCCACTCCAGTATTCTTGCCTGGAGAGTCCCATGGACAGAGGAGCCTGGCAGGCTATAGTCCTTGGGGTTGCAGAGTCCAACATGACTGAAGCGACTCAGAATACATGCAAACCAAGGAAAGCCAAGAATTGCAGAAGTTAGCTGAAGCTGGGAGCAAGGCATGGAATGGATTCTCCCTGTCCCCAGAAGAAACCAACCCACTCAGTACCTTGATATTAGACTTCTGGACTCTCCAGCTTTCATTCTAAACAAATCTCTCTTCTGGGACACCTTGTTCACCATCTCCAATAAGAATCCATTCTTCATTCCCTCTGGGCCATGCTGAAAAGTGTTCCTCTGTTTCAGAAATAGCACAATACATGGCATTGCAGTTTCCTGTCTTTTTATCCATGTCTTCTACTGAAGAGTTTGATCCCTGGGAAATGTGTCTCATTTACCTGTCACCCCAGTTTCTAGCAATGTGCCTGGCAAAGAAAGGATGCTCAACAATGCTAAATGATTGACAGTCAGTAGATGCTGGAGGACTTGTGAATAGATGCTTTCAGGATACTTACAATGATGTACTGATGCCCTCCGAAGGAAGGGTTAGGGCCATTTAATGGAAGTCTTTCTGAATTACTACCAAAGGGTCTGTCCTCCTCCCGCTTTTAGCTGCTCTTATCTGTCAGTCATTTCTCTTCATCCATTGAAGGCTAGTGCATGTTACTATCTCCACCCAGGCTCTGCCACCATCTGTCAATGTCCACAACCACATGAGTGACCCTGCAGACGGCCTCTTAGAAATCAGTCCTTTGACCCACTCATCTCCAGTGGGCTTCCTCCCCCTCCTTCTCACCCCTTCAGCCACCATCTGATACACCTTTCATCTTATTTACTGGACCACACTCACTCTGGCAGTTCGTGAATTCTGGTTCCTCCCCAGGTCATCAGGCCTCTCCTTTCTTCATGTATTTATATAACTTGGTCCCCATGGTCTATGATTTCAGTGACATTTTTGCCCATGCCCTAGGCTACCTGGCCCATCTGCTGCCCTTTGTTTTCACCATTCAGACAAAACCCAAGCCTGGAAAAACCCAACTGGGTGCCATCTCCATGCCTCTGTCTAAGCAGGAAAAGCCAACAGGAGCATCTCAGATCCATTACACAGTCTTGACCCCCAACCTCAAGTGAGCTCACATCCGGCCAAGCAAACGTACTGCATCGTCCTTGTCATGTAGGGTATGTTTAACATACCCTACACCATTCCTTGTCACTCTCCATAGTATTTGTTTATAAAATCCATCCATTATTCTGAAGCTCTGCCTTGGTCACAAACGCACATTCTTTTCTCTCATCAGGTGATGTTACCTCCTATTTCACAGAGAAAACAAATGCTATCAGGCAGGAGAGTCTTACAACCAGGCACACAGATCTTCTTCCTGCAAGAGCATCCACCCCACCATCCTTCACTAGGAAAGGAAAGAAGCTGACACAATCATTCCTCCATCTGATCTTTGGATCCCACAGCCACCTACCGCCTGTGGAATCTTTTGCTATTATATTTTTTTTTCCAACTTTTGCAGCCTCTCTCTGGTACTTCTCTGCTTTGATGCCTTTGCCCTCCATCAGTACTAGTCCAGGTACAGCTGCTGCTCATCCCCCTCCTCTCAAACACTAAAGTGTCTTCACCACTGCCCCTTCTCCACCCCCGCCACATACTCCATGGCCCCTCTGGTCTGCATCTGAGGCTGCCATTCCACTCAAATAGCTCTGGCTGATATCTCCAGTGAAGTCTGTGCAGCCACATCCAGTGTACATGTTCTAGGCCTCATCTCAAATGGTTTTTCAATAGCCTTTGACTCTGTCAACCCTTCTACTTTACAAAATACTTTTCCTTGGGTTTTTATGATCTAACAACCTGTTGCTGCTCTTTCTTCCTCTCTAGCCATACCACCTCCATCTCTTTTGTGGGTTATCCTCTTCCTCCAGCCTGTAGGTAGTGGAACTGTTTAAAACCTAGTCCCAATCAGTCCTTCTCTTCTTAATTAATACTGTCTTCCATGCAGGTGGCCAACAGGCAAATGAAAAGATTCTCAATACTTCTAATTATTAGGGAAATGGAAATCAAAACTGCAGTGAGATACTGCCTCACACCAGTCAGAATGGCCATGATTGAACAGTCTGAAGTCTACAAATAACAAATGCTGTAGAGGATGTGGTGAAAGGGAACCTTCTTACACTGTTGGTGGAAATGTAAATTGGTGTAATCAGCGTGGAAAACAGGGAGATTCCTCAAAAAATTAAAAACAGTGTTGCCATATGATCCAGCAATTCCATATCTGGACAAAACTATAGTTTGAAAAGATACATAACACCACAATGTTCATGGTAGCACCATTTACAATAGATAAGATGTAGAAATACACTAAATGTCCATTGACAGATGACGGATGAATAGCATGTGGTGCATATATATACATGCCACATAATATATATATATATATGTACACACATATATGCCATTATAAACATATATATATAATGGAATACTAAGCTGTAAAAAAGAATGAAATAATATCATTTACAGCAACATGAATGGCCCTAGAGATTATCCTGCTAAGTGAATTAAGTCAGATAAAGACATTATGTGACATCACTTATATGTGACAGGCTTCCCTGGTGGCTCAGTGGTAAAGAACCCACCGGCCAATGCAGGAGATGTGGTTTCAATCCCTGGGTCAGGAAGATCCCCTCGAGGAGGAATTGGCAACCCACTCTAGTATTCTTGCCTGGAAAATCCCATGGACAGAGGAGCCTGACAGGCTACAGCCCATGGGGTTGCAAAGAGTCAGACAGATTTAGCAACTGAGCACACACATACGTGAAATCTAAAAAAAATTATACAAGTGAACTTAGTTACAAAACAGAAATAGATTCACAGAGACAGGAAATAAACTTACTGTTACCAAAGTGGAAAGGGGGTGGGAGATTAATTAGGAGCTTGGGATTAACATATACATAGTACTATATGTAAAATAGATAGCCAACAAGTTTTATATATATATATATATATATATATATATATATATATACATACACAGATTAAAAACTGATTCACTTTCCTGCACACCTAAAACTAACACAACATTGTAAATTAACTATACTTCAATTTTTAAAAATAAAAAACTCCATCTTTTATGCCCACAGTTTCAGTTACCACCAAAAACCAAGATGACTCACACATTTAGAAAACCAGTCCAGACCTGCCTTTTTAGTTCCAGATTTTTGTGTAAAACTTCCTAATTAGCACCTTCCCTTGAATGATCCCAAAGCATCTCACACTCAAAGGACCAGAATTTTACTCTTCCTCTCCAATCCCCCCAATCTGATCTCTTCCAGTAATCAGATCTCATTCAGGAGCATCACTACCCTGTCACTCAAACCAGAAATGTTGGTGTGATCCTGACACTTGCCTCACCTCACTCACCATAGTAATGGGTGACCAAGCCTACCAGTTTTAACCTCTCAACAGTTCTTGAACCACCTACTTTTCTCTGTCTGCACCAACATCCTGATCCATCTCTTCCTTGGACTGCTACAGTAGCCTTCTATTTTAGAACAGTTCTGACTAGTCCTCCACACTGCAACCAGGGTGGTTTTTCCCCCTAAATGCATATCCCATGCTCATTACCCCTTTCCAACCCCTGGCCTCATGCCCATAGTGAAGCATCTGTATTCCTCCTCTGGGCTCCTCATCACCCTGCACTTCTTCCCAGCATAGGACATGTCCCATCTCATTTGTATTTGTTCATTCCATCACAGACACACACGCGTGCACACACGCACACACACGGAACCCCATGTTAGTTCCTTGAGCCAGGGACCATGTCATTCTTCTCTGCAGTCTTTGGTGGTACTCAAGAAAGACTCATGGGAATGAACAAAACTAAAGTGAACCAGACTGAAATCATTCCTTTTTCACAGAAGAAAATTGATTGTCTGTTATCTCCCTAAACATCAGACGGCCCCTACTTACAACCCGGTCAATACGTGAGATAATAGTTGACAACATGTTGTCAGTGGTTTCTCAGTAGTTGGTAACCCTGCTTAGCAATGATTTTGAGTGAGGCAATGAGGCAGAATTCAAGCCCAGTAGATACGGCATGAGGAAGAGGATGAAGAATATGGGTGGATGGGAAGTGGTAGCCCTGCTGGACATCAGAGAATGAGGCTTGAGAACAAGGATTGTAACTGCACTGACGGTGAATGTTTCCACTTCGATTCTCAGCTTGGCCTCCTTTCCCTGAATATTACCTTTTATGAGCTGCTACTCAAAGCATGCACAGTTCTCTTTGGCAGCAGACAGCGACAGTAATAAGCCACAGTGGCACACTAAACACTGACAGGTGGCAAGGAAATGGGCTCCTCTCCCCATTCAAAAGAAAACTCATCTTGGAGACCAAGCAGATGGATGGAAACCACGCAGAGCCGTGCCTTTCTCAATGAGGCACAAATCTTCCCAAGTAAGCTTACCTGCAGACCAGGAGGACACAGAGAGGAAATCTTTGTAGATGGGGCCAATGTTTCTGCCACAGAAGCAATTCTATGGAATTGGCCCTGAGGCTTCACCTAATGGTTAGCATCTGGTCTCCAGACTACAGACAATGGGCTCCAAGGAAACCAAAGTCTCGCAGAGGGTCCCCCATCCCTTAGTTGCCCCTCCTCCCTTGGCTCCTGGAGCATTCTGAGCACACCTCTCTCTGTATATGCACACTATTTTCTAAGAACCCGAAAAACATCAGTCGCCCTTATCTCATTAATCCATAAACTTCTCAGGAAGTGGCACTGTGTCTTATTGAACCCTGCAGTTCCCCAGTGCCCAGCAAAATTCTTGGTATGTAGTAGGAAGCTTGGAGTAGTGAGAAGGATAATTTTGATAAGATCCTGAATTTGAACATTTCTATCCACAGGATCACAGGCAAGCCATCCAATCTCTGAGGGCCCAGTTTCTTCATTTATAAAAGTGTGCACCTGTGTTCAGAGTAAATACAAGAATCAAACTTTGTTTAGAGGGCATAAGCTCCTAGCACAGAGCCTCACACATACTCGGAGCTAGGAGTCATTGAACTGCATCACTGCCAGGGCTAACTCCCTGCTCCACCCCACATAATATTGGGAGAAAATGAAACTTCTTTAGCTCAGAGACCAATGAAACATCTGATGTCTATGGAGGGAAATAATTCACAGTCACTGAGCTCCTACCATTGCCAGTCACTCCTCTGGGAGCAGCCCCACCAAAGCTCTATCAGTTGTACATGATTACCTGTCCTAACAAAAGGGTAAGTGGAGGCTCAGAGAGGCGGTGGTACCTTTCCTAAACTTAAATGTTGGAGCTGGAGTATGATCCTTGATCTTCATAACTCTAGAGAGTCAGTTCTTCTTACATCACAGAAACCACCCTGTTGCTCAAGCCAGAAATGATCAAGCCTCTTGGTTTTAATCTCTTAATAGTTCTTAGAAAGTGAAAGTGAAGTCGCTCAGTCGTGTCTGACTCTTTGCGACCCCATAGACGGTAGCCTACGAGGCTCCTCCGTCCATGGGATTTTCCAGGCAAGAGTACTGGAGTGGATTGCCATTTCCTTCTCCAGAGAATCTTCCCGACCCAGGGATCGAACCCGAGTCTCCCGCATTGTAGGCAGACGCTTTACCATCTGAGCCACCAGGGAAGTCACCTACTTTTCTTTGTTTCTTCCGACATCTTGATCCATCTCTTCCTTTGTGAGTAAAGAAGCCATCAATTCACAAGACCAGCGCTAGAGAGGAAGTATGGCTGGGAAAGTGATAATGCAGCAACATTGCACTTCTCTTTGATCTTTTGCAGAGTCTTTGTCTGTAGGTTAAATAAGAAAACAGGAAAAATTACCAGTTTTCACCCACTGGGCTTTCTAGCTGACTGCACCCATGAACATTGAAGTCTACAGCTTAAAACACTTCAAAGTTTCCCCATAACCACAGTGCAAGTCCTTTAAGATGTTGGTTCATTTACTGGTCTCATCTCTCAAAACCCCCTACTTTTCAATGTGTACTTCTGGTGGCTCAGATGGTAAAGAATCTACCTGCAATGCAAGAGACTCAGGTTTGATCCTTGGGTTGGGAAGATCACCTGGAGAAGGGAATAGCTACCACTCCAGTATTCTTGCCTGGAGAGTCCCATGGACAGAGGAGCCTGGCAGGCTACAGTTCATAGGGTTGCAAAGAGTTGGACACAATTCAATGACTAACACTGTTACTTTCATTCACATCAAGCTTGCAGTTCTCCACATACACCATGTTCTTGCTTGTCATTCCTTCTACTCACAGTCCTTTATCTTGTTGATCCTACCTAACCTGAACTGAGATTCATCTCCTCCAGGAAGTCTTCCCTGATCTGCCAAGTAGGTTTAGCTCCCCATCTGAATTACTCTCTCATCCTTAGAATTGCCATATTGTATCTAAATGGCTATTTAGACATGTATCTCCTGCATTGAAGTGTGAGCTCCTTGATGACAGAGAGTATTTAGTTTCATTATTGCCTATCACAGCTCACACATAGAACAAGCTTAAAAATAATGTTGAATAGGGATTCAGTGGCTAAGACTCCTAGCTCCCAATGCAGGGGGCCTGGGATTTGATCCCTAGTCAGGGGACTAGATCCCACATGATGCAACTAAGCGTTCACGTGCCACAACTAAAGATCCTGCATGCTGCAACAAAGTTCAAAGATCTCGTGTGCCACAGCTAAGACCAAGGGCAGTCAAATGAATAAATAATTTGTTTAATGTTGAATAAAGAATCACTATGGTGTTGTTTTTGAGAGCTAAGCACACCAGGAAATGTATACGAAGCTGAAAAAGCAACAGGGTAGGTGAGAAGAATAGTGTAGCCCCCCAAAAATGAAGAATAATTCCATGGTGATTAAATAAATGGCACAAACATTACACAGAAATGCCAAATGAACCTGCAGTGCCTTATGAGTGGACTGTATCAGGAAAGGCTGCAAGGAATCGCTGAGCATTGCTCTGCAAAGGTGTGTCCACATCTTTTGGTGACCTGAACACCGCTTGTCAAGGGGATGCCTCACTTACCTACTAGTCTGGGCTGTCTTCTATGAGATGCTTTCCAAGGAAATTCTAGACTGAGAAGAAAGGAAGTCATTATTGATTAATCAGTTGTTCAACTGACAAAAAGTGATAGTCAGTCATTGGAACATGAGGAGTGATATCAACCATCATAAGGAAGGAAGAAACCAATCATTGACAATTGGGGTTGCTTAGCCAAGTCCTTTGAAGAAGTGAGCACAGAAGTCTTCAGAACCAAATTCTCAGTCTGTACAATGGGTATAATAACGGCCAGTCAGTGGTGTCATTATGAGCATTAAATGTAATCATGAATGTAATGAGCCTAGTTCAGTGTCTGGCGTATGCAATAAACTGTAGCCATGACTGATGGGTCGGTTACTTTTCCTTTAGTTCTTTTTATTTCTGGAAGCTGAAATCATATAGAAAATATTTGTTGAATTTGGGTTCAAGGATACAAGTAAAAATTGTTTCTCTAGAGGAGTCTCCGTTGGTGTATTTGTTTTCTCTGAAGTCCCTCTTTTATTTAATCCTCAATATTATTCCAGTATATCTATTATAGCAAATAGTCTTAAGAAGGAAGGCTTGAATTTTGAAATAAATTGCACTCACAGATCATGCCTTAGAAAGTGCATTATTAGTGTTTAACTGGCAAAATCAGATAGAGAAGATCAATGATCCCACTGGAAAAGGCCAAATCAGATTTTGAAGAGATTTTGATTCACCCCCCTTTTTTTTTTCTCCCTGGCAAAGGGAAAGCAAAAATTAAATGGTTCTGCATATGGTTTTTCTGCTTTGCACCAACTCAAGAGAGCCTCATTACTCTCGAGTTAGGGAGCTCTCTGGTTCCTTTTATCTATTATCGGGAGTGGTTCAAGGAGAAAGCATATGGTGAAAATAAATCCTCCTATTTGCATCAAGTAATGCAAATATTTGACTGCAGCCTTTCTCTCTTCCTAGAGCTGAAAAATAGCTCCCTATTTCTTCAGACCAGAATCTTATTATTTATCAATTATTTATCTGTTCCTTACTTCGTCCTGTCTGTGTCCGGGCCGAGTGAGGTTTCCCGTGTTGAATCAAATTAAGCCACAGGCTCCACTCCTGGTGGTGCCCTCCCACCCATTCTTCTAAGTTTCAGCTTTGCAACCATACTCCCCCTGAACCCCAAAGACTTTGGTTTCCCAGAAGCTGCCCAGGATGTCATGGGAATAACTCCGAAGCATTGCCATGGAGCTTCCCTGGTAGCTCAGCTGGCAAAGGATCCACCTGCAATGCAGGAAACGCTGATTCGATTCCTGGGTCAGGAAGATCCACTGGAGAAGGGATAGGCTACCCACTCCAGTATTCTTGGGCTTCCCTTGTGACTCAGCTGGTAAAGAATCTGCCTGCAATGTGGGAGATGTGGGTTCCATCCTTTGGGTTGGGAAGATCCCCTGGAGAATGGAAAGGCTACCCACTCCCGTATTCTGGCCTGGAGAATTCCATGTACTGTATAGCCCATGGTGTCCCAAAGAGTCAGACGTGACTGAGAAACTTTCACTTCACTTCTTCACTTCACTTTGTCCTGAAAAACAGCACTGCCAAACTATTCTGGATGATCAAGGGATTCAGATAAAAGGGCTACCAAGATAGAGCGACATTCAAAAATAGAAATTAAATCCATTTGTGCTTGCTTCACCTGACGAAGGAATTATGCTAGAGGGTGTAATTTTTACCTACACTCTGGGCAAAATAAAATGTAAATTAAATGCAAGTTCACGTTCTCCAGCTTCCCTTTTTATTGGTCCCCTCATAACACTCTTCTCCCCTCCCCCACCTCGAGTTGCCATCACTCTCATGAGCTCTCTCTTGCTCTCCAGGAAGGACAGGTGTTACAGAAAAACAGAAGTTCAGCCAAGGCTCCTGAGTCCCATCATCTGGTTCACAGGCAAGATCAAGATAGAAACTGCAAGAAACTGAGTATTTATTCTGTGGAATCTTAGTTATTTAAGAAAAAGGACACCAAAAAATGTGTTCATACACATAAACACACATGAGCACATACTTTTGAGGCTTCAAATGTACTTATATTGTTCAACCAAATATGCATATTTTACATCTCCCAAACTAACCACAATTATACACAGTAATACCTCAAACTTCACAGCACTTTAAGTCTCCAGAATTCAGATAGAGTTAAGAGGCAAAAAAAAAAAAAAAAACCACCTGGATCTTGAGTAGCCAAGAGAAGAAGCGCTAGATATGGTCCCTGATTGCCCCCATGTACCTCAGGACAGCTAAGGATCGGGCCTCTGAGTAGGAGACCTGTGAGCCTTGGGAGGAGTGGTGAGAGGGAAGCAAAATGCTTACTTTTTCAAAGCTTTGGAGGTAGGTGGTGTTGGAGAATTTACATGCTGAGAGGCAAACAGTAAGCCAGCAAAGTGGGTGCACACATCACCAAACCCAACGTTTATTTCTCCCAAGAAGACATACAGATGGCCAAAAGGCCCATGAAAAGGTGTTCAGTATCACTGATTATCAGGGAAATGCAAATCAAAACCTCAATGACATATCACCTCACATCTCTAAGGATGGCTATTACCAAAAAACATAAGATAACAAATGCTGGTAAAGATAAGAAGAAATCAGGACCTTTTGGTGCTTTTGGTAGGAATGTAAATTAGAATACCCTCTACGGAAAACATAGAAGGTGCCTCAGAAAGGTAAAAATATAACTACCATATGATCCTCCAATCCCATTTCTGGATATTTACCCAAAAGAGCTGAAATCAGGATCTCAAAGAGATATTTGCACTCTAGTGTCCATTGCAGCATTGTCACAGTAAGCAAGATATAGAAGCAACCTATGTCCATCAATGGATGAAAAGATAAAAAATATGGCATATGTATGCATATATGCCTGTGTACAGACATAATGGAATATTACACAACCTTAGAAAAGAAAGAAATTCTGCTGTATACGACAACATGGATATACATGATACGTTATGCTAAGTGAAATAAGTCATTCACAGAAGGACAAACGCTACATAATTCCATTTATCAGAGTTACCCAGAAGAGTGAAACACATAGAAGCAGAAGATGGAATGGCAGTTGCCAGAAGGAGGAGGGGAAATGGAGGTTGCTATTCAACAAGTATAAAGTTTCAGTTATGCAAAATGAATAAGTCCTAGAAGTCTGCTGTACTACACTGCATCTATAATTAACAATAGTGTATTGAACTTGAAAACTTGGTAAGAGCATAGATCTCATGTTAAGTTATAACAGTAATAATAATAATAGTTCAGCCTATAAGGGATTCCAAGAGTCAAGAGATGAAGGCAAGGGATAAAAATACCAGGCAGACTCTAACAGGGACTAAGTGTTGGAGGTGCCAAGTGGGAGTGAAGTGCTAGGTGAACTGAGTAAAGAGTATTTGCTGCCCAGTGCCTGTGGGTGAGGATCCTGGATTTCTTTAAAGGCCCAGAGATGGAGCAGACTAAGGGCAATAGCCCCAGGCCTCCCTGGCAGTCTGTCTCACACTTTGAAAAGTAATGGAAGAAGATAGGGTTCCTGCTTAGAACAAATTAAAAGCAGAAAATTGCCAATGAAAATTATGAAGCTGACAATGCTATCCATGACCCCAACAGCCGGGAGTGACAGCTGGCAATATTACGGAAGCAAAGAAAATTCCCTAAAATGACTTCTATAAGAATTCTAAGGATACCTATGCATTTAATCCCAACCGAACCACTTCCTTAGGGCCCTTTTTTTTTTTTTTAATTAATTAATTTTTTTATTTAATTTTAAAATCTTTAATTCTTACATGTGTTCCCAAACATGAACCCCCCTCCCACCTCCCTCCCCATAACATCTCTGTGGGTCATCCCCATGCACCAGCCCCAAGCATGCTGTATCCTGCGTCAGACATAGACTGGTGATTCAATTCTTACATGATAGTATACATGATAGAATGCCATTCTCCCAAATCATCCCACCCTCTCCCTCTCCCTCTGAGTCCAAAAGTCCATTATACACAGCTGTGTCTTTTTTCCTGTCTTGCATACAGGGTCGTCATTGCTATCTTTCTAAATTCCATATATATGTGTTAGTATACTGTATTGGTGCTTTTCTTTCTGGCTTACTTCACTCTGTATAATCGGCTCCAGTTTCATCCATCTCATCAGAACTGATTCAAATGAATTCTTTTTAATGGCTGAGTAATACTCCATTGTGTACATGTACCACAGCTTTCTTATCCATTCGTCTGCTGATGGACATCTAGGTTGTTTCCATGTCCTGGCTATTATAAACAGTGCTGCGATGAACATTGGGGTACATGTGTCTCTTTCAATTCTGGTTTCCTCGGTGTGTATCCCAGCAGTGGGATCGCTGGGTCATAAGGTAGTTCTATTTGCAATTTTTTAAGGAATCTCCACACTGTTCTCCATAGTGGCTCCTTAGGGCCCTTGATCAAGGCGTTTAACCTCACAAGGCTGCAGTTTCCTTTTCTGTAAAAGATGAGTAGTAATACATGCCCAGGTGGCTGCTATGAGGATTTAAGGAAACATGAATCTGAAAAACCAGGCAGTACGTGGCATAGAGAAGGAACACCAAAGGACTGCTTCCCTTGCTTGCTCCCATGGGTATTAATCTGATTCCACTGCATAGCAAAGGATTTGACCCCTTTCTTCTCTACCAGAGAATCCTGGGGGAATGTTCCTATTTCCTTATATTGAGGAGAGAAAACTCAAGAGTTAAGCCATTTAGACTTTTTAAGAAACCAAGGACGGCCTTCAGAATGGAGACTCAAATGTAAGATGGCTTGGCTACCAAGAACAAACAAGCAATCGAAGGCTGTCGCCACTGTTCTTGGGGTGATGGTTGTCATTGTCACTCTTGCTTTGATATTCTGGAAGAGATATTTCACACACCTAATGAAAAGTTATCTGTTTGGAGTGTGCATATTCAGGCAGAAAAGGAGCGCTGAATGGATGATAAATTCAGGGAAAGAAGCAGTAGGAGGCAGCAAAGGCACAGACCTGTGAATCTCCTGTACGTGGCAGTTTGAGCTCCCACTCAACAGGGATGGAGTTTAAAGTGGGCAGTGCAGGACCTTGCACCTTGTGGGCTGTGGGTGTGCACAATGACTTTGGAATTGGGGGTGGAGATAAAAGGGGTCTTATTTGTATTCGGAATCACCAGTTATATTCCAATACATTTGGAAGAATGTGAAGGAGAGATTTTGCAGCTCAAAAAGCCTTACACCGTCACAAGAAACAAATGACACAGCTTCAGGTGAGTTCCATTTCTTTAATTATGTCTGCTTACTCTCTGACTGCCCCACTCCCCTCCCTCTCCTAGCCAGGGATCTGTTCAGCACTGTTACCGCCAAGTGAAACAGCCACAGCCTCACTGTCAACTCCCTCTTCCTCATTTTGTGAATCTCCGCAGTGGATTTACTCTCTGATATTTTAGACCCATAAATGTGCACATACCCATGTTTTGTCTGTATTTTAACCTGGGAGTCTCTGTTCCTTCATGGGCTGACCATGATGCAAGGGGGATATCACAAAGCTGAGATGTCCATCCGTCCACTGAAATTGGCAGTCACCTAAGCATGGGCTTCCCTTATAGTTCAGGTCAAGAATCTGTCTGCAATGCAGGAGACCCAGGTTCAATCACTGGGTCAGGAAGATCCCCTGGAGAAGGGAGTGACTACCCACTCCAGTATTCTTTTCTGGAGAATTCCATGGACAGAGGAGCCTGGTGGGCTACAGTCCCTGGGGTTGCAAAGAGTCAGACATGACTGAGCGACTAACACTTTTAAGCCTGCAGCACCAAGACTGACCACCTTTTCCATTTGCACATTTGTGTGTTGAAGCAAATTTGAAGGAAGAAAGGCCTGGAGACAGTGGCAGGAGGAGAGAGGATGGGAAGTGCGCATCAAGCACAGAAGTCACAGAAACCTAAATACGGACCATCTCACACATGGAACTGTTTTTTAAGTGATCATCACAAACCTTTTTTTATCTTTTGCTTAGGGTGAGTTTGGAGTGAGGTTTATTAAATCAGCTTTGGGTGGGAAAGACTTCATCCAGTTACTTGATCTTTCAGAAAAGTAAGTGGAACATGCTGCCTCGTTTCAATTCTGTCAGTGCTTCCACATGGAAATAAAATGAAATAAAATTAAAAAAAAAAAAACAAGGCAATGCAGGGGATGAAGTTTGTGTCTTAGTCCATTTGGTCTGCTATAACAAAAACATTACAGACCAGGTGGCTTAAAACTTTAGACATTTATTTCTTGCATTTCTGGAGACTGCGAAATCCAAGATAAGGCACTGGCAGATTTGATGTCTGGTAAGGTCCGTCTAGTCAAGGCTATGGTTTTTTCAGTGGTCACGTATGGATGTGAGAGTTGGACTGTGAAGAAAGCTGAGCACCGAAGAATTGATGCTTTTGAACTGTGGTGTTGGAGAAGACTCTTGAGAGTCCCTTGGACTGCAAGGAGATCCAACCAGTCCATCCTAAAGGAGATCAGTCCTGGGGGTTCTTTGGAAGAACTGATGCTGAAGCTGAAACTCCAATACTTTGGCCACCTCATGCGAAGAACCGACTCACTGGAGAAGACCCTGATGCTGGGAGGGATTGGGGGCAGGAGGAGAAGGGGATGACAGAAGATGAGATGGCTGGATGGCATCACCAACTAGATGGACATGAGTTTGGGTAAACTTCGGGAGTTGGTGATGGACAGGGAGGCCTGGCTTGCTGTGATTTATGGGGTCACAAAGAGTCAGACATGACTGAGTGACTGAACTGAACTGAACTGAAGGGCTTCCTGATCCTAGACAATCATCTTCTCAGTGTCTTCACATGGCAAAAAGGGCAAGGGAGTTCTAGGAATTCTCTTTTATAAGGACACTAATCCGATCCATAAGGGCCCCACTCTCATGACATCATCTAAACCTTCCAAAGGTTCCAGCCCTAAATGTCATCACTTTGGGGCTGAAGCATCAGCTAGTGAATTTTGGAGGCTCACAAGCCTTCACTCCACAGCAGCTAAAAGGCAGAAAATGCCAACTCACAGAGGGCCTTGGACATGATGCTATGGAGACTGAGTTTTAACATGGGAACCACTGAAACAGGTCAAGATAGAAACTTAGAAACTTCATCCCCTAAGTCAAGTCATCTGCGGGCTCCCAGGGAACGACATTTTTCTTCTTTAGAGCAGCACTATCTAAGTAATAAATATAATGCCACCCATGCATGCAATTTTAAATTTTCTAGTAGTCATGTTATTTAAAAAGCAGGAAAAAAGGTGAGATTGGTTATTAATATATTTTATTTAATTTTTCCAAAATAAAATATTTACTTTATTTAATATTTCCAAATATTATCACTTCAATATGTCATCAAAGCATTAATAAATAAAACTATTGCTGAGCTATTTTACTTTTTTCACCAATATGAAATCTGGTATATATTTTACACTTACAAAACGGCTCATTTCTGACTAGCCACATTTCAAGTGGGTGGTTAATGGGTAGTTACCATGTTGGACAATGCAGCTTTAAAGCAAGGAAAAATATCCATTGATGACTATCTCCATTCGTTGGATGGAGAAAGCATTGAAAAATCATTGTGGGGAAGCTAGGTAAGAGACAGATTGACCAGCTCACTCTATCAATAAACCCCAGCCTATTCTCCTGGAACTTTAAGAATCTTCATATGAGGCTTGCTGGCTCAGTGGTAAAGAATCTGCCTGCCAATACAAAAGACACAGGTTCACTCCCTGATCCAAGGAGATCTCCATGCCATGAGCAACTAAATCCGTGCACAACTATTGAGCTTGTGCCCTAGAGCCCAGGAGCCACAACCACTGAAGTTTACACACCCTAGAGCCCGTGCTCACAGCAAGAGAAGCCCCCGCAATGCGAAGCCCACAGGCCACAACCAGAGAGTAGCCTCCACTCACTGCAAGTGGAGAAAAGCCCACGTAGCAACAAGGAGCCAGCATCAGTTCAGTTCAGTTCAGTCGCTCAGTAGTGTCAGACTCTTTGTGACCCCATGAATCGCAGCACGCCAGGCCTCCCTGTCCACCACCATCTCCCGGAGTTCACTCAGCATAGCCAAAAATAAATAAATGAATAGATTTTTTAAAAAGAGTCTTTATAAGGCTTGCCGTACACCTTACCTTCAGTCAAAACTAAATGACATTCCCTGGTGCTGGGGAGTGCAAGGATCTGGGAAATAAAACATGGTAGAAATGATGCCA
Organism: Capricornis sumatraensis; assembly: GCF_032405125.1. Taxonomy (NCBI): domain Eukaryota; kingdom Metazoa; phylum Chordata; class Mammalia; order Artiodactyla; family Bovidae; genus Capricornis; species Capricornis sumatraensis. The sequence continues at coordinate 118,294,361 of NC_091071.1, read as the reverse complement.
CAGACACCTCAGTAGAACTCTTTGGGTCTCTGTCTATCACGAGCTGGATACTGAAGTTCAGGTTACTTGTGCCCACCCAGGGATCCTGCTTGGTACTCAGGGCTCGCAGGATAGAACTGATCTTCTTGCCAGAGGAGAACTCAGTAGGTCCCTGGAGCTATTTCTTCAAGGGAACAACAGTCCACCCTCCAGAAACACTTCAGTCAGACCCTACATCTTCATGAGAACCTCATGAGGGTATTTGGCATGTAGTGGACACACCATGCCTTTAGAGTTCTTGTTCTTTCCCCTTGAATTATAAGCTTTCAGTAAACGTTGGGTTGCCATAACCAAACTTTTATAAGGAGGTCCTCAGAGTCTTTCTAATCTGCTGTTAGAAAACAGACAGACTAAAAACACTTGCCTGGAGCCCAGAGCTTCCCGAAGCATTGAAGCACTGCCTCTCTTCCAGGACACCAGAAATAACACACGATGTAGGTTGAGGTACCTGCCTGGGAGGACAGTGACATTTTCTTCATCTTCCTCCAAAAGCAGATCTATAAAGACAAGCATTCTTGTTGGAAGAACAAAAATACTGTGCACTTTGATTATGTCCTGACTGTATATTTTGCCAACACAAGTTAAAAAGGCAAAAGAGGGAAAGAAATGACAAAAGGACAGGCATGAGGAGTTTTATGTAAGAAAAGCTGCTGATCAACATGAGAGTCATATGTAGCTCTTTGAATGTCCCATCTGGTCTGCAGAGATAACAGAGGCATCTTATCCTCTTTGGTGGGGAAAGCAGTTTTGCCATGTGACTAGCCCCAATAAAGAAGGAATTCTAAGCTAGTCATTTCCCTCTTAGGAGGACAAAACAGAAGAAAAGCAATGTCATGCCCAACCCCTGCTGCATGTGTGGGGCTGGGCAATCTCCTCCCCATCACTGACTCTTTTTCATCTTGGCACATCCAGATCCATGGCTTTAAGTATTATTGTGCTTAGTTGCTCAGTCATGTCCGACTCTTTGCAACCCCATGGATTGCAGCCCACCAGGCTTCTGTGTCCATAGGGATTCTCCAGGCAAGAATACTGGAGTGGGTTGCCATGCCCTCCTCCAGGAGATCTTCTCAACCCAGGGCTTGAACCCAGGCCTCCCACACTGCAGGCTGATTCTTTACCTTCTGAGCCATACAGTTCATTCCCCAGTCCCCTGCCCCAGTCCCCTGCCCCCACCCACTGCCCACTGCCCACTTCCCACCCATCTATTTCCTTCTCATTCTGGGCAACCAGTGACTCATGCTTAAGCTCTCAGATATACCCTTGACTCATCTCTTTCTCACCCATCCCAGGTCAAATTCATCAACAAATCCTAGAGGCTCAGAATACATCTGAGGTCTCACCATTCTCATCTCCTCCTCTGATCCCATCCTAACTCAGCTTCATCTCCCACCGCAAGGCTTTCTGACGGTGTCCTCATTCCTACTCTTGTCCCCTACAATCCACTATCCACATAGCAGTAAGACTGATCCTTTGAAAACCTAAGTCAGATGAAGTCACTCCTCTACTCAAAAACCATCAGCCCCTCAGCTCTGTGGAATAATACCCGAGCTCTTGTTAAGCCCTTTGGCAGTTCCCACTCAGCTCCAGCCACTCCTACTGGCTGCCTAGGAAGGACACCATGTTCCCACCTCAGGGCCTTGGCACTTCAGTTCCTTCTAATGAGTTCCGCTCATGCGTGATTATCCCTCATTTCATTCAGGTCTCAGACCAAAAATTGCCTCTGCAGAAGACCTTCCTAGACCCCGCCATCCAAAACTCCGCCTTCTTCAGACCTTGTTCCCTCTGCTTTATTTTTTCCTTATAGCATTATAACTACCTGACCTGTTATGTTTTTATGTGCTTATCTATTTACCGTCTATCTACTCTCACCAGAATGTAAACTCTGGGAAGGCAATCCATGTGTGTGTGCAGTCATGTCTGACTCTTTGTGACCCCATGGACTGTAACCCTCCAGGCTTCTCTGTCCATGGAATTTTCCAGGCAAGAATACTAGAGTGGGTTTCCATTTCCTACTCCGTGGAATCTGCCCAACCTAGGGATCAAACCTGCATCTCTTGTATCTCCTGCTTCAGCAGGCAAATTCTTTACCATTACACCACCTGGGAGGCCAGGAAGGCAAGGACTTGTCTTATCCACTGTTGTATTTCTATACCTAGAAGAGTGCTTAACCTATAGGGAATCAATAAATATTGTTTTTAAAAAATTGAATGAATTCAACAAATTGCATCATAGGCAAATCCTTCAAAATTCTTGGTCCCGGGAAATGGTAAGTTGGAGGCTAGAACTTTCTTTCAAATATTTATCATTTATTCAGAAAAGCAAAGCCTATGCAGTCTTGACTCACTTATAAAATTATTAAGCATTCCTTTACTCAAAAAATTTTCCTAGGATGCCTATTAGGTCCTTCTCACTGTCACATTCATCCTCAAGGCCCTTTATTGAGGATGGAGGACTAACAGAGAGAAATGAGGCCCAAAGAGGTCCCAATAGACAGATGGAGGTCTAGTCATTCCTCCCAAAATCAGAAGTGTGTTGGCCAGTGGCATGGACAACATGTGTGTAGGTGGAACCATGGACCAAGGTGAAGGAGGTAACTTGTGAATTGCAAATTCTTTTGCGGAGCTGTACTTGCAACCTCAGGTGGATTCACAGTACATCCAGAAGCCACCTGAACAGGTTAAATGTCTCCATGGAATGCATGTCCCTGGGGCCTAAATTCTGCCACCAGCATGGCCTGAGTCTATGAAACCCAAGTGTGACTGTCACAGGAAGGAGAAGGCTCTCCCAACATGGTGTATTAGGTGTATTACATCTCACACAGCACACCTTGAGTTTATTCTCAAGGAGAGTTTCCAGTTGAGGCATCAGGGTGGTGGAAGTCTGCAATGCTGTTACTCCTCTCTCTTTACCTTTAGTTCTAATCAGAAGGTAATAGACTTTGACAAAGACTTGAAAGGAAAGGATTTGCCTTATTGATGTTGCATGCATGTTAAGTCACTCCAGTCGTGTCTGACTCTTTGCAACCCTATAGACTAACCTGCTAGGCCCCTCTGTCCATGGTATTCCTCAGGTAAGAATCCTAGAGTGAGTTGCCATGCCCTCCTCCAGGAGATCTTCTCAACCCAGGGATCGAACCTATGTGTCTTACATCTCCTGCATTGGGAGGCGGGTTCTTTACCACTAGCACCACCTGGGAAGCCCTTATTAATGTTACCCTTGCCCAGTTGAGAACTCTCTGGAAAGACTGGGATGAAGGTTCAGCAGAGACTTCAGGTCAAAGCAGGGACCTTTCTTAACTTCTCCAAGCCTGGTGACACCCCAAGTGTGGCATGGATATGACCCCCCTCCTAACTCAGTCACTGAAGGATGCCTCACACCTCATCTGGTTCCACAGCCTTCGTGACAGCTACATCCCAGTGCTGCTGGCTTCTCAATATTCCAAATATTCCCTCATCCAGACCACAGCCCTAAGCTCTGAGTTCATGTGTCTGTTGCCACACCCACCATCTCCCTGTGGACATGTAATAGGCAGGTCCCAAATGGACCTGCTCCTCCACCCCAACTAGGCTTCAGTGGGTGGATGTCCATTCACCCAGTTGCAGTGGAAAGAATCTCTGTCACTTTTTTTCTAAATTGGAGTACAGTTGATTTACAACATTGTATTAGGATTAGGTGTATATCAGAGTGACTCAGTTATACATAAATGCATATCCACTCTTTTTTAGGTTATTTTCCCATGTCGGGCATTACAGAATATTGAGTAGCATTTCCTGTGCTATATAGTAAGTAGATCCTTATTAGTTATCTATTTTATATATAGTAGTGTATATATGTCAATCTCAATTTCCCAGTTTGTACCCCCTGTCCCGCTGCTAACCATTAGTTTTTTTCCTACATTTGTAACTCTATTTCTATTTGTAAACAAGTTCATTTGTACCTTCATTTTAGATCCCACGTATAAGCAATATCACATTACATTTTTCTTTCTCTGTCTAAAGCCTCTGTGTCATTCTTCTTTCTCTTTCCCTCACCCTTCACACTCAGTATAGCAATGATTACCCTTGGCTCCTCTTTCAAAACACATCTAGAATTGCGACACCTCTCAGCATCTCACCACCACCTTTTCAGGCTCAACTGCCTCCATTGCTTCCAGACTCTGCAGAATCCTCTTAGGGGCTCTCTCTGCCCCAAACCTTGCCCCTAAAATTGACTTTTCATGGGGAAGCCATATTTAAACAAAAATCAAAACATGCTTCATTTCCTCTCACACCTTCTGATGGCTTCCCAATAAAATCAGGATAAAAATTGAACTCCCTTCTGTGACCGGCAAGGCTTGTGAGACCTGCGCATCCCAAGTGGTCTGGGTTCATCACCCACTAATCTCTTCCCTGAAAATTGGGTCTTCTTGCTCTTTCTTGAATGTGCCAAGCTCATTTCTCCCTCGGGGTCTCTATTCTTGTTACTCCTCTGCCTAGAGAAACGGTCTCCCTTCACTCAAGTGTCACCTCATCTGAGAGGCTTCCCCAGCCATCCTATCTAAAATAGTCACTTAACCTCAACTTGGTCACTTCAGGCCTTCAACCTGCCTCATCTTCCCCAAGTACTTTGTAGAATCACTACCTGACATAAGGGCATAAGTTTTGTGGATTTATTTATTTGTCTCCCTGGTGGAATGTGGGGGCTTCCAAGGCAGTGCTAGTCATAAAGAACCCGCCTGCCAGTGAAGGAGAAATAAGAGATATGGCTTAGATCCCTGGGTCGAGAAGATCCCCTAGAGGAGGGCATGGCAACCCACTCCAGTATTCTTGCCTGGAGAATCCCATGGACAGAGGAGACTGGTGGGCTATAGTCCATGGGGTTGCAAAGAGTCAGACATGACTGAAGCAACTTGGCACACAGCAGCACTGGTGGAATGTGACCCCCAGGAGAACAGGTCTTTGTCCTGCCAGGGGATTGATCTGCAAGCAAGAATCTCCAGCATCAGAGACCAGGGGACAGGCTGCATGATTACTTCTGCTATAAATGTGCCCACTCTGATCTCAGACCTCTCCACCTTTGCTCACTTTCCTTGCTTTCAGCCACTTTGAGGCAGTGGCTCAAAGTGAAAAGATGAGGCAGAATGGTGACATATTTCCTTTTGATAGTTTGTGGGGTTTTTGTTTGGTTTCTGTTGTTTGTTTTTTATCATGCACTTCGGCATGCAAGATATTAGTTCTTCAACCAGGGATTGACCCCACGCCCCCTGAAGTGGAAGTGCAGAGTCTTAACTACTGGAACCAGGAAAGTCCCCATTGGAGAGTTCTAAGTAGGAAACTTTTCCAGTGCTATCTAGCAGAAACTTAAAAGGCTTCAACCCTGAACATCAATTCCTAAGAAGATTTTTCTTCCTACTCGACAAAACCATAGGTCAAAGAAACTGTCATAGCATTGTTGAGTTAGAAGGTACATTTGTATTCAAGTTCAGTTTGTCCCATTTTTGCAGATAAGGAGACTGAGGCACAAAGGAATGATTGGCTCAACATTTTACAGTGAGTGAAGGCCAGAATTGATGCAATAGTCTCTCCTGCCATAGCCACAGCTTACTCCACTGCCAAGTCCTTCACCTGCCTCTGAGCTTGTCCTGGGAAAACCCTTTGGCTCCAAACACCCAGAACTGAAGATCAGTTTGCCCAAATGTGACATCTTCAGCTCACTTCTTCACTGGGCATGCAATCCCTTGCCCAAACCCGGCTATTGGAACTATATCCAATATCTTATGATAAACCAAAGTACGGTGATGACCCAGAGAGATGTTATGGGGAGGGAGGTGGGAGGGGGGTTCATGTTTGGGAACGCATGTACACCTGTGGTGGATTCATGTCAATGTATGGCAAAACCAATACAGTATTGTAAAGTAAAATAAAGTAAAAATAAAAATTAAAAAAAATTTTTAAAAAAAGAATACACACACACACACACACCCAGATGTATAACTGAATCACTTTGCTGTACAGCAGGAATTAACATAACATTGTAAATCAACTAGGTGTGTGTGTGTGCTCAGTCATGTCCAATTCTTTGCAACCCCGTGGACTGTATGTAGCCCACCAAGCTCCTCTGTCCATGGAATTTTCCAGAAATAAAACTGGAGTGGATTGCCATTTTCTACTCCAGGGGATCTTCCTGACCCAGGGATCAAACCCTCGTCTCTTTGGTGTCCTGCATTTGCAGGCAGATTCTGTACCACTGTTCCACCTGGAAAGTCTGTTTGTAAATCAGCTTTATCTCAATAAAATAAATTTTACAAAAATAAATAAAGTTTTCTAGCAGTTACATTAATGGGAATGAAAAGAAGCAGATTTTGTAAAAATATATGCTTTCACAGCAGATGAACCTGTTTCAAATTGTGCTCCTCCAATTGCTAGTTGTGTGAATTGATATAATTTTTTTAGCTTCCACACAAGATACAAAACACTCTTAAAAATATAACCCTTTCACATAGATTTTAAAATATAAAAATAAATACCCCCTGTTTCATCGACTCTATGATGAACAAGCTAATGCTTTCTTTATTAAAAAAAAAAAAAAAACTCTTCTTATAACCTAGAAACTCTCACAACCACTGCCAGAGAGGCAGGAGCCATAAGGTTTCTGTGAAGAGCAGCCATTGGCAATTTGTGGCAAGATGAAAAAAAAAAAAAAAATGACTGGCACAAAGAACCTTAGATCCTATAAAATATTCTACAAAATATTGTACATTTCCTACTAATATATATAACTTTTACAAAAATTTAAATGTGAAGAACTACCTCCAGGGAGAGGAACAGAAAATGAATGGGAAAGGAGCTTTCATTTTACATTTCCTTCCACTCTGCACAGTTTGACTTTTTCAACCTACGAAATGTATTCAATCATAATTGAGCCATTTGAGGGCTTATTTTCTCCTGCATACTTCTGCAACATTAAAAAGGCTTAATCAATCTTCAGTCAGTTCAGTTCAGATCAGTTCATTTCAGTCATTCAGTCATGTCCAGCTCTTTGCGACTCCATGAATTGCAGCACTCCAGGCCTCCCTGTCCATCACCAACTCCCAGAGTCCACTCAAATTCACGTCCATCAAGTTGGTGATGCAATCCAGCCATCTCATCCTCTGTCGTCCCCTTTTCCTCCTGCCCCCATTCCCTCCCAGCATCAGAGTCTTTTCCAATGAGGCAACTCTTCGCATGAGGTGGCCAAAGTACTGGAGTTTCAGCTTTAGCATCATTCCTTCCAAGGAAATCCCAGGGCTGATCTCCTTTAGAATGGACTGGTTGGATCTCCTTGCAGTCCAAGGGACTCTCAAGAGTCTTCTCCAACACCACAGCTCAAAAGCATCAATTCTTCGGTGCTCAGCTTTCTTCACAGTCCAATTCTCACATCCATACATGACTACTGGAAAAACTAGAGCCTTGACTAGACGGAGCTTTGTTGGCAAAGTAATGTCTCTGCCTTTCAATATGCTATCTAGGTTGGTCATAACTTTTCTTCCAAGGAGCAAGCGTCTTTTAATTTCATGGCTGCAGTCACCATCTGCAGTGATTTTGGAGCCCAAAAAAGAAAGTCTGACACTGTTTCCACTGTTTCCCCATCTATTTCCCATGAAGTCATGGGACCAGATGCCATGGTCTTAGTTTTCTGAATATTGAGCTTTAAGCCAACTTTTTCACTCTCCACTTTCACTTTCATCAAGAGGGTTTTAGCTCCTCTTCACTTTCTGCCATAAGGGTGGTGTCATCTGCATATCTGAGGTTATTGGCATTTCTCCCAGCAATCTTGATTCCAGCTTGTGCTTCTTCCAGCCCAGTGTTTCTCATGATGTACTCTGCATATAGGTTAAATAAGCAGAGTGATAATATACAGCCTTGATGTACTCCTTTTCCTATTTGGAACCAGTCTGTTGTTCCATGTCCAGTTCTAACAACTGTTGCTTCCTGACCTGCATATAGGTTTCTCAGGAGGCAGGTCAGGTGGTCTGGTATTCCCATGTCTTTCAGAATTTTCCACAGTTTATTGTGATCCACACAGTCAAAAGCTTTGGCATAGTCAATAAAGCAGAAATAGATGTTTTTCTGGAACTCTCTTCCTTTATCCATGATCCAGTCATCCAGCTGAAGCCTGGCTTGGAGAATTTTGAGCATCACTTTACTAGCGTGTGATATGAGTGCAATTGTGCAGTAGTTTGAGCATTTTTTGGCATTGCCTTTCTTTGGGATAGGAATGAAAACTGACCTTTTCCAGTCCTGTGGTCACTGCTGAGTTTTCCAAATTTGCTGGCATATTGAGTGCAGCACTTTCACAGCATTAATCAGTCTTAAGTTTTTGAAATAGAAGAATAAGTTAAGTAAATAATGAAGTGAATTATCGTAAAGTTCTATCTTTCTTGCTCTCAACTTCTTAGCATTTGAGAAATTGGGGAAGGTTTCTAAAGACCCAAAAAGACTAAAAGTCGTGGCAGTGCGGGACGAGAAGCACTTGGCCAGAGATAAGAGACAGAAATGAACAGTGCCTCAAATCAGCAAAGCTGCAGAGAAACGGTTATCTTCATGGTCTGCTGGTGGCTGCCAATTCTTTTTAAACATTAATTAAGCATTAATTTTGTGCAACAAGGTATTTATATATTATCTAATTTAATCTTTCTTCCTTTTGCAGTATAGCTGCTTTACAATGTTGTGTTAGTTTCTGTTGTACAGCAAAAACTGCCAAATTTTGAACTAACTTTGGGAAAACAATGTGTTAAAATATGACAAATATTCACGTGTCTGACCCATAGACTTCCCTACAAGGTTTTATTGTGAAGAAAATTTCTACAATACTTTAGAAAAATTCCAGACATAAAAATATTCCCATAATTCCTTTTAATAGCAAAAATAATTGGCAATATCTCAAATTTACATCAATAGGTTAATAGTTAAGTAAAATATGATACATCCAGTGAATAGAAATGAATCCATAATAATGCTATTAAAGCTTTATTAAAAATATGATAACCAGATTAAATTTTACAAAGATATAAAATTGCACTACAATTTGGTCAAAGAAGCAACACTTTTTTAATGCAGAAAATTTAATGTTGAAGAAATAGCCAAATAAATTTAAACAGGGAAAATATATGGATAAAAAGGACAAACACCCTAAATCTAGCATTCATCTATTTATTCATTCATTTATTCAACCCCTGTTGGTTATGCACTTTCTTTGTGCTTTATACCGTATTTTGAACTGAAGTACAATGGTGAAGAAAACACACATAATCATTGCCCTGAAGAAGCTTGTGACCTAGTAACACACAGATCATCCATCTCCCTAAGGAGGTTAGCAGAACAAAGGGATCAAAGTAAAATCAAGAGATAATGGACTGAAAGTAAACTAGCTATTCTCCAAAAAGCAAGAAGAATAGTGACAAAATAAAACCAAAAGAAAAAAGAGGAGAGAATTGTTAAATTTAAAAGCTGGAAATAATTTATTTCAACTCCCAAAAGCAGCATCAATAAAAGAATCTGCTTTGTGAAAAAGACACATAATATAGACAAATATCTCACCATACAATCAACAGCAACAAAAAAAACAGAAATGTCAAACATTAACAGTGAAGGATTTCCTGCATATCAGGAGCTCAGGAGTTGCTGCTCCTGTCCTCACAATGAGAAAAGAGCTGAACAAACTCAAAAGCAGCAGTCCTTCTTAGGTTCCTCAAGAACAGAGATAACAGGCAAACTATTGCTCCAAGACAGGTGGATTCAGGGAGTCTCAACTTAGTGGAGCAGAGACCTCCATGGGAGCTAGTACTGGGTGGGAAAACCAACTGCAATTGACAAATACAAGTGGCTTCTCTGCTCGGTGTGGACAAGTTTGAGAATTAAAAACTCCAGGGGGGCTAATTTGAAGAGGGTCCCACACTTCTGTGAGCTTTACCTCAAGGAGCTCTCCCAGCAAACCCTGGGCAAAGCTTACCTTTCAAGCTCACACAACAAACTTTGGATAAGAATTTCCATACAACAGAGGGAGAGGGAAGGAAGCATTCTGAAATATTCCCAAAGCATTATCTTCTCCACATATTAAGAATGAGAAAAGACTTATGGTCATAGGAATGAAATGGTTATTGGTTTAGTAAAAGAGAAAACTATGTATATTTGTATAATAGTTTTAAAATCTCAGAGCAGTGGTAGATTTTCAAAGACACGTATTGACCAAAACTGATGAAATAAGAGGAGAATTTGAATGGAATAAGAAAAGGTGTAGAGTAATGGGCTTTCCCTATGCTTCTGTAAGAAGTAACCTGATATTCTGCAATGCAATTTGGAGGACAACGTCAAAGATTTATAAGACATGTGAACATAGTGATCTATAAGTTGTGTGCATGCATGCTCGGTCACTTCAGTCATGTCCAACTTTTTACAACCCTATGGACTATAGCCAGCCAAGTTCCTCCATCCATGGGATTCTCCAGGCAAGAACACTGGAGTGGGTTGCCATACTCTCCTCCAGGGTTCTTCCTGACCCAGGGATCAAATCCGTGTCTCCTACATGGCAAATGGATTCTTTACCACTGAGCCCCTAGGTAAGCCATGACCTATAAGTTACCCTTATGCAAATTTATCCCAATAAAATAACAGATAAGAGCAAAAAAGTGTCTTCTTCCATTCAGTTCAGTTCAGTTGCTCAGCCGTGCCCGACTCTTTGCGACCTCATGAATCACAGCACACCAGGCCTCCCTGTCCATCACCAACTCCCGGAGTTCACTCAGATTCACGTCCATCTAGTCAGTGATGCCATCCAGCCATCTCATCCTCTGTCGTCCCCTTTTCTTCTCCTGCCCCCAATCCCTTCCAGCATCAAAGTCTTTTCCAATGAGTCAACTCTTCACATGAGGTGGCCAAAGTACTGGAGTTTCAGCTTTAACATCATTCCTTCCAAGGAAATCCCAGGGCTGATCTCCTTTAGAATGGACTGGTTGGATCTCCTTGCAGTCCAAGGGACTCTCAAGAGTCTTCTCCAACACCACAGTTCAAAAGCAGCAATTCTTTGGCACTCAGCCTTCTTCACAGTCCAACTCTCACATCCATACATGACTACCGGAAAAACCATAGCCTTGACTAGGCGGAGCTTTGTTGGCAAAGTAATGTCTCTGCTTTTGAATATACTATCTAGGTTGGTCATAACTTTTCTTCCAAGGAGTAAGCATCTTTTAATTTCATGGCTGCAGTCACCATCTGCAGTGATTTTGGAGCCCCAAAAAATAAAGTCTGACACTGTTTCCACTGTTTCCCCATCTATTTCCCATGAAGTGATGGGACAAGATGCCATGATCTTTGTTTTCTGAATGTTGAGCTCCATTACCAAAGATATTTATCAAAGTATTATGTATAAAAGCAAAAACTAGGAATAGATTGCTACTGCTGCTTAGTCACTCAGCCATGTCCATCACTTGAGAACTCATGGACTGTAGCCCACCTGGCTTCTCTGTCCATTGGATTCTCCAGGCAAAAATACTGGAGTGGGTTGCCATTCCCTTCTCCAGGAGATCTTCCTGACCCAGGGATCAAACCTAAATCTCCCATATTGCAGGCAGATTCTTTACCATCTGAGTCACCAGGGAAGCCCAAGGAATAGATTGGATGTCTAATAATAGCAATTTTGATTTAAAAAATTGTGGTATATCCATACAATGGACTGTTAACCAATTCTTAAAATTGAGACTGTGGGTACTTCTTGGTTCCAAAAGATGTTCATGATGTATTGCTAAGGGACAAAAAGCCAGAGGCCAAACCTGATGAATAGCACAAGCCCTTTTCTTTTATTATTTATTAGAGAAAAAAGCATTTCCAGAGACAACATTTCAAATTGCTGACAGTGCTTAACTCTGGAAACTGAGTTACGAGTGATTTTTCCTTTTGTCTATATACTGCATGTTTTTCTTTTAGATTTACATATTTATTAAAGTAAGTGAAAAAAAGTGAAAAAACGACCAATAAAAACACTAAAATATTATCCTTGCCTCAGGGGCTAAAAACGTGGCCTAATTTTTTTATTCTTATCTTTATACTTCAGTGGTTTAGAAGTCTTCCATGACAATTTTATTGATTATTTAAGACTAAATAAACTTATAAATGATGGTAGTAATGCCACCTCTGCTGCCAACAGTGTGACTCCAGCAGCGATTTCTCTCCTCCTAGTGAAAGGGCTGGAGACACCCTCTCCAAGGCCCAGATCTGATGCCCACTTTGACACTGGCTCTTTCAAGCCACCACCTCAGTCATGCAGGGCGTATCCATAGCCATTGAAAGCTTGATACACAGTCCATTTAGAAACAGATTGTGAGGAGATGAAAAAATAGTGTTCATTGTTTCATTACAACAGTTTAACAGGAACAACCATCCAAAAAATGGAAAATGTCAAATGGGCTGTTAAATACCGCTGGCAGGAACGGGTGCATCTAGGCACAAATACTAAATGGGAGCAATTGTCAGAAAGGAATACAGAGAGGCATGCTCACCACAGCAGCTCTAACACCATTTCTGTTTTAAGAGACCATCATGCAGGAGGCTAGAGATTCATAGCAGCATGTGGGGCTTCTGAGGGTTCAACTGCATCAAGAGGAGCCCTGGCTGGTCTTCCTCCAACAACAGATGATATGCCCTTCCTGTTGGTTTACTGTAGCTCAGTATTGGAGTAGTGAGAGTCATTCTGGGCCCAGTACTGTGCTATGACTGGAGATTCAGAAGGGAATGAGGCGTAGACTCTGTTGTCACTGATCCCACCCATCCATAAAGAGAAAGAAAAGCAAAGAATCGTTTCAGTATTGTAGAAGAATGCATTACAGAGGTGTGATACTTTATTTGTATCACTACTTTCTGGGTTTTTTGGGGGGTGGATGGGGGGAAATTCATTTTTTGCAAAGCCATATGGCCAGGACCTTGTCAGTGACCACTGGTCTAGTGGCCAGGATCCACAGGTCTCACTGCCACCATCTGACTTCCATCTTCGACCAGGAACTGAAATCTTGCTTCAAGCCACTGCAGGCTGAGGCCACCCGAGATCAGAGTCTTTCACTAGGCAGTTACAGGCTCGGATTTGATTCCAACCTTGGGAAAAAGCCCCTCCCTCAGCTGAATATCCAGGGACTGAGAAAATATATCCTGGGACCTGCCCTCAATCATTCCCCAAACCACGCCACGCCCAATACCACCCACCCCCAAGTGGCCTGTTAATGAGAACAAGGATGTTTCTACAAGTCAGCTTTGAAACTGGAGATTGCTGGAACAAAACCACTGAGAAGGGGAGAGAGGAGAAGGACTCCTGGGCTAACACATCCTGACTTTGCCCTTGGTCTACTGCTTCACACTGCTGCTGCTGCTAAGTCGCTTCAGTCGTGTCCGACTCTGTGCGACCCCATAGACGGCAACCCACCAGGCTCCTCCGTCCCTGGGACTTTCCAGGCAAGAACACTGGAGTGGGTTGCCATTTCCTTCTCCAATGCATGAAAGTGAAAGTGAAAGTGAAGTCGCTCAGTCGTGTCTGACTCTTCGCGATCCCATGGACTGCAGCCTACCAGGCTCCTCCATCCATGGGATTTTACTGATTCACACTAGAGAAACACAAACCAGCAGAAAGTTTGCTTTTCATGTTTCCAATTTGCCACACTTAGTTCTCATTTGCAACTTGTTTCAAGGTCTCTGATTCCATTTAAATTAAGTCTGCAAAAAATTATTCTGTGGTCATTTTCCAGTGGAGGAAAAAAAAACAGAACAAACCATATTCATGTCTCAGTGCCACTTGCCTATCTTCACAATCCAGGACTGGTGTCTATGCCTGCCCAGGTGCTGGTGGGGCACTGCTCACAGTCAAGGATAGAGAGGCAGGGCTGACTGAGTAGGGCTACCACTCAGTGAGGGCTAAGCCCAAATTGGAATATTCTTCGTTGGCTTTGGGTAGCCCCTGAAGGAGACTCAGAAAGGAGAAAAGGGTGGGGACAGACAGCGGATGGGAGAAGCAGGAGGTCACTGAGTCGACTCTGGCAGGGTGGTTGGGAAAGAAGACTTTGTGATTCTGAATCACAACTAAATGCTGCATCTTATTCCTGAATATGGTTAGCATCATTTATTCCCATCAAGAAGAGGGAGGCCTAATCTCAGCACACCAAAGAAACCAAGAGGCCACTCCCCAATGTGGACTTCCCTCCCACCATCAGCTTGCCTTGATACTTGATTTCACTAGAAGACAGATACCTCCTGATGGCATGAGTTACCTGCAAAGATAAAGTAAGTTGTTTTGGCTTCAGAACAAGAAAGAAGAGGAAGCTGGAGGATCTCAGGAAGAGTCATGTTGACTATGTTTAGAAAGTGGCTCAGTGTTATAGGCCTCAGAGTTCTCTTTTGTAAATGACGGGGAGTAGCAATACTCTCCTTTTATGAAAAAAAAAAAGAAAAAAAGACTGAAAGATACATCTGGTGCTGACCCTCTCCCTATATCCTACCTTCACGAAGGTGACAGCTGGAATTGCAGCAGCCCTCCTGTGGCCATGAAGGAAAGCCCAAATAAGTATATGTATGTCTCACCTGACATATCTGAGCCACTGAGTCAAGGCCAGCAGGCAACTGCCTCCAGATTTTTGGTTATATATATATGTGTGTGTGTGTGTGTGTGTGTGTATGTGTGTGTGTGTGTGTGTGTATACTTTATTGCTCTAAACCACAATGAGTTGGATTTTCTGTTACTTCAGTCAAATTCAATGCTAACTAAAGAACTTTGCTAGGATAATTCAGTAAGATAATATATGGACATTGCATATCACAAAACCTAGAAAACAGCAGGAGCTCGATATTGTTAATCTTTCTTCTTATCAGTCCCTTCTTTGAAAATAAAACCTCCCCTGGAATTGAAATACTATCAAAGAGAGTCAAAAGTACATCGTGTTTGCCGTGTAGACTTAAATGCCTCAGATCACAAGCATGCAACCAAATATGTCAAGCCCTCATCTTACAGATGAGGAGACAGATGCCCAGAGGAAAAGTGACTTTCCCAAAGTCACTCATGGTATGAGTGGAAGAATGACAGGCTATCCCACAGGGTCCTGATGAGCATTCTCTGACCCTTTCAAACTGGAGAGGAGAAGCTAGGCTCAGCAGTCCGACTGGCCTGGAGAGGTATCTCAGCCTCAGACCCTCTTTGCTGCCCAGCTCCCCTCTCCTTTTCCTGCCATATCCCAGTCCAGAACTCCAGGTCTTCCCTCTGTAATCACATCACTTTCTACCCGGGACTCCAGGTCTTCCCTCTGTAGTCATATCACATTTCCCTCCTCCAGCCTCTGTCTGGACCACTTATACATTTTATCCATCACCACCACCATCACTTCAGCCCTACTTACTGAACTTACAAACCTCCAGTGGAAATAAGGCCCAACTCTGCAACTAGCACACCCAGCCCTAGGTGATCAGACTCCAGCCTGCTTGTTCACCCCTCTGGCAAGCTCCATTCCCTTAAACCAGATGCCCTTTCCCTTCTCAGAGCATCTCTGTCACATTCATCCCACTGCAGCCCTTCCACTCTTCCCATCCTACTGAAAAGTGACCGATTTCTCAAAGACCAGCTCTTCCTCCTCCAAATTCCTGAAGAACTTATTTCCAGCACTAGCCGTGTAAGCACTCGGTATTTATGGCTTCAGACTTCTGCTTAACTCTTAGGTCACTAAATGTACAACCCTTTTAACTAGTCTGCAATCTCCTTAAGAACAAAACCTACTTTGTATCTAACTTAGCAGTGAGCACAGGGGGAATCTTAGAAGCAGTGGTAGCAGCCAGCCATCAGTCCAAGCAACAGCAAATGTAGGAAATCACAGTCATCACCACTCACACCTTCTAACAGCTTACTACTGGCTAGTGTGCCAGCTAGGATTCCTGCAGGGAACATGGTGAGCTCACTGGTATCCTGCAGAGAACTTAACAAAGATTATCATGTATGCAAGAGTGAGGAAAACAGAATAGATTGATGCCAAATGCTCGGTTCCTCTGTACACTGGTGCTGAATCAAATCTCAGAGTTTGGGGTGAAGTGAAATAGGATAGCTTTATTACTTTGCCAGCCTAAGGAGGACACAGCAGGCTCCTGCCTCAAAAAACTCTGTGACCTTCCTTAGAGAAGACAGTGAGAAGTTTCATAGTAACGGTTCAAAGAGGGAGCGATCAGTTTGTGGACATTCTTCTGATTGGTTGGTGGTGAGATAAATAGGAGTAAGCATCATCAACATTCAGGTTCCAACTGGTCTAGCGTCTACATGCTTATGGGCAGCATACCATCATTAATCATTAACTTCTCCCGCCTCGAGGGGGTTTCAGAATCTACAAAATAGCACAAAGATATTAAGTGTATCCCTTGATGGGGAATCAGGACCCTCACCAAGCCTGCACGATGATTTCTTGGTTGCTCCATCCTTGTCTCTACATCCCCTCCCTTCCCTGATTACCAGCAGATGAGTCTGCCTGTTGGAGCTCAGAAAATGTCATGGAGGCTGAATGAAGGCTATTTCCTATAATGAAAGAGATGGGGGACACAGAAAGTCTTTGCGTCCAGGAGCTCACGGAGTCCTGCTTGGTATCAGGATGGGTTTGTGCCCAAGGCTTTGCAGCAGCCTAGACTGAAATGAAGGAAAGTAAATAGTAAGACCTAGAGACCCAGCCAGTGCAAAGACCGACACCAAAGCAGTGAAGAAGTAGAAGAAATACACCTGTTTTTCTCTCTTCCCTCCTCTCATCCCCTGCTGATGCCTCCCATTGGGCAAACTCAAAGGGAAGTCAGAGGACAAAGAAATTTAAACATCAGTGTCTATGAGGATTAGCCCAGCCGTCACCTTACCAGGACACAGAGCAAGGTAAAGAAAGATCAAGAACATAAAGGGAAGGGGGAGGCACGGGGAAACTCATTAACTTGCCCAAGGTCACAGAGTTAAAGTGGCTAAGCCAGGATCTGGATGCACACAGCTTGATACAAAAAGCCTGTCTGCTTAAACAATACACTAAAAAAAAACTATAGAATAAACAAAGCAGTGAGCCAATGAAATCCATTAGTGCAATGGTCAATTGTGTCTTTGCATCAAACCTTGTACAAAACCTTCAGAATCTTCATCATCTCCACCCTGGTGAACTTCTCTCCCAACCCCACCCACCTCAGCACAACCGTTCCCAGAATAACCTAGAATCGCAGCTCTTACACACTTTGATCTTGGGACACCTTTACTCTTAAAATTTATTGAGAATCTCCAAAGAGGTCTTATTTATCTGAGTTATATTTGCCAACATTTGCCAAATTAGAAATTCAAATTGAGAAATTTTTAAAATCACAGAATACCTAACATACAGAAAGATGATGTCATCATGTGTCATAGAGCATTTTTTTAAAATCTATTGATAAAAGGAGTTTAAAAGAGAACAACAAGTAACATCTTAGCATTACGAAAGTAGATAGTTTTCACCTCAAGGATCCCCTCGTACTGCCTTAGGGACCTGCTAGTCATCCTCAGACCAGAGTTTGAGAATCACCAATCTGGAAGATGTCTATATTTCATTAAAATAATTTTGTATAAGCCACAGCCTGACATCAGCCTGAACTTGGTGACCCAAACCTCATTTCTCTCTTCTCTTTTTTTTAGTATTGAGACTCTATTCAGAATTCAAGGCACTCCTGGAGGCCTCTTCCCAAGACCAGTGCCTAGAGAGGGAAGTCAGCTCCCACAGGCCTCTCTCTGGAGTGGTCACATGTCAGGACAAGCCTATCCAAGCACGTGTCTGGGAGAAGGTGATATACTATAAATCAGGGAGCAGACTCTGCTCAGAGAAGCTGATAGACTGGTAACAACCTGGGAGGGTCAGCATGGTCAACACAGCAAATGATCATCCCAAAAGAAGCCAAGAGGGAGAAGAGAGGCATGAGGGATAGAACCAGGTCTGAAAGAGGCTGAGGAATGAAGACCCCAGTCAGTTATTTTTTTAGCCTCTTAAGTTTCAGTTCTCACCCAGGTTTTTTAAAGATTTGTTTGATGCGGGCCACTTTTTAAAGTCTTTATTGAATTTATTACAATATCATTTCTGTTTTATGCTTTGAATTTTTGGCTAAAGCATGCAGGATCTTAGCTCCCCAACCAGGGATTGAACTCACA
Organism: Capricornis sumatraensis; assembly: GCF_032405125.1. Taxonomy (NCBI): domain Eukaryota; kingdom Metazoa; phylum Chordata; class Mammalia; order Artiodactyla; family Bovidae; genus Capricornis; species Capricornis sumatraensis. Next base: position 118,276,157 of record NC_091071.1, on the reverse strand, counting down.
TTCCCTGCATTGGAGGGTGAAGTCATAACCACTGGACTGCCAGGGACGTCCTTAGTTTTTTTAAGTTTTTTACTGAGGCATAGTTGATTTACAATATTGCATTAGTTTCAGGTGTTCAGCAAAGTGATTCAGTTTATATATGTGTATATATATGTATATACAGGTATATATATGTATATATATACATGTATATATATTTCAAATTCTTAGATATATATGAAACAAAGTGAAAGTCACTTAATCATGTCCAACTCTTTGCAACCCCATGGACTGTAGCCACCAGGTTCTTCCATCCATGGAATTCTCCAGGCAAGAATATTGGAGTGGGATCCCAGGGGATCCTTTCTCCAGTGAATCTTCCAGACCCATGGATCAAACCCAGGTTTCCTGCATTGCAGGCAGATCCCCTATTGCTGGAGCCACCAGAAGTCCTATATATGCGTATATATATATACATATATATATATATACACCCTGATTGACTTCCCTGGTGGTTCAGACGGTAAAGCGTCTGCCTACAATGTGGGAGACCCAGGTTCAATCCCTGGGGTGGGAAGATTTCCTGGAGAAGGAAATGGCAACCCACTCCAGTATACTTGCCTGGAAAATCCCATGGACAGAGGAGTCTAGTAGGCTATAGTCCATGGGGTCGCAAAGAGTCGGACATGACTGAGCGACTTCACTTTCACTTTCATATATATATATATATATATATATATATATATGATTCTTTTCAATTATTACAAAATATTGATATAGTTTCCTGAGCTATGCAGTAGGTCCTTGTTATCTATCTATATATATATATATAGTAGTGTGTGTGTGTTAATCTTGAACTCCTGATTTATCCCTTCTCTCATCCCCCTTTGCACCTTTGTTAACCATAAGTTTATTTTCTACATCCGTGAGTCAGTTTCTGTTTTGTAAACAAGTTCATTTGTATCATTTTTTATATTCCACAAATAAGTCAAAAAAAGACAAACATCATGATGCCATTTTTTTCATTTTTGAAAGCCTTAGCTTGTGCCTGTGGCCTTCACAGAAATATAAGAGGAGAAAGGAGATACCCTTCCTCCTGTCCCTAGAGTTGGTCATCCTACTCACTGATACTCTAGGCTCCAATAAACCCTGAAATGGAATCATAAAAAATGGTGGATGCATTGCTGTATGGATTCACTTGATATGAGATAGTGTCTTTTTTATCTAGTTTTATACTTTATCTTTCTTTTATGCTACCTTTAGGCTATTTGATTTCATCCACCAACTTTCTGCCTTTCAGTGAGTATATTTATATTTTGTAATGAACAGAAAGTTTCTTTATCTGAGCCCCTCACAGGAAGCTATTCCATGGGAAATGTATGTGACCTCAATCTCATTCTCCCCTCTCCCTGCTAAGAAATGAATTCTCAGGTCATCTCTGCCAACTCACATCAGGTATCATTCATCCCCAGTCAAGAATCAATACAGTTATAGATATATCCCATCATCTTCACAATCATTTCTATTTTTCAGTCACCCACTGTAATGTTATTTCTACTTCATAACAACCCCACTAGGGGAGCACCCTTGCCCTTATTTTACAGATGAAAAAACTGGACTCTAAGAAATAATGTGCCTCATCCCACTAGTAAGTGACTAAGCCATGATATGAACTCAGGATGTGTAACAGATTCTAAAACCCACATTAACCCCGTTTCCATGATGTTTTGCAGTCATCTTTTTTTACACTCATCAGCACTAGCCTTCTAGTATGTTGTCTTCAGGCATCCCAAATGTGTGCACTGTCAAATTAGCCACACATCTCCTGAGAGTGGTGCATAACATTTGTTTGTTGATTTCTTGGTTAAGAAGCAGACCCACTGGACTTTCTGATAACCACTACCAATTGGGCTTTCAGGTGACCACTTCTTCCATGGACGATAAGTGACACTATCATTCTCGTCCTTTCTCAAATATGACTCCTTCTGTACTTTGCTAATCACATGCAGTCTCTGGTGCCTGCATTCCAACCACTTGTTTAAAAACAAATTAAGTCAACCTCCTTCTTGCTCACTCTTTGTGTTTTCTCATTGTCCTTGGAGAAATGAACTCTCCCTGAGCATTTGGGGGAAAATAGAATGGACGTTGAAAATATCTGGCTTAATGTAGCAAGAGAAAGGTTCAAAAGAGTAAAGTAAATGCTTTATTGTCAGCATTTCAAAAGCCCCTGCTATTATCTAATTTTCCAAGTCCTAACAGTTTATCACAACAGATGAGGAAATGTTGAACTTTTCTAAGACTGTCCTGACATTGACTCTGGGTTTGAGTACATCTGTTCATATGCTTGCAGGTATATGCAGAATGATGAGTAATGTGGATATAATGAAGGAGGGCAAAAGGATATGGTGTTACTAAAAACCTACTCTTATAAACCTGGTTTCTTGTGGTCTCAAAAAAATGTGAGGAGCCAAAGGCATTTAAATCACAGATTATACTCAGCTCAAGGGGAGGGAGGCACATCTGCTATTCATGAGTGCTATAGGTTGCAGACATTGGCTTCCATATGTATTTCCTTCTTTAGAAGTCTCAAGAGTGATGTCATCAAGATGGTAATAAATGTCATTCCCAACTTCAGTGTCTCTCACACAGGCCAGCTAAGAGCTATTCATGATAGAAACACCGTTATAAAAATCCCAGAACCTAGAGGTGAGGTTGAAGCACCCCTCAAGCCACAAAGACCAAGAAGGACCACATTAGAAGAGTAAGAGGCGTGGTTTTACTCTGACTGTATCACTTCTCCTCAGATGAGCACAAGCCACAGGGAAAGGGCCCCCACAGGCCTACAATTTTTCCAGTGGGAAAAGAGAGTGGACTTTCAGTGGCTGAAATGGACATTCAGCTCTCCTAACATCATGTGACACTTCCTAGGAGGACTGCTTGGGTCTCCCTCATAGGGATCACTGGGGAATCTGTGGGGATCAACCACTTGGGATCAGATAGAGACCGAGAAGGAAGGCAGGGCATCTGCAACATTTGAGAGCCACCAGCACTCAAATTTTGGCATCAGAGCAGAAATTTCAGCCAGTGACTTAGCATATCTGTGGAGCCAAGCTTGGTAGAGATGTCTGGACAGGAAGCTCAGTGGGTAGTTCTGCCTAATATAGATCCTTAGCCAATGGACCATACCACCTGTAAAATCTCTACATTCTGCTTCGACAGGAAAGCAAATTCCAATTTCACTCGACTAGGACGCCTGGTCTGAGAACCCAGGTAGCTGCAGAGTACAGTCAGTGGCACAATCAGTTGCCAGCCACAGCTTGAGGCCCCACTCAACCAGGAGTGATTGCAGAGGCCAACCATAGAACTACCCAACTGCAGGGTGCAACCAGTGGCACCACCTGCCAAGAACATAGATAGAGACCCCATTCAACCAGAGGTGATTGCAGAGCCCAGCTAATGGTTACACCTGATGGCATAGCCCAGCCATCAACTCTGCCCAACCAGGCAACCCACCTATTGGTCCCACTTGAACTCAGAGCTCAGCCAGTAGAACCACTCAAACATGGAGCCCAGCCAATAGCATCCTCCCTGACCCCAGAGCCCAGTGAGCTCATGCAATAACAGACTCTGATAGAAAGTCCCTCTTCCTCACAGATGCTGACAGCTGACCCATCTAGTACTACAAATTGAACTGACTGGTGAAGGTCTTTCTCAGCCAAATAAAGCCTAAAAAACCTAAAAGCTTGAAAGAGGAGAGTGCTTACTCAAATAAAAACACAAAGATACAAGGATTACAAAGAATTTGGCAAAACATGACATCATGAATAACTGTCTTTTAAAAATGAACTGTCTTTTAAAATAATTTAGAATAATTCTCTAAAAAGTTCAATGAACTATAAGAATACACAGAAAGACAGTCAGATAAATCATGAAAACAATGCTTGAGACTGTTGAACAAATAAATAGAAACTATCAAAAATAAACAAGCAGGAATTCTAAAGCTAAAGAATTAAAATGACTGAAGAATTCTATAGAAGACTCAACAGCAGGTGTGACCAATCAGAAGAAGGAATCAATGAACTTGAAGACAAGTCATTTGAAATTATCAAGTCAGAGGAATAAAAAGAAACAAGAATGAAAAACAATTGAGAAGTCCTATGAAGCTTATAAGACATCATCAAAAGAAACTATATCTGCATTATATGAATCTCTGAATGAGAAGAGGAAAAGAAAAGGATAGAAAATTCATTTAAAGCAAGAATAGCTGAAAATTTCCCAAATTTGGGTAGAGAATTAGAAATCCAGAAATGAGGCCCAAATATCCCAAAAAGTTTGAATCAAAAAGAGTAACAGCAAAACACATTATAAATGAACTGTCAAAATTCAAAGACAAAGAGAGAATTTTGAAAGCAGCAAGAAAAGAGACTCATCACATACAAGGGAACAAACACAAGACTGCAAATTTCTCAGCAGAAACTTTGAAAGCCAGGAAAAAGTGAGATGATATATTTAAAATACTGAAAGAAAAAAACTGTCAACCAAGAATAATATACCAGGCAAAACTGTCCATCAAAAGACACCCCCATCCTCCAAATAGACAAAGCAATCTTCAGAAAGCACAACAAAGGAGGAGCCCTCTCACTACCTGATTTTAGACTATACTGCAATCACTATAGTCATTAGAATAGTAGAGTAATGGCACCCCACTCCAGTACTCTTGCCTGGAAAATCCCACAGATGGAGAAGCCTGGAAGGCTGCAGTCCATGGGGTGGCTGAGGGTCGGACACGACTTAGCAACTTCACTTTCACTTTTCACTTTCATGCATTGGAGAAGGAAATGGCAACCCAATCCAGTGTTCTTGCCTGGAGAATCCCAGGGACCGGGGAGCTTGGTGGGCTGCCATCTATGGGGTTGCACAGAGTCAGACACGACTGAAGCAACTTAGCAGCAGCAGCAACAGCAGCAGCAGCATAAAAATAGACATGTGGACCAATGGAAAAAGAATCAAGAGCCCAGAAATAAATTTTTGTATGCTCAGTCATGTCCAGTTCTCTGTGACCCCTATGGACTGTAGCCCACCACACTCCTCTATCCATGGGATTTCCCAGGCAAGAATACTGGAGCAGATTGCCATATCCTCATCCAGGGAACCTTCCCAATCCTGCAATTGAACCCATGTCTCTTGCATTGGCAAGCAGATTCTTTATCACTGTGCCACTTTGGAAGCCCAAAACCCATGTACATATGGTCAAATAATATTTAACAAGGGAACTAGAATGTTCAATGGAGAAAAAATAATCTTTTCAACTTGTGGTATTTGGAAAATTTGATAATCACACACAAAAGAATGAAACCAGACCCCTATCTTACATCACTTACAAAAATTAACTCAAAATTGATTAAAGGTTTAAAGTTAGGACTTGAAAGTTTTAAATTCCTAGAAGAAAATATAGGGGAAAATGCACTGACCTTAGTCTTAGCAAGGATTATTTTTTATTTGATACCCAAAGGCACAAGCAATAAAAGTAAAAATAAACAAGTGAGACTACATCAAACTTCTACATAGTGAAAGAAACAATGAATTTCAACAAAATTGAAAGATAATCTAGAGAATGATGGAAATATTTACAAGCTCCATGTTTGATAAGAGGTTAATATCCAAATATTGGATTGGCCAAAATGTTTGTTTGGATTTTTCCATGAGATGTTACAGAAAAACCTGAACAAAGTTTTTGTCCAATCCAATATATAAGGAGCTCAAACAACTCAATAGCAAAACAATATAATTATCCAGTTAAAAATGGGCAAAGGACCTGAATAGTCATTTGTCCAAAGAAATAAATGGCCAACAGGTATGTGGAAAGTTGTTCAACATCACTAATCATTGGGGAAGTGCAAACCAAAACCACAATGAGATATCACCGCACATCTATTAGACTGGCTATTATAAAAAAAAAAAAAAAAACCAGGTGATAAAAAGTGCTGATGAGGATGTGGAATAATAATAACACTATACACTCTTAGTGGGAATGAAATTGGTGCAGCCACTATGGAAAATAGTACAGATTTCTTTACAAATAAAATCAGAACTGATGTATGATCCAGCAATTCCACTTCTGGGTGTATATCTGAAAGAGATGAAGCTTCTATCTTTGTGAGATATCTGCACCTAGATCTGCATTGCAGCATTATTTATAATAACTAAGACATGGAAGCAACCTAAGTGTTCATTGAATGGAAAGAGAATGAGGCACTTATATACCATGCAATACTACTCAGTCATAAAAAAGAAGGAAATCCTTCTATTTTATGCCAAATGGATAAACCTTAAGGGCTTACGATAAGTGAAATAAGTCAGACAGAAAAAAAGACAATTACTGGATGCTCTTACTTACCCGTGGAATTTAAAAAATAAATAAATTCATAAAAACAGAGGGCAGATTGATATTGCTGGGAATGGGAGTTATGGGGGTATGAGAGAAACTGATGTAGGTGATCAAAGAGCACAAATTTTCAGCTAAAAGATGAATAAGTTCTTGCAATTTAATGTGAAGTGTGATGACTACATTCAATGAGACTGAATTATATTGTGCTTTTAAAAGTCGCTGAGAGAGTAGATCTTAAAGTTCTTACCCTTCCCCTGCAAGAAAATGGAAACTCTGTGAGGTGATGGGTGTGTCAACTAACCTTCCTGTGGTGATCATTTCCCTATATACACATATATCAAATTATCACAGGACTCCCCTGGTGGTCCAGTGGTTAAGACTGGACCCAAGCAGGGGGTGCTGGGTTCAATCCCTGGTTGACTGACTAAATCCTATGCTGCAATTAAGACCCAGCACAGCCAAATTTAAAAAAAAAAAAAATCACATTGTACATCTTAAATTTACAGAGCATTATATATCAATTCTATCTCACAGAGTTGGGAAAAACTCAGTCAATAAAATAAATTACAGATTAACTGCCCCACATGTCCCCCCAGCAGAATGAAATAAGAGTTGCACTGGCGCAGCCTAGCTCAAAAATGTGAATTTTTACAAAAGTATAAAAGCCTTAAGCTCCTCTCTACACAGTCTTGCTCAACTCACCACATCCCGAGGTTCAGAGAAACCTACATTTCTTCGCAATCAGGGCCAGTACCAGAACCAGAAACAGGAGGTAAGCTCCCAGTCAGGAGGTGTCTCCTCTGCGGGACGTACACACGCACTGGGAAACCAGCACCCAGAACTAACACCCATCCTTCTGATTTCCTGTGACCAGAGTCAAGAGCAAGGTCATAAGCCCTGACCGTTTCCACTCTAACCAACCACACTCTACTTATAAAAGATAGGATACTGAAACAGGGTCTCAAATTGGTGTCTCTGGAACACTGGGATGGAAAGATACTATGTGGGGGAAAAAAACGGTAGGAGAAGCAGGTGTCAAATGACCTTAGGAAGGAACTTCTGCAGACAGTAGTCCCCTCTGGTGGTTTGCAGGGTACATTATCATACAAAGGTTCATACAGTCCGACAGTCCTCTTTAACAGGGTTACAAATAAGTTCATTTGGCAACAGAACTACTTTTCCACATAGTTTTCTCCTTTACTTAGAGTCTTGTGGAACTAATGTTATCCTGAGCAGTATGGGCAAAAAGCTATTCTAAGTTTTTTAAAGATACAGGCTATTTCTGTCAAGAATTATGTCTCACAAAGGAACCACTTGACAAAAACATAAAGAGGAAGAGAGAAACAGAGAGAGAGAGAGAGAGAAGTCCAGGTTGTTTAAGTACTCACTGCAGCCCTGGTTTGTTGTTCAGTCACTAAGTAAGTCATGTCCAACTCTTTGCGACCCCATGTACTGCAGCAGCCCTGGCTAGGAAATCTCATTTCTTTTTTGCGGAACTGTTTCCAAAATAAAAAATACTTCTGCAAATTTATGTGTTAATTTTGTTTATGCTAACATGTGTGTAGTATGTCCATGTGTGTACATTGGTGTGTGTGAAATGGGTTCCTGTTAAGGAGAGGATCCCCTCAATGAAGGGAAAGAAGGCTGCATTCAAATCCCCTCAGAAAGAACCACAGCTCCTCCATCATATCACCAGGGCTAAAAATGCTGCCAGCTGGGCTCCCAAACCATGCATTAAAAATTAGAATTAAAATACAATATCTTGGGATTATTTTTTGTCCTTTCACAGCTAATTAATTTAGAAGCAGATAAAAGCCAAGTTAAGCAGGAAGAGTAATCATGCTTTTCATGCCAAAGGGATTCTGGGGATTGGCTTTATTCTGTTTGAGGATTCATGTCACTATCTGTAATGAGGGGATATGATGCCTCGCAACAGAACAGCCTTTCCTTTGGTCCCTCTGTACCTCCCCCATGTCACTCCTGAGAGAAAACTCTGTCCCGGAAAAAGTCAACCCAGATACCAGCTCAATAATCCTACATTTGGTCAGTAAAGACCACAATTCATGGCTGTGACCCTAAAGCCATCTTGACCTCAAATGGAATTTGAATTTGCATTGGATAGCACTGCAAGTGTCAAATGAAGAAAAAGTACAATCTAAAAGCTTCAAGTTAAGTTTATATTTAGGAAACTGTCTGAGGACTATAGCCCAGGAGACCGTCTCTTAATAGCTCTTTAGAATTACTCTGAAGAGATAGGGAAGGAGCCAGAAAATATAAGGGTTTTTCACTAAAAAGGAAAAAAAAAAGAAGAAAATGTAGTAGAACATCAAAAGATTACTGCTAATTGCAAAAAACAAGTAACTGGAATTAAAGATTTCAAAGTTTTTCTATGTATGGGAAGATAACAAGAGCCTAGGCTCAGTGGAATTATTCTTTAGATATGCATCTTAATTATCTAGGGCCAATATCCAAAGCACAGAATATGTCCTGTTGTTTTCCATCCTGAATTCCCCTCAGGGTGAACCATCGGGGTGTGGAGGGCATGCTGCAAGTGCTGAAGGCTTGATCCCTGTGGAACTGAAACAGCAAGTATCATTCCCTGTCCACACAGATGTGAAAAGAAGGAAACAGAAGACAAGGGCCAGACACTCTGCCTAGCACTTCACACACATCTCTAAAAGGAGCATTAGGATCACCATCTATAGATGAAGAAATGAGGGCTTAGAGGCACTGAATGACACGTACAACTTCATTTTGTACATGAACAGTGGGAACCCACATGGGAGCCACAACAGTGCGATGCCTAAATCTACATTCCTCTCACTAAGCCAGAAAACTCTTTCCTAGGCTGACCTTCACATTGCAGTTCTGGTCTCCTCTGGCTTTGTCCTTGAGTAACAGAGACTCTGCCTCGGTAACAAGTCAAGATGCACAGACCCAGGTCTGGCGTGGTCCAGGACTATGCCAGTTACTAGGAATGGTCTCTGCTCCAAATCTACCTTCTACCCTCCACCTTGTGACTCTAGGACTGGACTCTGAAATCTGCATTTTCCCCGTCAGCTGGCTTCTGCCCCCAGGGGCCACTAGAGAGAGACCAGAAGACAGGCACGGGGCAGAAATGTGCTCTGATGGCTAGTCCTGCCAGGATTGCCCCAGGAAGGGCCCACATTTCAGCAGCAGAGGTGGTTCTAGCCCTCAGCTCACTCGGGCACATAGAGAACCCACCTTGTTGTGACTCCTCCAGGTGCCAAGCAGGCAGTGCTCCCACCTTAGAGGTCTAAGCTTCCCAGAGACTATCCTCTGAACTTCTGAGGTTCAAAGGCATCAGCTCCAGCTGGGGTACACCTGGCTCCACAGAGCCTTCTCTAACCCTAACCCCCAGTGGATTATGGAACCCTATTCTCTTACTTCGATCACCCATCCTTAGCAGTGGACAGTGCTTTTAACAAACTCACCTTTGTCCTACTTCAGTGTTTCCTTTCTGCTCCTTTAGAGCCCTCCAAGACCCACATTATATGCAATTCCCCACATTAAATTCCCTTCGTAAATTACCTTGTGTTGATTCAGCTTTCTTGACCCCATAAGGGGCTCAACTCTGGCTATCCTCTGGACAAAACAGACCCCAACATGAAATCAAAGATGCAGACTCTGCAATAGAAAATCTCACTGCCTTTGTTTATGCCCAGAACCCATTTTCAGAGCAACACCATAGCTTTCATCCTACCTGTCAGGGCATCTTTCACAGGCCCTGAAAGCTGAGGTCACACAGTGCTGACCCCCAGTCCTTTCCTCAGCCCATTAGGCTGCTAGCCTCAGGCCTCGCCTGCAGCTTCCTGGCAGCAGTTCCACCAACTTCTAACTTCTTTTGGCAGCACAAGAGCCTCACTTCTGCTGATCTTGGCTCACAGGTGGAAAGGGGCTGAAACATTCTGCATGGCGGGAAGGAATACAGGTGGGCCAGGGACCAGAGCACTTAGAGGAAAGCTGCACGGAGGACATCCTACACACTTGGTGGAGAGAGAGGAGGAAAGAAGTGGCTTATCTTTCAGCGTAGTCCTGTATAGCTCCATCACCCTGCATCACTGCATTTCCCTCTCCCATTGCTACAGCAGAAACTAGCTGAGGCACCACCATTAGGTCAGCCCTTATTCAGCCCTTATTCTTTCCACCCATCCAGCAGGTGTTCTATGGATGTTTCTTTCCCTCTCTTTCTTAATTGCACTCTGATAGTGATTGCCCTCTAGCTAAAGTTGTACTACACATCTGATGTTTACTTCACCAAGACAACACTCCCTAATACTGTTTCTTTTGTGAGCATTCTTCATTCCAGAAAGAAGGTCATTGGATGATAAGCTCCAGGACCACCCAAACCTGTTCTGGAACCACCTGATGCCAGCCCTGATGATTTCAATGTTTCCAGGAGAAAAGAAGAATGCAAGACTACACCAGCCCCAGATCCTTATCTACAGCTCTATTTTTCCACCCTGAAACGATAAGACCCTTCTTATCTCTCAGGATGAGGGGCACAGTCTTGAGAGCATTAACCTGCTGTGACCCCCTGTGCCTGGCAAAGTAATAAAACTACCCCTCCTACTCCTACAAAACTCTGTCTTCATGTCTCTATTCTGCACAAAAGAACAGAGGCTGCGTTTTTCAGCATCACCATTATATCATGACCCTCTGTCAGCTATGTTTCTTCTTCCATTTACATGACCTGACATATAAGAGATGCATAATCAGTATCTATTAATTTTAAAAATTGAGGCAACAATGCTATCAAGTTGCTTCCAACCCATCGGGGCTGGTAGAAAAAGTGAGGTTCAACTTCCAAACAGAATTAAAATTCCAAGTCCCTGATCTGTTGATATAGAGATTGTTTGTGGGCTGAATTGTATTCCTTAAGATTTCTATGTTGAGATCCTAACCTCAGTACCTCAGAATAGGACCATATTTGGAGATAGGACCTATAAGAGGTAATTAAGGTGAAATTAGGTCATATGACTGAGCTCCAATGCAATATGACTCATGTCTTTATAAGTGAAGGAGATTAGGACAGAGACACTTGAGAACACAGCAGGAAATGACTGTCCACAAGCCAAAGAGAGAGAGCTTCAGAGAAACAATCCACCAACACATTGATCGCCAACTTCCAGACTCCAAAACTGTGGGAAAGCACATATCTGTCATTTAAGCCACCCAGTCTATGATATTTTGTTACAGCAGCCCTAACAAGCTGATAGAGAGACTGTATATTCCAAATTAAAATCCAGGACCCAAGTGAAGTGAATCCAGGTAGAGGAAAGTCCTGCAGAAGCTCATGAATCTAGGTGTGTGGAAGGGGAAGCAAGATGCTTCTCCTTTATGCTGAACCAACACTCATCAAAGTTAATTCCTGAGGCTCAGTGAACATTCGAGCTGAACTCCCTCTGCTCTGGAAGCGAGTTAGAGATATGACCTGTGACAAAGTCCCCACTGCTTGCAACTCCTGTTCCTCATCTCTCACATCCTATTGCCAGCCCCAAAGCTACACAGGGCTTCTCTTGTGGCTCAGCTGGTAAAGAATCTGTCTGCAATGTGGGAAACCTGGGTTTGATCCCTGGAGAAGGGAATGGATATCCACTCCAGTATTCTGGCCTGGGAGATGACTATGGCTCAGATCATGAACTCCTCATTTCCAATATTAGACTTAAGTTGAAGAAAGTAGAGAAAATCACTAGATCATTCAAGTATGACCTAAATCAAATCCCTTACCACTATACAGTGGAAGTGACAAATAGATTCAAGAGATTAGATCTGATAGAGAGTGCCTGAAGAACTATGGAGGTTCATGACATTGTACAGGAGGCAGGGATCAAAACCATCCCCAAGAAAAAGAAATGCAAAAAGGCAAAATGGTTGTCTGACGAGGCCTTACAAATAGCTGTGAAAAGAAGAGAAGCTAAAGGCAAAGGAGAAATGGAAAGATATACCCATTTGAATGCAGAGTTCCAAAGAATAGAAAGGAGAGATAAGAAAGTCTTCCTCTGCAATCAATGCAAAGAAATAGAAAACAATAGAATGGGAAAAACTAGAGCACAATAAAGGACAGAAATGATATGGACCTAACAGAAGAGGAAGATATTAACAAGAGGCGGCAAGACTACACAGAAGAACTATACAAAAAAGATCTTCACGACCCAGATAACCACGATGGTGTGATCACTCACTTAGAACCAGACATCCTGGAATGCGAAGTCAAGTAGGCCTTAGGAAGCATCACTACGAACAAAGCTAGTGGAGGTGATGGAATTCCAGTTGAGATATTTCAAATCCTAAAAGATGATATTGTGAAAGCGCTGAACTCAATCAGTTCAGTTCAGCTCAATATGCCAGCAAATTTGGAAAACTCAGCAGTGGCCACAGGACTGGGAAAGGTCAGCTTTCATTTCGATGCCAAAGAATGCTCAAACTACCAGACAATTGCATTCATCTCACATGCTAGCAAAGTAATGCTCAAAATTCTCCAAGCCAGGTTTTAACAATTTGTGAACCATGAACTTCCAGATGTTCAAGCTGGATTTATAAAAGGCAGAAGAACCAGAGATCAAATTGCCAACATCTGTTGGATCATCAAAAAAGCAAAAGAGTTCCAGACAAACATCTACTTTTGCTTTATTGACTATGACAAAGCTTTTTACTGTGTGGATCACAACAAACTGTGGAAAATTCTTGAAGAGATGGGAATACTAGACCACCTGACCTGCCTCATGAGAAATTTGTATGCAGGTCAAGAAGCAACAGTTAGAACTGGACATGGAACAACAGACTGGTTTCAAATCGGGAAAGGAGTACATCAAGGCTATATATGGTCACCCTGCTTATTTAACTTATATGCAGAGTACATCATGAGAAACGCTGGGCTGGATGAAGCACAAGCTGGGATCAAGATTGCCGGGAGAAATATCAGTAACCTCAGATATGCAGATGACACCACCCTTATGGCAGAAAGTGAAGAGGAACTAAAAAGCCTCTTGATGAAAGTGAAAGAAGACAGCGAAAAACTTGGCTTAAAACTCAACATTCAGAAAATGAAGATCATGGCATCTGGTCCCATCTCTTCATGGCAAATAGATGGGGAAACACTGTAAACAGTGAGAGGCTTTATTTTGTTGGGCTCAAAAATCATTGCAGGTGGTGATTGCAGCCATGAAATTAAAAGACACTTGCTCCTTGGAAGAAAAGCTATGACCAGCCTAGACAGCATATTAAAATGCAGAAACATTACTTTACCAACAAATATCTGTCTAGTCAAAGCTACAGTTTTTCCAGTAGTCCTGTATGGATGTGAGAGTTGGACTATAAAGAAAGCTGAGCGCTGAAGAATTGATGCTTTTGAGCTGTGTTGTTGGAGAAAACTCTTGAGTCCCTTAGATGGCAAGGAGATCAAACCAGTCGATCCTAAAGGAAATGAGTCCTGAATATTCATTGGAAGGACTGATACTGAAGCTGAAACTCCAATACTTTGGCCACCTGATGTGAAGAACCGATTCATTTGAAAAGACCCTGATGCTGGGAAAGATGGAATGTGGGAGGAAAAGGGGATGACAGAGGATGAGATAGTTGAATGGCATCACCAATGTGATGGACATGAGTTTGAGTAGGCTCCGGGAGTTGGTGATGGACAGGGAAGCCTGGCATGCTGCAGTCCATGGGGTTGCAAAGAGTCAGACATGACTGAGTGACTGAACTGAACTAAACTGAAAGCTACACAGGCGACAAATTCTTTCTCTCCCTTTTAGCTTTGGTTAAAGCACTTAATTTATGTGAACTTCCAACAGTTCTATGTGTGTGTGTGTGCATAGTTGCTTAGTCATGTCCAGCTCTCTGCAACCAAATTGGACTTTACCTCACCAGGCTCCTCTGTCCGTGGAATTTTCCAGGCAAGAATACTGGAGTACATTGCCATTTCCTGCTCCAGAGCCTTTTCCTGACCCAGGAATGGAATCTGTGTCTCTTTGTACTCCCTGTACTCGCACGCAGATTCTTTATGACTGTGCTACCTGGGAAGATGCTCCAATAGCTCTGTAAAATTAAGAAAATAGAATCTACTTCTCAAGGTAATTGTCTTGATTATATTTGAAAGGACCTTACAAATTATGGAACACAACTCCAATATTAGCTGATATTTACATGATTATCATCCCATTTCAATGCAAGAATGTGCAAAAGCCCTCATCCTTATTTTTCTTTAACTCAGCAGATATGAACAGTCATTCTCAAAAAACTATTTTGATTTGGATTCCCCCAGAAGCACAGCCTGAAATAAGCATTTAAGTACAAGGAGTCTATTGGGGTAGTAACTCCCGGATACCCCAGCAGGGGAGTGGAGAAGTCAGGCAAGTCAAGAGGACAGCCGTTAACAGGTACATTCTCCAACAAGCCACCTCTGTGGGTGACTAGAACTCTAGAAAGCACAAACCACAGCTAACCTAGCAAATTTACACGCCACTTCTCCTCACACATTGGCTAAGAGATGCTCTCAGAGTTGTTATTCTAACACTGACAGTGGGCAGAACTCTCTCTTGTCACTCAAGAAAGCCCTCTGGCAAAGGTGCTGGCAGTTGAAGTCAAGCCCAAATACATTATAATGATAAGTCTCAAAAGGATGTGAACATGTGTCTGAAGAACCATCCTTGGTAAGTGGCTCCTCAAACTGCATTTAACATAACTTTGAAACATAAAAATTAGTCCCATTTCTTATGAACCAAATATCAAAGAGCCATATATGCTTCACATTTTTCTGGTTTGAACATCTCCATACAGCCCTCCTCCTGTTTCGATTGCTGCTCTAAGGCACTCATTTCTCAGCGACAGTTTCCCTTGTACTTAGTCGTTCAGTCGTGTCCAGCTCTGCTTCCCCATGGACTATAGCCTGCCAGGCTCCTCTGTCCATGGGGATTCTTCAGGCAAGAATACTGGAGTGGGTAGCCTACCCCTTCTCCAGGGGAACTTTCTGACCCAGGAATTGAACCAGGGTCTCCTACATAGAAGGCAGATTATTTACCAGCTGAGCTACTAGGGAAGATCCTGGTTTCCCTTAGTCCTAGAGAAAAACCAAACCCTTTCTAGCATAGTTCAGCATCTTCATTCAACCATGGAAAGTTCTTTGAAGACTCACTCTCACTGGTCCCTACTGGGCGTACACCTCCATGCTGATACCCACAGACCTGCACCACACTGTACAAATGCACTTTCTAAAGACAGTCATCAGGATAGAACCCACATCCACTGTGGTGACAAACATCCTCCAGATCTCAATGGTTTTAACAATAGAAGATAATTTCTTGCTCAGCGTAGGGCTGAGTGGAACCCAAGACTTTGATGATTCAGGCTACTTTGATTGTATGGTTCCATAAACCCACAGAAGTCTTCCAAGCTCAGTGAAGCAGGCAAGAGACATTCAGAGAATCACATGGGCTTGTTATCACCTCCACTCAGATCAATGCCCATCGTGTCCACCTTCATTTCTTGGCTCAGAAGTAGTCACAATCTAACTGCGAGGGGCAAGGAAGCATGATGTCCATGCGCCACAAAAGGAAGGGAAAACAGATATTAACACACACCAGAAATGGGTACATATCACTCCCAATGACCTGACCAACTACACAGCTGCAATAAGGCAACAGTGCAGAGTGGAGCTCCATCAGGTGCTTGGATATCTAGTCCAGAACAGAAAAGGTGGAGTCAGAGTTGCTCCAGGACTAGGTAAGTTTACCAAATTTTTCTCTATAAATTCTTATCACTAAATAAGCCGCATATGATAGCAAGCCCCTTTGCCTCAGAATATTTTGCTTTACACTTAATTGATGTGTCATCTATGTCCTTCAGATGATTTGTCTGAGATAGCATCAGTTACTCCAGTTCCAGGATGCCACAGCAAATGTCCCAAGATGCCAGGAGCTCACAAGAAGATGGGAGGGAAGTCCCCAGGGTAAATGTGTGACAAGTGACAGGTGCCAGTCACAGGCAGGCCGACTTCAGACACACTGGCAGACTCCCTGTTGGTGATGGTGTTAGAAGTTGCCTGCAACTGAGTGGGACTGGGCCTGAGCCATGTCCAGAATTGCACTTTGAAGCTAGACAAGAAATATTGGTGCTCTGTACCTAAGATGCCCAGATGGATGTCAAGATATGAATAAAACCGCCTAGGACTAGTGAACCAAGTGAGACTTTGTCTTGTTTTAAATTATCTTATGACCCCAAAGAAAGGCTGACAATGGGATCCTTGCCATGGGAAAAAGTACAGTAACCACACATTAGAAGCAAACACATATTTAGTATTAACAAAATCAGTCTCAAGGGGATTATGACAAATCAGTTCAGTTCAGTACAGTCGCTCAGTCGTGTCTGACTCCTTGCGACCCCATGAATCGCAGCACGCCAGGCCTCCCTGTCCATCACCAACTCCCGGAGTTCACTCAGACTCACCTCCATCAAGTCAGTGATGCCATCCAGCCATCTCATCCTCTGTCATCCCCTTTTCCTCCTGCCCCCAATCCCTCCCAGCATCAGAGTCTTTTCCAATGAGTCACCTCTTTGCATGAGGTGACCAAAGTACTGGAGTTTCAGCTTTAGCATCATTTTTTCCAAAGAAATCCCAGGGCTAATCTCCTTCAGAATGAATTGTTTGGATCTCCTTGCAGTCCAAGGGACTCTCAAGAGTCTTCTCCAACACCACAGTTCAAAAGCATCAATTCTTTGGCTCTCAGCTTTCTTCACAGTCTAACTCTCACATCCATACATGACCACAGGAAAAACCATAGCCTTGACTAGACGAACCTTTCTTGGCAAAGTAATGTCTCTGCTTTTGAATATGCTATCTAGGTTGGTCATAACTTTTCTTCCAAGGAGTAAGCGTCTTTTAATTTCATGGCTGCAATCACCATCTGCAGTGATTTTGGAGCCCAGAAAATAAAATCTGACACTGTTTCCACTATTTCCCCATCTATTTCCTATGAAGTGATGGGACCAGATGCCATGATCTTAGTTTTTTGAATGTTGAGCTTTAAGCCAACTTTTTCACTCTCCTCTTTCACTTTCATCAAGAGGCTTTTTAGTTCCTCTTCACTTTCTCCCACAAGTGTGGTATCATCTGCATATCTGAGGTTATTGATATTTCTCCTGGCAATCTTGATTCCAGCTTGTGCTTCTTCCAGACCAGCATTTCTCATGATGTAATCTGCATATAAGTTAAATAAGGAGGGTGACAAATAAATGTTGCCAAATTGAATGGAGCTGTGGGTGATTGGTTTGGCTCCTGGTGAGCTAGTTGTAGGTCTTTTCCTACTTCAGAAACATTTACTTTTATAAACATAAAGGCCCGGGGGATCTAGTTTTTACCCTAAAGATTAAAATATACTCTTGGCCAGCATATTCATTGTCTTTACTTCCCAGCTGCAACAAAAGCAGCTGAATATAGAAACATCAGCCAAGCAGACCCTGCAGCCTGTTTCCAGGCTAGGAAACCACATACATCACATGGAGGAATTGGCCCAGGAGTCCCTGAGGATGGAAACCATAGTCTAGCCCCAAAAAAGAGACAGCCACCCAGCGCCCAAGAGGTACCCTCCTGGACTAGTGTTGGTCAGGTGGTTGCAACATTTCTTACGACTTATTCCCTGGAAATATGTAGCTATTTTGGTTGGGGAAATGCAAGCTCAAACACCCAGCCCCACTTACACTCCCTGCTGCAACTTTTCCTAGAGAGAACCTGTCAGTCAAATACCAGCATGTGACTCATCAATCTTCCCAAAGGAAATTTCAACCTGTTGATGGTCAAGATGCTGCTGGATGCCAATCTGGGCAGCTTCTAGTATGGAGTTATTTTCTTTAAAAGGCTGTCTTACATCTACAGTAGGCACTTAGAAACATCGATTTATATCAAGTAATAAAAATTTAATTAACACTCTCACTTATAAACACTTGCACATTGTGTGAAATAGAACATAAACCCAAAGTGATCATTCCTTCAGTGCTAGAGAATTATCTACTTGGCTAAAACAATGAATTCACCCATCTAATAGCTTTATTCAGCCAGAGTGGATCTGTTCTGGGCTTTGGGAAGGAACACCGTTCCTCAGCGTGTAATTCAACGATTAACTCTGTCCTCCATCTCTGATGCGGCTACAGAATCTTACTTGAGTCCACACAAGAAGAACCCTGTGTTTCCAGTTATTCTTCCTGTTGCAAGACCCTGTTGGCAGGCTGGAATCCAGGGAGGCAGGTGTCCAGGTCCCTATGCTGAGGATGATGGGAAATTCACAAGTAGGTTGGGATGGAGCAGGCTTCCCTGCTCCCATCAGTTGTGCTAAGCTGAGACTGCACCTCTTAAATGCCACAGGCATTTCTTGCCACCAGTCCCCTTTTTCTCTGTTGTCTTTTCTTGGGGGCACTCATACAATGAAAACACCATCTAAAGTGGAGGGAGCACAGAACAAAACTATCACAGCATCAGTAACCCTGCTAGGAGCTGGCTGATTTCAAACTTCAGGAAGTCATCTGAAAGAGAACAAATCAACATGTGTGATTTCCCTTCTTGACATTCAGCAGCAATCATGAGCTACTCTTGAGTCATAAGAACCATCAGTCGCTTTCTAGCAGTCCAGGAATTCTAAATTTTGCTTTCACCAATATACACTTCAATGCAAAATGAAAAACCATTTTATAAAACAGAAGAGCAGTGCATCCTTTTGAATATGAGATGCATGTATAATTCATGATGGGGACATGATCGTGAAAACCTCTCAATTAATTCAGTGATGTTCACCTCAGCAAGTTCACAATGACTTGAAGTCTGACCCTGCACTTTCTAGAATTCCTCCAGACCTCCATTGTACCGAGAAATGGCACCTGAAAATACTATCGTTCTCAGATCTCCTAAATGAGTTTACCTCTACATATTTGTGCAAAACTTAGGGAACAAATACCTCTTTGGTTCCCTGCCTGTACAAAAAGTGTAGTTTGCTTCTAAATCCTATCACAATGATACAAACTTGCATGAATATTTTTCCTAGAAAAAACATAACTGAGTATCCTTTTTAAAAACCATTTGTTTATTCATTTGTCTATATCAGGTCTTAGTTGTGGCGTGTGAGCTTCTTTCTAGCTGTGACATGCAGGCTCCAGAGTGCCTGGGCTCAGCAGTTGCAGGCCACAGGCTTAGTTGCTCCCCATCCAGGAATCGAACCCATGTCCCTTGCATTGCAAGGCAGATTCTTAACAAATCTCCATCCTTTTAATTTTTAATCATCAAATAGGCAGAGAGTTCTTTAAATATTCTCCATGTGTGCGTGTGTGTGCATGCTATGTTGCTTCACTCATGTACGACTCGATTCGTTGCCACCCTACGGACTGTAGCCCACCAGTCTCCTCTGTCCATGGGACTCTTCAGGCAAGCATGCCAGAGTGGGTTGCCATGCCCTCCTCCAGGGCTCTTTCCAACCCAGGGATCAAACATATATTCCCCTAATGATCTATAATTAGGAAAGCACAGGATTCACCTGGTCTCTCAAATATGCTTTCCCTGTGAGATGCCTCAAGTCCAGTCTTCTGCAAGGCATACCTTTGGATTAGGCATTGTTTCCTCCTACGTTTCCTAAGATGAAATCATCTTAGGAGGTATAAAATTAGTTCCCTAACACCGACACCTAGTTGAAACACATACTAGTCTGCCCAGTTCTGGGTCTGAGGGGATGAAATTAATACAAACTGTCCTGCTGGAGAAGCTCCTGGTCAGTGAGGAGACAGGCACGTCCATCAGTTGGTCCACAACTTCATGACCTGAGTGGTTAGCCCTGAAATAGCCCTGGGTGGACAATGACTGGCTCTTTCAGTTGTGGGAGGGAGAAATTTCAAAGTAGAATGAAGACCAGCTAGGGTATTTTTAGGATGGCAGAAGTGGATAGGAGATGAGGTGAGTGATGCTGTCCAGAGAGAGAACTTTGGGGATTCTGCTTGGATATGAAAAATCCAGAGTGTGTTGAGGAATCATGATTTATTAGACTTCATCTGGGTCTTAAATAGGCATGGGTTTGCCTGAGTTGTTTTTTCTCTGCCTACATGGGATATAGCAACACTAGGATATGCTGGGTTGTGGAAAAATTGCTGAAAGATGGAAAAGAATCCAAAAGGAGGTGTGGGGTAGGGTGTGGTGGGGTGCTAACAAATATCACACTGACTCCCAAACATCATGGACAACTGAGCCATTTGTGTGTGTGTGTGTGTGTGTGTGTGTGTGTGTGTATAAGAGAGAGAGAGAGAAGAGGAAGGGAGAGATCACAGAAGTTTAATAAAGTCAGAGCCAGAAGGGAATTTAATCTACCTTCTCCCAGCATCGTCAGACTCCCACTTCCTAGCCAAGGTATTAGACACACCAAGGCCACGCAGCCAAGCCAGAAGCTGAACCTTGCCTCTAAGACACCCTCCCCAGGGCCGCAGCTCCCTGTGGGCTCAGCCCACCTGGATTTCCCTGGGTGAACACACCTGGAAGGCAGCTGGAGCAGAGGAAATCACACAAATACTGTCTCCCAGGCTGGTATGACAGAGGATGTCAAAACCTGCACAGTGGGGAAAGGAAGGGTTAGATATGACCTCTGGGAAGGCAGGACCTGTGATAAGATTTGAAATGGGTAGTTTGCGGGGAAAAAGCCACAGTCCTGAGGCTTGGAGTTGAGCTGGACCAGCCATCACCCAGAGAAGGCGGGTGCAGGACCACAGGCCAGGGATGGGAATGGGATGGATGCCCAGGGTCTCCAGCTGCTTTGGCTTCGTCAGTGTTGACCTCTGGTGCCCCCTGAAATGTATCCCATCTTCATCCCTGGGCCACTGAAGGTCATTCCCCACTGGACCAATCCCTGACCCCAGGGACCCCTGTGAGGCTCCAGACCCTCAATAGGGAAAGGATATTCCACTATACCAACCTTAGCCTTGGGTTTTCTCTAGAATGGCTACATCCAATAATACAATGTTCAATATGATAACCACTGACCACATGTGGCTTTGAGCACTTGAAATCTGGCTGGTCCAAGCAAGCATAAGATACATATCAACTCTAAGAGTTAGTACCAAAGAAATAGCAAAATATTTCATTAACATAATATGTATTATAATGTAATCTCATTACATATCAAAAAAAAATTTTGATATAAAGACATACCTTGGAGATATTTCAGGTTCAGTTCCACCACCATATAGCAGTTCAGCTAACCACCATACAGCAAATATTTCAACAAAGCCAATCACATGAATTTTTTGTTTCCCATTGCATATAAAAGCTATATATACACTGTATGTAGTCTATTAAGCATTCAATAGCATTGTGTCTAAAAAAAGTGTATACCTTAATTAAAACAGCACACATATTTTATTCCATAAAAAAGCTATCACCTGCAAGCCATAGTAGTTACAACAAAGATTTCATCACAAATACAATCATACTGAAAACATTTGAAATATTGTGACAATTACCAAAATGTGACACAGAGACACAAAGTGAGCAGATGCTGTTGGAAAAATGGTGCCGATAGACTTGCTCAAAGCAGGGTGGCCACAAACACTCAATTTATAAAAAGGCACTATTTGGGAAACACAGGAAAGCAAAGTGCAATAAATCAGGGAATGTCAGCATTGTACTAATAATTAGCATCTAATATTCATATATATTAAATATACATATTTATATATTATGTAGATTGCATATATATACAACATATAGTGTATATTAATATTAAATATACTTTATATTTATTTCTGCCTATTGCTTTTTACTATTTTCCTCTGGCTATTAACAACTTTCAGACTATGCACATACCGCCCAGACTGAGTTTCTACTGGACGACGCTGCTCTGGCACATCCAGTTCTCACTTCCCCAGCTTCCTATGCTTCTTCCTCCAAGTCTGTGAGCCCTGGCCCAGGACATGCTTGAGGTCCAGCAAGTGTGAAAGGAGACGCTGATGTGCACAAACAAATCCTACCACGCAGGCAGCGGGAGGCCCACGTCACTCCTCCTAGTGTCCTAACATCAGAAATGAGTGGCATGGCCGACAAAGAGCCCTCCTGGCAGCCCGGCCAGCCCTGTGGAGCCTTTCCCTCCCAGCTTCCTGTTGAAGAACTAGCCTTCCTTTCTCTCCACCTTCAGTCTGCCTCCACCCTATCTCTTCCTTGGAGTCATCTCCCACAAAGACCAGCCAAAGAATAGAACTCAGCGTCCCCAGAACTCCTTTCCTTGCTGCCTTTCATCCAAGTCTGGAGGAAGCAGTTATGTGGTGTGAAGAGTGAAGTGTTGGCCTCAGACTGGCAGTGGGTTCCAGTCCTGGCTCCCATCCTTGTTAGCTGTGGGGCCCAGGACACGCTGGATCACCATAGAGCATCAGTCTCCCCCGCTGTCTGGTGAGCTCTTGGAACACTGAAAGGTTGTTGCTGAACCATGAAAAGACTCGGGATTCTTGGGCTCCAGAGAAGAATTCAATCCGGGGCCAGAGAAGAGGCTTGATCGCTCAGAGCTTTTGTGTAATAAAGTTTTATTAAAGTATAAAGGAGATAGAGAAAGCTTCTGACATAGGCATCAGAAGGGGGCAGAAAGAGTACCCCCCTTGCTAGTGTTAGCAATGGAGTTACATGCTCTCTAATTAGTTATTACAGTGAATCAAAAGAATGTCTGGAGGTTGTAAAGACCTCACTAGACCTACTTCCATAATTTACATTTTAAGATAATAGGATTAGCCAGAAGGTTTTTTCCAGAGACTGTCCTCAAGCAAGATACATTATTGTTATATAATCCTCAGGAATGTAGAGGGGAAAAAAAGTTTGTCCTTTCTTCCTCCTTGAGAATTCCAGACCCCTCTCTCCTTGGGGACCTCTGGACTTTGTATCAATCTGCCTAGGAGCTGACTCTCTCAACACTACACAATTCTGATGGCAGGGTCCTATAGGACCTGGCATGAAGTCTGCTCCTGGGGATGCCGTTCTGACCTGAATCAGAAGGAGATGCTTCAGACCTTGAAGCTAACAGAACAAAACAACATGAAGTTTTTTAAGGAATCTCCACACTGTTCTCCATAGTGGCTATACTAGTTTGCATTCCTACCAACAGTGTAAGAGGGTTCCCTTTTCTCCACACCCTCTCCAGCATTTATTGCTTGTAGACTTTTGGATCGCAGCCATTCTGACTGGTGTGAAATGGTACCTCATTGTGGTTTTGATTTGCATTTCTCTGATAATGAATGATGTTGAGCATCTTGTCGTGTGTTTGTTAGCCATCTGTATGTCCTCTTTGGAGAAATGTCTATTTAATTCTTTGGCCCATTTTTTGATTGGGTCGTTTATTTTTCTGGAATTGAGCTGCAGGAGTTGCTTGTGTATTTTTGAGATTAGTTGTTTGTCAGTTGCTTCATTTGCTATTATTTCCTCTCATTCAGAAGGCTGTCTTTTCACCTTGCTTATAGTTTCCTTTGTTGTGCAGAAGCTTTTAATTTTAATTAGATCCCATTTGTTTATTTTTGCTTTTATTTCCAGTATTCTGGGAGGTGGGTCATAGAAGATGCTGCTCTGATTTATGTTGGAGAGTGAATGGATAAGAAAGCTGTGGTACGTATACACAATGGAGTATTACTCAGCCATTAAAAAGAATACATTTGAATCAGTTCTAATGAGGTGGATGAAACTGGAGCCGATTATACAGAGTGAAGTAAGCCAGAAAGAAAAACACCAATACAGTGTACTAACACATATATGTGGAATTTAGAAAGATGGTAATGATAACCCTGTATGCGAGATAGCAAAAGAGACACAGATGTATAGAACAGGCTTTTGGACTCTGTGAGAGAGGGAGAGGGTGGGATGATTTGGGAGAATGGCATTGAAACCCGTATAATATTATATAAGAAATAAATCGCCAGTCTAGATTCCATGCAGGATACAGGATGCTTGGGGCTGGTGCACTGGGATGACCCAGAGAGGTGGTATAGGGAGGGAGGTGGGAGGGGGGTTCAGGATTGAGAACACATGTACACCCGTGGCAGATTCATGTTGATGTATGGCAAAACCAATACAGTATTATAAAGTAAAATAAAGTAAAAAAAAAAAAAGTTAAATAATAAAAAAAAGAACGTGAAGGAGCTGAGTCCTTATAGGATGTGAGAATGTGGAGGAAATGGGCAGCTGAGCACCCTGCATTTGCTGAGAGACCGAGGAGTGTCAGCCTGGCTCAGAGCCAGACCGAAAGATTCTCAGACCAGGACTTGAGTGGCCCCCATAGTGTGAAGGGCATCTTGACAAGCCACAAGGGAGATACATGAGGAGAGGGGAGGAGAGGAAAGTAGAAATTAGAAAGGTCACAAGAAATGAGGAAGGAAGGACTCAAAGAGCATTTTTTGCCTAAGGCTGGCCCTTGATCTAAAAGCAAACACTCTGACGTGAGACAAGAGGACAGGCATGGATTGGGTCCTGACCCAGGTTTTTCTGTGGCAAATACGGAGGTGGGGGCACAGTGAAAATGAGCACACTGGTCACGCAGGACCCATGGGATACATCAGAAAGCATATGTTATTTTTGCCTGTGATATCTCTTGTCAAATTGATAAACTTGGGTCAAGGCCAGAGGATAGGAGTGGGGCTGAAGGGTTTTTTTCCCTGTCCCTGGACAGAAGTATAAAGTAGTGAATCTTCTTAGGAAGTAAAATGTTCCAGGACAGCAAATTCTCACACACAGTCACAATGCAGAAATCAGAATGCCCAGGCCCATAAAGTAAGAGAAATGTGGAGCCTAGGTGAATGTTAAGTCTTCCCTGTCTCACTGAGGATGTGCTGAGGGTAAAGGAGGGTGTTGCCGAGGGACGGAGGATGAGGGAGGAGGGGGGAGAATGGGGGGTGAGCGAGAGGGGGCTGGGACTTCTTTCCTATCTGTCCTGAAAGTCCATCTTGCTCTCCTATTGGAGCCGGGATGGGGAGCCCCCTCCCCATCCTCACTGCGGAGGAAAAGACAGAAAAGGTGAACAGGGAAGACTTCCTACCACCATTTGGTCACAGGGTGGAGGTTCCCCCTCTGGCCTGGAAAGGGCTATAGCTGTCTGCTCTTTGATGGATGCACTCCTGACTTCTTGGAGAAAGAAATGGCAACCCACTCCAGTATTCTTGCCTAGAGAATCCCAGGGACAGAGGAGCCTGGTGGGCTGCAGTCGATGGCGTCACACAGAGTCAGACACGACTGAAGCGACTTAGCAGCAGCAGCAGCAGCAGCAGCAATTCACGACTTCACTGGCAGGTGCTGTGGTCTTGCCAGTGCTTCATCCTCCGTCTGGCCAAGCCCACTCCTGCTTCTGGATGTCCACGGACCTGCCACAGTGGCCCTCTCTGGTGTGATCCACCATTCCCCAAGGTGGTCTTTGGGGCAGAATATTAAACAGCTCTAGGCCAACCCTCCTTTCAGGGAGCTCACTTCCTTCTAGCTCATAAGAAACAATCTCACAGCCTGTGTGCTGAATATTCTGGAAGGCAAGATTGTCTGACTGCAACCGCCCTACTTAGCTCTCATGCAGCAGCTGCACAGTGGACCCATGGCCATGTCTACAGGGATGAGGAGGGAGTCACAGCACCCCCTGCTGCAGATCTGACATGAAGTGGGAAGTTAAGGTCCTTTGTCAACTGGGACAAAGAGCAGTGGAATCATCTCAAGCGCATCCCTCTCCCCAGATTTATGTCTCTACTCTCAGGACATTTTTACATCCTTAATATGGGTTCAGAGATCAAGAATCAGTCACAGACATAAAAAACAAACTTATGGTTACCAAAGGGGAAAGAAGGGAAGTGATAAATTGGAAATTTAAGGTTAACATACACACACTACTGTATATAAAATAGACAAACAACAAGGTCCTACTGTATAGCATAAGAAACTGCATTCAATATCTTATAATAATCTATAATGAAGAAGAATCTGAAAGAGAAAAAATATATATCTGTATATATGTATATAATTTACATCAACTATACTTCTATCAAAAATGTAAAAAATAAGAAATGAACCTGATATTAAAATTAAACTTAAAAATGAAAAAAATTTTTTAACTATTTAAAAAATTAGATAGCCAGCTCTTGGCCACCTACTTTAAAATCGTGCAAGGTGTTTTTTGTCAAATGTGTCATCTATTGCCATTGTGTCTCAAAAAGCCAGCATATTAAAAAGCAGAGACAGCACTTTGCCAACAAAGGTCTGTCTAGTCAAAGCTATGGTTTTTCCAGTAAAGTAATCATGTACAGATGTGAGAGTTGGACCATAAAAAAGGCTGAGCATTGAAGAATTAATACTTCTAAACTGTGGTGTTGGAGAAGACTCTTGAGAGTCCGTTGGATTGCAAGGAGATCAAACCAGTCGATCTTAAAGGAAATCAACCCCAAATGTTCATTGGAAGGACTGATACTGAAGCTGAAGCTCCAATCCTTTGGCCACCTGATGCAAAGAGCTGACTCATTGGAAAAGACCCTGATGCTGGGAAAGGTTGAAAGTAAAAGGAGAAGAGGACAGTAGAGGAAGAGATGGTTAGATAACATCACTGACTCAATGGACATGAATCTGAGCAATCTCAGGGAGATAGTGAAGGTCAGGGTAGCCTGGCATGCTACAGCCCGTGGGGTCACAAAGAACTGGATATGATAGTGACTGAACAAAAACTCAAAAAGGAACTGAGATCAAAAGAGATCCATCTTTGTATCTTGCTCTTTATATTTATATATTTCCTCCATCACTTCCATAAAGGATTTGCAGCAACTTGCTATATATACATGGCAACCCACTCCAGTACTCTTGCCTGGAGAATCCCATGGACGCAGGAGCCTGGTAGGCTGCAGTCCGTGGGGTCGCTAAGAGTCAGACACGACTGAGCGACTTCACTTTCATGCATTGGAGAAGGAAATGGCAACCCACTCCAGTGTTCTTGCCTGGAGAATCCCTGGTGGGCTGCCATCTGTGGGGTCACACAGAGTCAGACACGACTGAAGTGACTTAGCAGCAGCAGCAGCAGCTATATATACAGATTCAGTAAACTAGCATAGAAATACAATTTTAAATATCAGAATCAGAAAAATTGTTAAAATGGTATAACCAGAATATAATACCCAGGGAAGATACTTTATTGCCATACAGTCATTAAAATTAGTCTCTAAATATGGTGCTGAGCTTCCCAGCAGTCAAAGCAAGAAGGGATAGGGTATGAATTATTCCGTTTACATTTCTAACAGAGAAAATCTTAGAAGTTGTTTGAAGACATAGCAAAGATTTTTGTTTTCAAGATTCTTGGGTCAAAAGACATGCTTCCTCCAAATTTTCTTATACTGGAACTAAGTGAGGAACAAAAAGTACCTGTGATGACATCTCTACAATTAACACAAACTTCATCTCATTGGGAGCAATTGTTAAGAAGCCACAAAAATGGGGTCTGATACTATGACAGCACTGAGGATATTATAGTAATCATTTCAAGCATGCAAACCAAAATGACGGTCACCGCTGTGGAGGAAAAGAACTGCTTTGGTCCAAACTGAGTCCACCTCATCTATCATTTGGGAGAGAACTCATCTTAGTATGTGCATCTGAGGACAAGCATGATGAGTGTGTGGGTTGTGAGGGTTTTCTCAATGGCAAGTGAATGAACATGGGTTTCTGGATCACACAAAAACAGGCTCGTGATTCCTCAGCCACGGAGGGAGCAACAGCTGACTTGCCAGCATCTGGTCCTGGCACCCCTCCCTCCCATAAGAGGATCTATCTTCTTAATGAGAAATAAGTCCAATCCAAAGACAAATCCAACCACAAAATGTCCCCAGGAGCCAGAAGCAGCAGCTACTTGAGAAGGAAATGCAGTGGGGCGGCGGGGGTGGGTGGAGGGAGTGGGGGGTGATGCCTCAGGGCGTGCAGGCTTCACTGCTCAGCTGTTATCACATGGGAGGGGCTCAACCCCAAGGGCTCTGCTGATGCTCAGTGGCAGCTGTCTGGACCCTGTTCCTCAGACCTCCTATTTCCCTGGCATCTGCCCCATGGTGCCCACCTGTCGGGATGGCACCCTGCCTGGTAGGAGGGGAGAGAGTCTCCAGCCACTTTGTCCAGCCAGTTAAATCTGGACTTAATAGAAAGAGGCAGAGAGTACAATCCCTGCCATGCAAACCAATTGCTCCAGTGGCTCAGAACCCAGCTGAGCCCTGTGGCAGAGAAGCAGCTGGGCATCCCAGGAAGACTCATCCATCCTCTCATACTTTATGAAAAAAAAAAAAAACACACACACAAAATAAGAACATTTCCAGACTCTTCCAGGGAAGCTCATGCATTCGGTTTGTGGGGTGATGGCATCCAATTGTACAACTGTGTTTAAAGCTTAGAGCAGAGGGATCCTTACAGTTTGGCAGAGGCCCAGGGCCCTGCATATTGGAGAGCCAGAGTAGTCACTGATGGACTGTATCCACCTTATGGGCCTCCAGTGAGAAGGATGAAGTAGGAAGAGATGTTTGATGCCCTCAGCTTAACTCCTGGCACATAACAGGGACCAAAGGACCTGTTCGTGAGACCAGTTTACTGAAGACACAGGATTCTGGGATGAAATTATAAAACTGCCTCCCCCAGCCCCCTGCTTGTTCAAACCAATCAGTGCTCACATAACCCACTGGACACCCCCAGGAAGACAGAGGCCCCATAGCTTCAAGCCAGGAATATACTCTCAGTTCAGTAAGAAATATGCAGGATTCCCTGTAATAGTCACAAACTTCATTCTTGGTGAAAATGGAAGCTCCTTTTCTCCCAGCTCATGCATGTTGCTGGCCAGGGGCTGGAGGCAGAAAAGGAAGGTGAGGAGTTAGGTGGGTTTCTCTGGGTCTCCATCTTTCCCTTTTATGACTCCATCTGCTTTGCTACTTAAGGTATCTACCCATTCAGGCACTAGAGTCGGGGGAGGAAGCATATGGGAGGAAGCAGGGAGGTCCTTGTTCCATTCATCATCTTCTGATGCCCTGCATCAGAGCTCTCTGGGCTTGGCCAGGATTTAAAGACAACTCTCTCATAGGGATCATGCATGAATTCTTCAGAGGTCCCTGCCCCTCAGAGGAATTGTGTATCTGAAGTTCCCTTGACAGGAAAATGTATCTCTTTTCAGCACCTCCTCAGCCCCTATTTGCTTAGAGGTAGCCCCAGGATCATTCTGCTGAAGGGCCATTTCCCCATGGCAGCCACCGTACATGACTCTCCCAGTTCTCTTGCGTGCATGGCTGACGCTTTTCCACTACAAATAAACACTATTCCTGGTTGCCCCAGCACCTTTGGGATGTAGGCTTCCCCCATAGCAGCCACCTGACTCTACTCTACCTGCAGAATGTTTCTTATTGTTTTCTTTCTGATCATATAGGCATCTTTCTACAGCATTGGGTTAAGAGTTTGTGAATGGACTGCATAATCTGCAGGATACTAAGTCCTTCCACATACAGGGGGATAAGGGACCATTCAACACTGTTGGTGGGCATGTAAGTCGGTGCAGCCACTGTGGAGAACAGTATGGAGGTTCCTTAAGAAGAAAGAAAAGCAGAGCTACCATATGATCCTGCAATCCCAGTCCTAGGCATATGTCTGGACAAAACTAATTTGAGGAAATTCCCTGGCAGTCCAGTAGTTAAGATTTCAAACTTCCACTGCAGTGAGCACAGGTTTGATCCCTGACTGGGAAACTAAGATCCCACAAGCCGTGTAACAAAGCAAAAAAAAACAAAACAAAACTGTAATTCAAAAAAATACAAGCACTCCTATGTTCATTGCAGCATTATTCACAAGAGCCAAGGTATGGAAACAACCTAAATGTTCATCCACAGATGAATGAATAAAGATGTGGTACCTGTATACAGTGGAATATTATTCAGCCACAAAAAAAAAAGAAATAATGCCATTTTGCAGCAACATGGATGGACCTAGAGATCATCATACTAGGTTAAATAAGTCAGACAAAGATAGACTATACCATCTACATGCAGAGTCAAAAAAAAAAAAATTGCTACAGATGAACTTATTTACAAATCAGAAACTCACAGACTTTGAGAACAAATGTGTGGCTGCCAGCAGGGAAGAGCAGAGGGAGAGATAGACTAGGAGTTTGGGATTGACGTATACACACTACACTACTATGCTTAAAATAGATAACCAACAACCTATGGTATAGCACAGGCAACTCTATCCACTATTCTATAATTACTAAATGGAAAACGAATAGATACATGTATGTGTATAACTCAACACTTTGCTATACACTTGAAATTAGCACATTGTAAATTAAATATACTCCAATATAAAATAAAATTAAAATAAATAAAATAATAAAATAAACAAAGTCCTACTGTATAGCACAAGGAGCTATATTCAATATCTTGTAATAAATCTTAGAATAAAAATTAAAATAAATAAACAAAATAATAGTAAAATAGATAAACAACAAAGTCCTACTGAATAGCACAAGGATCTATATTCAATATCTTGTAATAAACCTTAATGGAAAAGAATATGAAAAAGAATAAGGTATCACTGAAACACTTTGCTGTACAGCATAAATGAACACAACATTGTAAATGAACAATACTTCAATAAAGTCCTTCCACATACAATTGAATATCTCTGCCATATGAATTCCATTTAACCACAACCTTTATTTCTCAGCGGGACCAGTAGGAATATGACAAATTCAGTGAAGCCCCATGGGCAATCACCATCACAGGAAAAAGAGAACTGCTGATTTTATAAAGTTAAATTGGTTGTAGTTTTTATGACTACTTGATTATGTTGCTGAATTCACTCGCACCAATTTGCAGGTAGACACAACTACTTTTAAAGACAACAAGCAAAAGAGGTCAGCCAGGGGCCCCAAAGAAGACAAGAATTCCCAAAGGACAGATTCCTGGTAAAGACAGATGAGTCTCGGGCAGGACAGTGAACAGGGAGAAGGGTGTCTGCAGCCAGAACTTGCTGCCTCATTGGCAGGGCTGCAACACAGTGTTGCACAAGGATGGGGCAGGATGCGGGCCCGCCTGCTGCAGAGAGAAGGGTGGTGACCGACCATGTTCTCCTGCTCCCCCTCCACCTCCACAACCCCGCAGCTCCAGAAACTCACAGAAATGCCAAAAAAAGACCCCCAACTCTTAAGCAAAACAATTCCAGCTTCGAGTAGAAACATTAACTTGTCTTTTTATAATTCTTCCTCAAATATAAACCTTCTAAATGGAAAACAACAGACTACTCAGCACTGAATTGAGTGCTTCACTTCAGTATCTTCCTAGCCTAATCTCATATATTCACTGTTAATTAATACTTTTTTGCTTTTTAATTCATGCAGAAAGAATCAATACTTTAATTACAGACTGCTTAATAATATTCTTTTTTCTATCCTTTAATGGTGTGACCAGTTTATTTAGATGCACGCATTTAAGGATTTTTATATCCCCTGGAGCCATTTCTCTTTTAAATCCTTTCAGTGATATAGTTGCTTTAAAGCAGTAAGCAACCCAAGGAGATGTAGCATGAAATTACATGCCATCTCCAGAGCGTTCGTAATTAAATAAAAATGTGTCACTTACAAGGTAATAATTCTTGATCAGTGGATTTTCTGAAGGAGATTGGTGACTTTATGAATTAATTGCTATTGATATCATGTTCAGAAAACATCACCAAGTTGGAGAGAGGTGGGGAATTCTTTGCTAAAGCAGTGGCCATTCTACTTGACAATGGCTGGCAGTATAATGGCAAAGGTTCATGGTCTTGGAATCAGGTGAACCTGGGTGTGAATGTCAGGTGAAATCTCCCACTTGGGGAACCTTAACTGCCTGCCAATCTCTCTGAACCTGAGTGATCTCTTTTGAAAAATAATGATGGGAACTTCCCTGGTGGTCTGGGCTTCCCTGGTGGCTCAGAAGGTAAAGCATCTGCTTGTAATGCAGGAGACCTGGGTTCGATCCCTGGCTCGGGAAGATCCCCTGGAGGAAATGGCAACCCACTCCAGTACTCTTGCCTGGAAAATTCCAAGGACAGAGGAGCCTGGTGGGCTACAGTCCATGAGGTCACAAAGAGTCGGATACAACTGTGTCCGCTTTTCACTTTTCCTGGTGGTCCAGCAGTTGAGACTGCACACTCCCAACGCAGGGGGCTCAGGTTTAATCCCTGATCAGGAAACTAAGATCCCGCATGCCACCAGGCAGAGCCAACAAAAAGGGGGAAAAGGACTTCCCTTCTGGTGCAGTGGTTTGAACTCTGTGTTTCCAAGGCAGGGAGTGTGGATTCAATCCCTGGTCAGGGAACTAGGATCTTACATGTGCACAGTGTGGAAGAAGAGAAAAAGATAGTAGCAGCTCATAAGTTGTTGGAAGGATTAAATGGGTTTACACCATGCCTGGAAAGATAGCATTTTTATATTATTGTCATCATCAGCAACACCAGAGAAAGACAGAACACTTAGATCTCTCTTAAATATTTCTCCTATGGGAAATTATACTGATTACTATGGCTCTGGACCACAAGAGTTCCAGTGAAGCACTAAATATAGGTTTTTGCAACACCAAATCATACAATTTTCCAGGATATGGGGTATATATTTTTTTTCTCCTTGTTTTTCAGCATTGTCATTTTCAACAATAGAAAGGAAAAAAGCATTCAAGAGCAAAACCATTTAAAAGTGTATTTTTATGGCTAAAAGGAGAGGAGGGATAGGAAATGGAGCCGGAGGGTCCACCCCTGACAGTCTCCACTTCACACAGTGTGACTGGAGGGACCAGCCTTCACTGAAAATGAGGGGATGCCTCTCATTTTAATCTCTTTCTTTCTGTGAATTTTCCTGGAGAGTCTCTAATCCAGTGGAGCAAAGTTGAATTTTATCTCCAACCTTAAACAACTGACTGTGATCATCTCCATCTTGGCAGGATCACAAGTTCAGTAGGAGAGAGCTAGAGAGGCCCTGTAGCAGGCACGTTGTCCTCTGACTGTACCTGGTTTTGTCCTGGGACCATAGCCATGCTGAAAGCTGAGAGCATCTCCCTGTGAAAGAAATGGGATCTGAGCAGGAGCAGAAAGATGCAGCTGATGCGTCCCTGATGGTCTCTGCCCTGGACCCTGCATCCAAAGACACTTTTCTGATGACGGATGCATGGATTTGGCTCCAGACCCTGCTCAGAAGACAGTTTGAATCTGGATGTCCTGGGGTGCCAAGAGAGCACAGGACCCCGCTGGAGGTGAGAGACCAAGGCTGGACACAAACTCAAATGTATCTCCCTCTTTCCTTCCCCGTCGCCATCCCATGCTCACACCTGCCTCCACCCGGGTACTTATATTTAAGAGCTGGGACACTTTCTGAGGACACCAACCTCTATAGACACTGAAGCCCCACCCATCTTTTGAAATCCATCCATCTGCCTCCCCCAGAAAGTCTATAGTTCCCCCTGCAACTCAAAGATCTCTGTCTCTAGGCCACAGGCTCTGTTCAATAGGTTCACTCGGCTCTGTAGACACCCTGCTGGCATGTTCAGACGGAATCAGGAGCTATGTCCTAGGATGTTTCTGGTTCCTGCTGGGTTTCACTTGGTTTCTGTTAGAGGCCATCATGTGCAGATAAGTAATAGCTCCTATGCAAGAGACTTCCTGGGCTGAAAGGGTCCAGCCTGGGTCCAAGAGACTGTGGTGTTCTCTCACTACTCCCTTTCCCCTGAGAGGCAGGATGGCATAATAGGTGGTTACTATGGGGTCCATTGTCTAACTGCCCAGTGGCCAAATTCACCCCATCACTTACGAGCTATGTGGCCTCAGGAGTATGAACTGACGTCATTCAGGGTCAAGCAGTAGAAGTTCTACCTACCAAGAGAAGGAGATGATCCAGAGGCAGGCTCACTGATTCTGGAAACTTCTACCCTGGGCGGGAAGGGGCAGCAGGGGGGTGTTGGGGTGCAAAAATGACCCAGCGACCTAAAGGAGGAACTGGACATGGTCCTGTTGACCATCAATGGCACTGCAGCAACGTCCTGTCTTATCACATAGGCTGGGACAAAGGTCATTCCCAAAAAATGCATTTCTGCCTAAAAGAAAATTGAGCTACTTGCAACAGCATGGATGCAACTAGAGATGATCATGCCACATGAAATAAGTCATGAATACTATATCTCACTTACATGTGGCATCTAAAACAGGATACAAATGAACGTATCTATGAGACAGAACAAACTCACAGAGAACTCTTGGTTGCCAAGATGGGGAGTGGGTGGCAGAGGAACAGATTGGGAGTTTGGGATTAGTAGATGCAAACTATTGTAGAGAGAATGGACAAACAAGGCTACAGCATAGCACAGGGAACTATATTCAATATCCTGGTATAAACAATGATGAAAAAGAAAAAGAAATGAAATTGATGGCCTAACCTAGAAGCTTATTGAGGAAACAAGATTTATGTTATTTGAAAACTAAGGGAGGAAAAAACCTGCCAATTCCCCCTTTAGAATTTGCCTTTAATTAAAAAAAAAATTACTCATAGGTACACAAAGGCGTTAAGAGCATCCTTCCATCTTTATCTTTGACTTCCACTTCACAAGCCTGGCATTCCCATTAAAATCCTCTTTCATAAAAATCGGTTTTCAAAGCAGATTGACAAGAGAGACCTTAGTGATAAATGATACTGTCCTTTGTAACCGAAGCCATTTCTGTTGATACTGCTACAATCAGCAACCACAAATGAGCTCATAAAATCAGCCATTTCCCTTATTCAGGCCAGACACCTGAGACCTTTATAATCCCATGCCTGACCATCTGTTGACAGGGGCTGGCTCTACATATAATTCAATCAACCAGCCGACAGACCAGAAAGTACATGCTGAGTCCAAGGTATGCTCAGCTCTACGCTGGGAGTCGGGGGATGCTGAAGTGGTATATCCATCTTTTCCCAGAGAGTCACTGAGAACCCATGATTTCTGTGGCACCCACCTTTCTAGATACTAGGGGATAGGGAGGTAAATGCAAATAAACGGTGACAGTATAGCGGGAGAGACAGGTGATAAATAAAGAGATTATTTCAGATAATGGTGAGTGTTATGGAAAAAACTCAACCAGGTAATGATGCAGTCACCAAGGAGAGTGTGATTGATAAGGTGGTATAAAAGTTGGTCCTCACCCACAGTGGGTTACATTCTAATGGAGGAGAGCTCCTGACTCAACAACAGTGAGTCCAAAGCAACACGCTTTAGTGTGGTCGAGGCCATCAGGGATGCGACCTTCACAGGAAAGGATGGGAGACAGGGACAGTGATATTACTTGAGATGCATCCAGCAAGAGAGTGTCCTGGAACCAGTCCTGAACTACAAGTAATTCAGAGAGAGTTAGCAAAATCCAGCCCCTTTCATGAGCCAGATCTTATCATACCCATTTTACCAATGGGGAGACTGAGGCTTGGAGAAATTAAGTGACTTGCTAAAGGGTTGCTGCTGGTCAGGAATAGTGCCAAGTCTTGGCTACCCAGTGCTCATGAAAATCTGATGCCATTGCCCTTCAGATGAGCACTCAGCACCCAAATTTTAGAGAACAAGGTCTTAAGCATTATCTTTCCATGCTTCATATGACATGAAAGATGAGACGAGTTCTGCTGAAAACATCAGGCCTCTGTAAAATCTGCAGCTCCAGCTCTAGCAGCACCAGTGGCTTCTGTCGGGCTCAGCTGGCTGCCTCCGCTCACAGGATCTGAGCTCACCTGAGTGACAGCTCTGTGCCCGCTCAGCTGGCAACCACAGTAGCAGCTTTAGGTGATAAAACAGATAGGGGCACAGCTTGTCAAAGAACTCCCAGTTCCGCTGTCATCACTAAACACATGTAACTCTCCCTCAGCCATCACACACCAGCTCCCAATCACCAGGGAAGGTAGTCAGGAATGGCATCCGCCCAGAGGTCAAGAGGGTAGCTTGGTTGGAGACGACCAGCCTGAGCAACCCAGGGAGTGGGACTCTGGCTGTTTAGCGTTTAGGATATGCTTTTACTTCAACTTTCTTATTTATTTACTTTATTTATTTTTAATTGGAGGATAATTGCAATATTGTGATGATTTTTGCCATGTATCAACATGAATCGGCCATAGGCCAAAGGAGACACATGTCTCCTCCTTTTGATTGCCCCTCCCTCCCCAACCCATACCTCTAGGTTGTCACCAATCACTGGTTTTGGGTTCATTGAGTTATAACTTACACACACTGAAATGCATCTCTTTTTCATCGAGTTCAATGAATTTCAACAAACGTACACAGTCATACACTCAAGGATGTGAGTGCTTCCAACAGGTCCATCTGTATAATCTCCTACTACCCAACCATAGTGACCTCACCACCTGCATGGTGCCCCAGAGAGCCCTCTTGGATGTTTGAGACCAGACAGTTTCGACCACCTGCCCCGATAGACACTGTACTATCTGGGCCGCCTACGGTCCCTGAGAAACCGTGCAGCCAAAGATCTCTGTTCATCCACCAGCTGACAGCCAAGGCCCTCTGTTGGGGAAAGAAGTAGTCTTATTCAGACTGCAGAGGCAACACTAGACCTTTGACTGAACAGACGCCCTGAAAGGAGTTACATGCCCAGCTGCACAAACTGAAAACAGGTCTTGGGAACCAACAGATAAGGAAGGGAGTAAGTCATGAAGCTTGCTGGGCATGGGAATCTGGCCAGTTCCCAAGGATCAGCAAACATTCTGAGACTTACGACTAGAAATGCAAGCATTTAATGTAATAGCCAGAACTGCATCTTTGCATGTAAGCAGATGATTACCAGCTAAGCCGTAAGGAATCCCACTTTTATCACCAAGCTGTAAGCTTTCTGGGACTCCTTCAGATGGTGCTCTGAGGTCTCACCCATGAGGTGGACACACTATCTGAGACCTTTCAACTGGGGACTCCAGTTTGCTGTTTGAGGGACCTCCTACTTTGCTTGAATCTGGATTTAAGTGTTTCCCCAAATTTGCTGATGTATGTTTGACTTCATTTTGTTAATATATTGTTTGCATATCTTTGGGGCTTCCTCAATAACTCAGTTGGTAAAGAATCCACCTGCAATGCAGGAGACACCAGTTTGATTCCTGGGTCAGGAAGATCCTCTGAAGAAGGGATAGATTACCCACTCCAGAAGGGATAGACTGCCCACTCCAGAAGGGATAGACTGCCCACTATTCTTGGGCTTCCCTTGTGGCTCAGTTGGTAAAGAATCCTCCTGCAGTGCAGGAGACCTGGGTTCGATCCCTGGATTGGGAAGATTCCCTTGGAGAAGGGAAAGACTATCCACTCCAGTAGTCTAGCCTGGAGAATTCCATCAACTGGGACTGGGGACTCCCGTTTGGATCTAGACATGTTTCCCCAGTTTGGAGATGCATACATTTGTTTCTTACTACACTATTGGTTGCTTTTGAACTGTGGTGTTGGAGAAGAATCCTGAGAGTCCCTTGGACTGCAAGGAGATCCAACCAGTCCATTCTGAAGGAGATCAGCCCTGGGTGTTCTTTGGAAGGAATGATGCTAAAGCTGAAACTCCAGTACTTTGGCCACCTCATGTGAAGAGTTGACTCATTGGAAAAGACCCTGATGCTGGGAGGGATTGGGAGCAGGAGGAGAAGGGAATGACAGAGGATCAGGTGGCTGGATGGTATCACCGACTTGATGGACGTGAGTCTGAGTGAACTCCAGGAGTTGGTGATGGACAGGGTCACCTGGCATGCTGCAATTCATGGGGTCGCAAAGAGTCGGACATGACTGAGCGACTGAACTGAACTGATACTATTAGTGTATCGGGAACTGTTTCCCCAATTTAATGATTATAATTATATATATACACATATATGTAATCATTCTTCTATTATATTACTTACCCTCATATGTAACTTACTATAAACGTAATAAACTTCTTTATTTCTTACCAAAGTGTAGAGTGATTATTTTGCCAGCGAATCCTCTAAACGTGAAACCAAAAGTAAGTCGTTCAACAGACCATAAATCTTTCAGAACATCTCTCAAGCTCTGGCTACCTGAAAGGCAGCAGAGTGAGTGCAGAGGAGCCCTAACTCAGCAGCCAGAATGCAAATCCCATCCCACCCCTTCCCCATAGCTCAGCTTCCCCTGCCTGGCATGGAGAGCATTCAGCACCTCCTCATACAGACATCATGAGATGCCCTGAGATGTGTGAGATGTTTGTAAGCATGGCGTAGAGTAAATAGTGAGTGTTACATAAGCACTACCTTTATCTGCAGACCCAGATATGAACAGAAAGGGGCCCTGTCATTACATAGATGTAAGGGAAGAAAAAAGGCATTTGATCAGAAGAAAATGATTGACTTAGTGGATTGGGTTCTTGGCTTCCTACTTTATCATCAGAGAAGAAAACAGGCCGTTCAATTGGCTGTTGGTGTCCAGGATATAGAAAGTTATGAGCAGGTAGGGTTGGGGATGAAGTAGATACCAGAGGTGGGACCTAATCCCTTTGACCATACCTGACCAGGGGCTCCTGGAACTCCCAGTTGAGAGGATTAATGTCCTTTGGTGATTTCTTCTTTAAACAGTTATTTTTATTTATTTATATATTTGGCTGCACTGGGTCTCAGTTGCAGCATGCGGGACCTAGTTCCCTGACCAAGGATGGAACTCTGGCCCCCTGCATTGAGAGCATGGAGTCTTAGCCACTGGACCACCAGGAAATTCCCTCCTTTGGTAATTTCTTTTTTTAATATTTTTTAGTTTATATATTTGGCTGCACCAGGGATTATTTGTGACATGTGGGACCTAGTTCCCTAACCAGGGATCAGACCCAGGCCCCCTGCTTTGGGTATTGGGAGCACAGAGTCTTAGCCACTGGACCATCAGAAAAGCCCCTCCTTTGGTAATTTCTTTGTCTCAGAAACCATATCAGGGCTGGGTCATTCCTTCTGTGGCCAAACCCAGGAGGAGTCCCTGAG
Organism: Capricornis sumatraensis; assembly: GCF_032405125.1. Lineage (NCBI taxonomy): Eukaryota > Metazoa > Chordata > Mammalia > Artiodactyla > Bovidae > Capricornis > Capricornis sumatraensis. The sequence goes on along the minus strand of NC_091071.1, from coordinate 118,236,794 downwards.
CCCACATCAGGAAAACAGATTTGAGCAGAAAAATCGCAGGATTTCCTGGAATGGATAAATCCCCCAACATAAAGTGTAAGCATGACAAAGGCCAGGGCTTACCCCTCGTAGCTACACCTGGATGAACTTTTGCATCCCTAAAGAGTAAGGCCTAGAGGAGGAAGCCAATGTCATCAAAAAAGGGAAAGTTCAGTGTGGCCCACAGCCACCAGTCAAGGTAGAGAGCATGGTCAGCCCCTAGACATCTAACAGGATCTCAGATCTCAGATCATTGCCCACTGCCAACATCTCTATCTGCTCATCTGTCTGCCTGCTGTGACCTAAGAGGCCATGGACCTGGTTCTTCTCAGCCTCTAGCATCCAGATCTACTCTTGCCACAGAGCAGGCCCAGCAAATGTTTATGGAAAAGATGAACAAGGGGAAAATAAACAAAGATGTCTGTGGTTCATCATTACCTATGTGTGTTTATGTCAGAAAACACAGTGGCACAGGCTACAGTGTCTCCAGGACTTGGTCTAATGCAAAGCAGGCATCAACACACACTTGGTGAATTAATCCAAATTAACGAGGATTCCACTGAGAGGTGTCCATTTCTAGAATTTCCTCAGTGGCTGAAGTCTGTATCTTGGAACTCTACTTAAAGTATAGAAGTGTCGTTAAAATTTTAGTGTGTATATGTCAGGTTTAAAACGTCCCCTTTGCTGCTACAGTTGGCTGCTGTTTTTATTTCATCCCTAAGTCATGTCTGACTCTTTGCAACCCCATGGACTAGAGCCCACCAGGCTTCTTTGTGCATGGGATTTCCCAGCCAAGAATACTGGAGTGGGTTGTCATTTTCTTTTCCAGTGGGTCTTCCTGACCCAGGGATTGAACCCGTATCTCCTGCATTGGCACATTGGCAGGCAGATTCTTAACCACTGAGATACCAGGGAAACCCAAATTTGGCGGCGGCGGCTGCTGCTGCTGCTGCTGCTAAGTCGCTTCAGTCATGTCAGACTCTATGCGACCCTATAGACAGCAGCCCATCAGGGTCCCTCATCTACTCTCATCAAATACTGTGGAGAATATGAAACAAATTAAGATCACTGGTTGGCTGCACTTTCTATTAATAGTACAAAAAATAATGTCTTTGTGGGAGCAAAATCAAAGTATGCTTTCATTTTGTTACCAGCCATATATTAAATTTTCTCATCTTACAAGTAATTCACTGTATGCAAAAAAAATGTATTTTTAGATCTTCTCATCAAACTGCATTGAGACTTCATGCTGCAAAATGATTATTAAACTATTGTGTATACATATAAAGATCACTGGCCATTTGCACATAATATATATCTTCAGTTCAGTTCAGTTCAGTCGCTCAGTCGTGTCCAACTCTTTGCGACCCCATGAATCTCAGCACAACAGGCCTCCCTGTCCATCACCAACTCCCAGAGTTCACTTAAACTGCTGTCCATTGGGTCGGTGATGCCATCCAGCCATCTCATCCTCTGTCATCCCCTTCTCCTCCTGCCCCCAATCCCTCCCAGCATCAGAGTCTTTTCCAATGAGTCAACTCTTCGCATGAGGTGGCCAAAGTACTGGAGTTTCAGCTTCAGCATCATTCCTTCCAATGAACACTGAGGACTGATTTCCTTTAGATGGACTAGTTGGATCTCCTTGCAGTCCAAGGGACTCTCAATAGTCTTCTCCAACACCACAGCTCAAAAGCATCAATTCTTCGGCACTCAGCTTTCTTCATAGTCCAACTCTCATATCCACACATGACCACTGGAAAAACCATAGCCTTGACTAGACGGACCTTTGTTGGCAAAGTAATGTCGCTGCTTTTTACTATGTTATCTAGGTTGGTCATAACTTTCCTTCCAAGGAGTAACTGTCTTTTACTTTCATGGCTGCAATCACCATCTGCAGTGATTTTGGAGCCCCCCAAAATAAAGTCTATCACTGCTTCTACTGTTTCCCCATCTATTTCCCATGAAGTGATGGGACCAGATGTCATGATCTTCGTTTTCTGAATGTTGAGCTTTAAGCCAACTTTTTCACTCTCCACTTTCACTTTCATCAAGAGGCTTTTTAGTTCCTCTTCACTTTCTGCCATAAGGGTGGCGCCATCTGCATATCTGAGGTTACTGATATTTCTCCCAGCAATCTTGATTCCAGCTTGTGCTTCTTCCAGTCCAGCATTTCTCATGATGCACTCTGACTATAAGTTAAATAAGCAGGGTGACAATATACAGCCTTGACATACTCCTTTTCCTATTTGGAACCAGTCTGTTGTTCCATGTCCAGTTTCTAACTGTTGCTTCCTGACCTGCATATAGGTATCTCAAGAGGCAGGTCAGGTGGTCTGGTATTCCCACCTCTTGAAAAATTTTTCACAGTTTATTGTGATCCACACAGTCAAAGGCTTTGGCATAGTCAATAAAGCAGAAATAGATGTTTTTCTGAAACTCTCTTGCTTTTTCCATGATCCAGCAGATGTTGGCAATTTGATCTCTGGTTCCTCTACCTTTTCTAAAACTAACTTGAACATCTGGAATTTCACAGTTCACACATTGCTGAAGCCTGGCTTGGAGAATTTTTCAGCATTACTTAGAGGTTTATAAAATGTTTTATCAGCTATTGTTCCCTCTTTTCCTTGGCTACCAGGAAGCTTAGCACCAATGTAAAGTCTATAAAACTTGAAATTTTTATTGCCCTCTGTGTTTCTATATGCTGAACTTATAAATATTAATTCACTTTCCTACCTTGATTGTCATTCTTGCCTGATTTTCTCACCTGTTTACTTTCTCTTATTTTTCTGTAAGTCTCATCAATTCTATTGGTGAGGATAGGTATAAATAGACAGGTTAATAGTAGATAAACAGATACATGTACACATATATATGCTTTATAATGTCCAGATTCATTTTATACTTCTCACAAAATTAATTGAATTTGTTCCGAATCCCTGATTCTATGGTTTATATAATCTCAAAGCCCTGTCTCTAATTTCCACCAAGTCTCAAGAAAACTTCCAGTGAGCTCCCTCACTGATGTCCATGGGAAATCCAATATCCCCCAGCTTTTGTGAATTTAGTCAACTTTATCAAAGACCCTGATATTCAAGGGTCAATTTCCATGGGGAGTTGTTGATAACCCACCACTCACATGCTCTGTTATGAGATGAATGTAACACCGTCAAAATTTGTATGTTGAAACCCAGCCCCTAGTGCAGCTGCATTTGGAAACCAGGCTTGCAAAGAAAATTAAGTAAAGTCATGAGGGTGGGGCCCTGAGCTGGTAGGATTAGTGTCCTCAAGAGAAGAAACATCAGAGAGATCCTCCCCCCAGCCTCCACCCTCTCATGAGGGCACAGGGTGAGATGGCAGCTTCCAACAAACCAGTACGTGGGTCCTCACCAGAAAGTGAATTACCTGGCAACTTGGTCTTGGATTCTTAGCCTCCAAAACAGTGAGAAAATAAATATCTGCTATTTAACACCCAGTCTGTAGTAAGTCGTTATAGCAGCCCAGTAAGACGAACACAGCCTCCATCCTCATCTCTCCATCTTCCATGTTTGTCTTCCTCTAGGATCACCTCTTATCACCTTCTTCTTTGTTTTTTGGTCAGTTCAGCCACTACATTCTGGTGGTGGAGGATGAGGTCTATCCCAAGAGACTTTCGGAAATAATTCTTCCAAGTGAATACAATGCTCTTCCTGAATGGAGTTCTGGTGCATACACTTGTCTCTGCTTTCTGACCTCTCATTAGATAAAATGTATTATTTCCAGTTGGCTTCCATGATGGCAGACAGTAAAGAATCTGCCTGCAATGCAGAAGACCTGGGTTTGATCCTTGTGTCTGGAAGATCTCCTGGAGAAGGGAATGGCTACCCACTTCAGTGGTCTTGCCTGGAGAATTCCATGGACAGAAGAGCCTGGTAGGCTGGCCTAGAAGCCCAGAGCTCTCTCAGTCTAGTATTTACTTAGACTTTGGGGTCTGAGTGAGGCACAAGTCTGTCTTGAGACTTGAGGCACAAGAAGGACCCGAGGCACTAGTCTCTCTTCTGGGATCAACTATTAATAATATCACCTAGTTAGAAAAGCTCATCAAGATGCCAAGATTGCCTAAAAATATGATGCTTTGACCCCAGAATCTATTTACCAATCCAACCAAGAGCTGTGTGGGCACATTAATTCACAGGATATAAATAGAAATACATGAAAAATCTGGATTAGCCAGTAATGGACCATCCTGATTAGTTGGGCATACTTGGAATTGTGTGCAGAAAATTGCTCTTATTTTCTCACTAATTAGGGAAGAAATAAATAAAATAAGTCCTCTGTCCAACTCATAGCAAGTAATAGTGGTAGAAATAGGTCAGTTCAGTTCAGTTCAGTCACTCAGTCATGTCCGACTCTTTGCAACCCCATGAATCACAGCATGCCAGGCCTCCCTATCCATCACCAACTCCCAGAGTTCACCCAAACTCATGTGCTTTGAGTCGGTGATGCCATCCAGCCATCTCATCCTCTGTCATCCCCTTCTCCTCCTCTGTCATCCCCTTCTCCTCCTGACCCCAGTCCCTCCCAACATCAGGGTCTTTTCCAATGAGTCAACTCTTCACATGAGGTGGCCAAAGTATTGGAGTTTCAGCCTCAGCATCAGTCCTTCCAATGAATACTCAGGACTGGTCTCCTTTAGGATGGATTGGTTGGATCTCTCAAGAGTCTTCTCCAACACCACAGTTCAAAAGCATCAATTCTTTGGCACTCAGCTTTCTTCACAGTCCAACTCTCACATTCATACATGACCACTGGAAAAACCATAGCTTTGGCTAGACAGACCTTTGTTGGCAAAATAATGTCTCTGCTTTTGAATATGCTGTCTAGGTTGGTCATAACTTTCTTTCCAAGGAATAAGTGTGTTTTAATTTCATGGCTGCAATCACATCTGCAGTGATTTTGGAGCCCAAAAAAATAAAGTCTGACACTGTTTCCACTGTTTCTCCCAAAGCAAGAGAGTTCCAGAAAAAAACATCTATTTCTACTTTATTGACTATGCCAAAGCCTTTGACTGTGTGGATCACAATAAACTGTGGAAAATTCTGAAAGAGATGGGAATACCAGATCACCTGACCTGCCTCTTGAGAAACCTCTATACAGGTCAGGAAGCAATAGTTAGAACTGGACATGAAACAACAGACTGGTTCCAAATAGGAAAAGGAGTATGTCAAGGTTGTATATTGTCACCCTGCTTATTTAACTTATATTCAGAGTGCATCATGAGAAACGCTGTACTGGAAGAAGCACAAGCTGGAATCAAGATTGCCGGGAGAAATATCAATAACCTTAGATATGCAGATGACACCACCCTTATGGCAGAAAGTGAAGAGGAAACTAAAGAGCCTCTTGATGAAAGTGAAAGAAGAGAGTCCAAAAAGTTGGCTTAAAGCTCAACATTCAGAAAACTAAGATCATGGCATCTGGTCCCATCACTTCATGGCAAATAGATGGGGAAACAGTGGAAACAGTGGTAGAAATAATCAGCTCTAAATAAAGCTGGCAATGGTTAACACTGCACATGGTAAAATCTGACCCAGAAAAATTGGACTTTGTAGAATTAATGAGAACAAAGAAAATTCGCAATGACAGGACCCATATTCAGTAAAATTTCTTATTAACAATAAAGCTGGCAAACAAATTAAATCTTCAAAACCAAAGAAAATTATATGAAAAAAAATAAAGAATTGATTTAGATAAAAATAATTTCAGGGAAATAAATGTGGAAACAATTGGAGGCAGTTTAACTGCGCTTCACAGAAAATTGACCAAGAAATTAAATTGGATAATAGGGTTTAATCTGAAAAATGCATTTTCAATGAATATTCCTTGGTATAGGTATAATTATTATTAAAATATTTGTATTAAAAACACTGAGTTTAAGGAAAGGAGGATCTGGAATGTGGTTCCTGGGTTCAGATACAGACAAAGTAGACAAGTTTTGTTTTGTTTTGTTTTTATTTGAGTATAGTTGCTTTACAATGTTATTAGTTTCTGCTATACAGCAAAGTGATCCCCTTTGTCATCACAGAGCATTAGGTAGAATTTCTTGTGCTATACAGTAGATCCTCATTAGTTATCTATTGTATACATAGTAGTGTACGCTTGCAATCATGACCACGTCTGAAGCAACGTTCTATACTCAGTTAACAGCTGTAGAAACAAAATCTATTTAATTATATTAAAAGTAGGTATCTCAGCCTCTTTAGCCTGCCTAGTCAATGCACTGCCCCTCAGAATGTCCTTCCAGGTACATATTTATCTCTTCATATTATTTTTTTTTCCTGGCCCAGCCAGAGCATAGATCATTACCTTTATCACCAGACCCTCCACCCACAAAATCTAACATCTTCCCCACACTGGGAAGCCCCATTCAGAACAGTAAGTGGCTCACATTTGTCAGCTAGAGTCCTCTTGAACATAATGTAAATGTCTTTATTTTGGAACTGTGTGGAGGGAACAGCAACTGATTATGAGGTACCTGAGGATCACATCATTGTTGTTTCAAAACACTTTGCAGGTTTGCTTGTGAAAAAAAAAAAAAAATGTTCAAATGGGGGAAAGGATAAGTGCTTCTTATGTTTTGTCCCTCTAGACCTCATAGAAACTTCACCCAATGTTAAGCATCATTACTTGTTTAGATATCTGTCCCTTTCATTGGTGGTGAGCCCCATGAAGAGTTGGATGGGTCTCCATCCCAGAGCCATGTCTGACACAGGACGAACATTCACCTGTGTTTCCTGAGTGAAAAGGTGAGATCAAGGACCCCAAAGATAGTGACAGAAAAGTAATAGATTTTCTTTCAAAGAATAGAAGTTTTGTAGTCTTAAATGACTTTATTAGCAGTGGGATGCAAGCTCCACATCATTTAGACTTCATGCATAAAACAAGGAGAACATATTCAAGTGAATCAAATGCATTGCTTTAAACCATCCAGAAGCAGTTGGCCACTTGAAGACAAAAAGTACCAAGAGGACAGTTTGTAAAACATCCAGATCCATGAATCTGTTCCAAGCACATAGCATACATGATCCCGCTGAACAGCAGCCCACCTCTAGAGCAGCCCATGTCACAGAATGTGGACTGAATCTCAGAAAGGTAGTTTGCGTGAGCAAGATACAAAATTAAATCTAATTCATGGTTATAAATCACAGCTCTGCATGAGAGCAACAGAAGGACTTTTTTAGAATAACTGTTCAAACCCTATCCCACTGAGGCTGTGACTTAGTGGGTCTGGAGTGAGTGCAAGCATTTGTGATGTTTAGAAAGCTCCCCAGGCAGTGCTGATACTCAGAAAGTTGGGCACACCAGGTTCATCTGGAGAGCTTTTAAAACGCTACTGTGGGGACCTTGACAGACCAGTTCAATCCAAATCTCCAGCAGGAGCCAGAGCTTAGGGATTTCTAACATGCAGGGTGAGCCCTCTTAGGAGCCAAAGGCTGCACTCATTCTTCTGCATCTCATGTCCCTGAGATGAAGGAGTGATCAGGAAGAGTCTTTGGCCATGACTGCAGCACAAGCATATAAATCTGGTGTTTAGCAGCAGATGCTGTTGTCTGTCTCTGGAGAGAAATCCACAGGTTCTAACCTGTGAGGCCCTGGGGAGCAGGAACCATATCGTCTGCATCTCAGTACCCTGACAGCTCACCGGGAGTGAATGCTGTTAATTGTTCTTAAATACTGCCATTTGCTGCAGACATTCCATCACAAGCCTAACAGGAGCATCGCAATAAAGCAACATCAGCTTCCTGGGAGGGATGGGGGAGCAGCGGGGCCCTGCTGCTGCTCCAGACATCCCCATCTGGCTCTCAGGGTCCTGGGCAAACTCTGCTTCTGAAAACACCATGATACCATGAGCCAATGTGCAGCCACGCTTATAGGTCAAGCAGACCCATCGTTTCGGCCAGCATCTGCCTAGAGCATCTCACGGGAACAGCTCGGTGCCAAATGCCTGGTCCACCACCTGGCAGGAGGTGATAGAAAGCCCTGGATCCACCCAGCTTCACCTGGAGGCTTCATGCAGTGCAGATGGCTGATGGTTGAGCTGGACTTTGGAGCCTCATGCAACAGTGTGTTCAGGTTTCTTGAACTCTTTGGAAAGTCAGTTCTCTCTCTTCCAGGCCTCTGATAGGCTTCTGTTGGAGAGGCATGGGGGCTTGAAAGTGAAGGTGGGAAACTGGATGGGCATGCTTTCCTCATGGCCAGCCCTTCATCTTGAATGAGGAATGGCCAGCACTGGAACCACCAGGACCTGCCAGCTGCAGATGGGCAGCTCACAAGGAGCAGGGCCCCAGGCATGGCCCTGTCAGTGGTACCCTACCAGGTGAGATGTGCACAGCACCAGAGAGGGGTTACATGAGAGACAGGGAGCAGAGCACCAGGTCACAGGCCTGGGGTAGACTCCAACACTGCTGTCTACTAGATGTGACCTTGGGCAAATGAATTTCTTTGCACCTCTGTTTCTGCCTTTTTGCAAAGGAGATTAGGATACCTACCTTACATTGCTGCAACTATTAGGAGAGGGTGGCAGCAGGCCCAGCTCATAGCAGGCACCAGTAAGCAATAGCTCTTACCATCACCCTGAGATGCTCTGTGCCCAGTACCTGCTTACTAAATATCCATGATTTATATGAATGGGAGGATGGATGAATTCATAAAGAGGAAATTTATAGAGAAACAACTCTTCTGAGAAAGAATAAATATGCTTAGCCCAGTTTGTAAAGGTCAAAATGTAGAATTTAACACAACGGAAAACAGTATGGAGGTTCCTCGGAAAACTAAAAACGTGATCCCCGTATGATCCAGCAATCCCCTTCCTGGGCATATATCTGGACAAAACTAATTATACTATCAAAAAGATATATGTACCCCAATGCTCATAACAGGCCCCACTGAGATTCTAAGGGGCCTGGCTTACCTGCTAAGTATCCACGTGCACTATGTGACACACCATTGGGGAGCCTAGGAGCCTAGCGCATGGACAGCAATTTAACACCAGCCAACCAGCAATTGGCTGAGTTACAGGTAATTCATTTATTCACCATCACAATTACATTTTGAATTTCTACAAGATGCCAGGCACTGTTCTCTCTACTGAAAGTACATAATGGCCTATCTTCATGGAGTTTACATTGTAATGGGAGGAGTCAGAAAATAAGCTAATAAATAAGAAAGTCTAAAATACATTTGGTACTGATAGGTACCATTTAAAAAGAATGTGGTATATACATGTCAATTCTGATCTCCCAATCCATCCCACCCACGTCCCCCTCAGTATCCATACATTTGTTCTTTATGTCTGTGTCTCTATTTCTGCTTTGCAAATACGTTCATCTATACCATTTTTCTAGATTCCACATATATGCATTAACATACATTATTTGTTTTTCTCTTTCTGACTTACTTCACTCTGTATGACAATCTCTAGGTCCACCCATGTCTCTGCAAATGGCACAATTTCATTCCTTTTCGTGGTTGAGTAATATTCCATTGTATATATTTACCACATTTTCTTTATCCATTCCTCTGTTCTTGGACATTTAGGTTGCTTCCATGTCCTGGCTATTGAAAATAGTGCTGCTATGAACTTTGGTATGCATGCATCTCTTTGAATTATGGTTTTCTCTGGATATATGTGCAGGGAATTCTATTCAATGTCCTGTGGTAACCTAAATAGGAAGGAATTGCAAGAAAGAGAGGATATATGTTTATGTGTAGCTGAGTCACTTTGCTGTATAGCAGAAACTAACACATTATAAAGCAATCATATTCCAATTAAACAAATAAAATGCAATTTAGGGAGATGGAGAAAGAAGAATTGGCTGGTTTCCACAGAACAGGTAGCCAAGGTCTCTCTGATGAGGCAGCTTTGAAGCAAAGATTTCACCACAGTGAGGATGTGAACGAGGTGGCTGGACCTGGGGCGGGGTTCGGGAGGGAATCTGGGCTTGCATCGTCTGTGGAGAGCAGGGAAAGATGCCAAACAGGGAACCAAGGAAGATTACTGGCAGGGCCTCATAGGCTCAGTAGGGACTGGAGATTTCTTCTCAGTTGATGGGAGCCCCTTGGTGGGCTCAAACAGGAAAGGAACCATCTGCCTGGAAGATTTGGTCCCACTTCTCTGTCTGCTATTTAGGAGGCATTCTGTGAGGGTGAGGAAGGAAGCAAACTAACAAGCTGTTATCAAAATTTGAACATATGAATTTAATCCATGCAACAACACTATGAAGGAACTATTGTTTTCCTCATTTTATAGGGGCTTCCCAAGTGGCACTAGTGATAAAGAACCCACCTGCCAATGTAAGGGACGTAAGAGATGCGGGTTCGATCCCCAGGTTAGGAAGATCCACTGGGCAAGGGCATGGAAACCCACTCCAATATTCTTGCCTAGAGAATCCTAGTGAGCAGAGGAGCCTGGCAGGCTACAGTCCATGGAGTCGCAAAGAGTCAGACACAATAAAGCAACTGAGCATGCACACACATAGGTGGAAAGGGTAAGTAACTTGCACAGTATTACACAGCCAGGGAGCAGTCAGGCCAGGATTTAAAGCAGGCAACCTGGCTCCTGGGTCCTTGGTGATAAGCCTTGTGCTATACAAACCCATCCAGCATAACCTACTGGGGAGCAGCAGGCAAAAAATCTGTCCTCCTAACATAAAGAAGTGATAACTCATTCATCTAGAAACCCTGGAATAATAAAATAGGTAACTAATAAGGCACTACTGAATAACACAGGGAACCCTACTCAATACTCTGTAAAGGCCTATGTTGGGAAAGAATCTAACAAAGAGTAGAGACATATATAGACTGATAGATAGATACACACACACACATATATAAACAGACTCACGTTGCTATACTGAAAAGAACACAACACTGTAAGTCAACTATACCCCAATAAATTTTTTTAAGTCCTTGAGTAAATATTTAGACAAAAGATTCAATTATTTCTTTAGTTATTTATCTATTTCTATATCTCTTAATTTTGCTAAGGCTCAACTAAGAAACGAGAATGTTAACATGAACAAAGCTTATGATACCTTATTCCTATAATATCCCTATGAATCATGTATTCTAATCACCATTTCACAGATGAGGAAACTGAGGCTCGAACAATTTTAAGTAATAAGCCCAGAGACCCATGGTACCATCTTTCTAAAGTGATGGCCTCTGAGCTGTCAACATTCTCAGACTGGGAACAAGAAAGTCTCAGTAAGCTGTTCCCAAGACAATGTTCAACTGAGGTGCTGCAGCTGCCAAATATATCAGCAAATCGCTGGCTGCATCTGGAGGGCAGCCTGAAAACCAGAGAAGAGATATGACCACTCCCTCTTGTAAAACTGCTGTTCCCTTATCTTCACTGTGATAGAACAAAACTGCAGAAGGGCAACTGCCCTGAGCAAAGAAAGCAAACCTCGTTCCCTTACAATCAGCATTTCCTGAGCCCCTAAAATTGCCATTAACAATCTCAGAGCTTTTCTCATCATACAGTCTTATAAGAACAAAAATCAGTTCAGTTCAGTTCAATTTAGTCGCTCAGTCGTGTCCAACTGCAACTCCATGAATTGCAGCACACCAGGCCTCCCTGTCCATCACCATCTCCCGGAGTTCACTCACACTCACATCCATCGAGTCGGTAATGCCATCCAGCCATCTCATCCTCTGTCGTCCCCTTCTCCTCCTGCCCCCAATCCCTCCCAGCATCAGAGTCTTTTCCAATGAGTCAACTCTTCGCATGAGGTGGCCAAAGTACTGGAGTTTCAGCTTTAGCATCATTCCTTCCAAACGACACCCAGGGCTGATCTCCTTTAGAATGGACTGGTTGGATCTCCGTGTAGTCCAAGGGACTCGCAAGAGTCTTCTCCAATAACACAGTTCAAAAGCATAAATTCTTTGGTGCTCAGCTTTCTTCACAATCCAACACTCACATCCATACATGACCACCGGAAAAACCATAGCCTTGACTAGACGGAACTTTGTTGGCAAAGTGATGTCTCTGCTTTTCAATATACTCTCTAGGTTGGTCATAACTTTTCTTCCAAGGAGTAAGTGTCTTTTAATTTCATGGCTGCATTCACCATCTGCAGTGATTTTGGAGCCCAGAAAATAAAGTCTGACACTGTTTCCACTGTTTCCCCATCTATTGGCAAGAATACACAGAAGAACTGTACAAAAAAGATCTTCACGACCAAGATAATCATGATGGTGTGCTCACTCACCTACAGCCAGACATCCTGGAATGTGAAGTCAAGTGGGCCTTAGAAAGCATCACTACGAACAAAACTAGGGGAGGTGATGGAATTTCAGTTGAGCTATTTCAAATCCTGAAAGATGATGCTGTGAAAGTGCTGCACTCAATATGCCAGCAAATTTGGAAAACTCAGCAGTGGCCACAGGACTGGAAAAGGTCAGTTTTCATTCCAATCCCAAAGAAAGGCAATGCCAAAGAATGCTCAAACTACTGTACAATTGCACTCATCTCACATGCTAGTAAAGTAATGCTCAAAATTCTCCAAGCCAGGCTTCAACAATACATGAACCATGAACATCCAGATGTTCAAGCTGGTTTTAGAAAAGGCAGAGAAGCAGAGATCAAATTGCCAACATCCACTGGATCATCGAAAAAGCAAGGGAGTTCCAGAAAAACATCTATTTCTGCTTTATTGACTATGCCAAAGCCTTTGACTGTGTGGATCACAATAAATTGTGGAAAATTCTGAAAGAGATGGGAGTACTAGACCACATGACTTGCCTCCTGAGAAACCTATATGCAGGTCAGGAAGCAACAGTTAGAACTGGACATGGAACAACAGACTGGTTCCAAATAGGAAAAGGAATATGTCAAGGCTGTATTTTGTCACCCTGCTCATTTAACTTATATACACAGTACATCATGAGAAACACTGGGCTGGAAGAAGCACAAGCTGGAATCAAGATTGCTGGAATAAATATCAATAACCTCAGATATGCAGATGACACCACCCTTATGGCAGAAAGTGAAGAGGAACTAAAAAGCCTCTTGATGAGAGTGGAAGAGGAGAGTGAAAAAGTTGGCTTAAAGCTCAACATTCAGAAAGAACAAGAATAAAGGTGCTTTATCTCCATCTGATGTATGCTGAACTTGAGGCCAAGAGAAACTAATGATGTCCACAAATCCACATAGCTGGTAAGTGGTCTATTCAAGACCCAAAGTACAGCTCCTTATATTTCCAAGCCATAGGCTATTCTCTTTGCCAGAGGTCAGGTCAACTCCATGTGTCAGCTCTTCCCCACATGTCATCCTCCTGGTGGGCAACTCTATCTGCCAGTGGAGCTCCTCACTCCTCCCCAGAAGATCCTCCACTGCAGCCTCTTTCCCAAAGCCTCTAGGCTCCCTCTCACAGTGCAGGCTTTGCTACCCAGCTGCTCACCATCCCACCAGTAACTATGACCCTTCAGCCCCAACAAGCCACCATCCTCAGGGCATTCAGAAGCACCACCCACAGGTCTGACAGCCAAACCGCTAGCATCAATTGACTGTAAGAATCAATAGCACATATCATCAAAAAGAAAACAAATAACAAATGTTGGTGATGATGTGGAGAAAAAGGAACGCTCCTCCTGTTTTGGCGGGATTATACTTTGGTACAGCCACTATGAAGAACAGTATTTAGTTTCCTCAAAAAACTAAAAATAGAACTACAGTATGATACAGTAATTCCACTCCTAGGTATAAATCAGAAAGAAACAAAAAACACTAATTCAAAAAGATACATGCACCTCAAAGTTCATAGCAGCATTATTTACAATTGCCAAGGTATGGAAGCAACCTAGGTATCCATCAACAGATGAATGGATAAAGATGTGATATATATATATGCAATGGAATACTCAGTTCAGTTCAGTCGCTCAGTCATGTCCGACTCTTTGAGACCCCATGAACCACAGCATGCCAGGCCTCCCTGTTCATCACCAACTCCCAGAGCGCACCCAAACTCATGCCCATTGAGTCAGTGATACCATCCAACCATCTCATCCTCTGTTATTCCCTTCTCCTTCTGCCCTCAATCTTTCCCAGCATAAGGGTCTTTTCAAATGATTCAGCCCTTTGCATTAGGTAGCCAAAATACTGGAGTTTCAGCTTCAACATCAGTCCTTCCAATGAACACCTAGGACTGACCTCCCTTAGGATGGACTGGTTGGATCTCCTTGCAGTCCAAGGGACTCTCAAGAGTCTTCTCCACCATCACAGTTCAAAAGCATCAATTCTTCGGCGCTCAGCTTTCTTCACAGTCCAACTCTGACATCCATACATGACTACTTAGCCATAAAAAAAGAATGAAATTTTGACATTTGCAGCAACATGGATGGACTTGGAGGGCATTATGCTGAGTGCAATAAGTCAGACAGAGAAAGACAAACAATATGGTAGTACTTATATGTGGAATCTAAAAAATACAATAGACTAGAAAAAGAAAACTAAAAATAAGCAGACTCACAGATATGGAGAACAAACTAGTGGTTGGTTACTAGTGGGGAGAGGGACGGTGGGAGAGGTACATAGAGGTAAGGGGGGGAAGGGATTATTGTGGGATTACATAAAGTCCTCTGTGAGAAAGTTTTGAAAATTGCAAAGTATTATAGAATTTAAAGACTCTTCTGTTCAATATCAAAATTAATTTTAGAAAGAATTAATAGAACAGTTAATAGTTTGCCACCTTGTATCAGTCTCCTATTGCTTCATTTTCCCAGTCAGGTTTTGACGTCTATGATCTCTGACAGTGAAGGAGGAAAGAGGTGACAAGTGCCAAGTGAACAGCTGTCACATGTGCTCAGACTGCTGCAATTCCAAGGATTGACCACACCAAGATGAGAAACAATGCTGCTGCTGCTGCTGCTAAGTCGCTTCAGTCGTGTCCAACTCTGTGTGACCCCAGAGATGGCAGCCCACCAGGCTCTCCTGTCCCTGGGATTCTCCAGGCAAGAACAGTGTTGATCTTTCACAGCCTGGTGAAAAGGGTTGGGACTGGTGAAGGCTATACAACTACAAGGGAGGGAGCTGAAGGGTATTTATGGGCTCCTGTAACCCCAGAAAAGTAGGATGGTCTGTGGGTACACATCAGAGCCTCATACCCTCAGAATCATCCACCCGCCAGGACAAGTTCTAAATAAAAGTGACCAGATAATGTGTTCAAATAGGTCCTATATGTGTTACTCTAATGATTCCACAGAAGGTAGGCATAGGCCCCTGGAGGGGTAACCCTTGGACAAACATAATTACAGAGTAAATCAGGAAGAAATGAACACCATGGCAGAGTAGACAAGAGCTCAAACTGCTGCTCTTGCACCTTGGTTCTGATGCATTAAGTGTACAAACAAAGGCAACTTCTCTGAGCTTTACTTTGCTCATCTAGAAAATGGGTTTAATAACATTTAACAAGAGTTTACATTGGTTAAGCCTTTTTAAAAGTTCCTCTCACATAGCTAGTGTTTGACAACCACAGTGCATTACTATTTTTTGTTCTATATTTTCTATGCAAGGAAAAAAAAAAGGATGGCTGCAATCTTTTCCATTATCAAAGCTAAAGAAAACTATTCACACCAAGCTGGACCTGATTTCTTATATTTCAAAACTTATTCACATTTAAACTTTTAATTTGTGTGAATGTATTTTTTACTCAATTTTATGGAAGTGTAGTTGATTTACAAAATTAATTTCTGCTGTACAGCAAAGTCATTAAGTCATACATATGCATACATTCTTTTTCATATTATTTTCCATTATGGCTTACTTATCAGAGGATATTAAATAGTGTTCCCTGTGCTATGAAGTGCTACAAGCAACAAACCTTGTTGTTTATCTATTCTATATATAGTAGTTTGTATCTGCTAATCCGAAACTCCCAATCCATCCCTCCCTTACCCCATCTCCCCCTTGGCAACCACGAGTATGCTATGTTTGAGTCTGTTTCTGTTTTATAGATAAGTTCATTTGTGTCATATTTTAGATTCCACATATAAGTGATATCACATGCTATTTGTCTTTCTCTGACTTACTTAGTATGGTCATCTCTAGATAAATCTACATAGCTACAAATGGCATTATTTCATTCTTTTTATAGCTGAGTAATATTCCATTGTATATGCATACCACATCTTCTTTATCCATTCATCTGTTATTGGACATTAGGGTGTTTATGTGTCTCAGCTATTATAAATAGTGTTCCTATGAACATACAGGTGTGTGTATCTTTTTGAATTATCTTTTTGTCCAGGTACATGCCCAGGTGAGGGATTGCTAGGTCATACAGCAGTTCTATTTGCAGTTTTATGAAGAATCGCCATACTGTTCTTCATAGTGGCTGCACCAATTTATGCTGTATGAACACATTTTTGAATTAGTCCCAAAATGCATTGTACTAATAGGCATCTACTCATATTGGAGTTCCCATCTCATGTGTGGGGAGCAGCCAAATGTAATTTGCTAACAATCTCCACCTCAATGGCTTAAGCAACAGCTGTCATCTCCCACACATGCTCATTGTACAAATTCCCTTGTGCACATCTTTGGCAGCATAATGAAAAATAAGAAAATTAAAAACATGTTTATTTACTTTCTTGATTCCATTTTAAAAAGAGAATATTCTGCAAAATTTTCAATGGAGCATCACATTAGCATTGGCCTCATAACCTGTTGCTAATGCCAAATTTGCCATTCAATAAGGGAACATTAATTGATTTCTGGGAACATGTTATAGTGGAGGTCTAAGAATAAGGTGCCAAACTGCTTTATCAGTGAGAATGAGAATTGTCACCTAGAGTACTAGCTTTTAAAAAATAATAATAATAGAAAACAAGGCTCAGAAGAAAATAGGCTCAGAAAGATTCTTTCTGCTTAAAGGCACACCATAAATTTCTATTTCTAACAAGAGTGAGCTACATAACTCAGACCAATCTTTCCTTTAAAGACCATTAAAAATCTGAACAAAACAAAAAAAAGAAAAATTCTCTTGAAAGCACTGATCCACTAACAGATATTAAGAACTGTACTGAGCCTGCACTTAAGATGACTTTAGGCATGGAATAGTTGCTGGTCAAGCTGAGACAGACAAAAGGCTCAGCTGTGCCTTGAAACCTTGTGGAACAAGTGAGGCAAAATCATGGGAAGAGACCCATGTAAACCACTTTTCACTTTGGTCTGGGAAGGTCAAGAAAGAATTATACCTCAGGACTGAGAGTAAACTGGATGCTAACTCTCTTTCATGGACAGCAGTCTGGTATCACATCACCTGATGGCCCAGAAAACCTCAATTTAAATGAATTTAGATTATGATGGCCCAAAAGAAGTAGAACCTCTAGATTAATGGTGAAAGCAATGGAAATCCTTTCTAGATATAGAAAATACCATGCTAGGCCTCTAGTTATTTCAACAAATAAATTTTCACTGTACCGTCCAGAATATTCAAAACTAAGCACATGTAAAGACAAACAACATGAGCAAGCAGAAAAATTGGGCAACAGAAACAGACAGAGACTCCAGATATTGACATTATTGGATACAGATTATGAAACAACTTTATCCTCAATGCCATGAACCAAGTTTTAAAATTTCACAAAAAAAATTTGGAAATCTAAAGTATGACATCATAGATTTTTTAAACAGTCAAATAGAAGTTCTAGACCTGAAATATACAATAGTTTAAAACTGGAATGGATTTGTAGTAAATTAGATGTTGTAAGCTAAAACCATACACAGAATTAAGCACTGTGTTGCAAAAAGGTGGGAGAATAGAATTTTTTAAATCCAAAATAATTTGAGAAACAACAAAGCATGAAAAGTATAGCAGGATAGACAAATACATAGTACATATCATGAGAAGGTAGATTTAAAGGTGAGTACAGCTTTAATTTCAGTAAATGCCAATAAAAATGCTTCAGTTAAAAGACAAAGATTATCACACTGGATTAGGAAATACACATGCTATATACTATTCAGAAGAACTGCATTTAAAATGTAAGAATACAAAAAAGTTTGAGAGTAAAAAATGATAAAGGGGATCCATACAAACACTAACTAAAAGTAACTGGTGCACCTATATTAATAACGGCTAAAATAGAATCAGCAATTTAAAAAAGTATTATTAGAAATTAAGAAGATTGTTTCTCAATGAAAAAAAGGATCAATTCACTAATAATTACAAGCTTTCTAAATTTGGATGCACCTAATAACATTGGCCTCAAAATATATAAAGCAAAAATTTCCAGAACTATAAGGACAAATAGGCACATTTATAATATAATGGCAGATGTTAACATGCTCTCTCAGTAATTGATAAAATAAGCAGACATTTTTTAAAGTAAGGCTATAGAACAATCTGACCTGATTGAAATAAACGTACAAAATATCATATTGAACAACTGAAAAATACTTAATTTTTTTTAATTGGCTATATTATGAGCCATAAAGCAAGTCTTCACAAACTTCAAAAGGTTAAAATCATAAAGAGGTGCACTGTACAATATGTTTCTCATAGGAACATATGGCTATTCAAAATTGTTAATTAAAAAATTATTAATTATAATTAAATAAGATTTAACATTCAATTCCTTCACGTTTCAATTCTCAGTCCTTTTTCAGTTGTCTCTACAACATTTAAGTGAAGTGAAGTGAATTGAAGTGAAATGAAGTTGCTCAGTAGTGTCTGACTCTTTGCAACCCCATGAACTGTAGCCTACCAAGCTCCTCAGTCCATGGAATTTTCCAGGCAAGAATACTGGAGTGGGTTGCCATTTCCTTCTCCAGGGGATCTTCCCAACCTAGGGATCGAACCCTGGTCTTCCACATTGTAGGCAGATGCTTTACCATCTGAGCCACAAACCATATGCAAATTTTTATCTAGCTGTCTCTTTACCAGCAAACTTATTCTTTGCTACATGTGTTTTATCTGTCTTCCCACACAGAAGTATGCTCTGTGAAGTCAAGAACAGTATTTGTCATATTCACCCTAGGACCTACTTAGTAAAATTTGGTTGATTTTATTAATTAACTAATTAATGATTCTGTATTATATTTTCTTATAGTATAAACTTAAGTTGGTAGATTGAATGAAAGTATCATTCATGTCAAGTTAAATTCTTAGAAACACAGAAAGATATTTCACTTTCTCTGTGGTGATGCATCATCCTAGAAATGGTTAGTGTGGAAGAGGGCTTCAGTTTTGGATTTAGAAAGCTATACAAATGTCTGAAGGGAGGGAGTTGAGACTCTGGAGTCACACCTGCCTCGATGGTCTAAAATTCCTCTCTTTTTATATAAGGCTGTTCAGAATAACCTCATACAATTTTTTGCCCCAGAATAAGGTATGGAATCTATTTATCAAGGTCTTAGCAATGACACAGAGTCACCAGTGAAAGCATGCATTCCTGTCAGTCTAAGAATGTCATGTTGTACATGAAGCAATTAGAAATGGGCAGAACCAAAATGAGAAATGCCTTGTGTACTTTATCATGAAGGAGTAGAGGCCCACCAGCAAGTTGTAAATAAAAAGGAGATGCCCTAGGATGCCCCAAATATGAATAAAAACTTGGACTCATGGCTGAATTTTGGAGGACCTTCCAGCTTCCCTGAACTATATGCAAAGGTCACACTTTTTGCTTCACTGTCCCAATTTCAGGGAATGTTGGTTCCTATGAAGAAGAATTTACTTACATATAAAAACTACACCTCTTTAAGCCAGGCTTGGAGAACGGCATCATCTGCTCCTGTGACAGCAATAGACATCATTGAATTAATAAAATCTCCTGACATTTGAAAGCAAGATCAGTCACAAAGAATCATCAACCTCTTGTCATGTGGTTAGATCTGTTTTGGGTGCAAAGGTTTCAGTCACTAACTAGACATACAAGATCATTGCTTTCATGGAGTTTGCAAACCAGAAGGAAAGATAGCCAATAAACAAGCACACAAACAAATATGCAGACAGAGATAAGCTCTACAAAGAAAATAAATCAGGTCAAGGACAAGGAAGTTAAGGAAGACAAGCTAGGAAGAGACTAATCTATTACTAAAAAGGTGAAAACAAGAATGCCATTTGCAACAACATAGATGGACTTAGAAATGATCAAACTAAGTGAAGTCAGTCAGACAAAGACAAATATCATATGACTTTACTGCTATGTGGAATCTAAAAATTATAGAAATTAACTTACTTACAAAACAGAAACAGACTCACAGACATAGAAAACAAACTTATATGGTTACCAGAGGGGATAGCAGAAGTTGCCAGCGGGAGATAAACTAGGAGTTTGGGATTAAAAAATACACACCACTGTATTGGGCTTCCCAGGTGGCTCAGTGGTAAAGAATTCCCCTGCCAATGCAGGAGACACAAGTTCGATCCCTGGAGGAGGAAATAGCAAACCATTTCAGTATTCTTGCCTGGGAATTCCATGGACAGAGGAGCCTGACTGGCTACAGTCCATGGGGTCATGAAGAGTCAGATATTACTTAGCAATAAAACAATGACCTATAAATGAACTGTGTTCCAACAGACTTTATATACAACAATGGGCAGCTGGTGGGCTGTTGTTTGCCAACCCCTGACCTCAGATCCTCCTAACAAACTCTGTGAGCTGCCTACTCCATGCTCTCTCTTGCCTCCATTATTGATAACATAACCCCAAATTTGTTTACAATAACAATTCATGAACTGAAACTGCTCACTATTCCAGGTTGACCATGAGACTCAATTATGGCCAATGAGATGTAAGTGGATATCTCCAGATAGGGCTTGGAAAAGAGTTTTTTTTAACATGGGCAGCCTCAGTTGTCATGCTTTCATTCAAACTTATGTGCTTCTTTTTTCTGCTTCCTGTCAGAACTTGGATGGATTTGGAACAGCAATCTGTATACATGAGTCAACATAAGTAAGAATGGAGGATACATGCTAAGAACAGCAGAGAATGATATACCAAGGCTCTGGTTTCCAGTATATCACTTGGAAGCTGTACTAGCCATGGATTGACTTCTCCAAATGCACGCTTTTCTAACTGATGCATTATGTTCAACTGAATGCCTCCCTAGCTAATATATTTAAGTCTTCAAGAGAATACAGCTATCAGCATGATGGGGTAGAGGATTATCATATTAGTAAAAAATAATCTATCATCAGCGACTTCTATGTAACAAACAACCACAAGATTTCTTGGCATATAACAATAAGCATCTATTTCTCATGCATCTGTGGTCCACTGGGGTGATTCTGATATCTTGGCTGTGCTCAAGTTGGGTGCAGGTCTGCTACACATGGCTCTCATCCACCTTGGATGAGCTGGCTAGCCAGGGCATGTCATTCTGATGGTGATAGTAGATGAAAAATAGGTTGAACAGAACAGGCAGTGTGTCTTAAGTCCTGGGCCAGTCACTTCCGTCCACATTCCATTAGCTAAAGAAAGGCACATGACTGAGTACAACGTCCAGGAACAAGAAAGAAGATTCCATATTGCATTGAAAGAACAAATTATAGGGCAAATGGCATGGATAAAGTGAAGAACTGGCACCAAGAACCTAATACACCACAAACAGAGGACACAGAGAAGGCAGAGTCAATTGGAGCAGACTCTTTGGTCACTTTGTGAAATCTTGCTGAGCCCTGGGGAATCTCACTGAGAAGAGTTACCTCTCAAGTCCTCTTGGTCAAAGATGGAATAGCAATCATGCCTTTCCCCTTCAAACATTCATCTGTTCTACCCCCCAAAGCACCCATGACCCCCAGAAATCTTCATAGAATTCTATATATTCAAATAATTATTTCCAGACCCTAAAATAATACATAAATAGACATGCTCAGAAGTCAGAGTTAAAGTAAGTCAGAAAAAGATAAATACCATATGATATCACTTATATGTGAAATTTAAAATATGACTTAATATATAAATAAACTTATCTATGAAACAGACTCTCAGACACAGAGAACAGAATGCTGGCCACCGAGGGGAAGGGACAGACTGGAAGTTTGGGGTTAACAGATGAAAGCTAATATATAGAGAATGTATAAACAAGGTCCTACTATATAGCACAGGGAACTATATTCAATATCCTGTGATAAGCCAGAATGAAGTAGAATATGAAAAAGGATATATGTATGTATTTATTTGAATACTTTTGTTGTATAGCAGAAATTAATGCAACATTGTAAATCAACTATACTTCAGTAAAATACTTTTTAAAAAAAAATCAAAGTTACCAGTGGAACAATATATAAAGCCCAGAGATAAACCCACACACCTACGGGCAACTTATCTTTGACAAAGGAGGCAAGAATATGCAGTGTGGCAAAGATAGTCTCTTCAATAAGTGTTAATGGGAAAACTGGACAGCTATATGTAAAAGAATGAAATTAGAACCCTTCCTGACACCATACACAAAAATAAACTCAAAATGGATTAAAGACCTAAATATAAGACCAGGAACTATAAAACTCTTAGAGGAAAACAGAACACTCTGTGACGTAAATCACAGTAAGATCCTCTATGATCCATCTCCTAGAGTAATGGGGGAAAAAAAAGCAAGTAGAACCTAATTAAACTTAAAAGATTTAAACAGCAAAGAGCAAAGGAAACTATGCTGTGTTTAGTCACTCAATCATGTCTGACTCTTTATGACCCAATGGACTACAGCCTGCCAGGCTTCTCTGTCCATGGGATTCCAGTTGCCATGCTCTCCTCCAGGGGATCTTCCCAACCCCAGGACTGAACCCAGGTCTCCCACAGTGCATTCAGATTCTTTACCACCTAAGCCACCAGGAAAGCCCAAGGAAACTATAAGCAAGGTGAAAAGACAACTCTTAGAATGGGAGAAAATAATAGCAAATTAAATAACTGACAAAGGATTAACTTCCAAAATATATAAATAGCTTATGCATCTCAGAAACAGAAAAGAAATATCCCAATCAAAAAGTGGTCAACAATCTAAACAGACATTTCTCCTAAGACATTCAGATAGCTAATAAACACATGAAAAGATGCTCAACATAGCCCATTATTAGAGAAATGCAAATCAAAACTACAATGAGATATCACCTGACACTGGTCAGAATGGCCATCATCAAAAAATATGCAAACAATAAATGTTGGAGAGGGTGAGGAGAAAGGGGGATCCTCTTGCACTTTTGGTATAAATGTAAATTGATACAGTCACTATGGAAGTCATTATGGAGAGTCTTTAAAAAACTAGGAATAAAACCATCATGCTGCTGCTGCTGCTGCTAAGTCGCATCAGTCATGTCCAACTCTGTGCGACCCCATAGACAGCAGCCCACCAGGCTCTGCTGTCCCTCGGATTCTCCAGGCAAGAACACTGGAGTAGGTTGCCATTTCCTTCTCCAATGCATGAAAGTGAAAAGTGAAAGTGAAGTCGCTCAGTCGTGTCTGACTCTTAGCGAACCCATGGACTGCAGCTTACCAGGCTCCTCCATCCATGGGATTTTCCAGGCAAGAGTACTATCATATGGCCCAACAATTTCAATATGGGCCATATGCCCTGAGAAAACCATAATTGAAAAAGACACATGTACTGCAATGTTCATTGCAGCACTCTTTACAATAGCAAGGACATGGAAGCAATCTAGATGTCCATCGACAGATGAATGGATAAAGTGTGGCACATATTCGCAATGGAATATTGTTGTTGTTCAGTCACTCAGTCATGTATGACTCTTTGCGACCACATGGACTATAGTACCCCAGGCTTCCCTGTCCTTCACTATCCCAGGATTTGCTCAAACTCATGTCCATTGAGTTGATGATGCCATCCAATCATCTTATCCTCTGTCACCCCCTTCTCTTCCTGCCCTCAATCTTCTGATGAGGGTCCCTCCCAATGAGTCGGCTCTTGGCATCAGGTGGCCAAAGTGTTGGAGTTTCAGCAACAATCCTTCCAGTGAATATTCACGGTTGATTTCCTATAGGATTGACTGGTTGGAACTCCTTGTTGTCCAAGGGGCTCTCAAGAGTCTTCTCCAACACCACAGTTCAAAAGCATCAGTTCTTTGGTGCTCAGCCTACTTTATGGTCCAACTCTCACATCCATACATGACTACTGGAAAAACCATAGCTTTAATACACAGACCTTTGTTGGAAAAATTATGGCTCTGCTATTTAATATGCTGTGTAGGTTTTTCATAGTTTTTCTTCCAAGGAGCAAGCATCTTTCAGTTTAATGGCTCCAGTAACCATCCACAGTGATTTTGGAGCCCAGGAAAATAAAATCTGTCACTGTTTCAATTTTTTTCCCATCTATTTGCCATGAAGTGATGGGACCAGAATATTATTCAGCCAAAAAAGGATTTGAATCAGTGCTAATGAGATATATGAACCTAGAGCCTATTATATAGAGTGAGTGAAAGTGTTAGTCGATCAGTCGTATCTGACTCTTTGCAACCCCATGGACTGTAGCCCACCAGGCTCCTCTGTCCATGGAATTCTGCAGGCAGAATATTGGAATGGGTTGCCATTTCCTTCACCAGGGGATCTTCCCAATCCAGGTATCAAACCTGGGTCTCCTGCGTTACAGCAGATTGTTTGTCGTCTGAGCCACCAGAGTGAAGTAAATCAGAAAGAGAAAAACAAATATCATATATTAATGCATACATAAGGAGATCCAACCAGTCCATTCTGAAGGAGATCAGCCCTGCAATTTCTTTGGAAGGAATAATGCTAAAGCTGAAACTCCAGTACTTTGGCCACTTCATGCAAAGAGTTGACTCATTGGAAAAGACTATGATGCTGGGAGGGATTGGAGGCAGGAGGAGAAGGGGACAACAGAGGATGAGATAGCTGGATGGTATCACTGACTCGATGGACGTGAATCTGAGTTAACTCCAGGAGTTGGTGATGGACAGGGAGGCCTGGAGTGCTGCTATTCATGGGGTCGCAAAGAGTCGGACACGACTGAGTGACTGAACTGAACTGATGGGATCTAGGGAGAAGGCAGTGGCACCCCACTCCAGTACTCTTGCCTGGAAAATCCCATGGACAGAGGAGCCTGGTAAGCTGCAGTCCGTGGGGTCACTAAGAGTCGGACATGACTAAGCGACTTCACTTTCACTTTTCACTTTCATGCATTGGAAAAGGAAATGGCAACCCACTCCAGTGTTCTTGCCTGGAGAATCCCAGAGACAGGGGAGCCTGGTGGGCTGCTGTCTATGGCGTCACACAGAGTCAGACAGGACTGAAGAAACTTAACAGCAGCAGCAGCATGGACTCTAGAAAGATGGTACCAATGATCCTATTTGCAGGGTAACAGTGGAGACACAGACATGAAGAACAGAACTCATAGACAAGGGGTAAAGGGGTAGGAAGAAGAGAATGGGATGAACGGAGTGATAGCCGGTGGGAATTTGTTGTATGACTCAGGGAACTCAAACCAGGACTCTGTAACAACCTAGAGTGGTGGGATGGGATGGGAGCTTGGAGGGAGGCTAAAGATGGAGGGGATATATGTATACCTATGACTGACCCATGTTGATATATGGCAGAAACCAACATAACATTGCAATTATCCTTCAATTAAAATTAAATAAAAATTTTTTAAGTCAGGGTTATACTTCACATAGAACTCTTTCCATTAAAACAAAACAGTAACCATACAATAACCTTAACAGTAACCATTAGTAATAAAGACCCTTGCTTGTGTTTGGTCTTTGACCAGTCCTGATATAGGCAGTCTGGAACTGGGATCCTAATGATGATAATGATATGATGGTGAAAACCGAGGTAAATATATTCAGCACTTACATAGCACTGCATTCCAGGAACTGTTCTAAGCATTTGAAGCTTTAATTAACATGACCCTCTCAACAACCTCCCAAATTAGGCACCAGGAGTACTGCCATTTTTCAGATGAGGAAACCTAAGACACAAAATTGTTAACTTCTTTGCCCACATCACATAGCAAGTAAGTGGCAGAAGTAATATTAGGACCCAGGCAGGCTGGTCCAGAGCCTGTGCATGTACCCACCATTTTTAACTGTTCACACAATGTGAGAAAACAATCCTAAGATGTCCATGGAATAGGATACACATTCACTGACACCCATTACTTACTTGAAGTAACTGAACTCGTTTAATTCAACAGATCTGTGTAAACCCAGGAACACCACCTGATAAAAATTTGTTTTTTCCTCCTTTTCTGGAAGAAGGATCATTAAATTCTAGAGACAATGATAGTTTAATTAAAAGGCAACTGTAGTATGAAAATGTTTCATTTGGGAAGAAATTACCACTTATTAGAATGTCCCAGGGGGATCAACCTGGTGATGGCTGATCAGATGTTGGGAAGATGTTATTGTTGTGGACTGCAATTCCTGACTTGAAAACGTGAGCAATAGCTCGGTACCCCATTAGCTAAAGTACTTGGGGACACTTAATATGGCAGTGGACAGCAGACTTTCAGTTCCTTTCAGTTTATAAGGAAGTGGTAACAAATTCCTGCAGTGGAAAGAATGCTGGGAGACCATGCATGGGGCTGTGGTCAGGCATTGCCTCCCAGGGTAACTGGCCCACTGCTGGGTGGGCAGTGGCTGTGCAGGACTGGAATTGTACCTGCCCCTGGATGCCTCCCCTACCCTCACCCCTGTTGGACCAGGCAGGGGTAAAGCTGTAATTTTCACCCTGCTTGAAAACAGACATCATGAGGTCTAACAGTTCAGAGAAGAGACAGTACCATGCCCGGAAGGGGACAGAAAGTTACAGATCTCAAGGTCAGCACAGCCCTGTCTTCCTGACACAGAAACTGTGAATGAACATCAGCTGGGCAGGACCGAAGTGGAAACATCTTTAGCGCAAAATTTGTTCTATAAATGGACGTTGCTATCACATTCATTTTGCTCGCCTTGGCTTCACAAAATCAAGTGATTTAGAGTGCAAGAGAGCTGAAATCATGGCAGCCAGTCCCCTTCTCTCACAAGTGAAAAAAATTAGGTGTGTGGAGGTCAGCTTCCTAAGGCAAGAATAAGATATTAGACTGATACCAGCTCTGTCACCTCTGAGCCCTTTAGCTATTAACCAGCATTCCATTGAGCCAACTTGAACCCTGCCTTCCCACCCAGGCAGCTCTAAAGTGTCATATTTACAGAATCTTTAATAACTGGAACTGAATGGGAAATGTTGTGAAATTATATGTGCAAAACAATCTCAGCTACTGTGTGTGTTTAACCAACATATGACTTCCAAGGAAAGTAAGAAACTGGATAAATGGAAAGGAGAGAGATACTGTAGATTGGTAGAGAAAGGAGAAGCAAGATATTGATTCAGAAATGAGTTGGGTACACAAATAGCAATGGTAAAATGTCTGGAGAGTGTAGACACTTGGATGGAAAGAAACGGATCCCCTGGGAGTAAGGGCAGGCATAAGTGTCAGCCAGATGTGGGTTTATCCCAGCCAGCTCTGCCACCTAGGATAAACTCATAACTCCTGACTCACATTTGTTCACTGGTTTCTTCAGCAAATATTTACTAAGCACCTACTATGAGTAAGTAGGGACTAGAATGCAAAAGTAGGAAGTCAAGAAACACTTAGAGTAACAGGCAAATTTGGCTTTGGAATGCGGAATGAAGCAGGGCAAAGACTAATAGAGTTTTGCCAAGAAAATGCACTGGTCATAGTAAACACCCTCTTCCAACAACACAAGAGAAGACTCTACACATGGACATCACCAGATGGTCAACACCGAAATCAGACTGATTATATTCTTTGCAGCCAAAGATGGAGAAGCTCTATACAGTCAGCAAAAACAAGACCAGTAGCTTAACTGTGGCTCAGATCATGACCTCCTTATGGCCAAATTCAGACTTAAATTGAAGAAAGTAGGGAAAACCACTAGACCATTCAGGTATGACCTAAATCAAATCCCTTATGATTATACAGTTGAAGTGAGAAATAGATTTAAGGGCCTAGATCTGATAGATAGAGTGCCTGATGAACTATGGACGGAGGTTCATGACATTGTACAGGAGACAGGGATCAAGACCATCCACATGGAAAAGAAATGCAATAAAAGCAAAATGGCTGTCTGGGGAGGCCTTACAAATAGCTGTGAAAAGAAGAGAAGCAAAAAGCAAAGGAGAAAAGAAAAGATACAAGCATCTGAATGCAGAGTTCGAAAAAATAGCAAGAAGAGATAAGAAAGCCTTCCTCAGTGATCAATGCAAAGAAATAGAGGAAAACAACAGAATGGGAAAGACTAGAGATCTCTTCAAGAAAATTAGAGATACCAAGGGAACATTTCATGCAAAGATGGGCTCGATAAAGGACAGAAATGGTATGGACCTAACAGAAGCTGAAGATATTAAGAATAGGTGGCAAGGCTACTCAGAAGAACTATACAAAAAAGATCTTCGCAACCAAGATAATCACGATGGTGTGATCACTCACCTAGAGCCAGACATCCTGGAATGCAAAGTCAAGTGGGCCTTAGAAAGCATCACTATGAACAAAGCTAGTGGAGGTGATGGAATTCCAGTTGAACTATGTCAAATCCTGGTAGATGATGCCATGAAAGTGCTGCACTCAATATGCCAGCAAATTTGGAAAACTCAGCAGTGGCCACAGGACTGGAAAAGGTCAGTATTCATTCCAATCCCAAAGAAAGGCAATGCCAAAGAATGATCAAACTACCACACAATTGCACTCATCTCACATGCTAGTAAAGTAATGCTCAAAATTATCCAAGACAGGCTTCAGCAATTCATGAACCGTGAACTTCCACATGTTCAAGCTGGTTTTAGAAAAGGCAGAGGAATCAGAGATCAAATTGCCAACATCCACTGGATCATTGATAAAGCAAGAGAGTTCCAGAAAAACATCTATTTCTGCTTTATTGACTATGCCAAAGCCTTTGACTGTGTAGATCACAATAAACTGTAGAAAATTCTTCAAGAGATGGGAATACCAGACCACCTGACTTGCCTCTCAAGATACCTATATGCAGGTCAGGAAGCAATAGTTAGAACTGGACATGGAACCACAGACTGGTTCCAAATAGGAAAAGGAGTATGTCAAGGCTGTATATTGTCACCCTGCTTATTTAACTTATATGCAGAGTACATCATGAGAAACGCTGAACTGGAAAAAGCATAAGCTGGAATCAAGATTGCCGGAAGAAATATCAATAACCTCAGATATGCAGATGACACCACCCTTATGGCAGAAAGTGAAGAGGAACTAAAAAGCCTCTTGATGAAAGTGAAAGTGGAGAGTGAAAAAGTTGACTTAAAGCTCAACATTAAGAAAACGAAGATCATGACATCTGGTCCCATCACTTCATGGGAAATAGATGGGGAAACAGTGGAAACAGTGTCAAACTTTTTTTGGGGGGGCTCCAAGATCACTGCAGATGGTGACTGCAGCCATGAATTTAAGCACGCTTACTCCTTGGAAGAAAAGTTATGACTAACCTAGATAGCATATTGAAAAGCAGAGACATTACTTTGCCAACAAAGGTCCATCTAGTCAAGGCTGTTTTTTCCAGTGGTCATGTATGGATATGAGAGTTGGACTGTGAAGAAAGCTGAGCACCGAAGAATTGATGCTTTTGAACTATGGTGTTGGAAAAGACTCTTGAGAGTCCCTTGGACTGCAAGGAGATCCAACCAGTCCATTCTGAAGGAGATCAACCCTGGGATTTCTTTGGAGGGAATGATGTTGAAGCTGAAACTCCAGTACTTTGGCCACCTCATGCGAAGAGTTGACTCATTGGAAAAGACTCTGATGCTGGGAGGGATTGGGGGCAGGAGGAGAAGGGGACGGCAGAGGATGAGATGGCTGGATGGCATCACGGACTTGATGAATGTGAGTCTGAGTGAACTCCGGAGTTGGTGATGAACAGAGAGGCCTGGCGTGCTGCGATTATGCGGTCGCAAAGAGTCGGACACGACTGAGCAATTGAACTGAACTGAACTGATGAGTAAGTAGGTGGAGGAATAAACTAGGAGATACACAGGTCTACTGTGGATACACACTGCTGCTGCTGCTGCTGCTAAGTCACTTCATTCGTGTCCGACTCTGTGCGACCCCATAGAGAGCAGGCCACCAGGCTCCCCCGTCCCTGGGATTCTCCAGGCAGGAACACTGGAGTGGGGTGCCATTTCCTTCTCCAGTGCATGAAAGATGGATACACACTACTATGTTCAAAATAGATAAACAACAAGGTCCTACTGTATAGTACAGGGAACTGTACTCAATGTCTTGAAATAACCCAAAATGGAAAAGAATCTGAAAAATAATATAGTATAATATATATTTATAATTGAATCACTTTGTTGTGGATGAGTGGTTTAGTCGCTAAGTTGTGTCTGACTCTTGCAACCTCATGGATTGTACCCTGCCAGGCTCCTCTGTACATGGGGTATTTTCAGGCAAGAATACTGGCGTGGGTTGCCATTTCTTTCTCCTTGTTGTACAGGAGAAATTAACATGTTGTAAACCATCTGCATTTCAAACTTTAAAAAAAATTTTTTAAAAAGAACTAGAGGACTAGAGTCTATCGAACTAGCTGTTTCCTCACTAATCAAAATGAAGACAATAATATCTATCTGCAGAGTTATTATAAAGCACATGGCATGTGGCTCATCAAACACAATTGGTAAGAGGTTCCTGTTGCTGTAGGCTGGAACTCTAGATAGGGGTTCAATATAAGAATTCATATTCAGGAAGTAGAGTGAATTCTTACAACACAGAAAATGTCTATTAAAAATCAGAAATGAGGTGAGTCTTTCCCCAGCACCTTGCAACCCCCTAGTTCCACCCCTGTCACATACACAGGCACAAGCTCACAGTGAAGGACCTTCAAGGACATAATCGGAACCAGGTAGCAGCAGACAGAAGCACAAAGTTGCCTATTACTCTACACCCCTTCCCATCCTGAGTGATCTGGTACAATCAGTGAGACCAAAGCCTCCATGTCAGGCAGCAAGTAACCTTTTCTAGATGGGCAGCCTTTCATTAGTCAAATCAAATGACGAAGAGGCAGATATTTTCTCTAAAGGAAGAAAAATTGTCAACTGAGAAATAACTGACTATAAACTTCACAGTCAGGCTCAGTGTCTTGGCGGTAAAGCCCAGAATTCAAAGAGTACCTGCATTTTGTTTCTAAAATGGGATGCCACGAGAGTCCTACACAGAGAAGAAGGAAAGGTCTCCAAGGAGGCCATGCTTGGAATCCTTTCAGAACACCCAGGAGTATGAAATGGCTTGTCTGAAACTGAAGAACCAACCAATCTGGATGTCAAAGGTTTGGCTGATGAATGAATTGGGAAGAGAAAGAGTCCCCAGGAGGGAAGAGACATTCAAAGAGAATTATAGACTTTCAAACCTGGAAGGGACTTCAGTCCTCAAAGGGTTGAAGCAACTGAGAAAACCCAAAAAAGCAAAGCACCTTGCCTAGAGGAACCCAACTAGAGAGGACAGTGTCTTAGCTTCAGTTCCCTGGAGAGCAAAGGCTTGGGTGCAGACCACCTGTGCTGGAGGGAATCCAAGGAAACAAGGTCTGTGGAGACTGAGACAGGGAAGGATAAAAGTCAAACAAAGAAGGCATTGTCAAGGTCACTGCTATGGGCAACGGGAGTTCCTAGTCCAAAAGGACCCCTCAGCAGTATACACTGTGCCGCTCAGGATTATCTGCCAGAAAGATGAGACAGGAGCCTTGGTCCAGTCACCTCCTTTTCTGAGTAGTAAAGGATTGTCCCTGAAAGTTTTAACTCATTTGCATATCTGCACACACCCTGTGCATGACCGAAAAAGCCCTAGGGCAGAAGGCCAAGTCAAGAGGCATATCCTTAAAGCCAGATACCATCAGCAGAAAGAGAACAAAAGCCTGAACAGAACTGTCCACTCCAGTCATGCCTGAACTCAGAGGTGAGGTCAAGAGAATGCAAAGCAAATCACAGAGTCATTTACCACAGACAGCAAATTTTGAGCTGATCCCAATGCATACTATGTGGATCACAGGTGTGTGACAATGACCTGATGCATCTGACTTTAAAAGCCCATACTCCTATCATAACCATCTAACCAGATACTCAAGGTTCTAACCAGATAGTCAGGGTTTTTTTTTTTTTAATTGGAGTGTATTTGCTTTACAATGTTGTATTAGCTTATGCTATACAGCAAAATGAATCAACTGTATGTATACATATATTCCCTTTTGTTACCACATAGCACTGAGTAGAGTTCCTTATGCTATACGGTAAGTTCTCAATAGTTATCTATTTTATACATAGCAGTGTATATATGTCAATCCCAAGCTCCCAACTCATCCCACCTTCTGCCTCTCTCTTTTTTGGTATCCATACATTTGTTCTCCATGTCTGTGTCTATTTCTGCTTTGTAAATAAGTTCATATGTACCATTTTTCTAGATTCCACATATATGTGTTAATTTATGATTCTTTTTCTCTTTCTGACTTCTCTCTGTATGACAGTTTCTAGGCCCATCCACATCTCTGCAAATGGCACAATTTTGTTCTGCTTTGTGGCTGAGTAATAGTCCACTGTATTAACATATATGTACCACGTCTTCTTTATCCATTACTCCATGGGTGGCAGATACCCAAGGTTTTAACCAGAGACTCAAGATTCTAACCAGAGATTCAAGGTTCTAACCAGAGACTCATTTACATGTTGCCTTGGTCAAAACTGTAAAAATCCACCATGTGGTACCCAAATCTACCTTGAGGTCACAAGGTGATCTTGAATGCTGTTAAAAAGAAACTCTGAGCTCCTTGAAGGCATAGAAATATTGTGCCCTAACAGGATGTTGAACTGGATTTTTCACCTCTAATGCACCCTTCAAGCCAGCTTTGATGTCAATACTTAATAGAGCTCTGAAAGAAAATGGGTCAGTTCTAAAGGAGCTTATAAGCAGCAGACCTCAAAAGCCCAGGATCCACTACCCTTTTCTTGCTAGGCTACTCTTACTTCTTTAAGGAAATACCATTGACAAATTAAACGTAAGACCAGTGAAGTGTCTGACAATGTCAAGAAAAAGTGACAGGAGATGCCAAAAGTCTGTCATATCCATTTGCCAGGGAGCATACTAACAGCCAAACAAGGCCTGCCATTCAATTTCATTGTTCCAGGAAAACTGCCTGGTGCAATGTCATGCTTCACAAACTGAGTTGGGCAAACTCCCAAGGAACGCAGCTGCAGGCCAGGGGTCTGCAGGATACTCAATAAACATGCATTTCTTACAGGAGCATCTATTCTGCTTAAAGATATCAGCAGTTTTTACAGCTAAAAGGATATGTGATAAAGTAGAATGCCAAATAGATATTAATTTTTAAGAGAAAATGTAGAACTTGAAGAATTTTCAGACTCCTATGGGCAATTTGGGCAGTAGCCTTCAGGCTCCCTAGGGGTGCGATTTCACTTTCCTCCACACATAGAATAATTCAGATGGAAAGGTTTAAAAAGTACTGGTAAGGGAGAAAGCTCTCAAGATCTAGATAACATTTTTTTCCTACAGAGTCATTTTGGATGAGTTATTTAACTTTTTCTAAACCTGTTTCCTCATCTGTTAAATGTGGATGATAATGCCTATTTCTTGATGCGGTGAGTACTACTCAGCTATAAAGAAATGAAATAATGCCATTTGTAGCAGCATACTAAGTGAAGTTAAGTCAGACAGAGATAGACAAATATCTTATTACACCACTTCTATGTAGAATCTTTAAAAAATGATACAAATGAACTTATCTACAAAATAGACTCACAGACAGAGAAAACAGACTTGTGGTTGCCAAAGGGGAAAATGAGGTGAGATGGTTGGGAGTCTGGGATTAGCAAATGTAAACTATTGAAGAAAGGATAAACAAGGGCCTATCGTATAGAACAGAGAACTCTATTCACTATCTTGTGATAAACTATAATGAAAAAATATGAAAAAGAATGTATGTATACATATATATATGTCATTTTGCTATATAGTAGAAATTAACACATTATAAATCAACCATGCTTCAACAAAACAAATTTAAAAATAATAATAGTGCCTACTTCTTAGGGTTGTTGGGAAAATTAAATGAGACAGTATGATAAAATGACTAGAATAGCTGATACATGATAAACACATTTCTATTTCCTCATTGCATAAGATGGAACCAAATGAAAATTCAACTAGACTCAGTTTAGTTCAGTTCAGTCGCTCAGTCGTGTCCAACTCTTTGCGACCCCATGAATCACAGCACGCCAGACCTCCCTGTCCATCACCAACTCCCAGAGTTCACTCAGACTCACGTCCATCGAGTCCGTGATGCCATCCAGCCATCTCATCCTCTGTCATCCCCTTCTCCTCCTGCCCTCAATCCCTCCCAGCATCAGAGTCTTTTCCAATGAGTCAGCTCTTCACATGAGGTGGCCAAAGTATTGGAGCTTCAGCTTCAGCATCATTCCTTCCAAAGAAATCCCAGGGTTGATCTCGTTCAGAATGGACTGGTTGGATCTCCTTGCAGGGGACTCTCAAGAGTCTTCTCTAACACCACAGTTCAAAAGCATCAATTCTTTGGTGCTCAGCCTTCTTCACAGTCCGACTCTCACATCCATACATGACCACAGGAAAAACCATAGCCTTGACTAGACTCAAGAAGGGCTTAACTAAAAGAAAAATGACAGCTCTAAGCTAAGGGTCTGTGAGCCTGACTTCATTAGTGGCTCCAGCTTTTAACCCTCCCACCCCCTCACTCCCACCCTTTGCTCTGTGACCTCGTGGTACTCTCCTGCCCCAATTCAGTGCTTGGCCATATTACTGAAGTCTTAGTCTGCTTGGGCTGCTGTAACAGAATGATTATAAACAATAAGAATGCATCTCTCACAGTTCTTAAGGAACGAAGGCAAGAAACTGGCAGGTTCTGTGACAGCTGAGAGCCTACTTCCTGGTTCACAGACCACAGTCTTGTCTTTGTTTCCTCACAGAGCAGATGGAGTGAGGGAGCTCTCTGCAGTCTCTTTATAAAGATACAAATCAAATTCATGAGGACTTCACCCTCATTTAATCACCTCCCAAATGGCCCACCTCTTAAGACCATTGCATTGGGCATTATGTCTCAACGGATACATTTGGGGAGACTCAAATAGTCAGTCGATAGCATCTATCTTAAAATAGTGGGGTGTAGGGGTACATGACACAAGCAGAGGCCTTCAAGGTGTCTTCACTCTGAGCTTGGTCTGGTTTCCCATCTCCTGTCACCTTGAGAAGGACATGGTTGGGGTAGCCTGCTCAAAGAGAAGACACAGGGGAGTGGAGCCTGGCTACCTGAATGGTCGCAGCCAAGGCAATTCTAGATAGGCCAACAGCCAGCCAGCCCCTAGGAATCTGGGTGAGCAAGTCAGGGCCACCTGGCCAGCCTGCAGCGGACCCCTGCTGCAAGAACAAGCCCAACCAGTGAGCTAAATAACCATTTACTGTTGAGTGCCATTGAGCTCTTCTAGGTTTGTGCTATACCCAAGGGGTAATAGATAGCTGACCCAGTGCTGCAGGCTGAGCTGTTGTTTAATTGCTAAGTTGTGTCCCACTGTCGCGTCACCACATGAACCCGCCAGGTTCTTCTGTCCATGAGATTTCCTAGGCAAGAATACTGAGTTGCCATTTCCTTTTTCAGAGGATCTTCCCGACTTCGAGATCAAAGCCACATCTCCTGCATTGCACATGGGTTCTTTACCACTGAGCCATCAGGAAATCCCCAGGCTGAGCAGTGTCCACCTCAAGTTCATATGTTGAAGCCCTGACTCTCAGGATCTCAAAATGTGATGGTATTTGGAGAAAAGGCCTGTAGAAAGGTGATTAAATTATAACAAGGTCTTCAGAGTGGGCCCTAATCTGCTATCACGGATGTCCCTCTAAGAAGAGGAAATACGGACACAAAGAGCCACCAAGGCTTCACATACACAGAAGAAAGATGACATGGGGAAACAGTGAGGAGCTGGCCATCTACAAACCAAGGAGAGAGGCCTGGATCCAGTGCTTCCATGATGGTCCTCAGTTCAGTCAGTCAGACCAGTCAGCCTCTCAGTCGTGTCCAACTCTTTGCAACCCCACGGCAGGCCTCCCTGTCCATCACCAACTCCCAGAGCTTACTCAAACTCATGTCCATTGAGTCAGTGATGCCATCCAACCATCGCATCCTCTGTCATCCCCCTCTCCTCCCACCTTCCATCTTTGCCAGCATCAGGGTCTTTTCCAATGAGTCAGTTCTTCAATTCAGGTGACCAAAGTACTGGAGCTTCAGCTTCAGCATCAGTCCTTCCAATAAATACTCAGGACTCGTTTCTTTTAGGATGGACTGGTTGGATCTCCTTGCTGTCCAAGGGACTCTCAAGAGTCTTCTCCAATGTCACTGTTCAAAAGCATCAATTCTTCAGCACTCAGCTTTCTTTATAGTCCAACTCTCACATTGATACATGACTACTGGAAAAACCATAGCTTTGACTGCTGCTGCTGCTGCTAAGTCGCTTCAGTCATGTCCGACTCTGTGCGACCCCATAGACGGCAGCCCACCAGGCTCCCCCGTCCCTGGGACTCTCCAGGCAAGAACACTGGAGTGGGTTGCCATTTCCTTCTCCAGTGCATGAAAGTGAAAAGTGAAAGTGAAGTCGCTCAGTCATGTCCGACTCTTTGCGACCCCATGGACTGCAGCCCACCAGGCTCCTCCATCCATGGGATTCTGGACCTTAGTTGGCAAAGTAATGTCTCTGCTTTTTAATATACTGTTTAGGTTGGTCATAACTTTGCTTCCAAGGAGTAAGTGTCTTTTAATTTCATGGCTGTAGTCACCATCTGCAGTGATTTTGGAGCCCCCCCAAAAAAATTCTGCCACTGTTTCCACTGTTTCCCCATCTATTTCCCATGAAGTGATGGGACCAGATGCCATTCTTACTTTTCTAAATGTTGAGTTTTAAGCCAACTTTTTCACTCTCCTCTTTCACTTTGATCAAGAGGCTCTTTAGTTCTTCACTTTCTGCCTAAGGGTGGTGTCATTTGCATATCTAAGATTATTGATATTTCTCCCATCAACCTTGATTCCAGCCTGTGCTTCATCCAGCCCAGCGTTTCTCATGATGTACTCTGCATATAAGTTAAATAAGCAGCATGACAATGTACAGCCTTGACGTACTCCTTTCCCTATTTGGAACCAGTATGTTGTTCCATGTCCAGTTTTAACTGTTGCTTCTTGACCTGCATACAGATATCTCAAGAGGCAGGTCGGGGGTCTGGTATTTCCATCTCTTGAAGAATTTTCCAGTTTGTTGTGATCCACACAGTCAAAGGCTTTGGCATAGTCAATAAAGCAGAAATAGATGTTTTTCTGGAACTCTCTTGTTTTTTCAATGATCCAGTGGATGTTGGCAATTTGATCTCTGGTTCTTCTGCCTTTTCTAAATCCAACTTGAACATCTGGAAGTTCACAGTTCATGTATTGCTGAAGCCTGGCTTGGAGAATTTTGAGCATTACTGTTTTAACATGTGAGATGAGTGCAATTGTGCAGTAGTTTGAGCATTCTTTTTCATTGCCTTTCTTTGGGATTGGAAGGAAAAATGATCTTTTCCAGTCCTGTGGCCACTGCTGAGTTTTCCAAATTTGCTGGCATATTGAGTGAAGCACTTTCACAGCATCATCTTTCAGGATTTGACATAGTTCAACTGGAATTCCATCACCTCCACTGGCTTTGTCCATAGTGATGCTTTCTAAGGCCCACTTGACTTTGCATTTCCAGGATGTCTGGCTCTAGGTTGGTGATTACACCATCATTGTTATCTGGGTCATGAAGATCTTTTTTGTATAGTTCTGTGTATTCTTACCACCTCTTCTTAATATCTTCAGCTCCTGTTAGGTCCATACCATTTCTGTCCTTTATTGGGCCCATCTTTGCATGAAATGTTCCCTTGGTATCTCATTTTCTTGAAGAGATCTTTAGTCTTTCCCATTCTATTGTTTTCCTCTATTTCTTTGCACTGACCACTGAGGAAGGCTTTTGTATGTCTCCTTGCTATTCTTTGGATCTCTGCATTCTAATGGGTATATCTTTCCTTTTTTCCTTTGCTTTTTGCTTCTCTTCTTTTCACAGCTATTTGTAAGGCCTCCTCAGACAGCCATTTTTCTTTTTTGCATTTCTTTTTCTTGGGGGTGGTCTTGATCCCTGCCTCCTGTACAATGTTACAAACCTCCATCCATAGTTCTTCAGATACTCTATCAGATCTAATCCCTTAAATCTATTTGTCACTTCCCCTGTATAATCATAAGGGATTTTATTTAGGTCATATCTAAATGGTCTAGTGGTTTCCCCTACTTTCTTCAATTTAAGTCTGAATTTGATGGTCCTCAGAGAAAACCAAATGGCAGCATTTTGATGTTGGATTTCCAGTCTTCAGAACAGTGAGAAAAGTGATTTTTGTTTAAGGCTGTGTTATTCTTTTGTAGCAGACGATGTTGACTAATACACCCAGGATGCTGAGCCTTAGCTAGACAAGAGCCAGTCACTTTATCTGTGTCACAGCTCTGTGTGATGGATTTTGGAACCGTGTGTCCAGGTGAGACATCTCAGTCTGGGACGTAGATAAGGGTACAGCTAGAGAGGTGGGCCCTGGGCATTCAGAGGGGACTCTGGGCTGGTCTTTCCCAATGTGCATAACTGTGAGGTGAGGAGAGGTGGACAGTTCTACCAACATTTTTGCCTTTGCCCCTTATCAAAATGAAATTTTCATCATGTGTTTAAGAAACATAGTTTTCATGTCAAATGTGAGCACACATCAAAGTTTTACAAAACTGATCATTGGAGAATCCAGCAGAAGGGCACCCCAGAGAGCTTTGTGGATGTGAGTTATATCTAGTAATACTTGATGCAATAAAAATTAAGGGTTTTTAAAATACTATTTTAAATAATAATAATAAGCCCATTATGTATTCATGCTCAGTTGCTAAGTCATGTCTGCCTCTTTGCAACCCCATGGACTGTAGCCCACCAGGTTTTTCTCTCCATGGGATTTTTCAGGCAAGAATACTGGAGCGGGTGCCATTTCCTCCTCCAGGGGATCTTCCCGACCCAGGAATTGAACCCGTGTCTCCTGTGTCTCCTGAATTGGCAAGAAGATTCTTTACCACTGAACCACCTGGGAAACCAATAAACCCACTATTCAGTTCAGTTCAGTTCAGTCACTCAGTCATGTCCGACTCTTTGCAATCCCATGAATTGCAGCACACCAGGCCTCCCTGTCCATCACCAACTTCCGGAGTTCACTCAGACTCATGTCCATTGAGTCGGTGATGCCATCCAGCCATCTCATCTTCTGTCGTCCCCTTCTCCTCCTGCCCCCAATCCCTCCCAGCATCATAGTCTTTTCCAATGAGTCAACTCTTCGCACGAGGTGGCCAAAGTACTGGAGTTTCAGCTTTAGCATCATTCCTTCCAAAGAATACCCAGAGCTGATCTCCTTCAGAATGGACTGGTTGGATCTCCTTGCAGTCCAAGGGACTCTCAAGAGTCTTCTCCAACACCACAGTTCAAAAGCATCGATTCTTCGGCGCTCAGCTTTCTTCACAGTCCAACTCAGACATCCATACATGACTACTGGAAAAAACATACCCTTGACCAGACAGAACTTTGTTGGCAAAGTAATGTCTCTGCTTTTGAATATGCTATCTAGGTTAGTCATAACTTTTCTTCCAAGGTGTAAGCATCTTTTAATGTCATGGCTGCAATAGATTCATGTAAATTTTAAATAGCATACTTTTGTAAAAAATAACTATAAAT
This sequence comes from Capricornis sumatraensis, assembly GCF_032405125.1. Lineage (NCBI taxonomy): Eukaryota > Metazoa > Chordata > Mammalia > Artiodactyla > Bovidae > Capricornis > Capricornis sumatraensis. The sequence continues at coordinate 118,196,969 of NC_091071.1, read as the reverse complement.
TCCAACAAAAAAATATTTTTTAGTAAGAAAAGCGGGTATGTTTTACATCTTGGTAAATTTTCTTTGAAGTCTGTCTTAATAGAACACAGCTGGACTCTCATATCTGCTTCTACATTCAATCTGTTTCCGTGTGTCATTTTGGTTGAGTAGTCAAAGGAAATTCACCCTCACCCAGATATGCTGTTATAACAGGGAGGAGTATTTTAATAACCCTTCTAGATCATTCTGGATCATTTTCTTTGACACTTTATTAAAACTAAACAAATGGTCGTTTCTTCTTGCAAGTGGCAATGAACAATATGAGTCGCTTTTGTTCTGAAATCACATTGAAAACTTTTTATATTGTTACGGTAAGGTCCTTTGGTCTGCCTTATATTTTCAGTGGGTATTTTACCCATGCATGAGAAATCATGATTGGTCGTTTAGAAAATGTTAATTCAGTGAATTCTACAGATCTTCCAAATGCTGGCACACTTCATTATGCTATAACAACAAATTCATTAATATCACCACCGATTTTGTCAGTGAAACAATTTTTTTTTTTTTTTTACTGTGAGTATATGGCAAGAAGTATGCCATGACTAGAGCTATGATTTGTGCTGGTATACAAGCAGTTTTATCCACTGTTGGTTTTGTCCCAGTTGCAAATGTCAATCCAGTGGAAAATACAAATACTATCTTCATGTCATCACAAAAATAGTTTGGAGCTCACAGACACCCTGCATGGGTGTCGGGATCCCCAGGGATTCCCTAACCCACACTTTGGGAAGCGCTTCTCTCCTGCATGATGTTGAAAAGATAAGCTGTCATCTGTTTGACATGTCTCCAAGTTTTAGCTCAAATTTCTTAATGCCTCTGACTTTCTCAAAAATAAACAGATCATTCAACCAGATTTGGTGTTACTGACCAGGGTCCTTGGCTTCTATAATTAATGGAAACTGATCAGAGGTCAGAGAAGAAATTCAGGCCAGGCTTTACTGGGGTCCCTGCTACAGCAGGGTAGGAGGCAGTGAGAACAAGTGGCAGGTTCCCTCGCTCAGTCGCTCCCCAAAGGGAGGAGAGCTGGTTCCCTATATGGAGTGAGGGTAGGGTTATGTTCAGGGGCTGGGCTGGAGAGATGGCTTAGATGGTCTGCTCACCCCTTAGGTGGCACTGTATGCAGGTGGCATGCCCAGTACCCTGCTTTTCCTCCCAAACGCCTGCTTTTTCTCCTGGCTCCTCAGAAGTGGCCATTGGTCTTTTTAGTCTTTTTTGTCCATAATTACTTACTGTCCATAATTTGCTACAGCTGCACATGCAAGCAGGTATTTTTAGTCCCTTATAATTTATTGTATTTTGCTGCTCTATGTTTGTCCAGGTGCAAGCACTGCAACAAAGGGTCCCAGGCCCCAGGTCCCAGCCTGTGTCACCGGAAGCAAGGGAGGGGATAGAAAGATAAATAATGCTGGTGACAGAGGGACGGTTGCACGGCTGTTATTTCCCGGAAGTACAAAATGTGTACGCAGGACCATTGTGAAGAAGGGACATCATCTCCCAATTTGGCCCTGCAGGCTAGAGCGTGTCACCAAAAGCAGGCTTTAAATCAGGGGAATCTCCCTGAAAGCAGAGCTGTCTACCCAAAAGCAAGTGAATGTGGGCTCACAAGTTTGTAACTGCAACCCAACGCTCATTTGTCATTAATCAACAAAGTTAATTAGCAGATAATCACTGCCCCTTAGGGTGTGTACTACTCAATTCTCTCAGCAGATAATTTCAAAACAAAACCAACCACCCAACTCTTTAGAAATTAGTGCAAATTTAGTCTTTTGTCTCCACCCTGTAAATAGCACTGCTGCTGCTGCTGCTAAGTCGCTTCAGTCGTGTCTAACTCTGTGCGACCCCATAGATGGCAGCCCACCAAGCTCCCCCGTCCCTGGGATTCTCCAGGCAAGAATACTGGAGTGGGTTGCCATTTCCTTCTCCAATTCATGAAAGAGAGAAGTGAAAGTGAAGTCGCTCAGTGGTGTCTTACTCTTAGCGACCCCATGGACTGCAGGCTACCAGGCTCCTCCATCCATGGATTTTCCAGGCAAGAGTACTGGAGTGGGGTGCCATTGCCTTCTCCGTAACTAGCACACTGATGTTTTTTTCCTTCAGGATGTCTCAGCCCCTGTCAGCTCCTGGTGCCCTGTTGCCTAGATGGAGTGCATGGAGTGGGTGGGGTGAAGCAGGGCGGTACGTGCATCAGTCGGCCAATCACTCACCAAGGTTTCCTGCGCCAGAAGATCCAGTGAACAAAACGCTGGGCAAAAAGCGACCTGGCCCACCACTCAAGGTCCAGTAGGAGGGAGGCTTCCGAGAGAGTCACACAATTGAATGAGTAATTACAGACAGATTGAGTGCCCTGAAGGAAAGGAATGTGGTACTACGAGAATACATTTTTTAAAAAATAATGAGTGAGGGATAGAATGGGAGAATGGAATTAGCAGATGCAAACTTTTATATATAGAATGGATGCACAACAAGGTCCTCTGTAGAGTACAGGAAAATATATTCAATATCCTGTGATAAACCATACTGGGAAAGAATACAGAAAAAAAGAATGTATTACATATATATGTATAACTGAATCACTTTTCTGTACAACAGAAATTAACCCAACATTATAAATCAACTGTACTTCCATAAAATAAATGAAATAAATAATAAAAAGTAATGTGTTTTTGAAACAAGAAGACAAGGAGAAAGAATGCTATGAGCAGGTGTGGATGTGAGATGGTGGGAAAGTCAGAAGAATTCAGAATTCACTTTTGTCTGTGAAGAGGCAAGATGCTCTCCTCAAATTGGCCAGGGTAGAGGGCTGTTTTGGGGAGAGTACATTGTTCTGAGAAACTTGGTGAATCTCTGAGATCAACAGTCAAAAATTTTTTGTGATGTCAATGTTGCCATGTTTTTGCAGGTGGAGTGAAAGTCAGTAGCCACTTTCATGGAAGGGAGAGTTTTGCCAAGGAAGCATCAAAAAGATATGCATGGGAATCTAATCTCTTTAAGAAACAAGCAGATAAATAGGCAGAGGGTGTGATGGTCAGAGCTCCAGAGGGTCTGATTAGACTGAAGAACCAGCATCGAGGGAATCCTTAAACAATCAAGCAGGGGAAAGTCATGATTAGACAGCAGGAGGCTGGAATTAGCAAAACTCTGGACTTCTAGTGAGTTCTATTATGTAATCAGTTGGTGGGGGTTAGGGGGAGGCCTGAGGTGGACCAAGAAAAAGAATTACAGGAGCTGAGGGAGTGACCGTTGTATTGGAAGGACCATTTGTATGAACAGGGGACTTGCCCAGGACCTGGTAGGCTTGGAGTTGAAATGATGGACAGGAACCAAAGGCCAAGAGTTTCTGCAGAAGGGCAGAGTGACCAGAGCTGTATGTGACCTCCATGAAAGTTTTATATCCAAAAAATTACAACAAAGCATTTTGTATACATTATTTGCTTTGGCTTCCACTTTTGTGGAAGTGATAGGCAAGTGTATTACTGAACCAGTCTTGGGTCTGCTCACCTGTGCACAACAAAGCCAATCTACAGACACCAGGTTGCGGAGAAGTGCGGGGGGAGGTGGGGGTGAGTACAGGGTTTATTGAAGGTGCAAGGTGAGAACAGGCAGCACAAGCTCAAAGGACCCAGACTCCCCAGTTTTTAAAGATAGTGTGAGGGAGGGAGCTGCAGGGTATGTGATCAGCTTGTGCACAATTTTCAGATGTGCGGGCATCAAGGAAATTTTTCAAGCATCATCAACCTTTTGGTTTCAACCAGTCTAGGATCTATATGCTTGTGGTCAGCAGTTTTCATCTGGTGGAGGTCTGCTACCTGTAATAACTGCTTAGGAATGTGTGTCGTGTCTTTATCTGTATTTTCAAGGGACTGTGAGTTTGGTGGCTGTGCCATGTGGCTGGTTTATAGTCTGAACTGTTCCCAGTTTCCCAGCCCAGCAGCTATTCTTTTTTCCTACGTCTTCACATTCCTAAAAATTAACTCTTATTTTAATTTTTTCATTTTTAATTGGAGTATTATCACTTTACTATATTGTGATGGTTTCTGCCATACATCAACATGAATCAGCCTTAGGTATACATATGTCCCCTCCCCGCTGAACCTCCCTCCCGCCTCCCTCCCCACCCCACCTCTCTAGGTTGTCACAGAGCACCAGCTGCCAGCAATAAGGTAGGGCAAAAGATAAAGCCTAACCAATAACTCCTGAGCCAGCTTTTGAGACTCCAGGGAGGCCTGGGAAATTAAAACCTTTTACTTCAAAGGACAGAGACATGGACTTGTCCAGTAAGTCCCCTACATACAAACTTTTCAAGTTGTAGACTTTCAAGGATGGAAACATGCATTCACATGTCCAATCACATTAAGTTAGCTCATGTTTGGCATACATTGTCACACAAGTGCATTCTCTACAAGTAGCTGTCCTTTTGTGTACTTTAGAGTATACTCTACGGTGCTATAGAGTATAGCAGTACAGTTCTTTATTTCAAGCTCAGGATGTCTGAAAGCAAGGATGAAAACATCAGCGATGTACCTGGTACTGCTAAGAAGCACCAGCTGGTATACTGGACTTCCGTACTTTCCAAGATACTGTACTGTAACATTAGAAAATATTTTTTTATTTGTTTTTTATGTATTATTTGTGTGAAAAGTATTATAAACCTATTACGGTACAGTACTACATATATAACTGGTTGTATCAGTTGGGTACCTAGGCTAATTTTGTTGGAGAAAGCTTAAGGTGTTCTCATTTGTGCCCAACTCTTCACAACCCCATGAACTATAGACCCTCCAGGCTCCTCTGTGCATGGAATATCCCAGGCAAGAATACTGGAGTGGGTTGCCATTTCCTTCTGCAGGGGAGTCTTCCCAGCCCAGGGACTGAACTCGAGTCTCCTGCCTTTCCTGCACTGGCAGGTGAATCCTTTACCACTGCGCCACAGTTGGACTTATGAACACGCTCTCAGAACAGAACGGTTCACGTGTAGGGGACTTACTGCATATGATTTCAAGAGCACTGTTTTCCTCTACTTTCGGTAAGAAAAGGAGGCTCTCCAAGATTAGATAAGCTCCCAAGGACTGCAACGAGAGACCTATTGAAAGGCCACCATCTCCTCTAGAAAGTCCTCCTGACCCGCAAAAGGGGTGACCACTCCCTCCTTGGCCCTTCCTTACCACTTCTAGCCCACCAGGCTCCTGTCTCTTTCTGTGTCTTCTCTCCATCAGCAGGGAGATTGGCAGGAACGGTGTGTCATGTGGTACTCATGTTTCACATGGCACCATGTACTCAGTAAGTAATTAGAGAAGGAATTCTGATGCCTAGGTCTCTGCTTTTTACCCCTGGGGAGAGAGAATCTGGAATTTGACATTTTTTTATTTCTTCACTTTAGGGTCTACTTACAGTGGTTACCTCCACTTGAAAATAGAGATGTTGGCACAGTGAGGGGCTAGCGGGGGGCAGGAATGCCAAAGACAAGTAGGTATACTTGTCTTTACGTACACTATGTGCACACCTGGCCATGGCCATTGAGTGACAGACACAAAGGAAATCTAAAGTCCCACTTGTTTCTCTCTCTTTTTTTTTTTAAATATGACTGTTTGTCTTCATTTATTTATTTTGGCTGAACCACATGACATGCAGGATCTCAGTTCCCAGACCAGGGATGGAAACCCTGCCCACTGCAGTGGAAGCACAGTTGTCCTAACAACTGGACAGCCGGGGATGCCCCAAGTCCCAGGTCATTTTCTAAAGAGGAGCCCTCAGGCCAAATTTAATCAGATGCTGGGAATGAAGATTAGGGTTAGGAGCACAGATGTATTCAAATAAAAGACGGAAGGAAGGGGGCTTCCCTGGGTGGTTTAGTGGTTAGGACTCTGCCCTTCCACTGCAGGAAGCAGGGCTTCCATCCCTGGTCCAGGAGCTAAGATCCTGCATGCCATCACACGTCGTGAAGTATGGCCACAAAATAAAAAGAAAGAAAGAAAGAAAGAAAGGAGTTCAAGATTTTACAATAAGAAAAACAAAACTTTTCATTATCACACTTAAATACCAAACACCCCTGTGGTGGTGAATTTCCCAACCAGAAGGGGCCCTCTGACTGCCAGGGTGATGTCTACAGAAGTCCAGGGACTCTGGAAGAACTTAAGATGATCACTGAAACAGTGAGATCCAAAAGATTAAACCGAAGCTAACAAACAAAAAGAAGGAGGAAAGAGAGCATTGGGTGCTGAAGGGACACTGACTCCAGCAGCAGATAGGAGGACCGGGAGCCGGGATCTCCGATCTAGTCTGCCCACTGCAGCAGTGACCCCAGCAGCCTAGCAGCCACATCCCCGCTGTCCTGCCCAGCATCCCACATACCACCATGAGGATGCCTCACTGTCTGCCCAAGCCCTCAGCACTTCCACCTTATACTTAGGACAGAATCTCTACATGAGCCCCGCTGCCTCATCTCACACCCTTCCAGCATCATATGAGGTCACCACCCTTCACATACATGCTCCAGTCACATTGGCCAAACCATTTGACCTCAGGGCCCTTGCACATGCTACTCCCCAAGCCTGGAAGGCTCCTTACCCCACACCACCGCTGCCACCCCTTCCTCTGGCTCTCTCCTGTTCATTCTGAAGCTCTTGTATAAAATGTCCCTTCCTCAGCAGTCTTATCTGATACCTAAATGTGATGCCTTTGTTCTAGCATGCTTGCTCACCACACTCTAAAGCTTACACCCTCATATGTGAAAATACACTTACTTTTGTGCCTCCCACTGGCTTCAGTGGAGGGATGCACTAGACATCCTGAGGACTAGAACAGAGTCAGTGGCAAAATAAGGGAACCTTAAATGGGTTGCCCAGACCTACTCAAGCCAGCCGTAGAGTACAGTGATGCAGAGAAGCAGGAAGAGGATGTGACCAGGGAGCGTCACCAGATGATGACAAGGCCAAACAGCCTCCACAGACAGAGGGGACCGCAGCTCCTGATAAGGTCTCAGTGTGCTTGGGTGCAGCCAGTCCATGGCCGGGGCTCCAAAGGAAGGAGGCAACACGCTCACTACTGCCCATATCCTCCATCCATTTTCACCAAAGGAGGATTATTTATTACCCTGATAGTTGTCATCTCTTCCTTCCCAATTTCCTTGTGCTATTTCCAGCTTTCCTCCACTGTGTCAAGTAATCACTTCTTGTCCCCAAGGAAGACTTCCCCACCATGGGCTGACTTTCTGAAGAAATATCATGAGACATTCACAGGGCTGTCTTTATTTTTAATTAAAATAGAGTTGATTTACAATGTTGTGCTAGTGTTAGGTACACAAAATGATTCGTGTGTGTGTGTATATGTGTGTGTGTGTGTGTGTGTGTATTATTCTTTTCCATTATGGTTTATCACACAGGATATCGACTAAAGATCCCTGTGCCGTACAGTAAGACCTCATTGTTTATTCATCCTATATATAGTAGCTTGCACTTGCTAATCCCAAATTCCCAATCCTTCCCTCTCCCACTCCCCATCCCCCTTGGCAATCACAAATCTGTTCTTTATGTCTGTGAGTCTATTTCTCTTTCATAGATAAGCTCATTTGTGTCCTATTTTAGACTCCACATATAATTTATATCACATGGTATTTGTCTTTCTCTTTCTGACTTATTTTGCTTTGTATGATAATGTCTAGGTCCATCCATGTTGCTGCAAATGGCATTATTTCTCTATGGCTGAGTGATAGGGCTCTCTCTTTAATATCTTAAATGAACCCTGTAGCTTCTAATTACCCAGTATGGACACTAGTTTATTCCTGAAGTCTACTCTTGTCTCCCCAGCTGTGATGTGAGTCCCATAAAGGAGAAAATACTTGCCCGTTGTTGGAAGACCCTTCAGCGTGATATGGCAGAGACGGACATGCACGTAAACCATGACCCAGCAATTCCTGCCCAAGTTTCACCCTAGAGCAAGGTTTGCTAATGTGCATCAGGAAACTGTGAGAGTGTTCACAATGCTTTCCCAGCAGCAAAAACCTTAGAAGTGACCTAATTGGCCCTCTTCAATAGAATGGATAAATCAATGTTGGCATATTTATTCAACAGAATACAATAAAGCAGTAAAAACCAGCACAGGCAGATACAAACATAGATGGACTGAAGCATCAGTTGAATGAAAGAAGCCCATGGAAAACTACAGGATTCAGTCAACACAGAGTAAAAAGCAGATAAAACTAAATAGTGTATTATTGAAGAGTATATACAAATGTGGTTAAAAATAAAGAAAGAAAGAAAAACAAAGATGTAATCAACCAAAATTCAGGATGGATATTTATTCTGAGTTCTTAAACTGCAAAGACTATTCTGTATGCCAATATAGTGCACAATTTAAAAAGGAAAACAAGCAGACTAGCTCAATAGCACTCAGCACAGTGGTGACATAGAATTACATTTTGTTTCTCATAAGAAAAAAAGTCTTTTAAAATAAAGGATGAAAATGGTGGGGGGAAAGAACCAAAAACATGGAGAGGATAAATCTGTATGTCACAGACTAGAAAACTATAAACTATGAGTAAAGCATTTAAAAAAGGAAAAAATTGCTCACCACCATTATTTTCTATTCATCAGCTTATCTTGTTCTTGAAACTTTATTGATTGTAGGATGCCTGTAAAAGCTCTATCTTGTCAATAGAAAGTATTTGGGCAGTTAGTCTTCCTGAATGTCTTGGCTCTTTAAGAATCTCTCCTTCCTACATCCATAAATGGTTTATGGATGCCAGGGAAGGTTAGGGTCCTGATGCTCCAGGAAAGGAGCTGCTTCCTCCATGGGACCATCTAGGAAGCGGGGTGTCCGTGGTCCTTTCTGTTGACTCAGCCCTCTCACTGGAACTGCCATTCCTTGGAGAACTCGAGGCCAGCATCACTCCCGTGAGGTCCCTACCTTCTAGCGACAGCTTGACCAAGACCCTGAGAACCTGAGAGTCACATCTCACGCCCATCTGCAAGCATTTTTTCTTTGCCTTCTGGTGGCAGGTGAGAAGTGGCAACCCCCAGGTTTTTATTTGTTTTTCTGAGAGGTGCATGGTCTTTCCAGGCTCTGCCTAAAGAATCAGAACAAACCACACACTCTAGGACTCACCCAAACCTCTCTGGAAGCCTCTGTTCATCTGCCTCCTCCCCACCAGATGATGGGCACATAAAGGATGCTTGATCCACGTGCTCACCTTCACTTAGCTCAGCCCCTCATGTGAGAACATTCTTTTTGCTGCTCCAACACTGTCTCCAGGGTCAACATTTCAACTTTGGATTCTTGGTATTTGCATTAGTCATGATTAGGTTTGCCTGCAATTGATAAAAGATCCAAATACTGAGATTTTTTTTCCACTCACATGAAGGTTAGTATATCTGTTTTCTATTGCCACATAACCATTTACCACAAATGTAGCAGCTTTAAATGACAAGAAGTTACTACCTCACAGTGTTGATACATCAGAAATCCAGGCACAGTGTGGCTCAGCTGTGTCCTCTGCTTAGAGCCTCTTAAAGCTAAAACACAGGTGTTGGCAGTGCTGAGCTCTTCCCTGGATACTCTGGGAAATAATCCACTTCTCAGTTCATCCAGGTTGTTGCTGGAACTCGGTTCACTGCAGCTATATGACTGAAATCCTGTTTCCTTGACAGGTGGACCCCTTCATCTTCAAGCCAACAACCACAAGTCGAATCTTCTCCTGCTTTGAATCTCTGATTTCCCCTTTCCCATGACAACTGGAGAAAGATCTCTCTTTAGCAGGACCCACACAACTTAGATTTGGTCCACCTGATTAGTTAAGGATACTCTTCACCTTAAGGTCAACTGATTAGTAACCTTAACTACATTTGCCAAGTCCATTTTGCCATGTAATGTAACGTACTCATAGGATAACACCAAGGGCAAGGTCATGGGTCCAAAGCTCTGCGTTCCATGCTGGTGAGGCAGTTCTTCCCTGGTCCTTAGGATCAGATTCCTTCCTGAACCACTCACCACCCATGGAAAGGGGCCCTTACCCACCATGGTCCAAGAGGCAGCATGGGGTTCACTCTGACCAGATTTTTAAGGAAGTTTCCCAGCAGCTGCCATGTCACACTTCTACCTGCATCCCACTGGTCCAGCTTTGTGATTTTGTGACATCCTCTCCCAGCTGCAAGGGAGGCTGGGTAAAGTAGATTTATTCTGGGTGGTACTGTGCCAGGCAAGAATCCTATCACTATGAAAGGAAAAAAAGCAATCAGGGACCATATGTAAAAACACAGTTCAGGAAAACCCAATCAAATCCTTTTTTCCTCTTTTGCAAGCTTGGCTCTCAAGATTTTATAGTCTTTAACACTCAAGCTGAAAACTGGCATTTCTGTTCCAGGCAACAACCACTTCCCCCTTTCCTGGGCAATCAGTGTCAGCCTCCAAGTCTAGACTTATTGGCAATAAGGCTAAGGGAGAGGAGGTAGATTTGGAGAAAACCTAATTCCCACACTGCATCTGAATGCAAAAGATACGGGAGGGACAGCCAGCTCCAGACGCACCATCTACCACTGCCTCGCAGGGTCTGACTCTCAGCTTTACTGATGCCTGTAAAAGAGGAAAAGAACTATTGCAAGGCCATCTTTCACTCCAATAGTGAATCTCAACCTTTGCAAATACAATTCCAGTAGTCATGCCTTAAACAAGCCGTGTTTTCTCTTTTACAAGAAAGGAAAAGTGACCTCCAATAGTGTTGTGCAATTATAGCCCCTCAAAGCATGCAGAAAAGTCACAGAAACGGAACCTACAATGAATTATTTTCCAGACTCAGTCATGCTTAAGAAATACAGCAATCGGAGCCCAGCATGAGTGGTCAGTTGCCTCCATGGCAGCTCTGCATAACGTTAAGAACCCTGGAGGCAGCTCATTACAGTCAGGGTGGGGAGGAAATTCCTACCCTGGCTCTTGGGGCCCACAGAACTCTCACTGGGATGCTCCCAGAGGAAATGGAAATTTCATAAGCAGATTCATACCTCAAGCAGTTTACTTTTTCCTGATGCCTATTTTTTAGAAAATGTAGTAAGTTGGCAGTTTCCAACCTAGAGAGGCCTAGAAGAAAAAAAACCAGAAACTTAATTCTGATGAATCTGAACATACAAATTGGCTCAGTCACTTTCCAACTGTGAGAGCTTAGCAAACCAATTTAAACTCTGAGTTTTGGAGTCTTCATTTCCGGGATTAGGATATTAACATACATCCTCCATTCCCAGAGTCCCACTTTAGGGCTCTGAGTTAATAAATATGAAATTCCAGGAACATTAACAGATCCCAGGGCGATAAGGAGTTATTGTTGTCATTGTTCACATGTTCAATCAGGATCACATCATTATTAAGAGCTGGGATGGCTGGGCTCAGCTGCAGAGACATTTAATTAGACAATCCAAGCTACTGATCCTAAGATTCACTGGGTATTGACAGAGGTAGGAGACATCGATACTGAGTTGCAGGATGGGGTGGTTCTCATTCGATGTTCTGTCTGGGAGACAGGGAACAGCCCGGGTAATTCGACATGAAAAAGATGTCAATCTTATTTGTTATGCTCAGGAGATGCTAAAATATCAGGACTCTACCTGCTCTGCCTCTGATGAAAATGGGCAAAAAACAGATGACCTTTGATACCACAGTGCCATTCCGTATCACAGCAATGTCCTTGTCAAAAGAGCTCTACCCACCAGCCCCCTTGGTACGGTCAGGATAACCCAGACAGAGGATGATCTTCTTAGAAGTGTTAGAACACAAGATGATATCTGGAGAAATTCTTACTCCAACCACAGACCATGGTGTTATACCCTCTCCAACTTGGATAAAGACCCATCAGCCCATCGCACAAGTCCCCAAGTCCATCTAGGGACCACAATTGAAAAACCACTGCTGGCACTGCCCTGATGGTCCAGCAGTTAAGACTCCACACTTCCACTGCAGGGGGCATGGGTTCCATCCCTGGTCTGGCAACTAAAATCCCACATGCAGCATGCCTCATGACCAAGAGGAAAAAAAAGAAAAACCACTGATCTAGGGCAAGGGTCAGCAAACTACAGCCTGCCAGTGGGTTGAACCCCACCTGCCACCTGTGTTTATTCAGCCCATGAACTATGAATGGTTTTACATTTTTTAGCGGTTGGGAGAGGGTGAGGGGAAGAATTTTACGGCCCTTGAACACTGTATGAAATTCTCCATTCAATGTCCATAGATAAAGGTTTATTGAAACAGAGGCAGACTTACATGCTGCCTATGGCTGCTTTTGTATTACAACGGCAAAGCTGAGTCGTTGCATCAGAACCTATCTAGTTCACAAATGTTCATCGTGTTTTCCTTTACAGGAAAACCTTACCCTAGGGTGAGCCAACCACCTCACAGTACACCTGAAGGGGCAGCATTCACCTGGTTTCGTGCCCTTTGTCCAACGCTCTGGGTTCATCTGAAGATGGGCACTATCCAAAGAATCATTTCTTTAACACTTAGGTATTACTAAAAGAAAAATTCCTTTCATCTTTCCCTTTCTGCTTGTATTCAAACAACAGCAATGACAGGGCAGAGGCCCACTAAAAAATCTGACCATTATACAAAATTAATGTCACAGGAGCTCAAAGCCAATGTATTTATTAAAGTAACCCACCTAAGCAGATAGCAGCAAATAGAAAGCAGGAGGGGCCCAGAATCTAGGAACTTGTGATTCCCAGTTAGTATTTCATTTGGATTTGTATTTAAATGATAACACATCTTGCGGCAAATTATTGCAGACTTTTTCTAGCAGGAAAAGGAGAAGAAAAATGCACTCACTGAAGGAAAGCTCTGCAAGAGGCAAAAAGTGATAAAGTTCCCCAAGCCTATTTACAAATGCAGTTAATGAAACAGAATTTTAATGAATTGTGCCACATAATCTGGCGGGTAATGAGCTGCAAAAGCCTTTGTCAATTGCAGTGACTGGGAACTAAGTCTTTCAGTTTCAAGATCAATAAGAGAGTTCTCAGCTCTGCACTCCCCAAAAGTGGAACTCTTGGGAAAAAGGAAGTTGTCATAGGCATGCCATGTCTGCAGATCACAGCAGCAAGGCTGCCATCTGTTTCGTACAACCCCCTACCCACCCCTTTTATTTAAATCCTGACTTCAGACCAAGAGTGAGCAAAAGACAGTTGGGAGATCAAACAACACTCTGCCTACGAGATGCCTGCCCATACAAAGTGACAGCAAAAGTTTGGAGTGACTCTAATAGAAGCTCCCAATATTTCAGAAGCTGTATTGAGTTCAACTGCTGGTGTGGACCTTTGTGGGGAAGTAAAGCCCTTGACATTGGGAGTTCCTGATTTACAAAGAAAATGGGGGTGGATGGGCTGTTTGGAGATTAAGCACCGACCTAAGGCTTCCTGCTAATTCTGCCTTCCCTCATTCTTTCATCTGCTGTCCTCGTTACTGTGACTCCAAACAGTCACAGTCTTCTACAGAGACCTAGAAGTTGCAAGTTATTGTATTATTCATCTCCTTTACCTCCATTGTTGCTATGGAGATGTGGTTGTAGTTATGGTCCTAATGCCACAGAACAAGAGAAATCCAGGTGGAAAAGACTTCCTCATTCAGCAGTAGGTCATCAACATTTATTGAGTACCTACTACGTGGAAATATTTAGTAAGAAATCTTGGGAAAGTGGAGACAAATGAAACATCAAACTGCACCCGTAACTTGCTCTTAGACTAGTGGAGGAGACAGACTCTTACATTCCTTGAATCAATTAATATACAATTTGGTTATACATTTTGTGTTTAACAGAGGTGCTAAAAAGATTACATTTCATGTTAGGGGCCCAGTAAATGTATAAGAAACTTGCCTGGGGGACTACCCCAGTTGTCCAGTGGCTAAGAATCTGTACTCTCAATGCAGGGAGCCAGGGATCAATCCCTGGTTAGGGAACTAGATCCCACATGCCCAACTAAGAGTTCACATGCCACAAGTAAGACCAGGTGCAGCCAAATAAATAAATATGAAAGAAAGAAAGAAACTAGCCTGATATTTTGACACCCACATCAAACTAAGGGAAAATACTCCTACCATGCCATTTCCCCCACACACACATACCCATTCTTGGAGTTTACTTACAGATAACTTCTGCACTTCTATTTTCTTCCATTAAGGTTCTCTCTCTGACATCAAGGTACAGGACCATTAACAAAAGCCATGGGGAAGCAATTTTAGAGGGCGGGCGGAGTGCGGTAGGGGAACCTGATAAAATGGAAAATTTGAAGTGATCTTGCATGCTGCACTGAGAAAATTGCCACAGGCAATCCCATTCTGTCAACAGAATGTTCCACTTGACTGAAATCAAGACACAGGTGAAATGTCTTAAAATGTGGTCTTGCGGAAAGGTGGAGCATGAGGTGCTCTGAGGGAACTGGGCAGCCCTGGATCACCCAGCATCCATTCTTGTAGCTAGTAAACTTTTACTGGACTATGAAGAGATAAAAAGAAGTAGTTCCTATTCTCAAGGAGTTTATGATCTAGCCAAAGAATCACACTTGTGAAGAGATGTTCATAATCAGTGGAGGAATAGAGTAATTGATATAAGCAGTGAATGGTTGAAGACCATGCCAACATATTCAGATAAGGTTCAGTTCAGGTGTCAAGGGAAAACTCTCTTTGAAAATGAGTAGTCCAGATTACCAGATGTGACAACCTCATTTCTTACTCATAGCCCTCCCCCAACCCAGGGGCTCTTATTTCCTGGTCCTGCCTTATATCCTTGTGGTAGGCACAACGTTGGCTTCATCAGGGAGACCCCCCCATGCCAGGATGCTCCTCTCCACCAAACCTGAATCACAGGTGGAGTGGAGGGACTGTTAGGCATGGCTTGCAACCCACTTTGCTGCTCCATCATCTTTCCCCTCTTTTAGCATTATCTCATCCCTCTTTGCATGTGCAAGTGCCACCCAGCAGTCTCAGCAGATGCACTAATAACAGGCTATCAAACAGTCATTTTTTGAGAGCCAGGTATGTACCAGACATCATGCTTATAGGGAGATCCATCTGTTTATCTCTCTGTCCATTCACTCATCCATGTAGACAGACAGATAGATAGATATGTAGTTAGATAGGTGATGGATAGAGAGCTAGATACTATATCTATACATATACATATATATATATAAACTTATGCATACATATGTTGGAGAAGGAAATGGCAACCCACTCCAGTATTCTTGCCTGGAAAATTCCCATGGACAGAGGAGCCTGGCAGGCTATAGTCCATGGGGTCGCAAGAGTCGGACATGACTTAGCAACAAAACCACCACCACCACCATATACATATGTAACCCTTCTGGGTTTGGAGAATTTCCTGTTTTTCAAAGACCCAGCACCAAATGTGAAAGTGTTAAATCATAAACTGTGGAGAGCCTGAGATTTCACCCTCCTTGAAAGCTTCCCCCAGTTTATCAATGTATACTAATGGAAGACACAAGACCTCGGGTGCAGAGACAAAGACAAATTACTTGTCATGGCAAAAGATGCAGCAAGAGCAGAATCTTGTGTCAGTTACCTAAACTCCAACTCCTGCAAGCAAAAGAGGTGGGAGAGAGAGAGAGAGACTTTAAAAAAAAAAAAAAACAAAACTTGGAATGTAAGCAATTCTCTTCCAGAGAATTTACCATCCTGGAATGTTTCCAAAGAAGGAAGCAGTTTCATTTCATCAGCTTGAGCTTCCAAGGCTGGCTACTATTCAGGCAAGCTTGAACAGATAGTCCAAGAAACGGAGGAACATCATGGAGAATTACATCCTACTACTAAGTCATCATATGCTATTCCCAACCTAGTCCCAAATGTGTCCATGATGATTCCTTGTGCACAGCTGCATGTCCTAGAACCTGTATCATCCTCCCCAGGAACTGGCTCTTATGGGAGCTGAACCAGTTTGTAATGGCCACCATCTACCAAACCCTTGTAGGTGCTCCACACCATGCAGGTGCTTTACAAACATCATGCCCCTTCCATGCAACAGCTCAGTAGGAGAGATGTCAGCTCTCGTTCCCATTTTAAAGATGAGGAAGTAATGACTTAATTTGAGTGTCTTGCTCATTGTTGAAATATAACAGAACCCTACGGTCCTCCACCAGCCTTTTGTCTGTAGAAAAACTTTAGCCAAAGAGTAAGTTTAGTCAGAGAAGTAAGAAAATGCAGAAGCAAAGGAAAGCAGGCAAATAGGACAAAATATAAAGAGTTTAGTCATTAAGCAAAGTCAATGACTTTCACTTGCTCCTCCAGGGTTATAGATAATATTCTGAGCCATCTCTTGTGAGCTATCTTATAGATGTTGAAAAGCCCACAAGGTAGAAGAAGTTAACTACATGATGACCAGACTTGTAGCCCTGACATTAGCTGCCACAATCCCAAGAACTGGCCTCATGGAAATGGGAACAAACCAACCCTGAAACTGAAGACTAACTGTACGTAAAGCAATAAAGGTGACACTGATTCAATCACCGCATGACCAGTTTCAAGACGACTGTCAAAATGCAGATGTGGTAGAAATAGCAAAAGAACTAGAATTAGAATTGGAGTCTAAGCACTTCAATAGTAGTCTAGTGGCTAAGACCATGCTCCCAATGCAGGGGTGTTGGGTTCAATCCTCGGTCAGGGAACTAGATCCCACCTACTGCAACTAAGACCCAGTGCAACCAGATAAATATATAAAAATTTAAAAAAAAAAAAGAATTGGAGCCTAAAGATGTCACTGAATTGCAGCAATCTCATGATAAAACTTGAATAGGGAATTGATTCTTCTGGATGAACAAAGAAAGTGGTTTCTTGAGACAGGATCTACTCCTGATGAAGATACCATGTAGATGGTTGAAATGACAACAAAAGAATTAAAATATTACATAAACTGAGTTGATAGAATACTGACAGGTTTGAGAGGACTGACTTCAATTTTGAAAGAAGTTCTACTGTGGGTAAAATGCTATCAAACAGCATTGCTTGCTGCAGAGAAATTGTTCATGAAAGGATCAATTGATGTGCAAACTTCACTGTTTTCTTATTTTAAGAAATTGCCACAGCCACCACAACCTTCAGGAATACCCACCCTGATCAGTTAGCAGCCATCAACGTGGAGGCAAGACCCTCCACTAAGAAAATATTTTGACTCACTGAACACTAAGATCATGGCATCTGGTCCCATCACTTCATGGCAAATAGATGGGGAAACAGTGGAAACATTGTCAGACTTTATTTTGGGGGGCTTCAAAATCACTGCAGATGGTGATTGCAGCCATGAAATTAAAAGATGCTTACTCCTTGGAAGGAAAGTTATGACCAACCTAGATAGCATATTCAAAAGCAGAGACATTACTTTGCCAACAAAGGTCAGTCTAGTCAAGGCTATGGTTTTTCCTGTGGTCATGTATGGATGTGAGAGTTGGACTGTGAAGAAAGCTGAGCGCCGAAGAATTGATGCTTTTGAACTGTGGTGTTGGAGAAGACTCTTGAGAGTCCCTTGGACTTCAGGGAGATCCAACCAGTCCATTCTGAAGGAAATCCAGTCCTGGGATTTCTTTGGAAGGAATGATGCTAAAGCTGAAACTCCAAAACTGTGGCCACCTCATGCGAAGAATTGACTCATTGGAAAAGATTCTGATGCTGGGAGGGATTGGGGGCAGGAGGAGAAGGGGACGACAGAGGATGAGATGGCTGGATGGCATCACTGACTCGATGGACGTGAGTTTGAGTGAACTCTGGGAGCTGGTGATGGACAGGGAGGCCTGGCGTGCTGTGATTCATGAGGTCGCAAAGAGTCAGACACGACTGAGCGACTGACCTGAACTGAACTGAACGCTCAGATGATAGTTAACATTTTTAGCAATAAAGTATTTTTTAATGAAAAAAAAATCAAGATGACTGTCAGAACTGACTGTGCTATTTCTGCATGTAGCCCCCTCCGTCAGCCTATAAAAGCTCTTGCCCACTGATTGTCAGCGGGGTGTCAGCCTTTGGACATGAGTCCACTCTCTCCACTAGTTACTGGCCTCCAAAATAAAGCAAACTTTCCTTTCTACCAACCTTGCCTCTCTAGTATAGACTTTCTAGTGGCAAGCAGCTGGACCCCACTTTTGATAACATCACTACCCCTTAAGTGGTGGAGACAGGATTCCTTGCCATGTTAGTCCAATTACAAAACCTGTGTTTTCCTTCTGCTCTTGAAGCCTTGAAAGTTGGCATGGGGTCCTAAAGAGGTCAGCCTTCTCCCAGCCTCACTGGGGGAGGTCAAGCAGCCTCCTTGCTTACTATTAATTAAGAACAAGGCCATTCCTTATCCGGACTCATCCTAGCAAGATGACCTTTTAAGAATAGCAATTAAGAGTCTGCACTTTATACACAGATCCAGTCAAACTTGGAGCGGGACAAGATAAAGGGAACAAGCTCATTAGCTTAAAAAGCCAGGTTACCTTTGTTTCAAAAAGGAGTTTTTTTAAAGCCCAATTACCTTAAAAAAAATAATACTACACTTAGGCAGCTTTCTACCTGTATACGAAATACAACCACAGTGTTGCACGTGCCAAAGCTCTGTGCAGTAATGTTTTACTTTTTCAGGCACGGAGCAGATGGGGATGGGGCAAAAAGCAGCCATCAGTGGAGCAGATATGTATGCACAACTCCTGTCCCAGCTACCCCATATCACAACAAAAGAACCCTGGGCCACAGGCAAGCTAGCCTGCAAAGAAATGTCCAGAAATATTTGTTTGGTGTTTATGGTCTTTAAATCCTTACCATATAACCATCAGTCCTCGTCATTGGGGTCAGAATCATCTGTGGCACCTGCTGGGGAGTTCATGGAGGTTTATTTGAAGACATTAGACATCTGCCAGGTTGCAAGACACAGCTGCCCATGGAAAAAAATGATGAGAGTCAGGTGCCAGCCGTAGAGGCAGGTCCAACTCACTTCAAGTGACTACTGTCCCAGGAGCCATCAACTGTTGGCTGCTGCTCCGACTCAAAGTTAAATGAGTATGTCATCTGTATTGTCCCACCATGAGCCAGATACCCCTGAGGACCTATCTGCAATGAGCCCTAATTGAATGAAGATTGATGGGAACAGAATTTCCAAGGCCATTTACAGATGAAGGTGCCAGCTTCCTAAGCCATGACTGCCATGAACTGCAAGAGCTAATATTCATCCCTCAAGCCCTCCCTGCCATCACCATGAAGGTCATTCTTCTCTGGTGACCTTGACAGCATTTCAGCTGGCCTCCTAAGGAAGAAGGTTAAAGAAGGTAAAGTATCTTTTCCTATTTCTTCCCTCCTCCTGTTTTATCTTTTACTTTGAAGAGTAACATATTTAGCTGGAACAATTCATGGCAGATGGTGAATTTGGCCATGTTCTTCTTCTATGCCTCTCTTATCTTCTCAGTGACAAACACATCCCTCCTCTGTGTCACCACCTCATTCATTCCTGAAACCCCTAATGCAAAGAGAAAAGTCATGGGAAAAATCTTCATTGATTTTAATGGAAAATGTTTGCAGTTTTTGTAGATAGACAAACATATTCACTGAACCTGGAAAATAAGTTTAAGTCATAAACAGTAACTTGAAAATTTATACATAAATGCAACACAATGAAAGAAGGGGTGAAGCTTACTAGTAGTGATGGGTGATGGAGGCTGAGAGGGGTCACCGTCTGAAAGGTGGTAGAGAGTTAGGTGTTTGATTTTCATGCAGGCCTTTAATATCAAAATCAGGTGAGCTTGGTGATAACTTCCTTTTCCTTCAGACTAAAACTAGAAGAATCTCCCGATGTGGAAGACACACCTGTAGAAAACATGGAATCTATAGGTTAAAAAGATGGGTGAGACTTTCCTAGTGGTCCAGTGGCTTAGACCCAGCACTCTTGATGCAGGGGGCCCAGGTTTGATCCCTGGTCAGTGAAATAAATTCCACATGCCGCAACTAAGACCCGGTACAGCCAAATAAATAAATATTTTTTAAAAGTGTGTTTGGTGGGGAGAGTTTCAAAAGATGAGCAAAGAACACATGGATTCTGCAGACTGAAGAGATATAGAAAATCTAACCTCTTTTTCCCCCTTGCTTAACACATTCATTCACCAGAGTTTGTGTTCATCCTCCAAAGCATAAATTTAAACTGTCCTACACAGCATTCTCTGACTAGAAATAGAGATTATATCAATTACCAAGTACCTGTCTGTGCTAAATGCAATGACAAAATCTCACTTACTTACACACTGAGGGAAGAGTCATTGTATGGAAAGCAGTGTCATTTCCCCAGAGCCACATGGCAGAAGGCATGAAGGGCACAGCTGGGACTGTACAGTGTGTGCAGCCCTCTTCACGGAGCCATGCGGGTCTCCCTTATGAATGGGACTTCTTATTTTTTCCCTTCATTGCCCTGACTCTCCTTTTACCTACAAACTGCCCAGAACTGAGATAGCATCTGACAGGTGTCCCATAAGGGTATGTTTTTATTTACTGAAAAGCATTTGTATTCAAGTCAATGGAGAATCCACACACTTTCTAAAATTTCCAAGGCAATGCTTCTTAAAGCATGGTCCTTAACTCAGCATCAAAAAAAGTCCCCTTACCCTAGAACTTTCTAGAAATTCAAATCTTCAGGGCTGATCACAAACCTATTGAACAAATCTGGGACAGGAATCCAGCAATTTATGTAAAAACAGGCCCATGGATCTACAATAAAGCTTGAGAACTGATCTAAAGAATCAGACATTTAACCCAGATGCCCTAATGGACCTTGAATATTCAACCACAAAGGCTCAAAACAAATGCCCCTAGAAGAGAGGCCATACTCCTCTGCGGGCTAATTTGTATATTAATCTGTCAAAGGGGTTGATAAGCCTATGATTTACTACAAACTTAATTTAACACATGAGCTAATTAGTAATTCTTCACAGTGTTTTATATGTACAGACAGATATATGAAACTTGAAAGTGTTATCATATTAAGCTGAATCCACTCAAATTACCCAAAGGAAATTTGTCCTAAACGAAATCAGTCTTGGATATTCATTGG
Source organism: Capricornis sumatraensis (assembly GCF_032405125.1). Classification (NCBI taxonomy): domain Eukaryota; kingdom Metazoa; phylum Chordata; class Mammalia; order Artiodactyla; family Bovidae; genus Capricornis; species Capricornis sumatraensis. The sequence continues at coordinate 118,175,893 of NC_091071.1, read as the reverse complement.
AAGGACTGATGCTAAGGCTGAAACTCCAATACATGAGGCAAAGAACTGACTCATTGGAAAAGACTCTGATGCTGGGAAAGATTTAAGGCAGGAGGAGAAGGGGAAGACAGAGGATGAAATGGTTGGATGGCATCACTGGCTCAATGGATATGAGTTTGAGCAAATGAGCTGGTGATGTACAGGGAAGTCTGGCGTGCTGCAGTCCATGGGGTTGTAAAGAGTCAGATATGACTAAGCGACTGAACTGAACTGACTCAAATTATCATATGAAGTTAACAAGGTGCTCTTTGAAGGCAGATCATCATACTGTTTTCACCTCCATATCCTCACAGCACAGCACAAAACTGGTCCAGAATTAATGCTTGTTGAAAGGGAAATATATGGATAAATTTTAAAAATTAATGTGGGGAAAAGGGGAATTATGGATGTGAAGTAGTCTGTATTAGAAAAGCATCTGTGAACTTGCAGCAATACATACTGTTGACCATTGGCTCAGACCCATTCCAGAATGAAATTTCAATGGCAGTGAAAGAAAACATATGGTTCCCCGGTAATAATATGGCATTGTGTAGACACAACCTAAATTTGAAAACCTCTTCAAATGGAAACCTTGATTCCATCTGTCTCTTAAAAAAGAAAACCTCATAATTGCTTATAATCATGTTCATTTACCATTTTCTCAAATGTTTAACAGCTGGTGGGGGGCGGAGGACAGCCGGGCAGGAGGAGACATGGGTAATTAATAAAAGTCGTTCTCCCTCTTTGATTCTAAATGTTCTCTGTGTTTAAAATGCCAAAACGATGCCCCCATATTCCTCAGATAACTCACCCCTGACATGTCATAACTGAACCCACTCCTCCAACCCACAGATTCACCCCTAGAGAGTTCTACAGAATGAGTGGGCTCAACCTATTTCTTTTTTAATTAAATATAGTTGATTTACACTGTCCTGTTAGTTTCAGGTGTACAGTATAGTGATTCAATTATATATATACACATATTCATTCTTTTATGGATTCTTTTCCCTTATAGGTTATTACAAAATATTGAGTATATTGAGTATAGTTCCCTGTGCTATGGCGTGGGTCCTTGTTGGTTATTTATCTGATATATAGTATTGTGTATATGTTATCACAAACTTCTTTTAAAGGACTTTTGGGAGGCTCTAAGAGAGAGACATTTGCAAGGACAATTTAGCTGATGAAAACAATATATGGCAAATATTTAAGTCTTAACATTCCAACAGAACTTCTTTTCAAGACTAGAAATGAAACCAGCAGGGAGTCCAACCTGGGAACACACCTGTTTCTGTAAGAAAATGAAATTGACAAGCACCTAAGCATGTGTGTACCCATGTACACTTCAGCTCTGGGGCCTTGTTGCACATAGAGTAAAACCTGCCTTATGGAGTTGGTTTCCTGCCTACCATCTTCTCAAAGGTGGCGGTGAGGACCACGAGCTTAGGTCACTCTTGAGCTCATTGATCATGCACAACCACTCCCTGTCTCCAGACCTACAGAATCAGAGTCTATGGGTGGGGCCTAGATAGCAAGGTAACAAGTGCCCAGGTGATTCTGATTTAAATCAGGGCTCCCATTTCCCTCTCACTCACACCAAGCATGGGTAGTTTGTCAACACCCAGGAAGCAGGTCCCTCCCATCCAGTCAGCTCTCTGCAACCATCTGGAGGTAAGGGTTGTTCCACAACTTTAAGAGGACAGTAAATGGGCTTGTTGCAAATGGCTGGGCACACATGGTCTGGTAGGAGGACCTAGAGCATTAATTTGACCATAATAATAGAGCATTCTGTAAACGGCCATCTCAAGGGGTCCCTCGATGGCCCTCTGGTTCTTCCTCTTCAGAAAAGAGTGAAGCTCTTTAGCTCAGTCTGCTAAGAGTCTGCTCTCTGTCCTCAGTCAGATGGAAGTCTCCCATCACTGTCAAGTTCTACTGGAGCTCTTTTCCCCACCTAATCACCTCCCAAGCCTGTCTGCTCAGTTCAAGCCCCTGTTACCACATAGAAAAATCATCAGTCTCATCACTTCACTGAATGCCTGAAACTTTGCAAATCAACTCTCTGCTGTGCTGTGCTAAGTGGCTTCAGTTGTGTTTGACTCTGTGTGACCCTATGGACTGTACCCTACCTGGCTCCTCTGTCCATGGGATTCTCCCGAAAAGAATATTGGAGTGGATTGCCACACTCTCCTCCAAGGGATCTTCCCAACCGAGGGATCAAACCCTGGTTTCCTGCATTGCAGGCAGACTTTTTACCATCTGAGCCATGAGGGAAGCCCCATAAATCAACTCTACTTCAATTTTTAAAAGTGCATAATAACCTGGAAGGGAAAAGAATCTGATAAAGAATACAGGTATGTGTATGACTGAATCACTTTGCTGTACACTTGAAACTAACACAACATTGCAAATTAACTGTACTTCAAAAAATCACAGATGTATGAAAATATATAAATTTTAAAATTAAAAAATGTTTTAAAAGATTTTTTTAATATATAAAGAACATAGGACAATTGTCCTATATGCTTATAATTATATGCTGTGTATGAGGAACTCACATTAGGTAAGATGATGCAAGTATATTAAAAATGTGTTGTTGTTGTGTGTAGTTGCTCAGTCATGTCTGACTGTTTGCCACGCCATAGACTATAGCCGCCAGGCTCTCCTCTGTCCATGGAATTCTGCAGGCAAGAATACTGTAGTGGGTTGCCATTCCCTTCTCCAGGGATCTTCCTAACCCAGGGATGGAATCCAGGTCTCCTGCATTGTGGTCAGATTCTTCACCATCTGAGCCATCAGTTCAGCTCACTTCAGTTGCTCAGTCGTGTCCGACTCTTTGCAACCCCCTGAATCGCAGCACGCCAGGCCTCCCCTTCCATCACCAACTCCCGGAGTTCACTCAGACTCACGTCCATTGAGTCAGTGATGCCATCCAGCCATCTCATCCTCGGTCGTCCCCTTCTCCTCCTGCCCCCAATCAGGGAAGCCTAAATTTAAAATAAGAGAATTGAATAAGTCAAGATAAAATTCCCAGTTTCTTCATCTTTAGTACTCAGACTTAAGTAGATAGAGTAGGAGGTATAATAATAATCATTGAGATTCCGCATTCCTGTGAGGGACTAGTGCCACATCTATTTTGTTTTGTAATGAACAAACGTGGGTAAGGAGAGGTTAAGAAACTTGCCCAAGGACACATAGCTGGTCATTGCCAATATAAAGGTTGACATTGGAGTGCTGGTTTGGCAATCAGTGTGACTGGAGTTCAAATCCTGACTTTAACTCTTTCTATGGAATTATTTCATCTCACACACTAGCAAAGTAATGCTCAAAATTCTCCAAGCCAAGCTTCAACAGTACATGTACTGTGAACTTCCAGATGTTCAAGCTGGATTTAGGAAAGGCAGAGGAAACAGAGATCAAATTGCCAGCATCTGCTGAATCACCCAAAAAGCCAGAGAGTTCCAGAAAAACATCTACTTGTGCTTTATTGACTATGCCAAAGCCTTTGACTGTATGGATCACAACAAACCATGGAAAATTCTTAAAGAGATGGGAATACCAGACTACCCAAACTGCCTCTTGGGAAATCTGTATGCAGGTCAAGAAGCAACCATTAAAACTGGACATGGAACAACAGACTGGTTCCAAGTTGAGAAAGAAGTACATCAAGGCTGCATATTGTAACCCTGCTTATTTAACTTATATGCAGAGTACATCATGAGAAAAGCTGGGCTTCATCCAAGCTGGAATCAAGATTGCTGCGAGAAATATCAATAACCTCAGATATGCAAATGACACCACCCTTATGGCAGAAAGTGAAGAGGAACTAAAAAGCCTCTTGATGAAAGTGAAAGAGAAGAGTGAAAAAGTCAGCTTAAAACTTAACCTTCAGAAAACTAAGATAATGGCATCCAGTCCCATAATTTCATGGCAAATAGATGGGGAAACAGTGGAAACAGTGACAGACTTTATTTTTTTTGGTTCTAATCACTGCAGATTTTGACTGCAGCCATGAAGTTAAAAGATGCTTGCTCCTTGGAAAAAAAGGTATGACCAACCTAGACAGCATATTAAAAAGCAGAGACATTACTTTACTAACTAATGTCTGTCTAGTCAAAACTAATGGTTTTTCCAGTAGTCATGTATGGATGTGAGACTTGGACTCTAAAGAAGGCTGAGTGCCAAAGAATTGATGCTTTTGAACTGTGGTGTTGGAGAAGACTCTTGAGAGTCCCTTGGATGGCAAGGAGATCCAACCAGTCCATCCTAAAGGAAATCAGTCCTGAATATTCATTGGAAGGACTGATGTTGAAGCTGAAACTCCAATACCTTGGCCACATGATGCAAAGAGCTGACTCATTGGAAAAGACTCTGATGCTGGGAAAGACTGAAGGAGGGAGGTGAAGGGCATGAGGATGAGATGGTTGGATGGCATCATTGACGCAATGGACAGGAGTTTGAGTAGGCTCCAGGAGTTGGTGATGGACAGGAAAGTCTGGCGTGCTGCGGTCATAGGGTCACAAAGAGTTGGATACGACTGAGCGACTGAACTGAACTGATGAAATTATTTAACCGCTCTAATTCTCATTTCTTTCATCTAAGAAAGAGCAACAATAATAATAAAACTGCTGTGGGGCTGGCTGGATGAATTAACAGCAAAATACTTGGAGCATTGCTAGTGCATGATAGGTATTCAGTAAATGCTATTATTGTTATTGCTGTGGTACAGTATTCCAAAGGAAGTTTATCCCCTCAAGTGCTCTGTGACATGTCTGTGCAAACACCCTACCCCAGGAGCAGCATCCCTTCCCACAAATGCCCAGAGCCCCTGCACTGGCTCCAACCTGAGTGTCTAAGCTACCTTGTTGGGCAGGGACCATTTCCCCTCTCCCTCCCCTGCATGATGCATCTCACCCACTCAAGCACAGTAAGAAGAGAGGTCCTGCTGGCTTGCTGGGCATAGTGCCTTCTTAGTGGCCTCTTCACCAAGAATGGATTTTCCTCCACTGAACAGAAATATAGCTGTGGCCACATTTCCTGTCTATGTTAAACATCCCCGCTTGCAGCAAGGGCTTCACTCTCTCATCCATCTGCCTGCCCTCACCTCCCACTGGTCTGCGAGTGATGGAAAGAAGCATTTGGTGTGGGAACTACTTATGAAGACTGTTTACCTTCCTCCTGTCTCACAGGGTGTGTGGGTGGCCACAGGCTGCAGAGAAGACAGAAGCCAGTTCACATCTCACCCACATGGCTGTCCTTTCTTCTTTGAGCCCTACAATTTCCTCCACCCCAGACCAAGCACAGCCTCCCCTCTGAAACTTCCCTGCCAACAGGGACCTATAGGCATGCTCCCCTCTCTGAATCCTAGGAGGCTTCTATCATGCTGGTACTGATGTTTCTGAATCACCTTCACTTCCCAACTGATTTTCACCTTTCTTCTCCTCTGAGCATTTGGAGAGGAGGGCCATCTTCAAAGAACAGGCTACACCAGACTTGGTGTGGTTGGAAAGCATTTCCAAAATCCTAACATTAAGGGTAACTTTTTAAATTTTGTTTTATTGAAGTATAGTTGATTTACAATGTCCTATTTCTGCTGTATAGCAAAGTGGTTCAGTTATACATATACACACATTCCTTTTCATATTCTTTTCCATTATGGTTTCTCACAGGATACTGAATGTATTTCCATATGCTATACAGTAGGACCTTGCTGTTTATCTATTTTGTACATCAGTTCAGTTCAGTTCAGTTGCTCAGTCATGTCTGACTCTTTGCGACCCCATGAATCGCAGCATGCCAGGCCTCCCTGTCCATCACCAACTCCTGGAGTTCACTCAGACTCACGTCCATCGAGTCAGTGATGCCATCCAGCTATCTCATCCTCTGTCGTCCCCTTCTCCTCCTGCCCCCAATCCCTCCCAGCATCACAGTCTTTTCCAATGAGTCAACTCTTCGCATGAGGTGGCCAAAGTACTGGAGTTTCAGCTTTAGCATCATTCCTTCCAAAGAAATCCCAGGGCTGATCTCCTTTGGAATGGACTGGTTGGATCTCCTTGCAGTTCAAGGGACTCTCAAGAGTCTTCTCCAACACCACAGTTCAAACGCATCAATTCTTCGGCGCTCAGCCTTCTTCACAGTCCAACTCTCACATCCATACATGACCACAGGAAAAACCATAGCCTTGACTAGACGGACCTTAGTCGGCAAAGTAATATCTCTGCTTTTATACATAGTGGTGTGTATATATTAATCCCAGATCCCTTTCTGCCCTTTCCCTTTGGAAAACATGATTATTTTCTATGTCTCTAAGTCTATTTTTGTTTTATAAATAAGTTCATTAGTGTCATATTTTAGATTCCACATATTTGATGTCATATGATATTTCTTTGTCTGACTTACTTCACTTAGTATGTTAATCTCTGCAACATGGTCCAACCATGTTGCTGCTAATGACATTATTTCATTCTTTTTTGTGGCTGAATAGTATTCCACTTTATATATGTACCACATCTTCTTTATGCACTTATCTGTTGATGGACATTTAGGTTGTTTCCATGTCTTGGCTATTGTAAATAGTGCTGCTATAAACAGGGGAGCATGTATCTTTTTGAATTGTAGTTTCATCCATATATATGCTCAGGAATGGGGTTGTAGTATCATATAGCAACCGTATTTTTAGTTTTTTAAGGAACCTCCATACTGTTCTCTATAGTGGCTGCACCAATTTTTATTCCCACCAACAATTTGGAAAGGTTCTCTTTTCTCCATAGAGTGTAACTGTTTTTAATACAGGTAAATTCATCTTTTTCATCCACAGTTGTTGGCAAATGTATAAATAAGAACAGCTTTGGGGCAAGGCAATTAATCCAAATCTAAAATACAGTAGGTCTATCTTTCCATCTGGCAACCCCCCTCCAGCTGTCTATCTCAGAAAATCTTTGCATGTGTACACAAAAAGTTGTATTTAGAATCATTCCTGGCATTTATTATTTATAATAGAAAAAGCTGAGAGCCACCCAACATCCATCCCTAGAAGAATGACCAAATTATTTTGCCACACTGTGCTGAAGTTAAAATGATTATCTGGATGTTCTGAGAAAGACCTTAAAACAAATTATTTTAAAACAAGGATTAGCAAACTTTTCTCTAAAGGGCCAGATGGTAAATATTTTAGTCTTTGCAGGCCATTCTGACTCTGTTGCTGCTGTTGCTGCTGCTAAGTCACTTCAGTCGTGTCCAACTCTGTGCGACCCCATAGATGGCAGCCCATCAGGCTTTCCCATCCCTGGGATTCTTCAGGCAAGAACATTGGAGTGGGTTGCCATTTCCATCTCCAATGCATGAAAGTAAAAAGTGAAAGTGAAGTCGCTCAGTCGTATCCGACTCTTAGCGACCCCATGGACTGCAGCCTTCCAGGCTCCTCCATCCATAGATTTTCCAGGCAGGAGTACTGGAGTGGAGTGACTACTCAATTCTGCCACAGTTGTGCAAAAGCAGCCCACGACAATAGCAAACAAAAAAGCAAGGCTATGTTCCAATGAAACTTCATTTATAAAAACAAGCTTGGGGCCAGATTTGGCCCAGAGGCCATAGTTTGCCAACACCTGAGTTTAAAAAAACAAAGCAAATTCCAGATCAATATGCACAAGTTGGAAAACAAATCTACCCCATTTATATAAAAACAAAATCATAAAGATCTATATATGTTCTTCACTATGTGTATACATGCATTTATAGAAAGTCCTGAAGGATTATGAAAAGTAATAAAATCATTAAGCCACCTTCAAATAATAGTTTGAGAAATTTTGATAGCTGTTTATTTTATTCATGACCTCTATTCTCCTTGACAATTCTAATTTTTTTTCAATTAGACAGCAACTCTAACACATTATTCTTTTAAGAAAGGAACTAAATAAGGATTTTCAGCTCCTGCAAAAGAGCAGTTGGCAGACCACCAGATCTCAGGGTCCTCTCCATATCTCATGGCTCTCTCCCAGCATCACAATAGTCCCAGGCAGACAAAGCAGGGGCCAGAGGCAGCCACAGGGCTGCTGGAGCAGGCACTTTCATACCTGGTCTTTGCTCTTAAAGAGTCCCAAAGCCAAAAACAGAAATTCTTTTCTAAAGGGCAACTTATTTGAAGTATTAATTAAAATGCAAATTACTCCAAGATGGCTTGGCTTTTAAACATTTTCTCTGAAGTTTCCATGAATATAAAGCATATGACAGGCTTCTGTTTAGAATGATCTGCATGCGTGCTCACAGTTGAAAAGTTGCTTGATTTTGAAAATAACAAGGAGGGCAGTAAATGCCAAGCAAGGCAGCCAGAATCCTTTAGCAAGAGCTGTTCTCCTTCAGGAGGACAAAGGAGTAAAAGGGCTGAAGAACCATGATCTGTTAAGACTCAGCTTCTAGCAGGGTTTTTTGAGGGGGTGGAGTTTGCCACCCACAAAGAAGGGGAACCAAGTTACCAGGTTGGACCTCCCAGCTTTAAAGCAGTTAAAGCTTTCTCTTTAAACCCCATCAATGGGGTTTATTCTGTCAATGTACATTTGGGCTGCTTCCAGGTCCTAGCTGTAGTAATAGGGCTGCAATGAACACAGGGGTTCATGTATCTTTGTCTATTACTTTTAATTGGAAGATAATTGCATAACAATGTTGTGTTTGTTTCTGCCATACAACAACATGAATCAGCCATAAGCATACATATGTCCCCTCCCTCTTGAACCTTCCTCCCGCCCCTCCCTATCCCACCCTCTAGGTTGTCACAGAGCACCTGATTGAGCTCCCTGTATTATACATTAACAGCAACTTCCCACTAGCTCTCTATTTTACATACGGTAATGTATATCTTTGAGTGCTACTCTTCCAATTCGTCCCGCCCTCTCCTACCCAGGTTAAGTCCAAAAGTCTGTTCTCTATGTCTGCATCTCTATTCTTTCTCTGCAAATAGAATCATCAGTACTATCTTTCTAGATTCCATGTATACACATTAATATATGATATTTGGGGGTTTTTTCTCTTTCTGACTTATATCACTCTGTATAACAGGCTCTAGGTTCATCCACCTCACTAGAACTGACTCAAATACATTCCTTTTTCTGGCTGAGTAATATTCCATTGTATATACCTACCACAACTTCTTATTCATTCATCTGTTGATGCACATCTGTGTTGCTTCCATGTCCTGCTATGGTAAATAGTGCTGCAATGAACATTGGAGTACATGTGTCTTTTTCAATTATGGTTTCTCAGGAGGGTATATGCCCAATAGTGGATTGCTGGGTCATTTGGTAACTTTGCTCCTAGTTTTTAAAGAAATCTCCACATTTTTCTCCCTAGTGGCTGTATCAATTTACACTGCCACCAACGGTGCAGGAGGGTTCCCTTTTCTTCACACCCTCTTCCAGCATTTATTGTTTGTAGATTTTCTGATGATGGCCATTCTGACTGGTGTGAAGTGATACCTCATTGTGGTTTTGATTGGCACTTCTCTAATAATGAGTGATGTTGAGTTTTGTTTTGTTTTTTTTACATGTTTGTTAGCCATTTGTATGTCTTCTTTGGAGAAATGTCTGTTAAGGTCTTCTGCCCATTTTTTAATTGCGCTGTTTGCTTGTTTTTTTTATATTGAGGTGCATGAGCTGCTCCTATATTTTGGAGATTAACCCTTTGTCATTTTCTTCATTTGAAAATATTTTCTCCCTTTCTGAGGGCTGTCTTTTCTACAACATGATGACTAACTTCCCACCCTCTCCTTCCTGAGTCAGGGGAGAAAAAGAAGCTGTAAACAAACGTGAAATTCTTGAGAGGGAGGGAGTGAACCCATCATAACCTTTAAGGAAGAAGTTAAACAAAAAAAAACTCACTGTTCTTAAACATCTTTTTTGCACCAGATACTGAGTATATCTTCTTGACATCCTTGTCCCAGTTTTACCTAATATTCTCCACAACCCTAAAGACAGAAATTAACATTCCTAACTGATGGGGAAATAAACAAAACAGAGAAGTTAAGCAATTTGCTCCAGGGTCACAAAATTAAAGGGCAAAAGAAGAGAATGAAAAGAAATAATAATAACAGCTTTGATGATTACATCTGTTGAAGAGGGTACAGTATAATCCAGTATATCTCTTCCCTTACTTCACTTAAAGGATCTCCTAAGCAACAAGGCCCAGGAGAGGAACTTCCCCAGGCAGTACCAGTGGTGCGGACTGCCATGCTAATCTCCAGGTCAGGAACGCAGAGCTAGACCAGGACTAGAACTCTCGCACTACACAATGACCAGATGTTCTTACAAGAGGGGTTGCTGAAACAGGTCTACCCCCCAGAGTTTCAGCATCTAAATAACTCCCCCACCAGGATGCTACCTTTCTGGTCCCTGATAACAAACTCCCTGATATTTCAATATTTACCTACTAGTTAGTGGTAGCCTCACATGTTGCTGATGAGTAGACCTTTTGTTTGGGGGTGTTTTGTTGGTTTTTTTTTTAATTGGAATAATGTGGCTTTATAACGTTATGCTATTTTCTGCTGCATATGACCCAGCAATCCCACTCCTGGGCATATACCTAGAGAAAACCATAATTCCAAAAGATGTATGCACCCCAATATTTACTGCAACACTAATTACAACAGCCAGAAGCTTTTGTTTTTCATCCTGTTTCAGCCCTGATCACCACTGCCTCGGGCCAATTAGTTAAAACTGTCACTTCTTATGGCAATTTGGAGTTATTGGTTGAGGGACCTCTTTCTCTTTAAACCCCATATCCTGTCCCAACACACCCACATTTGCTTTTCTTGGGCTGATCCTATCACAACCCAGATGTTCCCCACCAAGTATCTCTTCATTCAAAAGCAGCTCCTGAGCTACTTATGTCTACTTTACCTGACATCCTGAACAGCAAACAGCACTAAGTTTTTCCTTTGTCATTTTGGTTCTCAGAGTCCCTCTTGGGTTCTCACCCCAGGGAGCTGCTGGTCTGCTCCCATAGGAATCCCTGCTTCCCAGGCTCCTTCCTCCTGAATTTCAGTCTCCTCTCTCTGTATGTTCAGAGGAATTCTCCCTTCCCAGCACCTCCTCTGTACTTGTGGCTGTGTGCATCCTGTGCACAATGAATGTCAAGGAATATCAGTAAACAAAAGATGTCACATCCATCAAGCCATCAGCCGCTGCAACCGCACCCAAAGGTGCAGCCTGAGGGGATTCAGGATGGAGAAAAAAGGGCCCTAGATAGTTAAGATGCATATCAAAGAATGTTTTAAATGAGCCCAGACTCTTGCATCTTCCCATACACAAGAAAGAAGTCACTCTTTCTTGTGAAAGAAGGGATGTTGCTCTTTTCTTGTGAAAAAAAGTGATGTCTCTCAGTCGTGTCCAACTCTTTGAGACACCATGGACTGCAGCCTACCAGGCTCCTCTGTCCATGGGATTCTTCAGGCAAGAATACTGGAGGGGTTGCCTTTTCCTTCACTAAATTCATTAAGTTTGAATGTCTCTTTTTCTTTAATTAGCAGTAATGTTTTGATCCCCTTCATGGATCACTGCCTTGGCATGGGGAAGGGACTTGTGTAACTCAATGGAACTAGGTCTGGTGGACAAAGTGCCTAAAGAACTATAGAGAGCAGTTTGTAATATTGTACAGGAGGCAGTGACCAAAACCATCCCAAAGAAAAAGAAACACAAGAAGGCAAAATGGTTGCACGAGGAGGCTTTACAAATAATTGAGCAAAGAAGAGAAGTGAAAGGCAAGAGAGAAAGGGGACACTATACCTCTCAGACAGTGAAGAATCTGCCTACAATGCAGAAGACCCAGATTCAATCCCTGGGTTGGGAAAAACCCCTGGATAAGGGAATGGCTACCCACCAGTGTTCTTTCCTGGAGAATGCCATAGACAGAAGAAACTGGCAGCAACTCCATGGGGTCACAAAGAATCACACATGACTGATTAACTAACTGAATGCAGAGTTTCAGAGAATAGATAGACCTCTTCTCTCAAAGAAGAGATAAGAAGGCCTTCTTAAATGAAATAGAGGAAAACAATAGACTGGGAAAGACCAGCCATCTCTTCAAGAAAATTGGAGATGCCAAGGGAACATTTCATGCAAGTACAGATATGATAAACACCAAGGACCTAACAGAAGCAGAAGAGATTAAGAAGAGATGGCAAGAATACACAGAACTATACAAAAAAGCTCTCAGTGACCTGGATAACCACAATGGTATGGTCACTTACCCAGAGTCAGACATCCTGGAGTGTAAAGTTAAGTGGGACTTAGGAAGCATTACTATGAACAAGAAGCATTACTATGAACAAAACTAGTGGAAGTGTTGGATTCCAGATAAACTATTTCAAATCCTGAAAGATGATGCTGTTAAAGTGCTGCACTCAATATTTCAGGAAATTTGGAAAAATCACAGTGGCCACAGGACTGGAAAAGATCAGTTTTCATTTCTGTTCCAAAGAAGGGCAATGCCAAGAATGGTTCAAACTACCATACAATTGTACTCATTTCATATGCAAGCAAGGTAATACTCAAAATCCTTCAACAAATCCTTGTTGTTGTTCAGTCACTTAGTCATGTTGGACTCTTTATGACCCAGTGGATTGCATACCAAGCTAGGCTTCAAAAGTACATGAACCAAGAAATTACATATGTACAAGCTGGGTTTTGAAGAGGTAGAGGAACCAGAAAAAATTGCCAGTATTTGTTGGATCATGGAGAAAGCAAGGGAATTCCAAAATAAAAATCTACTTCAGCTTCATTGACTATGCAAAAGCCTTTGACTGTGTGGATCACAGCAAACTATGGAAATAAGAGATGGGAATACCAAACTACCATATCTGTCTCCTAAGAAACCTGTATGAAGTTCAAGAAGCCACAGTTAGAACTGGACATGGAACAACTTAATGGTTCCAAATTGGGAAAGGAGCACATGAAGGCTGCATATTGTCACCTTGCTTATTTAACTTATATGAACAGTACATCATGTGAAATGCCAGGCTGGATTATTCATAAGCAGGAATCAAGACTGCTGGGAGAAATATCAACAACCTCAGATAGGCAGATGATATCACTCTAATGGCAGAAAATGAAGAGGAACTAAAGAGACTCTTGATAGGTGAAAGAGGAGAGTGAAAAAGCTGGCTTAAAACTCAACATTCAAAACACTAAGATCATGGCATCTGATCCCATTACTTCATGGCAATTGGAAAGGCAAAAAGTGGAAGCAGTGATAGATTTTATTTTGGGGGCTCCAAAATCACTGCAGATGGTGACTGAAGCTATGAAATTAAAAGATGTTTGCTCCTTGGAAGAAAAGCTATGACCAACCTAGACAGCATATTAAAAAGCAGAGAACGTGGTCACTTTGATAGTGAAGGTCCATCTAGTGAAAACTATGGTTTTTCCAATAGTCATGTACGGATGTGAGAGTTGGGCCATAAAGAAGGCTGAACACCAAAGAATTGATGCTTTTGAATTGTGGTGCTGGAGAAGACTCTTGAAAGTCCCTTGGAAAGCAAGATCACACCAGTCAATCCTAAAGGAAATCCACCCTGAATATTTATTGAAAGGACTGTTGCCAAAGCTCCAATACTTTGGTCACACGATGTGAAAAGCCAGCTCATTGGAAATGATCTTGATGCTGGGTAAGATTGAAGGCAAAAGATAAGGGGGTGGCAGAGGATGAGATGGTTGGATAGCATCAACAACTCAATGGACGTGAGTCTGAGCAAACTCAGAGACTGTGGAGGACAGAGGAGCCTGGTATGCTGCAGTCCATGGGGCTGCAAAGAGTCAGACGCGATATAATGACTGAACAACAACAACAATCTTTTGATGTTCAGTTGTTTGGGCTTTTATCTGCAAAAAAAAACAAAAACAAAAAATTCCTCCATACCCTGGCTCCTCCCTTACTTCTTCGAAACAGTCCTTCAGAGCTCTCTGAGAGATTTTATCCTGGGCTTAAGTGTACCAAATAAAACATAAATCTTAACTTTAAAGTGTGCTTTTTTATGGTCAAATTCAACCCTATGGAAGAGAGTTTATCAACCATCTTTAGTAACTAACCACATCTTACTCCCAATCTCTGCCCTAAACAGCCTATGAAATCCTCTCTTTCAAACACAAATGGTACTGGATCAGGTAAAATTCATGTAAAAGAAGCTCTTCCCACCTAATATTCCCACATTCCTTTCATAACATCTGTGGAGATGAAGAAGAATAAAAATGGAACAGCCCTTCTCTCTATAAACTTCACTACCTCAGAACCATCTCAGGCTTGGCTACTCATGAAAGGTTCATATGGCCCGTGAGAGCAGCTGACAGCTCTCAAGGGGCTGTCTTGGCCAGAGAGAATAGACTTGCTGTGTGTGGCGTGTAGCCACAAAGAGCACCTGGATGGGCACTGTAACTCAAGAGAAAACAGATCTTTCTTGTCGTGGGAGCTGTCCCACTTTGGACCAGTCACCTGTAGAATGGTATACTCCACACCAGTCCAAGATGTTGGCATGGGCCAGTCTTGCACAAAGGGGAACTGGATGAACTTCCAACTTCTCCCACCAAAGGTCTAAGACACTCCCTGCTCACTGTTCAGTCTTTGAAGAGAAGTCGGCCTGCATGCTGATCACGTAAAAGTGTGCTTAATTGCTCCATGCACCCACATTACCTCCTGGCCTTGCCTCTGGCATTGTCTTACCAAAGAGACATTGGCTGACCCAGCTTTATTGAATAAAACACATTCCACATTAGTAGTGTAAATTTGATTAAAAGCAAAAAAAAAAAATCTTTTCAATAGATTAAGGACACCACTATAATCTTGTTTATACTCAATTTGTTTAACAAATGTTTTCTTCAAAACAATACAATAAGCCTTGGTCCTGTCTGTTGAGGGGAATGATGATCAGTCCTGAGTTTCAAAATTTTAAATAAATAAGCCTTCCCTAACTCTGAAAAATCCTATACTGTGGGTTGTCCTTCCTCTACCCATTTTACAGAATGATAAACTTGAGTAGAGAAGTGGATACAAACTAAACTCAGGCTCTCTGAACCATACTGTCCCAAACACATGCCAAAGGCATGCCAGGACCCAACAGTACCCACCAGAAGAGCCCTCCCAGTTGTTGACTTTGGTTTGGTTTGGTTTAGTTTCATTTTCATTTTGTTTTATTTTGAGTTGTGTGATTTTTTTTTGTTTGTTTGTTTGCTTGGCTTTGCTTTACTTTGTTTTGTTTTGGAGGGTGGGGACAAAGGAGAGTGCTACAAACTACTCCAAAAATCAGCATTTTAGGAATGGATATTGAATATGTGGTGTGTTCCTGAAAATAGAAGTAAACAGAGCATTTCCTAAGCCCCACTCTGTGCCCATCCCAACACCCAAACCTTAGGATGCAAATGTCCACTCAGAAGCCTCCCGTCCAACTCAGGCTACAGTCTAAACACTATGAAACAATGAGGAGACTGATTCACTCCTTTAAAATTTTCTGAGTATATATTATGCACCAGACCTTATGAAGAGTCCCACACAGAAGCTAGTTCCCAATCTCTGAATGCTGATGACCTACCTAGGGAGAGAAGACAAACAGTAACCCAGCACATGACAGAGCCCTTCAGACAGCTCAGTGCTCTAAAAGTAAGAGGCCAAGGGGCCTGTAGCAAGGTGACCAGATTTAGCAAACAAAAATACAAGACAGCCTCTTCAATAAATGATGCTGGGAAAATGGACAGCTACATGTCAAAGAATGAAATTAGAACACTTCCTAACACCATACACAAAGATAAACTCAAAATGGATTAAAGACCTAAATGTAAGACCAGAAACTATAAAGCTCTTAGAGGAAAATATAGGCAGAACACTCCATGACATAAATCAAAACAAGATCCTCTTTGACCCACCTCCTAGAGTAATGGAAATAAAACAAAAGTAAACAAGTGGACCTGATTAAACTTAAAAGCTTTCTCACAGCAAAGGAAACTATAAGCAAGGTGAACAGCTGCTGCTGCTGCTAGTTACTTCAGTCGTGTCCGTCTCTGTGCGATCCCATACACGGCAGCCTACCAGGTTCCTCCATCCCTGGGATTCTCCAGGCAAGAATACTGGAGTGGGTTGCCATTTCCTTCTCCAATGCATGCATGTATGCTAAGTTGCTTCAGTCGTGTCCAACTCTATGTGACCCCATGGACAGCAGCCCACCAGGCTCCTCCATCCACAGGACTCTCCAGGCAAGAACACTGGAGTAGGGTGCTATTTCCTGCTCCAAAAGTGAACAGACAACCCTCAGAATAGGAGAAAATAATAGCAAATGAAACAACTGATAAAGGATTAATTTACAAAGTATACAAGCAGCTCATACAACTCAATAGCAGAAGAACAAGCAACCCAATCAAAAAGTGGGGAAAAGACCTAAATAGACATTTCTCCAAAGAAGACATACAAATGGCTAACAGACACATAAAAAGATGCTCAACATCACTCATTATTAGAGAAATGCAAATCAAAACTACAATCACCAGTCAGAATGGCCATCATCAAAAAGTCTACCAACAATAAATGCTGGAGAGGGTGAGGAGAAAAGGGAATGTTCTTTCACTGTTAGTGGGAACATAAATTGATACAGCCAAAATGGAAGATGGCTTGGAGATTCCTTTAAAAACTAGGAATAAAACCACCATAAGACCCAGCAATAGCATATACCCTGAGGAAACCAAAATTGAAAAAGGCACATGTATCCCGCTGTCCATTGCAGCACTGTTTACAATAGCTAGAATGTGGAAACAACCAAGATGTCCATCAACAGATGAATGGATAAAGAAGTTGTGGTACATATATACACAATGGAACATTACTCAGCCTAAAAAAAGGAACGCATTTGAGTCAGTTCTAATGAGGTGGATGAACCTAGAGACTATTATACAGAGTGAAGTAAGTCAGAAAGAGAAAGATAAATATTGTATTCTAACACATATATCTATGTGTTAGAATCTAGAAAACTGGTACTGAAGGATTTATCTACAGGGCAGCAATGGAGAAACAAACATAGAGAATAGACCTGAGGAGAGAGGAGGAGAGGGTGAGACGTATGGAAAGAGTAACATGGAAACTTACATTACCATATGTAAAATAGATGGCCAATGGGAATTTGTTGTACGGCTCAGGAAACTCAAACAGGGACTCTGTATCAACCTAGAGGGGTGGGATGGGGAGGGAGATGGGAGGAAGTTTCAAAAGGGAGGTGATATATGTATACCTATGGCTGATTCATGTTGAGGTTTGACAGAAAACAACAAAATTCTGTAAAGCAATTATACTTCAATTAAAAATAAATTAATTTTTAAAAATACAGGATACAGAATGTTTGGGACACATTTATACTCAAAAAAGGTATTCATTGTTTATCTGAAATTCAAATATAACTAGCATCCTGTATTTATCTGGCTGATGAAAGAAAGTCAAGCTTCTGCTAGGAGGATGGATGTCAGTAAACTAGTACATCCAAGGGGAAGGATGTTACAGGAATTCATGGGGAAAGGCAATGTGAGAAAAGTTCAGAGTGCACCAATGACTGGGTTCTGCTAGGGCACCTGTCTTAGTCTGTTTGAGCTACTGTAAACGGAATACCATAGAGTAAATGACTTAGAGACAAGAGAATTCCTTTCTCACAGTTCTAGAGGCTGGGAAGTTTCTGGCAGATTTCATGTTTAGTGAAGTCTTCCTGGTTTACAGTTGGCCATCTTCTCTCTGTAACCACTCATGGTGGACAAGAGAACAAGGGAACTTTTTCAGGCCACTTTTATCAGGTCATTAATTCTACTAAGCTCTCTCCGAAGGGCCCCACTTCCTAATAGCATCACTGTGAGGGCTGGGCTTTCAACTATAAATTTGTGAGGGACACAAACATTTGGACCAATGCAACAATATTAAAGCTGGAAACACAGAGGGAGCAGATGACAGAAGTTGTGGAATGTTGCCTACACTGCATAATTCTGTCTCAGAAAAGGAGCCCAATTCATCAAATCTACATCATAGTGAATCATCAGAGCATGTTAAATGAAAACTCAATGGAAGGTTTCACAGGGCCAGTCCACCCATATCCCAGTTTGTAAACATCCGTTATAAACCTGTGATCTGTCATGTCTTTATTTTTGCTCTTTTACTGGTTGAAGCATTGCTAATCTACAATGTAGTTTCAGTAAAGAAATTCAGTTATACATATATGCACATATATATTCTTTTGCAGATTTTCCTCATTATAGTTTATTACTAGATATTGAGTATAGTTCCCTGTGTTATACAGTAGGTCCTTGTTGATTATCTGTTTTATGTATAGTAGTATATGCATGCTAAGTCACTTCAGTAGTGTCCAAATCTGTGTGGCCCTATGGACTATAGCCCACCAGGCTCCTCTGTCTGTGGGATTCTCCAGGCAAGAATACTGGAGTGGGTGAAGTGAAGTCACTCAGTTGTGTCCTACTCTTTGCGATCCAGCGGACTGCAGCCCGCCAGGCTCCTCTGTCCGTGGGATTCTCCAGGCAAGAATACTGGAGTGGGTAGCCATTCCCTTCTCCAGGGGATCTTCCTGACCCAGGAATGGAACTCACGTCTCTTGCATCTCCTACATTGCAGGTGGATTCTTTACCTCTGAGCCACCAGGGAAGCCCATGTATAGTAATGTGTGTATGTTAATCCCAAGCTCCCAAGGTATCTCTCCTCTGACCCCCACTATCTCCTCTGTCATTTCTTTAAAAAGGATCCTTCTGTGCTGCAGTTCAGACCAGCTCACTTTATGATTGGAAATTTCACAAAAGGGACGTTCCAGTCTCATCTGAACCAAGTTTGATCAAAATGAGAGATGTGCTATCAGTAAACTTTGAAAACAGTGGGGGTCTAGACAAATTTGAGTCCTGGTGATGACATTCCAGCCTGGCAGCTTCTTACAGTGGGGTCTTAGCAAACTTTCAGAGCCTCTCTGTGCCTTCAAGTCCTCCCAAGTGAAGCTGACCTTGCTCACCTGGGTAAGGAGCAGAGATGGCTTCTACAGAACACCTAGCATTAAGCAGGATGTAGCGGGCAATCTGTAAATGGCTGTGTTTGCAGGAAGCACCATTCCAATGCTACATGCAGATTTCTGGGCTACAAAACAGTCATCTGAGCAGTCTTCAATCTCCTTTAAATAAAAGTTTATGAGCTGAGTCCACCTCTTTCTCGCCAGTTACGCTTTAACTAAAACCTCATGTGTGGCAGCTGCACAGCCTGGTTAGCAGGGAGACAGCCAAAGTCTGGAGCCAAGCCTTGCAGAGCCTGCATGTGAGCCTGCCAAGGCTCCCAGACCTGGGAAGAAGCACATGGTGGACCCTGGCAGCCAGCCGAGCTACACCGTTTATCCTTTACAGGACACAGCACATCCCCAATTCTCACGGCTGCCGTAGTGTTTTTAATTAAAAGATCCTTCGACGGAAAAACAGCAGTCTTAATTTTCTAAGTTGGCTTGAGCTCATGTTTCTCCCACTGAGGTCAAGACCTGTCTTTGGCTCCAACCCCATGCTGTTCCCTGCAGTCCCACAGATCCCCTCACTGCCAGCAGGTAGCCCACCTGCCCACCACCTGAAGACCAGGTCACCCTGGGGTTGGCACCTGCTCCACTAATAGGCATCAAAGACATTTTCTGAGCCTAATATTAAACCCTGAAATAATAATTCTTATGAACTCCAAATGATACTAACCCTATTTCCTACACACCCTTTCAGTTACCACATAACAGGGTAACTGTTATTTACAGCCTTCTGATCCCAAAGCATTCAGTTCAGTTCAGTTCAGTTCATTTCAGTCGCTCAGTTGTGTCTGACTCTTTGCAACCCCATGAATTGCAGCACGCCAGGCCTCCCTGTCCATCACCAACTCCCGGAGTTCACTCAAACTCATGTCCATCGAGTCAGTGATGCCATCCAGCCATCTCATCCTCTGTTGTCCCCTTCTCCTCCTGCCCCCAATCCCTCCCAGCATCAGGGTCTTTTCCAATGAGTCGGTTCTTTGTATGAAGTGGCCAAAGTATTGGAGTTTCAGCTTCAGCATCAGTCCTTCCAATGAACACCCAGGAATGATCTCCTTTAGAATGGACTGGTTGGATCTCCTTGCAGTCCAAGGGACTCTCAAGAGTTTTCTCCAACACCACAGTTCAAAAGCATCAATTCTTTGGCACTCAGCTTTCTTCACAGTCCGACTCTCATAAGCATTACATACTTGCAATTCAGATTCCTCTTGTACAAAATGGGATGATCACATTCAGGATTGTTGTGAGGCTGAGATAATTCTATGTGTATTATCACCTAGCATGGCTCTTGGCATGGTCCCCATACTCAGTAAGTGGCAATGATGATAAGAGATAACATCTATTGAGTGTTTACTATGTGTCAGAAGTTACTCTAAGTGCTTAGCAAATATCAACTCATTGAATCCATGTAACAACCTGAAAGGAAGTTGCAATCATTATCCTGGTTTTCTGACAAAGAAATAAAGGCTCCACAAGATTCCTTGTCTTGCCCAATTTTGAGCAGCTCTTGCAAGTCAGCTGTGCTCTAATCCTGTAGCCACTACTACCTGATACATGCCGACGATAACGGCCTCCTTATAGTGACCACTTAAAGAAGGTTCTTTTTCACTGCAGGACTGTTCAGCCACAGGCTGGGTCAGTCTCAGGCCCTGAGAATGAAGGTTGAGCCCACACCTCATGCCTGCTGCAGCAGCAGGTGGGGGTGGGGTGCTCCACACTGGCTCCCAGACTCAGAAAGCAAGGTGGCTCTCCCACCATCAGGTGCCACCACCCTCTCTTTCTGGAGCTCAGTCATATCACTGGGAGATCCTGTTGGGATCTCTCAGACCTTTAAGCCCACCTCCATCCCACAGAGCTCTTCCTAAATATCCCACAGCTAGGGCAGCCCATCTGGCCTCACTTCTTTATTTGTTGAAAGGCCTAGAGCTTTCTTTGTTGTCCTGTCTGCATTCTACTTGAAAGCCCGTTTCCACCTCTCCCAGGGTCACACACTTTGCAAGCATACTCTCAGCTCTGATACTCCCAGCCTGCCTGGGGCTCAGTCCATTTGGTCCAGCCACATTCTAACTACTTGAGTCTTCCATGCTCATCCTCAAATCACTCCTTGGGTGAGATTTCTCAGCAGCACTGCTATAGTTATACCCTTGACTCCTCCATATCTTGGTTCTGGCCCCCAAGTCCAGAATCTGGATGCTCTAGAGATTAGCCCCATGGAGCATCCATGGCCCTGAGAAACATTATACATCACCTACCCTGAAAGGAAACTCATTGTGCTGTTGAGGGGCAGAAGGCAAACAGGGGAACCACACATCCACTGGTCCCCAGCAGTGATCTCTACCAACTCCGCAGATGACCAGACCTCCTGACTGCCCACCAGACTAGTCTGTCAGCTAATCCCTTTTAGACATGGGCCCTGAGACTGGAAAACTCAGAAATAGCATCTACCAACATCCCCATCACTGAAGAGGCTATGAAATGCTAAATATTCTTTACCTGAACCTTCCTTTTAACAGCTCACCTATTAAGAATATTCCATGAAGTTGACTTTAGATTCCCATCTCTTAGGCATTTATCTGCTTTACTTTTATTTCCACACAGACAGAAGATAAAATGTAGTGAAAGCACAAACTTGTAAAGAAAAATAAACAAAAAAAGGACTGGTAAACCACTGCTGTGCACAAATTCCACCACTGTAGATGGAGTTTCAGGAGAAATCACTTGTCAGTCAGTCAAAACACGTAATAGGGAAGAGCAAGTCTGACTCCATATTAGATCTGTTTCTTTTACTTCAACCTTTGTGTTCCATTGCTTTTGCTTTAAGTTAAGAGTGTTGCCCAGGTAATTCCCTGGTGGCCCAGTGGTTAGGACACTGCACTTTGACTGCCAAGGGCCCAGGTTCAATTCCTGATTGGGGAACTCAGATCTCCCAAGCCATGTGGCATGACCAAAAATAAAATAGACATTAAAAAAAGAATCTTGCCTATAGACTGAAATATACAGGATAGCCCGAAATATACAGGATAGCCCATCTCAAGTCGATGGCCTTTACTTTTCCTTTAATATAGCTGGAGGTTTACAGCAGCATTGTAACCTGACCTACCCGAGCAGCTGTAAGAACAAAGGATTCCTGCACAAAGAAGTTTGCAATAACTAGCCACACTTCTCCCTGAGCATGCCTTTAATAGTGCTTTGCTGAAACCCTTCAAGGAGTTTGGGAGTTTAGAGGTATGAGCTACCCATTTTCCTCCCACGGCCCTGCAATGAATCTTTCTCTGCTCCAAACTCTGACATGTTGGGTTGTTTGGCCTCACTGTGTGTCAGGCACATGGACTACATTAGGTAACAATTAGTATGAGTGACTTGGTTTATCTTCTCAGTAAAAAACTCTGCGAGGAAATGGGATATAAGACAGGAAAAGAACAACGGGGAAAAGGAGGGAGAAACAGACCCGCATCACTTCAGGAAATGGCCCCCCTGAACATCCAAGGGCTGACACCCAGCTTCAGACGTTTCCCATCTTCCCCATGCCCTTCACAGGATGCATTCAGTCCATGGGCAGGACCAACCGATGCCCTCCTCACATCCCCTCTGTCCACTCTCTCCGTCCCCTGCAGGGACCCAAGTCACCTCTTGCCTAGTGTTCCCTCTTGACCAATCTGTGTGCTTCTAATTCATAGCCTAATAGCAGGAAAATGACCTATTCAAAATATAAATCAGATAAATTCACACTTCCTGCTTTACACAGTCTAAAAACTTCTTATCATTTCTGCCATAGAAACAAAGACTGGTGTCTGCCTTCTGTCTGATCCCATCTTCTGCGCTCCAGACTCATGAGCCTTCTTTCTTCCTCAGGGCCTTGGCACTTGCCTGCCTCTGTTGCAAATGTTCCTGGTCAAATCCTCCTCACCTTCAAGTGGCAAGTCAAATGTCACTTCCTCATGGGTGACTTTTCAAACACCCATCTAGAAGAGTCAACTCTCTCGTCCTACTCCCTGACATGCTCATATCACCTCTTTATTTTCTGTTGAACTTCAGTGAAGCAGGGAAATTGCATTAGAGTAAGTTCTGTACATATGAACGAGCTCCATTCCAACAGTGCATTCTTAAGTCCAATTTGTTCATAAGTCCAACAAAGTTCCCTCATAGCTCAGTCGGTAAAGAATCTGCCTGCAGTGCAGGAGACCTGTGTTCGATCCCTGAGTTACGAAGATCCCCTGGAGAAGGAAATGGCAACCCACTCCAGTATTCTAGCCTGGAAAAATCCCATGGACAGAGGAGCCTGGTGGGTTGCAGTCTATGGGACTGCAAAGAGTTGGGCATGACTGAGTGACTAACACATTTCCAACAAAGTTAGCCTAGGTACCCAGGTAACACAATCAGCTATATAGTACTGTATCATAAGAGACTTATAATACTTTTCATACAAATAATACATTAAAAAAAACAAGCAAAAAATAAAGAAAATATTTTTAACCTTAGAGTTTCATACCTTGAAAAGTACAGTAGAAGAGTATAACAGCCCGCATACAGGGGTGCATTCATATCTTTGAAAGTTCACAACTTGAAGATTTGCATGTAAGGGACTTACTATACGTATACACTGATGTGTTTATTGTCGGTCTCCCCACTAGAACCCAGGCTCCTGAACAGCAGAGACTATGTCTGTCTAGTTCCCCACGGGTCCCAGTGCACAAAGCAGGGCCTAACCTTAATTGGTGCCTGGATATTTGTGGGGTGAAAATGAATGACCACAGAGAATGTCTGCAGAGGAGAGGGTCTAGCTGAGGATCCCCAGATAGCTGGCCTGCCAGGCTTGTCTGTGCATTAATTCATCCTGATATTCTCAGGCTCTGTGTGAACGGGGGGACATGACAACCAGATCCCGCTCCACTGGGGACCTCCAGCTGCTGGGGTGCTATCAGCAGGCCAAACAGCTCTCTGCCCCTCCAGGTTCATCACCCAGACCCCTCATCTCAGGTTACCCTTTTCTCAGAGTGGCCCTCATCCAAGGACTGACAGAGGTGAGGGTACAAAGGCCCAGCCAAATCAGGCCAAGGAGGTTTATTTCTCTAAGGGTTTATTTCAGCCCCAGCATTCCCCACACAGCTAGGCAGGGCTGTGGTCAGGCCTGCCTCCCAGCTGACGACAAATTAAAATTATAACGGAGGGATTGCAGTTCAGGTGATCTCAGACAGGTCTCTGACCCACTGATAACTTGAACTCTCTTTGAACTATAGTTCTCTTTGAACTATACCAGGTCCAAGGACACTACCAGCCGTATTCAGAACAGCATCACCAGCTGCAAACTTATGGTCTCAAAATCTCCCCTGGTAACTATGCCACCATTTCAAACACCCACCAATCCTTACTTAACAAACTCCCTTACTTCTTGTCAGCTCCAACTATAATTCTTGATAAACAACTCAGGTAACCACTGTCACCTGGAGGTGTTGCCTTTATAAGCCTCCCCCTTGTTGTAGTCCACTGAAACACAATACAAGTTCTTCTTAAGTCTATGTCTTCCAGGCTACAGTCCTAACAAATCTCAAATAAACACCTTTATTAAACTCTAATTTGAAAAGATATATGTACCCCCAATGTTTATAGCAGCACTATTTACAATAGCCAAGACATGGAAGCAACCTAAGTGTCCATCAACTGATGAATGCTAAAGAAGGTGCGGTACGTATAGACAGTGGAATACAACAGTCATTAAAAAGAACAAACTAATGTCATTTGCAGCAACATGAATGGACCTAGAGATTATCACATTAAGTGAAGTAAGTCAGACAAAGACAAATACTGTATGACATCACTTAAATGTGAGATCTAAAATATGACACAAATGAACTTACCCATAAAACAGAAACAGACTCACAGACATAGAGAACACACTTAAGATTGCCAAGGGGCTGGGGAGGGGTGGACTGTGAGCCTGGCATCAACATATGCCCACTTCTATATATAAAACAGAGAGGTGACAAGGTCCTACTGTATAGTACAGGGAACTATATTCAATATCTTATAATAATAAATAATAAAAAGAATCTGAGAAAGAATAGATTTATATGTAACTAGATGGCATCCCACTCCAGTACTCTTGCCTGGAAAATCCCATGGGCGGAGGAGCCTGGTAAGCTGCAGTCCATGGGGTCGCTAAGAGTCAGACACGACTAAGTGACTTCACTTTCACTTTTCACTTTCATACTTTGGAGAAGGAAATGGCGACCCACTCCAGTATTCTTGCCTGGAGAATCCCATGGACGGGGGAGCCTAGTGGGCTGCCATCTGTGGGGTCGCACAGAGTCAGACATGACTGAAGCGACTTAGCAGCAGCAGCAGCAGCAGTCTATATAACTAACCTGAAACTAACACAACTCTGTATATCAATTATACTTCAATGAAATTAATTTTAAAATTAATTAACTGTTTAATTTTTCAAAGCACCTTTTATTTCAATCAGGTTTCTGTTTCTATAATTTTGGTGAAAACAGATCACTTCCTGCTTCCTCCCCCCTTCCATCCACAGAGGCACTTCCCAAGGACACCCCCCTAAAACTCCTTTTTGACCACTAAATTCCATCCAGAGTCTGCTTCCTGGGAAGTCCACTGTACAAGATGCCCCTTCTAGTGCTCAGCACCATGTCAGGTGTGGCATCACAGCAATGCAAGAGCAGGTGCTCACACCTAGGGAGACATGCGACAAATCAGCCCCTAGTTACAGCGCTGGGATAGAACTATGGTGGGGGAAGATACACGGCCATTCCCGTCCTCTCACCCAGCCAGGTAGAAACACAAGGGAACTTCCTGAAGAAAATGCTGCTTAAGTTCAGCTCTGAGGAACAAGCGAGAGTAAGCCAGGAGGATCACCGGGGATAGGACACTGGGGATGAATCATGAGACAGGGAGACAAAGCCGGAAAGGTGAGCAGGGACCAGGTGAGGCAGACCCAGAGGATCCAAGGGAACAGGAGGCAGACCATACAGAGGAAGATGAGACCCAGCTCCCGATCCCCGGACCTGCATCCAGGGCTCTTACGCTGGAAGATCAGAGAGGGCATTGGACTGCACACGCCCTCGCCATTCTGCTGCTTCCTTGCAGTGGGCCTGGAATCTACACCCTTCATCACTGAGCTGAGTGCTGGGGGGGTAAGAAGAGCCTGGCCTGATCTCCACCTGAAGTCTCCCCGATGGTACTGCCCTCCAAGTCTGCTCTGGGTTTCCCCAGACCACACCACCTACTACCCCTCTAACCATATCACTGAATGCCCATCATGAACCCCCATCACTTGGTATTTACCGCCTAATGAATGTCTTCAGCCTCGCAAATCTAGGGGAACCATCTGACTAGAGCCAACCCTGCATTTCTATATTCCTGTCAAAATTACATTATCTACCCTTGACCTGACTGCCTGGTCACCCTCTCTGTTAATGAAATGCCATGGTAATTAAAACCTCCGTCAGGTTTGATGTTTGAAAGTACTGAGGGGTTTTTAGAGAACACACTTCACAAACCACCTGGAAAGCTCCATCACTTGGGAGAAGTTCCTTTTGACCCAGGCCTGCTATTTTTTGTTTTGTTTTGCTTTTCTTTTTCTTTTTTTTCGAAGGAGAGTGGTCAAGAGAATAGGCTTTGGACTTTGGGTTTTGTTTTGTTATTGTTGGTTCCCCTTTT
This sequence comes from Capricornis sumatraensis, assembly GCF_032405125.1. NCBI lineage: Eukaryota > Metazoa > Chordata > Mammalia > Artiodactyla > Bovidae > Capricornis > Capricornis sumatraensis. The sequence continues at coordinate 118,149,156 of NC_091071.1, read as the reverse complement.
TGTTGTTCGTTCACGTCATTTCCTGACTTATACAAACTTTCAGCGTAACTGATATTTTTATCCTGAAAGCATTTTCATCTATGCCAGACCACTGGCTTAGTTTTGGCTAATTAAACTTTCGAAACGAGGAAGTGGGTAAAAGTTCATTCTAGAGGTACAGGCTGCATCAATTCTGCATGCTAATTGAGCCCCTAACTAAAGAGAGATGCTGCAGGCTGCCTGCGTGTTATTTCATTATCACCTGCCTGGCACAGCCATGGGAGTGTGGGGATGGGAGCCAGGGGTAAAACCTGATATTTGGAAGATGATTCTTCACGGCCTGGTTTCACGTTTTAGAATCCCCTCCCCCACCTTTTTATTAAATACTACCTACAGAAGACCCAGTAATGACTGGAGTGGCCTTGAAAACTCCAGTCTGGTGTCTGATTTGCATCAACATTCAGAAGGATTGAGTATGATGAGGACAGGCTTTTTTTTTAATAAAGCAGACGTGCAGTGTGCTGAATAATCATCGTTTCTGATTAGCAGCTCCACTGTGCCAGGTGCAATCCAGATACGATCTCTTTTTGGCTGACAGCAACTCTTCAAAGCAAACGTCAGGATCTCCTCTGTCCTGAGAAGGATCTGGAGCTCTAAGTTAAGAGGTCCAAGGTTACAGAGCAAGTGGATAAGCTTGCCCCTGGACCTGACTCTTAAGTCCATGCTCTGTCTGTTGAAGGAGACTTCAAACAGGTGCTCTAGACCAGGCTGAGAGAAACCAGGCTTGGGCACAAGAGGAGGGGAGAGCGGTCTGCAGTCCAGCCTCCCTGGGTGGTATTTTTCTCCTCTTTGATCTACAGTGGGAGTTTTGCTACGACTGATGATACTTGCTTCTTTAGGTAAGAGTTCAGACTTGCCAGTATTTCCCATTTTCCAGATGAAACAGAATTTAATCTGACTGTTCCACTGATATTAAACACAGGGGAGGAACTGTGAACCTGATGGCATCTCTTTTTTACTATATATTTACTTACTTATTTCTGGCTGTGCTGGGTCTTCATCACTGTGTCAGGCTTTCTCTGATTGTGGCGAGTGGAGGCCACTCACCAGCTGTGGTACACAGGCTTCTGGTTACAGTGGCTTTTCTTGTTACAGAGCTTGGGCTCTAGAGTGCAGGCGCAATAGCTGTGACACTCGGGCTTAGTGGCCCTGTAGCATGTGGAATCCTCATGGACCAGGGATCTAACACATGTCCCTGCATTGGCAGGTGGATTCTTAAGCAATGGATCACCAGGGTAGTGGCATCCTTGTGGCATTCTGATACCAAGAGGTGGGGAGCACCAGATCACACTACAAACAAGAGAAGGTTCTTAACAGTCACTGAATGTCACACACAGGATGAGACCATGAGTGACAGGCCCCTTCACACTGGTGATGGAGGTCACATTGGCTGCTCATTTTTCCTAATGAGGCCTTGCAAAGAAACATGCCAGTATTGCCACGAAAAGCATCTGTGGCAGTGAGGGAAGGAGAAAGGAAGTTGAATACTAGCAGACAGTAGAATATATCCCAAAGCTACTATAATTTTTTATATTAGTATTTGTGCAGGAATCAGTTCAGTTCAGTTCAGTCGCTCAATCATGTCCGACTCTTTGAGACTCCATGAATCACAGCACACCAGGTCTCCCTGTCCATCACCAACTCCCAGAGTTCACTCAAACTCACGTCCATCGAGTCAGTGATGCCATCCAGCCATCTCACCCTCTGTCGTCCCCTTCTCCTCCTGCCCCCAATCCCCCCCAGCATCAGAGTCTTTTCCAATGAGTCAACGCTTGCCATGAGGTGGCCAAAGTACTGGAGTTTCAGCTTCAGCATCATTCCTTCCAAAGAACACCCAGGGCTGATCTCCTTTAGAATGGACTGGTTGGATCTCCTTGCAGTCCAAAGGACTCTCAAGAGTCTTCTTCAACACCACAGTTTTCAAAAGTACAAATTTTTTGGCACTCAGCTTTCTTCACAGTCCAACTCTCATATCCATACATGACTACTGGAAAAACCATAGCCTTGACTAGACAGATCTTTCTTGGCAAGGTAATGCCTCTGCTTTTGAATAAGCCATCTAGGGTGGTCATAACCTTCCTTCCAAGGAGGAAGTGTCTTTCAATTTCATGGCTGCGATCACCATCTGCAGTGATTTTGGAGCCCCTCCAAAATAAATTCTGACACTATTTCCACTGTTTCCCCATATATTTGCCATGAAGTGATGGGACCAGATGCCATGATCTTTGTTTTCTGAATGTTGAGCTTTAAGCCAACTTTTTCACTCTCCTCTTCCACTCTCATCAAGAGGCTTTTTAGTTCCTCTTCACTTTCTGCCATAAGGGTGGTGTCATCAGCATATCTGAGGTTATTGATATTTCTCCTAGCAATCTTGATTCCATCTTGTGCTTCTTCCAGCCCAGCATTTCTCATGATGTACTCTGCATATAAATTAAATAAGCAGGGTGACAATATACAGCCTTGACATACTCCTTTTCCTATTTGGAACCAGTCTGTTGTTCCGTGTCCATTTCTATTGCTTCTTGACCTGCATATAGGTTTCTCAAGAGACAGATCAAGTGGTCTGGTATTCCCATCTCTTTCAGAATTTTCCACAGTTTATTGTGATCCACACAGTCAAAGGCTTTGGCATAGTCAATAAAGCAGAAATAGATGTTTTTCTGGAGCTCTCTTGCTTTTTCGATGATCCAGTGGATGTTCGCAATTTGATCTCTGGTTCCTCTGCATTTTCTAAAACCAGCTTAAACACCTGTAAGTTCACGGTTCATGTATCGCTCAGGCCTGGCTTGGAGAATTTTGAGCATTACTTTACTAGCATGTGAGATGAGTGCAATTGTGTGGTAGTTTGATCATTCTTTGGCATCGCCTTTCTTTGGGATTGGAATGAAAACTGACTTTTCCAGTCCTGTGGCCACCGCTGAGTTTTCCAAATTTGCTGGCATATTGAGTGCAGCACTTTCACAGCATCGTCTTTCAGGATTTGAAAGAGCTCAACTAGAATTCCAACACCTCCACTAGCTTTGTTCATAGTGATGCTTTCTAAGGCCCACTTGACTTCACATTCCAGGATGTCTGGGTCTAGGTGAGTGACCACAGCATCGTGATTATCTTGGTCATGAAGATCTTTTTTGTATAGTTCTTCTGTGTATTCTTGCACATTTTCTTAATATCTTCTGCTTCTTTAGGTCCATACCATTTCTGTCCTTTATTGAACCCATCTTTGCATGAAATGTTCCCTTGGTATCTCTAATTTTCTTGGAGATTTCTAGTCTTTCCCATTCTGTTGTTTTCCTCTGTTTCTTTGCATTGATCTCTGAGGAAGGCTTTCTTATCTCCTCTTGCTATTCATTGGAACTCTGCTTTCAGATGCTTGTATCTTTCCTTTTCTCCTTTGCTTTTCACTTCTCTTCTTTTCACAGCTATTTGTAAGGCCTCCTCAGACAGCCATTTTGCTTTTTTGCTTTCTTTTCCATGAGGATGGTCTTGATCCCTGTCTCCTGTACAACGTCATGAACCTCTGTCCATAGTTCATTAGGCACTCTATCTATCAGATCTAGTCCCTTATACCTATTTTTCACTTCCACTGTATAATCATAAGGGATTTGATTTAGGTCATACCTGAATGGTCTAGTGGTTTTCCCTACTTTCTTCAATTTCAGTCTGAATTTGGCAATAAGGAGTTCATGATCTGAGCCACAGTCAGCTCCTGGTCTTGTTTTTGCTAACTGCATAGAGCTTCTCCATCTTTGGCTGCAAAGAATATAATCAATCTGATTTTGGTGTTGACCATCTGGTGATGTCCATGTGTAGAGTATTCTCTTGTGTTGTTGGACAAGGGTGTTTACTATGACCAGTGCATTTTCTTGGCAAAACTCTATTAGTCTTTGCCCTGCTTCATTCCGTATTCCAAGAACAAATTTGCCTGTTACTCCAGGTGTTTCTTGACTTCCTTCTTTTTCACTCCAGTCCCCTGTAATGAAAAGGACATCTTTTTGGGGTGTTAGTTCTAAAAGGTCTTGTAGTTCATAGAACCGTTCAAATTCAGCTTCTTCAGCATTACTGTTTAGGGCATAGACTTGGATTACTGTGATATTGAATGATTTGCCTTGGAAACTAACAGAGATCATTCTGTCGTTTTTGAGATTGCATCCAAGTACTGCATTTCAGACTCTTTTGTTGATTGTGATGGCTACTCCATTTCTTCTAAGGCATTCCTGTCCGCAGTAGTAGATATAACGGTCATCTGAGTTAAATTCACCCATTCTAGTCCATTTAAGTTCACTGATTCCTAGCATGTCGACATTCACTCTTGCTATCTCCTGTTTGACCACTTCCAATTTGCCTTGATTCATGGACCTATACAAGAATAAATCACATGAAACAGAAAAATAATAAAGTTATATCTAAATGTATAACTGACAGATGGAAAATCAATAGGTGATAAATGTAGCATTTCACATTGACAAGAAAAATTAAGAGATTTATTAAATAGTGATGCACACCGTCCAGCAATCAGCAAAAATAATAAATAAACCTACCTCAGTTCAGTTCAGTTACTCAGTCATGTCCGACTCTTTGCAACCCCATGGACTGCAGCATGCCAGGCCTCCCTGTCCATCACCAACTCCCGGAGTTTACTCAAACTCATGTCCATTGACTCAGGGATGCCATCCACCCATCTCATTCTCTGTCGTCCCCTTCTCCTCCCGCCTTCAATCTTTCCCAGCATTAAGGTCTTTTCAAATGAGTCAGTTCTTTGCATCAGGTGGCCAAAGTATTGGAGTTTCAGCTTCAGCATCAGTCCTTCCAGTGAATATTCAGGACTGATTTCCTTTAGGATGGATTGGTTGGATCTCCTTGCCATCCAAGGGACTCTCAAGAGTCTCCTCCAACACCACAGTTCAAAAGCATCAATTCTTTGGCACTCAGCTTTCTTTATAGTCCAACTCTCACATCCAAACATGACTACTGGAAAAACCATAGCTTTGGCTAGACAGACCTTTGTTGGCAAAGTAATGTCTCTGCTTTTTAATAAGATTTAATAAGATTGGTCATAACTTTTCTTCCAAGGAGCAAGGGTCTTTTAATTTCATGGCTGCAGTCAAAATCTGCAGTGATTGGAACCAAAAAAAATAGTCTGACACTGTTTCCACTGTTTCCCCATCTATTTGCCATGAAGTGATGGGACCAGATGCCATTATTTCATTTTGTAAAAGTTGAGTTTTAAGCTAACTCTTTCACTGTCCTCTTTCATTTTCATTGAGAGGCTCTTTAGTTCTTCTTCTCTTTCTGCCATAAGGGTGGTATCATCTGCATATCTGAGGTTATAGATGTTTATCCTGGCAATCTTGATTCCAGTTTGTGCTTCATCCAGCCCAGCATTTCTCATGATGTACTCTGAATAGAAGTTAAATAAGCAGGGTCACAATATACAGCCTTGATGTACTCCTTTCCCAACTTGGAACCAGTCTGTTGTTCCATGTCCAGTTCTAACTGTTGCTTCTTGACCTGCATACAGATTTCTCAAGAGGCAGGTCAGGTGGTCTGGTATTCCCATCTCCTGAATAATTTTCCACAGTTTATTGTGATCCACACAGTCAAAGGCTTTGGTCAATAAAGCAGAAATAGCTGTTTTTCTGCAACTCTCTTGCTTTTTCAATGATCCAATGGATATCAGCAAGTTGATCTTTGGTTCCTCCGCCTTTTCTAAATCCAGCTTGAACATTTCCAAGTTCACAGTTCATGTACTGTTGAAGCCTGACTTGGAGAATTTTGAGCACTACTTTGCTAGCATGTGAGATGAGTGTAATTGTCTGGTAGTTTGAGCATTCTTTGGCATTGCCTTTCTTTGAGATTGTAATGAAAACTGACCGTTTCCAGTCTTAAGGCCATTGGTGAGTTTTCCAAATTTGCTGGCATGTTGAATGCAGCACGTTCACAGCATCATCTTTCAGGATTTTAAACAGCTCAACTGGAATTCCATCACCTCCACTAGCTTGGTTCGTAGTGATGCTTCCTAAGGCCCACTTGACTTCACATTCCGGGATGTCTAGCTCTACGTGTGTGATCACACCATCATGATTATCTGGGTCATGAAGATCTTTTTTGTATAGTTCTTCTGTGTATTCTTGCCACCCCTTCTTAATATCTTCTGCTTCTGTTAGGTCCATACTATTTCTGTCCTTTATTGTGCCCATCTTTGTATGAAATGTTCCCTTGGTATCTGTAATTTTCTTGAAGAGATCTCTAGTCTTTCCCATTCTGTTTTTCCCTCTATTTGTTTGCACTGACCAGTGAAGAAGGCTTTCTTATGTCTCCTTGCTGTTCTTTGGAACTCTGCATTCAAATGGGTATATGTTTCTTTTTCTTTGCCTTTTGCTTCTCTTTTTTTCATAGCTGTTTGTAAGGCCTCCTCAGACAACCATTTTGCCTTTTTTGCATTTCTTTTCCATTGGGATGGTCTTGATCACTGCCTCCTGTACAGTGTTATGAACCTCTGTCCATAGTTCATCAGGCACTCTATCTATCAGATCTAATCCCTTGAATCCATTTGTCACTTCCACTGTATAGTCATAAGGGATCTGATTTAGGTCATACCTGAATGGACTAGTGGTTTTCCCTACTTTCTTCTAATAAATCAATTAAAAGGTAAGAAGTAAAAATATATGAGCACTAGAAAATGAGGAAATAGTGATAATCTTAGAGGAGAGAAGGCCTTCATAAACATGACACAAAATTGAGAAATCATAAAGGAAATACTGCTAAGTCTGACCATATAAATATTAAAGAGCATGTAAAATAGCCAAAAGACAGAATTGGGAAAGCATTTATAAATCTTTGCAAATAAAAAGGCTTATGTTTTTATATACAAATAGCTCCTATAAATCATAAGAAGAAACCAATAGAAAAATGTTGTCAAGGCCATTAGCAAGCAATTCAAAGAAAATCATGCAATTGACCATCAGTCACATAAGAATAAATGATCAACATCACTCAGAATTAAATACAGTAAGGCCCCTACATAAGGATCCTCGAGTTGTGAACTTTCAAAGATGCAAGCATGGCTTTTCATGTACAATCAAGTTAGTTCATGTGTCTGGGTTGCACTGTCCCATGTATGTATCCTCTACCAACGCTTGTGCTTTTGTGCACTCTATTATTCAGTACTGTATAAAGTAATACAATATATTTATTTCAAGCCCAGTATGTCTGAAAGCAAGTGTAAAAGCAGCAGTGATGTAGCTGCATCTCCTACTGCTGATGATCCTTCAGCTTCTACTGTCTCACACCTACTCTCCCTCCTCAAGTCAGTATCTCTTCTTTCCTGTTCACTGGATGCCAGCCTCTGGATACCAGCTGTTATACTACACTAATGTACTTCTGAAGGTGCTGTACTGGAAGATTAAAAATGTTTTATTTTTTGTGTTTGTTTTTTATTCATTATTTGCATGAAAAGTATTATAAACCTATTACAGTATAGTACTATATATTACTGGAGAAGGAAATGGCAAATTACTCCAATATCCTTCCCTGGAGAATCCCATGGACAGAGGAGCCTGCTGGGCTACAGTCATGGGGTCGCAAAGAGTCGGACACAACTGAGCAACTAAACCACCACCAGCACACCACTCTATAGTAGACTGTGTTAGTTGGGGACCTAGGCTAACTTTGTTGGGTTTATGAACAAATTTGACTTACGAAAGTATTCTCAGAACCGAACTTGTTTGTATATTGGAGACTTACCATAAGTGCAAATTACAGTAGTGTGAATTATGTTCTACTATTGTCTACCTCTAAGAGCAAACACAACAATCTTTACAAAACAGAAATCTGATTATGTATCTCCCCTGTTTAAACCTTTTCAAAGCTTTCCCCATCCTCCTAGGAAAGGATGTAAACCCTGAATGAGTTATGTGTGGTCTGGCCCTGAACCCACCTCTTCCTTCTGACTTCTCCACACCTGGTCAGGAACTTCATCTATACTGTATTCCCTCTCCCTGCAATGCTTTCTCTCTCCTTCCCTCTTCCCCCCAGTGAATCTGTACTCATTTGGCAGGTCAGTTGTCCTTCCTGGAGGAAGCTACTCTTGGCCACCCAGCCTAATCCCTAATGAAATCACCTCTCTCTTTTACATGCTCTTCTAACAATCATGTGTTTCTCTTTTACTGCACTTTAAAAGATGATAATTTACACTTAACCCAATGTGATTACTGAATGTTTGTCTCTCCATCTGGACCAGGAGCTCCACTGGGAAAGGGTCTGCCATTTTGCTTTTTGCCCTCCATGCTTCCCATATCCTAATACATATTCTTGACACATAGTAGGTGCTCAAGAAAATATTTTTCAGTGGCTAATAAATAAAAGAATTCTTCTTTCTTGTGATTTTGGCAAATATTAAAAGGTTCAGAGAGAATGAAACATACTTGTACACTACCAGCAAGAAAAGTTGTTCAAGGTCAACATAAATGATACCTAATAGAATGGATATAACTACTAACTGTACTTATAGATATGAACAAAGATACATGAAAGAAAATGCTGCTGGAAGCATTTTTGGTAATGGTAAAAAGCCAAGAAACAGTATACATATTTGTCATCAGAGAACGAGGTAAAAAAAAAATCATAACCCATCCACACAATGAAATATTGTACAGCCATTGTAAGGACCAATGTTGATCTTTACACAGATATGGGAAGTTCTTCAAGGTAAAATTAAAAAACGAAAAAGTAAGTTGCACAATGATCCGTACACAATGATCCCATAGTGATTTTTTTTAATGATAACAATGTACATCCTTTCATCTGCATAAGAAATAAATAATAAGCAGTTCATCACAGCAACTTCACAGGGACAGGGTGGAAAGAAGCATACTTTAGAGCCTTCTAGAAAATCTGAATAGAATTATGAATATATGTTACATTTTTAATATTGCAAAGTAATTTTCCAAAAATAATTGTTTAATAAGGGATCCCAAAACAAGTTCATTAACATCCTATTACAGAGCCCCATTTTTCCCCATTATCTCCCTTCTTTGGTTGTCCTAAAGTTCAGAGGTTCCTAACCCTGAACCTCATTTTCTCTGCTATCTTTGTGTGTTTTCAACATACATGGTGACTTTTCAGCACTAAGGAAGTTTTAGTTTCTAGGGATGTTTTCATAAAGCAAAAATCCCTCTGAAATTCCAGCAAGCATTCCAACTGTCCCTAAGCAGTAAATGTTCCTTTGTCTGGATTTTCATACACTGAGGCACACCTAGATGGAGGTTCCCTGGGAAGTTCCTTCCACAATTTCACATCCCTTCGAATGTTCCACAAAGGAGAGCCTATCCAAATTGAAGGTATCTATTGTAGGTCTAAATGGAAATTCTCCTTCCCCATACCTCTCTTTAGTGCTTCAAACTGATTTTCACTTTGAGTTGCCAACAGCTAGTTACTCCAGAAACAAATATATACCCAAAGTAAAACGAATCTACCTGTAATAACCATATGGAGCGTACCAATGCTGCATTCAGGAGGAGAAAGGAATTACATAACAACACACTGTGGTGTAGTAGACCTTGCTTCCATGACTCTATAAATAATAAAACCACCCTCGACGCCACCTTAAGTGAGCTATGAAGGATACTTGACTTCTTCCAATTCTGTTGGGCGTCTACCATCTGTTTGGCTGATAACACCTCTAAAGGGAGCATTAACACAACTCAGAGCCTCCTTCAGCTCATAGCTTTCCCTGCATGCTCTTCAAATAGTGTACACTGAGTTGGCAGTGATCTGGCTATTTAGAATAATTCCTGGAACATGTTTCCACCTCTCTTTCCCTTTCCGATTCTGCCTCATCACCTTTGCCCTCCTGTCCATGTCCCTGCAGCAGGCAATGGTGAGCTTACTTCCTGGGTTAGACAGGGCCTGACCTAATAGCTGGTCCAAACATGCTCTGATGCAAAACAGGAGGATGTGGAGACAGCAAAGGACACACTAAGTTGGTGAGTCCCCACCAGAAGCAAGAGAGCGAAGGATGGTAAACCTGCTCCTCTCCGGCTCCCCGTGACTTCTTACTGCCTCTGGTAGGTCAAAGTGGAGGGTCCAGAGAGACCATAGCTTGGATGCAGGGGACCCTTCCCAGTCCAGCTACTAACGAGTGTGTGCCTACTGTCCCAAGACCACTCTCTCCTCTGGACCCTTTCTGCCCCCATGAGTCCCTTTTCTTTCTGAAAGCTCCTTGAGAGGCTCTGTCCCAGGATCTCATCCTCAGTCGGCTAAGTCTTTCCCCTGCACAGAAGGGAAAACTCTTTACTGCACACAGAAAACTGGTAAGAGACTGATAGAGACTTCTGGGTTTACTTTAACCAGGTCACTCACTGAGCAAGTGGAGTTTTCATCCAGATGAACCTGTCTTTTGCCCTATAGATAGGTAGACCTCAATGACCTTAAGGACTCCATCCACCCCTCCCCAAAGAAAAACAAGCCAAATCCTCTCTAGGGCAGTGGGATTATGAACATCAGGACATTTGCCTCAGAAGGGTCATATGAACATGTAGAATGAGAACTTGGGAACCCAGGAAGGGTGGGGGGCAAGGGAAAGAAGGGTCTCCTTTCCTTATGGTCCTATGAGCATCACTGACTTACCTGTGGCTACAGATCACTGAGGTTTGTTTTAGCGGGTCCTCTAAAGATCCAGGTGCAAGGACCATCCATCTTGGCCAGAGGGTCAGAATGGGTCCCTTAAGAGTATCAAATAACACCAACATCACTATCTGCTTGCCCCCTTCACCTCAGAAATGTGGAGCCTGTGATCAAGAGCATAGAATACAGAGGTGAATTCAAATCCCCTCCCTGCCACTCAACAACTGTGTGATTCTAAGTTCCCTTAAACTCAAGAAGACTGAATTTCTTCATCCGTAAACTGGATGTAAGTTTGTTGAACTGTTATGAAGATTAACTGAGATCACATGTTTAGCTGTCCTTTCCTTTCTGAAGAGGAAAGTACTACAGGGTCTGCCTTTCTTCACTTTGGCTGCCAGGGAGACCAGAGTCAGATTGAAAGCCACAAGGAGGGCTCTGCCATTGGGTGCTCTTCCTCCCTTTCCAGGCTGAATACCTGTTGCTTGTTCTTCCTTTCCTGGCACCTAAATCTTTATTGTTATAATTGCATTTTTTTCATTTACATGTTCCTGTTTTAATTGCCTCTTGGCCTTTGCGGGAGACCTGGGTTCAATTCCTAGGTTGGGAAGATTCTCTGGAGAAAGAAATGGCAGCCCACTCCAGTATTCTTGCCTGGAGAATCCCATGGAGGAAGAGCCTGGTGGGCTACAGTCCATGCGGTCACAAAGAGTCGGACACGACTGAGCGACTTCGCTTTCACTTTCACTTGGCCTTTGGAGAAAGAGTAACCATGTAATTCAGCTTCCCAAGCAGCTCATCGGTAGAATAATTTGCCTGCCAGTGCAGGAGATGCAGGAGACTTGCATTCAACCGCTGGTCAAGAAGATCCCCTGGAGGAGGAAATGGCAACCCACTACAGTAATCTTGCCTGGAGAATTCCATGGACAGAGGAACTGCAGTCCATGGGGGCTACAGTCCATGGGGTTGAAAAGAGTCAGGTGTGACTGAGCAATTAAGCACACTGCTGTTGCTGCTAAGTTGCATTAGTTATGTTGAACTCTGTGCAATCCCAGAGACAACAGCTCACCAGGCTCCTCTGTCCCTGGGATTTTCCAGGCAAGAATACTAGAGTGGGTTGCCATTGCCTTCTCCGATTAAGTGCACAGCACTATATAAGTAAGAGTCTTATGGGACTTCCTTGGTAGTAAAGTGGATGAGAATCTACCTGCCAATTCAGGGGATACGAGTTCGATCTCTGGTCCAGGAGGATCCCACATGCTACAGAGCAACTAAGCCCACGTGCTATAGCTATTGCGCCCATCCATGTGCAACTACTACTGAAGCCTGAGCACCCTACAGCCTGTGCTCCACAGCAAGAGAAACCACCGCAAGGGCCCCCCGGGCACCGCAACTAAAGAGCAGCCCTGGTTCACCTCAACTAGAGAAAGCCTGAGTGGTGAAAGCCTGCATGCAGCAACAAAGACTCAGCACAGACATAAGTAAATAAAAACAAAAGGAGCCTGACCCTTTTTAAAAAAGAGTCTTATGAAACTAAAGGAGAGCCCTTGACCACCTGCCTGCCAGGCTGCAGCTTTCCTCTGGGGCCTCAGCTGAGAGATGACCAATGTGATCTCAGAGATAACTAATATCCTTTTAGCTCTGACAGAACTCTAGGTTTATACTAATCTACACAATGTGCGCATCCACGCTCAGTCTCTAAGTCACATCTGACCCTTTTTGCAACCCCATACATAGACTGTAGCCCACCAAGCTGCCCTGTCCATGGAATTTTCCAGGCAAGAATACTGGAGTGGGTTGCCATTTTCTACTCCAGGGGATCTTCCTGACCCAGGGACCAAACCTGTGTCTCCTGTATCTTTTGCACCAGCCAGCAAATTCTCTATCACTGGGCCTCCTGAATGTGTGTCACCTGCAAAGTCAGTTTGAATCCTTTAAGAGCAGAAAAAAAAAAGAAAAAGAGGGCTGCATCCTAACATATCCCAGTCTGAGGCTGAATAGTTACCCCAAGTGTCCTGTGTTCCTCAGCAAGAGGATATCAGTTGGTAAATCATGCCTGGTATATTCTTTCTGTGACTCAGCTGAGTTAAGCCTGATGGAGGAGGCCAGTGACTATGTGTTGGATCAGAAAGACAGAATAAGCCTAGAGACGTGGCCTGCTAGTGCTGCCAATGTGTCCTTGACAGGACATTCCATTAAAGGTCTAGAAGACCCAGCACCATGAGGCTGAAAGCCCAGGGAGCTCGCTCACCCCTCACACTGTGGGAGGCACAGACAGGTCCAAGAAGCTTGCAGAGCCCCACAACAGGACCAGGGCACAAGGCACACTGAGAAAAGTCACATTTCTTGCTAAATGGCACACCTCATGTTTGGTCCCCTAGCCATCTGTTCAGGCCTATGGGAAGCCATCGGAGTCCACTTGGCTAAATCTCCCCACCTGACTCCAGGCAAATGAGTCAATGCCAACAGATATTCTTGGTTCAAAACTCAGGACCCAAAGTTCCACCCAAGCTTCACTATTTAGATCCAAATACATCCACCCCTACAAGACAGAAAAATGAATTGCGGGGCTCTGCTGTCAATATTTTCTATCCGTTGAGCCCTACATTCCAAGGCAGTCATTTCTTTCTTGGAATGAATGTGTTACCAAATACAAGTTTGTGTGCCCAATGGATAGTGAGGCCAAACAATATCGAAATGTAGGAGTTTAGAGCAGAGAAAGGTTTTTGCAGGGCCACACAAGAAGAACAGATGGCTCATGCCTCTCTCTCCACTAAAAAAAACCCTGAAACCTCAAAGTGTTACAGCAATGCATGTTTAAAAGCCAGATGAGGGAGGGGCATCATAGGGTATGGGATGAACTCATGCACAATCCTCTGACTGGTTAATGGCGATCAATTCTTAGACACTAGAAGTTCTGGGGGCTATGGGCTCAAGATCATCAAATAGTTAATTTCTTCCATTTGATGGTGGTTTTTAGCATCTGAAAAACTTGGGAAATATTCCTAAGACACTACTATCTGGGTACTTTAGAGAAGAGCTACAGCAGACCATGTTGGGGACAGGTCTGTCCCAGGAAGGCTGAACAGCATCCTCTTCAGTTACAGGTGGAGATGATGGGGGAGGCAGTGCAGGCTCTCTCATCCCACCACCTCCTCCCTGGCCTTCTCGCCAGCTCAGCTCATATTCTGTCCCCCTCCAGTCATGAAATCATCGTTCTGCTATAGAATATCTCACTCTCTGTCGATTAAGCCCGGACTTTCAGCTGCTTTATAGAGTTTCAAAGTTAGCTCAGATTTACTTCCTTAGGCTCCATTTTCATCCTCCACTTGCATCAAGCCAGTCTCACTGCCCAGTCACACATGCCTAACTACCCTCAACAAAGAGTAACCACACTTTAAAGGCACTGCATTGTCCTAGGGAAAAAAATCTATGGCCCCAGGCCCTCAGTAAACTCACAGGTAGTGGTAGGGAGGAGAAAATAGCCCTCGTGTATGTCATCACATTGCTATCTGATCCTAGAAAAACCCCCAGTTCTCATCTATTAATGGTGTAAGCTTCACCAATCCCTCTCTTTCAGGAAGAGAAGGCTTTGTTTCATAGAGATAGATGGGCCCCTGGGCTGGACAGCTGGTATTCATCAAGTGGAATAAAATTGAAGCTTTGTTCTCACCTAGACACTCCAAGGACAAAGCTAGGGGCAGAGGTAATATGCTAAAGAGGTAAGATGACCACTTCTGAGGTCAAGGAAAACCTCTCCAACTACACTAGCAGAAAGGATTCTTGGAGGGCAAAAACACCCACCCCATAAGTGTGGACATGCATCCACAGAGCTCTGCAGTGGGATCCATCTTAGCAAAAAGTTGCATGAGTATGTTGGAGAAGGTTCTAGAACAAGTCAGTTGTGAAAAATGAAGCAAAATAATTGGTCAAAGGTTAAAAAAAAAAACCTGAAAGAACTGTCTTATATAAGTGATTTAAATTACCTCTTTACTGCACTCCTTCTAGCTCAGGATGCCTTCACTCTTCTCCAGGTATGTATTTTTGCCTTGCTTCTGACTGAAATAAATAAATTGCTGCTGTGTGTGCTCTCCCATACCTTGTGTTGTGTCTCTAATAATTAACTTAGTACCTGTTTTTATTGCCTCCTTGAAACATTCTTGCTTTTAAACAGGGGGGTGGAAGGAAAAGTCAAGGTAGTCCTTGGGGGTCTAGCAGTTAGGATTCTTGGTTTTCATCCAAGTGAAAAGTGAAAAAGGGAAAGTGTTAGCTGCTTAGTTGTGTCTAACTCTTTGCTACCCCATGGATTATAGCCCTCCAGGCTCTTCTGTCTATGGAATTCTCCAGGGAAGAATACTGGAGTGGGTAACCATTCCCTTCTGCAGGGCATCTTCCTGACCCAGGGGTCAAACCGAGGTCTCAAATCCAGGTCTCTAGCATTGCAGGCAGTTTCTTTACCATCTGTGCCACTAGCTGCCCAAATTCAATTCCTGGGCAGGGAACTAAGATCTTTTTTCAGGACCACTCACTGCTGTCTCTCAGAGATCAACCTGATGAGGCTGAAACCCATCCCAGATCCCAGAAAATGTTCTTGAGTCAGTCATGAAATGGCCACTGTCCATCAAGAATTGGTTCAAGGATGAACACATAAATTAGTCAGAGGCAAGGAGCTGGGGCTTGTGGGAAAGTAAAAAATCTCTCCTTATTCTGTAAATCTGGTATAGGAAACCTTTTCTCTTCCACTGTGTGAATGAAGACTCTCACGCACCACATCAGTAAACAGAGGATGCTGTAGCCATCAAGCCAGTAGCCACTGCAGCTGCCCTCGCACCCACCCCTGACCATGCACCCTGGGGGATTCTGGGATTCCAGATGGACAAAAGTAGGATATGGCCCTCTGTGCTAAGGTGCATATCAAAGGGATGATTTCAAAGAACCCAGACTCCTGCATCTTCCCATACATAGAAAAGTGCTAATTTTTTTACCTTGAGATGTCTTTCTTTAATCAACAGTCATCTTTTGACGTTCCAACTATCTTCTTCTTCTTTTTTTTTTTTTTGCTAAAATCCCTAATATCCTGTCTCCTCCTTTGCCTCTTCAGAGCAGTCCCTCAGAGTTATGTGAGAAGCTATTTTGCAGGCTTAGCTTCTCAGAAAGTCCATGGAATAAAACATAATTCTCGACTTTTTAGCTGTGCACTTTTTTTAATCGACAACTGGGTGACACAATAAGAGGCTGCAAGGGTTAGAACTCCATCAACTGTTTTGACACTGCATGGTATCCTGAGCTGCCAGCAGCCTTCAGTATAAACTTGACGGTAAACCTAGGCCAGGAAGGCAGAGCAGGAACAGAAAGACGCCCTACCCCTCAGGGATCCCTTCTGAGCCCAGATCAGCCTTCCCTGAATACTGACCACCTCTGAGCATATTAGTTATGTGAACCAGCCACTAAATCCCCTTTGTAGATCAAGCCAGTTGGAGTATTTTATGTCACTTGCAACCAGACACATGCTAACTGATGTACTTCTTCACAGAGGCCTGGTGAGAATTGAGGAAAAGCACTCTAAAATGCTCAAAAACTCTCTACACCCCAGGTAATGTCATGCGGCAGAAAGTACTCAACAGCCGCCCAATAAACACTTTTCATATCTTAAGGCCTGATCACTCCTGTAGGGAAATTATCTCTGAACAGAACATATCTCTTAGAACCAGAAGTTTCCATATCAGCTGTTGTTTAAAGCTACTGAGACCACAGGAATCACAGAAGTCAGAGCCGTGGGTTTCCCACCACTCGTGCACGTGTGAAAATTCCCCAGCCCCAGGAGAAGAGGCTTATCTGCAGTGTGAGGAACTGAGCTGTGACCTCAAGGCATGGCTCCTGGAAATGAAAATAATCTGAGGTCAACCATCAGAGCAAGGCAGATACCAGTGGTAGAGGGATGGCCATCAGAGAGCGCACATGGCACCTTCATCTTTGGGGACAGAATTTCACAGACACAGACTCCGAGAGTCAAAGGTGTTTAGGGCATCCTGCGTGATTGTCAAAATACAGGATCCTTCTCTCTGGCTGAAAAGATAACCCCATCCACATGGCTATTTCACAATCAGGATGCATCTCCGAACAAATCTTATCAACATGTTGATACATTTGGTCCTGTGAAAACAGCACCCTGTGTGTTAGGAGAGCACAGTCTCCCTGAGGTGGCTGGCAACTGCTTTGCTCCTTACCCAGTGGGTCCAAGGCTGCACACAGTGAGGACTGCCCTGAGTGCCCTTGTCCTAGGAAATCCAAGTACAGGGGAAGGTCTTCAGGGGAAGGGAAGAGGGTGTTGGGGGGTGGCGGTGGGGTGCGTTCTGCTAGCCAAGCTATGTTACCAAACACAAGTTCTTGTGACCACAATGCACATGAGGCCAAACAAACCAAATGCTGGAGCTCGGAGAGGAGAAAGTTTTATTGCAAGGACATGTAAGGAGATGGATGGCACATGAACCCCAAAACTCCAAAGTCCTCAAAGAGTTTCAGCAAAACCTTTCTAAAGGCAAGGTGAGGGGAAAGCATAATTGGTTGTGGCACAGTTCTTGGTGCTGGAATCCTTTGTTCTCACAGCTGTCCATGTAGGGCAGGTCATGGTGTTTCTGTAAATGACCAACAAGACGAATGTTTCTCTATTCTGAAAATCTTTATAGCTATATGAATGGAAATGGAAAAGAATATGGCAACCCACTTCAGTATTCTTGCTGGGAAAAATCCCATCGACAGAGGAGCCTGGAAGCCTATACAGCCTGTAGAGTCGCAAAGAATCTGACATGACTGAGCACATATTCATGAATAGAAGTGTTATCCCTCTGAAGTTCAGAGTCCTGAGAATGAGCTACCCTGTATATTTCAGGCTATAGACAACACTCTTTTATATATGTATATATATTTTTATTTATGTATTTGTTTTTGGCCATGCTAGGTCTTCATTGCTGTGTGTAGGCTTTCCCTACTTGTGGTGAGCAGGAGGCTCCTCTAGTTGCAGCATGCAGGCTTCTCATTGTGGTAGCTTCCCTTGTTGCAGAGCATGAGCTCTATCTATGACATGCAGGTTCCAGCAGTTACAGCATATGGGCTCAGGAGTTGCAGCTCCCAGGTTCTAGAGCAAAGGCTCAATAACTGGGGCACACAGGCTTAGTTGCACCATGGCATGTGGGATCTTCTTGGATCAGAGATCAAACCCACCTCTCCTGCATTGGCAGGCAGATTCTTTACTGCTGAGCCACCAGGGAAGCCTGGCAACATTCTTAACTGGAAGCAAAAGCAATAGAATACAAAGGTAAAAGAAACAGATATAATAATGGAGTCAGATTTGTTCTTCCCTCTTACAGATAGGGCTCTCTAACGGGTCCCTGTAGACAAGGAGCCCTTTTCTAAGTCTGCTCAGATGTCCAATCTGGCTGGACAAGAAGGTGGTGTCCAAGGTCCTCTTTCAAGATTTGAATTACTCAGGAAAACCAGTTATAGAGAGGGAACCCACTCACCTCCACACAGTCTTGGCTTTCTAGAGACTCCTCAAGCCTGCCCTCATCCTAACACATACACATGCAGTGGCCACATGACTAAGATCAGCTCCCTAGCACAAACCTGTTGGTTTTATTGCAGTTATGTTGCCAATTGTGGGATACTCCACCCTTTTGTGAAAATCCATAAGCATCAATAAAAGGAAGCTTAGGTTTTGCTAAATTGTTGGATTTTATTTTTCTAATGATGCTATGGATTTTGTGGATAGAGTTTCTTTGCTTTGGCTGATAGGAAGTTCAGAATCAAATTTGCACCAACCTTTAATACCTTCCCCAAACTAGAGAATCAACATCTATTTACCAGCCTACCCATGAATTTATCTTACTTTTTAAATCATGTGTCTTATGGTATAATCTTAGTATTATACAAAATGGAAACTACAGTAAAGAAGGCATAAAGCCTCAAACTTTGAAACAGTTTCACCAGGCAACCTGTTCAGAAATCCTCAGCACCTCAAAAAATAACTTTCCATAGGCTGAACATACAGAGTCACTTTGGAAATTATTTATAGACATGGGTGACTCTTGATGGAAATTAAACCTTACATTTTAGAGAAGTCAGAAAAGATTCAGAGACTAATTCAGAAAGTATTTGGAAATGAACAGAAAACCCAGAAGTGGAAATCCCATGAATATGGAAAGGACATGCCTACTGCCTGGGTAATAATTAGCCACCTTCAGATCAGGGATGGTAGCATGAGGCAAAGCGCTATGCAGCATAATTTACTGACACCTGAGCCAAGGTCATCCCTGGGTGCACCGTTCACGGGATTTAAACCAGTTCATAAACGGTAGTTAATGGCCCATACCAAGGAGAGCCTCTGCATTCCTAATGGCTCTGGGTGACATTTTAGAATATGTGTTCACTCAAAATTACATGTACATAGAAATCTGTGTGGAGCACCTGCTGTTCAGCCAAAATTTGGGAAATGCTTCAGTCCCTAGCTATGCAAGCATTTCTGAGTACCTAGTCCATCCAAAGCCCTGTGTTCCTGTTTTCTGCTCCATCAGACGGCTCAAGGACCATCTTCTCCACCTGCTTCCAGAGTTTGTGTTCAGCATCAAAGGATGGGCTAATGAAGGAGAACTAGTCCCATGCATGGTAATAGCGTGGCTCCTGGAAACACAAACATCCTCCATGTTTTGAGCCTCCTGAAGGTCTTAGATAAAGTGACTGATAGAATAAGCAGCAAGAAGAGGCATCCAACTGAACTGGACCCATGTCTGAAGGACAGGGTGTCCAAAGAACAGTCCCTGCTCCCAAGGACTCTGTATCCTAGTTGAAGAGATGAAATTATTAATCCCTCACTCTGCTTTTGAGGAAACTGAGGCACAAGGGACACATAACTTATCCAAAGTCAAACAGATTCAATGCAATCCCTATCAAGCTACCAGCGGTATTTTTCACAGAGCTAGAATAAATAATTTCACAATTTGTATGGAAATACAAAAAAACTCAAACAGCCAAAACAATCTTGAGAAAGAAGAATGGAACTGGAGGAATCAACCTGCCTGACTTCAGGCTCTACTACAAAGCCACAGTCATCAAGACAGTATGGTACTGGCACAAAGACAGAAATATAGATCAATGGAACAAAATAGAAAGCCCAGAGATAAATCCACACACCTATGGACACCTTAACTTTGACAAAGGAGGCAAGAGTATACAGTGGATTAAAGACAATCTCTTTAACAAGTGGTGCTGGGAAAACTGGTCAACCACTTGTAAAAGAATGAAACTAGATCACTTTCTAACACCACACACAAAAATAAACTCAAAATGGATTAAAGATCTAAACGTAAGACCAGAAACTATAAAACTCCTAGAGGAGAACATCGGCAAAACACTCTCTGACATAAATCACAGCAGGATCCTCTATGACCCACCTCCCAGAATGCTGGAAATAAAAGCAAAAATAAACAAATGGGGCCTAATTAAAATTTAAAGCTTCTGCACAACAAAGGAAACTATAAGCAAGGTGAAAAGACAGTCTTCTGAATGGGAGAAAATAATAGTTAATGAAGCAACTGACAAACAACTAATCTCAAAAATATACAAGCAACTTATGCAGCTCAATTCCAGAAAAATAAACGACCCAATCAAACAAATGGGCCAAAAAACTAAATAGACATTTCTCCAAAGAAGACATACAGAGAGCTAACAAACACATGAAAAGATGCTCAACATCACTCATTATCAGAGAAATGCAAATCAAAACCACAATGAGGTACCATTTCACACCAGTCAGAATGGCAGCGATCCAAAAGTCTACAAGCAATAAATGCTGGAGAGGGTGTGGAGAAAAGGGAACCCTCTTGCATTGTTGGTGGGAATGCAAACTAGTACAGCCACTATGGAGAATAGTGTGGAGATTCCTTAAAAAATTGCAAATAGAACTGCCTTATGACCCAGCAATCCCACTGCTGGGCATACACACCGAGGAAAACAGAATTGAAGAGAAACGTGTACCCCAATGTTCATCGCAGCACTGTTTATAATAGTCAGGACATGGAAGCAACCTAGATGTCCATCAGCAGATGAATGGATAAGAAAGCTGTGGTACATATACACAATGGAGTATTACTCAGCCATTAAAAAGAATACATTTGGATCAGTTCTAATGATGTGGATGAAACTGGAGCCTATTATACAGAGTGAAATAAGCCAGAAAGAAAAACAGCAATACAGTATACTAACACATATACATGGGATTTAGAAAGATGGTAATGATAACCCTGTATGCAAAACAGCAAAAGAGACACAGATGTGTAGAGCGGACTTTTGGACTCAGAGGGAGAGGGAGAGGGTGGGATGATTTGGGAGAATGGCATTGAAACATGTATACTATCATGTAAGAAACGAATCACCAGTCTATGTTTGATACAGGATACAGGATGCTTGGGGCTGGTGCACGGGGATGATCCAGAGAGATGATATGGGGTGGGCGGTGGGAGGGAGGTTCAGGATTGGGAACGCATGTACACCCGTGGTGGATTCATGTCAATGTATGGCAAAACCAATACAGTATTGTAAAGCAAAATAAAGTAAAAATAAATTAAAAAAAAAAGAGAAAACAAACAATTTATTCATGACAGAATCAGAATTGATATCCAGGGTTCACAGCTATTTGGATTGTAGCAGGTACTTTCAAAGCTCTGTATCTTTTCTGCAAACTACGTTATTTTATATGCTCCAAATAGCTACCAACTGCCAGCATCTACACCTCTATACCTGAAGGCTCTTCTGGAAACATGGAAGGCCACTCTGTTCATCTGCACATTAGATCAGAAGCATCTGGGAATCAACACCTCTGGGAGGAAGACTCAACCAATGGTAGACAGGACACGGAACACAAATATCCTAAATTCTTCACCCTGGGGAAGGAATCACTCTGAGGTTTCTCTTTTGCATCTTTTGCATCATTTTCTTGCCCTTCTGAATGAATGAACTTGCTCTTAAACCCATTTCTGAAGCTGAAATAACACAAACTGATAGACAAGGGGATATAAAAATGTAGGTGTAAGAAACAGCTAGAGTTTTTCACAGAAGCAGAATAAACAATGCTAAAATTTGTTTAAAGCCATAAAGACCCCAAATGGCCAAAGCAATCTTGAGAAAGAAGAACAAAACTGGAAGCACCATGCTTCCTAATTTCAATCTACATTACAAAGCTACACTAATCAAAACTGTATGTACTAGCATTAAAAACAGACATAGATTAATGGAACAGAATAGAGGGCCCAGAAATAAACTCCCACATATATGGACAATTAATTTACAACAAAATCAAGACTATATAATGGCTAAAGGGCAGTCTACTTAATAGATGGTGCTGGGAAAACTGGCAATCACATGCAAAAGAGTGAAACTGAACCACTCTCTTACATATATACAAAAATCAACTCAAAGTGGATGAAAGACTTGAATGTAAGACCTGAAACCATAAAACTCCTAGAAGAAAACACAGGTTGTAGTTTCTTGACCGGTCTTGCTGATGATTTTTTGGATTTGACACACAAAACAAAGGTTACAAAAGCAAAAATAAACAAGACAGACAGCATCCAACTAAAAAGCTTCTGAACAGAAAAGGAAACCATCAACCAAATGAAAAGGCAACCTACTGAATAAAGAGACAATATATGCAAATCATATATTTGATAAGAGATTAATATGCAAATATATAAATAATTCATACAACTCAAGGGCAGAAAAAAAAATATCAAATTAAAAAATGGACAGAGGATCTGAATAAACAAGGGAGACTCCAGACGGCCAAAAAGTTCATGAAAAGATGCTCAACATACCTAATCATCAGGGAAATGCAAATCAAAACCACAATGAGATATCACCTCACACCTGTCAGAATGGCTTTTATCAAAAAGATAAGACATAGCAAGGACTGGGGGAGGATATGGACAAAAGGAGCACTTGGCACTGTTGGTGGGAACGTAAGTTGATACAGCAACTATGAAGAACAGTGTGGTGATTGCTCAAAATTAAAATCAGAACAACCATATGATACAGCATTCCACTTCTGGGTATCAGCTGAAGGAGATGAAAACACTAGCTTGAAAAGATATCAGTACCCCCTGGCAGCACTATTTACAATAGCCAAGACATGGATGCAACCTAAGTGTCCACTGACAGAGGAATAGATAAGAAAACATATACACATATTATTCAGCCATAAGCAAGAATAGAATTTTGCCATTTGCACCAATATGAATAGACCTTGAAGGCACTATGCTAAGTGAAATTAAGTTATACAGAGAAAGACAAATACCATATGCTCTCACTTACATGATTTCCACTCACATATGGAACAAAAAAAAAAAAAAAAAAACTTCATAGTACAGATAACAAATTAGTTTTTCCAGAGGCAGGTTTGGGCTGGGTTGGGTGAAATGGGAGGAGGGGATCAAAAGGTACAAATTTCCAGTTATAAAATAAATAAGCCCTAGGGGTCTAATGTGGTTTGATGGCATCACCCAGTCAATGGACATGAACCTGGGCAAATTCCTAAAGATGGTGAGAAACAGGGAGGCCTGGAATGCTACAGTCCATGGGGTTGCAAAGAGTCAGACACGACTTAGTAACTGAACCACAGCAAGGGATGTAATGTACAGCATGATAACTATAGTCACTAACACTGTATAATATATTCAAGAGTTTCTGAAAGTAGATGTTAAAGTTATCACAAGAAAGACAATTTTTTGTAACCATATGAGGTGTGATAACCAGACTTCTTGTGATGATCATTTCATAATACATATAAAATTTTGAATCATTATGTTGTACATCTGAAACTAATATAATGTCAGATGTCAATTATGTCTCAATTTTTAAAAAAAGAAACAATCAGAACATATAAACAATAGGCAACATGGGAAAGTTGGCTTTACAGTCAGTGGGCCTGGATCACAGGTCTGGTCCATTGCCTTGGTGACACCTTTCTGGGTCCCTCAGTAAACCTGATGCTTCCCCATGGATAATTTGCTTATACGGAGTGACTCAGGAAGAGTCCCTCTTTAAGTGAAAGAAGGAACTCTAATTCAGGCTTGGTCATGTTTCCACAATGATGGCATTGCAGGAGAGGACAGCTTTGTTCTAGGGGCATGACCACAGATCTCTGCTTGGTTCTGTGCACAGGAGCCCCACCCAGTGACATCACTGGGGTGATGTTTCCAGCACCTTCCCTCTGTGACTCTCAGGACCCTGATGCCCAGGCCCTGGGCTGCCCCACACGTGGCCCCTTCCTCCCATATCCCCACATGTGCTCTGGCAGCAGCTCAAGCTCACAGTCACACACACTCTAACCCGGATCCTCTCCAGGCCAGAGAGGCTTGCATGTGGGCCTCTGTCCCACCACGATCTTGAAAAAATTCAGCATACAGACCCTCATTCAGAAAGAGCCCTGATCCTGACCCAGCCACACCCCAGCCACCCTCATATCCCTATTCCTCCTCCCTTCATTCTCACTTTCATCACACTGATGCCCTGCACAGGGCAGACCATGACGTTTCCAGGGGAAGGAAGAGCTCTACAAAAAATTAAAATATAAAATTACAGTTGTGGCTGAATGAAAATATGATGTATAAGAGATCCCATAAGGGAAAATAGAATCAGATCTACCCTTGAAGAACCCAGAGCTGAGCCTCAGAAGACAACAAAAACTCACCTGCTGAACAAGGGTGAGCATTATTACTGATGGAGGGAAGAGCTGGACCAAGGGCTGGTGGTGGGGAAAGCACAGCATACTTGGGGAACCACAGGCAGGGATACAGCTAGAAAGCAGGTCCCAAGCAAGACGCATGATCTGTGAGACTTTGGCGATCAATGAGCCCTCCAATTTGGTGTGAAGTAATGAGGTGTGTGCCAGCCCTGGGGTATACGTGTATATAGTCCTGGGGAGCCTGGAGTATATGCAGTCCCGTGGGGAAGATCAAAACTCTCTAATCAGAAGCATCCCAAACCCAGGTGAGATGACAAACGAAATAATCAGATATCAAGCAGGAGGCTTCCTTTAACTAAAATTCACTATTTTTGGCATCACATAACTGGCCATTCCCCTCTTGGGATGTTGGAGGTTAGCATCCCTAGTGTGCATCCTCTTCCCCAGAGAACATAGGAGGACCAATACTACAGAGAATTTCCCAGAAGAATGTCTGTTATGGGGAGATAACATGCCGTGGTCATGGAAGGGTGAACCCTGGAAATCATATCCTGGATAGAGTAGGAGGTCAAAGCTGGTGAATCCAAGCCAGTTTGTATCATCAATCAAGGAAACTTCAAGAATAATGAGAGGCAAAGATTGACCTCAAATGAGGGGAGTTCAGGACCTTGAGATGGACAGGCAGTGGGAGGGCAGAAGAAAAGATGCCGGCACGAATTCTGAAGGCCAGGTGGGAAGGTGGAGGGGAAGAGTATATCTAGAAATGGGCAGTGCTGGGTGAGTCTAGGCTGCAGGAACAGCCCCCAAACAAAGATGCTTCTGCCTGGGCCCTGAATGGACCAGACTTCAGAATGACTGACTGCGGGTCTGTTTCTATTCACATCCTCTCTGCGTGATGCCTCTGAGCTCCTTGCAATCAGGGGCTGTCTTCCCCATCCTGCGCATGTGGTCCTCCGTGCCAGGCACTCAGCAGGCAGCCAACCAGGGTGTGCGGAGTGTCCCTTCAGCCCTGAGGCTCAAGGACGTGTTGATGCAACAACAGGCTGCTCTCTGCAGGTGCCTGGCTCGTGACTCAGCCCACTGCCCGCACCATAAATCCTTCTACTGAACTCACAGCCTTGAAAGGGGCTTGGACGCGTGAAGGTGGAACCATATTAATCCAAGGTCTACACTAATTGGGTCTAATAAGCACAGCCTTGGGCAGCCCCCTGCTGCTACCTCTCCACTGACCTAATCACTGAAACTGATGCCACAGGAAAGGTGCACAGTATCCGAAGGTTTTGTTTTGCTGAGTTTAAAGGAAATATGAACAGCCCGTACCAATATGAAAACATGATCTCCCCTGATGGACAACGCCACATGAGGAAAGCCGGGGATCAAAATTCTATTCAAAGAGATTGTCGCTCATGCTTTCTGGGGCACGCACAGGCTTGGGGGAAAGGGAACAATGGCACTCATGCCAGCCTCCCTCTCAGGTTCGCCTTTCTGTAGGAAGGATTGTATGCAAGTCAGGCATCCATCTGTAGTGGAGAGATAAAGAGCATTATTTAAAACCCAAACTGACAGTGGCTGCTTTCGCCTTTTGCAGGCAGCATGATTCATTTATATCCTAGGATAATAGGATGGAACTCTTCCTGCTTCAGTTTCCACTGAGCACCAAGACAGTAGATGTTCAATACCAAGCTTGTTGGGAGACAGATTGCCAAATGCAGAATTTATAAAGGTCGGATGAGAACCTCAATCCACAACCTGAGAAGTCCCTCATGCACCCCATGAATACTGAAAGGCATTTTTGGAGCCAGCTGTACTGTATCCCGAAAGTGAGGTGTGGAGGTGGGGAGAAAGGACTTGATGAAGTGGGGTGAACGGAACTTCATGGAGGACTCAGTATATGCCCCCAAGGACCAGAGGGCAGGCTGAGCTCTGACTCCCACCTGGGAAATCTAGAGGTCCAGGTGCACAAAGAGCAGTGCTGAGATAAGATCAGTATGCTCTCCCAGAGAGCTAGGGATATATGGGTGCTTCCCAAGGACCCACATGGGCCTCATGGAAGAGAAGCCAGTGGGATGTCTTAGGGCCAATAAGACCACTCAGAGGGCTGGAAAGAGCTGGCTGCAACAAGAAATCGGATGTAAGATGACATTCTTTGGGACTGCAGTGTCTCAAGTCACCACCCAGAGTAGAGAGGCAAGGTCTGCTCAGAGCAACCACAGATAAAGGACCCACTGGAGCAGCTCTGAAGAGCCTTGCAAATGCCAGCCCTGGAAGTCAGATCTCTGCATCTGCCAGGGCCCTGGGTCAGGAAGCTCCCAGCACAGCCAGCTGCCAGGAGACAGCACCCTCCCTCCCTCAACCCACACCTCCACTTTCCTGCTTTGACGGGTCTGCTAATCTGGAGGGATGGAGAAACTGAGAGAAAGTCCCTCGTGTCCCTTGACTCTGGGCCAAGCTGGAAGAGAGGAGAGTATGCTCTACCAAATTGAGTCATTGTCTAGAATTGGACACTCTCATAGAAATGATGGGAAACATTCATACCCATGAGGGAACAGAAATGCCACAAGTCTGAAAGAGTGAGGCCAAATAACCACCACTGAGCAGCCTTTAAAGGGGAGCAGGAGACAAAGTCAGAGCTGCGTTTGTCCCAGCAGCATGCATTCCTCATTTAAGAGCAGGACCCTACAAGGCCTTCCCAGAATAGATCTCCACCCAAGTCCCCACCTGCCTTTGGTCTGTAGAAAAACTTTAGTCAAAGAATAAATTTAATCAGAGGAGTGAGGAAATGCAGAAAGGAAATAATAATACTTTAGCCATTAAACAAAGTCAAGGACCTTTAGTTCTTCCTCAGGGGCTATAGACAATATTAGTTCTTCTTCAAGGACTGTAGACAATATTCTGAGTCATGCCCTTTGAGCTTTTTCGCAGAAAATGAAACTCGCACCAGGAGGAAGAAGTTAACTGTGCACGGCCCACAAGCATGTAGACCCCAGCCAGGTTGGAACCAGAAGGTTGATGATATTGACTCCCTATTACCTCACCATCAACATCAGAAAGATGTCCACGAGCTGATCATGCCCTGCTCCTTGAACAGGACTCCTCACTCACCCCTCCAGGTCAGGACACAGTCTTGAGGGTGTGCATTAGGGCTCTGCGGCCCCCTTTACTTGGCAAAGCAACAAAGCTTCTTCACCCAAAACTCTGTTGCCGAGATTTAATTTGGCACCAGTGTTCAGAAGGCTTCTCTGATGGCTCTGAGGTAAAGAATCCAACTGCAGTGTAGGAAACGGGAGATTCAGGTCAGACTCCTGGGTTGGTAAGATCGCCTGGAGGAGAAAATGGCAATCCACTTGTTTGGAGAATCCTATGGACAGAGGAGCCTTGTGGGCTACAGTCCACGTGGTCCCAAGAGTCGGAGATGACTTAGCAACTAAGCACACACACACACACACAGTGTACAGAGGCTGAATTTTGGCAACAGACATATTGGTTAGAATCTTAATGGGGACTAAACTTCTGCGCTCCTTGCAAAGACTGAGAACAGAGAGTTGTCTCCGCCCAAATTCATTCTCCCCTCTGTGCAGATGCAGACCTACAGCTGGGCACAAGGTCTCAGAGAGGCTATATCCCCAGGTTGTGTGTAGCTGGTAGGGTCCTGCGACCAGACTCCTGTGGATGACTGTGATCTGGAGTGATGGGTGTGGCTTCCAGGTCTGCTCCTGTGGACACTGGTTGTAGTCTCTTCCACACTCCCTTTCATCATCCCAGACAATTCCCTGGGCCAGGCCTGGGGCACCAGCCCAAGGGAACTTGGGTCTCTGAGTTAGACGATGCAGTGGAACTGTATGATCCATCCCCATACCCGCTGTGGGAAATATGTTTCTCGTTTTAGAGCATTGCCTGAAGGCGTCATTGGTTGTAGCAGGTTCATCTTTACCCTATTGAAGACCAGAGGGGAGCTGTGAAATCTGGGGTTACAATCAGTGAAACAATGGATTTGCCAAAGAAGGTTTAGACTTGAGTGCCAGGTTGTGTGTGTGTGTGTGTGCTAAGTCACTTCAATCATGTCCAACTCTGCAACTGTATGCACTGTAGCCCACCAGGCTCCTCTATCCCTGGGATTCTCCAGGCAAGAATACTGGAGTGGGTTGCCATGTCCTCCTCCAGGAGATTTTCCTGACCCAGTGATCAAACCCATATCTTTTATGTCTCCTGCATTGGCAGGTGGGTTCTTTACCACTGATGCTACCTGGAAAGCCTGAATTCCTGGTTAGGACCTGCTAAATCTCTACATAATAAAGCAGCAGGATTTTTTTCTGGCATTGCTGGAGATGGGGAGTCATCATAGGCAGCTGCTGCTGCTGCTGCTAAGTCACTTCAGTAGTGTCCGATTCTGTAAGACCCAGTAGACAGCAGCCCAGCAGGATCCCTCTTCCCTGGGATTCTCCAGGCAAGAACACTGGAGTGGGTTGCCATTTCCTTCTCCAATGCATGAAAGGAAAGTGAAAAGTGAAAGTGAAGTCGTTCAGTCATGTTTGACTCTTCGTGACCCCATTGACTGCAGCCCACCACGCTCCTCCGTCCATGGGATTTTCGAGGCAAGAGCACTGGAGTGGGGTGCCATTGCCTTCTCCACATCATAGGCAGAGGGGAGACCAAACACAGTAGTAGATTTTGAGTTGTTGGAAAGGCTGAGGAGCATTTTTAATGCAAAGAAGTTAAATATTCAGTATTAAATTCACCACAATGAGAAGCTTGGTGTGGCCTCCCCTGCTATTACTGCTGAGTTTTCAATAAAGAACTGCTCTATGTGCATGCTTGTTTTGTTTTGTTTATTCTACACTAGGACAACTGAGAAATATATAAATTAGGGAAGTTTTCCAACATTAGTGAGGCAAAATAACCAAGCCCTATGTATCCACCACTCTGATTCAACAGTTACAAACTCATGGTCAGTCTCATTTCATCTTCACCTTTGTCCATTTTTTCCCCTCGCTAGGATATTTGAAATCTAAAGCAAATTCTTCCTGATGGAAGTATTCAATACCACTTATGAAGCAGTCTTGCCAAACAAAAGAAAACTGTAACTCAAGCAACCTTTAGATAGTTTTATGTCTTTTGACAAGACTACTTCATAAATGGCATAGAAAACTTTACATAATATCCAGCTGTTTCTCATTTTATGGTATCAATATTATTGATGATCAATGCCTATATCATTATTTCATTGGAGTTTTTAAAACAGAGGCATTCTAATTTATTGTTCCTTCTGTACCTATTTATAGAGAAATTTCCCCTTGTCAACTATTTGATTATTCTGAGGTTCAGTTAGTAGGAAAAGGACAGAGTAAAAAATTGTTACTTTCCCTTTATTTGACCTGTTTAAAAATAATAGTTTCTCTAGAATCCAAAGGTTATAAATGAGCTTTATTGTTATTATTATTAATCATCATTATGGACTTCTGTATTTAAACATATTTAATGTGTCAGTATTTTCCAGTTATTACTTTTATTGATGGATATTGTCCTACATTTAACCAGTTAAGAGCCATTTTGAAATGGCCCAATAGTCTTAGAGAGTTTGCTTGAATGGAAATGAATAAATAAGACAAATCTGTTTCACACATTTGGATCAAGGCCAGTGCAAGAATAATGGAGCAGTTTCCAGAAGCACAACAGAAAATGACAATTTTGTTATTGAACTCAAGTTCCTGTGCCTGGAGGCTGGTGATGCCAAACAAACTAAATTATCAGAATTTGAAGCAGAGAAGGGTTTAATTTGGCAAGGAGAATGGGTGACTGTGCTCAAAAGACTTGAACTCCCCAATGGTTTTCAGGCAAGAGATTTTAAAGACAGTGTAAGGGGAGAGGGTCCAGCATGCGTGATCAGCTCATGGGCCTTCTTACTGGTTCATGGTGAGATGCCAGGGTGATATTTCTGGAATCTCCCCTTCTAGTTCCAATCAATCCGGGGCCTGCCTGCTTGTGTTCAGCATGTAGTCACCAGCCTCCATCTGACTGGAAGTCTTAGTTCTACAGAACTCAGAGATAGACAGCACATGGTTATACATATCCATCCAGGAGGAAATAGGATTCCTGTGACCCTCATGTCCTAAACATTAACTACTCGAGTTTGCTCTTTGGAACTTGAGAAAGGCTCGAGAGACTAAAGCCTCTTTTTTTTTTCTTTCATCTTTTTGTTTTTCTTTTCTTTTTATTTTATTGAAGTATAGTTGATTTCTACTTTACAGAAAGTGATCCAGTCATACATATATATATATACATATTCTTTTTCATATTCTTTTACACATGGTTTGCCACAGGATATGGTCTATAGCTCCCTGTGCTAAACAGTAAGACCTTGCTCTTTATCCATCGAATATATGACAGTTTGTATCTGCCAGTCCCAAACTATCACTTCATCCCTCCCCATCCTCCCTCCCATTTGGGAACCACAGTCTGTTCTCTGTCTGTGAGTCTGTTTTATAAGTGATATCATATAGTACTTGTCTTTCTTTCTCTGACTTACTTCACTAAGTATAATCATTTCTAGGTCCATCTATGTTGCTGCAAATGGCATTATTTTGTTCTTTTTCATGGCTGAGTAGCATTTAATTGTATAAGCCTTTTTTTGTCCTACAAATAATAAACAGGGGAAATGGAGGGTCTTTTGTATATAGAAGGGTCCCTCAGGGTCCTGCTAGGTTTCCATGTGGGAAAGCCAGAATCCTAGCCAGAAGTAACTAGAAGTAAGAGTAAAAATGAATTCACAAAAACCTTGGTGAAGGCTTTAGACCTCCTGCAAGACAGGAGATGTGAAAAGGGCAGTCTTAGCTCAATAATCCCAAGAAATGTGCCCACCTCCAACATCTGTTTCATGCAGCATGATTTTAGCTGTTGCTGATATTTTTTTAAGTTTTTCTTAATGTGGGCCATGTTTTAAAGTCTTTATTGAATATGTTATAATATTGCTTCTGCCTTATGTTTTTGAGTTTTTGGCCCCAAAGCATTTAGTATCTTAGCTTCCTGACCACAGATCAAACCCACATCGCCTGCTTTAGAAGGTGAAGTCTTAATCACTGGACCACCAGGGAAGTCTCACTGTGGGTGGTATTTTTCTCCTAAGTTTTGCCCATTCAACTTCCCAGTGCCTTTATCCTCTTGATTTGTCCTCTGATATCTCAAACTCAACTGCCTACCACCTCGAACTCTCTAGCATCTCTTCCAGAAAGAATTAGTACACTCATTTGCAGTGAAATATATATACATTAATTCTAACTTGTTTCACAATCGTGCTTAATTAGTTTGCCCTGACAACTCTACTGAGTAGCCAAAACAAGCAGTAACCCTTCAAGGAAATGAGATTTTCTGAAGCAGCCTGGCAAAGGGATAAAGTCAAGAATCATTCCTCCTCAAAACTGTCAATAGTTAACTACACACCTTGGAAAAACATTTCCTCTCTTTAAGCCTGTTTCCCTATCTAAAGGGATTATAGTCATGTCAGAGGTACTTTTCACTTGGACATTCTGTAATGTAAAGAAATAAAAAAACATTATCTTTCAGAGATAAAAAGCATTATGTAAGTAGATACAAAAAAGATCTTCATGACCAAGATAATCACAATGGTGTAATGACTCACCTAGAGCCAGACATCCTGGAATGTGAAGTCAAGCGGGCCTTAGAAAGCATCACTAGGAACAAAGCTAGTGGAGGTGATGAAATTCCAGTTGAGCTGTTTCAAATCCTGAAAGATGATGCTGTGAAAGTGCTGCACTCAATATGCCAGCAAATTTGGAAAACTCAGTATGGCCACAGGACTGGAAAAGGTCAGTTTTCATTCCAATCCCAAAGAAAGGCAATGCCAAAGAATGTTCAAACTACCGCACTATTGCACTCATCTCACATGCTAGTCAATTAATGCTCAAAATTCTCCAAGCCAGGCTTCAACAATACATGAACTGTGAACTTCCAGATGTTCAAGCTGGTTTTACAAATGGCACAGGAACCAGAGATCAAATAGCCAACATCCACTGAAACATCAGAAAAACAAGAAAGTTCCAGAAAAACCTCTATTTCTGCTTTATTGACTATGCCAAAGCCTTTGACTGTGTGGATCACAATAAACTGTGGAAAATTCTGAAAGAGATGGGATTACCAGACCACCTGACCTGCCTCTTGAGAAACCTATATGCTGGTCAAGAAGCAACAGTTAGAACTGGACATGGAACAACAGACTGGTTCCAAATAGGAAAAGGAGTATGTCAAGGCTATATATTGTCACCCTGCTTATTTAGCTTATATCCAGAGTATACCATGAGAAACCCTGGGCTGGAAGAAGCACAAGCTGGAATCAAGTTTGCCGGGAGAAATATCAATCACCTCACATATGCAGATGACACCACCCTTATGGCAGAAAGTGAAGAGGAACTAAAAAGCCTCTTGATGGAAGTGAAAGAGGGGAGTGAAAAAGTTGGCTTAAAGCTCAACATTCAGAAAACTAAGAACATGGCATCCGGCCCCATCACTTCATGGGAAATAGATGGGAAAACAGTGTAAAGACTTTATTCTGGGGGACTCCAACATCAGTGCAAATGGTGATTGCAGCCATGAAATTAAAGACACTTGCTTACTCCTTGGAAGGAAAGTTATGACCAACCTAGATAGCATATTCAAAAGCAGAGATATTACTTTGCCAACAAAGGTCTGTCTAGTCAAGGCTATGGTTTTTCCTGTGGTCATGTATGGATGTGAGAGTTGGACTGTGAAGAAAGCTGAGTGCCGAAGAATTGATGCTTTTGAACTGTGGTGTTGGAGAAGACTCTTGAGAGTCCCTTGGACTGCAAGGAGATCCAACCAGTCCATTCTAAAGGAGATCAGCCCTGGGTGTTCTTTGGAAGGACTGATGCTAAAGCTGAAACTCCAGTACTTTGGCCACTTCACACGAAGAGTTGATTCATTGGAAAAGACTCTGATGTTGGGAAGGATTGGGGGCAGGAGGAGAAGGGGATGACAGAGGATGAGATGGCTGGATGGCATCACTGACTCGATGGACATGAGTTTGAGTGAACTCCGGGAATTGGTGATGGACAGGGAGACCTGGCGTGCTGCAATTCATGGGGTCCCAAAGAGTCAGACACGACTGAACAGAACTGAACTGAAGTAGATATCCTATCTTATATAAAGAAAGCTGATCACTGAAGAATTGATGCTTTTGAACTGTGGTGTTGGAGAAGACTCTTGAGAGTCCCTTGGACTGCAAAGAGATCCAACCAGTCCATCCTAAACGAAATTAATCCTGAATATTCATTGGAAGGATTGATGCTGAAGCTGAAACTCCAATACTTTGGCTGTCTGATGCGAAGAGCTGACTCATTTGAAAAGACCTTGATGCTGGGAAAGATTGAAGGCCAGAGAAAAAGGAGATGATAGAGGATGAGATAGTTGGATGGCATTACTGACTCAATGGACATGAGTTTGAGTAGGCTCCAGCAGTTGGTGATGGACAGGGAACCCTGCATGCTGCAGTCCATGGGGTCACAAAGAGTTGGATACGACTGAGCAACTGAACTGAACTGAACTGAACTGAACCAAAATAGATATACTAAGCTATACAACATCATTTGATTTTTTTAAGGTGTGTTGCTGGAAAATTTAAAGAAAATTCTGGGTAACTAAGGAGTTACAAATTGAATATACATCCTGCAGAACACCAGAAAAGAACATGAGTCTAAAGTAAAACATTTGAAACAGTCAACTGAAAAAAAAATGCAAAACCTAAAAGTTGAGAGTTAAACTTTATTTGGCAGACTTTCTAAGGACTTAGGCCAAAAGACAGCCTCTCAGAACATTTTGAGTGACTGCTCCAAAACGGTAAGGGAGGAGACTAGATATATAGGAGTTTTTACAGCAAAGACCAGATAGTCATAATATCAAAGATAATTAGATAATTAATTAGAGAAAATCCAACATCTCAAGTTAATGAATTTAGCACTTTTGAATGTATGGGAAGGTGCAAGAGTCTGACTTAGTGAAATCATCCCTTTGATATGCATCTTAGCTATCTAGGGCCAGTATCCTATATTTCTGCATCCTGAATCCCCTTGGGGTGCACAATTGTGGGTGGCCACAGTGGCTGCTGGCTTGATGGCCACAAATCCTGTTTACTGATATGTGATTTTCTTCATCGACTGAACCAAAGTACCTGGTCCATTGACATAAAAATCCTTTGAGAGGCAGGCTTGCTCAATGGAGGCACTATTGAATGACCTAAGTAGGATTTGTTTTTGTTATCATTTGCTTCCCACTTAGATCTTTCTGGTAAAATTTCAGTCCTTTGAATTGCGCCTTATCTTCTAAGATCCAAATACAAACAATCATATTTTTTCATAAATGGATTGGTAGCAAATGACCACACATTAACCCCTTTCCCAACAGTTTGCCCAGAAACAGACTACTCTACAAATCACTTATTAAGTAATTTTTGTGTGCTCCACCCAAGTTCTCAGCCCTGGATGCCCTAGAGAAAGAAGAAGATATACGTCTGATCTCAAAGAGCTTAGAACCTAGTTGGGGGTAGAAGACAAATAAAAGCAGAGGGCATAACAGCAAACAATACAAGATGGATTAGACTGAAATCCTAAACTATGAGACTGACCTTGAATGCTTCCAGCCATCCAGAGAAGGCAGCAGGCAGAGAGAGCCTGGGCAGACTCCATGGAGAAATGAATAAAAGCAAGGATTTTTTTTTTATCTTTTCTCAAAATGGAAACATGTATTTTTATGTAGTTATATAAAATGATGTAGAAAGCAGCAAAACCAAGAAGGTGAAAGTTTCCTCCAATAAACACACCCTAGAGATATTAGTGGGAGAAGGCAATGGCACCCCACTCCAGTACTCTTGCCTGGAAAATCCCATGGATGGAGAAGCCCGGTAGGCTGCAGTCCATGGGGTCACTAAGAGTCGGAGACGACTGAGCGACTTCACTCTCACTTTTCACTTTCATGCATTGGAGAAGGAAATGGCAACCCACTCCAGTATTCTTGCCTGGAGAATCCCAGGGACAGGGGAGCCTGGTGGGCTACCATCTATGGGGTCGCACGGAGTCGGACATGACTGAAGCGACTTAGCAGCAGCAGCAGCAGAGATATTAATAGGTCAGCCTTGGTACAAACATCCATGCCAGATGATTGTCTACCAAACCATTTTCCACTCTCTTTTTATTTTCATTTTTTATTGGATTATAGTTGCTTTGCAATATTATATTAGCTTCTGCTATACAACAGAGTATAACAGCTATATGTATACATTCACTGTGCACACACATATACATATGCATTAAAAAACACATAACATGAAATCTGTTTCTTAAAAAAATTATGCATGTACATTACAGTATTATTAACTATAACCACAATATTGTACAGCAGACCACTAGAACTTAATCATCTTTCATGACTATAATTTGATATCCATTAAACAAAAGCTCCCATTCTTCCCTGCCCCAACTACAGCCCCAAGTAACCACCATTCACCTCACATAAGGGGAATCATACAGTATTTGCCCTTCTGTGACTGTTTCTTTAACTGAGCATAATGTCCTCAAGTTTCATCCATGTTATGTGATCTCCTTCATTTTTATGGCTAACTATGGATGGCTAACTCTTTCATGCCTAACTACCCTTGTATGGATATGTAACCTTGTGTTCATCCATTCATATGCCATTTGACATTTAGGTTGTTTCTACACTTTGTCCACTGTGAACAATGCTTCACTGAGTATAGGGGTGTGGATATCTCTAGACACTCACTTCAATTGTTTTGGGTAAATATCCAGCAGTGGGATTCTTAGATCATATTGTAATTCTGCTTTTAATTTTTTTGAGGAAATTTCACCTTGTTCTCCATAACAGCTGCATCATTTTCCATCTTTATCAACAGTGCACAAGGTTTCCAATTTCTCCACTTCCTCACCAACACTTGTTAATTTCTTTTTCTTTTTTTAAATAATGACTGTCGTAAAAGGAGTGAGGTGTCTCATAGTGGTTTTAATTTGCATTTTCCTGATGATTAGTGATGCTGAGCAACTTTTCATATATATGCTGATCATTTCTATGCCTTCTTTGGAAAAATGTCCCTTCATATTCTCTGCCCATTTTGGACTTTTTGCTACTGAGTAGTATGAGATCTTTATATATTTTGCCTATTAACCCCTTATCAGATATATAATTTACAAATATTTTCTTACACTTGATTTTCATTTTGTTGATTGTTTCCATTGCTGAGCAGAAGCTTTTTAGTTGAATGTATCCCTCCTATTTATTTTTGCTTTGGTTGCCTTTGCTTTGGGTGTCAAGTCCAAAAAAAAAATCATTTCTAATATTAACATCAAGGAGTTTATTGCCTATATTTTCTTCTAGGAGTTTTATATCAGGTTTTATATTCAAGCACTAATCCATTTTGAATAGTTATTCATATGGTGTAAGAAAGTGGTCTGTTTTCATTTTATTGCATGTACCTGTCCAATTTTCACAGCACAATTTATTGATAAAACTATTCTTTTTCCACAGTAAAATCTTGGCTCCTTTGCTGTAAATCAATTGACCTTTCGTGCACGGGTTTATTAATAGGCTCTCTATTCTATTCCACTGAACTTTAAATCTGCTTTTATGCTAATACTATACTGTTTTGATTACTGTAGTCTTGTAACATGGTTCAAAATCAGGTACCATGATGCCTCCAGCTTTATTATTCTTTTTCATATATGTTTTGTTTACTTGAGGTCTTTTGCATTTCCATGCAAATTTTAGGATTGTTTGTTCTATTTCTAAAAAAAAAAAAAGACATTCAAATTTTAATAAGGATTGTATTGAATCTGTAGATTGCTTTGGGTAGAATGGACATTTTTAACAATATTAATGCTTCCAATCCATGAGCACTGGAGATCTTTACATTTGTTCATATCTTCTTTAACACTTTTCACCAACTTCTTATAGTTTTTATTGTACAAGTCTTTCATCCCCTTGGTAATATTTATTCCTAAGTATTTTATTCTTTTTGAAGCAGTTGTAAATTAAATTGTTTCTTAATTGTAATAGGTTTTTAAGCCAGGAAGTTGAAGCATTCCTTCAGATTTGTTCTTCTTTCTCAAGATTATTTTGGTTATTTAAGGTCCTTTATGTTCCCATATGAATTTTAAGAGTATTTTCCATTTCTGTAAAAAATGCCACTGGGATTTTAAAAGGGATTGCATTGACTCTGCACATCATCTGAGTAATATGAACATTTTAACAATATTAAGTCTTTAAATCCAACATGCATAAGATATCATTCTATTTATTTGTCCCTTCTTTCCTTTCCCTTTTTCCATCTTGTGAAGATAAATTTGACCTTGATTCAGCATTGGCAGCCCAACAGACTTCAGAATTCCTTTCCCAGACTTAGGAGATAAATTTAGACTAGTACAGTTCAAACAGGAAATTTCATTATAGGTGCTAGAGACTGGCTAAGCTCAAGTATGATTTAATCTTTGTCAATTAGCATAAGGGAAGTTTGCTAGGCTAGTTAAGGAAAACATTCCCTCCTTGATACAAGACAAACACAAGAAGAGATGGTTCTTCCTGACTTTGGACATTGCCACCCAAGGAAAGGAAGACTGAAGTACTGTGGTCATCTTGTAACCTTTAGAGAAAGTCCAAAGAATTGCTGAGTAGGAAACTAAGAGCCCTGACATTCTTGAACCAGTAAATTAGCCCACCTTAGAACCAACAATGCTCAGACTTTCCATTACACAATAAATTTTCCTTAATGTTCAAGGCACTTTTGGGTATTGTCTTACTGGCAACTGCAAGCATGTTAAAACACTAAATTTTCTATGTATAAATATATACAACTATGGAGAAGTGAGGACATAGCACATAAAGTGCCCTGCGACCTGCTTTATTTCTTTTTTCAACATATCATGACCTCTCCATGTTATTATGGAAAGGCTTACCTCATCCTTTCAAATCA
The DNA here is from genome assembly GCF_032405125.1 of Capricornis sumatraensis. Taxonomy (NCBI): domain Eukaryota; kingdom Metazoa; phylum Chordata; class Mammalia; order Artiodactyla; family Bovidae; genus Capricornis; species Capricornis sumatraensis. The sequence goes on along the minus strand of NC_091071.1, from coordinate 118,110,763 downwards.
TATACATCTTAAATGCTGGGTATTAAAAACCAACAGCCCCCATTTCAGAGCAAGATGGAGTAAACCCACTCTGCCATGGCTCTCCAGTTGAATGAGACTATAAAACCTTACAGATCTCACAAAGAAGTTATGTGAGGATTGTAAAAAAAAACATAAAAATAAAAATAGTAGCAGGGGAATTATAGAAGATCAGAATTCAAAGGACCATCACATTGGCAATGAGTTTCCCATGTTTCCTCCAGTTTCCCCCACAACACTCAAAAAACCCAGAAGTAGACACTGGGGCCTGGACAGAGAAAGAGCCAGGCAAAACCCTCTACTTCTGGGTGAAAGAGGAGAGAAATGTTCTAATGCTCAGAGAGACTGGGGTGAATCTCCCAGGTTTTTCTTCTCTTTTTTCATTCTCCAATCTCATACATCTCAGGCTCAAGGAAGTCTTGTGACAGCAGAGGCAGCCACAGACACAGCACTGGGGTTACACAGGAATCCAAAACTCTCCAATAAGAGAACCCTCTTCTCTGGTCAGGTGAGTGATGAACCCAAGAAAGTGGGAGCAAATTGTCCTTGCCTGTTTACTCTCTGTATTCCTACTACTTGACGCCAGGAGCAATGGCAGTCAGAGGAAGTACACAGCAGAGCAGGTAATTAAGACCACAGCTTTCTGACCAGAAGATCACAAAGAAGAGGCCCAGGCAATCAGAATGTACCAGAGAGATGATGCACACAGAGGGGGAAATCTCCAGAAAAGCTCAAGATAAGGCCCACCATCAAGCTACACGTGCCTGGATGTGCTCTTAAACAGCAAACCAGAGACTTGGAGAACTGCACTAAGAGATAGACCACCACTCCCATCCCAGATCACCAGTTACATACCACACATGTGGGGCAGATGTGAAATGCACCACAAAGGCTCTGAAGGTGAACCTGTAATTGAAACCTAGAGAAGCCTGGTAGCACTCGCAGCCTAAACCCAATCAGGTTTTTGCCTCCTAGCAACATTCCCCATAGGACTTAAATAAGGCCCAGAGTTTCGTAACATAATATTCAAAGCATTAAGGCCAGAACCCAAAATTGCTCAGTACATAAAGAACCAGTAAAAATCTCAGTTTACATGGGAAAGACAAAGAGACATCAGCACCAAGATGACACAGATGTTGTAATTATATGACACAGACTTCAAAAGAGCTATTAGGAGAATGCTCAGAGAAATAATAGTTAAATGCGTGAAGAAATAATGGTTGAAAACTTTACAAATTTGGCAAAAGACAAATTCACAGATTCAAGAAGCTCAGTAAAACTAAAAGAATCCATGCACAAATACATTATCATCAAACTTTTGAAAACTAAAGGGAAAAAAAGTGAAAGCAGATAGAGAACAATGATATGCTAATTATGGAGGAATAATATTCAAAAAACCACAAATTTCTCATCAGAATCCTTGAAGGCCAAAGGCATGGAGAGCCACTTCTAACAGGCAAAAGTAAAGGAAGTGCCAAACCAGAACTCTGTATACATAAAAATATCCTTTAAGAATAAGGCTGAAATAAAGACATCTTCAGAATAAGGGGAGTTGAGAGAATCAATTCCAAACAGAACTTCTTTAAAAGAATTGTTATGCAACCAATCAAAAAGTGGGCCAAAGAACTAAACAGACATTTCTCCAAAGAAGATATACTGATGGCTAACACACATTAGAAGATGCTCAGCATCACTCTTTATCAAAAAAATGCAAATCAAAACCGCAATGAAGTACCATCTCATGCCAGTCAGAATGGCTGCCATCAAAAGTCTACAAACAATAAATGCTGGGAAGGGTGTGGAGAAAAGGGAACCTTCTTACACTGTTGGTGGGAATGCAAACTAGTACAGCCACATGGAGAACAGTGTAGAGATTCCTTAAAATACTGGAAATAGAACAGCCATATGACCCAACCATCCCACTGCTGGGCATACACACCAAGGAAGCCAGAATTGAAAGAGATACATGTACCCCAGTGTTCATTGAAGCACGGTTTACAATAGGTAGGACATGGAAGCAACCAAATGTCCATCAGCAGACGAATGGATAAGGAAGTTGTGGTACATATACACAATGGAATATTACTCAGCTATAAAAAAGAAAAGAATACACTTGAGTCAGTTCTAATGAGATGGATGAAACTGGAGCCTATTATACAGAGAGAAGTAAGTCAGAAACACCAATACGGTATATTAACGCATATATATGGAATTTAGAAAGATGGTAACAATCACCCTATATGCAAGAGATGCAGTTATAAAAAACAGACTTTTGGACTCTGTGGGAGAAGGTGAAGGTGGGATGATCTGAGAGAACAGCACTGAAACACACATTTTACCATAGATAAAATAGATGGTCAGTGCAAGCTGGATCCATGAAGCAGGGCCCTCAAAGCCGGTGCTCTGGGGCAACCCAGAGGAATGGGGTCAGGTGGAAGGTGGGAGGGGGGTTGAGGATGGGGGAACTCATGTGCACCCATGGCTAATACATGTTGATGTGTGGCAAAAACCACCACAATATTGTAAAGTAATTAGCCTCCACCTAAAATAAATAAATAAATTTTTAAATAAATAAATAAATACGGAAAGTCCCTAGGAATACTAACTCCAAACTAGTAAAACATGTTAAGATATCTATAAAATCAAGAAAATATGTTGAAATATTATGATTGTATAAAGTGTGTTTATTATTGTGTAGTATTATTGTGCTGTGTGTTTGAGAATTGTGAGAAAAGTCTTCTCTTTCTTTTATCTATTATGATTCTACTGTAGATACTTTTTAATCTAATAGACATGCATGGTAAAAATATTTTCTAAAAAACTGCTGTGATTCAGCCATAATAAAGAGAGAAATCTTGCCATTTACAATAATGTGGATGAACCTTGAGGACATTATATTACCTGAAATAAGTCAGACAGAGACATACCACATGACCTCACTTATATGTGGAGTCTAAAATGCACACATGCTAAGTCATTTCAGTTGTGTCCAACTTTTTTCAACTCTGTGGACTGCAGCCTGCCAGTCTCCTCTGTCCATAAGATTCTCCAGGCAGAATACTGGAGTGGGTTACCATTCCCTTCTCCAGACTGAACCCGATTCTCCTGCAGCTTCTGCATTGCAGGCGGATTCTTTACCACTGAATCACTAGGGAAGCCCCACACACACCTACACAAATTGAACTCAGAGATACAGGGAACATATTCGTGGTTGTCAGAGATGGGGTTTGTGGGGAAAATGGATGAAGATGGTCAAAAGCTACAAGCTCCCAGTTATAATATAAATAAGTCATGGGCATGATGGATAAAGTTAGTAATAATACTGTATTATATATTTTAAAAGCTACTGAGAGTATAGATCTTATAAATTCTCATCACAAGGAAGAAAAACAATATATATAGACACATCATGCTGATCATTTCATAATGCATATATTAAATCATGATGCTATTCACCTGAATCTAACATAATGTTACCTATCAGTAACATCTAAATTTAAAACTGTTTAATTGATGATGGAAGTTATTCAAGCAAGAGGAAAATGCTACCAGAAGTCAACTTTAGAGAACCAGGGATGAAGAAAAAGAAAGAAAAAAGGAAAATATCTGGGTGAGCATAGTAGACTATTCTTTCCTTTTGAATTCTTTAAAATATACTGCAGGGTTTAAAGAAAAAAATTTAATAACAGTTGAGTTTTCAGCATAATACACAATAGAATTATAACACAAATGAGGAAGGGGAAAGGGCATCATATTGTGGTAACATTAATACATCCCATTTGAAGTGGCAAAACAGTGATGTTAAATAAACTCTGAAAAAGTAAGTATATATTGTACAATATATTTTAATCCCTGGAGCAAGCACTTTTTTATATATTTCTATGTACGTATATATAGAGAGAACAATAGGCAAAAACCTAATAGATAAACTAGAATATTTTTAAATGTTCAAATAATCCAAAAGAAAGCAGAAAAGAACACGCAGAGGAAGAAAAAAAAAGAGGAAACAAGCAGAAAACAAATAAAGTAATATGTCTAAACTTATTAATAATTACATTAAATGTATATTTTTTTAATATTTAGTAAGAGTTTATTGTGGATATAAAAACAGTTCACAAACAGGGAGCTTCCAAATTCAAAGACTGATGTGAAGCTTGGGGACATGACATTACAGAATGACTTACAGAGTAAAAATGAAGACATTATTTTTCATTTTTACAATGATTGCTTATTACAGTGCAAGTTTCTCATACCATTTTTAGGAAAATGACTATATTTCTTTTATGACCGTCAGAGCCATTTACAAAAAATAACTTAGGTTGAATTTCACTTACATTCATGAAATAAGCCAGATTTAGTTTTTTTTTACATGGTTTAAAAGTTCTTGTCTGTTCAGGAAATTCTCAAATCCAGACTCCATTTGTATTTAATGTTAATACTCTTAGATACAGTGACCACCACTCAGACTGTATAAGACTGCACTCAGTAGCTTCCCTCAGGCAACCATTAGATACCAGCTCACTTGGGCACCTGCCTTATACTTCAGTGGAAGGTCCTCTGATGTCCTCAGGCTTGCAAATCTAACTTCTGGACCCAAGGTGTATGTTTTTCTTGCTTTTTGAGTACACTGTAAGATATCTGTTGTATTTGTTTTTGCAATTGGAGGTAAAATTTTACCTTTTCATTGCTACCCTTTGCCACTTTTCACCAATAAAGGCAGGACTTTGTCTTCTGAGCTTCTTGACTGGAGTAACTGAGATTCTGAAATAATTTGTTTCCACTCAGGTTTTTGTTTTGGCAACATGGGCTATTGAGAGAGGACCCGAACCTGGTCTCCTGCATTGCAGGCAGATTCTTTTAGGGAAGCCCAGGAAAACTGGAATGCATTTTATAGTATTAATGTGGAATAAAAATTGAGTTCTGAGTGCCCTTCTCCCTGGCCATCATCTTCATGTCCCAGTGAGTCTGTCAGTACCTTTAACCAAGTTTTAGCCAAGCAGGAGATACTAATGGTGATAGCAACAACAGTACAAAAGCACAGATTCACTTTTCTGGTGCCTGACTCCCTGAAATAGGGGCTGGAGTTCTCAGAATCTCCCTTTCTCTGGTGCGTCTCCATTCTCAGAGCAGGTCTCTCTGTGAATGTACACCAAGGTACTGTGGCCACTCACACTGATCCACTTGGTATTCTCTCCAAGGCGACCTGTACTAGTATAAGGTTTTAACCAAGGGTTAACAAAATTTTTTTGTAAAAGGGGCAAACAATAAATATTTTTAGTTTTTTGGACCATATCTTTTTTGGTGCAACCACTCTACTCAGCCATTGTAATGTGAAAAAAAGCCATAAACAATACACAGACCCATAGGAAAGCCAGATTTGTCCCACAGGTCATAGTTTTCCAACCTCTAGTCTAAACATGTCAAATAAAAGACAGAAATTATCAGAACCGGATAATAAAACCATCATGACCAAACTACACGTTCTCTATAAGAAACTGACTTGAAATATAATGACATAGGTAAATTAAAGATATGGGGGAAAGTATTTCATGCAGGTACTACTTTTTTAAAAAAGGCTGGAGTGGTTGTAATAATATTAAGACACACTTCAGGACAAAGAAAATAACCACAGATAAAAAGACACATATTTTGAAGTTCTGTTGTTAGGTACTTATTCATTTAGGATTCTTATGTCTCTTTGGTGAATTGACCTTTTTATTATTGTATGGTGTGCCTTTTTATCTATGATAATTGTTTTTACTATCCATTCTGACAATTTCCATCTTTTATGAAGTTAAATACATGCTTATCTACAAGCCAGAAATTCTGCTGTTCAATATTTACCCAAGTGAAATGAAAGCCTACGTTCACACAAAATCCTGTACACAAAGGTTTATTGCAACTTTTCAATAACTGCCAAAAATGGAAAACAACCCAAACATTTCTCAACTGGTGAATGGAGAAGCAACTGGCTACAACCACAGGATGAAATAATGCACAGCAATAAAAAAGGAACCAACTAATAATACAACACGGATGAGTAGCAAGTGCATCCTGCTAATGGAAGGAAGGCAGACTTCAAAGGTTACATACAATATGAGTCTGCTTATGTATTTATTTATTTTGGCTGTCCCATGTAGCTTGCAGGATCTTAGTTCCCAGAATAGGGATAGAACCAGTGAAAGTACTGAGTCCTAACCACTGGACCTCCAGTCAGTTCCTTGTACGATTCCATATACATGACATTTTTGCAAAGACAAAACTATAGGGACTTCTAATAGGTCAGTGTTTGTCAGGAGCTTGAGACATGAGGAAACTTTGAGAACTGCAGAATTATCTCGTAACCTGATTATAATTACTCAACTCTATACAGCTTTCAAGATTCTCAAAATTATATAAAATGGGTAATTTTTACTTAAGTTTTAAAATGGGAAAACACACATGCGTCTCTAGGAGGAGAAGAGTGGGGAGGGTCTGACATTGTGTACCAGTCCTCTTTCTGTTTCCTTACTGTGCACACTCTGAGTGCCAGCCATGCCCTGGATGGACCTGTGATTCCCCATCTCTGCCCTTAGCACCCAACACGAGACATTCCAATAGGCCCACAGGCAGTGGGGGGTCCCAGGGCAGCATGAGCTTAGCAGCTATGTAGCCCTCCTGGCCTAAAACAGCAGGGTTTCATGGCTCAGCTTCCAAGAATGTGTTTACTTACAACTCACCAGGAGATCAAAGTGAGAGCTCTCCAAAGCCATTTTATCTTTGGTTTCCAGAACAATTTTGTCCTCCTTTTACAGAGCCAGCATGAGACTAAGAATGCATACAATATCAGTAATGGAAAAGCAGAGAGGGTAAGGCCAAAGGGCCCTACATTCCTCACCAAAAATTACTTTAGGTCAGGTGCACACTGATCTTTTGCCTGCCTTCCCTGATCTCAACAAAAACTCTCGTGTCAGACCAGCACTTGAACCGAGGCCTGTGCTTTCTCCAGCACAGACTAATTTCTACCCGAGGGATCTTTCCATAGCAGTTTGTCAAGCAAATTCATTTGTCAAGCAATTAAAAGTAGCTACTAAAGAGAACAACAAATACCATATGATATCACTTATATGTGGAATCTAAAACATGACACAAATGAACCTATCTATGAAACAGAATAGAATCAGGGACACAGAGAATAGACTGATGATCATCAAAGAGGAAAGGAGTGGGAGAGAGAGTGGGAGTTTATGGTTAGCAGATGTAAACTATTATACAGAGAATGGATAAACGATAAGGTCCTACTGTATAGCACAGGAAAGTCCATCCCATATACTGTGATAAACCATAATAGAAAAGAATATGAAAAAGAATGTATCAGTTCAGTTCATTTCAGTCGCTCAGTCATGTCCAACTCTTTGCAACCCCATGAATTGCAGCACACAAGGCCTCCCTGTCCATCACCAACTCCCAGAGTTCACACAAACTCATGTCCATCGAGTCGGTGATGCCATCCAGCTATCTCATCCTCTGTCGTCCCCTTCTCCTCCTGCCCCCAATTCCTCCCAGCATCAGTCTTTTCCAATGAGTCAATTCTTCGCGTGAGGTGGCCAAAGTATTGGAGTTTCAGCTTTAGCATCAGTCCTTCCAAAGAACACCCAGGACAGATCTCCTTTAGAGTGGACTGGTTGGATCTCCTTGCAGTCCAAGGGACTCTCAAGAGTCTTCTCCAACACCACAGCTCAAAAACACCAATTCTTGTATAACTGAGTCATTTTTGTTGTCCAACAGAAGTTATTGCAATGTTGTAAATCAACTATATTTCAATAAAAACAATTTTTTAAGTAGCTACTAAAAAATGCAACCCTGCACTGCTATATTCTTGTGCCTCTGATCAATCCTTCTTACATCCTGAAATCTGCTAAAGCAGCCAGCTTCTCCATGGCTCCCCAGTGCCCAGGACACATCCCAGCATACTTTAGACAGCTAATAAATAGAGGCTGAATTAATAAATGGATGGACAAATACAAAGCCATTCCAAATTCATTTCTCTATGTATGGCAAAACCAATAAAATATTGTAAAGTAATTAGCCTCCAATTAAAATAAATAAATTTAAATTTAAAAAAAATAAAAAATATATCTATTAAAGAACAAAATATACCTGTTGAATGCTTTTTCCCAGCATAGCCATAGGTTAAGATGCAAGACAGAAAAATTCTTCTGATACACAAATGGATGGGGTGGGAGGTGGGAGGGGGGTTCAGGATTGGGAACTCATGTACACCCGTGGCGGATTCATGTCAATGTATGGCAAAACCAATACAGTATTGTGAAGTAAAATAAAGTAAAAATAAAAATAAATAAATAAATAAACAAATGGAGGAAAAATCTTTTTTATTGAACTACAGTTGATTTACAATGTTGTATCAGTTTCAGGTATACTGTAAAGTGACCCAATTATACATATGTATACATTCATTTTTATATTCTTTGCCATTGTGGTTTATCCCAGGATGCTGAGCGTAGTTCCCTGTACTATATACAGTAGGAGCTTTTTGTTTATTCATCCTGTGTGTATAATTTGCAACTGCTAACCCCAAACTCCCGATCTTCTCTCCCCACTCCTCCTCTTTGGCAACCACAAGTCTGTTCTCTGTGTCTGAGAGTCTGCTTCTGTTTCATAGATAAGTTCATTTGTGTTGTGTTTTAGATTCCACATGTAAGTGATATCATATGGTGCTTGTCTTTCTCTTTCTGATTTTCTTCACTTAGTATAATATCTCTAGGTCCATCCATGTTGCTACATGCAAATTCTTGGCATCCAGGAATACTAAGCAAAACACCAAAGTCCACAGTCTGTAAAGTTGCAAACCTTCACTGAGATTTTGTAGAATCCTGAGGGGCTTACATGGTCATAGCCGTTGTGCCTTCTATGCTCTCTTAAACACACACACACACACAAATACAAAAGCTTTCATACAAAACACGGATGAGTACAGCATAGTTCACCGCCTACGGCAGAGTGGTGCTCGAGTGGCAGCCTCCACAGCACGTCACATGCCAAGTCCAAGTGGTGGGTCAAACATCCCTGTGCCCTCCCAAGGAGTCCATCCCTGGGGCGCCTCCCCTGACTGCTCCCCACTCACTGGAAACTCGGGTTTTCACCGCCTTTCTGCTTCCCTCACCTCCTCCTTCTGCCTCCCTCTACTTCTTCCCTCCACTTTCAAAGGACGGAAAATAAGTCTTTCTCAGTGTCTCACTCAGAGTAGTTCAGATTCCCAGCTGGTGTCTTGGGATCCCCCTGTTACCCATGTCCTTAGGGTCTCACACTCTTCAGTGGTTTTTCACAGCCTTTTCCCAAGGACAGTTCTTATCCAGAAGGAAACGAGTCAGATGCTAAAATAACTGCTGGTCTGGTCTTGTACTAGAACTGAGGGCACCAAGAGCTGGGAGGGCCCTCTGCCTGGATCTGTCCCACCTGCTCCATTACAGTGACTTTCCCAAGAGAAAAGGGCACAAGCCAAGACTGCACCTTGCTTGCCTCACCTTGCACTCTGTGTCCAAGTAACTGAACCTAATCTTTAGTATCCTGGTCACTCCCTAGGACAGGATGCATTATTAAATGATTATCCCACAGGTTTCTTGCGTGTGTCCTCCCAAGCCCTGCCTTTCTCTCTGACCATGAACCCCTTCCACCTTGCATCCTAGGGTCCCAGAGCCCTCCCACTCTCCCAGGTTATCAGGACCCCCGACAACAAGTACTACCCCCATGACTTATGTGGTATCCTCTCCGAGCTTCCCAGACCTCCTGCTCTCTCCCTAAAGCTCTGGTAGCAGAATTAAAAGTTAGACCTCCAATATGATCCAGGAATCCCACTCCAGGACATATACCTGAAGAAAACTCTAATTCAGAAAAATACATGCTTCTAGCATGTGTTTGTTCATAGCAACACTATTCACAATAGCCAAGACTTGGAAACAACCTAAATATCGATCAATGGATGAAGAGATAAAGATGCGGTACATATACACAAGGGAATACTAGTTAACCATTAAAAGAACAAGATCATGCCATTTGCAGCAACATGGGTGGACCTAGAGATGATCCTACTAAGTGAAGTAAGTCAGACAGAGAAAGACAAACATCATGTAACATTGCTTATATATGGGAGAGAGCGCCGAATCCTAACCAACAGACCACCAGGGAGCACATGGTGCTGCTTATATGTGGAACCTAAAATACGACACAAATGACCTTATTCACAAAACAGACTCACAGACATAGAGAACAGTCTTATGGTTCCCAAAGGGAAAGGAGGGAGGGGTAAATTAGGAGTTTGGGATTAACACATACACACTACTGTATATAAAGTACATAAACAAGGACCTACTGTAGAGCACAGGGGACTATATTCAATATCTTGTAATAAACCATAATGGAAAGAAATTTTATAAAAAAGAATTCTTTTAACATTGTTTAAAGTTAGGCTGCTTTAGAACTACAAGGAGCTTCACTGGGAGCTAAGCTGAGAAGCCTGTCTGTTGACAGGTGATGAGGCACGACTGCAGCCCTTGCAGAGAGAAATTATAGCAGGGTGACCTGTGAGGCCAGGACTGATGAGCAGTGGACCCTTTCAGCACTTGTGTGTGACATAGAGGCACTTTATTTCTATATGTCAGAAAAATCATCCTAGCATTCCAGGTAGCCCTAATAGTAAAGAACCCACCTGCCAGTGCCAGAGACATAAGAGATGTGGGTTCAGTCCCTGGGTTGGGAAGATCCCCTGGAGGAGGGCATAGCAACCTACTCCAGTATTCTTGCCTGGAGAATCCCATGGACAGAGGCAACTGGCGGGCTATAGTCCATGGGGTCACAAAGAGTCAGATGAGACTGAAGCAGCTTGGCAGCATGCAGGCACAGACTTTGTTAGAGCAAGACGCTTTACTGCCATCTGCTGGAAATTCATAATAAGTACACAAACCTACCAAGTGAATGGCACCTCCTTAGGTGTGGAGCTATTGTGCAGTCCTCATCCTGCACAACAGTATAACAACCTGTCTTTATCCCAAAAGACAGACCCTAGTCACAGGCACTGCAGACACCAGGAGGGCCAGTGTGCACAGCACGGCATCTGACCATCAGCACAGCAAAGGCAAGCATCCTCTTACCATGTGTCCAGATTCTTGCTGAGTCCAAGAATAGTTACATGGCTCAGGGTGGTAGGTGGTGGAGGGAACTGGTCCTCATAGTATGCTTATGAAATAGCCTTTGCAAAACAAAGACCTGGAAAAGTTAATTTTAAATAGGTTGAGATCACAAAACTCCAATGATACTGTATACTGGATAGAAGTCAGACTACAGATTAATGGATACAGAAGAATATGATGTGTATATATATATATATATAAACACAATGAAATACTACTCAGCCATAGAAAAGGATGAAATAATGCCATTTGCAGCAACATAGATGACCTGGAGGTTATCATACTATGCGAAATAAGTCAGAAAGAGAAAGACAAATACTATATGATATCACTTATACATGAAATCTAAAATATGACACAAGTGAACTTATCTATGAGACAGAAACCAGATTTACAGACAAAGAGAACAGACTTGTGGTGGCCAAGGGGGATGGAGTCAGAGGAGGGATGGGCTGGGACCTGGAGTTAGCAGGTGAACTATCATAGAGAATAGATGGGGAAACTATATTCAATATTCTGTGATAAATCATAAAGAAATAGAATATGAAAAGATTTATATATATATATATTTATAACTGAATTACTTATCTGTACAGCAGAAATTAACACAACATTATAAATCAACTATATTTCAATTTTAAAAACTGTTTAAAAAAAAGAAGTCATACCAGGCCCAGGTATTAGCCACATCTGTTATTTTCCAATGCTTTGATATTTGAAGCTGTGCCATCTCTGGGGGGACTGCCCTTCTTAAGGATGTCCAGTTTCTAAAGAAAATACCTGTGAGTCTGTTTTTCAAATACAAATGAACCAAGCCAGAGCCCACCACCTCCTCCATGGGGTTCTCACAGGACTGGCACACTCAGGCCTCTGTCTTGCTAGCCTGAATACCCCAGAGCTTGGTGCCAGACCACTAGGGACAGCCGCTCTGCCTCAGAACCCATTGACACTGTTCAAACTAGCCAAACCATAGCCTGCTAAACCTGCTTGCCCATTTCTTCCTGTGGAAACCGCAGTGAAGTCTCCTGCCCAGGTTCTTCCCCACTCCCTCTACCTCCCGGCCAACCCTGGTGCTTCCCTGCGTGGCCTGTGTGTGGCCAGGCGATGCAGCAGGTCCCCTCCTCCTAGGAACCATGAGTAACAACTGTCTTTTCAGTGGCAGCCATCCCCTGGTCTGCTGGCTTTACCATCCCTCAGGTACTATACTATATTTTATTAACATACTATATTAAATTCTATTAATGTACTATATTTTATTAATGTACTATATTAATTTATATTAACACACTATATTTTATTAATATACTATATTAAATTCTATTAATGTACTATATTTTAAAACAATCTGTAATCGACTTACAAGGCAAATGCCTGTTTTCAAATGAACTGTGGCATTCCATTGCCTGACTCTGGCATCTCTCCAAACCCTCATAGGCTCCTGCCACCTGCCTCATTTATGCCCACCCCAACCTCCTGGCTCTGCCAGGGGTTGCACAGCACTCACTTTACATCTGACTTGCCATGAGCCGGTCTTATTTCTTTCTAGGCATTAGCTGCACTAGCTGCCTGGTTTTCATTGGACAAACATTTATAACTAAGCTTCTTATTTTAAAAAGAGATCTTCTTGTGGTACATATATACAATGGACTATTATGGAGCCATTAAAAACAATAAAATAATGCTATTTGCAGTAACATGGGTGGACCTGGAGATTATTATACTAAGTGAAATAAGTCAGACAGAGAAAGTCAAATAGCATATGATACTGCTTATATGTGGAATCTTAAAAAAATAATACAAATGGACTTATTTATAAAACAGAAACACACTCACAGACACAGAAAATGAATTTATAGTTATCAAGGGCAAGTTATCAAGTGGAGTGGAGAGATAGGTATGGAGTTTGGGATTGACATGTACACACTGCTACATTTAAAACAGATAACAAACAAGTACATACTGTATCAAAACTCTGCTCAATACTCTGTAATAACCTAAATGGGAAAAGAATTTGAAAAGAAATAGATTCAGGTATATATAGAGCTGAATCACTTTACTGAACACCTGAAACTAACACAACATTGTTAATCAATTATACTTCAATAATTTTTTAAAAAGTAAGGACTTCCCTAGTGGTCCAGTGATTAAAACTCCAAGCTTCCACTTTCAGGGGCACAGGTTCAATCCCTGATCAGGGAACTAAGATCCTGCATATTGCATGTCAGGCCCAAAAATGATTTAAAGTGCTCTAACAAGAATTGATGGGAAAAATCTCTGCAGTATATTTCCTCATATAATTTATGTAAATTCTTAAAAGTATGCTGCTGCTGCTGCTGCTGCTGCTAAGTCGCTTCAGTCGTATCCGACTCTATGCGACCCCATAGACGGCAGCCCACCAGACTCCCCCATCCCTGGGATTCTCCAGGCAAGAACACTGGAGTGGGTTGCCACTTCCTTCTCCAATGCATGAAAGTGAAAAGTGAAAGTGAAGTCGCTCAGTTGTGTCCAACTCTTAACGACCCCATGGACTGCAGCCCACCAGGCTCCTCCATCCCTGGCATTTTCCAGGCAAGAGTACTGGAGTGGGGTGCCATTGCCTATAAGTTTATATAAAAAAACGTGAATAGAATTAAAAAAAAAAAATCTTCTCACACTCTAGCTGAGCCCTTCCCTTTGGGTGGGCAAGTGCAGTTTGAAATGTACCCAGAGTTTCCAGTTCATGTTCTGAAAATTATCCCCACTCCACCATTCGGTACCCATATGATATCAGGCAAGTTATGGAGGGAATATGGGACTTATGAACAAGAATTTGGGAGCCAGCCTGTCTAGGTTTAAATCCTAAATCTTCCCCTTACCAACAGGGTAATATGAGACAAGCTTTTTATTGTCCCTGTGTCTCAGTGTCTTCGTGTGTAAGATGGGGTACTACTAATAATAAAAACCCATTACTTAAGGCTAAATAGGTAAATATAAATACAGTGCTGAAAGCAGTTTCTGGCACTAAGTTAGTGCTGGCTGTCACTATTCAATATTTTAAAAACAAATATCATGTATAAACACATGTATGTGGAATCTAGAAAAATAGTATAGATGATTGCATTTGCAGAGCAGAAATAGAGACATAGAGACACAGACATAGAGAACAAATGTATGGATACCAAAGGGGAAAGAGGGCGTGGGAGGAATTGGGAGACTGGGATTGACGTATATACATTATTGATACCATGTAGAAAATAGATAACTAATAAGAACTGTATAGCACAGGGAACTCTACCTAATGTACCTTGGTGTCCTAAATGGGAGGGAAGTCCAAAACAGAGGGGATATATGTTTATATATAGCTCATTCATTTTGCTGTACAGCAGAAACTAACATAATATTGTAAAGCAACTATATTCCAATAAAAATTAATTTTAAAAAGAGTTATGGACCCCAACTGTAATGTGGAAGAAGAAATAGAGCCATTCATTTTGGTGTTCTGAGGATGAAAAGTCACAACTCAGATCAAGGTCACAGCCCAATAAATACCAGTGTCTCAGTGGTAAAGAATCCCCCTGCTGATACAGGAGACACAGATTCGATCCCTGGGTCAGGAAGATCCCCTGGAGAAAGAAATGGAAATCCACTTCAGTATTCTTGCCTGGGAAATCCCATGGATAGAGGAACCTGGTGGGCCGCAGTCCACGTCTGGCCCAAGCCATGACATACACTCATCTCTGGCCTAAGCACAGATTAAATCTTTTAATCACATAATACCTTGACTAATGTGTGGGTTCCTTCCATAGATCAAAGAAGGAGAAATGAAGAATAGTAATTAACAGATGACTAGATCTCTTCCCTAGCTTCCCCTTCAGTAATCTCCCAAATAAACTGTGTGAACTAGATAACATCTAAGGAAATATCACAAGAAATCAACAAGCCTGCACACAGTGAGGGATGCAACCACTCTGACCTTTCATTTCAGTGATTCACTGAGATGACTTCCCAGTTTCCCTTTAAAAACTTTCACGTCTGAGCAGACTCTTTGAAGGTGGTTTTAGGGGGATGCTGAATCCAGACTGCTGGTGTCAACTTAAAAAATACTCACAACCTAAAAGTTAAGTGCCTATGCGCGTGCTAAGTCACTTCAGTCCTGTCCGACTCTGCAACCCCATGGACTGTAGCTTGCCAGGCTCCTCTGTCCATGGGATTCTCCAGGCGAGAATACTGGAGCGGGTTGCCATGCTCTCCTCCAGGGGATCTTCCTGACACAGAGATCGAACCTGTGTCTCTTGCATCTCTTGCATTGGTAGGTGGGTTCTTTACCACTAGCATCAAAATTTAAGAGTTATGTTTTATTCAGTGGGAATTTTTAGGACTTTGGGTCTAGGAGATAGCATCTCAAGTAACCCGGAGAGAACTGCTCCAAGAAGGTGAGAGGCGGAGCCAGGTTATATAGAAGTTTTACAACAAAGGGCAAGTAGTCTAAACATCAAAAAAAAAATTTAATTAAAGAAAACTGGATATCCCAAGCTAAGGAATTTAGTGCTTTTCTATATATGGGAAGATACAAGCATCTACACTCACTGAAATCATTCCTTTGATATGAGCCTCACCTTTCTGAGGCCAGTTTTCTGTGTTTTCACAACATTCTGAGTTCCCTCAGGGCTCACCAGCTTACCATCAGTGGCTGCAACTGCTGGTGACTGTGACATCCTTGTTTACTGATATGCAAGAAATATTCTATTTCTCACTGGCATTCTGATTAAAGGCACCTCTCCTTTCCACCAACTTCTCTCTTTCTCTCTCATACTAATTTTTGAACAAGCGAGCAGCCAGACCTGATTCAGTAACACTGTTTAGTTTGTCACAGTCCCCACACCTCCCTAGTGTCTTCAGTCAACTCAGATACATCAACATTCTGGTCACTGCAGCCTTTGAGTATAGGACCCTTTCCAGTTGCTTACAGTTCAGGAAAACAACTTTACATTCTGGCAGTCTGGATTTTTACCATAAGTTCCTAAATGTATTTTGTCAAATTAACCATTTCCCCTGCAGGCTCCAAGGATGGCTTTGGGTGAGATCACACACAGTGGCTTTGAAGTGCAGGAAAAAGAAGAGCCTCAACTGCAGTGTTCTCGTAGGTCCTCAGAAGACTCCAGGGAGACTCAGCTCTCCACCCAGCTCAGAGCTACTCCCAGCATTCTCAGTGAGAGAGCCTCGGGGACTGAGAGCTTGGGCATCGGTGCTGCCTCAGATCCCACAGAGGCTGCTGGAGCAGGGATCACAAAGGCATTAGCAATTCATCAAAAGTAATCACCTCAGATTGTATCCATAGGGACCAGATGGAGTTAAGCTGTGGGATAAGTGGATATATTTCTGATTAGAATTTCTCCAGCCCTGAGCTACTAAGTATAATGAAAATCATCTCTAGGGGAGTGGGGAGGGAGAAGAGGGGGAGAGAGTAGGAAGGATGGAGAGAGGGAGGGAGGTGGGGAGGGAGGAAGGCAGGCAATGATTTAACCCCCACCCTGATCTCTGGATGGAGGGAGCAGGGCATCACTGTATAATTCACCTTCTCTTGGGCTTCTGCAACCTCATGTCTCCCTCCCCCAGGACCGGCTGCAGCACCATCCCACAGGAATCTCTGTTGCCGACAGACATCCCAGGCCCACACTTGCACCTCCTCATCAGAATTTCTGGGGTCTGGGCCCCATAAACTGTTGTTCTCATACTTTCCAGGGTGATTAAGGTGCACAGCCAAGTTCCAGAATCCCTGCACCAGGGAAAGGCAAGAAGCCATCATAAAGACTGCATTTTTTAAGCCTTCCTTTGCCATTTTTAAAAATTACTTATTTGGCTGCACCGGGTGTTAGTCATGGCATGCAGGATTCAGAATCTAGTTCCTTGACCAGGGATTGAACTCAGAACCTCTGCAATAGGAGCAGAGTCTTAGCCACTGGACCACCAGGAAGTCCCTCCTCTGCCATTTTCAAAACCACAATGAGGTACCACTTCACACCAGTCAGAATGTCTGCGATCCAAAAATCTGCAAGCAATAAATGCTGGAGAGGGTGTGGAGAAAAGGGAACCCTCCTACTCTGTTGGTGGGAATGCAAACTAGTACAGCCACTTTGGAGAACCGTGTGGATTCCTTAAAAAATTGCAAATAGAACTACCTTATGACCCAGCAATCCCACTGCTGGGCATACACACCGAGGAAACCAGAATTGAAAGAGACACGTGTACCCCAATGTTCATCGCAGCACTGTTTATAATAGCCAGGACATGGAAATAACCTAGATGTCCATCAGCAGATGAATGGATAAGAAAGCTGTGGTACATATACACAATGGAGTATTACTCAGCTGTTAAAAAGAATACATTTGAATCAGTTCTCATGAGATGGATGAAACTGGAGCCGATTATACAGAGTGAAGTAAGCCAGAAAGAAAAACACCAATACAGTATACTAACACATATATATGGAATTTAGAAAGATGGCAATGACGACCCTGTATGCAAGACAGCAAAAAAGACACAGATGTGTATAAGGGACTTTTGGACTCAGAGGGAGAGGGAGAGGGTGGGATGATTTGGGAGAATGGCATTGTAACATGTATACTATCATGTAAGAATCGAATTGCCAGTCTATGTCCGACGCAGGATACAGCATGCTTGGGGCTGGTGCACGGTGATGACCCAGAGAGATGTTATGGGGAGGGAGGTGGGAGGGGGGTTCATGTTTGGGAACGCATGTACACCCGTGGTGGATTCATGTCAATGTATGGCAAAACCAATACAGTATTGTAAAGTAAAATAAAGTAAAAATAAAAATTAAAAAAATAAAAATAAAAAAAAGATTATTCTGAAAAAAAAAAGTGTTTTATACGTTTTGTCTTGAGTATCTCTGGGGAGCCCCAAATATTGCAGGATCAATCTACCCATAATTCCTTAACTGATCCCCTATTTTGTGCCTCACCCTTGGCTATGCACAGGAGAGATAAGGATGGAGAAGACAGAGTTGCCTTCTAAGGGGCACTCATGGGGTACTGGGGGCAAAAGACAGGAAACAGAATTTGAGTGCAGTCGATCTGTGCTCAGGTGAGGGTGCAGCTGGAGTGCAAAGGGGAGACAGCCTTGGACCTCTGAGAGGAGCCAAGAGAGGTGTCATGGAGGAAGTGATAGCAAGATGGGTGGAAAAGGGAGCAGGGCTCCCTATACAAGGGCTTCACCCGAGCATCAAGGAGGCTGGTGGTGTGGCAGAGACAGGTAGTAGACCACCAAAAGCATCAAACCTTTCTCCAGCTGCAGTGTTGTGGCTGGCATACGTCTGCACTGGGGAGCACCACGCTTCCCAGCATCCCTCTGATCTAAGTTCAGGCCAAAGGACATGAATGGGAGTGATGTGTGGAACTTCTCAGTCATAGCCAACTCAAGAGACCAGCACCTTTTCAGGAAAGGTTTGAACCAAAGAAGTGATGCTATTTATCTGCCTTTTTTTTTTTTAAGTTTCCTCTCGCAGCCAGTGTGGCAGACGATTTGTCAGAAAGAGAGATGAGAGCCAGGGAAATTTGCAAGAAATTTCCTTCTATCCTCCAGACAAAAGCATTGTGTTAAAGTTTGGGATTAACACATACACATTGCTATATATAAAATAAATAACAAGGACAGGGAACTATAATCAGTATCTTTTAATAACCTGTAATGAAAAGGAATCTGAAAAAGAATGTATGTGTATAACTGAATCACTCTGCTGTACACCTGAAATGAACACAACATTGTAAATCACTTATACTTCAATTTTTTAAAAAAAAAAAGAATTTAAGCCAACACATGTCCTAAGCTCCACTAGTGGAGGAGGAGAAGGGAGTGTCAGGAACCCAGGAGACAGAGGTGACAGAGCCTGAATGCCAGCATGAGAGGAAGAAGAATGAGCATCCAGCCTGGGTGACAGAGGTCCCCCAGCATTTAATCTCAAAATTCAATTTCCTGTCTCATGTTCCCTCCATCACTCCATTCTCCCAGGCACTCTCAGCCCACATAAGACAGCACCAACCCACAGCCAGTACTATTCTCCTGCTTATACCAGAGACCAGGAGAACTCTGGGCACCACTCTGAACAACCCCAGGAAACAGTCTTGAATCTATCACAGGAGCCTTAACAGGCACGTCAGAAAAGCCTAAAATGTATCTCTGGGTTCCTCGAGGGTATAGGGGAAGACACAAAATATATCCAAGGAACTGAAAACAGTCTATCAAACAAGAGAGTCATCATAGAAAACGCTGAATTTCTCCCCAAAATGCTGAGTTAGAGAAGGCACTTTTGAGCAGCAGGGACAGTAAAGGGTGAGAAGAGAGAGCAAGAGGAGTCCCGTGCACACTTCACCTGTTAATCTCCATCCATCTCCTGACGACTCCGCTGGGAGGATTTCTCTCAACTGGAAATAAATAACTCAAGGATCAGTGCTATAATCGGAGCTCTTGATCCAGAGTGTGACCTTTCACTTTTCTCTATTTATTTTTGAGATTAATCAGAGTCTTTACTGAGCTTGTGTCAATAAACAACAGGCTTTTCCAATATACACCACCTGCACATCCAATACATCCAAGAAAATAAAAATATATCCACAGGGATTAGTAGCCATGAATCACTTGAAGCCAAAGCAAAGCACTGTAGATTTTAATAGCCCCAACCATCTATCTCTTCTAAATGAAAAAGAGCTCAGGCTTGCCAGCCCCAGCTCATGAAAAGGAAATGTGATCTCCCCAGCCATATTTTTGATAAAACATTAGCTTGAAGAATAGCTGTGTTCTGATGTCTATGTTATGCATAAAAATATATCTCAATGCTGAAACATAAGCCTAACTGAGATACAGGAGAAAAAGAAGAGAAGGAAAGAAGGCAGGAAGACAAGTTGAGAGAAGGAGGGGAGGGAAGAAACAAGAGACTAATAAGAAGAAAATACCAGCAGAGTGAATTTGCCCTTCTCACTGGTGTGGCTGGGAAATCCATGGACTTCAGACCATATAACTGGGCTGCTCCATTCTGCCACCATCTTTTCGGGGATTGAGCAAACTTCTGGCTTCCTCAGTTCAGTTCAGTCGCTCAGTCATGTCCGATCCTTTGCAACCCCATGAATCGCAGCACGCCAGGCCTCCCTGTCCATCACCATCTCCCAGAGTTCACTCAGACTTACGTCCATCGAGTCCGTGATGCCATCCAGCCATCTCATCCTGAGTCGTCCCCTTCTCCTCCTGCCCCCAATCCCTCCCAGCATAACAGTCTTTTCCAATGAGTCAACTCTTCACATGAGGTGTCCAAAGTACTGGAGCTTCAGCTTTAGCATCATTCCTTCCAAAGAAATCCCAGGGTTGATCTTCTTCAGAATGGACTGGTTGGATCTCTTTGCAGTCCAAGGGACTCTCAAGAGTCTTCTCCAACACCACAGTTCAAACACATCAATTCTTCAGCACTCAGCTTTCTTCACAGTCCAATTCTCATATCCATACATGACCACAGGAAAAACCATAGCCTTGACTAGACGAACCTTAGTCGGCAAAGTAATGTCTCTGCTTTTGAATATACTATCTAGGTTCGCCATAACTTTTCTTCCAAGGAGTAGGCATCTTTTAATTTCATGGCTGCAGTCACCATCTGCAGTGATTTTGGAGCCCAAAAAAATAAAGTCTGACACTGTTTCCACTGTTTCCCCATCTATTTCCCATGAGGTGATGGGACCGGATGCCATGATCTTTGTTTTCTGAATGTTGAGCTTTAAGCCAACTTTTTCACTCTCCTCTTTCACTTTCATCAAGAGGCTTTTTAGTTCCTCTTCACTTTCTGCCATAAGGGTGGTGTCATCTGCATATCTGAGGTGATTGATATTTCTCCTGGCGATCTTGATTCCAGCTTGTGTTTCTTCCAGTCCAGTGTTTCTCATGATGTACTGTGCATATAAGTTAAATAAGCAGGGTGACAATATACAGCCTTGACATACTCCTTTTCCTATTCGGAACCAGTCTGTTGTTCCATGTCCAGTTCTAACTGTTGCTTCCTGACCTGCATACAGATTTCTCAAGAGGCAGGTTAGGTGGTCTGGTATTCCCATCTCTTTCAGAATTTTCCACAATTTATTGTGATCCACACAGTCAAAGATTTGGCATAGTCAATAAAGCAGAAATAGATATTTTTATGGAACTCTCTTGCTTTTTTGATGATCCAGTGGATGTTGGCAATTTGATCTCTGGTTCCTCTGCCTTTTCTAAAACCAGCTTGAACACCAGGGAGTTCACGGTTCACGTATTGCTGAAGTCTGGCCTAGAGAATTTTGAGCATTACTTTATTAGATTGTGAGGTGAGTGCAATTGTGCAGTAGTTTGAGCATTCTTTTGCATTGCCTTTCTTTGGGACTGGAATGAAAACTGACCTTTTCCAGTCCTGTGGCCTCTGCTGAGTTTTCCAAACTTGCTGGCATATTGAGTGCAGCACTTTCACAGCATCATCTTTCAGGATTTGAAACAGCTCCACTGGAATTCCATCACCTGCACTAGCTTTGTTCGCAGTGATGCTTTCTAAGGCCCATTTGACTTCACATCCCAAGATGTCTGGCTCTAGATTAGTGATCACATCATCATGATTATCTGGGTCGTGAAGATCTTTTTTGTACAGTTCTTCCATGTATTCTTGCCACCTTTTCTTAATATCTTCTGCTTCTGTTAGGTCCATACCATTTCTGTCCTTTATTGAGCCCATCTGTGCATGAAATGTTCCCTTGGTATCTCTAACTTTCTTGAAGAGATCTCTAGTCTTTCCCATTCTGTTATTTTCCTCTCTTTCTTTGCATTGATTGCTGAAGAAGGCTTTCTTATCTCTTCTTGCTATTCTTTGGAACTCTGCATTCAGATGCTTATATCTTTCCTTTTCTCCCTTGCTTTTTGCTTCTCTTCTTTTCACAGCTATTTGTAAGGCCTCCTCAGACAGCCATTTTGCTTTTTTGCATTTCTTTTCCGTGGGGATGGTCTTGATACTTGTCTCCTGTACAAAGTCACGAACCTCATTCCATAGTTCATCAGGCACTCTATCTATCAGATCTAGACCCTTAAATCTATTACTCACTTCCACTGTATAATCATAAGGGATTTGATTTAGGTCATACCCGAATGGTCTAGCGGTTTTCCCTACTTTCTTCAATTTCAGTCTGAATTTGGCAATAAGGAGTTCATGATCTGAGCCACAGTCAGCTCCTGGTCTTGTTTTTGTTGACTGTATAGAGCTTCTCCAACTTTGGCTGCAAAGAATATAATCAATCTGATTTCGGTGTTGACCATCTGGTGATGTTCATGTGTAGAGTCTTCTTTTCTGTTGTTGGAAGAGGGTGTTTGCTATGACCAGTGCATTTTCTTGGCCAAACTCTATTAGTCTTTGCCCTGTTTCATTCCGCATTCCAAGGCCAAATTTGCCTGTTACTCCAGGTGTTTCTTGACTTTCTACTTTTGCATTCCAGTCCCCTATAATGAAAAGGACATCTTTTTTGGGTGTTAGTTCTAAAAGGTCTTGTAGGTATTCATAAAACCGTTCAACTTCAGTTTCTTCAGCGTGGGTTGGGGCATAGACTTGGATTACTGTGATATTGAATGGTTTGCCTTGGAGATGAACAGAGATCATTCTGTCGTTTTTGAGATTGCATCCAAGTACTGCATTTTGGACTCTTTTGTTGACCATGATGGCTACTCCATTTCTCCTGAGGGATTCCTGCCCACAGTAGTAGATGGAATGGTCATCTGAGTTAAATTCACCCATTCCAGTCCATTTTAGTTCGCTGATTCCTAGAATGTCGACGTTCACCCTTGCCATCTCTTGTTTGACTTCTTCCAATTTGCCTTGATTCATGGACCTGACATTCCAGGTTCCTATGCAATATTGCTCTTTACAGCATCAGATCTTGCTTCTATCACCAGTCACATCCACAACTGGGTACTGCTTTTGCTTTGGCTCCATCCCTTCATTCTTTCTGGAGTTATTTCTCCACTAGCATATTGGAGTAGCATATATCTCCAGCAGCATATTGGGCACCTAATGACCTGGGGAGTTCCTCTTTTGGTATCCTATCATTTTGCCTTTTCCTACTGTTCATGGGGTTCTCAAGGCAAGAATAAGGCTGGCTTCCTCAAGGACGTAGTTTCTTCAACTGCAACACAGTGGATGTGAAAGGCAAGCAAGTGGACACTTGACCTAGGACAGAGAAGCCTTTACAAATCAAGAAGCAAAGGACAGATCACTCAATATGTGGTGCTGAAACATTTGATAATTTAATGGAAAACAGTGAAATCTGATTTCTGTCTCAAAATACTTAAAAATAAACCCAGAATTAAAGACATAAATGTGAAAAGCAAAATGACAAGATTTTTAAAAAACATACAAGCTATCCTTTAACACCTGGGTCAGTCAGTCAGTTCAGTCGCTCAGTCGTGTCCAGCTCTTTGGGACCCCATGAATCACAGCACACTAGGCCTCCCTGTCCATCACCAACTCCCAGAGTTCACTCAGACTCACGTCCATCGAGTCAGTGATGCCATCCAGCCATCTCATCCTCTGTTGTCCCCTTCTCCTCCTGCCCCCAATCCCTCCCAGCATCAGAGTCTTTTCCAATGAGTAGGGAAAACCTTATGAAAAGAAGCCACAGATTGCATCAACCGTATAACCCTGACTGCATAAAACTTTTAAATTTTTTCTGTACCACAAACACCATCATAAACAAGATAAAAAGCCAGGATACAGACTGATGGGGGAAAAAATCATTTAAAAAAAAAGACACAATAAAGAAAAAACAGGCAAAGAAGAGAAACACTGGCAAGTCATAGAAGAAACCAAAGGGCTGGTAAACATTTAGCCTCGCAAAATATCAAGAAAATGCAAATTAAACAAGAGCTGTCATTTCACAAAAAGGAAGGTGGGGAATGGGGAATATGATAATAACAAGTGTTGGTGAGAAAGTGGAGAAATAGAAGCTCCATGTAGCAAGTAGCTATTGCCTCCTGAAAGTCTGATTTCAGCAACTTCCTTTCTGGAAATACTCACTAGAGAAGTTCTCACTTCTGTGTACAGGGAGACATGTGGACAAGAATGTTACCAGAAATTTTGTTTATAACCAAAAAAAAAAAAAAAAAACCACCCTGAAAACACAGTAGCAGTTTCTCTACAGGGTTGTGGATTATAAACTACCACCCCAATTGCACTCATTTCACATTCTAGCAAAGTAATACTCAAAATTCTTCAAGCCAAGCTTCAACAGTACATGAACCAAGAACTTCCAGATGTTCAAGCCAACAGAGAAAAGGCAGAGGAACCAGAGATCAAACTGCCAACATCCATTGGATCATACAAAAAAGCAAGAGAATTGCAGAAAAACATCTACTTCTGCTTCATTGACTATGATAAAGCCTTTGACTGTGTGGATCACAACGAATTGCGGAAAATTCTTAAAGAGATGGGAATACCAGACCACCTCACCTGCCTCCTGAGAAACCTGCAGACAGTTCAAGAATCAATAGAACTGGACATGGAACAATGGAGAGGTTCCAAACTGGAAAAGTGTATGTCAAGGCTGTACATTGTCACCTTGCTTATTTAACTTATATGCAGAGTACTTCATGTGAAATGCCAGGTTGGATGAAGCACAAGCTGGAATCAAGATTGCAAGGAAAAATATCAATAACCTCAGATATGCAGATGACACCATCCTTATGGCAGGAAGGGAAGAGGACCTAAAAATCCTCTTAATGAAAGTGAAAGAGGAGCATGAAAAAGCTGGCTTAAAACTCAACATTCAGAAAATGAAGATCATGGAACCTGGTCCAATCACTTCATAGCATATAGATAGGGACACAATGGAAACAGTGACAGACTATTTTCTTGGGGTCAAAAATCACTGTGAAAGGTGACTGCAGCCATGATATTAAAAGATGCTTGCTCCTTGGAAGAACAGCTATGACCAACTTAGATAGCCTATTACATAGCAGAGACATTACTTTGCCAACAAAGATCCATCTAGTCAAAGTTATGGTTTTTTCAGTAGTCATGTATGGATGTGAGAGTTGGACCATAAAGAAGGCTGAGCACTGAAGAATTGATGCTTTTGAACTGTGGTGTTGGAGAAGACTCTTGAGAGTCCCTTGGACAGCAAGGAGATCAAACCAGTCAATCCTAATGGAAATCAACCCTGAATATTCATTGGAAGAACTGATGCTGAAGCTCTAATACTGTGGTCACCTGATGCAAAGGGTCAGCTCATTAGAAAAGACCCTGATGCTGGGAAAGATGTGAAGATTGGATGATATCACCAACTCGATAGACATGAGTTTGTGCAAGCTCCTGGAGATGGCGAAGGACAGGGAAGCCTGGCGTGCTGCAGTCCATGGGGTTGTGAAGAGCTGGACATGACTGATTGACTGAACAGCTAAACAACAGCAAGTACAATGGAAAGCCCAACAACACGGTTGAAGGAGAAGAGCAAGATGCAGAAGGATACAGTTCTGTTCTACCATGTATACAACAGTTAAACATTAATGTTTTACAACAAAGGTATATGTTGTCTGCCATACATAGATATCTAGCATGTATATAAGATGTGCATGGCATGTAAGTTCAGCATAGCATGTGGTTTACATCTGGGGTGAGACAGGAAGAGATAGGATCAAGGAGGGTACGCATTAACTGCATCTGTCAAATTATATCTCAAGACAGCTGAATGAACAGGGTATAATGTTATAATTTATCAAAGCTGGGATATGGGTACACACTTATTCATTGTCTTAGCTCTATATTTTCCAGAATATTTTGAAATTTTTATGATGATATTCTTAAAGAAGGGGCTAGTCTTAATCAGCTTTCCCCAGAGTATTTCCAGTGTGTGCAGCAAGCTAGTATGAGTGGTTCTCCCTGATAAAAAAGATTCCATCATCAGTTATGTTTGGGAAGTGAGTGAAGTCACTCAGTCCTGTCCGACTCTTTGCAACCCCATGGACTGGAGCTTACCAGACTCCTCCGATTTTCCAGGCAAGATACTGGAGTGGGTTGCCTTTCCCTTCTCCAGGAGATCTTCCTGACCCAGGGACTGAACCCAGGTCTCCTGCATTGTAGGCAGACGCTTTAACGTCTGAGCCACCAAGGAAGTAAATCTCCCTTCTTGAATTCAGATATGTGTGAATATACTCAATGCTCTGAGAAATCCTGCAGTAAAGGAAATGTGTTTAACTTTGTGGATATCAGCAAATCCCAAACTCATCCAAACGTGGAACTACTTTTCAGCATCTCACCTCACTGACCTGGGGTTCCTCAGAACACTCTTAAGGAAATGCTGAACTAAAAGAGATCCAACATCTGTGCTGAGAAATTCCATATAACAAGCAACTATTGCACCCTGAGAATCTGATCCGCAAAGCTAAGCAGGTAAGGAAAATTAGGTGAAAAACAGGGTTAATTTCCATGAGTTTCCTGGCTGTCACAGCTACAGTGTGTTTTGAGAGACAATGAGAATTTACCACAAGTTATGCTCAGGACAACTTCAATATAATAGAATCCCCTTTGGTCTTTGTCATCCTTTTCACTTGCCCACAAACCTGCCCTCCTATATACCCCATTTTAGTTGGTGGTACCACCAGTGTCCAAATCAACAAAGCCATGCTGGGCTCCTCCCTATACGATCCCCTCACCTAGTCAGTCAACAAGCCTGCTATCTCTGTGCCTCACATACACTTTTAACCCACCCTTGCCTCCCCTGCCACCGCCAGCTGCCATTCTCTACCGCCTGCCATCTGGAGGAAAGCACAAGGCTCCTATCAATCCTCCTGCCTCCCATGTCCTCCCCTCTAGCACATCCTCCATGCTGCAGGTCACTCTTTCTAGAATAAAGAAGCGACCACAGCATCCCCCTGAATCCCCATCACCCTCAAACTAAGTGCACCCTTTGCACTATCTGAGCTCTGCTTCCACCACCATCCTCACTGCCCCGTCCCACACCTCCTTACCATTTAACCACTGGCAAGTCTCAGTCGCTAAGTTCTGTTCCCAGGACAGGCCCCATTCACACCTCCTTATGCAGCTTAAGCAGTCCCCGCTCACTGAAATGCCGCCTCATGGCCTGGCCAATCAGCAGCTCAACCACCTTCTGCTGATGCCTCAGCTGCCTTCCAATGTGCTCTCTGAACCTGAAGGTAAGTTTCTCACATGGGCACATCTTGAAGCTAACTCAACAGGAAAAACCTAACAATTGTTTCCGGGGCTCATGGCACTCTTGGAGTAAGGGAAGGATTTAAATGTTCTAAATGCTTTTGACACTTAAAACAAAGCAGCTCTGGATTTCAAGATAGGATATTAGATTTCTTTTTGGCCTCACAGGAACAATAAAGCTTTTGTGAAACTTTAAAGTTCATAAGACTTATAATTTTTCTATTATTTTTCTGGACTGCCTCTCCCTCTCAGCACAAGTAAGCCATCACATAAAATGAATATGAGCTGAGGGTCTCCAGGGATCAGGGTAGGTAGTAAAAAGCAGTTGATGAGCTAAATGAAAGTAATAGAAATGTATTATATTCATATGGAATTACATATACCTATAAAGCTTTTTCCCATGTCATAATTTTTTGGCATCCACATTCATCATGAATTAGATGGGGCACGTATTATTCCTATTTTGCAGAGATGTGAGGCCAAAAATGTTAAATAGCTTGTTTGAATATTTGTTGATTAAATGTAAAAGTGAACCCCAGAACTTAATATTTATAGTAGTTAATATGCATTCTTTACTATAGAACAATCATATCCCAAGCTTTCCAGATATGATCTCATATAACCTTCTTAATCATGTTCTGAAGTGGTATTCACTTAACAATGAGAAAACTAAGTTTCTTTCCATTCAACCATAACCTCTCCACACAGAAGGAGACCAACAACCATGGTTCC
Source organism: Capricornis sumatraensis (assembly GCF_032405125.1). NCBI lineage: Eukaryota > Metazoa > Chordata > Mammalia > Artiodactyla > Bovidae > Capricornis > Capricornis sumatraensis. The sequence goes on along the minus strand of NC_091071.1, from coordinate 118,082,617 downwards.
TGGTTATAAGTGACAGAAACAGCCCCTCAGTTTTAGGGTCAGTTTAGGCAGACAGCTTGTTTATTAGTTATTGAGTTTGGATTCAAAAGACTTCTTGGTTTCAGGAAAAAAAAAATCTGTTACTCTCATAACTCATCTTTATCATATTTTTATATTCACTGTTGTTTTATCAGAATTTTCTCTATTTTCTTTAATAAATAAATTTAAAGTCATCAAAAGATGATACACTTCATACATCTCCCAATTAGTTTATAATTACGTGTTTTATTGGAATGTTCTGAAACACTTCTTCAAATTGCAACACTTTTATCAACTTCTTAAATAAATTTTGCATCCTATTTGGAGGGAAAAGGTATATAGGAGATTGACCAACACTGAGGAGAGGACAGAGAACCACTCCAGACTGTGCAACAGGAAGCAAAGCCCAAGTTCACAATGGATTTAGGCTGGCCCTGCCCACATCTCCACAGCCCTGCCCTCTCCACTCTGCCAGAGGGGCCTTCTTGGTCCCTGCTTGCCATCAGAGCCTGGGCCACCTCCTGACTGACAATACTCTAAGTACCATGTCCTTCCCAGGACTGAAGGAGGCAAGAAGCATGAGAATCTATATTTTTAGTTTCGGTTATAGAAACTGGTCTCTAACCCATAAATTGGGGAATCTTCCAGTCTTGCACAGAGAGATAATTCAGTTTCGTGGACCCCAAGAATCCCTACCCACAGCTCTCCCAAAGGTTCACCCAGGACTGTCAAACTGCCCAGCATCCCTTAAGATATGTTGACATGCAAGAGCCCTGGACTGCCACCAAACGACCTTCCCTCAAACACATTACACCTTCTTGGTACCCAGGGCAGCAACTAGAAACAAATTATGAAGCAGTGGTGTTTATTTCACCATGACCTAACTACCTCCCTCTTTCCTCCTGGATGAAGTCTTTCCTCATCTGTGATCCCTGACCCTCTGATCTTCTGACTCTGATTTCCTGACCCCCTGACCTCCAGACTCACAGTTCAGTGCCTGTCTCCCCCTCCTCTTTGCATTCCTGGTACATATTTATGCATATATCACCCTTCATTGTATACATTTATTGCATTTATGTCTTGAAGCTCCATGAAAGCAGAGATTATACTCAATGTATAACTCCAAGGCATAATACTATTTCAGGAACATCTGTGACATTTATTTCAAGGACTTATCCTTCAGAAGGCTGCATGTGCCCACCGATTTCTCAGTATCTGTCAAAGATCAAGAATTTCTTCCACCCAATATTTATCAATAGCTCAGCTATAGAAAGTAGTATTTAGGGACACTTAACCTGATTAATTTCAGTGCATTTACTTTTCTAGGTCAGAGCTCATGAAAAAGCAACCCAAGGCTGAAGTTGGTCCTCAAGGATATTTAGTTTGTACTTTATAGCATTTTGTAAAGAGCATGATTGCCAGGAGAAATATCAATAACCTCAGATATGCAGATGATACCACCCTTATGGCAGAAAGTGAAGAACTAAAGAACCTCTTGATGAAACTGAAAGAGGAGAGTGAAAAAGTTGGCTTAAAGCTCAACATTCAGAAAACTAAGATCATGGCATCTGGGCCCATCACTTCATGGCAGATAGCCGGGCAAACAGTGGAAACAGTGGCAGACTTTATTTTGGGGGGCTCCAAAATCACTGCAGATAGTGTTTGCAGCCATGAAATAAAAAGATGCTTACTCCTTGGAAGGAAAGTTATGACAGCATTTTAAAAAGCAGAGACATTATTTTGCCAACAAAGGTCTGTTTAGTCAAAGCTATGGTTTTTCCAGTAGTCATGCATGGATGTGAGAGTTGGACTATAAAGAAAGCTGAGTGCTGAAGAATTGATGCTTTTGAACTGTGGTGTTGGAGAAGACTCTTGAGAGTCCCTTGGACAGTAAGGAGATCCAAGAAGTCCATCCTAAAGGAGATTAGTCCTGAGTGTTCATTGGAAGGACTGATGTTAAAGCCGAAACTCCAATACTTTGGCCACCTGATGCAAAAAGCTGACTCACTTGAAAAGACCCTGATGCTGGGAAAGATTGAAGGCAGGAGAAGGAAATGACAGAGGATGAGATGGCTGGATGGCATCACCAACTCAATGGACATGAGTTTGGGTAAACTCTGGGAGTTGGTGAGGGACAGCGAGGCCTGGTATGCTGCGGTCCATGGGGTCACAAAAAATCTGACATGATTGAGTGACATGAACTGAACTAAAGAGAGTATGAGATTGGAGTATAACCAGAAAGTCCTTACCCATCACTCCCTATGTAACACACATGAGGCACAGACAGTTACTACCTGCCACAGCCTAAGGGCATCTGTGTTTACATCTCTCCTGTTTACCATGGGCTTGTAAGTTATCATCAGAGTAATTTCAGATGCAGACTGCTTCTTATCAGGGGGTCCTTGATTTGTTACCATGTCAATTGGCATGGCAACCCACTCTAGTATTCTCACCTGAAGTATCCCATGGACAGAGGAGCCTAGCAGGCTACAGTCTGTAAAATCACAAAGAATCAGACATGACTAAAGTGACTTAGCATGCACAAGCACACATGCACAATTCGCCTTTACTGAACTGAGCTTAGATGATGTACTTCAGCCAACACAAGGGATGCAAGACAAATGATCCTGCAAAAGATACTCCTCCCTGTATTCTTGGGATGATGGTTTTGATGGTGTGGTCCTTGGAGTGAAGGTCAATGATTTTGTTTTTCTCCTGAGTTAGCACTCAGGAAAACACAGAGCTACAGTTTTAGTCCATCTCTAGAAAGCAATCTGAGCCCTGTGGGTATGGTATGTGTAAGAACTATTTCTCTGACTTCATTCCTTGCCATTTTTTTCACTTCTATTATTTTTTTATGTGCTTTGACTATAATGCATCTCTCTAATCAGACTTTTTAAAAGAATATAAATGTCGAGGATCATGTCATCTGCAAACAGTGAGAGTTTTACTTCTTCTTTTCCAATTTGGATTCTTTTATTTCTTTTTCTGCTCTGATTGCTGTGGCCAAAACTTCCAGAACTATGTTGAGTAGTAGTGGTGAAAGTGGGTACCCTTGTCTTGTTCCTGACTTTAGGGGAAATGCTTTCAATTTTTCACCATTGAGGATAATGCTTGCTGTGTGTTTGTCATATATAGCTTTTATTATGTTGAGGTATGTTCCTTCTATTCTTGCTTTCTGGAGAGTTTTTATCATAAATGGATGTTGAATTTTGTCAAAGGCCTTCTCTGAATCTGTTGAGATAATCATATGGCTTTTATTTTTCAATTTGTTAATGTGGTGAATTACATTGATTGATTTGTGGATATTGAAGAATCCTTGCATCCCTGGGATAAAGCCCACTTGGTCATGGTGTATGATCTTTTTAATGTGCTGTTGGATTCTGATTGCTAGAATTTTGTTAAGGATTTTTGCATCTATGTTCTTCAGTGATATTGGCCTGTAGTTTTCTTTTTTTGTGGCATCTTTGTCAGGTTTTGGTATTAGGGTGATGGCGGCCTCATAGAATGAGTTTGGAAGTTTACCTTCCTCTGCAATTTTCTGGAAGAGTTTGAGTAGGATAGGTGTTAGCTCTTCTCTAAATTTTTGGTAGAATTCAGCTGTGAAGCTGTCTGGACCTGGGCTTTTGTTGGCTGGAAGGTTTCTGATTACAGTTTCAATTTCCATGCTTGTGATGGGTCTGTTAATATTTACTATTTCTTCCTGGTTCAGTTTTGGAAAGTTGTAATTTTCTAAGAATTTGTCCATTTCTTCCACATTGTCCATTTTATTGGCATATAATTGCTGATAGTAGTCTCTTATGATCCTTTGTATTTCTGTGTTATCTGTTGTGATCTCTCCATTTTCATTTCTAATTTTATTGATTTGATTTTTCTCCCTTTGTTTCTTGATGAGTCTGGCTAATGTTTTGTCAATTTTATTTATCCTTTCAAAGAACCAGCTTTTTGCTTTGTTGATTTTTGCTATGGTCTCTTTTGTTTTTTTTGCATTTATTTCTGCCTTAATTTTTGAGATTTTTTTCCTTCTACTAACCCTGGGGTTCTTCATTTCTTCCTTTTCTAGTTGCTTTAGGTGTCAAGTTAGGTTATTTATTTGACCTTTTTCTTGTTTCTTGAGGTATGCCTGTATTGCTATGAACTTTCCCCTTAGCACTGCTTGTAGAGTGTCCCACAGATTTTGGGTTGTTGTGTTTTCATTTTCATTCATTTCTATGCATATTTTGATTTCTTTTTTGATTTCTTCTGTGATTTGTTGGTTATTCAGCAGCGTGTTGTTCAGCCTCCATTTGTTGGAATTTTTAATAGATATTCTCCTGTAATTGAGATCTAATCTTACTGCATTGTGGTCAGAAAAGATGCTTGAAATGATTTCAATTTTTTTGAATTTACCGAGGCTAGATTTATGGCCCAGGATGTGATCTATCCTAGAGAAAGTTCCATGTGTGCTTGAGAAAAAGGTGAAATTCATTGTTTTGGGGTGAAATGTCCTATAGATATCAATTAGGTCTAACTGGTCAATTGTATCATTTAAAGTTTATGTTTCCTTGTTAATTTTCTGTTTACTTAATCTATCAATAGGTGTGAGTGGGGTATTAAAGTCTCCCACTATTATTATGTTATTGTTAATTTCCCCTTTCATACTTGTTAGCATTTGTCTTACATATTGTGGTGCTCCTATGTTGGATGCATACATATTTATAATTGTTATATCTTCTTCTTGGATTGATCCTTTGATCATTATGTAGTGTCCTTCTTTGTCTCTTTTCACAACCTTTGTTTTAAAGTCTATTTTATCTGATATGAGTATTTCTACTCCTGCTTTCTTTTGGTCTCTATTTGCATGGAATATCTTTTTCCAGTCCTTCACTTTCAGTCTGTATGTGTCCCCTGTTTTGAGGTGGGTTTCTTGTAGACAACATATATAGGGGTCTTTGTTTTTGTATCCATTCAACCAGTCTTTGTCTTTTGGTTGGGGCATTCAACCCATTTACTTTTAAGGTAATTATTGATAAGTATGATCCCATTGCCATTTACTTTATTGTTTTGGGTTTGAGTTTATACACCCTTTTTGTGTTTCCTGTCTAGAGAATATCCTTTAGCATTTGTTGGAGAGCTGGTTTGATGGTGCTGAATTCTCTCAGCTTTTGCTTGTCTGTAAAGCTTTTGATTTCTCCTTCATATTTTATAAGAAAATCACTAGAGCTAATCAATGAATACAGTAAAGTTGCAGGATATAAAATCAACATACAGAAATTCCTTGCATTCCTATACACTAATAATGAGAAAATAGAGAAATTAAGGAAACAATTCCATTCACCATTGCAACAAAAAGAATAAAATACTTAGGAATATATCTACCTAAAGAAACTAAAGACCTATATATAGAAAACAATAAAACATTGGTGAAAGAAATCAAAGAAGACACTAATAGATGAAGAAATATACCATGTTCATGGATCAGAAGAATCAATACAGTGAAAATGAGTATACTACCCAAAGCAATCTATAGATTCAATGCAATCCCTATCAAGCTACCAACAGTATTTTTCACAGAGCTAGAACAAATAATTTCACAATTTGTATGGAAATACAAAAAACCTCAAATAGCCAAAGCAATATTTAGAAAGAAGAATGGAACTGGAGGAATCAACTTGCCTGACTTCAGGCTCTACTACAAAGCCACAGTCATCAAGACAGTATGGTACTGGCACAAAGACAGAAATATAGATCAATGGAACAAAATAGAAAGCCCAGAGATAAATCCACACACCTATGGACACCTTATGTTTGACAAAGGAGGCAAGAGTATACAATGGATTAAAGACAATCTCTTTAACAAGTGATGCTGGGAAAACTGGTCAACCACTTTTAAAAGAATGAAACTAGAACACTTTCTAACACTATACACAAAAATAAACTCAAAATGGATTAAAGATCTAAACATAAGACCAGAAAACTATAAAACTCCTAGAGGAGAGCATAGGCAAAACACTCGCCGACATACATCAGAGCAGGATCCTCTATGACCCACCTCCCAGAATACTGGAAATAAAAGCAAAAATAAACACATGGGGCCTAATTAAACTTAAAAGTTTCTGCACAACAAAGGAAACTATAAGCAAGGTGAAAAGACAACCTTCAAAATGGGAGAAAATAATAAAAAATGAAGCAACTGACAAACAACTAATCTCAAAAATATACAAGCAACTCCTGCAGCTTAATTCCAGAAAAATAAACAATCCAATCAAAAAATGGGCCAAAGAACTAAATAGACATTTCTCCAAAGAAGACATATGGATGGCTAACAAACACATGAAAAGATGCTCAACATCACTCATTATCAGAGAAATGCAAATCAAAACCACAGTGAGGTACGATTTCACGCCAGTCAGAATGGCTGCAATCCAAAAGTCTACAAGCAATAAATGCTGGAGAGGGTGTGGAGAAAAGGGAACCCTCTTACACTGTTGGTGGGAATGCAAACTAGTACAGCCACTATGGAGAACAGTGTGGAGATTCCTTAAAAAACTGGAAATAGAACTGTCTTATGACCCAGCAATCCCATGGCTGGGCATACACATTGAGGAAACCAGAATTGAAAGAGACACGTGTACCCCAATGTTCATCGCAGCACTGTTTATAATAACCAGGACATGGAAGCAACCTAGATGTCCATCATCAGATGAATGGATAAGAAAGCTGTGGTACATATACACAATGGAGTATTACTCAGCCATTAAAAAGAATACATTTGAATCAGTTCTAATGAAGTGGATGAAACTGGAGCCTATTATACAGAGTGAAGTAAGCCAGAAAGAAAAACACCAATAGAGTATACTAACACATATATATGGAATTTAGAAAGATGGTAATGATAACCCTGTACGTGAGACAGCAAAAGAGACACAGATATATAGAACAGTCTTTTGGACTCTGTGGAAGAGGGAGAGGGTGGGATGATTTGGGAGAATGGCATTGAAACATGTATAATATCATATATGAAATGAATCGCCAGTCCAGGTTTGATGCATGATACTGGATGCTTGAGGATGGTCGCTGGGATGACCCAGAGGGATGGTACAGGGAGGGATGAGGGAGGGGGGTTCAGGATGGGAAACACATGTATACCTGTGGCGGATTCATGTTGATGTATGGCAAAACCAATGCAATATTATAAAGTAATTAACTCCAATTAAAATAAATAAATTTATATTTTAAAAAATAAAGGAATGTAAATGTAAAAATAATGATATTAAAGAGGAGTCAACTCAGATGAATGGATAAAGAAGATGTGGTACATATATACAATTGGAATACTACTCAGTCATAAATAAAGAGTGAAATAATGCCATTTTAAGCAACACAGACAGACTTAGAGATGATCATACTAAGGGAAGTAAGTCAGACAGAGAAAGACATACATCATATGATATAGTTTACATATGTAATCTAGGCGGGAGAGATACAAAAGATCTTATTTACAAGATAGAAATAGATTCACAGACACAGAAAATGCATTAATGGTTTCCAAAGGGGAAGGGAGGGAGGGTGAGTTAGGAGGGTGGAATTAACGTCTACACACTACTATATAGAAAATAGATAACCAACAAAGACCTACTACATAAGACAGAGAACTATACTTAATATTCTGTAATAGCCTATAAGGGAAGAGAATCTGAAAAAGAATCTGAAGTAAATCAACTACACTTCAATTAAAAAGTAAATCAAAAAAATAAAGCTACTATGGATGAGGAGGTGGGCGATCCTAATCTACACCCAGTGGAGACCCTGAAGCCTTGCGCACAGCCGAGCACCACAATGTGTGTTCAATAAATATCTCTGAATTTTTTAAATTACTTAAACTAAGTGAATAAATGAAATGCAGAGCTAGACATGGCAAGAAATGTCTTAGATGCCCTTGTGTGATCAGAATGATCTTGCACACATAGGAAATCAATAAAACTTTGGTGAATAAAGAGATGAGTGATTCATTGGGGGTTTGGGATTTACATGTACACACTGCTATGTTTAAAGTAGATCATCAAAAAGGACCTACTTATAAAACAGGGAACTGTGTTCAATACTCTGTAATAACCTACATTGGAAAAGAATATGAAAAAGGAACATATATACATATATATGTCTTATATATGATTCACTTTGCTATACACCTGAAATTAACACATTGTAAGCTAATTATGTGTTTGAGCTTCCCTGATGGCTCAGGCAGTAAAGAATCTGCTTGCAATGCACGAGACCCAGGTTCCATCTCTAGGTCAGGAAGATCCCCTGAAGAAGAGAATGGTTGCTGTACACCTGAAATTAACACATTCTAAATCAACTATACTCCAATATAACATGTATAATATCATATAAGAAACGAATCACCAGTCCATGTTAGATGCAGGATACAGGATGCTTGGGACTGGTGCACTGGGATGACCCAGAGTGATGGTATGGGGAGGGAGGTGGGAGGGGGGTTCAGGATGGGGAACACGTGTACACTCATGGTGGATTCATGTTGATGTATGGCAAAACCAATACAATATTGTAAAGTAATTAGCCTCCAATTAAAATAAATAAATTTAAAATTTAAAAGATAAATAAATAAAATAAAGTTAGCTTCAGAACTATCAAAAAAATTTTTAAAGACATGAGTGACTAAGCAAATGAATAAGCAGTGTGCTGAAGGTCTGGAATGACTGAGATATGCAGAATTACAGAGTAGGAAGTAGCACTAGCATCACTATTACAAATGCAAATAAATGGTCAGTAGACAGAAGAGAGCTTTGCGCAGCATTAGTTAAGACCAACCCAGGAAAGGCAACAGCTAGAGCATACCCTGCTGGACATGGGGAGGACGGGGGTAGAACCAGAGTAGCAGAAGGCTTGACAGAGACCTTGACCATCCACATCTAACCGCAACACGTGATCAATCCCTGACAGGTTACTCAGGTCAGTTTTCACCCTGTGGCATTGCCTTCCAGGCATTTAGCCAACAGTTGCTCTGAAATCTAGGGAAGCAATATAGAAACTGTTGCATTTTGTTATATACATTTGTGTGTTTTATTTTTTAGCTTCCACTTATCAGTGACAACATGGAATATTTGTCTTTTTCTGTCTGATTATTTCACTAAGCATAATACACTAGCAACAAGGATGAAGCACAAGCTGGAATCAAGATTGCCGGGAGAAATATTGATAACCTCAGATATGCAGATGACACCACCCTTATGGCAGAAAGTGAAGAGGAGCTAAAAAGCCTCTTGATGAAAGTGAAAGAGGAGAGTGAAAAAGTTGGCTTAAAGCTCAACATTCAGAAAACTAAGATCATGGCATCTGGCCCCATCACTTCATGGCAAATAGATAGGGAAACAGTGAAACAGTGGCAAACTTTATTTTGGGGGGCTCCAAAATCACTGCAGATAGTGTTTGCAGCCATGAAATAAAAAGACGCTTACTCCTTGGAAGGAAAGTTATGACCGACCTAGACAGCATATTAAAAAGCAGAGACAGTACTTTGTCAACAAAGGTCCATCTAGTCAAGGCTATAGTTTTTCCAGTAGTCATGTATGGATGTGAACTTGGACTATAAAGAAAGCTGAGCACTGAAGAATTGATGTTTTTGAACTGTGGTGTTGGAGAATACTTTTGAGAGTCCCTAGGACAGTAAAGGAGATCAGTCCTGACTGTTCATTGGAAGGACTGATGTTGAAGCTGAAACTCCAATACTTTGGCCACCTGATGCAAAGAGCTGACTCATTTGAAAAGACCCTGATGCTGGGAAAGATTGAGGGCAGAAGGAGAAGGGGACAACAGAGGATGAGATGGTTGGATGGCATCACCGACTCAATGGACATGAGTTTGCGTATGCTCCAGGAGTTGGTGATGGACAGGGAGGCCTGGCATGCTGCAGTTCATGGGGTCGCAAAGAGTTGGACACAACTGAGAGACTGAACTGAACTGAAGGATATATTGTACAGCACAGAGAAATACAGCCATCCTTTTCAGTAACTTTATTTGGAGCATAATCTATAAAAATATGGAATCACTATGCTATATCTCTGAAACTAATAAATATTCCAAATCAACTATACTTAAAATAAATAAATAGATAGACAAATAAGGAATTGTCTCAGCAACACTGCCAGTCCAGAGTTCCCCCAAAGCTTCCAGTTCCATCTGATATTGACATTTACAAGGGTCTCTTCAGATATTTAGTGATCCCCAAATTTCTGAATACACAGGACAAGATATCTCCATTAAATTCACAAAGCACATCTAAAACACTCAAGTGGCCTTTTTAAATTTTACTGAAGCATAGCTGATTTATAATGTTGTGTTAATTTCTGCTGGCAGCAAAGTGATTCTGTTATATATATGTATAAATCCTTTTCCATTATGGTTTATCACAGAACGCTGAATATAGTTCCCTGTACTATACAGTAGGATCTTGTTGTTTATCCATTGTCTATATAATAGTTTGCATCTGCTAACCCCAAACTCCCAATCCATTGCTCCCTGACCCCCTTCCCTCTTGGGAATCACAAGTCTGTTCTCTATCTCTGTGAGTGTTTCTGTTGCATAGATAAATTCATTTGTGTCATAGTTTAGATTTCACATATAAGTGATATCATATGGTATTTGTCTTTGTCTGATTTATTTCATTTAGGATAATAATCTCTAGGTCCATCCATGTTGCTGCAAATGGCATTATTTCATACTTTTTCTGGCTGAGTAATAGTCACTGTATATATGTTCCACATCTTCATGCGTTCATCTGACAATGGACATCTAGGTTGTTTCCATGTCTTGGCTATTGTAAATAGTGCTGCTATGAATATAGGGGTGCATGCATCTTCTCAAATTAGAATTTTTTCAGGATACAAGGCCAGGAGTGAGATTCCTGTGTCATATGGTAATTCTATTTTTAGTTTTTTGAGGAACCTCCATACTGTTCTCCATAGTGGTTGCAGCAGTTTACATTCCCACCAATAGTGTGGGAGGTTTCGCTTTTCTTCACATCCTCACCTGAATTTGTTAATTGTAAACTTATTAATGATGCCCCATCTGAAGGTGGTACCTCACTGTAGTTTTGACTTGCATTTCCCTAATAATTACTGATGCTATGTGGCTCTCTAAACTTTCAACGAAGATTATTATGTACTCCAAAAACACCAAGATGAAAGGGAACTGTGTTGACAAGGGCTTGGCTGGTCTCATTCACAAGCTTCTCCAGGTCAGCTTCATACCACTCTATTCACAGTTTGCTTCTGAAAATGATCAAACACTGTGTATTAAAGGTCTTTTTGGAGTGCTTTGCAAATCAATATTTGAAATCACAAATATTAAATCAGCCGATGCTAAGAGTCTAAAGTCATCCTTACTCCAAGATTAATTGACCTCTCTCTCTTTCTCTGTATGTGTGTGTGTATGTCTCTCTCCCTCCCTCCCCAACTCCACAGCCTTGGGCGGGGGGAAAAGCCATTAAAGTGCAGACATTAAAATCCTGAGCAATAGCTTTAATAATGCTATAGAGGCAAGCACCTCAGAAAAGTACTAAAAACAGCCTCAAAAGAAAATCAGAATACCTACCACAATTCTTTTTTTTTTTTTTCAAAATTTTCAAAATAACTCAATGCTCACCCAATATCACTGGTGTTTTCTTCATTAACTTTGAAGTTTACCTCATCTCATTTCCCTCTCTCCCCTCAAATCTATCTGAATTACTCTGTCACTAAAGTTCGGTATGAAAGGAAAACTCAGGCTTTAAATATTGAATCTGAGCTTCACAAATAGAGTAGTAATGGGAAAGTCAGACAGAAAACATTTGTAATAATAGACTCAGACAAAAGTAAAGCCCTCAAATCAGCTGGAATAGCGAAGCCTAAATTGTTTCTGGAATCGGCTATGCTCTCAGGTGATATGGAGCCTCACAGCTTTTGACTGGGCTCTTATGTGTATGTGGGCGTGAATCATCCGGGTTTTGAAAGCTTTTGCTAAAAACTATCTCTCAGACCACAATGAGAGTCATCATCAATTTCTTTTACTTCCTGCCCCTCTACCCATCTGGTTATCCCCCTAAGTTGTTCTATGTTTTGTGCCATAGACCTCTGGCCTTGTACTAGCCGCTCTGAAAGACACCATGGGAACTGGTGTTATTTGTCTGCATACACTGATTATAATTGTGCGTGTGTGTTCAGTTGTGTCTGACTCTGCAACCTCATGGGCTGAAGCCCACCAAGTTCCTCTGTCCATGGAATTTCCCAGGCAAGAATACTGTAGTGGGTTGCCATTTCCTACTCCAGGGGATCTTCCACCCCAAGTATTGAAGCCATGTCTCCTGCGTCTTCTGCATTCCAGGTGGATTCTTTAGGCCTCCACAATTCTGATGACTCAAGTGCTAGCCAGGTCAGCTAAGATAGGAAAATAGAAACAGTTTTGGAATGTCTTTTGTTACTATCTTGTTCTGCATACAGGAACCCTGAGGAGTTAACAAAGTTCATTTATTTGTTTAAAACTCTGGCTTAGAACAACACTGTCCAAGAGAAATAGAATTCAAGTCACATTTTCAGATTTCTATATCCATCATCTCAACATGTAAACAGCATGTTCCCAAAATTTGGGATGTATTTTACACTTAAAGGACATCTCCATGGGGACATTAAATTTGCATCAGAAATACTTGATCCTCATAATAAATTTCTTTTTAGCGTATAAAACTAGTGACAACCCGTGGCTTTTTCTTAGAGCTCGCCACAACCTAGGGTCAGGCATCTTAGAAAATTTAAATGCAGTTGCTTGCTAAGGATTTTAACCACATTTGTGCACATGCGTATATGCTCATGCTTTCTTATACAGTCTGTACCTATGCTTTTCAGTTTGCCTTCTGTAGGAGCTAGAAGCCACACACTGTCTTTATCATAGTGAAATTAGGCAGATAGGGTTCATATAGTGTATTTGTTTCTATAGTAAATCTTTTTGGAGCATATAGAATACAGAGGTCTTTTTTTTTTTCATTAAAATAAATGGGTGTTGATTTAAAAAAAGAAATACTTGATCCTCACATATTGCAAATTAACTATACTTCAATTTTAAGATAAATTCAAAATAAACAAATAAATGGACACTAAATATTTTTTATAAAGAAATACTTGATCCCTATTTAACATTTATCAAATTTACACAGGGAAGAACAGATTCACATACCCAAGTTACTGTACACATGCATAAAAGCTCGGTAACTGAATAAAGTATAGGGTTTTTCTCTTTAATTTAAATGATTTAAAACTCTATAAAAGTAAAACATTAGTTCAATCATAGTAGCCACAGTTCAAGGGCTCAATGCCACATGGGGCTAGTAGCAGTGGCCTGAGGCAGTGTACATTTACAACAGGGCCCACTTTCATAGTGTATCTTAAGAGTCAGGGATGCTCTGTGACGACCTAGCGGGCTAGAATGGGGTGGAGGGGTGGGAGGGAGTCTCAAGAGGGAGGAAATACATGTATACATATGGTTGATTCACACTGTTATACAGCAAAAACTAATACAACATTGTAAAGCAACCATCCACCAATTAAAAATAAACTTAAAAATATTTTCAAAAGTCAGCTCTCAAGTCAGTCCAACCTAGATTGAAATTATGACTGGCACACTTCCTGGCTGTGTGACCTTGGGCAAGTCACTTAACCTCACTGAGTCTCTTGTTCATTGTTAAAATCTGTACTATAAGAGGCCCCTTACTGTAGGTACCTAATAAACAATACCTCCTACTCACCCATTGAAACCTTCTCACCTTCTTTTTCCAAAAACTGGTTTTTTGAGTAGATAGGCAATTAGCCTACAAATTGAATTTAATCACATAGGAAGAGTTTTTCAGTCAATGACTAAAGATTCTGCTCAGTCTTATGAATACCACTAAAGTAGACTTGTGTTCTGCCTCCTGGGGCCCCTAGGCTCTAGCAGGCACCCCTGGCATTCTAATTATTGGTTTACACATCCACTCTCCCACTGAACTGAGAGGAATGTTTATGGGTTTCTGCCCTGCAGAACTAACACACCTACAGGGCCTAGCACTTCCCAGGAGCTATCACAAAATAATGATTCATTCAAATCACTTATATGTGGAATCTAAAACATGACACAAATGAATTAATCTACCAAACAGACTCACAGACATAGAGAACAGACTTGTGGCTATGGGGGAGGGATGGACTAGGAGTTTGGGGTTAACAGATGCAAACTATTATATGTAGAATGGATCCCACTGTATAGCATAGTGACTATATTCAATACCTTGTGATAAACCATAACAGAAAAATATATGAAATATATATATATGACTGAATCACTTTGCTGTACAGCGGAAGTTAACACAACTTTGTAAATCAACTATACTTAAAATAAAAATTTTTAAAGAACTGTTGTTATTGTTATTATTACTGGTATTGCAAAGGGAAAACAAGAGCCTTGCCTCTGTGAATTTACAGTCTCAGAGAAATGACAGGCAAGTAGAGGACAGTAGGTCCTCACCCCCAAGCAAGGGTTGTGACTGGAGCCCCAACATTCCTGTTTTATCATTTTCTTCTCCTTCTCCCTCTCAACCTTGAGATATCCTCAGTGTGACACTCTGGGGCCTTTTCTGCCTCACCATTCATGACTGTACTCCACAGCCCTCCAAACTGATGGGATGATGGCTCAACAAGACAGTCACCAGCCCACCGAAAGGAAGACCGGTCCTTCCCCACAGAGAAAATGAGAGCCATACTTCTCCGCTGGGCACTGGTTCTTTGCTAACACTCAGATGTGCTGGTCACGTGCCTGCCTTAATCCCATGCAGAGCAAACAATAATTATACCAGGCAGCTTGGCCCAGGCACTCAGGCGTGCAGAATGGGCATTTGTGTGGAATCAGCTCCAAAATGATCTGCACGTCATCTTCTTTCTTTCTTTTTTCACTCTGACAACATTGTGACCAATGGTTTCACTTTGGAGTTTCTGGATCATTGAGTCAATTTTAGGGTCATTAGTGAGGGGGGAAACAGCCTTCTCAGTCTCGACCGTCTGTCCTCAGAATTGTTTTCTCTTCACTCCCTCCCATGGCTGTCACGATCCCCGTGAGTACCCTCAACTCAAGTGTCAATGCCATTAGGTTTGCACAGTCTCCATGGGTCAAACAAATAAACAGTAGCAACAACAATGTGCAGGTCTTTTCAGCATGAAAGCCTGGCACTGTAATGGACGTGCCAGTCACTTAGTCTGCCGGATCTGGGTGGCCTCCACCTCCTATTCTTCATCCCCATTGAGCAGTCAGTGAGCCAGAGGATTCTACTTTCCTGGGGTCATCCCTGACACAGCTCCAATCAACCCACTGGCATGCCAGCCATCAAACATAGTCTCTGCCTGGTGTCTGGATTAAGGGGCATAGCCATGCTAATCATGAATGGGCAATGGAATTGTTGTGCCCTGCCTACTCAACAATGGTGGCCCCTTAGCTACGCACACAGCAGCATGCAAACAGAAGCAGAAGAGTGGGGCAGACACTAACAAATAGAGAGACGGAGACACTCAACCCAAAGGAAGAGGTCCTGAGAGGTGCTGCCAGAATAATTTCCACTGCCAATAACTGGGGCCATAAATTCCCCTGAATGAGGCAAGAATGTTTCACCTGAAATGCCCTGGAAAATTTTCCTAGGACAACCACCTCTTTTACAAATGGGAAATGAGACCAGAAAAAGTAACTGTTGGCCAGGGCTACCATCAGTGATGGACCAGGTGTCGATGATGGGCAAACTGCCTGAAGCTCAGTGAGGCCAAACAAACAGAAATGATGGAGTTTGGAGCAGAGAAAGCCTTATTGCAAAGGCACAAGGAAAATGGAGGCTTTCTGCTGCTGCTAAGTTGCTTCAGTCATGTCCAACTCTGTGCGACCCCATAGACGGCAGCCCACCAGACTCCCGCATTCCTGGGATTCTCCAGGTAAGAACACTGGAGTGGGTTGCCATTTCCTTCTCCAATGCGTGAAAGTGAAAGGTGAAAGTGAAGTCGCTCAGTCGTGTCCGACTCTTAGCAACCCCATGGACTGCAGCGCACCAGGCTCCTCCGTCCATGGGATATTCCCGGCAAGAGTACTGGAGTGGGGTGCCATCGCCTTCTCCGAATTACACACACACAAAAAAAAAAAATCCCAAACTCCCCAAACAGTTTCAGCAAAGCATTTTTAAAGGCAAGATGAAGGAGTGTGGTTGGTTGTTGCAAACTTCTTGGTGCAGGAATCCTTTGTTCCAGCATCTATCCAGGTAGGTCAGGTCATGATGTTCCTATAAACCCACAACAAGACAAGAGTTTTTCTCCATTCTGCAACTTTTTATCTCTATATGAATGGGAAAATGTTATACCTTTAAAAATCAGAGCCTTGAGAATGGGGTATCTTGTATATTTAAGGCTATAGGCAACATTCATAATTCACAGCAAAAGCAAAAGAATACAAAGGTTCAAGTAAAAGAAATGGAGCTAATATGGAGTCAAATTTGTTCTTCCCTATTACACTAAGACAAGGCTTCCCAGGCGGCTCAGTGGTAAAGAATCTGTCTGCCAATTCAGGAGATTCAGAAGACCTGGGTTTGATCCCTGGGTGGGGAATCTCCCCTGGAGAAGGAACTAGCAACCCACTTCAGTATTCTTGCCAGGAAAATTCCATGAACAGAGGAGATTGGTGGGCTATCTAGTCCATGGTGTCAGAGTCATACATGACTGAGCAACCGAGCACATTACGCTAAGACTGGACTGAGATGCTTCATTTAACATACCAAGCTTGGCTACCAAGGGTTCTGCACCCAATTCCAATATGTGTGTATGGACTGTTTCACTCCAACAAGAAATAGTCCAGCACCAGCATGGTCTCCTACAATTCAACTCAGTTCTGATATGGTATACCTGGAGATGGCATCAGATCCCACAGAATAAGTGCTCAGTCCTACAAGACTGAGGCTGCCCAAGTGGCACAGTGGTAAAAAAAATCCACCTGACAATGCAGGAGACTCAGACGTGGGTTTGATTCCTGGGTTGGGAAGATCCTCTGGAGGAGGAAATGGTTAACCCACTCCAGTATTCTTACTAGGAAAATCCCATGGACAGAGGGCTACAGCCCATGGGGTTGCAAAGAGGTCGGTTGGACACAATCGAGTATCCATGTATGCACATACCTACATGACTGTTCCCTCTACCTCAGATACCAATCACAAGTCCAGGTTGTCACCTGTGCTTCTCACCAGCAGGTTTTAGGTTAGAGGTTCCAGTGATCCTCTCCTTGAGTTCAATTAATTTTCTAGAGCAGCTCACAGAACTCAGAGAAACATTTCATTTACTAGATTACTGGTTTATATGAAAGAATATAACTCAGGAATAACCATATGGAAGAGATGCAGAGGGCAGGGTGTGGGGAAAGGACTCTCTGAGCACGCCTTTCCCCTTCAATAGTTCTGAACACTGACTGGACCGCCACAGTTTTTGCTGTGAGTAGCTGAGCTAGTAAACGGGAGTTTGTTGGCTCATGTTCCTGGGAAATGCAAGGGCACATCTTACTGCAGCACAGCTGGATCCTGGGCCTGAGGATGCCATCAGGTTGTGTCTCTTTCTGGATGGATACTCTTCTCTCACATGTCAGCTTTATCCTCAGGCAAGCTCTATTTACGTCGGTCCCAGACAGCCACCAGCAGCTCATAACCAAGTCTTCTCTGTCCAAGTCAGTCCCACAAAAGTTTCAGAATTTAGTTCTATTTGTCCTGCATTGTGTCTCATACCCAATCCTGGACCAATTTCTGTGACCCTGATTGTCGAGACCAGGGTCACCCACCCACCTGTGAGTGAGAGGGCAAGGGAACAGGAATTCGGAAGGGGGATTTGGATGGAGTATAGACAAGGAGCAGTGGCTGCGCGGCACAGGAGCAGCCACGAGGAGATACCCCACGTTCAAGGTTAGAAGCGAGAGCTGTGAGGGGATATACCACGTCCAAAGTCAGGAGTGGCACTGTGCTTTGCTGGAGCAGCCATGAAGAGATACCCTATGTCCAACGTAAGAGAAACCCAAGTAAGACGGTAGACACTAAGAGAGGGCATCAGAAGGCAGACAGACTGAAACCACAATCACAGAAAACTAGCCAATCTGATCACATGGACCACAGCCTTGTCTAACTCAACGAAATTAAGCCATGCCATGTGGGGCCACCCAAGATGGACAGGTCATGGTGGAGAGGTCTGACAGAATATGGTCCACTAGAGAAGGGAATGGCAAACCACTTCAGTATTCTTGCCTTGAGAACCCCATGAACAGTATGAAAAGGCAAAAAGATGAACTCCCCAGGTTGATAGGTGCCCAATCTGCTACTGAAGATCAGTGGAGAAATAACTCTAGAAAGAATGAAGGGATGGAGCCAAAGCAAAAACAACAGCCAGTTGTGGATATGACTGGTGACAGAAGCAAGGTCCAATACTGTAAAGAGCAATATTGCATACGAACCTGGAATGTTAGGTCCATGAATCAAGGCAAATTGGAAGTGGTCAAACAGGAGATGGCAAGAGTGAATGTCAACATTCTAGGAATCAGCGAACTAAAATGGACTAGAATGGGTGAATTCAACTCAGAAGACCATTATATCTACTACTGTGGGCAAGAATCCTTTTGAAGAAATGGAGTAGCCATAGTAGTCAACAAAAGAGTGCAAAATGCTGTCTTGGATGCAATCTCCTAAATGACAGAATGATCTCTGTTCGTTTCCAGGGCAAACCATACAGTATCATGGTAATCCAAGTCTATGCCCTGACCACTAACACTAAAGAAGCTGAAGTTGAAAGGTTCTACAAAGACCTACATGATCTTCTAAAACTAACACCCAAAAAGATGTCCTTTTCATTATAGGGACTGGAATGCAAAAGTAGGAAGTCAAGAAACACCTGGAGTAACAGGCAAATTTAACCCTGGAGTACAGAATGAAACAGGGCAAAGGCTAATAGAGTTTTGCCAAGAGAACGCACTGGTCATAGTAAACACCCTCTTCCAAAAACACAAGAGAAGACTCTACACATGGACATTGCCAAAATCAGATTGATTATATTCTTTGCAGCCAAAGATGGACAAACTCCATACAGTCAGCAAAAACAAGACCAGGAGCTGACTGTGGCTCAGATCATGAACCCTTTATTGCTAAATTCAGACCTAAGTTGAAGAAAGTGGGGAAAAACACTAGACCATTCAGGTATGACCTAATCAAATCCCTTATGATTATACAGTGGGAGTGAGAAATAGATTTAAGGGGTTAGATCTGAGGATAGAGTGCCTGATAAACTATGGACGGAGGTTTGTGACACTGTACAGGAGACAGGGATCAAGACCATCCCCATGGAAAAGAAATGCAAAAAAAAACAAAATAGCTGTCTGAGGAGGCCATACAAATATCTGTGAAAAGAAAAGAAGTGAAAAGCAAAGGAAAAACGGAAAGATGTAAGCATTTGAATGCTGAGTTCCAAAGAATAGCAAGGAGAGATAAGAAAGCATTCCTCAGTGATCAGTGCAAAGAAATCGAGGAAAACAATAGAATGGGAAAGACTAGAGATCTCTTCAAGAAAATTACAGATACCAAGGGAACATTTCATGCAAAGATGGGCTCAATAAAGGACAGAAATGGTAGGGACCTAACAGAAGCAGAAGATATTAAGAATAAAGGGCAAGAATAGAGAGAAGAACTGTACAGAAAAGGTCTTCATGACACAGGTAATCACGATGGTGTGAACACTCACCTAGAGCCAGACATCCTGGAATGTGAAGTCAAGTGGGCCTTAGGAAGCATCACTATGAACAAAGCTAGTGCAGGTGATGGAATTCCAGTTGAGCTATTTCAAACCCTGAAAGATAATTCTGTGAAAGTGCTGCACTCAATATGCCAGCAAATTTGGAAAGCTCAGCAGTGGCCACAGGACTGGAAAAGATCATTTTTCCTTCCAATCCCAAAGAAAGGCAATACCAAAGAATGCTCAAAGTACCGCACAATTGCACTCATCTCACACGCTAGTAAAGTAATGCTCAAAATTCTCCAAGCCAGCTTCAGCAATACATGAACCGTGAACTTCCAGATGTTCAAGGTGATTCTAGAAAAGACAGAGGAACCAGAGATCAAATTGCCAATGTCTGCTGGATCATCAAAAAAGCAAGAGAGTTCCAGGACAATATCTATTTCTGCTTTATTGACCTTGCCAAAGCCTTTGACTGTGTGAATCACAATGAACTATGGAAAATTATTCAGGAGATGCGAATACCAGACCACCTGACCTGCCTCCTGAGAAATCTGTATGAAGGCCAGGAAGCAACAGTTAGAACTGGACATGGAACAACAGACTGGTTCCAAATAGGAAAAGGAGTACGTCAAGGCTGTATATTGTCACCCTGCTTATTTAACTTATATGCAGATTATATCATGAGAAATGCCTGGCTGGAAAAAGCACAAGCTGGAATCAAGATTGCCGGGAGATATATCAATAACCTCAGATATGCAGATGACACCACCCTTATGGCAGAAAGCGAAGAAGAACTAAAAAGCCTCTTGATGAAAGTGAAAGAGGAAAGTGAAAAAGTTGGCTTAAAGCTCAGTATTCAGAAAATTAAGATCATAGCATCTGATCCCGTCACTTCATGGCAAATAGATGGGGAAACA
Source organism: Capricornis sumatraensis (assembly GCF_032405125.1). Classification (NCBI taxonomy): domain Eukaryota; kingdom Metazoa; phylum Chordata; class Mammalia; order Artiodactyla; family Bovidae; genus Capricornis; species Capricornis sumatraensis. The sequence continues at coordinate 118,061,895 of NC_091071.1, read as the reverse complement.
GTGGAAACAGTGTCAGACTTTATTTTGGGGGGCTTCAAATTACTGCAGATGGTGATTACAGCCATGAAATAAAAAGACGCCTACTCCTTGGAAGAAAAGTTATGACCAACCTAGATAGCATATTAAAAAGCAGAGACATTACTTTGTCAACAAATGTCTGTCTAGTCAAGGCTATGGTTTTTCCAGTGGTCATGTATGGATGTGAGAGTGGACTATCAAGAAAACTGAACACTGAAGGACTGATTCTTTTGAACTGTGGTGTTGGAGAAGATTCTTGAGAGTCCCTTGGACTGTAAAGAGATCCAACCAGTCCATCCTAAAGGAGACCAGTCCTGGGTGTTCATTGGAAGGACTGATGTGGAATCTGAAACTCCAATACTTTGGCCACCTCATGCGAAGAGTTGACTCATTGGAAAAGACCCTGATGGTGGGAAAGATTTACAGCAGTAGGAGAAGGGAATGACAGAGGATGAGATAGTTGGATGGCATCATCAACTCAATGGACATGAAACTGGGTAAACTCTGGGAGATGGTGATGGACAGGGAGGCCTGGCATGCTGCAGTTCACGGGGCCACAAAGAGTCGGACACAACTGAGTGACTGAACTGAACTGATTGATAGACAAGGGAATGGATGTTGGGCTGGCAGATATGACAGATGCCTACTGTGAATACCTGCCACCCACTAGGATAGGGCTCCAAGCTCTACATCCACAGATCAACTGGTCTTCCAAGCATCTCTAGGTTGTATCCATTGTCATTTTCCAGATAAGAAAATGAAATTTTAGAGTGCTTAAGTCACTGTCCACATTCCCACAACAGGTACAGGGTCAAGCTGGATTCAAACTCAAATCCTGTTTCCCAAAATGGACAAAAGTTCCTTGCTGATGCTAGTGCCTATGAGCTCCTCCACACTTTAGCAGAGTCTGGCTCTCCCAGCCCTGTGTTTGTTAGTGGAAAGCATTAATGCATGTGCACACACATACACATACACAGGTCAACTAAGGTTTTTCCAACTTGAGCCATAAGACGATGCCTCCTTGTGGTTCCTATTTATGACTCCAAGAGAAATTAAGAAGTTAGTGTGGCCTCACCTCTCTCCTTTCCTTCAAAGCCAAGGGATCATCCTACTTGATCATCAAGAGATCATCCTACTTGATGATCTCTGCTTTGCTCCCTTCATCATCACCCCTGCAGCCACTTGGGCTAAAGACAGATCCCTGATCCCTATAAACTGAGGCAGAGAGCAAAGAAGAAATGAGAAGTGGCAGGAAGGGCTGAGTAACAGGGGTGGTGGTCCATGCTGCTTCTTCATCCTGCCTGTCCCAAGAGCATGGGATAGGCTACCTACACAACCTCCAGCAAGGCATTGCACCTCCCTGCCCCTGGGTTCCACTGAGTGAAAAGATGCTGCCTCTTGAGTGGCAATAAGGATTAAATACTCCAATACACATACCATGCTCAGAACAGTGGCCAGTGCATGGTAGGCTCACAATATACCAGCTCTGAAGTACTGAGGCCAAAAATTCAGTTTCTCTGCACTGGTGCCCAGTCAAAACTCAAGAGTTCTGGGTGAAGTAGAAAAGAATAGTTTTATTACTTTGCCAGGCAAAGAGGAACACAGCAGGCTCCTGCCCTAAAAAACTGTGTCCCAACCCAGAAAGACTTGGTAAGGAGTTTTATAGGATGAACCCTTAGTTCATTGTCGGGAGCCGCGTTAGGCATTACTGACAAATGGAGGCACAGCCCCAACCCCCCCTCTCTTTGTCCCGCAGGCATGGACCCAGGATGAAGGAGTTAGGCCTTGTGATTCTGACTTGTTTTTTCCTTTCCTCGGCTGAGTTGACTGAAAAGGAATGTTAAGGTGCTTATTGTTCTTGAGAGGAGCATGAGAAGGCACAAAGCCTTCTGCAGCTGTGCTCAGAAAATAATTCATAAAGTTAGTCATTGACATTTGTTCAAGAACTTTTACAAGAGTGTTCCAGGCTGAGCACATAGGCCGCAGCTTGAGACCATGGGAGGGATTGCTATCTGATGCCTATTTGTGAGGAAAATGTTTATAGCAAAGGAATTTACTGAATTTAGGGCTTAGAAATAATTCAAATAGTTAGAAGTTGAAGATTTAAGGAATGTTGTAATGTTAGCATATTTTGCTATAGCTTATAGAGGTTAGGAATTTTAGAGATACTATAACTAGAAGCCTTTTTAAGAGATAGTGAGCTCAGGATGTTAGGGACAAACAGAATTTAGAAAGATAAGAAATAAACTGAGGAATGTAGCATGAGTTACAATGTAATCACAAGTTAACTATAGGACACATAAGAAGTAGTTAATAGATGGTAAAGCTGATTCCAAGAGAATTCCTGAAGCAAGAACTCTGTTTGAAGAGCAACAATGATTTATGGAGATAATAAGTCTGGGTGAGGGGGAACTGAAAATGTCAAACCTCTGACCTAATGCTTTTGTAAAATTATAAAGAAAATCTTAAACTTGAAATAAATAGGCAATCCAAGAAACTGAAAGGCTGTCTCCTTACTTGCCGACACCATTCCTCCCTTCAAGTTGAATCCCTGGCTGCTGGAGCTGGACTCTGGCAGTTCTTGAATCCTATAGTTTTATAGGGTGGTTGCTATAAGGGCAGGGTTGCTAATAAGGATCAGGGTGTTTGCAAGGCCTGTGGTTCTCAAATTGATCAAACTGTGACCTTCTCTGGAATGAAGAATGCTAACATCTTCCTTTTGTCAGTGGTTTTAGTTCTATAAAAAAAAAAAAAAACTCAAAGATACTGTTATACGTACCACTTGAGATGGAACTAGGACTCTGCCCCAAGCCTGTACTATTTTATCTTGACTGCTCCTCCCTATCCTCTGCATCCCCTCCCTTCCCTGATTAGCAACTGCTTGAAAAGCTTCCATACACAGGAGCTCCACAGGGTCCTACTCAGCTTCAGCATTATCAGAGATAGGACAAGGAACAAGAGTGGAAGGGTGGCCTACACACACAGAAAGGAGAATCCCAGAGAAGGTGGCACCCTATGACCAGGTAGAGACATTCCAAACCAAAGAATCCCCCTCAATCTCTGGGAGAAAAGATGGACTTGGGGTGGCCTGTGAACACTGGGTCCCATACATGTGCACACAGATGCCCTCTGCACGGAGATTCAGGCCCGCCCAACACCGTCTCCAGCCCAGACTTTCAGGAGCGCAGCCAGGGAACATGTGGGTTCTGAGAATACAAAGTATGTCCTCTGTTCTTATAAGAAGTAACAGATTCCAGCCTCATAGATCCCAACAGATACTATTAGCCAGGTTCTGCCTCCATATGGGGATTAATCCACTGACTACACTGTTGCCTGAGCACAGACCATAGGCCTCCTGATGGGGAAATATATATGCACATATCAATCAATAAATCTGTGTATATATATTCGGAGAAGGCAATGGCACCCCACTCCAGTACTCTTGCCTGGAAAACCCCATGGATGTAGGAGCCTGATGGGCTGCAGTTCATGGGGTCACTAAGAGTCAGACACGACAGAGTGACTTCACTTTCACTTTTCACTTTCATGCACTGGAGAAGGAAATGGCAACCCACTCCAGTATTCTTGCCTGGAGAATCCCAGGGATGGGGGAGCCTGGCGGGCTGCCATCTATGGGGTCGCACAGAGTTGGACACGACTGAAGCGACTTAGCAGCAGTATGTATATTACATGTATACACATATATACATCTGTACATTATGTGTGTATATATACATATATATGTATTATATATAGATACACATATACACAGTCAGATGATATATTTTATCAAACAATGATCAACAGATATTTGAACAGAACCTGGATGAAGGGAAGGGTCCAGCCATCCACAGATCTGGGCTTCTCTCTCTCTTACATCCTTTCTACATGCTTCACTCTTCAACAGAAAAAAATTTTAGCTGTCAGTCCTTGCTCACTCTCAACCTCTGTACTCTACTTTCTCTGTATCTGGGTATACTTTATCCTCCCCTTCTTTCCCTTCCCACTCAGGCTCTCCAGTTCAGGTTTAAAGAGATGTGACCAGCCTCAGTGATTGGCCCAAGTTTTCTTGCTATTTGGATCTTGTGTCCCAAGGAAACTCAGTTGCTTTGGGGAAAGTATTTGTTTTGCCTTTGGTGGTCTCCCAAATATCTTTGGCGCTGGGACCCCTTCTTGCTTTCTACATCCCTTTCCTGGAGATGCCAGTCTTAACTGGAACCCTGTGACAGCTGGCCCTCACTGCCTGTGTCTCCAAGGGCACACTTTTTCCCTTCCCTACACACCCTCAAAACCAAACCTTACATCTATTTTAGCCTAGGGCTATGGCTTTCATAACAAAATATCATAGACTGGATGACTTATAAACAGCAAAAAATGTGTTTCTCGTGGCTCTGGAGCCCTGAAGTCTGAGATCAGAACACCAGCACAATGGGATCTGGTGAGAGCCCTGTCCTTAACTTGTAGATGGCTGCCTCTGGGCTATATGTTGTCAAAGAGGAGAAAGAGAGGGAGAGGTCTTTCTCTTCTTATAAGGACACGTATTACCTCCATAAAGACCTTATCTTCAAATGCAATCACAATGAGGGCTTAGGGCTTCAACATATGAATTTTGGGGGAGACACAAACATTCAGCCTGTAACAACATCTAACACCAAAATGCCCAAATCTGCCTTCACTCGATCCCATACCACTCAGTCCAATACCTCCACGCACCTCCATACCCTGATCTGTCTCATGCATGATCAGCATCTTGCCCAGCAGGAAACATGATGGAGGCCACCTGTCTAAGGAAACGGCGGATGAAGTGTTGATCTCCAGTTACACCCCTGACTTTTGACCACTGGTTCCCCTTGACTTCTGATTCCTAGGGCTCTCACACACCTGGTTGCAGCCTGACATTTGGCCTTTGAGTCTCACCTGCATCCTTGGCTTTGATCTTTCAATCCCCACTGGACCTCAGTATCCCCAGTTCTGCTACCTGTGCCCCCTGCCAGCCTCCTAATTATGCATGGTCTCACTGAGACAACACTCCTGGACGGCCCTTCCCCCTGTGTTTCTTCCCAGAGCAGCCACTCCATTGTCCTGTCACAGCGTCACATCTGCCACAGCTGTCCCTTTGGAGGAGTATTATACAGCTTCACAAGGAGGCTGGGGCCAGGCCAGGATGAGGGGGTAGGTGAGCCCTGCAAGAAATTTATAAATAGAGCGTTCCTGCCTTCAATTATCATCATCTAGCACATCATCAGAGACTATTTCTGGAAAACCCACTCTGAGCCAATTGAAGGTTTCAGCTCTCATCTCAGGATTACAGCATGGCCATCATCTACAAGAAAAGAAACAAGCCAAAGGAAAAAAAAATCCAACATGCAAAGGCAGAGTTTAAGAGTCATCTGCAGCACTTGCCCTGGCAGGTGAGGCAGTGCCCACTGAGGGTACCAATATCCCTAAGTCACAGCTGAAAATAACCAAGAGGAAGGGAGAAAGAGAGCACTCATCAGCCATCACAGACCGTATTTCTCTCCTTCGCAGCTCACTCTGCTCCCTCTGCAACCATGTCTGACAAACCCGATGTGGCTGAGATTGAGAAGTCCGATAAATCGAAATTGAAGAAAACAAAAACGCAAGAGAAAAATCCACTGCCTTCAAAAGAAACTATTGCCATCTTTCTAAATTCCATATATATATATATATGGAATTTAGAAAGATGGCAATGACGACCCTGTATGCAAGACAGGAAAAAAGACACAGCTGTGTATAACGGACTTTTGGACTCAGAGAGAGAGGGAGAGGGTGGGATGATTTGGGAGAATGGCATTCTATCATGTATACTATCATGTAAGAATTGAATCGCCAGTCTATGTCTGACGCAGGATACAGCATGCTTGGGGCTGGTGCATGGGGATCACCCACAGAGATGTTATGGGGAGGGAGGTGGGAGGGGGTTTCATGTTTGGGAACACATGTAAGAATTAAAGATTTTAAAATTTAATTAAAAAAAAAAAAGGAAAAAAAAAAAAAGAAAAAAAAAAAAAGAAACTATTGAACGGGAGAAGCAAGCAGGCAAGTCGTAATGAAGCATGTGCCGCCAGTGTGCGCTGTACATTCCACAAGCGATGCCTTCTTCTTTTACTTCTTTTAGCTGTTTAGCTTTGTTAAGAAAGAGACAAACAGGTCGGATCAAGTTTACATGACTGTGCCATCCTTTTACACATAAAAGAAAGGAGAACTGCTAACAATGTGTAGGCCACAGCCTGCCTCTTTCATCTGCCTGTCTGACTGTAAGGAAAAAAATTGTTGGTGAAGAAAGGAGTTGGGTAGGACGACTGTGAACTCTAGATTAAAAAGCAAACTGGTCCAAGATGTCCTGTGGGCTGTGAAGTGCAGTTTAGGGTGTCATTTCCTTTTTGTTACAATGTTTTCAATACTGCAATGCACATATTTTTAACACAAATAAAAAGCTTTAAAATGTTTCAAAAAGGCGGGGGGGCGGCGAGAAACTGAGAAGATAATAGTGAAGAGAAGAAAAAGGAAGACAAAGAAAATAGGGAGAAAAAAAATTAATAGGTGGCAAAACCTGGTGAACCTTGGGCTGATTCACCTTCATACAAATGAGACAGAATCAAATTGTCAGGATGTCAAGATTTTTACTTAGGAATCAACCAGTTCCATATACCAAGAAGTAGATTTACATCAACCTACAGGTGGTCAACCAGTTAGACACAAGTGCTCAAGAGATGTTAATAGCAGCCAACATTTGTTTAGCTTGACATGGGCAGTCACTGTGCTAAATGCATCATGTGTATTATTTTTTAACCCTCATGAAAATTTAGGAAATAAGAACTATGATTACTTCTCTCCTTACACATGGGGAAACATGTTTATCTATTTCCTGGCCATGAGGAAATATCCTGCCATGATCATCCCACTACAAGAAGAAAGAAAAAATTCTACTGACTCAAGGGCCAGTTGTTAACCATTACATTTATTTCTAAGTCAGGCTCTGAATATGATCATTCAGCAGAACACAGGTAAAATTAGGGAAGAAAGATTTAAATGTGTAAAAACAAAGTGGCCACAGCAAATGCTGAGAGACATTGGTGGATTTAGCACATTCCAAGTTGAAATTCTGATCTTTATTCCTCAGCAGTCAAGTTCAAAATTCAAATTCCTGGCACCTTCTTTGACTGTAAAAAGGTTCACTTTCTTCAGAACCAGAGGATTCATACTGGAATGTCATTTCAAAAGCACTGTTTTTTCCATCTCGAGAGGATGGTAAAGATACTCATTCCGGTGTTAGCTTTTTGAGATAATCAACGTCATTGTGAAAATAAAATGAAACTGAAAGTGTTCGTCTCTCAGTCCAACTCTTTGTGACCCTACAAACTGTAGCCCACCAGGCTCCTCTGTCCATGGGATTCTCCAGCAAGAACACTGGAGTGAGTAGCCATTCCCCTCTTCAGGGGATCTTCCCAACCTAGGGATTGAACCCAAGTCTCCTGCATTGCAGGCAGATTCTTTACCATCTGAGCCATCAAGGAAGCCCAATTGTGAAAACAAAGTGTTTCCAATTTTTGGCTTCCATGGAGCCATTACTGGGATATGGAAAATTGTCTGTTGGCAAAAATCTGTGGTCTGAGGGGTCTTTGGATACTTTTTTATCTCCTCTGTGGTTGGGGCTCCAGTTCCTCTGGTCTTTTACCTTGTAGGAGCTGCAAATCCTCTGAGAAATAAATTCAGGGTGGTCACTCACATCTTGTGGATTTGACTTTGTGACAGCAGTGAAAGAGAGCTAACTGACCATGCAGCCCAGGAGGAAAGCCAGGGAGAACGGCGTTTATGGGATCCTGGCTGCAGAGGGTCATAAATCTCCTAGGCTTCTCAGACAGAATTCCAAAGAGGCTCCAGACCCTCACTGTCCACCACGATTACCATGGCCATGTGTCCAGTGAGCACTCACAGTGTGGTCGGTCCATATGAAGAGATGCTCTCAGTGTGAAATACACACCAGATTTCCAAAACTAAAAATGAAGAATTAATTAGCACATTAATAATAAGTTTAGTCATTACTTGATAAGTTAAATAAAATATTTTATTAGAATTGAATGTTTCTCTTTTTTTTAATGTAACTTCTATAAAATTTTCAATTATATATGTGCCTCACATTCTGTTTCTGTTGGGCAATTCTGCTCCGGACATTCACACCACTGAAAAGATCCTACAACTAACTCAGACCCCAACCAATCAATGTATGCCAAAATTATACTACTTACAAACCAACTATCTATGAAAACAACCTGATGACTAGCAGAAAAGATTTTCCACAGTTAAAGACACAATGAGATGTGTGGGAGGAACAGAGACATAGCATATCTGGATTCACACCCTTGAGTCAGCAACCTTCATAAGGAGGAACATTACAATCTCAGAGGTCCTCCCCAAGGAGTGAGAATTCTGAGCCCGCGTGGGTTCCCCAGTCCTACTCTAGAAAGAGGAGCCCCGAGAACATCTAGCTTTCAAAACCATCAGGGCTTATGTTCAAGAGAACTGGAGGACAACAGGAAACACAGAATCTCTGCTCACAAAGGGTGCATGCAAAATCTCACCCATTCTGAGTCCCAGTGCAGAGGTGGCAGTTTGAAAGTAGCCTGGGTCTGACACTTATTGATCTTGAAGTGCCTCCCAGAGAGGCAGGAGGCAACTGAGACTTACCCCAAGGAACACTGAAGTTGGCAACAGCCATCTAGGGATATTCACTCTACCATGAAACACCAGCACTGGCAAACACCATCTTGGAAGCTTTTCTTTAGCCTATTAGTGTTGCAGACCCAGCTTTATCCTCCAGTGGACCAGCACCAGCCCCAGGACATTCTGAGCTACACAGTCAACCATGTAGGAAGCATACCCTGCCCTCCAGTGGCCCACAGCCATTACACAAGGCATGATCTCACAGACAACCAGGCCAGGAGCCAGCCCTGCCTACCAACACATTCACTGAAGTCAGCCTGCCACAAGAGAAGGACCCTCACAGCCAACATAGAGGCACCCCTAGAGAGTATACTCTGGTGACCAGAGAGGGTCATGCTGCTGGGCCTCATCAGACATCTATATAAGGCCACTTCTCCAAGACTAGGAAACATAACTAACTTACCTAACACATTAAGATAAACACAGAGTTGGACAAAATGTAGAGACAGGAGGACTATGTTCCAAACAAAGAAATGGGACATAACTTCAGAAAAAAGAACTAAACAGAACTTCCCTGGTGGTCCAGTGGCTCTATGTTCTTAATGCAGGGGGTCATTGTTTGATCTCTGGTCAGGGAGCTAGATCCCACTTGCCACAACTAAAGATCCAGTATGCCACAATGAAGATGGAAGATCCTATATGCCACAACCAAAACCTAGTGCAGCTAACTAAATAAATAAAAATCAAAGTAAAATAAAATATGCTATTAGAAGAAGAATTAAACAAAGTAGAGATAAGCCATGTAAATAGTTCAGGTAATGATTAAAAAGATCTTCACCAAACTTGGGAAAATGATGGATGAACACAGTGAAAATTCTTAGAGGAAATGCTTTCAGCTTTTTACCAGAGTATGATGTTAGCTGTGGGCTTGTCATATATGACTTTTATAATGTCAAGATATGCTCCCTCTATACCAACATTGTTGAGAGTTTTTATCATGAATGGATTTGAATTTCATCAGATTTTTCTGCGTCTGTTGAGAAGATTATGTAATTTTTATTCTTCAATTTGTTAATGTGCTATCACACTGATTGACTTGCAGATGTTAAAGCATCCCTGCATCCCTAAGTCATCTCCATCTTGAGAAAGAAGAAAGCTGGAAATATAATACTTTCTGACTTCAAAGTGTCATACAAAGTTACAATAATCAAAACACTATGGTTTTGGCACAGAGAGACACATTGATCAATAGAACAAGATAGAGCCCAGAAATAAACTCACACTTATATGGTCAGCAATTCTATGACAAAGGAGGCAAGAATATACAAGAGGGAAAAGACAGCCTCTTCAGTAAATGATGTGGAAAAGCTAAAGAGCTGCATGCAAAATAATCAAATCAAACTGCTTTCACCATATGCAAAAATAAACTCAAAATGGATCAGACTTAAATGTATGACCTGAAACCATAAAATTCCTAGAAGAAGAAACATAGCACTACATTCTTTGACATATGCCTTAGCAATGTTTTTCTGGATCTTTCTTTTCAGGCAAGGGAAATAAAAGCAAAAATAAACAAATAAGACTAAATCAATCTAAAAGATTTTGCACACCAAAATGAAATGGCAGCTTACTGAAAGGGAAAAGATATTTGTAAATGATATATTCAAAAAGCAGAGACATTACTTTGCCGACTAAAGTCCGTCTAGTCAAGGCTATTACTTTGCCTTAGTCAGCAAAGTAATGTCTCTGCTTTTGAGTATGCTATCTAGGTTGGTCATAACTTTTCTTTCAAGGAGCAAGCGTCTTTTAATTTCGTGGCTGCAGTCACCATCTGCAGTGATTTTGGAGTGCAAAAAAATACAGTCTGACACTGTTTCCACTGTTTCCCCATCTACTTCCCATGAAGTGATGGGACCAGATGCCATGATCTTCGTTTTCTGAATGTTGAGCTTTAAGCCAACTTCTTCACTCTCCTCTTTCACTTTCATCAAGAGGCTTTTTCGTTCCTCTTCACTTTCTGCCATAAGGGTGGTGTCATCTGCATATCTGAGGTTATTGAGATTTCTCCAGGCAATCTTGATTCCAGCTTGTGTTTCTTCCAGTCCAGCGTTTCTCATGGTGTACTCTGCATAGAAGTTAAATAAGCAGGGTGACAATATACAGCCTTGACGTACTCCTTTTCCTATTTGGAACCAGTCTGCTGTTCCATGTGCAGTTCTAACTGTTGCTTCCTGACCTGCATACAGATTTCTCAAGAGGCAGGTCAGGTGGTCTTGTATTCCCATCTCTCTCAGAATTTTCCACAGTTTATTGTGATCCACACAGTCAAAGGCTTTGGCATAGTCAATAAAGCAGAAATATATGTTTTTCTGGAACTCTCTTGCTTTTTCCGTGATCCAGCGGATGTTGGCAATTTGATCTCTGGTTCCTCTGCCTTTTCTAAAACCAGCTTGAACATCAGGGATTTCACGGTTCACATATTGCTGAAGCCTGGCTTGGAGAATTTTGAGCATTACTTTACTAGCATGTGAGATGAGTGCAATTGTGCAGTAGTGTGAGGATTCTTTTGCATTGCTTTTCTTTGGGATTGGAATGAAAACTGACCTTTTCCAGTCCTGTGGCCACTGTTGAGTTTTCCAAATTTGCTGGCATAGTGAGTGCAACACTTTCACAGCATCATCTTTCAGGATTTGAAACACCTCAACTGGAATTCCATCACCTCCACTCGCTTTGTTCGTAGTGATGCTTTCTAAGGCCCACTTGACTTCACCTTCCAGGATGTCTGGCTCTAGGTGAGTGATCACACCATCGTGATCATCTGGGTCATGAAGATCTTTTTTGTACAGTTCTTCTGTGTATTCTACCACCTCTTCTTAATATCTTCTGCTTCTGTTAGTCCATACAATTTCTGTCCTTTATCGAGGCCATCTTTGCATGAAATGTTCCCTTGGTATCTCTAATTTTCTTGAAGAGATCTCTAGTCTTTCCCATTCTGTTGTTTTCCTCTATTTCTTTGCATTGATCACTGAGGAAGGCCTTCTTATCTCTTCTTGCTATTGTCTGGAAGTCTGCATTCAGATGCTTATATCTTTCCTTTTCTCCTTTGCTTTTTGCTTCTCTTCTTTTCACAGCTATTTGTAAGGCTTCCCCAGACAGCCATTTTGCTTTTTTGCATTTCTTTTCCACAGGGATGGTCTTGATCCCTGTCTCCTGTACCATTTGATCCAACAATTTCACTTTTGGGTATTTACATGAAGAAAGCAAAGACACTAATTAAAAACATATATATGCATATCAATATTTATTGCAGTCTTATTTACAACAGTAGCCAAGATATGCATGTGTGCTCAGTTGTGAAACCTTATGGGCTGTAGCCCTCCAGGCTCCTCTGTCCATGGGATTACCCAGGCAAGAATACTGGAAGGGGTTGCCATTTCCTCCTCCAGGGGATGTTCCCCACCCAGAGATCAAACTGGAGTCTCCTGCATCTCCTGCACTAGCAGGTCGATTCTTTACCACTGAGCCAAAGCCAAGATATAGAAAGAACCTAAGTGTCTGCCTGGTAAAGAATTTGTGGTATGCCTACAATGGAATATTAGCCATAAAAAATGAAACCTTCCATTTGCTACAACATGGGTGACTCTAAAGGGTATTACGCTAAGTGAAGGAAATCAAACAACGAAGGATCTCACTTCTATGTGGAATCTAAAAGATAAAACAATCAAAATGAAACAAAATAAAAACATACAGGTACAAAGGGCAAACAAGTAGAGGAGGTATGCGAAAAAGGTGAAGGGGATTAACAGGTACAAACCTCCAGTCATACAATAAAAAAGCTGCAGGGATGTAACATACAGTGGTAAGGGATATGGTTCATAATATGGCAATAACTTTGCATGGAGACAGATGATTACTAGACTTATGGTGATCACTTCATAATGTGTGCAAATGTCAGATCACTATGTAGTACACCTGAAATTAATATAATATTGTATATCAAGTATATTTCCATTTATTTATTTTACTGTTTTTTTTTATGTGAACCATTTTTTAAATCTTTATTGAATTTGTTGCAATATTGCTTCTGTTCTATGTTTTGGTTTTTTGGCCATGAGGCATGTGGGATCCTTGCTGTCCAACCTGGGATTGGACTCGTACCCCCTGCAATGGAAGGCAAAGTCCCAACCACTGGACTGCCAGGGAAGTCCCAGTATATTTCAATTTTAAAAAATAACTGTGTGAATAGCTCTGACTGGTTGAATATGGGAAGCCCCCACCCTTCACCCCAATTCTGCCTCTTTCTACTTTTCTAATTCTCTTTATTTTATTAAAATGATATGTTAAAGGTTTACACATCATTTGTTTTCCATCATCAGTAATGATAGAAGGAATGCTTTTTAAAAATGGAATTGTATTCAATGTACACAAAATTTGAATCTATTTTCTTCAAATATGTCAGTGAAAATTTTAACTTATTGTTCCTAAATTTCCCAAGAAGTTCTTTTTCTTCAAAAGTAAGTAAAATTATCTATTGAAGCTAGGGCAACATAATAAGTAACAAATACCAAATTTTAAAATCAAATGTACTTAAAGCTCTTTTTAATTTTTTCAAAATTTAATTAAAAAATTTTAATGATTCATTTGTATATAAAATTGTTTGTGATTCTGGTATTCACTATCTATATAATTGCCAAAGTAGAGTACCATGTTTTGCAGTGTTATATCTAGACATGCATAAAATATTGCAAAATGGTCATCAGCCATCACATGCAATGTTTGTGAACACTGGACTAATTGGTGAGTCCTTCTAATTGGAACGTGAAAAGAAGAGAGAAAATGGGTGTCGACACTATTGGAAAATGACACTGTTTTGTAAGACTGTAGTATTCACATGTTCTGAGAGAGAGAATTTGACAGTTTAATTAGTCTGTCTTCAAGAGAAAATTTGACAACTTAATTACCTTTTCTTTTCCTTTACCAAGTGCTTCTGCAACTCAAACCCTCCTTGTGTCCCAAAACAGTGTTAATCTCCAAAATATGCAACCATGCAGGCTACAGACCAGCATCACCTTCCAACATGGTCTACTGTTATGCTGAGGATGGAGAATCAAAGTTTCTGAGGGGGTGTTTCCCTGGTGCCTGAATGGCTTTAGCCAGGAGAATGGATGGAGGGAGAGAAGTAGGGAGGAAGGGGGAAAGACGGAGAGATAAAGCTACCAGAGCTGAACAGACAAAGGTGAGTAGGGAGGTTAGAGTACATGGGTCTATTTGAATAACAAGGAGAATGGAAACTAATAAATAAAAATCAACATTCCCCTTATTAATTCCAGCTACTCATTTTTCTCTGACTTTGACTGACACCCTGTCCTTGGGATGTTAAATGATGCTAGTATGAGGAAGCAGATAGTCTTCGTGAAGCAGAAATAAGTCACAGGCAAAATCTTGGATCCATATGGGAACTTCTGTGAACACAGACTTTTACAAGTCCTCTTGGTGTTCTTCCTTTTCCGATGATGACTGAGTTTGCTCACTGCAACTCCTGGTGTTTGGTGTACCACCCGTCGGCTTTCTAATCGTTGTTAATTCTATCGCCACAGCAGTTATGAACCATCTGGTATATCCTTCCATTTTCACATGTTACTTACAGAAGGCAATTACCCAAGTTAATGTGGCCATTTGGATGGCCAGCTCCTCACTCATTTCCAAGACACAGTTGTAGGGATGACATCGTGTGAACATTCCATCAAGGCATTTTAACCCCATCTCCTCCTTTTCCATTTGCAACCCTCCATTTCCAGGGCTGGGGCTCACTGCTCCATGGCAGAAGGTGGCCAGGCCACAAACTCTTTAACAAAACCATAAGCTTAGAACTCAGGCATTGCAAAAAAGACAAGAAAGGATTTGCTACATGTGTTTTTTTCAATTACATTTTATTGGAGTATAGTTGTGTCAGCTACAAATTGGCACTTGCCATCTACCTCTACAGGATTAAAACATGTGCTGCTGTAGCTGTTGATCTTCAACACCCTCTAAGAAGAATTCAGGGTGGAGAGCAGAAGTGAGGCACTCTGTGCTCAAGGGGAGCAGAGTGGGTGGGAAAGGACCTGGCAGAACAGGTCTCCAGATAGTTAGATATTAGTTAGATATTTTCAGGAGCCAATTTCATGAGCCCAATTCTTGTATCTCCCCATATCTAGAAAAACACTAAAAGCATTCATGATAATGACTGTTCCTTGTAACTAACAAAAGCATCACAAGACTGGTAAAAACCTTCTGGAAAAATATGTACTTGATTGCATGTATTTCCCCTTCATCAAAATCACAATCCTTCCCCCACTGCCTCTTTGGATCAGATTCTCAGAGCTAATTGAGGTACTGTCTCTCGGGCAAAGGTCCTCATTTTACCCCAAATAAAATTTAACTCACAACCCTCATGTTGTACATTTTTTTTAAGCTGAAAGTTGATTTACATTCTTGAGTTAGTTTCCCATGTACAGCAAAGTGAATCAGTTATACATATATAGATATCCATTCTTATTTAGATTCTATTTCCATATAGGTTATCACAGAGCATTGAGTAAGGTTCCCTGTGCTATACAGTAGGTCCTTAGTAGTTATTTATTTTATACATAGTTAATGTGTATATGTCAATCCCTATCTCCCAACTCATCTCACACCCGCTTTCCCCCTTGATAACCATAAGTGTGATTTCTACATCTGTGAGTCTATTTCTGTTTGGTAAATAGGTTCATTTTTACCTATTTACAAATAGCTTTTTTAGATTTCAGTTATAAGTGATATCATGTGATATTTGTCTTTCTGACTTACTTTACTCACAATGACAATCTCTAAGTCCATCCTTGTTGCTGCAAATGGCATTATTTTGTTCTTTTTTATGTCTGAGTACATTTCTTTAGAATCTATCTGATACATTAGAAGCCAGGCCTGGGTAGGAGATCCGATCAGAAAAGGAAGGAAAATCCCCACTTCTGGCCCAGGGAATCCGGGGGAGAGGAGGCTTCTGGCAGGTGATGGGAGTAGAAGGAGAGTGGGTGTCAGACGAGGGGCAGGAATCCAACATGACTCCCTTCACCTGAGGATAGCAGATGCCACCTTGGAGAGGAGATCGGAGGGGAGAAAGATGGGGATTAAAAGGCTAACGTTTTTTCCTTAAAGGTTTGAATATGTTGGGACTCCCTGGTGGTCCAGTGGTTAGGACTCCACACTTCCACTGCAGGGTGCTAGGACTCAACCTCTGGTCAAGGAATGAGTACCTCACATGCCACAGGGCAGCAAAAAATGTTGCTAATCATAATAATAAAATAAGCTTGAAATGCACCCTAAATTTTTTTTAATATGTTACCTAACAAATTAATCAGGCCACACTATTTTAAACCTAGAAGGACTTAAAGTTAATTCAAAGGAACACGGCATTTATGGACAGCATAAAGAAACTCTACTTTCTCTAGACACCTGAGTATGTTTGCAGTCTGCAACCTACAGCCACTTTGGTCAATTCAGATTTTCTCCACTAATGTTGAATCCATACAAATTTAGATATATAAAATTGATGCCTCCATCAGAGGGACAAATAATTAACTGGGTTCATCTTACAGAGTAAATCAAATTATGAGAGAAATATTTACCTATTTAAGAGAATAAAACTATTAAACATCTCCCAATCACAATTTACCTACAACAAAGGTATTTTAGCTCAAGAAGTAGGGTGTGATGCTTAGGCCAGTGTTTGATATGCTAATTATATCAGTCATCTAGTATGAATTTATTATTAATGTCAACTAACATTTACCAAGACTTTATTATGGGCGGCCAACATGCTGAACACTTACATTAGCTCCAGACTGTGAAGGATGTTATTACTCCCTTTCATAAAGGGGAGACTAGAGGAAACAGTGGAAGCATTTGTTCTACTTACTGAACTCACTGTAGAAAATTTTTACACTCTATAGGGTTGTCACTAGCCAGCAAAACAATCAAATCTGTGTGATAACAAGGGACATTTTATTTCTTTTTTTTTTAATGAAGTATAGTTGATTTACAATCTTGTGTTTATGTCTGCAGTACAGCAAAGTGATTCAGTTTTATATATATATATATATATATATATATACACACATTCCTTTTCATATTCTTTTCCATATGGTTTTTCATAAGGCTCTTGAATATAGTTCCCTGTGCAGTAGGGAACAGTAGGGCCTTGTTGTTTATCCTTTCTCTATATAATAGTTTGCATCCACCAGTCTTAATCCACCCCCTCCCCCCTCTCCCACCCCTTGGCAACCACAGTCTGTTCTCTATGTCTGTAAGTCTGTTTCTGTTTTGCCGTATTTTAGATCCCACATATAACTGATGTCATATGGTATTTGTCTTTCTCTATCTGACTTACTACACTGAGTATGATCATCTCTAGGTCCATCCATGTTGCTACAAATGCCATTGTTTCATTCTTTTTATGGCTGAGTAGTGTTCCATTGTATATATGTACTATCTTCTTTATCCATTCATCTGTCAATGGACATTTAGGTTATTTCCATGCCTTGGCTACTGTGAATAGTGCTGCTATGAAAATAAAGGTGCCGTATCCTTTTAGATGAGAGTTTTGTCTGGATACATGCTCAGGAGTAGAATTGCTGAATTACATGGTAGTTCTATTTTTAGTTTTCTGAGGAGCCTCCATACTGGTTTCCACAGTGGCTGCACCAACTTCCATTTCCACCAACAGTGTGATTCACAAAGGACATTTTTTAATGGAACTCAACAGTATGAGGGTCTTGTATTTGGGGAATGAAAATACCACAGGAATAATTTTTGGATACACAACCTAAAAGAGTTTGTTTTCTTTTTGTTTCTGGGATTTTTTTTTCCCTTTATTTATTTATTTATGTTCCTTTGTTTGTCTTCTTGAAGGAATTTGTTTTAAGACATTTTCTCCCACTGCTAAGATGCAACTCCCTCTGATATAGAGATAAATGGGGGGCGGTGCTTAACCCCCTCTTAGTGATACCAGAGACTGGATTTGCCAAAACTCTATCACAGGCCAAGGTTACAGACAGTACTGAGCACTTTTCTTGACTAGAAGGAAGAGAAAAACTCTTCCTTCAGTAAGAAAATACACTTTTTGTTTGTCCTAAAATCTTGACTGAAAACTTCCGAAAGGCTGCCCCAGGGGAATCCCCACTGCACTGCCTCCCTACCCACACACAGGTAGCAGGGCCTTGAGGGGAAGGGAGGTTTCACCCAGTTTTGCTCACCCCTGAGAGTAGACTGGAACTTGAACTGTGATCAGGCAAATCTGGCCATACCACCTATGTGATCTCTGAGTTTCAGCTACCCTGGTTATCAAAAAGAACGTAATAAGAATATCATAGGTTTGTATGCTGATTATATTAATATCGATAAATGTAGATAAAGTTCTTAACATCATATCTGTGTTGAACACTCAGTGAATAGTGGCTATCACTATTTTACTGTGAATAATCACTTCTCAAGTAAAAACAGGGGCTGCACCAAATACTGGCCTAAGTACCATTCACATGGGAATAATCCTGACATAGGGAATTTCCCCTTGACTTTCACACTAAAAGACCAAAGGGCACTGAGAAAACCATAATTGAAAAAGACACATGTACCACCATGTTCATTGCAGCACTATTTACAATAGCTAGAACATGGAAGCAACACAGATGTGTACCAGCAGATGAATGGATAAAGAAGCTGTGCTATGTATATATGGGCTTCCCTGGTAGCTCAGACAGTAAAGAGTCTGCCTGCAGTGCAGGAGACCCGGGTTCAATCCCTGGGCTGGGAAGATCCACTGGAGAAGGAAATGGTAACCCACTCCAGTATTCTTGCCTGGAAAATCCCACGCACAAAGGAGCCTGTCAGACTACAGCCCATGGGGTCGCAAAGAGTTGGACACGACTAAGAGACTTTTCACTTCATAGATGTGTGTGTGTGTGTGTGTGTGTGTGTGTGTGTGTGTGTGTGTGTGTGTGGAGTATTACTCAGGCATAAAAAGGAAAAGGAATAAATTTGGTCAGTGCTAATGAGGTGGATGAAACTAGAGTGCATTATACAGAGAGAAGTACAGAAGAGAAAAATAAATATCGTATTTTAACACATATGTATGGGATCTAGAAAGATGATACTAATGATCCTATTTGCAGCGTAGCAAAGGAGATACAGACATAAAGAACAACTTATGGACACAGGGTGGGGAGGGTGAGGGGGGAGAGGGTGGGACGAATGGAGAGAGTAGCATGGAAATACATACGCTACCATATGTAAAATAAATAAATTCCAATGGGAATTTGCTGTATGACTCAGGGAACTCAAACCAGGGCTCTATGACAACCTAGAGGCTTGGGATGGGATGGAAGGTGGGAGGCAGGGTCAAGAGGGAGGAGACATGTGTGTACCTATGGCAGATTCATGTTGCTGTGTGGCAGAAACCAACACAATATTGTAAATCAATTATCCTTCAATTAAAAATATTTGTTTAAAAAAGGCTGAAAGGCAAGAAGATCCTTTTAAAAGCCCTTCATTGACAGAGGGTAGATCAATTTGTTCAGGTCCATTCTAGAGACAGGCCAGCTCCTAGTAATTTAAGGAGAAATTCAATATTGTGTCTCAGCCCAAGTAAAAAAGATAATGCCACTCCATTTTTTTTTCTTTTTTTTTGGCGGGGGGGGTCTTTTATTTTTTTTTTATTTTTTATTTTTTTAATTTTAAAATCTTTAATTCTTACATGTGTTCCCAAACATGAACCCCCCTCCCACCTCCCTCCCCATAACATCTCTGTGGGTCATCCCCATGCACCAAGGGAAATTTGAAAACATCCATAGGGAGCTCCCAACTTCCAATTCTGTATTTAAGAACTGAGCTGATTACAGGGTTTAGCTATTAAGAAATTATACAAACTCCACTATTGATTTTAGAACTTTTTCAGCTCAAAATTAACCTGGTTGTTATAGGAATTATTTTCCTAAGTCACAACAAAATTTTAAGAAGCACATTCGTCATCCCAAGGGTGCAACTCTTCACATTTGGATGCATAGCCTAACCTTGATGCTATCTTCCCAGTTTTCTGCTCCTTTTTACACTAATTTCTTTGAAAAAAAAATTGCAGCAATACTTCCTCCAAATTCTTCCCTGGTGGGTCTGCCTTTAGACATTCCCATCAGCCTTCCACTAAAAGAGCCGTCTTCTCTCTGGTGTTTGCCTCTCTTTCCCTCTCCTACCTCCTGAAAGCTCTTTCTTTGCTCTGCTTGTAGGATGTCAGTCCTCCAGTCCCCCATTCCCCATACATTCTTGGCTTGCTTTGCAGTTTCTCCTCTTCCTCCAGCCTCTCAGAGCTGGAGCACTGGGGGCTCAGTCCTCTTCTCTTCCCTGGGGTCCTTGTCTAGACTCAGGGCTTGAAACAGCCCCTCCAAGCTCCCTCCCCAGACCTGCCCTCTCCCCCAACTCCAGACTCCCCTCTGTAACTCTCTATCAAGCATCTCTACTTGGCTGTGCTGTGGACACCTCAAATTCAATACCTGATGCTAAGACCTGATCAGTCCCAGCTCCACCCTTCCAGTTTCCTAGTTAAAAACCCTAGAGTTATCCTCTCACACTCCCATCCAGTCTGTCCCCAAAACTGTATCATTTATGATTCAAAATATATCCTAGGAATTCCCGTGTGGTCCAGAGCTTTCACTGCTGAAGGCACGGGTTCAGTCCCTGGTAGGGGAACTATGATCCCACAAGCCACACAGCACAGCCCCAAAATAAATAAATGTGAACCTATATCACATCTCCCATCATTTCTACTCACCTCTGACACAATCACGAGGGTCCCATTTGCTTGTCACTCTCATCTATAGAATTGAAGTCATCTGGACAGCAAGGAAAACAAACCAGTCAATCCTAAAGGATATCAACCTTGAATATTCATTGGAAGGGCTGATGCTGAAGCTGAAGCTCTGATACTTTGGCCACCTGATGTGAAGAGCTGACTCACTGGATAAGACCCTGATGCTGGGAAAGATTGAGGGCAGGAGGAGAAGGGGGCGACAGAGGATGAGATGATTGAATGGCATCACTGACTAAATGGACCTGAGTTTGAGCAAACTCAGGGAGATAGTGAAGGACAAGAAAGCTTTGTGTGGTGCAGTCCATGGGGTCACAGAGAGTCAGACATGACTGAGTGACTGAACAATCCCGCTGTTCTCCATGGAACAGGATCGTCCAGTGGAAACAGGAGGGGATCACACCTGTAAACTCACATTTTCTACTAGCCACATCCATAAAGAGAGAATGAAGCAGCTCGATTAACTTTAATAATATATTTATTTAATTCGATATATATATCTTCCCTGGCAGCTCCATCAGTAAAGAATCTGCCTGTAATGCAGGAGACCTGAGTTCGACCCCTGGGTTGGAAAGATCCCCTGGAGGAGGGCATGGCAACCCACTCCAGTTTTCTTGCCTGGAGAATACCATGGACAGAGGAGCCAGGTGGGGTACAGTCCATGGGATCACAAAGAGTCAGACTTGACTAAGCAACTAAGCACAGCATACAACATCTAGCCTCAAGAGCCATCTGCAGGGTACCCAAGTCCTGGATACAGAGGAGACGTGGTGATCCCCTGCAACACTGAGATCCAGGAAGACGTGCAGATGCTGAAGATATCAGCAGACCAGTGCTGGTGTCACTGCAGCAGGCTGGTCTGCAAAAAGGTCTGGGAAGCCCTGCAGGATATACACGAGGAAGCGTCCTTGAGGTATTATGGCTTTGGTCTGGTCATCTCGGAGTGTCTGGAAAACTGCCAAATTTTGGACCTGGGTAGTGGAATTAACTGAGACTGCTATGCTCTTAGTTAGTTGGTTGGTGAGAAGGGACATGTCACTGGAATAGACATGACAGAAGGTCAGGTACAAGTGGATAACAAGTACATTGAATAACACATGGAAAAATATGGCTTCCAGGCACCCAGTGTGACCTTTATTCAGGACTACATAGAGAAACTGGAAGAGGCTGGAATCAAGAATGAGCATTACGATATTGTGATATCCAATTATGTCATTAACCTTCTACCTAATAAACATCAAGTGCTGCAGGAGATATATTGAATGTTAAAGCATGGCGGAGGCTATATTTCAGTGACATCTTTGCTAGTCTTGAATTTCCAGGAAAAATCAGGACACACAAAGTT
This sequence comes from Capricornis sumatraensis, assembly GCF_032405125.1. NCBI lineage: Eukaryota > Metazoa > Chordata > Mammalia > Artiodactyla > Bovidae > Capricornis > Capricornis sumatraensis. The sequence continues at coordinate 118,039,975 of NC_091071.1, read as the reverse complement.
TTATGGGGTGAGTGCCTAGGTGGTGCTTTGTACTGGAAAGACCTTCCTATCCTTGCCCAAAAAATTGGCTCTTGCCCTCCATGTTTGGTCACTGCCAATTCCATTACAGTTCAAAGCGAGGAACTAGAAAACGTGATTGGTGACAGATGTTTTGTTTCTGCAACATTTCGCCTCTTCAAATTCCCTAAGACAGGACCAACCAAAACATGCCAAGTTATGTATAATGGAGGAATCAAAGGACGCGAAACAGACTCAATATTTTATGCAAATTTCACATTTAAGAAAGATGAAACTATTGAAGTGGATGAAGAAACAGCAGCTATCTTGAAGAATTCAGTTTGCCCATGATTTTCTGATCAGGCCAATTGGAGAGAAACTGCCAACATGTGGAGGCTGTACTGCTTTAGCAGCAAAGAATACAATCACAGATCCATCCAAGGTTGCACAAGGGTCTGACAGTACAAAGTCCAGAAGTACCCCTACTGTTGCTGGCTGCTGTCACAAAAAAATGCTGCTAAACAACAGCTGACCAGAAGACAGTGGGCAGGAGGTGACAGAATGAGTTACACATGTTTAAACCTGCTCTTCTTCATAGCCCATAGACAAGAAAGAACAATGGCAAAAAACTGCGTTTCAGATAAAAATAAATGAATTATTTTTACAAAGTAAAAAAAGTCCATATATCTAAAATATTGCTATTTCAATGTGTAATCAAATATAAAAATGATGAAGATATTTTAGATTATTTTTTGTACTAAAGAATACAGACTTGGGCTTCCCCCAGTGGCTGAGTAGCAAAGAATCTGCCTGTAATGCAGGAGCCACAGGAAATGCAGGTTTGATCTCGGGGTCGGGAAAATCCCCTGGAAGAGGGCATGGCAACCCACTCCAGTATTCTTGCTTGGAGAATCCCATGGACAGAGGAGCCTGGCAGGTCACAGTCCATGGGGTCACAAAGAGTCGGTTACGAATGAAGCAACTTAGCAGGAACAGCAGCAGCAGTATTTAATTTGGCCTTTGAGCCCAGTGTGTATTTTACAATTACAATGCACTCAGTTCAAAGTAGCCACAATTCAGGTTGTTAGTAGCGACGAGGAGTTAGAGGTTATCATACTGGACAGTAAGGCTATAGAATATTATAAACACAGAAAACATCCCTCCCATTTCTCTTCAAGCAAAAGTAGAATTCCTCGAAATGGCTCTCAGGACCCTCTGCGATCACATTGCTCTCACCTTTTAAGCCTCACCTCTCCTTTGCCTGACTCCAGACATATTGGGCCCCTCAATGGTCCCTGGATGAGCCAGGTACATGTGGCCCCAGGGCCCTTGCAGGGTCCCCTTCACCTGGGGACGTTCCTATCCCATGGTCACTCCTTCATCCCCCTTCAATCTTTTTTTAATTTATTTTATTGGAATATAGTTATTTACTACGTTGTGTTCATTTCTTCTATACAGCAAAGTGATTCAGTTATACATATATATATTGGGTTGGTCAAAAAGTTCATTTGGGTTTTTTCTTGCCATCTTAAGGAAAACCCCAAATGAACTTTTTGACTAACCCAATACATTCTTTTCCATATTCTTTTCCACTATGGTTTATCATATAGTTCCCTGTGCTACACAGTAGGAATTTGCTGTTTATTCACTCCCTCAGTCTTAACCCAAATGCTACCTTCTCAGTGAGGCTGTCCAGACTGAGGCTTTTTTCAGACTGAAAACCCTCCACTCATCACCCCTACACACCCTCACCATCCTCTATCTTCCTTAGACGGATCTGCTTTCTGTCACGCTTTTAACCTCCTAACATGCCATAAAATCACCCTCTCCCCACACTAAACTGTCATCTCCACGATTACATCGAGGTTTTGTTGTTTTTGTTCACTAATGCCTTCCTAGGGCCTAGAGCACTGCCTGGCAACACGCAATAAGCACCCATTAAAGATTTGTTGACTCAGATTGTATTTTTATTTGCTTCACACAACACGAAGACTGTTCCTCCACCATTAAATATTCATCTTTATCATCATTTAATGATGGTATGGTATATATCATGTGTAGATAGAGTATATTTTTATTCACCCAATCTAACTGTGAAAATTAAGATATTTCCAGCTTTTCACCATTATGCAGCTATCCTTGGGATCTAGATAAATATTTGTTGCCAAATCTGATTATGTCTGGATCAAAAGAAATGTAATTTGAAAGCCTATTGTTTTTCAGTCTCAGGTTTCTAATTATAAGTAAAATTTAATAAGCACTGTAGTTATAATGTCATGTGCATCTGGGATTGTCTCTTTGAATAAATTCCTAGCAATGAAATAATGGAGGAAAGCAAATATTTTTGTTATCATTTTGGTATATATGGACTGTACTTGTCTTAACTGTTGACTAGCTTTAGCTAGACCAGTGAAATATACATCTTCAGTTCAGTTCAGTCACTCAGCCACGTCCGACTCTTTGCAACCCCATGAATCACAGCATGCCAGGCCTCCCTGTCCATCACCAACTCCCGGAGTTCACTCAGACTCACGTCCATCGAGTCCATGATGCCATCCAACCATCTCATCCTCTGTCATCCCCTTCTCCTCCTGCCCCCAATCCCTCCCAGCATCACAGTCTTTTCCAATGAGTCAACTCTTCGCATGAAGTGGCCAAAGTACTGGAGTTTCAGCTTCAGCATCATTCCTTCCAAAGAAATCCCAGGGCTGATCTCCTTCAGAATGAACTGGTTGGATCTCCTTGCAGTCCAAGGGACTCTCAAGAGTCTTCTCCAACACCACAGTTCAAAAGCATCAATTCTTCGGCACTCAGCCTTCTTCACAGTCCAACTCTCACATCCATACGTGACTACTGGAAAAACCATAGCCTTGACTAGACAGACCTTAGTCGGCAAAGTAATGTCTCTGCTTTGCAATATGCTATCTAGGGTGGTCATAACTTTTCTTCCAAGGAGTAAGCGTCTTTTAATTTCATGGCTGCAGTCACCATCTGCAGTGATTTTGGAGCCCAAAAAAATAAAGTCTGACACTGTTTCCACTGTTTCCCCATCTATTTCCCATAAAGTGATGGGACAAGATGCCATGATCTTCGTTTTCTGAATGTTGAGCTTTAAGCCAACTTTTTCACTCTCCTCTTTCACTTTCATCAAGAGGCTTTTTAGTTCCTCTTCACTTTCTGCCATAAGGGTGGTGTCATCTGCATATCTGAGGTTATTGAGATTTCTCCCAGCAATCTTGATTCCAGCTTGTGTTTCTTCCAGTCCAGCGTTTCTCATGGTGTACTCTGCATAGAAGTTAAATAAGCAGGGTGACAATATACAGCCTTGATGTACTCCTTTTCCTATTTGGAACCAGTCTGTTGTTCCATGTGCAGTTCTAACTGTTGCTTCCTGACCTGCATGCAGATTTCTCAAGAGGCAGGTCAGATGGTCTGGTATTCCCATCTCTCTCAGAATTTTCCACAGCTTATTGTGATCCACACAGTCAAAGGCTTTGGCATAGTCAATAAAGCAGAAATATATGTTTTTCTGGAACTCTCTTGCTTTTTCCATGATCCAGAGGATGTTGTGATACATCTTAATCACCTGCACAGTTTTTGTATTTTTTTATTGACGTATAGGTGGATTATTCTTTTTCGTTATAGGTTATTATAAAATACTAAGTATAGTTCCCTATGCTTATTGGTTATCTATTTTACATATAGTAGTGGGTATATGTTAATCCTGAACTGTTAATTTATCCCTCATCCCCTCCCCCCTTTGGTAACCATGAGATTGTTTTCTATGTCTGTGAGTCTATTTCTGCTTTGTTTGTAAATTCATTTGTATTGATTTTTTTAATTTCACGTATAGGCAATATCATATGGTATTTGTCTTTCTCTGACTGACTTAACTTAGTATGATAGTCGCTAGGTCCATCTATGTTGTTGCAAATGGCATTACTTCATTCCTTTTCATGGCTGAGTAAACGTCTTCTTTATCCATTCTTCTGTCAATGGACATTTAAGAAGCTTCATATCCTGGCTATTGTAAATAGTGCTGCAATGAACATTGGGTTGCAGGTATATTTTTTAATTAGAGTTTTCATCTTTTCCAGATATATGCCCAGAAGTGGGATTGCTGGATCATATGGCCACTCTATTTTTAGGGTTTAAGAAATCTCCATGCTCCTCTTCATAATGATTGTACCAACTTACATTTCCAACAGTAGAGAAGGGTTTTTTTTTCCACATCCAAAAAAGGACTTTTATTGGACCTGGGACAGTTTCACTTTTTTGATGTGGTCCTTCTAGAATGCACAGCTGCAAACATGTATGTAGAGGCTAAAGTTTAATTCAACCAACTACACCAAGTCCCACTGTCTCAGCACCCAGCTTCCAGGGCAGAGCCATGGGAGAGGGACGACACTTCCTCTCTTCCACCTTGCACTGCACCCGTCAGACACTAGTTTCACTGGTACCAAGTTGGTGTTGTCCGTGCTGGGGTAGTAGTGGGGCACGTAACCTAGAAAATGTGCTTCCCTGCAAGTCATTAAGGAGAAAACACCCAACTATCCAAAATGCTTGGGTGTGGTCAGCAGAAATGGAAGGATCAACCAAAGTCCCAGACTTTTTATCAACTGCAAACGTCAACACTTCTGTGGACAAGTCACTTGACTACTCTCTGCCTCAGTTTTCCCATCAACTAAGTACTTCACTGTGGGGATCAAACTATATGTTGTCTAAAGCAACAGTCTCCAGCTTGTTTGGCATCAGGGACCGATTTCTTGGAAGACAATTTTATCATGGACCAGGGAAGTCAGGCGGATGGTTCAGGTGTTAATGCAAGATGGGGAGCAGCAGATGAAGTTTCACTCGTTCACCCACCACTCACTTCCCACTCTGCAACCCACTTCCTAAGAGGCCATAGCCCAATACCAGTCTGAGGCCCAGGGGTGGGGACCCTGGGTCTAAAGTACTTGGGATGACACCCAGCACAGAGTGAGTGCTGCACAGGGACAGCTACAGCCATCTCTTAATACCTCTGTGAGTCTTTATCTTTGCCATCATCATTTTCCATCTACATGTCTGCATTGCAGGGGGATGTTTGAAGGGGGTGAAAAACATCTTACTCTTTTTGTATATAAAACACAAACAAATACACAATATATGAACAGACAGACAGTATACTGTGCTATTAAAGGGTCATGCCATGCCCTGTATATTCGGACAAGCTATAATCTGAAAAGATAATTCACTCCAGTGTTCACTGCAGCACTATTAACAACAGCTAAGACATGGAAGCAAAACAAATGTCTATCGACAGATGAATTTGAACAAAGAAGAGGTGGAACATATATATACAAAATAGAACACTACTCAGTCATAAAAAAAAAGAATGAAATGATGTCATTTACAGCAACATGGATGGACCTAGAGATTATTATACTAACTGAAGTCAGTCAGTCCAGTTGCTCATTTGTGTCCAATTCTTTGCGACCCCATGGAGTGCAGGATGCCAGGCCTCCCTGTCCATCACCAACTCCTGGAGCTTACTCAAACTCATGTCCATTGAGTCACTGATGCCATCCAACCATTTCATCCTCTGTCATCCCCTTCTCCTCCTGTCTTCAAATTTCCCAGCATCAGGGTCTTTTCTAAGGAGTCAGTTCCTCACATGAAGTGAACACAGTATTGGAGCTTCAGCATTAGTTCTTCCAATGCATATTCAGGGTTGATTTCCATTAGGATTGACTGGTTTGATCTCCTTGCTGTCCAAGAGACTCTCAAGAGTCTTCTCCCATACCACAGTTCAAAAGCATCAGTTCTACAGTGCTCAGCTTTCTTTATAGTCCAACTCTCATATCCACACATGACTACTGGAAAAACCATAGCTTTGACTAGATGGACCTTTGTCAGTAAAGTAATGTCTCTGCTTTTTAATATGCTGTCTAGGTTGGTCATAGCTTTTCTTCCAAGGAACAAGTGTCTTAGTTTCATCACTGCAGTCACCATCTGCAGTGATTTTAGAACCCTAAAATATAAAGTCTGTGAGTGTTTCCACTGTTTCCCCATCTATTTGCCATGAAGTGATGGGACCAGATGCCATGATCTCAGTTTTCTGAATGTTGCGTTTTAAGCCAACTTTTTCACTCTCCTCTTTCACTTTCATCAAGAGTCTCTTGAGTTCTTCATCCATCCCAGCATTTCGCATGATGTACTCTGCATATAAGGTAAATAAGCAGGGTGACAATACACAGCCGTGATGTATTCCTTTCCCGATTTGAAACCAGTCTGTTGTTCCATGTCCAGTTCTAATTGTTGCTTCTTGACTTGCATACAGATTTCTCAGGAGTCAGGTAAGTCAGACAAAGAGAAATGGCATATGATATCATTTGTATGTGGAATCTAAAATATAACTGTGGAAAATTCTTAAAGAGATGAGAATGCCGGACCACTTACTTGTCTTCTGAGAAACCTGTATACAGGACAAGAAGCAACAGTTAGAACTGGACATGGAACAACTGAGTGGTTCAAAATTGGGAAAGAAGTATGTCAAGACTGTATATTGTCACCCTCTTTATTTAAATTCTATGCAGAGTACATCATGCGAAATGCTGGGCTGGATGAAGCACAAGCTGGAATCAAGTTTGCTGGGAGAAATATCAATAACCTCAGATATGCAGAAGACACACCCTTATGGCAGAAAGCAAAGAGGAACTAAAGAGCCTCTTGATGAAGGTAAAAGAAGGGAGTGGAAAAAAATGGCTTAAAACTCAACATTCAAAAAATGAAGATCATGGTATCTGGTCCCATTACTTAATGGCAAATAGATGGAAAAAGAGTGCTAGACTTTATTTTGGGGGGCTCCAATATCACTATGAAAGGTTACTGCTGCCATGAAATTACAGGACACTTGCTCCTTCGTAGAAAAGCTATGACAAACCTGGACAGCATATTAAAAAGCAGAGATATTTGCCAACAAAGGTCCATACAATCAAAGCTGTTGGTTTTCCAGTAGTCATGTACAGATGTGAGAGTTGGACCATAAGAAAGGCTAAGCACCAAAGAATTGATGTTTTTGAACTGTGGTGTTGGAGAAGACTCTTGAGAGTCTCTTGGACTGCAAGGAGATCCAACCAATCAATCCTAAAGGAAATAACCCTGAATATTCACTGGAAGGACTGATGCTGAAACTGAAGCTTCAACACTTGGCCACCTGATGCAAAGAGCTGGCTCATTGGTAAAGACACTAATGCATGGAAAGATTGAGGACAGGAAGAGAAAGGGATGACAAAGGATAAGATTGTTGGTTGGCATGACCAACTCAATGCACATAAATTTGAGGAAACTCCCAGAGATAGTGGAGGAGAGAGGAGCCTGGTGAGCTGCAGTCCATGGGGTCAAAAGAGTTGGACATGACTTAGTGACTGAACAACAACAGAAAATATAACATAAATGAACTTATCTACAAAACAGAAACAGACTCACATAGAGAACACACCTGAGGGTACCAAAGAGGGGTAAGAGTGATGGGGGATGGACTGAGAGTTTGGGATTACCTGATGCAAATTATTATATACAAGATGGACAAACAAGAAGGTCCTACTGTATAATAGAGGGAACTATGTTCTGTATCCTGTGATAAACCATAATGGAAAAGAATATTTTCAGAAATATATCAGCCCTGGACCACAAGACTGCAGAGCAGATCCACTGTCTTGGACCTCTTGGCCCCCATGACAGCCCCTGCCAAAAGGGCAGAGTTCATAAAAAAAACTTATGTCAGTCTCAGTTCAGTTCAGTTCAGTCGCTCAGTCATGTCCAACTTTTGGTGACCCCATGAATTGCACCATGCCAGGCCTCCCTGTCCATCATCAACTCCTGGAGTTCACTCAGACTCACATTCATCGAGTCAGTGATGCCATCCAGCCATCTCATCCTCTGTCGTCCCCTTCTCCTCTTGCCCCCAATCCCTCCCAGCATCACAGTCTTTTCCAATGAGTCAACTCTTCGCATGAAGTGGCCAAAGTACTGGAGTTTCAGCTTCAGCATCATTCCTTCCAAAGAAATCCCAGGGCTGATCTCCTTCAGAATGGACTGGTTGGATCTCCTTGCAGTCCAAGGGACTCTCAAGAGTCTTCTCCAACACCACAGTTCAAAAGCATCAATTCTTCAGTGCTCAGCTTTCTTCACAGTCCAATTCTCACATCCATAAATGACCACAGGAAAAACCATAGCCTTGACTAGACAGACCTTAGTCGGCAAAGTAATGTCTCTGCTTTGCAATATGCTATCTAGTTTGGTCATAACTTTTCTTCCAAGGAGTAAGCGTCTTTTAATTTCATGGCTGCAGTCACCATCTGCAGTGATTTTGGAGCCCCAAAAAATAAAGTCTGACACTGTTTCCACTGTTTCCCCATCTACTTCCCATGAAGTGATGGGACAAGATGCCATGATCTTCGTTTTCTGAATGTTGAGCTTTAAGCCAACTTTTTCACTCTCTTCTTTCACTCTCATCAAGAGGCTCTTTAGTTCCTCTTTGCTTTCTGCCATAAGGGTGGTGTCATCTGCATATCTGAGTTTATTGATATTTCCCCCGGCAATCTTGATTCCAGCTTGTGCTTCTTCCAGCCCAGCATTTCTCATGATGTACTCTGCATAGAAGTTAAATAAGCAGGGTGACAATATACAGCCTTGATGTACTCCTTTTCCTATTTGGAACCAGGCTGTTGTTCCATGTCCAGTTCTAACTGTTGCTTCTTGACCAGCATATAGGTTTCTCAAGAGGCAGGTCAGGTGGTCTGGTATTCCCATCTATCTCAGAATTTTCCACAGTTTATTGCGATCCACACAGTCAAAGGCTTTGGCATAGTCAATAAAGCGGAAATAGATGTTTTTCTGGAACTCTCTTGCTTTTTTGATGATCCAGTGGATGTTGGCAATTTGATCTCTGGTTCCTCTGCCTTTTCTAAAACCAGCTTGAACATCTGGAAGTTCACAGTTCATGTATTGCTGAAGCCTGGCTTGGAGAATTTTGAGCATTACTTTACTAGCATGTGAGATGAGTGCATTGTGCGGTAGTTTGAGCATTCTTTGGCATTACTTTCTTTGGTATTGGAATGAAAACTGACCTTTTCCAGTCCTGTGGCCACTGCTGAGTTTTCCAAATGTGCTGGCATATTGAGCGCAGCACTTTCACAGCATCATCTTTCAGGATTTGAAACAGCTCAACTGGAATTCCATCACCTCCACTAGCTTTGTTCATAGTGATGCTTTCTAAGGCCCACTTGACTTTACATTATGGGATGTCTAGCTCTAGGTGAGTGATCACACCATTTTGATTATCTTGGTTGTGAAGATCATTTTTGTACAGTTCTGTGTATTCTTGCCACCTCTTCTTAATATCTTCTGCTTCTGTTAGGTCCCTACCATTTCTGTCCTTTATCGAGGCCATCTTTGCATGAAATATTCCCTTGGTATCTCTAATTTTCTTGAAGAGATCTCTAGTCTTTCCCATTCTGTTATTTTCCTCTCTTTCTTTGCATTGATCTCTGAAGAAGGCTTTCTTTTCTCTTCTTGCTATTCTTTGGAACTCTGCATTCAGATGCTTATATCTTTCCTTTTCTCCTTTGCTTTTTGCTTCTCTTCTTTTCACAGATATTTGTAAGGCCTCCTCAGACAGCCATTTTGCTTTTTTGCATTTCTTTTCCATGAGGATGGTCTTGATCCCTATCTCCCGTACAATGTCATGAACCTCATTCCATAGTTCATCAGGCACTCTATCTATCAGTTCTAGGCCCTTGTATCTATTTCTCACTCCCACTGTATAATCATAAGGGATTTGATTTAGGTCATACCTGAATGGTCTAGTGGTTTTCCCTACTTTCTTCAATTTAAGTCTGAATTTGGCAATAAGGAGTTCATGATCTGAGCCACAGTCAGCTCCTGGTCTTGTTTTTGTTGACTGTATAGAGCTTCTCCATCTTTGGCTGCAAAAAATAGAATCAATCTAATTTCGGTGTTGACCATCTGGTGATGTCCATGTGTAGAGTCTTCTTTTGTGTTGTTGGAAGAGGGTGTTTGCTATGACCAGTGCATTCTCTTGGCAAAACTGTATTAGTCTTTGCCCTGTTTCATTCCGTATTCCAAGGCTAAATTTGCCTATTACTCCAGGTGTTTCTTGACTTCCTACTTTTGCATTCCAGTCCCCTATAATGAAAAGGACATCTTTTTGGGGTGTTAGTTCTAAAAGGTCTTGTAGGTCTTCATAGAACCATTCACCTTCAGCTTCTTCAGTGTTACTGATTGGGGCATAGACTTGGATTACTGTGATACTGAATGGTTTGCCTTGGAAATGAACAGAGATCATTCTGTCGTTTTTGAGATTGCATCCAAGTACTGCATTTCTGACTCTTTTGTTGACCATAATGGCTACTCCATTTGTTCTGAGGGATTCCTGCCTACAGTAGTAGATATAATGGTCATCTGAGTTAAATTCACCCATTCCAGTCCATTTTAGTTCACTGATTCCTACAATGTCGACGTTCACTCTTGCCATCTCCTGTTTGACCACTTCCAATTTGCCTTGATTCATGGATCTAACATTCCATGTTCCTATACAATATTGCTCTTTACAGCATCGGACCTTGCTTCTGTCACCAGTCGCATCCACAACTGGGTATTGTTTTTGCTCTGGCTCCTTCCCTTCATTCTTTCTGGAGTTATTTCTCCACTGATCTCCAGTAGCATATTGGGCACCTAATGACCTGGGGAGTTCCTCTTTCAGTATCCTATCATTTTGCCTTTTCATACTGTTCATGGGGTTCTCAAGGCAAGAATACTGAAGTGGTTTGCCATTCCCTTCTCCAGTGGACCACCTTCTGTCAGACCTCTCCACCATGACCCACCCGTCTTGGGTGGCCCCTCGGGCATGGCTTAGTTTTATGGAGTTAGACAAGGCTCTGGTTCTAGTGTGATTCGATTGACTAGTTTTCTGTGATTATGTTTTCAGTGTGTCTGCCTTCGGATACCCTCTTGCAACACCTACCGTCTTATTTGGGTTTCTCTTACCTTGGATGTTGGGTATCTCTTCACGGCTGCTCCAGCAAAGCACAGCCGCTGCTCCTTACCTTGGACGAGGAGTATCTCCTCACCACTGGCCTTCCTGACTTTGAACGTGGAATAGCTCCTCTAGGCCCTCCTGTGCCCATGCTTCTATTGCTCCTTGGACGTGGAGGGATTCCTTAAAAAATCCTCTTTCCCCTCAAGATACACTGAGACATTTCTATTGTCTTTAGAATGATTGTTTGGTAGGATTTTTTTAATATAGAAAAAGATGCCTTTCTCTGCACCTTGAATCATACTATGCAGTTGGGTTTACTGAGTTGCCTTTGTAGACAGCTGGCTTCAGGAACACCTTTGGTTAGAAACATGTTGAAATCAAAGCAGAATGTCCCAAAATGGAGCCTGGCTTAGAGGAATCACTCAACAGATGTTTCTCGACTGTACATTAAGCACATTTTATTAATTGAAGTATAGTGGGTTTATAATTTGTGCTGGTTTCAGGTGTACAACAAAGTGATTCAGTTATAGATATATGTATTCTTTTTAAGATTTTTTCCCTTATAGGTTATTACAAAATATTGACCATAGTTGCCTGTGCTATATAGTAGGTCCTTGTTGGTGATCTATTTTATATATAGTAGAGGCAGTTTTTTTGGTAATCTTGGTTGTCACTTACCTTTATTTTTACAGTAGGGAAGACAAGCCAAAGAACTCCACATCACAAGACCTGCAAGGTCACTCCACCCACACTGAGGTTCCAGACTGTGCCCCCAGGAGGCAGCAGGAAAGGGGTGCTGTTGGGACCCCCACAGACTGGGCTGGAGCTACCTAGCTGGGTCATGTACATGTATCACTGCCACTCTGTATGTTGCATCCTAGCCCACCTGCAGCTCCACAGAGATGCACATCCTGAGAAATGGTATAAATAACGAGGCAGAGACACAGGGGCCAGGAGGTGCTGGCATCTGGAGCTCCTCTCAGCTGAGCCCTGGGAGGAGGCGGTCAGATGTACAGCTGTAATTACAAAGAGCAGGCTTCTTTATTTACACTTTCTCTTCGTTCATGCCTTTAATGAGCTCCCGCTAATGGCACATGTGAATTGGAACGGCCTTAACTGCGCTTTCAACACCTTGTCATTCTTATGAGCCAATTACAAGGAGCTGCTCATTGCTGATTGCAGTAAACTGAACGTTCATTACCCTGAACAGGTGTCTCACCAGTAATAATGATCATGATCATCTCCTACAGATGGGAAAGAAGGACGAAGTTTAAAGACAATGGGAGGACAGCTCCATACCCTGCTAGCAGCAGCAGCCGGTTGTGCAGTCATCCAAAATGCCCTCCCCTACCCAGACAGATGGTTTTCCTCACTTTTTGAACCTTCTATTTACTATGTTCCAAATACTTGGCAGGCTAACTATTGACAAGCCAAGACATGGACACAACCTGAGTGTCCATCAACAGACAATTGGCTTAAGAAGATGTGAGATACACAAATGTACATATATACTTTTACACATATATGCAATGACATACTATTCAGTCTTAAAAAAATGAAATAATGCCATTTGCAGCAACATGGATGGACCTAGAGATGATCATATTAAGTGAAGAAAGTCAGACAAAGACACACACCATATGATATCACTTATATGTGGAATCCAAAATACAACACAAGTGAACTCATCTATGAAATAGACACAGCCTTACAGACACAGAGAACAGATTTGTGGTCGCCAAGGGGAGACAGGAGTGGTGGGGGATGGACTGAGAGAGTTTGGCATTAGCAGATGCAAACTATTATGTATAGAATGGATAAACAACATGGTCCTACTGTGTAGCACAGGGAACTATATTCAATACCCTGAGATAAACCATGATGGAAAAGAATATGTAAAAGAACGTATATGTATGTACAATTGACTCACTTTGCTGTACAGCAGAAACTGATACAACTTGGCAAATCAACTGAACTTTAATAAAATAAAATTTTAATTAATTAATTAACTAAAATAAAAAGAATAAAGTAGAAAAAAAGAATTTTCATTTTGAACAAGGTTCCAGGTGAGGTTGCTTCTGCTGGTGCCTGAACCACTGGAATAGTGGAATTGTTGTGAGGAGAGTGCATGTGTACCAAGTTTCTTCAGTTGTGTGGAACTCTTTGCAGCCCCGTGGACTGTAGCCCACCAGGTTCCTCTGTCCATGGGATTCTCCAGGCAAGAGTACTGGAATGGGTTGCCATGCCCTCCTCCAGGGGATCTTCCTGACCCAGGGATCAAACCCATGTCTCCTGCAGCTCCTGTGAGGGAGCCTGCAATAGCAACTTAGGTTCAAATATTGATATAAACTTGCTTTTTACCTCCAATGGGATCATTGGCAGGTCACTAATTCTTTCTGAGACCTCAACTGTAAAATGGAGATAAGACTATCTATTTGAGTGTTGCTCAGAAGATGAGCAATGAGCAAGCTTTCCTTGTGGCTCAGATGGTAAAGAATCTGAATGCAATGTGGGAGATCTGGGTTCATTCCTGGGTCAGGAAGAACACCTGGAAAGGGGAATGGCCACTCACTCCAGTATTCTTGCCTAGAGAATTCCATGGACAGAAAAGAACCTGGCGGGCTATAGTCATGAGGTTGCAAAGAGTCAGACACAACTGAGTGACTAACACTTTCATTTTCTTTCATTTTCAGAGGACAAATAATGAGCGAGCTAGGACTCATGCAGCAGGCACTCTGTAGCTTTTACTGTTTGTTGGAGAGCCTAGGCATCTTGCTGTGTGGCACCAAGTCAAGTGTGACAGTCAGAATTGGAACTGACATCTTTCTCCCGAGCTTGGCTGTCTTACTCTGAGGAGTTCCTTAACACTCTTACCTAACCCCTTGTCCCCAGAGTCCTAGTGCACTTAAGGATATACTAAAAGGACTTGCCTGGTGGCTCAGTGGATAAGAAACAATGTCGTGGCCATTGTTTGTCCATCCAAGACCACACTTGAATTAGACTGTAAGTGACAGAAGATCAAGAACCATGACTGTCTTCTTTACAACTGTGTACCCAGAGGAGACCCTCAATCAATATCTGTTAGAAGAACAAAGTCCCTAGGTGAGCCCATAGGAAAGATTTTCAACTTTGCTGCAGAGGTTAGTGGGAAATTTCTGAAAGTAGAGAGCTGGCCTGAAGCTTTGTTTTTTAATAATATTTATCTATTCAGCCGCACTGGGTCTTAGTTGTGGCATATGGTATCTTCAATCTTAGTTGCAGCATGCAGGATCTAGTTCCTTGACCAAGGATCAAACCCAGGCCCCTGCGTTGGGAGCATGAAGTCTTAGCCACTAGACTACCAGGGAAGTTCCATGATCTGAAGACTTCATTGCAAGTGATAAATGTTAGAGGTCACTGGCTAAGGTATGCATTATATTCCAGTTTGCCCAGGACAGTCCTGGTTTCACCTTTTGTCCCATGTAATTAATATTCTGATTCTGAAAACTGTCCATGTTTGGAAAATGAGTCATGTGACTATTTTATCACCAGTCTAAATGAGAGTTGGTGACAACACAGAGTTGGAATCCAAAAGCAGTCACTCAGACCTCTCAAGTCCCAGAAAGGCACATCACCCAGAAAGAGACAGCCTGAGGTCACTGACAACAAAAGAATTTAGACATGGGACTACTCTCTCATCCCACCTCCCAACCCTCTGCCCTTCATAGCTTTAAAAACAAGTGCAAAACATACACTCGACTTGTCATCTGTGAGCCAGAAAGGTCTTTGCCAGAAATTACGTGCTGCTTCAAACTCATTGGCATGGACCCTGAGCTGAAGATGAAGCCTTTTCTATTGTGTCCCCTGACACCTCAAGGAAGTAATGCACATTTATTAATGGTTTTACGTCCCCTGCCCTCTCTTTCCATTGCACAGGCTGTAAATTAAATAGGAAGGAGATGGAGCAAGGGAAGTAGAATTTTTATTTATTGGGAGGAAAGTCACCCCATCACCACTCCAAATGAGCTTTCCTCCAGTGATGCCATTGAGGCAGCTAGAACTTGGGACCTGCAGGTGCAGCTTGACTCTGCCAGCCTGCCTAGGTCTGTGCCCACACCCACACATCCCTCAGGCAAGTGGACAAATTCCCTGAGTGCTCAGGCAGTCAGGGGTAGCTCAAATGCAGGCATAGCTGGGATATCCTGGAGACGGCTGCAACCTGCACTTGAGCTACCTGCTATCTAGGCTGGAAGACAAGATTGACACATGCCTGAAGTGGCTGAGTGAAATCCAGTCCCCACAGCCTTTTACTGGGTTAAGTGGAACCATTCTGATGTTCAAAATGTGCCCTCACTTGGATAGCTTTATACAAGTTCCATAGACCAGTTGGCTTAAATAGCAAATACTTATCTCTCACAATTCTAGAGGTGGGAAGTTGAAAACCAAGGTACCAGCATGTCTGATGAGAGCCTCTGTTGCCACTTTCTCCCTATGTCCTTGTATGGCCTTTCCTTGGCGTGTGAGCATGGAGGAGAGAGATGTTCATGTCTTTTCCCCTTCTTATAAGGGCACTAATACCATCAGAGGACCCCCACCCTCATGACCCCGTCTGAACTTACCTCTCAAAGGCCTCAACTCTTAATATGATCACATTGGGACTGAGGGCTTTGACACATGGATTTGGGAACATTCAGCCAGGAACAAAACACCTATCTGAGGAAGATGAGTCATTTAATAAACATTTACTGTGACCAGCCACAAGACAGGCTGTATTCTGAGCACCAGAGGTACAACAGCAGTGACTGTAAGAAACTCCCAACCTTCTTCCGATGAAGGGGTTGGAAACTATCCAGAAGATACAGCTGCCAATGTGTTTATAAATTTACATGCAAAACAAATCTCTCAGAATCATAGTATCAGATACCATTCCCTGGCAGGCACAGTTAGCACTGTGGGAGCACTTCACCTTTGTTCCTTCTTCCATTTTAGCCAACCATGGGAAAGGAAGTTGTAAAGATCAAAGGTGCCAGGAAGGAGAACTTTTTTGTGAACTGTCTCACTTATTGTTGCAGCTGCTGTAGCTTTGGCATCTCAAAGCTCTGATATTAACTTTCAAAATCTTGAATGAAACTACCATGGAGATAGGTCTGTGGCCCCAGTAGGTTTGGCAGGATAATGTTGCTAAGCATATCACTTTGAGCTTTCAAATTACAGATTTGAAACCATTATTTGTCATATTGATCCTGCAGTGAAATGCACAGTTAACTTCCTTAAAGCCACTGTAAACCTAAACTGCCCAAAACCAAAGCTCCCATTCATCCCAATTCTTAAGCTCAACATGGGTGGCAGTTCAGAGCTGAAACAGATCCAAAGGCTTTAGGTACAACAGACTTGAGGTCACACTGATGTGACCTTGGGTATGTTACACAATCTCTCTGAAATATGGTTTTTTCACCTGTAAAATGAGAACAGAGACCTTGCAGGTGTATTGAACTATAGCTAATAGATGTAATATGCACAGCACAGAACAACAACAAAGCAACTGGTACTTACTGCCAAAACTAATGTGATTGTCGTTGCTGTTCATCACCATCACTAGTGATCATAAGAGACATAATCCTGCATTGGTAATGCTATGTTGTCTGTGTTAGTTGCTCAGTCATGTCTGACTCTTTGTGACCCTATGGACCTTAGCCCACCAGGCTCATCTGTTCATGGAATTCTCCAGACAAGGATTCTGGAGTGGGTTGCCAGTCCCTTCTCCAAGGGATTTTCCCAATCCAGGGATCAAACCTAGGTGTCCTGCACTGAAGCAGATTCTACCCTCTGAGCCACCAGGGTAGCCTGTCTGCTATCTGTTGTCTGTAAAATGTATTAAAGTATCTCAGTATGAACAGCATCATGTATTTATGTAAACAAGTTAACTGTAATCTCTATCCAGGGATGGTTGAAGAACATTTGAACCACCTAATTATAAATCAACACTCCAAGAAAAGAGAACCTTCCTACACTTTCTCCATTGGTGCAACCACTATGAAGAGCAATATGGAGATTCTAAAAATAGAGCTACCATATGACCCAGCAATCCCATTCTTGGATATATGGCTGGAGAAAACACAGCCTGAATGGATACATGCATCCCCAGTGTTCACTATAGCACTGTTTATAATAACCAAGACATGAAAGCCCCTAAATGTCCATTGACAGAGAAATAGATAAAGAAGATGTGGTACATGTATACTATGGAATATTACTCAGCCATTAAAAAGAATGAAATAATGCCATTTACAGCAACATGGATGGACCTAGAGATTATCATACTGAGGGAAGTAAGTCAAAGAGAAAAAGAGAAATAGCCTATGACATCCCTCATATGCAGAATTTAAAAATAAAAGATACAAATTAACTTATTAATAGAACAGAAACAGATTCACAGACTTAGAGAACAAACTTATGGTTGCCAAGGGGGAAGACTGAGAGGAAGAGATAGAGAGTTTGGGATAGATACATACATACTGCTGAGAAAAGCTAATGCCTATCCTTCTAAAATTCTTTCAAAAAATTGCAGAGGAAGGCACACTTACAAGCTTATTCTACAAGACCAGCATCACCCTGATACCAAAACCAAACAAAGACAACACAAAAAAAGAAAACTACAGGCCAATATCACTGATGAACATAGATGCAACAATCCTCAACAAAACTTTAGCAAACAGAATTCACCAACACATCAAAAAGCTCATACACCATGATCAAGCTGGGTTTATTCCAGGGGATGCAAGGATTCTTCAATACATGCAATCAATCAATGTGATACACTATATTAACAAATAGAAAGATAAAAACTATATGATAATCTCGATGAATGCAGAAAAAGACTTTGACAAAATTTGGCACCCGTTTATGATTAAAACTCCTCAAAAAATGGGCATAGAAGGAACCTACATCAACACAGTAAAAGCCATATATGATAAGCCTACAGCAAAGATTATTCTCAATGGTGAAAAACTGAAAGCATTCCCCCTAAGATCAGGAACAAAACAAGGGTGTCCACCTTCACAACTATTATTCAACATAGTTCTGGAAGTCTTAACTACAGCAATCAGAGAAGAAAAAGAAATAAAAGGAATCCAGATCAGAAGAGAAGAAGTAAAGCTCTCACTGTTTGCAGATGACATGATACTGTACACAGAAAACCCTAAATATAGTATCAGAAAATTACTAGAGCTAATCAATGAATTTAGCAAAATTGCAGGATACAGAATCAATGCACAGAAATCACTTGCATTTCTATATACTAACAATGAAAAATCAGAAAGAGAAATCCCATTCACCACTGCAACAAAAAGAATTAAATATCCAGGAATAAACGTACTTACAGAGAAAGAAGAACTGTACACAGAAAATTATAAGACACTAATGAAAGAAATCAAAGATGACATAAACAGATGGAGAGATATTTCATATTCCTGGGTAGGAAGAATCAATATTGTGAAAAGGACTATACTACCAAATGCAATCTACAGATTCAACGTGATCCCTATCAAATTACCAATGGCATTTTTCACAGAACTAGAACAGAAAATTTCACAATTCGTATGGAGACACAAAAGACCCTGAATAGCCAAAGCCGTCTTGAGAAAGAATAATGGAGCTGGAGGAATCAACCTTCCTAACTTCCGATTATACTACAGAGCTACAGTCATCAAGACAGTATGGTATTGGCACAAAAACAGAAATATAGACCAATGGAACAAGGTAGAAAGCCCAGAAATAAACCCATGCACATATGAGTACCTTATTTTTGACAAAGGAGGCAAGAATATACAATGGGGCAAAGATAGCCTCTTCAATAAATGGTGCCAGGAAAACTGGACAGCTACATGTAAAAGAATGAAATTAGAACACTTCCTAACACCATACACAAAGGTAAACTCAAAATGGATTAAAGACCTAAATTTAAGATCAGAAACTATAAAACTCTTAGAGGAAAACATAAGCAGAACATTCCATGACATAAATCAAAGGAAGATCCTCTATGATCCACTTCCTAGAGTAATGGAAATGAAAACAAAAGTAAACAAGTGGGACCTGATTAAACTTAAAAGCTTTTGCACAGCAAAGGAAACTATAAGCGAGGTGAAAAGACAGCCTTCAGAATGGGAGAAGATAATAGCAAATGAAGCAACAGACAAAGGATTAATTTCAAAAATATACAAGCAGCGCATACAACTCAATACCAGAAAAGCAAGCAACCCAATCAAAAAGTGGGAAAAAGAGCTAAACAGACATTTCTCCAAAGAAGAGATACAGCTGGCTAACAAACACATGAAAAGATGCTCAACATCACTCATTATTAGAGAAAGGCAAATCAAAACTACAATGAGATATCACCTCACACCAGTCAAAATGGCCCTCATCAAAAAGTCTACAAACAATAAATGCTAGAGAGGATGTGGAAACATGGGAATGCTCTTGCACTGTTTGTGGGAATGTAAACTGATACAGCCACTATGGAAGATGATATGGAGATTCACTTAAAAACTAGGAATAAAATCACCATATGACCCAGCAATCCCACTCTTAGGCATATACCTTGAGGAAACCAAAATTGAAGAAAAAAAAACCACATGTATCCCATCATTCATTGGAGCACTATTTACAATAGCTAGAACGTGGAAGCAACCTAGATGCCCATCAACAGATGAATGAAAAAGGAAGTTGTGGTACATATACACAATGGAATATTACTCAGCCATAAAAATAAATACATTTGAGTCAGTTCTAATGAGGTGGATGAACCTAGAACCTATCATACAGAGTGAAGTAATTCAGAAAGAGAAAGATAAATATAGTTTTCTAATGTACATATATGGAATCTAGAAAAAATGGTACTAAAGAATTCATTTACAGGGCAGCAAAGGAGAAACAGACATAGAGAATAGACTTATGGACATGGGGAGAGAAGCGGAGAGGGTGAGACATACGAAAAGAGTAACATGGAAACTTACATTACCATATGTAAAATAGACAGCCAACAGGAATTTGCTGTGTGGCTCAGGAAACTCAAACAGGGGCTCTGTATCAACCTAGAGGGATGGGATGGGGAGGGAGATGGAAGGGAGCCTCAAAAGGGAAGGGATATATGTATACCTATGGCTGATTCAAGATTGCTGGGAGAAATATCAATAACCTCAGATATGCAGATGACACCACCTTTATGCTTCCCTGGTGGCTCAGAGGTTAAAGCATCTGCCTGGAATGTGGGAGACCCAGGTTCAATCCCTGGGTTGCAAAGATCCCCTAGAGAAGGAAATGGCAACCCACACCAGTACTCTTGCCTGGAGAATCCCATGGAGGGAGGAGCCTGGTAGGCTACAGTCCATGGGGTCACAAAGAGTTGGACATGACTGAGTTACTTCACTTTCACTCACCACCTTTATGGCAGAAAGTGAAGAACTAATGAGCCTCTTGATGAAAGTGAAAGAGGAGAGTAAAAAAGTTGGCTTAAAGCTCAACATTCAGAAAACGAAGATCATGGCATCTGGTCCCAACACTTCATGGCAGATAGATGGGGAAACAGTGGAAACAGCGACAGACTTTATTTTGGGGAGCTCCCAAATCACTGCAGATGGTAACTGCAGCCATGAAATTAAAAGACACTTGCTTCTTGGAAGAAGAACTAGGACCAACCTAGACAGCATATTAAAAAGCGAAGACATTACTTTGCTGAAAAAGGTCCATCTAGTCAAGGCTATGGTTTTCCCAGTAGTCATGTATGGATATGAGAGTTGGACTATAAGGAAAGCTAAGTGGTGAAGACTGATGC
Organism: Capricornis sumatraensis; assembly: GCF_032405125.1. NCBI lineage: Eukaryota > Metazoa > Chordata > Mammalia > Artiodactyla > Bovidae > Capricornis > Capricornis sumatraensis. Next base: position 118,019,126 of record NC_091071.1, on the reverse strand, counting down.
TTTTGAACTGCGGTGTTGGAGAAGACTCTTGAGAATCCCTTGGACTGCAAGGAGATCCAACCAGTTCATCCTAAAGGAAATGAGTCTTGAATATTCATTGGAAGGACTGATGCTGAAGCTGAAACTCCAATACTTTGGCCACCTAATGCGAAGAACTGACTCATTTGAAAAGACCCTGATTCTGGGAAAGATTGAAGGTGGGAGGCAAAAGGGGCGACGGAGGATGAGATGGCTAGATGGCATCACCAACTCAATGGACATGAGTTTGAGTAAACTCCAGGAGTTGGCAATGGACAGGGAGGCCTGGCATGCTGCAGTCCATGGGATTGCAAAGAGTCAGACATTACTGAGTGATTGAACTGAATTGAACTGAACTGATGGCTGATTCATGTTGAGGTTTGACAGAAAACAACGAAATTCTGTAAAGCAATTATCCTTCAGTTAAAAATAAATAAATAAATTTTTTAAATGGATAACAAACAAGGACCTACTGTATAGCACCTACTGTAGAGCACAGGAAACTCTGCTCAATGTTATGTGTCAGCCTGGATGGGAGGGGAGTTTGGGGGAGAATGGATACATATATGTGTATGGCTAAGACCCTTTGCTGTCTACCTGAAACTATCACAATATTGTTAATCTGCTATACTCCAATATAAAATAAAAAGGTTTTTAAAACTTCAAAAATTGAAAGTGGGGCTATTTACAGGGGTTAATTTTTTTCATTTACTTAAAGTGGAAAGAGTCTTATTTAATCACTGATATTCTCTAGTGGCTCAGATGGTAAAGAACCTGCCTTCAAGCAGGAGACTCGGGTTTGATCCCTGGATCGGTAAGATCCTCTGGAGAAGGGAATGGCTATCCACTGTAGTATTCTTGCCTGGAGAATGCCATGGATAGAGAAGCCTGGTGGGCTACAGTCCTTGGATTCACAAAGTGTCAGACATGACTGAGTGACTAACACTTTCACTTTCACTGGGTAATATTAATGGTTCGTGTTGCTGCTGCTGCTGCTGCTGCTGCTGCTAAGTCACTTCAGTCGTGTCTGACTCTGTGCGACCCCATAGACGGCAGCCCACCAGGCTCCCCCATCCCTGGGATTCTCTAGGCAAGAACACTGGAGTGGGTTGCCATTTCCTTCTCCAATGCATGAAAGTGAAAAGTGAAAGGGAAGTCACTCAGTCATGTCCAACTCAGCGACCCCATGCACTGCAGCCTACCAGGCTCCTCTGTCCATGAGATTTGCCAGGCAAGAGCACTGGAGTGGGGTGCCATTGCCTTCTCCCATTAATAGTTCATAGGGAATGTGAAACGATACTTTTCCCCTTTGCTTCTCCTTTACTTTAGTAAACAGATATCACTATTTAAAAAGGCTGATTTATGCTGATGTTTGACAGAAAATGACAAAATTATGTAAAGCAATTATCCTTCAATTAAAAAATAAATAAATTTTTTACAATAAAAATACACAATAAAATAAATGAGTAAATAAGTAAATCTACAGTCCAGAATAGAATAAGATGTTGCCTCTCAGAAGTTTTTATCTGTTTGGATACCAGAGGATGCACTGTTTAGCCTAAGGAACGAGGGAGAGCACTGTGTCAAATAAGGCTCTCAAGAATCAGAGATCTTACCCACTAGCCAAAATTCTGATACTTCGTCTTTCAAAAATACAAGCAATTGTGAAGCAGAAGTGATGCAAGGAAGGTCTGTCCCCGGTATAAGCTTCCTAGATTCTTTTTTTGTTACAGTAACAAGACTCTGAGGTGTGGCATGTAGCCACATTTCTCATGCAAAAGGGATATGCTTAGATTAGGAAATATCTCTGTTTTCACACTCAAATTGTCACATAGCCTACTGGACACTTTCCAGGGAGTCACAATTTTTGATACTGGGTAAGATCTCTGATTCTTGAGAGCCTTATTTGACACTGTGCTCTCCCTCATTCCTTAGGCTAAACAGTGCATCCTCTGGTATACATACAGATAAAAACTTCTGAGAGGCAACACAAATCCCTGGATTCCAAGTTTCCTTATCATAACCAACCTTACACAGACCAGATACATCCTGCTAACAACATTCCACAGGTAAGGACTCCCCTATTAGTTACCATTAATGTTATCTGCATGGCTTGAAATTAGCATGCTTACAAGAACTTTTACTTTCCTTCTTCCTTTCCCAGAGGCATTCCAGCACCCTGCCCAAAGGAAAGGACCAGGCTGAAGGGCTGCTGTGAACCATCCTTTCCCCACTGTGAGAAATACACCTTCATTGGTTCAGTACATGGTACTCAAGGACTGTAACTGAAAGAAAGGTAGATGGGAGTTCATGTCCTTACAAGAAAATAATCTGTCGCACCCAGCAGATTTCACCCATGGCTCCAGGTCTAGACTGCATTCTCTCATTGCCCTCAACATAAGATGCTATCTCCTGACCCAACCAGAAATTTCTGATTCTGCCATCAGAATACTGTTGCCTCTGCCTCTAAGTGAACATTTTTTGCAAGGTGCTTGTCAAAGAGCCTAAGAATTGGGTGTGGACTTGACAAAGCTTACAGAGAGAAGTTGTAGAACTCTCCTGTGCCTGCTTCTAGCAAATATGATCTTGGTAATAAATAAAGCACCTATAGCAGAACTAAATGTGAAACATGTTTTCATTCTAATTCACCACCTGATGGCAAAAGTGAGGGGAAGGGAGGTAGGGTCCCATCTTCTTCAAAACATCAAATTTGCCAGCAATTATTAAAAGGATGACTTAGCCAAGATAAGCTGGCAGAGAAATTGGGAGACCCTGGTCCTTGTCCTGCTCTCACTCCCTAGTTGTGTTGCCTTGGCTCAGACAATAACCCTTCCAGCCTCAGTTTTCCACATGGACCCAACCCTATTCAGATCTATTACAAAGCAATTTCCTCCCTACTCTGACAGCTTTGTGCCCTATTGAAGGGACTATGATAAATATATATATATATAGGGGATGAGGAGGGAGATGGTAAAAATTTGCTTAAATGAAAAATAAGCAAAAGTGGGGGAAACTAATTATAGCCACGTGATTGTGGGGAGAGGGGACATCTGGGTGGACAGGAAGAATTTTGTTCTTCAATAGCACCGTCTTGTCTTCGAGGAAGCTAGGACATGAAGAAATCTGAACAGGTAGAAGGAAACAAAACCGTTAATATCTAGGACGATTATATAATTTCTTGACCATACCAGGACTCTTTTGAGAATGAAAGGGGACATTATGAGGAGCTGCTTCCAAATAGGCATAAATTGTAACAATCCAGGCATATCAGGATGGACAGCCACCTGACCCAGAGCTGCCCTGGTCCTCACATTGATGAACAAAGTTGGCTGTGGACTTGGTTCCTACCACTAAGAAGGATTAGCGAAGGTAGCAATGGTTTCTTTCAGAGCAAGAACGTTGATTTTCAAAAATGAAAACATTCAAGCAAATGTGGAAATAGCAAAAAGTAACTTGCCACCATCATTTTTTCACTCTTAATGACTATTTGAGCTTAATTGCCAGTCTTACCTTCTGTCCTTGATGAAGAACTTCAAACCTTGATAGAAAAAAAGAGAGAGATTTTCCCCTCACCCATGGTATGAATATTTTAAATAGACAGACTAGAAAAGATCTTTCAAGCTTCAATAAAAAGGCCACTCAACTAACCAGACTGCCTTTCATACCATAGTCATCATTAAAAATTAATCTACTAATTTTACCTTTTCAAATAAATTAGGGAAAGTACTACCTTGCTTCAGGGAAAAATGTATTTATTTGTGAGAGCAAGACTGAACTTGAGTGGAAACGCTAAATCAAAAGGGTTGTAGTGTAGATGTCTAACAGTAAGAAATGGTTACATAAATCCTAATGCATTCATATACGGGAAAACCATGCAGTCATTAAAGCTAATCATTTAGAATTATATTGACATACAAAGATGTTTATGATATATTAAAAGTATATTGAAACACATCAAATGTTTTAAAATCTATTTGATACTAAAAAAAAAAAAAACTGTCATTCACTTTGGGGGGATAATAAGAGACCAAACCGTTATTTTGAAAACTGGGACACAAAGGAAAAGAATCAAGCATCTATCTTGTTCTTCCTGTGCTAATTCTTCCCATGGGTGACCAAATAGTGATTGAAGGAAAATTTAACTTTACAGTATTTAGCTGATAAACAATAGGTATGGTAGGATTAGAATGTAACAATTTTATATTGTCTAATGAATTTATAGATGCATCAGTTTGCTAGGGCCGCCCTGACGATGCACCACAGGCCAGGGGGCAGGGGTGCTTAAACGACAGGAGTTTACTTTTCACAGCTCTGGTGGCTGGAGGTGTGACCAAGGCATCAGCAGCACTAGTCTGTCTGAAGTGTCCCTTCTTAGCTTGTGGATCTCCATCTTCTCCTTGTGTGCCCACATGGTCATCCATCTGTGCGCATCTGTGTCCACACCTCCTCTTTGTATCTGTTGTTGTACAGTTGTTAAGTTGTGTCTGACTCTTTTGTGACCCCATGGACTGCAGCCCTTCAGTATCCTCTGTCCATGGAATTTCCTAGGCAAGAATACTGGTGTGGGTTGGCATTTCCTACTCCAGGGGATCTTCCCAACCCAGGGATCGAAGCCACATCTGCTGCATTGGCAGGTGGATTCTTTACTTCTGAACACCAGGGAAGCCCCTTGTTTGTATAAGAACACCTAATGACTTCATTTGAACTTAGCCACCTTGCCTTCAAATACAGTTACATCCTGAGGTACTGTGGGTTGGGACTAGAACATACGAATGGGAGGGGGAAAATAATTCAGCTGCAAACAATAGATCTAGGTAACATTTCAAAGTGAGATAGCAACAGACTTTATGTGCCTCCTGGGGGTGTTCACAATACCATTTATGAAGTAGACTTGACTGATAAGGATGGAATCTGAATCTGATCAAGGTTTGAGATTGAACTAGCAATTTAAGGGAACGTTATAAATGATGCCATAGGGAAGAAATCAGCAAAATTCAGACAGAAATTCTATAGAACAGATGACAAGTTTCTTCGACAAGTAAACTGCAAGGAGAAAAAAAATTAAGGTGGAAACTATGGATGAAAAAGACTGAAGAGACATAACCAAAACAGCCAGTTACAAGTATAAAACTTGATCCTGATTCAAACAAATCATTGTGAGACAAGACATTTTAACAGTGACTAGATATTTGAGAATTTCTAAGATATTCCTGTTAATTATTTAAGCATGAGAAAAATATTGTTATTTCTGAAGTATCTCTATCTTTCAGGGAGAAAGTTACTGAATAAATGATATGATGGCTAGGATTTGCTTGAAAATAATCTGGAGAGGGGGCAAATTAAAATACAGACAAAACAAGATTAGCCACAAATGAACATTATGCCTCCATAAAAATGAATGAATTCTGCCATTTGCAGCAACAAGGATGGACCTAGAGAGTATTATGCTTAGTGATATATAAGTGAGTGAAAAATAAGTCAGACAGAGGAAGACAAATACCATATGGTATCACTTTTATGTGAAATCTAAAGAATAATACAAATAAGTGTATATGCGAAACAAACTTACAGATATGGAAAACAAACTAGAGGTTACCAGTGGGGACAGAGAAGGGGGGCGGGCAAGATAGGAGTACAGGATTAAAAGATACAAACTACTATGTGTAAGACAGATAAGCAACAAGAATACATTGTACAGGAGCTCCCCTAGTGGCTCAGAGGTAAAGAATCTGCCTGCCAGTGCATGAGACAGAGGTTCAATCCCTGGTCCAGGAAGATCCTACATGCAACTGCACAACTAAGCCCCTCCACCACAGCTACGGAGCCTGTGCTCTAGAACCCAGGAGCCACAGCTACTGAGCCCTTGCGCCGAAACTACTGCAGCCCATCCACCCCAGAGCCCGCGTTCGACCGCAAGAGAAGTCACCACAACGAGAAGCCCACGCACGACAGCTAGAGAGCAGCCCCCAGGCACCACAGCTAGAGAAAAGCCCTCACTCACACAGCGATGGAGACTCAGTGCACCCATACATAAATAGATCAATCAAAATTTTATAAATGATATATTGTACAGCACAGGGAAACATAGCCAATGTTTTGTAATAAATCTAAAATAATTTTTTTAAGATTAGTCACAAATAGAGAAGCAATATATTATACAATCTGCTTTAGTACATACTTGGAATTTTTCATGATAAAAATATTTTTTAATGAGGGGAAGGAAACATTTAGATCATATATATTACGCTTTATTATGAAAAAGGCAGGGGGTGGACACACATATACCTGTGCATGATCTTAGGAAGAAAATCAAATCTCTAAGGTTGTCCCTAAGTGGCAGAGTTATGAGTCGTCACTGATTTTTATACTATTCTTCTTTGTTTACATTTTTAAGGTGTATCAGTTTATCATTCAGAAAAATAAGCTACTTTCATATTTAATAAAATGAAAAATGAACAGTCTTTGAATAAATGAAAGTCTGTATCCTTCAGGACCTTTGTCGATGGCAATTCTAGAATTATGCAGATAGAAAAAAAAAAGCTTCTTTCTCTGCTCATTCTTACTACTGGAGTCTGGGGCTATAAGGGCCTCTCCCCCATGGAATAAGATAACATACAAGATCACATCAAATCAATGTTCGGTTAGTAAAAATGGCACCTTTCACAGACATGCCATAAAGAGCATAATTGGGCCCATTAAATACAAAGCATGTGAATTTCAAAGGCTACTGAATAAATAATGTTGCTTAACAAAGTGAGATTAAAGTGTGAATTGACTGAAATGAGAGTTCATTTCCCTTCTGAAAATTTCATACCTTCCTTCAAATAGTGAACTCCAGCCAGGTTCTCCCAGATCCCACCTACAGAAAGCCAAGGATGAGTGGTCGAGAGTCATCTTTGGCAACAGTATCCACCAGAAAGCTTCACTGGGGGTTGGTTCACACACATTTATTCAGTACCTCCTGTGTTTGGCCCGCTGGTGGAAGGTTGGGGGGCTATGAGGACAGTGGCTTAAAAAAGGCTTTTCAAACACATTCTTGCTTTGGAAGATTGCAGACTAGTTGGAATCACACACACACACACACACACACACACACACACACTTTGCTGATACTACATAAGCACTAACAAAATCGCAAGCATTCCCTGCTGTTATGGACTGAATTTTCTCCTCCACCCACCCACGTAGGGGCCTCCCAGGTTGCATTAGTGGTAAAGATAATGCCTGCCAATGCAAGAGATATAAGAGATGCAGATTCAACCCCTGAGTCGGGAGGATCCCCTGGAGTTCAGTTCAGTTCAGTTCAGTTCAGTTCAGTCGCTCAGTCGTGTCCGACTCTTTGCGACCCCATGAATCGCAGCATGCCAGGCCTCCCTGTCCATCACCAACTCCCAGAGGTCACTCAGATTTACATCCATCGAGTCAGTGATGCCATCCAGCCATCTCATCTTCTGTCGTCCTCTTCTCCTCCTGCCCCCAATCCCTCCCAACATCAGAGTCTTTTCCAATGAGTCAACTCTTCCCATGAGGTGGCCAAAGTACTGGAGTTGCAGCTTCAGCATGATTCTTTCCAAAGAAATCCCAGGGCTGATCTCCTTCAGAATGGACTGGTTGGATCTCCTTGCAGTCCAAGGGACTCTCAAGAGTCTTCTCCAACACCACAGTTCAAAAGCATCAGTTCCTCAGCGTTCAGCTTTCTTCACAGTCCAACTCTCACATCCATACATGACCACAGGAAAAACCATAGCAGTGACTAGATGGACGTTAGCCAGGAAAGTAATGTCTCTGCTTTTGAATATGCTATATAGGTTGGTAATAACTTTCCTTCCAAGGAGTAAGCGTCTTTTAATTTCATGAGTGCAATCACCATCTGCAGTGAGTTTAGAGCCCCCCAAAATGAAGTCTTTCCACAGTTTCCCCATCTATTTCCCATGAAGTGATGGGGCCGGATGCCATGATCTTCATTTTCTGAATGTTGAGCTTTAAGCCAACTTTTCACTCTCCTCTTTCACTTTCATCAAGAGGCTTTTTAGTTCCTCTTCACTTTCTGCCATAAGGGTGCTGTCATCTGCATATCTGAGGTTATTGATATTTCTCCTGGCAATCTTGATTCCAGCATGTGTTTCTTCCAGTCCAGCATTTCTCATGATGTACTGTGCATATAAGTTAAATAAGCAGGGTCACAATATACAGCCTTGACATTCTCCTTTTCCTATTCGGAACCAGTCTGTTGTTCCATGCTCAGTTCTAACTGTTTCTTCCTGACCTGCATACAGATTTCTCAAGAGGCAGGTCAGGTGGTCTGGTATTCCCATCTCTCTCAGAATTTTCCACAGTTTATTGTGATCCACACAGTCAAAGGCTTTGGCATAGTCAATAAAACAGAAATAGATGTTTTTCTGGAATTCTCTTGCTTTTTTGATGATCCAGCAGATGTTGGCAATTTGATCTCTGGTTCCTCTGCCCTTTCTAAAACCAGCTTGAACATCAGGAAGTTCACGGTTCACATATTGTTGAAGCCTGGCTTAGAGAATTTTGAGCATTACTTTACTAGCATGTGAGATGAGTGCAATTGTGTGGTAGTTTGAGCATTCTTTGGCATTGCCTTTCTTTCAGACTGGAATGAAAACTGACCTTTTCCAGTCCTGTGGCCACTGTTGAGTTTTCCAAATTTGCTGGCATATTGAGTGCAGCACTTTCACAGCATCATCTTTCAATATTTGAAATAGCTCAACTGGAATTCCATCACCTCCACTAGCCCTGCACACTAAGCACAGGCGGCTGCAGGCTGGCGCACTAAGGGCGGCCGAGAGGAGCTACCCCGCATCAGAGGTCAATGGCAGCACCTGAGGCCAGAGGTAGTGGCCAGGTGGAGCAACCCCATGCTTGAGGCCAGGGGCGGCAGCTGGGAGGAGCAACCCCACGTCCAAGCAGAGGTGGCTGCGTGGGCGCAGAAAGGCCTAGAGGAGCTATCCCACGTTGAAGGTCAGGAAGGGCAGCGGTGAGGAGATACAGCTCATCCAAGGTAAGGAGCAGCGGCTGCGCTTCGCTGGAGCAGCCATGAAGAGATTCCCCACACCCAAGGTAAGAGAAACCCAAGTAAGATGGTAGGTGTGCAAGAGGGCATCAGAGGACAGACACACCAAAACCATACTCACAGAAAACAAGTCAATCCAATCGCATTAGGACCACAGCCTTGTCTAACTCAATGAAACTAAGCCATGGCCGAGGGGCAACCCAGGGCGGGCAGGTCATGGTGGAGATGTCTGACAGAATATGGTCTACTGGAGAAGGGAATGGCAAACCACTTCAGTATTCTTGCCTTGAGAACCCCATGAACAGTATGAAAAGGCAAAATGATAGGATACTGAAAGAGGAACTTCTCAGGTCAGTAGGGGTCCAATATGCTACTGGAGATCAGTGGAGAAATAACTCTAGAAAGAATGAAGGGATGGAGCCAAAGCAAAAACAATACCCAGCTGTGGATGTGACTGGTGATAGAAGCAAGGTCCGATGCTGTAAAGAGGAATATTGTATAGGAACCTGGAACGTCAGGTCCATGAATCAAGGCAAATTGGAAGTGGTCAAACAAGAGATGGCAAGAGTGAATGTCGACATTCAGGAATCAGAGAACTAAAATGGACTGGAATGGGTGAATTTAACTCAGATGACCATTATATCTACTACTGTAGGCAGGAATCCCTCAGAAGAAATGGAGTAGCCATTATGGTCAACAAAAGAGTCTGAAATGTAGTACTTGGATGCAATCTCAAAAATGACAGAATGATCTCTGTTCGTCTCCAAGGCAAACCATTCAATATCACAGTAATCCAAGTCTATACCCCAACCAGTAATGCTGAAGAAGCTGAAGTTGAACGGTTCTATGAAGACCTACAAGATCTTTTAGAACTAACATCCAAAAAAGATGTCCTTTTCATTATAGGGGACTGGAATGCAAAAGTAGGAAGTCAAGAAACACCTGGAGTAACAGGCAAATTTGGCCTTGGAATACGGAATGAAGCAGGGCAAAGACTAACAGAGTTTTGCCAAGAAAATGCACTGGTCATAGCAAACACCTTCTTCCAACAACACAAGAGAAGACTCTACACATGGACATCACCAGATGGTCAACACCGAAATCAGATTGATTATATTCTATGCAGCCAAAGATGGAGAAGCTCTATACAGTCAACAAAAACAAGACTGGGAGCAGACTGTGGCTCAGATCATGAACTCCTTATTGCCAAATTCAGACTGACATTGAAGAAAGTAGGGAAAACCACTAGACCATTCAGGTATGATCTAAATCAAATCCCTTATGATTATACAGTGGAAGTGAGAAATAGATATAAGGGCCCAGAACTGATCGACAGAGTGCCTGATGAACTATGGACTGAGGTTCGTGACATTGTACAGGAGACAGGGATCAAGACCATCCTCATGGAAAAGAAATGCAAAAAAGCAAAATGGCTGTCTGGGGAGGACTTACATATAGCTGTGAAAAGAAGAGAAGCAAAAAGCAAAGGAGGAAAGGAAAGCATCTGAATGCAGAGTTCCAAAGAATAGCAAGAAGAGGTAAGAAAGCCTTCTTCAGTGATCAATGCAAAGAAATAGAGGAAAACATCAGAATGGGAAAGACTAGAGATCTCTTCAAGAAAGTTAGAGATACCAAGTGAACATTTCATGCAAAGATGGGCTCAATAAAGGACAGAAATGGTATGGACCTAACAGAAGCAGCAGATATTAAGAAGAGGTGGCAAGAATACACAGAAGAACTGTACAAAAAAGATCTTCATGACCCAGATAATCATGATGGTGTGATCACTCATCTAAAGCCAGACATCCTGGAATGTAAAGTCAAGTGGGCCTTAGAAAGCATCACTACCAACAAAGCTAGTGGAGGTGATGGAATTCCTCTGGAGTAGGAAATGGCAACCCATTTCAGTATTCTTACCTGCAGAATCCCACGGACAAAGGAGCCTGGCAGGCTATATAGTCCATAGGGTCACAAGTTCAATTCAATTCAGTCGCTCAGTTGTGTCTGAGTCTGCGACCCCATGAATCGCAGCACCCCAGGCCTCCCTGTCCATCACTGACTCCCGGAGGTCACTCAAAGTCACATCCATCGAGTCACTGATGCCATCCAGCCATCTCACCCTCTGTCATCCCCTTCTCCTCCAGCCCCTAATCCCCCCCAGCATCGGAGTCTTTTCCAATGAGTCAACTTTTTGCATAAGGTGGCCAATGTATTGAAGTTTCAGCTTTAGCATCAGTCCTTGCAAAGAACACCCAGGAGTGATCTCCTTTAGAATGGACTGGTTGGATCTCTTTGCAGTCCAAGGGATTCTCAAGAGTCTTCTCCAACACCACAGTTCAAAAGCATCAATTCTTTGGCACTCAACTTTCTTCACAGTCCAACTCTCACATCCATATATGACCACTGGAAAAACCATAGCCTTACTAGACGGACCTTTGTTGCAAAGTAATGTCTCTGCTTTTTAATATGCTGTCTAGGTTGGTCATAACTTTTCTTCCAAGGAGTAAGCATCTTTTAATATCAAGGCTGCAATCACCATCTACAGTGATTTTGGAGCCCCAGAAAATAAAGTCTGACACTGTTTCCACTGTTTCCCCATCTATTTCCAATGAAGTCATGGGACCAGATGCCATGATCTTCGTTTTCTGAATGTTGAGCTTTAAGCCAACTTTTTCACTCTCCACTTTCACTTTCAACAAGAGGCTTTTTAGTTCCTCTTCACTTTCTGCCATAAGGGTGCTGTCATCTGCATATCTGAGGTTATTGATATTTCTCCCGGCAATCTTGATTCCAGCTTGTGCTTCTTCCAGCCCAGCATTTCTCATGATGTACTGTGCATATAAGCTAAATAAGCAGGGTCCAATATACAGCTTTGACATTCTCCTTTTCCTATTTGGAACCAGTCTGTTGTTCCATGTCCAGTTCTAACTGTTGCTTCCTGACCTGCATATAGGTTTCTCAAGAAGCAGGTCAGGTGGTCTGGTATTCCCATTTCTCTCGGAATTTTCCACAGTTTATTGTGATCCACACAGTCAAAGGCTTTGGCATAATCAATAAAGCAGAAATAGATGTCTTTCTGAAACTCTCTTGCTTTTTCGAAGATCCAGCGGATGTTGGCAATTTGATCTCTGGTTCCTCTGAATTTTCTAAAACCAGCTTGTACATCTGGAAGTTCACGGTTCACGTATTGCTGAAGCCTGGCTTGGAGAATTTTGAGCATTACTTTACTAGCGTGTGAGATGAGTGCAATTGTGCAGTAGTTTGAGCATTCTTTTCCATTGTCTTTCTTTGGGACTGGAATGAAAACTGACCTTTTCCAGTCCTGTGGCCAATGCTGAGTTTTCCAAATTTGCTGGCATATTGAGTGCAGCACTTTCACAGCATCATCTTCCAGGATTTGAAATAGCTCAACTGGAATACCATCACCTCCACTAGCTTTGTTCGTAGTGATACTTTCTAAGGCCCACTTGACTTCACATTCCAGGATGTCTGGCTCTAGGTGAGTGATCACACCATCGTGGTTATCTGGGTCATGGAGATCTTTTTCGTACAGTTCTTCTGTGTATTCTTGCCACCTCTTCTTAATATCTTCTGCTTCTGTTAGGTCCATACCATTTCTGTCCTTTATTGAGCCCATCTTTGCATGAAATATTCCCTTGGTATCTCCAATTTTCTTGAAGAGATCTCTAATCTTTCCCATTCTGATGTTTTCCTCTATTTCTTTGCACTGATCACTGAAGAAGGCTTTCTTATCTCTTCTTACTATTCTTTGGAACTCTGCATTCAGATGCTTATATCTTTCCTTTTCTCCTTTGCTTTTTGCTTCTCTTCTTTTCACACCTATATGTAAGTCCTCCTCAGACAGCCATTTTGCTTTTTTGCATTTCTTTTCCATGAGGATGGTCTTGATCCCTGTCTCCTGTACAATGTCACGAACCTCAGTCCATAGTTCATCAGGCACTCTATCGATCAGTTCTGGGCCCTTATATCTATTTCTCACTTCCACTGTATAATCATAAGGGATTTGATTTAGGTCATACCTGAATGGTCTAGTGGTTTTCCCTACTTTCTTCAATTTCAGTCTGAATTTGGCAATAAGGAGTTCATGATCTGAGCCACAGTCTGCTCCCAGTCTTGTTTTTGTTGACTGTATAGAGCTTCTCCATCTTTGGCTGCATAGAATATAATCAATCTGATTTCGGTGTTGACCATCTGGTGATGTCCATGTGTAGAGTCTTCTCTTGTGTTGTTGGAAGAAGGTGTTTGCTATGACCAGTGCATTTTCTTGGCAAAACTCTGTTAGTCTTTGCCCTGCTTCATTCCGTATTCCAAGGCCAAATTTGCCTATTGCTCCAGGTGTTTCTTGACTTCCTACTTTTGCATTCCAGTCCCTTATAATGAAAAGGACATCTTTTGGGGGTGTTAGTTCTAAAAGGAATTGGAGTTAGTTCTAAAAAGAAATGGAGTAGACATCATGGATGCAATCTCAAAAACGACGGAATGATCTCTGTTCGTTTCCAAGGCAAACCATTCAATATCACAGTAATCCAAGTCTATGCCCCAATCAGTAACGCTGAAGAAGTTGAAGTTGAACCATTCTGTGAAGACCTACAAGACCTTTTAGTGTCACAAAGAGTAGGACATAATTGAAACAACTTAGCATGCACACATCTACCCACCCAAATCATATGTTGTAGCCTCAGCCCCACTGTGACTGTATTTGGAGATCCAGCTTTTAAGAGGGTCATCAAGGTTAATGAGGTCATAAGGGTGAGGTCCTAATTCAATAGGACCCATGTCCTTACAAGAAGGGATGCCAGAATGTACATACACAGAGGGAAGGTCATGTCAGGACACAGAGAGAAACAGCCATCTGCCAGGCAAGGAGAGAGCTCTCTCCAGAAACCAACCCTGTAACACCCAGAGCTTGGACTTCCAGCTTCCAGAATTCTAAGAAAATTAACTTCTGCCAGTGAAGCACCCCAATGAGTGGTATACTGTTATGACTGCCCTATCAGACTATGACCCGGGCAAGTCACATTTACTCACTTCCACACGTCTTCTTTTCTTTTCAGGAATGGCCACCCCATCTAGGGGACAACAGTAGCCATGAACACTCCTCTTGGTTGTCCGTCACCATTTCTCAGGATCCCATCCCAAATGTAGGGTGTCTGGGATACCCAAACCCAGAGCAGATCCAGGCTAGGTAGAACCTTTGGGGAAATTAGATCAAGGCCCTCCTCTGAGTCAAGGCCGCAGGGGGGTGGGGGTGGGAGGAGCACAGCAAGGTGAGGACACACGACTTGTAGGAAAATTGGAAAAATTGTGCCCTTTTCTCTGTGCAGGCTCTGCTCCATGCCAGGTGCAAGGCTAAGTCAGCAGAGCCCCGTCACCATGCTACTTGGGCTGATGTCCTTGTGCACAAGCCTATGCAGGTCATAAGTGTGGTGTACTAATCCAGTAGGACTCATGCCCTTACAGAAGAGGAAGAGATACCATGAGTGTACTCCACAGAGGAAAGGTCATGACAAGACTCAGAAAGATGGTTGTCTGCAAGGTCCAATCCAAACCCTTGACCCATCCTGTTCCCTGAGGCTGTTCACCTTAGCCCAGGGTTACTTCAAGGGAGAGATGGCAGCACACAAAGACACAGGGACAGTCAACACCTAGGTTCCTTCCCTTCAGTCCCCACCACCAGCTGCAGCCCTGGTCCCATAGGCAGCAACATTCCACACCCACTACCTGCCCGGTAAAGCAGCCCAGGCTAAGTCTAGGTCCTCCCCTAACCTCCTCCCCTGACCACTTTCACTCCCTGGGCCTTTGTCATCCCTACAATGCTGCAGGGGCAAATTACTGAATGTCCCTGGAAGCACCTAGGAGGGAGCTTCTTATATTATCTGTTTGCTAACTATTACTGGTAGAGGCTCTCACTAAGAAGCCACCAGGGTGTTTGGGAAAGGGCGGGGCCATTGACCCTCAGCACCCCAGGGGCCCCCACCCCCAAGGCTCTCTGCACAAGTGTGGACTCTAAATGCTTTTCCAGAATGGCCACCCATGCAAAACTAATATCCTACTCTTACTCTAGTAGTCATATCCATTTGGAAGGACATCCATATAATCATAGGTTGAAGAGTCTGACTTAAGGCTGATTTTTTTTTAAAGTGTGAAAACGCACCAACACTAGTGTGAGGAAACCACAAATTCAGAGACTGAAGGGTGGTGACTAGGCTCCTCTATGTCTCTCTGCATTCCTTCCAACCCATTCATGGCCAGTCAAAACTGATCTCGACTCTTCCAACTCCACATCTGAACATTAAGAATGAGGATGATGCTATATATGAAATCTAGAAAGATGAGACGTGAACCTGCCTACAGGGCAGCAGTGGAGATGCAGACATAGAGAACAGACTTATGGACACAGTGGGGGAAGGAGAGGTGGAATTATTTGAGAGAGTAGCATTGAAACATACGCATTACGATATGTAAAGTAGATTCCAGTGGGAATTTGTTGTATGACACAGGGAACCCAAAGTCAGTGCTTCGTGACAACCTAGAAGGGTGGAATGGGGAAGGAGGTGGTGAGAGGTTTAAGAGGTTGGGGACATGGGTATACCTATGGCTGATTCATATTGACGTATGGCAGAATTATTCTCCAAGTAAAAGTAAAATAAAATAAAAAGAATGAGGATGGTCCGCCTCATCATCCTAAAGTATGCAAATAACCAGTGCTGGAGAGAGTGTGGAAAAAGGGAACCCTCCTACACTGTTGGTGGGAATGTGAATTGGTGCAGCCACTGTGGAGAACATTAAAGAGGGTCTTCATAAAACTAAAAATAAAGTTCTCATATGATCCAACAATCCTACTTCTGGTCATATATCCAGAGAAAACCATAATTCAAAATATGGCAAAACCAATACAATATTGTAAAGTAATTAACCTCCAATTAAGATAAATAAATTTATATTTTAAAAAATATGTATATATCTGCACTCTGATATCCACTGCAGCACTATTCACAATAGCCAAGACACAAAAGCAAACTAAATGTCCATCAATAGATGGATAAAGAAAATGTGATGGAGAAGGAAATGGCAACCCACTCCAGTATCCTTGCCTGGAGAATCCCATGGACGGAGGAGCCTGGTAGGCTACAGTCCATGGGGTCGCAGAGTCAGACACAGCTGAGTGACTTTTTACTTTTACTTTTTACTTAGTAACTATATAACATCCAGCTAAAGACTGGCAGGCAGGTATTCTTTCTGCCCGCTTCTGACGTCTATGTCAGAAGCTTTCTCTATCTCCTTTATACTTTAATATAACTTGTAGTACATATATGCAAAGGAATACTACTCAGCCATAAAAAAAAACTTTAAATAATGCCATTTGCAGCAACATGGATGAACATAGAGATCATCATACTAAGTGAAGTAGGTCAGAAAAAGACAAATATCATATGATATCACTTACATAGTAATCTTTTTTAAATGATATAAATGAACTTATTACAGAACAGAAACAGACTTAACAGACATAGAGAACAATCTTATGGTTACCAAAGGGAAAGTGGTGGAGCGGGGGGATAGATTAGGAGTTTGGTATTAACATCTACACATTCAGTTCAATTCAGTCACTCAGTTGTGTCCAACTCTTTGCGACCCCATGGACTGCAGCATGACAGGCTTCCCTGTCAATCACCAACTCCCAGAGCCTACTCAAACTCATGTCCATTGCATTGGTGATGCCATCCAACCATCTCATCCTCTGTTGTCCCCTTCTCTTCCCGCCTTCAATCTGTCCCACATCAGGGTCTTTCCAAATGAGTCAGTTCTTCACATCAGGTGGCCAAAGTATTGAAGTTTCAGCTTCAGCATCAATCCTTCCAATGAATATTCAAGACTGATTTCTTTTAGGATGGACTAGTTGGATCTCCTTGCAGTCCAACGGACTCTCAAGAGTCTTCTCAAACACCATAGTTCAAAAGCATCAATCCTTCAGTGCCCAGCTTTCTTATAGTCCAACTCTCACATCCATACATGACTACTGGAAAAACTATAGCTTTGACTAGACAGACCTTTGTAATGTAACATATACACACTACTATATACAAAATAAATAACCAATAAGGACCTACTGTATAGCACAGAGAACTATACTCAATATCTTGTGATAACCTCTAATGAAAAAGAATGTATGCATGTATATGTGAGTGTGTGCTCAGTCACTCAGTCGTGTCCTACATTTTGCAACCTCATTGACTGTAGCCAGCCAGGCTCCTCTGTCCATGGGATTTTCCAAGCAATAATACTGGAGCAGATTGTCATTTCCTATTCTAGAGTATCTTCCTGACCTAAGAATTAAACCCACATCTCTTGTGTTTCCTCCATTGGCAGGCAGATTCTTACCTCTGAGCCACCTGGGAAGCCCGTGTGTGTGTGTGTGTGTGTGTGTGTGTGTGTGTGTGTGTGTGTGTGTGTGTGATAACTGAAATACTTTGATGTATACTTGAAACTAATATGACATTGTAAATCAACTCTCCTTCAATTAAAAAAAAAAAGAATTAGTGTAACATGCTCCATCTTGGACGTGATCACAGACTGGGCTTATCCACAGACAACAAACTGCACCAAAAACTTGGCATGATTTGAAAGACATGTTGTAAAGACTTTCCAGCTCAAAAGATCTTCCTCACCTCCCTCAAGTGGCCACCAGCATTGCTTTATTCCATTAGCTTCATTCTTGACCCTTTTAAAATGCAACCATTTCTGGGAGCAATGACATAGAAGTTCTTTTTTCAGTTCACTTTTTTATTGAAGTACAGTGTTATTTCAGGTATACAGCTAATTTATTTATATATATATGGCTTCCCTGGTGGCCTAGATGGTAAAGAATCTGCCTGCAATGCAGGAGATGCTGGTTCAATCCCTGGGTCAGGAAGATCCCCTGTATATGTGTGTGTGTGTGTGTGTGTGTGTGTGTGTGTGTGTGTATAGAGAGAGAGAGATACAGATTCTTTTCCAAAGAAACTCTTACAATTGCACAGTAGGACAGCAGGCAAGAGAATGGGCTCTGGAGCCAGGTTTAGGGATTCCCATCCTAGCTCCAGCACTTACTGATGTGTGGCCTTGGGAAGGTTATTTATCCTCTTCTTGAGTCCCATTTCCTCATCTGTAAGATGAGGATAATCATAGTACTTTCTTTGTAGGCTTACAGGAACTATGAGCTGAGGTCGTGTATAAACTGGTTAGCGTAGTAACTGACATGGAGTTAAGTAATGGGTAACATTAATTCTGATTAGTCCTTGACACTCAAGTATACATTTGTCTATCAGCTCAGTTTCTTAGAGGATGACAGAAACATAGATATGTATGGCTTTAATTAAATGACCAAAAAGCTAGTGAATCTGGCCTCTCCCAGTTGTCATGCACTTTCTCTCCAGTGTCACCCGCTCTCAGGCAGATGCCACCCACCCTCCCCAAGAGCCATCCTCACTGCAGTGCCACCTCTCCTTCCTGTGTCTTGGGGACACAGGGCTCACAGAGAAGGTGAAAAAGCTCCACAGTGTCCAAAGCTTAGCCAAGAGCCTGCCCTTGGCCTTCCCTGGAAACTGATACATGAGGCATAAAAGATGAGAGTTGTTGAAAAGCCAAGTCAAGAGTACTTTACAGAAGGCGAGGTGAATGTGGCTGAAATTCTGTCCCTCTCCACTGGCTGTAAATTTGATTTAATCAAGAAAGCATGGGTTAAGGATTTAATGGAAACTTGTCTCCAGCTTGGAAAGAAGAGTAAAAAGAGAGCGGTTATTGACATTTTTACTGCCTAGCCGGAGATGCATGTCTGGCCCAAGTGAGTGGATCAGGAAATCTATCAGCATTGGAAAATGGGCGAGGCTCTGATCAATCTCCCTCCCACTCCGATGGAGCTGGGCAGCATCAACCAAGCTGTTCGCCAAGTAGATGCCTGCAGCTCTGCCTCTGGACTTACAGAGCCAACAAGGGCACAGCTAGGCTGGAATTTGTTTGAAAACCTATGAAACGGATGTTTTCTGTCCCGCCTCTGATATGGGCAGACTTGGAGATTTGGAGGTGAATCCCCCTAGCACATGGGTGCATGTGTGTCCCTCTACAAATTAACAGAAGATATCATAGCAGGAATATCCCCCATTCCAAAATACCTCCTCTACCTTTAGATTCACTGCTTTATCTTCCTATTCTTTTAAAAATTTTAAGTATTCTGGGAATAATAAAATGTTACCATATATTAATGGCAGAGAGTAAATTCATTCATGTAGTTTCTCTCCCCAAGGTGCTGAGTCAAAGGCTGGTTGTTGGGGAAGTTTTCAGTACTAGACAGAAGAGTAGAGATAGCGGCAGACCAGCATGGGCCCACAACATCACACTGCTGCTTGGAAGCCAGTCAACATTTCCAGCTCCCCCTGCATTTGGGTGGCACAGGGACTACATTTCCCAGCTCCCCTTGTATTTGAGTGGCACCATATATCTTGCCAACGGAATGTGGGTGGAAGTGATACATGTCACTTCAGACTGATCTGGTTGAATATAAGGTGCATAAGTCTCCACATTCTTCCCCTACCTGCCCACTGAGTGGCATCAGGCTGGCCTTTTTGTAGCACAAGAAGCACAAGATGGCAAAGTCATAAGATGGAAGCAACTTGGGTCCCTGCAACACTCCTTGGAAGGGAGCTGCCTGATTCAGGAGGAATGTGGTGTGAGATCTGGGGGTCAGCCCTCAGCATCATGGCCTTGAAGGAGGAGCACTGGCGGAGAACAGGCCTGAGTGCGTTCTCACTGGGCTGGCTGTGGGGAGTGAGGGAGATAGCACTTCTGGAGAAGGGGGGAGGGTGAAGGGCCAGTAGTTACCCACACTGTAGTCAAGAATTCCCAGCCTGTAGCCATCCCAGTCAGGTCCCAAGAGGTCACTCAGTGAGCAAAAGGAATAGGAATCCAATATGCCAAAGAGGAGTTGTTTTATGAGAAAAAAACTTTCTGTATTTGGTTGAGAGTGATGGGCTGTTTTCCACTTTTATTTTGGTTTTGATCTGGCTTTCATGAGGCCTGAAACCACAGCAAATAAGACTTCGTTTCTCTCTCAGCTTCTCTGCATCCTTATGGCTAAAATGCTGAGAAAAATTGTCCTCGACCCACGTTCATGCTGACACACTCATTTCAGTGGTTTTTTTGAACCTCCAAGCTGGGATTTAGACCAGGTTATAAAGGGAGGTTAAATGAGGTCATTGATGGTGTATATTTTACCCAATAGTCTCCTGCCCCTGGTGTCTGTTACTCTGTTCTCTTCCTATTGGCCAGCCGCTATTCTAAGAACTTGGTATTTGTATACATCAGTAAATGGGAACTCAATAAATGAAACACTATTCAAAATCATTCATCTCCTCAATTAGTTTAAAAATCTTCCAAGTTACTTCTATGAAGATTCCTCCAGCCTCCTCTCTCTATAAATACCGGGTAGCAAATGTAGGGTGTGAAAGGTGAAAACCAGGTCAAGCAAAATTCTCCCACATCCTAGTTCGGGTTAAGGGTTAGCCCAGATCTGAATCACCTCATTCATCCCACTGACGATTTCTGCTCCAAACCTTCTTAGGATGAGGTCTATGAGAGAATTGTTTCTTTCCCTATGAAGGCTTTTGAAAGCCCCGGTTGCTAATTCTCTAACACACTGAGTTAAGTTCTAAAACACAGACATACACACAAAAAAAGTAATTTATAGTGTATTGAAAGCTCTAATAATCTGTGTTGTGCCAGGCAAATAACAGAAAACACCACCAGCGAAGTGAAGCAAAAAAGAAGTTTAATTGCAGCGCATTGGCTAGCTCACAGAATCGATGAAGGCTGGAGAGTCCGGTTCGGAACAGAGAAGAAAATGAAGGGGAATAAGACTTTGAGAAGCTCAGACCCTGAAAACAGTCCTCTGGGCCCACCATCACTGGTGGCACTGTCACTGGACTCCTGTCTGTCGCGGCTACAGAGAACCATGCCTCCCTATCCTGAGCAACCCTGTGGTGCAACTTTCAGGGTCCTGGGCAGGAACATCCAACTGACTCAGGCTGGGTTACCTGCCTGCACCCTGGTTGCCAGGAAGCCAGGAGAGATGGCAATTGTCCCCCTTCATTTTCTGAAGTGGACTATTTGGAGAGTAGTAGGTCAAAAATAATCTGTCCATTTCAGGGCATCCCTTTGGCTCCCCAAAATTCCCTCAAGTTATTCTTCTCATATTTAAATCTCCTAAAGGAGGCCTTAACATAATACAATTATCCTTTAAGATACCAAAAGTACTTTCAACTCTCCCCAAGGTGAGGCCACCATATTATTTCAGTTATTTCATAGTATTATATTTCATATCTCATATTATTTCAAGAATATGTATATTCTTTCTCAGATTATTGGTCAGGCTTTCCTGGTGGCTCAGATGGTAAAAAATCTGCCTGCAAGGCAGGAGACCTGGGTTCAATCCCTGTATTGGAAAGATCCCCTGGAGAAGGGATAGGCTACCCACTCTAGTGTTCTGGCCTGGAAAATCAGTCCATGGGGTCACAAAGAGCTGCACATGACTGAGTGACTTTCACTATCACTATATATACTCTTTTTCAGATTATTAATCATATTATTACTTAATGGCTATTGTTAATCATCAGTCATGTTTTCCTTGGATGTTGATTATCTCACAAAGAATGCAGTCTGTACCAATGACGGACAATTTAGGCATCCAAAACAGAGCAGTGAGGAAAATTAAAGGAATAAGGAAAAGGCTTGGCCCTAGTGAAATCACTTTCTAAATAGGGAAGGTTGAACTGATGTTCAACCAAACTGAAGACACCCTCAAGCACCCGGTTCTCCCAAGTGCACAGGACCTGTGGGGTAACAGGCAGAGGAGAGTTACCCTGGCCACGTGGGTTGGCCACACGGGGGAGCATATACCTGCTTGCAGGCACTCAGCACCACCCAGCTGCATCTCAATCCATTTAGCTTATAATAGCAGATATGAAATTTTCATCAGGTTTTCTGCTTTACTGTTGTGAAATATTCAACATTAATAAATTATTCAGCTCAATGTAAAATACTACGAATGTTCATAGGTTTCATCACGCGGTAGTTCAGCAGCCCGTTTGTTATAGGGCTATTTTGGGCAAAGCAATCTGCTCCAGGAAGTGGGTGTTTTTTTTTTTCTTCTTCCATTATTTGTGATCCTTAATGGGGAAGTGTCTATTCTGGGATTCAGGTGCTACAAATAAGTACATAAGAATGCAGGAATATTGCCCATGGAGCAGCTTTATACATTCAGGGATGGCTGTGGACTGGATATGGGTGCTATGTTAGGAGGAAAAAAATGAGCGCAAGGAGTGTGGCCCAAACTTAAGAAGAACGAGGTTGGACATAGAGACCAGACTGGTGGTTGCCAAGGGGAAGGGATGGACTGGGAGTTTGGGATTAGCAGATAAAATATTATATAGAGAACATATAACCAACAAGGTCCTAGTGTAGAGCACAGAGAATGACATTCAATATCTTGTGATAAACCATAATGGAAAAGAATATGAAAAAGAATGGATATCCATGTATAAATGAGTCACTTTGCTGTACATCCAAAACTAACACAACGTTTTTAATCAACCATGCTCTAATAAAACAAAATTTTTAAAAAGAATTAAAGAAGTGTCTCAGGTGTCCCCAGTGTGAGCTTTTCTCTTAGCCTCTGAAGCAGAAGCTCATCACAGGGCTAGCTGGGGCCATGGTGGTTGTCTGGACATGCACGTTCAGTGAATCGACCAGACGCTGCCAAACCCAGTGTTTTATCCTCGAAGACAAAGGCCATTCCTGAAACAGAAGTCAAGCTGGCTGTAAAACCAGCTTGTTGGCCAAGCTGAAGGGCTGACGCAACAGGAGACAATTGTGTCCTGGGAAACGGAGGAGCTTCCTGGAAAAGGGGTCACCCTAAGAACATAAGACCTCCTGGTCTTTCATTGGAAGAAGTAATTCTGTGCCCAGTCTTGCGGCTAGTTCCCTAAACCTCCCACAGCCCAGCCTCATAACATGTTATATCTGCGGAAGAAAAAGAAAGAAAATTCAAGTGATGCCAGAAATCCACAACAGGTATTTCAGGACCAATGTTCCAGAAAAAACTGTTTGGAAGTTGCAACATGCCTCAAAGTAAGGAATTGGCAGCTTTCTCGAGCCAGGCTGGGCTTTAAAATCTGCTCAGTACAACAGACTAGCTTCTCAGGCAGCGCTAGTGGGGAAGAACCTGCCTGCCTATGCAGGAGACATAAGAGACAAGGGTTCAACTCCTGGGTTGAGAAGATTTCCTGGAGAAGGAAACGGCAGCCCACTCTAGTATTCTCACCTGGAGAAGGCCATGGACAGAGGAGCTTGGTGGGCTACAGTCCATGGGGTTGCAAAGACGCAGACACAGCTGAAGCGACCTAGCACAATGCAACAGAGTCGCACGGCCCAGCCCCTGTCTTCCCCAGTCCCCAGTCATCCTTCCACGCTCTGGACTCCATGCTACCCTGCTGCCCCACCTCCACCCTGCTGCCCTGCTCCTGCCTCTCACCTAAACGACTTTCAGTACCTCCAACAAGGTATTTGTTTCACCAGTCTCCCCCTTTTGTTTCTCATCCTAGTTGTCTGCAGGTCTTCATGATGGAGGCACCACAATACCCAATGAAAAATTCAGGAAGATTATTTCTAAAGGAGGCCAGATTTGTGGGGCTGGGCTGTGGACCAGACTTGGGTGTGCCAGAGAGGAGCCCAGGGTACCCCTCTTTCTGCTGCCCACCGTGGGTTGGTCTAGTCCACACGACTAACCTCAGGGATGATGGGAGCCTATGTGATACCTTTGTGCAAATCAAAAAAGATACCCCTCCTGAAAAAACCTGAGGTTAAAAAAAAATGCCCCTGCTTAAGATAGTTCTTTGCCATTCATAGAAAAAATCGTCATCATTTTCTGATATTTATTAAAATGAGGCATTTTACTCCCATTTTTGAGAATTAGCACACCAGACATATAAATCTAGGGTTTCTATTATGTCAATGGTACTCACTTAGACGTGGCATCCTTGGGCAGTGCACAACCCACACAACTGCACACAGGGCCCCTGCTTAGCTTTGCATCTGCTAACGCCAAAGTTACACCCTGAAGCCTGGCCCCTTCCCTCTTCTTTCAGTCATTGAAAGAACCTCTCTTACACACACACAAAGATGTATGAGCCAGCTGTCCACCTGAGTTCCAGAACCAGTTGCTACTCGGACGTCTTACTTCCAAGCCCAACCACACTAGAGGCACCTGATCCACCTTGCACTTCCGAAAGTCCCCTCCTGCTGACAGGGAAAGCCCTGGGGGCCAGTGTCCTCACTCCCCATCTGGACCACCTTCCTTCCCCAGGAAGGACACAAGCCCCAGCCTCCCTCAGTGCTCAAAGCCCCTCCCTCAGATCATATCCCCCAACCCTCCATACACCTTGACCACTTCCTTTACCAGCTTACACCTCCATGTCCTGTTCCTGTCTGTTACCCGCTTCAGATGGCAGGCTCCTTAAAGACGGGCCTGTCCTTCATCCCTCCTCATAGTTTCAGGGTCACACCTAGTGCTGCCGAGCTGGCCACAGCAGGGATGCCTTGTCCAACCACGAGAAAGCTGGTCTCGCTTTATACCTTCTTGGGGTTGTGAACATTGAGTTCAGGTCAGGGGAAGCAGGACCCTGAAATGCAGAGGAGATGGGTGTGCAGAAAGAGCAGAGACTGCTTTTTTTTTTTCAATTTATTTTGTTGAAGTATAGTTGATTTACAATGGTGTGCTAATTTCTGCAGTATAGCAGAGAGATTCAATTATACATGTATATATTATTTTTCATATTCTTTTCTATTATGGTTTATCACAGGATATTGAATACAGTTCCCTGTGCTCTACAGTAGACTTTGCTGTTTATCTATCCTATATATAATAGTTTGCATCTGCTAACCCCAAACTCCCAACCCATCCCTTCCCCATGCCCCTCCCCCTTGGCAACCACAAGTCTGTTTGGACGCCACTTTAAATGCACTAATGTTTAGAAGGGAAGCTGCTCTGCTCTCAGGGCTTGTGTCTTACATTATCCTGCTTCCTGAGGAAGATGTCCTCTGAGGGCTGTCAATGCCCTCCTGATAACCAGGCCTCCCTGTGGACCTGATTTCACATTCCTCTGGCTCTACCTGCACGTAGGACTCAGAGAACCATCCACGCTTCCCCAGGGAGTAGAAGCTAATGGATGCTTAATTCAATAGTGCTCACATTGTAAAGCGCTAGCTAATAAAAAGCATTTATAGAAAATTCAGTGGAGGACTTTACATTCGCACTCCCTCCATAAAAGCTTGATCGCCTCCCAAAGTGACATATTCACGTGGGTGGAAAGGCTGGCTATGTCCTGCACCAGGCTCACAGCAGAGCATCTGACCCCTTCCTGTCTCCCTGTTGCCCCATAACCTCGTCTTCCACCTTCCCTCCATCTTCCCCATCCTAAAGTGCTCTTTCTAAATGAAATTTTTACAGTGGGTTCAAACTCTGACCATTTCAGGGGGAACCATTGCCAAAGGTGGTGTGTCAACCTAGGGCAGTTGTGACATCCACAGGGGTTGCTCTTGCCCAGCCAGGAACCCTCAGAAGAGTCATGAATACTTTCTGGGGGGACTCAGGAACGACGATGGAGGGAGGGGTGGCTGGGGCTCAGAGTCGGGCTGCAGAAGCCTGGACCAGAAAGGAGGTGAGGATGGTGGTCCACCACCAGAGAAGAGAGGGTGGCCTGTGGGGGAGCTGTAGGAAAGCTGGGCTGCTTGTCCTAAGAAAGAACATTCCAGAAATCAGAACTTTCTAATTCGGGGAGGACTCCTCTTGAGATGCCAGTTCCGTAAGAGAAGGGACTGTTGGTCTTCATCACTGCAGTCTCCCCACCTTAGAGCAGTGCCTGGCGCACAGTGACTATCAGTGGCCTCTGCTGAGTGTGCGAGTGGACTGATGGCTGAGTGGACATGATGAGCGAGGGAGATCAAGGGATCTCCCATTATCCCATTGATAAGGGAGATCAAGGGAGATCAAGATCTCAAGGGAGATGTGGGGACACCATGTGCCAGGCACACGGCCTTGCGTGTGGTGCTGCCAAGTCAAAGTGGTTGAATGGATGGCTCTAAGAAGCATCCCCCAGGCCAGGACACCACAACCCAGGGCTGCTGGCCGGGGAGTGCAGCCAATTCTTCCTGAGTGACCCCTTGTCCCCTCCCTCCATGACCTCTGTAAGATCCAGCCCAGGGCACATCAAGAGCAAGTGTCCAACCCCATTTACTGCCTGCCTCCTTACAGGTCACACCCAGCCAAGCCAACCAGGTCCAGGGGACTCTGCTTTGAAATGATTCTCATCTGTCTTGGAAGCAAATTCCACCTCCAACAGGTTTCTTAGCCAACCTGATGGTACTAAAATAATGTAGGAAATGGGGGCTTGATTTATAACATTGTCTAATTATTGTTATCAAGACTTTTAAGTAATTCCTGCCATACAAACGCTATTCCCTAGGTCTGGGATCCTAATGTTTCAGTCGATCCTAAAGTACAATCAATATATCTCAGAGGTGGATTTTAAAGTTCACTGATAATGGAAGTGAATGCCCTTCCTGGCATGTGGTGGGGTGTCATGGTATGTTAGCTGATGAACCACTGGGGGAGTGAAAACACGCATTCCTTTTGACATGGTGTTATTGTGAGTGCCTGGGTACACAAGAAGCCCCCCAAAGCTATGTAGGGGCAGACAGCCAATCTGCCAGGGGCCCTTACACATCATTCAGTTTAACCCACAAACAGAAAGAAGCTTACCTTTGGGAAGACAAATGATCCTGAGGGCACACTGCCTCCACTGCTTACTGGTGGCCTCACCTTGGTCAAGACAATCACTTTTCCAGACCTCAAGTTACTCATCCATTCATAGGGATAATTCCTTGCTACTTCATGGGGTTGTGGTGAGAAGTGATAACACAGGTTAAATGTCACTCAGAGAGCAGATGCCCCATGGGTGATGGTTATTATTTCCAGGTGAGGAAATGGGCTCCAAGGCAAGATGCCAAGCCAGCATGAGCCCATTAGAGATGCTAAGAGGTCCGTGCTCTGCTCAGATGTGGGCCAGGGTCCCAGAGTCTCAGCGCTGCCTATAAGTCCAGGCAATCAGGATGGGGGACCCGGAACTTAGAGTCAGCCCCAGCTCCCCCAA
This sequence comes from Capricornis sumatraensis, assembly GCF_032405125.1. Taxonomy (NCBI): domain Eukaryota; kingdom Metazoa; phylum Chordata; class Mammalia; order Artiodactyla; family Bovidae; genus Capricornis; species Capricornis sumatraensis. Next base: position 117,991,811 of record NC_091071.1, on the reverse strand, counting down.
AGGACTGACAATTTCTCCAGCCCTCTCCCCTGACCTCTCTAGAAGGTCAGAGAAGTCTTCTGGCCACATAGAGCTCCTGGGAGCTTGCTGGAACCTCAGCTACAGTAGGTTAAGGCTTGATGAAGTTTGATTTTTTATTAAATGAGCCCAATGAGGTGAAGAAAAATTCTCTCTTCCAACAGCCCCCTCAGAAACCCTAGCTTCATCAAGGCAACCACGATTAAGTCATTTACCTTTTTTTTTTCTTTTAATCCCTGCCAGAGAGTCATTGTCTAAATCAGTGCCTTGTCCAATTAAAGGAAACATTTCTCGGCAACAGTTTCTGGCGGGGCTCTTATGAGGCGTGGAGTATCCCAGCTTTGTGTGAAATCAGAGGTGATGATGCTGACATTTCAATTAGCTTCGTTTTACTTGGGGGATTTATACCTTTCTCCAACATAATTACACTCGGAGCTTGTCCTCAAGTCCTCCCACCCTTGAAGTCTCTATCTTCACCTCCTCTTCCAGGAAGCCTTCCCTGACCCTCACCCTGCAATCTTAATGACTCGTCCTGAACTCTGATGTCCCAGATACTGCATTCTTCAGGCCCCTGACTACAGCTTCTCACACAGCCTCCAAAACAAGCTGGCTCTCATCCCTGCATCACACCAGGCTAGCAACACAAGCAAAGTTCCCGTCTTTACGGAATCTGCTGACGAGTTATGAACAGGCTTTTGCCGAAGCCTGAAAATACTCCCTTCCTAACCAGTCTGCATGAACAGACAGCAGAGGGGTCTGAGGGACATTCAGGCTCAGCAAGGTCACCCTAAGAGAGGCCTGAGGACCACCAGGGAATGAAAATATGTCCTCTGCCCTGTCTGTTACCAGGCATGAGTGGCCAAAAAACAAAAGAATAAAAAAAGAGAGAGAGGATATCTCTGGTGTCGAGAGCTCTGAGTCCAGAGAAGACCAGCACCAAATGCAGAGCGGCTGTACATGTGGTCACTGCCCTCTCGGAGGGCACCCAGGGCCATGGAGGCCCAGAGCAGACACCTAACCCAGCCCGCGGGGTCAGAGAGGGTTTACAGGGGGGCTGATGTGCCTGGATTTACCACTTGAGTTTACAGCACACTCTCTCACTTTCTCTCTACGAAGCTTCTTGGCCCTTAAAGGCAGTCACTGTCCCAGGCCCTATTTACAGACAGGCACTGAGGGAATCGTAGGTCACTGGCCCAAAGTCTGGAGCTCTCTCAGCCCATCTCTCAGCAGCACCAGTTAGTGTTGGATGGGCAGACAGGCTGAAAGGGTTTGATGTAACCAGTCCCCATGCAGGAGGTCCCGACCAGCCCATGGTGCCCACTCTCCAGCCATCTCAGGGATGGTGCCCTTCCCTTCCTGTGGCCCCAGAGCCTTTGAAAAGTATGACCTGCCCTCAGAGTCCCAGCCTCCAAGGACAGTGAGGCTGCCCAACCTGGCGACACCTGCCCCACAGACACTGTGGGTAGTGACGGGGGCAGTTCAGGGCCTGGGCCCAGCAGCTCTCACAAGGAGCAGGCAAGAGGCTGATGGGCTGGAGGGCAACCACCCTCACCCCCACTCCAGCCCTTGTCAGACTGGCAACCACAGGCCTTCCCATCAAGGGTCTGGCAGGGACCTCAACCCCTTCAAAGCCTCAAGGGCTCCTTTGCCCACTTTTGCCGGTCGTCAGACTTGTGTGTGGCTGGGTAACATTTCCAGATAATCGTGGATGGAAGTACCTTCTCCCTGCCTTTCCCCCCTTCCTTGCTACCCCCAGAGTAGGTAGCTGATTAAGTCCTTTGGTGCCTCAGGGAAGGGACACCCCAGGGCAGAGAAGAGGAAACACCAAGTCTTTGTGGGTCTTTGTCCCAAAAGTCTAAGCTCTTAGGACAGTAGTCCTTAAACCCCATAGGTTATCAGAACCACCCAGAGGACTGATCTGATACCCAGCCTAGAGTCTCTGCTCCCCAGTCTGAGGTGGGTCCCAAGAACTTCCACTGTGGCCAGGTTCCAGGCACGCTGGTGCTGCTGGTCTAGGCGGCCACATTGAAAACCCTGTCTTCCACCCATCCTTCTCACCTTGGTCATAGATCAGAGACACCTGGGGAGTTTTCCGAACCCCATCCCTGGCATGGTACGCCCAAAAATTCTGGTCTCAACAGTCTGGGACAGGGCATGGGCACTGGAAGTTCCTCAGTTTTCCAGGGCAGTCCCAGCTAACCAGGCTCTAGAGCGACGGCCCCCTCAGCCGGGTCCTAGCACCCAGTCTGCCTCTCGGAGCTCACACAGGCCAGCTCCTCACATCCCAGTGCTTCAGCCACACTCTGTGCCCAGGGATGGCTCTGAGTTTCTGCCCTCTGCTCACTGCCTGGAAGGTTCTGCCCCCATGAACTCCTCATTGTCCTCCTGGGGATCTCACTCAAGCACCCATTGGGAGAAGCCAGCCCCCAAGCCATCTGGGCCGCACTTCTCCCAACCCGTCAAGTTCTCTGCTCACGCTCTGTCCTACCTGTACTGGGTGACGAGCCTCATGGACGCAGGTCTTCCCAAGGCCCCAGACTGCAGGACAAGGACTGTGTTTGGTGTTAACTTCTGTGATCCTGTCACTTAGAATAGAGTCCCGAGCACAGCAAGTGCAGGTTGTTACTTGAAAGAGTCCTGAAATAATTCTTTTTCCACTCTGACCACATTGAGAGGCCCAGATTCAGCCTCAGACACCATATGGCTAAAGAGATCTGGAACTCATTGGCCTGCAGAAGAAGTACTAGTGGGAGACAGGGAGTTATGTTCAAACACCCACATGGCTGCAGAAAAGACCAGAGCATGGCTTTCTCCAAATCACCGGGAGCTGGTCACTGAAGGTGGAGATTTCAGGGCAAGTCAGGAACACGTCATTTCCATGGTGATCAGAGCTCCCTGGAGAAGGCCTCCGGGCAGCATGCTGCTTTCCCCAGCCTAAGGGGCTGGGAGCAGCCCTGGACCCTCCCACCCAGAGGATCCATCAGTCCATGGTGATCACGGTGACCAGGCTCCCCACAGCTCTGGGAGCAGGCAAAGAGACAGCAGACTTGATGTCAAGATGAGGCATGTGGCTCAATGCCCTTGGTTTGACCAAGCCAGCTATATGAGGAGTGACCCGTGCAGGTCCCAGACCGCATGCTCAGAAGGACCTGGCTATTGGTTTCATGCTCTGCTGTCACCACCATGAAATTCTCAATAATTATTTTTGACCAGGAGGCCACATTTTCATTCTGTACTGGGCCTTGCAAATTCCATAGAGGGTCCTAGGTCTAGCCCCTCTGCCACTGTGAGCAGCGTGGCCTCTCAGCTTCCTCAGCTGCAAACTGGAGACCTCAACCCCTCATGGAACATCAAGGGAACCATAAGAGGGAGCAGATGAGAAAGCTCTTTGGAAAGGTCCACCTGCTGTACAAGTGGTGCCTAAAGATCTGTGTTCGTGAGGACAGATGGATGGGCTTGCCAGTAATCATCCTGCTACAGCTGCCATGCCTTCAGCATCTCCTCCATGCTCTATGTTTTCATTCAGTCTCACAACAAGCAAATGAGAGACGTGACTGTTTCCAGTGTATGGATGAGGAAAGGGAGGCTCAGAGAAGCTGAGTGATTTGCGCAAAGTGTCACAACTGTGACAAGTGGCAGTGCCAGGAACAGAACCCAATCCTGCTGGAACCCAAGCCCAGGGACTTCCCTCTGCACCAGTCAGCTTGGGTTCTTGGGGAGGTGTCACCTCCAGGGAGTTTCCTTGGACCAAAGAAATCCAGGGAAAATGAAGCACTGATCTTGGATTAAAGGCGAGCCCCATCCCAGGCTGGGCCCATCCAGCAACGTTCCTGTGACAGTCCAGTTATTAATCCTGAGCGCTGTCCCTCTCTGTGGGCACGGCCTCAGCTGACCCAGTCCCCGGCCCTCCTGTCCTCACCCTCATCCTTTAAGACACTAATAGATTTCCTGTAGCTTCAGGTATAGCAGACCTCTGCTGGTCTGAACTAATGTACTAGTATGTTAAAAAGGCTTCTTGGGAATTCTCTATTTCTCTTCCTTATTTTCCCTTTCAGCACCAAAAGAAGAAAACACATGACCTCAGTCTGCCAGCCACCTTTGAAAAGAAGGCCCCTCAGGGAAGAACACATTAGCAATCCACATGGCTTATTTAATTATGATGAAAATGCCAAATTATTAAATAGCCAGAAAATACTTTAAATAAAAAGTTGGTGATTACAGTTCCCATTTCATTTTTACCCGAACACATATGGTAGTTTCATAATGCAAAAAATTATTTTCAGACAGAAATAATTACATAGGGCTCTCAGGTCACTTTTAGCAAGGGACTTTGCTATGCACTTTTAAATCACAATTTGTAGCACCCCCAAAAGCATCTTTTGGGAATTGCAAGTTGCCCCAATCAGAGCTGCATGCACAACTTCCTTCTGCTTGGAAAGATCAGGGCGAAGGATTCATAAAGAGTGGAATGGCTCTGGCTACAGCCCATTTATAAATGCACATGTGGGTTCTAGACCCATAGGTACTAACCCTGTGCTTGGCTGAGCTGACTGATCTATCAAACAGCTATGAAGAATAAAACAAAATACTTTTTTTAAATGGACTTTCTATTCACTTAATTGACTCAAGAGAAAGCAAAAAGGCAAGACGTCAAGAGCCTGCCTCTCCAAGCTTTCTATACATGCATCTGTTCAGAAAGGTTGCTAAATCACTGTTCTTTCCCCGAATATGTCCACAACACATAGCTCCAGGAGTTTTTGAGAAATAACTTCATTCAATCTACTTAACATTTAACAAAGCACATGCTCCTAGTTCTGTACTGTATAGGAATCCAGAGATTTCTTCATCTGCATCTGTCAAGTCTTCTTATTCCTCTATTTGCCCCCGGGCCCCTTTGCTGTGAAAGCCCCGTGAGTGATGCTCTGTGATGTCACTCATGGTAACAGGTGACTGGGCCAAGATTGGACAATTGACCACAGCTAAGCCAATCAGAATCTCTCTTCCAGAAATTTGGAATTAACAGATTCTAGCCTCTCAAAAGGATGTAAAGCAGGCAGCTGATAGGAGTCGGAAGCCATGATATAGCCTGGGAGGAAAGTAGGAAAAGTTGCTCTTCAGAGCAGGAGGAGAGAAGGGAGCTGGAAAAGACACTTTTACAGTATGTTACTTCCCCAATCTCAAGGCCAGACTGGCCTTCCTCCTGCCAGCTTCCCAATCTTCCCTTCTATATTACTTTATTTTTTTAAGAGATGTTTTTGGCTGCACCATGAGGATTTGTTGGATCTTAGTTCTCAACCAGGAATCAAACTTGTGCCTCCTACTGTGGAAGAGCAGAGTTCTATCCACTGGACCACCAGGGAGTTATCTTCCCCTGAAATGGAACACTATTCAGTCATAAAAAAGACCGAAATAATGCCATTTGCAGCAACATGGATGGACCTAGATTATCATACTAAGTGATGTCAGACAAAGACAAATATCTTAGGATATCACTTATACATGGAATCTATTAATAAAATATAAGACTTCCCTGGTGGCCCAGTGGTTAAGTAAGACTTTGTTCTTCCAACGCAGGGGGCACAAGTTCGATGTCTGGTCAGTGAACAAAGATCTCATAAAACTGCAGAGTGTGGCCAGGAAAGCAAAAAACAAGCTAAAATGTTGTACAAAGGAACTTATTTACAAAACTGACTCAGAGAGATAGAAGAAAAACTTCTGGTCACCAAAGGAGAAAGAAGGAGGGATAACTTAGGAATTTGAGGCCAGCAGATGCAAACAATCATATAGAGAATGGATAAACAGGGTCCTACTGTATAGCGTACACGCGTGCTTGCTTGGTCATGCAGTCGTGTTCGACTCTACAACCGCATGGACTGTAGCCTGCCAGGCTTCTCTGTCCATGGAATTTTCCAGGCAAGAATATTGGAGTGGGTTGCCATCTCCTACTCTGGGGGATCTTCCTGACCCAGGGACTGAACCTGAGTTTCCGGCATTGGCAGGTAGACTCTGCCATTATGCCACCTGGAAAGCCCTACTGCAGAGCACAGGAAACTATATTCAATATCCTGTAATAAACTACAGTGGGAAAGAATACGAACAAGGGTACATATAGATATATACGTATAATTGAATTGAATCACTTTGTTGTCCACTGTAAAGGAGCACAATATTGTAAATCAACTATACTTCAATTAACAAAATTAAGATAAATTGAAAAAACAAAACAAAAAAGAAACGCAACTTCCTCCCTAGACCTGCCCAGTCAGAAAGTGGGTGGGGCCCAGCCCTGTGTGTCTCACAGCCCTCCAGGTGATTCTGATGCCCGCTACCTACAATTTGGGAACCACAGATTTTCTAGGTACCAGGGGCTTTCACAGGCATTCCCTGAGCAGCCCCTCAGCATAACCTTGTGAATAACTGCTCTGATCCCATTCCCACATCCAAGGATGCGGGGCTCCAGGCCATGACCTGGTAGAAGTCACTGGCCTAGAGGAGACCCTGGGGGCCTGGCGTTCGGGAAGACTGCCCAGCGCTGGGGTCCACTGTGCTCCTCCTCGATCCAGCTCTACGTGGGGTGGGTCTCTCCCCTGCTTCCCTGGAGACTTAGTCTCTTCTGGGTCCAGCTGAGGCCCACAGGACTTTCTCTACCACCAAAGCCAGGCTCTCCCCTCAGCTTCATCACTCCCTGTCATTCATGTCCTTTTGGGAAAGAGATTATCCTATACATACAAAGACTGACTTCCTCTCCTTTGATGCATCCCCTGCCTCAAGCTGGGTCCAAGTGCTCCATGGTTTCCTAACAGTCCCTTTCTAACTCCAGCTTGCACACAATTTCACAGTTCCACCATTATACAGACAGCTCACACAAATGGAATTTGTGCCAGGAAGCAAGTTTTACTTATGAAGCATTAGATTTTGGCAGCAATGCTGCTTTCTCAGAAGGAATCCATGCTTAATCAATAATGGGTCATTTATTTTTAAGTGTGAATTGAGAATTAGTAGAAAAACTCCCTGTGTGTTGATAAAACCGATACAACTAGAACATTCACCAGACTGACCAGAAAGAGCTGAGAGAGGACCAAGGAAATGCATGCTGCCTCCCCGGAGCCTGGCCTCGTGTTCTAAGATCAGGAGGAGAGAAGCAGGGGAAGAGGAGGACGCTGAGACTTGGAGCAAGTGGGAAAGTACTGAGCCCCAAGATCACGGGTGTAAACAGTCTCCAGCCCCTTTAAACATGACCACGACCTGCATCTCTAGGCCTGAGGGATTGCTTCCCCAGAAAGACTGAGGGCCACTGTGCCCATGAGGCAAGGCAGAAGTAGCAGGAATTTAACAGCTGCCAGGAGCAGCCTTTCAGCCTAGGAAGTGGTGTATAAATGCCCTGGCTCTCTCCTTTCCCCTGTGATAGGGCAATTCAGAATAGATTTTGCAATATTTCTCAGAATCTCCCTCAAAGATGATGTTCCAGGTGCCCACTGTGTCTGCTGGTTTAACAGTACACTTTTTACTAACTGTTTCTTCTCTTGCTTGCTGAGTTAGTCTCCTAGCAGTATGTTTTCTGAACTTACCAAATAAACTACTTGAACTTTAAAATAAATAAATAAAAAATAAATACAGCCAACACTGCCCAGCAGGGTACTCTTGACAACATATGCTTCCACTGCTTACAGACTGTCTGCCTTTGGCTATCACCCTTACCCTGCTGGTACACCCACCTGGAAGAATGTGGGTCCCAGCATCTGAGCATAATGGGGCCAGGGGCTTGGAGGATAAGCAAAATGACAAGTACCAAGTCTGTAGGGCTTGTCCTTGAGAGAGAATTCCTAGGTCCACCTGCTCAGTGTCTCAGGAGCAGACTCTCAGCTGAACCAGAGTTGGGGTCCCTGGGGCAGAGGAGGGAGGAGGTTTAAATCATGCCTTGCTTCTGCTCTGGGACGGTTTCTGTACAGAAATGTCAGCAAGATCAAAACAAAGCAAACAGGCTGCTCCAATGGGCAGAGGCTCAGCCTCAGATGGACCTGCCCCTGGAGGCCACAGAAGCTCTGGATCAGCTGAATCAAGACAGCAGGGCAGGGCTCTGCTGGTTCCAAATAGTGCTGGACAAACCTAGTGGAGAGAGACAGTGGTGTCTCAGGTGTGAAGGAAACAGGAGATTTTGTTCTCATCCCCAAAATGCAGAGAATCGGGGAATACGGTAGGAAGCCATCAAATATTCAAAAGTAATGGGCCAACAGTGAGTAATAACTATAATAATAAGCCTGCTACTGCTGCTGCTAAGTTGCTTCAGTCATGTCTGATTCTGTGCAACCCCATAGACGGCAGCCCACGAGGCTCCCCCGTCCCTGGGATTCTCCAGGCAAGAACACTGGAGTGGGTTGCCATTTCCTTCTCCAATGAGTGAAAGTGAAAGTGAAAGGGAAGGCGCTCAGTCGTGTCCGACTCTTTGCGACCCCATGGACTGCAGCCCACCAGGCTCCTCCGTCCATGCGACTTTCCAGGCAAGAATACTGGAGTGGGTTGCCATTGCCTTCTCCGAATAATAAGCCTACCTGTGTGTAATAACAGAATGAGAAAATAGCCATGACTGTGTATAAACACCTAGTAGGTGCCTCACCATGTGCTAGATGATTTCCATAGATCTTGTTTAATACTCACCACATCCTGTAGCATAGGCATGATTACTCCCGCCTTGAAGATGAGAAAACTGAGGCCCAACTGAGATATCTGGGGGAAGTTGCATGCTGGCTACTGCTGGGCCGGCTCTTCTCTGAACAGCTTTGCTCCTTTCAGTCCATTGCCTTGTGCTTGAGGCCATCAGTCCCCTGTTCTGGGTGGCTGCCTTTAGAGAAACCCCCCAGTCCCTATCACTCCAATATATGCCCTTCCTTCTTTCTGAAAGTGTTCACACATCATCTCGGGCTCCTCCACGAAAACTCAGCCTCACACAGTCCTAACAGCCCGAAGTCAGGTGGCCTCCTGGGCCCTTGCTCCCTTCGCTCATCCCTCTCTCTCTCTCACCTGCACCATTCAGTTCATTGCCATATCCCTGCAGCCCAAATGCCGCCACCAGTGCAGCCAGTGGCCCCATCACCTGGATGGCACAGCTGCTCCTCCAGTAGCTCCTCCATCCCTCAGCCAGAATGAACCTCCCAAGATGCAAGATTGACCTGGACCCTTCCCTTTCATGGCACGAATGGCTTCCCATGGCTCTCAGGGCGGCACAAAGCCCCTACTGCACCTGGGCTTCCCAGGCCCTTCCCCGTCTGGCCCTACTCCCACTCCAGTCCCCATTTTCACTGTTGGCCACAGACCCTGAAATTGCAAACCTCTCCTGTGCCTCTCAGCTCAGCCTGTACAGATCCTTCTCCCTCAACCAGCTGCCTCCTCCCCTCCACCCCATCCTGAGCTCACAATTGCTCAAACTGCTGCACTCAGACTCACCCAGACTGAGTCAAAGGAGCCTCCCCTGGCTCCCACGGCCCCTTGCTCACCCTATCAAAGCCCCTGTGGTCCTATATAGAAATTGCTCTCTGCCTGCTTATTTCTGCAGACCAGCCTCATAACTGAGAGTAGGGATCATCATGTCCAGTCCCCTGAGATTGCCTGGTAGCCACTGGGTGCAAAGAACTGAGTGAATAAAGGAGTAATTGGTCAAGACCCTCCCCACTCCCCATCCCTCTACACCCCACCCCCTCTCCAGTGTTGAGCCCTCAAAAAGAAAGATCTGGTGCATCCTGCCAGTGCCTCCAGCCTAAGCCACCAAGAGCTCCCTCGCAGTGGGACTAGGTAGGGTTTGTTGACTGACTGCAACAGGGGAGAACTCAGGCCATGGGGAACTAGGGGTCTCTCATCCACAGGGTGTTAGAGAGGCCTTCCAGGACTGAGGTTTATGTTCAGTGACTGGGGGAAGGGCTTCGCTCTGGACTGGAAGCTGTCAGGAAGCAGGGCTGATGGTCTGACTGGGTACTTTCCTAAATCTTGTCTAAAAATTCAGTATCACATGAGGTGGAAGGAGCAGTCACTTTTATTAGCCAGACTGTAGAGTGCCTGCCGCTCCTGTGGCTTGGACAGCATCCTTGTGTTTGAGTGCAAACATGATGACGGAGGGTCTGGTTTTTGCCTTGACTCCTCGTGGTCACAGAGAGGGCTTCTCTGAGGTCACTGTCATTGTCATGACTCTGAGCTTGCTCCTTAGGAGAGCACCAGGCCAGCTGGGGTATAGGCCAGCTTCCAGCCATCAGACACTGCTGGTCTCTTTCCCCATTTTTGCCAATCTGTCCCGCAGTCAGCTGGCCGTGCATCACCACCAGGGCCAGAGGCTGAGCCTTGTTCTTGGCTTCACATTCAAACCTTGTGCTCCAACCCAGAATTCACGGCTCCCCAGAATTCACGGCTCCCCAAAACCCAAATGGCTCTCTCCATGGCCCTAAATCTCCTTTACTCTTTTTGCTCCCCTGACCACCACCCCAGCTTTTGTTTGGGTATCAGTTCTTTGGTTCCATCGAGTTCCATTCGAGGTAGGTCATAAATGGAGGGGCAGAGGAGATGCCAATTTTGCAACTGGATGGGAGGGAAGAGAAAACTGACCTCACCAGTCCTCTCTCTGGTGGTGTTTACCCCAAACCATCAAAGCTTCATGCCGCAGGATTCAGCTTCCTCTTGTCATGGATTTTAGCACCCTTTCGCTAAGATACACTCTCTCTCTTTCTCACACTCACATGTGCTCACTCTCTCTCTCTCTCTACTTCAGATTGTACCACCAGTGGCATCCTATATCAAGAAGACGCATTAAGGGAATTAAAAGAATTACCAGAAAGAAATAAACTACAGTGAATAAAGAGGAAATCTTCCTCAACTATCTCTGAATCTCCAAATCCTTGAAGTCTGCACTCTCCACATTGTGCATCTTCTCATTTGTACTGTCTCCCAGTCTCCCCTATGTTATTTGGTTCCCCTGATGAAATCATAAACCCCCAAGGAGAGAACTGTGCCCCATTATTCTGACAGCTCAGCCCAGTGCCACCTCTCTCCCAGTCCCAGCCCGGGTTGGCTCCCCCACAGTCCTGCCCATACCCATCTGAAATGTTCACAGTCTTCCCAGAATTGTTCTTATGGTCCCCGCGAGGAGTCCAAAGGGATTTAAACAACTGAGCTTCTCCCAGAAATCTCCAGCTGGGAAGGGGCTGCAGGGGAAACCCCCCTCTCATGGAGTGGAGCCTGCCCTTTTCTCCCACAGAGGGGCCCAGGGCCAGGCATTGGCCAAGGAGAAGATGTCAGTTGAGGTCCTCTCTCCACCATCACTAAGAGGATGCTCACTTGTCTGCAAGCATCTGAGGATGAATACATGGTATAAAATTCTCTTTGAGAATTCAGAAAATTTGCTCCATTCAGAACAATTGGTTCAAAGGAGAGAAACCACGACCTCTTCCTGAAGATGTAGGCTGGTTTTGTGAGTGTGTATTATGGCAGATGAGGGTGGGAAAGGCAGAGATTCTCTATCAGCTCTCTGATATGTGTCGCTGGAAACAGCCACCACCTCCATTCCCACAGCACTTGTTCTCTGTACTCAACTGGGTCCAAAGCAGCATGGTCATTATCCAAATTTTTCCCAAATTGGTGTTGCTCCCTAACCAGTGTGTGGATTGGGGTTGGGGGCCAGAGACAGCAGAACTATGATACCTTCAGGCAGGATCTTCCTGTTTTGGAGTTAGGCATTCACCCCACAATTGACCACACCTGGCTGGGCAAACAGACTAACGTGCTGTCACATTCACAGTCTTAGATCTTAACTCTCCAAGGTCAAGGCCAAAAGCACCAGCATCTCCTTTGAGCCCAGGAGGCTGTTAAGGCTACCCGTTCATTCACATCTATTCTGTGTATGAAAACACATTAAGAAATAGCCAAGCTTGGAAAAACCACAAATTAGGAGAAATTATTTGCATTTAAAAAATACTTAATTTTTGGAGGGTTTTCTTAAAAAATAAATGCTTCTTACACTTTTTAGCTGCATGTTTCCAAAATATTACTTTCTTGTCAAAATAAAAACCAGAAAAATAGAGAAACTGAAAGTTAAGTTAGCAGATTAAAATGGTAAATACTAAAAAATTTAAATAGTAATAAGCTAAAAGAAAACAAATTGAGTATATTTTAGACATGCAAAAGAGAAAAAAAATGTCTAAACTTAAAGAAATAGAACCACAAAGGAAAATAAACACATCACATAAGTGGAATACACCTGGTTAAATTTTAATGTCTAAAATTAATACAAACTGATAAAAGCACAAAGGGCAAACCATTTAGAAAAAGAAACTATAGTAAACTGTAAACATGGGAGCAAATATTCAACTTCACTGAGAATCAAATAAATATGAATTAAAACAACAGAAGAAAACTTCTTTGGGACATAAACACTTAGCACAAAATGCCCATTGTTGATGAAGGTGTGGTGAGATGAGCAATAAACTGCATTCCTGGCAAAAGCGTAAACTAATCTGTCTTGGAAAGAAGTGGAGACATGTATGTGTGTGTGCGAGTATACCTTTTGCCTTTTCTTTAGTTTTGGTATGATATGAATCTGTTATGAGTATATGTATGTATTATGTAATGTACTATAATACATAATATATTAACATGTACTACATATTATATCTATAGAACTATACTATATTTTGGCATATGAAATGGTAAACCACTCCAATATTCTTGCCTGGAGAATCCTATGGACAGAGGGGCCTGGCAGGTTACAGCCCATAGGGTCGCAAAGTGTCAGACACAACTGAGGACATGACCGATACTATATTTAGTGTATTAATACCAGACTATATAAAATGTACAGATGTACATATTAATGTATATCATGAAAGACCCACATCCTGCCAAAGCTAAAGAAAGAAGTTCAAATGGAGAAAACACCAAAGACAAAGGCTTTTCTCTGCCACACCAATTAAGATACTCATATCTTCTACCAAGAGCAGCGTCTGGCTTCTTCTCTCTTCATCAGTTTTTCTCACATGTGAGCCTGCATCAGTGTGTCCTGGAAAGCTGATCAAAATACAGATCACTGGGCCCCCACCCCAGAGTTTCCGCTTTGACAGGTCTGCGGTGGGACCCTAAAATGTTCATTTCTCAGAAGTCTCCAAGCATGCTGCTATTGCCTGGATTACATTTTGAGAAGCACCAACCTGCACACCATGTATCCTTCTGGGTTTCCCACCGGCGCAGCCTCCTCAGTTCAGTTCAGTTCAGTTCAGTCGCTCAGTCGTGTCCGACTCTTTGCAGCCCCATGAATCACAGCATGCCAAGCCTCCCTGTCCATCATCATCTCCCGGAGTTCATTCAAACTCACGTCCATCGAGTCCGTGATGCCATCCAGCCATCTCATCCTTGGTCATCCCCTTCTCCTCCTGTCCCCAATCCCTCCCAGCATCAGAGTCTTTTCCAATGAGTCAACTCTTCGCATGAGGTGGCCAAAGTACTGGAGCTTCAGCTTTAGCATCATTCCTTTCAAAGAAATCCCAGGGTTGATCTCCTTCAGAGTGGACTGGTTGGATCTCCTTGTAGTCCAAGGGACTCTCAAGAGCCTTCTCCAACACCACAGTTCAAAAGCATCAATTTTTCGGCACTCCGCCTTCTTCACAGTCCTACTCTCACATCCATACATGACCAAAGGAAAAACCATAGCCTTGACTAGATGGACCTTAGTCGGCAAAGTAATGTCTCTGCTTTTGAATATACTATCTAGGTTGGTCATAATTTTCTTCCAAGGAGTAAGCGTCTTTTAATTTCATGGCTGCAGTCACCATCTGCAGTGATTTTGGAGCCCAAAAAAATAAATTCTGACACTGTTTCTACTGTTTCCCCATCTATTTCCCATGAAGCAATGGGACTGGATGCCATGATCTTCATTTTCTGAATGTTGAGCTTTAAGCCAACTTCTTCACTCTCCTCTTTCACTTTCATCAAGAGGCTTTTTAGCTCCTCTTCACTTTCTGCCATAAGGGTGGTGTCATCTGCATATCTGAGGTTATTGATATTTCTCCCAGCAATCTTGATTCCAGCTTGTGTTTCTGCCAGTCCAGCGTTTCTCCCAGTCCAGCGTTTCTCCCAGTCCAGCGTTTCTCATGATGTACTCTGCATATAAGTTAAATAAGCAGGGTGACAATATACAGCCTTGACGTACTCCTTTTCCTATTTGGAACCAGTCTGTTGTCCCATGTTCAGCTCTAATTGTTGCTTCCTGACCTACATACAGATTTCTCAAGAGGCAGGTTAGGTGGTCTGGTATTTCCTTCTCTCTCAGAATTTTCCACAGTTTATTGTGATCCACACAGTCAAAGGCTTTGGCATAGTCAATAAAGCAGAAATAGATGTTTTTCTGGACCTCTCTTGCTTTTTCCATGATCCAGCGGATGTTGGCAATTTGATCTCTGGTTCCTCTGCCTTTTCTAAAACCAGCTTGTACATCAGGGAGTTCACAGTTCACGTACTGCTGAAGCCTGGCTTGGAGAATTTTGAGCATTACTTTACTAGCATGTGAGATGAGTGCAATTGTGCTGTAGTTTGAGCATTCTTTTGCATTGCCTTTCTTTGGAATTGGGATGAAAACTGACCTTTTCCAGTCCTGAGGCCACTACTGAGTTTTCCAAATTTGTTGGCATATTGAGTGCAGCACTTTCACAGCATCATCTTTCAGGATTTGAAACAGCTCAACTGGAATTCCATCACCTCCACTAGCTTTGTTCATAGTGATGCTTTCTAAGGCCCACTTGACTTCACATTTCAAGATGTCTGGCTCTAGATTAGTGATCACATCATCATGATTATCTGGGTCGTGAAGATCTTTTTTGTACAGTTCTTCCATGTATTCTTGCCACCTCTTCTTAATATCTTCTGCTTCTGTCCTCCTCAACTGTTGTTACTGAACCAGGTTTATTTGCTCAACACACAGCCCACCGAACAGAGACTCAAGGCGACTTTTGAATGCACATGCCCAGTTGGAGAGACAGTAGCCCTAACCTGTCTTAACCTGCCCGAGCTTGACCTGAACATGGCTGACTCCAAGTTCCTGAAAAACAACTTGGGCAAACATCTTACAATTCCTACCTCAGAGATGCTCTCTATAGGAGTTGTGAAGGGGTATTGTAACATATTGTTTAGGCTACATGGCACTTGGAGGACACACAAGGTTTTGTAAAAACAATTAATGCACGCTTGATCAATGAAGGCAGGTAACAGTTTATTATTTATTAAACAAGTTACAGTTGAATGGATCTAACTAATGTCTACCCTTGCTTTCACTGGCAGAACAGTGTTATATAGCTGTAATTTTTTTTATTTTATTGAAGTATAATTGATTTACAATGTTGTGTTAGTTACTGCTAAATGGTTGTCTGAGGAGGCCTTACAAATAGCTGAGAAAAGAAGAGAAGTGAAAGGCAAAGGAGAAAAGGAAAAATATACTCATCTGAACACAGGGATGACAGAGGATGAGATGGCTTAATGGCATCACCGACTCGATGGACATGAGTTTGGCTGAACTCCTGGAGGTGATGATGGACAGGGAGGCCTGGCGTGCTGTGATTCATGGGGTCGCAAAGAGTCAGACACGACTGAGCAACGGAACTGAACTGAACACAAAGTTCCAAAGAATAGCAAGGAGATATAAAAAAGCCTTTCTCAGTGATCAATGCAAAAAAATAGAGGAAAACAGTAGAATGGGAAAGACTAGAGATCTCTTCAAGAAAATAGAGATACCAGGGGAACATTTCATGCAAAGATGGGCACAATAAAGGGCAGAAATGATGTGGATCTAACAGAAGCAGAAGATATTAAGAAGAGGTGGCAAGAATGCAAAAAAGATCTTCACAACCCAGATAACCACAATGTTGTGTAGGATCTTGTTGTTTATCCAATCTCTACATAATATAACTGTTTGCATCTGATATAGCTCTAAATCAGTCAACAAGCCACACCACCTCACCAGGGACACAGGAGTACTTACACCTGATCCCAGGACTTAATATTACCACCAGTGCTCAGATGGAACCCACCTCATTCCTCACAGCACACTCTCCTTTTCTTTAAGGGTAGCAAATCTCAGTCCCTGTGGTAAAGGAACCAATTGCTCCAGGTCACTGGATGCCTCAATCTTCCTTCATTCCCTTCTCCTCCCTCTCCCGAGCTTATCACCAGGCAGCTATCCTTGGAGGGGATTCCAGAGGGCTAAGAAATGCATTCCCATCTTGCCTTAGCCAACTTCCAGCTATAGGACCCAGGACAAGTTCCTCCACCAGCTTGAGGTTCAGGATCTCTGTTGGCTAATGGACATCAGTGCAGTGATTAAACTGAAAATGAACACAAAAATTCCTACTGGAGCAGTCAGTAAATGCTGCTCATGATTCACTGCCCAGTCTTACTTGTAACCGTCCGTTCCTCCAGTCAGTAATTCAATCTATCCCATTTGGTCTCTGTTGCTTATGTGCCTTTGCTTTTTCCATGCTGCCAAATGTGTTTGTTTGTCCATGGCTTTACTGAGGTCATATCTGTTTATTGTTTCAAGTCATTCATCCTGAAGTATAAAAAGAGAAAGCCCATCCCTCGTCTCCCCCAGTCCTCAGAGGTAACTGCTGCTAACAGTGTGGTGTCCATTCTTTCCAATCTTTATCCACAAATGTATAAACATATAAATACATATACGCATTCTATATTTTTTTTTCTCCAAAAATAAAGCAGCGCTGGTGCTTTTCCAGTGGTCCAGTGTTAAGATTCTGCCTTGCAAGGCAGGGGACACAGATTTGATTCCTGGTTAAGCAATTAAGATCCCACATGCCATGGGGCAACTAAGCCCTCGAACCACAATTAGAGAAGCCTGCAAGCTACAACTAAGACCCAACAAAGCCAAATAAATAAATATTTTTTTAAAAAAAATAAAGTATTGCCACATCTTTCTGCAACTTTTTCATTTTCTGTTTTTATACTGAAGATTGTATTTCAGAGATTTCTGGTATCCACTTCAACATGTAAAGAGCTTGGAAGTTGCCACTCCCATCCTTACAAAATGAAGAAAGTTAACAAACTGAAAACCGATGACTTTTCTTAGACCTATCAGAGAATTAAAGTCATAGAGCAAATCATCACCCCTAAATCTGGAGAGACAGGTGAATCCAGACCATCTCAGCTGAGACCACCTTCCCTTGAGCAGAGGCTGCTGCAGTCTTCAAGTGCTAGGAGAACTTTCATGGTGACTTTGATGAATGGCTGAAGGTGGAGTGTGAGTGAAGTTAGAAGTGAGAGACTCCTGGGGCCATAGTTTTAGGAGAACCCCATAGTCCTGTGGATTTTACCTCCAGAAACCCACCAGGTTCTCACAGGAAAGAGCTAAGAAATATCCCCTCTATCTTTGACAAAGGAGGAACCTAAGTGACCATAAATGAATGGATAAAGAAGATGCAGTGTATATACACAATAGAATATTATTCAGCTATTTAAAAAAAGAATAAAATCTTCTCATTTGCAACAACATGGATGGATCTTGGGTTTCCCTTGTAGCTCAGTTGGTAAAGAACCTGTCTCAATGCAGGAGACCCGAACTTGATCTCTGGATCAGGAAGATCCCCTGGAGAAGAAAATGGCAACCCACTCCAGTATTCTTGCCTGGAGAATCCCATGAACAGAGGAGCCTGGCAGGCCACAGTCCATGCGGTCAAGAATTGGACCTGACTTTAATG
This sequence comes from Capricornis sumatraensis, assembly GCF_032405125.1. Taxonomy (NCBI): domain Eukaryota; kingdom Metazoa; phylum Chordata; class Mammalia; order Artiodactyla; family Bovidae; genus Capricornis; species Capricornis sumatraensis. The sequence continues at coordinate 117,974,067 of NC_091071.1, read as the reverse complement.
ACTAAACCACCACCATGTTCAATGAAGTCAGACAGAGAAAGACACATACCATGTGATTTTATTTATATGTGGAATCTGAAAAACAAAACAGAATCAGACTCATAGAGACAGAGAAAAATCTGGTGGCTGCCAGCAGGAGGAGGGGAAAGGAGGAGAGAAATTGGTGAGGGATATTGAGAAGTATGAACTTCCAGTTAACTAAATGAGTCACAGGTATGAAATGTACAGTGTGGGGAATATAATCAATAATGGTGTAATATCTTTGTATAGTGACAGGTGATAACTAGACTTATCATGGTGACTGTTTCAAAATGTATACAAATATAAATCACTATGTTGTATTTCTGAAACTAATATTGTAAGTCATTATACTTAAATAAAAATATAGATATTATATAAAAGATAAGAATGGAAAGGAAAGTAAGAAGAGCTCATCAGAGACACAACAGTAGCTCCCAAATTTTCAAATACAGAACCAGAAAATTGCCAAGGAGCTTATTAAAATTTGGAGTTTTGGATCTAATGCCCAGAGATGTTGTCAATGGTTCTGGAGTGAAGCCCAGCAATCTGCTTGCAGAGCACCTTCCAGATGATTTTGCACAGAGGTCTCCGTGCCACACCTCAAGTATACCCTAGAGAAGGCAGAATGGCTTTATCCCATGGAGAGGGTGACCAGTGGGTCAGGAAGGAATATTTCGGCTCAGGGGGTCTCATCCCTGGCTGCATATTAGAATCCTCTGGGAAGCGTTTTAAAAACACTAATGCCTAAAAATCCTCATGGATCAGAATCTCTGGGCTGCTGTAGATTTTGAAAGCTCCCCTGTGGATTTTGATGTACGGCCAGGTTGAATATTGCTATAACTGAACACAAAAGGCTGGCACCTTTCAAATGGCATCACAGAGGTGACCGCCAGTTTGGTCCACACCTGGCTGCCTGCTCAGGCTGTCCATCATAAACCTTGGTGACTGGGCAGAAAACAATTTGGCTGAAAGCATGCTAGCCAGAATGCACATTTTAAATCCTTCAAACAGTGGACAAAGCTGAAAGCATGGCCAGTGCAGCAGAGCAGACATAATTGGCTTTAAATGAATTCAGAACTTTAAGACAAGGAACTCCAAAACCCTGAAAACTTCCTGATAATTTTCTTTTGCAATTTCCTTAGCTGATTTAGTGTTGTTGTTGTTGTTGATTTCCTTTTACAAAAGCAATCCATTCCTATTTTAAAAAAATGGGAAAATATACACAAGCAAAAATAAAAAGATAAAGAATATCTGTAATCCACACAAAGATGATAAATAAACACCTTAGAGAGTGTCTTTCTAGACCCTTTCTCATGCAGATGTGTGCATCCATTTTTGTCTAATAGGTCTTTCCAGCTAATCCCATTAGGCATTTACAGACATCCAAATCCATCCAAAGTGTCCCTTCTATAAAAAGCATAGAAGGAGGATTAAAAGGCTAAAAATTAACTTTATAAATGATGAATGTAAGAAAAAATGAAATTCTGAAAAACTATCCAAAAATCCTCAAGGGTGCACACATTTTTGTAAACCACTCCAATTATGTTCAAGTATTACCAAAAATGTCCCCCTTCAAATGACATGGATTTTAATGAAACCATCACTGTGAGGAGCAACCTGACCAATTTAGCCAAATGAGAGTTTTTAGTCTGGGGGGTACCCTGCCCTCATTCCTGCCTCTCAAGACTCACGCCATCTTCCTCTCTGCCACTGAACCCCTTCATCCTCTCCAGTTTATTCCAATCTTTCCCACCATTAAAGGCCAGTGCCATCTTTCTACTTTTTGGATTTTTTTTGAAGTATAGTTGATTTACAACGTCATGTTAGTTTCAAGTATAAAGCAATGTGATTCAGCTATACATATACACATACCTATTCTTTTTAAGATTATTTTCTTTAATAATTCTTTAAGTTATCATAGAATATTGAGCGTAGTTCCCTATGCTATATATTAATAGTAGGTCCTAGATGGTTATTTTATATATAGTGTGTGTATACGTTAAACCCAACCATCCAGGCTTAAACTCAGTCCCTGTCTCCAAACCAGGCCTCGAGGCCCCCTCCAACCAGCCCTGCTGTATTTTCTCTGAGCCCCTCAATATGAATTTTACCTGTGCCTGGGGCTTTTAATCGATTCCCTTTCCACGCACCTCAGAATCCCCCATGCACCCTACCCAGGTCACCATCCCACCTCCACTGAATCCAGCTTAGCCTCTTCTGTCTGTCTCACAGCATGGAGCAGGGTGCTGGGCACACAATAAACAGTCAATAAATACTGAATGAAGTACAGGGGATTTATAGGGAGAATCTTTTTAAGACACTCTATTTATCAGTAAAACTCAGTGGCACACTGCTGCCAACGGGAGGGCCACAGCGGAAGCCTGGATGCTGTCGTAAAGGATCAAGTGTTAAGTGGGGACAGAGTAGCTCTGCCCTCTGAAAGACAGGCAGCTGGATGGAATGTGGGGTGACAACCAAAGGGGGAGGACAAAGCCGCCTCCTTGTTGGAGGGCCCCTGGGTTGAACCCTCGATAAAAGCTTTCCCAACACAGTTCTCTAAGCTGCTCAGGGTCAGATAGGGCAGGAGGGGACCAAGATGAGCTGGCACTGTCCTGGGAAGGCCATAGAAGCCGTATTGATGAAGACAGGAACCCACAAGGGGTGAGGCAATCAATTCCTGCCAACAAGAAAGAGCAGACTGTGATTCAACTGATGGCAGCCTTAAGCGACAGTATGGTCCCGGAGCCCCTGATAGCGGGGGACAGGGGCCTTAAGCGACAGTATGGTCCCGGAGCCCCTGATAGCGGGGGACAGGGGCCTTAAGCGGCAGTACGGCCCCGGAGCCCCTGATAGCGGGGGACAGGGGCCTTAAGCGGCAGTACGGCCCCGGAGCCCCTGATAGCGGGGGACAGGGGCCTTAAGCGGCAGTACGGCCCCGGAGCCCCTGATAGCGGGGGACAGGGGCCTTAAGCGGCAGTACGGTCCCGGAGCCCCTGATAGCGGGGGACAGGAAGATTGGTCCAGGAGAGCACCACTGAAACTTTAAGAGATGTTTTTATTCCATGAAAAGGTCAGGATGATCCTGCGGCTCAGAACAAGTGGAAAGCAACTACTATCTAGAGACTGGATAACCAACAAGGTCCTGCTATATCACACAGGGAACAACATTCAACACCCCATGAACCATGATGGAAAAGGATACGGAAAAGAACACATGTATATGTATAACAGTCACTTTGCTGTGCACCTGAAACTAATACAACACTGTAAGCCAATAATGCTTCAGTAAAAAATAAATTTTTTAAAAAGAGTAAGGTAACAATCCAGCTTCATATTTTTCTAAAAAAAAAAACAAAGTAAGTCCTCTAAAAATTCAAGCCTCCTGTTAGGGAAGAGAAAGCAGTGCTGGTTTATCAACATCAAGGAGCATCCCCAGAGATCAGGAGGCAAATGTCCCAAGGGATGACATCAAAATAATTTCATCAGGAAGACTGAAACCCAGGATGATCCAGAAACTGCCAAAATAAATTAGGGCAGTAAAGCTGGCTTTTTAACGAAAGAGATAAAACTTGTTTTCACAGGAATTCTTTCCAGGGATTGCACCATACTTGTTCAGAAGAAATTTCTTAATAAGTCACTTGGGATAGAAGCTGTAGACTGTAGCAAATTTGCCGAAAGCCATTTCGGAGAAAGTTAATTCTCCAAAACACATGTGGTTGAATGTTTAATTCACTGAATGACCACTTTGACAAACACTGTCAGACAAACACGGTAAGATGGGTCCTTATCAGTTTGCTACACAGCTTCACCACACATCCTGCCGCAGGTAAGTGTATTGTGGCTTTTTCCACAGTTTGGTTTCAGGACCTTTCAGGATGAGACTAATTTGGGTACTCTGATTTCACCGATTGTGCAGCACTTCCTCCTGTGTCCAAGGGACTGGATTTCTGTCTTTCAGTTTATTTTCACTCACTCCACTGCCTTCTCCATATCACTTAAGTCAGAGAGCAGCTACATCAAATGAATATTTTAAGCATGGTTCATATGCTTGGCAGCACTGCTTATCACTCCAGACACGAAAGGATGCCCTTGCTTTTTTACCATTTTATGCTGGTTCAGGGCTTCTCTATTTCATGAACTCTGATTTCAGCCTGCCCACAGAAGTGAGGATGCTGTGTAAATGCAGACTGAGTCTGTATAGGCTGATTTAGACATATGCAGAACCAGAAGGGACAGTGTCCTGCCCCCAAGGGTCAGCCACCCCATTCCCATTTGACCTATTAGCCACTAGACTTGAGATCAGCTCTGGTATCACTTGAATGTGGAATCTAAAATACAACACAAATGAACTTATCTATGAAACAGACTCACAGACATAGAAAACAGACCTGATGCCAAGGGGGAGTGGGAAGGAGGGAGGGGTGGACTGGAAGTACGGGATTAGCAGGTACAAACTATTATACATTGAATGGATAAACAAGGTTCTCCTGCAGAGTACAGTGATATCCCGTGACAAACCATAATGGAAAAGCACATGAAAAAGAATATATATGCAAAACTGAATTACTTTGCTATACAACAGAAATTAACACAACATTGTAAATCAACTACACCTCAATAAAATTATTTTTAAAAGACAGTCAGCTCTAGGACATGAAACATACAACACTTCACACCCATATACCTGCACCAATACTATGCAGAAACCCTGCCTGCTCCTTTATAATTCTGAACTTGAATTATCCGGAAACTGATTTTTAGCCAATTAGCACATATCCATAAAGAGACCTCCGAAGTTGGCCAAAAGTATCTGTGTGTAACCATGCAAGAAGGAAGCAGGCAGAGTGGGTAATGTGTGGGGAGGCCACAACAAGTCCTTGCCCCCAGCCAAACTGTGTGTGTGTGTGTGTGTGTGTGTGTGTGTGTGTTAGCCACTCAGTCATGTCTAACTCTTTATGACCCCATGAACTATATAACTTGCCAGGCTCCTCTGTCCGTGGAATTCTCCAGGCAAGAGTACTGAAGTGGGCGCCATTCCCTTTTTCAAGGGATCTTCCTGACCCAGAGATCGAACCCAGGTCTCCCACGTTACAGGCAGATTCTTTTTTTTTTTTTTAATTGGAGGCTAATTACTTTACAATATTGTGGTGGTTTTTGCCATACGTTGACATGAATCAGTCCAGGCAGATTCTTTATTGTCTGAGCCATGAGGGAAGACCCAAACTGTAGGTAAAAATCTGCAAAAAGTCATGAAGGGCTTGATGTAATTAGCTTTCTCAAGAAGAAACAGAGTTCTACATCCAGGGAGTTGAGGGCCAGATAGAAGGGTGTCCTGTAGATGCAGGGTTGCTAAGACAGACAGAAGTCATAGGACCCTGCTGATGTCCCAGAGAGAGCTCTGGATCATCACAGATCAAAGAAGGTGGATTCAGTTAGGTTCAGCCACATCTCTAAGAGGCAGGTAACAATTAGGCTCCCTGACCCAAGAGGAAACAAGGTTGGCCCACTTGTCTATGTTTAGGGCAAAAAGATGAACGGTGAAAGGAAAGTCCCAGTGCTTAGTGATGTTATTAGATATATATGATAAAAAAGAAGCAGAATTCTACACACTTAGCCTTACTTTCATTTTCCCTCCCTGGGAAAATGGTCTTCAACTTTGAAACTTGATTATACTGAAAATCAAGGGCAAGGTGGGAGACAGGCAGAGTATTGCCCCCTAAAGATGCTCACATCCCAATCTACAGCATCTATGAGTGTTCAGTTCAGTTCAGTTCAGTCGCTCAGTCGTGCCTGACTCTTTGTGACCCCAAGAATCGCAGCACGCCAGGACTCCGTGTCCATCACCAACTCCCGGAGTTCACTCAGACTCACGTCCATCGAGTTGGTGATGCCATCCAGCCATCTCATCCTCTGTCGTCCCCTTCTCCTCCTGCCCCCAATCCCTCCCAGCACCAGAGTCTTTTCCAATGAGTCAACTCTTCGCATGAGGTGGCCAAAGTACTGGAGTTTCAGCTTTAGCATCAGTCCTTCCAAAGAACACCCAGGACCAATCTCCTTTAGAATGGACTGGTTGGATCTCCTTGCAGTCCAAGGGACTCTCAAGAGTCTTCTCCAACAGCATAGTTCAAAGGCATCAATTCTTCAGTGCTCAGCCTTCTTCATAGTCCAACTCTCACAGCCATGCATGACCACAGGAAAAACCATAGCCTGGACTAGACGGACCTTTGTTGCAAAGTAATGTCTCTGCCTTTCAATATGCTATCTAGATTGGTCATAATTTACCTTCCAAAGAGTAAGCATCTTTTAATTTCATGGCTGCAATCACCATCCGCAGTGATTTTGGAGCCCCCAAAAATAAAGTCTGACACTGTTTCCACTGTTCCCCCATCTATTTCCCATGGAGTGATGGGACCAGATGCCATGATCTTAGTTTTCTGAATGTTGAGCTTTAAGCCAACTTTTTACTCTCCTCTTTCACTTTCACCAAGTTACCTTTCAGCAAAATAGACTTTGCAAAACACACCTATGGTTGGGGAGATTAATCTGGATCACCTGGTGGGAGCAATGTAATCACATTTGTCCTTAAAAATGGAGAACATTTCCCAGCTGTTGTCAGAGAGATGAGAGGAAGAAGAAGAGATTCAAAGTGTCAAAAGGACTTGACAGTCATTCCTGGTTTTGAAGATGGAGGAAAAATACACTGACCCCAGGAATTTAAGAACCTCAGAAGCTAGGCCCTGCCCTCAGCTGTCAGCCAACAAAGAAACAGAGATCTCAGTTCTACAACCAACGGAACTAAATTCTGCCAACAACACAAAAGAACAAGGAAACGGGTCCTCCCTAGAGCCACCAGGAGGGAAGACAATCCTGCAGACTCTTGATTTTAGATCTATATCAGACTTCTGTTTTTTCCCTTTTTTATATTGACGTATAGCCAGTTAACAATGTTGTGATGGTTTCAGGTGCACAGCAAACTGACTGTGCATACATACACAGGTATCCATTCTCCCCCAAACTCCGCTCCCATCCAGGCTGCCACATAACATTAAGCAGAGTTTCCTGAGACATACAGAGGGTCCTTTTTGGTTATCCATTTTAAATACAGCAGTATGTACATGAGTATGTACGACCTCAAACTCCCTAAATATCCCTTCCCCTCATCCCTCCCTGCTAGTGACCATAAGTCTGTTCTCTATGAGTCTGTTTCTTTTTTATAAATAAGTTCATCTGTATCATTTCTTTATAGAGTCCGAATATAAAGAATATCATATGATATTTCTCTTTATCGCTATGTCAGACTTCTGACTCACAGACCTTGAGATAATATATGCGTACTAAGTCGGTTCAGTCATGTTCAACTCTTTGCAACCCCATGGACTGTAGCCTGCCAGGCTCCTCTCTCCATTGAATTCTCCAGGCAAGAATACTGGAGTGAATCACCATGTCCTCCTTCCAAAGATCTTAATACATCTGTTTTGATTGGCACCACTACATTTGTGGTGATTTTTCACAGCAGCTGTAGAAAATAAAGCAAGCAACACCCTTAAATGAGTGCAGATCCCTGGACCTAGATTAATTATGTCAGAGAGGAACAATATTCTGCATGGCCAAGTTAAGAAGCCCTGCTCATTCTATCCTGTTCTTAGGATCTCGAAAGACTCATCAGCATATTAAAGACTCTGAAAAGTCCTACCAAAAAAAAAAAAAATTTACCTTTAGTCTACCTTTTCCAAACCTGTATAACCTCAAAACCCCGTTTTGCTATAATACCTTCTGAACCCTGGAGACACAGTTCCTGTGGGCTGCTCCTGACAGATCATTTCACTCTTAGGAACCCTTCAGGGACCACTCCCCTCCCCCTAGCCCCTTTGTAATGAGCTACTTGCCTCTTAGCAAGGCACTCAGAGCCTCCAAGTTCTTGCCTGCCAAGCTCTCTAGCCTTGTTTACCAGCAAACTCCCCAGTCTCTGATAATTGACTTATTTTGTATTGTCTTCTTATAATCATTGTGCTATCTAACCCATTCAGAGCAAAATCCTGCCCCTCTCAGCTTTGCTCTTTCCTTTAATTCCAGTCATACTGAAGAATTTCTCTAGGGCCTCATTTTCTCTCACTTCCATTTCTTCCCACATTTTATCTCCTTTGCCTGAAACACAAATTCTCAACTTTCTTTGTCTTGAAGTGTCTTCCATCCCTTGCAATTCTGCTCCAGTGCCACTTCCTCCAGGCAGTCCTCCTGACTCTTCCTCACATGATTCAGTTTAAGAGCCCCTCTATTCTGATCCCCAGCTTAGATCTGTTGTCACAACTGGCCCTCTAAGTGGTAATTTTCAATTTACTTCTCTTCCCTCCTCTCTAGACCATGAGCTCCCGGAGAGCAGAAGTCTACACTCCCTCCCAGGCAAGCAGGAGGCCAATGGTTGTCACTGGCCTGGACAGAAGCATGAACAAGACAACAACCTAGATGTCCACTGATAGATGATGGATAAAGACGATGTGGTACTTGTATACAATAGAATATTATTCAGCCTTTAAAAAGAAGGAGATGCTACCATTTGCAACAGCATGGATAAACCAGGAGAACTTTGTGCTGAGTGAAACAATCCAGTCACAGAAAAACAAATACTACCTTAATTCACTTCCACATAGAATTGAAAATAGTCATACTCAAAGAAGCAGAGAATTTAAAATGGTGATTGCCAGAAGCTGGAGGGGAAAAGGGAGATGTTGGTCACAGGGTACAAACATTAAGGTATGTAAGATGAGCCAGTTCTGGAGACCTAATTTTCAGCAATGTGACTATCATTAATAACCTATGAGGGAGAAGACTTTGAAAAGGAACATAGATACATGCATTCATATATATATATACACACATACGTGTAACTGAATCACTTTGCTGTATACCTGAAGTTAACACAATATCATAAATCAAATATACTTCAATGTTTTTAAGTTTTTGACTAGGGGAAAATGAACAATACTGTACCGCACACTTGAAATTTGCTAAGAGAGTTGATCTTATACATTCTCATCACCAAAAAAAAAAAAGAAAAAAGAAAAAGACAACTATGTGAAGTGATGGCTTTGTGAATTACTTTGATTGTGGTGATTATTGCACAGTGTACACAGATATCAAAACAGTGAGTTGCACCTTAAATATACACAATTTTTATTCATCAGTTATACCTCAATAAGGCTGAAATGGAAAAAAAGAAAAAGACCAGGAGGTGTCTCTGTGAAGATGATTTGAGTTGCAACCAGGATGACAAGGATGACCTGGGTATGGAAACTTTCAGGCAGAGGCAACAGGAGGGACAAAGGCCCTGGGGTTGGAACCAACTTGGGGTGTATGTGCCATGTTGGTGCAAAAGTAGCAAATGAGGGAGACAGACAGAGACTAAAGCAGAGAAGAAAAGGACCCCCGGCCGCAAGTTAACAGTGTATGTTCTTTACCCAGGAGGAAGAAGTTAAAAATGGTCGACAGGAAATAGGATCTCCTCCCGTCCTTCAAACGCCCCTGCTCACTGCCACCCCTGAGATGCTGGTGTTTAGCTGTCATCAGGCAGGTTCTCTGTTCTGTTCCAGGGCCCGCATCCACCTCGGATTTTCACTCCAGAGACAGCCCGCCTCTGCTGTAATTTAGCAGAGTGGAAGATTAATTGCTGAGTGGAAAAATAATCTATATTTCCACAGGTGCACTGGGTCTTCCCTCATCCTGTCCTTCCTCGCAGGGAGCCTTGCTCATCCACGCAGTCCAGCGAGAACATTCTGGGAGCTGTGATAAATGAGGCCGTTCTTGGAGAAGACATTGTGTTTCCTAATCGGTTAACAGTGAAATTTCAAGATGTTATTGGTGTAGCTGGTGGGCAGTTCTGCCCCATTTCATCACATTATCTTGAGGGCAGAGAGGCCAAGAGAGTTTGGGGTTTTTTTTCTTTGGTTTTTTTTTTTTTTTTTTTTTTTTCAATTGCAACTCAGACAAAGGGTAATGGAATGGAATTAACCACATGTCTATGGCTGGAAAGGAAAGGGCAGGCTACCTTCTGAGCTTCCCTGACCCTTTGCTCTGGGGAGACAGAGCTTTCTGGCAAGTTCCTACAGGAGAAACCCGTGGTCAGCCTCAGATCAAGCCATCCAAAGGACGCCCCCAGAGTAATGTGATGTCCCAGTTTTCCCCAAGGAGACTGGATAATGGGAAATGCATTGATTAGGAAGCACAGTTTGCATCCTGAAAACTATCGTCGTCATTCTTCACAGTTGAAGCCAACACTATGACAAAAGAGAAAATCAACTGTGGGTGCAGTTTACGAGCTACTGAATCGTTCACCAAGCAGTCAGTGACCCATCTGATGTCAAGGGTTTCTGTTACTGTTAGAGGTTGTGAACTAAGCTGCAATTTGATGTTCTAGAAACCCTTTCATTTAGATTTAAGCCACTCAGGATTGACCTAGCAATGCTTCTTCCAACTCATAGCTTTTATTAAGGTTAAAACTCACTTTCACGGACTTCCCTGGTGGTCCAGTGGTTAAGACTCCGCACTCCCACTGAAGCAGGGCACAGGTTTGATTCCTGGTCAGGGAACTAAGACCCACATGCCTTGTGGCACAGCCTGCATATATATATATGGCATGTAATATATGGCTTCCCTGGTGGTTCAATGATAAAGAATCTGCCTGCCAATGCAGGAGACACAGGTTTGATCCCTGGTCAGGAAGATCCCCTTGAGAAGGAAATGGCAACCAACTCCAGCATTCTTGCCTAGGAAATCCCATGGACAGGGAAGACTAGCAGGCTATAGTCCATGGGGTCACAAAAGAGTCGGACATGACTTAGCAACCTCCACATTTCCACATATGTCAAATAATTGCCTACTGTGTTTCCACATGCTATAAAGACTAAAATAATAAATGATGCTCATGATAAAAAAAAACAAACCTTGGAGGGAGGATCAAGAGGAGACTTATGTTTACTTATGGCTGATTCACACTGTTGTATGGCAGAAGCCAACATGATATTGTAAAGCAATTATCCTCCAATTAAAAAAAACGATAAATGAATACAGGGATACGATGTACAACACAATGCACATAATTAACACTGCTCTACATTATATATTCAAATTGTTAAAGAGTAAATCCTAAGGGTTCTTACCACAAGGAAAAAAAGTTTTTCTTTTTTTAAAAAAAATTTGTATCTATGTGAGATGATGGGTCCACTAAACTTATTGTAATAATCATTTCATAATGCATATAAGTCAAGACATTCTGTTGTGCATCTTAAATTCATACAGGGTTGTTTGTCAATTATATCTCAATAAATCTGAAAGAAAACAAAAACCCTCAGTTTCATTAAATTAGAAAAAGACAAATACTATATGATACTCACTTATATGTGGAACCTCAAATATGACATAAATGAACCTATCCATAAAACAGAAACAAACACATAGATATTAAGAACATAACTGAGGTTGCCAAGGGGGAGGGGGAGGGATGGATTGGGAGTTCAGAGTTAGCAGATGCAGACTATTATACAGTGAATGAACAACAAGATCCTCCTGTACAGCACAAGAAACTATACTCAATATCCTGTGATACACCATAATGGAAAGGAACATGAAAAAGAATGTATATATGTATAACTGAGTTACTTTGCTATACTGCAGTAATTAACACATTGTAAGTCAACTATACTTCAATAAAATCACTTTTAAAAACTAGCTTTCATCATGAAAGAAACATTTTTAAAAATACCTTTGTGATTGAAAGTCTAAAGTTTCCTGACTTCTAACCCTTTTTCCTGTTGAAGCAAGTAGGTTTATAATGAAGTGAGTCTATCATCTATTTCATAGATGCTGCTAGGAAAAATTAAGAATATATGGAAAGTACACAATGGGCACTCGTAAATATGAAGTCTCTTTGTTCCACATATCTGACCTGTACGAAGAGCCTGAACTTTTCTTAAAGGCTAAAGCAGCAGCAGCACTTTGAGAAAGCTTCAAAGGTTGATAGGTAAAATTCAGATTTCAGAGCCAAATAGACCTGGTGAAATCCTGGCTTCTGCTCCGATTAGCTGTATAATACCTCTCTAAAGCTCAGTGTTCTCATGTATAAAATGAAGGTATGAATAGTATGTATCAGTTCAGTTCAGTCGCTCAGTCGTGTCCGACTCTTTGCGACCCCATAATCGCAGCACCCCAGCCCTCCCTGTCCATCACCAACTCCTGGAGTTCACTCAAACTCACGTCCATCGAGTCGGTGATGCCATCCAGCCATCTCATCCTCGGTCATCCCCTTCTCCTCCTGCCCACAATCCCTCCCAGCATCAGAGTCTTTTCCAATGAGTCAACTCTTCACATGAGGTGGCCAAAGTACTGGAGTTTCAGCTTTAGCATCATTCCTTCTAAAGAACACCCAGGGCTGATCTCCTTTAGAATGGACTGGTTGGATTCTCCTTGCAGTCCAAGGGGCTCTCAAGAGTCTTCTCCAATACCACAGTTCAAAAGCATCAATTTTTTGGCGCTCAGCTTTCTTCACCATCCATCTCTCACAGCCATACATGACCACTGGAAAAATCATAGCCTGGACTAGACGGATCTTTGTTGGCAAAGTAATGTCTCTGCTTTTCAATATGCTGTATAGGTTGGTCATAACTTTCCTTCCAAGGAGTAAGCATCTTTTAATTTCATAGCTGCAGTCACCATCTGCAGTGATTTTGGAGCCCAAAAAAATAAAGTCTGACACTGTTTCCACTGTTTCTCCATCTACTTCCCATGAAGTGATGGGACAAGATGCCATGATCTTCGTTTTCTGAATGTTGAGCTTTAAGCCAACTTTTTCACTCTCTTCTTTCACTTTCATCAAGAGGCTCTTTAGTTCCTCTTTGCTTTCTGCCATAAGGGTGGTGTCATCTGCATATCTGAGGTTATTGATATTTCTCCTGGCAATCTTGATTCCAGCTTGTGCTTCTTCCAGCCCAGCATTTCTCATGATGTACTCTGCATATAAGTTAAATAAGCAGGGTGACAACATACAGCCTTGACGTACTCCTTTTCCTATTTGGAACCAGTCTGTTGTTCCATGTCCAGTTCTAACTGTTGCTTCCTGATCTGCATAAATATAGTATAAATGAATAGTATTGTATATGCCCTACCAGAGTTTGGTCCAGGTAAGGTAAAATATGTATATATCAGACCCAGCCTAGAAGAAACCAGCTATAAAACCAAAGTGTTATCTCTTCAGGCCTGAAAAGGATGGAGCAAACCACCAGCTGAAAACCAGTGTCTTGCCCTTCTGGAATGGTTCTGGTGAGTTCTGAGTCATCATCTCTTGCAGGGAATTTCCCAGTTTTGATCTTTGGGACCCCATCCTGAGCCAATAGCAAGTTATCTTCTCCAGGAGCAAATGCATGCATTACAGAATTTATAATGGACATTTTGCTGCTGTCAATTATTCCTGGGGTTACTGGGCATGAGGCTAACATTGATTCAGAGCCAAGGTCTAGCCAAGATGCTCGCTGGTGATATATTTCATCATCACCATCAGTTAAAGATGGCTGCTCCCCAGAAGGGCTCCCTTTCCTCTCAGAACTTGAGACATGAGATCCTGAGTTCTCAGAACTTCCTGCACTGTCTCTCCCGCCTGGCTCCTCTTCCCCTGGTGGGGGTGGGGGGCACAGACTTCTCCCTTCCTCTCCTCACTCTTGGCAGGAGACGGAAGGGCTTCCTGAGTGGGCTTCCCTTGAGTAGTACTGTCCCTGAGAGAATAATGTGAAGATGAACTTTTTCATTGTCACCTTTGCTGGCTGCACCTTGTGGCTGGGAAGCTCTTCAGGTCATTCATTCATTGGGTCATCCACTCATCAAACACAAGCTGAGTACCCACAGTGTGCCCCCAGAGACCCCGCTCAGTCCAGTAGGACAGACGTGGACAGGTTCTCTCCCTGGGGCTGACCATGCTCGGTCTCCAGGTCAGATCAATCCAGATGCAAACCATGTCTCCATCCTCTGGACCTCTGCAGTGTCTCTGAGCATGTTTTCTCATCTGCCGAAAGGGACAATGTTAACACCCAGCCCAGAGTTGCTGAGATTTCTATACATCCTGGTTTATCCTACAACCCTGATCCACCCCCTCCATTCACCCCTACACACAATTCCAGAGCCCTCTGAGCTAGTCAGCTCCAGCTGAAGCTCATGTCCAGGCCCCTACAAGAATAATGCTGCCCAGGCTGCCATCTTGGTCATGACTGGTTTCCTTCTCGGCCAGCCTCTTACTCTGCTTCCCCGCCTCCTCCTCTGCTTTCCCGCCTCCTCTCCAGGAGGCCTGAGCCTCTATCCCTTGGTCAGTCTCCTGGCCTCCGCCTGATGTTGCCCCCCCTCCTGGGGGTGGCAGACCCCACCCCTCCTCCTCTACTGTGTCCGCTGCAGGTCTTGGGGGCTTTGTTCTGCCAGATCCATTATGGCCTTCTGCAAAAAGGAAACAGAATCTGGACCTAAAGGTGTCTCTCTGAGCTATTCCCATTCTGGATCAAGCTTTGAGTGTGGACCCAACTCCCCCCGGCAAGTGGGAAAAAAAGAAGAAGAGCAGCGTTTTCTGTGTACCTCACGGGGTAGCCAGCAGTCAAGACAGAATAATTTCAGGGGCGCAGAAAAGCTTGCACACCCCGAAATTCCCTCCCTTACCTGCTCACCGATGCCTGAAATTACTTCCACAGAAAACAACATGCTTTATTCCACAATTAGAAGTAAGCCTTTAAAGGTAGATTTCTCTGGTCGAAAAAACACAATGATTGCACTCATACTGAAGTATAAATCAATGATTCTCAGGGGAACAGAGGACTGTGTCATTCTCCTGAGGTAGAGGATTTAGGACAGCTGCAATTCTTTAAAGGCCTCTTCCATAGCCTAACCTAGGTTCAGAACTTCAAGAGGGCAGTTGGGTGGCGCCTATCAAAATGTTAAATATAAATGCCCCTTGACCCAACAATTTCTCTTCTCAGTCTCTCCCTAGAGAAACTATTGTGTGTGGGGGAAGCAGCATATAGCAGAACATTCCTTGAATCATAATTTGTAACAATAAAAAAATAAGAATCAATTTACATGCTTATTAATAAGGACCTGTCTTAATAACCTGTAGATTTCTGTGCTGTAGAATACTAGGTAGTGTTTACAAGCAAATAAGGTAAAGCTACCATCATTGGCATAGTATGACCTTCAAGACATTTTAGAAGCAAACACAAGCAACCTGCAAAACAATGCACAAAGAATAATAGTATTCATGTAGAAAGAAAGCAGACCAAACTTATTTCTACAGATAGTTGTGACAGTATATAAAGGCATAAGGAAGATACAGAAAGATACACATCTGAGATAAGCATGGTTACCTCTTGGAGGGTCTTAGAATTGAAGGTGGTGTTTAAGAGGGTCTTTACCTTAATCGGAATTTTACCTACAATGATAACATATTCAGGAAATATTTGCATAGTTCAAGACATTTTTGGTAGTATCACATAATCCTATGTTTGGAAAAAATTGTTTATAATCGTAAGACAAGTACAATATTAGAGCTGGACATTGGGATTAACATATACACACTATATATATAAAATAGATGATCAGCAGGACCTATAGTATAGCACAGGGCACTCTGCTCAATATTCTGTAATAACCTATAAGAGAAAAAGAATATATATACATATATATATAACAATCACTTTGCTGTACACCTGAAACTAGTACAACATTGTGAATCAATTATACTTCAATTAAAATTATTGCAATTAAAATTTAATTTTTAAAATTTAATAATAAATAAATATATTTAAGCTAGACAGTTTTTAAGGCAATGGGTCATGGGCTAAAAAAAAATCTTTTAAGGCAATGGGTCATAGGGGAATGGGGAGAGATAAATTAGGAGTTTGACATTAATGGACACACACGACTGTATATAAAATAAACAACAAGGACCTATTGTACAGTACAGGGAGCTATACTCATTTGGCAAACACTGAAAAAAACTATACTCACTTGCAAAACAATAATATTTTGCAAATATTTTTGAAAATTATTTTCTCTTTTGCCTTCCTGATTATATAGTCTTCATTCTAGTTAGTCAGATGCATTCATTTGTACTTATTTGTTACAGAAAAAATGCAAAGGAAATGAATGAGGTAATTATTCTGTTCCTAGCATGCAAAATATGATTTGTAGCAAAGCAATATGCTTGAAAGACGGGCGTGTCAGAGAGGCGAGCATTTCCAGTTCCTTTAGCTCTGACGTGGTGTATCAAGGGCAAAGCCTAGGGGTCTGTAACCTGGAATCTCTGCCACAGTCTACCAGATGAGGGAAGATAGTCCCTGTAACATGACAGACAGGTCATGGAGGTCTCAGCTTTGGGAGAGGAGCTGCATTAAGCCACATCCCCTTTCCAGTCTGAAAGTCTAAGAATCGAAGAGGGAAGACTAAAGCAAAGCTGAGGGGCATTCCTCCTGACCTGTCCTTCCAGGCTGGGGCGGTCAGCCAACTAGGAGAGCTCTGAGGGCATGAGGAGTTCCATGTGGCTCCCCACGTTGAGCTCTGGAAGGAGTGCCCCCATAAACATCCCTGCAACAGCCAGAGGACACCTCACCCAGGAACCCAGGAGATGATTCCCTGACTATCCACTCCATCTCATGGAGAAGCCAGGAAGGAAGCAGAACATCAGAGAATCCTGAGACATAGGCAACTGTATCCAAGCAGAGAGACCAAGAATAGGTGTTGGGAGGATGCAGAGAAATGAAGATTGTAAAGTGGTGCAGCTGCTGTGCAAACTGCTGTGGCAGCTTCTCAAATACCAAGCATGGAGTTACCGTGTGATGCAACAATTCCATTCCTAAGAGACATGAAAACATAGGTCCCAAGAAAAGCTGCACAAGAACATTCATAGCAGTATTATTTATAATGGACAAAAAATGTATAGAAAACATACTTATGGTTACCAAAGGGGATTGGGGGAAGGGGAGAAATAAATTAGGAGTTGGGGATTAATGGATACACACTACTGTATATAAAACAAACCGCAAGGACCTACTGTACAGCACAGGGAACTATACTCAACATTTCGTAATAACCTATAAGGGAAAACAGTGTACGTACAATAACTAAATGTATATAATTTATATATGTATATATAAACTGAATCACTTTGCTGTACACATGAAACTAACGCAACATTGTAAATTAATTCTATTCCAGTTTTAAAACTGGAGCCCATCCAATTGTCCATCAATTAATAAATGAACAAATAAAATAATGATTTTGATCCATACAATGGAATATTACTTGGCCACGAAAATGAGCTACTGATATGGGCTACAACATGGACGAACCTTGAAAACATTGTATTAAGAAGCCAGTCACAAAAGACCACATATGATATGATTCCATCTTCATGAAGTGTTAGAACTGGCAAATCTATACAGACAAAAATAGATCTGTAGTTTCCCTGAAGCTGAGAGAACTGGGCCAAAATGAGGACTGAATACTAATGGGGAGTGTTTATTTTGTAGTGAAACTGTCCTATGGTGATGGCTGCACAGCTCTGCAAACCTACTAGAAGTCACTGAAGTCGACACTTTAAATGGGTGAATTATGTTTAGGTTAAGTAGTTGAAGGGCGTCCCCAGTGGCTCAGCGGTAAAGAATCTGCCTGCAATGCAGGAGACATCTCTCTGGTTCGATCCCTGGGTCTGGAAGATCCCCTGGAGGAGGGTATGGCAACCCACTCCAGCATTCTCGCCTGGAGAATCCCATGGACAGAGAAGCCTGGAGGGCTACAGTGCATGGGGTTGCAAAGAGTCTGACATGACTGAAGCGACCAAACATATATACACAAAGTAGTTGAAAATAGGAAAAGAAGTATAGGAAAGGGAGAAAGAAGAAGCAGATGGTTTTGAAGCTGTATTTTATAGCAAGTTAGCTAAAGCAAACCTTAAACAAAGGGAATTTTCTTGCAGTCCCATGGTTAGGACTCTGCCCTCTCACTGCCAAGGGCCTGGATTCCATCCCTGGTTAGGGAACTAAGATCCCATAAGCCGTGCAGCACAGCCAAAAGGGAAAGAAACCCTTAAAAACATATGAGAGACCCTGGGCTTTAATGGCTCCTACCTTTACAGTTTTGCTCCTTACAGATACTTGACATAGTAGCTCCTGTCAGTTTCTAGAGTCACAAATTGGAACATCATATCCTCAAGGGTGTCTTGAGGGAGGAAGTTGCTGAGCTTGTGAGCATGGCAGACTGCCAATATCTCCTCCTCCAAAATGACCCTGTCTTCTTCCTTCATTGTAACATACACAATCATTTTTATAAGTGATGAACACTTGCTTCTTTGCAAAAAATGACACCCAAAAGACAGCCAACTGTGTCTGCTGGTGAGGAGAGTGAAGAGAAAAGTGAAAAGGGCTAATGAAAAAGTAGATGCTGGGACTTCTCCAGTGGTCTAGCGGTTAACATTCCACATTTTCCAATGCAGAAGGCGCAGATTCGACTCACGGTGGGCGTATGAAGATCCCACGTATTGCAGCCAAAAAAAAGTGTTTTTAATATATGTATACTGTGGCTTAGATCATGAACTCCTTATAGCAAAATCCAAAATTAAGCTGATCAAAGTAGGGAAAAACACTAGGCCATTCAGGTATGACCTATATCAAATCCCTTATGATCATACAATGGAAGTGACAAACAGATTCAAGGGTTTAGACCTGATAGAGTGCCTGAAGAACTATGGACGAAGGTTTATAACCCTAACCTTCCTCTTGAGAAATCTGTATGCAGGTCAGGAAGCAACAGTTAGAACTGGACATGGAACAACAGACTGGTTCCAAATAGGAAAAGGAGTATGTCAAGGCTGTATATTGTCACCCTGCTTATTTAACTTCTATGCAGAGTACATCATGAGAAATGCTGGGCTGGAAGAAACACAAGCTGGAATCAAGACTGCCGGGAGAAATATCAATAACCTCAGATATGCAGATGACACCACCCTTATGGCAGAAAGTGAAGAGGAACTCAAAAGCCTCTTGATGAAAGTGAAAGAGGAGAGTGAAAAAGTTGGCTTAAAGCTCAACATTCAGAAAACGAAGATCATGCCATCCGGTCCCATCACTCCATGGGAAATAGATGGGGAAACAGTGGAAACAGTGTCAGACTTTATTTTTGGGGGTTCCAAAATCACTGCAGATGGTGACTGCAGCCATGAAATTAAAAGATGCTTACTCCTTGGAAGAAAATTATGACCAACCTAGATAGCATATTGAAAAGCAGAGACATCACTTTGCCAACTAAGGTCCGTCTAGTCAAGGCTATGGTTTTTCCTGTGGTCATGTATGGATGTGAGAGTTGGACTGTGAAGAAGGCTGAGCGCCGAAGAATTGATGCTTTTGAACTGTGGTGTTGGAGAAGACTCTTGAGAGTCTCCTGGACTGCAAGGAGATCCAACCAATCCATTCTGAAGGAGATCAGCCCTGGGATTTCTTTGGGAGGAATGATGCTACAGCTGAAGCTCCAGTACTTTGGCCACCTCATGCAAAGAGTTGACTCATTGGAAAAGACTCTGATGCTGGGAGGGATTGAGGGCAGGAGAAGAAGGGGATGACAGAGGATGAGATGGCTGGATGGCATCATGGACTCGATGGACGTGAGTCTGAGTGAACTCCGGGAGTTGGTGATGGACAGGGAGGCCTGGCGTGCTGTGATTCATGGGGTCGCAAAGAGTCGGACATGACTGAGCAACTGAACTGAACTGATAGGAGGCAGAGATCCTAAACTATCCCCAAGAAAAAGAAATGCAAAAAGGCAAAATGGTTTTCTGAGGAGGAGGCCTTACAGATAGCTGAGAAAAGAAGAGAAGTGAAAGGCAAAGGAGAAAAGGAAAGATATACCCATGTGAATTCAGAGTTCCAAAGAACAGAAAGGAGAGATAAGAAAGTCTTCCTAAGTGAACAATGCGAAGAAATAGAGGAAAACAATAGAATGGGAGAGACTAAAGATCACTTCAACAGAAATTAGAGATACCAAGGAAACATTTCATGCTAAGATGGGCACAATAAAGGACAGAAATGGTATGGATCTAACAGAACCAGAAGATATTAAGAAAAGGTGACAAGAATACACAGAAGAACTGTACAAAAAATGATCTTAATGACCCAGATAACCATGATGCTGTGATCACTCACCTAGAGCCAGAAATCTGGGAGTGCGAGTCAAGTGGGCCTTAAGAAGCATCACTACAAACGAAGCTAGTGGAGGTGATGGGATTCCAGCTGAGCTGTTTCGAGTCCTAAAAGATAACGCTGTGAAAGTGCTCCACTCAACATTCCAGCAAATTTAGAAAACTCAACAGTGGCCACAGGACTGGAAAATGTCAGTTTTCATTCCAATCTCAAAGAAAGGCAATGCCAAAGAATGTTCAAACTACCGCACAATTGCACTCATCTCACATGCTAGCAAAAATGCTCTAAATTCTCCAAACTAGACTTCAACAGTACATGAACCAAGAACTCCCAGATGTTCAAGCTGGATTTAGCAAAGGCAGAGGAACAAGAGATCAAATTGCCAACATCCACTGGATCATAGAAAAAGCAAGAGAATTCCAGAAATACATCTACTTCTGCTTCATTGAGGATGCTAAAGTCTTTCACTGTGTGGATCACAACAAACTGTGGAAAATTCTTAAAGAGACGGGAATACCAGACCACCTTACCTGCCTCCTAAGAAACCTGTATGCAGGTCAAGAAGCAACAGTTAGAAGTGCACATGGAACAATGGCCTGCTTCAAAACTGGGAAAGGGGTACCTCAAGGCTGTATATTGTCACCCGCTTATTTAACTTATATGCAGAGTACATCATGCAAAATGCAGGGCTGGATGAAGCACAGGCTGTAATCAAGATCATTGGGAGAAATATCAATAACTTCAGATATGCAGATGACACCAACCTTATGGCAGAGAGTGAAGAAGAACTAAAGAGCTTCTTGGTGAAAGTAAAAGAAGAGAGTGGAAAAGGTGGCTTAAAACTCAAAATACAAAAAAATGAAGATCATGGCTTCCAGTCCCATCACTTCATGGCAAATAGATAGGGAAATAATAGAAACATTGACAGATTTTATTTTCTTGGACTCCAAAATCACTGCAGATGGTGACTTCAGCCATGAAATTAAAAGGTGCTTACTCCTTGGAAGAAAAACTATGACCAACTTAGACAGCATTTTAAAAAGCAGAGACATTACTTTACTGACAAAGGTCCATCTAGTCAAAGCTATGGTTTTTCCAATAGTCATGTGTGGATGTGAGAGTTGGACCATAAAGAAGGCTGAGCATAGAAGAATTGATGCTCTTGAGTTGTGGTGTTGGAGAAGACTCTTCAGAGTCCCCTGGACTATAAAGAGCTCAAATCAGTCAATCCTAAAGGAAATCAGTTCCTAACATTCATTGGCAGGACTGATGCTGAAGCTCCAGTACTTTGGCCACCTGATGAGAAGAACTGACTCATTGGAAAAGACCCTGAGGCTGGGAAATCTTGAGGGCAGAAGAAGGGGATGACAGAGGATGAGATGGTTTGATAGCATCACCAACTCAATGGACATGAATTTGAGCAAGCTCCGATAGTTGGTGATGGACAGGGAGGCCTGGCGTGCTGCAGTCCATGGGGTGCAAAAATTCAGAAACAACTGAGCTACTGAACAATACATGGATGGACCTAGAGGTTATCATACTATGGAAAAGTAAGTCTGAAAAAGAAAGAAAAATATCATATGACATGATTTATATGTGGAATCTAAAATGCAACACAAATACGAAACAGAAATGACTCACAGACATAGAGAACAGACTTCTGGTTGCCAAGGGAGTGAAGGATAGGGGATGGATGGATTAGTAGTTTGGTACTAGCAGATGCAAAGTAATATCAGTCAGTTCAGTTCAGTTCAGTCGCTCACATACAAGATGAATAGCAACAAGGTCCTA
This sequence comes from Capricornis sumatraensis, assembly GCF_032405125.1. Classification (NCBI taxonomy): domain Eukaryota; kingdom Metazoa; phylum Chordata; class Mammalia; order Artiodactyla; family Bovidae; genus Capricornis; species Capricornis sumatraensis. The sequence continues at coordinate 117,952,048 of NC_091071.1, read as the reverse complement.
ATGTATAGCACAGGGAATTATATTCAATATCCTGTGATAAACCATAATGGAAAAGAACAGGTTCGATGCATGATACTGGATGCTTGGGGCTGGTGCACTGAGACGACCCAGAGGGATGGTACGGGGAGGGAAGAGAGAGGAGCGTGCAGGATGGGGAACAAGTGTATACCTGTGGCGGATTCATGTTGATGTATGGCAAAACCAATACAATATTGTAAAGTAATTAACCTCCAATTAAAATAAATAAATTTATATTAAAAAAGAATATATGTGTGTATAACTGAATGACACTGATGTACAGCAGAAATTAGCACAGCATTGTAAATCAACTATCCTTCAGTCAAGATAAAATTGTTTTAAGTAGATGTTTTAACAGCGATCCTTCCTGTAAGGAACGGTATAGTTCTCAGGACATAAGTGTCCAAAATGACAGCCATCTTCTTTGATGGAAATATATAAATTGAGAGAAGCAGAAACATGAAAACCAGGGGCACCAAGGCTTAACAAGATACGGTTCAGTAAGAAAACCATGTTCCCTGAGTCCTCCTCAAGGCCAGGCACTGTTCAAGGCACGTCAGAACACTTGAAATGCCAGGTAACCCTGCCTGCTGCGTGGGCACTTGCAACCTGAACTGTAATGTGAAACCCAAACACTAGAAAATTTAAATAGAAATTCAAGAGAAAAAGACTCCAGGAGAGCAGCAGAAGACAGCCACCAGGCAGGACATGATTGATCGCTGAATGAACTGTGCGGCTGCATAGAGCTGGTGGAGTCCCGAGGCAGGAAAGGATATTATAGGGCAGGATGAAGCCTACATAAAAAGAAAAGACCATCTGAGTAAGAAAACTGCAAGAGGCCTTAAGAAGACTGGCCTAGAAAAAGAAAAACATCATACAGTATCACTTATATGTGAAATCTTAAAAAATGATACAAATGAACTTATTTACAAAACAGCAATAGATTTACAGACACAGAAAACAAACTTATGGTTACCAAAGGGGAAAGAAAGGGGGTGATAAATTAGAAGTATGGGGTTAACATATACACACTACTATATATGAAATAATTAACAAGGACCTACTATGTGACACGCAGAAATATATTCAATGTCTTGAGATAATCTACAATGGAAACTAATCTGACGAAGAATACGTGTCTGTGTATAACTGAATCATTTTGCTGTGCACCTGAACTAACATAACATTGTAAATCAGCTATAACTTCAATTTTTAAAAAACAGTTTTTTTAAAAAAAAGAAGGCAGAAGGGGGAAAGAGGAACATTTGAAAAGATGTTATGAAACATGAAAAATGAATAACAAAATTAATAACTTCAGCCAGGAATAAACTTAATTACGGTAAAAGATTGAGTACTTTTCTCTAAGAGCAGGAACAAAAAAGGATATTTGCTCTTACCACTTCTGTTCAGCATTGTACTGGAGGCCAAGCCAGTGCAATGAGGGGGGTAAAAAAAGTAAAGCATACAGATTGTAAAGGAATACGTAAAACTGTTTTTATCCACAGGCATCATGATCACCTGTGTATAAAATCATAAAGAATATATCATAAAAAGTTAAAAAAAATAAAAAATATTGCTTTAAAAAAAAGTAGACTGGCCTAGAAATATTTTGCCATTTGATACTTTTTAATTGAACTCATCTTTCCCATTGCAGTCTCAGTTCCTTCTTACAGACCCCAGAGTCGATTTTGCAGCCTGGATTCTCTGGTCATCTGTGAGCTGGTCACCTCTTGACAGGGAGGGGAAGGTATGGGGAGCAGAAGGACTCATATGAGTTCCAGCACACCCCCATTAAAGCTGCTGCTGCCTCCCCATCCTCATCCATCACCTCCCATAGGATGGCCAAACTAGCATCCCTTTGACCTCCCACTGTACTTCCCAAGTTCCTAGGGACTTGCATCAGAAAATTCCCATCAGTCTTCATGAGATGGGTAAAACCTAGCCTCACTGCCTCATTCCCACTGAAAGATGCAATGAGAAGTGCACCATGACCTTGAGAAGGCCAAGCTACTATCTCAGTCCATTGCAGAAAGCCAGCATCATTGCCCCTAGGAAGCCACGCCATGGCAGGGAGCCTGAGGCTGGCTCTGCAGCAGCCTATAAGGGAGACATGCAGAGAAGCAAAGGAAAGGAATTATCTATGTCCCAAGCCACCTGTTTGGACCTGCACATGCTTTTTTAATCTTCATGATAAGACTTCAAGTTAGGTAAAATTATTCACATTTTATAGTGGTAGAAACAGAGTATTTCACCAGTTGGGTTAGGCCTCTGGGGCTGTCTGAGCCCTAGAACCCTGCTCTTTCCATTTTATTACACTGCCTTGCCTCAAGTCGCAGCCCATCGGACCTTATTTTCTGTCTCTGCTGAAGAACTCAATAAACATGATCATTATTATAAAACCAGTGATTTTGTTCTGGGCCAGATGCTATGCCAGAAACTGCACTTGTATTATTGTCAAACTTCAAAACAGAAACTTGTCAGGGGGTTAATTACTATTTCTATTTTACTGCTATGGATAGAGAGGATTGTATTAGTGAGTTTGGGTGAGGCTCAACCCAAAATTGCAGTGGCTTCACAAAATCCATGTTGCTCCTCATACTAATGTCTAACAGGCATCAGCAGGGACCCTGCTATACCTACTCAATGACCCAGATTAATGGAGATTTTGCCATCTAACAGATATACCATCTAGAACTCAGCCTTCCTCATAATTCAGCAGCAAAAGTCAAGCACAGTGAAGTCACGTCTGTTCTTCTATACTTCCACATAGAAGAAATAACTTCCACTAAAATACAAGGAGGTAGACAGGGATGTGTGCAGGAGCACTTGGATGTTAGGTGAGTAATTAACGTCGCTTCCAGGTCTCTGTTAGGTTAAGAATATTGTACTAAACCACAGAGCTCTGACTTGAAACTGGTCTGTGTCTCTCCAAAGTTCATCACCCATGGGGAATCCTGAAAGATAACTGCTGTAAGTCCATCAGAATCACTTACAAATCCCTCCAATTAAGACATAGTGTCTGGAAGGCACACCAGGGCTGCAGGAAGCTATAAATGTTCTTACTGTCCTCCATCACGGACTTTTGTGTTGTCCCAAAGACCTGATCACTCTCAACCCTCCAGAATGAGAATTTGCTCTCTTTGGCAGATTTACCCCGGCCTCATGTAACTGCAGTTATTTCTGGGCTGTGTTGCCCCTGCAGGCAAAAAGTTTTATGCTGCTTGTCTCTTTATTTGTATGTTTATATCTCACCCCATTCTATAAAGATGTGCTGCAGCATAATCAAAAAAATGCCTAGAAAATAAGTTTTAAAAATCAATCTGTGAAAATATTGGGGTTGAAAAAAATAAAGGTGGGAAAAATGAGATGAAGTTGAGGATGATGATACTGTACAAAGTGCATACTGTTGGGTTCTACGTACTTGCTTGGATAAAGTCAAATATGTTTTCTGAGCTTCCAGGAAGCCAATGAAAGAAGGAAACCAAGAGTACCTAATCCATAAATACCTATAAGCTTTCAAATCAGCCAAATATTCAGGGGAAGCTTAGCTTTTCCTGGCACTCACACCTGACAGAAATCTTCCCATGCATCCACCCAAATAGAATACAACAAGAGAGAGACAGACTATGTGTGTGGGTGTGTGGGTGTGGTATGTGTGTGTGCATGGGGGATGGGGTGAGGGCGAGGGGCTGTAAAGGCAGTTCCAGAAAATAAAGGGCATAGCAATGTCTGAATGAAACTCTGAAGAGTCTTGGAAACAGAATATAGGTTAACTGGAGCTACAAAACTTCATTTGAGGGCAGGATGGAAACTCCCTGGACTTCTGTGATTCCCAGAGACCTGATTTCTCTCAACCCTCCAGCATGAGAATCTGCTGTCTTTGGAAGATTTACCCCAGCTTCATGTAACTGCATTTATTTCTGCATTATGTTACCCCTGCAGACAAAAGCTTTATGCTTAGATGGAACTTCCACTGGAAGACAGAGGTATCTGGCCAAAGAGAAAAAAATCAGAAAAGAAACAAGAAACCCGTGAAAACTTCAAGCAAATGTGAATTATTTTGCCTCCTCTTGATAGAATAAGGATGGGTTTTGCTCCACAAGACACTCAACTTAGAAATGAGAGGCAAAACAACATGGCAGCCAGGGACACCTGCAGATTTCAGAGTCCAAATGGTCAGAAAAAAATGCACCCCAGGAAGTACCAGGAAAGTGGGAATCAAAGTCCAAAATCCTCCAACATTGAAACACTGTAGCTAGCTGACAGATGCCCACCAGACTATAAACACATCTGCTTAGGTAATGGAGTCTTCTGAGTTTCTATTCAATTCAGTTCAGTCACTCAGTGGTGTCCTACTTTTTGCAACCGCATGCATCACAGCACACCAGGCCTACCTGTCCATCACCAACTCCCGGAGTTTACTCAAACTCCTGTCCATTGAGTCGGTGATGCCATCCAGCCATCTCATCCTCGGTCATCCCCTTCTCCTCCCGCCCCCAATCCCTCCCAGCATCAGAGTCTTTTCCAATGAGTCAACTCTTCGCATGAGGGGGCCAAAGCATTGGAGTTTCAGCTTCAGCATCAGTCCTTCCAATGGACACCCAGGAATGATCTCCTTTAGGATGGACTGGTTGGATCTCCTTGCAGTCCAAGGGACTCTTAAGAGTCTTCTCCAACACCACAGTTCAAAAGCATCAATTCTTCAGTGCTCAGCCTTCTTCACAGTCCAACTCTCACATCCATACACAGCCACAGGAAAAACCATAGCCTTGACTAGACAGACCTTTGTTGGCAAAGTAATATCTCTGCTTTTCAATATGCTGTCTAGGTTGGTCATAACTTTCCTTCCAAGGTGTAAGTGTTTTTTAAATTTCATGGCTGCAATCACCATCTGCAGTGATTTTGGAGCCCAAAAAAATAAAGTCTGACACTGTTTCCACTGTTTCCCCATCTACTTCCCATGAAGTGATGGGACCAGATGCCATGATCTTCGTTTTCTGAATGTTGAGCTTTAAGCCAACTTTTTCACTCTCCTCTTTTACTTTCATCAAGAGGCTTTTTAGTTCCTCTTCACTTTCTGCCATAAGGGTGGTGTCATCTGCATATCTGAGGTTATTGATATTTCTCCCAGCAGTCTTGATTCCAGCTCATGCTTCTTCCAGCCCAGCGTTTCTCATGATGTACTCTGCTAGAAGCTAAATAAGCAGGGTGACAATATACAGCCTTGACGTACTCCTTTTCCTATACCAGTTACCAAATACACGTTGTCTGTTCTAGATGAAATATATTAATAAAATTCTGTGGGAAGTGCTGGTCTTAAGTCTGATGTTCTCAGGAATATTAGGAAAGGATATGTCAAAAACAGCATAATTGGAGGATCAGGCAAGTTATACACATCATCTTTAATCCATGACACAACCCCAAGAGTAGGTATTATTAGCTTCCAAAGACTGCTTCACAAATGGCAGTACTGAAGTGAGGAATAGGGAGTAATTTGACTGGTATCATACAGCTCATGAGGGGAGACTGGAGACGTCTACCTTATCACTGGCTACTGCCATTGACTGTGGCTTTTCTTAACCTAAAACCACCTTTTGACATCCAGGTAAATGGAATAAATGAAAATCGAAATAAAAATCCATTGAAATTCTAAGTAAAGATAGAAAAGTAAACACATACTTTCAATTTTGGTCCCTCTGAAACCCACTGAAAACAAAAAGAAAAGAATTTTTTAAATACATCAAACCATGAGATAAAGAACAAAGGATGAAGTCTCTGTATCAAAATTTTGGAAACAGGGAAGCAGATGAATGAGGGAGAACTGATTTAGAAGCTTTAAGAACACAGAATCCTTTGTTGGCAGTAGAGGGAGCTAAGAAGCATCCAAATTTCCCCCAAACAAGGCTTACAAGATTTAGGAATTGGAGATATCCAATATCTCTGGACTGAAAATAGGATTAATAGAAAGCCCATAGTGAAAGTCATTCAGTTCAGTTCAGTTCAGTCACTCAGTCATGTCCGACTCTTTGCGACCCCGTGGACTGCAGCACGCCAGGCCTCCCTGTCCTTCAGCAACTCCCAGAGTTTATTCAAACTCATGCCCATTGAGTCAGTGATGCTATCCAACCATCTCATCCTGTCATCCCCTTTTACTCCCACTTTCAATCTTTCCCTGCATCAGGGTCTTTTCAAATGGTTCAGTTCTGCACATCAAGTGGTCAAAGTATTAGAGTTTCAGTTTCAACATCAGTTCTTCCAACGAATATTCAGGACTTATTTCCTTGAAGATGGGCTGGTTGTCCATGGAAGTTGCTCAGTCATGTCCAACTCTTTGTGACCCCATGGACTATACAGTCCATGGAATTCTGCAGGCCAGAATACAGGAGTGAGTAGCCTTTTCCTTCTCCAGGGGATCTTCCCAACCCAGGGATAGAACTCAGATCTCCCACATTGCAGACAGATTCTTTACCAGATGAACCACAAGGGAAGCCCAGAAAGTCCATATAAAAGCCAAATTCCACACAGCCTTGGACTGCTCCCCCTTCACCCAGCAGAAAACCAGAAGCTTGTTCTTTGGAGAGGATAAAACAGTATCTGCACCAGAGATGCCAGGCACAGTTCAAGCTGGAGAAACAATTTTTAAAAGAAGTGGTTCAAGTGCACATTTGCACATGGAATTCTGAGGCTCACTGATCACTATCAGCTACATACAAATACTCAAAGCCAGAGACTGGAGAGATCTCTGGGGAAAATTCCCAAAGATGCTGACCTTGGGGGTACCCCAGTGGAACAGCCCAGCCAGATTAGCATATGTTGAAAACAACCCACAGTATCCAAACTGCCTATCAGTCTTAACAGCCTCAGTATAGATTTTGTGTGAACAATGATTATCGGACATTAGAGGAAAGCTTCCAACATGAACACCAGACACCAAAACAGAGAAAAGCAAATTAGAAGACTATACAAGGGAAGGGAAGGGAAGGGAAGGGAAGGGAAGTCACTCAGTCATGTCCAACTCTTTGCGACCCCAAGGACTGTAGCTTACCAGGCTCCTCAGTCCATGGGATTTTCCAGGCAAGAGTACTGGACTGGGTTGTCATTTCCTTCTCCAGGGGATCTTCCTGACTGAGGTATCAAACCTGGGTCTCCTGCATTGTAGGCAGACGCTTTACCGTCTGAGCTACAAGGAAAGATAACATCAAAACAAACTATCATTAATATCCTCAGATATTACCCATGTATGCATGAAATCAGAAGGGTTTTTTTTAACTTATCTTTCAGATAACAAAAAAAAGCTCTTGGAAATTAAAAATATGAAAACAAATATGAGAAACTCCACAGAAGATCTGAAATACAAAATCAAGGATGTATACCAAGTTACAGTAAAAGGATAGAGAATGAAAGATGTAAAAAGGTAGGATGTTAAAATAACCACATATCAAAGATTTTATTTAATTCATCAATTAGTGAGAAAACTAAAATGTTGCAAATGGTTTATGGAGAAACCAAAGAGCAGACACATAAATATATAGTCAGGAATACTGAAAATGTGTTAATAGATGTAAAACTGGTTTCTGGAGGAACAGGAGGATTCTGCACACACACCAGACAAAATGTATTTGTATCTCTATAGAAAGGATCACTTGCATTATTATAGGTTTTCTACAATTTTAGAAGTTGCAAAATGGCTCAAAGAAAATGAGAGAGACCTTTTCTAGAATCAGATAACCCAGAAAGTGCACTATATAGAATACTCAGTACACTTTTTTCCTTACAGAGAGAGAAAAGATAATAAATTTAGAAAAACTTTCCAGTGTCCAGTATTCAACTAATAGTAATCTTAGAAAAAGAGAACAAAGAAAACTTAAGGAGAAAATCATCAAAGAAATAATTCAGAAAAATATCCCAAAACTAAAGGATTAAAAGGGTTCATTTTTTACCTAGATAGCATATTGAAAAGCAGAGACATTACTTTGCCGACTAAGGTCCATCTAGTCAAGGCTATGGTTTTTCCAGTAGTCACATATGGATGTGAGAGTTGGACTGTGAAGAAGGCTGAGCACTGAAGAATTGATGCTTTTGAACTGTGGTGTTGGAGAAGACTCTTAAGAGTCCCTTGGACTGCAAGGAGATCCAACCAGTCCATTCTGAAGGAGATCAGCCCTGGGATTTCTTTGGAAGGAATGATGCTAAAGCTGAAACTCCAGTACTTTGGCCCCCTCATGCAAAGAGTTGACTCATTGGAAAAGACTCTGATGCTGGGAGGGGTTGGGGGCAGGAGGAGAAGGGGATGACAGAGGATGAGATGGCTGGATGGCATCACTGACTCAATAGACATGAGTCTGAGTGAACTCCGGGAGTTGGTGATGGACAGGGAGGCCTGGCGTGCTGTGATGCATGGGGTCACAAAGAGTCGGACACGACTGAGCGACTGAACTGAACTGATTATTATACTAAGTGAAGTAAATCAGAAAAAGAAAGACAAATACCAAGTTACATCACTTATAGTAGTAGTTTAGTCACTAAGTCATGTCTGACTCTTGCAACCTCGTGGACTGTAGCCTGCCAGGCTTTTCAGTCCATGGAATTTTTCAAGCAAGAATACTGGAGTGGGCTGCCATTTCCCTCCCTAGGGGATCGTCCCAACCCAGGGATTGGACCAGGGGCTCCTGCACTGCAGGTGGTCTCCTGCATTGCAAGCATATTTTATTTTTTTTACCGACAGAGCCACCCAGGAAACCTATATCACTTATATGTGGAATCTAAAATATGACGCAAATGAACTTATTCACAAAAGAGAAACAGACTTACAAACAGAACACACTGTGATTGCCAAGGGGGAGGAGTGGTGGAGGAGGGATGGATTGGGAGTTTGGGATTAGTAGATGCAAACTATTATATATCAAATGGATAAACAAGGTCCTATTGTACAGCACAGGGAATTATATTCACTATCCTGTGATAAATCATAGTAGAAAATAATATGAAAAACAATGTATATATACGTAAAACTGAATCACTTTGCTGTACAGCAGAAATTAACACATTGTAAATCAATTATATACTCCAATTAAAAATGATAAACTTTTTAAAAGAAAAAAGGGCCTATTTTCTTAATAAACTTACCTAAACTCTTGCAACTATTCACTTAAAACGTTTGCATTTGTTGTATGCGAATTAAACCCCAATAAAGTTGATGTTTTTTAAAAAGAGATCTCAAGTCATATCTATTTTAGTGGATGAACTAAGACCCACACAAAGATATTTACCAGGAAAGTTTAAATCTTTGGATACAAAGAGAAGATTCTACATGCTTTCATAGAATAAAAACCTGAATTTAAAAAAAATTTTTAAAGTCAAATAGGGCTTCCCTGGTAGTTCAGTGGTAAAGAACCTGCCTGCCAGTGCAGGGGATACGGATTTGATCCTTGGTTCGAGAAGATTCCACATGCTGCGGGGCAATTGAGCCCTTGCACCACAAGGGCTACTGAGCCCATGTGCCACAACTGCTGAAGCCCTAGCAGCTGTGGATGCTCTAGAACCTGTGCTTTGCAACAGGAAGAGCCACTGCAACGAGAAGCCAAGTGCTGCAACCAGAGAATAGCCCCTGCTCCCCGAAGCCAGAAAACACTCACGCAGCAACTAAGACCTAGCAAAACCAACTAAGTAAATAAAATTCTTAAAAAGAAAAAAGAATAAAATCATTTGTCACAGTAAAAAAAAATTTTTTTTAAGTCAAACAGTTTTAAACTTTTTGAAAGTTAGAAGATAATGAAGTATTGCCCTCAAAATGATAAAAGTAAACTTTTTCCAATTTAAAACTTCAGACTCATGGGGCAACATGGATGGACCTGGAGATTATCATACTAAGTGAAGTAAGCCAGACAGACAGAGAAAGACAAATATCATATGATATCACTTATATGTGGAATCTAAAAAAGAAAAAATACAAATGAACTTATTTACAAAGTAAAAAGATACTCATAGACATAGGAAACAAACTTATAGTTACCAAGGCAGAAAGGTGGTCTGGGAGGGATAAATTAGGTGCTAGGATTAGTAGGTATAAACTGATATATATATATATATATAGTAGCTTGGTGGTTCAGAAGGTAAAGAATCTGCCTGCCAATGCAGAAAATCCATGTTCGATTCTTGGGTAGGGAAGATCCCCTGGAGGAGGAGATGCCAACCCACTCCAGTATTCTTGCCTGGAAAATCCCATGGACAGAGGAGCCTGGTAGGCTACAGTCCACAGGTTTGCAAAGAGTCGGACATGACTAAGCGAGTAACACACAAGAGACTAGTAGATATATGTATCTGCTATATAGAGAGAGTAGTTATATAGCTGATATATATATATATATATATAGTGTATATATAGTAGTTTATATCTGCTATATAGAGATAGACAAACAACAAGAACCTACTGTATAGGACAGGGAACTATAGTCAACATTTTATAATAACCTATAAGGGAAAAGAATCTGAAAAAGGATATATACATGTATACATGTACATATATATGTATAACTGAACCACTGTGTTGTTCACCAGAAACTAACCCAATACTATAAATCAGTTATGATTTAAAAAGTAAAAATAAATGAAATACGAAAGAATCAAAAATAAAATGAAATTTCACACTCAGCTACCATAAATACATGCAATGTCCCTCCCCAAAAGCTGTACCTTCTTTGTAGTATTTCAAGTGTCTGTTGGAGGCTGTATTCCATCAAATAAAGGTAGTAAACATACAGAAAAGACTTGGGACACAGCACAGGAAAGAGGTAGGTGAGAATCCCTCAGATGATGATACTGAAAGACTGCACAATGATGCTGGGTGCCAGGTGCCAAGGGCAACCAGGGCACCAGGAGCAGATGAGCAGCTCCCAGGAGACAGTCTTTCCAAAAAACAAACCTGTTCAGAAGGCCAATGCATCTGAATATATTAGGAAGATATTTAGATAATTGGCAAAACATTTTGAGGTTAAACAATCAATGAAGAGATAGAAAATTAGGCAAACAAACCAAAAGCAAGACCCTTCCTAACAAGGAAAGCAAAAGTAATACAGGAAGTAAATGTTATCTTGCTGTATTTTTTGATCAACCACAGCTATCTTTACATTTCCATAGTAGTAGAAATGCCAAATAACGATGTAATTTAAATTCTGACACAATCATGTTGGAAAGATGGAGGACATGAGAAGGGGTGTGTATATGATGGGGTGAAATAGTCAAATCTTTATTTTCTATAAAGGAGGTTCAATAGAAAGTTTGTTTTAAATCAAGAAGTAACAATAATAGCTGGTTATTGGGTGATATTGCACATGGTGACTGCAACCATGAAATTAAAAGATACTTTCTCCTTGAAAGCAAAGCTATGACCAACTTAGACAGCATATTAAAAAGCAGAGACATTATTTTACCAACAAAGGTCCATCTAGTCAAAACTATGGTTTTTCCAGCAGTCATGTATGGATGTGAGAGTTGGACAGAAATAAAACTGAGCACTGAATAATTGGTGCTTTTGAACTGTGGTGTTGGAGATGAACTCTTGAGCGTCCCTTGGACTGCAAGGAGGTCAAACCAGTCAATCGTAAAGGAAATCAGTCCTGAATATTCATTGGAAGGACTGATGCTAAAGCTGAAGCTCTAATACTTTGGCCACTTGATGAGAACTGACTCATTGGTAAAGACCCTGATGCTGGGAAAGATTGAAGGCAGGAGGAGAAGGGGACAACAGAGGATGAAATGGTTGGATGGCATCAGCGAATGGATGGACATGGGTTTGAACAAGCTCCAGGAGTCAGTGATGACAGGGAAGCCTGGTGTACTGCAGTCTATGGGGTCACAAAAAGTCAGACACGACCGAGGGACTGAACTGATTGGGTGATATGGAAGTAATCTGAAAAAATTGGTTAAAAGAGGCTGGGACTTTCCTGGCAGTTCAGTGATTAAAACTCCACACTTCCAACGCAGGGGGTACAGGTTCAATTCCTGGCTGGGGAACAAAGATCTCATATGCCATGCAGCAAGGTTAAAAAAAAAAAAAAAACAGGTTGAAAGTACTCACATATGTTTTTCAGTCGTTAAGTTATGTCCGACTCTGCAACCCCATGGACTGCAGCACGTCAGGCTTCCTTGTTCTTCATTGTCTCCCAGTTTGCTCAAATTCATGTCCAGTGAGTTGGTGATACTATCTAACCATCTCATCCTCTGCCGCCCTCTTCTTTTGCCTTCAATCTTTCCCAAAATCAGGGTCTTAAAATAGTGGGGACTCGGGGTGTCTTAGAAGAGAGCTGTATTTTTATCTTTTTGTTTCTTTAAGTTCTATGCATGAACAACTTTAATAAACATAACTTTTTAAAGAAAAAGAATGTATTGACAAAGCTATTATTACAAGTTTTTCACACCCAGAGAAAGTAGGGTTTCTTTTTACTAATTCCAAGAATCCATCTCCCACATTTCCAAGGGCACTTAGTCTTAAAATTCTATAATATCTCCAAGCCATAGTTAGCCAAAAGCTGTTGGGTCCTAAGCAGAAGCAAAATAACCCAGGCTCTGAATTTTTGCCATTAATAACACAAGACACAAGCCCCTCTGGGTGGGAAGAAGCCTGGTGTGCTGCTCAAAACATCAATATTTTACTTCCCAGTCATCAATCATTCACCAGCAGCCGACAAACAGCACCTCCCAAGGGAGTATCTCCTGGTCTCCGTCCAGCACCAGGACCATCAATATTTTATGGCTGGGAGATGAAGTTGCTACACAGACCCATTATCTCTGCCCAGGTAGCATACAGAGAAGCTCTTCCCTCCTCTAGGCAGCTCTGGAGCACATGGCCGATGATACCTTCGCACTGCTCCAGGTCTCCCTATGAGCCCTGGAATCAAAGCATCACAGGCTAGGAGCATGTAGGCACCTGCAGAGATGCTCCTCCACAAGGGACTTCGGGGCAGCCTTTGAAGTGCTCTCAGTGCTTTCCACTGCTCATGGTTGTCTTCAGCCTGAACCTCCTCCTTCCCAGACTTCAGGCACTAACCAAGGTGTAAACTGAATTTTTGGCTGATGGAACCTAAAATCTCTCCCATTCATCAAAAAGCACTTACTGAACAATGTGCCAGAAAACTAGAGAGGTGCTGGGAATACAAGTATATAGTACATGTATACACACAAGACAAGTTTGTAAGTATACCTGTCATCTCTCATGTTCTGAGCTTTTGCATACCAGTCATTGTTGCGGGCGTTTTACAGATGTGGCTTCCTATTTTTGGCCTTACCATGCAGTATTTGAGATCTTAGTTCCCAGGGATCGAACTCAAGCCCCCTGCATTGGAAGCATGGAGTCTTAACCACTGGACTGCTGGGGAAGCCCTTAATTTTTTTTTAATGCAACCCATATTGTGTTGCACATTTTTATGCAGAGACCACGTATATACAAATCATAGACAAAGCTTTTTGCTTTCTATTTTTGTTTTAACTTTTATTTTGTATTGGACTATAGTTGATTTACAATGTTGTGTTAGTTTCAGGTGTATAGCAAAATGCTTCAGTTATACATATGTCTATTCTTTTTCAAATTCTTTTCACATTTAGGTTATTACAGATTGTTGAGTAGAGTTCCCTGTGCTATACAGTAGGTCCTTGTTGGTTATCCATTTAAATATGCATGCATACGAAGTTGCTTCAGTCGTGACTGACTCTTTGTGACCCCATGGACTGCAGCATGCCAGGTCCTCTGTTCATGGGATTCTTCAGGCAAGGATACTGGAGTGGGTTGCCATGCCTCCTCCAGGGGATTTTCCTGACCCAGCGATCAAACCTGCGTCTCTTAACGTCTCTTGCTTCGGTAAGCAGCCACTGCCTTTACCACTAGCGCCATCTGGGAAGCCCATTTTAAATACAGTAGTGTGTATATGTCTTGAAACAATAGCTACTTTTACTTTTTGCTTTTATTGGCAATATATGCCATAATACTTTCTGATCTACTCAGCCTATGATCTTTAAAAATAAGATTTTATGACACCTTAATTGATAGCAATCCAACAGGTTAAAAATGCTTCTCTAGAGGCTCTCTAAGTATGATCTCCAACACCACAACTCCATATGTCATTTCCTAAGATGGTGTGAACTTTAATTTTAATATCAAGTTAAAATATAATTAAATTATACTTCAAGGATGGATAGTCAGTCTAAGAGACTTCAGAAAAGATCTTACTTATTTTGTCCTTATCAAGCGTATGGAGCAATAATGTACCACCAATACACTGCATCCATCTACAGAGTATAATTCTATAAGTTGTGACAGTTGTCTACAGCTCTGAATCCATCAAGATACAGCACATTCTGTCAGGCCCTAAGAGTGTCTTCATGCCCTTTTGTAGTCCACACCTCAGATAGTAAAGAATCTGCTTGCAGTACAGGGGACCCAGGTTCAATCCCTCAGTAGGAAAGAACCCCTGGAGAAGGACACGGCTGAGTGACTAGCTCTTTCCTCACTCTAACTCCATCCCCAGGCAACCCCTGATCTTCTCCTTGTCACTGTAAATTAGGTTCTACTTTATATAAAGGGAATAATCCAGAATGAAGTCTTTTCTCCAGCTCCTTATACTCAGCATAATCACTCTGAGATTTATCCATGCCACTGTGTGTATCAGTAGATCATTCACATGATCTTTTTAAACCTTTCCATTCTGTGGAGAGACCACGTTTTGTATACCATTCCTCACTGATGAACATTTGAAGTGCTTCCAGATTTTAGCCTTTATGCACAAAGCTGCTGTGAACACTCATGTCCAGCTCTTTGTGTGGACACGTGTTTTCACTTCTTTTGGGTAGATATCTAGAATTAGAATGGTTGGACCATATTATATATGTATGTTTTACTGCTTTAGTATTTTCTGATTATCAGAGGTATGATTCTTTTGAACGACACACCAAGAATAGATGGGTTCCCCTTCTACACTGCAGGCAGGAATGCCAATTGGTGCAACCACTGTGGAGAACAGTATGGATATTTCTTTAAAAACTAAAAAAGTGTTACTATATCATCCTGAAATCCCACTCCTAGGCATATATTCAGGAAAAAAGAAAACACAATTCAAAAAGATACATGCACCCAAATGTGTATAGCAGCACTATTCACAATAGCCAAGACACGGAAGCAAAGTAAATGTCCATCAACAAGCGAGTGGATAAAGATGTGGTATGTGTATATACAATGGAATACTTGTGGTTTAGTCACTAAATCATGTCCAACTTTTTTGTGACCCCATGGACTGTAGCCCACCAGGCTCCTCTGTCCATGGCATTTCTCAGGCAAGAATACTGAGTAGGTTGCCATTTCCTTCTTTAAGGGATCTGCCCCACTCTGGGCTCAAACCTGCATCTCCTACATTGCAGGTGGATTGTTTACCACTGAGCCACCTGGGAAGCCCACAATGAAACACCACTCAGGCATAAAAAAGAATGAAATCATGCCATTTGCAGCAACATGGATGGACCTAGAGATTATCACAGTAAAGGAAGGAAGTCAGAAAGAGAAAGATAAATGCCAAATGATATCACTTATATATGGAATCTAAAATAGGACGCAAATAAACCAAGTCCCCACCTGCAATGCAGGAGACCTGGGTTTCATTACTGGGTTGGAAAGATTCCCTGGAAGAGGGCATGGAAACCCACTGCAGTATTCTTGCCTGGAGAATCCCCATGGACAGAGGAGCCTGGCAGGCTACAGTCCACAGGGTCACAAAGAGTCAGACACGACTGAGCAACTAAGCACAGCACAGCACAAACTGTGTCCACCAAACAGAAAAAGACTCACAGACATAGAGAACAGACCTGTTCTGTCCCAAGGGGAAGGGAAATGGGAGAGGGATGAATTGGGAGTTTAGGATTAGAAAGAAAGATGCTAACTATTATATAGAAAATGGATAAGGTCCTACTGTATAGCACAGGGAACTATATTCAATATCTGGTGATAAAACAGAATGGAAAAGAAGATGAAAAAAGAATGTATGTGTATATATATATATATATATATATATATATATATATATATATATATATGTACAACTGAATCACTTTGCTCGACAGTAGGAATTAACACCAGATTGTAAATCAACTATACTTCAATAAAATAATTTTTTAGAAAACAAGTTAATATGTTGGACCACACATGCTCATTTCTGAATCAAGATGTACTTTGCTGCTTTGAGGCACCTGCAAACAATTAGATAGTCATTGGACCACCAGAGTTCTTATCCAAGCCGTGGAGAGGAACTCCTCAGTGAGAACAATTTAAGGCGGTTTTGGTTTTAGTCACTAAGTGGTGTCTGACTCTTGCAAACCCATGGACTGCAGCCTGCCAGGCTCCTCTGTCCATGGGATTCTCCAAGCACGACTACTAGAGTAGGTTGCCATTTCCTTCTCCAGGGGATCTTCCCAACCCAAGAATCAAACCTGGGTCCC
Source organism: Capricornis sumatraensis (assembly GCF_032405125.1). Classification (NCBI taxonomy): domain Eukaryota; kingdom Metazoa; phylum Chordata; class Mammalia; order Artiodactyla; family Bovidae; genus Capricornis; species Capricornis sumatraensis. The sequence continues at coordinate 117,935,554 of NC_091071.1, read as the reverse complement.
GTGCATTGCAGGCAGATTCTTTACTGACTGAGCTACAAGGGAAGCCCTTGTAATAAAATGAAAATAAAATGAAGTTGCATCCTGGTTATATGCCTCTATTCATTCTTATTCAACACACCAATTACAAACATTATTAACAACCAAACTATGGACAACTAAGCAGTGCTTACAGAGAATGAGGACTCACATGGAAGATCTCCAAGATGTATTATTATGTGGCAGAAAAGCTAGCTGCAAAACAATGCTTCAAGCATAATTACGTTTATGTGTTTTTAAAAAATGTATACAGATGTGTGTGTGTCTGTGTGTGTGTACATGTGTGAGACAGAGAAGCTCTCTGCTCCCTCAACCCCCTTTGCTCAATCCCATCCTCACTCCAAATGGGAAAGGGGTCTTTTAGCTCAAAGACACACCAAAGTTCTGTATGAAAAGTGATCGGTAGCACAGGAGAGCTTTGCCTCACATATAGGTGCTCTTCTCTGATGGACAGAGGACATCACCCACCATTGTCAGGCAAAGATGAAGGTAGGAACAGTCTCTCAGGTTGGACTTAGAGTTGGAAGCAGATGAATCATCCTGACTGAGGAGCGAAAAAGGAGCATCCTGACTGAGGGCAGGGGACACGATGGGTGGGGATTCCTCACTCACTGAGCTGAAAGACCAGAATCAGAACAACAGGAAATATTTTGCATCAACCTCTGTACCTGAAAGTTAGGGATCAGCTAACAGCAGTCCTCTGGCCCTTCTGGGAATAGCCTATGTGCACACCCTCCAGGTGTGTGAAAACATGTTGCACTCCCATGCTGGTAAAGTAATGCTCAAAATTCTCCAAGCCAGGCTTCAACAGTACATGAACCGTGAACTTCCAGATGTTCAAGCTGGATTTAGAAAAGGCAGGGGAACAAGAGATCAAATTGCCAACATCCATTGGATCATAGAAAAAGCAAGAGAATTTCAGAAAAACATCTACTTCTGCTTTATTGATTACACCAAAGCCTTTAACTGTGTAGATCACAACAAACTGTGGAAAATTCTTAAAGAGATGGGAACACCAGACCACCTTACTTGCTTCTTGAGAAACCTATATGCAGGTCAAGAAGCAACAGTTAGAACTGGACATGGAACAACAGACTGGTTCCAAACTGGAAAAGGAGTACATAAAGGCTGTATGTTGTTGCCCTGTTTATTTAACTTATACACAGAGCACAGAATGTGAAATGCCATGCTGGATGAAGCACAAGCTGAAATCAAGATTGCCGAAGAAATACCAATAACCTCAGATATGCAGATGACACCATCCTTATGGTAAAAGTGAAGAGGAACTAAAGAGCCTCTTGATGAAAGTGAAAGAGGAGAGTGAAAAAGTTGGCTTAAAACTCAGTATTCAAAAAACTAAGATCATGGCATCCAGTCCCATCACTTCATGGCAAATAGATGGAGAAACAGTGGAAACAGCGACAGACTTTATTTTCTCGGGCTCCCAAATCACTGCAGATGGTGACTGCAGCCATGGAATTAAAAGATGCTTGCTCCTTGGAAGAAAAGCTATGACCAACCTAGACAGCATATTAAAAAGCAGAGACATTGCTTTGCTGACAGAGGTCCAAGTAGTCAAAGCCATGGTTTTTTCATGTATGGATGTAAGAGGTGGACTATAAAAAAAGCTGAGCGCTGAAGAACTGATGCTTTTGAACTGAGATGTTAGAGAAGAACTCTTGAGAGTCCCTTGGACTGCAAGGAGATCATATCAGTCAATCCTAAAGGAAATCAGTCCTGAGTATTCATTGGAAGGACTGATGTTAAAGCTGAAACTCCAGTACTTTGGCCACCTAATTCAAAGAACTGACTCATTAATAAAGACCCTGATGCCGGGAAAGATTGAAGGCAGGAGGAGAAGGGGATGACAGAGGATGCGTTGGTTGGATGGCATCACTGACTCAATGGACATGAGTTTGAGCAAGCTCCGGGAATTGGTAATGGACAGGGAAGCCTGGCATGCTGCAGTTCATGGGGCTGCAAAGAGTCGGACATGACTGAGCAACTGAACTGAACTGAACTGACACTCTCCAGGTACAAGGCACAAAAAATGACCTTCAGATGGGAAAGTTCATGGAAGGGTATAACAGGAAGCACAGTCCTCTGCTAACAGTAGTCACAGTAGGGCACTCAACTGGGGACCAGAGAGGACAAATGGGCCCAGGAAGGAATAAGAAGGAAATTTCCACTCTCCATCCTATGTTTATGTTGATATAAGATTTACAACAAATACGCGAACATGGGGTGCTTTTGCGGTTTTTATCATATGGTCCATTTGAATCAATAAATTGAAGGCTGCAAGGGGGAAAAGGTGGTAGGATAAATTGGGAGACTGGGATTGACACATACACACTACTATATATAAAAGATAACTAATAAGAACCTGTGTATAGCACAGGGAACTCTATTCGGTGCTCTGTAATGAGCTATGTGGGAATGGAGTCTAGAAGACAGTGGATACATGTGTACATATGGCTGATTCACTGAGGGCACCACTCAGCCTCCCAGCAAATGTGGGTTCAATACACCTGGCAGCTGAATTAATTCCATGGGACTGAGCACCAGCACTGAAGGGTAGGCCACTTAACTGCTTTGAGAAATTCCCTTCAAAAAGTCCTAATCTTAGAGAATCAATTGAGACTGCTCTAAATTATATTAATCTTAGAAAATCATATATTTAGCAAAGGGTAGATTTTAAAGAGTGTTCAGTCACAAGAAATCATAAGCATGGCACTTTGAAAAGCATTCTGACAGTACCTCTGAAAGTTAAATACACAGTTATTATCAGTTCAGTTCAGTTGCTCAGTCGTGTCCGACTCTTGGCAACCCCATGAATTGCAGCACGCCAGGCCTCCCTGTCCATCACCAACTCCCGGAGTTCACTCAAACTCATCTCCAACGAGTCGGTGATACCATCCAGCCATCTCATCCTCTGTTGTCCCCTTCTCCTCCTGCCCCTAATCCCTCCCAGCATCAGGGTCTTTTCCAATGAGTTAACTCTTCACATGAGGTGGCCAAAGTACTGAGTTTCATCTTCAACATCAGTCCTTCCAATGAACACACAGGGCTGATCTCCTTTAGAATGGACTGGTTGGATCTCCTTGCAGTCCAAGGGACTCACAAGAGTCTTCTCCAACACCACAGTTCAAAAGCATCAATTCTTTGGCGCTCAGCTTTCTTCACAATCCAACTGTCACATCCATACATGACCACTGGAAAAACCATAGCCTTGACTAGATGCATGTTTGTTGGCAAAGTAATGTCTCTGCTTTTGAATATACTCTCTAGATTGGTCATAACTTTCCTTCCAAGGAGTAAGCGTCTTTTAATTTCATGGCTGCAGTCACCATCTGCAGTGATTTTGGAGCCCAAAAAATTAAGTCTGACACTGTTTCCACTGTTTCCCCATCTATCTGCCATGAAGTGATGGGACCAGATGATCTTAGTTTTCTGATTGTTGAACTTTAAGCCAACTTTTTCACTCTCCTCTCATAGAATCTAGCAATCTCACTCCTAGGTTAGACATCCAAAGGAAGTTAAAACATAAATTCACAAAAAAAACTTATAACTGAATGTTCACAACAGAGTTATTCCTATGAGTTAAAAAAGAGAAAGAGCTCAAATGTTCAGCAAATGATGAACAAATAAACAAAATGTGGTCTGTCCACACAATGGGATATTATTTAACCACAAAAAGGGATGAAGTTCTGACACACATTACAACATGGATGAACCTTGAAAGCATTAGGCTGACAGAAGCAAGACACAAAGGCACACATCATATGATTCATGCATATGAAATGTCCAGAAAAGGCCACACATCATATTATTCATGCATATGAATGTCCAGAAAAGGCCACATATCATATGATTCATGCATATGAAATGTCCAGAAAAGGCCACATATCATATGATTCATGCATATGAAATGTCCAGAAAAGGCCACACATCATATGATTCATGCATATGAAATGTCCAGAATAAGCCACATATCATATGATTCATGCATATGAATGTCCAGAAAAGGCCACACATCATATGATTCATGCATATGAAATGTCCAGAAAAGGCCACACATCATATGATTCATGCATATGAAATGTCCAGAATAGGCCACACATCATATGATTCATGCATATGAAATGTCCAGAAAAGGCCACATATCATATGATTCATGTATATGAATGTCCAGAATAGGTAAATTTACAGATACGAACTTCCCTGGGTAGATAAGAATCCGCCTGTCAGTGCAGGGGACACTGGTTCGATACCTGGTCCGGGAAGATCCCACGTGCCGTGGGGCAACTAAGCCCACAATTACTGAGCCCGTGCTCTAGAGTCCTCATGCTGCAGCTACTGAAGCCCACAGGCCTAGAGCCCATGCTCTGCAACAAAAGAAGCCACAGCAATAAGAAGCCCACAACAAAGATCAGCCCTTGGTCACCACAACTAAAGAAAGCCTGTGCCAAAAAAAAAAAAAGCAACAAAGACCCAGTGCAGCCAAAAATAAATAAATAAATATACACAGATACAGCAACACACTGGTTGCCAGGGAATGGGAATGAGGAGAAGGTTGGAAGGTGATGGCTGAAGAGTGAACAATATCTTTTAGTTTTATTTTCTTAATTGAAATATATTTGATTTACAGTGTTGTGTTAGTTTCAAGTGTAGAGCAAAGTGATTCCATTATACATATACATATATTCATCCTTTTTCAGATTCTTTTCCCATATAAGTTATTACAAGATACTGAATATCATTCCCTGTGCTATACAGTAGATCCTTGTTGATTATCTATTTTACATATAACAGTGTTTATATGTTAATCCCAAACTCCCAATTTATCATTCCCCCACCAAAATGATCTTTTTAGGTGATGAAAATGACTAAAATTGACTGTGATGATAGTTACACAACTCAGCCAATATGCTAAAAAAACATTTAATTGCATGTTTTAAATGAGTACATTGTGTGGTAGGTGAATTATTTCTCAATAAAGCCATTGGAAAAAAGAGAGACAGAGATCTTTAAATAAGGTCCAGCTCACTCACTAGTATTAAGATAGCTTTCCTTAGATATCAGCTAGAATGAAACCAAAGTGTTTTGCTGTTCACTTGTTCATTCATTCAAGAAATATATATGAAGTCCAACGTAAGTGCCAGGCACTAATCTGGCAGTGAGGACACAGCCGTGAACAGTCACCAGCAAGAAATATGACTGTTATTAACAGATGGTGATAAGGAACCTGGAGAAAACAAATCAGGCCAAGGGGAGGGGGCAAAGGGGGCCTGGCCTGGCCTCAGCCTTCTCAGGGTGCTCAGGGCTCCTTCCAGACGAGGCAGTCACTGAGCCAAGGCCTGAGGGGAGCAGCTCCTGCAGGACGCATAGTAGCCAGGGAACAGCAACTCCTCAAGCAGGGAATGTTTCTCTCTAGTCCTCATGGTCTTCATTTGGAGGTAGGGTACCAGACACTGAGAAGTTACATCTTAAGCCCCCATCACTGGCAAATCTGATACAGGAGCCCAGTTATCAAAGGCGGGCTGGAGTGGTATAAATTCAGCTCCCCAAACCAAACTGAATACACTTTTCTTTGTTTTCTTTTTACTTTTTCTCTTTTTTGAAATTGAAATACAGTTGATTTACAATGTTGTGTTATTTTCTGCAGTACAGAGAAGTTTTGATTCAGTTATACACATATATATATTATTTCTTACATTCTTTTCCATTATGGTTTATCATGGGATATCAAATATAGTTCCCTGTGCTATACAGTACGACCTTGTTGCTTATACATTCTATGATAATAGTTTGTATCTGCTAATCCTAAACCCCCAATCCGTCCCTCTCCCACACCCCTGCCCTTTGGCAACCACCGGTCTGTGACTGTGAGTCTGTTTCTATTCTGTAGATAAGTTCAATTGTGTCATGTTAGAGCCCACATGTAAGTAACATCGTGTGTGAATATGCTTTCTTCTTCTCACTCCCCCTCTCCACGGCCAGCTTGCATTTCTCAAAAAAGCGTTTGTTCATTAGCCCTGAAAAGAAAAGAGGATCTTCCCCAGAGGAGGTCAGTCTGTGGAGGGCAATGAGGGATTTGGTTTGCTGCTGCACCGCTTTCAGGGCATCTGACTGCAAAGGCACAAAATAAAGGCCCTGATTGAAAGGAGGTGTGTGTGAGCATCTCCAGCTGACCCTCAGGGCAGGGCCCAACCACCCACCCTTGATGAGAGTTCAGTGTTCATGATTGGACAGACTGTGCTGGGAATTACAGCTCCAGGAAAAGCAAGGTGACTCAACTGCAATATGTCATCTAGCAAAATGTTCACTTAGAGTTTATTTATCAGAAATAAATCAGTTTATATGGAACCCTGTCACTCCTCTCCAGACGGGTCCCCAGAGCCCGGATTATGGGGTCCCAAACAAAGGAAACTCCACAGATGGGAGAGATGAGGGCTGGTCATCACTGGAAGATGAGCCATCGTGGAGAACAGTCTTCCCAAAACTCAAGCTCTCCAATCACCTTAAAAGTCACATGTAAGAATTAAAGATTTTAAAATTAAATAAAAAAATAAATAAATTAGCTAGTTGCTCACCAAAAAAATAAATAAATAAATAAATAATAAAAATAAAAATAAAAAAAAAGTCTGTGTGGGAAGAAAGGGTAAATCTGGACAGACAGGAAGTAGCTGAGTGGTTGCCTGGGGCAGAGAATAGTATTAACTGCTCACAGCCACAAGGGATCTCATTGGGAGGAATGGAAAACTTCTAAAATTGGATTATGGTAATGGCTGCACGACTCAGTAAATTTGCTAAAAAATGAGTGAATTTTACGGCATCATAAATTATTTTTTTAAAGTTTGCATGAGATGAAAAGTTACATTTGGGGGCAAAGGTGGCCATTTTAAAACATGACAGAACATTTGCAGCCACATGGATGGACCTAGAGATTATCATACAAGGTAATATAAATCAGGAAAAGACAAATATCTTATGATATCACTTAAATGTGGAATCTAAAACATGACACAAGTGAACTTATTTACAAAACAGACTCACAGACATAGAAAGCAATCTAATATGATTATCAAAGGGGAAAGGAGGTGGAGGGGGGGATAAATGAACAGTTTTGGATTAACAGATACACGATACTACACATAAAATAAACAATAAGAACATATCATATAGCCCAGAGAAGTATATCTTGTAATAACCTATAATGGAAAAGAATCTGAAAAAGAATATAAATGTTATATATACAAAATCAAGTCACTTTGCTATACCCCTGAAATTAACACAACATTGTAAATCAACTATTCTTCAATAAAGTAATTTTCTTTAAAGTATGCTTTGGGTAAAGGAAAAAAAATAAAAATAAGTAAAAGATGGCTGAAAATTCTTTGATGTCTCTCCCATTGAGAGGTGGGGTCTATACCCCTTCCGCTTGAAGGTTTCTGATAGCATCTACCAGCAGAGGAGGCTGGCAGTGACATTGTGTGACTTCCGCCTTGTTAGCTGGGACCCTCCCCCTAGGCCCCAGGCTGGGAGGAGGTTCAGGCCGTAACCCCAGCTGAGCCAGCATGCAGCTCATCCTCATCCAGACTCAGGTGAGGAAGACTTCAAACCCCAGTCATTCGAGTCTTCCCAGTTGACAACCAAGACATTGCGGTGAGATGAGCTGCTCTTGCAGTGTCCCCTTCAAATTCCTGAACTGCAGTTTGTAGACTCTTATTATAGCTTATGTCTGTTAACAGGGTAGCAACAGCAGGGTTGCAGAGAGTTGACCAGAGTTGTCATGGCTGGGGCAGGATGTCCAAGTTCATCACAGACAGTCTAAAACAGAACTCAGCACCTGGGGCATCAGATTCTCCAGCCCCTGCTCAGGGGGAAAGGAAAGGAAAGGAAATGAAAGTCACTCAGTCATGTCTGACTGTTTGTGACCTCATGGACTGTAGCCTACCAGGCTTCTCAGTCCATGGGATTTTCCAGGCAAGAGTACTGGAGTGGGTTGCCATTTCCTTCTCCAGGGGATCTTCCCGACCCAGGGATCGAACCCAGGTCTCCCATATTGTAGGCAGATGCTTTACCCACTGAGCCACCAGGGAAGCTGCCACACAGCTATTTATCAGCACTTGAAGACATCGACTGTTGCCCGTGAATCGGTGAGCATCTCCAAAACAAAGAAAAAGTTTTTCTTTTTAAATGAGCATTGCCACTCCCTTCCCCACCTAAGCCTTCCTTGGCTTCAACAAACATGAAACAGCCAGCCACACAATGAAGGATTTCTTTGCCATTATTTACTAGCAATTGCTCCTATACCAGGGGCTGAGACAGACAGATGAATACCTGGTAGTCCTCCCCTCTGAAGAGCACACAGTCTTATGAGAAAAACATATGCATCATCTTTGTCATTATTTACCTAACTTCTATTATTATTTTAACATCTATCTTCCCCACTGGACTGTCAATTCCTCGAGGAACTGGGTCTCTTCTGTTCACTTAGTTATTCCCAGAAGGCACTTGATAAATATTTACTGAGTGATTTTCTTGAATTGCCAAGTAATAATCTCTTCAACACTGGAGAAGGAAATGGCAACCCACTCCAGTACTCGTGCCTAGAAAATTCCATGGATGGAGGAGCTTGGTGGGCTACAGTCCATGGGGTCACGAAGAGTCGGACACGACTGAGCGACTTCATGACACAGCTTCACGAATCTCTTCAACAGAGGTTCAAACAAGATCCTGAGTTATTGATGGGTGATATCCTTCCTAAAACAACCTAGGCAAATGGGCAGGGTTTTAGAGGAGAAATGAAACACCCAGAACAAGGCCAAGGAAGGCTGTATGGGCCCCTCCCAGGAGCAACTCCCTTGTATTTAGACCAGCTACCATCTCCCTAGGCTCTGTTTCATCCCTCTCTGGGATTTGTGACCCAGAGAAATAGCCCAGACCTACCTGAATGTACAGATGTGATAACTGGACCATAAAGAAGGCTGAGTGCCAAAGAATTGATGTTTTTGAACTGTGGTGTTGGAGAAGACTCTTGAGAGTTCCTTGTACAGCAAGGAGATCAAACCAATCAATCCTAAAGAAAATCAACCCTGAATATTCCTTGGAAGGACTGATGCTGAAGCTGAAGCTCCAATACTTTGGCCACCTGATATGAAGAGCCAACTCACTGGGAAAGACCCTGATGTTGGGAAAAATAGAAGGCAGAAGGAGAAGGGGACAACAGAGGATGAGATGGTTGGATGGCTCATTGACTCAATGGACCTGAGTTTAAGCAAACTCCAAGAGATGGTGAAGGACAGGGAAGCCTGGCGTGCTGCAGTTCAAGGGGTCGCAAAGAGTCGACACAACTTAACAACTGAACAACAACCTAAATATCAGCAGTACCAATAAAAATAGGCTCCTGCTTACAAGTTCAGGGAACAGAAATACCAGGCCATAAATGTACTTCCTATTTATGTTTTTAGTTATGAAAAATGCATCTATTTCTTACCAGTTGTATAAGGAACTTCTTGTTTCTCATTCTAAAATTCCACTGTTTCAAGCTTCGAGGTCCCTCTCTGTCTAGCCCCCAGATCTTTATGAACAAAGTCAAATTTATAATTCCCCGTCCCTCTCTCCCTCCTCCTCTGCACCATCAGCCACGATCTCCTGAAACCAGAGCAGCATCAGGCTCACAGCCTGAACTCAGATCTCAGACTTTGGGCTGTCTTCCTCACCATCGTTTTCATTTTCGTGCTGAATTTTACAGACCTTTTCAGTTTCAGAGATGAGGAGGAACAGCCTCGGACGAGAGCAGGGGAGGCCCACATTAGCAGTCCAGTGAGCACATGCTCGGCCAGGGAAGCACCCCCACCTCACTCCAAACCCACCCCAGGTGGCGGAGGTGAGGAGCCCTCCTCTCCCTCGCATTAGAACGGAGTTAGAGTCAATCCTCACCCGGTCCAGTAGACCCCAGTGGCAAAGATAACTCAGCCAGGCTGCCAGCCTCTGACTCTGTTCTGCCGCTGGTATATCTGCCTGCTATAATTAGATCACTGGAGACCTCGCCAATGAAAAAGAGATTCATCCTGGCCTCCTTTCTCTCCCCGGGACTCTAGGCTACCTCCTTAATCCCTGAATCAGGTCTCCCCTCTGGGCTCTGAGTGAGTAAAGAGAGGCCAGGAGATATTTCCTTCCGAGGAGCACTTCTTCCTACTCTTGGCTCCAGAGGGGAAAATCTTTCTTTCCCATTTTGCTGACTTTTTTCCCTCCTTTTTCCCTAATTCATTTTTTAAGATTATCCTCCTAAAAGAATTTTCAGGTGGAAAATTTGGGAAGTTCAGAAAAGTTCAAGGAGCTTGTGAATTCTTTGACCATATATAAGACTTTCTCTTTCTTTTTTTTTTTTTTTTTTTGCATTTCTTTTCCATGGGGATGGTCTTGATCCCTGTCTCCTGTACAATGTCACACACCTAAGTCTGGGGAGGCCTTACAAATAGCTGTGAAAAGAAGAGAAGCGAAAAGCAAAGGAGAAAAGAAAAGATATACGTATCTGAATGCAGAGTTCCAAAGAGTAGCAAGGAGAGTTAAGAAAGCCTTCCTCAGTGATCAATGCAAAGAAATAGAGGAAAACAACAGAATGGGAAAGACTAGAGATCTCTTCAAGAAAATTAGAGATACCAAAGGAACATTTCATGCAAAGATGGGCTCAATAAAGGACAGAAATGGTACAGACCTAACAGAAGCAGAAGATATTAAGAAGAGGCGGCAAGAATACATAGAAGAACTGTACAAAAAAGATCTTCATGACCCAGATAATCACGATGGTGTGATCACTCACCTAGAGCCAGATATCCTGGAATGTGAAGTCAAGTGGGCCTTAGAAAGCATCAATAGAACAAAGCTAGTGGAGGTGATGGAATTCCAGTTGAGCTATTTCAAATCCTGAAAGATGATGCTGTGAAAGTGCTGCACTCAATATGCCAGCAAATTTGGAAAACTCAGCATGGCCACAGGACTGGAAAAGGTCAGTTTTCATCCCAATCGCAAAGAAAGGCAATGCCAAAGAGTGCTCAGGCTACCGCACAATTGCACTCATCTCACACACTAGTAAAGTAATGCTCAAAATTCTCCAAGCCAGGCTTCAGCAATACATGAACTGTGAACTTCCAGATGTTCAAGCTGCTGTTAGAAAAGGCAGAGGAACCAGAGATCAAGTTGCCTACATCTGCTGGATCATCGAAAAAGCAAGAGAGTTCCAGAAAAACATCTACTTTTGTTTTATTGACTATGCTAAAGCCTTTGACTGTGTGGATCACAATAAACTGTGGGAAATTCTGAAAGAGATGGGAATACCAGACCACCTGACCTGCTTCTTGAGAAACCTATATGCAGGTCAGGAAGCACCAGTTAGAACTGGACATGGAACAACAGACTGGTTCCCAATAGAAAAAGGAGTACATCAAGGCTGTGTATTGTGACCCTGCTTATTTAACTTACATGCAGAGTACATCATGAGAAATGCTGGACTGGAAGAAGCACAAGCTGGAATCAAGATTGCTGGGAGAAATATCAATAACCTCAGATATGCAGATGACACCACCCTTATGTCAGAAAGTGAAGAGGAACTAAAAAGCCTCTTGATGAAAGTGAAAGAGGAGAGTGAAAAAGTTGGCTTAAAGCTCAACATTCAGAAAACGAAGATCATGGCATCTGGTCCCATCACTTCACGGCAAATAGATGAAGAAACAGTGGAAACAGTGTCAGACTTTATTTTGGGGGGCTCCAAAATCACTGCAGATGGTGATTGCAGCCATGAAATTAAAAGACACTTACTCCTTGGAAGGAAAGTTAGGACCAACCTAGATAGCATATTCAAAATCAGAGACATTACTCTGCCAAGAAACCATCTAGTCAAGGCTATGGTTTTTCCAGTGGTCATGTATGGATGTGAGAGATGGACTGTGGAGAAAGCTGAGTGCTGAAGAATTGATGCTTTTGAACTGTGGTGTTGGAGAAGACTCTTGAGAGTCCCTTGGACTGCAAGGAGATCCAACCAGTCCATTCTAAAGGAGATTGGTCTTGGGTGTTCTTTGGAAGGAATGATGCTAAAGCTGAAACTCCAGTACTTTGGCTACCTCATGCGAAGAGTTGACTCATTGGAAAAGGCTCTGATGCTGGGAGGGATTGAGGGCAGGAGGAAAAGGGGACGACAGAGGATGAGATGGCTGGATGGCATCACCGACTCAATGGACATGAGCTTGAGTGAACTCCGGGAGATGGTGATGGACAGGGAGGCCTGGAATGCTGCGATTCATGGGGTCGCAAAGAGTCGGACACGACTGAGCAACTGAACTGACTGACTGAACTGAAGACTTTCTTTTTCTTCCATGTCTTTGGTTTGCAAACTGAGTCATTGGATGGCTTTGTTCTCCCCAGCAAACCCATCACCCCTCACCCCAACCTGCCTGCTCCACTCACACAAACAGCTCTTCTGCCCCTTTCCTGTTTGCCCATTTCTGTTCCCCTCTAACCTTAAAAGAACCTAAGTATGGTAATTTGATCACCAGGCAATTTAACCTAACTCCCGACTTGTACACCATGCCTGGTCTAACCTGTGGATTCTTTTCCTAGATCGAAGGAAGTAAGAATAAAGAATGAAGTATTTAAAGAATGACTAGCTCTCTGTCTCCAGTAGCCCCTTTAGGAGTGCTGCAGGCAGATCTCACAGACAAGGTAACACATGAAGGCAGTCAGACTGTCTGCACGCAATGCACAAGGATGTACACCCAACCTCTTGCCTCGATGAGTCACTGAGATTCTCCCCAATCCCCCCTCTTCTCCTTTAGAAACTGTCTCATCTGAGCAGAATCTTGGGAGTTGGTCTTGGCACACAAGTCCACCTTCTCCCCAGATTGCTGGCTTTGCTGATTAAAGCAACTTTCCTTTCTACTGACTTTTATCTCTCGACTATTGGCTTTTGAGCTGCATGCTGATGAACCTGAGGTGGGTAACACAGACTGAAAGCAGATGTCCTCTGGGGCACAGACAGTGAAGGTTCCAGGGCAGGCCTGGATCCACTAGCCCAGCTGGCTCACTCAAACTCCATGGACCTCAGGTTATCAGCCAGAAAGTGATGTCCACTTCACATGTTTTGAGTCGTTCAAACAAGATAACAGTTCTATCCCCACACTTAATGAATGCTTAGTGAAAGTTATCTCCCAACCCCTTTCATGGCCCCACCTCCGTCCCTCAGCTATGCAGCCAAAGCTGCAAAATAGAAGTAATGCATTCCAGGTACAGAAGTGTCTATCTGAGCAAGGGATTGTCACCTCAGGTCTCCCCAAAGCTGAGCACACCAAGGTGTGCCTGCTTCAGGTTCCAGGGAGAGGGTGCCAAGCAGCGGGTAAGCCTTAAAATGAACAAAAAGGAGTTATGGTGAGCTGGGAACATTCTCCATGTGGCCTATTTGAGTTATAACAGGACAGGGAGAACTTGAGAGTCATAGTCAAGAAGGCAAATGTAGGTGCTCTTGAATGCAGGCAAGAAGAACTTTCAGAACAAATGTTCATCTTAGAGGCACTCTCCCCAGAAATAATTCCAAAGTTCAGCTTTTTATAAAAAGTGAACATTAGGAACTTAACGATTCATAATTTATGAAGGGCAATTTTACCATATGCAGCAAAATCTTTTAAAATATGTATGTACTTTGACCCAGCAATTTCATTTCCAAGAATTTATCCCAAAAGATAGTGATGCCAAATGCAATGTGGGGACTTTACTTCTGCTTCAAACAGACTAACTAAAAAGACAATTGTGAGACTACCAAGAAAGGTTGATGTTTGACTTCTGGCTGGATATTGGATAATGCTCAGAAATCATTATTCATTTTTTATTAACTAAATTCTATGGAGTTTAGTTTTATTAACTAAACTTTATTCAGATTGCCGTAGGGTTTTTTAATGCTTTTTTTTTTTCTTTCTTTTGGCTGTGCTGGGCCTTCAGTGCGGAACCTGGGCTTTCTCTAGTTGCAGCAAGAGGGCGCTCCTGTTTGTTATAGTGTGTTGGCTTCTCACTGAAGTGGCTTCGTTAGTGGTGGCATGCAAATTCACCAGTCATGACGCATGGGCTTAGTTGCTCTGCAGAGTGTGGGCTCTTCCCAGACCAGGGATTGAATTCGTGACCCCTGCATGGGCAGGCTGAGTCTTAACCACTGGACCACCAGGGAAATCCCTAATTCTTTTAATTTATGTTATTGTTATCTGTAGTAAAATACACATAACATAAAATGTGTCATCTTAACCATTTCTAGGTGTACAGTTCAGTGGCATTAAGTACATTACACTACTATGCAACCTTCATCACCATCCATCTCCAGAACTCTTTTTTATCTTGCCAAACTGAAATTCTAGGCCCATTAAACATTCATTCCCTCCTCCAGGCAACCACATTCTACTTTCTGTCACTATGAATGTGACTATTCTCAGTTCAGTTCAGTTCAGTTTCTCAGCCGTGTCCTACTCTTTGCAACCCCATGGACAGCAGCACACCAGGCTTCCCTGTCCATCACCAACTCCCATAGCGTATTCAAACTCATGTCCATCGAGTCAGTGATGCCATCCAGCCATCTCATACTCTGTCATCCCCTTCTCCTCCCGCCTTCAATCTTTTCCAGAATCAGGTTCTTTTCCAATGAGTCAGTTCTTTGCATCATGTGGCCAAAGTATTGGAGTTTCAGCTTCAGCATTAGTCCCTCCAGTGAATATTCAGGACTGATTTCCTTTATGATTGACTGGTTGGATCTCCTTATAGTGACTATTCTGGGTGCCTTATTTTAAGGAAAATCCTACAGTGTTTGTCTTTTGTGACTGGCTTATTTCACTTAGCATAATGGTCTCAAGATTCACCAATGTCATAGGATGTATCAGAATTTCCTTGCTCTTTGAGGCTAAATTATATTCTATTTAAGATTCCTCGACCCAATTTCAGTGTGGGATGGAGGTTTCCTCCACACCAACAACAAGCCATTCTTAGGACACTAGCTATGTGTCCTACTGAGGGAAGAGAGCAGGGCACAGCCATTAAAAGAATTACCCATCCATTAAGAACAGGACATGAAAAAAAACAGTGAGAACCTACTAGACCCAAGATGGTGGAAGATTAAGCTCCTAATAGATCTTGAGTCTCATTGTACCCTCATTGTAATACATCAGTTAAATGACACACCCACTGGTGGCATGACAGTTCCAAGGCTGACCATAAGAGGCCAAAAAGTGGGCAGTGGTCCAGTTCCTGGAAATCCCTATTCCTTCTCCAAGATAGTTAGAACATTCCTCCTACTCATTAGCCTATGAACTTACCCAGTCCATTAAAACTAACCACCCCTACATCTTAGAGCTGCTTTCGATTTCCGAGACAACCCCATGCCCTGGGGCCACCTCTTACCTTCTGAGACAGTGCACACACTGTCTATGGAGTGTACACCTCTCTAAATAAAACTGCTTCACGTTACTGTGGCTCACTCTTGAATTCACCCTGTGAGGAGCCAATGACCCTCACCCAGCGGCCCACGCCAGGAACTTACCTGAGACCTAGGCCATGACCATCTTCCATGCCCCATTTTTCCTACAACACTGCAGTTCAACCCAGTTACCTCCCGGGTAATGGATTCAGATTCCATGGGTCCAGGACTCAATCCTACAAAACCGCTCTCCCTCCTACTTTAGAAACCAGTCACAAGCCCAGGTTATCACTGTGGTTCTGAGCAACCAGCTTTAAGTCAGTTCAGTTCAGTCACTCAGTCATGTCCAACTCCATAGACTGCAGCACACCAGGCCTCCCTGTCCATCACTAACTCCTGGAGTTTACTCAAACTCATGTCCATTGAGTCGGTGATGCCATTCAACCATCTCATCCTCTGTTGTCTCCTTCTCTTCCCGCCTTCAATCTTTCCCACATCAGGGTCTTTTCCAGTGAGTCAGTTCTTCACATCAGGTGGCCAAAGTACTAGAGTTTCAGCTTCAGCGTCAGTTTCCAATGATTATTCAGGACTGATTTCCTTTAGGTTGGACTGGTTGGGTCTCCTTGCAGTCCAAGGGACTCTCGAGTCTTCTCCAACACCACAGTTCAAAACCATCAATTCTTCAGCGCTCAACTTTCTTTGTAGTCGAACTCTCACATCCATACATGACCACTGGAAAAACCATAGCCTTGACTAGATGGACCTTTGTTGAAAAAGTAATGTCTCTGCTGTCTAGGTTGTTTAATATGCTATCTAGGTTGGTCATTACTTTTCTTCCAAGGACTAAGCGCCTTTTATTTCACGGCTGCAGTCACCATCTGCAGTGGTTTTGCAGCCCAAAAAAATAAAGTCTGACGCTCTTTCCCCTGTTTCTCCATCTATTTCCCATGAACTGATGGGATCAGATGCCATGATCTTTGTTTTCTGAATGTTGAGCTTTAAGCCAACTTTTTCACTCTCTTCTTTCACTTTCATCAAGAGGCTCTTAGTTGTTCTTCACTTTCTGTCATAAGGGTGGTGTCATCTGCATATCTGAGGTTATTGATATTTCTTCCAGCAATCTTGATTCCAGCTTGTGCTTCTTCCAGTCCAGCATTTCTCAAGATGTACTCTGCATGTAAGTTAAATAAGCAGGGTCACAATATACAGCCTTGACATTCTCCTTTTCCTATTTGGAACCAGGCTGTTTTTCCATGTCCAGTTCTAACTGTTGCTTCCTGACCTGCATATAGGTTTCTCAAGAGGCAGCTCAGGTGGTCTGGTATTCCCATCTCTTTCAGAATTTTCCACAGTTTATTGTGACCCACACAGTCAAAGGCTTTGGCATAGTCAATAAAGCAGAAATAGATGTTTTTCTGGAACTCTCTTGCTTTTTCAGTGATCCAGTGAACGTAGGCAATTGGATCTCTGGTTCCTCTGCCTTTTCTAAAACCAGTTTGAACATCTGGAAGTTCACAGTTCACGTATTGCTGAAGCCTGGCTTGGAGAATTTTGAGTATTACTTTACTAGCATGTGAGATGAGTGCAATTGTACAGTAGTTTGAGCATTCTTTGGCATTGCCTTTCTTTGGGATTGAAGTGAAAACTGACCTTTTCCAGTCCTGTGGTCACTGCTGAGTTTTTCAAATTTGCTGGCATATTGAGTGCAGCACTTTCAAACATCATCTTTTAAGATTTGAAACAGCTCAACTGGAATTCATCACCTCCACTAGCTTTGTTCGTAGTGTTGCTTCCTCAGGCCCACTTGACTTCACATTCCAGGATGTCTGGCTCCAAGTGAGTGATCACGCCATCGTGACTATCTGCTTTGTGAAGATCTTTTTTGTACAGTTCTTCTATGTATTCTTGCCACCTCTTCTTAATATCTTCTGCTTCTGTTAGGTCTGTACCATTTCTGTCCTTTATTGGGCCCATCTTTGCATGAAATGTTCCTTTGGTATCTCTAATTTTCTTGAAGAGATCTCTAGTCTTTCCCATTCTGTTGTTTTCCTCTATTTCTTTGTATTGATCACTGAGGAAGGCTTTCTTATCTCTCCTTGCTATTCTTTGGAACAACACAAGAAAAGGCTCTACACATGGACATCACCAGATGGTCAACACTGAAATCAGATTGATTATATTCTTTGCAGCCAAAGATGGAGAAGCTCTATACAGTCAGCAAAAACAAGACCAGGAGCTGACTGTGGCTCAGATCATGAACTCCTTATTGCCAAATTCAGACTTAAATTGAAGAAAGTAGAGGAAACCACTAGACCATTCAGGTGTGACCTAAATCAATCTCTAATGATTATACAGTGGAAGTGAGAAATAGATTTAAGAGACTAGATCTGATGGACAGAGTGCCTGATGAACTATGGACAGAGGTTCATGACATTGTACAGAATTCAGGACGCAAGACCATCCCCCAAAAAAGAAATGCAAAAAAGCAAAATGACTGTCTGAGGAGGCCTTACAAATAGCTGTGAAAAGAAAAGAAACAAAAGCACAGGAGAAAAAGAAAGATATATCCATTTGAATGCAGAGTTGCAAAGAATAGCAAGGAGAGATAAGAAAGCCTTCCTCAGTGATCAGAGCAAAGAAATCGAGGTAAACAGTAGAATGGGAAAGCTTTAAGTCAGAGGTTCCCATAAGCCCCTCCCCCTTTGGATTCAATTAGTTTTCTAGAGCAACTCGCAGAACTCAGAGAAACCTTTACTTACTGGACTAATGTTCACTACAAAAGGATATAACTCTGAAAAAGCCAGATGGAAGAGATTCACAGGGCAAGGCGTGGGGAAAAGGGACTGAGCTTCATGTCTTCTCCAGACGCCAGTCTCGCTGAGTCTCCATGTGTTCATAAACCCAAACCCAGTCCCTTCCTGTTTTAATAAGGCTTCATTATACATTATAGGCATGAGTGTGTGCATGCATGCTCTAACCATTTGAGACCCACCAGGCTCCTCTGTCCATGGGATTCTCCAGGCAAGAATACTCCAGTGGGTTGCTATTTCCTCCTCCAGGGGATCTTCTCAACCCATAGATTAAAACTGCATCTCCTGAATTAGCAGACAGATTCTTTACCTCTGAGCCACCTGGGAAGACCTATACAGTATAAGCAAGATTGAATAAATCATTGGCCATTGGCAATTGATTCAACTTCCGGCTCCTCTCTCCTCCTGGTAAGTCAGTGGGGTGAGGCTAAAAATTCCAATCCTAAAGTTGTGTGGTTGGTTCTCCTGGCAGTCAGCTACCATCCAGAGGATGGGCCCAAGTCATCCC
Source organism: Capricornis sumatraensis (assembly GCF_032405125.1). Lineage (NCBI taxonomy): Eukaryota > Metazoa > Chordata > Mammalia > Artiodactyla > Bovidae > Capricornis > Capricornis sumatraensis. Next base: position 117,916,752 of record NC_091071.1, on the reverse strand, counting down.
ATGAACATAACAGAAGATACCTTTATCACCCTCATCTCTTAGGAAATTTCAAGAGTTCTAGAAGCTCTGTGCCAGAAATAGAACCATATAAATATTCTTATTATAAGTCACAATATCACCTATTCCATTGTATCCCATTGTATTCCACCACATATTATTTATCCATCCATGCATCAATGAATACTTGGGTTGCTTCCATGTTTTGACTGTTGTGAATAATACTTTTGTGAACACGAATGTGCAAATATCTCTCTGAGACCCTGCATTCAATTCTTTTGAGAAAAATTATTCCTAATTTTGGTAATGGAATTGTGGAGATGTAACTAAAACAAGGGAGAAACATGGTCTCTTAGAGATACATTCTGAGGTATTTCTGGAAGAAATTATAAGAGTTTAAATTTTCAATAGATGCAGTAGGAGTGAGAGGAAACAAAATTGGGCATTTATATAATTACCAAAGTTGGGTGGTGGGTAACTGGGAGTTTGCCACTCTATTTTCTACTCTTGTGTTAGCTTGAAATCTTTCATTAAAAAAACATTTTGGTGCATTCCCTAGTGGTCCAGTGCTTAGAACTCTGCGCTTCCATGGTCAGGGAATTAAGAACCCAATGCCATAAGGTGCACACAAAAAAAATTTTTCAGTTTTAAAAATAAACAAAATTAAAACTAAAGTTTAAAAACAGAAATGCTAATGGGTGCAAAGATGTATATTCATAGCAAAGCAGAATGCAAACTAAATGTGCAATCGTAGAGGTTTGTTAAATAAGTTATGATACAGTTATCATAGAGAATATAACAAACAGTCTTTTTAAAAAAATTTTATTCAAGTATACGTTACTTACAAGGATAGATATTTTAATGTATTATAAAATATTAAAAAGCAAGCCTATAAAAATTATGTGAAGCATGTCTCTACTTTTGCTTTAAAACAAGCATACAGAAGGCTGTAGCCAAGATACATCAGAGATGACCTTGTATTGATAATAGTGGGATTAAGGGTAATCTTGTCTTTGTTTACTAGCATTTTCCAATTTCTCTACAATAAGCATGAGTTATTTGGTGAGAAATATTTTTAAAAGAAGGCATTACATCTGCATTCATTGCCACCTTGGCCATTTCTTCATCTTCTCTTCCTATGTTTTGTGTATGTGTATGTTGCCTCCTTAAGTGACTAACGTCCACTTGTTGCTGTTCAGTCGCTAAGTCATGTCCAACTCTTTGAGACTACATGCACTGAGGCACCAGGCTCATCTGTCTTCCACTATCTCCCAGAATTTGCTCAAGTTCAAGTCCACTGAGTCTGTGAAGCTATCTAACCATCTCATCCTCAGTCACCTTCTGCTCCTTTTGCCTTCAATCTTTCCCAGCATCAGGGTCTTTTCCAATGAGTCAGCTCTTTGCATCAAGTTGCCAAAGTATTGGAGCTTTAGCTTCAGCGTCAGTCCTTTCAATGAATATTCAGGGTTGATTTCCTTTAAGATTGGCTGGTTTGATCTCCATGCAGCCCAGGGGACTTTCAAAAGTCTTCTCCAGAGTCACAATTCAAAGCTATCAAGTCTTTGGCACTCAATCAAACTCTCATGTATACTACACATTAGGAAATCAGCAGATGGTGTTTGAGGTAACAGCTACATTCTTAATCAGATTATTCATTTATTCATAAATAATTTCATCAGGAACTGTTAGCAAGTCAAATTCATATGCCTGAGGCTGACAGGATAATCACTGTGTTAGTTAAGACCCTTGGGATTAACAAATAACAACAAGGACTTCCCATATAGTACAGGGAACTATACTCAATATCTTATAATGAAAAAGAATCTGAAAAGAATATATATATATACAAAATGCGTACATGCATGCTCAGCCACTTCAATCATGTCTGACTCTTGGCAACCCTGTGATCTGTAGCTTGCCAGGCTCCTCTGTCCATGGGATTCTCCAGGCAAGAATACCAGAATGGGTTACCATACCCCTCTCCAGGGGATCTTCCCAACCCAGAGATCAAATGTTCATCTCTTCCATCCCTTGCACTGTAGTCAGATTCTTTACCACTGAGCCACCAGGGAAGTTCATATATATATATGTATATATATATTCAAACCAGTCAATCCTAAACGAAATCAACCCTGAGTATTCATTGGAAGGATGGATGCTGAAGCTGAAGTTCCAATAATTTGGCCACCTGATTGAAAGAGCTGACTCATTGCAAAAGACCCTGATGCTGGGAAAGATTGAGGGCAAGAGGTGAAGGGAACACAGAGGGTGAGATGGTTGGATGGCATCACCGACTCAGTGCACATGAGTTTGAGCAAACTCCAGAGTTGGTGAAGGACAGGGAAGCCGAGCATGCTGCAGTCCAAGGGGTCGCAAAGAGTCAGACACAACTTAGCTACTAAAAAACAACAACAACAATGCTATACATGTGTATCAGTTCAGTTCAGTTCACTTCAGTTGCTCAGTCGTGTCCAACTCTTTGCAACCCCATGAACTGCAGCAAGCCAGGCCTCCCTGTCCATCACCAACTCCCGGAGTTCACTCAAACACATGTCCATTGAATCGGTGTTGCCATCCAGCCATCTCATCCTCTGTCATCCCCATTTCCTCCTGCCCTCAATCCCTCCCAGCATCAGAGTCTTTTCCATTGAGTCAGCTCTTCGCATGAGGTGGACAAAGTACTGGAGTTTCAGCTTTAGCATCAGTCCTTCCAAAGAACACCCAGGACTGATCTCCTTTAGAATGGACTGGTTGGATCTCCTTGCAGTCCAAGGGACTCTCAAGGGTCTTCTCCAACACCACAGTTCAAAAGCATCAATCCTTCGGCTCTCAGCTTTCTTCACAGTCCAACTCTCACATCCATACATGACTACTGGAAAAACCATAGCCTTGACTAGACAGACCTTTGTTGACAAAGTAATGTCTCTGCTTTTGAATATACACACAAATCTTATATATATATATAACTGAGTTTTGATTCCAGCTTGTGCTTCTTCCAGCCCAGCGTTTCTCATGATGTACTCTGCACAGAAGTTAAATAAGCAGGGTGACAATATACAGCCTTGATGTACTCCTTTTCCTATTGGGAACCAGTCTGTTGTTCCATGTCCAGTTCTAACTGTTGCTTCCTGACATGCATATAGGTTTCTCAAGAGGCAGGTCAGGTGGTCTGGTATTCCCATCTCTTTCAGAATTTCCCACAGTTTATTGTGATCCACACAGTCAAAGGCTTTGGCATAGTCAATGAAGCAGAAATAGATGTTTTTCTGGAACTCTCTTGCTTTTTCGATGATCCAGCGGATGTTGGCAACTTGATCTCTGGTTCCTCTGCCTTTTCTAAAACCAGCTTGAACATCTGGAAGTTCATGGTTCACGTATTGCTGGAATCAAGTTGCTGGGAGAAACATCAATAACCTCAGATATACAGATGACACCACCCTTATGGCAGAAAGTGAAGAGGAACTAAACAGCCTCTTGATGAAAGTGAAAGAGGAGCGTGAAAAAGTTGGCTGAAAGCTCAACATTCAGAAAACTGAGATCATGGCATCCGGCCCCATCACTTCATGGGAAATAGATGGGGAAACAGTGGAAAGACTTCATTTTGGGGGGCTCCAACAGCACTGCAGATGGTGATTGCAGCCATGAAATTAATAGATGCTTACTTCTTGGAAGGAAAGTTATGACCAACCTAGATACCATATTCAAAAGCAGAGACATTACTTTGCCAACAAAGGTCCATCTAGTCAACGCTCTGGTTTTTCCAGTGGTCATGTATGGATGTGAGTGTTGGACTGTGAAGAAAGCTGAGCACCAAAGAATTGATGCTTTTGAACTGTGGTGTTGGAGAAGGCTCTTGAGAGTCCCTTGGACTGCAAGGAGATCCAACCAGTCCATCCTAAAGGAGATCAGTCCTGGATGTCCATTGGAAGGACTGATGCTGAAGCTGAAAGTCCAATACTTTGGCCATTTCATGCGAAGAGTTGACTCATTGGAAAAGACTGATGCTGGGAGGGATTGGGGGCAGGAGGAGAAGGGGACGACAGAGGATGAGATGGCTGGATGACAGAGGATGAGATGGCTGGATGGCATCACCGATTCAATGGATATGAGTTTGAGTAAACTCCAGGAGTTGGTGATGGACATGGAGGCCTGGTGTGCTGCAGTTCATGGGGTTGCAAAGGGTCGGACATGACTGAGTGACTGAACTGAACTGATAACTGAGTATACTTGAAACTAACACAACATGGTAAATCAACTATACCTCAATTGTTTAAAATCCAAAAGAAAAACCCTTTGGTTAGTCAAATAACCTACTTCAGAAGAATCTAAGTCCATGATTTTATTTTCCTTACCATTTTCGTTCACTCGCACATGCAAGGTGGAGTTTTCCAGAGGCCGTGTGAACATCCCAAGACAATAGATTGAATGTAGAAGCAGAGAGGTATCCACCATCTTCCACGAAGCCTACCATTACAGAGACTTGCAAACAGGGTTATTGTTGCTGATTTTTCAGAGACTTAATGAATATTTTTTTAACTGTCTCAATTTTAAATTCTAAATTCAGTAAATCTCCATAACTATAATCCTCAGAAACAAAATATTTGGGGGCATCCTCCACAGTGTTTTAAAGTGTAAAGGAATACTGAGACCAAAAGTTTTTTGAGAACCCCATTCTTAAAAACAAGCAAACAACACAGCAGCAATTCTCTGTGTGTGTGACTTTATTTTATTTTTTGAATTCTTTATTTTTTATTGATGTATAGTTGATTTACACTGTTATATATTTCTGATGTACAGCAAAGTGATTCAGTTATACAAATAGATGCATTCTTTTTTATATACTCTTTTTTATTATGGCTTATCACAGAATAGTGAACATAGCTCCCTGTGCTATACAGTAAGAACCTGTTTTTTATCCTTTCTATGTATAATAGTGCCCATCTGCTAAGCCCAAATCCTCAGTCCATCCCTCCCCACCCCCCTTCCCCTTGGCAACCGCAAGTCTGTTCTCTATATCTGTGAGTCTGTCTCTATTCTGTAAATAAGTTCATTTGTGTCATATTTTAGATTCCACATGTAAGCAATATTGTGTCATACTTGCCTTTCTCTGATTATTCACTTAGTATGAAAATCTCTAGGTCCAACCATGTTGCTGCAAATGGCATTATTTCATCCTTTATATGACTGAGTAATATTCCACTGTATATATATTTATATATATATATTTATATATACTGTCCCACTCCAGTGCTCTTGCCTGGAAAATCCTATGGACAGAGGAGCCTGGTGGGCTTGCAGTCCATGGGGTCGCGAAGAGTCGGACACGACTGAGCAACTTCCCTTTCACTTTTCACTTTCATGCATTGGAGAGGGAAATGGCAACCCACTCCAGTGTTCTTGCCTGGAGAATCCCAAGGACGGGGGAGCCTGGTGGGCTGCCATCTATGGGGTCACGCAGAGTCGGACACGAATGAAGCAACGCAGCAGCAGCAGCATCTTCTTTATCCACTCCTCTGTTGACAGACACTTCGGCACAACAGTAATTCTTAATAAGAACATAAAGTAATAAAAAGGACACAACGGCAGTAGGTTGAGGACCTGTGTCCCAGAACTGAGCAATGCTCAGAACCCTGAACAGCCCTGTTTTGGGTTTCTCCCTTTCTGGGGTCAGGGGCCTCATGACTTTATTTTCCTTTGGATGCTGACCTCTCCTCCCTCCCTAAACCCTGATTTCTCTATTCTTCTTCCCCATACAAGACAGAAATGGCCTCCGAGGGGCCTCCATCATGACTAACATGACCCCATTGGCCTACCTCGACTTTGGCAAAGTGCAGAGTCCTAACCCCTGGAGCACCAGGAATTCCCTAAATAACCCCCTCTTGATACCAAAATCCTGATATTCTAGGCTTACCAAAGTTTGACCCCAACAAACCACCCTAATATCCAACCCCTGCCCTCCTCCCCAACCCTGCACTCCAGCTACTTCTGGCACACTTCCTTTTCCTTCCTTCCTCCCTTGATGGCATTGACCACCCATCACAAATGCCCTCTTCTGCTTCCTTATGACTAAGCCTTCCCCTCCCAAATCACAGCTTCAGGACCACTTCTTCCTGGAAGCATTCCCCACTCCCCATCATCAGCCTTCCTCCCTCCAAGCCCCTCTTGGGACCCTTAGTTCTCTCTTATGGCCCTTAACAGGTTACAGCTGCCTTGAGGGCCAGTGGTATAATAAAAAATAAATATGTGGTTTCTAGTCCTGGTTCCTGGTACAGAGCTCCTAAAACCTTTGGAATTTACTGATTTGATGTGAATGAGATGGATGGGATGGAGGAGGGGGGCTTAATAGTTTCAGAATGGAGGCTGGTGCCCCAAAATACCAACCAGTGATTAGAAGGTTAGAACTTTCCACTCCTCCTAGAGCTCTAAGGAGGAGGGAGGATATGGAGATTGAGTTCATCAGTTGCCAATGGCCAAAGATTTTATCAGTCAGGCCTGCATATGAAAGCTCCATAAAAAACCTTAAACAATGGAATTCAGAGAGCTTCCAGGTTATGGCAGGTGGAGTGCTGGGAGAATGATGGGCACAGGACCCCTGCATGTGCCCCCCATATCTCACACTGCACATCTCCTTCATTTGACTATTCCTGTGTGGTATCCATTATAATAAACCAGTAAAGGTAAGTACAAAGTTTTCCTGAGTTCTGCAAGTCACTCCAGCAAGCGATTGAACCTGGCAGGGAGTTGTGAGAACTTCCCAGGGTATGACCAGTCAGAAGCACAGGTAGTCCCTGGGACTTGCAGGTGGCATCTGAAATTGAAGCAGTCTTGTGGAACTGAGTCCTTCACTTGTGGGGTCTGTGCCACCTCCAGAAGGTAGTGTCAGGATTGAAATGCATGGCTGGACACCCACGTGGTGTTGGAGAATGGCAGAATTAGCACGGGAAAAACACATTTGGTGTCAGAAGTGGTGTCACTCCTGGGACTTCCCTGCTTGTCCATTGGCTAAGACTCAACACTCCCAATGCAGAAGGCCTGGGTTCCATCTCTGGTCGGGGAATAGATCTCACATGCCACAGCTTAAGATCCTGTGTGCCATAGTGAAGACTTAAGATCCCAAGTGTTACAACTAAGACTTGGCACAGCCAAATTAATTAAATAAATAGTTTTTAAAAAGGAGAAGAAGAAGAAGTGGTGTCACTCCCTTTTACGGGCTACCAGGAATCACGCCACAGACAGTAAAGGCAAAGGCATGCCAGTATGGTAGAGGACAGGGCACAGGCAGCCTGGCCTGACACTGCCAGGTGCTGTCACACCAGGCCAGGCTCTGTGCACTTCACTTTTATGATATAGAATTGAGACCCATTATCTCTGAAGCCCCTTCAGATCTAAAATGAGTTCGTTCGTTCCAGTCAGTGATTTTATGAAGCCTTGGAACTCAGGTCATTTTCAGTAGCAATCCTTCCCAGGATTGTATTTGATGAGTGGAGTGTCTATACATACTGACTTAAGATAAGGGGGGGGAAAGGCACCCAATTGATTTTTGCCAAAAATCAATTCTTTTTGAAAATTAGGAATAATTTAATTTAAAAACCACACACTTTTTAAAGCACCGAAATCAACTAGGAGAATTTGTTTCTCCTAAATAGGCAACAGACTTGGTCATTAAATCTCTACTGGATTTTCTTTTTTCCAGGGCAGTTTCTTCTTATTTGCTGCCCATATATTTTCAAGCTTTTAATTTGGGTATTAATTTGTCAGTCCTCCCTACGGTGGTTCCCAAGGCTCTCAGTCCAGAATCGTTTGTGACTTTAACAGAGGCACTACTGGCCTCTCCCGGGCCATTAATAAAGTGGCTTAGGGAAGCGGGGTCCCGCAGCTGCCCCCGCACGACAGATGATTGTTGGTCTTCACCCTGCACTGCCTCTCCTCTGTGTTTCTAAACTGCACCATCATGTCCTATGGAGCCAACGGAAACCATCATTTTTCAGGCCTCTTGGAGGAGAGAGTCACCTTCTCACTGCACCTGTTTCCTCCTGCACCTGTGCTCACTAGACCTTCCATCATTCACCTCCATCTTCCCCACGGCATCTCTGCCCTTCTCCCCACATCTCAGGATATACCAGCAGCCACTGACTGGCTGCTTTGGAGAAATCCATGTGCCACGTGCACAGGTGCCCCATTCCATGCCCCCTCCTTCATCTGTCAGTGAATCCACCTCCTCTGACCCCTGCCTGAGCCCTGGGTCGCCTAGCATTTCAGAGAGATGCACATAGCCACACGGACCACAGACAGCCACTCCTGAGTCCCCACACGTAGGGGGTGATGCAGGACAGTGTGTAAGGCTGGGCAAGAATGGCTCCTGGGGCATCTGAGACTTACACCTGTCACATTTTAAGGCTGTAGCGCAGAGAGTGCAAAGAGCACCTGACAGGGGCATCAAAGAGGGGGCGTTCTCAGGGCTGCCCCTCTTCCTTAAGGGCAATGTGCCCAGGTAGTGGCTGAGGCACTCACCTGCCCAAAGTGATTTCCTGCCCAATGGCTGGAAGCCCAAGGTCAGGGAAGAGGGGCTTCACAAGCCTCTTAGACTCCTGAAACGTCCTCCTGAAACCTGTGCCTACTTACCTGACGTGGTTGCAGAACTGCTGTTAGCAAGGCACATCCCCTGGATCCCACATCCAGGATTGGGGGCCCTCCTTTACCCACCAGTTCCCCCTGCAGCACAGATGATAAGAAAATGAATAGGTATTGAGCACTCCCAGCCCCATAGTACCTTCAGTTTGCACAATCTGAAAGCTCCTAAATTCCAGGGTCTCAGGGAGTCTGAGTGCAACAGGTGTAGTCGCAGCCAACATCCCAGGGGAGAGAAGAAGATATCTTCCTGTTCAAGGACTGGGCCTCCAGGAGACCCAGGTGCACATGTAAACACACACACAGCTCACACACACATTAGCTAGGTCATGCCCTGCCTCTCCAGTGCTGCTCAGTAATCATCCTGTTCACCTGTCTAACTCTCTCCTCACCCTCACCATCTCTCACCTCAACCCCTGTCAGTCCCTGGATATTCCCCCTGTGTTAGGGGAACCATGGACTGAAACCACCCTCCTTGGCCAAGCACCAGAGAAACCAATTGCAAGAGTTATCTTAAACATACAAGAAACGAATCGCCAGTACAGGTTCGATGCAGGATACAGGATGCTTGGGGCTGGTGCACTAGGATGACCCAGAGGGATGGTACAGGGAGGGAGGTGGGAGGGGGGTTCAGGATGGGGAACACATGTACACCCGTGGCGGATTCATGCTGATGTATGGCAAAACCAATGCAATATTGTAAACAAATTAACCTCCAATTAAAATAAATAAATTTAAATTAAGAAAAAAAAAATAAGGCCCTGGTAATAAACACAGAATTATCAGTAACAAGCTACCACCAACCAGGTAATTGTGACCTCCTTCAAAAGGACTTATGCCAGCAAGTCCGCAGCTCCCAGGACGGTTGTATTCAGTGCCCCTGACCCCATGGTAGGCCACTGTCAACCCACACCTCTGCCAGAAACTCCTGTCACTCACAGGCAAGTCTGGCTCAGTCTCTTGTGGGGTCACTGCTCCTTTCTCCCAGGTGGTGGTGTACACAAGGTTTAGTTTGTGCCCTCCAAGAGTCTGTTTCCCCAGTCCTGTGGAAGTTCTGTAATCTAATCCTACTGGCCTTCAAGGTCAAGCTCCCTGGGGGTTCTCAGTCCCTTTGCCAGATCCCCAGGTTGGGGAATCTGTTGTGGGCCCTAGAAATTTTGAAATAGTGCAAGAACTTCTTTGATATAATTGTTCTCCAGTTTGTGGGTCATCTGCTCAGTGGCTCTATGGTGGAGCTAATGGTGACCTCCTCCAAAAGGATTTATGCAACATGCCATGCCTCCCAGGTCTGCTGCCACCAGAGTCCCTCCTGTCCCCACAGCAGGCCGCTGCTGACCCATGCCTCTGCAAGAGACACATAAACACTCAAAGGCAGGTCTGGCTCAGTCTCTGTGGGGCCTCTGGGTCCTGGTGTGCACCAGGTTTTGCTTGAGCCCTCCGAGTGTCTCTAGCAGGTATGGAGTTTGATTCTAAATGCGATCTTGCCCCTCCTACCATCTTGTTGGGGCTTCTCCTTTGTCCTTGGATGTGAAGTATCTTTTTTTTGGTGGGATCCAACATTCTCCTCTCCATGGTTGCTCAGTGAGTTGCAATTTTGGAGTTCTCACAAGAGAAGACAAGCACACATCCTTCTACTCCACCATCTGTTGACTGCTGCTGCTGCTGCTGTTGCTGCTGCTAAGTAGCTTCAGTCGTGTCCGACTCTGTGCAACCCCATAGACGGCAGCCCACCAGGCTCCCCCGTCCCTGGGGTTCTCCAGGCAAGAACACTGGAGTGGGTGGCCATTTCCTTCTCCAATGCGTGAAAGTGAAAAGTGAAAGTGAAGTCGCTCAGTCGTGTCCGACTCTTTGCGACCCCCTGGACTGCAGCATACCAGGCTCCTCCATCCATGGGATTTTCAAGGCAAGAGTACTGGAGTGGGTTTCCATTGCCTTCTCCTGGATATATACAAAAAAAGATCTTAATGGTCCAGATAACCACGATGATGTGATCACTCACCTAGAGCAAGACAATCTGGAGTGAGAAGTCAAATGGGTTTTAGGAAGCATCACTATGAACAAAGCTAGTGGAGTGATGGAATTCCAACTGAGATATTTCAAGTCCTAAAATATGATGCTGTGAAAATGCTGCACTCAATATGCCAGCAAATTTGGAAAACTCAGCAGTGGCCACAGGACTGGAAAAGATCAGTTTTTATTCCAATCCCAAAGAAAGGCAATGCCAAAGAATGTTCACACTACCACACAACTGCACTCATTTCACATGCTAGCAAAGTAATGCTAAAAATTCTCAAAGCTAGGCTTCAACAGTATGTGAACTGAGAACTTCCAGATGTTCAAGCTGAATTTAGAAAAGGGAGAGGAATCAGAGATCAAATTGCCAATATCTGTTGAACCTTAGGAAAAGCAAGAGAATTCCAGAAATACAACTATTTCTGCTTTATTGACTTATGCCAAAGCCTTTGACTGTGTAGATCACAACAAACTGTGGAAAATTCTTAAAGAGATGGCAACTCCAGACCACCTTTCCTGCTTCCTGAGAAATCTGTATGCAGGTCAAGAAGCAACAGTTAGAACCAGACATGGAACAACAGACTGGTTACAAATTGGGAAAGGAGTAGTTCAAGGCTGTATATTGTCACCCTGCTTATCTAACTTGTATGCAGAGTACATCATGAGAAATGCTGGGCTGGAAGAAGCACAAGCTGGAATCAAGATTGCCGGGAGAAACATCAATAACCTCAGACATGCAGATGACACCACCCTTATGCCAGAAAGTGAAGAAGAACTAAAGAGCCCCTTGATGAAAGTCAAAGAGGAGAGTGAAAAGGCTGGCTTAAAATTCAACATCCAAAAAACTAAGATTATAGCATCCAGCCCCATCACTTCTTGGCAAATAGATGGAGAAACAATGGAAACAGTGACAGACTTTATCTTCTTGGACTCCAAAATCACTGCAGATGGTGACTGCAGCCATGGAATTAAAAGACACTTCCTCCTTGGCAGAAAAGCTATGACCAACCTAGACAGCATATTAAAAAGCAGAGACATTACTTTGCCAACAAAGGTCCGTCTCGTCAAAGCTATGGTTTTTCCAGTAGTCATGTATAGATGTGAGAGTTGGACCATAAAAAAAAGCTGAGCACCAAAGGATTGATGCTTTTGAACTGTGGTGTTGGAGAAGACTCTTGAGAGTCCTTTGGACTGCAAGGAGATTAAACCAGTCAATCCTAAAGGAAATCGGTCCTGAATATTCATTGGAAGGACTGATGCTGAAGCTGAAATGCCAATACTTTGGCCACCTGATTTGAATAACTGACTCATTTGAAAATACCCTGATGCTGGGAAAGATTGAAGGCAGGTGGAGAAGGGAATGACAGAGGATGAGATGGTTGGATGTCTTCACTGACTCAATGGACATGAGTTTGAGTAAGCTCCGGGAGTTGGTGATGGAGAGGGAAGCCTGGCATGCTGCAGTCCATGGGTTTGCAAAGGAGTCAGATATGACTGAGAGACTGATCTGAACTGAACTGAACCACAAACTAGAAGAATTCAGGAAAGGTCAGAAGACGGGAAGAGATGCCATGTGTCCTACCAACCTCCCAGAATCCTCATTGCTGGCATTAACTTTGGCTGGTGGTGCATGCCACCAAGGATCCTGAGTCAGAATGACTGGCCAGAGACAACCTGGAAACTAACCCCATCACCATAAAAGCTGAGACTGTGAGCCAAATGGCAGAGCAGTTCTTCTGAGTTCCCTTACCCTGCTGCTCTCCCCCCAGGAGCTCCTTCTCAATAGTCTCTTGCTTTGGCAGCACACATGTCTCCTCAAAGAGTACATTTCTGAGTGTTTGACAAGAGCCCACTCTCGGGCCCCCAAAGGGGTCCCCCTTCCTGTAATACCTGGATCCCCAGCCCTTGACAGCCTTCCAAGCAGATAACCCAAATGATGCTGTGTGATCTAAGGCTCAGCGGCATTGTGCTCTCAGCTTTCTCTGCTACCAGCCCCCAGAAGGTTTTCTCTGCATCCCAGGCAGTCTTCCTGGGTGCTCATTCTTACATGTACCCAGCTGCAGAGGGGACAGCACCCCAAAAAGGACAGCAAGGCTTTGAGGACAGACAGAGTTGGTTTAACCCTGAGATGAGTTCCTGAGCCTCAGCTTTTTCATCTGTACAATTGAAACTGAGCAGGACCCTGTGGGGCTCCTGGGTACAGAAGCCTTTCTGTGTCCCCTGTTTCTTGATTACAGAAAATAGGCTTCATTCAACCTCCATGACCTTCCTCAAGTTCCAGAGGGCAGGTTCAGTTGCTAATCAGGCAAGGAAAGAGATGCAGAGACGAGGGAGGAACAGCCAAGTAACAATAGTGCAGCCCTGCGGCAAGGTCCTGGCTCCTCACCAAGGGATATACCCAAAAATATCTCTGAACTATTTGGAGATACTGAAACCCCCACCAGGTGAAGTTAACTGTATGCTGCCCACAAGCACATAGACCCCCCCCAGACAGATTGAAACCTGAAAGTTGATGATGCAGACTCCCACCTACTTCACCACCAACCAATCCAGAGAAAGTCCACAAGCTGATCACACCCTCCTCTTTGAATCTTTACTATAAAAACTCCTCACTATTACCTCCAGATTAAGACACTTAATTTTGAGAGCATTAGCCTGCTGTGGCCCCCTTTGCCTGGCAAAGCAATAAAGTTGTTCTTTTTTACTTCACCCCAAACTCATGTCTTCAAGATTTAACTCGAGATTTAACAACAGAGATAGTGTTAGGACTGTCTGTCTTCCAGGGCTCTTGGGAAGGGGTGCAAAGATAGCCAAACGCCAACCCCAGTGGCTAGCACGCGGTACTGCGAGGTGAGTGGGATTTATAGTTGTTACCTTCATCCCTCCTGGAATACAGTCTACAGTCTCTTATTCAATCACCCAGTCTCTGACTGGTAACTTGAGGGACAAGTTGGAATTTGGGGATGGATGTTTTGCAAGGTTCCTGAGACTTAGTGTTGCCAGATCCATCAAATAAATCACAAGATATCCAGTTACCTTTGAACTTAAAATATATGGGCAATTTTGAGTGTAACTATATCTCAAGTATTGCATGGGACATATGTGTATTTTGTAAAGTATTCATTGTTTATCTGCAATTCAAGGGCAACTGGGCATCCTGAATATTACCTGGCAACATTAGTTAGACTCTCATGTGATGGATCAGATTGCTGTCAGGCCAACCATATCTTATCTTGGAGGCTCTGCCCTATTCTCCACTACAAAAATATCAAGAATATCGCTGAGACGCTCGAGTGAGATGCTTCCCAACACTTTGACAGTGGCTTAGGGACGAATCTCAGTGTGTGAGGATATACATAGGAAGCTTTCATTTTCCCCTGACCTGCTGAGTTCACTCACAACCTCCCCATCCAATTCCAGCTGGGGAGCAGCTCCCATAATGACATCCCAGTTGGATTCCCTAATATTGTGGTCATTTGCAGTTAATTAAAGTAACAGGCCTTCTGGCTTCTAAGGCTCAATCCTATTCATCTTAGAACTTCAGTCTCATTTTCAGTTCAAGGCACAGCCACCCACTCCTCCAACAGAAGCCAAGATCACAGACCTTGAAGGCAGGAGGACGAATCAGGATGGAGGTGCTGACTTCACCCACCCTCTTCTCATGTTTGACCCTCTGGAGTTGGGGTGGGAGGATGAAGGAAGGCACATGCCCCTCCCATGGCTGCCTGGGGAGGCTGTAGTCCTCTGCTGGGGCCTAACATGCCACAGCAAGGAAGCATGAAGCCCCTTGTGGGAGGTACCCCATCTTCCAGCTGAACCTCAGCCATGGGGCCCTCTGCACCCTCCTCTAATGACAATGCCTCTGGCTACAGAGTTCCAGGCCAGCCAAGCCTGCTCCATCACTTCCTATGGGGCCCACAGGCAGGAACAGGCTCTGGAAAGCCACTGCCAGCTCACCACCTATTATGCAGTCCGTGAGCTAAGAAAGATCTGGGGATTTTTTAATTTGGGGGTTTAAAATCTTTAGGCTTGCTTGATTTCGTCTCCTGACCTGCAAAGCCTAAAATTGTTACTGTCTTGTCTCTTTCAGAGAAATGTTGACCTTTCCTGGGTAGCGTTTGATCCTTGATAAAATCCTGGTTTGACAAACAGTCTGTAAAATACATTTTGGGAATAATTAGGAAGTTTTTACTATGAACTGGTTTTAGTGATATTAGAAAATTTGTTAGAGATGTGTGCTGAATTATTCAGAGTTGAAATGTCGTGATGAGTGTAATTTACTTTAAATACTTCAATAAAGCAGATGAAGCAAATATGGCAAAATGTTAATGATTGTAAAGTTTAGGTGATGGATTTCATTATACCATCCTCATTACTAGATGTTTGAAATTCTCCTAATTAAAAATTAGGAAATTAATATACACCTTCCTCTTTTTCACCTTCCCTAGATAACCCATCATCCAAGTCCTGTCTGTTTAATTTTACTCTCTAAATTGCTCTCACATTCATCCAACTCCTTCATCCCAACTGCCATAGTTTCAGCCCAGGCTTTCATCAAAGACCACAGAGACATTTTGTATGGAAATAGAACAACAAATAGCCCTAAACATGATTCCTTCTTTCAACGAATGTTCATGAAACACCTGCTAGGTGTCAGGCTCTGAGTAGGCTCCGGTTTGCAGCAATAACCACACAAAGCTCTGTCCTCCTAGGTTCAGCTCAGTTCAGTTCAGCTCAGTCGCTCATTCGTGTCCAACTCTTTGTGACCCCATGAATCGCAGCACACCAGGCCTCCCTGTCCATCACCATCTCCCAGAGTTCACTCAGACTCATGTCCATCGAGTCCATGATGCCATCTAGCCATCTCATCCTCTGTCGTCCCCTTTTCCTCCTGTCCCCAATCCCTCCCAGCATCAGAATCTTTTCCAATGAGTCAGCTCTTCGCATGAGGTGGCCAAAGTATTGGAGTTTCAGCTTCAGCATCATTCCCTCCAAAGAAATCCCAGGGCTGATCTCCTTCAGAATGGACTGGTTGGATCTCCTTGCAGTCCAAGGGACTCTCAAGAGTCTTCTCCAACACCACAGTTCAAAAGCATCAATTCTTCAGCGCTCAGCTTTCTTCATAGTCCAACTCTCACATCCATACATGACCACTGGAAAAACCAAAGCCTTGACTAGACGGACCTTTGTTGGCAAAGTAATGTCTCTGCTTTTGAATATGCTGTCTAGGTTGGTCATAACTTTTCTTCCAAGGAGTAAGAGTCTTTTAATTTCATGGCTGCAATCACCACCTGCAGTGATTTTGAAGCCTAGAAAAATAAAGTCTAGGTTACCAGCCTTCAAAAACAGTCACTACTTGCCATAAGCCTGGATGTTTGTGATAAGTTCCCTGGATCATCCCGAAAGTGTGTCCTTATGCTCTGAGCATCCTGGAATCACTCACTCCAGAAAGATTTCCATGAAAATATTTTTCATTTCTTTTATTAACTTTGTCCTGAAAGGTCACTCTCAGGAGTCCTTTTCCTTTGTGCTGAGCCTTCAGGCTTCCCTCTCCCACCTTGCCGTTCAGTCCCCAATGTACCATGGCTCTTTCCAGTGCTGTGCTGGTGAAGTTTCAAGAACTAGCTTTTTGGAGAGGAGACAGAAAACCCCGATGTGTCTGTCTGCCAGTTTCTGTGATGTAAATTCTCCCATTTAACCCAAATTACCAACATGTTGGCCCAGGATAACATGAAGATGGGGAGAGACGCCTACATCACTCAGAGTTTTTGTTTGGTGGTGGTGATGGTGTTTTTTTGTTTTGTTTTTTTTTTCCTGGCTGCACCATGAGGCTGGCAAATCTTAGTTCCCAGACCAGGGATGAAACCCAAGACCCCGCAGTGAAAGCTCAGAGTCTAACCACTGGACCACCAGGAAAGTCCCATAATTCAGTATTTCTATTATTCACTTACAATAGAGGGAAACATTCTCCAGAGCATAAAAAAGAGCAAAAGATAATAAAATATGAGAAAGTGACAGTGTTGAATATGCATTACCTTTTTTTAAAGTATCATTTATGTTATTGATGTTTATATGATTTAATATTCAATAATGGCTGAATTGAACAACGGGCTTGCAAAATTCCTGTTCTCATGAGCTGGTACAGTCCTGCCCCACTGCACCAACCATGGTACATCATGGGATCAGACTGAATGGTCTGGGATGGAACTGACCTGGGCTGCGTTCATTTAATTCAATACCTAGGTCTCCCCATTTGAGCTGGCCGAGGAGTAGCTAGAAGCTGGACCACTCCCCACCTGAGCCACCGGGACGTTCCCTAACGCTCCGTAGGTCCCTCACCTGCCACACGCACATGCCCTACCTCCCGTTCAGGGCTGTGTGAAGAAGCAGCTGGAGTGATACATAACAGCTGTGCGCATCCTAGCACTTTCGCTAGAACACACACTAGAAAAATCTTGGGTTCTGCAAAATCGCCTATAATTTTTTAAACAGTGTTTACAAGAAAAGTAGGATTCAGGGCAGAATGGCCTCGCATTGTAACCATCGCACTAACAAAACTAGCAGCCTGCTAAAAACACCCACAGGCTCAGTGCCCTGCCTGGATGCTCCTAGTTTCCCAGCTAGCCCATCCCTCGAACCCTTAAGCTCTGGAGCTTGGCTTCCTCCTCCAGGGGCAGGTCTTTGCATCAGAATTTAAATCATGATCCAGGACACAGCCTGCCTTGTCCATCCTGTTTGAACACAATGGAAAACATCTTCCCAGTTTCATCGCAGCTGCATTTAGCCTCTTCAGACAGCTCAAAGGTGTGGAAAGTGTAGGTTCTTTTTTTTTTAACTGAAGTGTAATTTACAATGTTGTGTTAGCTTCAACAGTACAGCAAAGTAATTGGGTTATATATATATACTATACATTATTTCAGATTCTCTTCCACTATAGGTAATTATAAGATATTGAATATAGATACCTGTATCTTTATTTGTTGTCTATTTTATATATAATAATGTGTATCTGTTGACTTGCCTGGTGGCTCAGACAGTGAAGAATCTGTCTGCCATGAGGGAGATTCAGGTTCAACCCCTATGTTGGGAAGATCCCCTGGAGAAGGGAATGGCAACCTACACCAGTATTCTTGCCTAGACAATCCCACGGACAGAGGAGCCTGGTGGGCTACAATGCATGAGATCACAAAGAGTCGGCTATGACTGAGTGACTGACACTCAGATTAATGTTTATCTGTTAATCCCAAACTCCTAATTTATCCCTCCCCACTTTTCCCCCTTGGCAACCATAAGATTGTTTTCTGTGTCTATGAGTCTATTTCTGTTTTGTAAATAAGTTAATTTGTATCATTTTTTTAGGTTTCACATATAAGTGGTATCATACGCTACTTGTCTTTCTCTGTCTGATTTATCTCACTTAGCCTGATAATCTCTGGGTCCAGCCAAGTTGCTGCAAACGGAATTATTTCATTCTTAAGGCTAAGTAATATTAAGTATAGGTTCTTAAAGTCCCCAAACAAGCCTTTATTTGCACAAAAGGAAGCTCTTGTGCAGAATTTTTGGCTTTTATTCCCTAATGTCTTCTTATATTGCCAAGGCTTTCTCTTTCCTTGCGGGAAAGTTTGCCCCTTGCCACCCCTGGATGGCTTCAATCCTTACTGAGAAAAAGTATCAGTCCTCCAGTATTACTGATGCCATTCCTCTAGTTACCAGGCTTGTGTGAATTAATTTACCTCTGCTGTGGCTTAGAAACAGTTACTTGGAATAAAAATCTCTTTCCTTCCCCTCAAAAGCCTGACAGTACCTACACACCAGCCCTTAAGTGAAGGAGGGGGCTGCGGCTTCAGGAATTATGGAACTGAAAACATAGCTTTCTTTACTTAGCAAGATGTACCCCTCATTAGCAAATCTATATTTAGGATTACACATTCCTTCAGGATAAACACTCTCTGCACCTGCTTGGCATCAAGAAAGAGAAATGAGTCATTCATTTCCAAAAAGGGGCACTAGGCCCCACTTACCATTTCATACACACACACACACATACACACACACACTGCTTCCAAAGCTACAGGTCTTCATTTGACAAAAAAAGAAGTCATAAATTCAAAACAAAAGGGCCCAAACTTCAAATCCTTAAGAAGTAATAAAAAATCCCCAGTGCTCTCCAGGAACTTTTTTTTCATTTTTTTGACCATCTCCATTTTGTAAAACCTTCTCTCCTCATTATCAAGTCAATTGAACACATGCTTATTGAATAATTACTGTGTCAGGCCCTGTGCTAGAAACTAGAAACCTAGGAAAGAGATTCTGTTTAGAAAGCCTGGGATTTATATGATCCAATTCAAGAAGATTTTCATTAATATTTATTTTAACTATGACTCCTGAATATGATAAGCTCCTTAGGCTGTTCTCTCAAGCCCTTGGACCTGGGGTTCCCTCTCCTCAGAGAGAATATGAGAGACATAAAAATTAATTACTAAGGGGGAGAGATAAATTAGGAGTTTGGAATTAACATGTGCACTCTATAGCACAGGTTACTATATTGAATATCTTATAATAATCTATAACGGAAAAGAATCTGAGAAAGAATATATACATACATATATATATAACTGAATCACTTTGCTGTACATCTGAAACTAATACAACAATGCAAGTCAACTATACTTCAATAGAAAAAATAGTAATAATTACAGAATACTCTTACACTTGAATATGAATGTAAAAATGTTAAATAGACTATTAGCAAATTGAAAATGAAAGAGTAAAAAAGTGGTCTCACACTAAGAAATATTTTTTCAAGAGGTTCAAACTTCCAGTTATAAGCCAAATTAGACATGGGGATGTAATAGACAGCATAAGGAATATAGTCAATAACATAGTGATAATTTTGTGTGGTGACAGATGGTTACCAGACATCATGGCGATCATTTCATAATGTATGTAAATGTCAAATCACTATGTTGTACACCTGAATCCAATGTAATATTGTATGTCAACTGTACTTCAATAAAAAAGAAAAAAGAGGGGGAAAAGAAATGAATTACTGTGCAGCTTAAAAGTAGCAACATTCAAAATGCCAGCAAGTTGGGAATTTCCTGGCAGTTCCTGGTGGTTAGGACTCAGAACTTTCACTGCTGATGGCGTGGGTTCAATCCCTGGTCAGAGAACTAAGTTCCCGCAAGCCATGTGGCACAGCCAAATACACTCGCACACACACACACACACACACACACACACATATAAGTATACATATATATGTATATATGCATACAGGTGAAAAGGAAGACAGAGAGGGAAGTAATCAACTTTCATAGTCAGGATTCTGGGAGGCCAGGAATGATTTCCTAGAGACAGTGATACTTTAGATGAGTTTTGATTGATGCAAAGGAGTTTGCCAGTCAGACTGTGATTGGTAAGCCTCTACAAGGAAAGGGAATAGCAACCACTAAAGAGATGACTCAGAGGAGACAAAGGAGAACTTTATCCAAGCCCTCTCGAAGGAGGGATCCCCAGGCACTCTAGAGCAGTTTCTCAACCTCAGCACTATTGATACTTTGGACTGGATAATTCTGTGAATGGCAGGGGCTGTCTTGTGCATTGCAGGAATATTTAGCAGTATCCCTGGCCTCTAAACATTGGATGCCAACAGAACTGGCCCCCAGGTGGTAACAATCCCAAGTGTAATGTCTCCAGTCATTAATTCTGCTGTGACACAGGGACGGAAATTTGGGCAAAGGGGCTATAGCGGGAAAGCAGAATGGATATCCCTTTTACCCTGTGGCTATTACATCGGTGGCTTCCCAAGTGGCTCACAGTCCAGCTGAGGTTCAGTGCAACTGCTCTGGGTGTTTTCACAGGGCAGGGAAATTGAGTCATAAATATCAAGGACAGACACAGAAGCCCAGGGGTCCAAGGTATCTGGAAGACAGCTTCCTCTCTGCCCCAGACATGGCACCCATCACACAGGGAAGCGCGAACGACATCATCTCAGACAGTGACTCAGGGGAGCCGCCGGGAATTCTCACGTGGAGCCAGGCCTGAGGTCAGAGGTGCAGCATGAGGCATGAGTGTTTCCAGCATCTCTTTGCTGTCTGAGAGGCAATGGTCACCGTGCCGGTCAGCTGCACAGCCTTCGGAGAGGGCATGGAAAGAGAGATCGCGGCGTCACTTCAGGGGTTGCCTCTGTCTCTGGTGGGTTAACTAAGGGTCCTTTCCCGTCCCCTTCAGGGCACAGCTCCCAGCCACGCATGGGAAAACAATCTTGGCTCAAGAAAAGAAGGGAGTGGCTCCACTCTGGCAGTCAGGACTGAGTATACAAGTCTCAGGATGAGCCAACTCATGCCCTGGGGACAGAGTCAAGTTTCAGGAGCCTAGGGATTTCAAGCCAAGGTATCTGAGGGATCCAGCCAGTTCTCTGAGGATTCGTCTCTTATCTCAATCCTTCGTGTCCAAAGCTCTCCCCACTGCAAAGGCGGCTAACCCTTCCACAGTGAACCAAGCCCCCCACCTCTGCCCACACTGCTCCCTCCAACCACATGCATCTCCTCCTGCCCCACAAACACCACAAACACAGCAGAGCTTCCAGGCTCCATCCAGACACCCAGCCCCTCTTGCCCCTCCTCTTAGAGAAAATTGTCCCCTCCAACCAATCCCTGCAAGATGTCTGTCAGCCCACCACCCCAGTTTGTTGTCCCTCTCCTAGGCAGACCTCAAGCCCTGGAAGGCCAAGACCAGTCTTCCTCCTCCTTCTGATCCAAGCACAAGCTTGGTGCCCATACAGAACGGGTGTCCACATGTCTGCTGAATGGGTACTGTCACTCTGTGCTCACTTAGGCATAAATAGCTAACAGTGCTCAAGTTCTTACCCTAGATGACAGAGGCATCTTCACGCAACCTTGAGCATCTTCACACAGAGGAGGTGCTGGGGTATATGGGAAATGTGAGGTTCTCTGGACTAGCCCTGAGGGATCTCTGGCCACAATTTCCTATTTCCCACCCTGTTACAGGGCATGTGCAGGCTGCCTCCTGCAACAGCAAGGACCTAGACGTGTGCTAACAGCCTTGGGAGGAAAAATGCAGGGTTTATTTTCCCAGATACTTGGAACGTTTTGGAGACTAAGTTAGCAAAGTGGTGAATGTTGAAAGCTCTTTCCAGAAGCCTATGGAAACTCAGGCAAATATATAAACAACAAGGTCCTTCTGTATAGCACAGGGAACTGTACTCACCCTCCTGGGATAAACCATAATGGAAAGGAATGTGGGAAAAAAATGTATATATATACACATGTATAAACTTTGCTGTATAGCAGAAATTACCACAACCCTGTAACTCAACTATATTTCAATAAAATAATTTTTTAACAGAAAGGAAATACTTGAGTACTATTCCAAAAGGGGATTCAGTGCAAATCAGAAAAGGTTTCACACATGATGCTTTTTGGCCATCTGCTAAAAGATGGTTATGGTGACTATGCAGCCCTGCAGTGCCTGCGTTTCCAGAGAGCCCTGGAGGTGCGCTATGTGAAGCACAGCCCACATACTGTGGGTGCTGCTGGGCGAGCTTCATGGTCAGGAAGCCAAAGTCAAGGCCTCAGGGACTGAACCTCCCCTGCAGCCAACAGGCCCATGAGGCCACGTCCACTGAGGTGGGACCATGCCCACTGAACTGGGACCACGTCCACTGAGCTGGGATCACGGAGAGAGCAGTCAGGACAGTCTCTTAACCCTGACTAAGGATCAGGCCACTTCATAGGAGATTCTGCATTGTTCTATTTGGATTATGTAACTTTGAGAGAGTAAGAAAAAAGGAGATGCCGGAGTCACCCAACATGTTCAGAATTTTCTCACTGAACATTTTAGAAATGTTTCTCCTTAGGAAAACAGTAGCAGAGAATTCCTGGTTCTGGAAAAATGATGAAAGCTAACAGATGACCCTTCCGCCACGAATACATAGATGATACATTAAATAAAAATGCAAAAATGCATTTTTTAGGAATTAACTCAGTTATGCCTGAATTAATAGACTAATTAATAGATGATTTTAGAATGATTTCAATTTGCAGAAAAATTGAACAGAAAGTAGTTTCCATAGTATCTCCCACACTGCATGCAGACACACAAATTTTATCATGCATCAGCATGGTACATAAATATGCAGTTTTTAAATTTTCATTGGGCAAAAATTTGATTTATAATGTTGGGTTAGTTTCAGGTGTACAGCAAACTGAATCAGTTACACATATACATATATCTGTCCTTCTTCAGATTCTTTTCCCTTATAGGTTATTATAGGATACTGAGTAGAGTTGCCTATGCTATACAGTAGGTCCTTATTAGTTATCTATTTTATATAGAGTAGTGTGTATATTGGAGAAGGCGATGGCACCCCACTCCAGTACTCTTGCTTGGAAAATCCCATGGATGGAGGAGCCTGGTAGGCTGCAGTCCATGGGGTCACGAAGAGTCGGACACAACTGAGCGACTTCACTTTCACTTTTCACTTTCATGCATTGGAGAAGGAAATGGCAACCCACTCCAGTGTTCTTGCCTGGAGAGTCCCAGGGACAGCAGAACCTGGTGGGCTGCCATCTATGGGGTCGCACGGAGTGGGACATGACTGAAACAACTTAGCAGCAGCAGCAACAGCAGTGTGTATATGTTAATCCCAATCTCCTAATTTAATAAATTATTTTTTACTTTTCCCATAAGTCAGATGAAATAGTCATTAGAAACCCAAGTCCCAAATAACACTTGGGAGGAAATAAACCAGTGATAGACAAGTAACCAGCCCAGAGGAACAGGAGCAGAGGAGCTGGGTCCTGATCTAACACTGATAAAAGCATCCACCAGCAGGGACTTCCCTGGTAGTCCAGCAGTGAGGACTCTGAGCTGCCACTAAACGGAGCACAGGTTCGATCCCTGGTTGGGGAACTAAGATTCTGCGTGCCCCAAGGTAAGGCGAAATAAATTAATAAATAAAAGACAACTGTTGTCATTATTTTCTTTTAAAAATCCACCAGTGAATGGAAGTAGGTGGTTGACACTCATTTCTTTTCCAGTCACCACACCCACATAATGAGGCCACTTCTTCTTTTTTAGTGGCCACGTGGAAGTAGAAATCAATGTGGTTGAGCAAGGGACAGTGGACTGAGACAGATCATCTGTAAATTTCCCAGGCTGGTCTGGCAGTCGTTCTGCAAACTGCCTCTCTCTTCCTGCCACAGAATGCAGCTTTAATGAGCATTATTTCTATTACCTGTTTCCAAAAGCAAAATAGATAGCCACATACAAAGTGGACTTGGAGGACTTCCTACCCCAAAATGTCTCCACCACTAGCCAATGGCAGCCCAAAGTTGGACCAACAAAGACTCACTATTTGGAGTTAAGCATTCAAAAGACAAATGGAGACTAGGGGCCGAGGAGGGGGAGGTCTGAGCACCTCCTGGATATAGAGGAACAGGAATGGGTGGTGACAGACAGTGGGGACACCAAGACCAGGTCTGCGGGCTTTGCCCCTTGGCCAAGGCCTGAAGCAGAGACGCGCTTGAGAAACTCCTGTGGCCAGGAGCCAGGGAGAGGCGTGTGGAGTCAGGGCCCAGAGTAAATCAGTGCAGAGAAAATTAAGAGGATCAATAAAAGAGTTTAATGAAACATAAACAGGTTCAGGGAAGGCTTAAAAAAATTCACAGTCAATCCATAGCAGATTGTTAAGGAGCATCTCTGACTCTTGGAGGTTGATGTTCTGGAAAAACAGCCACACCCTCTTCACAGCCACCTGGGAGCCCTGCCAGAGGAGGGATGGGGACTCTCTTGACAAATTGTGAGTTCAGAATAGGGAAGCAAAGGCTGTCCTCCAAATATAGCCAGGCCCACCTCACTTGTCGTGGCAGGAGGACACAGATGTGGGAGGAGCAGAGCAGATGTCAGGTCCCAAGCACATGTGCTTTGCACCCTGTCCACAGCCTGTGAGGCAGAAGGACAGATGTGCAGCCCCTCACCCTGCCAGCAGTTCCCCTGGTCCCAACTCAGCGTCCCCTCCCCTTAGGATGCAGGAACACAGGGTCACAACAATTCTGTGACCCAGGAGTGCCAATCAGGCCCTCTTGCAGCCCCTATACCTCATCATCTGATGCAGTCGCCCATATTGATACAGCATAGACCACAAACAGGTCTATGCTAAACCTACACAAACTCCTGAAACTACCAAACTCTTGCCTACCCTGCCCCCAATATCCTCAGGTGCTGGAGAAATTAATATGGAGGTAGTCTTGTTCATGGAGAAGGCGATGGCACCCCACTCCAGTACTCTTGCCTGGAAAATCCCATGGATGGAGAAGCCTGGTAGGCTGCAGTCCATGGGGTCACGAAGAGTCAGACATGACTGAGCGACTTCACTTTCACTTTTTCCTTTCATGCATTGGAGAAGGAAATGGCAACCCACTCCAGTGTTCTTGCCTGGAGAATCCCAGGGACGAGGGAGCCTGGTGGGCTGCCGTCTATGGGGTCACACAGAGTTGGACACGACTGAAGCGACTTAGCAGCAGTCTTGTTCAGGCTTCAGAAGTAGGGGAGCAGGCCTCTGACTGACTTCTGACCTTGCCTGGGCCCTGCCTACACTACATCTCTGCTTGCAAGCACACCAATTATTATCAGCAAGCCAAGTGGCAGTTTAGAAAAGAAAAGGAGTGGGTCTTAGAATTCCTTGAACCCCTGGGAGCCTGGCCAACCCCCTCTGGTCTAAGGAAATCATATGACTCACAAGGTGAAACAAATAGCATTGTAAAAGTTAAAGAGAAACTGGAGTGGCATTTTGCATGCAAACTGATGATAATATGTTTGCATCCTGGGATTATAAGCAGGCCCCCAAAACTGCAATTTGAAGTCTCATCCATGGGGTGGATCCACCATCAGGGACCCTTTCCCACTCTGTCATCACCTTCTCTTCCTGCCTTCAATCTTTCCCAGCATCAGGGTCTTTTCCAAAGAGTCAGTTCTTCACATCAGGTGGCCAAAGTATTGTAGTCCATGGAATTTTCCAGGCCAGAATACTGGAGTGGGTAGCCCTTCCCTTCTCCAGGAGATCTTCCCAGCCCAGGTATTCAACCCAGGCCTCTGGCATTGCAGGCAGATTCTTTACCAGCTGAACCACAAGGGAAGCCTAAGAATACAGGCGTGGGTAGCCTATCCCTCCTCCAGCCGATCTTCCCATCCCAGGAATCAAACCAAGGTCTCCTGCATTGCAGGCTGATTCTTTACCAACTGAGCATTCAGGAAAGCCCTCTAAATGAAGAGGTATACACACAAAACTTAGCATAGAAATGGGCATTTACTAAGCCATCAACATGTGATGTCCAGTATCCACTTGATGAGGGAGAGACGAAGAGCTCTGTCCATCTCCTCATCCTCGACAGGTCTGCATAGTGCCTGCATCATCCAGCAGGGCTATAGGCCCGGGTCTGGCACCTGGAGAGGCTGTGGGCAAAGCTGGACAATTTTCTCATCCCTTTGGCTCATAGCATATGCGTGTGTCCTCAGTCGCTTCAGTCGTGTCCAACTCTTTGCAAACCCATGGACTGTAGCCCACCAAGCTCCTCTGTCCATGGGATTCTCCAGGCAAGAATACTGGAGTGGGTTGCCATTTCCTTCTCCAGTCATAGTGCAGGCATCTGCAAAAAAAAAAAAAAAAAAAAGAGGAAAGAAAGAAAGAAAAGAAAAGGCTTGCTTTATAGGACAACTCTGCCCTTTCTGGCCCCTTCTTTTGCCCCAAGGAAATTCCTGGTCTTTGAAAGCCAGGCTTTGTGCCATCCTCCAATTTATTTCCTATGGCTTCGTCCACTTCTGGAGACCAGACTCCCCAAACAGCTCAAGATTGCAAGATTTCCATTTTCTTTATTGCTTTGCTTCTTCCTTCTCTGTTTTTCATATCCTGTGCCTCTTTTCGTGTCTAGCTAAAGACTCGAGTCTCATTAACCTTGCTGGCCTTCACCTCCTCCACAGAGCACCTGGGTGTCAGAACGTTATAACCTAGGTGTCACTCAAACCTACATCAGGTGTCACTCCAACAGCAAGGAGCAGAATCAGAAGCAGCAGGACCAGAGCTGCAATCAGGAGCATATACAGGTAGGGCTAGGCAAGGTGAGAACTGAAACCGAATCTGGCCTCTGTACCCCAGCATGGAATTCAATCTCAGAGACACAGTTTTGAGTGATGCAGGAAAAAACAGCTTTATTGCTTTGCCAGGCAAAGGGGGCCTCAATGGGCTAATGCCTTCAAGACTGTGTGTCCCCACCTGGATCAGGTGGTGAGGAGTTTTATAGCAATGGTTCAAAGAGAAGGGTGTAATCAACTCATGGACAGTTGGTGGTGAGGTAATCAGGAGTCAGCATCATCAACCTTCTGATTCCAACTGATCTGGGTCTACTTGCTTGTGGGCAAGGAACAGTTAACCTCTCCCACCTGGTGGGGGCTTCAGTACCTGCAAAACAGCTCAAAGGTACTGTTGTGGGTGTCCCACACACACATGTAGATAGATTCATGGGGGAGTTCAGAGAGAGAGCTGTGCTTTCATGTGTAGTTTGAATCACTTATGTGGGGCATTTCATCTGGGTTTCCTTTGGCCACTTTCTGTTGAGGGAGAACCAGAATGCTGCCCCAAGGCTGCACTGATGTTTCTTGGCTGCTTCTCCTTGTCTCTGCACCCCTCTCTTCCCTAATCAGCAACTGTTTGAACCCACCCTTTGGAACTCAGGGACGATCATGGAGGCTGAACAAAGCCTGTTTCCTGTAATCAAGAAATGGGGGACACAGAAAGGCTTTTGTGCCCAGGAGCCCCACAGGGTCTTGCCTGGTTTCAGGCCCAGCCATGCCAAGGTTGAGGGGGCAGCTGCCACTCTGGATGTCAACCAGTTTTACCACCCTCTGACCTTTGTCTAGACCCAGCTCAATCCAGGAGCATCCCCGTCCGCAGGGGGAAAGAGGTTCCCTGAGAGAGGAGGACAGTGCCACTGTGGACAGCATCATCAGATCTGCATCTGTGCCCCATCACTTCTATTTAGCCAGGAGGTCCTCACATCCCAGCCCCAACAGTCCATCTTTATAAAGACATCTCTTGGGCCACAGGTCACAAAGAGACCCATCCAGATACTGTCCCCGCCACCTGACACTCAGGAGAAGGAAACCTGGTCCATGCCCAGAAGTCATGATTTTTCCAACCTCTGCAAGGCCATGGAGACTTCACTCAGGAGAGAGGGAGGGAGGCCGAGAAAGAAGGGCTAGGAAGCAAGTATAAACATTCCACAGGAGGCATGTGCACTTCCCACCAGCCCTACAGTCAGATAGGAACAAAGCTGGCTGGCCCTCCAGAAGATGGTTAGGGGATGCTGGGCCTGAGAGTGAGGGTGAGGCCAGAGAGAGATGGGCCCCCAGACTGAACAGCTGGAGAATGTCCCCTTGGACAAATACTCCAAGATGAAAAAGAGAAGGAGCTGAGCCCTGCCCAGATAGGAGACCACATATTTCATTCTTGACATCAGGGAGACCTTTCCAACTATACAAACACAGATAAGGCTCCTTGGAGGTAAAAAAGGGAGGGGTGCTACCCTATAGTAGGTGATGCCAACTTACCCGTAGGCCTCTTTCACACACAATGGGAGGACCCTAAAATAAATCAAATACAGACTCAGGATCAGGCAGAACGGGAATACTGGCCGAAGGAAACCCAGATGAAATGCCCCACATAAGTGATTCAAACTACACATGAAAGCACAGCTCTCTCTCTCTGAACTCGCGCATGAATCTATCCACATGTATTCTTTTTTTCTCTCCTAATAAACCCTTCCTTGTTTTGCTACTTTCCATTTTTATGTAGAAATTCATTTTCTGCAGTCATGCGACCAGGGCCTTGTCACTGACCCTTGGCCATCATGGCCTAGTGACTAAGATTCAGCACCCTCCCTGTCACAGCCCAACCTCAATCTCTGGTTGGGAACCAAATTCCTGCTTCAAGCTGCTGCAGGTCGAGGTCACCTGAGATCAAGGATAGCAAGCAGCAGGGGACACAAGGTCAGAAGATGAAGCTGTGGCCCTGAGCAGAACCACAGAAGACCCTGGAAAGGCCGAGAAAACACGCCTCCAAGGCTGAGACTTTGCAAAGTGTGGACAAGAGCCTCATGGACTGAACTGGGGGCAGGGAAAGGCAGCTTCCCTAATGCCAGTTTGGTACCCATGGGAACCAGACAACTGTCTGACACTCATTTTGCTGTTTTGCTCAGTATTGTTTGCTTGTTGGCTTGCTTTCATTCTGTGTCCTTTCCTGGTTTTGGCTTCCTCATTGACATCATGTTCTACTAAGGATTATGTGCTTCAAAAGCTTAGGGAAAGGCCATGGAACTCGGGCTGGATCTGGACATCGAAGCATCTCTGAGAGGCCTTACTGCTGGTGGAATCATTTGTGTCCAGTGCCATCTTCTGGCCATACCTGAGAATTGCCCCTGACCAAACTAAAGGGCCTGCTGCTGCTGCTGCTGCTAAGTCGCTTCAGTCGTGTCCGACTCTGTGCGACCCCAGAGACGGCAGCCCACCAGGCTCCCCCGTCCCTGGGACTCTCCAGGTAAGAATACTGGAGGGAGTTGCCATTTCCTTCTCCAACGCATGAAAGTGAAAAGTGACAGGGAAGTCGTTCAGTCGTGTCCGACTCTTAGCGACCTCATGGACTGCAGCCTACCAGGCTCCTCCATCCATGGGATTTTCCAGGCAAGAGTACTGGAGTGGGGTGCCATTGCCTTCTCTGACTAAAGGGTCTACTTGCCTGCAATGCTGATAAAAAGCCTTTCTCTTGACTTCTAGCTCAGGGAAAAGGCCAGTCTAACTTAACAAAGTCTGAGCTAGAGATTATTTCTAAGTGAAACAACTTTTTAAAACTTTCAGTAGCTTGTAGGAACTGTTGCTGGGCCAGGAGGTAAAGCCAGGATTTGGTCCATTCTTCTAGGAAACTCTGAAACAGTTCTTAAAGATTCAGCATGTAGCTCACCCTCGTTTTAGCCAATACCTGCATAAAATCAGTTTTACATGTGAAAATAACTCTCTGGGTTTTGCACCTAAGCTCAATGATCCACCTCTCCAAGCTAGTCCCCAAGACCCCTCAACATCCAGCACTTAATGCCTTAGGCTGTTGGAGCAAAAATCATATCTCCCCAAGGCCATGCGCTCCTTGGAGAGCTAGTCTTGCTGTAGTGGCAAGCATGTCCAGGTGCCAGTGCCATCTCTGCATTTAGTGGCCAGATGGGGTTTCTCCTGCAAACATCCCCCCCACAGGAATCACGAACTTGGACAGCCAGACCTAGCAATGCTACTTCTGGGGATATATCCTCCAGAGAAATACACAAGCGTGGAATAGTATTTGTATAAAGTTATCATAATGGTGTTGTTTTAAATAGCAAAACATTAGGAATAATCTGGGTTTCCAGATTGGAAAAGTTCAGTTGGTAAAGAATCTGCCTTCAATGAAGGAGACTCTGGTTCGATTCCTGGGTTGGTAAGATCCACTGAAGAAAGGATAGGCTACCCACTCTGGTATTCTTGGGCTTCCCTTGTGGCTCAGCTGGTAAAGAATCTGCCTGCCATGCGGGAGACCTGGGTTTGATCCCTAGGGTGGGAAGATCCCCTGGAGAAGGGAAAGTCTACGCACTCCAGTATTCTGGCCTAGAGAATTCCATGGACTCTATTGTACGTGGGGTCACAAAGAGTCATACACAACTGACTAATTTTCACTTTCATCAATAATCTACATGCCTTTCACCAAGAGAATATAAAATAAATTGTGGATTGCAACATAACACGTATATGCATGCTCAGTCGTTTCAGTCATGTCAACTATTTGTGACCTTATGGACTGTGGCTTATTAGGCTCCTCTCTCCATGGGATTCTCCAGGCAAGAATACTGGAGTGAGTTGCTTTGCCCTCTTCCTGACCCAGAGATAGAACCAGCATCTCCTGTGTCTCCTGCATTGGCAGGCAGATTCTTTATCCACTGAGTCACTTGGGAAGCCCAACATATATATGCATATTCTTATATAATATATATTCTTTTCAATAAAAGACATATAAAATGAAAAGATCTCAAGATATATTTTATATGAAAACAGAGTACATAGTATGCCAGCACACACGAGTATGTGTGGATGGATGGAGAGATAGATAGCCAGATAATATATGTAATCTAATATTTCTAGAAAAGTATAAGTAAAACCAAAAATATTGGAGCCTTTAGGGAAGGGAACTAAGTGGATGCAGACAGGAATGAGAGGAAGACTTCTTTAATTTTAAAACAACTTATTTTAAATAAGTATATTTACTTCTTCAAAAGTAAAAAAAGAAAAAAGAATGACCCCTGTCACATAGGAGCTGACCAGGAGCTAGACGCTACCCTCTCCAGTATTCTTGGGCTTCCCTTGTAGCTCAGCTGATAAAGAATCCACCTGCAATGCAGGAGACCTGGGTTCGATCCCTGGGTTGAGAAGATCCCATGGAGAAGGGAAAGGCTACCCACTCCAGTATTCTGGCCTGGAGAATTCCATGGACTCTATAGTCCACGGGGTCTTAAGGAGTCGGACACAGCTAAGCGAATTTCACAAGCACTAGAAGGAAAGCATTCCATGGTGGACCATGAGCAGAAAATGAATGACACGTGTTTTGATAGACTGTACATTTTATGCTGTTCTCTGTAGCTTCTTCTTTTGTTATTCCAGGGCTTTCCATAAAGTACTGCTTGAACTCTCCCAGCTTGTTTCAATTATGCTGCAGGATTTAGCTTGCAGTACCAAAAATGCTAAGATACAGGTTCTGCCTTCAAAGAGTGCCTGGTTTCTTGAGGTTAAGAAATGCTTATAATATGTTACAGGTAGTAAATTTGGATTATCTATTACTGTGAAACAAATTATCACAAATATAGCGTCTTAAAACAACATTTTATGGGAATTCCTTGGTGGTGCATTGGCCAGGACTCTGTGTTTTCACTGTCAGAGCCCAGGTTCGATCCCTGTTTGAGGAACTAAGATCCCACAGTGCACCTGTCCTGGCCAACAAAACAAAACCACAGCACCAAACACTTGTTTATCACTGTTCCCTTAGGTTTCGTGGGTTGAGTGGATCTGCTGAGGGATTTTTATTGTGGATCTTTCACGTAGTTGCAGTCTACACTTATGGTGAATGGAGTTGGAGTCATCTGAAGGCTCGACTGGGCTGGATATTGAAAATGGCGCTTCACTCACACATTGGGCTCCACAGCTGGGTGCTGATCCAAGGCCCTGTAAGCCCCCCACTGGGCTATTTTGCTTCCTCACAGCATGGCCATCATGATGGTAAATGGCTTCTCCCAGAAGCCATGAGGCTTCTTATGACAAAATCTCAGGAGTTAGGCAAAGTCTCTTCTGCTGCATTGGTCAAAAGAAAGCCATGGGGCTACCCAGAGTCAAGGGCAGACCGAGCAAGGCATGAACACTGGCAGGTGTGGTTCATCAGGGGGTCACCTCTGGAGAATGGTCCCTCCAGGCTAAGATAAAAACAAGTCCAGGGTGTCATAGAAGCCCAGATCTTGACCCTCATTGAATATCTGTCCCAGAGCTTCTTCCTCAGAGGGATGTTTTCATGCTTTTGAAGAAAAAGCTTGTTGGAGAGATATTATGCAAATTTCAAACCTGGACAAAGGAGGGAACCCATCAGAAATATTACAAACCTTGTTTCTCGTTTACTGCATTTGAGCAATACTTGGCCAAAAACAAAAAAGCACACATCTAAGAGCCGATTTTATTTAGCTGAAAACTGAGGCGCTTCCAGAACGTCAAGGCAGAGTCAAAGAGGCCCCATGATGACACGTGGGAAGGCCTCTGGGTCCTCAAGACTAGCCCCTTTTCTCCCCCAAAAGCACAGGCTCACACACATCCTCTGAAAAAAGAAAGACTGTATCATCTTCCTCCCTGTCCTGATCTCCTGAAACAAGACCACCGTCACTGCTGGGCTGGCTTTACCCAGAAATGGACCCAAAAAATCAACAAGGAAGTTATTCAAAATCTTTAAAATGCTGATGAGATTCATCCTCCATATCCATTCAGACACATATGATATAAAGAGACTAGAGGAACTTCCCTAGTCCAGTGGCTAAGACTCCAAGCTCCCAAAGCAGAGGGCCCGGGTTTGATCCCTAGTCAGGGAACCAGATCCCACATGCCACAACCAAAATATCCCGCATGCCGCAAGTAAGATCCAATGCAGCCAAGTAAATAAATATTTTTAGTAAGAAAGAAAATAGAATGCAAATAGAATATCTTACAAAATAATAAAAATACATCTTTTGAACAAGATTTACTAATACCTTAAATCACAATAGATTATTAACTGAAAAGCGTAAAGATACACTAACCCAACAGTGTACTCCAATAAAATATTTTTTAAAAGGAAAAGATACAAATCTATCCACAGTATTTATCAACACAGAGGGAAAAAAGATGAGTGGAAAATACACTGGAAATACACAGTGGAAAATACAGTGGATATAAAATACACTGAAAATACAGTGGAAACTACACAATGGTAATAAACAAAATAATACAATGGTAATTCTCTCCGGTGGTAAGATTAGAGAAGAATATTATTCTTTATCCATTCCTCTATTTTATACAATAATCTTATATAGACCTTCTATATTCAGAAAAAAATTCCATATATGCATATGTATCTACTTTGATCTCTCAAAATCCACTTTCCCAACTCCCGCTGAGAATTTCCCTGTTGACTCTTGTTTGAGTTGACAGCTGGACCAAGGAACAGCACGTGGGAGATTCTGATGGTTTCTCTAGGCTGACAGCAGTCTCCTCTTTGGATTCTGCTCTGGTCCTTGTTATTACAAAGGAGCTGGTTAAAATGTCAAGCCACATATGACCATGTGGCACGGCAGGAGGGCAGCTGGCACCAGGGGTTGGCATGATGAGGAGGGCTGTTTGGGCAGTAGCTTGAATAAAAGACATTCGAAGGCTAAGAACAAAGCCAAAAGTAGAGCAGAAGCAAGAGCAAAAACATCCTCCTCCAGAACTCTCTTGGCCTATCCACTCTACACTCTCCCTCTCAAAGGCACACTGCTGACTTTCTGCATCTCACAATGGGCATCTTTTATTCTCACCATAATTATCGCCATCAGTGTCATAATCACCACCACCATTATCATCATTATCACCACCATCGTCATCACCATCATCACGATCATCATTACCACCATCTTCCCACCTAGAATATTAAGTATTATCTCATTTAATCCCCCTAACAAACTGGTGTACAGGGATCATTAGCTACTTTTTAGAGATGAGAAAACTGAGAATCGGGGAAGTAGAGTGCCTTGTCTTAGGTCAAACAGCATAATAGTCAAGTCAGTGGGAGCTATTTGATTCCCCGTTCTGCCGCTTCCCGTTTGTGTGACCTTGAATGAAGTATTTAATCTCTCTCGGTGCCTCAGTCTCTTCATATGTAAACAGAGACATTAATAGCACCTATCTATATTTGTTTCCTATTGCTGTTGTGACAAATTACCACAAATTTGCTGGCTTAAAGCAACACACATTTTTTGTTTTAGTTTTGAAGGTCAGAAGTCCAAAATGATTCCTATGGGGCTGAGATCAAGGCATCCACAGGGCTGGTTCCTGCTGGAGGTTCCAGCAAAAAATCTGGGCCTCACCTCTTTGACCTTTCTTGCTTCTTCCCCCTTCCTCCGTCTTCTCTCCTCCTTAATCTCCTATCTCTGTCCCTCATGATCACATCAAGCCCACTCTGATCATCCAGGATAACTTCTCCACTTCCAGATCCTTCATCACGTCTGCAAAGTCTCTTACCAGGTAAGGGAACATACTCACAGGTTCCATAAATTAGTATGTGAACATCTTGGGTTGGGGGGCATTATTCAGCCTAAGAAGGTTGTAATAAGCATAAATGAAATAAAATAAAGGGAGGACTAGAGAACTCCATCTGGTATAATGCTGTATGTGTGTGAAAGCAACAGTGTGAGTCACTCGCTTGTGTCCAGCTCTTTGCAACTCCATGGACTGTAGCCTGCCAGACTCCTCTGTCCACAGAATTCTCCAGGCAAGAATACTGGAGTGGGTTGCCATTCCCTTCTCCAGGGGATCTTCACGACCCAGGAATTGAATGTAGGCCGTCTGGCATTGCAGGTGAATTCTTTACCATCTGAGCTACCAGGGATGGCAAACAGTTTAGCTACTGTTATTCAGTTCAGTTCAGTTCAGTCACTCAATTGTGTCCGAGTCTTTGAGACCCCATGAACTGCAGCACACCAGGCCTTCCTGTCCATCACCAGCTCCCAGAGTTTACCCAAACCCATGTCCACTGAGTCGGTGATGCCATCTAACCATCTCATCCTCTGTCATCCCTTTCTCCTTCTGCCTTCAATCTTTCCCAACATCAGGGTCTTTTCAAATGAGTCAGCTGTTCGCATCAGGTGGCCAAAATATTAGAGTTTCAGCTTCAACATCAGTCCTTCCAATGAATACCCAGGACTGATCTCCTTTAGGATGGACAGGTTGGATCTCCTTGCAGTCCAAGGGACTCTCAAGAGCCTTCTACAATACCACAGTTCAAAAGCATCAATTCTTTTGTGCTCAACTTTATAGTCCAACTCTCACATCCATACATGACCACTGGAAAAACCATAACCTTGTTTAGATGGACCTTTGTTGGCAAAGTAATGTCTCTGCTTTTCAATATGCTGTATAGGTTGGTCATAACTTTCCTTCCAAGGAGTAAGCGTCTTTTAATTTCATGGCTTCAGTCACAATCTGCAGTGATTTTGGAGCCCAAAAAATAAAGTCAGCCACTGTTTCCACTGTTTCCCTATCTATTTGCCATGAAGTGATGGGACAAGATGCCATGATCTTCGTTTTCTGAATGTTGAGCTTTAAGCCAACTTTTTCACTCTCCTCTTTTACTTTCATCAAGAGGCTCTTTAGTTCCTCTTCACTTTCTGCCATAAGGGTGGTGTCATCTGCATATCTGAGGTTACTGATATTTCTCCCGGCAATCTTGATTCCAGCTTGTGCTTCTTCCAGCTCAGCGTTTCTCATGATGTACTCTGCATAGAAGTTAAATAAGCAGGGTGACAATATACAGCCTTGACGTACTCCTTTTCCTATTGGGAACCAGTCTGTTGTTCCATGTCCAGTTCTAACTGGTGCTTCCTGACCTGCATTCAGGTTTCTCAAGAGGCAGGTCAGGTGGTCTGGTATTCCTATCTCTTTCAGAATTTTCCACAGTTTATTGTGACCCACACAGTCAAAGGCTTTGGCATAGTCAATAAAGCAGAAATAGATGTTTTTCTGGAACTCTCTTGCTTTTTCCATGATCCAGTGGATGTTGGCAATTTGATCTCTGGTTCCTCTGCCTTTTCTAAAACCAGTTTGAACATCTGGAAGTTCACAGTTCACATATTGCTGAAGCCTGGCTTGGAGAATTTTGAGCATTACTTTACTAGCATGTGAGATGAGTGCAATTGTGCAGTAGTTTCAGCATTCTTTGGCATTGCCTTTCTTTGGGATTGGAATGAAAACTGACCTTTTCCAGTCCTGTGACCACTGCTGAGTTTTCCAAATTTGCTGACATATTGAGTGCAGCACTTTCACAACATCATCTTCCAGGATTTGAAATAGCTCAACTGGAATTCCATCACCTCCACTAGCTTCGTTCATAGTGATACTTCCTAAGGCCCACTTGACTTCACATTCCAGGATGTCTGGCTCTACGTGAGTGATCACACCATCATGATTAGCTACTGTTATTAATAAGTCACAAACACACACATATAAAATGTCATATACCTGAGATTTGATTCCATTACAAAGAAAAGCCCAGATGTCATAGGAACTATAAAAGCCCCAAGTAGGGGAAAATCCCAGATGGGGAAAAAGTTTCTCCTGGTTCTGCAACAGACCCAGCAGCATCTATCTGGTTTCCTTAATTAGGAAGTGTTTATGATTTACAAGTCTATTGGTTTTGACCTTGCCCAAGAAGATAACACAAAATGCCAGACATAATCTCTGAATTATGGAAGGAACTAGGCTCCTAAGCTTTTATCAGGGTCGAGATGTTTCCCCAGGCAGAGCTATAAACATAAACAGAATCACAAGTCATGCCCTCAGGCTTTAATAGCAAGTTGGGGAGCTTCTCCCACCATCTGAAAGGGCAGATAGGCTCTTAATTTTATCCCATCACTTAGCATTTCTGATGGTTTTGACTTTTTTTTTTTAAAAATGAGTGACCGCTTGAAAAAAAGGTTTACTGTTTGGAAGACAGTCCGGTGAAACAGAAGGAGGGGAGAACTGGGTTGGATGCCACCAAACCTGGACTCCCATCCATCCTCTGTACCAACATCTGCAAACCTCTCCCTCCCTCCTCCCCTCCCCCTCCCCCTCCCTCCTCCCCCTCCCTCCTCCCCTCCCTCCTCCCCCTCCCTCCTCCCCTCCCCCTCCCTCCTCCCATGCCCCTCCCCTTTCCTCCTCTCCTCTTCCCCCCTCCCCCCCTCCTCTCTCCCCTGGCTGGGCCTCAGTTTTTTCAGCAGTAAAATGAAGGATGAGATGGTTGAATGGCATCACCAACTCAGTGGACATGAATTTGAACACTCCGGGAGCTAGGTGAAGGACAGGGAAGCCTGGAGTGCAACAGCCCCTGGGGTCACAAAGATTCAGACACGACTTAATGACTGAACAACAGCAACAAAATGAAGGAGCTGAGGCCCCCCAGCTTCTGATATCAGATCCTTCGTCTATTCAGTTCTTCTGAAACGCCTTCCTCTTTCCCCTGCTCTCTCATTTTCTTCAAGAGCACCAACGGTTTCATCTTTTTTTTCTTCCCCCAAAAGAAAACACTTTGAAAACACTCATTATTTCTAATTTTCACAAGTTCATCTGATTTGAACAGATAGTGGAAGAAACATGGATTTGTGTTCTGGCTCTGTCATTTACCAGCTGTGTTCTTATGAGCAAATCACTTAACCTCTCTGATTTCCCAACCCTAAAACACAGATCATTCCTCCTTTTAGGAATATTGCGAGACTTAAAGAAATGAAAAGGACTTAGAATAGTGCCTCCCACGTAGCAAGCACTTAATTAAAACTGACATTTTTAAATTTAAAAGTAGTTCATTAGAGTTTATTTCTTAGGCCACAACATGTGGCATCCAGGATCTTACCTCCTCAACCAGGGATCAAACCTGTGCCCCCTGCACTGGGAGCATGAAGTCTCAACCGCTGGACCACCAAGGAAGCCCCTTAACTGTTATCATTATCATTATTCATGTGCATGCTCAGTCACTTCAGTCATGATGACTTTTTGCGACCCCATGGACTCTAGCCCAATGGGCTCCTCTGTCCATGGGATTTTCCCTGCAAGAATACTGGAGTGGGTTGCCATGCCCTCCTCCAGGGGATCTTCCCCGATCAAGGGTAGAACCAGAGTCTTCTGTTTCTCCTGCATTGTAGGCAGTTTCTTTACCTACCCAGGAAGCCCCATTATCATTATATACAATGTTGTTATTATTATTCTTTTTTTTGGTGGATCTCCTATATCCTAACTTTTGGTGATTTTAATAAAGGCATTTTGAAAATGTCATTTCAGATGACAAAATTTCCTGTCCTAATTGATGTCCTTCTTCTAGGAAGAAAGGAAAGAAAGAAGAAAAAGAGGAAGCTAAGGAGGGTAGCTTAAGACTAGGGAGGAAGAAAATTCAAATACCCAACATCAAAGGGATTTAATCACGATGGAAGAAAGATACCATTAAGAGCTATAATTTCTGGCTTTCAAGAAATTATATCCATTTGAAAAGGAGCATTGAACTTGTACCTCCTTAGAAAAATAAACAGCTTTCTGGAGGGTTAGGAGATAATTTTACATGAAAATTGAGTTTGTTTAAATGTCAGGAAAAGTGATTAGAATATTTGACATTCTCCTGCAAATATGGCAGCAGCTGGCCTGGAAGATTTTCAGTCAACTTTACTGATGGTGAATTTGACTACAAGTGAAATGGGCAGGAAAAAGTTCAGGCCCCTGATGGCATCTAGCTGGCAGCCAATCAGGAAGCAGATGACATCACCCACCTCCAGAGACCTGTCTCAGGTCTCTACCCCGCCCTACCCTATCCTAGAGGGCTCCCTCCCCCAAACACAGGACTCTCATATGGCATCTGCCTTCCCCACAGAGAAAGCAACTCTGATCAAACTACTGAGCAAGTATTTGCATTTTATGGGGTTTTATCTAATTACAAAGCTAATACTTGTTTATTACAAACAGTTTGATAACATGAGACTAAAAAAGTAATTTTATTTAATCATTGCCCCACTCAAACTCAATCCCATCATCTAAGAAGACTGCAGTAAATATTTCAGGACTAGGAAGATACTTCTTCAGCATTACAAAGAATGGCTATTTCAACCCAACTGTCCATAGCATCCATTACAGTGAAATTCTAAAGCAGCATTTCCCAAAGTGAGTCCCTAGAGCACCAATACATGAAAGGAGCTACCAAAGAAAGGAGGGGTCCCCCAACACCCACTTCTCAGACATGCAATGAAAACTGTCATACCTAAGACCCAGAAGCTGTGCAAAATACAAGCAAACAAACAAACACTTTTAAAAAATTTTATCAAGCATTACCCAAAACATCCTGAGAACCCAGAATCCTATGGAACACACTTTAGGATACATTGCATTTTTTAAATAATTGATTTAAATTTTATTTATTTACTTACTTATTTTTCTTTGCTGCATTGGGTCTTCATTGCTTTGCGCGGCTTCTGTAGTTGCGGTGAGCAGGGGCTGCTCTTTATATCGATGTGTGGGCTTCTCATCGCAGTGACTTCTTATGCTGCAGGGCACAGGCTCTGGGCACACGGGCTTTTGCAGCTGCAGCATGCTCAGTAATTGTGGTGCACGGTCTGTTGCTCCACAGCATGTGGAATCATCCCAGACTGTAAGTCGAACCTGTGTCCCCTGCATTGGCAAGTGGATTCCTATCCACTGTGCTACCAGGGAAGTCCTATGACAATTTATATATGCTTCTTCTAGATTATTTTTTCTTAGCCAATACTATAACACATGAAAATGGAAATAATTGGAACTTTTAGAATAGCACAGAAAAAAATCACGTTGTTGGCAGATGTTTTAGCTACAAATTACAAAGAATAAGCTCTAAAATTATTATAATTAGTAACAATTCAACAAAGTTGCTAAAAGTCAAATAGTCAAAATAATGGATTTTCTATAGCATGGTAATAACTAATTAAACAAGTCAAAACATTGAATCACAATAATAATTTTTTACTTATGGAGATATGTCTATAATGAAAAAAATTAACATTTTCATTAGAGAGATGAGGCTGTGTTTTATGAGTAATGCTTGAGAAAGAATGCTTAAAGAAGGGACTTAGTATGAATTTTAGGAAGGAGCAAAGAAATTTTGAAGTTGGCCTGTCAGTTGAAAAATTGTGTGAGTCTTCCTTCTGGCCTGCGTGGTTTCTTATAAGAAATCCTTTGTCACTTAAATCATTTTGTGTTTATATATAATGCCTCCCATCTTTCCATCGGCTTTCAAGATTTTTTTCTTTGTATTTTTTCTTTGTCTTTAGTTTTTTATTTTGATGTGTCTTGGCATAGATTTCTTTGTATTATCCTATTTGGATACACTCGGCTTCTAGAATCAATAAGCTTATGTCTTTTGCCAACGCTGGGAAGTTTTCAACCATTTTTCCAAATCTTTTTGGCCCACATTTTATCCTCTCCTTCTAGGACTCTAATGATACAAATGTTAGATCCTTTGTTACTGCCCCACAGGTCCCTGAGACTCTTTTTGTGCCTTTTTTAGCCTATTTTCTCTGTGTTATTCAGATCAGGCAATTTGTATTGTTCTAGCTTCAAGTTCATTGATGTTTCCCCCTCTTTTATATTTGTTCTGCTATTAAGCACATCCAATGACTTTTTTATTTCAGTTCTTGTATTTTTCAATTCTAAAATTTCCACTTGGTTTTTCTTTATATCTTCTATTTCTTTAATGAGACTGTTTTTTCCTTTGTTTCAAACATGTTTGCTACTGCTTATTAAAGCATTTTCATAGTGGTTACTTTAGAATCTAAATTCTTAATCATTTCCATATCAGTGTCTATTGATTGCCTTTTCTCATTCAGATTGAAATATTCTTGGTTCTTGGTTTGAGGAATGATTTTAATTGTATGTACGTTTTGGGTGTTATTCTATAACAATATGGACTCTACTTAACCTTCTTTTTTACAGACAGTCACCCTTTTAGGCGTGATATGCAGGTCTAAATGGAGCAGAAGTTCCCTACTGGGCCCCATGGACACCATCCCAGCAAAAGCAGAACACAGACTCACACCACTTCATTGTCTCCAGGTTATGATGGAAACATGCCTCCTCCAGATGGGGCCAGAAATCCAGCTCACCACTCAGCCCCACCAGCACCAACAGGAATGGGGGAATTCAGCAGAAACTCAGAGGGAATTTTTCCCTTGGTATTTGGCTGCAGTGGGGTGGGTACTAGCTGCTGGGCTGCCCTTTTTTCAGACCTTTGGTTAGAGTGAGCAGGCTTTCTATGGGGTTTTTTTTCTGGTTATGCCTGTTGATAGTTCCAGATTGCTGGCCACACGGACACAGGAACACCTGGACTATCACATACCAAGTGTCCTAAAGACCTTCCTAAAAAGCTGTCAGTAGAAGGAGGCAAAGTGGTATTCCTGTCAGTATTCCTGTAAAACACAGATGCTTTACTGATATTTTCAGTTTTTTCTTTTTTTAAACAGCTATATTGAGATATAGCTGTTTAACTATGTATATATATAGCTATATATATATATAGGTCACATGCCATAGAATTTACCTACTTAAAGTATAAAATTTAATGCTTTTTATTCATAGAATTGTGCATTCCTCATCACAATCAATTTTAAAATACAGTTCACCCTCGTAGGGGAAGGAAAGAGTGGGATGAACAGAGAAAGTAGCATCAACATGTATACATTACCATGTGTAAAATAGATAGCTGGTGAGAAGTTGCTATATAACACAGGGAGCCCAGCTTGGTGCTCTGTGATGACGTAGAGGGGTAGGATGCGGGGAGAGGAGGAAGGCTCAAGAAGGAGGTGATATATGATATATAATATAATCATGGTTGACTTGCATTGTTGTACAGCAGAAACCAACACCACATTGTAAAGCAATTATTCTCCAACTAAAAAATAAATTTAAAAAGAATACAGCTCACCCTGTATCAACATGGGTTTGAACTGTACAGGTCCACTTATATACAGATTTTTTTCAATAAACATACTGGAAAGATTTTTGGAGATTTGCAACAGTTTGAAAAACCCCACAAACAAACCATGTAGCCTAGAAATGCCAAAAGAAAAAAGAAAGCATTCCATATGTCATGAATGCATGAGATTTACATAAATACTAGTCTATTGTATCATTTACTATCACAAAATATGCACAAATATATTATTAAAAGTTAAGATTTATCAAAACTTACACAAACACTTATCAAAAATGACACCATTTGCAGCCAAGAGAAATGTAAACAAATGTAAAGATGCAGAATTAAATCATAACTGCATAAAATTAACTGAAGCACATACTGTACTGGTATAACATTTTTATAGTCACCTCCTGTGGCTCTGGAGGGTGAGTTCAAGTATTCTGAGTATCCACTTGAAACTCCATGTGACGCTAATCATCTCCACATGAGACATTAATCTCTCAGGTAAATTACATGCCACAGTAAAAAGTGATGCCTCACAGGTCTTGTGTATTTTTCATCATGTTTAGTACAATGCCATAAACCTTGAGTAACACCAAGAGACCTGTACAAAGTGCCACCAGTGATGCTAGAAGTGACCCTAAGAAGCAAAGAAAAGTCATGATGTTACAAGAGAAAGCTGAATTGTTTGATATGGACCATTGACTGAGGTCTGCAGCTGCAGTTACCACCATTTCAAGATAAATGAGTCCAATATAAGGATCATTATAAAAAACAAAAGGAAATTTGTGAAGCCATCGCTATAGCTACACCAGCAGGCATTAAAACTTTGCACTTTCAGCAAAATATTTTTAAACCTCACATTGAAAATGCAACTGTATGGGGGTATAGGATGGCTATAAGAAAGACAAATCTATAGACTCTAGTACGACTGGAGAAAAAAAAAGTCATTATGGGACTGTGCTGTGCTGTGCTTAGTCGCTCAATCGTGTCCAACTCTTTGAGATCCCATGGACTGTAGCCCGCCAGGCTCCTCTTTGCATGGAGATTCTCCAGGCAAGAATACTGGAATAGGTTGCCATGCCCTCCTCCAGAGGATCTTCCCAACTCAGGGACTGAACCCAGGTGTCCTGCATTGCAGGTGGATTCTTCACCGTCTGAGCCACCAGGAAGCCCTCATTACAGGAAAACTTCAAGCAAAAAGAAAGTGAAGGATACAAAGCTGGAGATTTAAAGCCAGCAAAGTGTGGTCTGATAATTTTAGAAAGGTGTTTGGTTTTTAAAATGTAAAGAAAACAAGAGAAGCAGCTTCTGCCAACCAAGAGGCACCTGACAAGTACCCAGAGGCCATGAAGAAAGTCATTGAGAAGAAAGGACATCTGCCTGAATGGGTTTTTAATGCAGACAAAAGTGCCGTATTCTAGGAGTGGGGGAAATGCCACCAAGAACATCTATCAGTAAGGAAGAGAAGTGAGCACCAGGATTTAAGGCAGGAAGTGATAGGCTAACTTGTTTTGTGCAAATGCAGTTGGGTTTATGATCAGGACTGACCTTATCTATAAAGCCACTGACCCCTCAAAACCTTCAAGGGAAAGATAAAACACCAGCTGCCAGTCTCTAGGTTGGACAGCAAGAAGGTCTGGATAACGAGAGCACTTTTTCTGTATTGATTTCATCAGAGCTTTGACCTTGAAGTCAGTAAGTACCTTGTCAGTAAGGGACTACCTTTTAAAAGTTCTTTTGATATTGGACAATGCTCCTGGCCACCCAGAAACCCATAAGCTCAACACCAGCGGCATCAAAGTGGTCTGCTTGTATACAAATACGGCATCTCTAATTCAGCCTCCATATCAGGGTAGCACAAGGACCTTTAAGGCTCATTACACCCAGTACTATATGGAAAGGATTGTCAGGACTATGGAAGAGAACCCAGATAGAGAGAACATCAAGATAGCCTGGAAGGATTATATCACTGAAGCTGCCAGCCTTGTTATAGAAAAAACCATAAAAGCCACCATGCTTTTTATTATTTTTTAAACAATAAATCTTTATTGTTTGGGGCTCCAAACTATTTTGGGGGGCTCCAAAATCACTGCAGATGGTGACTGCAGCCATGAAATTAAAAGATGCTTGCTCCTTGGAAGAAAAGTTATAACCAACCTACACAGCGTATGAAAAAGCAGAGACATTACTTTGCCAACAAAGGTCTGTCTAATCAAAGCTATGGTTTTTCCAGTAATCATGTATGGATGTGA
This sequence comes from Capricornis sumatraensis, assembly GCF_032405125.1. Lineage (NCBI taxonomy): Eukaryota > Metazoa > Chordata > Mammalia > Artiodactyla > Bovidae > Capricornis > Capricornis sumatraensis. The sequence continues at coordinate 117,872,541 of NC_091071.1, read as the reverse complement.
GAGTTGGACTATAAAGAAAGCTGAGTGCCGAAGAATTGATGCTTTTGAACTGTGGTTGTTGGAGAAGACTCTTGAGAGTCCCTTGGACTGCAAGGAGATCAAACCTGTCAATCATAAAGGAAATCATCCCTGAATATTCATTGGAAGGGCTGATGCTGAAGCTGAAACTCCAATACTTTGGCCATCTAATGTGAAGAATTGACTCATTTGAAAAGACCCTGATACTGGTAAAGATTGAAGGCAGGAGGAGAAGGGGACAACAGAGGATGAGATGGTTGGACGGCATCACCAACTCAATGGACATGAGTTTGAGTAAACTCCGGGAGCTGGTGATGGACAGGGAGGCCTGGCGTGCTGCAGTCCACAGGGTCACAAAGAGTCGGACATGATTGAGCAACTGAACTGAACTGAAACAATAAATCACCTTTGGTTTCTAAGTTTCATCCTCCTCTTCTGTAACAGTAGCATGCGCATGCATGCTCAGTCCCTTCAGTTGTGTCCTTTGCGACCCCATGGACTGTTGCACACAGGCTCCTCTGTCCATGGGATTCTCCAGGCAAGAATACTGGAGAGGGTTACCACACCCTCCTCCAGGGGATCTTCCCCACGAAGGGATCAAAACTGTGTCTCTTGTGCATCTTGCATTGCAGGCAGATTCTTTACTGCTGAGCCACCAGGGAAGCCCTATAAAATTGGCACAGTATCTAGCTTTCAGACTTCTTGTGAAGATAAACAAATGCAAGGCACCAAAGACAGCATCTAGTACACAACTGAAGACCAGTTTATGTTATTTTTTATAATGGGAGAAAATCAACTTTATTTTAAATTTATGAATAAATAAATGCATAGTAAGTATATATGCTACCTGGCAACGGTTCCTATGGTCATCTCCTATCCATGAATTCAGTTAATGTCTCCTGAGAGCCAACTATACACCAGGTACTACTCTTGCCACATTCACCCAGACTGGTTGCTGGATAAATGTTCTGACACTTCTGGATGCTGAGAAGAGAATGTTTGAAGACAGGAAGGTTCAGATGAGCAGGTACATTGCAACCATAGCTTTGGGGAAGGGAGAGAGAAATGTGAAAACCCCCGACCAGGGAGATGGGACGTTTTGAACCTGGTACCTAAGATGCTGGCACCATCCTCAGGGGGATACTTAAATTAGGACCTAATCACAATTAGCCTTGGAAACCTTGGAGACTTCTTCTTATCTCTACATCTAAGCCTTGACCCACTGAGCCACAGATGGCTAGACCCAGTGTTATGGGGGAGGAGTCAGGCTGGCGTCTAGCTGAGAGCCACTGAACTCATTTGCTAGGGCTGCCGTAACAAATACCACAGAACAGGGGTGCTTACACAACAGAAATTAATTCCTCACAGTTCTGGAGGCTGGAAGTCCTAGGTCAAACTGGTAGCAGGTTTGGTTTCTATTGAGGCCTCTCCGCTTGGCTTGAAGAAGGCCACCTTCTCATTGTGTCCTCATGTGATCTTTCCTATGTGCATACACCCCAGTGTGTCTTCATGTGTCCAAATTTCCTCTTCTTATACAAACATCACTCAGGTTAGATTAGAGCCCACCCATAGGACTTCAATTAACCATAGTTACATCTTTAAAGGCTCAATCTCCAAATATAGTCACATTCTGAGGTACTATGGATTAGAATTTCAACATATAAATTTGGAGGGAACATAGTATTCTTGCCTGGAGAATCCCACGGATGGAGGAGCCTGGCAGGCTACAGTCCATGGGGTTGCAAAGAGTCGGACACGACTGAGCGACTTCACCTCACCTTATAGTTCAGCCTATAACAGCCACCAAGAAAGCGTATCTTTCAACAGGGTCTCATGTAACAAGACATCTAGAAGTAGTTGTTCAAGACTGGTACTCAAAAATGTGAGCAAGGACTCTGTTCCTCCCATCTTCCCACCCTCCTGCCCTAATTTAGTTTTCAACCTCAAAGTCACACTTTCACTCCAAGCAGGAGGCTGCAGAAGGCAAAGGGCCAAAGGTTATGCTAGTTACACCATGCCCCTTTTCAACGCTTTCCTCCACTCCAACCTTCTTGGCCAGGATGACGTCACATGGTTGCCTCTAGCTGCAAGGGAGTCTTGGGAGATAAGCGTGTTTCACTGGGCTATGGTTTCTGTGATAACACCAGACTCTATTGGTAAAGGAGAAAGGAGAATGCTATTGGGTAAGAACGAGCAGTGCCTTCCACGAGTAAAGCAGTGAAGATGCTATTTTTCTAATGGTGGGCACTAGAAGTCCTTGAGGAGGAGTGTGCTGGGCTGCTGGCAAAACATTGAGATAGTTATTTGGGAGGAAGCCAACCCCACACTTTGGTGTCAGTTAACATCTATCTGTTAGAGGAAGGGGAGGCTGTGCCCTGTAATCAAGAAGAAGTACTTGGAGCTTCCAGAGGCCAACAGGGATGGAGGGATGCAACCAGAAATAGACTTGGGGAAGCAAGAAAGGAAAAGAAAAGTTAGTGAGACTGGAAAATCAGGGGTAAAGATGGGCAATTGAAATTTAAAAAAGAAACGCCTGGTAGTAGAAGGGCCAAGATGGGACTGAAATTAGGCAGGACTCTGTGGGGCTCCCAGGTGCAAATCTTTCTGTATCTCCTCTTTCTTATTTGTAGGAAATAGATTTTATTCAGCCTCTTTGACCTTCCCTGAGTTCCAAAGGGCAGACTGAAGCAGTTTCCAATCAGAGAAGGAAGGAGATGCTGAGACAAGGGAGTCTTGGGGCACCATCCTGGTTCCTCAAGGAATATACATAACAATCTATCTTTGAGTTCTGCAAGAGCTAAGGCCCCCACCAAGGTGGAGGATGGAATGATGATGATGACCCTCCTGATTTCAATCAACTAAAGCTTGGACTCTGTTGACCTTGGCCCCAGTTCTATGCTGAATTCTCCTCTGCTCAAGTCTGCTTCCTGAATATGCACGTATACTTAGCTTAAAACTGTTCGGGGAGAAACTGCTTTGAGGAAGATCCCTGGTGTTCTCCTTGCTTTCCACAAGTAATGAATCCTTCCTTCTCCCGAGCTTTGGTTTGGTTGTGCCTACTGGCTCAACACTTACCAAGAGGCCAACCCAGTTTTCAGGTAACAGGTTTGGCAACTCTGGCAGGATATCTCTCTCCTAACCCCCTGGGATAACAAAATACCCAGAGAGTAAGCAATGTCCATGGACAGTGAAAAGTAAACCGCTCCTCCTCCCCCTCCTGAATCTTTGGCAAAGCCTACAGAAGTTTAGAGTAACTTAAATACTCAAATTAATTGTCTTTAAGTGAGGGGATCTCAGACAAATTGACAGACTGCTGCGGGAGATGTTTGAAAGCAGACAGAACTTCCTGCCCCACCTCGAGACACCCCATGAAATCAGCAACTTGCTCCCCAGAGGCAACTCCCATGGCAGAGATGCGTGGGCAGCTGAGTAGGTCCCAGGCCACTTTTCCTTCCAGGGATCACGTGCCCCCTCCACAGACCTGAGCCTACAGCCAGCCAGCCTCCACCTTGTGAGTTCTAAGACATCATTCTGGGGGAGTTTATGGCGTTATTAATATGGAAATATGCAGGGTGCTGCGGCCAGCAGCTCGCCCCTTTATTAATGGCAGTTATTCACAGCCCGGGAGTCAAAGGCGTCTCTGCTCGGGTACTCATTAAAACTGGCCCCGTAAAGAATAGGAGAAGGGCAGTAAATCAACCCTGGATGCAGCCACCTCGTCTCCCTGGGGCTGGGGGGCTGTCGCCACCGGAAAGTGGGATGACAGCCAAAGAAGTAGCCTCAGATCCTGCTGGCTGAGTAGTGAACTGGACAGGCCGCTCCCTCGACCACCACCATGGTGCCGCCCTGGGCCCCACCCCGCTCCTGAGGAGGGAGGCCCAGGACTGGGTCCGGTCACTTTGAGACTCTCCAGCAACTAAGGGAGACAGAAGGAGACAGAAGGAGAATCACACCACCTCAGAAACCCTGCCTGCCACCTACCCTGCCCTTCCCACAAGTCCTGTGAGTCCCTGGAGTAAGAATCCCTTGGGTCATTAGGGAGACAGGTGAATACTGACGCAATACCCACTTCTGTGGGAAAGTGTGGGCCAGTCCCTTGACTTGTCTCACAGCAATGGAAATGAATAACATCTATGTGGGATTTGCGGTTGATAAAAATGTGTTGTTGTTGCTTTTTAAGTTTTCTGTCCTACTTCACACTCCATATATCTTTAGTTACAAATTTTTGTGTCATGATAGTAATGTTTATCATTATTATTATTACTGTGACTACTATCAGGAGAAGAGATTACATTACTTTGCAGGAGCGTCAAGCAAGATTACTTAAAGAATTTATCCAAGAAGGTATAAATGTTTCCAAATGATACTTGGTCATGACTTTCAGTTATCAATGACTGCAGAACAAGTGGCCCCATTTTAAAAAAACTTATTTTATGGAAGTATAGTTGATTTACAGTGTGTTATATATATACACATATGCACACATACATATACGTATATATACGCATGCCCAGTCGTTTCAGTTATATCTCACTCTGCAGCCCCATGGACTGCAGCCTGCTAGGCTCCTCTGTCCATGGGATTCTCCAGGCAAGAATACTGGAGTGGGTTACCATGCCCTCCTCCAAGGGATCCTCCCAACCCAGGGGTCAAACCCAAGTCTCCAGCATTTCCTGCATTGCAAGCAGATTCTTTACTGCTGAGCTACCAGCAAAGCACCGCCCCCCCCCCACACACACACATATATATTCTTTTTTATGTCTTTTTCCATTATGGTTTATCACAAGATATTGAATACAGTTCCCTGTGCTATACAGCAGGACCTTGTTGGTTACCCATCCTGTATGTAACAGTTTGCATCTGCTAACACCAAGCTCCCAGTCCATCCCGCCCAGACCCTTCCTTCCCCTTGGCAACCATAAGTCTGTTCTCTATGTCTGTCTGTTTCTGGTTCATAGATGAGTTCATTTGTGCAGCATTTTGGATTTCAAATATAAGTGAAATATATGGTATTTGCCTTTGTGTGACTTACTTCACTAAGTATGATCATCTGTTGGTCCATCCATGTTGCTGCAAATGGCATTATTTCACTCACTTTCTATGACTTCAAACTATCCCAGTTTGCTTACTTAAAACAATTTGTTATTTCTTGTGATCTTGTGGGTTCCCTGGGCTCAGCTTCTTGACACAACAACTGGATCTTAAGACGACCCACACAAAAGCTGCAAGGCCTCTGAAGGTCTCGGCCAAGGAGTCCCACTGTGTCTCACCTATATTCCGTTGATCAAAGCCACAGGGCCAGCCCAGACGCAAGGGGAAAAGGAAGCAGACTTCCCCCTTGATGGGAGAGATGGTCATCTTGTTGCTGCCATACTGGCTGTCCATCTGCCACAGCCCCATACCCTTTGACAAAGGAGACCCACTTTCTCCCTGCGCCACTGTGTGCTCATCCCCTCGCCTATGCCAGCCTCCACTTTCTTGCTGGTAAAGTGGAGATACTGGGGTCTGCCTGACCAAAGGGAGCTGGGTTAGAGTGTTGCCTTTTAAAATTCCCTTCCAAAGGTGAGAGTCTATGGCTCCCACTGCCTCACAAATGCTTTCAATCAAAAATGTTTTGGGGGGAATTCCCTGGTGGTCCAGTGGCTAAGACTCAGCACTTTCACCGCCAGGGCCCAGGTTCAACCCCTGGTCAGGAACTAAAGTCCCACAAGCTCCATGATGAAGCCAAAAAAAAAATTTTTAGATGGACATCTGTCTCCCCTCCACCACCAAGTTGTAAATTTTAACTAGTGATCTTTTACTTCTGCAGTGAGGTCAGAACCAAGAGACTTGGCTGAATTTGTTCCTAACACTTCTTTTGACCCATCTTTTTCTACCAGATGGAAAGGAAAATAAGAGTCAAGAGTCAAATATGAGGCTCTTTTCTCAGTATAACCCTAGGAAAGCCCAAGACTGACAAGTGAAAGGGGAATTACATCATACCTGAGGAAAAGAGATATGAGTGCTAGGTTATTGAACCCAAATGGACACAAGTTACAGGAGAGGGTGGGGAAATGAGTGACCCACACAAATGATAAGAAGAAGGTCATCCCTTGAAAAGGGTCCTTTACTGGCCCATGTGTGCAACAAAAACAAAAAATCTTTGTTTTCAAAAAAGGAAAAATTTTAAAGAATATTAAACACAAATTCTTTTATACAAACTCCAAATATTGTTAAATAAACTTATTCATGTAGCCAACCAAAAGCTCCCTGAAAATTCCAAGATGTACTCATGTAAATCACTTGTCTCATGCCACTGCTTGTTTTTTTTTCTTTTATCTTCACATAAAATGTCATCAAAGCACGAAATAAATTTGATTTGTAGGTACAGCGTGTCTCACACCCATAACCCGTAGCTGTCTGTATGCCAGTATCTCGTCCCGGGCTCTGAATATATCTCCGCAATACCTGGAAGAGCTCATTAGCGCAGGATCGCATGAACTCGACAGAAGAATGAGTTATGAGCAGTTGAACCTTCACCATCACACGGAACTGTGTTCTGAGCATCAGCATATACAAACTAACTACATGACAGGACCTTGGAATTAATTTTCAGGCTTTTCACGTGAGGAACCAGTGCAAACACAAAACTGAGCATCTCTTCCTGCCCTTTTACAGAGTCTTCAACACAAGGAAGCAGCTTCCTTTTGATTCGGACCCATATTGTTTCTGGCTGGAAATTCACAGAAAATCTCTGCGAAGGTTGTAATATAAAATGTCAATTACATACCAGATATTCTATTTGTAATCATGTTAAGTGTTGTCTCCACCAGTCTCTCCTTCTGTAGGTTGTTATGTGGCCCTGAGAAAGCTCTTCTGGAGCTTCTTCACCACTTCGTGTTTGGTCCACGTTCAATTCACTTGAGGGCATCTTGGAAGAAGTTGCTGGGCCCTCAGGCACCACACAGCCACTGGCCCATGGGCTACACAAGTGCTGAAGTCCTAAGCACGAGCAGCACTACAGCTGGCTGAGGCTCTGTGGTTGCTAGTCCCTCGGCTCTTGCTGTATGAATGAGGAAACAAGATCCAGAGAAGTCATGTATTCTAGTTACATAAGTGGCAAAGAATAAAACTGAATCTCCTATAAAGAAGTGGGGGGGGGTGTATAATGGAATACTACTCTAGCATAAGAAAGGGTGAAATAATGCCATCTGCAGCAACATAGACGGACTTACAGATTATTATGCTCCATAAGAAAGACACACACCATATGCTATCACCACTTATATGTGGAATCTAAAATATAACATAAATGAACACACCTGCCAAACAGAAAGAGACTCACAGACATAGAGAACAGAAGTTTGGTTGCCAAGGCAGAGAAGAGATGGATTAAGAGTTTGGGGTTAGCAGATGTAAACTATTACATAGAAAATGGATAAAAACAAGGTCCTACTGGATAACACAGGGAACTATATTCAATATCTTGTGATAAACCTTAATGGAAAAGAATATGAAAAAGAAAATTTATATTTAACTGAATCACCTTTCCATACAGCAGAAAATAACACAATATTATAAATCAATAAAATAAACTTTTAAGTACCAAAACATTAAAAAAGAAAACATCATGAACCTCCTGAATCCCCAGCAACTCAAATGGGATGGACTTTGGGTATTAGACTCACCACAGAGACTCAGCAGGGAGTGGGGATCTCTCAATTCTGTTGCCCCTCTCAGGCCCAAGCCTCCCTCTGTCCCCATCTTCTGAATGTCCTTTTGCAGCCCTCCCTGGGCACGGCTGACACATGTCTTGTGTAAGTGTCCACAGGCAGGGCCATCTTCCTGAGGGTGTGACCAGAGTGTAGAAGGGCCCATACTGGATTATTTTAAGATTTTTTTTTTTAATGTGGACCATCTTAAAATCTTTATTGAATTTGTTACAATATTGCCTCTGTTTTATGTTTTGTTTTTTTGGCCACAAGGCATATGGGATCCTAGCTCCCTAACGAGGGATCGAACCCACACCCCCTGCACTGGAAGGCAAAGACTTAACCATTGGACCACCAGGGAAGTCCCTCCACCTCCAGCCTCCATGCTTGGTTTAACATTCTAACACCATCATCTTGAAAGCCTTAGTCATTTTGGATCCTGGAAACCCATTTTCATTTCGCTCTGGGCCCTGTAAATTATATAGCCAGTCCTGTCCACAGTTCATACAATAAAATAGTCACCTTCAACTAGATAGCAAGGAATACAAAGCTTAAAATTCTCCCTCACATCTTGAGTGTGGGCAGAACACAGACTGATTTCAGAGCAACAGGGACCTCCCCCACAGCTCTCTCCCAGTGGGGACAGAGCAAAGGGATCAGTAAGAATCATTGCTCAAAAGTGAGTCAGATATACGTCAGGAAAGCTGGGGAATCAGTGCCCTAAATCGATGGGGATCAAGACTATTTTTATGGAGATGTAGCAGATTATACCATGAAAAACTCCCAGGTGGTCAAAAAGCACAAACTTCCAAAATCCTGGGGATGTAACAGAAAGCCTGGTGAGGATAGTTAACAATACTCTATTGTATATTTGAAAGTTGCCAAGAGAGTTCATCTTAAAAGTTCACATCACAAGAAAAAACAAATGTAACTATGTGTGGTGATAGGTATTAGCTAAACTTATTATAATAATCATTTTGGAATATATACACATATTAGATCATTATGTTGTATGCCCAAAAGTAATACAATGTTATATGTCAATTATATCTCAATTTTTAAAAATCTCAAAATTAAAAAAAAAAAGAATTATTGCTGAGAAGCCCCTATACCCTGTGCTGGGAACTCAGGGAAACGACCCTCGTTCCTGACTCCCAACCATCTATCTGCAGCTGATGCAACCTTGGGCTAATTAACTAACCTCTTTGAGTCCCTGTTCTTTCTTCTCTCCAATTATAAAAGCAATAAATGCACATTATAGAAAAATTGAAAAGTGCAGAAAAACAAAAGGAAAGAGCACCTCTAACCTTATTATCTAAGTACCAGCCTTGTTAACACACTTGCCAGTCTTCTTTCTCTAAGTTTCACTCTTTCAGATATGTAAGAATGGCCCACCTTCTTCCCCTTCCCCCCAAAAAAGAATTTGGGTAACCTTGGGGAGTTTCTACTGCTGGTTGCCTAGAAAGCAGATTGAAAGGGTGGAGAAATAGTAGATGACCTCAGGGGTGGTGAGAGAAGCTGGGTGTTGTCCAGACACCAAGGCTCTTGGGAGGGCTGCTCTCTCTGGATCGAGAAGGGGCCCCAGAGAAGGACCTAGACAGGCCACCCAGCCTGTGACAGATGCTCTCCACCCTAAAAGCATCCTGCTCACTGGTTGCTACTCCAACTCAGATGACCAGGAAGTGGAATGAAAACAGGGAAGGAGAAATCTTCTGTTGTGGGAGAGATTGTCGGAGGTAAGCAAACATGCGCTGGGAGGTCAATCTTCAAACCACAGCCCTCCTAGATGTATAGAAAAGACAGCCATTTCTGAGGCCAGCATCTTTCCAGGACCAGAGGTGGGGCCTTCCATGAGGCTGGTGGGGGATGTGTTGGGAGATAGGAGGAAGGTGCTGCAGGTCAGTCTCCAACTGACCCCGCAGGCTGATGCCATCTGGGAAATACCTGCAACATTAAGAGTGAATCAGAGTGTATGTAATGGTCTATCCTGTTTCTTCATGCAAACTTGTACCATAAATTATTTTCCACCTCATTATTAATCCTCATAAACTTTATAATTTTCCATTCTGTGGATATACCACAATCTATTTGACAATGCAGTGAACATCTTAGTAATTAAAGAGTTTCCACATTTAGAATTATTTCCTTAGGCTATAATTCCAGGGGAAAAAATTATATGAAAAGTATTGTACTTTTTAAGTCACTCAATACACCAATTTCCAAATGACCCCAATTTGAAGTTCACAGTTTTGGCTGAAAACGCTGTACAAAGGAGAAAATATGAATATAAGATGTCTGCCCTCTCTTCGCTATGCAGCATCCAAAGCTGCTTGCCACCCAGGCTATTGGCACATGGTCATCTTGGCTACAATTTCTGCACCCACATTCCTTTGTTCATGTTAATTTTCCAAACCTAGTTCTTTTCTAAGTCCAAGCTTGACTTCTCAGTCAGTTCTGAGTGTTACTCAGTGGCCTTCCAAGGAATACCTTTTCTGCTCAGGTTAGCCGGTGTCTAGTCCTGATGCTTCCAAGAAAGTGCCCTGACTAAATAAACCACCTCGAGCAGACCTGCACTGGTGCCCACCCTGTGAGCCCTCGGGACAAAACAGGCTTGCTCAGGGAGACAAATACAACCCCAGGGTAGCTCTGAGAAGGCAGACGGAGACCAGCGGGTCTGTCCCATCACCTCCCCCAACCTCCATCCTTCCGAGAGGGGTCCAGGATGACCATTGCTCCACTGGCAGCCAGGAGTTTGTCTTGCTGAGTGGCCCCCCACCAGCAGGGACCTCAGGACGCTGGGGAAGTGGGGGAAGAAAATAGAGAAGAGACCTGGCCGAAGACAGGGTCCAGCAGAGAGATGCTGGATCTGGAAATCAATTACATCATGCCGAGTGGAGTGTCATGTAACCCCCAAACCGTCCTCCCCTTAAAGTCCTCTCTAAAACTCTAGGAAGTTTCTACCTCTCAGGGTCCTCTCTGCGACTAGCACCTTGAAACGGAGCCCTTATTGTTATTTATGCAGAGACAAGTCATCATCCAGCTCCTCTGCCTCCCAGGCCTGGCCTTGTGGCCTCCATGCTCCCAGGATATAAAACTACATTCAGTAAACCACATTCTTTTCAAGTAAGAAGCCCACCTGCTCCTCAGGGGCCACAGTGCCCCTTCACAAAGGCTGAAACAGCTGGGGAACTGCTCCTGCAGCTCCAGAACATGGGGAAGTAGGGACTAGCATCATCTCTGTAACTAACAGGGGGACAGGAAGGGCAGGTCCTACTGGCCTGTGGCTCCCCCCTGCTGGCCCACACAGTGCTGTGTGTTACCCTGCAGGGTTAGCTTGATTTCTTTGAATTAGCTGCCAATTTTTTTTTAAGTTCTCTCTCTCTCTTTTTTAATTAAAATATAGTTGATTTATTGCTGTTGTTTAGTCTCTAAATCATGTCCAACTCTTTTGCGACCCCACGGACTGTAGCCTACCAGGCTATTCTGTCCATCAGATTTCCCAGGCAACAATATTGGAGCATGTTGCCATTTCTTTCTACAGGGAGTCTTCCCAACCCTGGTGGCTCAGCAGTAAGAATCTGCCTGCCCAGCAGGAAACATGGGTTCAATCCCTGGTCAGGGAAGGATCAATATGTGTATACTATATACATTATATATATTTTTTAATTTTTTAGACTTTTTATTTTGTATTGTGTCATAGCTGTTAATATTGTGATAGTTTCAGGTGAACAAAGAAGGAACTCAGCCAGGCATATACATGTATCCATTCTCCCCCAGACGCCCCTCCCAACCAGGCTGCTACATAACATTGAGCAGAGTTCTATATTCTATACACTAGGACCTTGTTGGTTATCCATTTTAAATATAGCAGTGTATACATGTCCATTCCAAACTCCCGAACTATCCTTTCCTCCATTCTTCCTCCTTCCCTGCAACAGTAAGATTGTTCTCTAAGTCTGTGAGTCTCTTTCAGTTTTGTAAATAATTTCACTTGTATCATTTCTTTTTAAATCCTGCATATAAGGGATGTCATATATTTTTCCTTCTCTGACTTACTTCACTCAGTGTGACATTCTCGAAGTCCATCCATGTTGCCACAAATGGCATCATTTCATTCTTTTTAATGGCTGAGTAATATTCCATTGTGTGTATGGACCACATCTTCTTTATCCATTCCGCTGTCATTGGACATTTAGGTTGCTTCCATGTCTTGGCTATTGTGAACAGTGCTGCAGTGAATATTGGGGTGCATATATTCTCTCAGATAATGTTTTTCTCCAGACATATGCATAGCAGTGGGACTGCAGGGTCATATGGTACTTCTATTTTTAGTTTTTAAAGAACCTCCATACTGTTCTCTCCATAGTGGCTACACCAATTTACATTCCCACCAACACCACCACACTCTCTCCAGCATTTATTGTTGTGAATTTTTTGATGATAGTCATTCTGGCTGATGGGAGGTGACATTTCATTGTAGTTTTTATTTCTTTATACATATATATATATATACACACACACACACACACATATTCTTTTTGATATTTTTTTCACAGGATATTGAGTACGGTTTCCTGTGTTGTACAGTTAAGACCTTATTGCTTATTCATTCTATATATAATAGTCTGCATCTGCTAATCCCAAACTCCCAATCTTTCCTTCCACCACCCCACACTCCCACCTTCTAATCACCAATATCTAAATTTTGGCTGCTGCTCTCAAGAATCAGGAGGCCTGGAAGCTCTGGGCCCACCTGTCTGCAGCAGCATAGCTGCCCAGAGACAGAGTGTGTGCACTGCAGCAGCCCGCAGGCCCGTTCTCTCCTGTCGTTCCCAGGACAGAGGGCCTGGGCCATCCCCCACTAACCTGCACGGGGGCTGGGGTTGAATGGAAGGCAGACCCAGCGGAGGCACTACGCAAGGGCAGCCTCTTTCTGTCCTCACCTCCGTGGTCCACTTTTTTCACTTACCTGTCATCACGAAAGCAGTTAGCAACAAAGGAAAAGCAACAGAACAGCAATCAGCTGTCTTCCAATGGGAAATCTAACTATGACCAGAGGCTGAAGCACTGGGAAGCCAAACCTTGTTCGAACATCCTCTTACCTAACAGTGACAAACAGAGGTTCCCATAGCAACTGAAGCTCTGGACTCAGTGGTGAGTTTTCTCTGCCTGATGCTAACTACTGTGTTCAGAAAGCAGGAAAAAGACAAAGACAGTTGAGCAAAGGTCCACAAGCAGAAAAACTGCTTTTTCATGAGCTCTTTTCTGTAGTCAATTTCCCACTGATCAGAGTGGACAGCTGCTTCTGAATCATGACCTCTAAATCTGGGAGTAGGGAGGGCTTTCTGACCTCCAAACACGGGTCACTTTCTCTTCCTGCCTCGTGTTTTGCAACAGCCCTTCCTACACTGTCTAGTGTAGCCCCCACACTGTAAGCAATCACTCAGTCGATGAGCAGTTAATTGAGCATCTACTATGTGAACAGAACAAATGTGGTCCCTTTTGCAGGCAAATCACAACAGCAGTGATGACCACTCTGAGGGGAAAATGCTGGTGGCTAGGAGTGAGCCTCATTCACAATGAAAGAGGCTGAAGCTCTCTGTGAGGAAGGACCATTTACCCTGAGACCAGAGGATGAACAGGAGGAAGCTGGGCTGTGAGCTTTCCCAAAAGCAGAGCAAGAAGAAAGGCACCAAGGTGCACAAAACGTAGGCTGCTGGGGGGAAGCTCAGTAAACAAGGGGGGACAGTGGCCGAGCTGAAGCTGAGGACAGAGTGGCAGGGCTGGCCTGTATGGGGCCTTAGAGCCTCAGCAATTATTTTAAGTGCAATGGAAATGCAGTTCAGGATTTCTAACAGAATTGCTGTATGAAGAAAGATTAGAAAAGAGATCATGACAGGGCGATTTAAGTAATGTCAGGCAAGGTGGAGAAAAGGAAGTGATTTGAGATAATTTTTTATATAGACTTGACAAGCCTCTATGATAGGGACAGGAGGCTAGGGAAGAGCATTTAAGCTGACTCCTAGAAATTAATTTTTCTAAGGTTGTAAAATGGCTCTTAAATATATGAGAAGATGCTCAACCAGGCTCACAATAAAGGAAATATAAATTAAAACCACAAGGAGGTTCTTTCCATGTCTGGGCAATTGTAAATAATGCCTCTATGAGCATAGGGGTGCATGTATCCTTTTGAATTAGAATTTGTCCAGGTGTATTCCCAGAAGTGAAATTGTTGGGCATAAGGGAATTCTAGTTTTAGTGTTTGAGGAAACTCCATACTGTTTTCTATAGCAGCTGCACCAATTTACATTCCACCAATAGTGTACAAAGGTTCCCTTTTCTCCACATCCTTGCCAACATTTATTATTTGTAGACTTATTGAACCTAAGGGCCCATCAACAGATGAATGGATAAAGAGGATGTGGTACATATATACAACGGAACACTACTCAGCCATAAGAAGAATGAAATTTTGCCATTTGCAGCAACATGGATGGACTCGGAGGGTATTATGCTAAGTGAAATAAGTCAGAGAGAGAAAGATAAATATTGTATGATATCACTTATACATGGAATCCAAAAAATACAACAAACTAGTGAATATAACAAAAAAGAAGCAGACTCAGAGATAGAGAGAACAAACTCAGTTCAGTTCAGTCACTCAGTTGTGTCCGACTCTTTATGACCCCATGAATTGCAGCACGCCAGGCCTCCCTGTCCATCACCATCTCCCGGAGTTCACTCAAACTCATGTCCATCGAGTCAGTGATGCCTATCAGTCATCTAATCCTCTGTAGTCCCCTTCTCCTCCTGCCCCTAATCCCTCCCAGCATCAGAGTCTTTTCCAATGAGTCAACTATTCACACGAGGTGGCCAAAGTATTGCAGTTTCAGCTTTAGCATCAGTCCTTTCAAAGAACACCCAGGACTGATCTCCTTTAGAATGGACTGGTTGGATCTCCTTGCAGTCCAAGGGACTCTCAAGAGTCTTCTCCAACACCATAGTTCAAAAGCATCAATTCTTCGGTACTCAGCTTTCTTCACAGTCCAACTCTCACTTGCATACATGACCACTGCAAAAACCATAGCCTTGACTAGATGGACCTTTGTTGGCAAAGTAATGTCTCTGCTTTTCAATATGCTATCTAGGTTGGTCATAACTTTCCTTCCAAGGAGTAAGTGTCTTTCAATTTCATGGCCACAATCACCATCTGCAGTGATTTTGGAGCCCCCCAAAATAAAGTCTGACACTGTTTCCACTGTTTCCCCATCTATTTCCCATGAAGTGATGGGACCGGATGCCATGATCTTCGTTTTCTGAATGTTGAGCTTTAAGCCAACTTTTTCACTCTCCTCTTTCACTTTCATCAAGAGGCTCTTTAGCTCCTCTTCACTTTCTGCCATAAAGGTGGTGTCATCTCCATATCTGAGGTTATTCAGCAATCTTGATTCCAGCTTGTGCTTCTTCCAGCCCAGCATTTCTCATGATATACTCTGCATAGAAGTTAAATAAGCAGGGTGACAGTATACAGCCTTGACGTACTCCTTTTCCTATTTGGAACCAGTCTGTTGTTCCATGTCCAGTTCTAACTGTTGCTTCCTGACCTGCATATAGGTTTCTCAAGAAGCAGGTCAGGTGGTCTGGTATTCCCATCTCTTTCAGAATTTTCCCCAGTTTATTGTGATCCACACAGTCAAAGGCTTTGGCATAGTCAATAAAGCAGAAATAGATGTTTTTCTGGAACTCTCTTGCTTTTTCCATGATCCAGCGGATGCTGACAATTTGATCTCTGGTTCCTCTGCCTTTTCTAAAACCAGCTTGAACATCTGGAAGTTCACAGTTCACGTACTGCTGAAGCCTGGCTTGGAGAATTTTGAGCATTACTTTACTAGCGTGTGAGATGAGTGCAACTAGTGGTTACCAATTGGGAGACAGGAGAGACAATTTAGGGGTAGGGGAATAGGAGGTACAAACTATCAGGTGTAAGATAAGCTCGAGTATGTATTGTACAACACAGAGCCAATATTTTGTAGTAACTGTAAATGAAAAGTAACCTTTAACGTTGAATAAAATTTTATAATTTTTTATTAATTTTTATTGGAATATAATTGCTTTACAACATTGTGCTAATTTCTGCTATACATCAAAGTGAATCAGTTATACCCATACATATACCCCATATTTTTTAGATTTACTTCCCATTGAGGTCACCACAGAGCACTGAGTAGAGTTCCCAGTGCTATACAATAGGAAAAGGAGTACGTCAAGGCTGTATACTGTCACCCTGCTTATTTAACTTCTATGCAGAGTACATCATGAGAAACGCTGGACTAGAAGAAGCACAAGCTGGAATCAAGATGGTTGGGAGAAATATTAATAACCTCAGATATGCAGATAACACCACCCTTATGGCAGAAAGTGAAGAGGAACTAAAAAGCCTCTTGATGAAAGTGAAAGAGGAGAGTGGAAAAGTTGGCTTAATGCTCAACATTCAGAAAACGAAGATCATGGCATCCGGTCCCATCACTTCATGGGAAATAGATGGGGAAACAGTGGAAACAGTGTCAGACTTTATTTTGGGGGGCTCCAAAATCACTGCAGATGGTGACTGCAGCCATGAAATTAAAAGACCCTTACTCCTTGGAAGAAAAGTTATGACCAACCTAGACAGCATATTCAAAAGCAGAGACATTACTTTGCCGACTAAGGTCTGTCTAGTCAAGGCTATGGTTTTTGCAGTGGTCATGTATGGATGTGAGAGTTGGACTATGAAGAAGGCTGAGTGCCAAAGAATTGATGCTTTTGAACTATGGTGTTGGAGAAGACTCTTGAGAGTCCCTTGGACTGCAAGGAGATCCAACCAGTCCATTCTGAAGGAGATCAACCCTGGGATTTCTTTGGAAGGACTGATGCTAAAGCTGAAACTCCAGTACTTTGGCCACCTCATGCGAAGAGTTGACTCATTGGAAAAGACTCTGATGCTGGGAGGGATTGAGGGCAGGAGGAGAAACGGATGACCGAGGATGAGATGTCTGGGTGGCATCATGGACTTGATGGACGTGAGTCTGAGTGAACTCCGGGAGATGGTGATGGACAGGGAGGCCTGGCGTGCTGTGATTCATGGGGTCGCAAAGAGTCGGACACGACTGAGCGACTGAACTGAACTGAACTGAATAAGTCAATCTCAGTCTTCTAATCATCCCATCTTCTCACTTTGTTCTCTACATCTGTGTCTCTATTTCTGCTTTTCAAATAAGTTCTTCTCTACCATTTTTCTAGATTCTGCATATAAGCAATATTATACAATACTTGCTTTTCTCTTTCTGACTTACGTCACTCTGTATGACAATCTCAAGGTACATCTGTGTCTCTGCAAATGGCACTATTTTGTTCTTTTATGGCTGAGTGATATTCCATCATATATATGGACCACATCGTATTCATGCATTCTTCTGCTGATGGACATTTAGGTTGCTTCCATGTCCTGGCTATTATAAATAGTGCTGCAAGATAAGCTGGGTGAAAGATAGGCTCAAGGATGTATTGTACAATGTGGGGAATATAGTCAACATTTTGTAGTAACTGTAAATGGAAAGTGACCTTTAAACAATGCATTACAAGTTTTTCTTTTAATGTTAAACCCACAGGGAAATACCATTTATCACATACCAAATAAATGAAAATCTATAAACTTAACAAAACACACTAATGATAAGGTTATGGAGGAACAAAACTTCTCTTCCGTGGCTAGTTGTGGAACAATCCCTGCAGAGGGGAATTTGGCAAAATTACATATGCATTTCCCTTTTGTGGACTTCCCTGGTGGCTCAGACGGTAAAGCGTCTGTCTATAATGCAGGAGACCCAGGTTCGATCCCTTGGTCGGGAAGATCCCATGGAGAAGGAAATGGCAATGCACTCCAGTACTATTGCCTGAAAAATCCCATGGACAGAGGAGCCTGGTAGGCTACAGTCCATGGGGTCGCAAAGAGTCGGACACAACTGAGCAACTTCACTTCACTTCACTTCACTTCACTTCCTTTTTGTACCAGAAACTCCACTTCTATCTCAAAGAAATGTCAACAAAAATGAAGGAGAAAAAGAGATCATTGCACAAAGCTATAATCATAGTACTATTGTAAGAGCAAAAGACCGAAAATTCCAAATATTCATCAACAGGAAATTAGTTGGATCAACCATGAGACATTGAAGTACTCTGCAGCTGGAAAAAGGAATAAGAACTATCTCTAAAACCGATACGGGGTCATCTTAAGCATTTAGCTAAGCAGGGAGGGAGGAAAGATCAAAGTACAAAACAGATGAATAGTATGCTATGTTTTGCAGAAGACTAAGTGGAAGATTCATTCATTTGCATTTGCTTATATTTTCAAAAAGAAACATGGAAGCACAAGCAAGCAAAGAAAAATAAATGTACTGGACATCAACCAAACGACAAATATTGTATATCAATGCACGTATGTAGAATCTGAAAAAACTGGTATAGAGAATCTTATTTACAAAGCAGAAATAGAGACACAGACATAGAGAACAAACGTATGGATACCAAAGAGAAAAGGGGTGGGACGGGAGGAGTTAGGAGATTGAGACTGATGCATATACATTATTGATACTACATACAAAATAGA
Source organism: Capricornis sumatraensis (assembly GCF_032405125.1). Classification (NCBI taxonomy): domain Eukaryota; kingdom Metazoa; phylum Chordata; class Mammalia; order Artiodactyla; family Bovidae; genus Capricornis; species Capricornis sumatraensis. The sequence continues at coordinate 117,854,187 of NC_091071.1, read as the reverse complement.
TAACTAATGAGAAACTGCTTATAGCACAGAGAACACCACTCTGTGGTGACCTAAATGGGAAGGAAATCCTTAAAAAAATATATATATATGTATACATATAGCTGGTTCATTTTGCCTACAGTAGAAACTAACACAACATTGTAAAGCAACTATATTCCAACTAAAAATTTTTTTAAATACAGCACCAGGGAAGTGAAAAGACAGATAACAGAATGGAAGATAATTATTAGCAAATCATATATCGGATAAGAGACTTGTATCTAGAATACATGTGTTTAGTCGTTCCTCACGTCTGACTCTTTGCAACCTCATGCACTGTAGCCCGACAGGCTCCTCAGTCCATGGGATGCTGCAGGTGAGAATACTGGAGTGGGTTGCCATTTCCTTTTCCAGGGTATCTTCCCAACCCAGGGATCAAACCTGTGTCTCCCGCATCTCCTGTGTCTCTGGATTGCAAGCAGATTCTTTACCACTGAGCCACCTGGGAAGTCCAGAATTTATAAAGAAACTCTTATAATTCAACAATTAAAAGACAAATAGGGAAATTTTTAACTCGACAAAAGGCTTGAATAGACATTTTTCTAGGAAGAGACAAAATGGCCAAAAAGGTATGCTCAGCATCATTAGTCATCAGGGAAATGCAAATCAAAACTACAGTGAGAGAGAAAAAAAAAAAAAAAACCTACAGTGAGATGCCACTTTCTACCCCTGGGATGGCTATCATCAAAAAGTCAGATAGAAGCCAGTAGGAGCCTGAAACATCTTATAGCTGCTGAAGATTCTTCAGTCACTGTGTCAAGCGACACAGATGTTTCTCTTTTTTCATATGATGAAGGTCAGGGATCTAAACTTATCCAAAAAGCTAGAGAGGCACCATTTGTCCCATTGGAATGATGGGTTTTGCAGCAGTTGTTACATATGGATTATATAAACTGAAGAGCAAAGGAAATACTAACGTGTCTGCCACGCATGTGGCAGTCCCAGGCTTTGTTGTGGGAGCAATGACCTTCAATATGGAATATTCCCTGCATAGAAAATTCTGTGCAAAACTTAAACCTCCAAAGAGGAGATATTGCCTTGGTCTTGTTGGTGGTGCTTGCTTTAGCTAGACATCTCATATAGAGGTGATAGTCTATGTTGAAAATAAATTGTTTGGGTCAGACAAGAATATGGGAATATGCATACTGCCTTCCTTTCTTGCAGGCTTGAACTGGGTACAAAGGCCGGCCGTTCCTGAGGATGCCATCCCAGAAGAGAGTGGTGATGAGGGTAAAGACGACCCTGACGAGCGAATCTCACTGTGTTCCTCAGACAAACAAATTGCCTGTAAGGAACAGTTCTCTGACTCTGATGAGGACGGAAAAGGCAGTTGCAAGAACTCTTCCAACTTCAAAAAAGCTGAGAATCAAAACAGAAGATGAGAAGGATAAAGACCAAGAAGAGAAAAAAAGAAGTCACAGAAGGGGAGAAAACCAAAGAGAAGCAAGAAGCCAAAGGAGGAGGTCAAGGTGGCCTTAACAGACTTCTCCAGTTCTGGCTTCTTACCAACTCTTCCACCTTTATCTTTCAATCCGTAAAATTTGATATTTTCTATTTTTCTGTGTATTCATATAAAATATACTAAATATAATACCACACATCTTGGATCATGTGTCGTTCAGTGGTTCTTGGTTGTGCAGAGAATTAAGCCCCATCTTCAGAGCTAGATTTTCAAAACTTTCAGCATAGGCAACCCTACACAGCCTTCCAGTTCAGTCATCCCACAAGAAATGATGACTGCTCTACTTACCTGCGATAGGTATCATTTACTGAGCCCTTATTATGTGCCTAACACTGTGCTAAGAGCTTTACATATTTCGTTTTATCCTTATGTGATTTTGTAAGGTAAACATTCTGTATAGTATATGCCTTAATAAACCAGTGATTAGTAACACTCTGTACAGTGCTTACAATGCACTAAACCATTGTCCAATAGAAATATAATGTGAGCCACATATGTAATTTAAAGTTTCTAATTGCCACATCAAAAAATTCTAAATGGTAAAATTTTTTTTTAATTTTTTTTATATTGGAGTATAGTTGATTTACATTATGTTAGTATCAGGTACACAGTAAAGTGATTCAATTATACATACAGATGTATCTATTCTTTATTCTTTTCCCACATAGGTTATTACAGAATATTGAATAGAATTCCCTATGCTATACAGTAGGACCTTGTTGACATTGACATCTATTGATATTATTTATTTTATATATAGTAGTGTGTATATGGGCTTCCCTGGTGGCTCAGATGGTAAAGTATCTGCCTGCAGTACAGGAGACCCGGGTTCGATCCCCTGATCAGGAAGTTCCTTTGGAGAAGGGAATGACTACCCATCCCATTGTTCTTGCCTGGAGAATTCCATGGACAGAGGAATCTGGCGGGCTACAATGCATGGGGTGGCAAAAAGTCAGACACGACTGAGCGACTAACACTTTCACTTTTCAGTGTGTAGATGTTGACATTTATTTTAAAAGATTTTATTCTTAAAATCCCAAGAACAAGGGAAAAAACATAAAAAAATATTAAACCACATTCAGTGGACTTAATATTAATAACATCATTGGAATCAATATTGTGAAACTGTTACAGAGAGAGAAATAGATAGAGACATAGACAATAGGACAAGGGCTATAAGAAACTATGATTTTATCATCTGGCCCAAAAGAGTTTAGGGTAAGAGAGTAGAGATACAAGCAAAATTTTCGAAGATTTAAAACCTGATAATCTAGAAACTGAATTGGAAATATAAAAATAAACATGAATTATTTTTCCATTTTAAAAGCATGTCTTGGATAAACAAGGCCCTTCCTACTATACAACATGGGGAGTATATTCAATATTCTGTAATAAACCATAAGGGAAAAGAATATGAAAAAGAACACATATATGTATAACTGAGTCACTCTGCTGTAGACCAGAACTAACACAGCACTGCGAATCAACTATACGCCAATAACAAATAAATAAATGTTTTAAAAATATGTCCTAGCAGTGTCTACTCAAAAGGTCCAACAGCAGTGAAAAGCAGGAGCAACCAGCAACTCCTCGTGCCCATACTGGGGTCTTTAAACACCATCTCTCATTAAAAGAAAACCAGATACCCTGGAGACTGAATAATGAGTCTGGAGTATCTTAGGCTTGAATGTAAGAAAGCTTTCAAACACTCCTGACTGCATCAAAATGTTATAGAAATTGTTCTATTTAAGTTAACAAAGAGGCAAAACACACCCACTGTCAAGTCAAGACAGTAGTTACTTTAGGAGTAGGCAGAGTACTGACTGGGGATGGACCAGAGCATCTGGGGTCAAGGGGTCAAATTTCTGGTACCTTAATCTGGAGGTGGTCACACAGCTGTATATATTTATCTATATACATATTGTTTTACTTATTTCTTTTTTTTTCAATTGTGGTGAAAAGTGCATAGCATAAAATCAGTCATTTTAACCATTACTCTTTGTTGACAAGAGTCCATGTAGTCAAAGCTATTGCTTTTTCCAGTAGTCATGTACAGATGTAAGACTTGGACCATAAAGAAGGCTGAACACCAAAGAATTGATGCTTTTGAATTGCGGTGCTGGAGAAGACTTTAGGAGAAGGCTCAAAATTCTACAAGCCAGGCTTCAACAGTATGTGAATTCTGAAATTCTAGATGTTCAAGCTGGATTTAGAAAAGGCAGAGGAACCAGAGATTAAACTGCCAACACCCACTGGATCATCGAAAAAGCAAGAGAATTCCAGAAAAACATCTACTTCTGCTTTATTGATTATGCCAAAGCCTTTCACTGTGTGGATCACAACAAACTGTGGAAAATTCTGAAAGAGATAGGAATACCAGATCATCTTACCTGCCTCCTTAGAAATCTGTATGCAGGTCAAGAAGCAACAGTTAGAACTGGACATGGAACAACAGACTGATTCCAAATTAGGTAAGGAGTACCTCAAGGCTGTATATTGTTACCCTGCTTGTTTAAATTATATGCAGAGTACATCATGCAAAATGCCGGCCTGGATGAAGCACAAGCTGGAATCAAGATGGCTGGGAGAAATATCAATAATCTCAGATATGCAGATGACACCACCCTTATGGCAGAAAGTGAAGAAGAACTAAAGAGCCTCTTGATGAAAGTGAAAGAGAAGAGTGAAAAAGTTTACTTAAAGCTCAACATTCAGAAAACTAAGATCATGGCATCTGGTCCCATCACTTCATGGCAAATAGATGGGGAAACAATGGAAACAGTGTCAGACTTTATTTTCTTGGGCTCCAGAATCACTGCAGATGGTGACTGCAGCCATGAAATTAAAAGACACTTGCTCCTTAGAAGAAAAGCCATGAGCAACCAAAATAGCATGTTAAAAAGCAGAAACATTACTTTGCCAACAAAGGTCTGTCTAGCCAAAGCTATGGTTTTTCCAGTAGTCATGTATGGATGTGAGAGTTGGACTATAAAGAAAGCTGAGCACCGAAGAATTGATGCTTTTGAACTGTGGTGTTGGAGAAGACTCTTGAGAGTCTCCTGGACTGCAAGGAGATCCAACCAGTCCACCCTAAACGAAATCAGCCCGGAATATTCATTGGAAGGACTGATGCTGAAACTGAAACTCCAATACTTTGATCACCTGACTCATTGAAAAAGACCCTGATGCTGGGAATGATTGAAGGCAGGAGGAGAACAGGATGACAGAAGATGAGATGGTTGGATGGCATCACTTACTCAATGGACATGAGTTTGAGCAAGCTCCAGGAGTTGGTGATGGACAGGGAAGCCTGGAGTGCTGCAGTCCATGGGGTCGCAGAGAGTTAAACACAACTGAGCAACTGAACTGAACTGAACTGGACAGCAAGGCGATCACACCAGTCAATCCTAAAGGAAATCAACCCTAAATATTCATTGGAAGGACTGATTCTGAAGCTAAAGTTCTAAAACTTCAGTTACCTGCTGCAAAGAGCCGACTCACTGGAAAAGACCCTGATGCTGGGAAAGACTAATGGCAGGAGGAGAAGGAGATGAGAGAGGATGAGATGGTTGGATGGCATCACCGATTCAATGGACAGGAGTTTGAGGAGATTCCAGGAGATAGTGAAGGACAGGGAAACCTGGTGTGCTGCAATCCATGAGGTCGCAAAGAGTCAGACACAACTAACCAACTAAACAACAAAGTATACAGTTCAGGAGCATTAAGGGCATACACATTACTATGCAATCCATCTCCAGAACTTTTTCATCTTGCAAAACTGAAACTCTGTGTTTATCAAACACTAACTTCCTATGCCTCCTTTTCCCAGCCCTGGCATCCACCCTATTTTCTGTCTCTATCTATTTGACTACTCTCAGTTCAGTTCAGTTCATTTCAATCATTCAGTCATGTCAGACTCTTTGCGACCCCATGGTTTCCAGCACGCCGGGCATCCTTCTCCATCACCAAGTCCCGGAGGTCACTCAAACTTATGTCCATCAAGTCGGTGATCCCATCCAGCCATCTCATCCTCAGTCGTCCCCTTCTCCTCCTGCCCCCAATCCCTCCCAGAATCAGAGTCTTTTCCAACAAGTCAACTCTTCTCATGAGGTGGCCAAAGTACTGGAGTTTCAGCTTCAGCATCATTCCTTCCAAAGAAATCCCAGGGCTGATCTCCTTCAGAATGGACTGGTTGGATCTCCTTGCAGTCCAAGGGATTCTCAGGAGTCTTCTCCAATACCACAGTTCAAAGGCATCAATTCTTCAGCACTCAGCTTTCTTCACAGTCCAACTCTCACATCCATACATGACCACAGGAAAAACCATAGCCTTGACTAGACGGACATTTGTTGGCAAAGTAATGTCTCTGCGGTAAATGTTCATTAACATTAAATGACACCAGATGATCATGAAGGGGCAAGGTAAATAAGGAGAGATGACCAAGAAGGGACTTCCCTGGCAGCCCAGTAGTTAGGACTCTGCGCTTCCACTGCAGGGGGTGAAGCTTCCATCCCTAGTTGAGCAACTAAGATACTGCAACCCACATGGTGCGGCCAAAAAAGAAATGTGACAAAGGAAGTAACTAACATGCCCAACTTTCTTGTCTGCAGATTCTACTTATTTTCAGTTTTGTTTCCCTTCAGTCAAAATCTTTAAAGTCTTTATAGTGAGTAAAGGATTTCCATGGCATTAGGAAGAAGCAATATATGTATATCATATTTCTGTTGGTCCCTGTTTCTGCCTGGATAGACCCAAACTAGAGGGAGTGACATGGGCCACCCTCTCTATGCTCAGACACTGGCTCCCTCAGACACTGGCTCCCTCAGACACTGGCTCCTCAGGCCAGTTCCGAGTGCAGACCTCCCCACACCTCTCCTCCCTTCCAAGTGAAAAGCGTGAATGCGTTAGTTCCTCAGTGGTGTCCAGCTCTTTGCGCCCATGGACTGCAGCCTGCCAGGCTTCTCTGTCCGTGGGATTCTCCAGGCAAGAGTACTGGAGCGGGTATCCATTCCCTTTTCCAGGGGGCCTTCTTGACTCAGGGACTGCCAGGTCTCCTGCATCGCAGGCAGATTCTTTACCATCTAAGCCACCAGGGAAGCCCCCTTCCAATAGCTTCTCCAGAGAGAGGAGGAGTCAAACGTCTACTGTATCTACAGGGCCCTAAATTCTAAGCCAAAAAGTACAGCCCCCCTGTGCAACCAGTCCACGTCATAATCAACTCAACACTTGCAAAACTGAACTTCACATCTTCCCCCAGAAGCTGCCTCCAAGATTCCCATGTTTGTTCTTCTAGAAACTCAGGAACCTTTGACTCCTTTCACCTCGTCTTCCCTTGCCTTAGCCCATTCAGGATGTGGTAACAAAAATACCATAGGCTGAGTGGCTTAAACAGAAACTGACATCGGGCAGTTCTGGAGGCTAGAAGTCCAAGGTCAAGGTGCCGGCAGATTCAGTGTCTGGTGAGGGTCTGGTTCCTGGTTCATAGCCAGTTGTCTTCTGGTTGTGTCCTTACATAACAGAGGGTGAAAGGGCTCTTGAGGTCCCTTTTACAATGGCACTAATAACAGTCATGAGGGCTCCACCTTCATGACCTAATCACCTCCCACAGGCCACACCATCAAATACAGTTAAGTTCCCTACATACGAACCTTCAAACTGTGAACTTTCAAAGATTTCAAACTGCATGCACACATCCAATCATGTAAGTTGGTTCATGTGTCTGGTGTGCGTCGTCACATGCTATCTCGTCGATGTGTCTTTGTGTCCTTTACTATATCATACTGTATATAGTATAGTGGTGCAGTATCTTTATTTCAGGCCCAGAATCTGTGCCAACACCACCAGGCATGAGTGAAATTGCAGCTTGTCCTCCATCTCCTGCTGCTGACGATCCGTCAGCTCTACCATCTCCCAACTCTCCCTCCTCCAGTCAGTAACGCTTCTGGCCTGTTCACTCAAGGTCAGCCCCTGTATGCCAGCTGTTGTACTTTTCAAGATACTGTACTGTAAGATTTAAAAATTTTTATTTTTTATGCATTTGTGTGAAAAATGATTATAAACCTATTACAGTTCAGTACTACATAGCTGACTGTGTTGGCTGGGTACCCGGACTAACTTCGCTGGACTTAAAATGTGCTCTCGGAACAGATACCATTTGTATATAGGGGACTTACTGTATCATTCAACTGGGGGTTAGGATTCTGCATGTGAATTTGAGGGGAGACATACAGCATCCAGGCCACAGCATCTATCTGCCCACAGCTCCAATCAGCAGTAAGTTTACTTTAACACTTTTTTAGATTTATTTTTCCTGTGCTGGGTCTCTGCTGCTGCGAAGGCTTGTCTCTAGGCGTGGCGAGCGGGGTTACTCTCTAGTTGCGGTGCACAGGATCACTTTGGTGGCTTCTCCTGTTGCTGAGCACAGGACCTAGGACACATGCACTTCCATAGTTGCACATGCGGGCTCAGTAGTTTTGGCTCCCAGGCTCTAGAGCTCAGGCTCCATAGTTGAGGCACACAGGCTCAGTTGCTCTGAGGCCTGTGGGATCTTCCCGGATCAGAGATCGAACAAGTGTCTCCTGCATGGGTAGGCAGACTTTATCACTGAGCCACCTAAGAAGCCCCAGAATATCCACACTATTCAGGAATAAAACAGAACAAACTACTAACATGAAGTGAAAAGACCATATACTCTACCATCCCACTTATAATAAGATATTCAGAACAGGCAAATTTATAAAGAAAGAAATTAGACCAGCGGCTACCTGGGGCTGAGAATGGGAACAGGAATATCTTGGGGAGATAAAAATATTCTACAAGTGATTTATGATCATTTTGCACTGCCTGGTAAATCAAACCATTGAATAGTTCACTTATGAGTCCATTTTACACATGAAATGTATTTTAATAAAGCTGTCAAAATTTTTTAATTAGACACTCAGTTGAATATTAATCTTACTTGTTAATGTATTTTCTAGCCACCCTTTCCCCTGAAATAGACCCTAATCTTGAGGGCAAGACCAAATCTCCCACATATTATATGAAATTTTAATACAAATTACATATAATCCAAAGCTATACACACACTGTGTTCACAACGATTTGTGGATACAACTTTGCCTTGCCAGGCTATGGGGTGATGGTAATCATCAAGAGCATCAAGGAAGAAAGGGTGCATGTGCATGGACTGGCAGAATAACAGCATGTGAATCCCAGCTCCTCTAGGCGTGAACTCAGAGAACTGCCCGCTGTGAGCCCAATCTCCAGGTCTAAAGCAGGAAGAGGGTTTTCCAGGTAATGCTAGTGGTAAAGAACTTGTCTGGCAGTGCAGGAGATGCAAAAGATGCGGGTTCAATCCCTGGGTGTGGAAGATCCCTTGGAGGAAGACATGGCAACCCACTCCAGTATTCTTGCCTGGAGAATCCCATGGACAGAGGGGCCTGATGGGCTACAGTCCATAGGGTCACACAGTCAGACACAACTGAAGCGGCTTAGCACACATGCATGCAAATGGGGGAAAATGTGGTAGCAACCTCATAAGGTTGTTCAGAGGATGAAATGAGATGATCTGAATAAAACTTTTAGCATGGTGCTTGGAACATGTTACAGCTCACTGAATCTTGATTTAAAACACAAAAAACCCAATCACAAACACACACACACCAAAGGAATCTTCACACAGGAAACACCTTCAACAACAGGGGATGACTACAGATGACCCACCCTCGTCTGTCACCTACCAGGCAGCAAGTGGCCTGTGTCATCTCTTCTCCCTTCCAAGCCCAATGAAATGCATGTGTGACCAGAAATACTATTAATCGTCTAACAAGAGGAGCTGAACAGCACTCAGTTTTCATCAGTTTGTCTGCCTCTCCACCCTCTTATCCTACAAAAGTGGGATTCCATTTCCTGGCTCCCTTGGCATGAGTAGGGCCACACATCCAGTTCTAACCAGTGAATGAGAGAAAATGACATGTCACTTCCAAACCAGAGCACGTGTCTGGACAAGACTCTCCTGGAGGAACTAGCAGAAGGTCCAGCTGGCAGCTGCTCTGTGAGTGAGCTACGTGAGGACAGCATGGAGTGGGTCCCCCTGCTAACCTGTGATGGACAGGGAGCCTGAGTGGGAAATGCATGCGCTCTGTAGTGCTCTCACCCAGCCTCGCCCAAGTCACAAGGCTCATGGACTCGTGGTGCCTGCAGAGCAGCCAGTTGAGATGTTCAGGGCTCTGGGTGTGAGGGAAATGGGGAGAGTGCTTTGGGGAACCCAAGCATGTTGTGCCAAAAATAAATCAGGAGAGCTGGAGGATGAGTGGAGCTTAGGAGAGTCACAAGCCCGACAAAGTCACAAGGCGCTCAGGCTGTGAAATGTGTACGTTTTCAATCTCTCACCTAAAAAACCCTAAGATACTTTACTCCCCTCGATTCTGTGATGAGCCACTCTCCCTATTCTGTCAAGCTCTCTGACCATTTCATCTTCTCATGGGCGCCACTTCCTCGGCCTCCATGTCCCCTCCCCTTGCTGGTAACCTGGGCTCTGTCCTCAGCTCCACATGCCCTCTTAATGCTTATTACAATGAATACTAAGAAAATAAATTATTTCAGGCTCAGGAAAAAAATCTTACTTGGTGTGAGGCATGACAGTGATACTCTACCTGGGACAAACAGTGTAGGCTAGAACATGAAAGAAGAAAGTTGAAGAAAGTTGTAACTTCTGAGTACACAATCACGAAACAATGCAAAAAGAGCCATATCCAAACCATCTCTTCAGCCGAGTGAAGGTCTCAAAATACAGCCAAAGGAGTTTTTGTTCTTTATTATATTCCCCTGCTGCCGCTGCTGCTAAGTCGCTTCAGTCGTATCCAACTCTGTGCGACCGCATAGACAGCAGCCCACCAGGTTCTGCTATCCCTGGGATTCTCCAGGCAAGAACACTGGAGTGGATTGCCATTTCCTTCTCCAATGCATGAAAGTGAAAAGTGAAAGTGAAGTCGCTCAGTCGTGTCCGACTTCGCGACCCCGTGGACTGCAGCCTACCAGGCTCCTCTGTTCATGGGATTTTCCAGGCAAGAGTACTGGAGTGGGGTGCCATTGCCTTCTCCTAAGCATCACTCATTGTTTAAGGCAGGGCAAATTCTGTCAAGTATTTATGGAGCTCTTTTCTTCTCCTTATAAATAAATAAATCTGTAAAGAAAGCATCCACTAATCTCTATTTTCTCTAACCTGATTTTCTAAAGTTAGAAAAAGCAATCCTGGTGTCCTGAAACCATAGCCAAGGCTTCTCAACATCTTCAGTTAAAATACCTGTTATTTCCCAACCAGGGGAGCGCACACCACCATTACCTATACTTTGTAGTACACAGCTCAGTGCTGCTGACTTCTAACTATCACAGGGTAGTGTGTGCTCATTGCCCTGGTCTTTTTCAGCGGCAAAAATATTCAGAACTCAGGACTTCTGTAGTCGTCCTGTGACTAAGACTACATATTTCCAACTCAGGGGGTGTGGGTTCTATCCCTGGTCAGGGAACGGGGCTCCTATATGCCAAACGGCATGGCAAAAAAATTTAAAACGAAAAAAACACTAAGAACTTACTGCCCACATAGAAGAGTTCTCATAGCAACACACTAAGTGACAAAAAGACCAAAAAAGAAAAGAAACTGTTTTTATTGCTTTACAACAAGCCAGCAACAGACACAACACAATAATCACACATAACACTTGATATCCCCAAATGGTGTATAAAACCAGAATGTGCTCCTCCACTTAAAATCTATTTGTGAAAACTGAAATCCAAAACTTCTCCCAAGAACTTTACTATTCTCAAGCAGAATCAGTACTTAAAGAAGCAAAGAAAACTAGTACCAAACTTACTGAATATGTCTGATCGCATAATTCAGAACCTTTTACGCTCAATCCAGGCAGTGCTATTACTGCACATTTTAGATGGGCATCCTAAGTACTTTACGACTCCAACAACTTTCTTCTTTCCGCAAATTCTTTGCAGAAAGAGCTGTCAAGAAAATTATTCTAAAATCCAACAATGCACAGCAATTTATGCCTTATTTCTACTTCTTTCCTCATGATGGAAAATTTGGTCAGTCCTTAACTTGGCCTGCTAACAGCTCCAATGCCCATGCTGAAAATCCTACTTACAAACAGGAAGCCTAAACTCGTATTAGGCGTGAGAAGGTGACACTTCTAAGTAGCTCCTATTATTCTGGACACACTGGCACCTTCCTTTCAGTGAGCTCCAAGATACTGTGGTTGAAGTCACCATTTTAATAATTTCAACTCAACAGTAAGTTACATGGCAAGTACTACCTGAAAATGGGGGATGGAGGAGGGTGGGGGTTGCAGGGGACAGGCCCTGTGCCAGTAAGATATATGTGACTTGCCCAAAACTGGAATAATTAACAACCTGAGAGGATTGTTTATTCTTAAAAATATGACCAAGTCAGCTATTTTTTGCCTTTTAATTCAAGGTTTTCTCTTTCTTCCAGACAAAGCACAGCATTCTTCTCTCAGAATATCACCAGTCAGGGTGTTGAGAATTAACTGACTGAGTGGCTTCACACTCCCAGACCTACAGGTCTACCTGGCTATTAGGTAAGAGGTTTCACACTCAGAAATGTATCATATGAAATGTTTAAGATGCATGTGGAGAAGATGTTACATTCTGCAAGAGCAGAATGTTAAGGCAACATCAGAAAATGGGTGTTTTGGAGCCCTACCCCTACTCCCCACCTGGTAAACAAAGCCAGATGATGCTACTCAATCCTTATTACAAAATTCTCCCAAAATAACCTGCTGAATTTGTCTTTGCAGTTTAATCTCTGACATTTTGATGGCAGTGAGATAGAACCCTGGGGCTATACTTGCCTTGCAAAAAAATTGAACACCTGATTTACTCACAAGGCTTAAAATAAGGAAGGAAAATATAAAGTAAGTTGTCCTTCACTTGGCAACCATCCGTTTAATTATCTGTTTTTACACTGTATCCAGGCCACACCTGGATATGGATGGCTAGTATGGAAACAGAAAACACCAAGGATCACTCCTGGAAGAATCACAAACAAGACAATGAAGTTCTCAGTCAGCACATGGACACCATCAGGGTAGCAAGAAAAGAACTTTACCAAGAGATCAACATGTACGTTTCTGACAAAACCGAAGTGTACTGAGTTACAGAGCAAATTCACTGAAAACAACAAACAAAAACCTGTCTTTGTAAAGGCTATTCTGTCACTCCCTAAAAAGTGTTTCAACTCTGATACACCACACAACCGGTTAAGAAAATGAAGCGCGGTGTTTAGCGACGGGACATCCTAACTACCATGGGAGGCGCTGGGCTGGGCCTGGTGGGCACCACTGGAGTCAGCAGGGCTTGTGGGGGGAGCCCCCTACTTCTCCACGCAGGCTGCTGCCGTCTCCTTGTTGAAACCCCGGATGGAGAGGTCGTAGACTACCTCCTCCACTTTCTTCACATCGTACTTCAGGCCATCGTAGCGCTTCCTCAGGGAATCGTTTTTGAGGTTGAGGAGGCGGAAGCCGGAATCCAGCTCGTTGATGAAGGTGGAGATGTGCAGGGGCCGGGAGTAGTCTCCGGCGGTCACGCTGTTGACAGACAACCTCGACTGTGGGAGAGAAGCAGAACGTCACAGCAGGGCTCTTCCTCCAAGTCACAGCCACGAGGCCGGTGCGCCACATGACTTCTCCACACTATCCCTCATAACTACAGTTCTGACAACTGCTCGGTATTTACTTACTCAAAACTAAGAAATCATTCCCCTTTTGGTGGAGTTTCTGTGGTCTCCTGACTTCTCATAATTATAAATAGGGTTAGAGTGAACTCTTTTATAACAGCTTTCTTCTGCTTTTGATTTATTTTTATAGGACAATTTCTCAGAGAGAAATTAAGGGGAGAAAGACAATAACAACTGGTAGAAGTTCTATAGTTAATTGTTCCCCAAAACAACTATATAAAGTAACAGTTACCAGGAATATATACTGTGCCACTGCTCTGAAAGGAAGAAGTGTTCTCATCTTTTTAAATCGCATAATAACAAGTGTGCAAAGCCACCTCATTGTCTGAAACGCCATCCCAGCAAAACGTTAACACACACAGTACCCAGTCAATGACTACCCTGTGACCAACAGATGGCTTAGAAAAGAATGGGACATCTGAATTTTTGTACCCATTTAAAAAAACTGACAATGATATGGAAACGTCAAAAAGAGCAAATGGCAAATCACTAAGTTTCTTACCAGTTCACTAGCGAGAATGAGAACTCCTGAGAGATAATCTTCCACATCCAAGTGAAATCCCTTCTCCCGATCAGGCTCAACTGAAACATGTGACACGGTAAAGACAAGGTCACGATGGAAACATAACTTACACCTAAAATCTGTTTTAAACACACACACATACACACAAGTACAATTTCTCTCAAAGTAAAGAAAGGAGTCTTTCAAAACTATCTTTTGAATGTGGATATATCCTTGGCAACAGACCTCACTGTGGAATTCTTGAGTTCTCAAGCAGAATTCAATCTTTCGTTTTATTTTTCTTAAAGTAATACCACCAAGAATAGTATCCTGTTATGCATGAGAATAGCTTTTAGAAGGTATGTGATGAAACATTTAAGGAGAAGTCATGGGATCTACGCTTAACTTCCGAACAGTTCAAACATGCCCCCAACACACAGTGAGATGACACAGACAGGGCAAAATGTGACCAAGCAGAGGATCTAAGTGCAGCACACAGGTCTTCACTTTCAGCTTCTCTGAAAAACTACAAGAAACACCCAAGTAAACAGAGCAAGCCCCTACACATTTTTAGTTTTCATCTCTCCAAGAAACCAGTTTTCCACTTAGTTCTCATTTGTTTCCATAAACAGAAAGTCCCTCCCACCAAAAATTAAACTGATCGTGTGGATGGACACGACTGAGGGTACTCACTGCCAAGGATCTCCGTAACCGCTTCTCGAGTCACTAGGGTTTCGGACTCCAAGTACACAACAAATGCTGCCAGGAAGACCAAGCGCTGCAGCACAAACCTCCAGTGCTCGTGAAACCTGCAGTGAGTGCAAGGGACCAGGTGTTAGAAAGACAGGCACAGGACAGTCACGGCCAAACATGTGCAGCACGGGACCCTTTTTCAAACAAAACCTTATGTGAAACTCCAAAATATAAAATGTGTTAAGAACAATATGACATTTAAGTATTTTATATAGATGGATTTAGTGTAAATTTTGCCAGTCCAAATTTATAACAATTATTTATTATAATTTTAATATATAAGAAGCATGGTCCAATTCTGATGAATGCAAAAATTTACAGCCAAATGTTATAGACAAGAGCAACTGTGCTTTAGAAGTTTAATCGGTGAACAATGATGCTGCTCTGAGAAAAATAAATGCTGGCAAATGCAAATTGATGAGAACTGCAATGTATATCAGCCTCAGCATCTCAGTCCTACACTCTGAACTGAATGCAGGGTATCAAGAAACCCCAGCTTCACACACATGAGAAAGAACTACCGTCACTAAACAGGTGACCTTTAAACACTGAGATACAGTAGTTAAACTGAGCTAGGAGACTGAAAAAGCAAAAAGAAATTTTATAACCCCTAGATGTTTATGCTATGCCTCCTGATTTTCAAATGTGGCAACAAATTCAAAAACATCTTTCAACACAACCTAGGTCAAACCAAACATTTTGAGGGCCAGATCAGCCAGAGGGCAGTCTGTATGTGAACTCCAAACTCCATGCTCTCTAAAGACCCTGCCAGTTCTCCTGTCCTATCTCTAAGCGTCCGTTATTAACCTTACAGCAGGGGTCAGCAAACCTTTTCTAAGACTGAGGCTTTCTGGGTCACATTCAGTCTCTGTCACACTCTTATTTGGTTTTTTTTTCCTTTTCTTAGTTAACTCTTTAAAATATAAATATATTTATATAAAATATAAAAGGTCACAGTAATTTGCCAGCCCCTATCTTTCAACAATCTTGTGAGGTTACACTACCCACTCCCCACATACCTGTCTTAAGTATTTCTTGCCCTAACATATCTTAAAAGAACATTGTCTCTAGTGAGAAAGCAAGTCTAAATAGAAAGTTTAGGTTCCTATTTACCATATTTCATCAACACTCAGCTTTTCCCAGTTTAACACCTGTGAAATCAGGAAGTATTAAACAATCTACATATTTCATAATTATGATTAATAACAATCTTTTCCCTAATGACACAAAACATAACATTGTTTCTTAAAATTAATAGTGCTGTAGATTTAATAAAATATGGCATAAAATATTACCTGCATATGTTACTTGGCAGCAAAATTCAATCTTCAGTTTATACACATACACTGACACTTAATTCCATAATCTTAGTAGTATAGATACGGTCCATCTAACTTTACAAGTAACTTCAATAAACTAAAAAAAAAATTCTCTATTTGACCTTCACATAATATATATTTTCTTTTTAATTACTTTCTCATTGTAAAAATTACACATGTTCCTTAAGAAAATTATGAAAGTAAAAGGGAGAAAAAAAAAGTCAGCAATTTTGTCACGATTAAAATACTACCACTATTAACAGTTCCTTGTCCTCTCTGTTGTTTCTTCTAAGTAGAAGGATTGTCAACTAAATCTAAGCAATCATTTAGTCCATGCAGATTTTTCTCTTGCCTTCTTTTACTTAACGTTAAACAAGATGCTACTTATCTTACAAACCTGTAATACTGTTCAGCAGGAAACTTGGTCTTCAAAGACGTTAGATGTGTTTTTACTGTACCAAAATGTTCTCGAGCTTTCAAACACCTCTTTGGAACTGATCACAAAAAGATAGTCAAATGAAATAATGAAAGACTTACCAAATTTCAAATATAGTTCTTGCTTAACAATCTATGCAGTCTACCTGGAAATAAATCAATTTTTTTTAATCTCATGAGGAAATGTAGAGCATGCATCTCTGCTATCAACCTGGCTCTCAAAATTTCATATCTAGTTTCCCTACTGAAAAATAAACAACAAAAAATTGCTAAAAGGGGGTATGTCAGGAAACACACTGGCAAACTGTTATAAATTAACTAATCTTTAAGCACCTTTCCTAGTCAGTCCCCAAAGGATGCCTAAAATTGGATTTTGAAGGCTCTCATTTTTGGTCAAGGACTTCCTTGATGGCTCAGACGGTAAAGCATCTCCCTACAATACGGGAGACCCAGGTTCAATCCCTGGGTTGGGAAGATCTCCTGGAGAAGGAAATGACAACCCACTCCAGTATTCTTGCCTGGAAAATCCCACAGACGGAGAAGCCTGGTAGGCTACAGTCCATGGGGTTGCAAAAAATTAGACATGACTGAGCGACTTCACTTAGCACTTATATTTGGTCAAAAAGCAACTTTAGGATTTCTTTGCAAGTTCAGTGGTTAAGACTCCATGCTTCCACTGCAGGGTGCAAGGGTTCCATCCCTGTTTGGGGAACTAAGATTCTACATGTCACATGATGTGATCAAAAATTAAAAAAAAAAAAAATTAACAGCTTTATAATTATTCTCAATCAGGCTGACCAACTCCCTATCTCTCACAAAAATGACTTGCCCCTGACACCTTTTAGCTATGTTATGATATAATTCTTAATCTGAAAACACATTTCACTTCTTTTAACTGTGTTATCTTTTACAATAGAGATTCCATTTCTAACCTTCTTATACTCTGTATCTCCATTCAAGAGACTGACTGTAAACACTGTGACAACATTTTACAGTGGCCATTTTACTATCTAAAAGTACATATTACATCACATTCAATGACTGAAAGATTGGTGTTAAGAAAAAGCCAAATAAAAGTTGCTATATACACAAGAGAACTATGGAACTACCACAAATATCATCAGTAGAAGTACACCACTAGAGAAAACATTCCTAATTCAACCTATGTGAAAGCAGAAAATCAACAAAAATACAGAGAATTCTGCAAACCTATGAAATGATCAACTCACTTATTTCTCCAATTTTTACTCACCATAGAAACATGAGGAACAATTTTCACAGTTAAACCTTACAGATTTGATATGTCTTCTGAATGTAAATTAACTCTTTAGATGAAAGATTGACAGAGTGGATAAAACCTTCCAAATCAAAACAAAGAACTTACTGTCCTGAAACCCAGCACCCTGATGGACCCCTTGCAGAAGAGTTAAAATCTCTCGAGCTGTTTGTTCTAAACTCTGTACAACTTTTCGGATTTCCTAGAAAGAAATAGATCGAAATATCAAATAAATTCAACATAAGTATTATAATAGCCTCAAACCAAATATACTAGATAATATATTTGATCTGACACCTTCACTTACATTTCAAACACTGTCAACCTTTACAATGACATAAATGGTGCACAAGATTTATTCAGAACTGAATTCTGACTTCTCTACCTTCTCTATGAGACCTTCAAGAACTTATTTAAAAACCTGAGATTCCTCATACAGATTTCAAACAGTAATAGCCACCCACTCGCCCCAAATATCCCATTGGAACACTGAAGGAGACGAGGTATCCAGACATAAACCAAAAAGAGAAAAACGAAACACAACACAGGACTGCGTATCTTTCATTCATTCATTTCGCAAATATTCACTGAGCACTTGTATTACTAGGGAACCAAGCAAACGGTCCCTTCTTTCCGGCAGTTGTGTCGAGCGGGAGGCGTTTAAAAAGTAACGACCGCACAAATTAATGCGCTACTGTAAGTAAACATAACAGGAAAAAGATCCTTTTGATTGTGAGGTCAAGAAGATGACCAGAAAAAAAAGAGTGGAAAACAAACGCATACCAGGAAAAGCAAGCAGTGCTTGCAAAAGTCCCGAGGCAGGACGCTATTTGGGGAACTGGAGAAATTAAAGGGAGGTAGCGTGACCATAATATACAACAGGAATAAAAAGAGACTGGAGAGACCCGTGGGCCACAGTTGAGTCTGGATTTTTATCCTACATAAAATGAGAAGCCACAGGAGAGTTTTAAAGAGAAATGGCCACACGTGCTTTTAAGACACCAATAACCCACACAAGAAACACGTGTTGTCTGAGTCCCAAGCGCTGAGGGTTCGACATAAAAATGAACTAAAAATGAGAAAAACTGACACCCAAATGAGGTAGGTGATGCAGAAGAGCCGAGCCCAGGACACGGGGAACCAGGACCTGGGAGCAGAATCGGGGTTGGGGTCAAGGAGGTGCCCTAAGCCGAAACGTGAAGGGTAGGAACCCACCCCCGGAGGCTTCCCCACCGCTCGAATCAGAGCGACGGAGGAGGACCGGGCGTCGCGGCCCAGCTAGGCAAGGAGAGGGGAAGGGATATGGGGAGACGGGGGCTCGCCTCTCGGATGTCCTGCTCGGCAGCCAAAAAGCCCTGCAGCTCCACGAAGATCTCGCTCACAGACATGGCGCCGGCCGCACGACCGTCAGCCAGGGCTGCGAGTGGCCGGCAGAGTGCGTTCGGGAGACAACCGGCGCCTTCAGTTGCAACGTCCCGCCGCTACCGCCGCTGCCGCTGCGTCCACCGGGCCCTACGCTGAGCCTGTCGCTGGGGTCCTCCCAGGCCCGCGGCGCCCAGGATGCCGGGCTGTCCGCCGCGATGCCTGAGACGCTGGCCAGAAGGCAAAGCATGATGGGCGGGGCTCTTCGACAGGCATCGCTGGAAACCACCCGGGAGGGGTCCTCGGAGCACGTGGGCCTGAGACAGGTGGGGACTTCGGCTAAGAGGTGTGGAACCATCCTGCTGTTAGCTAGTGGTTTCCCCCGTCAGTGTCATGCTAGATATGTGGTTTCAGGAGCTGTGCACGATACCAAAACCTGAGGTCTCTTATATGAAATCGTGTTAAGTTCAGTCGCTCAGTCGTGTCCCAGTCTGCCACCCCGTGGACTGCAGCACATCGGGCTTACTTGTACATCACCAACTGCCGGAGGTTGCTCAAACGCCATGTCCAGCCAGTCGGTAGTGCCATCCGACCATCATCCTCTCTCATCCCCTTCTCCTCCTGCCTTCAATCAGGGTCTTTTCCCAGTGAGTCAGTTCTTCGCATCAGGTGGCCAAAGTATTGGAGTTTCAGCTTCAGCGTGAGTTCCAATGAATATTCAGGACTCATTTCCTTTAGGATTGACTGATTTGATCTCCTTGCAGTCCAAAGGACTCTCAACTTCTCCAACACTTGAAGTTCAAAAACTTCAATTCTTCAGCGCTCAGCTTTCTTTATGCTCCAACTCTCACATCCATTCATGACTACTGGAAAAAACATAGCTTTGACTAGACGGACCTTTGTCCGCAAAATAATGTCTCTGCTTTTTTATATGCTGTATAGGTTGGTCATAGATTTTCTTCCAAGGAGCAAGCATCTTTTAATTTCATGGCTGCAGTCACCATCTGCAGTGATTTTCGGAGCCCAAGAAAATAGTCTGTCACTGTTTCCATTGTTTCCCCTATTTGCAATGATGTGATGGGACCAGATGCTATGATCTTCGTTTTTTGAATGTTGAGTTTAAGCCAGCTTTTTCACTCTCCTCTTTCACTTTCATCAAGAGGCTCTTCAGTTCCTCTTAACTTTCTGCCATAAGGGTGGTGTCATCTGCTGTATCTGAGGTTACTGAGGTTACTTCTAATATCTAATAAAATGTGTTATGTAAATGGTTGTTCATAAATAATATGTAAATAGTTCCCAGTACACAGAAAATTAGTTTTACTTTTCATAACTCTGGAATTCAGTATTTTCTAAGTTGGTTAAATCTGGCCATGTGGAACCACAGATTCAGAGGGCTGACTGTACAAGGTGTTTTGTCCCACAGCAGTTGGCAGGAAGATGCTTCAGTCCTGAAGCAGATTTCCAATCTTTGGAAAAACAGTCGTCTCTGCAAAAAATACTCGGGAAAAATAAAAGTTATGCAAGACTGGAATAACAGGATAGATGAAGAGTAAAAATTTTCTCTATGTACTTTTTTTTAAGTTTAACATCCCTGTAGGATTGTATTGCATTTTTTAAGATTATATGAATTTTTAAGCATTTCAACTGTGAAGTTTCTTCGTCTCAACTAACACCTTCCTCCATTCTCCTTCCTTGAAGCAAGCCTTTTTGTCTGACCAAATTCCATACATGTACCCTACAGATTGGAGCAGGAAATGGCAACCCACTCCAATATTCTTGCCTGGAGAATCCCATGAACAGATGAGCCTGGCTGGCTACGGTCCATGTGGTTGCAAAGAGTCACACAACATGACTTAGCAACTAAACAACAACCCTACAGATATGTGTGTGTAGGGTGCACTCCAAATGAGTTAAAATGATTACTTATATCAAGTAAATGATAACTTATTGTTTGGTTTGTCCCACATGTTATTCTAAAACTTTACATGAAGGATCATATTTTATCTTCATTATACTTATGCAAATTTGATACTATTTTTATCTTATAAATGATAAGATAGTTGAGAGGTGGGGGAGGGGCAAATGGACAGGATTTTAAGAGGTACAAACTACAAGTTATAAAATAGATAAGTTAACAGACATAATGTACAGCACAGTGAAAAAGCCAATGTTTTATAATAATTTTATATGGATATCTATAAAATTACCAAATTACTAAATTATATTTGTAATTAATATGTCAACTATACTTCGATAAAAAAGAAAAAGTCAGAATTTAATAAGATCATTCTTTTGTTAAGTCCTATTTTTAAAATTCTTGACATATTTTGTCAAATCACTTTTCAAAGACATTGAACTAATTTCCATTGCCCTGCCCACCAGGGCCTGAAGCAGCCAGTTTGCCTGCACTCTCCCCAATGTGAATATTAACACTGTAGACATTCGGGGCTAATTTGAGGGTGAAATTATACCTCTTTTAATAGTACTGAGGACAGTGTGATGGGTGGTGCACGTCTGCAAGGTTCTTAGAAGGGCAAGAGAGGCCAGAAAGAAGCGTGGTTGGGAGCTGTGGCCTGCAGTCTGAGGACAGGAGAAAGGGTTAGGAAGTCAGTGCAAAGAGAGAAAAACGAGATGGGCCTGGAGCTGTGTACCCATGCTGGTTTGGGGGTTTTTTCCGATTTATTTTTGGCTGTGCTACAAGGCCTTTTTCTAGTTGCAAAGAGCAGGTGCTACTTTTCGTTGCAGTGTGTGGGCTTCTCAGTATGGTGGCTTCCCTTGTGGTGCCCAGGCTCTAGGGCATGCAGGCTTCAGCAGCTGCTGCCAGAGGGCTCAATAGTTGCTGTTCCTGGGCTCTAGAGCACAGGCTCAATAGTTGTGGCACCTGGACTTCATTGCTCTGTGGCATGTGAGATCTGCCCATACCAGGGATGGAACCCATGTCTCCTGCATTGGCAGGCAGATTCTTTACCACTGAGCCACCAGGGAAGCCCCCATGAGGTTTTAATTTACAGAGGTGACATAGTGACAACTGGAAAGGCCAGTGCCACTGAAAGAAGAATTTATTACTTACATTTCCTGAGAGGACAGGGCACACCATGCCATGCAGGGCCACATGGGGAAGCTCCAGGTTTACTCAGAAGGCAGAAGCAGGAGCAAGGAAAGCCAAGCCAGAGCCTGTGTCTGTGAGTACTTTGAATGCTTCTGGTGGGCTTCTGACTATAGGAGTGGTCTCAAGTCACCTCATACCTGGCCCTGGCATGACTTAGGGCAGGGAACCAATATTGGCTTTGTACTTAAGATTCAGGTAAGGAGATGCTCCAAGCTGAGCCTTTGCTAGCCCTGGGAGAAACAGTCCCTCTGCAGCCAGCTGGCTTTTTGGACTTTTTAAAATTTATTTTGTAATCAAATATAGTTGATTTACCATCTTGTAGGGACACAGCAAAGTGACTCAGTTATATAGATATTCTTTTTCATATTTTTTTTGCTATTATGGTTTATCACAGGATATTGAATATAGTTCCCTGTTCTAAACAGTAGGACTTTGTTGTCCATACATTCTATATATAATAGTTTGCATCTGCTAATCCCAAACTGCCAGCAAGTTTGTTAAGGTGTCAAAATAGAAATAGAGAAAATACAAACATGATTAATACAGGCTAGGAAGGGGGCACCAGGATGTGGACTACAGGCCCTTCAGGACGCAGGACACCCTGGGCGTCCCTCATTGAAGGACTGGAAAGGATCTTGGGATGAAAGAGGGCATTGGTGAGTCAGCCCAGTAGTTTTCCCAGGGAATCTGGACCCTCTGGGCAGCACCCACTCTCCATGCTTCCCACCCCTATCTCCCAGAGGCCCACCCAGTTTGGGGCCTGTGTATGACATTAAACACAGCATAGGGCAGGGTGTGCCCCAGGTGACAGACATCCACAGGACAGAGGAAGAAAATTTCCCTTCCAGCCTCAGGTCATGGGGCCCTAAGTGGTCTGCAGACTGAATGTTTAGTTTGTCAGGTGACATGCATTGAGGCTGCACAGTTGAAGCTGGTAACACAGATGAGAATCGCTCCCCACTTCTTCCCCTAAAACTGTGCCTTTCAGTCCCACATGAGAAGCCCTGTAACTGAGCAAGGGGCAGTCTGGTAGGGCCAAGGGTGACGTGGGGGAGTCTGCCCTCTTTAGTGGCAGCAGCTGGGCTCACATAGCTGGGCTCTCATCCTGAGGGTGACATGTTGGATGACCTCACAGGGGTCAGGCAGAGAGATGTAAGGGGAGGAGAACAGGGGAAGAGGAAGGTGGGCAGAGCTGGGCAGACGCCTTGGACCTTGTCGGTACCCACCTGGTCTCCTCTCCTCCAGCCCTCAGCCCCACCCCACAGAACCCTCTCCTCCCATGGCCCAGCCCCCCAGATGCTCAGCACATCCTGCCTTGCCCTGCAGGTGGTCCCACTCTGCCATCCACCCCCACCCCCGACCCCCTGCCATCAATCTCAGCAAGCAGCCCTCGCTGTGCTGGGCCCCCAGCCCATAGGTGATGATGTTGGCACCATGGGAAAGACATGCCCCTATTCTATCCCAAGTGAGGGGTGGCATGGGAAGACAGAGGGGGAGAAAGATGGGGAAGAACTGCAGTGAGCTCACTCAACAGTCCACTTGGTCTGGGGAAGGGCCTGGGAGGCATTTGCTACACGTTGTTAAGTGACGTTGTTAAGTGACTGGGGTAGGGCGGCACTGGCAATGAGTGCTGGGGACAGGTGCCAAGGCAGTGTGTATGGGACAGTCCAACTCAGTGAGAACCATCTCACCCAAGTAGCCTCCCCATTCTACATGCAAATCAGGAGGAAGGAAGAGAGGGAGGAAAACAGGGAAAGAAGTTAAGAAGGAGAGAAGGAAGGAAAAAACAAATATAGGCAGCTCAAGTCTATTACCTGGGCATGTGGAAGGCCAGTTGCCATTCTGATCATTAGTACTGTTGCTGCTGCCACTAAACAGTACAGACTCCCCCACCTCCATCCAGGAAACTTACCAATCATCTCACCCAAAATCTTATTTACGGCTGAGAGGTACCGCCTGAGAGGAGGAGGATTTTCCCCCAGGCACATGGCCAAGGGTCTAGTGGGTTTCTGGATTCTCTGACCAGAAGGGCACAACTCCAATGATCCCTGGGCTCTAGGCAGCAAAGGCAGAGAACGAGATGGTCCCTGGCAGGGCCAGAGCATACGTCACTGAAGGCGCTGTGACTGACTCAAGCTCAAAAAGGGGAAAATGAAACAGGTCTGGGATGCAGTGAGGATTCAAGGGCTGAGACTCTGTCCCCAGTTAAGGGCAGACTTCTATGGTCAGGTAAAGGCCAAGGGGAGGGTGTCCTGGTAGCTTTCTGTGAACATCCAAGAGTTCCTCCACTACCTCGCTGTAAGGTGTCAAGTCAGCCCCAAGATTAATCAAAGTGTTTTCCTCAGAACATCATTTCAGGCTGCACCAAAGTGGTAACTGTATCTGTTTCCCAAGGCTTCCATTACAAATGACCACAAACTGGGTGGCTGGAAACAATAGAAATGTTTTCTCCCACAGTTCTGGAGGCTAAAAATCCAAGTCCCAGATTTTGGCAGGGCCATTCTCGAAGATTCTAGGGAAGACGAGTCCCTTACCTCTTCCAGCAATTCCCGGTGTTCCTCAGTTTATGACATCTCTCCAATCTCTGCCTCCGTCATCAAGTGGCATTCTCCGTCTGTGTGTGTCCAAATTTCCTTATTATAAGGACATTAATCATTGGATTAGGGCCCACCTTATTCCATAACAACCTCATCTGAACGTGATTACATCAGCAAAGATCCTGTCTGCATCACAGGTGTTGAGGTGAAACATATCTTTTGAGGGGACAGCAATTCAACAGTTCAGTGATCAGTTCCCCATGTCTCTACTCCTGATAATCAAAGCGTAATCCACAGAGCATCAGCCTCACCTGGGAGCTTGTTAGAAACACAGAACCCGAGGCCCTGCCCCCACCTAGGAATCAGAATTGGCAATCCACACGCTCAATCAATTTTGATAAGACTTGGGTCACCACTTGATCCTTTAGAGGCTAGGAATTCCTGGAACGGGTTGGGGAAATCTGAGAGGGGATCTCCCAGAAGAAAACTGTCAGTTTGCCGTCTTCCCGTCTCTGCTCCTCCTTTTCCCTCCCCATAGGAACTGAGAGATAAGTCAGGAATAGAGGGGGCTGTTCACACACACACACGGAAGGGACCCTCAGGGAACCGTAGAACCTGCTCTGTATCCTAGACCAGTATCTGACTCATACATCAAACATCTAATTTTGAGAACAGCCAAGAGGCCAGCCCTGCAACAATGCAAGGAGTGAAAGCCATCTCCTGCAGGCAACAGAAGACGACGCCCTTGCTAAAGCATCAGATCACCTTAGAAAAGCCCTCCCAAGGGGAGCTCCTGGACACAGAGCTGACCTCGTTGGCAGGTAGAATCACTGTCAGGCAGGATATTTAAATATTGAGCAGCCAGGCGAATGAGCAGCTCCAAACGGAAGCAACTCTGAACGTGCCAAAAGACATTTACCAGTCGAGAAGCCCCTTGAGCCCTTTCACCGCGCTGCGCCACGCCCTATGCCTCGCCCCCGCGCTGAGCTGTCGCCCAGGCTCCGCCCCCGCGCCGTCCACCCAGGCTCCGCCCCGGAGCCGTGCCACAGGCCCCGCCCTCCCTTCCGGTTTGGGGAAGCAGAGGGTCTGGCGTTTCCGGGTGTACCGCGTGGGTCTCGTCTTCTTAAGAGTTGGCGGAATGGCGGCGTTCGATGGCCCGGCAAAGCCGCTCCTGTCCCTAAACCCGCAGGAGGATGCCAAATTTAAAAAGGAGGTGGCTCAGGTTCGTCGGCGTGCGACCAAGGTGAGCGGCCGGCGCGAACCCGATCGCGAGGGGAGGTCGCGGACCGGGTCTGAGGGTCCCGCCCGCGCGCCTCGGCCTCCCCAAGCCTGTGCTTCGTCCGGCGTCACCCAGCTCGGACCCCGACCTTAGGAGCTTGCGGGCCGAGGTTTTCTCGGGAGGACCGAGAAGTGACGGCTTTGGGCCGCGCGGGCCTTAGGGTCCTTATGGAGGTAAGGTAAGGAGTGGGTATCGCGGGGATACTTAAAGAGAGGAGAGCCAGCTGTTGGGTCGGCCCTCGTCCCGCGGATCAGCTCCAGTCCTACTTCGGCTGGGCTCCCAAACTGGGGAGGTTTGTTTGCCTGGTTAGTGGTTTTGGAATTCGTAAAAGACTGTATTACCCAAGTTCTATTTGCTGTTTGGGGGCCCTGATATCAAGTTCAATAATATTTGCCCAAGATTTTATCATAAAATGTACATGGGAAAGCTTAAAAGTCTGTATTACCGAAGGCAGGGGTTCGAGGGCAGAGATACTAAAAGGTTAGTAGGCTTCGTGAAGGTTTACTGACGTCTTAAAATTGTTTCTTTATTGGGTGCGAGTAAACGGTGATCTGCAAACAATATTGAAGGGTATGTTTGTTAGAGTTCTTAGGCCAGAAGATTTTAATCTATTAATTCAGCGTGTATTCGTGCTCAGAGAGGGAAGCTGAGAAGACAGGCTACTGCTTGGCGATTGTCTCGTGGGGACACCCTTTTTTTTTTTTCTTCATTGAAGTATAGTTGATTTACAGTGTTGTGTTAATCTCTCCTGGGGTGTTGAATATAGTTCCCTGTGCTATACAGTAGGACCTTATTGTTTATCCATTTTCTATATAATAGTTTGCATCTGCTAAACCCAAACTCCCACCACCACCACCGCCCACCCCGCCTCCCTCTTGACAACCGTAAGTCTCTTCACTATATCTAAACAGCTAATTCGTTTCTGTTGTGGTAAGTGGAAATACAGGGTAGGTTCTTGATCTCTTGTCTTAATCTAAGAGCAGGGTTTCACAAGTTTTGTTGCAGTGTGATTTTTTTTTAATTAAAAAAAAAATATATATATATATATGTTTCCCTGGTCTTTATGTTTTCAGCAACAGGAGAAACGAAAACCTACTCCTGGAGTAATCTATGTGGGCCACTTACCACCGTCCCTTTATGAAACCCAGATCCGAGCATATTTTTCCCAATTTGGCACTGTTACAAGATTCAGACTGTCCAGGAGTAAAAAGGTAAGGTTTTTGATTTGAATTAGATTGTTTTATTTTCCAAAAGCATATCATCCTTGACAGGTTTTGGAGCATGTTTGCATGTTATTGCTTATCACACACTTCATTCCAGAAGAGGATTGGTTTAGGTCTAGAACCTGAAGCAGATGGAGAACAAGATTAGTATTCCTGTGAATGTGTATTTTACTTTTTTTTTTTTTTAAGGTAATTGCCTCAAGCCCTCAAATTAAATTGGCAATCCTAGTGAGTTCTTTTTATCCTGTAACTACTAAGCCAGGGGTTCATGAACTAAAGTGTGAGGCTGGACTCTACACCTTATTGGTTGTGTGACTTTGGACAAATTCTATAACCTGCATGCTTGTTTTCTGATTTATAAAATGTGAGCAAAATTGCACCAGCCTCTCAGGAGTATTGAATCAAAGCTTAAATGAGGTAATGAGTATAAGATTCTTAGAACAATGCCTGATACACAAAGTACTGTAAAAATGTCACTGTATCATATCTACCTCCTAATAAAGATTTGTGTGGTTTCTTTCAGTAATAGGGTGTGGCCAACTTTATTTTTTTCCTATATACACATACTTCTATTGGTTGTAACCACAGAATTCTTGTTATTGGAATCTCTTTTTTTCTTGATACAGTTTGTTCACATTTTACCACTTAAGTTACAACAGAACAGAGTTAACTATTTTTTGTCCCTGCTCTGTTGTCACTGCCTGAATATGCTGCAGTTTGTTTATCCATTCTCTTGTTGAACGTTAGCTTTTTTCCAGTCTTGTCGATGAAACTGCTGGGAACATTCTTTGTGCAGGTATAGGTGACTTTCTCTTGAATAGTATTTTTCAGACCTTGAATCCATAATAAGAAGTTTTACAGCACAAGCCAGCACACATGGACCTGTACATAAACATTAACAGAAATAAAAGTCTAGGAAGATGATACTTAACTTTCCCATTCAGTTTATTTAAAAATACATTTCTGACATAATAAATTGATTCTGCTGCCCTTTAAAAGGGTAACTTTTAAACTTTTCAAACTCTGAGTTTGAAAAATAGCACTTTATAGCATATCCTCTGGATGAGTATAGAATGATCTGCCTCATTTTTAATGAGATTCAGTCAGTTCAGTCGCGTCCAACTTTTTGTGACCCCATGAATCACATCACGCCAGGCCTCCCCGTCCATCACCAACTCCGGAGTCCACCCAAACCCATATCCATTGAGTCGGTGATGCCATCCAACCATCTCATCTTCTGTCATCCCCTTCTCCTCCTGCCCTCAATCTTTCCCAGCATCAGGGCCTTTTCCAGTGAGTCAGCTCTTCACATCAGGTGGCCAAAGTATTGGAGTTTCAGCTTCAGTATCAGTCCTTCCAATGAATATTCAGGACTGATTTCCTTTCGGATGGACTGGTTGGATCTCCTTGCAGTCCAAGGGACTCTCAAGAGTCTTCTCCAACACCATAGTGCAAAAGCATCAACTCTTCGATGCTCAGCTTTCTTCACAGTCCAACTCTCACATCCATATATGACCACTGGAAAAACCATAGCCTTGATTAGTCTTTGTTGACAAAGTAATGTCTCTGCTTTTGAATACGCTATCTAGGTTGGTCATAACTTTTCTTCCAAGGAGTAAGCGCCTTTTAATTTCATGGCTGCAATCACCATCTGCAGTGAGTTTAGAGCCCAGAAAAATAAAGTCAGCCACTGTTTCCACTGTTTCCCCATTTATTTCCCATGAAGTGATGGGACCAGATGCCGTGATCTTCGTTTTCTGAATGTTAAGCTTTAAGCCAACTTTTTCACTCTCCTCTTTCACTTTCATCAAGAGGCTCTTTAGTTCTTCTTCACTTTCTGCCATAAGGGTGGTGTCATCTGCATATCTGAGGTTATTGATATTTCTCCCGGCAGTCTTGATTCCAGCTTGTGCTTCTTCCAGCTCAGCGTTTCTCATGATGTATTCTGCATATAAGTTAAATAAGCAGGGTGACAATATACAGCCTTGACGTACTCCTTTTCCTATTGGGAACCAGTCTGTTCCATGTCCGGTTCTAACTGTTGCTTCCTGACCTCCGTATAGGTTTCTCAAGAGACAGGTCAGGTGGTCTGGTATCCCCATCTCTTTCAGAATTTTCCCCAGTTTATTGTGATCCACACAGTCAAAGGCTTTGGCATAGTCAATAAAGCAGAAATAGATGTTTTTCTGTCTTGCTTTTTCCATGATCCAGTGGATGTTGGCAGTTTGATCTCTTGTTCCTCTGCCTTTTTTAAAACCAGCTTGAACATCGGGAAGTTCACGGTTCATGTATTGCTGAAGCCTGGCTTGGAGAATTTTAAGCATTACTTTACTAGCCTGTGAGATGAGTGCAGTAGTGAGATTGAGTATCATTATTTGTCTATCAGCCTTTGGTGTTCTGTGAAACTCTTATTCATGTTTTTGTCCTTATTGTTGTCTTTTTCAAAGACTTTTTTTTTTTTTTTTTTGGTTTATTATATCTTTGTTTTTTACTAAGGTCAACTTTCTGTTTTATTTTTTTTAATATAAATTTATTTTAATTGGAGGTTAATTACTTCACAGTACTGTATTGGTTCTGCCATACATCAACAAGAATCCGCCTCAGACTTTTTTCTGCCTTTTGTGGGTGGTTATTTTGTAAGTGTTTTTCCATAATGAAGTGCAGTTGTGTTCACCAGCTTTGTGTTTTGAAAATGTTGACAGGGAAGTAGAAAGGAAAGTGTAATGAACATCCTCCCCTGAATTCACTCATTGTTAATGTCCTGACACAGTAGCTTCATCTGTTGTCGTATCTATAAAAACCTACATACCTTTTTGGGTTTTTTAACCTTTTGAAGAAAGTGACAGTTGTAATACTTTAATATAAATACATCATCATAAATCTAAGAATAAAGACATAATACTGCTACGTAATTACAGTATGATAATCTCATTTACTACCCCTCTTCAAATATCCCCAATTGTCCCTGCCATTCTGGGATCCAGTTAGGGTTTATGCGTTGCACCTGATCGTTTAGCTCTTCACCATATGTAGGAGTCTCTCTATCCCTGTTTTGCTTGTTTGGTTTTTCTTGACATTGGCTCTTTTAAAGAGTTGAGGCCGGTTGTCTTAGAAAGTCTGCTCCTTGATGCGGTGCACTGAAATGTAACATTTCCAGCTTTGTTGCATATTACAAAGCTACCCACCCCAGTTTTGACTATCTGCTTGGTATTTCTAACTTTCTTGGATTACTATGTCAAGGTTTTGGCTTTTGAGTGTTTAGTTTTGGGGACACTTGACATGTATTTTCACATCAGATTTCAAAAGATTTATTATAGTGTCTTACACCCCACCATCGTTCGCCTCCTGAGTGAGAGTTGGGATGGTAGGAGGATTGTCAGACATTTAAAGTTTTACCAGAATCATCCTGTTGCAGATAACTAACCTGAGACTCTAGGTGGTGGCTGTGTCCTGATTGTTAGCCACTAGCACAGCTAGGAGTCAGCCTCCTGGCTCCCAACTCCTGTTAAGCCACACAGCCTGTGAATGGTTTCTTATTTCCAGGATCACATGCCCAGTTTTGAGCCATATCCGAAAATAATTTGTTTAATGCAAGATTGTAAAGTTTTCCTAGTTGTCACTAAGAATTGGAACTGTAGAGGAGGAAAAGTTCTTTTTCTACTGCCCTAGGCTGAGACCCTATAAATTGGACTGAAAAACTGAGAGATTAAAAAGACTGAAATGTATGCTTACTCATGGGAATGCTCAAAGGGTTGTTAGAACTTTGACTTTGAGGAGTGACAAGATGAGAGAACAGTGCTTTGAGTTTATATGGTTGCCAGTTGTGGGGAGGCAGATATGCAGGAGGCTAACTCTAAAGTCCAAATGCCCAGGTTTGGATGTCAGTGATAAAATCTGCTTAGTAAAGTTTGTTGTGTGGATTCCTCTAACATCTTTCTGATAGAGGGGAGAGGACACCTTTCTAAATTTGTGTCCTGTTTTTAGGTGAATAAGGGGAGGGCAGAGTTTCTTGTTCTATTTCTCAGTACCTTCAGCTCAGAATAATTATTTGCCAAAGGAGCAGATGTGGGGTAGGCATACCCTGCCACCCTAAAGTAACATGTATTAAATACTTGACAAAAGTGTGGAGCACTTGCAAGTTATTTTGTGTTTTCATGGCAACTCTATGAGAGTGTTTATTTTGTCCTCATTTTCTAGAAGGAAAAACTGAAGCTTAAACATTGCTTATCTGAGTGTCAGAGCTCAGATCCAAACCTGAGCATTTGGATTTTAGAACTCTTGTTAGCAAGCTCAGTTTGTTATGGTGTGGAGGCCAGAACCCAGCATGTGTGTCTCTGAGAGAGTGGCCCCTGGTCCTGTGCCCTCAGCTGTGGAGATGATCGGTCGTTGTTAAACATGACAGTGAATGCGATGTTTTATTGATGGGCTGAGAGACACTGGCTTAATTTCTTTTCGTTTTTTTCATATAAATGGGAATTACATTACCTGTATTTTTTGTGACTCATTTATTCCATCTCCCAAGTAGATGGATAATGTGATAATACGAGATCAATGAGTAAAGGACTATGGGACCTACCAGATTCCTTTATGTTGGCTGTTGCTGCTGAATAAATTCCAACTGTAATCATTTATCATATGTAATCAAAATCCCAGGAAATCTTCAAAACCAGTGGCAAATTTAGACTGTTTTGGATCTTTTCTTTCCCTGTAACACTCTGCACACTATGTGATTTGAAGTTGAAAATTAAAGGTGTCTTAATGTTATTCCTTAATGCTGTTCCTACTGGGAATTCCCTGGTAGCTCAGTCGGTATCTGCCTGCAGTGCAGGACACCCAGGTTCAATCCCTGGATTGGGAAGATCCCCTGAAGAAGGAAATGGCAACCCACTCTAGCATTCTTGCCTGGAAAATCCCATGAACAGAGGAGCCTGGCAGGCTACAGTCCATGGTGTCGCAGGAGTCAGACACAGCTAATGTACATTATTTAATGACATTTTAGGAGTTTGATGGCACATTAGAATGTAATTGTTCTGCTTTTTGTGGTGGATTTGTCATTGCAGACTGGAAATAGCAAAGGCTACGGCTTTGTGGAGTTTGCATCTGAAGATGTTGCCAAAATAGCTGCTGAAACAATGAACAACTACCTTTTTGGTGAAAGACTCTTGAAGTGTAAGTACCCAATTCTTAGCCTGTGGGATTTCAGGAATGCTCCTGCTGACAGTGGCTGTGGTGGGAGGTGCTTAGCTGTTTGGACGTCCCACCTCGTCCCTGGGATGAGTCTCCTAAGCAGTGGTGCAACAGTTTAAGTACATTTTCAAGATAGATTTGAACTGGAATTTTAAGATTTCCAGAGTGAGAGCTGTTTTCTGCTGAGACGGAGTTGGAACAGAAGGGCTTCCTGGTGGGGTATGGGAGGCTTCCCTGAGGAAGTCATTAAAGTTGGAACCTGAAGGTTAAATAACCGCCAGGTGAAGGGGTGGAACTGAGAATTTGGTGGGGGGACAGCAAACGCCAAACCAGTGACAAACGTAATTGCCTGCAAGGAGCATAGCAAGAGATGAGGGAGGAGAAATAGGCGAGTGAGGTCAGGTTACCAGAAGCCATGTAAAGCACAGTTTAGAGTACATGCTGAGGACAGCGGAAACCACTAATGGTCCTGGACAGGATGATGTTCAGGGTGAGGAGTCACGTGTCAGCCAGTCTTCATGGCCTTGGCTGCAGCTCCTCTGCAGAGAAACCATCGGAAGGGCAAGGGTGACAGTAGCAGACGTTCATCCGGCAGGAGATGGAGCTCCCACCTACCCGCCTCCCCAGAGCAGCCCATCCGGAGCCAGCACCCAGGTCACACCTCTTCATCTTAGTTCCTATTGCTGTGAGAGGGGTCAGGAGCCCCCTGAGATCCTGGGTGTTATTTGCACATGAAAACTGTGGCTGTTGCCAGGACAAAGTGGGTGATTGGGTGACCACGTGTATGAGATCCCTGCTGTGCTCCACCTGACTTCTGAAGGATGACACAAACAGTTCCGAACTCTGATATGAGGTGTTAGCCACTTCCCCACCTTTTTTTTTTGTCTTGGAGGTGATCCCGGGGAAATACTTGTAAGGAGTGGAGATTTGACAGGGAGGAAGGAAGTCAGTAAAGGGTATGTTAGCAAGCAGGTTATTTAGGCATTTGGGCTCCTTCCTGCTGGCCACCTTGGGAAACAGAATTATCCCAGCTGACAAGCACAGAAACTGGGATATTTGTGTACCATATATCAGTGGTGGAGGGTAGATCCTAGGGATTTTGGCTTCCCTGCATAAGGGGCCCAGTATGCATCCCTAAGCAGAGAGATACAAATAAGCAGTGAGCTGCCTTAGTCCTGGGCAGGTGCCTGGAGGATATGAGCTGGAAGGTAAGAGCTTCTGCTGTTGTGAGTCACACAGTCTAAAAGTGGGAGTCCTTTTAGCTTCGGGAACCCTAAGACTTAATTACCACACTCTCCTCTGTGCACTCGTCTTATTCACTCGTGTATCTCTAGTCCTGGAGTTGTTGTTGGCACACAGTGAGTGAGTGGGAGATAATTGTGGGCTGTCTGACTTGCCCTTGGGGACCTGCTTTATTCTTTCAGGCTGCTCCATGTAAGTGGGGGACACATCAATTTGATTATGCTACAAGTGACACAAGGTGACACGGGACAATCTGAAGTTCTCATTAAAAGCCTTTCCCTCCTACTCGGTTGAGAACTTTTTTTTTCTTTTTTTAATTGTAGGTCATCTTATACCACCTGAAAAGGTACATGAAGAACTTTTTAGAGAGTGGCATATGCCATTTAAAAGGCCATCATATCCAGCAGTGAAACGGTACAATCAGGATCGGTCACTTGTTCAAAAGCTACGGATGGAGGAGCGGTTTAAAAAGAAGGAAAAATTACTCAGAAAGAGATTGGCTAAAAAGGGGATTGATTATGATTTCCCTTCATTGGTGAGTATTCCTTTGTATAAAATGTCTAACCCAGTATCTCCCCCTACGAGGTTTTGACTGGTTTTTTGAAACTGCAGTCATTGTAGGCTTGTCTTTGTAGGTTTGTCAAGCTGTCCTGGTATTTCCTGTTACACTACACAGGGGAGGAAATCCTGAAAGGGATTCAACCAATTTGCAACCCGTACCTGATTTAACAGTTTTAGATGATTGAATCAGTGAAACCTTACTTGACCGAAAACCATAATGCTTATAGATTACTAATAAAGGTGTCATTGCCAGGATTAAATGTTTGGTTTATTGTATGTTACCAGTAAATACCAAGACTGTAAAGTGACCATCCTTTTTATGCCATTTTAGTTAAAATTTTGTTTCATGGTCCTTTTAAATTGGCAATAGTCCTAAAAGTTTATGTCAGAATTAACTAATAAGTATATGTATAATAATCTAATGGTAACTTTTAAAATATACATAAGTGAGACAGCTAGTTTTACAGCTTCTTTTTCTATTACTTCTTTATGCTTGTTTAGGTTAAGGTATTACATAAAAATGAGGAAAATGCTTCAAACACTGGTCCTCGAAATTCCAGAAAGCACCAGGTAAAACTTTCACTTATCATATTACCTACTTGATATTAGAGAAAGATAAATGGGGAAGTCCATCCAGGACTACTATGTCTAGTCAACACGCAGATTGATGTAGTCTCTTAAAATTTATTGAAGGCTTTACGTAAGAAGAAGAAAGCCGCTTCAGTCACTCCTAAGACTCCTGAGAAGGCTGTGGATAGCCAGGTAAGATTGTCTTCAGTACTCTGGGAATCCGGTATGACAGTTTAAAGGAGGACAGGCAGTTGCTGCTACTGTCACTTTGCTTGCTCAGTCTTGTGACGAAGTGTGATAAGCACCTAAGCGCTTGATCATGTGCAGCTATATCATCAAATGATGGAAACAGGCCTAAAATAATACGCATAACTTATAAAAATAGAGGAGAGGTGGTGGGAGAGGGTCATTCCTAATATCTTCCCACATTTATATGTTATAATCTTTCACTTGAACCCAGGGTCCCACACCAGTTTGTACACCAACATTTTTGGAGAAACGAAAATCTGAAGTGGCTAAAATGAATGATGATGATAAAGATAATGAAATAGTTTTCAAACATCCCGTATCTGGTGTAAAAGAAGAAACACAGGAGACTCAACCACCTGCAAGTTCAAAGAAAAAAAGACGAAGAAAACACAATCAGTGATTTTTTTTTTTTATGTATTGTGTATAGTTCTTCTGAAAAGATTTTATTATGAAGACTAATTCTGTGTTTTTAACTAGATATAGTGGAATGCAACCAGTAACAAGATAGTTGGGAAAAAACTGTCAATTCAAGTCACTGAGGAAAGCAGTCGGTGATTCTGGCTTCCCTGCCCTTGCTGAGGTGCAGAGGTGCACACCAGTTTACAGCAGCCAGGCTTCCACTGCCTCTTGTCCTGTCTCTAGTTTTCTTAGCAGTTTCCACAGCTGCTTTTAGTTACTCTGCCTGGAGAGAAGATCACTATTAACTGCTGATTTAAGCACTAAACTGTAACCTTTGTTGTTACCATCAAATAAAGAAAATCTTGCTTGACCATCAAAATAGTTCTCTGTTAGACCAAGCACATTTAACCCATCAAATGGCTGAAACTAGAAGTCGGATTCTATGGGGAATGAGAAGGAGGTGTCAGTACTAAGAGATTCATTTATGTATATACAGTCATTTTTACCAATATTAAATTATTAGTTTGTGGTGGGCTGGCATGGATTAATTAATAACTACCATCTTGTATCAGTATCATCAATCAGGAATTTGGTTTCAAGATTCATGTAGTGACCACCAGATAAACTTTTTCTGGTTTTTTTGTATGCAAGGGGAACTTGGATATCCTGAAATAAAAAATTGTTGGGTTTTCCCTTTTGAAGTGAAGTAAAAGTCTCTTGAGTCGTATCCGACTCTTTGTGACCCCAACGACTAATACAATACAGTCCATGGAATTCTCCAGGACAGAATACTGGAGCAGGTGGCCTTTCTCTTCTCCAGGAGATCTTCCCAACCCAGGGATCGAACCCAGGTCTCCTGCATTGCAGGTGGATTCATTACCAGCTGAGCTACAAGGGATCAGCTAATTCAGTTTCATTAAAAGGATTCATTACCACCAAACATTTTTTCATGTAATATTTGTTTAATATTATGATGATAATACTGACCTAGGTGAATCAGTTTTAATACACAGAGAGCATAGGGACTTTCCTGGTGGTCCAGTGGTTAAGAATTTGCCAGTCAGTGCAAGGGACACAGGTTTATCCCTGGTCCCCAAGATTCTACATGCCACAGAGCAACTAAACCTGCGCCCCTAGAGCCCATTGTCCGCAACAAGAGAAGCCACTGCAGTGAGAAGCCTGTGCCCCGCAACCTGAGACCAGCCCCCTGCTCACTGCAACGAGAGAAAGCCCATAGGTACCAACAAAGCCACAGCGCACCCAAAACCATCCAAAGAACATCTTAGCTCTAGATTAGTCCCTATACAGACTATGTTCATTGTGTTTAATTAAATTGAATGAGTAACAGAACTGCCTACCTCTTTGAACCATGTCTGAATTTGTGGTGGTTGAAATCCATCTGGTTTCCTTTTCTGGGAAAGCACCAGATAAGCTTATCAGTGCAGCCTGACAGATTTTTATCATTTCCGTTTCCTGACCTACTGCCCAGACACTCCTCTTCCAGCATGGTACTGATCATCATCACTTGATGTGTGAGGAGTTTTTTGATGTACCCTGGAGCTGAATGGGGAGAGTGATTTTTAGCATATATCATGGCAGAGAGAGAGTTGAAGTTAACATTTTCTCGGGGACTATATTAGGAGCATTTGCCAAAGTAGTGTGGGGTTGATCCTCAGATTTTGTAGGGAGAAAATCAAGAATCTGGAATTTATAACCGTGGCTGATGGATCATGAGTCTCTGACTGCAATACGGCAAAAGCTGTTCAAAGACTGACACAGGTAGGCACAGCAGGGCTTCTGTCCCCTGTGCAGTGATGCCCGTGGCTGCTCTCAGCCCACAAGTGTGATGAGTGTATACAAGTAATTTGATGCTTTTGAACTGTGGTCCTGGAGAAGACTCTTGCGAGTCCCTTGGACTGCAAGGAGATCCAACCAGTCCATCCTAAAGAAGACCAGTCCTGGGTGTTATTGGAAGGACTGATGCTGAGGCTGAAACGCCAGTACTTTGGCCACCTCTTGAGTTGACTCATTGGAAAAGACTGATGCTGGGAGGGATTGAAGGCAGGAGGAGAAGGGGACGACAGAGGATGAGATGGCTGGATGGCATCACTGACTCAATGGATGTGAGTCTGAGTGAACTCCGGGAGTTGGTGATGGACAGGGAGTCCTGGTGTGCTGCGATTCATGGAGAGTCAGACACGACTGAGCGACTGAACTGAACTGAACTGATAGGCAGAAAAAAATCACAAGGCCCAAACCTAACTACATCATGGGTCAGCCTGTGGCCCTCAAAGCGACCAGTTATCCTGCTGCCCAATCCAACCCGCTGCAGAGTTTTGAAGAGGAGAAGCTATAGCCTGGGTGCAAATATTTGCAAAGAACTTTTTATCCAGAATGGACCTCTGAAAAACAAGCAGCCTGAATTGTCTTATGGAACCAAATTTCTGCCTTCTGATAATAAAATGAAAAGTAATACAAGCTGTTTCCTTTTTTCAGTTCTGTGGCATCTTATTTCCCCTACCAGGGGTTGGACTCGGCTGCTGCAGTGAAAGTGCTGAGTCCTAACTTAACTGGACCTCCAGGGAATTCCCCAGACTATTTTCAATACTTGTATTTCCATTAAGGACTCATGCATGATAGATGTGTGATGATAGTGAACATTTATTAAATCCTTGCATGTGTATTAGTTCATTTAATCAGGACAACCTATGAAGTTAGACACTTCTGTTCCTGTCCGAATGATGAGACTGAAGCCCAGAGAGCTTAAAGAACTTGCCCAGAAATAGCATATGGTGAGCCAATTCAATTGACTTCTTTTGACATCCTTCCAACAAGATCGGCATGAAAGCTAGATTGTTAGTGACAGTGGAAAAAAGGAAAGACGCAAAAGCCTTGTGCTGACATGAGCTGGTGACTCTGGAACGAAGGCAGAAGTGGGGCACTGGGGCAGGCGTGGGAGGAGGCGAGAAGTTCCATTCTTCGGAGCTGTTTTGAAGTAGCTGTCAGCAACCTAACACTAGATGGCAGTAGATCCCAGGCACTTTAGATCTACAATCCTCTCCATTTAAGGGGCTAGCAAAATGCAAAATTATTAAAGGGGTTTATACCCTAATTATTTTTTAAACAAGACTTCCCTGAGAGAAACTATTATTCTAAAAACTATAGAATGGGTTAACAACAAGGTCCTACTGAATAGTACTGGAAACTGTATTCAATATCCTGATAAACCTTAATGGAAATTAATGTTAAAAATACATATGTATAACTGAGTCACTGTTGTATGGATGGAATTAACACAACATTGTAAATCAACTACATTTCAATTTAAAAGAAATGACCTCCCTGAGAAGCATCTTTTTACACCCCTCCCCCCACACAGCACCAATTTCTAGACAACTAAAGATAGAAACTGCCACTATGAAATGACTCAAGCAACTGGGTGCTTAGTAACATTCTTTGGGTAATTGGTTATTGTTAAAAACATACTTGCAAAAGGATGTCAGATAACCAGTAATACAACATACTGATGAAATGAAGCATGATAGTTTCTAGCTTATAAAATTGCATATAGTTATGAATAAGCATAGCTTAGGGTTATTGGACAATAAATATGGGAAAATGGTTTTATGATTTGGTGTTCCCCAGTGTGTATTAGAATTTGGTGGCTGTATTTAACAAGAAAAGTTCATATAAGAGAACTTAGCTTTACTGTTGTCATCACTGTAAACACAATCTTTAGCCCATTCTATTCAGAGTACTTCCTATTGTCCACACTCTGTGCTCATTTAGGTTTTTTATTCATGAGGCCCAAATTAAAAGCACAAAATATTCAGATTGGGGCTTTTTTTCGCACCATGCAGCTTACAGGGTCTTAATTTTTCAAACAGGAATTGAACCCTATTTTACAGGCCCTTGGCAGTGAAAGCTCTGAGTCTTAACCACTGGACCACCAGGAAATTCCCTGGGACATTTTTCTATTTCAATTAGTGAATCTCAACATGTTGAAATTATTTTCAAGTTCTATCTAGGT
Organism: Capricornis sumatraensis; assembly: GCF_032405125.1. NCBI lineage: Eukaryota > Metazoa > Chordata > Mammalia > Artiodactyla > Bovidae > Capricornis > Capricornis sumatraensis. The sequence continues at coordinate 117,814,889 of NC_091071.1, read as the reverse complement.
ATTATATTTCTGGCCATTTTCCTCTTAGGAACAAAAACAGAAACAAAACATAATTGTTTGGGAAGTCAGGGTTTCAGTTACTGCTCCATTGATCCAGAGAATATTTCACATGCTTATCTACAAATTTCTCCTGACTCAGGAAGCAATCAGTTTTAGAAACAAATTGCTCACCAAGTATCTGGGTGGCCTGCTCTGCCTCTGTGTGTGTGCTGACAGAAGGAAATGTGTTCTGTGTTATGGAAGTTACATTTTTGTGCTCATAAGTGGCCAAGTTTAGAATTTCCCATTATGAATAAGCTCTGTCAACCCCTACGCTGCCCAGGAAAAGAAGTTCAGACATTTGATACTTGCCAAACATAGTTGCCACAACAGATGTGCCCTGAGCGACGATGCTGGTCTCTGGTGGCTCCATTCACAGGTTCTCCTATGACGAGCACCAGAGGGAAGAGCTGTGGCCTTGGCTCAAGAGAAGAAGCACAGCTTTTGCGCGAGAAACCAAGGGAACAACCTGAATTGTCCGTCCAAGAGAAACTATTCAGATAGTTTTTGGCAGGGATACAGGATCATCACTGATGATTTTTTTCTTCTGAAGGAAGGTGTCAATTTTTCTTCTATTTCTGCTTTAACACTTAGCTAGATGATAAATATTGTGGCTTTTTTCTAATTAGCTTTACAAAAAGACTGCCAATGCATGTCTGGTACAATAAAAAATGCAAGCAAGTTGTTTAGTAAATGCAAATTGTAGAAGTGTTTCCTACCTTGCATATTTATTCATAGCTAGTTATCTGATTTAATGTTAATGTAGAATCAGCCATATAAAGGCATGTTACCTAGCTCATTATTTAAGGTTTTCTGGTGACTTTTTCCTTTTATTTTTTTCAATTTAAGTTATTGTCTGAATAGGTACTACATGCCAAAGGTACAGAAGTTCGAATTGTTCCGAGTGAAACATCAATCTGTACCATCCTGTTCAATTGCTCGCTGGGCTCCACCCCACCAGCCATATCCCTCAGCTGGAGAAGTGCTCCTCCCTCGTCCTCTTGGGGTGCTGCCTCCCCAGGAAGCTGCCCAGTTTCTGGAAAAAAGAAGCCTTGTTTGTTTCCTCTTTGTTGTCTGTTCGTTGTTGTTTAGTTGCTAAGTCATTTCTTTGCAACTGCATGGACTGTAGCACTCCAGGCTTCCCTGTCCTTCACCATCTCCCAGAGCTTGCTCAAACTCATGTCCATAGAGTTGGTGATGCCATCCAACCACCTCATCCTCTGTCGCCCCCTTCTCCTGCCCTCAATCTTTCCCAGCATCAGGATCTTTTCCAGTGAGTCGACTCTTGGCATCAAGTGACCAAAGTACTGGAGCTTCAGCTTCAACAGCCCATCCCAAGTACCAGTATTCCTAAGGGTAGGAGCTTTGTCCTAGTAATGGTTATACCCCAGTGATTGAAACAATGCTGGTACATCATATTTGTTTCATTAACTCAATGAGATAGTCCCCACTGTCACAACTAGAGAAAGCCTGCACAAAGCATGAAGACCCAGTGTAGCCCTAAATAATTAAATTTTAAAAAGAGACCAGCTACACTGGTCTCAGTGTAGCACAGAGTTGACAGAAGAGGGCAGTGGGAGGAATGAGGGGGGAGGAAAGTGATGCCAGATGGGGCAGGTCCTCAGAGCACTGGTGAATTTACATTTAGTAGGGGGTTGGGTGGGGGGGGGGGTGGCTGTGTGGCACAGCTTGGAGGATCTTAGCTCCCAAGCCAGGGATTGAACCCTGGCCAAGGCAGTAGAAGTGCTGACTCCTAACCACTGGACTTCCAGGGAATCCCTGGTTGGGTTTACATTTTCAAAGGATCCCTGCTATACTGAAACAGACTGAAAAACCACCAAGAGGAAGTTGATGCCCAGGCCTTCATCCAGCGGGCATCCATAGTGGGCTGGACCAGGGTGATACAATGAAGGAGGCGAGGGGTGCTCGACTTTCGGAGATGGTTCAAAGATGGACAGAGAGATTTGCTGATGTTGACATTGTGTGAAAGGGAAAAAAGGAGTCGAGTTCGACGCCAACTGTTTTGGCCACAGTATCTGGAAGAAAAGAGCTGCACTGACTGAGATGAGGAAACCTGTGAGAAGGTGCTTCAAGGAAGGTCGGGGACCAGCAGCTACATGCCAGGTGGAAGTCAGAGGTGCCCATCAGACTGCCTGGAGATGTTCCTGAATTCAAGTCTGGCTGCTGCTGCTCAAAAATCAATGACTGAGGGAATCCCCTGGGGATCAGTGGTTAGGACTCTGTCCTTTCGCTGCTGAGGGCATGGGTTCAATCTCTGGTCAGGAAACTAAGATCCTGAAGCTGTGCAGCCATAAAAAGAATAAATAAATGTTTAAGAGAGAGCCAAATGTAGGTAGAAAGGAAAATTGCCTTTAATTGGAATGCAGGCAATCTAGAGATGGTGGGCTCAGTCTACCCCATATACTACCTCTGAAGATTTTGCTCTGCCATGAAAGTTGTTTGGTTTTTTTTTAATGATTTTATTTATTAATTTTTGGCTGTGCTGGGTCTTTGTTGCTATGCAAGATTTTTTCTCATTGCAGTGAGCAGAGGCTACCCTCTAGGTGTGGTTCCAGGGTTTCTGATTCCAGTGGCTTCTCTTGCTGCAGAGCACAGCCTCTAGAACCCACAGGGCTTCAGTAGCTGCAGCTCCCAGGCTCTAGTGCACAGGCTCAGTAATTGTGGTGCATGGGCTTAGTTGCTCCAAGGCACATGGGCTCTTCCTGGAGGATCCAGCCCGTGTCTCCTGCACTGGCAGGCAGATCCTTTACCACCGAGCCACTAGGGAAGTCTGGCCATGAAAGTTTTTAAAGAGAAAGAGGGAAGTAATCTCAGTGAATCACTGAGATGAGGGGTCAGAGTGGCTGCCACCCTTTACTGTGTACAGGCTGCTGCTAGGACTGCTCCTGATGCTGTCTGTTTACACAGTTTATTCCTGAGATTACTGAAGGGGAAGCTGGGGAAGAGATCTGGTCATCTGTTAATTACTTGTTCTTCATTTCTCTTCTTTGATCTGCAGGAAGAACCAATATGTTAGACAAGGTATTGTGTGATTAAAAGATCTGAAAGGTGTGCTAGGGCCAGAACTGAGTAGATAAGGGGGCGCCTGGTTTAAGGTTAATAACAAGACAAAGGGGCCTCCTGCAGAAACCTCGTTCCTGCCAAAAGCCACTTACAGAGATGACAGGTACAATTGGACATACAGTCTGATATTCAGTGGAGACCTCTGAGCTGAAGACAGAGATTCAGGTTGCAGTCCTAGTGAGCCCTAGAGGAGGTGGTGAGAGAGCTGGGGCACTCTAGTACATGGAGGTCAGGGTGAGGGGCAGGAGCCAGTCAAAGCAGGAGAATCGAAGTAAGATGGGAGGACGACCAGGACACAGAGGGCCCAGAAGTCAAGTGAAGACCGTGCCACTGGACAGGTCGAGGAAGATGAAGCCTAGCATGGACAGCTGGATTCATTAATGTGGCTGCTGCTGCTAAGTCACTTCAGTCGTGTCCAACTCTGTGCGACCCCATAGACGGCAGCCCACCAGGCTCCCCCGTCCCTGGGATTCTCCAGGCAAGAACACTGGAGTGGGTTGCCATTCGCTTCTCCAATGCGTGAAAGTGAAAAGTGAAAGTGAAGTCGCTCAGTCGCGTCCGACTCTTCGCGACCCCACGGACTGCAGCCCACCAGGCTCCACTGTCCACGGGAATTTCCAGGCAAGAGCACTGGAGTGGGGTGCCATTAACGTGGCAGTGACTTGCAAAGGGACATCTAAGTTCATTTCCAGCCCTGCAGTGTTATGACTGTCCGTTTGGCTTATGCACTCTTCCCAGATGACTCAAGCAGTAAAGAATATGCCTGTAGTGCAGGAAACACAGGAGACTTGAGTTTGAGCTCTGGGTTGAGAAGATTCCCCTGGAGGAGGAAATGGCAACCCACTCCAGTATTCTTGCCTGGAGAATCCCATGGACAGAGAAGCCTGGCGGGCTACAGTCCGTGGATCACAGAGTCGGACACAGCTGAGTGACTAGCACTTGGTTTATGCAAGTTACTCTATTTTGAATTAAACAATTAAATAATGAAGAGTCAAATCCTTCTTTCAACACAGTCCCCGCCCTCTCCCCGCTTCTTGTAGAACAAGGGCAGGAAGCAAGGAATCCTCTTCCAGCCAATCTCTAACGCCATTACTCCTTCGGACGTAATTCCGCTTAGAGACTCAAGCTTTTAGATTGGAGTCCGGGTACAAACCCACTTTAGCCTAGTTTCAGTGTCTCTATCCTCATTACATGTTTCTTTCCAGAGACGTCCTGAAACTTCTGGAAGTTAACGATTTGTCTTCTCATCCATCTTCTGCTCCAATTTAGAAAAATTTGACACCTACATAAGGATGTTCTGTTTATTTTCCTCCAAATACTTTGGTGCTGCTGCTTGGTCGGAAAAGCATCGTTCCTCTAATCAAGAATTACATATTTGAGACATTTAGGGACAAGGCTAAGACAGAGGATCCCATAGGAGGGAACAAGGCAATTAGGACCTAGGCTCACAGAAGACCATAATTTGTTTTGTTTTGTTTTGTTTTTCATATAAGCAGTGCTTTAATAGCACTGGAGTTTGTATGTTGTTTTATTATATGTTACTTATATGTTGTTTTATTAAGTTTATAAGTTTTTCATTTTCATTCAATTCAAACTATTTTTTTAACTTCCTTTCTGCTTTATTCTTAGACCTGGATTGTTTGAGTGTATGCTATTAAGTTTTCAAATATTTGAGAATTTTTCACATTCTTTTGTTGATTTTTAAATTAATTCCATTGTCTAAAGATAACATACTTTGTATGATTTTAATCATTTTAAATTTATTTAGGCCTGTTTATGACTCATAATATAATATATATATGGGTAGATAATCTGTGTGCATTTGACAAAAATATCCATTCTGCTGTCAAGAGAATTGTTCCATAATCTCCAACTAGGTCAAGTTAGTTGATAGTATTGCTCAGGCTTTTATATTTACTAATTTCTGTCCAATTATCAATTATCAAAAAAGAGTATTGAATTACTAACTATAATTATGAATTTGAGAAGACCATAGTTTTGTTGTTGATGATTAGGGAGCCTCTGTCCAACTTCTGGGATAAATGGCATCCAAACTTATGTAACATAAATTCCTCCTCTGAGTCTTTAGCCTGCCTCGATCAGGCATCCTTGATCTGTGTGCTTGGTCCCCATGATTCGTACTGTCCCTCAGGGAGATCCAGCTACATGCCCTGAATGTGACTACAGACATGATCACTAATGTGTCAGGATTTAATGGGCAGAGTGCTTTATTTCTTAATGCTACATGAGATAAAGGGGTGTCTGACAATACACAGGTGTCTCCACTTCAGTGAACTGTGGTACTAGCTGCACACAGACCCCTTGCCAGACACGCACGCAGCTATAGGTACCCTGTCCGTGTGCACCACGCTCTCTGATCATCTCCCTCTCTTACCTCCCATCACACTATTTTTTTTTTCAATTGATATTAGCTACTTGTTATGTTCTTATTTCTTTTAATGGCCCAATGGAACATTTTTCTCGGCAACCCATCTTCCTTTCTTGGAAATGGCACTCTGATTGCCTTTTAGTTCTTCTCACACTGGATTAATTTTTTTTTCCTCCCAGGTAATGAAATTGAGACACTTGGGTAAAGCCTGGGCCTGGGTGCTGATGGAGCAGGACACCTGGGGAGGAAGTCAGGGACCTGGGCCTCCCTGGCCCTGTGGGAGCTCACCAGCTGCCTCAGCTCTGCCCCTTCGCCTCCCTGAGCCTAGGTGTTTGGATCAGGGCAAGAAGTTAGGCACCGAGGTGGCCAGTCTCTGAGGTCTCTTTGGCCCTCACTTCTAGCGATCTTCACTGGCATTCCACCACGGATGCATACTCACCGGAAGGGAAGTTCTCCTCGCCCTCAGTCTGCCTGGTGATGGGAAAGATCTGAGATCTGGATGGCCTAAGGATGCGGAGTAAACACCACCCCCCATGACTACACCCCTGCCCCCAGTGCTGAGGGCTCCCCGCCACAGGTCGGTATGGCGCCCAGATTGCTGGTTGGGGGTGAGCGTGAGCTGTGAGGAGCCAAGGGACACCCCCACTGTGGTGACTAGTGCCTATCTCCATGGGACTGGGTCTTTATCCTCCTCCAGCCAACCCCTCTTTCACAGCCAGCCATCAACAGCACAGAACAAGTGCCCAGGAAGTGCCCAGCAAGTGAGTGGGCCATATGTGAGTGACTTAAGACAGTATAAGTGGGAGAAATGCCTAATCAGCTTAATGGGAAGGGGGAAAGCAAAGGAGACGACTATCTGATGCCACTCTGGCTCCGGGAAGACCTAAGCTTCACACACTGACAGCCAGCATGCTGGGTATTTGCTCAACAGAAAAAGAATGTGAGGGCAGTCTGCGTGCTTTCTGCCTCCCCCACAGTTGTCTTGAATTGACCACCTCTCTCCATGACCGATCCCTGTGGTTTGAATGGAGTGACCCTGCCCAGGCCATACGGACAGGTGTGTTACAGACTTTGAGTGGCTTCCCTAGGACTCCTGCTAGAACAGTTGGGAATAGGCTTCTGGACTCCCAGCACACAAGCCTTGGGTTGCCAGTGGGCATCTTAACACTGCAGGGAGCTCCAGCCTGAGAACAAAACCAATTCCAAAGAAAGCCGAATGGGTTTCTGACACACTCATTGGAATCCCTTGCTCCAGCCAAGTGCAACATTCCCTGAACTTTCCAGGTAGATGGGCCAGTAATTTCCTTTTCTGCCCCCTTAAAGCAGTTTAAATTAAGCTTCTATGACAGATAAGCAAAGATGTGCTGACGAAACATCTTTTTTTTTTTTGGTGACACCATATGGCACGTGGGATCTTAGTTCCCTGACCAGGGGTAGCACCCACGCCCACTGCACTGGAAGCACAGAGTCTTAACCCCTGTGATCTCAGGTGGCCTTGGCCTGCACTGGCTTGGAGCCGGCTTGGGTTCCCAACCAGAGATCGAGGCTGGGTCGTGGCGGTGACAGCACCAGATCTCAGCTACTAGACCGTGGTCAGTGACAAGGCCCTGGAATTTCGGCTTTGCAGCAAAGAATTTCCACAAAGATGAAAAGTAGTGAAGCCAGTATTTATTAGGAAGAAAGAGAGTACAGTATGTGTGGATAGACACACGGGCAGACTCAGAGGGAGAGAGTTGCTGAGTCAGTCACATCCTCATTTCTTCCAGGTTTCCTTTGGCCAATCATTATGACTTGTCTGGTTTACAGTCCGTATTTGGTGTATCTCAGGATCCTCCCTTGTGTTCACACGCATCTCTTAGCCAAGACGGATTCTACTGCAAAGGCCTATGGGTAGAACATCCCTTGACATGACTCCTCTTTGGCCTCTAAAGGAGGCCAAAGGCTCTAAGGAGCCTTTCCTATGCATGTGTGGAAAAGGAGGTCCCCTGTCTTTGGGATTGAGAAATATGTGGTCTGTGCAGGGTCCAGCCTCCTCCCTTAATTGCCCTGCTATTCTCGTCTTGGAGTTTTGGTCAATAGAGAATGAATCTCCAATTGCTTTACCCTGGGATGGGGCCCATCTGCCTCCTGCCTCAAGTGGACTGCCAGGGAAGTGCCAGATTTTTAAGAACTGGCAGTTTTGAAATAACTACAGGCTTTGAAGAGTCAAGTTTTATCAGAACAAACAGCATTGGAAAATATACTCTCAGAGGGGAGCCTGAGAACCATGCTGGAAAAGAGACAGGGGTCTCCAGCCGTTCCAGGTCCTGCTGGGCCGAGGCGGCCAGGCTTGGGGGTCAGGGGTTAAGAGCATTCCTCCCCTCCCTCCACTCCTCCTGTGGTCCTCCTGCAAGCAGGTGTTGCTGCCTTTAAACATTGCTTCTGAAAGTCTCAGCAAGCTGAGGGCAAGGGGCTCTAGGAGCCTGCAAGCAGTGGGGTGGGGGTCCCTGACACCTGTTTTGCTAGTAAAATGCAAGGAAGCCCACACAGACTCTTGCCACCCCTAGTGTGGCCAATGAGGGAGTCTCCCCTCCCCCTGTTTGCATTGTAAACATGTCTTGAATAATTTAGCCCCTCTTTTTCTGGTTAAACATTACCCACAGCTGCCTGCTGGATGGAAAAAGAAGCCAACAAATCACCCAGCAGGTATGTGTCAGTGAAGAATTCCTCACTCGCTCACCAGCAGGATGCTGACCTTTCGTTTGAACAGCCTGGGGGGTGGGAAGCCCTGAAAGTCCCTTGTGCAGAGCGTGGAGGTAGCTGCTCAATGATCATCCCAGAGGCTCCATGTGTATAGAAACTGATGTTGTAAGTACCTCACATATCCAGCAGGCAGGTCCTTTAAGCAGGGAACATGGGCCCAGTGGCAAAGTTATTAGTTTTTCCTTCCAAAAACTGTGTTTTCAGAAAAATGAAAAATTTGCTTTGCTGTCCATTGATAGATGGAAGCTTGGTAGCTTCTCACATGTCCCTCAGAAACAAAACAGACTTTAATGTCACGTTACTGATGGTACTTATTGCTGGAAAGGTTGACATTATTTGGAATACATACCAGGTCCTGGGAGATGCTTTGAACATACTCTTCTCGTATGTGTGTGTATGCTCAGTGTCTCAGTGGTGTCTGACTCTTTGTGACCTCATGGACTATAGCCCGCCAGGCTCCTCTGTCCATGGAATTTTCCAGGCAAGAATAGTGGAGTGGGGTTGCTGTTTTGTACGCTAGGAGATCTTCCGGACCCAGGGATCAAACCTGTGACTCTTATATCTCCTGCACTGACAGGCAGATTCTTTACTCTACCCACCAAGCCCCACTCACCTTGTATATAGATCCCTAAAACATATACCTGTGAAGATAGATTTTATTTTTTAATGCAAAAATGCCACACAGGCAACCCAACTCAAATTCAGGCTAAGCAAGTGGCTCAGACCTCAGAGTTTGTTGGCAGAAGAGAGCACAACCCCTGGATCCACTGGACCCCAAATCCTATGTTCTATATACTTTTTGCCACCTCCAATCTATAAATAAAGGAATAGCAAAAGTTAATTTATTCATTTATTAAAAAAAAACTATTGAAATATAGTTGGGTTTTTATATTGTGTTAGTTTCAGGTGCACAGCAGAGTGACTCAGTTATATATACGTGTGTATATTCTTTTTCAGAATCTTTTCCATTATAGGTTATTATAATATATTGAATAGAATTACCTGTGCTATACAGTAGATCCTTGTTGGTTATATATTTTATATATATTCAGTTCAGTTCAGTTCAGTCATGTCCAACTCTTTGCGATCCCATGAATCGCAGCACGCCAGGCCTCCCTGTACATCACCAACTCCCGGAGTTCACTCAAACTCATGTGCATCGAGTTGGTGATGCCATCCAGCCATCTCATCCTCTGTCATCCCTTTCTCCTCCTGCTCCCAATCCCTCCCAGCATCAGGGTCTTTTCCAATGAGTCAACTCTTTGCATGAGGTGGCCAAAGTATTGGAGTTTCAGCCTCAGCATCAGTCCTTCCAATGAACACCCAGGACTGGTCTCCTTTAGGATGGACTGGTTGGATCTCCTTGCAGTCCAAGGGACTCTCAAGAGTCTTCTCCAACACCACAGTTCAAAAGCATCAATTCTTCGGCAGTCAGCTTTCTTCACAGTCCAACTCTCACGTCCATACATGACCACTGGAAAAACCATAGCCTTGACTAGATGGACCTTTGTTGGCAAAGTACTGTCTCTGCTTTTCAATATGCTATCTAGGTTGGTCATAACTTTTCTTCCAAGGAGTAAGCATCTTTTAATTTCATGGCTGCAGTAGCCATCTGCAGTGATTTTGGAGCTAAGAAAAATAAAGTCAGCCACTGTTTCCACTGTTTCCCCATCTATTTCCCATGAAGTGATGGGACAAGATGCCATGATCTTTGTTTTCTGAATGTAGAGTTTTAAGCCAGCTTTTTCACTCTCCTCTTTTCACTTTCATCGAGAGGCTTTTTAGCTCCTCTTCACTTTCTGCCATAAGGGTAGTGTTATCTGCATATCTGAGGTTATTGATATTTCTCCCAGCAATCTTGATTCCAGCTTGTGCTTCTTCCAGCCCAGCGTTTCTTATGATGTACTCTGCATAGAAGTTAAATAAGCAGGGTGACAATATACAGCCTTGACGTACTCCTTTTCCTATTTGGAACCAGTCTGTTATTCCATGTCCGGTTCTAACTGTTGCTTCCTGACCTGCATACAGGTTTCTCAAGAGGCAGGTCAGGTGGTCTGGTATTCCCATTTCTTTCAGAATTTTCCACAGTTTCTTGTGATCCACACAGTCAAAGACTTTGGCATAGTCAATAAAGCAGAAATAGGTGTTTTTCTGGAACTCTCTTGCTTTTTCCATGATCCAGAAGATGTTGGCAATTTGGTCTCTGGTTCCTCTGCCTTTTCTAAAACCAGCTTGAACATCTGGAATTTCACGGTTCACATATTGCTGAAGCCTGGCTTGGAGAATATTGAGCATTACTTTACTAGCGTGTGAGATGAGTGCAATTGTGTTGTAGTTTGAGCATTCTTTGGCATTGCCTTTCTTTGGGATTGGAATGAAAACTGACCTTTTACAATCCTGTGTCCACTGCTGAGTTTTCCAAATTTGCTGGCATATTGTGTGCAGCACTTTCACAGCATCATCTTTCAGGATTTGAAATAGCTCGTCCATACATGACCACTGGAAAAACTATAGCCTTGACTAGATGGACCTTTGCTGGCAAAGTAATATCTCTGCTTTTCAATATGCCCTCTAGGTTGGTCATAACTTTCCTTCCAAGGAGTAAGCATCTTTTAATTTCATGGCTGCAGTCACCATCTGCAGTGATTTTGGAGTCCAAAAAATAAAGTCTGACACTGTTTCCATTGTTTCCCCATCTATTTCCCATGAAGTGATGTATTAATGTGTCTATATTCATCCCAAACTCCTAATTTATCCCTCCTCTCTTTTCCCCTTTAGTAACCATAAATTTGTTTTTTGTGTCCATGAGTTATTTCTGTTTTATAGATAAGTTCATTTTTGTCATATTTTAGATTCCACCTATCATAAGATATTTGTCTTTCTCTTTCTGGCTTACTTCACCAAGTATGATAATGTCTAGTTCCATCCTTGTGAAAATTTTAAATTTAAGTAAGGATGAAAACTGTAAATTGAGTTTTCCTTTCTTGGTATTCTAAAAGCACTTACTGTCTCTTCACCATTTTAAAAAATCAACTTTACTGAGATATTTTACATATGGTGAAATTCTATTTATTTTATTTTTTAAATGTTAAGTGTACAATTGAAGGAGTTTGCACAAATGCACACACTAGTGAGAGCAGCAGTGTTCAAGATACAAAACACTTCCTTCACCCCCAAGTCCCTCATGCCCCTTTGCTGCCAACCCCCTCCTGGTACCCTGCCTCCCAGCAACCACTGGTCTCCTTCCTGACCCTGGAGTTTGCCTGTGTGTATGAATGAAATCATAGTCTGTTTCTTTCACAGGACAGCACGCTCTCGTGATCATCTGTGGAGCAGTATTTTATCTTCTTCTCTCTGGGTGATACCCTGAATGAAGCGGTTTATCTCTTCACCAGCTGAGGGACCTGTGGACTATGTCCAGTCTTCTACTGTCATTAGTGAAGCTACTCTAAACATCTGTGTACAAGACTTGGAAAATAGGTTTTTGTTTCTCTTGGGTAAATACCCAGGAGTGGAATCTCTGATTATGAGATAAATGCATTACAAGTTTGTAGAAACCCACCAAACTATTTCCAAAGCAAGTTTCTGTTTCTAGCAGTGCTGTATGAGGTCCCCAGTTGCTCCACATCCTTGCCAACACTTGGTAGAGTCTTTTTTTTTTTTAAGTTTTACTTTTATTCTACTCACCTGCCCAGGGATTGAACCTAGGACTTCGGCAGTGAGAACATGGAGTCCTAATCACTGGACCACCAGGGAAATCCTGGTAGAATCTCATTAAGGTTAGCCATTCTAGTCGCTATTCTTATTGTAGTTTTGATTGCCGGCCTTTGTTTTCTCAGAGAAACTAGGCAGGTGGGTCAGAGCTCAGGATGTGTTCTTGTGGCCTTATCCAAAAGCTGAAGCTGGGGAGGTAGCTCCCATGGACCCAAGTCAGAACATGTGGAGACAGACATGGACAACAGACTTGATCACCAAGGCCGAGGGGATGGGATGGGAGTTTGTGATTAGCAGATGCAGATGACTGCATACAGAATGGATAAGCGACAAGGTCCTAATGTGCTAGATGTGTTAGTTTCAAGTGCACAGCAAAGTGATTCACCCATGCATATGCATATATATATTCTTTTTCAGATTCTTTTCCATTATGGGTTATTACAAGATGCTGAATATAGTTCCCTGTGCTATTCAGGAGGACTTTGTTTATCTATTTTACGTGCTGCTGCTGCTAAATCGTTTCAGTCATGTCCGACTCTGTGTTACCCCGTAGATGGCAGCCCACCTGGCTCCACTGTCCCTGGGATTCTCCAGGCAAGAATACTGGAGTGGGTTGCCGTTTGCTTCTCCAAGTTTATGTGCAGTGATGTATGTATGTTTCATTACTGTGTATATGTTACATCTGCAAAGAGTCAGACAGGACTGAGTGACTGAACAATGTGTATATGCTAATCCCTGATCCCAAATTTTTCCCGCCCCACCCTCCCTTGGGTAACTGTAAATTTATTCTCTATGTCTGTATGTTTCTACTTTGTAAGTTCATCTGTATCATATTTTATTTGTTTATTGGCTGCACCATGTGGTTTGCAGAATCTTTGTTCCCTGACCAGGGATTGAATCTGGGCCCTCAGTAGTTGAAAGCGCTGAGTCCTAATCATTAGACTGCCAGGAAATTTCCTGTATCTTTTTTTTTTTTTCACACATAAGTGCTATCATATGATATTTGTCTTCCTCTGACATCAGTTTTTGTGTTTTTTTTTTACCTATTTCAGATTGTGTTTTATAAAATCACCCTTCTGGCAGGAAGGAAAATGAGTCGGAAGGGATAAAGACTCCCCTAGGTGGCTTTTTGCAGAAGCATAAGTGGGAGGCTTTGAGAGAATTAGAAAACCTGTGGCTACTTTCTCATTAGCAGGCACAGGGGCTGCGGGAAAAGAATCATAAAAAGGAAGAGCCTTTGAGTGTACCAGGCAAACTGAGTTCACAGAGGAAATGTGAACCTGACCAGCCTTGGAAGGGGAGTGAGTGGCAGTGCCAGAAGGAAATGACTGTCCTGTGGACACCTGCTGCTGACCTCGCTCTGGGGACTGGGGACCCAGTGGTAGAAGGGGAGGGCAAGGCACAAGCCTAGTTCTTGTGTCCTCAGCTGAGATGATGAAGTAAATCCTCACAGGAAGGGAGTTGTAAGTAGTGGTTAGTTATCTTTAGAAATAATTCCGACAACACTCGATTCATTCGATATTCATTTTCAAAGCGGCTGAACTGATGGGCACTGTGTCTTGTCTGAGAGTTGCTCACAGTTAGGGAAGTTCCCTGGCGATCCAGTGGTTAGGGCTTGGCACTCTCACTGCCGGGGCCCTCAGTTAATCCCTGGTTGGGCAACTGAGATCCTACCTTGCAAGCTGCATGGTGCAGCAAAAAAAAAAAAAAAAGTTGCTCACAGGTTAATAATTGAATGAAGGGAGCTGACCATTGTTTCCAGGAGTGTTTCCTTGGGTCTCTTATCTGTTTATTTGTAAGCTCTTGCTGGGATTGAACCTGGGCCTAGACATGCCCAAGGAAACAGCTCTGAAGCCAACATTCCTGCAACATCCCTTGGACAAGGTGAAGTTCACTGCATAATTTTGCAAGATGAATTAACACGGTGTTTATCTGCCAGGATTCCAGGGTCCCGGGCCCTGAGAGGCTACATCCTCAGCTCTGGTTCCCAGAAGCCACCCAAGCACCTATTTGACCCCCACCCTCAGAGCCCACTGAGGTGGTGTCGCCCCCAGGGAGACTCTAGGAAGATTAAGAGGTCACAGAAGTATACCGGTGCCAATCAATGGCACAGCTCCCCGCTCACCAGATTTATCAAGAGGCCAATCAGCTCTCAGCGCTCCCAGGGAGAAAAATGCTCATTTATTGGGAGAACAGAAAGTGGAGCTTTGGCTGAAACCACTTTGCCTTCAACAGCAACTTTTTAATCCCTTTGTCTGGTGCATGAAATCAGTTCCCAGAACACAGCGTTTATTAATAACTGTGGGACTTTTTCCCAGTCTCCAGATCAATTGGCAGAAGCCTCTGGTTCCTTCCTTCTGGATGCTTCTATTATTTAGAGCTGAGAAGTGGTCGTCTCCTTGAAACCCATATAGTTTTTAACATGACTTGGGAATTGCACAGCGCCCCCTCCCCAGCCCATCCTAACAAACCCAGTCTACCAAGAGGCCTTGCCCACTGTCTGTCATCCTTGGCTGGCTCAGCCCGCTGGCACCTTTGCTTCTGCTGAGACGCCCCGCTCTCTGCAGGGCAGTGCAAAGTGTGCCTCTCCTCCAGGCTAGCTGCTCACTGCCAAGTGCAGGCCCGAGTGTTGACAGGGGTCCCTGGAGCCAGCCTGATTTAGAATAAGGTCACCCTGAGCTGGTTCCTCTCCTGTGGCTGGTGGAGGCCCCAGAGGCAGCTGTTGGGTAGCTGCTAAGCGAGGCCCAGGTCTCACCCTGGGCACGTGGGGGATGCTGTGCCAGCCGTTCCCTTGAAGAGGGAGTGTCGTAACTAGGTCTTCCTCCAGAGCTGCCCTATCCTCTTCCTCTTCCTCTTCCCCACCCCTCCTGGGGGCCTAGCCATGCCCATGGTTTCCCCAGGCACCTCTGACTTCTACCCTCCAAGCTCCATACCACCCCCTGCCTGCTGGTTGTACCCTCAGAGGTGGCTCACCGCTACCCTAACCCCAGCATGACAGAGGGGGAGGGGCAGGCCTGGGGTCACCTCCTGGTCCCATGCCTATTATGTCCCTGTGAAGAAACTAACAGAAGAACACCCACCTGGTAAGGATGGGTGACCGTGGGTGCAGAGTCTTGCTCACACACACGCACACAGAGGGATGCTCAGGGCTGGCTCCCTCTTCCCCACAAACCTGCTTCCCGTGCCCCCCCACTTCCTCTATCAGTCAATAGCATCGTCACTCTCTTAGTCACTCAGACTGAATGACAAAGCAGTTTTCTTGTCCATTTTTTTATTAGTCTATATTTTCCTTCTGTGGGAAATGATACGTAACATAAAAGTTGCCATTTTAACCATTTTTCAATGTACAGTAACATTAAGTATAACACATTCACACTGTTACACTGCCACCATCTGTCTCCAGAACGTCCCCGTCTTCCCCAGCTGAAACTCTGGCCCCACTAAACACCAACCTCCGCTCCCTCCTCCCAGCCCCTGGCTCCCACCCTTCTACTTTTCCTCTCTAAGAATGTTGACTATTCTAGGTGCCTCATATAAGTGGAAGCATCTAGGACTGGTTGATTTCACAGAGTATAACGTCCTCAAGGTTCATCCATTTTGTAGCTGGTGTTAAGGATTTCCCTCCCCTTTAAAGGCTGAATAGTATTTCATGGTATGGATATACCAAACTGAAAAAAATCCATTGCTTGGTCTATTTTTAATAGGGCTTTTGGAAAGGAAACTAATACCAAGTTTTAAAACCCACATATTCCAGAGGAGGGGGCAGTGAGAGCGTGTCTCCTCCTACCGGCCCTCTGATGCTCCCCCGGCAGGGACCTCCCAATTCACCCTCTTGTGTGTGCCCATTTCCTGTCCCTGGTTGCCTGCCCGATACCTTCCAGCTCTTACTAGTTTCTCTGACCCAGTCTGCCATCTGGGAGCTGTTCTGCTGGGCAAGGCAAGCCTTGGCTGTGGCCTTCACTAATGAGGCGTTGAATCTGTGGATTCATTGCCATTCATTCAACACCATTCATCAGTTTGGAGCGTCTTTTAACAACAGGAAGACTTTTGGTCCATGAATACATGATGTCTTTCCATCTATCTAAGTCTTCCTTAATTTCTTTAAACAATGTTTATTGTACAGATTTTCTACTTTTGTTAAATCTATTCCTAAGTATTTCATTCTTCACCTTGGTGCTATTAGAAGTGAATTGTTGGGACTTCCCTAGTGGTTCTGTGGTTGGGAACTGGAGTTTCCCTGCAGGGGGTGTGGGTTTGATCCCAAGTCAGGGAACTCAGTTCAGTTCTGTCGCTCAGTTGTGTCTGACTCTTTGTGACCCCATGGACTGCAGCACGCCAGGCCTCCCTGTCCATCGTCAACTCCTGGAGTTAACTTAAACTCATGTCCATTGAGTCGGTGATGCCATCCAACCATCTCATCCTCTGTCATCCCCTTCTCCTGCTTTCAATCTTTCCAAGCATCAGGGTCTTTTCAAATGAGTCAGTTCTTTGCATCAGGTGGCCAAAGTATTGGAGTTTCAGCTTCAGCATAAATCCTTCCTATGAATATTCAGGACTGATTTCCTTTATGATTGACTGGTTGGATCTCCTTACAGTCCAAGGGACTCTCAAGAATCTTCTCCAACACCACAGTCCAAAAACATCAATTCTTCAGCACTCAGCTTTCTTTATAGTCCAACTATCACATCCATACATGACTACTGGAAAAACCATAGCCTCAACTAGATGGACCTTTGTTGCAAAGTAATGTCTCTGCTTTTTAATATGCTGTCTAGGTTGGTCATAGCTTTTCTTCCAAGGAGTAAGCGTCTTTTAATTTCATGGCTGCAGTCACCATCTGCAGGGATTTTGGAGCCCAAGAAAATTAAATCTGTCACTGTTTCCACTGTTTCCCCATATATTTGCCACGAAGTGATGGGACCAGATGCCATGACCTTAGTTTTCTGAATGTTGAGCTTTAAGCCAACTTTTTCACTCTTCTCTTTCACTTTCATCAAGAGGCTCTTTAGTTCTTCACTTTCTGCTGTAAGGGTGGTGTCATCTGCATATCTGAGATTATTGATATTTCTCCTGGCAATCTTGATTCCAGCTTGTGCTTCATCCAGCCCAGCGTTTCTCATGATGTACTCTGCATATAAGTTAAATATGTCAGGGAACTGAGATCCACAACTCCTGAGGCTGGCAGAAAAAAGAAAAAGTGGAATTGCTTTCTTCATTTTCAAAGTAAGTGTCTTTTTGCTTCACTGGGATCAGTTGGAATCCTCTCCTGATGGACGCTGTTTCACTTAGTGGCACTGAGTGATAACAGGGGCCTTGCGAAGGCAGGCGTCCAAGGCCTGGATCTCTGTGGGACATGTGTGAGTTCCTTGAAGAAGCTGCAGGTCTCCACAGAGCACATTCCTGATGTGGGATACTGATCTCCAGTTTAACGGTTCCAACCTCGCTCCGACTCAGCTTCTAACGGCATCCCCCATACCCTCTTTCTGGGTTTTCTTCCCTTCGCTGTGCATCCATTTGGGTAGGATTCAAGAGTGATAGCTCAAATGCATTTAGCTCCCACTCTGTTAAGTTGACAGGTAGAGGCTGGCTTTCCAGATCTTGTAATTTACTATAAGAAATAATAATTGTAGTGCACCAAGGCACAGGGAAGGAAGAATAACCTCAGAGAACCAGTAGAGAATCTAGAATATATGGCAAAAATAGCATTACCCTCCTTCGGGAAAAGGATGGCACTTCCAAGAAAAGGTTGTAGAGCAATTGGTGTCTATTTGGAAAAAAATTGGTTTTGGTTCTCAGTGCACACAGAAGTAAGTTCTAGGTGCAAAGTCTGTTAAAAAAGGCAACAACAACAAAGCTTACAAAAGCTAGAGGGAAATACTGGAGAATATCTTTAAGACACTAAATTAAATCAAGGAAAGGTGTTGTTTTTTTTTTTTTAAACAAAACAAAACAAAATTTCCCCCGTGGCCCAGTGTTTAAGACTCTGTGCTCCACTGCAGAGGGCATGGGTTCGATCTTTGGTCAGGGAGCTAAGATGTTGGGAAGCTAAGATCCCACATGCCACATGGTGTGGCCAAAAAAAACCCCACGAAACAAAATAAATTAAAAAAGAAACAATAAGCATTTACAAAAAGAAAAGATTAATTAGTCTGATCAGGAAAAACACTGTTACAAAAGTGAAAAAAATCAGTCAAGTTTCAGACTGGGAGAAGATACTGGCTGTATATGACTAATGAAGGACTGATATCTACAAAAATTTTCTAAACATCAATAATAAAAAGACAAGTAGCACATCTGAAAAAGTAGTCCAGGCAGAAAAGGAGATCCAGATCGCCAGTGGCCACATAGAAAGATACTCAACTGTATGAGGAACCAGGGAAATGCAAATTAACCCCATGAAGAAATACCATTTACAGTCTTCAGATCAGTTTTTAAAAAAAGTGATTAGTGAAAATTTACAGTGCTAGGGCTGGACATGCTGATAGTCTGCTGGTTATCTTTGAGCTTTTCTTGTCAAGTTGAGGATGTACACACACTAATGCTTTGTAAACATCACTAGGAAACTTGCTCTCAGGGGTCAGAAGGGAATTTTATAAAAATGTTTATAGTAGTGAGGTCAAACAACAACCACAAACAAAACTAAACCCCTCAAAACTCACTGTGCTGTGCTGTGCTTAGTTGCTCAGTCATGTCTGACACTTTGTGACCCATGGACTATAGCCCACCAGGCTCCTCTGTCCATGGGGATTCTACTGGAAGAATCCTGGAATGGGTTGCCATGCCCTCCAGGGGATCTCCCCAACCCAGGGATCCAACTCAGGTCTCCCACATTGCAGTCAGATTCTTTACCATCTGAGCTACCAGGGATGCCCAAGAATACTGGAGTGGGTAGGTCAAGAAGCAACAGTTAGAACCAGTCATGGAACAGTGGGCTGGTTCCAAATTGGGAAAGGAGTACATCAAGGCTGTATATTGTCACCCTGCTTATTTAACTTATATGAAGCACAAGCTGGAATCAAGATTGCTGGGAGAAATATCAATAGCCTCAGATATGCAGATGACACCACCCTTATGGCAGAAAGTGAAGAGGAACTAAAGAGCCTCTTAATGAAAGTGAAAGAGGAAAGTGAAAAAGCTGGCTTAAAACTCAACATCCAAAAAAACTAAGATCATGGCATCTTGTCCCATCACTTCATGGCAAATAGATGGGGAAACAGTGGAAACAGTGCCAGACTTTATTTTCTTGGGCTCCAAAATCACTGTAGATGGTGACTGCAGCCACAAAATTAAACGACACTTACTCCTTGGAAGAACTCCTATGGCCAACCTAGACAGCATATTAAATAAGCAGAGACATTACTTTGCCCACAAAGGCCTGTCTAGTCAAAGCTATGGTTTTTCCAGGGGTCATGTATGGATGTGAGTGTTGGACTATAAAGAAAGCTGAGTGCCAAAGAATTGATGCTTTTGAACTATGGTGTTGGAGAAGACTCTTGAGAGTCCCTTGGATTGCAAGGAGATCCAGCCAGTCCATCCTAAAGGAAATCACTTGCATAATCACTGGAAGTACCGATGCTGAAGCTGAAGCTCACCTAATGCGAAGAACTGACTCATTAGAAAAGACCCTGATGCTGGGAAAGATTGAAGGCAGGAGGAGAAAGAGATGACAGAGGATGAAATGTTTGGATGGCATCACCAACTTGATGGACATGAGTTTGAGCAAGCTCCAGGAGTTGGTGAAAGACAGGGAAGCCTAGTGTGCTGCAGTCCATGGGGGTGCAGAGTCAGCCTCAACTGAGCAACTTCTCCAGGAAATCTTCCTGACCCAGGAATCGAACCGGGGTCTCCTGCGTTGCAGGAGGATTCTTTACCAGCTGAGCTACCAGGGAAGCCCCCAGAGTCACTTGTTGTCTGTTAATAGGAGATTAGATAAATACAAAAACATTCATACAATGGAATACCACAAAGTAGTTAAATAGATGACCTAGGAGAATTGCCTGATGGTCCAGTAGTTAGGAACTCTGTGATTTCACTGCTAAGGGCCCAGGTTCATCCCTAGTGGGAGCACTAAGATCCCACATGCCCTGCAGCATGATCAAAAATAATAAATAAAAAAATAAAGGAATGCTGGGGACTTTCCTGGTGGTCCAATGGTTAAGAATCTTCCTTGCAATGCAGAGGATGGAGGTTCAATACCTGGGTGGGGAACTAAGATCCCACATTCTGCAAAACAACTTAGCCTGTGTGCCACAACTACTGAGCCTGTGAACCATAATCAGAGAATCTATGTACCGCAAGGAAACATCCAGCATGACACAAGGAAGCCCCAATGCAGCCAAATAAATACATTTTTTTAAAAAGGAATGCTAATGTTGACCTTTTAAAAAATGGGGAAACAGATGGCCTGAAGCTATCCTCTTTATCCACAGGAAAAAAAAAAATCTTAAAAATACAGTACTGAGTGGGAAAAAAAAATTAGAGTAAGTTGCAGAAAGATATATAAAATATGATAGCATTCATATAAAACTTAAAATATGAACAAATTTTTAAAACACTATCACTTACAGATACATTTATAAATGTATGCATAAACACAAGAACAGGTTTGGAAATATAGGCACCAAATTCTGTAGAAGAAAACGAGGTCAGGTGGGCTACACAGAATTCATCATAGTTTCTCTTCTTTTTTGTCTGCCTGAAATACTTCACTCAAAGCCAGCAAACCAAAACATAGTAACTCTCAGTGTTGTGAGACAGCCCCAAATTAAATTTTCCACCAACTCCTTTATTCCGTTCTCATTTAAGCCTGTTGTTGTTCAGTCACCCAGTTGTGCCCAACTCTTTGAGACCCCATAGACTGAAGCATGGCAGGCTTCCCTGTCTCTCACCATCTCCCAAAATTTGCCCAAGTTCATGTTCATTGCATCAGTGATGCTGTCCAGCCATCTCATCCTCTGACACCCTCTTCTTTCTGCCCTCAATCTTTCCCATCATCAGGGACTTTTCCAATGAGTCGTCTATTCACATCAGATGACCAAAATACTGGAGCTTCAGCTTTAGCATCAGTCCTTCCAGTGAATATTCATTTCAGCCTACAGCTTTCCCAAAACGTTGTCCTGTTCTCAGCCAGGTGGCACAATCAGTTTTTAACTTTAACCTCGTGACTAATACTGTCCTTTGTCTTGGGGAAGCCAAGGATTTGCTTCCAGTGAGCAAGTCTGTACAGGAATTTCTCCCCACTTTTACAGCCACCGTCTTCCATTCAAAATTCTCCAACTTGTTTGCCTAATTCTCAGAGAAATAGGTATTAATGTGCTGGATATAGGATACCTTTATGAACATCAGTTCAGAGTGTGGCTTGTCAGATCTACATGTTGGCCAGCTTTAACATGACTGAAACAGAGTCAGGATCATCCAGTCCCAGTTCTGAACCTCTGTCTACCCATCTGTGCAAGACCTAAGGTGAATCTCTTCACTGCTTTGGCTTCAGTTTTCTCACAAAGAAGGGTGGCGGATTAAATTATTCCTAAGCTACCTTCTTGAGTACCAACTTTCCATGAGTCTAAGGCAGAATCTGAGGCACTGTCAAAAAATGCCTTGGCTCTGAAATTTCCCTCTTCTGTCATTTCCACCAGGCCAGTTGGATAAATACTGGTGCTCGTCAATCTCTGGACAACATTTAGGGAATGCTGTATTTTTCATATATCCAAGCTGAAAGTACAAAGAGGAAAAAAGTTACTCTACCTGCCACTAGACAAACGTCTTGGCTATTCACCTAGGTTTGGAGTAGCATTGTTTCTGTAACTTATACACCAGCAATTTTCTGGTAAAACCCCTGACGTGGTTGGTAGTCTCTTTGCAGTAAAAATTTTCTGCTTCTTTCCTGTTGGGCACTAAAAGGAATCTAATTTATATTCTGAGGTATAGTACACACACTTTATGTTTAAATTGAGATATTGTGTTATCAATGAACCAAGAAGAACCATTGTTAAGAAAGGTATCATCTTGTCTTTGACTGTTATAAATGTAAAATATTATGTTCATGGAACTGTCAGATTCTAGTCAGACCTGTTAGTTTCAAGAGTTGGCAGCAAACTGCTGCCATCAGGAATTACAGGTTGAAAGCAACTGAGATCAGTTGAATTCATGTGGTGTTTGAATTCACAAGAAATGAGATGGGCAAGTGGAGTTTACTTGTCACATAGTTAAGAGCAGGGAGGATGCCTAATCCTGGATGACTCAAAATGACAGTGCAGCGTGGTACATGTTGTAGAGAAAGGCAGGGTAGCCAAATGCATGAGAGAAGGAGATGCTAGGGATGGTAGGTAGCTACACCATGCCAAACAAAGGCAAATTCAGAGAATTTGAAAATAAAAACACATTTGCGGATTAGTTACGGTTAGTGACAGTGAACAGACTAGTATTGTGTATGCTATCATTTATTTAAAAATTAGATGAAGCAAGGGTAATCCCCTGTGATCCAGTGGTTAGGACACAGCACTTTCACAGCTAGGGGCTGGGTTCAGTCCTTGGTCAGGGAATTAAGATCCTGCAAGCTGTGGGGCATGGCCAAAAAAAAAAAAAATTAGATGAAGTAATAAGGAAAACAAAAATATGGCATGAATATAAATAGATTATTTGAAAAGAAGAGAAAGGACTTGAGATACTGCAGGCCCCTGAAGGCAAGAGAATTTCATCCAAGAATAGAGAACTCTAAATAAGTAAGACTAGGTAGGAAATACCAATACAAACCTTACAAATAATTTTAAAAGTTGCTGATTTCTTAAGGCATTGTTTAACTTTTTAAACTGTAAGTTGGCAGAGTGACACACTCCACCTCTCTTTCAAGTACTACTTGGTATAATTAAGGTGGCAAAAACAAGAGTAGAAGGAACACAGTTGTGTCATTCAAGTCAAAGTTCCCCATGAATGCCACCTGAAATTTACAACAGATAGTTGAAATTATTTTATTCTTAATATATGTGAACAAATAAGATAAGGGTCTGTTATTTTTACCAAAGTGAATATAGTAGAGGAGTTTCATTTATACATTCTGATCTATCTAATGTGTTCTTTTCTCACTTTGCTATCTGACTGTGAAGTGTGTTTGTGTGTGTGTGTGTGTGTGTGTGTGTGTGTGTGTGTGTGTGAGATGGTCCATCTAGCAAAATGTGCCCAATTTTAAGATATTATGTAAAAATCAAAATGACTTGTTAAAATGAAAATATTTAGAGTTGCTTAAAAGTATGAGAATAAATAAACCCTATCCTAAATAGGAACCTGTCTAAATCATCATTCTAGTTCTGAGAATCTGATGTCATAATGATAAGTTTCTAGCATTTTGTTTATTTGTTTTAGGCTCTGGAACATTCTCTTTTACCCCTCCTCAGCTTTTGTTGACCCACCCACACCCACGAAGAACCCTGGTTTCTGTTCCATCATTACAGTAACTGTATAGACTAGTGATGTTTTCCATACCAAACTGACTTCCTTGAGTGTAAAAACTGTGTCTTTCCAGCTTACCCGGGGGCACATCAGGTTCTATCTAAAGAGAGGGTATTGGATGATGTATAAATGCAAGTGGACTTTGATAAAGTGGCTCATCAATAAAGAATCTGCCTGCAGTGCAGGAGATGCAAGAGACATGGGTTCAATTCTTGGGTCAGGAAGATCCCCTGGAGGAGGGCACAACAACCCACCACAGTACTCTTGCCTGAAGAATCCCATGGACAGAGGAGCTTAGCAGGCTACAGTCCATCAGGTGGCAAAGAATCAGATATGACTGAAGCAACTGAGGACGCATGCATGCACAAATGCACGCAGATTGCCCCTGCACGTGACAGTGAATGCTCTCAACAGTTCTTTGCATTTGGATGGGTAGATCAGGCAGTGGCTCGAGTTCATCGGTAAGTTGTCATGATCCAGCATTGCTCAAGAGACCTCACAGATGGAAGTTCAAAAAGAAATCCTAAAACTAAAATTCTATGTCTGGTTATGTTTTGGAATATGCCATTTGACCCTATGAAGGTGTGAGGAATGACCTTCAAAAAGCCTGAGCAGATCCAGATTTTGACACACTGGATGACAAGGAAGCTTCAAAGGATTATTTGATCATTTGTTTTGTATCAGAGTTACCCATCGATCCACCTGGATTTGTCAAGCTTCTCGGGGTAAGAACACTGAATTTTATACAGCCTTTGTTACTGAGAAGTGGGTTTTTGTAACATCAATTGCACTAGTTGTGACAACACTGGAAACCAGAACTGTCCTCTCCATTAAAAGTGAAGTGGCTCTGGTGCTTGGGACTGAGAGGCTTGTCCGTGTGGCCAGCTATGAGGGCACCCCTCCCCTACCAGTGCTCCGGTAACTGCTACCATGGGGTTTTGAGGGGGCACTCCGGCAGCAGAGCACTTTGACAGGTGAGGAAACCCAGGAGAGGCAGGCCTGTATTGTCTCCTCAGGTAGGTGACACTTACCGGAAAGTCAAGTAATAAGCGTAATTGCTCTCCAGGGAGTGGTTACCAACATGATTAAGCAAACTAGTTTCCAATCTCCTGTTTTCATCACATGCAAAAGACACACCCCACCTTTGCCTCCACATTTCTGTAACACACAGCACTTCTGTAGCAAAGAGAATACTGTTCCCCCAATTTACAAATCCAGATTTCAAGGGGCTATGACACCAATGTGCAAAGTATATATTGCTGCTGTTCTTGCTGAATTTTAATTTCTGGTAGCACACAGTGTTTTCTTTTTCACTGAGATTACTGAAGAAGATTAAGAAAAGCTATCTAGTTAGAAGCAACTACCTATTACTAAAGTATTTAGGTTAACCTAGACTGGAATATACTGCCTAACTGACTCATAGGAAGACAAAGAAATCTTTCCACTCAGCATTCAGTGATTTCTGTTTGTTAGGTCATGCAATCAGACATATGCTATCAAATCCTTAAGAATAACATAAAAAATTACAAAAGTATATGTTAATAGAATAAAATGAAGAATACTGACATTTGTTTTTAAAAAATGACAAATAATTTTACCACCCAGACATAATCAGTTAGTGATGTTTTGATGTGTTTGCTTCCAGAACATTTTCTATGCCCAAGCTGAACTGCCTACGTGAGCTGGTGCCTAGGTACCCATCAACCAGTTGTTAAGTAAAACATAAACAGAAAGCAGATAAAAATAGGTAGAGCTGATAAAAAAGAATGAAATAATACCATTTGCAGCAACATGAATGGATGTAGAGCTTGTCGCACTGAATGAATTAAGCCATACAAAGGCAAATATATGACATTGCTTATATGTGGAATCTAAAAAACTGATACAAATGAACTAACATACAAAATAGAAAGAGACTCAGAGAGGTAGAAAACAAACTCATGGTTACCCAAAGGGAAAGGGGAGTGGGGGCTGTATAAATTAATAGGTTGGGATCAACATATGCACACTATAAAACAGGGCTTCCCAGGTGGCAGTAGTGATAAAGAACCTGCTTGCCAATGTAGGAGGCATGAGAGGGTTTGGAAAATCCCCTGGAGGAGGAAATGGCAACCCACTGCAGTATTCTTGCCTGGAGAATCCCATGGACAGAGGACCCCAGTGGACTACATACAGTCCATAGGGTTGCAAAGAGTCGGACATGAGTGAAGTGACACACATATACAAAATAAATAACCAGGACCTACTGTGTAGCACAGGGAGCTATACTCGGTATTCCGTAATAACCTCTAGGGAAGAGAATTTGACAATCTGTACACATACATGTATAACTGAATCACTGTGCTGTACATCTGAAACTAAAATGATATTGTAAATCAACTTATACTTCAATTTTTAAAAAGGAGAAAAAAAAGGTAGAGTTGAAGATGTTAATTAAAATGTCATCCTTAAAACTGTGAAAAAATCAAGAAAATCCTTAAAATTATAAAGCTCCTTGTAGGGCTTTAAAAAAAATTTATTTGGCTGCATCAGGTCTTAGTTACAGCATGCAGGATCTTTAGTTGCAGCATGTCAACTCTTAGTTGCAGCTTGTGGGATCTAGTTCCCTGGCCAGGCATTGAACCCAGGCCCCCTGCATTGGGAGCCTGGAGTCTTAGCCACTGAACCACTAGGGAAGTCCCTGCCGTAGAGCTATAGAGATCACTAGTGCAATCTTTTATTCTATGCATAGGACACGACTGACTGACTTCACTTTCACTTTTCACTTTCATGCACTGGAGAAGGAAATGGCAACCCACTCCAGTGTTCTTGCCTGGAGAATCCCAGGGATGGGGGAGCCTGGTGGGCTGCCGTCTATGGGGTCGCACAGAGTCAGACACGACTGAAGCGATTTAGCAGCAGCAGGATCTGGAGAGAGTATGACCAGTGGAGAGCAAGCACAACCAGAACTAGAATCCGGGAACCAAGGCTTTTGGCATGATCTCCCTGCTCTCACAATGCTTTTTTAACTGACTTTGTTATATACAGGACAGGATTTAATGATCAATAAACTGCCTTTCAAATGAATCTGTGAGGGGAAGGATAATATATTGTAAGTATATCCTTTTTAACCCAGCCATATGATTTTTGGTAGAAGTTAAGTTCACTAAAAGCAGTCCTCCATAGTTTATCTCCCCATTATATGGATAGGAAAACTGAGGCCCAAAAGGGAAGATGATTTGCTAAGGATGCTCAGCTAGTCCGTGGCAGAATTGTGAGAAGATCTCATCTCCTGACTTGAAGGCTCTAAAAATAATGTAGGATGTCATGATCACCAAAAGAGAACTTCAGGAAAAATCTCACGTACTATGGATCAATGGTCTCCCAGTTACTTTGCCTTCCTTAGTCTGCCTTCAACTGGACTAGTTCTGATTGTGATAAAGAATCTAGGCAGTACTCAGCGATGACTGTCAACTTCACAAAAAGAGACTATAGGCAGTGATGTGACTCCTGATGGATATGTGAAGTAGTTTTGCCAGAAAATTCAAACCTGAGTCAGAATAAAGCATACATAACTATCAAGTGTCTAGGAGGTAGAAGAATATGTTAGAGGCTCCCAGGAATATAATCAGAAAAATCTAGAATGTGGGAAACTTACAGGACAAATAACTTGGCTTCTTCAATAAATAAGTACCAAGGAAAAATGAGATTGAGGGTAGACATATACACATTAAAAAGGATCTACGAGACAAGTAAGTCAAACGACATGTATTGGCATTGTTTAGATCCTGATTTGAACAAACTGCTTAAAAAAAAAAAGAAAACAGGTACATTAATACCAACCTTACAGAATAAAAAAGATCATAAGAGAACTTTATGAACAACTGAATGCCAACACATTTTATAACTTAGATGAAATGGATACATTCCTAGAAGGGTACAAACTATTGAAACTGACTTAAGAGGAAATAGAAAATCTGAATAGCCTTATAACAAGAGATTGAATTAGTAATAAACTAACAAAACAAAACTAACCCACAAAGCAAAGCCAGAGTGGTTCAGTGGTAAAGAATCCGCCTGCCAATGTAGAAAAGGTAAGTCCAGACAGTTTCACTAGTGAATTTTATGAAACTGTTATTTATTTATTCTTTGTTTTTGGCTGTGCTGGGTCTTCCTTGCTTCGTGCAAGCTTTCTGTAATTGCGGTGAGCCAGGGCTACCCTTATTGCAGGGCACGGGCTTCTCAGTGCGGTGGCTTCTCTTGTCGCAGAGCGCAGGGTCTAGGACCTTTGGGCTTCAGTAGTTGTGGTGCATGAGCTTAGCTGCCCGATGGCATGTGGATCTTCCTGGATGAGGGATCGAACCTGTGTTCCCTGCATTTGCAGGCAGATTCTTAACCACTGAGCCACAAGGGAAGTCCGAAACTTGTTGTTGTTGTTGTTATTTAAATTGATTTCATTTTTTTGGTATCATTCTTTTGTTAGATCCCACATACAAGCGGTATCATATGATATTTATCTTTTTCTGCCTGACTGACTTCACTTAGCATAATAATCTCCAGGTCTGTCCATGTTGCTGCAGATGGGATTATTTTAATCCTTGTAATGATTGAATAATTGAAACATCTGGAGAAGGAACTGGAAACCCACTCCAGTATTCTTGCCGGAGAATCCCATGGACAGGGGAGCCTGGCAGGCTACAGTCTATGCAGTCGTAAGAGTCGGACATGACTGAACGAGTAAGCACAGTACAGCACAGAACTGAAACATTTAAGACACAATAAATAGCAATATTTTAAAAACTCTTACAAAAAAAGAGAGGAGGGAATACTTTTCAAATCAACTCAAGTCATTCTGTATGGCCATTATTATTCTGGTACCAAAACCAAAGACATCTCAAGAAAATTAGAGACCAATATATCTTATGAATATAGATGCAAAAGTCTTCAGCAACATACTAGCAAATAAAAAATTAAGCAACGTATTAAAATGTTTATATACATGACCAAGTGGGATTTATCCAAGCTTGGTCTGGCATTTAAAAATCAATGTAATACACAATATTAATACAATTCTAGACAAACTAAGAAGAGGCCATCCTCAATCTGATAATGGCCATATGTGAAAAACCCACAGCTAACATCATGTAATAGTAAAAGACTGAATGTTCTCTCCCCAAGATCATGAACAAGACAAGGACGTCCATTCGCAACACTTCTATTCAACGTTGTACCAGAGGTCCTAGTTGGGAAAATTAGACAAGAAAATGAAATAGAAGGGATCCAGATTGGAAAGGAAGAATGAAAGAGAATATCAATTTCCTTAAGAGTTCCCTGGTTGTCTAGTGGTTAGAATTCTGGGCTTTCACTGCTGTGGCCCAGGTTCAATCCCTGGTCAGGGAACTGAGATCCTGGAGGCTGTGTAGCATGACCAAAAAAAAAAAAAAAAAAGAAATCAATATGCAGATGACATGACTTTGTATATAGAGAATGCCAAGGATGCCACTAAGAATCTAATAAGTGAGTCCAGCAAGGTTGCAGGATACGTGATTAATATGCACAAGTTAATTATATTTCTATGTTCACTCACAATTAACATTCTGAAAATGAAATTAAGAAAACAATCCCAGGGAGGCGGCTACATCGGCAGCAGCCCAGAGCTGAGCCACAATCCCAGACTCAGCTTCCCTCCTTGGCGTTGCCGCCACTGCTGCAGTCATGGCTGCTGGTGGGGTGAACCAGTGCTTACCTCTGCTGTCTGCATCCCATTTGGGAAATGTCACTTCCACGGTCCCACCATACGTACAAGAAAGCAGCCCCAGAGGAGACATGAGTTCAATTCCTGGGCCGGGAAGATCCCATATGCCGAGGAGCAGCTAAGCCTATGTGCCACAACTGCTGACCTGTGCTCTAGAGCCTGGGAGCTGCAACTACAGAGCCCGTGTGCCATAACTACTGAAGTTCGCGTGCCCTGGAGCCTGCGCTCCACGGAAAGGGAAGCCACTGCAATGAGAAGCCCTTGCACCGCAGCTAGGGAGACTTCCACACCTACCCCCCACCCCCGCAACTAAAGCAGTGAAGATCCAGAACAGCCAAATAAGTAAAAAATAAAATTACATATAAAAAAGAAAACAACTCCATTTATAATAGTACCAAAAAAGAAAATATATAGGAATAGATATTATGCAAATGAATTGCAGAAGTTATACTATAAAAACTACACATTGTTAAAAGTAATGAAGATAATTCAGATAAATGGAAAGATATTCCACATTCATGAATCAGAAGACTTAATATCAAGTGGCAAAACTCTCCAAACTGCTCTACAGAGCCAAAGCAATTCTTATCAAAACTACAACTGCCTTTTTTGCAGAAATGGACAGGCTGATAGCAAAATTTATATGGAAATTCAAGAAACTCCAAATACCAAAACAATCCAAAAAGAAAAATAAAGTTGAAGGACTTACATTGCTTGATTTTAAAAACTTAATACAAACCTGCAGTAATCAAAATGGTATAGTACTGGCACGTATGTAAGAACACATATCAGTGGAATAGAATTTGCAGTTCAGAAATAAACCCGTGTATTTATGGCCAATTGTTTTCTTTTTATTGAAGTATAGTTGATTTACAATGCTGTGCCAGTCTGTGTTATACAGCAGTGACTCAGTTATACACATGTATACATTCTTCTCTTATATTAGGACCCTGTTGTTAATCCACTCTAAATGTAATAGTTTGCATCTACCAACCTCAAACTGCCAGTCCACCCCTCTCCCCCAAGCTCTTGGCAACCACAAGTCTCTTCTCTACAGCTATGCGTCTGTTTCAGTTTTATAAACAGGTTCATTTGTGCCACATGTACTTTTTGGCCATGCTGAGTCTTCGTTGCTCCGTGGGATTTTCTGTAGTCGTGGTGACTGGGGGCTACTCTCTAGCTATGGTGCATGGGCTTCTCACTGTGGTGGCTTCTCTTGCGGATCATGGGCTCTAGAGAGATTCATGGTCAGTGTTGCAGTGTGTGGGCTCAATAGCTGCAGTTCCCAGCCTTTGGAGCACAGACTTAATAGTTGTGCTCAGGCTTAGTTGCTCCGAGGCATATAGCATCTCCCCAGACCAAGGATTGAACTGATGTCTCCTGCATCGGCAAGCAGATTCTTCACTACTTAGCCACCAGTGACGCCCCATGCCATATTTTGGATTATACATATAAGTGATATCAGATGGTATTTCTCTTTCTGACTTCACTTAGGGTAATAATCTCTAGTTGCATCCACATTGCTACAAATGGCATAATTTCATTATTTTTTATGGCTGAATGGTATTCCATTATATATATATATATACACACACTACATCTTTATCTATTTATCTGTCTATGGATACCGCACAATTGCACTCATCTCACACACTAGTAAAGTAATGCTTAAAATTCTCCAAGTCAGGCTTCAGCAATACGTGAACCGTGAGCTTCCAGATGTTCAAGCTGGCTTTAGAAATGGCAGAGGAACCAGAGATCAAATTGCCAACATCCACTGGATCATGGAAAAAGCAAGAGAGTTCCAGAAAAGCATCTATTTCTGCTTTATTGACTATGCCAAAGCCTTTGACTATGTGGATCACAATAAACTGTGGAAAACTCTGAAAGAGATGGGAATACTAGACCACCTGACCTGCCTCCTGAGAAACCTGTATGCAGGTCAGGAAGCAACAGTTAGAACTGGACATGGAACAACAGACTGGTTCCAAATAGGAAAAGGAGTACGTCAAGGCTGTATACTATCACCCTGCTTATTTAACTTCTATGCAGAGTACATCATGAGAAATGCTGGGCTGGATGAAGCACAAGCTGGAATCAAGATTGCCAGGAGAAATATCAATAGCCTCAGATATGCAGATGACACCACCCTTATGGCAGAAAGTGAAGGAGAACTAAACAGCCTCTTGATGAAAGTGAAAGAGGAGAGTGAAAAAGTTGGCTGAAAGCTCAACATTCAGAAAACTAAGATCATGGCATCTGGTCCCATCACCTAATGGCCGATAGATGGGGAAACAGTGGAAACAGTGGCTGACTTTATTTTTCTGGGCTCCAAAATCACTGCAGATGGTGATTGTAGCCATGAAATTAAAAGACTCTTACTCCTTGGAAGGAAAGTTATGACCAACCTAGACAGCATATTGAAAAGCAGAGACATTACTTTGCCAACAACAGTCCGTCTAGTCAAGGCTATGGTTTTTCCAGTGGTCATGTATGGATATGAGTGTTGGACTATAAAGGAAGCTGAGCACCAGAGAATTGATGCTTTTGAACTGTGGTATTGGAGAAGACTCTTGAGAGTCCCTTGGACTGCAAGGAGATCCAACCAGTCCGTCCTAAAGGAGATCAGTCCTGGGTGTTCATTGGAAGGACTGATGCTGAAGATGAAACTCCAATACTTTGGCCACCTGATGCGAACAGCTGACTCATTGGAAAAGATCTTGATGCTGGGAAAGATTGAAGGCAGGAGGAGAAGGGGACAACAGAGGGTGAGATCGTTGGATAGCATCATCGACTTGATGGACGTGAGTTTGGGTGGACTCTGGGCATTGGTGATGGACAGGGAGGCCTGGCGTGCTGCGGTTCATGGGGTCACAAAGAGTCGGACACAACTGAGCGACTGAACTAAACTGATGGATGTTTAGATTGTTCCCAGGTCTTGGCTATTGTGGACAGTGCTTCTACGGACATACGGGTGCATGTATCTCTTTGAATTATGGTTTTCTTCAGGTATATTCTCAGGAGTGGGATTGTTGGATCATATGGTAGCACTTTTTTAGTTTTTTGAGGGATCTCAATACTGTTTTTCATAGTGTATCAACTTACATTCCCACCAACAGTGTAGGAAGTTTCATTTTTCTCCATACCCTCTCCAGCATTTGTTATTTGTAGACTGTTTAATGGTGGTCATTCTGACCAGTGTGAGGTGGTACCTCATTGTAGCTTTGATTTGTATTTCTGTAACAGTTAGCAATACTGAGCATCTTTTCATGTGCATGTTGGCCATCTGTATGCCTTTTTTTCGAGAATTGTCTATTTAGGACTTCTGCTCATTTTATGATTGGGTTGTTTGTTATTGAGTTTCATGAGCTATTTGTATGTTTTGGAAACTAAGCCCTTGTCGGTCACATGGTTTGCAAATATTTTCTCTCATTCTGTAGGTTGCCTTTTTGTTTTGTTTCTAGTTTCCTTTGCTGTGCAAAAGCTTTTAAGTTAGATAAAGTTCCATTTGCTTATTTTTGCTTTTATTTCTGTTGCCTTGGGATACTGACTTAAGAACATTGTTACGATTTATACCATGTCCAAATAAAATCTTGTAATAGAGTGTTCAGAATGCCATTATGTATAATAACCAAAAAGTGGTTTGAAACAACCTAATGTCTATCAGCTAATGAATGGATAAGCAAAATGTGGCATACATACATAATGGAATTTTGACAATAAAAAGGAATGAGGTAATATGACATGTTACAATATAGATGAATTGTCAAAACATGCTAAGTAAAAGAAGCCAGTCATATATTGCACAATTCCATTTACATAAAATGTTCAGAATAGGCAAATCTATAGATAAAAAGTAGATTGATGGTTGCCTACGACTGGGTAGTGACTGCCAATGAGTATGGGGATTTCGGGGGGTGGGTGATGATTATACATCTCTTTAAATGTACTGAAGACTATCGAACTGTGTACTTTAAGTGGATGAATTATATGTAATATGAATTATATGTCAATACACATGGTAGCAAGAAAAATTATGGGATAGTTAGGGAAATTTGAAGATTGACAGGGTAGTGATAATACCAGTTATTACAGTTGAACTGCATGGGTCCATTTACGCATGGATCTGAAGTTGGTTAAATCCATGGATATGGAACCCTGGATTTGGAGGGCTGACTGTGAGACTTAAGCATCTGTGGATTTTATTATCTGCTGTAGGTTCTGGAACCAATCTCCCATGGACACTAAGGGACGTACTATACCGTTAATTTTTCAAGTGTGATAATGGCATTGAGGTTGTTTATTAAAAAATTGTCTTTTTACAATACGAAAATATGTGTGGGTGTAAATAATTAGAAACAACTCTTTTGAGCCTACCTATCACTTTATCACCTGGTTTTTCTGCCCCCCACCTTAAACTCCTTCTCCAAATTACCTATTGACCCCCTATCCCCACTTCTGTCCCTACAATTGTCTTTTGAACCAGTTCCAAGCGGGCTTTCATCCTCAGCATTGCAGAGCTGTAGCCAACAGTCAATTACAGCTGTGAGTACAGAGATCCTTTTGTATTCTCAAGTTTTGCATTCACAGATTCAACCAACCAGGGATCAGAAATATTTTTTTAAAAATTATAGAATGTTCTAGAAACAAAAACCTGATTTTTCCATGTTCTGGCAACTATTTACATAGCATTTACATTGCATTAGGTAATATAAGTCATTCAGAGTGGTTTAAAGTATATGGGAGGATATGTACATAGGTTATATATAAATACTATGTTGTTATTAAAATAAGAGACTTGAGCATCCAGAAGGATCCTGGCACCAATTCCCTCTCCAAGGGTGACTTAACTGACTTGGTTGCTTTTCCTCTTATTTCAGTTGCTGCTTTCTATTTCCTTTCCTAGTTTCATGACCATCTTGATCCCTAAATGCTACAGTGCCCCAGGGCTCAGTTCTTAGGTAATTTTTTCAGATTTCTACTTATCTAGATGATCTCATGGCTCTAATGTTCTCTAAATGCTGGCATCTCCCACGACATGCCCAAAGCCTGCACCTTTTTTCGGAATTCCAGATTCATATGCCTAACTTTCTTCTTGATATTTCCATGTGTTAATTTGATATGCATCTCCAAAGTTGAATTTCTTGTCTCTTCTCATTCCCAACTTCAATAAGTTTCCCCATTTCAATAAATAGCAACTTCAAACTGCTCAGGCCAAAAACCTTGGGAATCACTCTGGACTCTCTCTCATTCCCTACAAGAACTGAGCCATCAAATCCATGTGCCTGAGTGTACACAGACACCTCGCCCTTCCACTACTTGTACTTTTCCCAAGTCACCTTGTCTCTCACTTGTAGTATTTTACTAGTCTCCTAAGTTGTCCCCCTCTTGCTCCCCTACAATCTATTCTCAAAATAGAAGCTAAAGTGAGTCTATAAAAACAGAAATCAATAAACAAGGTCCTGTTGTATAGCACAGGGAACTAATTCAATATCCTGTGATAAATCATAATGGTAAATATGAAAAAGAATGTATATATATGTATAACTGATTTACTTTGCTACACAGCAGAAAGTAACACAATTGTAAATCAACTGTACTTCAAGTAAATAAATAAAAAAATAGAAGTCAATTCATGTTTCTCCTCTGCTTAAAAGCCTGACAGTGGCTCCCCATCTTACTTAAAGCCAAAATTCTTACATTGCCCTTGAAATCCACAATTTGGACTAAAGCCCCTGAATGTCACAATTTGGCATTCTCTTACCTCTGACCTCATTTCCTACTTTCTCCTCGCACACACTCCTTCTGCCACTCTGGCCTTTCAGTTCTTAGAACATAGTAGGCGTCTGTCTCAGAAGGATTGCTGCACTGGCCTCTACCTGGAATGCCCTTCTCCCAGGGAAAGGACATTGCTTGCTCTCTCAAATGCTTCACACATTTGCTGTATACTTCTCAGTGCCCCTCCCCCTTGTGCTATTTAAACAGAAATTCCTTTCCCTATCCTCAGCACTTCTTAATTAATTTCCTGCTTCAGTTTTTCCATATTTATTCTACCTGGCTCAGTACATATTTTATTTATTGCTACTCTTTCTATCTCCTCTTGCCAAAAACAAAGATTTTTTTTCCTACTTTGCTCAGTGGTTGGCGCACAATCAGTACAGAGTATTTTTGATGTGTTAATGCTGTTTATAATGCACTTACCTTCTCTGACTCCTTGTTTAACTGACACTAGCTTCTTGGGGGTTTGGCCGTGTCCCTGAGGAAGGTGAAACTAATTGAACAGACTGGCCACTCAGACTGCTGTAAGAGCATTCAAAGCACAGAGTGGGAATTCTACAGGTTCAGGTTTCAGTTGCAGCCTTGGTACCAATCAGCCATTAGGCGTTGGGCAAATCATTTTCTCTTTCTGGTCTTCTGTTTACTCATCTGCTAAATGGAGCTCATTGCTTCAAATGACCTTACAGGATTTTTGAGAAAGCAAAAGTTAAAGATGAAGTGTTGAGTAGGAAATGGTGTGTCTCATTATTTTTCTATTATAGACAAAGATCTACTTACCTGGAATTTTTTAATTTTTAAGAGCAGTGTGTAGGCCTGGACTAAACCTTGAGCGTTCTTTTAGGAAACTTGGAAGATGCAGGTTTGCTGTGTTAAGCTTTTTTACACATCAGTAATTTGAGAGTGGAAGCTCTTGCTGTTGGCCTATTCTTTCTCCTGTGAAACCTCCCTCTCACATGTAAACTATTGTTTTTTAGCATTCTTGTCGAAAGAAATGAATAGTCACTGCCATGGGTGCCCAGCTCCTGTAGAAGTTTGTTTTCTGATCACTTGTGTGTATGTATGGTTGTTGAGCTTCCCCTCAGCCCATCTGTATCCCAGAACCTTGGTTCCTCACTTGTAAAATGATGTTAATAACTGGCTGTTTATTTTATGGATTCAATGACATATCAATAATTTACATAAAGCAGTAGTACAATGCCTAGCATATATTAAAGCTTCCGAAATGCTTCCTATAAATGGAGACTGTATTGAGCTGCCACACTCAGGGTCACTTTCTAAAACAGTACTTCCACTATGTTATTACCCCTAGTTGAGAACCTAAAACAATGTAGATCTCTCTACCCGATTTCAAAATATTCCCTATCCTGTTGAAAGCAGAGTTCAAAGAGATATTTGTACACTTTTGTTCACAGAAGCATTATTCACAGTAGCCAAAGGTATAAGTAACCCATGGGTTTATTTTGGGAATATATATATATATCATACATACAATGGAATATTATTTAATTTTAAAAAGCAAGGAAATTCTGGGATGTCTCTGACAGTCCAGTGGTTAAGACTCAGTGCTTCCACTGTAGGAGGCTCCATTCCTGGTTGGTTAAGATCCTGAATGCTGTGGGGTGTGGTCAAAAAAGAACCCCAAATAATTAATAGATTATTACAATGAATAATGTAGCAAAAAAGGCGAGGCAGGGAAATTCTGACACCTGCTTCAACATGAAAGCAGGATATTATGCTCAGTGAAATCGTGTAATAAGTCAGTCATAAAAGGAACATGATTCCAATTACATGAGGAACCTGAACAGTCGAATTTATAGAGAGAGTAAAAGAGTGGTTGCCAGAGGCTGGGGCAGGATAGGGACAGGGCTGTTTAAAGGGTAAAGAATTCCAGATTCCTACAGTTGAATTCTGAAGACGGTAGCACAGCAGTGTAAATGTACATAACTATACACTTAAAAATGAATGGTAAATTTTATGACATGTGTATTTTATCACATAAAAAATCAGACATCCCTGGTGAACTCCCTGATGTTCAAGCTGGTTTTAGAAAAGGCAGAGGAACCAGAGATCAAATTGCCAGCATCCGCTGGATCATGGAAAAAGCAAGAGAGTTCCAGAAAAACATCTATTTCTGGTTTATGGACTATGCCAAAGCCTTTGACTATGTGGATCACAATAAACTGTGGAAAATTCTGAAAGAGATGGGAATACCAGACCACCTAACCTGCCTCTTGAGAAATCTGTATGCAGGTCAGGAAGCAACAGTTAGAACTGGACATGGAACAACAGACTGGTTCCAAATAGGAAAAGGAGTACGTCAAGGCTGTATATTGTCACCCTGCTTATTTAACTTATATGCAGAGTACATCATGAGAAACGCTGGACTGGAAGAAACACAAGCTGGAATCAAGATTGCTGGGAGAAATATCAATAGCCTCAGATATGCAGATGACACCACCCTTATTGCAGAAAGTGAAGAGGAGCTAAAAAGCCTCTTGATGAAAGTGAAGAGAGGAGAGTGAAAAAGTTGGCTTAAAGCTCTACATTCAGAAAATGAAGATCATGGCATCTTGTCCCATCACTTCAAGGGAAATAGATGGGGAAACAATAGAAACAGTATCAGACTTTTATTTTTTTGGGGTTCCAAAATCACTGCGGATGGTGACTGCAGCCATGAAATTAAAAGACGCTTACTCCTTGGAAGAAAAGTTATGACCAACCTAGACAGTATATTCAAAAGCAGAGACGTTGCTTTGCCGACTAAGGTCCGTCTAGTCAAGGCTATGGTTTCTCCTGTGATCATGTATGGATGTGAGAGTTGGACTGTGAAGAAAGCTGAGTGCCGAAGAATTGATGCTTTTGAACTGTGGTGTTGGAGAAGACTCTTGAGAGTCCCTTGGACTGCAAGGAGATCCAACCAGTCCGTTCTGAAGATCAACCCTCGGATTTCTTTGGAAGGAATGATGCTAAAGCTGAAGCTCCAGTACTTTGGCCGCCTCATGTGAAGAGTTGACTCATTGGAAAAGACTCTGATGCTGGGAGGGATTGGGGGCAGGAGGAGAAGGGGATGACAGAGGATGAGATGGCTGGATGGCATCACGGACTCGATGGACTTGAATCTAAGTGAACTCCGGGAGTTGGTGATGGACAGGGAGGCCTGGCGTGCTGCGATTCATGGGGTCGCAGAGTCGGACACGACTGAGCGACTGAACTGAACTGAACTGGCGGTCCAGTGGTTAAAACTATGAGCTTCAATGCAGGGGGCACAGGTTCTACCCTGGTCAAGGAACTAAAATCCCACATGCCACGTGGTGGGGCCAGAAACATTTAAAAAACTGAACATTCTCCATCCTATTTACCAACATTACTTTCCCCTTGTCTGTTTTTTTTTTTTTTTTTTCATTTCAGTTAGGCTGCTCTCTTCATTGCAGTCAGTAAAACGTCCACTGCCTCCTGAGTCCTTGCCCCATGCTATCTTCTCTGGAAAGCTCTTCTATCACCACCCAGCGGTTTTCAAAACGTCGCTTGTGCTTTCTCCAAGATGTCCTCCTTTCTAGATCTAAACAGGAGTCACCTCCTACTTGCCATCGCTACTCCTTCAGCCCCCAGTCCGCTCCCTTTCTTGCACTCCACAGAGGAGTCTACATAAGTCTTGTTTCAACTGAGTCTCTCCAAGCACACCATCTAAGTCCTGGACCTTCACAGGTAAGATCTCACGGGTGTCCATACACCCCACTAGCAGGAGCTCCGCACATGAGAATCGAGACGGAGGGAAGCCAACTCATACTTTTGAATGGGTTCCCCGGAGCAGTGTGCAATCTCACGGAAGCTTTCAATGTCAAATTACAAGTGAGGGTTGGCGCCCGACGCAGCAAAACTGTGTGCCCTTCGAGATCCTTAGAGGGGAGCCCTGTAATTTGCACAGCTTTTAAACCTCCGAGACACTCTCCCACACTTCTTCCAAGAGAAAGGCGAGAGAGGAGATGGAAGCCGCCTGTTCTGTGCAGGCACTCAAGGAAGAAAGTCTCCAGGGTCTCCGAGGCTTCCAGGAGAAGACGTCTCCAGGACTGGCTCGGCTTCAAAGAGGGCAAAGAACCGTTAAAAAGTTGTGCTTCCGGCTCCAGCGCCCGCGCCTACCCGAAAAGTAAAGGGGGAGCCTCGGTACGGAGAGTCGCAAGGCCCAATTTCCTTCGCCCTGGACACCCAGAGGGTGCGCCGAGCGCGTAACCCAGAAGTGAAAGGCCGGTTCCCTCAGGTAGTAGACCTCCTCGCCCCCACCGGAGGAAGTTCTGGCTGGACGCCTTTCACCAAAGCTTTCCTGGTTCCTCCTGAGCTCTACGCTCCCTGCTTTCTGGAGCTCTACTGCCATGGTCGTTCAGATTCAATCCTCTCTGCCTAGCCTGAGTTTTGCCGCAACTCGCCGGGGGTCTAACTCCAGCCTGGCCGCCCTTTTCTTAAAGAACCTTTCCCTACGGGTCCCCATCAGGGCCAATTGACGTTCTCCGCGTAGGCAAGAGCTCTGGGGACTGGCAGGTCCCAAATCCCGTCGCAGCCAGGGCGGCGCCTGCGCTGGGCGTTACCATAGAGAAGCAGGCGCCTCTCTGCTCTCGGTTTACACACTCTATGGTCCAGCCGGGTCGTGGCGGTAAGGGGAGAAAAGGGAGACCTCATTGCGCAGGCGCTCTGGGCTTCTAAAATTTTTTTTTTTTTTTTTTTTAATCCCCGCACCAAGCGCTTAACCTCATTGGGGTGGAGGAGAAGGCGGCGGCCGTCTGGTCCGCAGAGGCAACGGGAGCGAATAATACGGCCGTAAGTGCTCGGTTAGGGCGAGGGTGTGTAGACCCCAGGCCTCCCAAGCCCCTGCCCCCCTCGCGGTTGTGGGCACCGAGGCTGGGTGGGGGCTAGGTCCAGCGCTGTCATCCGCTCTTGGGTGCACTTTGGGGGGAGGGGGGCGGCCCTTAGGTGGGAGCTGGGCGGGGAACGGGAGCGGAGGACTGTTTATCCAGCCCGCAGATCGCTGATCCCACGCTGCTTTGCAGGGGGCTGGGGGTGGCTCTGGGGTCAGCCTGGCTTTGTGTGCCCCTCTCTCTTCTCTCCCGGACCCCACCCCGGGCCCCCTTCTCGACCCGAGTCTCGGGCCTGGTAGGAGAAGCCGCGTTTGAAAAGACCCGGGGCTTGCGAGGGGAGGGGGCGAGAGGGAGAAACCCCCCACAACTACTACTGGGCGAGTGGTGGGTGTGGAGAAAGATCGGGAGGGAAGGGGTCCTGCCGGGCCAGACAAAGCCGAGCGCGGGCCGGGCGGGATGCGCAGGGTGCCGGAGGTCCCCGGGCCCGCAGCGAGCTGCTTCGGAGGCTGGGAAAGCGGACAAGTGCTGAGTTAAGCCTTGTGCAGCCTCCTCAACTTGCCTTTGTTGTTCTTCGGTATTGGCAGGGACGCTCTGACGGAGAGGAGTGTGTGATCTTGCACGTTAGCCTGGTTGGGTACAATGGAACTCATCACATTTTGCGCTCTCGTTTTCCAAGCCCCTCGGATGAGCCTGGGGTTTTCCAGAGTCTCAGTTATTACATAATTGTAAAACAACAACAACAATTTGTGTTTATTCCTAAAATTAAAAACAAAAATTAGGTGGAGCTTTGAAACATGTTTTATTGCATCTGGGTGAGTTTCTCTGTCGTGAGGTTCGTTCATTAATATTGACCATTTGTAGAACCTGTGAGCTCTTTAAAGATGATACTTTCATTTGTAGATATGACATCCAGAGCTCTAGATTCTCTAGTCCTTTGGGAGGCAGTGATGCAGAAGAGTCAGAAGTGAGAAATAGTTGCTCGCTGCCGTGTGCCTTGCACCCTGTTTGAGTGCCAGAATCTGGCATAAATGATGGCTTTAGAAATTGTTGCTTTTACTACTGTTATTGTGACATTTACTGTCCTCTTGGTCAGAGAAATCCTGGACAGTGGGCTCCTTTTGCTTGTCAAGGGAGTGGAGAATAGTAACATTGATGCAGAGACCATATAGATAAGAAAAATAACATCACAGTGTCCCAGAGTTACTGGATATTACTTATCTTTTCCATTTGCTAAGAAAGATTTAAATTTTGGTGAACTGTTTGCTTATCCATCTTTGTAAGATTGTGTAGTTGGACCTTTTTAAGCAACTGTTACTCAACGCTCAGTTTCTGAAATTCATAGCTTATCAGCTAACATGTAGATGTTTTAGGATTTTAAAGTTTTAATTTTTGTTGAGTTTTCAGCTGTAGTTTTGTATTCTCCCAACTAAGGTTAACCAAAGTCAGAAATCCTTTGAAGAGACAGTGGTGGAGTTGTCAAATATTTTATCTCCATGTTACAGTCTAAGTGGTAGTGAATAGGGAAAAAGCCTTTGCACCTTAAATTAGTGTTAGAACTGAAAACCTCAATCTCCTAGAGTGCCAAGATTTTGGCCACAGGCTCAGCTTTACCTGAAAGAGGTAGACATTTTTTTTGTACTAATAGGAAGCACAAATCTGAAGCTTGGTTTTTTTATGCTTGAGTAACTACTGCCATAGAATCTCTTTAAGTGTAGTTCAGATGATGGGAACTTGCTTTTTATAGAGCAAGATTTCAGATCCTTAAAATAGTTTGACAGGGATGTTGAGACATGAATGGCCAGAAGACCATTAAGTTTATTGTTCACATGTGTTATGTTTTGTTCACTGGTTTGGGATTTAGATTTATTTCCCTTTAATCCTTTGTTAATTTTCTCCCCGCCCTTTTTTTAGATGGCTCAATCTCACAGTTTATAAGTTGGGTGAGATAGTTTTTTGTACCTGAGACATAAATTAATTTTTTCAGACTCCATTTATTCTTAACAATCTTCTGCTTATAAAGTTGTAGCTTTTTAGATTGATGGATAATGCTTTTTATTTCATAGTACTATTGGTAAATGTTATAATCATTTAAGGGATGATAACATATTAGGCTCAGAGCTGAGTTTTGATAACAACTTTGATGATTGCAAGTGTGGTAGTCACATAGTGAAAAGAATAGACAGTAGCAGAAAATAATGTTTGAAAACAGAATCACTGATGATTCAGTCTTTGGTTTGTAAAACGTAATTTAAGAAAGTAAATTAACCTTTCTTTATTGAATGCAACCAGGTCAGCATCCGTAAAGAGTGTGTGTGTTTGGTTAACTAACCTCTAAAGGCCTTTTCTTTTTAGCACCATGATTTCTTGAGTGTTAGCTGTGTCTTCACACTGCAGGGCTTTCTTCACCTCTTTGAGCTCAGACTAGTACTGCCAGGCTGAATGTTCCTGCTCCTTGGATTCTTATGGCATCGCCACAGAATCCACTTTCCCACAGGCATCTCTGAAGATGTAGCTCAGATGTGTTCAAATGGCAGCATATCTTCTGTAATACTTTTGTTGACTTTTCTCCTATTTCTTGCCTGGAAGTCTCCTCTCTCCTTGTTGATTCCTGTTGTATCCATTACCTTCCTCCTGGGAAGATTCCCCTGGTGATTTATTCTTCTCTAGGTCCTTGAGGGTCCTGGGAGTTTGTAGAAGACTTTGTAGTAGCCTCTGTGCTTGGACTACTGGCCTTGTGTAACCAGTTTCTGTAGAAAGTGTGAAGAAATAAACCAGTGCATCTTAACTTGGAATAAAAGGATTGGCGCCTTGGAAGAGCTCTTAGAGGCCCCATAGTCCAACATCCTGCCTTTCCTCTACTGTATTCTGGTCTTGAGCCTCAAACCGCAGCCTGCTTTCCTGTCACTGGACAGGTCTTGACTGCTGGAAAGATATTCTAGACTGTCTCCACTCTGCCCCTCCCCTTTGCCTGTTGATCTTAGAACTCTCTGAAGCAACATGAATCAGATGTGTTTCTTTTCCATGAAATAGTCTTTCATTTCCCAGGACAGTCATCAAGCCTTTTCTAGATTTATTGATTAATTTATTAAATTCTTTCTTTAGTTCCCTGGTGGCTCAGCTGGTCAAGAATCCGCCTGCCATGTGGTAGACTTGGGTTTGATCCCTGGGTTGGGAATATACCGAGGAGAAGGGAACAGCTACCCACTCCAGTATTCTGACCTGGAGAATTCCATGGACTCTATAGTCCATGGGTCGCAAAGAGTTGGACACAACTGAGTGACTTTCACTTTCAGGAACCACAAGGATATAGCTGAAAAGACATACATGCGTCTCATGGTTCAAGGGCTCACTCACAGTGTAATGGAGGAGACAGATAAAATGTTACAAATTCCGTCCCTGTGATGCTGAAGTATGTAAACAGCCCTAGGCCCTTTGTCCCTGTGTGGTTTAAGCTGATATCACCTAAACTAGATATCACTGTGCTCTCTTTAGACAACTCTTGTTTGTTATGGTCCTTTAAATGTAATATATGAAATAAAGCAGAATTTGATATGACCTGACCAGAATATATAGTTACTGTCTTAGGTTAGGAAACTGTATCAAGGATTTTCAGACATGTGAGCTTTCTGGTTCTGCCACTTCCTAGCCCTGTGGCTTTGGGCCATGGGCCAGTTAGATCATCTCTTTGTATTTTAGTAATTTCATCTACAAAAGGAGGGTGAAGGGCAGGCAGTGTTAATAGCAGCATCTTCTTATAGGGCTGTGTGAGGATGAAGTGAGATAATATATGTAAGATGCTGAGAATAGTGACTGGCATATACTGAGTAAGTATATGGACTTCCTGTCATGTATTCATGGTAAGAGTTAATGTAATAATAATAGCAGTAACTGGGACTTCCCTGGAGTCCAGTGGTTAAGACTCTGAGCTCCCAGTGCAGGGATAATGGGTTCGATCCCTGGTCAGGGAACTAACATCCTGCATGCCACAAGATGCGGCCAAAAAAAAAAAAAGCAGTAATCACGTTGCCAGAATCACTTGGAGAGGGTCTTAAAATACAAACGGCCTGGTCTTATTTATTGCTAGCCATTCAGAAATTTTGGTCAGTTAAGTCTTTGCCGGGCCTGGGCAGCCACAATTTTTTAACAATCGTAAGGTAAATCTGGAAAAGCCAGTTTGAAAGTCCTGCATTCTATGTTAATTTTGTCAGTGATTGCATTTGCTTTTACAAATTAAAAAAATTACCAGGTAACAGTCATAGATTCTCCTAAAAGATTTGAACATGGAAGTAAAGGGGAAGGTCTGGCCCCAGATCCTGTTGAGCCCCATGGGAGGCGATACATCCTCTTATTATCAGTTTGGAGTATGTCTCCTAAACATGGTTACCCTTGTTTGTAGGAACATCTTCATAATCCTAACAGCCAGATTGGAGGGAACAAACCCTGGATTTTCAAAACACTTTTACATTCTTAATCTTCTTTGTTCCCTTCAAAAATCCCGGCAGTGGGAATACCACAATTATCCTGTCAGTTTACAAATGAGAACCCAAGACCTCGGAGTTAAATCCCAGTACCCGGTGGAATGAGGATGAGAACTGGGCCTTCTGTTTCTCAGCCTGATGTTCTTTTTGTATAAATTGTCTCTCAGCAAAGTAACTTTACACCTTATATTGAAGTTGTGGTTCTGAAGTCGCCTGATCGTTTTTGCCATGTGAAATCCGCCAGACCAGGTTTCCTCTCTCCTTCAGTGTGTTTATACTTCCTTTTTAAAAAATGTAAATTTAATAGTTAATGAATATGTTAAGATTTATCTTTTTGTGAAAGAAAATTTAGAACTGGCCTGTGCCCATCTTGCTACCATGGTATGATTGGGTGCGTTTATCTTCATTCAGCATGTCTTCAGCATGACTGAGGTCAGTGAATCTGCCTTCTACCTCTAGAACGGTTGTCCAGTTAACTTTCTAACCAGAATGAGTTAAACTTATTTGTAATCCTATTACAGTAATATGGCAATAATACAGAAAGTTGAGAGACCAGTTAGGGGAAAACCTATATCAAGCCATCCTAACACAGGGTTTTTTCTTTTTTTTTTTTGTAATCCAAACACGTTTTTTGTATTTATTGAAGTAAAATTGACATGTAACAATATGTTGGTTTCCAAGTGTGTAGCATAGTGATTCAGG
Organism: Capricornis sumatraensis; assembly: GCF_032405125.1. NCBI lineage: Eukaryota > Metazoa > Chordata > Mammalia > Artiodactyla > Bovidae > Capricornis > Capricornis sumatraensis. Next base: position 117,769,937 of record NC_091071.1, on the reverse strand, counting down.
ATTTTTGTATATTGTGAAGTGATCACAATAAGTCAAGATCCATCACCTTACAGAATTTTTTTTCCTTGGATGAGAACTTTTAAAATGTAATCTATTAGAAACTTTCAAATGTACAGTACAGTATTGTTAAACTATGGTCATCATGCCATACATTTGTTATAACTAGAAGTTTGTACCTGTTGATACCTTTCACTCATTTATCCTCCTGCCCCCCTCCCCACTTCCAGGTTTTTTCATAGTGTCCTGTCCATATGTCTCTGTTTTGTAGTAAGTCTTTTTAGGTCTTCTGTGTTTTATGAATGAAAGTGACAGTGAAGTCACTCAGTCGTGTCCAACTCTTTGCGACCCCATGGACTACAGCCCCCCAGGTTCCTCTGTCCGTGAGATTTTCCAGGCAAGAGTACTGGAGTGGGTGCCATTTCCATCTCCAATGTAATGACCTAGTGTGCATCACTTTGATTTTTAATAGCTTTGTCATATTTGATTTGATAATGGCAGAGTTTGGTAAACTGGGATCCTTATTTTTTGGCTGTGCCTTGCAACTTGTGGGGTCTTAGTTCCCTGACCAGAGATTGAACCTGGGCCCTTGGCAGCGAGAGTGGACTCCCCACCACTGTACTGCCAGGAAATTCCTGGTAAACCAGGATCCTTGATATGCAGGTATATATATATTTTTATAAATACTTTCTATTACAACAGTGGCTGTTTTTGCCATGTAGTGTGCTTTTTTGTGTTGTTTTCTTTGGATCAGTTCCAAGAAGTGAGAATATTGGGTGACTTTTGATACATATTGCCTGAATGCTGACCAACAGCTTGTATCAGTTAATAATTACCCCAGCAATTTAAGAGTGCTTGACAAAAATTTTACCAAGTTCTGGTAATAAAATTTACTTTTTTTGTTTCCTGTGAGAAGTATAGAACATATAGGTTGAATTGGATATTACCTGCAGGCGATCTCTTTCACTTCCATGGGTTCCACGTCCTGTGTTGCCAAAGCTAGTGTGTTTTTCGATAGGCATGGAGGAAGACACAGCTCTTGCTTTGTGAGGCAGACTGGTCTGTTTGTCAACATCAGAATGTAGTCTTAGGACATCTCTGTACCTTCCCTTCAAGTGTTTCTTTAGACAGTTGTGCTCAACGGCCTTTCTTGAAATACCTAGTGACTGGAATGTTTGGTATCAGGAGTGAGACATCTGTGTCTTTAACAGATTTCTCAAGTGATGCTGAGGCTTCCAGAGCCTGAGAGCTGCCTCAGGACGACCTTCTAGCCGACTTTCTGCTCAGTTCCTCCACAGAGCACGTCTCTCCTGTGGGTCGAGGCAGGGCTTCGATGTGAACAGAGGCTTGTTGTCTAGAGAGGAGTGAATTGTCTGGCAGCTTCCTTCCTAATGTAGAGTAGCTGGGTTCATTCTGCAAACAATAAGCCAGTCTTTCCAAGAGTCGTTGAACTGCATAGAAACAGCTCCTTCTCTGAAATCGGTGTTTTATTTGAGTTCTGAAAGTCATAGACTTCTCCAGGCCCGAGCCATGCCCTGCCAAACCTTTGGTTGGCTCAAGGGTGGCAGACAGACCTCTTGTCCCAGTGGTAAGAGCTATCATGGACTGGACACCCAGCGTGAACCAGGAACTAGGCTGGGTGCCGTGGGTGCTCTTTGGGCAGGTCTTACGGCAGCATTTAAAGGTAGATGCAATTTTCATTTTATAATGAGAGGAAGTTGAGCCTTAGTTAGAGCACTTGAGTATTTGTCCATGGTCATGCAGCTGCAAAGTAGCAGAGTTTGGCTCTTGGATTCTTCAGTTTCCTCTCCACTTATCTCTGTTTTTTCCAGCACAGGTTATTTTTCCTGCAGGAAAGGTCAGTGGGCAGTCTTGGGGGAAAGTCCGGCAGCATCTGGAGAGGCCTCTTCTCTGGTTAGGAAGGATGTAGGGATGCAGTCTTCTCACGAGGGTTTCCATGAGGGCTGGTTGGATCTGGGAACCTACAGTCCCTTTTGGACTTGAGTCCTTGATTTGAGATCCACCCTTAGGCCAGACTCCTTAAGACTTTATATATAAACTCTTTTTTTCTTTTTACTTTGGCAAAATATGCTATTGGAACCATTTTAAAGTATACAGGTGAGTGGCATTAATAACATTCATTTTGGGCAGCAGTCATCACAGTCTATTTCCAAATCTTTTCCATCACCCCAAAGAGAAACTCTGTAAGCAGTAAATCCTCATTCTTCCTACTTTCTCAGGCCCTGGTCTCTATGAATTTGCCTATTCTGGCTATTTCATTAAAGTGGAATAATTATATGTCCTTTTGTGACTAGTTTACTTCACTTAACGTAATATTTTCAAGGTTCATTTGTATTGTAACCTGTGTCAGAATGTTATTCATTCTTAATTGGTAATAATATTCAATTATATGGACACTCCAGTTTATCCCTTCACCTGCTGTTGCAAGTTGGGTTATTTCCACTTTCTGACTATTGTAACTGTAATGTATGTTGGTTCACAAATTTGTTTGAATCTCTGTTTTCAATCCTTCTGAGTGTATACCTCGGAGTAGAATTACTGGATCATGTGATAATTCCATGTTTAGCTTTTTGAGGAATTGCCTAATTTTCCACAGTGGCTGTACCTTTTTACATTTCCAGCGGTTTTGTACAAGGGTTTCAATTTTTCCATGTCCTTGTCAACACTTGTTATCTCTGTTTGTTTTTTAAAAATTATAGCTATCTTAGTAGGTGTGAAGTAGTACTCATCGTGGTTTTGATTTTTATTTCCCTACTGACTGAGGTGTTGAGCATCTTTTCTTGTGCTTATTGACACTTAGTATATCTTCTTTGGAGAAATATACATGCAAATCCTTTGCCCATTTAAAAAAAAATTGAAGTATAGTTAATTTATAATGTGTTTCTGGTATATAACAAAGTGTGTCAGTTATACATATGTATAATATTTTCATATTTTTTCCATTATAGCTTACTATAAGATATTGAAGATAGTTCCCTGTGCTATACAGTCAGACCTTGCTGTTCTTTGTCCGTTTTTATTTATTTATTTATTTATTTATTTTTGGCGGCACTGAGTCTTCATTGCTGCACGCGGGCTTTCTCCGTTGTGGTGAGAGGAGGGTCCTCTCTAGTTGTGGTGTGCAGGCTTCTCATTGCAGTGGCTTCTCTTGTTGTAGAGCATGGGGCTCTAAGGCGCACAGGCTTCCATAGTTGTGGTGCGGGCCTTTGCTCATTTTTAAACTGGACTGTGAGAATGCCTTGGACAGAAGAGCGTGGTGGGCTACATTCCATAGAGTTGCAAAGTCGGACATGACTGCAGCAATTGAGCACATGTGTGTGTTTTTGGTTTAGAGTTTTAGGAAGTCTTATTGGAGGCAGGAGGAGAAGGGGACGACAGAGGATGAGATGGCTGGATGGCATCACCGACTCGATGCACATGAGTCTGAGTGAACTCCAGGAGTTGGTGATGGACAGGGAGGCCTGGTGTGCTGCGACTCATGGGGTCACAAAGAGTCAGACACAACTGAGCGACTGAACTGAACTGAACAGAAATATTCTGAACTTTAAGCTCTTACCAGATATATGATTTGCAGATGTTTTCTCCCACTCATTCTGTAGATTGTCTTTTCACTTTCTTGATAATGTCCTTAGTGATTTTGATGAAATCCAAATAGTCAATTGTTTCATGCTTCTGATGTCATGTCTAAGGATCTGTTGCCAAATCTAGGGTCATGGAGATTTGTTCTTATGTTTTCTTCTTAGAGTTTTATAGATCCAGCTCTTCATTCATCTTTGTGACCTGTTTCGAGTTAGTTTGTGTAACCTCTGTGAGGTACAGGTCTAACTTTGTTGTTTTGTACATGGCTGTCCAGTTGTCCCAGCACCAGTCTTGCCAGGTGGCGCTGGTGGTAAAGAACCGCCTGCCAGTGCAGGAGACACAAAGGATACAGGTTTGATCAGGGGTCGGGAAGATCCCCTAGCATAATGGCAACCCACTCCAGTTTTCTTGCCTAGAGAATCCCATGGACAGAGGAGCCTGGTGGGCTTCAGTCCATGGGGTTGCAAAGAGTCAGACAGGCAGACTGAAGGGAGTTAGCCCAGCACAGTGAAAACTGTACTTATCCTGTTATCACTTGGCATGTATGTTGTGCTTTGGGTTTTGATCTCACCCGCCTCAATTTCAGCACCCTCCTGCCCCTCCCTGTTTTCTTCCCTTGTGACAGGATTCATGGATGTTGTTTATTATAGCTTTGCTGCCTGACACATAAGATACACTTAGTAAATGTGAGTTCCCTTTCTTTAGATTTTGTCTAGTCTTGTGTTCCAATGTAGATTATAAGGACCTTCAGAGTAGACTGTATATTTCTTTGTTTTTCAATTTCTAACCTTCCTTTCTCCCCTGTTCACTCTAATGCCCAGTCCAGTACTGTGTAAGGGATTTGCTTAAGTTTTATTGACTGAATTGTGAAGCTAAACTTAGATCTTTGCAAATATATTTGGGTAATTGCAGAAAATTAATCTTTTCTTTGGCTGTACTTTGCAACTTGTGGGGTTTTTTTGTTTGTTTGTTTTTGTTTTGTTTTTCTGGCTTTACCTTGAGGGATCTTAGTTCCCTGAACAGGGATTGAACTCTGGCTCTCGGCAGTGAAAGTGCCAAGTCTTAATCACTGGACTGCCATGGAATTTCCAGAAAATTATTCTTAAAAGATTAGTGATCAATATATTATAAAGTTCTTTAAGATTTAAAATTCAGGTCCTTTTAAGTCATCTTCCCAAATGTGGGGATTGATACCTTTCAAATGCCATAGGAATTTATTTTATATATGACATTTGATACATGGATAACCTCAGGCTGCACAGTGTGGGGTTCATTTCATGGATGATTGAAACATTTTTAACTTGTTATTTATGATTATGATGAGTTTTAAATTGGGAATTTTACTCACTTTAGATGTGATTTTTGTATATCTAGATCTTGCCTTTTCATTTTTGACAGATGCTCTTAATTTCAAAAATTATTTTAAATTTGTGTGATGAGTGTATATCACTTTCTAACATGAAAATTAAGTATCATTATAAAATTCTTCTTTTGCCTAGAAATCCCAAAAGTTAACTGGTGGAAAAGTATCTGATCTTTCTCTCTGAGTCTGTATTATCAGATTTCCCTCCCTCACACTCTTTAGTGTTCCGAAAAGTCTAATGTTACTTGTCCTAAGTGATCAGACCTCCCTTGGGAGTCCATTTTATAATCTGCCATCCAGATACCCAGGAGGGGAAGGCTCATTTCAAAGGTTAGCCTTCGTTGTTTTGTTTTCTGGTAGGTTTTGACTCCTAAGTAGGTATTTCTTAGCATCTTGTTATATAAACACTTTTATCATGAGATTCTGGTTATTCATCCAGTACTTATTTTAGCAGATCCTTATTATTAACAGTGAAAACAAAGAAAGGAATTATTTTATTCTTGTATTTTCTATTTCTGAACGATGTAACAACATCAGAGAGGCCAGAGCAAACCCAGTACTTGAGATGCTTTCAAGCTAATTGTCAACCAACAGAGTGATTCAGCTAGAGCTTGACCTCCGTTAGTAGGAATAATGGCTTATGCCAGGGAGAGTGGGAAGGAGAGATGCTGACTGTTTTCTTTTGCTACCTTGGGCCTTATTTATGGAGATTTGGGGCCTGGTGTGTATCTTAATCTAAAGCTATATGTTTGTCTAAAAAGTCTGATTTATGAAGTATTTTTATTATTTAATAGATCCCTGTCCAGACATGGGATCCCATTCAGAGGAGGGTGGCCCTTTATAAAAAGAAATGTGCTCGTGCCCCGCTGTTCCCTTTGGAGTTAATGTTGGCTGATGAGGGTGGTATTTTAGCCTGTTGCTGATTGAACTCACCTAATGGTGGTGAATGCCAGTGGCCTGTGAGTGCATTTATAAAGTGAACATGATGGAAAAATCTTTTTACCCTCTCATTCATTTCAGAATTTGGAGTTGATTTCTGAAATTGCCGAAGAAGCATTTGTTTAGACAGGATAACAGTGTTTAGCTGAATTGTATAGTGATTATTTTGTGGAATCGTGGAAGAGTGAGTAAGCCCTGGAAGAGTAGACACATCTTGTGGTCATTTGCTTGCTAGATCTTTTTTGGGGTGGCATGGGTGACCGAAGGGGATGCAGAAAGTGTGTACATAGATGTTCATGAGAACGGGCCTGAAACACAGAGAGCCCTTAATGAGAACTGCTGCTGCTGCTGCTGTGTTGCTTCAGTTGTGTCTGACTCTGTGCGACCCCATAGATGGCAGCCCACTAGGCTCCCCCGTCCCTGGGATTCTCCAAGGCAAGAATACTGGAGTGGGTTGCCATCTCCTTCTCCAATGCATGAGAGTGAAAAGTAAAAGTGAAGTCACTCAGTCATGTCGGACTCTCAGCGACCCCATGGACTGCAGCCTATCAGGCTCCTCCATCCATGGGATTTTCCAGGTAAGAGTACTGGAGTGGGGTGCCATCTAGGGTATATCTGGGTGATTAGTAGAGAATGGACTGTGTACCCTGATCAGAATCCTCAGTAAACTTCACTGTTTGTGCCTGAGGACAGAAAATGGGGCTGACAGCCCTGTTCCCAAAGAGCACCACTCCAAGCTGCTAAGTCACTTTAGTTGTGTCCGACTCTGTGCGACCCCAGAGACGGCAGCCTACCAGACTCCCCTGTCCCTGGGATTCTCCAGGCAAGAACACTGGAGTGGGTTGCCATTTCCTTCTCCAGTGCATTAAAGTGAAAGTGAAAGTGAAGTCGCTCAGTTGTCCGACTCTTCGTGACCCCACGGACTGTAGCCTTACCAGGCTCCTCTGTCCATGGGATTTACCAAGCAAGAGTACTGGAGTGGGGTGCCATTGCCTTCTCCACTCCAAGGAAGGGGGCCAATTGAAGAGACGGTTAGAGTGCCCTGTTGGGTATGTTGAATCCATATGGGGGACTGAAGGAGGAAGGGCTGCTCATCTGGAAGTGGGGGAAGGATGTGTCCCTTCCTGTTTTCATCTGAAGAATCTGAGGCCCTGAACAGGTCCACACTCCCTGGCTGGGCGCTCTGGGGCCTGTCTGTTGCCTTCCATTTATGAGAGAGCTGTGTCAGCTGCAGACCGAGCTTGTGACAACGGACAGGGAGCCACGTTAACCTCCTGGTCTCGTGTGAAGTGGCCAGGGAAGCAGCCTTGCCGAGGGAAGCCTGACGCTAACCACTTGCCGAGAACCCTGAGCCTCCGTGCAGTCCAGACTCCCCTATTTTCAGGTCTTTACTTGGACCACCAACTAATCTTTCAGTTCTAGACTTTTGAGGGTGGGGATTAGACATTGTGTTTTTGGAGAGCTGGTTGCTATTGAGATGGCTTCTGGATAGTTACGGCATTATTAAAATTATATGTTTTACTGTAGTCGCAAGCTTGTTACATGAATTATTGGTTGTAAAATTTTTTTTAAAGCATACCTCGGAGGTATTCTTGTGGGCCTTATGAGCAAGTTTAAATCTTGTATATGAAAGTTCCATTCATTTGTTAAATTACCTAGAAAGAAGAGAGAACTTCTGGTTAAATGCATTAAATTTTTAAAATGATAAAATATTTATTTTTTTCAATAGATAATACATACACATAATTTAAAATTCAGGTTTCCTCTTCTCCTGTCTGCCATCCACCCTCCCCTGGAGACCCCAGTGTTATTCATTATGTGTATGAAATAGTGCATATATATCCCTTCTCTCCACTCTTCTTTTTTGTACAGATGTTGACTATTGAATTTTGCTTTTTTTTTTATATTAATGTATCTTGGAAATTAGTCTATGTCAGTACATTAAAGGCTTCTTCATTTGTTTTTTGAAAATGAAGAGTGTGGTTGAATAGTATGCCGTTCTATAGCATACCATAATTTACTCAGCCCTCTATTAAGGAACATTTAGTTTTTTCTAGTCTTTTGCATTTATAAAACTATGCTGTGAAGAATAATCCTATAATTATTTTGCATGTATATGAATAAATTCTAAAAAGTTGACATTTTGGGTTGAAAATTGTATCATTAATATTGTGAGAGATATTGTTGATTATCCATCTTAGAGATTTTAACAAAACCTAGATGGCAGTAAGAGAATCCTGTAGTTAGTACACTTAAAACTAATTATATAGAAGCATATGACGTAAGAGTAGTTTCGTAGACATGTATGACTCTGTCTTGTTATTTTTGAATTAAAACATGGCTATAGTTCAGTGATCAAAAATGAATTGAGCACTTTTTTCTTATTACTTGCGGGAGGTTTTTTGTTGTTGTTGTTGCCAGTTTTTGATTTTGCAAGAATTCCAAGACTGAAAGAGCTTAGGAAATACACTTGCTTGCCTTTGCATGCACACTAAGTCACTTTAGTCTTTTCCCACTTTTTACAACACTGTGGACTGTAGCCCTCCAGTCTCTTTGTCCATGGGATTCTCCAGGCAAGAGTACTAACGTGGGTTGCCATGCCCTCGTCCAGGGATCAAACTCATGTCTCTTAGGTCTCCGGCATTGGCAGGCAGGTTCTTTACCACTAGCGCCACCTGGGAAGCCCTTGCTTCCCTATAGGTGTTACCAGTGCTATCTTATAGAGATGAGTGTAGGGATGGACATGGACAACTTGCTGAGTGACTAGCTTTTAAAATGTTCTTTGTAGTAACTGATGATACTTATGGTTTCAGGATTCTAGTTCGTTATGACTTTACAAATAACTTTCTGGTATTTATTGGACCCAGTTATGCTTATACTAGAAAGAATATTAACATACTTCTTAATGTTTTAAAATGTGTATTTCCTTTGACTAGATACTATATGTACATGGTAAGAAAGTTTAAAAGATGCACCAGGATAGAGAGTGAAATGTAAGCCTTCCTCCACCCTTTTTATCATTCTTCCACATCCCATTCCCAGAGGCAGCTGCAGTTGCTAGCTTCTTAAATGGTCTTCCAGATAACCTGTGCAAGTGCAGGCTGGCAGTGATGTTCTGTTATGACCACTGTTATTTATTTATTGGATTAAAATATTTTTGTTTGCTGGGTCTTGCTGTGGTGTGCAAGCTCTTGTCTCGTTATGGTACGCAAGCTTCTCTTGTTGCAGATTATGGACTCCAGAGCTCACCGGCTCAGCAGTTGTGGTGTGCAGGCTCAGTTGCTCCGTGGCACGTGGGGTTTTTAGTTCCCTGACCAGGGATTGAACCCACATCCCCTGCGTTGCAAGAGGAATTCTTAACCATTGGACCACCAGGAAATTCCCCAGGACCACTGTTACTTTAGCATTTTTTTTTCTTCTAAAATTTTTAAATTGATATATGTTGATTTACAATGTTGTATTAGTTTCTGGTGTACAGCAAAGTGATACCATTACCCATATATCTTCTCATATTCTTTTCATTATGATTTATTACAGCATATTGATTATAGTTCCTTGTACCATACAGAAGGACCTTGTTGGCCGTGTATGTTATATATAGTAGTATATCTCTGGAGAAGGCAATGGCAACCCACTCCAGTGTTCTTGCCTGGAGAATCCGGGACAGGGGAGCCTGGTGGCCTGCTGTCTATGGGGTCGCATGGAGTCGGACACAGCGACTTAGCAACAGCAGAAGCAGCAGTATATCTCTGCTAATCCCAAACTCCTGATTTGTCCTTCCCCCACCCCTTTTCCCTTTTGGTAAACATAAGTTTGTTTTCTGTGTCTGTGAGACTGTTTTGTAAATAAGTTCAATTGTATCATATTTTAGATTCCACATACAAGTGATGTCCTGCTTCTTGTCTTTCTCTGTCAGACTTCAGTTAGTATGGAAATGTCTGTGTCCACCCATGTTGCTGCAAATGGCATTATTTGATTCCTTACTGACTGAGTAGTGTTCCATGGCATCCCTGTACCACATCTCCATTCATCTGTCCGTGGACATTCGGTTTGTTTCTATGCCTTGGGTATTGTGAATAGCACTGCTGTGAACATTGGGGTGAACGTCTCTTTTCAAATTAGAATTTTCTCCAAATATATGACAAGGAGTGGGATTCCTGGATTGTATGGTAATTGTAGTTTTAGTTTTTTTAAGGAAACTCCATACTGTTCTCCATAGTGACTGTACCAATTTACATTCCCACCAGCAGTGTAGGAGGGTTCCCTCTTCTCCAAACCTTCTCCAGCATTTATTATTTACAGACTTTGTTGGTCATCCAGACCAGTGTGAGGTGATACCTCATTGTAGTTTTGATTAGCGTTTCTCTAATAGTTGGCAGTATTGAGCAGCTTTTCATGTGTCTATTGGCCATTTGCATGTCTTCTTTGGAGAAATGTCTATTTAAGCCTTCTGGCTATTTTTTGTTTAGGTTGTTTGTTTTTTTGTTATTGAGTTGTAAGAACTGTTTGTATATTTTGGATATTAATCCCCTTTTGGTAGTAGTATTTGCAAATTTTTCCTCTCATTCTGAACATTGTCTTTTCATTTTGTTTATGATTTCCTTTGCTATGCAAAGGCTTGTAAGTTTGATTAGATCCTATTTGTTTCTTTTTGGGAGACTGACCTAAGGAAACCTTGCTGTGACTTAGGTCAGAGAGTTCGGCCATGTTCTCTTCTAGACATTTTATGATGTCATGTCTTGTATTTAAGTCTTTAAGCCATTTTGACTTTATTTTTTGTGTGGTTTGAGCATGTGTTCTGACTTCATTGATTTGCATGCAGCTGTCCAGCTTTCCCAACAACCACTTGCTGAAAAGACTATCTTTTCTCTATTGTGTATTCCACCTCCTTTGTCGAAGGTCAGTTGACTGTAGGTGTGTATGTTTATTTCTGGGTTTAACATATTTTTTAAAAAATTGCATAAATAGTACAGTTTCATTGTAGAGAAACAGTGTGTGAATGCTTTGGTGTGTTTCTTTCCATACTTTTTCTGTGCATCAAGAATGTAAGTGACTACTTTTTATGTAACAAACAAACAAATCATAAATGTGTAGTTTTCTAGTTTGCTTTTTTCCCCCACTGGATTGATTGTAGATATTTTTCCAGGCCAAGAAGTGTGTCTTCACTTTGGTTTTCAGTGTCTTCGTGGTATGCTGTTGTTGGGATGTACTGTAATGTCTTGTAGAATTTCTTTTTCTGAAACATTTATTTTCATCAAATTTTCATGAACAGCTGCAGTAAACAACTTTATACATTTTAATGTACTTAACAAATTATTTCCTTAGATGAATTCTTAGCTTTGGACCGTTTGGATTAAGACAAAATATTGAAAGCTTATTGATAGATGTTTCCAAATTGTCCTAGATAGTTATGAATTTTATTCTCATCACCAGTGTGTTAAAATGTGTATTTGATTATATTAAATTACATTCTTAAGTGATGTTTAAAAAATTATTTATTTACTCTTTTTTTTTCTGACTGTGCTGGGTCTTCATTGCTGTGCAGACTTTCCTCTAGTTGGGGAGAGTGGGGCTGCTCTCCAGGTGCAGAGAGCAGGGGCTGCAGTCTAGTTGCAATGCGTTGGCTTCTCGTTGTGGTAGCTTCTTCTGTTGCAGAGCATCAGGTCTTGGGTGCGTGGGTTCAGTAGTTGCGGTTCCTGGGCTCTAGAGCACAGGTGCGGTTGTTGTGCTCTGGCTTAGCTGTTCCGAGGCATGTGGGATCTTCCCAGATCAGGGATTGAACCCATGTCTTTTGCACTGTCAGGCAGATTCTTTACCATTGAACCACCAGGGAAGCCCTTAAGTGATTTAAGTGTGGGACTAGAGTTGGGTTTATTTTTTATATTTTAAAGAAAACCATGTTAGTGATGAGTTGGAGTAAGTCAATGTTGGAAAAATATTGAGGCACTCACGACTCAATTTGAAAAGTGAGCATCTTTATGTACAGTTCAGTACATACTAACATAGGCAAGGCCTTTTCTTTAGGAAATTTTTTCCCTAAATTCAGAAAATATGAATATAAAAATGTTATTGTAGTAATAGCAGTGTTCTGTTATAGTTAATCTGAGAAATAGAGCAAATTTTCTCTACCTGTTATGTGTAAGCTTAGTAAAGTACAGATTTAAAGTCTGTATGCTTGAAATCTGGTTGAATGGTTGATGGTTTGGAAGCCATATGTGAAGTTGTGTTTTCAGTGTCCTTGTCGCTTAGCTGATGTTGCCAATTATTTTTGCCTGCCAGGTCACTTACACTGCACTGAAAAGATACGAAACTAACCCTAATAAGATTCAATGATTAAATAAATCTGTAAAGCCTTATTTCAATTTTTTATCTTCAGCATGTACAGAATTCCTTATCATTGAAAGCTCTCTGACTGTAGGTCTTCTCAGTTCATCAGATTCTGTGTCTTCAGTCTGAATCTTTCTGGAGCAAGGAATAAGAAGCAAAGAAAATGATTTGGGGGTGAGAGTAATAGAGCGTGTGTTTTCATGGCAGTGCACCTGTAAGAGCTTTCCCCGGGGCACCCTTAACGTTTGTTTCACTGTGGTAGTCTTTCTTTTTTCTTTGTCTTCTGACGAGTCATCAGAAAAGTAGCTCATCTTCCAGGAAAGCACTGCGGTATACTGTGTTGAAATAGATTGTTCACTTGTCTTTCTCTCCCTTGTGGACCTGGAGCTCATTGAGAGCAGCATCTGGCAAATTGGCTGGCACGTTAGGTGTTCAGTGAACTTAAGCCTGTCCACATTATGTGCATTTTTTTCACTTTTTCCTCTTTTCATTTTGGAATAATTATATATTCACAGGAAGTGGCAAAAATAGTAACAAGAGTGTTTCTGTTCACCCTTCAGCTAGTTTCCCTCAGTGGTTACGAGTTACCCTTTTTCTTTCCCACTTCTGACCATACCTTTAGCTCGCCATAGGCATCTGTGGGAAGTACTGAGCTCTCAGAGCTAAGGATTGCTGACAGGTAGGCTTACTTCTGGGAGTGCATGTGGTTCTTCCTCTTTGTTCTTTGTTTCTGGAGCCCCTGCTTAGTATGTGTCGCTGTGCCAGGAGGAGTTGCTGCTCTCTGTTCAGGCTATTCTGCTGTTACTTTGGGATCATTAAGTGTGGTGTATGTATGCTTCCTCTGTAGAGCTTCTTCCTAAGTTATGTGTGTGTACGTGCTAAGTCACTTCAGTTGTGTCTGACTCTATGCGTCCCCATGGACTGTAGCCCGCCAGTCTCCTCTGTTCATGGAATTCTCCAGGCAAGAATAGCGGAGTAGAGTGCTGTGCCCTCCTCCAGGGGATCTTCCTGACCCAGGGATCGAACCTGCATCTCCTGAATTGTAGGTGGATTCTTTATTCACTAAGCCACCTGGGAAGCTCAAGTTATGTGTACACAGGTCTAAAGTATGTAGAGAGTTGTGTGTATTCTTGATGAGAAAGCAATAGCTGTGACCTAGTGGAAATAGCCCTGGATTTGGAGTTAAAAGCTCAGATTCAAATATTGATTCTGTTTCATACTGTGTGACCCTGGAAGTTTCCTTGCTTCTGAATCTGTAAGTAGGCATGACAGTAACAGTCTTGAAGTTTTGTAGGGGAATAAAGAAGGTAGCGTTTGTGTAATCACTTAGTGGATTGGAAAGTGCTATTCAAATGTGAAGTAAGTACCTGTGCTTATTTTGAAGTGCTGAAATGAAACCCAAATTTTAAACTATTGCTGTGTTATTTCTCTATAGCTTGACTTCTTTATTCAGTAGCAGAAAAAAACTCCCCATGTTTTTTATACCCCAAGCCCTCTTACACCTTCTGTTTTTACATTGAATAACCAGTACTTAATAGGGTTTTCTTTTCCTCTTGTGGGTGTAACCCAGCTCCCTTGGGAAATTTGGGATGGCCTTGTCAGCTGTCATGCTATCAAATGACGTATCAAATGCTCTCCTCTCCTCTTATTCACCTAAGCCTGGGGATTTAATGTTTCAGAACCTGTTAGGAAATCTCTTGTGTGAGTATATATGCTCTTTTCTGCTAACCTTTTTGGTACATTTCACTCTTAGAAACCAACTCTTAATACGGTGCTTAAAACTGAGATTTCTATTTTTAAAGAGAAGACCTCATCTATACACATATGAAGTGAAGTGAAGTCGCTCAGTTGTGTCCTACTCTTTTCGACCCTGTGGATTGTAGCCTACCAGGCTCCTCCATCCATGGGATTTTCCAAGCAAGAGTCCTGGAGTGGGTTGCCATTTCCTTCTCCAGGGAATCTTCCCAACCTAGGGATCGAACCCAGGTCTCCCGCATTGTAAGCAGACACTGTACCATCTGAGCCACTAGGGAAGTCCATATATATATATATATATATATATATATGCACAAATGTATATATGGAGTAACTAGTCAGTATAAAAATGGGGGATAATATGGAAAATTTAAGATTTATTTTATCTGTTTTTTGGCTGCACCATGCAGTGTGCAGAATCTTAGTTCCCCAACCAGGGATTGAACCCAAGCCACAGAGTTGAAAGTGTGAGTCCTAACCACTTGACCGCCAGGGAATTCCCTGAAAAATTTAAGACTTAGATAACTGGCAATTGTTTTTTTAAAAGTGATCTAGTTGCAGATAGACTCTTTTGAATCATTAAGGGACAGACACCTATAGAACACAATGAGTACACATTGTTCTCAAGTACATGTGAAACATTCTCCCGGATAGATTATATGTTGTGCCGTAAAACAAGATTCAGTAACTTTAAAAGGATGGATGTTATTTAAAGTATGTTCTCTGAACTAGAGTGGAATGAAAGTAGGTATCACTAACAGAGGGAAATTGGGAAATTCACAAATATGTGGAAATTAAACAGTACATTCCTAAATCACCAACGGATAAAAGAGGAGGAAATCACAAGGAAAATTAGGAATTAGTCTGGAAACAAAATTAGGAATTAGTCTGAGAACAAAAATACAGTGTAAAATGGTAGTACCGGTTGCACAATAATGTGAATGTACTGCTACTGTGCTATACACTTGAAAGTAGCTAAAATGATAAATTTTATGTGGGGTTTACCACAGTTAAACCCTGCCATAATTCATTGTTCAAGAATGAATGTTGATTTAGTATTACTGTGCTCTGTGCACAAAATTAAGCACCATACCATAACTTTGGGGATGCAGTGAAAGCAGTGCTTAGAGGGAAATCTATAGCTATAAACAGCTATATTAAAAAAGAAGAAATATCTTCAATCAGTAGTCTAAACCTCCATCTTAAGAAACTAGTAAGAGAACAAACTAACCTAAAAGCAAGCAGAGGAAGAAAAAAATGAATACTAAATTAGAAATAAGTGAAGTAGAGAAAAAAGCAAAAACCAACAGACCAAGAATTGGAGAGATCTACGAAACTGAGAAACCTTTAGCTAGTCTGGCCAAGAGAAACAAAGACAAGACTCAAATTAATAAAATCAGGAATGAAAGAGAAGACACCAACCTTAGAGAAATAAAAAGGAATGTGAGAGAATACTAGGAATAATTACATGCCAACAAGTTAGACAACACAAATAAAATGTATGCATTCCTGGGTATTGACTCAAAAAAAAAAAAAAAAGAAAATCTGAATAGTTCAATAGCAATAAAAATATTTAATTAAAAATCAGAAAACATCTCACAAAGAGCTCCAGCTCGGATGACTTCATATTTGCTGATTCTGTCAAATCGACCAAATGCAAATTCTCCACAAACTCTTTCAAAATAAAGAAGTAAATAGAATGTCTCTAGTTTATCTTTTGAGGATATTATTATTCTGTTAACAAAATCATACAAAGACATGATGGGAAAAGAAAATTACCAGTATCCTTTATGACTATAGATGCAAAAAAAAAAAAAATTTCTCAACAAAATTGAGGCAAACTGAATCCAGCATCATATCAGAAGGATTATACACTATATGGCCAACTAGAATTTATCCCAGGAATGCAGGGTTGGTTTAACATGTGGAAATCAGTGTAACCATAATAGTAAAGGACAAAAATCACATTATCGTCACAGTTGTTGCTGCTCAGTCGCTGAGTTATATCCGACTCCTTACAACTCAATGGACTGCAGCACACCAGGATTTCCTGTCCTTCACCATCTCTTGGAGTTTGCTCAAACTCATGTCCATTGAGTTGGTGATGCCATCCAACCCTCTCATCCTCTGTTGTCCCCTTCTCTTCCTGCCTTCAATCTTTGCCAGCATCAGGGTCTTTTCCAATGAGTCAGCTATTAGCATCTGGTCGCCAAAGTATTGGAGCTTCAGTTTCAGTATCAGTCCTTCCAATGAATATTCAGGGTTGATTTCCTTTAGGATTGACTGGTTTATTCTCCTTTCTGTCAAAGGGACTCTCAAGAGTCTTTTCCAGCACCAGAGTTCCAAAGCATCAATTCTTTGATGCTGGTCCAACTCTCACATCTGTTTATGACTACTAGAAAAACCATAGCTTTGACGGTATGGACCTTTGTCAGCAAAGTGATCGTAAGAAACGCTGCCGGAAGAAAGAGCCACCCCTATGGACCGTTGATCAGGGCCTTTTATTGGGCGGTTGCTCTCGGGCAGAACTCCCAGGGGCGGGTGAGCAAGGAAGCGAGGGGGGTCTGCGAAGCAAAGGGAGTCTGCGAGGTATGAGGGGTGGGGAAGGGTTTTATAGCCCGGCTGGGCTCCCATATAAGGAAGAAAACGCGGGCTCAGCGGTGATTGGTATCCAAGGGCTCCGTGTCAGCTCCTGATTGGACGGCGAGGGCTCTGTGTCGGCTCCTGATTGGACGGCGAGGGCTCTGTGTCGGCTCCTGATTGGACGGCTTGGTTGTCGGCCCACCTCCGGGGCTTGTCTGCGGCTCTCTGTCGGGACATGTCCACCTTGCCCTGATCTTTCAGTGATGTCTCTGCTTTTTAATACACCGTCTAGTTTTGTCATAGCTTTTCTTCTAGGGAGCAATTGCCTTAATTTCATGGCTGCAATCACTGTCCGCAGTGATTTTGAAGCCCAAGAAAATAAAGTCTGTCACTATTTCCATTGTTTCCCCATCTATTTGCCATGAAGTGATGGAACCAGATGCCATGATCTTACTTTTTTGAATGTTGAATTTTAAGCCAGCTTTTTCACTCTCCTCTTTCACTTTCATCAAGAGGCTCTTTAGTTCCTCTTTTCTTTCTACCTTTAGAGTGGTATCATCTGCATATCTGAAGCTGTTGATATTTCTCCCAACAATCTTGATTCCAGCTTGTGATTCTCCAGCTTGGCATTTCACATGATGTACTTTGTATATAAGTTAAATAAACAGGGTGACAATATACAGCCTTGATGTACTCGTTTCCCAATTTTGAACCAGTCCGTTGTTGCATGTCTAATTCTAACTGTTGCTTCTTGACTTGCATACAGGTTTCTCAGGAGGCAGGTAAGGTGGTCTGGTATTCCCATCTCTTTAAGAATTTTCCATAATTTGTTGTGATCCACACAGTCAAAGGCTTTAGTGTAGTCAATGAAGCAGAAGTAGATGTTTTTCTGGAATTTCCTTGCTTTTACTATGATCCAGTGGATGTTGACAGTTTGCTCTCTTGTTCCTCTGCCTTTTCTGAATCTAACTTATGCATCTGGAAGTTCTCCAGGAACATACTGTTGAAGTCTAGCTTGAAGGATTTTGAACATCATCACAATAGGTACAGGAAAAGCATTTGACAAAATCTTACCCCTTTACTTGATAAAAACACTTAGCAAACTAGAAATAGAAGGGAGCTTCTTGGTGTGATAAAAGCCACTGATGAATACCCATGAAAACCTTCAGTTGACGCCATACTTTGTGATAAAAATTGAATTTTTTCCAAGATCAGAAACAAGAGAAGGATGTCATTTTATGCCATGTCTATTCAACATTGTACGGAAACTTCTAACTGGGGCTGTTAGACAAGGAAATAAAAGGCATCCAGGTTGGAAAAGTAAAAAAAATCTATTTGCAGATTACATGATCTTGTAAGGAATCCACTATAAGGCAACTGAAACTAATAAATGAATTCAGTTAGGTTGTAGGATACAAAATCAGTATATAAAAATCAGTTGTATTTCTATACACTTTCAATGAATAATTCAAAAATGAAACTAAGAAGACAGTTCAATTCACAGACGCATCAAAAAGAATGAAAAAGAATAAACTTAACAAAAAAGTATAAAACGTATATTCTGAAAGAGAGAAAACATCATTGAAAGAAATTAAAGATCTAAATAAATGGAAAGTGAAAGTGAAGGCACTCAGTCGTGTCCGACTCTTTGCGACCCCATGGACTGTAGCCTACCAGGCTCCTCTGTCCTTGGGTTTTCAGGCAATAGTCATGGAGTGGATTGCCATTTCCTTCTCCAGGGTATCTTCCCAACCCAGGGATCGAACCCGGGTCTCCTGTATTGTAGACAGACGCTTTACCGTCTGAGCCACCAGGGAAGTCTAAAGACATCCTATATTCATGGATCAAATGACCTAATATGACACTATTCCCCAAATTGATTTGACACACTCCCTATTAAAATATTAGCTGCCTGTTAGGAGAAGTTGGCAAGCTGATCTTCCTATTCATATGGTAATACAAGGGACCCTGAATAGTCGAAACAATTTTGAAAATGAAGAACAAAGTTGGAGGACTTAGCCTACTACAAAGATATAGTAAGCAAACCAGTCTGCTGCTGACATAAAGGGTAGGATCGACAGTGGAGTAGAATGTAAGTCCAGAAATAAATACTTAACATTTATCGTCAATTGATTTTCAACAAGAGTGCAAAGGCAATTCAATAAAGAATAGTTTTTTCAGTAAATGATGCTGGGACAAGTTGATATCCACATGCAGAAGAATGAATATGGATCATTTGTTCACTCTTGAACTCAATCATAGACCAGAATGTCACACTTGAAACTATAAAATTCTTAGAAGAAAGAGTAGATACAAGTCTTTATGACCTTAGATTAGACAGTAGGTTCTGTTTTTTTCCTTTTATTGTAGTAGAATAGGTGATGATTTCTTAGGTATGACATGTAAAGCACAAACAACAAAAGAAGAAAAAACTAGGTGAACTGGACTTTACAAAAATTTAGAACTTTGTTTCAAATGATACCATCCAGAAAGTGAAAGCACACACCATATAATGAGAGAAAATATTTATGAATCATTTATCTGATAAACTTTTATCCTGAGTATATAAAAAAGTTTACAATCAAGAATAAAGCCAACTCAATTAAACAGGCAAAGAATTTGATTAGACATTTCTGCAAAGATGCTGAAAGGTCCAGCAAGCCCTTGAAAGAAGCCCGAATTCTTTGTTGTTAGGGAAATGTCCATCCAATCCACAGTGAGGTACTGCCTCATACCCTCTAGGGTGGCTTTGATAAAAAAGATGGACAATAACTGTTACTGAAAACATGGAGGAATTCGAACCCTCATCTACTGCTGTGGCAGTGTAAAATGGTGTAGCCACTTTGGAAAACAGTTTGGCAGTTCTTCAAAACTCTAAACATGGTTATCATATCTGGTAGCCTAGTTAACGCTGCTATTTGTATATCAAAATTGGAAAGTTGTCCTTATAATACTTGTTCAGGAGTGTTCATGCTATTATTCATAAATAGCCAAGAAGTAGATGCAATCCTAATGTTCATCAGCAGGTAACTACATGAGCAAATTCTGGTACAGCTATTCGAATATTATTCAGCTGCAAAAAGGAATGAAATACTGATACATGCAATGAGGTGGATAAACCTTCAAGATAGGATGCTAAGTGAAAGAAGTCAGACGTGGAAGACACATATTTTATGACTCTGTTTATATGAAGTGTCCAGAGTAGGCAGATCCATTTGATCAGAAAGTGGATTTTCAGTTTTCATGGGTTTGGGAGAGGGGGTTGGAGAATGACTGCTAAAGGATGATAGAAGTTTCATTTTGGAATGATAATGTTCTAGAATTAAGTAATGGTGATGGTTGCACAGCTTTGTGAATTTATTTACAACTGCTGAATTACATACACTTTAAGGGTACAATTTAATGATTCGTGATTTATAGTTCAGAAATCATGTAAAGGAGTCATTTCTACTAAAAGCCATTGTAAGGAGTCGTTCAGGTTTAGTGATCTGGTTCCATTAGTATAGCAAACAAATGGGAAACAGATGGTCATTGCCATGACACTGTATGAGTTCTTTGAGAAACAGAATAGAAGTGAATGTCGTGGGACTTCCTTGGTGGTCCAGTGGTTAAGACTGTGTGCTTCTAATGCATGGGGCGCAGGTTTGATCCATGGTCAGGGATCTGAGATCCCACATGGTTGTGGGATCTTAGACAAGTTGTGGACAAAAAGAAAAAGTAAATGCTGCTTGATTGAGTGGAAATACAGATTCCCTCTTTCTGGAGGAGCCAACGTATTCGTCTCTGTAGCAAGGCTTGTCTTGTCTCTCTAGCAAGTGGTTCTCTGCCGAGGTCTCTTGTTTTCATGTGAGACCCTTCCTTGGGAGTCTGTAATCTATATCACTGTTCTCTCCTACCCAGGGAAACTGTCTCTATAGTATAACAGTTTGGTATGCGGTTGTTGGCATCTCTCTTGTGGGAGAAGTCAGCAGTCAGTGGAGAGGTATCTTTCTCATCAGTTAATTACTCTTGGTCTCACAGTTGTTGAATGAATAAGGTGGATTTATGAAATAACTGCTTTTCTGTTTAACACTCTTAAAAATGTTTGCCTTTTTCTTTATAGAAAATATGAAAAGTAGAGGAAGTTACTAAGAAGTAGGAGATAAGCTCACATAAACCTGTTACTCAGAGGTTACATGTTGATCTTTTATGTACTGTTGTTTTTCCTGTAATTGTTTCACATGTAGGCTATATCATACTATATGTATATAAATGTCATACTGTACTTTGTATATGCTATATGTATAACTATATATATAATGCAGTTTCATATCCTAAACTTGTTTAATTACTACTTTTATGCAAGTATTTTTTTCCACATAGACTTTAACTTTACAATTCCTTTGAAGAAATTAAAGTATTTTGGATTTTTAAAAATTTCAGATAATTTTAAACATGTTCAAAAGTGGAGAGAATGGTGTAACAAAATCTCATGTACCTATCAACATGCTTTAGCAATTCTCAGTGTATGTCCATCTTGTTTCACCTTTGAGGAAGTTTTTTTTTTCTTTAAGGAATAGCACTTTTTTTTTTTTAATTTTATTTTTACTTTATTTTACTTTACAATACTGTATTGGTTTTGCCATACATTGAGGAAGTTTTGAGGGGTAGAATAGAAGCAATTCTTCTCATTATCAACCAGAGGAGAAACAAAAAGTAAAACTATGTTCTCCTGTAATTCACAGAAAAAATATTTAAACTATCTGAAAAATTTGTAAAAAATTGCCTCCTTAAAATACTAGTGAAGGCAGGTAGTAATCATTCTTATGCAGTGTTTATTTTCTTCTATTTTTTAATAGTATATATACAGTAATGTGAGGAGGGCATGGCAACCCACTCCAGTACTCTTGCCTGGAGAATCCCCATGGACGGAGGAGCCTGGTCGGCTGTAGTCTATGGGGTTGCAGAGTTGGACACGACTGAGCAACTAAGCACCGCACAGCACATATAGTAATGTGGAGCTGCTTTTTTTTTTTCCTGTCCTTTTTTTCTCTTCCATTATGTAGTTTTTAACCACATAATTTGTGGAAGTAACTAATCCACCAGTTCCATCTTCTCGGGAATTTAAGACTTCTTGTTTTACACTTCACTGACAGTTATATATTGTATTCTGTAATACTGAACTGGAGAAGGAAATGGCGACCCACTCCAGTATCCTTGCCTGGAAGATCCCATAGACAGAGTTGCCTGGCGGGCTCTAGTCCATAGGGTCACAAAGAGTCAGACACAGCAATACTGAAAGGGAGATTTTCCTTCCCTATCAAATGGTAATGCCTCATTTTTGAATGATACTTCTCTCTTTGTAATTATAAATAAAGTGGCATATATTTTCTATATTCCTCATAGAAAACATTTAGAAAATACAGAAAAGCACAAAGAAAAAATCCTAGTACCAGAAAGTAGCCAACATTAGTGATTTATTTGTGTTCATATGACCTTCCCTTTTAATGCTGTGAACTTCATGGTTTTATTCACTTTTGGGCATTTGCATCATATGTTAGAGTTGTTCTTCTGCCATGACTTCACTGTAGTTAATTATTGTTCACTCTGGGGCGAGTGAGAGAGGGAGGAAGGGAGGGAGAAGGGAGTTCAACAAGATTTTTTTTTTCTCTCTCAGAGTATTCTTGTGATAACTTGAATAATTCCAGATTTTAATGATCTTTCCATTAAATGTATGCCCACCCAGAGTCTCCTGATTCTTCATTTCCAAGATGACATGTGCAGAGCTCCCTGAAGGCCACAGCACTGTTGGCCTTTGGTGCCCAGTTGGCTGCTGGGCCTTGTCTGCTCAGCGCCAGACTTTCTGAGAATAAGAACTCTTTTCAGTGTCCAGCATTACAGGGGCTCTGTGGAAGTGGGATTTCTGGTATCTGTTAGTTGAGAAAAATTATCAGGCTCAAAGTAAGAATTTAGAAATACTTTTACATTATCTTCGCATTTAAAGATTCATAACTGCATGTACATAAGTTTGAAAATATGGCTAGGAATACTTAGCATGTGGATAAGTCATGGTTTATGTCTGGACTAAATTAAAGTCTCAGACAGCATTTTATCACTCCATCTCTCACCTTAGGGGCGGGGTCAGTAGTGTTTACAGGTTGGGAACCAGTGTTTTGGCCTTTCCAAATTGCTTCTTTTCTTTTGAATAGGCCACAGTCTGTCATGTGTGTGTGTGCTTTGTCCGCATATATTTACACATTCCTTTTATCTGAAATGTTTTTTGCATTCTCCCAAGCCCCCCACCTCCCACTCCCCAAGAAGAAACTGAATTCAGTTAATGGTTGCCAGTGAGTATTTTCTTTTGATTTTCAACTCAAGCAGACTTTATTCATTCAACAACAACTTCTTGAGTGCTGCGTTTGTAGCAGGCATAGTTGTGGGCATTAGGTTAACAAAATAAACAAGATCCCCTCATTTATAAGGCTTGACAGTCCTGTGGGAAAATCAGCCAGCAAATAGGTAAATAGACATGTGATAAATTTCAACTTGTTGTGAGTGCTTTGAAGGAAGAGGACAGGATGCAGTGGTAAGGGACCCCCTAGAGTGGTCTTTAAAGGGCTTACTGAGGAGGTAACATTGAAGCTGAGGTGATGGGGCAGTGTAGGCATCAGGACTGTCTTTCAGGCAGAAGGACCAGCGAAAGCGAGGGCCCTGAAACTTCATTGGTGGTCCAGTGCTTCCCAATGCAGGGATACCAGGTTCGATCCCTGTTCCAGGGAAAAAGATCCCACATGCCGCAGCTAAGAGTTCCAGTGCTGCAGCTGAGATTTGGCATGCTACGAAGAAAGATCCTACTCCACATGCCGCAACCGAGACCCGGCGCAGCCACATAAACAGAGTGAAGGCTCTGAAGTGGCAGAGAGTTTGGAACTGAAAAGAGGCCAGTGCCTGTGCCTGGTGTTGAGATATTTGACCCAGGCATTCAAATTTGGGAGTCATCAGTTCTATAGGCTTTAAAAGTTTTTATGGAAGTGGATGCACATTATTTTGGGGTGTGCCAGGTTAAAAGGGGAGAGGCTTTGGACTGAGCTGCTCACCAGAGCTCTGGGAGAGAGACAAAGATGATTACGGAACCTTGAGTAGGTGTTCAGCCAGAGGAGTCACAGCAAGGCAGCGCTCATTTGTTTTCATGGAAATGGGAAATTTTTCAGAAGGAAGGAGTGGTCAGCTTTGGGATGCCTCTGAGAGGTGGAGTTAGTGAAGTAGAGGAAAGTATTACTGGGATCTGCCAGCAGGCCAGTCACTGGTGATCCTGACAAGGGGAAACTCGAGGAGAGGGCCAAGGGGTGAACAGGAAGTGCCTCTGTGCAGCTCGCTGGTGTAGAAATCTGCTTAAAGGGGCTTCACTCTTTCTGTTGTCCCTGATGGAAGGCCTGTGAGCTCAAGAGGGATGTTAAAGACGGATGATTTAGAGAGAGTCTCAGCTGCTGAGAGGGAGCCGATCAAGGAGAACTTGCAGATGCTGGAGAGCAGGCAACTGAAGAGGTTGGGGAGGCGTTGTCCCTTGATCAGAGGAGATGCCGGTGGCTGTTCTGATTTGTTGGTGAAGATCTCAGTTGTCTGGTCCTGCCTACTTTACCAATGGAGCAGGAGTTGAGGCTGTTGGGAGAGAGCTGCAGGGTAGGGTAGGGCAGATGGGTGCTTGCAGAGAGAAAGGCAAACAGGCTTCCCAGAGAATGTGAGTAGGAATGTTGCTAGTGGTCAGGGCCTTTCTGAATTTTGAGATGATAAATTTAAAACCAGACTGGTTGGATATGTGTGTATTCTCTTCCACATGGTCACCCCTGAAGGCCTGAGAAGGCAGCTGGTTCAGAGCATCAATTCACCCAAGGTTTGGGATTACTAGACAACTACTACAGAGAGAGAGACAGTGGAGGGTAGTGCCATGCTATTAACGCCCACGTGGAATTTAATCCAGACTCAAAGGGGAGTGAGATTGAGAAATTTATCTGATTAACGAGGTTGAGGCAGTGCCCTTGAACAGAAGAGCTGGCGGGATGGGCAGTTGTGGTGGGGAAGGAGGGTCGTGTGGTGAGGGACTGAGAGACAGGAAGATGTGCTGCTATAGAGAGCAGAAAGCTGGAAGGAGGGATGTTGTCAGCCCTAGGAGGGTGCCGCCACTACAGAAATGAGAGGAGCTGAGGTAGGAGGCAGGGAGGCTGGAGGCTCCGTGTGCTCTGGGTGAGGAGCATCTGTGTGGGCCCAGGCGTGGAAGCCGGGCCCAGGGAGTGGGGGCCCGTCTGCCTGGTGCGCGGGCAGGTCCTGTCCTGGAATGCCCAGTTGGATTCCCTCAGGCAGTGTCTCCTCCTCCTCTGCCACCGCAGCACCTTCTTTAAGCCTCTGGTTTAGGGCTATCCTTACTGTGCCACTGTAATCTGTATTTCTGTCTTTGTGTCCTTCGAGGCAATGACCTCCTTGCGGGCCTTGACTCTGTGCTTTCCTGGAGTTAGCCTAGTACATGTGTCACCTGGCAGGTCCGGAGGGAATGTCAGCTCACTGAGCGACCTTGTGGCTGCTGGCAAGTGGGGTGCGGATCAGCCCAGGGGAGAGAGGCTTGCCTGGGACGTCTGTATAAGTCCACACCGTGTTGTTAATGGTAGATTGTTATAGTGCAAAAAGTTGTCTTATTGATGGAAACAACTGCTTTTGATGAGTGTGAATAAATTCTGCTCGTTTCTGGCTTTCGGAGTTGGCTTGTCAGATTTGCTGTCTGCTTTCTCTGATTCTTCCGGGGAGACTTTTGATGTGTTTATTGATTCACTGGTGCTGGAAATATTACATTGTAGTTGTTGATGCTGTGATTTGGAATATTATTTTATTGCAGCTTCCCGAGTGCTTTGTAATATGATTTCTTGTTTCTTAATCCTCTACTTCTCATGCTCCGTATGCTATAACTATCTAACCATTTTCATATTTTAAGTTCTTAAGTACCCGTGCTGTGGGCTTTTAGTGAGGCAGTAGTATAGTATCGTAGTATAATGAAAATAATACTAACTTTAGGGCCAGGCAGATCTGGTGTTCGGTTACTGCCTGATAGTTAATAGCTTTTAAATCTTGGGCAAAGATTTTTGGGCGTATTTTTGTGGTTTTGTTGCTGGCTGCAGGCGCCACAGTGGCTTACAGGACCTTAGTTCCCTGACCAGGGATTGAACTTGGGCCCTGGCAGTGAAAGCTCTGAGTCCTAACCGCTGGACCACCAGGGAATTCCCCTCTAAGCTATGTTTCTCTTTTCTTTTTTAAAAAAGTTGTTGGTTTTGGCTGCGGTGGGACTTTGTTGCGGGACATGGGCTCGAGAGTATGTAGGCTCCGCAGTTGCAGTGCTTGGGCTTGGCTGTGGCATGTGGGATCCTGTTCCCTGACCAGGGATTGAACCCAGGCCCTCCTGCATTGGGAGAGCAGATGCTTAGCCACTGGACCACTAGTGACGTCCTTAAGCTTCATTTTTTGTCTTCAAAGTGGGAAATAATGCCTGCCCATTCCCTACAGGTATCTCGCTGTCTCTGTCACTGCACTTCTCCCCTCAGCCATTCACAGGTTCCCACCTCCCTCACATACTATTAACTGGTGTGTGACATCCTGTCCACGTTTCAAGACAGAGCTCCATTTGAGCCTTGTCTAAATGGTTTTGACGTGGTCTTCCAGGCTTTCTTGATCTATCCCTTCCCTGAGTGATTATAGTACTTACTTTGACTTTTCACTTTCATGCATTGGAGAAGGGAATGGCAACCCACTCCAGTATTCTTGCCTAGAGAATCCCAGGGATGGGGGAGCCTGGTAGGCTGCTGTCTATGGGGTCGCACAGGGTCGGACACGACTGAAGCGACTTAGCAGCACCAGCAGCATAGCCCTTATGTGGCAGTATGGCATTCTGTCTGTGAAGTCTGCTATGTATCCTATGTGTGTTGAATTCTTACACTGGCAAGGTTTTTGTGAGTGTGTATATCTTGTTCTCTCCAAGTAAGCTAGAAGCATTTTCAAGTCAAGTCATAGATTATAGTTATTTCTCTTGTATCTTCTGTGGTTCAGTTCAGTTCAGTCACTCAGTCTTGTCCAACTCTTTGCGACCCCATGGACTGCAGCATGCCAGGCCTCCCTGTCCATCACCAACTCCCAGAGTTTACTCAAACTCATGTCCATTGAGTTGGTGATGCCTTCCAACCATCTCATCCTCTGTCGTCCCCTTCTCCTCCCACCTTCAGTCTTTCCCAGCATCAGGGTCTTTTCCAGTGAGTCAGCTCTTTGCATCAGGTGGCCAAAGTATTGGAGTTTCATCTTCAGCATCAGTCCTTCCAGTGAATATTCAGGACTGATTTCCCTTAGGATGGACTGGTTGGATCTCCTTGTAGTCCCAGGGTCTCTGAAGAGTCTTCTCCAACACTACAGTTCAAAACCATCAATTTTTCGGCGCTCAGCTTTCTTTATAGTCCAACTCTCACATCCATACATGACTATTGGAAAAACCATAGCTTTGACTAGGTGGACCTTTGTTGGCAAAGTAATGTCTCTGCTTTTTAATATGCTGTCTAGGTTGGTCATAACTTTTCTTCCGAGGAGCAAGCGTCTTTTAATTTCATGGCTGAAGTAACCATCTGCAGTGATTTTGGAGCCCCCCAAAATAGAATCTGTCACTGTTTCCATTGCTTTCCCATCTATTTGCCATGAAGTGATGGGACCAGATGCCATGACCTTAGTTTTCTGAATGTTGAGCTTTAAGCCAACTTTTTCACTCTCCTCTTTTACTTTCATCAAGAGGCTCTTCAGTTCCTCTTCATTTTCTGCCGTAAGGGTGATGTCATCTGCATATCTGAGGTTTTTGATATTTCTTCTGGCAATCCTGACTCCAGCTTGTGCTTCATCAGCCCGGTATTTCACATGATGTACTCTGCATGTAAGTTAAATAAGCAGGGTGACAGTATACAGCCTTGATGTACTCCTTTCCTGATTTGGAACCAGTCTGTTGTTCCATGTCCAGTTCTAACTGTTGCTTCCTGACCTGCATGCAGATTTCTCAGGAGGCAGGTCAGGTGGTCTGGTATTCCCATCTCTTGAAGAATTCTCCACAGTTTGTTGTGATCCACATGGTCAAAGGCTTTGGCATAGTCAATAAAGCAGAAGTAGATGTTTCTACTGTGCTAAGATGCGATGTATCATAAATTGTTGAGTAAATAAAAGTAATCAAGATGATGGGTAACCAAGGAAGATAAATGTATTTACCTCACTCAGGTATTCATTGTACAAATGTCCGCTGACGGTGCACATGTAAGATTGAAACACATTGCTGCACTATTTTGAGGCTCCTGTTAACTGGTAGAATCCATTTCCTCACACTTTTATTTTGGGCTGGCCTTGTGACTGGCTTTGACAGTAGACTGTGGCAGAAGTGATGTGCAGGTTCTGCCTCCTGGGCCTTGTGAGGCCTGGCAATCTTCCCTTTGCCATCTTGGAATGCTCCAACCACGTGTACTGAACCACAGACTATATTACTGGTTGTTACAGATCACGTGTGGCAAGAGGTCCAGCCAACAGCCAGCATCATTGCCTCAGACATGTAGGTGATGCCAGTGTAGACTCTTCAGCCTCAGTCAGGCTGGCAGACAGCAGCAGCTACCTGAGTGATCCCAGGTAAGATTAGCGGAAGAATCTCCTGCTGAGCCCAGTCTATCATAGACTTATAAGAAGTGTTAACTTGTTACTGTTCTAAGTCGCTAGTGAAAATGGCCCTACCTTTTTAACTTCTCTTGTGGAGAAGCCTGTAGTAGACTTGGAAGTTCAGAGCTCACAGCTGATTTTGGTTCTCTGCCCCGCCCTCCATTGTCTTCACTCCTTTATGGTGGTGACCTAAGTGCCGCAGAGTAGTAGCTATAAGAAAGAGGATCGAGAGAGAGCTATGTTAAAAAAAAAATGCCCTGTGCAAGCTTTTCTGATCTGGAATCTTATTTAATGAATGTGGAGCCACTAATCTCTCCATTTCCACCCTTGAAGTGCAGAGTCAAGACTGGAGGCTGTCTGACATGTGTCCCTTACATCAGGCTGTCCTGCTGTGTGTTTCATTCTTGTTGAAGCTGGTATTTTTTAAGTTCTTCCTGTTGGCCTGTAGCAGAATTGTGCTGCTTCTTATGATGTAACTATAAATACTTAGGAAACTCTTCCTGGGGGTCCAGAGAGAGAACATGTGTACTTATTTGTTGGGTAGCTAAAAATACCTGTGAAGGAAGACATGGGAGGTTAGCAACACCTTTTGCTTTTAGGTAGGGAAATGTGGCCGGGCGACAGGAGTAGGGGAGAGGTCTTGCACTTTTGTGCAAGAGAGGATCACCCATGACTTTTTTTTTTTAATTAAAGAAAAAGAACAAAGAGGACCCAGTTGGCTTAATGCTTTGCGGCTTCCAGTGTCATTCTGTGGATTTCATACACAAGAGTTTGTGACCTGCTTCTGGGTGTGCTAAACCTTTACTGCATAATTACTGTCAAGAAGCATATACTTACTTGTTAGAAATCATATGGAATTCCAGCTGAAGGGGAAGTTTTTATATAATATGTATTTTAAGAAATAATGGGAAAGAGCCTTAAATGTATGGGTTCCTTCCTCTCCTGGGAGTGGAGACTTTGCTGTCTGGCCTGTTGCTTCCCAGCTCACTATGAAGTCTGATCTCCTTTCCCTGAGTTGGGACAGAGCTAGGCCAGACTTGTAATAACAAGGATTTGAAGGTGGGAAAGGGAAACTTACTGCCATGCAACCTTGGAAAATCACTTAACTTTGCCTCATTTTCCCCACCTGTAAGATAGGGATGTGTTAACGCCTGCTCTATAGAAGTGGTTGGAGAATCAGATAAATTGTATAAATCACCTTGGCATAGAGCCTGACCCCTCATGTTGATGCTCAAAACTGATATCATCACCGTCATTACTGGTTAGTGTCTGCTGATTTTGGGCCTTTTGGAGGAGTAAGGGATACGAAATTCTTTTCACTGAGAATGAAAGATGTTTAGAGGAAGAAGGAGTGATCAGTTATCTGCTGGTGTGTAACAGAGCACCACAAATTGGATGGCTTAAAGTATGAGTGAACAGTTTCTCATCATTCTGTGGTTTGACCGGGTGGTTTTTGTCTCCTTAGATGTATTTGTGTATCTGCAGTCAGATGGTGACTGGTAAGGCTGAGTGGTCCCCCGTGGACTCACTCCCATGTCTGGTGGTTGCTGCGGGCTGCTGTTTGGAGCGAGTTGGTTCTCCTCTAATGGCTTCTCGTGTTCAGGAGGCTAGACCAGCTTCCTCACAGCATGGCAGTCACACACGCTCCAGGGTCAAATCTCAGTTCATTTCTGCCGTCTCTGATTTCCCACTGGCCAGAGCAAGTCTCAGGACTCATCCCAGGGTCACTGGGGAGGTTGAGATTCCATCTCGGTGGAGGAGGAGCAGCAAAACCTCTGCAGCCATTTTTAATCTACCAATCTTGACCATAACTAGCTTCTTGGCGAATATTGGGCCCAGAAAGAAAAGGTTCTGTTGGTTTCTCCAGTTTTCATGTATCGCTGATACCTTCGTTAGTCCGACATGGGAGCTGATTGAGGAAGTGGGGGTATTTTGTTTGGACTGAAAATTGGAGTGAAGGGTAATGGCTGCTTTGCTGTAGCTAAGACCTTTCCTGTGAAGGAAGAACAAGTTCCATGGCATGGACATGACTGGAAAGCGATATCTCCTCCTCTTAAGGAAGGACTGCCACGTAAGACATCAAGGCTTCTTGATTGGAAGGAAAGCAGAAAATGGGTAATCAGGCTAGGGACTTTGCAGGAGTGTTTTCCTCATTGGATGACTTGACTCATCTCTCACTCTAGGACTTGGAAAGAGCACTGTGCTTTTTTGCTGAGAGTAGGGATGGGGTGGAGGTGGGGTGGGTGACAGGAAGGGAGAGAAACCTTGTGCTCAAACTGGAAGGTTTACCCTGCCCTGAATTTCAATCTTACTTGATTTATAAGGTCAGACTTACCTGTTGAACCCCTGAGAGTTCACACTGACTGTGTGAAGAAATTTCTGTCTGGTACAGTGTCAGGGTTGCTGCGTCTTGGAGATAGGTTTTCTGTGCATCTTCTTGGGTTGGGAATTGAGAAAAGACGTTGAAAAAATAAATATGTACAATTGTACCAGGAGCTGTAGATTAAATAGTCCGCCCGTTCAGCTTGTCTAGTAAAAATGACTTTGGTACCTCCTCACATCATGTGTTTTGTTCTATGCCAAGAGTGGTTTTGAGGTCTCCTGATTCTGTAGCAAAACACCAGGCCCAGTTGGTGCTTCTGCCCATGGAGAACACTGTGTCAACAGAGTGTGGTCAGAATGTGAGCCTCTCCCGTTCTCCCTGTTGGTCACTTCTCTGGAGGAGGAGGCAGGAACCACTACCTGCTCGCCTTTTGTAAAGCTGCTGAGCAGGTGTAGGTGTCGCCTTTGACTTTGATTGTTGTTACTGGGACAGCCAGTTTGGTCAGTGGTGTTTCTATGGAGCCTGCCTCACTTCCAGCACTTGGATTGTAGGAAGCTGAGAGACAGGCTACAGACATACAGGGACTCAGACGCGGTGGAGTTTGGTTTTTGGTGGGGAGCAGAATTTAAGCTACCCATAAATCATCCAGCTGAAGCAAAAGCTTGCTCTCCTGACTGGTGCATTTACAAGCTGGAAAACTGTGGGAAACCTCAACCCACCAACTGTGAAGCTCATTGGGTCTTTGCTTTGGGCTTCGACGTTCTTCCTGATATAAATAATAATTATGTTTTTCTGACATGGTCGCCAAGCGTTCATGCTTCTCGCTCCACTTATGCTTGTAAATGGTGCTGCAGCAAGAATGCTTTGTCTTTGATTAAATGTTTCCCAACATTTGAGCATTTTGTTATCTGTGCTGATGTGTCCTTCTCTTCTCTCGCTTTTCAGAATGGACTGCTGAATTATGAAGTATTTCAGACCCAGGAGGAGAGCGTCACTCTGCCACTCACTCCTTTCTCCTCTACTAGTTATTTAAATTGGACTTTTAATATCCTCCCAGCTGCTCTTCAGCCACACATGGTGCATTGCTGCCATTCCCCGGATTGCATCTTTGACACACAAGCTCTTAGTAACCTTCAGCAAACAAAGAGGCCGCCTCCGGGGGCCGCTCACGGGGAGGGCGTCACCCCCACCGCCCTCTAGCTTCGCGGCTCTGGATTGGAATTCCGCCATGGAGCCTCGCATGGAGGCCTGCCTGGCACAGGTGCTGCAGAAGGATGTGGGGAAACGACTGCAGGTTGGCCAAGAACTGATAGACTATTTCTCAGACAAACAGAAGTCTGCCGACCTCGAGCATGACCAGACCATGTTAGACAAACTTGTGGATGGACTCGCTACCTCTTGGGTGAACTCTAGCAATTATAAGGTAAGCCGTGTGCAAGAGGATGCTCTTCTAGGTGGCTGGGCTACCTAGAGAGGGTCAAAATGGGTCCTTTGAAGAGTCCTTTGAGAGCCATCAGCATGATTGATCCCTTGGTTTCCAGTAAGACACTCAGTCACGTTGTGGCTTTTGGACATTTCATTCTAGAGCAAGTAGCGTTTTCTTTGATTTTTGTTGGGGATCAAAACACCCTTATTCTTCAGTGCACTGAGAGAAGGCCGTATGACCAGATAAAGAGAGGCTTTTATCTGGAAAAGGTGTAAGTATTTGAAGCCTTGAAGTTAAAGTGACTATCATGCCTTGCAGTGAGTGGCTCTTTGTGAATAACAAGTGGCCTCATTGATTTTCTTGGGGTTAGGGGTGGGGGTTGGCAGTAGGAGCCTTCAAGCTCCTATTTTGAAGTCGGCCCAGGTACCTGGCCAGCAATAGTTATGGTTTGCCAAGGACTCTCCTGAGACCTGTTTGTAATGGCCTGAAGGGTATCCTTCAGGTTCCAAAGGTCAGGGCTCCTCAGGTGCCCTTGGTGGGTGGGAAGGGAGCAAGCGGGTCCTATGACACAAATGAGTTGTGAAGGTGGACCTTGTTGCCATTCAAAGACTGAGTTTCATGAAGGAAAACTGGACTGGACTTGAAGTGCTGAAGAGGGGTCATTTCTCCCCCTCATCCCCCTCCCCAGCCTTTAGTGTGTTAAAAAGCTGGCCCCTTTGGATCTAGGTTGAGATGGAAGTCAGAGCGGGCTGTTTGCATGATTGCTAATAGGTGCTATAGACCTTGTAGACAAAGGGGCTTCCAGACACAGGAGCTTTTGTGATTGTTTTTCATTGTACCAGTCTTCTGACACATACGACTCATAACGGGTACTTACAGGATTTCTTTGTTTGCTCTAATATAGACTTTGTTTTCCAATTACACTGAATCTTGATCTTATCTAAGAGTCAGCAGGCTTTAGATTTATTAAGGGTGTTTACCTCAGTCCCTGATATTTCACTTAGAACTGGACTTAAAGTTTACCTTCCTTGACTTTGAAAGCTGAGCTTAAATTTTGTCTGTTTCATTCATCTATTTGTTCATTTAGCTGAACTTAATAAGCACCTCTTACTGCTCTGTGTTGGTGCTGGGTGGGGGGAGTATTGCAGAAGGGAAGGGTGAGGTAGACTAGTGACATCTTTGAGGTCTGTGAAGTCACCCTTCCTGTGTGCAAATTAGGATGCTTCTGGCTGAGAGTAACTGAATGCTGACTTGGTTGACTTAAAGTTTGCATAAGGAGATTGAGTAATTGCCTTTAGAAACTTAAGAAGTCCACATAGTTAAAGCAGTGGCTAGGGAAGAAGAGTGACTGCTTATGTCTTTTACTTGGGAGGAAACCTCTGAAGCTTCCCAGCAGACTTTTTTACGTTACATTGCAGCGTAACTGGGAATGGACAGGTGTCCACAGTGGCCTTCAGCCGTCACACTTCACCTCCTGGTTTCATGAAGGGGTTCAGCCTCCCCTGATACAAAACTGTGGCTGTGTGGAGGGATTGGGTACCAGACTCCTGCTAGGAAGAAGGAGGCGAGGCAAGGGGCAGAGGTACATGGATGTTAAATAAGTAACCTACAGATTTGCTGTACCGCAGGAGCTTTCTTAACCTCCCTGGGCCTCAGTTTCCTCATCCATAATGTGGGAAAGTTATTATATACACTAAGTGAGAGTGAATATACAGTTATTACGAAGAAGGAAATGGCAACTCATTCTGCTATTCTTGCCTGGAGAATCCTGTGGGCAGAGGAACCTGGTGGGCTGCTGTCCATGGGGCTGCACAGAGTCGGTCATGACTGAAGCGACTTAGCATGCATGTATCCAGTTATTATATGCCAGCCACATAATCAGCTTTCAGACATTCACAGTCAGTGTCAAGACTTGGTTCCTGTCTTCACTAAAGTCGTAGTCTGGGAGGGGTGGGTAAGGATATATAAGTGAGTGGTTATAATCAGTGCTGCGTGTGCAGTAATAAAGTGAAAGAAAGTGTTAGTCGCTCAGCCGTGCCCAACTCTTTGCGACCCCATGGACTGCAGCCCGCCAGGCTCCTTTGTTCATGGAATTTTCCAGGCAAGGGCACTGGAGGGGTTTGCCAGTTTCCTTCTCCACGGGATCTTCCCGACCCAGGGATTGAACCCAGGTCTCCTGCATTGCGGGTGGATTCTTTACCAGCTGAGCCACCAGGGAAGGAGTAATAAAGATGCGCAGAATTGGTGGGAAGACAGAAGAGAGTAGTAACACTGTCTAGAGGGACCCAGAGGTTTTGAAGACTGGGTCGATTTTTCATAATAGGAATTGTAGGGTCACAGTGGAGTGAAAGATTAAGACTTGAGAACCTTTGTGAAGTGATTTCCAAGAAAGACAGCTCTGGGAAGGAAAGGAAAACAGGATTTGCTGCTGATTTGCATGTGGTCATGGACAAGTCATTTTACCTGTCTGTGCAGGGCAGGTGTTTGACTGGGTCTTCTCTCAGGGGCCTCAAGCTCTGATAGCTTGTTTGACTTTATACTGAAGGCTGTGGCATCAAGGCCATGTCGTGTGGTTCTGATCTTACCCAGTGCTGAGCACCCATCTGGTCTGTAAGGCCTCTTAAGTGTGGTGACCATGTGCCTTGTTCACACCTGAAGCCCAGAACCTGAAACATTGCAGGTGCTCCACACATCCTAGTTCCCTGCGTGAACTCAGGAATTTAGGGGCACTCTTGGCAAATATTCCTGGTTGCTTTACTGAAATCTGGAAATATATTTTTAAGGGAACTACACCTGTTTTTTTTCCTCCTTAATCATGGATTGAGATTACTTACTCAGAGCCTGAAGTACACTTCAGGTTTTATTTGAAGGGATTCACTTTGTAATAGGCAATTCTCTGAAGCTTGGCTTCTTGACATTTGTTTTTTTCTTTTTAAATTCAGGACTAAAAAGATAAGGGGAAAAGAGAAGTACTTTTGACCTTCCAAAATGATAGCACTTAGGTATTGTTATTCCTTTTCCTAGTAAGAGAATGTAGATGAATGCCAACACAGTGTCTTATTTTAAAAAGTAGTTTGCTGGAGCTTGGATCACTTACCTTTGAGTATTAATGTGGTAGACAGGTTTGTACCTGGTTTTGATTAAGGTTTAATAGCTACTGATTCTTGCTTATTTACCATATGCATTTAATATCTCATTTAATCTTCATAACATTCCTGCAAGATAGATGGTGGTATCCTAATTTTACACATGAGGTCATGGAAATTACTGAGAATTAACGAGATAATTTCTCTCTGTGATCATGGAACTGGGATTTAAATGTAGGACTCTGATTTCCCAGCCAGTGTTTCTTTCATTAGAATAGAGGTCAGCAAACTTTCATGGTAAATATATTAGGCTTTGTGGGCCCTGTGGTCTTCTTGTAACTATTTAACTAGTTTGGGCCATTATAAATGCAAAAGCAGCCCCAGATAATGTGTTCGTGAGTGGCCATAGCTGTGTTCCAGCAAGACTAAATTTACATAAACAGATGGAGGTTGGTGGCCCCTGGACCGTAGTTTACGAGCCCCGACACTAACAGACACGGAGCGCCTGCCGTGTGTAGATAACTTTCCTCACTGGTGGGAACTGTTCATGATTCATTTGGGAGAAGAGTGAGCCTTATAATTTGTACCTAATTTGGGAATAGGGGAAGCCATCATTTTGATAGAACTCAGTTTGCTTTTGGAGCATCTTATATGATATTTTAGGAAGCCTGCCGTTTTGGCTCTTTCATGCGGACTCATTTTAGGGTCGGTATATGTTCTGTTAACCTGTCACTGATTACTGTGAGCTGACTTTGCTGAAATCAGCCTCTGCGCACTGGTACCGGATTGAATCTCGGAGACAGAGTTTTGGGTGAAGTAGAAAAGAATAGCATTGTTGCTTTGCTTGGCAAAAGAGGCACAGCAGGCTTCTGCCCCCTAAAACTGTGTGTCCCTTGAGGTGGAACCAGGACCTTGCCTCAGGGCTGCGCTGTGTTTCTTGGCCACTCCTCCCTTTCTCCGCATCCCTTCCCTTCCTGGATTAGCAACTGTTCCATCTGCCCTTTGGAACTCAGGGAAAATCGAGGAGCCTGCTGGTGCCCAGGAGCCCCTACAGGGTCCTGCTTGGTATTGGCTTTGGATGGTGTTGGGTCATCTTGGGGAATGAGTAATTGGTTATTTAAATAGTGTCCTCATACAGCTGGAACTCCCCAGGACTACACTGTGGGGGTGCTTTTCACCCCCATCCCCAATCCAGGGTGTCACTGTGTGGACTTTGTAAGTCTTCTGTGATGTCACAGTGACTGTGGGAGACACAGAAGAGATGGAGTCTTTATTTGTTTGTGAGACTTCTTTTCTAGATTGTGTGTGTGTGTACGCTCAGTTGTGTCCAACTCCACAGACTGTAGCCTGCCAGGCTCCTCTGTCCATGGGATTCTCCAGGCAAGAATACTGGAGTGGGTAGCCATTCCCTTCTCCAGGGGATCTTCCTAACCCAGGGATCGAACCCGGGTTTCCTGCATTGCAGGCAGATTCTTTACCATCTGAGCCACCAGTACCAGAAGCTATGCTAAATATGTGTTCATTTTTAACTTATTATCACCAGATGAGATGGATCTTGCTATATTCATTTAACAGATGACATTGATGTACAGATAAATCAGGTAACTTGATCAAAATGACAGAACTAGTAATCAAGGTTTCTGGGCCTTGAACCTAAGTGTTCATGCAATGACTGAAGTGAATTAAGCACTGATCCTGTGCGGTAGTGCCCTGAGGGCTGGGTATCCCTGGGGGAAAGACAGGCTAGGCATGGTCCCTTCCTCACAGTGGAAGTGCTGGGCCAGTGCTGGACAGTCTCACTCTGTCTCAATCTGATACATGCAGACTCCAGCCCAGGGCATTGTTGTCTCAAGGCCCAGGCCATGCTGACTTGAAATTTCTAGGATCTCTTTTAACTGAGGGCTTCCTTAATCTCTCCCCTTAATGGTCTTAGTGGTCTAAAGGTAGGACTGTAAGGAATGGGTACAGTTGGAGAGGCCTTGATGGAAAGATGGGGTTAAATGGGACCAGGAAGGATCAAAAGGAGTGAGTTGCAAAGTCAGAGAGACTTCTCTTCCTTCTTGTTCCTCCGTGTCTAGCAGCACTGTCTCAGTATAGACTGTAGAAAGTTTCGTCTCTTCCATAGCTGCTCTATGGAGCAGGGTATAACCACTGCCCTGGTTCAGGTGCCCTTTCTGGCCTGAGGGGAAGGTGCTAACAGATAAGGGAGGCTCCTCTTGCCTCTCGCCTATCTCCAGAACCTTGACTTTAATTGAGGTTTTAATTATCCCCCTGGTGTCCTTGAGAGAAGAACCAGAAAGGATGATTGGATTCAGATTAAGTGACTTCTGTTTCTGGCTCTCTGCTTGCTGATGCCACAGTGATGCGGCTTCTTAGAGGCTGTTCCTTTTCCCCAGGTTTTCCCTGCTGCCTTGTCCCGTCGGTTGCAAAAGCTTAATTTTTCTGTGTATAGTTTAAAGACAGGTGCCTCTCTTCTAAGTACAAAAGCTGCAGTGAGTGGTACTCAACAAAAACAAAAGCAAAGCAAAAAAATAAAAATAAGCGAGGAAGAATTATTTTAAGAAAATTTATGTGACTTGTCCAATAAAAATGGTGTCCTCCAAGTATGTAATTAATGGCATTTCTTCCCGAGTGTGTGTTTATGTATAAGCAAGGGCAGCAGAGTGCATTGGAAGTAGTTCAGATTGGAGGGTGAACAGTCTGAATTCTCATCCTGTCTCTGCCATGTAGCCTTTTGAGCAAGTTAGTTTACTTATCTGTGAAATGAGTCTGGTGGTAGCTGGTACAAAGCATTGTTATGAGGGTGCAGGGAGCCTGTATACGAAGGTGCCAGGGCTACTTGGAGTGAGCGTGTGGTCAGTGAGAGGAAGATGAGGAGGATATGCAGTTACTGGGCCCAAAGATAACAAGATCTGTAGAAAGTGAGCCTTTATGTGGGACTGAGTTTGTGTGCCTTCCTTAGTCCTGGTCAGCCTGTTCCTTGGAGCATAGGCCTTGGATCCTTTGTAACAAGATATGAATCCTTAAACCATGCACTGTTGATAACAGAGGCCCTGAGCAGAGCAGCAGCTGGCCTGGAATTCTAAGAGTGACTTTAAAACCTACTGGCAAAGGCAGTCTGCTGATGGAGGACCCCTGTTTTCAGAGGGTTTCATTTGTTCTTTTTATTTTTAACTAATATTTCACCTTGTTTAAGAAAGCTCAAATTGAAATAAGGATACATATAATGAAATCATAAATTGAATGTCAGAGCAAAAAGAAAAAGAAACAGCTAGGGTGAGAGCACAGAGCCGACAGTGAGGCTAATGAATCCATGATTTTGATGTTTACGAGTAGCTCACTTTTATGAACCACTCATTTGTGTGTCAGGATCCGTGAAGCACTTCTTGTTCATTGCTTTGTTTAATCATGAGGCAAGTGCCCCTGATAAGCTCTGGGATTGCTCCGGTTCAACAGCTGGAAACTGCTTAAGCGCAAAGAAGCAACTTGCCCAGGGTCACAGAACTGGAAAGTTATTTTAATCTGGATAGTCTGTCCTTGGAGCCCACATCCATATCGGAGCAATACTGCTTCCTTTATAATGCTGTGATGATATTTATAGTATATTTATCAGAGCAAAAGAGTGTTATGGTGTACCCCGCAGCTAACAGTGATGACTGTAGGAGACTGGATCCTGAGTGACAGATAAGCAGCTCATTTTGTACTTTAACAAAAAACCAAAACGATTTAAGATAAGTGTATTTAAAACAGTTTTTGACTGGTCCTAATGGAATCATGACCTTATCTACTGTTTAAACTCTTTATTTTGGAAAATACTCAAACCTACAGGGAAGTTTCACAAAACTGGAAAAAAAGCATTGTTTACTATAGCCAAGATATGGAAGTAGCCTAAGTGTCCATAAATGGATGAACTGGTTGGCCAAAAAGTTAGGGTTTTTCTGTAAAATGTTATAGAAAAACCCAAATGAACTTTTTGACCAACTCAATACGATGGAATATTATTCAGGTGTAAAAAAGAATGAAATAATGTTACTTGTGACCTGGATGGACCTTGAGGATATAATGCTAAGTGAACTAAGACAGAAAAAGACAAGTACATCCTGTATTATCTCACTTATATGTGGAACCTAAACAAAACAGAACACAAAC
This sequence comes from Capricornis sumatraensis, assembly GCF_032405125.1. Lineage (NCBI taxonomy): Eukaryota > Metazoa > Chordata > Mammalia > Artiodactyla > Bovidae > Capricornis > Capricornis sumatraensis. The sequence continues at coordinate 117,730,701 of NC_091071.1, read as the reverse complement.
CAAGTTCATGAATGTCTGCCAGAGGCAATAGTTGGGGGTTGGGCAAAATAGGTGAAGGGAGTCAAAAGGTACAGATGTCCAGCTCCAAAATGACTGAGTCCTGGTAGCGTAATGCAGTGTGGTGACGTTAGGAATGCTGCCTTGCATAGTTGAAACTTGATAAGATAATAAATCTTAAAAGTTCTCATCACAAGAGAAAAAAATTCTGTAAATGTGTATAATGATGGATGTTAAGTAGATTTACTGTGGTGATCATTCACAGTGTATACAAATACTGAATCATTATGTTGTCCTCCTGAAACTAACATAATACTGTATGTCAGTTATACCTCAAACCCTTTCCCGAACCCAAACATTCCTGTGCAGAGTTTCCTTGTGTTTCATCCAGACCCCAGTGGCAGTGCTTCACCACTTGTTTATCTTCTCTGTATGTGAACTGTTGGACAGGAAGTGGTAGACGTTGTGCTCCTCACTCCTAAATATTCATGTTTCCTAAAGATAAGGGCATTCACTATATAGTCTTAATGCAGGTCTAGGACCTTAATACAGGTCCTAATACTGTATTAGGATTGATAAGAGTACTAACCCCTGGAGGAGGAAGTGGCAGCCTGCTCCAGTATTCTTGCCTGGAGAATCCCGTGGACAAAGGAGCCTGGAGGGCTACAGTCCATGGGGTTGCCAAGAGTGGGACATGCATGAGCACACACACATGATCCAGTCTGGGGATCTTATGCATGTTTCACCTGTTGTCCTGCTAATGTCCTTTATAGCAAAAGAAAGAAAAACTTTGTGGTCTACAATTAAGCTCCCCGGCTGCGTTTTCATTCTCACCTGTATGGTCTCCTTCGACCTGGAGCAGTTCATTGCCCGTCTGTCCTTGTCTTTCTTGACTTAATACTAGGCTGTTTATTTTGTACAGTTCTTCCATTTGAGCTTGTTTTCTGCTTCTCATTGTTTGATTGGTTGTGTGTTTTGCACTGGGAAAACCATGGAAGTGATCATTGTATCATATCAGAAAGCACGTGGTATCTTTGTCCTAGATGGTAAAGAGATGTTTGCCAGGTTACTTCTGAAAGTTGTTATTTTTTCCTCTTATAATGAATAGATATCTTGTGGGGAGATATTTTGAGACTATGTAAATATCTTGTCATCAAGCTGTCACCTACTTTAGTATTTGTTGATAATCCTTGCCTAAGATAATTATTTGGATGCTAAAGGGTGATTTTCTGATTCCATCATTTCTTCTCCATTTATCAGTTGACTTCATTTACTTTTGAAATGTATATCCTTTGTCTATTTATATAGCAGGAATTAAGTGTATACTTTGATAGTTATCCCCAAAAGGAACTACTGTGAAGAAAGAAGAAAATGTTTAAAATTAGTTTAATGTAGGTACATTTATATTCATAAAGAATTTAAGGTCGCCTAATCCTTTGTGAACATAAAATTAATGTGATGAAATTTGGTTTGGACTCTGGGCTTCCTGGCAGGCAAAATAGAAACAGAGAGATGAAAGGAAAAAAAAGAAACAGAGATGGTTATCTATCTGTATATTGTAAACAACTGTGGAAGGCATATAGAAAGGCAAGTAGCAATAGAATGTCTTCTTGGATTTAGCAGGATGTTAAAGGACACTTTGTGTGAGGAAAAGAAAGAAGAGTACGGAGAACACATGAAACAGGAGGCAGTGCTGAAGGAGGCAGGCCCCTGTAGACACAGTTCAGCCGTAGCTGCTGTTTGTTGTTAGCCCCTCAGTCAGCCGTGTCCGATGCCTTTCAGCTCCTAGACGGTATGCAGCCCACCAGGCTCCTCCATCCATGGGATTCCCGTCAAGAATACTGGAGTAGGTTGCCATCTCCTTCTCCAGGGGCTCTTCCCGACCCAGGGCTTGAACCCATGACTCCTGCATTGGCAGGCGGATTCTTTTACTGCTGAGCCCCCAGGGAAGCCCTCACTAGTTAGAGCTTTGGGCTAAGGGGGAAATTGTCAGATGGCATCCAAGGTGAATAGGTAATCAAGAGCTGACTGACACCACTGAGTTAATCTTCTTAGCAGGTTAAGTAGAGGAAGAGTCTGTGACGAGGACCACAGCAAAGAATCCAGAGAAACTGGATGAAACTGGCTTGAATAGACATGGGAGTCGACCTGGAGGAATTATCTGGCCACAGCTGACTTTCACCAGGGATTTGGGGTAGGGGCAAAGACAGCTATCTGTTTTGGGCCAGATGGCTGGGGTTATAGATGGGTAGGTAGTGCTTGGTGCCAGGCCTGGTGGTGGTTCGAAATTTTTGTTTAATCATCCTTAAAAGCTTTGTGGAAGAGAGGGGGCTTTGGGCCTTTTTTGGATGAGAGAAGGGAGATAGCTTAGGGACTCCACAAAGCAGCATGTCACAGGTGTCCTTAGTAGAGGTGATGTTCTGAGAGAAGTGGCACGTTCTACACTTGTGGGGTGGAGCTAGAGCCCCAGGTAGGGAGTGCCTGGCCTCTGGCACCTTAGGAGGCCTGGGAACCAACTGGAGGGGGAATGGAAGCCATTGAAGGGCCAGGAACTCTGGGTGCTGATGTGGGTGGTGTAGACTCAGCTGAGTTGATGTAGCTTTAATGCATGAGTTTCTTCCATGAGTTTTTAGCTATCATTTCTTTATCCATAGCTGTCAGCTTCTAGGTTGTTCCTGTTTTTTTGGTCACAAGCCTCGCTGCACTGAGCATCGTTGAACACACGCATGCTCTCGCCCTCTTGTGTGTGTGTGTGCTGGAACTTCTGAAGAGTTTAATTGATGGGTCGGAGTGGGCCACGTTGCCCACCCACCGGTGCTGTGTGAGTGCCCTGAAACCAATCCGGGGTGTTGTTTTCCTGAATGTGTTTTCCTTTTTGCTGGGCAAGTGAAACGATGTCTCTGTGTTGCCAGGAGCAGTGTTGGAGAACCTTTCTACTGCTTTGACCTTTCAGATAAAAGCAAGTCTTATAAGGATATCAAATAAATAATTTTATTTTTGTTAATCTCATTTCCCCCTTAAATGATTGATGCAAATAGGTTCTGTCTGGGCTGTCTTAAGACATTAACAGGGTAGGGGACGTCATTAGTCAGGAGGAGGGCATCCGGATACCTTTACAAAGGCTACCCTGAAGTGGATTAAAGAAGTGGGATCTCTGTTGTCATTTATTCCCATTAGCTTTTCTTTCTTTTCTTTTTTTAAACACAAATAAGAGAGTTGTGAGGAAAAAACAACTGTAATCCATTTCTTCTTAATGCTCCTTCCTTTTTCCAAGTGCTTTCACATCTCCCAGAACCTAAATATCAGTTCATCCTCTCTGGGCTTAGATGGGAGATGCTGAAGAAAGCTAAATCAATAGTCAGTTGGTTTTTGTTGGACAGTGAGGGTAGGTGTGTGATTCTGTTCAATTCTTCGTATAATTCTAGCCCAACCCAAGGAGTTGTTTGTTTGTTTTTTTTTCCTAACAGCTTTATAAAGAAAAGAACTGATATTAACCTTTCTGATTGTGATGAGGAAGTTAGGTAGACTTTGAGTAGTAACTCAGTTCAAACAAGTTCAAGCCGGAGAGGGTGTTATTGGGGCAGACCGCTGGCCGGGAGAGTTGTTGGGATGGATTACTGTGGCAAAAACATGGGGTGGGGCGTGAGGGGTCTTGATCTGTCTGGCCGGTGGCTTCTGGGACACTGTTCAGCATTGCGCTCGGCCACCATGGCCCCGCCTCACATCTTGTAGCCCCATCACCAGGGGCAAGAGTCTCTGTTCTCAGCTTGGAGTAAATCACCTCTCCAAGCCCCCAGCCCACTCACTGAGACCAGGGAGACATGCTGCTGCAAGGAAATGGTGGCCTTGCTCAGAAAACTTCTATGTCAAGGGCTGGAAGAAGTAGGATGGGTTCCCCTAGCAGAAAAAGGGCTTGGCTAGAGACAAGTGGCCTGAATGTTACCACTGTGGGAACGATGAGCTTCATGGGAACTTTGTGTCTTTTTCCTGGAGAGGCTGCAGGGGCCCCCATGGACAGCCCAGAAATTGGCCCTGGGCTTACACCACAGCTCTTGTACGTGTTGATGAGGCCTCTGCTCCTCGTGCTCAGGAGTCAGCACCCTGAGGCGGGCCCCTCACTGCTGGGCTGGCCTGGTACCTGCCATCTCTGTGTGCGCCTCACTTCTCTTCTCTGATGACCCCGTGTTATGTGGGCTTTTAGCTCTGTCATCCAGTGAGAGCTTTCCCATCTTTCCCAGCCCCTTTAAACTGAGAACTTGTCGTTAGTGTCTATTATACCAATTTTTGTAATTCTGATACCAAAATGCTAGTGTTTTTGTGGATATAATGCCCCTCTTTCAGTAGTTTAAATATCTGAAATCTGGATCACATATATTTTGCTGGACTTACAGATTCACATGCTGCTTTTTAACGTTTCAGACGTGCTCATGCTTACCATTTGCCTGTTGGGTTAAAACCATTCCTGCGTGTCTTGCTGTAACTAAGGAAATGGTAATTAACACGAGTGAAATTGAGTCTCTTATGTTTATTCATCACTTCCATTTTTCTGCGAGCCAGCTTGGGCCTTTCATTTCTGTCAGAGCTCCAAATGGAGTAATTTTACAATTAGGAGGGGAGCGGTGATGTTCAGAAGATTGATTCTGAGGAGATTGCCTCGGGGACAGGAAGGGGATAACTCCAGGCTGCTTTCCAGCCTCCCTGAGTCTGGGTGGCTTCCTTGTGTCAGGGGCTAGACTCCTGCTCTTCTTCCCTGGAGCTCCAGGCCTGTTCTCTTTGTCCAGACCTTTTTTCCTCCCAGGACTACTCATTTTAGCCAGAATCAGCCTTCCTTCCCAGTTATGCTACTTTGAGAGAAGTGTGTTCAGAGCAGGTGGGTGAAAGGCAGTTCGCTTCCCAGGGAGTAATGCTTGGGGCCAATGCCAGACATGCTCCCAACCCATCTCTGGGGCCACTCCCAGCTGGCTCTGTGTGGGACCCTGTTGCTTCATAAAATGAATGAGGAGGTTTAGACTCGTAGAGCTGCAAAGTGCAGGGGGATGTGGGCACAATGGAGACACGCCCCCACACCGAGGACCGCTGAGGTACAGGGATTTTTTTTAAGATGCTTATTGAACTGTTTCTTAATGCTTATTTAGTTCAAGAAACTAAACTATGTATATCATCATTGCTGCACATGGGGGTTATATGTTGCTTTAACGTCTGTGCTTTAGCTCTCCATGTACATCCGTACATAAATGATTTAGACTTAACATTTTCAAATACAGAAAGAATGGCATGATGCCACAAAAACACTGGCATTTTGGTACTAGAGCTCCAAGGAGAAGTCTGGTATGGCATGTACCAGACTATTAATGGAGTGTTTTTAAGGGGGGAGGAGAGCATTTAAGGGAAAAAGGAATGTTTACATTACTACTTCATTAAGTATTTTCAGTCTTGGAGCTCTTTTTGGTAACACCTTGGCAATTAAAACACCTCGCAAAGAGTCGGACACAACTGACTTTCATTTGACAATTAAAAATCCTTTTTCTTTTTAAGAATTTAGGCCCTCAAAACTGTTCTTTCCACAGATCAGCTTTATTCATATTAGAAATGTGTTTCTGCCTAGGACTGTTCTCATTAATAACAGAGCAACTGTAGTGATCAGGCTGAAGGTGGAGGAACAGGAAGCTGTCTAGAAGAAGCTTTGGAGAGAAACCTTGAGTGCCGTGGGAGAAGGATTTGTTTTTTGAGGACCATCGTTAATAATTTCATTTAAAAAATTTATTCAAGTATAGTTGATTTCAGTATTGTAATTTCTAGTGTACAGCAAGGTGATTCAGTTATATACATATATACATTCTTTTTTTATGTACTTTTCCTTTATGGTTTATCACAGAATATTGAGTATAGTTCCCTATGCTGGACAGTAGGACTTTGTTGGTCATCCATCCTGTATACACTAGTTTGTATCTGCTAGGATTTATTTTTATAGACTGAGATCTTGATACCTTTCTGCAGAAAAAAATTGAACTGTTTCTTTAGCCAGCCCCCAAACGAGGTGCGCCCTGCTTAGGGCAGGGGTGCCCTATGGAAATGGAACACCAACACAGGTGAGCTCCTGTGTTCTGTCTCCATGGAGCCTTGATCTAGAATCTTGCTTTGACGATCACTTCCATATCTTTTGAAATTGTGTCCTGCCTTTGACCACTCTGGCTGTTGTTCCTTATCAATTGCTGGCAAATGCTCCCAAGATGCAGAGATGTTTAGGAAGCCCTTTGTGATACTGGGACTTCCACTCATCAGTTCCTAGTTGATTCTCTCTCTTTTTTTTTTTTCCTCTGCTTTTTTTGTTTGAAGGTGACTCTGGTTCTGTAAAATACATAATTTCTCTTGGACAAGTTAAGAGCTTGGATTCTGGGGCCAGACTGCTAGGGTTAGAGGGCCTATTCCTTCCCTTACTCTTGCACTCACTGGCTGTGTGATGCTGGGTACTTAACCTCTCTAGGCCTCAGTTTTTCATCTATAAAATGGGGACGATATCCATCTTAGGGTTGTGGTGAGAGTGAAAGAGTCCATAAACAGGCAGTGTTTGACAGCTGCACGGTGCTATAATTGCAGGCTTGCTAGTTTTACGATTATTTTACAGTAGCCACTGTGATAATCCTTCATTTCTCTGTGGTTGGACCAACACTGTCACCACTTGCTTTTGGTTACCTGTTATGACATTATCAATTCAGTGAACATGAATTTGAGCAAACTCTTGATAATGAAGGACTGGGACGCCTGGCCTGCTGCAGTCCGTGGGGTTGCAAAGAGTCAGACACAACTAAGCAACTGAGTAACAACAAATGGGTTTAAATGGTCCCAGAACCATCAAACAGTGGCAGAAAGAGAGGCCGCAGGGAAAGAAGCCTGTGGTTGCAAAGCAAGCTAATCTCGGGAAAGTCTTGGGAAAGTGCATTTAGGGAGCTTTGGTAGTGTGTCTCTGCAGGGCACTGGATGCAAGTTTACTGGCCCCTGTGTCTCCATACATTACCATATATACTAAAGTGGGTAGTGGGGTATTTCCTCCCTCCCCCTCTCCCTCACATTTCACTGAGATATGATTGACATATAACATTGTATTACCTTACACTAGGCAACATAATGATTTGTTGTGAAAGGATCACCACAAGAAATCTAGGGAGCAAACATCACCTCATATAGTTACACACATTTCTTTCTTGTGATGATAACTTTTCAAATATACTCTCTTAGCAACTTTCAGGTAGAGCATACATTGTTGTTAACTGTAGCGGTCATGCTAAGCAGTACATCCCCAGGATGTAATGTTTACTTTATTATTTAAAATTTAGTTAGTTTACTTAAGTATAATTGATCTACAGCTCTGTTAGTTTCAGGTGAACAACAGAGCAGTTTGATGTTTCTGTACATTGCAAAATGATCTCCTCTCCCTCTTTCTCAGATGAGCAAGAACTGATCACAGTGAAGAACAAAAGAGAGCACCTGTGAACAGGAGTGGGGCAGGGCTTGGGTTGGGGAGACAGTAGCCTGGTGGGGGTTCTATGAAAAGAGGAAGGTGGTTTTGCTTGAATGGAGTTAAAAGTGAATTAGAAGCATTTGCGCATTTTGCCAAAGTGAATAACTAGCGAGGGAGATTGTGGAAAAGGAGCTGTCTGAATATCATGAAGAGAGTCACCAGATATTTGATCTCCTGCCCCGTGTCAGAAATAATAGTAGGTTTCCATATGCTTTGTTCTTACCCTACTTCCTAGAAATTGGCTAGTCCTGAGACCCCTCAGGGTTAGGTGATGTCCTCTAGGCCACAGTGCACAGGACTGGACTTTACTGGATGTTTATAGGGTGGCAAGGCCTTTGGGTCCCTCATTCAGCCTCAAGAAGATTGAGGCTGAATCTGTCTTGTTCAGGGGGTAAGTTGAGCAGCTGCTTGTGAGACAGAGGCATCACAGTGCCTCGTCACAGCGACTGGATAATGGCCTGGTGTCCACACGTGAGTGAGAAAAGCACCAGGTGAGGACTTCAGGTGGGCTAGCGTTCTGTCAACAATTAGAAGAGTAATGTTGGTTACCTTAGAACCAAGATTAGGAAGAAAACATTTCTTTATTTCTTACTAAGAACAGAGGAGCCTTTCGGAAAGGAGAGAAATGATTCTAGGTATTATTTATTTATTAAAAAAATTTTATTTTATTGAAATATAGTTGATTTACAATGTTGTATTAGTTTCTGGTGGACAGCAAAGTAATTCATTTACACGTACATATATATTCTTTTTTATGTTGCTTTCCATTATGGTTTATCACAGAATATTGAACATAGTTCCCTGTGCTGTACAGTAGGACCTAGTTGTTTATTTAGGTACTATTTAATGGTACCTCTGAGGTCAGAAGGAAATAGCTTAATAATAGTGGAGCAGCAGATAAGGTAAAGTAAATAAGCAACCTTATTTTTAAAAATGAAGGCCCTTGCCAGGGTCAAATTCATGTTTTTTTGGCTGGCTTTGTTTTAATATTTGATTTGGACTCTGTGAGGTTTCGGCAAGGAAGTTTTGTTTTATGTTAATTTTAAAAAGTAATATGCATTTGGACTGAGATAAAGAATTGGAAGTTCCTGCTTGTATTTATCTGGCTGGGTCAGTAGTTGACAGTGGGCCCTTCAGTCTGGCTTCTCATTTACATTCTGACCTGCCGTCTGTCCGGGAGGGGTTGCTGCCTGCAGGTTCGGCTTGGAGTGCAGTAGCCTTCTTCCTGAAATGTGCCCTCTGCCCTGGGGTCACCTTTGTGAGATGCTGATCTGCCAGAGAAGAGCATCTAAAGGTGAAAGTCAAGGTCGGCTCTATAGGACAGCCATTGCCAAAGTGACACAGTCAGACAGAATGGATCTTCCCTCCTCACATTCTTGGTACTAGAGGTCAGGGGACAGCTCTGATTGCAAGCTTAGGATAGGAAAGAGTGCTTTTTGACTGATTGAGGGCATGGCCTTTCATTTCTAAGTGGTTTAAAGAATTTATGGCCCATTGTTTGTTCATTCCAAAGTCCTAATGATATGGGTGATATTTTTTTCCTCAGACAGGAATGTGGGTTTTGGCAGTGACTCTGCATCACAATGACTTGGAAATAACCAAGTCCTTTGGAACCAAAATGAAAATGTGTGGCCTCTGTGCACGGGATGTGTGTCTGTGAAAGAAATGTGTGCATGGCAAATAAAAAGTCATTTTAAATTACAAATAGTGGCTTCAGATTGGGAAAATTTCAAATACATAGCATGTGGAGAATATGAGGTGTGTGTGTGTAAATACTTACATCTGTTTATCAGGAAGATGGTGTACTGCCCTCAAGGACTGTTTGTAAAGACTTTTCAGTGGGGAAATGCTGATGGAATGATGTAAAGTGAAAAAGGCAGGTGCAAAATTTAGATACAGCAAGATCTCAACTGTGCACAAATGTGTAGAAAGAGTGGTCTGGAAAGAACTGTGTGAAAATTTGAATGATATTAACCTATATAAGGAGATTATAGATGGCAAGTTGTAATTTCTAAATTTTTCACGGTAGAGGCATGTGTTACTTTTATAAACAGAGACTGAAAACATTTTCTTCAGCTGCTTTTGAGAAGATACTGGTCAGGAAGTACCAGGGATGGCATACCATCTGTATTGTTTACTGCAGGAGGAAATGGATAGAAGCTGGATTTGTTGCACAATTGCTTGTGTGAAGTTAAGGAGGCTCACTGGTAACTTACAGCAGTGCCTTAATTTTTCTCTTGTGGAATCATGGTAACAATAAAGTAACATTTCATATTATATGGAAATATGACTGATCCCCAAGCGGTATTGCAGTTAGGGTCACAAATCCACTCAGCATATTCAACTACGTCAGCCCTACTTTTTCTCCATCAATTTTCATCTAATTACTCTAAAAAGAGAAAAAAAAATCTGTAGAAAATCTGTTATGCATTCAACACAAGAAATGTTGTGATAAGTTTTGCCAACTAAGAGAGCAAACATTGGTATGAATTTAGCTTATCTTGATGACTTGCTCTTTTTTTTCTTTTACATTTAGTTTATCTTTTTGTGGTAATTGCTAGATTTTACTTTGCTGTTGCCTCAGAATTTTGAGATGGAAGAGTGAAATACTCCATGACCACATGTTCAGAGTTGATCAGCAGTGCAGTCAGAGGAAGCCAGTGCTGTCTGTGTGATTTGATTCTTGCATTATAGTAAAAGGAAGATTAATTCAAGAAGAAAGTGCTGATTTATCTTCACCAATGCATACATGTGAAGCTGAAGCATATTCTTTATATAGTTCAAGCCATCAGAATGGGGATCTTATGCCATGAAAGAATGTATTGCCTCTTCCTGTCCCCTTCCCTAACAAATCAGCCTTGATAATGACTGTAATTGAATTAGCGATTGCCGGGGTCTGAGGGAAGAGGTGGGATGGGGGAAGCGCGGAGTGGTTGCTGACAGGTAACGGGGCTCTTTTGGGTGATGAAGGTGTTCTGGAATCAGATAGCAGTGACAGCTGAGCAGCCATGTGCATATACTGAAAATCACCGGGCTGAACATGTTAGAAGGGTGAATTCTATGGTACGCGAATGATGTCTCAGTTTTTAAAAAAGAAACATGAGAAGAAGGGATTCCATATGTGAAGGATTCCCATATGTGTCCCATGAACTTCTTTTAGTTCTGTTAGTATTAATAGTAAATTACAGAGAAGCCTAGTTCTCCCAGAGAAGTCTGAGAGAAGGCTGAATTTTCGCAGACATTTGACATGAGATTTTAAAAAATCCCATGTGTTTAAATGATCAGTCCTGTCTAAAATGTTACAATGAAAAGACAATCTAAGGACGTGGATAACGTCATACTTGAAAGATCTGTTTTAGGAGAACCAATATGGGGATGTATTAATGAAGACTGCCTTCTGTTTTAAACTTTAAAATGAAACAAACATGTATTAGGTGTCAATATATAATTAAGTGAAGGAAGAGAAAGGAAGTAGGTGGGTTTTGGATTTTAAAAAATGAGGGTTTTTAAAAATTAATTTATTTTAGTTGGAGGCTAATTACTTTACAATATTGTAGTGATTTTGCCCTACATTGACATGAGTCAGCCACGGGTGTACATGTGTTCCCCATCCTGAACACCCCTCCCACCTCCCTCCCCATCTCATTCCTCAGGGTCATCCCAGTGCACCAGCCCTGAGCGCCCTGTCTCATGCATTGAACCTGGGCTGGCGATCTATTTCACATATGGTAATATACATGTTTCAATGCTATGCTCTCAAATCATCCCACCCTTGCCTTCTCCCACTGAGTCCAAAAGTCTGTTCTTTACATCTGTGTCTCTTTTGCTGTCTCACATATAGGGTCATCATTACCATCTTCTAAATTCCATATATATGCATTAATATACTGTATTGGTGTTTTTCTGTCTGACTAACTTCACTCTGCTCCAGTTTCATCCACCTCATTAGAACTGGTTCAAATGTATTCTTTTTAATGGCTGAATAATACTCCATTGTGTATATGTACCACAGCTTTCCTAGCCATTCGTCTGCCGAGGGACATCTGGGTTGCTTGCATGTCCTGGCTATTATAAACAGTACTGCGATAAACATTGGGGTACACATGTCTCTTTCAATTCTGATTTCCTTGGTGTGTATGTCCACCAGTGGGATTGCTGGGTCGTATGGCAGTTCTGTTTCCAGGTTTTAAAGGAATCTCCACCCTGTTCTCCATAGTGGCTGTACTAGTTTACATTCCAACCAACAGTGTAAGAGGGTTCCTTTTTCTCCGCACCCTCTCCAGCATTTAAAAAAATGAGGGTATTTTAAAATATTTTTTTAAAGCAACAATTGCTTTATTGTGGTTGTCAAGTGGGGAAAAAATATGACCTGTAACAACTTTTGAATGTCTGGTTATTTGCCAAATTTTGTGATAATCGCTTTCAATATCTTATTCCATTTAAGCACCATAATAACCATATTTTCAACCATATTTCAAATTTGGGAAACCACAAAAAAGTCAAATATTCACTGCCCATACTCCCTTAAAAAACTGCAGTTGTATGAGTGAATGCCTTCAGAAGTTCCCAAAGAACAATGACACCCAGTGTATTTCCCCCAGAGATCCACACACTTTGGTGAACGTCCTTCTGGGGGTTTTCCTGTACGTGTCTCACTTTAGAATTACACTATGTTGCTCTGCCCTCTGTTATTTGTTGCTTTGTTTTACTCAGTGTAAAAAGTTGTAGGATTTTGGGGGCAGTAAAATATGGTTGTTTCTATGGTCTCATGTTCAACTTCACTTTCACTTTTCACTTTCATGCACTGGAGAAGGAAATGGCAACCCACACCAGTATTCTTGCCTGGAGAATCCCAGGGACGGGAGCCTGGTGGGCCGCCGTCTGTGGGGCCGCACAGAGTCAGACACGACTGACGCGACTTAGCAGCAGCAGCGGCACAGTCTCATGTTATTCCTTTTTTACGTGCGTAATGATTTACCTGATTAGTCTGAGATTTAGGTTGTTTGCACATTTTCACCATTTAAACAACACTGTGATGAGTATTCCTGTATAAGGTGTGTATTTTTTCCCCAACCTCTGGTTATGAGTTTTCCCCCAATATGCACGAAAGTAATAAGAATAAAACAGTGAATCCCATATATCCAGCTTCAACAGCTATCAGTGTTCTATAATTCTTGTTTCATCCATGCTTTCTCCACCTTTCTCCCCTTAAAGTGTTTTAAAGCACATTCCACAAGTCTTAGTGTTTTACCTGTAAATATTTCAATACATGCTACATGCTAAGTCCTTCAGTCATGTCTGACTCTTTGCGACCCTATGGATGACTATAGCCTGCCAGGCTCCTCTGTCCGTGGGATTTTCCAAGCAAGAATACTGGAGTGGGTTGCAGATTCCTTCTCCATTCCAATGCAAAGTTCTGAATAAAAAAAGTACCTACAATGTCATTATAACACCCAACAAACTTACTAATTCCTTAATATTATCTTATAACTACTGTAGGTTCAATTATCATCTGCTTCAAAATTATCTTTTTGTAGTTGATTTTTTTTTGTAGTTGATCTTTTAAAATTCATATCCAAGTGATGTCACATGTTACATTTAAACTTTTGTTAAAATTGATGTTTCTCCCCTACCCACCTTTTATCTATAGAGTTTATTTGTTGAAGAAACTGTATCAGTTGTCCTGTAGAAGCTGCCTTATTCTGGATTTAACTGATTGCATTTTTATGTCATTGTGTCATCTAGCATATTCTTCTGTTTCTGGAAAGCTGATCATTAGACCTGATTCTAGGGCTTCCCTAATGGCTCAGGGGGTAAAGAAGCCGCCTGCAATGCAGGAGACACTGGAAATGCAGGCTCAATCCATGTGTCAGGAAGATCCCCTGGATGAGGAGGTGGCAACTCATTCTAGTATTCTTGCCTGGGAAATGCCATGGACAGAGGAGGTGGGCGGGCTACAGTCCAAAGAGTTGCAAAGTGTTGGGCATGACTGTGTGGCTAAGCAAGCAAGCAAGTGAGACCTGTTCTAGAGGCTTGATTAGCTTCAGTGTTTCTCTCAGTTAACTGTTGCTTCCTCGGTACTGGTGTGTTCGGCCATCTGTGCCATGTTGGTGGGTCCTTACTGGCTGGTCATTCATTTCTGGTGGTGCCAGGATTGATCCCTGGGTTCAGGCATCCTCATGGATTCCTTTGCTTTATGATTTCTCACGTTTAGTAGTTTCTAGTAGCAATGGATGATTGCTGCCTAGATTATTTCATTAGATGGCAATAGGACAGTTTTCCAGTTGTGTTATTTCTTTTAATTCTGTTACTAATATTTATTCACTGTGGTTCTTCTATAAAGAACCTTGCCTCATCAACTAGTTGGTTACTCTGAAACACGGTCCATATGGAAAAGGCAGTTTGCTTTATTCTTTCCTTCAGTTTATCAATGTTTAGAATGCGAGCTGGTGCCTACCAGCCTCCAAAGTTGTCCAAAGAAGGTCTTTTTAGTATCAGTATAATTGATGAATTTAAACATATCCATTGTGTTCGACTGTTACATTCGAGCATCTTCTTGGTCCCATATCTGGCCACCGAAGAACTTTAAAGTCATGTCAAAAGGGCACAGAGCCAATTTACTGTTCTCCAGTAAAAGGAATTGGGGGTGCCTTAGAGAAATGGTTGATTCCGGGTCTAGGCAGGAATTGCCCAAGATGAGCCTGACATCTTGGGCAAGTCTGACATCTTGTCAGACTTAACGGCCTTGAGGCACTTCTAATCTGGTTTCCCTCCATGGCACTTAGCTATATGTGTGTGGCTCCCCACTAGAGGTGAGCTTCCAGAGAGCAGGGACAGACTGCGTTTTGTTTTTGAAGTTTCATAACCCAGAACTGTCACCTCTGGAGGTTCTGCATCCCACCCCCAACCCGCTTCCCAACATGAAACATAACAAAACTCAGCTGAGAAGTGCTCTTGGGACTTGAGAAAGGCACCATTTCCTCGACTGCAGTGGTTTCCCCAGTGGCCTTCCAGGAGCTGTTAGTGGCATCCTGACAGCTGGCTCTGGTGACTTGGAGTCCAGTCTTCCTGTGGCTTTTTCTCCTGTGTCCTTCAGCAAGGACATGGAAAAGTCATGGAATTGACTGGGCCTGGACCACAGATTTTATGGATCAGGTGGGCTGTAGGCCCAAATCAGATCCTGGGCCATCAGTTGGTTAAGAATGGAGGCATAGTATGGGGCTGCTGCTGCTGCTGCTACTAAGTCGCTTCGGTAGTGTCCGACTCTGTGTAACCCCATAGACAGTAGCCTACCAGGCTCCTCCATCCCTGGGATTCTCCAGGCAAGAACACTGGAGTGGGGTGCCATTGCCTTCTCTGAGAATGGGGCTAGCACTGCTCTTTTCTCTCCCCTCTTTTCCTTCTTGCGTGGGGGTAGTCGAAGTTTTATTTGTGTCTTAGAACTAATGCTCTTATATTTTATGGCTTTTTTTTTTCTTTCAGAGCTGAATTTCTTTATTGCATATGTTATGGTCCATAAATTTGGATCTCTTCAAACTTATATTTCTCAACCTTCAGACTAGAACACACTGTTTTATATGACTTCAAAGCTTTCCTTTAGAGCATTTATCATAGCTTAATTTATCTTGTGATGATTTGATTAGTGTCATAATGATTAATGTCATAATTTCTCTCTGACCGTGTCTATTTTTTTTTTTGGCTGCACCACATCGTGCATGGGATCTTAATTCCCTGATCCGGGATCAAAGCCATGTCCCCTGCAGTGGAAGTGCGGAGTCCTAACCACTAGATTGTTAGGAGAATTCCTATTTTTTTTTTTTTTAAGTGATTTTACCTATAACTTTCTTGGAATATAGTTGTTTAGTAAAGTTGTCTAATAAATGAACAATCCCCTACCTAACCTTTTCTGCTCATGGTATTTGATGAGGGTTTTTTGTAGTTAAATGAGAAGAATATAAGAGAAACCTAGGTTGCATAATAATACCTTACATTACAGAGACCTCACTGGCAGGGTGTCATGGGTTGGCCCTGGCCTCTGTCGTGCTTCCCATCACATCACTCATTTTGCAGTCACAGAAGGGAGCTTGCACCTTCTGGTGTTGGGTGAGGTCTTAATGTGCCTCCTCTGGAGTTCATATCATGAAGCTGTCCTGTAGGTTGTGACCCTTGGTTTATTATCTTGATGCCCCCAAGATGCTGTTACTTGAATGGTATCAGTTTAGGAGCTTTTAACCTTGCACTTCCTCCTTCCACCCACCTTTGGTGGGACAAACAAGTGTTTACACTGAGTTGTGAACACGTGGGTGTGGACTCAGGCAGGTTGCTTTATCTGAGCCTTGCTTCTCTTTCTGTGCAGTGGAGACCCAGCAACTAAGCAGTTGCTTCGTTGCTTCCCTCCTCCCTGGACTGTGTGTAAAGCTGGAGATGGAGGAGCTGTTCACTTTTTTCCTCTTACTTTCTCCTTTTTTACTTTGTGGTCACCGAGATTTGGGATCCTTAACATTTCTATGCTTTTACCTTTAAGTATTTAGTGCCAAAGCTTCCTTTTTTTTTTTTTTGTTACATTCTGAGAATAGCAAGGAGAGAGAAGAAAGCCTTCCTCAGCTATTAATGCAAAAAAATAGAGGAAAACAACAGAATGGGAAAGACTAGAGATCTCTTCAAGAAAATTAGAGCTACCAAGAGAACATTTCATGCAAAGATGGGATCAATAAAGGACAGAAATGGTATGGACCTAACAGAAGCAGAAGAGATTAAGAAGAGGTGGCAAGAACACACAGAAGAATTGTATGAAAAAGATCTTCATGACCGAGATAATCACGATGGTGTGATCACTCACCTGGAGCTGGACATCCTGGAATGTGAAGTCAAGTGGGCCTTAGAAAGCATCACTAAGAACAAAGCTAGTGGAGATGATGGAATCCCAGTTGAGCTATTTCAAATCCTGAAAGATGATGCTTGAAAGTGCTGCACTCAATATGCCAGCAAATTTGGAAAACTCAGCAGTGGCCACAGGACTGGAAAAAGGTCAGTTTTCATTCCAATCCCAAAGAAAGGCAATGCCAAAGAATGCTCAAACTACCACACAGTTGCAGTCATCTCACACGCTGGTAAAGCAATACTCAAAATTCTCCAAGCCAGGCTTCAGCAATATGTGAACCGTGAACTTCTAGATGTTCAAGCTGGTTTTAAAAAGGCAGAGGAATCAGAGATCAAATTGCCAGCATCCACTGGATCATGGAAAAAGCAAGAGAGTTTCAGAAAAACATCTATTTCTGCTTTATTGACTATGCCAAAGCCTTTGACTGTGTGGATCACAATAAACTGTGGAAAATTCTGAAAGAGATGGGAATACTAGACCACCTGACCTGCCTCTTGAGAAACCTATATGCAGGTCAGGAAGCAACAGTTAGAACTGGACATGGAACAACAGACTGGTTCTAAATAGGAAAAGGAGTACATCAAGGCTGTATATTATCACCCTGCTTACTTAACTTATATGCGGAGTACATCATGAGAAACGCTGGGCTGGAAGAAGCACAAGCTGGAATCAAGATTGCTGGGAGAATTATCAATAACCTCAGATATGCAGATGACATCACCCTTATGGCAGAAAGTGAAGAGGAACTAAAAAGCCTCTTGATGAAAGTGAAAGAGGAGAGTGAAAAAGTTGGCTTAAAACTCAACATTCAGAAAACTAAGAGCATCTGGTCCCATCATTTCATGGTAAATAGATGGGGAAACTGTGGCTGACTTTATTTTTCTTGGCTCCACAATCACTGCAGATGGTGATTGCAGCCATGAAATTAAAAGACGCTTACTCCTTGGAAGGAAAGTTACGACCAACCTAGATAGCATATTCAAAAGCAGAGACATTACTTTTTCAACAAAGGTCCATCTAGTCAAGGCTATGGTTTGTCCAGTGGTCAGGTATGAATGTGAAAGTTGGACTGTGAAGAAAGCTGAACACTGAAAAATTGATGCTTTTGAACTGTGGTGTTGGAGAAGACTCTTGAGAGTCCCTTGGACTGCAAGGAGATCCAACCAGTCCATTCTGAAGGAGATCAGTCCTGGGTATTCATTGGAAGGACTGATGCTGAAGCTGAAACTCCAATACTTTGGCCACTTGATGCGAAGAGTTGACTCACTGGAAAAGACTCTGATGCTGGGAGAGATTGGGGGCAGGAGGAGAAGGGGACGACAGAGGATGAGATGGCTGGATGGCATCACCGACTCGATGGACATGAGTTTGAGTAAACTCCGGGAATTGGTGATTGGACACGGAGGCCTGGCGTGCTGCTATTCATGGGGTCGCAAAAAATCAGACATGACTGAGCAACTGAACTGAACTAACTGATAGGACAGAGCTGTCTACTTTGTGTGTGTGTTTTTTTTTCCCTTTAATTTTAAAGGATCCCCTGCTTAAAAAATTGAGATAGTAAAGATTCATGCAGTTGAAACTGAACAACACTCAGACCCACAGACATAGAAAATGAGCTTGTGGTTATCAAAAAGGAAAGGGGCTAGGGGAAGGATAAATTAGAGTTTGGAATCAACATATACCTAACTGCTATATAAAAAATAAATAATGAACAGTGTTTTAGTGTATAGCCCAGGGAGCTATACTCATTATTTTGTAATAACATATAATGGAAAATAATCTGAAAAAGAAAAGATGCATGTGTATATGTATAACTGAATTACTGTTCTGTGTACCTGAAACTAACATAACTTTGTAAATCAGCTATTGTTTAGTCACTAAGTTGTGTCTGACTCTTTTGTAATTTCACGGACTGTTGCCCACCAGGCTCCTCTGTCCATGGGATTCTCCAGGCAAGAATGCTGGAGTAGGTTGTCATTCTCTTTTCCAGGGGATCTTCCCGACCCAGGGATTGAACCCACGGCTCCTGACACGTCTCCTGCATTGCAGGTGGATTCTTTACCACTGAGTCACTGGGAAAGCCCTAAGCAACTATACTTCAATAAAAAATAAAAATAAAAAGAATATGCACCTATTTGAAAAGAGTGGAAAAGCATAAGGAAAATGTAAATCTCACCAGTTACTTCATCTCCACTTAACTTCCAAACTTTTCGCTTTCTTTTCATTCCAGCCTCCTCTGGCATAAGACTCAGACAGCCCTTTGCCCCTCCCTGGTCTGTTGCAGTAGCTCTCGGACAGGTCTCCATCTCCAGGCCAAGGAAGCTTCCTAAAACACAGGAGGTTATGTCCATCCCTGCTGGAGGCCTTGGCAGCTCTGCTCGCTGCAGAACAAAGCCTGGACACCTGTTCCTGATTCTCAAAGCCATCTAACATTACTTTTTCTCCCACCGTGTTCCCCACGCACCTCGGCCGTACCTCAGTGTCCCCCCTTCCCCACCTCCCCTGGTATCTTCCCCTGCCTCCTACTCTCTTTCCTCTGTAGGGATGGCCTCTTCTTGGCCTTGTCAAACCCCTTTAGTTTGAAGGCTGAAGGCTCAGCTTTGAAGGTTGATGGCCTCTTCTTGGCCTTGTCAGACCCCTTTAGTTTGATGATTGAAAGCTCAGCTTAAATGCTACAGTGTCTGTAGAGCCTATGCCGATTTTTCACAGTTGAGATGACTTTATGCAATGGTTGATGCTCCCGTAGTGCTTAGACCCCAGTTCATATTTGCCAGACCAGGTTTTACCTTAAACTGTGGCTATCTGCATATTTGTTTCAGCTATATTGTCGACGTTTTGCGGTTGAGGACCACATTTTATTTGTATTTGTATCTCTGAACCACTTGCTTGCACAGAAGGACCCTGCATATCATATAGTAATTACTTATTAAATTTAATTATGTGCAACTGCTTGCCTGTATTTCCATGGCTTTTTTTCTGTACTTTTTGTTTAGTCTGCCTTGTCATTTTTAAAAATCACTAAGACAACATTTGCTCCTGTAGTCATATCCTAATGCAGTATAATATTACGAGCAGGACTAGCTGTGGCATAAATTTGTAGAAATGGTCCCTGCAAGGCAGGAGGAATCTAATGGACTTTCAGATCCCATGGGTGGTACTCATTTCTCAAGAGTATGAAGTGATGTGGGGTAGCCAGTGGGAGGGGACACCTGGGAATCAGTCAGGAACTGCCCTTGTTTCCTTCCTATCTAATAAATCCGCAAAATGAGTTTTGGTTGGATGACTGCCTTGGCATCTATCCTAACCTTTGTTAGTAATTTAAGAACTTGATTTTATATTGTTATGTGTTGCCAGAAAATTCCTACTAGAAAAATCATGAGTGTCCCATAAAGATCACATGGAAGGAAATATAGAAATACAAAGTGTAGTTCTGACATGAAAGAAATATAGATTCATTCGCACCCTACCCCCTTTTGCAGGGGGAAGCCGGGCTTCCTAATTGTACTCAGAACTGTGTCTGTTCTGTGATGGAGGAGGCCTGGCAGGCAGGGAGCCCCGTGGATCATTAAGATCATTAGATTCTGTCTGCAGCTGTTAGAAAACGAGCAGTCATGCGTGTGGGACTCTACCATGTTGCATAAATGCTCAGCGTGAATAACTGTGGCCACAGAGTATTTTTGCTTTAGAGAAAGGAAACCTTTCGCAGCCAAAGGAAGATGGCCTTCAGCTTTAAGAAACACTGACCTCCTGAGTGGAACACTAAATCCCAGGCTGTCTTCCTCCTGCCTTGGTAGTAGCTTCCAGTAGTGTAAAGGAGGGGCGCTTTTTACTTTGTGAACAAGAGAGTGTCAACTGTCCGTTTCCTTCCAGAGAGAGGGAGGGAGGGAGGGAGGGAGAGAGTACGAGGACTGGCTCATATGCCACAGGCTTCACTGTTGGTGATATTTAGATACTTAGATATCTCCGCCCGCCCTTTTACCCCTAAAGCTGAAACTAAAACACCAACTTTGAAATATTCACACTTACCTCCATTTTACAGAGGAGGAAACCGAGGCTTTCAGAGGAAATAATTTACCCAGAGTTACATAGCTAGTAAGTAGAACAGTCTGGGTCCAAAGTATGCATCCTTAACCACTGTGCAGGATTGTCATGCCAGTCTAAAACAAGATTGGCCATGGTTCTTGGAACCAACCTTTCATTTTAAAGTTTTTTAAAATTTATTTTATTGAAGTATAATTGATTTGCAATGTTTTCTTAATTTCTGCTGTTCAGTAAAGTGATTCAGTTCTGTGTATACACGCACACACACACACACACACACACACATGTATACACATTGTTTTTCATATTCTTTTCCCTTATGGTTTATCACAAGATATTGAATATCATTCCTTTGTGTGGGTTGGTAAAGAATTCCACCTGCAATGCAGAAGACCTGGGTTTGATCCTTAGATCAGGAAAATCCCCTGGGCATGGCAGCCCAGTCCAGTGTTCATACCTGAAAAATCCTATGGACAGAGGAGCCTGGTGGGCTACAGTCCATGGGGTTGCAGAGTTGGACATGACTTCAGCAACTAACACTGTCATTTTCTCACCCCCTGTGTTATACAGTAGGACCTGTGTTTGTCCATTCTGTATATAATATTAATAGTTTTCACCTGCTAATCCCAAACTCCCAACCCATTCCTCCCTACCCCACTCCACCCCCTGCCCGGGAACCAACATTTTAAAATCCTGTCTTAGAGGATGTATGCCACCAGCTTAGGACACTGAAAGACTGCTACTTATCACCTCGTCCTTCCAAACTCTGCCACCTCCCAAACTGAAACTTTTGGAGATAGTTTTATCTCTCCCAGTGAGTCAGCAGCAAGTGAAGGCAGGACCTGACAGTTATAGAAGGCTTCTTGTGATGATGCTGGGCCTCGTCTGGTCCTGGAAAGGAACTCTTCAGCTTCAGCTCAGCATAGTGACTGTGTCTGTAATGGTGACCCTGAGACATCAAAAACAGCTCAGTTCAGAACATTCTCTGTAATAGACATGTCTGCTACATTTGGGGAGATTTCCATCAGCTAAATAGGAAGTTCAGACATTTGGGATCAGTCCTCAGTTATCTTAGAGAAATCTCACCTGGTGGACTCGTCTGTTCTTTTGGATGTGGGCCTGTGACTTGCTTAGTACTGGGCATCTTTGCTAAAACTCCTGTGCTCATTAAAGAAATCTTTTTGCATTTTTCCTTCCTCCTGTCTAGAACACAATGTGTTCCTTACCTGACATCAAAGGCACTTTGAGTTTTTTGAGGATCATTAGCAAAATCTGATTAGACTGGTCCAGTGTGAGGGCCGTGAGGCTCTTAAGGCCTCCTCTGGTATCGTGGTCAAAAGTGTCCCCCGAGGTCCACAGGGAGGGAGCCTGGGGCTCCCCAGCCCCACCTGGCGGAGGTAGCGCCTGACCCTTCTGGCTGGGCTCCGTGAGCCCCTCCTCTCACTATGCAGCTGTGAATGTAAGAACCTGTTCCAGTGTTGAAGTTCTCTGGCAAGTGCATGGACCCTTTTGTTCGGGCCTTTCCCCCTCTTCGCGGTCAGGAAACATTTAATAGTGAGAAAAGAAAGGCCTTAATTTTCCTCTCTTTTTTTGTTTCACTGGTATAAAAGCATACAACTCTTAGAAGATCATCAGTCTATTGAAACTTTTCTAGTCTCCCAACCCCTAAGAAGACAGAGGTCATCACACAAAGGGAGAGACATTGCAGCATCTTAGCCAAGAGAGATTATTGAGCCCTTGGTGTTTTGTGGAGCTCTGTAGCTCTGTAGGTTTTTCTTTTCTTCCTAAATACCTCCTTATAACCAAGATTTCTCTTTGGGTTCCTTGGTTTAGTCATGGCATGGATAATTGGGTTACAGATTTATTTGCCCGTTTCACAAATTTGTTTTGAGAATATATTTGCCAGTTATCGAGGAGAAAAAATTATATTCTGGCTTCTGAACAAGTGATTATAGCAGTCAATATGGTTTGCATCCAAGGACCCTGTGTTTGATGGTACTGCTGACCAGTTAGGAGCGATGCCCGCAGATAGCCTGAGGCTTCCCTTCTGTGGGAGGAGGCTGTGGAAGCCCCCCTCCTATGGTGGCCAGGGAGCTGGGTCTTAATAGATGCACAGGGTTTGGGCAGGCCGAAGTGCAGTGGCAGGTGTGGCTGAAGCAGGCTGGGACTCCACCTGGATGTGCTTGGTCTGTGAGGTCACACGTCGCCCTTCCCAGTCACGTGGTGCTGCAGGAGGCCTTGGCTGGGTTCCTCTGAGAGCCAGGCACCGAGCACAGAGTGTTTGCTCACTGCATGAAGGAGGCTAGGGATGATGGCAGAAGCTGACGTCTGCTGGACAGTTCTCTGTCCCAGGCCAGTGCTGAGCTCTCGTAGGCAAGTCATTTCACTTCGTCCTCACACCATCTTGTTTGTTTCTGTTGTAATCCCCCTTCAATGGTGAAGGTTAACTGGCATCAGAAACCAGGCTACTGGCTTCAGAACTCAAACGCTTTACTAAACAGCGCTTAGCAGGATAGGCAGGGAGGGGCTGGACCTCAGAGGGCGAGAAAGCACCTATGCCTCGATGCTTAAAGTTGGGTTTTCACAGGCTGTGAGGAAGCAGTGAAGGGTTTTGAGCAGGCTTCTGGCATGTCTGAGCTGCACCTGGGAATGTTAAAAAATTATGGTGGTATCTGAGCTGACCTGGGAACGACAGGAGGTTACTAGGAAATAGATCAGTGAGATGGGTGGTAGTGAGTTTGGGAGTGGCTTGTTGGGGTGCCCGGGGGGAAAGCTGTGTAATAATTTGAGTCCTTGGCATTGGAATGTAGATGTTATCGCCAAAAGTCATGTTGGCATCTGAGAATAATTTAAACTTGAGCTTGTGCTTTGCACATGACAGGTCCTTAAGATAATAAATGGGTTTCATTTTCTCTACAATGCCTACTCTTTAGAACCTTGAATTTCCCTGAACTAAGGATGTCCTGTGTGCAGACATCTCAGGTGTTATGCCTGAGAATGATACCGTTTTAGTTCTCTGTCGTAGCTCCCCTTGAAGTCAGAGCCTTTCAGAAAAGAGAGGCCTGAGTCATTTCCATTACATGTTTGCAGTTGGTAGGTCAGTAGTGCAGAGTACAGTGCATCACAGAACACCGTACAGCGTACTGGAGCTGTGTTGTTCATAAAGTGATTCCAGGATTGATAAGAGGGACACTTCACATTCTGTCCCAACGTGCGATCTGATCACAGGGCCGAAGAAATGCAAGGCCCTTTGAGGTGGGGCTGGAGCCTCCATTTCCACTCATTTGTCTCTGTCCCTGCCCCTCCCCTGCCTTCACTGTGGGAGAACCTTGAAACAATTGGCGCCTGAGTAGTTTGTGGGCTGGTTTCATTAGAATTGCTTGGTAACTTGTATGAAACCAGTGAAATCTAAGAAGGGTGCTGGAGATCCATTAATAGGACTCACAGCTGTCAGTCTCGGAGAAGCCGAGGCCAGAGCCCCGCGCCGACTCTTCTGCAAGCTTGTTTCTGCCCTTGGCCTTCCCAAGAGCAGTCTGGTAGGACATCTTCATTCCTGCTTTCTGGATGTTTCCTCCTCAAATGAGAAACAAGCCCCAGGGCCCTTGTTTATTCCTTCCCTGTGGATGGCTTGTGACAAGCTTTCCCAGGAGGAAGGGAAAGGACTTAGAACAGGTTTAGATTCTTCCTCTCTGTGTATCGTGATCTCAGGATTGTGGAGCGGGCAGGTCTCCAGGCCACGACTGTGGAGCTGTGCTGGAATCGCTTAGCAGGAGGCCAGCTGGTGGGGCGGCGCTGTGGGGAGAATGCTCTGGGCTCGTGCGTGGGAGCAGCTGTTGCGGCAGCGCTTGGCCCGGGGACAGCCCTGCCCAGCCAGGACAGGGGACAGGGAAGGTCATGGGTAGCTCAGGGGACACAGTTTGAGGGCAGGACGTCGGTTGGCTGTGGTGTGCAGGAGCTTCATTTCAAAGATAATTTAGAGGTTGTTTCTTTTTTAATTAAAAACAAGCGCGCCTTCTCCTTCGGCAGGTGTGCGCCTGCCGCTGACGCCTGAGCCGGTGCCCCCTGGAGCCTGCGACAGCGGCCCGGCAGAAACAGTCCACAGATGCGGTCTACACCTTTAGAATGAGGGCAGAAGGCAGGCAGTCGCTCTGTTGCTCAGCCAGCGTTTCCTGAGGGCCCCTTGGCTTGGGGCATCTGCAGCAGGACAGGGCCTGGCCTCGGCCTGGTGGACACCTGCCTTGTTCGTGCCTGCTGTCCCGGTATCATTGTTAACAGCATGACCATCCACACCCACTGTACCCCAGTGTGGGTGGTACATTATTTGCTTACCTTCCTCCCAGTCTAGTGGTGAGAGACAAGTGTGATCCTGTTATCACAGAATTTCCATGGAATTGAGCCTGATGTGCAGAGGGGCCCAGCCTGGCCGGTTGGTGGACCCCTTCCCATGCCCCCTCCCCCCATGCCTGCTGCCTCCCTCGGCGCCCCCCTCAAGTACCTGCTTTCTCCCCTTCCTCCCACTGTACTGACCCTTTGTGGCCTCATAGCTGCACTCAGGGCCCAGAACTTACCCAGGGTCCAGGCAGATGAGCACCCATCCCCGTTGGAGTCCCCTTGGAACAGACTGGGGTGCCGCCTCCCCTCTCTTCTTTTGGAATTGTCTTTGGGGAACATTTTCATTTCCTGACAGCCCCTTGAGTTTCCCTCCCCCCCCCCCCCCATTGTTTTGGAAAGACTCTTCTGTGCTTCTCTGCTGTCATCTGATGGGCAGTCAGGAGGAAAGGTGGCTGCACAGGTGTGCTTCGACTCCCGCCTTCAGCTTGGCCTGCTGCTGGACCCCACTTCCTGGTGCCGTAAAAGGAGCTGGACTGTGGAGCCCCCCAGACTTGGGCATGAGGATGGCCGTAATGCCGTCGCTGAGATTGGGATGTAGAGCACAGGATGGTCTTCAAGGCCTCTTCTGCCTGAAACCCTCAATAGTTCCTCTGCAGTGGTTTTGAGTTAGGGAGATGCCCTGATTGCAGAAGTCAAACCACTTTAGGGTCATGACAAAAGATGCTCCAGTGCCGGGCTAGAGAGATGAATTGACAGTCTTAGAACGTGCATCCTAAAGGAGCCTTTTTAGAAGAATGGGTAAATGCTAGCTTTTCTGTTTCTTTTGCTTTGCCTCCTTGCCTCCCAGCCGGTAGTAAATTCCTCATTTGAAATAATTCCATTGTGAACTTTTCATTTTCATCCCTGACCTTTCTAGTTTATTTTCCCTCAAGTGTGGTCCTGCCTACTTTTGAAATTCGGAATCAGAATTAGATATGACTTGGAAGTGGTGCAGAGCAGACTGACTTCTCCAGAGCTGAGAATTCACCCCTAGTTCCTAGTGCCTTTCTGTTTTCCTAAAGGCTGGAAGTTAGAAGAAATTAGAGAAACAAGTTTATTTTGATTTTTCTGTCCTGCCTTTAAGCTTTCTACACTAGAACAAGTTGGCTTATTTTTCATAAGTGAATTCATTAAATGTGCTGCTGCTGCTGAGTCACTTCAGTCGTGTCCGACTCTGCGCGACCCCATAGACGGCAGCCCGCCAGGCTCCCTTGTCCCTGGGATTCTCCAGGCAAGAACACTGGAGTGGGTTGCCATTTCCTTCTCCAGTGCAGGCGTGTATATTTATTTACTTTTTGGCAAGGCTGCCGGCTCTGTGTGTTTGAAAGCATGAATGAACTTGTGGACTGGAAGGGGAGGCACTCAGCTCACAGGCACAGGCTTCTGCTGGTTCTTCCCACCCCCTCACTTTTCACACTGTCACTTGCCCTCTAATAACATCACCTGGCTTTTACCCAACTCTCAAGATGATGTAGGCACCGCCAGCAAATCATCTGACAGTTCTCTTAGAGCAGAGGAAGGACCTGAGACCCAGGAGGGCCCGGTGACTCCCTTTACAGATTCTGAAAGAACAGAATCAAACAAAGGCGGGGAGGATTCCCTGCACTCTGCTGTATCACTGAGAGCTAGAGCTTCAAAACAAAAGCCCAACAGCAGTGAAACCCCAGAGGACAAAAGCCCAGCTCAAGTGAAGCTTGCCTGTTGTGTTTCTGTGCTCCTGTTTGATCCCATAGTCAGTAATTGAAGAATTTGGAATAGCTCCAAAATGGAAATGTTTCTCAGTTATATCCATCTGAGAGTGTTTGAAAGAGCTGTTCAGTATTCCACCCAGTTGAGTTTTCATCAAGGGGAAAAAAGAACTAAGTGTTGTAGTAACCCTGTCGTGTTCTAGCCCGACTGTGGCCTTGGAGTTTCTCTTTTTGTCTGGGTGACTAGATAAATCATTGAAAGGCAGAATACAGGGAAAAGGATGAGAAAAGGATGTAGTGGGGAGAACCAAATTAGTGACTGTGCCTGTTTCACAGCGATGTGCTAAGTATAAGTACTTCCTCTGAGTCAGCTCCCCCAGTCCTGGGCAGAGCAGCCTCTCCTCCTGCAAATGTTCATCAGCACAGGAGAGCAGGTGGTTACAGTCAGCCCAGTTCCTGGGCTGTCTGGCTCTGGGTTTTGGTCTAAGGAGATAGAGGCAGCCACCAGCTTGTCAGGCTGTTTCATTAGAGCCCGTAGTAAAAAAATCTATTTTATGTTGCAACCCTTAGGAACACCTTAGGAACACCTTAGGACCATAGTCAGAGGACAGACGATCCATCCTGAGAGAAACCCTGGAACACGAGAACACCTTCTCTCATGTGAAGCTCTAACAGAAATGAAACCTCCAGCTCCTGTACCGGGAGTCGCTGGTTCCCTAATAAAAACCACTTTCTCTCTGATTTTAGCATAGCTGTGCCTCCGGTAGCCAGGTAGCAACCCTGACCCTCGTAGTGGATGTGCCAGTCATGGGAGGAAACAGATGATTTTCCACAAGAGAGAACAGTGAACATGCAGTTATAGCTTTTGAAACCCCCACTTTAGATCCCAGCATTATCCTTCATTTAGGAAGCCTGGACTCACTAGCCCTCTTCTCACCTCCCAGTGCTCGTCTTACTGTGTTGTCTCTGAGTTTTCCTTTGATGCTGGTGGTACAAGATCAGTGCCCCTCCAGATACTCTTAAGTCACCGCAGTATTTAGGGTCAGGAAGCAGAGTGGGGAGGAGGGCCTTTGGAGGGGCTTTGCAGCCAGGGAGCCTTCTTCCCAGAGACTTTAGTCATGCGTCTTACTCCTGATTCAGGAGAGATGGATTTTGAAAATCAAAGGTACAGGCACCTGTGAAAGTTTTCTTTAACTTGGTTTTATGAAAAGTTTCAAACCCATTCAGAAGTAGAGAGGCTGTTGTAATGTGTCCGCACATCTGGCTGCAGTGGTTGCCAGCCCCTTGCTGCTCTCAGAATACCTGTTCTAGAGGTGAGTCTCCGCTGGGGGTGGTGGAAATACTGGAGGCAGAGCGATATCCTTGGATGTTGGTCCCCCTCCACTTTGCAGACAAAACTCCACCAGAAAACAGTCTTCCATTCTTCACTGGCTGGCAGCCTCTCAGGGGATTTATATTTGTTTATTGTTTACCATTTAAAATATTAAAGAATTTTGTATCATGTCTTGAACCAGAAAATTATAGGCGTTTGTTGTGAGAGGAAGCACAAGGTGAAAGGTTTGTTTTCTCTCGTACAAACACACCTGCACACAAACGATGTGTGTAGAGTTCTTAAAAAAAAAAAAGGGTCTATATACATAATGTTTTGCAGCTGTTTTTTGGTTTAACTCTGTTTCATAGCATGACTTGTCAATTTCTGCCAAGAAAGGCAGCTGGAATTTTGATAGCAAATAACTTGAATCTGTAGATCAATTTAGAGACTATTGCCATCCTAACATTATTAAGTCTTCAATTCCATGAACAAAAGATGTCTTTCCATTTATTTAGGTCTTCTTGAATTTTTTTCAGTGGTATTTGTAGTTTTAAGTGTACAAATCCTTTCCTTTTTGGGTTAAATTTGTGCTATTTTAAATGGAATTGTTTTCTTAGTTTCATTTTTGGTTTAGCCATTGCTGATGTACTCATCGTTTTTAATTATGAAAATAGAACACTTCCATATATAACTCATTTATCTTAGTTACCTTGAATATTTAGGCTTATTTTTAATGTTTTCCTTTCATAAAATAATGCAGTAGTGGCCATTGTGTCTACACTATGCTATTTTCCATACCGTGTTAAAGTGTTTGAAATTGATTCCTAAAGATGAACTTGCTAGGCCAACATTTATTTAGGTTAAAAATTTGATATATGGGACCTCCCTGGTGGTCTGGTGGTTAAGAATCTGCCCTCCCATTCAGGGGATGTGGGCTTGAGTCCTGATCGGGGAACTATGATCCCACATGCGGGGGACAGCTAACTCCATGTGCTGCGACTGCTGAGTCCGCACACTGCAGTGAGGAGCCCACGTGCGCCATAGAGGTCACATGTGCCGCAAGCAGGACCCAGTGAAGCCAAATACAAAATAACCTATTCAAAAAAACGGATAGATACCGAGTTGTGTGCCAAAACGCTGTATCACTTACAGTTACCAAGCTTGCAAGCAACTTGTTAGTATCTATTTCCAGGAACCCTCCCCACACCTCGGAGTTATTAATCTTTTAAAATGTATTTGGGGAGCTCCTTCATAGCCTAACGGTTGGGATTCTGGGCTTTCACTGCCATGGCTTGGATTCAGTTTCTGGTTGGGAAACTGATATCCCAAAAGCCCCGAAGCACAGCCAAAAAGTAAAGTAAATAAAGTGGTGTTAAAATGTATCTTGATCTGATAAGTTATAAATGGTGTATCATTATTTTTATTTGCAATCCTTTGGTTAAAAGAAGATGAGTACCTTTTAATGTTTATTGCTTTTTTTTTTTAATAGAAATAGTCTGTTGGATGTCTTTTGCCTATTTAAAATTTTTGTCTTTTTTTCTTAATTATTTGTGGGTTTTAACAAGTATCGTGGTATAATCCATTACCATATATTTTATAGATATATTCTGCCCAGTTTGTTGTTTCTTTTTTACTTGTGTTTATTTTTTCTTTTAGGAATATGACATTTCATTTTATCTATCTGTGCCTTCTTAATGCCCATTAGTAAAATGTTTTACAGTTTTCTTCACATAAGTTCTATGATTCAGTCCTAATTACCTTAGGTTTTTGTTGCAGTTATGAATTTGATTTTTTCCATTAAACTTTCTTCCTGATCCCAATTGATACAATAAAAATGGCATAGGTTTTTCTATATTTTTAGAGGATTTGGCCACTTACTCTCTTGTCAGTTCTAATTTTCAGTTGACCCTCTTGGATATTTTTAGTAGACATTTTTTTTTTTTGCAAGTAGCAGTAATAATGTTGTTGTTACCAATAATCATTTTCTAGCCTCTTGATCTCTCTGTGCTTTCTTTTTTGTATTGTATCGCTCAGTCCTGTCAGGTTGGTAACAGGAACATCTCTTATCTCCACCCTGTCCCCACCTCTCAAGGGCATGCTCCTGGTGTTTTCAGTTTGGTGTTCTGCTGTTGGTTTCTAATAGGATACCTTTGATTTGTTGAAAGATGTTTCCTCCAATTCTTTAGTCGCTAATAGATCATAATCATAATCAAAAGCAGAAATGAGAGTTAAAGTTTTTATTTCCTTTCCTTCATTTCCACTGGGTAATTTATGCTGGTGCTGGGGCTTGTTATCTCATTTTTCTTCCCTGGGATTCCCCTCTTCTCAGTGCCCTTTCCTACAGCTACACCTTTATTGTTCATAATTTCTCTTCCCCCATTCCCCAGAACAATCCAAGGCAGCCTCAACTGTTTATTTTACAAATATTTCAGGTGTTTATGATAAGGAAGGCACTTTAATTTTGTAATGGACATTTAGAGTGTTTCAGTTGTGTTAAGATTTCTGGGGGTTGGCTGCTGTCAGCATACCCCAGCACCTGACACCTGCCTGTCAAAAGAGCTTTCCGCCAAAGCTGGTCTGACGCACTGACTGTGGTTAGTTCCCTGGGTTTCTGTCTGCCATGTCACGCCTGGGCAGGCCTTGGATCATCAGGCTTTGGCCGCCACATTCCAGCGTCTCTCCCAGCATCCTCCAGCTTCTCCTCTGCCGTCCTTTCCGTGGTGTGCCCTGCAACATCTGTCAGTTATAAACGCATTCCCTTATGTTCTTCATCTCCTCCTTCAGCCTGTAGAGTATGTGTGTGTGTCTACCATTCTAGGGAGGAGCAACCACCATCTTACTTGACCAGCAGAGTCTTCAGGCTGCCTTACGGAGTTTTGCTTGAGTCTTGCCACTGGGAGTTTCCTACATTCTGTCTTGACTGACATCCCCATCACTCTTTATTCCATGTGTCTGACCTCTCCTTCCATGAACTTGTGGATGGACGCAGGAATTGCCAAAACCATCTTGATCTCATATGACTTCTTACGTGATCAAGCCCTAATTGGCAAAGCTCTCTTCTTCACTGCCGTTTGTTGCCACCTCTGTTCTTTTCTCCTTTTTTAAGTTTTTACTTTTGGCTGCACCTCAAGGCATGTTGAATCCTAGTTCCCTGACCAGGGGTCAGACTCGTGGCCCCTGCAGTGGAAGCACGGAGTCTTAACCACTGAACCACCGGGAATGTTCCGAGTCCTTTTCTTCTAGCAATTCTTTTTCATCTACTTGGTCGATACCTCTGCCTGCAGTCCTTGCAGATATGGGGGCTCATCAAGATACCTACCTCAGTCTTCCCTCTGCATGCTGCGTGGGAATTCTCCTTCATGTGGGTGTTCCCAGACCCATCTGTGCACCCTGAATTGCCCTCGTGGGCTTCACTTAGCAGACCTGTGCCTGCAGCGTATTTCTGTGTTGATACCCCATCAGGCCCCTGCAGCTCAGCATGTCAGAAGCGATTCAGCTCCTTCTGCACTCACACAGACTTCACAGTATGACCATTAGCTTTGCTGCTCAGCTCAGAAACCTGCAATCTCTGCCCTCGTTATGCCCAAAGCTCTCTCTGCCCCCAGTTCATCCTCCCTGTCTTTGCAAAGATGAGCTTGTAAAACTGCAGATATATCATTTCACACTCCTCTGTCCTTATCCATTTCCTGCTTCCATCTCATCTCCTTCTTTTTTCCAAACTTTCAAATCTTTCAATGATTCCCCAACGCTTTAGGATGAAATTCCTAAGTTCTTACAATTCATTGAACTTTTTTAAAGACCATCTCATGAGATAGTCATATAGACTTCCTAATTCCTAGGATAACCTCTGTCAGTGTGTTCATTGACTAACCTGCTGGATTTGATTTGCTACTATTTTGAATTTCCTTCTCTTATAAGCGGGATTGGATGAGTTTCTTTAACTTTGCATGTGACTCCTGCCCAGTTTTGTAGTACTGCTACTGCTAAGTCACTTCAGTCGTGTCCGACTCTGTGCGACCCCATAGATGGCAGCCCACCAGGCTCCCCCGTCCCTGGGATTCTCCAGGCAGGAACACTGGAGTGGGTTGCCATTTCCTTCTCCAATGCATGAAAGTGAAAAGTGAAAGTGAAGTCGCTCAGTCGTGTCCGACTTCACGACCCCATGGACTGCAGCCTACCAGGCTCCTCCATCCATGGGATTTTCCAGGCGAGAGTACTGGAGTGGGTTGCTGTTGCCTTCTCCTTTGCTAACTTTTAGAGTGAGTTGGGACTCTTCTACCTCTCAATTGCTAGCAGATTTATGGATG
The DNA here is from genome assembly GCF_032405125.1 of Capricornis sumatraensis. Lineage (NCBI taxonomy): Eukaryota > Metazoa > Chordata > Mammalia > Artiodactyla > Bovidae > Capricornis > Capricornis sumatraensis. Next base: position 117,698,585 of record NC_091071.1, on the reverse strand, counting down.
GAGATATAACTTCTCACAGGGTGGAAAGGAAAAATGCTTTCTTCCGATTTGATGACGATGAAGTGAAGTGAAAGTCACTCAGTCATGTCTGACTCTTTGCGACCCCATGGACTATACAGTCCATGGACTTCTCTAAGCCAGAATACTGGAGTGGGTAGCCTTTCCCTTCTCCAGGGGATCTTCCCAACTCAGGGATCGAACCAGGTCTCCTGCATTGCAGGCAGATTCTTTACTAGCTGAGCCACAAGGGGAGCCCAAGAATACTGGAGTGGGTAGCCTATCTCTTCTCCAGTGGATCTTCTTGACCCAGGAATCAAACCGGGGTCTCCTGCATTGCAGGTGGATTCTTTACTAACTGAACTATCAGGGAAGCCTCTGTGATGATGGTGAGCACAGCGAAGTTACCAACAGGGACAACAGTGTTTTGGACCCAGCACTCTAGTGAAGAGACAATCGCGAAGACAGATGAAACACTGCAGACCACGCAAACACTTTTGCAGCTCACACACCTCCGGACCTTCTGACACTGGCCTTTGTCAGTTTTGATTTGTCCCTTGGTTTGTCCTGCAAGTACTCTTAAAATTAGGGGGGGGAAGGACTATGTTAAAATATACATAGCATAAAACCTACCACTTTAACTGCTTTTTTGGGAGTGGGCCACTCCGTTGGGCTTATGGGATTGAACCTGGGCCACAGCAGAAAAAGTGCCAAGTCCCAACCGCTAGACTGCCAGGGAATTCCCTCAACTGCTTTTAATTGTACAGCTTAGTGGCTTTAGGTGTATTCACAGTGATGGTCAACCATCACCATTATCCATCTCCAGAGCTTTTTCATCAGCCCAAAAGGCATTCTTTGAACAATAACTTGCCATTTCCCCTCCCATCAGCTGCTGCTAACTGCTACTTTACTTTCTTTCTATTTTTCTTTAATTGAAGTTTTGTTGATGTATAATAGTATGTTAGTGTCAAGGGGTGTGTGTGTGTGTGTGCGTGCGCTGGCTCAGTCGTGTGATCGGGGTGTGCGTGTGTGTGCGTGTGTGTATGTGTGTGTGTATTGGCTCAGTCGTGCGATCCCATGGCTTGTAACCTGCCAGGCTCCTCTGTCCATGGGATTTTCCAGGCAAGGATACCAGAGTGGGTTGCTGTTTCCTACTCCAGGGGATCTTCTTGACTCAGGAAGAACCCGCATCTCTTGCGATTCCTGCCTTGGCAAGCGGGTTCTTTACCACTGCCCTCCCACCCTGGGCATGCACAGTTCTACTTTCTGTCTCTGAGAATGTGCTGTTTCTTGGTACCTCCTATACACAGAAGCACACACTATGTGTCCTTTTGTGTCTGCTGTATTTCACTTGTCTTAATGTTTGTAGGTGCTCTTGAACACGAGTTTTATCTCAGAATGAGGAGGCGGGCGTGTTCACTGTGTGTGGTTCCCTGTGCCCTACAGTTGAAATTGATCACGTCAGTGATTCTGCCAGTCACCTGCAGAAGGCAGCATTAGGTGTCACATCACAGAGACATGCATGGAGTTTGAGATGGTAACTTTCTTTGGGGCCATGGCTAGTAACCACGGTGGTGCCATATTTTGAACCCAGTGTTGTCTGACTCCAAAGCCTATTTATGCTCTGTCTGCCACTTGGATCTCCACCTTTGCTTCGTACCCTATGCCATTCTGGGTTTCTGAAGGTGGAAATTCCTGCCAGGCTTGTCTTGAACTGTGTGGCTTGCACATCTTACTGCGTGTGGTTCACACCTTGTCTACCTCCATCACAGTGACCTGAAAGCTTTCTCCTTGAGTTTAGACACAGGATGGCCATCAGGTACTCTGGGTAGTAGTTTTGCTGATAGGTACAGTTCAGTGAATTGGTTTTCCATAAAATGATCTTCAGATATGTAGCACAGTGGAAGCTTCGATTCCCAAGATCATTCTTACAAAGCATCCTGAGCAGAGTTTGGTGGGATTTGGCTAGCTCTGAATGCTTCATAATCTGAAGAACCTGGGAATCTGTCATTTTAACTTTCACTTTTCCCTTGGTTGCAGTAAGATGCTTCCTAAGCCATGGGAACCTGGAGGGTTTCTCCGTGTCCCACTGTTCCCTCATTTGCCATTCAGTTCAGTTCAGTCGCTCAGTCGTGTCCAACTCTTTGCGACCCCATGAATCGCAGCATGCCAGGCCTCCCTGTCTATCACCAACTCCCGGAGTTCACTCAAACTCATGTCCATCAAGTCAGTGATGCCATCCAGCCATCTCATGCTCTGTCGTCCCCTTCTCCTCCCACCCCCAACCCCTCCCAGCATCAGAGTCTTTTCTAATGAGTCAGTTCTTCACAAGAGGTAGCCAAAGTATTGGAGTTTCAGCTTCAACATCAGTCCTTCCAATGAACACCCAGGACTGATCTCCTTTAGGATGGACTGATTGGATCTCCTTGCAGTCCAAGGGACTCTCAAGAGTCTTCTCCAACACCACAGTTCAAAAGCATCAATTCTTCGGCACTCAGCTTTCTTCACAGTCCAACTCTCACATCCATACCTGACCACTGGAAAAACCATAGCCTTGACTAGATGGACCTTTGTTGGCAGAGTAATGTCTCTGCTTTTTAATATTCTGTCTAGGTTGGTCATAACTTTCCTTCCAAGGAGTAAGCGTCTTTTAATTTCATGGCTGCAGTCACCATCTGCAGTGATTTTGGAGAAAAATAAAGTCTGACACTATTTCCAGTTTCCCTTCTATAGCCCATGAAGTGATGGGACCAGATGCCATGATCTTCGTTTTCTGAATGTTGAGCTTTAGCCAACTTTTTCACTCTCCTCTTTCACTTTCATCAAGAGGCTTTTTAGTTCCTCTTCACTTTCTGCCATAAGGGTGGTGTCATCTGCATATCTGAAGTTACTGATATTTCTGCCAGCAATCTTGATTCCAGCTTGTGCTTCTTCCAGCCCAGCGTTTCTCATGATGTACTCTGCATAGAAGTTAAATAAGCAGGGTGACAATATAGAGCCTTGACGTACTCCTTTTCCTATTTGGGGAAGCTAGGGGACGACAGAGGATGAGATGGCTGGATGGCATCACCGACTCGATGGACATGAGTTTGAGTGAACTCCGGGAGTTGGTGATGGACAGGGAGGCCTGACATGCTGCAGTTCATGGGGTCGCAAAGAGTCGGACACGACTGAGCAACTGAACTGAACTGAAAGCTTCTCGTGGTTGAGGCCGCTTTCACCTTTTGGATGACTGGGCTTCACAGTGGGTGCTAGGCAGGCCCTGGCACTGCACTAAGTGAGTTTTCCAATTGAGAAATAAAGCAGATTGATGGGATTCACTCCGTTATTCAACAAATAAGGTTCTGGGCTATAGCATTCAATAATTGGATACAAATTCTCTTCTTCATGAAGCTCATGTTTCACTTGGGAGAAAGAACCCATAAGCAAGTTAACTGAGTGAATTTTATAGACTACTGGGAAATGGAAAGAGCTGCTTTTTAGAAAAATACTGCCTGCGCGGGCCAGGGGCATGTGTACATGCCCACAGTGTTCTGTAGGGTGGTCAGAGTGGGCCTGGCTGAGAACACGGCTTTGGGGCAGAGATGTGAGTGGGTGCTGGTATGGGGTGGGTGGCAGCCTTGGGGAATAGCATTTCAGGTAGAGAGAGCATCTGGTGCAGAGAGGGGCCCCATCTGGGGCAATGGAGGAGCAGCCAGGAGGCCGGTGAAGGGAGGGAGTGGCTGTCGGAAAGACGAGTTCCTGTGCAGCACTGGGAGGCATAGGCGGGTTCTCCGCGAAGGACTTGGTCAGCGTTTAGGTGGACATTCTGGCCGTGTGGTGAGAGTCAAGGAGAGGAGCCAGATGGGAGGATGCACACCGGGTCAGGTGGCAGTGCTTTTCCTGTCTGTGGTTGATTGGAGTGCACAGTTCATGCTGTTTTCATCAGGGTCCCCAAACCCCGGGCTGCTGACCGGTACCACCCTGCAGCCTGTTAGGAACCAGGTCCCATGGCAGGGCGCGAATGAGTGAAGCTTCACCCGCCACTCCCCATCACTTGCATTACTGCCTGAACCACCGCCACCTTTGGCAAATGTAAGGAATTCTTTGGTGATCCCGTCGTGGAAGATGATTTCTTCTTCATGCAAGAAGAAATGAAAGATTTCTTCCATGATCCAGAAAGATCTGAGTAGAGTTCTTTTAAATCTAGTAACTGATTTTTTTTTCAGCTTTACTAAAATATAATTTACATAACATTTATCTACTAAGTATACAACTCAATTATTTTTTAGTAAGTTTACAGAGTTGTACACCCATCACCACAGTCCAGCATTAGAACTTTTCTCCATCACTCTAAAAGGTCCCTTGTATCCACTTATAGTCAATCCTCATCGTCACCCCCGGCTGTAGGCAACCATTTATCTATTTTCTGTCTCTGGGGATTTAGCTTTTCTGAGCCTTTCATATAAATGAAATCTTACAATGTGTAGTCTTTCTGTCTGATTTCTTTTATTTAGCATCCTCTTTTCAAGGTTCACGTATAACATAGCATCTATCATTACGTTTGTTCCTCTTTATTGTTGAATGGGAATGGTATTTAACTGTATGGATTACCAGATTTTGTTTGTTTATTCATCAGCTGATGGATATTTGGATTATTACCACCTTTTGGCTATTAAGAATAATACCTACTTTTTTCCAGAAGTGCAGCCATAGGCAGGCAGATGGTTCTCTGGAGTGAGTACACACAAGAATGATTTTGGTTTTGGGAGCATCTTTATAAACTTTATGTACTTCCTTTGCCCTTTTGTAAGACTGATGGATTAATGAATATTATTTGAGCCAGATAATAGCCAAGTGACCTTTCCATTGCCTGTTTCCTTATTTGCAAAGTAAGGATATTTATAGGTGCAGTGGAGAAGGAAATGGCAACTCACTCCAGTGTTCTTGCCTGGAGGATCCCAGTGACAGGGGAGCCTGGTGGGCTGCCATCTATGGGGTCACACAGAGTCGGACATGACTGAAGTGACTTAGTAGCAGCAGCAGTGCTTGGCACAGGGAATTGTAAGGATTAAGTAAGATAGTGGAGAGAATATGTGCAAGGAAATAGTTAGTCTCCCCTATTACCCTGCCTCCCCGACTCCCGTTACCTCTGAGGAAGTGGTAGGGCTGAGAGAGACTATGTGAGGACCACCCTGCTTTCAGGAGTGAGTGGTCTTATTGGAGAGAGATGTGGACTGCAGGTGAAGGAGCAGAGGCCAGGTGAACTCCTGGACCAGGCTAGCTGGGTGGGCCTCTCAGAAGAATTAGGACCTCGGCTTGGAGGAGGGGAGCAGGGAGGCTTCTAGGAGAGTCCGGGCAACTGGGAGAGCCATAGGCCTGGCTGGCTGGGGGTGGCTGGAAGAGATGGGTGTGGAGGTTGGCTTAGGGGCATATTGGGAGAATTGTAAAAGCCCATGTGGAACACTTGGATCTGTGTTTACTCCCTTGGGCAACCATGAATGTTTTGGTGCCTGATTTCATGTTTATGGGGTGGGTATAGATGAGGGAGGTTGCAGATTTAGGGGTCTTTGGCCAGATTAGACCCATGAAATGTTTTTTTTTTGGAGGGGATTTCCCAGTTGTTTAAATTCATTCAGACAATTCAGTTCAGTCGCTCAGTTGTGTCTGACTCTTTGCTACCCCATGGACTGCAGCATGCCAGGCTTCCTTGTCCATCACCAACTCCTAGAGCTTACTCAAACTCATGTCCATTGAGTCTGTGATGCCATCCAACCATCTCATCCTCTTGTCATCTCCTTCTCCTCCTACTTTCAATCTTTCCAAGCATCAGGGTCTTTTCTGGTGAGTCAGTTCTTCGCATCAGATGACCAAGTATTGGAGTTTCAGCTTCAGCATCAGTCCTTCCAATGACTATTCAGGACTGATATCCTTTAGGATGGACTGGTTGGATCTGCTTGCAGTCCAAGGGACTCTCAAGAATCTTCTCCAACACCACAGTTCAAAAGCATCAATTCTTAGGCACTCAGCTTACATGAGGAAAAGGGAATGGCAACCCACTCCAGCACTCTTGCCTGGAAAATCCCATGGGCAGAGGAGCCTGGTGGGCTATAGTCCATGGGGTTGTGAAGAGTCCAACATGACAGTGACTTCACTTTCACTTTTCATTTTCATGCATTGGAAAAGGAAATGGCAACCCACTCCAGTGTTCTTGCCTGGAGAATCCCAGGGATGGGGGAGCCTGGTGGGCTGCCATCTATGGGGTCGCACAGAGTCGGACACGACTGAAGCAACTTAGCAGCAGCAGCAGCAGCAGCAGCAGCAGCAGCAGCAACAGCTTTCATTATAGTCCAGCTCTCACATCCATACGTGACTACTGGAAAAACCATAGCTCTGATTAGATGGACCTTTGTCAGCAAAGTAATGTCTCTGCTTTTTAATATGCTGTTTTGGTTGGTCATAGCTTTGCTTCCAAGGAGCAAGCGTCTTTTAATTTCATGGCTGCAGTCACCATCTGCAGTGATTTTGCAGCCCAAGAAGATAAAGTCTTTCACTGTTTCAACTGTTTCCCCATCTATTTGCCATGAAGTGATAGAACTGGATGCCATGATCTTCCTTTTCTGAATGTTGAGCTTTAAGCCAGCTTTGTCACTCTCCACTTTCACTTTCATCAAGAGGCTCTTCAGTTCCTCTTCATTTATCCCATAAGGGTGATGTCATCTGCATATCTGAGATTATTGATATTTCTTCTGGCAATCTTGATTCCAACTTGTACTTCATCCAGCCTGGCATTTCTCATGATGTACTCTGTATATAAGTTAAATAAGCAGGGTGACAATATACAGCCTTGACATACTCCTTTCCTGATTTGGAACCAGTCTGTTGTCCCAAGTCTGTTTCTGCCTGTTGCTTCTTAACCTGCATACAGATTTCTGAGGAGGCAGGTCAGGTGGTCTGGTATTCCCAGCTCTTGATGAATTTTCCACAGTTTGTTGTGATCTACACAGTCAAAGGCTTTGGTGTAATCAATAAGGCAGAAATAGATGTTTTTCTGGAATTTAATGGATGTTGGCAATTTGATCTCTGGTTCCTCTATCTTTTCTAAATCCAGCTTGAACATCTGGAAGTTCATGGTTCACGTATTGCTGAAGCCTGGCTTGGAGAATTTTGAGCATTACTTTACTACCGTGTGAGATGAGTGCAATTGTGCGGTAGTTTGAGCATTCTTTGGCATTGCCCTTCTTTGGGATTGGAATGAAAACTGGCCTTTTCCAGTCCTGTGGCCACTGCTGCGTTTCCAAATTTGCTGGCATATTGAGTGCAGCACTTTCACAGCATCATCTTTCAGGATTTGAAATAGCTTAACTGGCATTCCATCACCTCCACTAGCTTTGTTCATAGTGATGCTTCCTAAGGCCCACTTGACTTCACATTCCAGGATGTCTGGCTCCAGGTGAGTGATCACACCATGGTGGTTATCTGGGTCATGAAGATCTTTTTTGTATAGTTTTTGTGTGTATTCTTGCCACCTCTTCTTAATATCTTCTACTTCTGTTAGGTCCATACCATTTCTGTCCTTTATTGTGCCCATCTTTGCATGAAATGTTCCCTTGGTATCTCTAATTTTCTTGAAGAGCTCTCTAGTCTTTCCCATTCTATTGCTTCCTCTATTTCTTTGCACTGATCGCTGAGGAAGGCTTTCTTATCTCTCCTTGCTATGCTTTGGAACTCTGCACTCAGATGGGTATTATCGCCTTTGCCTTTAGCTTTTCTTCTTTTCTCAGCTGTTTGTAAGGCCTCCTCAAACAACCATTTTGCCTTTTAGCATTTCTTTTTCTTGGGGATGGTCTTGATCCCCAAATTTAAAATTCTTTTTCCCATTCACACGGCACTTGCTCAGTAGCCTCCTATAGTTTGGTGGCTACTGATTTGGACAGTATAGATCTTGACAGAAAATTCCTTTCACTGCTGAAGTAAATATTGGGCGGGTCCAGACTCTTAAACAAAGGTTACTGACTGCCTCAAACTGTGTTCATCCCTGGTCCCCTGGCCTCACTGGGCCTGTTAATGCTCTTGTGTAAAATGAAGTGCTTTTGGATGATCTGAAATTTCTTTCTTTCTTTTAAACTATTTATTTGTTTGGCTGCACCAGGTCTTAGTTGCAGCACGTGGGTCTAGTTCCTTGACCAGGAATTGAAGCTGCCTCCCCTGCATTGGCAGCATGGAGTCTTAGCCACTCCTCCACTAGGGAAGTCCCTGAAGTTTCTGCCTAATGGTAAGACCCCAGTATGTGGGCAACAACAGCAAAAAGCCTATCACTTCATTAGTCCCATTAATCTAATATCAATTATTTATATTTTGTGCTCAAACACTGTCTCTGGAGGCCATTCTAGAAGAGGGATTTAAATTGTAGCCTGCTCAGTGGCATCTGGTTGGCATGGGTGTCCCAGGACTCCCTGGGTGGTGCTTTGAAGGACAGCAAGTTTGGATGAATAATTCTCCAGTGTCACATGAATACACGGGGTCATTGACTTTTATCACTCTATTCTTGGGTATATGTGTTGTGCTCTTGTTCTTGGAATTGAAAATGATCACATTGTAAGAGTTCTGTTAATTTCCTCCTTATTTAATAAGGTTGCAGTGTAGAGTCTTAAAATAACACCACCAACAACAAAAAATGCATAGAGTGAGCATCCTGGAGCCCCTTAGGGCACCTAGCACATTAAGGTAAAAATAATGCTGGGGGCTTCCTTGATGGTCCAGTGATTAGGTCTCCTTGCTTCCACTGCAGGGGGCGCGGGTTGTATCCCTGGTTGAGGAACTAAGATCCTGCAAGCCACATGGCATGGCAAAAAAAAAAAAGTGGGCATCAAGTGTACAGTGTGTGTTCTTTCGGAGAACTCATCCTAAGGAGGTAACGTGTTGAATTGTGTATTCATCGAAGTGTTGATTAAAATAATGACTGTCAGTAGCGGCTTGGCGGATTGGTCCAGTGATCCTGATGCCTGTATACAACAGGGTATCATCCGGCCACTGAATGTGGGGCTGTAGATTACTATGTATTGATTTGGGGCTAATTCCATGGCATATGAACCCAAATATATAAAATTCATAGTACACACACGTGCATATGTATGCGTGCAAGATGTCTTGAGGGATAGTCATCAGAATATTGGTACTTGGGGGCTTCCCTGGTGGTCCAGTGGTTAAGACTCTACGCTTCCACTGTAGGGGCCTTGGGTTTGATCCCTGGTCAAACTTAATATCCTGCATGCCTCATGGTGTGGCTAAAAGAAAAAGAAGAGGACTGTTGACAGTTGGGTGATGAGATGTCCTAAGGAGGTAACGTGTTGAAATGTGTGTTCATTCAGGTGCCTCAGTTTCTTCTTTGGGGTTATACCCCCCCCTCCCCCACCCTCCCCTGCCCCGGCACTGTTCCTGTCTTTCCTCAGAGGGCTGTGCTTTGTTGTTTTTGTTTTTTTGAAAGTGTTGCTCTCGAGACTTCCCTGGTGGTCCAGTGGTTAAAAATCCACCTGCCAATTTAGGAAAGACAGGTTCGATCCCCGGTCTGGAAAGATCCCGCATACCATGGAGTGACTAAGCCTGTGGACCACAGCTACTGAGCCTGCCCTGCACTCTAAAGCCATGAGTCACAACCACTGAGCCCACGGGCCACACTTGTTGAAGCCCTTGCACCCTAGAGCATGCACGGCACAGCAGGAGAAGCCACTGCAACTAGAGAATAGGCGCTGCAAAGACCCAGCTCTCACAGCCAGAAATTAAAAGAAAAAAGTGCTGCTCTCATAAAGAAGGGGACAGACACTTATTGAGTGCCTACAGCATGTCAGGCATGTTGCTAAAACCTTTAACCCTCCTGTGCACTCTTTGAGGTAAACATATGATTATTCTGACTTCATGAGTGAAGCAGGTGAGGTCTGGAGATTGAGCATCTCTGTTGGACAGTAGATGTGGTACAGTAGGGATTCACACCCAGGTCTGTGTTCACAATGCCCTTGGACTTTTTCCTGTTTAGGGCATTATCAGAGCATCAGACATGTTTGGGTCTGAGACCAGCTCTATCTCTGGCATTGGCAGAGGAGAGATGTGACCTGCTTAAGGTCTTCAGCTAGCTAGAGAAAGACAAAGAAGACTAAAAAATGGGGTTTTGTGATATTGTGATTATGCTGTAGTGAGATTGACCTTGATCAAGTCAGGGGGCTTTTCGTTTTTAGTTCAATTACTGTGGACTTTATTACCTTAGGTAAGTCTCTTTACCTCTTTTAAAATTTTCCTTATTTTCAAAATAAGGGTAATATGTTCCACACCTCAGGTTATTTTGAGATTATTCAGATTCATCCAGAAGTACCTTAAAAACCATAAAGTATAATATGAGTGCAATATAATTCTGTTACTCCAGCTAATCCAGCCTTCCATGACTCAGGAAGTGACGTGTTCTTCCTTGTCTCTTATGGACTTTTTTTTTTTTTCCTAGGAAAAAAATGAAAGTATTTCTTTCTCTATCATTAAGCGGATGTCACTGTGGAGAGAGAACTGTGGTAGATTGCATTTTGGGGCTTTGACTTGTAGTTTGTAAGTAAGTAAGGTATTTGGACAAGAGGTCCCTTGTCACAGACTTACATGTAGGTCGAGTGGTCCAGGTCACTCCCACTTTCTAGTTTTAAAAACCTTAAAAATAATTGGAACTGTATATAGAAAGTGCACAGTGTACAAAGGCACAGTTTAATGAGTTGTCCTGAAGCTAACAGCTGTTTGATTGCTCCTCAGGACAAGAATTAAGAGTATTGCCAGCACTCCCCAAAGTTACCACTCTCCTAACATTTGTGGCATCACTTGCTTGCGTTTCTTTTTAGTTTTATCCTCTAAACATGCACCTTAAAATTAGAGTTTGTTTGTCTGTGTTTGGCATCTGGCCTTTTCACTCACTGTTGGATATATCTGTATTGCTGAGGGTAGCTTTGATCCATTTATTTTGATTGTATATTGTTCTTCCTAGCATGAAAACCACAACTTTCACATTCTACAGTAGATGGGCACCTGGATTTCTAGTTTTTGGCTGTTATGGATGGGGCTGCTCTGAGCATTTTTGTGCATTTCACCTGCTGTACCTGTGAGTGCATTTCTGTCGGGCATATGCCTGGGAGAAGGGGGAGAAGGGGACGACAGAGGATGAAATGTTTGAATGGCATCACTGACTGAATGGACATGAGTTTGAGTAAACTCCGGGAGTTGGTGATGGGCAGGGAAGCCTGGTGTGCTGCAGTCGATGGGGTCACAAAGGGTCAGACACGCCTGAGTGACTGAACTGAGCTGATGCCTAGCAGTGGGGTAGCTGCATATGTACCTTTCGCATTTGGGAGCTCTACGCCAAGATGTCGGAGAAAGCAATGGCACCCCACTCCAGTACTCTTGCCTGGAGAATCCCATGGGCGGAGGAGCCTGGTGGGCTGCCGTCTCTGGGGTCACACAGTTGGACACGACTGAAGCGACTTAGCAGCAGCAGCAGCATGCCAAGATGTTTTCTGAAGTGTTGGTTGTAGCAGGTTATATTCCTCCCAGCACGTGCGAGAGGTTCCGTGGTAACACGTGCTTATCCACACTTGGTCTGTGGGTCTTTAATTTTAGCCATGCAGGGAGTATGTAGTAGTCTCATTATATTTTATTTGGTTGGCCAAAAAGTTCATTTGTGATTTTGCATAAGATCTTACAGAAAAACCAAAATGAACTTTTTGGCCAGTCCAGTAACTTGTGTTTCTCTGACAAGTAATTGAGGTTGAACAACTTTTCATATGTTTATGAACAGCGATATCTTTTGTGAAGGGCCTGTTCAAATATTTTGCCCATTTTTCTACTGGGTTGTCTATTGATTGGGCTTGTAGATGATCTCTATGTATCCCAGAATCAAGCCTGTTGTTGTTGTTTATTTGTCTTATTAATATTGTTTTCCAATACGTCATGGCTTGCCTTTTACTTTCTTAGGATATTTCAGTGCACCATGGCCCCTGATTTTAATGTCCTGTGCATGGGTTTCTCTTCTAATGGTCTGTTGTCTATTGTGTCCTGATATTTCCGCATCTGGGGATCATGAAGCTGTTTTCTGATGTCACTTTTTGAAAGCTTTATTGTGATGTTTTCCACACTTAAATCTGTAACCAGGAGTTCATTTTTATGTGTGGGTTGAGATAGAAGTCAGTCGCTTTTTTATTGCAGATGGATGTTCAGTTGACCCCGGGTTCTCAGCCCAGTGTAATGCCTACTTAGTCATAAAGAAAGGGCCCATCTATGCCCAAGTCTGTGTCTGTCTTCTTTTCTGTAGTAGATCTTGATTTTCCGTGGGAGTGAGTTTTACCATCTTATGTCCTGCCCTTTGCATTTCCACATAGATTTTGGAATCAGCTTGTGAACTTCCTAAAGATAAATTACAGTTGGGATTTTGAGTGAAATTTTGTATGTAGATCAATTTGGGAAAAATGGAAATTTTGCAATATTGAGTATTCCAACCTGTAATTTCTCCCTCCATTTATTTTAGTCATTTTAATTTTTTTTTATTATTCTGTAGCTTTGGGAGTAGAGAATTATTTTGGCTAGATTTATTCTTAGGTGTTAATTTTTATGCAGTTAAAAATGAAAACTTGAAAAATTTCCTTTATGAGTTGTTAGTATAGAAAAGTGGTTGATTTTTTTTTTTTTCCTTTTTGGTATATTGACTTTGTACTAATCAGTCTTGCTAAACTCACTTATAGTATACCTGTAGATCTTCTTCATTTTCTACTTACAATTTGACAATTTTGCTTCCCTGTGAGTTTTATACCTTTCATTTTTTCCCTTGCCATAAAACTTTAGTGAGGACCTTAGATACAGTATTGAAAAGAAGATGCAGAATGGACTTTTTTGTCCTGTTTCCCATATCAAAGCGAAAGCTTTCGGTATTTCATCAATTATGATGTTCAGTTTGACCCTTGGATTAAAATCTGGCTATTTCTACCATTCAGCTGTTGGGAATAATGCTGCTCAGAATGTGAGTGTTCAAGTATTTATTGGAATCCTTGTTTTTATTTATTTGGGGTTTATATCTAGAAGTGGAATTGCTGGATCACTTGGCAATTCTGTGTTTAATTTTGGGGAGAGCTTCCATACGACTTTGCACAGCGACTGTACCAACTGTACATTCCTACCAACCGTGAATGCGCAGAGTCCCAGTTGCCCCACATCCTCACCAACACTTGTTTTCTGTTTCTTGCTTCTGTATTTTGGGGGATACTAGTGACCCAGATGGGTGTCAGCTCTTGCTTCTGGTCTCCTCGTGCTGACCTCTTCTTTTGAATCCATTGAAAGTTACGTTAATTCTGTTTTCTCTATGCTTAGTCTCTTACCTACTGTTTTGAATTTTCCATCCGTTTGTTTCTCTGGGCTTCATTCTGGAATTTTTCTGCAGACTTACTTTCCTGTTTAATTCCCTCTTCATCTATATCTAGTGTGTTTTTAAGTCCATCCATCCAGTACTTAATTTTGGACATTGCATTGTTTGGTTCTTTTAAAAATTTGTGTCACTTTTCGAAAGTAATCACCTCTCCCCTTAATTTTAATCTTAAGAATTTTGTCTTCTTATACATAGTAAGAACTATTCTGCTCCTAATTATTCTCGCATGGATCTTCATTTCTGCAAGTTTTCGTTTATAGTTGTCCTGCCTGCCTGATTATCTTTGGTTGTGCTTTGGACATTGTGTTTGAGAATTTTTTATAGAAGTAAATTGAGGACTAAACTAGAATTATGTTCTCTCCATCCAGAAATGATTTGTGCTTTTATCTTCCAGGGGTTTTAGGGCACCAGCAATCTAATAAAATCATTTCTATCTGCTGTCAGGGATTGGTATTTTTCTAGGTCACCCAGTTTCTTGAAAATTGGTCTGCAGTACATCTGGAGGCTGTTTTATTTCCAGTTCACTCTCCAAATGTATAGCATTTGGATTTCCAACCCAGAGTGTAGGGGGTTGTTTGAGGTCTCTGGAATGTATGTTCTAGATCCAAGTGGTTATCACAAGTAATTCTCAAGTGTCTTGTTGCCCCTTTCCAGTGTGTAAACGGCCCTGGAGCAAAGGTAGGCCATTTACTGCAGGCTCCTCTCTCTGGATTTTAGTTCTCTTACATTTTGTGACCTGGTAGTTTTTCTGTGCCTTCTTAGTTCGCCAGTGTTTCCAAGCAGATGTACTCTTATGTGAAATTCTGCATTTGTAGTTATTTTTAGCATGAGGGGTGGCCTGAGTTAGTCAGCCATTATTACCTCCTTTTAAAAGTTATAGGATAAAGGAACTATGTTAGCCCTTGAACACATTTGTTCCAAACTAATTAGTAAAAAGCTAGTTAGTGAAGTAGGGGTTTATTACCACTTACCATGAATCCAGTATCATGCTGTGCATTAGGGAAGTTTCAAGGAAATACCAGGCATGGTATTCCATATATTCAAGGACGTTTAGCTGGGGCCACAAATATAAACTTAAAATTAGATAGAATATGGGAGGAGACAAGGGTCATGCAGGATTGCTAGTTTAGTGAAAACTATGGATAGAGTGAGGGGTGTGAGCTGACCCTGTCTCTGCCTGGCCATCTTCCCATGGTGGGCACTGTGCCCTGGCACTCCCTGCTGTACATTGCAGCTCTTCTTTTGCTCCTGCACTGTATCTAAGATGCGTCTGAGGCCCTTCTGGAGCTGCCTCCCCTGCCCCCTCCCAAGTCCTCAGGCTCCAGCTGTTCCACTCTTCCTACCTTCGCACCTCACTCTTCTCTCTGCTGGGAGGTTTTCTCTTCCTTTGGTGTGAGGCTAGTTCTTGACAGCTTATTAGCCTTGTGCAGTGCAACCCCTCCTGAAAACCTCCCCTGCCAGCCCAGGGCCTCTCCCCAGGAATCCTAGGCGTGGCCTCCACTGATCTGAATCAGTACTTTGGCCCCTGCGCTGGCAGTGACCATGATTTGGGGCTAACAGCTATCATGTGGGTCATCTGGCCCTTTGCATGCACCAAGCACTGTTTCAAGCACTTCATGTACACACAGTGACCTTCGCTGTAGCTGTTACTGTGTCCCCATTTAACAGGTCAGAAAACTGAGGCACAGAGAGGCTTCACAGCTCCTAATTAGAGTTGTCTTCTGGGCAATGACTTTATTCATTTCTCCCTTTCTTCAGCAGGGAAATAGGAATGTAGGAGAAGGGCCTGAACTGTGAAGATAAATATTTGTGGTTTGCCTCTCCTTTCCTGCCCCCACTGGGGCCGTGACTAAGGGTGAAGTAGACAAGTGTGTGGGGGGGGATTTGTGCCTGGGACTGTGCTCTGCCCTCTCCATCCCAGGTCCCTGGGGCTTGCTGCATCCATCAGCCTTGTCTTCCGGAGCAGTCTCTGGACGCCCCCAGTCTGTTTGGGTGGGGATTTGGGGGAACGTTGCTGCCTAGGATTTAGTCAGGCCTGCTCTGGTCGGACCTGGCAGTAAACCTCCATCCTGAAAAAGTTTAAAGTTTGTTTTCCCAGTTCCACAAGTGGGTAAACTGACATGGGCTATCATATTTGAAAAGACCATAGCCATCTTACATCACAGTCTTGTGGGAATTCTGAAGGGATGTGGTGAGAACTGAAGCCCGTTATTAATATTTCTGTAATGAATAGCACTCCCCCCTCCAACCAGTGGTACACCAGACACATGCTTAGGATTTCATCAGGGAAAACCCAGTTCCTAATAATTGAGAGTTTGCTCTTTTTTTGAAAAATAAACTTAAATTTTTAGGACAGTTTTGGATTTACAGAAAAATTGCAAAGGTAGTAGAGCCCCCAATGTATCTATCCCACATTGAGCCTCCCCATCATATATCATTGTCTAACACTAGTATGGTGTATTTGTTGAGACTAATAAAGCAATATTGATAGGTGTGATTAACTGAAGTCCATAGTTTATTTGGGTCTTTTAAAATTTTTATCTAATGTCCTTTATCTATTCTAGGCTTCCATCTAGGATTGTTGTTTTAGTCGCTAAGTCATGTACAACTCTTTTGCGACCTCCTGGACTGTAGCCCACCATGGGATTTACCGGGCAAGAAGACTGAAGTGGGTTGCCATTTCCTCCTCCAGGGAATCTTCTCAACCCAGAGATCTAACCTGCATCTCTTGCATTGGCAGGCATGACCTAGGAAGCTCACACTCTATTTAACTGTCTCCTAGCTTCTCTTGGCAGTGACAAGGGAGAAGGAAATTTGACTTTCCTTCTTTTTGCTGACTTTGATGGTTTTGAGATGTATTGGTAAGATATTTTGTAGGCTGTCCCTCTATGGGAATCTGATATTGTTATTAGACTGGGCTTGTGGGTCTTCAGGCTAAGGATCACAGACCTAAAGCCCTGGTTTATCACATACCAAGCATACACACCTCCAACCTGATTTATGGCTGTTGATGTTGACCTTGATGATCTGGCTGAGGTACCAATACCCTTTGTCAAGCTTTTCCCATTGTACCGTTACTCCCCCTACTCTTTAGCTACTCCCCCTACTCTTTAGGGCTTTGGAAGGAAGTGAATGTGTGATTCCTCATCTTCTGTAGCTCATAAATGAAGTCATTAAAGTGTTTTGTTTTGTTTTTTTTTTTTTACTGTTTTAGGCTTTTAAAAAAACCTGTCACAAAACAATGCTCTCTTTATACAAAAATTAAAAAATTACGCCCTTTTAATATCTTCAAGTCACCAATCCCTTACAAGGACAGTATATGTATTGTGGTTATTATTGGGCAAATTTTGATTCCTTTGTTTTGAAACAGTGACTTTAAAGCTGAATAGAAAAGCCTGCTGTTTTTACTTTTTCTGGTCGCAAAACCTTGCAAGGGCAGGCAGATGCAAGGACTCAGTATATCATTCATTATCCGGCGTATCTTCAGGATAATTAGAATTACCGCAGTTTTGTTCGTTGGTTCTGTATAAACACCAGATCGTGCCCCAGATCATTTCTGAACTATGTTTAATAAAGTTGCACAATGCAAAAGTGCTTCCTACTGAGCGACTGCACACACACACACACACACACACACACACACACACAGCTCTCGTTTTAATGATAGAGCGAGGTGGCAAGGGCAAGTGGGGGGGGCTGTTAAGAGTCACGTTATCTGTGTAATTGTAAAAGAGAACGAAAGTGAAAGTGAAGTCGCTCAGTCGTGTTCGACTCTTTGCGACCCCATGTTCTGTAGCCTACCAGGCTCCTCCGTCCACGGGATTTTCCGGGCAAGAGTACTGGAGGGGTGTGCCACTCCAGAGGATCTTCCTGACCCAGGGGTCGAACCAGTGTCTCCCGCACGGTAGGCAGACGCTTTACCGTCAGAGGCACCAGGAAGTCACAGTAGGGTACCTGTGTTCTTTCACAATTAGGTGCGAGCAGGTGCCCGGCGCAGGTGTTACTTTTGCTCAGTGGTGTCCGACTCTTTGTAATTCCACGGACTGTATGTAGTCTGCTAGGCTCTTTTGTTCACGGGATTCTCAAGGTGAAGAGTACTGGAGGCTATCCTTTCCCCAATCCCGGCGTTAGAAGGAGACAAAGAAACGAACGGTAGGGGCTTTAGTTTTTCTTAGGAAAGCGTGTGGGTTGAGAAAACTCAGAACTCTGTTCTGTCAGCTTGAAGCGCCACCTAGGGGTTATTTACCAGCATAGCATTTGGCTTTACACTTTCAGAAGCTGTTATTATAACAAACACATCGTGGAAAAAGAGATTTTTCTTTTTTCCAAAAATTGCACCGTGATAAAGCTGAGCTTTAGCCGGTGCGGGTGTGTTGCATAGGCGTTAGCAGTACTGTCCTCACTAAACGCTCATCGGACAGTAGCGCAACCCCAAGAAAAGGATGGTTGGCGCCGCCTTTGAGTGAGGCGCGAGTAGCAGGCGCCAACACTGAGTAGGCTTGTGGCGACTAATTCACCAGTGCCGCCGCAGCCGCCTAGCAGCCGGTGAACGTCCGCTGATCACGGCTTCCGAAGCTCGCCACCAAAACTTCGTTTTCGGAGGCTCGGAAGGTCGCAAAGAGGCCGTTCAGTGGTACCCAGAAGGCCACGCGCCGGCCGCGAGCTGATTTGCATACACGCGCCCTTACGGGGCGGGGCCTTGGCGGGAGCTCCCGCCCTCCTGGGCTGGCGCTCGGAGCCGGTTCGCGGCGTCTGTGTTTGAGTAGCGTCTCGCCGAAGACTCTCTCGTTGTTAGCTCTGTAAACCGCCCTTTCGGACAATAGCGGCCCTCTTCCTGATACCCACGTTCACCCTCGGGTCGGCGCTCGCTTGGGCTCCCAGGCTGTGTCTGAGCCAGAGATGCGGGGGCGTGCCTGCAGCCGGCGGGCCAGGGCGCCAAGCCCCGCATGGGCCGCTGACGAGAGCCTGCTGTTTATCGTTGCAGGTGGTTCTCCTGGGCATGGACATCCTGTCCGCGCTGGTCACCCGGCTGCAGGATCGGTTCAAGGCGCAGATCGGTACAGGTGAGCTCTCTCCTCCTCCCATCTCGGCCTTCACTGGGTCTCCCCAAACCGTGCACTTGGCTGTACCCACCCCATAGCCAGCCCTCGTTCAGCCCCCCACCTTTTCTTTCTAGCCCCCCCTCCCCGTCTCGCCCCCACCTCCTCCTGCATGTGTAGATGCTGCACCGCTGCCCTTGCTCCCCTCGTGGGCACACCTGGATCTGCCACCTCCGCGCTCCTGCTGGCATCCCCCTGGCCCCCTTTCCATACCTTTCTGCTGTCTTTTTCTATCTTTCTGTTCTAGTACTAGCTATTACTTTTATTTTTTTATGCCAATTAGCCATCATGCTGTGGTACCAACCAAACCCTGTTTGCCTCTGACCCTTGTCTTGGAGAGGCATTGCCTTTTCTCTTTCAGAGTCTTACAGATCCGATGCAGCTGTATTTTTAAACAGTTTATTGTTACTATGACCGTTTTCACTTTGGTTGTCAGTGTCATTTCAAGTGTGGTAAATGATCACTTTTATTTTGAAGGGAAAATAGTGTCAGAATAATTAAATAAAAATAACATCAGGTTTCAAAGGTTAAGAGACGATTTTATTCCCAACCGCTGGGCATTCATAATAACAAAACAAGCCCTAACCCTTTTCTTTTAGCATTTCTTGTTACAACAGGTACACATATATTTGTGCATTTCTGTTAACTTTCTGGTCAATGTGCATGTTTAGATAAAGCCATGAGCTCTTCCCACTCTGCCATAAACTGTGTATCTGCAAATAAAAATCCCTCTTTCTTTCATTAATTTGATTACATAATACCAAATTAGATGAATTGTTCAGGATTATATTCTGTAAAAGAAATTTCTAATAGACTTTCAGAAGAAGCAAAGTGAGTTGACCTCTGACATCCAAGTGCCCTTGGAACAGCAGCGATAGCCCACCCAAGCTGTGGGGAGGAAGGGCAGGCAGAGAGCTGCATTCTGTCTGATGAGCATGCAGAGATGTTATGTAAAATGAAAAGCAGACCGAGCCTTAAGTGTTTGTTCTTCCACCCCCGAGCAGATGCACTGGGGTCTCTCTCTCTTATCTGGATTTCCTTTTGTGTTGACTCTTTCCTGCCTAGGTCTTCCATCGACATCCATTTTAATAACATTCTAGCAGCTTAAAAACACATTGGGAACTTCCCAGAGGAAGGTGGCATGAGGAAGAAGACAAATAGTGTGCCCATGCAAAGATTTTTGCAAATTCTCATAGTAGCTCCCATGAATTTGAGCAGGAGGAGATTTATAGGGGTTGGTGCTTGATGTGCATCATAGAGTGATGTGCATCATTTAGGTCAGGATTTTGAGATATCTTGTTAATTGAAATACCCACAGTTGGTGACTTCAGGCCACCAGAGTAGGTTTTCATTTGATCAAGTTGCATTTTAATTTCCAGTGCTGCCGAGTTTAATAGACAGACTGGGAGATGCTAAAGACTCTGTGAGGGAGCAAGACCAGGCCCTGCTGCTGAAGATCATGGATCAGGCTGCTAATCCCCAGGTGAGACTGGGGTGTCCCTGCAAAGTGTGCATGGGTTTCAGAGAGAAAATATTTATGGTATTTCATCTGGCCCCACTTTCCCCCCATAGGATATTTACAGAGGGTGTACCTTTGAATAAATTAGTGAACTTAACATGGGTATGGAGTGCTTGGTTTAATTTCTTAGACTCAAGCTCATTTATGTAATTGACTCTTTGTGTCTCTGAAAAGATGCAGCTGTGATGTCAGGGCCATCAGCAGCCTGGCTGCAGCCCTGGCCCATGCCTGCTGGTGAGCTGGGCTGCTGGGACCGACAGCCAGGGATACAGCTCTGTCTTACCTGTCCAGCTGACCATTGTTGGGGGGTGGGGCAGGGTGAGACGGTTTTAGGAGAAACTTTCCCAGGGAAGGTAAAACCTAGACTAGTCTGGGAAGCAGAGCAGGTTAGAGGATGGGGTGGGCACAGCTCTTCAGGCCAAGAGAGCAGTGTGAGTAGGTGACCTTTGGTAAGTCACCCAGCCTCTTCTGCTTCATTTTCCTCAACCAGTAACTGAGGACAGTCCCACCTCTTTTTCAGGGTTGTCCGGAAAATTAAATACAATTACATAAAGGAATGTGTTTTGAAAAGTTTTAGCTTGGTATAGAAACCTATGTTACCATTTTCCAAAAAGCTCCCCAGAGGGCTAGTGGAGGCGGGGAGGGATATGGCACCTGTTGTGAGGTCCCTGCCCTGGGGGTCCCTGGCTTGGATGGGCTGCAGCAGCCTCCTCCTCTTTTCTCCCCACCTTACCTCTGCCGTCTGTAGTACGTGTGGGACCGGATGCTTGGCGGCTTCAAGCACAAGAACTTTCGCACCCGGGAAGGCACGTGTCTCTGCCTCGTGGCCACCCTCAACAGGTAAGTCTGGGTGGGGCCTGAGGGCTTCCTCGGCCAAGCTTTTGTATTTGTAACTTTTAACTTTGAAATCATCATATATTTATAGGAAGATGTAGAGAAGTGTCCTGGGAGGTGCCTCGCACCCACCCGCTGTCTTGCGAGTCTGTAGTGCAGGGTCCAGACCAGGAAGTCAGTATTGATATGAGCTTGTTCAGGTTCCTCCAGTGACACACGTGTGTTCTGTGTGTGCCCAACTCTGTCACAAGTGCACCTCCAGATAACTCGCTGCCACGTTCACGGGCAGACCTGTGCCTCATCCCAGGCACTCTCACATTGCTGTTCTAGCCAGTCCCCAACCTCTGCCAGCCAGTCACCTGTTCTCCAGCTCTGAGATTTTATTAAGAATGTTATATGAATGAAATCACACAGAATGTGACCCTTTGAGATCAACTTTGTTTGTTTTCCTCACAGCATAATTCCCTTGAGATTGCATATGTGCTGTGGCCAAACATTTCATTGCTTTTTATTGCCAAGTAGAATTCCCTGATATAGATGTATCATAATATATTTAACCATTCACCTGTTGAATACTTCCAGTTTTGGGTTATTATAAATAAAACTGTTATAGATACATGTACCAGTTTCTGCCTGAACAGAAGTTATCATTTATTTTGGGTCAGTGTCCGAGAGTACAATTGCTGGGTCATTTATCAAGTTTGTTTTTAGTTTTTAAGAGAAACTCTTAGCTATTTTCTATAGTTATCTGTACTGTTATACATTCCCACTATCAGCGGGTGAATGATTTAGTCTCTTCAGAAACTAGCGTTGAATGTTATCACTGTCTTTAATTTTAACCATTTTGATATGCAAGTGGTCTATGTCATTGTGGTTTTGCTTCCTTAATGGCTGTTGATGTTTTAAAATTAAAAATTACAGGTCACCTTTCCTGATTATGAGAGTGTTACTGTACATGTCACAGAAAATCTGCATGAAGAAGAAAGTGATCATTGTCTATAATTCTGCTTCCTTCAGATAATCACTGTTAACACGTAGCATTTTGTTCCAGACTTTAGAGTTTTATTATTTTTTAAAAAACAAAATGGATAGTGTAATGTTTACATTACTTGGTAGAATTTTTTCCCCTTAATGTGCTAGATTTTTCAGGGTCATTAATTATGGCATATGTCTGAAGCTTTTAAATAATGTTTCTAGCCTTTGATAACAGTTGTTTCGCTTATTTATCCTAAGGGAGTAATCCGAGGGTAGTCAAAGAGAATTGTATTGAGAGAGCATGTCTGTGACTGCGCTTATGGTGGTGAACAGTTGCGAGTAGCTTAGTTATTCTCCAACAGGGCAGTGTCCTCTCAGCTGTTCATTGCAGCTTTTTCATCAGGCGGTTGTTACCTGAACGTCTGTTGTAGCGGAGAACTGCACACGCTGCAGGGAGAGGGTGAGGGTTAGCGGAGGGGTCCAGGGACCTGCCTGGTAACACAGTGAGTCAGGCAGAGTAGGAACCATCATGGGACAAATAGTGATGCCAGCACGGTGGAACCCCCGCTGAGCCAGGCCTGGGCTTCGACTCGGAGGGATGCCAAATGCAGAGGGAGACTTGTGAGATGCACTCGCAGTCTTGGACTCTGTGCAGAGGGCTTTTGGGTGTGTGTTTATTTTGGAAGCACGTAAGGGAGGATAAGGAGTGAGCCTTGGTGAGAGATAGTGGTGGGGGTAGGGGAGGTGGCCTTCTGTCTTCTGTTTTCACCACCAGTAAAGCATTCCTTTTGTTTTCAGCTCTGGAGCTCATACGTTAACACTAAGCAAGATCGTGCCACATATATGTAACCTACTAGGAGATCCCAACAGCCAGGTGAGTGTATTTAGCAAGAAAGGAAAATCGTTGGTTTCACAGAGTGAAGGTGCATTTTGATGATGTGTGGGTGGGATTTTATTCATCTCTTAGAGCTCTAGGTATTGTTTGCAATTGTTGGGTTAGTGCCCAGTAGTGCCCAATATCTGGTGTCTTGGATAGACCTGGGAGCCACTCTGCTCTTCTCTCCAGGTCGGGATGGGCCCCCTATTAGCCTGTAAAGTGACATCATCCAGACCAGCCTCCAAGAGAAGGACACTGTGGTCACCATCTGTGTAGCCAGAGAGGTGGGCATGGGGGAGGGAGCAGTGACCCCCTCCCAGAGAGGGAGAGGTGGGCTGTACAGGGCCTGGGGGCACTTCTTGGAGGTGGTGGAAAGGTGCCACGTTTCGCTTTGGGTGGTGGCCACACTGATGCCCCATTGATGTTTTCTGTAAATTAAAGCAAAAACGGAAAAACAACAGAGCATCACTTCCCTAGCGTCAGGGCAGGTGGAGGTGGCATTGGTGAGCAGTGAGCCCAGCTCAGAAGCCCCGTTCCTCTCTAGATCTCTCCTAGTGTCATCAGGGGCCCTGGCTGTCACCTTAGCTCACACAGCCGCCTAGATAAAGGGGCTTAACATGGGACAGTGCCTTACAGAAGTGTACACTTTGGCCCTTGAACGACATGGGTTCAGAGCACACAGGTCCCCCTTCAGGCAGAGGTTCATAGGATACACTGCTATACTTCATGGACCCTGGTAATCTGGATCCAAGGAGGCTGAACCACGCGTGTGTGGAGGGTTGGCGCCCTGACCCCTGCCTTGTCCAGGGGTTGACTGTACACTGGGAACAACGTCTCAGATTCAGCCTTGACTGGCAGCAACTGAATTGCATTCCATGGACAAGTCTGCATTCCTCTCGCTTCCCCCAGCTCAGCTCCGAGGGCCCGAGGTCTGAACACTTTCTGCCCTCTCCTCCTCCATGTCTCTGCCCTTCATCCCAGTTGCATTCCTGCCTCCTTTTTGGGGCTCTGCTGTGCTGCCCATTCCTGCTCGATGCTGGGCTATGCTGGTCTCTCTTGCCTACACCTACTTTCTTCTTTCTATTTATCCTCTACCCAACCTTTATTGAGAACACTTGACATTGGAAATGTGATTTTCAGATATTTTTATTTTTTGAATCATGCTTTACTGTGCAACATTAATTTAAAAATAACAGAATCAACTTTTTAAAAAGATTCTAACTTACACATGAACTGTTTTGCCTTTTTGCCCCCTTGATGTCTTGTCTCCACTTTGTTTTCTGTGGGAAGAATAATTTATGCAGGTCATACTCTGAGGCTGTGACTGCTTGCTGCATGGTGTCCTGTCTTTCTTAGAGCAGGAATGCCAGCCAGGCTCGCTGAGGCGCTTTGTTCCTCACTCACGTGCTTACCTGGTGGCTCAGATGGTAAAGGGGGAAGGAAATGGCAGCCCACTCCAATATTCTTGCCTAGAGAATCCTGTGGACAGAGGAGCCTGGTGGACTGCTGTCCATAGGGTCGCACAGAGTCGGACACCACTGAAGCAACTTAGCATGCATGCATGCATTGGAGACAGAAATGGCAACCCATTCCAGTATTCTTGCCTGGAGAATCCCAGGGACAGAGGAGCCTGGTGGGCTGCCATCTGTGGGGTCGCATAGAGTCGGATACGACCGAAGCGACTTGGCAGCAGCAGCAGCAGATGGTAAAGAATCTGCCACAATGTGGAAGACCTGGGTTCAGTCCATGGGTTGGGAAGATCCCCTGGAGGAGGGCATGGCAGTCCACTCCAGTATTCTTGCCTGGAGAATCCCCGTGGACAGAGGAGCCTGGCAGGCTGTAGTCCATGTTGTCGCAAAGAATCAGACACAACTAAGTGACTAAGCGCAGCACAGGTGCTTACTCTGGCCTGAGAGGTGATGTGAGTATTCACGCTGGGCCCGGGAGGCAGAATAGGGGTCAGTGAGGCCAGGTTCAGTGGGCGGGCAGTCATCGGCCATCTGGAGTAGACAGCATCTGTAGCCAGAGTTTCCCATACTGAGCATCCGAGGAGCCTGAGTGTTCACATCTACCTGAGGAGGGTTTCTCTGTGCATGAGTGAGTGTGTGCAGACACACAGGCCCGAGGGCCTTATCGCCACCCCTGGGGATGGTACCTGCTCCCGTGACGCCAGCCCCCTCAGGCGCCCCTCCTCCTGGGGGTGTCTGTCCATGTGCTTGTGCTCCTGACTTTACTCGAGTTTTCTTGTCCGTCTTTCCTGCTAGTCTCTGAACCATCAAGGTCCGGATTACTCTGTCTTCTCTTTATCACCCCAGGGCTGCCTTAGGACTGAGTGGATTCTCCAATGCTGTTTGCATGGCTTTTCCCTCTTAGTTGTGGACGTCTCAGGCTTTTGAGAACAGTTGTGTCTTCCTGGTGCTGTCACTGCACTGGGTGCCCAGCATTATGGTCAGCTTCCATCCAGCGCTCAGTCCTTTGGTGCTGGTGGTGGTATGTGTGTGGGTGTGGGTGGGTGTGGGTGTGGGTGTGGGTGGGTGGAGGGCTGTGCTTGGTGGTGGTGGTGGTGTGGGAGTGGGTGTGTGTGTGTGTGTGTGGGTGGGTGGGGTGTGGGTGGAGGGCTCTGCATGGTCCTGCATGTGGCTCCTCACGTCAGTGGGATTTACCTTTAAGGTGAACCCTGTAGACACTCCTGCCCCAGAGGATGTGAGTCCTTTGATTGTGGTCTCATTGTACAGTGACCCAGCTCCTCAGTGGACCCCACACACAGGCTCTGTGTGGCTTAGGATGCTTTTGGCTGCTGAAAGTAATTCAATCACGAGAGCAGCGGGGACAATGTATTGTCCCCTGTGAAGGGGGCCTGAAGGAGGGAGGCCGCAGGGCGTGTAGCAGTTGTGTGACGTCCCCGGGCCTGTGCGTGCCTGGTTTTCTGCTGGGCTGCCCACCCCCTGGGCTTTCTTCTCTGCAGCTCTGCTCACAGGCCTGGCACGGGTGTAGTCCAGCTGTGTGTGTGTCCGGCCCTCCTGGCAGATGAAAATGTGGTGTTCCTCTGTCCCTATCGTGTTTTCAGCTTTTTTATATTGAAAGGTTCACGTTTAGGTAAAGTGGAGAGAGGGTTGTGCTGCACCCCCCATCACGCAGCCTCAGCAGCGGACCACTCAAGGCCAGTTTAGTTTCATCGCTTTTGCTCCCCCACCCCATCATTTGGAAGCAGAATGTATTGAATGGATGATTTTGAAGGAAATCTTAGCCATCAGGTGGTTTAGTTCTTGACTCCTCCCCACCGAATCTCAACACCACCGTTGCTTCCTGCCCCTTTAGAATGGCTCGTCCCCTCGTGCCATTAAATGCCCAGTCCACGTGCGCTTTCCCCCCCGGTCTCCTGTGGTATAGTGTTCCCTGCGTTTCTTTCCCCAAGTGGAGAGACGTTTTCCAGAAGCTTTCCTCAGGTTTCCTGTCGCATCTCATGGTTGAGAGTTGTATCTCGGGGGAGGGACAGAAGCATGGGGTGGCTTTACACTCATGATGTAAACAGCTAAATGTTTCCTTCCTAGCTGAACTCAGGGTTTCCCCCTTTGGGGTGTGGGTTGCAGAACAGGGCCTATGTCTGTTGCCTAGGAGTACAGGGCAAAGGCAGCCAGCAGTCTTAAGACACTTGCTCAACAGGGCGTTCCTCACCGGATTGGAGAAGGAAATGGCAACCCACTCTAGTATTCTTGCCTGGAAAATCCCATGAACAGAGGACCCTGGTAGGCTATAGTCCATGGGGTCAAAAAGAGTCGGACACGACTGAGCGACTTCACTTTCACTTTCTGCCAGATAGGGGAAACTCCAGTTCTGCCTGGAAACCTCTGATATACCTTCGTTAGCTGCCCAGCTGGCCTCAGGCAGTGAGGTATTGTGTCTGCATGCCCTCACCACCACCCCGCACCCGCCCTTGCCACCCCCCCCACCCCCCCACCGTCTGCTGTCTGTTTTCCTGAGGAGTTTGATCTGCTATGAAGGATGGGGTGACTTTGGCCTTGCAGGAGTTTCTGGGGCCCTCCCTTTCCCTGAGGGTGAGGTTTCCCCTTGAGTTTCAGGCTGTGTAGGGAGCCTGTTTCCTGCCACTCACATCTGGGTGTGTGTAATGAGGTGAAGTGACAGGCACGTCCTGGGGCCCTTGTCTTTTGCTACCTGAGTGGTCCGAGCTGTTGGGGTTCCTTTGCAAGATGCGCCTGCGGGTGGCCACAAGCCAGATTGGGACCTGCATCGTCGCATGTAGAGGTGAACACTGCTTTATCCCTTTAGCCTCAATTGACTTGCTTCAGGGACACTTGTCTTCTCAGCTGGGTTACAATACTCTGTAGTGCCACACACAGTCTCTTCTGTGATTCTTGAATTGAGAGTCGTTCAACTGACCCTGTAGCTTTCTGAGCCTGAAGAGTAGTTATTTAAAGGCTAAGGTTGTTAGTCTGAAAGATGTAGATAATACCAGCTCCACCAGCCATTGTGTTGAGTGCTTCATATTCAGGACCACAGGGCACAAGCAGCTGGCCTGAACTTGAATTTCAGCCTACAGATATGTGTGTGTCTATACACGTGTCTGCAGGATGATTTTTACTTTTGGAGTTTGGACAGTTTTACATTTGGGAGATGTGTATTTCTGATTTTTCTGCAAAGAGTGAGGATGAGGCAGAGCTGTACTTGCAGCACCCCAGTATGTGTGCCCCCATGGCCATGAGCTGGTGGCATGCTGGCAGCTACCTGCCTGAGGCCGCATTCCCCTGTCCTCTGCCCTTGGGGTCCCCTCCCGGGGTCCTGGGTCCTCATCCTCCCACCCTGTTCTGCCCATCGTGTGACCTGCCTGGGCCATGTGGCACCCTAGTTTGGTACCTAATAGGCAGTCAGATATTTGTTGAATTGAATCCATTATTTTTTTAACCTCAAAGCAACCTTCCAGTTAGGAAGGAAGAAATTGAGATTAAAAGAGTTAAAATATTTTGTCTAAAGTTACATAGTCTCTAAATGGCCAAGTAGGTCCTGAGGGCTACTTTGACTCTGAGGCTAGTAATTTTGTTGATTGATTGATTGAATGAATGAGTGATTCTTTGAATTCTGTAGTGCTTTACAGTTTTCTGAAGTTACACACACAATTTCATATAGTAGTCCCATGCTGCTGCTGCTGCTAAGTCGCTTCAGTCGTGTCCGGCTCTGTGCGACCCCATAGATGGCAGCCCACGAGGCTCCCCTATCCCTGGGATTCTCCAGGCAAGAACACTGGAGTGGGTTTGCCATTTCCTTCTCCAGTGCATGAAAGTGAAAAGTGAAAGGGAAGTCGCTCAGTCGTGTCCGACTCTTAGCCACCACATGGACTGCAGCCCACCAGGCTCCTCCATCCATGGGATTTTCCAGGCAAGAGTACTGGAGTGGGTTGCCATTGCCTTCTCCGAGTAGTCCCATAATAACCCCCTTTTCACCCCTGTATTGCCCCTGCCCCCTTCCCTCTCCTTGCTGGCAACCACTAGTGTGTTTTCTCTGTCCGAATGTTTCTTTTTTGATTTATTCACTAGTTTGTTGTGTTTTTTAGATTCCACATGTAAGTGATATCAGTGTTTGCCTTTCTCTGTCGGACTTATTCCACTTAGAAGGCTAGTCATTTTTCCACTAAATCCCTTAAACTCTTTACAGCCGGACTTGTAAGTAGCAGACAGGATATTGATTGCTCTTTAAAGAGTTTCCTCAGTGTGACCTGCTCTGGCTCTGAGCAGATACCATGATTAGAAAGTAAGCAGTGGTGATGCACCTGTCATTATTTCAGACAGTGGCATTGACTGCTCTTGTAAGATGTGCATGTCTCAATATGAAAATGTTTCCTGACATCAGAAATTCTTTCCTTTCCAAAATAGTCTGGTAATCTCTGTTATTAAGCTCAGGCTACCATGGCAGAATACCATAGACGGGGAGGCTTGAACAAGTGAAATTTGTTTCTGGCAGTCCTGGATCAGGGTGCCAGCATGGCCGGTTCTGGTGAGGGTTCTCATCCCATTTTGCAGACATAGAGAGCTCTCTTGGTGTCTCTCTTACAAAGACAGCCCTCCTGTCGTATCAGGCCCACTCGCATGACCTCATTTAACCTGAGTTCCCTTCTTCATAGGCCCTGTCTCTGTCTGCAGTCACATTGGGCTTCAATAGAGGAATTTTTTCAGGGGCTGGCACTGGTGGTGGTGGGGTGTCACATACACAATTCGGTACATAGCATCAGGTTTTAGGTGAGAAGATAGCAAGAACCTGGAGTTTGCCTATCTATCACAAGGGAAAAAATGTGAGTAAAATTACCTGTCATGCACTACTGTTAATCATAGGGTGACTTGCAGTGTTCAGGAATGTAAATTGTTCGTATTCCTACTTCCTTCCTCTTTCCTTCACTCTCTGTTTCTTTGATTTCATTGCTTGAGACCAAATCTGGAATCATGTTCTCCTGTCTGTACCTGCTCTCCTCCCCCGGGTACCCCCCACAGGCTGGCCTTGAATTCATTGGATTAAAATTTTCTTTTTCTTTCCACCTTTTTACTGGCAAAATTTTAGACCTGTAGAAAAATGGAAAGGGTAGTATAGTGAACAGCCATATTTACCATTTAACGTTCTGTCACATTTGTTTTATAACTCAACACGAATACTTATGCACACATGTACACTCATATACACAGAGAAATACTTCTTATTCTTGAACCATTTGAAAGTATCTAGCACACATGATCTTTTTACTTCTATATAATAACAGAGATATTTGTATATAATCACATGTTGTTTTCACATGAGAAATTTAACATTGATAAACTATTAAGTTAGTACAAAAGTAATTGCAGTTTTGGGCCATAGATTTTAAATCACTATAACTAGGCTCAAACACATGTTTATTAATCAGAATAGGAACCGTTGGAATCAATATACTTTGCCAATGAGAAGTAAGTTTGTTTATTCCTGTAGCATAAAAATCCATGCTTTGGGATTTGATGAACTCTTGGAAAGCATTTCCTGCCTCCTTCTGGTTTGTAGGTGTTTTCCCTGCAAAAAGTTGTAGAGATGCTTGAAGAGGTTGTAGTTGGTTGGTGAGAGGTCAGGTGAACATGTGGATAAGGCAAAACGTTGTAGCCCAATTTGTTCAACTTTTGAATCTTTGGTTGTGCAGCATGTGATCAGGCGTGTTGTGGAGAAGAACTGGGCCCATTCTGTTGACCCATTCTTCTGCAGGCATTGCAGTTTCCAGCGCATTTCCTCCATCCGCTGAGCATACTTCTCGGATGTCATGGTTTCACTGGAATTCTGAAAGCTGTAGTGGATCAGATGGGCAGGAGACCACCAAAGAGTAACCATGACCTTTTTTTGGTGCCTGTCTGGCTTTGAGAAGTGCTTTGGAGCTGCCTCTCAGTCCAACCACAGAGCTGGTCATTGCCAGTTGTTGTATAAAATCCACTTTAAATTGCCTGCCAGGCTCCTCTGTCCATGGAATTCTCTAGGCAAGAATACTGGAGTGGGTTGCCATTTTCTTCTCCAGGGGTTTAATTGCACATCACAATTCAATTGAGAAATGGTTTGTTGTCATATAGAATAAGAGAAGACGACAATTCAAAACAAGTTTGTTTTTTTTTTATTTTCGGTCAGCTCATGAGGCACCCACTTATCGAGCTTTTCCACCTTTCCAATTTGCTTCAAATGCTGAATGATCAGAATTAGCAATGTTGAGTTCTTTGGCAACTTCTCCTGTAGTTTTAAGAGGATCAGCTTCGATGATTACTCTCAGTTAGTTGTTGTCAACTTCCAATGGCCAGCCGCTGCACTCCTCATCTGCAAGGCTCTTGTCTTCTTTGCAGAACTTCTTGAACCACCACTGCACTGTATGTTCATTAGCAGTTCCTGGGCTAAATGTGATGTTGATGTTGCAAGTTGTCTGCACTGTTTTACAACCCATTTTGAACTCAAATAAAAAATCACTCAAATTTACTTTTTGTGTAACATCATTTATATAGTCTAAAATAAACAATATGTAATAAGTCATTAGCAATTAAACAAAGTGAGAAATGTGCATTAAAATGATGTATAACACAACCACATTTATTTAAGAATGTATTCCAATATCAAATGGCAAAGTTCAACAGTCCAAAATCCCAGTTACTTTTGCACCAGCCTAATGTTTGGTATATATACAGTCCATATTCAAATTCCCCCATTTTCCTTTTTTTTTTTAATAAAGTTCATTCTGTCTCTGGAACCTTATTTATCCGGACCTTTCCCCCGTCTGTGTTTGGCCAGACTGCTGAAGCTTATGCTGTGCTGCTCCGCCTTCATGCCTCCGCACTGGCTGGTTACCTGTTTGGAGCCTGTCTCATCCCATTTCTTCCTCCTGAAATGCTGTTTCTAAGCACATTTTAAGTGGTTCCTTCCTCTTCCATAAACTGTTTCTTGGTATCCTCTGGTGTGCTCAGTCCCCTCTACTGTGTGAGCTCTCTGTACTCTTTTGTATAACATTTATTACATCCTGTCCTGTATTAAATGTAGAATTTATGGACTTTTTTCCCATCTACCTTTTAGAACTTTGCACTTCTTGAATTCAGGTGCTGTGTAACCTTTACCACACTTTTCTGTTGCTAAGTATTTGTTTAATTGGCCTACATCCAGAATGCTACATGGTTTTTTTTTTTTTTTTTTTAGAATAATTCACTTATTTGTAGTGTTTTCCACTTTGGTCTGAAATTTCTAGTTTCCAGACATCATCTTAAAGGATGAAAAGAACTAAGGGGTATAGACTTTAACATGGACACAGGGTTGGGATCTGAATTTTTTTTCCATACTCTCTGGAGTTGTGCCCACAGAGTCAGAGCTGTCAAAGCACAGCTTTGTCTCATCCCACGTCTCTAAGGGGTTGTGTTCAGAGTCACGTCGGTGAGTGGGTGATGAACTTGGGGTGTTGGATAGCCTGTTGTGTCCGCAGCAGGAAGCGCTGGGGAATGACACAGAGCAGCTGTAAGATCTCTTCTTTTATATCTAGGTTCGAGATGCAGCAATAAACAGCTTAGTGGAAATTTACAGACATGTAGGAGAACGTGTGAGGGCAGATCTCAGTAAGAAAGGATTGCCACAGTCCCGGTGAGTTCAGACATTTTCCTTCTCTTGCTCTTTCCCTCTTCTTTCTCAGTTAACATCTTGGTTTGCACTGCTTATTTTGTTACGGGGTAATTTTTTTTGAAAGACTATATGGTGAGAAGATTGGTGGATGGCGATCTTGTCCAGATCATGTCTCAGGGGTCCCCTTTCATTCCACTTGCTCAAAAGTAAGACTTTTCTCACCCAGACATCTGACCTGATCCCATGCCACAGACTGTTTTTAGAAGCATATTTAAAAGTGATTGGTGTTGAAAGATTTTGCATTCTCTGGGTTCATGTGGTTCTACACTTCATATGTACATGGAACCTGGTATCTTGGGGCCTCTGAATGTATTTGTTTGAATGAAGCCTTTCCCAGATAAATCTGGATAGAAATATATCAGTGATAATTCTGGACATCTTTGAGGTGTTAGCCTTCTGGCTAGTAATGCCAGTTTCAACATCCAAGTCTCCAGTGCAAGGAGATTATTGTCTTACCATATCGAGAGTCCCCTTCAGTCCACAGGTGTTTCTGTTGTCAGAGTTTTAAAAATAATGAAAAATCAGTTATCTATGATCTTTAACTATGATGTAGAAATTTTATACCAAATGAATTTTAAACCTTTTGACTGTCTAATTGGGAGAAAGTAATATGAAAACCCTGGGAAGTTAAGCCTGGATGGGACTCACCAAGTGATTTATCTGGACCTGTCATTGTTCTCAGGGGGACAGCTGAGGCCCAGTGACAGGAAGTGACTGGAGACATGACCCAGCTAGAAAGTCAGGGCTCAAGCTGATATTTTGCGCTCCATTTTCTCTATCCATTCCACAGATGAGCTTGCAGAGTATTGGGCATCTCCATCTGGGGCAGAATATTGAGATACACAGGAGCCACCTGTCGTGACGTCCCTCAGTTGGATGTGATGGAAGTGGGTGACTGACCCTGCAGTCAGGGTGCCAGTGACACTTGAGGGGGGACATCCTTCCTTGTTGAGTGTCACATCTGACCCCAGTGTTGCTTTCATCATGGTCCCTGGGCCTTTGTTTGTTTGTTTGTTTTTTTAAAGCACTACAGAACAGTAGAAGGTGCTGGGGATACTCTGTACTAGCAGACAGCGTGATCCATGAGCCCTGGGGTAGGAGTCAGCAGTTAGTGTGGTGGACACCAGCCATTTACACTGAAGCCTTGCAGTGGACGGGGTCAACAGACAAGAATAGAACTACTTTTCATGTTTTTTACATGAAGGTAATCTGTGAGAACAGGGGTTTTTATGAACCTCCACCTTGTAGCCTCTGAATATATAGTGAGAACACTTGGGAGGGAGAAGAACTACAAAGTACTGACCAGGCTCTTAGGGAAAACTGGAGACTGCAGGGAAGCAGGGGCTAGTTAGTGATGATGTCACCATCATTGCTGGAGAAACGGGTCTCGGGCCGTGAGAGCCTCTCCTGCCCAAGGCCTGGTGTCGCCATGCTGAGTGCCTCATGGTGAGCCTAGGCCATGGCCCACCTGTCTTCCCCATGGGATTCCTGTGTCATGTTCAGCGGTTGCTACAGCAGCTGACAGCTGGGCACGTGACATGGTGAAACTGAGGTCTGGCGAGGTGGGCACAGAGGGTGAGTCACATTGCAGACCAAGGCGTCCTTACATAGGCCTGAATGTGGGGTCGGCCTGGGCTCTGCCTGGACACTAGAATGTGGGGCTGCCCATTATGTCCACAGAGGGGTCGGGAGTCTGGCCCGGGTGTGGCTGCCCACCTGCCTTCCTTTTGGGATGCTGGCATTGTGGAGCCTTTGGCAGTGCTGGGTGAACAGCCCCACAAACCCTGGCCCTCAGATTTAATGAGCTTGCCTAGTGCCAGCATTCCATGCGTCTTGTCCCGGCTTGTGGCTGGGAATTGAGCATGTCCTGTGTGCCTCCACCAGGAGAAACTCCAGGAATCTTGAGTCTAGTTTCCTGTGGTCCTCACCCCTTTGCTGATTTTCCTTTGTGTCCTTTTATACTGTAATAATCACAGCTGTCAGTGTGACTCTGTGCCGCGGCCCTGAGTCCTCCCAGTGACTCGTGAAACCTGGACTGGTCTTAGGGACCCCATAGAGTGAGTTAGGTAAGGTCCTGGAGCTGGGGCTAGAGCCTTCTCTTGCAGACTCCCAGTCTTGGTTTTTTCCCCACTGTCAACTCTACTCCCTTAAACAAATAAACAAAAAAAGATTAAAAAAGAAGTAACAGAAGAGTTAGTGCCTCTGTGGTTAGGAATGAGAGTTTCCACTGTCTCATGTTAGCTGAAATCCTTCCTCAAATTCTGGACCAAAAGGAGAGGGTAAGCCTAAGGAAGTGACCCACAGCTTTATAGCCATTGTCATAAAGCTGGCAGACACAGTGCTTGAAGAACTAGGCTGTTAGTTCTTTATAAAACTTGACTGGAAGAATCGGAAACTTCATTTATCTTTATATTTATTACAAGACAGTTACATAAAACCTTGCACTATGAGGGTCAGAAGCTCTGACTGTCACCTCAATTTTGATGGGGAGGAGTCCAGATAGAATAGGTCATAGAAAGAATCTCCTTCTGTCATTTGGAAAGCACAGCCTCTGCTCTGTGTGGCTCCAAGTGGCCGGCTAGAATACTTTGAGTATCCTAGACTTGTTTTACATCATTATAGGTTTTTTGTTGTTGTTACATGAGCATAGAAGAGTCTTTAGCTTGGCAAGATTCCATAGCATTAACAAAATATTGTGGAATTTGCTTAATGTTTTCTAAAACTTGCCTTTAGTCCTGGAATAAAAAATGTTGTCCTCTAGCAGCTGTCCTTGGCAGTCCAGTGGTTAAGAATCAACGTGTCCATTTCAGGGGACACAAGTTTGATACCTGGTTGGGGAACTAGGATCCCACATGCCGTGCAATGCAGCAGAAAAAGAGAAAATATTATCTTCTCATGAGTTTGTTCATTGAGTGAGTACTGTATTTGAGAAGAAGATTAGTTATGTCTCTAGGAAATAAAATACATGATGAAAAAGGATGCCTTTCTCATGTCAGCTAACTGATGTAGTAAGAGTGATCTGATTTAGGCAGCAGTTTTCTTTGCCCATTTCACAAAGGAGAGAGAGTTGCGTATTCTTCAGCTTCACTTTGAAGGAGCTGGAATCATCCTTTGGGGCCATGTGTTCAATTCTTATTTGAGTATGTCATCTGTTGGCTGAAGTCACTTTCATCCAGAGGAGAGAGAGGAGATATTCAGCCCAATCTCCATCTTGGAAGGTGTCCCCTGTGTGGGGTCTCAGCACAGCTGAGCTGTGAACGTCAGTCAGCATAGTGTTTGGACATTTTCTGTTGTTTTACACGTATTGTTTTCACAATCCACATGCATGATGTGTTCAGAAACCGAGTCCTACACGGTTCACTTCTCACTGTCCATTTTAAGAGGCTGTATCGCAATAGGATATTTGTGAGATGTCTCTGGATCTAAGGAAAATGTCGGTAGGTTCCTGTCACTTACTGTCCAAGGCTTCCCTTCACAGACAGATGCTGTCTGCCCACGTGGACACTCACTGTCACCCCACTGTATATGCCAGAAAATATTTCTATTCCATATGGTATGATTTAGTTTGTGAGGCTTTGGTAAAATGATTGCTGGTGTGAAATTTCTTCTGGAACCATCATTTGGGAACCAAGCTCCTGAAACAGCAGCTGCTTCAAATCTGATGATAGTTTTAAGTTCTGCTGCTGCTGCTGCTGCTAAGTCGCTTCAGTCGTGTCCGACTCTGTGTGACTCCATAGACGGCAGCCCACCAGGCTCCTCTGTCCCTGGGATTCTCCAGGCAAGAACACTGGAGTGGGTTGCCATTTCCTTCTCCAATGCGTGAATGTGAAAAGTGGAAGTGAAGTCGCTCAGTCATGCCCGCCTCTTAGTGACCCCCTTGACTGCAGCCTACCAGGCTCCTCCGTCCATGGGATTTTCCAGGCAAGAGTACTGGAGTGGGTTGCCATTCTAGATAGAGCTAAAACATGTCGTTGGATGCATTTTAACTCTTTGGTGAACTTTCTTTGTGAGCCTGCAGTTTTGAATATTGCTCTCATAGTACTTGTTTATAAAAACCTTGCAGACATTCACTAGACATTATTATCTAATGATTGTAAAGGGGAGAATTAAAGCTTTCTTATTTTTGGTTTTAACTTGCTTGCTAAAACTTTGGCATTAAAAGGGAGGGCCCAGGGCAAAAGCAGATGAGAAATGTGCTCTGTAACACCCCTCTCGTTTCTTTTTTTAAAAGGTTCGTTTTTTGGCTGCACGGGGTCTCTGTTGCTGCTTGAAGCCCTTCTCTAGTTGTGGGGGATGGGGCTGCTCTCTAGTCGCAGCGCTCAGGCTGCTTCTTGTGGTGGTTTCTCTTGTTGGGAAGTGTGAGCTCCAGGACGTGGGCTCAGTGGCTGTGGCTCACAGGCTTTGTTGGCTCTGCAGCACGTGGGGTCTTCCCGGACCAGGGATCAAACCCGTGTTCCTTGCATTTGCAGGCGGATTCTTAAGCCCTGGAGCACTAGTGAAGTCCACCCCTGTCATTTCTAAATTTTATTTTCTGTAAGTCATTCATACAGAGAGGGTTGACTAGATTTACAAGATACGTTGAAAAAAAGGCAGTTTCTTATCTCTTCTGCCACTTTTCCTCAGAGGAAAACCCTTCAGCCGTTTTTACTGGCTCTCTTGTGTCTGTTGCTTTGTCTCTAAGTGCTGTGTGTGTACTGCTATTTCTCAGTTTTTGTCACTCTTAAGAATTTTACTTCACATTATGAAGGGTGGATTTCAGTTCTGTCCTCCTACCCTCCCTCAGGTATACTCACCCTCTCTACCTCCACCAAAGCTAGTCCTGTCTGCGTTTTGATTGGGACACTGTTGGCTTTCTGCCGTCACTGTGCGTGCCGTTCACAGCTCATTGTTTATATCTGGTGAACCGTGATGACTTTGCCTCCCCCCCTCCCCACCTCCACCCCGTGGGTTCCCGGGGTTTGTCTGACTTTCACCTGTGTAATTGTCTATTTGCATCTCCTGCGCTTGGCTGTCTACATACTGCCAAGTCAGGTGCATCTCCTTGAGCCTGCCTTCCCATCCACACCAGCCACCTCTTCTGCCTTTTGCTTTATCATCCTCCTGAGGCTGCACGCACCTTTCTCGGCAGGTGCGCCTACTGATTCTTGGAGACATCGTCTTTCTTGGTTTTCTCCCTCACCAGTAACTTTCTGAGGAAAGACGTGGAGAAGAATAGTTTTTTGAGTGAGAATATCTTTATTCTCTCTTGATACTGATAGTTTGTCAGGGTCTAGAAATCTAGGTTAGAAGTCCTTTTTTTTCATCCAGAATGTGGAAGCTAATGTGCCTCCCTCCCTTCATTGAGTCCCAGCTTTCAGTGTTTCTAGTGAGAAGTCCATAGTCATTCTGATTTTCTGGTCATGTGTGGTCACTTGCTTCTCTTTGTTCTCCTCGTTGATCTGAAACTTGATAGTAGACCTTATGTGAGACTGGTTTCTTACGCATTTGGAGGGCCTTTCACAGCGGAACCTCACGTCATCTAGTTCTGGGCAGGTTTCCTTGTAATGACCTCTTGGACTCGTTGCTGCTCTGATCCTCTTGTTTTTCTCTCCCATTTATGACTTCTTAGTTTTGCCCTGTGAGTAATGCTGCTGTGAAATTGGGTGTGTAAATACCTGTTCCATTCCCAGCCTTCAGTTCTTTGGGTATATAGTCTAGAAGCTGGAGCAAGTGGTAATTCTTTGTGTAAGTTTTTTGAGGAACTGCTCTTCTGTTCTGTAGCTATTGCACCTGTTTGGGTTTCTGTCAGCAGCGTACATCCTTGCCAAAAATTGTTGTTTTCTGTCTCATTTTGATAAATAGCCATTCTAATGGGTTTCTCATTGTGGTTTTGATCCCCATAGAATTTTTGTTGGAACTTTGTTGAAAATGAACTGACCATTAATGTAAAGATTTCTTTCTGTTCGCTTACATTCCATTGATCTATATGCCCGTCGTACTAGTAGTACATTGTCTTAATTCATGCAACTTCGTAGTAAATTTTGAAGTCAAAGTTTGTTCTTTCTAAGATTGTTTTGGCAATTTTGGGTGCCTTGCATGTCCTTGTGAATTTTAGCTGTATTTGTCAATTTCTGCCTGAAAAGGGCACCTGGGATTTTGGTAAGAAATGAATCTGTAATGAGTTCGGGCAGTATTACCGTCTTAATAACATTGTCTTCCAATCCATGAACATGGAATGTCTTTCCATTTTTAGATGTGTTTAATTACTTTAAACGATTGCTCAGTAGTGTCCAGAGGACATGACTTACACTTCTTTTGTTAAATTTATTCCTTGTGTTTTCTCTTGGGTGCTATTCTAAGTAGAATTTCTTTTCTTATTTTCAATTTCAGATGGTTCATCATAATATATATAGATTATATATATATTTTTTTATACTGATCTTGAATCCTGCAACCTTGCTGAACTCACTGGTTCTAGTGGTTTTACTGTGGACTTCTTGGGATGGTATAATACAAGACATGTCAACTGCCAGTAGAGAGAGCTTGTACCTCTTAATCCCCAACTACATATTATCCCTCATCCTTACCTCTTCCCACTGGTAGCTGCTAGTTTGTTTTCTGTATCTGTGAGTCTGGTTTTTTGTTTGTTTTGTTCACTAGTTTTATTTTTATTCCACACAGAAGTGATAGCATATTGTGTTTCTCTTTTTCTGACTGGCTTATTTCGTTTGGTATGTTGTACTTTCATTTTCATTCATCTCAAAGTATTATCTAAGTTCCCTTTTATTTTCATCTGACCTGTTTGTTTTTAGGGCTGTTCTATTAAATTCCAACATTATTTCTATTTGTTATTCATTTCTACTTTTATCCTGTTATAATCATAAATCATAATTCCTGTGTTCCGTGGTTTTAGTTCTTTGAAATTTATTGGAGCTTGTTTTATGGCCCAGTATGTGGTCTGTCCTAGAGAGTGTTCCAGGTGCACTTGATAAGAATCTGTATTCTCTTGTTATTGAAACTTGCAATATCGTAGTCATCTCTTAATACTGATGACTTACTTACTTCTCTCTTCAATTCTGTCACTTTTTGTGTTATATATTTGGAGGTTCTGTTCTTGAAAGTGAAAGTTGCTCAGTCATGTCCAACTGTTTGCAACCCTATGGGCTGTACAGTCCATGGAATTCTCTAGGCCAGAATACTGGAGTGGGTAGCATTCCCTTCTCTAGGGAATCTTTGCAACTCAGGGATTGAACCCAGGTCTCCCACACTGCAGGCATATTCTTAACCAGCTGAGCCATGAGGGAAACCTTGAATACTGGAGTGGGTAGCCTATCCCTTATCCAGCGGATCTTCCTGGCCCAGGAATCGAACCAGGGTCTCGACCTTTTTGTATCATATATTTGGGGGCTCTGTTCTTAGATGTCTATAATTATGTCTTTCTGATAAACTGATCCTTCTGTCAATGTAAAATGTCCTTCTTTGTCCCTGATAGCACTTTTTGTCTTGAAGTCTATACTGTCTGATATTAGTATAGCCACCCTAGGTCTCTTTCGAACACTTTTTTCCATGGATTATCTTTTTATATCCTTTTGCTTTCAGCCCTTTTGTCTTTGTGACTGAAATGAAATCTCTTGTAGACAGCATACAGTTGGGTCTTGATTGTTTATTGAGCCTGAAAATCTTTGTCATTTAATTGAAGTATTTAATTCCATTCATATTTAATGTACTACTGATAAGGTAGACTTTATTTCTGCTATCTCATGTTGCTCTTTGTGTTTTATATGCCATGACTTTTTAATTTCTCTGTTCTTTCCAGTGCTGCCTTATTTTGTAGTAAGCAGATACTTTCTAGTGTGCCAGTTTAATTTTCCTGCTATTTTTAAATGAAATTATTAGTGTTTGTTCTGGGAATTTCAGTTTACATTCTTAAATTATAGCAGTCTAATTTGAATTATTATTATTAATTTTAGAATTAAAAACTTTACTCCTACATAGCTCTGTTTTCTTCTCCTCTGTTGCTGTTCTTTTTATGCATATTACATCTTTGTACGTTATAAGCTATCCAGCATATAGTTTTCTAATTACTGCTTTGTGTAAGTGTCCTTTTAAGTCATGTAGGACCAGAGGACAGTTAACAATTAAAAAAAATTTGTTCTGTATTTTATATTTACCTATGGTTTGTATTTGTTATCATTTAGTTGCTAAGTTGTGTCTGACTCTTTTGTGACCCTATGGACTGTAGCCTGGCAGGCCTCTTCGTCCTTGGGATTTCCCAGATAAGAATACTGAAATATTGGTTGTCATTTTTTACCCTGGGGAATCTTCCCGACCCAGGGATTGAACCCAAGTCTCCTGCATTGGCAGGCAGATACTTTACCACTGAGCCACCAGGGAAGCCCGTGTTTTATATTTACCTTTGTAGTATTAGTCACCTCTTGTTATCTGTTGGGGATTGGTTCCAGGACCCACTGTGGATGTCAGAAGTCCATTGATGTGTGAGTCTGTTATATAATTGGGGTAGTATTTGTGTATAACGTATTTGTATACTTTAAATCGTCTCTAGATTACTTATAACAATACCTAATACAATGTAAATTCTATGTAAATAGTAGCTGGCATGTGGAAAATTCAAGTTTTCGTTTTCAGTTCAGTTTAGTCGCTCAGTTGTGTCTGACTCTTTGCGACCCCATGGACCACAGCATGCCAGGCCCCCCGTCCATCACCAACTCCTAGAGTTTACCCAAACTCATGTCCATCGAGTCAGTGATGCCATCCAACCATCTCATCCTCTGGTGTCCCCTTCTCTTCCTGCCCTCAATCTTTCCCAGCATCAGGGTGTCGTTTTGGAACTGTCTAAAACTTAAAAAAAATCTTTCTGATCCACCATTGGTTGACTCCCTGGATGTAGAACCCATAGATATGGGAAGGCTGACTGAACTTTTACTGGTGTTCTTTATGTCTTCATGTGAATCTGGGCTATTGTATTCTTTCATTTAAAGTTGAAGGAGTCTGTTGTTTTATTTTTTGCTTATTGAGAAATGTCTGAAATTCTCCTTCATATTCTCCTACTACCCAGGTCTGCACTTTATTATATTGGTAGTATGGCTTCATGTAAAGACTGAAATACCTTTGGTCCAGAGAGACTTCTCTGCTTCATTTTTTGAAGGGTAATTTTCTTGGGTATAGAATTCTTGGTTGAGATTTTTAGTTTTAGGATTTATATTCCCACAACTGTCTGATTTCCATTGTTTTATATGAAAAATCAGTTGTTAGTCTTGTTCGGGAGCCTATGTATTGTGACAGATGGCTTCTTAATTGTTGTTTTCAAAGTATTCTCATGGTCTTTTTTAAAAAAATCATTCAGTTTTTGTTGTGCTGGGTCTTCACTGCTGCACTTGGGCTTTCTCTAGTTGCAGTAAGTGGGGGCTGCTCTTTGGTGTGGTGCATGAACTCCCCATTGCAGTGGCTTCTCTTGTTGCAGAGCCCAGGCTCTGGGTGCACAGGCTTTAGTAGTTGTAGTACAAGGGATCAGTAGTTGTGGGCCGCAGGCTTCATTGCTCTGCAGGATGTGGAATCTTCCCAGAGCAGATATTGAACCTGTAGCCCCTGCTTTGGCAGTTGGATTGTCATCCACTGTGCCACCAGGGAAGTCCTTCTCTTGGTCCTTTCTTTTCAGCACTTCGCTTTTCATGTGTCTGGGTTAGAATCTCTTTAAGTTTATCCTGTTGCAAGCTTGTTGAACTTCTGAATTTGGAACATTTTTGGTCATTATTTCTTCACATATTCTTTTTGTCCTTTTTCCTTTCCCCTCTCCTTCTGGGATTCCCATTGAGTGTATGTGGGTATAAGAAGAAGATAATCTCTTAGGCTCTGTTTATTATTACCTTTTCCTGTTCATTTTTCTTCTGTTTTTCAGACATGATAGTGTCAATTGACTCATCTTCAAGTTTGCTGCTGCTTTGTTCTCTGAGATCACTCAAGTCATTGTTGAGCCTCTAGTGAATTTTTAATTTCAGTTGTCTGTGAATTTTGAGAATTTCCATGATTCTTTCTTGGGTTTTCTATCTCTACATTGATATTCTCTGTTTGGTGAGACCTTGGTTCTTATATTTTCCTAACTATATTAGTAGTGGTTGATTTCAAATATTCATCTAGTTAGTCCTTTAAGGTTAGTTTCTGTGACTGATTTTTTCCCCCTGTGTATGGGCCATATTTACTTGTTTCTTTATGTGTCTCCTAAGTTTTTTGTTGAAACTGAACACAAGATTATGCATTGTGACAATTTTGAAAATCACATTCTTCACCTCTCCTCAGGCTTGCTGTTGTTGGTACTTACCGTTTTTGTTGCTCACTGCTTACTTAGTGACTTCATAATTCTATAAGGTCTGTATATTTGGTTGTGTGTGGCTACTGTTGTCTTCTCTGCTTGACTGGGTTAGTGTTTAGCTGATGATTAGAAGTTTCCCTTTCATTGCCTTTGCTGAAGGCTCTCTGTGTTGGAGCATACTTTCATACTTTGAGATCCAAAGTAGCTATTCAGTGTTATGGCAAGCAGTTTATACTTTTCTGCCTTTAGCTCTCTTTACTGCTGCTTGTGCAGAGTCTTAAGGTCAACCAGAGGTGAGGCATTAGTGCCGTAATCCTTCTTGGGCATACACACAGCCTTGCCCATGTATGTGATCTTGTACATTCCCAGGAATTTGTCAGAGCTTCTCAGAGTTTCCTGAGAACATCTCCTCTTCCAGTTTTTCCTTGTAAGTTTTTTTGACAGTTTCCTTACCTGGAATGTTATTGCCATCTCAGGCATCTGCCATGTTAAACAGTTGTGAATTCTTTTTGACTGTGGCCTCAGGAAGAAAGATCTCTCACTGAGCATGCTCTGAGTGAGGCCAGGTAAAGACAAGCCCTGTGAATGGGGGTTTAGGAATATGCCAGACAGATCATCAGAAAATGACAGTTCTCTGGGAATGGGGATTTTTAAGGGTCTCCGGACTTGTTCAGGCTTCCCTGGTGGTTCAGATGGTAAAGCGTCTGCCTACAATGTGGGAGACCCGGGTTCGATCCCTGGGTTGGGAAGATCCTCTGGAGAAGGAAATGGCAACCTACTCTTGCCTGGAAAATCCCATGGATGGAGGAGCCTGGTAGGCTACAGTCTGTGGGGTTGCAAAGAGTCGGACACGACTGAGCGACTTCACTTCACTTCAGACTTGTTCAACTCAGAATTTCTGGTGGTTGTGAGTCTGCTGGTTTTCAAACTGCCATGATTGTGAGGCTGTTCGTTTGCAGCCTGTGTTGAAAATGAAAATAGGGCCCTTCCAAAGCAATGGAAAGCTTGCTGTTCTTACCAAGATTCAGCCTTTTTTGCTTGAAAAATGCTTTGATTGGTACAAGCCTTTGTTTAATTTCCAGAGTTTTGGAAAACTTGATTTTGTCCGATTTTGCTGATGTTTTCTTTGCTTCCTTGAGGGACCAAATTTTCAAAGGTTCTGAGGGTACCTTTTTGAAAGGATCCTCCCCTGTTTGCTTTTATGGCTATAATATTTTCTCATTTATTTGGAGATGTAAATAATGTATTAAAAAAAACTGTTCATAGTCTCCCCTCTAAATTGAGGGGCTTCCCTGGTGGCTCAGACGGTAAAGCGTCTGCCTACAATGCAGGAGACCTGGGTTCAATCTGTGGGTTGGGAAGATCCTCTGGAAAAGGAAATGGCAACCCACTCCAGTACTCTTGCCTGGAAAATCCCATGGGCAGAGGAGCCTGGTAGGCTACAGTCTGTGGGGTCACAAAGAGTCGGACATGACTGAGTGACTTCACTTTCACTTTCCTGATAGCTCAAGTTGGTAAAGAAACTGCCTGCAATGCAGGAGACCCTGGTTCAATTCCTGGGTTGGGAAGATCCTCTGGAGAAGGGATAGGCTACCCACTCCAGTGTTCTTGGGCTTCCCTGGTGGCTCAGCTGGTAAAGAATCTGCCAGCAATGTGGAAGACCTGGGTTTGATCCCTGGGATGGGAAGATCCCCTGGAAGAGGAAATTGCTACCCACTCCAGTATTCTGGCCTGGAGAATTCCATGGACTGTATAGTCTCTTCTCTAAATTGAAGTTTTGGGGTATCTGTGTGTTCAGTTTATTCTCTTTTTCATATTAGAAGTTTTGCTGATGTATCATAATCCTTGGTTACCTGCTCATATTTAAGAGTAACAGACTGAAAAGCCAGTTATAAGCTGAATGTATAGGTAGAGTTTGTTTACCATGAGATTGCTAGTATTTGCTTTTAGGACATTATTTTAAAATTATAAGCTATTCTAAGACGGAATAATTTGATCACACTTTTGCAGTAAAATAAACACCAATTGGATTGAGTTGAATATAAAATTTAAATTCAGAAAAACCAGGGTAAAAATGGTATTGGATTATTTGTCAAACTAGTGAAGAAATTTATTTTATATTTCCGATCCAAAGATTTAAAAAGTGCAAAAAATTGATGGCTTCAGCAGGTAATCATTAGCTATGTATTCAGTGTCTCTGAACATATAAAAGTCACCTGTTAGACTTGTGCAGATTGATAGGTTCCAAAAGAGGCATTTTGTATAGCTGTGCTCAGAGCATGTAGACAAAAGCCATTCTTAAGGGAGGTTTATTGGTGTTGAACTGTCGTGAAGGCAGATTACTGCTCCCTGGAGGCGACCGTCTTGACAGGAGCCATGGTCCAGGCATTACTGAGCAGTGAACAAGGCAGCTGTTGAGACAGGAACGTGAGAGCAGGGGGGAGGCGTGCCTGGCTGCCTGAAGTAGCTCTGAATTAAGGTGCAGGTGCCAACAGTGGTAATCATTTAGCATTTTCAGGCCTGGTTGTTGGGCCTGCTGGTTATGGGTAATGTGGCCACAGTGAGTAGACATCACCTGAGGTCTGCATAGAGTTTGCAGATGCTTCTACAGTTGGAGAAGGAAATGGCAACCCTCTCCAGTGTTCTTGCCTGGAGAATCCCAGGGATGGGGGAGCCTGGTGGGCTGCCATCTC
This sequence comes from Capricornis sumatraensis, assembly GCF_032405125.1. Taxonomy (NCBI): domain Eukaryota; kingdom Metazoa; phylum Chordata; class Mammalia; order Artiodactyla; family Bovidae; genus Capricornis; species Capricornis sumatraensis. The sequence goes on along the minus strand of NC_091071.1, from coordinate 117,653,706 downwards.
TGGGGTGGCACAGAGTCGGACACGACTGCAGTGACTTAGCAGTAGCAGGACCTTATGACTGTAGTCACTGATGCCATTATTCCTATTCCTATTCCACAGTTGCCATGGATAATGGTGAATACCCTCCTAGGAATGGAAGAAATCCTCACCCCCTCCCAGTGATTTTAGGGAAAACCAGCTGGAGATCTCCTTTGTCCCTGCTGGGCAGACTTGCAGGCTTGCTCACATCAGAGAGTATAGTTGTGACTCAACAAAGTGGTAACTTGGTCAGGGCAGGCCCCGGCAACCTGTATAGGGATATTATTTATGGGCTTGTTAAGCCATTGGGAGTCTTTGTAATTAGAAAAGGGAAGGTGATGGACATCATAAGAACTTGATTCTAAGACATCTTGCCAGATTTTCAGTGAAACCTGGAGTATAAAGTGAGTGGTAGTGTTACTCATCTGGTCCAGGGATGACAAATAGATCTTTAATTCAGTGCCCATTGTGATTCATTGGTGATAGCTGTCTGGAGCAGTTCTGAGGAGGATTCTGAGGGTACATCTGGGCTTACCTGGAGAGATGGATTGAACAGATCACTGTCTGTCATGAGATGGGAAGCAGGAGAGGCAGTGCATCAGGCTGGCTCACCTCCTTCATTTTACCTGTTTACTGCTGATATCTTGGGTCCTCTGTATCTTAGAATGTCACAGGGTAAGTAGACTAGAAGGAAGTAGAGGTAAATAGGCGCTCTAGACGGTAGGGACTTGCCAGTCACAGCACCCAGTTAGCTCAGTGCTGGCCCAGTGAATGAATGCACATGTAAGCTGACACTAGAGTGTGTGAACTACCTAGCTTTCCACCTTTAGGGTGGGGGGCAGCAGCAGATGCCAGCCCTCTTATGTGGTGACGTCGCCCTCTTGCATGATGATGCTTGGTGTGCACAGAATACCAAAGATGATACAGGTCTCATCCCTTCTCCCAAACGGCTTCCATCCAGATTGGAAAAGAAATCAAACCTGTTTGAAGTGATTAGAACTTGTGTGACAGCCTGGTTTGTAAGAAAGTGCTAACATTTCTAGTCTGATCCCTGAAACGGGTGACTCACGTTTGAATGCAAAAATGCATGACTTTGTGATCTCAGCCCTTATGCTTATTCCAATATATCTGTATCTTGCTCGGAAAAGCCTCTTTTTTTCTCCACTTTTCCTACAAGGTAGGATTCCAGTTCCTTGCATTTTTGGTGTCACTAGGATGGAATATTTGGACTAGTTAAGGAGTTTTGCTGCTTTCAAAATGTCAAAGTGATCCAATAATAGAAAATGTGTGTCATGTGGATTTTTAAGCTGAAGATTATCCAGTCACAACATTTACTTTTAGAGAAGTTGTAGCATTTTTTAAAAATAATCAGAAGTCACAGAAAAGGCTTTGTATTATAGTATCAATGCATTCTGAAAATCTATACTTCAAGTTATCAGCAGTATGTGCTTAGAAATAGGAGAAACAAATATTTTTCATGATGCATGCATTTTGTTTGGAGATGTCAGTCAGTTTAATATAATGTCTGAGAGCCTGGCCTCTGGTTCTTACTCTTGGGGCTGGCCAAGAGTAAGAACCGCCCTGACCAGCTGTGTCAGTTTAAGTAAGGGGGTCTAGATTTCTCCATCTGTAAAATGGGTATGATAATATATAATTTCTTATACAGCTGTTGCAAGAATTAAAGATCTTTCAGTTGGAGCCATTAGGTCAGTGCTTGGCTTAAAATAAGCATGGCTCATTTCTTGTTGGCATAGTTACTGTTGTTATTAGATGGGTCTCAATGAGTAAGACTCAACTTCACATTAGTATAAAATATAATTGTAAACAGTGATGGTTAATAGTTTTTGTTTTTTTTTTCATACAGGTTGAATGTAATTTTTACAAAATTTGATGAAGTCCAAAAATCTGGAAACATGATACAATCTGTGAATGGTGAGTAGAGAAAGCAACCATTCTACTTGTGCTTTTCCAGGTTTGCTTTTAGCCCAAGGAATGCTATATTCTGATTCTGAACGGCTGGATTTGATATTGTGCTAAAAGTTTCTAGATGTGAGCATTTAATCTCCATTTACCCACCTTCCCAGGCTGGAAACGATGATCTTGTCATTGACTTTCTTCCATAATCTACACTGAATCCATTAGCTAATCTTATTGGCTTATCTTAAAAATGCATCCAGAATCCCAAAGATTCCCAATGTAACCACTACTCTTCTTCTGGTTCAGGGCCTTGTGGCATTTTACCTGCACACTTGTGGCAGCTCCTAACCAAGATGCTTGGTTTTACTCTCTCCCAACACCCAAAGCCTGTTTTTCACTCAGCAGCTAGAGCGATCCTTTTAGAATGCAGTGCAAGTGATGTCAGTCCTTTGTTCATTCAGAATCCTCTGAAGGTTGCCCAGCTCAGGGGCTCACTGTGTGCTGCGGGCCCTGTGTGGTCTGGTGCAGCCCCCCATTCTGAGATCATCTTGTACTGCTCTCAAAAGTTCTCTTGGCTCCAGCCCATTGGCCTCCTTGCTAATCTGTAACATTTTACATTTGTCCTGCTTCAGGGCCTCTGTGCTTATGATTCCTTCCGCTTGAGGCACTTGTCCCTGGCTGTCATTTAGAGCTGCCTTCTTATTCCATCCAGGTCTCAGCTGCAGGCTTCCTTCATTACACAGACGTCAAGAACAGCATACCCAGTGTTGTGAGGGAATGCACTCTGCACTCACCCTGCTTGATTTTCCTTCTTAATGTATACTACTACAAAAATATCTTTTTGTTTGTTCATGAGGGTAGAACCCTCTTCTTTATCTTTAGTGCCTTTTGGGAATCATTGAAAAGTCTATTGCCATCAGTAACTTTTCTAGTCTTGGATACCTCATTGTATCATAGCCATTTCACAATTGCTGGGGATCTTAGATCATAGCATAGTTTTTACATTTTGAGGTTGTTTAAAAAGTGTGAGTGATTTCTCCCAGAGTGACACGGTACCTAAAGGCAGAGTAGGAACAGAATCCAGGTCTTGTGACTCATACTCCAGCTTGCATACCCATTGTTGTCAGTAAGGAATTGTCTTTAAATAGCTTGTTTCTTATAAGACACTTTCATTAACCCTCTTACTTCTTTTTTGTATGTTTGTAAAAACATAGTATTCAAAAAAGATTATGATTTAGCTATCACCAACAAAGTTATTTTTCTTTTCTAATTAATTTTCCTGTAATTCTATAACTTATGTTTAACCATGGCATAATTTATATTTTGTGTGTGTCTGTGTAGTTTGTGTGGTTTTCTAGTTTAAAACTTGCTGGCACCAAGATAGAAAGTACTGGGCAAGGAGGTAGGAGGGGTGGCAGAAACTGAGTTTGTGCTTCCTGACTTTATTGTATGTGAGACAGCATCTCATTATAATGCTGACACTGGGGACAAAGATCACATTCACATTGGAGGCCTGCCTGGAAAATTTTATATCTATCAAGTCAAGGTACTGCTCAGTTCAGTTCAGTTCAGTTCAGTCGCTCAGTCGTGTCTGACTCTTTGCGACCCCATGAATCGCAGCACGCCAGGCCTCCCTGTCCATCACCATCTCCCAGAGTTCACTCAGACTCACATCCATCGAGTCCGTGATGCCATCCAGCCATCTCATCCTGGGTCGTCCCCTTCTCCTCCTGCCCCCAATCTCTCCCAGCATCAGAGTCCTTTTCAATTCTTTCTAACCCTATAGACTGTAGCTCCCCTAACCAGGCTTCTCTGTAGGAGATCTATACTTATACATACATATATTAATACACACACACACAAATATATACACACACTTTATGAGTATTTTTTCCTCCGTTTCATTGAGAAATAATCGACATACACTGTATAAGGACAATATAAGTTTAAGGCATACAACATGGTAGATTGATTCATGTATACTTCGAACATTCTATGATTTTTTCTTTTAATTTCTTTTTATTTATTTTTGGCTTCACTGCACATGGCATGTGGGATCTTAGTTCTCCCACCAGAGACTGAACCCATGCCTCTTGCATTGGAAGCATAGAGTCTTAACCCCTGGATTGCCAGGGAAGTCCCTATTCTATGAGTTTTAATGAACATGACAATATGAATCCTGTGGCTTTGGGTAATTCTCAGCAATGTTTTAATCTAATTGTCTCAGTAAGAATATTGCCTCCAGTTTCCTTATTTTTGTGGAATGTGGATGTGTGTGTATGTCCATGTATGTGTATGTATGTGGTATAGAGGTAGGGTTGAGGGTAAAACAGTTCTGTTATGCATCTATATTTAAAAAAGACAGTGTGTAAGAAGGCCTTAACTCAGAATTTATTAGAGACTTGTTCAGCTTTTTACTGTAGAGGCATACTTAGGAGATACTGTGGGTTTGGTTCCCGACCACTAAAACAGAGCAAATATTGCAATAAAATGGATCATGTGAAGTTTTTCATTTCCCTGCACTTATAAAGGTTATATTTACACCAAACTAGCTGTTTTTACTGTGTGATAGCATTATATCTGAAAAAAGGAAATGTATGTACTTTAATTAAAAAAATACTTTATTGCTAAAAAAGGATACTAACCATCACCTTGACTGTTCAGTGAGTCATAATCATTTTAAGATAGTAACTTTAATGATCAATGATGACAGATCACCATAACAAATAGTACTAGTAATGGAAAAGTGACACAGAGTCACGAGGTGAGCAAGTGCTGTTTGGGAAAGTAGCTTCAGTAGGTTTGCATGTTGCAAGTTTGTCGCAAACCCTTCAAGTGAAAAAAAAAAAAAGGAGGAAGGAAAGAGGGAAGGGAGGAAAAACCATTGCAGTGTCTGCAAAGTGCAGTAAAATGAGAGAGACCTGTTGATTCATATTCTTACGGTTTTGTTAGAGCCAGAATAGAATAATCTAGGCTGTATGTATAAAGGCTTTAGAATTCCTAGCCCAAATAATTTAAGTCTGTCTTCAGTAACTTTGGGAGATCAGTAAGATGTTTACTCACTGTCATCTACAAGCAGGAACAGTTTTGTCTCTTTCAGATGTGTATTCTTTTATTTTCTTGCCTAAGTGCACTGGCTGGAAGCTTAAAGTAAGAATGGTGAGAATGGAGCTCCTTGCCTGGTTCCCAGTCCTAGGTTTTTCATGACTAAGTTTGATGTTAACTGTAGGTTTTTGATAGTGCTCATTGATTCCTGTTTATCTGAGTTTTTATCACAGCTAGGTGTTAGAATTTTTTCCAAAATCATCAGCCTGTTTTGAATATTAAGATATAATTCATACCAAAAGAATTCACCTTTAAAAGTGGTTTTTCATGTATTCAGAAAATCTTATACTTATCACCACTATCTAATCCCAGAATATTGCCTTCAGCCCCAGGAAACCTTGTGCCCATTAGCACTAACTATTTCCCTTTCCTTCCAGTCCCTGACAGCCTACCTTCTGCAAAACAGCAGATTTTTCTGTTTTGGACATTTTGTATAAATGGAATCATATGGTGTATGGCTTCTTTCACTTAACATAATGTTTTCAGGGTTCGTCTGCCTGGTATATATATATATCGGTATTTCATTTCTTTTTATTTTTTCATTTCATTTCTTTTTATTTATTTCTATAATTATTCCACGTTTTGTTTATCCACTCATCAGTTGAAGGACATTTGGGTTGAGGTTTGAGTTTTTCAGCTGTGGTGTTTTCAAGATTGTTTTGTCTCTTCTGGGTTCCTTGCACTTCCATATGGATTGTAGGATTCTGATAGAGGGACTGTGTTGGACCTGTAGACCATTTTAAGGAATATTGTCATCTTAACAGCATTCAGCCTTCTAGTTTCAGTTTATTTAGGTCTTAAAGTTATTTCAGCAGTGTTTTATAGTTTTCAGTGTACAAGTCTTGCACTGATTTTGTTAAATTTATTCCTGGGTGTTTCATTCTATTCCTACGTATTTTGTTTTTTGGTGGTATTGTAAATGGGATTGTTTCTTCATTTTATTTTTGGATTGTTTAATGTCAGTATATAGAAATACAGTAGAATTTTATATTTGATCTTGTATTTGGCAGTCTTGTTCAACTTGTTTATTCTCTTGATTTTCCCCTTCAGTGGCTTCCTTAGGATTTTCTATTTACAAGATCATTTAATTTGTGAATAGAGATTGTTTTTTACTTTCTAATCTGGATGCCTTTTAGGGTTGTTGGGGTTTTTCCCCAAAAAATGCTTCTTTGGCTTCTGTTGAGCCTGATGATATTGTGAGTAACATTGCTTGATTTTTTTTTTTTTTAATGGTAAACTATTCTCTCATACTTGGAAATAAATCCCACTTGGTCATAGTGTATAATTCTTTGTGTACAGTTCGGTTTGTCATTACGTTGTTGAGGAATTTTGCATCTGACTTCATGAAAGAGGTTGGCCCACGCTTTTTCTCACTCTCCTCCCCCAACTTGTCTGGCCTATTTTGAGTGTCTTTCAGTCTTTCAGTAAAACCAGGCATACCTATATCACCATCTAGTTTTTCTCATTGCTTTGCCTCTCTCTTCGCCTGTACAGCACTTACCCTGAGTGGTTTGTGTCAAAAAAAACACAAAATTCAGCTGAGTAAATTTTAACAATCTAATTAGCTTTATTGAATGAGTCTTGAGATGGGCGGCATCCCATCTGGTGAGTGTGAAAGGGAAAGATTTTTGAAGGCAAGACAAGGAGGACAGAAACAGAATATTTCAGGCTAAAGTAATGCCCCTGTGGGGGATGGGATGGGGCTGTGTGGCAGTGACCTCATCCTCCTCTGGGGGCTGGAGGACGCCCCTGAGACAGATGAGTCATTGGTGCAGGCTGGGAAATTCCTGGCCCGCCACAGGACACTGCAGTCTAGGGGAGGTGGGCGCTCCACTCTGGTGGTGGGGCCCAGTGTAAGTGCCTGTGTTTTGGGCCTGTGGGTTTTTTTAACATCTGTATCCTGTGTCTCAGTCTCTTCACCTTGTAATCACTCCTTGACCCTCTAGTCTCGTGGTTCCGTCATGTCACTGACGCAGCCGCCGACACTGTCACCGGGTGACCTCTGTGCTGCTCGCCCCGCTGACGTTTCCCAGTCTGCACGCTACCGAGTCACTCACCTTGCCTCCGCTTGAAGCATCCTTCCTCCTTGGCTCCTCTGGCCTCGCCTTATTCTGATTTGTTACTGTTGTTGGGCTGTTCTTTCTAGATGTCCTTCCTTTGTTTAATGTCTGCCACTTAAATTCTGAAAGCTTAGTCCTAGGCCTGTTTCTTTCTCAGGCAGTGCTCTCCTTTGGGTGGTAATTATGTATGACTGGAACTACATTGCATTGGAGAAGGAAATGGCAACCCACTCAGAGTCGGACATGACTGAAGCGCCTTAGCAGCAGCAGCAGCACCTCATTGACTAGCCAGATAATGCGTCTCTTGCCCACACCTTAGTGTTACTAATCTTAGTGTTAGTGTTAGGAATCGATGTGAAGGAGCTGCCTGTCTGACATTTCTTCTTGTATTGGAGACGTCTATCTAAATCCAGATTCATATTCTTCCTCTTGTTCAAAGACAAAACCCCAAACACCTACATACAACCTTGTCCTTGATCTTTTCTGTCTGTCTTCCACTGTCTGTCCAAGCGTGTAAATCAGAACTTGCCTGTCGTCCCAAAGGCCTCATCTTCCTCCCTGCCTATGTGTGTCATCACTGGTTCGTGTGGGTGTTGACACTTCTCACCATCTCCAGCACTCTGATCCCATGTATCTAAAACCACCTGCTCGCTGTCCTTCTGCCTTCCTCCTGCCCGCCCCCATCCCCGAGTCTGTTCTGTTTGTTGTAGGACATTGCCAAAAGGAGAACCAACCTTTTTCTCTTGATGAAAACTATTTTGTAGTGGAAGAGACTGAGGCCAGAAGATCTACTGTTTCCTTCACCCATGACAGTATTAAAAAAACATTTAAATATTACCTGCACTGTCACTTTGATGTTTGTTTGTGAAGTATTCACTTTTCTGAAGTCTGAGCAGATCAGACCTGCACTTCTTGGAGGTTGACAGTTTGTAGCCGAACTCTATGGATGCACGGTGGGATGGGTGCTGCTGAGCAAGAGGTCTTCTGACCACCCTTCCCTTATCATTTCTTTGTTTGGAAAACATTAAGTGTACATTAACGTAGATAGATGAGAGTAATGGACCCCCATGTGGCCACCAGCCAACTTTACCAGTTGTCAGCGTATGGCTTGTCTTGTTTTATCTCCCATCTGTCAGAAATAATGGGCTGTGTGAAGAAGAGCTAGAATACATTATGCCATTCAAGTCAGATTCAAGATGCAAGCATAGCCCTTTATATTGAGTATATTTAGTAGAAACATTAAAATAGAAAGTAAGCATCAGTTCCAGATTCATGTTCATGTTCAGTCGCTCAGTCGTATCCGACTCTGCGACCCCATAAATCGCAGCACTCCAGGCCTCCCTGTCCATCACCAACTCCCGGAGTTCACTCAGACTCACGTCCATCGAGTCAGTGATGCCATCCAGCCATCTCATCCTGGGTTGTCCCCTTCTCCTCCTGCCCCCAATCCCTCCCAGCATCAGAATCTTTTCCAATGAGTCAACTCTTTGCATGAAGTGGCCAAAGTACTGGAGTTTCAGCTTTAGCATTCCCTCCAAAGAAATCCCAGGGCTGATCTCCTTCAGAATGGACTGGTTGGATCTCCTTGCAGTCCAAGGGACTCTCAAGAGTCTTCTCTAGCGTCACAGTTCAAACGCATCAATTCTTCGGTGCTCTGCCTTCTTCACAGTCCAACTCTCACATCCATACATGACACCTGGAAAAACCATAGCCTTGACTAGACGGACCTTAGTCGGCAAAGTAATGTCTCTGCTTTTGAATATACTATCTAGATTAGGTATATTCTTTTTAGGAATTGTGCAGGTATTAATCTCCTGAAAATATCCAGCCCATTGTTACCATCAGCTTCTAAGAACAGAGGAAAACAGTTACAGTTGGTTACTCTGTTTCAAGAGAAAGGAAAAGACATTAATAATGCCATGTTAGTTCTGTGGTGATGGTAGCTGGAGAGGGTGGGCTTCAGTCCCATAAAGGGGTTAGTTGAAGAGTCTTTCAGAACACTTCTGTGTTGCAGGCGGATTCTGCCTCCTGCCTTTCCTGCTTACTTTTTTCCTTTTTTAATCTTTTTACTATTTCAATTCATTGCTCTCAAGATAACCCAAATCCTTCCCAGTCTGCTGCAGCCACACTGTCTAGCCCTACAGCCTCATCTCAGTCTGGCCACCCCCTTGGGGCCACCTGTGGTTCCCTGTCTGTCCTCTTTATCCTTCCTCTTAAGATCCTGGTACAGGACTCTGCTGTCTCCTCTTAGTTCACCACTTCTCACTCTTTCCAGCTCAGCTATGTGACTGAGAGCACATTGCTTAATTCCTGGGAGCCATCTTGCCCTTCCGTTGTGCAGAGTAAGTGAGATCTGATGTCACATCTCCCAGTACAGTGCCTGGGAGGGGGTTGATGCTCAACGTGATAGGTTTCTCCTCTCTTGCTCCATTTCCTGGATATATTCATTTTTTCTTAATTATAAAGAATATTGTTTGAGAATAACTGTCATACTTCTGTTTCTTGTAGAGTATAGGGATTATTTGGGAGTTGTTGTTCAGTTGCTAAGTCGTGTCTGACTCTTTGCAACCCCATGGACTGCAGCACTCCAGGCTTCCCTGTCCTGAACCATCTCCTGGAGTTTGCTCAAACTCATGTCCTTTGAGCCGGTGATACCATCCAACCATCTCATCCTCTCTTGCCCCCTTCTCCTGCTCTTTCTTTCCCAGCATTGGGGTCATTTCCAATGAGTTAGCTGTTCACATCAGGTGGCCAAAATATTGGAGCTTCAGCTTTAGCATCAGTCCTTCCAATGAATATTCAGGATTGATTTCCTTTAGGATTGACTGGTTTGATCTTCCTTGCAGTCCAGGGGACTCTCAAGAGTCTTCTCCGTCACCCTAGTTCAAAAACATCAATTCTTTGGTGCTCAGCCTTCTTTATGATCCAACTCTCACATCTGTACATTACCACTGGAAAAACCATAGCTTTGTACATGTTTAAAATTTAATGCACATTTTCTTTAACAGTAATCGCCTTCTAAAAAATGGTATTTTTGTGGTATAATTCACATTCCATACAATCACTCAAAGTATTTAATTCAGTTGTATTTGATGTATGTACAGATACGTACAACCATCACCACAGTCAGTTTCAGAACATTTTTGTCGCTGCAAAGGAGAGACCTCCCTAACCTCCCCTCCATCCCCACATCCGGCAGTCGCTTATCTACTTTATAAATTTGTCTTTTTCGGACATTTCAGGTAGATGGAACCATACAGTAAGTGTTGATTTCTGTGTAGCTTATTTCACTTGCCAGAATGTGTTCAGAGCTTGTGCATGTTGTGGAGTGTATCAGTGCCTCTCTTCCTTTGCTTGGCTGGACCACATTTTGTTGATTGTGTTCAGCAGACATTTGGATGGTTTCTTCGTTTTTGGTATGGTGAATAGTTTACGAATTTTTGTTGAGCATATGCTTTCAATCCTTCTGAGTATATACCTAGAAGCAGAATTGCTGGATCCTGTGGCAGTTCTGTGTTCACAGAATTATTCCTCCTATTGAGGACCTGTCAAACTGTTTCCCATCACGGTTTCCCCATTTTATATTTGCACCAGCGATGTGTGAGTGTTCCATTTTCTCCACATCCTCTCCAGCAAAACAAAACATCCACTGTTTTCTTTCCTTTTTAAGAAATTAGTCACTGTAGTGGATGTGAAGTGGTGTCTCATTGTTTTGGTTTGCATTTCCCTCATGACTAATGATGTTGAGTGTATTTTCATGTACTTATTGGTTGTTTCTACAAATGATTTTATTTGGAAGAGCTCTATTCAAGTCCTTTGCCCGTTTCTAAATTGGCTTATTTGTGTTTCTATTGTTGAGCTGTAAGAGTGCTTTTCATGTACTAGATAATAAGACTCTCACTAGATATTGGATTTACAAATATTCTTTTTCCAGTTTTTGGTTGGCTTTCACTTTCTTGGCATCTAAGGTTTTAATTTGGATGAATTCTAATTTATCTGTTTTTTTGTTGTTGTTGCTTGTGAACAATAAAGCTCCTTTAAGTAAGAAATAAAAGCTCTGGATTTGAGCTAAGTTGAAAGGAACTATTAATGTAACAGCAATACACTTAGGGAAGAAATGGGTTTTGTCCTGGGTTGTAATTCTCTTGACATGTTCAAAATTATGTTTTAAGGTGTATAATTGATTATATAAATGCCAAAGACTTCGTTTTCCACAAGTATTAAACTTGTGATGAAAACAGCGGTGAAAAAGCATCTGAGCAGCAGTTGGGGGTGAGTGGCCTGGCTGTAATGGAATACTTCATCTTTGTGTGATTCTTTTTTGTTGCTAGGTTACCTGAAGGCCTTTGAGTTTTGAGTGGCAGGAATATGAGAGTTAAAAATATGTTGTTTTGTAGATGTTTCTTTTTTTTCCGTCTCCATGTAATTAGCAAACCCCTTGAAGCAAAAATTACAGTTTTTCCTTCTATGGGTTTCAAAAAGCAAATTATTTTCTATGTACATTTTAAAATCATGCAGATGTGCATATGCTCATGGGAGAATTGGATTTTCAGCATGAAAGAGCCAGTAATTATAGACTAGTCATTGTCCTTTATCTGCAGCCACTTAATGATCTTTAATTGGAGTTGATTGAAATGAGGCCCAAAGATGTTAATTTGGTTAAAAATGTGCATGCTTTTGAGTTTCTTGAGGAAAGCTAATATGTTTATGAGGAAAGAATGAAACTATCATGCTGGTTAAATCTGTGAAAATTCTATAATAAAACTGTAGCTAAAGAAAAGTACTTATTTGCTGACAAACTATAAACTAGATAATAATCATAAAATTATTGACCCTTACCCCTGAATGTATCTAGGGTATCACTTTGCTGTAAAATGCAGCCTGCCTTCTTTTGTTTTACTAAAATAATTTGTTATTTGAAAAATGTTAGATATCATTTCTAAGTTGTTGGAAATGAGAAATACAAGTGTGAAAGCAGATAGACTCAATGGTGAATTGTTAGGTAAGCTCTGAACTGTTGTCCAGTGTAGCTAGGATAAAGCATTAGTTTAAAGGTAAATTGATGGTCTTTTCTTTATTAAGAAGCTAAACCATTATTGTATAGTATTTTAAAACAGTGATTGTGAATAAGTAGATCAAGTGCTGATAATGGGCTCCCCCTGCTTGTTTATTAGACTCCGCATATTACAAGGCTTGGGATTCTGGTTCAGTGTCTTAGAAAAGTGTTTCCATAGTCACGGCTGTGGGGATGATATATCACAAGACTGGCAAGCTTGCTGTGCTGCCTAGGGAGACCACCCCCTAGAACAGCCTGGAAGAGACTGTTTCTGATGCCAGCTTCAGTAGCTCAAGCTGCAGGTGACAGCTTACTTTATCATCCTCCGTGTGGAAATAAGATAGCCTTTGTACTTTATTTTTCTTTGAAGTTTATGTTAAATTCTCTTTTTCCATGGGGTGGGGGTTGATCAAGTAGTTGGTTAAAATTTTTTCCATGCCAGTTTTAAAGAAGGTTATCTGACATGAGTAGCGTCAGATAGAGAAAGGCCCCTGCCTCTTAAACAAATCACTGTTCTTTATAGGGTAGGCTTTTATTTTGGAATAGGGCAGCCGCTGTCCTTGGTGCTTGGATCACACTGGAGAAGCCTGTGGGTGGAGAGTTTGCTGAGGCATCAGTGGCTGTGAGCAGGTGTAGCTTTTAGAGCAGTGAGTGTTTTCACTTGTGCCTCCATCACTGACAGTCATGACCACTGGGAAAGGTAGGCTGTTCTAATATATTCTGGAAAGTGTTTGTAATTAGTGCTATTTAACTCAGAAAAAAGATATTTAAGGTATTTTATCATTGCTTTGATAGCTAAAGATCATGGGTGAAACAGGCAAATAATTGTTATGACTGTTTGCATTGAGGCAGGGAAAAATTATGAAACGTGTGGCTCTGTTAATGTTAATGTTGACCCTCAAGGACTAGGAGAGAGGAATTGGGCATAGGAAGCTGAGATTAGCTGTGTTTTCATCAGCCTCTGGGTATTTATGTGCTTTTTAACTTTTTCCCCGTCTCTCGTATTCACAGTATAAACGGCTCATGAAAGTAAATTCTTTCGTGATTACAAGACATTTGTTAGTAAGTATAGACTGTCTTGAAACGAATCTACTGGTTGGAAATCTCTGTGGTTTCCCAACAGAGGGTAGAAAAAAGTACATATAAACAGAGTAGTGGAGGGGTTGCATCTGTCTTGAGAATCATTGTATAAAAATTTTTCCTTTTTAAAGATTTGCATTTTTTAAATGTAAAAATGGAACTGGAAAACTATGAAAGAGGCATTGTATATCACAGGTCTTAATTGATTAGCCTTCGGCCTTTCCACGGAGGTTTTGCCCAGGTTTTGGGAAGACTGAGAGGATGTGAAAGAGCTCCATGTGAACAAGGTTTGTGTTGGAAGAAGAATGCTGTGGCCGTGATGTGAGTCACCTGTATCCATATCTTGCTTTCCTGTAGGATGGGTTTCTTGGCAAGCTTTTAATTTGTTGTCTCAATGTTTCCAAACCCTTCAGCTGAGGCAGGTATTAAGCAGAGTAAATTGTGCACCGTAACAAGTGTTCTTTCGTCTCCCTGTGGGGAAGCTGGCGTGCCGGCAGCTCATGTGCGCTGTGTTCTTTTGCTGTGGACGGTGAAGGTGTGTGTCTGTCTTCTGAAACTTGGTTTGGTTGAGTTTGCTGATAATAGTCATACTGGAGTGCTGGATTACGCTTGTTAATTATATTTTAAAATTGAGAATTGAAAGCATATGCTGCTAGTGCTTATTTTTATTTCCCTCCTTATTGCAGTATTCTGTAATCAGGTTAAGTTGCTATAGGAAATCAATACCCGGGCAGGAGAGCTAAATAATTCATGTTCTGAAGTGACCTCTTTCAGAACCCGTCATTTGAGGATTTGGAAGTGTGTTACTTAGAAGTAGCATTTGTTTTATGTTGTATTTTAGATTTTTTTTAAACAACAGGGAAATATTATTATCTAGTTGATCATGTTATGTTCAAGACTATGGAGAAAACCTTATGGCTCTGAGTTTAAAATAAGGACTATTCTCTCATTTGACAATTCCTTTCAAATGACCTACCTCTATAGTCACTGTTATCTGAAATGCAGGCTTTAAAAGCACTGGTACCTTTTACCCTAGGGAGCTGCAGATGCAGTAGGAAACAACAGTTAAATGTTGTTTATTGTAGCAGGGCATATTCGAATCTTCCTCTGTCAGCCCATGTTCAATAAGGAGCCCACAACAGTCTGCAAAATATAATGCCAACCATTTTCTGCTATGGTGGTGTGTGTTTTAGTATTTTCAAAGCGTTTTTCCGAATGTCTTTTGTTTTTATTTTCAGATTTCCCCGGCAGCCCCATGAGGAGTAGGTGGGGGAACGGGAGGTTTGAGTTCTCTCTTTTTTATTTTTATTTTTTTTAATAGTTTTTTATTTTTTTAATTTTAAAATCTTTAATTCTTACATGCGTTCCCAAACATTGGTTTGAGTTCTCTAGATGGGCTGGCGGCCCTGGACTTGGCCATCTTATGCCTACTTCCTGCCAGCAACTGTCACCCAGCTGTTGTGATAAAATCCTGACTTTAGTTTATTTTTTTGATTCTGAAATTGTGCCATTTTTTAATATAGATGCCTTAGGGAATAATTAAAAACTGTAAGCATTCAAAGAGGTATTATTAAAATAGGCATTAGCCTGTTTAGACGAATAATGTTTTAGACACTTTGAAAATATGCCATCCTAATAAGTTGTTCGCTCAGTGATGGATGGGTAGGAGGTGAGTGGGGTGTTCTGGGATTGGAAATCATCGTACGAACATGGTGAGTTTGTTTTTGAAAGCAGTGTGGTATTCTTGGAGGGGAAGTGCAGGGGAAAATGGCAAGGGCCTTCTAGGCCATGCTAACAAGCTGAGTCTTTTGTTGCAGGCTATTCATGTCTCAGATTTCAACTTTAAAAAACTGGGCAGAGGCTGAGGCAGGGTGACCAACTTTAATGTTACCACATGTAACATAACAATAGCCAAACAGCTCCATTGTCTCTCTTATTTCAGAAAACAAGGGACACTAACACCAGTTACAAAAAAAGAAAATTAAAATGATGTAATTTAGAATAAATGCTGGCCTTTTAAGTGAAGTAAATTTACCTCTGAGAAATTTGCAAGTTTTTCCTTAAAGTTCTCAGTTTGGTGCAGACTGGTTAAATTATCCAAAAACTGTTACCTGTCCTGTAAGTAGGTTTGGGGTTTAGGTGACTGAATCATAAGTGGACAAGTTGTGAGTAGGTGTGTGGACTTCAGAATCCCTTTGTCTGAGTGTGTGTGTCTGTGTAGGGGGGCCTGGGCAGGTGGCTGGTCTGTGAGCCCTGGTTTCCTCGTGTCCCAGGTTGGGGAGGTTAGTGATTCCTATGCCACTACGAGGAGTGAATGAGGTGATGCATGTAACCAGTTGGCATGGCCCGTAAACACTGTCTTGTGTGTTACTGAGGTGCAGTGGAGGAGAGTCTGCCTGCTAATGTAGGAGATCCAGGAGATTCAGGTTCAATTCCTGGGTTAGGAGGATCCCCTGGAGGAAGAAATGGCAACCCACTCCAGTGTTCTTGCCTGGAAAATCCCATGGACAGAGGATCCTGGTGGGCTGCAATCCATGGCATTGCAAAGAGTTGGACATGCCTTAAGTGACTGAGTGCACACAAACCTGTTATGGGGACACAATCTAATGTGAAGAGAAAGTTGGATTTAGGTTTTGAAATAATGTGGTTGATGTTTTTGTTTAGATGTGAAAGTTCCTTCCAGAGAAACAAGATACAGAAGCAGATGTAGAATAAGGTATCTTAAAAAGAAGCTGCCATTCTGTGCCCCTGTCTTGGTTTCTACCACCACCAGGCTCCGTGGGGTTTGCAGATCCTAGAGTTGGACACGACTATGCGACTAATCACACAATCACATCACACAGGGCTGGAGCAGGGAGTGTATGCAGTCAGCCTGTAGAGCCAGACAGTAAGAACGTGTGCCGACAAAACAGAAGTGATGGTTTGTCAGCGGTCACAGGCGGCAGCTGAGGAGCGCCACGGACTAGAGCAAGAACAGTCTGAGCCATGAAGTGGTGCTGGGTTATAACCCAGAGCACAGGTGTTGATGAGGCTGTAATGATGCATACCAATGACTGAGTAAGTGTATAAGCAAGGAAAAGAGTTAAAATAAGTCTATAAGCAAGTCTCCATGCAGAATGAACGTAAATCATTTCTGTGGCCAGCCTCCCAGAGGAGGGGAGCGTGACTCCTGGCTTTGTGTGTGCTGTGCATGGTGTTGCCTTCCACAGGGGACGGTGTGGGAAGGGGAACAGCGCCCTTCCAGAGGAGAAACCTCAGCCAGACGACTGAGGCCAGCATCAGTGGACTTGTCGACCACATGTACTCTGGACGAGATGTGAGGAGAATGGCATTTTACCTCTGAGCATCTTCTTTCTCAACCCATAAGCTCTATGTACACTTGGGAACCTCAGGCAAACCCAAATTGAAGGACTTTCTATAAACTACCCAACCCGCATTCCTTGAACTGTCAAGGTCGTCTAGAACAAGGAAGTCTGAGAAATGTCACAACCCAGAGGAGTGTGGTGGTGATTAAATGTCATGTGGTGTCCTAGATAGGGTCCTGGGACAGAGAAAGGATGGTGAGGAAAGTAGGGAACTCTGAGAAAACCTGCTCATGGACTTTGAGTTAATAATGACATATCAATATTGGTTCATTAATTATTATCAATGCTCCAGACTATTGTTTATATTAACAACAGGGAGACAGGGTGTGGGGGATAGGGGACCCTCTGTACTCTCTTCACAACTTTTCTGTAACTTGGATCCTATTCCAAAACAGAAGCTTCATTAAAACCCCAAAGCAGGAATTCCCTAATGCTCTAGTGGCTGGGACTCTGTACTTCCACTGCAGGGGCCCTGGGTTTGGGGGAACTGGGATTCCATAAGCCTCCATGGCCAAAACAAAATAAAACAAAAACAAAACAAAATGCTGGAAAGTAGTAAGGGAGTTGGGTAGAGAAGCTTTTTAATCTCACTTTGTTTTCTTCTAATATTTCAATTATTTAACCATGTTTATACATTTGTTGATTTTGTTCTTTTGAAAGAGATTGCAGAGTTTGTCTAGGTGGTGGAATTCATTGTATTGCCAGAATCTCACCTCTTCTTTGACTCTGAGTGTGTGCTCAGTCGATTCCGACTCTTTGCAACCCCAGGGACTGTAGTCCACCAGGCTCCAGGCTCCTCTGTCCATGGAATTTTCCAGGCAGAAATACTGGAGTGGGTTACCATTTCCTCCTCCAGAGTCTCTTCCTAACTGAGGGGTCGAGTCCACATTCCCTGCTTTGGCAGGCAGACTCTTTACCACTGCACCACAGAGCTGTCTAGGTGGCGAGATGAGGTGCTCTCAATGGTTAACGTTCTGCGAATTTGAACATTATACACAGAACATTAACCATTTGGAAAGCGTCTGTCTACAATGCAGGAGACCCAGGTTTGATCCCTGGGTTGGGAAGATCCCCTGGAGAAGGAAATGGCAATCCACTCCAGGACTATTGCCTGGAAAATCCCATGGACAGAGGAGCCTGGTAGTCTACAGCCCATGGGGTCGCAAAGAGTCAGACACGACTGAGCGACTTCACTTCACTTCACTTCATTGTTATTTTTTGAAAAAAGATTGGAGGCAAAGAGACTGGTTTGGACACTATTTTAATAGCAGACATCCAGGTAAGAGGTGAGGCAGACCTGAATGAGGACAGCCTCAGCGTGGTGAGAGTGGTGGTGAAGGGGAGAGCCGGGGGGAGCTCTCTGGCCATGTTTCAGGATGATGTGGGGGGAGATGGCTGCCTGACTGAGTGGTGCTGGGACCGGCCGAAGCAGGGCACTTGGGGAATGAGCAGTTTTGAGGGTGGAGAAATGACTGTAGTTTTAGACGCTAGAACTTAGAAGTCTCTTTGTGTGTGAATTCCAAGTGGGTTTGTATCTTGGAGTAGGGATGGGGCTGGTATTAGAGGATTATAATTTATTAGAATGTAGGTGTTTCTTTTCAGCTGTCATCTTATTTTTCTGTCTTTTTATGTTGGAATGTGATCATTTGCTTCTCTTGGGTTCTTGAGAATGCAGTCATTAAATCAGGGATGGAGGATTTGAAGGATTATTGCATGAGAGGCAGACAGCTCTGGGTGCAGTCACTTTAATATGAGACGATGTTCTGGTTGGGAACCTCTTCCAAATTTGGCTCTAGATTTTTCCAGCTGACTTGTTTTTGCTCCTGTGTAGTGGTTGTCGAGAAGAATTGGGTCAGGGTTGGTACAGTGATAATTAAAATGACATTTCGAGATGAATGCAAGATGTAGGTCTGATATTTGTGGGGTTTGGGTTCTGACATTAATTAAGCACAGTACCCCTTTAGGGCAAGTTCAAAGGTAACATAAGTTGTATAGTCAAAAGGAGAAAAGAATGTTGAATCAGTGAAACAATCCATTGCGATTTTTGTCACTATGACATTCAGAGATTATCCGAGGTGTTGAAAGATTAGTTGCCACTTCCTGGAAGTTCAGTTTTCAGTCATCAGTATGCACACTTTGTTCACAGCAATTCACGGTGCTTAAAACGTCCCCCTTTTCCTATGAAATAGTAAACATGTCCACATATGTTCACTGAAAATAAATGTCTTCACTGTAGTTAGTTTTTGAGTACTTTTGTGAGAAGTGAAGTGAAAGTTGCTAAGTTGTGTCCAACTTTTTGCTACCCCATGGACTGTAGCCTGCCAGGCTCCTCTGTCCATGGGATTCTCCAGGAAAGAATACTGGAGTAGGTTGCCATTCCCTTCTCCAAGGGATCTTCCTGACCCAGGCATTGAACCACAGTCTCCAGCATTGCTGGTAGATTTGTGAGAACTACCAAGTTAAATGCCCTACTATAACTTATTACCATGTAGACAATTAGTGTCGTTATAATTAGTAATTACGGCAGTCTGTGTGCTTGCGCTATCTCGGAATCAGTTCTGACTGCCGCTTGGGTTATCTCGGCCCAGGGGCTTCACACATGTGGATCCCACTGGAGTCCACACTCCTTGTCACCCAGCTTAATTAACATCTGCTCAGTTTCCAGATGTAACCTTGCAGAGACTTCTCAGGGTCCCTTCCTTGGGCCTCTGAAGCCTCACTGTGGCTGTCAGCTCTGAAAGTGGAAGCGCTTCTGAACTGTCAGCGTCCAGTTCAGGGACACGTGAACATCTTCTGAATACACAGATCACGGGTGTGTGAGTGATAGTTATTCTACAGATGAAAGACAGGCATAGAGAAGTTTAGTAACTTGTCCAAACTAAGAAATGGTGCCAGGTTTTGAAGTCTGGAGAAGAACTCTCTGAAATCTGTGCATTTTACCTTTCTGCGTGCTGCCTCTCAAAGCTAGAGTCACATGGGGAAGATTGAACTCCAGTTACTGTTTGGTTTTCTCAGTGTGGCTGCACACTAGCTGTGTTAGAAATGCCAGACCTTTATCCAGCAGGAAATCGTTGACTATGAGGTCGGAAGGCTCTCCCTGGCCCATCCTCCTGGTGGATGTGCACAGAGACTGGGTCTAGACTCTGCTGTCACCCAGTGGCACGCATGAGTGTACCACCTCTGCACACAGCCACCTCCGGCACAGATGCCCAGACATTGAAAACGGATCTACTTACTAATCTTTGGAGTTGAGAGAATTGATTGAGCAAGACAGAAAAAATAGTAGATAGTTGGAATGGGCTTCATGAGCTCTTCTTATAGCCAGGTTCAAGGGCTGAGTAAGTGTAAGCATTTGATTTTTATAAAAATTAAATTGGAAAAGAAAACAATCAAAAGATCCTCTTTTTTAATCCTAAAGTTTTTGTTTGGTACCTTTAGTTTACTTGGATTTCTTTGTACAGAAGTGTGAATTAGGTTTGAGTAGGGCTAGGATAGGCAGTCACAGCAGCATTTTGACCGCTTTGTAATTATGTAAATAATTAACAGCATTGTGAATTCCCAAGTAGCTATGAGAATAAGTTCAATAAAATATACTAGGGCCTTCAGTTCAGTTCAGTCCAGTCGCTCAGTCGTGTCTGACTCTTTGCGACCCCATGAATTGCAGCACGCCAGGCCTCCCTGTCCATCACCAACTCCCGGAGTCCACTCAGATTCACGTCCATCAAGTCAGTGATGCCATCCAGCCATCTCATCCTCTGTCATCCCCTTCTCCTCCTGCCCCCAATCCCTCCCAGCATCAGAGTCTTTTCCAATGAGTCAACTCTTCGCATGAGGTGGCCAAAGTCCTGGAGTTTCAGCTTCAGCATCATTCCCTCCAAAGAAATCCCAGGGCTGATCTCCTTTAGAATGGACTGGTTGGATCTCCTTGCAGTCCAAGGGACTCTCAAGAGTCTTCTCCAACACACAGTTCAAAAGTATCAATTCTTCGGCGCTCAGCTTTCTTCACAGTCCAACTCTCACATCCATACATGACTACTGGAAAAACCATAGCCTTGACTAGACGGACCTTTTTTGGCAAAGTAATGTCTCTGCTTTTGAATATGCTATCTAGGTTGGTCATAACTTTTTTCCAAGGGGTAAGCTTCTTTCAGTTTCATGACTGCAGTCACCATCTGCAGTGATTTTGGAGCCCCCCAAAATAAAGTCTGACACTCTTTCCACTGTTTCCCCATCTATTTACCATGAAGTGATGGGACCAGAAGCCATGATCTTCATTTTCTGAATGTTGAGCTTTAAGTCAACTTTTTCACTCTCCTCTTTCACCTTCATCAAGAGGCTTTTTAGTTCCTCTTCACTTTCTGCCATAAGGGTGGTGTCATCTGCATATCTGAGGTTATTGATATTTCTCCAGGCAATCCTGATTCCAGCTTGTGCTTCTTCCAGCCCAGTGTTTCTCATGATGTACTCTGCATGTAAGTTAAATAAGCAGGGTGACAATATACAGCCTTGACGTACTCCTTTTCCTATTTGGAACCAGTCTGTTGTTCCATGTCCAGTTCGAACTGTTGCTTCCTGACCTAGCAGCAATAAATTGGTTTTAAGTCAGTGTGTGTTACAGTTATTCAAAGGCCGTATTCTTACAAAAACTATAGAAAACCATCAACTAACTATAATGTGACTTTTAACTTTTCAGATGGTAGGATAGGGATTCAGATTTGAATGAAAATCGTACTAGAGAAAGAAGACATAATAATAGTTGCAGAAAATGTAACAGACTCAAACTCTTGAACATTTACTCAGAGATATTTTCTAGGAAAGAACGCCAAATTCTTTAAAAAACACGGTGGATTTTTGTTTGCTATGGTGGTTAATTCTTTCTTGGAATCTCTTTTCGAACTATCTTGAGCTTGACTGATCTGTGTTTCATAGGATTTAGGGTAATCTTTTGATAATCCTTTTGATAATCTGTTTCCTAGAAGAAAAGCCTTGAAAGGAGTTAAAAATTCATGCCTGGTGAATATGAGTCAGTAGTGAATTGACTTTAACTTTCTACCAGACTGTGTGTAGGGGCCGAAGCAGGATGGGTTCCAAGTTGTATGAGGATTGTCTTCTACCCCAGAGCACCTGTGGCATCTAGAAGAGAGGGCGTGGCTTAGGTGACCAGTGAGTTAAGCCTCCTGTGTCCCTTTTCCTCCTCCGGCTGATTGGCCTGGGGTTGGGTGGCTGGTGGAAGAGCAGCAGGGTGGTCCCAGGTCCCCGCTCTGGGATCCTCGTGGGCTATGGGAGCATGAGAGGAGAGCTGCCCCCTGGACTGGCTCCTCCTGCGTTTCTCTTACTGGATGTGTCCAGAGCCCTGATAGAATGTAAAGCCAGGTCTTACATCTGGCCAGAGTTCGTGGGGCTCACCAGTCTGTGTTAATACAGAGACAGTTTAAGTCTTCCCTGAGCTCCATGGCCAGCTCTTCCGGCAGAAAGGCTGGTCCATCCTGGTCTTCCCTACCGCTCCCCCGAGAGCCCTTTGATACGCAGGATGATAAAGTAGCCATCTCTTGGTGCCCTCCGTTTTGATTGGTTCCAAGGAGAAATTTATAGTCTCTGTGAGGTGTGTAGGGAGATACTCTTCTTCAAGACTGGTCTTCTGTACCTGCTATTGCTATGTTGCTGTGGGTTCTTTTCTTTGGGGAAGGCTTTGTAGTAACGTGGTTAGTTTAAGTTGGGCATCCAAACAGGTCAAGAGATGCCAACTTGAATAACTCAAACTTCTGGACATGACTTGGAGACTTTGCCTTCAGTCCTTTGTTCCCTGGTGCCCAGGATGGGGACATTCCCAGAACTGTGGGGCTCCTGGACACATCTATGTGCCTTGGCCCCTGGCTGGTTTGTTCACTGCCCCTGTCAGAAGTTCCTTGCCCCTCCTACATTTGTCCACAAGGAGTCTTTGGAATGTATTCTCTCTGCCTATGTGCTCTCTCAGTGGGGCTGTCTACCACTTGCCTGCACTGTGTAGGCTGTGTGGCCATTTGGAGTATTCCACAGTCACAGTTCATGTTAAGTCCTCTGCTGTCAGACCCAAGCAATGGAGTGAGTCATGTCGGAGTGTGGGTGGGAGGGCACAGTGGATGCTTTCTGAGTTTACTTGTCTCTGTTCTCTGTGCCCCTTTTCTGTATTCACTTGGCACATCCTATGCATGCCTTGAGCAAAGCATCGCACTGAGTCATGGCTGCTGTGAGCTGTGTGTGTCTGTTTCCCACGCTGGACCGTGAACTCCAGGATAAAAGCCACGCTTTTCTACCTTCCTCCCAGTTCCCTGCAGAGTACCTGGCACAGAGGTGTGCTTGGTAAATAGATGCTGAAGAGATGAGGGAAGGAAGGTGCATGTGTTGTACTCTTAGTGTTCTGAGGAAGTGTTCTATTCAGTAACACCCCACCCCCTCAGAGAGAGGAGACTTGCTCCCAGGCACCCATCCAGTTTTATTTCAGAAGCAACAAAGACCACCTCTCAGGTGACCCTGTGCCCTGAACTTGAACTTCCAAGTCACAGGGAGGCCACAGAGAGTTTAGGAAGAATTTAAAAGTTGATGCCTCTTGGGGGAAGCAGATACCTAATTTAGCTTTTTTTCTTTACTTTGTAAATGATGCATTTCTTCTGTGACCCTGAGAAAATTGTCGTTGAGCCCATCCCAGGGCTTTTTGACAAGGGGGCAGGTAGATCCTTTCATTTTGGAACCATCTGTAGGGAAGGTGGTTTAAGGCCTTCTTCTGTTTCTCAAAAAATGTTCGTACATTTCTTTTCACTGTATAATTTGAATTAGTTCTGTGTCATAGTCTTCTGATCCATGAACATGAAATGTCTTTCCATTTAGTAGGTCTTTAATTTCTCTCAATAACATTACATAGTTTTTAGCAGACATGCAAACATTCTTTTTTGTTAAAATTACTAAGTATTTTATTTTTCTTGATGCTATTGTTAATTGAATTACTTTCTTAATTTCATTTTTGGATTGTTCACTGCTGATGTATAAAAATAAAATGACTTTTTCTGTGGTTTTAATCGTGCGGTCTCTCTGAAATAATTTATTTGTCCTACTAGTTTTTTAGTGAATTCCTTAGAACTTTATATATGCAGATTATGTCATCTGTGAAGAGAGATAATTTTATTTCTTCTTATCTAATCCAGATTTTTTTCTATACTAATTGTCCTGGCTAGAACCTTGAGTATACTGTTGAATAGAAGTGGTGAGAGCAGGCTTCTTGTCTTGTTCCTGATCTTAGGGGGAAAGCATATAGTCTGTTCCTATTAAATAAGATTTAATAGTGTGCTTTTTGTATTTTGTAACTGGTCTTCATCAGGTCAAGAGAGTTCCCTTCCAGTCCCTGTTTGTGGTATTTTTAGCATGAAAGGTCTTTTTCCTCCCCAGTATTGGAAATATTTTTTAGTACCTCTGTTGAACATGTGTTTTTGTCTGTTAATATGATGTATTAATAAATTAATTAAGTTTTATATATTAAACCAATATTGCATTCTTGGGCTAAGTCCTGCTTGGCCATAGTGATAGTTTCTTATATGTTGCTAGCTTTGGTTTGCTAATATTTTGTTGAGGATTTCTGTGTCTGTAGTCATAAGAGATACTGATGGCTCTGTGTTTAAGAAATTATCTTAAGTGATTTTCTTAGGTAAGCAAGCATCTGTTACAAGAATTAAATAAAATGATGCACAGAAAGGTCTGAGCAGAGTTGCTCATCACACAGTGGCCAGTTTATGTGAGCTGCTGTTTTTTGTGGTCATCACGACTCTGATCCTAGGATCTTGAGTCAGACAGACATCGACCTGAAGTCTTCCTTCACCCCTCTTATTTATTAGTTGTGTGACTTTAGGCACTTTTGTCTGGATGTGTTAAGATTTTCCATCTTTAATGTGGAGTCGTGATGGTGCTTCTCTCTTGGGGTTGTCAGGAGGATTCGATGAGGGCCCCAGACACAGGGCCCGGCACACAGATAGGTATAGACATAGGTATGCATGCACTGTTGCCACTTTAAGCACATGACTGCAGTGGTGTTTTGAGGGTGAAAGATTTGAAATAATCGAGCTATCTATAAGTGATTGATCAAATATTATAGATGTGAGCAGTGTAATAATAGTCTTTAAAATGAAGTCTAGAAATGCATGTATATATCTCATGTATCATTGTGAATAGTCTTATTTTGGGGGTTGTACTTTGACTTTAATTTTTAAATAGGCTTATGCTTTATCAGAAAAAAAAATAAAGATATTTCTGACTGGTGGAAAATCAGGAAGGTTAAAAAACATTTAGGGTTGTATTTAGGGGGCTTCCCTGGTAGCTCAGTAGATAAAGAACCTACCTGCAGTGCAAGAGACCCGAGTTCGATCCCTGGGTCAAGAAGATCCCCTGGAGAAGGAAATGGCAAACTACTGCGGTATCCTTGCCTGAAAAATCCCATGGAAAGAGGAGCCTGGTGGGCGGCAGTCCATGGGGGCTGCAGAGTCAGGCACAACTGAGCGACTAACACTTTGACTTCTGGGGGTTGTATTTACCTTACTGTCTTTCTCAGACATTTTAATAACTTTGTTTGACTTTATTATCTAATGAAGCCTTATGTATTTTTAGAAGTCATGAAAGCTGAAAAAGATACATGAAGGATGGTTTGCATTCATTCAGAAGTTTTGACTTCTTTCCTGTGGACTGCCAGAGTTAAATACTTGATAGCCCTACTGTCTGTTGGCCCAGGCTCCGTTGTGGGTATTAGGAATACCAGAGAAGTACCAGCTGGTCTGTGCCCCAGGGACAGAGACAGAACAAATCTGCACACAGATCATTCCAGGGTGAGGCGGAGTAAAGGCACATGCATGGCTGTGCAGGACAGAGTCGGGCAGGATCACAGAGAACGCTGCATTCACAGTTTCACAGGATGTGCTTGGCATATGGGGCCATCAGCAGTGGCTTAGAGCTGTGACTGATCAAGACAAGAAACTTGGGGATTTACAAAAAGCAGCCTGCCTTTGAGCTTGTTATCATGGCTCCGTGCAGCCCCCTCTTGGGAGTACTAATTATACTCCAGTTACTAGGCTGCCATATTTCTCATTCCCTTGGAGAAGAGTTTCAGTAACAGGGAGTGGGTGAAACTGAGAGCCTGTTAGCAACATCAGCTTCCACAGGGTGACCCTCATGTAGGGAGACAGAGTTGGTTGTCTTTGTGGAGAAATGAGGCGTTTTCTCCCCATTGGCTTTCCGTGGGTCAGAGTCTGCCTCAGGAGTGAAGAGAGGAACAGCTTGGTGGTTTCGGTTCCGGCTTCCCTGGCAGATGGATAATGGAGAACAACTATCTCTTAGTTTCTGTGACATTTTGTTTGTCCTCACAGGTCGTGTGTACATTTCTAAGTGGATAGTATGAGTCAAAACTTGTAATTCCAAGTTCTATACACCTAACTCGAAGTCAGTCTTTAGACTGGTATGTTTTTCTGCCTCTTCGGTACCTGAAACTGTAGTCACGGTGGTGTGTAATGGTCTCATCAAAAGAGACTGTGTGTGGCTTTTTGCTTTGTATCGTCCCAGTCCAGCCTGATTGCAGTTCAGTCCTGAGGCTGCTGGGGCTCTGCTGGGTCTTCCCTAGGGGTTCAGATCTGAGTTGGGAAGCTGGTGAAGAGGCTGCTTCTGCCTGCCTGTGCTTGTGGCTCATCGCCAGTGTCTGTCCAGCATCTGGACCACTGTTCAGGACTTCAGTGCAAGTTCACAAACTTACTCAGTTTTGAGAATTATGCTACTTTGCTGCTGAGTCCACAAATGACTGTACTACTCTGTACTTTTAATTTTTTCAAAAGATCCCGTCTCTCCTGTGTTTAAAAATCTCTTTTGTATCTACAGTTCTTTTGGGCACGCTATTCTACTGCTATTTGCATTTCCCTGTGCCTGCTAATTGGGTTACCGGGAGTGATTGAGAGTTGGATGAAAAGTACACCGTCACACTGTAGCAATTTCATGTGTAATTTTTAAATGTCTTGTCCCAATTCTGTAAAAGGGGGAGTGGAACTTGGGTGATTTTTAAAGCATTAGAGGAACTGAAGGTGTCAATAAGCTTATCCGAGCTTATCTGAGAGCTTATCCTAAGCTGTCTCTTGAGAGAAGTGACCCTCAGAATGACAGCCTTGCAGTGGTGTCTGGAGATAGAATTAATTATTTCTTTGGGTTCAGGGAGAACTGATCCTTCTCTGAGAACATTTTCTATGTAACAGATGTTGTCTTGATGTGTGAAAAACTTTAAATTGATGTAACAGCACAAGCTCGCAAAGCTAAAAATACTCATTCTCACACATGTGTTTGCCTTAGTTGAAGCTCTAGAAAAGGAGCCTCTATTCTAACAAATGTCTGCTTAGCTGAAAAGCCTAAAGAAAATGGAAATTTAAGTGCCTTGTAGAGTTCAGTATGGATTGATTTAGTTGAAAGATACTGAAACATTTTAGACCATGAGGTCCCTCATCCTGGACTGGATCCATAGTGGACGCCCTCTGCACAGCACAGCAGCCAACACAGCTTATTTGTCCAGGTCAGGAACGGCATCTTCTACATCAGAGAAATTTAACCCCAGTTAACTGAAACTGGATGGATGCTTTTTGTAGGGCCTAACCCCCTTCTGAACTTGATTTTAATTTCTGGATGTCCCAGAAGCTGGAAACCATAGGGCATACTTATTTTTAGATGGTATACTAGTTTTCAAATAATAGGTTCAATTGACTTTTGTCCTCCAAACACCTTTTTGGGGGAAGCATCTCTAAAGTTAAAGCAGTGTGTCAAACTGTTAATCTCATAAATGAATATTCCCTTTTCCTTGTTCCCCTGAATTTCTGACTCAGATAGAAAACGTGAATCACTTTGTTTGTTGATGCACGGGTCACACAAACAGCCATGTAATCTTGCTATCACAGTGTCGTGGTGATGAGCGCTTGGTATCGTGCTGTTAGCTTGAGGCCTTGTGACGTGCAACTTAACCCCTGTGCGGGCCCTGGTGTTCTAGGCATTGCGGGTTCAAGGATTTTTCTTTATGTGTGTTTGCTTTTTATCATGTCTGTGTATCTGTTGGGCTTTGAACCATCACTTCTCATTCCTATCACTGTGCTTAACTCCTGCGTTCTGACATCCCTTCTATTTTTTGTATTTATTTACTTCTGACCTGGTTAGAAATTTAGGTAAGTCAGTCCATCAGATTTGTTTTCGTAGGAGAAGAAAAGAGGCTAAGTTGGAACTAATAGAGCTCAGTTTCTAAAATCCCTCTACTGGCTGCCTGTTCCCCTTCCCTTCCTTGGAAGCCATTTCCACGTGGGTACTGGTGATGAAGCAGCTGCCGCCTCGTGTAGCATGTGCAACATAACGTCTGCAATGAGTGTGAACAATTTGTGATGAGCCGTTAAAACTACAAGCTATTTGAGGACAGACTCTGAACTGCTTCCATTCCCTTCATACTTGCCCCATTTTCTGTGTGGCTCCCCCTCCAGCAACATACGTCCTCATGCCCCACCCCCACCCCGTGCCCACATGCCAACAAGGATGCTTTCTCTGGCCACGGGATATTCTGCCTATAACATGAGAATATGAGGAGGATAGAAACCAAATGTTGAGTGTTTTAATCTTTGCTTTAAACAGTTACCTTTTGCAGTAATTCAAGTATAAGAAGAAAGCCTTACATTACCTGCACATTTGCTCTCACTGGTGCCCTTCATTTCTTAGTGTAATTCCAAGTTTCCATTTCATACCATTTTCCTTTTGCCTGGAGGGCGTCAGCATTTCCTGGAACGAGTCTGCTGGCGATGAGTTCTGCTTTCGTTCCATCTCTATTCTTAAAAGGTATTTTTGCTGGATGTAGCTAGGTTAATACCTTTCTTTTGCCATTTTAAAGATGCCATTCTGTTGTCTTCTGCCATACGGGGCTTCTGATGAAGCCTGTTGTCGTTTTGTCCCTCTGTATAGAATGTGTATTTTTCCCTCTGGCTTCTGCTGACGGTGTGGTTTCACTGTGTTAGACTGCTGGATATGGTAATAGAGTGCAGCCATGCTCAGTCCTTCACAGGTGTCCCTTGGCACGTGCTGCGCACCCTATCACCAGGCACTGGTTACTGCTGAACTGTTAGTGGAGTCCTGCTCAGCCACTGGTTGGTGCCACAGTGCGCCTGCTCAGCCATTGGTCGGTGCCACAGTGCGCCTGCTCAGCCATTGGTCGGTGCCACAGTGTGCCTCTCTCCCCAGCAAGCAACTGTCCATGAATGACCTTAAGTGGCCCATTCAACCAATGATGGGAGGGGTGGTGGTCTTCAGGCAGAGAGTGAGGTAAGAGGTGGATCCTGGCCTTTTCCCCAGGGCCCTCTCACTCACTCAGCCTCATCTCAGTGGTTGAGTTGGAGGGGCCCAGGGAACAGGCTGGGGGCTGTGTCCTGCAGGGCTCCAGAGCCCTGGCCATGGCTGCCCACTGGCAGGGCCCAGGCCTTGAGGCTGTGAACCTCTCCCCATCCCCAACTCTATGACCTAATGGCAGGGCCATCTGCATAGGATGCAGTCTGTAGAACGTGTACCGTGCTGTCTGGGCAGCCTGAAGAGCCTGAGGGCCAGTTGGGTCCTGGGCGTCTGGCTCCCTCACTGATGACAGCTGGGCGGGGTCCGAGGACCTGGCCCTGAGGGAGCTGCCAGCTAAGTTCTGCCTCCTCTTAGCCGGACCTGGACCTCAGAAGGTGAAAGTTGTGCCTTGGGTCCTCATCCTTTCTTGTCAGAACAGAGAATAACATTCGTTTGGTGGAGGTTTACAGGAACACCATTACCTGACCTTGACCTGACTTCAAGAAAAAAGATCTGAAACCAAGAAGTTAGCAAACAACTCACCACGCCCCTGCCTTACCTTCCCTGGGAAAGGATTTTGCTGAAAGCTTTTAGGGAGTCTGAGGTTTTTAAGGCACGAGCCAGCCATCTCCTTGATTAGTTCAGTTCAGTCGCTCAGTCGTGTCCGACTCTTTGCCACCCCATGAATCACAGCACGCCAGGCCTCCCTGTCCATCACCAACTCCCAGAGTTCACTTGTACGGCCCTGCAATAAACTTTTTGTTACAGAGCCCAAGCTCATTCTGCTCACCACCTGACAGGCCAGTAAACTGGGAGATAAGTTGTTGGAACAAGGAATAATGACTTTAATCGGGAAGCTAGCAGACTGAGAAGATGGCAGACTTGAGCATCTTGAAAACCATCTTCCCTCCGTCCAGATTAGGGCTCCTTTTGTATACAGGAGCGGTGGGGAGGAGCCCACTGTGGTGCTGATCAGTGGCTGAGCAGGCCAGCTGACAGTTGGCTCACTGAGGGTCCCTTGCTTAGGGGAGGGGCCCACTATGGCACCTACTAGTGGCTGAGCAGGGCAGCTACAGCTCGTGCCTGCCTTGCTGCTGTTTCATCCTGAGAAGAAAGGTGCGACTGTTGAGCGATGCCGGGTCTGAAGAAGTACTAGGTTGCTCTAGTAACGTCATCCTCTGGTACTTGGTGGAGCTAGTGTGAAGACCTTGACTTTGGTGGTCAAGCAGAGGTGGTTGACATGACCATTACTGGGATCGCTGACTGAGGTGGTGGGTGCCGTGGGCTCAGCCTGCCACTGGCTTCACTGGTCAGCTCATGACCGATGAGGTGGCCAGAAGCTGGTGTCCCCAGAGCAGAGCTCCTGCCTGCCTGCTTGGTGGTGGACACAGGCTGGTCTGGTGGGCTAGGCACAGAGAGGTGTGGCGATGGAGTGGTCCCTGCACCAGGGAGGGAGGAGGGAAGGGCCCACCGTGCTTCGGGTTTGGTCTGGGGAGGCCACTGTTAACACTTCCATGCTCCACACTCCGACGTTTTGGTATTTGGCCTCACTGTGTGTGACACACAGGTACTTGAGTTTGGTGACAAGTATCATCCTACAGGTCTCTGAGACTATTCCTCTTATTTCTCCACTCTCCCTTTTGATATCTGTGTTTAATTTTGATTAATTTTTTTTATTGCTGTGTGTGTGTGTAAATTCTCATTTTCCCCCTTCTTTTGCAGTGTCTAACCTGCTTTGAATCCCATTTCAATTATATTTTCATTTCAGCTACTGTATATTCTTAATTTCTAGAAGTTCCATTTGGTTCTTTGAACTAGCTTCCTTTTCTTTCATTACACCCTTGAGTCCCTTTAATTCTTGAACGTGGATATAGCAGGTTTCTTGTGCGTATCTGAAAGTTCCATCGTCTCTGTCATTTCTTAGTGGGTCACCGTTTTCTGGTGGTTTTCCCTCCTGATTACGGGCCACATTTCTCTGCTTCTCAACTGTTTAGGAAATTTTGATTAGATGTTCTGTATTGTGACTGCTACATTATTGAGGATCCATGGTTGGTTGTATTTATTTAAAGAATGTTTGGCAAGGCAGTTAAGTCACTTGCAAATCTACTATCCTTAAGGCCTGTTTTTAAGCTCTGAGAGGACAATTTGGTGTATTAGTTCAGCCCCCCTTCTAAGGCCTGCTCTCTCTGGGGTCTCTAGTGAATGCATTCGGTGAGTCACTGAAAACACCCCAACTCTGGTGCTCGAAAATCTTCCCCTTAGTGTAAACTTTGCGAGTTGTTCAAATTACAGTTTCCTGGTCATTTTGTGCCCTCCCTTAGGGAATTTCACTCACATACATGTGGCCCAGAACTTAAGACGTTTCTAGAGCTCTCTTTCTGTGGGGCTTCCTCTTTCTCAGCACTCCACCCTGCAACTTCCAGCCACCTCAGCCACCCTGAAGTCTGATCTTCATTTTCTCCACTTCACAAGACTGCCAGCTTCATTTTGGGTTCCTCTTCCCCATCAGGGGTGGCCTGGAAATTTTCTCCAGGCAGGAAGTTAGAGTGATTGAAGTGCCCACCTGTTTGTTTCCCTTCTCTGAGACGTCACAGTTCTGTACTGCCTGTTGTCTTCTGAAAGTAGTTGTTTTATATATTCTGTGTGGCTTCTAGAAAGAGGTTAGGTCTTTGCTAACCCATCATTGTTGCAGGCGGAAGCCCCAGGCATTCAGTGAAATTGACCCATGAAAATAATTCTCAGTAACTGCACGCAGTTCCACACAGCATGCCTGCCTGTGTTAGAAAGAGAACTAAAGGCAAATTACATGTGTTTCTGAGTGAAGCATAGTTGTGGTCATGTCGCTCATTATTTACCTTCCCCACAGTCTGGGGCTGTCACTGATCTCCGAGGAGTGATGACCACAGTTCCACAGCGGCTGAGTAATGCTGGTGGCCCATGTGCTCTTGGGGCTCCCCGAGGACAGACAGGCTGCTTCTGCTGTCAGTGCTCAGTGGGTGGCCTCCTTCTGTATTTTAAGACCAGGTTTTACTCTTGGATCCAGGCTTCCCTGGTGGCTCAGATGGTAAAGCATCTGTCTGCAGTGTGGGAGACCCGGGTTCAGTCCCTGGGTTGGGAAGATCCCCTGGAGAAGGAAATGGCAACACATTCCAGTCCCCTTGCCTAGAAAATCCCATGAACGGAGGAGCCTAGTAGGCTACAACCTATGGGATCGCAGAGTTGGACATGACTGAGCGACTTCACTTTTTTTTTTTAATTTTTTACTCTTGGAGGGATCTTACTAGTGTGCTCTGCAGTTTAATAATCACTTTTGAGTCCATATGGGAAGTCTGTGCTAACAGACCACTGAATATCTGAATCATTAAGACATTGATGCATGGATTGAAGGAGCCATCTGTGAAACAGCACAGCTTGCCAGGTGATCAGAAGTGTAAAGGCATGTGGAGGGAAGCTAATCTGCACAGGATTCTGCATTTGTGAGGATGTGATTCCTCCTCTGTCGTCATTTTTTTGGTTAGTCGCTAAGTTGAATCCAACTCATTTAGACCCCAGGGGCTGTAGTCTACCAGGCTCCTCTGTCCATGGGATTTCCCAAGCAAGAATATTGGAGTAGGTTGCCATTTCCTTCTCTCGGGGATCTTCTCAATCCAGGGATTGAACTCACATTTCCTGCTTGGCAGGTGGATTCTTTACCACTGAGCCACCTGAGAAGCCCGGTTCCTCCCTTACTGTTGAATAAAAGGAGCCCTATGATTTGAAGTGGATTGTTGGTGAGCTGTAAGGAACATTGACTTTCACTTAACATTAGGGTCTTGGGTAGACACAAGACTTGGCTGTGGATAGTTCAGCTGAGAAGCAACTAGATCAAGAAAAACAGATTATTTCTGTTTTTGGTCAACAGTTACTTTAGACTTACTGGTAAAGAACTAAGCCGTTTTTCAGAAATCATGAATATCGCCAGCTATGGATGTTAATTTTCTTTTTTTGTTTGTTTTTAGTAACTCCTAAGTTCTTTATTTATCCTCCTGACTGACCCACACATGCTACATAAGCCCTTGGTGTTCTGTATAGTGCACTGTGATAAGCTTTAATTTTTTGTCATCAAAATGCTGTTCATCAGTATGCTCAAAGATGGTTTCTTAATATATATATATATTTTTAAAATACAACTTGAGGAATATTGATGGGATCTACTGCTGTCTAAGGAATTCCCTTATAGCTCAGTCAGTAAAGAATCTGCCTGGAATGCAGGAGACCCAGGTTTGATTCCTGGGTTGGGAAGATCCCTTAGAGAAGGAAATGGCAACCCAGTCCAGTATTCTTGCCTGGAGAATCCCATGGACAGAGGAGCCTGGTGGGCTACAGTCCATGGGGTTGCAGGAGTCAGACATGACTTAGAGACTAAACCACCACTACTGCTATCTAGAAAATTTAGAAGTTAATGAATTTATGAAAAAAATGCTTAATTTCGCTAAAATGCAACATTGAAGAAGAGGTTGTTTTGCAGGGGGAGAAGCCTATCAAATTTTGTTTGAAATTTTTAAATGGTGGTATTTTCAGTGTTGGCAAGAATGTGGCAAGAAACTCTTGAATTTTCAGGAAAAGTGTGTATTTCTGTATGAACTTTCTGAAGATAATTTGGGTAGTATACATCAAAAGCTTTTATATTCTGACTCAGTAATATTGCTTCTAGGAATTATTTTTCTTAAAGTTATTAGATGTTCAAACAAAAATACAGGTAGAAAGGTGTCTATTGCAGTATTATTTCTAAGCATAGGATATTAGAATATCCCTGTCTTAGCAATGAAAATGCTTTTTATTTATAGCATTTTCCAATTGCAGAGTACCATGAAACCGTTAAAATGGCATTTATGAAGAATATTTCATCATGTGGTAAAATGTACATTTGAAATAAGCAATTTTCTAAAATGGAATATAGTCTTACATTAACTGTTAAAAAGTACATGAAAGAATGGCTAGAAATATACCAGATTGTTAAAGTAACTGTTCCTACATGATACTTTCATGAGAGGTTGCTTTCTTCTTTATGATTTTTCTATTTTCTGAAACTGGAATGGAAAGCATTCCTGATATGTGAAAGGAAACAGGGTGTTCGTAGCTGCATTCTTGACTCACCTAAGCCTTTTCTAGACCCTGGGTGGGCATCTCAGATTCCAGAAGAGAAAGCAAACCATTAATCTCTAATTAAAACTAGTTGCTGTTTTCAGTTGAGATGAAAAAGTACTTAAAAATTTAAAAAAAGAAAAAATTTCTTTGCTTACTCTTCAGATAAAAACTTTGATGATGAAGATTCTGTGGATGGTAATAGACCTTCTTCCGCCAGCTCTACGTCGTCCAAAGCTCCAGCAGGCTCACGGAGAAACGTTGGAATGGGGACCACCCGTAGGCTCGGCTCCTCCTCTCTTGGATCCAAGTCTTCAGGTAGGATCAAGTCCAAGCACAGTGCTGCAGGGTCTGCTGTGTAGGTGCTTAAAGCAGATGCGCACGCTGCTCACTTTCTGTGTCCTTTAGAGGCGCAGTAATTCTGTGGGCAGTGTGAGTCCACTTTCTCTTCCTCAGGTAAATTGGTTCTCATCTATGGGTGCTGATAAGCTGGTAGAATGTACGTCTGAACTGCTGTATTGCATGTTTGCTGAGGCAGAATCTTTGGGTGTGTGAATCCACCACAGAGCAGAGCTCGTGGTATACTAATGGCGTTGGGCTCCTGCCGTGCCTGATGATACTTGCATGGTATCAGCCAATTTCTGTGTCTCAGGCCTGAGATTATCTAGAAGTTAGATTGTCTGTGGTGGATTCATGATGATGTATGGCAAAACCAATACAATATTGTAAAGTAATTAGCCTCGAATTAAAATAAATAAATTTATATTTTAAAAAAACACACACAAAAAGTATTTTGTCCTTGCAAGTAAGATTGTTCCTTGTGAGACCTTGTAAGATACCGAATTAGTGAATGGTCAAGATTAGCTAGCTCCCTGAGGCTTTGAAAATAAATTTATAAGGATAAATCTCTTTATCCTCCTCTTCCATCCCCTAATTTAGACTGTTTTGGGTCCTTATATATAATAACTTTCATTTTGCTGTCACATTTAAGTTTATACACAAATTACCTACTTAAAAATTTTTTTTCATTGAAGTATAGTTGATTTATAGTATAGTGAAAATTACTTACTTTTTACTTTTGAACCATGCTTCCTGTTAGCATTGGGCTTTTGAGCTTGGCTGGATGAACTAATCAGTTAAAGCTAGAGTGAGGACCAGCATCAGAATGCTGCCTCCTTGGGCTGGTCTTTCTTGCTGTCTAAACAGGCCTTGGATGTTGGTGTCCCACCTTGTCAGCTTGGTGCCCCCACAGCCTCTGCCCTACCATCTCTGTGTTGAGGGAGCTGCTGTTCTTAGTTCTTCCTAATCTTTTATGTTTTTTTTGAAATGCTTTTTTTTTTTTCAAATTTATTTTAACTGGTGGATAATTTATAATTATTTTAACTGGAGAATAATAATAATTTATTATTAACTGGACAATAATTGCTTTATAATGTTGTATTGACTTCTGCCATACAAAAATGTGAATCAGTCATAATTATAACTATATTCCTTTCCTCTTGAGCATCCCCCTTGCCACCTCTTGCCATCCCATGCCTCTTGGTCATCTTTTATTTTTTGGTTCATTTAAAAAAATATACTTTTGTTGTTGTTGTTGTTAAAGAGCTTAAATTCATACAACATGAAATCAACCATTTTAAAGGTAATAATTCATTAGCATTTATTATATTCATAGTGTTGGGCAACCACCACCTCTATCTAGTTTCAACACAGTTTTGAAACTAGACCCCATTAAAGGTCTTTCAAAAAAAGACCCCGTTAAAATTCTCCCCATTCCTTCCTTCCCCAGCTCTGGCGATCCCTCTAGTCTGTGTTCTTTCTCTATGCTTTCAGCTATTCTAGGAATTTCAGAGAAACGGAGCCATCCAATATGTTGTCTCTTGTGTCTGGCTCCTTTCACTTGGCGTAGTGTTTTTGGAGTTCATCTCTGCTGGAGCTTGTATCAGTACTTTATTTTTAAATGGCTGAACAGTCTTTCTAATCCGTTTTCTTGATCTGTCTTTGAGAAGCATCTGTTCTACAAACTAAGCTTAGAAAATTTCTGTGTGATCAGACCATGTCTTTTTGTTCCCATTCCTCACCTGTTCCCCTTCTGTAGATCCCACCTGTGTAGATTGTATGGCGATACCAACCCTGTCTTTCCCTCAGGCCTGATCCCATCTTTTTCCATTTTGTTTAACACCATAGTTGTGATTTCCCTGTTGACTTCTCATCAGACTCCATGGGCCCAGGCCCCAAGCGCCCTTTGACATGTGGCTCTCCGCTTCGCACAGAAAGGTGCTCAGTGCTTGTCGGCTTGGTGGGATCCAGGCCTAACCTAAAGCGCAAAGAGCCCCACTCACAGTGTGTTACTATTTTCTGTCTGTAATTGACTTGGGAATGCAGAGAAATACTCCTCAAGCGTGATGACATACATGTATGTACCACGAGCATCAGCTGTCTTTAAAGCCTTTTCTGTCTAGGTGGTCCATCAGGACCCCAGATGCCAACTAAGTTGTCAGGTGGGAAGGTCTGGAAAAGCACAAGGCTAATCAATATAAATCATTAATGACGGTTGCAGGGATGACTGTAGATGGCCATTCAGAAACCTTTAATATGAAGAAAAAACATCTGGTAAAATATCACGTGATTGTCATGTATGAAGTGACATATTAACAGAAAGATAAAGCTTTCTCCTGAATGATAGCAATTGTGGGGTCAACTTGCAACTGGCATATAAATGAAAAATTGACAAATTATTGTGATTTTAAGGAGATGGAAATTTTTTTCCTTGAAATGAAAATATTTTGAGACTAATATGAAGTTGAGGTGAAACAGTTAAATTCTTTAGAACTTATTTGAATGTTTCACAAATTT
Source organism: Capricornis sumatraensis (assembly GCF_032405125.1). Taxonomy (NCBI): domain Eukaryota; kingdom Metazoa; phylum Chordata; class Mammalia; order Artiodactyla; family Bovidae; genus Capricornis; species Capricornis sumatraensis. The sequence goes on along the minus strand of NC_091071.1, from coordinate 117,616,786 downwards.
GTTATGTTGGATTCCTAACCATGATATAATTTCATTTATTCCCTGAAGAATTGAAATTTCTATTATATGTTCATTAGGAATCTTTGAAAAAACTTATATGTTAATATGGGGCTTCCCAGTTGGTACTAGTGGTAAAGACCCTGCCTGCCACTGCAAGAAACGCAGGCGATGTGGATTTGATCGCTGGAGGAGGGCATGGCAACCCACTCCAGTATTCAGGCCTGGAGAATCTCACAGACTGAGGAGTCTGGTGGGCTGTGGTCTGTAGGGTCGCAAAGGGATGGACATGGCTGAAGTGACTTGAATGCACACACATAGATTAATACAATATAAATCACCTAAATCCTTTAAAGTCTATACAACTGGCCCTCCTTAAGAAAGTACTATCTTTAGATGACTTTAAGCTAATATATGTTATACCGTAAAACCATTATACTTTATCTTAATACTGAAAGTCAGTAATGCTTGTCAGTGCCACAAAACTCTAAACTTTTATTGACTTTTAAAAGTTACAAATCTTCCAAAATTTAATTTTGATTTTGTGTATGAGTCCTCCAGTGCACACTGTTTACATTTTTAAAATTGATGTTTTTTTATAGCTGCAAAAGAAGGAGCTGGTGCTGTCGATGAAGAGGATTTTATTAAAGCATTTGACGATGTGCCTGTAGTCCAGGTGAGTGAAGATGTTTGGTTTGATTAAAAAGGATGGGCTTATTCTTCAGATTTCATTTTTCAAGCATGTGACACACACAGTTTCTTACTAGGTAGGGTAATTCTGACTGTCAGGACCACAGGAGGTCTAGGGTTGCAGACTAGGAAATGTTAGGGCCTCTCAGAACTGAAATGAAGAGTGAAAGTCACAGCCCAGGATGACCTTCCAGTTAGAACTGGTGAGAAGTGGCTTGCTCCAGTAGTGAGTTTGTGAGTCAGGTCACACAGAAGAGGGGAAAATAAGTGACTCCATTCCAAGAGGGAACAAAGAAGCATGCTTATGTCAGTATTTTCCTTAGAGAAGCCTGTAAATTTGAAGAATTTAGGTGTTTGAAAGGTATAAAAAATGTTTTCATAAAACCTTAGTTTATGCCATTGTGATACTTCGCTTAAGTACCGGGCATGTGAAGCAGAGATGACTTACAGAACTTGGGGCTCAGCCACTCACTGTAAACTGCTTTGTGCCCCAACATTGTCTCTTGTTGGTCGGGGCTTGTGGTCCATTGGATGTCGGTGCTCAGGATTCCTCCAGCACTTGATATCTGTGTGTGTCCCTTGCACCCACTGCTTAGTTGCCATGTGTATACAAAGCAGATGGCAGGTGTTTTAGGTTCAGGTTCATCCTTATCTCCTTGGCTTTCCTATCATGCCTTACTCTTGGTGGATTTTTTTCTCCCCCTTACTATCTTTGGAGTAAGATACAAGGATAAATGAGAAAAGAGGTTTGAAAGTGTTTAAGGTTACAAGCGTAGACACTTGTAAGGTTACAAGCATATAGCACTTGCTGTATTGCCCTTCACTGTGTTGTGCTCTGTAAATGCTGCAGTTTCACGTCTATGGGCACTTTGCCTCAAGCGTGTGTACGGTGCCCCTTCCCCATCAGCATTTGCTCACCTCGTGTCTCTGTCATGTTTTGATAATTCTCACAACAGTTCAGCTCTCCATCAACAAAAAGATTACAATTCTCTGAAGACTCAGATGATGGTTAGCATTTTTTTTTTTTAAGCAATAAGGGATTTTTAAATTATGCATATGGCCTTTTTAGACAGTGGGCATACTTTAATTGGGCAGTTAATAGGCTGCAGTCTAGAAAAATCTTTATGACTCACTTCATTGTGATATTCACTTTATTGCACCTGCAGTACAGTGAAGACACTAGAACTGACCTGGCAGTGTCTCTGGGGTCTGCCAGTATGGTGGGTGTTACAAAAAAAAAAAACAAGTCAGTGACTTGTGCATCTCCGCCCATTCCCCAGTGGGCTTCTTTCTCAGTTGTACATGAAATCATCTGTTATGGTAAAGCTGCATTTGAGGTGAGGTTATCCATATATAGGCATCAGAGCTGGTGAGTTTATATTCATGGTGGAAACTCATTCAGTGGCAAGCCTGTCTAGATGTTATCTCAGAGGTCCTTTTCTGAAAAATGAAATGATTTCTTTTACTGTATTTACCAGATGCTCTTGACTTCAGTTAATTAAGAAACAAATCTTTGTTTATTCTGTAAATTTTCTCATATTAATTGTAAATTAATTTTGCTTACAGATTTATTCCAGCCGAGACCTTGAGGAGTCCATAAACAAGATTAGGGAAATATTATCTGATGACAAGCATGATTGGGAGCAAAGAGTAAATGCTGTAAGCTGCCAACTTTGTGATTACATTTGCATTAGATATTTAAATATTATAAATACTTTATTATGAAATTGGGGTTCAGCTGTAATGAATTTTAAGTAGGCAGTATTTTAAACATAAGGTACCATATTCTCAGTTTGCCTTTTTAATAGATTACCTCACTTCTGTTTCTAAAACATGCCGACTTCTATCTTTTTGTGCATCTTGAACTTTTAACAAAGTCCTGCCTGTGGCACAGCCACTACTCTCGCCTTAGTAAAGGTTTAATTTTGCCATTCTTGGCCAGGGAAGCAGCTTCCTAGTGACTTACAGTGAGTGTCCCTGTTGCCCTTTCTTTCTTCATAGCACTTCTGCCCCTTCTGTTTTTAAAAGCACATTAATGACAAGTTGTCCGAACATTAAAGTGAACAGCATTTGGTGCAGGTATGTCTTTTCTGAGGAAGGTGATTGTGCACTGGTTGTCCAGCAGGAAGCAGGTTAGGAACACGGCTGCTGTGTCTGTTTCAGATACCCTCCAGCCTCTTCAGTAGCAGATACAGTGACCGACAGTGGGGACACTTCTTCCTGTGAAGTGAAAGTCGCTCAGTCGAGTCTGACTGTTTGCAACCGCATGGACTATACAGTCCATGGAATTCTCCAGGCCAGAACACTGGAGTGGGTGGCCGTTCCCTTCTCCAAGGGATCCCTGTTCCCTGTTCCCAACCCAGGGATCAAACCCAGGTCTCCTGCATTGTAGGCGGATTCTTTACCAGCTGAGCTACTTTCCTGTGATTCACTCAGTAAATGGTGGTTGGATGGGGTGTTGGGGAACTTAGGGAAGGAGCTTTTTTACAGGCTACAATGAGGTTTCAGTTATTTTTATCCTTAGTATCAGAGCATTTGTAAATATGCTAGAATGGTCCAATTAAAAAATACATTTTGTAGAATTATAATGCATTTATCACAGATACTAATTTTTAAAAATTATTTTTTCTTATTTATGATACCTAGATTTCTTCAGTATGTTAGCTATTATTTAGTTGGTCTAATTCTTCTTGGAAAACTGTATCATTTAACTTTATTGTTGATCCTTGAATATTTGTTGGCTTCCATTATTTTGTATTTCTGTTCTAAGGATTGTTTTTTCTGTCTCTTAATTTTTCTACCCCATTAGCTAAAAAAGATTAGATCTTTACTCTTGGCTGGTGCTGCCGAGTATGATAACTTCTTCCAGCACTTACGGCTTTTGGACGGAGCCTTTAAACTGTCCGCTAAGGATCTACGGTCTCAGGTAGTGCGGGAGGCTTGTATCACGCTGGGGTAAGGACTACGACGCTCCCGGTTCTCGCATAATAAAGTAGCTATGTCACAGAGCTTCAGAGATGGGTCACTGAATAATACGTCCACTGGGGCTCTTCCACTTGCTTGTCGCCTGGTCTCCAAGACTGATTCTATTTACAGTCTGTTAGTACTTTTACAGTGTTTCCTGACCAGTTATGTTATTGACAGAGGGGATTTTTGCAGAAAATTAACACCTGTGGCATCAGTACATCTCTGGTTGTTAATGTGTTGTGTGACAGATTTTAAATTTTACTCAGTGACTTAGCTCTGAAGCCTCTGTTTTAAACTTGAAACAATTATTAATAATATGGAAAATGAAATCTTATAAACTTCTGTTATCAGCCTTTTCATTGATTTTGCTGGCAGAATATAGCATGATCAATAGAATTTTTGTTTGTTCCTATTGAATTCAGTAGAAGAGTGGCTTTGCAGCTGTTCAAAATTTTGACCTCAGATATTGAAGCCCGAATGTTATATGCTGAAAATAAAAGAGCAAAAGAAAAAATAGAGGCTGAGGGTGCTTTGACATATTTATGTTTTATTAGTGTTTGTTTTTTTGCTATTTGAAGAGTAATTAGTGGGAAATGATTTATTTGTTTATTTTTTAAAAAGCAGTTCTTCTTGGTGAGTGGCTATATGTGAAGTCCTCTGCATGTGCTTGGGGAGTATTTGTATTTTACTTAGACTTGTTTTTGTCCTTAGATGACTTTATACAAAGACTCTAAAATGTTAAAAGATTTATATATTACACTATTTCCAAGAACTTTGGTTACAGTCCAGTGTTCATTTCTCATTGCAGGCATCTGTCATCAGTGCTGGGGAATAAGTTTGACCATGGAGCTGAAGCCATTATGCCAACTATCTTTAATTTAATTCCAAATAGTGCCAAAATTATGGCCACCTCTGGTGTTGTAGCTGTTAGGTTAATCATTCGGGTGAGTATGTTTTGGAGCCGTATGTATTGTAGAATGAGCAAGTGGTAAATATTGGTGGTAGATAAGCAGTTATCAGAGACGTTTCCCATTTGAGTGATTATGTATGTGGAATCACGCTGTATGGACCGTATTGTCCCACCCTCGCCTTCCCTTGCTTAACTGTCACATGTGAGCCTTTTCAGTTCCCTGGAGTGAATTACAGGTGTGGTGTACCGTTACTGACCTGTTGCTCATCCTCTCCTCATTGGTTTTAAGCATTTGAGCACTTGTACCTGCTTCTGAGTTCTGTGTGTGTCCAGGTATTATTGCTGTTCTTCCCTCCTTAGTCCCCAACTGTTCATTTTAGGTATTTGTGCTTGTGGCTTTGTATTCATCTAGCATCTTTATTTAAATAATTGTACATAAGCCTAAAAACAAAAGATTATCTTCAGTTAGGTTTTCAAAGCACTAATTTATTTAACCTGAATAATTAGCCAAGTAATTTATATGTGGATTTTCAATAAAACCTAACAGCTCACAAAGCTTTACAGTACAAGCTCTTCATATCACCTTCTCCCCATGTCAAGTCCTTTTTCCCTAGAGGCAGCCCTCAAAACTGGGGCTTGATGATGCTAATTGAAATCTTTCCAGAATATTTATGATTATTGTGGGTTACTTTCTTTGCATTATTTTAGTTCTTACTGTTTACAGTGCCCATTTCAGATACTAAACCAAAGCCGTTATTGGACATATCCATTGAAATGGTATTAAAATACATTGGTCTACTGACTGCTTTTTACTCACTTAGATCTCTACTGCTCAGATAGTTTGGGCTTCATACCAGTGATTTGTTTTGATTTTAGACTGACTTAACACATATCATCATGTTGCCTGTTTTGGCTCTGTAAACTTTGTCATGCCCTTTGTACGTGTCCAGTGAAATTCTTTCTCCTTTTTAAACGCAGTGAAATTCTAATCTGAATGTATTAGGTGCTTTACATAGGTGAGTAAGGAAGTGATTATCTCAGTTTTGTATTTTCAAGTGCTCACCTCTGTGTTTTGCTCTTTTCCACAGCACACACACATCCCTAGGCTAATACCTGTCATAACAAGCAACTGTACCTCCAAGTCTGTTGCAGTTAGAAGGTAAACTTTTAATGAATTTTCTCATTATTTTTGAATTGTTTTAAAACCAAAACAAATTTCAAATTTCCCTCCATCTAAAAAGTTTATATTTGAAATAATTAATATTATTTAATATTGCTATAATAAATGCCCTTGGCTTGAAGGGTCATGATCAAAATTATATGGAAAGTGAATTTGGACAGCTGATGTTATTTGTGTGTGTATGTGAGAACAAGTGTGTGTGAGGTATTTGGAAGAGGTGGGATGGGGCCGTGTCCCCACATACACTTTCTTCCTGTGCTGGTCTCTCTGCCTCTGTCATTGGTCTGCCCCGTCCCCTGAATGAAGGCAGTAGCTGCCTGCCTGGAAAAGACACTGTAAAAATGAGTAGTAGTTATTTATGTTAACATAGGTAGGAGGAGGTGTACGTTGTCTGCAGCTTCTGATGTGATTCTGGGGATTCTGAGGCCTGACTAGGCACCTGCTGTGCTGCACAGTGAGGGGAGGTAGACCCCGAAGGTCCGCCTGAGCAGCCAGCTGGGCGTTGTCTCAGGTCCACATGAGCTGTCCCAGCCTGTGTGTGATGTCAGGGCTCTGTGCTTCCGGCTGGGATCTGTGGGGTCTCGACTGGTGGTTCCACAGAGTCCTTCATATCGTGAAATGTGTGGGCTCTCTTCCCAGGAAAGTGTAAGTACACAGAAGTTTAATGTGAGTTTTCAGACAATTCATGGACTGAAGCTTCTTGGTGGACCAGATCAAGGGCTTTATGGGGTAAATTAATGGCAGACCTAGGCAGCAGCCTTCTGGCTCCATCCATGCAATTCTGGGTTTTGATCTAGCCCAACAGGAGGGCCTGTCACTTCATGGCTGTCCCCTGTTTCTCTCCTTTCCTGGGCTGGCACATTGGACCCCACAGGATTTCTCAGGTGCGGGGTTCTTTCTGAGCATGAAACAGCCCCCATCACCATCTTATTAACAGCCACGTGCAAGACAAGAGAAAAGAGAAGGGGAATGAGCTGGCTGTGTAAGTCAGGAAGAAAGACAGGTTCTTCCACTGAAAAGGCTTAATTTTCAAAAGTGTGGCTCAGTGGCATGGCTGAGGAGTGTGGTCAACCACTGACCCACAGTCCAGCCACCCTAGAGGGCAGAGCAGCTTCAGCTCCCCAGAGACGAGTGTGTGGAGCTGGTGAGGTGGAGGCTGTTGGTGGATTTCCCACATACTTGGGGACAGAGTTCTGTGGGTTCACAGTAACTTAGATAGAAGGGGCTTAGTGTTTAGTGGAAGCTTAATGAATGGTAACCATCATGAGAATTTGCTGCTGCTGCTGTTATATTGTCACTGCAGATTTAGGATTCCAGGAGCGGTTTGGAAAGTGTTTCCTTTGTGAAAGGCAGTGAGGTGACACAGATCTTTGTGGGAAACATTATAGGATGTTTAGTGTATTAGTTGACTTAGGCTGCATAACAAAAATACGATACGTGGAGTGGGCCTAAACAACAGAAATTTATTTTCTCAGTTCTGGAAGCTGGAATTCTAAGATCCGGGTGCCAGCAGGTGGGTTCTAATGGAAGTAGCTTGCAGATGGCTGTTTTCTTGCTATGTCTTCATGATGCAGAATGTTGTTTGTGTGTGTTTGTGTAAGAGAGAGAGCTCTAGTGTTTCTTCTTGAAAGAAAGAAAGTAAAGTCAGTCAGTCATGTCTGACTCTTTGTGACTCCATGGGCTGTAACCTACCAGGCTCCTCCATCCATGGGATTTTCCGGCAAGAGTTCTGGAGTGGGCTGCCATTTCCTTCTCCAGGAGATCTTCCCAACCCAGGGATTGAACCCAGGTCTCCCGCATTGTAGGCAGACGCTTTACCGTCTGAGCCACCAGGGAAGTCAGTGTTTCTTCTTACAGGGGCCCTAATCCTAAGAGCATCACTTTCATGACCCCATGTGAACCTCATGATCACCCGGGGGCCCCATCTCCAAATACCATCATACTGGGGTTTAGGGCATCAATATGAGAGTTCAGGGATGACACACTGGTTCCTAACATGTAAAAATTCTAGCCTGTGGTGCTCGATGTGAGTAGCAGCATGCAGTCACCATGACAGCAGAAATGCCACCCCCTTCACCAGCTTCTTAGCCACACACCCAGATTGGCATTTTTGTCTGTAGTCAAAATGAGTCTCATCAGAGCCGTGTGTCTTAATGCTGAAAAGAGTACTAGGGACTATGCCCTCAGAAAGGAAAAGAGAGCAAGAAGGCAGTGTAACAAAGGCCATGGTTTCCGTCCTGTATTCAGCCAGTGCCTAGCTTTGCTTCATAGAATTTGTAAGAAATGAATTGCCACTCTCCCTCTCTTTAAGAAGTTTATAATTTAGTTGGAGGTATTAAAAACAATAATGCAAAGCAGTGTAAGAGTGAATTACAGCATACATGTTTTATGGATTTAGGCATTCAGAGAGCACTGATCAAAACTAGCTGATGGACTTCTTTGTGGTCCAGTGGTTGGAATCCACCTGCTCCTGCAGGGGAATGGGTTCAGTCCCTGGTCCGGGAAGATTCTACATGCCCTGGGACAGCAAAGCCTGTGCCCCACAAGTACTGAACCCACATGCCGCAACTGCTGAAGCCCTGCATGCTCTGGAGCTCATGCTCTGCCACAGGAGAAGCCACTGCAAGAAGAAACCTGTGCACCAGAACTGGAGAGTAGCCCCTGATAATTGCAACTAGAGAAAGCCCACACAGAGCAGCAAAGATCCAGTGCAGCCAAAAATTATAAAATAAATGAAGCCAACCTTATTAAAACAAACAAACTAGCTGCTACGTTTCCCAGGAGCCTCATAGACAAGTTAAAAACAATGGAGTTGCTTTTTGAATGATGAGTAGTAGTAGGTGAAGAAAAGAGACAAGATCTAACCAGATGTGCTTAAGTAATGCAGTATTTAAGTAATGCCAGTGTTGATGTACTTCCCTATATGATTTTAGTCTAAAAAGTTGAAAACAAGGCCTAATTTACAGGGGATGCATGCATGCTGCCTGCTAAGTCGCTTCAGTCATGTCCAACCCTTTGCAACCCTATGGACCATAGCTTGCCAGTCTTCCCTGTCCATGGGATTTTCCAGGCAAGAATACTAGACTGGGTAGCTCTGCCCTCCTTCAGGGGATCTTCTAACCCAGGGATTGAACCTGCATCTCTTTTGCCTCCTGCATTGGCAGGCAGGGTCTTTACCACTAGCACTACCTGGGAAGCCCTTACAGGGGATATTTTTGATTAGATTGTTTTGAAACTCATTAAAAACAAGAATTAGCACTAAAGATGCATGTATCCACTAAGAAATAAATATTAATAAATATGAGCATATATACACACACATTAAAGGGAAGAAAAATCCATACCAGGAAATGACATGGGGCAAAGGGCAAAGGTAGCGTGACCATGGCCTGGGTGAGGGTGGGGACAGTGATGCCGAGAAAGGGGTGTGAGCAGAGGTCAGCATCTTTCCCGGAGAAAGTCTCTTCACAGCCCCCACCCCCACTGCTAGCAGCTCTGGGGCTGAGCTGAGTGACTCGCCAGAGCTCTCCCAGAGCCCTTGTGCTCCGGGCACATGGCAGCTGTTTCTTGTCTGTCCTGCTCACTGGATTGTGTCTCAGTTACCATTGTGTGTCCAGCATCTAGCATAGGGTAAGGGTTTATTAAAGATATATTGAGTGAGTAATTATATGCATTATGAGATTTTGAAGTGGGAAGATCATGGGAAAGAAAGTTTGATCATTAAGAGAAAGATTGCCTTCTGATTTGTTTCCTTGAATGGGTTCCTTAAGTCTAATAATATTTATTCCTACAAAGAATTATTCTGGAATATAGGAAAAGGAAATGATGAAGAGGTAGGCTCTGAAGTGGTGGTACAACCCAAGGGAGATTAGTCCAGCATTGTTTTTTTGTGTGTACACTCAGGCCAAGAAAGATCACAGAAGTGGAAAGGTTTGAAAAGAAAGAATCTTGAAAGATTGAAGAGAGGAAACTGGCCAAGTAGTTAGAGAAAAACTTGGCAGGAAAATTTGGTAAACACTTTGTTTTCTAGGATATTTTTTTACTTTCTTTGTAGAAGGCATTCTTTGAAATTAGTGCAAAGACTAGTTCCCTAATTTTGTAATGTATGTTGATCTTTGGTGCCCATATAGCTCCTATATTAATGTATTATTTGAGGTAGACTATAAAAGCACATGGCAGTGACACACCTGTTCAGTGGCATTGCTCTGAAGCTCGTTTCTGATCTGAAGGGAACTCTTGTATCCTGTCCCTGTATCCTTGTGATTATTTTTTTTGATCACCATAGGTGCTTAATTGTGTTGATTTGCTTTGGTTTTCAGTCAATTTTGATTCCATTTTTATGTTCCATTTTCTTGAATCATGAAAATTATAAGAAATTTGCTGATTATAAAAAGGAGTCTTGGGTCAGTTAAGGAAAAAGCTATTTTCATAAACAGACAAATGACATATTTTTCTTTTCACAATTTTCAGGCGCTGCTTTGAATTTTTAGATCTACTTTTACAAGAATGGCAGACACATTCATTGGAACGGTAAACATCTGATTTGCTGGTTTTCTCTCTGAATTGAATCTTGAGTTTAATGTCTCAGCTGGCGATCCAGCCCACTTTCTATAAGAAGTGAAGGAATCAGTGCATTTATTTGCATGGTTGCTGGTGGTGTTTCTCCTGATGTGAGGCACATACCGCTGGCAGAGGCTCTTAGTGAGTTCCTTTGACTGTCATGTTAGCCTGGGCATGTGGACAGGGTGCCCTGGGACATTGCACAGCCAGGACTCACTGTGTTAACTCTCATCTGCCCCCTGACATCCTGTCAGTCCCAACCAGGTAAATGTGTATGACTGCTCTTAGTAGGTGAGGGGTAACTTGAAGATCTTTAAAGGGACTTCACTCATTTGAAAGGTTTTCTTTTTGATCCGTTTGTATCATAAAGCCAGCAGTTTTCTCTTTATTCAGGCTGCTGTGTGGTAAGTTTCACATCCTCATGATAAAATGTAGGATTACCCCAGAATTCATAAAGAAACTTGTCTCTATTTTGACAAGTCATTTTTAGTTCTGATCAATTTTATGTGCCTGTTATTTTTTCTAAGTTTGCAGATGACAGATAATGATACTGTGCCTTTCAGTTTTTAATGGTGGGTTGCATAGTCGTGAAGAACTTTACAGCATCTTAGACGTGTTATGAGTACTGGACTTGAACACATAGAGCTCCCCTGGAGTCCAGTTCAGTCTTACAGGCCTCACTGTGGATCTAGAAGGTAGTCAGGCTTTTAAAAAGTATTTTGTTGTTCTTTTATCTCTTGGGTATTATACCCTCTTGATCTGGTGGTAGTATTGGGATTTAGAGGGGAAGATGGAATGAGGGATTGAACGTGGGGACAGATGAGCAAGACAGAAAATGATGATTCACTCAGCTGTGGCTTCCAGTGTTTACTCACTTCGTGGCTTAGCTTGGGCGCTAGGCAGGTTCTCACCAGGTGTTTACTGAAAGAGTGACGGGATGAGGCAGAGAGTCTGATGCTGGTAAAGTGGGCACCTACTGTTTGTCCTGTGAAATTATTCACTTATTGACCTTTTCCTGCAAACTGTTCAGTATTCAATGAGAGAGTTTTAATGGTATCTTCTTCGCATAGAACCTAACTGAAAAGAACACCTGTATATAAAATGTTTACATCATTTCATAGAATAGTTCATGTCGTATAGTGGAAAAACATTCTTTAATTATAGAGACGTGAGGCAGAAAGCCTTTTCAGTGTTAAGATTATTATTATCTCATTATAATTCCCATAGACACCTATGGAAAAGTAGAATTTTGTTTGTTTGTTTGTGTGAGTTCATAAAAATTGAGCTAAGTAAGTATGGCCTGAAAAATACCAGTCATTACTGAAAGAAAAGAATCCCAGGAGGGTCTGTTCATGGGGAAGGGAGTGGGACAGAATTAGAAGTTAATTAGCAAATGTGCTGGTTTTCTAGGCTGCATGTTCAGGTCAACTCCATGGGCACAAAGGTTCTACCTTGTCGTTGCCATTTTGAAGTTATTTCTCACACCTGTTTTTATCTGCATAACACTGTGCATTAATGATGTACTGCTTTCATTTCTAACTATACAGACACATATCAGTATTAGCTGAAACGATAAAGAAGGGAATACATGATGCTGATTCAGAAGCAAGGATAGAAGCCAGAAAGTAAGTGTTTGTTGAACACCACTTTCTTAAGTCATTGCTTTTCTATTTCAGGTTCACTGTCCAGATTGCCTTATAAAAGTTCGTTAAGTCACACAAACATGGCTTGTTAATCATGACTTTGTTAATGTGACCCAAAAGACCATTTCAAAATACTTCTCTAATTTTTCGTTTCAAAGGTTGTGGAGTGCCCAGGCCTGAAAGCCTGATTGGTACTATTTGAACATAAATGGGACTGATGTAGACAGCAGAAAAAGCTCATTTTTTAATTTATGAGACATTATCACATGAGCCAGAAAAGCACTTGTCTGCATGTCCCATGTCTTCTCTTACCCAGCTCTATTTGTCCCCAGTGGCTTGTTGATTTACTGTGAAAACTCCCCATCATGGGGATTCTTAGCCAGGGACTACATCTCTGCCAGGGCCAGGTGGGTGCCTGGTAAGTGGATGAGGGTGGCTCAGGCTGACTGCAGTCCGCAGCTCACTGTCCTGATCATGTTTGGAGTTGTCTTACCACTAGGACTGGCTGTGATGCAGCCAAGAGGGTGTGGCCCCCACATCCCATGCCTTTCTGGGAGTCATCGTACCATCCTGACTAAATAGCAGTTTTAAGTTTGATGCTCAGATGTCTTCTCTCAGACAGCACAAAGATACATACCTCCCATATTGCTTTGGGGCTATTTTTCTCTGTGCTTCTGTGGTTGGCTAGTTCTTCCTTTTTTTTTTTGGCTGTGCTGCACAGCTTGGGAGATCTTAGTTCCCCAACAGGGGACGGAACATGTGCCCCTCTTGCAGTGGAAGCCCTAGTCCTAACGCTGGACCACCAGGAAAGTCCCTGACTTTTGTGATAACACAGATTTCACCAGTGCTTACCTCTTGGAGCACTATGGATTATTCAGCTGCATATACCTACCCTGACCTGGCTCTCACTGCTCTTTGCTCTCAGTTAAGGTCTAATTCCCTGGTTCTGAGTGTTTGGAGGGCCTCATTCTTCACCCTGAAGCACAACCTCATTTGGGGAAGTTCCTACCCGAATAAGTGACTTAATTAGGAATGGATTTGTTAATGATCTACTTATGCTCTTTTTGTCCTTATTTTACATTTCGTGCCCCCCCCCATTTTTTTCTCGTTTTTTAATCATAACACACTATACCTCTCAAGTGGTTGTGAGCATCATCCTGTTTTTCGTTTTTATATGTTAACCTAAAGCCGTTTTAAATACTTTGAGCCAGGGAGTGTCACATGCATTTTGCTTCCATGAACCAGTCCCCTCACATTCTAGGTGTAATTCTAGATGTTTTAGCTCTGTCTTCCCTAGTCTTCCCAGTCTTGCAGGTTAGACTCTTTGATTTCCATGTTCTTAATGAGACTGAGAGTCAGACAGACGGAATAATTTGCCTAGAGTCACAGAGCCAGTAGGTTGTGGGTGAGGAGTCACAGCAGTCCCCCTCGCTTCATTCGCTCCCTTACGCCACTGCGGCTGCTGGTCGCCGGAGCTGAGGTCAGTCCCTGACAGTGTCCTGTGTTTTCCAGGTGTTACTGGGGTTTCCACAGTCACTTCAGCAGGGAAGCAGAGCACCTGTACCACACGCTGGAGTCCTCCTACCAGAAGGCCCTGCAGACCCACCTAAAGAGCTCGGACAGCGTGGTGTCACTGCCACAGTCAGACCGCTCATCCTCCAGCTCCCAGGAGAGTCTCAAGTAAGTGCTCCTGCTATGCTCTTCATCTGTGTGGGGTTTACAATGAAAATTTTGCTGCCTGAGCACATGGACGAGCAGCTCATCCCTTGGAATGTATATGTGCCTGTTATCATTTCCCCCTCAATTCAGATGGAGCCTAGTCCTGGGGAAGATGCTGTGGGGCATCATAAGAAACAGGTGGTCTGGCCCATGGTCCTTGGTCCCTGATCCCTGCCACAGATGGTTTGTAGTGAAATATGCATGTCAGTCCTGGCACAGTTTTGGAGTAATACAAGCACAAGCAAATTGCGCCAAGTATCTTCTAAGAGAATATAAGCATTAACTTGGAGACAGCTTTGGAAAGGGAGGGCATGCAAACTCTGGAACTGAACGTACTACTATCTTCATTCTTTATTTCTATTTTCTAAGATTTCTTGCCATGTGTTTGAAAGGTAGTCCAAAGTACAGTACTAAAGCTTTTCTGAAATTGGGAATTTTTAAAGATTATGGTCCAGATTACCTGTAGAATTCTGAGAAGTCTGAAATAATTCTTTGTGATCATAATTGCCTATTGTACATTTTACCTGTATTAATACAGATACAGTGCACTTTTGATAATAGATGTGTTCCTTTATTTTCAGTCGGCCGCTCTCTGCCAAAAGAAGTCCTACTGGCAGTACCACCTCCAGAGGTAAGGTGGGCACCACGGGGAAGGCTTCGGTGTCTGAGCCTGGGGTGGGCTGTGCAGTGGCTGGAAGCCAGCTACTGCTCCCAGGTCTGCAGAGGGTCTGCCCTGTTTTGTGCTCCCACGATCCCAGCAGAGCAGGGATAGTTTGTCAGAGTGACTCGGGCAGGCAGACCTGTCCTTCTCACCCTCCCTACCCCCTGTACTTGGTGCTGTCATGGGGCGTGTGTGTGTGTGTGTGTGTGGTGTGTGTGTGGTGTGTGTGTGGTGTGTGTGTGTGTTGCTTCTGTGCTCTGAGCACTGGCTGGGATGCTCCAAGCAACCCGGTACCTGGCAGCTTTGGGGAGTGGGGAGGGGTATGTTCCCTGAAACAGGGGTAGGGGGTGGTGTGTGCCCTGGGGGTGGGAGGGCACCTTCATACCACCTTAGGAGGACACTGGCCAGATGCAAATGAGTTTTCATTGTTTGATTACTCTTGTGGATCAGAACTGTGGTCTATCTGTGGGATTTATGGTTTTGGTTATGAAGGTGTGTGGAGTTACGGTCATTTGTCATTCCCTTCAGCACCAGCTGAGCTCTGTCGAGTGACCAGGAGCCACTGTTGGACAGTGCTCTGTGCTCCAGCCTTTGTGAAAACTTGATGTTTGTTTTCAGGAGAAGCAGTGCTTGAAGGTCTAGTGCAGCCCTTACTGTCCTTGCTAAAGCTCACTCCTCCCCCTGCAGCTTCCACGGTCAGCACCAAGTCCGCATCCACCGCGGGGTCCCTGCAGCGGTCTCGAAGTGACATCGACGTGAATGCAGCTGCCAGCGCCAAATCCAAGATCTCCTCGGCTGCCAGCACAGCGCCCTTCAGCTCGGCGGCGGCCTTACCTCCGGGCTCGTATGCGTCCTTAGGTAACCAGACCCCCGAGAGCCTTCGCCCCAGGTCTGCCATTCGAGATGACACTTAACCTGAGATTAGATTGATTTACGGAGCAAATGACCAGAAACTGTAACTGAGGCAGGTTTCACGGTTGCAGGGCTAATGTTTCAGAGTTAAGTGACCCCGTGTGCTGACTGCTGGTTTACAGCCACCCTTGGGTGAGTGTCCTCTCTGCTGGGGCATCAGTGGTGTGTCCCTCTGTGTCATGTGCCCCTTCCAGCATCCCAGCCTCCTCCCTTGTGGCCAGAGCTGGGTTTCCTCCCCTCCTGTCCTGGGGTGGGGTGCAGATCTTGACTGTTCAGTGAGGCTTTGCCTGGAGTGGGCACGGGGAGGGAGTAACAGGGGCTCCAGAGGAGTGGGCAGACTTTCTGACCAGCACAATGTATCACACAAAAGGGTGTTGTCTGTCCCCCTGTGCCACCTCGGAGGAGCATGCACAGACTCTAATGATAGGTCACAAAAGATTTAAAAATTACTTTCAAAAGAATTAGTGTCTGATAGCATGGTAGACTGAACACCTGTTGTAAGGCTTATAGTTTATTTCAGTTTATGTTTGTTAAAGCAGAGTTGTTCAAAGCCAAAGTCTAGAAACTCGGCAGGATTCATTTTATTTGGGATTTAAGGAAGTTAATGTGGTTTAAACTTCATGAAACATCAAGACTTACTGCTCTTGTGGTTTACAAACTAATCCCAAAGTCAGTTCCACAGCTGATAGCTAAGATCATGGGAGCAGAGTGAGAGAATACCAAGCAAAAGTCAGTGGGCCTGACTTGGGCACTTAGTGCCTGATTTGGGCAGCTTTTGAATCTATTTTCTCCACCCATAAATTGGTTATGGCTATTAAATAATAGCCACCTGTTAACATATGTGGAAGGGACAAATCAAATTCTATAGAAGTCTTTTGTAAACTATTATCCCATAAGATGAAGGAAACTGTGGCTGTGAGAGGAATGCTATTAATTTAAAAGGTAAGGTTTATAGTGTGGAATGTTGTTAAATCAGTCTTGTCTTCTCTACAGAAGTTTCTTACTGAGACTGGGAACATATCCAATAAGAGCTCTCCTTTTATGTTGTTTATTTAACTGTTACACCATCACGTAGGTGTGTTTAGGCTCCTGTGTTGATGTGTGATCACTGAGCAAGAGAGAAATCAGAAGTCTGTCCTGTGTGAAGGCTTTCTGTTCATTTTAGTTCTGTTTGGTCCACCTTGAGAATCTGTAGTTAGTATTTGCTTCATTGTTTGAAAACAGTAGTCCTTGTTTTCTGTGCATATTAAAGCTGTTTTAACATGGACCCTGTGGGCTCCACTTGGTGCTTGTAAAAGCGCTCAGGTCTTCCAAATGATGAGACTGGAGTATTCCCCACTCTCCATCGCCTGAGAGCTTGACCTCAGCTTTCCTGATGTCCAGATCCATAAAAACCAAGCAAAATCAGCCCCCAATATAACACAGTCCTGCTGAGAAGCTGTTATAGCTCCTACTGAGGTGGACACACCACGTCTGTGTAGGAGTGTAGTGTTAAAGCTGATGATCCTTTTCCCAACTTCTAGAGTCCAGACACATGAGGGGAGACACGGAGCCCCTAGGCCTCGACTCAGGTACCGAGCTGGACCGTGTGGCTGGGCTGGGTGCTGCTATGCCAGCTTCCGGGGCTGCTGACTCACTGCCTCTGCCCTCTGGGTGTCCGTAGTTCCCCCCCGTTATTCTGCTAGTACAATACTTTGTTCCAAGAAAAAGGGACTCTTCAGAGGATGAGAGAAAATGAAACTGAAAGATGCTCAGCTGTGTCCGACTCTTTGCGACCCCGTGGATGATACGGTCAATGGAATTCTCCAGGCACGAATACTGGAGCGGGTAGCCTTTCCCTTCTCCAGGGGATTTTCCCAACCCAGGGATCGAACCCAGGTCTCCCGCGTTGCGGGTGGATTCTTTACCAACTGAACCACCAGGGAAGCCCAAGGAGGATGAGGCTGGCCAAATCAAAAACACAGTCCATCAGCCAAGGCCTGACCCTGGATTGTGCTTTCGTGTGGTGTTTTCTGAAGGCAAAAAGCACATTCTCCTAAGCTGATTTCAATAGAAGGTGCACTTACTTGCTTCAGACTGTGCTTTGCTGTTGAACTTGTTTCCCTTTTAATTTTATTTTAAATTGTACTTTTGCTTTTTTGGTAGCTAATAATAACATTCTGCTTTTTAATTTTTTTGATGTTACTAACTGTTCCCTGTTATCCCTTCCCTTGTTTTTTTAATTTGCTTAAAGATGGTACTGCCACTAAAGCGGAGGGTAAGCGGTTTGTCTCTGTGACGAGGTGTGTCCCCACGAGTGTTGCCTGGTGCCCTTGCCCTCCCTGGGGTCCCTGCATGACACGTTGCACGCGCTTCCCTCCACTCTTCCTCCTCCTGTCTCCACTGGGTCTTGCCTTCCCTCTACCTGAACGCTCCCCTCCTTTCCTGTTCCGTCGTTGTGCTTGTGGATTTGGGCTCCAGTGTGCTATCCATAGCGTGTCACTCTGAGCCCACACTGGGAGGAGCATCCCTGTGACCTCGTAGGTGACTCATCTCAGGTTTTGTCACTCCTGAAGCACCACCTCCACTTGATTCCTTCTGTTCACTTTGTGCTTTTGTGGGCCTTTCAGGATTGACCTTTCCTCTTATAAACATAAGTTTCAGTGTCAATTGGCAATGCAGGTTGAAGACTGGTAAAGGTTTTTTAGTAGGTAATTTCTAGACGTTAGAAAAAAAATTCTTTTCTTTCCCCTGAAGCTACTGAATTATATGATACTGTTTCTGTTTGTCCCACTGATGCCAGCCCCATTCGTTCATTTACTCTCATTCATCCACTCATCAGCCTGGGTTAAATGCCTTCTCTGTGCTGTGTTATCTGGGACACACAGGAGTATAACTGGTGGAAGAAATACACATCCCCACATCCACATTGTTTTCTGTTTGTGTTGATCTCAAGAGGCTCTTTCTGCTGTTTGATTCTTTTGAATTTTGGATGGAGCTCTTCCTGTCAGTACAGGTCTTTGATTAGCACATGATAGACATGATCAGCTTTGCAAAGTCTCTAGATAGTAAGCCTGGTGCTTCAGATAATTGAAATAAAGAGTTATCTTATTTGCGTAAGGTAATGGCTTAGACTCAGCAACCCTCAGGATAGTGATTTAACAATGAAGAGCTGCTAGATTAAGTTCCTGTGTTCCATTTAGCCCCTCTAAAGGCCAGCCAGCAGAGTAGATTGGGTTTTATCTCGAGATATGCAGCTCATAGTGCTTTTAATTCATATACTACTTTCTAAGAAACTCACAAAGGAAAAATTCGAATGAAGTTTTTAAAAGACATATAGTCTCAAGATCAATGTTCTTCAATTTTATCTCATCATAAAAATCTCCTGGAATCTTGCTTACAAGAGCAGAGTCCTAGGTGCTGCCCCTTGAAAATTCTGATTAAGTTTGGAATGAGCAAGCAACCTGAATTTTCAGCAAGCTCCACTGACGGTTCTTGGAGCTGGATAAGCTTTTGAAAGGAGAAGTTTCCAAACTAAAAAAATGGACAAAAGGCCTGTGTCACGCTAAGCCCACCATTTGTGATCGAAGACTGAGGCTAGGTGTGGTTTTCTTCCATTTTTTAGTTGAAACAAGTCATTTTATATTTCTTTTTCTCCAAGAAAGCATCTTAAGTATTTCTTCAGCCTAGATGGATAGGGAGTAGGGTAGGATACAGTAATAATGCCGATGAGACAGAAAGTTAGAGACATGATGTGGGAATTTCCACATTTTTTGCAGAGCGCCCTGGTTGATTTCATATCCCTCTATGAGAGAATAGAAGTCAGTCTGTTATTCCACCCAGCAGTAGAGATTTTACACTTTTTTTTTTCCTTCAGTTTCTTTTACCTTTGGTTTTCTTTTACCTGTTCAGGGTAAGGCCAGAGGGTTGCTTGCTCAGTTTTTGTGCTGGAAGCTGAGGACAAGAAGTCTTTTTCTGGTTCTCCTTCTGGTAGGAAAGTGGAGGATGATCTGTGGGCCCATTAATCATACAGAATTCAGAATTAGCCAGAATCCCATGTGCGTTGGCTTTGGTCCCAGGGCCATCCAGGCTGTCACAGCGCTGGCTGGTCAGAGCCTCCAGCCTTGTGTGATGATGAGATGGAAAATAGAGGCCTTGGGAGCCCTTTCAACTGTCATTTCTCTCTGCCTCAGCTGTGAAATTTAGCAGGCTGCTTAGAAAAGCTCCATACACAACAAACATCACTTAGCATCTTGTCAGGAGTTTCCTGTCTGAATTTTTAGGATCATTTTGAGTCTTTTGAAGATTTGTTAATATGTGTGTTGACTATATTACTGTCTGTTACGGTAGCTCTTAGGGCAAGCACTAGATACTTGCGTCAGGAGGTAGAAACTTAAATCGGTAGTTGGAATTTCTGAATTCAAAATTCAGACAATACATTTGAAGCCTGGTGACTCCCTCGTTACAGTGATTGAGAATAATAAATATTCTCTGGAAGTTCCTTATCGCACACATGAAGTAGCTATCCTGACATTTACAACTAATCAGAAAAATGTATTTTGTGAAGAACTCAAAGCTCAACTTCTGAACAAAAGTTTATTTCCAGGTCATCTTCCAGTGTGTTATGTTCAGTGACTTGGAGGATTTGGATATTATCTGTTTTGGCATTTGTGAGAGAGTTTATAATCAATCACCACTGACCCTTGAACAGCGTGGGTTTGCAGCGTGTGGGCCCACTTGTAGGTGGATTGTTTTCAGTAAGCATGCAGCCCTGCACAGTCTGCACTCAGTTGATCCGCGGATGTGGAGGCAGCTGTGGGCCTTGAGCATCTGTGGACTAGCACATCCCCAGCAGGCCCTGGAACCGTCCCCGCAGGCACAGAGGCCCCTGCAGATACTCAGCTTGTGAAGAAAATGAATGATTCTCATCTTCTTATCGCTTGCTTTTTTTTTTTAATTTAACTGCTGGGTTCAGGAAATGTATTATTCATATTTTTTTCCAAAATAACTTAAAATGAAGAGTTAAAATACTTAAAAAAAAGCTTCAGTGCCCTGTGGATACTGATGACTTAACTGATGGTTTCAGAGAATAAGTTATCATATGTTATTATATGGTCAACGGCCATGCTTAACTGTTGGTGATTTTCATTAAGATTACATGATTAAAAAAAGACTGCAGCCTTGTCTGCTCTTTAGGAAAATAAACTTAGATTTTAGTTCCATTTTACTGGGAAATAAAACATTTGGTATTGCTGAATATTTATCCAAGCAATTTTAAGTGATTAACCTTTTTTTCAATGAAAAAATGTGCCTATATATAGATATAAAAATGTTAAACTTCTTTTACTTTATCTTTAAAAAATATGATGAAAGTTATTTTTGTAGAGGGATACTTAGAGGTAGCAAACTTACAAGTGCTCAGCTTTCCAACTTTCTTTCATAAATGCCACGTGTGAGTGCAGTCGAGTGTTTTGTGCCCCAGCCAGTGAGTGTGAAGCAGTTTGTGGGCCTAGAGGTCCCCAGCTCGAGAGTGAGATTTACGTGAAGGCCTTTGCATTCTCACATCTCCATGTGGAGCTCAGGCAGGAGCACAGAGACCCGAATGATGGGAGGCTGTCGAATGATTTTTAACTGTCTTCGGCTAAGTTGGATGTGGGAGAACCATGCTTCCAAGTTAAACCAGTACACGGTTCATTTCCTGTCCTGAGGGCTTTTCTAAAAGAATGGCGGTGTGACTGGAAGCAGTTTTCAGCAGCACCAATTAAAAGGCCATGATATACAGGTGTTCTTCGATCCTCCTTCCACATAAGTCAAAGGCTGCACTTCTCCTCCGGGTCTCTGTTTTCCTATGGATCTGCTTTCCTCTAGATACATGCATTCTCTAAATGCCTCTCTTGTCTCTCCTTCCAGAATTTTTCCCCCTAATATCCCATTTCAGTATCTTTTACTTTTGCTGGCTTTTTTTTTTTTCCCCACATCTTCTTTCTGTCTTTGTCAAAACACAGTATTAATGAATATGTCATTAACAGGTCATGGTATAGAACTGAAGTATATTTTTACTGTTTGTTCATTGAGTAGACTTTATTTTTCCTAAAGACTGTATTTTATATCATCTCTTTACAACATATGCAGGCATTTTTAGTAATATTGCCAAATTAATATAATTACTGAAACTAAACCTCTTTCAATAAAGGAAATATACTTCTGTTGTTATTGTTAAGTTGCTAAGTCATGTCTGGCTTTCTGCAACCTCATCAACTGCAGCACGCCAGATTCCCTGTCCCTTCTGGAGTTTGCTCAAATTCATGTCCATGGAGTCGGTACTGCTATCTAACCATGTCATGGATAGTTTTATATATATATATCTGAGTACAATACAACAAAGGCCCTTTAAACTTCCAAAAACTGATTTTAAGGGTGCTCTGAGGTTTCTCATGTAATTACCTTGGTGAGAGTTAAGAGTTATCGCTAAGACAGCATTTTAACAGAACTGTATACGCATGAAAAGGTGGGTTTGGGGGGAAAAAACCCTTTTATCTTCAAACTGACATGATCTCTCTCTTGACTTTGTCCCAAGCAAAGCAAAAACCAGTCTTCCCTAATTTGTAACTCAACTTTCTTCTCACACAAGTTGTGCTTTCAGTTTATCTTACCTGTGTTATCTGGAAACCCCAACCTGATGGATTAAAATGGTCTGCGTTTACAGCTCCCAAGGATGCCTGACAGTTGCAAACACTGAACTTCTATAGAGAAAGCGACTCTCAAATCTGGTTTCTTAGGGTTCTCACAGATTAAAGTATGCCAAGTATGAGCTCATAGTCCAAAATTACATCTAAGATGAATGATAAACAGCAAAGCAAAAGAATAAAAACATAATTAATCTCTTTAAGACTTAATGGTCTTTTATATAATATAAAGTTGCTATACTTAAATGATTAAAAGAAATGAGAAACTTGTATATTTAGCAGTATGCAGAATTCAGTAGTCTAAATGATCTTCCCAACCGAGAACAGATCAGTCCTCGCAGTGAAGCCACACATCTGCATACTTTAGAGCAGAAACCCTGGGAGATGAGAGCCAACGCTGGTTTGCATCTTGAGGTTTTGACTGAATCCTGGAGACCTGGGGCATTGCTACGAGTGCTTAGGGCATGGAGTGACAGAAAGTAAGCCCGAACCCACCCAAGACCTATGTCATCACTGGTGAACAGGAGGTTAACTCTGCTAAATAGAAGAGGGTGAGGGAATCTACCCATTGAAAGAAACCTCAATTATTGGGTGGAGCAGGGAAACTAATCTTCCCCTGAAAATCTGCAACCATAAATTGGGTCTTCATGCAGATTTTTGCTCTGAATTTATGCTACTTTTGTTATCTGAAAAATCCAAATAGATAAGTCAGTTTAAAGTGGCTGTGAATCACTTGTCTGCATAGGACACTAGCAGAAGCAAACATAGATCCTCATCAGAAGAACTCAGCTTCAGTATAGGTCTTACAGAGTTCCCATAAAGTTCCAAGGAAAGAAACTGTTTTGTTGTCTGGATATTTAAAGAAGTAAAAACTTGGAAAGACAAGTACTGGAGTGGGATGCCATCGCCTTCTCCGAGTAAGAGGTTTAGCCCAGGCTAAATACTTTCTTTTAAAAAAAAAAACAACTTTCAAACCTTATAGCTTTGAACATTCAAATATATGTACTGAACATTCAAATGAATGTACTGAGCAGCTCAGTACATCCAGGAGAATAATCTTATATCAGAAGGTGAAGATAAAGTATTTAATAATTTAATTTAAAAAACACATTTTTGACAAATTCTTAGCAATTGGGAATGAGTTTTCTTAACTTGTTGAAATATAATTTTTATGAAATTCCAGAATTAAAAAAAAAAACACACAAAAAACTGTGGCTCAACATAACAAAACTTTGTACTCCTTTGTAGTCCTTTTTAGCATTGTGCTGTGTGTTCCAAAACAGCAGGTAAAGTAATCAAAGGGTAGAGTTTGAAGGGAGAAAACAGAAGTCTCATTTGAAGGTGGTTTTCTATTTAGATAATGCCAAATAATCCACATATAAATGGGTAGAATTAATAAAAGTTTAGCAAGATTCCTAGAGTTAAGATCAAAATACAGTGGTTGTATTCTTGTTTGTGAACAAGTTAGGAAATATAATTTAATAAACTATATTCTGTATAATAAAAACAAGGCACCTTTGAAGAAGTCTACAAAATTGGGTAAAGCTTTTGGAAAAAATTATAAAGCTTTATAGGAAAACACTGAAGAAAGTGATATAGAGAAAACAGTAACAAATGGAAAGACTGATATCATAAAGCTGTCTTTTCCCCCCAAAATTAATCCCAGGTTCCACAATTCTGGTCAGATTTTCACCCTGTGTATTTATTGCATGTTCAGATGCATATGCAAGAGAGCAAAGGGCTGAAGGGAAAAGTGGCTTGATTTGCCCAACCAGTTTAGAAGGTGGTTTTGAAAAGCTGCTCACAGTAGTGTACGTCGCACAGAATGGACACCTGGACTAATGGGGCAGCCTCGACAGTGGAGAAACGGAGCCATATGTGTATACAAATGCTTCATAAGTAACATAGGTGGCTTTTCACATTAGTGAGAAAGGGGTTGCATAGCCATATGGAAAAAGTTAAGTGGATCTCCCCTTTAATTGGAAGAACAATCACTTCCATAAGTGACCTCACAAATGTTGAGCCAAACCATCAGTGTTGGGAAAATATGTGCCCTATGATAAAGTTACATTTAAAATATAGAAAATAATGCCATCTATTTCTTGGTTATAAACCATGTATATTAAAAATAGAAATGGAATGATGAACACTGGGTTTCAGCTCAGGTTACCAAAAATGTTGCAGGTTGAGGCGAAGGATACAGAAGATTTTTATTTTCTTAACTGAATGGATGTGGATGCTCATTTAAAAAATATTTTGTGGTCTAAGTATTTTATAAAAATTTAAACAAAAAAGTAAATTCAGCTGTTTTTCATCTTCAGTTTGCTTTGGTGATTCCCTGGATATAGCTTGGTGACTTCCTTAGGAGACTAACTCTTAGGTCAGCCAGCCAGCCATGCGTGGGAATCTAAACCATTGGATAAAGGAATTAATCCCCATGCTTCTCTGTTGCCTTATGTAAAGTGGGAATAATTAGTTTGTGTGCTGGTGTGAGGATTTTGAGTTCACATATGTGTGGTTCATAGTGGTATGTTGCTGTTCAGTCGCTAACTCATGTCCGACTCTGCAACCCCATGGACTGCAGCATGCCAGGTGTCCCTGTCCTTCACTGTCTCCCAGAAGTTGCTCAGACTCCTGTCCATTGAGTCAGTTGATACCATCCAACCATCTCATCATCTGTCAGTCCCCTCTCCTCCTGCCTTCAATCTTTTGGGTCTTTTCCAGTGAGTCGGCTCTTCGCGTCAGGTGGACAAAGTATTGGAGCTTCAGCTTCAGCATCAGTCCTTCTAATGAATACTCAGGGTTGACTTCTTTCAGGATTGACTGGTTTGATCTCCTTGCTATCCAAGGGACTCTCAAGAGTCTTCTCCAGCACCACAATTTGAAAGGCA
Organism: Capricornis sumatraensis; assembly: GCF_032405125.1. Taxonomy (NCBI): domain Eukaryota; kingdom Metazoa; phylum Chordata; class Mammalia; order Artiodactyla; family Bovidae; genus Capricornis; species Capricornis sumatraensis. The sequence goes on along the minus strand of NC_091071.1, from coordinate 117,591,991 downwards.
TCAGTTCTTAGGCACTCAACCTTCTTTATGGATCAAATCTAATATCCATACATGACTACTGAAAAAATCATAGCTTTGACTATATGGACCTTTGGCAAAGTGATAATCTCTGCTTTTTAATACACTGTCTAGGTTTGTTGCAGCTTTTCTTCCAAGAAGCAAGTATGTTTTAATTTCATGGCTGCCTGCAGTCAACGTCCACAGTGAGTCTGGAAGCCAGGAAAATAAAATATGCCACTTTCCTCCATTTTTTTCCCATCTTTTTTCCATGAAGCGATGGGACCAGATACCATGGTCTTTGTTTTTTGAATGTTGGGTTTTAAGCCAGCTTTTTCTCTCTCCTCTTTTCAACCTCATTAAGAGGATTTTTAGTTCCTCTTTGCTTTTTGCCATTAGAGTGGTACCATCTGCATATCTGAGGTTATTAATATTTCTCCTGGCAGTCTTGATTCCAGCTTGAGCTTCATCCAGCCTAGCATTTTGCATGATGTACTCTGCATATAAATTAAATGAGCAGGGTGATAATATACACCCTTGATGTACTCCTTTCCCAATTTGGAACCAGTCCGTTGTTCCATGTCTGGTTCTAACTATTGCTTCTTGACCTGCATACAGGTTTCTCAGAAGTCAGGTAAGGTGGTCTGGTATTCCCAACTCTTCTAAGAATTTTACAGTTTGTTGTGATCTATAGAGTGAAAGGCTTTCATGTAGTCAATAAAGCAGAAGTAGATGTTTTTCTAGAATTCCCTCACTTTTTCTTTAATACAGTGGATTTTGGCAATTTGATCTCTGGTTCCTCTGCCTTTTCTAAATCCAGCTTGAACATCTGGCATTCTTCAGTTCACATAGTGTTGAAGCCTAACTTGAAAATTTTGAGCATTAGCTTGCTAACATGTGAACTGAGTGCAGCTATATAGTGGTTTGAACATTCTTTGGCATTGCCCTTCTTTGGGATTGGAATGAAAACTGACCTTTTCCAGTCCTCAGACATTGCTGAGTTTTCCAAATTTGCTGGCATGTTGAGTGCAGCACTTTAACATCGTCATCTTTTAGGATTTGTAATAGCTCAACTGGAATTCCATCACCTCCACTAGCTTTGTTCATAGTGATGCTTCCTAAGGCCCACTTCACACTGCAGGATGTCTGGTTGTAGGTGAGTGACCACACCATCATGGTTAGCCAGGTTATTAAGAGCTTTTTTGTATAGCTCTTCTGCGTATTTCTGCCATCTACCTCTTCTTAATCTCTTTTACTTCTGTTTCTGTTCTTTATTGTGCCCATCTTTGCATGAAGTGTTCCCTTTGTATCTCTAATTTTCTTAAAAAGATCTCTAGTCTTCCTGATTCTATTATTTTCCTCTCTTTCTCTGCATTGTTCAGTTAAGAAGGCTTTCTTTCTTCTCCTTGCTATTCTCTGGAACTCTGCATTCACTTGGATATATCCTGCCCTTGTGTTAGTTGCTCAGTCATGTCCAACTCTCTCGACCCCATGGACTGTAGCCCACCATGCTCCTCTGTCCATGGAATTCTTCAGGCAAGAATACTGGAATGGGTTGCCATTCCCTTCTCCAGGGGATATTTTCTCCTTACTGCTTTGCTTTTTGTTTCTCTTCTTTTCTCAGCTATATGTAGGGCCTTGTCAGACGACCATTTTGCCTTCTTGCATTTCTTTTTCTTTGGAATGGTTTTGGTCACCACAAAACTGTTAACACTGTAATTATAATTATAAGTGTATTATAAATGTTCTTCAGGCACTCTTTCAAATCTAATTCCTTGAATCTATTTGTCACTCCTACTATATAATCGTAAGGAATTTGATTTAGGTCATACCTGAATGGTCTAGTGGGTTTTTTTACTTTGTTCAATTTAAGCCTGAAATTTGCAATCAGGAGCTCATAATCTGAGGCACAGTCAGCTCCAGGTCTTGTTTCTGCTGACTGTGTAGAGAGAGCTTCTCCATATTCAACTGCAAAGAATATAGTCTGATTTCTGTATTGACCCATCTGGTGATAGCCACGTGTAGAGTTGTCTCTCGTGTTGCAAGAGGGTGCTCGCTATGACCAGTGCATTCTCTTGGCAAAACTCTTGTTAGCCTTTGACCTGCTTCATTTTGTACTCCAAGGGCAAACTTGCCTGTTATTCCAGGTATCTCTGAACGTCCTACTTTTCTATTCCAATCGACTATGATGAAAAAAACATCTTTTGGGGGTGTTAGTTCTAGAAGGTCTTGTAGCTCTTCATAGAACCACTGGACTTCAGCTTCTTTGGAATTAGTGGTTGGAGCATAGACTTGTATTACTGTGACACTGAATGGTTTTCCTTGGAAACAAACCGACATCATTCTGTCGTTTTTGAGTCTGCACCTAAGAACTGCATTTGGATCTCTTTTGTTGACTGTGAGGGCTACTCTATTTCTTCTAAGGGATTCTTGCCCACAGTAGTAGATGTAATGGTCATCAGAGTTAAATTCACCCATTCCTATTCATTTTAGTTCATTGATTTCATAAAGATGTTGATGTTCACTCTTGCCATCTCCTGCTTATCTATGTCCAATTTACTTTGATTCATGGACCTGGCATTCTAGGTTCCTATGCAGTATTGTTCTTTACAACATTGAACTTTACTTTCTCCACCAGACACATCTATACTAATTTTAATATAGATTCTAGAATTTTTAGGTCTTTCGTTCAATCCTCTTAAAAGTCGTTGATTCTTTCTAGCTTTCTTCTTTTCTTTTTTTTAAATTAAGTGCCATGCTTTCTTTTATTGCTCCTTACCTTCATTTCTTGAACCTTTTTCAAGCTTTCGAATTTGTTTTCCTGTATAGCCTTCCTGCAGGTTTTCTCAGTTGTTGAGGTAGATGTGCTTTTGAACAACATAAGAAGCCAGTGGGAGTTGAGATTGTTTTGTGTTTTCCCTATCAGTTTGATATTCTGATTGAATTATGGAAGTTGAGCATTTTGTGTCCCTTTGAAAACAAAGAATCCCTGAATTTAAAAATTAATTTTTAATCATTCTACTCTTACCATCAATGATTGATTATTTATGAATTCATTTTTATATTGTTTCATGCTTTAATAATTGGCATTAACACATTGCTTTACCTACAGTGTCAAAGTTTTTTCATAAATACTTATGACATTGCATTATTTTTAGGTCATTTCTCTGGGTACTCCTAATATTGATTCTTTTAATAAACTTCATCTTTTGTAACCTAGAAACTTGCTGGCTTTATTTAAAGTAGAAGTTTAATGCTATTTATCGAGACAATATTTATCATCCAGGATGCTTTAGTTTTTGTTGATTGCCAGGTTAAGAAGATTTGTTTGTTTGTTTGTTTGTTTTCCATTTACTCTTTTTTCCCCCATAGTATTTTTATGAAGATGACAGCTAATATTCTTTTCTGCTTTTAGAAATATGACAGATTATATAGACAATAAACAGAGAGAATTTAATTTTAAAAAATTGTGGAAAAATTATTCAAGTGACTGTGAGTATAGAATATGCTGAAATAGTTGAAACAAAAGCACCTGATAGGTGCATGAGTGCCTCTGGGGAGTTTCTGACATGTCTGTAGAATCTGTGCACACAGACCAGTGCACATGTGCGTGTCAAGACCACACATAGGGAGACCTGCTCCCCTGGAGGTGACTCAGCCCATGCCCCTTGTTTGCAGCCTGCGTGCTTTTCTGAGTGGGTCGCACTTACTGGAGACATTATGGAAGCACTGTGTTTGCTGTGTCCTCCAGGTCGGATCCGCACGCGACGACAGAGCTCCGGGAGTGCCACCAACGTCGCCTCTACACCTTCCGACAGTCGGGGCCGCAGTCGCGCCAAAGTGGTCTCGCAGTCCCAGCGTAAGAAGTATATTTTATGCTGTCTGTTATCTCAGTTTTATCCAACTTCTGCAGTTGGAAATTTGTATTATTTTTATCGACTTTGGAGGAAAAACACATCATGGTGACACCAAGACACTGAATGATCTTTATGTATGTTGGATAAGTTTGCAGAATGGAGTATTCCAGTGCCTACCTGTGTCTCCTTTCCAAGCGACTTACATTCTGTTTAAATTTTGTAAGCAGTGAAATGTAGTTTCTCTTCTTCCCCTCAAGCCTTTCAAGTTGAAATGTGTTTGGGCTATGACCCGTTTTGCTGTTGATGAGGACTCCTGAGTAATTTAAGAACAGCACCCAGGAGGTGACTGCTCACGCTAGGTCTCTTTCCAGTGGCAAGAAGTAAATCCATTCAGAGCTCCCCCTAGCCCGCTGTGCTAACACGTCACCCTGCTCCTCTCTTCCTGCCAGTGTGGGCTCTTGCTTTTGCTCAGCTGCCCTCGCTTCCATTATTGCTTCTATGTATATGTCAAGCCACTTGACTCTTAGCATCACCCGTGAGAGCACCCATGCATGGGATGAGCGTATCCTCATCCAGGATCCAGTCCTGATGCCCCTCTTCCTGGCCCCACAGGCTTCCCTGCCTGTGCACATAGAGAGGAGCGGGGGTCAGGGTCCTCCTGGGCAGGGCAACCATGCCTGAGGAAGGCTGCCCTTCCCTCGCACTGCGCTCATCAGCTGATGGTGTCTGCCTGGCTTGTGCAGAGAGTGGCTAGTCAGCAGCCAATCCTTAGTTCCTCATAGATGCTTAGAAGTTCTTTCTCAGCTCCTCCTGAATTTAGGTACTTTCTCAGGTCCCTTTGATAATTAAGAGTCCTCATGTTGAAACAAGCTTTTATTTTCTTTCTGAAAAAAAAAGTGCAAAGTCAGTCATATTATTGGGAGGCTACGCAACCCAGGCTTGTCTGATACAGAAACCCACGCTCTTAGTGTCTTACACCATGCAATACAACATAAAGTTGTGCAGGTGTACTCCAGAAACTTATGCTTAGGGAGTAATATCCTGGCTCTGGTTGTTCTGTTGAACTCTAGTGATGCATGGAGTCACAGATGGATATAATACTCAGGTCACAGGACTCATATCTCATCACAAGGAAATTTTTCTTGACAGAAAATGTTCCGGACTCAGAGAATAGGTCAATATGTTTGAATTCAGTTGAATTTAAAAAATGTCTCAACCCTTTAGCTGCACAAGTTTATTTTCTTTCATGGAAAGAGTTGAGCAGTGTTTTTTATGTTTTTTTATGTCTGCTGTTCATTGGCGTTGGTCTCTGCAGGGGCTCCTGCCCCTCGCTGGTTAAGGGGTGTCGAAAATAAAGTCCCTTCTGTAGTGGGAGATGGTAGAGCTTTAATTTTTCAGTGTTATAAAAATATTGCACCTTGCATTGGGGACCCAGTTTAACTCTTCAGTTTTATTTTATTCCCCAAATTCCACTCACAGGAAAGAGACAACACCAGCAAATGATCAAGCCTGGACCTTAAACTTATGTATATAAAGCAGATATTTTTTAAAAATTATTTTAATAGGAGATAAACATGAACACATCTGTCTATTTTACAAATGTAGATATACTAGCATTCATAGTTCAGGTTTAAGAGTAAGTAGATTTCATTAATATTAGATTTAGGACAACAGCATATTTTAAATAGCTGAGGATTTAACTATGTGAGGATTAATATTTAAATACTGAAGAATTTGGCATTAGACATTGTTAAGATGAAACGAGTTAGCAGCAGTTTCTTTCACTTTGTTGATGTTTATGGAGCCCTTCCTATGGTGAGCACCGTGTACAGTGGTATAGAACACAGATGGTAAGTCACTTTCTGGAACTTCCCTGGTGTTCCAGTGGTTCCATACTCACTGCAGGGGCCATGATCAGGGAACTAAGATCCTGCATGCCGTACATGGCGGCCAAAAAAATAAAGTAAGAAAAAAAAGATGCCATCACTTCTGCCGGGCTGCTCAGAGCTAGAGAGCAGGTGCCCCCCACTGGGCCCGGCACTCCCTCAGTCTTCCCTGTATCTCATCTGCCTGCACTGTGCCTGGCGCAGGGTAGGTTCCTAAGTGTTTTCATGTTTCATGGACAGATACAAAATAACTGCTAGTACAGTATGATGTGTATAAAATAAAAACAAGTACAGAAGTAAACTAGGAGGAACAAGACCTAGGAAAAACAGCTTTTGCTAATGTGTTTGTAAACAGACCCATTTGTGCTATGTTGCATGCTGACCTCTGTATTGTGTCTTTTAATCCACTTTTTGCCTGTCCTTTGGTCTGCTCTCATAACCCAGGATCCAGATCTGCTAATCCTGCTGGTGGTAAGACATCTCTCTTCTTGCTGTTTTTTTTGTTTGTTTGTTTTTTGCATTTTCCCTCACCCCATGTGCCTCGCACAGTATTAATTTCTCTCTTTATTATGAGCTTAATCTTTCTCCATTTTTTCTGTATGTTCAAATTCTAGAGTTTGAAATGGATTTCTTTTCTCCTTTTATACAGCCTAATAGTTTGTGTGCTCCAATTTTATGGGCAAAATTAATAAATCCTAAAATAGGTTTTTCATGATAATGTGTATTGATAATTTTTATAATGAATTTCACTTAAATTGTAGTTAAGTCATTAAAAAGTACTAATTTTAGTGGTCATCTTGGTGTTTCATTTGAATTATGGAGGGGCGTGTGTGTGTAATTTCCAGGTAAGTTTTATTTCAAAGGTTTTTACTCTCTGGATCATTCTATTCTTCTGCATAATAATGTGTGCTTGATATTTGTGGATTTTGTTGCCTTCTGTACTTAAGGGGATGATCTGCCTAAGCTAATGACTGCCATTTGGGTATATTGGTCTGATCCTTAAAGATTTGCTGTTTGCTTTAAGAAAGAATTTTGTTTTACAAGAAATGGTTGTATAAGTATCTAGTCACTTAGCCATTTTTAAAAATTGCTAACTATGTATTATGGGTTGTGTTCTCTTGGTTTTTGTTTGTTAACTTTTATTGGAGTATAGTTGATTTACAACATTGTGTTAGTTTCAGATGTACAGAAAAGGGAATCTGTTATATGCATGCATATATCTACTTTTATGTTTAGAGTCTTTTCCCATATAGGTCATTACAGAGTACTGAGTAGAGTTCCCTGTGCTGGTACAGTAGGTCCTAAATTAGTTGTCTGTTTTATGTATAGTAGTGTGTACCTGTCAATCCCGACCTCTCCAAGGTTATCCCTCCTGCTGCCGCCTTCCCCATGTTTTTGATTTCCCATTTTACTGCATACACATCACAGAATGTATTCTGCAGAATTTCTACCTTTGTAGGGTTTTTGAGCCTTCCTTTGAGACTCAGTACATAGTTTTTATGGAAATGTACAAGCAAATGTCCATCTGTTTGCTGGACTGTACGTTTGTATGTATGGAGAGGTATGTTTATGCATATCTGTATGGTTTTGACTGCTCTGTCATTTTATGACTATATGTTAATCTTTTATTGATATTAGTCTTTCTGAGAGGTATGTAAGTAATTATGGTCTTTTCAGTTTCTCTCTGTATTTTTTTCATTTTATATCTCAGGGCTATGTTACTTGTAGCATAAAGTTTCATGATTATTATATCTTTAAGGATAATTCTTTTCTTTTTGAAGTTCAGTGTTTCATTCTATTGTTGTTTTGTTTTATGTATGTTGTCTCTTATAAGCAACATGCAGTTGAATTTCATTTCAGTTTTTTTAAACCAACCCAGGAATCTCTGTCTTTTAACAGATAAATGTAATCAGGTCACATTTATTATAATTACTAATATGTTTGAGATTATTACTACCATTTTATTTTGTGATTTTTTGTTTACCATATTTCTGCCCCCTTTTCCATTTGTTACATTAATGGAGTCTTAGATCCATTTTCCTCCATTAATGTTTAAGAAATTTTTGTTATATTTCTATTCTTTCAGCCATTTTTAACATATCCACTCCTTTAGGAAGCAAAACAATTATTTAATAAACACCTTTGTGATTATTGGTAGAAATTTGTTATAGAATGGGGAGACTTTTTGTTCTGAACCTGAGCTTGTTCTTTTGAATCAGAAATTTGGCAGTCGTTTTTGTAGAATTCCATCATTCGTTCTTCTGTGTAAATATTTATGATAATTTGATGTTCTTTTATGCTCCTTCATTTTAAAAAAATATTAGTTATATTATCAACTAGAAAACTATTTTTACACAAAATTCTCTTGGTATTTGATCGAAACTACTGTGTAAAGTGACTTCTGAAATTACTTTAACGTATTTCTTGATTTACGTTCATTATTCAGTTTTGTTTTGGTTTACTTTTAGCTGGGAGCCGATCCAGTTCTCCAGGGAAATTGTTGGGAAGTGGTTATAGTGGCCTTGCTGGGGGTTCCTCAAGAGGCCCACCTGTGACACCCTCTTCAGAAAAACGAAGCAAGATTCCCAGGAGTCAGGGATGTAGTCGAGAAACAAGTCCGAACCGCATAGGATTAGGTAAGAATTCTCAAAGGTCTTGAAACACCATTCCCAACCTGGTCGTAAGTTTCCTGTAGGAAATAGCTATTTTTGAACTGAGGATGTCATTTTGTCTGTGTTAAAAAGACATTTCAGTGTGTGCTTTTTACAGAATGCAGCATGTTTAGTTTTCATTTATGACTAAAAAATATGTGGGGTTTACCTACAAAGTCATGGGAAAGAATCACCGTTTTAAGCTTTTATGTTTGAGAATCATTTTGTAAAACCTTAAAATTGGGAGAATGGGCAGGATTTTTTCTTCCCAGTTAGGAGCAGTGCTGCTTTTTCTTTCACTGAATAGCACTAAGTAGCCATTAATCTATGTAAATTTTCAAAAGCAGTTTGTAGGGTCCACCTCTGGAGAAGGGCATGGCAACCCACTCCAGTATCCTTGCCTGGAGAATCCCGTGGACAGAGGAGCCTAGCAGGCTACAGTCCACTGGGTCGCAGGGAATTGGTCACAACTGAAGTGACTAAACATGCACACATGCAGGGCACACATTTATTTTGATTTTGATCTTCTCTAACCTAACTAGTGAAACTTACCATCAAAGAATATGTGTAGTTACTTTTGCCATAATATTGTTCAAACATAAACATCAAAAAGAGGAAAACTGTTTTGTTTTGGAGTATTTAGTTTCTTTGTAATAGTGTGTAGAATAGGGCGTATATGAATGACTCTCAGCAGCTCAACAGCCTCTTACTCTATTAACAGCTAACTTGTATGCTACCTTCTTAATAAAAAAGTTAGAAGTCTTTCGTAACATTTTGTGAAAAATCTGTGTTCAGACTCATATTTTCACCTCCTTTCTAAGAGTGAAAACCTACTAATGTGAAATCAGAGCACTATATTCTTTAGTCCTGTTGGCTTATCTGTCTCCTTTATTCATTTATCTTATCGACAACTTTTACATGAATGTTTACTATGATGTATTGGGAACATTATGAGACCTTTTAATTAGAAGAGAAATGTAATAGATTCAACTTGTGACTTCAAAGAACTTGTGGTCTTAGAGGCAAAAATGTGAGACCGTTTGACAGATATTCTCGCGGGTGCTCTGGGCCATAGAACAGGAATGTCCTAGGGCCCTTGTCTGCCCCACTCCTCCCAGATTTCCTTCCAAGGCAGGCTTCCCAGAGAAAGTTGTGTTTCGATGAGGTATAATGTGGTGATAGGTATGGCGGGGAGATGGCGGAGAATGGTATCCTCGGGTAGAGAGGAGCCTGTGCAGAAGCGGTCAGACGAGAGGGAGCATAGTGTACCCTGGGACCTCCGGTGGGTCCTCTGACGGTAGCTGAGGAAGTTTGACAGGGTAGGTGGGAGATGGGGCAGGACAACTGGTAGGGTCCAGCTCACAAATGTCCTTGAGGGCTGCCTGAGCTTCAGGAAGGCAGGAACAGTTATTTATGAAGTAGCATCAATAGGATTTGGTTTAACCAACATTTCTGAAACAAATAAGAAATGTGATCAAGCCGTGGTTTTGTTAAATCTATGCAATGCTGACTTTCTGTGGGCATTACATCACATGGTCCTTGAGCTGAACAGCTATTTGGCTCTAGTAATGGGGCTACAACCAGAGAAAATACCATGACTGGAATTTCTAAATTTCAGATTTGTTGCTATAAAATAGGTGTATTTAGTTCTGGTTTTGCTTGGGAAATACATTTGATTTCAAATCTAGGTGTGAAGTTTCAGCTGTCCTTTTTCCATAATTAATTTAAGATTATAGAATGTTTCTTGGCAACCCAGATTTGTTTCATACTTTTAAAAATTATTTTTTGGGGGAGATTTTACCTTTATATTTACTAAAGATGCCATTTTTACTGCCTTCTTGAAATTGGGAAATAATCCAACCTTGATTATCTAACCTGACTCTAGGACCTGGTAGTCTGTGGTCTTCGCTGTGGATTGTGCACTGTGTATTGTGGGTAGTTGAAAAGATAGCATTTCATAAGCCTGTAAAAGAAGTCCTTTGGAACATCATCCGTCACAAAGAACTAAATAGGAGCCTGTTGCCTTCCAGACAGTTCTGATCTGAAACATTATTTTGAAGAAAGTTGTTTCCTTGGTGCTCATTAAGAGGATTAGTTCTGGGTGGAGTTTTGAGGTCATACATGGAATTCTGGTTAAAGAAGATATTTTAGGTAAATATTTGCACATTGTGAGAATATATATGCACAGTTTATAAAAATATGTATATCTCCGCTTCTTCCTCTGTTACTACTTAAAAATTCCATTTTATAGAGTGTCATATTAGCATATTTCTGTAATAGAGTGTATGCTTCTTCTCTCATTTAATATATACTGGGTATATGCTTTGTGTCTATAAACATTTGACTCATTATATAGCAACTTTAAATATAAATACTCCAAAAAAAGTTAGGAATATCTTTTAAGAATACTTTCTGTAATCCTCAAACCAGTTAATAGTTTTAATCATAGCTAAACTAGGCTTGGAATTTGCATTTAGAATTGACTCTAGTTGTCTGCAAATTATATTGATTCATCTATGCTTTTTTGTTTGAAATAATATTTTTTAACTAAATTTTCTTATATGTGATGAAAATGTCAGAAATCTTCTACTTTAGCATTTAAGGTTTCTTAAGCAAAATAGAATGTAATTCCTGTTGGTTAACTTAAGAGGCAAACCCTGCCATGTTTTTCCTTCTTGACGTCTATTACTTCATAAACTAATGAGATAGATGAATGTATGTATAAATTGTTTTATTCTGCTTATGATAAAGTCACATGAATAGCTGATATCTATAGCAGTTACATTTTGGAAGTTTGCCTTTGGTTCCCTTCTTTGTCCAACTCATCTATTGAAAAGTCTATAAAACATTGGACTCTCTGCCCCAAGTGTTCCATGGATATATGTTTAAAGTGTTCTCAGACTTCCTGGTTAAATATATTTTGGAAAAATTAAAATTAATAGTCAGCTTTAGCTGTTAGATTAGACTACTGTGTGCAAGACCAGAACATGAAAATGTCTAGACTAGAGAGATGTTTCATGTCCTTCGTTTTGTTAGTTTTTGTTATTCTTCTGGTACTTCTGTTTTTGATAGGAGTTCTTATAGGATAGTACCTTGAAAGACAAGAGTCAGGGTTTCCCTTGAAACATTATAAAAATAGAGTGTCGCTCAAGAAATAAAAACTAGTCAGATGGTTTTTTCCAGGCTTCTCAGCATTCCTTGTAAGCACAGGACTTGACTCCGTAAGAATGGTGCTTTTAGAAAGTTCAGGCAGCACATGTGTTTTCATTGTCTCTTCCCCTTCTGTCACCCCTTTGCCATAACAGATTCTTACGTAGAATGTTCAGTGTGGGCACTCAATGAAAAGACAAGAGTGATGCAGAATATTGTGTTTTAGCTTTGACCACCTAATTAATTATAGCCTGAAAAACTTTTATATACTTATTTTAAATCCTCCTTGTAGATTAGGCTTTGGAAATGGTTTACAAGTGGAATTTTTTTCCTCTTGTGTTTAATTATCCAATATTTGAACTGTTGGTTTCATCACTAAGTGTACTTTAATGAAGCTTGGCACAAAATCATGAACAGAATTGTAAGCAGCGTACTTTTTTTCCATACTACTATTGCCATATGTTAAAGGAGCCAGTCAGCACAAATGGCTGAAAGACCCTTCTCTGGGTCAAACACCAGGACAGAAAACCTTGTTAGGAGTTGCGGTTGCTGTTATTTCAGATCATGCCTGCTTATTCCTTCTCATGCTCTTCACTGTCTTCACAAAGCAAGCTCAGCCCACAGGGAGAGCAGAAATACCCCGTTGCTATAGTATACATGTTAAGGGTGTGAGAGCTGTGTAAAAATTCAGATGTGATCAGGCAAACACTAGAAGAAAATGATTAATTGAGCATGCACATATGTGAAAAAGCATCAGAACTGCTCTTCCTACTTTTTGATTGTGTTGGAGTAGGCAGTGGAATAGGATTACAGTTTCACATATGCCTTTCAGCAAGGAATGCAGAAGTACCTACATTATGTTCACAGTACCCCTTTCATTTAAATGGTGGGGAATCTTTCTCTCACCTTCCTGAGCAGAGGTGGAGGCCCAGAGAGGCTGAGTAGCTGGATCATTGAGTTAGCATGGAGCTGGAGGGGGCATTTATGCATTGGAAGTGGGATTGGTCCCCTAAGGATAAGCAATATGTCTTGCAGGTTTTAAGCAACTTGTCATTTATCGAAGGGGTCAGTAGATACTCTCTAGTTTTTTAAGGTGCTAAATTAAACATTTAGCACCTGTTGCCTTGGCTGTTATTGTAGAAGTTGTTCAGAATGTTATCAGAAATTGCTGATTCAGTCGTTAGTGCTGCTTTGAGTGAAAACCCAGGGCTTCCACATCACTATAGCAAAATAAAGACAAGTTTAGGAATTCCTGAAAGTGAAAGTGTTAGTACTCAGTCGTGTCTGACTCTTTGTGACCCCATGGACTGTAGCCCTGCAGGCTCCTCTGTCCATGGAATTCTCCAGGCAAGAATACTAGAGTGGGTTGCCATTTCCTTCTCCAGGGGATCTTCCCAACCCAGGGATTGAACCTGGGTCTCCCGCATTGTGGGCAGACTCTTTACCGACTAAGCCACCAAGGAAGACTGGTGAATCCCAAACGAAGCCCTGTTTTGACTGACAGCTCAGCTTGCATCCTGCACTTGACCTTGCCTTGCTCACCAGCACAGGCCCAAGCTTTTGGACATCACTTAGGTACCTTTAGGGTCTAATTCACCTCTGGCACTGAGTAGAGACCACAATAGGAAGTTGGTTTGGCTTTTCACTTCCACATTCTTCTAAGTCAGGCAGTTTTATGACTCTGGTTTGTAAGACATTCTTGTTATAGTTTGGCCATAAATCTACCTTTTCTCTAAAGTCGTAGGCTATGCTCATTGTAATGTAGTAAACGTGGCTATTTTCACATCAGTGAATCAAGGTTATTTTTTTCTTACGTTTCTGACAAAGTCATTTCTGTCTCGTCCAGAATTAGTAGTTCCTCTCAAGACGGAAGTGTCTATTGTTCCCATCAGCTATCAGTGGCTACACGCTTTCAGTTTGCAGAGTCGTTTCTGAGTATTTTTCCAGTACTGTGTTCCTGTTTTCTCAAAGTGAATTGAAAAATAAGGGCACCATGATCTTTTCCGAGATTTATGGCCCAAGTTATATTAGCCCTTAGGCTTCATAGGATTCTGTCTTGTCAGCATCCTATGACATGAGAAGGTAATTAGTTCTGTTCAAGCCAGTGGCTGATCTTCAGCATGAGTATTGAAGGTATCAGGCCACTTGCCATAGACTTAGGTGTGAGGCTGGGTGAGTAGAGGCACGTGGGGAGGGATGACAGGCAGATCTTTCTGGCTTCCCATAGAAAAAGCAATTAATGTCAAGGCTACTGAATGAAGGTTATTGGACCCGATTCTTTATGTTTGTTGGTTTAGTAATTATGTTTGTAGCATCTACACACTGGTTTGAAGTAGGCAGGTTCTGTAGCTGGGTCAGTCCTTGTGACGTCTGTTTGTAAAGACGGCCAGGCTGGGAGCAGTGAACCTTCTTAATTAGGTAAGTTCATGAAGCTCAGTGACCAGAGCCTTTATTCTGGTTTTTAATCCAAATTAAATTGTCTTTCTAAGGACCCATTGCATATGAAAACGACTGTGGCCTTTTATTATCCTCTTGTGGAGAAGTTAAAGCCATAAAAACTGATCATCTCTGGAAGACTTTTTGACGTTGTATTTTCTGATACCAGTTTGCTCTTTGGAGAGCTTTCTTTGCCTTTCTCACCTTTAGGTGGTCTTTCACCTTCCTGCTGCAGTTCACAGTTTTGTGAGGCAGTGAGCAAGTTGAGTTTTGCCTATACCCCTCCTATTGTTGTCAGTGAGGCCCAAGCAGGGCCAGACATGGGCCATGTCGTGATCGTGCAAACGGAATGTGACTGACCGTGTGTGAGTTTCTCTGTCTTCATTAAACTTGTTCCCCTTCTCTGAAACCCCTCATGCTGCACGCTAGCACGGAGCAGCCGTATCCCTCGACCCAGCACGAGTCAGGGGTGCAGCCGCGATGCCAGCCGTGAGAGCAGCCGGGATACGAGCCCTGCTCGGGGCTTCGCGCCGCTCGGTGAGTACCCGCCGGCCGGGCACCCCGAGCGCCCCAACCCGCCAGGCCCAACCACCAGCCTCTGTCCCTCCACCACTGTCCCGTGAGTCTCTGCTCTCCATCCTCTTCCTGAGCCACCCTTCCTTGTACCCCTCTGCATGCTCAGATTTTGGCTTTCCCAGTTTTTATTTATCAGAGGGAAAAAGCACCACCTCACTCTGTACTGTTGTCACTTGGGACCGCTGGCTTCTGGGTAAGCGCCCCTGTGAGATCATTGCCAGTGCGAGGTGAAGCTCAGCCAGAGATCACTGTGCTTCAGACTTGAGTGAGTTCAGGGTGTATCCACAGTCGTTGAATTCCTACAATTTGTTTTTCATCTTACAAGGGATCATTCCATGTGTGAGTCACTTCAAAGAAGGACAAAAAGTAAAATCATAATAACATTTAGAAAGGTAAACGTGTTCACTTTGGGGGTAGGAACGTTAATCAGAAAAGCAGCATGAATATCAGCTGTCCTTCTGTTGAATGAGTCCTTTCAAAACTTTCTTTAGAGCAGTCTACAAATTGCTTTTGGATAAACTGACAAGGTGTATGTATAGCACACCTCGATGTTCACTGTTAATTATTAAGAGATTTTCCTTTTTCCTGGGCTCCACAGGCTCTTTAATGTTTGTGACCCACTGCCACCCGAGGACAAAAAAAATCACATTATTTGCTGGCCATGGTACATTATAAGTACTTACTTCTGATCACCAGTTGGGTGCCAGTTGGAGCTGTCTGACACACCCCCATTCAGTTTTTCTTATAGCCAGAATTTGTATTTTAACAATTTCTAGTATTCAGGAAAAACAAGATAAAAAAAGAAACATGTATCCTTTATAGATATTGAATTTACTTTTTCTATTTAGTTTTAATAACCCTGCCTTTCTCTAAAATGGACATATACCTTTTCACTTTGCACTGTCAACACGTATTTTCACAGAAAAGAAATGTTTGTGTTCTTCAGTGGTTGTGTTCTAGTCGTTTGGCATATTTCGTGCTGTGTGTTGTCTATTTTGTCATGATAAGCATGGCAGGTAAGGTAGAAATCATCTTACAGTGCTTGGGCCTAGGCCTTAAGTTATTATCTGGAGCTGTGAACTTCAACAGCCTGTTATTTTGACTCTAACTATGAGACAGGTCTTTCAAATATAAAAATGTCACTGTGGAAGATGGATGGTGGAGCAGAAGCATTAGGTCTCAATATTTTCCCCTGTCTCCTTCTGATACCATACACTTCTTCCCCGGATCTTTTTTTCCCCCAAATCAAAAATTAAAATCTAAGTCTATTTCTTTGTGAACACTGTCCTTCGTGGAGTTCTCAGAAAGAGCAGGAAAACAGATGCAGGGCCCTCTAGACAGTCCACCAGACTTGCTGAGGAGATACCTGTGTGAGTGTCCTACTTGCTGAGCACAAGGGCCTGAGAGGGGCACAAATTACCTGGAACCTCCCAGCTCTTGCACAGCAGTCTGAAGTGTTAGATCAGAATCCTCAAAAAAATCAGAGGCAACAGTGATGATTTTTTTCTGTAAGAGCTGGTTATTTTTCCTTTCAAATTATGGCTGTGTATGCATCCTTGTTCATGATTTGGCCTTCCAACTAACTTAGACTTGAACACTGCAGTCTGTTCATTGGTCATTTTGTCTCTTAGAGGCAGTCCAGTGTTTTTATTTCACTCGGACATTGCTGTGTTTGTTGCTGCCCATGGAAGCAGCCTTTGTAACCCTGGCATGTGCTCTGTGGCCCAGGCGAGATGTGCTGGGCTCTTGAGGTCCTCGCTGGACTCTGAGGAGCTGAGGGCCCAGCTCCTAGTTTCCACTCAGGACAGCCCGGGTTGTGATCTGTGTCATTGCTGCTGCCACAGCTGGAGATGTGGCTGCGGGTGCTTCTCTTTGGGATAATCTCTAGCCACCAGCATGGTCTTCTGTGTGGTCAGGGCACGAGTTAACATCTTCTCAGCTCAAGTTTTAGACTGTGCCTTTTTTGGAGCGGGGGAGTTTAAATCTGTTTATAAAATTTCTGTCCAGCTCAGAACAGCAGCAGTGCTTATATGTCCCTGCACCATTCTGAGCAGTCAGTGGGCACATAACCCTTGTGGGGTCCTGTTCAGCCTCTGGGACAGGTATCATCGCCCCTCTTTTACAAATGACACAACCGAGACTGGGAGAAGAGTCCACCTTCCCCAGATCACACAGTTCTGACTTCAGAGCTTGGCTGTTCCTCCACCTCATCTGAGGCGTCTTTCTCTTGTTCCTCCAAAGTGAGCTGAATGCTTTCTGAGGCCTCCCCAGGCCCAGGTATGGAGAAAGCACCCTGCTTGGCCGTGTTTCCAGGCTTGACCAGAGTGCCTGAGAATTCATGTGCAAACCCCAGAGATTGCTGCCCCTTAGAGAACCTCCTGTGCCCTTTAGAGCGTATGATGTTTCCTTCTTATTCTCATTCACTGTAATATTCATTTTGTACCCCCTTTATAAATTAGTGAGATTTTGTATTAGTGCCCCTTTGAATCAACTTACATAGCCAACCTTCACTTTTTAAAAGAAAAGGAACAGAAGTAACTGTTTTGGTGACTGCACTTTGGGTTTGAGTTTGTAGGGTGGTTTTTCTCTTGTAGTTTTTGGCTGTGCTGGGTCTTTGTGGCTGTGCAGGCTGGTTACTCTCTAGTTGTGGTGCACGGGCTTCTCATTGCAGTGGCTTCTCTTGTTGCAGAGCATGGGCTCTGGAGTGTAGGCTCAGTAGTTACTGCACGTGGGCCCCTGTGGCATGTGAAATCTTCCTGGACCGGGGATCAAACCTGTGTCACCTGCATTGGAGGTGAATTCTTAACCACTGGACCATTAGGACATCCTGTATTTTTCTTAAAAACTTGTTTTGGACCATTTATATATATTAATATAATAAATATATTAATATATATTTAAATGGTTACGGTAACAACTTTTGGGAAGATTAAGAGTTCTAGGACTCTGCTGTCAATGACGCTTTTACTTAAGTGGGTCCACTTGGATTCCATTGTGGGATGTTCACTTGAGCACGTGACAAAGAACTCATTACATGACATATTTGCATAGAATATTCTGTTGAAACAGAACCAAAGGACAGCTTTATAAGAAACCTTCAGATCAGGTGTTGCTTAAACAGTTTCCAGTTTAAACCATCAGGATATGATACCATTGTGCTTGTTTAAGAAATGAGTAATTTGTTTCAGTCTTATACAATATTTTGTCAGTTTCCTTATTTAAGGAAAGTGATTATTTTGTAATATCTGTTCTAGAGCTTGCTGACTTATTTTTGTGCATCTTGAGAAATTAGGGATTTTCTTTTTCTTATGCATGCTGATAAAAATTTATCCTCACTGACCAGGTGACCTTTGCTGTTTAGTATCTCTTATCCTGCAGATATGCATGTTTCATAAAGTGACATGAGCTTAAATAAATAGTTATATTGAAGAGTTTGAGGCTTTACCATTCCATGAGTAACTGTGTGTTAGCATTTGAGGTTTCTGGGCTCTGGTTATGCAGGTGGAAGGCAGCACGGCTTAATGTCACTCTGGGAAACCTGTGAACTTCCTGTATTGCAGTCACTGTGTTCTTTCCGAGTAATGATTAGAAGCATGTTACTTTTTTTTCCCCCCTGAGGTAAGAAAAAGCCTTATGTTGTGTGGTATTCCAGTCAAGAAATTCAGGTTTGGACCCAAGCCTGTATTTCATAATTATTTCTAAAAGTCGTTCCCTGCACACGAGTCTGGAGTTTGGTATATATTCTCAGATTGATGTATTGATGTGATTATTGTGAGTACTTGCTAGTAAAATAATATTTAATATCTAAGAGCAGAGTTTATGCTTGACCATTGCTGTGACCACCAGCACTGTGCTTCTATTGCTACCACGGTTTATTCTGTGCCTGGCACTGTTTCAAGTGTTTGATGTATAAGCTCTCTTAATTCTCTTAACTCCCAAGAGGAGGGTACCACTGTTAGCCCCATTTTACAGGTGAGAACTAAGACCCAGAGAGGAGTAGTACTTTGCCCGAGGCCCATACAACTAGTTGTGATCTGACTGGGACTTGCCCTCTCCCACCCTCCATGTGTCACAGAGCTGGTGCTCACAACCAGAGTCCTGAGCTGCCTCTCCAAGAAAGGCTGTTAAACTTACTGCAGCTAACTTTCCAACAGTTAAACAGTGAGGTAATTAATAAATAGGATATTTGTGCAACAGAACAACAAACATGTTGACTCGGGAAGATGGAATTATAGTTGTTGACCCCCCCTTTTATAAATCAATCAATTTTTGTTCTGTGAAGCATAAAGTATTTTATTATTTTTTAATGATGTATAGTTGATTTACAGGGCTGTGTTAATTACTGCTATCCAGCAGAGTGACTCAGTTATACATTTATATACATTCTTTTGTTCATATTCTTTTCCATGATGGTTTATTGAACCTAGTTCCCTATGCTGTACAGTAGGAGCTTGTTGTCTGTCCATTTTCTATATAAAAGCCTCCTTCCTGTGACTTCATGCTGTTTCTGTTGAGAGAACATTGTGAACTTCTCTGCTTC
The DNA here is from genome assembly GCF_032405125.1 of Capricornis sumatraensis. Classification (NCBI taxonomy): domain Eukaryota; kingdom Metazoa; phylum Chordata; class Mammalia; order Artiodactyla; family Bovidae; genus Capricornis; species Capricornis sumatraensis. The sequence continues at coordinate 117,572,898 of NC_091071.1, read as the reverse complement.
TGTATATGGTGCATGGTTGCGTGTGCATTGCATACCGACGAGAGGTATAGCCCATGCTGCTGCTGCCCCTCCGGTGTGGCCCCTGGCGTCCTTCCTGTGCACAGTCCAAGGTGGCCTTAGTGGCTCCTGTCACGGATGTGCACCTGAGGTGTGGGCCGCTGGGTGCATAGGCCGGGGATCGGCGCGCGCTATCCATTCATCTCCAACACCATCTCTTTTCATGAGGAAGCACGGCTGTGTGGGGAGCAGCCCTCGTGCCCTCCGGCCTGTGGCCGCTGCTGTCTGAGGTTCTCGTGTGTTAACCCTGTGGGTGTTGCCGTTCCTTTTACCTGCAGCCTCTCGACGTCATTCCAGGTCCACTAGTGCTCTCGCCACGGCTGACTCTGTGGGGCAGTCAGGTGAACACGTGTTCATGCATGCCTGTCTCACGCTCATTGCCACATGTGTTCCCATCTTTTTCGCTAGCAGTTGGCATGGATGCACCTCGTATTTTTTTCCCCCCCTCAGTGTGCTTCTATTTTTTTAAGTTGTTGAATGTTTATGGTTCTGTTAATAGGCTATAGATGCTTTGTAGCTTGTTTGACAACATCATTTATCTAGTGTTCATATTTATGTTAAAACAGAAGGATGGGGAAGCACTTCCGCCCTTGCTTTCAGTCCCTCCTGCAGGAAAGCAGGAGCCCCAGATAGGTGTCCTGAGTGTCCCTAGGAGAATTGGGGTATGGACCTCATCCAACAGAGGCTTTTGTCTCTCAGTCTTTGCTCCCAGTAAATTGGTGTCTATGAATGCTAGTTATTCCTGTACAGTTTTCATTACTTGGAGGTACTATTTAGTGACCAGATGTTCAATTATAGCATACTCCGTTTCACATGGATTGAAGGAAGTAGATTGCCCTGAAACTTTTATGGAAAAACAAGTCATTATGACGATAATCAAGTCAGGCCAAAGGTAGCCTTTGCAGCCTGCAGACCCGAAACACTGCCTCAACCCCATTTTAACAATACCCAAATGCCCTGGTTGGCCATTAGGGCAGAAAGTAAGCAAACAGTAATGCTCAATCTGCCAGATTTAACTGGCATCATTTTGATAAACTAATAATCCCTCATGACTACAGTTTTATCAACCAAGTACGAGGCATCATCTCTTAAATCTGACTGTTGATGATGACAACTGTGACCAGTTTACTGAGTTAGTGTCTCTGTTTTTTTCTCTAAATGAACCACCTATGATTTTATTATGTGTTCTTTGATTAGGACATTCCCCTAAAGATTATGGGCCAGGCAGAGGGCACAGTATATGAATCCATCTCTTGGAAACTGAATGGTACCAGAGAGAACATAGAGCAGATTTGGGTCTGGTGAAAACAAAAGGCTTATAAATTTTCTTCACTCCAAACATTTCCCCTTAAGATTTGAAATTCAATTATCTATGATAAATATCTGCAGTCACCATGTGTGGTGAAGCTATACACATCTGAGAAGCACAGAATAATTGCTTTGTTCTTACAGTTTTAATTTTGTGTCTGAAGAATCACTCTTATCCCTGGAGCAAGATTTGCTGGCATGAGATCTATTTTTTTTTTTTTTTAAGATTATGTTTTATTTAAGTTTATGCTGGGTAATTTCTAAATGCCTTATAACTGGATTACTTTCATTCTGTTACTCATAAATCCCTTACTATCTACCCTTTTTTAATGAAAAAAGAGAAAGACTTGAACAATGATCATTTATAAAACTGTGCATCATAAATCTCAAATTTCTAATTGTTTCATATTTGAACTGATTATATTATATAGAGAGATATTATTGATTTTATATAGCATATCACCTTTTAAACATACACATAATGATGAAATTCAGTATAATCAACAACTGCGTTAAAAAAGGGGATAGTATAACATGCAATTTTTGTTTCTCTATAAAAATTCATAATTGTGTAACTTTTGATTAGTAGTTAAATTTTTCCCCCATTCTGTGGCAGTGGAAGATATGTTTCAAAACTGACAATTTTAAAAAGCTAAATAAACTTTTAAAGTTCACCAGGTTGTAGGTGATGTCTTGTTTACCTATCCAAATTTTAAATATATCATTTTATATGAAACATCAATTATGTAAGACAGACTTTAGCTTTCTGTCTCTCTCCCCTCCACCAAATGCCTCCATTATTAGAAAATGGCAAATACAGAGATTTTCCGTGTCCAAACAGTGTCTTATTTGTTAAAGTGTTTTTAATCTTAACATTTTAAATAAGAGTCATTTACTGGATTGCTTTGTCTTGAGCTGCCACAGCGGTGAGCAGCAGGGACTCACAAGGGCAGTGAGTTTCGAGTAATCGGTCCAAATAAAGCCCTGTCCTGAAGTGAAAAACCCTTTACCAGCGGATACCCTTACCAGTGTGATTTACACTGACTTTCTCCTGCCTTTAATCTCAGCCTTTATGAAGGAAGGCTGGACAGTTCATGTAAAGGGACTTCTAAAAGTTAGTCTTTTTGGATTCAGTGCTTTCACTGCCAGAGGCACGGATTCCATCTCTGGTCAGGGAACTAAGATCCTGCAAGCCTCATGGAACAGCCAAAGAAAAAAGTCTTTATTGTCCATGATTGTTAATAAGCTTATAATAGTTGTTTGAGCCACTAAAATTGGAAAATTTTTTGCATTTTGTCCATTTTGTTCACACATATAAAGATTATCATTTAAAAATCCTTTGAGGGACTTTGGAAAAATTTATATTATCTGAATGATTAATGTTTTGCTGTGAAGATACTAGCTTTTTGTGGTGAAGATTAAAAAATTTTAATATATTGATTTTTAAATAACTTTTGGTGACACAGGCATTATGATGAACAGATGTCTAAAATTAATTGGCCTTAATTACAAACAGTAGTGACAGTAATGAAAATTTGCACAGAGATCAGTGTAATACATTGGATTTAAATTTTATCTGTTTATTACATATTGCATTAGAACTCATTTATCAGACCATAGAGCTTTCTAATTAGTTTGACCAAATATCAGGGCTTCTTTTGCTGCTAGAGAGAATGCTAAATAGATGAAAAGGCTCAACTCATGGCCCAGTTCCCTTCTATTAGTTCCCCTCTCCAGGCCTATATCTCAGCACTTTTCCAAAATAATATATCATTAAAGAACCGTTTCAGTTGTCAGGATGCAGTCATATTAAATGTGAACATTGTAACCTCTGCCACTGGTAAACAAGTCAAGTGTAGTTGAAACTACAAGCCAATTGCAGTAAAAACTGGCCAGAGATTTTTCAGTGTTTCTGTCCAGTATGGGATGAGGCAAAGGCCATTGCAAAAAAATGAAAACATTTGAATGACATATTTTTTTGCTTTTGTTTTTTACTTAGACCGCTTTGGGCTCGGCCAGGCAGGAAGAATTCCTGGTTCTGTGAATGCCATGCGGGTTCTGAGCACCAGTACAGATCTGGAAGCTGCTGTCGCTGATGCTTTGGTAAGAGGCCCAATGTGTGTGGAATCTCTTTGAATTACTGACCTACATTTTTCTCTGTCTTCACAGGAAGTAGCCTCCAAATCAGGTCACTAAGTCTTCTTTGATACTCTTTGAGATCGTGTAAATATTGGGTAAATTTAGATTATTATTCCTTTCTTCTTAAACTTTTAACTCTGTACGTAAGTGAAAACTGGCCTTTTGAGCCACGTTAACGTCAAGAGTGTCTTCTCTGCTCTTCAGTAACATGGAGGTTGGATGACATCAGGCTTCTCTGATGTCATTGGGTTTCTTTTCCTTTTTTATCCATTTTTTTTCAGCATTTCCTTTTGGCCCCTTCTTTTGCTTCTGTTGCTTTCAGGACTTTGATGGCATAGCCTAAGCACATCATTGTATAATAGTAGGTCTTTGTGGTTTGAAACTCTTGCATTTATTCCATTACTACCACTAGTTGTTGCGTATGATTTTATTTGTTTGAATGAGTCCTTAAGTCATTATTTACGGAAACTTTCCCAGATTTTAAGATGAACTCTTTGAGGATATGAAACACTAATGGAGTATGTTTTTTCTTGCATTGTTATAATGTAATATTTTAAAAAGCAATATAAAGTGATTAGCGTTCCTTAAATTTATGGTTCTAGAAAAAAGTTCCTCAGTAGAATCAGCTTGTGGTCAATTTGCCTTATAAAGATGCATTTCAGCTGGTAGTAACACAGCCTCTTGTTTCTTCTGGTTTATGTGCTCAGCATTTAAAATAGACATGCTTTAAAGAACTGTCTGATCTCTGGTCTTACTTGTACTGTTTCAAGAGAAAAGCATTATAATACCCTGCTTTCAGACCCTGAGGTTTTAAATCCAGCCCTGTTTTCATTTGATCAAAACTTTATAGTGTGTGGCTTCAGGGATCCTACCTTTCGTCCCTCCTGGCCCTCCCTCGTTTATTCCTGCTCAGCCAGGTTTCTCTGACAGACATCTGTGAGCAAGCAGTCTTCCAGTCTCCTAGTGTTTTCCTGACAAGGGCTGCCCCGCCAGGTCTGTTCATCAGCCTTGGGTGTGGAAGGACTCTTCCTGGCAGGTACTGGAGTTCAGGATAATTGCTTTAAGTAGGACTTCAAGAGCCCCAAGTTGGAGAGTTTATGAAGCAGTTTTCCTTCCAAGTTGCAGCATTTAGAATTTGTTTCTTACCTATTCCGGGACTTTAAGAAGTGGGAACCAGTGGGGTGAGAAGTGATGGATGTGCAAAGCCCTTGGTGAGACAGCACTTTGGTTGGGGTGGGGGAAGGGGGGAGGGCCGTGTCTCCTTGTTCCTTAAAGATCTGCCCCAGGAACACTGCACAAAGTGCCAGGAGGCAGAGCAGGACTCAAGAGTCTGGGCTTTGCCTGACTTGGGCTTTTCTCTGAGTTCTGGCTCTCCTTACACTCCCACTGCCCTTATGACGCTTTGTCCAGACCTCTTGGTCTCTCCCCATGACCTGCTTCAGAAGACAGCGCCAGGATGCTACTCAGTCCCTGCCTCGCAGAAAGGAAGTCCTGGGACAGAAGCTTTCCTAGGAGCAGACGACAGAGTTAATAGCAACATTTGGGATGTGCCTCAGTGGTGTGGGGAGAGTTTCAGCAAAGAATTATAGAGGAGATACTGGAAGGTCTCATAACAGGTGCAAGAGGGTTAGGAAATGCCATTGTGAAAGCATTCTTTGTTATTTGCTTGATATGAATTGCTTGCTAACCTGTATTTTTAGTTTGCTAATATATGTTTTGCTGTACACTTTTGTTGCAAGAACAATCCCCACATATGCTTCTGACATAATTCTCTATGCTTTTTCCCCATCCTTCAATATTTTCCTGCCTACAGCTGTTAGGAGACTCCAGGAGCAAGGTACCAGTGCTTTAACTTTTGTTTTATAACTTTTTTTTTTCTGTTGTGAGTATATTTCCTTTAGGAGATGGTAAAGCAACAAAAATGTAGCCTAGTGTAGAAGTTCTGTTCTGAAGTGTGATTTTGTGGAAACTAGTGGTGCTTTTGCTAGTGATAGAACTGGTCATGTCTCACGCGTGTTTGAGCGTTGTTTTCCAACATCAAGTTCTGCCCGTTATCCTACTAGTGTTTCATTTTACTAACCTAGGTTTTGTCTCTTACGTTGTTATTATTTCATGAGTGGATACATTCAGCATTTTTCGTATCTTAGGAATCTAGTTCATGTATAAGTGAGATGGCCGTATAATTATCATCCTAACAAGGATACTTTTGAGTGTGAGGGAGGGTGCCATTAATAATTATGTGGGGACAGTAGGTGGAAGGCAGAGCTGTCCCAGGTAAGTTGTGATGTGTGTACAAGCCACATTGCTAGGAAGTTACATTGGTGCAATTTAAGCCCGTAGCTACTTGTTTTCCTCTTAGAGAAATTAAATTTTATCTGTTTTATATTGTTCTTGCTATATAATTTGGGGATTTAACTTAATATTTTTATATTCAGGGTAAGAGACATGAATGAAGTGGGTATTCTAGTCTAAGGAGGCCTATTAGTGTTGTAAAACTGTAAGTTATTAATAAAAATGGTATAGAGCTTTTGAGAATCCCTTTATATAGGACACTACACCACTGACAGTGCAGTGTCAGATGTTCTTACGGGAGCATGAATTTTCAAACAAATTTACTTACAGACCATGCTCAAGACAGGTTGCTTTGGGTTGGGGAAGGGTGGTGGGCTCACAGACTCAGTGTGTCAAACGCTGAGCTAGGCTGTTGAGCATATAATTCCACTTAATCCTGACAACAAGCCTGTGAGAAGGGTGATCAGTACTATCTCAGGGAAAGGTTAGGAGGCTTTCTGAAGTCACATGGCGGGTCCATGTACCACACTAAAGATCATGCTCCCTCCTCTGCTGTGGGTGCTCTGCTTACTACTTGCTCTGCCTACCAGAAGTCTGCTGTTCTGGTTCCGTTTCCCTAATCTGTAAGCAAAGGGAAGGTGTGGGTGCATGTGCCCATGTGTGTGTGTGTGCCTGTGTGTGTGTGTGTCTACATTTAACTCTTCGTTGTTGATGTTGTGTGGTGAGACTCATGTTGCCTTTCCATTTCTTCCCCGACCCCTCCTTGAATCTGGCAGAAGAAGCCTGTGAGGAGGAGATATGAGCCCTACGGGATGTATTCTGATGACGACGCCAACAGCGACGCCTCCAGCGTGTGCTCGGAGCGCTCGTACGGCTCCCGGAACGGGGGTATCCCCCACTACCTGCGCCAGACTGAGGATGTGGCTGAGGTGCTCAACCACTGTGCCAGCTCCAACTGGGCTGAGAGGAAGGAAGGGTTGCTGGGTCTGCAGAACCTGCTGAAGAGCCAGAGAACGCTGAGGTAGGGTGGGAGGCCAGGTTCCTTCAGATTGACCCCCGTGTTACACGCATGGGGGCCTGACACGGATGTATGGTCATCAGTGGGGCAGGCCCAAGAGAGGCCCGGATGGCTCAGATGTGCTCTGTGCCTTCCAGAGAACTTAAATATTGGGCAGACATTCCATAGCTTATTAGGTCTAGGAAACATTTGGTTCACCATGGCTCAGATTTGTCTAGTAGGTGTTTTGAGAAGACTCAGAACAGTTTGTGGTTTAGGTAAAACATAAAAACAACTCTGAAGTTAGTACAGTTTGTTTACACTTCAGAGGCATGGATAAAATGATGCCAGTCTCAGTCTAAAATGTTTTCATGTGCATATGTATACGTAAATATGTTTTTATAGATTTGCAGAGTAAAGACACTCAAACGGAGAACTCCAAAGTAGTACAGCATTATCTAGAATTGATTATTTTTGCTTTTGTTTTTGTTCCTGTATTTGTATTTCATAAATTTTCTAAAATAGGCATATATTACATATACCAAAAACACATGTTTATAACATACTTCATCAGATCTAAGGTACCACTAACACACTGTTATTTTATATCTAAGAAGAAATACTTCTTATAAAACCATGACAGTACTGATATGTTATTGATTGCAGGGTGAATCTCATGGTTACAGAGATATTTGAAGTATAGTCTGTTACATTCTTTGGATAATTTTCTTAAGCAATGTTGTGAGACTGGTTACGTGTTTCTGTTCATGGATGGCTCTGCAAAACTCTGTGAGCATGGACTGACGAGTCACTGGGCTTCAAGTGTGGCCGTCTATATAGTCAGTGTGACCCCTGCCATATTCCTTCCTGCCACCTAAACTCCCTGCCCCCCTTTATTCATTCCATTCTGTGCATGCACGTTCCTGCTGAAGTGTAGGTCACCTCTGGTGGTCTGGTGATCTGTCAGAAAACAAATACGATGAAATGTCCTTATTCTCCAATAATCTCCTTAATTCTGGTGGCCCCAGTTTCTTGGTTCTTTGTGTTCTCCAACTATCCATTGAATAAGCTCTAGGAATCTGTCGATTGACATTGGTCTGGTCTGGATTTCATTGTCAGCGATGTTAAAAGGACCACTGGATGTGAGAGGGGATGGTATGGGGAAGAAGATAACACTTTCTGATCAAACTTTGAAGTACAGACAGGATTCGATAGTGCAGTTCAGGGTAAGAAGTGTCACCGGGGCACTGAGGTGGAGTGAGTATGTGCTTGACTCAGACGCTGTAGCAGGTAGATAGTTAGCAGCGGTTTGTTGTACTGAAATTGGTATAAAGATATCACAGTACTTTGACTAAAACAGAACTGAGACCTGAGATCCAGGTCTGTCTGACCCTGCTGCACATGCTTTTCTGAATTGATCCGACTACCTTTCATCTGTCGCGTGTGGAAATGAAGTGAGCAGGATTTGGCGTCTGGCTTTGCCATATGTGCATGTGTGTAAACTTATGTGATCACACTCTGAGATTCAGTTTCATTTTAGAACAAGACCAGAATTGGTGTGATTTCTTATTCCTGTGTAATTCTGTCAAATTAAAATTTAGATAATTCATTTGTAGAAGAAAAGGTATAACATAAAAATTATATAAAACATGTTACATGAAATAAAAGGATTTAGAGAAGCTGTAACTACTTTCAGTGTTGACTTATTAAATATTAAATTTTTTTCATTTTATTTCCTAGTCGAGTAGAATTGAAAAGATTGTGTGAGATTTTCACCCGAATGTTTGCTGACCCTCACAGCAAGGTAAGGTCTGAGGACCTGCCCACTTGTAACCTCTTTGCATGTCCTTCTATATAATGCACTGCTTCAGAGTGAGAGAACAGCCCCACCATGCAGTGTAGCCCTTCCAGACTTATTTTAACAGTAGTTTATGTTATGTCTTTTGAAGACAGAATTCTTAGAAACTTCTCTTGTCCATACAGTGTCATTAATAAAGTGCATTTCAAGTGAGGGTTACCCTGGAGAGAATCAGATGTAGTCTTTCATTCACTCAGCGAACAGTTTTGCATACTTCATGGAAGTACATAGGCTGGATGCTAGGATGTAACAGTGTTTTATAATGCCTTTTTAGAAAGTTAGAGTAGTGAAGAAAATAAGCAAGTATATAAATTTTTTTTGGTACCCATGTAGAATTTGTCTGTATAGGACAAGATAGAAAGATGATAGCATTTATAGAATGAATTTACCGAAAAGCCACATCAAATATATCTCCAAATAGATTGCCACTTCTAAGAATTTGCTAGATGGTGGCCACCCAGCTGATGCCCATGCCTCTGGGGGCACTGAGGGCCACCTTTTGACGAGGGCTCCCTGCTGAGTACCCCGGAGTGAGAGACAAGCCCTTTCTAGGAGTGGAGCTGAGAGCGAGACCCTTGACAAAAGTTTACTTAGAGTCTAGATTTTAAATAAAAACCAGAGTTTGGGAGGAAGGCTTTGAAGGTGTTAGATGGTTTTAGAGAAAGAAAACAAGAGGAGTGAAGATATCAGGAAAGTTAAGGAAAGTTAAAGGGTGGATAAAGAACCAAAACAATCATCAGTTCAGTTCAGTCGCTCAGTCGTGTCCAACTCTTTGCGACCCCATATACCACAGCATGCCAGGCCTCCCTGTCCATCACCAACTCCCGGAGTTTACCCAAACTCATGTCCATCGAGTCAGTGATGCCATCCAACCATCTCATCCTCTGTCATCCCCTTCTCCTGCCCCCAATCTTTCCCAGCATCAGAGTCTTTTCAAATGATTCAGCTCTTGGCATCAGGTGGCCAAAGTATTGGAGTTTCAGCTTCAACATCAGTCCTTCCAATGAACACTCAGGACTGATCTCCTTTAGGATTGACTGGTTGGACCTCCTTGCAGTCCAAGGGACTCTCAAGAGTCTTCTCTAACACCACAGTTCAAAAGCATCAATTCTTCGGTGCTCGGCTTTCTTTATAGTCCAACTCTCACATCCATACATGACTACTGGAAAAACCATACCCTTAGCTAGACGGACCTTTGTTGGCAAAGTAATGTCTCCACTCTTTAAAATGCTGTCTAGGTGGGCCATAACTTTCCTTCCAAGGAGTAAGCATCTTTTAATTTCATGGCTGCAGTCACCATCAGCACTGATTTTGGAGCCCCCCAAAAATAAAGTCTGCCACTGTTTCCACTGTGTCCCCATCTAATTTTCATGAAGTGATGGGACCAGATGCCATGATCTTAGTTTTCTGAATGTTGAGCTTTAAGCCAACTTTTTCACTTTCCTCTTTCACTTTCATCAAGAGGCTCTTTAGTTCTTCTTCACTTTCTGCCATAAGAGTGGTGTCATCTGCATATCTGAGGTTATGGCTATTTCTCCTGGCAATTTTATTCCAGCTTGTGCTTCATCCAGCCCAGTGTTTCTCATGATGTAGTCCGCATATAATAAGTTAAATAAGCAGGGTGATAATATACAGCCTTGATGTATTCCTTTCCCGATTTGGAACCAGTTTGTTGTTCCAAACAGTTCTAACTGTTGCTTCCTGACCTGCATATAGGTTTCTCAAGAGGCAGGTCAGGTGGTCTGGTATTCCTGTCTCTTTAAGAATTCACCACAGTTTATTGTGATCCACACAGTCAAAGGCTTTGGCATAGTCAATAAAGCAGAAAGAGATGTTTTTCTGGAACTCTCTTGCTTTTTCCATGATCCAGCGGATGTTGGCAATTTGATCTCTGGTTTCTCTGCCTTTTCTAAACCAGCTTGAACATCTGGAAGTTCATGGTTCACGTATTGCTGAAGCCTAACTTGGAGAATTTTGAGCATTACTTTACTAGCGTGTGAGATGAGTGCATTGTGCAGTAGTTCAAGCATTCTTTGGCATTGCCTTTCTTTGGGATTGGAATGAAAACTGACCTTTTCCAGTCCTGTGGCCGCTGCTGAGTTTTCCAAATTTGCCAGCATCATATTGAGTGCAGCACTTTCACAGCATCATCTTTTAGGATTTGAAATAGCTCAACTGGAATGCCATCACCTCCACTAGCTTTGTTTGTAGGGATGCTTTCTAAGGCCCACTTGACTTCCCATTCCAGGATGTCTGGCTCTAGGTGAGTGATCACACCATCATGATTATCCGGGTTATGACGATCTTTTTTGTACAGTTCTTCTATGTATTCTTGTCCCGTCTTGTTAATATCTTAGCTTCTGTTAGGTCCATACCGTTTATGTCCTTATTGAGCCCATCTTTGCATGAAATGTTCCCTTCGTATCTCTAATTATCTTGAAGAGATCTCTAGTCTTTCCCATTCTATTATTTTCCTCTATTTCTTTGCACTGATCACCGAGGAAGACTTTCTTATCTCTCCTTGCTATTCTTTGGAACTCTGCATTCAAATAGGTATATCTTTCCTTCTCTCCTTTGCTTTTTGCTTCTCTTCACAGCTATTTGTAAGGCCTCCTCAGACAGCCATTTTGCGTTTTTGTGTTTCTTTTTCTTGGGGATGGTCTTGATCCCTGTCTTCTGTACAATATCAGAAACCTCTGTCCATAGTTCATCAGGCACTCTCTATCAGATCTAGTCCCTTAAATCTGTCACTTCCACTGTATAATCATAAGGAATTTGATTTAGGTCATACCTGAATGGTCTAGTGGTTTTCCCCACTTTCTTCAATTTCAGTCTAAATTTGGCAATAAGGAATTCATGATCTGAGCCACAGTCCGCTCCCGGTCTTGTTTTTGCTGACTGTATAGAGATTCTCCATCTTTGGCTGCAAAGAATATAATCAATCTGATTTCAGCATTGGGCATCAGGTGATATCCATGTGTAGAGTCTTCTCTTGTGTTGTTGGAAGAGAGGGTGTTTGCTGTGACCAAGTGCGTTCTCTTGGCAAAACTCTATTAGCCTTTGCCCTGCTTCATTCTGTACTCCAAGGCCAAATTTGCGTGTTGCTCCAAGTATGTCTTGACTTCCTACTTTTGCATTCCAGTCCCCTATAATGAAAAGGATATCTTTTTTGGGTGTTAGTTCTAAAAGGTCTTGTAGGTCTTCATAGAACCGTTCAATTTCCATAGAAATTGAGAAAACCTAAAATCAACACAAGCAAATCTTAAAGTACTTGATGCGCAAGCTTTAACTATCCTATACTATTGTTTTCCTAGTAAAAATGGTCTCTTCTAAGTCCTACCAGGGGAAGGAAACCTGTCATGGTCAGAAGCCTAGCCAGTTATCATCTCCCTTCTTTTCCTGGCCTTTCCTCCATGTAGAAATTGTCCGTGAAGTGTCAGTCATCCACCTGCCTGTGCTCTCATTCAGCGCTTGCTGAGCACCCGCTCTGGGCTAAGGGTATAGAAAACATCGCACCCTTCCCTTCTGAGATGCTCACAGGAGCAGGGGAGAGTGAACGCAGGGATTCTTTTTTTTTGCTGGGGGGCAACAGTTCTCCTCAGTATTGGTCTTGAAACATGTCTTAAAATTCCTGTTTTGACCCTCACAACAAGGTTAACATTCACAGTATTAATAAAATCCAAGAAGCATTGATTTTAAAAGCATCATAGATGTTCAGAGATAAAATTATCAAGGTTTTCTGTAAGATAATATTAAGAGCAGTAAGATTTAAGGCATAAGACTCATAAGATACATAGCATAAGGGCTATTAGGTGGATTTGGACATTGATGAAATTTCTATTACCTGTCACCTCTAGATTGCTGATTCAGAACATGAGGATAAAGAATGTGAGGATAAAGAAGGAAAGTTGTTTCCATCAGAAGGCTCTTGTACAGTGAGTTTGGAGGTCTCAGTTTAGTCAATATTTGCTAGCTGCCTTAGTGCTAAGCCAGGAGTCCCGCAGCTGGGACTCATTGCCTTCTCTCTGAGCTGTCTCCCGAGAGACCCCTGGTGGTTAACAGTTCCTGCGCTATAACTGAGCAAGTCTGTGACAGCTGGTTTGTCCCAGCAGAACACAAGTTATTAACCAAATAGGTACACAGTGCTGCCATTTACCTCTCTGAAATTGGTTCAGGGATAAGCCACTGTGAACTTTGTCTCACAGGAGGTAGCAGTGATTATTGCACCATGGTGTGAGAATTATGTCAGCCGTCAGTCTGTTTTATTCTAAGCTGTACTCTTGTAAATATTAGTATAGTTTTTATAATATCTTTTTATAGAGATAACACTTTGTAATATCTGAATTGGCACACATCAAAATAGATGATGGAAATGAAAAGCAATAGGTATGCAAGTTTTTTTCCTTATCCTACAGTAATAGTTGTTGAATGCTCGATAATGAAATAAATACAGAGAGAAGAAAGGAAGGAAGGCTGGCCTCCAGGATTAGACTCATACTTTTCAACAGAGTTAATTTCTCTCTGTACTGGCTTTTAAAGGCATGTAGAGGGAGGGGAGAGGATTTTTTCAGTTCATAGCCTTTTCAGGCCTTTTAGAAAACTGCATGAAACATGATATGACTTCACTGTGGACTAACATGGAATCTGTTTCGTTGCATGGCCTGGTTTGCGGTGGAATTCACAACAGAGAGTAAGTTCCAACCCCTTTTCCTTTATCTCTTTTCTGTACTATATTTGCCTTCTATACCGTGTCCAGTTATTAACATTGTCACCCAAGTTATGAGTCTGGGCAAAGGCCAATTGGGCATTTTCACCTTTTGAAGACTTGGGAGGAAATTATGAATTAAACTTGTGAAATACTTGGTTTCCCTTTGTGTCTAGGTTTTCAGTATGTTTTTGGAGACCCTGGTGGATTTTATAATAATTCATAAGGATGACTTGCAAGACTGGCTTTTTGTTCTTCTCACACAATTACTGAAGAAAATGGGAGCGGATTTACTTGGATCTGTGCAAGCAAAAGTTCAGAAAGCTCTTGACGTCACAAGGCAAGTGTTTGGGGCAAAATCGTGTTCTCCCAGCTTTTGATATATAATTGACATACAGCATTGTGTAAGTTTTAAGTGTACAGCATGAGGATTTGATACATATGTATATTGCTAAATGATTAGTACAGTGTTAATATTTATATCCTTCACCTCACTTAATTACTATTTTTTGTTGCGTATGTGGTAAAAACATTTAAGACACATTCTCTTAACAAGTGTATGATACAGTATCATTACCTATGATCAACAGGCTATACGTTTGACCCCCAGCATTTATTCATGTCATAACTGTAACTGGAAGTTTGTTCCCTTTGACCAGTATCTCCCATTTCCTCCACCCCTAGGCTCTGGCAACCACCATTCTACTCTCTGTTTCTATGAGTTTGACCTTTTTTTTTTTTTTTTAATTTTGTAGATAAGTGATATCATACAGTATTTGTCTTTCTCTGACTTATTTCACAAAACATAATACCCTCAAGTTTCATCCATGTTGTCACAAATGGCATAACTTCCTTCTTTTTTATGACGAAATAATATTCCGTCTATATACACAGCACATTTTCTTTATCCATTCATCCATCAACGCACTGAGGTTGTTTTCATGTCTCAGTGATTGTGAATGGTGCTGCAGGTAACAGAGGTCAGATGGCTCTCTCTCCTTTTTTTGTTTTTTGGCCACGCACTATGGCTTGTGGGATCTGTTTCCTGATCGGAAATTGAACATGGATCAGAGCAGGGAAAGCCCGGAATCCTAACAATTAGGCTACCAGGGAACTCCCTAGTTTTAGTTTTATTTTGAGAAACATCCATACTGTTTTCCACAGTGGCTGCACCAATTTACATTTCCACCAGCATTTATCATCTCCTATCTTTTTGATAATAGCCATTCTAACAAGTGTGAGACAATATCTCACTGTAGTTTTTATTTGCATTTTTCTAATAATTAGTGATGTTGAGCACTTTTTTGTGTACTTGTTGGCCGTTTGTATATCATCTTTGTAAAAACGTCTGTCTGTTTGGTTGGGCAGGAGGGAACTAGACCATTTTGATATTAGGAGACTCTTTGTAGATGGTTTCTTGTCACTCTGTTACCTGTAGTTTTTGTCTCCCACTTGAATATCTTCTTTCTTACTTGATACCCACATTCTCTTGTTGGCGCTGAAATATCCCAACAATCTATGAGGTGAAATACCTACATCTTCTTTGAGTTGGCATTGTTTTGGTGAGTGCCTAAGACGTCCACCCTCTGTTCGCTGTGGAAAAAGGGGGAGGTGTTCTGTGTGTTATTTCTCCGATGTGTAGCCAGTGTGAGTCACTTAAATCATGTATGCTAAGTATGCTTTGCCTGCAGAAGTGGTCCTCAGAGCCTCCTGGATACAGATAGTTGTGGGAGAAAGGGATGTGCTGTTGGATCGTTTGCTTCTTATTAATCAGTATAATGATGGTACTACTTTGTATTTTTCTTGTATTATTTTATTTGAATTTCAGATCAGTCCTGTGATTTTATAGATGTGACCCTACATCCCTTTTATTTTCACTATACTTTTGTACACTGAGAAAAGTCTCTTAAAGGGAGCCTGAAGAGCAATACAGACACTCAGCCTCAATATAATGTGTGTTTCTGTTGCATTATCTTTCCTATCACCATGGAAGGCCTGTCTGCATCAGGAACAAGGGATCCTTTGGGCAGTTTTAAAATCATATGGGTAATTTTTAAGGAAGGGAGTGCTGACTTTGATTCTGCAAGAGCCCTCAGGGCTACTCAGTTGGATCACAAATACGAGATGATGACAAGACACAGAATCAGTCCCAAGTGAGAAGTGGCGCTAAGTGGAACTCTCAGGGCACAGGCTGCTGTGTGTGTCTGTAGCTGGTGAGGGTGTGTCTGTGAGTGTCCCCAGGCACTCGTCTGTGCTGACGCACACAGTTGGCTCACAGGCTGTTACCCAGCAGAGGCCTCAGGGGATAGACAGTGCAGGCAGCCTCGTCAGGGTATAAAAGGTAGGCTTGGGCATTGGAGCTCTTTCTTACGTGAGCAGGTTTCCAGAAGGAACCTGGAGAAGAAGGTAAACAAATCCCAAGAAGGCGAGTACGCATTTCTTCCTTAGTTCATTGCTTAGTTTACGTGTTTTGGGACTTCTAAGAAGATTTCTCTTTTTATAACTTTTCTGTGTTACGTGTATTACTTTAGTATTTATTATATAAAATGAAAAGTAATGTTTAAAAAAAGGTAAACAGGCTTGCTTTTTACATGTGTTAATCTGGTTTTTTGTTTCTTACATGATTTTACATTACTTTTTGTAAGAAATCTTTCTTTTAACATACTTTCTTCTTTTTGTAAACCTAGGGACTCCTTTCCATTTGATCAACAATTTAACATTTTGATGCGATTTATTGTGGATCAGACTCAAACTCCTAACCTCAAGGTCAGTAACTTATAGTTCAACCTCTAGAAGTCAAATTTGCTTAAACTATACTTTTTCAGACATGACTCACATTTGGCTGTTATTAGTAGATCTGCTATGAGCACCGTGTGCCCATTTCTCTTGGTTCAGTGCCTAGTGCTGGTTTACTCGGTAAGCACGTGCTTCACTTTATTTCAGACTGCTGAGATGGTTGTACCATATTATATTCCAGCCAGCAGTGTCTGAGAACTCCCAATGATTTCATGTCCTCACCAACATTTGTGTGTTATTACTGTTTCTCAATTTAAAAAATTTTGATGTATTGAAATAGCTCTTATTAGAACGTTTTTAATATTAACATTATAACACATGTAAATTAGCTGTTAGATGTTTTGTAATGTAAAAAATGTAAGAACAAGACTGATAGAATTTGAAGGAAGATGTATTCCTTGGAATCAGATCGGGTACACTGTCTGTTCTTTGATTACCAGCTTCTGTCAAGGTTTTGCTGCTGCTGCTGCTAAGTCGCTTTAGTCGTGTCCAACTTTATGTGCCCCCATAGACGGCAGCCCACCAGGCTCCTCTGTCCCTGGGATTTTCCAGGCAAAAATACTGGAGTGGGTTGCCATTTCCTTCTCCAATGCATGCATGCCTGCTAAGTTGCTTCAGTCGTGTCCAATTCTGTGCAACCCTATGGACAGCAGCCCTCCAGGTTTCTCTGTCCACAGGATTCTCCAAGCAAGAATATTGGAGCGGGTTGCCATTTCCTTCTCCCGTCAAGGTTTTAGGAGAGGCCTACTTCCCAGGTGGCTCAGACGGTAAAGCGTCTGCCTACGATGCCGGAGACCTGGGTTCAATCCTTGGGTCGGGAAGATCTCCTGGAGAAGGAAATGGCAATCCACTCCAGTATTCTTGCCTGGAAAAATCCCATAGACAGAGGAGCCTGGTAGACTACAGTCCATGGGGTCGCAAAGAGTTGAACACGACTGAGTGACTTCAACTTCACCTTCAATAAATAATAGCCTGTTTCTCCTGAGGTCAAAGCCAAGTGAGATATCAGTGGAGAAGTTAGGGCCGAACAAAACCCTGATTGCCTTTAGTGCTGCTTTGCAAGACCTGGCCTAGAGTGGCTAAAAATCAAAACGCAGAGTTGTTCGTGCCCACTCTGTCAGTGGCAGAACTTGGGGTCCTTCGCCCCCCCCCAAGTGGGCTCTTGCTCAGCAAGTGTCCTGGGGTGTCAGAGGATCAGGGCCTGCTTCTCTGCAGGGGCCCCTTCCTGTCCCAGGCTTCAGGGTCAGTCATCCATGCTTTTCCCTGCTGCAGGCTCCCTGTGTAGGAACATAAGTCCAGGTCGTACGTACTTTTCTCTGAGCACCAATAAGAGTTCTGTTCAAAAATGTGTAAAGTGTACTTACTGTTTGTAATTACTGGCTCTTTCAGGTCAAAGTTGCAATCCTGAAGTATATTGAGTCTCTCGCCAGGCAGATGGACCCAACAGATTTCGTAAACTCTAGTGAGACAAGGCTTGCTGTTTCTAGAATCATAACCTGGACAACAGAACCAAAGAGTTCAGACGTGAGAAAGGTATGTCCCAAAGTGCCAGGCACAGCTTTAATCACAGCATGTTCTTAGGTGTAAATTAGGGAGAGGAATTTATAGGAATGCTCAAACCACCTTCATACCTACATGCAAACCTCTCTCTTTCCTTTTCTACCAAACCAAGACTTAGCTCCTCCCCCTATCTTCTCTGTCTAGTACCACCTCCTTCCAGTCTTTGCATATCAAAATGAAAATCTGAAATCTTGTGTCATGGAGACACCCTGATACCAAAATGTTATATTGTTGCTTTTTTTTTTAATCAGCTAAATACTTGCTCTTTTCTTCTGAAATGGCACATTGAGAGGCATGTAACACAGTTACAGGGAGCACAGGATGTTAGCACTTCTATTCCTAGGTAGTATTCCACCTCAGGACTACTATGAAGATGAATTCATATATGTTAAAAGCGTGGTCAGTTCCTGACATGTGATAAGCACACAGGAAGTGTGAGTTATCACTGTGTTTATTGTTTCTATTCTCTTCCTGTCAGTGTCCTGTTCTTCTATGTTTGAGTTTCACACATGGCCATTATTCTTTTACTTTATATGTAAACTAACTGGCCCAACTAGCCTTTAAAAATTACTTTTAAGTCAGATTTCTCAGTTCTACTTTTAGACTAAAAGTATTTGATTTTGATTATTTGTATATAATCATGAACCTTGCATTTTCCCCCCCCACAGTATACTTCCTTCATAGCCAACTCCATAGCCAAAATAGTCCTTTGGCCTTGGGATAGAAACAATGTGGACCACTTAGGTCAAGGCAGGGTTAAAGATGATTCTAAGCAGTGTTAGCAAGATTGCTTTGCACCTGAACACCTACCTGCTTAGCGCCTGCCTCCCGGAGTCCAAGGAGGAGAATCAAATGTTTCTTTGGGAGAATTACAGCCCATATAATTCTCCAGCCATTACATAGTATTAATAATAAATGAAGTTCTCCAAGGCTAAAGAAACAAGGATGAATTTTATTAATGCACTCATTCAAAATTATTGTTCTGATATTAAATAATAATTTAAATATATGATCCTTTTATAAAATTTTTCAGTATTTATCAAAAGAACATTTCACTGGCAACCTTTAACTATTAAGCCTCTTTGGGATTAGAGGGGTACAGTGGGAGGTGGTAAAATGATTTGGTTGATTGGAAAGTCAAAGTATTTGTTATGGTTTTCAAAATCACAGATCAACTAATATATACAAAAGCCTTCTTGTATTTAGTCATAGCAAGTACATATGTGTGTGTCTATGTGAGTTTGTTTCATAATTGATTGTTACTCAAGTATTCCCTCCTGTGGGGCTGAAGGATATTTAATACTTGCATGTTACCATGATTAGGGCCTATATGGGAACAGCTGACTGTGGTCATGATGTCTACTTTCTCTGGACATGCACATGAAAAATTTGAACTAGGATTTATTGTCCTAACTTTTGTAATCAGGACACTAGAGAAATGTTTCAAAGGTATCCAGCCTGGGACATCAAAACACTCAAGTTACTTTAATACTATCCTCAGTCGCTTCAGTTGTGTCTAGCTCTTTGCAACCATTTGGACTGTAGCACATCAGGCTTCTCTGTCCGTGAGATTCTCCAGGCAAGAATACTGGAGTGGGTTGCTGTGCCCTCCTCCAGGGGATCTTCCCAACCCAGGGATTGAACCCACATCTCTTTAAATCTCCTGCCATTGGCAGGTGTGTTCTTTACCACTAGTGCCACCTGGGAAGCCCACTTTAAAATACTAGCTTAAGTCAATTATGGTTAGGATGTTTAAGGCTGAGATCACATAACTTATTTACTGTTTGATCTTAATTCCAGTTATTTTGGATCATACTGTGCTACTGTGCAAACCCTGTTCTGCACTGGCACTCCACCTCCATGTCTGCCCTTCTATCTTCCCCTCCCCCATTGTGAGGACTGCTAAAACACCTCATCTTCAGGCTGAGCTCAAACCTGGGCTCCAGGACAGTAATCCAGGGCTTCAGAGGAAGTTGAAAAGCTTTTTTTTTTTTTTTTTTTGTCATTAGTCCTCAGCCCTGGCTGCAATAAAAACCAGTCTCAATTCCTGTGCTTTACCCAAAGTCACTTGACTTAATGGCACAAAGTGGGGTATGGATGTTGTTTTGTGTCTGATTGGAGTTCCTTCCATGTATGGCTGATTTTTAATGCACAGTGTTAATAAGAATTAACACTTATTTAATAAGTGTAACAATTTAATAAGCAGCCTCTTATTTTAGACCACTTCCCCTAAGATTGACCCGCAGACCTGTAGACTGCTGGTGTGGTCTTGACCTGTTGCTGGTTTTCACAGGACCCCAGCTAGGTCCTCATCATCTTTAGGACCAGGCCTGGTCTTGCTATTCCCTGCCCCTCCCCCACCTCCCTACTTATGCCCAACACCTAGAATGATACCTGTAGGAACAAAGTGAGCATTTTAAGAAGTATTTTAAATGAATTAATGAATAAGTACCCAAAGAGAAGTGATCTAATTTCAAATAACATTTTGAAGTCACCATTTTCAAAACCACAGGCTTGGAAGTTCTCCTCTTTTGGCTTCTCTATTAGTTTCATATTGCATAACCTATTACCACAGACTTAGCCAATTGAAACTACAAAAATTTATAATCTCACAGTTCTGTGGGTTAGAAGTCTGGCACATGTTCTCTGGATTCTCTGCTTAGTCTTCCCAGACAGAAATCAAGATGTTGCTTGGGTCTTCAGTCTCACTTGAGATGTAGAATTCTCTTCCAACTCCCTGGTTCTTGGCCTAAGTCAGTTCATTACTGTTGAGGGCTATGGTACCTGTTTTTTTGCCCACTGTCAGCAGGGGGTGATCACAGCTCATGGAGGCCACACCCATACCTGGCCTGGCAATTTGCTTCTGCAGAGCCAGCAGGAAAAGACTTAATGTCCTAAAATTTCCTAAATTTTATGGAAAAACATTAATCTGCACATCTAAGAAGCTCAACCAAATCCAAGTACACTTTAAAAAAAAAGAAGAAGAAAAAGATTCACACCTAGACATAATCAAACTGCTGAAAATGAAACAGAAGCTCATGGGAGCAGCCCAAGGAAGCAGCTCAGCATAGCCCAGATCCTCAGTAAGACAAGCAGCTGGTTTCTCATCTGAAACCTTGAAGAATGGAGGCAGCCTGTTGACTTTAATGGTGCTGAAAGCAAAGAAAAGTCAACTAAGAATTCTCTGTTCAACAAAATTATTCTTTAAGAACAAAAGATAAATTACAAAGAAGCCAGCAGGAGAGTCTCATGTTAATCTCTGTGACTGCTTACAGTGGCTCACCTGATTAGGTCAGATCCACCCAGGATAATCTGCCCTTTAACCAAAAATCAACTGATTAGGGAGGGACTAATTGTACCTGCAAAATCCCTTCTTCCTTGTAACGTAATTGTGGGAATGGTGTTCATCACTCACCTTAGGAGAGGGGATTGTGTAGGGCTTACTCACC
The DNA here is from genome assembly GCF_032405125.1 of Capricornis sumatraensis. Classification (NCBI taxonomy): domain Eukaryota; kingdom Metazoa; phylum Chordata; class Mammalia; order Artiodactyla; family Bovidae; genus Capricornis; species Capricornis sumatraensis. The sequence continues at coordinate 117,551,737 of NC_091071.1, read as the reverse complement.
AGGAGGCTGGAATCTTGGGGTCCACCTTAGTGTTCTGCCCAAGGCTTTGGTCTCCTTTTCAATGGGTTGGCATGAGTCTTCCATGGTTAGTTATTTGGTAATTCCTTAGCTCTTACTTAAATAGGGCACTTTTTTACCTAACGACACATTGTGTTGGGGTTCAGTTTAGCAGATGCATCTCTGCTTTTTAATCATCCAAGATATCTGTGGATTAGATTGTTTGGCTTTAAGTTGTATCCATCCAGCCCTTGCTAGTAAAGCACTGTTCAGTTCAGTTCACTCACTCAGTCGTGTCCGACTCTTTGTGACCCCATGAAGCACTGTTACTTGATTTAAATAGGCTTGTTAAAGCACAATATTCAGATGTATGTTCAGTCACTCAGTCGTGTCCGACTCTTTCTGACCCCATGAAGCACTGTTACTTGATTTAAATAGGCTTATTAAAGCACAATATTCAGATGTATGTTCCTTTGCCCCATAGCTGCCTCTCACAAACTGCGTTAAGGCACTGCAGATTAATCCTTCCTGAAGTTAGAGCTACTTCTGTTTAAATGCTCTCTTTTGATGTTCCATCCACTGCATATTTCATCCAGGTATAGATGCTATTGTAAGTGATCCAACTGCCTTATCCAAGAACTTGAGATGTATTTGAAAGATTGTCTAAATGAATGTCATGCCTAAATAAGTTAAAATACTTAGAAATTGTGATATGGTATATACCACTCTATGCTAAGATTTAACTTTTCATTATTATTTTAAAGCTGTAGAAAAAGAAAACAGGCACCATTTTTATCTGGATAATTTAATGCTCTAAAGATATGCTTCCATATCTCTTTTAAGTAGAAGTATGTTTTGACTCACCTGTCATTTACGGAATGTATCAGGTACTAGGAGGACATCTTGGTGATTTAAAAGCACTTTCTGATTATGAACCAAATTCTCCTGTTGGTGTTCTGATTTAATTTCTTAAGAGTAGAGTGAGGTGTTACCTTCTAAATACTAGAAACACCCTACAGTCTGAAACCAATGCAGTAAACTCTCACATTGGCTGTATCGTCAGACAGTATTAATTTTATACAACCAATACTTGGGAAGTTTGCAGGTGGTGTAACTTGTTCTCCGTATCTCATATTTGGGAAAATACATTAGAATCAGTTTAAGCTGACACAACTCCGCTTTGCTGACTTAAGCATTTTTAATATTTTGTTTTCCCTTTTATGTCAGTGTTCTGGGGTGTTTCATACTGGAGAGAGATGGGTGTTTAAATGTTTAAGATGTTAAGAAGGGAAGGAGCACAGCAAAACTGAAGCACAAGCCTGTCACCAGTGAGGTGTGCTTCCCTGGCCGACTGACTTGGACTAGGTGGGAAAACCCCACCCAGACCCTGACTGGCCTGCTTTATTCCTGAAGTAGCTGTTTCCATTTTTTAGCTCTGAGAGTCCTTATAGTTGTGTTGACCAAGCTTTACAGAGGTACACTAGACCTTTCTTAATGCACTGTGTTTGTGTTAAGATTATACAACATATTCACAGAAGAAAGTAGATTCTAGAGTTTGACCTCTATTAACTTCTGCCTCTGCTTTTTAGAGGCTTTTTAGCCTCTAAATTCTTGTTTAAAATCCATAAAATAGGAATAATGATACTTGGCTTTAGTCACTATTGGTAAGTAAGTAAGTGAAGTCGCTCAGTCGGATCTGACTCTTTGCGATCCCTTGGACTGTAGCCCACCAGGCTCCTCCATCCATGGGATTCTCCAGGCAAGAATACTGGAGTGGGCTGCCACTTCCTTCTCCAGGGGATCTTCCGGACCCAGGGATCAAACCCAGGTCTCCTGCATTGTGGGCAGACGCTTTAACCTCTGAGCCAGCAGGGCAGACCCTAGTCACTATTGGGAGGACCAATTACAACAGAGCATATAAAAACCTAGATAAATACTGCTTTGTTTTTATAGTTTAAGCTGTTACTGTTTGAGGGTTGCTTTGGTTTGCTGCTGCTGCACATTTTTTCCAGCATTAGGGAGATTTCTTTTTCCCCCGTTAAGTCAAAAGGAATGCAGTAATGACAATAGAATTTTTAATGGTGTATTTATATTTTCAGGCTCAGAATCCCTGTGTGTTTTCTTATGTGATTCTTTAACATTGAGCACTGGCTTTGTCAAATGAACTAACAGGTTTGGCCCCCAAAGGTTGTTTTGAGAAATGCAGGGAATAATGGCATGTCACAGAATACTAAAAATGATGAAGATGCTGTTGCCTGGAGGGGGAGAAGTATATAAACAGCTTTCAAAAGTTGGCATTGCTAATTGAAAAAAATATGAATCTCTGATTATAGATAGGCAGCTGTCCTAATCTAAAAGCTCAGAGTTTTAATACCATTGAATGAGATTTGAATCTCAGCTTAATTGTGACTGCCTTGCTCAAGTCTCACTTTAATCTCTTTGCAAGAGCCTTACTTCCAGGAGTGGTTATGATTATAAAGGATTTAGGGGATGATTGAGGTTTAAAACTGGTAGTTACTGATATTATTCTTCAGAATCCTGTTACTGTTCTATTACTATCCATAGACTTTTAGATTGTACAATTTCTCTCTTTCATATATATATATACATACACACACACACATGACTTTAGAAACTAAGCCAAACACTTGGAAGCTTATCAATAACCATGGTTTTAAGTGTGTGCTTCTTGCCTCTGATTAAACCCTGCCCCTCTCCTGTCCATCCTGCTTCAGCGTAGTCGAGTAGGGGAAGATTTACCCATAAGGGCGGCCTCGACCTGCTCTGGGCCTGGAGAAGGAAACTTGGAAGAAAATTGTAAACAGGTAGATTTGAAACTGTATACTAATTTGCAAAGAGACACATCACTGTTTGCATTTAGATTATTAATCTTGATTACACTTGTGAAGACACTGAGAAGATTTTGGAAAAACCTAAAGTTAACATAATACTATGTAAGAAAGAATGTATGTGTGTGCGTGCATGTGTGCACATGCCTGTATAAAAGTATTGTGTTTTGGTGTGTTTTATAATTAATTGCCTTCCCAAAAAAATAGCCGTATTGCAGCCAGACTTCTACCTTAGTTTAAACAATAGCAAAGGAGTGATGCTGAATTTAAAGTGTCGGAAGGTTTTGAAATAGCTTCTCTTTGGTGATTTTTCTAAAGCAGTTTTAATCACACTCTGAAGGGAACAGTAATAGATGTTTAATTAATTAGAAAACTCCCTTTCCTCTCAAATTTTAAATTTCCCTAATTAATGCCAACACCAAAGCATTTGTCAAAGTTTTATTGATCTCTTCTCTGGAAGAATCCTTTTCTGCTGTGCGGTACAGGCCAGGTTCTTTTCGGACAACTAGCAGTAGGATTTGGAGACCCTTTTACCTTCACCGTCTACGTTCTCCTGGGGGAGCCATTTCCTGTTAGGTCACCATGTGATCTTTAAGACACGTGGCCCCAAGAGTTAGTTCTGTGTTAGAGAACAGCAGCAGCAGAGTTTCTGGTCTGGCTTTTTAATGGCCCTTCCTCTCATGGGGCAAGGGCTCAAAGATGGAACAGGCACAGCGATGACACCCTCTGGCTTTTGACTCATTATTGATCATGAGCTCTGGCCCAAGCTGTTTAAAATGAATTTCTCCATGGAATTCTCCAGGCCAGAATACTGGAGTGGGTACCCTTTCCCTTCTCCAGAGGATCTTCCCAACCCAGGGATTGAACCCAGGTCTCCTGCATTGCTGGCGGATTCTTTACCAACTGAGCTATCAGGGAACCTCCACATTTCTCCAACCCATCCCCATGTTTGGAATTATTCCTTCAGTGAGGAGCATATTGATGGTAATGATAAATATAACCCAGTTTTTATCCTTGCCCAAGTATTCTGGTATTCTAACTCCTCACTGATACAGAGTTGTAGGTAAAATATTTTAGGATCATAACAGTCTTCATTTCTTTTAGAACTTTGATGTGAAATCTTTTTAAAATAGCATATTTAAATGGTACTTTCTATCCATTTCTGGAGCAAAAAAAATATTTTACTTTGCAAACAGCTTTAAACCAAAAGGTTACTTTTGAAAGCTGTATGAAATCATTTACAATTTATATTTTGGAAAGTGCAAAAATAAATTATATTCATTTTATGTTTATAAAACCATATACCATCTGTCCAACGAATTATTTTCAGAATTCCTTGTCTTTCTATTTGATTTCTCATGGAAATTCACCTTTAGGTTATTGAGGGAAGGCTCTTCAGTGGGTAGAAGTTGATGTCTGCTGCACTTTCTTTTCCCATATGACGGAAAGCACTAATGTTAAGTAGCCTGATTAGCACAATTTCTAGGCCTGTCACCTTGCAGCCCTCTTTTTCCTAAAAGACTCTACCAGTTTCATAATTGCTTTGTGAAAAACCCCAAGTAAGTTTTATCTTGTCATTCTGGGGAGAAATTAGGTCTAAAGACAGTGGCCCATTCCATGTTAAAACATACTAATAAAAAACGTAATGATTCATTTTATAGTTTTCTACTGCCATTTGCAGTAAACAAAAAAATAAGTGCCTAACCTTCCTTGATTTAATTGGTGATCTTGATTTTTCCCTGCCAAAGCTCAAGTCTGCTTCTTTGCTTCTCTTTGAAGGGCAGTGTTTTCTGCATGCATGTTTTTCCTAACATCAGTAAGACTTTTTACGTGCACGTTTTTTTTTACTTGTACTACTTTTTACTTTGCACAGTTACTACAATCATGCACAGGTTACTTTGCATGATTTGGGGAATTTGCTTTTATACAGATCATATTAACAGTACATTAAGTTGATGGTGAAATGGAGTTCTTCAGATAATGGTTTCTTAAAACTTTTAATAATGCAGAAATGTTTATTTCAGTTCAATCAATAATAATATTTTTTGCCTGTGTCATAAAAGGACACTGGCCCTTACAATTTAATTTTAATGGAAAGGATATAAGGACCATGTTTAGAAGTCAAGAGAAGAAGTAAGATGCTTTTGCCCAATGCTGTGCTTAAGGACATTATAAAAAGAAATTTTCAATTGTGTAAAAAATGTTATTCTACTGATTTGTAATTTTTAATTTTGGTTAAATGCGTATGGGTATTTGGACTTTTTTTTTCCTTCTCCAGGCACAAAATAGTAGTTTTGTCTTAACTGGACCTAAAATTAATTTTAACATTATAAAATCATTGAAATTTTTTTTGGTGTTTATTTGCAAAAAATCTCAGCAGTCATGTTTTTATGTAATATTCTATATAGTGGAAAAATACTTACAATAATTGCTTCAATCCTAAATATTACAATATTTAGAAACAGAAATTATTAAAATATTTTCATAAAGCGTTTTCCTTTCTTTAGACTCTTAGAAAATTGTAAGAAATGCCAGTTAGTACTTCCTAAAGTTTTCCCATGGCATAGTTTTTCCAAGTCAAAACCCTCGTGACTAATTCCGCAGGCGTTAAGCTAATAGCAGACACGTAACCTGATCGGGAAGCCAGGGTTCCACTTGCGTGCTGGTGCTCTAGCTGCTTGCTCTTCCCCACATGGCTGCTAGCAACCATGAGTCATCCTGCATGTGTGGTCTCTCTAGTAAAGAAAAGTAGAGCAGTTTCCAAAAGGCAGAGGAGTGAATCTGGTTTGCTCTGCAAAGACTGTCTCTGTCCTCAATGCACAGATGTAAAAGTAGGAGTTTTTCAGATGTACCGGAACTCTCTTTTTTTCTAGTTTTTCTTAGTCACAACTCATGTACACCCATGGCAGATTCATGTCAATGTATGGCAAAACCAGTACAGTATTGTAAAGCAAAATAAAGTAAAAATAAAAATTTTTTTTAAAAAAGTAGTTTTATAAGACAAAGCAGTGGAGGCTTCTTTAGAAACTTGTTCTTTGCTTATACTGGGAGCCTCATCTGATTCTGACTTACTAGGGTTAACAGTCTTAAGCCTTTTCAGATTTTTTTATTGTTTGACCCTAGTCCTGGAAACAGAGAAGTTACAGGAGTTTATTGTTAACATGCTATGGAAATCTGAGGCCAGTGTGTTCAGTGAAACCAGGGCTTATTTTCCATATCAAAATTAGGCTATTTATAATTGATTACCATCAATTATAGTGTTTTCTGTAGGTGCTTTTTGCCTTTTTTGTGTATGTGTGGCACAAATGTTATTATTTACTCATACAAAACAGTTTTCTTTTAAAAATAATTTTAGAACTTCCCTGATGGTCCAGTGGTTAGGACTCAGAGCTTTCACTGCCAAGGACCTTGATTCAGTCCCTGGTTGGGGAACTGTTATAAGATCCTGCAAGTCATGTGGCTTGGCCAAAATAAATAAAATAAACAATTTTAATGAGCATTTTGACCAAGATAGGCAATTGCACGTAACACAAATTAATCATCTCTTCTGTTTCTAGGCAGCACAAATTGTGCTCATCTCTCTGTTTGAATTGAACACTCCTGAATTTACTATGTTACTTGGTGCCTTGCCTAAAACATTCCAGGATGGTGCCACCAAACTCCTGCATAACCACCTCAAGAATTCCAGTAACACCAGTGTGGTGAGTGCTTTGGTCACAGCTGGTAACTGCCACTTACTCCTCCTCTAGAACCTGCTCGCATGGAACAGCCAGTTGTCCCGTTCTCTTGCAGTACATCATGGGCATCCAGAGTGTGGGGGCCAGGTCCGATCCTGCTGTATTCCCAGTGAATGAACCTGGTATTTAAACATGGCCTTTCTGTCAAGTCAGGTTGTTTAGTTAAAAGTCTATGAAGTCATTCAGGCAGTTACTGAGGAACTTAGTTTTTTTTCACTCTGTTAAGATGCAAATGCTGAATTGTGTCTGTTACTTCAGCACAGCTGACAGCAGTCACTCAGCTTTGGGACTGCCTATAGTACAGTTAACGATTTTCGGTTCATATGTACTTAAAAAATGAGCTTATGATTCTGCAAAAAAAATCACCTTGATTATGCAAAATCTGCCCATTTATTTACATGTGGGTTCCAAGGCCAGGGGCAAAGTGGAACTGTGTTCTGTATTTATCTCTTGTGTGATGGAGCTCTCCTGCCTTCACCCAGGGCTCTCCAAGCAACACCATTGGCCGGACTCCCTCCAGGCACCCCAGCAGCCGGACCAGCCCCCTGACCTCACCCACCAACTGTTCCCATGGTGGCCTATCTCCAAGGTAAAGCCATTTCAACAGCAGTGAAGACACTAAAGCGCCCCCATGTCTCTTCTAGCTAATTTCCAGATTATAGACTGAGCTTAATACCAAAAAGTGTATGGGTGCCAGGAGCCCACAGGTCCTAGTCTTCACCCAAATCTTGACTGTGTGATCTCGGGCAAAGCGGTTAACTTCTGTGGCAAAATGAGCAGTTCCTGCTGAATGGTCTGGGAATTCTTCCAGCTCTAAACACTTTGTAGTACCTTAAGAATTTTAAAACCAAAAGTTATATTTAGTCCTGTTTAACATAGAAACTCTTTAACTGTTGTGTGAGCAATAGCAGCACCCGAAGGTATTTGACCATCTCAGTAAAATCCTTTATCATTGTCCACACAGAGTCTGGGGTAGTTTCCAGCCAAGTGGCCGTCCCAAGCATGGTTGCTTTCATTCCAGACTCATGGTTGAAGCAGAATGCTGCTCTGAGGAGGGACTGAGAGCCTGAGAACTAAACATGGATCAGCATTTTCAGACTGCTGTTGGGGCCATGTGAACATCGCCCTTGCAGAGTCTGAGGCAGTGACTTGAGATGCTTTGCCTCAAGATCTTTAGATCACATTTCCATCTGACCAGAGCCTTTAGAGGTCTCTGTGTGATGGCTTTTGTGACCGCCTGGACTGTGTTGAAATTTCTCATGGTCTCATTTATGGTGACCCTGTAGGCTGCAGTTTTTAGGAAAGAGTCGTGGAAGGGTCACACGTGTGTGTTTGTTTCAAGACGTTAGGACTTTGGGTTGCTGATGCCAGGATCTTAAAATTAGAGAAAATCTTACAAGTATACCATCCCTCTTTAAGAGTTACCTCTTTAGTTGGAAAATAACAATATGGAAGTGCCTTTAAGTTTAGATTTTTTTTTAATGCTTGAGAGTCTTCCAAACTCTGCTGTCCTTACTTCTGAAGTTCTGTTCACTTTCTCAAGTTATCATATAAATATTTTAGAAAATGTCAGATTTGTATTTTTCTCTTGGAGAAGCGAAATATTTTGTATACTTACAGCATCTCAGTGTTTGTATTGCCTAAGGTCCCTCTAGCACTGTATTTAGGTAGGCTGAAGTAACATTGTGTTTCCAAATTTGGTCTGTGTAGTCATGATTTCAGCAGGCTAATCTAATTAAACAGTTGGGACCAGAAAGTAATGAAAACATGTCTGACTTTTCCCAGGTATGACTGAGACTCAGCCAGCTTTTTATCTGTATCTAAATAAATGGTTTGTCTTAAATGCCCCCAGGGTTGGCAGTAAAATCATAGAATTCTCTTCCTTGGTAGGAGAAAATTTGTAGAAAACTTGTATTCTCTATAAATTGTTGCTTTTGTTTAGAAGTGATACTTCTGAAACATTGACAAATCTGTTCTTCCATAATACTCAGTTCATACTTATTTTTTAGTTATTTCACTAATAAGGTTGCACATTCTTTACATAATAAAGAATAAATTTCAGATTAAGTATTTTGTTATTATATGTGCTAATAGTTTAAGTGAAAGATTGGTGGGGGGCTGCTAGTATAAGCCATGAGAGCTAAGAATTGGCTAGGTATTTTCAAATTTCATGGATCTCCAAATTATTTTAAAATTCTAATTTATTTTTCCAGGTCACCATTCATTCTTAACTAGCCTGATCTAAATTTTTACTGTTAGGGTTACCAGGTGAGTGTAAGAAATAAGAAGTTTTTTTTCAGTATTAAAAAGTCCAAGTGAGGCTGAAATATTTTCTTACCAACAAATTGTTCTGTAAGAAATTACTTAGGTATGTAGTTTCTTTCTTTCTTTTTAAACAGAATATGCTCCAGTCAGTGTGTAACTAGCCAGAATGGCCGGAGCCAACTTGAACTCAATGGGAAAAGTAATTTTTCTCACAGCTAAACCTGTCCAGAAGTAGGAAAGCTGCCTCACGTCATCATATCGTAGGAAATGTTCAAATAGGATGCATACTTTCTACCAGGAAATCTATGAAAGAAATGAACTCTTGCACTAATTAGGACAATGTATTAGGTCACCACGTTGTAGGCAGGCGATGGACAGAGTCCACCAGACATAAATCTTGGTTATTTTTTTGAGTAGTGCTGTTGAAACATGTATTTTTCTATTCTGCTATTCTTTTGAATTATCTTGACCATTTGATGTTAGTCTTTTGTTCTTAAAAGGAAGAGTTCTTGCCAATCCTTCATTTTAAGCCAATTTTGAGTATCAAAATGAAGTTTTTTTAAGCCCGAAAGTTCTGCCTTCAGATTATGATGCTAATAAGAAGATAGTCTAACATGATGACACGTTTGAGTTGTTGTTTTTTTAATTGCTAGTGAGAAAGTCATTTTTATCAACCTGGTAACATAAGAGGAGCCACAGCTAACAGGTCACCTTCTGTGGAAATTCCATCCATCGGTTATCCTTTTCTGTGAGAAGGAAGAATTATTATTTATTCCCAGTGAGCAGACAGACACTCCTGGGTCTTTGGAGAGAAGACTTATGGTCTAAAGTGTTCCATAAATTAAATATATGTTTACATTTTAGCTCAATTTAGTGGGACTGATGTTAAATGAAAAACAGAGTTGCTAGGGGCTTCAGCAATCACGTGAAGTCTGTTCCCTTTAAGATAGAAAAAGCACGCGGCTGTCCTCGCTTGAGTCTGCTGTGCGCTCTCAGTGAACATGCCTTAGTATGCTAAGTAGGTAACATCTGGTAACCAGCAATAAAAGGTAATTTTAGGCAGATTTTACACTCACTCCATCAGATGATCAGGAGTGTGCACCGACTCAAAATGGGGATCAGCCTGGAGACTCCCTCATTGGGCATCTGCTTGATACAACCCTATGGGCAGAGCTCCAGCTTGAGGTGGTCGTCTGTGTCCTCTTGTGTCCCTGACTTAACGTGTGGCCTGGGGGATGCCTTTAGGGCCCTTCTGTGCCGCAGTGGCCACTCCCTCCACACCTTGGTTTCCTTATGATGTGGGGCCACCCCAGTCCTCAGCTGGAGACAAGCCTTGGACCACTGCTCCTGAACTGTGATAAGTGCCAGGGTGGGTGTGCTACTCTGAGAATGCTGCCTTAGTCCTGTGGCCTCTACCCCGCGGCCTCCTATCACACCTATAGGCAGCTCAGTTTACACCTTTCCCATGTTCCTGGGTCTATTGAATTGCAGCAGATGCTAGAACTCAGGTGGGGCCTCTGCATGCCCAGCTCACTTGCTGAGTGAGGAGTGCCTGTGTTCAGATGCACTTTAAACTTCGTATCAGGTCACATGAGCAGGGGGCTTAGGTTTTCTATCCCTTCTGTCTGAGCCAGTCAGTGGGTTGTGCTCCCCCATCCTCTCCTGGTGCTGTTCTCTCAGGAAGAAGTTACTCTTGGCACCTCTGGACCCCATCTGAGGGTCCCAGTAGGGGAGCATGTTGTTCCCTCCCTGCCTGAGTGTTCTGGTGGGTGGTACCTTCTCTGAGACTTTCTGCTATGGTTCCCTTGGTCCCATTTGATTCAGGCCCATAATTCCCAAAGGTTCCTTCTAAAATAATTGATTGCATTATTTGAAAGTAAACATCTGTGGTTTTTTTGCATGTAAGCAGTTAACAATTTCCTTTACATACACACACACTCCTATATACTTGCAATCTCATGTGATTTAAAAATGTAAATACAGGACTGAGTGAAGAAGGAATGAGCAGTCTTGATGGAGGACCAAATTGTAAAATGAAGTTGGTCCTTTTCCTCTGAACGGTGAAGTGTGAATTTGGGTAGAACCTTGTCCGAAAGGGATGAGACCGTAGGACATGTAGAGTACGGTGCCTCCCTGCCCCCTTTGCCTGTTCTGTGTCTCTTTCTGACTCTCCTCTTCTGATCACTGCAGTCGGTTATGGGGTTGCAGTGCCGATGGGCTGTCGAGGCACCCACCTCCCTTTCCTCAGCCTAACTCCATCCCCACCGCTCCCTCCCACAAGACTCTCAGGCGCTCTTACTCTCCCAGGTAACAAGTCACCTGTCCCACTTGTCTGAGGTGTCACAATATTATTGCACTTCCAAGGTCGTCTCAGGTCTCTGGGGAAGCCTCTCCGCCACCTCCGGCCGAGACCAGCAGGGTAGAGCCTTGGTGAGAAGTGTGAGCAGGTGCGTGACCTCAGTCAGACCTCATGAGAATGGCTCCTTCTTTGCCCCTAGGGCAAGGAACAGTTGCATCACCTGACGACATTCATCAGCATCTTCGCTTGTGAGCCCTCAGCCCAGGGCAGTGCTCAGCCTCCTGAAGGTGCCTGCACCACCCAACGGTGCAGTGTCCCCAGCCGGCTGCATGGGCCTGCTCCTTCCCACGCTGCACTTGGGGCCTTGGTCCTGCTCTCAGTGGTGTGGGCTGATGTCTTTCCTGCTGTCCTGCATGTGGTAATAGTCTGAAGACTGAGATCCAGAAAGGCAGCCCCAGGAAGTCGCTCCCTATTACAGCTCATTAAAGGGGCTGCTCCAAGCAGGAGAGCCGTGGGGTCCCCACAGGCTGCCAGTGGAATGTGACAGATCAGATGGGGAATCCATGGTATGAAGGGAGGGTCCATGTATTTCTGCAGTTACCTGTTTGAGGGTCTCTTAGGTGCTGTTTATAAAGGCCGAAAGATCAGAGAATCCCTTCCCTGTCGGCTCCTGATTCATGAGCAGAGTTCAGGGCAGCCTGCTCCCTCTGTGCTATGTGAGATGAGTCTTGCCTTTGTGACAGGACAGGGTTAAGACAAAACAGAAAAGAGATGTGTTACTTTCGAATGCCTTGGAGATTGCACAGAAGATTTACATTCTTACCTTTGTATCCTCAGCATAGTGAACAAGTAAACAAGTCAGCTAAATATTTTCACAACAGTTTCCTTTTGAAACTCTCACAGCTGTGAAAGTAACTCCTCAAGTGTGCAGGTGCTCCTGTGATGACGTATAGATGCACAAGGGCGGGCAGGGGCATGTGGACAGTGAGGCAGCTGCCATCCTCAGTGCAAATAAAGCATGTCACTGCAGTTTGTTAAAGGTTGGTCATGCCTCGAAGTATAAGACCAGTTTATTGACTGTCTCCCAGTATACTGACTGTGTGCCTTACTGGGCACCAAGCTTCAGCCCCAGGCAATCAGTCTTCCCATCTAGCCATGAAGACCGCCCTCCAGAGGACATCTGTTCCTGAATCACCTTTCTCACTTGAGTACACAAACAAGTACCCATTGCTTTAGCTAATGCTTCATAAATGGCTATAACTTCTGTTAATGCTGGAGAGAGAGAGAGTGGACCAGAGTCACTGACACTTAGAAAACCTATCTGTTACATAAAACTAAGAAAGGAAATCTTTCTCTTTGCCAAAACCCTACTGATGTCATAAACAGAAATAGTTATCCTTATTCCATACCTAGTATCTCTTGCCTACACATGACGAAGAAGAACGTCTCAGAAGGCACACTTCTGTCCCAGCTTCTCTTTTCTTGGCGACCCAGTCTCATGCGCCCCGCCCCCACCTACGCTCTGCCTCCTTCTCAGCAGGGTGAGTCCAGAACTTTATTCTGCCTAGGTATCGAGTGCCCTGGCCAGACCTCGGATCAGGGAATACTGACCGATTGAGCAACTTTTCCTAATCTGAAGAACCCTATGAAAATCTTTCTGGAGTCTAATCACAGTGTTTATAGATGACTAAGACCTGGCCTTTGACCTAAGGGATTATACCTCCAAGCTAAAACAGACAGAATGTGGGGGCAGGTGACAGACTGGGGGTTACCACCCCAGTGTTTTCTAGGCAAAGCTGCTGCCTCCTCGTGCTGTCCCCTTACATGTGCTACTTGTTGGGGTCATATCACCTGTGATTCCCTGACGACAGCATCCACAGAGGGTTCCTTCTTCCCCACGCAATAAGGGCTCGTGGGTATTGACTTGAAAAAACACAATTGCCAGAACATGAAATGGCAAGGAGAGCAGCCTTATCTGTTTCCCTTTAGAGGAAAATAATCCTGTCTCTCACCTGGAGCTCACAGTTTCCACTTCATACCAAGGAGATACTTCAAAGCTCAAGCTAGTGAGTCTAAAAGAAGTGTCACTGCAGATTGTACGTGGCTGTGCACAGGTTCTCCTAAATTGGAAGTCCGAGCTGGTTTATTAATTGAAAGTAAGAATGAGGACCATTAACTGGCAGAATCCTTTATTTTCATATTTTAAAAAAAGAGGCTACTATCATGCTAAAGTTATATGACTGAAATGAATTATTTTTAAGGAAGTTCAGGTTAAAAATAATGGGGTGAACTACGTGAAAGCCAGCATCTTCTGAAGCGACATGGAGAATAATATTGTGACATCCCTTAAACATTGAACGTTCCCCAGACTTCCTCCTGTCCATCCCTGCATTCTTCCCATACTTGTTCCTTTTGCATGGGCTGTGTCATTCTTTTTGATTGTTGTTGTTAAAAGTATTTTAAGGCATCTTTGGACATCTTATATACATATTTTTTTGTTTAAGTCATATTCAGTCTTTCTTTGTAAAACATAGTGTACTGGCCAGATGTATAAATGCCTTTGTTCACACGTAAGCTGGTGCTGTGGTGTTTTAGAAGGGGGGGATGGTGTCAGGGAGCCCCTGTGCTCTACAGTCATACTCCCTTCATATGAAAGCAATATTGCCTTAGATAACCTTATGAACTTAGAAGGGGTTGAAATCTTGAATTCTGTTCAAGTTTTTGATTCCGCCTCCTGTCAGTGTGTACATGGAGCCTTAACTGTAAATGTGTTGGGGTTCACGTTTCTTTTTGTTTGATGCCAGAGCCAGTCTTTGAGTTGGCATGTGTTTTTGTGAACTCTCCAAGTACAGTTAGGATGTTTTCTTTCATTCATCAGAAGGATGCGTTCTGCCTGGGCCAGAAGGTTGCAAAGACAGTATACTAATTCATCTCAGAGAGTGAATTCAGATCTTGTGCTCTCGCAGGACCCATCCAGTCTTAGAAACCACTCAGGTCATTACAACTTCCAGCCAGTAGAGGTCTGGTTAATTCAAGTGAGAACTGTTCAAGTATTGTTCATCTGCCCAAACCTTAGACAATAGCAACAACAAAAAAGTGTGTGTATTGAGGGGAAGGTTGGTAAACATGATTTGTGTTTAAGTTACAGGAAACTTTATTCCTAACAGAATGTACAAGTCTGGGTGTATTACTGTTGGGGGAGGAGTGGTTCCCACCAGTGGATGACTGGTTTCAGTTATTTCTCTTCTGAAGAACAGAGAAATTGCTGTTCTTTAGTCCTTAATAACGAATGCCGTTGAATGCTTATTTATATACATAAATTCTCTTTGGACTGTCTTTGGATTCTCTTTGGACTTCCCTTGTGGCTCAGCTGGTAAAGAATCCGCCTGCAATGCGGGAGGCCTGGGTTCAATCCCTGGGTTGGGAAGGATCCCCTGGAGAAGGGAAAGGCTGCCCACTCCAGTATTTTGGCCTGGTGAATTCCATGGACACAGTCCATGGGGTCGCAAAGAGTTGGACATGACTGAGCAACTTTTACTTTCAAGGATTCTTTGAATGTCCCTGGCAATTCTCAGTTATAACTCAAGACTTTCTGCAAATTAAGTTAGACCAACTCATCTGATCTTTTCTTGAATACTTTCTTGGGACAAGTGACGTTTAATTAACAGTTTTTCAGCTTGGCTCCCCCAAATTATTCGCAGGGAGGGAAGGTGATGGCTTTGTTCTTAGGCTCTTCCGTCTCTCTCAGTGTACTTTGCAAACATCTAAAGGGCACTCCAGGAGATAGTGATGGACAGGGAGGCCTGGCGTGCTGCGATTCATGGGGTCGCAAAGAGTCGGACACGACTGAGCGACTGAACTGAACTGAACTGAACTGAAAGGGCACTCTGTTGTACACTGCGTTATACCAGGAGGATTTTTGCCTTATTCTGTGTTTTGCTGTGCTAGATGTCTCCATGGCCAAGAGCTGACGTCATTTTTCTCTCAGGGACAGATATTTCTTACTCTCTGAAGTGCTTCCAGATGCTCATCTGGGAGTGTGGCTCACCTTGTTAAGATCTGCCTTTGTTGTAAAACTCCCAGAGTCTGCGTCTAGAAGAGTTTGGTTGTGCAAGCAAATTCCTGGGTTAGGTGGAAGGGTGTCAGGAGTGCATTGGTGGATCTGACTTGGAGTCATTCTCTACTTTGGGGTTTCATTTTTACAGGTTTCAGATACTGGTAAGCAAAATCCAGCCTTGTACAGTCATGTGCTTCACTCTTTTAAAATTTGTCTTTAACACTAGCTTTCTTTTCATTTATTTGTACATTTGAGACCAGTAACAACCAAACTACTTCTTTCCATCTTCAAGGTATGAAAGTTATTTTTCCACATCCATTACCTCGTGCATCATCACTGGTTGTCACTCTTTGAGTTCTTGCATTCTTGTGGTTGCTGTTTCCCCACTGCACTGGCTCTGATTGAGTGCTGATGTCGTGTGTTTGGGGCCAGATCTGACGAGGAAGATGTGTAATTAAGTTGTCTGGTGGTGGTGCTCTAACAAAAGATGTCTCCTTATTATTCCAAATCACCTAAAGAAACTATATCTTATTCTATAAATTATTAGAACTAATTTTTACCCATCCCCCAATTTTATGCGTGTGCCTCAACTTAAGGAATAAAATATGTTTGATCTTTAGCATGCTGGACTATGATACTGAAAACCTGAACTCTGAAGAAATCTATAGTTCTTTGCGTGGAGTGACAGAAGCCATTGAAAAGTTTAGTTTTCGAAGCCAAGAGGATCTGAATGAGCCCATTAAAAGAGATGGCAGAAAGGACTGCGATATTGTGAGTATCCGCAGGCTGACAGAGGGAGGGCTGTGTATGGTCACCACCCAGGGTGGTAGGGACCTCTGTGTCCATCCAGGGATAACCCTGAACACTGAGCACTGGGATTACCACCCAACATTATTTTTATCTTATAGTTAGAATAGTATGATTTTAAGAGGCCCAGGGCAACTTTGTGAAATTGCAGTAGCCCTCAGCTATCTTGTGAAGAATGTTAAATGCCCTTTTTCTCAGTTGGCTCCCATTATCCTGGACATGTTTATGCTCCTCTGATGTGATAAAAACAGTGAGCCTGCACCCGACGCTAGTGTGGCGCTCCAGGAGCTGCAGTCTCCTGTAGAGGCAGGCAGAGTGGCAGCAAGCTGTCCTGGGGGGAGGAACGATCAGGGCCAGACTGGGTGCTCCAGATGAATCTGTAGAGGAGATGACGTCACCTTCCGAGCATGAAGGTTGCGAGGTGCTTTTCAGGTCAAGGAGGAGGTCATAGTCCTAGAGAAGTCTGTGAGGAGGCAGAAGGATGGGGGTGGACACAGGAGGATGTCCCCTGGGGGGTGGCAGCAGTGGACATGGCGGGCGTGCCCTGGATTGGGGAGAAGGAGCTGCACAGGCTTCTCTGGAGTTGACTGAAGAATCTCTGAAGGATTTTTAACCAGGAAGTGGCATGGTCACACGTACATTTTAGAAGGATTGCTGAGACCCTAAGATGGAACATGACTCCAGAGGAAGTTGAGTTGGGTAGCTCATGAGCAGAAATAGAAGAGACAGAGCCTCTGGCAAGCACTGTTGAGGACGTGCTGCTGCGATTCAGTGAGATAATACAGGGGGTGGAGGAAAGGTACATGCAAACCCCTTTGGAACATAATGAAACGTTGACGTAAGCAGCCATTAGGCTTTCAGACATACCAGTCTGGCGTTGAGGCTGGTGATTTGGGCTGGTGGTGGAGGTTTGAGACATTGACCAGTTGCCTGCTGGTAACTAAAGAAAAGCAAGTGAAATCAGCCAAGTGGAAGGAAGGACAAAATCCTAAGGAGCATCAACACTAAGGGAAAGACAGAAGAAAAGGAGTCAAGAAGGACCAAAGATTAGCGGAGGGGAGTGTGGCATCATGGTATCTGAGGGGAACTTTCAGGAAGGACATTCCGGCCTAAAGGGTATCAGATTGATATAATGCACCAAGTTAAGAAAGTTAGATTTTGTTGTTAAATGTGATTAGTATTAGGAGTTTTTCACTTTATTTTTTTATTGTCTGAAGTTTTTAAAACCCCTTTATAAATAATTTTTTCATTATATTAGTAATGTATGCTTTACTTTTAGAAGAGGGTTACAAAGAGAAAAAAATCATCTGAGACTTCTCTGGTGGAACAGTGGCTAAGACTCTGTGCTGCCAATGCAGGGAGCCTGGGTTCAATCCCTGGTCAGGGAACGAGACCCCGCATGCCACAACTAAGACCTGGCACAGCCAAAATAAAATAGTTTAAAAAAAAATTATCTATGAAACATCTTATAAACTCCTGTTCAGTCTTCTATGCATATATTTATAAGTTCTTTTTTATCTTAATTATGGTAGGACAAGATCTTTTGGACAGGGTGTGTAAGAACCAGTGCATCCTAGCATTGGTTCTACCAGGTGTGTATCTAAAGGAGTTGAAAGCAAGAACATGAACAGATACTTGTGGACCAGTGTTCAGAGTGATGTTAGTCATAGTAGCACAAAGGGGGAAGCAATCCAGGTATCCATCAACAAATAAATGGATAAACAAAATGCAGTATGTACATGCAGGAGAGTATTGTTCAGCCATAAAAAGGAATGTAATACTATGTATGTGTTAGAACATGAATGGACCTTGAAAACATCTTGCTAAGTGAAATAAGCCAGATAGAGAAAGACAAATACTGTGTGATTCCACTTACATGAGGTCCCTAGAGTGGTCAAGTTCATGAAGACAAAGGAGAACAGAGACTACAGAGCTGGAAGGGCCAGGGAGTTATTACTTAATGGGTACACAGTTTTGGTTGGGTAAGATGAAAAAAGTTTTGCCCAAAATATGACACAGTGGTAATGCTTACACACCATTGTGAATGTATTTAATGTCACTGAGGTAGACATGAATTAACGGATTTAAATGATTTGACATATATGTCATATATACCTACACACTCAGTTTTTGTGTGGTTTTTTTTTTTCTACAATTAAAAAAAAGCCACAAATGCATAGGTATAAAATGAGAGAGATGTATCTTATCGACAAACACAAATGAAAATGTTGCCATGGGAATCACCAGTGCAGTGTGGCTGCCTGGAAATGTTTCCTCCACTATTCTGCAGTCACACGTCTGACTTGAGGAAAGTGACCATTTTGCTCTTTCCACTGTAGTCAGCCACACTTCTTCTGCTAACCTGTAAAGGGTGCCAGATAGGCCAGGGTACTCAGAAGAAAGGACCCCCTGAGAATGGAGGCGGTCAGAAACATAACACAAGGGCCAGGGGACCAGAGGTTTAATTAGTTTTAGACAAAACTCAGAATATATTAGGAAAACATTTTCAGAAAATGTTAAAGACCTGTTCTTTGACCAGCATAAAGACCAGCTCTGAGAGTCAGAAACACATGAGGGAAGAGCTATCTGCCTGGGGGATGCTGAGTTCTCTGTAGGTAGAGATCTCATCACTGTGGGGAATATATCAGGGGACTGGTGGCTGGTGGAACTGTAATAAGAGTGGGGTCGTGCACAGCCCCTAGCCCATGGCCGTTTGCTGTGCCCTGCTACCTGTACCCCGTTACCAGGCAGCACTTACTGCGAGGCCACTAATGGTTGCTGAGCCATTGGTCAGTGCTACAGTAGGCCCCTGCCCCAAGCAAGGAACTGTCAATGAGCGACCTTCAGTGCCTATTCAGCCAGTGGTCAGTGGAATGGTAATGGGCAGGTGGAGAGTGGATTCCGGCCTTCCCCCTCCAGGGCCGTCCAGCTCACCCGGCCTTGAGGTGAGCTAGGGAGTGGGGGCGCCCAGGGGACATGCTGGGGACTGTGTCCTGCAGGGCTCCAGAGCCCTCACCAAGGCCACCCACTGGCTTGAGGCAGCCATGACCCTCTCCCCATCCCCACCTCTGTGACCTGATGGCGGTGGACATCTGTATAGGACGCAGTCTGCAAGACCTGGGCCCCAGCATCTGGGCGACCTGAGGGGCTTGAGGGCCAGTTGGGTCCTCGGCACCTGGCTCCCTCAGTGATGACAGCTGGACAGAGTCTGAAGACCTGGCCCTGAAGGAGCTGCCAGCTGAGTTCTGTCTCTTAGCAGGACCTGGACCTCAGAGGATGAAAGTTGTGCCTTGGGACCTCACCCATCTTTGTCAGAACAGAGAATAAGGAACTAAGGGAACTAAGTTAGGGAACTAAGGGGTCAGGGAACTAAGAGTGAGAATGCTTCAACTAAAGGTCCTGCACGCCACAGCTAGGACCCAGTGCAGCCAATAAATAAGTATTAAATTAAAAACCAAAACCAAAAAACCAAAAAACAGTCACTGGTGGAGATTTACAGGAACGTCATTACATGACCTGATCTCAAGAACAAAGAATTTGACCCCAACAAGTTTGCAACTAACCACGCCCCTCCCTCATCTTTCCTAGAAAAGAGATTAGCTGAAAGCATTGGGAAGTTTTGGGGGTTTTTAAGGCAGGAGCCACCCGTCTCCTTGCTTGGCTCTGCAGTAAACCTTTCTCTGCTCCAGACCCTAACATTTCGGTGGTGTTTGGCCTCACTGTACATCAGGCACACAGACCTGTGTTTTGGTAACAGGGCCACTGTAGTCTCCAGAGGGTCATCAGGGGAGCATCCATCCGTGGTGGTTGTGTCAGGGTGTCAGTGAGAGAAAACCCTTCCTGTTGGTGGTAAAAGTATTCCGCTGAGGTGTCGGCACCTGAAGTTCCTTGAGAACCGGGGGTTTCAGGTATACAGCTTGCCTTCTCCAGGGGCTCCTCAGAAGTTCATGGCGCTAATCTCAAAAATACTTGAATTAGTCATCCAGTACCAAGGAAAACAGACATTCTGTGTGAGCTAAGGAACGGTTAGATAAAAACATAAGTATGTTCTGTCCCTTTGGAGGTCACTTAGGAGTTAGATATTTACAAATGGAAACACTAACAACTGTACTTGTATCAGCAGCCAGATTTCAAGTGAGAAGTCTCTGGCTCTGCTAATACTTGTGAAGATTTAGACAAAGGAACTGACAGTGTACTGTGCCCCAGGTGTCCCGTGACGGTGGGATCGCCTCCCCTGCCACCGAGGGCCGGGGTGGCAGCGAGGTGGTGGAAGGAGGCCGGACGGCTCTGGACAACAAGACTTCCCTCCTCAACACCCAGCCCCCTCGCGCCTTCCCAGGGCCACGGGCGCGGGACTACAGCCCCTACCCCTATTCGGACACCATCAGCGCCTATGACAAGACAGCCCTGAAGGAGGCCGTGTTCGACGACGACATGGAGCAACTGCGAGATGGTGAGTCCTGCTCAGTGCCCCTGGCAGGGCCGCTCCGGGCACACAGAGCATGTGGGATGGAGCAGAGGCCTGCCTTGCTCTGCTCGTCTGAGGTCCTGTCATGTGCCCAGGAGCAGGGGACACATGGAGGGCCTGTGGGGAAGGCTTTGTGAAGAATCAGGCCTCCAGCTGGTGGTGATGAGCACGGGCATAGGCAATGGGGACACCGACCGTTTGGCTTCTGGTGGGCATGTCCCCATCCTGGGCTGTGGCCAGGCGTCCCAGAGCCCTGCAAGGAGACTGCCTGCTGGTCTCACATTACTGATCCTGCGGTTGGGGAAGGGACCTAATGTGCCCTGGGTCCCTGCTGGCTGTGTGTTGGCTGCTGAGATAGAGGGATCCTTCCCATTGTGCCAAGTAGGAAACTGAGGTTCAGAAAGGTAGAGTTTTAGTTTTTAAAAGTTTTATATATATGTACACTTTGTTTCCAAATCTGTTTTTATTTTATGTTGTTTTTCAATTTTGAATGAAGACTTCAGTTAGAACCTTAAATCAGAATTCTAAGCAGTTAGCATTCAGCGAAGGCCTCCTGTGTGTCAAGAAGGGTGTGGCTTGCCAGGGACACAGAAATGAGACACAGCCCCTGGCCCCAGAGCTTAAGGCCTTTCCCCTTTCCCGTAAGGGGGAACCGACTCATTGTGGTGGCAGACGTAGAGGAGAGGGCTGTGTTACCAGTGAATGCTGAATTGGAGGGGAGGGGAGCAGGAAAGGAAGAAAACGGTGCTGTCCGTGTGCCAAGCAGTGATGGGAACACTGTCCGAAAGCACAAGTATCTTCAGGGACGTGAGAGTGTGGCCCTTGCCTGTGGATTGCTGCTCACTGGTGGGGAGCAGCTCAGTCTACGCAGCTGTCTCCTGGGCAGGAGGCTAGCAGTGGAGGGCTTATTTGGATTTGCACTTTCTGGGAGCCGGACCATTTCCCCTCATTACTCATAGGATTGATACAGTGTTTAACTTAGCCAGTTGTCAGTCTTATTTAAGACGGGGATGTCGACTATAGTTATCCACCAACTATATACTAAAAGGCTTAAAGGTAAAGGTGGGATAGCAAGGGAGAAACGAGAGGGTTCTTTAAGACACCACCTTCCTTAGTGTTTGTTCTTCAGTCTTAGAAGGTTAGAAGCTTAAGAAGAGTACAAATTTAGGTTTCTAATGGTTGTCTTTGTGTTTCATCCATTCTGTTTAAAATGAGTATTTAAGAGTATTGAGGTCTCTTAAAAGAACATGTAAAGAGAAAGGATAAGTTCCTCTGCTGTACAGACCGTGGTCAGGTCCCCACAGGCGTTACACTGCGTGATGTCGGCAACCTTGCGGTCTGTGAGTAGATGGTCTGTGGGTTGCCTGGACCCTGTGATCCATGTGTGCTTACGCTCTGGACACTGAAGCAGGGAATGAATATTGACGGGTCAGATGTGGTGGTGGAGGGCCTTGAGGAAACTGCGCTCAGGGGCTCTGAGGGTAGTGAGGGTGTCCCTGATGGGGCCTGGCTGAGGCCAGGTGCAGGGAGTGGAGCTGGGAAGAAGACGGTCCAGGAGGGGTTTTGGGGGGTTCTTCTTGTTTGTCTGAAATAGGAGGGTAAAAAAAGTCAGGCCAAGTAGAGGCACTCCCCATTGGTCCCTGAGTCCTGGATGCCTCTTTTCACGTGTTTTCACCATTGAGCTGGTGAGGGTACCTGCTGAGGGTGTGGAGTGAGGCCAGTGCCACAGGGCGTGGTGTGCGCCAGCGGGGGCCTCCCAGAGGCTGGAGAGCAGGTGGGGTCCTGTCAGCAGGGCTGAGCATCTGTCTTGTGTCCCCCAAGTGCCCATTGACCACTCGGACCTGGTGGCAGACCTCCTGAAGGAGCTGTCCAACCACAACGAGCGGGTGGAGGAGCGGAAGGGTGCGCTGCTGGAGCTGCTCAAGATCACGCGCGAGGACAGCCTGGGCGTCTGGGAGGAGCACTTCAAGACCATCCTGCTGTTGCTGCTTGAGACACTCGGGGACAAGGATGTGAGCTGCCCGCCTTCCCATCTGTCCCGGGGCCCCGGCTCCCCTCCACTCTCTGTGCTATGCTTCCTGCTGACACCCAGACAGTTCTCAGGTTTTCTGAGCCTCAGTTAGTAAGGTGGTGTTCCTACTGGAGGCAAGCCCCATCTTGGCTTCAGTGCGGGGTTTTCTGTAATCAGGTTTGTAGTCATTGAGGGAAACTTGTTCCTGCTTCAGGTCACTTTCACAAAATGTCTTAAGACTTTGTTAATGTAGAATGTGAAATTTTTTTTTAATAATGGGCTTTTTTTCTTAGGAGTTTTCTTTATGGTTCTTACGCAGTTGAGAAATGAGACGTTTGTTTTTGGAAGACCCACTAAATGCTGCCTTCCCTGGGGCTCTCTCTTGGTTCACCGTTGCATGTGTTAGTGGCTCCAGCAAGACATTCCAAAAGCAGAGATTATAACTATTTTCTGTTATCCTCCATTGTTATTTTTAAAATAGAAAGCCTTCTCCACACTATGACATTTGAACATGACAAACTAGGCGTTTGCACCCGGCCTGGTTTGTCATCTACACGTGGTATCTCTTAGATGACCCTTCCAGGGGTGAGCACCCTGATTGGAGGCTGCCTCCCCCCGACCCACCCCTACCCTGTGTGGCTGCTGTCTTGTGTGGCAGCAGGAATGAGTGTTGAGACTTCCCTGAATTAACCTCTAGAAGTAAGACTCCATCTCTGTGCTCTGGGCTTCGTGTAGGCCAGCAGAAACACAAGTGTATTAAGTGTGGTGAGCAACTCAGGGACAGGACCAGGCAGATTTCGAGAAAGTTGGCCAAGGCCAAGGGTCGAGGTCATGCCAGGGTCACACTGATGGTGAGTTTAACGGAAGACAGGTGAGCAGAGGCTGGTGAATGTCATGATGACTCCACTGGCTCTCTGCTGCTTAGATTGAGTGGTTTGGCGTAGGGAGAACAAAGGTGGAAGGATGGTGATGAAAGATCTGTCTTCATTTTTCTCAAAACAAAGTACGTATTGGCTCCTGGAGTCCTTGTGCTGGTTGGGCTTTGTCAGGAGAGCAGCGATGTCATGGGAAGGGCAGGGGATGGTGTGTGAGCATGTGGACTGTGCAGGTGAGTGACAGAGAATCAGGATGTACCGTTTGGCTCTATTTGGTGTAAACGCCATCCTCTTTTGTTGAGATTAGGCCTCTGTTTGGAATGGCTTTCCTCCAGGCGCATGACTCGAGCTTTAAGCAGCTCTGCACAGGTTCTCCTCCCCCATGACCTGCTCACCTCGAAGGTCAGGAGTATCGTCAGATCTCCAGTGTCCTGGTAGGAAAGTCCACTGTCTGCCAGGGCAGGTTGATGAGATGTGTAGGTCCTCTTCATCTGTTCTTTTATGTATTTTACAAATATGTACCTAACTCTCAGAAACCCTGAAACCCCCTGGGAGATTGATATGAACTTAATCATCCTCATGCAGGCCTAACTTGGCTTATTCGGGAAGCCATCCTGGGGTCTCTCTTAGGTGCTGGGCCCCAGGATGTCCCCGGAGGCACAGCACCTGCCCTCATGGAACTGGCTGTCTGGGGAGCCTGTGTGCAGTCAGCCTGGCATACATATCGCAGTGCCTGCAGGTGCCAAGAAAGCCCAGGCCTGGGACCTGGTGTCGGGCCCTGCTGCCCGTGTGTGCAGGGAGGCGCCAGAGCTGTTTGCTCATGTCTTCTTTCCTCTCACCCCAGCATTCCATCCGAGCACTGGCTCTCAGAGTGTTGCGGGAAATCCTGAGAAACCAGCCAGCAAGGTTTAAAAACTACGCGGAGCTGACGATCATGAAGACACTGGAAGCCCACAAAGACTCCCACAAGGAGGTGAGCCGGGTCCGGGGTGCACGCCCCTACGTCCGTCCTGATGTCTGAGCAGTGCCTGCAGCTTCCCCCAGCCGGGCTCTCACTGCTGTCCAGCGGGCCGGGCCCTCCCCCTGCAGTCAGGACCAGGCGGGGCCCCTCGGCCAGCCTCTCACCCTCAAAGCCCCGGTTTCCTTGGCGCCTGTCATCACATGTTGTCCCCCCCTCCCCTGGCAGTGTGCTCCACTCTGTGGGCTCTGGGGCCTGGTGGCAGCTCTGCCTGCTCCACCACCTCCCGGACATGAGAAACTCACTCTGCTGGGGTTCCTGCTCCTCAGGCCTGTCCCAGAACAGGCGTTTCTGGGCTCGGACTTGTGTGTAGATGGTGGACAGTCCACGTGTTCTCCAGTTGCTTGTTGAACTGTCCTGGTATCTGTTACTCCAAGTCCTTTGAGTATTGAGAGGCCACCAGAGAGTGGGGAGGTAGGTGGAGCTGTCCTAAATGAAAATGATTTCAGTGCCACCCTTCCAGTAAAGTTCACTATGGACAACAACCGTTTATTTAGAGGTTTACAAAACTTAATGTGACAGACAATGGGTTTGACCCCTAAGTGAGACATAACCACGTGGTCAGTTCAGTCTTGGCTCCTGTGTGACTTTCGTGACCACAGTCATGGATTAAAGGAATTGTGATTAGAACAGTTCTTATATTCACAGCAAGAATCAGACCCTAAATTGTGTTTTTTCTGTTCAGCAGTTACGTGACTGCTTCTGAACACAGATGGTCTGGCCTCCTCAGATTCCCACACGACTGCAGGCTCAGCAAGGCTGAGGCTGCTGCTGTGTCCAGGCGAGTCTCCACCCAGCAGTCCTAACAAAACACAGGGGTATAAGCAATAGGTGTGTGTGCAAACCGCTAACGTACACTTCTAAAGTCTGGTTCAGTGGCCTGACGGTGATCATCATCACTCATATTTGAACAAAACACTTTGCACTGAAAATAACTCTTTTGAAACAATGTAAAGACCAGATTGGCTGCTGGCAGTCAACATAATTGTCAAGGACCAGATAAGCTGGCAGTGGTCAACATAATTGTTCCCAGGTGAGGAAGAGGGTCCAGGAGATCCCGTCCTTTGTCAGGTGATGCACATGTGTCTAGCTTTTGACAGAACCAAGATGCAAACTAGGTCTTGTGTCTTTTAAGGGGCAAACAGGCCTGTGCTGACTTTTGTTTTAAACCACAATGGCCTCTCCTTAATGAGAATACATGATCAGAAAATGAAGTAAAATGGGAGATCTCTTACATGCATATGCTATCAGTTGTTTTCAGAGGGGAGACATAAGTGAGAATGTGGCATTAAGGTGAAGCCCTGTGCAGCAGCCCTTCTGCCCTGTGTGGCAGCCACTGGCCATCCCCTTGGGAGATGTCTGTCTTCACAGTGGCTGTCCTGATGTTAACTTTCAGAACCTGGACAGTGGACCCTGACAAGCATACATTACTGGTTGCGTGAGGGGTTCTTGTTTTTTACCCCTGCAAGACAAGAGGTAGAGGAGAGAAGGTTCTCAGCTGTGAAGTCCTTTAGGTTGCCTAAGAGACACAAGCAGAAAATACCTGCTGCCTGAAGCAAATTTAGCAGCACTTGCTTGGGTGGAATTCTTGTGACCCAGGATCTCCAGGCAGCTGTCACTGATTTCCTGATAAGGCAGGTGGAGGAGACATTGTGTCCTGAAAGGAGTGCCGTTGCTGGCAGGCCTCCCTGCTTTGCATACCTGCAGACTCACCTTGACTTGCTGCCCATGTCCTTTCCCTTATGAAACTCCATGCTGTCACTTTGCCAGAAACTCCTAACTTGGGCACCTGTGTGTTTCTGTTGGCATATGAAATTAACATCACACACAGTATTTCTCTAGTTATTATATTTTCTCACCAGTACATTCAAATGTTTATTCAGACATCATTCTCTTATTTATTGGCAAGGATCCAAGGTGTTTTTAGACCCAGTTACTAGTTAGATAGAGCCCGAGTCTCTTCCTGTCCAGTTGGCACTTCCAAAGTGTGCTCATCTTGGGCTATAGCTCCTGGAACCTCCTCCATAAGAAGCTAGTTTTGTGTTCACAGGAGATGAAGGAGATGGACTGGCAGGTTGACAAGGAGCTGCTGTGAGAGACCTTGTCACCAGATATGTCCTCCCTTGGCTGCTGCAGCAGAGCCCTGGCATGGTCCACACTAGTTCTAGCCGTGGGGCTGTAGCAATGAAGGGCTTCTTGAAATATGGTTTCTAATAGGTTGAAACGTGTCATACAGCCTTTAGGGAAGATGCTTAAAGCAGGGCTGCTAAGTCGTCTTGTTTTTTTCCCGATAAGCTAAGGGCTGTGTTCTCAGGGTCTTTTGTAGGAGCTATGTGTGCAAAATACTATCACACTGAAATATGCCAGGCACTAAATCTGTCTCATCATGACTCATCCTAAGCTAACATAGACATTTTATAATAAGCAAGACAGAGGATTTGGGGACCAATTTAGAGTTTTTGTTTAAAAAGTTGGTGTTTGTCAGGTTAAGTATGTTTTCATATTTCCTATTTGAATACATAGATTTCTTAAATTATCTAACTCTGTGTTTTTATCTTTTTAGTAAATAAAATTTGCTGTTGCGTTTCAACTGCTCATTAATGAAGTTACTGTGGTTTATAGTAGTGTTAGCTTTTAGCAAACATCTACAGGCGAAGGCCTTGATAGCGACCTTTTTAAGATCCTATGCCCACTCTCTGTTTTTAAAAAAAAACTCCTTTAACTTCAGTGCTTCTTATCTTAGAACTTATAATCTTTCTCTTAGGGCTGGTACCGAATCTGTCCATCAGTGATTAAGAGAGGATTTAGATCTGATATGAGCATTGATCCTATGCGGTTCTGGGGTCAGTGGGAGCACAAATATAGAAATGGAAAGCCAGGTTTTCCATCCAGCATCCGGCCTCCAGCCATGCTGTCTGTTTGATCCCCACTGTGTAGTGTGGCTGCCACAGAATCAGATAGGGGACGTGAAAGCTCGAGTCTTAACACTATCAAACGCTGTACAAACTTTGCTTCGTAAAGCTGTCTTCAGACGTCTGTATCGTCTCAGAGTCAGACAGATGATGTACAAATTATTAATCACTTTATACACATTTAATGTAAGATAGCTGTTGCTCCCAGGCACTGTGGCTTACGCACGGTAGCCAGAGTGTTGGGGTCCTCGGTCAGTGTTCTGTTTGAACTTTAGAGAAGCAACAACTCTGTTTCTTTGAAAATATTCTTTTGAAATCAGTTCTAATGAGGTGGATGAAACTGGAGCCTATTATACAGAGTGAAGTAAGCCAGAAAGAAAAACACCAATACAGTATACTAACGCATATATATGGAATTTAGAAAGATGGTTAACGATAAGCCTGTATGCGAGACGCAAAAGAGACACAGATGTATAGAACAGTCTTTTGGACTCTGTGGGAGAGGGCGAGGGTGGGATGATTTGGGATAATGGCATTGAAACATGTATCATATCGTATGTGAAATGAATCGCCAGACCAGGCTCGATGCATGATACAGGATGCTCGGGGCTGGTGCAGTGGGATGACCCAGAGGGATGGGATGGGGAGGGAAGAGGGAAGGGGGGTTCAGGATGGGGAATACATGTACACCCGTGGCGGACTCATGTTGATGTATGGCATAACCAATACAATCTTGTAAAGTAATTAGCCTCCAATTAAAATAAATAAATTTATATTTTTTAAAAAAAGAAAATATTCTTTAGGGTCATAATATTGGCCAACACAATATACTTTGACCATTAGGCTTTGCTTTCACTGACCTCGGCCACAGTAGTGAATATTCAATTACATTTGTCTGTTAAAAGAGAAAAATATCAGCCTCATTGTGGGGTCACCAGATCTTGTTTGCCCCACAGAAGTCTTGATGCTTAAGGCATCAGAATCCAGCCTCAGGTGGTTTGGCTTCTTTCAGGAAGTTTGATTCTTAAATAAATATAAAACAACCACTGTTATGTCTCCCTGGGATTTTATTTTGAAATCATTTCTAGTTAATTTGATATTTTAAGATTGCAGAGAATTAAAAAAGCTAAATCAGATGACATTTTAAAAATGGAACTTTTCAGGACTTCTTGGCAAATAGGCCTGCGCAAAGCAGTGGTGTGTCAGAGAGAAAACACTTGAGTGATGAGCTGATGTTCTGCTTCAAATCCCAGTCAGAATCACTCTGACCGTGGCTTCACCAGATCCTTGGCTCAAGAATGGCCCTTAGAAGTTTCTTGGGGCAGCAGCCACACGTCAGTGGGCTCTGGCGAGCAGTGCATTGTGTGAGTGTGGAGAGATTACTTCACCTCTCTGGACCTTGGTTTTCCTAATCTGTTAGCCCAGGGAGTGGACTGCATGGTTATCTGCCTGTCATCTGGCCTCAAGATAACAGAGGCTGCTATTGAATAACAGGCCTAAGCCTTCCTAGATTCCAAATCTACAGTTTTCTTTGGGCCCAACCTTGGCATGTGGCCAGAAGCCCTATTTCCTTTGTAACTTGTAGCCTTGTAACAAAAAGACAAAACCAGAAACCTATATAGTCCTTTAAAAGGTCAAAGTTGCTGATCCAGTCTGACACTCATAGCATAAACTCTGGTAAATGTTTTATTATTGGAGGCACAGGGGAGGGGGGTTGGGGAGTGATTTAGACGTAAAGGAACTTATGGTTTAGTTCAGGTTAGAGCAAAGGACTCCACATGGGGTCCAGAGAGAAGTGCACTGGGAGTTTGGGGTGGCCTGGGAGGGGCATCCAGGGAGAGGACGGACAGCAGGGAGTCAAGCGGCGAGCCTGGGTGCGGGCCTTGGGCCGGGAGGACATGTCTGGGCTGGGTCTGCTGGACCAGCATGGCCCCAAGGGTGGCCGGGACGTGCCAGGCACAGTGTCCAGCCCTGAGAGACAGCAGCAGCTGCCCCACAGTTACTCAGGGCAAGGAGGCATGGCCCCTCCTCTCTGGTGCATCTGCCTCCGAGGAGCCAGATGCAACACCTGCCCTTCACTTCCATAGCCTCAGAGAGAGTGTCTTACTGAGAGAGAGAACTTGTCTGGAGAAAGCAGTCAAGTGGTTTGGTGTAGGGCAAATAAAGGTGGAAGGATGATGATGAAAGATCTGTTTAACATCAGAGCCTTGGGGTCTGGAGACTCAGGTCCTCATTCTACGTTGACCAGTTGGTTAGCTGAGTAGCTGGGTATGAGTCTCAGCTCCCTGAACATCAGAAGTGCTGGCACTCGAGGTGAACTGGGGCTTCAGGACGCCTGCCCCTTGTAGGACTGACATTCATGTCAACAGAGTGAGGAGGCTAATGCTGTTGAAAACTGCAGACACGGTCCTTTTAATCCTTTTCCACTGAAGTAGGTAGACCGGTTCTGAATAGAATTGTGGTTGGGGTTTTCCTGTTTTATGTAAACCAGAAATCGCTGCATTTCTTGAAATACATGTCAGAAGGCTGTTGAAGTTTGGGTGAATTAACTGTGGGCTGTGTGTATTGGGCTCCCAACTGGGCTCCCATATTGGCTGAATCTGTTGGTGTCCACACTGGAGTGGCCATCCCACGCCTGCATTTGAGGAAATACCAGGAGTTGACAGGTTTTGGGAGATGCAGAGGAGCCTTCGGTGTGCTGCCCACCTTCCGCCTCCTTGACTCCTCCAGGGACCAGCCAGCCCAGCGTTCCTGGCACCCTCCAGGGTGGCAGACATGGCCACCTCCTGGGCATCCAGCCCCTCCGACTCCGCAGCGTTGTTCCCCATTGGCTGTGATTCCACCCCTTGAGGTGGGACACAGTACATCTCCACCTCAGAGCCTTACCGCACTTGAGGCGGTGTTGCCCTTAATCTGCCCCTTGAGGGGAGAGTGTGATGGCTGTGTGGTTTGAGACCGTTTCATGCAGACTCTGCCTTTTGAAATCAAGAGAAAGTACTCACTAGGTACGGTAGGGAGATAAAGTGTCACCGTCCAAACTGATATCAGCATACTTGATTCAGGTCCCCCCCGCCCCCGCCACCTTCATTTTACTTGAGGGAAACAGGCCCAGACAGTAAAAGAAGCATCCCTCAGGTTCACCTCACTCATTGGTGACAGAGCTGGGTCCCCACACTTGGACCCTGAAGCTTTTTCCTTTCCTC
The DNA here is from genome assembly GCF_032405125.1 of Capricornis sumatraensis. NCBI lineage: Eukaryota > Metazoa > Chordata > Mammalia > Artiodactyla > Bovidae > Capricornis > Capricornis sumatraensis. The sequence goes on along the minus strand of NC_091071.1, from coordinate 117,521,239 downwards.
CCTCCCTCTGGGGCCAGGCCTGACAGGCAGGGACTTGCATGCTGAGTTCAGGTCCATGGTGGTGACCATTTTACCAGAGAGACAGCCTCCCCACCACCATGGGCACACAACGCCATCATCTTGCCTGTTTTGTGAGGTCTTCCCGGCTTTCCCCAGAAGGTGGCGCCAGTGTCTCCCTTAGCTTTTAAATGATTGGGACTGAACTAGGTGTACCTTGGAGAAGGAAATGGCAACCCACTCCAGTATTCTTGCCTGGAGAATCCCGTGGCAGAGCTCTGTCCCTGGGGTCCAAGAATCGGATACGACTTAGTGGCCAAACTGCTACTACTAACTAGGTGTACCTGCTTGTCGTCGTTTCCAGACGTTTGCTTGCTTGTTTATACACTGCCGTGCCTGTGACAGAGCGCAGTCAGTCTTTCTGAACTTAAAGCGTGCAGTTCAAATTGTGACAGGTTCTATGCTCTCAAAGAAGCCTTATCTTTAAGCAAACATTCATCAATATTCTGAGTAATGATCTCATTTTTTAAAAAGTTAGGTAAGGAAATTATGCTTTTCCGAGATAGACACTGTTAATTCACTGACTTTGAAAAAGAAGAATTCCTGTGTTTCTACCAGACTGCAGAAAAATCAGCAGATTTGGAACCGTTTTGGTCACGTAGGGTTGGTAATGACCCGGAAGTCTGCCTGACCCCACTCTCTCTCATCATCTTCACCCTCTCTGAGAACTCAGGTTTGCCCCTTCTGGTCACCGTGTCTACCAAAGAGTACTATCCTCCTTTCTCTCTGTTGCCTCTGTTTACTTTGCTCTCTGTTTGCTTACATTTATAATCTTTGCTTCTTATGTTACATAGAACACAGGGGCGAAACTTAAAGTTCACCGTGAGTCAGGCAGCCGGCCAGCAGCCAGGAGCTTGGCAGGTAGAGGGAAGTCAAAAGCACCAACCCCCTGTGCCAAAAACAGCGTCTGCCTTGGGAAACTTGCTCCAGCCTCAGTGAAAGAGGGGCCTCAGACAGACCTTCAAGTGCATCTTCTGGCATTTTCTCTTTAGGCATTTTCAGAAAACCTATGTTTGATTAAATGCTTCCTGCAAGCAACTTCAAGAATTCCTGGAGTTTTATCAGAGGAAGTTCTCCTTGGGTTCAGGTTTCAGCTCCAGACATACCCGAGCTGGTCTGTTTACCAGCAGCTCCCTGCAGGTTAACTCCTGTGACCTGGATGAGAGTGAAGCCTGGAAAGGTTGGTGGGGAGGAGCCTCACTGTGAACCTGGCCATTTACCTCCCTGTCTGATCAGTGCCCTTTGCATCCCTGAGGCGCGCCAGGAGGTTTCTGCTCTACCCCTGTCAGGACCTAAGTGGAGGTGCCAGGACTCGGTTCCCAGTCTCTGCCCCAGTCCTGCATCTTCCTGCCGCCCGGCTGTCTCTACCTCTTCCTGCCGCCCGGCTGTCTCTACCTCTTAGTGGCCTCCTGAATTGCTCGACATCAGTGTTTTCCAGTTTGGGATATTATCAGTGAAATCATCCAGTATCTTCTGGCCTTTTCATTTTTTTCCCCATATGCTTAAAAAGTAAGACCTCAGATTTCATCAGTTAGTGTTACTCAGTTTCCTGACCAGTATGTTGTGACACCTATAAACAGTGATTTCTTACAGTTGAAGGGCATTGGTGTCCCACTGCAGGGCCAGGTGAGAGAAAGGGTAGACCCGTCTTCCACCATCTGCCTAGCTGTGTATCACAGGCCAAACACTTGGCTTTCCCAAGTATGCTGTGGACGGACCACAGTCCTCAGGACACACATGAGCTGAGGAAGAGGAAGAGCACTTCATCTAGTGATTGCTGCATGATGGGGCCCTTCTAATGATACGCTGTTGTTCTCCAAACAAACCGATCACTGGCGAACTAACCTGAACTCAAGTCTTTTCCAAAGGGCAGATCTGTTGCCCTTTCATTGTGTCACCCAGAATGGACAGTTGATTTCTCCAAAGCCCAAGTTGGTCCTCTGAAGATGTCTTGACTTCCTCCTCACTTTCTGGGCCAGCTCCTCCACTGGGACATGTAAATGCAGATCAGTGAGCCATGCCCTGAAGGTGACTGTGCCCGTGATGGACGTTTACACGCGCGCACACACGTGCGCGCACACACACACACGCACACACACACACACCTGGAGCTGACTGTGCCAGTGATGAACATTTACATACACACACACACACACACACACACGCTGCGGGAAAATGAGTTGGACCAACATTTGTTAAGCATTTAGTGCATAATGGACACTGTTGGGCATGGGGAACAGAAGGTGGCTGAGATGGGAACTGACCTCCAAGGAGCCCTTAGTCTAGTCGGGGAGACAGTGTCATCAAAGCATGTAAGTGCAGTGGTCAGGGTGCACCTGGGGCTTCTGTTGAGTGCATCCTGCCGGTCAAGTGACGAGCATAGGTGAGCACCAGTGAGAAAAAGTGAAGGGAGCAGACTGGGCCCTCAAGTGGCTGGCAGGGCTCCGGTTTGCCTCACTTCCTTCCATCTGCTCCTGGCCAACTGCAAGGTAGCAGACCCCACCCTTGGGACCCCGCCTGCTCTTGTGGCCTCGCCTGCTGCCTCCTGAACGTTTGCATCCTCAGCCCCTCAACGCAGACCACCCATCTTGCCCAGCACCACCTTTGCCTCTGAGTCCTGTGCTCAGCTCGGCCGCTGCCACCCAGAAATGCGTAAACTCACGAATGCACACAGGTTGGGGAAGGATAGTAGGAAAACATTACCAAGGCTATAAAGTTTCTAAGGATCTTATGAGCTGGAGCACAGAATGTGACTCTGCGCCGCATGCCTGTAGCTCTTTTCAAGTGTGTGTTGTGGTGTGGAGCTCACTCACATGGGGCCATGTTTCAGGTGGTGAGGGCTGCCGAGGAGGCCGCATCCACGCTGGCCAGTTCCATCCACCCAGAGCAGTGCATCAAAGTGCTGTGCCCCATTGTCCAGACAGCCGACTATCCCATCAACCTGGCCGCCATCAAGATGCAGACCAAAGTCGTCGAGAGGATTGCCAAGGAGTCCTTGCTGCAGCTCCTCGCAGACATCATCCCAGGCCTGCTTCAGGTGGGCCCCTCGTGGCGGCCTGGACACTCAGCGCACAGGGGCGGGCGGGGTGGGCCACGCCCTACGGGACCCTCAACATCTTGTCTCTCTGGCCCACCCTCCCTGAACGCAGAGGAAGTTCTTCCTGGCGGCCCAGACCTGTGGCCTACAGAATGAACTTCCTGTTTATTGTGAACATGTTTTGATCTTTCTTTGTTGTTCATTCCTTACTGCACTGCTGATGGGCCCAGCCCTGGGCAGGGTGAGCCGTGGAACCCAACATCAAACAGTGGTCCTTGTCCTAACCTGTCCAACAAATAGTAGTTGAAACCCTTATAAGCGTGAGGCACTGAGTTAAATAGACTCTGGAAGGCAAGGTGCCTCTTCTGTTGGGACCCTACCTCAAGGAGTTGACAGCCCTCTCTGGGACTTGGTACTCCCGTACCAACAGCTACAGGTCAGGGCTGGTGCTGTGTGCTGAGTTACTGGGGTGGATGTGGGTGGTTGTGAGATCTGGGTAAAGGCTGATCTCTAGGTTGAAGTGCTCAGAGAAGAGGTGGTTTAGACTTGGGCCCTAGAGAGAGATTTCAGTGGAGAACGTAGACAGACATTGGCTTTACACTTAATAAATGCTGCTGTTTGCTGAGCACTGGGCTCAGGAATTTAAACACACACAGCCGAAGACTGGATTATTCCAGGCAGAGGGAAAGGCACAAAGTCTGAAAGGTCCCAAAGGCTGCTTGGAAAGAAGCGGACAGTCCCATCTGGGTTTGGGGAGGGAGGAGGCAGGTTGTGGTCCAGCTGGAGAGGGATGTGGAGGTCTGTCCCACTGCAGGACGATCCATGGACAGTGGAGAGTTTTATCCACAGTGAGTGACATAGTTCTCATTTCTTTAAAGGGATTTGCACATGTGAGATTTGCTTTACCATGGTGAGAAGAAGCCACTTATTTTCCCCCTTAATTTCCTTTTCTCACTCTGTTCTCTCACAACATTTCTTGGCTGGTGCTGCCAACATTTTTTGGCAGCTCATGATACAGCATCATTCTGTGTGAAGGAGACCAGTTCGCCAGCCTCCTGCCTCCCACCCCAAAACCAGCTCACTTTTGACACTATTGCATGTGGCCTCTTTGGGGCAAGAGCTCTTGGGATTCATCGGCAGAGCTCAGGGGCATCCAGACCGCTCCCAGCAAGGCTGAGGTTGAAGTGTGAGAGTGTGGAAACATTGATGAAATACTATCAGTCGGGCAAAGCTTTGATCTCGCTTTCCTTTCTATGTCCCTCTGGCTGTAGGGTTACGACAACACCGAGAGCAGCGTGCGCAAGGCCAGCGTGTTTTGCTTAGTGGCAATTTATTCCGTAATTGGAGAAGAGTTGAAACCTCACCTGGCACAGCTTACGGGGAGCAAGGTATGTATAGTGTTACACGGGTGGGTCGTACACCTGGGCCTACCAGTGTGTCCCAGACCCACTGCCCTGCAGTTCTGGGCTCCAGACAAACTTTCTCAGCGTGTGTGAGCCAGCTGGGCCTTTTTCTCCAGGGTCATGTCTCTAAAGACAAAGTGAACAACTGTGTAGTGAAGTCACCTGGATGCGACAGTCTCCTGTCACTCCTGTTTTTAACATGATAGTTTTGAACTTCCAATTTATCCCCAAAAGGAAGATGACTTTGTTTGGAAACCAGCTTGTTTCCTCTCTCTGAAACACTAAGGACAATTGCCTGCTGGCTTCACACCTGTCTGGGTGGGCTTTGGGTCCTGTGGGTCAGTGTAATGATGGCTGCCTCTCACTGTGTGCCCCGTGCGTCCCATGTTCACGATGGCATCTGTGCAGGGTGAGGACACTGATTCTGCATGTGACCCACCTGAGAGCCCATGGTGGTCATACTTCCTCTTGTTCCTTCTAGAATCGGGCAGAAAATGCAGCAAAGGGACTATTGGCTCATGGAAGATAAGTGACTAGAGTGCTTGCTGGTTTAAAAATAAGCTAAAATCTGATGAACCCACTGGGGAGAGAGGATAGCCACCCTTGATCTCAGGCAGTAGGGGCCAGGAGCTGGGCCATGGTGAGGCACCTGCCCTGGGGACTGCCTGGGGAAAATGTGTCACCGTAAAGTTACCGAGGGCCCAGGCACAGGTATGAATACAAAAGCACGGAGCCTGAAATATCTGGCCTTCCTCCTTAGCAAAGAAGGAAGCAGCAGGTGGAGCCTCGTGGCTTTTCAGGTAGGCCTATTCCTTTGGCATAGTTGATGAGCGTCTCCACTCACTGAGTTCTGGGCAGGGCTGGCTCTCCCGCCTTTGTCCAGAGCAGGGCTGCCGACATTTCGGGGCACTTCGTGGTGGGGGCACCATCCCTGAGGTCCCAGGAGCACACCCCACCCTCAGCTGATGTCCCCACACCTGGTCAGGTGTCCCTTTGGGACAAAGTCAGCCTTGGTAGAGAACCACTGGTCCAGAAAAAGATACATCCGCAACTGGGCTGGAAGGTCTGAGCAGAGCAGGTGTGGTGGGGGCTGCTTCGCCTGGGTCCATTTCCCGTGCTCTCCTTCCAGTCACTGCCCCTGCAGCGGTGCTTGTCCAGCCCTCCCTGACCACAGCTTGCAGGACGGTGAGCCAAGAGTGCCCAGCAGTGTACGGGCCAGGAGCACCTGCCTCTGCTGCTGCCATCAGGGATCCACGGCTGTTGGGTGGCAGCAGTGGGGCCCTCACAGACAGTCTTCACAAAGGGAATTAGATTTGTAAAAAGGAAAATTCATCCAAAAATAATGTTTTCCAGATCTCTGTTTTCTGGTGCTTTCTACTCTCAGGAGTAAGGGAGCTGTCCTTTCATCTCACTTGACCCCGCTAACAAGGGGCTGAGAAAATGCAGGTGTCTTCTCACCCCTGTCCTGTGGTTGACCTGCTGCCCCTTGGAATGGGGGCGTAGGGTCTGGAGCCCAGTCCTGATCAGAGCCAGTGTTCCCACCTCCCCACTGATGACATCAGTCAGCTCGGAGTGCTGAGGGAGGCTGACCTGACACCTGTCCACTGTAGCAGCACAGTGCTTCCAGTCATTATAGTTTTTATATGTGATAGTTCCGATGTGTTAACAGGAACTTTGTAAGACTCCAATGCACATCTCCTAAAACAAACAAACACCCCGCTCCCAGACACACCCCCAGAATGGGTAGCTGGCAGCATGTGGTGCTAAGTTAGAAACAGTCAAGCTGTGGCTTCCTGTTTCTGTCACCAGGCCTGTCAGAACCCCTTCTACTACTACTTAAATGAAGTTGATAAATGACATCAGGTTCTGTAGAGGAAGGCCTGATGCAAGGTTGGAGTGGGGGGACTTGGGAGGTGCATCTTGAAAGTGTCCCATTGCCGTGGCAGCAATACTAGCTTTAAGTATCAGAAAACCAGCCTTCTGGTCTCTGTCTCCCACTTATTAGCTGTATGACAATGAGCAACCTTTCCTTTCCATTCTCTCTCTTGGTAAAATATATGTAACATGAAATTTACTATCTTAACCATGTGTTAGTGTGCAGTTCACAGACACCAAGTACATTCATATTATTCCTATTCATCCCCACCATCCATCTCCAGATCACTTTTCATCTTGGAAAACAAATCCATTAAATACTATTCCCCAGTTCCCCAGTCCCTGTCAACCACCATTCTACTTTCTTTGGTTGTGAATACTTGTAACTGGAATCCTACAGTGTTTGTCTATTTGTGACTGGTTTATTTCACTGAGGATAATGTTCTCTAGGTTCATCCATGTTGTAGCAGGTATCAGAATTTCCTTTCATTTTAAGGCTGAATAATAGTCCACTGAATGTACATAATAGCATGTGGCTTGCCCATTTCTTGGTAATGTCCTTGTGGATTGTTTCCATGCTTTGGCTTTTGTGAACATGGGGGTACAGATGTCCTTTGAGACCCCACTGTTAATTCTTTTGGGTTTTTGAGTAGATTTGCAGGATCATATGATAACTGCAAGCTGCACCATCTTAGATTCCCACCGACAACGCACAGGGTTTTAGTTTCTCCACATCCACTTGTTACCTTCTCTTTGGTAGCCATCCTCATGGCTGTGTGAGGCAGTATTTCATTGTAGTTTTGCTTTGCATTTCCCTAATGATCCACGATGTTGAGCATCTCTTCATATGCTTGTTGGCCAGTTGCATATCTTCTTCAGAGAAATGTTTATTCTAGTCCTTTGCCCATTTTTAAATTATGTTGCTTGATTCTGTTGTTGTTGATGTTATTGTTGAATTAACAGAAGTTCTATCTATATTCTGGATATTAACCCCTTGACCTTTGATGCACAACTTTTTAAAAAATTTTAGTGAAATCCAGTTTGTCTGTTATTTTTTTGCCTATGCTCTTGCTGTCACATTCAACAATCAATTGCCAAATCTATAGTGAAGCTTTTGCCCTTTGCTTTGTTCTAATCGTTCTATAGTTTTAGCTTTTAATGGAGGTCTCTGATCCATTTTGAGTTAATTTTTGTATATGGTAATAGGTAAGAGTCCAACTTCAGTCTTTTGTCTGTGGATATTCAGCTTTCCCAGTTCGGTTTGTTGAAAAGACTTTCTGTTTCTGCAGAAAACCGCATTGGGATTTTGATAGGGATTCCATTGAATGTATAGATAGCTTTGTGTAGTTTTGATTTCATAATGTTGTCTTCCAACCCATGAACATGGGATGTCTTTTTTTAACCTTTATATGTAATGAGTTGTTTTTCATTTTTAATTGAGATGAAAATGAACATATGAAATTGTATTAGTTTTGGATGTACAGCATAATTATTTGATATTTATTTATATTGCAAAATGATCACCCAGTAAGCTGTCATACACATAGCTACATGATTTTTTTTCTTGTGATGACAGATTTTAAGATCTACTCTGTTAATGACTTTCACATACACAATACAGTATTTTTACTATAGTCACCATACTGTATAGTACATGGAGTATCTTTTTGTGTTTTAATTACTTTCAATAAAATTTGGTGGTTTTTATTGTACAGTTCTTTCACTTCCTTGTGTTAATTCCTAAGTGTTTTTGTCTTTTTGCTACTACTGTAAACGGAATTGTTTTTCTTAGCTTCATTTTTAGTGTTCAGAAGTGCAGTTGATTTTTGCTCATTGATTTTGTAGTCTGCTAGTTTGCTGAATTTCTTTATTAGTCAACAATTTTTTGTGGAATCTTTGAGATTTTATACATATGAGATCACAGTCATCTCTTGGTATCCCACAGGGATGGGGTTCAGAACCTGTCACAGATAGCACAGTCTGCACGTGCTCCAGCCCTATACCTCTAGTTCCTCACCTGGGATTGTTCAGCTGACCCCAGATTGTGTCGTGCTGTGTGTATTGGAAAACATCCATGCATAAGTGCATCTTCATGGTTCAAACCTGTGCTGCTCAAGGGTCAACTGTATCTCATCTTTGAACAAAGATAGTTTTGCTCCTTCCTTTCCAGTGTGAATGCCTGTCTTTTCTTTTCCTGCCAGATTGTTCTGGCTGGAACTTACTATGTTAGTAGAAATGGTGAAAGCAAGCCTCCTCTGCCTTGTTCCTCGTCTTAAAGTTGTCAGTCTTTTACCGTCGAGCATAGTATTCACTGTGTGGGTCTCTAATATACAGCTTCTGATATATGGAGGTACAGGCATAGAGATGGTATGGATTTGGTTCCAGACAGTTGAAATAAAGCAAGTATTGCAATAAAGCAGATTTGCACAGATTTTTTGGTTTCCCAGGGTATATAAAAGTTACATGTGTACTGTACTGTAGTCTCTTAAGAGTTCAGTAGCATTGTGTCTAAAAATATCAGTATCTTAACAGAAATGCTAGCCGCCATCTGAGCTTTCAGTGAGTCATAATTGTTTTGCCTGTGGAGGATCTGGCCTCTATGTGGATGGCTGCCGACTAATCAGGGTGGTGGTTGGCTGAAGGTTGTAGTGGCTGTGTCTTATTTTAAGACAACAATGAAGTTTGCCGAATCGATTGACTCTTCTTTCACAAACAGTTTCTCTGTAGCAGCAATACTGTTGGATAGCATTTTATACACAGTAGAAAAAACTGAAGTCAGTCTTCTCAAACCTGCCTCTGTTTAATCAAGTAAGTTTATGTCATACTCTAAATCCTTTGTTGTCATTTCACCAGTCTTCACAGCATCTTCACCAAGAGTAGATTCCATCTCAGGAAACCACTTTGTTCATCCATAAGCAGCAGCTCCTTATCCATTAAAGTTTTACCATGAGGTTTCAGCAGTTCAGTCTCATCTTTAGGCTCCACCTCTAATTCTGGTTCTCTTGCTATTTCCATCACATCTGCAGTTCCTTCCTTCACTGAAGTCTGGAACCCCTCAAAGTCATCCAAGAGGGATGGAATCAACTTCTTCCAAACTCCTGTTAACACTGATATTTTGACTTCTTTGTTCTTCATGGCATCTAGAATGTTGAATCCTTTCTAGAAGGTTTACAGGTGACTGCCCAGATCCCCCAGAGGAGTCACTACGGCAGCGATTGCCTTACAAAATGTTTTTCTTAAATAGTAAGACTTGAAAGTCAAAATTAGTCCTTGATCTTTGGGCTGCAGAAGGGGTGTTAAGTTACTCAGTTCAGTTCAGTTGCTCAGTCGTGTCCGACTCTTTGCGACCCAATGAATCGCAGTACGCCAGGCCTCCCTGTCCATTACCAACTCCCAGAGTCCACTCAGACTCACATCCATCGAGTCGGTGATGCCATCCAGCCATCTCATCCTCGGTCATCCCCTTTTCCTCCTGCCCCCAGATCCCTCCCAGCATCAGAGTCTTTTCCAATGAGTCAACTCTTCACACGAAGTGGCCAAAGTACTGGAGTTTCGGCTTTAGCATCATTCCCTCCAAAGAAATCCCAGGGCTGATCTCCTTCAGAATGGACTGGTTGGATCTCCTTGCAGTCCAAGAGACTCTCAAGGGTCTTCTCCAGCACCAGAGTTCAAAAGCATCAATTCTTCAGCACTCAGCCTTCTTCACAGTCGAAATCTCACATCCATACATGACCACAGGAAAAACCATAGCCTTGACTAGACGGACCTTAGTCAGCAAAGTAATGCCTCTGCTTTTGAATATACTATCTAGGTTGGTCATAACTTTTCTTCCAAGGAGTAAGCGTCTTTTAATTTCATGGCTGCAGTCACCATCTGCAGTGATTTTGGAGGCCAAAAAAATAAAGTCTGACACTGTTTCCACTGTTTCCCCATCTATTTCCCATGAAGTGATGGGACCGCATGCCATGATCTTCGCTTTCTGAATGTTGAGCTTTAGGCCAACTTTCTCACTCTCCTCTTTCACTTTCATCAAGAGGCTTTTTAGTTCCTCTTCACTTTCTTCCATAATGGTGGTGTCATCTGCATATCTGAGGTTATTGATATTTCTCCCGGCAATCTTGATTCCAGCTTGTGTTTCTTCCAGTCCAGCGTTTCTCATGATGTACTCTCTATATAAATTAAAAAAGCAGGGTGACAATATACAGCCTTGACGTACTCCTTTTCCTATTTGGAACCAGTCTGTTGTTCCATGTGCAGTTCTAACTGTTGCTTCCTGACCTGCATACAGGTTTCTCAAGAGGCAGGTCAGGTGGTCTGGTATTCCCATCTCTTTCAGAATTTTCCACAGTTTATTGTGATCCACACAGTCATAGGCTTTGGCATAGTCCATAAAGCAGAAATAGATGTTTTTATGGAACTCTCTTGCTTTTGCCATGATCTAGTGTATCTTGGCAATTTGATCTCTGGTTCCTCTGCCTTTTCTAAAACCAGCTTGAACATCAGGAACTTCATGGTTCACATATTGCTGAAGCCTGGCTTGGAGAATTTTGAGCATTACTTTACTAGCGTGTGAGATGAGTGCAATTGTGCAGTAGTTTGAGCATTCTTTGGCATTGCCTTTCTTTGGGATTGGAATGAAAACTGACCTTTTCCAGTCCTGTGGCCACTGCTGAGTTTTCCAAATTTGCTGGCATATTGAGTGCAACACTTTCACAGCATCATCTTTCAGGATTTGAAATAGCTCCCCTGGAATTCCATCACCTCCACTAGCTTTGTTCGTAGTGATCCTTTCTAAGGCCCACTTGACTTCACATTCCAGGATGTCTGGCTCTAGGTGAGTGATCACACCATCGTGATTATCTGGGTCATGAAGATCTTTTTTGTACAGTTCTTCTATGTATTCTTGCCACCTCTTCTTAATATCTTCTGCTTCTGTTAGGTCCATACCATTTCTGTCCTTTATCGAGGCCGTCTTTGCATGAAATATTCCCTTGGTATCTCTAGTTTTCTTGAAGAGATCTCTAGTCTTTCCCATTCTGTTGTTTTCCTCTATTTCTTTGCATTGATCGCTGAGGAAGGCTTTATTATCTCTTCTTGCTATTCTCTGGAACTCTGCATTCAGATGCTTCTATCTTTCCTTTTCTCCTTTGTTTTTCACCTCTCTTCTTTTCACAGCTATTTTTAAGGCCTCCCCAGACAGCCATTTTGCTTTTTTGCATTTCTTTTCCATGAGGATGGTCTTGATGCCTGTCTCCTGTACAGTGTCACGAACCTCATTCCATAGCTCATCAGGCACCCTATCCATCAGATCCAGGCCCTTAAATCTATTTCTCATTTCCACTGTATAATCATAAGGGATTTGAGTTAGGTCATACCTGAATGGTCTAGCAGTTTTTCCTGCTTTCTTCAATTTAAGTCTGAATTTGGTAATAAGGAGTTCATGAGCTGAGCCACAGTCAGCTCCTGGTCTTGTTTTTGTTGACTGTATAGAGCTTCTCCATCTTCGGCTGCAAAGAATAGAATCAATATGATTTTGGTGTTGACCATCTGATGATGTCCATGTGTAGAGTCTTCTCTTGTGTTGTTGGAAGAGGGTGTTTGCTATGACCAGTGCATTTTCTTGGCAAAACTCTGTTAGTCTTTGTCCTGCTTCATTCTGCATTCCAAGGCCAAATTTTCCTGTTACTCCAGGTGTTTCTTGACTTCCTACTTTTGCATTCCAGTCCCGTATAATGAAAAGGACATCTTTTATGGGTGTTAGTTCTAAAAGGTCTTGTAGGTCTTCATAGAACCATTCAACTTCAGCTTTTTCAACGTTATTGGTTATTAGCAGGCGTGAAATCAACCTTAATTTTGCACATCCTCATCAGAGCTCTTGGGTGACCAGGTACACTGTCAGTGAACAGTAATATTTTGAAAGGAATCGTTTTTTCTGAGCTGTAGGTCTCAACATTGGGCTTAAAATATTCAGTCAATCCTTGTTGTGAACAGATGCACTGTCATCCAGGCTTTGTCGTTCCATTTATAGAGCACAGGCGGAGTAGACTGAGCATAATTCCTAAGAGCCCTGGGATTTTTGGAACGGTAAGTGAGCACTGGCTTTATTTTAAAGTCACCAGCTGCATTAGCACCTAGTAAGAGTCAGCCTCTGAAGTTTTGAAGCCAGGCATTGACTTCTCCTCTCTGGCTGTCAAAGTACTATATGGCATCTTCTTCCAATATAAGACTATTTGCCTGTGTTGAAAATCTGTTGTTTCATGTAGCCACCTTCATGGATTATCTTAGCTAAATTCTCTGGATAACTTGCTGCAGCTTCTGCATCAGCAGTTGCTGCTTCACCTCACACTTTAATGTCAGGGAAACAGCATCTTTCTTTAAACCTCTTGAACCAACTTCTGCCAAGTTTAGACTTTTTTCCAGCAACTCGTTCATCTCTCTCAGCCTTCCTAGAATGGAAGGAGAGGGTCTCGATCTGTATTAAGTTTTGGCTTAAGGGAATGTTGTGACTGTTTGATCTTCTATCCAGACCACTTTCTCCATATCAGCAGGAAGGCTGTTTTGCTTTTGCTTTCTTACCATTCATGTGTTCACTGGGAAGCACTTTCAGTTTCTTTCGAGAACTTTCCCTTTGCATTCACAACTTGGCTAACTGTTTGATGCAAGAGGCCTAGCTTTTGGCCTGTCTCAACTTTCAATGTGCATTTCTTACTAAGCTTAATCATTTCTAGCGAGAGAAGTGCACCTCTTTCACTTAAACCCTTAAGGCCGTGGTAGGGTTTTTAATTGGCCTAATTTCAATGCTGTTGTGTCTCGGGGAATATAGGAAGGCTCATGTACAGGGAGAGAGACGGGGAGATGGTGCAGCAGTCAGAGCATACACATCTATGGATGAAGTTTGCTGTCTTCATATGAACATGCTTCATGGCACCCCAAACAACTGCAGTCGTAATATCAAAGAACACTGATTATAGATCACCATAAAGAGAATAATAATGATGAAAAAGTCTGAAATAGTTGTAGGAATTACCAAAATGGAACAGTGACATGTAGGCAGCCAACGCTGTTGGAAAGTGGCACTCATGAACGTGCGTGATGCAGTGTTCACAGACCTTCAGTTTGGGGGGTGGGGGGAGGACTGTCTTCAAACTACAATAAAGTGAAGCACAGCAAAACAAAGTGCGCCTGTACTTTCCTTCTATTCCTAGTTTGTGTGGTATTTTGTGTGGAATTTTGCCAAATACTTTTTCTGTGTCAATGGAAATGATCCTTTGATTTTTTTTCCCCTTTCATTCTGTTAATGTGGTATATTATATTTATTAATTTTTGTATATTGGGTCACTGTTGGAATATTGATCTGTAATTTTCTTATCTTTCTCTGACTTTGCTCTCAGGACAGTGCTGACTTCATAGCATGAATTCAGAAGTGTTTTTTCCTCTAAATTTTCTAGAAAAAATTGAGGATTGTATTAGTTCTTTAAACATTGGTAGAATTCACCAGTGAAGCCATCTGGTCTGGGCCTTTTCTTTCTCAGATTTTCAATTACTGATTCAGTCTCTACTAGTTGCAGGTCTATTCATCCTTTCTCTTTCTTCATGATTCAGCCTTGTTAGGTTTTGTGTTTCTAGGAATTTGTCCATTTCATCTTGATTATCTACTTTGTTCTTGTACAGTTACTCATAGCATTTTTATCATATCTTTGATTTATGTAGAATCAGTCAGAATGTCCCCACATTTGTTTCTGACCAATAATTTGAGTCTTCTCTCTCTTTTCATTAGTTAAAGATTTGTCAATTTTGTTGACTTTTTTTTTCAAAGAACCAGCTTTTGGTTTTGTTATCTCTATTTTTTGTTTCATTTATCTAATCTTTATTACTGTTCTCCCTTCTGCAAGCTTGAAGTTCAATTTATTCTTTTTCTAGCCCCTTAAGATATGTTGTTAGGTTGTGGATGCGTATCTTTCTTCCTTTTTTAAATATAAGCCGTATAGCTCATACAGCTGTGAGTTTCCCTCACTGCACTGCTTTTGCTGCCTCCCATGTGCTTGTATTTTCATCCCTTTTGTGTTTTCATTTTCATCTGTCTCAAGATATTTTCTAATTTCCTTTGTGATTTATCCTTTAACCCATTGGTTGTTGGAATAACACGTGTTGTTCAGTTTCCACAAACTTGTGGATTTTTCAGTTTTCTTTCTGCTATTAATCTAACTTCATCTGTTATGGTCAGAAAAGGTTCTTTGTGACATCTCTTTTTTAATTTATTGAGATTGAATTTGTGGCCTAACATACAGTCTATCTTGGGAAGGTCTCATCTTAGGCTTAGTGTTTTGCATATTTCTTTTATATTTAGTTGATTTGTTGTGTTGTTCAAACCCTCTATAGTGGAATATTAAAGCCTCCCAACTATTATTATAAAACTGTTTCTCCCTTCAGTGCTGTCAGTTTTTGCTTCTCTGTTTTGATGGCATATTCTTAGATGTATAATTATAAATATTGTAATTTCCTGCTTTGTGGATCTTTTATTAATCCTTCTGTTTCTTATAACCTTTTTTGATTTAAGCTGTATTTTGCCTAATATTAGTATAGCTACCTGTTCTCTTGGTTACTGTTTGCATGGAATATCCTTTTCTATTCTTCACTTTGAACTATTTGTGTCTTTGGATCTAAAGTGAGTCTCTAATAGACAAAATATAGTTGAATCATGCTTTTTTTAAAAAACCCATGTTGCTGATCTCTGTCTTTTGATTGGAAAATTTAACTCATTCACATTTAAAGTATTTACTGATAAGGAAGAGATTTCTGTCATTTTGGTATTTGTTTTCTGTATGCATAATAGCTTTTTTGCCCCTCATTTTCTGTATTACCGTTTTCTTTTGTGTTCGTTTGCTTTTTATACTGAAACATTTTAATTCTTTTCTCATTTCCCTTTGTATATATTCCATACCTGTTTTCTTTGTGGGTTACATTTGACATCCTAAAGTTATAATCCTATAATTTGAATTTATACCAACTCATTGGGCAAGCTTTCTGAATCCCAGCCATTTCATTTGTAAAATAGGAGAACCTGTTCTGCCTACCTCAGAGGATTGGTTTGAGGTTCAAATATGATTAAAGCTTGTAAACTCAGGGCTTACAAGGGGTTCTGAGTTGCAAATAACTATTAACAATGTTTAGAAGTTCATTTTAACCTGTCTTTCATAGGAATATAACTATCCTGTTTTCTAGATCACTTTTTTCTTCTTTAAAAAATATTTGATTCAGTAAGTATGTATTAGGACCTGCTGCCTTCAGCATATGGGAAACACCAAACCTTGTTCTCCCCTGAAGTAGCGTCAAATAGAGCTGAGGGTCAGGACTGGCATTGGGGAGACTTTACAGAGGTCCAGGAGCGACCAGCGGACACCGTGAGACAGGTTCTGGTTGCTGGGTCAAGGCTCAGGAAATGTTTACCTGAGGTCACAGAACTAGTGTTGGAGTTGGTTCTAGAACTCCGCTGGATCTGCTGAGCCTCGGGCCAGTGTTTTGTTGAATATACCAGGGTTTCTCTTGAAGCTGGCTGGCCCTGGTCATATCCTCCTGAGCCTTAGAGCATTAAGAACCTGTGTAAAGTGAAAGCATCTTGATCAGCACACTGACTATTATGTTAAAAGGTCTAAGATTTTGAAAGGTGTGGAATGAAAGACAAGCTGGGATATGTCGTGTGAATTCATGGCACGCTCCCTGCAGATGAAAAGAGCTAAGTCCTGATGTGGAGAGACCCAGGATGGGCTGTTGCGTGAAGCCAGAGAACTCCAGGACGCTCAGGGCAGAGCTCTCAAAGCAGCTGTGCATTCCGGGCTCCATGTCTGTCTGACCGTGTGCCGTGCTGGGGCTCAGGGATACTGTGCCTCGTGAGGAGCACTGCTGGTTGCTGGCATTCTTAATACGGTCAGGCACACTACAGACATCAGGTTATTGGCATTCAACAAACATTCTAAGGCCTTTCCCTGATAACTCAGTTGGTAAAGAATCCGTCTACAATGCAGGAGATCCTGGTTCGATTCCTGGGTCGGGAAGATCTGCTGGAGAAGAGATAGGCTGCCCACTCCAGTATTCTTGGGCTTCCCTTGTGGCTCAGCTGCTAAAGAATCTGCCTGCAATGCAAGAGACCTGGGTTGGGAAGATCCCCTGGAGAAGGGAAAGGCTTTCCACTCCAGTATTCTGGCCTGGAGAATTCCATGGACTGTTATACAGTCCATGGAGTCACAAAGAGTCAGACATGACTGAGTGAGTTTCACTTTACTATGTACGTTACATGCTGCTTTAGGTGTTTTGAGGGTCCAGGGGGCTTAAGTTAGAACCAAATGAGATATGAGATGTGAAAGGCCTGTCGTGGGGAAGCACTGTGCCCAACAAAGGTATATTGTATAGTGACACAGCATCTGACCTCTGGGAGACTGAGTCTTGTTGGAAGGATGCAGCCCACTGCTGCCCCCAGCATAAGGCGGCATGTGCTGAGCCACAGTGGGCAGAGTGGGGTCCCAGGAGCAGGAGGACCAAGGATGCAGATGGGGGCAGCCTGAAGGTGGGCCTCAGATGCTGTATAAATCAGCAGGTGTTGTGCCCGTGGACAGAAATGGGTGCAGATGAGGTGTGTGATGGGGAAGGAGCAACTTCTACAAAGGTGTGAGGATAGAAAACCTGACCTCTGGCCTTGGCTTAGTTTCTTTATCCCAGTAGAGTAGGCATTGCACCCTCTCCTCCTGCTGGCTTGGGTGGAGCTGCACCAGCTGCCGTGCCCCTGAGTGTGTGGGTCTGCCTCTGGAGAGCCTTTTTGCAGGCAGCCCTGAGGCCCACCTCGTGGTAGCAGGTGGCCCTCTTTTCCTGATAACCTCTCATGCCCCCTCCTCTAATCTGACCTCCCGATCGCCCACTGGCCCCAGGCAGGTGGTTAGGGAATGTCTGTGCAGTGACTTTCTCCACTAAGGGACATGCTGTTTTCTTATGGTCACCTGGGCTTTCCTGCTTACTTTCTGATTTTCTTCCTTCTCATCCATTTGTATTTTTTCTTTGCAGATGAAGCTGCTCAACTTATACATAAAGAGGGCGCAGACCACGAACAGCAACAGCAGCTCCTCCTCTGATGTCTCCACCCACAGCTAATGCAACGCCAGAATCTCTGTGTAGCCCTGGAAGCAATCGGTGGTGCCTCAGAGACCTCCCCTCCACCCCCCATCGGCTGCCCAGTCAGGACCGGAGGCCCGCAAATATTTATTACAATCAGTATTTTGATCCCTTCCAGCTTTTGCGTAGAATCATACTGGTATTGAATGTAAGGGAAGCAAGGCCTGTATTTCATCTTCCTGCAGAACAGAAGGAATAAGAAAAGAGCCATACTCAAACCGTCTCGTCCAGCCTGCTGAGGTTGTAAAACCGTGTGTGTGGGGTGCAGTTCTTAAAAGTCAGAGCTCTCTAGCTGATACATGGTAGAAAGTAGCGTGTTCTCTTCAGTTAATAACCAGGAGGTTTGAGGAGGCTGTATTGAGTTGTGTTTCTCTTTCATTCTGGCTCCCTTGCCTCAGGATCTGGCCTGTATGGGGGCCGAGCCCACGCCCTTCACAACTGACAGCACAAAAGGGTTTTATATGTTTTAGGTTGCATTTTGAGACAGCAGCAGCAGCAAGAATATGAGTCAAGTCTTGGCAAGAAATGCGAAAAAAGCCCAAAGATGGCCTTTTAACGAACATGTTATATTTTGCTTACACTCTGCAGCCTGGGGGCTGGCACCCTTCACTGCCTCCTTCCAGGATGGGCTCCCGGCTCCTCCAAACAGCCCCACTGATGCCACCCCTTCCCCAGAGCTGCCGGGGCAGAGATCTGTGACAGTTGAGATCCAAACACAGAAATCAAGGTAAACAATAGCCTCAGTTAGTGTGTGCTTGAAGTGGGACTTCACACAGCATTGAAAACCCAAGAGGGGCTGCTGGGTTTACTGCGGAGATCCTGGGAAGCACTACGGAAGAGCACTGCCCCTGGAGGCTCGGGTCTAGTGTCTCTTTTTCCCGAGCTGCACGATTCCACAGTGTTCTTTCAGTCAGATACTTGGCAACTCTGCCATCTCAGTTTTGATTTCTTTGTTTAATTTGGGATTGAGATCAAAGAAAAATCTAAAGAAACCAGGTTATCAGGGTCATTTTTTAAATTTTGTGAACTGAAGTACTTCCTCGATCATCTGTTGAAATAATCACGGTTTAAGGAAAAAGTAATTATGATGTGCAGCGAATTGCAGAAAAACAGGATTTGAACCAGTTTAGAGTCTGTTTTTCCTTCAGTGAGAAACTTACCCTTTAAAATGTTTTCTTGAGGGTTACATTGCTTCAGTAAAGGTAACTACA
Organism: Capricornis sumatraensis; assembly: GCF_032405125.1. NCBI lineage: Eukaryota > Metazoa > Chordata > Mammalia > Artiodactyla > Bovidae > Capricornis > Capricornis sumatraensis. Next base: position 117,502,496 of record NC_091071.1, on the reverse strand, counting down.
GATCTCAAGTCTGTGTAACTTAAGTTTCAAGTAAAATTCTTCAAACCAAATGGAAATTCTTTTTGCAATCATGGAAACATTTTAGACTCTCTAAACTAAACTGGTTTTTCCATATTTCCTTATGGAAATTCGTTCAGTTCTTTTTCCCATGCCTGTTCTGATGTTAATTTTTAATGAGGTGTTTGCTGCTCAGGTGCAGAATCTTGGCAACTGCCAGGTTGTATGGTTCCCACCTCTGAGCTCTAGCTTGACGTTGGAAGTCGTGAAAGACACTGTAACAGAACATAACTTGTTTTCATTCAGAATTTATTTGGAAATAGGCACCGAAAATGGAGGTCCAGGAGCAGAGAAGCTGGGGTGCCTTCACTGCGTGTGTGTGTGTGTGTGTGTGTGTGTGTGTGGGTGTGTGTAGGGGGTATCCTGCACGTGTAGGAGGTGCCCTGCTGCTGCTGTTGAGAGAACTTCAGGGGTGTGTTTTAAGTGATCAAACATCGTTGACTCTTGGCTCAAAACATAGCGGGACCAGGCCTTACTTCCATTGATAAATACCGTTTGTTCATATGTCGCTTTTGGGGTTTTTTTTCTTACCCCCTACAAACAAGTCCAAGTGTCTGATGACTTCTGGGGCAGAAACTGTGTTTTTTCCTGCCTAGTGTGTGTAGAAAGGCCCTTCTCCTTCAGCTCGTGGACACCCAGGTTGCTGCGGCCCCCTACCCTGAAGTCAGGAAGGACCTTGAGCATGGCCGCGTGTCCTCCTGGCACTCACAAAGGGCTCGCCTTGAATGTCACTTGCCCAACCTTGGTCTCCCAACGCAGAGGGAGCCGCCACCCCCAGGTCTCTGGGCCTCCTGGGAGGAGACTCGCATGCAGCCACAACCTCAGGGGGCCACCCCCTCCAACCGACAGCTGCAACTGCCCTGCCTGGCCGCCGCCTCCCTGCAGGCCTCCTGTCTGGATGAAACAACAGAACACAAGCGAGCAAAGCACCCAAAACTCGTGTCTGCCTCCCCGTTCGCCTGACTGTCCAGGGCTACGAGAAGCCCACTGGGGCCAGGTCGCCTGGCTCCTGCTTCCCCTCCCACTGTGGCCCGCGGGAGGCACACGGCCTTCCTGGGGCACTGTAGCCACAGGCGCCTGCCACAGCCCCACTAGCTTCTCAGTCATGCAGGCAATGCAGCTGCGCCTGATTTGTCTCCTAAATCTTTTTCTTTCCCCGCCGCCCTTTATTTATCAAGCATAATATTACACATTAAAGAAGAGCAAATAAGAACTTTGTAGAACCTCACCAGGACTTTGCTAACGATGATAATTTGAAAATGAGAACAACGCTCTGAAAAATATCCACCACCAAAATAGTTTTGTTGGCACTGTTCACACGCATGGTCCCGCACATCCCCAGGTTGGGTTTTTGTTTTTTGGTTTTGGTTTTTTTGGGGGCTTTTTCATGTTACATCCATATCTGTATTTATATCTTATTTGTTTCACTTTCAAGTGTATCATGGCAAATGTACAGATTTTCTTTTTTTTGTTAATAATGTGCTAGGATTTGCTAAAAAAGGAAACACAAAAACCCTTTTGAGTTTGCCCTAGAATAAATGAGACCTAATTCAGTTTCTGACGTCCAAGTGGTCTTCTTTGTTGCCATGCCCTGTAGGTAGCATATCCCATCTCTGGGACATCAGAACAAGGCCACATTTTTGAAGGATTGAGGGGCTATGTTGGGGATCTCATGAGGTCAATAGATGGGAATGCAGGGGGACACCCGTGCCCTAGGGGCCAGGGGCCGAGAACAGGCCGGAGGTAGGATAGAACTCGCGGGAAAGGGTTTGGGGGAGCCCTGTCAGCTGCAGGCCTGCAGAGGAACAGGTGCACGACCAAAGGGTGCTGGCCCCACCTCTTTGGCATCTCACTTTGATTTAAGAACGATTTTGAGTCTTCAGTTCTGTGATGCATCTCAGTTTCCCTGCCTGGTGACTGTGAGCCCCTTCTCCCCTGTGGCCCACCTCCTCCTGCCCACTGGACGTGAGCTCACGATTGGTATAAAAATCAAGAGCTGGGTTCAAATTTCTGCTCTCTCCCTTGCCCCCTCGGGCCACTGTTCTCGTGGATAAACCTGAGTCAGACCTCATGGATGTGCTGGGAGGGCCCATGAGTGATGTAAGTGAAGCTGCAGCCCAGCCCTTTGCTGTGGCCAAAGGGACACAAAGGAAGCTGAGGTCCCCCCCAACACTCCCTCCCCACCCCTGGGGCCTGGTGTGCCCAGCACCTGTTACTCAGGAGCAGATGTGCCATCTCTACATTTGGGTTTCTAACCCCTGCAGCCCCTCTTACCCCAAGGCTGCTCAGTCATGGCTGAGGGGGTGGGCACAGATGCCCGCCGTAATCAGCGGGGCTTGACTTGGGATCTGAACAACCTTCTCTGCAGAGGAATGCCCCCTTTCCACTCTCACAGTTATGCTCTCAAGTGTAGGTTTCAGGACCCCCTGAGGCTGTCCAGAGGTTCCACGGGGAAAACGTGTGATTTACAGAACGCTGCTCTTGCCTTTCCCAGGTCATGAGTGGAGAGGGTGGGGAAGTGGAGCAGCGGCTGGCAGGCAGCGTTAATTAACGTCACGGACGAGGCACTTAGACTTCTGAAGTGTTCTCATCTGTAGCATCTTACTGGTTCTTAGACCAGTCGTGAGATGCAGGTGAGGGACTTACTGTCATGTCCCCGCTCCAGGTAGGCAAGCTGAGACTCGGGCACAGTGCCAGTCAGGTGGAGATGAGGGGAGTGGGGACCTGACCGCAGGCTCCTGCCTCATCCTGCCTCCTCACCCTTCATACATCTCTGACCTCCCTGTGGGCACCTCAGAGTCCCCTGGGGAGCTGCTGAAGCGGAAGGCAGATTCCCACCCGGGTGTTGATTCTGTAGGGCCTGGGGCCTGGGCGTTTGTCACTAGTTCCTGGGTGGTGCTGGTGCTGACTGCAAGCACAGTTGGAGAATCGTCGTGGAACATTTTTCTGAAAACAAGGCAAGTGGTTTGGTCCCGAGATTTGGGACACTCTGAGACAGGCTGTTGCAGGAAACAGCGCTGGACTTCGGGAACATCAGCCATGCCATCCCTGATGTATCCAGCTGAGCATCTAGACCAGGACCTCTGTGTGCTGAGAGCAGAGGGAAACCAGGAGTGTCTCGAGGGGACGTGTGACCCCCTGGGGCATAAAGCTTCCCCCCCACCCAGCCTAAGCCTGGACCCTGCCTGCCTTCCCATTTCCTCCAGTATTTATTAACTCCTACTGCAGTGGCTCCAGGCAAGAACGGACAAAGGTCATGTGAATCGGCATCTAATCCCAGATTATGTATTTAAAAAACATTAAAATGCTTCCACGCCAGTGCCCTCTGCAGACACCGGGCCTGCTGCCAGTACTGAGGCCCCGGAGGTGGATTCCATGGGACACTGGGCCCCTCTACAGGGGCTGAGTTCCTGAGCAGACTCCCAGCAGCTCTGGGATCCCCCTGCTCCCCTGGGTGTCCCACAAGGGGTGAGGGGTGGGGCAGGAAGGGCTGTAGACCTGGGCCCTGACAGCGTCACCTCCCCCAGCAACGTTCAGGCCCCAGTGGCCGCTTTGCCTAGAAAACTTGGAAGCCTTTGCTGACTTACCTGTGTGAAGCCTCATAACAAACTTGAGAGGTCGGTCCCACGATTACTCCCGTTTTGCAGATGGGAAGTAGAGGCACAGAGAGGTTGAGTAACTTACCTAAGGTCACAGAGCTAACAAAGTAAAGTGAAAATGTTAGCACTCAGTTGTGTCTGACTCCTTGTGACCCCATGGCCTGTAGCCTGCCAGGCTCTTCTGTTTGTGACATTCTCCAGGCAAGAATACTGGAGTGGCTTGCCTTTTTCTTCTCCAGGGGATCTTCCCGACCCAGGGATCGAACCCAAGTCTCCCACATTGTAGGCAGATTCTTTACCTTCTGAGCCACCAGGGAAGCCCACAAGAGGCAAGGCTGAGATTCAAACCCAGGACGTCCCCTCTGGCCTGAACTGTCTCCATCCCTTTTTAAAGCTTCTGTTTCCGTACACCTCTCGTGTTAGTGAGGAATGGTCCCTGGGCAGAGGTCTGCTGAGCTGTTTGACATTGCACTCATGGTAAACATTTCTGGAATCCCCCTGGGGTCCAGCTCCCAGGCCTCACAAGGAGGGGAAGGCTCACCTGGGCGCAGGATGTCTGGGTTGTGAATCCAACTCTGTTTCAGGGTCTGTGACTTTGGCTGAAAGACTCCAGATTAGTATGACCTCAGCTTCTCCTCTAGAATCCTAGTGGCAGGGAATTGAGAGGGGTCCAGTGTGTGGGGGTGGGGTCGGGGGGGGGGGGCATGAAGATTAGCATAAAGTTCTTGGACTCTCAACTCTTAGCTCTCGCCTTCCTCTTTCACCCCATTCTGGGTCACTGCACCCCAATAACTTTCCTGCCTCGGGGCCTTTGCGTTTCTTCTCCCTTTCTCTGATCCCTTTTCTTGTCCCTTTGTGCGCCCACATATGCACACATACACACCCCAATATGTGGACTTCCTCTGGCTAACGTTATGGATGTTTTAGATCTTGGCTTAAATACCAGCTCATTACTTTAGAGAAGTATATAAATTAGTCCTTTTATTTTCCCCTCCTAACACTCATCACACTTTATGTGTGCAGATTTTTTGTCTGATTTTCCTAGATCTGTGGGCAAGAACCAGGCCTGTCTCGTGTCCCTCTGTAGGCCTAACACTTGGCTCATGCACCTGGCTCGCAGTGGGTGCTGAGTGAATGAATGAATGGCTAGCTTGGCTGTATCCTTGGTACCGAAGGAGGCAGTCACCACTGCTGTGCCATCTGGGTTCAATTCCTGGTGATCATTTGACCTCAGGCATGTTTTCTAACCTCTTCCTGCCCCTACTTCTTCCTCTGAATGGACAGAGTGCTAATGGCAGCAGTACCTTTCTCACAGAATATTCCTAAATCACTCAGAAAGGTGCCCTGGACACTGCCTGGATTGCAAAGTCATTATTTTTTAATTGAAGTACAGTTCATTTACAATGTTGTGCTAACTTTTGCTGTACAGCAAAGGGATTCCCATATATATATATATATATATATATATATATATATATATATATATATTCTTTTTCATACTCTTTTCCATTACAGTTTATCACAGGGTTTTGGAATATAGTTCCCTGTGCTCTATAGTAAGACCTTGTTTTTTATCAGCCATTACTTTGTATTCAGTGATCAATTAGACCAATTAAGTAGGGGAGATCTTGACCTTAGAGCTGGCATGGGTTCCCATGCTGTCTTCCCCATTTCTGTGTAGTTGGCCCTGTGTGTCCAGGGATGTGAACCCTGCAGAGACAGAGGGCTGATTTAATCTCAAGGGCATCTCTCAGCTTCTATCAGCCCTAACATCATGGGGCAGCACGGCCAACGTGGCAAACAGTTTGGCATTCTCTGATAAGACTGAAGATTCATATACCTTACAACTTATCAGGGTAGGGTAGGCCCTGAACAAGGCCCTTATCACTTGTAGGGTAGGCCCTGAACAAGGCCAGTGAGTGTTCCTGAAGACTCAGTAACAGGATTCTCAAAGGCCAAGCAGGGCATAGCCCCAATGGGCCCTGGGAGCAGAGTGTGCAAGAATTAGCGAGACAGTTACATCATGGAATCTGACACAGAAGTGAACACAAATGAACTGCTGGTGGGTTTATCAGCATGATAACTCTTAGGAAAATCAGTTTGAGGGGAAGTAAAAGCATCACAGAACAATGTGTAGTCTTATTTTTTAAAGGTGAAAATAACCCAAACTAACCAAGTATATTTTACAGACACATAGGCTGTGACAAAACCCCACAAAGTATGTAGATACGAAACAAGCTTCCAAGAGTGTTGTGTGATTGTGGAGGCAGGCGTCAAAAATCCTGAACAGTAACCATAGAAACCAGATCAATAAAATCCTACTTGGAGTTTATAGTGCGAAAAAGAGCACTTCACAAACTGGGAGATTTCAAAGCCCAAACTGATAACGCTTGTGTCACAGGATGGTTTATAAAGTGAAAATGGGAAAGTTGTTTAACCTTTTATGTCGATCAGTTATTACAGCGGGACTTTTCCGATGGCAGGGAATTGGTTAAAAGTGATTATCGTATACTGTTTTAGGAAGATGACTTAAGTTTCTTTAATGACTGTCAAAGGCATTTACAAGAAACAGGTTAACATTGTTTCACTTATGTTTATGAAATAAGCTAGGTGCGCTAGGCTTGCAAGGTTCTGTCTGCCCAGGGCACTTTCCAGTTTCATCTCTGTTTTGAACTTTGCTTGAACACAGGGGAACAGGACAAGGAGCCTCATGGTGATGATGTTTTGGTTCATAATTTGGGTGATGGATTCACAAGTGTTTTATTTATTTATTTTTAATCAATTTATTTATTATAATTGTAGGCTAAATTTTTTTTACTGGTTCACTTTTTAATTAAATTAATTAATTTAATATAATTAGAGGCTAATTACTTTATAATATTGTAGTGTTTTTTTCCATACATTGACATGAATCAGCCACGGGTATACATGTGTTCTCCTCCCACCTCCCTCCCCATCCCATCCCTCAGGGTCATCCCAGTGCACCAGCCCTGAGCACCCTGTCTCATGCATCGAACCTGGACTGGAGATCTATGTCACCGATGATAATATATATGTTTCAATTCTATTCTCTCAAATCATCCCACACTCACCTTCTCCCACAGAGTCCAAAAGTCTGTTATTTACATCTGTGTCTCTTTTGCTGTCTCGCATATAGGGTCATCATTACCATCTTTCTAAATTCCATATATATGCGTTAATATACTGTATTGGTGTTTTTCTTTCTGACTTACTTCACTCTATATAATAGGCTCCAATTTCATCCACCTCATTAGAACTGATGCAAATGCATTCTTTTTAATAGCTGAGTAATATTCCATTGTGTATATATACCACAGCTTTCTTATCCATTCATCTGCTGATGGGCATCTAGGTTGCCTCCATGTCCTGGCTATTATAAACAGTGCTGTGATGAACATTGGGGTACAAGTGCGCTTTCAATTCTGGTTTCCTCAGTGTGTATGCCCAGCAGTGGGACTGCTGGGTCATATGGCAGTTCTATTTCCAGTTTTTTAAGGAATCTCCACACTATTCTCCATAGTGGCTGTACTAGTTTGCATTCCCACCAACAGTGTAAGACGGTTCCCTTTTCTCCACACCCTCTCCAGCATTTACTGCTTGTAGACTTTTGGACAGCAGCCATTCTGACTGGCATGAAATGGTACCTCATTGTGGTTTTGATTTGCATTTCTCTGATAATGAGTGATATTGAGCACCTTTTCATGTGTTTGTTAGCCATTTGTATGTCTTCTTTGGAGAAATGTCTGTTTAGTTCTTTGGCCCATTATTTGATTGGGTCGTTTATTTATTTTTCTGGAATTGAGCTGCAGGAGCTGCTTGTATATTTTTGAGATTAATTCTGTCAGTTGCTTTGTTTGCTATTATTTTCTCCCATTCCGAAGGCTGTCTTTTCAACTTTTTATAGTTTCCTTCGTTGTGCAAAAGCTTTTAAGTTTAATTAGGTCCCATTTGTTTATTTTGGCTTTTATTTCCATTACTCTGGGAGGTGGGTCATAGAAGATCCTGCTGTGATTTATGTCAAAAAGTGTTTTGCCTATGTTTTCCTCTAGGAGTTTTATAGTTTCTGGTCTTACATTTAGATCTTTAATCCATTTTGAGTTTATTTTTGTGTATGGTGTTAGAAAGTGTTCTAGTTTCATTCTTTCACAAGTGGTTGACCAGTTTTCCCAGCACCACTTTTTAAAGAGAGTGTCTTTTCTCCATTGTATATTCTTGTGGAGGCTAATTTTTATAGCTTGTAAACAACCTTTATGTAATATGTTTTCTCTCATAGTATTAAATATTTCATAATTTAAAAACAAAAAGATATGTGAGCATGCTAAGTTGATGAGTTATTTGATGATTTGATGAGTCTATTAATCCTTTGGATTAGCATAGAGATAGAAACTCCCCAGTTTTACTCTTGTAGGTAATTTGCAGATCTCTGAGAATACACCTGGAGAGCATCCTTCAAGGAATTCTGTGCCGCATAGGGCCATCTGTGGTCCTAACAGGCCTGTGTCTGAGCAGAGGCTCTGGATACAGCTTACCACCCTTTAGAGGACATCCTCTCTGCACAGAACAATGGGGAGGGATGAGCATGCAAGATATTCTTAGCACCAGTTTCTCACAGTCCCTTGGGCCCCTAAATACTAGGGAAATTTTGTCCATGTGGCCACGTGTTCCTCCTCGCTCACTCCTCTCCCACCCAGTTATATCTCCTGTTGCTGTTGTTGAGTCACTTAGTCGTGTCTGACACAATCCCATGACTGCCTCACACCAGGCTTCCCTGTCCTTCACCATCTCCCAGAGTTTGCTCAAGTTTATGTCCATTGTGTTGGTGATGCCATCCAACCATCTCTTCCTCTACCACCCTCTTCTCCTCCTGCCTTCAATCTTTCCCAGCATCAGGGTCTTTTCCAATGAGTCAGCTCTTTGCATCAGGTGGCCAAAGTATTGAAGCTGGTTCTTCAGCTTCAGTATCAGTCCTTCCAATGAATATTCAGGATTGACTGGTTTGATCTCCTTGAGTTATGAAAGCCCGTTTGTCATGACAAGGCTGTGATCCATGAAGGAGTATACCTCCTAATCAAGGCCAAAAGGTGACATGGTTCAATGTTCTCCAAGTTGAGATGGATCACAGAAGGTCCTGCTTTTTCAGCCGAGTCTGAGTTGCTTCATATTCTTTGTAAGACACACTCCAAGAAGGACACACCTGGAGAGAGATGTCCATAGGGTGATGGTCGCTCCTGGAAACATCAGGCTGCAGAGGAGAGATGCTGAGTGTGAGAAGGACTGGTATGCTTCACACCTTTCCCTTCTGGCATGCTTTCCTCTATGGCTGGGCCAAACTCTCTTGGTGCTGGGTTCTATGTGTGCCTGGGCTCTGCCAAGGAGATGTGTCTCTGAGAAGGGAAGCAGCATTTGTTGAGGATGGACACAATATTGGGGGTGGGGCTCCTCAGGTACAGGTTCTAGACGATCTCCAGTGTCATAGCTACCAAGTAGCAGCTGCACCACCAAGGTTCATCCCTTTATCTGGGAAGGAACTGTCCTTGTCTACCGTTGTTCCTGGCTAAGTGGCACCCAACCAGGTCCCCTGGCTCTAGCAAAGATAATGTCCACTCTGTTAAGAAATCTGCTTAAACTAACTGGTACACCATCATTTGTAATCAAGAACCCTGAGTAATAGCAAGACATACAACTCAAATGTCCAGCTGAAGACAAAAAACTAAATAAACATTGGCTTAACCTTTGGATGAAATACCATCCAGCCATGTAAAACTATATGTCTAAAACATTTTTAGGACTTCCCGATGGTCCAGTGGTTAAGAATTCAGTTTCCAATGTAGGGGACTCAGGTTCAATCCCTGGTCAGGAAATAAAGATCCCACATGCCATGGGGAAACAAAGCCCATGAACCGCAATAAGGGAAGCCCGCACACTGCAACAAAGAGCCAGCACAGCCAAAATAAAACACAAAGAATTCTCAAAGGTGTGGGGTGAATGCTTACACACATAAAGTGGAAAATGAAAAGAGAGGGAGAATTCCCTTATCTGGTAATGGTGTAATGGATAAACTGGGGTAAACCCTTCTGCAGAAGGTAGCTAAAAAAATCTGGACAAAATATCTTGAGAATTTGATTAAAGCCATCAGAGATTTAACGAAGTAGTGAAAAATTACAAGGAATTAGCAAGAAATGACAGAAATCTGGAGAGATAGGCTGGTAGTGTTTGCTGATTCAGAAGAGAAAACCAAGACAACAGAGGTGTTGGACAAGGCTTCTGATGACCTCACCCCTCAGAAGTAACACTATCCACTGCTGATGCCCCAAGTTCCTGGCAGAAACAAACACAGCACTTCTCTGGAGGAAGATATTATCTAGAGCACAAAAATACTTACACAATTTTTCAAGTATACTATTCAGCACCCAATAAATAGGAAAGTGCTATATGAAGGGGCAAAACCAACAGAAACAACAGACAAGGGATGAGTCCCAACAAGGGTCTTCTCTCATAGCCCAGACAGTAAAGAATCTGCTTGCATTGCAGGAGACCCAGGTTCGATCCCTAGGTTGGGAAGACCCCCTGAAGAAGGAAATGGAAACCCACTCCAGTATTCTGGGCATTGGTGTTCTACCCACTCCAGTGGAATCCCATGGACAGAGGAGCCTGGCAGGCTACAGGCCACAGGGTCACAAAGAGTCGGACATGACTGAACAACTAACACAGACAAATAGCCACAAAGGCTTCAACTGCTGAGTCACCAAACACAGACTTTAAAATATCCTTATTTAACATGTCTAAAGAGATAAAAGACGAGATTCAGAATTTCTGCAGAGAACTGGAAGCTTTAAAAAAGCTACTAAAACATTTAAAAAGGATGTGGTACAAGTTTTTTAATTCTTGGATTGAAAAATACATTAACTGCAATTAATTGACTCTAAGAGGCAGGGACTTCCCTGGTGGTCCAGTGGTTAAGACTCTGCACTTTCACTGCAGGGGGCACAGTTTCAGTCGTTGGCTGGAGAACTAAGATCCCACATGCTACACAGTGTGGCCAAAAACAGACAGACAAGGCAAAGCAACTCTTTAACAGCAGATTAGACAAAGCTGAAAAGATGGTTAATGAACTGGAAGGTAGACTAGAAGACAGTATCAAGAATGAAGCACAGAGATATTTAAAAATGGAAAATACAGAAGGAATAGTAAGAAACATAGATCTGTAAAAGATGTAAAATCCGTGTAATGGGAAACTTAGAGTGAACTAGGAAGAGATTTAAGCAGAAGCAATATGTTAAAAAATAATAGCTGAGAATTTTTCAAAATTACTAAAGACCCCAAACTGCAAATTAAAAACTCCATTGAAGTCCACTAAGCAGGACTGGGTTGAAGGTACACTTGCATGACCCCGTGATTGACTTTATCCCTAAATTTTGTGCTATAAGCATCTCATTGCCTTGCTCTAATTTTGATCCTTCCAGTAAAGGCAAATAAAATAAGCAAATGTAGGTACATCATAATAAAACTTCATAAAAACAAGACAAAAGGAAAATCTTGAAAGCACTTACAGAAAAACATAGATTACGTTCAAAGAAGCAATGAGACTATCAGCTGACTTTTCAGCAGAAACAACAGAAAAACAGAAGAAAATGGAATTCTATACCCAAGAAAAACACCCTGTCTGGCAGAAAATGAAATAAATAAAATTTCACACAAATAAAAAGCAATAAAATTCTTCATGGGTAGAATTGTATTTTAGAAAATGTTAAAGGGATTCCTCCAGGCAGAAAGAAATGATCTCAAATATTAGAGTTTCGTTACAGAAAGGGCTGTAGATTGGTTGAAATGGTAATTATGAGGACGATTTAAAAGATTCTGTGTGAGAAAAGCAACAATAATAATGTCCTGTGGGGAGTTCCTTGGCAGTCCAGTGCTTAGGATTCCAAGCTTTCGCTACAGGGGGCACAGGCTTGATCACGGGTTGGGGAACTAAGATCCCACAAGCTGCGCCAAAAAAAAAAAAAAAACAGCCTCGTGGAATTTAAAATGTATATGGAACTTAAAATCCATAAAAATGGCACAAAATTAAGAGGGATCCAAATGAGGTTAAGTGTTCTATAGAAGAAAATAAAAGTACTGATTAACATTTGGTTTTGAAAAGTTACGGATGGACTTTGAAACTTTAAGAAAAACTTACAGTCGCAGGTTCAGACATTTGGTGTATGTGCTTGGCTGAGGAGCCAATGGGGCGAAGCTCCCTACCATCCGTGGGAATACGACTGAACGCCTCTAAGTCAGAATGCCGCCCAGGCGGGACGATACGGCAGCGCCGCGGGAGCCTCGGGTGGCCTCGGATAGCCGGTCCCCCGCCGTCCCCGCCGGCCGGACGTCGCCCGCATCCCTCGGGGCACCGCGCAGCGCCGTATGCCGCGCATAGAGACCGGGGTCCGCTGCGGAGAGCTCTTCCTCCCGCGACACAGGGCGTGGCCGGAAAGGCGGCGGCCCCCTCGCCCGTCACGCACCGCGTGTTCGTGGGGAACCTGGTGCTAAACCTTTTGCAGACGACCTGCTTGTGGGTCGGGGTTTCGTAGGTAGCAGAGCAGCTTCCTCGCTGCGATCTATTGAAAGTCAGCCCTCGACACAAGGGTTTGTAAAAAATAATAATAATAAATTTTAAAAAAAGTAAAGTTGAAACAAGGTGTAACTTTCCAACTAATATAAAGGAAGAGATTTTATAATAAAAACAATTCATTCAAAAGAAGTCCAAATTAATAGAAAAGGAAATAGGAAAAATGGAAAGTACATAGTAAGATGATATAAACCAATATCCTACTAATTACATTAAGTACAAATGGGACAGAACACAGCAATGAAATGACAAAAATATTAGACTGGATTTTAAAAAACCACAAGTATATGTTCTTTCCAAGAGATAGATCTAAACTTGAGTACGTAGGTAAGTTGAAAATCAGGTTAGAAAAAGATATATCGTGCAAGCACAATATTTAAAATGTAAATAACCCAATGGATGAAGAGATGTTATAGCAGAAATTAGAAAATTTTTTAACTAAATGATGCATTTCGAAATACAGCCAAAGCCAAGCGCAGAGGAGAATTTTAGCCTTGGATGCATGTTAGAAAAAAAGGAAAAGCTGAAAATGTATAAGTTATTTATCTCAAGATGTTAGAAAAAGAATAGAAAAGTAATGACAAAAATAATATAATGCTGAAATCAAATAAAAAGCATGTAATAGGAAGGATCAATAAAGCAAAAAGTTGACTATTTAAAAAGACTAATATAATTAACACTTCAAAATTGATGAAACTTTGGCAAGATTAACTGATAAAAAGAAAAGGCACAAATTATTAATATCAAAAATAAAAAAGGAACATCATCAAAGATCCTATAAGTGTTAAAAAGATAATGAGGAGTAATTGAAAAACACATACAAAACAATGAGTTTGAATCTACCTCTCATCGTATACAAAAATTAACTCAAAATGGACCAAAGTCCAAATATAAGAGTTAAAACTGTCAAATTCTTGTAAGTAAAGATACGTTAAGTCTTCATGAGCTTTTATTAGGCAATATGACAGCAAAAGCACAAGCAACAAAAGAAAGAAAGAAATAAATTGACTTCACTGAAGTTAAAAACTTTAAAAATAAATGTTTTTTGTGTGTGTTTCAGAAAACAAGAAAGTGAAAAAATAAAACACACAGAATGGGAAAAAATATTTGTAAATCATGTATCTGATAAAGACATATCCAGGATATGTAAAGAACTCTTATAAGTCAACAATAAAAGACAAATAGCTCAATTTTAAAATGGGCAAAAGACCTGAATACACATTTCTAAAAAAAAGTCCAACTAGTCCATAAAAATGATCAACACTTTTAGTCATTAAAGAAATTCAAATCAAAACCACAATGAGATACCACTTCATACCCATTAGAATGGGCAGAAAAAAGCAGACAGGGGGCTTTGCTGCTGGTCCAGTGGTTGAGAATCTGCCTGCCAATACAGAGGACGTGGGTTTGATACCTGACCTGGGAAGATCCCACAGGCAGTGGGGCAGCTAAGTCTATGTGCCACAACTACTGAGCCTGTGCACCCTAGAGCCCATGCTTCCTGCAAGGAGAAGTCCACACCCTGCAACAAAGAATAGCCCCTGCTTGCCGCCGCTCAGGAAAGCCTGCACTGCAACGAAGATGCAGCCAAAAAGAAAATTAAATAAATTCATTAACTGACTTTTTAAAAGCAGACAACAATAGTTTGGGGAAAGATGTGAAGAAGTTGGAACACTTATACGTTGCCGATAGGAATGTAAGATGGTGCAGACTTTGGAAAAGTCTGTCAGTCCCTCAAAAACACTAAACATAGAGTTACATGACCCAGTAAGTTCAAACCTGGATATTTATCCAAGAGAACTGAAAATATTTGTCCTTCCAAAGACTCATTAAATAAAGTTTATAGCAACATTATTCATATTAACCCCAAAGTGGAAACACTAGCGTTCATTAGTGTTCATCAGCTGATGAGCAGATAAACAAAATGTAGCTGTATATCTCTACAATGAATATTATTTGGCCATGAAAAAGGAATGATGTGCTGATAAATACTACAACATGGGTAAACCTTGAAAACATTACACTGAATGAAAGAACCCAGTCACAAAAGGCTGCATACCATATTATCCCATTTATATGAAATGTCCCAAATAGGCAAATCTGTAGATACAAAAAATAGACTAGTGGTTGTCAAAGGCTGAGGGGAAGAAGAAGAGGGAAGTCACTGCTAATGGATATGAAGTTTCTTTGGGGATAATTAAAATATTCTAACTGGAATTAGATATCTAACTGGAATTAGATAGTAGTGACGATTGTACAACTTTGTGGATATACCAAAAACCACTGTATTGTATATACTCATTTTATTTAAGTAAAAATAAACAACAAGGCTGAGTATATACAATATAACAATAATATAAAATTTAGATTAAATTGACAAACTGTAGAAAAAATCCAACAATTCAAAACTGATACAAGAGAAAAGAAAATTGTTAATAGTCTTATAGTCTTATAGCTGTTAATGAAATTGAATACATAATTTTAAAACTTCACACAAAACTCCAAACCCAGATGGCTACACTCTTGCATTTTACCAAATACTTATGGAAGGAAAATAAAAATCAGACCCACAGAAACTCCTCCAGGGAGATAAGAATAAGAGAAAACTCCACCTGATCAGGTCAGCATAACCTTGATACCAAACTTGATAAGACCTTATGAGAAAGGCAAATTACAGGCCAATCTCACTCATTACATTGATGCAAAAATCCTAAACTAACCATTAGCAAAAGGAATCTTGTAACATAAGGTCAAGTAGTATTTATTCCAAGGTTGGTTTTAACATTAGAAAGTCAATTAATGAAATTAATCACATGAACAGAGTATAAAGGAAAAAACATGATCATCTTAATTGATCTAGGAACAGCATTTGATAAAAATTCAACATCCATTCATGATTTTAAACATACTTTTAGAAAACTTAAAACAGAAGAAAAATTTCTTAATCTGATAAAGATTACCTATTAAAAAAAAAAACTAGGGAAAATGCCATACTTAATGATGAGATGTTGAAAGCTTTCCCTTTGAGAGCTGGAGCAAAGCAAGCTACCTCTACTGAATGTTGTGCTGCAGGCCCTGGCCAGAAAAATAGACATTAAAGTCATAAGGGGAGACTTCCCTGGTGGTCCAGTGGTTAAGCTTCCACAATCCCACTGCAGGAAGCATAGGTTTGATGCCTGGTCAGGAAACTAAGATCCTGCATGCCACACAGCATGGCCAAAAAAAAAAAAAAAAGTCATAAGGACTGGGAAGGAAAGAATAAGACTGTTGTAAGTAGTGAGTGAAATGACTATGTAAATAGGAAATCTGAAGAACTGACAGATTACTAGATTGAATAATGAATTCAGCAGTATTGCTGGATGCTGCTGCTGCTGCTGCTGCTACTAAGTTGCTTCAGTTGTGTCCGACTCTGTGCGACCCCATATATGGCAGCCCACCAGGCTCCCCCGTCCCTGGGATTCTCCAGGCAAGAACACTGCAGTGGGTTGCCATTTCCTTCTCCAATGCATGAAAGCGAAAAGAGAAAGTGAAGTCGCTCAGTCGTATCCGACTCTTAGCGACCCCATGGACTGAAGCCTGCAGGCTCCACTGTCCTTGGATTTTTCCAGGTAAAAGAATACTGGAGTGGGGTGCCATTGCCTTCTCCGAATATTGCTGGATAAAATCCAGTAAAAACAACTATTTCTATATATATATGTCGGCAACAAACAAAAGATGAAAATTTTAAACAGGCACTGTTTACAACAGAATAAAACGTTTGAATACCTAGAAATACATCTGAAAGTGAAAGTGAAGTCGCTCAGTCGTGTCCGACTCTTTGCGACCCCATGAGCAGTAGCCTGCACCAGGCTCCTCCGTCCATGGGATTTTCTAGGCAAGAGTACTGGAGTGGGTTGCCATTTCCTTCTCCAGGGAATCGTCCCAACCCAGGGATCGAACCCAGGTCTCCTGCACTGTAGACAGACACATCTGAGCCACCAGGGAAGTCCAGAAATACCTCTAACAACAGCAAAAAAAGCAACACCTCATTGAAGAAAACTGTAAGATCATTCTAGAGAGAAAAGTAAAGATTTAACTAAATGGAAAGATATTCAACAGAAGACAGTAACGTTATCGATTATCTCCCCAATGATCTGTGCAGTTAATGCAATTCTGATAAAAGTTTCAATAGATGTCTTAAAAAAATATTTATTTATTTGGCTGCACTGGCTACAGTCTTAGCTGTAGCATGCGAGATCTAGTTCTCTGACCAGGGACTGAATCTGAGCCTCCTGCACTCGGAGTGTTTTAGCCCTTGACCACCAGGGAAGTCTCTGAAAAGATGTTTTTATGTAGCCTGAAAGACTCATTTTAAACTGTAAAGGCAAAAGTAGACAAGAACCTCTTGAAGAAGAAAAACAAGGTGGGGAGACTTGTTCTACCAGGAGTCAAGAATTTTTACAAAGCTCACAGTAATTTGGCATTCTGCAGTAATAGACAAACTGCAAATGTGTGATGAAAACAAATAGAGAGCCCAGAAGTAGACCCATCCATATTTGAACATTTGATTTATGACAAAGGTGACGCTGCAGAACAGCGGGAGAAAGAAAGCATTTTCCATAAGTGTACTAGGTCACTAGACATAAATGTGAGGGGGAAAGAAGAGAAGCTTGACCTCTGCCTCACACCATGCACAAATAGCAATTCCAGGGGGAAATCGAAGAGAACTAATCTGATGTTCATGGCTAGGAAGGCTCGACATTGTCAAGATGTTGGTTTTCCTCAATGTGACATTTAGGTTCAAAGCAATTCCAATCAAAATCCCAGTAAGTTATCTTAAAGATATTGACAAACTGATTCAAAAGTTTATATGGAGATGCAAGAGACCTAGAATAGCTCAAAAAAATATTGAAGGAGAAGAACAGAGTTGGAAGACTTAAGCTACCCAAATTCAAGACTTACTATAAAGCTACAATTACCAATACAACATAATATTGGTGAAAGAATAGACAAATAGATTAATGGAACAGAATAGACGGCCCAGAAACAGACCCATATAAATATAATCAACTAATCTTTGAGAAAGTGCAAAGACAATACAGTGGAATAAGATAGTCTTTTAAACCAGTGGTGTTGGAAAAACTGGATATCCACGAGCAAAACTATGAATCCAGACACAGACCTTATGCTTTTCACAAAAATTAAATCAGAATGAATCACAGACATAAATGTAAAACTTGAAAGTATGAAACACCCAGAAGATAAAATAGAAAACCTAAGATGACCTTGTCTATGGTGATGACTTTTTAAATACAACACCAAAGGAAGAATCTAAGAAATAAATAATTGATAAGCTGGACTCCATTAAAATTTTTTTAACTTTTTATTTTGTATTGAGGTACCCTGATTAGCAAATAATATTGTGATAGTTTCAGGTGAACAGCAAAGTGACTCTTATACATGTATCCATTTTCCCCAAAACTCCCCTCCCAGACAGGCTGCCAGATAACAGTTAAGCAAATTTTCATGCACTTTACAGTAGGTCCTTGTTGGTTATCCATTTTAAATAGCAGTGTGTACATGTCCATCACAAACTGCCTAACTAGGCCTTCTCCCTATTCTTCCCCTCAACAATAAACTCTTTCTCAAAGTCTGTGAGTCTTTTATGTTTTGTAAGTAAGCTCATCTGTATCATTGTTTTTTTTTAGATTCCACATATAAGGGATGTCATATGATATTTCTCCTTCTCTGTTGACTTACTTCACTCAGTATGACATTCTCTAGGTCCATCCATGTTGCTGCAACTGGTGTTTTTCATTCTTTTTAATGGCAATGGATTCCATTAAAATTGAAAACTTCTACTCAAAAAAACAAAACAAAACAAAAAAAGGGTCTGCTCTGTGAAAGACAACGTCAAGGGAATGAGAAGAAAGGCCAAGGCTGGGAGAAACTATTTGGCAAAAGACACATCTGATAAAGGACTGTTTTCAAAATATACAAAAACTCTTAAAACTCAGCAATAAGGAAAGAAACAATCAATTAAAAAGTGGGTCAAAGACTTTAACAGGCACTTCATCAAAGAAGTTATGCAGATGGAAAATAAGCATATTAAAAGATGCTCCACAACACATGTCACCAGGGAAATAAAAAGTAAAACAAGAAACTGCTACACACCTATTACAATGGCCCGAACTCTGACCCACCAAATGCTAGCGAGCATCTGGAACTGCAGGAATGCTCTTGTGTTGCTCGTGGTAATTTTAATGAATAGAATAAAGTGAGATGGGACTTCAGAGACTAGGTCATAAACAGCACTAAGACTCGGGGACTTCCTGGAAGTCCAGGGGTTAAGAGTCCATGCTGCCGATGCTAGGGGTGCAGGTTCAGTCCCTGGTGGGGGAGCTAAAATCCAACATGCCAAGCAGTGAAGCCAAAATTAAGTAAGTACATATGTGTATATTGGCTGGCTGCCTTGTTGAGAGGACAGTCTGAGAGCCTCGTGGAGAGGTCACAAGCTGAGGAACTGAGGCCTGCAGCCAACAGCACAATGAGTGCTGCACCTTAGAAGCAGCTCCTCCAACCTTGGCCAAGCCTTCAGTGCCCACAGCCATACTGACAGCATTGACTGCAAGATCAAGACCGCCCCTGAGGCAGCACCACCTGCCTGGGTGTGAAGTAAAGAAATGTTGGCTGTTTCAATTTGTCACGTTTTAGAACGATTTGTGATGCAGCAATAATCTGTACATCCTGTAACATTAATGAAAGAGGCCAAATGTGGATTTCTTCCCTTCATATTGTCCTGCTCTTGTGTAGTAACAGCAGGGCACGGTGGCAAAGGGCACAGGCAGTGGAGATGCGTACAGCTCATCACACGTGGCGAAGCCACTGAGTAGCTGTGCCTCTTGGGGAAGGTGCTCGCATTCGCAGAGTTTTTGTTGTTTTGTTTTCAAAATCGAAACATGAATTTTTCAACCGAGTGCATGGCTCTGGGCAGCAGACTCAACAATGGAATTGTATTGTTATTATTCAATATTTCGCTGTCATTACTTCAGGAGACCTGGGTTCAAGCCCTGGGTTGGGAAGATCCCCTGGAGAAGGAAATGGCAATCCACTCCAGTACTATTACCTGGGAAATCTCATGGACAGAGGAGCCTGGTAGGCTACAGTCTATGGGGTCGCAAAGAGTCAGACACAACTAAGCGACTTCATTTCACCTCTAAGCAGAGAGACTTGCTTCCCTCCCACCCTATCCCCATTCAGAGCTGTTTCCACCAGACTCCTAGCCTCTGATATCAGCTCTTTTGCTATTTGAACCTGGTGAGTGATGCATGCTAAATCACTTCAGTCGTGTCTGACTCTGTGCAACCCTGTGGACTGTAACCCACCAGGCTCTTCTATCCAGGGGATTCTCCAGGCAAGAATACTGAAGTGGGTGGGCATTTCCTTCTCCAGGGTATCTTCCTGACCTAGAGATCCAACCCACATCTCTTATGTCTCCTGCATTGGCAAGTGGGTTCTTTACCAATGGTGCCATCTGGGAAGCCCTATTTGGATCTGGGATCTGTGTTTATTCTACAAGGGATTGGGGGTTTGGTAGCATCAGAGTATCATGTGGCTGGAGGCTGCCTTCCTGGAGTCCCCAGGATGCAGCTCTGGCAGAGTCCTCAACAGCCTCCCCAGGGATCACCATGCTCCTTGGCCAGTGCCCACCCCCACCTCTGCCTTCTGGGCTCCAGTTTCAGCTGGCTCCTGAGCACCTGTGCAGTGCTGGCCACTGGGCAGGCACCAGATATGAGAGATAGGTCAAAAGCTTCCATCTCCAGGAGGTGATGAGTGTGGACATGGTGATGCTGCATAGGGAGCGCAAGGCCAGAGGAACCCAGATCCCCGAGGAGGGAACACCACCCAACCTGGGGGTGAGGAGGGCTCAGGAAGCAAGGATGGAAGCTTCCTCAGAAGTGTGATTTGAACAGAAGGCCTGGCTGTGCTAAGGGGCAGGTGGGTGTATGAGAGGGAATGAAAGTGCTGGGTGTGGGAAATGTGCCGGTGGAGGTCATTCCTTTACTCACATTGGACCCCAAAGCAGACACTTGGCCATTTACCCAAGGTCTTCTTCTTGTCCTCACCCTCAAAATGTTCTTTACACAATGATGTGACCCAAAACTATTCCTGAGGGATCTGAGTTCTTAGTGATCTTGTTTATGTTGGATTATTCTGTCATCCATTAAACTTACCTTTGGACATAGCCATACGAGGGACAGTTCCTGAGGATTTCCTGTCCCCATTGTGTAGCAGTATCTGTGTAACGCTATCTCCTCTTGAAAATTAATGTCAGTCTCACTAGTCAACATTTTAACTCTCTTTTCTCTTGTTTATTCAGTGACATGAGGATTTCCAAATGGTCAAGTGAGGGTCTCATCTTCTAATTTAATTTAACTTAATTCTTCTGGTAGATCCATTCATTCCTTGAGTTACCAAGACTACTTAAATAATAGAGCCCCAAACTGTGGGACTACAAGACAAACAACGCGTGGGTTAGTCATTAGTTGTATTATGAAGGAGGTGATTAGCTCTTCAACTCCTGGACCCACGTATGCTGTACCCATGTATGCTAAGAGGAAGAAACATGAGCATGTATTGATAGCTGATTCAGGACTAGACTGTACAGTGTAGAATCTTATCTGGTGCTATAATGGGGTCTTTAATAGGCCATCCCACTATTCAAGAAGGCCAACTGCTTTGGAGTGAGCAGGAACATGGCAAAAACCTATGAATCCCATGGATATTATTGGTCAATTGTCTTATTTTTCTTTAGGTTGCAAAATAAGCTACTTGACTGGCAGCAATGTTAAGTGATTAAGGGCACCAGTAAGTCCACAGATGATATTGCTAGCAGAAACAAAACAGATAAGGAAGGAAAACCCCTTCACAGAACTGTCTATCCCAATAAAGAAAAATCACTGCCACCTCTGTGACGGAGGACACCAACACAACCAACCTCCACCAGGGGGCCAGCTATTCCCCTGTGGTATAGCACCATATTGAGGGCACTTCGTAGTGATGGTAGTCAAATCAATTTTACCTTTTTAAAAAATGCTTATTTTGCTGCACTGGGACTTAGTTGCAGCATGAGGGATCTTTAGCTGTGGCATGTCGGATCTAGTTCCCTGACCAGGGGTTGAACCTGGGCCCCCTGTATCGGGAGTATGGAGTTTTAGCCACTGGACCTCCAGAGAAGTCCCAAAATGGCTTTAGAGTGATCAATTCCATGCTGTTGTGTCAACATGCAACCTCCATCCCTGCTATCACTGTTCCACTTTGTCAATGAGTATGTACTGGTTGCAGAAAGAGATGGACAATTAAAAACCTGCTCTGCAACAGGTATCCTCATGGGAAGCATTCACACAAAACACAAATAATATCACATGATTCGCCTGTTCTTTCTCTAAGCTTGTTATGAGTCTTTCAATCTAGCTACTTTCAACTTCCTGACCACTGACCTTAGCTACCACCCACAAATCAGGAGCGATCCTTACTTCATATCATCTAGAGGATCATGTGATGACGTACTGCTTGAAGTTTTCACTTTGGGAGGATTTCCCATTTCCACCATCCTTCAATACACCACTGAGTTGCTCCATGGTGATTCATCTTCAGTTGGCTGCTTCATATTGTTCAGAGCCATCTGAACAGGGCTTCAGTGCTTTCCTCAGCTGGCCATGGGGTAGGTGGAGGGAGGAAGTGTAGGTGGATGGGTGAGCCACCTATTTGTGTACCTTCCATGTGTCTCCAGGATTTGTATGAGTCTAATCCCACCGATTTGATGGTGAGGTGATCAGACAACCTCCGGCTCTTGTTGGGCGGCTCAGGTTCCTGGTCATGCTCATTTGGTCCCCATAGGTATTCAGTCTTAACCAGAGCCAAATCTGTTTCCTAATGGAATAGTTGCTCACAGTAGAGGCTACCTCTTATTGGAAATCAAGCGAATGGGTCTATGTCTGGACTCAGTGACATCTGATCCTTAATGCTGTGCCTCACTGACCTGGTTACTAAACCATATGGTGAATTTGAGGCCACACAGTGTGAAGTCCATTCACTTTGTTTCTCTTTTTCAAGATATCCTTGGCATTTTCATATAGACTTTAGAATCTGTTTGTCAATTTCTAGAAAATAAAAAGTCTAGTGAGGTTATGACTGAGACTACATTGGATCTACAGACAAATTTGGAAAGAACTGGAATTTTAACAATATTTGAGCCTTTCCATAATGACCCTGATGTCTCTCCACTGATCCAGGTCTTGCACATCTTTGGTTAAATTCTCCTAAGTATTGTATACATTTTAATGGTATACTTGGAATGTAATTTAATTTCAACTGTTTATACACTGACTTATATTGTGATCTTGCTATATTAACTTTTAAATTTTTGTCATTGTTTGCAGAGATCTAGGTAAGAATTTTCTATGTGAAATGTAATCAGTTTGTTTGAGAAAAGAGATAGCTTTGATTCCTTCTGATCTACATGCCTTTTATTTCTTTTACTTGCCTTATTGCACTGGCTAGTGCAAAACAATATTTAACACAAGTAGTGAGAATGGACAGTTTATTCCAGATCAGTCGCTCAGTGGCATCTGACTCGTTGCGACCCCATGGACTGCAGCACGCCAGGCCTCCTTGTCCATCACCAACTCACGGGGTTTACTCAAATTCATGTCCATTGAGTCAGTGATACCATCCAACCATCTCATCCTCTGTTGTCCCCTTCTCCTCCCACCTTCAATCCTTCCCAGCTTCAGGGTTTTTTCAAATGAGTCAGTTTTTCACATCAGGTGGCCAAACTATTGGAGTTTCAGCTTCAGCATCAGTCCTTCCAATGAATATTTAGGACTGATCTCCTTTAGGATGGACCAGTTGGATCTCCTTGCAGTCCAAGGGACTCTCAAGAGTCTTCTCCAACACCATCTTTCAAAAGCATCAATTTTTCGGTGCTCAGCTTTCTTTGTAGTCCAACTCTCACATCCATACATGACTACTGGAAAACCATAGCTATGACTAGATGGACCTAGGTTGGCAAAGTAATATCTCTGCTTTTTAATATGCTATCTAGGTTGGTCATAACTTTTTTTCCAAGGGGCAAGCATCATAATTTCATGGCTGCAGTCACCATCTGCAGTGATTTTGGAGCCCCCAAAATGAAGTCTGTCACTGTTTCCATTGTTTCCCATCTATTTGCCATGAAGTGATGGAATCGAATGTTATGATCTTCGTTTTCTGAATGCTGAGTTTTAAGCCAACTTTTTCACTGTCCTCTTTCACTTTCATCAAGAGGCTCTTTAGTTCCTCTTCACTTCCTGGTGCCACCTGCATATCTGAGTTTATTAATATTTCTCCTGGCAATCTTGACTCCAGCTTGTGCTTCATCCAGCCCAGCGTTTCTCATGATGTACTCTGCATATAAGTTAAATATGCAGGGTGACAAAATACAGCCTTGACGTACTCCTTTCCCAATTTGGAGACAATCTGTTGTTCCATGTCCAGTTCTAACTTGCTTCCTGACCTGCCTACAGATTTCTCAGGAGGCAGGTCAGGTGGTCTGGTATTCCCATCTCTTTAAGAATTTTCCACAGTTTGTTGTGATCCACAGTCAAAGTCTTTGCCATAGTCAATTGAGCAGAAATAAATGTTTTTCTGGAACTCTCTTGCGTTTTTGATGATCCAACAGATGTTGGCAATTTGATCTCTGGTTCCTCTGCCTTTTCTAAATCCAGCTTGAACATCTGGAAGTTCACGGTTCATGTACTGTTGAAGTCTGTCTTGGAGAATTTTGAGCATTACTTTACTAGCATGTGAGATGAGTACAATTGTGTGGTAGTCTGAGCATTCTTTGGCATTGTCTTTCTTTGGGATTGGAATGAAAACTGACCTTTTCCAGTCCTATGGCCACTGCTGAGTTTTCCAAATTTGCTGGCATATTGAGTGCAGCACTTTCACAGCATCATCCTCTAGGATTTGAAATAGCTCAACCAGAATTCCATCACCTCCACTAGCTTTGATCGTAGTGATGCTTCCTAAGGCCCACTTGACTTCATATTCCAGGATATCTGGCTCTAGGTGAGTGATCACACCATCATGATAATCTGGGTCATGAAGATCTTTTTTGTATAGTTCTTCTGTGTATTCTTACCACCTTTTCTTAATATCTTCTGCTTATTTTAAGTCCACACAATTTCCATCCTTTATTGTGCCCATTTTTGCAT
The DNA here is from genome assembly GCF_032405125.1 of Capricornis sumatraensis. Lineage (NCBI taxonomy): Eukaryota > Metazoa > Chordata > Mammalia > Artiodactyla > Bovidae > Capricornis > Capricornis sumatraensis. The sequence goes on along the minus strand of NC_091071.1, from coordinate 117,477,972 downwards.
GAAATGTTCTGTTGGTATCTCTGATTTTCTTGAAGAGATCTCTAGTCTTTCCCATTCTATTGCTTTCCTCTATTTCTTTGCATTGATCACTGAGGAAGGCTCTGAGAGTGAACATCCTTATTTAATTCCTGATTAAGGGGGAAAACAAGGGGTTTGCACTATGATAAACTAGAAGCTGAGCCTTAAAACAGAACTGAAATCATGCATGATATGTCCTCTGACCACAAAGGAATTACACAGAAACAAATGTCAATAATATACTGCTTCATGTAAACTTCAGGAACCTTGAAACTGTACAGAAACATTTATGGGCATATTTTGAATATATTGCAGGTTTGGTTTCAGACCACTGCAATAAAGTGAATATTGCAATAAAGTGAGTCACAAACATTTTTTGGTTTCCCAGTACATATAAAAGTTATGTTTACACTATACTGTACACACCTTAATTAATGTATACATCTTAATTTAAAAATACTTTATTACGGCTTCACTGAATCATAGTATTTTTGCAATAGTAGCATCAAAGATCACTGGTCAGAGATCATGGTAACAAATATAATAATAATGAAAAAGTTTAAACTATTGTGAGAATTATCAACATGTGACACAGAGACATGAAGTGAGCAAACGCTCTTGGATGAAGGGCACTGATAGGCTTGCTTGATGCAGGGTCGCCACAAACCTTCATTCTATTAAAAATCTCAGTATCAGAGAAGCACAATAAAGTGAAGAGCAGTAAAACGAGGTCTGCCTGTACCTTGCCCACGCTTTATATTCTAGTTGTCACGTATGATACACCTACCTGTGTTATAAATCCCACGTAAACTATGTTATGACTTTTGCTTTAGGCAATCAAATGGATTTTAAAGACTAAGATGGACAATATTCTACTATATTTATCCACATATTTCCTTTTTATTTATTGTGCTCTTCTTTTCTTCGTGAATAATTCTGATATTACTCCTTTTCAGTAGGAAGATGGTGTTTGCATATCATGTAGTGCACATCTGGTAGCAATGAATTATCTCAATTTTTGTTTATGTGAAAAATCTCTTTTTTTTTTCCATCACTGTTTAATAATATTTTTACTGAATAAAACATTCTGGATTTTTGTCAGCACTTTAAAGGTGACATTCCATTGTCTTTGGCTCCCATTGTTCTTGATGAGAGGGTAGCCATAGATTTTATCACTGAGTTTCTGAATATACTTTTACTGATTCATTTCCCATTTTGATGCCTTTTACTTCATGTTGATGCTTAACTGCTGTGGCTAGGACTTTTAGTACAATGTGGAACAGAATTAGTGAAAGTAATCATTCTTCACTTGTTCCACATCTTAGAGGAAAAGCTTTCAACCTTTCAGCATTGAGTGTGAAGTTAGCTGTGAATTTTCCATATGTTGAGGTAGTTTCCTCCTATTCTGAGTATTTTGGTCATTAGAGAGTGTTTGAATTTAATCAAATGCAATTCTGTGTCAAACGAGATAACTGTGCAGTTTTTGTCCTTCGTTCTGTTAATGGGGAGTATACCAGTGATTAATCTTCATATGTTGAACCATCCTTGCATTCCAGGAATAAATCTCATGTGGTCATGGTGAACATTTCCTTTAACAGCTGTTGAATTTGGTTTGCCAGTGTTTTTTGGGGATTTTTACCTCAATATTCACACAGGATATTGGTCTGTTTTTCTCTTATAATGTCTTTGCCTGGCTTTGGTGTCATGGTAATGCTGGCTTCATAGAGTGAGTTAGGAACTTTTCCTTCTTTAGTCTTTTGAAAGAATATAAGAGGGACTGATGCCAGTTCTTTTCTACATGTTCGGTGGTGCTCACCAGCGACAGCATCTGGTCTTATGGTTTTCTTTGTTGGGAGGTGTTTGATGTTTGATTCAATCTCCTTATAAGTTATAGGTCTGTTCAGATTTTCTATTTCTTCATGATTCATTCTTGTTGGTTGCATGTTTCTAGAGATTTGTCCATTTCATATTTGTCCATTCATTTGGGGGCAGGGTATACAATTGTTCATTGTACTCTCTTGTAAACTTTTTTATTTCTGTAAAATTGGTAGTAATGTCTCCTCTTTCATTTCTGATCTTAGCTACTTGACTCTTTTCTCTCTTTTTGTCAGTCTAGCTAAAGTTTTGCCAAATTTGTTGATCCTTTTGAAGAATGAAACTCTTGGTCTCACAGACTCTCTTGATTGTTTTCCTATTCTCTATTTTATCTCTTCTCTAATCTTTAGTATTTCCTTCCTTCTGACTGCTTTCTGCTTTAGATTTATTTTGTTCTGTTTCTGGTTCCTTGAGGTGTAAATTTAAGTTGCTGTGTTGAGATCCTTCTTTTTTAAAATGTAAGCAACAGAATCTCTCTTAACACTGCTTTGCTGCATCCTATAAGTTTTGATATGTCATGTTTTCATTTTTGCCTCTAGATACTTTCTAATTTTCTTTTTGATTTTTTTCTTCACCTATTAGTTGTTTAAAAAAAATGTGTTGTTTAATTTCACATATTTGTGAATTTGATGGCTTTCCTTCTGTTGCTTTACGGTTTCATCCCATTATTATAAAAAATAATGCTTTTTATGCCTTCAACTTTTTAAATTTATTAAGACTTGCTCTGTGGCTTAACAAATTGTCCATCTTGGAGAATATTTTGTGTGTACCTGAGAAAATTGTGTATTGTGCTGTTGTTGGGTGGATGTTCTATGTAAGTCTATTAGGTCCCATTCACCTAAAATAATGTTCAGGTCCTTTGTTTCCTTGTTTACTTCTTGTCTAGTTGCTCCACTCATTATTGAAAGTGGGATTTTGAAGACTCCAAGTGTTATCTTAGAGTTGTCTTGGTCAAATCTGTGTGAGTAATCATAGTTCAATAATTTGCCTCCCCACAACTTTTTGTTTTGTTCTTCTATTGTAAAGTTTTTGCTTTGTTTTTATATGTGTATCATTCATAAAAGAGTGCATATACAATATATTGACATTTAAAAACTAAAACCACCACCCATTTCCCTCCACTGGCACTTACAATATTAATTTTTTTACATAGTTCTATATCTCCTTACAATGTATTATTTAGTTTGCCTGTTTTTATATTTTTATAAGTAGAAAACAATTATTTTGCAACTTGAGTTTTTCCTTTTAACATTATGCTTCTGAGGTTTAACCATGTTGATGTGTGTGACTGGGTTTTTATTTCATTTTCACTGCTGTGTTTCTGTGTTAAATTTGCTTAACCAAAAATTATCTATTCTACAGTCAAAGATGGCTATTGCTTGTATTATTTTTTGTTCTTTTTTTAAAAACATATTTATTCACTTATTTTTTGACTGTGCTGGATCTTCTTTACTATGTATGGGCTTTCTCTAGTTGGGGCGAGCCAGCTTCATGTTGTGGTGGCTTCTCTTGTTGTGGAGCACGTGCTCTAGAGTGCATGGGTTCAGTAGTTGTGGTTCGAAGATCCCAAGGCATGTGGAATCTTCCTGGACCAGGGATTGAACCTGCGTCCTCTGCATTGGCAGGTGGATCCTTAACCACTGGACCACTAGGCAAGTCCACTGCTACTTTTTAAAAAATGAACACATCTACTCTGACCCCTGATGCACAAGTTCAAGACTTTCTCCAGGGAGTATACTCAGGGGTAAAATTGCTAGGGCTTGGGATGTGCACATTTAATATTTTCTACAGTGGCTTGCCAATTTACGCCATCCTCAGCATTGTTGTACAGATGACCAGCACTTGGTATTTTGTACCTTAAAATTTTTGCCAGGCTGTGAAATTTTATCTCATGGCCTAAATTTGTATTTTCCTGACTACTAGTTAGGTTGAACAATGTTTTATATGCTTAGGGCCATCTGTGTTTTCTATTCTAGGCAATTTCTCTTCGATTATTTTGGCCCTTATTCAACTGAATGGTTTATCTTGTTCTCACTAATTTACGGAAATTCTTAATATATTCTGGACACTAATCCCATGACAATTATTCTGTGATGACTTTTTTTGGTCTGCAAACATTGAGCCCTGTAACTGCAGACCTCTATGCTCTGTCTACCCAAAATCCCCTTGGCCCACCCTTTTTGCCCATCCACCTGGGCCCATCCCCCTCTGTGCCTGCCTTGATGCCATTTGAAACAATAGGAAAGGCAACACCCTTAATCACATCCTTAATCCAATCTTTCTGGTGAGTTTGCCCCCTTCATCTGGCAGAAAAGTCTCACTAGAGTGAAAAGGATGAAAGCCCATTTTTAAAAAATCTCTGGCTAAGACTGTTTCTTTACATTCATTGCCCAGCATGGTGGGAGCAGCAGAATTCTCAAACTCTGCAAGACTTCGAACCAGTGCCCTCAAACAGCTTAGGATTCAGACTGTAGGTAGACTGGTATTTTCTTCACCAGTTGGCTCTCATCTGCATTTTCCTTTTCTTATTGGACTTGACTCAAAGCAGCTGAAATGAGCTGAGTCAACACATGCCAATGCCCCCTTTCCACTATGTGCACTAACCTATAGACTTGGCTGGCACAGAATCCAGCTTCTAAAAGACCACAGGTGGCAACTTGACAAATGTTTCACTACCACATGTCTAAAGGCAACAACTTTCTAGCCTGTCACGTCTTTACTTTTATAGCCTCAAACACAACCCTCTCCATTCAGCCAATTTAAAGTTTTTAGATTTGTAATTGCAGCCCCGAGTACCAAATAAGGACCAATTAATATCAATTAAGATCTGGTGGGCAATTCAGGGCTGAAATAATGTCTTTATGATGTCTTCAAGGGTTACAATTCCTTTTGTACTTCTGCTCAGTGTTAGAATGGGTGTTTACCCTTCATAAGACGGCTGCCTGAGCTCCAGCCTTCACAGCTGCCTTCAAGACAGCCAGGAGCAGGCAAAGGCAAGGGTAAAAGATATCAGTCAACTGATACAGCTCTCCCCCAGGTTTCTTTGCCATATAAAATGTTTAAGCACTTTTTTTTTTAGGTGAGAAAGAGGATATTCAGATTTCTCTACTATGTTCGACAGAATATAATGTTGAAGAATGCTACTGTGTGGAGTAAGTAGTGACACACTGATACAAATGTTAAAAGAAGGAACACTTAATCTGTAAAGAAACTTATAATAACAACTTAAAGCTTCATCAGCAGGACTTATTTCTGTTGAAAACACTAAGTTATAGGACCACCTGGAATTAAAATCAACTTCTGAGGGTATGAAAAGGGGTGCAATGCAAACAAGATGGAAAAATAGCATTTGTTAAGTTGTAAATATGAGTTTTCCATAAGATGTACATTAATTTTCCCCAACTTTGAAATTATTGAGGAATAATTGAGAAATATAATTTTATATATTTAAAGTGTACCATGTGATGATTTGGCACAAATACACTATGGAATGTACCAAGATCAAGATAATTCACACATCCATCACCCCCCCCTAATTAAGGACATTCATAATGATTCAAAAACAAATCTTGCAAATACAAAATAAAGCCTAAATCAGGGGCCAGGGAATTCAAAATATACCAGCAAAAAGGCAAGGCAATAAACTCAGAGTCTAGCTTGTCAAATATTTCCTGCATGAATATTATGTACAGAAGCACTTTGCCAATTTGTACCCAGCGATTTCTTCTGCAGCTGACTGGGGTCCAGACACTAAATACAAATGTGTGTGCAGAACCAAATCATTCTCCACGGTCAAGGGGTAATCAACAGATCATGGGAAAATGATAAGGTTTTATATCTTTCTTGCTTTATCATAATTCCAAATATGCATTTCAGGGTGTAATTTTGTTTTTGAAGAGACTTCCCTTAAATACATGATCTATGATTACAATAACATTAATAAGATGGAACTTTAGTTTCAGGGAGCTGACCCACATCACCCTATCTTAGGATCATGACTTTGTGGAACACACTGAATTCAGTTCACCTTTTAAGAAATTTCCCCAAAAGTTCCACCTACCAACTTCTACTCACATCTCATTGGTCAGAATTTAGTCATGTGGTTATTTCTCCGTTAACCACAAATAACAGCCTGGGAAATGTAGGTTTTCACTTGGGCACAGATTGCTAGGCCCCAAGATCAGAGTTTCTGCTTCTTCTTTGTCTTAACAAAGAAGAAGGAAAGAAGAGATCTTGGATGGGTAATTCTAACTAGTTGGGGGCAGAACAAAATTTTGTTCCTGCAGAACTGTTAGAAATACTGAAGAAGCAAGTCTAGGCAATGCTCCCCAAAACAGTCCTGCTTCACCGGTTTGATTAATCTCAGAAACACTTTTTCTGCCACCCACACCAGCAAAATGGTGACCTCTATCTAGCCTATTTCTTCATATCACTTCTAGATCAGAGCCTTGATGAGTGCATCTTATTGGTGGAAACTAGGTCATAGATCTGCAAGGGGGGCTGGGAAATGTAAAAATTTGACCTTAAGAATGTGGGATTCACAGTTGTAATAAACCAGCATATACCATTGATTTTAAGACATGTGGGTTATTTTTTTTTCTTCACATTTTCATCAGGATGCTTCTGACTGTTGGTGATAGCTCTTGGCCATTTGGCAGTTTTGTGATGAGTTCACATTGTACATACATGTTAGTACTTCCTTATAGTATAATGTTGTGAAAGTATCTTTATCAAAAAGGTGCAGATGATGCCATATGATCCTGCAATCCCACTCCTGATGTTCAGACAAAACTAATTTAAAAAGATATATGCATCCCAGTGTTCACTGCAGGACTATTCACAATAGCCAAGACACGGAAACAACACAAATGACCACAGACAGATGAATGGATACAGAAGATGTGGTGCACATATACAATGGAACACTACTCAGTCATAAAAAGAAACGAAATAATACCATGTGCAGCAGAATGGATGGACCTAGAGATTTATCATTAAGTGAATTAAGTCAGACAAAAACAAATATCATATGATATCACTTGTATGTGGAATCTAAAAAAATGACATAAATGAACTTATTTACAAAACAGAAACAGACTCACAGACATAGAGAACAGACTTGTGGTGGCCAAGGGGGAGGGGTATAGGGAGGGATGGGTTGGGAGTTTTGGATTAGCAGATGCAAACTCTGGTGGCTCAGACAGTAAAGCGTCTGCCCGCAATGCAGGAGACCCGGGTTCGATTCCTGGGTCGGGAAGATCCCCTGGAGAAGGAAATGGCAACCCACTCCATCACTCTTGCCTGGAAAATCCCATGGACGGAGGAGCCTGATAGGCTACAGTCCACGGGGTCGCAAAGAGTCGGACACGACGGAGCGACTTCACTTCACTTCAGATGCAAACTATTATACACAGAATGGATAAACAGCAAGTTCCTACTGTAGAGCACAGGGAACTATATTCAATATCCTGCGATAAACCATAATGGAAAAGAATATGAAAAAAAGCATATAAATTAATCACTTTGTGTACACCAGAAATTAATACAACATTGTAAATCAACTATACCTCAAAATAATTTTTTTAAAAAAGGGATAAACAGTGCTCCCAAATGCTGCACCATCAATGCTCCACCCCTGAACGCAGGATGCAGAACCTACAAGAAACATCTCTTCATTAAAACAGGATCCAGAAGATCCATACCTAAAAACATAGAGAACATCTAGAAATAAGTTAAATGACCTCCCTTACTTATGTTCTCCATTTTTATGTGTGCACAAGAGAGATAGACACCTCAGGAAAGAAAAGATCTTTCAAGAAGAACCAAATGCAAATTCTAAGTGATAAGAAAACATTGTATCAAGTTTAATTCCCAGTGTTTTCTCTTCTTGGTTCATAAAACAATGGAATACCTTACACTGATGACATCTTAGATTCAGTGAAATATTCTGTCGAGCATGGGGAAGGGGTCAAAAGACTCTAGGCAACCAGGGCAAAGTCTGTGTTGGTGAACAGAACAGTGAGGAACTGTTCCTCACTCCTGACCACCAGGGGCAGCCCAGGAGGAGTGGGGCACGTGCTAGTGAACATGGGGCCCTGGACCTGTGGGCAGTGTGCCTGGTTCCACTGGGTCAACTCTCGGGACTCCTCAGGCCACACAGGGCAGAGTGTGTGTTCTGGCCAATGGACCAGAAATGCCTTCTAAGTATACCCAAGGCCTGGAAAGGAAGCATGCCTTCCTAGGAACACCATGCTCCTGCAGGTGGAAGCAGAAAGCTAAGGATCAGCCCCAGGGTGAGGAATCCTGCTTCTTCCTAGGGCTTGGCAGGTTATGGAGCCCTTCCATGCCCACTGCGTCTTTGCTTCCTCACAGTTCCACACTCCACCATGGGACTGCATGTTCACTTGCACACTTATCTCCCTGTACCAAACCTTCAGCTGTGTGAGGATGAAGGCTATCTGTGTGGTTACCGAACCCGTAGTAGAACTCAACAAATACTCATTAAATGAATAGAATGAATGAATATGCTAATGGATGACAGGGACGGGATGAGGACAGTGAGACTCAGAGAAGCCCCTGGTGAATGGTAGAGCTGAGGGTTTTGCCATCTTCCCCTCTTCCCTGTGCATTTCCCACCTGCCATCCTTGGACAGGCCCTCCCTGGAGCAGACTCTGAGGTGATCAGGTATAGGAAGTTTTATGGGGAATGCTGTTAGCATAGATGTCAGTGTATGTGTAAATGAAGTGCAGAGAGGGGAGGGTTGAACTGCAAGGCAGATGCAAGGAAGGCTTCAGCCAATCCCATGGCAGCTCTGAGCCTGGGAGAGCCTGGCTGGGGCACAGGACCTGGGCCTTTATATGCTACATTGACCAGACCTTGGGTGTAGGCTGTCCCAAGAAAGGGGTCATGACAGTGGAGCAAAAGTTCCAGAGAGGTGCCCAGCTGTATGTCAGTAGCCAGCATTCCCCGGGGTGGGCAAGAGCAGGGCAGGTGTTTGGACCTCAATGGAATGACTGGACAGCACCCCGCAGCATTTACACACCATCTTGAGATAGGGGAAAAAGTCATTCTGGAAGAGGGGCTGTGTGCATTTTCACTTAAAAAAAAAATGCCTGCCATTTCCATCTTGGCGGATCTCAGGAAGGTAGATGTGCTGCTAGTAACTCCAGACTTTATGGGAATGTGAAGGAGCATCTTTGAGATCCTCCAAAATCATTGCAGATGATGACTGCAGCCATGAAATTAAAAGACGCTTACTCCTTGGAAGAAAAGTTATGATCAACCTAGATAGCATATTCAAAAGCAGAGACATTACTTTGCTGACTGAGGTCCATCTAGTTAAGGCTATGGTTTTTCCAGTAGTCATGTATGGATGTGAGAGTTGGACTGTGAAGAAGGCTGAGCGCCGAAGAATTGATGCTTTTGAACTGTGGTGTTGGAGAAGACTCTTGAGAGTCCCTTGGACTGCAAGGAGATCCAACCAGTCCATTCTGAAGGAGATCAGCCCTGGGTGTTCTTTGGAAGGAATGATGCTGAGGCTGAAACTCCAGTACTTTGGCCACCTCATGCGAAGAGTTGACTCATTGGAAAAGACTCTGATGCTGGGAGGGATTGGAGGCAGAAGGAGAAGGGGACAACTGAGGATGAGATGGCTGGATGGCATCACTGACTCGATGGACGTGAGTCTGAGTGGACTCCGGGAGTTGGTGATGGACAGGGAGGCCTGGCGTGCTGCGATTCATGGGGTCGCAAAGAGTCGGACCCAACTGAGTGACTGAACTGAACTGAACTGAAGGTCTTGATAGAGGATCTGGCACCATATGAAGGAGACAACAACATGTGTAACTGGCTGGTGGGATTCCAAGGACAAAAGGGAAGCAAAGTGTGATAAAGAGACATGGGAAGTCAGACCTCAGCTCATGCTGCAGGCTGCCTCCACACTGTGTCTTGGCAAGTCCCTCACCCATGTGCCTCTGTTTCTTCATCTGTAAAATGGGAATAATATTTCTTGCCTAGTGCCCCTGTCAAGGTAAGACAGATACCAATCTCCCCCTGAAATCCATTCTCCTATCTTCCTTGGTAAGAAACCCCTGAGTTTTAGCTGGGCCTGGCCCACACCTTAAGAACTATATTTCCCAGTTTCCCATACAGCAAGGTGAGGCCAGATAATTAGGTTCCAATCACTGTAAGTAAGAAGAAGAGATGTGAACATCTTCCTTGAAGAAAGAAGGAGTTCCCTTTTCTGTACCTCTTTCTGGTTGGCAGGAGTGCTGTCAAAATGGCTGGAGCTCCAGCAGCCATTTTAGACTATGCTGTGACCTCGCAAATGCAAGGTGCACGTGACAGAGAAACAAGGTACAAGAAGGCTAGGTTCTTGACACTGCGGAATGTAAGGCACTAACTATCTCTAGAACAGTTTCACAGCCTGAGCCCAGCTGACATTTTGTATCAGATAACTCTTTGTTGCGGCGGCCTGTCCTGTACATTGTAAGATGTTCACCAGCATCCTTGGCCTCTACTCACTAGAAGCGACCCCACCCCCTGAGTTGTGACGACCAAAAATGTCTCTAGAGATTGCCATGTGTCCACGGGGGGGGGGGGGGGGGGGGGGTCGTCATCTTGGGTTGGGAGCCACTACTCTGGATCAGCCTAGTCTGTCCAAGAGGAATATAATGCAAGCCATATATTTAAATTTAAAATTTCTAATAGTAGTCACATTTTTAAAAAGTAAAAAGAAACAGGTGAAATTAATTTTGATAATAAAGTGTATTTAACTCAATGCAGTCGTTTCTCAACATCTCCAGAGGCTTTGTTTCAGGATCCCTGCAGATACCCAAATCCAAGGACATGGAGTTTTGGACTCACTGCACACTTTGGAACATTCAAGAAGTAGTGAACACCCAGATTGGTGATCTGCAACTGAACAGCTGAGTGTGTTTAGGAAGCCGGGAGATGAGGTTCTGCATCCTTGTCTCCCTGAGTCCTACCAACGGTTCCAAGAGGCAAGCAGCATGTTCATCTATAAATGAAGTCTCAGCTCTAAGAGCATGGCGGATGCAGTCATGTCCAGCCAAGGTGTCCTCTCCCAGGCCAAGGCACTGGCAGCACTGACAGGATCCCTCTCCGGGACTGGCCACCCTCTGAATCACTTTCCCCAAGTCCCTTCCCATCCCCAGCAGCAACCTGTGTCTCCATGACTGATCAGTGTGAGTATACATTTCAGCCCCCCAGCTCAAATAGGATCCACAGAGGACTCACAGCCTAACTCACCCCTCTACCCACTCCTTCCCCCTAACCCCCACCTGGAAAGCTGCTGATTCAAAGAACACTCTTCAGTAAACATTCATTGTAACTCTGCAGCAGAGAGGTTAAGTGACTTACTGAACGCAACACAGCCACTCCACTCCCCAGAATTCAGGGGTCACCTGGCCCCTTCCTACACCAGGGGCTAGCCTGTGGCTCTTGCTTTATTGTCCCCCTAAAGAACCACACTCCTTGCTCTGCAGCTTTGCAGGTGCTCTTCCTTATGCCTGAGAACCCCCTGCTGTTTTCTTTCACTTAAAGAAATCCTACCTCCCTTGAGACCCAGCTCAAATTAGCCCTCCTCTCCTCCCCCAGAAAACCCACCTGGGTTACCCAGCTCTAAGATCTCTGTACAGTTCTGGCACCCCTACTGTGCCTTCTGCAGACACGTGTTCCCATGGGCACCACAGCTGGGGAAGAGCCCCCGGGAGTCACACTGATGAGGATGGGGCAGAGGGGAGGGGGCTGACCCTTTGGAATGCTGTGCACAATTTTATGTTATTTCTAGAAGATTAGTTAATTGCATAATCGACTATACTGGTGATTCTCCTGTTGGAAGCGTCTCCTATGTTTATTTGATTTTTGTCTGTGCTGTGCAACTTGGAGGATCTTAATTCCCAGACCAAGGATGGAACTGGGGTCCCAGGAGTGGGAGCATGGAGACTTAACCACTGGACCATCAGGGAAGTCCCTCCAGGTTTCATGTCGGTTCACATCAGTTAACTCAGATGAGCAGCTACTAAGTAGCCTTTGTGTAATGATCCCATGCCATGTGCAGGGGACACATTCCCAAGGAGGCTGTGGCCCCTGCCTAGGTGAGTCCAGAGCCTGGTGGGGGCACAGACTCATGGAAGATTGCTGCCACCCCACAAAGGCTGTCAGCTCCCAAGGGCCTCAGAGATCCCAGCCTCCCCCAGATGTCAGATGTTGGGCACACACTGGGTGTGTTGGGCCACAACCCTGGGCACAGCTGCCCCACCCATGCCCTGACTTCAGCCAGGGGCTGAAGGCCAGAACCAGAATAGGGCGCTGAGTCCAGAGGTCCAGAGTCAGGAGGCTTGGATTCAAATCTGGAATCCCAGCCACCTTGCCTTGGACAGGTCGTGCCAATGTTTGGAGTCTCGATTTCCCCTCCTGGAGTAATCACAGTGAACCTTGCAAGGGTTGTAGTGGAGACAGTGTGTTCATGAAATTAATGCCTGCGAAGAGTCAGTGCTCAGCAGATGAGAGCTTTCTCCCTGTTCCCTGCCTGGGGCTCTGCCCCTCAGTGGGAGTCAGGGTTCAAGGTACTGTCAGGAGGGCCTGGCAGGCCAGAGACCAGGTGCAGGCGGGCTCCCTCCTGCCAGCTCTGGGCCCATCCCATTCCCCTGCCTGGGCAGTGTGCACAGCAGTGAGGGCGGGCCAGCCTCCACCTGAAGGGCACTGCCCCCTCTGTATTTGCAACCCGCTGTCCCCAAGCATGTGGGCATAACAGGGCCCATGGAGGAGGATCACCCCAGGAGAATATCCCTGCCCATGAGCTCCATAGGGCCCTGGGCAGCTGCTTGGGAGCAGACACACCTCTGGTCACAGCATGCTTGCCTAGACTCCTGTGAAGAAACACAAGGCCTCGGGACAGGAACTGATGGTACCCAAAGAGCAAGAATTCTCAGCTCTGACCTCAAAACCCAGCCGTGGCATTCAGCTTCCTGAGCCTCAGTTTCCTCATCTGTGAGATGGGGTGATAAGCCTACTTATCCCAAATTCCAGGGAATGGCACCAGGCGTGGCACAGAGTAAAGGTCAATAGTCCATCATTAGTGAATTGTGGATGTTTACAAAATGAAAAGAGGGACCAATAGGCCATCGCCTGCACATCTGTCTTCTACACACTAGTCTGGGAGCCCCCAGGTCCAGGCTGGGCCTAATTGAGCCCTGCAACACCGACAACCCACAGGCAGGGGTGGGCATCCTACTTCTCACAGCATGACTCAGATGTAGTCCTCAAGGCACTGCCAATCCTACTCTCAAGAGAATAAAAATCTGGGAATTCCCTGTCAGTCCAGTGGTGCCAGGGTCTGGGTTCAAACCCTTGGGAAACTAAGATCCTGCAAACTGCACTGTGTAGCCAAAAAGAAAAAAAAAGAAAAACAAGAGTCAAACTCTAGGAATGGAGTGAAGGTATGCAGTCCCCTAAAGGGACTGAGAGTGCTGGTCATTCCTGAGAGGCTATGCTTACTGATCCTAAGTCTCATCACCACCTTGAAACTAAGCCTGATTACTCCTACTCACCAATGGCAAGGCTGAACATCAAAGGGCCCAGTACATCATCTCTCCGTTGGTATGAGACAAACCATGCTGCCTCTTTGTGGATTAAAGCTCTATCCATGTGTTTTCTTCTAGGCATTCCGGGCAGGGTACAGTGGATGGCTCATTTCTGTTTCACGTGGCATCTGCTGGAGCATATCCACTGGCTCAGCCAAGACAGCCCCTGCTGGTGGCTGAAATGGCTGGGGCTCAGGTGGGCCCTTGGGCTTCCCTGGTGGTTCAGATGGTAAAGGTTCTGCCTGTAATACAGGAGACCCAAATTTGATCCCTGGGTCAGAAAGATGCCCTGGAGATGGGAATGGCTACCCACTCCAGTATTCTTGCCTGGAGAATTCCATGGGTAGAGGAGCCTGGCAGGCCACAGTCCATGGGGTTGCAAAGAATGGGACAGGACTAAGTGACGAACACACGGGTGGGCCTTGCTCTCCAACAGGGCATAACTCTCCCCTGGGTGGTCCAGAGCTCTGAAAGAATGGAGGCAGAAGCTGCCTGGCCTGTTAGGGTCAGCTGGTCCTGGAAAACCTATGTTCTGTGATCAAAGCAAGTCCTAGGACCATTTCAATATGAGAGGCAGCATGGGTCTATTTACCCCACCCAGGGACACACATCCTGAAAAAGCCAGGTGGGAAAGTCAGGTCTGAGCCATCGTGATCTTCTTCCCATGTTTGGTGTTCTTTCTCTGGGCTTTTGCACAGGCTGTGTGCTCAGCTGGAGACTCTCCTCCAGCCCTGACTTCACAGATGGGCCTAACTTCCCCAAACCCATCCATGAGGAGACATCACTTTACCTGGGAGACTTTCCCTGAGCTCCAAAATCCTCCCTGGTATTCACTCCCACTCTTCAGGAGCTCTGGACCACCCAGGGGAGAGTCAGTCTGCCCTGGTGGAGAGCAAGGCCCACCTGTGCGTGTGTTAATTACCCAGTCCTGTCCCATTCTTTGCATCCCCATGGAGTGTAGCCGCCCTCTATGTTCCTGATCACACTGCACTGTGATTGCTGCTCACTACCAGCACTCTCCCCTGCCTCTCCAGTGAGAATGCAAGCTTGTGAAATAATGCCACTTGCAGCAACGCGGATGGACCTAGAGATCGTCATACTGAGTGAAGTAAGTCAGACAGAGAAAGACAAATGTCATATGATATTGCTTATATGTGGAATCTAAAAAAATGGTACAAGTGAACTTGCAAAACAGAAATAGATTCACAGGTATAGGGAACAACCTTATGGTTACCAGAGGGTAAGCAGGGGGCGGGGAAGATTGGGAGATTGGGATTGACATATACACACTACTATATATAAAATAGATAACAAATAAGGACCTGTGCTACTGTATAGCACAGGGAACGCCACTCAATATTCTAAAATGACCTATATGGGAAAAGAAGCTAAAAAAAGAGTAGGTACATAGATACAGGTATGTGTATAACTGACTCACTTTGCTGTATGCCTGAAACTAACAACAATGTAAATCAACTATACTCCAGTTAAAAAAATAAAAAGTATGTAAACTTGCACCTAGCACCCAGAGGCACGTGGCAGGTACTCTGGAGGTATTTGCTCAGTGAAGGAACCCAGGAAAGAGCTCTTTCTATATCGCCTCAGAGTGCCTCCCGTATCAATACTGGGCTTGTCACGGACCCTCAGACAGAGCTGTGTTCAGGATGCTTATTTGAAAGTTCCCTTGAAATTAACAACTATGTAAGGAGTGGAATGCAGGTCAGGAAGCAACAGTTAGAACTGGACATGGAACAAAAGACTAGTTCCAAATAGGAAAAGGAGTACATCAAGGCTGTATATTGTCACCCTGCTTATTTAACTTATATGCAGAGTACATCATGAGAACTGCTGGGCTGGAAGAAGCACAAGCTGGAATCAAGATTGCCAGGAGAAATATCAATAACCTCAGATATGCAGATGACACCACCCTTATGGCAGAAAGTGAAGAGGAACTAAAAAGCCTCTTGATGGAAGTGAAGAAGAGTGAAAAAGTTGGCTTAAAGCTCAACATTCAGAAAACGAAGATCATGGCATCTGGTCTCATCACTTCATGGGAAATAGATGGGGAAACAGTGGAAACAGTGTTAGACTTCATTTTGGGGGGATTCCCTGGTTGCTCAGACGGTAAAGCATCTGCCCGCAATACCGAAAACCCAGGTTCGATCCCTGGGTCAGGACAATCCCCTGGAGAAGGAAATGGCAACCCACTCCGCTATTCTTGCCTGGGAAATCCCATGGACAGAGGAACCTGGTGGGTTACAGTTCATGGGGTTGCAAAGAGTCGGACATGACTGAGCGACTTCACTTTCACTTTCATTTTTTGGGGCTCCAAAATCACTGCAGATGGTGATTGTAGCCATGAAATTAAAAAGACGCTTACTCCTTGGAAGGAAAGTTATGACCAACCTAGATAGCATATTTAAAAGCAGAGACATTATTTTGCCAACGAAGGTCCATCTAGTTAAGGCTGTGGTTTTTTCAGTGGTCATGTATGGATGTGAGAGTTGGACTGTGAAGAAAGCTGAGCGCCGAAGAATTGATGCTTTTGAACTGTGGTGTTGGAGAAGACTCTTGAGAGTCCCTTGGACTGCAAGGAGATCCAGCCAGTCCATCCTAAAGGAGACCAGTCCTGGGTGTTCATTGGAAGGACTGATGCTGAGGCTGAAACTCAAATACTTTGGCCACCTCATGCGAAGAGTTGACTCACTGGAAAAGACTGATGCTGGGAGGGATTGGGGGCAGGAGGAGAAGGGGACGACAGAGGATGAGATGGCTGGATGGCATCGCGGACTCGATGGACATGAGTTTGAATGAACTCCGGGAGTTGGTGATGGACAGGGAGGCCTGGCGTGCTGCAAACCATGGGGTCGCAAAGAGTTGGACACGACTGAGTGACTGAACTGAACGGAAGCGGTGGAAAGGAAGTAGGAGTGTGTGACGGAAGCCCCCTGACAGCTCTGAGTCACCCCACGTGGAATCCTGAGGCTACAACAGCCCATTAGCGGAGATGGCCAGACTTTGATACTTTTGTCTGGGTGGTCATTGGGGCCACCCCAACAGGGGAGCTACCTTGGGCAAGGCGACGCTACAAAACAGAGTCCTTGGGGGCGGGGGCAGAGTGCTGAGGACTGTCTGCTGTGCTTTCCCTGTGATTGGTGCAGCAAATCCATCCTTGAAGGGAGATCTGAGTGACAGGACAGCAGTGGGGAGGTGGTGGTCACTAAGAGCTTCCCAGAGGGGGTGGCCTGCCAGCTGTCACCTTGGTGGGAAGGAGGGAAGCTGGAGAGCAGACTGAGGGAGGATGTGAGTCACCTCCATGCTTGGGGGAGCTGGAGTTCTGGATCCCTGTTTCCAAGGGACATCATTTGATTCCGTTAACACCCAGGGAGAGAATATGCAGCTCATCTGTGCCAGGCAGTGGTAGTGGGGGTGTGGCTCTCGTTGGATGTAGGTCATGGTGCTTTTACCTCCACTCCCTCCTAACTGCTGCACCCCTATGACCCACTGTCTGCACTCCTCCTGGACTGGTCTTTACAAAAACAAATCAGACACGCAACTCCTCTGCTGAAAACACGAATTAGATTAAAACCCCAGCTCCTTCTTTGCCAGGGCCTGGGAGTCCCTCTTTGATCTGCCCCGCCCACACTCCCACGTCACCTCCTGAGTTCACCTGTGGGTCACCCAGCCCCAGGCCATGCCCAAGTAGGTCAGCCTCAGGGCTTTGCCAATTACTGCTGCCCCTGCCTGGAACCACTTTCCCTCTGGATGTTCACAGAAGCGCTTCCTGTGAATTTATTTAGAAGGCCTCAGCTCAATGTCACCTCCTCCAAGAAGCTTTCTCTGATTATTCACTCGAGGCATTCCTTTTTCGTATTTACTCAGCAAATATTTATGGAGCACTCACTATGTCCAGGGCTTCCCTGGTGGCTCATATGATAAAGAATCCCCCTGCAACGGGGGAGGCCTGGGTTCGATTCCCGGGTTGGGAAGTTCCCCTGGAGGGCAGCATAACAACCCACTCCAGTATTCTTGCCCTGGCGGGCTACAGTCCGTGGGGTCGCAGAGTCGGACATGACTGAGCGACTAAGCACAGCACAGCAGCACCATGTCCCCAGCACTTTTCCAGGAGGCAGGGATAACAGAGTGAGCTAGAGAGTCCAAACCTTGTCCTCTTGGAGATTATCCTATACTGGGAAAGAGATCAGTACTCAAGTGTAGATTAAAACAAAACACGATTTCTGAGAGTGCTGTGAAAAAGCGAGAGCAAGTTAAGGCGACAGCGTGTCGGGGTCGGGGTCTCAAGCTCACAGCCCCCTCACCCCACCCACGGTGAGGCTCTGGGAGAGGGAAGACACCAGGGCTGCGGGGACGGCTACCTGGGCCCCACCCTCGAGGGCGGGATAGGGGCAGCGCCGGGCCCGATCCCCGCCTCGCGGCACGCTCGCGGTCGCCGCCCTGGAGGCGCGCTCGCTCCCGGGAAGGGCGCGCTGGCGCGGGTCACCAGGTGAGGCGGCCGCGCGGCCTGGGGGCGGGTCCGGGTGACGCCCCGCCCCCGAGCCGTCCATAAATGCGCAGGGCGGGCGGCCGCCGCGGCGAGGAGCGCTGCTGGCAGGTGGCCTGGAGGTTGGCTCGCCCCGCGTCCCGTCCGCCGCGCGCCTGGGTCGGGCCGGGCTCGGAGCCCCAGCCATGCTGTTCTGGCACACGCAGCCCGAGCACTACAACCAGCACAATCCTGGCAGCTACCTGCGGTAAGGCGCCCGGGCCGGGGTCCGCGGGCGGGGCGCCGCCTGACGTCCGCGGGCCGAGAAAGGAGCGGCCGGGCCGGGGATCCCGAGCGCCCTCGCCGCCTCCTTGCTCTGTGCCCTTTGGGGACTGAGGGAGATCTGCCCAGACTCCCGCCTGGGACAGACAGACGGACCCTGGCGAGACCCGATGCTCGGAGTTGCGGGCCAGCGCGCGAGGCGGGTTTCCAGAGCCTAGTGCTCGCGGGGCTACTCCCCCGACGACCCCGGGCGGGCGCGGAGCGCACATCTCTGGGTCTCAATCTCCCCGGGGTCTTTCCACCCCTGCGTCTCTCCTCTCCCCGCTCGCGTCGAAGAGGAAACTTCCTGCCGTCGGTCTGGAGCTGTCCCGGGAAGTCTAGTCCCCTGCTCTTTGCCCCTCGCCGCCCGGGTCCCTCTCCGAGCCTCGCGTCCTCTCCAGTGTCCTTGGTCCGCCCGAGGGGCCAGCGAGCGGCGAGCGCGGCCCTGCGTTCCGCCTAGCGGACCTGCAGCGGGGGCGGGCGGGGGCTCGGGAGGGACCGGGTGCCCTCTCCCACTAGGTGGTCTTGGTATGTGGGTCCGAGGCCCGCACGTTGATTGCCCTTGATGGAAATCTTTCTTCTTCTGCAGGGATTTGACTAGTGCTCTTCAGAGGGAAAAGTAAGTCCTGCCTGTTTTGCAAAGTTCTCTCTCCCGTTCCCTTGAAGGAAGTGGCACCCCCGTTAGCTTCAGTTCCTGGAGGATTGTTTTTCCCTGTTGTGCAGCTGGCTGGGTACTAATGGGCAGTCATTTCACTTTCTGAACTCGCCTGAACCAGCTTTAGCCTGTCTTTATTTCCATCCTAGTCACAGTTTATGAAATGTGCCTAATTTAACCCAAAGGGCATTTGATGTGAGCTCAGAGAAAGTGAACCGTGGGCTAGACCACCTCACAGAGAGAGCTGTCCTGCCTGCTTTATTTTATTTTTGACCCCCAAAAGTTCCAACTCAGATTTAACAGTATAGGTGATGTGGAAATCCTAGCTTTGATAGATATTTGTCCAGTAGTCTTCTCTGAAGACAGCCCAATTCCACCAGGCAAAGGAATGGTTGGGAATAAGTTGTATGTCTTCTGTGTTTTATTCATGGGCAAGAGAGGTAGGAGATGACATAAGCCTAGGGTTTTAATTAAGGACTTATGTCCCACAGCAGACCGTGGTGATCCACCAGAGGCAGGCTCCTCTGGGAGGTGTTAAGCCCACCAGGCAGATTTCCCCCCCCCCCCCTGCATTGTGTGGTATATGGAATTTTAGTTCACTGACCAGGGATTGAACTCGAGTCCCCTGCAGTGGAAGCCAGGAGTCTTAACCACTGTACCTCCAGCGAATTCCTTACTGGGCAGATGTTAATCTCTGGCAGAAGATTGTGTCTATTCACTTACCCGAAATGCTACAATGGAATACATTTTTATTGTATCGCAGGATGCAATTTTAGTTGTAATTTTGCCTCAGTTTTAGTTTGTAGCGATTCAGTTTGTTACCATACCTTATAAATGACTTTGAAGGTGACCCTGAGTGAAGAAGTGAGTGTATGTAAAACTTCCTGGACACCGAGAATGTCATCCCTTTAGGGAATAATTCTCCTCTTGAACTAGAGGTGCCCTACTTTAAGAGTTTGGTATTGCATTCATCCTGGTGAGGTGGTTGGGAATTGGGGTAAAAGGTGCTATAAGGCCATGTGGGTTTCTGGGGTCATATGGGGAACATGGATAAAGACTCATTTGGTCCACACTCTCTTTTTTTATGTTACTTCTTGGAAGCCAGGACTTTCACACTTGGAGAAGTTGACCTTGATGGATGCAATGGGGAGGGTCCATGAACATGCCTTGGTCCCCCTAGAGTGAAGAACATCTTACTCTTTTGCTTGGTTTGTGCATTTAATTTTGGTCATCTCATCACTGTGCAGCATTTCTTCAAGTTGTCTGACCTCCTTGGGGTAGTGGTCTGTACTCCTTTCTTCCCTACTTCTGTCTGATGTTCTGGTGACTTTTATTCCTCAGCAAAGGATACCAGGATTGAAATAAGATACTGTTGAGTGATGGCTCTTCCCCCAACCCTGGCTACCCCCGCCTTTTTTTTTTTTTTTAATTTAAAGGCAGCAGCCCATGGATTATTAACTTAACATGGTCTGGGGAAACATGAAATTTTGCAATCCCCCGGGAATCAGATCTCTTTGCTTCTCCCCCATTCCTGGATAACCACTTAGACTGGGCATGTGCCTCAATCTGGACAAGGGAAAGCATGAGGTGGGGGACCCAGGGCAGTGGGTGGTGGCAGGGGTGGCCCTCCATACGGAAGGTTTCTAGGTGAGCCACAGCTGGACTTTTCCTTCTGAAAGTTGGTCTGACATGCTGGGGTATGTGCCTGGCTTGTGTTTTAGATACTTGTGTATGGTGTTGTATGAGGAATAGATTGTATCAGTGACTCTGCTGTTTACATAGTGAAGTGGGGTCAGTGAATCTGATTCAGCACCCTGGACACTCGGAGGGTGGAGGCTTATCAAGATAAGGGCACAGGACCTTTTTTTTGGCGCCAGTGTCTATGCTATAATCTCTTCATAATCCTGAGAGCTTAACCAAGTCCCTCTTGCTTGCAAGTCATTCATGTTCTCAAAGATTTTGTTTTTCCTTGGGGATGCACTTAAAAAAGCACATCTAGAAATAAGTTCTCCAGTCCTAGACTGATGTGAAGCTGAATTTTTGGATCTGATGGGAATTTTTGTTTAGAGGTGGAGGAAAAGAATCTTTGAGCATCTCAGTATTTTCCATTTGGATGAGAATACTGAATTGAAACCATGGTTGTTCTTATTTTGCAGTTCAGAGATATTAACATGACCCTTAAAATAGGGTTTATGGGCCAGCTGTCCTTTCTTTTTAGAAGTGTGGAAGTATGTCTCAGTTTTTATGAGTGAAGTAGACAGTTTCTGTATTTGCATGGTTTACAGAGCCTAGAGGACAGGATTGTCTTGGTCTGAGATGTGACCAATAGCTAGAAGAGTTTATTTAAAAAATAAAATATTTCATTCGAGTTCTTGATATAAAAGCCAGACACTTGTGGATGGAAACCACGTGACATCTGAATAATCTCTCAAAGGTCACAGAATGAAAGTAGGATTGGTCTCCTCCATTGGGAAGCATTTTAGAGTATTTGTGATGTCGTGTAGGAAGCTGAACCTGCTACCTGCGCTAGGCTGGGCTGTATTGCCATTGATGCTGCCTGAGGTTGGCCGCTTAGTCCTGCCTTTGCACATTGGCTCCGGGGGCCCTGCTCCTGACCCCTCCCTCCTGTGTGTTGCAGCGACGTCCTCGCTCTGCCCATCTTCAAGCAAGAGGAGCCCCAACTGTCCCCTGAGAACGAGGCCCGCCTGCCACCCCTGCAGTATGTGCTGTGTGCTGCCACATCCCCAGCTGTGAAGCTGCACGAAGAGACTTTGACCTACCTCAACCAAGGTAGTGCTGGAGCGCCGGGCCAGGGTGGAGCCTGGGGGCTGAGGGTACCACCCAGCAGTGGGGAGTTGACCTGAATGACTCATTTGGGCCTGTTTCCTCATCAGGGTGGGAGAGATGGGGTTTGGGAAGGGGTTTCTGGTGTCAGATGGCATCTGTTTCCTAGCTGTGAGACTTCCTAGCCTCAGTGTTTTCTTCCCCCAAAGTGGACACATCAGCTGTGTCTCACTCAGGCCAAACAATGTTTCACATTCCTCATGTGGGCCCTCCAGGGAGCAGATGATGCTCGGTGAATGGCGGCCATAGTTATACTTGCTATTTGCTGGGGCCACACCTGGTGCCCTTTCCTGGACATAGATTGAACACCTTTGATGTATGGGGTCAGCTGCCCTTTCTGGAACTGCACCTATCAGTGATGGGAAGGCCCATCCTGGAGGCTGGATTCCACATGTACCAGGCAGGAGCCCTTTGTAGCAATGGGGACGAGCGTGCTCATCATGTCCTGGGAGAAATGGCATGGGGTTTGGACTTTGCATTCAGATCCCAGCCCTTCCCAGCTCTGTGACTTCCCCTCGGAGCCTCAGTGTGTTCACGTGCAAAATGAGAAGTGTTAATTTGTGACATTTGAGAGAGTTAAGGTGTGTGAAGTGCAGTTTCCATTTCTGATGTTCTTTATCAGGACACATGGACCTGTGGCCTAACCGATGACCTTTCTGTGGTTTTTGTGTGGTTATGTGTCTGCGTTGATTGTCCTTCCTCCCTGGATCACCTCAGAGACCCTGGCATCCAGTGGAATCATTGCCCCTCTGTCTGGAATGGGAAGAGCCCAGGAGCTGGGGGATGCAGTGCTTTCTGGAGGGAGGTGGTGGCAGGGGCAGCAGTGTGGTTACAATTTATCCTACATGGGCAGCTTCCTTTCTGTAGAACTTTGACTCCCTGATTTGGGGAACGGAAGTCCAGACGGGGTGAGGCCGGGATGGAAGACCAGCCTGCCATCAGGCTTACCTCTGACAGCTCAACCTGCCTGCTTCTGGGCCAGGAACAAGCTCAGAATTAGCAGGTGGCTCTGTGTCTGCCTCTGGATGTGGCCAGGGGATGGGCATGCTTATCCCTGTGAGTGGCTCAGTGGCCTCAGTGGGTCCCCAGCCCAGGCTCAGGCAGCTCTTGGGCACCCGGCTCAGGCCCTGAGATCTATGTTCCATCTGCTGAGGCTGGTGACCCCTGATGGCAGGTGTCCTGGCTGGTGGAAGAATACCTCTGTGTGTCTGTGCTTGTTTGTGGAATGGCTTTGGCCATTTTCCTTTCTTTTTCATGGAAGGTCAGATGCTACCAACTTATGTACCTTCAAGCAGCGACTGTCCTCCCCTGGGCCTCTGCTCTCTTGCCTAAGTGTCACATGAAGAAGCTGGGTGATGTTTACAGAGCGCAGGGGTCTGGGGTGGTTCTTGTTCCTGGCCTGTCATGGGGTCTGAGGCCCTGCTGGGCCTGCTGCTGGTCTGGTGTGCCCACCTCTCCCACTGCTTCCCACTCTATCTGTAAGGCCTCCATTGTTTCCCGTACCTCCCCTCAACTCCTCCCCTCCTTTCTTTAATCAGTCACCTTTGGGCAATGTTCGACAGTCAGCACTCTACCTCTTTTGAAAAGGAGTTATCCTTTGCTCAGTATAGATAAGTTGAAAGAGAGGCTAAAAGAGCTGCCCAGGGGTTAATTTGGTGTATTTACTTTAGATCTTTTTTAGTTATATGTTCCCGATTATTGAAAATAATACATGTTTATCAAATAGGTAACTAATAAGAACCTGCTATATAGCACAGGGAACTCTATTCACTGTTCTATAGTGGCTTATATGTGAAAGGAATCTTAAAAGAAAAAAAGTGGATATATGTATATGTATAACTGATTCACTTTGCTATACACTGGAAACTAACACAACGTTGTAAATCAACTATACTCCAATGAAAATTTTAAAAAAAGAAAATAATACATGTTCATTATAGAAAACTTGGATCATTTAAAAAGCATAAGGAAGTAAGTTAAAAATTAAATTGAAATCTCTAATTTCACCTGAGAGCTGTTGCTAACCACATTTCTACATATTTGCATGTGTAAAATTAAAATTATTACAGTGCTGCAGATATGTGCCCTGTTTTCTTTGTTTACTGTATTTATGAGCTTTTCTCGTGTTATTTAAAATACTGAGAACTTACATTTTCGTAATGGTTGCACAGTATTTCAGAGTTCTAGTAGCTTTGACTAGTCTCATCATATGAATACTTAGGCTTCAGTGGTCTTTGTGCGAAATGTTGATTACTATTTTAGATGAATATAAATCAGAGGTACACTTACTGGCTCAAAGGAGTTAAGTAAGGCTTTTGCTACATCTTACCAAATTGATTTCTCAGCTGAATGTACCAATTTACAAGGTAGCCAGTAGGATATGTTTTACTGTCTCTTATATTGGATATTGTTGCTTTTTACCTCATTAGTGAAACAGGATTTAATCTTAAACTAACATTTATATCATTGCTAATGTGGCTGAATATTTAAAAATATATTTATTGATCTTTCAAATTTTTCTATCAGTTATGTTATGTTCTTCACACACTTTTTTACTGGGATGTTTCTATCTTACTGATTGTAACAGCCTACCCTATATGAAGAATATCATATATTTTTTGTGATCTATTTATTATGTGATAATTATATTTATTTTGTGATAATTAGATTTATGTGTGAGATATATATCTTGGGTTTTTTTCAGTGTAGATATTGAATTTCAGTGTATATTATCAAACCTTTTCAGTTTTCTAAAATAAGTTTTCTTTTATGTTTAGAATGCCTGCTTACCCCAAAATCAGCTTAGTGGTTTCCTAAATTTCATGTTTCTAAATTTTTACATTGCAATGCACTTGGAAGTCTTCTGGAAATAATAGTGTCATTTAGTGATACTTTAGCTTATTACTGCATAAAATATATTTATTTCTTTTTTTCCTTTAGCCTTACCAGTGGGATTTATACTTTCATACGTTGCACTGGAAATTCGTGATGTGATCTAACAGTCTAAATTTATTTTCTTAAATAGTTAACCTACTAGTTGACACCTGGTTTATCTCTTAGTCTCACTGGTTTAAATGCCACTTTGAAACATTTGAAAAGCCATATTCTAAAGTACTAGTCCAGAAACAGACCCTTGTATAGATGTTTGTCCTGTACACCTGATATTCATTGATTTTTGCCCCATTTTTAGTTGCACTAATTATAGCTTGAAAATATGTTTCTTAGACATTTTTAATCACTTGTTCTTAAGATAAATTTTTATAGCCATTGAATCTTCCTTCTATACTTAAATTTTTTAAATGAGATTGTGTGCTTTATAAAGTTGTTTTTTGATTTTATTAAATACTTTTCTTATAATATTTTCTATTATAACCTCAAACACCACTTAAAATGTCTGCATCTGGATTATGATTATCTAATAAATTTCATCTTCTGCATTAGCTTCTGAGCTCATCAAGGGCTTCATTTCCTTTATCTTTGTCTTTTCCCAGGCTGGAATTCTACCCAGTACAGAACAAAAGTTGAAAGAATAAAAAACATAAGATGTCTGCATATTATTTCACTATTTTCTGTTATTATTTGGGACAGATTATTGTCATAACTACCTGGTGGCTCAGTTGGTAAAGAATCTGCCTGCAGTGCAAGAAACCACCTGCAATGCAGGAGTCCCTGTTCGATCCCTGGTTCAGGCTGATCTCTTAGAGAAGGAATTGGCAACCCACTCCAGTATTCTTGCCTGGAGAATCCCATGGACAGAGGAGCCTAGTGGGTCACAGTCAGTCTGTGGGGTCCCAAGAGTCTGACCCAATTTAGTGACTAAGCTGCTGTTATTCACTCACTAAGTTATGTCCAACTCTTTGTGACCCCATGGACTGCCACACACCAGGCTTCCCTGTCCTTTACTGTTTCCCGGAGTTTGTTCAGATTCATGACCATTGAGTCGGTGATGCCATCCAAGCATTTCATCCTCTGTCACCCGCTTCTACTCCTGCCCTCAAATCTATCCCACACTAGGGGTTTTTTTTCCAATGAGTCCACTCTTTGAATCAGGTGCCCAAAGGATTAGAGTTTCAACTTCAGCATCAGTCCTTCCAATGAATAGTCAGGGTTGATCTCCTTTAGGATGGACTAGTGGGATCTTCCTGCTGTCCAAGGGACTCTCCAAAGTCTCCTCCAGCACCACATTTTGAAAGCATCAGTTCTTTGGCTCTCAGCCTTCTTTATTGTCTAACTCTCATATCCATACATGACTACTGGAAAAACCATAGCTTTGACTATATGGACCTTTGTCGGCAAAATGATGTCTCTGCTTTTTAATACTCTATCTAGGTTTGTCATAGCTTTCCCTCCAAGGAGCAAGCATCTTTTAGTTTCATGACTGCAGTTACCATCTACAGTGATTTTGGAGCTCAAGAAAATAAAATCTGCCACTGTTTGCATTTTCTACCCATCTATTTGTCATGAAGTGATGGGACGAGATGCCATGATCTTCATTTTTTGAATGTTGAGTTTTAAGCCAGCTTTTTCACTCTCCTCTTTCACCTTCATCAAGAGGCTCTTTAGTTCTGTTTTGGTTTCTGCCATTAAAGTGGTATCATCTGCATATCTGAGGTTGTTGATATTTCTCCCAGCAATCTTGATTCCAGTTTGTGGATTCATCTAGCCTTGCATTTTGCATGATGTACTTTGCAAATAAGTTAAATAAGCAGAGTGACAATATACAGCCTTGATGTACTCTTTTCTCAGTTTTGAACCAGTCATTGTTCCATGTCCAGTTCTAACTATTGCTTCTTGACTTGCATACAGATTTCTCAGGAGGCAGGTAAGGTGGTCTGGTATTCCCATCTCTTGAAGAATTTTCCACAGTTTGTTGTGATCCACACAAAGGCTTTAGCATAGTCAATGAAGCAGAAGTAGATGTTTTTCTGGAATTCTCTTGCTTTTTCTATGATGCAACAGATGTTGGCAATTTGATCTCTGGTTCATCTGCTTTTCCTAAATCCAGCTTGTATATCTGGAACTTCTTGGTTCACATACTATTGATCCTAGCTTGAAGGATTTTGAGCATTACCTTGCTAGCATGTGAAATGAGTGCAGTTGTTGAGGTAGTTTGAACATTCTTTGGCATTGTACTTCTTTGGGATAGGAATGAAAATTGACCTTTTCCAGTCCTGTGGCCACTACTGAGTTTTCCAAATTTGTTGGCATAATGAATGAAGCACTTTAATAGCATCATCTTTTAGGATTTTAAATAGATTACCTGAAATTCCATCACCTCCACTAGCTTTGTTCGTAGTGATGCTTCCTAAGGCCCACTTGACTGAACACTGCAGGATGTCTGGCTCTAGGTGCGTGACCACAGCATCATGTTATCCAGGTCATTAAGACCATTTTTAAATAGTTCTTCTGTATACTCTTGCCACCTCTTGTTATTCACTTCTGCTTCTGTTAGGTCCTTGCCATTTCTGTTCCTTATTGTGCCCATCTTTGCATGAAATGTTTCCTTGATATCTCTAATTTTCTTGAAGAGATCTCTAGTTTTTCCCATTCTATTGTTTTCCTCTGTTTCTTTACATTGTTCCTGTAAGAAGGATGCTGGAGCTGTCAATTGCAAAGTCATTTAAACCATTGGATACTTGTTTCTCAGTGTAGTGTCAGTCCATTGCCTTACATCATGCCTTGGATAAGGTGTGTTCCTTGTGAGTGTTCTGTCATCAACCCCAATGACTAATTTTGTATGCAGTGAAAATGATTTGAGAAGCAACGTTTGTGCTCTTCCTCTGAAATGGAGTCCTAAGGAGAAGAGGTAGGTAGCAGTTGAAGGGAGGTCCACAAACTCCAGGCCAACCTCTTTGTCAGTGGCCAAAGGTCACTGTGGAGACATCTTTCCTGAAGACTGGAGCCAGAGGGAAGAGATGAAGTAGGCGGTGGGGGAGGAGTCAGGAAGATCAGAAGAAAGAGAACCTCAGGCAATCTGTGCAGGGAATTCTGGCTTTGAGATAAGAACACGTTTGCAAGCATGACTTGTTATGAAGAGAGCTTTGGTATTTCCTACCAAAACAACTCTTAAATTTTAAATACAGTGATGGATTTTTCTAGGAGTCTTCCATGTTCATTCATGGAATAGAACTTCTGGTCCATTGGAAGGAGAGGATAGTTCAGTGACAGAAAAACCATGTCCAAAGGCAAGAATGGGCAGGGTGGGTTGCAATTATGTGTACTATTTGTGAAGAAGCCTAAGAGATTCAACGGAGAAGGAAATGGCAACCCACTCTAGTGTTCTTGGCTGGAGAATCCCAGGGACAGAGGAGCCTGGTAGGAGGCTGTCTATGGGGTCGCACAGAGTCGGATACAACTGAAGCGACTTAGCAGTAGCAGCAGGGTTTGGAACCCAAGGAGGAGTGTGAATGACTGGAGAGGTGGACCAGAAGGCCAAGATCTCCAACTGCCTTGTTGAAGTTGAGCTGTTGGGTAGCCTCCATGGGCAAGCCATTTACCTCCCAATGCCTCTAACTCCTCACATATAAAATGAAGGAAATAAAACATCTGCTATGTAGGTAAAATGAGTTAATGCAGAAAGAACACTGAAAACAGTGTCTGGCACATGCATGAGTCCTCAGTCATGTCTGACTTTTTGTGACCCACCAGAGTAACCCAGCAGACTCCTCTGTCAAATGGGATATCCCAGGCAAGAATACTGGAATGGGTTGCCATTTCCTCCTCCAGGGGATCTTCCTGATCTAGGGATTGAACATGTGTCTCCTTCATCTCCTGCATTGACAGGAGGATTCTTTACCACTGTGCCATCTGGGAAGCACATAGTAACCATTTGCATATTAACCATTATTAATAATAAAGTGAATATATGTTTCCCCTATCCTATTTGAAAGCTAATGTGGTCATCACATTGGGACTTTGAATTTTTTTTTTCTGTTTTAATCTTTCTTTTCCTAATTGAAAGATTAACATAAGGTTGGTTCTAGAACTAAGAATTGTACCCCTTAGAATTGAAAGATGGTAGCTTTGGGGTAGATTAAAAGCAGGAGGAAGCCCTGCTGAACTTTTCTGTTAGTTCTTCATTCATTGTACAACAAATAATAGACATAACCCACAGGGGACATCCTGTTCAGAGTGTTAAAATACTGTCTTTAAAACTGTGATTACAGAAAATACTGGACTCTTCCTCCATGATGTGAGCTGTTGTGTTAGGGGTACTTTAATTGCAAGATGGGGACCCTAGGCTTTAAAATTCCCAAAGCACTTCCTGGTGTTCCCTTTTGAGTAATTCTCCTAAAATGTATTATTCCCATTTTACTGGCTGAGAGAGGTGGCAAAGTCAGGCAAGGCTGGGGAGCAGCTGAGCGTTGATGTGATCTTGAAGGGAGTTCTGAAGGGGTAGGCACTTGCTTTTCCTAGGGACTCCTTCACAGGCAGGATTCTAGGCTGGTTCTTCCAGGAGCTGTGTCTGCCACTTGGAACTCCAGATGCAGCTCGGAGGGAGGAAATACAAGCTTTATAGGGGAGAAGGGCAAGAAGCAAAGGGACAATAATGGAGCCGGGAGAAAAGTGCCTCCTGGAACAGCTTCAAAACCCCATAATCAGTTTCTCCTGCCCCACCCTCATCCCTCCTGCTCTCCAGCCACCTGACCTGAGGGAATGGCCAGAAGATAAGAGCCCCCAGCAGGAAGTCTTGTTTTCTGGGATCCTAGAAGTGAGGAAACTTCTGCTCTAGGGGTATCACTTAGCCTCTAAGACCCTCGGTTTCCTCATCTGTGGAATCGAGCCAGGTTTCATTTTGTGGGTTGCCTTGAAAATTAAGTGAAGAACTAACGTCTGGCAAATAGAAAGCCACAGATTTCCCCCCTCCCCAATTATATCTGTAACTTTAAATTTAAGGAATGAGGCAAATGATTAGTTACTTTGTTATCCTTCTTCCTTAGCTGAAGTTTTCTTCCCAGATTAATTTTTAGCTTGAAGTTTGGGAATATAAACTGAGGAAACCAAATGATCCTTGAATACATTACTTTATATTTCTTAATGCTTTCTCCCTCATTCTTTGCTGAGTATAAAAATAGCACATATTTCTTGTAAAACAGAACAGCCAAACAGTACAGAAATTTGTACTGTAAATAACTTCTCATAATTCCACTTCCCAGATTTTTCTTAGTCATAGATTAAACCGTATATGCCTAATCTTATAGTCATACATTAATCAATGTATGTCTAATTATATAGGCACACATACATATGCACTTATAGGAATGTGTTTGTCTCTTTTTTTTTTGTAAAAGATCTTATTATGTATACTATTTTGGTAATTCCCCCTCCCCCCACAAACAATGTATCCTCAAAATCTTTCCACGTGGATACATTAAAAACAAACAAACAAGCTGATCTTCCCCTGGGTCTTTCTCATCCATTGTATGGATGTTGCATAATTTGTTCTCTTGAGGAACTTTAGGATTGTTCCCATTTTTTCATAATTACACCCAGCACTCCATTGATTATCCATGTACACATATCTTTATATTTAAACAAGAAGTGAGAATATCTGTAGAATCAATATCTAGAAATAGAATAGCTGGCACAACATTTTGATAGATGCTGCCTTATTGCCATGCAGTGAAGTCAATGGAGTTGTCCCATTTGTAGTTTCATGAATGATATTATCTGAATTATTGTTTACTTTCTCCTTTATCATCTCTCTTCCATCTCTACACATACGGAACATAAACTTCCTGAGGGAGAGACCTTGGGTATCTCTTTCACTAATACAGTGTCTGACACACAGTACTCTGAATGAATGAAGAAAGTCTGTTTTTCTGTACTTTTGCCAATAATTTTTAACCTTTGGTAGAGGGCTTCCCAGTGGTAAAGAATCTGCCTGCCAATGCAGGAGACACAAGAGACATAGCTTTGATTCCTGGGTAGGAAAGATCCCCTGGAGAAGGAAATGGCAGCCTGCTCCAGTATTCTTGCCTGGAAAATTCCATGGACAGAGTAGCCTGGTGGGCTACAGTCCATGGGGTTGCAAAGAGTCATATGTGACTGAGCATGCACACACACATACACACACACACATAATTAGTGGGGAAAATATAAGGTATTCTTGTTTTAATTTTCACTTCCTCAGTGATGTTGAATATTTTTTCATGTTTGGTTTTATTATTTCTATGCTTTTTTGTCTTTCATCAGATATACCCATTTTTCAAGTGGGATTTTTAAAGTCATTTTTTATTTATCTGTGTGGGCTCTTTGACGTACTCCTTTCCCGATTTGGAACCAGTCTGTGTTCCAGGTCCAGTTCTAACTGTTGCTTCTTGACCTGCATACAGATTTCTCAAGAGGCAGGTAAGGTGGTCTGGTATTCCCATCTCTTGAAGAATTTTCCAGTTTGTTGTGACCCTCATAGTGTGTGAGATGAGTGCTATTTATTGTGCAGTAGTTTGAGCATTCTTTGGCATTGCCTTTCTTTGGGATTGGAATGAAAAACTGACCTTTTCCAGTCCTGTGGCCACTCCTGAGTTTTCCAAATTTGCTGGCATGTTGAGTGCAGCACTTTCACAGCATCATCTTTTTGGATTTGAAATAGCTCAACTGGAATTCCATCACCTCCACTAGCTTTGGTCGTAGTGATGCTTCCTAAGGCCCACTTGACTTCGCATTCCAGGATGTCTGGCTCTAGGTGAGTGATCACACCATTGTGATTATCTGGGTTGTGAAGATCTTTTTTGTATAGTTCTGTGTCTTAATATCTTCAGCTTCTGCTAGGTCCATACCATTTCCGTCCTTTATTGTGCCCATCTTTGCATGAAATGTTCCCTTGGTATTCTTGAAGAGATCTCTAGTCTTTCCCATTCTGTTGTTTTCCTCTGTTTCTTTGCATTGATCAGTGAGGAAGGCTTTCTTATCTCTCCTTGCTATTCTTTGGAACTCTGCATTCAAATGGGTATATCTTTCCTTTTCTCCTTTGCCTTTCACTTCTCTTCTTTTCATAGCTATTTGTAAGGCCTCCTCAGACAACCGTTTTGCCTTTCTTTATCTTGGGGATGGTCTTGGTCACTGTCTCCTGTACAATGTCAGTAACCTCCATCCATACTTCTTCAGGCACTCTATCATATCTAATCCCTTGAATCTATTTGTCACTTCCACTGTATAATCGTAAGGGATTTGATTTAGGTCATACCTGAATGGTAGTTTTCCCTACTTTCTTCAAATTAAGTCTGAATTTGGCAATAAGGAGTTCATGATCTGAGCCACAGTCAGATCCCGGTCTTCTTTTTGCTGACCCTGCAGAGCTTCTCCATCTTTGGCTGCAAAGAATATAATCAATCTGATTTCAGTATTGACCATCTGGTGATGTCCGCATATAAACTCCAGGAGTTGGTGATAGACAAGGAGTTCTGGCGTGCTGCAGTCCATGGGGTCAAAAAGAGTCGGACACAACTGAGTGACTGAACTAACTGATGGGCTCTTTGCTGATTTGGGATAATGTGTTAGACATATTTTCCCACACTTTCATATATTTTATTCATTTTGCTTTCATTTACTTGTTCTTTATTTTACATGGTAAAGGGCCTTCTCCACTTTAAGATCTTAATATTCACCTGCTTTTTTTTTCTGAAAAAAAATATTTTTTTGGCATGGAGTGAAAGTGCTGAGTCCTAACCACTGGACTGTCAGGGAATTCCCTTTTTTGTTAATTTTTTAAATTTTATTTTAGTTTTTAAAAATTCATTCTTTAATTGGAGAAAAATTGCTTTACAATGTTGTGTTTTCTGCCATACAAGAACACAATCCAGCCATGATTATACGTATATCACCTCCCTCTTGAGCGTCCCTCTCCTCGCCCCATCCCACCCCTCTAGGTCATCACCGAGGCCAGGCTGGGCTCCCCATGTTGTACAGCAAATCTTACGAGGTATCGATTTTACATGTGGTAGTGTATATGTGCTGATGCTACTTCCTCCATCCGTCTCACTCTCTCCTTCTCCTGCTGGGTCCACAAGTCCGTCCTCTGTATCTGTGTCTCCATCCCTTCCCTGCAGTTCAGTTCAGTTCAGTTCAGTTCAGTCCAGTTCAGTTCAGTCGCTCAGTCGTGTCTGACTCTTTGTGACCCCATGGACTGCAGCACGCCAGGCCTCCCTGCCCATCACCAACTCACAGAGTTCACTCAAACTCATGTCCATTGAGTCGGTGATGCCATCCAGCCATCTCATCATCTGTCGTCCCCTTCTCCTCCCACCTTAAATCTTTCCCAGCATCAGGGTCTTTTCAAATGTGTCTGTTCCTCATATCAGGTGGCCAGAGTATTGGAGCTTCAGCTTCAGCATCAGTCCTTTCAGTGAATATTCAGGACTGATCTCCTTTAGGATGGACTGGTTTGATCTCCTTGCTGTCCAAGGGACTCTCAAGAGTCTTCGTCAACACCACAGTTCAAAAGCATCAATTCTTCAGCACTTAGCTTTCTTTATAGTCCAACTCTCACATCCATACATGACTACTGAAAAAAACCATAGCTTTGACTAGATGGATCTTTGTTGGTAATGTCTCTGCTTTTTAATATGCTGTCTAATATGACTAATATGTTGGTCATAACTTTTATTCCAAGGAGCACGTGCTAACTACGTGCTAACATTAAAAAAATTTTTTTTTTTATTCACCTGTTTTTTTTAGAAAAAAATTCCCCCTAGTGTTTCATACTTTGGAACTTATTTTTGTATGTAAGGAATAAGGTGAATCCAACTCTGTTACTTTTCAAATAACCATCATTTGTCCCATAATAACTTTATTGAACACGGAGCTTTCATCTGGTAGACTATGTAGCCGTAAAAAGCATGCGGTGTCTCCTTGTGTATATCCGTGAAAGATATTCAGCATGTGCTATTAAATTAAAAGATAAAACCTTTGTTTCTGTTGTTAACACCAGTTTGGATAACACTTAAGTAACCATTCTTAGGAACTTGGTAGCAGATTGAAAGCCAGGTGTTTTGGAGCTGGCTATACCCATGTTCAATTCCTGGCTCTCTGTCCTCTTGCATTACTGAAATTGTCACCTGTGTTTTCTGTAAAATACAGAACAACTCAAGGTGTTGTTTTGAGAATTAACTGAGGTATTTGTTGTTGATGTTTGTTTTCTTTTTGCTCTGCCAGTATACTTTATTTGGGCTCCATAAAATTTAGAAATGTTTTCTCAGCAAAGAATATTATAAACCAGATGACAAAACTTAGAAAAATCCCAACAAAATAAGGAACAAATGTTTTCCCAAATGTCAATTCCTCATAATTCATCTATAAATTAATCAGTTAATAAATATACTTAGAAGTTAACTGGGGTTTTGATTTTTGTTGATTGGGTTTTTAGAATTTCTTTGTTTTTAAAACCAATCAACATTTACTGAAATAACTAGAAGGTTCCTTGCACAGATTTCTTGCAGTTCAGCATGTAGAAAATGATTTTTAACATTTCAGATGTCTTCTTTTGGTCATGCATGTCAAGCATCAGTCATGCTTTAAGCAATAGTGGACCATTTAGTTAAGCTAGAATACCTAGGCAGTCTAGTCCACAGAGTCTAAGAAACTGGGAATGATATATTAAAAATCTATATTCTGTGTTGACTGAAAAAAAACTCACAACTTAAAAACTGAGAGTTTTGTTTGGCAGACTTTCTAAGGATGTGAGCCTGTTACACAGTCTCTCAGATTGTTCTGAGGGACTGCTCTGAAGAGGTAATGGAGGAACCAGGGTATATAGGAGTTTTTGCAACAAAAACCAGGTAGTGGGAACATCAAACAATTACTGTTGGTTAAAGAAAATTAGGCATCCTAAGTTAAGGAATTTACCAGTCTTCTGTGTACAGGACGATGCAAGGGTCTGGGCTCACTGAGATCATTCCTTTGATGTGCACCTCAGCTATCTGGGGCCAGCATTCTCATCCTGAGTCCCCTCAGGGTGCACTGCTGGGGAGGGTGAGGCAGCTGCAGTGTGAGGACTTGAGGACAGTAACATCCTTTGTTTACTGATATGGCAGAACTTCCCAGGTGGCTCAGGGGAAAAGAATCCTCCTGCCACTGCAGGAGATGCAGGAGACACTGAGTTTGATCCCTGGTCTGGGAAGATCCTCTGGAGGAGGAAATGGCAACCCACTCAGAATTTTCTTGCCTGGAAAATTCTGTGGACAGAGGAGCCTGGCAGGCTACAGTCCAGGGGTTTCAAAGACTTGGACAAGACTGAGTGTGCGCACGTGCGTGCATACACACACACACACACACACACACACACACACACACACACACATACACGGCAGACAACAGTTTTTCATTAACATCTAGAAACACTATATCAGAAATTATAATATGAGAACAAATGCAGCATCCATGAATTAACACATGAAATGAAGTTGGCCTCCATCAGGATTAATTTAAAGAGAAGAGAGACGTCATCTGTCCTGCCATGCTGGTACATGTTCAGAGGTTGGCTGTAAATCTGAATCCAGCCTCCATATTACCCTGAGCCATCGAGCCCTTGTAGCTTGCCCCTCCTTCTCCCTTGGGGATGTGATGATGCGGGGGGTGTTCTGGTCTTTTTTCAGTGGAGGTTTTATTATTTTTCAAGTATCGTGAGGCCAAAAGATAAGGAGATATTACCATGAAAAAGACAGGTCCTTACTCATGGTTCTGGAGTGGAGAGCTGTAGGGAGGGGCACCAGGGTCAGTCAGGAAGCAGACGGAACCCGGGGAGAATAGGACACTTTTGTATGGTTTCTAGGGGAAGGAGTGGGTGAGGCAGAGTAAGCAGGGTCAGGATTGGCTCTGTGGCAGAAAGGCTGTCCCTAGGTGTCTGGTACCCATCAGTCTCTGGAGCAACTGATGCAGGGGACCGGTGGCCCGGAGCGTCTGGAGCGTGATGTTCTGAAAGCCTAAAAGAGGAGGAGGCTGGGGTATGGACTCTAGATTGGTTGGTTTGCATTTGTAAAGCGTACTCTAGGCCTAGATACACTCTTTCTGATACTCTTTTCCGTTACGGTTTATCATAGGATATTGAATATAGTTCCCTGTGCTGTAGAGTAGGACCTTGTTGTTTATCTGTTCTCTGTATATAGTTTGCATCTGTTCACCCCAAACTCCCAATCCGTCTCTCCCCCAGCACCCTCTCCGTTGGCAACCACAGGTGTGTTTTCTATGTCTGTGACTCTCCAACAAGCTTTCCTGAGCTCTTTTCTCATTGGAGCTGATCCGTCTTTCATTTCTCCAGATCTTTGGTCCTCTTCCTGTAGGGGTCAGGTTTTGGTGTGTTCATACACTCTGAGAAGCTTCTGTTTCTAAACAGTAAATTCTCTCATCCACTGGCTTTCTGCAAAGTGACCTTTCATGTTTATGGTGGAATTCAGACAGTGCTGAGTTTCAGCTGGAATTTTGGAATCTCACTGTCTCCTTCTGGATTTTCACACTGAGGAGATGCCTACCCTGGTTGGAGACTTTGCATTTGAACTGAAAATGCTACCGCATTTTCTTTTCTCCACGTCACTTTAAAAATACTCTGCTTTTCTCTCTCTAGATTTTTAAAGGAAATATTTAACAGAATCACTGAGTTTCTTCAGAATGACCTCTGAGTGACAATATTGGTCTGCATCTTCTCACTCCCTCTTTTTGGCAGATGTCAAGTTGCCATCATTCATGAAATCTCTCAAGAGAGCAAGTGAGCATATCATCTTCAGAGATTTTCGCTGCCTCCTTTTATCATTGCCCTCCCATTCCCTTTGTGTGAAGTTCCCCAGCACTTTCTGTGTTTCTTTTTTCACTCTCCCATCTTTTCTTTCCTTCAGAATATGCTCTGCATTCTTCAGAGATGTCTTTATCATGTTTTGGGCCCCAGTCGCTTGGAACTGTTTTGATGCCTCTGCAAGTGACAGTGTCTGGCATTCCAGATGAGCCATCATCACTCCAGGGAATGAATTTCTGGGGACCTGAGTTTTGTTCTCAGTCAAGATGCAAAGGTGGACCTAATTGCATCTTTATTAAGTGCTGCCAAGCATTCAGCAGCAGAGTTTGTAACGTCTGAGGACTCACTCCGCTGCAGTGGACTTGAGGCTTCTGTGATGAGTCTAATCTGCTCATTGACTTGACACATTCTTCAATGTGGGCAGAAAAGCTTTTGGCTAGCTTGATTTTACTCTCCCCACTCCAAAGTACCTTGGCTTTTTACTGCGCATCCCCAAGTTTCCAGGAGAAGGTCAAAGGGTCTAGCCTCTCAAGCCCTTAATTCAGACAACCTCATTGGAATACTTCTGATCAGAGCAGCTCTGCCCCTGTTCAGTGGCTTGGGGGCTACAACTGTCTGCCTAGAGCCTTGAGAGTCCTACTCCTGAACCAAACATGGGCCTGGCCACCAGGACAGACCTTCAGTGGGCAGGAGGAGTGGTGGAGGGAGTCAGGGAGGGGTACCAGGTTTAATTGACTTCACTTTGGTCACTGCAAAGGTCAGAAGCCTTATAGTTTGTTTAGCATTGTGGAAAGTCATGTTTAAATGGGTCTCAATAAGTATTATTTCCCTCAGCCACTAAATTTGGCTGTTTGGAGGGAAGGGGAGCAGGAAAAAAGGTCAGGAGTAGATGGACCCACTTTGCTCTGTGCAAATGGGCTCCTGAGTTAGGTTTCAGGGACCACTGAAGTATGGTTAGAGTTACTAACTTAGAAGAATGTATATAACCTTTTTTTTGGCAGGGGGTGGAGGGGGAGTTGTGCCGCATGGCTTCTCTGACCAGGGATAAAACCCAGGCCCTCAGCAGTGAAAGCATAGAATCCTAACCTCTGCACCACCACGGAGTTCCCAGAAGAATGTGTATAGAAAACAAACTTATTATTACCAAAGCAGACAGGTGGGGGCCAGGTGAGGGGGAAGAAGAGAGGTATAAACTAGGAGTTTGAGATTAACAGATACAAACTACAATATATAAAATAAATAACAAAGGAACTATACTCAATATCTTATAATAAACTGTAATGGGAAAGAATCTGAGAAAGAATAGATGTATGATATAGGTATATGTATAACTGGATCACTTTGCTGTGCAACAGAAACAAACTCACAACTCTATAAATGAATATACTGCAACTTAAAAGAATGTATGTGGTTTCTGTTTTCTGATTGAGGAAAGTTTTTCGTGACTCTCTTTTTTTAAAAAAACAAACTATTTATTTACTTATTTGGCTCCACTGGGTCTTAGATGTGGCATGCAGGATCTTTAGTTGTATTATGTGAACTCTTAGTTGCTTGTGGGATCTAATTGCCCGACCAGGGGTTGAACCCAGGCCCCACATTGGGAGCGAGAAGTCTTAGCCACTGGACCACCAGGGAAGTCCCTGTGTCTTGCTTTAAAGGAGTTGCTGTACTCAAGTAGGTACCATGATCCTTCCAACCTTTTCCTTTCCCAAGAGAAGGAAGAAGCCCAAAGGAAAAATAGAGTGTTTCCAGGCCATGCAGTTAACTAAGGGCAGGGCCAGCCGTGAGCCCCTGGCTGAACAGGGAGGGGAAGAACTGCTTTTTTGTGATAATTAGGAGCTGGTGTCCCCCATCTCATTCTCCTTCTCTGGACTCTTGTGTCCCTCTTGCGGTTCCCCCTGGGATACTCTTCCTTGCAAAGCCCTCCAGCAAAGAAACCGATTGTTTGGGTTGATGTAGTGTTGGTTGGAGGCCAGAGGTAGACAGCTGGCCTCCCTTGCTCCCTTCTACTCTACCTGTTTTATG
This sequence comes from Capricornis sumatraensis, assembly GCF_032405125.1. Classification (NCBI taxonomy): domain Eukaryota; kingdom Metazoa; phylum Chordata; class Mammalia; order Artiodactyla; family Bovidae; genus Capricornis; species Capricornis sumatraensis. The sequence continues at coordinate 117,439,425 of NC_091071.1, read as the reverse complement.
CAGGAATGTCCTGTTGATTCTGTGAGAGGCATCTCATCCCACCCCTTTGATTGATGGGGAAAGAGGGGTCTGGAGGGTGGAACTGACATGCCAGCATGTGGCATGGGTTCCTGGCAGTCTCTTGGAGAGCAGTCCTGTCTTCTCTCCATAGCAGCTCTGGAGCAGTGTCTGGGCCTTGGACCACTAGCATCGGTGTCACCTGGAGTGTATGTTTCCTGCCAGGTTAGAGCTGAGAAGGGCAGGAATCTGTGTAAAGTGTCCTGTGATTGATATTTATGTATCCTAGGGTTCGAGAGCCCCTGCCTTGAGAATATTGCTGTTTTCCATTTCTTCTAGAAAGAGAGACCTAGGCTTTCTTTTATTATTTTTAAAATTTGTTGGCTGCGCCACTTGGCACGTGGGATCTTAGTTCCCCCACCAGGGATCAAACCCACAACCCTTGCAGTGGAAGTTTGGAGCGTTAGCCACTGGACCATCAGAGGAAGGCCGAGGAGCCTGCACCTTCTGAAGACAAGCTGAGGCCCTCCCCACTCAAGGTTCTGCTCTGCAGGTTGGGGCTCTCCTGTGCCCAGCCAGGTGTTCTGTGCTCAGGCAGACTTGGAGATTTCTTGACAGTCTTCTCATGGGGAGGACACATGGTCTCCATCCAGTGACCAGGTCCTGGAAGCTCCCATTTTTGGTGGTTAGGGAATGATATGTGTCCTCAGTGGGAAGGAGAAACCATACCTGCTCTGGGAATTCACAGAGGTGGACCAGAGGAGATTCCTGAAGTATTAGGGCTGGAGAGGGCCTGAGATGCCATCCCTCCTCCCCTGCTACTGAGAATGTCCATGGACCAGTGGCACCTGAAACCCGGTTAGAAATGCAGAATCTGGGGTCTGCTACAGGATATCTGAATCAGAACCTGCATTTCCCTGCAAGTGACCAGGTAATTTATGAACGTATTAAAGCTTGAGGGCCTTCCCTCGTGGCCCAGTGGTTAAGAATCCTCCTGTCAATGCAGGGAACATGGGTTCAATCCCCGGTCAGGGAGCTAAGATCCCACATGTATAGGGCAGCTAAGCCTGTGGACCACAGCAACGGAATCCCTTGTACCTAGAGCCTGTGCTCCACAATAAGAGAAGCCACCACAATGAGTAGCCTCCCCACCACAGTGAAGAGGGGCCCCAGCTTGCTGCAACTAGAGAGAGCTGGTGCACAGCAACGATGACCCAGCACAGCCATAAATAAATAAATGTATTTTTAAAAAAAGCTCGAGAGGCTCTGATCTAGCCTGTTCATCCTCATGCTACCCTCTTGTATTGGTGGTGGTACATGAAGACCAATAGAGGCTGTGTGACTTGCCCTAGTTGACAAAGTTGTACTTCAGTCTGATCTTGCTCTCTTTTTAAGTTTAATTAGAATGTGGTTCACATGCCCTGCACATTCATATACCCGTTTAAGTGTCATTGTTTTTTAGTTTAGTCAATTAAATAAATTAAAAAGTCACTATAAGAAACTCTGCACCTAGAAGCAGTCACTGTTCATTCCCTTCCTCCCTGCCCCCTGTTCCTCTACTCCAAAACCCCTTGGTAACCACTAGTCTGCCTTCTATCTATAAAGTTGTCTATTCTGGAGTAAGTGGTATAATACAAATGGTGGTCTCATGGGACTGACTTCTTTTACTTAGGATAATAATTTCAAGGGTTATCCATGATGCAGCAAGTATCAGAACTTCATTCCTTTCTGTTGCTGAATAGTATTCCACTGTGTGAACTTACCTCATTTATTCTTTAGTTGACAAACATTTGCATTTTTCCCCCACTTTTTGGCTATTATAAATATGCTGCTATGAATCTTCATGTCCAAGTTTTTGTGTGGAACTATGTTTTCATTTCTCATGTGTATACACTTAGGAGTGAAATTTCTGTGTCCTATGGTAACTTTTTTTTAAACAGTTAAAATTTTATTTGACTGCATCGGGTCTTAGTTGCCACACTCGAGGCTCTTTGTTGCACACGCAGGGGCTTCTCTGATGGCAGAGTTTGGGCTGTAGAGTGTGCAGGCTCTGTAGTTGTGGCACGTGGGTTTAGTAGCTCTGAGGCATGTGGGATCTCAGTTCTCCGACAAGGGATGGAACCTATTTCCCTCCATAGGAAGGCAGATTCTTAACCACTGGGCCACCCAGGGAAGTTCCTTGCTAACTGTATGTTTAACTTTTTGAGGACATGCCAGGCTATTTTCCAAAGCAGATTTGCTAGTTTATGTTGAACCAGCAATAAAGGAGGATTTCAATTTCTCCACATCTAGCAGTTATTATTGTCCATCGTTTTGATGGATTAAAGGTGGGGTGATGGAAGCCTCTTCTGGTGGCCACCATCAGCCATTTACCAGCATCCCATGGAGCAGGTGACCTCCAGGCGGGATTGCCACTGGGTCTCAGGAGCAAACTGAGGCCAGAAGCTCCAACACTGTGAGGATGCTCTGAGGGTTTGTCTGTTTTATTCTGTCTGTGAGCACCAGCTTCCCAGCCTCTATAGGCAGAGCGCAGACAGTGAAGCCACCAAATGCTCCTGGGAACACACGCCTGGAGGGACTGCTCCCCTGATTCCTAGGAGGGTAGGTCCTGTGCTTACGTGAGCTTGGCCCCTGAGTCAGTGTGGCTGCCCACACCCTTGGCCTTTCTCCACTCTGATCAGAGGCTGAGGATGAAGCACTTCCCTGAGATGCCTGCTCTCCTGGGTGGCCTGGGGGTAAGGAAAAGAGGCACTTTGGTTGCTTTTCGGTTTCCCTGATAAACACTGTTTGCCCCGACAGTAACTGCCCCAGGGTGTACTTCATGTACCAGAGGATGAAATGGAAAACGAGGCTGCCAGGGGCCAGACAGTGATGGTCGAAATATAATCAACCAGAAGGGTCTGGCTCCCCCTTGCAAGATCAAAGGCTTGTGAGGAACCCTAGCCCACGACACAGTTCCTGCTGGGCTGGGCTTGGAAGGGAGGTGCCCGAGGGGGGTCACTGTCCTGACCTTATCTTAGAGATTTGGTTTTCTACTCTCTGCTGTGCTTTGTCCTGCTAACTTACTTGTTCGCACCCCTCCCACCTGTGTAGGATGGTACCTGTTTCGCCGCATCCTTGTCTGGACTCCATCAGCCTTTGGAATTTTTTCTAATAGGTGCACAGAAAATGTGCTCTTAATTTTATTTTTTTTAAGATTTACTTACATAGTTATGTTTGGCTGTACTGCGTCCTTGTTGCTTTGTGTGGGCTTTCTTTGGTTGTGGCAGTTGGGGGCTGCTCTGTTGCAGTGCGTGGACCTCTCATTGCAGTGGCTTCTCTAGTTTTGGAGCGCAGGCTCTCGGGCTCAGTAGCTGTGGTGCAGGGCCTTGGCTGTCCCACAGCATGTGGAATCTTCCCGGAGCTGGAATGGAACCCATGTTCTCAGCATTGGCAGGTGGACTCCCACCCGCTGGACCACCATGGAAGCCCTACTCTGGATTTTATTTCGCACTTACTTTCTTCCCATCGACTGTTATGAGTGAAACTGAGCCATCTTCTCAGATGTCTGTATGCCTTTTGTGTTCCTTTTACTTAAAAAACAAGCTGGCAGTTTATTGCCAATTTTTTTCCTGCCCTTTTGTTCAAGGGCTTCCCTTGTGGCTCAGCTGGTAAAGAATTCGCCTGCAATGTGGGAGACCTGGGTTCGATACCTGGGCTGGGAAGATCCCCTGGAGAAGGAAAAGGCTGCCCACTCTAGTATTCTGGCCTGGAGAGTTCCATGGACTGTATAGTCCATGGAGTCGCAAAGAATCGGACACGACTGAGCGACTTTCACTTCACTTTGTTCATTGGGCTGCAAGAAACCTTATATTAGGTTGGACCGAATGCAGTTAACATTCTGTAAATCAGAACAGGTTGCGTATCTGCCATTCCATGTTGCTCATTTCCATACATGAAGGATTCAGTTCAGCAGAGTGGCTACCAAGAAGTTGAACATGTAGAAAGTAGTGAATTTCCTATGAACCAGCAACAACCAAGTGTAAAATGAAACAGGAAAAAGCCATATCATTCCTAGTACTGAGAGCAAACTGAGCAATTTTAAAAGATGCTAATCACCTGTCTAGGGGTCTAGAGGCCCCTGATTTGGAATCAGTCAACAACATGCATGATTGCCGGTTGCAGTCAGGTCTATTAGCCCCAGTTCTGGGTGGGGCTGGGGGGAGGAGAGGCTAATTTAGACACAGAATGTCAGAACTAGCACTGCTGCCGTTCCTGCTTACCTTTTACCCACTTCTCATAATGTGAACATCTTATGTCACCATGGTGTGGTGATTGAAAGCAGGCGATTACATGGGCTTGATTCTGTTCCCTCCACCGCATCTTATGTGAATTTTACTGGTTCCTCCCTTACTGTCCTGCTTCTGTCTGGGTTCCAGTCTGGGATCCCACATGGCGTATTGTTGAAATATTTCCTTGGTCTCCTCCGATCTGTGACCACTTCCTGCTTTTTTTTTTTTCTGATGTGGACCATTTTTGAAGTCTTTATTGAGTTTGTTAACAGTATCGCTTCTATTTTATGTTTTGGTTTTTTGGCCTTGAGGCATGTGGGAGCATAGCTCCCCAACCAGGGATTGAACCTGTACCCCTTGCATTGAAAGGTGAAGTCTTAACCACTGGACCACCTGGGAAGTCCCTATCTGATGTTTTTAAATGATGAAATTGAGATTATTGCATTTTGGGGTTGAAGCGACATGATGCCCTTGCCAGGGCACCATACTGGGGAATCATGACACTGATAATGTCTTACTGCCGATGGTATTAACCTTGATGATTGAGTGTCTGCCAGGCTTCTCCACTGTGAAGTTACAATGTCCCTCTTTGTAACTAATAAATATTTCGGAGTGGAAAAGATATTTCTTTCTATGTATAGTAATTGAAACACTATTGTAAGAGCTTTCTCTTATCTACTGCTAATTTATTTATTCACTTATTTATTGTATCAGTCTCCAGTATTCTTACCTGGAGAATCCTATGGACAGAGGAGCCTGGCAGAGTACTACTGTCTATGGGGTTGCAAGACTGTCCATGGGGTCGCAAGAGTCGGACACGACTTAGTGAGTAAACCACTCACCACCATTGTATCAGTATAGACAAGTGGATATTTGTTTTCTTTGTTGAAATTCAATACTATTGTTACCAGTTTTGTTTCTGAATTTGTTCCAGTTGTGACTATTGGGAGTCCTTCAGATTGGCCCCCATGATGCTGTGACACGCCTCCATCCTTTTTTTGAGCATGTCCTCACTTTGGCACTGCCAGATGCTTAAGACAAGCTGAGCATCTTGTGTTTTCCCTGACCCCTGCCCTGGAAGCAATCCCCTCTCAAAGGGGTCTCTAGGCTGTGGTTTACACTTCTGCTTTTGTATAAACACACACATACTTACTGTCTTCCAAGTATTTATTGGGGATGCACTGTATGCCAGACACAGAGCCTAGTCCCTGGCATTCATAAGTAGCTGTGAGGAGGTTAAGGTTCAAGGTCACTCAGGTGGTGAGCCATCAAGATCAGGACTCCAGTCTGTGATAGTAGTAAAGCCTTGCCTTATGTGTGAGCACTCTGTGTCACACACTTGCCCAAGGCCACACATATGCAAGTGACAAGATACTTGCTAGAGACTCTGTGGCCTTGTGCTTCCTCCCTCTGCTATTATTTCAGGACTGCTGGCCTCTGGCCCTCCATTCTCTGAGAGCTATCGAGGGCCTCCATTATGTTTTATGTGGCATTAATTACCCAAAGCAGTAACTGCTGGAAAGTAAACAACCTATAAATCTTGCCAGCCCGGGCAATTGCCTCATGTTCTTGGGAACACGGTGATCTGGGCTGGAGGCCCTGTGCTGGGTTCCACTGGCTGGGCAGAGCTGCACTGCAGGAGTGCCCAGTGGGTACAGCCCCGGGATGGGTGGGTGGGCAGGCAGGCAGGGGTGTGTCTGCCCTGGGCAGCACCCTGACGGCAGCAGTGGCTCTCCCTCCCCTAGACAGCCCAGAAGAAAGTCAGGTAGCCTGGGGCCCTGTTCCAGCTGGGTTGCCTCGGACTGGGTGACCTTGAATGGCCTTGGGCAGACAGGCTGCTCAGGGCTGGAGTGGCGGGGAGGGCGTGCAATCCCCAGGACAGTGGCCGGGCATGGGTGGGGCTCAGTATGCTTGTTAGTTGGATGTGCTAGTCACGATGGGCGTTTACTGAGTCCTTATTACCTGCCAGGCTGCAGGTGCATGATCTCATTTCATCCCCACAGCAGTTTGCAAAGAACATTTTGCAGATGTAGGGTAAGAGGCAGAGGGGTTTGAGAACCTGCCCAGAACACGGGAGGGTCTGACCCTACCCCAGTGTGTCTGCCCTGACCCTGCTCCCCTCTCCCTGCTTGTCCTGGGCCAGGCCACAGGCTGCCACTACCTTGCGGTGTCACCTTGGGCGCATCAGCAGCTCCCTGGGCCTGGGTGACCTGACCTACAAAATGGGCTCAGTCATCTTGTGCGGCAGGTTCTCCGGGTGGCCGCCCAGAGTGACCTGAGGGTCTGACCTCATCTCTGTGTGTCTGGTGGTCTGTTTATTGGAGAAAGACTGTTTTTCCCAGATGTCCACCTGTCTGATTAACTTTTGGGTACCAACCTGATGCCGGAAGAAAAGAAGTGCTGACCGTTGTCACCATGGTCACCTGTGACAGGCTTGGGATAGTATGAGACAGTGCTCCTCCTTTTCATGTGCTGCATTTTTTTCAAATTTACATGTAATGATCTTAATTTCTTTTAAAAAGTTAATGCTGCAAATATATACAATGTGAGGGGGAAGGGTCTTTCTCTGCACTATTAGTTCCATATCTTTGGCTCACAAGTATAGAGATATACACTTTAAAATATAAATATAATTACTGTGTACATATTATTCAGTGGCTTGTTTTTTCCCATTCATATGTATGTGTGTGGTGGCTTTTTTTTTTTTTTTCTATCGTGGATTTGGATCTGTTTAATTTTTTAAAAAAGTTTTTTGGTTTCCACTATCTTTTTTTTTTTTAAGTATCAGTTCAGTTCAGTTCAGTTGCTCAGTCATGTCCGACTCTTTGCGACCCCATGAATCGCAGCACGCCAGGCCTCCCTGTCCATCACCATCTCCCGGAGTTCACTCAGACTCACGTCCATCGAGTCCGTGATGCCATCCAGCCATCTCATCCTCTGTCGTCCCCTTCTCCTCCTGCCCCCAATCCCTCCCAGCATCAGAGTCTAAAGTATAGTCTATGTCTAATATTATATAAGTTACAGGTGTACAGCATAGTGATTCACAGTTTTTAAAGGCTATATTTCATTTATTGTTATTACAAAAAATTGGCTGTGTTTGTAATATATCCTTGTAACTTACTTTATACATATGTAATCTTTTTTATTGAAGTATAGTTGATTTACAATATCCTGTTAGTTTCAGGTGTACAGCAGTGATTCAGTTATACATTTATATATACATTCTTGTGTGTGTGTGTATATATATATACACACAGAAGAATATATATAAGAATATATATATATATGCAGAAGCATACATATATGCAGCTCCTGCAGCTTCTCTTCCGTTATAGATTATTTCAAAATATTGACTATGGTTCCTTGTACTCTACAGTAGGTCCTTTACGTATATAATCTTTTCTTTTATTTTTTTAAAAATTTTGGCTGTATTGAGTCTTAGTTGCAGCTCAGAGGCTCTCTAGTTGTGGCAAGCAGGCTTTGTTGCCCCGAGGCATGTGGGATCTTCCCAGACCAGGGATTGAACCCGTGTCCCCTGCATTGGCAGGTGGATTCTTAACCCCTGGACCACCAGGGAAGCCTCTGTTCTGCTTTTGCTTTTGACCATTCAGTTCATTTTGTTTTTAGCTGTACCCGTACTGCTGCATCGAACAGCCTTAGAAAAGCATTTTTAATCTCATATGTACCAGCAGTTCTGCAGCCTAGAGTGCAGGAGATGTGGCTGGACCCTAGGCTGCGTGTGTCTGTAGCTTTGATGGATATTGTCCAAAGGCTGGGACATCCCATCTCCCACTCCTGGCATGTGAAAGCTCATTTCCTCACATTTTGTCCTTGAGGGATGTTAGCAATCTGTTAAATGTTGGCCAGTCTGATAAATGAAACTGGCATTGCATTATTTTCATTCGGCCTGTCTTTGACCACTACAGAGGTTGAACGTCTTTGCATGTTCTTGGCTTGGCTCACTAGTTCCAGCTCTGTTATTTGCTTTAGGGCATTCAGTGTCAGATTCTGCCTCCGTTAGTTAAAACCTAAAACACATCAGTACTGTCCAAGGGGCGAGGCTGTGTGTGTGGTGCGCACATGTGCATATCTAGCTCAGGTAAACTGGTAGCTGGTTTGAAGCTTCTTGCCAGCTGGTAGCCTGAGGAACAAAGTTGCAAAGCACTGTAAGAAGTTGCAAAGAAGAAAGAGCTCAGCAAGAGGAGTGAAAATTATGTGCAAATTCCACCTTCACTGTCCATGGAATGTTTAATTGGAATCCGACCATGCCCATTCATCCCTGTGCTATCTGTGGCTGTTTCCTTGTTACAGTGGCTGAGCGCGGGAGATGTGATGGATCTTATGGACACATGGTTGAAAATTGTCACTGCCCAGCCCTTCCTGGAGAAAGTTTGCTGATGCCTGAGCTAGGAGGTGTTGGTTATTGGGGGTTATACGAGGGTGGAGGGAGCAAGCTCGGTTTGCTGGGCCCTTGCCTGGGCTGGGCACGACTTAGAGGGCTTTGCCGTGTGTTTTATATAAACTTCCTTGGCAGGATTTCCTCTTCTTTCCCCCTGTGCTCCTTGCCCTCTTTCCCCATTTCTGCTCCTCCCTTCTTGGGGTGGAGGCAGGAAGGGGAGAGGGATGGAGGTTGGGCGAGAGGAAGGCTTTCATCCCCTTGTGAGTGGTGTCAAGGCTTTTAGACAAAGTCTAGGCCATTCTTCCAGGTGGTGACCAGCTCCCTAGGAGCCCCAGTCCAGCTGAGGACCACCCCCCACCCCCAAAGGCTGAAACCAGAACCCTAAAGTGGGAGGGGGTCACTGAGCTCCACTGGCCCCTACTGGTGGGGATGGAGCCTGTGGCCATTGCTCCTCCGGCCCTGCCACGCCCTGTCACCATGGTTCCTCTGGACAGGGCTGGCTGCCATCTGCAGAGGCTGAATCCTGGGCCTGGGGCTCTTCCCTGCTTTCCTTTAAAAGGCCTTGAACTGCTCCATAGTGGAGGGTGGGGCAGAGTCATTGGAGGAAATTGCCTCAAAGGCTTTGGCAAAGCTTCGAAAAGCCAAGACGTGCTGTAATGACCTCATTGCAAGGGAGATTTTGAGCCAGGGACCTCCTGGGCACCTGCATCAACCTGCTGTGCTAGCTGCAATATTATCCACATTTTGGAGGTGTGGAAACTGAGGCTTACACATGGAGCCAAAATGATGGGCCCAGAGGGGAGTCTGGGCTCCAATCCTGGGTGCCAGCCAGATCCCCAAGATAATCATAAGGGACTGCAGAAAAACACTGGTAGCTGCATAGCTGTGTAATGTTTACAATGACTGTTTAATTACAGTATATGATTATGATTTTCTATATGCAGGCGTGGTACACACTTAAAAAAATTAAGTTGAAGTGAGTTGATTAAATAACACAGGCTCACATTTGCAGCAACATGGATGGACCTGGAGATTATCATACTAAGTGAAGTGAGACCAAGAAAGACAAATATCATGTTATTGCTTATGTGTGGAATCTAAAATATGACATAATTTTATCTATGAAACAGACTCACAGACACAGAAAACAGATTTGTGGTTGTTCAGGGATGGGGAGGTAGGGGAGGGATGCACTGGGAGTTTGGGATTAGTAGATGCAAACTACTGTATATAGAATCGATAAACAAGGAGGTCCTATTGTATAGCCTAGGGAACTATATTCATTATCCTATGATAAACCTTAGTGGAAAAGAATGTATGTATATATCACTGAGCCACTTTGCTATATAGCAGAAATTAACACAACTTTGTAAATCAACTGTAGTTCAATAAATTAAAAACAATAGGCTGATACACTGCAGGTGGTTTTTAATTTCAGTGGCAAAATTGTGGGATGGAGTGTGACTGAGTAAAGCAATGCAGCCCTTGCCCCAGCATGTCCTTACACAGAGGGGGTGGTGTGGGGGGTGTACAGTGATGGCTCAGCAATGGGGCCCAAGAGAACCCCCCTCTATAGCAGGACTGGGGAGTTGGAAACACACAACCATAATGCGATGCAGAATGCGATGCCAGCTCCAAGAGTTCTTCCTCCACTGAATTCTTATTGTGTGAGAGAGAAATACTTGAACAACATGGGTTTGAACTGCACACGTCCGCTGATACACAATATTAAATTCGTTTCAATAGCAAATACACAATCTGAAGTTGGTGGAGCCCAGGGATGCAGAGGAACCGCGGATCTGGAGGGCAGTCTCTGAGACTGTTTGCAGCCACGCTGAGCCCCTGACCCCCCCCCCAATGTTCTAGGGTCACCTGTATTTTAATTCAGATTGACTGAATGCTCTAGAGAAGAGAGAACAAGTACTCATGTGCCCAACGTGGTGTTTTCAGCCAAATTTGCTTCTGATTTTTACGTCTTTCTAATTCTGTTGCTTTTCCTCCCAAAAGCATAATCATGGTTGTGAAGTTGGTTATACCACTGTGCACAGGTCAGGAAGATCCCCTGGAGGAGGGTATGGCTACCCACTCCAGTATTCTTGCCTGAAGAATCCCATAGACAGAGGAGTCTGGAGGGCTACAGTCAATGAGGTCTCAAAAGAGTTGGGCACAACTGAGAGACTAACACATTCACTGTCACTGTGCACTCTAAAATTTTTACTCTTTGCACACTTTGCCACTAAAAATGACCAGTGCCATTTTTGCTGGCTCCAAACTTTATATAAAGTGGTTTTCTAGACATCCCTGCGCCTTTTGTTGAATGTTTCTGAGATTTCTCCATGTTGGTGTGTGTCTCTAGAGGACTCATTCTAAGTTCTGTGTGTTATCCCGTTTTTGAGTTCCATAATAAAATTGTCTTTCTCCTGTGACTGGTTATAGGTTGGTGACAGTTTCTCACTGCAGCAAGCAATACCAGTGAGCAGTTTTTGTCTAAATCTCCCAGTGCGCATCAAGGACTTTATTAGGATGTTTCTCAAATTGATGTGCTTGACAGAAGGCTTCTGTGTGCTTAGCCTGACTTTCTTTCTTCCCCCCGAACTCTTGTCCCAGTGGTTGTATCTGTATAACACGTCCATCAGCAGTGCCTGAAAGTCCATTCTCCACATGCCCAACTGGCATGTTTTGCCTCTCTGACAGATGTTAGATGATGTCTTATTTTACTTTACATTGCCCTGTTTTCTTATACCATCAGGCACATCTTTCTGTGTGTTTGTTGACCTTTTTATGTTTTCATGGGATAACCATATGGCCCAGTTCACCAGATCTTTTCCCATTGATAGAGACTGTGTAGATACTAACAGCACCTCTGGCATTTTCAAAAGTGTCTCTTTATAAATGTTAACAGAGAGTTTTTCCTACATGACGTAAAGGGCATAACTTTTTCTTTGTGTATTTGTTTCTAGTTTAAAGAAACCCTTTCCTATCCCATGGTCAAAAAGTAGTCTCATGTTGTTTTAGAAATGTTTTAGAAAGTTTTGCTTTTTTTCGTCCAGTTTCTAATCACCGAGAATTAACTTATTATGTGTGGTGTGAGGTACGGATATATTTTTCCTGTATGGATAACCCAAACTTATCCCACAGTCTTGAAAAGTCTATCTTTTTTATTTTTATTTTTTTTTAAATATCTATTTATTTGGCTGCTTCAGGTCTCAGTTGTGTCATGTGGGGTCTTTTGTTTGCAACTCATGGGCTCTGGAGCTTGTGAGCTCAGTAATTGAGGCTCGCGGGCTTAGCTGCTCCATGGCACGTGGGATCTTAGTTCCCTGACCAAGGACCAAATCTACATCCCCTGCACCGAGAGGCAGACTCTTAACCACTGGACCACCAGGGAAGTCCCCAAGTCTGTTTTTTAAAATCACTGTTATAGATCAAATTTCCATGTATCTAAAAGTCTGTTTGGATCACAATAAACTGTGGAAAATTCTGAAAGAGATGGGAATACCAGACCACCTGACCTGCCTTTTGAGAAACCTATATGCAGGTCAGGAGGCAACAGTTAGAACTGGACATGGAACAACAGACTGGTTCCAAATAGGAAAAGGAGTACGTCAAGGTTGTATACTGTCACCCTGCTTATTTAACTTATATGCAGAGTACATCATGAGAAACGCTGAGCTGGAAGAAGCACAAACTGGAATCAAGATTGCCAGGAGAAATATCAATAACCTCAGATATGCAGATGACACCACCCTTATGGCAGAAAGTGAAGAGGAGCTAAAAAGCCTCCTGATGAAAGTGAAAGAGGAGAGTGAAAAAGTTGGCTTAAAGCTCAACATTCAGAAAACGAAGATCATGGCATCTGGTCCCATCACTTCATGGGAAATAGATGAGGAAACAGTGGAAACAGTGTCAGACTATTTTTTTGGCCTCCAAAATCACTGCAGATGGTGACTGCAGCCATGAAATTAAAAGACGCTTATTCCTTGGAAGGAAGGTTATGACCAACCTAGATAGCATATTCAAAAGCAGAGACATTACTTTGCCAACAAAGGTCTGTCTAGTCAAGGCTCTGGTTTTTCCAGTGGTCATGTATGGATGTGAGAGTTGGACTGTGAAGAAAGCTGAGCGCCGAAGAATTGATGCTTTTGAACTGTGGTATTGGAGAAGACTCTTGAGAGTCCCTTGGACTGCAAGGAGATCCAACTAGTCCATTATGAAGGAGATCAGCCCTGAGTGTTCTTTGGAGGGAATGATGCTAAAGCTGAAACTCCAGTACTTTGGCCACCTCATGTGAAGAGTTGAAAGGGGATGACAGAGGATGAGATGGCTGGATGGCATCACTGACTCGATGGTCATGAGTCTGAGTGAACTCCAGGAGCTGGTGATGGACAGGGAGGCCTGGCTTGCTGCAATTCATGGGGTCGCAAAGAGTTGGACACAACTGAGCAACTGAACTGAAAAGTCTGTTTCTGGGCTCTTTATTTTATTTTTTTATCTTTGTTCTGTTTGTCCTCATTCCAAAAGTGTCCTGGTTTTAGCTACTGTAACCGTATAATATGTTCAGAGTATTTTGTTGTATTATTATTGAAATTTTTATTTTATTGAAGTGTAGTTGATTTATAATTCTGTGTCAATTTCTGCTATACAGCATAGTGATCCAGTTATATGCACACATTCTTTTTCATATTCTTTTCTATTGTGGTCTATCACAGGATATTGAGTGTAGTTCCCTGTCCTCTACAGAGTATTTTAAATGGGGTAGTAGTATGTGTTTCAGGGAGACTAGAATAGTCTAGACTATTCTAATAGACTAGAATAGCACACCCAGTTTATCATGAGCAAGTGATATACCACAGAATGGTCACATAGCCACCAGACTTCTAAGACCCATCTTGGTTCAGAGAACTGAGGTCATGGGCCTTAGGAATTTGAGCCTTGAAAGAAAGGGGAAGGTTTTGGTAGATGGAACAGGGTCATGAAATGAAATAAATATCAAGAAATTCAGGAGCTTCCTGAGTATCAGAACCAGAAGGGGGCATTGGAAGCCAGTAGACACTGTGCGGAGTAGTTTGGCTAAGTGACCAGTCTTCAGAGTCCAGCAGACCTGGGTTTGATCTTCAGCAAAATACTTAATCTCTGACTTTATTTCCTCATCTATACAGTGGGAGCCATACTGGGTTTTCCTCATAAGATGGTTGCTGCTGCTGCTGCTGCTAAGTCGCTTTAGTTGTGTGCAACTCTGTGCGACCCCATAGATGGCAGCCCATCAGGCTCCCCTGTCCTTGGGATTCTCCAGGCAAGAACACTGGAGTGGGTTGCCATTTCCTTCTCCAATGCATGAAAGTGAAAAGTGGAAGTGAAGTCACTCAGTCATGTCCAAGTCTTCGTGACCCCATGGACTACAGCCTACCAGGCTCCCCCGTCCATGGGATTTTCCAGGGAAGAGTACTCGAGTGGGTTGCCGTTGCCTTCTCCGAAGATGGTTGAGAGGGCTAAATGAAATAATGCTTAGAAGGGCTTAGCAATGTCCCAACTCATCGCTGGATGACAGTTAAATGATGGTAGTTTATTTATTATTCTATCCCCTTGATTCTAGGGCTTCCCAGGTGATGCTAGTGGTAAAGAACCCATCTGCCAATGCAGGAGATGCAAGAGACGCAGGTTTGATCCTGGGTCGGGAAGATCCCCTGAAGGAGGGCATGGCAACCCTCCAGTGTTCTTGCCCGGGAAGCCCCATGAACACAGGAGCCTGGCGGGCTGCAGTCTGTGAGGTCACAAAGGGTTCAACACTACCGAGCACACGCACATATCACACCCATCCTTGATTCTAACACCAACTTCTTTTTCTTTTTCCACATTTCACAATTCTGAAATTAGAACAGGCTTTAGTATCATACCGTGTAGCAAGCAGAGGATTTTACAGACAAGGAAATGTTTTATCTAGGGTCATGGAAAAAGTCGAGTTGGCCCTCCTAGGAATTACCTTTATTTCTAGTCCTAAAGGGGAGCAGGAAGGAGAACAGAGTGCCATCTTGCCTGGGGATGGGGTTATTGAGGTGCTTTATATGCCACCAGATGCTATGGGTAGACTTTAACCAGCACACAGAATGAAACCAGATGCCTTCAGAAAGGTGAAGGTGAGAGAGAGTCCTCTGTCCTGCAGACAACACCCACCAGGTTGGATGGGCTCAAGTTTCTGCCCCTGGCTCCATCCGCCACTGACTAGCCGTGTGGGTTTGTTCAAGTCAGGTAACCTCTCTGAGCCTCTGCTTCCTTCTGTCAGGCAGGACTCTTAATCTAAACTGCGCTGTTGATTCAGGTGAGTTAATCTCTGGGCAGACTTTCATGCTGAGTCAGCACCCAGTAAATGGAAGCTGTTAGATGTTTCCTAAAGGCATGTTTTTCCCCACCCACCTCCTGGCCACTGTCTTGCTTGGGGGTGACTTTCTTGATCATTCTTCCCCTCAGCTGTAGAAATCTTGCCTACTCTTTAAAGTCCACGGCAAATGTACTCTCCTTGTTCAAACCCTTCCCCTCCACCTCCCCATTCTGGGTGAGGATCACCCGCTTTGGATCTCCATCGTTTCTTAGAGGCATTCTTCTTTTTTTTTTTTTTTTTTTAAATTTTTAATTGAATTTTTATTATATAATGGAGTAAAATGGCAACCCACTCCAGTATTCTTGCCTGGGAAATCCCACGGACAAAGAAGCCTGGTGGGCTACAGTCCATGGGGTCCCAAGAGTCAGACATGACTGAGCGACTAAACCACCACTATCACCATAGTTGATTTACAATGTCATTTTAGATTCAGGTATGTAGCAGAGTGATTCATTCATATATACATGTAGCTATTCTTTTTTTCATATTCTTTCCCCATATAGGTTATTATAGAATACTGAGTAGAGTTCCTTGTGTTGCAGTAGGTCCTAGTTTTTATTTTATACATAATAGAGAGTATATGTTAATCCCAAACTCCTAATTTATCCCTTTCCAATTTTCCCCTTTGGTGACCATAAGTTCATCTTCTAAATCTGTGAGTCTGTTTCTGTTTTGTAAATAAGTTCGTTTGTGCTGTATTTTAGATTCCACGTATAAGTGATATCATGTGGTATTTGTGTTTCTGTGTTTGACCTATTTCACTTAGTATGACAGTCTCTAGGGTTTGTCTTATGCCGGTGCTGTTTTGATGTACCCCAGAGGATTGCCATCCCTTTGAGGGCAGGAGTGTGTCTTGCAAACCCTATAGTTTTAGCACAGAGGAGCCTTGCAGAGACCCCTGAGTCCCTCCTCTGCGTCAAACAGAACAGTGTTGAGCAGAACACACGCAGCCCTGGGCCTTGATAGAGCCCACTTTCTGTGGCTCCCACAGGTGTGTAGAAATGAGGCCCGGCAAGCAGAGAGATGCCCTCATCCCCCAGGTCACTTCAGCCCCAGGTCAATTCTGCCACCCTGATCTTGTTCATCAGCCCGAGTATTGGTGTTGTGCTGGGTGGGAGGGGGCTGGGAGGCATATTGGCGTTGAGGCAGCCTGAATGGAGAGGGAGCCAGGTGTCTGTCCGAAGCCTGAGCAGGGGGGGATGTAGAGTGGCTGGGGGACTCCATGGGGAAGTCTAGGGGGTAGGTCTCTGCTGCTGGTAGAAATGGCTGGGACCCTGGACCTGAAGTCCCACTTAGTAGCTCTGATCCCTGAATGGCTGCCTGTGATGCTCAGGCCTGGGAACTACTCTGTGTGGCACGGGAGGTGCCTCCTGCCAGGCCTGAGCTGAGCTTGCCCTGCAGAGCCTGGGGTCAGTGTTAATGGGGCCCTAGGGCGCCTGTAAACCCACAGTAATGACCATTTGGGCCTTGGGCTTCATGCCAGAGTAGGCTGCATTCTTCCTCCGGGAAGGTGGAGGACACTGGAAAAACCAGTTAGGGCGTGGGAGGCTCCATTTCATGTAGCTGTCAAGAGAGTGTTGGCTCAGGAGCCCGGAAATGTTATGTGAAAAATTTGGCTTTTTCAGAAAGGTACTAGTGTCTGTTCAGATCAGCAAGACCCTTCGGAACCAGCATGAGGGCAGGGCAGGAGTCTGGGGTCTGTGCCTTTTCCTTCTGATGGGATGTGCCCAGCAGGACAGCCTGAGCAGTTTTCATGGTCTTGGCCTGAATGGAGAGGGAGCCAGGGCTGGTGGAAGCCAGCTGGACAAGTCCTGCCTTCCTGAAGGGAGAAGGGAGCTTCGCTGAGTGGGCATCTCTGAGCCCAGCCAGCATTGTGTCCACGACCACACCACTGGGTCCCTCTGCTCCTCTCCCAAGTTTCACATGGCCTTTGGCACGTGGTTGTTAATGCTCAGCAAATACTTGGAATGAATGATTGATTTCAGAGTGTCTGTCCATAATGTTTTTCATTGAGAGGAGGACTATAGTAGTTTCAAGGGGTTATTTTAACAAAAGAGCTACAAAACATATTGGCTTAAAACAGAGCAGAGGTTTATTCTATCCCAGTTCTGGAGGCCGGAAGTCGGGAATCCGCCACAGCTGTGGGGGCTTTAGGAGAGAGTTTGTTCTTTGCGTCTTTTGGCTTCGGGTGGCTCCAGGCACTCCTTGGCTTGTGGCCTCATCAGTCCGGTCTCTGCTCCCATGCGTCCCTGCTCCTTCTTTTCTCTGTGTGTCCTCTTACAAGGGCACTTGTCATTGGATGTAGGGACCTCCAGGACAAACCAGGATCATCTCTCCTCACCTCAATATCCTTAACTTAATTGCATCTGCCAAAACTTTTTCCAAAGCAAAGATAATATTCCCAGGTTCTGGAGATTAGGGTATGGACATATCTTTTGGGGGCTACAATTCAACCTACTCAAGGGAATCTTAATATTTGTCCAATCACTGCTTTTTTAGATATAGTAAGTCTGTTAGCCACTGGGTTTGTGCCGCTCCTAGATGCATATATATCTTCATCTGTCTTTCTCTATATTAGATTTCCTTTTCTTTCATTGATTTAGGTTCAGTCCTTCCCCATTGAGTGTCTGATAAGCAATCATTCATGTTAACACAAAACTTTAGGAAATTAACTTTTTAATCTAGTGGTAACTTGGATTAAGTCTGCAAAACCCAGGGAAACCTCAGTGAGGTCTGGGGTTTAGTTAATTGCACTGTGCCATGGTCAGTTTTGATAATGCGCCATAGTGAACTCAGATGCCACCCCTGGGGGAAGCTAGGGGCTGATGCTCAGGACCTTTGTGTACTATTTTTGTAACTTCTTGAGAGCCTATCATTATTAAAAAAAATTTTTTTTGACAGTTTTATTGGATTTACCAAGACCAGTGATGAAAGCATTTGTTCTCTCTTATTTGCAACACATCCATTGTTAAGCTGCAATGTGTGGCAAGGTGTTTTAGAGTTGTCACTGAACTTGATTTGGAAAAAGTTGACATCGTTTGATAGGTGGTCTTTCTGTCTAGGAATGTTTTGTATTGTATTTTTTCAAGGTATGTTTTATCTTCCAGTAAAATGTGTGTAGTTTGCTTCAGGTAACTCGTAGATACTTTAAAGGTTGGTGTTTTAAGTTTGTTCTTATGGATGGATCTTTTCCCCATCTGTATTCTTTAACTGGCTCTTGCTGGTTACATGTCCCCAAACAGAATCCCCACACCTTTCAAATACATGAAATTCTTTTAGCTTGAGAAAATGCTCTTCATTCTGCAGTTAGAGACAATGTTTAACAGGTTTTTATTCATTCCTTTAAACTTGCTCTCAGAAAGGGTCCATCCGTTCAGTTATTGAATGTAGATTTAAGTATCTGTATTCTCCATCTGAGTGTATGGGGGATGTTCTTTATAAAGAAATACGAAGTTGTGCTCTGTAAATGTAACTGTATTGTTTTGGATTCTGTCTTTGAAAGCTGTAGAGGTGCTGTCTCTCTCCAGTGGTCATGTGCATTACCTGGGGGGCCCTAGGTCCCTACCAGGTCAGATGGACAAATCCTGCCCATAGTGTGATCTGAGCTGCTCTTGTCCCCGGCTTTTCTTCTCTGCTTTGGTCGCAGAGCCATGAGGCCTGGGTGGGCATTGAGAAGGCCTCTGGTGTGGCGAAGCCCCCAATTTGAAAACAGAAGTGGAAAATGTACCATTAACTCCCTCCAGGTCAGTCTTATGAAATCCGACTGCTGGAGAACAGGAAACTGGGAGATTTTCAGGATCTGAACACAAAATATGTGAAGGTAAGGCTCCAGTCTGTACCGTGCCTTGGCACCTGGGGGTGCTTGATTAGGGGCCTAACACCTGGGCTTGCACTGGGAATTGGGAGTGCTTGGGAGGTTTGGGGAAAACTCCAGGGACAGAGGTGGGCTCAGGGTCCCTGGAGTGTGTGGTCTGAGGGGCTTTGGTCAGGCCGGCAGTGCTGGGAGCTGATGGCCAGGTCACACAGACTCGGGTTGCAGCCTGGCTTTGCCTCTTCCCAGTGTATTCTGAACCTCAGTTTGCTCACCTGCACAGAAGGTTTGTAAATGGCCCATGTGTACGAAGCACGTAGCAGCCCCTTGAGAGTAGGGCATCCCTCGCTGTTTGTGCTGTTGTTCATATTGTTGGGGTTCCTAGGAGGGAGGGGTGACATGAGGAGCTAGGGGGAAAGGCCCCAGGCAGAGGGCCTCGGAGGAAGGGAGGTTTGTCTGATTGGGGGAAGGTCAGGGCGGGTTCCTTGCAGGTCCCTCTGGGCCCCACACTCAGCTGTTCTCCCCCCCGCCCCTGACCCCGGCCCCCAGAGCATCATCCGCGTGGTGTTTCACGACCGGCGTCTGCAGTACACGGAGCACCAGCAGCTGGAGGGCTGGCGGTGGAGCCGGCCTGGGGACCGGATCCTGGACATTGGTGGGTTTCTGGGCTGACTGGGGGTTGGCACCATCCAGACCCAGCAGTGTCCAGGGCCTCTTACCACACTTCTGCCTTGTGTGAAACCCCATGGGAGCTGGTGGAGGTGACCACCTCATGAGCCCTGCCCTCCGGGAGTACCCTTTCTGGGGTGCATGGGGGGGCATTTAGAAATAAGGACCTGTCGTCAGGAAGTGAGAAGCAGGGAAACCTTCACAGAAGGATCCTGACTTGATGGAGGGCAGGGTGGGCATCAGAGAGGGGGCAACGGAAATGGAACTGAGGGCTCAGGCAGTGGTCCGCAGGCTTTTTATTCACAAAACTTGGGGCCACATGGGTTTTGGAATTCAGAAGTTGAAATAATAGTAGGGTGTGTAGACCCACAGTCGGGTCACACCACCAACAGGCCATGTTCTTGTAGCCATATAGAGTGACGGCACACAATGGGGCAAAGGCTTGGAATAGCTTCATGGAGATTCAAGTCAGGATTCTGCCAAATGAGCTATGCAGAACCTAGCTTTCAGAACTCTTGGTGTTTCAAATTGTGTAAGGAGTTTGGAACTGTAATAGGAGTCCTTCCCGAAATATTGGGAGTGGCTGACGATTGCATTTTTGTGTGTGTGTGTGTGTGCACAGATATTCCACTGTCTGTTGGTATCTTGGACCCCAGGGCCAGCCCGACCCAGCTGAATGCAGTCGAGTTTTTGTGGGATCCTTCAAAGAGAGCATCTGCATTCATTCAGGTGAGCAGGAAGGAGGTTGCCCTTTGTGGGGAAGTCAGAACTTTGGGGTCCATCGTGTTGTTTCTCAAAACCATCCATGCGTGGGGCCTTGATGGGCTTTTGCCCTTGGCCACAGGCAAGGAGGCTGAGAAGGAGGGTGAATGGGCCAGAACCATGAGACTGGGTGGCCACTGGGGCTAGGAGGAGGATATGGGACGCTGTAGACTCCTGCGTGGGTGCTGCTCATCAATATGTAAGCTTTCTACACAGTAACTGAGTCCTAGCATACAGAATTTGAAGTATAAATTTTTTTTCATAATTGTTTCTATTATTAAATGTTTCATTCTGAAGCTCCTGGTATGAAAGTGAAAGTCTTAGTTGCTCAATTGTGTCTGACTCTTTGGAACCCCATGTACTGTATATCCCGCCAGGCTCCTCTGTCCATAGGATTCTCCAGGCAAGAATGCTAGAGTGGGTTGGCCATTTCCTTCTCCCAGGGATCTTTCCAACTCAGGGATTGAACCCAGGTCTCCTGCATTGCAGGCAGATTCTTTACCTTCTGAGCCAACAGGGAAGCCCATAAGAGCTTCTGCTATGGACCTGACTTTATGTTAAACACTACAGCGGATCCAGGTGGCCGAGGACATGGCCAGGGCCCTGTGCTTCTGGGCTTCCCCTGGCTCTCTCACTTGCTGTGGGTCCCTTTTTGAGCCTCTTGGTTTTCCTCTCTGTCTTATAAATTAGAGAATGAAAACAGAGGCATGACCACAGGCCTGGTTCATAGTAATCGCTCAGTGAGAGTAAGCGACCTTTTTGCCTTGCATGGTTATAATACTCGAATTGCATTTCGAAAGAATTATTATAATGTTATTGTTTATTATTACAACAATATGTAGTTGTATTGGGTTGGCCAGAAAGTTTGTTTGGATTTTTCATACCACCTTATGGAAAAAACTGGAACTAACTATTTTGCCAACCCAATATTATGACAATGTGATTACATTATTATAGCAATCAGTACACATCAAGTGCTTTCTGTGTAGCAGGCACTTACCAGAAGTAAAGAAATGGTTCTAGCTTCTGGCCTGGCCTGACTAGGCTCCTAGGGACTAAGCTGTGGTCCCTGCTCGGTGCTGTCTGGGATTTGCCCAGCAGAGGTCTCAGGGGGAGGAGTGAAAGGGAGTTGCTGGAGTCAGTGGGCCTGGAGTAATGGCAAGGACTTAGCTGGTCAGGCAGGGCCTCCAAGGTCAAAGGATGGAAGTGAGAAGCTGTGGGGGGTGGCCAGTGGCCTGATGGAGTGGCCAGCACCGGGGGACAGTGGGGAGGTGGAGGCGGGCCTGACTGTGTGGGATGGACACATCTACTGGGAGAGGAGCTCCTGGGGGTTCAGACCCCACCCTCGCCCACCTCTGGCTAACTGCCTGCCGCATCCCCCGCAGGTGCACTGCATCAGCACCGAGTTCACCCCGAGGAAGCACGGGGGTGAGAAGGGTGTGCCCTTCCGGGTGCAGATCGACACCTTCAAGCAGAGTGAAAATGGAGAGTACACGGAGCACTTGCACTCAGCCAGCTGCCAGATCAAGGTGTTCAAGGTAGGATGGCCGCCAGCGTCCCGCCCACCGCCACCCCCGCCCAGGACTGGAGGCCAAAACCCCAGAGCCCGGCAGTGAGGGCGGCGGCCAGGGGCTGGGGGCTCCTGCCTGGGCTCTTTCACCCTCACAGCAGCCCGGCTCAGCTCTGCCTGACCAGAGTGGTGGGACTGGCACAGTTAGAGATTTCTGTTTTCCTCCCAAGCACGTTGGCCACAGATTCCGTGATTGCCCATTAGATTCTCCTAAAAAAACAAGTCAGGAGACCCCCTTTGAAGGTCCTGACCATGGATGTTATTTTTCAAAATGTTTTTTATAGCAGTATAGTTAATTTACAAAGCTGTGTTAGTTTCAGGTGTATAGTGCAGTGATTCAGTTATATGTATTAATTCTTTTCCATTATAGCTTATTACAGAATATTTCATAGAGTGCCCTGTGCTGTACAATGGGTCCTTGTTGGTTATCTGTTTTACATATGTTACCGTGTATCTGTTAATCCCAGTGGACGCTGTTCTTTAGGGCCCCGAGACCCTTGTCCCTCTGCAGTGGCCTCCTGGCACGGCCTCCCTTTTCCTTTCTTGCCTCACCCCCTGCAGTTGCCTGTCATTGTTTCTCATCCCATCTCTCTGGGCAGATTATTTCCTAAAAATGACTGCCGGTGGTGCAGCTCAGGGTGGCCCTGTGGGGAGGGGGTGACAGCAGAGTCCACGTCACTCTGGTGGGTGCACCGGCCCTGAGCAGGACTGCTGCCAGCAGACGGGACCAGCCTGCTTTCCTGGGGAATCCTAGCAGGCGCCTGAGGACCAGCCCAGGTGCCTTTCCCTCTCCTCCTGGTCTTTCGCAGTCGGGACCTGGGGACTTATTGGCAGAGCTCCAGCTGCTGGAGCTGGAGATGCCAGAGGGAGAGGCTGTAGAAACGAGGGCCTGTCCCAGAAGAAGCTGGGTCAGTGTTGCTGTTCCTGAGCTAGGGATGGATGTGGAAATAAACGCCCGCAGGTAGAACCATCAACCTGGTGGCAGAGTGCTCATCTGGCCCGTTTCCCACCTGGACGGGAAGGCCCTGCAGCTGCCCGTGTCTGCACTTAGGTGACCACACAGCTGGGCAGCTAGCTTCATCCCCACTGATAGTGTCTGGCCATCTGAGGGCTGTGGGCAAAGGGTTCTGGGGCCCTGGCCAGGCTCTATGTGTTGGTGGAGGTGAGTTTGTGTCTGCTGCCAGAGCAGTGGCACCTCCAGAAACCTACTTCAGCATGATGAAGCCTTGAATCTGGCCTCCAAAGGAAGTTACATTTCTCCCCCATATTTATATCCCCCTCCTGATGTAAAAAAAAAAAAAAAAAAAAAAACCAAAGTTGAGTGGCTTAGTACTACATTATTTTTTAAATGCTGAAGTCTGAAACAGGTTTCACTGGGCTAGGGTCAGGCATCAGGAAGGTTAAATTCTTTTCTGGAGGCCGTAGGGGAGAATCTCTTTCCTTGCCTTCTCCAGCTTCTAGAGGCATCTGCATTCCTTGGCCCGTGGCCCCTCCTCCATCCTCAAAGCCAGCATCACCCATTCCCTCCATGCTCCCCGCAACACACCCTTTAAGCCTCCATGGTTACACTGGGCCCACTGGGATGATCCAGGCTCCCCTTCCTGTTTTAGTCTCTCACTGTTGGCGATCCTGATTCCATCTGCAACCTTGCCCTCTTGTGCCCTAAGGTAACATTCTCCCAGGCTCTGGGAATTAGGGCGGGGCCATCTTTGGAGAGCATTATTCTGCAGATCCTGTTCACTGGTGCCTCTGGTCTTGGGTTCTTGATTCTAGCTCACCCTGGACAGCTCTGAGGCTGCACAGTGGGTGGTCTCTGCCTGTCCTGCAGTCCCATCCTCTCTTGGTTGTGTGCAGACCACATCCCACCACCCATCTTCTGCCCTCAGGTAGGGTTGCATCCAGTGTGATGCCCTGGGATCAGGCCCTGGGCCAGCTGGTAGGAGAGAGGATCAGTCTGTGCCAGGGATGCCCAGTTCTCCCCATGCCCCCTGCCAGCTCCCCCTGTTACACCTCAAGGCGGACACTCAGAAATGAGGGCTCTACCTGGCTCCTCAAAACCACACCAGCCCTTATTGGGACAATTGAGCTGGAAGCTGCTTTGGCATCTCCTGAGAGAGGGAAGGAGCATCTGTCACCCAAAATGAAAGTGAAAGCAAAAGTGTTAATCGCTCTGTCATTTGTGTCCGACTCTTTGCAACCCCGTGGACCATAGCCCACCAGTCTCCTCTGTCCATGGAATTCTCCAAACAAGAATGCTGGAGTAGGTAGCCATTGCTTTCTCCAGGGAATCTTCCTGACCCAGGGATCCTACCTGGGTCTCTTGCATCTCAGGCAGATTCTCAACCATCTGAGCCACCAGGGAAGCTCTGTCACCTGAAATGAGCTCCTCAGAATGCCTGAGGTGGCCTGGCCACCCACCCACAGGAGCAGTTGAGATAGGTGTGCACCAGGGCCAGGCAGAGCCCTGCCAAACTGCCCGTAACCTCCTATCTCAGGTTACCCTGGTTACTAGGAAGCCTCTGGCTTCTTGGGTTGCTGCCCTGGGGCTCTGTGGGGATGTCTTAGGACTCTCCTTATCCTGCCAACTCCTTGCAGGGGTCTCCCTGGGGCTGAGTGGTGTCCCCCACAGGCAGGTTCAGCCTTGTTCTGCCAGTAATGTTTCTGGGCCGGGAGGAAAGGGCTCCTTTCTGGGACAGGATGGAGGTGGAGCAGGGAAGCCAGATAATGGGGGTCCAGCTACCTCATGCCTGGCTCTCCTGCTGGACACCAGATCCGTCATTCATGTTCCCATAGGACCCCCAGCAAAGCTCCCTCCCTCCAGCCTGGGTGTCCCCTCAAAGGCTATTTCCTAATGCCCCCTGAGTTGGGAGTCAGCAGCTGCAGCCTGAGGAAAGTGCCCGCCAGGATGATCCCAAAGGCACCATGGAGCGGAAGGGTGGATTTTCTTCCCTGACTGCCCACCTCGTGTGGTCTGCCCCATACAGAGTAAAACACTCAGTTCAGGGCCCTTCAGAGTCTTGATATCTGACCTTGCCCACCAGACTGTGAACTCGAGAGGGGATAGTCTTAGTGGTCCAAATGGTCCCCATCAGCTGGGCCTGCTGGAGCCAGCCTGGTGGCTGTGCCCAGCTGGGCTTCTGACCTGGAATCTTGACTCGATCAGCACGTGGTTCCTCTCCGGTCTCGATGGGTCACTGGGCCTTCTGTCTCCTTAATCCGTAAATGAGGCCGATAGTAGTACCTGTGAGGCCTGGATGCCTGTGAATTCCTCAGATGCGCTGGGTGCCCAAGACAGGCCATGTCAGGATGGCTGTTACCCCGCAGGCAGACTGTAAGCTGGGAGTGTGCCCGGAGTCCTAAGTGTTAGGGGCAAGGAGGCCTTAGAGGTGGACCGTGAGTGTAGATGGAGCCCTGGCTAGCAGGCCCTAGTCTGTCCGCTTCTTGTCTCTCTCTATGGGGAACCCAAGAAAGGCTCCTGAGGGGTCCTTTCCATTAGCAAGTGGCCACTGGTAAAGCTCTGCCCCAAGCATGCCTGCCAGAACAGCTGAGCGGACCCTGTAAGAGTCCCTGAAGGACCAGGAGTGGGCTCTGAGCTCCCTTGGGGTGAGCAAGGATTCCAGGCAGAAGGGCCATGTGGCGGATGCCTGGGAGATGAGAGACAGTCTTTCCTGTCCGCGAGACCCTGCTTGGGGTGAGGGAGGAGTGTGCCAGCGTTAGGGGCTGCCCCTCAGCTCTGGGTCTGCCCCAGACAGCTGCCTCTGCCAGCTTTGAGCTCATTGGACCCCTGTGCTCTGCACTTACAGCCAAAGGGAGCCGACCGGAAGCAGAAGACCGACCGGGAAAAGATGGAGAAAAGAACGGCCCAAGAGAAGGAGAAGTACCAGCCGTCCTATGAGACCACCATCCTCTCAGAGGTGAGCCGGGGGCCTCCTCCTGCGGGTGGGCAGGGGGCTGTTAGCCTGGATCCTTGGAAAAGTGCCCGTTTGGGGTGAATGCTTCTGAGAGTGCTGTTCAGTCCTGGTGTGTTCCCATGTCTGGAACTGCTGGCATCTGAGGCCTGGTGTCCAGGGACACCTTTTACAAATACCTTCTAACTCTCGGCTGCCGTTGGCACATTTCACCAGGTATATTTCAAAATTAGGTGTTTTTTTTTTTTAATAGATAATATATTCATGTGGTCCAAATTCAAAAGGTATAAGAATCTCCATCAGAAAAGATCTCTCCCAGCACAATCCAGCCTTGGTTTCTCTTCCTCAGGGCGGTAGGTGACCCTGGTTCCTCTGTATTGGGCCCCACATTCTCTGCGAAGGAAACCAATTCAAACAAGTTTGCCCCACGCGTGCTTTTTTTTCCCCCAACAGTACACACACACACAGTCACTGTTCTAAAGTTGACTGTCTCTATTTCCTGGCGTTTCTTATCTGATCATAAAGAGCTTTCCAGTGCTTCATCCAGCTCTATAGCCTTCTCTGTGTGGACAGCCTGCTGGCGGACTCTGGACTGTTCTCAGGCTCCTGCTATTTCACACAGGGTGCCGTGAACACCTTGCTCATGTGAAGTTCTCCACGAGGAAAGAATGTCTGCAGCTTCTGTTCTCGGAGTGGGGGTTGCTGGGTCCAAGGGGTAACACCCACTCTGTGGCTGTTGGGATGGATATTGGGGTGCATTTCCTCATAAGCCAGGTGCTGACACCAGCCTTCTCTGTCCTTCCATCCAGGGTTCGTCTGAGACGCTCCCTATCGCAGGCTCCTTTTCCTCCTGTCACGGGCCCTTCCTGCTGCTGCTGCCGCGTTTACTGGGCTCTGTTTTTGATTTTAACAACTCTTCCCCACTGTGCCCTGTGATCAGGCCAGCTAATAGGTGTTGTGTGAATATTGTGACTTACTCGGGAGGCCCTCCATGGATGCCTGAGGTCCAGTGCTGACCATGGTGGGGTTAAGTGTGTGAAGGGTGAGGTCCAGACACAGGGTGGCTCAGAGACCGGTGACTAGGTCCTGTCTGAGGAGCTGTGCATGTATGTGAGGATGTGTGTGTGGGTGTGAGAGAGACACACACACAAGCCATCTGCAGAGGAGTATTTGCAAAAGGAGAGCAGGGACACTAATTTTGCAGACAGACGCATGGTGGCCTTTCGTTGGATCGAGGCTGACGGTGGCCGAGAGCCCCGGCACGGGAGGAGCCCTGCCCCCTGGAAGCTGGTCAGAGCCAGCAATACATGGTGTGGGGCAGCACTTGGACGCTTAGCTCTTCCCGGGCTTGGTAAATGCTGGTGACATGCCCTGAGGACCCTTCCTGCTGCCCAGTCCCTGTCTGTGGCCACCTCTCCTTCCAACCTGGGCCTCAGCCTCTGGTGCCTGCCTCTCCCCTGACTTCCCTGCTGGAGGACGGGTCCCCTGGGTGCTCCAGGCTATGTCCCAGCCCCTCTCCCCGACCAGGTATTGAAATCCGTACCCAATCTGTAACTTTAGGAGCTGCCGGCTCCCCTCTTGTCAGCTCATCAGTTTTCCTACCCCCGAGGGCTCCAGGACTCAGCACCAACACATTCCAGCCCTCACTCAGAACAGAGTTAAATATTGACCCACCCTGTGGTCAGGTGGGTGATCGTAAGTCTCAGGAATGCTTCCGTCTGACCGTGTCCAGAGCCGGGTCATCGCAGAAAAAGGAAGTGGTGAATGCTTGGTCCCCCAACCCCCAGGCAGCACCCACATGTCTAGGCTTGCTTCGGGGGACTCCTACATGTTTATTTAGGCTTCAGCACAAGAAGATCCGGGCATTCAGGGGTCACGTCGTTTGTGTTGCTGTGTCTCCCTCGGCTCCTGGGTTGAGCAGGATGCCTCAAATGTTATAAATACCCGTGGAGTTGTGCTGGGGACAGGCTGCTACAAGCCAGTGTGGAGGTGCCTGTCCCTGTCATCTGAGGGTCATCTGGAGATGCTGTTAGTAATACGGAGCTTCGTTGGTGATTTTCTTTTGGAAGTGGGCCAGTGCTCCCTGTTTCTTGCATTTACACCCATTTGTCTGTATGGGGAAGACCTGCCTGTGGGCACCTGGCCTGTCCTGCACTGATGAGGTTTCCCTCTTTGCTTTGGCTGCTCGAAAGCTCTGACAGACATGTGTCATGCTTTGCTTGCCCTGGGGATGACCTACTGATGACGAGGTCTCTTCTTGGCTCTATCTGATTTCTTCGGTGTGGTCTGAGCACCCTGCCCATCCCTGGGTACCAGGTCAGTGTGGGTTGGGTGTTGAAAGGTTGTGATTTCACACTGAGTGGGAGGGCTAGGGAAGCTGGGCTCATCTCATCTGCAGGTCTGGGTCTTCGGGGACCACTGCCACCCTGTGCTCTCTCCCCACAGAGCTCCCCATGGCCCGATGTGGTTTACCAGGTGAATAGTGCCTCATCCCCAAGCTACAACGGCTCACCAAACAGCTTCAGCCTCGGCGAAGGGTACGTGCACCCTCTCTCCCTTGTGGTCTGTAAACTGACCACAGGTGCAGACTCATTCTATGTGTCTTCACTGCTCTTGTAGCCCGGCATCAATTGGGTTTCAGGGCGGTTGACTGGTGTTCACGACCATTTTTAGCATCATGTGTACAGGTTTTCAAGCTTGATTACACTTCTAGAAAGGCCGACTGGTGGAGTAACTAAGCACCCAGCACCCACTCCCTCCCCAAGTTAAGGTGGGCCAGCCCGTGAGCTCCTGGGCCACCTCCTAGACAGCTGGGGCCTCAGGAGGTGGACGTCTGGGCCCCGTAGCGGCTGGAGGGGCTTCTTAGATTTTGCTGCAGCCCTTGTGCATGGTCACTGGGCAGAGGGGCTCAGCTCAGGATCTTTCCCACACCTCTGGGTGTCCGGACCCACAATGCAGAAGCGACTTCACCTCTGGTCACCAGCTCTGCCAAGGCCCAGGCCGTGCTGATTCCAAGGTGACAGATGTGCAGGGACCAGCAGGCAGCTGTCCCTCCTATCCTGTGATGTCACCGTGACAACACTGCCCTCCCTGTTGGTGGGGGCAGGAAGGATGCCAGACGGGTTTAACAGGGGCATGTAGAACATGCGGGTTGTTTGGAGCCCCTGCTTGGCAGAGAACTTCACTGATTAGCAAGCCAGACAAGAACTTGATTTACTAGATAAGGACAGTCCTTACCGAGAAGGGGGCACAAGGAAGGGCTGCTGTATTTTATTCAGGCAGTGAAAAAAAATGAAAGTGTTAGTCGCTCAGTCATGCCCGACTTTTTGAAACCACGTGGGCTGTAGCCTACCAGGCTCCTCTGTCCATGGGATTCTCCAGGCAAGAATACTGAAGTGGGTTGCCATGCCCTTCTTCAGGGGATCTTCCCAACCCAGGGATCAAAGCCGGGTCTCCTGCACTGCAGGCAGATTCTTAACTCTGCACCTTTCTGCAGGCAGATTCCTTCACTTCCTGCAGTCTCAGTTTCCCTATTTCCAGGGGAGTACGAATTCCACACTCGGTCAGGGGAATATGTGTAGAGTCCTGGTACCCCCAGACCCAGATAACCTGCATCTATAGTCACTGATGACTGGCCTAGGAATCATTGCTGCAAAGGTCTTTTCTTTTTTCCTTATTGTTACAGGGGGCTTTCCAGGTGGCGCTAGTGGTAAAGAACCTGGCTGCCAGTGCAGGAGACATAAGAGATGTGGGTTTGATCCGTGGGTCAGGAAGATTCCCCTGGAGGAGGGCATGGCAACCCACTCCAGTATTATTCTTGCCTGGAGAATCCCATGGACAGAGGAGCCTGGCGGGCTACAGTCCATAGGGTCGCGGAGTTGGATGTGACTGAAGCAACTTAGTGTACGCACACACACACATACACACTTACATACATAATGTAAAATTTATCGTTTGAACAAATTTAAGTGGCCAGGTCAGTGACACCAGGTCCACTCACATTGTAGTATTACCACTGTCCATCTGGGAGGGTCGTCTCTGACTGTCTTTCTCTTGGCTTAAAAGCCCAGATGTTCAGGTCTCTGCCTCCCTTTGGGAGAAAGCCATGAGAAAGATTTTCTCCCAGTGGATGCCAAACTGTGGGTACTGTTGCTGCAGAATGGTTCCCCAGGGATTCCTCTGCCCTCTGCTGGGTGTGGTTGGCCCTTTGCCGTCTTAGCACCAAGTCCCTGAGAGGCTCGAGGTCTCCTTGGTCAGTCTATCCTTCACTGACTGGGGCTCGAGGTGGGGACCATGAAATCTGCCCAAAACAAGCCCGGAGCCTTAGAGGAGGGATGGGGTTGTGTAGCTTATGGGAATGTGTAGCTCATCAGAACCCTTGTCCACATCAGAGGCTTTGTTAAGAATTTCCAGGGATGGAGCAGGGCTCCTGCTTGTATTTTTCTCGAGGACCCGTTTTGTTTCCAGCGAGCCCCAGAGCCGAGGAACATGAAAGGCAGGCCAGCAAGGAGCATCCTGGCTGCTCACCGCCTCTCCTCTTCCTTTGCAGCAACAGCTCCCCAACCCACCCGGTGGAGGCCCTGCCCGTGGGCAGTGATGTAAGTGGCTGTGGTGGGGCTCTGGCTACCTGTTCCCGCACGGGTGAGTGAGCGCCCCCTCAAGGCCTGTCCTCTCTGCCTGCAGCACCTGCTCCCCTCGGCCTCCATGCAGGACGCCCAGCAGTGGCTCCACCGCAACAGATTCTCCCAGTTCTGCCGGCTCTTCGCCAGCTTCTCAGGTAAGCATCTCTGAACGGTGCACAGAACCTACCGGGATCTCAGAACACTGAACACGTGCTCTGGGCACCCTGGACACCCAGGGGCTGTGGTCTGTCCTGGGGACACAGAGGCATGTGGTCACTCACGTGTGCTGGCCCTGGGCCCAGGGCTCATTGGGCGGGCCTGCCCCTGGGGTGTCCACCTGCTCGTGGCTTTAAGGGAGGGCCATCTGGGAGCCTTTTCAAGCTGCTCCTTGCCTGCGGGGTGGGCTCTGTGCCTCCTGGAGGGGCCCCTTAGCCAAGAAGACCAGGGTGTACTCAGCAAGCCTCCTGGCCTCTTCCACCCAAATGCTGCTCATCACGCTGTCTCCAGATAAGCAATGTGGGAGGTGGTGCAGCCAAGGTGAGAAGGGAAAGCTGGCTCTTCCTTCTGTAAAGGCTTTTCAAGCCCCTGCTGATGAGCCCATCAGACAGCAGCCCTGAGCTGGGGGCAGTGGGGGACAGGGAAACTGAGCCATGAACCTTGCCCCCTGGCAGTCCAGAGTGACAGGGAGTCATTGCTGGCTGGAACCAGAGGAGTGGCCACCAAGGACATCTGTGGTAGCAGAAGGGAAACAGCACCCCAACAGTCATCTTTGAGCTCAGTTCTTCTTAGCACATCCTTTGTGCTGGGCGTGGACTGGATGAGGGCGGTCAGGCAGGGACTCCAGCCTCAGGCAGCTCTGAGTTGGCACAGAGGTGTAAACTGCCCGTCTCAACACACTGTGACCCTTCTGTGATGGGCAGGCTTGGAGGAGGGTCTTGGAAGACTGGGAGGGAGGCAGGCTGAGGGCGCCTCCACCTTAAGCAAGGTGTAGTGTAGACCTCGTTGAGGAGGTATCTTTGAGGAAATCCTGGAAGGAGTGCGAGTCAAGTGTGTGTGTGTGTGTGTTGGGGGCTGGTGAGCTTTCCAAGCAGAAAGGTTGGGGCCTGTCCGGTGTGGCCACAGAGCTGAGGGCCCAGATGATGGGGTTGATTGGGTCAGACAGGAGGTGAGGTCAGAGAGGGAGGTGCCCAGGGACCTTGGTGCAACAGTGTGAGGGCGTGCCTTTTATTTCCTATGAAAGAGGAGCCAGTTTGACTTCAGAAGTATACTCCAAACTGTATCTTAACTGTAGCAGGGAAAGGGGGTAGACGCTGTAACTCTGGACCACGTGGCTGTTGGCCAGGTTTTAACAGAAGGCTGATGTCATCCTTGTACCTTGGAGAGTCCACGTGAGCTCAAGGCTCTTGGGGGCTGTTCGGTCTTTGAGGAAAGGACCATGTCCACCGATTATGATCACCCCAAACTGGGAGCACCCACGATGCCCATCAGCAGAGAGAGGGTACAGGCATTGTGATTTATTCATGTCATGAGTACTATCTAAAAGTGGGCATGAATGATTAATATTGCATGCAATACAGATGAGCCTTAAATGAAACTTGGAGGGAGAGTCAGACTTAGAAAGGTGCAGTTTCCAATTCCATTCACATAAGTGCCATGTGGATGGAAAACAGCGTGAAACTCCTCTGTGTGTAAGAAATCAGGACAGCAGTTTCCCAGAGGTGGGGAGAGGGGTAGTAGCTGGCATGAGGGGCACGTGAGCTGGTAGGAATGTCCTACCTCTTGATCTGGGTGCTAGGTGCATGGGTGTCTGGGTGCCCAGGCTCCCTGGCAGCCTCCAGAGAGCCATGAGTTTCTGCCTACAAGCAGGTACACACATGATCAGTGCCACGTGCTGATAAGATACATCATGGACAGTGATGCTAATAAAAGGCCCAGAGGGAGGGTCAGGCCCAGGTAGAGAGGATGACTAACCAGCAAATGCCTGTCAGTTCTGCTGAGTTTGTGAACCTCGTTGTCGAGTTCTGACACCTCTTGGGCTATGATCTGATGTTGTTTAGCTCTTGCCATTTCTCTGTGTGGGATGCCCATGCCTCCTGAGGTGGAGGCTGGCTCTTCCCTGGCCCGGGTCGGCAGGTACCTGGGGAGGTGACCGTGTAACAGCCTCAGGCCTCGGTCACCGTGGAACAAGCCGGCCCCATTTACCTGCCCAGGTGCTGACCTGCTCAAGATGTCCCGAGACGACTTGGTCCAGATCTGTGGCCCTGCAGACGGGATCCGGCTCTTCAACGCCATCAAAGGCAGGTAGGTGCCAGTTCCCACTGGAGGCAGGGTATGGCTGGTGGCCTGCATCTCTCAGCCCCTTGGACACCTGGTGGGCTAGCTAGTGGGATCTGGGCTCCTCTGGGGGTGAGTGCAGGAGGAGGTGCTAGGAGTGGGGTGGGGGCCAGAGCCCGTGTTGGAGAGGGTGAGATTCCCTGGTTTGCAACCTACCCTGCCTGGAGGCCCACTCCCTCCTTCCCTCTTGTTGGCTTGACGGGGGCCTTGGTCTCTGAGTCTCGGCCTCTTGGCTGTGGATTCTGAGATGCCTGTCCCGTCCTCCCAGTGCAGGGGGCAGGGGGCAGGTGTGGATGGAGTGGTCTAAATAGCCACACATGGACAGCACCACTTTGAGAGTGAGAGGGTATGTCTGGGTTTGAATGCCATATCTGCCTCTTAGGAACTTGGCAACTGGGTCAAGCCCTTAACCCCCATGAACCTCAGTTTCCTCATCTGTACAATGAAGGACAGTGGTCCTGGCTCCCCCATAGATGTGCGAGGATGCAGTGAGCTCAGAGTTAAGCCGAAGAATGCATTTGCTCTGATTATCACCCTGAAGAACCTCGTATCTTCAGATTGGTGCTACAGGCAGAGTCCACTCTGGGCAAGTGGCAGGTCCTGGGTGGGGGTTGGGGGTTCGCCCATCCCCTGGTCAGCAAGTCTGCTCGAAGCTGTCAGGGCTCACCTGGATGGGACCCTTTCCCTGACAGCTCCTCCCTCAGAGGAGGAAGGCACTCTGCATCCCCACAACCTTCTTTATTCCCCCTAAGTCCCTTCTACTGTTCTTTCCACCCTGTGTTCTGGAACATTCTGGAACAACAGAGCTCGGTCCCCCATACCTGCTCCTTAACTTCCTTTCCTCCTGCCAGGAACGTGAGGCCGAAGATGACCATTTACGTCTGCCAGGAGCTAGAGCAGAGCCGTGTGCCCCTGCAGCAGAAGCGAGATGGCAGTGGGGACCCCAACCTGTGTGGTGAGTTGTGGGGAGCAGAAGCAGGGCAGCAGTGGGGGGCCCCAGCCTGGGTGGTGAGCTGTGGGGAGCCCCTCCCCCAGGCTGGTGAGAGGGCAGCAAAGCGACAGGGAGAGTCCTCTGGCTGAGAGTGTCTCCCCTGATCTGCCTTGCATGCAGGAGGGGTTCTGCTGTGCTTCATCCTGGGATTGAAATGTATAAGGTGGAGATTATCTCTGAGAAGGTCTTGTCCCATGTACTGATATCCCATCTGGGGAAACAGGCCTGGAGCGGAGATGTGGCCCCCGATGGCACCGAGCTACTCAGGGGAGAACTGGGAGTCGGGCTTTCTCGCTCCCTGGCTGGTGACAAGTGCCACCTGAGAAGTGTATTCCCAGGAGTGTGTCCTCCTGTGTTCCCACAGCTGGGTGAGGCTTTCTCATTTGGTTTGGCTACTGCCCGAGAGGGTCTTAGAGCACCTCTGGGGCACATGGTTCTTTGGGGCTAGCAGTTTTCAGCACCTTGTTTCTGAGCATCTTTAAGCCCTGAGTCTGACAAGCTGCCCGGCTCCGCCCGCGTGGTCTGAACTCTGCATTGTCTGCAGTGCGATCCCCCCTTCCCCCCACCCCTCTCTGCCATGTGCCCCTCCAGATCAGCAAGGGACCCAACAGGGTTTGCTATAGGGGAAACTGAGGCACAGAGGCTGCCCTGAGAGGCCAGGGTCAAGTGGCAGAGACAGGATCCAAATATCCGGCCCCTGGCAGCTGGCGTCCAGGCCTCAGGACATGTGTGCAAGAGTCTAGCCCTCTGCCTGCAGTCAGTCTGGGAAGGACAGAGCCTGAGTCTCACAGTTTCTTGTACGCGTGGAAAAAGCAGGCAGGCGCCCCAGCCCACACCCCAAGGCTCAGAGGTCTGGAGAGAGCCGAGGTCTGGCTTCTCGGGGGTGGCAGCTTCGGGCTTTGCGCTTAGGCTGACCCACTCGAGGGCCTCTTGTTGCCTCACTTGAGAAACAAGATGAGAGGAGCTCTGAGTAGTGGAGGCTGACTGTCTGCTGTTCAGAGCAGTGCTGGTCACCTCCACATTCCTCCAGCGGCAGGAAAGGCCAGAGATGAAAGGTTACAACCACAGGGCTAAACTGGAATCCCTCTGGTTCTTTGATGCCTGCAGTCCAATTTGTTTGAGGAGTAAAATAAGAAAAAGTGGAACTAGCTCTGAAAAGTTGGGGTGTGGGGGAAAAGTACAGTGAGGAATCTTGGAACAGAGATTCTGGGATTCTTACCTGGTTAGTTCAGGAAGAAACATTACCCAGTGACCACATTCTGTGAACAGCGTGTGAAATCCTGGGAAGGTGAGTCTGTGTGTGGCTTCTGTAACTTCCCTCAAGGGGGCCACTGTGTGTGAGCATGTGCGTGTCCGTGCCCTTTTAGTAGATGGAGCTGCCGATCAGATTTGTTGAACCAAGGGTTTCTTCCTTTAGTTGAGGGAGAAGTTTGGGCACCTCTTATTTAACCCAGTTGTGTTTTAGTTTTTGAGGGACTTGAGGTCCCTGAGGGTTGAGGTCTGCCCCTCTTCCCCCCATCACCCATGGGGTTTGCTCCTCCCTAACTGGTTTGGGTTTTGCTACTAAGCCTCATGGTCACTATTATCCCAACTGTCTGATGACATTCCTGGTGCCACCTCGTTCACCCTTCTGGGTCACAGTGCTCCAGCTGGGTGTTGTCTGTGCTATGGAGGAGGGCGAGGGCCAGCCCCTCTCTCTTCTGCTGTCAGGTAGCAGTTATCCTTGAGTCTCACTCTTGGCCACTCTTGGAGCCATCCAGTAACCCCTTTAACCAATGGAAGGGAAGGAAGGCAGACACGGGATTTCCTCCACCTGCCCAATGCAGGTTTCAGCCAGCCTCCATCCCCAAATGAGACAGGAATCTTGGGGTCCAGGGTGGATCCAAAGATTCTTCATTTTACACGAATTCCCCAGGAGAGACTGAAACAGGGATAAAGAACATAGTTTGGCATCTTTTCACCTGGTGCAGAATCGTGCAGGGAGGGGCCTTGTGGCTTCCAGAGGTGCACCCAGTATGGCCAGATCCGAGAGTCCATCTGGGCTAGTTCTTGGTTCGAGGGGGTGAGGGGAGAGTTGGTAGGTGGGCTCCTTTGAAAGCAGACGCTTGTTCTATAGAAGGACCTGTCCTCCGCCCTCCAGTGTACCACGCCATCTTCCTGGAGGAGCTGACCACCTTGGAGCTGATCGAGAAGATCGCCAACCTGTACAGCATCTCGCCGCAGCACATCCACCAGGTGTACCGCCAGGGCCCCACGGGCATCCACGTGGTGGTCAGCAACGAGGTGAGTGCTGTGGCCCCGCCCTGTGGAACTGACCTGGGGCTCTGGGCAGGAGCAAGAAACATGCCCAGCAGGGCTCGGGGGTGACTTTAGCCTGAAGATGGGGTTCATCCACCTGCCACCTGTTCTCAGCAGTAGGCTCTGTCGGGAGAGCCTGGAGAGAGGGGTCTGAGGCCAGGACCAGGCTTGGCATAGCTGTGTCCCCTCCACCCTATGTCCTGCCCTGCACGAACTGGGAGCAGAGACTGCACCGCTGCCTCGGGCACTGCCAGGCAGGGCAGTGAGGACGCAGGAGCTCATCCGGGCAGGCAGCAGCCCTGGGGGATGTGAGATGGGCTGGGTTGATGAGATGACCTGGCTCTTAGGTAACAGAAGCGTCCTGTGCTGAGTGGTGAAGGTCCCTGCCGCAGCCTTCCGGGGTCTGTCCCTGGCCACACAAGACTCTGCAGGGCACAGGCAGCCCCTGAGAGAGGACACAGGTTCAGAACACAGCCCAGCTGCAACGGTGCCCCAAAGTGATCAGATTCTACTGCTGGCTCCAGCAGGGCTCATCAAACGGGTTTGCTGATGCGGTTCAGCATTCCTGCGTGTTGTAGAGCAGAAGCTTTTGAGTTTGTCCTATGCTGGGCCCTTTCTCTTAGTAATAATGTTGATGATAAGTGTTGGTATTTCGGCAGTGCTCACGATGTGTGTGCAGCCTTCTTAAGTGACTCATTTAGTCCTGCCAGCCTTCCTGTGAGGCGGGTGTTGTCATGAGCCCATTTCACAGATAGGAAGCAGGCACAGAGAGGTTGCATAATGGCCCCCGGGTGGACAGCTCATAAGAGCTCAGGCTCTGTAGAAACACAGGTGGCCCAGAGCAGCAGAGTTCAAGCTTCGAGACGGCAGGCTCTCTGACCACTCCTGAAATGAGGCCTCTGCACAGAGCTGTGCTGATGGGAGCAGGGGCGGAAGGAACCCCAGCCCAGTCTGCAGCAGACCCTCCACCCATTAACCTACTGAGGGCGATGGGGGAAACAGTCCAGGAACGGTGGTCGGGAAGGCAGGGAGAAGGTATGCTTTGGAATCGAGCTGAAGTCTCCACCTAGACCGGCTCCTCATAGCCAGGTGACCTTGGGCAAATCTATGTAATGTCTTTGAGCCTCAGTTTCCATGTCTCCAAAATGGGGATGATTATGCCCAAAGAGCAGGTTGTAGTAAGGATAAAATGAAGAAACAGTGGCAGGTACCAGGAGATGCTAAATTAGCTTAAGTATTTGTTTTGGGGGGCAAAAAAGTGTTGGAGAGAGAGCTTTAAATTTGACAACATATAACGTGTAAGGCTTTTAATGATCTGCATAAACTGTCATCATCAGTAGCATTATCACCAGTAGCATTACTAATGTTGTCATCATGACTGCCCGAGCTCCCTACACAGGAGTCCTGAGTCCCCTGTTTCATGGGAGTTTCATCCCGGGAGTGGACAAGGTGGTATTTTCCTTCCTTTATAATTAGAAAGTAATGCACAGTTTGTGTAAGAAATCAGACAGCATAAACCAGAAGAAGGCAAGCATGAAAGGCCCCTTTCTTCCCCTCTCTCTTTTCCTTGAAGAGTTGAGATTAGATTTGATGTGATCATGGAGGATAATTTTGTGTCTGTCACTTGCCAGAGTGTGTGTACGTGTGGGTTTTTAAAACACACACCCAGGATCCATTTGAACAAGGGGCTTGATTTGTAACTTGTTATTTTTGTCATCAGCTCAGAATTGCTTTCACATCGTCATATTCAAATCTAGGGTGGCTGTTCTTCGGCCCCCCTAAAGCGCAGAAGCCCAGAGCTACTGGCCTAAGCACGGACTTTAGAATAGCCAGGAAGGTTAAAGCGCCCTGAGCATCAGGCAGTGGTCTGATCTCATAACGCATTTCTGTCATGAAGACAAAAGCCAAGAATTCGTGGAACCCTTGCAATTTCACCAGTCCCTTAAGGGGGTTCCTTCCCCAGCCTGCCCCATTCCCCCCCGGAGCAGGCAGTTAAGCCAGTGAAGCAGAGAATAGAACTCAACACCACCTCCGCTAAGTAGGTGACTCTAATTCCTCCGAAGTCCCCTTGCCTCTTAACCTCGAATCAATTGGAAACCTTTGGTTCTTAATTGCCCAGAGCACTGGAGGCAGCCCGGCCAGTCGCACAGCCGGCCCCTGGGGTGCAAGGGCACTTCATTAAACAAGGCAGTTACTGATTAAGCCCATGTGGGCCCTGTGTCAGGTTTGGCATGCTCCAGTGGTGGGGCTGCCAAGAGTCCCCGAAGGAACCGGCCAGCAGCATAGCGTAAATGTACTTCACGCGCCATTAGGCCTGGGGGAGGGGCAGGGGTCGACAGGTAGATGGATGTGCAGGATTTGGGGCCATCAGCCAGACCAGGCAACAACATGTAGGTTGCACTTTTTAATTGGTAAAGGGGTTTTGCTGCCCTGTGGGCCAGTGTGTGTGTTGTGGTGTGTTTAGGTAGGTATGTGTATTTTTCATATTCTTTAAATGTGTATTGTGAAATATAGCATACATATTTAGAGTATAGGAAGCTCATTTGTAGAGTTTAAAGAATAAAATACTCAATACCTGCACTCAGGTTAGTGCAGTGTTGTTAGAAGCCCCTTTGTGAACTAATTCCACATTCCCCTCCACATATTGGTCTGAATTTTGTATTCCCTGGTTCTTCCTCAATATGTTGTTTAATTTCACCTATTTTAAGACTTCCTATAGGTGGAACAGGAGTGTATTCTTCGGGACTTAAGTTTGTGGTTCACGTACTTTGAGGGGTGTTGCTGGGGGCCGCCGGCCCTGCTGAGTGCCCGGGTGTGATCAGGCCACAGTTAGTTGCTGCTGCTTCTGCTACCGAGGGACAGGGGGCTGTTTCTAGCTTTCACTCACACACACGGTGCTGTCCTCAACATCCTTAGGTGTGCTTTGTGTGTGTGTGTGCAGGAGGTTGGCTGGGGCACCCATCTGCAGGAGAGATATGTGTGGTCCTCTGTGCTGGCTCCTATGGACGGTCCTAGAAAGCAACTGTCTGGATGGATGCCCCACCAGAGAGGATGCCAGCTCCTATTGCTCTGCATCCTGGTTATATATATATATATATTTTATCAGGACAGCCTCGTTTGACAGACAGGGCCTGGAGACAGGAAGTTTTCTTGTCCAAGGTCACTGGACTGTTAATTAAAGTTCTAGAGAGAGGGGGCTGGTGAATCATTGGTTCCTGCCACAGGGAACTGAACACACGATGCTGTGTTAGTTTCAGGTATACAGCACAGTGATTTCAGTTATACATCGGTGTGTGTATGTGTGTGTGTGTGTACACGTGTGTGCTCAGTCGTGTCAGACTCTTTGCAACCCCATGGACTGTAGCCCGCCAGTCTCCTTTGTCCATGGAATTTTCCAGGCAGGAATACGAGAGTGGGTTGCATTTCCTTCTCCAGAGGATCTTCCCGACTCAGGGATCAAATCCGCGTCTCTTTTGTGTCCTGCATTGGTGGGCAGGTTCTGTACCAGCTGAGCCTCCATGCATTAATAGATACCCTGTTTCAGATTCTTTCCATTGTAGGTTATTATAAGATGTTGAATGTGGTTCCCTGTGTAAAGCACTTTAGTTTTTATCTCGTGCTGTTTTACGTACATCTGCTCCCATAATGTGTCCTGTAGAGGGATTGGAAGACCCCATCACTCAGAAAACTAAAACATGAAAGAAAATCAGTAACAATTGAGTCTCGTATGAAATGTTGACATTTTAATTCCCTTCCAGGGTTCTTCTGTCCTTTACGTTCAGTTTTTTTGTTACTCAAAACTGTAATTGTGGGACTTCCCCTGGTGGTCCTGTGGCTAAGACTCTGCACTTCCAGGGCAGGGGGTCCGGGTTCAATCCCTGATCAGGGAACTAGATCCCACACGCCACAGCCAAGAGTTCGCATGCCGCAACTAAAAAAGATTCTGCATGCCGCAAGTAAGACCCTACGCAGCCAAATAAATTTAAAAAAGACAACTATAATTGCTCTGTCCATTGACTCTGCATCATATTTCCTCCGTGAAAGTAAGACATAACTGTCATCCTGTGTGTGTGTCAACGCAGCTCCTGTCGTTTCTGATGGTTGTGAGTGGCTGGGCTCTGTGTCACTGAGGCTTTTCATTCTCTGAACTCGTTGTTGAAGTGACGTGGTCTCTCTTTTGCCTTTCAGATGGTGCAGAATTTCCAAGATGAATCCTGTTTCATCCTCAGTACCTTAAAAGGTAAAACCTGCTCCTCTCTGCCCTCTCTTACTTAATTAAAGGATGTTGGCTTCACCCCCTGGGCTAACTGGGTGAGGGGAGAGCAGGCTGGTAAGTGAGGCTGGCATGGGGAGTCCTTCAGTGAGTGTCGCTTGGAAACATCCTCTGGGGAAAAGAAACACACAGTTCCTGGGAAGCTCGGCCTCGGAAATGTGTGAACTGGAGAGGTGGGCCCCAAGGTCACTTTGAAAGGGAAATCTTGGCCATTCACTGTGTGTTCCATGAACCCAGTGCCGAGGAGAAGTAAGACACGTTTGAGTTGCTCTAAAGTATGAGTCTGGGACTTGCCTGATGACCCAGTGGCTAAGACTCTGCGCCTCCAATGCAGGGGGCATAGGTTCAGTCCCTGGTCAGAGTCAGGGAACAAAGAGCCCACGTGCTGCATGTCCAAAAAAAAAAAAGTGTGGGTCTCCAGGAGGAGCAGCCACGGAACCAGTAGCACCTGAGCCTCCAGCCCCCGTGGCTGGGGACCCGGGGCTGTGTGTGGAGGTGGCGGGACATGAAGGGCCCGCCCGAGGAAGGGGCCTGAGAAGGAGCTCCTCTGCCAGGAGAAAGGGGAGACCAGCTATGACCCCCTCCCCCTACCCCCATAGGGCTGGGGCGGATGAGTGTGCAGAGTTATACAGGAATGAAAGCCCCTCACTGGGCCAGAGACCCTGGACCGTGACAAGGACAGTCTCCTCCCCTTGTTCTCTCGATCCAGCCACCAAGTGCCTTCAGAGACCCTGGCAGCCATCAAACCCAGGGCCTCCTTACCCGCAGGCCCTTTAGTCCCTGGGTGTTGGGCTGTGGCAGAAAGCCCACTATTAAAAAGAAGCTCAACAAGGCAGCTGAGAAGGTGTGCGTTGGGATCTCTGCTGTTACCTTTGCTCTGTGCAGTCTTACTTTGGTGGCCTCTGCCAGCATCCATGGCAGAGCGTCTGCTGGTACCCTAATCCCATGGCTCCCAGAAACCGCCACGCCTGCCTTTCTTCCCTTAACACCTCAGTGTTTGTCTCTTGCAGCCGAGAGCAACGACGGCTACCACGTCATCCTGAAATGCGGCCTCTGAGCAGATGCAGAGTGGGCAGCTGCCTCCCACCCCCCAGCCCCACGGACCCCGTTGGATGGAGATATCGCACCCCTGGAAGCTGTGGCGAGGAGGGACCTGGCCCAGCCCGTGAAAGCCACAGACCCGCGGAGGCTGTGGGTCTAGAGGGCAGAAAGCCAGCAGCTCCTCTCTCCCCTCCTCTTAGCCCCCAGCTTTGGGACAGTTCCCTGTTCTTTTTCCTAGTCCTTCCATCTGAAAAGGCCAACGGGGGCCATCTGCTCTGAAACCTGTTGCTCCCCTGGTTGGAGGCTAGTTCACCAGGTACCCAGGTGCCACCTGTGCCAGCTCCTTGCACCCATTCTCCTGCTTCCAGAGAAGGCTCTGCCTCTCCTGCAGGCCTTCACCCTCTTCTCTGCCAACTGGCTGGGTCCCTGGACGGCTGACTACGTGGAGGTGGTTTGAGACTGTCCTGTCTCCATGTCGGTTTCCTGTCTTGGTGATCCTGGTGAGCCTCTGTCCTTCCTGTTCCTGGATGGCTTGATGGGTGTTGGGTTGACTCTGTGCCTTCTGCTTCTTTTCACATTGACCTTGATTCTAAGTGTCTGCTGCTGCTCACAGTCCAGAGGGGGCCTTGCGTTTCTTCACTGCTGGGGTAGACACTACGGAGCCACACACACCTGGTTCTAAGGCCCTTGGGGAGGAGAGGACGAGGCTGAGAAGACTATTTTTGGGCACATTCTCACGAGTATAAAAGGGAAGAGAACCAAATGATTCCTCCTGGGCTCTTTTTCGGTGTAAGTTTATTTCCTAAGCAGTCGTGGATAGAGGAGGACTAGAAAGTGAACGTCCTGTTGTAGGATCACATGACCTTGACTCTCCTGATGCCCAGTCCTCTTGGATGGACTCACCAAATCCCATTTAGAAAAGACCACCAACCTTCCCAAGCTCCCTAGGGACGGCGTATTTTCTGGGAGGGCTCCCCTTTGAAGGTTTCTTTCTTTTCATTTGTAGAGGCTGTGTTTGGGCATTTCTCCTGAGTTAGAATGGTTGGATCACCTTTCTTAGATAACCAGTAGACTCAGGAATCAGTGTCTGTCTCTGTTACTTGGGACCCTGTGATCTCTATTGCTAGTGTAGGTTCATCTAACAAAGCATGGTGAGCTCTCTGACCAACTGAGCATGATCTGACAACCTTTCAAGTGGAGCTTTTGGGGAATAGAATGCTTTGGGGGAATATAGAGATGATCATAACTGGGTAGGCCTTGTTTTACAGACAGAGAAACTGAAGCCTAGAGGGGCAAAGCCACCTGCCTGATATCACATAGTGATAGGGTAATAACATAGATTTGTCGTCTAAACCAGGGCATTTCTGAGAGGGAAAGGAGCTCTGGTAATAATAATTCTTGGACCACAGGTATGATGTACTGCTCTGTAAGGCCAGGCTTCTCATTCCCTTTCCATTTTGAGGGTGAGGGGATGGGGAGCATGTAACAGCCTTCTTGAGCTATAATTGACATACTATACAGTTTACCTATTTATAGTGTACAGTTCTGTGATTTTTTAGTCAATTCACAGAATCACCACAATCAATTTTAGAACATTTTCATCACCCAAGACATATCATGTATATGGAATCATACAATATGTGGTCTTTTGTGGTCTTTTTTTTTTCACTTAGCATAGTGTTTTTTAGAGTCATCCATATTGAACATGTATCAGTACTTTGGTCTTTTTATAGCTTAATAATATTTCATTCCATGGATGGACTGCCTTTGTTTATCCATCCATCACTTGATGGATATTTGAGTTGTTTCTGTCTTGGGGCTATTGTGAATAATGCTGCTATGAAGTATTTGCACACGGTTTGGTGTGTTTTCTTTTAGGAATATACATATGACTGGAGTTGCTGGGTCATTTAGTAACTCCATGTTTAACTTTTTGAGGAACTGCCAGACTGTTTTCCAAAGCAGCTGCATCATTTTACACTCCCATCGGCAGCGTATGAGGGTTCCAGTCTTCCTCCATCCTCACCAACACTTGCTAGTATCTGTCATTTGGATGATAGCATCCCAGTGTCATTTTGATGATAGAAATGGTGTCTCATTGGAGTTTCAATTTGCATCTCCCTGATGGCTAATGATGTTGAGTATTTTTTCATGTGCTTACTGGCCATTTATATATCTTCTTTGGAGAAATGTATCCTTTGCCTATTTGCAATTGGCTTATTTGTCTTTTTATTATTGAGTTGTAGGAGTTCTGTGTATAGTTTAGATGCAGGCCCTCTATCAGATATATGAGGTGTCAAACTGTTCTCCACTTCTGGGGGTTTTCTTCACTTTCTTATGATGTCCTTTGAAGGACAGAGGTTTTTAATGTTGATGATCTCTAAGATACCATTTTTCTCTTGTTGCTTGTACTTTTGATGTCATATCTAAGGAAACTATTGCCTAATCCAGGGTCAAGAAGATTTATGTTTTCTTCCAACAGTTTTTATAGTTTTAGCTCTCCAGTAGCCTTTGATTAATTTTGAATTAATTTGCATTTATGATGTGAAGTATGGGTCCAACTTCATTCTTTTGCATGTAGATATTCAGCTGTCCCAGCACCAATTGTTGAAAACACTATTGGGGTCTCCACAGAATTGTCTTCATAGCCTTGATAATGGCCCCTAATTCTTACTGGATCTTTTTCTCTGCGACATGGGACTGTCATTAGGATGCTCAGCTTTTTTTTTTTTTTTTTCAGCCCATGTTTGGCTCCACCAGTTTTACAAATGGCTTTCTCTTCTTTCTGTCTCCCCCTTTCCCTGTTTCAACAATACTGGGTGACATCACTCTCTGATATCTACAGCCTTTCTGGGTGCATGGGTCCACACATCAGTCCTAGGGGAAGGTCAGGATCAATTGTTTTTTGTTTTGAGGAAACCAAGTCACACAGAAGTAGAAAAACTTGCCCAAGGTCCCCCAGAACCAGAACTAGATTACTGGTCTTGTGACTTCTGGCATTTTGAGATGTCTACAATTGACTAGACCCAAGAGATGCCACTTCCCAGGCCAAGTGATGACAGGCTAAAATCTTAATTCTAAAAATGTGGTAGGCTAATATTTCATTTTTATTTCTTCATTCAAAATAAGGGTCCAG
This sequence comes from Capricornis sumatraensis, assembly GCF_032405125.1. Lineage (NCBI taxonomy): Eukaryota > Metazoa > Chordata > Mammalia > Artiodactyla > Bovidae > Capricornis > Capricornis sumatraensis. The sequence goes on along the minus strand of NC_091071.1, from coordinate 117,394,967 downwards.
TCAAGATCTGTGACCTTCAGTTTGCTGTAGGTGGAGTCTTTCATCTGGAATGCACACTGCATCAGCTCTGCTTACCTTCTCCTAATGGTTATAGTTCAGTCTTGTAGCTTACACAGAAGTAGAAAATAATAAGTACCAAATAAGAATACACAGTCATTTGGTACCAAAATGTTTTAGCTGCCCAATTCAGCAGTTTGTTCCTTCCACAGGGGCAGAGGAGCTAGCTGCAGGTGTTTGGATTTTGTGTCTAGTTTTTTCATTTTATTAAAGTACAGAAAAGCTGTGCCCTTTTCACTCCTGTTCGCTGTCTTTCCTGTGTACTCTGAGTCCAGCGTCTGAGCCTGCTGGACAGGGTGGCCCCTCCCAGAACAGTCCCCTCCACCCCCACGTATTCTGAGCTGTGGCTGCTCCTTGGCAGCAACAAATTTTAAAAGGGATCCCCCGAGGGACAGAAGATGTGCCGTGCACCAGAGCCACTGTCTTGAACCAGAAGCCCAAAGTGGAGTGCTTTTTTCTCAGTCCATCCCATTTCTTTGCTGGGCAGTTGTCTGCAAGGTTGTGCTAAACCTGCTCCTGGTTACCGAGTCGCCCCTTTATAATAAAGACATGGGCTTTGGAATGGAGGAAGGGATGGTAGGCCTTTGGAAAGAGCAGGATGGGCAGGGAGTTGGAAATCTCAGTGTAAGGTACTAAGCAAAGGTCAGATGCTGTCCTGGTGACCTCCTTCCCCGGCCACCTTGGGCTTCTTGGGAAGAGCTATGAACCTAGAGGGACTTTCCCGGGAGCAGAGTGGAGCTGCCTGAGCAGTGCGTCACAAGTTTCCAAGTCCAGACCAGCCTCAGGGGCTGGCCTGCATGAGTTAAGGTCTGAAAATCATTAACGAGTTAATGAGAAAAATGGAAGAGCTTCTTTTGCTGTTGTCAGTGGAGCAGAGGTAGGCAGCCCCCAGGAGCTCAGAGAAGACAGAAAAGCAAGTGACCAAGAGCCAGGAGTCCTGGGCTCCTACGCCCTCGCTTGGCGTGCTTTTTCTGCCTCTCTGGGTCTCACCTCCTCTCTGGGAGGCTTCTGGGGCTGTGACTGACTCAGGCATGAGTGTGTCTGAGCAGGGCATTCCTTTTTTCCCTCCATCAAAGTTGCTCTGTGGGTGGGTGGCGTGTACAGGCGTGCTTCCTAGTGGTACACCGCGCCTCAGTTCTGCTTGGACTGGTACATGCTCTGCGAGGTTGCATGCATTTCAGTGTGAGACGCTGCATCTTAGCCATGTCTTTAGGAATCCAGCCTAGCTTGCAGCCACGGTGACTTGATTCCATCCATGCTCTTAAGAGTGGCCACCAGCTCTTCCCTGCAGCCTGAAACTGGACTCCTTGTTGGCTGGCTTTATGTCTGTGTTACAAACATGCATGCGTGCGTGCCTGTGTGTGTGCATATTCATGGATGCACATGAATCCCCTCCTCTGCCCCTGTGTCTGCCATGAGGAGGGCAGCCCTGAGTGTCTTCAGCTCACCTGGACGGAATGATGACTGCTGCTTCCTTCAGACCTTTCGTGATGCTCCTGGTTCGGACTCAGTTGATAAAACTGATTAGGGCACTGTTGCCCTAATTGTGGGGAAAGGCCCATCCTCAGTCCTGCCCTAGGGAGCAGAGCAATGCTGGGAGCTGACATCTAACCAGGACCCCAAAAGCAAGGTCCTCGGACTTGGTCTTACTTGCAGCCACCTTACGTTCCCTGTGTCCCCTTGGGTTGCGTATTCTGTGTGTGATGTCATCAGTCAGGCCAGGCAGTAGAAAGTATTTGTACATCCTCTCTGATCACCTCCTGGCCCCTTTCCCTCCACTCTGTGGGGCAGAGCAGTGCAGTACAAGACAAGCCGCCCCAACCTCCTTCCCCGGGGCCGACCTGAGAATTCCATGCAGCCTCTGCCCAGCTCCCCAGAGCACCTTGTAAAGGCTGGGCTTTCCTCCCTCCTGCTTCTGCAGGAAATGACTGAGTTCTGAGGGTGTGGTCCTCACCTGGCCATGTAGGGACTTTTCTAGTGGCAACATCCCCAGGAAGTATCTTTAAGAGGTAGCTTTGCTCTTCTGTCCAGGGCAACTGGCAGGGTGAGGCAGGGAGGGGCCAGCACTTCTTAATCCTGGGCTGAGACACCTGGCTGTTTGGGCAGCCAGGCCAGCCTGTCCCAGGAGGGAGTGTGTGAGCCTGTCCCTGCCTTCATCCTGTGGAGCCCCAGACAGGGATGGGTTAAGGGGTGGCGGCCTGCAGGGGGCTAGCAGGGACCAGGAAGCCTTTTATCGTGAAAAATTTTCAATCCTTCTTGAAAGACAGACCAATATAATTAGCCCTGGTACCCATCACTCCACCTCCTCAACAATCACCCTACACCTGCTCATCAGGGACAGGCCAAATGCAGCTTCTTGCTGCATTTTGTAGTCTGATGACAGGAAACACTGAACTCAATGAAGTGAAATGTCATCCTGTCCTCCCCTCTGCCGTTCCACTCCCATTTGTATACCAAAACCTGTACTCAATTATTATAGTTTGAATTTCATCATCTGAAACTTAATGGAAACTCATTTTCTCTTATTTGCCTCCTTGAAGCCCTTAAAGCCAAAAATAGGTCTCATCCAGCCTTCACAGAAAAACATTGCCCACTGCTGAGCTAGACCTCTGTTACTCTGTATGCCCCCTACATGATGTTGAATAGTATCCTTGAAAATAAGGGCTTTTAAAAATAATAAAAAAGTATTTTGTTTGGAGCTTTGAAGCAGGAGGATCATTCAGCTGAACAGTCTTTGAAACCAGACCCCCACCCCGCCTGCTAGTCATGTGCCCCTCCCCCAGACAGTCTTTGCCCCAGCTGCTCAGGAATCATAAAACTTTGCTCTTGCCCCTTCCCTCCTGCTGTCCACTTCTTGGAGACTTCTGGGCCTTTGGTCGCGGGGCAGGATGCGGGAGGTTGTGTCCGAGAGCTGGCTGTGGGGAGAATACAGTACCAGCTCCGGGCCCTGGTGGATGGTGGTCTCTTGACTTAGGTCACTGGGACTTTACCGCCCCAGGAGGTATGGCCTAACCTCCACCTCTACTGGCACCTTGAGGACCTCTCAGCTGCTCTGGGGTCCCCCAAAGCCCCCTCCACATGTCTGCAGCTCTTCCCCCAACAGAGGGACTGGCTTGTGACAGCTTCAGCTTGATGATGGGGAGGGTTTGGACCCAGTGCCCACTTCTGCCACTGGGAGAAGCTGGCCCATAGGCAGCCTCATGTTGGGGTAGTCCCATCTCCCTGTGGCTTGGCTGGCCATTCTGGGCCCCGGCTCCTTTGCTTCCAGTGAAGATGACCAGACACTGCAGCCAGCTCTCCATTAGCACCAACCGCTGATGATGCTGACTGGCCTCGCCTGAGTCAGACTTTGGGCTCTGTGCTTTGCCTTTGTCCCATTTGAGCCTCCTCACAGCTCTGAGGCCCCGTAGGCTGATTTCTAGTGGAGGAAATCAAGACTGAGAAATCAGATAGGGGCCCAAGTCCTATGACTATCGATGGGCTGAGCCAGGGTCCCGATCCTGCCTCTAGGCCTCTCCCTCTTGCCCCAGATGCACGGGTGAGTCCTTTCATCCCTAGTGCTCACTCTCCTGATGACATCATCCCTGGACTCTGTGCCCTGCGGTGGGGTGGGGGTGTGGGGAGGGGTATAAGCAGGGGGACAGAAGAGAAGGTCGTTGTTTTGTGCCTCCCACCAGCCCTCCCCTTGCTGGGCATCGCCTTGGTTACTGTGCTTACCAGTGCTCCTGTATAGAAAGTGATTCCTTTTTTAGAAATGTCACTTCGTCACTTTTCTCCAGATGGGGTGACTCTTCTCTTAAGGTGGTGGGCATCTCAGTTGGGGTGGTGTGGCCCTCTGATGGGGTCAGGTGGGCATGACATTGGGAAGGGTTGTAGGGGGGAGTGGGCATCAAAGCAAAAGTTGTCACACTGCCACGTTTTTGTACCTGAAATAAAGCATATTTGCACTTGTTACTATACCATTGTGAAGACAAGAGATCTACGTGTAGGTTCTGTGCTTGGGTCAGAATGCAAATAAAACTCATTTGTAAGAAACCTGTGTGGCTCAGACCTCTGGCCTTTTAATATTTTTCAGTTGTGATAAAATGTATGTGACAGGAAATTTACAATCTTCAGCATTAAACAACAGCTCCCCCAGCCCCTGGCACCCACCCTTCTCTTTTATGTCTCTGTGAATGTGACTCCTCTGGGGGCCTCTTATAAGTGAGGGTCTCTTATAAGTGGAGTCATACAGTCCTTGTCCTCTTTTAAGTGGCTGACTTTACAGGGCATAATGTCCTCAGGGGCTTCCCAGGTGGTTCAGTGATAAAGAATCTGCCAGTGCAAATAATGCAAGAGACTTGGGTTCGATCCCTGGGTTAGGAAGATTCCCCTGGAGTAGGAAATGGCAAGCCACTGCAGTATTCTTACCTGGAAAATTCCATGGACAAAGGAGCCTGGCAGGCTACAGTCCATGGGGGTCACAGTTTTTACCTTTTTTTTGCTTTGCCAAGTGGCTTGTGGAATCTCTAAGAGGTAGCTTTGCTGTTCTGTCCAGGACAACTGGCAGGATGAGGCAGGGAGGGGCCAGCACTTCTTAGTCCTGGGCTGAGACACCTGGCTGTTTGGGCAGCCAGGCCAGCCTATCCCAGGAGGTAGTGTGTGAGCCTGTCCCTGCCTTCATCCTGTGGAGCCCCAGACACGGATGGGGTTTTTCTGGGGCTAGTACCATATTCATAGTAAAACTGCTTACCTCAGATTAGGACTTTAACCCATGTGCTGGAACTCAAACCCAGCCAAAACCTGGTACCTGGTTTCAGGACCTAATGAAGCTCAGGTTCTTGATGTCTCATCACAGAAAGAATTCAGTGAGAGACAAAGTGACAGGTAAGAAGTGGATTTATCTAGAGAAAGACACACTCCACAGAGTGTGGGCCATCACACAGGATGAGTGCAGCAGCCCTGAAATGTGGTGTGGTTAGCTTCTATGGGCTTGGTAATTTCATAGGCTAATGAGAGGGAGGATTATTCCAACTATTTTGGGGAAGGGGTGGAGATTTTTAGGAATTGGGCCACTGCCCACTTTTTGGTCTTTTGACAGTGCCTTGGGATTAGCATGGTACCTCTGGGTGTGTCATTTAACTTGCTAATTGAAGATCAAGTTGACTTGTCTGCCATCTTGGACCCATTTGATTCTAATTGGTTTATATTGTGTCTTTGAGCTGTGGCATTCAAAAATTGTTCCTTGCCCCCTTCTCTCCTATTTCAATAGGAGACCTTGGGTCTTTGAAGCTTGATCAGTGGGTGGGCTGTGTTAAGCCCAATGGGGGCACATCTGTAGTGGCCACCATCCCAGACCCTTGTCACTACCTAGCCCAAGGATGCTATGTGACGATGTGTGACCTAGCACAAGGCTGGGCAGGACCAGGCTCCCAGGGACACGCAGGAGCAGCTGGGGTGGGGATGCTCCAAGGCAAGGATAGCTTGATGTGTTCCAAGATCCAGAAGACTGACACCATGGGGTGTATGCTAAGTTGCTTCAGTCATGTTCAAATCTTGGCAACCCTATGGGCTGTAGCCCTCCAGGCTTCTCTGTCCATGGGATTCTCCAAGCAAGAACACTGGAGTGAGTTGCCATGCCCTCCTCCAGAGGATCTTCCTGACCCAGGGATAGAACCCATGTCTCTTATGTCTCCTGCATCTTATGGGGCAGATTGGGGATCAAGTCAGATAACACTGTGATTCTTTGGATTAATAATGTTACCCAGTAAACATTCACCTATTAAAAGTCTCACCAAATAATACCTGAATGATTCCATTTTATGTTTTCTTTAGAAATGCTGGTCCAGGGACTCCTCTGGTGGTCCAGTGGTTAAGAATCTGCCTTGCAATGTAGAGGCCTTGGTTTCAGTCCCTGGACAGGGAATTAAGATCCCACATGCCGTGGGGCGACTGAGCCATGAGCCGCAACTACTGAGCCAGCACTACACAAAGAGAAAGCAGCCCATGTGCTGTTCAGAGATCCCGAGGGCCACAACTAAGACACGATGCAGCCAAAAATGAATAAATAAATTGCTTTTTTTTTAAAAATGCAGATTCTGATTCCCAGCCCATCAGTGGGATGTGCCCTGCATTTTTGACAATACTGACACGGGGTCTCATTGCGCAGAGGAAGGGAGTTCTGATTTGTTTTCTAAAGGGGTGGTGGGACACAGCCATGGAGGTCCTGAAACTGAGAAGGGTCAGACAGTACTGGGTTCAAAAGTTCAGAGTTGAATTCAGGAGCTCGATGAGGTTTCAGAGCCATTGGGGGCTGGAGCCTGGCTTGGCTATTGGCTATCCACCACACAGGTGGCCTCTGCCCCAGCAGGGAACTCAAATGTGAGCAGAAGGACACAACAATCCAAGTGGCGTGTCCCCAGGGGTGCTCTCAGCTTACTGTGGGTAGGCTCTCCCAGTGGCTGGGGCCTAGAGCCGACCCTGACCCCCCTACCCTGACCCCAGGGCCTAGCAGCAGCTACCTTCCTGCAATCCACAGGAGAGCCAGCCAGGCCCAGGCAGGCAAGCTCCACCGGCACATTCCCCTGCCCAGATCCTTCCAGATGGGCAGGAGTGGAGGGAGCTCTTGCAGTGTACAGGATGCTCTCTTTCCAGCAAATGTTCCCTTGGCCACGATGTGGGCATGAGGTTTTGGGGATGAATCGCATGTGACGCCCCATTTATGGCAGCAGGATGGGATGCTGTGATCCTCAAACTGCATCAGAATGACCTGGAGGTCTTGTTCAACAGCCTCCCTGTGCCCAGATCTGAACTAGAGCCTAAGATTTTGTATCTCTAAAACATTCCCAGATAGGACTTCCCTGGTGGTCCAGTGGCTAAGGCCCTGTGCTTCCACTGCAGGGGGAGTGGGTTCTATTTCTGGTCAGGGAAACAAGATCCTGCACGCCTCACACTGCAGCCAAAAAATTTAAAAAGTTCCCAGGCAATGCTGATGCCACTGGTCCGGGGACCACACTTTGAGAACCTTCTTAAACAGTGGGGCACTGCCTTGGTTCAGAGTCAGCTATTAGCTTGGTCACCTGGGCGAGGGGACTCAACTTTTCTGTGCCTTGCCTTCCTCATCCATAAAAGAGGACTGATGATACCTGATTCCTAGGATTTAATTTCTGTAAAGAGTTTTGAATGATCCTAGCCCACAGTAATGGCACCCCACTCCAGTACTCTTGCCTGGAAAATCGCATGGATGGAGGAGCCTGGAAGGCTGCAGTTCATGGGGTCGCTGAGGACCGGACACGACTGAGTGACTTCACTTTTACTTTTTACTTTCATGCATTGGAAAAGGAAATGGCAACCCACTCCAGTGTTCTTGCCTGGAGAATCCCAGGGATGGAGCCTGGTGGGCTGCCATCTATTGGGTTGCACAGAGTTGGACATGACTGAAGCGACTTAGCAGCAGCCCACAGTAAACTGAGTGAGAGCCTTTTAGTCGTGGTTTGTAATTCTTTGGGGAGGGAAAACTTTGACTCATTGGAAAAGACCCTGGTGCTGGGAAAGATTGAAGGCAGGAGGAGAAGGGGGTGACAGAGCATGAGATAGCTGGATGGCATTATCGACTCAATGGACAAGTCTGAGCAAACTCCAGAAGACAGTAAAGGACAGGGAAGCCTGGTGCACTGCTCACGCTGTTCACAGTCGCTCAGTCGTGTCTGACTCTTTGTGACCCCATGGACTGTAGCCCACAAGTCTCCTCTCTGTCCATGGTATTGTCCAGGTGAGAGTACTGGAATGGGTTGTCATTTCCTTCTTCAGGGGATCTTCCCAACCCAGGAATTGAAGCGGGGTCTCCTGCATTGCAAGCAGATTCTTTGCCAGCTGAACCAGCAGAGAAGCCCCACTGCAGTTCCTGGTCTGCATGGATGGCATGGGGTTGCAAAAAGTCAGACATGATCGAGTGACTGAACAACAACTTGGTAGCCCCTGCTGAGAACCAGTGTGCTAAGCTTCAGAATCCCTGGAGAGATCACCAGACACAGTGCTGAGCCCCATCTGCAGAGTCTCTCCTTCAGAAAGGTGGGGTGAGACTTCGTATTTCTCCCAGTGGGTGCTGTTTGCTGGTGGGGGCCACACTTTGAGAACCCCTGCCCTTGAGGCATGCGCCCTCTTAAAGTCACTCTCCAGTCACTCAGGATGTAGATCTGGGGACTTCCCTGATGGTCCAGTGGCTGAGACTCTGCTCTCCCAATGCAGGGGGCCTGGGTTTGATCCCTAGTTAGGGAACTAGTCCCACATGCCACAACTAAAGACCCTGCATGCTACAATCAAGACTGAAGATTCTGAATGCCACAAGTAAGACCTGATGCAGCCAAATAAATAATTGAAAAAAAAAAAAAAAAAGAAAGATGTAGACCTGAGTGTGAGCTAAGGGTCGGGTAGTGGCACAGGAGAACTGGAGATCATTAGGTCAGTGGACACAAAGGTCATCAGAGCCTGAGGCCTGCAGTCACCATGGTGGGATCGTCTGTCCTCACTTTGTGGGTGTGCATGCTCAGTAGCTTCAGTCGTATCCAACTCTTTTCGACTCCATGGACTGCAGCCTGCCAGGCTCCTCTGTCCATGGGCTTCTCCAAGCTAGAATACTGAAGTGGGTTGCCATGCCCTCCTCCAGGGGAATCTTCCCGACCCGGGGATCGAACCCACGTCTCCCACATTGCAGGCAGATTCTTTATCGCTGAACCACTGGAGAACGCCCATCCTCACTTTAGGGGAAGCTGACTTGGGTTGTAAGACTGATTGCTGGGGGAGGGAGGGGGCCTTCTGGCTGCAGGCAGAGAGGCTGCCAGCTCTCCACTCCCCTGTTTGGCATTTGCGGCAACCACACTGAGCCCTTCTCCTGAGTCCTTGGCTGCAGCGGCTCCACGTCACTGGTCATGGTTGTCCCTGTGGGAAACCAGAGAAAGTCATCAGTGGCGGAGAGGGGGCCACTCCTGGGCCTCCATCCTGTGGGCTGGAAATTCCACCAGGAGTGTGTCAGAGCAGATGGGCCCTCAGGGGCTGACTGACAGGGACAAAACTCGCTGGAGCCGGAGGGAATTCATTCCAGGCTAGCAGAGCAGAGCCCCTGAAGGAGAGTTGTTCTCCTAGCTGGGTAAAGGGGCCAGCGGAAGTGCTTCTCCCCCTGTGCCCTGGGTGGGAGCAGTGGGCAAACTGCCCATGTCTTCTGCTCTCACCTGGTCCGAACATTGGGAAAGGCAGGTGCTGGGGTTTCCATGCTGTAGGCACAGGAACCGGGGTTCGGCTTGGAGAGGGTTGTTCTTGGGCCCCCAATACGAGAAGGCCATGCCCCATGGCTGCCCAGGCTACTCCAGGGAAGGGAGCCTGGTAGCTGGGAGGTTCATTTCAGTTCAGTCATCCAGCCGTGTATGAATCTTTGTGACCCCATGAACTGCAGCACACCAGGCTTCCCTGTCCATCACCAACTCCTGGAGCTTGCTCAAACTCATGTTCATCAAGTCGGTGATGCCATCCAACCATCTCAACCTCTGCCATTCCCTTCTCCTCCTGCCTTCAATCTTTCCCAGTATCAGGGTCTTTTCAAATGAGTCAGTTCTTCCCATCAGGTGGCCAAAGTATTGGAGCTTCAACTTCAGCATCAGTCCTTCCAGTGAATATTCAGGACTGATTTCCTTTAGGATCAACTGGTTGGATCTCCTTGTAGCCCAAAGGACCCTCAAAAGTCTTCTCCAACACCATAGTTCAAAAGCATCAATTCTTCAGTGCTCAGCTTTCTTTATAGTCCAACTCTCACATCCATACATGACTACTGGAAAAACCATAGCTTCGACTAGATGGACCTTAGTAGGCAAAGTAATGTCTCTGTTTTTTAATATGCTGTCTAGGTTGGTCATAGCTTTTCTTCCAAGGAGCTTTCATCTTTTAATTTCATGGCTGCAGTCACCATCTGCCATGATTTTGGAGCCCAAGAAAATAAAGGTTCAGCATTGTTGAAAGGGAGGTTCAGCTGCCTTTGGGTGGATTTATATTTAAACTCTGGAGAAGGCAAAGGGGTTATCTGGAATGAGTTTATCAGGCAGGAGTGGCTATTGGAAAATCTGATAATCTGAGAGGCTGACATGAGTCGGGGAGGGGAGTTGGACCCTGAACTCATCCAAAGAAGAGAAAGGTATATGTTAGTCGCTTAGTCAAGGACTGTAGCCCACAAAACTCCTCTGTCCGTGGAATTTCCCAGGCAAGAATACTGGAGCAGATTGCCATTCTCCAGGAGATACTCCTGACACAGGGATTGAACCTGGGTCTCCTGCGTTGCAGGCAGGTTCTTTACCATCTGGGCCATCAGGAAAGCCTATAGAGAAGAGAAAGGTGGGTGGAGGGAAATCAGCCAGCTCTTCTGCTTCCTCCCTCCCTCCCCCTTCCTCCTTCCCTCCCTCTCTCTCCTCCTTCTTCCTTTTTTCCCTCCCCCAACCATCCCTTTGTGGACCCAGCTCTCCTGGCACTAACAAGGCACTGAGCTTGCTAGCCCTGCTCTTCCTCTGAGCTCCCCTGGGCTCCTGGGTATAGACTGAACTGTCCATGTATCTGTCTCCCCTTCTCACCAGGCAGAGCTCCTAGAGGACAGAGAGTGGTCTGCCTGATCACTGCCACTCTGGAGTCCTGGCAGAGAGAAGCCTCTCCAGGAGTGTTGGTTGAATGACTAAATGATGGCAGTATGGTAGTGGGCGAGTGCAAGAGTGGGAGCTGGAGGCCTTAGGGAAGGAATGCCTGTAGAGGGCAGGGCATCAGCTGGTGTGCCTTGGCAGGACTTCACATTAGTTTATTAGCTCCCAGCACAGGGCACAGGGCTATGGAGATAGAGGGACAAAGGATGGGAAATTTGAATGGGAGGGTAAGGAACTGGGACAAGAACCAGGCATGGAGCAAAGGAACACCAGGTGGGTCTGCATGGAGGGGCCCGGGAAGGCAGCCCCGAGTCAGGTGCCCACCACGGGCCAGGGGTCTTTAAAAGGAACCAGGATACACTACCACAGAAAGTTTTTTGTTTTGTTTTGTTTTTTAACTCTTCTTATGTACATAAAGCAGAGTCTTCTGAAAGAATTCAGCCGTCATAAATCATCTCCCTGGGCATTTTACAACCAGGAAAGACTGATTTCTGTCACCAGAGAGAAAAAATCCAGGCATCTTCACCTAGATAAGAAATCACCTAACAAACGTTACAAAATTCCCCTCCCCTCCTCTCCCAGTTCCCTCGAGGGCCCACTTGTCATTCAGGAAAACAAATGCTTTCTTTTCCCCAAAGGCCCTTCTTTCCTGCCCCTTCCCTATGAAGATGGTATAAGTGTAGTCTCTCAGTTGTGTCCGGCTCTTTACGACCCCATGGATGGTAGCCCACCAGGCTTCTGTGTCCATGGGCTTCTCCAGGCAAGAATACTGGGGTGGGTTACCATTCCCTTCTGCAGGGGATCTTCCTGACCCAGGGATTGAACCCAGGTCTCCTTCACTGCAGGCAGATTCTTTACCATCTGAGCCACCCATATAAATCCCAAATTCTGTCTCCTTGAGTCACATTTTTCTGTGAACTCTTGTGTGCAAGAGAGAACAAAAACCTGTCTTTTCTCCTGCTAATCTTTCTGTTCAATTAATTCTCTGGCTCCCTAATACTGAACATCAGAGGGCAGAGGAGGAGGTTTTCCTCTCTGACATTTTGTAAGCTTGCCTAATGCTCAGTGTACTTTTTGAGGCAATTGTTAAAGTCTCTGTATTGCCCACGAGGAGGCTGAGGCTCAGAGAAGCTGAATAATCTACTCAAGGACACACAGCAGCTCAGAAGCAGAGCTGGACTTCCAACCCACATTTGTCTGCTGCAAGGACTGCCACGGACTCCAGGGCTGTGCAGGCAGCTCAGGGGAGGGGATGATGGGGCCAGAGGTAGAGGGGAAGCATGTCCGGGAAGAGACACTGTTCTGAGCTTGGAAGGAGTCTCCAGTATGCCTAGGTAGGTTGGGGGGGTGCCCTTACCCCCAGTTATTTTTCTTTTAAAAAAATTTAAATATAGCTGATATACAGTGTTATGTGATTTTCTGCTGTACAGCAAAGAGGTTCAATTGTACATATATATACATCGTTTTTCATATTTTTTCCCATTATGGTTTATCATTGGACATTAAATATATTTCCCATCCTATACAGTAAGACCTTATTTTTTCTCCCTTTTATATACCATAGTGTGTATCTGGTAATCCCAAACTTCATTTATCTCCCTGCCACTGTCCCTTTCAGTAACCATAAGTTTGTTTTCTAGACCTGTGAGTCTGTTTCTGTTTTGTAAATAAGTTTATTGGTATCATCTTTTAGATTCCACATATAAGGGATACCATATTATGTTTTTCTTTGTCTGACTTCATTTAGTATGATAATCTCTAAGTCCTTCCATGTTACTGCAAATGGCATTATTTCTTTCCTTTTTCTGGCTGAAAGATGGAGAAGCTCTATACAGTCAGCAAAAACAAGACCAGGAGCTGACTGTGGCTCAGATCATGAACTCTTCATTGCCAAATTCAGACTGAAATTGAAGAAAGTAGGGAAAACCACTAGACCATTCAGGTATGACCTAAATCAAATCCTTTATGATTATACAGTGGAAATGAGAAATAGATTTAAGGGACTAGATCTGATAGATAGAGTGCCTGATGAACTATGGACTGAGGTTCATGACATTGTACAGGAGATAGGGATCAAGACCATCTCATGGAAAAGAAATGCAAAAAAGCAAAATGGCTGTCTGGGGAGGCCTTACAAATAGCTGTGAAAAGAAGAGAAGCGAAAAGCAAAGGAGAAAAGGAAAGATAGAAGCATCTGAATGCAGAGTTCCAAAGAATAGCAAGGAGAGATAAGAAAGCCTTCCTCAGAGATCAATGCAAAGGAATAGAGGAAAACAACAGAATCAGAAAGATTAGAGATCTCTTCAAGAAAATTAGAGCTACCAAGGGAATATTTCATGCAAAGATGGGCTTGCTAAGGACAGAAATGGTATGGACCTAACAGAAGCAGAAGATATTAAGAAGAGGTGGCAAGAGTACACAGAAGAACTGTACAAAAAAGATCTTCATGACCCAGATAATCATGATGGTGTGATCACTCACCTAGAGCCAGACATCCTGGAATGTGAAGTCAAGTGGACCTTAGAAAGCATCACTACGAACAAAGCTAGTGGACGTGATGGAATTCCAGTGGAGCTATTTCAAATCCTGAAAGACGATGCTGTGAAAGTGCTGCACTCAATATGCCAGCAAATTTGGAAAACTCAGCAGTGGCCACAGGACTGGAAAAGGTCAGTTTTCATTCCAATCCCAAAGAAAGGCAATGCCAAAGAATGCTCAAACTACTGCACAATTGCACTCATCTCACACGCTAGTAAAGTAATGCTCAAAATTCTCCAAGCCAGGCTTCAGCAGTACATGAACCGTGAACTTCCAGATGTTCCAGCTGGTTTTAGAAAAGGCAGAGGGACCAGAGATCAAATTGCCAACATCCACTGGATCATGAAAAAAGCAAGAGAGTTCCAGAAAAACATATTTCTACTTTATTGACTATGCCAAAGCCTTTGACTGTGGGATCACAATAAACTGTGGAAAATTCTGAAAGAGACGGGAGTACCAGACCACCTGACCTGCCTCTTGAGATACTTATATGCAAGTCAGGAAGCAACAGTTAGAACTGGACATGGAACAACAGACTGGTTCCAAATAGGAAAAGGAGTACGTCAAGGCTGTATATTGTCACCCTGCTTATTTAACTTATATGCAGAGTACATCATGAGAAACACTGAGCTGGAAGAAGCACAAGCTGGAATCAAGATTGCCGGGAGAAATATCAATAACCTCAGATATGCAGATGACAGCACCCTTATGGCAGAAAGCGAAGAGGAACTAAAGAGCCTCTTAATGAAAGTGAAAGAGGAGAGTGAAAAAGTTGGCTTAAAGCTCAACTTTCAGAAAACGAAGATCATGGCATCTGGTCCCATCACTTCATGGAAAATAGATGGGGAAACAGTGGAAAGAGTGTCAGACTTTATTTTGGGGGGCTCCAAAATCACTGCAGATGGTGATTGCAGCCATGAAATTAAGATACACTTACTCCTTGAAAGGAAAGTTATGACTGAACTAGATAGCATATTCAAAAGCAGAGACATTACTTTGCCAACAAAGGTCCATCTAGTCAAGGCTATGGTTTTTTCTGTGGTCATGTACGGATGTGAGAGTTGGACTGTGAAGAAAGCTGAGCCCCAAAGAATTGATGCTTTTGAACTGTGGTGTTGGAGAAGACTCTTGAGAGTCCCTTGGACTGCAAGGAGATCCAACCAGTCCATCCTAAAGGAGATCAGTCCTGGGTGTCCATTGGAAGGACTGATGCTAAAGCTGAAAATCCAATAGTTTGGCTATCTCATCACTGACTCGATGGACATGAGTTTGAGTGAACTCTGGGAATTGGTGATGGACAGGGAGGCCTGGCGTGCTGCAATTCATGGGGTCGCAAAGAGTCAGACATGACTGAATGACTGAACTGACTGAACTGAATAGAGCTTTATTCATTCCTCTGTTAATGGACATTTAGGTTGCTTCCAGGTCTTGGCTATTGTGAATAGTGCTGCAATAAACACTGGGCACATGTATACTTTTGAATTAGAGTTTTCTTTGGATACCCCCAATTCTTCATGCCCTTGGTGAAATCAGGTATCATGGTCACCCCATCCCCATCTCAGCCATACCCTAACTCCTCCCTTTGGCCATGTAAAAGGGTGGATGTGTTAGGTAGTTAGAATAGGAAAATGGAGTCCAAAATGACAGTGGATAAAAGACAATGAAAGGGAAAAACCCATGAAAATGGAACAAAAGAAAATCCATGGACTAGAGTAAGAACCTCGGGCGAAACAAACAGCCTTCCTGGCTAGCCCAGTTTGCGTTGGGCAGGCTTGGGAGGGAGGAGACAAAAACGCATAAAAAGAGGAAGCAAGCCAAGATGGACTGAGACCTCTTCTTTGGGGTCGGCCCACCCTCATGCCTGAAGGGCGTATTATCCTTTGTTTGCCAAATAAAACTCTGAGCTTAAGCTGTGACACCTGTCTGCTGTTTCGAATCTCTGCTGTGGTGAGACAGACCTGAGGAAATTATATACTCTCCCGACAGATGAAACCATATGTTCTAAGTAGCACTTTGGGTACCATTTTTTCTTAGGTTGTTAGCAGCTTATGAATTAGAAGAATGGATGGTAGACCAACTGAACTGTCTGTAAAGTAGCCAAATGATAATATTTAAAAGAAGACTACTAAGAATAGAGCACAATCTTACCAGATAATAATTGTTAGGAGAAAAGGATTAAGTTGAAGATGCCCTGAGAAGAGTTGACTACTGGCTTGATTCCTGGGTAGGGAAGATCCCCTGGAGAAGGGATAGGCTATATCCCTTTACACTCATAGTCTCATGTTATAGCCATATTAGGTAAGTGACGCTAGACTCCATCCCTCCACCCCTTCCCCTGGATTTTAGTGCTTTACACAGTAAAGGTTTATTTCTCTTTTGTGTCTCAGGCTGATCTGGGCTGCCAGGCTATGCTCCATGTGGTCATTCAGGGACCAAAGTTCCCTCCATCTGGGGGTCCCACTGTTTCCTAGGGCCTTAGAGCCCTCTACTTGACCCTTTGCTGCAGGCAGAGGCTGAGCACCCAGAGGATAAGAGGAACGGTTTTAGAGACCAGCTTGAGAGTGGCCCCCAGTGACTTTCCTCACATGACTGTAGACAGAAGGAAGTTGCACAGATCACTGGTCCCATTCTTGGGTGGTTGGGAAACGCAGACCAGTTATAGGTCCAGCATTCACTTCCTCCGTGGAGTTTAATAATAAATAAAGAAACCCGTTGACTCAATGGACATGAATTTGAGCAAACTCCTGGAGATAGTGACAGACTGGGAGGCCTGGCATGCTGCAGTCCATGGGGTCACAAAGAGTCGGATACAACTTAGTGACTGAACAAAAACAACAAAACCCACCAGAATGAATGAAGAAAGGACTCTCTGATGTGTCCAACGTCGCCCCTGCACCCAGCTCTGTTTAGGGTCTAGATACCAATGCTCCCAACAGCCCTGCTCAGCACCATCAACAGCCCAGTTTCAGGAAGGAGAAAACCGGAGCAGGAGAGACTCGTTAACTTGTCCAGGAAAGAATCTGAAGGCCAGTGTTTTGACTCAACCCTGTGCCCTAAACCACTGCTTGACTCTGCCTCAATAGAGACATAATCAGTCCAAAAGTGGGCTGATTTTCAGGGGCTCTGCATCAGAATTTATTCATTCTTTTTTATTTTCTTCACCAACAGTCATTCTGAGCTCACACTGCTGTGTGGCAGGCACTCTGCTGGATGGGGTGATGTAGGGGACACCCCGCATCCCATGCTCATAGCAGGGGACTTGCAGAACTGTGGTCTCCCACCTCCTCCAGCCTCTGTGTTTTAACGTCTTTATTGAATTTGTTACAATACTGTTTCTGTTTTACGTGTTTTTTTTTTTTACTTCAAGCCATGTTGGATCTTAGATCCCCTGGCCAGGGATCAAACCGGCAGCCTCTGCACTGGAAGGCAAAGTCTTGACCACTGGACAGCGAAAGTGAGTGTGGAAGTCCCTTAACCATGTCCCACTCTTTGTGACCCCATGGACTCTATGGTCCATGGAATTCTCCAGGCCAGAATACTGGAGTGGGTAGCTTTTCCCTTCTCTGGGGATCTTCCCAAGCCAGGGATCGATCCCAGGTCTCCTGCATTACAAGAGGATTCTTTCCCAGCTGGGCCACAAGGGGAGCTGAAGAATGCTGGAGTGGATAGCCTATCCCTTCTCCAGGGGATCTTCCCGGGCCTAGGAATCAACCCAGGGTCTCCTGCGTCAAAGGCAGATTCTTTACCGATTAAGTAGTCCCCTTCCAGACTCCTCATGGCCTTGACTTGCCTCCCCAACCCTAGTGTGCAACGGCACCTTTAAGAAAAAAAGAAGCACTGTTTTTGGAAAGACAAAACCAGTCCACAGGTTTCCAACACCATATCTTCAGTGTTTGTGTACAAAACAGAAGCTGGGCCTAGGGGTGCAGGGCAGGGTGGGGGTACACAGGGTCCACTGTGAGTGGGCTGCGGCTTCCAGGCTGGTTTCGGTCCTGTTTGTTTCTGGCATGGGGTGATGGAGGAGGCATGGGAGGGAGGACCTGCTCCCACGTGACCCAGCTGTGGCCATGTTCGGCCCAATTCCAGCCAGACCCAGGTCACCCGACCCTGGATAGTCAACCTGGCAGGAACCCTCAACGTCGCCCAGGCCAGTGGTCCTCAAACCTGTCACCCCAAACCTTCTTTCAACTGTGTGTGGCTGTACACTCCAAACTCTGCTCTGAGAACCGGACTGAGTTGTAAAGAGGGCATAGGTTTATGAGGGAGTCTCTGAGGATACCCAGGGTGAGAAGGGAGGGTGCAAGCAGCTCAAGATTGTCCAAACTCTTCTGTTGCTGCTACTGAAGAATCTGAGGCCCACAGAAAGGAGGCAACACACCCAGGCCCCCTGGATACTGGGGCCCATCCAGGCTGAGAAGGAACCCAGGTGCCCACGTCCTCAGACAGGGCTTTGTCCTCCAACTCAGGCCCTCCCCACATCAGAGTTGTCAGGAACCTGCCTGGAAGGGAGTGGGTGTTTCCTGGGACAGAGTGGCCACCCAGGGTGCTGGACCGTGTTGGACCCGGAAAGCAG
Source organism: Capricornis sumatraensis (assembly GCF_032405125.1). Taxonomy (NCBI): domain Eukaryota; kingdom Metazoa; phylum Chordata; class Mammalia; order Artiodactyla; family Bovidae; genus Capricornis; species Capricornis sumatraensis. The sequence continues at coordinate 117,377,147 of NC_091071.1, read as the reverse complement.
GTAGAAGGCTGCCTTCAGGAGACAAGGATGCAAGGAGAAGCTGGAGTGGGTAAGGATGGTGGATGTGGGCAGGTGCACGTCAAGGGGAAACCCTAGGTGACCAAGGTACCTGCCCAAGAGGATGATGCCTGAGGCAAATGGAGATTGGTTATCTGGCTTGGAGGGGCCAGGCACGTAACCAGCCTCTGCCAGGGGGCAGCCGAGTCCCTCCCTCTCAGTGAAGGCTGACAGGAGTATCAGGGCTGGGAGGGTCTTTTTCCAGATACCCATCACCACCACTTACAGAATGTATATATCACAGTTCAGGCCAAGCACACAACAGACTCAGTTAAATGGCCACTTTTTTTTTTTAATTGAAGTATAGTTGATTTATGGTGTTGTGTTAATTTCTGCTGCATAGCAAAATGACTCAGTTATACACATATATATGGGGCTTCCCTGGTGGCTCAGACAGTAAAGAACCCACCTGTAAGGCAGGAGACCCAGGTTCGATCCCTGGGGTGGGAATATCCCCTGGAGAAGATAATGGCAACCCACTCCAGTATTCTTGCTTGGAGAATCCCATATGCAGAGGAGCCTGGAGGGCTACAGTCCCTGGGGTCGCCAAGAGTCGGACATGACTGAGCGACTAAGCGCACACATACACATATGTACAATCTGTTAAATATTGTTTTCCATTATGGTTTACCCCAGAAGATTGGTTATAGTCCTCAGTGCTTAAATGGCCACATTTAACCATTGCAACACCCTGCAAGTTAAGGCTACTGTGTTTGTTCTCCAAGGAAAAACATCAGGCTTAAAAACACTGACTTGAATGTGGTACATACTTGGCCAGAAAGTGTGGCCTGACATCCTGAAAGGGAGTTCTATCTGCACAAGTCTTCCCCACACCTTTTCACATCATCTTTCCCATGGAAGGCACCACCTGTCCTCCACTCCAGTGGCCTGACACCTGCGTGGTGACCAGGAAGAGATCCAGGTATAAGAGTTGCCATGGCGAGGGGCCCAGCTTGCTTGTCTCCAGCTGAAGGAAAGTGATCCAGACCTGACCTCTCCAGCCTGTCCCCTTTGAGTCCAACAGTGACTTAGAACCAAGAAGGACCAGAGTGACATCTGGGAACCTGAGTGTAAATTCCATTTCTCTGAGTGAGATGTCTTCATCCACGGGTGAAAATTGCAAACAGACTCAGCTATCCTATTATGGAACAGAAGATGTTAGATTTCAACCATTCACTTATTTTTTTTTATTTTGGCCACTGTCCTCTGTATTTTAAAATTGATCTCCACCTGACCAGGATTCTCAACACTTTAACTGCAGAAGGCATTGTGGCTGGGGCAGGCTCAGGGGTTTGAGTTAGTTAGGTCAGGGAGCAAGGACACAGACGTCCCCAGGGAGGCCTGGCATCAATTCAGGAGGTGCCTTGGGCTTGACAGGGCACCTAGTGGGGGATAGAGGCTGCTTGGAGGAAGTCTGACTCTAGGCTTCTGACCCACATGCCACCGGCCACTGGCTGTCCATAAATCCTGGTGTGTGGGTCTTTTCCCAGAGGCGCCACCTCCATCTGCCTTTCTTTCTAACACTGGGGCCTTTGCTTACAGAGAGGTGCCTTCTCAGCTCCTGCTGGGGTGGGTCTGAAATGCCCAAACTTGCAGCGCACAATGGGTCTTGGAACATTTTCATGGACACTCCTTGCTCTAAGCTGGTGGAAGGGCCTCCTACTCCAGAGGAATAGGAGACCCTAGGAGGTTCCTTCTGGAAGGGACTTGGGACAAGCTGTTGGTGTCCAGGGCTCCCCCAGGGCAGCAGGCCTTTCCTCCTGTTCCTGTCAAGCCCAGAAACAGCTTGAGGGCAGACAGCACTTTGGTACAGCTGTCTTTTCAGCCAGGGACTATGGCGGCATTGCGTTTCATAGATACCATCATGTTTTCAAATAAAAAGGAAGAAAAGGGTCCCTCTCACAAGTGGTTGCTTATAAGTAACTTATTAAACATTACATCAGGTCGGGGACATTATAGCTAATAGGATAAGAAATGTACCATGCCTTTACCCAAACATCCATAGTCCTTAAAACATCCTGCAAGGAGTTACTATTATTACTCTGTAGAGGAGTAATGGGTCTCAATGGACATGAGTTTGGGTGAACTCCGGGAGTTGGTGATGGACAGGGAGGCCTGGCGTGCTGCGATTCATGGGGTCGCAAAGAGTAGGACAGGACTGAGCGACTGAACTGAACTGAACTGAATGGGGTCTCAGAAAAAGCGAGTACCTTGATTAAAATGACACGGTCAGGGACTTCCCTAGCAGTTCAGTGGTTAAGACTCTGCGCTTCCACTGCAGAGGACATGGGTTTGATCCTTGATAGGGGAACTAAGATCCCATAATCCATGCAGAGCAGCCAAAAAAAAACCCCCCCAAGATGACACAGTCAGAAAGTGGTGAAGCCTGGGTTCAGACTTAGTTCTGGAGCTCTTCAGATGGGTGGTAGTTTTGGGACTGGCACCTTCAAGTTTGGACAGAATGCCCAGGTGTGGGAAGACTCAGAAAGTCTTGCCCTGCAGGGGGTACCAGCCAGCCTGGCTCCAGAGATTCTCTGATAAGGCATCTGGGTAAACAGTTCATGACCGTCTCAGATGTGACAGGGAGTGAAAGAAGCGGGAAGAAGCCGTGTTACCCAACTTCCTAGCTTGGTAAAGAAGGCAAATCTGTGAATCTTGAGGGAAGCTTAGGTGGTCAAGTTCAACAGAAAGGCAAGGAAGTGATACCTGTGAGAGTCAGGCTAGTGGTTAGCTTGGTGGGAACAGGGGGCAGTGAGAGAGGATTCAGTGTGGGGATGGTTCTGGGGAATCGCAGTGGTCCACTTCCTGCCCCAGGAGTGATCTTATTGAATGCTGGCTTTGTTATAAGTCATTGAGCTGTGTGTCTGTTTTGTGCCTTTTTCTGTATTCACATGAAGTTTCACAATAAAATAGGTTTGAAGAAGACAGAAAGAGAAAGAAATGCTCAGTTCATAAAACATGTCATTCTGGAAAACAAAACAAAACAAAACCCGCCCCTTGCCCAGTGCTCCCAGCCGGAGCAGGCAGCTCCCCCATGGACCTGAAGAATCTTCTGCTGTCTTCTCTTCCGGATGCACCTGCTTTTCTTTTGGTCTCTTCCACAACTGGTGCTGGCGGCACTTGGTTTCTGGTCCATGTTCCTCATGCTTGCTTGATGAGGAGAGTCAGTGCTCCACCTAAGGGACCCTCTCCAGGGGGCCAGTCCATCTGCACCTAACCCCGCTGTTGAGCTGGGCCAGTACCAGAGCAGTCATCCATTGTTCTTGCCCATCGAGTCTGCTCTGCTGACAGCTCTGAAGAAAGAGGAGGCCTCAGAGTAGCTGGCAGCACGGGTGTCCTCGGCCTCCCCTGGCCACATGTTGCCCCAGATCCTGCCTTGGAGCGCCCAGTCCCCAGGAGCCAAAGGCTGCCCACAACTGCCCACCACGAGGCATTTCAGCCCACACCTGGCCAGTGTGTTCTAACAACAGCAGAGTTCAGGCAGGCTCAGCCCTGACCACTTCTCTGAGCCCCCAGACTAAAGATAATTGTACCTCCTTCCCATGGGCAGGTGCCTGGTTTCAACGTGATGACACAGGAAAGGCACCGGGCGCTTACATGGAAAGGGCCCGACCACACGGCTTTCTTACCCAGGACAGCCTTCCCTTCCTGCAGGCACAGAGCCCTCCCGGTCACCTCTAACACAGGTGGGCCAGACACACCCCCTTCCAACTCCCACAGCCCCTAGCTTGCCCCAGCAAAGGTGTTTCACCTTGCCCTGTACTCTCCCGGGCTGAGAGCCTCTGAAGCACAGCCTTCTGTCTTACATCCTGGGAGCTCTGAACTGGAGGATGCTGACCAGCTTCCAGAGTAACCCCCAGATCTCCTTTCTAGGCCCTTGTTTCCACGGGCTACTCTGGATACAGCCCATTCACTGTGGGTCATTCAAAAGCTAGTTTAAATACATCAGCGAGTTTCGCCTTTTAAGGAAAGCCTATGAAGAGTTAGTTTTTTGGGAGAGTAAAGGATTCTTTTGTACAGCCACAAAGCCCGTCTGATTTTTTTTCCTTACATAAATCCACATTTTGAACACTGAGGGATCTGGGAAGCAGACTCCAGGACAGAGATCACTGTGCAGGACATTTAACAGGGAATGAATGCCATTTTGGTTTTTTGTTTTGGGTGTTTTTTTTTGGCCACGCCATGTGGTTTGCAGGATCTTAGTTCCATGACCAGGGATTGAACCTGTGCCTCCCGGCTATGAAAGCGCCAAGTTCTAAGCACTGGACTGCCAGGGAGTTTCCAACAGGAAATGGTCTTGAGGTTGGCACTGGGAGCGGGACGTGGTGGGGAAGCAGGGAAGAGCAGATGGACATGTTGGGCTGCCAAGCTGTCCCGGTGGGGCCTCCAAGGGCCCCAAGGGGCAGCTCAAGGCTGGAACACATTTCAGAGTTTCCCCCACAAGGGGTAAGAGAGCCAGACATCACCTGCCAGTCAGTCCCTGGATGCTGGTCACCCAGGAGGGATGTGACCCTAAGGTGGAAGGCATGTGGTTTGAAGGCAGAGGGGACGTGACTTGAGGGCAGCAATTCTTGCAGGGACTGTGGGGGGCTGCACCTTACCCAGCAACCTGGAGAGAAGGTCCTTCATCCCTGAAGGGGACATTCATGAGTATCCACTACACACACTCCCCCCACCCCCATCATATAAGCAAAAATCAGGAAACTGCTGTTTTCTGAAGGTCTAGACTCAGAAAGAGCGCAAGACTCTGCACTTCATTCTCTCAGAAAATCCTCATAATGGCTTTGTCAGATGGGGGTTATTGCACCCATTTTCCAGATGATGAAACAGAGGAGAAAGAAGGCCAGTTATCAGCAGAGTGTCAGAGCTTCGCTCCCTGCAGCCAGGCCCCCTGCAATCACCCATATCCTTTCCCTCCCAGTTCCCACCTTGCCTTGTGTAGACCTGCAGCTTGTCCTAGAACCACTCATCCTTCCAGACAGCCGGCCCTCTGTCACACTCCTGGTGAACTAGAGGCCAACCTGGATGAGACTCAGTGAGGCCGACCACCAGGGTCCAGGGCCCAGCATGGGGCCCAGGGCAGGCCAAGGACGGATCCTCGGCCAAGGAAATCCTGGCTCCCAGACAGAATTGGAGTCAGAGATGCAGAGGCTGGCTTCCCTGGAAAGTGCCCCGTGCAAGTGCCACCTTGCAGACATGAGGTAGTGAACACACTGGCCTGTGAGGATACCCACTCAACAGACACTGGACACCACAGAGGAGGTGACTGAGTTCTGAGGCTCACTCGAGGCCACCAGTCAGGGAGGGTCAGGAGAGGAGTACAGGTCTCCCTGACTCTCTTTCTTTTCTTCCCAGGTTTGGACCCTAATCCTCCCATAAAGATGCTCTGAAGTAACTTATGCCAAGGCTGGCAGGGTGGGAGTACTCATGTCCTTTGAGGAAAGCACCTCACCTATGGCTAACCTTGGCTATGACCTTGGGAAAGACTGAAGAGCTTGCCCTGCTGGGTGGAAGAAGGCAGTCCTGGCAGGGCAGGGGGTGGTGGTGGGGTCACACAGCCGAGATCACCATTGCCTTTACCCAGGGCCAATCGGACAGAGGGTGGAAGGCCCGTGGGACTTCTCTCTGTTGCAGGAAGGGGGACCCCTTCCAGGGCCCGAGAGTGGGCTCTTGTCTAACACTCAGAAATGAACTGTCAGAGGAGACACACGTGATGACAGAGCAAGAGACTGTTGGGAAGGGGGCGCCCAGGCAGAGGGCAGCAGGGTAAGGGAACCCAGGAGGACTCGCCATGTGGCTCGCAGCCTCAGGCTTTATGGTGATGGGCTCAGTTTCCAGGTTGTCTCTGGACAGTCGTCTTGCTTGGCTCATATTTGGTCTGACTCAGGGTCTTTCCTAATTACGTGTGCCTCTCTCAGCCAGGATGGATTCCAGCAGGAAGGCTTCTGGGAGGCTGGCAGGACATACAGACTGGAGTCTCCTCCCTCTTTTTGGCCCTGCCCTAATTCTTAGTTTTCGGCAGCAGCATCATGTTCCTTATCGGAACCTTCTGCTATGAGACAGCTCATGCAAGTGGTTATCATCACGCCTGGCCAAAAGGTTGGTCAATGGTTCCCTACCGCTTCTGGACAAAGACACGTGCACCTTGCAAAGGAGGCGGGGGAGGGTCTCTCAGCACCTCCCTGGTGGCAACTCGAGAATAGGGTCTGGCTCAGTGTCCCTGCTGGAGGCCTCGATTCTGCCACCTGCACATCCTCTCGGGGCTGGACCGGCACCTTCCACCGCTGCCCAGAGCCCGCTAATCAGAGTCATTTTCTCCACGCTGAGAGAGCCCAGGCTGTAGAGCTCGCGATATGCGGAGTTGAACGTCCCCTGCAGCAGGACAGCCGTCCTTGGGAAGTGGGCTTGGCTTCACTTATTGCTGTATCATCTGTACCTGGAGCAGAGTCTGGACAGGCAGATGCCCCAGGAGGAACAAGTCCTGAGAGAAAAGCTGGCAAGGTTGGGCCTCTCCCAGTGCCCCCACCGCCCTGCCTTTCCTCCCCATCTCCCTGGCTCTCGGTGGCCTGGCCTTTCCTCTCTGCAGGTTTCCAGTTCCCTGGAGGGACATTGGCTCGCAGATCCTGGGCCCAGGCTCACCGGAGTCAGCTGGTGGGGTGGGGGAGGGGAGAGGTACCCGGGTGCCTCAGGAAAGTGGCTCTGGCCAGAGTGAGTGCTGGCAGCCACGTGGCATGTCTGCACTGTCTGAGACAAGTGTCATGATTTATTATTCTCTCCTCTCCTTTCCCTAGTCAACTGTGAGCTTTTGGACATAGGGTACCATCTCATCTTGCTGCTGTATTTTCAGAGCACTGAGCCCAGAGGCAGAGACACACACACCATTTGGGTGACAGACCTGAATTTGACATAGACCCTGTCCTCTAGGCACTCACTGGCTAAAGTGGCAAACAGTTCATTAAAATGCAGTGTGACAGGGGACATGAAGATGTTGGGGAGGGCCTGGAAGGGGCCCCACACCCAGTCTCAATGATGGGGAGGGCCTTTCTGGAGATGAAGCTCTAGGTGGATAGGTTTTTAAAACTTATTTCCGTGTTCTAATTTTCTGCATGTTTAAAGAAGTAATTTCAAATTTGGAGAAAAGTTGCAAAAATCGTGCAAAGAATTTCCAATATCCTTCATTCAAATTCCTTGAAATGTTAATATTTTGCCACATTTAGTTTCTTTCCCTCTCTCTTCCCCATATCTATCATCTGTCTACCTATCCATTATCTATCATCTTCCTCATCATTTATCTGTAACTCTCAAAATTTATTTTTTCTAAAGTGTTTCAGAATAAGTTGCAGATATGATGACCTTTTACATCTGAATAGTTCAGTGAGAGTTTCCTAAATGCAAGAGCAACCCCAGTACCATGATCATCATTAGGAAATTGTAGGGAGTGTTGTGGGCAGCCTGTGGATGTGGAGATGGGTGGTGTGTGTAGTAGTCTGAGCAGGGTTTCTGTGCTGAGCACCTGGGAGGCGTGGAGGAGGCCAGAATGCACAGCAGGCAGCCCCGACAATGGAACAGCCCTGGCACTAAGTTGAGTGTTGGCACGGGGAGCCCTGCAGACTTGCAGGTTGGGCAGCCTGGGCTCTGGTACACACCTTAAACTGTATCTCTCAGGTCCTCCCGGCCTGGAGTGATGATCCCGGTGGTTGAGGGCCCTCAGTTCATGGGGCAACCCAGTGGCCCTGCTCAGTTCAGCAAGAACAGAATGTACTCCAGTAGCCCAAAGAACAGGGAGTGGAAGGGCAGGGAAGAAACAGAAAAAAGGGAGTGATAATAAGTCTGGCATGGGCCAGGACTGTTTTGTAACCTGCGATGACGTCTCCCAGTGGGTGAGTCACTGTTCTTCTTCGAGGCCCACTCCTTCCGCATTCACCCACCCCCACAACCATCCTGCTTCAGCTGCCTGGCACTGTCCCGCCTGCCTTGTTCCTCAGGACTGAGCACAAGAACTTGGGGTTGTTCACAATGGGGTTCAAATCTTACCATGGCTGCTGTGTGAGTATGAGCAAGTTGCTTGACCTCTCTGAGCCTCAGTTTCACTTCTCTAAAGCCTGAATGACAGTCCATCCCTTGTAGGTTACGGTGGGGAAAACCTGGGCCTGGCTCACCTGCCAGGGTACCTGGTACTTAGTATTATTCAGTAGGTGTTTATGGAACTGAGAGGGAGGTAAAGGGAAGTAAACTCATAAGATTGTGCCTGGCCTACAGCAGATCTAGGGGAAACATCAGTTGTTTTAAATGAGGGCTTTAAACCATCCAGTCATGACCACTGCGTCTGCTCAGAGGCAGATAACCCAGGCTGAGACCACAATGATGAAGGTGATGGGTGGTCCTGGTGGGCTGGTCACAGCCAGCCTCCCCACCTGCATGTGTGCTCTCATACCTTGAAGAACCCCTGCAGCCAGGAGACTAAGCTGGGGTGCTGATGGATCTCATAGGTAGGACCGCCAAGGCTGGGACCTGGCTGTGGGAGCCCCAGGCAATGAGCTGCATGGAGGAGAATGCTGGCGTGCTGGTGGGAGGGGTGGGCTGCCAGGGCCTTCCTCTCTTTCCCCCACCCCCACCCCCCACCCAGGTACATCAACACCTGGCCCTCCTCCCGCAGACCTGTGGCTCACCTACCTCTCTTGGCTGCTCTGGGAGGTGTGAAGGTGTTGCAAATTGCTCTGTGATGTTCTGGAGCCAAACCATGTCCCTGGCCCACAGCCCACCCCCTGGGGCTTGGCGTCTGCTGCTTTGTCCCTGGAAGACAAGCTGCCTTTGAGGGCCTGGAGTTCTGAAGTCTTTGGTTTGAAGGGCCAGGTCAGCAGCATCCTCACCTGGCTGGGAGTGAAGAGGTGCCTCCCTGAGGGTCAAGGAGAATCGAGGAGGAGGTCAGAAGATGCAGCCTTGGGCTGCTTCTGTCTCAGGCCCCAACCACCCAAAGGTGCTTCTGTGGCTGAGTGGGGTAGAGACTCAGAGCCTGTGCTCTGAAGCCAGACAGCCTGGGAGCCACTTACTCCCAGTGTGACCTTGGACAGCTGTCTGCCCTCTCTGCTCAGTTTTCTCACTGGTAAGGTAGAGGTGGAAACAGTCTTCACCTCTAAGTAATTCTGTGCCAGGTAAATGAGCTAATGCCAGTAACTGTTTAGAACAGCCTGGACTCGTGGGCTCTGTGCAAACATGAGCCATCACTATGAGAATGCAGGAACAGAATAGATCCTTCTTTGGGGCAGGATGAAGACAGCTTTCCCTCAGCTGAACCTCTTGCCCTCTGTGATCTAGCCCCACCCTCCATCTACCCTTACTTTAGACCTCTCCCTTCCATTCACGGCAGCCCCAAGAGCTGATTTACTTTTCAAAACTCACTCAGGCCTTCACCACCCACCAATGCAGGGGTCCCCTTCCCTCTGACCATCCTGCTTCCTTCTGTCAGGTTTGTAGGGGATACTGGAATGTTGCTATGAGGCTTGGTGAGGCAGCAACAATTTTGCCACCGTGAGGCAATATACATAAAGGAAAGGAGTTTCAGAGAATTTGAAGCCACATGTATTCCTATCCTCTACAGTGTCTAAAGAAAGCAAATTTCTGTCACAGCTACACAGAAGCAAACACTGGCAGTGCCCAGTCCAGCAATGACCACAAGAACCTTTTGAGTCAATGCCCTTTCAGAATTCTGGACCCATTGGTTTCTCTAGCTCTCTCTGAGCCACATTCATGCTCTCTGAGCAACCTACATATGGTTGGTTGTTTTCTGATGAAGGTCTGCTGTGGGAAGAAGGCAGAGTCACAAGCCAAGAACAGTTTCCATCATGTCCCAGGGATACTCATTATAAATAAATGCACAGACCTGAAGGTTTATACATGTGAGTCCATCTGAAGAGATGGAGCTGCACGTGAGGTGTCCCCTAAAGCAGATTTCCAAAGCCTTGTACTGTGGAACTCTTACCCATGAGCCTGGGAATTGCAGAAGATGCGCAATGCCTGTAGGATGAACAGGCTTAAGGTTTATGTAGAATAAATCTTGCCTGCCCCGCCACAGCTGGGTTCCTGAGGGCAAGACCTGCACATACTTCACCTCCAAGTGCTGAGCAAGGGACCCAGCCCTTGCAGGGATCCCCAGGTGCACGCCAAGGGGACGTAAGTGCACGTTAGTGTGAGCCGTGAGGCCTCCAAGCAGGAGCAGGAGACCAGAGGACAGGAAGCCAGATATCTGTGTCCGCTGCTCCTAGACACCTTAATTGACCCCAGGTGCCTGGGGGATCCTCAGCCCACTTCCGTAGGTGCTGAAGGGACACGATTCCCAGACACCCGAGTCCGTGGCTGTGGTCCAGAGCTGCAGGTGGGTTTCCTGCAGAGGAGCTGCTCTTTGAATCTGCTTTGCCTTTTCCAGAGTCTTCTCTCAGAGCGTTTCTGAGTTCTGTTTGGTTAGCTGTCACACAAGGATTTCTTGAGCCCTCTATGTGGAGAAAGACTGAGGTCTGGCTGCAGACTGGATTTCATTTCGATTCAAATTCAGATCTGGGTCAGGACCAGACGTGGCCTCCTGGATAAGGTGAAGGTTAATACTAAAGCCAGGCTGGAGGGTGAGTTTTGGGTCACATTTTTGTCCATCGCACAGGATGTGGAAGTTGGAGTTGGATTTTTACAGGATTGACCCTCTGGGACCCTCTGAGCTGCCCCTTCCTCCCGTTAGCACCTACTGCACCTGCCACTAAAAGGCTGATGGGTTCGTGTTGAGTTTCTCCCAGGTGTGTCTGGCTGTTGGGTGATGATATCACCTTCCTGCGGGCAGGGCCCTGGCCTTCCACTGACTGGGAACCTGCAGATGGCTGGAGGAGCAGCGATGATGTCTGCCCGTCTGGCTGGGCGCGCTTGCCTCCTGAGGATCAGATCCGTGGTGTTCCTTCACTGCCAGGCTCCCACCCTCCCTGCCTGGCCTTGACTTCCAGAGGTGAATGGGGTTGTGATCAGAGGTACTGCAGAGCCAAGTTCCCAAGGTCTTGTGAAGCCAAGGTTAGAAGCTGGCTCAGGGGGTGCAGACAGTTATGTCTGGCGCTCGTCACTCTGAGACGGAGCCATTGCGGGTTTGCTCGGGTGAACGGGTCCAGGCAGCTGGGGGAAACCGAGGGCGGGGGGGGGGGGCGGAGGTGGGAGGGAGTCAGGGTAACAAAGCCGCATGAGGCTGCGTCTGGAGCTGCCACCGCCTTCTGGAGAGAGGGAACATGGTGTGCGTGCGTGTCCTCAAGCAGGAAACCCAAGGCTTGTTGATCTTGAGTGCCTGCCGGAGTCTTGGCCCCAGTTCCGGGCGTGTATCATCCAGCCTGTGAACACTGGATCTGGGGGCTGGTGGAAGGGGGAGATGTGGGGAAACTGGGTGGACCTGGGTGCCTCTGTCATCAGGCCCACCAGCAAGGCAGCGCCTCCCAAGGGACAGCTGGAACGGTCCCTACTGAGCACCTACTGGACATGGGCATTGTTCAGAGGGCATTAGATGCATTGTTTCATTTCAGCCTGGGAGCAAGTTTGCAAGAGTTCAGCCTCATTCCACAGGGATGCAAAGCAGGTGTAACAGGAGTAAGACCCAGGCCTCAGCACTTTTTCTTAAGAGAGCATCCTTCCCATGTGACAAAACAGAGACCAGAGAGATTCTCAAACCCACTGTCTTGACCTGAGTTCACCCAAGCAGAGCCTGAGGCTTCCAGCCTCTGTGTGAAATCTTTTGGGGTAAGTACTGAAACGGAGCAGGATCATATGGTCCTTGCCGCCCCCCCATGTCCTCTCCCTGCCTTTTGCCTATGAAAAACTTTAATCAAATAATAAGTTTAATCAGAGAAGGGAGAAATGCTGAAACAAAGGAAAACAGTCAAAGGAGGCTAAATAATAATACTGTAGTCATTAAGCACAGTCAAGGATGTTTAGTTCTTTCTCAAGGGCTATAGATAATATTCTGCGCCATATCCTGTGAGCTGTCTTATAGATACCAAAACACCAGGTGGAGAAGTTAGCTACATGATGGCCAGACTGGACCCAGGACAGGAGCTGCCACAGTTCTTAGAATGGACCACGAAAAAATGGGGACAAATGGACCCTGGAACTGAAGATTAACGTACCTGAAACAAACAAGACGATGCTGGTCAGACCACTGATGATCAGTTTGACGATGACTGTTAGAGATGACTATGCTGCTTTTGCATGTGACACCCCACCCTCACCCCATCTAAAGAGCTGTCACCCCTGCTTGTTGGGGGATGGGGATCAGCCCTTGGACAGATGTCTGCCACCCTGCCGCCTCCGGTTGCCAGCATCTGAAATAAAGCAAAGTTTCCACCAATCTGGCCTGTTTACTGGCTTTTGAGTGGCAAGCAGCTAGACCTCCCCATCTCCCCCACATCCCTTTTGGTAACAGTATGACCCCTGGGAGATGGAGTGATGGAGAGGAGAGGGCATGGGCTGGGGTGGAGAACGGATGCTTGGATGGGATTGATGACAGACCCCTGGGTCCTGGCTTCAAGAAGTGGCACATACTCCTCCTGGGGGAGGGAGGCGGGGGACTTATCCTTAGGCCCCTGCATCCCACCATTTCCTATTGTAACTGTGTGGCCACCAGACAAAGAATGCTCCATGGATGAGAACTCAGAGCTGGTCCTCACAGGTACCCAGGTGGCTGGAGCAGAAGACAGGTGAGATCCAGAAGGCGTGAAGCTGTGCAGACCAAGAGCCCGACATGTCCAGTCTCATCATACAGTTGGAGATACTGAGAGGGGACATGAAAGGCCGTGCCTTGGTGGCTGAACCAGGACAGGCTTGAGATCTTTTGACACTCAGACGACTGAGGTGATTGAGGTGGTGACAGGCAGAAGGTGACCTGGCTCTGGGTGCGCATGTAAAGTCTGTGTAATATACAGAGAGAGTCTTTGGAGTGACAGGTAGGTGGCCAGTAATGAAGCAAGAATGCAGTCTTCTCTAGAAAGTTCTCAGGTGTATGTGCCCTGTATAAAGAAGGAAGCCCGCTGCCTCCAGGGCTGGGAGGTCTGAGCCCAGTGTCCAGGCCTCTGTCCCAGCCTTTGGAGGGGTTTCAGGCCAGTCCAGGCCCAGTCAGGACCTTGACATCAGTCACTCCCAGGAGGAGAGTGACCAGGGGGACAGCCCATCTGGGCTGTGGAGCTGTTCCTACTGGGTCTCAGGCAGCCCAGGGGCCCAGGTAGAGCAAGAATGATGAGTAACTGGGCTTTGGCATCCAAGTAAAACCCACCTCAAACCCCAGACGAAACCGCCGCCAGAGCCTGCCAGCTGCCTCTGCCAGAGTCATCAATACATATTGTTCCCCTAGACATGTTCCCTCAGCGCTTTTGACCACTGGGTTCCAGGGACAGGCTCGGTGTGGGCTTACACTCTGAGGATGGACACATCTTAATGGGATCTGTTCCCCAAGCCACTCTACCCCACAGCCTCCAGCAGCAGGGGCATGGGGAGGAAGGCAGCTTTCAGTCTGGATGAGGCCAGAAAGCCAGCACCAGGCCGCGAGAGCTGGTTGACCTTGGCCTTAGAAATTCCTTGGCTGCTCAGAGGGGTGATCACATGGCCCTCGCTCTCATAGCGTTGGCGTGAAGGATACGAAAATTCCTGAGCAAAGCGTTGAGCAGGAAGGAGTGAAGTGTGGTGTTCCTGCTACTTCTCAGCCATGCTGGGAGGCATCAGGCTTCTGGCAAAGAATGTAGGGGGGGAGTCCTGGTCGAACAGGCCTGAGTTCCCACATCAGTCTCCTCCACCCCACACATGTGATCTTTCTAAGCTTCAGTTTCCTCATCTGTGAAATGGAGCCAGTGAAGATGGCCAGCAAGATGGTTGGGAGAGCTAGAAGTTGGGCAGGCCTGGCTTTCAACTCATTGCCAGGGGCTGGCGGACTTGTGAAAATGACATGGCAACACAGTCACCTAGAAGACGACTCTCCGGATTAGACCAAGCATCAGGGCCAGAGCAAGGGCCACATCCTCTCTATGAGGCCAATGTCAAGACACACCTCTTCTGTGACGACCTCTTGAGTTCTTTCAGTGCTCATCTGGGCTCTTCCTTTAGACAAATAGACCCCACAGTGTCCAGAGTACTCTTTTTAGCTTTATCTTACTGCAGGGGATACTGTTATTGGGATGGGGAGAATACTGCCCAGCATATTTGCCCCTGCCCATCCTATTTGAGAGGAAAGCCCCTTTATGTGATACTGGCAGGATATAAGCCACTCCACTCCGAAAGCTGAAGAGGGCAGATGTACCCTCATCAAGCTCCTTGGCATGTTGACCAGGCTTGTCCAGAAAGACACTGCTATTCATAATCTTAAGTGGTGACATCGTTCAAAGGGAGAGTTGGACACCGTTCCCCATGGCCATGGCTAGAGGTGAGCACAGCAGTCCTAGAGACCAGCCGCAGTGAGGCGGACCTTGCCCAGAGGAGCCGGGGATTTGACTGGCTGTGCTTTTGGCTTCCAGCCTCCTTTGGCTCCTGGCCATTTCCTAAGCTTTTTTCTCCCACCTTCCTGTCGATTTTGAGATCCCTGGCAGCCAGAGTTGGGTTTCTGTTGTTTGCACTCAACACATATATTGGCACTTGCCATGATACCAGCTGTTCCAGGTGAGCAAATACTCTTCCCTTCAAATGGATTACAATCCCCAAGGGCAGAAATGCTGCCTTACACCCTGGTGTAATTCCCACCAAATGCCTCCCAGTATGGGTAGACCAAGTGTACGGGTGAAGCTCAGACTGTCAAACGGCACTGGGATGGGATCCAGGTTCTGATACTTATGGAATTTGGGGTTCTGAGAAGTTATTTAATCACCGTGGGCCATAGTTTCGTCATCTGTAAAATGGGCAGAAATGTACCTACTTCTTAGGGTCTAGGGATAAGATGGGCACATGATAGAGGGAGAGGATGGGACTCAGGCTGCTCACAAACCAGCTTCTCATAATGGACTGTTCTGAGGATGCAGATAGGGGCAGGGGTGAGGCTCTAGGAGGGGGGTTGGGGCCCCAAGTGTAAGGAGCTATGATGAGCAGAGGCAAAGTACCTGATAATTAATTCTGTTTTCATCATTGTTAGATTTCACTTTGCCATCTTTGTTATTTATATTTATTCCCTTTAATATCCACTTATGATAAAAAACAAAAACAAACTCTCAATAAAGTGGGTAAAGAGGGAACATACCTCAAAATAATAAAAGCTGTATATGACAAGCCCATAGCTAGCATACTCAAAGGTGAAAAACTCAAAGTATTTCCTCTAAGGTCAGAAGCAAGACAAGGATGCCCACTCTCACCACTTTTATTCAACATAGTATTGGAACTCCTAGCCACAGCAATCAGGCATGGAAAAGAAATAAAAGGAATCCAAGTGAAAAAGAATAAGTAAAATTGTCACTCTTTGCAGGTGACATAATACTAAACACAGAAAACCCTAAAGATGCCACCAAAAACCTACTCGAATTCATCAGTGAATTCTGTAAAGTTGGTGGCCAATATAGAATTAACATCCAAAATATACAAAGAACTCATGCAACTCAACATCAATAGAACAAACAACTACAGACTTTCCTGGTGGTCCAGCGGTTTAGACTCCATGCTTCCACTTCAGGGGACATGGGTTCAATCCCTGGATGGGGAACTAAGATTCTGTATGCTGCACAGGGTAGCCAAAAACACAAACACAAAAACAAAACTCAAACAACCCAATTAAAAAATGGGCAGAAAATGTGAACAGACATTTTTCCAAAGAAGACATACAGATGGCCAAAGGGGACAGAAAAAGATGCTCAACATCACTAATCATCAGGGAAATGCAAATTAAAACCACAGTGAGACATCACCTCCTACCTGTCAGAAGGACTATTATCAATAAGACAAGTAACAGGTGCTGGTGAGTATGTGGAGAAAGAGGAACACTTACTAGCACTGATGGTAATATAAACTGCTGCAGTCACTATGGGAAACAGTATGGAGATTCCTTCAAAAATTAGAAATAGAGCTACCCTTGACCCAGAAATCTCACTGCTGTGTATTTATCCAAAGGAACAAAAATACTATTAGAAAAGATACATGCATCCCAATGTTCATAGAAGCATTATTTACAAGACATGGCTAAGTGCCCATCAACAGATGAATGGATAAAGAAGATGCGGTGTGTATATATATATATGTATACACACACATATATATATATATAATGGCATGTTACTCAGCCTTGAAAAAGAGAATGAAATCTTGATATTTGCAGAAACATGGATGGACCTAGAGGATATTATGCTGAATGAAATAAGTCAAACAGAGGAAGACAAATACTATATGATTTCACTTATATGTGGAATCTGAAACAACTGAAATAAATGAACAAACATAACAAAACAGGAACAGAGTCACAGATACAAAGAACAAATAGGTGGCTGCCAGCAGGAGGGGTGAGGGGGATTAAGAGGTACAAACCCTCAGTCACAAAGTAAATGAGTCACAGGTATAAAATGTACAGTGTGGAGAATATAGTCAATAATTATGTAATATCTTTTTATAATGACAGATGGTAATTAGACTTATCTTGGTGATCACTTTGAAATGTATAGAAATATCAAATCATGATGCTGTGTAACAGGAACTAACATCGTGTTTCAGGTCAATTATACTTCAAACACAGACAAACTCATAGAAAAAGAGATCAGATTTGTGGTTACCAGAGGCGGGGTTGAGGGAACTGGATGAAGGTAGTCAAAAGGTACAAATTTTCAGTGGTAAGATAAATAAGTAAGGGATGTAATGTACACCATGATTAATTTAATCAGCACGTCTGTGTGTTATGCATGAGAGCTGTTAAGAGATTAAATCCTAAGAGATCTTATCACAGGAAAAGAATTTTTTTCTATTTCTTCAATTTTATGTTTATATGAGATAACGGATGTTCACTGAACTGACCTTGATAATCATTTCATGACATATGTAAATCGTTATGCCATACATCTTAAAATTCACAGTACTGTATGTCAGCTATATCTCAATAAACTAGAAGAAAAAAGTTTTAAATCTTATTTCTTGGTTGACGTTTCCAAAGATTTATATTTTTTCTCCCAAACAAAGCCTGAATTCCTTGAGGAAGAAGGTTTTGTACTTTTCATCTTTTTATCCTTCGTAGCAGCCAGTGCCTAGTACCGGCATACCTTGTTTTACTGTAGTTTGTTTTATTGTGCTTTTCTTTTCTTTTCTTTTTAGTAAATTGAATGTTTGTGGCAACCCTGTCGAGCAAGACTGCCAGTGCTGTTTTTCCAACAGTATTTGTGTACTTCATGCCTCTGTGTCAAATTTTGGTAATCTTTGCAACATTTCAAACTTTATCATCATTATTATATTTGCTATGGTGACCTGTGATCAATGATCTTTGATGTTACTACTGTATACTTGTCTGGGGCACCATGAATCATGTGCATATAAGATGGCAAATATAATCAATAAATGTGTGTGTTCTGACTCCTCCATCAACTGGCTGTTTACCAGTCTCTCTTTCCTTGGTCCTACCTATTCCCCAGGACACAACAATATCGAAATTTGGCCAATTAATACCATTATAGAGCCTGAGACAGAACTGTGTTTGGGTATCTCCTGAGGATATACGGGTCAGCAGTGGAGTGCTGTGGGAGCAGGGGCTCTGGGTGCAGTAGACCCAGGTACGGCATAAGCCCTCTTGGAAGAGGTCACCATTAACCCACCATAGAGCCACCAGAACTTACACAGGACAGGGGAAACAGACTCTTGGAGGGCACAAACAGAACCTTGTGAGCACCAGGACTCAGAGGAAAAAGCAGTGACCCCACAAGAGACTGACCCAGACTTGCCCGTGAGTGTTCAGAAGTCTCTGGCAGAGGCATGGGTTGGCAGTGGCTTGCTGCAGGGTTGGGAGCACTGAGTGTAGCAGTGTGTGCATGGGACCTTTTGCAGGAGGTCGCCATTATCTGCATTATCTCCACCATAGTTTGGCCTCAGGTCAAATAACAGGGAGGGAACACAGCCCTGCCCTTCAACAGAAAATTGGATTAAAGATTTACTGAGCTTGCCCCTGCCCATCAAAACAAGACCCAGTTTCTCCCTCAGTCAATCTCTCCCATCAGGAAGTTTCCATAAGCCTCTTATCCTTATCCATCAGAGGGCAGACAGACTGAAAACCTCAATCACAGAAAACTAGCCAATCTGATCACATGGACCACAGCCTTGTCTAACTCAATGAAACGATGAGCCAAGTCATGTAAGGCCACCCAAAATGGACAGGTCATGGTGGAGTGTTCTGACAAAACCTGGTCCACTGGAGAAGAGAATGGCAAACCACTTCAGTATTTTTGCCTTGAGAACCCCATGAATAGTATGAAAAGGCAAAAACATAGAACACTGAAAGATGATGCCCCAGGTTGGTAGGTGCCCAATATGCTACTGGAGATCAATGGAGAAATAACTCCAGAAAGAATGAAGAGATGGAGCCAAAGGAAAAACAACAGCCAGTTGTGGATGTGACTGGTGATAGAAGTAAAATCTGATGCTTGAAAGAACAATATTGCATAGAAACCTGGAATGTTAGGTCCATGAATCAAGGCAAATTGGAAGTGGGCAAACAGGAGATGGCAAGAGTGAACATCAACATTTTAGAATCGGCAAACTAAAATTGACTGGAATGGGTGAATTTAACTCAGATGACCATTAGATCTACTACTGTGGGCAAGAATCCCTTAGAAGAAATGGAGTAGCCCTCATAGTCACAAAAGACTCCAAAATGCAGTACTTGGGTACAATCTCAAACAAACAAACAAACAAACAAACAAACCCAGAAAGATCTCTGTTCTTGAAAAATCAGAATGATCTCTGATATTGAAAGGTAAACCATTCAATATCACAGTAATCCAAGTCTATACCCAGACCAGTAACGCTGAAGAAGCTGAAGTTGAAGGGTTCTATGAAGACCTGCAAGACCTTCTAGAACTAACACCCAAAAAAGATGTCCTTTTCATTATAGGGGACTGGAATGCAAAAGTAGGAAGTAAAGAAATACCAGGAATAACAGGCAAATTTGGCCTTGGAGTACAGAATGAAGCAGGGCAAAGGCTAACAGAGCTTTGCCAAGAGAACGCACTGGTCATAGCAAACACCCTCTTCCAACAACACAAGAGAAGACTCTACACATGGACATCACAAGATGGTCAACACTGAAATCAGATTGATTATATTCTTTGCAGCCAAAGATGGAGAAGCTCTATACAGTCAGCAAAAACAAGACTGGGAGCTGACTATGGCTCAGATCATGAACTCCTTACTGCCAAATTCAGACTTAAATTGAAAAAAGGAGGGAAAACCACCAGGCCAATCAGGTATGACACAAATCAAATCCCTTATGATTATACAGTGGAAGTGACAAATAGATTCAAGGGATTAGATCTGATAGAGTGCCTGAAGAACTATGGGTGGAGGTTCACAACATTGTACAGAAGGCAGTGATCAAGACCATCCCCAAGAAAAAGAAATGCAGAAAGGCAAAATGGTTGTCTGAGGAGGCCTTACAAACAGCTATGAAAAAAGAGAAGTGAAAGGCAAAGGAGAAAAAGAAAGATATCCATTTGAATGCAGAGTTTCAAAGAATGGCAAGGAGAGATAAGAAAGACTTCCTCAGTGATCAATGCAAAGAAATAGAGGAAAACAATAGAATGGGAAAGAATAGAGATCTCTTCAAGAAAATTAGAGATACCAAGGGAACTTTACATGCAAAGATGGGCTTGATAAAGCACAGAAATGGTATGGACCTAACAGAAGAAGAAGATATTAAGAAGAAGTGGCAAGAATACACAGAAGAACTATACAGAAAGATCTTCACTACCCAGATAATCAAAATGGTGTGCTCACTTACCTAGAACCAGACACACTGGAATTCAAAGTCAAGTGGGCCTTAGAAAGCATCACTATGAACAAAGCTAGTGGAGGTAATGGCATTCCAGTTGAGCTATTTCAAATCCTAAAAGATGATGCTGTGAAAGTGCTTCACTCAACACGCCATCAAATTTGAAAAACTCAGCAGTGGCCACAGGACTGGAAAAGGTCAGTTTTCATTCCAATCCCAAAGAAGGGCAATGCCAAAGAATGTTCAAACTACTGCACAATTGCACTCATCTCACACGCTAGCAAAGTAATGCTCAAAATTCTCCAAGACAGGCTTCTACAGTACATGAACCATAAACTTCCAGATGTTCAAGGTGGATTTAGAACAGGCAGAGGAACCAGAGATCAAATAGCCAACATCCGTTGGATCATTGAAAAAGCAAGAGAGTTCCAGAAAAACATCTATTTCTTCTTTATTGACTATGCCAAAGCCTTCGACTGTGTGGATCACAGCAGTCTGTGGAAAATTCTGAAAGAGATGGGAATACCAGACCAACTGACCTGCCTCTTGAGAAATCTGTATGCAGGTCAAGAAGCAACAGTCAGAACTGGACATGGAACAACAGACTGGTTCCAAATTGGGAAAGGAGTACGTCAAGGCTGTATATTGTCACCCTGCTTATTTAACTTATATGCAGAGTACATCATGAGAAATGCTGGACTGGATGAAGCACAAGCTGGAATCAAGAGTGCTAGGAGAAATATTAATAATCTCAGATATGCAGATGCTGCTGCTGCTAAGTCACATCAGTCATGTCTGGCTCTGTGCGACCCCATAGATGGCAGCCCACCAGGCTCCCCCATCCCTGGGATTCTCCAGGCAACAATGCTGGAGTGGGTTACCATTGCAGATGACACCACCATTATTGCATAAAGTGAAGAGAAACTAAAGAGCATTTTGATGAAAGAGAAAGAAGAGAATGAAAAAGTTCGCTGAAAACTCAACATTCAGAAAACTAAGATTATGGCATCTGGTCCCATCACTTCATGGCAAATATGTGGAGCAACAATGGAAACAGTAAGAGACTTTATTTTTTTGGGCTCCAAAATCACTGCAGATGGTGGCTGCAGCCATGAAATGAAAAAACGCTTGCTCTTTGGAAGAAAAGTTACAACCAACCTAGACAGCTTATTAAAAAGCAGAAACATTACTTTGCCAACAAAAGTCTGTGTAGTTAAAGCTTTGATTTTTCCAGTAGACATGTATGGATTTGACAGTTGGACTATAAAGAAAGCTGAATGTTGAGGAATTAATGCTTTTGAACTGTGGTGTTGGAGGACTCTTGAGAGTCCCTTGGACATCAAGGAGATCCAACCAGTCCTTCCTAAAGGAAATCAGTCCTGAATATTCATTGGAAGGACTGATGCTGAAGTTGAAACTCCAGTATTTTGGCCACCTGACTTGAAGAGCTGACTCATTTGAAAAGACTCTGATACTGGGAAAGATTGAAGGTGGGAGGAATAGGGGATGACAGAGAATGAGATGGATGGATGACATAACCAACTCAATGGACATGAATTTGAGTAAACTCCAGGAGTTGGTGATGGATAGGGAGGCCTGGCATGTTGCAGTCCATGGGGTCACAAAGAGTCAGGCACAACTGAGTGACTGAACTGAACTGAATAACCTTACAATGGCTTTGAAGTGAAAGGAAGAGTCAAATAAAACACTAGAAATGGTAAAGCTTAATGAGGAAGACATGTTGAAAGCCAAGACAGGCTGAAAGGTAGGCCTCTAATGCCAAACAGTCAACCAAGTTTTGAATACAAAGGAAAAGTTCTTGAGGAAATTGAAAGCTGCTCCAGTGAACACACGAATGATTAGAAACCCAAGCGGGGAAGGATGGAGCTGGGCTGGTGGACATCCCTCTGGAGCTGAGTTAAAGACAAGAGATGATTTTCCCTCTTTTGGGGTCTTCAGTGCCTGATTTGGGGGAAAAAAGGAAATGTCTGCATGTTTCTTTTTATTTTCCCAGCAGCAAGTAGGTAATAATTATTTTTAGTTTGGCACGATTGGGTTCAGAGGTGAAGACTTGAACCTTTCAGTACTGATGGTTCTAGAGAAGGGACGGGAACCTGTGTCATTCCCATAAAGTCTCGGTGCATAAAAACTCCAGAGGATCCTCCCAGGAACTGGGACCAGTGAAGGAACAGGGTTGAGCTTGGTTTGGCTTTGGATTTTACAGCAAGCTTCCCTGAGCAGTCACTTTCCTTCTTGACCTGTTTATAAACAGAGGTGGTTGTTGCCTGGATTTAATAAATGTTTTATGGTTGGTTATAATTTCTGACATTGGAAATGACCCCATGTATCACAGAGCCATTGAATTTCCTGAAGAGCAGAGGAGAAAATTTCCTGGGATTTCCAGGGCAACAGAAGCTGTGGCTATGACTGGCCTTAGCCAGCATCGCTGTGGATCTGGACCCTGGACAATGTTGCAGTATCCAGGCTAATTGTCCATTCATTCCTTTGTTAGCTTCTCTGGTGGCTCAGACAGTAAAGGGTCTGCCTGCAATGCGGGGGACCCGGGTTTGATTTCTGAGTCGGGAAGATCTCCTGGAGAAGGAAATGGCAATCCACTCCAGCATTCTTGCCTGGAAAATCCCATGGATGGAGGAGCCTGGTGGGCTACAGTCCATGGGGTTGCAAAGAGTCGGACGTGACTGAGCGACTTCTCTTATGACCTTACTTGATTCTGGTCACTCCCCTGTTATGACATCCAGGGCAGCCTAGATTAAGAGATGAATGGTCAAGATGGAAAGTTCTCTGACATTTCTTCCTAATTTCCTGTGCCAGCTTGTCTTTTTCAAGCCAGGCTTTAAATATTGGTGAGCAAAATACAAAGAAAATGCAAAAGACAAAGCCTATATGAACCTCACTAGGCCATGTGATAAAATTGTGTGCAGCCTCCTTGCGGACCAGACAGAGAGACTCAGTGATACTTTCTAGCTCTGTGTCCTTGGCAAGTTACTCAGTGTCTGTGACCCTCCCATCTCCCCAGCCTACAGGTTAAGGATAAAACTAATCTCTATTAGGTACGCAGCACTCTGCCAGGGCCTGTGGTGAGCACATGACATGTGTAATCTGATATTTGTCTCACAGCAACCGTAAGAAGTCAGGACAGCCAATTCTCCCCTTTCATAGAAGAGGAAGGTGGGAACTTACAGAGGTTAGTCAAGACTGGGTGATGGGTAACAGGGCTGGTCGATGGTTTAAGTGTTCAGTTTCACACATTTTGTTTTGTATTTTGGGTGTTTGAGGTGGAAGGGTAAATTTGGTCCCTATTACTTCATCACACACTCCCAGTGTTTTGGGAAAGCTTATTCCTCAGATGGCTCCCCAGGAAGGGCTGTAGAACAGTATTCCCTGAGTTATTATGTTCATAACACTTTTCTATGGTCTTGTTACATAGAGATTTATTAGGTTGGTATAAAATCTGTGACTTATGCTTTTTTGTATATGTTAGATAAGTTACTCCGTTGTCTTCTGGCATGAAGTGTTACTGTCAAAAATCCTGACGACAGTGTGGCTATAATTCCCTTTTGAGTAGCTTGGCCTTTTTGCCAGGATGCCTGAAATAACTTTTTCATAAAGCCTCATAATTTTATCAGAATACATCTTGTTACTGGCCATGTAGATTTTTTCTTTAGAACTGTGGTGTGTTCTTGTACTATGTAGTCACAAATTCTTTTACTTCAGGAATGTTATCTTAAGTTATATGCTTTAGTCTTTGTGTTTTTTTTCTTTGCTTTCATGCATGTCTTGAAAAGCCCCTTATTATACATATGTTGTATCTTTGCTTATCTTTATTATCTATCATTTTTACTTTTAAAGTTTCTTTTTGGCTGCTCTGGTTTCTTGTAGCTGTGTATGGGCTTTCCCTAGTTACGATGAGCAGAAGCCACTCTCTAGCTATGGTGTTCGAACTTCTCATCACTGCGGCTTCCCTTGTTGCAGCACTTGGGCATGGTGCTCTGAGGCAGGTGGGACCTCAGTTCCCTGACCAGGGATTGAACCTGTGTCCCCTGCATTGGCATGTGGATTCTTAACCACTGAACCACCATGGCGGTCTCTATTGTTTTTCTCTCAATCCTTTCTATCTCTTAAAAAATATTTTTAAAATATGTCTTCCTTTCCATTTTGTATTTGTCTTAAGGCATTATTGTGTTGCTCTTTTTTGTATTTCTTAATTTTAGACTTCATTTAAAAATAATACTTTATTTTCTCTAGTATGTTCTGAATTCTGTCACTCTTCTTTTCAAAGCTTCCTAGTTTCCAGTCACCTCATTTATAAGATTTTCTGATTTGAATTTATATTTTTCTTAAATAACTTTTAATCATTTTCATAATACATTTTAGCTTGTTTTTTAACATTAGGTTATAATTTCTATCTCTTGCATACATATCTTTCTGGTATGTTTTATTGTCTCTGGGGGATATTTTTTCTCTGAAATTCTTCTCATTCTCTTGTTTCTTCAGAATTATCATCCTATGGGATTTGGACTGACTTTTTTCTATAGCTCACTTTCTATATGCAATGCATTTTTCTTCTTTTTAGACTGTGTGCATCAGAATATCTTTTTTGGCTTCATCCTTGTAGAGTTTCCTCTTTTTTTTTTTTAGAATAACAAAAATATTTTACTAAAACATAAGACTTACAGAAGTTTCCAAACAAATCATACTATATGGTCACAAGCTTTTACATGAAAGGTGGGGTCCACATTTGACAGCAAAGTCATAGTGTTATTGGTGAGAGCTGTGATGTTTATTTGATGTTCCCATTTTGGTTCAAACAATCAAGCCTATCCATCTGTGGCAACTAAATAAATAGAGAGCATATTCTAAAGAATGGTTAGCTGTTTAACCAGTGCAATTGAATCACTATTAAAGGGAAGGAGTCGATAAAATTAAAATAAAATTACTCTCACAAGCTCAAAAAGTAATAGAGAAAAACACCCATTACCTCGGCAACAAACCCTGGCCATTCCCTTCATTCACAGTGATTTATACTTAAACAGTGATGGATAGATGAATTAAAGAGAGGCACACTGCTTTGAAATGTTTCACAACAATCCCGGTGTCTTTCTAGCCTCTGCAAGTCAGGACAAGACACAGATATGCTAATGTGCATTTAATGACCAAAGGATAAAAGGTGTCTGGGCTTTTAATCTGCAATGTTTCTAAGACTGTGTCCATTAAAGTAAAATGAAATTCACTCAGTCGTGTCTGACTGTTTGTGACCCCATGGACTATACAGTCCATGGAATTCTCTAGGCCAGAATACTGGAATCAGTAGCCTTTCCCTTCTCCAGGGGATCTTCCCAACCCAGGGACCAAACCCAGGTCTCCTTCATTGCAGGTTGATTCTTTACCAACTGATCTATCAGGGAAGCCCAAACAAACTGCCCTCTCTGAGGCTTGAACTCAGGACCTTCAGATTTTGAGACTGACACACTGCTTACTGCTCTAAGAAGGCAGACGTGTTCATTAAAATCAAACCAAAAAGAAAGACATTATAGCAGAACAGGAGAAGTGATGCAGACTTGATGATCCAATTAATTTAAATGTCATTCATGTTGGCGTGTAGCCGAGTCCAAGCCAAGTTCATGCTCTAGCTGCTTCTAAGGCTTGAGCTTTGTCAAGTCTTTCACTGCTGAGACGCATCATTTACTAATGGATCATCTGGATTGGAAGCACTTAACAAAGCCAGGATGATGACAGAACAGTACTGATCTCCAGGGCTGGGGACTACTCAGAGTATCTAAACATATTCTTCCCAACTTGTCTACATTAGGATGCTAAATTTTGGTCATGAAACATACTTTAGGGGCTGCCATTGGCTATTCTTCTGGAAGGAACAGTTCACATTTAAATGTCCCTCCTTCAAAGGGGAACCCTGGGGCCAGCAATGGCCACATTAAAATAACAGACATTGATTGCTCTCATCTGGTTCTGCTTTGATGCCAGGAACTGGTCCAGCCAGCAAGCGATGGGTTTCCTCAACAATCCCTAGGGCATCGTAACCATCCTGTCAGATCCCAAGCCAGGTCTCTGTCTCCTCTTCCTGCATGTGTGTGCGCACGCTCAGCAGTTTCCGTCATGTCTGACGCTTTGTGACCCCATGCGCTGTAGCCTGCCAGACTCCTCTGTCCATGGGATTCTCCAGGCCAGAATACTGGAGTGGGTTGCCATGACCTCCTCCAGGGGATCTTCCTGACCGTGGGATCGAACCTGGGTCTCCCGTACTGCAGGTGAATTCTTTACCGCTGAACCTCTGGGGAAGCCCCTCCTCTCCCTGCAGGTCCCTCTAATGTTGTTTTCACAAAGTGATAAAAACATGGTCTCACACCCTTGGAGATCTGAGTGTTCTGTTCCCCTCCTCTATTTTTATCTGGACTTTTTTTTTTCTTTCCTTTTACTGTCCTTATTCAGCTCAATTTGGATTCTCCTGCTGTCTGTTTCTTCTTAGTCTAGATCTTTGTTTTGGAAAAGAACTTTCATTTATTACATTTCATAAGTTTAAGGGCCTATGCTGCTCCAGTGCTATCAGCTCTCCCACATGGACCAGTGCACTCGCCCCCCTGTTGGATCCTTCAAAGCCTTCCTGGTTCTCAGACTGGCCCACAGTGCTTTCCAATTAGTTAGCCTAGTGACTGTGGGCCATTGGAGGTCCAGTTGCCTCCTTACACTTCCTCCTACACAGAAGTAGACCCCATCCAGTTCTTGTAGCTACTATTGGGTTGTTCCCAAGCCCTCATATCAGGAGATCATTGGAGAGACCTTATCATGTATTTTTTGCTATAGATATTGCCTGTGAGCATTTGTTTCTCTGTGGGACAATTTGGGAAGACTTAAAAGTGTCATCACCATCTTCTAAGAATTCCAGTGTGTGTTGACTATTTTTTTGATTTGCATAATTCAGCTCTAAATATTTTCTGTTGCTCCCAAGTAACCTAGACGGATACAATAGTATTGCTACACTGAAGGTGCAAACAAATAAAGTGGTCACAGACTGAGACTTCAGTTCCCGTCATAGAGAGCAGAGCATTTCGACCGTAAGAAGTCATGACCTGCCTCTCTGCTCTGGTCAGACCTTGGGTGCAGCATTGCATCCTGCCTGGGCATAAAGTACTTAACAGACACTCATCTGGGAAGTGTGTTTAGGAAGGAGAGGCAGTTGGAAAGCGTGCAACACAAGTAATGGTTGAGGAGACTTAAACCATAACAGGTCTAAGTTTCTAACTGCTGCTCTGTGCCCGACATAGTCGACAAACATTAGTCACGTGACCCTTACGGCAACTCTGGAAGTGCTGTTCTTGTCATTTACACTTGTTAGATGAGGCTTCAAAGCATGAAGGAAACTGTCCAATGTTACACAGTGAGCAGCAAAGCTGGGATTAAGCACAAGTCTATTTGTCTCCAAACCTGTACTTTTAGACATTTCAGTAAGGAAAATGCTGGGAAAGATTGAAGGCAGGAGGGCAGGCGGCAACAGAGGGTGCGATGGTTGGATGGCATCATCAACTCAATGGACAAGAGTTTGAGCAAGCTCCGGGAGATAGTGAAGGACAAGGGAGCCTGGTGTGCTGGAGTCCTCGGGATTGCAGAGTCAGACACGATTGAGTGTTATTCTGTCAGAACAACAACCATAGGGAAAAAATTAAGATTTTTGAAAACGGGTTGGCACCATATGATTCAGCAGTGTTCCAGAAGGAAGGACAGGACTAATGTGAATTGAAGATGTTGTACATGCCTGGCATCATGTAAAAGCTGTTTAGTTTAATCCTCATACCCATAAGAAGTATGTTTCAATACCCTGAAGGATCAGTCAGGACCTGTTAGGATATAGAAGTCATAATCCTTATTTATATCAGAAATTCATTTAAAAGTGCTAAACCAGATATAAAATTGTTAATTAGGGAACTGAAAAAGTAAGAAGGAAACTAAGTTATTGACAAGGTAATAACTGCTGGAAGCTTCTAGTACCCTAGGGCAGGGGAATTGATGGAGAAGATTAGATTATTAAAACTTAGTAATTTCAATTAGTTAATTTAGTTGGAAGAGAAGCCCCGTGGGGCTGATGCTCGGGTCCCTGAAGTGTAGGAGATGCTGCCAGTGTGGAGCTGGAGTCTCTGAGATATAGCACCAAGAAGCTAGTTCTATGAGGGCTGGAAGACTGCAAAGTGGATCCCACTGTTGCTGTGGGAAGGATCTCTGGCTGTGGGGGTGAAACAGTGCTGCTGGAACATAACGCAGACGTGGGGGGACAAGTCCAATCCTCCCCTTCAGCCCTGCACCCTCCCTCAGTGCCCTCATGGGCTGATGCTGGCGATGCAGAAACGTGGTTTCAGAGTCCCAGCCGCAGCAGCACAGGAGAGGAGAGAAGGACGGCATTTTGGTGATGAGGACATGCAGGCTCAGACACGTGCTTCAAGTCTCAGAGCTGGTGAACCAGGCACATTCCACTCTCAGATTTTTACAAAAGATTAATTTTTCTTGGCATATGGTTACTTTATGGGCTTCCCTGGTGGTTCAGTGGTAAAGAATCTGCTTACCAAGCAGGAGGGGTGGGTTTGTATCATTTTTTAAGATTTATGTATCATTTTATATGTAGTTATAACAGTCCAGTTCATTTCAGTCACTTAGTCGTGTCCAACTCTTTGTGACCCCATGGACTGCAGCACACCACCCCTCCCTGTCCATCACCAACTCCTGGATCTTGCTCAAACTCATGTCTATTGAGTCAGCAATGCCATCCAATCATCTTATCCTCTGTCGTCACCTTCTCCTTCCACCTTCAATTTTTCCTAACGCTAGTCTTTTCCAATGAGTGAATTCTTTGCATCAGGTGGCCAAAGTATGGTAGTTTCAGCTTCAGCATCACTGCTTCCAGTGAATGTTCAGGACTGATCTCCTTTAGGATTGACTCATTGGATCTCCTTGCAGTTCAAGGGGCTCTCAAGAGTTTTCCCCAACACCACAGTTCAAAAGCATCGATTCTTCAGGGCTCAGCTTTCTTTATAGCACAACACTCACGTTCATACATGACTACTGGAAAAACCATAGCTTTGACTAGATGGATCTTTGTCAGCAAAGTAATATCTCTGCTTCTTAATATGCTGTCTAGGTTGAGCATAGCTTTTCTTCCAAAGAACAAGCATCTTTCATGGCTTCAGTCACAATCTGCAGTGATTTTTGGAGCCCAAGGAAATAAAGTCTCTGACTGTTTCCGTTGTTCCCCCATCTATTTGCCATGAAATGATGGGATCAGATGCCATGATCTTGTTTTCTGAATGTTGAATTTTCACCAACTTTTTCCCTCTTTTCTTTCACTTTCAATCAAGAGGCTCTTTAGTTCCTCTTCACTTTCTGCCATAAGGGTGGTGTCATCTGCACATATGAGGTTATTAATACTTCTCCCAGAAATCCTGATGCCAGCTTGTGCTTCATCCAGCCTGGCATTTCACATGATGTACTCTGCATAAAAGTTAAATAAGCAGGGTGACAGTATACAGCATTGATGTACTCCTTTCCCAATTTGGAACCAGTCCATTGTTCTATGTCTGGTTCTAACTGTTGCTTCTTGACCTGCATACAGATTTCTCAGGAGGCAGGTCAGGTGGTCTGGTATTCCCATCTGTTTAGGAATTTTCCACAGTTGGTTGTGATCCACATAATCAAAGGTTTTGCCGTAATCAATGAGCCAGAGGTAGATTTTTTTCTGGAACTCTCTTGCTTTTTCAATGATCCAACGGATGTTGGCAATTTGATATCTGGTTCCTCTGCCTGTTCTAA
Organism: Capricornis sumatraensis; assembly: GCF_032405125.1. NCBI lineage: Eukaryota > Metazoa > Chordata > Mammalia > Artiodactyla > Bovidae > Capricornis > Capricornis sumatraensis. The sequence goes on along the minus strand of NC_091071.1, from coordinate 117,347,323 downwards.
ATTCAGCTTGAACATCTGGAAGTTCATGGTTCACATACTGGTGAAGCCTGTCTTGGAGAATTTCGAGCATTACTTTGCTGGCGTGTGAAATGAGTGCAGTTGGGCGGTAGTTTGAACATTCTCTGGCATTGCCCTTCTTTGGGATTGGAATGAAAACTGACCTTTTCCAGTCCTGTGGCCACTCCTGAGTTTTCCACATTTGCTGGCATACTGAGTGCAATACTGTAACAGCATCATCTTTTAGGATTTGAAATAGCTCACCTGGACTTCCACCAGCTCCTCTAGCTTTGTTCATAGTGATGCTTCCTAAGGCCCATTTGACTTCACATTCAAGCATGTCTGGCTCTATGTGAGTGATCACACCATCATGGTTATTGGTCATGAAGATCTTTTTTTTATATAGTTCTTCTGTGTATTCTTGCCACCTCTTCTTAATATCTCCTGCTTCTGTTGGGTTCATACCATTTCTGTCCTTTATTGTGTCCATTGTTGCATGAAGTCTTCCCTTGATATCTCTAATTTTCTTGAAGAGATCTCTAGTCTTTCCCATTCTGTTTTCCTCTATTTCTTTGCATTGATCACTGAGGAAGGCTTTCTTAGCTCTCCTTGCTATTCTTTGGAACTCTGCATTCAAATGGGTATATCTTTCCTTTTCTCCTTTGCCTTTCACTTCTCTTTTTTCATAGCTGTTTGTAAGGCCTCCTCAGACAACCATTTTGCCTTTCTGCTTTTCTTTTTCTTGGGGATGGTCTTGATCACTGCCTTCTGTACAATGTTGTGAACCTCCACCCATAGTTCTTCAGGCACTCTGTCTATCAGATCTAATCCCTTGAATCTATTTGTCACTTCCACTGTATAATCATAAGGGATTTGATTTAGGTCATGCCTGAATGGCCCAGCAGTTTTCCCTACTTTCTTCAGTTTAAGTCTGTTAGCCTTTGCCCTGCTTCATTTTGTACTCCAAGAAAAAAATTGCCTGTTACTCCGGGTCTCTTGACTTCCTACTTTTGCATTGCAGTCCCCTGTGATGAAAAGGACATCTTTTTTGGGTGTTAGTTCTAGAAGGTCTTGTAGGTCTTAGAACCATTCAACTTCAGCTTCTTCAGCATTACTTGTTGGAGCATAGGTTTGAATTACTGGGATATTGAATAGTTTGCCTTGGAAATGAACAGAGACCATTCTGTCATTTTTGAGACTGCACCCAAGAACTGCATTTTGAAGTCTTTTGTTGACTATGATGGCTACTCCATTTCTTCTAAGGGATTCTTGCCCACAGCAGTAAGTATACAGGTCATCTGAATTAAATTCACCCATTCCAGTCCATTTTAGTTCACAGATTCCTAAAATGTTGATGTTCACTCTTGCCATCTCCTGTTTGACCACTTCTAATTTACCTTGATTCATGGACCCAGTATTCCAAGTTCCTATGCAATATTGCTCTTTACAGTATCAGACTTTACTTCCATCACCAGTCACATCCACAACTGGGCGTTGTTTTTGCTTTGACTCCATCTCTTCATTCTCTCTGGAGTTATTTCTCCACTCGTCTCCAGTAGAATATTGGGCACTTCAGTGTCATATCTTTTTACCTTTTCATACTGTTCATGAGGTTCTCAAGACAAGAATACTGAAGTGGTTTTCCATTCCCTTCTCCAGTGGACCATGTTTTGTTAGAACTTTCCACCATGACCCATCCATCCTGAGTGGTCCTACACAGCATGGCTCAGAGTTTCATTGAGTTTTAGACAAGGCTGTGGTCCATGTGATCAGTTTGATTAGCTTTCTGTGATTGTGGTTTTCATTCTGTCTGCCCTCTGATGGATAAGGATAAGAGACTTATGGGAGCTTCCTGATGGAAGAGATGACTATGGGGGAAACTGAGTCTTGTTCTGATGGGTGGGGCCATGCTCAGTAAATCTTCAATCCAATTTTCTATTGATGGGCGGGGCTGTGTTCCCTCCCTGTTATTTGACTTGTGATCAAACTATAGTGGAGGTGATGAAGATAATGGCAACCTCCTTCAAAAGGCAGGGCAAAGGTAACAGAGTTTTACACTAGTCATAGCAAACACCCTCTTCCAACAACACAAGAGAAGACTCTATACATGGACATCACCAGATCGGTTCAGTTCAGTTCAGTTCAGTCACTTAATCGTGTCTGACTCTTTGTGACCCCATGAACTGCAGCACGCCAGGCCTCCCTGTCCATCACCAACTCCTGGAGTTCACCCAAACTCATGTCCATGGAGTCGGTAATGCCTTCCAAGCATCTCATCATCTGTAGTCCCCTCCTCCTCCTGCCCTCAATCTTTCCCAGCATCAGGGTCTTTTCAAATGAGTCAGCTCTTCGTATCAGGTGGCCAAAGTATTGGAGAATCAGCTTCAACATCAGTCCTTCCAATGAACACAAGATGGTCAATACCAAAATCAGATTGATTATATTCTTTGCAGCCAAAGATGGAGAAGCTCTATACAGTCAGCAAAAACAAGACTGGGAGTTGACTGTGGCTCAGATCATGAACTCCTTACTGCCAAATTCAGACTTAAATTGAAAAAAGGAGGGAAAACCACTAGGTCAATCAGGTATGACACAAATCAAATCCCTTATGATTATACAGTGGAAGTGACAAATAGATTCAAGGGATTAGATCTGATAGACAGAGTGCCTGAAGAACTATGGGTGGAGGTTCACAACATTGTACAGAAGGCAGTGATCAAGACCATCCCCAAGAAAAAGAAAAGCAGAAAGGCAAAATGGTTGTCTGAGGAGGCCTTACAAACAGCTATGAAAAAAGAGAAGTGAAAGGCAAAGGAGAAAAGGAAAGATATACCCATTTGAATGCAGAGTTCCAAAGAATAGCAAGGAGAGCTAAGAAAGCCTTCCTCAGTGATCAATGCAAAGAAATAGAGGAAAACAGAATGGGAAAGACTAGAGATCTCTTCAAGAAAATTAGAGATATCAAGGGAAGACTTCATGCAACAATGGACACAATAAAGGACAGAAATGGTATGAACCCAACAGAAGCAGGAGATATTAAGAAGAGGTGGCAAGAATACACAGAAGAACTATATAAAAAAAAGATCTTCATGACCAATAACCATGATGGTGTGATCACTCACATAGAGCCAGACATGCTTGAATGTGAAGTCAAATGGGCCTTAGGAAGCATCACTATGAACAAAGCTAGAGGAGCTGGTGGAAGTCCAGGTGAGCTATTTCAAATCCTAAAAGATGATGCTGTTACAGTATTGCACTCAGTATGCCAGCAAATGTGGAAAACTCAGGAGTGGCCACAGGACTGGAAAAGGTCAGTTTTCATTCCAATCCCAAAGAAGGGCAATGCCAGAGAATGTTCAAACTACCGCCCAACTGCACTCATTTCACACGCCAGCAAAGTAATGCTCGAAATTCTCCAAGACAGGCTTCACCAGTATGTGAACCATGAACTTCCAGATGTTCAAGCTGAATTTAGAACAGGCAGAGGAACCAGATATCAAATTGCCAACATCCGTTGGATCATTGAAAAAGCAAGAGAGTTCCAGAAAAAAATCTACCTCTGGCTCATTGATTACGGCAAAACCTTTGATTATGTGGATCACAACCAACTGTGGAAAATTCCTAAACAGATGGGAATACCAGACCACCTGACCTGCCTCCTGAGAAATCTGTATGCAGGTCAAGAAGCAACAGTTAGAACCAGACATAGAACAATGGACTGGTTCCAAATTGGGAAAGGAGTACATCAATGCTGTATACTGTCACCCTGCTTATTTAACTTTTATGCAGAGTACATCATGTGAAATGCCAGGCTGGATGAAGCACAAGCTGGCATCAGGATTTCTGGGAGAAGTATTAATAACCTCATATGTGCAGATGACACCACCCTTATGGCAGAAAGTGAAGAGGAACTAAAGAGCCTCTTGATTGAAAGTGAAAGAAAAGAGGGAAAAAGTTGGTGAAAATTCAACATTCAGAAAACAAGATCATGGCATCTGATCCCATCATTTCATGGCAAATAGATGGGGGAACAACGGAAACAGTCAGAGACTTTATTTCCTTGGGCTCCAAAATCACTGCAGATGGTGACTGCAGCCATGAAATTAAAAGACACTTATTCTTTGGAAGAAAAGCTATGCTCAACCTAGACAGCATATTAAGAAGCAGAGAGATTACTTTGCCTACAAAGGTCCGTCTAGTCAAAGCTTTTTTTTTCCCTGGTAGTCATGTATGGATGTGAGAGCTGGAATATAAAGAAAGCTGAGTGCCAAGGAATTGATGCTTTTGAACTGTGATGTTGGAGAGGACTCTTGAGAGCCCCTTGGACTGCAAGGAGATCTAACCAGTCAATCCTAAAGGAGATCAGTCCTGAATATTCATTGGAAGGACTGATGCTGAAGCTGAAACTCCAATATTTTGGCCACCTGATGTGAAGTGCTGACTCACTAGTAAAGACCCCAGTGCTGGGAAAGATTGATGGCAGGAGAAGGGGGCGACAGAGGATAAGATGGTTGGATAGCATCACTGACTCGATGGACATGAATTTGAATAAGCTCCGGGAGTTGGTGACGGACAGGGAAGCCTCGTCTGCTGCAGTCCATGGGGTCGCAAAGAGTCGGACACAACTGAGCAACTGAAATGAACTGAACTGAATTGAAAGGCTAACAGTGTTTTCCCAAGAGAAAGCACTGGTCATAGCAAACACCCTGTTCCAACAATAGAAGAGAAGACTCTATGCATGGAATCACCAGATAATCAATGTAGACATATAAGCAGTATCATATGAAATTTATCTTTCTGTCTGATTTACTTCACTTAGTATGATCATCTGTAGGTCCATCCATGTTGCAGCGAATGGCATCATTTTGTTCTTTTTCATGGCTGAGTAATATTTTATTGTGTATATGTACTGCATTTTATTTATCTATTCCTTTGTTGATTGGCATTTAGGTTGTTTTCATGTTTTGGCTATTGTAAATAATGCTGTGAATATTGGGGTGCATATACCTTTTTGAACTATAGTTTTCTCTGGTTACATGCCCAGGAATGGGATTGCAGAGTCAGACGGTATTTCTATTTTTAGTTTTTTATGGAAGCTCCATACTGTTCTAAAGTCAGTATCTTCTTATCCTCAGTTTACAGATAAGGAATCTGGGCTTCAGAGAGGTAAAAGGATTCCTCCATCCCAGCACAGTGACGATGGCGTCAGGCTCCAAACCCCTGCTCCCACCACCACACTCTGCTTCCTGGCTGTGTGTCCTGTTGCCCCAGAGGCTCCAGGTCTGGGAAGGGCCAAATGAATGGCTTTCAATCTATGAATTTTCAATCTATTAATGGTTTTCAGGGCCTGGGTTCAAGCCATGCTTGGTCTTTTACCTCCTGGACCAGGGGGCCAGGCATCAGGGGACAGAGTCTTCCTGTCCCTTAGGGTAGGGATGGAAGCTCTCCCTCCCTCTCACCCACCTCTCACTTCTGCCCCCACTGTGGAGGATGAGGCTGGGAGCTACTGATCCCCACCTCTATCTCAGAACCCCTATTGCAGACATGACTAAGGAACACTGGGTTGTAAACCCAAGGGCACAATCCTGCTCATGTCTGGAGCCTCAGAGATTCCAATCTTGCTACATGCGGGGAACTCCCATTCAGAACGTCAACAGGAGGAGAATGGCCAAGATGCAGAGTAGGAAGTCCGAATCCACCTCCCACCATGGGCATCAAAACTGCAAGTATTTACAGAGCAGCTGTTGATGAGAAAGACCTAGAGACTAGTAGGAAAGATGAGACTAGGAGCCCTAAAGATGAGTAGACCTGAAGACTAGGCCTTTTTACAAAGCTAAGACATATGAAGAAGAACAATGAGATGAGTAAGAGGGGCAGAAACTCAGCCTAGTCAGGACCCTCACTCCCTGGGCGGGTGACCCACACATGGGATAAAAATTACAATTACAGAGCAAGGGATCTGAGAACCACACGGAGTTCCCCCAGCTTCGGGATCCTGCACTGGGAAAAACAGACCCAAGAATGTTTGGCTTTGAAAGCCTGCACTCAGACGGCTATAAGAAATCATATGCTGTAGGACCCAGGGCTGTTGCTAAGTCTCTTCAGTCGTGTCCGACTCTGTACGACCCCATAGATGGCAGCCCACTAGGCTCCTCTGTCCCTGGGATTCTCCAGGCAAGAATACTGGAGTGGGTTGCCGTTTCCTTCTCCAATGCATGAAAGTGAAAAGTGAAAGTGAAGTTGCTCATTCGTGCCTGACTGTTAGCGACCCCATGGACTGCAGCCCACCAGGCTCCTCCGCCCATGGGATTTTCCAGCAAGAGTACTGGAGTGGGTTGCCATTGCCTTCTCCAAGGACCCAGGGCAGGAGCAGTCATTTGAAAGGAGACTGGGTCAGACCCACCTGCTGCTCTTGGAAGGGCCCCCATTAGACAGTTAGCTGACTTTGCCCAGCATTATGAGAGAGTACCATGTGCTTCCCAGGTGGCACCAGTGGTAAAGAACTTGTCTGCTAATGCAGGAGGTGTAAGATGTGGGAGTTTGATCCCTGGGTCGGGAAGATTCCCTGGAGGAGGGCATGGCAACCCACTCTAGAACGCTTGCTTGGAGAATCCCATGGACAGAGGAGCCTGGAGGGCTATACAGCCCATAGGGTCACACGGAGTCGGACCCTACAGAAACAATTGCGATACACATACACATGCATGAGAGTACAACCCTGCATACTGCCCACCTGGGAAAATGCAAAATTCCAAGTATGGCTTCCACTGAATGCGTATCACTTCTGCACCATCCTCAAGTCAAAAAGTCATCAGTTGAACCGTGGTACACCAGGGACTGTCTGGACTCTAATCTTAGTATAATAGAAATTTTCAAAGGAGAGAAAGAGAATGAAAGATATATAAGAAGAAACAATGGCTAGAGACTTTTCATATTGAACTATGACTATAAACTCACCAAACCAAGAATATCAATGAACCCCAAGCACAAGAAACTTGAATAACACTACATCAAGGCAGATCATAATTGCGTTGATCAAAACCAATAATATAGAGAAAATTTAAAAAGTAGCCAGGGAAAGAAGCAGTGCCACATATGAAAAAGAATCAGAATTGCAATAAATCTCTCTTCAGAAAAAAAGGCAAAGAATGACGTTCTATTTAAATGTCAAAATATTTAAAATTGTGTAAAGAAACAACAACAACAATTTAGAATTTTAACCCAGCAAAGAGTATTTAAAAATTAAGGTGAAATAAAGGATTTGTTCAGACATACAAAATCTATAAGAAATTGTTACCAGCAGATCTGTACTTCTGATGCCAGGCAGATTCCAAAGATTCTGGAGGAAAGAATTATTTATAAAGCATGTATAAATTATGTATAAAACATAAAAGTGGGTTGAAATGGTGACCCTGTAAGTTTCCATGAACTCCTCTATAGCTTCCGGGTCCTGGCTCCAGTCACTGCGCTTTGCCATCTGAGCCATTCAGGATGAATAGCGGGGATTCTGGGGGGACCAGGCAGGAGAGCAGGTGAGGGACCCAGGGCAGGGAGGCTATCACTGCTGTCACCCCTTCTATTTGCCATGAACTGTTGGGACTGGATGTCATGATCTTTGTTTATTGAATGTTGAGTTTTAGTCCAGTTTTTGCAAGAGCGGTGGGTGAGGTTAAATGAAAAGGAAAGTTCTTGCTGGGCTGAGACAAGACCAGGAGCTGGGAGGGGGTTGAGAGAAACTCTGGGGAGCTGACACCACCTCCGAAGAGATGGAGGAAACTAGGATTTATGGGAGATGGACTAGCCTGGGAGGAAGGGAGCCGGGTAGCCTGGGTGAAGTGGCAGGTGGAGAGGGGCCAGGAGGCTCTTAAGAACAGGACTACAAAGCCTGATGCTCTGCGCTATCCTCCCCATCCCCACCGCCACCACCCCCTACACAGTCTTTAGTAGAAGGAGGAGAGAGGGTGGGCATCCGAGAGAGAGTGGGCTGTCTCCCGTCTGGGTTAGGGTGGGCTGAGCCTGAACTCAGGGTCTCCATGCAGCTCACAGGTGATGAGATGGGAACTGATCACAACATACAACTGTGGGAGCCGGTCTTCGGAGACAGCAGTGACTTGAGAGAGGAAGCCTTCAGGAAATTTGCAGACAACTTGGGGAAGGCCTTGAAAGTCAGACAGCAGTGAATTGGAGGTTTCAAAGTTGTTGGTCCAAGTGTCATCAGTTGCTGTTCAAGCAAGAAGTGTCCACATTTCTTTTTGGATGAAACGTGGTTTCTTTGTTGTGTGTGTGTGATTCTGTACAGGTGCAGCCATTTGAGATGTATTGTTCTGGGGTTGGGGCGATGGGCTAAAGGCCCTGGGGCCCCCTGCCAGGGTGTGGCATTGTGACCCTACTCTCTGCCTGGTCCTGAAGCATTGATCAGGCCACATTTCTGGCCCCACCCTGGGCCTGACTCTCCGCAGCTTTGGTGGTAGTGTCTCCCCTGGGTGCTAGACTTGGCTGGGGACCCAGCCCTCCTCACAGGGACCATTCAGAGTCAGGGGAGCCCCCAGGGAGCCCCACCCCTCCCCAAGGCACCCTCGGAGAACAGGCTGCCTGGGAAGAGTGTTTGCTCCTGCCCAGAATAGCATGTTCAAGGCTCATTTGCCCTCAGCTCACTGGGCCATAGATTGACAGCTGCGATAGGGGAACAGAGCCATAGGGCCTGGCTGGACTAAACTGGCCCCAGTGAGTCCGGGACCCGCCTTTTCTTCTGGGTTACTCTGGGTCTGTCCAGCCATCTCTCTGCCTGCCTGTCTTTTTTCTCTTTCCTCTGATCTTTGCCATCCTAACTGCCTCTCTGCTGTCCACTCTGCATCTTTCTCTCTGCTCTTGCCCCTCCTTGACTTTTTCTGTCTCTCTGCAGTCTTTCCTCCTCACTTCTGTTTCACACTTTTTTTCCTCTGTCACATACCCCTCCATTCCGTCTCACCACAAATAGCTTTATTTGAACAACAAAGGGCAATATTTCTTTGAGAAAACAGGCTACTTTATTCACAAGTGAAATTCTCAGTCAACCCTCAAACACTATCTCTGGAAAAAAATGATTGGGGGACCCAGTCAGTTGGGGAAGGTGTCCGGGGGCCAGTTAGTGCTAGACCTGGGGAGATGTTCTTAAGAGTTTTAAGTTTCTGCCTTTGACCTTGCCCACCCACCCCCTGCAATAATAGCAACAAATAAATAAATAAGAATAATGGTTAGTCTTAAGGTCTCAACTTACTGTCTACCAGCACCATGCTAGCTGTTTCACATATAATATTGTGTTCAATCACCACCACAGTCTTCAAAATTCACCTCATTGCCACTTTTAGCAGTCGAAACAGAGCTTCAGAGAGGTCACTCAGCCCTACGTGATTGCACAGCACAAATCTGACCCCTGCACAGATGCATCCCCTGCGCCCACATGTCTGTCATGGGCTGACTGATTTTGCTTTAGGACTTAAGGGACTTGGGGAAAAAGCCAGTGCCACCTTGCCATTTGCTATGAGAGGGTGACTTCGGGGGAAAGGGGCCCTGCCTATGGTCACTCAACCAGTCAAGAGTGATGGATCTCAAACATCTGACATCTGGGAGAAGTGGACTAGAGGCCATGCTTGCGGCTCCAGGAAACCTTTTTCCCTGCAGTATTGCCCCCACAAGCCCCTGCCCCTCTCTGAACCCCACCTTCCCCATCTGAGAGCGGGGACCCTAGAGTCTGCTTTTGGGACTCTGTAGAATGGTCTGCCCTGGGGCTGGGGACACTGGGAAGAAGGGCCTTCTTTTTCAAATTTAAATTTCATCATACAAATGACTTCTGCCTGAGATTTTCCATTCTGTGAACTCTAGAGGAATTAATCAAAATGATGCTTAAAGGAAAAAAAAAAAAAGCTCTATGGATGTGGCTGTAATGAAGATTCATAGGGTGTGTCTCCCCAAAAGATAGCCTGCCCAACCCCATGATGGAGGGATTGTCTCCTGATTTGCAAGTGTTTTCCTTCATCTTTTACTCTCTTATAATATTTTGTTGAAGAAACAAAAGAGAGTACAGCCACTATGGAGAACAGTGTGGAGAGTCCTTAAAAAACTGGAAATAGAACTGCCTTATGACCCAGCAATTCCACTGCTGGGCTTACACACCGAGGAAACCAGAATTGAAAGGGACAGGTGTACCCCAGTGTTCATCGCAGCACTGTTTATAATAGCCAGGACATGGAAACAACCTAGATGTCCATCAGCAGATGAATGGATAAGAAAGCTGTGGTACATATACACAATGGAGTATTACTTAGCCATTAAGGAGAATACATTTGAATCAGTTCTAATGAGGTGGATGAAACTGGAGCCAATTATACAGAGTGAAATAAGCCAGAAAGAAAAACACCAATACAGTATACTAATACATATATATGGAATTTAGAAAGATGGTAATGATAACCCTGTATGCGAGACAGCAAAAGAGACACAGATGTATAGAACAGACTTTTGGACTCAGAGGGAGAGGGAGAGGGTGGGATGATTTGGGAGAATGGCATTGAAACATGTATACTATCATGAAAGAAATGAATCGCCAGTCTAGGTTCGATACAGGATGCAGGATGCTTGGGGCTGGTGCACTGGGTTGACCCAGAGAGATGATATGGGGAGGGAGGTGGGAGGGGGGTTCAGGATTGGGAACTCATGTACACCCGTGGCGGATTCATGTCAATGTATGGCAAAACCAATACAGTATTGTGAAGTAAAAAAAAAAAAAAAAGAAAGAAAGAAACAAAAGAGTTTGTACTATAGAGTTTCCTACAATCCGCTCATTTCTTTTCTCTTTTTTGACCACATCGTGCGGCATGCAGGATCTTAGTTCCCCAACCAGGGTTGGTCTGTCCCACCAGGGTGACACTTTACCACTGACCTTGCTGGGTTTCTGTTGCACGGTGACAACAGACAGGCTGTCTGGTGTGCCTCTATACCTGCCAAGGGACACTCCCAGGGAGGTGGACAGAAGAACTGAGGACAGTGGGTAGAAAAAGCAATGCCAGGCTGACTTATCTTTCATAACCAGGTAACGGGGAGCCATAGGAGATCATGTGGCAAGGTCAGCATTTTCTCCTGGGTCTCTCCTTCCCGTTCCTATTTTCGTGGACCAAGAGAACAAAAGTGGTTCAGGTTTCCTTGATCCAAAGGAGCTTTCTAGAACCTTGCTTTGGATTCTAAAACCACTTACACTTTGTTCCTTGTCTCTTTGGTCTTTTAAAAAAAGATAATAATCCTTCTGTTGCTTTCCTGGCATAGCCAAGTCAGGGCTGTTAATTAACTTGAGAATCCTTGTAAAAAAAAAAAAGATTATGAACCAGCAGAGCAAGGGGGTAGCTGGACTCCATTCCTAGAGGAAAAGAAAACATGTTTATGAGAAGAGAGGGCAAAAGATGGGGCTGCCTGAGTGTTTTGCTTGGCTTTTATTAGGGGAGCTGGAGGGCCCAGGTAGGGTCAGCTGGTCAGAGGGCTCAGCTTCCATCTTTTTGGCTGAAGGGGCTGCTGGCCTGTCCAGGTGACAGCCCCATGCAGAGCAGTCCCGGCTCTGCCCTCGCTACTTCTGTGAGCCTGTGTCTCCTGTAAAAGGAGAAAGCACTGTTTCAGAAGTGGTGGGAAGGGAATGCAATGACTTAGTACGGTATTTGCCTAACACTAGGTGACTAATAAAGGTTTAAGTCCTGAGAGCCCAGGGCTGCTCTGAGGCCAGGCAGCTGAAGGCAGGTGTCTGTTACCCGGTGAGGGTTATGGGCTATTCCGAGGGCTGGCATAAACCATTTAAGATGTGATTCAATTGCCAGTTTGTTCAGGGCAAGGGCTGTGTTGTGTAAACCTTTGCACCCCTGGGGCTGGGAGAGCACCTCACAGGTGACTCTGGGAACAGTTCCTCCAGGACCGGTCAGGCAAGGCGCTGCCCCACATCCAGGCTCCCCGGGGAAAGGCCGAGTCCTAGTCCTAGGTGCTGCCTCCCCAGCACCTCCCAGGGTCACACAGTAGGTGCTCAGTGAGATCACCTGCACTTCTTATGGAAGCACTTGTTTGCTTCAAAGATTACATTGCTTTCTTTCTTTTTTTTTAATGCTTCTTCATTCCCCACTCCCACCCCCAGAACATCAAAGTAATATTTTTGGTCTCATAATTTAGAAAATACAGAGAAGTGTGAAGACATTACATACAATCTCACTTAAAGTTGTTTTCTGAGATAAGGCCTGCTTTCTTGTTAATATACAGTATATTATAAATCTCTATCTATCTATCCATGTACCCCTACTACCTGGTGTTTATTGAACCCTCCCTCTGCCAGGTATTGTGCTTGGCCATCTCAGCTGTTATCCTGTCCTGCCTTGGTGACGGGGTGGTGGTGGGGGAGGTGCTGATGCAGTTGAGGGGATAAAGCATTAGGTGAAAGGGTCAGATGAGCAGACATTCTGAAAGCATTGAGAGATGGGCAAGGTCACTTGAGCTACAAGAGTCAGGGAAGGCTTCCTGGAAGAGGTGGGATTGAGCCTGGCCCGTGAGAATGTGAAGGGCTTCCTTCTGTATGAGAACGAAAGCCCAGGAACCATCCTCAGCACAGGCCCCATGTGAACACGGTCTGGAGGTACAGGCATGAGCTTCTGATTCTTTTGAATTCTGGTATTATCACAGTCCTCTTCAGAGCAGTCGGAGGGGCTGGAGTACAGAGCAAGTTAAAGCCTGGTTGCTGGAATCAGACAGGCCTGTTCTGGAATCCCGGCCATGTCTTAGGCCTGCAGGAAGATGATACAGCATCCTCGTGGGTACCATAGCTACCTGGCGTGAGGATCTGTAACAGCCTGGTGCCCTGACTCAGACACCAGGGTCTGAGTGTCTGACTCAGCCTGGCATAGGGTCTGTATGCAGTACACGCTGTGGGTCCTAGTGATATTTCCACAGGCCAGGGAGGAGATCAGCTGTGCCTTCGCTGTTTCTGAATCACCCCTGGCTCCCCGGTACCCACCTTGCATGCAGACCCTGGGGTGCACACAGGGAGGATAGCCAAGCTCAGATGGAGCTGGTCTCTGAGGCAATGGACTCAGGAGTGAGGGTGTCTTGGGTGAGGCTGTCTAGGGCAGGGGTTTCCACAGCCCTCTCCCCATGGTCTGGCACACTTCCTTCCTTGCCTTGAGCTTACTGAAAATCCAGCCTCCTTTTGGGGTCAGGAGGCATCCTAGGTCTTGGCCATGGTCTGAGGTGGCTGACTGTCCATGCAATCTCTTCCCCGCTGCATGACTGACCACGACTTCTGCTCTTTCCCTTTCAAAGGAGCTGGGGTATGGGGGCGCTCTCTGCATCCTAAAGTATGGTGGGTTCTCAGTTCCACTCTCCTCCCTTCCTTGGTGCAGTGCACCTCCTTTCCTGCTTTCCTCCACCTTGGGAGAGGGTTCACTTAACCCGGCCCTGAGGGGTCAGCCAAGGTGATCCCAGCTCCTGGCCCCCTCCCTTCTGTGACTCACCACGAGCTTATCGCACCTTCCTTCCTGAGCCTGGGGAAAAGTGGAGGGTGGGTCCTGAACCCAGCAATGAATGACCACACTCATGGGGCCCCACCCTCCACTAGCCCCTCTGGCTCAATCTGGGCGTTCCAGCTGCTCCTTTGACCTTCACAGCTGCAGGAGTTTTGGCCCCTGTGGGACTGTGCTGGTCATTGTCTTCCTTTACCATCACTTCTTATTCTAATCTCACTCATTCCTCAGGGCTCTTCTAGCCGAAACTGAGTACCTATCACCAAAAGTGCCCTCAGTTGTTGCAGTAGAAATGCAGGCAGGGTTCTATGCATGTTTCAGAGGTATTTGGACCCATATTTTTCACCTCACCTAATTCTGGCTCCTTGCCATTGTCTCCCATTCTGCTGTTTGCTGAGGGCGTCTGCATGTTACCCACCCCTGCCCCAGCTACCCTTTCCTCAAGCACTAAGGGTCTTCCATGGGGTGGCTGGTGCTGGGCGAGGCATGGGGAGTTGAGCTTTACCATGAAGTTCTGTCCTCTGGAGCTTATTCTCAGGTCAATGAAACAAGACCTCTGTTTTAACAGACCCTTCCCTTTTCCCTTTAAAACTACTTTTTATTTTGAAATAATCAAAGACTCAAAGGAAGTTACAAAAATAGCATGGAGACATCTGTGTACCCTTCAACCAGTTTCCCCTAATGGCATCGTCTTATATATAACATGCTATCAAAACCAGGAAATCAACACTGATACAACTTCATCCAACTATTCAGGCTGCATCATTTTTACATATGACACGGGCATACACAATGTGACTGTGTGTATGTGGACGCTTTTATCACAAAGATCGGTTCACATAACCACAGCCTTCAAGATCTAGAGCCAGTCCACTGCTCCACAGTCACTTACCAGCTGCATCCCCTCCTTGCGCTCTGCGTCCCTGGCCACCGTTAATCTGCTCTCCCTCACTGTAATCTTGCCATTTTGAAAATCTTTCTTTTTTCAATGTGTATTTCTTTATCTGGCTGTGCTGGGTTTTAGCTGCAGCAGGCAGCATCCTATAGCTGTGGCATATGATACTCTTAAGGTGTGAAGTGTAGGGTCTAGTTCCCTAACCAGGGATTGAACCCGGGCCCCCTGCATTGGGAGCATAGAATCTTAGCCACTGGACCACCAGGGAAGTCCTGCCATTTTGAAAATCTTACATAGAGTTATACAGTCTATACCTTTTGATTTTTTAAACTAGCATATATATATATATATATATATAAATTTAGAATTTTTTACTCTCTCTATATATACATAGAGTGAAAAAATTAAGAAAGAATTGAAAGTCATACTCTCTATGCCTCTCTTCCCAGGTCTCTGGTCTTCCTTCCACAGACAACTTTTGTTAATATTTTCTGTGTTTCCTTTAATACTTTTTAATACATACATGAGCCCACAACTCCTTTTTTGCAAAATTGCAGAATACCTCCAATTCTGGCCCTTCAGCTATGTTTAGATAAGACTGAGAACAGGTAAAGTAAGGAACCGTGTCCTCCTCTCTGGCATCAAATCCTTCGACACCTACCACTTCTCAGAACCTCCCCTGCTCCCACCCTAGTGCAAGCCTGGCCGCCTCCTGCCAAGGCCATCAGGGCTCATCCTACTCCCCCGCTGTCCCTCTGCAGCAGTACTTCTCAGTTGGGCCTGCAGACATGTTTTGGTCATCACAACCAGGTGGTAGGGATGCTACTGGCATCTAGTGGGTGATACCTGGGATGCTTCTAAATATTGCACAATGCACTGCTCTGTACCCCCCTCCCCATAATTTAAAATCCCCATGCAAAACTCATCACTGCAGAGGTTGAGACATCCTGGTTACTGTCTAGGGTCCAGGCAGCTACCGGAGGGTCGCTCCTCTGCTAAAACTCTTCAGTGTCATCCTAGCTCTCTTGGCATCAAATCCAGGATCTTGAAGTGACCTCTATGGCTCATTACCACCTCTGACCTTGCTTCTCCCATCTATCTGCTCCAGCTTTACCATCCCATCTACTGATCCTCATAACATACAAAGCACACCCCAAACTCTGTGCCTGCCCAGAGGGTCATGTGAAGGGCATTACCGCTGCACCCACAGCCCCGCTGTCATCCTCTCAGGTAAGCTTTCCCTGACCACCTGTCTAAGACACCACCTGCCAGGTCACCCCTCCCCTTGCCCTCTGAGCTTCTGTCTCCACCTGACACTTATTTGATTGCTTTTTTTTTTTTCCCCCAGAGACTCACTCTCCCCATTACAACGTAACCCCTGTGTGTTTTGCTCACTAATGTATCCACACCCTTAGATGAGTACCTGGCCCACAGTAGGCTCTCAATAAACACATGTTAATAGATAAATCTTGGCCAAGCTCTTCGAGGGTACCTGTCACCCAGTCTGAGCCGTGCATGTGCACTGGCTGGGAGGGATGCTCTGGGAAGCCCTCAGGCCTGTGGTCCTCAAACCTATGCCGCCACTGCCCCCCAACACACCCAGGGCTTGCTCTGCTGTCACTCGCTGTCTAAGTAAGCATGTACTTACTAAGTAAGTACATATGTTAGCATTTGCTAACATATGTAGCAACTCCAGTTTTTGCTGGTGACATTTCAGATGACTGCTGTGTTTGTAGTGCCCTCTGTTTCCACCCTTTCATTCTGCCTCCTGGGTCTGACATCAGGGGCCCTCCACTGGGGGTGGAGGACTGTGAAATCTGCTTTGCCTCTGGTGGTCCCCTGTGGCTGCTAAATAAAGTATTTAATGGAGCTGCTCCTCCCCAGACTTAGGAATGCTGCTTTCAGGGTACAAAACAAGCCTGCCCTAGTGTGCAGACAGCCAAGGACAGACACATGGATGGAGAGTCCCCTCTCTCCAACCACAGAGGACAGCTGTGAGACCAGAGGGTCCCTGCACTGGGGCTCCAGTGGAGTTGTGGGCCCATCTCCTGGACCAGGTCTGAATGGGCAGGTCAGACACAACCTGGGTAATGACAGGGTCTGGCAGGAGCTCTCCCCGAGGCTGGGGCCTCCTCTGAAGACCTGGGCATCATCTGGTGGCCTTGGCAATGGTTACTGCCACTTACCCAGACCCATGAGGGACAGAGACAGGCCCCGTGGCCAGCAAGCAATCCTCATGCCTCTGAACTTTTGTTTCCTTGCTATTGAATTGAAACAATGTGGTATCTGAATCACATGGTCCCTGGGGTATTTATTTATTTATTTATTGGCCATACCACGGGGATCAGGAGATCTTAGTTCCCTGACTAGGGATCGAATCCACGCCCCCTACAAGGGAAACTTGAAACCTTAACCACTGTTCAGTTCAGTTCAGTTCAGTCGCTCAGTCGTGTCCGACTCTTTGCGACCCCATGAGTTGCAGCACGCCAGGCCTCCCTGTCCATCACCAACTCCCGGAGTTCATTCAGACTCACGTCCATCGAGTCCGTGATGCCATCCAGCCATCTCATCCTCTGTTGTCCCCTTCTACTCCTGCCCCCAATCCCTTCCAGCATCAGAGTCTTTTCCAATGAGTCAGCTCTTCGCATGTGGTGGCCAAAGTACTGGAGTTTCAGCTTCAGCATCATTCCTTCCAAAGAAATCCCAGGGCTGATTTCCTTCAGAATGGACTGGTTGGATCTCCTTGCAGTCCAAGGGACTCTCAAGAGTCTTCTCCAACACCACAGTTCAAAAGCATCAATTCTTCGGTCCTCAGCTTTCTTCACAGTCCAACTCTCACATCCATACATGACCACAGGAAAAACCATAGTCTTGACTAGACAGACCTGAGTTGGCAAAGTAATGTCTCTGCTTTTGAATATGCTATCTAGGTTGGTCATAACTTTTCTCCCAAGGAGTAAGCATCTTTTAATTTCATGGCTGCAGTCACCATCTTCAGTGATTTTGGAGCCCCCCAAAATAAAATCTGACACTGTTTCCACTGTTTCCCCATCTATTTCCCATGAAGTGATGGGACCAGATGCCATGATCTTCCAGGAAAATCCCCCTGGGATATTTGAATGAGACATTATGTTGTAATTTTTGAAACTGAGACATAATTTACATGCAGTAAACTTTGCTCTTGTGTGCAGTTTTATAACTTTCATGTAACCATCTCTCTGGAGAAGGCAATGGCACCCCACTCCAGTACTCTTGCCTGGAAAATCCCATGGATGGTGGAGCCTGGTAGGCTGCAGTCCATGGGGTCACTAAGAGGTGGACACGACTGAGCGACTTCCCTTTCACTTTTCACTTTCATGCACTGGAGAAGGAAATGGCAACCCACTCCAGTGTTCTTGCCTGGAGAATCCCAGGGACAGGGGAGCCTGGTGGGCTTCCATCTATGGGGTCGCAGAGTTGGACTCAACTGAAGTGACGTAGCAGCAACAGCAGCAACCATCTCTCATCTCAGTCAAGATACAGAATATTTTCATCACCCAAAAGTTCTCTTTGGACCCTCTGTAGCCAAACCCTTCCCCATCTCCAGCCCCTAACAAGCCATCTGATTTCTGACCCTAATTTTGCTTTCTCCAGAATGTCATATAAATAGATATGTCATCCAGCTTTAACTTTAGCCATTCTAATAGGTGTGTACCATGAAGTTTTCTTTTTTTTAACCTGTCAATTACAAATTCCCAGTTTTTTGCAGGCAGTATTGAAATGTGTATGGAATCAAACCAGCTGGCTTCAAATCTTACCTTGATTATTTAGCAACTCTTTAATTTTTCAGATTTCTTATAGAAAATAAAGGAATTAAAATGCGGTTGTCAAAGGAATTAAGTGTTACAGTGTAAGACAAAGGCTGAGCTTTCCCATTGCTAAGCCACTATCATTACTAAGATATTGCATTCCTGATCTCTAGTGCCCCAACAGGCATCAAAGTGGGCATTCTTATGCCCATTTTATAGATGAAGACACTGAGGCCCAGTTAAATGACCACATTTCCCCATCTCTCTAGCAGATAGATATAGACATGGAGTATGTTTCAGCCAATGACAGGTTAGCCCAAGGGTCACATGAGACTTCTGTAAAGGCTTCCTTAACAAGAATAAGGCACATCTTTTTTTTTTTTTCTATTCCTCCTTCTGTCTGGAAGTCAGGCTTGTTGGCTATATCTCCAGCAGCCTTGTAGGACCACTAACTGATCTTAAAAATATAAAGTCAAGTGCTGAGGACAGGAATAGAGGTGCCTGGGTCCCTGGCGGGATCATGAAACCATCCTATTAACCCTGGACTGTCCATACCTAGACTTCTTTTCTGAGGAAAAGAAACCATTTCAGGAGGCAAATGCTAGAAAGTGGCGTTTGAATATCAACAGAAGATGTGAAGGAACGAGTGTGCGGAAGTTTGAGAGAAGGACAGTCCAGGCAGAAGGGAAGCAGCTTCTTTCCATGAGGTGATATTATGCAGAATCCAGGCCTTACCTTCTCACTCCTTTCTTCTTCCTCTCCTTGGTTTTAAATGATCGACTGAGATTATTAGAGTCAAAAGATCTCTGTCAAACTCTTGTGCCTGAAGACGTCTGTCAAGTAGGCATTGTGTCTGACCAAATCCCTCCCCTTCCCAGCCCTCAGTTCCCTGCCTTGGGTCTCTGTTTCCCCATCCATCCAATGAGAGGGTTGATTCAGACACTCAGGGGCTTTTCTGGGCCAAGGGGAGAGAGGTTTTGTGTTGCCTGACCTGGGTATGAACCTTAGCTCCACTACAAAATAGTTGCGGAAAAGTGTGTTTGCCCCTCTGACTCTCTCAGTTTCTTCAAAACAACCCTCTTTGGAAGGAGTGAAATGGTCAAGTCCAGCCTGATGTATCTGAAACCCACTCTCTGTCCCTACACCACTCAGTTTCCCAGGACTCCAGATAAGAACCAGGAAAGGGCTTCATGCAGAGCCAAGGAGCCCTGTCAGAGGATCCTTCTGGCATTATGATGATCTAGGCTTTCTGGGTTCTGCAGAAGGCTTCTCGAGTTTTTGCAAGTCCTTGGGTCCAAAAGGCTTCACTGTGGACCTGATTTCGGGAGAAGAGGACCATTTGGGCTTCCTGCCCCTGGGGGCACATCCTAGATGGTCCTGGAAAGTCAAGCACAATTATGTGATTGTTGGAATATCTCTGAGATAAGAAACATGCCCTGGCCATTTGGGCATCTCACGTGTTTGTGTTCTGGGAAGAGAGGCATTTCCTATATAAAATTAAGACCAACCGAGATGCCCAAGTCTAGCTGTTGGTACTAACCAGGGTCCCACTGGAGGAGACACTAGTCAGCAGGTATGGGGAGGAGGTAGAAGCAAGAGGAAAAGGAGCTGATGGGGATGGGGAAGGGAGAAGACCACACCACCCGGATATCAGGTAGCCAGAACTGCTAGTGGCCCCCATGCCCATCAGAACCAAGTTTAGCTGGGGGCAGTCTCCCCTTCCCAGACTCCCTTGCATTGACGAGTGGCCACGTGACCTAGATCTGGCCAGTGACTCGTGCTTACTCTGGGTGGAACCAAGGCTATGCCTGGGGGTGGAACAGCCATCTTGGGAGCACGAGGGAGGAAGCCACTTGCTAAGAATGCTATAGAGAAAATGCACAAGTGTGCACCCCTGTGGTGCATGGGACCACTGTTCTGGCCCTAACCTTCCACCTCTGGACTTGACGTTCAAGCTGGATTTAGAAAAGGCAGAGGAACCAGAGATTAACTTGCCAACATCCACTGGATCATAAAAAAAGCAAGAGAGTTCCAGAAAAGCATCTACTTCTCCATTGTTGAGGGCTTCCCTGGTGAGTCAGAGGGTAAAGCCTCTGCCTGCAATGTGGGAGACCTGGGTTCCATCCCCGGGTCATGGAGATCCCCTGGAGAAGGAAATGGCAACCCACTCCAGTACTCTTGCTGGAACACAAGCTGGAATCAAGATTGCTAGGAACAATATCAATAACTTCAGATACTCATATGACACCACCTTTATGGCAGAAAATGAGAGGAACTATAGAGCCTCTTGATGAAACTGAAAAAGGGAGTGAAAAAGCTGGCTTAAAACTCAACATTCAAAGAACTAAGATTATGGTATCCAGTCCCATCACTTCATGGCAAATAGATGGGGAAACAATGGAAACAGTGACAGACTTTATTTTGGGGGGGCTCCAAAATCACTGCAGATGGTGACTGCAGCCATGAAACTAAAAGACACTTGCTCCTTGGAAGGAAAGCTATGACCAACATAGACAATATATTAAAAGCAGAAACACTACTTTGCTGACAAATGTCCATCTAGTCAAAGCTCTGATTTTTCCAGTAGTCATGTATGGATGGGAGAGTTGGACCACAATGAAAGCTGAGCCCTGATGAATTGATGCTTTTGAACTGTGGTGTTGGAGAAGACTCTTGAGAGTCCCTTGGATGAAAAAGAGATCAAACCAGTCCATCGTAAAGGAAATCAGTCCTGAATATTCACTGGAAGGACTGATGCTGAAGCTGGAGCTCCAATACTTTGGCCACCTGATGGGAAGAATTGAATCATTGAAAAATACCCTGATGCTGGGAGAGATTGAAGTCAGGAGGAAAAGGGAAGACAGAGGATGAGGTGGTTGGATGGCATCACTGACTCAGTGGACATGAGTTTGAGCAAGCTCTGGGAGATGGTGAAGGACAGGGAAGCCTGGTATGCTGCAGTCAGTGGGGTCGCAAGGAGTAGGACACGACCGAGCAACTGAACTGAAGTGAACTGCACTTCTTGATCCATGAGAAACAGTAAGTCCCACCCAGTTAAGCCCCCAGATGAGTGCCTACTCCCCCGAGAGGGACTGGGCACTAACAGCCTCTATGTGCCATCCACATGTTACAGATCCCAGGTGGGCACCTGCCTCGTTATTTTCCTCTGTCCTCACAGCCCTGTTTCAAGGGTTGCATCTGAGGCCCATTTGACATATGATGAAACTCAGGCTTGGAGAGTTTCCTTGCCCTCGCTCCTGGAATCCTTCGGGTAGCGTCAGAGTTGGAGTCTGATTCCAAATGCTGCACGCTCCACCCCACACTGTCACACTAACCGTGACTAGTATTCAGGGTCACAGAACTGAGTGTGAGTCTGAATCCTGACTATTTACTTGCTAGTTGTGCAAAATTATTCGGTACGTCTGAGCCTCAGTTCCCTCCTCTGGAACTGGCGGTCACAGCAAGACCTACCTCACAGGTCATGGTGAGAGGGGCACTCGCTACATGGTGAGCCTGACTTCCTCTGGCTCTGTGGCAGTGCTGCTGGGCTAAGCGTATTTCATTTCTAAAGTTACTTATTTGTTTATTTGTCCGCTATGGGTGTTAGTTGCAGCACACAGGATCTCCATCATGGCACAAAGGCTTTCTGGTATTGGCACACGGGTTTAGGTGCCCTGCAGTCTGTGGGATCTTAGTTGCCCAACTAGGGATCAAACCTGGGTCCCCTGCATTGGAAGATGGATTTTTAACCACTGGATCACCAAGCAAGTCCCCTGAGTGCATTTTAAAGTGCCCTGCAAAGCTCCTAGCTGCTGCATTAGCTTCTTTAAGGAGGTATCATATCCTCTACCCAGGTGTAGAAACCAAGACTTGGAAAGGGTGAGGACTACTCTGAACCTCAGTGTCTTCGTCTCTAAAATGGAGATGGGAATACTGGCTACTTTACATGGCAACCCACTCCAGTACTCTTGCCTAGAAAATCCCATGGACGGAGGAGCCTGGTGTCCGTGGGGTCACAAAGAGTTGGACACGACTGAGCGACTTCACTTACATGGTTATTATTGGATTAAATGAGATAAGATATGGGCAGAACTCAGCTCAGTGTCTGACACACAGTAAGCACTCAACTCATGGAGCCAGTGCTACAATTTGTTATTATTATTACAGAGCTCCATGCCAGCCATGCCAATCACCTGCTTCATCACTGCAGGGGATTCCAAGTGTAGATGTGCACCTAATTCAGGCAGAGGCAGGCCTCCACTCCACGGTCAGCCTCTGCGTGGAGTTGCTGAGATGAGCTGAAGATGGTGAAGGCTGGCTGGGGGCCAGGTCAAGATCAAGTCCACCACAGCTCTCTCTGCCCCATGGGAACCAGCTCTGACTCCCCAGACAGACCTTTAGTTCTGGGAGGCTGAAGACTATCCAATCACATAAAGTCCTTCCTCACAGATGCTAGGGACAGATAAAGAACTTGCTCTGTCCAGACCCCACTGCTAGGGGTACTCTTGATTTATGGACAAATTCCACTGACTGAGGCATGACCTTGCCTCATTCCCAGAAGGCGTCTGCCGCCAGTAGCAGGGCCCCTGGCTGTCAGGTCACCTTTCTTCAGGGCAAGGAAGGGGAGGCAAGATACACACGGACACACAAACACACATTCATTCATATTCATTGTGAGCCATGCTGTGGGTTCTAGCTCCCAGCATGGTGCTCAGCACACAGTTTGGTGTTTAGGCTGTGTGCTCTGGGTGGGTGGATGGACGGATGGGTAAAAGAACAGTTGAGTGCATGTTCTGCAACTCACTTGTTCAGCCTCTGTCTGCTGAAGACACGCTCTGCTCCAGGGGCCACCTGTGCAGGGCAGAGCAAGACTACCAGCATCTGCTCATAAAGACCCACCAGTCCTGGTGATGGGTAAATAAGCAGAGGGAGAAAGGGGCTCCAGCACCCCCATTTCCCTGGGGAAGCCTGTCTACAGGCTGATGACTACATCTTCTTGTTCTGGTCCCTAGTGCAGGGCCAGGACTCCAATGAGACAAGGGAGGCCCACTCTGCACTTGCCACCTCAGAGTTGGCGCCTCCCTAGATGTCGTGCCCGGGTCCCCAGCTTGCCACCCCAGGGCTCAGGTGCTCCTGCAGGCTTGGGAGATGGCACTGGACCTCATCAATGATTCTCACCAATCCAGGGCCGTGAGGAGACATGGTTGCACCCTAAAAATTTCCACTTGGGTGTCAAACAGCAGGCCCATCCAGGCCAGGAGAGGCAGATGGGGGGGCGACGCTCACAGCTCTGAAACTGACACATTGATTGAGTGCCAGGTCTGGACCAGACCAGTGTGAGGGTTCCTCTTACCATTTCATGGTGATGACAACTCCCCATTCCTGAGATTAAGAGACAGGTGCCCAGAGAGGGCAAGTGACTTGCCCAGGAGCCTACAGCAGGTAAGAGCCAGGGTCCAAACCCTCTCCTCTGCTGTTTGCAAAATGTGGGATCAAGCACCAGCGTTACAAGCATGGCGGATGGCCAGAGGGTCCAGACTGGCTCTCTGAAGAGGGAAGACTGGGAAGAAGCCTTGCAAATGGTTTCCTCTGAATGGAAGGAGTGGAGGTAGTTAGTGCCCCAGCAGGCACCACACACCATCCCAAATCCTGCAGTGACAGACCTGAGGTGTGTGTTCTAGGAGATGAGGCCCAGGGTGGGGCAGCTCGTTGCTTGAGGCCACACTGCAGAGCCTGGACTAGAAGCAGTGCTCTGTCCTCAGGAATCACAACAAACAGAGCAAAACCAAAACAAAGAAAAAAACCCAAAGCAGTATTTTAGTCCACCCAGGACTGCAGTTGAAAAATAATCAGCCACCCCAGTCCTCTGGTCTTGTAGGCAAAACAAGTGGCCTGGGATGTCACCCTCCCCTTTGCACCCACCTGGCCTGTCCCCGTCTCCACCCCCCTGCACCCGAGACCCAGGGGAACAAATGCTGGGGGAAAACCCTAGGCCATGACTTTCCTGAAGCTGAAAGTCAAGTTGCCAAAACAAACTTCTTTTGTCTCTCCTCATTTTTTTCCATGTTTAAATAATAATAAGCTGAAAATGAAGTCATTGTGCTCGGCTGTCGGCCTGCCAGCATCGCCTGCTGGAGTCCTGAGTGTGTCTGGCAGGGGCCCCCTGCCCCAGCTCACTGGATCAGCGGCCCCACCCGACTCTGGCACTTCCATGATTCTCTCTCCCGTATCCCAGCAAAACTTGTCCACCAAGGTCTCACTCAGGGTCGGTTTCTCTGCTGAGAGAATGGGCCAGCTCTCCTGAAGACATTGCTGCTCGTGGGTGGTTCCCAACCTGTGAAACATTTTGCCTTTGAGAGAGACAGAATTTCCCAATCTTAAGGTGTGGACGTTTCTTAAGGAGTAGAATTTGGGTAGCTGATGGGTAAGGAATATTTTTTAATAGAGGAAGCCTCATAATATATCAGCCTCATATTATATTTAGCCTTAGATGGAGTTTACCACCCACTTTGGGCTGTATTCCCAAGCAACCGGACTCTGGGGAGACCTGGGCCCAGAGTGTCAGGGGCCACTACTGGCCTCAGACAGTCCACGGGCTGCATAGACCCCACCCATTTAACTCTTAATGGTTTCATGTAAGTGCTCTGGGGGAGGAGAAGGAGGACCAGGCCAGGCAGGCATCCTGACCCGCCCTCCGTGGCTGCAGAGAGATCCCCTCGTTTGCAGGGCTAGCCTGGTCAGCTCCTACTGCCGTCTCTACTCAGCAGTGACCTTCTGGAATCTCCAGGACTCTTACTGTTTCTTTCGTCTACCACTGCAGAGAGCCCAGGGAATCCAGGACCCAGCAGGTGCTCCGGGACGGGTCACAGAGCTGAGAACTGAGAAGGAGAGACCCGAGCACCCTCTCCTGCAGTCTCCATCTGTGGCAATCAATAGCCTGTTTCTTCGCTCTCGGGCCTCTTCCTTCCCACGTGGGCTCTGATGCTCCTGGAACCGCTGGGAGAGTCCGTACTGAGTGTGGGACATTCCACAGCCCTGTGGCCACTGGCCACTCAGGTAACTTCCCTGAGCTTCTACTCCCCATCAGCACTGCTTACAGGTGCAGGGAGCACTCAAGGAAGTGACATCTGTAAGGTTCCACATATTAGCGATGTGATACTGTTCTCAGTACGGTTTACTTCGCTTAGTATGATAATTTCTAGGTCCCTCCATGTTGCTCTAAATGGCATTACTTCATTCTGTTATGCCCAAGTCGCGAAATCTCCCAAGGACCACCAAGGAGCCGATATCCGATGCAAAAGCAAGAGAGTTTTTATTACCAAGCTCGAGCTGGGACTCCCACCATTACCGATGCAGCGGCTAAGGAGAGGAGCCCCGAGTTTTGGGTTACACTGCTTTTATAGGGAATATTCAGGTAAAAGGGTAAAAAGGGGGCGTTCAGGCTGAAGGATAACTGATTGGTTACTTTCTTCTATAGGGTTTGTGTGTGGATTCTTGATTAGTTTTGACTTTCAAGGTAAATCACAAGTTCCTGAACGTAAAGTCAGGAGGTTTAACCTAAGGGCCGATTGGCTCATGAACAGTGGGGCAAGGTTAGGTAATATCCAAAGTCTAAGTCTGTTTGCCCGGAACCTTTACAAAATGGAGTTCTTTTACAAGATGGAATAGCTTAGGCTCTTCAGTTCTTTTTGTGGGTGAGTAATATTCCATTGTTTATAGAAAGAGACCCACAGGAACAACAATTTATAGTTACCAAAGAGGACAGGAGGGTAAAGTGTCTTCCTGCAATGCGGGAGACCAGGGTTCAATCCCTGGGTCAGGAAGATCCCCTGGAGAAGGAAATGGCAACCCACTCCAGTACTCTTGCTTGGAAAATTCCATGGACAGAGGAGCCTGGTAAGCTACAGTCCATGGGGTCGCAAAGAGTCGGACATGACTGAGCGACGTCACTTCACTTCAAAGAGGACAGGGGGTGGGGAAAGGCTAAATTAGAAGGTTGGAATGAACAGATACACACTACTATTCATAAAACAGATAATCAACAAGCACATAATACATAGCACCAGAAACTATACTCAATACTTTGTAATAACCTGTAAGGGAAAAGAATCTGGAGACTTGTATATATATATATATATGAGTCTGTGAAAGTAAAAGTCACCCAAACATGTCCAACTCTCTGCGACCCCATGGACTATACAGTCCATGGAATTCTTTAGGCCAGAATACTGGAGTGGGTAGCCTTTCCCTTCTCCAGGGGATCTTCCTGACCCAGGAATTGAACCGGCGTCTCCTGCATTGCAGGAGGATTCTTTACCAACTGAACTATGAGGGAAGTCATATGTGTGTGTGTGTATACATATATGTATAAATGAATCACTGAAGTGTACACCTGAAACTAACATGATACTGTGAATCAACTATACTTCAATAAAAAAATAAATAAAGTGCTCAGAAGAGCTCCAATTTGTAGTAGGGATTTAATAAAGGAAGGTGTTCCTCTGCATTTGTTAAAAGGCAGCGACAGCTAAGAGTTACTGAGCATGTACCACATGCCAGGAATTGTGGCCAAGAACGTTTACACTCATCTCTACCCTGTTGCTCCATGGGAGCTGCCTTTACTGTCTGCATTTTACAGAAGAGAAACTGAGCTAAGCTGGACTCAAGTCTAGGATTAGCTTCTTTCACATGCTGGAGGTTATTCCACGAACTCTTTAACACCAGCCCTAGATTGCTGGGCGGGACTTCCCTGGTGGCTCAGATGGTAAAGAATCTGCTTGCGGTGCAGGAGATCTGGGTTTGATCCCTGGGTTGGGAAGATCCCTTGGAGGAGGGCATGGCAACCCACTCCAGTTTTCTTGCCTGAAGAATCACCATGGACAGAGGAGCCTGGTGGGCTATAGTTCACAGGGTCGCAAAGAGTCAGACAGAACTGAGTGACTAAGCACAGCAACAGCTTGCTGGGCAGGACTGAAAAGCAAATATTTCCCCCTCCCATCAATATACGATGGGGAGGAAAGGGAAGTTGTCCTTGGTGCCCAAAGTCTCAGCTCAGGATAACACAGGTGCGTGAGCATGCACACACACATACACAGACACGCACATAGATACTCATATACAAGTACACATGGAGAGACAAAGGCCTTCACAGGAGCAGGGGGCTCTGCCAGGCTCTCTCAGGCAGATGCTGATGCTACTGGGGTGGACAGGGGAAGGCTGCTGTCCTTGTTTTCAGCTCATCTTTAGCTGGGAAGCAGGAGGAAGGTGCCAGAAGGGCAGATGGAGTCAAAGAGGTGGACTGGGGTGTCCAGCTGCCTCTAGAGGGTGGAGGCCCAACTGGCCATGGGGCCTCAGGGGCTGCTGAGCTCAGCAAACACCAGGCCCAGCCCAGACCTGCTTGGCTGGAAACTGCTGACCTTGGGTTGCTGGAACCAGATTCTTTGCTCTAACCTCTCTGGGAGAAGAGGGGCAAGTACACAGCTTAGGGGGTGAGTCTGGCTCAGGGCAGGGAGACAGAGCCACCCTGGGGTGGCCTGGATGCACCCAGGGCTCTGACCCATGGATTCATCTGGAGATGAATGTCACCCACCACCACTAATATCTTGGTCACGGAACCCAGCTAGCCTTCCTCAGCAAGTGGAAAGTCCTGACACCCCTGCCAGGCTGTCCAATGGAACTTCCTACAATGATGGAAACCTTCTCCACCTGCTCTATCCTATAGGTAACCAGGTGCAGCTTCCAAGCACCCAGAAATGGAGCTGATGCCACTAAGGAACTGAAATTTTATTTGATTGAATTAAGTTTAAATATAGATAGCCACAGAAGGTCTCAGCTTCCACACTGGATGGTCCAGCTGGGAGAGGCCCGAGCTCTGGGTCGGGAGAGCTCCTTGCTCAGTGGCTGTGACCCACTTCTGGCCACTTAAGTGCCCCCAAAAGGATCCCCCAAAGTAGCCATTGTGAGCACCTAGGCCAGCACCTGAGAGCAGGTCTATCAAGGTTGAAGCAACGTGTGGTTGCCTGCCTGCAGACGAACCCAGGTGCTGGGGTTTTCAACCTCTCCACTTCACCAAGGCACCAAGGGGACAGCTCTAGGGAAACCTTAAACCAATGTTCCCAGTCTCTTGGGCCTGAAAGTAGGGTGCAGAGGCTGGCTAGGTACGTGTGTACAAACTTAGCATCAGACAGGGACTCCTTGGAACAAGGGGGCTCCGTTCATCCGAGGACTCTACTTTCATCTCATTGAAGATAACATTCCACCAACTCTCAAAGCAAATCCTCCAGAAGTGAAAGAAAAATGTTAATGAACTTCCATTAAAATTCCTTCCAAGACTGGTCATTCTGGGCAGGCAGGCCCCTGACCTGCTCAAAGCCTGCAGGTCTGAAAGAGCTGGTTCCCACATGGAGCCCAGGAGAACTCAGTAAGCCTTGGGGCTGGAGTTGAAGATCTTGGTTCCAGGAGAGTATCCTGCATCCATGCTGGGGACTTGGGTCAAAGTCCTCCAGCAGAGCCACATTGCTATCTCGCCTTCTTTCATGACAGAAAGACTTAGCATCTTTCCAGAGCCCACAAGGGACCAGCACGTCCCCTGCTCTATTTCCAGGTTTCTCAGCCGACCTGCATGGCAGAGGAGGAGACTCAGGTACAAAGTGACGGTGTAACTTGCCCAAACCAGAGTTGCCATGCTGAGGTTCGTGACTCACTCACAGGAGGTTTGCAGCATGTCAGCAGTCTGGTCAACACGTCCTGGAGTTCATCAAGGATAGTGCCACGACGAACACTTGTCTAGACACAAGACACAGCCTCATCAACTAAGAAACTGTTTTCGTTTTAAAAGAGACACAATAGCACCTTCTTCTCCAAATATGCACTGCCCCGCCTTCGGGCCTCTCCTCCAGGAGCAGGAAAACACTGCCGCCTCCTGCAGCCTCTGCCACATTTGCTGTCAGCTGCTGCCTGAGTCTTTGGGAATTAATTTCTGCATCCATCTATGCCATCACAACTTATTTGTGACAAACCAGTATTGTCCAGACTGACTCCACCCTGGACTGGTGAGTTTACTTAATCACTTTTTGGTGCCATGCCAACTGAGTGCTTTGAAGATGTTGCTTTATTTTTTGATATTTATTTATTTGACTGCCCCAGGTCTCAGTTGAGGCAAGCAGGATCTTTCAGTTGTGGCCATAGAACTCTTAATTGTAGCATGTGGGAGCTTACTTACCCGACTAGTGAGTGAACCCAAGCCCCTTGCGGTGGAAGCACAGAGTCGTAGCCACTGGACCACCAGGGAAGTTCTGAAGATGCTGTTTTAAAAAGGAACTGCAGGTGGCGCTAATGGTGAAGGACCCTTCTGCCAATTTAGGAGATGTACGAGACTCAGGTTCGATCCCTGGGTTGGGAAGATGCCCTGGATGAGGGCATGGCAAACCACTCTAGTATTCATACCTGGAGAATCCGTGGACAGAGGAGCCTGGGTGGCTATAGTCCATAGGGTCACAAAGAGTCGGGTATGACCAAAGCATCTTAGCATGCATGCACAGAAACTCACTGTTGTAGGGATGTGGTCAGGATACTGTCCCCTCAGGGATGTGGTCAGGCCACTGTTCCCTCTTCCCAAGAGATCAGGTTTATTGGGAACCACAAAAGACATTAGCTTCAGATCTCTAACTCTCAGGAAAGCCTGTGCATCTGACAGTCAACTTGTTTATAACTTATATAACACGAGCACCTTGAAGTTGACCAGTTTCACTCTTTTATTTGGCCACAAGGAAGCTCAGGATCACATTTAAGGCCCTCTTTTAGCACTATGGTGCAAGCAAACTGACTTTGTTTCAGTTTAAATTTTCATTTTCTCCTTTTGTCATTTATTTTTATTTTCTTGTTTCACACTTTTAAAATATCAACTGAAATCCATTTCAAAGAGAGCAGGGTAAAAAAATAGCAAGCTCTGATTGATTATCCATGTCATCTCCCAGACCAGGCTTTGGATGCTATTGGTCATTTGCAAAAGTCAATTCCACTCAATCTGAAAATCTCAACCTGGAACAGATGTTTTGCCTGCCAAGTGTTGAGCGTGAAGGAAAACACACTCTCAGGACTTTTCTGGCTGTCCAGTGGTTAAGACTGAGCGCTTCTACAGCAGGGGGCACAGGTTTGATCCCTAGTTGGGGAACTAAGATCCTGCATCCCATGCAGGGAGAAAAAAAAAAGAAAACACATTCTTGGTCATAGGATTTCTTCTGATTTTTCTGACATGTCACATTCTCAGTTTACAGTTGAATCTGGCATGCAGGGTGGATTGGGCAGTAGAAAGAGCCAGGATACTGGACTTATACTCTTCATTCTGGGGCCAGCCACCTGTGACATGGGGGGAAATTGCTTCACTACTCTGTACCACTACTTTGTACCACTGAATTGAGGATGCAAACATGATCCCAAACCCTGTATAAACAGCTTCAGGAGGATTTCTGTAAGTTACGACTGATGGTAAGGGACAACTGGAAGGAGATACAAACTACAGAATGGCTTGCCCAGCCTTGACCTTGGGATTCTGTTTGGACCTCAGGTCACAGTTTTGTCTCTGAGGTCAGGATCCTAGTGATGTAAACCAAACTTTAACCAATAGCAGGTCATGGAATTTTGGAGTTCTGCTTCATCCTGCAGGAACAGTCATAGCTTTGCTCCACTCTGGTAAGCATCCCACACTTACCAGGGTGGTCACAACCCTTAACAAACATGCAGGGCATGCCAGTGGGTGCTGAGTCCCTTGCATGGCCCTGAAATTACCAAGACGTTGCACCTGTGGCTCTCTGTCATGGTTAGAAAGCTAAATTCTACCACATGGGAAAATTTCTAACCAGGTTTCTGCTTTCTGACAATTAGGGGTTGGTTATGGCGTGTCTGCGCTTTCCCCTGGGTGGCCAGGAAGCTCGGAACTAAATATGAACTTCAACTATGGCAATTTCATGGATCATTTGCTGTTCAGTTGCTCAGTCATGTCTGACTCTTCGTGACCCGATGGGCTGCAGCACACCAGGCTTCGTTCTTCTTCACAGCCTCTCAGAGTCATGTATCATTGGCATCTGGATTTTGATGTTTCCATTTTTCCTCCCACAGCTCTGACTTCATATCATTATTTATATTTTCCTGGTTTTGATTTTTCTAACTTAAACATTTTAAAATTAATTTTATTGAAGTATAGTTGATTTCAGCTCAGTTCATTTGCTCAGTTGTGTCTGACTCTTTGCGACCCCATGAACAGCAGCACGCCAAGCCTCCCTGTCCATCACCAAATCCTGGAGTTCACCCAAACTCATGTGCATCGAGTCTATGATACCATCCAGCCATCTAATCCCCTGTCGTCCCCTTCTCCTCCTGCCCCCAATCCCTCCCAGCATCAGGGTCTTTACCAATGAGTCAACTCTTTGCATGAGGTGGCCAAAGTATTGGAGTTTTAGCCTCAGCATCAGTCCTTCCAAAGAACACTCAGACCTGGTTTCCTTTAGGATGGACTGGTTGGATTTCTTTGCAGTCCAAGTGACTCTCAAGAGTCTTCTCCAATACCACAGTTCAAAAGCATCAATTCTTTGGGGCTCAGCTTTCTTCACAGTCCAACTCTCACATCCATACATGACCGCTGGAAAAACCATAGCCTTGACTAGAGAGACCTTTGTTGGCAAAGTAATGTCTCTGCTTTTCAATATGCTATCTAGGTTGGTCATAACTTTCCTTCCAAGGAGTAAGCATCTTTTAATTTCATGGCTGCAGTCACCATCTGCAGTGATTTTGGAGCCCCCCAAAATAAAGTCTGACACTGTTTCCACTGTTTCCCCATCTATTTCCCATGAAGTGATGGGACCGGATCCCATGATCTTCGTTTTCTGAATGTTGAGCTTTAAGCCAAGTTTTTCACTCTCCTCTTTCACTTTCATCAAGAGGGTTTTTAGTTCCTCTTCACTTTCTGCCACAAGGGTGGTGTCATCTGCATATCTGAGGTTATTGATATTTCTCCCTGCAATCTTGATTCCAGCTTGTGCTTCTTCCAGCAATGTGTTAATTTCTTTATACAGCAAAGTCATTCAGTTATATATATATTCCTCCTTATATTATTTTCCATTACGCTTTATCAGGATATTGAGTATGTGGAGTCTCATACCAAGGCCACAGGTGTGAGGCCTTGCACCAAGGCCACAGACAATGGAGCCAAGCACCAAGGTTGCCTCCGGAACTGACTGAGCCCCATCATAACCGTTGCCAAAAGTCCCCCTGATCCTTACTGGTCAGTTTCCTGATCCCATATTAGGTAAAAATGCCCACACTGGTACTCACCCTATATTGCCCTAACTAATCATCTAACGCTGCCCTTGAAGCAGGGACTATTTTTTGTCTTGAGAATATAAAAATTGGCTACTAACTCTTGAAAGGCATCAGCTCTCCCTGATCTGTGAAGAAGTCAGCCCCATGTCTTGGCAGAGCCCCTCACTACCTCAGCCCTTTGTTCTCAATAAATTCTCTCCTCTAAAATGCTCTGTGTCTGGAAATTCTTTTCCAACCTGCGCTCAGACTGCCTTGACAGAATATAGTCCCCTGTGTCTAATTCATATTTTTAAAATTTAAAAATTTTTTCTTAGTTTCAAGTCACTGTACTCACCCAGATGTCTATTAAAAAAAAAAATCTATGGAGAAGGAAATGGTAATCCACTCCAGTGTCCTTGCCTGGAAAATTCCATGGACAGAGGAGCCTACAGTCCATGGGGTCGCAAAGAGTCAGGCATGACTGAGCGACTGAGCATATCAGAACATACTGTGATCTAAAATGGTTGTTTCCTTTCGTGTTTCCGCCAGAAGAGTCGGCCACTTCCAGTTCTTCCATCTCCTTGACAATATGTTTAGTCTTTTTAAACTCTTGACATTTTAAACAAATGTGTAGCATTAAAAAAAAATCTATAATAACTTGAGATTCCTCAACTTCTTCCAGAATATAATTTGATCTTAACTTTTCTGGGCCAAATCTTTAAATATTTCTTTTTTTAAATCTATTTTTTAATTGAAGTATAATTGACTTGCAATGTTGTCCTATTTTAAAATTACACAAATATTCTACTTGAAAAAATGGAATCAGCATGAAAAAAATCACCTCTGGGCCTCGCTGATGGCCAGGCCTAATTCCACTCTCCTACTTGCGGGCAGCCCCTGCACTGACACGTACAAGTGTCTGCGAAAGCATGTTGCGGGATAGACGGGGGCAATGGTGTGTTTCACACATGGGGTGATAATGAAGGAATGACTCTGTGACTTGCTTTTCTATCTAACAATAGTTTGTTTTGGAGCCCTGTTCTGGTCAAGTCAGAGGAACAACCTCATTATTTGTCATGCAGCATGTAATTTCATTGTATGGTGATCTCACAGTTTTCTAGGCCTGTCCCCATCTGTGGCCTTTAGGTTGTATCTCTTGTTTTTGCTCTTTTAAAGAAGGCTGTAGTAAACAAGTTTGTATATGCCTCTTTGTATGTGTGTACAACTTTTCTTATGGGTACCCACCAAGAAATGAGATAATCAGGTCACGGTATACAAGATTTAAAATTTGAAATTTGTGTTGTCAAATTGCCTTTTGACATGGTTACATCTGTTTATACAACCCACAGCAGGCATGAGAATATCCACTTTCATATCCTCTCCATTCTGAGGTGCTCAAACTTTCTACTTTCTGCCCAGCTCATGCAAGAGAAACAGTATTGCCTTGTGATATTCACTTACATTTCCTTGATTGTTAGTGACGCCAACTTTTTTGTCAAATGTTTACTGACCATGTGGATTTTATATTTTGCTAACTGATATTCACATTCTTTTTCCATTTCTATTGGGTTCTTGGTCTTCTATTACTGTTGTTGATTTGTAGGAGTTCTTCACATCTTCTGGATATATATTTATATATATTTAAATATACATTATATAACACATTTATTTATATATAGAGATATTTATTTATATAAATATATTATCGTAAATATACAATATATGTATATATTTATATATAAAAACTATTTCCTCCTAGTCTTTTTTATTTTTTCACACAGTTATTAAACTTTAGTTTTGGTGATTTTTGGCACATAGAGATTTCAATATTTTCTTGAGGTATAATTGAGACAACTTCAGGTTTATAACATGATGGATCAATATTTGTAAATACTGCAAAATGATAGCCACAATAAGTCCAGTTAACTCAATGTTTTCTGACAACCCATAGGGGAAAAGAATCTGGAAAAGTATATATATCAGATCCACTTTGCTGAACACCTGAAATTAACACGTCACTGTAAATCAACTATAATTCAATTAAAAAAACTATCTGTATGCAGGCCAGGAAGCAACAGTTAGAACTGGACATGGAACAACAGACTGGTTCCAAATAGGAAAAGGAGTACGTCAAGGCTGTATATTGTCACCCTGCTTTTTTAACTTATATGCAGTGTACATCATGAGAAACGCTGGACTGGAAGAAACACAAGCTGGAATTAAAATTGCCGGGAGAAATATCAATAACCTTAGATATGCAGATGACACCACCCTTATGGCAGAAAGTGAAGAGAAACTAAAAAGCCTCTTGATGAAAGTAAAAGAGGAGAGTGAAAAACTTGGCTTAAAGCTCAACATTCAGAAAACGAAGATCATGGGATCCGGTCCCATCACTTCATGGGAAATAGATGGGGAAACAGTGGAAACAGTGTCAGATTTTATTTTGGGGGGCTCCAAAATCACTGAAGATGGTGACTGCAGCCATGAAATTAAAAGATGCTTACTCCTTGGGAGAAAAGTTATGATCAACCTAGAGAGTATATTCAAAAACAGAGACATTACTTTGCCAACTCAGGTTCGTCTAGTCAAGGCTATGGTTTTTCCAGTGGTCATGTATGGATGTGAGAGTTGGACTGTGAAGAAGGCTGAGTGCCAAAGAATTGATGCTTTTGAACTGTGGTGTTGGAGAAGACTCTTGAGAGTCCCTTGGACTGCAAGGAGATCCAACCAGTCCATTCTGAAGGAGATCAGCCCTAGGATTTCTTTGGAAGGAATGATGCTAAAGCTGAAACTCCAGTACTTTGGCCACCTCATGCGGAGAGTTGACTCATTGGAAAAGACTCTGATACAGGGAGGGATTGGGGGCAGGAGGAGAAGGGGACAACAGAGGATGAGATGGCTGGATGGCATCACTGACTCGATGGACGTGAGTCTGAGTGAACTCCAGGAGTTGGTGATGGACAGGGAGGCCTGGCGTGCTGTGATTCATGGGGTCGCAGAGTTGGACACGACTGAGCGACTGAACTGAACTGAACTGAAGTCCAGTTAACATGCATCACCACACAGAGTTACAATTTTTTTCCTGTGATAAGAACTTTTAAGATCCATTCTCCTGGATACTTTCAAATATTTCAAATATTGGACACAGTGTTTTAATTATAGTTACCATGTGGTTGGTAGAGTGTATCCCTGTATTAGCCTTATTTTAGGATATTTGTACCTCCTGATCCCTTTCATGCAGAGATTTCCATCCTGATTCAGTGCAATGTGTCCATCTTTTCTTTGTGAGTTTCGCTTGCTATACTTTCTTGACCAAAGCCTTCCCTCCTACAAGAACCACAAACACATGCTGCAGTGTCTTCTTCTATGGGTTTAGAAGCTTCATTTTCCTTATTAACCTCATCTGTATATCTGATTTAATTTTGTGAGTGGTGGGAGGTTAGAATGTAGTTATTTTTTAGTATGACCAGCTGACTGCCCCAGCACCATCACTCACCGGTCCACTGGGTGCTGAGGGCCCATGTGGGTATGGTCTTGCTCATGGACGGGTATGGACTTGTTCCTGCTCTGTGTTGAGTTCCATTGACTTCTGTGTCCTTTCTACTAATCCTCAGGCCCCAACTTTCATACTTGATGGTATTCTTTGGGTTTTAAAATTCATTAATTTTTCCAACACATTTTTATATTGGGAAGGTTGTATGATAAATGTAAATTTAGTATAAATGTTGGGAGGTAGTGAAATAAATGTAAATAATGAAGAATAAACAAAGAAATAAAGAATGGTAGGTAGTGTAGGATAAGTCAAATCACCAATTTTTTCAATAGATTTCATGAAAGTTCAGAAGAGGGTGAGATCACCAGGAGTTGACCAAGTTGGGGAAACCTCTGTAAAAGTGGAGGAACTTGATGTGGGCAGGATTCAGGCTAATATATACATTCCCAGGATATGTTAAGCATTGGGTTTCCCTGATAGTTCAGTTGGTAAAGAATCCACCTGCAATACAGGGGATCCGCTAGAGAAGGGATAGGCAACCCATTCCAATATTGCTGGGTTTTCTTTGTGGCTCAGCTGGTAAAGAATCCACCTGCAAAGCGGGAAACCTGGGTTTGATCCCTGGGTTGGGAAGATCCCCTGGAGAAGGGGATAGCTACCCACTCCAGTATTCTGGCCTGGAGAATTCCATGGACTTTTGGACACAACTGAGACTTTCACAGCAATACTTTGCTGAGGAAATGTCCCACAATATACAACTCACCATTTCAAGCTTTTAAAAGTATATCATTCAGTGGCTTTTAGTCCATCCATAATGTTGTGTGGCCTTCATCACTCTCTGACTCCAGAACATTTTCATCACTCTAAAAAGACACCTCCTACTTATTAAGCAGTCCTTCCCATTCCCTCTCCCACTCCAGCCCCTGGCAAACAAGCATCCACTTTCTGTCTCCATGGATTTGCATATTCTAGATATTTCCTGTAAATGTGGTTACACGGTAGTTGGCCTTTTTGTCTGGATTCTTTCATATCATATTTTATATTATGATATCATATCATATTTTCAAGGTTCATCATGTCATAGCATGTATCAGCACTCCAATCCTATGAAAGGTATTCCATCACATGGAGAGACCACATTCTGTCCATCAGACAATGGACATTTGTGTTGCTTCCATTTTTTAGCTATTATGAATAATGCTGTTGTGAATATTCATGTACACGCTTTGAGCGCATGCTATCATTTCGCTTGGACATACACAGACAAGTGGAATTTCTGGATCACATGGTACTTGCCTGTTTAACTTTGGAGGAACCACCAAACTTTTTTCCCATAGCAGCCAAATCACTTTATATTCCCACCAATATTTAATATAACCTACATGGTTCCAATTTCTGCACATCCTCACTAACATCCTCACTTGTCATGATTCACCTTTAAGTGTCAATCTAGTGGATGTGAAATATCAGTCACCTCAGATATGCAGATGACACCACCCTTATGGCAGAAAGTGAAGAGGAACTGAAGAGCCTCTTGATGAAAGTGAAAGAGGAGAGTGAAAAAGCTGACTTAAAACTCAACATTCAGAAAACTAAGATCATGGCATCTTGTCCTATATCACTTCATGGGAAATAGATGGGGAAACAGTGGAAACAGTGGCTGACTTTATATTTTTGGACTCCAAAGTCATTGCAGATGGTGATTGCAGCCATGAAATTAAAAGACACTTACTCCTTGGGAGGAAAATTACGACCAACCTAGACAGAATATTCAAAAGCAGAGACATTACTTTGTCAACAAAAGTCCGTCTGGTCAAGGCTATGGTTTTTCCGGTGGTCATGTATGAGTGGTCATGTTTGGACTATAAAAGAAAGCTGAGCACTGAAGAATTCATGCTTTTGAACTGTGGTGTTGGAGAAGACTCTTGAGAGTCCCTTGGACTGCAAGGAGATCCAACCAGTCCATCCTAAAGGAGATCAGTCCTGAGTGGTCATTGATAGGGCTGATGTTGAGGCTGAAACTCCAATACTTTGGCCACCTCATGAGAAGAGCTGACTATTTGAAAAGACCCTGATGGTGGGAAAGACTGAGGGAAGGAGGAGAAGACAACAGAGGATGAGATGGTTGGATGGCATCACAGACTCAATGAACATGGGTTTGGGTGGACTCTGGGTGTTGCTGATAGACAGGGAGGCCTGGTGTGCTGCTGTCCATGGAGTCGCAAAGAGTCGGACACGACTGAGTGACTGAACTGAACTGAAGTGGGTGTGAAGTGTTATCTCACTGTCATTTTGATTTGCATTTTCCTAGGGGCTTCCCTGGTGGCTCAGATGGTAAAGAATCTGCCTGCAATGTGGGAGACCTGGGTTCGATCTCTGGGTTGGGAAGATCCCCTGGAGGAGGGAATGGCGACCCATTCCAGTACTCTTGCCTGGAGAATCCCCATGGATGGAGGAGCCTGGTGGGCTACAGTCCATAGGGTCACAAAGAGTCCGGCACAACTAAGCACAGCACAGCACAGACCAAGGTAAGGACTACCCTGGGCTCCTTTTCAGAAAAGCAGAACACCACGTGCGTGGTCACCTTCAGAGATCCAACTTGTCCTAATGACCAGGAGCTGTGTTAGAATTCTATAGATGAGCATTCAACAAATGAGCCAGGGAAGAATTGTCCTGATTATGTAAAAATGGCAGGGATCTAACCCAGACAGAAATGAGTCATCTTCAAAAGTCACTTCAACCCTGTGACTTGTTCCCAGGAGGAAGCCACAGAGATTTTTTAAAAATTTTGAGGTTGGGGAGTTTCTTTTTTTAACAGCTTTATTGAGGTGCGATTGACATACAACAGACTGCACTGATGTGAGTTGCACAATTTAGGTTGTGACTTATGAACACATTCATGGGGCTATTGTCACGTTCAGAGTTAGGAACATGTCCGTTATCTGCCATCGTTTGTTTGCTTGTGACCTTTTGCTGTTTGTAGTCTCTTCCTTCCCAGGCCCCATCCCCTAGAGATCAGCTTTCTCTCCATGTAGATTGGTCTGTGCTTTCTAAAACTGAGTATGAATGGAACCATCAGTCTGTGCTCTTTGTGGCCTGTCTTCTTTGTGGGGTGTATCTGAGATGCATGCCTGCTGTAATTTCTCCCAGTGGATCTAACCATCACTCTCTTTTCACAAACCCACACAAGCTGGGTGAACTGTAAATGTCACCCAGCCCTGAAGGGGTCTAGCAGGATTTGATCCTGGCTCTGTCTGACTCCCAAAGCCGTCTCTTTCTATTACATGCCTGCCTCTAAGCACTGCCCTCGAATGAGCCTGATTTCTGCAGAGTAAGTACTGGCCACCACTCTCGGTCCACCCCCTGCACCCCCACTTCCTGCTCTGCCCCTTCAGATTCTCTGCACCTTCTGGGGGGAGAATGGACAACTTACTGCCTGAGTCTGGAGTCACCCCCACCTCTGGGAAGGGGAAGACATTCCC
Source organism: Capricornis sumatraensis (assembly GCF_032405125.1). Taxonomy (NCBI): domain Eukaryota; kingdom Metazoa; phylum Chordata; class Mammalia; order Artiodactyla; family Bovidae; genus Capricornis; species Capricornis sumatraensis. The sequence continues at coordinate 117,307,853 of NC_091071.1, read as the reverse complement.
TGTACATCCTCGAAGCTTGTGCACAGCCCAAGGGCAGGCGGTGCGCTCACTGCGTTACACCCTGCCATCTAATCGATTCGCACACTGAGTGGTCACCAGTAGATTTGTGTTGGACTTCTCTGTTTTGCGTCCTCCCTGGGGCAACCTTTCTGGGAGAGGGGGGCCTCTTGCTGAGGTCCAAGACTCCTCCGAAGAATAGGGTGGTCTTAGATTCTCAACTTGCTTGTGCCCTCGGGGACCAGGCCTGGGCTTCACAAGCTTGACTGGGCCCAGCCCTCACTGCCAGAGGGTCATCAGCTTTGGCCAGCTGGTGTGACCCCTCATCCAGAAGCACCGCATCCTCTGGGAAGCCCAGAGACCACCCTGGTCAGGCCCCAGCAGGGCTCAGGCCTCTAGACCAGCCTTGGCTCAGTATCTGGAGGTGCCGCAAGCTCCCGCATCACCAGAGTGCATGGCAAACATGAGATCAGGAGTCCCTTGAGCCAAGGGTGGAGACCTGGCTGTGCCGTTACCACTGGAAGACCCTGGACAACTCTCTCACTCACACCCACACGTTCACTCACTCATTCGCTTGTTCATTCACACAAGCCTCTGTGCCAGGCCCACTTACAGCCAAGTAAGACCCGGGCCAGGGATGCAGGGCACAGTTGTACAGGTTGCATTCTGACCCAGGACCGCAAGCTTTACCCCGTGGTCGCATGGGGCTGCTTCCTCCTGGAGGAAGAATTCTGTGTGATGGCCCTGACCCCTTCCCTGACCTCGGGGAGTCCATGGTCAGGTGCAGTAGGGGCGAGGGATGTGAAAATATGCTTGGCAATACAGCACAACTAGGGCTGTGCAAAGAGGAATATTGATTTGCTGGGAGTTGCCCCAGTAGTCTGAGCCTGCCGGCGTGGGGAGGGGGGCGCTTCCTGGAAGAGGTGGCATTGCCACAGAGACAAGATGATGTGGGAATAAGAGGAGAGCTAACATAATGAGGGGAAATCCGAGCATAGGCCTGGGACATGTGTGTGCCCAGTGGGTGGAGAGGCTGTGACTACTGCAGTGACAGTGTGGGGCTGGTAGTGGCAGGACCCAGAGGCAGGGGCTCTGCTCCACCCTGAGGGCAAGGGGGAAGCACTGCAGGATTGTAACAAGGTGAGCGCAGCTCTGAGCCTCGGCTCCCTCGTCTGTAGAGTGGGCCTGCAGTCGCTGCTTCTGCAGGCTGTGTGCCGGACGCGGCACTTGGTAGGTCCTCGATAAGGACGCGGTCACTGCATCTGCCTTGTGCAGCGAGGACAAGCATGTGGTGCCACACCCTCCGGCCCTGGAGCCCTCGGCGCTGGGATCAGGTGATGAAACCAGATCCCGACCCAGAGAGCTGGGCGACGTGCCTCTCCGCCACCCTCCCCAGATGTGGCTGTGGCTCTGACATCTGGCTCACCTCCCCAGCACCTGGCGCTTGAGGCAGGGCCAACACAGCCGGTTAGGACCAGGGCAAGCAGCATGAAGCAGGGCTGGGCCTTCTGGGACTGGCACCCGCTCATTGGAGAGGAAACAAAGAACTGGAGGTGTCTGTCCAGCTGCCCCTCCTCTCCCAGGGCTGGGGCCAAGCAGCCGCAGGGACCCCCAGCCTCTCTGCCTTCAGCTGGCTCAATGCCCCCAGTATCTCCTGTCCCAGCCACTTGGTTCAGCAAAATTATATTTTAAGCATTTTCATATCGATCGTTTTTCTGATTATACAACAATACACGCTCATTTTAGAAACCTTGGAAAACATTGATAAGAAAAGTAACGAGTCTGTCATGCAGAGACAAACGTGTTAAACTGATGGTGTCATTCATTCTCAACACTTTCACACGTGTGTGGATAGATACAGACACACACACAGCTGGGATTGCAATGCTTACACAGTTCTACATCTTGCTTTCTCACTGATTATTTTCTCATGAGTGTTTTCGTCAGTCATTAAAGGTAGTTCATTGGAACTTCCCTGGTGGTTTAGTGATTAAGACTCCATGCTTCCAATGCAAGGGATTCAGGTTTGATCCCTGGTCAGGGAACTAAGGTCCCGCATGCTGTGTGACATGGCCAAAAAAAAAAGAGAAGGCTCAAAATCATGTCCATGTTTCATTACAGAAAACTTTAAATGTACCTAAAGTTGGAAAAAATCGCACAAGGAGCCCAGTATCTGCCATCAGCTACGACATTCACCGACAATCTGTTTTACCTATTCTGTTTTCCCCCAATTCTTTTGGTTTCTGTTAGACTATTTTAAAGTCAACTCCAGACAGCTTATCTTTTCATCCATAAATATCCAAAGCATTTTAAAGGCTCTGGAAGTAGCCTTGTGCTATATCTAAAGTGTCCCTGGCCTGAGTGTTGAGAGACCTGAGTTCCAACCCGTGATTCAGGTCTTTACTGTTGTATGAACATGCTCTGGACTCGTTTCTCTGTGAGATGAGGACCATAGTGTCTGCCTTTCCTCATGGGGAAGGGGGGGTGGGATGAGGTCGTGAGGGTCAGTGGGCTTCCAATCTCCCCAGAGTTCTGCCACCATAATCTGCCCTGTTCCAGGCACACTGCTCATCCATTTAATCTTCACAGCAATCCAAGAAGGTTGTACTAGTACCCTCATTTTACAAAGAAGAAATAGATTCAGAGAGATTAAGTGATTTGCCCAAAGTCACACAGTATTCAAATTCAGATCTGTTAATTTTTTCTGCTGCACCAACTGGTAATAGGTCCAGTAGGATTAACCTCTTAAACAGCTACCTTTTGGTGTCTCCAGCAGAAATGGTAACAGGTTTTGTTCTAGGAGATTCAGCCATGCTGGGGTCAAGAAGAGGCGTGAAATCAGACCAAGTCTGGACAGATATTATCCAGAAGTGTGGAGGTGGGTCAGCTAGGGGCTGGCTAAAACACAGGACCTTCCAAGGATTAACTGCAGAGAGGCTCTGACGGGACTGAGGGCAGGGCTGAGATGCCAGCAAGGGCCAGAGGTGTCAGGACCACTCACAGGAGCCATGGCCACATAGGACCCCAGCCTCTGTCCAGACCTGGGCTGGCAGGGAGGAGCCAGGGGAGTCGACACCCGTCTCTCTATCGTTGCCCCACATAGTCCCATGGGTACCTCCATGGGCAAATCTGCCTGGAAGCCAAGGGCACGGGAAGAGAGACTGCAGGGCCCTGACGGTCAGCCTTCTCTGCTGCCCACAGCAAACGGCCAGGGAGAAGGTGTGATCTCAGGTGGCCTCGGCCTGCAGTGGCTTCAAGACGGGTTTACTTCCTGTCCAGAGATTGAAGTCAGGTCAGGGCAAAGAGAGCCCTGAATCCTAGCCATTAGACCACCAAGGACAGTGGGCAGTGACAAGGCCCTGGCCCATCACCTCCATAGAAACGAGTTTCCACGTAGATACAGAAAGCAGAGACACAAGTACAGTGTTTATTGGGGGAAAACGGTACATGTGGATAGACACACGTGGGCAGACGCAGAAAACTGTGCCCTTGTGGTGGTTTGAATCACTCATATGGGCACTTCTTCCAGGTTTCCTCTGGCCAATCGTTTTGCTTTGCCTGGTTCTGAGCCTATATTTGGTTTATCTCAGGGTTCTCCTCTGTGTGTGCATCTCTTAGCCAAGATGGATTCTAGCGAAGAGGCCTATGGGTAGGTTAACATCACTTACTAATGGGTAACGAGCCCTCCCTTTTGGACCTTTAAGAAAACTTTCTGAGCATGTGTAGTCTGGAAGAAATCGACCTAGAGAGTGGTGAATATGTGGTCTTTCATCTTTTATCTGGGCAGGGCTCAGCTCCTCTCTTGCTCCTGCCCTTATCTTCATCTAGGAGGATCTGTCCGAAGGGGAAAGACTCCAGCTGCTCACCCTGGGGCCCATCTATCTCCTGCCTCAGGTAGGAAGGGGGCCTGCCTGGGGGCGAAAACAGAAAACCAGTCCAGGAAGTTGTGTGCTGGCTGGCAGAGGCAGGTCCTGGGGTCTCTGGCTACAAGATCTGGGGTCTCAGGGCTGTGGTTGGTTTACTGGTGGGTGAAGCTAGGTCCTGGGGTCTCTGACTGTGGGCCCTGGGGATCCCAGTGTGATGTAGGCTTACTAGTGGGTGGGTGGGTGGGGGTCCTGAAGACTGGCTGCTGGGCCCTGGGGGTTCCAGGGTAGTGCCAGCATGGTGATGTGAAGGGCTGGGTCCCAGGGCAATGAGCTCAGGGGTCTCAAGGCAGCAGGCCTGCTAGTGGGTGGCACGGGGTCCTTGGCTGGCTAGCTTCTTGGTCTGAGACACCCCAGTGCTGGTTCCAGCTTGCTGTTGGGTGGGTCTGAGTTCCGGCATTAATTGGCTAAAGGGAGGATTCCACAATGCTGCCAGCACCAGCATCCTCATGGGAGAACGAGCGCCCCAGAATGGCTCCACCAGCATCTATGTCCCAGGGTGAGACAGTCACCTCCTACCTCTCTGGGTGGCTCTCCAACATCAGCAGGTGGGTGGGACCTAGGCTTCTTTCAAATGACTGCTTCTGCCCTGGGTCCCGGAGTGTGTGAGATTCTGTCTGCGCCCTGTAAGAGTAGCGTCTCCGCAGACATAGAGAGCAGACTTGTGGTTGCCAAGGGGGAATGGGGAGACAGAGGGACAGACTGGGAGTTTGGGGTTAGTAGATGCAAACTATCCCGTTTCGAACAGATAGACAGCAAGGTCCTACTGCATACAAAGAGTGTATATGTGTATATAACTGAGTCACTTTGCCGTGTAGCGGAGATTGGCACAGCAATGTAAATCAGCTATGAGAAGGGAAAGTGCTGGTCGCTTAGTTGTGTCCACCAGGCTCCTCTGTCCGTGGAATTGTCCAGGCAAGAATACTGGAGTGGGCAGCCATTCCTTTCTCATGGGGATCTTCCCAACTGGGGATCGAACCTGGGTCTCCTGCATTGCAGGCAGATTCTTTACTGTCTGAGCCACCAGGGAAGCCCCCAGATCAACTATACTTTAGTTAAAAAAAAAAAAAAAAGGAGTGGACTCTCTGCTCTCCCCTGCCCTCTGAAAGGGAGCCCCACTGGCTTTCAGAGCCAAACATTTGTGGCTCTTCCTCCTGACACAGGGCCCCTGGGATGGGGGGCCGGCTGTGGGACTCAGACCCCCTGCTCTGCCTCTGTGATTACGCTTCTGTCTGTGGGCCACCCACCTGGGGGGCCTGTCCTGCCTCTTTGCCCTCCTACCCACGTTGCTGTGGTTCCTTCTCTATGTCTTGAGTTGTAGAAGACCTTTCCTGCTAGTCTGCAGGTCTTTCTCATCCAATGCTCCATAAGCAGCTGTAATTTTGTGTTCGTGCATGGCCTTGGACCATCCTCACCCCCACAGCCTCCATCATGCAGAGCTGAGAAATGACTCATTTCATCTTACAGGAGGTGGTCCAGGGCTGGGCCCTCCACTGCCAACACCCTGGGGTCCCTGGACGGTGTGTGTGAAGCATCCACTGTGTCCTGGATACCACATTTGACCCCAGGGAGGGGGAGAGATGCAAACCCTTGTGCTCTGCAAGTCCCCAGCCTGGAGGGGTGCCCATGAGGAGACATACACACAGGTGACAGGGATGTGTGGTTGGAGACTGGGGGCAGTGGTGCTGATCTGAGCTCAGAACTGATGTGTGGCTTTAGCCTGGCCAGGCAGAGTGGCGGGGCTGGGGGTGGGGTCTCATCCCAGGCTGTGCTAAGGCCATGCTGCTTGGGGACACGACCCCGGAGTCAGTGACACAGGCTAGGGGCAGGCAGTGCAGAGGCTGAGGGGTGTGCCTCTCTGTGTCCTAGTGGAAAAAAAGAGCAGTTGTTAGTTCCACTTTCTAGGGGTGGTTGGAGGTCAGCACAGCATCCTCTTCACCATAGCCTGAATTTCCAGGCTGGTCTGGCGTCTCTGGTGTGCGTTCTGTCTGGGCCTCAGGCCAGCTTCCATCCTGGTTCTCATCTATCCACGAGGGGACACTGACAGGGCACCAAGGATGTGAATGGAGAGAGCATCTCCCAGCCCCGCCCTCTGGAAGCTACTAGAAGACTCCAGAGGTCACAGCAGGAGGGAGGGATTCCCCAGAGGCTTAAACAGCTTCTGGGTCTTCACACCTCCGGACAGGGCGCTTACCTGGCCGACCTGATCTCATGGCCCCCAAACAGGGGTTTGTACCCAGCCTCTGACTTGACCACCCCATCCAGACTGGGACAACTCTGATGAAACTGATGAAAGTGGCTTTTGGGGAGAGACCTGGCACACTGCCAAGGCCCTCCAGAGGCACCCACTAGCTTAGAGAGGGCTACCACCCCTCTGCCCCCAACCAGGGGCCCCCTCTGTGGAAATCCACGCTGTGGTCAAGGCTGAGGAGGGGAGGCTTCTGGACTGTGACGAGTCCCAGAAGACCCCCAGAGGGAGGAGGACCTCAAGATAGTCCAGCCCACCTAGCAGTGTCCCATCCCTTCTTAGCTGTTGTAACCCTGGGTGGAAAAGGCCAGGCTTCTTCCTACACACACACACACACACACACACACACACACACAGAGGCTGAGGGTTTTGCCTCTCTGTGTCCTAGTGGAAAAAAAGGGCAGTTGTTAGTTCCACGCTCTAGGGGTGGTTGGAGGTCAGCACAGCCTTGAAACATCCTTCTGGAATGTGTGTGAACTGTTAGTCACTCAGCTGTGTCTGATTCTTTGCAATCCCATGGACTGTAGCCCTCCAGGCTCCTCTGTCCACTGGATTGTCTAGGCAAGAATACTGGTGTGGGTTGCCTTTTCCTCCTCCAGGGGATCTTCCCAACCCAGGGACTGAACCCAGGTTTTCTGCATTGCAGGAAGATCCTTTACAGTCTGAGCCACTAGGGAAGCCTTCTGGAATAAATGCCCTCACATGAAGCCTAGGTGTCCAGAGCAGGTCTCTCTCTCAAGCAGACCTCTATCCAAGTCCTGACCCTCTAAGCTGAGTGACCCTGAGCCACCAAGTGGCTAATTTTCTGCATGAGCTTCCTAAGGCCCCTCTACAAAGGACCAAAAACCAGCTGGCCTCAAATGACAGACTCTGATCCTCACAGGTCTGGACGCCGGAGTCCAAAGTCAAGGTTCTGGCAGGGGTGCTTGTTTCCGGAGGCTTGGAGGGAGACTCTGCCCCTTTCTCCTGGGTTACGGGGGCTGCTGGCAACCCCCTGACCCTCAACTCTGGTGTGAATAACTCTGTCATCACATGACCTCCTTCTGCCTGTGTCTCCTCTGTGTCTGGGTCTCAAATCTCCCCTCCTCTCTCCTAAACATAGGAGGACCTGCCCTAAATTCAGGATCATTTCACCTTGAGGTCTGTTTGTCTTTTAATTTTATTTATTTATTTATTTCTAAATTAAAAAAAAAATCAAAACATTTTGTATCAGGATATATCAAAACATTTTGTATCAGGATATAGCTGATCAACAGTGTTGTATAATTTCAGGTGACCTGCAAAGGGACTCAGCCGTACACATGCATGTGCTGTGCGCTTAGCCTCTCAGTCATATCTGACTCTTTTGACCCCATGGACTGTAGCCCTCCTGGCTTCTCTGTCCATGGGGATTCTCCAGGCAAGAATACTGGAGTGGGCTGCCATGCCCTCCTCGTACATATGCATGCCTTTATGTTATTAAAACTGCAAAGGCTGATTTTCAAAGGTCACACTCCCAGGTACTGAGGAATAGGACTTGGACATATTCGGGGAGGATTATTCAACTGACTCTACCCCCTAGAGCCCCCTTTGTCCCCTAGGAAAGGGGTAGTGGAGCCCCGGGGAGATGCAGAGATGGTCCGAAAGCAGCGTGTGCAGCCCAGCACAGGGCCCTCCGGAACGCTAGTGGCCAGGGAGAGTGGGTGACTTTGAGTTTCAGGCCCCCAGGCTGGCAGCACAGTGAGGACCAGCTTCCTAGGGTGAGGCTGTCATCCTCACGTGAGGAAGGAAAGAAGGGAGTGGTGAGCCAAGAGCAGGAACATTTGAGTCAGATCTATGATGGGGGTGGGGGCGCCGTGCACCCGCCACGCCAGGGGCAGCTATGCAAGTGTGGCAATCGCCCTGTGATCGCCCCCCTCAGATGTAGGGGAGCCCTGGGGGAGGTGTCTGGAAAGCACATAGCCATTCATCCAGACATGGAAACATCCAGAACACCACCCACAGTTTGCCAGTTTGGGGCTATCTGTTTATGGTGAGAGTCTTTCCAGTTAGTCAAAAGTATTTGTCCTTCTCATTTGTCCTACGGTCATTTTCCAGCAACTTCTTTCAATTTCTCTTTGAGGGGGGCAGTGGGACCCTAGACTCTGCCCCAGGGCCTCAATTAGACTATTAAGTCAGTACAAGGTTAGAGTTTAACAGAAGCCAGAAAATTGACCCGCTGAGGTTGCCAGAAGCTGGAGTCTGGGCCGGAAAGACCTGCGGGTTTGTGATTTCACCTTCCTGGGTAAGCTTGGCCCCATTCCCGCATGGGCAATATCAGGAGCCTCAGAGGAGGGTCCCAAGGCCCTTGCTCCCCAGTCTAAGCCTGCTCCACTGAGGAGGACACACCAGAGTCGTGCTCAGAGGTCTCTGTTCTCTGTTCATACGCACACCTGCACGGGCTTCTCTCCACCAGCCACCTGATGCAGGGACAAGGATGCTGTCAGAGGGTCACCTGTGCAGACCGCCTGCATCTGTGTTAGGAGCCAGGTCTTGGCAGCCACATTCTCAGCTCTCTTTCTGCTTATATGGACCTGCCCAGTCCCTCCGGCCTTCCTGGTAGCTTCTATGAACTCCAGGTTACAGATGAGGAAACTGAGACTCAGCTGGTAAGTGGAGGGGATTCAGGTCTGAGTGTCCTGGCTGCCCGGCCTCGGCTCCTGACCAGTGGCAGCTGAAGAGGGGCCCCAGGATCAGGTGCCAGCTTGGCTAAGGGCTCCCGGGGTTGGTGGTGTGAAGGCAAGCGTTAGCTGCCTCCGTGGGGCAGAGTCCTGTGAAGGGGAACTCTAGGCACAGATCGTGCCCTTGGGGCATCAGGACAGGACATTGCTGCTTTCAGGACTGGGGAAGTGGGGCTTACAGGACAGCCTATCCTGGGGCTCCCTTCCACCTTCTCCCTCTGTCCTCAAGCCCATTTGGGTTTGCATTGCTGGGTGTCCTGCCCTCACCCACTCACCCCACACATGTATCCTGACGCTGACACTGCTCAAATCACCATCAGGCCTCAAGAACAAAGGTGATCCTGGGAAAGCCAGACCTTTCCTTGGACATCGGACGCAAGCGCCCCAGGTTGGCCTGGCCCTGCACTCTGCCGCTCCCCTCCCCTTCTGCAGGCCGCCCTCCTGGGAGGGGTGGTAGGTAGTCTCCTTTACTCCCAGCCGGGGAGGTGGCCTGTGTGTGCAGGCCCAGCACCCTGGGGCCTTCCTAGCTCTGAAACCCTGAAGGTCCATCGTCTCAAACCGAAGCTGTCCCCGGACTCCCCTAAATCCGGCCTCTCCCAGTTCCCCAGCCCCTTTGGCCAGGTCGGCAGGAGCTATCTCTGGCCCCACTTGGCATCGACTTCATATTTTAACTAATTTAACTGTAAATTTGAATGAGCTACCTGACATTTTATGTGTTTAAAAAATATGTAAGTAAACACGTTCTTTTTGTAATCAAATTGATCACTATGAAAGCACGCAGAGTATAGACTAAAAATCCCCTTTCCTCACCCCATCCTGCATCAGCACCAGAGACAAGTATGTCCAAAGCTGAGCGTGGATCCTCCAGATGGCTTCTGCTTACACACACACACACACACACACACCGCTGCAGACAGGCTCGTTCTGTAAAGAGCTTTTTTCATACAACAATATAATAGACATTCTGTGTTGCTGCATGTCAATTTGTCTTATTATTTTAATGACTATTAAAACTTTTTCGCAGTATGTAGTTTATCAATTCCCCTATTATAGGACCCTATTAAGGTTATTTCCAATTTTCCATTATTTGAGAAAAAGAACATGCATGTCATGCCTTCTTTTTTGGTACCTGAGAGTATTTCTATCTGCTCCATATCTTGGAATAAACATGCCAGTCAAAGGTATTTACATGTTATGCGTGGATAAACACCAAGAAATCGTTCTCCTGAAAGACTAAGCCGATTGCCGCCCGCATCTCATTGTGAGAGAGCCCGTTGCCTCACGCCTTTGGCAATGCTCCGCAGCACGCGACTCCTCATTTCCCCATTTCCGTGTGTGAGTTGCATCTCCCCGATGGCCATGTGGCCGAGCCTCCTTTCCTGGTTGCCGGCCGTTCACAGTGACCCATCCGCCGGCAATCTCCTAGTAGTTTACTTATCTTTTACTTATTCCTGCGTAGGTTTTGCCTCCTTTTCAAAAAAAGATAAATGTACATGATTTTAAAAATTCATAAAACAAAGATATCACAGGAAAAGGAAGTCTCCTTCCCACCTTGATGCTCAAACCCCTGCCTGGCATTCACGGCTGAGGTCCCCACGGGCTCAACTGGGCAGGACCAGGCTTTTTGGGACTCAAAATCCAGAAATATTTTAATTATAATTTCTTTTATAATCAGAAGAAAAAAAATGAACATCTGAGTCCAGCCTGAATAATTTTTGTCATTTTACCAAGGCAATTAATTATAAAGCATAATTTGAAATAATTTTTAAAGGAAGCAGAATTCATAAGGCAGGCCTGCCTACCAGTGACAGCCACTTACCAGTTTCCTGAGCATCATTCTAAAAATATTTTGTGTAGAAGTTTTTGGAAAATATTCTATTATATCCCTAAATAGCATGGAGAGAAAATTCGTGATTCTTTTCTACCCCTTTAAGAAAACTTAAAAAAATTTTTTTAAATTTTATTTTGGACTATAGTTGATTCACAAAGCTGTTTTACTTTCAGGTGTACAGCAAACAGGTTTGTTTCAAGTATTTGCTTACAAATGGATTTTCTTCTTTTTTATATGATGTTTTACATATAGGAAAATAAAGGAAGTAATAAACACTCATGACTAATAACCCAAGATTAAATACAGTAAGTCCCCTCATACGAATGAGTTCCTTGCTGTGACGTTGTTCAAAAGTCCAATCTGTTCCTAAGTTCAACAAAGTGAGCCTAGGTGTCGAACTAACCCAATCGGCTATACAGTACTGTATTGTAATAGGGTTATAATACTTTTCACACAAACAATACATACAAAACAAACACAAAATAAAGAAAACACTTTTTAATCTTACAGTACAGTAGCACAGTACAGCAGCTGGCATACAGGGGCTGGCATCGAGTAAACAGGCAAGAAGAGCTTCTGACTGGAGGAGGGAGAGGAAGCGGGAGATGGTAGAGCTGAAGGACGGTCAGCAAACAGGAGATGGAGGGCAAGCTGCAGTGTCACTCAGGCCTCACATTGCCGGAATGCACGTCTGCATCTTTAGAAAGTTCACAACTTTAAGTTTCATATGTACAGGACTTAATGGGGAATAAGTAAACGCAATTTTAACTGTCTTTGCTCTCAGCTCTTTTCTAGTCAATAAAATAAATGAAGCAGATGTGCGAGCTAATCCCCTGCCTCTCCTGCAGTCGCTGTGGGCTGCCCTGAGTGTGCTTGAGTTCAGACCCCGAACGGTGCGTTGAATCCTGTGGTCTGGGCTCTCCATGCCTGCAGAATGGGCCACACGCTCCTCCTGGGACCCTTCCCCTCTGCCAGGACGCCTCCCCGCCCAGTCCCCAGGCTCCCACCTCCCCGCTGCTCCTCCCCAGGGCCCTCCCCCATTACCCCTCATCCTCGCGACTGGTTCTGCTGGAGGTCCGGGCTCTGTCCTCATATCTGCTCGCACCATCCGGGTGACCTCATCCAGTTTCCAGGCTTCAGTCCATTTATTTGCCAGTTGACATCCGAATTAAATAGCTCTCCCCAATGCTCTCACCAGATTCTACCCCTATACATCCAGCTGCCCATTGGACACCCCCTCTTGGATGTCTGGTGAGCATTTCCACTTGAGGGACCAGAGGCAACTCCCATAGTCCTTCTGCTCCCTCCACATCTGCCCCATCTCAGGCCATGACCTTGGCCTCATTCTCGATTCCTCTCTGCATGTCTTAGATCAACATCAAAGAGCAAGTCCTAATAGATACCCTAAAATACATCCAGAATCTGACCACTCACCACCTCCACTGCTGCCATCCTGGTCTGAGAGGCATCTGTAGCCTGTGACATATTACTGATACAAAAGGACTCTTTCGTTCATTGTCTCCTCTAGAATATAGCTTTCAAGCAAGCAGGGTTATTAACGATTTTTTTCTTATATCACCTGCACACAGAGCAGTGCTGATACATAGACATATTCAGGAAATACTTATTAGATGGGTGAATTTTTTAATTATCAGGCTTATTTCTGTACTTTATTCCGTTTCATTATATGAGTCGACTGTTCTTGCACCAATACCTCAGTTTTCTAGTTATTTAATTTTAAAGTATGTCTTCATGCTTGTGCTGAGTTGTTTCAGTCGTGTCTGACTCTGACACCCATGGACCATAGCCTGCCAGGCTCCTCTGTCCATGGGATTCTCCAGGCAAAAACACTGGAGTGGGTTGCCATGCCGTCTTCCAGGGGGTCTTCCTGGCACAGGAATCAAACCCACTTCTTCTGCATCTCCTGCATTGCAGGCTGATTCTTTACTGCTGAGGCACTGGAGAAACCCTTTAAGTATGTCTTGATAAACAATAATTCCTATCCCTATGGATTATTACCCTTTCTCAGATTTACTTTGTTTTCTTCATACATTTCTAATTCAGATGAACTTTAATAGAGTCACCTAGTCAAATGTCCCTGAAAATCCTGTTGGTGCTTTGATTGGAATTCCATATATAGACTTAGAGATCGACATGGGAAGAAACAATACCTTTGCCGAAGGACATCTCCCTGCCCCAGAACATTAAAATGTCTCCATTTATTCAAGTCTTTTAAGTTTTAGAGTTTTCTTTGTATCAATCTTGCACATTTCTTGCATTTTTGAGAAAAGTGCTATAGATCAAAATGCATTTTTTTCCTTTTAATTCAGTAGTAAATTCACTGTGCTAATATTTAAGATATGTGCATGTCAGTGGAAACTGCCTAAGCACCCACTGAAAAGTGAATGGATAAAGATGAGGTGCATATACAGATGGAATACTACTCAGCCACAAAAAGAATGAAATAACGCCCTTTGCAGCAACATGGATGGACCTAGAGATCATCACACTATGTGAAGTAAGTCAGACAGAGAAAGCCAAATATCATATGACATTACTTATACGTGGAATCTAAAACATGACACAAATGAATTTATCTATGAAGCAGAAACAGACTCACAGACACAGAGAACAGACTTGTAGTTGCCAGGGAGAAGCAGGGTGTGGGAAGGGATGCATTGGGAGTTTGGGATTAGTAGGGGCAAACTGCTATATATATAATGGATGGACAACAAGGTCCTAACTATATTCAGTATACTGTATTCAATATACTATAACAAACCATAAAGGATTTAATCACTTTTCTGTACAGCAGAAATTAACACATTGTAAATTGACTATACTTCAATAAAATAAATTTTTAAAAGATACATGCATGTCAGGATTATAAAAAAGAAAGACAGATCTTTATTTTTGTTAAGTTGTGAAATAGTTTCTCTCATAAAGAGATTGCATTTTCCTTGAGAGTTTGGCAAAAAAAAACACAACCCTGCCAGTCCAGTGGTTAAGACTCTGCGCTTCCAATGCAGGGGCATGGTTTCGATCCTTGCTCGGGTAACTAAGATCCTACAAGTCAAAAAAAGAAAAAGAAAGTTTGGCAGATCTTTTCTGCAAGACTGCCTGGGTCAACTCTCTTTTGAAGTGTAGATCAGTGACTATCTTTTCAATTTGTTTACTTACTTATTTTCTGGCCGCACTGAACGGCCTTGCACCAGGAAGTGTCCTCAGTGACCCTTCCGGGATCTGATCCCCAGTTGCCTATCACACAGTCCTTCCTACACCCAAACTAGAGTTCAATCCTCAGCCCTTTCCTGAGGACAAGACATCTTTTATTACACTTTAAGAAGACTTTTTTGTTACGGAAATTTTCAAACATACAGAAAAGTGGAGGGAAGAGCCGTGAATCTTGCTCATCTGTGGCGTTTCCATTCCACTTGAAGGCAAAGAGGACCCTCTTTTGCTTTCCTAAACCTCTGCTAACAAGGGAGCACTGTCCTGGAGGGCAGCCGGTGGGGCCACACTGACAGCCCACCGCTGCAGTGCCGAGGGCGCTATGGGGAGGAGCGACAGACCTGGCAGCTGAGAGGGACTGGCCCCAGAGATCCCAGAGTCTGCTGAGCTGTTGGCTTCACCATTTGGGATGGGTTTTGTATATTTCAAGCAGTCTCTCTCTTCTTAAATCAATTTTTTAAAGTGGAAATACAGTTGATTTACGATGTTGGGTTAATTTCGGCTGCACAGCAAAGTGACTTAGTTATGGATATATATGCATTCTTTTTTAATACTCTTTTCCATTGTGATTTATCACAGGATGTTAAATATAGTTTCCTGTGCTGTAGAGCAGGACCTTGTTTATCCATCTACACATAATAGTTTGCATTTGCTAACCCCAAACTCCCAATCCACCTCACCCGCCCTTACTATTAGGATAAAACCTAAACTTTCCAGGTGAACACTTGAGACCTTCCACCAGCTTCCCTTCCCTGAATTCTTTCCTGTCTTTTTTATTCTTTGCAAATATAAAAGCCCAGGGACACACCCTGGCCCTTCAAGTGAAAATTTTTGAAGAAATCACCTAACATAGTGGTCAAGATGGTGCCTCTGGAATAGGGTCTGCCTGGCTGCATCCCAGTTCTTACCTAACCTCTCTGTACCTCTATTTCCTCATCTGGGAAGTGGGGATGGGATGATCATTTCTGCTTTGCAGGATCTTTGAGAGGATTCGAGGGGTTAGATGATAAATGAAGCCACAAGAACAGGCACTGGCACGTGTGGAATACTTAATAACATTACCAAAATGAGATGATACCCAAAGACTACACACCAGCAGCTGGCGGTAACTGTATCTGAGCGAAGACATACTGACTACTGTCTGCAGAGAGTGGGCTATGGTCAGGGAAAGACTTGGCTCCTGGCCACACTCTCAACCAGCTTTGTGACCTTGACTTTGTCATGCTGCCTCCAGGGCCTCCAAGTTTATGTCTATAGCTAAAGATGCTTGAATAACCTGTCCTTTTTATAGTTCTTTAGTCTGAAACCTGGCATCTCTCTGTAGCAAGAAGTTCCCACCCCACTGTGGGCCTCCTTCAGCCCTTGGGCTTATTTTTAATTAACTATCAGGAATGCTTACAGGTCAAACACAGCAATGGCAGCGGCTCCCCTCTGAGTTCCCCAGCCTGGCCTCCACCCGCTACCTCATTCTCCCCCTCCCACATCTCCAGCTCACTGACCACAGGCTGTCAGGTGGGGCGGCTGCCCCTGCAGTTCAGCAGACTATGAGCTGGACAGTTCCCGGGGCGCTGGCATGCAGGGCCTGGGACGGCTGCTGGCAGCTAAGGGTGGGCAGGGCGTCTCTTCCCCAAGAAAGGGACATGGTAGAGCACCTCTATTTGGGGAGCAGCCCCTTCCACCCGAGTTTCCTCCCTCCTTCTAGACTTGAGATACAGAACCCCCCAGTCACCTGAGGCTCTAGGTGCCCCATGGTCCAAAAGTTAGTCTGGAGCCCTGGTCCTAAACAAACAGGGTCTCCCCTGAGCCCTCCTTGGATGGATCCCTTGTCTTGGGGATGCTGGACTTCAGCTGTCAGTCTCATGAAGTAAAGGGATGATAACAATCGCATGCCAAGTGTTTGGTTCTGTGCATCTAATGGAGAAGACGGGTCACGTGGCAGGAGTGGAGAGAGTTGGGCTGTATCTGCTCTATCACAGATGGGGCAGGAGCCAGGGCAATGACCGTGGACCCAGCTCCTTGAGGAACCAGTATCTTGAAGGCCCGTGACCTCCCTCCCAGATGAGCCCGTGATCTGCGGAAGAAGGAGGCATAGAGACCAGAATGGACAGGATAATGGAGCAGCCTCTCACCCACCCCCCACCCCATGTGGCCCTGACACCCCATCACCATCCACACCCCTGGGCTATCTTCCAGGGCATCCTGTCTGTACAAGACCACTATCAAGGCCTCAAGTGGGCACCAGGGAGATGCTGGCATAACCCATTCCCAGTGCACACGATTGTGGGCGACCAGGGAGCTTCTCAGGGCCGCAGAACAGACCCTCTATCTGTGTTCCCTCGGGTGATGGAGTGACCCCGGGTGACACTCAGCCCTCCCTGAGCGGAGCTCAACACAAGTTTTCAGCCTCATCTTGGGACCCTGGGAGGATCAGTCCAACTGAGTCAGGGAGGACTTCCCAGAATGAAGGTCCTTGGACATCCTATAGAAGCACACGCTTCCCTAGAATGCCCTGGACCAGGCTCTCCTCTCATCACCCCTGGGTAGTGAACAGTGATGATCGTGAACACCCCTGGCATCCCAGCTGCCAGGCTTCAGTGTTTAGAACACTTGGTCATCAGCTGTGGGTTGCAGGGCACTCAGGGATCCATCTGTCTCTCCTGAGCTCTTTGCCATAAAACCTGCACAGCTGCCCTAAGTTTCACTAGTCCCATTACATTCTCTGAGCAATCAAGGTCAGCCCCTGAAGCAAGCAGACTCCATATTTGCATTTAGGCAAATGAGTGGACGCCTTAGCACAGACGCCCACTCTTTGCTTACTCTTCCTGCCCCAGAGTTGCAGCATCCAGTATAAGAGTCAGGTGCACTTGGATTTGAATTCCACTGCATGCCTTTGGACTAGTTACAGAAACTTTTCCAAGCCTCAGTTTTCATATCGGTAAAGGGGGAACAGTGGGTGTGTCTCTTATAAAGTTTATTATGATAACCAAATGGAATAATGCATACAAGGTAACGTGCACAATGCCTGGCTCAATACATTTTAAATATTATTATTTGTATTTATTGTTCCTTCTCTAGCATCCATCCAAGTAGTGAAATAAAGAGAACAGCCTCAATTATGCTTCTGGTAGCCTATATTTGTAGAATGATCTATTTTGTAAGTTACACATTAATTCAAGGCTTCATTAAGTAGTTCAATGCCTTGGGCAAGAGATTACTTATAAATAGTGTAATATTTAGTGGCTCCTGAGTTTTGCAGTCAGACATTATTAATGGTCCATGACTTAGAATCAGGATGAAGTTTAAACACCTGCTCCCACCCACACACACCCCTATGCGCACACACACATGAGCACACACACATGTGCACACATCAGATGATGGTGAAGATACCTCCAAAACTGTGCTCTGAGCTATGCTTACAACTATTTTTTGGAAAAAGATCATAATGAAAGGGGAAGGAAACCAAAATTTTTCATTATTGCTTCTACCTAATTACTGTCAAATCATAGTTTTGGGACAGCCTTTGGCAAGTGGATTTAACCCCCAAGGAAAATTTGCTGAGTCTTTCACTTGGCAAATGAATTAATAAATTTCTTGTAGATAATTTAATCTATCAGGGAATTTAGGTAGAAAAAAGATGATAATTATTTAAAACATCCAACAGGGATAACCCAGGCCTTCATCTGTTTGGGGTGTGGGGGTGGGTGTGGGTGTTTTGCCGCGGGCAGGCTACTTGAGGTCAGAGTTGATAGAAGAAACAGTCAGAGGAAGGTTGTCAACACAGTCTCATGAAGTATTCCTGACACAACAGGAATGAAACAACCTTGAACAAATCAAGGGCTTGGAAGGCGGTCCAGGCCTTCAAATTGTATCTCAGCTAAAGCTAGTTGCCCTGCATGTTTTTTTGTTGTTTTGAAAACAGAGGTCTCTGGGACGATCAGAGGTCTTGGTCTGCAAGGCCCTGGCAACTCTCTGAGCCAGAGGCCTTGCCCTGCACCGCTCCCCGCTCCCGACCAGCCCTGGTCCTCCCCCACCAGCACTTCCCAGCAAGCCCTGTCTGCCCACAAACAATTCATTTGCTTCCGGGTACAGTACCTTCCCTGCTTCCAAGATAAGGCACAAGAAAAGAATCCTCTAGCAGAGGGCATTATGGTTTTGCTCTTTGTAGCGCACACAGCAAGGGATGTTGCCGCAGAAAACACCAGACTTTGGATCCCTGTTCTGGTGCTTGGAGCTCCTGGCTAATGTTTATCACTCTTTGATTCTCTCCGCTTCTCAAATCTCTCCACTTCTCCCCACATCACAGCAGCCACAGCGGTGACCAAGGGTGAGGCCAGCCTCCCCTCCTGGCCAAGACCTTCTCTGCTGCCTCCTGCGGCATTGCTTCTTTATCACCACAGTCCACCTCTGCGTCCAGTGACCCAGAGCGGCAAGCCGCCCCAGCACCTGGGCTCTGCCTTGCTAGGAACACTGAAGGGATTCAGCTAGACATGTGGACCTAGAGCCCAAGTGAGCAGGGTGTCCATGCTACAGGTGCTTAGAGCACCCTGGAGTTGTTCCTGTTCCGCTTTGTAAGAGGGCAGCAAGCGACAAACCCAAGCTGATGTTCTCAGAAAGCAACCCCACATGCATCCAGCTGCACCTTGGCCCAAGCACTCCACCCTGTCACCCTGGGATGCCCAGAGAGCTGGGCCCTCATGCACCTGCTGACCTTGGGTCAGGTGGTCCCCCTTTCCCCATCTGCCTTCTTGGAAGATGAAGCAATGGCGAACAGCTTTGCTGAGAGGTCATAATCCTGGCTGGCAAGGCCCTGGGGCGGGGGGTGCTGGGTCTGTGCTGCGTGAGGTGCTGCTCAAGAGAAAGAGGAAGCCAGGGCTGTACTTGTGTTAGAAGAATTCCAGCTTCTTTCCACTTTGCCTTGTGAGTCTCCAAGCACAGATTTGATAGGGTCTCACCTCCCACGAACCCCAAGTACTGCAGGGCAGCTAGAGAAATGCCTGCCAACCCAATGCCAGGGCTTCTCCATGTCAGGGCACTGGAGCAGCCCTGACTTTGTACCTGACTCTGGACACATCACCGCTGCTCAGGGCACATGTGAATGTGCTAGCTCCAGAGTGGATATGGTGACAAGAGTTTCCCATTATGGCCGGCTGCCCACTTCCCCTCACCCGGCCATTGCCATGACCTCCTCAAGCAAGGACACAGTGCTGAGCACCCGGCATGTCATCTGGAGCCAGGTGCTTCCTGTCCATCCATCCCGGGGACCATCTCAAGGTCAGTGTCAGTGCAGCCTCTCACAGACAGGAGCAAGGGGCTCAAGCGGAAGAGCAGTTAGCAAGAAGGGTGTGGCGGAATTTGCATACAAGGAGAAATTAGGAAGGATGGCAACCATATCTGCCTCTCAGGGAGGTGTCGCCATATGAGGTCTGGGGGCCTGGACAGTTGTGAGAGCAAGTAAGATTAGGATTGAGAGAGAGAGAGAGAGAGATCTGGGAGTGTTAGAAGTTAGAGGTTAGAAACAGCAGGAAGATGGAGAGGCAGAGGGGAGCAGAGCCTGGCCATCCTCCCATCTCATGACATCTGGGCACCATCAGGTCAGCATTCCTGCCCACGGCCTTTCCATCTTGCCTGGTAGTGCCCCCCAACCATCCCTCCAGGGGCCATTATACCCAAGCGGTACATTTGCATGCCTTGGTTAGAAACTGCTCAGCTAAAGAATGGACTGTTCTGGCCCCACCGATTTGATTTTCAAATCGCTTCTGCCTGAACAGAGCCCCAGCCAGCATCTAGTTACACTGGGCCCCCAAGGGCCAGGCGGACACTGAGATCAGAGGGAGGGAAGGGGCACACACCCACACCCACTCCCTCCTCCCCACCCCACGCCACATACCCATTTCCCAGGACTTGCATTTTTCCTGGAAAAGGTTAAGACATCTTCTCTGCAGGAGAAGGCGGGGAGAGGTCTAAAAGACTGACGGACCACGAGAGGAGAGGGCAGGATCCCTGCTCTGAGGGAGGGGGTGGATGCTGTGGGCGCCGGCGGACCCTATTTCTCACCCCAGCCGGCATCTCAGGCTTCTACCCGGGATGAGGAGAGCTGGGCGAGGCGCCAGTAAGCCTGGGACTCTCCCTCCATCCGAAGTCCCCACCAGCGCCTTTCCTGATGTGGCCAGCAGAGGGCGCAGCTCACCGTCATCCTCCCTGAGCCCCATCCGTCTCACCTGCAGGCAGGTCTGAAGGATGCTTGGCAAGGGTTATGCCTGGGGAGGCGGTGATCTCAGAGCGTGGGCCCGGCTCACCTGCACACACCTCCTCCTGAGATCAGACGCCCTTTCACAGTGGGCAGGGCTAAACTTCCATTTCCTCTGAGAAAGGGAAATGGAGGGGCTTGTATGCTTTTACAGGAAACTACAGAGACCCACTCCAGTGGGTCTTGCCTAGAGAATCCCATGGACAGAGGAACCTGGAAGGCTACAGTCCATGGAGTTGGAAAGAGTTGGAAATGACTGAGCAACTAATACTTTAACTTTCACTGAGAAAACAGGCTCTCAGGTGTAAGCCCCTTTGCTGGTAAATGACGTGGGCTGAGTTTGAACCCTCATCAGCCTGACTGCAATGCTGGCCTCCTGCCAAAGATGCTGTCATAAGTGATTATGAATAGTGTGTCTTAGACATGAGAGAAGGGGTCTGAGGGTGGCATGGCACATCTTCACCCTGGCCATGCCCCCAGGCTCCCCAGCCACCCAGGGTACAGACCTTTCCAGCCCGACCTTCTACACACGCCCTTCCCTCCAGAGACCACCCCATAACAAAAGGGTCAAAGCTGGCTGACAACCTGCTCCCAATCCAGGAGAGCCTCTTTGAACACACACACCCTTCCCTCCATCCAGGGCTTCTGGGAAGTGACACTGGCACTGGACAAGGGGAGGATCCACACAGGTCTCTGAACATTGGGTGCAACAGACACACCGTCAGAGTTACCTTGGAAGTCACAATCGGGATGCCACTGCTGACAGCTCCTCAGGGGGGAGCCTGGGGCCCCAGGAGTGACAGACAGATGTGAGGATCCCCCAGATGAGCTGCCAGGACAGGAAACCAAAGGAGGACCACTCCCCAAAGTATGGTGTGTGTCTGCACCGAGGATGGTTCAGGACCCCGAGGAGCCTGCCTTCCTCCAGCATCTCCCAGGAGCCCAGAGGACTTGGGTGTCAGGTGGACAGAAGTGGTTGGAGGCAGGAGGAGGTTTGAAGCCGACCAGCTGACTCCTGCCTGCAGGAGTTGATGTCATCACCACCCTTATTGACAGATGGGGAGATGGAGACTCAGAGAGGATAAGAACTCAGACTCATACAGCAGGAGGGCCTGCGGCTTCTAAGCTGCTGCTCTCCCACCCCCACACCCCCAGCCTCCCACGCCGGGCAGGGCCCATGATGGGAACAACTTTCCCAATCAGATCATTATAGCAGTTTCCTATGGTGGCTGCAACAAATGATGACGAAGCTACTGGCTCAAACAAACACAATTTATTATCTTACAGTAGATCAGAAGCTTCGTTGGCTAAACCAAGGTGTCTGCATTCTACCTCCCACCCAGGGGCTCTCGGAATATATGCAAGGTAACAAATTCCAGATTCTGGGGGTTGGGACATGGACATCTTTGGGGTCCATGATTCTGCCCACCACAATCTGGGTCAATAAAAGGTCCTGGGGAGCTACCTGGCCACAAGGGTTAGCAGAGTTCATGGAGACAGGTGATCCTGGTCTCCCTTGAGGCAGTAGGGTAGGTGTGGAGGGGCATCCCAGGTGAAGAGAGGGGTTGTTGGGAGGTGGATGCGCCGTGGCACTGAGACTGGCTAGTTGGTTGCTGACGCCCCCGCCCTCCTTCTTGGGTTCTCTCCTAGACTGTGTTGTGCCTCTTTTCAAGTTAGGTGGCCCAGAGAGCCTTCCCCAGGCTCCAGCCTCTGTCTCTCCCTCCATCTCTGGTATGGATGCAGAGCATCCCCAGGTACCAAAGTGCAAGAATCACCCAGGCCTGCTGGACATGCGGATATCCACCCGCAGCTGGGATGTGAGCTTCAGCCAGTCCAGGGATGGCTGCACTACATATATGAATGTCTAACAAGTGCCCAGAGCCCCCTCCCGAGGAAGTGTGTGCTGATACTGCATTAGAGCACAGGGTGGTGGGGCAGGGCATCCTTAAGATGACAACGGAGGACACTATTCCTCCTACCTGCTCTGTGAGGTCCATGCAGGAGGCCGACCTGTGTGTTGAGCTCTCGCTTCACTTGGGGCTTCCCAGGGAAGAAGTAAGGTGTCTCTGGACAGAGGCCTCTGTTTAGAGCTGGTCATTTCCTCCCTTCATCCAGAGGGCTGCCTGGGCAGGTGAGGGTGAGGCAGGTGCCCTGAGTGTAGCTCCGGAGCCAGGCGTGTTGAATGCAGGCTGCCCACAGGCTTTATCAAGCCTCCTTAAAAGGATGGGGCAGGAAGTATCATCTTCACACAGTTCACAGCCACCAACACATCTCGGAAGAGAGGCTAGACAGTGATCAGCCTCAGGCCAGTTCCAGTCCAGGCTGCCCCTGTTCCTTCCCTCTGCCTGTTAGAATGAGGTCAGGTGTGGCACTGACCTCACCGTGCACCCTGCTTCTCATAGTTCCCCCACCAGCCCAGCCCAGGCCTCCCAAGTGTGAAGCTGCCAGCCTCCTCTAATGCCCTCCACCCCCACCCTCACCAAGGCAGCCCCAAGAACCCTGTAAACCATTTCCACCTTTAAGATCGCCTTTCATCCTCCAAACGGCCCTCCCCAAATCAGACAGGACATGATCCCTCTGCCCCTCCTGCAGACACCACGCCCACCTGCCAAGAGCTGACGGTCCAGAGTCACCGAAGCTTCAACCCTGTATCCCACATCATCGGGCTGCCCTGGTGCCTCTGGTCCCATCCTCCTGAGTGAACACTGAGGCCACCTTAGAAAGAAGCTGGGTGAACAGTCTGAATGCCTCTGGAGATGCTCATTTTCAACCCTGCACTGCCACCTGCTGGCCAAATTGGGTAGGGACTCCAGAGCAGGATGTGAGGGGTAATAAAGTTCAAGGGGCAGGCAGAACACTCTGGACACGCACCTTCATCTTTGCTTCTCCCACATCCAAGGATCCCACCAGGCCTCTCATCCTCTCCTAGGGAGGATTGACCCACCAAGTTTCTCTTTCACCCTCCAACCATCTAATCCATCTCAGAGGGTATGGTTTTGTTGAAAAAAATCTGTTAAAATATATTGAGGCACTATGATTAATGGTGGCTTTAATTATTATCTATCCCTTTCCCAAATGATTGGAAAAAAATTTTTTTATTAGACTCTAAGTGGTGCAATGTTTACTTCCAAAAAGATGACTCTCTAATGGTGGAATCTCAGACTCTGTGAATAGGCAGAATTCAGCAGAGCCCTTGCCAAGCGTCCCTTAGGTCACTGATTCACCCTGAGGACAGCAGTCGAGGTAATAGGGCGCATCTGTAATTCATCATCACAGATTGTCATAAAGTAACAGAGCATTAGACTCTGCAGGGCCCTTAGAGACCTGTTCATTGTACACATTTATCTGTTCAGTGGTTCGCCCATACGGAATAGCCCGGAAACAGAATGTCTTCCCCAAAGGTTTAGGTTTAGGTACATTCCTGGATGACAGATATGCTGAGAATTTTAAGGGGAGTGTGAGGTTCAAATCACAGAGCCCAATCTCACCCCTGAAATTATCCCCTGTCTCCTCTCAAAGATGATGGGAAGGATAGCCCCGGGGAGTCTTAGTGGGGCAGAAGTGGCTCTGCCCACCTCCTCCAGCTTCTTGCCTGTCTGGACTTCTCCACTCTGAAGGATCAGAACTCATCTAGCCTAACTAGTTGTTGAAAATTTCATTGATGACAGGGCCCTAGGACCCAGGTTAGTTATCAAGGGTTCTTCTCCAAGTGGGCCTGAGGGGAATTCCAAATTATTTTCCATCTCTTTATGGGTCATTCCTTCAACCTTTTTTTCCCCCCTCCAATTCATTCATTCTTTTACATATGTGCTTACTTTGATAACTGAGCCAGTTTTGCCTTTTTTTTAAAAAAAGGAACAGTTACATTTTTGAGATGGATTTGGCTGTGACATCTGTTTGACTGTTTTGTGTTCCCTGCTCACGTTTTCAGTTCCCACTTTCATTTCTGGAAACATGGAAAACATTCGATTTTCACTCTGTTGCTGATCATGTCCCTCATGTAGCCGGTGGTCTCATGCTGGCATTTGCTGATGCTGCGGACACTCGCTCGGGATGCAGTGTTTCTGCCTCTTTGGCTCCATTTTCCTGGTGAGTTCACAGTGAGCTGGTCTCTGTGGGGTCCCCAGAGGCCTGGGTTGAGGGTGTATCCTGGAGGAGTTCTGGGCTGGAGGGAGGCGCTGAGATCATTCTCAGCCCGTATGTGCTTCAGGGAGTGTGAGCTCAGACCCGAGGTGCACGTAAGGACCAGTTTCTGTCTTTAAATCTTCTGGGGGTCTTAATTTGATAATTGAGCCACTTTTGCCTTAAAAAAAAATGAATAGCTATATTTTTGAGATGGATTTGGCTGTGAAATGGGAAGGGGTGAAATCCGTCTCCTCCTCCCCCCGCTTCCCCCACCCTCTTCTCCCCCTCCCCCTTCTCCCCTTTCCTCCTCCCCTCCCCCACTTCTCCTCCCCTTTCCTCCCCCCTTCTCCTCCAGTGCTCGGGGAAGGGAGGGTAGCAGCCCATATGGGGCTCCTGTTCTCTCCCTGTGGAGTCAGGATGTAGGCTGTCTTGCTTTCCTGGCACGACTGGCATGTGATGCTACACAAGCCTGTGGCCCGCCAGGGCAGCTCCCGAGGCTCGAGGCTCTCTCTGCCTTGTGTTGTTGACCTTCAGTCACTCAGTCGTGTCTGCCTCTTTGTGACCTAGTGAACTGCAGCATGCCAGGCTTGCCTGTGATTTACCATCTCCCAGGGTTTGCTCAAACTTATGTCCACTGAGTCAGCGAGGCCATCCAACCATCTCGTCCTCTGCCATCCCCTTCTGCTCCTGCCCTCAATCTTTCCCAGCATCAGGGTCTTTTCCAATGAGTCGGCTCTTCACATCAGACGGCCTTGTGGGGGGGCCACCAGTCACTGTAGGGCAGGGCCGGGTACCAGGGTGGCTGGCTGCTCGGTACCAGCTGACTGGAAGGCAGGTGAGCCCCCAGCACTGATAGGCTGGAGGGGAGGCACTTGTCAGCCCCAGTGTCCTTGTGGTAGACAGAGCTCCCCATAGGCAGCCACCAACACCCATGCCCCAGGGGGCTCCCGAGGGACTGGAGACGCTGCAGGATCGGCAGGAAGGTCTGACTTAGGCTGTTTTCACATTTCTGCCCCTGCACTGGGTCTTGGAACATGTGAGATATTTCGCAAGTCCTTCCAGAGTAAGGATTCTATTTCCGCAGCCCTGCGGCTCTCCCGCACGCAGGCCCTGCTGATCTTCTACCCAGATGTTCTGGGACTCGTCTTCCTGGTGCAGGCCCCAGAGCTGGGGAACCTGATGCGGGCTCAGACCCCTCGCTCCTGGGGGAGAGCCTCTGCCATTGTGATAACCCTCCCATTTATGGATTGCCCACCCAGGGCTGTTGGTCTTTTTTTTTTTTTTTTAACCACATCTTGTGGCTAGCGGGATCTTAGTTCCCCGACCAGGGATCAATCCTGGGTCCTGGCATTGAAATCAGAGAGTCCTAACCACTGAACCATCATAGAATTCCCTGGGTTTGGGTCTTGACTATAGCACGTCTCTGCCTCCTCCACCCTTCTCGTCATGGTTCCTTCATTATACCTTTAGTTGTGGAAACTCTTTTCTGCTCATCTGCAGGTGGTTCTCGTCCATGGTTGCTTTGTGAGCAGCTGTGATTTTTGTGTGCTCAAGGGAGGAGGGGAGCCCAGGTTCTGCCTACTCCACCATCCTGGCTTCACCTCCTGATTAGAGGTAACTCTCAGGACCGTTTCTCGATGCTCAGCAAACTCATTAGGGCGCGTCTGAGTGTTGACGGTTGTCATTTTCACTGGGTCGTCATGTAATGTTCTTTGGTATGTGCATTTCAACCTTCCCACATTTCAGGAAGGTTTTCTTCTGTTAAAACTTTATTGGTTTTTAAAATTCATTTACGCTGTTTTCTTTTTCAGAAGACTCATCCCTTTATATCTCTTATCTGCCCCACAATCACTTCATTTCACTGTCCCTTTCCACTTTATCTTGCATTGTCCTGTCTCCTGTATTTGGCTTGCAATGTGGCTTTTCTCTCTTGAAAAATTTTCTTTTCCTTTCCTATTTATTTCCTGAGTGCCTCTAGTTCATGTCCGCCCCTCCTTCTGATGTAATTTCTATATCTATGCTCCAGTCTTTTTCATATCTACTCTAAGTTTCTTTTCCCCGAAGAAGCATGTTATTTTAAACTTTTTTTTAATACGAAGGATTGTTTATTTGCTTTCCCTTACCCCCATCCCCCTCGGGCCTCTGGATGGAATTCCTCTTCTGATGCACAGTTACCTGCCTTCTTCTGCTTCTGGTTACTGCTCGTGTTTGAGTGGGAAGTGGTCTGTCTCCTTTGACCTGTCAGAACTGTTAGATACTGTGACTATTTTTTTCCTCCATTTTTTTCTGTTGTGGTAAAATGCACACAGCACCACAATGACCATCTTGACCATTTTCAAATGCATAGTTCAGTTGGGTTACATGCACTTGAGTTGCTTCTACATTTTGCCTCTGTGAATAATGCTGCTATGAACATGGGTGTACAAATACCTATTCCAGTCCTTGCCTTCAATTCTTTTGGATATATGCCCAGAAGTGAAATTTGCTAGGTCATATGTTAATTCTATTTTTAGTTCTGTGAGGAAACTCGATACTCTTTCCCAAAGTGACTGTACTGTTTCTCATTCCCATCAACAGTGCAGGTTCCACTTGCCTTCTCATCCTCACGGACATTTCTCATAATATTTTTATAGTAGTCATTCTAATGGTGTGAGATACTAGCTCATTCTAGTTTCGATTTGCATTTCCCTAATAATTAGTGATGCTGAGCATCTATTCATGTGCTCATTGCTTGTGTGCTTAGTTGCTCAATCGTGTCTGACTCTTTGCGACCCTTTGGACTGTAACCCACCAGGCTCCTCTGTCCATGGGACTTTTCAGGGAAGACTGCTGGAGTGGATTGCCATTTCCTTCCCCGGGGGATCTTCTCGACCCGGGGATTGAACCTGCATCTCCTTATAAAAGGAGGCTTGTTACCCACTGAGCCACTGGGGAAGCCTCATGTGGTCATCGGCTGTTCACATATCATCTCTGGAGAAGCATCTGTTCAAGTCTTTGGCCTCTTTGCCTGGGTTGGTTGTTTTGTTGTGTTGAGTTTGAGGACTTCTCTTTATATTCAGGATGTTAATCTCCTGTCAGGCCTATGATTTGCAGACTTTCGCCCATTCTGTGGGCTGCCTTTTTATTCTGCTGATATTGTCTTCTGATACACAACATTTAAAAATTCTCACGAAGTTCACTGAGTCTATATTTTCTCTCGTTGCCCGTGCTTTCAGTGACGTATCCAAGAAGTCATCATCAGATCCAGTGTCAAGAGGCTTTGCCCGACGCTTTCTTTACAGAGTTTTCTGGTTTTAGCTCTTCCATGCAGGTCTTCGATCCACGTTGAGCTCCTTGCCATTCTGTGGTGCTAGCAAGGGTCAGTGCCGTCATCGTGCATATCCACGCCAGTATTTGCGATCTTGTGGGAGGGGGCAGAGAGTCGGCTGGGAGGATTCACAGCCGAGGTGTGTTCTACCTCGTCTCTCAGCTGCGTTCTCACCTGTGCTGAGCGCGATGTTGGTGTGAACATCACCCCAACCCCCTTCCACCTGGATTCATCAGCCTCAAGTTGGAGGCCTGTCATGGGGATGCAAATACCCTCACAGACAGCTGGCACTTGGAGTTCCTCCTCTGGCAATGGGCCCCCTTCCCCTCCTCCCAGCCTCCTCCTGGGCCGCTGCTAGCCCCTCCTGGTCCTTCCCTTCTCCTACCTGGCTCTGTGTGTTGATTCAGTTGTTGAGTTGCTAAGTTGAGTCTGACTCTGCAACATACCAGGCTTCCCTGTCCTTCACTGTTTCCCGGAGTTTGTTCAAACTCATGCCCACTGAGCCATGAGGCCTTCCTACCATCCGATCTGAACAGTATGAAAAGGCAAAAAGATACGACTCTGGAAGACACGTTGATTCAGAGTGAGGGGCATAGGTGGGATGGACAGTGTGCAAGCAGCCTGGGCTGGGACCCTGGCTCAGCCATTTACAAGTTGGCCTATTGCCTGGCACCAGCCCATGATGAAAAGTAATGGCTACTATTATTATTATCAGCTCATTGACTGTCTGGACCCTCCCTTTGAACCCTGATTTCTAACCAACCAGTTTATTCTGTTCTCAGCTGTTGCCTGGACGTGAGCCTGCCCAGGGCGGTGAGCCTGCTTCCTCCACCCAGTTGCCCATCTCCTGGCTGCAGAGGTCCTCCCGGGGTGCTGGCTGAGTGGCTGGCACAGTCCCCCCTGCCGCAGCCAGAGTGGAGCCTGCGGGGACAGTTCCTGCCGCTCCCAGCAGCTGCCTCCTCCTTGCTGAAGCCTCACACTGCCATCTGGCAGGTCTTTCCTGGTCTCTGACCCCACCTGCCTTCTCATCAGACTGTTAGCATCGCTCTGCCCAGGCTCCAGGCTTCTGCTGCAGGACAGAGAGCTCCTGGCTTGTACAGGAAGGACCAGGTGTCCTGGGTCCCTGAGCCTGGTCTATGTGGTCCAAAGACTGTGCTTTGGAGGTTGTGTTCAAGGAACCCGCCCTGCCCAGACATCTGTGGGGAAGCATAGCCACTGCCAATTTCAGCTTAGAGAAGCCGTTCCTGGGGGCAGAGTTCTAACAGGTGTCCAGCGTATGCCCGTCCACCTTCCTCGTCAGAGCCTGCCAGGCTCCACAGGGCAAAGAGTATTCTCACTATCAGCCAGCTTTCCTCCCCTGCTCAGGGGTGGGAAGGGGAGGACTGTGCTGGGCTCACCACTGTACCCAGATAGTGTGCCCCTGTCCCCAGCCTCTCCTCTCACCTCTGCCCTAATCTACCTGGCCAGTAAAATGAATCATTTCATACAATCAGAGGCTCAGACAGGGCAAGAAATGCACCCAGGCTGTGCCTACCGCACAGCTCAAGAAGGGTCCGGGGGGCTGCCGCCCAGCCTGGTCTCCAGGGCATCATTGCATCCTCTTCACATGGCCTGTAATCCTACCCTCCCCCCCCTGCTCCTGCTGCCAGGCCTCAACTGGCTCACAGGCCTAAGACCAGGCACTTCTAGGGCCCCTGAAAATGTTTTCATTTTAATGTATTTTTACATCAGTAGAAAAAAAGAATATAATCAAAATGACTAAATACTAATGAGTCCAGACTGAATTATATTTGCTTTTATACCGTGAAGTCTTAAAAGGTAATGTGTGCTATTTCAAATGACAGAGGGGACCCTGGTCTTGATGGGGGCCCTAGGACCTCCCTGGTCATAAGGGGGCCCTCGTCTTGATGCCTGAGATTGGCAGAGCCCCTCACCCCCATGGACGACCCCAATCTCAAACCTCTGCCCTCACCTCAGATCAGAGCTAGACTCTGGTTGCCTGGGCTTCAAGGTCAGGCTGCTCACACCCTGGCAGGAAGCAGTTCCGAGGAGGCCTGGCTGGCTGCTGGGAGGGAGGGGATGGTGGTGAGTGTGTATCAGGATTCAAGGATGCTCTGGGGTGTTGAGAATATGGATGGGTTGTCCCCACCAAGGACTGATTTGCCTGAAGGACTGAGGAGTCTCTGGAGGGAAGATGCGCCCCTTGCAGGGAGGGAGTTGTGTGCCTTTACTTATTGAGGCCAACGGGAAGGAGAGGAACTGGGACGTGGGTCTGCAGGCGGCCCAGGAGGCCTGGGGAGGGTTTGACCCTGAGCAGGTCAGTGCGTCTGCCTGTGTCTCAGTCTTCTTATCTGTAAAATGCGGATAGGATGTCCCAAGTTTGGGGGAGAGGCAATCCATCAGGTCTAGAGCCCAGCAAGGTGCGGGGCTGGTATCACACTGCGGGTAGAAAACGCTCGCTCCTTTGTGGCCCTCTCCGTCCTCTGGCTCCTCTCCTCCCTTCCATCTGTCCCTTGTTCTGAACATGTGGAGCAGAATGGCCCTGGCCTGGACCATGGCATCGCACCCCCTGGCGCCAGCCCTGCCTGCTCCCTCCCTTGCTTCCCGGCTTCTCACCCTGGGCAGCCTGGCTGAGGGTTGAGGATGCCTTTTTTCATATTCTTTTTTATTATGGTTTATCACAGGACATTGAATGCAGTTCCCTGTCACCCTAAGCAGCCTGGCTGAGGGTTGAGGATGCCTTTTTTTCATATTCTTTTCCATTCTGGCTTATCGCAGGACATTGAATATAGTTCCCTGTGCTATGCAGCAGGACCTTACTGTTCATCCTTCCTATGTATCGTCTGCTAAACCCAAACTCCCAATCCATCCCTCCCCCACCGCCCTAGGCGATCGTAAGTCTGTTCTCTCTGTGAGTCTGTTTCTGTTTTGCAGAGAAGTATCATATTTTAGATTCCACATATACATGATATCATGTGGGATTGTCTCTATCTGGCTTACTTCACTTTGAACGATAATCTCTAGGTCTATCCAGGTGGCTACAAATGGCATCATTTCATTCTTTTCTATGGCTGAGTAATATTCCATTGTGCACACGAGCCGCTTCTTCTTCATCCTTTCACCTGTTGATGGACATTTCGGTTGTTTCAATGTCTTGGCTCTTATAAATAGTGCTGCAGTAAACAGTAGGGTGTGTATACCTCTTTGAGCTAGTGTGTTCATTTTTTCCAGATAAACACCCAGGAGAGGAATTGTTGGATCATATGGTAGTTCTATTTTTAGCTATTTAAGCAGTCTCCATACTGTTCTCCACAGTGGCTGCACCAGTTTACATTCCCACTAACAGTATAAGAAGGTTCCCTTTGCTCCACACCCTCTCCAGCATTTGTTATTTGTAAACTTTTTAATGATGGCCATTCTGACAAGTCACTGTCATTTTGTCTTACATTTCTCTAATAATTAGTAATGCTGAGTATCTTTTCTTGTGTTGAGGCTGCTTTTAACAGAAACTGGGGACCCACCAAGGAATTTCCAGCAGAGGCTTGAAAAGGAATTTCCTTCCCCCCAGATCGCTTCTTTATTTCATGGGGAAATTATTGCCTGTTCTCGCCCCAGCCCCAGCAGCATGAGGTGCGGCTTGGCCCCTGATGTGCTCACAGGCAGGGCAGGGTCCGCTCAGGTGGTCCAGCACAGCACAGCTGGAATCTCCTGCTCTCAGACCAGGGGTGCTGCCTGGTTTGCAGGACAGAGGATGCAGGGTCTACGTCCGCTCCTGCACTTAGCTTTGGCTGTTGCTTTACTTAGGGATCCTGCTGATGCTGCCCAGCTGGGCCTGGGAGTCGGGGTAGGAGTGAGCAGAAGGCTGAGACTCACATTTGCCTCAGATTATGGAAGAAAACAGCACTGCAGAAAGAACTGGGGGTCCAGGAACCTTTATGTTGACCTTGACCCTGGAAGAAGTGGGCCCTTGATGATGAAGATCTCCAACCTTGGGGTTGGGCAAACCTGGGTTCAAATCCCAGCTCTGTCATTTACTAGCTGAGTGACCTCAGACAAACCCCTTAACTTCTCTGATCCTCAAAATACCTGCCTCATGGACTTCTGATGATGCTTATATGAAATAGTTTCTGATGGCCAGAAATACAACTTCTACAATCTTGATCGGTGATCAAGATGCATTACCCTCTGGCCCTTCCTTCAGAAGTCCCCCAAGCATCCCATCTCCCAATCCCAGGACAGAAGGCCCAGACCTTAGAGTTAAAACCAAGGATATTGCTTCCCTCTAGTGGCAGAGCTGAGCCACACAGACCATCCCAGCCAAGGCTGACGTTCCACATCCTTGGGAAACTTCTGATCAATTGTGTGTGTATCGAAAAGCCATAATTTCTTCCTGGACCAAAAAATACTGTATATTATATCTATGTGAAGAAAATAATGTGGTTTTCCTCTGAAAATCGTTTTAAAATATCTGTAATACATGCATGTCAAATTCTTAAAACTGATTTTTTTTCTTCCCCAAATGTTTTCATGTGAAATCGGTACTGTTACACCCTCCTACTCCCAACATTCTGGACACCTTGGCAGCTTCCTGTCCACCCTTGAGAGCTAATACAGCCCCTTGGATAAATCTCCGCCTCTCACGGAGGCCACGCCCATGAGAGCGGTCAAAAGAGGGAGGGGGCCTGGGGTTTCCGAGCAGTCTCCCCTCCGCTGATCTGCCCACGTGGGCCACCCTTTGACAAGTCTGTTTTGGGTCGGGACCAAGTGTTGAAGCTGCCAGCTCCCCACCTCTGTGGCTGCCCTCATAGCTCACACTCCCTCCTCCCAGGGATCCGAAGCCCTACTCATCATTTGGCTGAAGTGTCGAGGATTTCCATCCTGCAGGAAACGAACTTAACGTTTTATACTTCATACCCATAGGAATTTAATCCTCTGTCATCCCCAGTCTGTCTTGCATGACAGAGACATGGCTACTGTCTCCACTGCTCTGTAAAATATGGCCTTCCCTCTAAATCCAGGGGACCGGGAAGGCAGGCTTGCAGGGTGGGCAGAGAGCAGGTCTTGTAGACAAGCTTGTATACAAGCCTGAGGAGTCGATCCTCACCCTGCAGATGGCAACTTACAGATGGCAACTTACAGATGGCAAGTGTGGCAAAGGGAAAAGATGGCTAGGACGCTGTGCTGGAGGGCATAGGGCCATCACAACTGTCCCCAAATGTCCCTTCCTCTTCACCTCAGTAGCCCAGAGGGATTAAGAGCTCTGAGGCCAGACGCTTCCATGGCTGGGTGACTTGGGTAAGTGGCTTAACCTCTCTGTGCTGCTGGCTTAACAATGGGGGGATGTTGAAAGCATTAAATGAGTTAATGAACCCAGTAAGCACTCAATACTTGTTAGCATAATTATCAATATTATTACTATCATTCTGTTTAGCACAGGAAACTATATTCAATGTTCTGAGATAAACCACAATGAAAAGAAATATGAAAGAGAATAGGAGATGCAGGAGACATGGGTTCAGTCCCCTGAAGGAGAAATCCCATGGACAGAACAGCCGGGTAGGCTGCAGTCCATGGGGTTGCAAAGTTGGTCACAACTGAGTGACTAAACACACCACACACACACACACACACACACACACACACACACACACATCTGAATCATTGTTTCTAGCATAAATCAACACAACATTGTAAATCAACTATACTTCAATAAAATAAGTTACAAATATGTTATTACTATGATTATTAAAGGAAATCTCCCACCATGTCCCATCCCACTGTCTCCCAGCCATCCTCTTCCTCACCTTCCCCCTACCCACCCCCTACCCCCGCCCCCCTTCCCTTCAGCCTTTTCTGCAGCCCCTATCCTCTTCCCAGCTCACACCAGCCTTTCCAACCACCCCCACCCCCACCACCATGCTGCTTGGCGGTAACTCCAGGCAAGTCTTTGCTCCTGCTGTTCCATCAATCCAACTTCTCTGGATCGCACATTCTCTCCTCTCCCTAGACTTGCCCAAGCCCCACCCCCTCCCTTCTGATCCACTTGCTCCCCTTAAGTGTGACCTTGTCATCCCCTGCTCCACACTGCAGGTCAGTTCCTGCTAGCTTGTCCCCTCTCCTCCTGTGGCCGAGACAGAACATAGACCCAGGACCTGCACAGCCCAGGAGCTTGGGAAGCGGCGCTGAAACTAAGACTGTCATGTGAGCTCAGACTCTGAGGTCAGGTGCAGGTGAAACCCTGGGGGTGTGGAAGTGGGCAGACCTTACTCAGTGTGGAATCTTAGCATAACGTCTCCAAGATCCTGTCCAATTCAAGCAGGTTCATGGCCTGACTTCAAAGCAAGGGGTGTTTGCATGGGCACATGCAGGGGTAGTGAGCCCTTGTTAGATGAATTGCTTTGAAAACGCCAGCTTTCTGGTTCAATAAACATGCATTGCACACCCACTGCGTGCCAAATGCTGTTTCAGGCAGTGGAGGTGCAGCGGTGAACCAGAGGGACACACGCTCATTCTCTCCCTCCATGCAGAGCGCTGAGCATCTGGGTGGTGGGGGGAGTTCCAGGCCCGGAGATGGCCACGAGCGAGGAACAAGCTCTGATCCTGTGCCACACTCTGTCCTCGGTGACTGTAATGCGAAGGGAGGCACACTAGGTGGCGGTATTGTGCTACATTCTGCTTTCAACTCCCTCCTTTTCAGAACCTACCCTTTCAAACCCTCCTAGAACCTCAGGTTTCTCAGACCCCCAAGATTATCTGAGACCATAGACCCCAGATCCCAGATCCCAGGATCCTTCTTTCCCAAAACTCCCCATCCCTAAATTCTGGAACCCCCAGATTCAGCAACTCCCCAGATGCTATTTTCCCAAATCTCAAACAATCCCAGAATCCCAGACCCGAAGACTCTGACCCTCAAACAGCCCAAGCCTCCATATCTTCCAGCTCCCCCCTAAATCCTCAGACCCAGATTCCCCAGGAGCCCAGACCTTCAGCTTTCCCAGACCCAATCCTCAGACGCTACTAATTTCTCAGACTCTACTAACTTCTCAGACCCTCAGCTCGCCAGACTCTACAGACCCCTACAAACTCTCCTTCATCTGCAGACCCTTCTGGACACCTGAGACCCCAGATTCCTCAGAACCATCAGACTCCCAGACACCCTGGTCTCCTAGACCCACAGACCTCTAGACCTCCACACCCCTATAAACAGCTAAGACCTGAGTTTCCAGCCCTCCACAAACCTACCAGATCCCTGGGGTTCACACCAAGATCCAGGTCTCATGACTGCCCCCCACTTCCCAACAGAGGCTTTCTTTTTTTTTAATTTTTATTTTTAAAAATCTTTTTCAAAATGTCTTCTTTTATTGTGGTAAAAGTCACATAATATAAAACATATTATTTTACCATATTTAACTGTATATTTCAGCCACCAGAGACTCTGGGGAAGCTTTGTGCTGAGGCACTGGGTGCTGACAAGCCCCTGAACTGAAAAATGGGGCCTCTCCCTTGCTCGGCCCGGGCCACGGCTGAGAGGGGACCCATCCTACAGGGAAGAGCAAATTGTGCCCTGGAGAACGGGAGAAACTTGCTCCAGGTCCCCAGGGTGTGAGTAGCTGGCACTCAGGCCCCCTGTTCCTGGCTCCTGCCCTGCCTTGCAAGTGGGCAGTAAAGCTGGCCATGATTTTTCCCGTGACCACATGGTCTAATCGCCCGTGTCCTGGCCCAGCCCAGGCTGACCCTTCCGAGGCCCGATGTAGGACCATTCTATCTTCCTGGGACTGAACAATCAAAACACCTCCCAATTTAGCAACATCTGCAAATTTAATTAACAAGCTGTTTATCTTTTGGGCTGAGCTATTAATAAAGATGTCAGGCAGAACAAGGCCCTACACAGCTCCCTGCAGTGCCCCCCAAATGGCCCTCCTCTGCACGAGGGGTCTGGCTATTTATCAGAGGGACAGGGCGGGAAGTGCTGGAAAAGACCAGAGAAGGAGAGACAGAGGGGAACGAGACAAAGCAGAGGATTACACCAGTCACCCCTCCACGTACCCTGCATTTGTCCGGCAAATGAGCACCCGACCCCTTTGTACCTAGTACTGTGTTGAGGACATAACAGCGCCGGGACAGTCACCCCACCAGAGTTGTGAGCAGCAGGGGGGCAGATGCAGTGTGCAGGCTGACACTGTTCTTTTCTGATATTGAATTTAATCAGACAAACCGCTCAGCCACCAGGGCCAACTGTAAATCCATCCACAGAGACTGAGATGTTAGCTGGTGGCTACACTGCCTTCCAGAACTGGAAGAGGTCCTCCCCAGGAATTCCCGAGAGCCACGCCCCTCTGTCCCAAGAGCCTCTCCCCTCTGCTCTAGGTGGTGCCTTTCTTCCAGTTCCTGTTGGTTGCAGTTTTGCAGCCACAGTCCTCCCCAAACCTCTTGGGTTCTGTCTTTTCTGGAAACTGCTCCGAGGATGGGAGCAGCTTCTGTGCAAGTGCAATTAACACCATCTATGAGCACAGCCAGGACAGTGTAGGACCACCTTGTTCATGCAGCTTATGAGTGATCTCCTAGACCTGCAAGGTGGAGCCAGACTCCAGGAGCCCAGCACATACTTCTACAGGTGAAGAAACAGAGGCACCACAGGCTGAAAGTGACTTTCTAGGTTAGAAGCAGAGCCAGGATCAGACGTGACCCCAGACTCTCTCTATGGAGCAAACTGCACCCTGAGCCGCATCATAACATCCCACCAGCCTCCTGACTCCAACCTGGGAATAGTCTTCTAAGCTCTGGGTGAGGAACCCTGGGGTATACGTACACTTGTACATACACGTGCACACACATATACACTCACATATACACTCATGCAAGGCTAGTGAAAGAGAACCTGCAGCATCCACCTCCCACCATATCCCAGGATATGAGACTTTCTCATTTTTACTATTTCTTCAGCCCCCTAGCAGCCTCTTTAGAATTTTTCCCAACTCTCTGCCTCTTATTACACCCAGAAAAGAGCCAGGAAAGAGCATCAGAGGAAAATTGCCCTCCCACCACCAAATACACCCACTGGCTGGCCAGATCCTGTGCTCTGGCTGAAGCCTAAGGGAATCCTGTCTTCCCCCCACCAGAAATCGGCCTCCCTCTGTACCCTGACAGCAGGACTGTTGCTCTCCCAGCTGTCCTGCCCTTGCCAAGCCTCCTGGTTTCCTTGGCTTCTTCTTCTTCATCTCTTAACCGTGTTAAGTGCGTTAGTAGCTCAGTCGTGTCTGACTGTTGGTGTTCCCATGGACTGTAACCCGCCAGGCTCCTCTGTCCTTGGAATTCTCCAGGCAAGAATACTGGAGTGGATAGCCATTCCCTTCTCTAGGGGAATCTTCCCAACCCAAGGATCGAACCAGGGTCTCCAGCATTGCAGGCAGACTCCTTATGGTCTGAGCCAGCCTTTACGGCTCAGTTCAAATACATATTCTCTTTTCTCTCTGTAGGTGAGCTCATCCTATCCAATGGCTTTTCATGTGGTCCTATGTTTATGTCTGCAGCCCGGCATCTCCCGAGCTACAGATGCTTGAGTAGACATTCTGATGGGACTTCTCCTCCCGGATGTGTATACAAGCCCCTTAAGTTTGCTAGGGTCCCCAGACAAGCTCTACTGCCCCCGCTCCTCATCAGCTTGCTGTCTCCCATCTCTTCCGCCGCCTGCCCAGCACCTTGCTGCTTCAGTCACGTTGACACAGGTACAGCTGGACAGTGCTTTGCCTGTGGTCCACATAGGGTATGTGTGTGTGGTGGGGGTTGGCAGAAACTATTTGGCACCAAGTCTGAACCCCTGGAAGTGTGAGGGAGGTGAACATCCACAGAACCACTGTGGCTCGATGAATCTGCCTCCTGCATCCCCAGGCAGTGGGGCTGAGAGACCTCCTTTGATGCCCTTCAGGAGGCTCAGACTCCAGTGCCAGTGCCCGTGGGGTGGCTGACTTCAGAAGCATTTGGCAGTGGCCCTCCTTCTCCATACCTCCCCCGCCCCTGGCTACCTCCCCCTCTCTGCATAAGTTCTGGGGAACTCAGCCTAAGACCGCTCAGAGCCCCTTGGAGCTGTCCACCTAGAAGCTGTGTTTAGCCTTCATCCTACAGCTGTTAGCTTTCAAGCGGAAGTCACACTAACAGGGGGTGGCCTCAGCCCTGACTGTCCCCCAGGGCAGGTCTCTTGGGATGGACACATTTTGCTGTAGTGCCCACAGGCCAGGCAGGGCATAGGTCCTTTGGGGTGGGCATCACTGTCTAGGGCTTCTCCCCACAACCACTTCTTCCCTCTGCTTCCATTAATGAGACTCCCTCATAAACTTTTGTACCTTGACTTCTGCTCAGCATCTGCTCGCAGACCATCCAGCCTGAGACACAGCCTGATCAGGAGTTGGGAGGAGTGAGATGCGCTGGACTGGACAGCGGGGGCCGAAGAGAGACTGGGGCTGGTTGTTGTTGCATTGCAGGGCATGCAGGATCTTAGTTCCCCAACCAGGGACTGAACCCAGTCCCTTGTGAGTGAGACTGTGGGGTCCTAACCACTGGACCACCAGGGAATTTCCCCTAGTAGTCTTATTGAGTACCGGTTCAGTTGTGCCCAGGGAAGGTGCAGGCCAGACTTGGAGCAGCTGGGATTCAGCCATGTTGGAGAGACCCGGTGGGTGGGAAGGAGATGAGCAGGGCTGCCCACATAGGATTGGGCAAGGGGGGCTCTTTCCCTGTACCCATTGAGAGGCAGAGCAGGGCAGTGTCTGGACCATGCCTAGGAGTGCAGACTCGATCTTGACATCTAGAAGAGAAGCAGGTCCTGGGACTTTCCTGATTGACAGGGGTGAACTTGGAGCAGATCTCTGCAGGTGAGACACTGTGTCTTCAGAGAGGTGGATTTTTGCATCCCCTGGATGAATGCACCTCTCTGCTTCTCCAAGACCTGTGTTATAGCAGGTGGTCATTTCTGGGTTAGCAGGATGCCTGTCACTGGGTAGAGGAAGCTGGTGGGCCTCCCCTGAAGTCGACCTAGCTCAGTAGGATTTACTAATGGGCTTCTCTGGTGGCTTAAATGGTGAAGAATCTGCCTGCAGTGCGGGAGACCTGGGATGGATCCCTGGGTCGGGAAGATCCCCTGGAGAAGGGAATGGCTATCCACTCCAGTATCCTTGCCTGGAGAATTCTATGGACAGAGGAGACTGGTGGGCTACAGTTCATGGGGTCACAAAGAGTCAGACACAACTGAGCAACTAAGACACAAATGCCAGCTATGGGCCAGCAGGCATGGGGAACAGTGAGGAAGAAAGCAGCTCCTGCACCAGGGAAACCTGGGTCCCGGGGGATGACAAATACAGGGACATAGAGGTCTTCTGCTATGCCAAGGGGATCTCACAGGTACAGGAGGAGACCTGAGAGTGCTTCCCAGAGGAGGTGATGCTCACCTTGAATCCTGTGGATGAGCAGGAGCTGGAGGAGGCAGCAGGGGCACAGCATGTCATGCCCTTTGGGGTGGAGAGGGTTTGGGGAAACCAGCGAGGTTTCGACTTGGTGGTGGGCAGGAGGAGCTGGTGGAGGTTGCCGGAAAGGCTAGAGTCTGGGAAGCATTCCCATGCATCTCAGAGGCTCCCGCCAACAGCTTGCAGGATGCAGAGGGTTTAACTGGGCAGGAAGGCAGAGGAAAGATGTTGGGAAACCCGTACCCAGGTAGAGACGGAGGGAGAGGGGAGAAAGGGCCTGAGGGGGCTGGGGTGGGGATCTGCAGGGGGGCAGAGCCTTGGGTTTGTCCACACACATGGGTGTGGGGGAATTTTGTCCTCATTCCTAATAAAAGAAGAAGAGCGGGAGAAAGCACGACCCAGCGCCTCTCAGTTTCAGAATTAGCCACTATCTTTTTTGGTTAAAAATCGATGGCAGGAAGTGGCTGGAGAAGTAAGATTTAGCTTCCAAAGCGGCGGCTCAGGAGGAAGGCACCGGGAGTGCCTCCGCAGGCTCATTTGCATTTCAAACAGCCGGTTTGTTTTATCTCCTAATTAGCATACTCACCCTCCACTGAAAACGAGTCCATTAAAGGAGACTCTGCTCCGGGCTCAGCGCCTCCTTTAAATATTTTTAAAGTACATGATTAATACACTTGCCCGGCACTGCCTGGGACTGTGCTGAGGGTCAGGGGGCAGGGAAATGAAAGAACACGGCTGCACTTGGCGCTGACTGGCTGATTAATCACGGCCCCTTTTCTATAAATCACAGCAGATGGCAGGGCGGCTGCAGGCCCTCCTGGGGATGAGGAAGTGCGGGCAGGGCTGAGTGGGGTCCTGGGAGACCCCAGAAGAAAGGCCCTCTGCATTAAGGCAGTTCCCATGTTCAAGGGAATCTGCGATGACTGGGAACACAGGAAGTCTTCTCATCCTCTTAAACTTTTCAGGATCCAACAACATCAGTTTTAGGAAGAGCTAACTTTGTGTTTTGTTTTATTTTAATTGGAGGCTAATTACTTTACAATATTGTAGTGGTTTCTGCCATGCATTGACATGAATCAGCCATGGGTTTACATGTGTTTCTCATCCTGAACCCCGCTCCCACCTTCCTCCCCATCCATCTTTCTGGGTCATCCCAGTGCACCAGCCCTGAGTTGGAGAGCGGGGCATAGTGTGTTTCCTGTACCAGTGTTGTCCTGAATTCTGTCAACAACCCCATTTTCCAGATGGAATGTGCGGTTCTGCAGAGTCAAGGTCACCCCTGGAGCCGGGCTACCACAGGCATCCTCCTTGGCTAAAATTACCCAAAGTCTGCCCTGTTGAAGTCAACATAGAGAAGTGACTGTCCTGGGCGCTGACTCTGGTGGGCCCCTCCCCTAGCACCCCAGCCTGCAGGGTCAGCCTC
This sequence comes from Capricornis sumatraensis, assembly GCF_032405125.1. NCBI lineage: Eukaryota > Metazoa > Chordata > Mammalia > Artiodactyla > Bovidae > Capricornis > Capricornis sumatraensis. Next base: position 117,267,363 of record NC_091071.1, on the reverse strand, counting down.
CCTTCACGTTCCTACATCCAGCCCAGATGTCCCCCCCGGGGACCAGTCCAGGCTCCCCATTGTCTTGCCCACTCTTCTCGAGGTGTGCAATACATTATGTTTGACTTGTCCTTCTTCCCAAGGATGAGGGATTCCCTGGAGGCGGGACCAGTGCCCACAGCCCCGCTGTAGACCCAGCATAGGGTCAGGCTCTGGGCTGATGTGATGAATCTGTCTGCGGTCATCTCAGCTAAGATGAAATGCAGTTCCCCGGACTCCCTCCCCTGGGTGGCTCGGGTTAAGCCTGGCCCTGAGAGGCAATGTGAAAGTGGAAGGGGGTAGCAGCCACATCCCTGTGATGCTAGGAAGATGGTGCAGGCCTGAGTGCTGTCCACGGTGGTCCTGGGGCGCTGCTGGTCTGGAGCGGACAGAGATGATGCCGGCGGGGGTGCAGTGGGGAACACAGCTCCCCCAGCACCTGCCAGACCGCCCTTGAGTCTTCTCGACTCCTGGGCTGGCTGTGTGCTTAGCTCCATGAAGAAGGCTCCAGCGTCTCCTGCATGTCACTCCATCATCAAAGGTGGATGATGGGGACTCCAGGTGGAGTCCAGGTGGGGACAGATGAGCTGGGGGCCCGGTCCTTCCTCTTGGGCTCCAGCTCAGTCTGTCGGACTCTGCGTTCCTGCTGCTCCCCTCCACATTCACACCCATCTTCCCTCCCCTGTGTCTGTCCTGCTAGTTTCTGACCCATCAGCCACGGCCTCCCATTGGATGATCACCCTGCTGTCACGCTCGGGTGTGAAGAACTGGGAGAGGAGGCAAATGCGGAGGTGCTGGGATGAATGAGCTTGGTGCTGGTGGAAGAAGGCACAGCTGGCTGAACCGGAGGGAGGGGGCCAGTGAAGAGGGGCAGGCAGGACCAGATTTTGCTGAGCCCCATGACCATGGCAAGGATACAAGATGCACACTTTAAAGAGATCCCTCCAGGGAATACCCTGGCGGGCCAGTGGTTAGGACTCCACACTTTCACTGCTGAGGGTCCAGGTTCAACCTCTGTTCAGGGGACTTAGCACCAGCCATGAGGCACAGCCAAAAATAATAATACTAATTAAAAAAAATTTTTTTAAGTTAGGAGCTCCCCTTGATTCCACAGTGTGGACAGTGGTCTCGAAGAGGATGGGAGAGGATGGTCCAGGAAGGTCACTATAGCCTCTGCTCCTGCTGAGGAAGTGGCTGGGGCTGGGGTGAGGGACTCACGAGTGGCAGACAAGGGTGCACCTTGAGGTAACAGAGAGAGGTCTCGTGAGTGGTGCTGATTCGGGGAAGGAGGGACAGGCCAGGGAGACCTCCTTGTATGTCTTGATGTCTGGGTGGGTGACGATCCCATAGATGGAGATGGAATCTGGGGGTGGAAGACACAGGGGGCATGGTGACAGTCACCTGAGGTTCCAGATGCCTATCTGACACCTGGATGCAGAGAGGGCTGAATGGAGAGGGTCGCCTGCAGGGTGGACAGGATTTAAAGCCCCCAGGAAATGTGAGAGGGACAGGAGAGGAGAGAGGGAGGCTGAGCTGGGGCCCTGATTATTGAAAGGTCAGGAACCAGTGAAGAAGACCTAAACAGAGGGGCCATCGAGGCAGGAGAAGCAGAAGGCAAGTGAGCCTTGTGTAGAGGTTTGCTCTTTGTCTAACGGCAAATCATCTGATAGCATAAGAGTCGAGAGCAATTGCTGAAAGTCTGTGACCTGGCAGATTCCCACCATCCCCTCAATCGAGAGAGTGGCTCCCTGGGCCCAGACTGTCTGCACAACAATGTGTTTTATGCTAAATTTTTGCTCCCCCTTTGCGGGGAGTCTGACGTTTGGATTTGTGTCTGGCAGAGATACCTACGTTCAGTTCAGTTCAGTCGCTCAGTCGTGTCTGACGCTTTGCAACCCCATGAACCGCAGCATGCCAGGCTTCCCTGTCCATCACCAACTCCCAGAGTCCACCCAAACCCATGTCCATTGAGCTGGTGATGCCATCCAACCATCTCATCCTCTGTCGTCCCCTTCTCCTCCTGCCTCCAATCCTCCCAGCATCACGGGCTCTTCCAATGAGTCAGCTCTTCGCATCAGGTGGCCAAAGTATTGGAGTTTCAGCTTCAACATCAGTCCTTCCAATGAACACCCAGGACTGATCTCCTTTAGAATGGACTGGTTGGATCTCCTTGCAATCCAAGGATCTCTCAAGAGTCTTCTCCAACACCTAGTTCAAAAGCATCAATTCTTCAGCGCTCAGCCTTCTTCACAGTCCAACTCTCACATCCATACATGACCACAGGAAAAACCATAGCCTTGACTGGATGGACCTTTGTTGGCAAAGTAATGTCTCTGCTTTTTAATATGCTGTTTAGGTTGGTCATAACTTTCCTTCCAAGGAGTAAGTGTCTTAATTTCATGCCTGCAATCACCATCTGCAGTGATTTTGGAGCCCAGAAAAATAAAGTCAGCCACTGTTTCCACTGTTTCCCCATCTATTTCCCATGAAGTGATGGGGCTGGATGCCATGATCTTAGTTTTCTGAATGCTGAGCTTTAAGCCAACTTTTTCACTCTCCACTTTCACTTTCATCAAGAAGCTGTTTAGTTCTCCTTCACTTTCTGGCATAAGGGTGGTGTCATCTGCATATCTGAGGTTATTGATATTTCTCCCGGCAATCTTGATTCCAGTTTGTGCTTCCTCCAGCCCAGTGTTTCTCATGACATACACTGCATATAAGTTAAATAAATAGGGTGATAATACCTTGACGTGCTCCTTTTCCTATTTGAAACCAGTCTGTTGTTCCATGTCCAGTTCTAACTGTTGCTTCCTGACCTGCATACAGATTTCTCTGTACCCAACCCCAATAAACCCCTCCACACTGAGTCCCTAAGGAGCTTTTCTGTGGACAGTATTTCACAAGTGATGTCACGTTAGGGGGAATTCAGTGTGTCCTGTGTGATTCCACCCAGAAGCTCCAGGAAGCTTGAACCTGGTTTCCTATGGACTTCACCCCAGACATCTTTACTCCATGCCGATTTGGTCTCTTTCCTTTTTCTTTAAAACAAACAAACAAGCAAACAAAAACAAAAAAGGACAAAAATCTTAGCCACGGGTAAAACTCCATGCTGATCCTCCTAGTGAATTCTCTACTTGAGCATGGTCTTGGGAACCCCAACAAATATGGATTAAGTAAACTGTACTATTTTTAAGTAAATGTACCTCCTCTTTAAGGAAGCCCCCTGTGAATCCTCCATTCTCTCTGACTTGGCCCTGGGGTTCTGTTTTGCCCTTGACCACTGGTGTCAAATTCCAGAACTTCTGAAGTTCTGTGTCCAGGTCACCAGTGCCTTTAACCTTCCCCGGTTGAATGACTCCGGCAGGGCCAGGGGCCTCGTCAGAGGATGGAGCCTCTCAGGCTAGGGTCCTCTGTGACCTGGGACCAGTCACTTTTCCTACCCGGCCTCATTTTTCTCTCATCTGTGAGGTGCAGAAGAAGCAAGAAGAGCGGGAAATAGGTTGGGGGCTTTGGGATGATGGTCTGAGTGAAGTGGGGAAGCCCTGTGGCCCCCATACTGGTGGATATGCGATGCTCCCACCGGGAGCTGCTGGGCTCCCTGTCTCCCTTTCTCCTCCATTCCCAGGTGGGGCTTGAGCCTGGCTCTGGACTGGCACTGGTCAGCAAAACAGTCCTAACCAGAGTCAGGCCACCTGCAGGCCAGCAGTGGTCATGGCCCTTCCTTGAGAGATGCTCTTTTCATGGACCCCTTCATGAGACCCCAACCCACTCAGCTCTGAGGGACCTGGCCTCAAAGCTCAGGGGGAGGAGGGGTTCTGTCTCCCAGGGAATTCAGCCTTTTCTCCAAGAGTGGCAGCAATTTGCAGAGAAGGAGGTGAGACTGCCTGGAGAGCACAGCAGAGGCTGCTCGGAGGAAGTGGGGGCTAGTTGGCCAAGTAAGAGCAGGGTGGGGTTTGGGGGAGAGATTTCAGGAGACTGGTGCCCTAGAGCGAGGAGGGCAGACACAGCAGGAGCTGGCAGAGAAGAGAAGGAGCCTGCCAGGTATGCAGAGGTTTGAAGCCAGAGTTCACCCTTGATGTGATAGAAGTAGGGAGTGATGGTAGCTTCTTGAGCAAGGGAATGGCTGCAGGGAAGGGGTCTGGGTTGGGAAGGGCTGAGGAAGAGAGATGCAGGAGAGTTGTTGCTATAAGTCTCTGCTCAAATCCATGATGGGTCCTTAACCTGCTGGACTCCCTGGTTCCGGCTCATTGACTAAATTAACCTTAGAAGCCACCATCAAAAACCACATTTTCCAATGATGTGAGAAAATGCCCACAGTGGAGGGTGGAGGGGAACACTGAGAAGGCGTGGAGCGTGTACATTACAATATTGATTTTGTAGGGAAAGTCTGTGTTTGTAGGGATCCCACTGCTCAGCTTGCTTTAGGATTGGGTCTTATATATGGCGAGAGTTTTCTTTTTCTCTTTCTTTGCCAAATAGTCTCCTTCTCTTCCCAGGAAGGTTTCTGCCCTCACAGTGAAGAAGAGCTCAATTCTGTTTATAAGGGACTTAGCCTCTGGATTTCGTGATCTTCCAAGTCCATGAGGGAAGGGTGAGGTGGTGGGGGGTCAGGGAGATGTGAGGGTTGGGAAGAGCTTCCTCTAAACAAGGGGGAGATTCTCCAGGCTGGGCAGGGTAGGGGAGGTGAGGGGACCCAGAGCCCGAGGGAGGGCCCCAGATATCAGTGGTCATAGAGAGCCATTTTCCAGTCTCCCCAGGATCTCTAAATCCCAGTGCATTAAACACGCAGCCCTAGCCCCCATCTCTCTCCAGGGTTACTCATGTGGACAGACTCAGTAGCAGGTGACCCAAGGCCCCTCCACAGCCCTCCCCACTCCCACCCACCCTGGCATCATGTGAGACCTAGGACAGGGCACTGGCTAGGACTGCAGGGAGGCTTAGAACCTCACGAAGAAGATTTACAACACGGCGTGCGACAGGCTGTTTCCTCCAGGCTCACACTGGGGACCTCAGGGGGGTGAGATGGTTGGATGGCATTACCAACTCAAAGGCTGTGAATCTGAACAAAGCCCGTAGGGTCCCAAAGAGTTGGACACAACTGAGCGACTGAACAGCAACACAGACCTCTGGTGGCCTCTGAGGTCTGCACCAAACACACTGAGAAAAGAAAGAAAAGATTCTGGCGGGAAGAGACCAGCTCTTAGCAGTCACTCTCCCTGCAGGTGGGCTTTGGGGGAATTTTCTTTCTTCTTAGGAGTGAGCGCTGTTTTTTCTAATTTTCTATAATGAGCGCTGGTGAATTTTAGATTTGGAAGAAAAAATGATCAGGAAAACTAGGGAGCCAGGCTAAGGGCACAATAAGGTGTCACTGGGAAGACAAGGTCTGAGGTGGGGGAGGGGGGTTCTGCGATGGCCCCAAGGCGGGAGACGCCAGGCACCTGTGGCATTTGCACGCCCCTCGCCCCTCCCTGACCAGCTGCTGCCCCTCCCCTGCCATCACTCACTCCTGGAGGCCTGAGAGTGCCCCCATCTTTATTCCCATTAGGACTGCCTCACTACTGGCCAGCTGTGGTGGGGCGGGAGTAGGGGACTGAAGACCACGAATGGCCACCAGTCCACCCCAGATCCCACCATTTGAAGGGTGTTCAGAGACCAGGGTTCCTATCAAGACGATAAGGACATCCTACACGTTACTGACTTCTCTTCTCCACCTCTTCCCCACCCTTTCGGGTCTCCTGACACTATAAGGGTACCTACATCCTCCCTGTAGCCCAATTATATGATTCATCCCAATCTTGCTCTTTTTCAATCCTGATAATCAACAAACCTTCCAGCCGTAAGAATCTGACCTCCAACTGTCTCACCCTCCCCAGTATCTCCCTCCTTATTCATCCTCCACATATTCCTATTTCCCCATCCCCCTATTTCCCCATCTTCCTTGTGTCCATTGCAGTGGCTGCCTTACTAATCGCCCTCTGTCCACCTCCTTCAACGTCGCACCATGGGAGAGGAAAAATGAGGACTATGCTTCTCTATTCAAAATGACTTTGATGACATTTTCCTCCCTCCCACCAATGTGTGTACAGCAAAACCTGCACGGCGGGGAGGACAGAGCCTCGCTCCCACTGGCTGGACAGGGCACTTCTGAGCCAGCATCCCTGTGCACACCGGCCCTCAGCTCCCTCTTCAGCCAAGTTTCTGACTTTCTCCCTCCTTCCTGTGTGGTTTTCCAACCACCTCTGCCCCAGAAGGGCAAAGGAGAAGAGAAAAACGCACACCTGTGCCCTGCTGGCTGAGGCAAGGAGTGTGACACTGCTTGCGTTTTTCACAGTCTGTCTACAATAGTGTTAACATTTGCACCTTACTTGAATAGGAACACAGATGTAGAGAGCAAACATACGCACATCAAAGAGGAGAGCAGGCCGGATGATTAGGAGGTTGGGCTTGACATGTATACACTATTGACACTATGTATAAAATGGATAAATAATGAGAACTGACTGCATAGCAGAGGGAGCTCTGTGGTGACCTAAATGGGAAGGAAATCCAAGGAAGAGTAGATACATGGATACATATGGCTGACTCACGTTGCTGTACAGTAGAAACTAACACGACATTGTCAAGCAACTATACGCCAATAGAAATTTAAAATTTCGCACCTTTATAACCTGTCTTTGTTTTGGTACCAAAAGGATGGTTTAATGCCCCCATCCTTGTGTGGAACAGATGTTTGAGAAACTGTGGGCTGTCTCTGTGTGGCATCTTTGTGTACCTGACTGTGGGGATATCTCTGCACAAGGCCACTCCAAGGTTCACCCTCATTCCAACTCAGTTCAGGAGAGCAGGTTTGAGAAACACCCTTTGCCTTCCTGGGGCAAGCAGGCTTGCACCAAGGCCGAGAATCACTGTCTTCAGTTGCCTTTTTAGGACCTTGCCCTTCCTGGTCGGTGATAAATCACAGAAATTCCAGAGGTCACATCTAGGGGATATAAGTGGGCTGGCTCCTGGTGACGAAGACTCTGACACCAATTGGCCTGTTTCAGGACCTTTCTCCATGGTGCTCATTTGGGTCTCTATGAGTCTGCCCGACCCCAGTCTCTTCTTTCGCTCTGAATTTCTGCCTCTGTCCCCTATGTCTTGCCCTTGGACAGCTGGCTGGGCCAGAGCAAGAGCACTCACAGCTCAGGTCAACTCTCCCTAACAAACGTCTTGAAAGTTTGGTACTTGCATGAAGTGTCATGGATGCTGGAGGTGTGAAGGTGATTACAAGACAGTCCTTGCTCTCTGGGGTCTCACAACAAGCTAGAGAGACTGGCATGTGACAAGTAAATGACATTAGAGTATGCCAAGAGTCACCCTACAAGTAGGTACCCAGACAGAACAGAGGGGATGGATGTTAATGTCTGTGTGTATCAGGGAGGTCTTCCTGGAGGTGAAGGTAGCATAGGTTTTCAAGTCAAGGTCGTGGTCTTCTTCCAAAGCTGCTTAAGTCACATTCGGGATGACAGTTTCTTCTCTCTGGATGGGCTGGACTGGGCTAGGTGATGGCCACTTTGGCTCAGCTCCATGGAGAAACAGAAAGTACTGGCAAGGTTCAAAGATGGGGCTGGGGTCCACCATGGTTCCCACCTGCATTCCACCTGGAATATCCAGGGAGGCTCCCAGAGGCCAGGGCCACCTTCCTCATTGTGAAGGTATTAATTCCACCCAGCCTGCCCACCTCACGGCTCTGATAATCATAACAAATTGTAGCAGAGCCCGAGCCCAGAGGCGGCCAGGACACCTGCATAAGAGCCTCAACGAGCAGCAACCTGCTGCCAAAAATGCAAGTGTGGCTGAAACCCCGCTGCACCAACCAGCGGTGCCCAGGGTTGTTTCCGGTCTTTCCCCAAGCCAACCTCATTAGTCTCACCCAAATGCATCTCCCTAATGAAGCTCCAGCGGAGGCAGAGGCACGCGTCCTTATGGTCTGGGCAGCCGGAGCTCCTAATAAAAAGTAATAATAATAATTAAGAACCACCTATTAAGCACCTTCCCCATGCCCCTCATCGCTGCAAACCATCCCACCTGGCTCGGCGCCAGGAGCACCCGCCCTGCAGCACCACCGCCCTGGCACACGGCTCCAACCCCCACTAACCAGCATCTGCTGGTGGCTCCTGGGAGTTCAAGGGCTTGGGGAGGCAACTTGGAGGCCATGAGAAACCAGACACTGCTGCCACCTCTGCTTGGAAAGCAAGCCGCAGCCCTGCTCTGTCTTTGGTCTGTGTCCTTCCTTTTGGGGAGTCCTTCCTCACTGCCTGCCATTCACCCCACAAGCTCTCCTGGCCAGTCGCTCCACTCTTGCACCCTCCTCGGAGTGCCTTTCCCAACGTCACTGCCCCCGCCACTTCCCAAGCCCCTTCCTTGGGCTCCCTGTAACAGCCTCTCAGATGCAGTTCTCATGTCTGTTTCATGTTTGTCTCTCTGAGGTCAAGGGCTCGGTGCTGGGCATCAAGTCAGCTCTTTTTTAGGATTTGTTGTATGAATCTACGATGGGCAGAGGATGGTTCGAGGAGGAATTTCAGAAATAGTAGAATATGAACATCTTATATTTTCACTTAAGCTAAAAGTTCACAGGATCTAAACTCCCTCCCAGAATAAGGATGGTCAGTGGTGCCCCCTCTTCTTGAAGACATCAGCTGCATTTTCCTCTACCTGCAACAGAGACATGGTTGAGGGCTTAGCACCATCGAGATGGTGTCCACAGCCCCAGGGTCACTGTGGTGGACCAGCCTTCCAGGCCTGGATGGGGTCAGAGCAGCTGGGCTTTCTGTAGAATATCTGTGTCTACAGGTCTTTGACAGTGATCTGCAGGCTTGTCTGAGAACAGGGGCCCGGAGGCACATGGATGAGGGCTCCCCTTCCCTCAGGATGCCTCAGTTGAAAAGGGGAAGGATTTGATTGTCCCTTTCCCCACCCAAGGGCAGAGTGGTGGCAAAGAATCGGGTGAGGATCTGTTCTCTGAGCAGCCAGAAAGCAAGATGGTGATGTCTTCCAAATTCTGGCAGGAAGGGGGGTCCTAGGGGCCAGGGGCCAGGCTAGCCCCAGGTAAGCAGAGTGCCCCTCCCGCTCCATGGAACACCAGGATCCCGCCTGTGCCTTCCTCCACGGGGCCCCACATGCAGTAGTGGATGCCTCGGATGTTTGCTCTTTCTGTCTCATCGCATTCCGAGGGTCTGGGGAAGCCCACGTGGATGGGCACACCCACGTGCATACACGCAAATGCAGCAAGAACTGGGCAACTATAAGCATTTAAAGCACTCGGTATTATTCTGTGGCAAAGCACTGCTCACCCACGCCACCACCCATCTCCAGAAGACAAGAACATTTCCTTGGTTCAGTGGCTCAGCAGGTATTTTTGGAGCATCTTGCCCCAAGCAAACTGCTCACTGCCTGGCCCTTGGTGAGTCCTTCATGGTGGCGAGAGATAGACCTTAAGAAAAAAAAAAAAACATGGAAATCAAAGTATAATCACAAACCAGCACAGGAGTAATAAAGGAAAGCAGTGGGTCATAGAAAAGATTTCAACAGGGGCCTTCCCTTGTCTGGGCCTGGGAAGTCGTCCTTGAAGTGACTTTTGAAGGAGGGCAGGCTTAGGCTGTGTCGTGTAACCCGCATGGGTCAGGGAGGAGGGGTGGACAGTCAGAGCAGAGGGTGAGGTTCCAGGAAGAAGGAGCTGTTTGGGTCAAGGCCTCGGGAAAGATGGAAACTGATAACGTGGAACAGGTCCGAGTGAAGGAAAGCGTGGTGAGAGCGGAGCCCAAGGAGGCAGCAGGGGTGGCCGTGGTTACCATAGTTACGAGGAAAGCACATCAGGTTTGCTGGCTGCAGGGTAGAGGACCACAGGAAGGACCAAGAGCAGGCACAGAGGACACTCTACTTCTGTCCTGCTGAGAGGTGAGGTCGGCTGGTAAAGCAGTTTGGCAGCAGGGGATGGGGGGTGGGGGCCAGGGAGGTTCAAGAACAGGCCGAGTCAGGGATGCCCCTGACTCTGACTTCTACAGAGCGGCCGATGGAGAAGCCTGGATGGCGCAGGCTTGAGGAAGAGTCTGACCCAGTGTCCTCCAGGGAGAGGGGCAGGGCTGTGGCGGTGCCCAGAGAGTCACCAGGGTTGAAGCTGGGGGCTGGAGGAAGCTGAAGGAGGGTGAGAGAATTTGGAAGACATTGCCATCTTCTTTTCTGGCTGCTTAGAGAGTGGGTCCAGGGTCCAGGGCTCTGCCTCCTGGCCGGACTCGCCCGCCTTTCTCCTTTCTCTTGAGTAAGTACCATCTCCTTTCTCTTTTGCCTTTCTCTTGAGTACCATCCACGCCTTCCACTGATGCCAGGATGGAGAGAGACATATCCCAAACCAGCTCTAAAAACAAGCCATCCTGGTTTTAAAACACTTAAAAAAGATGAGCCTTTTTAAGCTAAAATATGAGGGATAATCAAAATGAGGAACAACCTATGAGCACAAACATTAAATGAGAACTAGCCCCAAATTCTTAATGGGAGGGGGTCAACAACCCCCGTGAATCTGGTGTCACTTGGCTCCCCTGGCTAGCCGTGGGCTCCAGTGGAGGCTGATCTAAGCCAGGACAGGGCCTCCTAGAGGTTCTGGGTTACCCTGTATGGAATCTCCAAGTGTGGTCTGGGAATCAGCAGCCACTGGGAGCTGGTTACAAATGGTAACCCTGGGCCCCACCCAGAACTCCTGAATTTGTGCTGAACTATGCAGCTGGGACCCTGCAGTCTATATGTATGCATATGTACTGATGTGAAAGTCACATATTATAAAGTGAAGGGGCTTTTCTATTTATTTAATCATTTAATTTTGGCTGTGCTGGGTCTTTTTGGCTGCGTGAGCTTTTCTCTAGTTGCAGAGAGTGGGGGCTGCTCTCCAGCTGCGGTGTGCTGGCTTCTCACTGCAGGAACTTCCTTCCCGTTGCAGAGCACAGGCTCCAGGGCGAGCAGGCTCCTTAGCTGTGGCCCCCAGGCATTAGAGCACAGGCTCTACAGCTGAGGCACACAGGCTTAGTCGCTCCGAGGCACGTGGGACCTCCCCAGACCAGGGATCTAACCCGTGTCTCCTGCATTGGCAGGCAGATTCTTTACCACTGAGCCACCAGGGAAGCCCCCAAAATGATGTTTGAAAGTGTGCAATTCAGTGACATTTAGTGACCTCCCAATGCTTTTGCAACCAGCACCCTTCTCTAGGTCCAAAACAGTTTCATCACCCCTCAAGGAAAGCAATGCCTATGAAGCAATCACCCCCCATTCAGCCCCTGGAAACCCCCTATCAATCTATTTTCTGTCTCTATGGATTTATCTATTCTGGATATTTCATAGAAATGGAATCACAAGATGTGTGGCCTTTCATGTTTGGTCTTCACTTAGCATTACATTTTTGGGATTCATCCACGTTGTATCAGTACTAGATTCCTTTGTAAGGGTGAATAATATGCCTTTGTGTGGTTCAGTTCAGTTCAGTTCATTTCAGTCACTCAGTCGTGTCCGACTCTTTGCGACCCCATGAATCGCAGCACGCCAGGCCTCCCTGTCCATCACCAACTCCTGGACTTCATTCAGAGTCGTGTCCATCGAGTCAGTGATGCCATCCAGCCATCTCATCCTCGGTCGTCCCCTTCTCTTCCTGCCCCCAATCCCTCCCAACATTAAAGTCTTCTCCAATAAGTCAACTCTTCGCATGAGGTGGCCAAAGTACTGGAGTTTCAGCTTTAGCATCATTCCTTCCAAAGAAATCCCAGGGTTGATCTTCAGAATGGACTGGTTGGATCTCCTTGCAGTCCAAGGGACTCTCAAGAGTCTTCTCCAACACCACAGTTCAAAAGCATCAATTCTTCAGCACTCAGCCTTCTTCACAGTCCAACTCTCACATCCATACATGACCACAGGAAAAACCAGAGCCTTGACGGACCTGAGTCGGCAAAGTAATGTCTCTGCTTTTGAATATGCTATCTAGGTTGGGCATAACTTTTCTTCCAAGGAGTAAACGTCTTTTAATTTCATGGCTGCAATCACCATCTGTAGTGATTTTGGAGCCCCAAAAAATAAAGTCTGACACTGTTTCCACTGTTTCCCCATCTATTTCCCATGGAGTGATGGGACCGGATGCCATGATCTTCGTTTTCTGAATGTTGAGCTTTAAGCCAACTTTTTCACTCTCCTCTTACTTTCATCAAGAGGCTTTTTAGTTCCTCTTCACTTTCTGCCATAAGGGTGGTGTCATCTGCATATCTGAGGTTATTTATATGACCACATCAATCTGTTTTAACAAACCCTTCAGGGACTTGCATGCACATCAAATTGGAGAACCACCACCCAGTTATGCTGGGGACCAAGTCCCTGGAAGGAGGCCCATCACATCTTCCAGCAAGCTACACGCCCCCCCACCACCTCCAGCCACCCACTGTAGACACCTGCAGAGCCCACACCTAGGGCGCTGCTAACCACACAAAAGCTCCATCGGCATGCCCTCTGGCATTCCTGCAGGGCAGTGCTCAGAAGCACTTCGGGTGGGTTAGGATTTGAGCTTAAATGTAGTAAAAATGCATCATTTTGAAAATATTCTCTTTGGACAGATCATTTGTTGGTTCAGAGTGGATGCTCTGTCTTTTTCCTGCAAAGTTGATTAGGCAGAGGAGGGCCCCAGGCAAGGCAGCAGAGGCAGGGGTCCAGCGGGCTTCAGTGCTGCTACTGCGGGTGTGAAGCCTCACTAACTAACCAGCAAGTACGCTCCCCTCCCTAAGCCTCAGGCCTCCTGCCTGTGAGAGGCTGTGGTGAGCTGAAGGTAAAGAGCACTGGGAGCCAGGTGCCATCAAGGGAAACTGCTCTATTTTAAAAATTATATTTTATTGAAGTATAGTTGATTTACAGTGTTGTGTTAATTTCTGCTGTACCACAAGGTGATTCACTTATACATAGATATACATTCTTTTTCATATTCTTCTCCATTATGGTTTATCACAGGGTGCTGAATATAGTCCCCTGTGCTCTACAGTAGGAGCTTGTTGTTCATCCATTCTTTATATACTAGTTTGCATTGGCTAATCGCAAACTCCCAGTCCATCCCTAGCCCCATCTCCCTCCCCCTTGGCAACAAGTCTGAGAAACTGTTGTTTGATGGACTGCTATGAAATTGCCATTTTGATGGCTTGAACAAAGTGCCATGTACACGGGGACAAATGGTGGGTTTAGGAGCTGGCATTTTACTCTGAATTCAGTGGAGGTCATTGGAGAGCACACTTTATTACAAGATACACTTTATCTAGGAGCCTTTGGCTTCTGTGGGGAGAATAGATCAGAGATGCTTTTCCCTTTTCCTTGGGGCCCCCAGCAGCCCTCAGGGTCACTAGATCTCTCAAGACATGTCTGACTCTAAGCAACAACCATAGAGACCCTTGTGGGCCCCTGTTTAGCACTGAACTGGTGACCAACTAAGTGAGAAGGTGCCACTCCGTTTTATAGGTAGAAAGACTGTGGTCTAAGAGACAGTCAGACCCACCTGCCTGCTCATCCCATGCGCTTCCTTGCCAGCACATAGCCTCCGGTTGCGGTTCTGGAAGCAGGCATGCAACATCTCTGATCTGGGCCTCCTGGTGTCCAGACTCTACCAGGAACAGGGTCAGTCCTCTGTGAAGCTGGAAAGGTGCCTGGTTCCACACAGAGGAAGCCTGGGGGCCAGGGTCCTCTCAGGTACCTCAAGAGCAGTCTGTTAAACACTCTTGAGTATGAACCCCATTTTTGACACACACTAACTGTGTGACCTTGGCCAGCCCACTTCACCTTTCTGAGCTCCCCCTCCCATGTCTGCCAAGACAGAAAAATAACACCATCCTTCGGAGCCATGGGGAGAATTAGACATAGCATCTTGTCTTCTGGTCCCAAAGGCTGGCCATGCGGGGTCACCCCCTCCTGCCCCCAAGCTACCCCACTTCCCGGCCCTTCCAGGCTGTCCACCTGGATAATGGGCTCTGTGTACTTCCAGTTCAGAGGCCTCACGCACAGGGAAGATGAAGGTCTGGGCTGGAGAAGCTGGACCCATCTCTCCCAGTAGGCACCCCCTGGGCCCCAGCAGCCCGGGAGAAGGGCAGACCTGGACTTGAAGGGGAAGTTGTCCTGCTCACTGTCCTTAGAACCTCGAGGATGCCGGTGACACAACAGAGTGTGTATATTAATGCAATAGAAGGGTAATTCAATCACTTCATAGAAGTTGATCTGTCCTTTTTATTACAATTACTGTCAGCTGGGGTGTTTCGTTCCATCATGGAAAATAAACATCATTTATCATACTTGTAAAGATTAGCCCCCGACAGCTACAGCTCTTGCTTTGCATAAATGTGTATTAATGTCGGCCCTGCCCGCAGTGTGGGGAGAAGTCTATATTTCACAAGACTGATTAGGCCCTGTCACCAGTGCTTTAAGTAATGTCTTATCATGACTGATACACCCCGACTGCAAAGTAGCAGCCAGGGGAGGGTGGGGGCTGTTCCAGGCGATTTATGGTGGCACCGGAATGGAAAACAGACCTCGGAAGGTGGGCATCTGTTTCCTCCGGGCCTGAGTCCAACCCCGAGGCTGGGGACTGCCCTCATCCCTAGGCCCTGCCTGAGAAGCAAAGGCTGCCAATGTGAGTGTCAGGGCCGGGGAGCTGGGAGCCTGCTAGCCTCAGCTAGGCCCCAGGGTTGGGGAGGTGGTCCGGCCCAGCCCTGAGTGCCCTCCTCTGAGACCCACCACGTTTTCTCTCCTCCACCAGAGGCTTCATCGGGAGGCCCTTGGCACTGATTCTGAGGCCTCCCTTCTTTGTCCCTGTGCCCAAGTCAGTCAGGGGCTGCTCCTGGCCACCACTGCTGATGCCCAGATAGTTGTCCAGCCCAGGCCTCTCTCCGGGGCTCAGCCTGGCATCCTAGACCACCCACCTGGATGTCCCACTGTGGTGCTAACCTCCTATATCGTCTGTCTTCCCTTCTGCCTCTGCATTGCGGCCAGCACTGTCCTGCTAAACAGAAACGAGGTTATAATAGCCCTCAAGGACTCCGCATGCCCACAGGACAATGCCCAAGCCTTGGCAATTGGCCTTTCAGGCTCTCCAGGGATCAGCCAGCCTCCTCTCCCCCACCACCCCACTGCCAGACCTTCCTGCCCATCTCTCCAGCTCCATCCCCTGAACCCAGCCCTGACTCCTGCTCGTGTGCCTCCACCAACCAGCCCAAAGACTTCCACACTCTGCCCCATCCAGGGCAGGGCAAATCATCCCTCTGAGTCCTCTGACTGACCCTTCTGACCCCTGTGACATCACAGATCAGGACTTAGGATCAAAACTGTGGGGGAAGGGCTGGCTTCACAGGGCCCCCACTCTGCAAGCCAGAATCTGGGTGCAGAAAGACATTTACATTGTTCTTGGTTTCAGTAATAGATTTTTATTACATTTGAAAATTCATCTGAATTCTATTGTTCTATAAGGACCGTAAGCATAAGGAGTTTATACTTGGTGGTATGGTCCCCTGTTTACGAAAGTTGTAATAAACAGGGTGTAATGGATGGTACAGTATGAAACAGTAGAATTGTGTTTCTCTTTCAGCCAGTCTGTTCATTTCTGAGAGGGCAGGGGTCTTGTCTGTGAGAAGTTGGACAAGAATGGCATCTATGAGGAGGGGGAATGGGAAGTTTGGAAGCACGAAGTGGATGCCAAGGGATGCTGGCTAAGTGAATGACTCACTGAATGGGCACTAGTTAATGAGGGCTGCCCTGGGTGACTGGGAACACGAGCGAGGCAGGTGCAGCAGGGCTCCAGCAGCAGGTGCCCCGCGTCGCCATGCAGCTCCTCCCTGAGCCCTGAGGGTGCGGCTCAGGCCTGGACCTGAACTCCCTCTAGGGTCTAAGGCTGCCAAGACCCACCTGACTCTCTCCATCCTACCCCTACTCCCATGGGGCCTCTTGTGGGCTCTCAGGAAGGATCTGAGCCTGTTTTCTACACTTACATCCTTTAAGGGAAAGGCAGTAAGAAGGGGCTTTACTGAGATTAATACAGTTCATCTATTTCAAGTGTACAATGTAATGCAATGATTCTTAGTACATTCACAGAGCCTCCAACCACCACCACAGTCAATTTAGAACATTTTGTCACCTTGGAAATGTTAGAAGCCCTATACCTTTAGCCAGCATCTCCCTGTCTTCTTCCCAGCTTTCAGTCCCTCTTCTTCCCAGCCCCTGACAACTACTAATGTACTTTCTATCTCTATAGGTTTTCCTATTAGGGATTTTCTTACAAATGGGATCCACCTTCCCCTTCCCTTCTCCTTCCCCCATTCCCTCTTTCCCCTCTTTTACTTCCTCCTCCTCCTTCTTCCTCCCCACGCTCCTCCTCCTCCTGCCTGTCTGCCTAATCTATGGACATGAGTCTGGAGAGGCAGCAGCCATTTTGTATCCATGAGGCAACCTTAGGAGGAAGGTCACACTCTAGGAATGGTAGACCAGAAAGGTAGCAGGCACCCACCTCATTCATAACATAGTAGGGCCTACAGGCTAGATTTGGATTGTCTACTTCCAGATTCCATGGTCTGTGAAAAAACAAAACAAAACAAATCACATAAGAAAAACCCTATTTGGCTGAGCCACTGCGGTCTAGTTTCTGCTGCTTGTAAAAAGGCCTTGGTCCTAGCAGAAAGCATTAAGCTCTGATCAGGTCTGTCCCTGCTCAAGAAGCAGCACAGGGACCCCCATCTCCTGTGGAATAAAGTCAAAATGTGTCAGCTGGGAGCTCATGGCTGGAGTCCTGTGCTTTTTGCGCCAGCCCCCTCTATGCCCCCAGGCCAGATGGTTTTGCCGGCCGCTGCCCCTTCATTCTCAGCTACACTTGGCTCCTTCCCCGCTCTGGGATCTCCCCTGTATCTCCATCTCCTCCTTGGAAACCCTTCCTTCCCACCCTGAGGGAATTCCCTGGCAGTCCGGTGACTGGGACTCTGCACTTTCACTGCTGAGGGCCCCAGGTCTGTCCCTGGTTGGGGAACTAGGATCACACAGGCTTCGAGGCATGGCCTAAAAAAGGAAGGGGTGTGTTGCTGAGCCATTGCTTGTTCAAGCAGTGCTCACCTCCTCGACCCGCACACGCACCCCCATCTCCCCACCCTCTGAAAGCAATCTGGGAGTCTCGTGTGGGCACATGGCGCTTTGTGCTTTCTGTCTGCTCTCATCCCTTCCCCATCCTGTAAGATTGGTTCTTTTCTACACCCACTCTGTCCCTTGGGTCCAGGGCAACACATTGTAGGCATGTCATTGGTACTCCATAGATGTCTTGTGAATGAATGAACATAGTGATTCTTTAAGAATATGCTTTATACGATATGGCAACCTATTTCCTATAAAACATCAATGTAATAATAAGCTTTATTTATTGGCCAGTTGCTCTCTGGCAAACACTGTATTAGGCACTTAATTTGAAAAAATAATCATGTTTATTTTTTCTTGAGTATACCAAAAGAATAAATGTTCTTTGTTGAATGCAGAAAAATACATTTAATTATCTCTAGTTCCATCTAAATCTCTTGGTAACATGTGTGAATATCTTTTCAGATACATATGGAATATTATATATAGACACAGAGAGAAAGAGAAAAAGGATCACTGTATAAAGGATGTTTTTGGTTAATTTTTAAATTGCTGGTTATTCTTTTACTAGACTTT
Organism: Capricornis sumatraensis; assembly: GCF_032405125.1. NCBI lineage: Eukaryota > Metazoa > Chordata > Mammalia > Artiodactyla > Bovidae > Capricornis > Capricornis sumatraensis. Next base: position 117,249,624 of record NC_091071.1, on the reverse strand, counting down.
TTTTTAACTGTGCCACTCCGCTGTTGGATCTTAGTTCCCCAACCAGGGATTGAACGCGGACCCTCGGCAGTGAACGTGCCAAGTCCTCACCACTGGACTACCAAGGATGTCCCTAGGCATTTAAGATTTATGTCTCAACCTCATGTGTGAAAGCCATATTTGGAAACTGCTGCTGCTGCTAAGTCACTTCAGTCGTGTCCGACTCTGCGCGACCCCATAGACGGCAGCCCACCAGGCTCCCCCATCCCTGGGATTCTCCAGGCAAGAACACTGGAGTGGGTTAGAGGTTCAGACAAATGAATTCACACACCCCCAATACCACACAGCTAGGAAAGTGCCAAAAGTCTTTCCTCTTCACTCAACACAGGTAACGATTTCTGGTTCTAAGGACTCCTGCATAAGGTAGGCCCTAGAATGCCTACCACATATTTAAGTGAAAATTTAACTGTCATCTTGGGGTGTGTCTATCTCTTCCCTAAGATGAGCACAGATGGACTTTGGTGGCTAGCAAGCCTCTGAAAAATCATGTGCAAAATTTTCTGTGTATGTCTGAACGTTTCATTTTACAAGGGAAGATTTAGAGCTGTCAGGAGATCCTTAACGGGCCTGGGCCCCACACAGCCTGGGAGGCGCAGACGTGCTGAGCTCATGCATTGATGCCGGCTGTCTGCTGCATGGACAAGCTCACCTGTGCATCGCCCATGTCCAGCTCTGCTTTGTGGCTGATGCAGGCCACCAGTCCAGCCCTCAGTCCCCAGGCCCTCCCTGCCGTTCTGCTCTGGAGTCCCAGGTGGGACAGACCTGGTCCAGAGTGTGGATGTCAACTCGGCCCAGAGGCCTCAGAGCCAGCCATCAGTGAGCTCAAGCAGACTGAGGGCCAGTCATTGGGGCCAGCAGGGTCCGGAGATGAATGTGGGAAGAAGGAGGCAGGGCGTGTCATGAGTGACACCTAGGGGCCCCCAGAGATGAATCACTGACTGAGGATACACAGCCTCTGGGAAAGGGTGCGGGTTTGTTTCCTGCACCTGCTGGGGCTCAGAGGGCTTGGGACACCCAGGCTGGAGTCTGGGGCCTCGACACCAATTCTCATTCCAACACTAACCAACCTGATCTTAGGTCATTACAGCCCCTTGGGGCTCAGTTTCCCCATCCATAAAATTAGAACCCCCAAGGATTTAAGGGAAAATGGATACATGTATATGCATGGCTGAGTCCCTTCCTTGTTCACCTGAAACTATCACAACATTGTTTGTGAATCAGCTATGCCCCATTACAAAACAAAAAAAATTTTTAAGGCATTATGATTCCATATTAGAATCAGAGCAGGACTAATGCAGTCCTCTGAGCTACAGGGCCGGGGGCTACAGCCTCTGGTTCAAAATCATGTGACGGCTGGCCACACCAGGATACTGAAACCCACTGCCCATCCTTCCCCTAAAGGTGCAGAAGGAGGAAGCTGTGGGGAGACAGGAGGAAGGAGGCCCTGAGAAATCTGGGGACGGAGAGGCTCAGAGCCCCCGGAGGATGGCGGTAACGCCTCGTCCTTGCCCCCGGGACCCCAACTCATAGACCATTGCCTGGTATTAGTTTTCTAAGGCTGTCATAACCAAGTACTATAAACCAGTTATTTAAAACAAAAGAAATTTATGGTCTTACAGGTCTGGAGACTAGAAGTCCAAAATCAAGATATCAGCAGGGACAAGCTACCCTGAAAACTATAAAAGCGATAAAGCTGGTTTTTTTTGTTTTTTTGTTTTTTTTGCCTTTCTAGCTTCTGTTGGTTGCTGGCCATCTTTGGTGTTCCGTGGTTTGCGTGACATCACTCGGATCTCTGTCTTTGTCTTCACATGGCCTTAGTCTTCTTCTACTTTTTTTTTAAAGAATGGATTTATTTAGATAGATACACATTGTATAGGTAGAATATGGTCTGTCTTAAAAGGCAAGAGAGGCCCAGGGAGAAACACATTCCACAGACAGAGTCTGGGTCATCTCAGAAGCCAAGAGGTCACATGGCCTTCATCTTTTTTTCTTTTCTTTTTTGTAAAGGAACTACAGCCTCATTTATTATACGTAAATCTTGAACTAGTCTCCATTTACCATTTGATTTCTTTATACCCAAAATAGGAGTGTTGCAAGGACTGTTACAGGGAATTAATAGTCCCTGTTCCTTTAAATTTTCAATGATGGGTTTTAACCCTTCCTTAATCTCAGGTTTCAGAGGATACTGCTTTTCATGTGGAAATAAGAGTGGGTCTTTGAGCTTGACAACTACAGGAATAGCATTTTGTGCTCGACCCACAGATTTTCCATCAGCCCATACTCTAGGATTTACTTTTTGTTCAACTAGAGGAAGAGAAAGGGAGGGCTCCATATTCATAAAAACAGAGGCATGGACCTTGCTCAGTATATCCCTCCCCAAAAGGGGTGAGGGAGATTCTGGCATGATCAGAAACTCGTGTGAAAATAGCAAAGAATCCCAGTTGCAAGATAAAGAATAACTGAAATAATACCTTTTGGCTTGTCCAGACAGTCCCATTACGGAAGCGGATCGGGAAGAAAGTGGGCCAGGGGCTTCAGTAAGCACAGAGTAAGTTGCCCCAGTATCTAAAAGGAAATTGATGGACTGGCCCCCCACAATTATTAATACCCGGGGCTCCTCAGGTGTAATTAGGATGCGAGCTTGTGTGGGGACCCCTGGGCACCTTCAGTCCTGATTGTCTTGAGAGTCCGACCCCGGAGACCTATGCCTCTGAGGGCAGTCTCTCTTCCAGTGTGGTCCTTTGCAGACCGGACATGGAGCAGGGGGCGGCTTAGATGCCTGAGGGCAATCCTGCTTGAGGTGCCCCTCCTTTCCGCAGTAATAGCAAGCCCATCCCTTTTCACCTGGGTCCCTCTGGGCATTTTTCTCCGGCTGATTGAGAGCGTTTTTCATAGCCATTGCCAAGGCTTCCACCTTTTCCTTTGTCTTTCTTTGCCTTTCTTTCTTTTTCTCATATTCCCTACTGTAATAGACCATCTGAGCCAGTTGTATCTAAAGACTGATTTGGTCCATACGCCCGTTTTTGTAGCTATGGCGGATATCTGGAGCCGACTGAGTGAGACATCTATCTTTTAAGATCACTTTTCCTTCTTCACTTTCGGGATCAATCTCAGTGAATCTGCGAAGAGCTTCTCTAAGTCTATCTAGGAATTTTCTGGGAGCTTCCTTCTTCTCCTGTTCTATGTCTGCCAATTTGCCATAGTTTAAAGGCTTAGAACGCGCCTGCCTGAGTCCTTCAAGAACACATCTGACAAAATGACTCTGATCCCATCTTCCTTTAGCTGAGTTGTAGTCCCAGTCTGGTTCTATAGTTGGGACCGCCTGATTCCCAGTGGGGAGGGCCGCTATCTCATCTGCTATCTCGTCCTCCCTCTTCCCTACTGATTCATTACCAAGCCATTCATCTCCATAAGCAACTGCTTTCCCCACAACTCAAGTCTTTGAGTCGGGAGTCAGCGTCTGTCCAAAGATATACATCACATCCTTCCAAGTAAGGTCATAAAGCAGAGTAACACCTTTAAAAGCTCTAATATATTTTTCTGGGTCCTCTAAATAGTCTCCCAGATCCTCCTTGATTCTTTGTATTTCTTGATAAGAAAAAGGCTTACTAACTCTCATAGACTGATTATTTCTCCCGGTGGGTGTTTCATGAAGAGGAAACAGCTTGTGTGGCTGTTCCTGTCTCTCTGGCTGCTCTGCACATATGATCCCAGGGATAGATTGGAGAAACCTGTTTTTCTTTTTCTCTTTGTCTCCTGTCTTCCATCTCATCTCTTACTTCGATGGTCTGAGTTTCTACTGAAACCAGAATAGTCTGAGGTCCTACTGAGACAGGAGTTGTTTGGACCTCCACGTGGGCAGTTTGAATCTCAGTTTGGACTTCCACTGAGACAAAGGCAACCCTTCTAAGGGGGGGTTCTCTGGTTTTCAGTTAGCTCAGCTTGGAGCCCCGGGTACGGGGGCAAAGTAGGAGGACAGGAGGGAGCTGAAGGTTTCACGCCCAAATCTATACCCTTAGGACATAAGTCTGGCATATTCTGCAGAGAGAAAAAGGGTAACACACATGCTGCTTCTACCCACTTCCCTTGTTCCTTACAGAACCGGTCTAATTGTAAAACAGTATTATACTTAAGAGACCCTCCAACTGGTCACCTTTCGCCGTCCTCCAGTGGATACCGTGGCCATGCAGTATCGCATAGGAAGACCAGGTATGTCTTCTTTAAGCCCTGGGGATCAAATCTATCCCAGTTTTTCAAGATACAGTTCAAAGGAGTGAGGCTGGAATTGTTAGCTCCCATCTTGTCCTGAAGGATCCCGGATGAGCCCCCAGGATGAAAGGTTGTTGTTGAATCATGAGGCCGGAATTCTTGGCCCCCGGAGGAGAAGAATTCAATCCAGGGCCAGAGACGAGGCTTGATCGCTCAGAGCTTTTGTGTAATAAAGTTTTATTAAAGTATAAAGGAGATAGAGAAAGCTTCTGACATAGGCATCAGAAGGGGGTAGAAAGAGTACCCCAGCCTTCATCTTTTAAAGACACAGTTCATTTGGCTTTGAGGCCCATCCTAATCTGGTATGATTTCATCTCAACTATGGAGGAAGAAGTAGCAACCCACTCCAGTATTCTTGCCTGGAGAATCCCATGGACAGAAGAGCCTGGCTGGGCTACAGTCCATGGGGTCTCACAGAGCTGGACAAGACTGAGTGACTGAACATACACGCATCTTAACTAATTACATCGGAGAGGCCCTATTTCCAAATCAGGTCACATTCTGAGGTGCTGGGGTCAGGACTTCCACCAATTTGGAGGTCACTATTCAACCTACAACAGTGTCCAGTGCATATTTGGTGACCACTTGGGAGAAGCAAATGGGCAGAGACACTTGGCAATCTTGCTGCGAGGAGATTCCCAAGGAGATGACAGTGGGCTCATGGAGACATGCTTTTCAAAGAGCTGCCACTCCTGGGGGCAAGCCACAGTTACTGTGCTGGAATTACTGAATCATGGGGTAGAGTAAAGCACCTGCGGATCAGGGAGGTGAAGCCAGGCAAGTATCCACGAGAGCGGACAAGATGCTGCAGACAGGTGAGCAGGACCTAGGGGTCAGAGGTGGTAGGGAGATACATCAGACCAGGTGTCAGAAGTCTTTGTGCTGTTTTTCCATCATGATGAAAAAAGTTGCTTTTTCCACACCCGCAGAACAAATATAACTGTGACTTGTGATTCACAGTGTAATGTGGCTGATTTCATGTACTTTTGAGTTTGATCACGTTTTGAACATACCATTGGGGCTGTAACTCTGCTTTTTTGAATCTAGTATTAATTAAAAACACATTTAATACCTAATAGAAGCAGAAGATATTAAGAAGAGGTTGCAAGAATATACAGAAGAACTATACAAAAAAGATCTTAACAACCCAGATAATCACGATGGTGTGATCACCCTCCTAGAGACAGACATCCTGGAATGTGAAGTCAAATGGGCCTGAGGAAGCATCACTACAAACAAAGCTAGTGGAGGTGATGGAATTACAGTTGAGCTATTTCAAATCCTCAAAGATGATGCTGTGAAACTGATACACTCAATATGCCAGCAAATTTGGAAAACTCAGCACTGGCCACAGGACTGGAAATGATCAGTTTTCATTCCAAACCCAAAGAAAGGCAATCCTAAAGAAAGTTCAAACTATTGCACAGTTGTACTCATCTCACAGGCTAGCAAAGTAATGCTTAAAATTCTCCGAGCCAGGCTTCAACAGTATATGAACCATGAACTTCCAGATGTCCAAGCTGGATTTTGACAAGGCCGAGGAACGAGAGATCAAATTGCCAACATCCGTTGAATCATCAAAAAAGCAAGAGAGTTCCAGAAACACATCTCCTTTTGCTTTATTGATTATTCCACAGTCTTTGACTGTGTGGATCACAACAAACTGTGGAAAATTCTGAAAGAGATGGGAATACCAGACCACCTTACCTGCCTCCTGAGAAATCTGTATACAGGTCAAGAAGCAACAGTTAGAACCAGACATGGAAAAACAGGCTGGTTCCAAGTCGGGAAAGGAGTATGTCAAGGCTGTACATTGTCACCCTGCTTATTTAACTTATATGGAGAGTACATTGAGAAATGCCAGGCTAGATGAAACACAAGCTGGAATGAAGATTGCCGGGAGAAATATCAATAACCTCAGAAACACAGATGACACCACCCTTTGGCAGAAATTGAAGAGTTACTAAAGAGCCTCTTGATGAAAGCGAAAGAAGACAGTGAAAAAGTTGGCTTAAAACAGCCTTCAGAAAACTAAGATCATAGCATCTGATCCCATCACTTCATGGCAAATAGATGAGAAAACAATGGACACAGTGACAGACTTTATTTTGTTCAGTTCAGTTCAGTTCAGCCACTCAGTCGTGTCCGACTCTTTGCGACCCCATGAACCAGAGCACACCAGGCCTCCCTGTCCATCACCAACTCCTGGAGTTTACCCAAACCCATGTCCATCGAGTCGGTGATGCCATCCAACCATCTCTTCCTCTGTCGTCCCCTTCTCCTCCCGCCCTCAGTCTTTCCCAGCATCAGGGTCTTTTCAAATGTGTCAACTCTTCACATCAGGTGGCCAAAGTATTGGAGTTTCAGCTTCAACATCAGTCCTTCCAAACAACACCCAGGACTGATCTCCTTTAGGATGGACTGGTTGGATCTCTTTGCAGTCCAAGGGACTCTCAAGAGTCTTCTCCAACACCACAGTTCAAAAGCATTTATTCTTCAGTGCTCAGCTTTCTTCACAGTCCAACTCTCACATCTATACATGACTAATGGAAAAACCATAGCCTTGACTAGAAGGACCTTTGTTGGTAAAGTAATGTCTCTGCTTTTCAATATGCTGTCTAGGTTGGTCATAACTTTCCTTCCAAGGAGTAAGCGTCTTTTAATTTCATGGCTGCAGTCACCATCTGCAGTGATTTTGGAGCCCCCAAAAATAAAGTCAGCCACAGTTTCCACTGTTTCCCCATCTATTTGCCATAGAACCAGATGCCATGATCTTAGTTTTCTGAATGTTGAGCTTTAAGCCAACTTTTTCACTCTGCTCTTTCACTTTCATCAAGAGGCTCTTTAGTCCTTCTTCACTTTCTGCCATAAGGGTGGTGTCATCTGTGCATTGGGGGGTCTCCAAAATCACTGCAGATGGTGATTGCAGCCATGAAATTAAAAGACACTTATTCCTTGGAAGAAAAGCTATGACCAACCTAGACAGCATATTAAAAAAGCAGAGACATTACTTTGCCAACAAAGGTCTGTCCAGTCAAAGCTATGTTTTTTCCAGTAGTCATGTATGGATGTGAGTGTTGGACTATAAAGAAAGCTGAGTGCCAAAGAACTGATGCTTTTGAACTATGGTGTGGGAGAAGACTCTTGAGAGTCCCTTGGACTGCAAGGAGATCCAACCAGTCAATCCCAAAGAAAATCAGTCCTGAATATACATTGGAAGGGCTGATGCTGAAGCTGAAACTCCAATCCTTTCGCCACCTGATGCAAAGAACTGACTCATTGGAAAAGACCCTGATTCTGGGAAAGATTGAAGACAGGAGGAGAAGGGGATGACAGAGGATGAGATGGTTAGATGGCATCACCAACTCAATGGACATGAGTTTGAGCAAACTCCAGGAGTTGGTGGTGGACAGGGAAGCCTAGAGTGCTGCAGTCCATGGGGTCGCAAAAGGTTGGACATGACTGAGCAACAGAACTGACTGAAAAACCCGTTGTTTTCACCATCTATGATGTTTGAAGCTGTCTTGCCTCTTTGACCTCTTGGTGTCTGGTTCTATAAGAGCTGGGATATAAAAACCTTTTCATAAAACGAAGGCAGGTGTCAACTGGTCCAGCTCTGCAGAAGCCCCCAGCTGGTCCGTGGTGATGGAGGTTGGGAACTGCTGCTTTCAGGATAAATCATTTTGTCTGTGGGCAATTTATACTTTAGAGATGCCCAGATGGTGGCCTTGATTTACAATTTACCTGACCCAGCTGTTTCCTGGCTCTTTGCTGAAATATTCAGGGTTCAGTGAAAAGAACAGAAAGCACACTAGGTATTTTAAGCAGAAGGGATATAATACAGGGAATTAAATATTTACAAAGTCATTTGAAGGGGCAGAGGGCTAAGTTCCAGCCTTGGCCTCAAGAATGAATACTAGGACACTGCAAAACAGAAAATTAATTCCAGGAACACAGTTGTGACCCAGGGACCAGGATCCTGGGTAGAGGAAGCGGCACTTACTGTCTGCACTCTGGTCATGGAAAAGCTGCCTCATGAATCATGAAGCTGGTGGCCGGACATGGGAATGCTGACTCCAGCCACTGCTGCAGCCACCTCTCAGCACCTTGCAGTAGGAGCTGGAAACTGCTCTTTCTTATTTGCTAGAAGAGAACAGCCCAAAGCTTTAGGAAGCTGGCCTCCAATTCCTTTCTGTCTTCTAACCTCGTGGAAGTGATTCTAGCTGAAAGTGGGTCTGGGAAATGTAGGTTAAGCTTTCTGATGTCTGCAGTAGGGGAAGGCCCGTGGCTTCATCCTACATATCGGAAATCCTTTATTATGCGCTGGAAATATCCACTTCCTAGGCAGAGAGGAGGCAGAACACACAAATGCTCCAGGGAGAGAGAATACAGGTGTAAATGTAAGCAGATGCTCCTTTCGTTAAGCTGACCAGGGTTCTAAAAGCAGTAAAGGGAAAGAAGACTGTCTCAGAGCAGGGCTGTCCCGAGGGGCTTTTTGCAATGATGGATATTTCTATATCGTTGGTACCCAATACAGTAGCCACAGCTCCATGTGGTTATTGAACAGTTGAAGTGTGACTAGTGTGATTGGACCCTGGAGACTTTCCTTTTCAGTCCATTCAGTTCAGTTCATTTCAGTCACTCAGTCGTGTCCGACTCTTTGCAACCCCGTGGACTGCAGCGCGCCAGGCCCCCCTGTCCATCACCAACTCCCAGAGTTTACCCAAACGCATGTCCATTGAGTTCAGTGATGCCATCCAACCATCACATTCTCTGTCGTCCCCTTCTCCTGCCCTCAATCTTTTCCAGCATCAGGGTCTTTTCCAATGAGTCAGCTCTCCTTTTCATTAATTTAATTTAAATAAGCATGGACTTCCCTGGTGGTCCAGTGGTTAAGACTCTGAGTTTCCAATGCAGAGGTGCAAGTTCCATCCCTGTAAGAGAAATAGGATCCCACATCCCATATGGCATGGCCAAAAATAAATAAAAATAAAGAAATAAATGTGCATAACCACATAGGGTAGGGGCTACCATAGCGGACAGTGAAGCCTTAGAGATGTCCAGAAAGATCAAGGCTGAGACCCTGACTTCTCTGCCCTGTCAAGCCTGGATATGGTATGGTTACCTGGATACCCTCTTAGAAAACAGCCTGAATTGTGGGGCTGAAGAATGCAGAAAGAACCTCTCCTCCTGGAATGGCAGGTATGCTAGGACTAAAAGAAGGAGCAGAAACGAGGGTTCACCCCACGACATGAAGCAGAAGCCAAAGTAGTAGGTCTTTGGGGTTTTCAAAACAAGGAGGTTGACCTTCAGTCTGAAGAAGATATGAGCATCCAGAAGGCTGGAATGCAGGGGGAAGAAATCCAGGAAGAGGGAGTGGAGTGGCTGATGAGACCAGTGGGAGCAAACCGCAGCTGGGCTTTACGAAGCTGATGACGAGAGAGGACAAAGATGTCACTGTAAGCGACCCGGCTGACCCCACCTGGCCTGCTTATGGGGTGGGATAATATTTTAGCTAGTAACAAAGAGTATCTGTTTCCTATTGCTGCTGTAACAAGTCACTACTAACTTGGTGGCTTAAACAACACAGGTTTACTGCCTTACAGTTCTCTAGGTTAGAAGTCAACTTGGATTGTACGAGACTAAAATCAAAGTGTTGGCAGGGCTGTGTTCCTTCCGGAGGCTACAGGGAAGAATCTGTATCCTGCCTCTTTCCCAACTTCCACTGGTTGCCTACACTTCTTGGTGTGTGGTCCCACCTTCCATCTTCCAAGTCCATCACAAGGACCTCTGCTCCTGCCCTTCTGTCTGCTCTGACCCTGACCCTACTGCTTCCCTCTTACAGGAACCCTGTGATTGCATTAGGACCACCCAGATAAACCAGGATAATCCCTCAGTCTCAATATCCCTAACCCAATCACACTGCCAAAGCACCTTTGCCTAAGGCAGTTTATTCACAGGTTCTGGGTACTGGAACGTGGACATCTTTGGTTTCTAATTTTTTGGCCACATCATGCAGCATGTGGAGCTTCCCTGACTAGGGATCTATCCCATGCCTCATGCAGTGGAAGCGCAGAGTCTGAACCACTGGATCATCAGGCGAAGTTGGAACATGGACATCTTTGGGAGGTTATTATTCAGACTCTCACAATTTCTGTTTAAAATCCATCTTGGGTGCCCGGGTCGCCTGGGTAACCGGCCGCGCTGGTCCTGGCTGCGCCAGCGCAGGCCGCGGAGGTCTGTGGGTCAGACCTCGCGCTGGGCTCTTTCGGTCTGTTCCGTGATGGCAGCCACCGCCGCTGTGGTCACCCCGTCGGGTTTGGAGGATGAGGTGTCCCGGTCCCGCGGCGAAGGAGCGGGGGAGGTGGTCGTGGAGAGGGGCCCCGGCGCGGCCTACCACATGTTTGTGGTGATGGAAGACCTGGTGGAGAAGCTGAAGTTGCTCCGCTATGAGGAGGATTTCCTTTGGAAGAACAACCTGAAGCCCCCGTCCAGACACTATTTTGCACTGCCTACCAATCCCGGGGAACAGTTCTACATGTTTTGTACCCTCGCTGCTTGGTTGATTAACAAAGCAGGACGCCCCTTTGAGCAGCCTCAAGAATATGATGACCCTAATGCAATAATATCTAGCATATCATCTGAGCTTCGATCATCTGGAAGAACTGCAGATTTTCCTCCTTCAAAATTAAAGTCGGGTTATGGAGAGCATGTATGCTATGTTCTTGACTGTTTAGCTGAAGAAGCATTAAAATATATTGGTTTTACTTGGAAAAGACCAGCATACCCAGTGGAAGAATTAGATGAAGAAACTGTTGCAGAAGATGATGCAGAATTAACATTGAATAAAGTGGATGAAGAATTTGTGGAAGAGGAGACAGACAATGAAGAAAACTTTATTGATCTCAACGTTTTGAAGGCCCAGACCTATCGCTTGGATATGAACGAGTCTGCCAAACAAGAAGATATTTTGGAATCTACAACAGATGCTGCGGAATGGAGTCTGGAAGTAGAACGTGTACTGCCACAACTGAAAGTCACGATCAGGACTGACAATAAGGATTGGAGAATCCATGTTGACCAAATGCACCAGCGCAAAAGTGGGACTGAATCTGCTCTAAAGGAAACCAAGGGATTTTTGGACAGAGTTCATAATGAAATTAGTAGGACTCTGGAAAAGATTGGCAGCCGAGAAAAGTACATCAACAATCAGCTCGAGCACTTGGTTCAGGAGTATCGCGCGGCTCAAGCCCAGCTGAGTGAGGCAAGGGAGCGTTACCAGCAGGGAAACGGTGGAGTAACTGAAAGGACCAGAATCCTGTCTGAGGTTACAGAAGAGCTAGAGAAGGTGAAACAAGAAATGGAAGAAAAAGACAGCAGTATGACTGACGGTGCTCCTCTGGTGAAGATTAAACAGAGCTTAACGAAGCTGAAGCAAGAAACCGTTCAGATGGACATTAGAATCGGTGTTGTGGAACACACATTACTCCAGTCGAAACTGAAGGAAAAGTCCAACATGACAAGAGACATGCATGCCACAGTCATTCCAGAATCTGCAATAGGCTCTTATTAAAACATACCATTTTTCATGCTTCTGATTATTGGTTTTTTATAGAAAATCATATTTCATGTTGCATAGATTATAAAGCACAGTTATTCCTCTTCAAGCATGTTGATGGGTATTGTTTAACATCTATACACACATATTGTATCATGATGATTATGGATGGTCAAAACTTTTAAATTGAATATAATATTTAATAAAGTAATTTAAAATTCTCACTTTCAAAAAAAAAAAAATCCATCTTGTTTCTCATTCTCCATCCCACTGTCATCCTTGGCCTTGCCCTAGTCAGTTTGCATTTGTTGCATCAGAGAAGAACAGCAGGACAATAGAGAAAATAGTCATTTCTTGCTTTTTCTGGCATTAAAAAAAAAACCTTTTTACTTTATATTGGAGTATAGCCAATTAACGGGCTTCCCTGATGGCTCAGATGATAAAGAATCTGCCTGCAATGCAGGAGACCTGGGTTTGACCCCTGGGTCAGGAAGATCCCCTAGAGAAGGGAATGGCAACCCACTCCAGTATTCTTGCGTGGAGAGTCCCATGGACAGAGGAGCCTGGTGGGCTACAGTCCATGGGATTGCAGAGTCGGACACGACTGAGCGACTAACACACACATACACACATATAGTCAGTTAACAATGTTGTGAGTTTCAGGTGGACAGCAAAGGGACTCACCCATACATATACATGTACCCATTCTCCCCCAAACTGCCCTTCCATCAAGGCCATTTCTTGCCTTTTTAAGTTTCAAAAGTCCAGCTTTAAAGGGATGGACACCAGGCCAGGGAGGGAAAAATCAACAAGAAGCCAGGAGACATCAAAGAAACATCCCCCTGGTTGAGAAGCTAGCTGTCCCTGAGGAGAGGGCCTCCGGCCTTGTTCTTCTGGACTGAGCAATGGTTCATGTTAGAACCTAGGTTGTTTTTGAAGGTCAAGAGCAAAGGAAACTTGTGTCTGTGGCAGTCAGGATAGGTAGCCTTCGTCTCAGTAGCAAACAACTCCAAGACTCTGTGGCTTAACAAAATGAGATTGATGTATCACTGTCATTCCACATCCATCAGTGGTAGACTGGGCCCTCTCTTCTATCCCAGGATGCAGGCTGGGGGCCTGCCCTCATGTCCTCCATTCAGGACTCAGGCTGACGGAGCAGCTACTGTCACACTAGCCTCTGTGGCAGAGGAAAAGAAAGGTGCACCCAGTCTTGGTCTGGCTCTTCTCAAAGCTTCTGCTGGGTGGCACCACTTGCCACTTCTCAGTTTTCATTGGTTAAAGCAGGTCATAGTCCATATCTAACTCAAGGGGACAGAGTGGTGCCTGAAAGGAGACCTGGGGATGCTTGGTGATCAGAGCTAATGATCACAGAGCTTCCCTTTCCAAGCAGAGCTCCTGGGAGGAGGCCAGAGCCCAGGGAAGTGGCTACTTAAGAGGTCTGCATGGGCAGATGGCCCTGAATCCTTAGAGGTTCCCTGAGCTCAGGCTCCAGGTAGCAGTGGTGCTTCCTGGTGCTGGAAAGGGGATTTTCAGAGGTAGGCCAGTCTGGCAACCCAACAGTAATCTGAATTAGGGTATCCCTCTGATGCCAGAGTGAGCTGGTAGTGACTTCAAACCTCCAGGGAAAAAACATAAGGGGTTCTGAATAGACTGAACCTAAGTTTACACCAACAGTGCAGTGGGGTCCCCAAACAGAAATTAAGTTTAGATATAGAAAGGCAACATTCACACCATCATGAATAGAAACCAAAGCCTGATGTTACAGGACATGTAGGTAATGTGATTGATTCAAGGTCCACATGCTATGTGACACATTGGTAACTCTTACAGAGACCCTTCCCTTAATCATTCCTTTTTCTCATTTAGAAAAACTATCACTGGTGACTAAAAGTTTCAACAATGATTTAAATCATCTAAAATTCAAACACACAAGCTTGATGGCATGCAAGCGTATCTTCATGGACTAACTACTGAAATTGATGGAAAGAGCTACCACTCAGCCTCACTTCGACCGCTTTGTCTTCACCAGAAAAGGAAGTTAGGGAAGGGGGTAGATAATGAGTTGCTGAATTTCCAGAATGTGCCAGAGACTGTGCTGGGTACCTTGAGCCTCATCCACGTGAGGCTTAAGAGATTCAGGAACTTGCACTGAGTTGCTTAGCTGCTGGGCCAAAGCCCAAAGTCTACCCAGTTGGCCTGGCTCTTCCTCAGCTTCTGCCCCATGTTGGTTATGCCCATCCCTGCTTCCGGTTGCCACATGGACAAACTTGACAGGACAAGGGCCCTCAGCCCCCAGGCTCCCTGGTGCCAGGAGTCAGAGTAAAGGCCCTCACAGAGCTGCTCGGGAGAGGACCATGGGAGGAGACCCAGGCTGTGCATTTTGTCAGGAAGACCACAGAAAGGATGTCGTGTTGTCCTCAACACATCATATCAGATATGTGATGTCAGCTTGTCCCATTGAGGGTGATGCTTATCTTGATAACTTGGTTAAGAGAGTATCCTCCAGATTGGTTCACAATAAAGTTGCTATTCTCCTTCTTTGAAATTAATAATTGGGCAGCTTTAAAAATACAGTACGTATTTCTGTAAACAATTCAAATAAGAAAGCAAAGGTAACTGCCTTCATCTTCAAAGGTAACTCTTACCAGTTTGGCTAAGAGTTGTGTCTCTTAAGAGTGCATTTGCATCTGTATTTTCCCCAGAGTTTACCTCTTTTGGGGGCTTCCCAGGTGGCGTTAGTGGTAGAGAACCCACCTGCCAATGCCTGAGACATGAGACACAGGTTTGATCCCTGGGTGGGGAAGCTCCCCCTGGAGGAGTGCACAGCAGCCAACTTCAGTACTCTTGCCCAGAGAGCCCCATGGACAGAGGAGCCTGGTGGCAGCAGTCCATAAGATCACACAGAGTCGGACGTGACCGAAGCAACTTGGCATGCATGCATCCCTACTTTGGGGCTTTCCAGCTGGCTCAATAGTAAAGAATCTGCCCGACAATGCAGGAGACACAGAAGACTTGGATTCAACCCCCAGGTCAGGGAGATCCCGTGGAGGAGGAAATGGCAAATTCCATGGAAAATTCCATGGACAGAGGAGCCTGGCGGGCTACAGTCCATGGAGTTGCAAAGAGTCAGACATGACTGAATCACTAAGCACACACACACACACTCACACACACACTCACACTCACACACATATACACCTATTCTTAAATAAATGAGAGTAGAACCATCTTACACAAATTGTTACCTCAACTTAGCTATTTCTCCTAACAAAATAAACTCGTAGCATTATTTATTGCTCATCATTGCTTTGTTTGTTTCGTAATTATGACTAGTGAATTCACAATAGCCAAGATATGTGAACACTCTAAATGTCCACTGACAGAGGGCTGGACAAAGAGGGTGCGGTGCATGCGCACAGCGGGATCACGACTCGGTGGCGACTGAGATGTGGTAGAAGACGTGGTCCAGTTCAGCCGCTCAGCCGTGTCCGACTCTGCGACCCCATGAATCGCAGCACACCAGGCCTCCCTGTCCATCACCAACTCCCGGAGTTCACCCAAACCCATGTCCATCGAGTCAATGATGCCATCCAGCCATCTCATCCTCGGTCGTCCCCTTCTTCTCCTGCCCCCAATCCCTCCCAGCATCAGAGTCTTTTCCAATGAGTAAACTCTTCCCATGAGGTGGCCAAAGTACTGGAGTTTCAGCCTCAGCATCAGTCCTTCCAATGAACACCCAGGGCTGATCTTCTTCAGAATGGACTGGTTGGATCTCCGTGCAGTCCAAGGGATGCTCAAGAGTCTTCTCCAACACCACAGTTCAAAAGCATCTATTCTTCGGCGCTCAGCTTTCTTCACAGTCCAACTCTCACATCCATACATGACCACTGGAAAAACCAGAGCCTTGACTAGATGGACCTTTGTTGGCAAAGTAATATCTCTACTTTTGAATATGCTCTCTAGGTTGGTCATAACTTTCCTTCCAAGGAGTAAGCGTCTTTTAATTTCATGGCTGCAGTCACCATCTGCAGTGATTTTGGAGCCCCCAAAAATAAAGTCTGACACTGTTTCCACTGCACATATACACAAATGGAATGACTACACAGGCATTAAAAAGAATAAAATAAGGCCATTTGCAGCAACATGAATGCAACTAGAGGTCATCATATGAAGTGAAATCAGACAGAGACAAATACCATGCGATATCACTTATAGGTGGGATCTAAAATATGACACAAATGAACTTACCTGTGGAACAGAAACAGAGTCTCAGGCATAGAGAACAGACTCGTGGTTGAGGTTGGGGGGATGGATTGGGAGTTTGGGATTAGCAAATGCCAGCTATTATATAGAGAGCAGATAAACAACAAGGTCCTGCTGTACAGCACAGGAAACTATATTCAATATCCTGTGATAAACCACAATGGAAAATAATATGAAAAAGAATGTATATATATATGTATAACTGAACCACTTTTCTGTACAGCAGAAATTAACACAACATTGTGAATCAACTGTACTTCAATAAATAAAATAATTACGGCTAGTGAGAGTGAAATGATTAACTGTCAATATTTCTGCTGGGAGGTTCCAGGCTGTCACATCTGGCCGATTTGTCTTCTTGCTGTGTTGTGGGCACTCTCTGGATGGTGCCAATAATTGAGTGGCAAAGGACAAACAAAAGAGAAAGAATGTTTGGGGGCTTTCAAAGAGCTGAGGCTGTGGGGCACTCTGGAGCTGGGGGTGGGGACGGTGGCCTGGGACAGGTGACAGGTCTGGTTTGCAGGCCAAGAGGCTGGACTTTGTTCTGCAGCTTAGAGAGGGTCCTGTGAGTGGGACCTGCCCAGGTGGATGTGATTTCTAGAAAGATCTATGAGCACTCTCCGGAGAATGGTGAGGCTCAGAGAGGGCCCTGGCCATTGCAGAGGTAGCTGGTTTAGGCAGCAAGCTAGGAGGCCAGGAGAGGCTTTGAAAGCCCCTTCCATTTGAGGAAAGTTCTGGAGAACTCCAGAAAACTGGCCTTTGGAGATGGGGCTGGACTCCTGCCTTCATGGGCAGCTCTCATTATCACTCTCCCCATTAACGATTTATTGTATTAGTTAGAGCTAATTTACATGTTACTGAAGCATTGAAAACAGATTGCAGATGTTTGGAAACAGATGTTATCCTAATGTTAAGGCAAAACCATGAATATTTATGATGATTATTGCCCGGATCAAATTACCTCCCTTAAACAGGGAGGCATGTTCTAGCAACTTTTGCTGGGAACCTGGACAGGGAAGACAGAAAAGTATTGATGAACTTTTGGGCACACTTCAATTTTCCTTCACGTGAGATCCATTTTTTTTCTGCCTTCCCATGGACCTGGGAACAGAGATTTGTTGTTAGGGAATCAACTGAGGGATTTTCCTGCTACTCATATTAATTGGCCAAGTTAGGATTTTCCATCTGACTTTCTCCAGCCTCTTGGAAGAAGATCTGCCAAGCTGCCTTTCACCTAAGAGCGGGGGTCACTTCTCAGGCTGCAGCAGGGAGGCTGGGCTTCCTGGTCCTTCTCCTACCCACTGCCCGGGGTCCCAGAGCCACCAGGGGCCAGGCTGGGCCACAGCGGCAAGTGGGGTCTGCGAGGCTGGAGGCTGACTTGCTTTTCTCCTACTGGCTGTCCTGGCAGAAACACCAGATGGAGCGCTGTCCCTTTGCAGTCTTCAAGAGTCTCCTTCTCAAGTTCAGGGCAGTCATCTGGGAAAGCGTGAGGAATCTTTGAGAGGTGTGATGGGTGGGAGATGCTCTCCAGCCCCTCTGGATCCTTCCAGCATTCTTGTGCCTGTCTCTGTCCCACCTCCCACCTCATACTTTTGCACTGAAACGCAGCCCCTGCAGTTCTTCCTGGGGTGAAGTTCTTGCCTGCCCTCAGCCCCCTGGTGTCCCTGGCCCCACCCAGCACAGAGAATCCAAAAAACTTGGGAGCTGATGCCCTCCTTGGCCGTCTTACCCTTAACCTATAGCTATAATGAAAGCCCAGCTCTTTGGCCTCAGGTTGGGGCATGTCTGAGGCCCAGCTTACCCTCCGGGGCCTCCCTCAAGGTCAAAGTGTAGCTCTACGCTGGCTAAGCCCCCACTCCTTTCTTTCTTCCTTGTTCAGTTCTCACACTGGTTTCTAATGGGGGCAGGTCCTCAATAAATCCCCCACTCAGGGGGCCTTGTCCCAGAACATGCTTTGGGGGACCCCCACCTAAGACCCCTGGTGTTCCTTCTGTGCTGGCCCCACACCCGGCAATGGGATGAAAATGATAGAGGGACAGATCCTGTGTGTGAGGAGCTTAGGGAGCAGTGGAGACAGATGAGGCGCAGAAGACTCCAGTGGCTCAGGAGCAGGCACAGAGGGAAGGGCACTTCTAGCCTGTGGCTGGGTGGAGGGAGCATCAACTGCCAACTACGCCTGCTGGGACTCTTGAGCACCCCCTGCAGGCCACATATGGGGCCAGAGGCATTGTGTCTCATTTCATCCTCAGGTTAACCCTGCAAGGTAAATGTCATCAGTCCCATTTCCCTCCTAAAAACCCTGAACCTCAGAGATGTTTAGTGATTCAATCCGGGGCATCTACCCACTTAACAAACGTTTATCCAGCAGAGCCTCCTGGAATGCAGGGGCCTATCCTGGGTAAGCTGACAGGAAGAGAGCTGTTAATATAGATGATTAATATGGAAGTACAGAATAAACGTGTCATTCCAAGCTGCGATGAATGGAAATTCATGAATGGAATCCCTGGAGGGGAAGGGCCTGGGGAGGTGACATCAGGGGGGACAGTGAAGGATGAGCAGGCATCTCTGAAGAAAGGGGAACTGGGAGCCCTGAGCAGAGGGGCAACAGGTGCAAAGGCCTTGGGAGCAGGGACTGGAGAGGTGGGCGGGTGAAGAGCTGGAGGGGCCAGCAGGGGCCAGAGCATGCAGTCGGTGTCTTATCCTGATGCCAGGAGCCTGGCCTTGTTCTGAGAACCCTGAGCCACCTTCAGATGGAGTTCCTCACAGTGGAAGACGCAGGGTCAGGCTTGACTTCCAGAGCCTGGACTTCATTTATTATTTTGTTCCTCTAAGGACAAGGCTCTGGGCTGGTTCTTAGATAAGGGAGAGGGCCTGAGGGTGCCTCTGGCCTTGTGGGCACCTGAACAAGAATCCTCAGATGGCGGGACACCCTGATTATGTAAGAACAGTAGTTTTCAAACTTGAGTTTCTGGGACTGGGTGGAGAATTTGCACTTAGTTTTTTTTTAAAAATTTATTTATTTGTGTTTAGCTGTGCTGAGTCCTCATTGCTGTGTGCACACTTTCTCCAGTTGCAGCAAGCAGGGGCTACTCTAGTTGCATTGTGTGGACTTCCCGTCAGGGCGGCTTCTGTTGTGAAGCATGAGCCCTGAGTGTTAGGGCTTCAGCAGTCGTGGTTTGTGGGCTTACTTAGTTGCTCTATGGCAGGTGGAATCCTCCTGGGCCAAGGTTAGAACCTGCGTCCCCTGCATTGCCAGGCAGATTCTTACTCACTGTACCGCTAGGGAAGTCTGAATTTACATTTCTAAGTCCCCAGAAGGTGGTCTGGGAGAACACTGCCAGGGGCCTCCACACAGCCATACAGTGGAGCCCCCAGAGGAGGGCAGACTCTTGGCTGGAGTCAGCGTCAGTCTGGGCTCCACCTAGAAGCAGAACCATAGGATATATATATATATATATCATGAGATTTATTATAGGAAATCAGTTTACTCCATCATGGGGTCTGGCTAAGCAGGTTGAAATCCAGGTGATTCTGGTGGTCATGAAGGGCTGCAAAGAAGCAGGTGGGACCCCACTGACATCAGCAGCGGCTCGTGGTTCCAGGAAGCTGTCAGGAGGGAGGTGCGAGGGAAAGGAGAGCAAGTGCGGCCCCTGCTCTGGTTTGGACTCTCAGCCTCAGGGCCACCTAAGTCAACCTAAAGGGCTGCTAAATGATTAAGTCAGGCCCACCCAGGAAATCCCTCCTTTGCTTATTTAAGGTCAGCTGATCGTGGACTTTAGCCCCATCTGCGGGATTCCCTCACACAGCGCCTCATAGTGAAGCTGGACAATTGGCGGAAGGGCTGTGTATGCTGTGGGCTTTGCAGGTGGAGCAGCGGTAGAGTCCTCCCGCCACGGCAGGAGATGCGGGAGACTCGGGTTCGATCCCTGGGTTGGGAAGGTCCCCTGGGGGAGGAAGTGGCAGCCCACGCCAGTATTCTTGTCTGGAGAATCCCATGGACAGAGGAGCCTGGTGGGCTACAGTCCATAAGGTCAGAAAGAGTCGGACAAGACTGAGTGAGCACATGCATATGCTACAAAGTTGCCACGCCCCCTTTTGCACCCCAGGAGAATCGCCCTCAGGGCCCAGTGTGATGGGAAGCATGCTCAAAAGGACACTCTGGGAACTGTGGTCCAACCTGGTGCACTGACCTGGCACAGAGCCTGTGCAACGCGGAGCAGGTGTCCCGCTCTTTGGAGGCTCAGATCAGGTCCTGCCTGACGCACAGGTTCTGACACCTGCAGCATCACTTGCTTGGCTCTGCATTCTTCAGTCTAAGTCTACTACTCTGGCCTCATGTCTTGTAAAACAGCTGCCAAGGTGGCCAGACTCTGTCCCCAAGGGTGGAGCTCAGCCTGCAAGACACTAACAGGTGAGACTGAAGCAGGGAGATGCCCAGAACACATGGTGGGAAAGAAATCTGCACCCATCCAAGCAGGGCAGGGTATGGAGAGGATTCCTCTCTGGATCCAAATTTCCTGCCTGGATGACAAAGTGTGGAAATCCAGGATCCTGGCGGACAGGAGAGAAGATTCTTGGAGCAAATTGAAAACATCCGGCCAGATCCCCAGGAAGGGGAATAGAGGTGGCGTTGAACCGTTCTGTGCAGCGCCTGGTGCTAAGGAAACTGGACCAGCGGCTCCAACACACTGCTGCTGCTGTTGCTTAGTCAGTCGTGTCTGACTCCTTACAACCCCTGGACTGCAGCACGCCAGGCTCCCCTGTCCTTCACCATCTCCCGGAGTTTGCTCAGATTTACATCCATTGAGTCAGTGATGGCATCCAACCATCTCATCTGCCAACGCACTGAAGGATATTTACTTTCAACCTAGAATATGCTACTCTGACAAATCATGATTTAAAAGTGAGGTTAGGGACTTCACAAGGGGGTCCAGTGGTTAAGACTCTGCACTTCCCTGGTTGGGAAACTTAAGATCCCTCATGCCCCTTGATGAGGCAAAAAAAAAAAAAAAAAAAAAATGAAGGTAGAACAGAATTATTGTCAGCCTTGGAAAACCTCAGAAAATTCAATTCCCAGACACCCTTTCCAAGGAAACTACCCAAAGATGGGAAGGGACTAGACTGAGAGTGAGGAGGCCCTGGGGGTCTCAAAATAGGGGATCAGGTTCAGGGGAGGCCCAGGATGGGAGGACACCTGGGGGATGCCCAGTTCAGGTAGAAAGCCACCCTTAGAACTGGGTTTGAGGTTTGAAAAAAAAACCAAAAAGCTGTTGATTGACAGGTGGGAAGTCCTGTGGAGCAACTGAAAAGAGAAACCAGCAAGAAGCCCATAGACAATTAAGCCGGTAGAAAAAAAAAAATTGTCAGTGATTTAAGAAGAAAAGATGTTCAAACAAAAGAAACAAAAATCATACTGTGCTGCAAACACTATTTATATGATTATAACAACGGAAATAAACACTGTTGACTAGAAGATATGATTACATTAAGGGGGCGGGGAAGGGCCATGCATGAGGTTGGGGGAGAGCCGAAGGCTCAGCCAGCCTGGCAGGAGACCGGCATAGTCCTCTACGACGGTTCAGTCAGTAAGACAGAGCATCCTGTTACCAAGAAGCTTGTCAGCTCCAGAAGAAACGGTTAAGAGAGGCCAAAGCTGATTCCTTCCTTGTGTGGGGAGGGGCTGCTGGCTAAGCGACTGCTGTGTAGGCCTTTTAGTAATAGCTGATTCGAGACCTGTACGCATATATTACATTGGCCAAAAAGTTCTTTTGGAATTTTCCAAACTACCTTATGGAAAAAATCTAAACAAACTTTTGGCCAACCCTACACAATTTTTGGGAAAGATAAAATTAATTTTAGGATGGTGAAATCCATCAAAATAAAAAATTGGGGAAAATAAAAAATCATGAACGCCGTCTATGGGAGGCTTGCTGTGACAATTCCTAACCATGCACACCCCCCATCCCAACCTCCCTGCCCCAGTGAAGTTCTGCCAACCTGCCCTTCTGGCGTCTGGGAAAATAGACGGACAGCTGAGTCCATCTCTCTGAGAGAAGCCTACAAGCTCTAGCCAAGGAAAAAAAATTTTTTTTCAATTTATTTTATTGAAGTATAGTTCATTTATAATGTTGTGTTAGTTTCTGCTGTACAGCAAAGCAATCCAGTTATACGTAGGTATACATTCTTTGTCATGTTCTTTTCCATTATGGTTTATCATAGGATATTTGCCTGGAGAATCCTATGGACAGAGAAGCCTGGCAGGGCTACAGTCCATAGGGTTGCAAAGAGTCAGACAACTGAAATGACTTAGCACACTGAATATAGTTCACTGGGTTATACAGTAGGACCTTGTTTTATCAGTTCTCAATATACTAGTTTGCATCTGCTAATCCCAAATTCCTAATTCATCCCTCTAGCCAAGGAAAACTTTTTGATGTTTTGATTGTTTTAGGCAAACAGTCAATCTGAAAGAAAAAAACTTTTCAAGAGATAAATAAGGGCTTGGGTGGATGATCCCTTCCAAACTCTTAAAATAGCAACTCTTAGTTAAACAGTCCTTCCAGGGCCTCAGATATGTGAGAAGAGTTGGTAGCAGATGGCTGTGTGCATAGTAGGAGCAACTTGCAAAGTGGCTCAGGGCACAACTTTTCCCCTGCTTTTAAAAAGCAAGCAGGTCTGTTTCCAGATGAATGCTATAGGGCCGAGTTCAGGAATTTCATATCGTACGGGTGCTAAAGGGGCAGGCGGCTGCAGTGCCTGGCACTTGATTACCGTGTGTACACTGGGTGCATGGCTAGCTGCCACCTTGACAGAGCAAGTAAAGGCTGCATGTTGATAGCTGTGCAAACAGTGTTCCTCACGAGAGGCTGTGTGTCCGCCTTCTGTGTTTACCTAGCTGGCCCTCTGTTTTCATAGGAGGGGATTCTCGGAAGGTAAACGTAATGTGAGTATATTTGAAACCAGCACAGGTAGCTCTGCAAACAGCCCCTAATGAAGCTTTACAGGTATAGCCCACCCTCATTCTTCATGGCTTCCCCGGTGGCTCAGACAATAAAGCATCTGCCTGCAATCCAGGAGACCTGGGTTCGATCCCTGGGTCGGGAAGATCCTCTGGAGAAGGAAATGGCAACCCATTCCAGTACTCTTGCCTGGAAAACCCCATGGACAGACGACCCTGGTAGGCTACAGTCCATGGGGTGGCAAAGAGTTGGACACAACTGAGCGACTTCTCTCTCTATTCTTTGTGGATATTTTTTCAATTTTGTTTTTATTGGAGTATAGTTGATTTACAATGTCATGTTAGTTTCAGGTGTATAGCCAAGTGATTCAGTTACACATACACACACACACATATATATTTTTTTCAGGTTCTTTTCCATTATAGGTTATTATAAGATATTGAATACATTCCCTGTGCTTGTTGTCCTTGTTGGTTGTCTATTTTATACACAGCGGTGTTCCTAGATTCTGTATTTGTGAATTTGTTTACTTGCTAAAAGGTACTTGTAACCCCTAGATCAATACTTGCAGGGTTTGCTTTTGGGGTGCTTTGCAGACACGAGCACGCTTCACAGGTGGTGCAGTAGTAAGGAATCCGCCTGCCAATGCAGGAGATGCAGGAGATGTGGGTTTGATCTCTGGGTTGGGAAGATTCCCTGCAGGAGGAAATGGTAACTCACTCTAATATTCTTGCCTGGGGAAGAAGAGCCTAGCAGGCTACAGTTCATGGTGTTGCAGAGTTGGACAGGACTGAGAAATTAAGCATGCGTGCATGCACGTGGACACAAGCACAGGGGCAGAAATGTGGTCACTCGATGTGCCTGTTCCCAGCTGGGCTTGGACAAAATGAGGACCTGCCTTCTTGTTCCAGCTCAGACTGTAAGTAACCTAGTGTCCTTTTCATGGTCTGCTTACCATCATGTGCTTTCTGTGGGTGATTTCCCTGTTTAAAACACCTTCTGGCGAGTGCGGAAGTACTGTCTAGTGTCCCATAGATGAGAAGGCTGTGTGTGACTTTCGGAGAGACTTTTGAGTCAGATGAGCTTCCTTCATTCATGAGTTATGGCACTGTTGGCTGTGAGTTGCATGTGAGTAATCTACAGTGTAGATTAGATGAAGCCTCTTTACACAGAAACACTCAAGGTTCTAGACTGATTGGTGGACCAAAATGTGGTAACTGCAGGCTCAGGACCCTGATCCTGTATTTTCCCTGGGAGCGATGGTTCAGTGTCATAATTCAGTGTTCACCGTGACTTCCTACACCAGCAGTCCTCAGCCTTTTTTGGCACCAGGAACTGGTTTCGTAGAAGACAATTCTTCTACCGACTGGAGTCAGGAGGATGGTTTTGGGATGATTCAAGCGCATTACATTTATTATAATGCGCTTGAATCACTTCATTTCCTTTATTATTACATCAACTCCATCTCAGATCATCAGGCATTAGATCCCGGAGGTTGGGGACCCCTAGTCTAGACCACAACTACTGCCAACAATGAGATCCACCTCTACTCACTTATACATGGTTACAGTCCTTGTGGTGGCCTCCTTTACCCCCCTGGAGTGCCCAACCCCACAGTCTGGGAGGACTCGGTGTCACCCCCTCAGACCCAGGTTGGATCCTGATAGGACTGTCTGCCTCTCCTTACAGCAGTCTGGTTCAGGAACAAGATCATGTCCTAAGTTGATTCACCCAGAGCACAGTTTGTCTGAAATGAGGTTCCTCAAAAGTAGCAGGGCTAAATATGGGACACCCACTTATATTTGAGTTTCAGATCAACAACAGATTATTTTTTCATATAAGTATGTCCCAAATATTTCATGGGACATATTTATACTAAAAATTAATTTGTTATTGGAATTAATTGGATGTGAAATTCAAAGTTCACTGGGCTTTTATTAATTTACTTATTTTCAATGTTGTGTAATAACCTAATAATGGAAAAAGCTGAAAAAGAATATATATATGTATATGTGAATAAATAAATCACTTTGCTGTACACTTGAAGTTAACACATCATTATAAATCAACTGTACTTCAATTTTAAAATGCTTAAAAATAAAAATTAAATAATAAGAAAGACTTTAATTTTACTTATTACATATGACTAATCTTTATTCCTTGGAAAAAAAGTTATGACCAACGTTGACAGCATATTCAAAAGCAGAGACATTACTTTGCTGACTAAGGTCCGTCTAGTCAAGGCTATGGTTTTCCTGTGGTCATGTATGGATGTGAGAGTTGGCCTGTGAAGAAGGCTGAGCGCCGAAGAATTGATGCTTTTGAACTGTGGTGTTGGAGAAGACTCTTGAGAGTCCCTTGGACTGCAAGGAGATCCAACCAGTCCATTCTGAAGGAGATCAACCCTGGGATTTCTTTGGAAGGAACGATGCTAAAGCTGAAACTCCAGTACTTTGGCCACCTCATGTGAAGAGTTGACTCATTGGAAAAGACTCTGATGCTGGGAGGGATTGGGGGCAGGAGGAGAAGGGGACGACCGAGGATGAGAGGGCTGGATGGCATCACCGACTCGATGGACATGAGTCTGAGTGAACTCCGGGAGTTGGTGATGGACAGGGAGGCCTGGGGTGCTGCAATTCATGGGGTCGCAAAGAGTCGGACACGATTGAGCGACTGAACTGAACTGAATCTTTATTTTATTATTACTGTGAACTATATCTTTATTTGCTGAATTTGGCAACCTTACCAGACACAGACTCTGAAACAAGGATTCCCAGTCAATGCCTTGTGACAGAAGTACTCTTGGGGGGACCACTGAGGGCATGGGAAAAGCTAAGCCAGGCTGTGACTCCTGGGAAGGTAGCTGCAGAGAGTGGATGGTCCTCCAGGGGAGCTCAAGTGTGTGAGTTACCCTTCCCAGGAAGCAAGGGAGCTGGGCTTGCAGAGGACTGCCCCCTGAGAATGAAATCTCCCTTGCTCTTTGCATGAGGTTCACCAGGATCCTAAGGGCAGCCTCCATGCAGCGAGTCAGGCGCAGGTACTGAAAGGCAGAGACATGCAGAGTCCATGAGCAGGATCCAGGAGGTCTGAGTAGAGCCCCCCAATACTTGCCCTACGGCTTTTGTTCCCTAGTTGGGAAAACACCTTTGTGTCCACCAGGCCTGTCTCCTCGTTTGTCTCTGCAGCTCTCTGGTATCTGAAAGGGCAGGCAGCCAGAGTGGGGTGAAGTGTCCCTGCCCAATTCACCTGGAACCTCAGAATGTGGTTGGGAAACCCTGGGAAAGAGATCTCCAGAAATGTAATAATTTACAATAAGATCACCCTGCATAGGTAGGCCCTAAACCCCACATCTCTGATGTCCTGATAAAAACACAGAAAGGGAAGATACAGGTAGAGTTGAGAGATACAGGCTACAATTTGAGGGATTCAGAGCTTGCTGGGAGGGGCAAGGTAGGATTTTGCCCTGGGAAGCTGGGAGGGGGAGGAAGGATTTTTGCCCTAAGTCACAGAGGGAGCCTTGTCTTGGAACCACCTGGATTTCAGGCTTCTAGCCTCTAGTCTCTGACAGGATGTTGTTGTTATTTAGTTGCTAAGTAGTGTCCAGCTCTTTGCAACCCATGAACTATATATCCCGTCACTCTCCCCTGTCCGTGGGATTTCCCAGGCAAGAATACTGGAATGGGTTGCCATTTCCTTCTCAAGGGAATCTTCTGAGCCACCTGGGAAGCCCTCTGAGAAGATAAACCTCTGTTATTTTAATCAACCCAGTTTGTGGACATTTGTTACAGGAGCCTTAGAAAACAGAGGATGAATTTGTCACTGTGACATGAAAAGCAGCATCATGGAAACACACTGGCTCCCCCTGCCTGGGCCAACCCTCAACTATCTGAAGTTGGCCCCATGGGAATTTTTGGTTAGAGGAGCTGACAAATTTCATGTGGTTGGTTCAGCAGGTGGAGTCAGAGCTTCTCTACCTCATAGCTGAAAGTACCCTGACAGTCTCCAAAGTACTATCTTGGGGACGGTGCTAGAGCCCAGCACACAAGGCCTGTGCTGAGCTGCTTGTGGTGGGTTCCACTTAGCACTGAATCAGCACCCTGGACACAGCAGGGGCCACTCACTGGGCTTCTGCCTGCCCAGGCCTATCATGGGAGCACACCTTCCTTCTCTCCTCGGGGGACATCTGAGTAACAAAAGTGTTCTATTAGGTTCCATCTGGGGAGAGGCGTAGTTTTTGTTTGTTGTTGTTTTTTTTAAATAAATATTGGCTTATTTCTTAAACCTTATTGATATTTATTAAACCAAGAAGAACCAGGTGCAGATACAGCATTAGATGCTCTATTGCTCAGTGTTCTCCAGAGAAACAGAATCAATAGGATGTGACTACATAAAGAGATTTATCTTAAGGAATTGGCTCACAGGCTTGGGAGAGGCCAGCTAGGGGAGGACTCAGGAAGAAGTTGCAACTCCAAAGGCAGTCTGCTGAGCCAGGAAGAATGCGTGTTTCAGAGGCAGTCCAAAGGCAGTGAGCTGGCAGGACTCCTTTCTGCTTATGTAAGGTCAGACATTTGTTCTCGGGCTCTTCAACTGGTTGGATGTGGCCCACCCATATTATGAAGGACAATCGGCTTTACTCAAAGGCCACCCATTTAAATGGAAATCTCATCCAAAAACACCCTCACAGAAACATCAAGAACAATGCTTGGCTGAATCCCTGGGCACTGTGCCCCAGTCAAGTTGACACCTGGCGTTAGAGGGCTAATTGTTACCAAATTAATTAGGAAACACTATGAGAAACTGAGACGCAGTTTTGTTGTTCCTTGTTTGAAACTATACCTGTTTCTCCGTAGAACTGGCTGAAGTGCCAGGTCTTGGTGACCCTGATGGACATTGGGTCTGCAGAGAGCCTGGTGCCTCCTTCCCCATCCCCTGCAGTGATCATGGCCCCTGGTGGGTCTGCAGACTGATCACTGATGGTCCCATTGATGGAGGGGTGGCCGAGAATCCTTTGGGCAAACACATTCCAGATTCTATCGCTTCTTTCCCTCCCAAATTCATGTGACATTTATCCAGAATCTACAGTACATGGAGCCCTTGGTGAGTACTGAATTTTAAGTGGCATCTCTAAGTAACAACCCCAAACCATCTTAGCAGGTAACACGGTTCTTAGCATCTTAGCAAGCTAGCACGGTTCAGCCCTGATGGACTAGATGATGGATGAGCCCCCCTGGGAGATGGGGCAAGAGGCCCAGATCAATTGCCTGTATGGTTCTCTTGCCTGCAGTACTTGCCGGGCAAGAAGTCCCCAAAAACCCATCCACAATGTCCCCAAAATACACAAAGGGATCTTTTTCCTCCTTCCTTCTGCAGGCCCAAATGTCCTGAAATATTTATCTGGTACCAAGAGTGAGACACTTCTGGGGAGGGGAGGCAAAGAGCACTGGACTCTGGTGGTGCAGAAAGATGCCAAAAGGATTGCCCCTTTGCCTGTTCCAAAGTGAGGATTCATTGGAGCTGATTTATGCTTCAGAATTCTCTCTGAGGTCCACAGTACGCAATAGTTGAGTTCTGTTCAGTCACTCAGTCATGTCTGACTCTTTGCAAACCCATGAATTGCAGCACCCCAGGCCTCCCTGTCCACCACCAACTCTTGGAGTTCACCCAGACTCATGTCCATTGAGTTGGTGATGTCATCCAGCCATCTCATCCTGTGTCTTCCCCTTCTCCTCCTGCCTCCAATCCCTCCCAGCATCAGAGTCTTTTCCAATGAGTCAACTCTTCACATAAGGTGGCCAAAATATTGGAGTTTCAGCTTTAGCATCAGTCCTTCCAAAGAACACCCAGGACTGATCTGCTTTAGAAATGGACTGGTTGGATCTCCTTGCAGTCCAAGGGACTCTCAAGAGTCTTCTCCAACACCACAGTTCAAAAGCATCTATTCTTCGGCGCTCAGCTTTCTTCACAGTCCAACTCTCACATCCATACATGACCACAGGAAAAACCATAGCCTTGATTACATGGACCTTTGTTGGCAAAGTAAAGTCTCTGCTTTTCAATATGCTATCTAGGTTGGTCATAACTTTCATTTCAAGGAGAAAGCGTCTTTTAATTTCATGGCTGTGGTCACCATCTGCAGTGATTTTGGAGCCCCCCAAAATAAAGTCTGACACTGTTTCTACTGTTTCCCCATCTATTTCCCATGAAGTGATGGGACCAGATGCCACGATCTTTATTTTCTAAATGTTGAGCTTTAAGCCAACTTTTTCACTCCCCTCTCTCACTTTCATCAAGAGGCTTTTGAGTTCCTCTTCAGTTTTTGCCATAAGGGTGGTGTCATCGCATATCTGAGGTAATTGATATTTCTCCTGGCAATCTTGACTCCAGCTTGTGTTTCTTCCAGCCCAGCATTTCTCATGATGTACTCTGCATAGAAGTTAAATAAGCAGGGTGACAATATACAGCCTTGATGTACTCCTTTTCCTATTTGGAACCAGTCTGTTGTTCCATGTCCAGTTCTAACTGTTGCTTCCTGACCTGCATATAGGTTTCTCAACAGGCAGGTCAGGTGGTCTGGTATTCCCATCTCTTTCAGAATTTTCCACAGTTTATTGTGATCCACACAGTCAAAGGCTTTGGCATAGTCAATAAAGCAGAAATAGATGTTTTTCTGGAACTCTCTTGCTTTTTCAGTGATCCAGCAGATGTTGGCAATTTGATCTCTGGTTCCCCTACCTTTTCTAAAACCAACTTGAACATCTGGAAGTTCACAGTTTATGTACTGCTGAAGCCTGGCTTGGAGAATTTTGAGCATTACTTTACTAGTGTGTGAGATGAGTGCAATTGTGCAGTAGTTAGAGCATTCTTTGGCATTGCCTTTCTTTGGGATTGAAATGAAAACTGACCTTTTCCAGTCCTGTGGCCACTGCTGAGTTTTCCAAATTTGCTGGCATATTGAGTGCAGCACTTTCACAGCATCATCTTCCAGGATTTGAAATAGCTCAATAGGTATTCCACCACCTCCACTAGGTTTGTTCATAGTGATGCTTTCTAAGGCCCACTTGACTTCACATTCCAAGATGTCTGGCTCTAGATTAGTGATCACATCATCATGATTACCTGGGTCATGAAGATCTTTTTTGTCTAGTTCTTCTGTGTATTTTTGCCACCTCTTCTTAATATCTTCTGCTTCTGTTAGGTCCATACCATTTCTGTCCTTTATCGAGCCCATCTTTGCATGAAATGTTCCCTTGGTATCTCTGATTTTCTTTAAGAGATCTCTAGTCTTTCCCATTCTATTGTTTTCCTCTATTTCTTTGCATTGATCACTGAGGAAGTCTTTCTTATCTCTCCTTGCTATTCTTTGGAACTCTGCATTCAGATGCTTATATCTTTCCTTTTCTCCTTTGCTTTTTGCTTCTCTTCTTTCCACAGCTATTTGTAAGGCCTCCCCAGACAGCCATTTTGCTTTTTTTGCATTTCTTTTCCATGGGGATGGTCTTGATCCCTGTCTCCTGTACAATGTCATGAACCTCTGTCCATAGTTCATCAGGCACTCTATCTATCAGATCTAGTCCCTAAAATCTATTTCTCACCTCCACTGTATAATCATAAGGGATTTGATTTAGGTCATACCTGAATGGTCTAGCGGTTTTCTCTACTTTCTTCAATTTGAGTCTGAATTTGGCAATAAGGAGTTCATGATATGAGCCACAGTCACCTCCCGGTCTTGTTTTTGTTGACTGTATAGAGCTTCTCCATCTTTGGCTGCAAAGAATATAATCAATCTGATTTCCGTGTTGACCATCTGATGATGTCCATGTGTAGAGTCTTCTCTTGTGTTGTTGGAAGAGGGTGTTTGCTATGACCAGTGCGTTCTCTTGGCATAACTCTATTAACCTGTGCCCTGCTTCATTCCGTATTCCAAGGCCAAATTTGCCTGTTACCCCAGGTGTATCTTGACTTCCTACTTTTGCATTCCAGTCCCCTATAATGAAAAGGACATCTTTTTTGGGTGTTAGTTCTAAAAGGTCTTGTAGGTCTTCATAGAACTGTTCAACTTCAGCTTCTTCAGTGTTACTGGTTGGGGCATAGCCTTGGATTACTGTGATATTGAATGGTTTGCCTTGGAGATGAACAGAGATCATTCTGTCGTTTTTGAGACTGCATCCAAGTACTTCATTTTGGACTCTTTTGTTGACCCTGATGTCTACTCCATTTCTTCTGAGGGATTCCTGCCCACAGTAGTAGATATAATGGTCATCTGAGTTAAATTCACCCATTCCAGTCCATTTTAGTTCGCTGATTCCTAGAATGTCGACATTCACTCTTGCCATCTCCTGTTTGACCACTTCCAGTTTGCCTTGATTCATGGACCTGACATTTTAGGTTCCTATGCAATATTGCTCTTTACAGCATCGGACCTTGCTTCTATCACCAGTCACATCCACAGCTGGGTATTGTTTTTGCTTTGGCTCCATCCCTTCATTCTTTCTGGAGTTATTTCTCCACTGATCTCCAGTAGCATATTGGGCATCTACTGCCCTGTGGAGTTCCTCTTTCAGTATCCTATCATTTTGCCTTTTCATACTGTTCATGGGGTTCTCAAGGCAAGAATACTATAAAGAGGTTTTAAATGTTCAGTTTTCTGAAATGTTTCTTCTTAGAATAAAGGTTGTTTTGCACCCCACTCCAGTACTCTTGCCTGGAAAATCCCATGGACAGGGGAGCCTGGTAGGCTGCAGTCCATGGGGTTGCTAAGAGTCAGACAAGACTGAGCGACTTCACTTTCACTTTTCACTTTCATGCATTGGAGAAGGAAATGTCAACCCAATCCAGTGTTCTTGCCTGGAGAATCCCAGGGATGGGGGAGACCTGTAGGCTGCCATCTATGGGGTTGCACAGAGTCGGACATGGCTGATGCGACTTAGCAGCAGCAGCAGTAGCAGCAGCAACGACATCTGGAATGTTTGGGAAGGGCACAAGGGATGTGATTTCATTTTGATTCTGCTGCTTAGTAAGGGCGTAACCTTGGGCAGGTTCATTACGCCCATTGAAATGGTTTTGTCAACTGTAAAATCAAGATGATAACTCCCAATACCACTGGTTTGTTGTGGAGATGACGGGAGGGGGTTAAGGAATGTCACTTTCCCTGCAGCACTGAGCCCTGTAGACACTCAGGGTCTGGGAGTCCCCAGGGTCTGGCCTTGGATTTTTTTTTTTTTAAGAGTTTTGTTGTTGTTGCTGTGGACCATTTTTTGTAACAGTATTGCTTCTGTTTCATGTTTTGCTTTTTTCACCCCTTGGCATGTGGAATCTTAGCTCCCCAACCAGGGATCAGATTCACAGCCCCTGCGTTGGAAGGGGGAGCTTTAACCACTGGACCACAAGGAAGTCCCTGGCCTTGGATTTTCTTCACCATTTCATTCTAGAGCCGTGCAAAGGACAGCAGCTCTGGGTAGGCAGGTGTCCACCTCCAAGTTAGAGAGGATCTAGACATCTTTTTTTCTTTGCAGCCCCTGATGTGATCCTCCATGCCGGGGCCATCCACCCACCCAGGACAGAGAGTTTGGGGCCAGGAAACCTATATCGCTCAGGCTGAATTGATGACAAGTTCCCCTCCCCAAACTACTAACATCCTCAACTCTGAAGAGGACACACTTATTTTCTTTGCCACGGGCCAGCCTTTGGAGACAGTCACATGTCTCCCTGAGATTCTCCTGTTAGACATGGTTCCCAAGCACTGGAGAGTCTCCTCATTCTCCTGGGGAGAGAGTGGGACTGTGAAATGCCAGTTCCAGGGACTAAATTTCACACTTATAAGATTCAAGTATATAAGAGCAAATCTCCCTATTTAGCTAGCATCATTTAATTTCTTTTTTGTGGAGGCAGGGGCATTTAGTTTTTTTAAGTTCATTGCTTTTCTTTATAAATTTTTAAAAATTGTATTAAGTGTAGCTGATTTGCAATGTATTAATTTCTGCTATACAGAAAAGTGATTCAGTTACACATACTTATACATTCTTTTTCATAGTCTTTTCCATGATGGTTTACCATAGGATATTGAATATATTGAATAGTTGCTTTTGTGATACAGTAGGACCTTGTTGTTGAACTATTCTCTATATAGTAGTTTGCATCTGCTAATCCCAGACTTCTAAAACATCCTTCCCGCACTACCCTCACCCTTAGCAACCACAGTTCTGTTCTCCATGTCTGAGCATCACTTAACTTCTAATGCCGAGACCCGTTCTGTTGAATGCCTCCTAGTCTCCTAGGAGTAAACTGAGTCAAAATTAGAGATTTCTTAGCTATTGTGGATTTAAAACTGTATCAATTCAGAATCCCCCCCAACACACAACTCCCAACACACCTGTGACCAGGATGAATTGGGGGAGGGAGAGGAGATTAAGCAGATGTCCTGAGAGAGGGTGTTTTTGTCTCAGGGCCATCTTGCTGGCACCTGTATAAGGTATGTCCTGTCCTGTCCAGACGTAGGCTCAGGTCCAAGGCCTGAGTGCTCTCTCGCCACAGTCTGTGGGCTCCATCTTGACCACCTGTGACAGTCCTAGGATAGAACGGAGTCCTCACCCTGTCTTCCAGGCACTTCTCTATGCTGTTTCAGGACCCCTGGCAGGTCTCACGGATTTACTCTTACAGTTACCTCAGCTCCGCACTCCAGGACCCTAACCCTAACCTGTGAAAATTCGTACACCACCCCAGCCACTCCCTGTTCAGGTCTTTCTCTAGAGCCACATCTGAGGCCTCAGTGATACCCTATTCTCTTTCCCACATTCTACCGTCACGCTGGGACCTGCCAGGTTTCGCACCTCTCGTCCTGGCCGCATCCAGGAGTTGCTGTCCACTTTTGCTTCCTTCGCTTCCCAGATTCAGAGGCCTTCATCAGGATCTCCCTTCCCTGCATATCTTTTTGTTGACAGCCTTATCTTTTTTTCTTTTGCCACTTGGGAAGCACTTATAATGTACAAGCACTGGGGCTGATGTTTCGTACACATTACCCTTATCTTCACACAGCTCCTGCAAGGAAAGTGTTAGGTCCACATGGCAGACCACAGCACTGAAGCGCAGAGAGGGGTGGGCACCCTGGGCCGTAACCAGGGAACACTGTGTGGCACTCATGGCAGCTCCTGCCCTGGAGGATGTGTTCACGGAGGCAGAGACCTTGCGCTGAATCTGGGGCTTGGTTCAGAGTGGAGGCCTCTCAGTCTTCCAGCTCACAAGAAGGTTGTTGTTGTTCAGTGGCTAAGTTGTGTCCAAGTCTTTGGGACCCAATAGACTGCAGCACCCCTGGCTTCCCTGTCCTCCACTATCTCCTGGAGTCTACTCAAGTTCATGTCCATTGAGTCGGTGATGCTCTCTAACCATCTCATCCTCTGCTGCCCTCTTCTCTTTTTGCCTTCAATCTTTCCTAGCATCAGGGTCTTTTCCAGTGGATCAGGAAAGAGGGTGTCCTGATCAAATGCAGAGCAAGTTCTGATGGCCAAGAACAGGAAACCAAGGACAGCTGGTGGACAGGGGGGCTAGAGTCAGAGTCAAGGGCAAAGGGCTCTCTCTCCATCTCTCTCCAATCTCTCTGTCTCTGTTCTGCCCAGTTCCACTTGTGTCCTGCTCTGCAAGTGACTCCATCCTTTCTGCAGGCCAGCGTCCCCACAGTGTGCATGGTGTAGACTCAGGGTGACCACACAGGAAGGGCTGATTGAATCCCTCAACATCGTTCACACAGCCCATCATTCCACAAGTCTCCATGCTCAGTGGATTGGCCATGTTGCCTTTGACTCTACCCACCTGTCAAGTCAGTTGTGGCCAGGAGATAGGCCCTGGCCAGGGGTTGTGGGCAGGCAGCAAGCAGTGGGCATTTCTTCACTGCTCAGTAAAGGGCAGTTGTGTGAATCCTGCTCAAGGTCACTCACCAGTAACTAGAGTACTGGGTACCGATGCAAATGATCACACCTTCCCTGCAACACCAAACAGCTGTCCCCCGATCGCTTTTGCTGTTTTCTAGGCAGATCGGCTCTACTGGCAAAAGACCCCATCTCCATATCTAGGCATGTTGATGAGCGAGTCACCCTATCCCCTTTGCAATGACACTTCCCTCTAAGCTCCAGAATAAGCCCCTTCCAGGTTAAAAATGGTTCATATGCAAATTGTCTGTGAGATGGCAGAATGTCGCTCTTCAAGGGCTTTCAGAAAGGACAGTTCTGGGGGTTGAATGGCAGGTTAATTCTGATCCACAAATTAATTTTGTCTCTTTGTATATGAAGGGTGGGCAAGACTTATTTAATTTGAAATAAATGTAATTATAGAAATGAATGAGCTATCAAAATTTTAAACATATGATCCATCAATATTGGCAGGATGTGAGTGGCTGGTTATTATAAATAAAATGGGTCTTTGGCAATATGGAATCCAATTTCCCCCACAGTGTGTCTCATTATGTCTTGACATCTGGGTTAATGCTAAATTACAATCCTTAATTTCTAAATCGGAGCTTAATTTCTAAATATGAGGTTAACATAAATAACCTCTCCAGCTGTGGGGCTTTGGGGGGCTCAGAAGAGAAACTTCAAGGCAGAATAATATGTGGTTTTGTGCAATTATTTGCCCCTCCAAATTCTCTCCACAAGTCAAGGCAGAGGTGGCAGCACTTTCTGGCCACCGGGAGTGTCTGTGGGATCCATCCATTCGGCATGACTGCCCAAGCCAGTGGAGGGTCTCCAGGCAGGGCTGCCCTGGTGCCTGCGTTCTCAGGGCTGGGACTGGGTGCTGTGTTCATTAACCTGCACTCATCTGTCATCCAGGTGGAATTTATCTAGCCCCAGAGCCCATAGGACACAGCAGGGAGAGGGCCTCTGTTCTACCTTCTGAACGTCACTGAAGGGAACACGGCGGGACTTCATAACCCTCACCCAAGTGTGAGTCTAGGAAAGCAGACTTCTATATGAGACCCATGGAAAAAGACCACAAAGTGAGAGAAAGTCAAAATCATTTTAAGGACTCAATATCCTCCCCAGATGCAGAAAAGAGCATGAGGAACTGGGAAAAACTGAATTGATGGCAGAGTAGATGAGTGAAGGACATTTTGGCAAGTTCACCCAGATTGCTGGAAATAATATAGAAGCAGACGATAAAAATGTATATCTATATATTGAAGGTGAAACCAAGCAGGACACTGTGGGGCCCCTGGGTACAGAAGCCTTTCTGTGTCACCTGTTTCTTGTTTGTAGGGAACAGACTCCAGCCTCCATGACCTTCCCTGAGTTCCAATAAGCAGGTTCACTTCAGTTCAGTTCAGTCGCTCAGTAGTGTCTGACTCTTTCCGACCCCATGAATCGCAGCACGCCAGGCCTCCCTGTCCATCACCATCTCCCGGAGTTCACTCAGACTCATGTCCATCGAGTCCATGATGCCATCCAGCCATCTCATCCTCGGTCATCCCCTTCTCCTCCTGCCCCCAATCCCTTCCAGCATCAAAGTCTTTTCCAATGAGTCAGCTCTTCACATGAGGTGGCCAAAGTACTGGAGCTTCAGCTTTAGCATCATTCCTTCCAAAGAAATCCCTGGGTTGATCTCCTTCAGAATGGACTGGTTGGATCTCCTTGCAGTCCAAGGGACTCTCAAGAGTCTTCTCCAACACCACAGTTCAAAAGTATCAATTCTTTGGGGCTCAGCTTTCTTCACAGTCCAACTCTCACATCCGTACATGACCACCGGAAAAACCATAGCCTTGACTAGACGGACCTGAGCTGGCAAAGTAATGTCTCTGCTTTTGAATATGCTATCTAGGTTGGTCATAACTTTCCTTCCAAGGAGTAAGCATTTTTTTCATTTCGTGGCTGCAGTCACCATCTGCAGTGATTTAGGAGCCCCCCAAAATAAAGTCTGACACTGTTTCTACTGTTTCCCCATCTATTTCCCACGAAGTGATGGGACCAGATGCCATGATCTTCGTTTTCTGAATGTTGAGCTTTAAGCCAACTTTTTCACTCTCCTCTTTCACTTTCATTAAGAGGCTTTTTAGCTCCTTCACTTTCTGCCATAAGGGTGGTGTCATCTGCATATTTGAGGTAATTGATATTTCTCCTGGCAATCTTGATTTCAGCTTATGTTTCTTCCAGTCCAGCGTTTCTCATGATGTACTCTGCATAGAAGTTAAATAAGCAGGGTGACAATATACAGCCTTGACGTACTCCTTTTCCTATTTGGAACCAGTCTGTTGTTCCATGTCCAGTTCTAACTGTTGCTTCCTGACCTGCATACAGATTTCTCAAGAGGCAGGTTAGGTAGTCTGGTATTCCCATCTCTTTAAGAATTTTCCACAGTTTATTGTGATCCACACAGTCAAAGGCTTTGGCATAGTCAATAAAGCAGAAATAGATGTTTTTCTGGAACTCTCTTGCTTATTCGACGATCCAGCAGATGTTGGCAATTTGATCTCTGGTTCCTCTGCCTTTTCTGAAACCAGCTTGAACATCAGGGAGTTCACGGTTCACGTATTGCTGAAGTCTGGCTTGGAGAATTTTGAGCATTACTTTACTAGCGTGTGAGATGAGTGCAGCCAAAGATGGAGAAGCTCTACAGAGTCAACAAAAACAAGACTGGGAGCTGACTGTGGCTCAGCTCATGAACTCCTTATTGCCAAATTCAGACTTAAATTGAAGAAAGTAGGGAAAACCGCTAGACCATTCAGGTATGACCTAAATCAAAAACAAGCAGGTTCAGATAGCTGATAATCAGGGCAGGGAGGGGATACAGAGACAAGGGAGGAGCAGCCAAGAAAAAATAGTGAAGCCTTGGGACAGGACTCTGCCTCTGCCTCAAGGAACACATAAGGATATCTTTGAGTTATTTTACAGAACTAAAGAAAAAAAAAAGTGAAGTCGCTCAGTCATGTCTGACTCTTTGCAATCCCATAGACTGTAGCCTGCCAGGCTCCTCCATCCATGGGATTTTCCAGGCAAGAATACTGGAGTGGGTTGTCATTTCCTTCTCCAGGGGATCTGTTGAACCCAGGGATCAAACCCAGGTCCCCCACACTGCAGGCAGACTTTTTACTGTCTGAGTCACCGGGGAAGGCCTTTACAGAACTAAAACCTCAACAAATGGAAGACGAAAGTACTCGATGAAGCATTCTTCATTCCTGAAAGGTCACAGTTAAGCTCATCACCAATTGAGAAGTATATAGCTCCCTTGCTAAGACTGGCAAGGGGGGCACTCTCCATCCCCCTTCTGATGTCTGTGTCAGAAGTTTTCTCTGTCCCTTTTTCACTTTAATAAAACTGCTGTATAAAGTGATCAAGCCCGGTCCCTGGTCCCAAAACTAAATCTTTGGAGATCACAAACCCGACATCATTCTCTGTAATCTAACATCTTGGGGGCTCATCTGGGATCTTCAGAACAACATGGGAGCTAGCAGTTCCAGAACCACTTCTTTAAAATGTATTTTTAAAAAACTGAGACAAATTTGATCCCCAGAATTAAAAAAAAAAAAGACATGCCTGATCAACTTTTGTGATACTTAATGGCTACAATATTCTTTGGAAGACAGGGAATGCTGGCCAGTTGAAGGGCCTCAATTATAATACTGTTTTACAACTAGACTGGTTCTATAGAAAACAAGGGAAGGGGGTAGAAGTGCCATATGTGTTGTTCTTTATCTCTCTGTGAGACATGCCAGACTTATGTCCTAAGAGTGCAGATTTGGGTATGGAAACTTCAGCTCCCTCCTGTCCTCTTACTATGCCCCTGTATCCAGGGCTCCCAACTGAACAGGCTGAGAGTCAGGGTGAAACCGTTTACCACAGACTGGGACTTGAACCCATGTGCTGGGACTTGAACTCACCCAAAACCCAGTTTGGAACTTAAACCCACATGGCTGGGACTCGAACCCAGCCAAAACCCTGATTGGGACTTGAACCCACGAGACGGGGACTCAAACCCAGCCAAAACCCATAGCACCTGGTTTTAGGACCTAATGAAGCTCAGGTTCTTGATGTCTCATTGCAGAAAGAATTTGGTGAGAGAAAAAATGATAGGTAAAAAGTGAATTTATTCAGATATGGAGAGAAGCACATTCCACAGACAGAGTGTGGGCCATTGCAGACGGTGAATGTGGCTGTGAAATGTGGCATGGTTAGTTTTTATGGGCTGGGCAATTTCATATGTTAATGAGGATTGGGAGGATTATCCCAACTATTTTGGGGAAGGTGTGGAGATTTCCAGGATTTGGGCCACAACCCACTCCTTGGTCTTTTACCAGTGCCTTGGAGCTGTCCTGACATCTCTGGGTGTGTCATTTCCCTTGCTGATTGAGGATCAAGGTCTAGTCTTGTCTGCCATCTTGGTCCCATTTGATTCTAATCAGTTTATGTTGTGTCTTTGGGCCTATGTCATTCTTTCAAAAGTTCTGCCCTGCCCCTTTCCCTCCTGTTACAAGGGCATCCTTCCAGGAGGGTTTGCTTCAGTCTCCATAGACTATTTAGAGCATACGTCTTGGGACAGACACTGGCCCCTTACTCAAAAACTCCAGCTTTGGTGGGAGCTACTACCTCCACCATGGTTTGGTCTCAGGTCAAACAACAGGAAGGGAACACAGCCCCACAAATCAACAGAAAACTGGATTAAAAGTTTTACTGAGCATGGTCCCTCTCATCAGAACAAGACCCAGTTCCCCCCCCACCCACCCCCCCAGTCAGTCTCTCCCATCAGGAAGCTTCCATAAGTCTCTTATCCTTATCTGTCAGAGGGCAGACAGAGTGAAAACCACAGTCATAGAAAATTAATCAAACTGATCACATGGACCACAGTCTTGTTTAACTCAGTGAAACTATGAGCCATGCCCTATAGGGCCACCCAAGATGGATGGGTCATGGTGGAGAGTTCTGACAAAACATGGTCCACTGGAGAAGGGAATGGCAAACCACTTCAGTATTCTTGCCTTGAGAACCCCATGAACAGTATGAAAAGGCAAAAAGATAGGACACTGAAAGATGAACTCCCCAGGTTGGTAGGTGCCCAATATGCTACTGGAGAAGAGTGTGAAATAACTCCAGAAAGAATGAAGAGATGGTGCCAAAGTGAAAACAATGCCCAGTTGTGGATGTGACTGGTGATAGAAGTAAAGACCGATGCTGTAAAGAGCAATATTGCATAGGAACCTGAAATGTTAGGTCCATGAACCAAGGTAAATTAGAAGTGGTCAGACAGGGAATGGCAAGAGTAAACATTGACATGTTAGGTAGTTAGAATAGGAAAAAGGAGTCCAGAATGGTGGTGGCTAAAAGACGAGGAAGGGAAAACCCACGGAAATAGAACAAAGGAAGATCTGTGGACCTCAGATAAAACAAACAGCAGTCCTGGCTGGCCCAATCTACAGAGAGCAGGCCCCGGGGGAGGGGAAAAACATAAAAAGAGGAGCCGAAATCTGGCTGGGGGCTCTCTTTTCTTTGTGTCTTTTGGGTCTGCATGCCCTCACGCCTCAAGGATGTATTTTCCTTTACTTTCTAAATAAAACTGAGCTGTAACATGGAGCTGTAACACTGGTCCATCTGAGGGCTATAACACTGGTCCATCTGAGGGCTGTAAAGCTGGTCTGTTGTTTCAAATTTTTGTTGTAATGAGACAAAACTGAGGAAATTACAGACATTTTAGGAATCAGTGAACTAAAATGGACTGGAATGGGCAAATTTAATTCAGTTGACCATTATATCTACTACTGTGGGCAAGAATCCCTTAGAGGAAATGGAGTAGCCCTCATAGTCAACAAAAGAGTCTGAAATGCAGTACTTGGAAGCAATCTCAAAAATGACAGAATGATCTTTGTTCATTTTGAAGGCAAAACATTCACTATCACAGTAATCCAAGTCTATGCCCTTGATCAATAAAGCTGAAGAAGCTGAAGCTGATAGTTTTATGAAGACCTACAATACCGTCTAGAACTAACACCCAAAAAGATGTCTTTTTCATCACTGAGGCCTGAAATGCAAAAGTAGGAAGTCAAGAGATACCTAGAGTAACAGACAAATTTGGCCTTGGAGTACAAAATGAAGCTGGGCAAAGGCTAACAGAGTTTTGCCAAGAAAACACACTGGTCATAGCAAATACCCTCTTCCAACAACACAAGAGAAGACTCTACACATGGATATCACCAGATGGTCAATACAGAAATCAGATTGCTTATATACTTTGAAGCCAAAGATGGAGAAGCTCTATTCAGTCAGCAAAAATAGACTGGGAGCTGACTGTGGCTCAGATCATGAACTCCTTATTGCCAAATTCAGACTGAAATTAAAGAAAGTGGGGAAAACCACTAGACCATCCAGGTATGACCTAAATCAAATCCCTTAGGATTATACAGAGGAAGTGACAAATAGATTCAAGGGATTAAATCTGATAGAAGGCCTGAAGAACTATGGACAGAGGACGGTGTGATCAAACCATCCCCAAGAAAAAGAAATGCAAAAAGGCAAAATGGTTGTCTGAAGAGGCCTTAGAAACAGCTGAGAAAAGAAGAGATGCTAAAGGCAAAGGAGAAAAGGAAAGATATACCCATTTGAATGCAGTGTTTCAAAGAATAGCAAGGAGAGATAAGAAAGCCTTCCTCAGTAATCAGTGCAAAGAAATAGAGGAAAACAATAGAATGTGAAAGACTGGAGATCTTTTCAAGAAAATTAGAGAACATTAGGGAACATTTCATGCAAAGATGGTCACAATAAAGGAAAGAGATGATATGGACCTAACAAAAGCAGAAGATACTAAGAAAAGGTGGCAAGAATACACAGAAGAATGATACAAAAAAGATCTTCATGACCCAGATAACCACAATGGTATGATCACTCACCTATAGCCAGATATCCTGGAATGCAAATTCAAGTGGGCCTTAGAAAGCAGTATTACCAACAAAGCTAGTGGAGGTGATGGATTCCCAGTTGAGCTATTTCAAATCTTAAAAGATGATGCTGTCAAAGTGTTGCACTCAATGTGCCAGCAAATTTAGAAAACTCAGCAGTGGCCACAGGACTATAAAGATCAGTTTTCATTCCAGTCCCAAAGAAGGGCAATGCCAAAGAATGTTCAAAGAATAACTGCACTCATCTCATATATTAGCAAAGTAATGCTCAAAATTCTCCAAGACAGGCTTCAATAATATGTGAACTGTGAACTTCCAGATGTACAAGCTGGATTTGGAAAAGGCAGAGGAACCAGAGATTAAATTGCCAACATCTGTTGAATCATCAGAAAAGCAAGAGAATTACAGAAAAACATCTACTTCTGCATTACTGATTACTCCAAAGCCTTTGACTGTGTGGATCACAACAAACTGTGGAAAATTCTGAAACAGATGGGAATGCCAGACCACCTTACCCGCCCCCTGAGAAATCTGTATGCAGGTCAAGAAGCAACAGTTAAACTGGACATGAAACAACAGACTGGTTCCAAATTGGGAGAGGAGTACATCAAGGCTGTACATTGTCACCCTACTTATTTAACTTACATGCAGAGTACATCATGCAAAATGCTGGGGTGGATGAAGCACAAGCTGGAATCAAGATTACTGGTAGAAATATCAAAACCTCAAATATGCAGATGACACCACCCTTATGGAAGATTGAAGAGTTACTAAAGACACTCTTGATGAAAGTGAAAGAGGAGAGTGAAAAAGCTGGCTTAAAACCCAACATTCAGAAAACTAAGATCATGGCATCCAGTCCCATCACTTCATGACAAATAGATCCGAAACAATGCAAACAGTGAAAGACTATTTTCTTGGGCTCCAAATCACTGCAGATGGTGACTACAGTCATGAAATTAAAAGATGCTTGCTCCTTGGAAGAAAAGTTATGACCAACCTAGACAACATATTAAAAAGCAGAAACATTACTTTGCCAACAGAAGTCCATTTAGTCAAAGGTATGATTTTTCCAGTAGTCATGTATGGATGTGAGAGTTGGACTATAAAGAAAGCTGAGCTCCAAAAAATTGATGCGTTTGAACTGTGGTGTTGGAGAAGACTCTTGAGAGTCCCTTGGACTGCAAGGAGATCCAACCAGTCCATTCTAAAGGAAATCAGTCCTGAATATACATTGGAAGGACTGATGGTGAAGCTGAAACTCCAATCCTTTCGCCAGCTGATACGAAGAACTGACTCCTTGGAAAAGACGCTGATGCTGGGAAAGATTGAAGGCCGGAGGAGAAGGGGACAACAGAGGATGAGATCATCGGGTGGCATCACCTACTTGATGGACATGAGTTTGAGCAAGCTCTGGGAATTGGTGATGGGCAGGGAGGCCTGGCATGCTGCAGTCCATGGGGTCACAAGGAGTTGGACACACCTGAGCAACTAAACTGAACTGAAGGAAGGAAGAGGCTGAAATTCCAGCCCATTCACCATCTCCTGCCACCCTAGGTGGCCTCCCTGCCAACCGCATTCTCCACCCCTCATGCAGTTGTATTATCCTCCAAAATTTTGCCTGCTGCTCCCTGGAGCTCTTGTTTATCATTTTCATTTGCTTATTGAGTGTTTCTCCCGGCAATCTTGGTTCCAGCTTGTGTTTCTTCCAGTCCAGCGTTTCTCATGATGTACTCTGCATAGAAGTTAAATAAGCAGGGTGACAATATACAGCCTTGATGTACTCCTTTTCCTATTTGGAACCAGTCTGTTGTTCCATGTCCAGTTCTAACTGTTGCTTCCTGACCTGCATACAGATTTCTCAAGAGGCAGGTTAGGTGGTCTGGTATTCCCATCTCTTTCAGAATTTTCCACAGTTTATTGTGATCCACACAGTCAAAGACTTTGGCATAGT
This sequence comes from Capricornis sumatraensis, assembly GCF_032405125.1. NCBI lineage: Eukaryota > Metazoa > Chordata > Mammalia > Artiodactyla > Bovidae > Capricornis > Capricornis sumatraensis. The sequence goes on along the minus strand of NC_091071.1, from coordinate 117,205,720 downwards.
CAATAAAGCAGAAATAGATGCTTTTCTGGAACTCTCTTGCTTTTTCCATGATCCAGCAGATGTTGGCAATTAGATGGGGAAACAGTGGAAACAGTGTCAGACTTTATTATTTTGGGCTCCAAAATCACTGCAGACGGTGATTGCAGCCATGAAATTAAAAGACGCTTATTCCTTGGAAGAAAAGTTATGACCAACCTAGATAGCATATTCAAAAGCAGAGACATTACTTTGCTGACTAAGGTCCGTCTAGTCAAGGCTATGGTTTTTCCAGTGGTCATGTACGGATGTGAGAGTTGGACTGTGAAGAAGGCTGAGCGCTGAAGAATTGATGCGTTTGAACTGTGGAGTTGGAGAAGACTCTTGAGAGTCCCTTGGACTGCAAGGAAATTCAACCAGTCCATTCTGAAGGAGATCAACCCTGGGATTTCTTTGGAAGGAATGATGCTAAAGCTGAAACTCCAGTACTTTGGCCACCTCATGCGAAGAGTTGACTCATTGGAAAGGACTTTGATGCTGGAAGGGATTGGGGGCAGGAGGAGAAGGGGACGACAGAGGATGAGATGGCTGGATGGCATCACGGACTCAATGGACGCAAGTCTGAGTGAACTCCGGAAGCTGGTGAGGGACAGGGAGGCCTGGCGTGCTGCGATTCATGGGGTCGCAAAGAGTCGGACACGACTGAGCGACTGAACTGAACTGAACTGATTGATTGTTTCCCTTAATATCGAGAAGCTCACTAAGGCCAGGAGCTTTCTCCTCTTCACTGCTGAATTCCCAGGGCCTGGAACCTAGGTACTCAACAGACAGTCTGTGAATGTGGAAGGAGTGATCAATATATTATCAGAAAGAGATTTCCCAGCTAGAGAGCTGGGTATGTGGATCAAACAGGATCAGGAAAGATGTTTATACTCATATCATGCAAAACTGTTGGAACTGTATTATGAAGGAAAAAAGTCTTAGGCCTTTAGGCAGAAAAATATGAGTTCTTTCTTAAGGAACAAGAATCCAGCTAGGCTCAGAGTTCTATTTTGCTACTTCCCATGCCAGAAGGCAATGGAGCCATAGAGAGGCAATTTTGAAGGAGAAATTTCACAGCCTGAGAGATATTGCAACCAGACAGATCACCTAGCACCAGAGATGACAATGGACGAAATGCAGCTAATATCCGAGAACTGAGTGATACTGACCAGGGTTCTAGGCCTTCCCCAGTCAACAGAAATTGATAAGAGGCCAGCCAAGAAATTCAGACAAATCTTTACTGGGGTTCCTGCTGCAGAAGGAGGGAGTGAGAATAAATAACAGGTTCCCTTACTTGCTCCCTGAGGTGGGGTGAGCTGCTTCCTTATATGGGGTAGGGGGTGTGTCCAGGGGTTGGGTGGAGGGGTGGCTTAGGCAGTCTGTCCACCCTTTTGGTGGTGTCATGTGAAGGGGGCTTGCCCTGCTTTTGGTCCTAACATCCTCTTTTGTCTCCTGGCTCTTCAGAAGCAGCACTTGGGATTTTATTTTGGAGTTGGGAGCTTTTTGCATCTTGTCCATAATTTGTCCAAGCTGTGCACATGTGCAGTTGTTTTTAGTCTTGCCTGGAAAACCTCATGGACAGAGGAGCCTGGTAGGCTGCAATCCATGGGGTCGCTAAGAGTCAGACACGACTGAGCAACTTCACTTTCACTTTCCACTTTCATGCATTGGAGAAGGAAATAGCAACCCACTCCAGTGTTCTTGCCTGGAGAATCCCAGGGATGGGGGAGCCTGTTGGGCTGCCGTCTATGGGGTCGCACAGAGTCAGACACAACTGAAGTGACTTAGCAGCAGCAGCAGCAGCAGTAGCAGCAGTTTTTATTTGTTATTATTATTTTTATTTATTTACTGGCCATGCTGGGTCTTCGTCTCAGCGTGTGGGATCTAGTTCCCTGGCCAGGGGCCAAGCCCAGGCCCCCTGCACTGGGATGTGGAGTCTTAGCTGCTGGACCACCAGGGAAGTCCCAGTCCCCTGTAGTTTTGCTGTTGCTTGCGGAGACGTTTGTCCAGGTGCAAGCACTGTAGCAAAGAGTCCATCAGGACCTGCAACTCTTGTGTCCTACAGATGACAGTCATCCAAAGACACACTTTCTAGGCCACTCCAGAGTAACAAATCAAAGAACTCAAGAATGAGTAAGTTGCGTTATCAAACATCAGGTGTCCCCAGAAGGTTGGTCAGCTCTGAAGACTTCACTTGTCTGGGCCAGGGATACCCCTGTGGCTTCAAGAATGTGGCAGAGCTGGTGCATCCTTCCACAATAGCCTCCAGGTGGAAATGTAAGGCATACAATCTAGTTATGAGGGTGATAATAATCAACATGATGAGAATAACTCTGTAACTGACTGTAAAATAATCCACCAGAAACTCCCCTGAGGGCATGGCTTAACAGCAACTTTAGAAGTTCAATTAAAGATAATTGCAACTACGTAACAGCAGCAATAGCAACAGTAATGATTATGGCCATAACAATAATAATACAGAGAAGGAGGAGGAGGAGGAAACAGAACAGAAACACTGAGCAGGACTTGTGTGCTAAGAATCTCTTATTTCATTTTCACTGCAACCTTCTTTAGATCAGTACTATCATCATTTATTCTCATTTTATATGTGGAGGCTCAGAGAAGCTATATTTATTGCTTAATTCACATGGCTAGTGAATAGCATACCTGGATTCAAGCCAGGTTGCCTGCAAAATACACATGTTCCCTAAGTGTGTGTGAAATATTCACAAAGATAGACCTATCTGCTAGACCATAATGTAAATCTCAGTTAACTTCAGAAGACTGAAACCTTATAGAATTTAATTAGGAAGCAAAACAACCAACAACAACAACAAAAAAAACAAAAAACAAATCCTAGGCAATCCTAAGTATTGGACACTAACACATTTATTGGGTTGGGCAAAAAGTTCTTTTGGGTTTTTCTGTAACAATATAAATGACAAATAGCTTACAAGTAAAAAAAATAAAATCATGAGGGAAATCTAAAAACATTTTTGACTGAGTAATAATGAACACATAATATCAAGATTTGTGGCATACTGTTAAACTAGCACTTATAGGTAAATTTCTGATAAAAATGTATATCTGGAAATAATGAAGATTTAAAATCAGTGACCTAAGTTTTCACCTAAAGAAGCTAGGGGGAAAAGTTGATTCTTTGACCAGATAAGTAAAATTGATTTGCTACTAGCAAGAATGATCAAGAAAAAAATAAAAGAGCAAACAGGTATTACCACTATGATAAATGAAAAAGGAAATAATACTGGCTCTTCTACAGACATTAAAGAATAAAAAGGGAAATATTATGAACAACTTTATGCTAAGAAATTTGACAACTTAGAGTAAATGGACAAATTCCTTGGAAAACAGTTTTATATAGAAAACTTACTAAAACTGACTTATTAATAAATAAAATATCTGAACACCTCTGTATTTATCAAAGAAAACCCCAAGTCAAAATGTTTTCACTGGTGAATTCTATCAAACAGTTGAAAAGAAATAATATTTATTTTACATAAACTCTTTCAGAAAATAGAGGAACAGGAAAAAACTTTCTAACTCAGTTTAGGAAGCCTGAATAATCCTGTTATAAAACCCAACAAAGGCATGAAAGGAAAATAAAATTATAGACAAAGTAACCTCAAAGTAAGGCATCATGACATTTCTTATTTAAATAGTTCAGTGTGTATCTCCTAAGAATAAAGACATTCTTCTGCAAAACCATTATCACACCTAAATATTTCACAGTTCTCTAAAATCTTCTAATGTCAGGTCCATATTCCGATTTCACTGATTACCTCAAGATTGTTCTTTATAGCTGTTTGTTTTGTTTTGGTTTTGGTTTGTTTGTTTTCAGTTCCACACCAGGATTCACTCAGGGTTAGCCCTAGTTTGCTGAATCTCTTGGGACTCTTTTAATCAAAAGCCATGGATTAAAGACTTGAACAAAAGACCTGAAACCGTAAAACTAGAAGACGACTTGGGTGCTCATTCCCTTCACACAGATCTTGGTGATGATGTTTCGAATCTGACTCCAAAGCAAAAGGAACAAAAGTAAAGATAAACAAGGGCCAGGTGTTGCTAGTGGTAAAGAATCCAGCTGCCAGTGCAGGAGACACCAGAAACGCGGGTTCGATCCTTGGTTTGGGAAGATCCTCTGGAGGAGGGCGTGGCAACTCACTCCAGTATTCTTGCCTAGAGAATCCCATGCACAGAGGAGCCTGGTGGGCTACAGTCTGGCTTACATAGCCCACCAGGCTCCTTTGTCCATGGGGTCAAAAAGAGTCAGATACAACTGAAGCAACTCAGTAGCAGTAGGAACAACCTCTAAGTCTCCAGGATGGATGAATGGATAAAGAAGACATGGTGTGTATACATACATACACACAGTGGAATACTACTCGGCCATGAAAATAATACACCTTGGCATTTGCCACAACCCTGATGTGTTAGGTAGTTAGAATGGAAAAAGGAGTCCAAAATGGCAATGGCTAAAAGACAAAGAAAGGGGAAAGCCTGTGAAAAGGGGACAAAGGAATAATCCATGGACCTGAGTGAGAACCTCAGATGAAACAAACACGCCCCCTTCCTGGCTAGCCCTAATTTCCATAGGCAGACTTGGGGAGGAGAAAAAACATATAAAAAGAGGGAGCCAAGACAGGTTGAGGTCTCTCCATTGAGGTGCCCCCACCCTCATGCCTCAAGGGTGTACTGTCCTGTGTTTGCCAATTAAAACTCTGAGCTGTAACTGAGCTGTAACACTGGTCACAGTTTAAAATCTTTGTTGCAGCGAGACAAAATCGAGGAAATTACACACTCTCTTGACAGGAGAGTTTTATTTGACAAAGTATAGTACACCCTCGAGGCATGAGGGCAGGCAGACCCCAAAGGAGAGGCCTCAACCCATCTTTGTCTTTTAGCCACCACCATTTTGGATTCCTTTTTCCTATTCTAACTACCTAACAGATGGACCTAGAAGGTAGGATGCTAAGTGAAATAAGTCAGAGAAACACAAATACCATAAATACCATACCACCATACACAAATACAATATCACTTATATGTAGAATCTAAAACAAGCAAGCAAACAAACAAACAAAAAACCACCCCTAGCTCACAGTTACAGAGTAGATTGGTGGTTGCCAGAGGCATTGGTCAAGGAGACAGAGAAATGAGTAAGGATAAAAACTTCCAGTCATAAATTAGATATGTCCTAGGGATGTAATGTATAGCATGGTGATTATACTAATACTGCACTGTATATTTGAAAGTTGTTAACAAAATAGATCTTAAAACTTCTCATCCCAAGAAAAGCAAATTTTTTGTAGCTATGCTAAGATGACAGATATCAACTAGGTTTGTTGTGATATTCTGCCATTACAAGTATTGAATCATTATGTTGTATACCTGAAACTAATATGTTATATGTCAATTACCCTTCAAAAGAAAAATCAAAGTTAAAGAGAAAAAGAATATCCAAATTACTGCCATGATGTCAGTTTTCCTGCAGGGCCAGGCCAAGTGTCCTGCAGGTGGAGGGCTGTGTGTTCACTGTGTCCTGAATGCCTGGGGTAGGACCGAGCTAAGCAGTAGGTGGGGCCTGCAAGCTGCTGGACTTGACGCAGTTCTGAGTTCTCCTCCCCACCCACCTCGCTTTCACGCCCTCAGCAACACAAGTTGATGGTCTGCGTTCATTTTTCGGGAGGTTTAATCTGTTTTATTGACTTTTTAGATTCTCAAATCAATACTCATAATCATGCCCAGCAGAAATAAAAATCCATCTCCAGCTATTTTGCCAAACAGAGTTGATATTTACACAAAGCTGGATGACGGCTTCAAATAGCTCATAAGTCTCAGCAGAAGGCCGTCCATCACCTGGGGCTGGGGGGCATAGGAGTCCAGGCAGCCACACACTGCTGCCTTCCAGAGGCTTCCCTGGGGTGGGGACCACGGGGTGGGGCCACAGGCCCAACTTCAAGGGCCCTTGTGCAAGTTTGGAACCTCTCTGCAACATCCTCATTTGTAGATTGAGTGGCACAATAATAAGAGGACCTCCCTGCGTTAGACAGGATGGTTATGTTAGCTCCCCACCAGGGCAGCCACTGGTCCACAGGGTGGACCAAGGAGGGACCCCTGGGTTGAGGTGGAGGGCTGCTCTCAGGAAGGACTTTTTCCCTGGGATTTAGAAGCAGGAGAACTTGCCAGTCAGCAGGGGTCCTTGAGATGGACAAGATCTCACAGCTGAGGCCTTGCAGAATAGGGAGCAGGCTGGTGAGTGAGCAGGGGGTGAGGCCAGGAAGGTTGTTGTGAGTTTGAAGTGAGGAGACATGTATCCAGTGCCTGGTGTGGGATTTTGCGTGTCATCGGGGCAGAGGGTACAAAGCCCACCCCACCTCCTACCAGCATGGCCTGCTTGGACATGGTGGGGAAGGAGCGCTGAGTAACAAGGTTTACATGCCCAAGAAGACTGAAGGCAACCCCCACACCTTCTAGACCTCAACCCATTTTGTGGTTCTCCATTGCTTGGCTGTGGCACCCCTGTGAAAGGCTGAGCACTGGTCTCCTGCTGTCTCTTCTCATTCAGCAGGCCTGCCAACCTCGTGATGGGTACTGGGGATGGAGGGACAGAGTGGGACACCAGGGGTGACCTGGTGCTGGACAGGCAAGGGCCCTGGTGGAGCCCAGACTAACCTGCAGGTGCCAGTTGGCTGGGATTTTCATGCTCACTTTGTAGAGAAGGGCAAGTCAGGCGAGTGTCTGAAGAAAGGAGGAAGTGAGCCAGGCCTTTAAAATAGGGAAGGCACATGACAGAGCTGAGGGTTCTCGGGTCCTGAAAATGACTTGCTGTGCTTCTAGAAGGCCAGGGGCCTTGCCTTTATTTGTCCTGTTAGCAGAAGATACCTAGAAGTTAAGTGGGACCTCCTCACGACCAAGGGTGGATGGTGGGAAGGGTCCGCTTTGGGTGCAGACAATATGGAGGTGTATGGTTGATGAAAAGTATAAAAACAATGATAAAACAGATTGAGTTGCTCCACTTTTCAGGGTCACCCTGTACCAGTAATCTAAACAACGTTGGTAATAAGATTTTTCTCTGGGGAAAAATCTTTCTTTAAGTAAGTTCTAAATAATTGCTCTGGCTAGTTTTCATGATGTATTTGTGAGGACAATGAGCATATTTTTAATTGTGTGTGTATTAGTCGCTCAGTCATGTCTAACTCTTTGCTACCCCATGGACTGTAGCCCACCAGGCTCCTCTGTTCATGGAATTTTCCAGGCAAGGATAAGTTATCCTTGAATAAACATCAGTTTCTACATGGAAGGCAATTTATTAATTGGAGTATAGTTGTTTCACAACGCTGTGTTAGTTTCAGGTGTACAGCACAGTGATTCAGTTTTAATATATATAAAAGTCTTTTTCAAATTCTACCCCCCTGTAGTTTCTTACAAGATATTGAATATAGTTCCCTGTGCTATACAGTAAGCTCTCATTTTTTTAAATCTATTTTATGTATAGTATAGTGTGTATGCAAAGCCCAGCCTCCTAATTTGTCCCATTCCCTTTACCCTTTGGTAACCATGAGTTTGCTTTCTATGTCTGTGAGTCTTTTTTCTGTTTTGTAAATAAGTTCGTTTGTATCTTTTTTTCTTTTTAAATTCCACCTATAAGCGATTTCATATGACATTTGTCTTTCTCTTTCTGACTTCCTACACTTAGTCTGATAATCTCTACACCCATCCATGTTGCTGCAAATGGTATTATTTCATTCTCTCTTATAGCTGAGTAGGGTTCCATTGTATGTATGAAGCACATCTTTATCCATCTTCCGTCAGTGGACACTCAGGCTACTTCCATGTCCTGGCTGTTGTAAGTAGTTCTGCTATGAATACTGGGGCACATGTATCTTCTTGAATTAGAGCTTTCTCCAGATACATGCCCAGAAACGGCACTGCTGGATCATATGGTAGCTCTATATTTAGTTCTTTGCATGGAAGATATGAGAACTCCCCTTTATACAGTATGCACGTCAGGAAGCAATAGTTAGAACTGGACATGGAACTACAGACTGGTTCCAAATTGGGAAAGGAGTACGTCAAGGCTGTATATTGTCACCCTGCTTATTTAACTTATATATAGAGTACATCATGTGAAAGGCTGGGCTGGATGAAGTGCAAGCTGAAATCAAGATTGCAGGGAGAAATATCAATAACCTCAGATATGCAGATGATACCACCCTTAAGGCAGAAAGCAAAGACGAACTAAAGAGCATCTTGAAGAAAGTGAAAGAGGAGAGTGAAAAAGCTGGCTTAAAACCCAAAATTCATATGACAAACCCACAGCAAATATTATCCTCAATGGTGAAAAACTGAAAGCATTTCCCCTAAAGTCAGGAACAAGACAAGGGTGCCCACTTTCACCGCTACTATTCAACATAGTTCTGGAAGTTTTGGCCACAGCAATCAGAGCAGAAAAAGAAATAAAAGGAATCCAAATTGGAAAAGAAGTAAAACTTTCACTGTTTGCAGATGACATGATCCTTTACATAGAAAACCCTAAAGACTCCACCAGAAAATTACTAGAGCTAATCAATGAGTATAGTAAAGTTGCAGGATATAAAATCAACACACAGAAATCCCTTGCATTCCTATACACTAATAATGAGAAAGTAGAAAAAGAAATTAAGGAAACAATTCCATTCACCATTGCAACGAAAAGAATAAAATACTTAGGAATATATCTACCTAAAGAAACTAAAGACCTATATATAGAAAACTATAAAACACTGATGAAAGAAATCAAAGAGGACACTAATAGATGGAGAAATATACCATGTTCATGGATCGGAAGAATCAATATAGTGAAAATGAGTATACTACCCAAAGCAATTTACAAATTCAATGCAATCCCTATCAAGCTACCAGCCATATTTTTCACAGAACTAGAACAAATCATTTCAAGATTTGTATGGAAATACAAAAAACCTCGAATAGCCAAAGCAATCTTGAGAAAGAAGAATGGAACTGGAGGAATCAACTTGCCTGACTTCAGGCTCTACTACAAAGCCACAGTCATCAAGACAGTATGGTACTGGCACAAAGACAGAAATATAGATCAATGGAACAAAATAGAAAGCCCAGAGATAAATCCACACACATATGGACACCTTATCTTTGACAAAGGAGGCAAGAATATACAATGGAGTAAAGACAATCTCTTTAACAAGTGGTGCTGGGAAAACTGGTCAACCACTTGTAAAAGAATGAAACTAGATCACTTTCTAACACCGCACACAAAAATAAACTCAAAATGGATTAAAGATCTAAATGTAAGACCAGAAACTATAAAACTCCTAGAGGAGAATATAGGCAAAACACTCTCCGACATAAATCAGAGCAGGATCCTCTATGATCCACCTCCCAGAATACTGGAAATAAAAGCAAAAATAAACAAATGGGATCTAATTAAAATTAAAAGCTTCTGCACAACAAAGGAAACTATAAGCAAGGTGAAAAGACAGCCTTCTGAATGGGAGAAAATAATAGCAAATGAAGCAACTGACAAACAACTAATCTCAAAAATACACAAGCAACTCATGCAGCTCAATTCCAGAAAAATAAACGACCCAATCAAAAAATTGGCCAAAGAACTAAATAGACATTTCTCCAAAGAAGACATACGGATGGCTAACAAACACATGAAAAGATGCTCAACATCACTCATTATTAGAGAAATGCAAATCAAAACCACAATGAGGTACCACTTCACACCAGTCAGAATGTCTGTGATCCAAAAATCTGCAAGCAATAAATGCTGGAGAGGGTGTGGAGAAAAGGGAACCCTCCTACACTGTTGGTGGGAATGCAAACTAGTACAGCCACTTTGGAGAACAGTGTGGAGATTCCTTTAAAAATTGCAAATAGAACTACCTTATGACCCAGCAATCCCACTGCTGGGCATACACACCAAGGAAGCCAGAATTGAAAGAGACACATGTACCCCAATGTTCATCACAGCACTGTTTATAATAGCCAGGACATGGAAACCTAGATGTCCATCAGCAGATGAATGGATAAGAAAGCTGTGGTACATATACACAATGGAGTATTACTCAGCCGTTAAAAAGAATACATTTGAATCAGTTCTGATGAGATGGATGAAACTAGAGCCGATTATACAGAGTGAAGTAAGCCAGAAAGAAAAACACCAATACAGTATACTAACACATATATATGGAATTCAGAAAGATGGCAATGATGACCCTGTATGCAAGACAGGAAAAAAGACACAGATGTGTATAATGGACTTTTGAACTCAGAGGGAGAGGGAGAGGGTGGGATGATTTGGGAGAATGGCATTGTAACATGTATACTATCATGTAAGAATCGAATCGCCAGTCTATGTCCGACGCAGGATACAGCATGCTTGGGGCTGGTGCACAGTGATGACCCAGAGAGATGTTATGGGGAGGGAGGTGGGAGGGGGGTTCATGTTTGGGAACTCATGTACACCTGTGGTGGATTCATGTCAATGTATGGCAAAACCAATACAGTATTGTAAAATAAAATAAAGTAAAATAAATAAATAAATAAATAAAAATAAAACACTCCCATCCACTATCAAAAAAAAAAAACAACAACCCAAAATTCAAAAAACAAAGATCATGGCATCTGGTTCCATCACTTCATGGCAAATAGATGGGGAAACAATGGAAACAGTGAGAGAATTTATTTTCTTGGGCTCCAGAATCACTGCAGATGGTGACTGCAGCCTTGAAATTAAAAGACGCTTGCTTCTTGGAAAAAAAGCTATGACCAATCTAGACAGCCTATTAGAAAGCAGAGACATTACGTTGCCAACAAAGGTCCATCTAGTCAAGGCTATGGTTTTTCCAGTAGTCATATATGGATGTGAGAGTTGGACTATAAAGAAAGCTGAGCACCAAAGAACTGATGCTTTTGAGCTGTGATGTTGGAGAAGACTCTTGACAGTCCCTTGAACTGCAAGGAGATCAAACCAATCAGTCCTCAAGGAAATAAGTCCTGAATGTTCATTGGAAGGACTGATGCTGAAGCTAAAACTCCAATCCTTTGGCCACCTGATATAAAAAAGTGACTCCTTGGAAAAGACCCTGATGCTAGGAAAGATTGAAGTCAGGAGAAGGGGACGACAGAGGATGAGATGGCTGGATGGCATCACCTACTCGATGACATGAGTTTGAGCAAGCTCTGGGAGTTGGTGATGGACAGGGGAGCCTGGCATTCTGCAGTCCACGGTGCCACAGAGAGTCAGATATGAGTGAGTGACTGAATTGAACTGAATTTTATACAGTTAGTCCCTGACACACACGGACTGAGCTACACATGTCACGAGGGTAAGACCATGTTTAAGAATCATTCCAGCTTCTTTTAGGCATAGTAAATGTTTCCAACTCCCAGTGAAATAAACTGCTCAAGTATAATGATTAGAGAGAAAATTCTAGAACTTGTGATAATTAGTATTTGAAATTGAAAGCAGTTAAATAGTGTAATGCTTTTGTTTGGTAAGCACAGATTTAGTTCACACATAAACCATTTGGCAGAATTTGAATAGTCTCTTTAAAATCTCAGTTTACATTTTTCAATATTGGTTGGTTATTTTGGAAAAAAAAACAGTAAATCAAAAAAATAAAACATGACATCACTGTATGAGTCAGTAATTGCCTAAATTGTACCCTTTGCAGATGTTTTTGCTTTATTAAATCTCACTTGTTAGTTACAAGATAATTATTTATGTAAAACATTATTACCTCAGCCTGTAACTAGGGGATCAAAGTTCAGATTGTTAGGTAGACAGGAGAGGTATTGTTGACATTTTTCCTTTGAAGTATTATGATACTTGATTTCTTTTCCTTTCAAGTTTTTCTTCACTGTGTGTGTGTGTGTATGTATGTATGTGTAACATTAGCAAGAGAGAAATTTCACAGTAAGTGTTCTTTCCTGGTCATTAATATTTTTCGGTTACAAGATTATTACTGAAAGCAGGTTTGTTGTGTGGAGGAGGGTGCGGTGTGGATGATGTGGCAGGCCATGTGGAGGCCCTCAGAATCCAGCGCCCTGGGCATCACACCTTGCCAGTCATGCTGGCGTCTGGGACCTTGACAGCCAGAAGGCCAATCTGTGTCTCAGTTCCTCTGACTGGAAATGGAAGTGACCACTCTCTCAAGGTGACTGGGGACCCCTGGGTGACTGAGGTGACTAAGGCGTGGGAGGAGCAGGGGCTCAGGCCCCGAGGGGACACTTGTGATGTGAGACCTTGTGTTCTCCACAGCCTGCACAGGTGACTTCCGGTGAACAGGCACACTTCCTGAGCCTCTGTTTGCTCAGCTGTCGGAGAATATCACAACAGCTCGCTCTGAAGTCTGCGGTGAAGGGTTAAATGAAACAACACATGCAAGAGCCGGGCCCAGCCCTAGGCGTAGGGCAGCTCACATGGTCAGAACTAGAGTTATTTCAGCAAGAAAATAAATGATGACATTAGCTTGATTTTAACCCAAAGAGCAAATTAAACATTCACCTTTTTATACTGATATAAATAAAAATGAAATAAATACATAAATTGGAGAGACGAGACAGCTCTTTCTTACAGTAGAATTCCATTAGTAAACATGGGAGAGGGACTTCCTGCTGCTCCAGTGTTAGGACCTTGCCTTCCAATGCAGCGGGTGTGGCTTGGATCCCTGGTCAGAGAGCTGGGATCCCACATGCCTCGGGGCCAAGAACCAAGACATATAGCCGAAGCGGTGTTGTAACAAATTCGAAAAAGATTTTACAAATGGTCCACATCAAAAAAAAAAGTTTTTAAGTGGGAGAAAAAAGAGAAATTATATATTTCCGTCTCCATTTCTATCTCTGCACCTATATCTATCTAAGAAGTCATAAGATCTGCAGTGGGCAAGCTGAAGACACAGTAGATTTGATGGTGTAGTTATCATCCAAGTCCAAAGGCAGAAGATGACCAATGTCCCAGCTTGAAGACAGGCAAAGAGAGCCAGTTCTCCCTCTTGCCTTTTGTTCTATTCAAACCCTTAGTTGATAAGATGAGGCCCATCCCTCTGGGAAGGGCAATACACTTTACCCAATCTACCAATTCAAATGTCAATCTCATCCAGAAACACCCTTGCAGATACCTCATACACATAATCCCAAATAACATTTAATCAAATATCTGGCTGCCCCATGGTCCAGTCAAACCACACAAACTTTGACACATAGACTTTACCATCTCAGATGGTTCTTGGGGTCTTGCCTTAGTCAACTCGAGAGTGGTGGTGCCATTTCCTGAGATGAGGACCCTGAAGGAGGAGAAAGATTGGGGATTAATTAAAATGATGATGCCTATGAGATCTCTAAGGGAATGTCAAACAAGCAGGTAAATATTACAGCCTAGAGTTTCTGAGTGAGGTCTGCATTTCAGAGCCTTTAGCACATAGACTGTGTTTAAAGTCTTGACATTGTGTGAGCACAGCTGGGAAGAGGAAACAGGGAAGGGATGAAGACTGCGGCTGGGGCCCTCCAGCACTCAGAGGTCAGTGGGAGGAGAAAGGCGCCACCAAAAGACAAAGAAGGAACGGCCCGAAGCCATCCCCCTACTTTTGTTTCCAGCAAAGTCTGAAATGGGGCTCCACCAGTTGCAAATCCGTTTAAGTGGAGGGACAGTCATGTGACCCACAGGCTTGTTCGGCCCATCCCAGGGCAGTAACATTTCTGGGTGCTTCTTACGTGTCATGAGGGTTTCCCTCATATTCCCTCATTCTTAGGAGGGCTTCCCTCATAGTCCCTCATTCTTAGGAAGGCTTCCCTCGTAGTTTACTTGGTGAAGAATCCACCTGCCATGCAGGAGACCCCGGTTCAATCCCTGGGTTGGGAAGATTCCCTGGTGAAGGGAAAGACTACCCACTCTAGTATTCTTGGGCTTCCCTTGTGGCTCAACTGGTAAAGAATTCACCTGCAATGCAGGAGACCTGGGTTCGATCCCTGGGTTGTGAAGATCCCCTGAAGAGGGGAAAGGCTACCCACTCCAGTATTCTGGCCTGGAGAATTCCATGGACTGTATAGACCATGGGGTTTTAGAGAGTCAGACACAACTGAGCGACTTTCACTTTCACTTATGTGTCAGGGCCTGAGCTGACCCAGACAGGGTACCTGCTGGCAAGAGGCTCACAGTCTGATGGGGATGCTGGCTCTCAGCAGATCACTTCAGCGCCCAGGCAGACAATTCCCGCTTACACATGAATTCAACAATCCTTGACTGAATCCCTGCTCCAGGCCAGAAACAGCTGAAAAAACCGAAATGCAAAGTCTAATGAGACTCGGGCTTGCTTTCGAGGAACTTGCAGTCTTTAGGGAAGACGGATCTTTTCAGATATCCATTCAGATATTTCAATAAAATAGGGCAAATGCTCCCATGGAGACTTTCTCATATGCCATGCTGAAAGTCAGTGGATTTGGCAGGAACCAACCACCTACTGGCTGGGGCTTCCCAGGTGGCACAGTTGGTAAAGAATCTGCCTGCCAATGCAGAAGACACAAGAGATGTGGGTTTGATCCCTGGGTCGGGAAGATCCCCTGGAGTAGGAAATGGCAATCCACTCCAGTATTCTTGCCTGAATGATCCCACAGACAGAAGAGCCTCCAGTCCATGTGGTCGTAAGAGTTGGACATGACTGAGCATACGGGCCACCACCATCTGGTTATCTGCCTCTCTCCCCCAGAACCTCATGGTCAGTGTGTGATGCAAAGCCCCCATCCAGAGGGAAATGTGTCATTTCATTTCATTTTTATAGTCAACATCTTCCATGAAGCTGTTCCTATTTTCCAGTACCTGTTAAGTCAGCAGACACAGACGTAGCTCCACGTGCCACACACACACACACACATACACACACCCTGTTTTCTGGTTTTCAAATATCTGAATTGTTAGGTCATTCTCTTCCCTGGCCAAATGGCTGTCTGCCGAGTGCTGGGCGGCCCATAAATCGTCCTGCCCGTAATATAAAACACAGCCTTTATTGACAGCGGGTCTGCTCGTAGAAGCCGTGCTGGCAGCTCGTAAAGCAGGGCCCGGTGTCACTCCCACCGAGCTGAGGCCATAAAGGACAGGGGGGATTACCTTGCACTCAGGCAGCTGGCTGCACTGCAGGGACCATGGCAGCGGGCCTAATGGGTCCCCCCTCTCCCCGCCACCTTGTAAAGTGTCACAGTTAGACATCATTCCTCCCGGCCCCAGGGCAATTTCTTCCAAGGAGAGAGACAGTTCCCTGAACAAGGCTCTGTCCCCAAACCCCAATTTGGAACTGGAATCCAAGTGCCCAAGTAGGAGGGAAGTGACACTTTTGGCTCTTTGGCCACAACGGCCCGTGATGTGTGGCTAGGGGCACATTTCCATAGTGCTTGCTGCTCCACACAGCCCTGCCCCCCACCCACCTCATCATTAGAGCTTCCCAGCTATGCCAGTGTGGGTGACCACAGCTTGCTCTCTTGAGACCCCTGAACAGCACAGCCCTGCTAGAACAAGACCCCCTACCCAGAGCAGGTGGTTCCATCAATTGGTGATTCTCCTCAACTCACTCTCCAGTGGCTAACGATCCCAAACCTTCTCCTTGGTTCTTAAGCCTGTGACCACTGGTCTCCAAGCAGACCACCTCAACTCCTGCATCAAGGGGAAGATTGCCTGGCTGTGATAAGTCACTTTAATCATGTCCGACTCTTTGCGACCCCGTAGACTGTTGCCCACTAGGGTCCTCTGTCCATGGGGATTCTCCAGGCAAGAATACTAGAGAGGGTTGCCATTTCCTTCTCCAGGGGATCTTCCCAACCCAGGATCAAACCCTGGTCTCCTGCGTTGCAGGTGGATTTTTTACTGTGAGCCACTAGGGAAGCCCAGGAGGAAGAACAGGAGCTCCTTTCTCTTCCCAGGGCCAAGCCTCCATGCCCACCTCCATCTGCTCTCTCCTGTTTCCTTCCCTCTTGATCCTGCTATCTGTGGCCAGTTCTTCCTCCCGGCAGCCACCAAGATTTAATCCCCAGCATGTGCTCTTGTTGGTTCCCCTCCCTCTTGTCTAGTGGCCTCTCCCTTCAGCTGGGTCCCTCTCAATAGCTCTCCAACACACCAAATCTCCCATAAAAAGTCACATACAGACCCTCTCCAGTTCTTACTCTCTCTTTACCTTTCCCTTTAGCTGGCACCTTTCTTTTTTGTTTTAATTTTATTTTAATTAATTTATATTTTTAGGCTGCCCTGTGCAGCACATGGGATCTTAGTTCTCGGACCAGGGCTCAAACCCAGGACCCCTGCCTTGGAAGTGCAGAGTCTTAAACATTGAATTGCCAGGGAAGCCGCTAGCTGGCACCCTTCTTGAAAGAGTTGTCTCCCATCACTTCCTTCTCTCCCCTTCTCATCTCCCTCTTCTTGCCCGGCTCACACATCCACACAGCTCCTGCTCCTGGAGCCAGTGAAGTCACTCAGCAAGTGTAAGTTATACCTTGAGCTTGATGCTCATTTGTGTTGCAGGGAAAAAATGTAACAGGAATGTAGGGGTGGAGGGAGTGTATACTTTTAAATAGGGTGGTCAGGGCAGCAAAGACCTGAAAGTGTGAGTTCTGCATGTATCAGGGGAAGGACATTCTTGGCAGCTGGAACAGCAAGTGGAAAGCCCCCAAGGCAGAGTGTGTTGGGAGTGTACATGGCAGCAAGGAGGCCAGGGTGGGAGAAGGAGAGTGATTGGGGTAGGGGACACAGTGAGATTCCGGAGAGCCTTGTGGGCTGTAGCGCTTGGGTGGGGTGGATGAGGGGCTCAGGGTCAGTGCTTGGGAGAAGTGACATGATCTCGAAGAATGATCCAACTGGAGGATGAGACTAGGCCATAGGAGACAAGGGTGGGAGCAGGTGGACCAGCAAGGAAGCTTGGAATAACGTGAGGCTACAGCAGTGGAGTGCTGGTCAACCAGCTCTTCCAGCAGGGGCAGGGAGAGCCCTGATCCAGTCATTTCACGGTGAAACATTCCCGCACGGTGGAGTTGCACTGCCAAGTGTCTCACAACTGCCTGGGTACTAGGGGAGTCCAGTACCTCATGGGGTCCTGGGGCATCATGGTGAGAAGTGAACAGATTCTGGATATTCTCTGAAGCTAGAGCCAAAAGGACTTCAGGATATGAGAGAAATGCAACAGCCAGGGGTGACCACAAGGCTGCCCAGTCTAGTGGCAATCAGGGGCACTGGCCACGGTTGCCATGCCCCTTCCTGGAGAGGTTCCTTCCCAGCCTGTGTCCTGGGGAAGCCTCCCCAAATCTGCCAGCTCTGGTTCTTCACCATCTCTTGCTGTCCCTTCTAGACTCTCTGGCAGCCACAGCCTCTTGGTTCTGACCCTTGATTGCTGGGGTTTCATAAGACTCCCTTCCCGGCTCCCTACCCCCTGAGGCTCCATGTTACCCTAGGTAACCTCAGCCTCCTACCTGTGATTGACTCACAAGCCAGCATCACTGCCCCTACTTTCCTCTGAGTTCCAGACTCATCCATCCTAACACCTCTTAGGGCTCTCTCTGGGATGTGTGCAAAGCACACTTACTCAACATGTGCAAATCTGAACTCCTAGTGCCCCCACTCTGCCCTGCCCACACTGTCTCCACCCATCACACTGGCCCTCGCACAATCCTTCATCTGTCAGGGCAGGTGGGTCAGTAACTGGGACAGCTTCTAAAGCCTCCATCTGTCACTACTCACATGGAACCCTCCCCCAAGTCCTCTGGATTTCACCTCCTAAGTAGTCCTTGGGTGCCCCACCATCGTCTGTCTCTAACATCATCCCTCCCTGGTCGCCTCTGATCGCCAGATGCCTGGGTTCTTGGTGTGGCCTTGCACAACCTGCCAAGCTGGACCAGGTTTTCACCATGCACGTCTTAGCGCACGTGCCCTTGCCGCTGTAGTGTTTCTGGTGCTCTTAGGATGTGACAGAAAAAAGAAGAAACAAACATTTTCCCCGAATCTGTGGCTTGTCTTTCGTTCTCTTAATGGCATCTCTTGCTGAAACACATTTTTCATGTTGATAATGCCCAGTTACTCAGTTTTCTCTTTTATGGGTCATGTTTTTTATTGTGTGTATAAGAATTCTTTGCCTAAACTCAGGGGTCAAAGATCTTTTTCCTAAAAGCTTTATGATTTTTGAATTTTGTATTTATATACTGTATTTTGAGGTAATTTTTTAAATGAGGTTTCGATGAAGGTTTTTTATTTATTTTTTTGGTCTATGGATATTCAGTAGTTTCAATAACACTGGTTGAAAAGATGACAATTTCTCCATTGAATTGTCTTTATTTCTTTGTCAAAAATCAATTGATCCTATTTGTGTGGGTTTATTTCTGTACCCTCTGTTCCAGGGATTGGCTGAATATTTTCTGTGAAGGGCCACATGGTAAATATTTTATGATTTGTTGGCCATATAGTGTCTGTCTCATATCCTTAAGTAAACCCAACCCTTTAAAAATGTAAAACCTGTGCCAGTACTATACTGTCTTGATTACTGTGGTGAAGGGTACCCTCTCACACTCTTGGTGATTACGGTGGTGAAGGGTACCCTCTTCCACTGTTGGTGGGAATACAAATTGATACAGCCACCATGGAAAGCAGTATGGAAGTTCCTTAAAAAACTAAAAATAGAGTTATACCATATGATTCAGCAATTCCACTCCTGGGCTTATATCTGGATAAAACTGTAATACAGAAAGATGCATGCACCCCAGCGTTCATAGCAGCACTATGTACAATAGCCGGGACACGGAGGCAACCTAATATCCATCGACAGATGAATGGATAAAGAAAATATGGTACATATATACAATGGAATACTATTCAACCATAAAAAGGAATGAAATTGGGTCATTTATAGAGATGCGGAAGGACCTAGAGACTGTCATACAGAGAGTAGCAAGATAGAAAGAGAAAAACAAATAATCGTATATTAATGCATATATGTGGAATCTAGAAAAATGATACAGATGGACTTATTTGCAAAGCAGGATTAGAGACACAGATATGAGAACAAATATATGGATACCAAGGGGAAAAAGTATGGGTGGGAGGAATTGGGAGATTGGGGTTGACATATATACACTGTTGATAATATGTATAAAACAGATAACTAACGAGAACCTACTGTATAGCACAGGGAACTCTACCCAATGCTCTGTGGTGACTTGAATGGGAAGGAAGTCCAAAAACAGAGGAGATACTTGTGTATGTATGACTGATTCATTTCGCTGTGCAGTAGAAACGAACCCACTATTGTAAAGAAACTATACTCCAGTAAAAAGTGATTAATTAAAAAATATAAAAATTATTCTTAGCTCACAGTTCGTACGAAACAGTTCTCAGGGCAGCTTTTCTCTTTGGGTTGTGTTTTGCAGACTCTGGCTCTGTCCGGTCGATTGATCTGCTTGTTTCTGTCACCGATACCACCCACACTATCTTATCCATAGCAGCTTTATAGGTAAGTCTTAACATCTGGTGGGACGAGTGCTCCAACTTTATCCTCTGTCTTTTAATTGATGCTTTTAGGCCACTCTCATTTTGTGTGATTATTGATATGTCTGGACTCAGTTCTACCGTTTTATGTTTCGTTGTCTTTGTTTTGTCTTTCCGGCCTTCCTTTGGGCTATTGGGCCCTTCTGAGGATTTCATTTCAATTTCTCTATGGCGTTCCTGCACACATCACTTTGTATAGTTTGTTTGTTTATTGATTGTACCAGGAAAGACAATACGCACACTGAACTTTGTTTCCTGACGCTCAGTACTTTACCACTTCCAGTGGAATGCTGTTATCCAGCCCCTTAAGTCCCTTAACCTCTTCCTTCTTCAAGACACACTTGTCTTCCTACATGTGCTGTGTGCTCAGTTCCTCAGTCGTGTCTGACTCTTTGTGATCCTATGGACTGTAGTCCACAGGGCCCCTCTGTCCTTGGAATTTTCCAGGCAAGAATACTGGAGTGGGTTGCCATTTCCTCCTCCAGGGGACCTGCCTGACCCAGGGATCGAACCCATGTCTCCTGAATCTCCTACATTGCAGGCATATTCTTTACTGCTGAGCCACTGGGGAAGCCCACATACATACTTTGAAAGCCCTCACCACTTCAGCTGTTAAACAGTAAATCCACTACATATAAATGAGTTTCACTGAGATCATATTTGTAAGTCCGGTTTGTTTGTAAGTCCAACAAAGTCAGCCTAGGAACCCAATGAACACAGTTAGCTGTATAGTGCTGTATTATAATAGGTTTATAATACTTTTTTAAATACAAATAATGCATAAGAAACCAACAAACACACAAAAACATTTTAATCTTATAGTACAGTACCTTGAAAAGTACAATAGTACAGTGTAGTACAGTACAAACAGCTGGCATACAGGGGCTGGCATCAGGAGAACAGGCAAGAAGAGTTACTGACTGGCCAAGGAAGAGGACGTGGGAGATGGTAAGGAGGAAGAAATGTCAGCAATAGGAGGCGGAGGGCAAGATGCAGTTTCACTTGTGCTTGATGTTGATGGCACAGCCTCGGGTATATTGCTGGATTTAATTTTATTTACCCTTTAAAAAAATGACCCAGTGATGTCTGTGTAGTAGGTCTTTTTTTCTCATCATATGACATGGTAGCACTGGATTGCTACAAGCTACATTCGGGTCATCTGTCTCAAACACTGACATTGCCTCCTCGCATAAAGAAGACCCCCTTGCCATTTCCTGCACTGTGAATCTCTTTAGTTCTTCAGTCACTTCTTCCTCTTGCCTCTCTTCATCCTTTCTCTGGGCCTCCGGTTCCATCCGGTCTTCATTGCTAAGCTCCTTGTGTTGCACAGCAAAGAGTCCAATAAAGTGGTCCTCTTCCAGATCTAGGTCCAGCTACTCACTGAGGATCAGGAAGTTGCTGATGATATCTTTGGATTCCTCATCCATGTCCTCAAATCCATGAAAATTATGAAAAAACTGCAGATACAGGTTCTTCCAAACCCCATTCATTGTAACAATTGTAAACTCACACCAGGAAAAGTCACTGTTTTTTATGGCCTTGTAGATGTTATAGTCTTCCCAAATTGTTGTCAAGTTGCTCTTGATTCATCACTCACCTTTACAGCTTGACCAAAAGTGTAACATAAATAGTATTTTCTGAAAGTTGCTGTAACTTCCTGGTCCATACGGTGGATAAGCAATGTAGTATTCCATGGCAGATACATTACTCTGACTTTATGATGAAGGTCATCCATACATGAGGGGTGGCCCAGAGTACTGTCGAGCAGTAAAAGAATGTTAAATAGGACATCCTTCTCCAAGCTATGTTTTCTCTACCTCCCGGATAAAGTGGTGGAAAAACTAGTCCAGGAAAATGACCTGTGTAACCCAGGCTTTGGGGTCACTCTTCCAGACAACAGGAAGCGAGCCCTTGGCTATGTTTTCAAGGACTCTTGGGTTCTCTGAATGATAAACTAAGAGAGGCTTAAGCTTCATATTGCCAGAAGCATTGCCACCACACAACAGAGTTAGTCTATCTTTTGGTGCTTTATAGCCTGATTCTAACTTTCCTACTTACTGATGTAACTTTGGTCTGGCATCCTCTTCCAGTACAGTCCCATCTCACCCACATTCAAAATCTGCCCAGATAAATACACAGCTTCGTCAGTAATTTAAGTGTTTCAGGAAATTTCCCAGCAGCTGCCGTATCTGCGCTCACTGCCTCGACACTGACATTCATGTTGTGAAGTTCGGTTCTAGTCTTGAACCAATGGAACCAATGAATCCAGCCATGGCCGGCATTAAGATCTGCACCCTCTGAGTCACTGCCATGTCTCTTCTTCAAGTCTTCATAAAGGCTTTTAGCTTTCTTTTGAATCAGTATTAAGCTGAGCGGCACTCAGCTCGGATGTTGACCCTGCATCCACACGCTGAGAAGTTTCTCCGTCTTCTCCATCACTTTTCTAGGTTTCTTTGATATTATTGCCAACATCGTTGGCACAGCAGACTTACATGTCCCATGATCTTGTCCTTGTTCTTTAGACCTGTGCCGACTGTTGAACAATTCATGTCATAAGAACGAGCGACGTCTCCCACCTTTTCACCTCGCTCCACTCTCTCAATTATTTCCACTTTTTTTCCAGTGGTTATTGCTTGGCGCTTCTGGACATCTTGGGCTTGAAATAAAGATTCTATACTGCTGTCCTCTGTACACTACTGTACACTAACGTACACAAAAGCACAACCACTTGTAGGGTACACGCATGTGACAATATACGCCAGACACATGAAATTATCGTCAGTAATTGGATGTGCAAAAGCAGGTTTGCATCTTTGAAAGTCCGCAACTTGAAAGTTTGTATGTAGGGGACTTCCTGTTTATTTTAAAGAACTCAGGAGGGAAGAGTGTCCTACTGTATTTATCCAGATATCGTTTCTATTCCTCTTCCCTCCTTCCTGATGCCCCATTTTCTTTTTATATCATTTCCTTTCTACCTTTAGAGCGGACCTGCTGACAATGAATTTCTCTTCCTTTTCCTTCATCTGAGAGTATTACTTTCATCCCCGAAAGATATTTTCATGGATCCAGAGTTCTGCATTGACAGTTCTTTTCTTTCAACATTTAAAAAATATTTCACTTACTTCTGGCCTCCATGGTTTCTGATGAGATGTTTCCAATCCCTCAGACAACTTCCTATTCATCTCCAAAACCTGGACCAGGTTTTATTTCTCATTCAAATTATGTTGATTTTATGGGCCCCCTCCCTCCCTGCACCATTGGAGAAGGCAATGGCATCCCACTCCAGTACTCTTGCCTGGAAAATCCCATGGATGGAGGAGCCTGGAAGGCTGAAGTCCATGGGGTCGCTAAGAGTCAGACACGACTGAGCAACTTCCCTTTCACTTTTCACTTTCATGCATTGGAGAAGGAAATGGCACCCCACTCCAGTGTTCTTGCCTGGAGAATCCCAGGGACGGGGGAGCCTGTTGGGCTGCCATCTCTGGGGTCGCACAGAGTTGGACACGACTGAAGTGACTTAGCAGCTCCCTGTACCATAATACAAGCCCATCACACCTTCCTAAGTGTGATGTCATCACACACATCACTCTACCTGTAGTGATCCAGTCACATGTCGGGCTTGCACACTTGTTTTTGCTCATTTTCACCAGCTGAGGGGTGGAAGAGTAAGGAGCAGAGGGAGGAAGGGAGGGAGGAAAAAGGGAGGAAGAAGGGAAGACAAGAGAAAGGGGAAGATGAAGAGGAAGAAGAAGAATAAAGAGGAGGAGGAGGGGATGAGGGGGGAAGAGAAGGAGGAGAGGAAGTAAGAGGAGAGGAGAAGAAGGAGGAGACCAGAAGACAGTGAAGACTGACCACCTTTCAGGAACCTCGGATGACCTCTGAACTCAGAGGATGTTTCTGGACTTCCAAGGAAGAAAGTCAGTTTACAACCATATAGCGAGTCTTTCACACCCACCCAGTTGCAGGAGATTTCCAGGTGGCTCAGGAAGCCGTTGAGGAGGCCTTATATGTTGCTGCAGGCTTCTCCATGCATCCCCTCCATCACTGGACTGTCTGTTTCAGCAGACTTCAGTGCCTGCACTCAGAGGAAATATGCTTCAGTAATAAATTTTCTGGAACCAAAGCAGGCCAGTGGAGTGCAATTTTGAAGTTGGAAGGGCCCATCAGAGGCCCTGAGGTCACAGTCGTAAGATAGTCTCATTTCTTTTACTGAGAGACCATGGCCCAAGGCCTTTGGTCTCTGTTCAGCCTCCAGCTGCCAGAGTTCCTCTTCTTTTTCTTCCTTCTTCCCCACCCCAATCTATTTAAAAAGCAAACCCCATTACCTCTTAATGACAACTTCACTGTTTCTATAGCTTCATCTCTTTGAAACCTCATTTCAAATAAATCCTGAATGGGCTACTCACAAGGTCCAGTTTCTATGCATTTGTCAAAGTTTGGTTCACATCTTCCTCTATGAAGCTTTCTAGAGCCACCGGATTTGGAACTAAACTCAGCAGAAATAATCAAAACCACTTATGGCTTCTCATGGGCTGAATCAGACAGAGCTCATCCTTCAAAGAACTCACAGACCACCAGGGCCAGAAAGAAGGGAAGGACTGGAGAGTACATATGGGCTGCTGCTGCTGCTGCTAAGTCACTTCAGTCGTGTCCAACTCTGTGCGACCCCATAGACGGCAGCCCACCTGGTTCCCCCATCCCTGGGATTCTCCAGGCAAGAACACTGGAGTGGGTTGCCATTTCCTTCTCCAGTGCATGAAAGTGAAAAGTGAAAGTGAAGTCACTTAGCCGTATCTGACCCTCAGCAACCCCATGGACTGCAGCCTTCCAGGCTCCCCCGTCCAGGGGTTTTCCAGGCAAGAGTACTGCAGTGGGGTGCCATTGCCTTCTCCACATATGGGCTATGCCTGTGTTATTAGTGCTAGGGGAGCCAGCTTGCTAGATGACCACTAAATTAGATGACCAAGATAGTCATGGCACCCTGGACTCACAAGTTCTCTGCAAAACAGGTTCTGTGGACTTAGAACCTTAGAAAAGATCTCTAGGTGCATCGGGCTATTGGCAACTCACAGGATTTCAGTATGCTGCCAGGTATGCTGGTAACTGTTTAATGACCAGCTCTCTGGGGTTGAGGGCAGGAAGCCCTGATTAACAGTGTTTGCTGGTTTCCATGGTGTAAATTCTCCCAACACGGACGGTGTCAAGTGATCACTGTAAATGTTCGGGACATGTATAGTTCTACTGACCAGTGGGATAGTCGTAAATTGCCCCAAAAGTATTTGTGTGAATTGCTCTGAGCCTGCTTTTCAGATTTATATTTTAACAAGCAAAGGGAAGTAAAAAAAAAAAAACAAAAAAAAAATCTGAGGCAACTCACTGCAAATTTCATCTGCTTGTGAAATGAGGTATCAGGTTTTTAAAAATTACTTGCAAAACTGGGTTAAAAATATCAAGCCTATGTAATAAACCATCTTCAAATCATTTTAGTACCAATCATTCTATAACTTTCAGTTTTGAACCTGGCATTTTGGACAGAGGAACAAGTGAGGACCTGACTTGATGTCAGTTTGTCGTTGTTAAGTTGCTAACTTGTGTTAGACTCCTTGCAGCCCCATGGAAGGCAGCACGCCAGGTTCCTCTGTCCCTGGGATTCTCCAGGCAAGAATACTGGAGTGGGTTGCCATGCCTTCCTCCAGGGGATCTACCTGACCCAGAGATTGAATACACATCTTTGAATCCTCGGCAGGCAGGTTCTTTACCAATAGTGCCCCTTGGGAAAAGCTTCCATACATTTTCCTTAACCATAAACAAAAGTTATTGGTTGGGAAGAAAAGTACATCATAGGATCAGAAGCTGGCTTTGGCACCTCACTGGTTACAGGGCAACAATGAATGACTCCACTCTGCTCCCCTTTTGGATTTAGAGCCAAATGAGATACAGACTCAGGAGAGAGATGGAGGTCCAATTCAGTCTTATTATTAATATGATCCAGGTTGGTCTGATGTGGTAGGCTGGATAATTGTTCAGATACTGATCTGTGATAATTCTGCAGGAGGCGTGCATTCCCGGATTCCATTGATTTGGGGCTCAGTCATGTGACCTGCCTTCTGCTCCTAGCCTAGGTCATAAGTGACCTCCTCTGTGTTCATGTGCCCTTTGGAACTTGTGCCATCACCATATCCAAGCAATGCTCTGGGCCCAGGGGAGAAGGCCCAGGGGCAAAGCTGAGCTGCCATCTGAGGCACCCCTCTCAGCTGACTCACAGACTACCAAGCTAAATAACTGCTGGGTGTTTTGTGTTTCAGGACTTCTGTGCTTATCAGACAGTGTTAACCATGTTTCTTCAGAAATTGGTACCTGGAATGGGAGGCTGTTCGCACCAGTTCTCAAATATGGAGCATCGTTTGGTACACTTAGAGGAGGTTGGAAACATGGCAAGGAAAATAGTGACTTGGATGGTGTGGTGAAGAAACAGTCGGTAAAAGGCTTGCCTGTGGCCTTCTGGGAGGGAGGAAATGTTCTCGTGAATTTGTGGAATTTGATGGGCTGGTTTCCAGGCAGAATATTATAAACAGCATCTTCTTTGAGCTGTAAATGATAAGGAACCACAGGTAAAAGACGAGTTCAGAAAGGAAACAGCCAGCGTAAAGCAGAATTTAGAAAATAAAACGATCACTTATCTCTTATCTCTTTGGGCTCTCAAAGATGTTCAAATGAAGCTCTGGTCCACTGCAAAGAGACTAGGGCAGTGCCTGTGAGACATGGCCTCAGGGCAAAGATGAACTCTGGGGTGTGTCCTTGATCTTATGGTCCTTGAACGGAATAAGGTGACATTGACAATGACATTGACATTGACAATGAGGTGCCTAGACATAGCCTGATGTGGGGTGTCAGTAATCAGTGTAGAGATGCCCATTGATAAAGGAATTATGGGTGTGGCTTTGGTGCACAGAGTAGACCGGAATCAAATATCAAAACCCACCATGTTTGGGGGAGTTGAGTGGGCAAATGTATTGTAACCATGGAGTATATTGAGCGTGCTTGACACGTAAAGTACCTCAAGCTCTCAACCCTCTTCAGGCAGGAAGAGGTTGAAGAGTTACTCTGCTCCTCAAGAGGGCACACTTTTCAATGTCCTCTTTAGGAGTGGAAATGTTGATGGAAAAACAAAGAACACTCCAACATGGATGCCGAAGAATAGTAGACCGGGGAACATTCCACCCCAGGGTAAGACCACAGCACGACTTCAGAGGCCGTGGACCAGCAGCTGAGACGGGAGTGGAGCCCGCAGTGATTTTGAGCCTGGGCCACTGTGTGCTGAGCGTGCGCATGTGCCTGGGGGACAGAGAAGCTCTGTTTTTAGGTTAGAGCAGATGGAGACCACATGATCTAGACTCTGAGCCTGACGATTGACTGGAGAGGCCTCTGAGGGTCTTGGCTGAGTCTATTCTACATGTGGGAGGGATCTCAGTGCGCGAGGGTGGACTGGGGATGACTGTACTATTCCTGAGAAATAGTCACTCTATCCCTCTTACTCCTATGGAAGGACGCTCCCCATCCCTGATACGGGTTTGCCACATGGCTTGCTTTCGCCAGAATGAGGTGAATGTGATGGTGCCCTGGTTCTGAGCGGAGGCTTGAGAAGGACTCACATTTTTCTGCTTGCTCTCCCATGCTCCTGACACTGCTACGAGAAGGCAATGCCCAGGCCAGCGTCCTGACCAGGGAGGAAGATGAGGGTCACGTGGAGCAGCTCCAAGCTGCCCCCGACCAGCCGGCTGGATGAGCTGCTCCCAGCTGGGTTGCATAGACGCCCAGCCCAGCCCAACGGGGATCACCCAACCGTCAATGAAGCCAGATTTATGAGTGAAATAGATGCTGTTCCCGGGTGCTAAGGCTTCATGGGTATGGTCATGCAGCATGATCGTGGCTGAAGTTAAGTGACACAGAGCATGTGGTTAAGTTGAATGGCCTCAGTGGACTTAATGCTGTAGCCCATCCGGTCTCAGGCAGCACTGAACTCCTGGCCTCTCCCTGCCCCCAAAGCAGGGCACAGCTGCCTCCGGGAGACTCAGCATGTGATGTAGAAGAGATGAGAGGCCTGAAGATGATGGACTTTGAGAGCAGAGGAAAGGGCTCAGCCGGGTGTGCTCTGTTCCTCCTCCCGAGGGTACAATCCACTAAATTCCTGGGGCGGGGACTCGGCTGTAGTCTTTCCACAATGAGGATACGGCCAGAGATGCAATGGTTCCCTAACACATAGCGAAGACTCTGGGACACCCCCAGAAAGGAAACCTGCTGACTTCCCTTCCCCTCAGGGGTTTCCTATACTTGCTATTTTTCTGAGCATCCGTGACATCCCTCAGAACCAGCTTTCAGCTGAGTGTCTTTCAGGCGGCTTCGGGAACTCTCCGAGCTGGGTGCCAAGGTTTCTCTCCTAGAGCAGAAGGCGTTAAGGGGCCTGGGCTGGGATCCCAGAGGCCAGCCTAACTGGTTCTATAGAAGGTGCCGTTTACTTCTTTCAACCCCATCCTGGGTTCTCCCTTCCCAGTTCCGGAATTCATCCCACGCCCCATTGGTTCCCCTCACTGGTCCTTCTGAGACACACGGCTGTAGCTCAGTCGCTTCAGTGGCAGCTTGCTGGATCGCCAGACCCGGGTAACCCTGTGCACCTGCCAGGCCCACCCCCGAGGCTCAGAGTCCCTGCATGTGGCTGCTCCCCATGGGCTCCTTCGCCCGTGGCCAGCTGCTGGGTATCCAGGGCTTCATCAGCCTGCCTGATTCTGCTTTGGCACCAGAGGACATGGGGCTGCCCGTCTTCCTCTCCCTGCCTCCCACAACTCAAGTGTGCTCATCCAACTGCCTGGCCAAGAGGGACTTCTGACATGAGGGCTTGAGACCATCGCTGCATCTCACAGTGAGCAAACCAACTTAGATGTTCCAACCACCTGGCTGGAAGAACAGCAAGATATTCCCCTCTACAACGTCAAATCCTGCTCACCACCCCCCCTCCCCCGCCCCCACCCTGAGACAACAGACAAACAGCCAGTAAATGCCCCAGCGTTAAACGTTTCCTGGCGAAGGCGGAACAGTCAATTTTGATGCTGCTGAGAAAAAAAATACAGCCTCATTTTGTTCAAGTGCACTGAATTTACTGCCTAGGTTTTCATTAACTAATGTCAAGGAAGAAGCAGATAGACCAAATAAATTATGAAAAAATTACTTTTTTTTAATGTACAAAAAACAACTTATTTACAAGTTGAGTATGTCATCTCAATTCATAGCATGTAGAAAAAGCTAAAAATGTTTTGGAGATATAAATCTGACCGGATGATGCACCTACAGTATTTTCAGGGATGCTGTTTTCTGTACAGATTATGTACAAACAGGGAACGGCCAGTGAAATACTAGCCCAGGGGAAGAACATGCACCACACAGAGCACAGACCCTTGGAGGTGTCTCAAGGCTGTCATTTGAACTTGACCTTGTCTTTGAACCCTGACAAAGCACTTGCTGTTCTGGGGTGTAGAGGCCCAGGTGAGGTTTTGGCCACGTTCTGGTTGAAGCCAGGCTCATAGTCAGTGTCAAGTTCATAGTGATGCAGGTGGATTCAGCAAGGTTGCCACAAATCCAGCATGAGAAAGGTGTGGGGTGTTTGTGAACGTGTGTGGTGGGGAGGATGCATCCATTCACCCTCCCATATGTTCGGGAACAATGTCTTCTGATGCCAGTTCCAAATTTCATTTCCAGGTGGGGCTTGGTCAACACTGAACAGGAAAATTCAGAGATGGTCCCTCAGAGTCCCAAGAATCAACCCTTTCACAACCCCACCCCTGCCCAAAATGCCATGCATATCATTACTGTCTGTGAAATGAACAGGTGGGCGGAGAGAAGGGAGACCAGAAGATACCAGGACTGCACGTTGTAGCGTGGGGTCAGTCAGGGGGCTGCTGGTGAGTGGACAGCATGGCCTGGAGGGATGTGGGCAAAGGCTGCCATCAAGCCCCACAGTTTTCCACCATCAGGTGGGTGGACAGTGCATTGGAGAAACAGGGTTGGGTAAACATGTGACTTCCTCTTCCAACTGGGAGACCTCCAGGGCGGCCTGAGGCTGGGCCCCCAGTGTGCTTTCTTTACCCAGGCCCCCCTCATCACACATTTCAGCTCACCTTGGTCCATCCCTAACCTCCAGCAGCTCCAGCAGCCCCGAGGTATTTAGAAATGTGTTCTTTTCAGGAAGGGCTACATTCTACATGCATGAACATTGTAAACATGGTCTGGAGAGGCCTGGGCAGCTTCTGGGCTTGCCCTGAGTATTACACTGTTTTCTTTCCTTTTCTGGGCAATGTTTTCATACTTTACTCATCCATATATACTTGGACAGTCAGCCAGCCACAAACTTGGCTTTGCAGGGTAGAGACAGCAGCTCTACCAAACGCATAATAAGGATGTGCTTCCAAACCATCCAGGTAAAAAAAATAAATTCCCCCCTCCACAGCAAGGGATGTCAGAGGCTTCAACAATTAAGTTTCACAGAAGAATTCCCATGGGCCAGGAATTCCTTTACCTTGCAGGCACCGGAGCAAGAGACTTATCTTCCTGGATTAGAATATCTGGTATGGCTTTTGGATGATCCAAACCCAAATGTGGTTCCTCTCACCTCTTTCCATGTGTGCTTGGAATGCCCTGGGCCAATGTTATCCCTCGTTAGCCAAATGACAGAGGTGACAAAGCCAGAACAGTCCCATAAACACCAGAGGCTGTGAAGCACTGTGTAAACGAGTTCTGTATCCCGGCCTTGCCTTTTCCGTGGAGACTTTTGAGAGTTCCAAAAGACTATCTGAAGGAAGACCAGACGGGATGCACATAAACCTGCCCTTAAAGCATCTGTGGCTGAACCGGCCACTGGCCAAACTCCCTCAGACCTATTTAATACTTTTTGGGGAAAAAGGTAAAACACAAAAGCACCGTGCCCTGGGAAGCGATGGTCCCTCCAAGTCTGCTCAGTGCCAGGGGCCGGGGCCTTAGGTCATCATGTTCAAGAACTTGCTCTCCTCGGCCAGGCTGGTGAGCATGGAGCTCATGTCCCCCACGGCCATGTTGCTGATACCGGCAGGGATGGAGGGCAGAGTCAGGGAGCCGCGTGGGGTGGTGAGGCGGGAGGAGCTCTGGGAGAGGCCATGGAGGAGGCTGGGGCTCAGGGCGCCAGAAAGCAAGCTGGAGTGATCGCTGTCATCCATGATGGCATCAAAATCAATCTGGGGTGCCTCAAGTAGCTGGGAGTCCACAGTGCTGGACACCTGGTTGACCCCTGGCGAGGGCAAGGCCTGGGGCTGTGTTGGCTGGGGTCGCAGGGCTTGGCAGCCGGCCTGGTTCTCAGGGCCTCCGTTCTGCTCGTACATGTGGATCTGGCCGTAGTAGTAGAGCATGCTGTGGTCCTGGGTCCCGCCTGTGTCCTGCGGGGGTGGCTGGGGGGGTAGGGACAACATGCTGCCCGTTGTTCCCTTGGGTATAGACTCTGCCATCTCCTGGTTGGCTGACATAGCAGCCATGGCATGGCCAGTTGCCCTGGCATAGGCCAGCTGCTGCCCAGCACGTACCCCACGGTGGCGGGCAGCAGGGCCAGGCTCTGGGGGTGGCCGGGGTTGCATTAGGCCAAAGCTAGATCCGGCTGTCCCCATCGTGCCCTGCTGGGGCTCCATGAAACTAGGTTGGTGGGAAGGCACCAGGTTGGGGCCTTGGTGGTAGCCCTCCTGGCTCATGGTGGTCACAAGGTGATGACTCTGCTGTGGGTAGTTCTGGGCTGGGTGAGGTGGTGGCATCCCAGCCAGGCTGGAATTGGGCATGCTGAGCTCCCTGTGGCTGTTGCCCATCATGGTGGGGTCAGGAGCAACTTCCATTTGCTGAGGGAGCCCCAGGTGGCCTGGCTTGGTTGACATGTTGCTGCAAGAGGAGGGGAACTGGTTCAGGGTCCCACCCACGGTGCTCAGCTGGGGGTGGGCTTGGCTGTAGCCGGGGTGGGGGTTCACTGCAGCAGTCACGTTGGGACACTGGCTGCCAGCCCCTGGCTGCCGCAGCTGCTGTGTATAATTTGCCCTGGGTGTGGACGAGGCTCCACTGTAGGGCTGTAGGTGCGGCTGTGAGTTGTCTAGGCCCCCGGGGCTCGACTGCAGGCCCTGCGGATTGTATCCTGGGTACTGGCCGAAGGCTGGCTTCTGCGGTACCACAGCTAGGTTGCCCTGTGGGAAGGGCAGGGGCTTCACCTGGCTGGCCAGTGCATCCACAGTGCCTGAGCTCACTTCGTTCCACTGCACAGGCATGCTGTTCTTGTTCAGGCTGGAGGGGGCCCCGTAGCCCAGTGGGCAGCCTCCCAGCACCGGGGCGGAGGGGCCCACGTTCGAGTCTGCAGCTGCTATGGTGCGGTGGCCGTGCAGCCCGGGGCTGGGCAGTTTAGGGTTCTCAGAGAAGCAGGTGCTTTCCGGGAGGTACACCGGTGGGGTACTCTCCTCCAGGGTGCCACTGGTACGAGCCTTGATGTACTGCACCACGTCATCGGGGAGCACAAGGTCGTCCTCTGGCAGTCCGAGGCTGACCTCTGGGCCTGTGCCGTCTGCCCCCGCGGCCAAAGCTTCCATCACCACGTTCTCGCTGATGCTGGGCGGCCGGGGCGAGTAGCCGCTACGGGCCAGGCTGCCTTCAGCGCTCGCATGGCTTTGCAGGCGGAGGCCTCGGCCCTGGCCGCAGGGTGGCGGTAGCGTGCCTGGGGTCACGTCGAGGGCGCTGTGGAAGCGCTGCACCCGCGGCGCCACCAGGGCATCAGGCCGCCTCCCGGGATCGCTGGCCCGCCGCGCCCCGCTGCCTGGTGCCTCGTGGGGGAAAGCGGGCAACGGCCCCGTGGGCCCGTAGTGTGGCCCGTCGCTGCCCCGCCGCGGCCCGATCGGGCGCAGGTAGGCAGCGGGCAGCACGCGCTCGGAAGCATCCAGCAGCGCCAGCCGGGTCCGCAGGCTCGTGCGCTCCAAGCCCGGCAGCGGGGTCGGGGGAGGTCCACCTGTGGCTGCTGCGTACTTGGCCCGCAGGCTGTACTGCTGGGCGGGCGTGAGCTGGAGAAGCCCCGGGCCGCCGCCGCACTGACTGGCCTCACTCGAGCGCCGCGATGCGTCGGTGGAGATGGGGTCGTAGGAATCAGCAGAGCTGGCAGGGTGCGCGCGGCCGGCGCCCAGCGGCGACGCCTCGCTGGAGCGGCGACTAGAGAAGTAGGGGGAGATGCCGGAGGAGCGGCGGCTCACGGTGTAGGCGGAGCTGACTGTGCTGGTGGAGCTGTCCCGGCGCTCCTGCAGGTGGCTCAGCACCGTCACCTCGCCCGGGAGCAGCTCAGACAGCCGCGGGCTGGGCAGCAGCCCCGCGGGCCCGCCGCCCCCGCTGCCGCTGAAGTTTTCCAGCACGGAGCCTGTGGGAGAGGAGAGGGATCAGCGTTGGGAATGGGGGACAAAAGGCGATGCTTTCAGTGCCTAGAGGGTGCTGAGCCTGCCGGGCCTAGAGCCCTGGAATAGGGTCTGGCACCCAGTCAATGATTTCTCAACGAAAGGAAGAAAGAGACAATTGGGAGCAAATGGTGGCACTTACTGCCAGGGCACAGGCAGAAGTTAGGCGGCTTGATCCCAGTCTACTGCTGCCCAGCAAGCCCTGTGCTCTCATTCTACCCCATTCTCAGTCTCTAGCTGGGGATGGCTTGTGTCGCTGGGGAACACTGGGTTACTGAAAAGAGCCCAGAAGGGCCCTGGACACAGCCTCCCTGCACCCTCTTCATCCATGGATGTGTTGCCAGCTGGGCTCCCCTGGGGCTGTGTTTACCCAGAAGGCTGTTTATAGAGTGTCCTGGGACCCAGGGGCATGGGAGGGCAGAGAGGCTGCAGAGTGGGCCGGGAGAAGACAGCTGCAACACTGGACCCCTGACAGCTGTGGCTCATCTCATGGAGAGCTCTGGGCCTTAGGCAGCCTCTACATCCCTGATCTGCTCCTGGATGTGGGCCACTCTGGGAAGGGGTGACCTTGGGTGAGGCAGCTGTCACACCCCAGGCAATCACTGGAGGAGGCTGGGAATTGAAGGCCATCTGCTGGCAGTTCCTCCAACAGCTGGGGCAACAATCCTCCCTTCAAGGAAGAGCCTCTCAGTGTCACCCCTCTATAACCCAGTCCTACCACATGGGCCATCAGTCCCTGGGGGGCAGCCTAGAGGCTCAGCGCCCCAGGGTGTCTGTGCCCAGCACACTGCTCGGCAGAGTCGACACTCAGGAAATGCTCAGCGAGGACATCTTCCATCTCAAAGCCTGGTTAACACTTCCTGAGGCTGAGGACAGGGCTGCCTCCTCCAGCAAGTCCTCCCAGCTCTTCCCCAGCTGCCCTGCTTTCTCTCACTACCCTGAGCTCTGTCCTTGGTGCTACTTGGCTCATCCTGCATCTGGTGGCATGGCCTTTCACCACAGGGACTGGAATATCTCACTGTCCTGCCGAGGGTCTTTGCTATGGTATCTATGGCAGGTGCCTGATAGACAAGTGAATGGATCATGAGGAACAGGATGATGGAAGCTGAGTTAGCCTGTTTTGAGGAGTTATGGGGATGCAGCATGGTGTAGTTGGAAGAGCATGGGCTTTGAAGTCACTCATGCCTGGGCTAAGTCTCAGCTCTGTCACTAATCTAGGCAAAGCACTTTCACCTCTCTGAACCTCAATTTCCAAAATTGTGGAATGGGCTCATAAGATCTATCTTCTCCAAAGCACATCGTGTTTGGTGGGTGTGAATCACACTGTGCTGCCCTTGGTTCCCTCCCACCCCACCAGCACATCTGGGGCCTCCACTTACCACTTCCCGGGAGGGGAGGCAGCTTGGAGGTCCGGGTGTGAGGAGCTGGCCCGGCCCATGAGCAGGAATCCTTCAGTGACTTGAGTTTCTCCTTCTTGAGCTGCTCGAACCGGTGCATAGCGGTCATGTGTTTGCGCAGCTGTAGGCCACCAGCAGAGGGGGCAGCCAGGGCGGAGGTGTCAGCCCCTGGCGGCGGGTCCTCCAGAGCTGTCAGGTCTGCCAGGCTCCCGGGCCCTGTCCCCGGCATCTCCACGCCGCTGTCATTGTTGGGGGCACTGCCCAGGGGAGAGGGCTCGCTGCTGCAGGAAGACTGGGCTCCGGGGCTGGACTGACACAGCTGCAGGGGGCATGATAAGAAGGCACAGACTCAGAGGGTGCGAGAAGCCATGGGCTCTGCCACCCAACACAGCACTCTTGCACACCTGAGGAGGTGGAGGCGGGGGGCGAGAAGGAAGCCGCTGCATGAAGGAGCTTTCAAAGCATTACTTCTCTGAACCTCGGCTTCCCCAACTATAAGCTGGACCTGAGCTGCCCCCTGGAGAGAGTCAATAGATAGATGGAGACAACCCAGCAAGTAGAAGGCACCAGGTAATCATCAGGCACCCATTAACAGCCCCTCTCCCCACACACAGCCTCCCTGCTGTGCTCCTAAGCTCTTCTAGCCAATGTCTGGGCTGGAGCTCTGCTTGAGGAGCTTTCAGTGTGTGAACACTTGGCAGCTGAGCCCCACAGAGGCTGCTGCAGCCATGTGAAATTAATGCAAAAAGAGGAGACTTAAGCATCCTGCCAGCAGTGATGAGCTGCTCGAGGAAGCAAGGAAGAGTGAAGGCCTGCTGACCTGCTGCCTGCCCAAAAGGCTGGAGATGGGTTGTTAGAAAGGGTTTGACTGCAGAGGTTGTAGCTGCTGGATGCAGCCCTTGCCCTCACCCTCCCCAAACCAGCACTCCCTCTGAGTCAAGGCAAAGTGGGATGAGAGTTCATGGCACACATGTACGGTGCAGAACTTCACAGAATGTGGGCAACCTTCACCGTGACCTGGGATCTGAGCCCAAATAAGGCTCACCTGGAATGAAGCATCTCTGGCTCACCCCTGGCCTGAAGGTCCCACATTCCAGGCCTTTCCAGGGAAGCTGCAGTGCTCTTACTTGCCCATGGCACTGCCCACCTTCCTCACCTCAGGACTCAAGACCTTCTGGAGGTCTGTCCTTCCCTCCTCTGCAGCCTGGATTTGGACCTCCACTCTGCCTTGATCTTCATGCAGGCTTGGATCCTATGCCTTCCTCCTGTGACTGCACACTTGCCCCCTGCTGCAGCTATAACCTGTTCCTATGGCCCCACGTGCAGCACCTGCTGTCGACCTAACAAAACCTGCCTTCCCAGGCCCTTGAGGAGCCTGGACAAGCACCCCAGCCGCCCTTACTCATGCCAGCCCTCCCCCAGCCCCACCCAGCTCCTCTGCTCACCTCAGTACCGTCTATCCTTAGGGGAGGTACAGTCATGAGAAAGAGGTGGAGACAAAGAACAGATGGTTAGAACAAAAGGGGTGCAGGCCAGAAGGGCAAGGACGCAGAGACAGGACAGAGGGTGGGGGGCAGCTGCGGCGCCTGGGGGCCGGTGGGAAAGGCAGCAACCGGAAACCACCGGCAACCTGCAGACTGGCCGAGTCGGGGCAGACATCCTGTTCCCCACGGTCGGCCCAGCAGAATGGGACCCACTGGGCTGACAGGTTCGGTGGGGCCAGAGGTGGTGAAGGGAGGGATACTGAGCTGTAGAGAGGAGGGACTTCCTGCGGCTCCTGGAGACGGTGCCCCCCGGCAGATGGCATTGCTCTCCTGCCGCTGGGCGTGGCCTCCTGGGGGCGGGGCGTGGACGGGTCCCCGGCTGCCCAGTTGGCTTACCCCAGAGCGCTCCGTCTTGATGGCCTTGACGTGCAGGCCGTCCTCCACGGCCTGGCTAGTGCCGCTGGCCTCGGCGTTGTCCTCGGAGCCCCGGCCGGGCTCGGCGCTGGCCTCGCTGTCCCCATTCTCCCGGAGCAGGGGGGCACGGAGGTGCACATCGTTGCGGGGCTTCTTGGTGACGTGAGCGTCTGGGCCGTGGACTGTCTTCACGTGCTTCCGGAGCGAGCTGGGGTCCGTGTACCGCTTGGTGCAGCCTGGAATCTTGCAAATGTAGGGTTTCTGGGAAGAGAAGAGGCGTCACGCGTGGGGCGGGAAGGCAGACTCCGCAGGGGAGCACGGCCGCACCCTTGTTGAGAGGGGCTGGACCCCTGGATGGAGCCCCGCCCACCGACCTCGCCTGCCACCTTTTCTTGCAGGTAAGCATGTGGTTAACGAGACCCTCAACCCCAACCCCCTAAACCGGAGACACGGATCAGAGCCTGTGGAGGGACGGGACACACAGTGCCTGGTGTGATCAGCACAGCGATCAGCATGTTGGGGTTTTTAGTATCAGTGAGTGTATTACCTCCTTGTATGTCTGTGAGACAACATTGAACACCCTGCTCTCTCTCATGAGGAAAGACAGGTTCAGAGAGGCAAAGACACTGGCTCCAAGTCACCCAGAAGCAGGATGAAAACCTACGGTTTCTGACGCTTAGTCCTGAGCTCATACACACACACACGCACGACATCCACATATAAATAGACTTTTGTCTACATGTATACACACAGACATGTACACACATGTATGTACACACATCCACCTAAACACACACACTTGAACATGTATATAAACACCCACATGTGTACACATACTTACAAATACATATCCATACCTCCTCCCCACATAATACATACAACCACATCCACACAGGCGCATACATACTTGCAAACACACACACCTTTCCAAGGCTATCTCTTGTCTTAGACACGCTGAGTTGATACTTTTGGGAATTCCTCTGACTTCTTATCAAAGCAAGTCTCTCTGGGGTCCAAAATGTCCCTAAACTTTTAGAGACATCCTTTCCTGAGTCTACCTGAGTGACGGTGGTTGGCCCTAGGAGGGTCTGGGAGGCAGGCACAGCCCACACCACGGGCCCCCTCAGCTCTGCCCGGGGCTCTGGCCACCTGGGGAGACGGAGCCTCCTCTGTGCCCCACTGAGGGCAGGCTGACAGCCATGGCAGGCCAGGCAGCGCCAGTAGCTGGAGTGGTCACCAGCTGCTGTCGGACTTTGGGCACAGAGGGTGCGGCTGTGTGCTGAGCTCCAACAGCGGGGGTGGCAGGGAGTGACACCCGGCTGCCAAATGGCCTATAGGTGTCAAGAAGCCATGGGGTGAGGGTGAGCCATGCCGGGGCCCCCAGGCGGGTACCTCATTGGAGTGGGTGCGGTTCTGGTGCTTGGCGCGGTCTGAGGCATTGGAGAAGGCTTTGTTGCAGCCCTCGTGCTCACACACATACGGCTTCTCCCCGGTGTGGGAGCGTAGGTGAGTCTTCAGGTTCTCCAGGCGGGAATAGGCCTTTGAGCAGCCCTCGAACTGGGAAGAGAAGGGTTCGGTCAGTGAGGGCAGACACAGTGAGTCCCAGATACAGTGCAGAGAGCCCAACCTGCGACTGGCCTACTGCTGCCTCCCCAGCCCCGTGGTTCACTCCACCCTACAGGTGCAGCCAGAAGCGCAGATCTAAACATCTCCCTTCCCTCCTGATCATGTAAATGACGCATCTCGAAAACTTGGAAAAGACTGCAAAGTGCAGGGAGGAAAATGAAACCTTCTATGGCCCAGGACAGGCACTGCTGACCTCCAGGCAAGTCTCATTCTGGGGCCCTGCAGGTCATCCCCTCACATTTTAAAAACCTGAACTGGAACATCTCGAGCATTCAGTCGCTTATTCTGCTTGTTAAAATCGACAGCACATTATGAGATTCTTCCCATATGATTAAAAACTCGATAAATATTATTCTCAACGGTTTCCTGATGCCCCTCCCTGATTAGAACTTTTTTATGCATTAAAATGTGCCAAGAATAAAATCCAGTGTCCCCCACATTGCAGAGGGAGCAGGCCACCTTGACCTTGGCTCAGGCCATGTCTCTCTCCTTTTTAGTCCTTGACCCCACTAAGTTCTCCTGCGTGAGGGACCTTGCACACACCATCCTCCCTGGCTGGAAGCTTTTTCCTGTCTGCACCCACCCTGGCCTTGGCCCAGTCCACTCCCTCTCAGTCTTTGGGGACATCTCCTCCTAGAGAAATTCTTTGATTTTCTTAATTATAATAACACCCTTTTTTCTTTATACTCCCTAATGCAGTTTATAATTATCTTAATCATTTTGTTATCTGGCCTTCCCACAGGGATACAAGCTCCCTGAGAGCAGATACTTTCTGGGTCCTATTCATTTCTGTGTTCCTAGGAATTAGTGCCTGGCAAAGAGAAACATTTTTGGCACTCAAGAAACATTTTAGGAAAGGAAGAGGGAGCCAGAGAGAGGGGCAGGAAGGGAGGGAGGGAAGGATCATTGCAAGGGTTACCCATTCCAAAGATACTGCAATTGCATCCAGTGTAGCTGTGAAAATTGCCCCCAGAATGACACATAACCCCCAGCAGGAACTGTTTCATTCTTCACATCCTCCCCTTTATTCCTGACCGGTTGGACTCAGCACACTTGGCTCCAATACCTTCTGTTTCTGCAGCTCACAGCTCATATCAGAGGGCTATGGTTTGCTACCACTCAGGATCTTAAGAAAATAACTTCTGCAAAGGACTCAGAAAAGCAAAAATAATCTTGCAAAAGGAGGACAAATTTGGAAGACTGACACTTCTCAATTTCAAAACTTACAACAAAACTATGGTAATCAAGCAACTGTATAGCACAGGGAACTATATCTGATCTCCTAAGATAAATCATAATGGAAAAGAATATAAAAAAGAATATATATATATATATATGTGTGTGTGTATAACTGAGTCACTTTGCTACACAGCAGAAATTCACATAACACTGTAAATCAACCGTTCTTCAATTAAAAAAGACCATGTGTGGTACTGGCATAAGGACAGATGTAGCCATCAATGGAAGAGAACTGATAATTTAGAAAGAAACTCACACATTTAGGGTCAATTGGGTTTCAAAAAGGATCCAAGACCTTTGATGGGGAAACAGCAGTCTCTTCAACAAATGGAGTGGGACAACTGTGTAACAACACGCAAAAGAATGAAGCTGGATCCTTACCTCACACCGTATACAAGTTAAATGAATATGGATTAAAGACCTAAATGGAAGAGCTACACTACTAAAAAAATATATATGTATATATTTATATGTTCATATAAATAAAATTACATACCTATAAACCATAAAACTCCCAGTAGAAAACAGGGATAAATCTTTGTGACCCTGCATCTGGCAGTACCAAAAGCACAAGCAATATCAATAAAACAAACTCTCTGAACATCAAAAACTTTTATCCTTCAAAGGAAACTATGAAGAAAATAAAAAGAAAACCTATAGAATAGGAGAAAATACTTGTAAATTATATATCCGATTGCTGCTGCTGCTAAGTCGCTTCAGTCGTGTCCAACTCTGTGCGACCCCATAGACGGCAGCCCATCAGGCTCCACTGTCCCTGGGATTCTCCAGGCAAGAACACTGGAGTGGGTTGCCATTTCCTTCTCCAATGCATGAAAGTGAAAAGTGAAAGTGAAGTCGCTCAGTCGTGTCCGACTCTTAGCGACCCCATGGACTGCAGCCTACCAGACTCCTCCGTCCATGGGATTTTCCAGGCAAGAGTACTGGAGTGGGGTGCCATTGCCTTCTCCAATATTTCCGATTAGAGTCTAGTAAAACTACTACAATTCAACAACAAAAAGACAAATAATTTAAATAGACAAAATATTAAAATAGAGTCTTCTCCAAAGAAGATACACAAATGGCCTGCTCCTTTGAAAGGGAGAAATTCCTGTGTGTTAAATAAAGGTCTCACCAGATAGTCACAACCCCTGTTGACTCCATAAGGGAGACTGCCCAAAAGGTCTTATAATTGTGTTCACGTTTGTTTTTTTTTAAAGTCCACCAAAGTGACTTTTAAGCCATCATCACTCCATCTGTGACTCTCCAGTGAAACTCTTCTCTGTGCAGAGAGCAGTCTGCAGGGAGCTACCGAGCCAGCCCTCTGCTCAGGGCCACCCAGCTGAGTGGGGCATAGCTTTGGTGCTCCTGGTCACACAGACACAACCACAGAGACACCAGCACACCTCCACCGCAGGTACCCAGATGTACACACCCCTCAGGAAGAGTAAGCAAACGAATGGGGCAGCAGACAGAACAAGGGGCCCCTAGGACCCCAGACAGGATGTCCTGCTGACAAGTCTTGTCCCACTGTCCCAAAGCTGTGCCACCGGGTCTTTCCGTGGTCAGCCATGTCCGACATGACCCACATAACCTGGCCAATGGGCCAGCCCACGGCCACTCACCGTGCACTTGTGGGGCTTCTCGCCTGTGTGCCTGCGCATGTGCACCACAAGCATGTACTGTGCCTTGAAGGGCTTCTGCTCGCGCGTGCAGGCCTGCCAGCGGCATACGAACTCCTTCTTCTCCCCGTGGATGTGCTCGTTGTTGATGTGCTGCCAGGAACAAGCCCACAGAGAGGGATGAGCCCAGCCGCCTGCCCCTCCAGACTACACCTGGTCTGTGCAGACCACCCACCACACGGACCAGCATCCACACGCCAGCCACGCCTCCTCCTGAGTTATCTCAGCTGCTTTTTCTAATTAGTCTTTAAAATGACCATCCATGACGGTCAGAGCCAGCCCCGCTCATCCCAGTCTGGGCTGGGCTCTAGTCTATGGAAAACTTGTGGTTATGATGAAGCTTCCAGGCTGCTAACAGTAGGCATTTATTAGCTGCATTGAGGCAGACCTGCTCACAGTGGGTACATGAGCAGCCTCTCCCAAGATTGCCCCTATGGCTCCAGAAAGTTTTAAATAACAATTTTTCTTTAAGGCCCCATAGCTTGTGGGGTCTCAGTTCCCTGATCAGGGATTGAACCCAGGATACTGGCGGTGAAACTGCCAAGTCCTAACCACTGGACTGTCAGGGAATTCGCTAACCTTTTTATTACAACAGAAACATAAACGAATCCTCTTCTCTCTTTTTGATAGTGACCCATGGGATGTTAGCTTTGTCTTCTTTTCACAAAAACCCAGACTGTTAAAGTGGCTTGCCTAGGACACAGCTAGAGTCTGACTGTGACAGCATGAACTGGGTACTGTGCAGTGCTGCCCCAGGGATAAAATGCCCAGAAAGCAAGGCGGGGCAGCCCAAGACATCCAGCTGATTCTGCAGTGGCAGGGTGCGGGTTGGTGGGTGAGGGGGGTGGCCCTGCCCCTCAGGGCAGCTGGGACCATTTTGGGCAAGGCAGGGAAGTGCACGGCCAGTCAGCCTTCTCTGGACAAGTAGGCCTCAGACCTACCCCATCCAGCACCGCCCTGGGCCCATCACCTGTGTCCCCCCCTTGGCAGTTTCTCCGATGATGGGGAGCAATGGGCCATGGAGGTTTTCTGATACAGGCAACAGAACAAGCTGCTCTCAGTATACATTTGGTTTCCAGTTATTTGCTTTGATGATTTAACTGAAGGCTGCCGTCCTCGTGGGAGCAGGGCTGTTACTACTTCTGAGCTTGGGACACGTGGCTACTTGGGTAGGGCCTCAGGACCTTTATGGCCTTGATCTTTCAGGCTGCCTATTTAACTGGGGATAGGAACTGGCATTTGCCACTCACACAGTAGAATGACAGAGAATACTGGTCCTCTAGGGAGGCTCTTGAGGCCCCATCTGTGTCCTACCTGTAGCCTGGGTCCCTGAGGAGCTAGGAGGGGGGCACGGTGCCCCTTCCATCTCCATCCTCTTTGTTCTCTTGGTCCCCATTGCCACTCCCAGCTTCCACTTCCTCCCCCCACCTCTGGACATGCATTGGCCTAGGTCTCAGCCATTTTTCACTTGTGGCTGTTGAACCTCTGAAAGGTGGTTGGTCCCAACCAGGGAGGGCTGGAAGTGTAAGCCACATACCTGTTTTACAGACTGAGAATGAAAAAAAAGGATGTGAAATAGCTCAAAAATTTTGTTTTATATTGATTGCATACAGAAAGGATAATATTTTAGATATATTGGGTTAAACTATAGGATTCCAATGGATTTTACCTGTCTCCTTTCCCTCTTTTTAAATGTGCTCCTAGCTAATGTAAGATTACATGTGTGCCTGGCATTGGGGCTGGCAGTGTCTTTCTCTTGGACAGCGCTGCTGTAGATCTTTGCAACCTACAAGGCTGCCCAGAGCTGAGCATCTGGATACCAGCAGCCTCTCTCCTTGTGAGACAGAAAACCGCTGGGCCCTTCTGCCCCAGGTGACAGGCCAGACTGTTATGCATACAAATGCCGACACTGAGATAAGCAAAATCTACAGCGCTTTGAACTTCCAGGGAAATCTTACCATATTAGCCTCACTTTCCATTCTGAAAGCTTTTCAAATGATCAAAATGCTTCCTGACAATGCCTTTCATTTTTTTCTTATTGGTTTACTTAGCAACAAATTGTTAATAATTGACTAGGGGCTCTAGCTTATGTGCGTGCCTGGGCCATCCATCTTCTCAGGGAGCACAGAGAGAGATGGAGCTGGGCAGAGCAGGCTGCTCCCTCTCATGGGACCCTGTTTCTTCCAGGGCCAGACGCAGGTGGTTACCTACAGCCCCAGTGACAGCCCTGGGCCCAGGTAGGAGCCTGCAGCTGGAGCCCTGCTTCCCACATCTGGACTGTCTACCTTTCCATGAGGAATCCCCTCCCTGCTCTTTGGAGAAGGCGATGGCATCCCACTCCAGTACTCTTGCCTGGAGAGTCCCATGGACAGAGGAGCCTGGTAGGCTGCAGTCCATGGGATCTCGAAGAGTAGGACACGACTGAGCGACTTCACTTTCACTTTTCACTTTCACGCATTGGAAAAGAAAATGGCGGCCCACTCCAGTGTTCTTGCCTGGAGAATCCCAGGGACAGTGGAGCCTGGTGGGCTGCTGTCTATGGGGTCGCACAGAGTCGGACACGACTGAAGCGATTTTGCAGCAGCAGCAGTCCTTGCTAGAGCATGTTTTACATCCTCCCCTCTGCTCCTCTGGGCTTCCCTGGTGGCTCAGATGGTAAAGAATCTGCCTGCAATGCGGGAGACCTGGGTTCGATCCCTGGGTTGGGAAGATCCCTCTGAGAAGGGAATGGCTACCCACTCCAGTACTCTGACCTGGAGAATTCCATGGACTGTATAGTCCACTGGGTCGCACAGAGTCGGACGCGACTGAGCAACTTTCACTTTCACTCCACCCCTCTGCCTGGGCCCTCTCCCCACCTCAGATCTTCTCCTTCTCCGCTCCATCTTATCGGCTTAAAGCTCACAGCTCCCATGGCCCGGACTCCACCTCAAGACTTGTTTAACCCAAAGAGGTGGCACAGGTTGAAAAGTTACCTTTGAGTCCCTGAGGAATTAGATAAGACCCTGCTTTAAAGGTTCAACATCGGCAGCAATGGATTTGCTAAGAAACTCCAGTTCCCTGGGTAAGAATTTGGGGAGAAAAACCCCAAGGCAAAAGAACCCTACAGTCTTTGAGTGCAAGCTCATGACAAAAGTAAGCAGGGGGAGTGGGTAGTGTCTTAAATGTTGATTTTACAGACCTGGGGAGGAGGTAACTCATGTGGGATAGCCTGTAGGTGTGACCACTGTGTGTGTGTGTGTGTTTGTGTATGTGTGTGTGTTGGTGTGTATCTACCCAGCCGTTGAGCTGCCAGCTTGGTGTAGGTTCATCTTTGTAGGCACTCACTCACTAAAAAGTGTGTGTGTTGGGACTGGGGGCGACTTGTTCTTGACTTAAAGTTCTTTTCTAGATGCAGAGGAGGAGAACACTCGGCTGGTGTGGGGAACAGGGAGGAAGAACTAGGAGAGAATTGCTGTGTTTGGAGGGCTGCTCTCTGCGAAGTGTTTATGCTGGTGTCATAGTCAGCCTTCAGCCCTCTGTAGGGTGGGCTCCACCTTTATTTACAGGAGGGAAAAACTGAGGCTCCCAGAGGTGCAGCCACTTGTTCAGAACTGCTTGGCTCGCTGTGGTGGGGTCAGGTAGGAAGCCAGGCACCTCCTGCCTTAAGCCCCTGTTCCTTCCTTTTGTACTGCTCAAGTTAGCCCGCAGTGGCCGCTGCTATAGGGAGTTTAGAGGCAGACCCTGAAGAGCACACCCAGTTCTCATGATCTTCTCTGGTC
The DNA here is from genome assembly GCF_032405125.1 of Capricornis sumatraensis. Taxonomy (NCBI): domain Eukaryota; kingdom Metazoa; phylum Chordata; class Mammalia; order Artiodactyla; family Bovidae; genus Capricornis; species Capricornis sumatraensis. Next base: position 117,161,066 of record NC_091071.1, on the reverse strand, counting down.
TCCTGATCTGTCAGTAACTAGGCATTTTTAAGCAGCTCACTCCTCATATGCGTGTATACATTCAACTGCACCCATGTACACTGAGTATCAGTGCATGGTCTCCAAGAGGAAATGACCAATTCCTTCCTCCATGGGAGAAACTTCTTTCAGACTTCAGTGTTAGGTTTGTTATATCTTGTGGGCACTGGCTGACTTAACTAATCTTCTTTCCCTCTTTGCACTGACTGCCAGGAAGCTTAAAGAAAAAATAGAGAGATGTGTATGTGACCTCTAGCTCAGAATACTTGGTTTTTAATACTAACTTTATTCTGGGCTTTATTTTACTGCTCCTTTTCCTTCTAATTTTCTCCTTATTTTTCTTCCTCTCTTGTACGACATATGTATTTATAAGCCCCACTTTAGACATAAGTAAGGCTTTGGTAAGTAATCATGCCTCCCACTTGCCCAGGAGGTGGTGCAGGCACCTCTGGGAGTCCCTTCTCTCTAGCAGAGGACCTGGAAGCTCCATGTGGCCGGGTGTGGTGCTCAGGGGCTTACGTGCACCAGCTGCTCCTGGGTGTCGTACTCCTTGGTGCAGTCCTCCCAGTGGCAGTTGGTCTCATAGATGACCACCTCAGCCTCCTGCTTACAATCGTCTCTCTCCAGGTCCTCCTTGAGGTCAGCCAGCTGCTCCTGGGGGAGTGGGGCAGAGCATACCCACGTGAACCTTGTACAGCCACCTGGTCCCAGGGAAAGGTCACTGTCAGCCCCGTGAAGGCTGTGCCAAGGACCCACGGGCTGGTCTAGGTGGAGGCACACCTGCGCTCACATACACATCACACGCGTGCACCCACAAGCACGCACATATGCTGGCTTGTCATCACCCAGGTGTCCCATCACATCCTGGGTCCGGTGGACATATCTATGAGAACAGGAGACAGGAGGGCAGTGACTTTTGCTTATCGGATGTGGTCTCCTCCGGGGAGAGCTGGGGTGGGCCCCACAGGCTGGGATGGGGCATTTGTATTCACAGCGTGTATATGAATAGGGTCAGCTCTTGTTTGGAGGCAAAAGGAAACTCCACACACGCTGGCCTGGCCTTATCCTTGTACTGTCCCCTCCTCCCAAGGTCATACATGGCACCGAGTACTCTCCCAGCATCGGCTTCCCTGCAACAGGCCTAAAATGTGGGTGTTTGTATGCTGCTACCACAGCCAGGCACCCTAACATTCAAGTGGAGGCTGACCGTTCCCTCCAGAACACATTTGTGGTTATCTAGGTCTGGGTTCATGTCTCTGGCCACGCTGGAGCCCACACGTGCCCATTTCAGGGGGAAGGAAAGGCCCCTAAGGTGCGCCTTCCACTGATTACAGGCATCAAAGCTCCTTTCAAAGAGGACAAAGCCTTTTCCTCCAGAAGCAGCAACAGACTGAGAGTAAACCCCACAGGGCCGCCCCCATCCCAGCTGATGCTAACAGAGCTCGTGGGGGCGGGTAGCCTCAAAGCAGGGAGCCCGGGACAATCTGAGTGGTTCCAGGAGAGGGCCTGGGGAGAGGCACAGATGGCCAGGTTGGGAGGCAGGCCTGGCGAGGACCCCCAGAGCGGGCCGAGGCCTCCCCAGGACCCGTTGGCCTACAGGGAAGGCTCAGGGCAAAGCCAGGCAAAGGGGCAGATGTTAGGGGACCTGTTTCACTTGCAAACTATTTCCAAAATGGCGGGAATGTTCTGTCTTTCAAAAGAGCCTCCAGGGAAAGCATTCATAGCTCAGGCTGAGTTGGGGGACAGATACCTTCTCCCCATAGCCAGGCACCCCAGCCCCCACAGGCTCTAGAGACTCAATGAATCGGAGACTGCAGCCCCCACTTCAGCCTCCCTCCAGAAGCTGAGTGCATTTCTTGGGGCAGAAACCAGCCCTGTGACCCGTCCATGGCTGTTGCAGACTCGCATCCAGGACCGGCTTTCCAAAATGCTACACGGGCTCCTCCAAGAGGCAGGTTCTAAGTGTCATTTCCCAGAGCACCTTACAATCAATGTTTGCGTTCTGGAAAATGATGACATGTTGTTCAGTAAGTCCCCAGGCAGCAGCACTCAGCCCACCTTAAAAGGAGGGGCGGGAACATGCTGTCCCGAACATCTAGCAATGGGTGGGGCCTCTGAATGCCTCGGCACTTCCAGAAAAACTGGAGATAACCTTATTACTCCTCAAGCTGCCTGATCTGCTTATTTCAGAAAAGGCTGAAAAAGCTGCCAGGTGGACCTGAGCGGAGGAGGACGGAGAAGAAGAGGGGCAGGTCTCCAGATTCAGCGGGGTGGCATCCTAGCCCAGGAGTCTGAGGGCTGAAGCCCAGGAGGGACTTGTTCTGTTCTGCCAAGCAAAAGAGCCCATCCACCTTGCAAGTGAGTCAGGGAGCAAAGGAGTCAGGTCACTGAATCAGGACCCTGAGTGACATGGTGACAGCCTCCTGGTGAAAAACGCCTGTCTTTTCCTGACATGAGGTGGGAGCCGAGCTGGGCAGGAGGGAGGGCTCTGTGTGCCAGCCCCCACCCCATCCCCTGACACCAGGTTGAGTGAGGAAAGGCAGCAGGCTCCCCGGGGCTGAGCGCCCTTGCCTGAACTGCCCCCCACAATGCCCTGCAGTCCTGTCCCTGCAGCTCCAGTGCATTTATCTCCCTTGGATGCGTGCTGTCCTCATCAATTTCAACGGCCCCCAGTGATGGCCGGCCGCGTGGAGACCATGCATCACACGGAGATGCTTTGGCGTCAGTGAAGGGAGAAAAATTTGTCACCAACCCCTGTGTTTGCCTGACAATAACAGGACCCAATATTTCATAAAAATTAAGTGCCTGGAGCATGCCCGATGGCTTACAGGTTTGATAAAGGATGGTCCGGCAGAGGTAGGGGAGATGGGGACCAGAGGCCCCCAGGATGCTCAGTGTCAAAGCTGCTGATTCTGCAGTAATGGGTGGAGGTACCATGAGAGGCGGCCCTGGAGCTCAGTATGCACACTGACCCTCCCAGGAGCTGGGGCTACATGCCTGCCAGCCTGATGCTGGAACAAGTGGCAGGATCTCCAGGGACCTCAGAGGCCCATTATGGGCCTCAGGTGGCTCTGTTCCTCTCCTTCCCACCAGAACCTGTCCCCTCTCCCCTCCTGCACACTGGAACACTCACTCCCTCAACTTGGCACTGAGTCCTTAGAAAACCTTACCTCCCAGCTACTGCACACCAGGCCCTGTGCAAACCCAGTGGCGCAGAGCCAAACCAGGCACTGTTCCTAAAGCATCACCTTTCTAAAGCTGACCATGCAGCGCAGGAGACAAAGTGACCCAGAAGCTGGCGGGGTGGGGGTGGGGGAGCCTCTGGGCGGATGTGACTCCTACTGTCCAGGGGATAAAGTGGGGGACAGATTTCCAGGAGAGGGAGCGAGGACAGGCCTGAGCCGTTCAGGGGCTGTAAGCGACTCAGTTTACCTGGGGCTTGTGCTGCAGACCCAGCATCCTTGCCTCCCTTCCTTCTTTCGTTCAGCGGGTGCTTGATGAGCACATGGGGTGCAGGGAGCAGGGACACATCTCCAGCCCTCCTTGAACTCACAATGTGCCCTCTCTGGGTCATTCATTTACTCATTCATTCATGCAAGCTGTTCATCACCCATTCCCAACAGTGAGTCACGGCCCCTAGGGGACGAGGCCAGGCCCCGGCCCAAGGACAGCTGGCAGGTTACCTGTGTTAGGGTCAGTGGGGAGGCTGGCCGCAGGCCGTCGGCTTCAGTTTTGACCTTGCTGCGCTTGTGAATGATGATGGGGTTGACGGTGCTGCTCACGGCCGACTCGCTGCTCTGCTTGTTCTGAAAGAAGGGAGCATAGAGGGACCCATCACATGCAGGCAGGACCTCCCAAGTTTTCCTGAGGCTTTGCCTCTGGGACTTTCTGCACACAGACCATCTATGTCAACACTTGTGACTGCAGTTTCAGAAACACTCCCACCCCCACCCCAGCTCAGTCCTCAGGCCCAGGCACAGCCAGGAGAGCCCAGAGCTTGGCCCATCAGCACCCTCCTCCCCATTATGTAGCCCCCACCCCACACAGATGGAGCAGGAGACCCTCTCTTTTCGAAATGCTGGCGACCCCCACCCCTGACTCAGTGGCCTCAACTTCTCAGCCGTCCGAGTCAGGGGCAACTCTGAGGACAATAGGGCCTGGCCACTCAGGGAATAGGACAGAAGAGCGTGGTTCCTCGGGACAAGCAGGTTAGAGCTACAGTATCAGTTGTTCAGTTGCTCAGTTGTGTCTGACTCTTTGTGACCCCATGGACTGCAGCACGCCAGGCCTCCCTGTCTTATACCATCTCCTGGAGTTTGCTCAAACTCATGTCCATTGAGTCGGTGATGCCATCCAATGATCTCATCCCCTGTCGTTCCCTTATCCTCCTGCCTTCAATCTTTCCCGCCATTAGGGTCTTCCAGTGAGTCAGCTCTTCACTTCAGGTGGCCAAAGTATTGGAGCTTCAGCTTCAGCATTAGTCCTTCCAATGAATATGCAGGGTTGATTTCCTTTAGGATTTACTGGTTTGATCTCCTGGCTCCCCAGGGGACTCTCAAGAGTCTTCTCCAGCACCACAGTTCAAGTGTCAGGGGATGTGGCAGAAGCTGACAGCCACCCTCTGGGGGAGGTGCCAGGTGGCTGGCTGGAGCCCTAGGGAGAACTTTCTTGAAAAGAGCTGCTCCTAAACTGAGTGGCCTGTGCTTCACCTCAAGAACTGTCATCATGGGTGCTAACCGGGATCCAGGTGGACCCAGGTACAACGACTTAATATAGATGGCAGGCCCTATTCTGCAGGGGCGTCAGCTCAGGCTGAAAGAGCTTTCGGGCAAATCAGGGTTCAAAGCACTGTCTGATTCCAAGGCCTGTGCCCTCCTCACTGTCTCACACTGTCTTAGTGACTCTAGTTACATTTCCTCATCTGCAAAAAAGGACCTCATTCATTCATCAAATGCTTATGGCACCAAGTGTGTGCCAGGTACTGTGTGAGTGGGCCCAGGCCTGTCCAAGGACCATTGGGAAAGTCAAATAAGATGGCTATCATGCTCTAAAACTAAGCTACATGGTATTAGCCATGCCTCCATCTGTTTCATCCATGTTACATGCTATGTAAGAAGTCCCTGTATGATGCCTGACTCTGAATCCTAGAGTTTCTCTAGGCTCATTAGTCTTATTAGACAGATGGCCAAAAAACAGAGGCTGGGCACTTGCCCACAGGGAGTGAGGGCAGTGTGAGGCCCCAGGGCAGTGTGAAGTCAAGTGGATGCCCTCCTGACTGGGCATCCAGCCTATGGCCGATTTGATCACGTGGTCTCTGCCCAGAGGTATCCTGCCAGCCAGACCTATGTCCAGAGTCCTTCCACAAGTTCTTGGCATGAGATGGCCACGATCAGCCTTCCCTGGGTTCATAGCAGTAGCTGGTGGGCCCCCTGCTCCCTGCACCCACCTACCTGATTGGCGTCACTCAGACAGTTGCTGCTGCTACTGAGCTGGGTGGGTGTGGCATTGATGGAGGTGAAGGCCACTGGCTGCTGGGCCAGGAAGGTGGGCGAGGGCTGGATCAGGGGTGGCGTGTGTCCGAAGGCTGAGCCCAGGCCCCTCTGCTGGCTCAGGATCTGCTGGTAGGCCACGGGGTTGATGGGGTGGGGGAAGGTGAAGGCTGGGCTGCAGAGAAGGGCAGACAAGGTGAAGGAGTAGGGTTGGGCTGGGGTGGGGGGCATGGTTCTGTGAGGCTCACACGTCCTGGGCAGACAGACCCTGCCCAGAGATCAGGATGGTCACGTTGTTGACCTTTCCCCATCACTGTGACTTTACCTCACTCAAGCACCAGCTGCGGCTCCCCACTGCCTGCTGTCTCAGTCATCCTCTTCAGTGCTAGACACTAGGCCCTGCCCCAGGATGCAGCCTTCTGCCCTGACAAGTCACTCCCCACATCCTGGCCCTTCGCTGCTCTGATGCCTGAGATGCACCCCTGCATCACTGATGCTCCTGGACTATTTGAATCCATTTTGACCTCTGAAGTCTGTTCTAATGCCCCCTCGTCCAGGAAGTGCACCCTGAGCCCTCTGTTCACATTCTCCTCTTTTCTTGAGCTCCTACTGCACTTCTGAGCTCTACCAGGCCACCTGCCTATGAACCCACCATTCTTTACAGAACAAGATCTATCAAGGGAGAAATGGTACCCTCTGAGGCCAAGTCGTACAAGATGCTGTGGCTTCCTCCCTGCTCTCTGTGGGATCACTTCCCGCGGGGACTGGGGGAAGGGGAGCTGGCTGCCATGCTGTGAGTATGCTCAAGCAGCATGTGGGGGGCTCCTGTGAAGAGGAGCTGAAGCTTGCGCAAATAGCCCCGAGGGCGAGCCTTCCTGGAAACAGATGCCCAGATGCAGGTGAGTCTCACTGGCCGACAACTTGACGGCAACCTCCTGAGACCTGAGGCTAAGCCAGTCTCATACTCCTAACCTTTAGAAATGGTGCAAGATGGTAAATGTCTACTGTTGTTTGAAACCACTACCACACTGTTTTTTGGTTTCTGTTTGTTCTGCCATGCACCAAAAGATAACAGATGCAATCATTATCCTTCCTCGTCCTGGTCCTTGGGCTGAGCTCTCCTGACATTCCTATCTGCATCCCCTGCCCTCTTTCTGGAGGGCCATGGGAAGGACGTGGGTTTCAGTCAGGTTGGCTGGAGTCTGAGTTCTCTCAACAGCCAAGGGCTGCACAGAGGGGACAGGGTAGGCACTGTTGAGGAGGTTTGGGTGTGCCATGCTGTGACCCAGGAGGGAGGCCTCTGCCAGCCCAGACATGTGAAGGCCAAGTCAGTATCGTACTTCCAGTACCCCAGTGCTGGTCAGGGACACCCACTGAAATATTAGGAAAGTCAGCCTTTGACTTTATGGTGGAATCTTTCATAATAGGCTTGGTAAGGGTAACTAATCACATCAGAAATTGTTTGGTGGGTGAAAAACAGACTCACGAAGATGCACCCAAATGTTGGCACATTTCAACATCATCCCTGCTGGATTTGAATTCATGGAATAGTAGCCAAGTCGGCTGACTTACAAATACAGCAAGTCCTATAAATAATAAGGTGCTACTGGATAGCACAGGGAACTATATTCAATATCTGGGCTAAAACATCATGGAAAAGAATATGAAAAAGAATATCTGTTTAACTGAGTCATTTTGCTGTACAGCAGAAACTAACACAACACTGCAAATCAACTATACTTTAACAAATTAAAAAATAATACAAGTCTTGTCTTTCTCCTGGGATGGCCTGTGCAGACCCTCCCCTCTGGGCCCCCGCCAGGCTTCCGTTCCTGCCCCAGCTCTTGGCCCGGGCTCACCTGAGGGCACCGGCCGACAGGTGTCCATAGGAGCCGCTGGCGGCCGAGCTGCTGCGGGAGTTGTTGATGTAGGCCACCAGCGAGTTGGGCGAGGTCCGGATCATGCGCTGGAGGTCGAGGCTGGCGTCTGAGAGCGGGGAGATGGACAGCGCTCGCTTGCGGCTCAGGCGGGGTGTCACCCGGGGGCTGGAGAAACGCGACACTGTGGAACATCCAAGCCAAGCCACATCAGCATGATGGCGGTCGCAGAGGGGATGGGAAGGGGGTTGGGACTCGGGGGAAGGGGACTGGTCTGACGGGACTGCAGCTCTGCCCCTGTCCAGCTGGGGGCTCTGGGGCATGGGCCTCTCTCAATCTCAGCTTGCCCTTCAGCAGCACGGATCTGTCCACACCTGATGTGCCGCGGAGCCGTGTCTGTGCCTCTCCTGTTAGACACACAGAGGCCGGGACTGCACGCAGCGATGCTTGAGGGCACGACAGCCTAGGTGCACACCGTAGGTGAGCTGCCTGGTGGCCTCTCATTAAGGGAACCCACCCGAGAAGCCAGCATCAGGCCTGAGGAGCGGGGCCCAGCAGCCACTCTGCCCCTCCCCGACCCTCCCCAGGGGCAGCCCACCTCCCTGGCTTCTCACAGACGGCTTAGAGTCGCCTGTTCTGCATATTTGTCTATTACATAAGTGGAATTATCTTTCTCCTCCAGCTTCCTTCATCCAGCATGATCAGCTGTATGATACACAGGCGCACACACACACTTACACGCTAACTGACTGCCCATGAGTCCTCTCTCCCCTCCCCGGTACATACACACACAACTGCAGGGAGAGAGGAGGACCTGCCCCCAGCAGGGCTCCCTGTTCCCACAGGCTCCTGCTTACAGCCTCTCCTCTGCTGCGTAGGGTCCTGTTCTCCCCTCTGGACACACAGAGGCCTCGAAATGTTTTGACACCATCTCTGGACAACGACCCACCCGCCAAGGTTTCCAACTTCTCCAGGCCCTCCCTGGGCCCGTTCCCTCACTGTAAAGGGCAGACTCCATGGCTGTGCTGTAGAGTGAATCAGGTGACGTGTGAGCCACACCTGGCACAGGGGCATGCTGTACCCCTGCCTGCCCTCTTCCCTTCTGTGGGATGCAGGCGCATTTGGGCTGGAGGGGTTGCCTGTGAGCAAGAGCAGTGGCTACTGGAACCCAGCCTCTGATGCACGTGGCCTGGCCCAACCCACTCCCATGCCTGGGCTCGCGATGCCTTCTCCCTTCTGCCTGCTCAGACCCTGTAGGTCCCTGCTCCAGGAAGACGTAGGCTGTCCTGGCTGCAGGGTCAGCATATCAGGGTGCCACACCACCAGCACTGTAGGAGCACTGAGGGCAGGAGTGAACCCTGTGACCCTCTGAACTCCCACCCCCAGGACCAGCTGGCCCCCTAGAAGCCCACAGCCACCAAGTGAAGAAGCCTCAGCTGAGCCGCTGCTCCACTGTCTCCTGCCCTGGGGGGCGACCACGCCTGGCTCTCCCCCAACCCTTATCCTTGGCTGGCAAATCTGGGAAATCCCTTACTGCTGGGCCCCGAGGAGAAATACCTCTCTGAGGCTGTGGAGAGGATAGAGGCCCTGGAATCCTCCGGCTGCAAGGGGATTCTGGTATTTTCTCTCCTAACTGTCTCCCTTATGGATGAGGGATGCTGGGTCCAAGACCAATGGCCTGGGGTGGGGTGAGGGCTGGTACCCTGTATGTATGTCTGTACAAGTCAGCTGCATGGCTTGGGGCAAACTGTTAAGCTGTACAAGACTGGAATGTTCCTCCATGTCTTTAGTATAAAATGGGAACCCTTTCAACACTGGGGTCACCAGGCTGCAATGGGATGACAGACACTGAGATGGCCTGGGTACTCCAAAATACTCCACAGTTGCAGCATGCATGTAGTTGTAGACTTTGTTTTCAACCAGAAGGATGAAGCACTTGTAGCATATCTTTGTTTTTGTCTGTGTATTCTGTTTGGGTTCTGAGAACTGGGGCTTGTATATCTTTTAGGAAGCAGGGCTATGGTGGGTACACAGAAGGTGCTCCATAGATGCTGTGGGGGACACTGCCTCACAGAGGGGCCCAGGAGCATGGCTGGCACCCAGGCCAGCAGGTGACACACTGAGACCATGTCACCATCTTTCTCTTGTGGTGGGAAGGAGCCCAGGAACACAAGGTCAGCCTGATGGAGGCTGGGCTGTGCTGCACTCACCCATCCGAACAATCATTCTAGACCAAGAACAGACACATCCTGGCCCGTCAGCAACTAGAGATGGTGTGTATCCCTTTGGTGTGGTGTTTGGATAAATGCCTGCTTCTGGATTTTGATGTGATGTATAACCCAGCGATGGCCACCAATTAGGACATTCAGACCCACTGTTGCAATTAACAGCCACCACTGTGCCCCAAGAGTGTCCCCCGGAAGTTGGTAATGGACAGGGAAGTCTGGCATGCTGCAGTCCATGGGGCCGCAAAGAGTCAGACATGAACTGAACGGTCCCCCGAGATGCAAACCCAGCTGTGCAAATAAGAAACTGAGGTTTGGGGAGGTTAGAAACTTGCTCAAGGGCAGGATTCGGACCCAGGTCCAGGGGAGCCCTGATGCGTGGCTTTTCTGGGTCTTCAGTGTCCACCTTCAGAGAGGTGGGGAGGGGCGGGGCCGGCGAGATCTCACCACAAACTGCTTTCCATTCCCCACTTGAAGCAGCTCTGACAGTGAACTTTCGGACAGCAGTTGCTCACCTGGCCTCCCGCATCTGCAGAGCAGCAGCCCTAGTTCAGCCCACACAGCTCCACTCCTGCAGGGCTGGGCCTTGTGGGCACCCGCCACCCATACAGCAGCAGGGTTGGGGAGTGGGAGTCGGCCTGACCCTTCCTCATCTCCCTCACAGCTGAGTCTCCGCTGAAGCCCTTCACATGCCCCCTTTCTCTCGACTTCCACCAGTCCAGCCCACCAACTGCCTAGGGCATCCCGGGGCCCTTAACTAACTGCCATCCAATCCGCATTCCTCAGTATGGCCAAGCCAGATCACATCCTTGTCTCTGCCCACCCCAAACCTCTCCAGAGCTCCCGCTGCTGTTATGAAAAAGGCACACGTTCTCAGCGTGGCTTACACAGTGGCCCTGTGGTGCCCCCGCCTGCCTCCCTCGCCAGCCTCCTCCCGTCCCTGGCACAGGCCTCTGCATGTACTATTTCCTCTGTCTGCAGTGCTCTGTCCTCAGCTGGGTCATCACTTTCCCCAGGAAAACGTCGCTGACCTCCTGGAGTTGGGCTGCCCTTCCTGCTGCATCATCACTTTCCCCAGGAAAACGTCGCTGACCTCCTGGAGTTGGGCTGCCCTCCCTGCTGCCCCGGATGATCTCAGGGCACCCCAGTCCCTTCTGAGGGAGTTTGAACCCTCTTGTGTATGTCTGGTTGCTCCTGTTCCTCCTGCCTCCGTGAATCAGGGACAAGGGCTCCCTGCTCACCACTGAATCCCAGCACTGGGATCAGCTGGCTCTGTGGTTAGCTCACTGGAGATGCTAAACACTGGGCATGGGGCAGAGGCCTGGTGTGTCAAGGGAGAATGGTTCAAAGTCAGTATTTACTGAGTGCCCAAGGGTGTCTGTGACTTCTAAGCATTTTAAAGTATAAACCAGTTTAGTCTTCACAACTGTCCCATAGGGAAGGGACTATTATAAGCCACATTTTACAAAGGGTAAGACAAGAAGTTTGCCCAGAGTCTCACAGCCAGGGGAAGTAGAGAATGATTGAAAAGCAGGACACCAGAACCATCACCGCACTGCTTCTGCCCAGGTGGTGAGGACAGATAACCAGGGATGGCTTTCATGGGCTTGGGGGCCCTAGGTGGAGACACACACACCCACAGCAATGGGCGCACACAGACAGACTGATGTGTAGTGGCTGTCCTGGGTGCATGACTTAGCCTCTCGAGCCTCCCTATACTCATCCGTACAATGGGTGCAGTGCAGCAGTTTTCCCCTGACAACTCAGGGACAGCACCATGGACAGTGCCTCAAACCCAGTAGAGCTTCCAAAATGAAGCTGAATTAATATGGCTTCTTTTGGAGACAGCAATGGCACCCCATTCCAGTACTCTTGCCTGGAAAGTCCCATGGAGGAGCCTAGTGGGCTGCCGTCTATGGGGTCGCACAGAGTCGGACACGACTAAAGTGACTTAGCAGCAGCAGCAGCAATATGGCTTCTTTAGGGGCAAGGAGGACTCTTTTGGTGAGCAAGGTGAGCTTAGAGCTAATAATGGAATAAAGTACAGCAAATCTAGGGAATGCCCTGTTGGGCCAGTGGTTAGGTCTCCATGCTTCCCCTGCATGGGTTTGATCCCTGGCTGGGGAACTAAGATCCTGCATCCCTGGGCAGCCTTAAAATAATAATAATAATAAAAAGCCAGCAGATCTAGAGAGAAATGACCACACAGGGCCACACAGGAGGACGTCTGTCCCTAAACACTCATCCAACCACCTGCATCCTCTAAGCTTCTTAATTCTTGTTTACTGGGTTCATTCCTTGTTCATGATCACTTTAAAGGCAACTCTAAGCAAGATGTAAAAGTGAATCTTTCAAAAAGACTTCTATTATGAACTGAGTGGCAAATGGGAAAATACATGGGCGGAGTGAGATGTAATATCACACAAATTAAGAAATACACACATCTTTGTAATATGTTAAAAAAAGATTTTGCTACTAATATTTGGATTCCCACCCTCACGAGCGCCCCTAACAAGAGGAAACAGGCCAAATCTGACAGTGATATTCATCTCTGTTATTCCCACCCCTCAAGGGAAATATGTTTATTAATGTGCCTCTTCCCTTGATAAATTACTAAATAGAAAGAAAAGCCTGGCACTCATTTCCCGTGGCTTCTCCTGTGATTTATGACTGGGATTGGTGGAGTCGTCACGTCCATTCATCTGTGGATGCCCCTGTTCTGATAGCCAACAGCCACTGCGTGACCAGCCACCTGCCTGCTCTCACCTGGGCGCACGCCAGATGCCACCTAGTCCTGCCATCACCTGCATCTGGACCACGTTTAATCCATTAGTCCTTCCTTTTGTTTATCTGTGTGTTAGTTCAAGCACCCATTAGACCCTTGCACAGCAGCTGCCCAGCACAGGCCTGGACACTGTGGGGGCTGCAAGCAAGGATGCTTGGCCTCGTCTCCTGGATCTCAGAATCCCAGTGAGAGGACACAGTGGTACCTGCAGCTCCAGGCAGGATTCGACAGATACCACCTAAGCAGGGTGAGCCCGGGCAACCCTGGAGTGCTGGCAGGGGTGGGAGGGGGAGTGTGGCTTTTCCTGGGGCAGCTGGGATCAGCAGGAGATGTAAAATCAGATCCTGGACCTAGGAAGACCCAGTGTCTGTCCCTGTCTACAGGCTCTGAGCTGGGTGTCAGAAATGGGAAATCCCATGGACAGAGGGGCCTGGCGGGCTACAGTCCATGGGGTTGCAAAGACAGTTGGACACGACTGAGTGATTGAGCTCACAAATGCAGCCTCGTGTCAGGGCTCCTGAACTCTCACCCCTGCTCAGGGAGCATTCCTGCACGGCCCAGCCCCTCACTCAGATCACTTCTGGATTCACTGAGGAGATGCTCTAAGGAAATCTAGCTTGAGGACCTTAACCTGCCCCACACTTAGCTGTCCACAAACCTTCTTGTGGGGGAGTAAAAAGCACCAAGGTTTTGGAGCCCAGAGGTGTGAGATTGAGGGTATTTTCTGGATCTGTGATAGAGATAAAAGAAATGTAGGGCTCTGGGCCTGAGGCTCCTCACCTGGACAGGGAATTCCTAACACTTGTGTCATGAGACTGTTTCTGCAGCTCTACCAGATGACCTGGACACACCATCCAGCCTGAGCCTGCACTCAGCACCCTGCCCCTGGTCTCCCTCCTGTTGGCGGGCTGGGCGCAGACTCCCCACCCAAATGAGGCCTCTATCAGTCCCTCGGTCACCTCCTCTGCCTCTCTGTGGTGTGATCAATGTAATTGGTTTCTGAAACCTCCCTGGACCTGCAGGCAGCATAAAGAACGGGCATCAGAACGGAGGTGACATCCGATTCAAATTAGTGTCAATATGACGATAAAATATACAGCTCCAAGGAAATATGGTCTGTAAACAGACAACATTTCAATCGGAAACATTTCAATCTTCTCAATGTGGTGAGGGTGGGAGGGGCTGGGATTGCAGCTGCTGCCAGTCTGCCGTTAAATCACCGATACTCAACAGCATCACATGAGAAAATTCCATCTTAAGGCCCCGGTGACAACCAGTGACTTCCTCGCTCTCTAGAGAACCACTAGGCAGAATGATAACCTTGGATTCCCTGACTGGTTATCTATTACCTTCCAAAGGCACATTATTCCACAGCTTCTGGCTATAAATCAGCCTCCTTAAAGAATGGGGCAATGGTCCTTCATTGACCACCTGGAGGCTCCAGCAGAGGCGGGGGGCTTCCTCAGGCAATGCCTCTTGTCCTGCCCACAGCCTGGCCTCGTGCTCTGGAGGGCAGAGAGAGGGCTTGGCTTTTCCATTTAATAAGTCCCCACCACCTCCAGCCTCACTGCTAAGACTGGGGCATCTCCCCCAGCCTAGGACACACACACAACCCAAAGGAGACCACTTTTGGCTTGACAGATACACAGATGGGGACCTCTTCCACAGACACCAATGGGTTTCTCATTTCATAAAAAAATAAACATCTATGCTAAGGTAAGTCTGTTAAAAATATAATATTAAATAAATAACTGTGCAAATGGTACTTGGCTAAAGTAAGATTGTGCTTGGTTTGCCACTGGGTGGACTGGGGACACTCTCTGCTGATGTGGCCCTGGGTGGCCTTCCTGACACCCTCTCCGCAGGCCTCCTCACAGTCAGGTGGGTGGACCTGATCTCCACGCCTTAGCTTGACACTTGATGCCTCTGGAAATTCTCTCCCCCATAGTTTTGCCTCCTCTGGGAACATGAAGGGAAGGAGCTGAGGAAGGAGATTGGGGAAGTGGGGCGGCCTGGGGACAGGTATTCTTTGTCCCGACAAGGACCTTCCTCAGAACAGCCCCACTGGACGGTAAATACCGCAAGCGCAGGGCTTGGCATACTGCATCCCCAGCACCTAGCACCATGCCTGGCACACAACAGGTGCTCAGTAAGTATCCTCAGAATGAATGAGGAGAGTGAGTGAGTGTGTGTGTGGTGGGGGTATGGCACGTATATGCGGTGTGTGTGTGTGTGTGTGTGTGTGTAGTGGGGATGTGGCATGTGCGGGTGCAGCGTGTGTGTGTGGTGTGTGTGCATGTAGTGGGGATGCAGCATGTGTGGGTACAGGGTGTGTATGGAGGGGAGGGGTATGGTATGTGAGTGTGGTGGGGGTATGGTGTGTGTTTGTGGTGTGTGTGTGTGTGGGGTATGGTGTGTGCTTATGTGTGTGTTTGTGGTGTGTGTGCATGTAGTGGGGATGTAGCATGTGTGGGTGCAGGGTGTATGTATGGAGGGGTATGGTGTGTGAGTGTGGTGGGGGTATGGTGTGTGCTTATGTGTGTGTTTGTCGTATGTGTGTGTGTGTGTGTGTGTGGTGGGGGTATGGTGTGTGTGGTGGTGGATATGGCATGAGTGCGATACAAGTGTGGGTGTAAGAGAGAGAAACACACACACACACACAGTCTCCCCGACTCCCCACGAGCTCTCAGGGCCCCTGCACCCACAGGGAGCTCACATTTCACTGTCCTGTGTATGGGCAGTTTCCTCATGTGAACATGGGCCCTCAGAGCCACAGGGCCCCTTCACAGGCGGTCCCCTGAGCCCCACTGCCCTGGCCCCCGGCCGGTACGCCTTCCTCTGTGAGAGTCTGAGCACAGAGAAACTTGACTGGAGGAACTGCAGACCTCCACTGGGTGGACAGAGCGCCCTGGGAGCATCTCTCCCCAGATCTGTGCAGCTGGGACCAGCCAGAAACACTGGAGCCGATGGGCTTTCCTGGCACCCACGGTTCACAGCAGCGGGGGCCAGGGACTCCCCTGAGACAGGTCTGGGCTCCACCAGGCACAGGCCTGGACCGTGACCACCTGAATCTCTCAGGGGCCACGTGAGCAACACATCCTCGTAGACATGGGAGCTGCACAGCAACACCTAGAACTTGGAAAAGAGGAAGCAAAGTTCTGGTTGAAACTGGTTTGAAAAAAACGATGTAGGTAACAACAAATACAGGAAATCACAGCACACTTCCCGCTGATTTCCTTGGATCCTAACTGATGGGAAACAGGGCAAAGAAACAGTCTGTTGCTGAAATCTATCAGGACTCAGGAAAATCACCTGCCATGAGTCAGCGTCTGTTCAGGCCGAGGCTGGAGGTGGTGATGCTCCTCTCTGCGCCCTGAAGCCCATCACACCCTCAAGACAGAGGCAGAGGCAGGACAGCAGCGGGTGTGTCGAGTTCTTCAGGGCAGCTCCCACGCCCACCGCTGAGCTCACCTGACCCCTTGCCTCAGATGCTCAGCCCCACTTGCTGTCAAGCACTAAGCACCCCAGAACAAAGTGGCTGTGTTCCTGTCCAGGCTCCTGCAGGCTGACAGCTGCTGGTCTCAGCACGGCTTCTTCCTGACTAAGTGGCATCTTTCCACCCCAGGTTCTTTTGTGGCCGATCCTCCCTCCCCCCACAGACACAAGATCCCTGTTCCTTGGCAGCCATGCTCCGGACGTGCAGGGTGTGTGAAGACAGAAGTACCAGCCAGGTACAGCTGGTGCACCTGGGTTGGGGACGGGGGGGTGGTCCTGCAGGTGGGCAGAGGGAGGTGCAGAACCCAAGGGGAGCTGGTGTGGGTGGTGTCTCAGGAGAAGTGCCAGCTGGCCTGAGCCCTGGGACCCCTGTGGGATGGAGCCAGGCCAGCCTGCGGGGGCAGGCACAAAGGCACAAGAGCATGGGGAGTGCAGCGAAGTGTGTAGGTGGGCGGAGACAGGCTGGAGGGAAGGCTGCTCAGGCCACATTGTAAAGTCTGGGCTTGACCCTGAGGGTGATGGGAGTACGGAGGGGATACATGATCCAGAGAGGTGGGGATCAGGTGGAGGGAGCCTGAGTTGAGAGGCTGTGCGGGGAGCTGGTACAGGACCGGGTGGCTGGGGAGCTGACACAACAGACTTGGCAAGTCTAGGGTGGGCTGTACGGGGTGGTCTGGTGGGTTGACAAGAGGAGGGGGGCCTGGATCCCCATTGTGCAGCCTGGGCCAGTGAGCTCTTCGTACAGCAGGGATGGGAATCCCAGCCCCTTCACACAGGGAGTGTGTGTGAAGTCACAGAACACAGGCAGACCTCACTTAGACGCTCGCACGCGTGCACGCAGCACGCACTCACATACGCTGACTCGGCCTCTCCTGCCCTCTGGGGACATCTGCCTGACCACACCCCTTGGCCATGGCTTCTCCGTCTGTGCAGCACCTACCCTGAGCCCTTGGAAGGCAGACATCGCTTGGGGAACCTTCTGTTTGGACAACAGCAGCAACATTTATGCCCTGTATTGTTGCTGTCATCTGGGGTCTAATTGTGATGAGTAACAAGCACCCATGATCTCCCAGGAGCCGGCCTGCTCCCTGTAGGGACACCTGTAGGGCTGTTAAGGGGAGGACAGAGAAAATCACAGAGGAACGTGTGCTCAGGGGGCTGACAGGTGTCACTTCACCTGTTGCTTCATCCAGGACAAGCTCACATCCTGGACGAAACACCATCCTGGGGAAGGCACGGGATCAGGTGCTGGTTGCATTGCTCGGTCGTGCTGTGAGTTCCCTTCAGGGCAGGCCGAGGGTGACATGGAACAATGCCCACAGAGCTGGTGTTGGGAGGACTGCTATGCTCCTCCCTGGCAGCACTCCTGTGGGGGGAGTGGCAGGGAACTGGGGGCTCAGGGACCACATGAGGTGGCTCTCATAAATGTGAGATGTAATAGAGAGGATGAGACAGGCTGGGACCTAGGACCCTTTGCTGCGGTTCTTGCACCTGGACAAATGTCTCCTTGACCAACAAAATACAAAAACACTATAAGGGATTAAACCAAAACAAAACAAAACTGCACACACGTGCAGTAGGAGTGAATTGTGGACAACAAGATACAAAAACACCAAACACTGAATTGCCATTTCTTAAGGGTCAGGAGCAAAAACCAGGTGTTAGGAGCAAAAGCAAGGTACTGTACATGCCCCCTGCACACTGCAACACTTAAAGGGTGGGCAAACCACCTAAGCCACCCCTCCAGACTGACCCCTGGGCCCGCCTTTACCCTCACCCCCACATGAGGAACTCCCTTGGGGAGTAGGTGAGCAAGGGAAACTGTTACTTGTTCTCGCTACTCCCTATTGCAGCAGGGGTCCCAGTAAAGCTTTGTTTGAATTTCTTGTCTGGCCTCTGATCAATTTCTATTGACTAAAGAGACCAGCAACCCTGGTCAGTAACAAGAAAGGGAGGGGAGGGAAGGGACATCAAGAAAGACTTCCTGGAGGAGATGAGATCTCAGCCAAGCCTTAGGAAGTAAGGGGCTTGGCTTTGCTCCAGCCAATAAGGTGGAGTTGCATTGGCCAGGGGTGGACAGGAAGCCCAGGGCAGAGGACTAGAGGATGGGGGTGGGGGGCTGAGGGTTGCAGAGCACCCCCTGAGCCCTGTCTGGGCCCATGGGGCTGCCTGCAGCCCAGCAGGTCTTCCTGCAGGCCTGTCTGCTCCCTGAAATCAGGAAGTGAAGAAGGGCTTGAGGAGGACAAATCTGCAGGAGCCTTGCTGTGGTTTCCAGCCCCACTGCCTGGCCTGTATCCCTGGGTGTCTCTGGGGGAAGCTCCAAGACCAGCAGATGGAGCAGCGCTGGCTGGGGAGGGGGTGAGATGTCCTTAGCGTTCTACCCCTCCTCCACCCTCTCCCACACAGGGGGCTCCATTTGACCCCAGGGGCTCAAGGTCAGGGTGCAGGTGCACCTAGGAAAACAGCTGTGAGAGTGCAGAGGGTAGGAGGGGGTCTTAGCATCTAAGGAGGACCAGCCCACTTCATTTTCCCAGGTCACCCAATCCTTCGTCCACACAAACGTGTCTGTGGCCTCCTGGCTCAGTCACTGACTACTCTATCCTCCAACTGCTCAGGCTGGAGACCTTGATGTTGTTCTCAACGCCTTTCTTCCTCCCTTACTCTGCATCCCATCCAGGAACAAATCTTGTGGCTCTTCCTTCAAAATCGACCTGAAACGACCACTTCTCCCAATATCTGCCAGCTGGAACCTCTGCTTCCACCCTGCTCCTAAATCTGTTCTTGACCAGCAGCCAGAACGGGATTCCTTTTAAGAATAAGTCAGGTCTCATTACTCTTCTGTGCAACGTTCTCCACAGGCCCCATATTACTCTGCTGTGAAAGCCCTGAGCGGCCAGCACGGCCAGCACAGCCAGCCCCAGAACCCTGGCCATACCCTACGGGCCCTGCACTCACAGGGTAACAGGTCCACTGGCCTCCTGGGCTTTTCTTGCCCCCAGCAGGCACAACGCTGCTTCAAGCCCTTTGCACGTGCTGTCTCTCCTGCCTGTACCACTCTTCGGCTTATTTCTGCACGGCTCACCTCTTCCAATTCTTTGCTCCAATATCTTCTCAGTGAGGATTTCCTCATTCAAGATGGCACCCCCATCCACTCGAAGCTCCTTACCCGACTTCCTTTTTCCCTTTCTTTAGCCACATAGCATGTCGGACTCTGCCACACTCTTTGCAGAGTCCCATAAGACTGCTAAGGAATTCCCCTTCCCCCATTTCTGAGCTATCTGTCTCTCCCCACTATGCTATAAGTTCCATGAAGGCAGACACGAGTCCTTTTTGTTCTTTGGACTGTCTGCAATTCCTACAACACTTCTTGGCCCTTGATGACCCACTATATATTTCTGCATGGTGTTTACACTTGGTCCCCCATGGAAAACAATCATGGCAGGGGTTGGGGTAAACCCCGGACCCTCCCATCTGGCTCCTTCAGGAAAAAGGAGCCACCAGCACCCGCCTCATCCCCAGAGGGAACCGTCAGCCTTGTCCTGCTTCCCACCCCAACCCCGGCCTAGCACTCACCATCCACTGGATTGAGGTAGTCATGGAGATGGGGTGCACTGGCCGCACCCCCCGTCTGCATCAGCAGGTCCCCATACGGCGCGGGGTGGCCCGCCATGAGAGTCATCTGGTGGTAATAGTCTGAGGCGTTGGTGCCTGCAGCGGGAAGGCCAAACAGCCCCCGCTCCTTAAGGTGCTCGTGAGCCACTGCAGGTGAGAGGGAGAGAAAGTGTTAGAATCTGGTCAAAAAGAAGAGGAACACACACCTGGCCCGAGGAGGCCCCTCAGTGCCCTCTAGCCATCCTCCACCCCCAAGGGTCCTGGGTCCCCTTACCCCGCTGTCCCAGGTCAGCCCTGAGCAGACGGCTGGGCGGGGCTGGCTGGGGTGGGACGGTTTCTGCTGATGGGGCTGCAGCTTCCAGCCTCACATTCCTCTTTCCTCAAAGCCATAAACAACTGCTTCCTCCTCCCAGTCCAGGCCCCACAGAAGGCCCAAGCTTCAGGCTGACAGGGTCCGTGATCCACCAGAGTTTCCAAAGGAGAAAGACGATGCAATGGGAAGTGCTGAGGTGGCCAGAAAGCTGGGCGCCAGGCCACAATCACCTTAACACTCAAGGCGGGACTGTGGGTGAGTGCTTGCCCAGCCTGGCCAGATAAAGCTCCCCCGGCCGTCCCACAGCTGCAGAACCAGGGTGGACTGTCCGCCTTCAACCTTGCACTCAGCTCTGCCTGAGGCTTAGGAAGGAGGTGGGAGGATGAACTTCAGCATATCCTGAAGGTGCCTAGTACTTAGGGGTGTGGTGCTAATTAAAGGGAGGCTTGGAAAGCAAATTTTGGGTTGGCCGTAAAGTTCATTTGGGTTTTCCCATCAGAGGAAAATCTTAACAAATTTTTTGGCCACTCCACTATCCCAATTGGGAGTTGGCTTTTACCATGTGTGAAAAATTAAGAAGGCACCACCTCTCTGAGCTGGCTCAGTTTTCCATCTGTAAAATGGGGGCAATCATATTCACGAGTCGAATGACTAGTAAAAATGACAGCATCAGCCAATGTTGGGCTGGGCGTTCCTGGCTGGGTGCGGTCCCAGGGCTTCAGGATCGCATCCACTCTCTAGGTTCACAAGCATCACCCGGTGAGCCCCTTAGCAGCTGAAGACTCTGGCGCTTTAAGAGTTAAAGATGTTGAAGCCAGAGCACAAGTTTCTTAGAGCTGTCTTCACAGCCTCTCTGCTATTCGCTTTGGCAGATCTTTGAGGAGATGCACGCGTGCTGGGCAGAGAGAAACAGGCAGTCCACGGAAACAAGTCATCCTTGCTGCTCTTCCTCCCCTCCTTCTCCTGCTGCGTCCTCCAAGGAGAGCCCCAGCCTGCAGCCCCACGGCCTCGGCCTGCCCTGTCTGTGCCTCGAATGCCCTCCCTTCCCCCTTGCTTGTCCACCTCCTCCCTGAAGCCCCCCTGGAATGCCCACTGTCCTCTGCAACACACATTCTGGCAGATTCGGCCTCAGACCACTGATGAAACTTCCAGCTGGCACAGCTGCTGAATGAACCTGTCAGCCTACCTCTGCTCACTGGGGAGCTTGGTCTGGGGACCAGAGAGGCCTCAGGGTCTCTAACCCACCCTCTGTAGGGGTCAGGGCCATGCTCATTAGCCACGTCTCCTTGGTACATTCTCTGCTGTCTCAAGGGTCTGGGGCTGGGCCAGGGGTGTGTGGTCGGTGCCACAAGGCTGGTATACGGAAAGCAGGCATAAAACCAGGGCTCTGTCAACAGGAAGTCTGCCTCCAGCGCAGTCCTGTCTTACCACTTAGCTCTTTGTGGCCACACTGCTGTTGGCAGCCACGGGTTCCCCGACTCACAGGCTCTCCAGGAGGGCACTCTGTTCCTCGTCCCTCCTCCAGACATCCCTCTGGCCCTCTCCGACCCCGGCCTCGGGAGGACCACCCTGTCACTATGGGTACTAGTTTTCCCGGGCTGCGGTAACAGGTTAGTTCAGGCTTGCTGCTAACTGCTGTGAAAACAGATTTGATTCTCTCACATCTCTCGAGGCCGGAAGTTTCAAATCAAGGCGTCAGCAGGGCCACCCCTTCTTGGAGGCTTTAGGGGGAAGTCTGTCCCTTGCTTCTTCCAGCATCTGGGAGCTGCCAGCTTCCGTGGCTTGTGGCCATATGGCTCCATCTTTGCGTCGTCTCCCACGTCTCCCTTGTAAGGACAGTTATCATTGGATTTAAGGCCCACGTGGATCATCATGACAATCTCTCTTGACTCAAAATCCCCAACCTAACCACGTCTGCAGAGGATCCTTTTCCACATGAGGCAACACGCCTCCCGCCCACTGTACCACATGTAAACTTCAAGATGAGGCAGCATTCAGAACCTGGTCTGCATGCTCAGGAGAGACGTGCAGGAGCTTGGGTCCACTTTCTGGGAGACGGCAGCCCCACATGGAGGCAGCACAACCTTTCAGGGCAGCCAGGCATGGTCAAGGCCACTCAGAGGACCCACGCAGAGTCCAGCCCTGGGTCCAATCCTAAAGGGCCATTTCCAAATGACTACATCCTGATCGTCCATCTTCAAGTCCTGTGGCTGCAGCCATTTACCTGGTCTGGTTTCTTTGTGACTCTGCACTTTCCTGTCTCAAATGAATTGAACAGGTTTGTCATCTGACTCTGAGCTGGGCCACTCAACATCCTCTCAAGAGGGACATGAAGCCACTGGTGGTCACCGCTGCAGGCTGGAGTCCATTTGGAGGCCATGTGTTGACCCACAAGAGATGCAGACAGACAACCAGCCTGGCTCTGCCTTCCTTCTGCTCTGGGGGCTCCAAGACACCCTGATACAAGATCCACTCTGTTTAATACCAGCTTCTGCAGGCTTTGGTGTCTCACAACCAAACAATTCTCACCCAAGACAGGACACCTCAGTGAATAAACAGAACTTATCATTCTTACTACATCATTTTGCATGCTAAGGGTGTTTATGAATAGTTCTTCAAAATGAGTGCAAAATCCAATGTGCCCCTGGTTCTTTTGGCTCTGACCACTCATTTATCGAAAGACCTGTTGTTGAGGGGTGCCAGGGAGGAAGGCCAGCCTGTTCGCCAACCCATGGGCAAGGGAGAGAAACACACAGCATCAGAGTTAGCATCGCCCCCTCTGACCCTGTACCTCAGGCCTTTCTACTCACCATCCGCGGGGCTGAGGCCCCTGGCTGCAGAGATGGCGGGATGTGTTGGGCTGCCGTGCACGGCCCGCAGGTAATGGTCCATGTGGGGGCTCACGTACGGGTGGGGGGCGTTGAAGGGGGACTCCCCGGGGCCGGCGGGGTGTGGGGAAAGCCGAATCAATGAGATATCAGAGATGACAGGGCTGCCGCTCAGGGCGGGAGGCCTGCAGAGAAAAACGACAGCGTTATAAGAAAGTGTAGCCCACCCAGGAGGCTGCACGGGGAACCCCGTCAAGCAGCAGAACCAAATGAGCAATCACACATTTATTTTATGCACCAACATCCCTCGGTCACCCTTCACATAGAGTCTCAACTCTCATATTAACACATGAGCCAGTCAGTGCAGGTGGAAAGCTCTTGAGGCTGGTGCGGCTGACCACCCACGCGTCTCATGTCAGTGATGAAATTCTGCGTACATGGGACTGGATCTGCTGGGCCACAAGCTCGGCAGGCCACACACCTGAGAGCTGCCACCACTGCTCCCCCACGGCCTGCTCAGGGCTGGAGGTGTTACCAAGTAAGTCTCCGTTAATGGACAGATGCACGCTTCCTACCAAACGGTGTGGAAAACAGATCATGAAAATGGGCTTCCCAGGTGGTGCTAGTGGTAAAGAACCAGTCTGCCAATTCAGGAAAGAGACCTGGGCTTCCCCGGTGGCTCAGTGGTAAAGAATCTGCCTGCAATGCAGGAGCCCCGGGTTTGAGCCCTGGGTCGGGAAGATCCCCTGGAGGAGGGCACGGCAACCCACTCCAACATTCTTTGGGCTCCCCTCATAGCTCAGTCGGTTAAAGAATCCACCTGCAATGCAGGAGACCAGGGTTTGATCCTGGGTCAAGAAGATCCCCTAGAGAAGAAAATGGTAACACACTCCGGTATTCTTGCCTAGAGAATCCCCATGGACAGAGGAGCCTGGTGGGCTACAGTCCATGGGGTCGCAAAGCGTCAGACACGACTGAAGCAACTTAGCATGCAAACATGCATGCAGAAGATGCAAAGGGCTTGTCTTCCTAACAGAATTGAGAAAAAGAGGAATCAGGAGATGCCCTGAAAGATGGAGAGTTTGGGACTTCCATGGGACAATCCCTGAAGTGAAGCGCTCAGCCACAGAATCAGCTAGAAAGGAAAAGACCAGTATTTAGGAAGAGTTTTGAAAGGCTGAGCCATCATTTTGGAATATCATTCTAGCTCTCTGTACATGAGGCTCTTTCTGATGTTCCCTGAGTCTCTCTTCTCTGACACCAACTGACAATCAGGGATGCACCTGGCGGGGCTGTGGCCCATTTCCATGGTCAGCCTTGCAGAAGGTACCTGCTCCACTTGACAAAAGGATAGGCCTGGCCCCCAGGGGCCTCCAGGCAGCTGTGAGCATGTTAGCTGCAGGGGTGTTCTGAAGTCATCCGCTCCAAAACTTGCTCATGTTAAAGAAAAATCAGACAGGGGGGAGTTGCTGGGAAACCACAGCCAAGTCATTGGAAACCAAATTTACCAAGATTTCGCTTTTGATTTTTCAGAAAATAGGGACCTCTCTGTGACTTCACACAGTGCAAAGAATGTGTTCAGACCAATCTGGTCAGCCTTGCAGGAGGTTAAGATAAATCTGCATTAGACTCTCAGCCACTCTAAAGAACAGTATGGAGGTTCCTTAAAAAAATAAAAATAAAAGTACCATATGATCTGGCAATCCCACTCCTGGGCTTGGATAAAACTCTAATTCAAAAATATGTATGCACCTCTATGTTCATACCAGAACTATTCACAATAGCCAAGACTTGGAAGTAATCTAAATGTCCATCAACAGATGAATGGATAAAGAATATGTGGTACATATATACAATGAAATATTATTCAGCCATAAAAAGGAATGAAATTGTGTCACTTGCAGAGACATGATTGGACCTAGAGAGCATCATATTAAGTGAAGTAAGTCAGACAGACAAAGATAAATCTCATATGATATCACTTATATGTGGAATATAAAAAAATGATATGAATAAACTTACAAGATAGAAACAGACCTACAGAGAAAACAAACATGATTATCAAAGGAGAAAGGTTGGGGGGAGGGATAAATTAGGAATTTGGGATTAAAATATACACACAATTACATATAAAATAGGTAATCAGCAAAGAGCTACTGTACAGCACAGGAAACTATACTCAGCATCTTGTAATAATTTACGGTGGTAAAGAATCTTATAAATATATAAAACTGAGTCACTTTGCTGTACACCTGAAACTAACACAACATTGTAAATGAACTACATCTCAATACAGATTTTTTTTTTAAAAAGCAGAATCTCAGCCTTCACCAGCTCAGTCACACTGTGCTCAGTAATTCAACCTCACCAAGGCTCAGTTTTCTTATCTGCTCAGTAGGGGTAACAACAGTACCCATTTCATAGGGTTGCTGTGAGGATGAAAGTCCTCCAAACAGTGCCTGAGACACAGCTATCAGTCAACAAATGAGAGCTGTTATTACAGCGTCAGTACCACATTTGAGGGCAAAATCCAGACGTGCCAGGGAAGCCCTCAAAACCGTTATGTTGGATGTGTGAAAAGGCACTGTGAGAACCAGTTACTTCAGAGAAGGCATGATTCGTTTGTGGCTGCAGCAGACTAGAGCTAATTACTGACTGTGTGCAACAGGGCATGAAAATTGTGCTTATGACAGAGCGCACACCAGAACCTAAACAGGTGACGTCCGGATGTCTTAACATCTGCGTTACACAAACTCCCCACTCAGAGGCCAATCCACCCGCCTGGTGTGCGCGCTCTGCCGGGTCACTTTCGAGGTTTTTCACCCGCCTGGTGTGCGCGCTCTGCTGGGTCACTTTCGAGGTTTTTCACCCGCCTGGTGTGCGCGCTCTGCTGGGTCACTTTCGAGGTTCTCCACCCGCCTGGTGTGCGCGCTCTGCCGGGTCACTTTCGAGGTTCTCCACCCGCCTGGTGTGCGCGCTCAGCTGTGTCACTTCCGAGGTTCTCCACCCGCCTGGTGTGCGCGCTCAGTTGTGTCACTTCCGAGGTTCTCCACCCCCCTGGTGTGCGTGCTCTGCTGGGTCACTTTCGAGGTTTTTCACACGCCTGGTGTGCGCGCTCTGCTGGGTCACTTTCGAGGTTCTTCACACGCCTGGTGTGCGCGCTCTGCTGGGTCACTTTCGAGGTTCTTCACCCGCCTAGGTGGGCGCTCTGCTCTGCCACTTTTGAGGTTTTTCTCCCGCCTGGTGTGCGCGCTCTGCCGGGTCACTTCCGAGGTTCTCCACCCGCCTGGTGTGCGCGCTCTGCCGGGTCACTTACGAGGTTCTCCACCCGCCTGGTGTGTGCGCTCAGCTGTGTCACTTTTGAGGTTCTCCACCCGCCTAGGTGCGCGCTCTGCTGTGTCACTTTCGAGGTTTTTCACCCGCCTGGTGTGCGCGCTCTGCTGTGTCACTTTCGAGGTTCTCCACCCGCCTGCTGTGCGCGCTCTGCTGTGTCACTTTTGAGGCACTCCACCCGCCTAGGTGCGCGCTCTGCTGTGTCACTTTCGAGGTTTGTTTTTTTTTGCTGCGCTGGCTCTTTGTGTGGCACGTGCGCTTCTCTGGTTGTAGTGTAGGGGCTTAGTTGCCCCGTGTCATGTGGGATCTTTGTTCCCTGACCAAGGATCGAACTCTCATCCCCCACATTGGAAGGTAGATTCTTAACCACCGGACCAGGAGGGGAGTGCATATTTTGGAGCTTTGGCAGATATGACTTGCGAGGGACATACAGATACAATGAACCTGCCAAGCCGCCTCCTTGTTGCAGCGCTTTTGCCCATGTCAATTCTTGGCCAACCTGCACCCAATACCTTGCCAGGGCAATTTCTTCTCCTCCCTGCAGGCCCAGGTCCAGGGACCCAATCAGTAGTGCCCTCCCTGAAGCCTCTCCCCCTGGCACAAGCTCTCTGCTCCCCCGAAGGAGGCATGATTCTCCTCTTAGGTGGGCAGGTGTGCTTGCCAGGTGACCAGGCTCTATCCAGGAGCAAGGCGTGTCCCAGGCACTGCTACATCAAGTGCCTGGCAGGCAGCTGACATCCCACAGTCATTCAGCGTTATTTTCAAAGCCAGCGATGGTGACACACCTGAGCCAGGTACTGGGCTTGGCAGAGGGGAGCTTCTGCTGTCAGCCATAGCCTCCAGCCGTTCTCATGCACAACCTGCCGTAAGAGCCCAGGGAGCTTCCTTGCAGCTCAAATGATAAAGAACCTGCCTGCAATGCAGGAGACCCGGGTTCAATCCCTGGGTCAGGAAGATCCTCTGGAGAAGGGAATGACCATCCATTCCAGCATTCTTGCCTGGAGAATCCCATGGACAGCGGAGCCTGGCAAGCTACAGTCCGTGGGGTCACAGAGTCAGACACGGCTGAGTGACTAACACTACTAAGAGCCCAGGCCACCTGTGAGGAAACTGCACTGAGTCCGGGGACCAGAGGTGGCTCTGCCCCGGCCACAGAAGCCAAGTGTCGTTTCAAGAGGAGTGAGCAAGTGATGCACCTTCAGTGAGAGTCCTCAGAGCCGGGGTCCTCCCCCAGACAATTCAAGGTAGGGCAGGTCCTAGGGCTCGCAGGGACGCTGGCTGGCATTGAGCTTAAGGCAGTCTGTAATTGATGAATCTGGTGGCCCTAAGTGGCCTGGTCAGGCCTCCCTAGTATCAGGTCACCCTGTGGGGTGCATGGACCCCAGACAAGTGGGTGATTACAGGGGGGTTTAAAGGAACACATGGAGGGCACACGGCAGCCCCTGTCTGTCCATGATGACAAACATCCCACTGGCCAAGCAGGAGGCTGGAAGGGGTCTCGTCATGGCAACGTGCACCCCACTGGGGAGCTGCCTTGGTGGGACTGGAATCCTGTCCAGCCTCAGTGGTTGGGCCCAGAGGTGGCAGGTGGGGCCCAAGTCTGTACACCGAGGAGCTGGCACTCTTGTCTCCACACCTCTGTCACCATCCTTTGGAGGGCAGCGACCTCCATCATCCCCTTCCCGTCACATTCTTCACCAAGGAAATAGGGCGCTCAAGTTTCTTCCAGGCCATCCCCTCCCCTCAGGGATGCCTTGCTGACTTCAAAACAGCAGCCTGTGAAGGAAGCAGGAGCTGATGGCCTCTGGGAGGAAACATGAAAACTCTGGCACCAACAACTGTACTTTACCCACAAGGGGTCCGGGTCCAGGGACGGAAGTCACCCCCAGGCCATGTTGCCAGAGACAAGGGCAGGATTCAATTCCAGCTCCAAGTCCTCACTCCCATAACCATGCTGCCCTCAGCCCAGGTCCTTCCTGCCCCAGTGGGGAACGGGGCCAAGGTCTCCCTGTCCCCTTGGTGTGACATGGCAGGAAGCTCAGAGAGACCACTACCCTGTCCCGAAGTAGATTCAACAGGGGCCGGCCATGAGATGGGTCAGCTCACCGCAGAGCTGACGATGGGGTGCACAGAACATCCCCTGCTCTTCCAGTGACAGGAGGGCTTCCAGTGCCAGGCCTGGGAGAGGGGTCTGGGCCAGCAGAGCCTCCCAGGAGAGACAGAACCAAATGTGAGTCTGGGCAATGCAGAGCAGGACTGGGTTCTGGGGGCCGTCCAGGGGGACCCAGGCTGGGGCCAACCCCAATCCTTCCACTCATCTGGGTGTCTAAGGCTAGGATGCTGCCCGTCCCTGGCGCCTCACCAGGTGGTACACAAAGATTTGCGCTGGGGACATGGGAGCAGCTAAACAAGCATTAAGTCCCTTCCCTTCCCTTCTGAGCCACCAGCCAACTTTGGGTGTGGAGCATCTGGTGACCTAGGCTCCCAGGACCCAAGACAACAGGCCCATTAACAACACAGCTACAGGTAACAGTCTAGACACTTCTGGGAAGCCTCCCTGGATATCCCCTTTGCATGGCCCAGCTTAGCTGTGCCCTGACCTGGCATTGCGTCAAGACTGGGTTTCAGCTGCCAGGGGGTCACATGCATGTTTTTCCTTTAATAATCTCAATAAAAAATCCACAAAGTTGGCACCTTATATCTATTTTACAGATGAGAACACTCTCAGAAAGGCTAGGTACCTCACCCAAGGTCACTAAGAGAGCAAGTATTGGAACCATCATTAATCCAAGAGGGTCCCCCAGCAGAGAGGAAGGTGCTCTTGATGACTGCAGTTCTTTGTGAGCAGGGCTCTGGTGGGCGCAGGACCAGGGAAGGGACAGCACCCGGGAACAGAAGAACTTGATTTCTCCTCCCCTTGCCTTCTTCCAGCTCTTCCACTCTCTTCCCCCCAACTCCCATCCCATCACTACGCACAATCCAACCCAGCTCTTAGGAGGGAGCTAGAACCTCTGTCTCACACTGGGTTGTTGAGTGACTGATAGGCTCCAGGGTCACAAAAATTCCAAGACTGTCATTCTAACAGACCAAACACAGCCAAAGGAATGAATTTCAAATGGTAGAATTTAAAGCATTAGGAATGCACCAGGGGGAGCAGGGGGCTTCCCAGTGACCTTAAATCACATTAACACACCCAACTTTCAAGACTGGTCCTTCAGGGACCAGAGTTTCTCTTTCTTGGATGCTTGTCCCACCTTAAGCACCACTAAGAGTCCCCACGCAGATGGTGCTGCCAGGCTGGGGAACCAAGAACAGGGCCTTTGGGTGTGCCAGGAAAGGCAGCTGCTGGTTAACACTGGAGCTGCTTCTTTAGGCCATCCCCCAGCCACAGCCTCCTTTTCTCCTTCCACTTCCATGCCTATGGGCTGTGGGAGCCCAACCCTGGTCTTAGCCATGACCCATCCAGGCCTTGAATTCTGGCAACTGGGCAGAGACTCGGAAGTGGCCTTGAGGGTGGAAGGAGGGACAAGGTGTGTAAGCTGCTTTTAGAAGACATTACATTTTCCTAGGTTATAGGTACACGTGTGCACACTCACATGCTTGCAGGCCTTTGTCAACTGCACTGACCACATTAGTCTCCCTGTGGGCTGCTCAGCTTCGACTCCACCCTTATGTATCACCTTCTCCACTTCAGTCCAGCTCTGAGCTCATCAGAACCTGATCTTATCAATTGTTTCTTCCCATATTTGTGCATCTTCCCAACAAAATTGCCCCGAGCACTAGCTATGTGACCAGGGACCCACAGGGAGCTCACAGCCCGAATGGAAGAGGCAGAAACACAAGCTAGTTTGATAAAGACTCCAGCAGAGGAATAAATTCCCTAACTCTGCCTGAAGGCTTCTCAGAGAAGGTGACATTTGGTTTGGGTTCTAGAGGAGGAACCCAGGAGGAGTTTATGGGGCAAGTATATTAGAAATAAAGGAAGCAAGTGCAAAGAAGGGCTGGAATGTAAGAACTTTTTGCAAAGGTTATATCCTGGGGG
Source organism: Capricornis sumatraensis (assembly GCF_032405125.1). Classification (NCBI taxonomy): domain Eukaryota; kingdom Metazoa; phylum Chordata; class Mammalia; order Artiodactyla; family Bovidae; genus Capricornis; species Capricornis sumatraensis. Next base: position 117,131,049 of record NC_091071.1, on the reverse strand, counting down.
GAGTGGCAGAGGCCACAGAGAACTTTGGGCTGGATCTACATTGGATCTGCTTCTCTTCTTCCGCTGTGGGTGGGGGCACGTGACCCCAGCTCAGATGGTCAGAGTATCCCATATCCCCAGGCACCACTGGAGATGGGCATGTGCTCAAGACAGCAGCTTTGGGAAAGAAGCGTGCTCTGTCCACAGGTGTTGTACAAGTGTGGAGCCGCTGAGGGCTTTGAGGGGCAAGGCCAGGAACAGAGCTGAGGAAACACAAGCATCAGAGCTGAGAGTCATGGAACAAGTTTCTTGACGTGAGCCCCTGGATAGGGATCTGGCTTTACTGGAAGCTAGCTGTTGGTGTTTAGTTGCTAAATCGTGTCTCTTTTGGGACCCTCATGGATTGTAGCCTGCCAGGCTCTTTTGTTCATGGGATTTCCCAGGCAGGAACACCGGAATGGGTTACAATATCCTTCTCCAGGGGATCTTCCCAACCCAGGGATCAAACCTGTGTCACCTCCCCTGGCAAGCGGATTCTTTACCACTGAGCCACCAGAGGAAGTCCACCAGGAGCTAGTACCCTCGTCCTTTCCAGTTCTCTGAGCCGATACATTTGTTTGTTTGTTTCAACCAGTTCCAGCTGACTTTTTCTGTCTCAGGCAACTGCCAAGGCTTGTCAAGGCGAGCCTTGACTAATGCAGCCTCCCCTGACTCCCCCTGCCCGGGAGATCTGGGGCCTGGCTTCCTGCAAGGCAGACTTGAGCTGTGGTTCTTCTGTGACACTCTTTGGCCTGCAGGCATTCTGCCCACAGCTGTTGGGCAGCGAGGGCAGTTGTGCTGGCCCTTCCGTGTCTGGGCACAAAGTACAAGCAGGAGTCTGGGTAAGAGGAATGGCCAGCTACCTCCTGCCTCCTCATGAGTGTGTCTGTGTGTACATGTGTGTCTGTGAATGTTTGTGTGTGTGTCTATGTGTGCATGTCAGTGTATGTGTGCATGTGTCTCTCTGTGTCTCTGTGTGTGTCTCTTTGTATGTGCATGTTGCGTGTCTGTGTGTGTGTGATGAGCAGCGGGGCCCGGCCTCTCTGGGCTGATTCTGCTGCAGGACAGGAGTCCCGTGGTTCCTCCCAACATTAGCGCTTTCCTCTTTTCTTCCCTCCCCTTGGGAGGGGCCTGCAAAGCCCCTGGACAAGGTTTCAGGGCCAGGCGACCAGCCACGGGAAGAAAGGAGAAAAAGGAGAAAGAGGAGCAGGAAAACAGCAAGTGGAGACCAACTGGCCCATTGCCATTCCAGTCCAAGTGGGCACTGCCAGGAACGGTGCCGTTCACCACGTGGTCAACGTGAGCTAGAGGCCAACAGTGTGCAGCAGGCTCAGAAACTCTTCAAGGCAGGTCTTACTGCCCGTGTTGGGGGCAGTTAGGAGCCTGGCCCGAGGTTGCAGAGCTGTAAGTGGTCGAGCGTTTTCTGACTCTGGGAAGGCAGGCTCGGTCCTCTGATGCCGTCTCTGCCCCGAGAAGTCCTGTTGGATGTCCCTTCACAGACATGGCTTTGACTGGACCCTGGGGATGCGGGCACTGGCGGAGGGGAGCTGTCACACAGGTAGACAGAGTCTGGACTCTCTGGGTCTGAATTACGGCTCTGCTACTTCTTGTGGACCTTGGCCTGCAATCCGCACCCTCACCAGCAGGCTGGGCAGCTGGGAGACACAAAGAGCTCAGTACGGCAACTGTGTGCTGTATTCCTGGGTGACAAGCAGGTGCTTGGCCCGTGCCCACTGTCTCTTTTCTCACATTTAACAAATGAGCAAATGGAAGGCACTCAGAGGGTGGAGAGGACCACGCCCACCTCTCCCAGCATCCAGCCCTGGGTCCCTCCCTCCCCAAGTGCTGAGCACCAGTGTTGGAGGGAGATGAAAGGGAAGGCATGGTGATGGGAGCCCTGCACGTCCGTGTGCACTGCAGCTCACGCTGGCTGGACTTGAGCAAGCACGCCTAGACCCTTGGGGATGGGTGCCATCCCTGGGCGCTGGCACAACAAGGTGCGTTCCTAGAGGGTGTTGGCTTCCGCCGGGCTGTGGAGCTGAATGAGTCTGTGCTGATGGGAGGAGTGGGGGGCGGTATATCTGACCCCTGGTACAGTCTGAGCCAAGGTGTTGGGCAGGAACCAACGTGCTCCTTCATTTGGGGATTGGGGGCCTGGACCCCACCCAAGGTGCCTGTTTGGAGAGGAGAACAATGCGGAGCTGAGGGTGCTGACTCACTCAGACTCAGAACCAGCCATCAGAGCAGGTTTGCACAGGCGGGGGTCAGCAGCCGGAAGGAAGGACCCTTGGCCACCCAGAGACATTCCTGCTGCCAGTTATATTCACAGACCTTTTCCCATGCAGGTCAGGAGGGCCAGAAATAGGAAGGGAACACCTTCCATGTCTTATTTCACAGACAGCATGACTGACACCCAAAGTGACAGTTGGCAGAGCACGGGCACCCAGTCCTGGGCATCACTCTATCCTATCTGCTCCTAGAAGAAAGGAGAGGCCTGGCCACCTGGGGCTACAGGCCTTCACACCTCCCCTCCAGCCTGCTTCTCGGGGTGCCTGATGGCCTTCATGGTGCCAGGACACCACCTGCCTGCGCGGTCTGGTGCCTGTCCCCTCTCCTGAATCCTGCGTGCTCCCTCATGGTTTCTCTCTGGTCCTGGGCCCTGCCTTGCTCCTCCTCAGGAAGCTGGCCCCAGACACCTGCTTTTCCACTCACACCTACTTCCTCTTCATCCCTACCCTGCCCTGGATGTGGAGGACAGTTCCTTCCCCGGAACCTGAGCACGTCCATTGTGGCTGGTCATTAGGCACCTGCGGTGATGGGTTCACATGGGGCCTGTCTCCTCAATGGACAGGCAGCCCCAGCGGCAGACTCCAGGCCCACTTCCACTCACTTACTCCCCCAGCAGCAGGCCCTGTGCAGTCGGGGGCACACATGTGCTCAACTTTTTGAAAGAATGAACGGATGGATGGATGATGGATAATGGATGAATGAGTAGATAATGAATAATGAATGACATGGATGGATGGATGAAATAGTGAGTGTGTCCAGTGTACAGCAAGGCATTGTAGCAGAAGATAGGGGTTCCTTGCCTCACTTTTGACCATGGGCCTCGGAACAAGTCATGCCCCTCTCTAAATCTGCTTTTTCGTCCAGAAAGAGCAATCACAGAAGCACTCTTACAAATACGAGTGAGGAGTGGAGAGGAGGCAAGTGTGGGAAGCTGATGTCTCTCAAAGATGTCTCCATGTTCTAATCCTTAGAGCCTGTGAAATTACTGTATTTGGGGGAAAAAAAAAAACAAAAACATCTGAAGGATGTGATTAAGGTGAGGATGTTGAGATGAGATTATGGGTTATCTGTGCTTAGTCACTCAGTCATGTCCAACTCTTTGTGACCCTTTGGACTGTAGCCCACCAGGCTACCCTGTCCATGCGATTTTCCAAGCAAGAATATTGGAGTGGGTTGCCATTTTCCTCCTCCAGGGGATCTTCCTGACCCAGGGATTGAACCCGGGTCTCCTGCATTGTAGGCAGATTCTTTATCCACCGAGCCATCAGGGAAGCCCTATGGATTATCTGGGTGGATGCTAAATACCAGCGCAAGTGTTAAGAGAGGCCAGGCAGGCGGAAACCTGACCCAGAGGAGTAGGAGGCAACGTAACTCTAGGGCAGAGGCTGGAGGGAAGTGGCCACAAGCCAAGGGGTACTGGCCATGCCAGAGGCTAGAAGAGGCCGGGAAGGGACTCCCCTTGAGCCTCCAGAAGCATAAGAGCAGAAATCCCTATTGTTGTAAGCCACGGAGCTGGTGGTAACTTGCTAGGAGCTAGGAAGGTGTGTCAAGCATACTGTGCTGGTGCGGAAAAGGCCCACGGGATGGGGCAGGGGTTGCTGTCATTATTACTGTCACATTTCTTCTGAGACTGTCAGCTCTTAAGAGAGCAGAGTCAGTGTGCTGTTTCCTGGAGTAGCCTCGCCCCAGTAGGTACTCCATCAGTGGCAGGCAGGCCAGGAAAAGGAGCTCCCCTTCACACCAGGGTTGGGGTGTGGAGGAGGGTGTCTGAGGGTTGTGTTCCATCCCCCCTGTGTCACAGGGATCTGGAGCATGCCTTCCTGCCAGCCGCCTGGATTACACGGTCACTGGCTCCCCTTTGCTGAACGCGCCCTGCACACAGCCCTGACATGCCAATTCTGCCCGCCCCGGGGACTGCTTGCTTGTACACACAGGTCCTGCCTTTGGGATGAGCTGCTGCCACCCACCAGGATCCCAGGGCCATGGGCAGATCAGTGGGCTCAGAGTGGGGAGGCCATGACCCTCTGCTGTGGCCGAGCCACCCAGGCCAAGGACCCGCTTACTCAGAAACACCAGGCAGGTGACCTCAGGCCCACTGATGTGCCAGAAGCAAGTGAATTTCCTAAAGCTGGCCTGCTCTTCTGAGCTCTGCTCTTCCCTAAACTGGGGCTCTTAGCACCCGGGGCCAGGAAGGGCACAGGTCTGCTCTCATGGGCATCCCTGCCGGACAAGCCTTTGGCCTACGAACAGACAGAAAGAGCGCTCCAGGGGGACTTCCCTGGTGGTCCAGTGGCTGAGAATCCGCCTTCCAGTGCAGGATCTCAGGCGCTTGCACTCTGGAGCCCACGTGCCACAACTAGAGAGAAGCCTGCATGCCGCAAAGAAGACCTGATGCAACCATAAATAAATAAAAAGAATTAAAAAAGAAATGGAGCTCCATCATGCCCTGCTGCGTGGAGTTCAACCTCCTCTCCAAGGCTTTTGTTTACTGGTTTTGTTTGTGTTGTTTCTTGCTTGTCTGGTTTTCTTTCATGTCTGTTGTATGGAAACTGTACCTTGGCAAGTTTGCTTACCAACTTTTTCACACATGGATTTCAAAAGTTCCAGAAATCAAGTCCTTTTCGAAATAAACTATGGGGGTTTGCAATTATAAAGACAGGTACAGTGAGTTCCCTTGAAAGTCACTGGAGAGTTACCTCTCCCTAAATCAGAAACCAACTGGCACCTCCTGGTGCATCTGAACTGCACTCTGTCCACATGGGGGAGACTCTTGTTTTAGCTGCTAAGTCATTTCCAACTCTTTTGTGACCCCATGGACTGTAGCCTGCCAGGGTCCTCTGTCCATGAGATTTTCCAAGCAAGAATACTGGAGTGGGTTGCCATTCCCTTCTCCAGGAGATCTTCCTGACCCAGGGATCAAGCCCATGTGTTTGAGCCACCAGGGGGTAGGCTCTACAAAACAGCAAAAGGACACCTGCAAAACAGAGCCCGGCCGAAGCAGCCAGCCAGTCGCTGATTTGTTCCCGTGCTCACACAACACTGCCTCTGCCCGCTGAAGAGTATGGGTCTCTGACAACACTGGGTGGGTCCCTGACAGCTCTAAAATAGAATACACGTGAATCTATATACAGAATAGACACAGACAGAAAACAAACTTCTGGTTACCGAAGGGGAAGGGTTGGAAGAAGACTCAGCCAGGACTTCTCACCCAGGAAGTAGGGCAAGTGGCTGTCAACCTGAGCGATATGTGCTGAACCAGGAGTGTCTCTGGTCAACCCTGACATTCCCTGGGTCCACTCTGAACCCCCTCCCCTACACACAGGTCTAAGCCAAGCGCCTGAGTGTCATACGGTCCCAGTAATGACAAGCTGTTAGGAAAAGACAATCCCCTAGCTCCTTCCCCCAACCCAACCTAAAGTTCACTTTGGTGCCTTGACAAAATCACCATGACTATGTACAGCAACCAAGACATGGAAGCGACCTAAGTGTTCATCAACAGAGGAATGGATAAAGAAGATGCAGTACACACACACACACACACACACACACACACAGAGGAATATCACTCAGCATTAAAAGGGATGAAATAATGCCATCTGCAGCCACATGAACATTACTGTACTAAGCGAAGTAAGCCAGACAGTGACAAATACCATATCATATCACTTATATGTGAACTCTAAAAAATCATGCAATAGGAACAGGCACACAGACCTAGAAAACAAGCTTATGGTTATCAAAGGGGAAGGGTTGGGAGTGATAAATTAGGAGTTTGGGATTAACACACTACTATATATAAAACATAAACAATGAAGTCCTATTGTATAGCACAGGGAACTATATTCAATATGTTGTAATAACCTATATAATGTAAAATAATCTGAAAAAGTATATATATATATATATAACTGAACAACTTTGCTCTATACTTGAAACTAACATAATACTGTAAATCAACTATTCTTCAATAAAAAAAAATCACCATGCTGGGACCTCTGGGATCAGGGAGGGAGTGTGGACACTGTAGCCTACAAACAGTACACAAGGTGCCAGAGCCAAAAGAGGGGTGGGAAGGAAAGGTTTCCTTCACTTTTCTGGGGTAATCTGAGAAGGCTTCCTGTAGGAGGTGGCATCTGAGTTGGGCCTCAACTCTCACAGGGGAATGGAAAGGAGTCAGTGAGTGGTGCAGGCCTGGTGTTGTGATAGAATAGTTGAAAAAAAGGTGGGTCAAATCAGGAAACAGCTAGCAGAGTCCAGGGGCTGAAGCTCAGACCAGACAGCTGGGTTGTGAGAGAGCATGAGGGGAAACTCATGAAGGAAGGGTCAGTAAGCTGCACCAGGTTATAACAGGAATGTCCCTTGACCCAGATGCTTCATTACAGGAGCAGAGACACCAGGCACAGACTGGGAGAAGATATTTGCAGCACAGGTAACCAACCACAAAATGAGTAGCCTTAATGTGTAAAAAGCTTAGTGAGATGAGCAGGAAAAAGACAACTCCGTAGAATAATGGGCAAAAGAACTGAGCAGGCATTTCGTGAGAAGGAAACGTTATTGGCAAATAAACATATGAAAGGATGTATTCAACTTCGTTAGCAACAAAGGAATGGAAAAATCAAATCATAGGAGATGCCGTCTTGGCAAAAATTAAAATGTGGATGACATCACCCTGGGAACAAGGATGTGGAATAGGCTGAGTTCTTGACCCTCACTGGTGGGAGTGGCTCGACAAAAAGTCTGGCAACATCTAGGAGGGTTAACACGTGAATACCCTGTGACTTGGCAATTTCATTCTCAGACACACATTTATTCTGAAGAACGGGCAGTACTCGAGCCCCGGAGATCAGTGCTAGAGCGTTCACTGCAGTGATGTTCAAGATAGCAAAAGCACAGATGCATCTCAGGTGCCTGTCAGGCCAGACTGCTTCAGAGCAGTGAGAATTCACAAATTAAGAGCACACTCATCAGTGGGATGACTCTCTGGAACATTCTGTGGCCTGTGAAATCAGGTTTCCCAAGAATCCATCTGCAACAATTCTATTTATATAAAGCACACAGAGCAAAACCAAACAGTGTATTATTAGGAGAGTCAGACACCAGGTCTCAATGGACATGAATTTGAGCAAACGTCGGGAGATATGGAATGACAGAGGAGCCTGGCATGCTGCAGTCCATGGGGTTGCAGAGTCAGCTGCGACTCAACAACAGCAGACACCATGTAGAACTGTCACAGATGCAGGAAGGTGATAACTCCAAGAGACAGGGAGCTCCAAGGAGGACCCTGGAGGGGCACTCAGCGTCCCAAGGACGCCAGCACATCCCCCATCCTTGCGCAGGGCAGGGAACCAATGGGTATGGTCACTCTTTACATCATAACCATGCTTCTGCTATTTTCCTGTATGTCTTCAAAGTAATAAGACCAAATTTTTAAAAAGGTGGCTGGGTAGAAGCTGGCTGAGTGGATGAAGTTTTGCGTTGGGGAGTGGAGAGACCACAGGGCTGTCGTGGAGAATCTGTGAGGCTGCTGAAAGGTCCAGTGGTCGTCTTCAGGGTCACTAGGTGGGCTCATCTTGGCCACTCCATCTGTCTGCTGCCAGGTCCCCTCCTAGCCAGCCTCAGCTAAGCCTAACCCTAACCCTAACCCTGCTCTGTGACAGACAGACATCTGTGTATACACGTAATCCTTCAGACATTCTGCTCACCCGGTAGAGACCCACATGCTCCACCAGACCTAGCTGAGCGCCAGCTCTCAGCTGTCACTCCCTACGCAGGGCAGACCCATAATAAAGAAATCACTGTGTTCAGCTGACAAAGAGCAGATTTCTTGCTAAGTAAACACTGATGTTTGGGTAGGGAAATTAGGTTATAAAATTGCGCCTACAAAGGAGGCCATACAGATGGATTTGGTTAAGACCTAGCCACACAGACAACCGGGCTTAATCCAACCACTCACGCTTTATCACATTTTCTTTTCGTCAGAGCAGAAGGATGAGAAGGTTATCAGAGTTTTCAAACATCCAAACCCTCAAAGCAGAAAAAACAAGAGGGGAGTATCAAGGAGGCTTTTTTCCCTAGCAAACTGATCACTTGTTGATTTGTGCAGGCTGAGCTGGGTGGGGGACGGGAGGTGATGGATTCCACCCACGTGTTTTGGGAGGCAACTGGATTAGCTCCCCTCTACAAGGTACCTGGGGGCTACCCTGGTAGCTCAGCTGATCAAGAATCCGCCTGCAAAGCAGGAGACCCTGGTTTGATTCCTGGGTTGGGAAGATCCCCTGGAGAAGGGATAGGCTACCCACTCTAGTATTCTTGGGCTTCCCTTGTGGCTCAGCTGGTAAAGAATCTGCCCACAATGCTGGAGACCTGGGTTCAATTCCTGGGTCAGGAAGATCCCCTGGAGAAGGGATAGGCCACCCACTCTAGTATTCTTGGGCTTCCTTGATAGCTCAGTCAGTAAACAATCTGCCTGCAATGTGGGAGACCTGGGTTTGATCCCTGGGTTGGAAAGATCCCCTGGAGGAGGGCAGAGCAACCCACTCCAGTATTCTTGCCTGGAGAATCCCTATGGACAGACTAGCCTGGTGGGCTGCAGTCTATGGGGTCACAAAGAGTCAGACACGGCTGAGCAGCTAAGCACAGCACAAGGCGCTGAGGTGTGGGACAGCTCTGGGTATGTGGATCCTGCTTGTAAGACAAGTCACCCTTGGCTGAGCACAGCTGAGTAGAACCTCCCAGAAAGTCATGGCTTTAGGGGGATGGTCCCATCACAGGGCAAATGCAGGGGGCTGGAGGGGGAGCTATGGGTGGGAGTGAGACACTCGGTCTCAGGGTTGGGAGAGGGGCTTTGTTAGGCTTCCCTAGAGTCTGGGTTTAGCAAGGAGAAAAGGCCAGGATGGAGGGTGGGCTGTATAGAGGGGATCTCCTCTCCAGTGAGAATTCTTCGACTCTGGCCTGGGCCAGCCAAAGGGGTGTGTGGAATTTCCTTTCCTGGCTGCCTGTCAAAACTAAATGGATAATCCCAAATAGTTTAGATAAGACATCTTGTCTTCTTGGCGGTGGGTGTGCTGCCAATTTTTACCAAGCTTCCGAATGCATTAATATGTGCTTTGAAAAGGGCCTGGGAGTCAAGCCCCCTCATCAGGACAAGGGCAGCTCCAGAAAGGCTGTGGAGCTCCCCCCACACCCCGGCAGGCTGGGGCCAGGAGTCATGCGGGCAGAGACAAGCCTCTGTGCCTTCCTGCTGATAAATGCTTGCCACTCCTGGCTTCCTGGTGCTCTGGGTTCCCCGCTTCCCCCAACACCCCACCCAAGCACATCACCCTGTAACTGCCCTGCCTCCTCCTCCCAGGCCAGGAGCCATCTGTGGGTACCAAGACTGCATCTCCTTGGGCCGCATCCCTCATGCCCGGTGCAAGGCTAGCACATTGACGGCAGTAGGTGAGTGTCATCAAATGAACGGGTGCTGAGAAATTCCCCACTGAGGGAAGCAACAACTAAAAGCCTCTCTGCTTGGGCAGGACAGGTTAAGTCCACATGTCAGGAGTGCAGCTCCCGGAAGGGGAAGACGAAAGAACGGGCTCCCACAGTGCCAGATACACTTCTCCATGGGTCCTGGAGCACATCATTGATGCAGCAATGCTGGCTGCAGTAATGAAGGCTTGGAGAGCAGCTGCAACAGGACTCAGGGGCAGTTCACTGCTCACAAAATCCCTCAACAGATTTGGACTAAGGCAGGCAGGAGTGACCCCGAGTGACCACACTTGGGACACAGAGAGAAAGAAAGAATTAAGCAAGAAAGAACTAAGCTCAATAAATGGATGCATTCTGGGCACTGGCAGCAGCTTCCACCCAGAGTGAATGACATGGTCACAAGCAGTGGCCCCCAGGTCAAAGGCCAATCTGTCCACCAACACCTGAGATTTTACTGTTAGTGATTAATTCCTTTGGATTGATTATAGCACAGATAACACACTATAGCCCTAAGACCTACAATGAGATGCCCCTTCCTCCCTGAGAATAATCACAGCAGAAAGAAGATCTCAGGCTGAGGGTTAGATCTCATTTTCTGGGTGAGTGACCTTGGGAAGCCCTCAAATTCTGGAAACTTCAAATTTTCTGTTCTGTGAATGGGGAAGAATTATCGTGCAACTCACAGGGCATTTGAGAGGACTGGACAGAACATAATCTGCCCAGCACCCAGCAGAGTGCCTAGAAGAAAACATGGGTTTCCTTCTGGTGTCAACAGCAGAGTGAAAAGAGCAAGCCATTATCCAGCAACCACCAGGTCCCAGGACCTGTTCTCTGTGTTTCACACTACTCACTTGCCTAATTCTCACAAGCACCCCATGAAGGGGATTGTTTTGTCTCTGTTTTAGAGATGGGGAAACCAAGCCTCTAGAGGTTACACAGCCAGCCCAAGGATGTAACGGGTACATAGATGGTATAGGATTTGAACTCTGGTCTCATGCTGTACTGCCTACACCTTGGGAGTGTAGGATGGGAACAGCCCAAGACGATGGGGACCCAGTGAGTCAGGAGAGAAATGAGAAAGATCACCTCTCCACCCACCAGGACCTTTTCCCTGGGGGAACTCCTCCCCATGCCAACTCTGCACACCCTCCCCTGCTGCAGACCCACCTCATTTCTGTACATCAAGATTTGCTTCACTCTTGGGGCCCCTCCTGCTCTCAGCTGACCACACGGCTCTCCGCAAAGCCCAGAGTCAGGCAACAACTCCTCTGCGAGGGCCGGCATTCAGCAAAGATCAAAGAGCAGGCTGCCTTATCAGACACGCTCCTCATTAAACTTTTACAGGCAGATTCCATTATAAATGAGCTGTCTGTCCCATGCTGCTGAGCACGTTCCCGGAGCTGGAGATCTGAAGCTCTCTAAGCGTGAGGGACTTCCACAGAGGGGTTGGGGCAAAGAGGAGCCCTCTAGAGTCAAACTGTCCAGGTTCCAGTCCCTGTGGTGCTACTTACTAGGAGAATGTCCCTGGGGACAGCAGCCAACATTGTCATGCCTCAGTTTTCCCCATATATCCAGCAGGTGTGAAGATGCTCAAGTGGTACTGATGAGGGTTTGTGATGGTTTAGTCGCTAAGTCATGTCCAACTCTTGCGACCCCATGGATTGTAGCTCCGCCAGGCTCCTCTGTCCATGGGATTCTCCAGGCTAGAACACTGGAATAAGTTGCCATTTCCTTCTCCAGGGGAATCTTCTCGACCCAGGAATCAAATCCAGGACTGTTGCGTTGCAGGCAGATACTTTACTGACTGAGCTATGTAGATGATATAATCCAGAGGGCTGGACATAAGCTGCTGTGACTGCATCTGCGTTCAGCATCCTGCCGCCCAGAGAGAGGAAAGGACCTGCCTCGAGGGCTCTTTAAGGGCCACACCCGTCCTGTCACTCAACTCTCAGCCAGCCATGGAAGGAGGGGGAGCTGCCCTACAAACTGCCTTGTCCTGGGGGTTTTCCAGGTTCCACGCTCACTTGCTGGGCAGTTCCTCTGAAGAAGTGGTCAGCCTTGCGGCTTTTAAGGAGCACTCCCTGCAGAAGGAAGGGCAGTGTTGACTGACTTGGAGGAAGACAAGGCCCTTCCCTGGGGGGCAACCCTGGGCCCCCTCCGAAAATTGGCCCAGGAGCCAGGAAGGCATGCCCTTCAGAAGCCTCTTCCTCTGTCCCATCTCACTCAGCAGAAGCATGCATGGTTGCAGAGGGCAGAGAATGCTCTTCCTGAAACACAAATAGAGCCTGTTCCCTTCTGCATGTGAACCTGGTGTGTGGGCCAAGAATCAAGAAAATTCCCACTTGTCTTTCTGCTCCCCTCGGTGGCTGGCTGAGAACAGAGCTGTCAGAGGCCCAGGACAACGCAGGTCAGCTGCGAGCCAGGCCAGCTGTGTGTTTATCAAGCTGTGAGTGTGCCATCTTGGTGGAACACTGACTTTGGAAAACGCTGTCTTCAGATCCACCCAGCCCTGACAGTTCATGACAGTTCATGAGCTCAGCCAGCAACAGCCAAGAAACCACTTTCTTAAGAGAAGTGGGGATGACCATTTGTATTCATGTGCAGTCACCAGGATGAGGTAGGGTTCAGACACCCTGAATGGCTCTTAGGGGGGTGCTGGGCAACTGGCACACGTGACAGAGTACCCAGAGGATGGTGGAAGGTGGAAGCCCTCACACAGCTGGTATTCCTGTTCTTTCCTGAAGGGATCTGGGTCAGCGTGTGGGCTTTCCATGAACTGATGGCTAAGCCCCAGAGCCACCTGTCTCTAGCAACAACCCCACCCTACCCCCTGCTCCTTCTCTGTGCAGGGTGGCCTGGGCTGTGACTGCTGGAGTATTGTGCACCAATCACAGCTCAGGATCAGCTGATGCAGGGGAGCAATTAGTGGTGGTCCGGAGTCCAGGCAGGTACTGGGGTCATGGATGTCAGAGGTTAGGTATGGAGCCCGATGAGTGGAGAACAGAGGCGACTGTCCTCCCTACGGTTGAGGTGCTACGTCTGTCCCCTTTCCTCCCCTCCCTCTCTTGTCCCCGTATGCACATCTCCTTCTGCAGGCTGAGAATAAGAGATTCAGAGCATCTTGTGGGCTTCTGTGAGAAGGCGGTGAAAAGGAAGCAGGGCATATTTAACACCCATATCGCAGAGTTGTTAGCACGGAGGGAAAAGGCCTAAATGCTTGCTCCCTCTATGACTCTGGACAACCACTCTGGGGTCACTGCCTAGGAATGTGCATCTTTAAGACACGTCCTAGTTCAGATTTACAGCCAGGTCTGAGAACTGCTCCATGAGCTAGTTTCTCTAGCTCTGCTGGGCTGCAAGCAGCTGGGACTGGTCCTCTATGAAGCCCTAGGGCAGGACTGGGATGGCAAGGACCCTACAAACAGCGTGGCGAGTTGAGAATCCACCCAGCCTCCTGCACCAGGAATATGAGCTTCTGCCCTTCCTGCAAGAATGTGAGTGGATCTGGGCCCAAGGCAGTCCCCACTCCCATGCACAGTGAGAAGGTGGGGGCTCCAGCTGAGGGCCCCACTGTGCCCCACCTCAACCTTGGTTCTCCACATGACCTGCTGAGCCTAGTTCCAAGGGGCAGGGGTGGAGGAGATCCACAGAGCTCCTGTTCCCTGCTAGTAGTCACCCGGTGATGGAGAGACGACAGGACCTTCTCTCCTGCCCTTGAGAATGGACTCTCGGAGACTCAGGAGCCCATTCCCATGGTGGGGTGGGGGTGTCACAGAAGAACCACACCTGACCAGCAAACACACCCTCCCATCCATCTGTCTCCCCATCACCCGTGGTTTACACAGGTGACGGGTGTTGCATCAGCAGTCCTGACCATTTACTCTTCAGGAACTACCTAAGCTTTCATAAACTGTGCAAGGATGTGGTGGGTTTGCACCTCCAGGGGACTGGAAGGTGGGTCTGGAGAGAGCTGGGTGGTGGGATGGCTGTCTATGAGGAAGCTGTCCAGCTGGGAGGTGCTGGGTGGGTTTCACACTCTAGAACCACTGCCTGCTCCTCCCATGAGTAGCTGCCTGCTTGGGGAGGTGTGCAGCCAGACCTGGCCAGTCTCCTCCTCTGTCTGACCACAGTGATTGCTATAGCCCATCTCCTTCCTATGGTCTCCCACTTCTTCTGCTCATCCTCTAGCAGCTCCTACAATTACCCTGAAAATGAAGCAGACCACTCCCTCCTGCTCCTGGTGGCCAAAAGGAGAAAGTCCAAATTCCTCAACTGGGGAGGGTGGGGGGTGGTGGGAGAAGACCCCTCCTCCCTCCATCCCCAGCAGTACCTCTTCAGCTCCATTTCCCACCTGCCCATGGTACAGCCCCCAGACAGCGTCCCCTTCCAAGGTCATGCCATGGCCTACCTCTGCCACAACGAACCCCTCTCTAATAGGCCACCAGAAATAACAACAGTGATCACAGTGCATCCACTGCAAGTTTCCACACTGTTCCAAATATGCTATTTGTATTACCCCGTTTAATTTTTCAAATAACTCAGTAAATGGGATAGGTACTATTACTGTGCACTTATTTAGATGAGAAAACCGGGGTTTATCCGTTCAGATTGATTAGATGGTTACCTCCCAAAGCTGGTGCATTCAGTCCTGGGGTCCAAGCCCAGGTAGCAGGGTGAGGGGCCAGTGGTGGGGTGCTCCTCCGGGAGCCACACCCACCGTGACCAAGAGAGCCAATGGGCAGCGGCCTTAGATGCCAGCAGCTGCAGAGGCTCTGAAGGTGAGACAGGTGATGACTGCATCTCATTTGCTGCACAATGTTTGTGTAATTAGATACATTTGGCAACGATGAGGAGGTGTGGCTACAGCATGGGCTTGGTGGATGGAGTGCTCCACCAGGATCAGACCACACTGATCACAGAAGTCACAGCCAGGGGCCCATTTTTTCTTCGAGGCTTTATCTTGTTTCCCACCTGGGGCACCCACCTCGGGGGATGAAGGGGTGGGCTTCCCAGGGCCTAAGGCTAGCCCCGAACACTTGCTGTATTTCTCCAGTGGCCTGGGGGGAAGGAACCAGGATAGTGTGGAGCCACTGGGAGCCCACCCTAGCACAAGGTGGGCTTTGGGGGGCAGGTGGGCTCCTCAACCCTTGAGGGGAAGCAAGCAGGCCCGCCCATCTTGCACGGATGACATGTGAAAATCAGTGCACCTCTCTGAACCTCAGGGTCTGCATCCATAGGATGCAAATTATAACCTCGTTTCACAGGCAATCAGGAAGCTCAACTAACACAGCCCTACCAGGCTCCAGTATAGAGCCTGGCCCCAGCAGGCCCTGCACAAATGATTGACACCCTTTACTGTCTTCTACTGGGTGATGCCAGGCTTCACCACTGAAACTTTGTGATCACAAATGAGTTGAATGGTGACACCCAGAGATGTCTGTGTCCTAATCCTTGGAACCCATGAATGCCACCTTCTGTGGGAAAAGGGGCGTTGCAGATGTATTTGAGTTAAGGTTCCTGAGACCAGAAGATGATCCTGGATTTCACACTAAAAACATCACTGGCATCCTTTTAAGAGAGACAGAGGAAGAAAACTGCTGCAGATGAGAAAGGCGGCAATGTGAGAAAAAAAGCAGGGGACATAAAGGCAATGTGGTGAGAGGCAGGGATCATGGGCATGCAGGCAGCCTCCAGAAGCTAGAAAACTCAAGGAAATGGATTCTCTCCTGGAGCTGCAAGGCTCCAGAAGGAAACCAGCCCTGCTAACACCTTGATTTTAGGCCCAGAAGACTTACTTCTCCTTACTGGCCAGGAGGGAAGCAGGCCCAGAAAGGGGACATGACCTGTGTCTAGCCCTGACCTAGGGGACGACAAAGTCTGGAGAAGGCTCAGGGACCACCTCTCAACCACAGCTCTCCATTAAACCAGGGACTAACAGTACCAAGGGCCCCCCGATTCAGTGACAAGTTCCTGCCTGCAGACAGAGCATCTCAAACCTGTAATGTGTGTTAAACACAAATGGTGGGCCCACCCTAGAGCCTCGGACTCAGCAGGTCTGGGCCCAGGCCTGAGACTCTGCATTCCTAGCAGGCTTATGCTGCTGGTCCAGAGGTTTGGGGAACCACTGAATTCGGGGGCAGTGTCCTACTAGAGGGTTATATGAGCTTTCAAGAAGGAATTGTGTGGACACATGCAGGGGACCTGTGGTCATACACATGCTCCCAAGGGAGAAGCCGGGTTCTGGACCGAAGACCGTAATTAGGCTTCTAACTCTTTCACTCCCTAAGTTGGGGGGCAGGGCCCTAATGATGAATTACTTAACCACTCTGTGCTGCCTCAGTTCCTTCATCTGTAAAATGGGGCTGACACAAGATGCACACCTTATAGGGTTGAGAGGATTAAGTAAGATGAACACGTGAAGTGTTTATAGGCAGAGCTTGTCCAAAGGTCAGAGTTACTTTGAGAAATGGCAGTTGTTAATAGTGAGGTGTTCTTACATCTCTTTCATTGTCCCTAGGTATGTGGGGCCATGGGTGCCTGGATGTTCCCTGGCACAGTGACACATGTATGCCTGCCTGCAGGCTCCCCCAAGGGAGCTCTCAGCCTTTCCCTGGTCTCCGACCAGCAGGGGACCCCTTGCCGGGAGCACTTCATTGTAGGCCTGCCAAGCCCAGGATCTGTGTCACGGAGTCAGCTGGACAGTTTCCAAGAACAGAAAAGCAGCCATTTCAACCCCCTCCTGAAAAGGGATTCAGCTCCCCTGATACTCAGAGGATTCTTAGCTGCCACCAGCTGAGCCACTCTGCAGTGATCCACCAGCTCTAATAGGACACACCTTCCAGAAGTTGCCTGAGCTGTGGGCAAAGGGCTGAAATGGCCCCACCACCCACCAGGGGGATACAAGCCTGCCCATGGCAGGTCCTAGTCAAGCAAGCACCAGCTGCAGGCACTGAGGTAAAATACAAAGATCCAAACATGTCAAAGGGGACAACCTGAAGGGACTCCCAATGCGCAAACCTGGAACAATTTGAACAACAAAATGAATAGTGATAGCAACAGAGTAGAACTCTTGGAAGAACACAAATAGCCACACATTGATTTGATATAAAAAGTGATCAAATGAGTAGAGAAATGGGAGAGAAGAGACAGGTCTTCCTTACAGTGGAATTCTAACCGATAAATGTGGAAAGAATCACAGAAACAGAAAACCACCATTTGGCAAATAATAGTAGTTACTGTTTTTGGCAGGAATCATAAACGGATGTTTAAGTGAGTGGCTGAAAATATTATGAGAAATAGGAATTTACATATTATCCAAGGACTGTTACACAAGAGACTTGTAATTTACACAGGGACTAGCTTTAAAGAAGGAAATGGCAACCCACTCCAGTGTTCTTGCCTGGAGAATCCCAGGGACGGTGGAGCCGGGTGGGCTGCCATCTATGGGGTCGCAGAGTTGGACACGACTGAAGCGACTTAGCAGCAGCAGCAGCAGCTTTAAAGTGGAGAAACCCAGCACACCTCATTGTTAGCAAATACTCAAAGTTAGGATTTCCAGGGATGAGAAGTATGGCCATCATGGGCCCTGGACATGATGTTCTAGGATGGGAGATCACCACTTCCATGGTGGTATCCCCACAATGTACCATCTGAATTTATCAGGAGGCAGCATTAGGCAAACACAAATTGAGCACATTCTATACATTAAGTGGCCTTTCCCCTTCAAGTGTCAAGGTCATATGTAAACTGGTGCAGCCACTATGAAGAACAGTAGTGGAGGCTGCTCAAAAAACTGAAAACAGAGTTGACACCTGATCTAGCAATCCAGGGTATGTATGTCCTGGGTACATACCTAGACAAAATTCAAATATAAAAAGATACATGCACTCCTATGTTCGTAGCAGTGCTGTTCACAATAGCCAAGACATGGAAGTAACCTAAATAGCAAGTGAATGGATAAAGATGTGTTACATACACACAATGGTATATATATCTCAGTCATAAAAAAGAATGGGATAATGCCATCTGCAGCAACATGGATGAGCCTAGAGATTATCATACGAAGTGACGAAAAACAGAGAAAGACAAATAGCATGATATTGCTTATATGAAGGATCTAAAATATTACATTTCTATGACACAGACACAGGTTCAGTTATAGAGAACAGAGAGGGAGGATGGAGAGGGAAGGACTGGAAGTCTGGGATTAGCAGATGCAAACTATTACATACAGATGGATACACGACAAGGTCCTACTGTATAACACAGGGAACTGTATTCAACTGATAAGCCATAATGGAAAAAGAGAAAAAATGTGTCAAGCTCATGAAAGGCAGAAGAGGCTGAGCCATGTCCTGGGGTAAAGATGACTAAGGAGTTATGACAACTAAACGTAAGGGCTGAATCCTGAACAGAGGAGAAAAGGATATCCACAGGCAACTGATGAAAGTTAGCCAAGATTTATGAGTTAGTTCATAACACTGAACCAGTCTTTGGTTATGTAAGACAGGAATGTCTGAGGAATAGGGTGAAGATATACAGGAAATCTTTGTACATTTTTGCAACTTATTTTTAAATATCCGAGATTATTCCAGAGTACAAAACATCTTTAAAAAGCAAACAGAAGTCCCAGATTTGCTCTGTCCGGAGTGAGCAGTGGTGTAGGAGCCACCTGTCCCCTGCTCGGGCATAGAGTTTTGAAAACAGAGAGGGCTCAGCAAGTTTTGACTGACTTTATTCCAGCGGGAGCTGGGAGAGGTGGCAGGGAATGTCTTCAGCAGGTGGGATGTGTGGAGGGGGTTCTCTGCTCAGCAAACATTGGTTGTGAACTTATTACACACGTGTCAGCCATCGTCAAGGCAGGAATCAGAGCAAAGCCCAGAGTCTGCTGGAGGCAGTGTAAAAACAGCTCATTCCAGTGTTACAGGGTAGGGGAAACCAGGGGAGGGGCCCCACTCAGGGTGGGCTTCCCAGAGAAGGTGGCTCCTGAGGGGCCATTCCAGGCAGCTGGGCAGCAGGGGCTGAGACCCAGGTACATGGGGGCTGGAACCATAAATGGCAGCTTGGCATGGAATGGGAGATGTCTGGTCAAGAGGCACGGCAGAGATACAGGACGTGGGGCAGAGGATTTAGTCTCTTTTCTGGAAGCAAAAGGGACACGGTAGCAAGGGCTCAGGTCTTGGAGTCATTAAAACCAAGAAAAGAGACCTCGGCTATGGGCTCTGAGCCGAGGGTGGGAGTGAAGAGGGACTGAAGCAAGAATAAAGAGAGAGACACAGGGGATGAGCTCCTTCACTGGCAAGGGGTGGGGGGTGGCAGTGGGTGGTGGTGGTCTCAAAGCAGGGAGCAGGAGAGGCCCCAAAGTATAACTTTGAACTTGTCCTTATCAGTAGGGAGACTCTATAATTCACTGTCTGAACTGGGATACTTGAGGGCGTGAAAGGGTGGGGGGGGGGTGCTCTGAATGATTATGTTGGAACAACATCTATCCAGAGTCACGGTTTAATATGGGGACTTTGGCCTGCAGAATGTCCCCGCTGTCTAGATGGGGAAGAGTCTCAGGATGCTGATGGACACAAGGGGCCTTCTTGCAACCTTGGAAGCCGTCATGTGGGAGGTGGGTGCACTTCCGTCTCAGGAAACCAGAGGAGAGCTGGGGTTCACACGACAGCCCCCCTTCACACGGGGTCAGTGCTCGCCCAGGTGACACAGGTGGAAAAAGTCCACTGGGGAGCAGAGAGACTGAGGCGGGGCGGCGGGTGGAACTTACCCGTGCACGCCGGGGACAGAGTGAGGCTCGTAATGGTACCGTCCCTCCTGGTGTCGCATGTCAAGCGGGAAGGGGGCGTGGAACGGTGGCAGGAGATGCGGCGGCACTGCGGAGGGGAGAGAGAAACAGGACTTCAGAAACTTTTCCCCTCCCTCGAAAAGCAATTTTCAAAGGGCTTTAAAGCTCGATGAATTTCAGAGCAAGAACGGTCAGGACAGGGGGGCTCCGGGGTGCCCAGCTATCACACACCCACGAAGGGGGATGAATAAATAATCAAAGTCAGCCCGAGAACCCTACATCTTTCACATAAAAGATCCCCAACCGCGCTCTTGACAAAGACAAGCAGCTAAGCGCTCTTTGAACTCAGGGAGATGACAGACTTGGCCGCAAATCAGGGCTGACGGCGCCGACAGGCTTCTGCGCATCCCGGCCTTGGCTGGATGTGGCTCCGGCAGCCCCAGGTCAGGGCATCCGGGCTCTCAGTCACCCAGGCGGAGGTGTTTACCTAGAACCGGCTGCGGAGGCAGGACCGCTACCGGCTGCGGCCAGCCTCCGTCAGGCTAATCCCACTGAGCTGCCCGCCCCGTCCCATTGGCAGCCACAGTGGACACCTCTGTGGGTCTGTTAATTCTCCACCTCTTAATATTAATTATAGACCCCAAGGGCTCCGGCCCCCGGGATGCCAATGCCAACACGTGAGACCCAGCTTCCAGAGTGCGTCAGCCTCCTGTCTGCCCTTGGCCTGCCCTCCACAAATCATCATGATAATTGTAGGATGCTCTTTGCTTATTAAAAAAAGAAAATTCCTGGGTACCCTGGAGGCAAACATAATTATAGGCCTTAAGAAAACAAGGCTCTTTAAAAAGTAGTGAGACTGGGAAAGGGCTAAGATTTCTCAGTCAGCTCTCACTCGGGCTGACAGCCATGGGCCAAAGAGGATGAGTGTTGAGTCTAAATTACCCAAGAGTTTAAAGAAGTCAGGTGGGTTTGTTTTCCATGTGCACAGGTCAGCTGACTGTCAGACTTGAAGTAATAAAGACACACAAATAATGCTATGGGTTTTGTCCAAGTGGATCCTAGTACTGGAAACACCACGAAATCTTTTCTGATTGTGGTAAGATACATGTAACAGAAAGTTTACCATGTTAACCATCTATAAGCATACAATTGAGTGTGCCTCCACCATGCATCACCAGAATTCTTTTCATCGTCTCGGACTGAAACTTTCTCCCCATAAACACCAGCTCCCCCTCCCCCAGGAAATCACCATTCTCCTCTAGCGACCTCCTATGAGCAGAATCACAGCGTCTCTTATCTTGTGATTGGTTGACTTCACTTTGCATAATGTCCCCAAGGTTCATCCACGGTGGCATGTGCCCAAATTTTCTTTTTTTTTTAAATATATTTTACTAAGGTAGAGTTGACTTGAAATTGTGTTCATTTCTGCTGTACACGAAAGTGACTCAGTTATACATATATATACTTTTTCATATTCTTTCCCATGAAGGTTTATCACAGGGTATGGAGTACAGTTCCCTATACTGTACAGTAGGACCTTGTTGTTTATCCATTCTCTATATACTAGTTTGCACCTGGTCATGTCAAACTCCCAATCTATCCTTCCCCTACTTCCCTCCCCCTCGGCAACCACAAATCTATTCTCTACTTCTGTAAGTCTATTTCTGTTTTGTAAATAGGTTCACTTGTATTAATTTTTTTAGATTCTACATACAAATGATATCATCTGGTATTCATCTTTCTCTAATTTACTTCACTTAGTATAACAGTGTCTAGGTCCATCCATGTTGTTGCAAATGGCATGATTTCATTCTTACGGCTGAGTGGGACAACTTCCTTTTTTGAGGCTGGGGAAATGGCAACCCACTCCAGTGTTCTTGCCTGGAGAATCCCAGGGATGGGGGAGCCTGGTGGGCTGCCGTCTCTGGGGTCGCACAGAGTCGGACATGACTGAAGCGACTTAGCAGCAGCAGCAGCAGCATTCACTGCATAGATATACCACCACATCTGGATTATGCTTTCATTTGCTGATGGACACTTGGGGTCATCGCTTATGAATTCTTAAGAAGAGTAAACTTTTCTCCTGACATTTAACCTTAACTTTTCTGTATTCAATTGTATCTTCCTAATTCTACAGTCCTGACACCCTCCAAGGGGACTGGGGATAAAGAAAGCAAATCCTCTCACCCCGACTGAATCAGTTTGCCAAACCCAGACTCCACAAATCTTGGGCTCCAAGGGAACATGATGCCGGCACCCTGAGCCATCCCTGTGGCTGGGCGCTCCCTTTCAGGGCTGGTGACTGCGGAAACGACCAACCTCTTCTCCCATCATGCTCATGTCCTCTGAGGAGGTGAGGCTGGGCATACAGCTGTGACTCTGTAAACAGTGACAGGAGGACCGGACAGCCTCTAGGAGTCAGAGACCCAGAGACCAGCTGCTGCTCACCAACTCCTGGTTTAGGGCAAACTCCGTTACCTCTCTGCATCTCTCTGTGTCCAATCCAAAGACAAGTAACAGTAACCACCGTGTGCTGCCATGAAGATAAAATGCTCCTGCTGAGAGATGCCAGTGCATAGAAAAGCGCCCTGTCTGTTACTATTGATGACGACAATCATCACTAACGTTTGGAGCTCCACAGCCCATAATCAAACCATGTGGTTGTTGTTCAGTTGCCAAGCCACGCCTGCCTCTTTGCGACCCCATGAACTGCAGTATGCCAGGTTTCTCTGTCCTCCACTATCTCCCGAGGTTTGCACAAGTTCAAGTCTACTGAGTCGGTGATGCTACCTAACCATCTCATCTTCTGCTGTCCCTTCTTTCGCCTTCCATCTTTCCCAGCATTAGGATCTTTGCCAGTGAGTCGGCACTTTGTATCAGGTGGTCAAAGTATTGAAGCTTCAGCTTCAGCATCAGCCCTTCCAATGAATATTCAGGGTTGCAATGAATATTCCCCTTCATGGACCACAGTCTTATCATGGCAAAGGGATTTGTGAAACCCAATGAAGCTATGAGGCATGTGTTGTATGACAGACAGGTCACAGCAGAGAGTTCTGACAAAACATGGTCCCCTGGAGGAGGGAATGCAAACCGCTCCAGTATTCTTACCATGAGAACTCCAAGAACGGTATAAAAAGGCAATCAAACCATGACTACACATTTACTGGCCCTGGGGTGTACGACAAGTCTTCCTCTGCTTACTGCAGAGCCTGGGGAGGGTGGAAGCGCAGAAGGCTGGTGCCGGCCTGCTTACAGCCTGGCAGACAAAGTGGGCTTCTCTGAACCCCAGGGGAGTCGGCAGAGAAGCAGTGTTTACCTTTCCAAACCTGCAGGAAAGGGCCTTTGTGATGTTTTTTAAACTTTCTTAAAACGCAGCCAGGCAGATCAGATAATAGTATTTGCTAATAAAATAAACACGTTTGTCTTTGTCTATTTCTGACTGTTTCCCTGCATATTCAAAAGGCTCCCCAAGACAGCCAGGGTAGGTGTCACTGTGCCCATTTCATAGATAAGGAAATGGAGACCAAGGCCGATTTCAGCTCAGAGTTATTGAGCTGAAAGATGATAGAGCCAGGAGGGGAATCCAAGGCCCGGGAGAGCTGGGCATGGGCTTTTCCCTCTGCCCAATTCCAAAGAACACTCAGAGGCAGTCTCTGGGTCCAAGAGTGATCCCGGGGTCTTTCTGTCCCCACCTTGTTGATGTGTCATATTTAACAAATGCTCACAGTCCTGGGCCCTGCTCTCTGCTGCTGCTAAGTCACTTCAGTCGTGTCCGACTCTGTGCGACCCCATAGACGGCAGCCCATCAGGCTCCCCCGTCCCTGGGATTCTCCAGGCAAGAACACTGGAGTGGGTTGCCATTTCCTTCTCCAATGCATGAAAGTGAAAAGTGAAAGTGAAGTCACTCAGCCGTGTCCAACTCCTAGCGACCCCATGGACTTCAGCCTACCAGGCTCCTCCATCCATGGGATTCTCCAGGCAAGAGTACTGGAGTGGGGTGCCATTGCCTTCTCTGTGGGCCCTGCTCTCAGTGCTTTGCAAACATCAGTTCCTGGGTCTTCACTGAACGCCCAGGCTGTATTTGTCCCAGAATTCCTATTCTTTTCACTGACCAACCTCCCAGTACTTGGGGTGCTCCTTTCCCCTGGATCTTGCACCTGCCAAGGTTGAAGGGGATTCCCTGATGCCAGGAGAGCCCAGACCCTCCCCTCCACTTCACCAGCTAGCAGTGCTCTTCTCAGGATTCATTCAACTTCATCAGGTCTATAGAGCTGTGAAAACTCCAGGAATGAAGTGCTCATGGTAGCTGACCAGGCAAATATGAAATGGAGGTGGCACCAAGGTGACCCAGCTGCACAAAACCAGGCTCCGTGTGTGCGCATGCATGCGTGCACAAGGTGGAGAGGAGGGGCCTGGGGCTTCCCAGCAGAGGCATGAGAGACAGCCACCCACAGGTCTTGCTGCGACTGGGGTTGCTCCCTCCTTTCTGCCAGGTCCTGGTGTGCAGGCAAGAACTTCCCCAGCCCTGCTGCCCCCCGGGCAGCTGACACCCATGGAAGTAGCAGGCAGCAGGGGCTCTGGCCACACCTCTGCACCCACAGCCTCACCCCCTTGGGATCCTCAGGACAAGCCTGGGAATGCATGTCAGAAGTTCTTCTAGTCAGGGTGGGGAAGGTGTTGGGTCAGCCAGCTGCTGAGCATGGCAGGCCCCACCAGGGTCCGGAGAGAATGGGCCCAGATGCTCATTCTTAGTGACATCAGCAGCCTCATGCAGCTTTGCTTACAGTGTCTTGCTTAGTTTTACCATCAACCCTATCCTTATCCCCATTTTTCAGGAAAAAACATCAAGGCTCACAGTGGTGTGTCTCCACTCTAGGAGACCAACTAGTTTGACTGCTGGTTTCACTGAATCTCCCCACTCAGCCCCATGTACTTTCCCGGAGACCTCAGCACAAAGCCAACCATCAGCCATAGGGCCTCTGAGCACTCACTCACGATCCAGCAGCTCCCAGGATGGGCAGCAGGCCTCCCATAAGCCAGCAGAGAGCAAGAAGTCCAACCTGGGACCTGCTGTCCGGGCCCCTCTGCCCACCCTCGGAGAACCACCCAGGCCATTCATATCAAGGGGCTACTTCTGGGCAGCCATCACCATAGCAACAGCCATTCATTCATTCACTCATCCAGCTTGTATCAAGGGCCGGCTCTGTCAAAGCCTGGTTCTAGGTCCGGGAGGTGTGCGTCACCGAGCCACCTACACTGCTGCCACCACAAAGCTGTAGAGCTTCCTGGGAGAGGAGACAGTCAGAGAGCAAACCAGATACACACTGATGACATAACGCCAGGGGTGGTGAAGCTAAGAAGGAAACCCAGCTGGGTAGGGGAACACAGGGGCCTCGGATGACATGAGGGAGGAAGTCAGGGCTCTCAGGGAAGAGGGTTGGCCTGGCAAGGGGGATGGCCATTGCAAAGGCCTGGCGGGTGGGTGGCGGGTGGGGAGAAGAGCTTGTTGGTCTCAGCACCTGGCCACCTGGGCTGGAGCAGAGGGATAGAGCTGGGAGAGACAGAAGAGGTCCTATAAGCCTGGATGGGCCCTGCAAAGGACTTGGGGGTTCTTTTCTGGCAGATTTAGATTTCCTGGGGTACTGAGCAGGCAGTAATGTGCTCTGATGAAATCTTTCAGAAGGCCACGTGATACAGCCAGGCCACATGTGGCTGGGCATGCATCGGCCAGGAACCCCAGATTGATTCTGCCACTAGGCAGCCCTGGGACACTGGGAGCATTAAGTCCCCAGTCTGGGTCTCATGTTATCCTTCTGCACAGTGGGGATTGATGAACTCCAAGCTCCTTCCTGCAGGAACAATCCTGCTGTGTGAGGGGTTACCTGTGCCCCCCAGGGAAGAGCCATGCTCGTCCCAGCTGGTGACTCACCAAGGCTTCAGGAGGGATATGGGTGGGGGAGGGGCGGGGAGGGTGCGTGCTGAGTGCAGGCTTTGCCCCTGCATCTTTTATCTTTATGGTCCTCTGTGTACAACTCACTGACCTAGCGGCCCTGCTGAATCCCCTCAGCCCTCAGTCCTGGGCCCTGGCACCTGAGCCCACCTATACATTTGCCTCTGGGATCAGCTTTGCTGTGCACATAAACTGAGGATAAAGCTTGACCCTGGCTCATCTGAGGACTCAGGAACCTCACAGACCAGCATGGACCACTGCTGGCCCCATGCCCCTGATGGAAACATTCAGACAGGAATGCTGTGCCCAGGGCCCCTCTGTCAGGCAGAGGAGGAGGGAGCCCCACTTTGGACCTTCTGCGAGAAAGCACGCCATCCAGAGGCTGTCAGCAGCATCCAAGGGACTTATGAAAGCGCAAAGAACAAGGCAGTCTTCCAGAAACATATTTAAGGGGACCCATCCACACATTGTTTTCATTGTGAGCTCTTTTTTTAAGCTAAAAAAAAATTAAAACTAAATCATGTCCTTCTGGCATGAGCAGGGAACACACACACACACATACACACACCATATGCCATTTCAAAGAAATGGCTCTCTTTTCAAGTTTCTGAGGAAGAAACTCTAAGATGGAAAATTTCTATGGATTGCCCTGCCCCCTCTGAAAAAAAAAATGCACATTTGTTTTTGATCCTACATAGAAAGAGCAACAGTTTGAGAAACTGATGATGGTGGCGTGATGATTTTTTTTTAAACCCCAGCATTTTTTTTTACACTAAGATTTAAATGCTAAATGCTCCTTGGCTGGTGGTCCCAGGGGTGAGGGCACATTTGTGTCAGCAGTGTCCTTGGTATAAGGATCTGGCTTTGTGAGTGAGCAGGGCCCAGAAAGGGCCAAGGGGACCTTCCCCTGGAAGCCCAACTCTAGTTAATGCCCGTTACTAATGACTCTGGTGGGTTACTGCCTAAGAGGATGGGACGGTGGGGGTGGGGTGTCAGCAGAGGATTCAGACAAAGAATCAGGAAAACGGTCATGGAAACATGACCAGGCAGCCAGGTCAGCAGCTGGAGGAATTCTCCCTGGATGAAGTCATGTGTTGCTACAATGGGGAGGCGCTGCCTCGAGGACTGGGCTCAGAGACATAGTAGGAGGGGCCAGCCAGGGGGAAGCAGCCATCTCCCAGGAGAGACCAGGCGTGCTGGGGACACCCCAGCCCTCTGGGCAGTCTAATTCCTAGAGATCAGCATGCTGTCCAGTTACGTGGTCATTCCCATCAAGACTGCAGCAAGGAATGAGCTCAGATCACATGGGCTCCAGGCCTGGGACCAGGGAAGAAAGGGGCTTCTGCAAGAAGAGCTGTCTAGCCCTGGCACTGACTGAGGAAGGGTGCAGACAGCAGCCTCTGGAAGGAGGTTTCGTCCTGGCCTGACACAGGGCTGAGTTACAATGAGGCACAAATGCATCTCAGCTCGGCCTGTGGGACTGGGCAGGAAGGACATGATCTCAGAGTGGCCAGGACAGGGCTTGATCCCATCCCTCTCAGGAGGCTGACCATGCTCTAGGGTGACTGTGCAGAAGGCCAGTGCTGGGGCCGTGTCAGGGGGACTCTGTTGGGATCCAGTAGTCTCTGAGAAGCTGAGACGGAGGCATGGCTCTGGAGACCAGGAAAGGGGCCCCCACTACTTCTGCCTGGGATTCCCCATTCATGACCAATAGATCATGTTTCTTTCCTTTATAATTCCTTGCATCTTAAAAAACATCCAGGGCAATTATTTCACTCTTCTTAAAAGTAAACAGATCATGGGAAAGTCATAAATTCACATTAATGTGAAAATTCACAGATGACTTACCAGGTCACTTCCCCATCACGGAAGGACCCAGGCAGCAAGTGACACCTGTATCTTTGGAGAAGGAAGGGGCTAGTGTGGAGGAGAAAAAAATGGCAGATGAGGAGGCTTGAAGCCAAGCATAGTGAACTCGACAGCTCAGCTGACGTCTGCCTCACCCCTGAGTTGTGCACCAGTCAAATCAGAGTCCTAAGGGGTAACCTGTTCCTGTGGTCTGAGGAGCTCAGGGTAGGAACAGGAATCATGTGGGCCCCAGACAGAGCTGGGTGTGAACCCCAGTTTTGTCATTTGCTAGCAAGTGACATCTTTTAAGATTTTAATAGCTCAGCTGGAATTCCATCCATTCATAGTGAGGTTTCCTAAGATCCCCTTGAGTTCACACTCCATAATGGCTGACTCTAGGTGAGTGACCACACCCCTGTAGTTATCAGGGTCATTAAGACAATTTTTGCACAACAGCATTGTTAATCGACTATACCACAATACAAAATAAAAAGTTTAAAGTTTAAAAAAAACCCGTCAAGCTAGGCTTCACCTGTACTTCCTGAGAAACTCCAGATGTATAAGCTGAATTTAGAAAAGGCAGATAAACCAGAGATCAAATTGCCAACATTTGTTGGATCGTGGAAAAAGCGAAGGAATTCCAGAAAAACATCTATTTCTGCTTTATTGACCACATGAAAGCCTTTGACTGTATGGATCACAACAAACTGTGGAAAATTATTAAAGAGATGGGAATACCAGACCACCTTACCAGTCCTAAGAAACCTGTGTATGTGGCTCAAGAAGCAACAGATAGAACCTTACGTGGAACAACTGACTGGCTCAAAATTGGGAAAGGAGTACAACAGGCTGTATATTGTCACTCTGTTTATTTAACTTAAATGCAGAGTACATCATGCAAAATGCCAGGCTGGATGAAGCACAAGCTGGAATCAAGACTGCTAGGAGAAATATCAACAACTTTAGTTATGCAGATGATACCACGCTAACGGCAGAAAGTAAAGAGGAACTAAAGAGGCTCTTGATGAGGGTGAAAGAGGAGAGGCAAAAAGCTGCCTTAAAACTCAGCATTCAAAAAACTACAATCATGGTATCCAGTCCCATCACTTCATGGCAAATAGAGGGGGAAAAAGTGACAGTTTATTTTCTTGGGCTCCAAAATCACTGCGGACAGTGACTGCAGCCAGGAAATTAAAAGATGCTTGCTCCTTGGAAGGAAGGCTATAACAAAGCTAGATAGCGTATTAAAAAGCAGAGACATTACTTGGCCGACAAAAGTAATCAAAGCTATGGTTTTTCCAGTAGTCATATCTGGATATGAGAGTTGGACCATAAAGAAAGCTGAGCACAAAGACTTGATACTTTCAAACTGTGGTGCTGGAGAAGACTCTTGAGAGTCTCCTGGACAACGAGATTAAACCACTTAATCCTAAAGGAAATCAAGCCTGACTATTCATTGGAGGGAGCAATGCTGAAGCTCCAATACTCTGGCCACCTGACTCGAAGAGTTTACTCATTGGGAAAGACCCTGATGCCGGGAAAGATTAAAGGCAAAAGGAGAAGGGGACAACAGAGGATGAGATGGTTAGATAGTACCACCAACTCTTTTTCAATGCTTTTTTGAAATGAATTTGAGCAAACCATTGGAGACAGCGGAAGACAGGAGTCTGTCATGCTGCAGTCCAAGGGGTCGCAAAGAATCAGACACAACTTAGTGACTGAACAACAAGTGACAAGGGCTGTGAGCTTTAGTCTTCATCTGTAAAACGTGATGGCACACACCCAGCTTGTGTAGCCATTGACCACATGCATCTGCCCAGAGCAGGAACTCAGTAACTGGCAGCCCCCTCCCCGCTCACGTGCATCTCAGGAGAGGTGAACCAGAGTCATGTGGGGACCTTTTCTCCAATTTACGGCATAAGGGACTCCAAGATGCATCTCACTGATCTCAGATGTACCACCTACCACCGAATGTGCCCTCATCAGGAACTGCTGCTTTACACAGTGGGGACAGGTGGAAATGATGGGTCATGGGCTTTAGGGCATGTGGGAAGATAAAAGCTATGATTTTAATCCTGCTGAAGTCACCCCCATTCCCACACAACTCACTGCAGGAAGCTAAGGCTGGCTGTTCCAACTCTAGCGGTCCTCACTGTTCCTGCCCTAGAATCTGTGATGTGTCTCCCAAGACAAAACAAATACAGGAGGGGATCTGCAGGTGGCCTGAGACTTCCAATGAACATCATTGTGAATTCTGTTCAAATGGCGGCTTTTGATGAAAGTGTTGTACCCATCCCTTCCTCGATTTCCTGGTGGCTCAGAAGGTAAAGAGTCTGCCTGCAATCCAGGAGACCCAGGTTTGATCCTTGGGTCAGGAAGATCCTCTGGAGAAGGAAATGGCAACCCACTCCAGTATTCTTGTCTGGAAAATCCCATGGATGAAGCAGCCTAGTGGGCTACAGTCCATGGGGTTGCAAAAGAGTCGGACATGACTGAGCTGTCCCATGTGTTGGAGGGCAGCAGCTCAGAGGATGGATGCCTTTTATGATCCAACTTCCTGACATCAAACCCTGCTCTCCCTTCCAGGAAGCAAGGAGGGATCGATGAACAAATGAATCTTTGGGGAGGACTCTCAAAAGAGAAGAAAATCACTATTCTCCATTTCACCTCGAATGCCCAACTTGATCAATTAAACTGTTTAACTCTTCAGGGAACGAGAATGTTGAGGACACTTGGCAAAAGGAAAAGGACTGATAGGGATGGGATGGCAATTGGTGCCTTTATATTTTGTGCCCCAATGAACCCAGAAGGTCCACCAGCCCTCAAGGGGCTGCTGGACACCGGCTGGTGGCCTGAGCATCTAAGTTTGACATTTCAGCCATTGAAGCTGGGCTTGTCTCGAATCCCACAACCCCTCCCATCTCTGTGGAGACCCCAGACCCATGCCTTTCCAGAAGATACCAGGAATGAAGGTGCCAGTTGCAAAAAAGACACGGGATGCCCCCTTCCTCAGCATGCAGGTCTGACCTAGGGACATGATGCAGTTTAGACACGTGACCCCTCTAGCATTGCCTTGACCTGCACAGGCTGCAGGCCCCATGAGGTCCAGCTCCTTAACTTTCTGGGGATCACAGCATGGAGCTCTCAACTCTGGCCATCACAGCCTGAAGAATGGAAGTCACATTGACAGCCCACCTAAGGCTCCCCTATTCGGTCCAAATAGGGAAGTCCTGTTCGAGGGTCTGGAGGCCCAGAGAGTGAGGAGCAGTATTCCTGCCCACAGGTCATGCACTGGGCACCTCAGTGGAGGCTCCAGCAAAGCTGGAGACTCTGACCCTGTGGGATTCAATGGGGTCCATGGGCATAGCTGCCAGAACGCCTCAGAGTCGAGGAAGCGAGATTTCCGTGGGACCCAGAGCAGCCAGGAAGACTCCCTGGAGAAGGTGGTCTTGGAGCTGGGTCCTCAAGGAACCAGGAGTGGGAGAGCTGGACAGAAGTTAGAGGATGATAGGTCCTTCGGGCTGGGAGGCAGCGTGGACAGAGTCCAGAGGACTCGCTCGCATCCTGGCACAGAGCTGTGTGCATGTGGGTGCTGGTCCAAACCACGTGGCCCCTCTGGTATATCCAGGCTGAGGAAGGCCTGGGGCCTGCTCAGGGATTCACAATGCAACACCTACTAGGTGCTCCCATCAGTGCTTCTCAGACCCAAGAATTACCTGCAGGCTTTTTAAAAACACTGGCTGGGCCTCTTCCCCGGAGTCTTGGCTTCCATGGGCCTGGGCGGGCCTGAGACCCTGCATTTACAAAAAGTGCCCAGGTGGTACTGACCAAGCTTGCCAAGGACCACACTCAGAAAACAATTAGCCTGGATCACTCTTTTTCCTGCTGTTTCCGAGTTCCCTCTGGCACCGGTAAGTGCCAGTAAGATTACTTCTCATATTTCTACCTACTATGCATTGTCCTGGCAGGAGAACATTTGCAGCTGGAGAAACTCCATGATTGAGGAGAGAGACCGCCCTGGGTGTGTCATTTGAATCCAGGGGACCACCAAGCTGTTCCATTTACCAGGGCTCCTGAACACAGACTTCAAATGGCCAGAGGATCATGAGGAATGCGGCCCAGAGTCTGTGCTCTTCCAAGTACAAGAACAAAGATGCACGCGGGGCTGGAGAAACCACGTGGATGGCCCTTGTGCACACCTCCCTGTGCTGGGGTGGGTTCAGTCCACTTTCAAACCTGGACAGTTTCAAAGGCTATCTCTTCAGACACATGGACTCAGACGGCCAAGGCCTCTCCCAGCGGGAACCAAGTAATGGGTTGAAGTACCAGGGCTGGGAAGAAGACCTTGCCAGCACAGCCAGGAAAGCCTCCTTCTCAGTGGCCAGACCTTATGCAAATAGCACTGTGACTCCCAATAATAACCGGGGGGACAGGCTGCTTCCAGAGCCCCTCCCCATGGCTGGGCACTGCCCCACAGGAAGCACTTAATAAGAACAATAATATCCTGACTGGCACTCCAGAGCATGCAATTAAAAAGCGTTTTTGTCTCATTCAAGGGGGAAAATAGTGGGGGAAAATGAAAATCAGACAGGAAATTCCAGCACTACAAGTTGGCGTATGCCTGGGGGCTGAGGCCCAGGCCACTGGCGCAGTCAGACCTGCCCCCACACAGGGCCTGGCAAGACGAGGGCCGCGGCTGGGCCCACCTCACCACCACGGCCTGGCCTTTCCAAGAAGGCTTTGCTAGACAAAATAAGACAAACTAGCTGGGCTGGGGCCAGTATGAGCCACTCCATGAGGGCAGTGCCCTGATGCTGGTCTGAGGGTGGGCGGGCAGGCAGGCAAGCAGGCAGAGAGGAGTATGAGGGCCACAGCTGGAGCAGACACCAACAGGGAGTGGCCAGACGCGAGTCCAGACATGAGTGTCACAGGGCCCCCCTGCATGGGCACCGGAGCAGTCCTGGGGCCTGCTCCTCTCCTCCACAGACTGAATATTTACGTTGTCCCCAAATTCTTATGTGGAAGTCCTAACACCTAAGATGATGGTATTTGGAGGTGGGCCTTTGGGGAAGTGATGAGGTGATGGGGGTAGAGCCTGCATGATGGGATTAGTGCTCTTATAAGAGAGACCCAGGGAGCCCCTTGTCCCCTTCCAAATATAAGGACACAGCGGGAACAGGCAGTTTATAAATCAGGCGGTAGGACGTCACCAGACGCTGAATCTGCTGGTGTCTTGATCTCTGACTTCCCAGGCTCCAGAACTGTGAGCAGTTAATGTCACTGTTTGAGCTCTCCACCCATCTCTGGTGTTCTTGTTACACAGCTTGTGCTGACTGAGACACCTACAGAGGGTGGTGGGAAGATGAGTCCATGGGAGGCAGATGGGACCTGGGCCAGAGGCCTCAGGATCGTGGTGAACTGCACTGAGGCTGCAGCTGATGTGCCGACACAGCCCAGCCCCACCACTGATGCACTTAACCTTCCCATGCCTTGGTTTTCTCATTTGTAAAGTGGGGGTGGTGTTAGGACCCAGGTCAGAGGTGGATGTGAAGCAGAGATCAGCTAACATGTCAGAGTCTATGCCGGCTGGGCACACAGTGGGGCCCCAGTAGTGCCAGCCTGGTCATCTCCATTGACCTCCTGCCCCTGAAGTGAGGATTGGGAGACTAGCGGGGAGCTCCAGGGAGGCCCTGGGGAAATCCCTGCTGTCTTAGGAAAGTGATAAGTGGCCTGCCGATCAGGGTAGACCAGTGGAGTCCCACGTTACAGATTCTTAGGACCAAAAGAAACCTGGGAGGTCAACCCTGATTAATTTTGAAAACTGTCTTGGCCACAGAATCTCTCCCATAGAAAACTGTATGCAGGACTGCAAAATCTACAATAGATTTGAGGCCCAGGGGACTGTGGCTCTAAAGGTGTCCCCTGCAGCCCTCTGAGGGGCCTTGTCGAAAGCACAAATTCAGCTCAGGGGCCTGGAGAAGAGACTGACCTCTTCCTGTCCTCCTTCCAGTGGCTCCAGAGGCTGAGCTGCATGGGGTGGCCTGGGATGGATGCACACACCCCAGTGTGGACCCTGCACCGCACAGGTTTACCTGCTCAGACATGCCCTTGACTCACCTGCCAGCTTGCACGAGCAGCCCCACTAGCCAGCAGCTTCACTGCTGTCCTGTCGCCGACCCCAAAGCCCACTTGTCACAGGGGCATTGAGGCCCTTCAGGAGGATGCCTGTGCCACTCCTCTGCCTGTCCCCCTGGGTCCCCAAAGTGTTGCCTGTCACTCTGCTCCCCTCACCAGCATCTGGCCTTTCTTGCAGAGATCCAGCAAAAGGTGCCCCCCTGTCTGTGCTACGGCCCTGCCTCCCACCTCCCGAGAGCACCAAGAAGGCTTTGGGTCTCAAGGAGGCCACAGCATCCTGTCCCCACCACGCACTGGTGAGTGCTTCCCCAGGCTGGCCAAGCCCCCCAACTCCACAGCATGTTCCAAGGCAGAGCCCACCAAAGCCAGTCAGTGAGATTCCAAACCAGGCAGTGGAATCTGCTATGAGAACAGCCTCCAAGCACTTCCAGCCTCCACGGGCGGCACATACTCATTTTCCTGCCATGGATGGCTCATCACAAATGCTTTCCACTCCCTCACTGAAGCAGGACTCCTAAGGATCCCTTCTGGGAGGTTCTTGTCAGTGCAGCACAGATGACTATATGCTACTCAAAGGTGCCTTTTTTCCTTTAATCATCCTCAAATGAGTCTCCTTCAGTGTTCCTCCCGTCAAGGACAGCCCTGGCCTCACAGATGTGTGATGTAAGCCACATATATTACTTTAAATTTTCTAGTAGCCGCATTAAAAAAAAAAACAAACTAAAAAGAAACAGGTACTAATTTTCATATACAATTTCCTTGACCCAGTATATCAAAAATATTGTCCTTTCAACACACAAATAATTAAGCTACTGTTTTATCTTGGGGCTTCCCTGACAGTTCAGTTGGTAAAGAATCCACCTGCAATGCAGGAGACCCCGGTTAGATTCCCCAGTTAGATTTTTCCTGACCCACTGGAGAAGGGATAGGGTACCTACTCCAGTATTCTTGGGCTTCCCTTGTGGCTCAGCAGGTTAAGAATCCGCCTGCAATGCGGGAGACCTAGGTGCAATCCCTGAGTGGGAAAGATCTCCTGGAGAAGGGAAAGGCTACCCACTCTAGTATTCTGGCTTGGAGAATTCCATCGACTATATAGTCCATGGGGTTGCAAAAGAGTAGGACATAACTGTGTGACTTTCATTTTTGTTTGTACTAAGTCTTCCAAGTCAGTTATGTAGTTTCATTGACAGCACATCTCAGTTTGAATTGGCTCCATGTGAAGTGCAGGACAGTCAACATCGCTTGCAGCTGCCTTACTGCACAACTTAGGCTTAACCAGTTATCATTATCGGACTTTGCTTTTGAATTCTACTCTAGTTGGATCAAAGTTTCATTGACATATAAATAATGGTGACAAACATTCTCCCCAAACCTCAGTCCTTTGCTTCTGAATCTAAGCTCCCGGCCAACTTCTATTTGGCCCTTAAATTGGCCAATTAACAAGTAATTAACCGTTATTCCTTCCATTTCTCCCTTGTTTGCATCTGTTTAAGTCACAAGGGTGCCCAGGTTCATTCCTTCCACATCCTTTTTTATTGTTTTTTAATCTATTGACTTTATTCAGTAAAAATTCTTTATTGAAGTACAGATGATTTGAAATATTTCATTAGTTTCAGGTGTACAGCATAGGGATTCAGTGTTTTTTCCCAATTATACTCCTTCAAATGTCATTACAAGATCATGGCTACAACCATACGACACGCATATATGTGGGCTTCCCAGTGGTGCTAGTGGAAAAGAGCCCACCTGCCAGTACAGGAGACATAAGAGACCCAGGTTCGATCCCTGGGTCGGGAAGATCCCCTGGAGAAGGAAATGGCAGCCCACTCCAGTACTCTTGTCTGGAGAATCCCATGGACAGAGGAGCCTGGTGGGCTGCAGTCCATAGGGTTGCAAAGAGTTGGATACGACCAAGCGACCCACACTTCCCATGATGTTACCATGAGAAATTAAGCAGAGTTCCCTGTGCTGTACAGTAGACTGTGGGTGGTTATCTGTTTTATACGCAGTCATGTGTATATGTTCATCACAAAACTTCTTCCATACCCTTAGCCCATGAGGGTGGTAGAGACTAGGCCTCAGAGTCTCCCCGAATTCTGCCCTGGACTGCTGCCCACTGTCTGCCCCATTGGCTTGGGCAGGCATCCCAAACAAGGCAGAGTTGGCATCTGGACTCCTGAGACCCTGCGAAAAATAAGAGGGTCCCCAAAGTACACACAGGGAGTGGTGAGGGCAGGGCTGTGGACAAACGCAGGCTGAGTCCTTCAACAGTCCTGGAAGCCTGGCTCCCGGGGCAGCACTGGCTCCACATGATTCTGGACCCAACTGTCTGACCAACAGTCCCAGCGTATGCCATGTCCACCCCACACACCAGCCCACAACATCCCACTGCCACATCCGGGGACATGGGATGTCCACCTTGCAGGACTGGAGACCCATCCACAGAATGCCCAGGAGACCTCATTTCCCCAGTATTGCTGCTGGATAAACAGACACAGAAAACATGGCCTCAAGACTCAACCTGCTGGCTCTGAACAGGGCCCAGAACCTTGTTTTCTAGAGTTAAAGTTTATAACAGGGGCCAGAGATGGCAGAGGGCGGGATGCAAAAAAGGAAAAAAGAAAAGAAAAGAAAAGAAAGAAAAACCCAAAGGGTCCCTGGACATCGAAAAGACCTCTTGCAAAACAATGTTTTGATAAGCTAAGTGTATGGATTAAAAGCAGATAGTGTGCACTTTCTTTAAAACAAAGAGTGTTTAACATCTAGGAGTGAACTCTCTCACACAATGTATTTGGAGGCTGAAGAAACCAGAGCTGCCCTCCCTACAAACCCCAGGGCATCCTAGCCCCTCTTCACCCCATTCAAGGGCTGTGGGCAATGGCCCTGCTCTGTGAGTCCAGCTTCACCCCAGCCAAGGGGACCCAGAGGAGGGCTCCCATTGCTTGGCAGGCGGCCCTCAAGTCCTGCTATCACCGGCAGAATGGAGTCCCAGAGCCTGGCCAGACCCTTGGACTCTCCTGATCCTGTCCCCAGGTCTTCCCTCCAGGATCAGTCAGACACCTTGCAGACCCCAGAAAGCTCCCAGCTTGCTACCCCCACACATTCTACTACTCCCCACCAAGCCCATCTCCTACTTATCACACCATCTCATACTGCCTTAAACAACTCCAGACTGAGGCAGGCTGGGATCTGGGACCCTTTGCTGCAGTGCTTGCATCTGAACACATGTCTCCTAGAGCAACAAAATACAAAGAAACGCTAAGGGATTAAAAAACAAAACAAAACCAAAAAAACTGCCTGCATGCGCAATTGGGTCAAATTATGCACAAGACACAAAGAGACCAAAAAAGCCAACTGCCACTTCTGAAGAGCCAGAAGCAAAAGCAGGGAACCAGGCGTGTCCCCTGGACTCAACAACACATAAGAGGTGGGCAAACCACCTAAGCCTCCCCTCCAGCCCAACCCCTGGACACACCCCTACCCTCACCCCACGTAAGAAACCAGCTCACCCCACCATGTGGAGTAAGTGAAGAAAGCTGCTTCCTGTTCTCGATACCCAGGTAAAGCCTTGCCTGAATTTCTTATCTGGCCTCTAGTCAATTTCTACCGATTAAGGAAGGCTGGGAACCCTGGCTGGTATCAAGATCACGAGTGC
The DNA here is from genome assembly GCF_032405125.1 of Capricornis sumatraensis. Taxonomy (NCBI): domain Eukaryota; kingdom Metazoa; phylum Chordata; class Mammalia; order Artiodactyla; family Bovidae; genus Capricornis; species Capricornis sumatraensis. The sequence goes on along the minus strand of NC_091071.1, from coordinate 117,093,897 downwards.
CTTCTGCTGTGACATTTCCTGAAGCTGTCTCCTGCTCCCTCCCCAAATCAGGCCAATTCCTCCAAGCCGGAGTCCAGCACCTGGCATGGAGGGAGGGAGTAAATAAATGAGGGGATGAGTGAGTGAGGGAATCTGTTCACGGCTAGAACAGGGGCTTGGGGATAACAAGGGGGCCAATAGCTGCCAATGTTCTGAATGCATTAGGACCTGGGAGAGAAAGTCCTGCAGCACAGATCTGCAGCAGGCAGAGCAGAGTTTGAGTGGGGAGAGCAGGCAGAGTGGACAGGACAGCAGCAGCAGGCAGAAGAGCACCAGACAGAGCAGCTGCAGGGGACATGGTACTGACAGCATTGCGTGCTAAGTCACTTCAGTCGTGTCCAACTCTTTGAGACCCCATGGACTTTAGACCTCCAGACTCCTCTGTCCATGGGGTTCTCCAGGCAAGAATACTAGAGTGGGCTGTCATTTCCTCCTCCAGGGGACCTTCCCGACGCAGGGATCGAGCCTGCATCTCTTGCATCTCCTGCACTGGCAGGTGGGTTCTTTACCACTAGCGCCACCTGGGAAGCCAGCAGAACGTTGTTACTGTTCAGTCGCTAAGTCTTGTCCAACTCTTTGCAACCCCAACGGACTCCTGCAACCTCAGGCTCCCCTGTCCTTTGCTATCTCCTGGAGTTTGCTCAAATTCATGTCCACTGAGTCATAGTCACAGGTAAAGCAGGACAGAGTCCTCAACTCATCAGCTGGGACCCTCCTCAGAGACTGAAATTAGAGGTTGTTCTAACAGCAAAATCACCAGGTGTCCTATGTACTGGAGGCTTCTTGAGTGTGTGACATCTGTTAACTGATTTAATCCTCGTAGCATTTGAGGAAGGATGTATTTTCATTAGCAGCAGCAGGCAGCATCATCATGTCCATTTTATAGATGAGAAAACCGAGGCACAGAGAGATACAGGAGTCCAGCCAGGGTCAGTCACACAGTGACACAACCACCCACAGAAATTCCAGCCACATTCTTATAGGCGGAACAGGGCAGTAAGAGCTCTTTTAGGATCATGAAGATAAAATGTGAGCCAAGGAGGAGGTCTAGGGTCCTACTTCTGTGGGTCCAGCTTCACCCCCAGCCAAGGGGACCTGGAGCAGGGCTTCAGTGTGACCAGAGCCACAGGTATATGACAGAGGGGGCGAGGCACAGGTGAGCTAGGAAAGCAAAGTGGCAGAGCTGACCATCTCCAGCAGTCACAGGGCTGAACTAGCTCTTAGCACTTGGTCTGTGGCCTATCCAAAAATGAATTGAACCCCTCCTCCCAAAACAGGAGCTTTTCTTGCAGCAGCTTCTAAGCACTACTCAGGGATCTAGCGAAGTTCAGGAGGCAAGTCTGGGGGGACCCACAAAAGGGGGTCTGTTTTCTCCAGCTGTGTTCCTGGGGCCTGCTAATCACCCCCATGGATCATCCTGCCGGGCTTGGAAATGTGCCGACTAGTGTTAAAAACGCACCCCTCTGCCCTGCCGTGGCTTGGTGCCCCCACAGCACAAGTGAGGTGCCCACTGAAAGCATGCTGTGTGCATAATGAGAGCAGCAAGGAGGCAAAGGGCCCAGCCCTGGTCCCCAGGAGTGACTGTGGTTCAGAAAAAACACCCACCTGGTTCTGTGCTGATTAATGATGGCCCCCCTATGAGCCCTGCGTAACAGAGGAGTTTGTCAAGATTAAGTAATTGCCTTAAACAAAGAGCGTATTATCTTTAAGGCCCCGCTGATGATTGACTGATGCTGGGAGATGGGGTGATGGATGTCTGTGACTCCTACAATCTGGATAGATGACAAACAGCCTATAATTAGGAGGGGACCGCCCCCTGCATACCTGTCAAGGGATGGTGTGCCTGAGGGCTCTGCCACTATCCCTGCCTCAGGCCTGGGGGCCACAGGGAGACCCAATGCAGTAAAGGTCCCACTGGCAGGGTTGGACCAGATGCCCCAGGGGAGCATCGAGGTCAGAACAAGATGGCTGGAAGGAAGAAACCACAGTCTGGGGAGACTGCAGGTGTCATCAGTGGCCCTGAGGGCACCCAGAGGGAAATGAGACCGCCATGCCCATGCCCAGCACGTGCACCTGGACAAGCTGTGGCTATGCCTACAGTCTGACCTGTTCTCCTGAGCGCTGCTGTCCATGAGGATGAAGGCCCACTGGGGGCCTGGGAGAAGGGAACGAGGACCCACTGGTGGCATGGGACAATCCTGGATGCAAAGGAGGAGTGAATAAGGGGGCACAACCAGCAGCTGTCCTGCCATGAAAGACGTGTGTGTTTTCATTCCTCTGAGTATTGGCTTCCCAGGTTTGGAGCCATGCAACCGACATTCCTTCTCCTGGGCCCCTGCGTATTTCACTCTCTCCCTCCAGAGGGCACTTTGGAAGAGTCCTCAGAAGTGGACAGAACCACATGCAGTGGGGATACAACCGACAGGGCACAGCTGGCCAGAGGCGGTGACCGCCAGCAGGGCAGCTGGGAGGGCAGGTGAGGCTTAAAGTGGGAGGAAGCAACAGGGCCACCTTTGGGCAGAGACCAGGGGGCCCAGCCAGGCTGAAGCACCAGGTGGGCTTCCTGAGTCTGGGAGGCACCTCCAGGTGATCTCCTTGTGGGACCCTTATCACCAGTTGGCCAAAATGTGTTTATTTCCAAGAAGGAATGACAGTGAGCACGCGGCAATCCTGGGGTTCACAGTACCACAGGGGACTGGAACCAGGGGACCCTCCCTCACAGCCATGCTGCTGGGGGTAAGATCATCAGCACAAGCCTTGGGTGGCACTGCAGCCTGATTCTCCCCACTGGTCAGAGACGCCCTTTCAGGGCACAGGAGGAGGGGGGCGTGGCACTCAGCTGGACCCCAAAACCTGCTTCTCAATTTTACAGACAGTCAGACCACTGCCCATAAGCCATGCGGTGAAGTGAAGTGTTCTACCTGGCAGCTGATTCCCCTTCCTTTCCAAGCAAAGCAAGATTCCCAAACCAAAACCCCCACCGTGAATCTGCCTCTGGACTGGAACAACAGCAGCCTGAGCCAGGAGCTGTGCCCATAGCACTGGCTTCTCCCAAACCACAGCTCCAGGACGGATGCCACGTGTGGCCCTTCGGCGGGCCTACCCAAGTGCGAGTGCATGGGTCACCCAGAGACCCATGGCCACACTCCATGCCCTGGCTGGTCCTGGGCACCCTTGCTCCCCTGGCTAGCCCCCTGCAGGCTGAAACTGAGCAGACAGACCACCAGACCAGGGTTTGAGGGCCTCCCTCATCACCACTGGATGATGTCCCACTACCGATGGTCTCTGCTCACCCTGCAGTGCTGGGGGGCACATGGGGTCCCACCCGGACATGAGGCCATGATGTGCTGTCCACGTCGGCCTTCTGGCCACCCCGCACCCCACGAGCATGAAAGAGGATCAATAAATATCCACAAGGACAGCAGCCTCCACGTCCGCATTGTTCACTGTAGTAATTACATTGTTTTTCCACGCCCATAAGCCCAGAGGTAAACCCTCAAAAATATCTACTGAATGATGTACCACTACCAAAATCTTTTGAGGGACTTCCTTACTGGTCCAGTGGTTAAAGATCTGCCTTGCAGCACGTTCGATCCCTGGTTGGGGAACTAAGATCTCACATGCTACAGAGCAACTAAGACGGTGCACTGCCAATCACTGAGCCTGTGAGCCACAGCTAAAGGGCCCATGTGTTTGCAATGAGATCAAGCATGATGCAACAAAGATCCCCTGGGCCACAACTAAGGCCCAACAGAGCCAAATAAATAAATGAATATTTTAAAACATCATTTTGAGCACCATGCCAAGCATAATCCTGTGCCCCTGACTTTCATGTTTATTTGCTCTTATATCAGCCCTCTGTGGACTTCCCTGGTAGCTCAGCTGGTAAAGAATCCGCCTGCAATGCAGGAGACCCTGGTTTGATTCCTGGGTTGGGAAGATCTGCTAGAGAAGGGATAGACTACCCACTCCAGTATTCTTGGGCTTCCCTGGTGGCTCAGCTGGTAAAGAATCTGCCTGCAATGTGGGAGACCTGGGTTCGATCCCTGGGTTGGGAAGACCCCTGGGGAAGGGAAAGGCTACCCACTCCAGTACTCTGGCCTGGAGAATTCCATGGACAGTATAGTCCGTGGGGTCACAAAGAGTCGGACACAACTGAGAGACTTTCACTTCAGTCCTCCGTCGGGTAGGAAGCAATATGACTGCCCCAGTTCTACAGATGAGGAAACTGAGGCTTGTAGAGTCCGTTGCGTGTCTAAGACTACACAGTGGGCAGTCACAGGCAAGAAAGGATTTCAAGCCTTGTCTGTGTTCTAGAGTTTGAGGCTTAACCACCCTTGTATTCCACCTATCGTCATGACTGCTTTCTTATGACAGCATGGCTGGCTGGACAAATGAAGACGTTTAACTTCCTGGCCACAGAAAAGACACTCCCTGTGGTCTTCTTCCTCAGGGAGGCCACCTCCACTCAGATTCCTTGGGAGAGTCCAGCTCCCTGTACTGTCCTCTTCACCATACAACACATCTTCCGTCCCTGGGCCCAGGCTCTGCTCTGGAGACACAGGAGGGAAGGGGCGTGGACACTGGTCTCAAGGATCTGCCAGCCAATGGGAGACACCCAAACTAGCAAGTGACAAGTGAGAGGGCAGGGGACCAGGAGGCACAGAGATGAGAAGCAGCAGGGAGGCTTGGTGTTATCACAGCATCAAAGCAGGGCTGCAGCAGGGGCTGGGGCATGAAACTTCTTACAGTATGCTAAGGACACTCGACATTACATATTGTTACTATGGAGAACAGTGTGGAGGCTTGTCAAAAAACTCAAAACAGAGCTGCCATATGATCCTGCAATCCCACTCTTGGGCATCTATCTGGACAAAACTATAATCCAAAAAGACACATGCACCCCTATGTTCTCAGTAGCACTATTCACAATAGCCAAGACATGGAAGCAACCTAAATGTCCACTGACAGATGAACGGGTAAAGAAGCTGCAATACGTATACAATGGAACACTGCTGCTGCTGCTAAGTCACTTCAGTCGTGTCCGACTCTGTGCGAGCCCATAGACGGCAGCCCGCCAGGCTCCTCTGTCCCTGGGATTCTCCAGGCAAGGATACTGGAGTGGGTTGCCATTTCCTTCTCCACAATGGAACACTACTCAGCCATAGAAAAGAATGAAATAATGCCATCTGCAGCAACATGGATGGGCCTGGAGATGATCATACTACGTGAAGTAAGTCAGACAGAGAAAGACAAACACCATATGATGTCACTTGTATGTGGAATCTAAAGTATGACACAAATGAATATATCTGCAAAGCAGAAACAGACTCACAGACAAAAACACTTGCGGTTGCCAAAGGGGAGGATGGAGTGGGAATTTGGGGTCAGAAGAGTCTGTGAGCTGCTGGCTTGGGTTCTGGGTGCTCTGCTTTGGACCCAGCCCACCTGGCATCCTGTGTGGGAGAAGGGCTGACCCAGGGGGCCAGCGAGCCTCATCACCACGCATGGGTACACGCCAGGAGAGGGGAAACCCATCTGGATACAAGACCCCCCCCCAGATTAGAGTCCAGGAGCCCCCATCACGGCCAACCCCTTGTCTTCTTACTGGACCCACCACTCAGGCTGGCCTGCTCCCAGTGAGGTCCTGAGCCCAGAGACTGACCTGGCTCTCAGGGGACACTGCCATGGGAAGATGGGTGTAGAGGGGGCCCTGCCCACGGCTAGTACAGCTGCATTCTCAGAGAGGCCCTGCTCTGGACTACACCCCTCCATCCAAGCCAGCAGTGGACTCAGGAGGCCACTGGAGCCCAGTGAGGGCAGGGGACAGAATGAACTGGGGTCCTGACACCTGGACAAAACTTGGACTGGGATGGCCGTGGGTGCAGCCACTCCTCAGCGGTCCCTGGTGACCCCAGGGAGGCAGCAACGCCCAAGCCACAAGCTCCTACACCACATGATGAGTCTCACTTGAGTTAGCCTTGAAAACCCATGTTTCCTCTGAAGAGCCCTCCAGATACAGACAGGAGACCTTTTCTCAGCCGGATCTGCACCCCAAGGCCAGGCTCTGGAGCATTCCCGGGGGCAGTGGGCAGAGGCTTGCTCAGGTTAGCCTGGGCCTCTAGCAGTCCAACAGACTGAGAACTCATCCCAGCGCTGGGTGTCCTGAAAAGGCTCTGCCACCTACTTGCTGTGTGATCTTGGGCAAGTTGCTTACCCTCCCTGAGCTTCAGCCTAGCTAACTTCCTTCTCTCACAGGATCACTGGGGGCAGCTAGTGAGCTCACACAAATGAAACCTCATCCCTAAGCTGTCTGTTGGCACACTTGTCCCTAGGGGAGCAGCCCTACCACCACAGAAGTTGGCAACTGGAGAATACACACAAGGGACAGCACCCACAGATTAAACTGGAGGCTGCCAAGGAGCCAGCGCTCTCCTGGCCAGCAGCAGACAGGGCTGAGCTTCTCCTCCTCTCTCCTTCTGTCCCTCCCTCCACTTTTGCAGGAACTAAGGCCTGCCCCCTTTTACAGCCCTCCCGCGGCCCCGGGGGAGCCTGAGGCCGGCAGAAATGGCTGCTAATACTCGCAGCCACACTTACTGAAACCTTTTGACACGGAGGATATTTTTATGAGATAAGTGCCCTGTGTAGGTATCAGCTGGCAAGTTTCATTGCTCACATTTCAGTCCTGCAAAAAGCCTTTTTCAATCACTGTCTGCGGCAACGATAAACTTTAATGGCTGAGGGAGAGCCTGCGATGCGGGCTGCTCTCTGCATCCTTCTGCCCCTGCACCAGCTGGCCGCATACCCGCCATGCCCGAGGGGTTAGGGGTCCAGGGAGGCCATCACCCACCATCCCCCTTTCCTCCTCCCGTTTCTCAACCTCAGGGGATCGCAGGACCTGGAAGCATATTTGAAACACCAGGGAATTAAAAATGCCAATACCCAGCCCGCTCTGGCCAACAGAGCCTCTGGGGTGGGCTCCCAGACATCAGCATTTTTGAAGGCTCCCCAGGGGATCCCAAGGGACTTGTAGGCCTTGCAAATAGCTGTGCTTCCTCCAGGACAGGCCCATCCATCGCTCATGCACGATCACACCTGGTTCTGCACCTGTGAGGTACTGGACAGGTGTGCCGTTCTCTACTGAATGGTTCAAGAACCAAAACCCAGAGGTCACGAGGTCACCCTCAGCACCCAGGCCCCTACCCTTCCAATCTAAAGAAGCTGTGTTTGAAATGAGCATCTGAGTGGAAGGTGAGGCTAGTGCTCAAGGGATGAGGAAGAACGAATGAAGGAATTGCTTCCGCCTACAAGAAGCTCCTTAGACCACTCCATGTTCTCTGGGTCGGGATGGCGCTCAGTGCTCCCCAAACACTCACTTTCCAGAAGCAGCGAGCAGATTCTAGAACTCAAGGCTGGCAAGACCTCTACCTGTCCTCATAGTCACTCCTGGCATCACTCACAGAGCTGTGCCCACGGCCCACAGTTGTTCTCAGTGATGAACACATCCCCAGGACTGTGATGGGCTGAGGATGGCTCTTCCTTACCCTGCGTCACAATCCGGGCTGGCCACACACCTCCTCCTCCGAGGCCCCCCACCCTACAGATGCCCGCACCTGAGTAAGTCCCTGCTTCTCCCGCTCACCAACACCTTCCGTTCACACCCATCTCTTCCCAGGCCGCTCTTATAGGCTCTTCTGTCATGACACGTCCGGATCAAATGTAGGGTCGTTAGGAAGACAGTGGGCAGAGGGTAGGTGTGGGGAGCATCTCGGGGCTGCAGAAGGCTCCCCTTCACCTGGGTCATTGCTGCCAGCTCTGCAGCGTTTAAGGCTCGTGCCCATGTACGTCTCCCATGTGGACAGAGACTCTGCATCCTCTGCCCATGAGGACACATACAGACATGAAGACAGGAAATGAAACTAAAGACCAGCCAGGGCTGGAGGACCCTCAGAGGCGTACTCAGCCAACCTGTCTTCTTGGGCCAAAGTCAAAGGTTCGACAGCAGAAGGTTCTGGAGCAGCCAGAACCGAATAGCTGGATCCCAGTTCTATCACTGAGGCCTCTGACAGCGAGGGCCACCAGCACCCAGCACCAAGAGACTGGAGCCACTGTAAAGTGACCATCTGAATTGCCCTTTTAAGCCAAACCAAACCAAGCCCTGAATATCTCCCTCTGGTCATCTGGCCGTGATCCCTCCTTTCCTGTCTTATTTCTTGGATCTCACTTCCTTTCTCCGGCCCCAGCTTGAACCGTTTATTATACACAGAGTCTCAGAATGAACTCCTTCTGCAACTTCCAAATACACTTGCGAGTTCCACCTGTCCTCCCCCATCCATCAAGGCAACAGAACTCATCTCTCCTTGGGAGATTAAAAAAAGCCCAGCATTGGGGACCAATTAAGCCTTGCCTTTGAAATCAGGTGGGCTGTAGATTGTGGATGGTGAACCCCAACCTTCGACAAAATAGGAACCAGATGCCACAATTGGGAGGTGCATAGCATCTCGCTATCATGGTGCAGCCCCTAGAGGGATGTGGGGCTGGGCAGCATGGCCCTTCTGGGGGTCCTGGCTAATGTCACAGTCAAGGTTCATAGCACCAGCTGGGATTTTAATGTGAGCCTTCACTTATGACAACAAATGAGGGCTCCTGACAGCCCCTCCAACACAACACACCTCCCAGGCTTTACTCCTGTTTCCTCCTTGCTTTGCAGGCTCTTGGGGATCTGGCTTAAGTGCTAATTCTTCCTCAAAGTTTTCCTTGAGTACTCAAGCCTGAAAGGAATGTGTTCTCTCCCATGCAGGGACCAGGAGAGCTGCAAAGATCCAGCCCTTGATTGAAGAGTGTCCATTGCTATTAACCAGACTCCTTCTTCCCTAACCAGACAGCAGGCTTTTCTTGCTATCATGTGTTTCCTCAGCAAGCCCTCTCGAGGCACGTGTTAAATGGCTGCACTGTTGATAATGTTAGCAACCAGTTCTTAGGGGCAGGGGTAGAGGGAGGAGGCCTGGTGCATCATTTGCCAATTTCCACAATGCAAATGCTCCCACCACGGCTGGATGTAAGCTGCTGAGGAGCGACATGAACCGGGAGCCAGAAAATGTATAGAACTTGCTCCTGGAGCAAGCTCCAGCCAGGCTCTGCCAAGTTGGGTCCTTACAACACTCAATGCTTCTGCAATCAAGGACCTTCTTCTCTTTTGGGGGGAAAAAAGAAAAAAAACAAAACAGCAAAACCATCTTGATGTCCTAATAATTAAATAATACTATTTCCTACCTAAAAACATTGGCTAGATTTTTTTCTTAATACCCGAGGCTGGAGAGGGCATTTGGAGGTACTGTGTTGGAAATGACTACTAGAAATAATTTGGAAACACAGTTGAAGAATCATACCCTTAGACTCAGGAATCTCACTTTCTCCTTCTATTCCTAAAAACCTAAGTGATGAAAAGTTCAGGTCCAGAGATTTTGACTCTGTTTGCAGTAGAACTTATAATACTGAATGATCGTGGGCGGCCTAAAAGTTTAGGGAGAAGTGGTTCAGTTAGGCCTAAAATCAACCTTCAAGATGACACTGAAAGGATCTGATCATAAATAAAAAAGGGTTTATGTCCCCTTTCTGAAGCGGAGTTCCCCTCCTACACTGCTGGTGGGAATGTAAACCAGAACAGCTGCAAAGGGGAACAGCATGAAAACTAAAAATAGAATCACCATATGACCCAGCAGTCTAACTCCTGGGCATATATCTAAACAAAATTATAAGCAAACAAACAAACAAAAAGGCACCCTATGTTCACAGCAGCACCATACCCAACATCCAAGACATGGAAGCAACCTAAATGTCCACTGACAGATGGACGGATAAAGAAGATGTACATATAAAAAGTGGAGTATTATTCAGCCATTAAAAAAAAAAACAGAATAATGCCATTTGCAACAACATGGATGGATCTAGAGATGGTCACAGTAAGTGAAGTAAATCAGACAGAGAAAGACAAACACCACATGATATTACTTATATGTGGGAATCTGAAATATGACACGAATGAATCTGTCTGTGAAATAAACAGAAACAGACTCACAGACAGAGAACAGACTTGTGGCTGCCAAGGGGAAGAGTGATGGTGGAGGGAAGGACCGGGAAGCTGGGATCAGCAGACACAAACTATTATACACAGAATGGACAGACGACAAAGTCCTATTGTAGAGCGTAGGAAACTATAGTCAATATCCTGGGATAAACCATAATGGAAAAGAGTATGAAAGAAAGCATATATATGCATAACTAATCACTTTGCTATACACCAGAAATTTATACAATATTATGAGTCAATTATACTTCAATAAAAATACTGATAAAGTGGGGTTTCACATGCATTACCCTTCTCCCGGGGGTCTGGGCAGACCCTTGCTCTCCTGGTGTTCACCAGAGATCTAGCTGAGGGCTGGGGCCATGAAGACCCTCCTGGCTGATGCTGTGTCTCCATCAGAGGCCTGAAGTAATGGGTTGGCCAAACAGATGGGATAAATCAATGCCAAGGACGCTGTCACCCCAGGCAATCCCTCGCCAGTCAATTTTCATGTGAATTTAGCAGCTCTGCATGGTTTTTAAGAACCCAATTGTATCCTGACACTTTTTAAATGATGCCTCTTTACATCCAGCCATAATTTATCTTTTACTTGGGAGCAGCTCAACTTCCATAACCATTTCAGGGAGGGGGGTGGAAATCCCCACTGTGACTTCACTTAATTTACAATAGCCCACACTCAGTAAAACATGGGTGACAGAGGTTTCCCAAATGTGGATTTCATGTCAGCAGCTCATCTTGGTAAAGCTTAAGTGGCTTTATTTTGAAAGAAAATACACATTTGAAAACTGTTTACAGATCTGAACAGGAGTGAGGGTAAATGTGTGGGTATGTGAGAAAGAACTCATACTGGTACAAACCTCAAAGCTAAGATGTATAATCATCAGGCAAAAAGCCTCCGTTTTCCCTTTTGACCTAAAAAAGTAAGTGATTCCAAGTTCTTGAAAAGTCCAAATGGATTTGAGTACCAGGTAGATGCTCTGAAGGGTCTTTACTCATCGCTCTCAAGGCATGATGCTGAACCTGGACTTGGGGGTCAGCAGGGGCGAGGTCACCCCTGGGGCTTCCTCCACCACCCTGGGCAAGCCAGCCAACATTTTTCACTCTTTTGAAACAACTATAGCCACACAAATCTCTTGGCTATTTTATCAGGGGCTGTGAAAGTCAAAGAGTTGAAAGACAGCAAATAATTTTCATCCAAAACCTCCAAGGCTGTAGGCAAGGTCTCCTCCTCCCGTTTCATCCACACAACCATCCTGGGGCCAGGTTTATCATCTTGACTACACAGAGGGGAGACCGAGGCTGCACCCACTCAGATCCTGTGCCCAGGGTCACCAAGCTAGTGGGTGAGCTGCTTAGAGTTCACGGAGACAATGACAAGGGGGTTCACCAATTAGAAGTGACTCCACTACTACGAAATTGCCTGTCTTGGGCCCTGCTACTCAAAGTGTGGTCCAAGCACCAGTAGCCTTAGCATCACCTGGTGTGTGTTGAAAACGAAGTCTCCTGGGCTCCATGCTGACCTACAGATCCAGGAGCAAATTCAGCAATATCCTGTGGTGATTCTTCTGTACACTGCAGTCTGAGAACACTGGCTGAAGGATTACAGTCCGTTAAAGAATGACCCGAAAAAGACAGTTGAGAATAGCAGCAGGACACACACGGATTCCAGTGGCAACAAACAGGCCAGCTGCATCCAGCTCCCCAAGAAGACTCTGCCCAGCCCCACTGGAAATTCAAAGAAAAATACACTTGGCTCACAGTTCTCAGGGTGGCCTGGGAGCAGGCGGAAAATGCACACACTTGGGCATCACCCCAGATCCTGGGAATCAGGGGCCAGAGCTCAGTGATCAGCGTTCACCAAGCCCCTCGGTGCACCAAGCCAGGGCACATTCCCCCACAAAGCGCTCCTGTCCCTCCCAGAAGCACTGACATTTCACTGGCGGCCCACACCTGGGCTGGACACCAGCAAGAAAAACAGCCTGCATTTATACTCCCTGGGCAGACTGATTTCTAAGGCATATTTTCATCCAAGACCTCACTTCACCCTAAGAGCGGCCGCAAGAGAGAAGTGAGGTAGGGCCCAAATGTTCCTGTTGAGCAAATGGGAAACCGAGGCCCCATCAGGTACAGGTCCAAGCTGGATCTGGGCAGAAAGGGGGTCCCTGGGCTGTAGGCACCCAGCCTCCCCTGTCTGCCATGGCCTCACGATCAGCCTCACTCTACTGCCTGCTGCAACCACACAGCCAAAGAGGTGTTCCAGGACCGAGGAGGGCTGAAGGCCCCATGCTGGTCCAGCCGGGAGCACACTTGGGGCAGGGAAGTGGGGATGCAGCAAGGGGTGTGGAATCCATCCTCCCGGGCTGCACTTCCATAGTGGCAGCCTGAGGAACAGTGAGGCTATAGGGCACGTATGTGTGAGCATGTGTGTGTCAGAGAGAGAGTGAGACAGAACACATTTCCAAAAAAGGAAGCCCTCAGAAGCAAACCCCTAAAGTGAGAAATGTGTTTTCCCTTCTATCCCAGGGTGTTTGTCTCTGTATTACAGGAATCTGCAAAACCCACCTCCCACCGAGATGCCCGCTAGTAAAACTCTAAGATACAAATGAAGCCCAGCTGCAGTTTCACTCACGGTGAGCCCCAGGCAAGAGCTGTCCTGGGGGGTGTGCAGGCGGCCTGACAGCTGGAAGAGATTCCAAAGGCCCCAGCTTTCAGTGAAGAGGTGTAAACGTATGCGCAGCCGGGCATCCTAGACCAGAGGGACTGGAGAGAGAGAGAGAGATGCTTGCCTTGCTCACCAGACACCCTTCCAGTCTGCCCTATAGCTAGAGGTGCCCCAAGCAGGCCGTCACCCTGGATCTAGGTTAGAAGGAAACAGGCATGCAGGTCCTGCAGCCGGCCCTGCCATCTGGGCTGGGGAGACAGCCGGCTGCACCGCCTGCTAGCTTTGTGATTCAGGACAGGTTGCTTTCCCTCTCTGAGCCTCAGCTGCCTCATCTAAAGACTGGTAGTAATAGCTGGGTGGTAAGAAAATGTGGCTGTGTAAAATATCCATCCCACAGTGAATGCTGATCATTGTTCATTTCCCCTCCCTAAAGCTGAGCTCAACACTGAAGACAGAAAGACCAACTCCCCATTTATGAGCAATCCGGGAACGCACAGCCCAAGTTAGGGAAGCCCTCATCCAACCGTTGTGTGGAATTCTGCCAGTGCTCCAGTTTTAACAGCTTGACATTTATTTCGATATTTATTTTTCTCTGTAAATACAACTTATGTTTACAAAGACATTTCTTTTCCTCTGTAAACACAGCAAATGTCTGGGGGAAATAAAATGCGAAAATCACAGAACTGGAATGAATTTCTTTACAATAATCTTTTTTGTTTGTTTTTTAAAATCTATTCTAGCAGTGCCTCATACTGTTGCATTTTACTCTGATTTGGAAGGAGGGGGTGTGGATGGGAATCACATCACACAATAACAGTAAGAAAGTGTTATAGGTGAAGAAACCTTCATTGGGGAAGTATTACTATATTTATTCTTCTGAATGGCAGGAGCTGGAAAGGCAGAATGCCCAAGGACCAGCACCAGAATCCATCTAATCAGACATGATACTGATGTTGGAAACAAAATGTCACCCCACTGGGTGGAATGATTTCACGAAACTGGGTGAGAAAAGCCTCATAAAATGTGAGGACCCTAAAGAGAGAATCCAAGTATAGGATAACCCATGCATAGGATCAAAGATCTTATCAGTTCAACCCACGAGATTATCAGCCAAACCCACTGCCTGTATTGACAGGGAAGCTGAAGTTCCCAGCTGTCACCTGCCTTCCTGAGATCACAGATGTTAATGGCAAAGCCTGATAGCAAATTTCCTTTGTTGTTGTTTGTTTGTTTTTCCAGAATATTCTGGGCAAGGAGAAAGACTGAGGAAAGGATGGAGCCCTACTTCCCTTCCCTTATTTCCTGAGGAAATAAACTCCGGGCACTTCCTCCTCCTTGGAGGTCGAGACAAGGCCAGGAAATGTGGACGCATTTGTAAGAGGTGTGTGACGGAGCAGCAGAGGGAGAGGTGCTAGGCTGGGGAAAGCACCGCATTGGGGGTATCACAGCAGAGGAGAGTCCTGGACTCTGGTTTCTGGGACCTCTGCCCATAGACAGTCCCCAGCTGAGGCTCCCTCCCTTGGGGTCACAGGCCACCTAGTATGGGAAGGAATGCCTTCCCCCAGCTCCACAAGCACTGGCCCCCACTTTGCCCCGTTCTTTTTTATTTTATGATCCCTTTTTAAAGCCCTGGTCTTCTTTTCTGTTGACCCCATTAAACGACAATCCTGTTTGGAGGTTGCCTCTAGAACCACAGAGGATAAAAACGAAGAAACAAACCTCATCAAGTTAACCCTCAGTGACTCCCAAGTGATTAATTCCCAAGTTGGGGATTCCTTAAGAAAGACAGAAAAAGGGACAAAGCTTCAAAAGAGTATTGTATGCGTGGGTTTCAGAGGAAACACAGACATGTTAACACTCCCACCTTTACAATGAAATGCCAACGGTTAGGGTGCAATTTTGCCCTGGAAACTGTGGCTGCTGTAACCATGGAACCTGAGGCTTGCCTTTCAAGTCTCATCCTTTGTAAAGAAAGGCCACCTCCCTTGTCTCTGTAAATGCACGCCCTGCCCCAACCTGGTCAGCCGGGCTGACACATCTCAAGACTCTGCCAGAGCCCTGCCAGCCCCACCCCAACCCAAGTAGGGAGAAAGGGCCCCTCTGGACCCCAAACCAACTCTCTCACTGAAACTCAGCCCCATGAGGTCTGGGACTGGGTCTGGGATGGGAGATGATGGGTGCCTCCAGGTGGCCCTCAGTGGGACAGAGAGGGAGGGCGGGGAGGAGGATGAGGGGAGGGGAGGGAGAAATCTGAGCATAGCACATACCGAAAGATGCACAACCAGGTGTGTCTGAGAACCCACCTGTCCAGACCCCACACAAGGAGTGAAGATGGAGATGGAGAAATCAGACATTGTACTGCTTAGCTTGATGGGACCCCAAACTCTAGAACCTGCCCACCATCCAGCCACCTGGTCTCGGTTTCTCATCCAGATAATGGACAGGAAGAGATCCTTGTGTACCAGCAGGAGAAAAAGGAGGACTAATGACTTCAGAGTCTTTTGCAATCATCAAGGTGTCATTGTTGGAAAACCTTGGCAGTAACAGAGGGATCCTTCATGTTAGAAAGAGAAAAGGAAGGGGTGGGTTTCTGGGGGAGATGAGTGATGAGAAGCAGGCTTCCCACCTCCCAGACCCACCATCTCCTTGAGGTCCATCCCCTCTCACGGACACTTAATGATTTGATTTTCAACCTGGTTCTCGGAAGAAAATGCTTAAGTTCATCTCTCCCTCTCCCAACATCGTACTCTTCCTTCCACGCATCCGTTCAGTGGCAAGCCCAAGCTTGACTTTTCTGCTCCATATTTACAGTCAAGTTTGCATTATCAGGTGGTTTATTTTCATTATTCCTATTGTCCTTTTCCTCCCAGTTTCTCAGGAGTGGAGAACCATGGGCATCACAGCACAGGAAGGCTCAGGCCAGCCTGGGGTGGGGGCTGTGAGGAGTCCACAGCCTCCTGGCCAAAGCCTCTGCTGGAGAGACCCCCTCCCTCACTGTCAGCCACACCCTTAGGAAGGTGCCCATTGAGGCTTTGATGAAGCAGAACTGGGCTTATCCTGGAGGAAAAAAACAAGATGGAGGCGTGTGAATTTATCTCTGTGGACTTAAAACCAGCTGATGCTCCCAATCTACTTTCTCTCATCTGTAGTCTCTTGATGATGCTGAAATTCCTCCCCCTCCAATTCCTACCTGGTCCACTGATTTGAATCACAGAAATCCGTGCCCCCAGCCTCTACTCCCCAGCAACAAGGGTTGACCCAGTAGCACTGATGCTCTAGGAAGAGAGGAAGGGAACAGAGCAAGCACTTCTGAGAGCGAGAGGTTAAAGGCCCCCAGGGTACAGCTAAAACCTAGTCCTGGCCAATCCAGCAGCCACCCTGTGGGCACCGCGAAGCTCTCCTTTCTACAGGTCTGGATATCTGCCACCAAGATTACAGTTTAAAAACAAGGGGAATGACTTTTGCAATCAGAAAGTGTTTAGAATGGATAAACAACAAGGTCCTACTGTGTAGCACAGGTAAGTATATCCAATCTCCTGGGATAAACCATTATGGAAAAGAATATGAAAAAAGAATGTACACATGGGTACAATGAGTCACTTTGCTATATGGCAGAAATTAGCACATTATAAATTAACTATATGTTAAATATATATATATATAAAGCACATAGATGTGGGAGGCAAGTAAATTCTTAGGAAGAAGCAAGAAGGTAAATGAAGCTCAAAACTAAGACTCACGCCCTCACCCGGCCAGCTGAGTATTCAGCGTCAAGAGAAAGGAAACTTGAATGGCGCCCCCAACTCAGCTTGAGTCACAAAGCCCCAGGAGGACCCCAGCCACCCCTTTGTGGCCTTCTGTCTCCACAATGGGCCTCCCTCGGGCCTCAGCCTTTTGTGGTGATTAGCATGCAGCGGCTGAGCAAGGGAGGCTGGGAGGGGCAGAGGATCAGGTGGCCCCTCGTTAAATCACTCTGCTGTCAGCCCACACAATTCCTCTCTCCTCAAGCTCGGTCATTACTTGGGTTTATGCAAAAGAAACAGCTTTGCTAAATATCCTCCCAGACAGGGCCCACAAAGCCCTGGGCTCAGGAGGCTGAACACCCAGAGCCTCACAAAACCGTCTGCCCCCTTGTTCGACGACTTGGGCCCAGGAGTTTGGATGCGTTCTGTCCATCTTTTCTTAGCGGCCTTCAAGTTTTCCTTTTTTTTTCATTTCAGCTGGTTTTGTGTTCAGCTTTTCTTCTTTCTTTTTTGGGTAATTCCTCCCAAGACACTGCCGTGAATACTGTTAACTTATTCTTGCCGGGCTCTAACTCACTCCCTTCAGCTTCTTTCTTGAGCTCGGCAAGACTTACAATCCCTAGTTTTCTATAGGGGAACTGAGCCATGAGAAATCTCTTACAAAAGTTCCCAGAAAGGAGCCGGTTCTCAGAAGATCCTTCAAGACAGGGGGCTGCGGATGCCCAGCAAGAACCCTAATTGTCCCAAGCCACACACATACCCTGGGTGCAGGGGAGAGAAGTTGAGGGGCAGGCCTGCTGGGGTCTTGACAACTGCTCTCTGTTTCTTCAGGAGCTGGGTTTTGTTATTCACCTTTGAGCCCACCTTTCCTCTCAGCTTCCATCCACCAGCAAAAACAAAAGCTAAAATAAAAAATGAAATAGAAACTTCTAGAAGCTGTGGCAACTCAGCCTTCCTCTCAAACCACCTGGGGACAGGCTGGGCTACTGAGATATTTGAGCTGGTCTCTCTAAGACATCTTACTCAAAAAACTAGTAACTGGACTTCCCTGCTGATCCACTGGTTAAGACTCTGCACCGCCACTGCAGAGTGCATAGGTTCAGTCCCTTGTTGGGGAACTAAGATCTTGTGTGTCACACACCAAAAAGCAATAATAACAGTAATAATAACTATGTGTGCGGGTGGCAGGAGCTGGGCTAGTCAGGGGTCACAGTCCCCATTTTGCTGGTGGTGGACCATCCCACATGACTTCAAGTACACAGTATCTGCCAGGGAAGCCATATCAACCCCATCTGGTCTGGGTACCCCAGATACAGACATGGAGACCCTGACTGAGGGTTAGCGAGCTGGGGCATTGATATACTAATTCTGCCACAGCCACTCATGAAGCAGGGCTGATGGTTTCAGGGGTTAACTTCTTGGAGCCCTAGCCAGCAGCAGTGAAAGCACATGTGGGAACCAGGACCCAGGTCATGAAACAGTAGGAGGCTGCCAGAAACACTGCTGGTCAAGTTTTAGACCAGTTAGAAGCCTCCCTATGCTGCATTCTTGCTGGCTGTGTTGCACAAAACAGCCTGCATGTACCCACTTTCCTGACATGCAAAGAAAGGCCTGTGCCCTGATCAACATTCCGCAAGGCCTTCCTAACTCCCTGCATCACAAAACTAACATTGAACAGACCATGTGGGTCCATGGTCCAGACTTTAGCCCTGCTGACCTGGGGGTGGGGGCTCTAGTCCACCCACCATCTATAGAAACCTCTTCTGAAATAAACGTCTTCCTTGTGACCCAGAAGAAACTTCAGGAGGAGAAAACCAAGAAGAGGATGTGTTTGGGACTTGAACCAAAAGACCAAATCTTCCCTTCCCGATGTCAGTGGGGTGGGGTTGGGGGTGGGGAAGACACACACAGGATAATACTTTAATAAACACCTATGTGGGGTGTTGCAATAAGTAGTCCAAGGAGGTGACCAGAATTTGCATAGTAAGCAAGAATTCAGGAGGCAGACAGTCCTGCAGGGTCAGGAGAGTTCTGGGCCTCGGTGGGGTCTGGCACTGGTCACACACGGTGGGAGTAAGGGAAAGAGAGGGCCACTATTCTAGGAGTCTAATGATATAATCCCTCTATCTTGTTCTGATTTTCTAAATGTTACTGGTACTCGTGTGTGTGTGTGTGTTCATCACCTCGGTGAAGATATTGAACAGTCCCAACACCATTAGGATCCAAATGTTACTGGTACTCGTGTGTGTGTGTGTGTGTGTGTGTGTGTGTGTGTGTGTATCCATCACCTCGGTGAAGATATGGAACAGTCCCAACACCATTAGGATCCTTCATGTGTCCTTCTATAACCACACCCACCTCCTTCCTGCCCCAAATCTGTTTTTCACCCTGACTGACAACCACTTATCTGTTCTCCATCGCTAACAGTTTATCATTTCAAAGACTTTTATCTAAATGGAATCACACAGTTTATAACCTTTGGGGATTCTTTCATTCAGCATCCTTTCCCAGAGATGCAACAAAGTTGGTGTGAATATCAACAGTGGGTTCCTTTTGGTTGCTGAGTAGTATTCCACAACGCGGATGGACTACGCTGTATTCACCCGCTGAAGGGCATCTGGATTGTTTCCAATTTGGGTTTTATTACAAATAAAGCTGCGAAAGACATTCAGATACAAGTGTGTTTGTATGAACCTGAATTTTCATTTCTCTGGGATAAATGCCCAAGAGCACAATGGCTGGGTTATGTGTTACATACGTGGTTAATTTGGTGGGAAACTGCCAAATTCCCTCTGTGCGGCTGCACCACTTCACCTTTGCTCCAGCAATGGATTCAGCTGCCCCAAAACCTGGCCAGCACATGGGGTTGTTAATTGTTATGATAGATGGGCAGTGGCATCTCACTGTGCCCTTAGCTTGCATACCATGCGCTTCTTCACCATCTGCATACATTCTCTTTGGTGAAATGTCTTTTGCCCAGTTTCTAATTGGATTGTTTCTTTTGTAACTATCAAGTTTTGAGAGCACTTTGCATATCACAGATATGAGTTTTTTGTCAGAGACACGGTTTACAAATATTTCCTCCTGTCTGCAGCTTATCTTTTCATCTTTTTCATGGGGTCTTTTGAAGAGCTCACTTTAGAATTTCTGTTGAGGTCCAATATATCAATTTTACCTTTTGCCAATCAAGCTTTTGGTGTCCAGATCTTGTGCCAGGCCCCGAACCCTCAAGACTTGTTTTCACAAAAAGTCTTGTCATTTTATGTTTCACATTCACGCTGCGTTCTGATTTCTCATTCCTTCCTCAAGTGAGGAAACCCGCACTCTCTGAGGTGGGTGGTATCCTTTCTCTGTCTCTGTCTATCTGCCAACCACCTTCTAAGGACTGGCTGAGGTAGCTTACAAGTTGCTAAGAAAGATGAGATGCAAAGAAAGAGACATTTAAACTTCCTTAGAAGATCTTAACGGGGCTTCCCTGGTGGGTCAGCAGTAAAGAATCCGCCTGTGATGCAAGAGACCTAGGTTGGATCCCTGGGTCGGGAAGATCCCCTGGAGGAGGGCATGGCAACCCACTCTAGTATTCTTGCGTTGAGAATCCCATCGACAGAGGAGCCTGCAGGCTACAGTCCATGGGGTCGCAGAGTCAGACACAACGGAAATGACTGAGCGTGCATAGAACATCTCCATGGCTAAACTGGCCCCAATTCCTTTCAGTCTTTACTCGACAGCTTTTTGTCACAGGCAGGACCAAAAAAGGGCTGAAAGAGATTTTTTTCTGCGTGGCCCCTGAGGAAAAGGTAGAAGATGCATTCTGCTCCTCTGGGGTCCCTGGAGAGCTGACCTAATGACCTCGCCTGGACCTCACATCCACCTAGCCGGGCCCCTCCCCATCTCTGGGACAAGGAGACTTGGTCCCCAGCTGGTGCTAGGCTGGCAGCTTAACTGCCTCCATTTTACCTGTAAACAGAGAAAACGAGGACCATGAAGTCACTGCTAACTGACAGATGGCCTGTGAATGGTCGGTTCTCTGGAAAGAAGGGCTCACTACTGAAGTTTCAGCCAAAGCTGACCCATCCAGTCACCTTGAGCCTCTCAGTGGTGACTCCTGTCCTGAGCTGGACCCCTGTAATGGAAACTCTTAACAGAGGGGTGTTCAAAGAAAACTGGCATCCTCGCTGATACCCAGCTAGTGTCAAACAGTTATGACTGTGATGAAAGAAAACCCTGATGGTTCTAAATGGAAATCGTCATCTAAAAAAATCTCACCACCTTCCACATCCAAACTCAAACCAACTGCAGGCGTGTCTGTAGTGAGCAGCGGGCTTTCTAATGGGGCGTGGCCCTGTGGTCTGTGTCTGCTGCCTACCCCGCCCTGAATCTCAGGGTTGAAGTCTTCCTTGAAAAATAAGAAGATAAACATAATAAAACTTTAGGTCTCATTCCTATGCTTGGCCACAATGTCCCATTAAGAGAAAAACGAATCACCACCAGGCGTCAGAGACGTCCCTGAAAAATACCAAAAATAAAACCCCAAACACCTCCTGCCTCGCCAAAAAAGACAGCACAGTGCTGGATGGCAGGGCATTTTGGCAACTGAAAGTGTTTACTCTGGTGGGGGGAGGGGGCGGGGGAAGCCTTCTCTGCAGCAAGTGAGCAAAGTCCTCCCCACCCACCCCCAACCCCTCTTGACAGCGTCCAGCCAGACAGAAGAAGGCAGGTGACAGGACAGGGGCTTACAGGGGAACCCCATAGGGCTGGACTGGAAGAAGGCCACAACCAAATCACTCTGCAAACTTGAACTGAGCCACAGGCCACCAGAGCTGGCCACAAAGCAAGAGCCTGCAGGCCAGGGCCTGCTCATTGCATCTGAGCCACTGCAGCCCGGCCACTCCCTACCCGCGAGTGGACTTCCTGGGTCCCTGTCTGAGCAAACAATAAAAGGGGTCTGTGAATGAGCGTCCAAAGCTTCGGAGCTGCCTGTCGTATTGATGGAGCACCGCGCCAGGAGCCCGGCCCTCTCGAGGACCTGGGCAAACGCTGGTATTAGTGCTCCCCTTCCTCTCAAGGGTTTACTCAGCAGCCACTCCACTGTTTCCTCAGGAGGAGACCCCCGACCCTGACAATCCATCAAGTGGATGCAAATCGTGGTCCAGACAAAACCAGGCAAACAGCACCCCGCTCTGCAATAATGGCCTCTGGAGGAGAAGGGCCCTTGCCAACAATGATTGCTGTGTACACAGCCCACTAAATACCCAAACTTCTGATTAGCCTCATAATGATCTGTGTGCACCCGTCTCCTTTGAAAGGCTCCCAAGTACACGGCACAAGTTGACTCAAGGCTAACCTCAAATAGGGGCCGTCCTGGGCTTTGCAGGCACCAGCAAGCGGCCATCCTCAGCTCTCCTCGCTGTTGATCGCAAGTCACTTGGAACGCTAATACCCAGCCTGGTCAGGAAAAAGATGGCTTCAGAGGGTTGTAATCACAGGCTCAATGCTCTGGCTGGAAATGATCTAATTTGGTGAGCATTAGTACAGATTCACTATGGGGGGATATTCCCAGGTCTCCTCTGGGCTGCATATTTACAGATGCTCCCTCACACTAGGGTCCCATGGCTGGCACTGTCCGCCACTTGCAATGGCGGGGGGGGGGGGCGGGCAGTTTTCAGACAGGACTTCTAGGCACCTGCTTTCAATAACCACAGGAATCCTTCAGGGCCAGCTTCTAAGGTTCATTTGAGAAGCCAGGCCTCCTCCTAGAGGGTCCCTGGCACCTACAGAGAAAAAACATGGGTGTGTTGGGTGCCCATCTTTCACTATGCATTTCTGAGGCTGCATCTTGGGCTCACAGCTCTCTTCTGAGCAATGGCTCTGTCCATTCTTGCAGGAGCTGTGAGCATCCTGGAGGTGATGCATCCAACAAAATCAGAGCTTGGCATCTCCTTCCCCTGCCCCCTCTCTCACCGGGCCTCCCGCTTTGGTGAAGGCACCACCATCCACTCAGCTGTCATTGTCCTGGATTCCTCCCTGCCGAAGTCCACACACCAGCACATCTGTCACCTACCCCAGCCCTCCCTCAGCCCTCGCTACTGCTCGTCTAAGTCTTAGCTCCGCCAAGCAGTCTCCTGGCCTCACCACTCTGCCCCTACCCCCTCACGCCCATCACAAAGGCTAGTGTGAGCTTTCCACAGCACAGGTCTGACCATGGCCTTCCCCTTTCCTAAACATTTTGGTAAACTGGGACTAGGAACTTCCCACTCTGAGAAGTTTGCCTGAAGAACACATGCTGATGGGTATAAAAAGCTCTGGCACCTAACAAGTGCTCAGTAAACAGGTGTGTTTTCCTTTTTTCCGTCTCTCACAGCGAGAGAAGGAGAAAACTTAGTTTTAGCCCAGGGTCCTTTGTGCTAACAGCGATTACATGAATGTAACAACCACAGCTCACCCCACCTAACACGCCCCAGGAAGGTTTGGTGCTTCCGGGTTCTTCCTTCTCCAACTTGAAGCACAAAAGCCCTCGGCTTCCAAGGAACACAGACAATTTGATTTTGAATCCTCCCCTGAGGCCTCAAGCCTGAGTCACTCTGCCCACCTGCTAGACACCGCCCTGTGCCAGCAGCCGCCTCGCGTGCTGTTTGTCCAAGTGGGCACTGGACACTGCCTGTTGCTACAGCCTCCACCGCAGGCCTCTGAGGCAGCCAGTCAGACAAACATGGGGCCAGGAAGGGAAGGGCTGGGAAAATACACACTGCCCCTGAAGAGAGCAGAGAGGAGCGGAAGAAGCTGCCTGCCCCGTACAGGGATGGGAGCGAGGGCGGCCAGGCCAGTCAGAAAGACCTGGTCAGTGCTTCCAGGCTGGAACAGAAAGGTGTAGGGGTGCCTCCCATGGGACCAGTTATTTTAGAGCCCAGACATACGGAGGCCAGCACCCTGGCAGTGAGGAGGGCCCGTCTGTGAGTCTTTTGCACGCCCTGTTGGGGATGGGAGCATTCACAGTGTAACTATATCTTCACTCTCTCAAGTGAGGGTCTGACCATAAGGCCTTATGGTAGCAACAGGGACAGCGCCTATGATAATAGGTGCTTTCTGTGGACCAAGCTCAGCAGCAACTGGACCCACAGGGAGAAGCCCGCCCTCAAGGCTCACAGTCCACATGGGGCTGCAGACTAAGAGGGAGAATGCCCTTGTGGAGCCAGTGCCGGTGCCCTCGTAGTTCCCAGAAGAAGGCTTCCTGAAGGTGGTGACGCTTATGTGGGAACTTGAAGGACAGCTGGCTTTAGATGGGCAGAGAGGTAGGAGTGGGTATTTAGGGGAAGAAATAGGAAGGGGGGCAATGAGGAGCGGTGTGGGAGCAGGAAGAAGGAGAAGTGGATCCAGCAGCCCGTGCGGACAGCAGCGACAGGGAGGCTGGGGGGTGAAGGGAGAACGTGGTGTAGTGACCCCTCCTCCTAGCTGGCTGGGACGAGCAGACATCAGGCCTCGCTCCAGCAGGGAGGTGGGCAAGGTTTGGGCCTGGGCCTGTAGCTGGCAGGATAAGGACTCGCTGACTCTTTGTGGGTCAGGTGGACCCCAATGGCACTTCTAATGTCACCTGGCTTAGGGGCAGGTGCACTGCAGCAACCCAGCCTGATTAAATCCACCATCTCAACCCGGGCCCACAGCTGTATATCTCCGACGCCAGGGAAGTGACACCTCCCAGCCTGCACACAGCTTCATTTCCGAAAAGAATGCGTGAGAGGGGGAAGGTCAGGAGACAGGCACAGCTGTAAATTTGATGGAAGGTTTAGCTGGAAACCCCATTAAATCCACACACGGCTCAATGCTGGGCAATGTCCTTCCTCCGAGTCTGCTGAATGGGGCCAGGGAGGTGAGGGACTCACTAAGTAATGTCCTCATTTTTTGGTGTCTCCTATTACCCAGGGGATGGAAAACCCATTACCCATAGGTTTAGTGGTGCTTGGTCCCCAGACGGCGATACCGTCCTTTCCCTGAGCCCTCCCCTTGGCCAGCATGTGCAGCAGGCGGCCCTGGGGCCATGTCCGTCCCCTCCACCATTAGGGTGGACCGCCTCACTCTCCCCACAGCCCTGGCCCCTGCCTCCTTCCCAGGCAGTGGGCACCCTCTCCCCTGTCTGGAGAGGCCTGGCCGGGCCCAGGCAGAGGATGTCTGTGATCCCACCTGCTCTGTGTGGCTATGAGCCCAAGGAGGGGCTGCCTGCTGGGAACTGCCCTGGGTCCCTAGAGCAGCCCTCCAGAGGACCTCAGGTGACAGCCTTGAGAATGTTTAACACAGAACAGTGCGGGGGAGGCGTGCTGAAGCACAGTGCAAACTCTTGTTCCCAAAAGGCAGGCCTCAACACATGCATTTCCTAGGAAGGGGCCAAGGCTCAGACTATTCTACCTGGAAGCCTCTGAGCCCCAGACAGGGATGGGAGACATGGGGCTAGGTGCCTCCTTACCCCCCACCACCCATTAGGTGCCAGAACGTTACTTGTCACTAGTAAATAACATCTGTCCAATGCTCAGCTCAAGAGCTGCCTAAAATAACGAAGGTGTAATGAAGGTAACAGGACTGGGCTCTCATCTCAACTGGGCAAACAGTGAACTACTGAACCTCTCTGAGCCTCTGATTCCTAGATCTGTTCAATGGAATCCCAATGATACTGGTCCTCCTATGACTGTTTCGCAGATTTAAGGGGAGAATGCAGCTAATGCTCAACAAGTCCCCACCAACACCACAGCTCCCTTGGCGATGAGGGGCAGGTGATCTTCTTGTAGGCCTGATCGGAGTCTGCAGTTCCCATTAGACCAAGCACAGCTAGAAGGCGGGCCTGCTTCCAAGGACCAAAGGGACCCTGTTCTTTCTCTCTTCAGAACCCCAGCTAAACACACTTCATGATGCCATTTATATGATGTTCTGGGGAAAGTAAAATTATAGGGGCAGAAAACGTAATAGAGGTTGCCAGGGGCTGTGGGTGAGACTGCAGAGGGACAGGATGAATGTTTTGGGGGAGGGAACTTCCGTATATCTTGATTGTGGTGGTGGTGACATGACTATACACCTCTTTTAGGATTTCAGGGCTTCTCTGAAGGCTCAGTGGTACAGAATCTGCCTGCCAATACAGGAGACCTAAGAGATGCGGGTTCAATCCTTGGGTTGGGAAGATCCCCTGGAGAAGGGAATGGCAACCCACTCCAGTATTCTTGCTTGGAGAATTCCACAGACAGAGGAGTCTGGCGGGCTACAGTCCATGGGGTCACAAAGAGTCAGACACAACTGAGCAACTAATATGCACGTCCATTTAGAGACCACTGTCAACTCACAGTCAAGTAAGACCCCTGAAATTGGTTGAACTGTTTGATTTCCAAGCCACAGGGAGTCTCTCCCTAACCCTGTACTTGAACAGTAGTGTTCTCTGGAATCAACCTTTTGGGTCTTACCAGTCCCTTCTTACTTTCCATCTCCAAGGAGCTGGCCTGTTGAAGCTACCTTTGGATGCTGGGTCATGGGATCCCTTCTCTCCCTCCCCATTCAGCATGGTCGTGCTGCCAGCCCCATCTGCCCTCCCTTCCCATCTGTCTTCCCATGTCCGGGGTACCCTGAGGATGGGAGGGGAGGTGAGCCTTCCTCCTGCTGGACACTGTCCCAGCTTTGGCTCTTCTGGATGTGGCAGGGGTAACTGACAGGGCACTGGGAAATAGCTCTGAACTGGAGCTGTTTTTCCTGAACGCATCACATTCAAGGTCTCCAATGAGAAAGCAGCAACACTAATGGGACCTCTGTGCACAGAGAGGGGGCCAGGGAAATGACTGGAACTTGCTCAGATAACTGGATTAAACATTTTATATGGTTAGTGCCTCATCCCCATTTCACAGATGCAGAAACTGAAGTTCCTAGACACCGTGTTACTGTGGTAACATGACTAGTTTTTGCCACCATGAGGACCTGCTTTTTAAGGATGGCTTAAAAGGATGACTAATTTCAAGCTTTTCTCCTTGGGGTAGAAACACTAATCTTTCCACCTAGGTAGCCAGGTGGAAGCCAAACTGGGTCTTGTGTATGACAGTGATGTTGAGAAACAATGATTCAGCCCCCAAATAAAGCTCAACTTAATACCAAAACTGTGTTTTTCGAAACCAGTACAAGGACTTCCCTAGCGGTCCAGTGGTGAAGACTGTGATTCGACTGCAGAGGGCAAAGGTTCAATCCGTGGTTAGGGAACAAAGATCTCATATGCCATGCAATGTGATCCCAAAAAGAAAAAAACTTTTGAGAAGAAATAAAAATAAACATACAAAATCAGTACAAGCCAAATTTGCTTAAGACATAACCTAGTTATTGACAACCTCACTCATAAGCAAATTGCCTCGACTGTCTTAACACTGTTCCTGCTCCGGGGTGTCCCAGGGCATGGACACAAAACCCACAAGCTTCGCCTGTTAGCAGGACCAAACAAGGTTTGTGTTTGTTTGTGAATAACCACATGTGTGTCCTGATTTCCCCTCCTGAGGGTGGAGCTGGAGGGCCAGGGTGGGAAGCAAGGGAGACAAGAGACGACAGGGAGAAGCCTCAGAGACTGGCCCTGGACAAGGTGGCCCTGGCCAGGCTGGGAAAGATGAGGAAAAATGAAGCAGTTCCCTTTGCTTCAAATCTGAATAGAGAGTAATTAAGTCTGCCCAATTCTCTAATTAAAATTCCCAACAAGTAGAACCCCCATGGCCAGGCGCTAGACATTCACGTAAAACACACGGAGGAAACCAAGCGTGTGGACAGTGGACTCCAGGCTGGCAGCCCCTCAGCGCTAGCCTGATTTCAGAGGAACATGCTCCACTTTCCAATCCTTCATGCTCTGGGTCCTTAAAGAAACCCTTTCCTTTCCCATAAGAGCCCCTAACAGGATAAAATTCAGAAAATCAGGGGCATCACACCCTGTCAAGTCCACGCATGCAGGGAGGTCACAGGCTGCCGGATGGCATCCCCAGATGCTCCCATGCACTCCCATTGCGGGTCCCCAGAGCAACGTACACACAAAACTGACACATTTGAAACGCATACACCTCTCTCCATATGGGCATTTTCAGCAGCATTTAAAATCCTCAGTGCTGAAACACAGCCAACTGTGGAAGTTCAGCTAAATGCTGAAGAAAATTACTGGTTTGCTCCGCTGGCTGACGGGCCCCCCTCACGTGGCAGGGTGGCTCTGGTGGGTTCAAAGCTCCTCATTAGAGCGGGAGCCTGCACAGAGTTAACACACTGCACTGGAATCGACGGACGGGTTCTGGTCCGCAAACTGCTAAGTAGTAATTATGAGTAACCTGGTAACTCCTAAGCAGTTGCTAAGTAGTAACAGTTACTGCAGGGATATAGCCCGACCATTGAGCGGGAGTCCAGCCTGGGAACTGCCCAGGCAGCCGGCTCGTAGCAGGGCTGCAGTCGGAGGCGGACTGGTGGACATGAGGCGCTGGCAGTCGTCTGCACAGCCTTCCTTCCTCCAGCCTTCTGAGGCCAGCCCTTCCCTCCAGGCTCAGCCTGGATCCACCCACGATCTCCCACCTGGAGAGACCCTGCGGCAGCCTCCAGACAAACCTGCCCCACCCACTCACCGACCAACGGCAAGCTCCGAAACCAGGGACACGGTTCCTCCAGCTCTTCCCAGCACCTGGTCTGTTCCCCATTTTTGTGCAAACTGCTCCAGGGTGGGCAATGCCTGGCTAAAGTCCTCTTGCCTAAATCGAAGCCAGCTGAGGAAGGTTTGGGGTGGGGCACGCAGAAGCCACAGAAAGTGAAGTCCCTGCCCTGGTGGATCACCTCCTAGATCCAGGAGGCGACTACAGACTGGGACCCCAGTGCTGTGTCCAGCATGTGCACGCGCACGCACACATACCCCACCCCTCCGTGTCTATACCCAGATGTGGGTGTGTGCCAACAGGGCAGAATGGTGCCAGAATCAGGGAGTTCAAGGGATATTTCAAGTAGAAGAAAAAATTTTAAAACCAGAAAAAGTAAGCCAAGTTTGCCTTTTTCCTCTTGGCTACAGAATACATTTGAAAAATGGGCTTCCCTGGTGACTCAGACAGTAAAGAACCTGTCTGCAATGTGGGAGACCCACGTTCAATCCCTGGGTCAGGAAGATGCCCTGGAGAAGGGAATGGCTACCCACTCCAGTACAGAGAATTCCATGGACAGAGGAGCCTGGCAAGCAACAGTCTATGGGGTTGCAAAGAGTTGGATACAACTGAGCAACTAACACTTCCACTGGTTTTCACATTTGAAAAATACATTTCATACAGTGTATATAATTCTATATTCTGGTTTTTAATATCATCATTAAGATTCTGCATAAATAACATTTTAGAGGATTCAAACTGCTTCATTCCATAGACAGGCATTAATTTATTTAAACTCTCCCCTTTATTCAGCCAAGTCTTTCAACACTATGAAGTGACTTTACTGCACCCATGATTTTTGCTTAGGCAGCTCTGCATGGACCTCACTGTATAAACAGATGGCCTTCCTCAGTGAGAGCCTTTAATGGCCATAAGAAATAACCAATACATTCTACGATAGAAAGGATTTGATTTTGTCTTTCTTTCTTGCTCAGCTGGCCTCTAGGAGAGAGGAGGCCACAGTGAATATTTGTGGCTGGAAGAAGAAAAAACATGTGAGCCAGTGAGTCTGTGTGTGAGTGAATATCCCTCCAGGTCTATTTGCTACAGTTCACAATTCTTTACTTTCCCATCAGGGACTCAGGCTCAGTCAACACTTTCACGTAGCCATCCCTACCCAAATAATTTTTCCTAGATGTTAATACAGAAAATTTTTAAAAACTAAACAAACAACCTTTGAATAGCAAATCCCAGTATCAAAACTGAGGCAACTGGTACACAATTTTGGACGAGTGACAGTAAATATGAAAGCTGACCACACACATACCCAAGATCCCAGTTTTACTCCTAAGTACCTTCCCAGCGGAAATGTACCTGTATGTCCGCAGAAACCACACAAGGATGTGCACAAGGAACACAGAACACATAGAACAGCCCCCAACAGAAAACAACTCAACACCCATCAGTACTGGAACCATACAGTGTATGGTACTGTATTCACCAAAAAGGAGTCAATACCATTTGACAGTGCAAAGGAACAAACCACCAGGCCATGTAACAACATGAGCAAATCTCCCAAACACAAGCAAGAAGCCAGACACAAAAGTGCACACAGCACATAATTCCATTTACATTAAGAACGTACAGCAAGCAAAGCCAAGAGATGCTACCAGAGGCAGGACAGGGGTTGCCTGGGGTGGGGCAGGGGTGGTAGAGACTAGGACTGGTACAGGAGCTCCCAGAGGCTGGCTTTGGTCTGTTTTGAGATTTGGGTGCTAGGTACATGTGGTTTATTCGCTAAGTCATTTCCGGCTCTTGTGACCCCACGGACTGTAGCCTGCTAGGCTCCTCTGTCCATGGGATTCTCCAGGTAAGATAACTGGAGTGGGTTGCCATTTCCTTCTCCAGGAGATCTTCCCGACCCAGGGATTGATCCTACAGTCTGGCAAGTGGGTTCTTTACCACCAGCACCACCTGGGAAGCCTGCTGGTTAGATGCATGTGTTCAAATGACAAAATTTCACCAACGCAGTACACTTAACGTATGTTATGCTCTTCATCATAAAAACGAATGAAATAATGCCATCTGCAGCAACGTGGAAAGACCTGGAGATGCACACTAAGTGAAGTAGGGCAGACAGAGAAAGACACCATGTGATATGGCTTCTATGAGGAATCTTTAAAAAAAAAAATGATACAACTGAATTTACATACAAAACAGAAGTAGAACCACAGTCAGAGAAAATAAACTTATGATTACGGAAAGATAAGGAAAGGAGGGATAAATCTGGAGTTTGGGGTTAACATATACACACAGTACTATATATAAAATAGACAAACAACAAGGACCTACTGTATAGCACAGGGGACTATGTTCAACACCTTGTAATAACCTTTAAGGGAAAAGAGTCTGCAATAAAATAGATATATATGTATATATAACTGAATAACTCTATCTAACTCCACTGCACACCTGAAACTAACATGATGACTGTAAATTATACTTCAATTTTAAAAAAGGAATAGGAAAAAATTAGATGTGTGCTCTTTGTTGTATGTATATTCTCATAACTGTTTTTGAAGGATGTGTGGTCCTTTTTACACTTAATCAAAGGAGTTTACTTAAAGACTTTCTCAAGTGTCTACATTCAAAGCTCCAGAGAAATCAATAAGTGACACAGAACTTGTCCACGGGGTCTGGAGGCCAGTCTCAGGAAGCTTAGGCTGATGGGCCAGTGGGCAGCAGGGGTCCCATAGACAGGGCCTCCCACTCCA
Organism: Capricornis sumatraensis; assembly: GCF_032405125.1. Lineage (NCBI taxonomy): Eukaryota > Metazoa > Chordata > Mammalia > Artiodactyla > Bovidae > Capricornis > Capricornis sumatraensis. The sequence continues at coordinate 117,062,989 of NC_091071.1, read as the reverse complement.
GATCTGCGGGGGAAGCAACCCGCACGGTCACACTGGGTGGGGGGTAGGGTGGGTCAAGCCTGGGGCAGATGCATTACCTGCAGACCTAGGACCAAGGCCCGATCCCTCCCAGGCCCCACACCCATGCCTGGGCAAGGCCTTCTCAGCTCTTCTGCCCTTCAACCTACTGCTACCAACTGTGTGAGGGACAAGTCCAGGTTCCATGGGACCTGAAACTTATACAGTTGGGATAAGGGAGCCTCTTTAAAAGAGATACCAAATAATGTGTCTACGCTTCATCACAAGGCCATGGAGCGGGCTGTGCAAACAGGACCCTGAAGCGTCAGCCTCTGCTGAGTGAGACCGATCTGTTGGAACCCAGGTGCCTGACCCTGACATTGGCCTGCCCCTGACTGTCCATCAGTACCTTCTGGGCCGGCCTCAGCTGGGGCCCGCAGAGCCTCGCTCCACCCTGAGGGTCGGCCAGATCCAGCCCACAGAGACCCCGAGGAGCAAGGCCACTCCTGAGAAGACACCACGTCCACCACCTGGGCATCCCTTGCATCTATCACTCCATCCCTCTGCAGCCAGCTACAAACCTTTGGGAGAGCAGCACCCCCTCCCCCATCTGTCATCCCTAGCTTATCTTACTTCTCTGGTGATAATCAGAACCCCATGAAGGGGTTTTAACATGTTCCTCAGATGAGATTTGATCAAGCATCTTTGCAGAGGGAAGTTCTGATGAGCTTTAGGGAGCAGCTGGCTTTGAGTCCAGTTTGGTTTTTTGTGAGCCCCCCAGGTCAGGGCATGCATGGCCAGCAGGATACTATGGGGAGTGGCTCCATGACATCACCCCACAGAGTTTGTTTCCTCCAGCAGAGATGCATGCTCAGCAAGGAAGGCAGCCTCGGTAACCTCCGGCCAGCCCCAGGGAAGAAGAAACTAGACCTCTGGACACCAGACCCTCTACAAAGTGCCCTGCCCATGACATGTCCCCTGCCTTCTCCAACTTGTACCTAAATGGTGTTTCTGATCTGCAGCTATATATATATATATATATATATATATATATATATATATATATATATATATGCGTAAATAATAGTATTTGAATAATAGCAAGGTCTGAAAGCTGAAGGTAGGGAGGGAATTCAATTTCCTGAGCTTTTGCTCTGGACAGGTGTCATTTTTTCCTGTTTAGATAAAGTGAAGGTGTTGCAGAAACAGCAACAGCTTTGCAGGCAGGAAAGTCTAGATGTGATCCTGGCAAGACTCACCTCATTGTCCTCATCTGTGAAATGGGAAGAATAGGACTACATAGACTTCTGTCAAGGAACAGAGATAACAGGCAGAAAGAGCCTGAAAACACAAGGACCCAGTAAAGGCTGGCTGTATTATTTCTAAGTTTCTCTCCTTCACACTGTACAAGTAAGAGATACAGTCTGTTCACAGTTCAATTAGCGATGCTTCTTAAGAGATCAGCCCATGTCAGAACTAACAGATCAGACTCACTTTTAACTGCTGTATATGGTTCCTCTAAATGGAGGTGCCATGGTTTGTTTAAACATTTCTGGATTGCTTGGGGTATTTGCAACCTTTTGTTATTTTAATCAGGGCTACAAGGGATTTTTTTGTGCAGGCTTCATTGGGTACATGCTCCTCCAGAGTAGATCCTGAGAAGGGAAACTGTCATTACCTGCTGCCATAGGCCCCCAGCCCCAGCTCACACTGTACCAGCAGCCAAGAGAGGGCCGTTAGCATGCATCCTGTCCTTCCTTCAACATTAGCCAACTACTAAATCTTTGCCAATTCAAGATCTACTCCCTAAATACTAAGAAGGTTGAGAGGTTTTCCTTTAATCCAAATTACATTGACAATTCCTCCTCTCATAATTAACTATTTCTATGTTTTATCTATTCTTTAGAAAAATGGGACCATCCTTTTCTTCATTTGGTGAAGTTTCCTGCCCTTCAGTTGTGTGTAGTAAGTTTTCTCCCAAGCTGCCATGTCTCTTAACTTCATTTACAGCACCTTTTTCCCATAAAAGTTTACCGTTTCACTGATGGCACCAATTCACTTTGATTTGTCTCAGAAATCAGATGAAACAGAGGTAGCAGAGAGGCACAGATGGACAGACAGATGCGTGGTCCAGGAGAGGGACACGACCATGGCAGAATCGGGTAGGAATTTTCTTTCAGCTCTGCTGAATGTTTGAAAATTCAAAATTTGAAAATTTTGAAAATGTATTGAAAATTCCTAATAAAAATGTCAGGGAAGAAGTATGGGTTTCTGATACAGTCAAGCATATCCATCTTTTCCTTTAAGGCTTTCACATTTGTCTCTTGTGTAAGGCTTCCCATGGCAGCCAAAGTGTTGGGGTGAATAGAGAAGTTTACTTACACAACTTCAATTAAAAAAAAAAATAGGAGTTATGAATTTAATTTCTCTCTCTCTAACCCACTGTCTTAATTCTACCAACAAAACCATTATCATTTCTACTAATTTCAATAGACATCCTTGTTAAAAACAGGCTAACCCTCCAATTCTACATTTCTGTCTTTCTGGACTCTTCATTCTGATGCAATGCTCTGCTATAATCACTCCAGCTCTGTACCTCAAGGGCAGCCCTCCCATCCCCATCACTGTCTTCCTTCCCAGAACAGTCCTGGCTCTGTAGGATGAGTTCCTCTTCCATGTGAATTTTACAATCAACTTGGAGAATTCCATTAGAATCCTCCCAGGATTTGTATCATGACTGACTGTACAGAGTTTATAGGTAATAACACAGGTAGGGTTGTGAGGACAAGAAGACAGATGGTGTCTGCAAAGGGCTTGGGCCACAGCTAGTGGATCCTAAATAGGAGCAGCTAGTATTACTAGTTGTTGTTGTTACAAGCTGGGAAGTTTCACTGGGGACATGGTGCATGTATCATGGCTCTTCCAATCCAAGGATACATTCTCTCTCTCTTTAAAATTTTTTACTGAAGTATAGTTGATTTTCAATATCATGTAAGTTTCAGGTATACAGCACAGAAATTCAGTTATACATACATATATAATATATATATATCTATTCTTTTTCAGATTCTTTTCCCTAATAGGCTGTTACAAAATATTGAGTAGAGTTCCCTGTGCTATACAGTAGGTCCTTGTTGGTTATTTATTTTATGTATAGCAGTATGTTCATCTAGTCAAGGCTATGGTTTTCCAGTGGTCATGTATCAATGTGAGAGTTGGACTATAAAGAAAACTGAGTGCCGAAGAATTGATGCTCTTGAACTGTGGTGTTGGAGAAGACTCTTGAGAGTCCCTTGGAATGCAAAGAGATCCAACCAGTCCATCCTAAAGGAAATCAGTCCTAAATATTCACTGGAAGCACTGATGTTGAAGCTGAAACTCCAATACTTTGGCCACCTGATGGGAAGAACTGACTCACTGGAAAAGACCATGATGATGGGAAAGATTGAAGGCAGGAGGAGAAGGGGATGACAGAGGATGAGATGGTTGAATGGCATCACCGACTCAATGTACATGAGTTTGAGCAAGCTCCAGGAGAAGGCTGGTGTGCTGCAGTCCATGGGGTCGCAAAGAGTTGGACACGACTGAACAACTGAACTGATAGCAGTATGTATCTGTTAGTCCCAGCCTCCTAATTTATTCCCCCTCCATTTCCCCTTTGGTAACCATAAGTTTGTTTGGTGTGTTCATAAGTCCCTTTCTGTTTTTTTTTTTTAACTTATGTATTTTTAATTGTAGGATAATTGCTTTGCAATGTTGTGTTGGTTTCTGCCATACGTCAACATGAATCAGCTAGCTATAGGTATACATATGCCCCTCCCTCACGAACCTCCCTCTCATCTCCCATTCCATCCCATCCCTCTAGACTGTCACAGAGCACAGGGTTGCACTCCTTCCCTTTCTATTTTGGAAATAAGTTTACTTGTGTCTTTTTTTTCCCAGTTCAATTTCACATAAAAATGATACCATATGATATCTGTTTTACTCTGTTTGGCTTGAAAATTGTTTTCAAACTCCTCCCAAACCCCTCCCCTTCCTCATCTGGGCCACTTGCCTTTCATATGACTTCCCTCCAAATGAGAAGCACCTTGGCCAGAAGCACTCTAGTACCCAGAGCACAAGTCCCTGAGGTCCTTCCTGAGGCTTCCCCCAGATTTGGTCCAGGTCCCCTGGCCCCTGAGCCCACTCTGTGCCTGTCAAGCCACCTGCAGATGCTCACTCGGCCTCCACTCTGATCAGACACCATGTGCTGCCGGGGGTAGCGCCTGCCCACGCCCAGGTTCCTGATCAACAGGAGCCCCTATGAGTACAAAGTCTGCCATGCTAGGCTCAGCTACCACCACCAGCTGCCCCGCCACCTCAGACGCAGCACAGCCCCAAGCCACAGTCAAGCCTCCCAAGGCCTACAAAGGTGGGTGGCCCCATCCACCTGATGGATGAGGCCTATTTCAGGCTGAATGGGGAGAAATCTGGGACCCAAACCTAGGTCTACCTGTCCCCCTGGCCCTCCCCCAGCCACATTCCACTGAGTGATTGCTGGCCCCAGGGCCATCAGTCCCAGGAACAAACATCCCAAATGAAAGTCGCCTCCAGGCACACCCTTGACTGACCTGAGGTTCCCAGGCACCCAGCCCCCGCTGGGTCCTCCCTGCAGCTTCTCCCAGCACCAGCCTCCACACTCCTTTTTCTTCTTTGCATGGACAGCAGCTGCCACAGCATGCAGCTGTTGACAAACTAGTCAGCATGCTGCCAAGGCATCTTTCCAGGCCGCCCGCATCCTCCTGAGCAGAGAGATACCTCATTAGCGTGCTATATTTCAGCCCCGAGAAAACAATGCGCGCCAGGAGACCATAAACAACCAGTACAAATGCTACAGGTCGTGGATGATGGATGCCACCCACGGATGTTCGATGTGGGCCCTGCTTACACAGACAGGAGCGCAGCCGCTTCCGGGCACATCCATCCTTGCCCCAAACGCTGACGCAGGGAGAAGGCAGCACAGCCCTGCTCCAGATACACGGGCCATGGCTCCCACCCACCCACCATGAGCCTCTCTCCTAACGGGTGATCTCTGCTGCTCTCTGATGATTCTCAGTATCTCCAAATCCTTACCACTCTACTTTGGGTACTGGTTCTTCTGATTATTATCCTAACTTTTTTCCTCCTTGCTCCAGGTCCAGGAATTCTTGAAAAATAAAGTTTTAGAACACCGCAGCCAGTTTTTGAAAAGCGCTGGCCCGCCAGACGAGCAATCAGGCCAACGCCAAGGCAAACAGGGGCCCTCGCACAGACCTACAGGGCCCTCACAGAGCAGGCTCTGTTGGCCTGAGGGGCGGTTCTGGAAGAGCAGCCCTGTTCAGTTCAGTGTCGTCTTTCCGGCCTTTCGGGTGCCAGTAGGGACCACAGCCTGAGGCCAGAAGCGCTCTGGGGTGAGGACAGGCAGGACCTGGGGGCTTTCCCGTGTGGCTAGACCCTGGGGCATCAGTTTCCTGTTGGACCAGCCTCTGGACAAAGAAGGTGATCTGGATGAGGTGCTGGGCTGGCTGAAGACCCCAGGCATCTACACCAAAGATGGCCAAGGAGGTATGACACGCTCTCAGCAGTTACACACCCTGCACATAAGCAAGGTATGACATTGGTTCCATCGTAAGGTAATGGGGAGAAAGATGCAGCCAAATGCTCAGAGGAAGAGCATTGTCCAGGGAGCCTTTGACTGCTCTAGGGATGCTTATGGCCCAGTCTCAGCTGGGGAGGCCGCAAACACTCTCTAGGCATTAAAAAGGGGACCAGAGCATAAAGATCCCTGAGGACCCCAAGGCTCTCTCAGAGGTTCCACAAAGTCAAACTGTCTTTATCTTTTACTAAGATGTTATCTTTTTCCCTCTTGCTCTCTCATGAGTGGACACTGGCGATTCCCAGAGGCTACCACGGAACAGATCAAATGCAGGAAACATATAGAAGCTACCTTCTATAAGACCAGACAGTTAAGGGGTATGTGAAGTTGAAAAACAAGGTCATTCTTTTCTTTTTTTGTTGTTTTGGAAAATATTTTTCCTAAAAATGGCTTGTTTTCCTTAACTTGAAGTGGCTTTGTAACTATTATCTTAAGATGAGTTGAAAATATCTTTCACATTTTTCAGTTGGAATTTTGAAAATGGTAAATATCGATAGATACAACACTTCTGAGAAACCTCTTTGGAGTTCTCCATAATTTTCAAGAGCATAAAGGAGTCCAGAGACCAAAACGTTTGAGAACAGCAGTGGTAGAATTTTAATGACAGGGGGTAGTGAAGTGGGCAGGATGCCCTGGCTGGTAAAAAGGTTCCAAAGCAGGCAATACAATACAATCTCATTTTGTTAAAAAAAGAAAAGAAGATAGATGTGTGTGTATAATATGCGGACACAGAAGGAAATGCAAGCACGTGGTCCAAGATTTCACCATGGGCTCTGTCTGGGAGGTGGTGTGGAGAGAGGGATCCCTCTGCACCTGCCATTCACATATGTTACTACTACAATCAAATCAAGTGAATAATTCATGTTTAAGGTTTAGCCTCCCCTTTTCAGAAAAGCCCATGGAAGAGTAAACTGAACAAATAACATTTTGAGCCCTTCCTCTGGGCTGAGTACATGCTAAGAGTTCAAGAGACATGAGTATCAAATCTCAGTGATGCTTATGGGCTATCAGCCTCATTTTATAGAGGAGAACCTGAAGGTCAGAGCAAGACTGAGCATCGTGTCCACGGTCACACAAACATGAGGGGACACACAGCAGGACTCTGATCTGGGCTGGTCGGTCTGCAGAAGCCTGTGTCCCTGACCACTGGACCATTGGCTAGGTGGCCTTCCCTTGGTTCTCCATCCTCAAGAAGAGCCTGCATGCCAGGGTCTCTGCCCACCCTTCCTTGGCTCTGATGGCATGGGGCCCTCTCACTCTGCCCCATGGAATTCAGCTCTGGTGGACAAGGACCCAGCTCTCTTTCGAGCATCCTAAAGCCCCGTGTCCACTTCCAGACCAAGCAGCAGCTATCAAACAGGGTGAGCAGGTACAGCAACACCTCAGCAGGGGTCCAGCCACCACCACTACATCCCTCAGAAGCTCATCCTGAATCAGAACACAAATGCAGCCTCTGAGGCTGGACCACCAGGCCAGAAGTGAGGTTACAGCTCCAGGGACTCCCCAGGCACAGATCTTCACCCCCAGCTTCTTGACTGCCCCACGTGGGCTGGGAGCAGGTCACAGGGCAGGTGTCACGGTCTAAGGTCATGTCACTGCTGCCTGCTCCAGCCTGCTGACTCGGGTCACTGGCCGCCCACCGCTGACTGCCTGGCACAAAGACAAACTCCTATTCCCTCCCTGCCTCAGCAGGCAGCTCCTTATCTCCTTCGACCCCAGCACAGTGCGAAGACCCTGAGCGCCCCCCCTGGTGCCCCCTGGGAAGGGCCCGAATTCTCCGCCGGTTTCTGAACGGGTGTGCTTGCCGTGGGAGTTGGAAAACATAATAAATGGGCCCGGCTCCATGTGCAGCACCTAATTTGCAATAATATTGAAGTCTCCAACAATAACTCATTTACTCTTATAATAAATATATAAAAAAAAGACAAATTGCTACATTGAACATGCATTTTCCTCACTGCAAGTAGCTGCAACCCCAGGGAGAAAGCCCTGTGCTGCTAACTAATAGTAAATCCTTTGGAAAATCATGTGTCATAATGATGGACAACCAGGGAAGGGGTGTTAAATAGATTTAGAGGTTAGCGACTCTAACAAGAACAAAAGCCGTCCTGTGCAAACCGCACGTTGAGAAGAGTTCAGATTGGATGTGCTTAGCGCTCACCTTTGGACAGCCAGGTGCACAGAGGGACAGAAAAGTTTCTGTCCTGGGTGGGTGTGGCTGGCCGGGTGTCAGGACAGAGTTGCAGGGAGGGAAGAAGGGATGGGGAGGCCTAGGGCCAGGATCTCCAGTCTTGCAAGGACCCCTGGAGGGAAGGTTTCCAAAAAGCCAGCCCCTTCTGTGCATCTGGAAGGCAAATGCTCACAACGCGCCCACCACGCCCAGCTCAGCACAGGCACAGGGGATGCAGCCCCTCTCACTGAGATAAAAGCCATGACTTAGGATAAGGAAGGCTCCCAGGGGTGTCAGCATCCGGCCCCTGCGGAAGCCTGGTGGCTGCGGCCTGGAGGAAGGGCCGGAGGGAAGGGCTGCCTCGTTCTCCTAGTTCACTAGTTCAAGACTACTACAGTCATGAGTCACTCTTTCCTGTCTATTCCTCCAAGTCCTGGCATTTGCCTTCTTCAATTTGGGAGTCCTGACCTCCAGGACAGGGCTTGACAGCCTTGTCCCAGATCCCAAGTGGCCTTTCCAACTATCTCTTATTGAACTTCCGTTTGTGCGCTGGCACGGGGCCTGGCCCAGAGAGTTGGTGCCTGACGGCTGCTTACTGAACTGAAAGGGTGGACACGGGTCGCATTTACTGCATGCCTGCTGGCTGCCAGCTCTGTAGGAGGCTCCATAAAAAAGGGAAGTTTCAGGGGGTCGGATGACAGCCATCCGGAGGCTCTGGGGCTCCTGGCACTTGGCTCCAACCAGGGGCCGGGTGGCCCTCTAGCAGGAGCAGGGTCTGAAGCTGGCATGTGGCACAGCCCTTGGGAGGGGCAGAGGCACCCATGCAATCTCACCCCAGAGGTCACCTGCTGCCGACTTTATACCCTGCCCTCCAACGCAGGGCTAGTACTAAACGGACACAACTACGGATCAATGTCACCTGCAAAGCTCAAGTTCTGGTCGATGTCATTGAGAATCGCACCTTGACCGGGGTCAATCCCACTCCGAAAACTTCACCAATTCCCTACGAGACCCAAACCAAGGTGCTCCCTTCTCCCAGGACTCAGTTTCCTTAGCTATAAAATGGGGAGGGGGTTACCAAGACACAACACAGATCGTCACAGTTTCTCTCCCGTTCATTCATTCAGCCAATGATGGAAAAGTTTTCCACTTAAACTCACAGAAGTAATCCACAGTTATGAAATAACTAACTGCGACAGGGACAATTCTGTGAAAACAATGCTGCAAACCAAACCAAGCTTTCCACTCCCCTCCCCGCGTCCCAAGAACATCAGTCTCTCAAGCACCAACCAACACTTTAAGGCTCTGTACTCCAGTGATACACTGAAGCCACTTAGACATTTGATAGACTTTGCTTTAAAACTCAACACCACCCATTAGCCCAACATTCTTATACATATTAGAAACTGGGGACATTTCCAAAAATGTCTAGAAAGAGAAACAAACTCCAAGTCAAACAGAGAGAGCTGTGGACCCCCTGCAGTCTGGAGCCCAGGAGGGGACATCCCTTGACCTTTGAGACAGGCTTGCCTGCAGTTCCTTCCTCACTCCATTTCTCCAACTTCAAAATACAAGCACATAGATTTGCTTTCATTGGTGCTTTACGCCTTCGGTACTGCCAAACTGTTCCTTTGCTGGCTTCTAGCATCTCCCTTCTGGAAACCTTTCTATAGTTTAAACAACACTGCCTGGTGATTGATGACTATTTTGTGACTGCTATCAGTTTACTATTTTAACCAATACATCATAAATCAGGAAGAGGAATGCCGGGTCCAACTGGAGAGTGTAGCTTTCGCTCATTACCTGGGAGGATTATAGCCATTTCATAAAATCCATTATCTAGGGAAAGGATCCTATTGGCGGGGGGCAGCAAAATTCATTTCATGCTTCAAAAGTTTGTGATGGGGCTGGCTAGGGAAAAATACCTTAAATTGTTTGGAAGGTAGGGATCATGATTTGTTTAAAAACCACAAATGGGCAAGACTGAGCTGTGTCCATTATACTGAATGGCACTTTGTACTCAAATGCCCAGGGCCTTGGCCCCCTGACTGTAGTCCGCCCCCGACTCACCAACAGCTGGCCAGAGAAAGCACCCTCCCCACCCAGCTCCAGGCCAGGCCATGCTCATCTCTGCCAGGCCCTGTCTTGGTCCCCTCCAAGGCCATCTGTCCCATCCCTCCAGCCCTGTCTCAGCACGGCAGCGAAACAGAGATTTTTCCACACGACTGTCGGGTGTGTCCTTCTGCTTCCCTGAGGATCGGGGGGGGGGGGGTCCCAATTCTCAATGCCTGTGGCATCAGGGGGCCCACCTCCTCTCTCATCTCATCCTCACCCTTCCCTGGTCCCTCACCACGTTCCAGGGACAGTGACTTTTCCTCTCTCCTCCTGCCCCCTCATAGGGCGATGACACGCAGCTCCCTCTGCCTGGGAAGGTTTCCCTGTATAACACAGAGAAGCATATTTCCAGCTGACAGCAGCTGTTCCCCTACGCCCACTACGTGTAGGTTTCCAACACTTCTCTTTAGGACAAGCAGACTCTGATTTGACATGGTGGGGTCGTGTCACCACTTCCCCAAAGGCAGCTGCCAAGAAGACCCTACCTCCCTTTGTAACTCTGTTTCCAACTAGCGAAGGGGAAAACACAGATGTCCCAGGGACCAGCCCTTGAGGAGGGCCTCTGTCCCTCCTTGGCCCTCCCCTGAGAGTGTGAATTTCACTACACCAGGGAGGTACTCCCAAGGCCTCAGGGGCACCATCGCCCCCACTGGAACAAGTTCCCCACTTTTAGGACCCCTGGGGGCTTCTTTCCTGAGGACCTGAAGGCCAAGCCAAGTAAGGACTTGTTGGAAGCCAGAAGGAGGAAGAATCAAAAGGATGTTAAAAAGAGACAATGAAAGAAAGTGTCTTCCAGATTTTGCCAAGCCTCAAGAACATTCCTTCTGAATACGATTTTGTTTCTTCCTCTCCTCAATTCAACTTTTCCCAAATTCATTCCTCATGCGAACACAGTGTCTTCCCCAGGGAAGCTCGGCTTTAACACACACATGTTTTTCTAAGTAACTCGGAGCTGAGGCTCCACAGACAATAAAGATTCTTGTCTGAGAATCCTCCTTGCTGCTGAGACCACCAGGGAATTGCAGTGCTGAAGGCTGAGCTCCCAGACTCCCCGATTCGCCAGATCTCAGAAGAAGCTCCCAGTTCAAAGTTCTCGTGGGCACCCGAAGAGTTTCGGGGGCTGTCTGTCCCGGAGGAGGAGCTGGGAAGAAATCCTGCAATTGACGATGTGAATTTGCCTCCCACCTAATCCCAGACAACCTCTTCCTTCCTTCGCCAAGCAGGAGTCACTTCACTTTCTTTCGAATTCTGTTCTCTCTCTCTCTCTCTCTCTAGTGGCCAAAGTCCTGTCTCCCCACCCCCCCACCCCAGCTCTTTGCATTCCCGCCCCCACCTCTCCCCCCACCTCCCCCAGCCAGCTTCCCCCTGGCTGGGCCCTACTCATGCTCCCAACTTCAAACTTGGAGCGCGGCGACGCGGCAGCAGAACCTGCAGGCCAGGCCTGTGCAAACAAGAGCAGCCGCCTCCTCATTTCCACTTGAAGCGTCGCGGGAAAGCGGTCTTTCTCCTTCAACTTACCCAGTGCGGCCGGGAGGGAGGAGGAATGCCACCCGCCTGGAGGGGCGGCCGTGCGGGGGAGGGTGCCGCCGGGCGGGCGAGAGGCCGCCGGAGCCTCGGGATGGAGCAGCGGGAGGGAACATCAAGTGGCCGCCGGGAGGGAGGCGGGGCGCATGAATCATTGATGACCGGCGCTCGCTCCCTTGTTCGGGAGGGTTTAAGAACGCGGCTAATCTAAAGGCCGGCTGGACTGGGGGATCCGGCTGCCGCTGCGGGCAGCGTGTTCACCTCCCTACGGGGAACGTTTCTGGCCTGGGAACTGTAGCACCTTCCTGCTGGGAGAAGCTGCCTGTGCGCCGGTCCTCCACGGGGCTGGGCTGTGCCGGGGCAAGGGTCTGGAGCTGGGGGACCGCAGTGCCTCAAGCTCCCTGCCCTGCAGCCCCCAATGAGGGAGAAGGAGCTGGCTGGGACCTCAGGGGTCCATCCAGACCCGGAGGACGAAGGGGAAACGGAGCCCAGGAAAGGGAAGGTGACTTGCCCAAGGTGCAAGTGGACCCCAGGCCACTGTCCCTAAGGAATCTCTGGAAGACTCCCTGGTCCTGTGCAGACACTGAGAGCCACAGAGCTAGGGAGCAGAGGCCTGCAGAGTGGCCCTTCACAGGTAGGGGTCACGGAGGATGTGACCCCAAGCCAACTGGCAGAAATGACACGTACAGAGTTTGTCTTTTGAGTGTGGAATTCTCCCCAGGCTAGGAAACTCACCCTTCTTCTTTCATTTCCCTTCCATAGAGAGGGGGGCCACAGCAGTTACCTTGGGACGAGCAGTGCCCATCAAACACAGCTTGTGGACCTGCCAGGGGAGGCCGGCCAGGACCGCCGATCTACAGAGCCTCCACCTTGCTCCCGCACCGCTTTCGCCAGGTGCCAAACTGGTGGAAGAATTCTGTATTTTCTGCTCACGGAGGGGAGGGGCCCACTGGGGTGGAAAGTGGTCAGTACCATTGTCATCTTCGGCCCTTTTACCCCCAAGGACATTCTGTACCCTTTCTCCCATTTGATCTCAAGGCATCATGAAAATGAAAGGTGGCCCTTCTGTCCCCAAAGGGAAAGCCTGCCTTCATGGGATTAACAGAAATATAAGAGGCTAGAAGCTCATCTCAGGAATGGAAAGGGGCAGGGGCGGGCGGGGAGGGGGAGGGCGTGGCCAGAAGGAGGGAAGCTTCTGAGCCATCTAGCCCTCCTCACACCCTGACCCTCTGGAGTCCCACTCCTCTTTAGAAGGTCCCCAATTCCACAGTGCCGCAGGGACCCACTGAGCGTGGCCAACGTCACCCCTGCCACCACCCTCCAAATCCTCCCACTTAAGCTGTCAGGAGCACACCTGGAGGCTCCCAAAGCAAGACAGCTTCGTACACAGGGGGCAGAGCCTGTGGAACCCACTCCTAAGTCAGGAAGGGAGCCCAGGCCGCAACGGTCTTCCCTTGGATCTTGAAGGAACTGTGTGCAGAAACACCAAGTGCATCCTTCACTCAAAGTCCTGGCAGTGCTGCCCACAGGCACGAGGCACCAGGCTGGGTGTGGCCCACCTGCCCATCACCATCACCTCTGTCCCACCTCTGACCTGCCCAGGGCACACTGCCAGCCTCTGGCCCCAGAAACAGAGCCCCCAGTGAGGCCTCACACTCAGAAGGGGCCCCACCCACAGGACTTGGGCATCACTGGGGCCTCTGGATCCCAGGTCAGCACCATTCAGGCCTGCTCACTTCCTCCACACTCCGAACAGCAGGGCTGGAGCTGAGTCAAGGCTACTTCCTGGGATAGGAGGGTGCGGAGGAGACAGCCAAACCAGATGGGATGGGTGGAGGGCAAAGGGTCAGAGGTTTGTCTTGGTTGATTACACAAAAAGCTCATCCCCAAACCTCCTGGGTCAGCAAAATGAAAAAGCAGGCCCCTTCTTGGGTGGTGTGGCCTCAGATGGCACCACAGAGCCCACAAAAAAAAAAAAAAAAACAACAACAACAAGGGAAGTGACCCAAACTTAGCCTCAGCCTCGGGGGAGTGCAAGGTCTGGGGGTGGGGTGGGAGGCTGCAGGCCAGAGCCTCTCCTGGTGGCAAGGACACCACTCAGCCAGCCGTGGTGCAGGTGGGGCCCAGGGCTCCTCCCCAGACAACTGAGAACTGGCCTAGCAGCTACTTGCTCTCAATCATCCAGGGAGATGCTTCCTGACTTAAGGCAGGTGGCTGTCTGGAGCCTCCCAAATCACTACAATTATGCCTCTAAACTTTCTAGAAGCTCAAGCTGGATTTATACAGCCCGCCCCATCCCCAACCCTACTCAGAGACAGAAGTGAGGTGGCCTGAAGGGACAGGACCACAGGATGTCATCGTCCTTCCGTCCCCTTGGGCCAGAATGAGACAGCTCCTGGCCCAACCGTGGACACCCCACAAAAAGGGCTGCTCTCTGGGCCCCACACTCATCTCCAGTAAGCCCTTCCCAAGGTGTTTGCCCTCCTGTTCAGACCTTCCACATGCAGCAGTAAGGTGGTTTTCTTCCACCAAGCTTAAGGGAGCTTTAAGAAATGTCCTCCTGTGACTTACAAATGCCCTGTGTGTGCGAGTCGGGTCTGACTCTTTGCAACCCTACGGACTGTAGCCCGCCAGGCTCCTCTGTCCATGGGATTCTCCAGACAAGAATACTAGAGTTGGTTGCTGTGCCCTCCTCCAGAGGATCTACCCAACCCAGGGATCGAACCCAAGTCTCACATCTCCTGCGTTGGCAGGCAAGTTCTTTACCACTAGCGCCACCTGGGAAGCCCAGAGAGAGCAAAAGCCATTCTGTGTCTAATGGCCAGCTCAGGGACATGAAGATAGAATCTCCTCCAGGAAGTCCACGATGTATGACTCTCTCTTTCTCTCTCTCTCTCTCTCTCTTTCCCCCAGACATATAAACACACCAGGGTCAGCAGAGAACATTACTCATAGGCCCAGAGGATCATTTCACGCTGCCTTGGCCCCGAGGAAGCCATACTAGAGAGAGCAGGTAGAAAACAGACATAGCTTGGCAACAAAGCCACGGAGGAGGACCACAGCAGCTCCCTCAGTACCCAACTGGTCTCTCCCCACTCCACCCTCAGGGAGCATCCCACTCAGACACAGGTTCTCCACACCCTGGAAAATGTGGCCCCACCAAAGCCCTGCAGTTGATGGCCAAATCGAGTGACCACCCTTGGAAAGCTGTCTACCTCTCTGGTTGCCTCCCCCCACCAAATGGGCCATTTAGCTGATAAGCTGGCCTTCTCACTGATCTAATGTGCCCACAGGCCCAGCACACAGCTTCCCTCCTGCCCTTGCAACCCTGCCTCTTCTGAGCACCAGCCTTCCTGACTGGGCTCCCCTAGCCTCATCCTCTCCGGGCTTATCTTTGCCTTTGTGAGACAGGACACATCAGAACCTTGATTTTATTCTGAATCCAGGCTGTTCCCACTTACAAATGAGCTGTGTTCCCCAAGTTCAGAATTTTGCAAACCAATGATTTGGACCGCAGATGCATAGTGAATAATGTGTGAGTGGGTTTCCAGGTGACCCACGATGTGCTGAGAAACTGCATAACTAGTTAAAACTTCTATTTAAAGATACAGTCCCTAGAGAAAGATAAATATCATATGATATCACTTATATGAGGAATCAAAAAAAAAAAAGGTACAAAAGAACCTATTTACAAAACAGAAATAGAGTCACAGATACAAAAAATACACTCATGGTTATCAAAGGGGAAGGAGTGGGGTGGGATAAGCTGGGAGAGTGGACTGACATGTACACACTACTGTACATACAACAGATAACTAATAAGGACCTACTGTTTAGCACAGGGAACTCTACTCAGTACTCTGTAATGGCCTATGTAGGAAAGAACCTGAAAGTAGATATATTGATACATTGAATTGAATCACTTTGCCGCACATCTCAAAGTAATACGACACTGCAAATCAACTATACTCTAATAAAAGTTAATTTTAAAAAAACTAAAAATACAATACAATCCTCATAATGAAGCAAACTGGAAGCCACTAAGCATTTGATTACAACAGAATACGGATCTGTGTGCTATGTCTGTTGCATCCTAGGGTTTGAAGCAAAGCAGACAGCGCATCATCAGGGCAGAGAAGGCTGGGATGGACTCCACAGCCAGGGCTGGTCCTCTTGGGGTGCTGGGGAAGGGGCAGGCACTGGCGGCTCACACAATCCTTCACTGGGGGCAGTGTGGCCACTGGCCAGGGCCGCAGCGGGCTGGGTGTGGAGAGCCCTTCGTAGGGGACCTCAAAGCAGACCTCATGCTCCCAGGGTCTCCCAAGGCCTCTCTCAGGGCCCCCAATGGACACATCCTCTTCTCACTGACCAGCTGACCTGAGGAAAGGAGGTCAAGCTGTGAGTAACCTAAGCCAGGTCCTCCAATGGTTCAGCCACAGCAAAGGCTATTCCCAGGGCTCCCATCATCTTATAACCCGAGGAAGCAGATGCTGTAAACACCAGTGGAAACAGCTAGAACGTGGCAGAGCCCACAGTCAGCTGTGTGGCCGTGGCTGCTGCTGTGATGCTCTCAATACCTCAGACCCACAGACAACTGACGGAGAACACGGCCACCTCCTACTTCCCCAGGGCTGTTGGAGACCCTTCTCGTTCACCCAGAATCACGGAGCGCCTGCACAGCGGAACTATTATATTAAGAAAGACACTACAGCTCTTCTTAAAAGCTCAGTCCCCACCTGCCAGGCCAGGCATGCCTGGCCAGCTCACCTGGATGCCAGGTGCTCCTGGTGGACCCACGGCCCCTGCCAAGGGCTTCCAGCTCTCACAGCTGATCCATCCCACGGGAGAGGCAGCCAGGCAGATACTGCTCAGCATATCTTGCAGATAAGGAAAGAAGAGTGTCTGAAATCCCACGGCTGGTGCAGGGACAGGACAGACAGAATCCAGGACTCCCAAGAGCTCCCGGAGAGCAAGGACTGCCGTGTCTCCAGTGCCCGACAGGAAGCCTGGCACAGGGCGAGGGCTGGCAGCGTGGCGGGTGAACTGCATCCTGCTGTTAGGAGGCATCTTCCATGCAGGCATGTGTTCATCCCACAAACATTTAGTAAATGCCTTTGGGGCCAGCGCTCACCGAAAGTGCATTCCAGGTCTCCTCGAGGACCTCCTTCATAGACATCTGGGCTCGCTAAGCCTTTCCTTCATCAAGAGTCCCAGGCCTGGGGGTGCCTGGCTTCCCTCTGCTCACTACTCCCCGCCCATCCCGGTCAAGGCACAGGTAAGCAGGGGACTTTGAACTAGAGAAACCAGGGGAAAGTGGCCACAGAGAACTCCCCAAGTGCTGCAGCCCCCAGACTAAGGGACCATCCGGCCACCTCCCCTTTCTCATCACACAGCAGGTCATCTGTCTTGGCCTGCCCAAGACAGACACCTTTTCTGACTTGTTTCTTTTGGGAAAAGAGGAAGAAAAGACACACATGGGGCCACTTCACCCCTTCCATGGCGGCTGTGCGTCTCCATGTTCCTCCTCCCCATCTCGGGTGGCTCACCCCTCAGATGTATAATGAATCAGGCACTCGCTCATTAATAAAAAATGACAAGCGATCAGCTCATTGAAATCCGCAGAGCTGTCGGAGCCTGCAGACACAATCCCTACCTAGCTCTGCGATTCCACTGTGGTCCAGCGGTAATGAGTCTGTAGGGTAGACAGGCCAGCTCCTGAGCCTCTTAGCACTTGCCGTGCAGGCAGCCAAGTCACCTTTCCAGGTTGAGCAGTTCAGCACCCACAGGTTAAGGCCTTTTTCATCTGTGTTAACAAAGGAGCTCAGCTCAGCAGGCTCTCACACACCCAAGGTCAGGGAGGTGGGAGGGGACTGCTGGGGCTGTGGAGAGTCTGCCCCGCCGTGGCATCAGCAATCCACCATGTCCACTTCCCCAGGGGGCCCGAGACCCGGCCTGACTTAGAGACTAAAACACGAGACTGATTTTTTGTTTTCAAAAGCAAGGAAGTGAACCAAAGGACTTGACAGGAGCCCAGGTGGCTACAGGGCAGCTGGCCCCGGCCACAGGCCTGGTATCAAGACCATGTCCCAGTTCTTGTCACCCTGAGCTGAATCACAGGCCAGGCCTGCCAGGACTTTGGGTGTTTGACACTGACTTCAGCACTCATTACTCACGGGACCTACACCCACTGCAGTGTTTTACAGGCATCCTTGGAGCCTGGCAGGGTCATGGTGCCTTGAACATAGGCAGCCCTGGGATGGCAAGAGAGCAAAGGGATTCCGCATCTTAATTCATCACCCATCAGCCATCAGTGAACAATAACCACAGTTTTATTGCTGGGGGCACAGGTTTTGGGGCTCCAAGATTTTAAGGGCCGAGTGGTCCGGCCCTCAGCTTCAGTCACCGTCGTTTACATGGGTTACCTCACAACCACCAGCACTGCACATTTCCTGCCTGGGAGGGTTGCATCAGGTAGGTAATGAAATCAGCTCCAATTTTCACATCAACCCTCTAAGGCAGGGACATTGACCCCGACAGTATCAGAAGTGGGGTGATTTTTCTGAGGCCTCACAGAACTGAATTGCCGAGCCCAACTCCTTCCTCATCCCCTGTGTCTAGCACCTCCACTGCTCTAGAACCTTCAATGACTACCTATTAACAATGGAGTTGAGCCCAGGCTCTATGAGCAGCCCCTGCCTGCACACAGTGGAATCTTCCACCGAACCTTCTCCCAAGGCAAACAGGTTCCCTCCAGACCCTTCACACATCTCTGACCTACCAGGACAGCTGTCTGAAATGCCCACTCTGGGTCCCTCCACACAGCTCAGCCACTCATCCTTCACACCAAAGTTCCCCTTCCCCACTCCAGGTAACAGTGACCACTGGTGAGTCCCAATCCCGGAGTCCTGACTTTGGGCCAAGTCCATGGGGAGCCTTTACTTTTTCTATTTTTTAAAAAAATTGTATTGGAGCTTAGTTGCTTTATAATGTTGTATCAGTTTCTGCTGTACAGCGAATAAATCAGTTATACATGCACATGTAGACCCTCTTTTTGGATTTCTTTCCTCTTTAGGGAGTATAGCTCCCTGGGCTCTACAGTAGGTTCTCATTAGTTATCTGCTTTACATACAGTAGTGTACAGATGTCAATCCCAATCTCCCAATTCATCCCACCCCTCCTTTCCCAAGGGGAGCCTTTAGATCTTCTATCAATGACACTGAGAGCCAGCCTGAGCACAGGGAGCTCCAGGGCCTGGGCCAGAACTGGAGTGAGTCTCGAGACCAGGATGAAGGCAGGGAGAGGATGAGGGACCCTACCATGCAGATGAAGGAGCCCAGGTGAGCCAAGGTGGGACATACAGCATGCCACACAGTTCCACAAAGTCATGCCTTGCAGCATCTTGCAGTGTGAAGGAGACAGAAATTCCTGTCGGGGTCGACTGTAGATCAGGAAGTAAGTCTGGACACAGGCCTGGTCCACAACCACTGATCCACCTGGGGGACCATAACAAACTCCCCCAACCTCTTGAGTTTCCTCTCCAACCCCATCCATCTTCCACCCTCTAGCCAAGGGAGGACACGTGCCTGGCCAGCCACTGTGATGACCTCTGGGAGCAGACAGGGTGGGGAGGGGCCTACTTTTCTATATGGGCTTCAGGACTGTTTACACACATTCTGGAAAGCAGGCATAACTTTTTAATAAAAAAAGAAGGCTCCTCTATAGGGTTGTTTGCTGTGAGGCTTAGCTGTCTTCACTCATCACTCACTCACTCTTTGCACAGTCTCCCAGCTCTGGTTTCAGGAAACAACCCCTTCCTACAAAAGGGGAGGGGGCCACATTTGGTGAACATGACATTCCAAGACCAAGTAAGGATGAAGTGGAGAAAGCTCTGGATTCTCTCAGGCAGGAGGCCCTGGCTTCTACTTTCACAACCAACTCAGTATATGACCTCAGGATGGTCCCTCCCCTCCCCAGGGCCTCACCTGTAAAAAGGAAAAAAGCCCCTTCCATCTCTGTCATTGCCAGATGTTTGGGGAGGGCCCCAGAAAATATCAAGTAATTGGAGGTTGCCCAGCCCCAGGCAAACTCTTTTATGAGACGATGAAGAGCATCTTTGTAATGAAGCTATTAGCCAGGTCATCCTGGGGCTCGGGGAGGCGACGCCCCACCTGGCTGTGCCTTGGCAAAGCCCAGCCAGGACTGAGTCTCGTGCACAGGCACTGCCGGGGCAAGACTGCTCCAGTCCTGTCCCAACCTAGAACACGCAGGAGACAAATCCATTGCAAAACCCATGCCTCAGGGAGGAGTCTGCCCTACATTAAGAAACAGTTTCCAAATGAGATAATTATTTAATAGGTAATAAGTGGAGTCAGGAGGGGTGGAGGGAATTCAGTTGAATAAAAGCCTGTGGCCTCCAGCGTTGTATGCATCCCCCAGGGTTAAGCCTCCCCTTCACCTCCTGATGTCTTCTGAGTCCGAGCTCAGCTCCATCACTGCCCAGGTACCCAGTGAGAAGCAGCCCACTGGCTACTGAGCTGCATGGGAGCCCCAGGTCAGGGCCCACACAAGGCATCAGGCAGAACCCAGGCCCTCCAGTCACTCGGCAGCTTGTGTCTTTCCCCATCCTGCCCGGGGGACACTAAGGCCCAAGAGGGAAAACAGTAGGATGCAAGCAGAGCAGGGTAGAGCCAGGAGAGGGAGAGCCAAGAAACATCCAAGAGGCCCACTGCAGGTCACAGCTTGGCCCTGGCCCGGGAGTCCTGCATCCTCAGAAAGCTTCCTTCGGCTCTGCCCATCCCAACTCAACAAGGTGGAGGCGGGGGTGTCAAAGGAGGCCTTAATCAGTCTTTGAATCTGTGGACATGGGAGAGGGGAAGGCATCACCCACCAGCCACACGCAGGTACCATGGATACACACACCCATGTACTTGCACAGACTGTTTACATCTTGTTTCTTGACAGTAAAGACACTGAGCCTCAGGGAAGTTAAGTGACTCCCTGAAGGTCATCAGCCCTGGGAATCAATTCCACTCTCATCCGGCTCCAAAATGCACCATGCTCTGTACCACCTCCCTGCCCTGAGCCCCAGCAAATATGAACTCCCTTTCCACCCCAACCACTCTAGAAAGATGCCCAGGCAACCTCAGTCTCAAGGAATTTAAATGTCTGCAGTAATGCTGCCATCAACCCTCTAAAGATGCTTTGAGTGACTGCTCCAGGGATAGCGCCAAGAGAATTAGAAGCAACCATGACTCTGAATGAAGGGGCTTACAGCCTCTGAGGGTTTGCAAAGAGAAACAAATAGAATCATAAGAAAATGGTAAGAAGAGTTTGCAAGGGCCACGGGTCATGATCAGGTTGTAAGTGCAAAAAAAAAAAAAAACCAGTGAAGGTGTGGTTGTCCATTGGGGGCTATAATGAGGAGGTGCAAACTGCATGGAAATGGCAAGAACACAGCAGGTGATCAATAAAAAGATGAGCTGGGTAGATGGATGGGTGGTTGGGTGGATGGGTGGGTTGGTGGATTGATGGATGGATGTTGGGGAGTGGATAGAAGGATAGATTGATGGGTGGGTGGATGGACGGATGGGTGGATGGATAGAGGAAAGGGTGAATGGATGAATGGAGGGAGGGAGAGATGGGTAAATGGATGGATGGATGCAGGGATGGGTGAATAGATGGATGAGCGGATAGAGGGAGAGATGAGTGAATGGATGGAGGGATGCATGGATGGAGGGATGAGTGAATGGATGGAGGGATGCGTGGATGGAGGGATGGGTGAATGGATGGATGAGTGAATGGATGGAGGGATGGGTGAATGGATGGATGATGACGAGATGGGTGAATGGATCAAGGGATAGATGGATGGATGAGTGAATGGATGGATGGATGAATGGATGGAGGGATGGGTGAATGGATGGATGATGAAGAGATGGGTGAATGGATTGAGGGACAGACAGATGGATGAGTGAATGGATGGATGGGTGAATGGATGGAGGGATGGGTGAATGGATGGAGGATGGGTGAATGGATTGAGGGGCAGATGGATGGATGAGTGAATGGATGGACGGGTGAATGGATGGAGGGATGGGTGAATTGATAGATGGATGGGTGAATGGATGGATGATGAAGAGATGAGTGAATAGATTGAGGGACAGACAGATGGATGAGTGAATGGATGGAGGGATGGGTGAATGGATGGATGATGAAGAGATGGGTGAATGGATTGAGGGACAGACAGATGGATGAGTGAATGGATGGATGGGTGCATGGATGGAGGGATGGGTGAATGGATGGATGATGAAGAGATGGGTGAATGGATTGAAGGACAGAGACAGATGAGTGAATGGATGGAGGCATGGGTGAATGGATGGATGATGAAGAGATGGGTGAATGGATTGAGGGACAGACAGATGGATGAGTGAATGGATGGATGGGTGAATGGATGGAGGGATGGGTGAATTGATAGATGGATGGATAGATGGAAGGATGAGGGATGGGTGAATGGATGGATGGGAGTGTGGATGGACAGAAGCTCTATAATCAGGGCATTTCCTCTTTTCTGTCTCTACCTCTCATCTCTACCTGACTCCTCTTTTTCCTTCCTCCACAGACACTCAGCTTAGATCTTGATCTTTTGCAGGCGCCCACAGAGGAAGCACAGTGGCTTCAGAGACTAAGATTCTCAGCCCTGTCCATCTAAGAGAACATACATCATGAAGCCTTTCCCTGGTCTTCAGACTAGGACAGCCAAAAAGCTTGGAGGAATGAACTTTTCCTCTCAGCATCCCACCACCCACACTCTCCTGCCATCCTCCACAAGCCCACAGCCCATGCCTCTGCCTGTCCAGGCAGCAACCCCCTGGACATAAATCAGAGGGCTCCTGGGTCTGTTTCAACTCAAAGAGGGCCACTCCCCTGGGCCTGAAAATGAGCCAGGTCCACCAACGAGCCCAGTCACCCATCAGGGGCTTATTTGTCTGGATTTTTATCCCATTCCAGCCGCTTGAGGCTTCTTCACATGCCCTAGAGGAACGAGGAATGCACTGGACAGCCAACAGAAGCAACCAGGAGACACGGGTCTGGAGAATATTGGGAGAGTGCGGGGGAGGGCAGGCAGGGCTTGGACTGCAGTACTCTGGAGCTCAGAGGGTCCTGGGGATTCTTGGTGTTGTGGGGGTGTCCTGTGGGCAGTCAGGCCAGTTCCCTCACACAGTAGCCAGTCCCAGGCCAAAGCCAGCCAGGCACTACACAGCCTAAGGGCAGCAGAGACCCAGGGGAGGGCGCAGGTCCACTTTCAAATGAAGCACCTAACTGACCAAATTTCTCTCCATGGGCCATCCTGCCTCCTGGCTCAGGAGCTGCCTTCCCAAGCCTGCCACATGTGGGCAGCCCAAATCCCAGCCTAGGGCCTGGCAGGAGGGAACTGGAAAGGCTAGGCCATGGGTGATGAGATGGGGACAGTCTCGGCTCAGACTCTCGGTGCAGCCACCCACAACAGGATCTACTTGAGACGCTGGAGGCAGGCATTGCTATATCCTTGAACACTCCTGGGTGCTGACACCAGAGGAGACCCAAGGAAGGAAAGGGGGCAGAAATGGAGAGGAGCCCATTCATCGAGTTTCTTGGCCTGAAGCAGGAGAAAAGTGAGGACGGACAGTAGGGAGAACTTAGCATTGGAGTCAGTGACCCAGGCTGAGTTCAAGTTGCACAGACATGTTTAAGTGACCCGCCTTCCTGAGCCTGAATTTCCCCCTTTTGTGAAATGCAGACAAGAGTGATGACGTAGCCGACTTTCCATAATAAGCTTAATGGAACACACGCCATAACAAGTGGAAGGGTGCTCCTCCTGCTCCTCTCTCTCAGCGCACATGACACCCTCACAAGAGGCTAGCCATCTTTGCACAACCACACCGAGCACAGAGCACAGCCCCTAGGGGGCACAGCTGGTAGAGGCTAGCTGTTCCAGGGAATGGCAAAGGCCCTGACACCCTGCCGAGACATATGAGGTGCTCAGGGCCAGCGACGGCAGTGATGGTGCAAAGGTCATCTCCTCATTGGGACATTTGTATTCCAAGCCAAAGGAATGAACTTCTAATGGTGGAATTCCAGGCTTCAGTGCCAACTGGGCTGGAGAGGGGCGGGCAGGAGATGTGTGTGGGCACAGAAGCCTTCTTCAAGCCCACCATGGAAAAGCTGTTCCTCTGTCTGTGTGTGCAAGTGACCCTGCCTCGGAGACATTGGCCCTGGCTCCCAGTGCCATCCCTCCATCCCATGTTGACTTTACTGGTGCCCACAGAACATGTCACCCAAGGCTGGACTGACAAGGGATGGGTGGGGGGGGGGGGGGTGTGCTGGGGCTTGCCTGGAGTGAGCAGGGGAGGATTCCAGCACCTCCTCTGGCCTGAAGTGGCCCCAGCCAGGCCCAGAGCAGAGCTGGCCCACAAACGGGGCCAGGAGCATGCTCTTCACATAGGAAATGACTCTCACACGCCTGTCCCTGCCTGACATCAGCCTGCGTGAAACAGGGATGGCAAACTCCATGTGTCCTTCTCTGCTGAGATTTCCGTCAAGAATCCAAGCTTGAGATTTGCTACCAAGTCAACAGTGGCTCAGCGGTAAAGAAGCTTGCAATGCAGGAGATCTTCCCAATCTTTGGACTGGGAAGATCTCTTGGAGAAGGGAATGGCAACTCATTCCAGTATTCCTACCTGGAGAATTTCATGGACAGAGGAGCCTGGCGGGCTACAGCCCATGGGGTCGCAAGAGTAGGACATGACTTAGCAACTAAACCACCAAACCACCAGGTGTATTTTATGCTGGCAAATGTCATCTAGGCTGTAATCCCAGAGCTGCCCCAGGGTCTTTCTTATCCACTCACTCTGGGTCTGGGGCTGCTTTCTCTTAGCCTGAAGTTCAAAGCTCCCCTGGCCCTGCCCTGCCCTGCCTTTCCAGTCTCAGCTCAGTCTTGAGCCAAGAAGAGTATTTCTCCAAGATGTGATGATCTCCCACCCAACCAGCCCTTCCCGCTGGACATCTCCACTTCCTTCCCATAGGCCTCTGCTCCTCCTTTGCTGGCCCCGGTTGGATTCTCTGCAAACAGGCTTCCTAAGCTCCATCACGGCTCTCTGCCCTCCAGCGTCATCTCCTCCGAGAGGCCTTCCCTGATCACTCTCTGCTGCCTGTGCTGGGTACCTCCTTCCCAGCAGCTCTTGCTGAAATGGTCTCATGTGTGTTTACCTGTTTATTGTCTATCCCCCCACCCCCACTGCCTCCAAGGGCACAGGAGCTCCATGGACGTAGGCACCATAATGGTTTAGCCCACTGCCCACAGCCTGGCATGCACTAGCCACCCTCTTCCAGGAAGGCCTCCATGGTAGGGCCTCCCTCTCTGCCTTGACTCACGCTTAGTTCCCAAGGGCAAGGACCCAGCCTGCTTCACCTGTGGGTCCTCCCAGGACATAAAGAGCCCCAAACAAAGCATTCCAAGGCAGACCTGCATTCCAGAGGAGCCAGGTGCCCAAGCAACAAGTGACCGTGTCCGCCAGACCTCCCCAAGTACAAGGCCATGACCATTCCGTTGGTTCCAAACTTGCCCAGGCCCACTGGCAATATGTCTGCATATCTGTTTCCCCAAAGAATAACCCAAACAGAGCAAAATAACAGAGCTGAAAAGTTCCCACTTGAGAGGTCACTTCAACCCAGGCCCAGATGGACTGCATCAATGGGCTCAAGCCGGTGGGTCCACAGCCCAGCCGGGCTTCCCTGAGTACACTCCAAAAGGATCCTGCTGCAAACCATGGCCCATTTCATACTGCTTCTGTTTAATTTTCATGATTCTTTTTTTAAACTTAAAAAAATATCTAGGCATTTCTGCATACAATGAAAAAAAAAAGCAAATAGCACAGAAAGGCTTATGAACACTGACATCCCCCACTGTGGTCTGGAGGCATTTATCTGCTTTGAACTTTTAAAACTTTCTCTACTTTTAACTCCTCTGACAGCTACGTGATCCTTATAAGGAATATATTGAAACACCATGTTTTGGTTCTTTAATCCCATGAGCTCAGTATTTGATCAATTTTCTCTATGGAGGAAAATTTGATTCGCGGAAGCCCGCCAACCAAGCGCAGAACCATGGATCAGGCCACCCTTTCCTCCCATGTAATGACGGCTCGCCTGCTGTTCCTGCCGGTGTGTAGCCTCTCTATGATGCCTTTCCCCAACTCCCCAGGTCCTCCGCCCCCGGTTCCTTCTGCACTGATGCGGGAGGTGGCCACAGTGCCAACCTTGCAGCACTCTCTTTGGGGGGCTCCCTGCTGGGGTCCCAGGTCTTCCCTTCCTTCACCTACTCCCTTATCAGAGGATCTTTAAGGAACCAAGAAAGAGGTGTGGAAGGTAAAACCTCTGAGTCCTTCCTTCATGACTGAAAGCATCCCTCATCCCTGAGTGACAGCTTGAGAGTCTGATGGATTGTTTCCCTTCTCCCTGCCAGGGCAAAGTCACAGTCTTTCCACACAGGCTGCTGCTGCTCCAGAGGGCGGTTACCATCCTCCCACTTGAGTAGACAAACTGTGTCTTTGTTTGCATGTTTGTTTTCCCATTCTCTAGACATTTTTAGAAAATCTCCTTATTTTTGGTTATCTGAAATTTCTCAAAGACAGGTTGAAATAGGATTTTTTTTCTTTTAAGTGTTAGGCATGCAGAAGAGCATTTTAATGTAAGGATTTCTATCTTTCTGATATGGAGAATTTTCTTCTATTAACTCTTTTATCATTTTCTCTCATCCATTTTCTGTAACTTCCATTAGTTACATGTTCAACCACCTGCTTTAACAGTCTAGCTTTCTCAACTCTCTTCATTTCTCTTTGCCTTTGCTTGTTTATTCTCCTTTCCATGATGTTTCCATCTATTCCTTCGATGAACCTTTTATTTCCACCACCATAGAGTTAATCTAAAGCTGCTTTTCTACGGGGGGATGGATTGGGAATTTGAGATTAGCAGATGCAAACTATTATATAGAGAATGGATAACCAACACAGACCTACTGTACAGCATGGGGAACTATACCAACATCCTGTGATAAACCATAATGGAAGAGAATATAAAAAAAGAATGCATATACATGTATTACTGAGTCACTGTGCTGTTCAGCAGAAACTAACACAACATTGGAAATCAACTGTACTTCAATTTTCAGAAAGCTGTTTTTCTGCTCTCTAAAAGTTCTTATTTCATAACATTCTATTCTTGTTTTATGGATGCAATGCTTTCTGAGAATACCCATGAGAAGGATATCTTTCTCATTTACATTTTCACTTCTTGAATTTGGTTTCTCCTGGCAACAATACTCTGCCCATGGTTTATGCTGACATCACTCTTTCATGTCGCAGACTTTCTGCAGATGTTGGTTAAACACTGAATGTCAATTTATCTATAATGATGAGAGACTAGAAACCTGCCTGGAAGTTCCACAGTGCCGACTGGGACTTGTTCAGTGGAAACTTTTACTGTTCCACCGGGGGATCCCTAAATGCCCAGGTGCGTGAGGCTCAGTACTGGGGATCCGCATGCATGTGCTCTGCCCTGGTGACCCAAGAGAGTCACTTTAGTTTCTCTGCAGAAGAAGCCAATTACCAACTAATCATTACTGACATAAAAGATTAAAAACCTGATCTCAATCATTCTCCACAGGGAAGTCGCAAGGAAGAAAGGGGTCACCTCTCACTGAATCTTTATTAAGAAATCTTGTAAAATATTCATAACCGAGAATTTGCCATTTCAACCACTTTTAAATGCACAATTCAGTAAGGTTAAGTACATTCACATTCTTGCGTGACCATCTTCCTGAACTAAAATGCATCCCCACCACACACGAGCTGCTCATCCCCTATCCTCCCAGTCCTTGGCAACCACCACTCTACTTTCTGTCTCTGTGGATGACTATTTTGGATAACTCATATAAGTGGCATCATACAATATTTGTCTTTTTATGACTGGCTTATTTTGCTTAGTATAGCGTCTTCAAAGTTTGTCCATGGGGTAGCACGTGTCAGAATTTCCTTGCTTTTTAAGGCTAAATAATATCCCACTGTATGTATGTAGCATAGTTTATCCATTCATCTGCCACCCATTTGCTTTTATTTTTTTCCCATTTACTCTTAAAGCAGCTCAGAGGAATGCCTGACAACAATACAGTACTGCCCTCATCGTGCACAAGCAGCCCAGGTCTTCAGAAGCTCCACCTTGCCCCCTCCCAATCCCGCCCTCTCTCTCCCATGGACGCCTCCATCTGTCAGCTTTCAGACCTCTTCACGCAAGTGGGACATATCCAAGACCCACATCTCATTTCCCTCAGCCCCCAGATTCTCTGTGTGGGTGGCCTTGACGGAAGACTAGCTATTTTTAGTGGAAACACAGAACTGCCACCATTTTTAGCAGAAAAGGCGAAGGAGCCAAGGAGGCTTGGTTTCCCTTCAACTCTTCCCTCTCCAGAGTATCTTTCCTGCCAGGTCCCGAGGCAAAAGTTGCCAAGAATAGGATGAACAATGGAAAACAGACCTAAGTTCTCATCTCTGTCATGAATACCCTATCTCCACCTGAAAAATAAAATGAAAATCTGGAGACAAACCCAGAGCAGTGTCAGGGGGCCGGGTACCACCCAGCTGCAAACACACTGTGTGAGCATCATTGCTCTGGACACCAAGTTCCCTAGGTGATGAGATTCGGGGTAGAACTGCATAGCCCCAGACATCACAGACTTGTTCGTGGAGGAGGCCCAAGCCTTGCTGGTGCAAACTACAGGCCAGAGCTGGGGCCTCCCCTTCCCAGGGCTGTCCCAGGGATGGCTCAGTCAGTGCCATCCAGAGCTAAGAACAGCTTCCCTTCCAAGTTCAGGGGCCAGGCGCATCCTCAACCAGCTCAGGTGTGCACTGCCCAACTAGCTCCATCAAGATGCAGCCTGTATTATTCATGCCTTCTCCCTCTTCCCCCCGGCTGCTCTGAGCACTACCCCCACCTAAGTGCGTGTCATTAATAAAAGATAAACAAGAAGCATGTTTCGGGATGGTGACATCTGCCACGCCCTCCGTGGATCTCCCGCTTTCTGGGCTTTAGAACCACACGTGGTAGGGAAAGGGGCGTTGGTAGGGACCCAGCTGTATTCTAAGCCTTCACATTGGGTTCTGGCCTTGGCTGGATGAATTCAACTCCCTGGCTCCAAACAGGAATCCCCACCCCTGCCCCGCCCCGTGCAGCCAGAGCATCTGAGGACCAGAATCTCCAGGCTTGCTGTGGGACGGTGAGGAGTGATTTTTCAACACTCACACACTGCTACCCCATCATCAAGCTCCCAATCAGCATTTTGGGGCTCGACACACCCAGACACACAACCATCGCTGCCTTTCCCCTGCTGGAATCTCGGGAACCCCACTGCCTGGATGCCTGTGGCTGTGCACTCCTTTTTCTCCCCCGCCACCACCCGCCAGCTCTTCTTCTCCTGATCCTCAGACAGAGCCCCCAAGCAGGGGTTCGGGGAGGGTGAGAGGTGCAGTGGGTGGCCATCCTCCCCCAGGCACACAATGACCCTCGAAGCCCTGAGCACTTTTGCCTTTGGGGGCTCCTTCATTTTTAAAATTCTATTTCAGGCACATATGGTTTAGAGATTAATATGACCCAGACTTCTGTGCTAGACTCTAGTCATTTATTTTCTTCTCATTTAAAAAGCAGTTAAAATTTTTTAAGGGCACCTAACAGCACTGTGGGCCTTCAGCATCGTGTCCACTGGGCCTAAGAGGAGCTCACCCTGACCTCACCTGACTCCAGGGCCAGCCTGCCTTCAGCCCGCTCGCCCTTCCAAGTCCCCCAGAAGCACAGACAGACACACCCGAGACCTGGAAGCAAAACCAAAGAGGGCTGGGGTCTTTCTTGGGTCAGGACCCTGCTGGGACCTGGAAAGACACAGCTGAAATTTGCTCCAAGGAGTGAGGCCCATGGATCAGAGCTGGGAAACACCTCCCTACAAGGCCCTGGCTGGACATGTGGTCCACTGTTACCCTGTGCAGACAGACCCCGTCATCCGCACAGCAACTCCCAGATGGAGATACAGACACAGAGTTCCACGTAAGGAAAGCACGTCTCAGAGAGAGGAGGTAACTCACCCAAGGGAGTTAAGTTGAAGTGGATGCTGAGGCCCAAGTCTGGGACTGCCTGGATCCAAGCCTGGGCCATGGCTTTGTTAAAGCCAGACCCTTCAGAGGCTCCAACATTGCAGCCATTCCCACCTTCTGACCTGGCACAGTCAAGTGGCCTGGAATGAGTGGGCCTTGGGGCAACTGCAGGTGGTAGGAGACAGCCTAGTGAAGGTGCTGGCCCCCAGGACCCCCACATATCAAGAATGGTGCCCTCACCCAGAATGCACTTGGCCTGCCCCAAGCCACCCGGAGGCCAGGGGCCCAACAGCCATAGGACCCACTTGGAGAGCATCCTCCTTAACAGTACAGATGCCAAGACTCGTCCAGATCCAGCCAGGCAGGACTGAGGTCTACTAAGATTTTTAGGAAACCCCTTCTGACAACACCTGTGGACCAGAATCCAATCCTTCTCCATCAATGGCCACAGTTTGGGGGGTCCAGAGCCCAGGGCCACAGTTTACCTCCATCCAGAGCTCCAGAGAATGACTCCCAAACGAGGGGCTTTCAGCAAAGTGGAAGGGAATCAGCTCAGAGCAAGAAAATGACTTGCTGACTGAGGAGCATCTAAGCAGTGCACACACCTCGACAAGACATAGCTGGGTATAACCTGCGCTTGGCGTCCTGCCCTGCGATATCCCCCTGCTAACCAGGGAAAAGGCGGAGTTATCCAACAACAGTCACTCTGGAATCAGCCCAGCCCAGACCCACCTGAGACTTAGAGACCACTCAGCTTCGGTTTTCCCATCTGTGAAATGGGAAAGGTTGTTGTGAGGACCAAATGAGCTGATCCACGTAATACTCAGTCTTGTGCCTGGCAATTAGGAAAACCTCATAATAATATCTTATTAGACATAAATTCTGGCACAGTGCCTGGAGCCTAGTAAATAATGAATATTTACTAAGCGGATGATTTACCACGGAAACCCAGGTCTCTAGGCAGGTATCACCCATAATTCAAATCAGGAAACAGAAGCTCCCAGTTCGTTAGTGGTGAAACAAGCCACGTCGGCCCAGAAGCGAACGCAGCTCCAAACGCTTGTGGGTTCCAGCTCTCCCAGGGAGTGCTCCTCCAGCCCCCATGCCGCCAAGGCTGGGGAGAATTCTGAGGACAAAATGGGAGGCACCAACCCAGCCCCCTGGCAACTGCCATGCGCATGCTCAAGCAACGCCTGAAGGGCCAGCACAGGCATTCCTGGGCCTGGCTGAGTGGTGGGTGCAGGATCGGGCCTGACTGATGCAGCTCCTTGAGCGACAGTGAGCAGGCTTGGTCTTACAGCATCTTCCCTCAGAACAACCAAAAGACAGGCAATAACAAGGATAAAGTTTTGCACTGTTTGCTCATCCAAAGCATCCCTTTCCCCAGTTTGTCTCACTTGTTCATCCCTTGAGGCTACGTAGGAATCAATTCTGGGTGGTGAGCAGGCGGGGGTTAACACATGCCTCGCCTGGGGCCACCCAGGAAGTCACAGGTGAAGGTATCCTTTCACAATACTACTGTATGGGTAGGATGCACCAAGGATGGTCCCTACCCAACCTACAACTAAAGGTTTAGGCTCTGCTAAGACGGGGTGCTGGTGATGGTGGTTTAATCACTAAGTTGTGTCCAACTCTGCGTGCGACTCCATGGACTATAGCTGACCAGGCTTCTTCTGTCCATGGGATTTCCCAGGCAGGAATACTGGAGTGGGTTGCCATTTCCTCCTCCAGGGGATTGCCCCCATCCAGGGATCAAACCCAAGTCTCCTGCACTGCAGGCAGATTCTTTACCAACAGAGCCACCAGCCCAGAGATTAAATGCATCTTGGGGGACAGACTGCAAGACAAAATTACCTCATCCAATATGTCTGGGTGGCCAAAGACACAAACTAAAACTACAGCTTCCAGGTAAAAGAAGATTAATTTTGGAGCTAGGCAGAATCTTTGAGACATCAGTCAACCATCCCATTTGACAGGTGGGGAAACTGAGGCGCAGAGCAGCAAAGGCTCCAGGCAACAGGATTGATTGGAGGTGGGTCTTCTGACTCTCCACCCCACCAGTGCTCTCCCCCTGCACTTGGTAGTGAGGTGTCTGGGCAGAGGCTGGAAACCTTCTGAAGTGTTCTGCATCCCCAGCAAACACAAAGAAAGTGGAGCTCGTATCCACGAGGATGGATTCACTCACTTGATGTAGACTCAGTCTAACGTCATTTGTCAATGGAAGTAAGTTAGCAAACTGCAGCCTGAGGGCCAAATTGACCCTCTACCCTTGTCTGATTGAACCCCGGTCCTGCTCCATTAGGCACAGACTGTCCAAGCTACTAGTCCATCAATAGCAGAAGTGAGAAGCTGTGAAAAAAACTGTAGGTATGGCCTGCAAACGCTGAGATCTTTACTATTTGGCCTTCAACAGCCCAAGTGTGTTGATCACCGACTCAGAGCTGGGGGAAAGAGCAAGCGCAGCCTGCCAGGGGTTACTCCAGGCTCTGTTGAGACATCAGAGAGGACTCCAGCCCACAGGTAATAGATGATGAAACAGGCCCAGCTGGAGACCACACTGCAGGCTCCGGCAGAGCTAGACCACACTGCAGGCTCCCCCACCTCCAAAGCCCCTCTGATGCCCTCAGCCTGCAATGAGACATCCATAGCATCACAGCTCTCCTGTGACTTCATTAGGGAACCCCAGTTGGGGTGGGGGTGCTGGTTTTCCTTTTGAAAATATTTTCTTAGAAGAACAGGGAACCTAAAGGCCTTCAACAGCACCTTCGATGCTCTGCTTGGAATTATTTTGATTGAAAGCATGGCCTGAATAAGAGTAGACAGATCCTGGTCAAAACCTGCCACCCTGAACCTTGGGTCCTAGAGAGTTGAGGGGAAAAAGGACTCAGTTCTCAACAGCCCAGCCAGAAGCCTGGCTGAATCTTGGCCATGGGACCTCAAGCAGGTTACATCACCCCCTGAGCTTCGGCTGTCTAGCGGGGGTGACAACAGGACTGTCAGAAGAACCAAATGAGAGGATTCCAGCAGAAGCTGGCCTCTAACACCAGCTCCTTACACATCACTCACAGTCGCCACAAATTGGAACAAAACAGGAAACAGGCCTTTATTTAAAAATCTGTCCAGAGCATGGGGGCTTCCCAGGTGGTTTAGTGGTAAAGAATCCACCTGCCAATGCAGGAGATGAAGGAGAGATGGGTTTGATCCCTGGGTCAGGAAGATCCCCTGGAGGAGGAGATGGCAACCTTCTCCAATATTCTTGCCTAGAGAACCCGATGGACAGAGGAGGCTGGCGGGCTACAGTCCATGAGGCACAAAGAATCAGACATGACTGAGTGACTGAGCATGCACATACCCACTGCATGGAGCAGCTTACGAAAAGAGTCTTACGTTAGGTCAAAAATGAAGCTTCTACCAAAGTTAACGTTCAGGTTATTTTAGCGCAGCTGTCTATTTCATCTTTCATTTGATGCCAACTTTTTGTGTGTGTGTGGCTGCCAGGCATGTGAGATTTGAGTTCTTCAACCAGGGATCAAAACTTTGTCCCCTCTGTTGGGAGCAGAGTCCCAACCACTGGGCCATCAGGAAGTCTCATGAGCCAACTTTTACAACAGTGCATGGCTCCTCAGCCAGATTTCTATCCAGACCACAGATGGTCTAATTAGGCAGCTCTCCTGCAAGGCCTTCATTGGAAATACAAGCAGAATATCCTTCTCGGGACTTCCCTGGTGGTCCAGTGGTTAAGGATCTGCCTGCCAATGCAGGGGACACAGGTTCGATCCCTGGTGGGGGAAGAGTCCATATGCCATGAGCCACAACCATGCCCGTGTGCCACAGTGACGAAGCCTGTGCTCTAGAGCCAGTATTCCACAATAAGAGAAGCTACCATAATGAGAAGCCTACGCACCACAACGAGAGAGTAGCCCCTACTTGCCGCAACTAGAGAAAGCCTGCATGCAGCAACAAAGACCCAGCACAGCCAAACATAAAATCAACAGGTAACATTTTAAAAAAGAATACACTTCCTTGAATTCATTTGAGGATAATCTGTAAAACGGACAAAACTACTTCCTGTGCCTGCTACTGACTGTAATTTCTCTGAGCTGTAACTACTTTCATTTACTCCTTCAGAAACCATACAAGTCTATAAATGAAAGTGAAAGTTCCTCAGTCATGTCCGACTCTTTGTGACTCCATGGACTATACAGTCCATGGAAGTCTCCAGGTCAGAATACTGGAGTGGGTAGCCTTTCCCTTCTCCAGAGGATCTTCCCAACCCAGGGATCAAACCCAGGGCTCCCGCATTGCAGGTGGATTCTTTACCAGATGACCCACAGGGGAAGTCTATGAATGAAGTCTTAGAAAATTCCTTTAACTGCAGATTCAGCCCACAGGAAGCTCAGGAGGCCAAGGCCAGCCCATCCCCACACCAGCGGCCTTGACTCAGAGCTCTGGTTATTACTTTAGAAGGTTCAGAAACATCTGCACCCTACACACACTCTCAAATGTGTAAAGTAACAAACACAAGACTTTTTGCAGCATTATTTGAAAACAGCAGAAGCTTGGAAATCTAAATATCCATCAGAGGAGGACTCGTTAAATAAATTCCAGTCCGTCCATATAATGGAATACCAAGCAGCCATAAAAACAAATGAAGAAGAGCTTCAGGCCTGATATGGACCAATTTCCAAGATACATTGTCAAGCCAAAATAGCTAGATGTCGACAATTGCATTAAAAAACATGTATGTGTGTATGCGTGTAAATTTATAGATCAGCACACATATATAAATATTCACAAACGTATGTATTATTTACGTGTGTACATCAAGAATATCTCGAAAGGACGTGTGAGAATTGGTGACATTGGTGGCCTCCAGGGAGCAGAAGCAGTTGGCTGGCGGGGAGACAGAGTGGAGAGGAAGATTTTTTTTTTACCATATGCCTTTCTGTAATGATTAAATTTTGGATTATGAAAGGTACACTATTTCAGGTAATGAAATAACTTAAAACTTAACAAAAAGTTAAAGACCTCTGACTGTCCCCAATAATGGATGAACTCAAGCAAGGGGAAGGGGTGGCATTCATCTTCCCCAGACCCCATCAGTAATAGACACACATGCATTCATATACACATACATACACACACTCACATACCCATGCATTCACACACATGCACAGTTACACACTCACACACACACACATTCTCCTTCTCGACTGGCTTCATCATGATACCCTCACTGTTGAAGACCTGAAGACCCAAGCTGGCCCTTGTATCAGCATGCTTGCTGCTTGCTATTCTGCAAGGGGACTCGGAGGACAGCCTTGTCCCCACCACCTCCTGGACTGGCTGGAAGGCAAGTCCAGCTCTTCTCTGCCTTCTCAGCCCCTAGTACATCAAAGCTAGTGAAGAGCTATTTTCAGCAACGCTGGTAGGAAACCCCTGACACACAGAAGGGGTTCAGGAAACACTCTTTGAATGTATGAGGACATTCAGAAAGTCGTAATCAATAATAACCACAAAAACTCAGCATCTTCCCCTACAAGTCACCGTAAGCTCCCTGAATTCAGTATCAGGGAAATCATGATCATCAAAATATTTGTTTCTAGGAACTTCCTTGGTGGTCCAGAACATGCTTGTCAATGCAGGAGACATGGGTTCGATCCCTGGTCCAGGAAGATTCCACATGCCATGAAGCAACTAAGCCCGTGCGTTGCAAACTTGAGCCTGTGTCCTAGATCTCGAGAGCCACAGCTACTGAAGCCTGTGCATGCTAGAGCCTCTGCTCTGCAACAGAAGAATCACTGCAATGAGAAGCCCACACTCCTCTAAGTAGCTCCTACCCACTCCAACTAGAAAAAGCCTGTGCACAGCAACAAAGACCCAGTGCAGCCAAAAACAAACAAATAAATAAAAATATTTGTTTCTAGATAAGCACACGCTCTCAGAATGGTTGGTGACCTGCAAAGATGACTCAGCAAGGCAGCAGCAAGGAGGACCCATTGGGAACCTGCAATGAGATGAAAGAGGCCCTCCCCACTCTCTGGACCCCCTCCGAATCCCAAACACTGGGCTTTGGTGTGGCATGTAGAAGAAGCCTTGGTCCCTGTCCAAAAGGACTTAAGTCAGTCAGGGACTTAGCCAGTGGATTTGGGAATAAGGCAGACGCCAAGGATTTCCTCTCCCTAAAACCGACCACTTTATGGGTCTTTTGCCTGGAGTGGATAATAATTACAGCTCTTTCCCAAAATATGGGTTTCTTTCCCCATCAACCTCATTCCCTACCTTTCATTTTCCATATTAAAAAAAAAACACAGCATAGAGAGTTGACAAGGTAAGCTCTCTAACTCAATAAATATAATATCATTTAGATGTACGTTTGAGCTGGAAAAAGAGGAAGATTCACTCTTCTTCATTCAAGAGTGAATCTGGAGACCAAAAGCAAGAACAGGTGAGCTGATGCTGGAGGTCCCCAGGGCATCTGTACAACCCAGGGGTCCTGTTTTAGTGACCCATGTAGGGAGAGGATGGGACACCCCCTGTGCAGTCGAGTCCGCTGGCGGGGCTACAGCTTTGGTGGGGAATAAACACCCTTCAATGCCCCACCAGCACAGGGGCACCCTGAGACTGCCTGGATGCCTGCACTTCTACCTGGGAAATGGGCGAAAGACTTAAAAAGTCTCCTTTGAGTGTTAGTAATGACTTACTTGCCTTCTTACTGGGCAATAGTTCCAATTTACAGTCCCCACAATGACTAGAAAACCCCCAAACTACGAAAAGAATTCAGTTGATCCCATTCCTGTGTCACCTCCAAGGAAACTGGCAGAATCTGACCAGAAACCACTCTTGGGGGAGAAAGTGTCACTGAGGTTACAGAGGATTCCTACAGATAAATCTCTATTCACCATCCATCAAGCCTGTAATTCCACCTTTAGAGATTCATTCCTTTGGCTTAGATTACAATCCAAAATTACAAAACACACCCACATACCCACAAGCAGGAGTCAGCAGATACCACATGGAACGTATCAAGAAGGAGAGAATAGACAGAATCATGGGAAAAGCATAATGTGAATAATGTGCAGATGTAACAGATGAAAAATTTCCCAAAGTGGAGAAAATCTAAATATTTTAAAAGAATGAAATTGCTACATATCAAAACTCTTGGGATGGAGCCGAAGCGGCACTTAAATACATGCTAATGTCAGGGAGAGCAGAAAAATAGCAAGGATGAAAGTCAGTCGTCTAGGGGCCCAACTCTAGGAACTAGGGAAAACACTGATGCACACCTAAAGAAGGAAGAACTACAGGGCACAAGAAGAAATCAATGAAACAGCAAAGAGAGGAACCAGACGGGACTGAGCAAGTGGAAAAGACGAACAAAGCCAATGCACCTCTGTTAATTACAGAGAAGCAGCAACCAACATCATTAGGAATAAAAAAGGAGACATAACTACAGACACTGTCAGTAAATCTGGTATCAGGAGAAACCAACACATTCCTAAACAGAGAGGGATTGATTGACTTAATGGAAAACTAAAAAAGAAGTTAAAAATTGGAATTACCTCTAACCACAGAATTACCTCTAAACAAATTGAATCACTAGTTGAAAACAAACACTAACAAACAAAAAAAACAGGCAGTTTTGCAGTTTGGGTTTTTCCAAACCTTCGAGGAGTGAAAAATCTTTAATATCGTGGAAATATTTGAGGACAATCAATCCTTGGCTTATATTTGACATAAACAAATATGAACATATGCAAATACGTTAACATATACAAATACTTTAAGATAATCCTTAAATAATATATTCAAATATGTGGATATTTGAGAGAGGAGTATTCCTTAGCACGTGTAATGAGGCTAATTTTATGAATACTTCCACTATATAAGAACAGAAAGAAAGTAAATTCATAGGCTGATCTCACTGCTGAAATTGGATTCAAACACCTTAATGAAGATATTACTAATTAAATCCAACAAAGTAAACTCAAGTGGGTTTATCCCAAGAATTAGTGCTGCGATAATAACAGAAATGTATCAAAATAAAGTCATCCGAATAAGAAAATAAAGAAGACATTTCATCATTGTCTCAGTATTTGTAGAAGAGCACCTATTAACATCCTTTCACAATTATGGAGCCCTAACAAAAGAGAAGGCGATGGCACCCCACTCCAGTACTCTTGCCTGGAAAATCCCATGGATGGAGGAGCCTGGTGGGCTGCAGTCCATGGGGTCGCGAAGAGTCGGACATGACTGAGCGACTTCACTTTCACTTTTCACTTTCATGCATTGGAGAAGGAAATGGCAACCCACTCCAGTGTTCTTGCCTGGAGAATCCCAGGGACGGGGGAGCCTCTTGGGCTGCCGTCTATGGGGTCGCACAGAGTCAGACACGACTGAAGCGACAACAGCAGCAACAAAAGAGGAAATTTTGAATCTAATATAGAAAATCAACCCCAAACCATTAAATATTATTCTTACACTTCAGAATTATCCCCTTTCAAGTTGGGAACAAAATAAAAATGCCCACTCACCAAATTTCAACAGTGAAGATTCTAGACCTTGGGGGTCCAAGACAACCACACACTTGAAATGTGGTTTAGCTGAGATGTGCTCTAAGTACAAAACACACACTGGATTTTGAAGACTTGGAGAAAAAAGAATGTACACTATCTAGATCATTTTTTATATTGATTGCATGGTGACATGTTAGTATTTAGGTTAAATATTGGGTTAAATAAAATATACTACCAAATATGCAATCAAGTCCACCTATTTCTTTATACTTTTTTAAATGGGGATACCAGAAACTTTTAAATCAAACACGCTTCACATTGTATTTCCATTGGACAGTGATATTCTAGATAGCACGGTAAGATTCAGAAAAAAGATAAAAGATGTAAGAATCAGAAAGGAAGGAAAAGACTTTCATTATTTATGAATAACAAGACTAAACAGAACATCTATGGATACAGTCAATAAGATATCAGGCAAGATTGTTGGAAATAGGATTAATATTCAAAATCCAACTACATTCCTAGACACCAGCAATAAAGAATTAGAAATTGTCATTTTTAGGTATATATTTATTATTTACAAGAGCAACAAAACTATAGGGCACTCAGGAATAAATTTAACAAAAAATATGTAAGAGCTTTATGATACAACTAAAGCTAATTAAAAGCTTTTTATAAAAGAAGCATTCAGTAAAGATAATGATTCTAGGTGGGGAATATTAAATATGACAAAGATGGCCATCCTCCCCAAATTAATCAAATCAGTTCAATTCAATGCCAATCAAATCAATTTAACCTCAAAAATCCCAATGGAGGTTTTTCAGGGAATCTAAAAACAAAAGTTTATCCTAAAATTCTCACGGTAGAACAAAGGCCAAAGAAGAGCCAAGGCAATTTGAAAGAGGAACAAATGAGGAATTCACCCCATGAAATATTACACTCGACATAAAGCAGTAGGGACTAGGACGGTGCAGGATGACAGATGGAGAAATGAATGGGCCAGTGCAGCAGAAGAGAGAAGCCAGAAACAGACACACGGCGATGCAAGGGAAACTACATGGGCCAGTATCTGCATTTACAAACTGATAAGTGCACTCACTGCTACTGAAACAACCTGTCTACCTAGACAAAACAAAATTTGATCCTTATGTCAAAGACAAAGCAATTCCAGTTAGACTTCTTAAACTACATGTAAATGTACCATTTTATAATTTTTAGAAGAAAATATTAGAGGATATCTCTATGACCTCAAGGTAGGAAAAGACCTCTTAAAGATACCATCAATACATGCCTCAGGAAAAGAATGATACACTGAACATTAAAATGTACAACTTTGTCCCAGTAAAGTGAAAGTGAAAGTGAAGTCGCTCAGTCGTGTCAGACTCTTTGCGACCCGTGGACTGTAGCCCACCAGGCTCCTCTGTCCATTGATTCTCCAGGCAAGAATACTGGAGTGGGTTGCCATTTCCTTCTCCAGGGGATCTTCCTGACCCAGGGATTGAACCCAGGTCTCCCACATTGCAGGCAGACGCTTTAACCTCTGCACCACTAGGGAAGCCCTGTAAACCATACCATAAACAAAGATAATGGCCAAAGACTGGAAGAAATTATTTACAACACATCTAAACAATAAAAGATTAGTATCTCTTAAAAAAAACTAGAAAGCAGACATCCAACCGAAAGCTGAGCAAAGGAGCTGAATGGGCCTATCAGGGGAGAAGAAACTAAAATGCCCCACAGTGAATGGGGGGTGCAAATTAAAACGAGAGCATTCACACTTATGGATTAGAAAACCTGGCACACAGAGTCATCAAAATACCCCCATGAGGACTGCACAGCAAGGTCCTTCCTTACACGTCATCTCCCAGCTCTGGAAACGAGGATAACAATGGGACAATGCACATGATCCCCTACAGAAAACTGGTAACTTTCATACCTGTGGCAATGAACACATAGCAAGGGACAGAGGCACCAGAAACTGTGTGCAAAGGAGGCCAGGAAATGCTCTGTGAGCAAAAGGGTCTATAGGGACCAATCACCAGCACCAAAATCAAAATCGGGATCAAAAATCTTCCAACAAACAAAAGCCTGGGGCCAGATGGCTTCGCAGGTGAATTCTATGAAACATCTAGAGAACTAACACCTATCCTTTAACTCTTCCAAAAAATTGCAGAGGAAGGAACACTTCCAAAGTCATTCTACGAGGCCACCATCACCCTGATATCACAGGGTGACAAGGATATCACAAAAAAAAAGAAAATTATAGGCCAATATCACTGACGAACACAGATGCAAAACTTCAGAACAAAATACTAGCAAACAGAATCCAACAACAGATTGAAAGGCTCATACACCATGTTCAAGTGGGATTTATCCCAGGGATGCAAAGATTCTTCAATATATGCAAATTAATCAATGTGATACACCATATAAATAAACTGAAAGATAAAACCTATGATAATCTCAATAGATGCAGAAAAAGCTTTTGACAAAATTCAATGGCCATTTATGAAAAAAAACGCTCCAGCAAATGGGCATAGAAGGAACCTACTTAACATAACAAAGGCCATATATGATAAACCCACAGCAAACATTATTCCCAATGGTGAAAAACTGAAAGCATTTCCTCTAAGATCAAGAACAAGAAAAAGGTGCCCACTTTCACCACTATGATTTAATATACTTCTGGAAGTCCTAGTCACAGCAATCACAAAAAAAAGAGAGAAAAAAAAAGAATCAAAATTGGAAAAGAAGAAGTAAAACTCTTACTGTGTGCAGATGACATGATACCATACATAGAAAACCCAAAAGATGCCACCAGAAAATTACTAAAACTAATCAGTGAATTTAGTAAAGTTGCAGGATACAAAATTAATACACAGAAATCCATTGCATTCCTATACATTAACAATGAAAAATAAGAAAGAGAAATTAAAGAAACAATCCCATTCACCTTTGCAACAAAAAGAATAATATACCTAGAAATAAACCTACCAAAGGAGACAAAATACTTGTATACAGAAAACTATAAGAAGCTGATGAAAGAAACCAAAGATGATGCAAACAGATGGAGAGATACATCATGCTCTTGGATCGAAAAAAATCAATATTGTGAAAATGACCATTCTCCCCAAAGCAATCTACAGATTCAGTGCAATTCCTATCAAATTACCAATGGCGTTTTTCACAGAACGAGAGCAAAAAATTTCACAATCTGTATGGAAACACAAAAGACCCTGAATAGCCAAAGCAATCTTGCGAAAGAAAAAGGGAGCTGGAGGAATGAACCCTCCTGACTTCAGACTATACAACAAAGCTACAGTAATCAAGACAGTATGGTACTGGCACAAAAACAGAAATACAGGTTAATGGAACAAGATAGAAAGCCACGCACCTATGGGTACTTTATCTTTGACAAAGGTGGCAAGAATATACAATGGAGAAAAGACAGCCTCTTCAATAAGTGGTGCTGAGAAAACTGGACAGCTACATGTAAAAGAATTAAATTAGAACACCTCCTAACACCATACACAAAAATAAACTCAAAATGGATTAAAGACCTAAATATAAGGCCAGAAACTATAAAAATCTTGGAGAAAAACATAGGCAAAATACTCTTTGACATAAACCACAGCATTATCCT
Source organism: Capricornis sumatraensis (assembly GCF_032405125.1). NCBI lineage: Eukaryota > Metazoa > Chordata > Mammalia > Artiodactyla > Bovidae > Capricornis > Capricornis sumatraensis. Next base: position 117,021,183 of record NC_091071.1, on the reverse strand, counting down.
TTTTGACCCACCTCCTCGAGTAATGGAAATAAATACGAAAATAAACAAGTAGGACCTAATTAAACTTAAAAGATTTTGCACAACAAACTATAAACAAGATGAAAAGACAACCCTCAGAATGGGAGAAAATAATTGAAAATGAAACAAACTGATAAAGGATTAATCTCCAAAATATACAAACAGCTCATGCAGCTCAACACCAGTAAAACAAACAGCCCAATCAAAGAGTGGGCAGAAGACCTAGACAGACATTCCTCCAAAGAAGACATGCAGATGGTCAACAAACACACGAAAAGATGCTCAACATCACTTACTATTAGAGAAATGCAAATCAAAACCACAACGAGGTGTTACCTCACACCAGTCAGAATGGCCATCATCAAAAAAATCTACAAACAATAAATGCTGGAGAGGGTATGGAGAAAAGGGAACCCTCTTGCACTGTTGGTGGAAATGTAAATTTATACAGCTACTATGGAGAACAGGATTAAGATTCCTTTAAAAACTAGGGATTAAATTACTATATGATCCAGCAATCCTACCACTGAGCATATACCCTGAGAAAACCACAACTGAAAAAGACACACATGTACCCCAATGTTCACTGCAACACTATTAACAATAGCTCAATAGCTAGGACACCGAAACAACCTAGATGTCCATTGGTAGATGCATGGATAAATAAGCTGTGGTACATGTGCACAATGGAATATTCAGTTCAGTCGCTCAGTCGTGTCCGACTCTTTGCGACCCCATGAATTGCAGCACGCCAGGCCTCTCTGTCCATCACCAACTCCCGGAGTTCACTCAGACTCACACCCATCGAGTCCGTGATGCCATCCAGCCATCTCATCCTGGGTCGTCCCCTTCTCCTCCTGCCCCCAATCCCTCCCAGCATCAGAGTCTTTTCCAATGAGTCAACTCTTCGCATGAGGTGGCCAAAGTACTGGAGTTTCAGCTTTAGCATCATTCCTTCCAAAGAAATCCCAGGGCTGATCTGCTTTAGAATGGACTGGTTGGATCTCCTTGCAGTCCAAGGGACTCTCAAGAGTCTTCTCCAACACCACAGTTCAAAACCATCAATTCTTCGGCACTCAGCTTTCTTCACAGCCCAACTCTCACATCCATACATGACCACTGGGAAAACCATAGCCTTAACTAGACAGACCTTTGTTGGCAAAGTAATGTCTCTGCTTTTGAATATGCTATCTAGGTTGGTCATAACTTTCCTTCCAAGGAGTAAGCGTCTTTTAATTTCATGGCTGCAACCACCATCTGCAGTGATTTTGGAGCCCCCCAAAATAAAGTCTGACACTGTTTCCACTGTTTCCCCATCTATTTGCCATGAAGTTACTCCACTATAAAAAGAAACAAATTTGAGTCAGTTCTAATGAGGTGGATGAACCTAGAGCCTGTTATACAGAGTGAAGTAAGTCAGAAAGAGAAAAACAAACATGGTATATTAAGGCATCTATATGGAATCTAGAAAGATGGTACTGATGAACCTATTTACAGGGTAGGAATGGAGAAAGAGAGAACAGACTCTGGACACAGTGGGGGAAGAAGAGGGTGGGACAAATTGAGAGAGTAGCATTGAAACATATACATTACCAAGTGTAAGATGGAGAGCTAATGGGAAGTTGCTCTACATCACAGGGAGCGCAACACAGTACTCTGTGACAACCTAGAGAGGTAGGATGGGATGGGGAGTGGGGGGAAGGTTCAAGACAAAAGGGATATACGTATACCAATTCATGTTGTATGGAAGAAACCAGGACAATATTGTAAAGCAATTATCCTCCAATTAAAAGTAAATTATTTTAGAAAAATAAAAAAAAATTAATGCAAATAAAAACTGTTACCAGAAAAGTAAAGGGGTCCATAGTGACCCGGACCCCATCTCATGGCTCCTGGTTATCTGTATTAACTATATTTTCTTACTGTCTATATTCGTGATGCTCTGGCATCTAGAGGTCTCACTAACTAGGAAGAGATTGCCCCTTCCAGAACTGGTCAGTTCTTAAAGATAGCACAGGCCTGGCAGGGGAGCATGACTTTCATAAGCAAACCAACCAATCCAGAGCCCATACTGCAGACCACCTCTTCAATCTGGCTCTTAGACTCCAACAGGCAAAAACTCATGGCCCTAATCACCCCAGAGCCAGGTACCGGGCAGCTAGAGATCGCCCTACACACCAGAGCTCCTGAAATATTCAAACTAGCCCATCTGAAGCCACCTGAATAATACTAAAATCTACATTTTAGAACATGATTATACATTCTGCAGAGGACCCAGGGCACGATGGCAAGGGGGGGGGCACACCCCCAGAGCTGTGTGCTGGCATTCACAGTCACGGTGAATCCAGCTGAGAACTAGGCCAGTGCACCGTTGACCTCAGCCAGGTCAGACAGACCCCTTAGTGCTACTTGCTAGTTTTAAGAACTAAGATGGCTTTGGAAGGCCTAGCAATTGGTTTCCAACTGAATTTTAAACCTTGGTTTGTGGATTCTACTGAAAGAGCATCTTAAATTCAAATGCTGAGTGTCCCTAAACGGCCTGCATATTTCCTAACTGCCAGTTGGGAGGATGGGGGAGCTAAAGGATACTGCTAGCCCAGGGGCCTTGGCAGTCCTCAGCTCCCCACTGGAGACCACCAGGATGGGGGGAGGTGACCTCCACGGCATGAAGTGGCTGCTGCATGCCCTCACACCTCCGTCCACAGGGAGCAAATGGCTCCAAGGAGAGAGGCACACAGGAGGGGACCTGCTCATCCAAGGTGGGTGGGAGGAGGCTTCCACTGATCTCTGACAACCCTGACCTCCTGGGTCCTGCAGACTGAGATGGGTCACACAGAGCCACCGTGACTTTCCCCAGGGAACAGCAGACAGGACTGCAAACTCAGACTCTCCGTCTCAAGCTTCTCTGGTTCCTGGTGCCTGAGCACACACTGTCCTGCCACCACGGCTTGGAGTGGGGGGTGGAGGGGCACATCTTTTCCACCTCTCCTTGTCTTTCCAAAGGGTTAGGACACAGAGCTCCAGCAGCTTCTAACCCTCTGCTGCCCCATGAAAGACCCCTCCCCCCAGGTCAGCCAACACCTGACTCAGCCCAGGTGTCCTCCCAAGGCACAGGCAATGACGTGACCTCTCCAGGTCACACAGTCAGCTGCCCTTCCGAGTAGGAACCTGTTTACTTTCCAGCTGCCCGAACACACTGCACAGAGTAACAGCCAGACACACCCCAGGGGCAGGGGCAGCGGCCAAGGGGCCCGTAATCTGCTCAGGCCAGACGGGAGCTGGGAGGTGGAAGCATGGTTCCCTTCAAGGACAGACACAGAAAAGCCATCCCCAAACAGCCACACTACCAGTGGGCGGCAGCTGTCTGCCCCTGAGTGCCCAGCAGACGGCAAGAGAGGTTTGTGTTCCCAGCTACAGGACGCTGACTCTCCCGGCACACAGGCTATGTCAGCCAAGCGGAGGAGGCGAGACCTGGAGCTCTGGGCTTCTTGTGGGACCGTCAGCCCACCCTGAACCAGGCGGGCATGGACAGGGGACCCGCTCTCAATGACTCCCACATCACCAGGCAAACGCCACAGATCGTCCTGGTTTCTCACTGTTCTCACCCGTTCAGAACTCACTGCGGAGCCAGTAAGGGCTGTAATCCTCCCCCGGACGCCGCGATGGCTCCTTCATTGGCTCAGACTTGGGGCAAGAATAGTCCCAATCTGGGGACTTCCCCGGCAGTCCGGTGGTTAAGACTGTGCTTCCACTGGAGGGGGCGCAAGTCTGATCCCTGGTTGGGAAACTAAGATCCATCCTGCAGGCTGCGTGGAGAAGCCAAAAAGTTAAAAAAAAAAAAAATTCCCAATCTCCCCAATACCGGCAGCTTTTAGTAAATCCTTACCACAGGCCAGTGCTTTATACACAAGGCCTCAGGGAATCCCAGTAACAGTCCTGGGAGGCAGGAACCACAGCTAACCCTCTTCATCGATGAAGACACCGATGCCTGGGAAGGTTAAGAACTTGGTGTATGTCTGAGCAGGATTCAAACCTGTGCTCTGGGCCACCACCGTGTGTACCACCTCCCTTCCCATCCTTCCAGCTGCCACCATCACATGGGACAATGACACGTACCATCAGGGGCTGTGACAATCAGAGACAATACAGTAAGTCTCCAACATACGAACGAGTTCCACTCTGAGAGTGAGTTTGTAAGTCCCATTTGTTTATTAGCCCAACAAAGTTAGCCTAGGTACCCAACTCACGCAATCGGCTATATAGTACTATACTGTAATAGGTTTATAATACATATGACACAAATAATACATAAGAAACAAACACAAAAAATAAAGAAGATATTTTTAATCTTATAGTACAGTACTTTGAAAAATACAGTAGTGCAGTACAACAGCTGGGAGCTGGCATCAAGTGAACAGGTAAGAAGAATTACTGACTGGAGGAGGGAGAGGAAGTGAGAGCTGCTAGAGCTGAAGGCTCATCAGCCATAGGAGACGGAGGCAAGCTATAATTTCACTCATGTCTGTCGCTGATAGAACACACGTTTGCAACTTTGAAAGTTCGTATTAGGGGACTTACCGTATATGTAAAGCTCTTTTCACAGGTTCCAGCATATTGAAGATGCTCTCTGAATGGAAACTATTATTTTACTCAACCGAAAAAAAAAAAAAAATACCCTGAGCCAAGCCTTTCCATCCTGGACAGGTGTGAGCCTGTCGGCTGTGATGCCTGCAGCCTGTCCCTTGGGAACATTCAGGTGCCGCCCTGGCCTAGGCTGGTATCTTGGCAAGCAACTGTCCCCACACGAAGTGAGGTCACTGCGCCATGGTCTTCCTTGGAGGGGCGCCCGTCAACTGCCCAAGCAAGACAACTACCAGGAGCCTGGGCCGAATGGCCTCAAGGAATTTCAAGTCTGCTCGAGAGGCCCAGCAGAGGGAAGGCCAGGCATCAGATGGGACCCAATGCCACTCAGGACAGACCTCCACGTGCAGAGAGGGGCAGATGTGGTAAGAAAGGACCAGAGACAAACAGAATGAGAGAGGAAGAGAGAGGGGTAGAAAGACAAGGAGTAACAGAAAAACACAGAGCCCACAGAAGAGAAAAGAGAGACAGGGAGGGACACCATGAAACCAGGAGACAAAGAAGGATCGGGGACAGGAATTGAATGAGAGCGAGAGTGACGGCAGGACAGGCACAAACAGACAAGCAGACGCAGTGGCAAGCCCTGCAGTACAGTCGGAGGACGGTGGGGACAGGAGAAAGGCATGGGGAGAGCCACCCGAGACACAGCGCGGGATGGGGACACAAAGGCAGGGGGGTGCAGCCCCACAGGCTGGCCTGGCCAGGAAGTTCCTGGAGGGAGAACTCGCCTCCCAGCTCTGTGTCCCCTCTGTAGCACATGGACCTGGGTCCTGCAGGAACCTCAGGAGATGAGCCCACTGTCCGCCTGTTGCCCCGAGCCTGGCCAAGCTCACCAGGTTGAAATGGGCCCCCAAGGACACACTGGGCTGCACAGGTGTCACCAGCACCATGGCACCCTCCCCATGGATGGGGTGGGCCTGGCAGGTGCCCTGTGGTCTGCCTGTGTCTTTGCAGCCCAAACTCACACTCGTAGAGGCTGAGCAACCTTCGCCTGGGAGAGCCCAGCTTCCCCTTTATGCATCCCACACCCCAGGACTGGGGGTCTTTCGGGGTCTTGGGCATGGTGTGGGGCAGGGGCCAGGGTGAACCTCCAAGGGCAGAGGGAGCTAAGACACTAAGTCAAAACATGGCAACAAGGAGGGACACCAGGTCTCTGACGGTGGCACTGAAAAGCCTTCACAGCTGCACCCCCAGACACCTGCCCTCCTGGAGACACTTGTCCTCCCAGACAACAGGCACTCAGCCTGAGGATGCAGATAGCTTGTGACCTGCCTAGGGTCTGTGTGGTTGATCGCCAAGGCCACTGCCACCACCAGACTCCACCCCCCAGGTGACAGCAAACACAGACCTCCAAATCTGCGACAATTTTCACCCAAAGCACTTCCGCTTGAAAGCTACCTGTTGTAAGCATGTGTGCACAGGGGCAGACACACAGGCACACCCCAACCTCCCCCAGACATGTGCCTACCAAATGCCAGGCGCCTTCTGAGTGTCCAGCACAGTGCTGATTCAAAGGGTCCCACTCTTGCTTTTGGGAACCCCAAAGCCCCTGGGAAGGAGGACCCCAAGCAAAGAGTCCTGGCCAGCATCTCCAGCCCACATGGCCCCCTCCTATAGCCTGGAGGGGGCAAGCCATCCTCCACCCCAGGTCACCAGCCCCAGGCAGGGAGGCGTCCAGTGAAGCGACAGGACCCTAGGCAACATGCCAATGTGGAAAATGAGGGTGATGATACAGTCCAATGCAGATAAGACCCTCCTGGAAAACAGTTACTAAGCATCCTATGAGGTCAACACTTTGTGACCCCCATTTACAGACGAGAAACTGAGGCTGCGGGCTAGCTTTGCTTACCAAACGTCACACAGAAGATGGCCTGGGGCTCCACCCAAAACTGTCCAACTCCTGCATCTGAGGGCTTAATAACTGAAGCATCTTTGAGTCAGCTGGCCTCAGAAAGCACAAACTGTGATCAGAAATACATTCAGAGACTCCCGCGATGCACCTAGGTAGAAAGAGTTTACTGAGCTACTGCCCTGCTGTCCACATCCACATGCAGATGAAAACATGTGCATGAGAGAGAAAGTGTGTGTCTGAGTGTGCGCGAGCACATGTGTGCGCTCCCTGCCTTCCCAGAGACCAGTCGGCCTCAACTAGGAGGTGGGCTAGGTGACCTCTTCGGGAGGGTGTGACCGTGGATGATCTGGGGCAGCTGGAAGTCATGGCCTCAGCAGAGTATCCATTTTAGCAACAAGAGAGTAGATGACGTGGCAAATTACAGCGTCCGACCAAATGCATGCTTCCCTTCATTTTACTCTTCTGCTCAGAGGCGGGCTTTAAACCTCAGCGCCGAGCACATGCACCAAGTGCTTACGGAGCGGATTTGGCGGTAATTAATAGGAATGGAACTCTCTTTTCTTTCCCAAGGCATGCAAGCAGAGGAGAAACAGGGAAGGGCAGACTCCTCTGGGCTGAGGGCTGGGTGAAAGGTTTAATAGCTTCCCAGACCTGTGCGGGCAGCAAGGGCAAAAAGGAAAGGAAAAGTATAAAACCGTTAATTGCAGCTTCCCAAAATAACCTCAGTCTGCCTGTAATAAGCTTCTGCTGGATTTTAATTCTTTTCACAGAGAAGAAAAAAATATCAGATTAACATTTCTCAAACCAACATATTTTCCACCAGCCCTGCCCGCCCTCAGCATCTGTCTGGGGTGACAGCTCCAATGGGATGGAAGTCTTGGGGCGAGGAGTTCAGACAGGGGACTGGTCTCCTGGAACAGTGACCTCGGGTCCCAAACAACACTTTCTCAGAAAAGCTGGGGCAGGGTCCCAGGTGGCTCTCCTTGTCTGTAAAACAAGGTGAACAGGTGGGTCAGGGCCCCCAGCTTTGTCCCAGCTTTAAAAGTCCAGAGGTCTTTGCATAGAGAACAGACTTGGAGTTGCCAAGGAGGAGAGGGGGTCAGGGGAGGGATGAAGTGGGAGGTTGGGATTAGCAAATGCAAACTATTAAACATAAAATGGATACACAAACAAGGTCCTACTATATAGTACAGGGAACTATATTCAATATCCTGTGATAACCCATAATGGAAAAGAATATGAAAAAGAAGATACATATACGCATAACTGAATCACTTTGCTGTACAACAGACGCTAACACAACATTGCAAGTCAACAATACTTCAGTAAAAAATTTTTAAAGTCCATGGGTTTTTGGATCTGGCTCCCCACTAATTCTTTTTTCTTAATTTTGAAAATTGTGCTAAAATACATATAACACAAAATCTCTCATTTTAACTATTTTTAGGGGTACAGTTAACTGGCATTAAGTACATTTACTTTGTGCAACCACCACGATCCATCTCTAGAACTCTTTTCATAGCCTCAAGCTGAAACTCTGTCCCCATGAAACAACAACTCATCGGTTCCCCTCCCTCAGCCCCTGGCACCTACCCAATATGACTCTTCTGGGGACCTCATAAAAGTAGAATAACATAGTATTTGTCCTCTTGGTGACTGGTTGATTTCACTCAGCATAATATCCTCAAGGCTCATCCATGATATAGACTGTGTCAAATCCTCCTTCTTTTTTAAGCTGAATAGTATTCAACTATATGTTATAAAACCTATCCTGTGGGTCCATTCATCTGTCTATGGACACCTGGGTTGCTTCCACCTTTTGGATATTGTGGTTAATGCTGCTACAGACATGGATGTACATAGCTTGCACTTCTTTGGGGTTTGAGAAGTGCAAAGAAACTCCTCCTCCTACCCAGGAGCAAGACTGCCAAATCATATAATTCTCTGTTTAATTTTCTGAGGAACTGTCAGACTGTTTTTCATAGCATCTGCACCATTTTACATTCCCAATGGCAATGCACTAAGATTCCAGTTTCTCCATATCCTTGCCAACACTTGCAATATTTTTCTGGGTTTTGATAGTGGCCATCCCAGTGAGTATGAATCTCCCTGATTCTCCATCACCCACTCCACACAGAAGCCCTGGCTTAGGTGGCCTGGGTTCACCACCAAGAGGTATCAGCAGAAATGTGCATGTGTGTCATCCCACCAGCCTGAAAGAGGACAGTGATGGGGCCAGAAAAACAGCCAAATTCTGCATTTCTGGGCTGGGTCTGGATGAATCCCTGAAACACTCATGTGATCACTGATTCACTCGAAAAACATCTATAAACATGTACAGTGTTTGTCCACTCATCTTCCACTCAACCTGGAAGCTATGGTGTGGGGAGAAACAGCTCCAAGGGTGCTCATGGAGAAATATGTACCAGCATCTGAAGGAAGGGGAGAAGAGGGGGGTAGTGCTGACCTGAAATGGGCTCTGAAGGTTATCCCTGGGGACGACACATAACCACAGAGAGAATTAATAGCCTAATTCTCAAATCACTCCCTGGGCATGACCTGGAGAAGCCATGGGCTTTGAAACCTGAAGGGTTTATGCCCCAACCCACCTCTCCCACCTGTGTGATCCATCCACTCTCTCTGGGTCTCAGGTCCCTCATGCGTAAAACAGGAGTTGGAGGGGTTTCCCAGCTTTTGTAGGGATTTGAGACTACAGCCTGGACACAAGACAAAAATCTCCATCAACCCAAATCACCTTCAGGAAGACTCCACGTGGGCAGACCTGCCCTCTCAGCAGTCTGGTTCAGGGGACTCCTCTGTATGGGGACATGTTGCCCCCAGTCAAGCAGCCCCCACGGGAGCTGACTGCAGTTAGAGGCCCGGGCTTGAAACCTCCGAGGGCAGAGAGAGCAGAGGTACAAGCTCCAGAAATTCACGAATCAGTAGATGGCATGAATGTGGATGTGATCTGATGCAGACCACACTTCCTGCATCCCTAGCCAGCTCAGCCCCGGCTCCCTCCCAACCAGCTGGCCAGGCTGGCTGTAAGCATCTCAGCTGTCTCTGGACAGAGCCTGACACGGCCCAAGGCCCTGCTCTGTCGTAACAAAAATCTGCCCCCCCTAGTGCCCAGCCACGAGTTCTCAACCCCCGCATCCTGCCTCTCGTCAGGACACTGCTGGGCCACAGCCGGAGCTCAAAGCTCCAAGCTGTCGAGGCTCGTGTGGGGACAGCTGTGAACCAGAGCAGACACAGGAAGGAGGCATCCCTGTGATCCTCTGCCGGGTTATCCAAACATCTTCCAGCCAGCCGGGGAGAGGTCCTGCAGACAGAACACACCCCAGCTCTGCCTGGCTGAGCACAAGCTGATGGGGGAGAAGCGTCATCAGATAGGATGGGACGCAACAGGGCTCTGGGGGAGAGGGAAGCACTGGGGAGGGCCATCAGGGAAGGCTTCCTGGAGGGGGCAGACAAAGGACAGGATGGGTGCATCAAGACACTGCTACAGGTAAATGGCTGCAGAGGTGGACAGGGCCAGGTCGGAGGCTTTATTCCATGGGCCTGCATTTCTAAAACCTGAGAGATGAGCAGCCTTCTTCAAAAGCAGTAACTTCTGGGACCTCCCTGGCCATCCTTTGGCTAAGATTCTGTGCTTCCACTGTGGGGCCACAGATTCAATCCCTGGTCGGGAAACTAAGATCTCATATATTGTGCAGCATGGCCAAAAAGATTTCTTTTAAATAAGTAGTGAAGTCTTTCCAACCCTAAGTAGTGTCTTTAAATTCTCTCCCAACATTCCCGATGAACTTGTGGGGGCCCAGAGGCCCATGGGCTCCACGTGAGAGGTGCTGCTGGGGGGACACCCCTCTCAGTGGCATTACTGACGAGGGGGCTCAGGTCCTGACATCTCCCTGTGGTGTGGACATCATGCTGTGCGGATATCTTAGCTCACAGCCCAGCCAAACCCCTCAGGTGAGCTGAGACCCTCAAAGACCCCCTAGAACATTTCCTCAGGGCTGATTGGAGATGGACTGGTGTAGATTCTAGAAGGCAGGAAAAGAATTGTCATCCAGAGAAAGTGAGGGAGTATCTGGAGTTCTCCCACCTCTGAGGCCCAGTCCTCATGGTGTAAGAGCCAGGTCTGAGACCACCAGCCTCCTGGGAGAGGAGACAGAACTGCACACCTTGGGGCGAGGGCACCCCGGGGGCACCACCCTAAAACAATACCACCTTCTCTGTGAGAGCTAATAACCATCAAGACAGACACTTACCCACCACCCCCACCCCTGCCTCTGGCTTCGGGAAAAAATGGATTATTTTTCATTCTTTGTTCCTCCCACCTCTCCCACAGGACAGCCTGACAGTGAATTGAGGTCAAGTGAACTATGTGGGTGCCTTAACTCCTCCCGCCAGCTGTGTGACATGTTGCAGGTGACTTAACCTCTCTGAACCTAAGTTCCTCGGCTTTTTGGCTATGGCTATGGCCTCCCACTGCTACACAAACAAAAAAAGTCATCCCAATGTAAACCACCCAAGGAAAGAACATTTAGCTTTCTATAACCAACAAATCAGAAAAGTCTATTTTTTCCTTATTACATAAAGTTAATTCACTATGGAATTCTGTTAATTAACAAACTGCCTTTGTGCAAAGAAAATATGGATATTTTGCTCTGTGGGTAGATTTGGTGGAAAAGGGTGATTTATCCAGTGAGAGGGAAAGTTAAGGGTCACCACGCGTGTAAATCCTTCCCTTTGGGCAAAGATGGTGGGCCTTGCAAGGTAGGCATAGAGAAGAAAGCCCCTCACTTCTCCTGTAGCTTTGGCCCTGTCCCCGTCACCCCCACAGGGCTCAGCTGCCACAAATCCATCAGCTCCTGCCCAGGGGAGTGTGTGGATGACCATACAGGATCCCCTGGGCCTTGCCCCGAGGCCCACTTGTCCTCTTCAGAGCCTGCAGTTTGTGGGGGAGGGTTTGTGCTAAAAGAGTGGGGGGGGAGCCTTCTGAACCCTGACTGCCAACACCATGTGTTCCACAGACAGCCCCAGGTCACCCACCTCCCCAGGCCCCACGGCAAAACTGTGAAATCACACAACGTCCTCTCCCACAGGCCCGCTCAAGAAGAACTCGCTCCTGGTGTTACAGGAAACTTCAGTGTCTACTGGACAAGAAGTGTCCCTCACTGCCTCTTCCACGCTCGCCCAGCAACTGGAACCTGCACCCAGAAACTGAGGCTAACTTAACGACAGAGGGGTTCTCTCTCCTCAGCCCTCCCATAGCTCTGATCCCTTCCCCCAACCAAGTAGGGCTGAATTTATAGATTTGGGATTGCTGTAAATTATCTTGTAATTATACCGCGCCAGGGGCAGCTTCCCATGGCAGAAATTAAAAAGCAATTCAGGTAAATGATCTTTAGCTACAGCAGCACGTCCCTGTAGAACTCATTAAGTCCAGGGACCAAACGGCATACCAAAACAGGCTGTACCCCCTGCATGTCAAATGCTACCTCATTCTGGAAACACGAGACACGAGCAGGGGCAAGAAGGATGCCTGCCCATCCTTCACCTGCCTCTCACAGCAAATGCTCTGCACACCTGTCCAGGAGTCCCCTCCCAACACCCTATTGGGCTGTCCCTCCATGACCACTCTGTGGAGATGCCCTCTGGGCAAGAGAGGACATTTGGGGGGTACCCTGGCTCTGCAGAAGAGCCAGGGTAAGGGGCAGAAGATGGCTTTGACATGTACTGAAAAAAAAAATCAGATGGGAAATTATCCATTTGGGTTGCATTCGACATTTCCTCTGAAGCTTTAAATTCCAAAAGTCCAAGGACTTGTTTTCAAAATTTCCTTCATTGAACCTAACACTGAAAAGAGAAATGATTACACAGAAAGAAAGAACTGGAAAAAAAAAATGCTAACACATTAATGATGGGAGGCAGAATGAGGGAAGAGTGTGACCACGTTCATTGTGCTTTTCCACATTAATCAATTTTTCAGATTGCTTTAATAATCAGAAAACCATGTAAATATGTAATTTGCAGAAGTGCCCTGTTTGCTGCCCTTGTGACTGTCACTCACTCACTAAAGGGTGGAGCAGACACCAACTCTCTTGGTTAATTGTGGCAAGTGTGCATAAAGAGTTCTCGTAATGGGGGAAAGGCCCAGAAGTTGGGGGGACACAGAGTTCTGAGGCCCCAGGCCCACTGGGCTGCTTGCTAACATGCTTCCAAAGCCATTCTGTCCAATACCCTGAGCCACAGGGCATGCCTGCCCCTGGTGCTGCCCAGAGTGCCTACTGAGTGCATGGTTAGCAGTGTGCCCACAGCACGATGGGTGAGGAACCAGGATCACTGCCCAGAGTGTCTACTGAGTGCAGGGTTAGCACTGTGCCCTGGGTGAGGGGGCCCAGGATCACTGCCCAGAGTGTCTACTGAGTGCAGGGTTAGCACTGTGCCCATAGCACGATGAGTGAGGGACAAGGATCGCTGCCCAGAGTGTCTACTGAGTGCAGGGTTAGCACTGCACCCACAGCATGATGGGTGAGGGACCAGGACACTCTCTCTGGAAGGTTGTTCTCACCCACACACTTCTGTGAGCACATCACCTGACAGGCACTGTTCCTCAGGCATTCCTGATACCCGACTACGATAATCCAGGTCCTCAGCAGGTGGGCTCTATAGATGGACACCGAGGCCCAGAGAGCGCTCCAGGTCCCATCAAGCTGGTCAGGAGCAGAGCAAAGTCTTGAACTAGAGATTTCCCTGGTGAGCCAGTGGTTAAGACTCCGTGCTTCCACTGAAAGGGGCATAGGTTCGATCCCTGGTCAGGGAGCTAGATCCCACATGCCCTGTGGTGAGGTCCAAAAAACAAAAACTTGAACTAGGCTGGGTCTTACCCACAGCAGCCTCCTCTCCAAGTCAGAGGCGTGGACACAGCAAACACTGACGGACCAGCAACTCACTTCTCCAAGGCCACTCTCTGCTCTGCCTCATGGAGTCAAAGCCCCCAAACTCCCACTGAGTCCTATCAATGGGGGCCCAGCCCAGGGGAGGCCCAATATGACCTCATCCCACTGCTGTCCAGTGGGGCAGGTCACCTGACACCAAGGAGCCTAGAATGGGAGTTCACCTGCCTCTGGGGGTCTCAGCACAGACTCGGGGAATCTCCTAACGGGCTGGTTGGGGTAACACGGACAAAATGGATGCAAGAGAGCCTCCCAACTGCTTAACAAAGAAGGAAGAGTGAAGGAAGGGGGAGTGGGCCAGGTTACCCCCCTCCCAAGAGTGTGTGTGCCCTCCCCGATCCCCCCAGGCCCTCCAGCTCTCATCCAGGTGTCCACGTGGATCCCACCACACACCTGTGAGTCTAAGCTTGGGGTTGGACACAAGCTTACAGCCCCTCCGATGGCCTGACAGCCTAGACTGGCACGAGACTAAACACCCTCCCCAACGCTGAGGCTGCCTTCTCAGAATCTGATATTTCTTCCATGGTGGAAGTTCACTCATCATACGGCTCAGTTAAGCCACAGGCCCATCCCTAATTTGGACATTTTTCTCCCAACAGCCAATCAATGTAGGAAAACACATCACATACCAGGTGGAGGAAACTCGACCCAGGAAGCCCGGGAGCCAGTGAACCACCGGGCGCGTCGGCCCCTCTGCGTCCCTGTAAGCATCCCTGGCCCAGACACCCCTGAGGAGCACCGTCCCCATCACATCCTGGCGGCTGTCTGGCTGGGCTGGTGCTCTGGGCCCCGCGCACACTTTTCCCATCTCCCTGGGGGAGGGGGATCCTGGGTCTTGGGGAGGCATCTGAAACCACGGGCAGGCCACACACCAGTCTCTGAGTCGGCACATGGAAGCGCCTTCGGAAGGCCTCCCGGTCACAGACCGACTGAGACAACAGACGCTTCAGCCAACTCAGCGATTGCTCCTCTGGCCACTCAGGACCGCAGGCCCGGGTAGGATAGAGCGGCTCCTCCTCCGGGCCCGCAAAGTCACAGGGTGGCCCATCCTCCTTACTTCTTGCCACTGCTCAAAAGATACAGCCCCTCACCGAGGGGAAACAAGTTCCCTCCTGCCAGAAGAAGCCCGCCTTGGGCACCCACATGCTCTCCTTCTCCACTGAAGTTTTGGCCACAGCAGAACAAACATTCAGGCCACCCAGATCCATGCACTGGCTGTCCCCGCAGACATTTGGAGGCCCGCACACCCACAGCCAGCCTACCTTCGGGGTCCTGGCTGGAGTCCACCCCAACGAGAGCCTCAAAAAGGCTCTGCCCTCCCCAGTGTCATCCTCTGACGTTATCACGGGAGAGGGGGACTGATGTTCCCCAGCTGGCTCAGCAGTTTAACTCACTCAGGCTTCCAGGGCGTCCCACTGGGATGAAAGCTCAGTCCCCCTCCCAGGGCCCCAGGGCTCAGTCACAGTGACTTCAGCAAACATGAGGGCAACAGCTGAGAGCTCACATTAGATGCAAAAGCAGGGTCTGGGTTAGAGAGGGGAAGGAACACTGTTCCTAAAACCCACCCTCATTCAAGTGGACTGATTCTCAGGGAGCCAGAAGGAACACAGATGCAGCTGAGAAAACCAGACTGAAGGCAAAATGGACCTGCTGGAATCTTTCTTTTGCTTGCCTTGGTCAATCCCAGTCTGTCCAGGGTATGATGCTCCAGGGGAAGTTGCTGAAGAAGGGCCCCACAGCAAAAGGATCAATGGCCTTCGTAGTTACACTGTGAGCTGCCACCCTAGCCTCTGCCTGTGCTCATGTTCTTTCTCTGTTCCACTTTTCTGCCTAGTGAACTCCTATTCATCCCTCAAGACCCAGCTCAGGCATGCCTCCTCCGGGAAGTCTTCCCAGCCTCTTTTCCCCAAAAGCAGGAAGAAGCATCCAGGGCTGACATCTCTTGAAGTCCTGACCATCCTGAGATACCAGCCTTGTGCTTGTGAGTCCCTCCTCCTGGCTGGTGAGCTCCCAGGAGGCTGGATGGTGGGTTATTTGCAAACTGACTGGTGAATACCTGCAATTAGACAAAGAAACTGCCTGTCACAAAGTCCCTTAGGTTTGCTATTCTTGAGGTGGACATTCATGGAGAATTCTCTATGCCTGCCCTTGGGCTTCAGCCTCTGGCAGAAGAACGGCAAAATGAAGCAAAATAAAGGGAATGGAAAGAGAACACGAAAGTGTTCCCAAACACTAGCATCCTATTAATATCACACTGAATTATCTGCTATCAGCACTTGTACAGTGCAGAACAAACTTCACCCATCTGGAGATTACCCACCCCTAAGGGCAATTTTCTACCAACTGGAGCCAGGAGCTCAAAAAGACAAGATACCCCTGGGCCCCCAGAGTCTTTTTCCTAATTAGTATGTAATTCATCCATAGAAGAGGCCCTTACACCCTTATTCATTGCCCCTGGACTCTCTGTCTAGAAACAGTTCTAGCAGATTTATATCTGTTGACGTGGGTATAACTTAAAGAGGGCAAGGGGCTGTGACTAGTCCAGAGAAGCAGGTTTATGAGCAGAAGACAGGAGGAGGGAAGCAGCTGTAGGAAGGAAGAAGGCCTGCTCTTAGGGCTCAGACAGACTCAAGTTCAAGTCCTGGCTGAATCACTGAGTAACTGGGTGAGCGTGGCAACAGGCCAGTGAGTAGGCCTCCTGTAAACATCCAAATGCTTTTTGAATTAAATGGAATTGACTAACTGAATGTGGTCTTGAAGGAAACTTGGGACCCGGGGTGGAGTGGGGGAAGGGTCCCCTGCAGAGACTTGCTGTGAGCCTAAAGTCAGGAGGCTCAGAAGTCCTTTGTGGAGGGGTTGGGGAAACAGGGAGAGGTGAGCCCAGCATCTTGATGGACCCTGCTGCTCTTGCTGGAAGCGACACCCTGGCTCCCTACCAGAGAGCCCAGCCCCATAAGGACCTCCCCAGCGTCAGGGTCCAGTCTGGCTCCTGGCTTCGTGCTAAATGCCAGCAACATGCAGTGTCAGCAGAGGACCCAGCCAGCTGAAGAGCTCAGCCCACACTCTTGTCTCTGCTTTGGGCCCTAGCCACCTCCACTCTGCCTCCCAGAGGCTGTTGAGGGATACAGAGCTATTTTCTCCTTAGAGGTGTCTTCTGGGATGGAAAAAAAATCCCAAATGCAGGTGGCAGCCCTGTTGTCAGACTCAAGACAGGTGCCGTCAATTCCACCACCCACTCCCAGGCATGTAGGAGGCACTGCCACCTCCAGGGAGGGTGCTGGCACTCCTGGAGTCCTCGGGCTCTTCTACCCCCTCTCTGCCAGGGGCCGGGTCCTCAGGCTCAGGCAGCTCTGACCTCTGCCAAGTGTGGGCACAGGGCCACATGGTTCCGTGAACTGAGAACATGATGCCTGCAAAGCACAGAGCAGGCAGGGGCACTGGGTCCGGGACCCCATCAAATACCAGTCTTCTTGCTGTGGAGACCTGGTGGGAAAGTCTGGGGATCCCTCTGGGCCTCTTGTGGGACAGCGGGCATAAAGGCTTTAGAAAGGTCTATTCTCAGTAGGGGCCGTGGCACCCGGCATCTTGCACCATCCTCAGGCACGTCTCTTAAGTTTCTATCATATATGTATAAGTGAGAGGTTGATGATGCAGGACCCTCAGAGGAGGCCCTAGACAGGGGACTTCCCCTAGCGGGCAGACCAATGGTCTCAGTGTGGGAGGAGAATGAACAGAGGGACCATGGAGCCATCTGGGTGGGGGGACGGGGCAGGGTCCTGACAGACCCGTGCTTAGCTGAAGAATACAGATGGTCAGAGGAGAAGAGAAGAGAGAAAGTGCAGCCACAGGGCAGGGAGCACCGAGGGGCACAGGAAGGGTGCAGGGGGAAACTCCCATGGTGGCATCCCTAAGCTGACACTTCATTTCCAAGATCTCCCACTCGAACTCAGGGTTGGCCGCGGCGAAATGTGGGTGAGGTTAAGAGGAAGGCTGCTACAGAGCTGGGTCCTCTTTCAGGGCAGGGCAAGCCACGGCACTCTCACAGTAATACCAAGAAATGATGTCTTTCTTATCTCTTATGTTTGGTCAGCCTCACAACTCCATGAGCCAGTATTTCCAAGGGACGAAAGCATGATGACACACAGTGGTGCCTGGGTAAAAAAATACCCCTTCCAAGTGCGAGGCAGACCAGTGGAATTTCAACAAACAGAATGCAGAAAGGGCTTTGAGATGAGTTGTTTCTGAAAGTAACATTTCAGAGACAACTACATGTCAAGTTTTGGTGTAATATCTGAGAAGAACAATTCGCTTAAAAGACTATAAATATATTCCTCCACTTTCTAACTCCATCTTATGTGATGGAGGATTTCCTCCACATATTTCAACCAAAACAACATATCGCAACAGATGAAATACAGAAGCAGGTAAGAGAAGCCAGTTGTTTCTTATTCAACCTGACATGAAAGAGATTTACAAAAGAATCATCCCATTAATTTTTGTTTAATTTTAGAAAACACTTTTCATAAAAATGGAACCACCACTGTTATTTTCCAGTGAATTTAAAAATATAAATTTTTCTCACGTGACATTTCTAGTAAGGTAAATGTCAAGAGGTGTGAACCCCACTAGCATAAGATTTTTAAGGTCCTCAGTCACTTTTAAGGCACCAAAAAATCTGGGGACCCATGATAAAGGACAGTAGGCACCCTGATCCTTGGCTCACCCTGGCAAAAGGGGCAGAGCTGGCTGGCCCAGCTCCCAGACCAGATGTGAAAACAGTTGCAGGGGGCGGGCTGCCTCTGCAGCTTCCCTGCATTCATCTGGCCTGAGATTGGGAACTTGCCGAGGATGACATGAGATTTGCATCCACAGCCACGTTCTCCCCATCACACCTGGCTTCTCCTCCCACTGCAGACCCCACTGACCTACAGCCGACCCAAGATGCAGAGGCCACAGCCTTCCAGAAACTCCGTGGCTCTTGCAGCTCAGTGTGAACTGGCCCCATCACAACTCTGGTCCCATGTCACTCCCAGGGGCTCTGCTCCCCTGATTCACCTGAAGCTGGTGGGAGGGTGGGTGTCTAGGGGACCACGAGGCACGTGCAAAGAACAAGTAGGATGCTCTGGCAGATGAGCAGAGGCAGGCATCTGGGAAGAGGGAGAGCCATGCCGAGAGGCAGAGGCTGGCATGTGCAAGGGACCGCGTGAGGCTACAGAGGCGAGTAGGGGCCACGCGCGCCCACAGAGCTTGCCCTTGGCCTGTGGCCCCTGCACTGATGTGGGAGCGGGGCAGGGGCACTGTCTGGAAGGCAGCAGTCAGGGTTAACTCACTCCCCCCGGATCTCTGAATGCGGTGATTTGCGGCTCCAGTTTCCGATGGGCTGCAGTTTCATAAAGGCAGAAGAGCCCTGTGGCTGAGCTGCCTTCTCTTCCGCTTAGTGGTGGTAAACGTTTCTTGATAAAGACGTACTGTCTGCAGAGACCCCTCCACACCCCAAAGGTAAGGGTTTAAGTGGCCTTATAACTGCCGTTACTTATCTTCACAGTGGGCAGCGGGAGTCTGCTCAGTGGCGGCGGTTTTCATTTCACTGTATATATTTTTAGTGACTGGTTATAAATCAGGCTCATCCCTGGGGCTTGGGGTCTGAGGTCTCTGCCAAGCCAGGCCAGGCTGGAGAACCATCCCTCGTGCTTGCACTTCCGGCACTGATGGTCCTCAGGAAGGCAGGACACAGGGCCTTTGTCTCAAGGGTGCACCAAGGGGACTCTTGGGTCCCTCAGGCCTGTACCCAGCCCCTTCTCCAAGCAACAGCCTCTTTCCTGTCCTCCTGGGCTTGTCCCCATCAAACCCTGTTCTCTCAATGCAGCATCTGATACACTCATCCCAGGAGGCACAGATGTCTGGTAACAGCGCTGCTGCTGTCTTTTCCCTGAGGAATCACTATGGCTCCACACTCATCCATTCTTAAGCCATCAGAACCCACCTCTAGTGATGAAATTACTGAGAAGCACGTGGGAAAGGACTCCTAAACCCCTGGAAATCACGACCTCTGAGCCCCCACCACTTCTGTCTCTGTGACAGATGCTCAGTGGTCTCCACTCACGCCCCCTTGCTCCCACCACTGTCAAGTATCCACACCCAGCTTCCGATCGCTAGCACCTGGGGTTAATTGTCTGTGGGTTTCTGCCTGCAAATACCACTCCGCCCCCCTGCACTGGAGGTCGAAGTGACAGGCGCTCAGCTCCCTTTTCCTTGGGTGGGCTAGACCACGAAGGGTCCTGGAGTTTTCCCAAAGGACGAAACTCCATTAGTTACTGGTGGCTGTGGATGGTTGAGTGACCCTGTACCTGTCCAATCTCATGTCCGCAGCCCCCTTCTTACCTCCTGATAAGCCTTGTGCACTAGCACCCCATCTCAGAGCTTCTGAGGATAACTTTGTATACAAGTGACCTCATACCCGGGGCACAGCCTAGGATGTCCCCTGGATGGATTGGGGAGGCTGGGGTGATCTTACTCCTCAAGATGCGGCAGTCCAGGGGGCTGGTACAGCCTGGAGATCTAGTGGGCATAAGCCCGCACTTAAGAAAGGCAGGAAGAGACCAGGGGTGGGGACCGGGATGGGAGGGGAAACTGAGGACAGAGGGCCTGGTGCAGTTGAGAGTGGAGGGCTTGTTGCAGCTGAGGACGGACAGCCTGGTGCACTTGAGGATGAAGGGCCTGATGCAGCTGTACATATAAGGCCACCAGCAAGAGGCTGGTCCAGCAGACATGCATGGTGGCATCCATCTGCCCCAGGCAGCCACCCAGCTGTTAAGTTCTTGTACAAGCAGAGCCCAGAGTCTCAAGTCTGACGCTGGGCTTGGTTCTCTCCCTCCCAAGAGAGAAGCCAGCTGAGGGGGTCAGATTGCTCCCGGTGTGCAGCTGGGATGTTTCTGGAACAGAAGAGCTCAAGGCCATGGCCCCATGTCATCTCTTCCCTGCCTCCACCTCCTCTGGGAAGAGCTTTCAAAGGCCGCCCTTGTCCTGCCCCCAGCTCCAGAGCAACGGAGCGCCAGAATCCCAGCACAGGGAAACACTGACTCCGTTTTCTGTTCATTAGTTTAAGATCCCAGGAGCTCCTGACTCCTCCATGGGGACACGTGCACGAAAACCGTCCCTGACCACCCACAGCTCTGCCAGGCCCCTTGGTCAGGGCTGCTCCAGGCACTAATGGGAGGGTTCTAGCACCTTCCATCCGACACACTGAGAATCTCTGGAACCTCTCACAGACGTCACCCAGCAACATCACTGCAGCCATGGAACAGGCGAACCACTCTGGGCGCGATGACGTCAGAAACACAGAGTGGGGCCTGTGGTCCCCAACGCTGGCACTGTGGCTGGCCTTGCCAGAGCTCCCAGGGGGAAGGCTCCAGTCTTGACCACAGGCCCCAGAGGCAGGGTAAGCCCGTTCCCGTGAGAAAGATCAGCACTCAAGGAGCCACCCTTGCCCTATGGAGGCTTGGAAACAGGGCATCTGGCTCCCTGGGGTTCCCCTTCAGCTCTTGCTCCTGGCACAAAGATGGTGGGATGGGGTGTGACAGCCACTGCCCCCCAGCACGGGCACAGCCAGAGCCTGCTCCTCTGCCCCTTCTCCTCTCCTGGCAGAGGAAGCGACTTCCACTCTGACTCAGCAGCACAGGGGCCTTAACCATCCTGGGAAACTCTGCCTCCCCCTACTAGGGTCCCCATTTCCTGTTCTCGGCGGTGTGGCCATTCATGGGAGGACGTGCCTTTCTCACCCAACTGGACCGTCCACTCCAGGAAAAGCAAACCTTGCCAGAGTGTCCCCTGCTGTGACCCAGTGACCACAACATCGCCTGGGACACACTAGATCTTCAATAAACATGTGTGGAAAGACAGGAAGGAGGCGGGGTTGGGGGGAAGGAAGAGTGATCTGAAAAGCAGAGAAATCCAGCCAGAATCACCAGTATCTCCTTTGTAGGGGCTTCAAGTCACAGTCAATTCAGCAAAAACGGGAGTTTGTTTGAAACAGCCCTCTCCTGCTCAAGGACTTTCAATGGCTCACTACTACCCAAAGTCCGAATTCCTCTGTGGCATGTCCAAGCCTCCCCACACCTTACAAAGCTCTCTTGACAACTGCATCTCTCCTTCCACCCCTTCGTGTGAATCCCCCAGGCAAAGTAAGCCCTCTTGTCCACGTCCTCTAAGTAAGCCACCTCATTCCTGCCGCTAGGCCACCACTCTTGTCCCCTTCTCAGCGCCCCCGCCCCAACTTCTTGGAGGAGCCGCCTTGGTGATGCCACCCCCCTCCACCGAGAACTTTCTGGCATTTCTTCTCTAAGACTCTCACCTGGTGACAATCAGGTGCACTTTGTGTTCCTTCATGGGAGGCTCCAAAGGACAATGAAGGGCTGGTGACAGGCCCAGTCACCCCAGGAGCAGCCCTGAGAGGAGGAAACTTGCTGCTTCTGCAGAGCCAGAGCTCTGACTGCACCACGCACCCGTGCGCCCAGCCCACCAGGAGCCAGAGAGAGAGAGGGGCAGTGTCTCAGTGATATCACTGGGGCCGCAGGTGCAGCAGCTCTGGCTTCCTGGGTTTGAAGGGCTGAGTGGGCTTCTGTCACTTGCCACTAAGCATCCTGACTCAGTTTCCATCAGAGAAGAGCCATCCTTTCAGACCAAGATACCACCATCTTCCTGGATCTTCCAGCATCATGCATGACCCTCTTGGGGTTCAGAATTAAGTTCAGCTGCCTGCCCATCCATGGTCCCTGGCTAAGAGCTGGCCTGAAGGACAGGCAGGGGACTGGGGAGGGGGGAAGTAGGGCTCCTGAGCCATCCACTGGGACTCCTGAGCCACTCCCTGAGGACCGGGTGAGACCACAGAGTGGAGGGAAAACAGTGAAGGGAAGGGGCCACTCTGGGAACACCAGGCCAGGCCAGGGGAGGCAGGAGGGTGCGCCAGACCCCACAACCTGCACCAAGCTGCACTGCCACCTCCACCACTTCCCAGCAACTACAATCCAGCCAGCACTTGCCCTCCGTGGATGCTGCTCTGAAGAAAGCCTGGGACCCCACACATAAAGCATCTAACGCCCACCCCTCCTTCAAGCCCGGCCCTGAGGCAAGGGCAGCATCCTGGCCTGGGGGACCCAGGTTAGCTCCTCACTGGGGTCCAGCTGTGCTCACTGTGTGGCCTCGGGCAGACTGCTCTCCTCTCTGGGCCCCAGTGGACCAGATGGCCCCACGGCCCTCCCATTCAGAAGCTCAGAAGAAGCTCGCCCTTCCCAGACAAGCATCTGATTTCCAGCAGGACAGGGACCCCTCTCTCCCGGGCCTCCACGCCTCACCCACCTGGAGCAGGAGGAGGGGCAGCTGGGTCACCCTGGCCTGCTGGCAGGCAGTCTCTCCCAGGCCCGCCAGGCCCCCACCCCTGCTGCTGCAGAGCCCATAGCCCTGCCAAGATCAATTATTCGGCATCCAAGGGAGGACGTAATGTGGTGATAAAGGACCAGAAGTGAACTGCAGGCTGGTGCTCCTTCTAAAGTGATTTACTCGGCTCCCCTCCACTCTCACACCCTTAATGTAATTATTTACTTTGTCATTAAACACCGTCCTTCTACACCAGTGGTTTTTAGAGCTTCTGGAGCCTATAGACTTGATGAGGGAGGCTGCTCATTGGCCAGAGGCAGCAGAGTCCTCCCTGGGGGGCAGTGGTGCTCATGCAGGCCTGGAACTCATGCCTCATGCCGGGGTTTTAGGGCTATGACAAAGCCACTCCTAGACACCCCCAGGCACCTCCCTCACCCTTTCTTACCTCCTTCCTTACCTCCTCCCTAGCTCCCTTCCTTCTCTCTTAAAACCAAGATATAATTCACATACCATAAAACTCACCCTTTTATGGCATACAATTCAGCGGTTTTTAGTACAGTCACCATGTTGAACAGTCATCACCTCTATCTAATTCCAGAACATCTCATCACCCCAAAAAGGAACTCCATATGCATCAGCAGCCACTCCCATTTCCTTCTCCCCTCTGCCCCTGGCCACCTTTCATCTATTTTCCATCCCTATGGATTTGCTCATTTGAAACAGTTAATGTAAGGGGAACTCTGGCCTTCTGTGTCTGGCTTCTTTCATTGAGCATAATGTTAGCAAGGTTCATACCTTGCTATGGTATGAATACATTCAGCTTCAAGGTGCTGAAGTATGTATCAGTATTTCATTCCTTTATTTTACCAAATAATATTCCATTATGTGGACAGACAACATTTTATCCATTCACTGGCTAATGGACTTCTAGGTGGCGCCAGTGGTAAAAGAACCCGCCTCCCAATGCAGGAGACGCAAGAGATGCAGGTTTGATCCAGGGGTCGGGAAGATCCCCTGGAGTAAGGAATGGTAACCCACTACAGTATTCTTGCCCAGAAAATTCCATGGACATAGGAGCCTGGCAGGTTACAGTCCATGGGGCTGCAGAGTCAGATGCAACTGAGCACAGCTAATGGGCATTTGGGTTATTTTCATTCTGGGGGGCTATTATGAATAATGTTGCTATAAACATTCATCTACAAGGTTTTGTAGAAACACATGCTTTCAATTCTCCTGGGTAAATACCTAAGAGTGGAATTGCTAGGTCCTCCCTCCCTCCTTTTTCCATCCCATAGTCAGCCCTGAGCTGGCAGAGCTGGGGGCCTGGCATGAGGGCGCCCCTGAGGGCAGAGGTCGGCTGGAAAGCACCACACTACTCTGGCCACTAACGGCACAGCCAGGAGTTGCCACAGGCCCCCTGAGGCAGGTGGGGTCACCCTCCCATGAGAATAGTGACAGTAGCCCCCTGCTGGGCACAGGCAGAGCCTCACCCCCTACACAGGTGAGTCCTGTCATCACCACTTCACACTCCTGTACCCGACTGAAGGCACCTGTTGCTTCCCTTGGCACCAACGCAGCCTGGAGAAATATGATCAGTGGGCAGACTCTGGACCAGAAATGGGACAAAGTTTCTCTATCGCATCCAGCCTCACAGCTCGTGCGTCTGGCAACCTCTACTTCCCTTTCTGACCCTCTTCTCCCCGGGCTCAGCTGCCCCAGCCCCTGGTACTCAGGTGCCTACAGCTGTCCATGGGGAGGGTTCTGGCACCAGGGAACCTAGGTCACAAAGAAGGATGAAGGACAATGTGGGCCTCTGCAGGAACCCAGAGGCAAGGTGATGGCTAAGGGTAAATGTAAGGTTCTGGCTTGGGAGCGGTGAGTGCTGTCCTGCCCTGCCCAGCATCACCCTGCTCTGGCTTCACGCACAAGGCTTCATGTCCAGAATGGCAGGGATGGAGGACAGCACAGAGCTCAAGCCTGCTGTCTATCACCAGCACCACACCAAGCCCGAGCCCTCCTCTCGAATGCGGCTGCTCAAAGGGGGTGAAAACTCAGATGTGGCGAAGTGCTTCGCCCTGTCTGGTGTCGGGACTTCAGGCAGCCCAACTCCCCCACACACAAGCTGGCAGTCCACACCCACTGGGAGCAGCGCCAGCCTGCACACAGGGAAAGGGCCAAGGGAAGTTTTCTCAAGACGGAGCCCCTCCAGCCCCCTCCCTCCCTGCTTGCCCCCAGAGAAGGGGCTGCCTAAACCTGGCGTGTGTGCTAAGCCACCTCAGTTGTGTCTGACCCTGTGCAACCGTATGCACTACAGCCAGTCAGGCTCCTCTGTTCATGGGATTCTCCAGGCAAGGATACTGGAGTGGGTTGCCATGCCCTCCTCCAGGAGATCTTCCTGACCCAGGGATGGAGCCTGCATCTCCTACGCCTCCTGCATTGGCAGGCGGGTTTCTTTACTACTAGTGCCACCTGGGCCTCTTGATGAAAGTGAAAAAGTGAAAAAGTTGGCTTAAAGCTCAACATTCAGAAAACTAAGATCATGGCATCTGGTCCCATCACTTCATGGCAAATAGATGGGGAAACAGTGGAAATAGTGACAGACTTTATTTTTCTGGGCTCCAAAATCACTGTAGATGGTGACTGCAGCCATGAAATTAAAGGACGCTTACTTCTTGGAAGAAAAGTTATGACCGACCTAGACAGCATATTAAAAAACACAGACATTATTTTGCCAGCAAAGTCTAGTCAAGGCTATGGTTTTTCCAGTAGTCATGTATGGATGTGAGAGTTGGGCTACAAAGAAAGCTGAGTGCAGAAGAATTGATGCTTTTGAACTGTGGTTCAAAAGAAGACTCTTGAGAGTCCCTTAAGGAAATCCAACCACTTTATCCTAAAGGAAATCAGTCCTGAATATTCATTGGAAGGACTGATGTTGAAGCTGAAACTCCAATACTTTGGAGACCTGATGCAACAAACTGACTCATCTGAAAAGACCCTGATGCTGGGAAAGATTGAAGGTGGGAGGAGAAGCGGACAACAGAGGATGAGATGGTTGGATGGCATCACCGACTCAATGTACACGAGTTTGAGTAAACTCCAGGAGTTGGTGATGGACAGGGAAGCCTGGCATGCTGCAGTCCACAGGGTCGCAAAGAGTCGGACACGGCTGAGCAACTGAACTCAAGTGAGCGCCACCTGGGAAGCCCGCCTAAACCTGGAAGGGGCTCCAAATGAGCCTTGCACACTCAAAGCCAGGTTAGGCTGGGCCTCCAGCCTCCTCGCATGGCTGTGCAGCAGCTGGTGGACACAGGTGGAGCAGGGGCCTCTGGACACAGCATTACAGAGCTTCCCAGTCCCAAGAGAGGGGCTTGTGCTGGGGCTGGGCAGTGAAGGGATCTGCTCTCCCACGGGGCAGCCAGAGCCAGCCACCCCCAGCCCATCTCAGACACCAGGACTTTTGTATTATATGTGCCTTTCCTCCGGCTAGAACATCATCCCCCTTGCACATCATGGACAACCTGCTCCTCCATGTTCAGATACCTGTGCATTCATGCCTTCATTTCTTCATGCTCAGATATCTACTGGAAGCATACATGCTACTCTGGGAAAACAGTTCTAGAATAAACCTCATAGTAGCCACAGTAATACAAATATAGCAGAAACTAGCCCATACAGAATGTCTACTACGTGCCAGGTGATGCCGAAGCACTCTACACTACGTACCTGCATCGCGGTCTTCAAAAGATTCGTATTTTGTCTGATTTTAAGATGAGGACACCAGCGTTCAGATCAGCAAAGATACTCAACTGCCAAGTAGCAGAGCAAGGATTCAAACCTCATCTTCCCCAGCCTGAGCCCCGGGTCCCAGACCACAGTGACCGTCCCAGAGGTGTGTGCTCCATGCACCATCCACGCAGTTGCCATAAGGCCTGCCACACTCTGCAAACACCTTCTTGGTAACATCTCCCCAGCCACCTGATCTGAGTGTGCGGCTGCTCCCCGCAGGACCCCGATTGAGAGCCAGCACACAGCTGCAGACGATGGCCTTCCCAGGCCCCAACTCAGCCTTCAGGGCCTTTCGGGCCCCACTCCCTCCCTACAGTTTTCCTGGTCACTCAGGCCCCAGGCAATGGCCATATCAGCACCGTGAGTTGGGGCATCTGGTTTCTCCACAGGTCAAGCTCTTGGGGACAAGCATTATTAGTCTTGGATGACTCCTCTCCTCCTCCCCACCTGCCCAATCTGGTGCTAGCATTCAGATGCACTGCTTTCCCCCTTCACCCATCAGTGTGCCAAAAAGGAGGGGATACCGATAAAGCCGCAGGAACCTCAGTCCACATGGTCCAGTGGCCACACATCCACCTGGGTACCCCAGTCACCCCTAGGCCTAACTGCAGGGCAGTCAAAAGGCCTCCCCCTTCCTGGGTCCTACAGGTCCCCAGACACCACTGCCCATCCCACCACGCCTGGCTGCTGGACCCCTTGCCTCCAGCTGCTCTGCCCAAGACTGCCTCCCACTGCAGGTGAGCTTCCCAGCTGGCCCTCCCATCCCAACATGGCAAGGACCTGACTTCAGCCTCTGTGGCTGGCTCCCAGATGCCCAGGGGAGCCCCTCTCAGGCCACACACCCCAAACTAGAGGCACATGCGCCAGCTACTGACTGCCCCCAAGCCCTTGCCCTCCTGACGGGCTACTCTGTTTCTGCTCCCCCCATAATGTCCACCCTCTTTCCTCTTCCCACTTGGAAAAACCTCGCGCGTTCCTATGGGCCCTCTCTCAAGCTGCCTCCGAGGAGGCTCCCTGGGCAGGATCATCCAATGTATCTCTGCCAATACATTTCTGGTTGGCGTTTTGGAACCATCTCTGTAATGCCCATGTGAGCTCAGGGAACCCCAAGGCCCCCGGGGCAATCTCCGGAAGGCCAGGGATCCCCCATGCCCCCCGAACGCCAGGCCTGACTTCATTATCTTCCAAATGTTCCCGAGATCAGAGGCCGTGAGACCTGGCCACAAACATAAAATAAATTATCCTCCCCACACCAATGATAAATGGTTCTATTAGCAAACCAGATTGTTAAACTCCAATATAACAGAACGCAGGAAACTGGGGCCCATTCATCCTCCCTCCAGCGCATACTGAGTTGTAAATAGGTTATTTTGTGTGTAAATAACACATTAAAACACAGCATTAGCTGTGTCTTTTGATAGAGAGGAAATTGTTACAAATAAATAATTCTGGACAGGAATGTAAAGTAAGCCAGATTTAATAGTGCATGCCTGGTGCAGTCGTGTTAAACATGACTAAAATGATAAACCCCAGAATATACTAATAGTAAACTACGCGCTGACATCAAAGTAATGAGGCTGTATTTTCACCAAGCTTTAGAAATGCTACAATTAGTTTTGACAGAACCAAATGTCAGAAAAATGTTTCTAACATAAACAGCATCCTTTTGGGAAGCTGAGGTTGGGGCCAGGAAGGGGACAGGGCTGGGGGCAGCTAATGCCCCAATATAGGCAGAGCCTCGAATACGGGTTTCCAGTCACCACGGTGTCCCTGGGTGACTGGACTTCAAGTATATGGGCCTCAGTCTTCACATCTGTAAAATGAATGGATTTGAACTAGATGATTGCTAGAGCTTCTTCCAGTTCTATCGTCGGAAATGACTTCAAAGCTTTCTCCAAACTCTGCAACAGTTTAACATGTAAAAGAGTCACGAGAAGTGAAGCTACGTCTGCCAGGCTGGTCCCATGTCCCGCAGACTAACAAGACCGAGAGTCAAAGCAGCACCTGGAACACCTTCCTGCTGCCAGGGCAGCTCAAAGGCACAGAAACACAGATCCGAAATGCAAACGTGAGCCAAGGGCAGTGGCCAGAGTGCAGACCCCAGGCTGGCCTTGAACACTGTGGGCAGGAGGGGAAGAAGCCTGCTGTACTGGGGGCAGGCGGGCATCCCCTCTGATCTGGGGTGGCAGATGCTTTGAGAGACATTTAAAGCATGAGGTCTCAGCATCAAACATGAGGCCACCATATGCAAGAAGAAAGCTGGCTCAGACCCACCTCCCCACCAGTCACTTCATTTCCACACAGGCACTCTGCCAGCCATGGTCAAAGGGTGTCCCATTTCAGTTCATCGTGGCCAGAAGGAGTGACCAGGATTATCTCCATTTCCCAGACTTCAGAGAAGTTAACTGACTTGCCTCGGAACACAGAGCTAACAAGTGGGGAGCTGGGAGGAAGTCAGTTCCTTTCCCCCACTCTCCGTGCTCCATGGAGAGCTGGAAGGAGGCTCGAGCCCACCCTCTCTGATCCTCCAGGACACCCAGGCACCTGAGACCATGTCTGGGCATCATCAAGAGTCATTCAGGGCAGGGAGGGATAAATTAGTAGGAGTTGGGGATTAACATCTACACACTACTATATATAAAATAGATAATCAAAAGGACTTACTGTATAGCACAGGGTACTATATTTAACATCCTGTGCTAAACCATAATGGAAAGGAATCTGAAAAAAAATGTCTATATATATATAACTGAATCACTTTGCTATACACCTGAAACAATATTGTAAACCAACTATACTTCAATTTAAAAAAAAGAAAGAAAGCAGTCATTCAGAGCCCATCCTGAAAACGCCCAGGGAACTGTGCTGCACTCCACTTCCTGGGCGTGCGGAGCTGTCACAGAGAACTGAGCTCTGCTTTCGGGAAAAGTCTTATGGGAACCGGCTGTTCCATGTGGCTGGGCCGTTAAAACAAGCTCAGAAGCAGCACCAACAGCCATCCTGAAAATCACTTAAATAAGAGTAATTGCCCACTTAGTCACACGTGAGTGCATCCCTGGGCTCAAAGCAAGTGTGTGGCCCTGCTGGGCAGCTCAGGAGGCCAAGCAGGACTGGCCCACAGCAGCAAGTTCCCCGCTGTCCAGGGAGTCTCAGGAGGGGCGCCAGGGCCCAGGAGGAGGCCAGGCCCAACGTACCCTCATCCTAGGGGACCTCCGGATTGGCAAAGGCAGCTGGCCACCCCAGCCCGCCGGGCACACACTTGGCGTGACAGTACCAGACTCAGTCCTGGATGTCTGCCTTGCTGGGGGCGCTGTCACAGGGCCTTGGGGCTTGAGCAGGGGGAGTGGGAGAGACTCAGAAATAGACACACCAGGGCGTCCCTGGTGGTCCAGTGGTTGAGAATCCGCCTGCCAATGCAGGGGATACAGGCTGGATCTGGAAATAAGATTCCACATGCCTCGGGGCAACTAAGCCCCTGTGCCAGAACTACTGAAGCCTGAGCACCCTAGAGCCCGTGTTCCGCGGCAAGAGAAGCTACCGCATTGAGACCTGCATACCAAAAAGAGCAGCCCCCGCTTGCTGCAACCAGAGAAAGCCCACACGCAGCAATGAAGGCCCCGAGCGGCCAAAACGAAATAATTTTAACATTTTTTAAATTATTATTTTTTTAAAAAAAGAAAGAAACAGACACACCAGGGATGGAGACACTTAAGGATGACAGGGCAGGGTGGGTACCATATGACTTGGGATTTCCCAGTCCTGAGCCTCACAGTAAGAACATCTTATTTCCATACTCTGGCATTTTCGCAGCATTCTGAAACAGGCATGAATGCCTCCCCTTTGAACAAAAATCTACCTTGAAGAAACTTTCCGAGAAGCCAATGGCCTGTGACCAAGAGGAAGGGGTGGCCAGTGGGAGCTCAGGCAACAGGGAGTGCCGTGCTAACAGCAATGCCAGGCTCCCCCCCACCCAAAACTGCCCAGCTGCCACCAATTCCCTGCTTCAGGGGGCTCATCCATGCCTTGGACAGTGACCTGGGAAATCTGTTAATATATGTACACCCAGGCCCTGGCCCAGGAGATTCTGTTTTAGCATCCTGACAGTCTGCCTTTATTACAGTCACCCAAGACTCTAAGGCTTGGCCAGCTTTGGCATCATTCGGTCTGATCCCACCCTCCAGCACACAAGGCTGAATTAAGGAGGCCAGGGACCCACTAAGGTCACCTATCCATGACACCCTGTGGTAGCAAGCACAGCAGGACAAGAACTCAGGTACAATTTCCAGCCCAGGGCTCCCTCCACCTTCTCAAACAGGAAGACACCAGAAATCTGGGATTCCTACCACCTGTTCAGGGGGGTCCACTAGCAAGGGTTACCTCAGAAAGAGACCTTCTAAGTCAGGCAGAGCCTGCAGACCTAGGAAAGGAAATTGGTTATAGTTTATAAAGCAAAGACTTAACTTGGAGTTAACTGTGTGCCTGGTACCATACGTGTGCTAACACAGGTAATTCTCACAATGCTATGAAGCAGGTGCCATTCTGGTGCCCATTTTATGGATGTGGAAACTGAGGCACAGACCTGCCCAAGATCCACACAGTTGAGTCTTAAGCAAACAGACTGGCTCCAGAGGCTGGGCTGCTTCACCTATGACTCTGCACTGTATACAAGGAGAGAGATAGCTACTACTCACAAGGGGCCTGTGCCAGGCAGGTGTGAGCACACTGTATGTCTCCTGTAATTTCTCCACGGCACCTCTGCATATGATCCTTACTCTACATGTACAAAGACCCGTCCTGCCTCCTGCTGCCAGGCATAGAGAGGCTAACATCTAAGAGTGATCAGAGTCATAGCTCACAGGCTCTGCTTCAGGAGGTCTGGGGTGAGGCCCAAGTCCCAAGGATGCTGATGCTGCTGACTCTGATGGAAGGACCACCCTGGGAGCACCCTGGCCTAGGACACGGTGGGTGCTCCGTGTAAGAGTGAGGTGTTGGCTACCACAGACGCATCATAGAATTTCTATGGCCTGTGTTGACTATGGGGACAAGGAAAGCTCCCTGGATCAAGATGCAGCTGAGGTTTATGGCTCCAGCCTTCTCATCCTCCCAGCCCAGAGGTGTGGGGGTGGCTGGGTCCCTGGTGCTCAGCTGAAGCAAACACAGAGGTTCAGAAATATTTTTGGAAAGAAAATCCACTGTTGAAGAGGAAAATACGACAGCATCGGGGAAGCTTCAGTGTAAAAAAATGAGAAACATCTGAATCGAATTGCCTTTAAAATTACGCCATGTGAAAAAATTAAAAGGAAAAATAGCTCTGAGCAAAAATATGTTTTTAAAGCTTGATGGCCTCCCAAGTGTTAGCACAGCAGCTCAAGAGGCTGGGAAAGTGCCCACCAGCCGCGGCTTCTGCCGTCTGGTCTGACCACAGGGCTGCTTGTCCTTGCACAGCCCTGTGATGCAGAGGTGTTCCTGTCACACAAGGAGGTGGAACCTCTCAGTGGAAATACCCAGTCCTGAGCATAGCTAGCTTCACAACTCCAAAGGGTGGTCAAGCAACAGAGGCTGCTCGAGCCAGGTAACTTTTAAGGTCCCTCTGCAAATAAGTCACAGTCCAGACCTCCAAGAGCTGGAAGGAAGCAGGCGCTCTTAGGCCACTGAACCAACAAGGGAGGGGACAGATAAGAACTGTACAGAGCTGGTGCAGAGGCTGGACACATACACGCAATGTCAGCAGGCTGAGCTTTGAGGCCCAAATCACCCACAAACAATCTAAGTCAGGATCTCAAAGCAAATTCAAGAAGGAGATGCTCAGTATGGGAGAGGCAAGGGCCCTGAGCCTCAGACCCCATTCTCTAGGGAAGCAGCAGAAGGCCTGGGCCAGTCCCTTCTCCACCTCATTTCGGTCTCACCTACAAAAGGAGACACTCTGACTTCCCATGAACTAGACGTGCCAACACCACACCCCTAACACCCTAGACGTCCTGTGTGTCCTTTCCAAGCATTGCCACTGGGGACTGCTACTGCCCTCATCCCTGACCTCCTCACTCTGGACCTTTACTCTCCTTCTTGTTCCTAACGGGGCCAAGGAAGCTGAGCCGGTCTCCAGATACTATCAGTAAAGGGCTGGGAGAGGACAGGGGCTAGAGGCAGCCCTGATGTATAGTGTTTGCCAATTTCCATGGTGTAAATACTTCCACCCCCGCAAGGTTAAATGACCAACCTAAGACCACAGAAAAAGCAAGACAGTTCCGGGAGT
This sequence comes from Capricornis sumatraensis, assembly GCF_032405125.1. Lineage (NCBI taxonomy): Eukaryota > Metazoa > Chordata > Mammalia > Artiodactyla > Bovidae > Capricornis > Capricornis sumatraensis. The sequence goes on along the minus strand of NC_091071.1, from coordinate 116,988,299 downwards.
TAGTGATGGACAGGGAGGCCTGGCATGTTGCAGTTCACGGGGTCGCAGAGAGTCAGACATGACTGAGCGACTGAACTGGACTGAAAGTCTGCCATAGATGGCAGAGCTGGAAGGAGAGCTTGCACACTTGGTTCTCCCAAGTCTGCATAGTCTGCTTCCAGTGGACCCCTGCCTCTCAGACTTGCTGACTATTTTTGGCCGAGGCAGGTAGGATCTCAGTTCCCCCACCAGGGACTGAACCCAGGGCCCTGACAGTGACAGCACTGAGTCCTAACTCTGGACCACCAGGGGAATCCCCTTACTGACATTCTAACAGAGGGTTCTAGAAACCTGAAGGTCCTTAAGAACCAAAGAAATAAGTTTCCCATATGCAATGTACATTGCCGTGGGTCAACTACTTCTAAGGGAACCTCTAGGTACTATAAACTTGTGACAGAGGTGAGAATAACTTGTACCCTGCTTTTTTACACTTTGCATTAAAACATACACATGCGTGTGTGCGGAGTCGCTTCAGTCATGTCCGACTCTGAGACCCAGTGGGTTGTAGCCCGCCAGGATTCTCTGTCCATGGGATTTCCCAGGCAAGAATACTGGAAGAGGTCACCATGGCCTTCTCCAGGGGACCATCCTGACCTAGGGATTGAACCCACCTCTCTTACGTCTCTTGCATTGGCAGGAGGGTTCTTTACCACTAAGACCGCCTGGGAAGCCCCAAAACAGATGCACATCTCCCATCGTGATAATCATAACCAACATTTTCAGGCTCTACATAATGTTCCACTCAATAGACATTCTACAGTTTGATTAATCAGTCCCCTATCACTGAACACTTGGGGTGTCTTCAAGTGTTTACAGTTACAAATAACATGGAAATGAAATCCTTCTGCCCAAAGGTATGATTGCTCTTAGAGTCAAAGTCCTACAATTCCAGGGGTGGGACTGAAGCTCCTGAGGCCAAAGGGCAACTAGGGATGGGTGATCACAGTCCTGCCAGTTCTTAGGGTCTGACCCTTCTGCATTCCTCACCACAGTGCCCCCAACATCCTCAGACAGGACTCCCCCTACTCTGGACAGATGCATAACAGGCCACGAAACACTGAGCTTGTGTTTCTCTTCCGAGAAAGCTGCAAAGAAAGCACAGTATGGATCACAGGGACAATCTCAGGGACAAACAGTGTCAGAAGAGCCTGGTGTCTGAGTGAGCAGTCACTTGCTCAAGCACAGGGAATCAGCTCAGTCCCACCCGTGCCTCAGCAAGCAGGCATCCCAGGATGGTTACCCCATCTTTTCCAGAAAACAACTCAGGAACACACCCCTCGACAGGCAGCTCTCAGCTCTCCTGCGCCCCCTGCCCCAGCCCAGCATTGCCCCTCTCCCAGGTCTTCATGCAGACCCTCTGCCCTGCCCACCTATGTTCACACCAGCCCCCAAGCCAGATACTGAGCCCCCCTCTCTTGGGCCAGCTCCTCACCAGTGCCACCTTCCCTGACACCACCCAGGGCCCCAGGACACCCTCAGGCACGGAGCTCCAGAGCAGAACACAAACATTCCCATCCTGAGAGGGCCTCCGTGTGGCAGACCAGCACAAACCCCTTGTGCTGCGTGGCACCCCTTTCTGTGCATCCATCTCACCTGACCACAGGCCTAAGCCCCTGTGGGCCCACAGCAGAGGTTCTTTGGAACCTTCTAGGACTTCGGTTTCCTGAGTGAAAGAGGATTCTTGCTCACAGCATCTCTGTCACCGTGGGTAAGATTTAAGGAAGGTCTGATGTCACGAGATTATACAGACTTGGAATAACATTTGCCAAATATTCTCACAACACAGTTTAGGAAAACGAGGCCCAGAGAAGCGAATGGCCTGTCACACCGGGACCCAGGATATGGCTCTTTGCAAATGGGGTGTTCAGAGAGTGGCTCAGGGAGCAGGAGACACACCTGACTTGCTCCAGTGACAATGAGCCACCTGCCCTGGGCACTGGATGGAGAGGCACGTCCACCCAGCGCAGGAACCTCATCATCCAAGCAGTACCCTGGGGTCCAGCAATGAGGGGATGGATGGAGGCCTGCAGGGTGGGCAGGACCACATCCTGGGTGAGGGCATGGGGCAGAGCGAGGTCAGGCGCCTCTGGGGAGCCACTGAACCCCAAGCTCTAGGCCCACTGCCCGCCCCCGCCCCCAAGAGACCAAGACCCCCTCAAGCATCTGTGGTTATTGCCCCATCGGTGACAACCAGGTCTGATGTTCAAGGGCTTTCCCAGTTATTCCGTAATTACTCCCTAATTACCACCTCGGTTTGTTCTCAGCTACTGGGACATGACAGTGAAGTGTGCCGCACGGCAGTTCACAATCCACTCATGGATTCAGAGAGGCAGACACAGGCCTCAGGGGCCCACGCATCTCTGCATCAGGCAGAGGGACAGCCCGAGACGTCACCGCAGGCCAGGGGAAGGAACAGAACAACTGTAGACCCAGCCAGGCCCAGGGCAAGCCAGCGCTGGACCACCGCAGGCCCCACCCTCGGCCACGCCTCCTCTCCTTCCACTCAGGCCCTGGCTCCCTGACAACACGTGCGCGGGGTCCACCCTGGCCTTTGGCGCCTTCCTCCACCCCGCTGGCCCCTCCTCACAGGCCTGGAGAGCCTGGTTCCTAGAGGGGACTGGAGTCAAGGGACATCACACAGGGCAGGAGGCCAAGTACCCACCTCCTGGAGCAGGAAGGTTGGCCTGGGACCTCCTTCCACTGACTGGGGCCACACATCCTGACAGTTGACCTCCAACTCAGAATCACGGGGAAAATAAAAACAAGGTGGTAACAACGACCAGTTCACTCTTGGAAATAGTGAATCCTACCCACTCTCTCTTTCCAGCTCCAGCTCTAAGCCGCACCCAGCACGGCCCAGCATGGCCCAGCAGTCCCAGCATCATCTGAGCACGGGTTAGAATTACAGGAACCCAGCCTCACTCTGACTCACCGACTGGGGGTCTGCACTGGAACAAAGTCCCCTGGGATCTGTGTACATCAACGTGTGGGTGGTGCGGCTAGCACTCACACCCCACTCCAGAGAGGGCAAAACCCCCCCACCCCCACTGCTGCCTCTGAGCTGCGCTTGAGTGGCAAAAGCAACAGGGCATGACTAAATGCGCTTGAATAAAAAGGGGAAGAAAAGAAATCTAAGTCTCTCCATTCCCCAGAGACAGAAATAGTGTTGTGGCCTCCAGATGGACTGCGCAGACACAAGGGGAGGTCTCGCCTTCCCGCCAAACTTTCCCAACGGGATGCTGGCACAGACCAGTGGAAACCAGAGTGTATTTCTCTTTGGGGCAGTAAAATGAGAGGCTGTGGCTTGGGGAGTCCTTCTGTTATAATTAAGTTGGCCAGAAATTCACCTAAGGATGCTAAATTCTGTACCTGACCCTCTAATTACAGCCAGAAGGGATCAGGAGACAATTACTTTCCAAAATAGTCCTTGGCAGGCCGGAGGCAAGAAGCCGCCTCTCTGGCACATGTGTGCCAAGGGAACACACACCCAGGCCGCCCCTCAGCCCCACACCTCCCATCCCTTCACACTCCCATTTTCCCAATGGAGCCCGAGATGTCCAAACCCCCCTTCCCAATGTGGGGGGGCTGGACCTCCAAGATCCACCTATAGGCCTCCATCCCAGTGCCTGGGGTCCCCAGAACCTGGAGCACCCTCTGGCTCCCCTCATGATCCCAGGATGTCTGCCCAGTGACATCAACCACCCGTCTCATTGAATCTCAAACGGACTCATGAAAAACACCCCCCTGCCCTGCCAAGTGCGTTGAACAGCAAGTACCTCCTTGGGCAGCTACCGCGGCTGCCGCCGCCGCTGTGGCCACCGCAAGGGCCGAGGCTTTCCTGCCGGGGTCAGGGAAAGCGAGGCCCTCCAGGATCCCACCTTTGACTTCTTTCTTGTCCGTGGCCGTGGCTGAGGCGGATGCCTCCATCCTAGCCGCACATAGTCCTGGGTAGCAGCCCTGGAGGGGGAGACAAAGGCAATCACCAATGTGTCCCTCAGACCCAGCTAGGAAGCACCAACCCAGGTTCCCGGCCGCCGCCCTGCGCTCCGAAAGCAGCTTCCTCCTCTGATCATTGCCAAGGAGGGTTTAATTAATTTTGAGGCTTCTACATTCTGAGATTCATCTGGTCTTTCAAACGACCTCACAGACAGCAGCCAAGCATTTTCACTGTTACCGAAGATTTTTCAAATCTAAGCAACAAGTTCCTAGTCCCACACATGGCAAGTAGCAAGAACTACCTTGAGAAAGGAAGTTAGAAGGCAATGCCCCTCATCTCAGACTCACGGGACAAGAAAAATCAACGCAAGGACCACGACAGGGAGGTCCTCAAAGAAAAGCCCTCGTTCCCCCATTCTTTGGCTGCTCCCCAGGTCCACCTTTCACTTACTCATGTCTATGTCCATTCACTCTTTCATCCACTTGCTCATTCATTCATTCAACAGTTTTCATCATTTATTCCCTCTCATGCGTCTAGTCAATATCAAGGCCCTACTATGCATCAAGTGTTATGCCTGGTGTTGAGAACACAATGCACAGAGTTGGCACCCTACTTGGGAGACATGATAATGAAGGTAGGGGACGGAGAAATGTGTATTTCATTCCCCTTAGTGAGAGGTTGCGTGTGAAGGGAAGCAGAGGGGCAGGCTAGAGCAGCATGGGAAGGGCAGGAAGGCCACCATCCCGCCTCACTAAGGAAGGGACGGGGTGCCACTTGAGGGTCTGAGGGAGACTGTGGCAGTCACAGGGCAGGGGCAGGAGCTGCCCGCCTGGGTGGGAGGAGGCTGGCTTGTTCAAGGGGCAGCAAGAAGCTGAGTGCAGGCCCTTGGAGTATTTCGAGCAGAAGGGGGATGTGACGGGACTCAACGGCATAAAGGAGTCACCCTACAGGTGTAGAGAGCAGATCTGGGAGGAAGGGGTCTGACTACAATGACCCAGGCAGATATATGGTGGTTTGGATTAAACGGACAGTGGCTCTGAAGACAGCCCACAGTCCTCACGTGGGTGTGAGAGAAAGAGTTGTCATGGGTTAAGAGAGGAACCCAGGAAACACAGGGCTCAGGGAACATGCCATCTCCATCAGGCTAGTGGGCCACAAGCAGGCGTTTTACTAAGCGATGCTTCCCCACACACAGATACTGCTAATTCAGTGTTTGCATCAATTATTACAGAGCAGACATTTGAAAGCCAATTTTCTTAAAAGAACACGGGTAGGTCAAAGATGGCTCCTGTTTTTGGCTGAGCACTGGGGTGACTGTGCAATGGAGCCACTTGCTGGATGTAGCACGGGGTGAGAAGTAGGTTCAGGGCAGGTGCTCCGTTTGGGCCATGTTAAGTCTGAGACGCCTATTAAGACATGCAAAGCCTGAAAGAAAGTCCTGCTGTAGATAGCACAAGGAACTATACTCAATATCCTGTGATAAACCGTAACAGAAAAGAAAATGAAAAAAGCATATGTATAAGTAAAACTGAGCCACCTCACTGTACACCCGAAACTAACGCAACACTGTGAATCAACTGTACTTCAATTAAAAAAAAAAAAAAAAGAGCAGAGACTGTTAGAAACAAGGCAGAGCCCAGGGAGAGATGGAGGCTACAGGTGGTAATATGGCAGGCCCAGAGTCAGATGTCCAAGAGAGGGCAGAAAAAGTTCCAGAACGGGATGCAGGGCATTCCAACATTACCAGGAGGGAAAAGACAAACCAGCCAAGGAGAGAGGAGCAGGAATGGACGAGGGCAAAGGAAGAGAAAGTAAAATCTCTAGGGGTGTGTTGAGGCCTGGAATCCAACCAAGAAAGAAACAGCTGACAGCAGTCAGCGCCATCAGAGATACCATGAGGCCCCGGAGCTGCACGGTAATGACCAGGGCCCAGGTACGCTCAGGGAGAGATGGTGGTGCAGGCACTGAGTCAGGAAGAAAAAATGGGCAGCCACTTGAGACAGCCAAGGAGGCCCATGGCCACTGTTTCAGAAAGAAGGCAGTGGGTCTCCACACAGGTGGGAAGAGAAGGTTCTGGGCAGGGCTTGTAAGGTTGCAGGTGGCAGAAACCCAAAGGCAGTGGTCAGCTCCCTCCCTGGGAGCCTCAAATCTTACATCCACAGGCCCTAGAATGTCACTTTTTAAAAGTCTGCACGATATTCTCATGTTTTTCTAAGTAGAAAGTGGGAGTGCAAAAGAACGCTGGACGTGAGGCAAGGAGGCAGTCGCAGCTCGGCTGACCTGCTAGGCAGACAGCCCCAGCTCTGAACTGCCTGAATTTACCTCACAGGCCAGCCTGTCTGGTTTCAGTCTTGAAAACATCCAGAAAACCCTGGATAGATGAGAGACAGACAGCTCTCCCTGAGGGTTCTGGTGAGTTACAGGGTTTCCTCTGGCCTTGAGATTTCGGGATCACTGGCTGATCCTTTAAGCCTATTTGTATAATCTGTGCTGTAAGATGCTGGCTGTCTGAGCAGCACCAACAACACCCCCTGGGCCGTGCCTGCTCCACCTTCTCTGCCCCCTTAGCCTGGCCCCAGGAACCACCCCTCCCAGCCTTCTGGCCGGGACTTCGGGCCACCGTCCTCCCACATCCTCCTCCCACATCTGATCAGCTGCAGTGGACATCATTTCACCCCAAAGCACCTCACCAGTGGGGCCTCTCTGCCCCACGTCCTTCCCTTCTGGGTCGCAAGCAGCTCCGTCCCACATTGGGTACCCCTCGAGGGCACCTTCTATCCTAAAAACAGGCACCTTCTCCAAACCAAATCTGATCACATCCCTCTCCGGCCAAAGCCTTGCTGAGGCCCCTGGCCTTCAGGTATAGTCTTCCTGGATCTACCTGCAGCATCCTCATCCCACCCTGCTCTTTACCTTGACCCTGGCATGCCCACCAGAAACACATCACCCTTTCTGTAAGACAGACTGCTATTCTTCCTTCAAGATGCCACTCAAATGTCACCTCCTCTGGGAAGCCCCCCAACTCCTTCACTATCATGGTCACCTCTGTTTCCAGATCCCTGAAGCACCCTCATTACCCTCGTACTGTGTTCATCATCACCACCAGGTCCAGAGCTGCTCCCCACTCAGGCTGGCACAGAGCAACCGCTCAGGAATGAAAGTGTTAGTCACTCAGTCGTGTCCAACTCTTTATGACTCCATGGACTGTAGCCTGCCAGGCTCCTCTGTCCATGGAATTCTCCAGGCAAGAACACAGGAGTGGGTTGCCGTGCCCTTCTCCAGGGGATCTTTCCGACCTAGGGATCAAATCCAGATCTCCTGCACTGCAGGCAAATTGTTTATCAACTGAGCCACCAGGGACTCCCTCTCAAGAATGTCTGGCAAAGAAAGTGCATCTCAGATGCAGGAAATCACAGCTCTTGGAAATACAAGTGATTTTGTGAACAATCTGGTTTTTCATCCCAAGAAGCTCAGGTGAGCTTAAACACATCTTGAATTTAGATGTAAAGACAAAATAATAGCTGGACAACACACCCTGAACAAGCATTTACCAGGTGTCAAGCTCTTTGCAAGACTGAGTTCATTTAATCCTTGCAACAATTTATGTAGGAAGAAACCAATGTTCAGAGAGGCTGAGTAACTAGCCCAAAGACACACAGTTTAAAGCGACTGCACCAGGCCTTTAACGTAGGCCTGGCACAAAGCTGCATTCCGGAGCATCATGGTAAACTTCCTCAAGTGAGGACCTTGCGGTACAAAGAGACTTGCCCCAGAATTCCCTAGAAGCATTAAGGGACCTGTTGAGTGTGAGGAGCCCTATGCCAGAAGACCATGAGGCTTCAACATGGCCCCTGTCCTAGGGCTGTATCTAAGGTAGCAAGATTGGTGAACGGGGACAGCCAGCCAAGGGACAGGCAAAAGCTGAGGCTGTCTAGGGCTGCCTGCCAACACAGTCCTGCAGGGAGTACGGTCCACTGAGGCTGATGGAGGGAAGGAGTTGGTAGTTGTACATGCATCCCTAACTCTTTATTCCATATCTCTTTGTAGACAATCAGTTTCGTGCCTCACATTGCCGTAGGCTGGGAGCTGGTTAGGCTCCTTCCCGTGGGTCTGACCCCTCTCACACAGCCTGGCCACAACCTGCTATGCATCCACCCTACTGAACCATGACCTCCGCCAAGCCAGGGCAGGGCTTCTGCACCCCTGGCTCCCCAGGTCTAGCTGAGCACGTGTTCCAACCCCTTTCTGATGGGACAAAGTGGACCCAGGGAACCAGGCCAGCATCTGGAGGGAAGCGGGCTTAAGGGACCAGAAACCAGGACAGGACTCAAGGAGCCCACAGGGCCAGTCCACGTGACCAAGCACAGGCTTCTGGAAGGCAGCCCCAAAGGCAGATGAGGAAACTGAGGCTGGCAACTCAGAATCTGTGACTGTAGAGTCCGGGCTGCCACGGCAAATAAAGAGGCTCAGTCAAGAAGGGACCATGACCACATCTGTCGAGGGACATGAGGAGACTGGAAAGAAGAGGGAGAGCCTGGGGGTTTTCTTGGGGTACAGCAGCTGCAGCTGCCTCACGCCAACTTCCCCACCTTATTATATGGTCAGTGCAGATGGCAGCATCCAGATCATTTCAGAGGAAGAGGAGAGCAGCCCACTGTCCACAGAGGGAGAGGGCCCAGGTCCACGGTCAGCTCCTCTGGCTGGAACGCTGCCCAAAGCCTGGCGAGCCCACCCCAGGACCAGGTGGACACAGTGGGTGGGAGAGGGCTTATTCAGACTGCCATACTCCAGAGGGCAGTGGGGCTGGAAGTGCCTAGGGTTCTGCAAGCTCTGGTGGGGAACTGACCCCACCGGGACAGGGGTGGGGCCTGCAGGGACCTCTGTGTCATAAGCCTCATCTTCTGCAGACCAGCCATGGCCCTCTCCCTCCCTCTCCTCCAGGAGAGGAAGGCAGCAGACAGAGCCGAGAGGCCGCGTAAATCACAGGAATTACCGGGATTAGCACAATTTCTGGGTAAACACCAGGCGCCCAGGGTCCCAGGCAGCCACTTTCACTCCCTGAAGCTCCTCTGGAGCAGACTCTGCCTGTCAACAGCCTCACCTGGGCTCCAGGAGGCCAGCTGGGGACAGCAGGGAGGGGCCGCGGGTCCCCAGGCCCCTGCTGGCGGCCTGTGGTCTGTGCTGGGGGACAGCCCACCAACTCCACAACAGGATCCGGATCAGGAGAGGCTGAGAGCACAGCCCCCACCAGGGTAGAGAGAGTCAACACCCCAACTTTACCCAGGAAGCCAAACTCCTGGGCTTCTGCTGGGGAAGGGGGTGAGGGGCTAGACCCAGAGCCACGAGGAGTCCCCTTTCTGTTTGGAGCTGCACACAGGTTACCTGCCCCCCAGGCTCTCGGCACCCCCCACCCCCCCAGGGACACTGGCAGTACCTGAAGCCTCTGAACACACCCCTGGGGCTTCTCCTGCCATCATTCATTCTGATGCCACAGGTCCAGGCAGAGGGCGGGGGGGGGGGGGCAAAACACTTGAACTTTTACAAAAGTTCCACGGGTGTTTCTGATACACAGGCAGGTTTAGGAAAAACTGCACAGGGTGCTCATAAGATCGCTTCCAGCTTCCAAATAATTGATAAGTTCCAATTAAAGCAAGGCTGCAGAACCTGGATGGGAACGAAGTACTATTCTTCAGTAATTTGAAACAGGAATCCGGTGTTTCCCTCAGGCATGAATGTGGGTAGAAGTCACAGTGCCTGCGAGCCTGCCACCAGCACAAGCCACAGATGTGCTCATACCATGGGCATCACCTATGCTTACCACAGTGCTGGCTCAAGGTCAGGGTCGGCAATAGACACCTCCCCACCAACCTTGCCAGCCGTGCCAGCAAAGAAGCACACCTGTTAACCTGTGATCACGGCAGTCAGTGCAATCAGTTTCCTTCATAACCCTAAAAACTTTTTTTTTTCAGTTGAAGTATAGGTGATGTGGGCTTCCCTGGTGGCTCAGTAAAGAAGCCACCTGCAATGTGGAAACCTGGGTTCGATCCTTGAGTTGTAAACATCCCCTGGAGGAGGGCATGGCAACCCACTCCAGTATTCTTGACTGGAGAATCCCCATGGACAGAGCCTAGTGGGCTACAGTCCCACCTATGGGGTCGCAAAGAGTCGGACACGACTGAGCACAGCACACAGCTGATTTACAATACTGTGTTAGTTTCAGGTGTACAGCAAAGTGATTCAGTTTTTATAAATACATATACAGTGATTGCAGCCATGAAATTAAAAGACGTTTACTCCTTGGAAGGAAAGTTATGACCAACCTAGATAGTATATTCAAAAGCAGAGACATTACTTTGCCAACTAAGGTCCATCTAGTCAAGGCTATGGTTTTTCCTGTGGTCATGTATGGATATGAGAGTTGGACTGTGAAGAAAACTGAGCGCCGAAGAATTGATGCTTTTGAACTGTGGTGTTGGAGAAGACTCTTGAGAGTCCCTTGGACTGCAAGGAGATCCAACCAGTCCATTCTAAAGCAGATCAGCCCTGGGATTTCTTTGGAAGGAATGATGCTAAAGCTGAAATTCCAGTACTTTGGCCACCTCATGCGAAGAGTTGACTCATTGGAAAAGACTCTGATGCTGAGAGGGATTGGAGGCAGGAGGAGAAGGGGACGACAGAGGAGGAGATGGCTGGATGGCATCACTGACTCGACGGACGTGAGTTTGAGTGAACTCCGGGAGATGGTGATGGACAGGGAGGCCTGGCGTGCTATGATTCATGGGGTTGCAAAGAGTCGGACACTGAGCGACTGAACTGAAGTGATATATATACACACACAGGCAGGCTTCACAGGTGGTACTAATGGTAAAAAACCCATCTGCTAATGCAGGGGACGTAAGAGACTCGGGTTCAATCCCTGGGTTGGGAAGATCCCCTGGAGAAGGGAATGGCTACGCGCTGCAGTATTCTCGCCTGGAAAATGCCATGGACGGGAGGAGTCTGGCAGGCTACAATCTATGCGGTCGCAAAGAATCAGACATGACTGAGAACTAACATTTTCCCTTTTCATATTTATATGTCTATTCTTTCTCAGATTCCTTTCCCTTGTAAGTTATTGCAAAATACCGAGTGTAGTTCCCTGTGCTATACAGTAGGCCCTGATTATCTGTCTTGTATATAGTACTGTGTTTATGTTAATCCCAAGCTCCTGATTTATCCCCCCCAATCCTATGCATTTTATACTATGAAGCGTTATTCTGAGGAGGAGGCCATAGCACAGCAAAGATGAAGCACTCGGAGTGAAAGGACTGGCTTGAGAATAAATTAATTATCAGAGCAGAATGAACGAATCGCTCTGAACTCTGCAACCCAGACTCCCTCCTGCCACTGGGCTGCTTTGAACTCTCCTGAATGAGCGAGTCGCAGGAATCAGAGCATCTTCCTCGGGCGAAATCCGTCTCCAGGGAAGGGATGAAACCCCTCCTCCCAGAGATGCTGGCCAACTTGGGGCCCTGGCGTGCTCACCTTCTGCCTGATCTCAGCATGCTGCCTGGGTCTCACACGCATGGGCACACACATAGAACCACACAACCCACAGCAGTGACCACGACCATGCACAGTCACATGTGTGAGCATGGACACACACACACACTGTCGCACGTTCATACGGGGCTGTCCGCATGTGCACTCACAGTTACACAGAGATGGACACACCGTGTGCACACACTGGCACACATGTGCATGTATGTGTGCAGAGACATGCACACACACACACACATATACCCTGGGTACACAAACACATAATAATCAACCGCCCACCCTTGATCACAGACTTGTTTTATGATCAAATGAGATAAAACACATGAAATTTCCTGCAGTGGAAAACGCAGGTGAACAGTAATAATAATTATAACCTCATTATAGCTGAAAAGATAGTGGCAGGCGCTCTCCCTCTCATGGACCCAAGTTCCTGAGGACTCGTCCAACCTCTGCCATGAGTGAAAGACTGAGTCTTTTCATCTCCCATCACCTCGGTGTTGCCATCTGGAAAATGGACATTCTAAAAGGGCGCTCCAGATCCAAGGGTCACCCGACGAGCACCACAGTGTAAGGCCAGCCACAGGGAAATGAAGGATGTCCTGGTTCCTTATGTCAGAGGTATGAGGGAGACAGACACAGACTTCAACTCAGGCCCTGCCCAGCGGATCAAACTGACAATCGCTTCTCCATCCTGAGAGAAAAGGCAGGGAGTGAGGGGAGGGCTCCCCAGGGCGGCACGAGGCTGGGCGCACTCTGCATGCCCTTCACAGCCAGGGACAAACGCACAGCCAGTGCATTTTCTTCTCCCGGAGTGAGAGACATGTCTGCGCTTGGGCCAGTGCGGTCCACATTTGCTGTGTGTCTGACCAGGTGGATTTCCCTCTCTGTGCCTCCCGTGTAACACTGAGCATCCTCCTTACTCCCAGGGTGGCTGAGAAGGCAGTCAACCTTCCCAGGTGGCCATGAGCACCCTGCAGCAGCAGCACTGCAAACACTGGGTCCTCAGTAGGGTTTGGGCCAAGTTCAACCAGACATGTGAACCTCTGCAGGTGGGCACCCTTCTCCAAGGAAGACAGGATTGGGGGAGACCAAGGTTCAGTGAGGAGGCATGCCTGCTGCGTCTCAGACACACCTCTGCGGCACCAGCCAGCCAGCCTGGCTGCCACAACCCCAGCTGCTGCCAGGAACTTCAGACCAGAGGCCTGAGAGCTGGGGGCTGGGGGTGGGGGGGTGGGAGGGATGTGCAAAGCCTTCCCCGTCCTCCTATGGCCAGGGATGGGCACCATGCAGAAACCACTGCCCTCACGGGGCACCTGCTTCTTTATCGCTCCTTGAATGTATTTTTCTAACTATGAAAGCTCCCTCATTTGTCCAGCCCCGGGCTCGCTGGTGTGTAGGAAAGCAGATTATAACCCTAATACACTGACTTTCTGGGCCAGAATAGCAGCCAGGGAGGCCCCGACGACAGGAAACACAGGCCAGCAACCAACCTCAGACAAGGGGAGCAGGGTGTCGGGAAGGCCGGGGCTGGGCAAGAGGCTTTTCTTGCTGGGAGGGAGAGGGTAAGAGCTCTTTGGTGACTCACTCTTCAGAGAGCCTTGCAGTTCCACTTGCCTGCGCTTGGGCTCCTTCCCTGAATACATCAGGCTGCCTCCACCCCCCTTACCTCTTCATCCCACTGCTTTCCAGAACATTCTCTCCTCCCCCCGGCTCTATCCATGGAAACCATGTTCTAAAATTGGGGAAGCCTGCCCTGACACCGGCCCCTGAGCCCTTATCAGAGCTCACCCTCGGTCTCAGGAGCAGCACAAGCAGGTGGGTGAGCTCTGATGAGGGCTCAGGGCTGCTACTGAAACCAACAACACCCCCTGCACATGTCAGCAGCCAGCACCTTCAGAGGGGACACAGGGAGCAGACTCTGGAGGAAGGAGGTTCATGCTGGCACCCCGGCTCTACCTAGAGCTGTGCATAACAACCAGCTCCTCCTTAAGCCTCAGTCTCCTCCTCTGTAAAATGGGGATGAAAACGGTGCCTCCCTCAGGATAAAGATGAAGACCACAAGGCCTGGTACACACATGACCCCCTACTCAAACGCTCTCTGTGTTACCATCACTGCAGTCCCCGCCAGACACCCACCCATCTGCCCACCGGGACAGGAAGACCTGCCCCTGGCAGTCCCAGCAGCGGCAGAAGACCCCTCTGTGCCTGGACCCCACAGCCCATGACACCCTCTTCCTCTCCATCCTCCCCCACCCCCCGCAGGTGTCTGGACCTCTGGGGTCTAATGAGGAAACTCTCAGTTTGGCATCTTTCTAGAATGCGTTATCCTGCCGATTCCAAATGCCACTGTCTGTCCCCGTCCCCTGTGGAAGTCCCAAAGCAGCAGAGCCCCGAGGACCAGGGTCTTGCCCCGACACCCCCACCGGCAGGCGGCTGGCAAAGGCGGGCTCCCAGCTCAGGCCCCGCAGGGCCGCCGTCTGCGAGGTGAACAAGGAGCCCGCTGTGCAGCCGCCCGGACAGACCCAGATATTTTAACAGCTGCATTGTGTGTTTCTGAGGCGCCGATTCCTAAGCAGGGAGGAAAAACAAGCTTCGCCTCTGCCCAGAGGAGGAGAAACAGACGGCCCTGGGCAGGCCGCCGGCAGGGGGAAGGCCTCCGCCTGCAGGGCTCCAGGCTGGTGGAGGGCACACGGGCACCATGGGCACCAAGACCCCTTTCGTCCGAACCTGGGGCAGGGGAGACACAAGGACAGAGGCCCAATAAGTGGAGAAAATGCCCGAGGGAAGCTCTGAGGTGGGGAAAAGAACCACAGAACAAGGTCCGAATCCCTTCATGGCACCAAGGCCAAGTTGGGATCTGTCCCCATCTGCCCCTCCAGGCTCACCGCGCCCCCAGTTTCGCCCCACAGCCGCCCAGTCTAATACACCTCCAGCTCTGTCTGAAGCGTTATTTCCCTAGAGCCCACCCGGCCAACCCCTCCCAGGCCAGTTTTGCTTCGTGTTCCCCAAGGGCACGCTCCTGGGTCACTGTATTCTGAGTCCTGTCGTGTGGCCTCCCCCTTTACGCCTGCAACACCTGCCCCAGACAAACGTCCAGACAAAGCTCAAGTCCCTGTTTGGTGACTGACTCAACACACAAATGTTCTCCAGCTCTTAAGCCTGCAAGGATCCATTTCTCCTCCCACCCAGCCTCCCCTCAGCCTTCCCACAAGGTTGGGGGCTCCTGGGGACCCAGAAGCACTGGGGGTGGGGTGGGTTGGCGCTCAGGCTGGCCCTGAGGTCAGGTCAGGAGAAGGGGCTGTCATCAACTTCTAATGGCAGCTGGGCTGTGAAGAAAAGTCTCCAGGGACTTCCCTGCTGGTCCAGTGGCTAAGACTCCGTGTTCCCAATGCAGGGGGTTCAATCCCTGCTCAGGGAAGTGAAGCATGAAGATTGCCACGTACAGTGCTGAGCACCCAAGTCTATGAATTCTAACCTCTTATACTGTACGCGTACACCATTTTCAAGACAAATAAAACCTGGGAGTATTTGTTGGTTAAAAGGTGCTTTGTGAACCATTACCCATCCTAAGGCGCTCTTTGCTCCCAGTGGAACTGTAGGCTAGAGAGTGGCATTTTCAGGTTAGAGGCCTAATGCAAATGGCCATCCCACATCCTTCTAATCGGAACCAAACTGCAGCCTCTAGAGGAGCATTCGCCCAGGTCCGGGATGGCGGGTGTGGGGTAGTTGCAGACCCAGAATAGATCTCTCCGAACATCTCAGTAAACATCTCAGCATAAGCGACCCAAGTCACAGAGGCTCTCCTGGGGAGGGGTTGGGCCACCCTGGTTGCCAGCTGGGTGGCGGGGGCAATTCTGAGTTGGCTACAGGAAAAGATTAAACCTGCCCATAGCAGGAGAGGACCCTGGTCTGATTTCTGGCTTTAGGCCTGTTGAGGACCCTGGGCATCATAAGGCAGCCAGGCAAGGAGCCCCTCCAGGGTCCAAAGTACGTTTCCTGAACCCCTTCAGTTTTCTCATTCTGATCCCAGAGTTGAGCACCAAGAAGGGCCTCCAGAGGTCACCCGGTCCAGCCCCCTACCCAGGCAGCTCACATACAGAGGAGCAAGCCCCTTCCTTGCCAACGATGCCAAAGAGCCGACCCCAAGCTCCTTATCAGTTCACACCTCAGCCACTGACCTCAACTGACCACACCGCTCCCTGTCCCAAGACTACCCTGACTCACTGTGCAACTCTGGGTACGTGTCTGCCCATCTCTGGTCTCAGTGCCCAGCAGTGAGATGGGCAAGCAGGACCCTCGGGAGTGTCACAGGATGCCACACACGGGCAGAAACAGGGATTTGGGCCTGGAGGAAGCAGAGACAGGACATGAGTAAACAGATCGAAGCCACCTGTGTCCACGAACCAGCAAATGTATACTGAGCGCCAACAATCTCCAAAGACCTGTGATCTCCCTCTCCACGGGTGATACTGGGCCCAGGGAAGGGAGCAAGACAGGGTGGGGAGGGCTGGCTGCAGATCTGGGGCAGCTGCTCTGCTCTCAAGGCTCCTGGAAGAACCGGGCGGGTGGGTGGCCCAGCATCTCCCGCTTCGGCCTGCGCGGCACCCTGCTCCAACTTGCCCGGCCACAGCCCTCCCCCCACGGCCCAGGCCATGCCTGCACTCAGCTCTTCTGTCTGTGCCTCTGCCAGGCTCAACCACCGGCTTTCCCCGGAGTCCGCCAGCACCACTCTGACAGCTAAAGCCAACAGGAGTGTCCTGCCTTCAGCGCCTGCTAAGCTGTCCTGGGTGGGACTGGGACCCTGCCCAGCTGGTCCCCACCTCTCCTGGGCCTGCACACCCTGGAGCCCTCATGTCCCCACACACCCTTCTTCTCCATCCCACCCCTTGGCCGTCACACATCACAGCCTGAACCGGGTGTCTGGTTCCCCCAGGCCTGGGGACCTGGACCTGGATTGGTTGACTGAAGCCCGAGGACTCTCCCACTCAGGGAACCCGGGGACCTCCCAGGGCTCCATAAGGGGCCTGAGCTAGCCTGAAGAAGGTCAGGGAGGGATTCCTGGAGGAAGGGGTGAATAAGGAGGACAGTTGAGGTCCAGAAAGGTGTGCTAAGGTTGATGGAGGGCAATGTCTGGACAGTGAGCAGGAGGCAACGATCCTGGGCCTCAGAGCCCTGAAGCCGTGTCCAGCAGAGAGTGAGCATTAACCGCTGGTGGCTCCCACAGCCTATGGAAAGATGTCTAAACTACATACCTGGGTGCACCTGGCCCCCAAGGTCTCCCTACCTCCTCAGCCTTGTTCCCACAGACTCAGACCTCACCCTTCGCATGGGATATTTCCAGAAGTCTGCAACCCACAGACACCACCTGTCAGTGTCTGTGCTCACGCTCTCCCCACCCCTACTCAATGAACTCCTATTTATACCTTCAATGTTAAGGCCAGCGCCACCTCCCCCAGGAGGGCTTCCAGGGTTCCCATGTCAACACAGTGCTCAGGAGACACTTCAAGCTCTCTGCTTAACCATCTCTCTCAGTGGTTCAGCTTTTTGACATTTGCTCCCAAACCCTGACACTCTGCCCATCACACACTCTTGTGTCTTATATATGTTCCATGTGTGGGAGCCATCAGAGTGATAAATCCAGCATTCCTAAATCAGTTATCTCCTAAACCATTCCCTAACTAGTGCTTGCCACACAGTCGACGGCTGTTAATAGTTATTTAACTGACCCTGAGACCCTGACAGAAAGAGGCAGCCTAGAAGGTGTCAGATAGAATTCACTGCCTGAAATTCTACTAGTCAATTCTCTGGCTTAAAAAAAAAAATCCACCTCTATTCACTATTTGAAATTCTACCATTAGAGAGTCACTTCTTTGAAGCTTTTTCATTTTCAAGAACAGTCTATTTAAATGCAAAGTGCCCTGGAATAAGGTCAGTCCTTAAAGTGGCTGTCATATAAAAAGTTAATGTCTCTAAGCAGAAGGGTACAGGAATGGAGAGGGCTGGAGGGAGGAGGGAGGAGGGGAGTAAGGGGAGAATCTGGGGGACAGAGTGCTGAAATCCCTACACAGTTTGCTGACGGCTGTCCTTGACTCTAACCGCCAGTCCACACCCTCCTGATAACAAGGAGCATGCCTCTCTGCTTGTCCCCCACTTCAGCGTTTCTTGGCGCGACACCACATGCAGAATGAAGTGGCTTTGGAGTGCACGCTGTTTGTTCTTTCCCACTTTCGATGAAGCTCTCCAAGGCACACTCAATCAAGCCCCTTTTGTTTCCCAGGCCTTTTGAAGGCTTCCGGAGAGGAAATGAGAGAGCTCTTTAAAGCCCAAGTCTACACGCAGCCCTGCAAATCACAGTCTCCTTGCCAGCCCCGCCGCCCAGACCTGATGTTTGAGTCAAGAGGCTCTGGACTCCAGGACAGGACTGCCCCTGGGAAGATGCTCCAGGATGTCTCAGCCCACGTGAGAGGCCAAGGTGCCAGGCAGGGTTTCCTCAAATGAGGCAAGTCCTCCAAACTGGCCAGAAGCCACAGAGAAGGTTAAGAGTTAGGTTCCCCCTGGCCACAAGACTGTCTGTCACCCATCATCCTTACTGGCAGTGGGGTTCGCACCCCAGAGCACATTACATGATTGTAAGGCTTTACATCTGGACTTTGGAGCCACGTGTGGAAAAGGCCCTTCCTGAACCTGGGTCCCAACACTCCTTCCATTGATGGCACCACACTCATTCCCTCCAATCAACCACCCACTGATGGGGACAGAGTCCATCAAAGGATCCTCCCAGGCAGAGAGCCCCTCGGAGGTCCCAGAGGTCCTGAGAGCCCATGCTGTCCAGTTCAGGGATCCTCTCCAGCAGGTGAGAAACTGGGGGCAAATTCGACTCCCAGGGAATGGGTTGGCACCATCCAGAGACATTTTTTATTGCTTTCAAATTGCACCACTAGCTACTAGTGGGTAGAGAGGCAGAGATGTTGCTGAACATCCTATAATGGTCAGGACAGCTCCCCACAAAAGAGAATTACCCTGCCAAGATTGAGAAACTCTGATCTAGAGTACTTAAGACACTTCTTCATCCAACCTCTTCTTGATTACCTCACCCCCAGGGATGGAGAGCTCACTACCTTATGCCAGGAGAGGCAGTGCAGTGGATACTAGACCCAAAGCCAGAGTCAGCTTTTTGCTGGAACCTCCCTTGTGGCTCAGCTGGTAAAGAATCTTCCTGCAACGAGGGAGACCTGGGTTCGATCCCTGGGTTGGGCAGATCCCCTGGAGAAGAGAAAGGCTACCTACTCCAGTATTCTGGCCTGGAGAATTCCACGGACTGTACAGTCCATGGGGTTGCAAAGAGTCGGACACAACTGAGCGACTTGTATGTGAACAAGTGACTCAGCTCTTCCTTACTTCAGAATCGCTTGATGGAGAATGAAGCTAAAAAGTTGATATTCCAGGGCTGTTGAAAATGACCATGATTTCCTGTCTCTGAAACATCTAGTCAGCACCTCACACGAAGAAGGCACCTGCTGGGTGGTGTGTGGCTTCAGGATGTACCAGGAAGCAGAACTCCAGCCAGCCCAAAGACTACTGGAAGCATACCACCTGCAGTAAAGCATCTGCTAAGCCTCTGGCCTGCCTCCCTGATGCTGCCACAGACCAGAGCACGTGCAACATGTTCCCTGCAGCCATGCTTGCAAAACCCTGGCAGCCACCTCCGTGTTAACAGGAGGGAGATTGTTTTTAATATATTGTATTTTAGCAACACAGTGGAACAGTACCGCAGCTATGTTAGATCACTGTTACAAAGACAGAAATACAGACATGTTTGAGATCATATGGGAGGTGAAAATAAAGCAAACTTGAATGCATCCCATAATTGCAACTGGAGAATACACTGGAAACAATATATAAGAAAAAAACTCTTGTTAGGATGATGGCATGTGGGGTCATGTTGGGTTTTGGCAATGTTCCTTAATGTAAAAGTCATACTGCTTTTTCCATTAAAATGTTATTTATTAATGAAAATAGAGAAAATACCTGCAGAAACTACAAATCTAGCCTTTCTTCTAACTACGAAGCACAGGAACAATTTTGTGTCCTTAACCAGTTTTAAGGGGGGCCTCCTGGGCCTCAGAATGGGGGCTGCTGCTTCCAGCACCCCAACTCCAGCAGGGCAAACAGAGGAGGATGCTCTGCCCACCCCCAGCTCCTCTGCCCACAGAAAGGACTCTCCCTTCAGGGTCACCAGGGCAACTCTCCCTCCCTACATTTCACACTGAAGCAACACTACCTCCCTCTTCACAGAGGAGAAACCAGGACAGAGAGAAGCCAGGCAGTGGAGACCCAGCCAGGGGGTCTGACTGCTTTCACAGCCCCCACGGAATCTAGTGTCCACCAGAGTGTCTGGCTCTCCATCCTCAGGGAGGCCCCTCCCCTGCAGAAGCCAGGAAACGGGGCTGGAAACCTCCAGGCTGGCCCCACTGGGCAGCCTGAAACTGAATTTATCAGAAATACTGTGAAAAGCGTCTTCAAATCCTCAGTCTCCCCCTACATCTCCCTTCCCACCAAGGGCCCACCCCAGACACCCCCAAAGGAAATATTCCAAAGCCGAGAACTGTGCCAGCTGCTTTGTTTTTCCTTTGGCCCAGAGAACCCTGGCCAGTGCCACCGAACCATCCTTGCCCGTGACTGAGGCCCCACAAGTGCTGGACTGTGGCCAGCTCAGGCGAGTCTGTGCTGAGAGCCTCTGAGGCGGAGGTGGGCCCCCGGACCCCTGCCTCCTTTCCTCACCAGGAAAGAGAAAGGCCATGGAGTGCCAGTGAGGAAGGGCCCAGAAAGAAAGCAGCAGGAGGTCCAGAAAAGGCCAAGTGGCGATGATTTGGGGGGAAGAGCAGGCAGGAGCTGATACTATAGAAAAACACCTTTCTTCCTCAAGGGGACTGGATGTGCTGTACAACATCTCTCAAACTTGATGAGGGGACCCCAAGCGGGGGTCTGCATTCCCACTCCTCGTGGAACAAAAGAATCATTCAGGGTAGAAGGAGAGCCCCCAACAATGAAACTGGTTTTGTGCCCCCAGCAGCAAAGCATCCTTCCATCCATCTCCCCCAGCAGTCAAGCATCCTTCCATCCATCGCAACTGGGTGCCATCAGCTCCTTCACTGCTAAGAAACTGCCAGAAAGATCAAGCTCCAGGCCAGAAATGACATCATGCCTCCAATTCAGGACGTCTGGTGCAGACAGGACTGCTGCTTCCAACAAACGCCCACTTTCCTTAATTCCCCAGGATCCACCCCACCTCCAGAGTCTGAAATTCCACCATGAAAAGGCTACCTGTGCAGGTCCTGTTTTTCGGTTCCAAGAGTCTTGGTTAAAATGGCCACACCTTTGAGATATCCAGATGAAAGCTGAGTTGGGGGATTCATAGCTACTGAGTGCCTTCCCATATAAGAGCCCCTTACATGGTGCCGGTTTGCATCTTGACTCCCATGAGGAAGATACTCCCATGGGAGTAAAGAGACATGTGGGGACTCACTGAAGACACGTGGGAGCTTCGGAGTCGGGGATAAGCCAACTGCAGGCAAGGATGCCTCGCTGCAATCAGCAGACAGTGGGCGCAGGGGGGCAGGGTCATCTTGCCAGACTCCTGAGACTCTCCAGAGATGTAACACTGCTCAGAAACACGTCAGAAAACCCTCCCCAGAGCTGAACACCACACTTCACTGGGAGAAGGGAGCCGGGCCCTGGGAACCTCTGTGCCACAACCACTTAGAGAACTGATATCCCTGTCTGGGCCTCGGTTTCTACATCTCCAACTTGTGCCTACATCCTTCAGGCCTTCTCAGTGCTGGAACCAAGGTTCCAAGCGAGGGGAAGCAACACTTGAGTGGGGCAGTCATGGGGAGACGAGCTAAAGGCAGCCGGAGGATATCGTAGAGGCCAAGAAATGACCTGCCATGGGAGCCAGACTCCTGGTCCCTCGGGCGCAGCTCCCAGAGTGCTGGGAATGTGCCAGGAGAGAGGCAGCACATTTGGGGTCCGTGGGCTGGGCCCTGGGGACAGAAATGGATCCCTGCAGCCTACCAGCCCTGGAGCCTGCCCTTGGGCCTCCCAGCAAGGCCTACACTCCCAGCAGGTAGGAAAGGTGAGACAGGATCTGAGAAGTGCAGGAGGCAAGAGACAGCCAGGGACGGGGCAGCACTGAAGGAGAGTGGGGGCCAGAGTCTGGGTTTGATACAGAAGGAATTGGGGGCCATTGAAGTCTTTGAGCAAAGGGGAGCTAGGATCAACATCTGTTTATCTGTGAAGCTTTGCTTTCTAAAAACCAAGGCTCCTTGACACCTGGCAAACCAATGGCATATTCTAGATGACCTCTGGTCCCCCGCACAAGCCCCTACTCTTTACCTCTACTGGGCTGAGCCCTTCACTGTGCAGTTTCTGAGCTTCCGAGGAGAAAGCCAGCTGTGAGGGTGGACTAAGGGGCAGGTCCACCAGCAAGTGTCAGTGACATAGTAACTCCTGGTGAAGGAAGGAGTGGGTTATCCTGCCCAGAGCATGGGGAAGGCTCACCTGAGAGGGACCATCAGAGAGGGCTATGGGGACCTGAATCAGGGGAACAGTGTTCTCCTAGAGGAAGGGGACAGCTTGGCCAGGGCCAGTCAGAGGAGACTCCCAGGCCAGCAAGGCCACTTACTAGCCAGGAGACCTTGGCAGGAGTCGTCACCTCTCTGAGCCAAGGTTTCCTATCTGTAGCGGCCAGTGACGCCATCTATTCCTAGGAAACTGAGGTCTCCAGGATCATCATCCCCCTCGGATCCCAGGAGGCCTGTTGGGGAGGTGGAGTGAGTGACACCCACCACCCCATCCTCCCCCCGCCCCCCCCCCCCCCGCCCCTGGAAAGATTCTGCAGATCCTGCTTTGAGCTGTGGCCTGTCTCTCTTCATCCCTTTCCCTCATCTCTCTTACTCTTCTCTTCATTCCTTTCCTTTTTTTCCTCTTTTCTCCCACCCTTCCTTCCTTCTTTTTCACCCATTCAGCAACAGGACAGCCCGCCAGGGCCCTGCATGCCCATAGAGAGGCCGTCTGCTTATCAGAAAGGAACGGAAGATGACACGAGGCTGGTGGCTTCCAACCTCCCAGGAGCAGCCCAGCAATTAGACCTTGGTCTCAACACGCCAGCTTCATCCGAATCCTAGAAGCATCTGCGTTCTGGCTGCTAAAGGGTGTGTGTGTGTGTGTGTGCGTGTGCGTGTGCGTGTGTGTGTGTGTGTGTCTCCACACCAGGCTTCCCTTTCGGCGACGACTGCTAGGTAAGACCTGAGTAATAGATGCCTTTCTGAGAACTGACAAATCCCAAGATATTTACGTACTACAGAGAAAAAAATGTTCTGCTGAATCCACATTCCTTCCCCATGCAGTGATGTCTATGAAGCCAAGGAAAGACGCATGTGTTGTTTTCTTTCCCCATTTGCCTAAACTCAAACACAGCCTTGACACAAACACACACAGAAAGACACACTCAAACACACGCTGACCCCAGACAGCACTGATCTGCACCCTGCCAGGTTTGGGGAGGAGAACAGAGGCGGTGGGTCTGAGTCTAGGGAGGCAGGACCACCCAGTGGTTAGGGTCACACCCCAGCCCTGCCCCTGTTTCGCTGTGTATCCTTGGTGAGCTGGTTAATGTCTCTGTACACAGTGAGCTAGATAACACGGCACCCTCAGCACTGAGAAAGCCCTCAGTAGATGCCAACCATAACTATCACTGAACTGCTTCTGCTGCTAAATCACTCCAGTCGTGTCCGACTCTGTGCGACCCCATAGATGGCAGCCCACCAGGCTCCCCCGTCCCTGGGATTCTCCAGGCAAGAACACTGGAATGGGTTGCCATTTCCTTCTCCAATGCATGAAAGTGAAAAGTGAAAGTGAAGTTGCTCAGTCGTGTCCGATTCTTAGCGACCCCATGGACTGCGGCCCACCAGGCTCCCCCATCCATGGGATTTTCCAGGCAAGAGCGCTGGAGTGGGGTGCCATTGCCTTCTCCGATCACTGAACCATGAGAGTCTAAATTCTCTTGCCGAGTGGGGAGGGTGGAAGGTACATTACGCCTGGACCCTCCAGGCAACAGCTTCAGGTCTCCCAGGTCCATGTTCCAAGCTGGGCCATCCTGATTCCTTCTCGGAGTCCAGTGTTCGGACTTTATAGTGTTTTTCCCCAAGGCCCCAACCTGCTCCAAGCTCAGGACTCAAGGATGCCCACAAGGGCCTGATAAGCCAGGCACAGGCTGCAGGAGGTCCTGGCCCCAGTGCTCAGCCCTGGCTGGGGTCTCCCACACACCCTAGGCCAGGACGGGGGCCAGCAGGATTTCCTGGGTCACAGCCTGTCTTGGGAGGCCATGGGGTCGACTGGCCTTTCCCAGGACATGGCTCCTGGTTGGCAACATAGAGGGACAATCGTACTGATTTCATAGGTTGGGGATGTATCTGTCTGGCTGCCGGTCGTCAGTACTACACACAGCCAGTGGCACACGCGGCCTTGCACTGACACACGAGAGTGATTTCACATGGGGCAGAGCATGGATGTGCAGAAAGGGGGTGCCGACTCCCTCCCCTGTGCCTCGCTCTGCCCTGAGAGCCTGGCTCATGCGACAGTCACCCTGGGATGGAGAGTTTTTTAATAAAGATTCTCTAACATCTGTTTCCCCCTGAAGCATCCACCATCCATCCCTCTGACAAGGCTGGCAGCCCTGGTGCCCAGATCAAGTGCAGGCTGGACCCAGAGCCTTGCCCTCCTCTGGTTCAACCCATACTTCTGCTGACATAACTAAGAGCAGATCTTACAACAGCTCTAGTATTTCCAACCCTGCCCCGTGGCTGCCCTGTCACAGCTCCCACGAGCAGGACAGGCAGACAGGAGGCCCTAGGTTTGTGTGGAGAGGGTGCCAGGTCTCTGGCATCTCACCTGGTCCAGATAGAGGCCCTTGCTCAGGACACACAGCCTGCTGCACACCCTCTAAACAAAGGGAGAGGGGTCCTGAGGCAGCTTTACCCCCGATCTCGCCCCACCAGCCACATGTACAACCTGAGACCCCCCCAGACACCCAGAACCAGGCGAGCACCAGCCCAGCAGTTCACCCGCCCTGTCACCCTGTCATCACCCTCCTGAAACAGGCCACAGAGACCAGGGCTCGGCCCCACCCCCACATACATCACCTGCCCTGGGAACCTGGCAGGGAACCCACTTCACTCCCCTAATTATTTTCTCTGGCTGCGGGGGCGACAGCGTGAGCTGCTAAGACTGCGTCAGGACGGACGGGGGGCAGCTTGAGTCACAGGAGGGGTGGAATGCGGCCAGGCCAGGAGACAAGAGCCAGGAAGCCGTGGGGAGTGGGGGCTGCCAAAGAAATCAGCACTCGATGACAGGTGAGGGGGCGAGGCCAGGATGGAGAGGAGACCAGGATAGGGAGGAGGCCAGGGCAGGCCCGGGCTCTGAGGACCGGGTCAGGCTGGTTCCGGAGGCCGTGAGGCTGACTGGTCAGCCAGGTGTCCCTGCCTGCCCCCCGGACTCCACAGCAGCTTCTGCAGCTGAGAGTCCCCGGTATCCACCTGGCCCATGCTGGGCTCAGGTGCCCTAAGCTACAAGATGCCCTCAGTCCCATCTCGCAAACAGGGAGCCCACCTGAAAGAAATGGCTGCTGAGATCCCCAAGTTTTATTTCCAGCTGCCACCATGCCCTCCTGACCTACTCATTCCCAGGCTGTGCAGGGGAAGGGCCTTTAGATCCATGGGGGCTGGGGGTGCCAGTGGGTCCCCCACTTGCCTCCACCCTCTGCCCAGGAAGATACAGCTGTAGCCCCGCAGCTGGGACAGAGCCAGAGCCCCGAGCATGGGGTGAGGGACACGGGACCTCCTCCCTTACCCTCACCCTCCTCCAGCACCCACCCTCTCACACACTCACACACACATACTCCTCACACACACATACTTGAAAACTCTCCCCATCAGCTCTCACACAAGCTTATACATGTTCACTCACGTGATCCTTAGCACACACACTCACAAAGTCACACACTCATTCACACATACTGGTTCATGCTCTCATACTTGGGCACACCTGCACACAGACCCACAGTCACACACTCATTCACACGCATCCATTCACACTTAAATAACACACTCCAGACAGAGCTGCCCCCAGTTTGGGACTCCCTAGACACTCTCTGCCAGCACTGCTTCTGCTTACCCCTGGGGAGGTGGTGGCGTGGAGGTGATGTCTCTCTAAGAAAGAAGCTTCATAGCTGTGAGAGGAGGGGTTTCCAGGTGGGAGAGGCCCTGGCTGGGGGCAGAGGGGACCCTCCTTGCTCAGGGCTCCTGGTGCAGCCCCCTAAGATCCCAAGCCCACTGCACACAGGCTGGCCCCAGAGCACCCTTCCCTCCCGCTCCCACTGATCCTTCTGTCCCTTTGGGGAGAACAGCTGCCAAGATGCCTGCATGCCCCCTCACACCTAGCCCCTCACCTCTGCAGCGCTATACCCTGCCATTTCCTCTGGACCTCACAGCTTCCTGCTCTCAGCTGGGTGGGGTGGTGGGGATCGGAGCTCAGCCGTGAATCTGAGGTCTTGGCCAGGCTCCTTGCATCCCACCCTCTATCCACAGGAGCAGCTGCTATGCAAGACTCACTGGGCTGCTCCCAATCAGACCCCACTCCCCTAACCCCTGCACGAAGGTCTAGAGCAGGAGAGCAGGCCCAAGGGTCTGCTGGAAACTCAGGGGGGAAATAGCCACATATCCCAGCCATGTATCCTGGCTGGGGCGAGCAGGCAGTCCAGGGCTCTCCCCACTCTGGTCAGCCTTCCCTGGGAAGCCGGCAGCAGTGGCCAGGCCTCCCGGACACACCTGGCATCAACCTTCCCAGAACATCACTCAGGGACCAGGACTGGCTCTTGGCCACTTCTGAACTCTTGCATGACCCTTGGCCGAGCAGGCTCACAAAAGAGGCCTCCTTCAGGTTTTCTGAAGGAAGAATGGCAGGGTCTCTCCCCCATTCTAGAATGCAGTCCATCACAACTCCATCTGGCCCCTCAACTCCATCTCTAACACCACACTCTCAGTCCACCGCCTAATATTTCCAGCTGAAGGGGAGTCTCTCACCAAACCCTCATCTTCCAGGTGAGGACCTCAAGTCCAGAGAGGGGAAGACGTTGCACAGCAGGGCCGGCTCAGAACCCACCTTCCCTTCCCAGTGGCAGTCCTACCCTCACAGCACATCCAGAGTTCAGAACTGGAGGGGAGTCAAGGGGACGAAGGAATGAGACCTAGAGCCCACTCTGACCTGCCTCAAGGTCCCCGGGCACCCATCCAACAGGCCTCCCACCACCCAGCTTGTGTCAGAGGAGCCCCAAGGCACAGCCTCCAGGTTCTCCAGGAGCCCTCCCACACCAGGAAGAGGCAAAGAGCACCACAAACACCCCAGCACAGCAGGTGCCTGGGAAGCAGGCTGGAGAGCCCCTCAACAAGGACACAGGTGTGCAGGTGACCTTGGGGTGTTTGCTGGGAGTGGGGCCCCAGCTTCAGCATCTCCATGACCCACTGCCAGACACTATCCTGGACCAGAGCCCTGGATTCTAGAAACACTGACCACCCCCACATACACACACCTATCTTACCTTTTTAACATCTGTCTGTGCTACTCGACCTCAACCAGTCCCTCCCAGGGCCAGAGGCTGCAGGTCTCCCCATTGCCCATCAGGCCACCCATTCACAGGCAACAGAGTGGAAGGAGTCAGGTGCAGAGTCAGACAGAACTGGATTCTCTCGTGAGCTGCAGAACCCCACCTCTCTGAGCCTCAGTTTCCTCCATCTAGAAATTGGGCATAACACAAACCACTCCACACTGAAAGCATTAAATGTGTCCATGTGTGTCAAGACAGGCGCTCAGCAGGTACTCAAAGCCACTGCCCTCTCCCCCCGCCATGCCAACCCCACCTGCCTGGCACCTGCTGCCACTGGGCTGGCTTCAGGAGCTTCCATAGCTACAAAAACCAGCATCTGGTTCAGTCCCATCTCAGAGGGCTTGCGGGGGCCCTGTCTCACTAACAGGACAGTCCTAAGCCCCAGGCAGGGCTGAGCCAAGAACAAGAATTTGTACCTGACATTTAAAAAGGCCCAGAAGCCAAGCGCCTGGGACACAGAGTGACAGGAGCCCAGGGGAAGGGTCAAGGTGGCTATTTCACAGCCGGCACGGTCTGTCTCAGCCCCAGCCATGCCTGTGCCCACAGGGCCCGTGCTGTCTGCCAGTGGCACACAAGGGGTCTGTGTGGCCTCCTAGTCACCCCAGAGAGAAGCAGTGTTTTTCCCATTTATAGGTGAGATGGCTACAGGCAACTTGTCCAAGTTTACACTTAAAACCCAAGTCTACATATGGGATGTTCCAGACCCGAGACTCTCCATCATTCGGTCCTCCTGCCTCAGAGGACTGGAGGCCAGTGAGAGGCCCTGGCCTGTGTGCTGAGGGGGCAGGGGGCAAGTTCCCCCAGGCCCCGAGGAACAGGCACTGTCCACCTGTGGGGCACGACTGTCTGCTCACATCTGAAGCCACATGCGTCACAAGACACATGAAAATGCCCCCAACCAACTCTGGGTAGAAACCACTGAATGGCACCCAGAGAGGTAAGCTGCATCCGAATCATGAGCGCCACAGAGCATAATTATTAAATGCTGTCATTTCAGAAGAAAATTAATTAGCAGTAGCTGTAGCTGTCTTGTGTCTGCTGAAGCAGCGTGCATCTCAATTAAAATATAATTGCCACAGCTTTCATCACAGCAGGTTAAACAGCGTGAGATACGGAACGGGCTCCCGTTTACACGTGGCTTGACTCAGTGTGGAAGTATCACAGAAGGGGAGGCGGGCAGGACAGAGGTTCCCCCACCCCAAATCCCTGTGCCCATCCATGCCCACCAATCCTGGCAAGAGACAGCATGTCCAGGTATAGAGATGGAAGTGGAGAGTGGTTCCTTCAACTTCTGCACAAACTCTGCCTTGGGAAAAGAGATCTTATGCCTGGCAAGAGTCAGAGAAGTTTCAAGGGGGGCCCAACTGTGGACAGTGAGCTACAAAGTAGAATGTTGGCTGGACTAGATAGATCGGGAATTACCTCACTACACGGTATCCCCTGGGGGAGGCAAAGGACTCAAGCAAGGACCCCCACTTTACAAGGTCATGCTGGGAGAAGATGAGAGGCAATAGAGATCAGTGAGGCTTGCGGCTAACAGAAGGCCACCATGAAGGGCAGGCTGCTCCTCCTCTCTGGCTGGCTCTTCCCACAGGAGAGTCAGGATCCAGAGGGCCAGACTCTCAACAGAGTCAGGGATAGAGTTTTTCCAGTTTCCTGAGTTTTAAAACACAGTGAAAGCCTAACCTAAGGGTTACCAATATCTGACCTCTTATCTAGGAATTTCTGCACCTAGATACACACCAGAGTGTCATCATAGAAAGCAGAGTAGTGATTGCCGGTAGGGGGGCTTTCTACTCATGGATGTGGGGTTCCTTTGGGGGCTGATGGAAACGTTATAAAAACAAATATTGCTGATGGTTGTATAACTCTATGAATAATCTAAAAACTATTTAAAAATTTTTACTTATGTTTATTTTTTCTTGGAGTTTCTTTTATGTTATTTTGACTATTTTTTTAACTTTTTACTTTGTATTGGAGTATAGCCAATTAACAATGTTTTGATAGTTTCAGGTGGACAGCAAAGGGACTCAGCCATGCATATACATGTATCCATTCCCCCCCAAACTCCCCTCCCATCCAGGCTGCCATATAACATTGAGCAGAGTTTCTTGTGCTACACAGTGGTGCTTGTTATCCATTTTAAACATAGCAGTCTGTATATGTCGATCTCAAACTTCCTAACTATACTTCTCCAAAATGTTTCTTATTGACGTATAGTTGATTTACGATGTTGTGTTAGTTTCAGGTGTACAGCTAAGAACTATGGAATTATGAGCTTTAAAAGGGTGAATTTTATGGTATATGAAGTGTAGCTCAACAAGGCAGTTACAAAAAAAAAAAGTATGGTTTTTATCTCTCATGCACCCAACAGCTGCCAGATTTTTCACCAATGCATCTTTCTCTCATTCTTCAGATGCATCTTGAGGGGCTGGTGCAGCTGTCTTGGGTTGGGAACTGGGCAGACGGCAGGGGGTGCCTCCAGCCCCACCCCCAACATCAGTGGAGCCCGGATGCTTTTCTGAATTGTCAGCTTGTATTAGAGGCTTCATCTTCACCTAGGAATCAGGAGGCTTCTCAGGAAAGGGTGGTAAGTGATGGGGGGAAGGGAGAAGAAGGAGACCCGTCTGTTCAGGAACCCACCAGATCCGGAAGCCCCTGATGGTCCTCCCACACCAGTCCAAGCCCAGCTTCACCACAAAGGTGGACGCTCTGCTCCGGGCCCTGAGGCTATGCCACCTGAGTCACAATGGTTCCAGCCCCACACCTGCAGTGCTGCGGACGCAGCTACACCCCCCCACCCTCTGCCAACCGGGAGCGACCTGAAAGCAGGCACTGGACAGGGAAGGCGCCCAGAGGATGCACAAGGGATGAACGGCGGTCATCATTTCTCTGCAGCACCAGGCGCAGAGGGCACCCCGTCCCGGTGAGCTCAGAGGGAAGCACGGAGCTGCCGGCGCGGCGTCCAACAGCACATGAGCTGAGCAGCCTCAATGAGCACCTGCTTTCCCACCTGTCCGAGCCGTGACCTTGAGTGAGAGGACACTACAAGAAGCCAGGGACTCTTCCCAGCTCAAGCCACAGGCCCAGCCGTCCCTTTCCAGAGAAGCAGAGTCTCAGAACAGCCCCGCCCCCCAACCTCAGGGCACCCTGCTCTCCTAACCCTGTAACTGACTCCATAGACCTACCCTCTGGAACCTTCTCTCACTCACCCTTTCCCCCAAAGTACCCTAACAATCTTCCTCAGGCCTTAAAAGCACTTCCACTCTGACCCACCCGTTCCTCTGCAAGTGACTCTCCCCCACAGGGAGCCCTCACAGCTGTTCCCACAAAGCCGCTTGTCAAAGGAAAACGCAGAATGCCAAAATAGTGGAAACAATTCCAAACAACCCCAAATAATGGGCTAGTTAAGTCATCCCAGCATGTCCAAACGATGTAACATTAGTCATTGAAAATCAGATTTACAGACTTACTTAATACCATGAGACGGGCTTATGTTAAAACACTAAGTGAAAAAATCCAGGGTGCAAAGTTGCACACAAAGCAGGATGCTCTCACTGAGCTCAGACTGCAGGAGGGATGCTAGAAGGAAATGTACCTGCCACCATGCACCACTGCTGAATAAAGGCATCC
The DNA here is from genome assembly GCF_032405125.1 of Capricornis sumatraensis. Taxonomy (NCBI): domain Eukaryota; kingdom Metazoa; phylum Chordata; class Mammalia; order Artiodactyla; family Bovidae; genus Capricornis; species Capricornis sumatraensis. The sequence continues at coordinate 116,957,430 of NC_091071.1, read as the reverse complement.
CTGGGGCTTTCTTCCTTCTTCATTTATACTTTCTGGAACTGCACACACTGTGTCTTTGAGCACGGATTGTTTGCTTATAACTATGAAAAAATATGCTCCAAACCATTTGCCCACATAAGAAGATACAAATCTCTCCTCCCCACCACGACCCAGGCAACAGGGCCCCAGAGCTCGGAGCCTCTGAGCATCAGCATAGCCCCTTTCTGCTGCCCAGCCTGGAACTGGTCACCCTGGGTGTTCTTGGGGACTCAGAATGAGATGTTTCTAGCAAAACATATCCCTGCCACTCACTGGGTGCTGGGTGCCACACCAGTCCCCGTGGTAACCAAATGAATGTGGTCGGTACCCTCAGAAGGATTTGCTAAAGTGGAAGCAAGAAACAAGGAAACCAGGAATTAATTGCAGAAAACGACCTGAGCTTCTGGGTGCTGGGAAACAAGTGGAGGAGGGAAGCTTGAGTGTTACCAAGAATTTGAACGTTATCCTGGACTAAGGTTTGTATAAGACTGGCAGTGCCAACCTGCTCCTGGTCCAAGGTAGACATTGCTAATCAATCACAGCACTTTTTCTGAGCAGCCCTGGCAGGGGGTGGGGGTGGCGGCAGGACATCAGACAGCCTCTCCCAATCAAACTGCCCTGGCACAGGCAACCAACTCCCTCCATCTGTGCCTGTGGGCAACAAGCCCTGTAAGGACGGGAGTGGCCTGACCGCACTTGACACAGATCGCTCCGGACACAAGGGTGCCTGCTGCAGGGAGACCAGGCCAGACACAGATGTAGAAGTCCAAGCCCTGGCGTGTGCCGAGGGCACCGGGAGGGAGTGGACAGGGCCGCACCACCCACTCTGAGGCCAATTTCCTCTCTCCTCCTAACTTTGAGGAGGCCCGGCAAGCTTAGCCCTCTGGAAAGAAAAAGACTCCAGCCTGGCCAAGCAGCCAAATGCACAGAAGGGCTGCACTGGCCGCTCATGACTGGGATGGGCAGAAGGCCCCCCAAGACAGACCTGGGCACCTGCCCAAAAACTCACGTCCTCCCAGACAGGTTGGTGTCTGAGCCACTTGCTCAAACTGTTCCTTCAGAGTACGTGGCCCCCGATGGCTCGTGTCCTGTCTCCTCAAGGAGACTGCAGATCTCTTCAAAAAAGGAAGGAGCTCTTGATTTACACACAGGACTCTAAGCTGGAAGGAAGGGCCCTTGGAAACCAGCCAGCCTCACTGTACAAACGGGAAGGCCAGGCTCAGACATATGGAAACACCTCCTGAACTCAGAGCAGGTGAGGGGCAAAGCCAGAGTACAGTGTGTCCCACGGCATGACCCTTTCTCTTGAGTCCAGCGGATTGCTGGACCCAGGAGGCACCCAAACCTTCAGTGAAGGGCAGTCCTCCCCCTTGAGCACTGGCCCTGGGGCTGCTGGCCGCCACCCTGTGCACCAGCCCACCCTTTGCACACAGAGAGAGGCTCAGCCCCCTTGGAGGAGCCGGGACCCGTGCAGTGACCATCAGCAGCACCACATCAGGGTCGCATGGCTGCTTTTGGGCTTGCTCAGGCGTGCTCTCCAAAGATGCACTCTGATTCGCTGCCACAGAGCCTCATGTGGCCAGGCCAGACGAGGATTCCTGGTGGGCTCTGGGCCTTGGCGAGCAGGGCTGAGTTGCATGTCATCAGCAGTGCCTGGGCTCCAAAGATTAACTCAGACTCAGCAGGTGGGAGCAGAGCGGGTGTGGTGGGCTCACAGAGGAGGCCTCTTTCCATCTGTCAGGAGGTGTGGTCAGCACTGATGGCTGAGCCCCAATTACTGTTACTACTATAATCAGAGACACCTGCAGGCACCCAGCACATGGCTTCCCACTGGCAACCCTTCCCGATCCACACAACATTCAGAGGCTCCCAGCCCCAGCTTGTTTTATTCTTTCTTTTTTGTATATTTTGGCTGCACCAGATAGCATGGGGGACCTTAGTTCCCTGACCAGGGATCGAACCTGAGCCCCGTGCATTGGAGGCATGGTGTCTTAACCACTGGACCACCAGGGAAGTCCCAGCCCCACTTTCAAGATGAACCGAGGATCCGAAAGGTTCCCTCTCTTGCCAAGACCACAGAGCAGAAAAAGGGCAAACATTTAGGGCTTTGCACCCAGGTCCCACCCCACATCGTCCCTGCCTCAAATCACCTGCCCATCAGGTAACACCTGGCTGTCCTCTGGGCAATGACATCCCAAATGCAGGGCACCCTCCCCATGCACCTGGTCACTCACCAACACGCCCAAGTGCCTTCGGGTCTGTGCCAGGCACCCGAGCCAGGACCTAGACGAGGGCAGCTCCTACCCTCAGCACACCCCTGGTCCAGCTGTGGAGGCAGACTGGAACCTAGCACCGGTACCAGATGGAGCGATGTCCAGGAGGGGAGGCATTCCAGGAGAAGGAACTGCCAGGCAAAGGCCAGGAGAGGCGGCAGCTGTGGGCACTGAGATGCCAGTGGGAAGCCAGTGATCAGCAGCACAGAGGATGTGAGTGGCTGAGGAGAGAGGGGGCTGGGAAGATGGAAGCTGAGGGTCTGCACGTCTCGTGAGGGGCCACAAAGTGGCACAACTCCAAGGAGCACCAAACAATATGGTCTGCATGAACTTGAGCACAACCAGGATACAGAATGGGCTTCCCCGATGGTTCAACGGGTAAGGAATCCACTTGCCATGCAGGGGACCCAGGAGATGAGGGTTTGGTTCCTGGGCTGGGAAGATCTCCTGGAGGAGAGCATGGCAACCCACTTCAGTATTCTTGCCTGGAGACTCTCACGCACAGAGAAGCCCAATGGGTGAGGTCTCAAAGAGTCGGACACGACTAAGCACTACTCACACAGGATACAGAGTGAGAGCTGCTGAGGTCCACTAGGGGCCTCAGCCTGGGAGCGGAGCCTGCTTGAGCTGGAAAGGCCTCTGCCTGCAGACAACTCCAGGCTGGGAGTGTGCAGCAAAGCCTCTCAGTCCATGGAAGGAAGGGCTCCTGCAGAGCCGAGGGCTTATCAGCCCATGCGACTCACAGACCCCAGCAACACAAGCCCCACCCCCACCACGGGCCTCGGGTCAAACATCAAAGGCCAAGCTCTCAGGGTATCCAGCCAAGTCTTGAGCACCCCATCCTGCCAGGTTTCCAACACCCACCGCCATCCAGCACCCTGGCCAAGCTGGCTTCATTCAGTCCTGCTCCAGGCAACTCCCTCCCTCTGTGGGGCCAAGGAGAAGGGCAGGAGACACAGACAGGCACCCATCACCAGTCAAGCAGGACCTGTCCTGCCATGCAGATGTCTAGAGGATGTGCACTTATCTGCGTACGCACGCACACACACGCGCACACTTTGTGCACTCAAACTTCTATACACTCGAAATCCATACACAATCAGAAATGCACTCACACGCAGTGGATGAACTTAAAACACACGATAACAGACGCACTCGTGCATTCATACATACACAAGTCACGTACAACAGGCATATGAAACAGACATGTCCTCACACAGCAGCACATGGGCACTGCTTGGTATACACACACAGGAGCAACCCAAGGGACAAGCCCTTGAGCCTGCCTTCTGGAACACAGGGAAATCACTGCTAGAAGTACGCTCCACAGTACAGGCCAGGCAGGTTCAGCGGCAGGGGGGGGTCAGGTGACGAGGTCCCCCCAGCAGTTAGGAGGCCAGGCCAGCCAAAGACAAAGTCCCAGAGAGGGGGGCTAAATGCTCAGGGTCCTGAGGTTCTGGGGATGCCCCAGGTCCCAGGGAGCCCCAAAAACTTTCACTCTGCAGCAGGAAGAGCCCACTGGACCCAGGCAGTGCTGGCTGCTCAGCATCAGCCAAGGGCTCATGATGAGCAGGGGGTGCGCTGGCTTTTGCACACCTTACTGAAGACGCCACAGGGCTGAGCACATGTGTAAAGGCCCAGGAGCCTCTCCTGACTTCCCTTCATTGTTCCACTGACAAACCCATCCATCCATCCATCCAGTCAACATTGGCAGTGGGTGCCAGTGCCGCACACCAAGCTGAGTGCAAAGTGGGTTCCAATGTCAGGGTGGATCCCGGAGCAGGGAAGTGTCACTTCTGGTCCCAGTGTCTGCTGTTGGACCATTTCCCAGTGAGGAATTTTGTTACCTCTCCTCATCCTCAGGAGGCCATAGGAATGTTAGGCCTACCAGCCTTGAAGAAGCCCTCCAATTCCCCAAGTGAATGAATGAATAGAGAAAAATATGGGACAGCCCCTCAGCCCACAGGTACTATTGGTCTGTCAAAGGTTCCTGGCCCACTTTCCCAGGGAGCCATCCTGCCCCCAGCTGTAGCAGTAAGGGGGACTGCAGCCTGCTGGGCACAGGCGTGTGGGGGACCTCTGAGGGCAGGCAGAGCAAGGCCTGAAGTCCTGGGGCTGAGGGGGAGCTGTGGGGTCGCGTCCAGCTGCAGGCAGCAGGCAGAGGAGGGGCAGATAGCGCCTCCAGGTCCAGGCACGCTGGGACCTACCCTGGCAGGGATGAGGCAGGAGCCCTTCCCGATCAGAACTGCCACTCACAGAACGTTCTCTAGGTCCAGATGTCACCCGAGTGCCTACCGCCGTGTCATCTCCAGAACACCCCTGCCAGGCAAGAACAAGGCCCTCTGTCCCACGTGTGAGGACAGGGAGGCACAGAGGGACACAGAGCACTCAGGTCACACAACTAAGTGGCCAGGTTGGCCTGAAGCCAAAGACAGCACAGAGAAGGCGCCTGCACGGCTCAAGTCACCATCTGCTCACAGCAGCGGCAAAGCGGCGGGCTTCATGGCCTCTGCTCTCCAGTAGCCTGAACACACTTCTCAGGTGCAGACAGGACCACCGAAAGCACCCCAACCCTCCCACAGGGAGAAGGCTCCACAGCTAGGCTCAGTGGGCCTCGAAAGGAAGCCCAGCTCCACCGGCCACTTCACTTCTCAGAACCTCAGTGTCTCCCTATGTAAAATGGGGATACATTAACCCACTGCGCAGGAGCACCAAGCCCAGAGCCTGGTGCAGAGTGAATGCGCAAGAAACACACGGGTGTTGGGGAGACACTGCTACTCCATCACCGGAGATGCTGCAGCTTTTAATTAAAAAAGACACACCAATACATGGTGCAGTACGAAGTAAAAGCGTTTAGAGAAGAGCTTGGGTGGGTCTGGATTCCAGAAAGGTCAGGAGATGGGCAAGGACTGAGCCCAGAGGCGATGGAGGCAGCCGGGGTGCCAGCGTCGAAGGGAGCATCGCAGGCACCGGGCACAGAGGCCCTGGATGTGCCCAACAGAGCCCGGCGCTTCCAAGGATGTCAGCTCCCTCACCTCACAGCGCCCACGGGGTGCAGTCCTGGACAACCTCCTTTTCCAGATGGAGAATAAGAATAAGAGCCAGAGAACAGAAAAGAACTTGAGGATCAGGCGGCTTGCTGGATGGAGCCAGGACTGAGGCTGGGGCTGCTGGAGAGAAGGTCAGGGGGGCAGGGCAGGGGACCATGGGGGAGGTGGGGAGAAGCCCCTGGTGCCCGTGCCCCCACGCCAATTTGCTCAGGGTATTAAAAAGTTTCTTTTCAATTACTCCTTTCTTGGAAATTACTAATAGCGCTCTGATGAAGATGCGGCTTAATTTCCCAGTTGGTTTGGAAATGAGGAGACCCATAATTGTATGACCCTCTCGGCAGTGGCAGACAGAGATGAGAGGGGGGTTGCCCCTTAGGGGCCGATCGTGGATAAAAACATCCCCACTGAACGTGATGGACCCCCGGTGCCAGACAAGGCTGGGGTATAAGCTGCCTCCCCTGCACCCCAGCACCCTGCTCCATGCACTCAAGGTCCTGGCCTCCCTCACTCTGCTCTCATTTGGAAAAGCTCTCAGCCCACTGGGCCATGACCGCCTGCTCAGGGACCCAGGTCTCTGCCTTTCCAAGGAAGTCAGCTCCCAACCAAGGAAGCAGCTCGCATAGAGTCCCAGGCCCACTGCCTGGAGTGGGGCAAGCCCAGGGCACACTGCAGATAGGAGGAAACGATGAACAGCCCTTAGTTAGAGCGGCTGTGTGTTTATCAGGTCTTTCGGTCATCTCCATATCTCAGCCTTGCCAAAACCCCATGAGTACACCCACTGGATAGGGGAAAGAGGCAGCTGCCTGAATTCCTATGGGTGCGGCCTTGGTCTGACTCTGAAAGCTGGCTTCCCTCCATCCCCACTCCCTTCTCGTGAACCTGCCTCTCATTCAGGAATCATACCCAGAGATAAGGCAGATCTGGGAACAAACCCCACAGGGCAAGTTCCCTTGATTGGAGCTTCTAGCATCAGCCCCAGGAATTTCACTGAAGTTTTTTAGAATCTTTCCCTGTAATAATACAATCATGACAGCCACTGTTTATTTTCAGATGCTGACTCTGTTATGTCACACTAAGTGATTTGTGAAAATCACCCCGTGGGGGTGGAGGGGAGCATGATAACATCCCCATTTTACAGATGCAGAAACTGAGGCGCAAAGGTCTTGAGGAGCTGAGTCAGTATCCCACCAGGCCAGTCTGAGCACAGGGCCACTCCTCCATGCCCTGGCTACCTCCCAGGTTTTCTCAGACTGATGAAGAACACAGAACATGTGCTTTGGGGTAAGGACTTTCTCATTCCTGAGATGGGGTCCCTCCTGACCACAGTCTTGTCTTTTCTGCTGAGGGCAGCCTCTGTGGCCCCCTACCCCAGGGCTCCTCCCTGAATCCTCTCTAGAGGGGCTGGGGGACAGTCTTCCCCAGGTGAGGAGGTCCTCAGGGTCCCCACCGGGTGGGCACATGCTCAGAGGGGCCTGCTGGCCAACTTCACACTGGCCAGGGGCTGGAAGGGACGTGCCGCCCCAGCCGCAGTGTTTCCTGGTGAGGCCAATAGGTTCAGGCTGAGGCGCCGCAGCTGGACTGAAGGCTACAGGATCGAGAAGGGTTAGCCGGCTGCAGACACGCAGAAGAACAGCAGGAATAACTCATCCCAGCCGGGCCTCGCCAGCGTGAGCCTCTGAACCCTCCGCATGGGGTGTAAGGAAACCCCATCTACCACGCGAGAGGCACTGGGCGGGGACCCAGACGTCCCTGCGACCTCATCCACAGAGGGACTCTTGTTCGGAAAACAGGCGCTATCACTGTGACAAATGCTGTCTGGATTCCAGGAGTCTTCCTGCTGCTTTCTCAATCCCCAATTCTCCCTCTACACCAACACCTCCTATCTCATGCCTTGTGTCTCCTCCGGCCGCGCTGGAACACGCCAGAAGGAGATCAGGCAGCGAACTTTGGAAACAAAGGAGACCTCGACCTCGGAGACACATGTCTCCGCCGCACTGTCTCACCGCCGCACTGACTCTCACACGGCCAGAACTTTGCTGCGCAACAGGACGCCTCTCATCCTGCAGAATCTCCTGTTTCCTGGACAAGCCCTGATGGCCCTAACGGAGGGCAGATGGCACCAAGTGTCCACTGAAAACACAGGCAGGCACACCCCCTCCCAGCCCTGCTGCAGCTATTCAGGACGAACCCCCACCAACCCCAGGGTCCTCAATGTTCTAGCCTCACAGATTCACTGCAAAAGGAAGACACAGACGTGAGTGGGTGCTGTAGGAATCAGCCTGGGCTGTCAGGGAAGGCTTCCTGGAGGAGGCAGCATTGACCCTGGGTACCAGAGCCCAAGGAGTCTTGGCAGTAGGAATCAAGGGTGTTGTAAGCACAGGGTAGTCACTGCGTTCTTATCACCCTGAAGGAAACTCCACTTTTATCAGCAAAAGGAGTCCAGGCCCTATCACAGGACTCAAAACCTGCAAATTCTGAAGCTTTCCAAAGCACAATATATACATACTCCCAAAACCTCAACTGGGCCACTGGGACTTTAAGCCTCGCTTAAGGCAAAAAGGCAGCAGTGGGCCATGCGGTGAAGGGGGCTCTGTCCCCAGAATGTATGAAAACAGTCAACTTTTCTGCTGCATCCAGGACCTCACCTGGGAGAGGCCTGGTGGTCCCACACCGGGATGTCTGGGGACAGCATGGGATTGTCAGAGATGAATCCTCCAACCCAAGGGCAGAAGGAGGGTTAAGGAAAGACTCCTGGCAGAGTGGACACCAGCCTGGGGCTTGTGGACAGCAGGGGCCTCAGGGCTAGAAGCAAGGCAGTGCTCACCACACTCTAGACAGAGGACCCTCAGCTTCTTCCGCTGGGCATTTGCAGCAAGAACCAATGAATCAAGGTGACAGCTCATCACTGCCTCAAGAGACACAAAGGCAGACAGACAAGGGCTAACTCAGGAGCCTTTTATCAGAGAAACACCTAAAAACCCAGGGAAATGACAGTGATGAGGTTTAGAAACGCTAAGTCAGCATGAAGCAAGTTTCTTTAGTGGAGGACTTCACAGAGCTTTCAAAATAGCACCTCGTGCTTTTAACACCCTGGAAAGCCCCTAACTAAGGCTTCGCTGGATTGGGAAGATCCCCTGGAGAAGGGAACGGCTACCCACTCCAGTACTCTTGCCTGGAGAATTCCAGGGACCGAGGAGCCTGGTCGGCTACAGTCCATAGGGGCGCAAAGAGTTGGACTGAGCAACTTTCATTTTCACAAGAGGCTTCTCCCAAAGTTGGCCCTTTCTTCCTGCAGAGTCTGTGCACAAGGAGAGCTCGAAACTCCAGGAGCCTTCCTGGCCTCTCCCTCCCCTTCCCAGGGCACAGCAAGCTGGTTGGGGTCTCCCCAGGAGGGCTTGAATCCTCGTGCCTGGCTGGGATCCACCCCTCACTCCTGCTCGGGATGGGGTGCAGGGATGGGGTGCAAACAGGGGAAGGTGAAATCATGAAAAAGCTCCCCTCAGAGTGTCAATTCTTTAAAAAATTTTTAAACATTCACACTAACACGTGCAATGTATGAGGGTTATTAGCCAATTCCTGGGACACACCTAACGGTGTGGGGATGGAGGTGAGAAGCTAGCTCTTGACAACTTGGGAGGCACAGCCTGGGTCTCCTCCAGGTATCTCCCGAGCCAGTGACACCCACTCCCAGCAGGTCTTCAGGTAGCACCATGGAAGGTGGCCACCGCATCCCTTGGCCGAGGCCCCGCCCTTCCTGGCCAACACCAGAGCCTGGGAACCACAAGCCACATACCCTGGCCCCTCACCTGTACCTCCTCCCGTGCCCTAGGGCCATCTATACATCCTCCTTGCAGCTCAGAGGATGGTGGACACATCCAGGTGACAACATAGGAGACTTCCATCCAGCAGGAAAGGTCTGGGGGACACTTAGGGTCTGCATCACGTGGGGCTTTTCTTGGGACCCCGGAGGAAAGTTCTTAAAGCAAGATGTCCTCTCAGGACTCTGTGCTTGTCTCCATAGACAGAGAAGTATGGCTTTGGAAAGCCCTGGCCATCTGACCAGCCAGGGAAAACATAAAAGGCCCTCTCATTGAAAAAACCATCTAAGAATAGAACCTGCCCCCAAAATCTGTGAAAATGGTCTTGGGTTTTGACCCCTACTTGTCTCTCACAGCCTGGGCCTACAGACATGTGACGCGCACACCAGATCCAGCTCCTGCTCCATGAGCAAAGGCAGGCCCCCAAGTCTGTCAGAATCTCTTCCAGGGGACAAGATAGCACTTGCCGGCCCAGCCAACACAGTAGGGATTTTCGTCATTCTGTCCTGAGGCTGTTATTAGAAGGCAGTCTCCTGGCTCTGTGCCAGCACCTCCCCGATCTTTTCTGGAGGGCTTCCCCACCCTGCCCTGCCCAGTGCCAGACAGCAACTAGACCCCTGAGTGTCCACTGGATGCCAAGCCTTGCTGCACCAAGCTCCCCACCTCCCTGCCCCCAACAAGCCACCCTCGACCTCCTACCTTCCTTCCAGCCTCCCTCCTTCCCTCCCTCCCATTTCATTGAGATGTAATTGACCAATAACATTATACTAGCGTGAAGTATACAACATAGTGGACCACCCCGGGGCGGGGGGGGCACTCAGCAGAAGATTCAGGTTCAATCCCTGGGTGGAGAAGATCCCATGGAGAAGGGCATGACAACCCACTCCAGTATTCTTGCCTGGAGAATCCCCATGGACAGAGAAGCTGATGGGCTATAGCCCACAGTGTCACAAAGAGTTGGATACGACTGAAGCAACTGAGCACGCACACACACAACATAATGATTTCATATGTATGTATACTGTGAAGTGATCAACACAGGAAGTCTAGGGTGCAAACATCAAACTCACGTAGTTACGCATTTTTTTCCTCATGATGAGAACTTTTAAGATTTATTCTCTTAGCAACTTTCAGATATAGAATGGACTGCTTATTAACCACAGTTATCGTCTAAGCAGTACATCCTCAGGACGCAATGTTTGTTCTATTTATTTATTATTTAAATTTTACTTAGTTTTTTTAAGTAAAATGGACTACATCACTATGTTAGCTTCAGGTATACAACAGCGATTTGACGTTTCTATACATTACAGAACGATCACCTGTCGCTTCCTGCCTCCCTCCCTTCCCTCCCTCAGCAGACATTGATGAGAGCCAATGCTCTCTCATCAGATGAAAGAGACAGATCTGATACCCAGTTAGCCAATCAGAAGTGTGACAACAGTCAGATAGGAGTCTGTCCTGGGAGACGGGGGAGGCGTGGCCAGCTAGGCCAGTGGTGGGTTACAACTATAGAACCCAAGGCCAGCTGGGGAGCCAGGAGGCTTGGGATCAGTGCTGAGTTTGGATCAGCCATAGGCCCTTGACAGCTCACTCATGGCACAGGGCAGGGGAGGTTGTCCATCTCACGGGAAGCCCTCCCACTCGCTTTGCCGTCATTCCAGCACATCCCCTGCCCCTTGACATCCTGAGGATCCTCACCCACCCCAGCCCAAGCCCCACCACCAGGGGCTCTGGGAAGGCAAGAACCAGGGCTGCCTCCTGGGTCCTTTACTCCACTCACAGCTGCAGCTCAGACATCCTCCCACAACCAGGTCAGTCCACACAGGCTTTCCCTTCGTGCCCTCAAGTTGGCTACACAAGACCAGCTTCCTCCCTGGCGGCCTGCCTTTCTCCCATCACCCAACTCCTTTATTTTGAAAAGCAGTGAAGCTACCAAGATCCAGACCAGCAAAGGATGGGGAGAAATGTCTGGCAACAGTATTGGCTGTAGCAGAGCCAAGGTGCAGCCCAGTCTAGACCGTCTCCCCGCCCCATGCCACCGCCTCTCTATCCTCCCAGCGCTGGACCAGCTCATCAGGATTGCACAACAGGGCATTCGGGGTCAGACCTTCCCGGGACAGGGTTTAGAGGAGAAAAGTGCGCCTAATGAAGAGGAACTAAGGGGCAGGATTCCAGAAGGACCTGGAAATACTGCGGCTGTTTTCTTTTGTTTTTCCAAAGAGGCAAACACAGAACTTCAGGGCATGAGAACAGAGTAGAAAGAGACAGGGGTGAGGTCTGAGAAAGCGCAGAGAAGGAAAGATTGACGCAGCGGTGGTCCAAGAGCTGACGGAGACGTGGTCGGGGAGGAGGGGCTGGTCTAGCCAGTGGGAAGGCAGGTGGGTGCTGTTAGGGGCTCACAGGGACAAGTAACCGAGGATCACAGGTGATGATTAAAATGTGGTCACCTGCCCAGAATAACCTGAAGACAGCCTCTCCCTCCCCCTGACATATACACAAGTGCCAATGAGGAAACTTTCCCCAAATCTCCCAACGCAACCTCCAGAGGTCACCCCAGGCCCTAGGGAAGCCTCGATCCTTCTGATCCTTGGAAGGTCCAGACTTTCCGACATCACCAGAGGCACAGTGATGCCCTCTGGGAGGCCCCAGACTCTCCTCAGAGCCCACTCCAGGGCCACTCCCCAGCCAGGAATCCCAAGGAAAGATCAAATCCCAGGGCCCTGGGACGGTCATATCCCCTTCACCTGGCAGACGGAGCAAGTGAGGACCAGAGAGGCAAGGGCCTTGCCCAAAGGTGCACAGCTAGCAGGAATCACCCTGCCCTTCAGGGGCTGACCAGCCATGCCCAGGGAAGAAGGCCACCAGAGGACCTCTGAGACCACCAGGGGCATCCCCAATGACGAAGGGCCCTCATTTGTCCAAGGTGCCACCGGGGTGGGTGTCTCAGAGGCAGGAACACCCACTTCCGTCTGTACTCACTGGCCATGTGGCCTCACACAGCCAACAGGACTTCTAGAGCAAAGAAGAAACCTGCCATGGGGTGGGGGACAGGAAGAATCATTTGAGATCCAGCCCTGAAAGAGCTTGGCCCCCAGTCACCGTGCCCCTTTCTTCCCCTTCTTCTGTAGGAGAGGAAAAGTTAGAGGTGTCCAGCCCTGGGTCAGGCTGTGTGTCCCTTGACAACCCACTGCCCAACCTCAGCTTCCCCTTCTCTACAACAAGAAGACCAGCGCAGCAAGACTCAGGGGCCCGCAGGCCTTGTTGGCCTCTTCCCATGGAAGTCTGGCCCCACAGAGTGGCCGCAGCTGGCCTGGTCCCGGCCTGCGGACAGTGGGCTCCCCAGGGCCTGCCCACGGCCCTCTCCTCAGGACAAGGAAGGCGGGGGTGGCTGACGGCCGGCTGCCTGATTTATAGCCTCCTCCGGCCGCCCTTCCCAAGGCGGCAGGCCGAGCAGATATTTTCCATGGCCACGGCCGAGTTCAGACGTTCAGAGGAGCCCTGGGTCTGCGCCTTGGGCCTGGCCCAGCCTCCTATCTCCTGATGGCGCAGGCAGCCAGGGGCCCAGGCCCAGGAACAAGCACTCCATCACGGGGCAGAGCGAGGCGGGGCCCAGAATGCCACAGCCAGGGCCAAGAGCCCCGGGTAGGGGAGGGCCAGGCCTCCCAGCCAGCGTGGTTCACACCAGGCCCTTCCCACTTCCGTTTCCCCCTTTCTCCCCGTGACAACGTCTTGAACGAGAGCCTCTGCTGGCAAGCCCGAGCACCCTGGGGTTTTCTGCCCCGACGCGGCTCCCACGCTCCGCTGTGCACACAGCCCTTGGACAGGCTGCTGAGATTGTGTGTGGTGCTAGTGGCGAAACACAAACCTCCGGCCCACACAAATGTTCTTGGAGGCCTCGCTCCCTCCAGGCAGGATCAGCCTGGGTAACTAGGGAGGTGTCCCTGTCCCTCTCGGCACCAGACCCTTCCCCAGTCACCCTCCGGCCAAACCAGACGCTCAAATCAGGCCATGAGCGCATTCAGATAAGGATGATCCATACCATGGAATCTCTATACCGTTTAAAATGGAGCCTCCAATCCAGCTTTCTGCTTCCAGTCAAGATGGAATAACAGGAACTAGATTCAGGTTCCCACCCGAAACCACAGACAAAATATTTGCCCCTAGTTTTCAAGACACTGAACTGCAGGCGACAAAGGGAAAGTGGTCCTGAGAGACAGAAATAAACAAGGTGGTGAGCACTCTAGAGTGCCCCAGGGTGAGGGCAGGGTGGGGACAAGGGGAGGGCAGACCTGGTGGATTCCCTGACCTGCAGAGATGGAGCTGAAGTCCAGGCAGACCAAGGCAGTGACAGTTTGCAAGACAGAATGCCAAGAGGGAGAGCTGAACAGAGAGACAGCCTTAGAGACTGGCAGGGCACCACAGGGATCACTGCAGACTACAGCCAGCACATGCAGTTCTGCACCAGGGCCAGGCAAGCAGCTAAAAGGATGAGAGGGATGCTGCCCAGTACAAACAGGGCCACTGCCTGTTCCCACCACCCAGACTGGAAAGAAAAGCATTGCATAAAGAACTCAGAAGGATTTTGCCTCAACAGCAATGAATAACTAGCCCTGGGCTCTGATCTCATCTAACTAATCTTAAAAGCAAGGATAAACCTTTCAAATAAGTCAACCATGTCTCAAAGAAAGTTAAAAAATATTTACAAGATAACAAAAACGTCCAATACCCAACAAGATAAAATTTACAATATCTAGTATCCATCAAAAATAACCAGGCATGCAGAAAAAAAAAAAAAAACCCACAGGAAAATACATCCCATTATAAGAAAATAATCAATTAATCAAAACTGAATCAGAGTAGACACAGGCATCAGAACTTGCAGATAAGAGCTTTCAAACAGTTAGTTAAGAGGACAGTAAAGATATAAAAAGACCCAATCAAACCTCTAGAGATGTAAAATACACTAAATAGGATTAGTGGCAGATTGTGAGTGCATGTTCGGTTAAGTCTGACTCTTTGTGACCCCAGGGACTATAGCCCGCCATGCTCCTCTGTGGGTTTCCTGGGTAGCTCAAACGGTAAGAATCTGCCTGCAATACAGGAAACCTGGGTTCAGTCCCTGGGTCGGGAAGATCCCCTGGAGAAGGAAATGGCAACCCGCTCCAGTATTCTTGCCTGGAGAATCTCATGGACAGAAGAGCCTGAGGGGTTCTAGTCCATGGGGTCGCAAGAGAGTCAGACATGACTGGGAGACTAGCACTTCTATGCTCCTCTGTCCACGGAATTTTCCAGGCAAGAATACTGGAATGGGTTGCCATTTCCTGCTCCAGGAGACCTTCCCAATCCAGGGATCAAACCCGTGTCTCTTGCAGGCTGATTCTTTACCACAGGCACCAGCTGGGAAGCATCAGTGGAAGATTAAACACTGAACTTAGATGACACAATGAATCTGAAGAAACAGCAATAGAAACTAGCCAATATGAAAAGCAGAAAATTACAAAAGAGAGCATGTGACAACTTCAAGATGCCTGCTGCTGCTGCTGCTGCTGCTGCTAAGTCGCTTCAGTCGTGTCCAACTCTGTGCGACCCCAGAGACGGCAGCCCACCAGGCTCCCCCATCCCTGGGATTCTCCAGGCAAGAACACTGGAGTGGGCTGCCATCTCCTTCTCCAGCGCATGAAAGTGAAAAGTGAAAGGAAAGTCGCTCAGTCGTGTCTGACCCTTAGCAACCCCATGGACTGCAGCCCACCAGGCTCCTCCATCCGTGGGATTTTCCAGGCAAGAGTACTGGAGTGGGGTGCCATTGCCTTCTCCAAAATGCCTAATACACGTGTAACTGGAGTCCCTGAAGAAGAAATGGAGAAAAGAGAGTGGAAAGAAATATTTGAAGAAATAATGGCTAAGAATGTTCCAAATGCAAAGAAAATCTGAAGAAAAAAAAAAAAAGGATCCAGAGTAGAGATTATCAGCTAAGATCTAGAAAGTCACTAATTCTACTCAATATTCTATAATGACCTGTAAGGAAAAAGACTTTTTTAAAAAGTAGATGTATCGATATGTAAAACTGATTCATTTGCTATACACTTGAAACTAACCCAACACTACAAATCAACTATACTCCAATTTAAAAAAAAAAAGGTTTTTAAAGTCACTGATAATGACAAAGGAGCAAGTTCATCAAGAGCATATAACAATTCTAAACATGTATGCACCTAAAAACAGAGCTTCAAATACATATAGTAAAAACTGAAATAACTGGTTTAAAGTCCAGTCAATATGATTCACCATATTATCCCATCCGAGATCAAGGACAAGAAAAGGATATTTGCTCTTATCACCTGTAGTCAACGCTGTACTGGATGGTCTAGAGGCAGTAAAATAAGGCCAAATAACTAAATAAAAGGCTCCAAATTGTAAAGAAAGAAATAAAATTATCTTTATTTTCAGATGATGTGATCATTTATGTTTAAAACCTGATAAAATCTGTAAAACAAGATACAAGCACCTTATACACAAGTCATTTATATCTCTAAATACTAGCCAAATAAAATTTTAAAATACCACTTGTAACAACTTCAAATTACATAAAATATCTCAGGATAAATCTGAACAAGACATACAATGCCTGTAAATTAAAAGCTATTTTTAAAAACTGCTGAGAGAATTTAAAGAAGACATAAACAAATGGAAGGACACACTTTGTTCCTGGGTTGGATTCCTCAGTATTGTTAAAATGTCCATTCTCTCCAAATTTATCTATATTCACTATACTCTCAATCAAAATCTGAAAAGCAGGGCTTTTTTGAGGAACTCATATGAAAAAGCAAAGCATCTAAAATAGCCAAAGCAACATTAAAATAAAAAAAGGAACAAAGTTGGAGGGCTAAACTATCTGATTTTAAGACTTATCATAAAACTTAGTAAGCAAGAAAATATGGTGTCAGTGCCAACACAGACAAATAGATCAAAGGAACAAAATAGAAAGTCCAGAAATAGGCCCACACATATTCAGGAAATAGATTTTTTTTATAATGGTGCAAAGGTAACTTGGTGTAGAAAGAATAATCTTTCAACAAATGGTACCGGAGCAATTAAGACAGCCATTTGCGAATAAATATAAGCAGACCTCGGAGAAATCGCAGGTTTGGTTCCAGAACACCACGATAAAACAAATATCAAAATAAAGCAAGGCAACACAAATTTTCTGTTTTCTGAGTGCATATGAAAGCTGTTTACACTATCTTGTAGTCTATTAAGTGTGCAATTTCATTGTCTAAAAAAACAACATATGTACCTAATTAAAAAACACTTTATCGCTAAAAAGTGTAGCCTTGAGCAATTCATAGTCTTGCAATAGTGACATCAAAGATCACTAATCAGGGCTTCCCTGGTGGCTCAATGGTAGAGAGTCCACCTGTCAATGCAGGAATCACAGATTCGATCCCTGGGTTGGGAAGATCCCACACACCATGGAGCAGCTAAGCCTGTGCACTGCAACTATTGAGCCTGCGCTTTAGAGCCCAGAAACTGCAGCTGCTGAGCCCACACGCTGCAACCGCTGAAGGCCCCTCGCCCTAGAGCCCATGTTCTGCCACAAAAGAAGCCACCGCAATGAGAAGCCTGTGCACTGCAATGAAAAGAAGCCCCCACTCACCACAACTAGGGAAAAGCCCGCGCAGCAATGAAGACACAACACAGTCACAAAGAAACAAATGAATAAAATGATTGTTTTAAAGATCACTGAAGGCACATCACCATAACAAATATGACAAAGAAGTTTGAAATATTGAAAGAATTACCAAAACAGGACACAGAGACACAAAGTGAGCAAATGCTGTTGGAAAAATGGCACCCAAAGAATTGCTTCATGCAGGATCACCACTGACCTTCACTCTGTAAAAAAATACAGTATGTGTGAAGTGCAACAATGCAGAGTACAGTAAAATGAGATGTGCATGTATAGAAATCACTAACTTTAGTCCATACGTTGTACTGTATCCATATGAATTCAAGATGGACCACAGACCTAAAACATTAACATCTCTAAAAAGAAAACGTAGAGGACTTCCCTGGAGCCAAGTGTCCATTAACGGATGAGTGGATAAACAAAATACAGTCTATCTGTCCAGTGGAATACTATTCAGCCTTAAGAAGGGATGAAGATCGTACACATGCTACAACATGGAAAGGGACAGTGAAAGTTGCTCAGCCGTGTCCGACTCTTTGAGAGCCCATATAGTCCATGGAATTCTCCAGGCCAGAATACTGGAGTGGGTAGCCCTTCCCTTCCCCAGGAGAATCTTTCCAACCCAGGGATCGAACCCAGGTCTCCTGCATTGCAGGCGGGTTCTTTACCAGCTGAGCCACAAGAGAAGCTACAACATAAATGAACCTTTACAACATTATGCTAAGTGTAATAAGTCAGACCCAAAGGGCAAATATTGTATGGTTCTGCTCACATAAAAAAATCTAGAATGGGAGATTCATAGAGACAGAAAGTAGGATGGGGTAGGAGACACACTATTAGGTACAAAATAAGCTATAAGGATACATTGTACACATAGGGAATAGAGCCAATATTTTATAATAACTATAAAAGGAACATAATCTTGAAAAATTGTGAATCACTATATTGTATACCTGTAACTTTTATAATAGTGTGTATCAACTACACTTCAGCTTAAAACAAGAAAGAAAAGAACTTAACAGGGATTGGGGAGAGAGAGAATGGAGAGTTACGGCTTACAGGTTATGGAATTTCTGCTTGGGGAGATGAAAGAGCTTTGAAAATTGACACTGGTGATGGTAGCACAGCACTATGAATGTAACTAATGCCACTGGATTGTACCCTTAAAATGGTTAAAGTAGAAAATTTTGTATTATATACATTTTTTTCTACAATTAAAAAAAACAATAACATAGCATACAAAAAAACCCATTGAATTATACATTTTAAACGGGTGAATAGTATGGTTTAAAAAAGGACTATCTAAATGTGAGCCAAAATAAAGTTTGTTATTTTATTATTATTTTTTTAGCCACACCACATAGCTTGCAAAATCTTAGTTCCCTGACAAGGGATAAACCCCCGCCCTCAGCAGTGAAAGCACAAAGTTTTAACCCACTGGCCAGCCAAGGAATTCCCAACAATTTGATGTTTTTTAAAAGTTACTAGAAGTTCAAATGATGGACCATTCCAAGAGTTGGCAAGGATGTAGCAGAACTTGGGTTCTCACATGCTGCTGGTGGGAATACAGAATAGTGTAATCCTCTTTGTTAAACAGTTTTACTGTTTCTTAAAAAGTCCAACCTCGTGACCTAGACACATCTGCTTTCTGAGCCAGACACCCCACCCCTCAAAGATTTACCCGGCAGAAGAGAAAAAGTCGTATGACTACTTGAACAAAATGTTCACAGTGGCCTTGTGTGTGAATAGCCAGAAACTGGAAACAACACAAATGTCCATCAGCAGACACCTGGGTAAAGAAATTAAGGTACATTCATCTGATGGGGTACCACTCAGCAATAAAAGGAGGGACCACCGCCTGAGAAACATGGATGGATCCCAAAGTAACTGCCCTAAGTGAAAGAGACAGACCAAAAAAAAAGAAAAGAAAAACACATCCTGTATGGCTCCATTTAACTCTAGAAAAGGCAAACAGGTCTATAATGATTGAACGCACATCAGTGCTGGGCAAGTGAGGGGGAGGGAGGGACAGATTAAAAAGGGCAGGAGGAAACGTCTGGGGATGATGGATATGATCACTATCTTGGTTGTGGTTTGCAGACATAAGTCAAAACTTATCAAACTTTACATTAAAAGAAAACGCCACTGAGATGTAGTTTTCCTTCCAACTATCAGACTGGCAAAGACCAAAAAGTTTGATTAGAACATTCTGTTGGCATGGTTAAAAGCACTCTTGCTCGTTGCTGGTGGGTGTATAAACTTCATGGAAAATGATCTGGCAATATCTATCCAAGCTACAAAAACTCCCACCTCTATGTCCAGATATTTCATTTCCAGAAAGTCATCTACAAAGATACACTCATGTATGCGAAATGATGTATTCCAAGGTTATTCAAAGTAACACTGTTTACAGGGGCAAGTGTCCATCATTAGGAACTAGGTTAAAAAAAAAAATGCACACACAATGGTACACCTCTCTAACCTAAGGAGAGAGGTGTTTACATGAGGTGGAGAGTGAAAAATGCAGGTTACAATACAGATGTACCCTATGCTTCCATTTGGGTATAAAAAGGGATAAAAGACTATCTGGTCATTTTCATGTGACTCACATGAAACATTTTTTGGAGGGATACACACCAAACCCAGTATCACTGGTTGGCTCTGGGAAAACTACACGGGCAGTGGAGCGACAGCAGAGCTGGGAAGACTTTATACGTGTGTACAGATAACTCTTTACGCTTTCTTGAGATTATTAACCATGGGAATGCATGACTGTTCAATACACAGATAAGTGTAAATAAAAATTAAAGGTTAGTGGAAAATGAGTAAGGTTGATCTATCATAGACAGATGTGGGAAGAACACCAAGGCATATTGTTAAAGTAAGCACTCACGAAGAAAGCAAGGGGCTGAACACTATCAGTAGTATGATCCCACTTATGTAAAGATAAATGATAATGACAATAAAATACTAGTCTATGTCAACGGAAAGCTGGAAACACACGTATAACCATTATCAGTGATTATCTCTAGGGAATAGGATTTGGGGGGAACCTACTCTCTCCACATTATACATTTCTGAATCTTTGTCCTTGTTCTGTTTGCATTTAGGTTTGTATCAGAAAAAAAAAACTGATAAATTTTTACTGGTATATTGTCACCCTGCTTATTTAACTTATATGCAGAGTACATCATGAGAAACGATGGACTGGAAGAAACACAAGCTGGAATCAAGACTGCCGGGAAAAATATCAATAACCTCAGATGACACCACCCTTATGGCAGAAAGTGAAGAGGAACTAAAAAGCCTCTTGATGAAAGTGAAAGAGGAGAGTGAAAAAGTTGGCTTAAAGCTCAACATTCAGAAAACGAAGATCATGGCATCTGGTCCCATCACTTTATGGGAAATAGATGGGGAAACAGTGGAAACAGTGTCAGACTTTATTTTTGGGGGCTCCAAAATCACTGCAGATGGTGACTGCAGCCATGAAATTAAAAGACGCTTACTCCTTGGAAGAAAAGTTATAACCAACCTAGATAGCATATTCAAAAGCAGAGACATTACTTTGCCGACTAAGGTCCGTCTAGTCAAGGCTATGGTTTTTCCTGTGGTCATGTATGGATGTGAGAGTTGGACTGTGAAGAAGGCTGAGCGCTGAAGAATTGATGCTTTTGAACTGTGGTGTTGGAGAAGACTCTTGAGAGTCCCTTGGACTGCAAGGAGATCCAACCAGTCCATTCTGAAGGAGATCAGCCCTGGGATATCTTTGGAGGGAATGATGCTGAAGCTGAAACTCCAGTACTCTGGCCACCTCATGCGAAGAGTTGACTAATTGGAAAAGACTCTGATGCTGGGAGGGATTGGGGGCAGGAGGAGAAAGGGACGACAGAGGATGAGATGGCTGGATGGCATCACGGACTTGATGGACATGAGCCTGGGTGAACTCCGGGAGATGGTGATGAACAGGGAGGCCTGGCGTGCTGCGATTCATGGGGTTGGAAAGAGTCAGACATGACTGACCGACTGAACTGAACTGATAATGTTTGAATCAGAATAACAAATATACCTTTTATTTTTATTAGAATCAAAAAGTAAACAAGAAAAAACACTCCCCTAGGCAGTTACATTTTTAACCACTTACCTAAAAACACGAGAAAAGAGTTTAATATAATATGACCTCACCTCTGATCAGGAATTCTACCTTTAGAAATTCATCCAAGGATGTCATCAGTCACAGCCAAAGAACTACATCTGTGGAGAAACATATCCCTGAGCATAGTGGTGAGTGAAAACCTAGATTATAAAACAGCATGAGTGATGTGATAAAATGTTAGAAAACATAGTGAGAGAAGTCTAGAAGAACATTCACCAAGGTGCTGGGGATCCCACACAGAACATGGAGAACAGAAACCCAAGGTCATGGTGACTTCAACTTTCTTCTTTTTAAGCCTTTCTTCACAGTTAGTTTACAGGTGACCTATTTTTGTTCAGTTTTTTTTAAAAAGAAAGTTAAGTAGACTAAGAAACTTAGAGCCTTAATATATATAAAGCTGTTTTTAGAAGACTTGCTTATGAGAGTGAAAAAAAAGTAACTATGTCCAAATGAGGGGGATCAGGACTTCCCTGGTGGTCCAGTGGTTAAGAATCTGCCTTGCAAATTCAGATTCGATTCCCGGTCTGGGAACTAAGATTCCACGTGCCGAGAAGCAACAAGCCACTGCCACAACTAGAGAGCCAGCCCACCGCAATGGAAGATCCCATATTTGGCAACTGAGATCCAACACAGTCAAGTAAATATTAAGAAAAAAAAAAAGAGAGAGAGAGGGGGATCAGCCACGAACAGTTTGCCAGAGCCGACAACAAATGCTTACAAAAGACATCAAGTAAAAAGAACAGGATGCAAAACTATAAACCACACAATAGCAAACTCCACATGTTGAGGAGAGCAAAGGTAGGAACAGAAAGATGAAGACGAGGATTAAGCAGACCGAAAAACAAAATAAAATCCTTAATAAGCCTAGAACAAATCTCGTTTCATTTAATACGGTGGCCACCAAGACCCCTGGGTTGGGCTGAAATGAGAAGACAGTTTTAGGCTAGGGAGCCTCACTGCAGCTGTCCTGGCTGGCAGAGTACCCCTGAGGGTTCATAGAGGGCTGCCCTATGGGAACCATGTGGTCAGTGGCTTCATAAAGCCACATGTCTGTTCTCTGACCAGCAACCCGCAGCCTTGAACAGGTCCATTAGCTGAAGATCATGACCACCGTCCTGCCTTGTGAAAGGATCTGGTCAAGAGCCCCATTACAGCAAGAGCTCTCTGGAGCGCAGCAGGACAGACGTGGCCCCGCATCATCACCCTCAGGTGGCCAGTCCCAGGGAAGGTCCAGAAGGTGCCTATCAGTCTGAGACAGGACACAATCAGGCACTCCCTCTGCTAATGAACAGATCCCTTTCCAGGTCAGAGACAAGTGCACAAAAGTGTCCAGGTGCCGGTAAGAACAGGCTCTGTCAAGACGTCTTTTAGCAGAAACTGTGCTGGGGACTCTGGTTTAAGCCAGTAGCAGTGCAAATGAGAGTTAGGATTTGGGTTGACTGGAGTTTAAATGAGTCGCTAGCAGGATGTAGCTGCCAAATATACAGTGCCCACCTGGGCTGCCTTCTCCATAATAATCAAGATTTCACAGCCATGACATGGAAGCAAACTAAATGTCCATCAACTAAACGTAAAAAGGAGCTGTGGTATCTGTGTACAGTGGAATAGTACTCAGCCATGAGAAAGAATGAAATAATGCCATTTGTCGCAACATGGGTGGACCTTGAGACTATCATATTGCGTGAATTCAGTCAGATATATGGGAAATCTTATATGCGGAATCTTAAAATCATACAAATGGACTTACTTACAAAACAGAAACAGACTCACAGACACAGAAAACAAACGTATGGTTACCAAAGGGGAAAGGGGGGGTAGGGATAAATTAAGAGTTTTGGATTAACAGACACACACTACTATACATAATATGAACAACAAGGACCTAATGTACAGTACAGGGAACTATACTCATATCTTGTAATAACCTAACAATGGAAAAGATTCTGAAAATGAATGTGTGTGTGTGTGTGTGTGTGTGTGTGTGTGTGTGTGCACGTGTGAGTATGTCTGTGTGTGTGTGTGTGTGTGTGTGTGTATAAAACAGAATCACTTTGCTGTACACTTGAAACTAACAGAAGACTGCAAACCAACTATAGGTTAGTGTTTAGGTTAGTGTTAGTTGCTCAGTCATGTCCGACTCTTTGCAACCCCACAGACTGAAGCCTCCCCGGCTCCTCTGTCCATGGAATTCTCCAGGCAAGAATACTGGAGTAAGTAGCCATTTCCTTCTCCAGGGGATCCTCCCGACACACGGACTGAACTCAGTTCTCGTGCATTGCAGGCGGCTTCTTTATCGACTGAGCCACCAGGGAAACCAACTACATTTCAATTTTTTAAAAAAGATTTCGTGCTATGTACCAGGGGCTTGACACATACAGTCTTTCATCCCCACAAGACAGGTCCACAGGTATCCCCACTTTACAGATAAGAAAACAGAGGCACAGAGCTGGAATGATCAGTCTGTCACCAAAGCCTGATCCACAGAACCTTCCAAACTAAGGGCTCACGTGCCTGTTCCCTCCCAATGCCAGCACCATAGCTGGAGCAGCAAGCTCCCACCTGGGCAGTCCCCCTCTGGAGTGAATGCCAGGGCACAAAACAGATGCCAAGCTGGGTTTCATGGAATGCAGAGGACCCAGACTTGCCCCTCAAATGGGAGTGTTTGGGGGAAAAAACTAGCCCAGGGAAGACGCCCACTGTCCTCCCTTAGGGAGCTAGGCTCTGCAGAAGGGATCACCTCTTGATGAAGGAGACACAGGAGGCAGGTCAGCACTGATGACGGGACCATACATACATTCTCACCATCAGGGCAGTCAGGGACAGGTCTTCCAGGCAGAAGTGTCTCTGCAGAGACAGAGTTTGGGCCCTGCCCCCTTAGAGGATACAGCAGAGCCCCACATGAATGGGAAACTGACCCCGACAGATGTAGATTCGGGACCTCAGGCCAAGTCCAATAAAACCAGAAAACCTCCACAGCATCTGTAAAATGCATATAATTCCTACTGCATGGGTTTGTTATCCTAGCACGACCCACGGGGATGGTGGTAAAACAGTGCACAGATTCTAAAGCCCTGCCACCTGAGACCATCACGGCAATTAGAGGCAGAGCACCTCCTATGGGAATGCCGAGGCCAAAGGCTGCTTCTTTATTCAAGCAAATCAGTGCTATGATCATCCATGAGTCTAAAAACCCCAAATAACCCTCTCTCATTGCTAAAATAAAGAAACTGCAATCCCAGGCCCTGAATGTCATGACTTAAAGGTTGCCTGAAATGATCTACTCTAACCACCTCATTTGATGGACAAAGAATAAACTAGGAGAATCTCAGAGAGGGACAGTGGCTTGCCCGAAGTCTCATAGTAAATTCCAGGCAAAGCCAGACTAGAACCCTGGTTACTGCACTGTATTTCCAGTGCTTTATCCACTGAAACATCCTGCCTCCCACCTAAAAACTCTTCAAAGTGGTTATAAAAAACACTGAATACAGAGATTATGTGTGGGGCTCAAATGAACTATAACACATGCTTGGATTATTTAAAATACAACTCTGCTATGTTACACACTAATCACTTTATAAACATGTGCTCTTACTCACGAAGGTAGCCAATGTGAAGACTGCTTGGTTGGCTCACATTTCTGTACAGAACTGTCAAAGTAAACTGAACAAAATGTCCACGGAAAAATTTCTCCCATAGAGAAATTTCCTCTAATTCATTGATCAACTATTCAGCTCAGTTCAGCATGGACTGCAGCATGCCAGGCTTCCCTGCCCATCACCAACTCCTGGAGATTACTCAAACTCATGCCCATCGAGTTGGTGATGCTATCCAACCATCTCAACCTCTGTCATCCTCTTCTCCTACTGCCTTCAATCTTTCCCAGGATTAGGGTCTTTTCCAATGAATCAGTTATTTGCATCAGGTGGCCAAAGTACTGGAGTTTCAGCTTCAGCATCAGTCCTTCCAATGAATATTCAGGACTGATTTCCTTTAGATGGACTGGCTGGATATCCTTGCAGTCCAAGGGACTCTCAAGAGTCTTCTCCAACACCACAGTTAAAAAACATCAATTCTTCCATGCTCAGCTTTCTTTATAGTCCAACTCTCACAACCATACATGACTACTGGAAAAACCATAGCTTTGACTAGATGGGCCTTTGTTGGCAAAGCAATGTCTCTGCTTTTTAATATGCTGTCTAGGTAGATCATAGCTTTCTTCCCAAGGAGCAAGCATCTTCTAATTTCATGGCTGTAGTCACCATCTGCAGTGATTTTTGGAGTCCAAGAAAATAAAGTCTGTCACTGTTTCCACTGTTTCCCCATTTATTTCCCATGAAGTGATGGGACCAGATGCCATGATCTTAGTTTTCGGAATGTTGAGTTTTAAGCCAGCTTTTTCAGCCTCCTCTTTCACTTTCATCAAGAGGCTCTTTGGTTCTTCTTCACTTCCTGCCATAAGGGTGGAGTCATCTGCATATCTGAGATTATTGATATTTCTCCTGGCAATCTTGATTCCAGCTTGTGCTCCAGCTCTTTGCAACCCCATGGACTATACAATCTATGGAATTCTCTAGGCAAAAATACTGGAGTAGGTAGCCCTTCCCTTCCTCAGGGGATCTTCGCAACCCAGGGATCCAACCCAGGTTTCCTGCATTGCAGGCAGATTCTTTACCAGCTGAACAACAAGGGAAGCCCGATCAACTATTAAGCACAAATTAAAAGACAATAGCAAGACAGTATTGATGAGTGTTATAAGTAAGGGAAACCCCAGGGACAAATGGAAGCCTAGGTCTAGGAATGGTTTCAAGGAGGTGACCCCTGAGTTACCGGCTTCATGGATAGAAGATGAAGGATATGCCAAGAACCAACAGCAAAGGACTTTAAAATTCCTATAGTCAGTGGATGGATGGATGGATGAATAGAGGGTAGATGAATGGATAGAAGATGAATGAATGATGAATAGATAGAAGATGGGTGGATCAATAGATAAATGGATGAACAGATGTATCATTAATGGAAGGATGGATAATGGATGAGTGGATGGATGATTGATAATGGATGGGGGTAGATGAATGATGATGGATAATGAATGGATGGATGGAAGATGGTGGATGGATGGATAAGTGGAAAATGGATAATGGAAGGATGGATGGATGGGTGGATGGATGATGGGATGCATGACAACTACTACTCTTAAATCACTGAAAGTGTTCCGAAGTACCGTAGTCGAGAGCGTTCTGAGAACCAGGTTCATCTTCTCATTCCTTTCAACTCATCATCCCCTACACAGACCCTGAGGTAGAGTTATCTTCCAGTAGCAGGTCAGGAATAGGTGAACACCATATCCCTTGCCTACAGATGGGCAAGGGTTGACAGGGTGAGAAGAGGTATGTGCATATTTGCTGAGAATCTCCTCTTTTCCACAGTTGGGCCTGGCCTGCGTGCATGTGTGAGTGCACAAGTGCTCAGCTGTATCCAGCTGTTTGAGACCCCAGGGACTGTTGGTCCACCAGACTCCTCTGTCCATGGGATTCTCCAGGCAAGAATACTGGAGTGGGTTACCATTTCCTCTTCCAGGGAATACCAGCAGAAAAAAACTTGAGAAATGAAGTTGACCCAAATCCAAAAGGAGGAAAATGATAAGGCAAAGGTAATGATCCCTTTACTCCACATCAGATCCCAAATGTTCCAGTTCCAGAAAGAACCTGAGTCCCCACGTTTATATTTCATGTCCTGAATAAAGATAAGCCATGGGTGTGACATTAAGCTGGTGGAGTCATCCTTGGGAGCACAAAGCATCCCAGACTCTCATAAAGGGCCCCTCTGCATCCTGCTGAACCTGCTCCTTACACTTCATCCTCCAAGTAACACTGATGCCTTAGAGGTTCCAGAAATGCCTCTCTCTGCCCACCATTTGCTTGAATTCCTCTTCCTGGATGGCCCTTCCTTCTCCTGCCCCTCAATGGGTAATGCCATTATCCTGGAGACCCAGCTCTGGGCCTCTCTTTGAGGAAGCCTTCCCAGACTTCCTCGGGCACAACTGCTAGGTTGAATAAATAAGCTACCACCAAAGGTCCCCACCCCTGGCTTTTTGTTATTCGGACCCAGGACTCTACAATCCCTGACTGGCCAGAAAGAACCTGGTACAAAATTCACTAAGTAGGAAATTTAGCCTGGGGCCAGAAAAGCAGACAGCTTCTCTCTGATGACTGTCTGGTGCACTATCTGCTCCTGACCAACATTCCTAGGTACCTGCCTTTTGAGGTCACACCAGCTAATTCCTGGCTTTCCTAAAGCAGCCTCCTGGCGAGGCATGGAGAACACAGAAGGAAGATGCACGAGGGAGAAATCTGCTGGGATTTTGCTAGCCACCAGCTCCTAACCAAGTTAGCAAGGTGTGAGCCTGCGGCAGCGAGCTTGATCCATGCCAGGCCCATAACAGATGTTCCAGTAAGTGCTAGCTGATTGACTGATGGATTGCACAAGGAATTCCCCTTGATGGCAACTTCCACCCTGCTTCAAATTCAGGTCACAGAAAAGAAGGTTGATGATTTCCAGCCTGGTGAGAGTGTGAGTTGTGAATAAGCACCTCTGCCTGCTCCAAAGCCCTGGCCCCAGAATCGTGCTGTGTCAGCCAGGGAGGAAAACCCCACCGCAGGCCTCACTGGTGACCTCCACCCAGGGTCACAGGCCTTGCTGGTGACCCCCACCGAGGGTCACAAGCCTTGTTTATGACCTCCACCAAGGATCGCTCATTTGCAGCACTGGTACATTTGGGCTGGCTCATCCTTTGTCATGGAGGCTGCCCTGTGCACTGCTGGCCACTAAGCAGCATCCCTGGCCTCTACCCCCTAGATGTCAGGAGCAACACCACCATTGTTGTTGTTCAGTCACCAAGTCATGTCCAACTATTTGCAACCCCATGGGCTGCAGCACACCAGGCTTCCCTGTACTTCACTATCTCCTAGAGTTTGCCCAGGTTAATGTTCACTGAGTCAGTGATACCATCCAACCATCTCACCCCCTGTCACCCTCTTCTCCTGCCTTCAATCTTTTCCAAGATCAGGGTCTTTTCTAGTGAGTTGGCTCTTCACATCAGATGGCCAGAGTATTGGAGCTTCAGCCTCAGCATCAGTCCTTCCAGTGAGTATTCAGGGTTGATTTCCTTTAGGATTGACTAGTTTGATCTCCTTACTTTCCAAGGGACTCTCAAGAGTCTTCTCTGGCAACACAGCTCAAAAGCATCAATTCTTCTGTGCTCTGCCTTCTTTATGGTCCAACTCTCACATCTCTACATGACTACTGGACAGACCATAGCCCTGACAATATGGACCTTTGTCGGCAAAGTGATGTCTTTACTTTTTAACACTGTCTAGGTTTGTAACTGCCCACCCCGCCTTTATGACAACCAAAAATTTCTCCAGACACCAACAAATGTCCCCTGGGGAACAAACAGCCCTGGCTGAGAATTAGTGCTGTAGCCTTTGCACCAGGCAGACCAGGGCAGCGCTCAGAAGACAGCTTCAGGATAGGGACCTGGTTTGGGCATCAGTAAATCTGCCACTGCTCAGGGCTCCGCCTCCCACCTCCCAGGTAAGCATGGAGATCATTCAGTTTCTCTGAGACTCAGGTGCAGTCAGTCAGTCAGTTCAGTCGCTCAGTCATGTCCGACTCTTTGCGACCCCATGAATCACAGCACGCCAGGCCTCCCTGTCCATCACCAACTCCGGAGTTCACTCAAACTCATTCATGTCCATCGAGTTGGTGATGCCATCCAGCCATCTCATCCTCTGTCATCCCCTTCTCCTCCTGCCCCCAATCCCTCCCAACATCAGGGTCTTTTCCAATGAGTCAACTCTTCATGTGAGGTAACCAAAGTATTGGAGTTTCAGCTTTAGCATCATTCCTTCCAAAGAACACCCAGGACTGATCTCCTTTAGAAGATCAGGACTGGTTGGATCTCCTTACAGTCCAAGGGATTCTCAAGAGTCTTCTCCAACACCACAGTTCAAAAGCATCAATTCTTCGGCGTTCAGCCTTCTTCACAGTCCAACTCTCACATCCATACATGACCACTGGAAAAACCATAGCCTTGACTAGCGGACCTTTGTTGGCAAAGTAATATATCTGCTTTTGAATATGCTATCGAGGTTGGTCATAACTTTTCTTCCAAGGAGTAAGTGTCTTTTAATTTCATGGCTGCAATCACCATCTGAAGTGATTTTGGAGCCCAAAAAATAAAGTCTGACACTGTTTCCACTGTCTCCCCATCTATTTCCCATGAAGTGATGGGGCTAGATGCCATGATCTTAGTTTTCTGAATGTTGAGCTTTAAGCCAATTTTTTCACTCTCTTCCTTTACTTCCATCAAGAGGCTTTTTAGTTCCTCTTCACTTTCTGCCATAAGGATGGTGTCATCTGCATATCTGAGGTTATTGATATTTCTCCAGGCAATCTTGATTCCAGCTTGTGCTTCTTGCAGCCCAGCATTTCTCATGATGTACTCTGCATAGAAGTTAAATAAGCAGGGTGACAATATACAGCCTTGATGTGCACCTTTTCCTATCTGGAACCAGTCTGTTGTTCCATGTCCAGTTCTAACTGTTGCTTCCTAACCTGCATATAGGTTTCTTAAGAGGCAGGTCAGGTGGTCTGGTATGCCCATCTCCTTCATACTTTTCCACAGTTTATCGTGATCCACACAGTCAAAGGCTTTGGCATAGTCAATAAAGCAGAAATAGATGTATTTCTGGAACTCTCTTGTTTTTTCGATGATCCAGAGAATGTTGGGAATTTGATCTCTGGTTCCTCTGCCTTTTCTAAAACCAGCTTGAACATCTGGAAGTTCATGGTTCACATATTGCTGAAGCCTGGCTTGGAGAATTTTGAGCATTACTTTACTAGCATGTGAGATGAGTACAATTGTGTGGTAGTTTGAGCATTTTTGGCATTGCCTTCCTTTGGGATTGGAATGAAAACTGACCTTTTCCAGTCCTGTGGCCACTGCTGAGTTTTCCAAATTTGCTGACATATTGAGACTCAGGTTACCATCTGCAAAATGAGGCCATATTTTGCAAGTCACTGGGCTGGCAGAGGCACTCAGTTAATAGCTTTACATTGATTTGTACATGGCTGTTCTGAAAACCTCAAGCTAACATCACTCATCTCTCCACAAAAGCTAGAAAAGTACTACTGGAAACCTACTAAGGTCTACTGAGGGCCTCAAGAACAGCTGTCCAAATACTTTGGCCAAGTCATTCCACTTTTAAGAATCTATTCTAGGGAAATGATTAGAATTTCAGGTAAACATTTATACACAAAGATATCTATTGCAATGGTTATCTACAACCGCAAAAACTACAGATAGGAAAAAAAACTAAATGCCCAACAATATAATAGAGTAAAATAAAATATGTTTATGGATGGACTTCCCTGGTGAACCAGTAGGTAGGACTCCACGCTTCCACTGCAGGAGGCATAGGTTCAATCCCTGGTTGGGGAACTAAGATCCCACATGCCACACGGCATAGTCAAATTAAAAGAAAAAGTATATATATATATATACACATATATGCTTGAGTAGATGAAGAAATATTAGATAGCCAAGAAAAATCACATAAAGAGTATGCATTAATAATGTGGACTGTCCATGAGATAACATTATAGTGAAGTTACTGTTACAATTAAGTTATGATGTAACTTCAACTTTGTAAGAAAATATAGAGCCAAAAAATTATTCCTTAGAAACAAGATAAAGACTGGAAGGAAACCTGACAAAATCTTCCTCTCTGTGCTATTTCCTATTTCATAAGTTTTCTATAAAGAAAAAAAGTGAAAAAAAATTACATCTTAGTTTTAAGATCTTGTGGGGAAAATATTTTGTTGTTGTTAATACTTTTACATCAGAAGGCAAGGCTCTGCTTGAATGCCCAGGTGCTAAACCAAAGTATAGACCTGAACAGAGCCTGAGCCAAGCGAGGAAATGGATGTTCAAACCTAAATAAAACAGAAATGAAATCTAAGGAAACAGAAGCAGGAGAAAGAGGGTGTGGGCGGGCCTGGGCTACTAGGGAAATGGGAGGTACCCACAGGGTGAGTTGGGCTGGACAGGAGAGCGGGTGGGACCAGGTCTGGCCCAAGTGCTGCGCTGTTGCTGTCGGCGTGGCTGGACAGGTGGCTAGGCAGCTGGAGAGGGACCCACAGTGCTCTGGGAAGCAGGTTAGTGGGTGCCCTGGGCTGGGTAGTGGTCTGGGGGCTTGGCTTCTCACTGCTGACATCACTGCAAGCAAGGACAGGACTTATACCATGGGCAAGATGGGGGCTAGGAGGTCTATGGGTCAGATCTAGTCCAACAAACCAACCTCCAGGCAAGATTCCAAAGGGGCCATCAGCCTGATGCTACCTCCATCTCTTGCCCACCACCAACCACCCACTCAAGGAGGTCCTTGGAGAAGGGAAGAGGCGGGTCAATGAAGGAGCAGCACTCTAGTACGGGACCACAGCTGCTCTCGGTAAACACTGGAGCTGGGCACTAGTGGTCTGGGGGTCCGTGGACTGAGGGCGGGATCTAGAAA
The DNA here is from genome assembly GCF_032405125.1 of Capricornis sumatraensis. NCBI lineage: Eukaryota > Metazoa > Chordata > Mammalia > Artiodactyla > Bovidae > Capricornis > Capricornis sumatraensis. The sequence continues at coordinate 116,925,854 of NC_091071.1, read as the reverse complement.
GGAATGTGGCACCCAGGTATCAGACACCAGGGACACAAAAATGCCACCAGGCCTCATCCCACTTCCCTCGGGCCTCCCAGTGCCAGGGGCATAAGTGGGCAGTGTGCCCTCAATCTGCCCTGGGAGGTCTAGACCAGCCCATCTCCCTTATGGCAGGTTCCCTGCACCAGTCCATCTCCCTCATGGCAGGCCTCCTGCACCAGCCCATGCCCATCATGGCAGGCCCCCTGCACCAGCCCATCCCCCTCATGGCAGGCTCTCTCCAGCTCCAGGCCTGAGGCTATCACGGCTGGGAGGCTGTGATATCCCACACCAGCTCCTCTCACTCAGTCTGTATCTCCTTCCTGCCCTTCTCAGGGAACCGTAAAGACACCCACAGCTAAGTCAAACCTCAGTCTGGGTCACTCTTACCAAAGACCTGCTCAAACTCTGCAACACTGAACTAGACCCAAAAAGGGTCTGACTTCTGGCAGCTGAAGCAAGGAGCCAGCCATCATGATGCACAGGTATAGTTTCTTATACAAGAAGAAACAAAGGAGCCATCCAAAGGACCCTTAGGTCAAGAACCCATGGCACAGAAACTAAGGTGCTGATTTAATAAGCTCATTGCTCTCTGGATTCCCCAGGTATCTTTCTCAGCAGACTGTGGGATTGTCGGAGCTGGCTGACAGTCTCAGAAAGACAGCCCATTTCTCTATGAGGTCTGGAGCAGAAGCAGCTCAATTCTCAGCTAGTTTATTTGCCCCAACCTCCAGTCCACCAAATAGCTGGGAAGTCTAAATGCTGCTTATCCATCCAGCCTTACAGAAGGAAATGCTCTCCCTTTATTAAATGCAAAAATCAGTGAGGTGAAGAGCGTCACAGGAAGAAATCATTAAATTCCCATTACCTTGCCCTAAAAATCCTTGATTAAATGCAGATCTCAGGGTCCCCCCCAATGGAATTCACGGTCTGTAAGTTCTCCCTGGGGGGGCCTGAAAACTAAAAGTGTTGCTAGCTCAGCTCAGCCATGTCTGACTCTACGCAACCCCATGGACTGTAGCCCACCAGGCTCCTCCATCCACGGGATTCTCCAGGCAACAATACTGGAGTGGGTTGCCATTCCTTTCTCCATGGGATCTTCCCAACTCAGGGACTGAACCTGGATCTCCTGCATTGCAGGCAGATTCTTAACCATCGAAAAGGTTGAGGGGCTTGAGAATCTGCATATTTAACCAGCTTTCCACCTGAATTCCTGGCAGGAAGGAAGTCCGCTGGAGGCTTTCTTTTCAGATTTGCCTCTTTAACTCATTTCCAGTTCTGACTTCATTCTCCTATGCTAGTTCTTTTTGTTTAAGTGCATCTTAGAAGAAAAAAATCTAATTCATAAAGAGATCTGGTAGTTAAAAGATTTCAGAATGTGTGTGTATACATGTGTATGTGTATACACACACACACACACACACATACACACACACACACATACTTAACCTAGGAGAAGGAAATGGCAACCCACTCCAGTATTCTTGCCTGGAGAATCCCATGGACAGAGGGGCCTAGCGAGCTATATATATAGTCCATGGGGTCCAGAGTCAGACAAGACTTGACTACACCACCATACTTAACCTGAAGAGTAGATACATATTGACACTACATTCATGCATGTAAGTAACATAAAGACATTAGAGTACTACATCTTAGAAAGATGAAGACATCCAAATCACATTCAAACCCTGCCACCCTGCTTCATCCTGCCGCCAGCACACCTGACAACTCCTGGCTAAGTGACTGCTGAGTCAGATTCCTTCTCTCCTTACACGAATGAAGCACATTCAGCCAGCGACCATCAATGATGTCCCCTCACCTTGATCTCCGTAGAGAGTGAGAGTCAGCCCTAAATACTCTGTCGCTGCCTGGACACACAATGTATCACCCCTGCACAACGCTCTGCTATCTGCAGAAATGGTTGAGTGATGTCCTTTCAACCCATCATCTGATCACAATGACCTCAATTTTTGGAGAAGGCAAGTCAAAACTCGACACTTATCTTCAGAGATACAAGACATATTTATGTGTCAGCCCACCCTTCAACTTGGCTGTAGCCTTCAGGAAAGTCTGAAAAGGCCGTTGCAGACCAAGTGCTTCCCCCGCCCCCACCAATGTCCCCACATCCACCCCACGCCCGCTCACCCGGTGACCATATCCCAGAGGAGCTCTGAGCACTACAGCTGACTAGGTAGTGACAGGCGGGGAGGTGGGGAAAGGAGGGTTATTCCTTGAGAAGAGCCTCACTACACTCTCCCCAAAAGCAGAGGCAAAGACCAAAACCCCACACTCTGTCCAGACCTTGGTCCCCCCCACCAACCCTGCCTGGGGTCTGATTCTTAATGGTGACTGCGAGAGGCAGGGTGTGCTAACTCCCAAGAAACTGTGGCTGGAGGATCTGAGAGATCACACCTGTCAAGTCCCGTCCCTTCCACAGAGAGGCCAAGCGACTTGCACTGGGTCACCCAGCTCCTAAGTGACTGGTCTCACACTCTTGGAGGGTAACCCAAGGGTTCAGGCTCATTACTCATCAGAGGGCACTTATCTATCACTTTTACTCTCTTCCTCAACTTTTTCCAGAAGAAAACACATCTTGCAAAGATGATACACACAGGAAAGTCTTCCCAGTATTTTTCTTTTTTTTAATAGGGCAGTCCTCTGCCCAACTTTCTAAATCACTGCCACCTTCATGGGCAGCTATTAACAACTCGCTCTTAAGGTGGTCTTGACAAACCAGTGACAAAGATTGGGGCAGGGGGCATCAGAACCCCCTCAGCCTACACCTGGCTTAGACAGACTCATCCTTCAAGACTAGTTCAAAAGCAAAACCCAGCTAGGTTCCCAAAGTAGAGCCTGTACAGTCCCAGGAGACGTATTACACTGATGGTCACTTTGGATTTATTTCCATGCATTTATGTCCTCCCCCGGAAGGCACTTGTTAAGACTTCCATCCCCTGCTTCTTAAACCTCTGCCTGGTGAACTATAGATCCTCCTAGAAAGAATCAACACATTAAGCCCTATTTTCTGGCCATCAAGGCCTGCCTTTGCCACAAATACTTGCATACTAATCTCCCCATCACAGGTTGAAAAATATGGACTTCTTTTTTTTTAACTCCCAACATAATGAATGAGTTTAAATATTAGAAGTTGAAATTATTAAGTAAATCATTTCACCTGCAAAGCTTCTATTTGCATAACATTAATTCATGGTGGCAGCTAAAACAAATTCATCACATTCTGTATATTAGAAGCTGATTTATGTAGGAACTGAAAAAAATCATGAGCTCAAAATTATATTGACATGATGTACGGACTCAATGGAGAAAGATTTTTCTCTTTCCTTCTTTCCCTTTGATTTTTTTTTTTTAACATCATCTGAACAACTGAATTATGGTGAGAAGGAAAAGGATTTGAGGAGAGGAAGGAGGCAAGGACTGGCATCTCAGAAAATGAATAATGCTCCCGCCTCACGTGTGTGGCAGGCTCCCGGTGCGGGTATACGCACACACTCCGGTTATTAATGTCAAGTATGCCAAAGATACGCTAGGAAATCATTACCATTCATCGCCACTAACCGCCATTAAATTTCAATCAATTCAACTTAGCACAAGTGTACTTGAGCGGCCCTTACAGTTCCTTATAAATGTGGCTCAAAAGTCGGGCTGACTTATTGCATTGTCCACAACACAAAGGAGCACTGCTAAGCGTCTGCTTGGACCCGGGACCGACGCCCTTTTAACATCCTCAGCATTCAAAGATCCTTCTTTTTCTGAGCACTAAGAGGTCTTCAATCCTACAGATCAAGACGAATAGGGCGGGGGGCGGGGCGGGGGATACTATTTTAAGTGACCACCATTACTTCCCTGTGGGGGAAGGCGGATGGTTGGGGCAAAAGCAGGCCTTCGTGGCTCCAGTCACTCACTCATATGCCTTCTGGAAAAAGTTTTCTGATGCCGCCAAAAGTTTGGTAACGTGGCCCCTTTTCGCCTGGCTTTAGTGAAATGCTCTCAATTCACTCTACAAACTGTCACCTAAAGTTGAATGAATCCCCTTCTCGGAGAAGTGGGTGGCGCGCCACTGGGAAGAGGGAGGGAGGGCCAGCGGCCGTGGGCAGGGAGAAGCGCCTTCCCCAGGTGAGCGCGGGCGCGCTCCGGTCTCCCACCCGGCGCCAAGGGCGCCCGATCTGGATCTGGGCCGCTGGCTTTCTTCCCGAGCCTCCACGAGCAGGGTCCGGCCTGCCGCCACTCGCCGGGGGCGGCCGGTGCGCGGCCAGGACAATGTGGCCATTGTTTGGGCGCCGCAAACCCGGCCGGCGGGCAGGTGGGAGGGACGCGGCGCCGCCGGCGCGCGAGCCGCTCGGGGCGCGGAGGGGTCCCCGTACTCGGGCACCGTCCCGGTGGCCTGGACACGCGGCTTCTCGGAGGCCTCGCAGCCAGCCCTCCGCGGGGCAGAAAATGGAGAGGGGCGGGGAGACGGAGGAGGGAGCGGAGGGGGAGCGAAATAAAAAGATGCCTAAGGAAGGAGGAGAGGGAGGGAAAGAAAAGACAGGAGCGAGGAGAGAAAGAAGACGTAGGGCGGGGAGAGGCGGGACAGAGAGAGCGAGAGTGAAGACTGGGGGACAGGAAGATGGACAGGGAGGAGACAAAGCGGGCAGAGAAGAAGGGCAAAGCGGGTGTAGGGGAGACAGACAGACAGACGTGCAATCGAATCCGACCCCAGGCTACCCAGGAAGCCGCTACAAAGAGCCAAAGTTCACTCTGTTTCGTAGAGGGAAGCGGCTCCAAAGAACCCAGCCGAGTCAGCACAGCGTAATCACACCAGGGGCTTTGCTTAATTACAGGTCTGAAAGCCGGGGCTGGAGGAAGGGCCCTACTTAACTGTGTACCGGGGAAGGCCCAGGCACTCGAGAGGTTTGCCAGGGTGGAGAACACAAATATCCCCACCCCTACCCCGTCCCCTAAGCCCAGGGAGCCCCGATCCCGGAGGAACCCGGATCCCGGAGGTCGAGGCTGAGGTCTGCAGCCGGCACAGAACCATCAGGATGGAGTGCGTACGGGAGTCCGGGCCTGAGACGGCGCTGGTCAGCAGGGAGGCCCCGCCTCGGCCCGGGGGCAAGGCCACCCCCTCCCCCCTCTCCCTCGCTCACTACCTCTCAAGAGGCCAGGGGCCCTCCACCCAAGGGGGGAAATCAATCCCTTGCTAATGAATAAAAAGTCCCTTTTATTTCACTGCTGTGTTTGGTTCATTAAATTTTCCACAGATTTGCAGAGAAGAAAACATAATCAATAAACCTTGACAAAAAGTGAACGTGTGAAAAAGGCCGGAGAATGGAAAACTGAGATAAAAGTGATATCCGATCACAGATTTCAGGGCCAGATGACGAGCCGGGGCTGCCACAGAATCTCAATGGACCATCACCCTTCTGCGGCTTTCCTTCCCTTTGCTGAAACTCTTCTTTCAAGACAATAGGAAATGCACTAAAACTTTTTTCTTATGCTAATGCCTGAAACCGGGCACTCACAGTTAAAACACATTGCCCGGCAACCTGTTTTTGGGGGGCTGTTTTTTTTACGACACACATGCACACACACAAAACCACATGAACTTATTCACTTTAAACCAAAAATCTCAAAAACAGTTTATATGGACTCTTTGGTCACATCTTAAGTGAGTTATTTTTCCTCACACAGTATGATTTTTAAAAAGCTAGAAGCAGAACACAAGCAACTATATTGAGGACGCTTTTGTTGATAAAGGAGATGAGGGAAATAAAATACTAAACACGCAGAAAGTCTGCTGTTATCACTAGGGTATTCCCCCAAGGGGTTAAACATAGTTTTGTAGTTTTAGGATATTTTGATCACCCTCCAAATCTAGAAACAATGATCAAAAAAACATGGAAAGAAAAAAAAGAAAACAATGATCGATGATTTTTTTTTTAATCCTTTGGAGTCCACAGCAAACATTCAAATTCATTTTGGAATACGCAGTATTGAATCTGGTGGCAAGGATTTATTTAAAACCAACGAAGCTGTTGTTCTTTACCAAAGACATTGCCAAATGACAAAGCCGTCCCAGGACCCCTTCCCAAACCATCTTTTAAGCAAACCTGATGCCACAATTAAAGAGCAGGCTCCCCTCCTGCCTTCTTTAGAAGCCAGTGAGCCTTGATCACTGAAACCGGGTCTATTCTGGTAGCTTGTACAATCACCTCTCTGGCCTCTCTGAATTTTCTGGAATCTGAGAGTACAGTTTTCCTCTTTGGTATTCTTCACATGTTTCAAGTGTACACGCTTGTGACACTGAAAAGAAGAAAGCAGGGAGCTGCTACCCCGGGGAGGGGTTCCTTTTCAAAGGTTCCAGGGGGTACAGCTGCAGCCCTCCACGGCTAGATCCACCTGGCCAGAGCACCATCCCTGAGCACCAGGAAACAGGGCTTGGCACAGGTAGAACCCCTCTGCATCCTAAAGAAGCAGGACAGGTGGCTCCACCTCCCTGGAGCTGGCCTAGGAGCCAGCGTCATGGGATAAAAGGAAATGCGGCTGAACACACTTTTCCCAGGAAAAGGCAGGCTGCCCTACCCCTTGAGTCCATAAAGCTATAGGGCTCGCCTTTTGTGCTTCCACAAGTCAGCTGGGTGTGTAGGGGTCACACAGTCTTTCAAAGTGCGCATGAAAACTGCCTGGTCCCAGTTAGAGGGACTTGCTGGCATCTGTAGGGTGAAGGTCCCTCTGCCTTCCTCTGGGTGGTCAAGAGAGGTCCTGCTGAAAGAAGGGTGTTTATTAGGCAAATATTCAATTTTGTCCGCCTGCCTGCTGAATCGCCAGGTTGGCTAATCCAGCCCTAAGGGCTGCACTGTGTACAGGGCACTTGTGGGAGTACACAAAGCATGAAGTATTTGTGTATCTTTCAGTCTGCAGTGCAAACAAGCCAGCTACAGTACACAGCCTCCAAGACCCCTGCAGCTGGGCAAGGAGTCATTGACAAGAAGCCCTGTAGCCCCCTCTTCCACGACTGAGCCGGAGCATCCCCGAGAACACATACCAGCCCTCCTTTCTAAGGCTGCCCAGCCAGAAGGGCCTCTCTAACCCCACACACCCTTCAAGATGGGCCAAACCAAAAAGTCCCCTCCAAGGCCACAGGCAGGGTCCGTGAGTTTGGAAGCAGCCTGGGATGCTCTGCTGATGGGGTCTGAACCCTGTACAAATTCCCCTCCAAACCATTCCCATGGAGAATGAAAAAAAAAAAAAAAGAAAAGAAAACTCTCCCTAACAGTCAGGTCTGCCTTGGTTCTCAGTGAGCCCGGCCCTGATTTGGGAGTGCCTTCCTCCTTCCCATTGGCATTCTCAGCCCACTGACTTTGAAAACAAAACTGAGCTGACTACAGTCTCACTCAGATGCCAAGCCAAGGGAGAGTCGGGTCACCCGAGGCCTGTTTCCTGGGTGAGTGGGGGCCTCACCTCCGTTGGGAGTGCTTCCTGCCAGAGTTTAAATCCCTCTACCATCACTAACTAACCTCACGAAATTAGTGTATTTCTCCTAGCAGAGGGGAAATACAAACCATCCTAAATATCACAAACCAGAACTAATTTTTGAAACTGTTAGACAAGTGACAACTCTCTACGTGTCTGGGTTTGACTGGGACCTTAATCTGGGGGAGAACCCTCGGCCATCAGGGTAGAAGCAGCAGGTCTGAGAAAACGAAAGCAGGAAAGATGAAGGAAGAAAGAGGCACAAGAAGGGAAGAGGTGGGGTCCTGAAGGGATGTATCTGCAGTGGTCTGGATGTCTCCTGCCTCCGTATAGAATCAGTGACCCTGGCCAGACCAGAAGCTGGAGTGAGCCTGAAGGCCACCAGAACTCAAAGCAGCCAGGCACAGTTAGAGCGCCCGGCCCGGCTCTAGGGAGACCAGCCCAGGTAGCTGCACAATGAGTTTTTCTTCGGGGCAGAGGCAAGTGCAAAGCCGCTCTGAGGCCCCCACACAGGGAAGCCACCAAAGGAAGGAAACTCCCAGGCAAGGTAAGGAAGTGGGCGGGGAGGGGGCTTCTGGGTCAGGTGGTAGAACAAACAGATCTCCTCGGGAGACTGGTGACCAGCCCGCCTATTCCGTGGCTTTCCATCGCTGTATATTTTGGATTTCAGCGTTTATTTACTTTCGTTTTTGGCACCGAGCCCCCTGAGCACGCCAATACAATATTTGTTTAAACACTATTTTATGCCGCTTGCGAGGGAACCGTTTACTTTCAAATGCTCCAACATCCCCCTGAGCCTCGTCGGCAAACAGCATATGAGCGTTTTACAACTGCTCCCTTTATCTGGAGCTGTCGGGATTAAACCTTCACACGCCCGGCGGGGACGGCAGGGCGGGGGTCCCGGGACTCGGCCGCGGCCACCCGGCTGCAAAGTCCTCCCAGGAGCTCGAGCGCCGCGCGGGATGCCCTAGCGAGAAGACAGAACAGCGCAGTAAAAGACCCCCGCGGCCCAGCACCAGACTCCGGGGAAAGGTCGACTCTTCCCCGGCCGGGATCAATTCTGAAAGTCACACCAAAATGACACAAAAGAGAGGGGAGTGGAGGGAGGCACCTTGCGGGATATCCAAAGCCCGCAAGCGCCCCTGCTGACAGGGCACCCGGGGTGAGGCGCTTCGGCTCCATCTCCAGATCCTCGCGTAGTGGAAGTCGGTTTCCTAGGAAGTGACAGCAATTACTGTCGGGCTGAAAAGGCGCCCAGTTGGGTGCACTTCCAGCGCCCCCTCCCCCGATACGGGGGGCGCGCTCACACACACACACACACACACACACGCGCGCGCGCTCCCTTCTTCTTCCCCCTACCAGCGGCCCCCCTCCCCCGGGCCCCGTCTGAGGAAAACGCTCCCCTTTCTAAACCCTTAATAGGATTGGCGCCCAACTCTCTCTGCGCCGCTCCCCATCCATCGCACACAGATCAAGTTGCAGTAGTGGATTTTTCAAATTCCTCAGCAAATATACTTGTTGAGAGATTGCCGGCGGCGCGGGGGTTGGGTGGGTGGGGGGGCGGTGGACGATGAGTGGGGGCGGGGAAGAAAGAGCGTGGCGGGGGTGCTCCGGAGGACAGGGCGAGAGATTACGTGAGGATCCCTCGGGGAAGTCAAGCGGATCTCAGAGCGGAGGGCAAGAAAGGAGGAGGAGGAGAGAAGCAAGGAGGGAGGCGGGAGGGAAAGCCTGACCGAGGGGGAGGGGGCGACAGGGCCCGAGGAGGGGAGGAAGGAGCGAGAAAGAAAGAAAGGCAGGGCTTGGGACGGGCAGCGCGGAGAAGTGCAGTTAGAAGTTCGCAGCGGCTGGCTGCAGTCCCTCCACCCCCGGCACACTCCCCGGAGACACACTCCCACGGCCCACCTCTGGAGCTCGCAGCATCCCAGCCTCCCCGCCCTACCCCCAACTCCCGAAAAAACAGCCCCGGGCTAGGGGGCGGTGGAGACCGGGTGGAGGCAAGCTTGGTCGCGCTCCCCAAGAAGGCAGGCTCTTTCCCCCAGGTGGGAAGGAGGATGCAAAATCGACCCCTCGGTCCCAAGTTCCCATCCCTGGACTCCTCTTAGGTCCCAGGCTGGTTTAGTCAGAACCCGGAGGCGGGCCGCCGCGCTAGCCCCCGGTGCCCGAATCCCCCTGCCATGGCCCGGGTACCCGGCCGAGGGACGCTCCAAGACGGCGCAGCATCCCAGTCGGCCCGAGTTCGGCCGAAGTAGGGGGCACTTCGCGACGAAAAGCAAGCAAAAGAAGGCCAAAGCAACTTTACCGAGGGAGACAAAAGTTTGCCTCTAGCACGCAGGTGGCCTCCGGGGCGCCGGGCGGTGGCTGCGGGCCCCCATCCCAACTTGGTTGGCGCGGCGATCCACCGCGGGCTGCCGTGTGCCCTGGCTCACTCCGGCCGGGGCGTTGCGGGCCAGGCAGGGGAGGGGACCAGAAGAGGGCGGGGGCCAGGCAGCCCCTACAGCGGACGAGCGGGCAGCTCCCCTAGGCTCCGGCGCGCAGGGCAGCCCGCGCTCCTTCCTCCGGCTCCTCCCGCTCCTCCTCGTCTTCCTTCGCGTCCGCCGCCGCCGCCGCCGCCGCCTCCCGCTCCTCCTCGAAGACTCATTGATGGGAGTTTGAAAAAAAGTCCGCGGAGCCGTGCTGCCTCGGCTGGCGAGCTCCGGCACTCCCGCGCTCCAGCCCGCCGCGCGCCCGCACGTCGCAGCGCCCCCGCGCGCACGGCTGCGGCACACAGGGCGCCGCGCCCCCGCCCAAGCCGCGCGCCCCCGCCCGGAGGGGATCCCGGGGACCTGGAGAGGAGGGGCGGCCTAGGACCCTCCTCAGCGCCCTGGAGAGAAAGCACACCTACGAAGAAAGTTCCAGCAGAGAACGAAAGAGCGCGCCAGTCCCAACACTTTTTTTTAAGGCGCCGGGGTGGGTGGGGGGTCGCTAACTCAAGTCAGATGAGCTCCGGAGCCGAGGCGCAGGGACAGTTCTGTTTTCAATCTCTGAAATCCCCCGCCCTCCCCACCTCCCTCTTCCCCTCCGCCGGGAGATGCCCGGGTCGGCGTTCCCAGTGCGCCCGCTTCTCCGGGCGCCGGGGCGGAAGCGGGGGACTGGAGGGCTGGCGGGGAGGGAGGCAGGCTTGAGGGGGGGCTGGTTTTACGCCGACTCTCCGGCAGCCACCAGCGCGCGCAGGTGCCGGGGTCCGGCCTGTGCCCCCCGCCGCGGCTAGCACGAGTCGCCCTCTGGGCGCCTGCTGGTGAGAAGCGTAGCAGCCTTCTAGGTTTGGTGCCTGTGTGTTTGGTAGGAAGGGTTTTTGTTTGTTTTGTTTTGTTTTTAGAGACTCCACTCGAGCTGCCGCAACCAGATGGAAGTAATCAGAACCCAACAACAACAGAGGAAGAAGGAAGAAAAAAACCTCACTGAACTTTTGGACCAAAGTGTGTATGGGTGTGTGTGTGAAAGAACTTGCTTAAGCAAACTAGGTAACAAGCTTTGGGCCCTCAGGCCTCACCGCAGCCCAGAAAGAGCTGACTGGCTGGAAGAAGCAGGGGACAGCTGGCTGAAGTGCCCCCAAACCCATGGCCAGCCTCCAGCCTCTAAAGCTGAGGGTCCTCCTCCAAAAAGGGGACCCTCGCTGGCACAAGTTTCTAAGTTTTCCTTCTAACAGTTGTGGACAATTTACTATGTGCTAGGTGACATGTTGTATTTCTTTTGAATTATATAACCTACAATGGTAACCCACTCCAGTATTCTTGCCTAGAGAATCCCAGGGATGGGGGAGCCTGGTGGGCTGCTGTCTATGGGGTCGCACAGAGTCGGACACGACTGAAGCGACTTAGCAGCAGCAGCAGCAGCAGCAACCTACAAAACTCCAGAAAGTAGATTTTCTTCTCCCCCATTTTACAGGTGAGAAGACTGAGGCTTTCAGTGAAGTAGTTGTCCCAGGTCAGAGCATTGAACTGCCATCCTCCATGAGTTCAGTAGTTTGTACCATTAGTTTAGCCAAGGGTGTTAAGACCATCTCTCTCCAGCCGTTCTTGCTACAGTTGCATCTTATCTAGAATGTATGGGACTAAAGTCTCAGAGACCCAATTCTGCCCCCCTTTCACAAGCCTATGTTACTGATGGGACCTCCCTTTATCAGTAGCTCTTTCCATGTGCCACTGACCTGACCAGCCCTTCTCTAAGTTTATTTTCCACATTTTAACAGAAGAGAGAGCATTATGATCCCCGTTCCCTATTACCCACCTTCCTTTTAATTTCCTTGCATTCATTTAGATGACAGGACAATTTCTTCTTGATCAAGGAAAAAATATATGCAGAACAATATCACAACAATCTGATGCTAATTTTGTTTTTCTCAAGTAGGCTCTCCGGATTGAAAGAAAAAAAAAAAAACCCTTCAGGGTTTTTAAAAAACAAATCTTGGAGAAGTCAATGTATTTATCAAACGAAAGAGAAGTTTGGAAGGGCTTTCTCTTTAAATATGAGCAGATTCACCATTCCTCCATGCTATTTGTTTAAATTCCTGCTGAGCTTTCAGACACAGACTCTAAGGAGACAGAAAAAGTAAACTCTCCCTCCCTTCCTTGGCCATATTTTAATGACCCTATTCATATCTACCCCATGACATGTGCAGAATCATTTCATGTTACTGGAATATTAGCAGCATTGGGTGATTACTTCATTACAAGCTTGTCTCTGTTGGTTTCCTTGTGTTGTTCAGTTTGTGAAGAAGTTTAAACAAATCGACATTTTAGGATATTTCCTTTTTCTCTGTTTTTCTTCTCAGTCCCGCTCCAGTCCTGCTGGAATGCAGGCACTCTCATAACCTTTTCTGGCTTATTTTGGCAAGGAGGTGGCTGTTGAGATGAAGATGGAGTCTTTTCAGTTTGAGGAGAAGGTGTAAACATCACGCCTTGATCTCTAGATGGTCAGGAGTCTGGGCACTGGAAAAAAAAAAGCAGTAGAAGGTGTGGAGTGGAGGCAAACTGGCAGAGCAGAGAAATGAACATTAGACACAAGGCTGTAGTCAAAGTCTAGCGCTAAATGTATGACCTTGGGTGAGTCCCAGTTTGTTTAGTCCGCATCTTTCTGTGTGCCCAGTACCATGCCAACTGATGTGACATCATAGTAAGTGGGACGAACGAGATCCTTCTCGTGGAGTTCATTGTTTCATGAATAAACAGTCAGGGGACTTCCCTGATGGTCCAGTGGCTAAGACTCGGCACTCCCAATGCAAGGAGCTCTGGTTCAATCCCTGGTCAGGGAACTAGATTTAACATGCCACAATTCAGAGTTCACATGCTACAACTGAAGATCCCATGTGCCACAACTAAGAGCCAGACCGTCAAATAAATAAATAATAAATACTTAAAAGCACACATAGACAAATGTATAACTGCAAACTGCGTAAAGAAGAAATACAAAGTACACCAAAAGATTGCCGTAGGGGACCAAACCTAGCATGGGAGGCAGCAGTGGGGAACACAGAGAAGGCTTATCTGAAGAAGTAAGGTTGCACTGTCTGACAGGAAGAAGGAATGAAGGACTAAAAAAGTCAAAAATCGTGGGATGGCATTAAGTAGAAAAGCTCTGCACAGCAAAGGAAACAATCCACAGTGTGAAAAGGCAGTCTGTGGAGTGGGAGAAAATACTTGCAAACCATATGCTGACAAGGAGTTCATTTCCAAAATAAATAAGGAACTCCTAAAACTCAATAGCAAAAACACAAATGACCCGATTAGAAAATGGGCAAAGGAGAACAGAAATTTCTCCGAAGAAGACCTACTGATGGCCAACAGATATATAAAAGGTGCTCAGCATCATTCATCCTGCGGAAATGCAAATCAAAACCACAAGGTGGGAATTTCCTGGCTGTCCAGTAATTAGGACTCTGTGTTTTTACTGCCAAGGGTGCAAGTTCAATCCCTAGTTGAGGAACTGAGAGCCTGCAAGTTCAGCAAAACAAACAAACACACCACAAGGCAATATTAGCTCACACTTGTTAGGGTGTCTGTCATCAAAAAACCAAAAGATATTAATCACAAGTATTGGTGAATTTGTAGGAAACACAGAATCCTTGTGCACTGTCAATGGGAATGTAAAATAAAATTGAAATGGTGCATAATAGTGTAGCAGTTATGGAAAATACCGTGGAAGTCTCTCACAAAATTAAAAATAGAAATTAACCCAGCCATCACACTTTCAGTTATAGATCCAAAAATACTGTAGTTAGGACTTTGAAAAGATATCTGCACTCCTATGTTCCTCGCAATGTTATTCACAATAATCAAAACAGGAACAAGCCAAATATATGCCATTAGATTAATGCATAAAGAAAATGTGAAAGAAACGTACCATGGAATATTATCCTCAAAAAAGAAGATCCTACCATTTGCAGTCACGGAGATGAACCTGGGAGAAATTTTAAGTAAAATAGGTCAGTCACAGAAGGACAAACACTGCCTGATTCCTCTTATTTGAGGCATTTAAAATAATCAAAGGCATAGGTTAGTGGTAAAGATTCCTCCTGCCAATTCAGGAGACCCAGGTTGGGTCCCTGGGTAGGGAAAATCCTCTGGAGGAGGAAATGGCAACCCACTCGAGGATTCTTCTCCGGGAAATCCTATGGCAGTCGTGATTGGCTGCAGTCCATGGGGTTACAAAAGAGCTGGACATGACTTAGTGCCTAAGCAACAACAACACAAAAAAATAAAAGAAATAGTAGAATAGTTGTTACCAGGGATGAAGTTGGGAGGATAAGGAAGTATAGTTGTTGGATCAGTATAAAATTAGTTACATAAGAGAAGTAGATCTCAGAGATCTGCTGTATAAAACAGAATGCCCACACCGTGCTTATCATTAACAAGAAGGAATTGTGTACTTAAAAATGTAAAGGGTAAAAAAAAATGTAAAGGGTATATCTCATAAATTTTTAAAAATTTTTATTGGCATTAAGGTGCTTTCCATTGTTGTGTTAGTTTCTGATATACAGCAAAATGAATCAGCTGTATGTATACGTATATCCCCTTTTTGTCACCACAGAGCATTAAGTAGAATATCCTGTGCTACACAGTACGTTCTCAGGAGTTACCTATGTTACACATGGTATCAATAGTATATATGTGTCAATCCCAATCTCCCAATTCATCCCACCCCCGCTTTCCCAATGGATGTTCATCCATTTGCTCTCTATTTATGTGTCTGTATTTCTGCTCAAATAAGCTCATCTGCACTATTTTTCTAGATTCCACATGTCTGCGTTAATTATTTTTCTCTTTCTGACTTCATGTCACTTTGAGTCTCTCGATCCTCCCACATCTCTGCAAATGTCACTAATGTTTCCTTTTGTGGCTGAGTAATACTCCACTGTGCATATGTGCCACGCCTTTATCCATACTTCTGCTGATGGGACATTCAGTTTGCTCCCATGTCCTGAGTATTGTAAATAGTGCTGCAATAAACATTGGTATGCATGTACCTTTTGGAATTACAGTTTTCTCTGGGTGTGTGCCCAGGAGTGGGATTGCTGGATCATATGGAAGCTCTGTTTTTAGTTCTTAAAGGAACATCCATAGTGGTCTCCACAGTGTTACATCAATCTTACATTCCCACCAACAGTGTAAGAAGGTCTCATATTAAGTGTTCTTCAGTCAGTTCAGTTCAATCCCTCAGTCATGTCCAAATCTTTGCGATCCCACAGACTGCAGAACACCATGCTTCCCTGTCCTTCACCATCTCCTGGAGCTTGCTCAAACTCATGTTCATTAAATCAGTGATGCCATCCAACCATCTCATCCTATGTCATCCGCTTCTCCTGCCTTTTATCTTTCCCAGCATCAGGGTCTTTTTCAATGAGTTGGCTCTTCTCATCAGGTGGCCAAAGAATTTGGAGCTTCAGCTTCAGCGCCAGTCCTTCCAAAGAATATTCAGGGTTGATTTCCTTTAGGACTGACTGGTTTGATCTCCTTGCTGTCCAAAGGACTCTCAAGAGGCTTATCCAACATCACAATTCGAAAGCGTCAATTTTTCGGTAGTCAGCTTTCTTTATAGTCCAACTCTCACATCTATACATGACTACTGGAAAAACCATCACTTTGACTATACAGACATCGTTTTGGCAAAGTAATCTCTGCTTTTTAAGATGCTCTCTACCTTTGTCATAGCTTTTCTTCCAAGGAGCAATTGTCTTTTTATTTCGTGGCTGCAGTTGCCATCCACAGTGATTTGGAATGATTTCTTAGGTGGTAAGTGTTCTTACCACATAGAAAAAAAAAGAGTCACCAGGAAACTTTGAGCGATGAAGGATACATTTGTTACCTGGGTTGTGGTGATAGCAACACAGCTGTATACCTAACAGAAGCATAAGAGATTAAGAAGAGGTAGCAAGAATACACAGAAGAACTGTACAAAAAAGGCCTTCATGACCTGGATAATCATGATGCTGTGGTCACTTACCGAGAGCCAGACATCCTGGAGTCTGAAGTCAAGCAGGCCTTAGGAAGAATTACTATGAACAAAGCTAATGGAAGTAATGGAATTCCAGCTGAGCTATTTAAAATCCTAAAAGATTTGAAATGCTATGAAATAGCTGCACTCATTATGCAGCAAATTTGGAAAACTCAGCAGTGGCCACAGGACTGGAAAAGGTCAGTTTTCATTCCAGTCCCAAAAAAAAGCCATGCCAAAGAATGTTCAAACTATGCCATACAGTTTCACTCATTTCACATGCTAGCAAGGTAAAAGTCTTCAAGCTAGGCATCAACAGTATGTGAACTGAGAACTTCCAGATATATAAGCTGAATTTTTAAAAAGGCAGAGGAATCAGAGATCAAATTGCCAATAACCATGGGATCATAAAAAAGCAAGCGAATTAAAAAAAAAAAAACTACTTTGGCTTCATTGATTATGTTAAAGCCTTTGACTATGTGGATCACAACAAACTGCAGAACCAGACCACCTTACCTGTCTAAGAAGCAACAGGTAGAACCGGACATGGAGCAACAGATTGGTTCAAAATAGGGAAAGGAGTGCAACAAGGCTGTATATTGTCACCTTACTTATTTAACTCATATGCAGAGTACATCTTGCAAAATGCAGGGATGGATGAATCACAAGCTGGATTCAAGATTGCCAGAGAAATATTAACAACCTTAGATATGTAGATGATACCACGTTAATGGCAGAAAGTGAAGAGGAACTAAAGAGCCTTTTGATGAAGGTGAAAGAGTAGAGTGAAAAGCTGGCTTAAAACTCAATGTTGAACAAACAAAAGTCATGGCATCCAGTCCCATCACTTCATGGCAAATGGAAGGGGAAAAGTGGAAACAGTGACAAATTTTATTTTCTCGGGCTCCAAAATCACTGTGGACAGGGACTGCAGCCATGAAGTTAAAGATGCTTGCTCCTTGGAAGGAAAGCTATGACAAACCTAGACAGTGTGTTAAAAATCAAATACATCATTTTGCCAACAAAGGTCCATTTTTGGACAGCACGAGATTAAACTAATCAATCCTAAAGGAGGTCAACCCTGAATATTCATTGGAAGGATTGAAGCTGAAGTTGAAGCTCCAGTACTTTGGCCACCTGATGTGAAGAGCTGACTCATTGGAAAAGACCCTAATGCTGGGAAGGATTGAAGGCAGGAGGAGAAGGGGACAACAGAGAGTCAGATGGTTGGATGGCATCACCGATTCAATGGACATGAGTTTGAGCAAACTGTGAGATAGTGAAAGACAGGGAAACCTGGCGTGCTGCAGTCCGTGCGGTTGCAGAGTTGGACATGACTGAGCAACTGAACAACAAATGAGCTTTCCAGTAGTCGTGTATGGATGTGAGAGCTGGACCGTGAAGAAGGCTGAGTGCCAAAAAATTAATGCTTTTGAATTGTGCCAGAGAAGATTCTTGAGAGTCCCTTGGACTGCAAGGAGATCAAACCAGTCAATCCTAAAGGAAACCAACCCTGAATGTTCACTAGAAGGACTGATTCGGAAACTGAAGTTCCAGTACTTTGGCTACATGATGCGCAGAGCAGACTCATTGAAAAGACCTTGATGCTGGGAAAGATTGAAGGTGAAAGGAGAAAGGAGTGGCAAAGGATAAGGTGGTTGGATGGCATAACCAATTCAATGGACATGAATTCGAGTAAACTCTGGGAGACAGCAGAGGACAGAGGAGCTTGGCCTGCTGTAGTCAGTAGGGTTGCAAAGACTCGGACATGACTTAGTGACTCCGCAACAACAACAGAGTACCTTAATGAGGCACAATTTCTTACACCAATCCTACCTCAGTAAAGCTGGGGGAATTGAAAGAAGTGAGGGAGGGTCCGTGAGCAAAGGGAACAGGGTGGGGGTGTGCTTTTCCAGCTTTCCCTTTTTCTTTCTGTAAAAAGAGCCTGGTGACAAGAAAACCTAGCCCCAAGAGAGATGTGGCCCATGCTCGTCACACAGTGTTCCAGCCTCTAGGGCCGTGTAGCAACTCGCTCCCGAATTCAATGGCGTGAAACAGCCATTTATTATGTTCTAGGGGCAGGAGGAGAAGGGGACGACCAAGGATGAGATGGCTGGGTGGCATCATGGACTCAATGAACGTGAGTCTGAGTGAACTCCGGGAGCTGGTGATGGACAGGGAGGCCTGATGTGCTGCGATTCCTGGGGTCGCAGAGTCGGGCACGACTGAGTGACTGAACTGAACTGAACTGAAAGTTCTGTGGGTCAGGGTTTTGGACAGGGCGTGGTAGGGATGGTTTGTCTTCCCTCCACAGTGTGGGGGCCTCAGCTGGAAGATTCCAAGGCTGGCGCTGGTATCATCAGAAGACATGGTCACTCACATGCCTGCTGTTTGTTCATGCTGGCTGCTGGCTAGGGGGCCTTGGTTCCTTTTGGTCTGGACCTCTCCATGTGGCCTCATTACAGAGATTAGCTTGGGCTTCCTCACAGCATGGTAGTAGCTGGGTTCACAGGGTGAGCATCACAAGAGATATCCAGGTGGAAACCCTGTCGCTTTTTGGGAAACTTTGGAAGTCACCCTGCATCCCTTGGCTGCATGTTATTCATTGAGACACAGGTTCTGCCTAGGTTCAAAGAAAGGGAAACTTGACTCAGCTTCTCTGTGGGGAGTGGCAGGATTCTGAAGAGTGTATACGTGTGTGTGTGTTATTTGTCATATATATATATCTATATATACACTTAAGTATGTGTATATATATATTGGAGAAGGAAATGGCAACCCACTCCAGTGTTCTTGCCTAGAGAATCCCAGGGATGGGAGAGCCTGGTGGGCTGCCATGCGTACTAAGTCACTTCAGTCAGGTCTGACTCTTTGCGACCGTATGGACTGTAGCCCACCAGGCTCCTTTGTCCATGGGATTCTCCAGGCAAGAATACTGGAGTGGGTTGCCATTTCCTTTTCCAGGGGATCAAACCCAAGTCTGTTATGCCTCCTGCATTGACAAGCAAGTTCTTTACCACAAGCACCAGCTGGGAAGCCCATGTGTATGTATGTGTGTGTGTGTATATACATATATATATACACACACACACATACATATATATATGTATACATATATTTTGAATCACTTTGCTGTATACCTGAAACTAACACAGCACTGTAAATCAACTATACTTGAATTAAAAAAAAAATCAGATCAACATTTGCTTAGGGGTGGAGGAATTGGCAAGAAGGAATGGATAACAAAGAAACATAAAGAAACTTATGGGTGATCACTAGACTCATTTTGACTGTTGGATGTATACAAAAATTAAAATTTTTATATGTGAAAAAAATTATGAAAGACTCCTAATTAAAATGTGATGAAATTTTTATAAGATACTGAACTGATCCAGCCCATAGTATATTGAATTTAACTGAAATTAGTTGCTTCTCTAAGGAGTTACTGAGAAGCGGTGGATAGTGTGGGAGATAGCTCAGTTTCCAAGGCATCCGCCTCCTGGGGTTCTATCCATTCCACTGTATTCAGCAGAAAGATAACGTACAGCTGGCTTGCTGGCTTCAATAAAAAACATTTACTCTCAAATCTTCCCAAATGCATGCACATCATTTCTCTCCTTTGATTCCTCCTCTGATATCCATTATTTTTTTTCAATGTTTCAAGTTATCTTTTTAAATGTTCGGTGTCAGGGTTTTATTTTGCAGCCAGCTTACTTGGGGAGCCTCCTTTGCCAGAAGTCAGCAAGGGAGAGGCAAACTCTCACTGCCTCTGAATCAACCCAAGGAGAGCGATGGCTTAGGGGCCACCCAGGGTCAGGCCATGTGGTGGAGGTTGTCAGCAAAGCGGAAGCAGGAAACTGGTGTGGGAAGATGGGTGTTGTCCACAGCTGAGGCCAGCCCACAGGGTGTATTAGACAGCAATTCTTCCCTGATGTGGTTAAGAATCGTCTTTCCAATGCAGAGGATGTGGGTTCAATCCCTGGTTTAGAAACTAAGATCCCACATGCTATGGGACAACTAAGCGCGTGTTCCCCAACCACTGAGTTCACACGCTGCTAGAGAGAAGCCTATGACGAAAGATCTCACCTGCCACAGCCAAGACCCCTCGCGCCACCACCGAGACTGTGCGCAGGGGCTAAGTCGTGTCTGTCTCTTTGTGACCCCATAGACTGTAGCCCACCAGGTTCCTCTGTCTATGGGATTTTCCAGGCAAGAATACTGGAGTGCATTGCCATTTCCTTCTCCAGGGGACCTTCCTGACCCAGAGACAACCTACATCTCCTGCACTGCAGGCAGATTTTTTACCACTGAGCCACTGGGGAAACCAAAACTCAACTGTACTTCAGTGTTTTTAAAAAGTCTCTATAACTGAAGCAATCTGGTACTGATGAGTGGCTGAAAAGATAGGCCAATGGGATGGAATACAAAATCCAGACAGAGACTCAGTTGTGTATAGAAATTTCGATTTTGATAAAGTTGGCATAAGGGATGGGTGGGTGAAACAAGTGTTTACCCATAAATTGTACTAGGAAAACTGAAAATTAAAACTAGACAAGGGACTGTTTCTCACTTATTAGACTGGCAAAGACCCAAAGTTTGACATCAAAATCTGTCAGTGAGGCTGTAGAGAAACAGACACTCTTATACATTGCCAGTGGAAATGCGAAACGGACAACCTTGATGGAGGGAAATTTGCAGTATCTAGCAAAATCACACATGCATTTACCCCTTTGACAAACACATCTCATTGCCAGGTATCTATCTCAGACACAGTACAAACAGGCATATCATCCAGTGGTTAAGATTCCACCTTCCAAGGCAGGGGATGCAGATTCAACCCCTGGTCAGGAAACTAAGATTCTGCATGCTGCAGGGAAACTAAGTCTGTGCACCACAACTAAAGAAGCCCTTGTGCTCTCGAGCCCATGCTCTGCAACAAGAGAAGCCACTTCAATGAAAAGCCCTTGTGCCAGAACTAGAGAGTAGCCCCTGCTTGCCACAACTAGAGAAGACCAGTGTGCAGCCATGAAGACCCAGTGCAGAAAACTATTAACAGCAGCACTAGTCATGATATCAAAGAATTGGAAATTATCCATATATCTCCATGTGAAGACAGATTGACTGAAAAAATATATATATATACATATATATATATATGTGTATATATATATATATATATATAAAGTTTCTCTTTTTAGGAGCATTGTAGCTGATAAACAAGGAAGGAATGACAAAATCAAAATATCACCGTTTCATGTTGCTGTTGTTCAGTAGCTTAGCTGTGTCCGACTCTGCAATCCCATGGACTGCAGCACACCAGGCCTCCCTCCTTCACCATCTCCGGAGCTCGCTCAAACTCATGTCCATCAAGTCAGTGATGCCATCCAACCATCTCATCCTTTGTAACCCTCTTCTCCTCATGCCTTCAATCTTTCCCAGCATCAGGGTCTTTTCCAATGAGTCAGTTCTTCGCATCAGGTCGCCAAAGTATTGGAGTTCCAGCTTCAGCATCTGGTGGCCCAGTGGTTAAGATTCTCCACTTCCACTGCAGGGGTAAATGTTCAATCCCTAGCCAGGGAACTAAGACCCCACATTCCACACGGCTCAGCCAAAAATTAAATTAAAAATTAAAAAAAAACAACTCGTGTTATTTTAAGCACAGTTTGTAACAATTTGTCATGGCAGTGGTAGAAACAAACGCAGGCATGGACAGAGTACGGGCTGGGGCTGAGACATGGTAGCCAGACCTACCATCAAATGTCCATGTGCTCGTGGACCCCTTCCACACAACATGGGGTGATCTCTTAGCCCTTCCTGCTCTGATGCTCTGTTTAACACAAGTACCTAACTGGCCCGAATTTTGTAGATAGAAGAGTTTTTCCCCTGCTGCAAAGCACAGGGTCCCTTGGAGGTTCTTCAAAAGTTGTCAAACTACCATATGACCCAGCAATTCCATCTCTGGGCATACATCTTAAGGAAATGAAAACATTATGTGGACAAGACTTGTGCACCCTCTTATTCACAGCAACATTATCTACAATAGTCAAAACATGGCAAAAACCATCAACAGATGAATGGATAAAGATGTGGGATACACACACACACACATATACACAATGGGATATCACTCAGCCATAAAGCAGAATAAAAATAAAGTCACATGGATGGACCTGGAAATAATCGTACTAAACGAAGTAAATCCGACAGAGAAAGACAAGTACCATATGATATCACTTCTGTGTGGAATCTAAAAAAAAAGGACACAAATGAACTTATTTACAAAACAGACTCACAGACTTCAAAAACAAACTTATGGTACCAAAGGGGAAAAGTTGGGGGTGGGATAAACTGGACATTTGGGATTGATATATACACACTACTATATTTAAAATAGATAGCCTTCAGTTCAGTCGCTCAGTCATGTCCGACTCTTTGCAACCCCACGAATTGCAGCACACCAGGCCTCCCTGTCCATCACCAACTCCCGGAGTTCACCCAAACTCATGTCCATCGAGTCGGTGATGCCATCCAGCCATCGCATCCTCTGTCGTCCCCTTCTCCTCCTGCCCCCAATCCCTCCCAGCATCAGGGTCTTTTCCAATGGGTCAACTCTTCACATGCGGTGGCCAAAATATTGGAGTTTCAGCTTTAGATAACCTACAAGGACCTATTATATAGCACAGGGAACTCTACTTGATATTCTGCAGTAACCTAAATGGGAAAAGAATCTGAAAAATAATACATATATATATACATGTATACATACATATGTATACATGTATGTATAACTGAATCTCTTTGCTATATCTTTGAAACTGACACAACATTGTAAATCAACTATACTGCAATATAAAATAAAAATTAAAGAAAAGGTCATGGAAACAACCTAAGTGTCTATCAATTGATGAATAAATAATGAAAATGTGATAGAGGTACATAATGGATTATTATTCAGCCACCAGAAGGAAATTCTACCATCTGTGACAACATGGATAGATCTTGAGGACATTATGCTTAGTGAAACAAGTCATAGAAAGACAGATAACACATGATCTCACTTTTATGTGAAATCTTAAAAGACTGAACTAGAAACAGAAAACAGATTGGTGGCTGCCAGAGGTGGGAATTGGGGACTGGGTGAAATGGATGGTCAAAAGGTAAAAACTTCCACTTATAAGTCCTGGAGATGTAATGTACAGCATAGTGACTACAGTTAACAAGACTGTATCTTATATTTGAAAGTTGCTAAGAGAGTAGATCTTAAAAGCTCTCATCACAAGAAAACCAACTCTACAGCTATGTGAGGTGATGAATGCTAACTAAACTTACTGTGATAATCAGATTTCCAATATCTACATGCATCAAATTGTTACACTGTATACCTGAAGCTGATACAGTGTTGTTAAGTCAATTATACCTCAATAAGCTGGAGAAAGTGACTAGGCTCTTGATGAAAAAGCCTCTTGATGAAAGTGAAAGAGGAGAGTGAAAATGTTGGCTTAAAGCTCAACATTCAGAAAACAAAGGCCATGGGATCCGGTCCCATCACTTCATGGGAAATAGATGGGGAAACAGTGGAAACAGTGTCAGACTATTTTTTTAGGCTCCTAAATCACTGCAGATGGTGACTGCAGCCATGAAATTAAAAGACGCTTACTCCTTGGAAGAAAAGTTATGACCAACCTAAATAGCATATTCAAAAGCAGAGACATTACTTTGCCGACTAAGGTCCATCTAGTCAAGGCTCTGGTTTTTCCAGTGGTCATGTATGGATGTGAGTGTTGGACTGTGAAGAAGGCTGAGCGCCGAAGAATTGATGTGTTTGAACTGTGGTGTTGGAGAAGACTCTTGAGAGTCCCTTGGACTGCAAGGAGATCCAACAAGTCCATTCTGAAGGAGATCACCCCTGGGATATCTTTGGAAGGAATGATGCTAAAGCTGAAACTCCAGTACTTTGGCCACCTCATGTGAAGAGTTGACTCATTGGAAAAGACTCTGATGCTGGGAGGGATTGGGGGCAGGAGAAGAAGGGGACGACAGAGGATGAGATGGCTGGATGGCATCACTGACTCGACGGACGTGAGTCTGAGTGAACTCCGGGAGTTGGTGATGGACAGGGAGGCCTGGCGTGCTGCGATTCATGGGGTTGCAAAGAGTCAGACATGACTGAGCGACTGAACTGAACTGAACTGAAGCTGGAGAGAATAAAGTACAAAATAAAATAAAAGATTTTATAAAGCACAGACCCCTGGCCTCTTTTATCAGATGGCTGTTAGGGTGGCGGTGGGTGAGGGGACACCCGAGGCGCCAGACCAGTGATGCTGGCGAGCTCTGAGTGCATGTGCCTGGCTGTGCTTTCGTTTCCCACAGCTGCGTTCCAGCCTGTGCTCGTGGACACTTTGCTGGCTGCCCTGGGCATGGGGCGGGGAACAATTAGAAGCTGGGGAGGCTGGGTTTCCAATGGGCAAGTAGAACTCCCCCAAAGAGGCCTGCTGCAAGCCTCTCTGCCTCCTCTCAGGACCTTCCCAGGGCCCTTCCTGGGCACCTAGTGAGGGGGGGCCTGGCATGGGGGTGGCTCTCTGCTGGGCGCTGTGGGGCCTCCCTGGCCCGGACGCTGCCGCCCTGCTCTGCTCTGCACGCCAGAGCTGGCGGCCCCCACCCTCGTGCTTTGATCTGGTGGCAGACAGGCCCCGGGGTGCTCCCTGTCTGTTCCTGTCGCTGGGGCTGAGCCAAGGTGGAATGTGGGAGGCCTGTACGCTTTGGGGCTCCCCACCCTGCCTGAGCTGCACAGCCCATCCTAAGGTGGCCCTGTCCCAGAAACCCAGAGCCACACTTGGCCCAGTTCATCTGGGCCTCAGTTTCCACATCTGTCACACAGAGACAGTAAATAACACTTTCCTATGAGTTGTTCTGATGATAAAATCAGAAATCTTCTAATGAGCTCTTAATATGCCAGGGCCTGTTCAATAGATCTTAAGTGTTTGATTATTAACAATAGCCTCATATACCATGATGGAGTCGGCGTGAGGCTTGTAGCAGTTCACTTCTGCCTGTGGGCCCCTGTTTCCACGTCTAGAACAAAGGAGTTGCATGGGATCGTCTCTGTGGTGGTGCCTGCTTCCCCGCCCTGCTCCTGGTCCGGCGGGCAGGCATGCAACACAGGCTGAGGCTCGGACGAAGCTCGGAGGAGACAGCAGCACCTGGGGGCCTGGCTCCTGGTCCCCTGCCTACTGCCTGGGGAACCTCATGTAAAAGACGGGACTGGCAGAAGGTGAGACCCTCCCGTGCCTGCCCCTGCCTGTCTTCCCAAAGCATGCTACAGACGCGCCCAGACGGTATGTCTGGGGGAGAGATGCTGGCTGTGCTAATATGCAGAAAGAACAAGGCTTGGTGAGTCAGAGTCAGCCTTCACTCCAGCCCCCCTAGCCCTACCCCCATTGTCTCTAAAATCTCAGCTTTCCAGGGGCTGGGCTCCACCACACTGTCGTGAACCATAAGGCTCCCCCTGGGTGTGGTTTTCCTCCAAAATTTGAGCACCGGGGCTAGCCATAGTAGACGGTGGTGTATCAGATCTCAGGGAAGATGGTGAGGACCAAGGAGACCCATCATTTCTGGGTCCTGTGTGACGATCCAGATGCCAAAGTTGTGTTCATAGACTTGGTGACCAGGAATGCTTTGGGAGTCGGGGCAGGGGCTTGGTGACATGTCAGCACATCCCATCACCCTTCCCATTTTGGGCACTACCCACTCAGCCCTAGGTCTAGCTACCAGCACCCCTGTCTTTTGGCTTGTGAGGGGAGGTTCTGTCTGGACACTGGAGGCCACTCTCTGTGCACAGCAGGAAGCCCCCAGGAACTGTGTCCCTTGAGAGAAGCCTCTGTCATGGGTAAGTGGGAGCTGGGGAACAAGCCGCTCAGCATCCACCCCACCAGGGGGTCCCCACTGTCTCCCAAGTCCCTGTGGGATAACCAGCTGCCCATGGTTGAAAACTGCTGGATGGTAAGCTCTATATCAGCTTCCTTCCTTCCTGTTTCTCTTCTCCACCTCTGTTATAAGCTGACTTGCATCTCTCCCCACCAAAACTCATACGTTAAAGTCCTCACCCCCAGTCCCCCAGAATGGGACCTTATTTGGAATAGGGTTGCTGCAGATGTAGTTAGTTAAGATGAGGTCATTTGGATGGCCCCTAATCCAATATGACTATGTCTTTATTGGTGTTCAGTCACTCAGTTGTGTCCGATTCTTTGCAATCCCAGAGACTGCAGCACGCCAGTCTTCCCTGTCCATCACCAACTCCCAGAGCTTGCTCAAACTCATGTCTATTGAGCCGGTGATGCCATCCAACCATCTCATCCTCTGTCGTCCCCTTCTCCTCCTGCCTTCAATCTTGTCGTGCATCAGGGTCTTTTCCAGTGAGTCAAGTTCTTCGCATCAGGTGGCCAAAGTATTGGAGCTTCAGCTTCAGCATGAATATTCAGGGACTGATTTCCTTTAGGACTGACTGGTTTTATCTCCTTGCTGTCCAAGGGACTCTCAAGAGTCTTCTCCAACACCACAGTTCAAAAGCACCAATTCTTTGGTGCTCAACCATCTTTTTTGGTTGAACTCTCACATCCATACCTGACTACTGGAAAAACCACAGTTTGACTATATGAACCTTTGCTGGCAAACTGATGTCTCTGCTTTTTAATACTCTGTCTAGGTTTGTCATAGCTTTTCTTCCAAGGAGCAAGCGTCTTTTAATTTCGTGGCTGCGGTCACCATCTGCAGTGATTTTGAAGACCAAGAAAATAAAGTCTGTCACTATTTCCATTATCTTTACAAAAAGGGAGAATTTGGACACACAGGAGAAACAACACGTATGGACAAAGGCAGAGATCAGGGTGATGCTCCCACAAGCCAAGGAATGCCATAGACAGCCAGCAAACCACCTGAGGCTAGATCGTCGAAGGAACCAAACCTGCCTACACCTTGGTTTTGGACTTCTGGCCTCTAAAATTGTGTGGCCATAAATTTCTGTTGTTTAAACCAGCCAGTCTGTGTTGCTTTGTTATGGCAGCACCAGCACACTAATACTCCCCCCATGCTGGTATTTTGTAGATGTGCCAGATAAAGTATTTGCACTCTGTTTCATCTCAGGGTCAGAAATTCAAGCTAAGGGACAGGGGAGAGCAAGGGAGGCTGGTCTCATATGGCAGGAGGAGGCCAAGGGGAGGACATAAAAATGACCCTGGGAACTTGAGGAGCCCCTGCCCAGCCTCTGAACCGGGATCTGGGGATGCTCTGGGTGATGCTGCATGTGGTCATGTAGAGGATGTGAGGGTGGGTAATGGGGGTTCCTGTTGTCAAGCAACTGCTCATGCCAAATCCTTCCTTAGCAACCTGGCTGAAGGAGGAAGGGGTGCCAGACACCTGCCTGGACTGGGGCAGGAGGAGGGCTAGGTGGTTAGCGTGGGTGCAGAGCAGGAGCCCCCAGGAGCTTCCTATAAAGAAAGCTGTCTTTCTGAACACAAGGGGTAAGTGGCCAACAGGCCAGCCTCAAACAGGGCCCCCTGAGGCAGTTACTGTTAATAAGACAGAAACCACTAGCAAACACACAGGGAAGAAAATCTCATAGTGGAGTCATGGGAAAAAACCAATTTGGTTTTTGTTAAAATTTTAATGTTAGTTTTGGAGAATCTAACTGTTTGCTGAAAGGGCAAGGATTTAGTCCACATGAGTCCTCTTTGTGACTTGCCTGAGGTCCTGACTCAGGCCATCCCCTGCTCCTGAATCTTAGTCCCTACTCCTCGTTGGACCACGTGGCTCTGGGTTTGGGCATATGTGACTTGCCTGTCCTAGTTGTTATTGAGAGCTAATGCTCCAAGTAAAAGTCAGGCCAGGAGGAAGGTGCGAAGGCTGTGTTGTGCCAAACTCAAGACCCCATAACGTGGGCTTCAGTTTCCCTCCTCTCCAAACGGAGGCGAAGAGCATCACATAGCTTTTTGCTCACCCACTCTGGAGGCAGCTGGTTGTGGGGGAGCCTCCCGGGCCTCTCTCCAAGATGCTGCTGGCTCACATCACAGAGGGCAAGATTGGGGTGGGCCCTGAGGGTGGCGTGTTGGTGGGAGGGCGACGTGGGGGGCAAAGATTGTGGGTTCTGGGCACTGGGAAGGGTTCCTGGTGGTTTGGGTGGAACTTGAAATTCTGCCATTTTCCTTCTTATCTCACCATCGAAAGGAAATCAGACAAGAGAACGTGAGCTCATTCTAATAGGAGTCATTTTTTTTGCCCTCCTGTTCCCGTTAATTAAATCTTCTCCCTTCTGTTGATCATCTTCGGAAACTCTCTGAAAGGTCTTCCTAGACTGATGTCCCAGCTGACTGGGCCACCAAGCGTGTGTCTGGGGCGGTCCCCACAGGGCCACAGGACAGCTGACTAGCCTCCAGCACCACTCGGCTTGGATTTGAAGCTCAAATTTGTGATTATCCAGCTGTGTTGCTGTCAGTCAGCAGGGTACTTAGCCAGTGTGAGCCTTAATTTTCCCATCTATAAAATGGGACCAGTGGCAGACCCAAGTATCCAATACCTACCTGACATCACTCCTTGGAGTTGTACAGCAGCCTCAGAGGCAACCTGTCTGAACCTGAACTTGGCACCTTTTTCTCCAACCTGTTCCTCTTTCGGTATTTACTACCTCAGCGAGTGGCCCACCCTAAGCTAAGCCCCGCACCTGAAGGACCTGTGCAGAAAGC
Organism: Capricornis sumatraensis; assembly: GCF_032405125.1. Taxonomy (NCBI): domain Eukaryota; kingdom Metazoa; phylum Chordata; class Mammalia; order Artiodactyla; family Bovidae; genus Capricornis; species Capricornis sumatraensis. Next base: position 116,897,154 of record NC_091071.1, on the reverse strand, counting down.
TGTAAAACTAACTCCCGTGTCAATTCCTCCAGGAAGCCTGTCTGGATCACTCTTCTTCTCCCAGTGGATTAAATAATCTTTCAGCAGATTTCCATGGCATCACGTGTGTGTCTCTTTAACATATTTGACACATAATTTTTTAATTATCTGTCAGTGCATCTGTCTTACTAAATTATGAGTCTGTTAAGGGCAGGGAGAACAGTTTGATCTTCTTGGAATCCCTAGAACTTAGTAGAGGTCTTACTTGGGATGGTTGGGAGAGTCTAACCTCTACTATCTTAATCACTCACTCTTCCTTCAACCCAAAATAATCAAGAAATTCAAATTAAACAGTGTGCTTGCTTCAAGATGGATCCCCTAGCCACGACCTTGGACCAGACTGCAGTTCTGGAATCTTCTAGTGTGAAACCAATGCTCCCACCCAGGTCTAGTGTGCAGTAGGAGCTCAACAAGTAGACACTCCCAATTATTAGTGGATCCAAGAGCTCCCTTGATGCCCTTCCTTTCCTCCCTTCTTCACATTCAATTAATTCCCAAGTCCTTCACCCTCTCCCTTCTAAGCGTATCTCTTGTTTTGACATCCTTTCTGTCTGCCGGGCAGTGTGTTGGTCCAGGGCCACACCATCAGTGTCAGAGCCAGTGGCTCCATACCCCACTGCCCTCCAGCCATTGAAAGTGCTGTGGTCCTCTCAGAGGACCAGGTTCCCATCAGGGCATCCATCCCTGCTGTCAAACCCTGCTCTGTCCTTTTCATCTAACCAGCCCTGTTGTTCCCAAGAGCCCCGTGTCCCCTGTCCCCACCACACCCCCACCTTAGACTCCCCTCCTGTACACTAATCTCTCTCTGCTTCATCACCTGTGACACACAGTCATGCACTAACCTCAGGTCTGCGTCTTCCTCAAAGACAGGACCAAGGTCCCAGCGTCTAACACCTAGTAGGTCTTCGACTCATGCTTGTCCTCTTTTCACATCACTTTTCTCTTGACTCCTAGGCCTATTCAGTGAAGGACCCACTGAGAAAGTCATTTTGTTTCATAATGTTTATTTTTCCATCTTAAAATATGTTTTCTACCAATAAGAGCCAAAATGATTCTTGAACAGATCTCTTAAGATAATTTACTGAGATTTATTGGTTTCGAGATTTTTAAAGACAAATGGTAAAAGACCATCAATGCTGATCTTGTGGACTGTGCTTGAATTAAACATGCATTCTTAAAAAAGAAAATCTTAGCAAGTCACGTACACACTGTCCTCTGTATGCTCAGACATCCCATTGGAGGATCCCGCATGGCCCTTCCCAGCTAACACCTCACAGGCCTGCTAAGGCATTTCTATCTGCTTTTTCTGTGTGCAGGAGTGACCAGAGAGACCTGTGTGGACCTGTCATCTCCTGGCTGTTTACAGATACCCCATAACACTCCCCTAAACCATCTTCCTCCTGCCCTTTGCACCAGAGAAGGACCTCCTAGATATGACTTCCCCCTCCTGAGGGAGCCTGAGATGGGCAGGGAGCCCAGCCTCAAAGGGACACCCAGGGCTCTCAGAAGAAGGAACCTGTAGAGAGGAGACCCTCAACCCATTGCTCTGTCCCCAGACACACTTCTTCGTTGGCTGTGACTATCTTGGCTCCTATTTTGTAACTGCCTCTCAGTGTCCATACAAAGATGGCAGTCTCACAGTTAGAAATAAAGCGTTAGGGGGTTCCCCTGCTGGCTCAGACAGTAAAGAATCTCCCTGCAATGCAGAAGACTGCCTCTCCTCACAGTTAGAAATCTGTTTCTTATTTCAAGAAATAAATGCTTTTTCTCTTGGATCAGACTGCAGTTCTGGAATCTTCCAGTGTGAAACCTGTGCTCCCACCCAGGGTCTAGTGTGCAGTAGGAGCTCAATAAGTAGACACTCCAATTATTAGTGGATCCAAGAGCTATTTTATTTCTTTTATTTCAAGAAATAAAAAGGGATCCCTGTGAAGGGGGTTCTCTGAGTTGGCCATAGTCCTCCCTGGGCACTGACTCCTTCTGTTGCTCGCCAAGTGTGCTCCCCAACCGGCAGCATCTGCAGAGCCTGGGAACTCATCAGGAATGCAAATTCTCAGGTCCCACCCCAGACCTGCTGAGTCAGAGTCTCTAGAGGTGGGGTCCAGCCAGCCTCGAAAGAGACTGTTCATCTTCAAATGTGAGAAGCACTGAACTAATTTCTAGCTCCAAGAAGTCTTCAGAGGAACCACTTAGTTCTGAGAGATCCCATGAGGATTCAGTCAGGGACCATTGATGGTTTACTTTCTTTTTAATTCAAGCCTTAACCATCCAGATCCCCTGGAGGGCTTGTTAAAGCACAGCTTGCTGAGCTCCACCCAGAGCTTCTGATTCAGTCCATCTGGGGTGGGGCCTGAGAATATGCATTCCAAGGTCTCTAGTGTCAGTGATGACATGATGCTTGTCTGGGGACTGCATTTTGAAAACCATTGTCTTAAGTAATTTCCAAAAGAAACCCATGACTGACTAACAGATAACATAGGTTTTATGTACTCAGCATCAAATCAATATCATACTGGTTGATACCTCTTCTTAGAGGGTTATTTTTAACCATTTTTTAAAAATTGCAGTATAGTTGATTTACAATGTTGTGTCAGTTTAATGTGCACAGCAAAGTGATTCAGTTATACATATATATTCTTATTCAAATTCTTTTTCATTCAGTTTAGTCAGTTCAGTCGCTCAGTCATGTCCGACTCTTTGGGACCCCATGAATCGCAGCATGCCAGGCCTCCCTGTCCATCACCAACTCCCGGAGTTCACTCAGACTCACGTCCATCGAGTCCATGATGCCATCCAGCCATTTCATCCTCTGTCATCCCCTTCTTCTCCTGCCCCTAATCCCTCCAAGCATCAGAGTCTTTTCCAATGAGTCAACTCTTCCCATGAGGTGGCCAAAGTATTGGAGTTTCAGCTTTAGCATCATTCGCTCCAAAGAAATCCCAGGACTGATCTCCTTCAGAATGGACTGGTTGGATCTCCTTGCAGTCCAAGGGACTCTCAAGAGTCTTCTCCAACACCACAGTTCAAAAGCATCAATTCTTCGGTGCTCAGCTTTCTTCACAGTCCAACTCTCACATCCATACATGACCACAGGAAAAACCATAGCCTTGACTAGACGGACCTTAGTCGGCAAAGTAATGTCTCTGCTTTTGAATATGCTATCTAGGTTGGTCCTAACTTTTTTTCCAAGGAGTAAGCGTCTTTTAATTTCATGGCTGCAGTCACCATCTGCAGTGATTTAGGAGCCCAAAAAATAAAGTCTGACACTGTTTCCACTGTTTCCCCATCTATTTCCCATGAAGTGATGGGACCAGATGCCATGATCTTCGTTTTCTGAATGTTGAGCTTTAAGCCAACTTTTTTACTCTCCACTTTCACTTTCATCAAGAGGCTTTTTAGTTCCTCTTCACTTTCTGCCATAAGGGTGGTGTCATCTGCATGTCTGAGGTTATTGATATTTCTCCCGGCAATCTTGATTCCAACTTGTGCTTCTTCCAGCCCTGTGTTTCTCATGATGTACTCTGCAAGGTGACAGTATACAGCCTTGATGTACTCCTTTTCCTATTTGGAACCAGTCTGTTGTTCCATGCCCAGTTCTAACTGTTGCTTCCTGACCTGCATATAGGTTTCTCAAGAGGCAGGTCAGGTGCTCTGGTATTCCCATGTCCTTCAGACTTTTCCACAGTTTATTGTGATCCACACAGTCAAAGGCTTTGGCATAGTCAATAAAGCAGAAATAGATGTTTTTCTGGAACTCTCTTGCTTTTTCCATGATCCAGTGGATGTTGGCAATTTGATCTCTGGTTCCTCTGCCTTTTCTAAAACCATCTTGAACATCTGGAAGTTCATGGTTCAGATATTGCTGAAGCCTGGCTTGGAGAATTTTGAGCGTGACTTTACTAGCGTGTGAGATGAGTGCAATTGTGCAGCAGTTTGAGCCAAGTAGTATTCCATTATATATGTACCATGTCTTCTTTAGCCATTCATCTGTCAATGGACACTTAGGTTATTTTCAAATCGTGGCTATTATAAAATAGTGCTGCTATGAACATAGTGTGTATGTGCTTAGCCACTCCATCATGTCCATCTCTTTGCGACCCCATGGACTGTAGCCCTGCCAGGCTTCTTGGTCTATGGGGATTCTCCAGGCAAGAATACTGGAGTGGGTTGCCATGCCCTCCTCCAGGGAATCTTCCCAACCTAAGGATCAAACCCAGGTCACCCGCGTTGCAGGTAGATTCTTTACCGTCTGAGCCACCAGGGAAGCTGTGAACATAGGAGTGTGTGTATTTCTTCAAATTGGAGTTCTCTATGGATACATGTCCAGGAGTGGGATTGCTGGTTCACATGGCAATTCTATTTTTCAGTTTTCTTTGGAGCCTCTGTACTGTTCTCCATAGTAGCTGCAGCAATTTACATTCCTACCATGTAGGAGGGGTCCATTTCTCTTTTTAAATTTTTGTATTTAAAATAAGTTCAAAGACTTTTAGAGGCAATAACTCACTGCACCACAGCTTCCTCATCTGTAAAATGGGCAAATCGCAGGACCTCCCGGAAGGGATGATTCTAAGGGTTAAATGAAGGAGTCATACACCGTGCCCAGCCAGAGCCTGGCACACAGTCTCCTCTTTTCCAAAAAAATCCCCTATTATGGGTTTGAGCTGGTGGTTGTGTTGGACTAGGAAATCACTGTCATAACTCCTGCAAATCCCAAATGCTATGAAGCACATAAATGCAAATGCAATGAGAGTGAATTGCATTCTGTGGGGGCAAAAGTCCACCGGCCTTCAGCCATCCTGGCCCTGACCGGGATCTGGAATCCCCTCCACGGACAAACAACCAGAAAGGGTGATGCTGAAACAGTTGCTTAGGTCACTTTCTTTTCTTACTGCGTTTCAGATTATGAACGTGATATGCACTCCATGGTAAAACATTCACATTAAAGACCTCTCCCCTCCTTCGGCATCCCTGGTGGTGTTGGTTACATACCCTCCTCTGTCTGGGAATGTGGAGTGTATAGGGACAATATCCTTCATGTTTCCCTTCGGGGCAAGTTCAATAGTAACACTGATCTAAGATCACCGACACTGATTGGAGTTTGGGGTTCCAGTGACTTTTATGCCAGGATGGCATTAAAAGGGTCTGCTCCCCACATTTTCCCCGAACACAGGACATCCTGATACTGAATCAGGATGAGGAAGCCTAACCCAAGACGACTGAGTAGATCACGACCACAAGGGCTCTGTAGTCAGAAGTTAAGTGTCCAGTTCCCACCCCCAGCCCCTCCTCAGGAGAAGAGAGCCATCTGCTGCGTTTCAGGGACTAAATCTCCTCTGCTGTCTTGAGTTACCTTCCCTGATCCTTGAGTGTCGTCTTCTCACGTCTGCCCTCCGAGTCAACCTATAGAGGCCCCACACAGTGCAGAGAGGCAAGTCCAGGGGTCACAGACGTCATCTCGCTTGGCAGCAGAGACCAGCGCCCTCTCAGGACGCGGCCGAGCATCGCCCCTCAACAGTTCCTGGTGCCTTTCCAGCCCACTGCTGCCTTGGCTTCAGGATGCTTCTGAGCATTTTCCCTTCCTAAGAGAGGGTGGGGATCATTTTTACAGCTACACACTAGCAATTCCACATTTCTCCCTGTCAACCCCGTTTACAATGTTTGGAAGGCCTCGCTCCTTCTCTCAGGACTAGGTGATTCCAGCAGCCCCCACCCTCTTCTATGGCCTGGGTCTCCCCACCAGTACCCAGCAAGGACCCTGACTTCTTTGGCAGGGTCAAGTGACCCACCTTGGCGCCTTTTCACCTCCTTTCTCAGGGCTGGGCATCTTCTTCTCTCTCCCCATTTCCTTCTTCCAGTGTCTGCTGAATGTCCCTCCTGGAAGCCATTCCCTCCTTTATGACCCCACAGCCCATCAACTCCCTTTCACATCCTAGAACTACTTATTATTTCAAATATATATGGACATAAACCGTATGATACTATATTGTTCTGAAAGGTGCTTTTTCCCTTCAACATTTTTTCAGACTCCTTGTCCTAAGAACGTCCCCATACCCTACAGTGATGGACATGATGTGCTGGGTCCTTCTGTTGATGGGCGGACTGTTTTCTCGATGATGGAGAGTGTCACAAAGAACATCTGGGGCATAGATCTTTGCACAGAGTGTGAAAATCGCTTGGGATGTAAAGCTCAGTGTAGAATGGCTGGGACAAGTGGTAAATGTTAAACTTTGCAAAGTAATTCCAAAGGGCTTTTCAACTTCCACCAACAATGAATTGGCCCTCCTTATTCCTTTAAGGCCCGTTGGGACTGGACGCTGGCCCACCCTTTTGGAAGCACTGTTGAGTGGAATCTCCCAGTGGCCAGGCTTCCCGGCACTTACCTCCCCTTCCCACAAGTCAGTTGCTCAGGCTTCCAAGGTCCGGAATGCCTTTGACGGGGGCGAGGGGCGGGGGGAGGTGGGGGGCGACATCTGAGATGCGGATTAGAACAGGAACCCAAAGCTTTGAGTATTTAATGAAAAAAGCCTTTGTTTTGCTGATCGATTGACCTGCTGGGGTTTTGACATGCTTTTCGGTTTGGTTTTGTCATTTCTGTGGCTTTGGAAGTGACAGGTGTCCAGAGAGAATGCGCATGTGAATCCGCTGGTGGATGAGAGGATGCGGCTGGTGAGGAGCCTGGGGGAGTGGTAACAATGGCTTTAGGCCAAAGCAGCTAATTTCAGGTCTTATTTCCCCACCTTTGCACACTCACCCATTAATCAAGATAGGTATTCATTTCATAAGATAATTACGAGGTGCTTTCCATACATCAGGCACTGGGCTGGGCTTGCAATGCGGACTCCTTAAACTCATACAGGTGTGTGCTGGGTGGGGGAGGGAGTGTGCCTAGCTGAGACCCCAAAGTAAGAAGGACCACGGTGTGGAGAGAGAAATGAGGCTAGAAGATAGGCAGGGCCCGGATCCCACAGGTTTTTAAATGAATGCCAAGAGCAATGGGAGACCCCCAAAGAATTTTAAGCATGAAAAAAACAGGATTTAATATGTGATATTTAAGGACATGAGGACCCAGGTGACTCCAGGTGACCCCAGGCTTGGCATCATTGACCTTGGGCAGTGGACTCACTGTTTCCTTTCCTCCAGATAATTCTAATTCTTCCTTTACTCCTGGTGTGGGGCTGAGAGTAACTGACAGTAGCCTTGGAATTGGGCAAGTGCTGGGAGAAGTGTAACCAGCCCCCAAGGGTTACAAGCACCATTAGTCCTCGCAGAGGGAGGAAGAGAGCCTGGGGCAACCAGACAGGCAGGCTACAGGGCTGGGGCCTCAGGGCTCCCTCTCACACCGTCTCCTCACTGCCACCCGCTCCCTGCCCCATCCAGCGCCCACCCATTCCTTGAGAAAGACACAGAGACTTTCCAAATCCACTAGGCTAAAGTTTTGAAAATGCAGTGGCCGAACCCATCTGGGACCATGAACTGAGCTAGTTCCCTGCGTCCATTGTCTCCTTCAATGCTTCTCACTGCCCTATGAGAGAGAGGGTGGCAAGCCCACTGTTCAGAGGAGGAAACTGCCCATCCAAGAGGCTGAGCTGTCCCAGGTCTGTTCATCCTTGTCTAGCCTCTGAAAAGCTAAAAAAATCATTCCAGGTGTCTGACCTCAGAAAACCTGCAGGTCCTGCAGGCCCCCTCACCTCCCACTCAGCTGGGCCACCAGGATTCACTGTCGTGGGGGGGTCAGTCCACCAGGCCCCACATGCAGTCATGTCTGGAGATGTGTTTTTGGTAATCACAATGGAAAGGAGGGAGGTTGCTGTCATTAGTGGACAGAGACCGAGGATGCTGCAAAACAGCCTCCAAAGCAGCAGTCTTCCTGCAAAGGACCAGTGTTGCTTCACAATGCCCACAGAGCCATGTTAGAAAGAACTGGATTCCAGTTTAGCTGAAAGAGCTGCCTTCTGTCTGGTAAGTGACTCAGACGGTAAAGAATCTGCCTGCAATGCGGGAGACCGGGTTTGATCCCTGGGTCGGGAAGATGCTCTGGAGGAGAACATGGCTACCGACTCCAGTATTCTTGCCTGGAGAATTCCATGGACAGACAGAAGAGCCTGGTGGAACTTTCACTTTCTGTCCCTTCAGGGAAGAGTGTGCCTGGGAGGAGGAGGAAAGGGCCCAGGCCAGGGTGGGGAGCGGGGAAGGGATCTTTGCATCCCTGCATTCCATTCTCTACCAGCAGGTGATCAGGGACTCCCAGGAGAACTTTTTGTGAAGGTGAGAGTATTCCATACCTGCACTGTCTAACCCAACAGCCACTCACCTGTGGCTACTGAGTACTTGAAATGTGCTTCTTTGCAACTGAGTACTCAATTACTTTACTCAAGTACTAAAGTACTTGAAAACTTTACAACTGAGGGATGCATTTTTCTTTATTTTAAATTAATTTACAGTTGAACTTGAATGGCCACAGGCAGCTAGCTCACGGGAAAGTGCACTTCAAGAGCCCTCAGTACTGCCACCCCCTGGGGCATCATGCCTGCTGGGGGGAAGCCTCATTCACAACGAGATGCTAATGGCAAGTGCGGAGTTCAGTGTTCCAGAAAGATTACCACCAAAGGGAGGGGCTCAGACGCAGAAGGTTAAGGGCTACAACCTACAGGATCCCCCAAACTGGCACCTCATAAGGAAATGGCAACTCACTCCAGTAGTCTTGCCTGGGAAATCCCACAGACAGAGGAGCCTGGCAGGTTATAGTTCAGGGGGTCACAAAGAGTCAGATATGACTGAGGGGCCAACTCAACAAGGGGGCCGCTGGGCTCCACTGCTTCTGTCACCCAGGGGCACGGTGGCAGAATTCACGGGGCCTAAGGGGTGGCCTCTGGCCCCAGTGAACAGAGCAGGAGTCCAGACACACAGATGAGAGAGTGACGCCCTCTCAGGTTGCATCCACAACATAGAATTTTAGGAGACACAGATCATTTAGAAACCGCAAGACTCTGACCGTAATGTATAAGCTTTGTCATAAAATATCACTGCTGAAATGTGACAGGGGTCAAGTTCCTGGGTAGAGCTTTGATTCTGGCAGAAGAGCTGGGCGGTCAACTCAGGTAATCATTATTTCTAAATGTCAGGTATGATTTAGTGAAAATCTGCAGATTTCTGCATAATTAACAGCCCTCAGATGTCACCTTCTCAAGGTCACCGACTGTGACCACCCTCTCCCCAGTGTGCCCCAGCGCCTCCCTTCCCTTCTTTTCCCCACGGTAGTTCTCACATGTGAAAATCCACTCGTGTACTTGATTGATTTCAGACATGTGCCTTGCCCACAAGCACCTGAGCTTCAGGAAGGCAGGGTCTTCTCTGTCCCCTTCAGCAGCTCAACTGTCCAGACAGTCATCACTGTCCAGTGAATGACATATTGGGCCTTTTGAGTGGGCTGGTGCTTGTCACCTCAGACAACAAACAGAAGGGCAGCCCAGGACTACAGTGACTTGCCTGGGATAAACTGGTGTGCAGCAGGGCAGGGAGTGAAACCTCACCACCCCCAATAATGTCTTGCCTGTGCCCTGTGGGGACAGCACAGTCACAACAAAACCATGGTGGCACATGGGCCTGGCAGCCCCCTACGCTGCCAGGGAAGGGCTGGGACCCATTCCTTCACCCAACAGAGAGCAGAGCCGAGTGATGCTCAGAGCCAAGTTGCTAGAGGCACGTGTCCAGTGGGGGTTAACCTGGAAAAGCCAGAAGGCCAGAGAGCATTCTTGCAACAAGAAAGGGCACCAGTGGGGAAAGAAGGTCTGATGACAGAGCTCTGAATGGACAACATGCCCAGTAAAGTCTTTTCCCATGGGTAGTGACCTGACTTCATTTTCTTTAAAAAAAAAAAAAAAAAATTTATTGGAGTATAGTTGCTTTACCATGTTGTGTTAGCTTCCACTGTATAGCAAAGTGAATCAGCTACACGTAACACATATATCCCCTCCTTTTGGATTTTATTCCCATCTGGGTCACCACAGAGCATTAAGTAGAGTTCCCTGAGGGTATACAGTAGGTTCTCATTAGTTATTTATTTCATACTAGTATCAATGGTATGTATGTATCAGTCTCCCAATTCATCCCACTCACCCTTTCTTCCCGCCTTGGTATCTATACATTTGTTCTCAACATCCATGTTTCTATTTCTCCTTTGTAAATAGGTTCATCTGTACCGTTTTTTTTCCAGATTCCACATATATGCATTAATACACAGTATTTGTTTTTTTTTCTGACTGACTTCACTCTGTACAACAGTCTCTAGGTCCATCCATGTCTCTGTAAGTGGCACAATTTTGTTCCTTTTTATGGTTGAGTGATATTCTGACTTGACTTCATTTTCAAACATGAACTCAGAGAACAGACTCTGTACGATGTCAATACTTTTAGACTTTGAAATTTTTGCACTTTGTTTTATGTCCCTGGATATGTTCTAGTGTCTCCCAGTTTATAATCTATGGGAATTTTAATAGAATTTGTATCCTGCTGTTGTGTGAAAATAAATCTTAATCATGTTGAATTGGTTTATAGTGCTTTTCAGGTCCACTATATCCTTCTACTTTTCTGCCTATTCATTCTATTAATTTTGGAGAGTTTGATATTGAAACTCCAACTACAAATCTTATCTACTTATAAAGTAACTGCAATATATAGTGGAACTATATGTAATTTTTCTGTATTTTCCAAGTCTCCTGTAGGTGTGTTATCATAATTTGATAATTTAAAAAATTAAAAAGAAGGAAAAAGCAAAAAACATGAACTCAGAGAACGTTTCCACAGCAGAGGATGCCGCAGGACTCCTTAGTAATTCAATCTGGGGTCACACTCAGAAGACAGTTTAGATTTACTTGTTTGTGCCTCTGTAGGAAGGGGAGAGGGAGGGAGGGATCCCAGGTGGGGGAGATGGGGAGAGGGAAAGTGTGAAACGTCACACAGAGACTTCAAAGGGACACTGTTTCCATATGTGACGTGAGTGTTCCAGCAACTATTGCTGTGTTAACAGTAGACACTTAGGGAATTAACAGCTAAAAACAGCTCTTTTACCACGCTCGTGGATTCTGTGGTCAGGAGTTCAGCTAGGGCCAGGAGGGATGGCTTCTCTCTGCCCTGTGCTGTCTGAACCTGCCAGCCAGGACTGGAGCTGGCACTGCAGACCAGGAGCATCTAGGCGTGGACCGTCTATGACGTCTAAGTTTCCTCCCAGCATGGCAGCCCTGGGGGCTGCTCAGACTCCTTCCCTGGAAGCTCAGGAGTCCTCACACAAATCACCCAGCAGACAAGGCAGAAGTTGAATGGACGTTTCTGGTCTAGATGTAAGTCACTCTGTGGCATTTCTGTTGCATTGTTTTGGTGATGAGCTAGTTACGAGTTCATTCAGATTCAAGCTCAAGGAAAGGGATATAGACTCCTTCTCTCAAAGAATCTGTATCCACAAGGGAAGAACAAGCAGCCTTGGATCAAGTCACCCAGAGGCTCATTAAAACACACACACACGCACATATACATATATGTGCGTGTGTGTGTATTATATATACTAATTGTCTTTTTATTGTTTATTCATAGTGTGACCATTTACATTTTTTTGTATTTTAAATTGTGGTCAAATATACAAAAAGTTTACAGTTCAGTGGTATTAGGTACACTCACACTGCTGTCAGCCATCACCACCATCCACCCACAGAACTCTTCATCTTGTCAAATTGAAACTCTGTCCCCATTGAACATTAACCTCTCTCCCACCTTCTCCCATTCCCATGGCAACAACCCTTCCACTTTTTGTCTTCTTGAATTTGACTACTCTAGGAACCTCATACAAGTGAGATCACACAGTATTTGTCTTTGTGACTGGTTTATTTCACTTAGCATAATGTCCTCAGGGTTCATCCATGTAGCAGCATGTGTCAGAATTTCTTGCTTTTTAAGGAAGGGCTGAATAATATTCTGTTATACATATATATATCTATCACATTTTGCTTATCCATTCATCTCTCAATGGATACTTAGGTTGCCTTCATGTTTTGGCTATGGTGAATAATGTTGCTAGGAGCATAGTATGCAAATATCTCTTCAAGACCTACTTTAAATTCTTTTGGGTAAATATGTGGAATTGCTAGATCTTATAGTAATTCTATTTTTTTATTTTTTATTTTTTGGTCATGCCATGCAGCTTACAAGATCTTAGTTCCCTGACCAGTGATTGAACCCAGTGAAAGTGAAAGTGCCAAGTCCTAACCACTGGGCTGCCAAGAAATTTTCTATTTTTAATTTTTTTGAGAAACTTCCATACTGATTTCCATAAATGCTCCATTTTACATTCCTGCCAACAGGACACAAGGATTCAAATTTCTCCATAACCTCATCAATATTTGCTATTTTCTGCTTTTTTGATAAGCCCTGGTGGCTCAGATGGTAAAGAATCTTGGTAGGAGCCATCTTAGCGGGTGTCAGGGATTAAATATATTTTATTTATATTTAATCCTGAGAAAATCTGTTGAGATACAGACCATGATTATCATCCCCAGTCTTAGAAAAAAGAAAACTAAAACCTGGGCAGTTGGTAAGTGGCACCAGAATTCAAACGGAGACCTGCCAACCACCAGCCTCTTTCAGTGGGGACTGATTGGAACCAGGATACCCCAAACTATCCAACTGTTCCCCAAATTCCCCCTGTTACCTTTCCTGGGTCCCTTCCCACCTCTTCCACCCTCTGGGCTCCTACCTTCCTGTATGAACTCACCAGCAGACACAGGACCGGATTTCTAAGCACACTCAGACATGTCCACCCTGATTTTAGCCAACCAAGGGAGGCAATTAAGAGTGTGTTGTACACAAGCACGAGGTTGTGGGTTGTGATTGGGACACTCCAGGCATTTACGCAAGGGCTCAACCCCTCTGAATCTCAATTCGCTCTTCCATAAAATGAAAGGATGTCAGGAAGGTGAGATTTCAGGAGATAAAAGGAAGTGCAGGTCTGAGATGAAGATAAAACGAAGCGCAGATCTGAGATGCTAGGTAAGTCTTATTATTTTGCATGGTTTTCTTGCAGTTGAGTGGTGTTTCCTCATATGGTGGTGAGGGGATCCCTCTGTACTTCTGGGGAGCCTCCAGCTCCACCCCTCTGCCTCCAAAGAAGGGGAGAGCCAAGGGGACTCTGTCATTTCAGGCCGCGTTCGGGAGGTAGCACAATGAACACTAGCTTTGCATGTGGACAGCTGGCATTGATTCTGGCTTTGCATGTGGACAGCTGGCATTGATTCTGGCTCTGCAACTGAGCAGTCACTTAACCTCCTTGCAGCCTTGGTTTCCTTGGATACAAAACGGGTTCAAAATGCCATTTCATCGCTTCTGCCGCAATTTAAGGACTTGTGTTTGTCCAGGGCCCAGCACGGTGTCTGGAACACTGAAGATGCTCAGTAAATGCTGGGTTATTTTCCCTTGTACAGAGAGAGGCCGCAGCGATCGGAAGTCCCAGACACTTCACACAAGGCAGAGCTGGAACCGCAAGTTCCCTAACTGGAGTGTGTGTCCCGCTGGCGAGGACCGCGCGGAATGACTGGATTCTTAGCTCCACACTGCCAGCTGGTGGCAGAACTTCACGCCGCCCTTTCAGAGGCGGGATTCAATTTCAAAGTCTTGGAATGGAAAAATTGGAGCAGAGTGTCACTCCGTGTTCCCACACCCTCACCACCACATAAAGGTTCCAACTGCTCCCCCAGGGCCTTACCATCCGCCGTACCTTGCCGCTGCTGCTGCTTTATTAGTTTCAGTCGTGTCGGACTCTGTACGACCCTATGAACAGCAGCTTACCAGGCTCCCCTGTACAAGGGATTCTCTAGGCAATGTACTAGAGTGGGTTGCCATGCTTGCCTCCAGATCGTCCCAATTCAGAGATCGAACCGGGTCTCTGGCATTGCAGGAGGATACTTTACCTCTGAGCCACCAGGGAAGTCCCTCCCCTCCCCCTAGGTCCCCTCGAACGCTCCCAGCAATGAGGCTGCGTCTATACAACAGCATTTTCGGGGTATACCTCCTCATGGGCTTCCTGTGCCCAGATCCCAGGAAGAAGAGAAAAGAAAGGGGAGCGTAGCTGGGTGGGTCTGGAAGAATGAGAAACACGGACCTTTCGTGGGAGACTTCCTGTTCCCCGAGGGGGGGAGGGGATTCCCTGAACTGGAGGATTCTTCCAGTCCCCCAAACTCTGTTCACTCTCCCAATGGGATTGTAGGCTCTTTAAGCCCCAGAATAGAAGTTGGGGGCTTAGACATGTTGCTGAGAGATGGGACCTCTCCCCAATCTTAACAGAAACAGATAGCTGTCCAGGAGAGGCCAGAAATGGAACCCCCTGTCAGGTGCATTTCAGGGTGAGCCTGTGGTGGCTGGGGGTTGCTGGGAGGCAGTGTTTGGATCTCAACCAGCAAGTCTCTGCTGTCTCTTAGGACTGTTCCACTGGGACGGCAGGTGGTGAGGATGACTAGGTGTGGGGACCAGGAGACAGTGGTTCCTGCAATTCTTGGGATGCTAGCAAGGCATCTGGATCTACCTGCCTCACATGTGAGAAGCCTGTGTCCCAAGCCAGACCACTGGCCAGGCCTGGAGGAGGTGGGAGTGGGGTGGGTGGGGAACCCAGGGAAGGATCTACAAGCTTATACCCTGGTGCACCCCAGGGAAAAGGGGGTGGCCAAGGCTGCTCTGCCGGCTGACTCTCTCAAGAGTCAAAAGCTCTTCTGGGCCTCCTCCCTGACCTCTGCTTTCCTCTAACCCACTTTTTGCAAGTCCTTTAGCATAAGGTATGTCTTGTTTTGGACTTCCCTGGTGGCTCAGATGGTAAAGCGTCTGTCTACAATGTGAGGCACCTGGGTTCGATCCCTGGGTTGGGAAGATTCCCTGGAGAAGGAAATGGCAGCCCACTCCAGTACTCTTGCCTTGAAAATGTCTTTTTTCTGTGGCCTCAGCCAAAACGAAAACCAAAATGTTTCCACTTTATCTTCACATTACTTGAAGCCTGTTTCTCCCCTTCTCCTCAGCACTCTTTACAGTCTCTCACCTGTGGGCTGGAGCCCCTTCCTTCCTCTCCAGCCTGTGGTAGGGCTGCCTGAGGCGCTTCCTGGGGTGACATCAATAAGATGTGAAGTCCTCTTGGAGGCCAAAATAAATGGTAGCAGACGGAGGAGGGATCTGTGCCAGGAGAGAAAGGGTGTAGGAGGCTGTGTCCTCAGGAGATAGCCCAGGAACTCTCTGGCCACATAGTATCTCCAGCGCCTTATTTCTGATCCTGCTCCTCTTGGTCAGAAACAGGGTAGTGGTGACGAGCCATCTCCCAGGGGTCCTCTGAGCAGCCAGCTCCAGCTAAGATCCTGCCTGCTTCCGAGTGCTCTGGAAGCCTCTGATTGGTTGGCCTAGCTTGGATCACGTGTCCTTCCCTGAGCCAATCACCTTGACCACTGGGGGGAGGCATGCAGGACTCTCATTGGCCAAGCCCGAGCCACCGGCTTTCTGTGGAGCCACTGGGCTGAGTGCTCCAGGGTCAAGGGAGGCTGCTTGGCTGCACTCGGACGGTTGTTCTGTGCAACAGTGAGAGTGGACAGCATCACCCTGCGGGGCTGGCTGTGTATGTAGTTTTCATCCGTGATGAGTTGTAAGTTCTGAAGAAGAACTGACATTCTATGTGGCCGGAACAGAAGTTTTTTGTCCCCATCTGCCATGGTTCTCTGGGGTAACAGCGGTTCTCCTAGGTAGCCAGTCCTGCGGGCAGATATTACTGCCCCTAAACTCTTCTGGATCCCAAGTCATCTCTGCTAAAAAAAGCTGGGAAATGCAAGACACATTGGTTTGTAGGTTTTCTTAATTATCTTCAAGTCCAGCTTCACAGGGAAATTGACTTGTGTTTCTGCTTTCTTTAACCTGCAGATTGAACCTCAGTTATTGCCACTTAAAAAAAAAAAAAAAAAACAGGAGTATAGTTGCTTTCCTTGGAGAAGGAACTGGCAGTCCCCTCCAGTATTCTTGCCTGGAAAATCCTATGGTCAGAGGAGCCTGGTGGGCTACAGTCTGTGGGGTCACAAGAGTTGGACCCGAATTAGGGACTAAACCACCACCACCACCGTAGTTGATTTACAATGTTGTGTTAGTTTCTTCTGTACAGCAAAGTGATTTGATTATACATGTATATACATTCTTTTTCATATTCTTTTCCATTATGATTTATCATGGGGTATTGAATATAGGACTTCAGTTATTTTCTGCTTCTTGGCACAGCTTCCCCTTTTTGGAACTAGAGGGAAACAGGTTTGTTTCTGTTAAGATTGCTCAGCTGTTGGAATGTCACCTGGAGGTGCTGTGGGCTGTCTTTGCCCTCTCCGACAAGTATCCCTTCTGAGAAAGAAGGCAACTCGGAGAAAAGAAAAGGCAAGAGATGGAGAGAATTGAATCTAGTGCCTGACACTATGTACACACCTGGATCAAGCCAAGCCTGAAGTTGAAGGATCTACCCAGAACTTTTCATTCATGCGAGTCCCAATACAAAGTCAAGGATCCTGAAAAATCTCATCTTTTCCTTACTTCTCTCCTTCTTAGTACAATCACAGAATTTATTTATTTTAAATTAATCTTGTTTCTTTTATATATTTAACTGAGCTGCTCTACATGCAGGATCCTAGTTGCCTGACCAGGAATTGAACCCACATCCCCCGCAGTGGAAGCATGGAGTCTTAACCACTGAACCAGCAGGGAAGTCCCTCACAGAATTTAGTACTGGATAAGATCATTAGTATTTGTTCAGCGGGTTCTGACTGAACTGGGTTGCTCTGGCCAGGCCCGACGTTGGACTCTGGGATCCAGCAATGAATCAGATAGGAATCCTCCACAGAGAACCCACAGACTAGCTAGCAGGAAGTATACTACTTCCTGATTCTAACTCCTCAATTTAAAAAAATTGGAATTAGAACTGATGTGTTTTCACAAAGACTACTAGAGTCTGCTTTCAAAGCAATGTCACTCTTTATCCTATTGCCCCCACCCTAGAGAGCCTTCAGAGCCCCACCCCAGCCTGGGGAAGGGAGAAAGGAAAGTAAAACAGAAGGACAGGGTCCTGTAATCAGGGAAACCCCGATCCATTTTCACCCACAGACCAGCTCTCCTCCAATAAACCCAGGTGATGAGCATAACAGCGGGAATGTGACCAAACAAATTCGCAAAATCAGCTATATATGTGGTGAAACGTCTCATGGTTCTCTCTGTCCAGGGACCATGCCAGCGTCGCACAATTTTAATCCTGAATGTTGACATATAAGTCAAAGCTGGAGAGGTGTGAAAATTAATGATATGAAATTAAAGTGAAGTAAGAGCATGAGCCAACCCCTGACATGCACTGTTCTGCCTTCTGTCTCTGTGCGTGTGACTCTTCTCTGTGTCTCATGCACATGGAATCCTACAGTATTTTTCTTTTGTGATTGGACTTTTTCACTAAGCATATCATCTTCAGTTCATGCATATTACAGCATGTGTCAGAATTCCCTTCCTTTATCAGCCTGGGGAATATTCCATCATATGTATATACCACATTTTGCTTATACGTTCAACTACTGAAGGACACTTGAGTTGCTTGCAGCTTTAGGCTATTGTGAATAATACTGCTTTGAACATGTGTGTACAATATCTCTTTGAGGCCCTGCTTTCAATCTTTTGGATATGCACCCAGAAGTGGGACTGGTGGATCATATGGTAGTTCTGTTTTTAATTTTTTGATGAACTGTCATATTTTGCTCCACAGTGGCTGCATCGTTTTACGTTCCCACTAAAAATACACAGGAGTTCCAATTTCTCCACATCCTCACCAACATTTGAGAATTTCTTTCTTTCTTTCTTTACTTCCTTTTTGATAGTAGCCATCCTAATGGGTGTGAGGAGGTATCTCATTGTAGTTTTTCTAATGTTTTTTTAAAAATATGCATTTACTTATTTGGCTGGGCCAGGTCTTAATTAAAGCATGAGAACTCTTAGTTGTGGCATGTGGGATCTCGTTCCCTGACTAGGGATTGAAGCTGGGCCCCCTGCCATGGGAGAGCAGAGTCTCAGCCCCTGGACTATCAGGGAAGCCCCCTTGTAGTTTTGATTTGGATTTCCTTAATGGTTAGTGAAAGAGGAGAGTGAAAAAGTTGGCTTAAAGCTCAACATTCAGAAAACGAAGATCATGGCATCTGGCCCCATCACTTCATGGGAAATAGATGGGGAAACAGTGGAAACTGTGTCAGACTTTATTTTGGGGGGCTCCAATATGACTGCAGATGGTGACTGCAGCCATGAAATTAAAAGACGCTTACTCCTTGGAAGAAAAATTATGACCAACCTAGATAGTATATTCAAAAGCAGAGACATTACTTTGCCGACTAAGGTCCGTCTAGTCAAGGCTATGGTTTTTCCTGTGGTCATGTATGGATGTGAGAGTTGGCCTGTGAAGAAAGCTGAGCACTGAAGAATTGATGCTTTTGAACTGTGGTGTTGGAGAAGACTCTTGAGAGTTCCTTGGACTGCAAGGAGATCCAACCAGTCCATTCTGAAGGAGATCAGCCCTGGGATTTCTTTGGAAGGAATGATGCTAAAGCTGAAACTCCAATACTTTGGCCACCTCATGGGAAGAGTTGACTCATTGGAAAAGACTCTGATGCTGGGAGGGATTGGGGGCAGGAGGAGAAGGGGACGACCAAGGATGAGATGGCTGGATGGCATCGCTGACTGGATGGACGTGAGTCTGAGTGAACTCTGGGAGTTGGTGATGGACAGGGAGGCCTGGCGTGCTGCAATTCATGGGGTCGCAAAGAGTCAGACACGACTGAGCGACTGAACTGAACTGAATGGTTAGTAATGGTGAGCATGTTTTATTGCTAATTGGCCCTTTGTATATCTCCTTTGGTGAAATGTCTGTTCAGTTCCTTTGCCCATTTTGAATTGGGTTATTTGGTATTTTGGTGTTGAGTTTTAGATGTTCTTTATGTATCCTGCATACTAATCCATTATTAGATATATGATTTGCAATTTTTTTTCTATCCTTGGGGTGTCTTTTTACTCTGTTGATAGTTGTTTTTTTTTAATATACACAGCATTTAAGAATTTCCACAAAGTCGAGTTTGTCTATTTTTTCTTTTGTTGTCTGTGCCTTTGGTGTCATAATCACAAAGTTGTTGCTAAATCAAATGCTGTGAAGTTTTGACTTATATTTTATCCTAAAAGTTTTATAGCTTTAGCTCTTATGTTTAGGCCTTTGATCCATTTTAGTTAATTTTTGTATATGGTGCTAGGTAAGGATCAGACTTTACTCTTTTGCATGTGAATATACAGTTTTCCCAGCATCATTTGTTGAAAAGACTGTCTTTTCCCATTGAATAGCAGCACTCTTCTAAAAAATCATTTGATCATATATGTGAGGCTTTATTTCTGATCTCTCTGTTCTATTCCACTGGTCTGCCTTTATCCCAGTACCACACTGTTTTGATTATTGTAGCTTTGTAATAAGTTTAAAATAAGCTTTGTTCTTTTTCAGCATTGTTTTTGCTATTCAGGGCCCCTTGAGATTCTATATGAATATTAGAATGGGTTTTTCTATTTCTGAAAAAAAGCATCATTGAGATTTTGATAGGGATGGCATTGAATCTGTAGGTAGCTTTGGCTTGTATGGACATTTCAATAATATTAAGTCTTCCAATCCACAAACACAGGATGTATTTCCATTTCATTTAGTCTTTAATTTCTTTTTCTTTTAGTACTCCCAGTTAAAAGCTTGTCAGTTTTGTTGGTCCCTTTCCTCTCTTTCTTGATTAATGTATTACAAAATAAAATTAATCTGCTAATGTAACAACTATGTACCTAATAACAAAACCTACCTGGGTCTTTCAGACCCAGGAATTGAACCAGGGTCTTCTGCATTGCAGGTGGATTCTTTACCAACTGAGCTACCAGGGAAGCCCCACGTACCCAATAACACAACTGCATGAATCAACATATCCAGTGGGTAGCTGGGTAGAGTCCGCACCCCATCCCAACTATTTCTCTGTTGCCTCTCTTCACCAAAGGCAGCCACCATCCCAAACTCGATGCTCAGAATTCACACGCATTCTTCATGAGTCCTCTAGAATACATGTATCTCTAAAAAGCGCAGTGTTGCTTGGCATGCTTTTCAATTTGATATAAACAGCATTGAGTTTATTCTCCAGCTGCTTGCATCCACCTTATGTTTGAGCCCTTGGCCTTGCAGTACTGATCTGCTGGAGTCCGTGATTGTGAGTTTTGCTAAGGTGTGTCCCAAGGAGACGGGCGGCTGGGCGGTACCAGCCAGAGCTCTTCAGTGGCGCCCAGATGCTTGGCTGCTTTCAAAAGCCGTTGCCTGGCTCTACCCTCCCACCAGGGAGCACATAAGAGCCCTCACAGCTCTGAGTCACCCCACCTTCCCATTGCCAGACTTTTGAAAGTGAATGTTATAATCCCTTAACACTGAACACAATTTAATTCAGCTGTCCCATGGAGCACAGAGCAGCCGTGAAAATGACATTACCCACAAATATTTCGCGATGGGAAAATTGCTCTCAATATAAGTGAAATATAAGTGAAAACAGTCCGAGAAACTGTGCATACAGCCTGTGTCTGTAAGAATCAAAGAGCAGAGCCACACAAGAGGGGATGCAAAGGTGGGCGACTTGTAATTCCTTCTTTACTCTTGTGTTAGCTTGGTTTTCCACAGATGACCCCATACTGTTTTTGTTGTCAGAAAAAAAAAAAAACACAAATATAATGATTGTTTTTAGGCAGCAGTGAGTGCACTGGGAGACAGGATGGAGAACCCCAGAAGCTGGCAAGAGAGAAGAGCCCTGCTGGGGAGGCAGCCTGCAAGATCTTGGGAGTGAGAATCCCGCTACGAGGCTCAGTTTCTGCAGCTGGGAATGGGGAATAGAAGTGGGGCTTCCCTCTTGGGGCTGAAGGGGATGAGCTGAGAAGCAGGCAGAGACCTCGGTGCTGGGTGTGCCCGCTGGAGCTGCAAGCATTGTTGTCCGCAGAGGGGAGGCCTCCCGGCAGGAGTGGGATGGAGCACACCTGGGACCTGAGGACATGGAGATGGGTGGAGGGGACAAAGATGATGAGATAGGTTTATTAGCACAGGAGCCACCAGAGTGTCAGGTGAGGAGCGGGTTCTGCCCAGTGCCACCCGCCCCCGCCTCGAATGGGCACCAGCCTCAAGCTCCTCCTCTGCCTCCAGCTCAGCACCTAATCCCAGACCTCAGAGACCCCCAGCAGGTGGGACCGTGAGACTTGGGGCAAAAGGTGTTCCCTCCGTATCACCCTGTCATGTCACACTGTCCAACGCAGAGGCTGTCACCTCAAGTCCTCAGAAGGAGAGGACCATGGGCATCCCCAGTAGAACTGCTGACCCAGGGCTGGGAGGATGGTTTCTTCTGCCCTGGTGGGAGGTTAGATTTGGGATTTGGGATGCAGAGGCTGCAAGAATGTGAAGTCCATCAGTGGAGCGGGGATGGGGCAGCTCCATGCTGCCTCCACCCTCCTTCCTGGGCTGTGTTTTCTTGGGTGGGGGGTGGGAGCAGCCACTAGGGTCACCCGTCACCCACACCCCCTCAATAGCTCCCGTCTTGAGTCCTGTGTCCTACGAGCTGGCCCTGAGATGGAGAGAGGGACGTGGAGGCCCCTTCCCAGGTGGGACTTCCAGAGATGCTGGTGTCTGCTGGGTGGTCTGGGGATTGGGATACCTCTTACAAGATGACCTGGACCATCTCGGGCCCCAGGTAGGATTTGCTGCCCCGTCCACTGTACCCCAGGCCACCCCTGTGTGGAAAATGTAGGTGGCCCGGGATCTTCAAAGCCCAAAGCTAAACTTGAGTCTCCTTGGTCATGGGTGTGGCCCATGAGGGCAGAGGTATCAGAGGCC
This sequence comes from Capricornis sumatraensis, assembly GCF_032405125.1. Lineage (NCBI taxonomy): Eukaryota > Metazoa > Chordata > Mammalia > Artiodactyla > Bovidae > Capricornis > Capricornis sumatraensis. The sequence continues at coordinate 116,875,166 of NC_091071.1, read as the reverse complement.
AAGGAGGTCCCTGGACCAGCAGGCTCCTGGAGGCTCTCCTGCTGGTATTCTGCCTGTTGCCTTGTGTGTCCGCCTGCAGAGCGAGGAGGGGGCGGAGGTGGCGGTGGTTTGGCTCACACAGTTCCCTCTGTGCTCGGGCCTCATGGCCATAAAATCGCCTAGCTACTGCCAAGTCAGCTGGCTGAGCAGTGACTCCCATTAGGAGGAATGTCCTGGAACTTCTCACAGGTTAACAACCAAATGAATAACAAATTCACAAAGTGAAACTCTTCACTTCAAAAATGTTGCCTGTTTTCAATTCAACAAAGCATTTGTAAAGTGATTTTTTTTCCCCTGGAGGATGACATTTTATTTATAGCTCAATATAAGTGAGGCACAACAGATGTGGGAGAAACACAGAGGCAGGTAAACACATGGCCGGGTCTTGGTTTCTTCATTGGCTGGAGGTATTGAGGTAATGGAAGAATTTGTGCCAAGTCAGAGTGTTTTTCTCTTGCCGTTCAGTCCTGAGCCTAAGAGCTTGGTGTGATGTTCCTTTATGTCACACTTTTGTGCTTCCAGAAAGTCATCTAAGCTTCATGTGAAATAAAACACACGAATCTCCAGATAACTGAGACGAAGCTGATTTCAATTGACTTGTTCATCGGTCAGGCCTAGAGCAGGGGCAGCTGACAGCATTAAAGAACTTAAAATCAACAGGACTAAACAGCAGCGTCAAGTGAGATCCTGGTTACTGCCTTCTCTTATAAAATGATGCTCCCTTTTGGCTTAGCCATCACCATTTTGATGTTCAGATTGTCCCTGAGATGGACAACAGCTTCGGGTCTTCTAAGGCAGTGAGCAGGTGGGATGAGATCTCTAACTCATGGTGTGAAGCGGGGTCTGGGGTTGCTCTGCCATCTCCCCAGAGGGCCTTGGGCAGACTCCTCACTCTTCTTGGCCACATCCGACTCTTGCCCTGGGTCTCAGCCTGTGTGACCTCCTCCCTGACCTCCTGGACTGGGTCAGATGGCCCTAACACCATGTACCTCTCGTCTCTGCCTTACTTGGCCCTGTGGGCCCTGGGAGGGCGCTGACTATCTCTCTCAGTTATCTTGGTACCCCAATCCCTACCATAACACCCGGTGTACGATAGAGGGATGCTCATTCCCCCCGGCCCAGGTCAGAATTCTGTAGCCATGGATACAGAAGGGCGGGTCCTATGTTCCCACCTGGCCCTCCCAGCACAGGGCTGGAAACATCATCAGAACAAGCCTGCTCCACCCTCAGGCCTCTCCCAGCCCTCCTCACACCCTGCAGTTAGTCTCTCCCTGCTCAGCGTCCCCTCCCATCTCCTCCAGGGACAGCTCCCAAACTGCCCCTTTCTCCTTAGACTCCATGCTCAGGGCTCATCTCTCCTTCAAGAAGACCCTACGGTCAGCCCTCTATCCCCTCCTTGCTTTTTGTTTAAATAAAGTTTGCATAGATGTTTAACTTCCCTTAAGATGCAAAGATCACCAGGGTACTGCACTCAGGTCAAGAAACTGCATGGGCAGGACCCAGAGCACCCTGGGGACCCTATGCAGTTTCAACTTTCCCCTCAGCCCAAAGCTAGGGCATGAGGCCCCCTCCAGTTAGTCCAGGCTGCCCTGCTGGATGTGGCAATGAAATTAGCACAGTGAGGTGTCAGAACAGCCTCCTGTCCTCCAAGGGCCATGCTCTTCCCTGGCCGGCACTCAGCGAGCACCGGCCTGCAAGGGTCTCCCACAATCATGCTCTGGCAGCAGATCAGTGATCGCTGGCTCAGAGGGTCTTCATCTGGGTCCCTGGACCCTGAGGGTCCAAGTAGAGAATTCAGGGTGGCCACAACTCGGATGGGAAAAAATTACACTTTTCTTTTCATGAACCTCTAACTGGAAGGTCACATTCCCTTCCAGTACATGGGTTAAAAAATAAAAAGGAAAAGGAAACAGTTTTATTAGAAGGACCCATATCTCTGTCCTCAGTCTCAAATATTTTCATCTCACAGCACAGTTGTTACAGGCTGCTCAGAACACCTTCGCGGTATTTACTTCTTTGCATGTACAATACAATGATAACTGTTTCTCTGTATCATTGGTTTCCCTTGCAGCTCTACTGATTTCACTGTCTAGAAACCTTGACTTGGGAAAGTCCCCATGGGCTCCCAGACAGGACCAGAAGGCCCAGAAAAACTGGACAGAACTCATGGGTGACGGCAGAGAGAGATGCAGGGAGGTGATGGACTGGTGGTCCCGCCTGGGATGGTCCAGGAGACAGGAAGGAAGGACCAGATTGTTCTGAGCTGTTTTAGGTCAAAGGCTGACCTCAAACTGGAGCCTAAAGAAACATGGTCTAATTGACAGTGACCAGAAAATTGACAAAAGTTAATACAACCAGAAATCAGAATGAACTACAGAGTTGTAACTTGAAAAGAGGTGAGGAGAAGCAAGTGAATTAGAATGCTCAGTTTTAATAGTCCCGGGCACAGTTTGAATGAGCCAAGAGATACTTTCAGGTTCCACCACGGGCCCATGGTCCATGATCCCAAAACCCCTATGGCCCTCCATGCTTTGGGCTACAGAATGTCCAGATCTTTTTTTCTTTTTTAGCTTTTTTATTTTATTTTATTTTTAGCTTTTTAAAAAAATTTTATTTTACTGAAGTATAGTTGATTGACAGTGTTGTGTCAATTTCTGCTGCACAGCAAAGTGATTGAGTTATACACATGCATGCATTCTTTCCCATTTTGTTTTCCATTATGGTTTATCACAGGATATTGAATACAGTCCCCTAGCTATAGAGTAGGACTTGTTGATTATCCATTTTCTTTATAACAGTTTGCATCTGCTAACTCCAAACTCCCACCCCATCCCTCTTGCACTCCTTCCCCTCTGGCAGGCACAAGTCTGTTCCCTGTCTCAGAGTCCATTTCTGTTTCATAGGTAAGTTCATTTGTGTCATATTGTAGATTCCACATATAAGTGATGTCATACGGTATTTGTCTTTGTCTGACATACTTCACTTAGTGTGATCGTCTCTAGAGCCATCTTTGTTGCTGCAGATGGCATTATTTCATTCTTTTTTATGGTTGAATAGTTTTCCACTGTATACACTTACCGTATCTTTACCCATTCATCTGTTGATGGACATTTAAGTTGCTTCCATGTCTTGGCTGTTGTGAATAGTGCTGCTGTGAATATAGGGGTGGATGTGTCTTTTTGAATTATAGTTTTATCTTCTTCAGTTATAACGAGGTATCATGGTAGATGAGAAAGGGACCTTGAGGCTTATCAGGAAAGGAGGTTCCACCCCTGACTTTGCAGTGGGGCCCTTTTTTATGGTTGCAGAATCCCCAGTTCAGCCCCAAGTTAATGGAAGTGATTCACCCAGACAGCCCATCTGCCCACCAGGCTGGCTCTTGCTTGCTGCTCCTCTGTCCTTCTCTATGCCCTGAGCATCTACAAGGGTGCTGGAGATACACCCCAGTCCTGATGAGCCTCCCTTAACGCTGCTTGGTATGGAACCAGCTCCAAAGGGAAACAGCAGGCCTCAGTTAAAGCATGGACTAGTGAAAGCCTTAGACCAAGTTCGGAGGCAACAACTAGTGTTGGGCTGAAGACAGGCACCCACAGACATTCTCTGTGTGTTGCTCTGGGTGGTGGTGTAGAGTCAGGGTAGGGCAGGCACTTGGTTGGTAGAAGATCTCCACCTTTATCCCTGCTGACCATGTGTGGAAGAATCAGAGAGCATCAGTTTATGACTGGCCTCCTCTATGCCCCATACGTGCATCCAACAGCTTTATGAGGAGGGAATGTTATTTCCATTTTTCAGATGAAAAAGCAAGTTCATCCAGCTTAAGTGATTTATCCAAGGTCAATTACTAAGTAATTGGGATTTGAAGAAGCAGAGTTGGGATTTGAAACTCCTTCCTCTTGTGATCTCTCTCTCATTCTCATGCAGACACAGACACACACACAAACTCCCTCCTCTTGTGATCTCTCTCATTCCCCACCCCCCCCCCCCACACACACACACACACTCACACATAGCTGACGGTTTGGGAGAATGGCACTAAACAGATGGACCACCAGGTGGCGCCCTGATGCCACAGTTAGGGCATCTGATCCCACTGACGCTCTTCATTCCAAGAAAAAAAAAAAAAAAAAAATCAAGAACGGTCTGGAAGATAGGGATGGGGTGTCTGGAGGTGGTGGGCTTGGGCCAGGATGAGCCCACCAGTGCTGGCTATTGAGTACAGAGGCCCCACCTAAAGAGGCCTATTTCCCATTCACCTTCCAGGAAATTGACAGCAGGGCGGCTTAAAAATGGGGGATTGTTTTGTAATAATTAATTGTAAAAGTTCAGTGTGTTCCCAGGTCCTCACCATTCAGTGTTCTTATCTAAATACTCCACCCCAAGTACATTCAGTGACTAAAAGTCACAGCATAGTTAAAACCAAAGTACACACGTTTACTTTCTCCCAATCCAAGTTTATACACACCAACTCCCCAGAACCTACCTTTGAGGCCCCATGCCTTAGAGCATGATGTGCGTGCCGATTGCAGGCCGTGGACCCGCTATGACAGTCTGATTTTTCAGGCTCCATGCTGACCCCAGGGCACCCTCTCACCGTGGCAGGCATTTCATAGTGTGCCGCTGCCTCCTTCTTTTTAATCTTTTAAAATGCATTCTCATATATTTTTATTTTTCTCTTCTAGTTTTGTGGAGATATAGTTGATAGACAGCACTGTATAAGTTAAAGGTGACCAGCATAACGATTTGACTTGCACACAGCATGAAATGATGACCATATAGGTTTAATCTTTTACAGAATACCAAGTCAGGAATGCAAGGGGGGGTTGCTTGCTTTCTTTTCCATAACTTAGTGTCTATTTCCTGCATCTGTTCCATCAGAAAACAAACCTTAATGCATTTTGATTCCTCACTGATCACAGGCACTGGCTCAGAGTTTAGAGGATGAGAGTGAGTGTGAGGATGAGAGTGAGTGTGAGAATGAGTGTGTTGTGTGTTTGTGTGTGCACATGTGTGTGAGACAGAATCTGGCCTTGAGTACCACCTGTGCCCCAGGAAGTGAGGCTGTCCTGTCCCCAACATCCTTCTGGTCTCAAGCTTTCTGTACAGCTTCTATGCCAACTTGGGGTTGGGCAGGGAACTCACCAGGCAACTTCTCCCAGATATAGTAATCCCTGGTACTCAGACTGCAGCCCACCTCTCCCTGGGGCTCAGGGGGTGTGAGGTGAGGGGTGGGGTGAGGTGGAGTGGGCTTAGGGCTGCCCTTGGGTCCTGAGAGGCCGTCTTGGGTTTCTGGATTTGGGACCCTCACATCCACCCTCCTGCCTGGTCTTGATGGGAGGGTGGGGTAGTAAGAACACTATTCTCACCGCATCCTCCCCAGTGTTGATCTGACAGGGTGTGTGCTCTCTGTCTACAGGACACGTTTGGAAGACCAAGACCAGGAAAGACCAGTGTGGCAGCTCCTAGCAGTGTGGGCACATTTTGGTTGTCCTGGTGACTCAGGGCTGTGAGTGGTGTTTGGAGGGAGGGGGTTGGAATGACAAGCATCCTGAGATAAAGAAGATGCTTCTGTCCACAGAGATGGCCCCAGAGGGGCCCAGAGGACACTTGCTTTCCACCCTGCAGCATCCCTGCGTGGCTTGAGTCAGAGGAAGCACAAAAAGAAGGGAAAAATTTAGCTGTCATGAAAACATGCTGCGCTGCCTATGGACAGGGAACAGAGTAGAGAGTGGGGAAGGGGCAGCCTCAGGGCCCTGTGACAAGTGGTCCCGTCTCTGAATTCTGCTCTCCTGGGCAGTGGGAGCAGGTGACTGCAAACCTCTGAAACTGGGGCATGGGAGGTGGCTGAACAGGCCCCAGACAGTCTGGCCACGGCCTCTGATTGCCCTGCACAGAGAGAGGAAGGATCCAGGGAGGACTACTGGCTACCCCAACACGTTTTCAACACTGCCCAACATGCTTTGGGACTGTGATGTTGGAGAAGACTCTTGAGAGTCCCTGGGACAGTAAGGAGATCAAACCAGTCAATCCTAAAGGAAATCAGCCCTGAATATTAATTGGAAGGATTGATGCTGGAGCTCCAATACTTTGGCCACCTGATGTGAAGAACTGACTCATTGTAAAAGACCCTGATGCTGGGAAAGATTGAAGGCAGGAGGAGAAGGGGACGACAGAGGATGAGATGGTTGGATGGCATCACTGACTCAATGGACATGAGTTTGAGCAAACTCTGGGAGAGAGTGGAGGACAGGGAAGCCTGGTGTGCTGCAGTCCGTGGGGTTGCAAAGAGCTGGACACGACTGACTGACTGCACAACAGCGCTCTTTCTCCCTTCCTCTATCTGGGCTGAGATCTGCTTCTGGGCAGTGTTTTCAAACACATTTTATTTTGGAGAGTCTCGAGCCCACACAGGCAGAACTGTATTATGAACACTGGGACCCACCCAGCAACCCCAACAGTTAACTCCTGCCCACCCTTGCCCCAGCCACACCCACACCTCCTGCCGCCCCTCTGTTATTTTGAAGCAAATCTCAGGCACCACATCATTTCATCCGAAAATATCTCAGCACACATCTCTAAAAGATGGCAGGGCCACCAAAGCGGAGGTGGCAGCAAACACCCAGAATCAGATGTCCAGTTATCTGAGAGGGGGCCAAATTTCTTTTCCAGGTTTTCTGAGTCAAGATCCACCCAGAGTGACCGAGGGAGGCCCCTCTGGGATCTTCCTTTTCAACTTTTAATTTTGAAATAATTTCAGACTTACCGGAAAGTCACAAAAATAGTACAAAGAATTCCCATTGTACTCTTCACCCAGATTCTTCCAACCTTACCGTGTTACATAACCACAGCACAACTATCAAAATCAGGAAATTAACATGCTTGAAATACTATGGTCTCATCTACAGATCTTTCTCAAATTTTGCCAGGTCAGTTGCCTCCTTTCACCTGGAGGCGTTCCTCAGCCTGGCTTCTTCTTCTTTTTGGGGGACGAGGAGTAGAGTACTGGCCACTTGTTTTGCAGAATTTGGGTTTGTCTGATGTCTCCTCCTGATTAAATCTGGGTTATGCATTTTTGGCAGGCACCCGCATCCTTTCAGTGTACCCTTTTGGGGGCACACGACGTCTGATTTCTCTACTGTGAAGTTATCATTCTTTCACTTTGTAATTAGTAACGGTCTGTGGGAAGGTATTTTGAGACCATGTAAAGGTTTTGTTTTTCATCTTTTTCCTTTTGCCTACTCATTTTAGAATTCTTTGTTGATTCTTGCTTGAAAAAATGGTTACTGAGGAGTTGATTAAATAGTTTTATGTGTCCATACTTTCTTCTACATTCAATGCTTGAGATTTCTTCTGTGAGGAAGACTTTTCCCTTCTCCTCATTTATGTATTCATTCATTTGTCTGTTTTGATGTAACTCATAGACTCTTAGTGGCTTACAGGTCATTACCATTACCTTTTATTTTGTTCTTCAAATTGTCCCGGGTTTGGCTCCTGGGAGCTCTCTCAGGTTGACTTCCATATCCTTTTTTTTTTTTTTTTAAAAGTTTTTTTTTTATTAATGTGGACCATTTAAAAAATCTTTCTGGAATTTATTATAATATTACTTCTGTTTTGTGTTTTGTGTTTTGGCCACAAGGCACTGGGGTCTTAGCTCTCTGACCAGGGGTTGAATCTGCACTCCCTGCACTGGAAGGTGAAGTCTTAACCACTGGACCCCCAGGGGAGTTCTGGCTTCCACGTCCTCTTGACATGTCCTTATCATTTTTGAGTGTTTCTTTGCTCTCTGCCATCACCAGATGCTCCAGGCTCATCTCGGACCTTTGTTGAGTTAGCCCTGGAGTGAGCTGTTTCTCTAAGGAGCCCTGGTTTGCTTCACTGAGAATGGTGAGTAAGAATCAAGGTCTAGGTGCTGGGTACGCTCACTGCTCTTGGGCCATCTCAGCAGATGAAACTAGGAAACATGTATGTAAAAAACATGTATATGTACATACGTGTTCGTGTGTGCATGCTCAGTCTCTTCAGCCATGACTAGCTCTTTGTGATTCCGCGGACTGTAGCCCACCAGGCTCCTCTGTCCTTGTGATTTCCCAGACAAGAATACTATATATATACACAAATCTCTCTTTCTCTCTCTCTCTCTCTACATATACATAGATATATAATCTCTGCATGGGGTCTCAAAAAGAGCTAAACAGGACTTAACCACTAAACAATATATATATTAAAACCTGTGAGTTACATGTAGGTACTATTAGTTACATATTATATGTATATGTGTATTTATTATACGTAATATACATATAGGAGATATATGTATATATATTAAAAACCATGAATTATATGTATATGCTATTATATGCAATCCACATATAGTATGCATATCTGTATACATATTAAAAATCGTGATTTCATGCTGATACCCTCATCTCCAAGCCAACACCAAAGGGTTCCTTCTAGCTTCTCTTTTCCTTATTTATAACTCCTCTCTCCAACCTGGAGTGACTTGGATCTTATTATCCATGACATATTAACCCATTTGCTCGATTCTGGGATGCACATAAACTAGTTGTAGAATTGCCTTCTCAATGACCAATAGACACATGAAAAGATTCTCAACATAGCTAGTTATTCAGTCAGTTCAGTCGCTCAGTCATGTCCGACTGTTTGCGACCCCATGAATCGCAGCACGCCAGGCCTCCCTGTCCATCACCAACTCCGGAGTTCACTCAGACTCATGTCCATTGAGTCCGTGATGCCATCCAGCCATCTCATCCTCTGTCGTCCCCTTCTCCTCCTGCCCCCAATGCCTCACAGCATCAGGGTCTTTTCCAATGAGTCAACTCTTCATGTGAGGTAACCAAAGTATTGGAGTTTCAGGTTTAGCAACAGTCCTTCCAATGAACACCTAGGACTGATCTCCTTTAGGATGGACTGGTTGGATCTCCTTGCAGTCCAAAGGATTCTCAAGAGTCTTCTCCAACACCACAGTTCAAAAGCATCAATTCTTCGGCGCTCAGCCTTCTTCACAGTCCAGCTCTCACATCCATACATGACCATTGGAAAAACCATAGCCTTGACTAGAAGGACCTTTGTTGGCAAAGTAATATATCTGCTTTTGAATATGCTATCTAGGTTGGTCATAACTTTTCTTCCAAGGAGTAAGTGTCTTTTAATTTCATGGCTGCAATCACCATCTGCAGTGATTTTGGAGCCCAAAAAAATAAAGTCTGACACTGTTTCCACTGTTTCCCCATCTATTTCCCATGAAGTGATGGGACCAGATGCCATGATCTTCATTTTCTGAATGTTGAGCTTTAAGCCAACTTTTTCACTCTCCTCTTTCACTTTCATTAAGAGGCTCTTTAGTTCTTCTTTGCTTTCTGCCATAAGGGTGGTGTCATCTGCATATCTGAGGTTATTGATATTTCTCCCGGCAATCTTGATTCCAGCTTGTGCTTCTTGCAGCCCAGCATTTCTCATGATGTACTCTGCATAGAAGTTAAATAAGCAGGGTGACAGTATACAGCCTTGACGCACTCCTTTTCCTATTTGGAACCAGTCTGTTATTCCACATCCAGTTCTAACTGTTGCTTCCTGACCTGCATACAGATTTCTCAAGAGGCTGGTCAGGTGATCTGGTATTCCCATCTCTTTCAGAATTTTCCACAGTTTATTGTGATCCACAGAGGAGAGCGAAAAAGTTAGTTTAAAGCTCAACATTCAGAAAACAAAGATCATGGCATCCAGTCCCATCACTTCATGGGAAATAGATGGGGAAACAGTGGAAACAGTGTCAGACTTTATTTTTTGGGGCTCCAAAATCACTGCAGATGGTGACTGCAGCCATGAAATTAAAAGATGCTTACTCCTTGGAAGAAAAGTTATGACCAACCTAGATAGCACATTCAAAAGCAGAGACATTACTTTGCCGACTAAGGTCCATCTAGTCAAGGCTATGGTTTTTCCTGTGGTCATGTATGGATGTGAGAGTTGGACTGTGAAGAAGGCTGAGCGCCGAAGAATTGATGCTTTTGAACTGTGGTGTTGGAGAAGACTCTTGAGAATCCTTTGGACTGCAAGGAGATCCAACCAGTCCATTCTGAAGGAGATCAACCCTGGGATTTCTTTGGAAGGAATGATACTAAAGCTGAAACTCCAGTACTTTGGCCACCTCATGCGAAGAGTTGACTCATTGGAAAAGACTCTGATGCTGGGAGGGATTAGGGGCAGGAGGAGAAGAGGATGACTGAGGATGAGATGGCTGGATGGCATCACAGACTCGATGGCCGTGAGTCTGAGTGAACTCCGGGAGTTGGTGATGGACAGGGAGGCCTGGCGTGCTGCAATTCATGGGGTCGCAAACAGTCGGACACGACTGAACGACTGAACTGAACTGAACTGAACTGAACACAGTCAAAGGCTTTGGCATAGTCAATAAAGCAGAAATAGATGTTTTTCTGGAACTCTCTGGCTTTTCTGATGATCCAGTGGATGTTGGCAACTTGATCTCTGGTTCCTCTGCCTTTTCCAAAACCAGCTTGAACATCTGGAAGTTCCGATGTTCCCTCTTCCGACAAAACAAGAGAAGACTCTACACATGGACATCACCAGATGGTCAACACTGAAATCAGATTGATTATATTCTTTGCACCCAGAGATGGAGAAGCTCTATACAGTCAGCAAAAACAAGACTGGGAGCTGACTGTGGCTCAGATAATGAACTCCTTATTGCCAAATTCAGACTTAAATTGAAGAAAGTGGGGAAAACAGTTAGACCATTCAGGTATGACTTAAATCAAATCCCTTATGATTATACAGTGGAAGTGAGAAATAGATTTAAGGGACTAGATCTGATAGACAGAGTGCTTGATGAACTATGGACGGAAGTTCGTGACATTGTACAGGAAACAGGGATCAAGACCATCCCCATGGAAAAGAAATGCAAAAAAGCAAATTGGCTGTCTGAGGAGGCCTTACAAATAGCCGTGAAAAGAAGAGTAGCTAAAAGCAAAGGAGAAAAGGAAAGATATAAGCATCTGAATGAAGAGTTCCAAAGAAGAGATAAGAAAGCCTTCCTCAGCGATCAATGCAAAGGAATAGAGGAAAACAACAGAAAGACTAGAGATCTCGTCAAGAAAATTAGAGACACCAAGGGAACATTTCATGCAAAGATGGGCTCGATAAAGGACAGAAATGGTATGGACCTAACAGAAGCAGAAGATATTAAGAAAAGGTGGCAAGAATACACAAGAAAAAAGAGCTTCACAATCCAGATAATCACAATGGTGTGATCACTCACCTAGAGCCAGACATCCTGGAATGTGAAGTCAAGTGGGCCTTAGAAAGCATCACTACGAACAAAACTACTGGAGGTGACGGAATTCCAGTTGAGCTATTTCAAATCCTGAAAGATGATGCTGTGAAAGTGCTACACTCAATATGCCAGCAAATATGGGAAACTCAGCAGTGGCCACAGGACTGGAAAAGGTCAGTTTTCATTCCAATCTCAAAGAAAGGCAATGCCAAAGAATGCTCAAACTACCGCACAATTGCACTCATCTCACACGCTAATAAAGTAATGCTCAAAATTCTCCAAGCCAGGCTTCAGTGATACGTGAACCGCGAACTTCCAGATGTTCAAGTTGGTTGTTGGAGAAATGCAAATCAAAACTGTTTGAATACAATGAGGTACCACATCACACCAGTTAAAATGGCCATTGTCAAAATGTCTGCAGGTAACCAATGCTGGAGACGGTGTGGAGAATAGGGACCACTCCTACACTGCTGGTAGGCGTGTAAGCTGGCGGAGCCTCTATGGAGAATAGCATGGAGGTTCTTCAGAAAACTGAAACTAGAACTACCATGTGATCCAGAAATCCCGCTCCTGGGCGTGCATCCAGAATTGCTTCCCTGTGCCCCTGTGAAAAATACACCTACCCCTCAGGGAATAATAGATGTATACAGGTCTCTACGGGGCTTCCCGGGTGGCGCTGGTGGTAAAGAACCCACTACCTGGGTTTGATCCCTGGGTCGGGAAGATCCCCTGGAGAAGGAAATGCCAACCCACTCCAGTATTCTTGCCTGGAGAATCCCCTGGACAGAGGAGCCTGGTGGGCTACAGTCCTTAGTGCCGCAAAGAATCAGACACGACTGAAGCGGCGTGACACAGCATAGCATAGCACAGGTCTTTATGTTTTTAGCCTCAGAGGTTATAATAGAAATATTGTTTTCCAAAGCTTCTTAGATGAGTTTTCCCCTCCCTCCCCTTCAGTGTAGATGTGTAATTCATTTGTAAAACTCTTCATCTCATTGTTTACTGATTGTATTCCATTTGGGGCTTCTTTCCATCTTTGTTGATTTTAAAAAAAGGTTTCGACAAGTTTATGATTGCCGGGGGCGCGGCATAGTTAGGGAATTAAGGATGGTCATGTACACACTGCTGTATTTAAAATGGATAACCAACAAGGACCTACTGTGTAGCACATGGAACGCTGCTCAATGTTATGTGGCAGCCTGGATGGGAGGGGAGTTTGGGGAAGAAGGGATACATGTATATGTATGGCTGAGCCCCTTCACTGTTCACCGGAAACTATCACAACATTGTTAATTGGCTATACCCCAATACAACATAAAAAGTTCAAAAACCTGTCTTGAGGGCGTGCACTCTTAACATGGTTCTAAAAATCAGAACTATTAAGTTAGAGCGTTCACGCATCACACCCCCCGACCCCTTGCACCCTGGTCGCCCGTCTTTTCCGCTTGGTTCCCACCGCTGCGTGTAACCGCTCTCAGCGGTGTCGGTTTATCCTCCCTGTGCTTCCTTTACACAAACGAGCAGGTGTTTGCACGTTGCCCTTCTCGCTCCTTTTCCTTTCCTATGGTAGATACTCATTCACACTTTTTGCCTTTCTGTTCAACAGTATCTCCTGGCAGTCACTCCGTTCTCAAGCCCCTCTGATCCAAACACCCCTCTCCACCTTTTCATTTTTCCTGCACCAATTGTTTGCTGGAGAAACTGGCTGTTTGTGCTGTAGAGTTTCCCACAGGAAGGTCCGGACTTTGCATGTTGCATCCCCGTGTCATGGCCGAGCCAGTTCTTCTGCCTTTGTATTTTCTCCCATTAGTAATTGCATCGAGAGGCTTGATCAGAGGCAAGTGTGGTTTCTCAGGCAAAAGACTCAGAGTTAAAAGGAGGCCCTGGCAAAGCAAAGGTGGCTCTGTGTAGGTCCAAATGTATGCCTGATAGGCAGGCTGTACGTGCACTCCCCAGATACTGTCAAGTGGTCAGCTGGATCCCTCCACATGAGCTCTGTCCTCTTTCTAAAATCGTTTCATCCCTCCTCAGGAAGGAGAAGGGGACACCAGAGGACCGGATGGCTGGGTGGTATCGTGAACCCAATCGACATGAGTTTGAGCAAACTCTGGGAGAGAGTAAGGACAGGGAAGACTGGTGTGCTGCACTTCATGGTGCCGCAGAGTCTGACACGATTGAGTGACTCAACAGCAAGAAGTATTTTTGGTGTCTGAAGATAATTCTAGGGACTTGCACTTCTTAATCCCTAAAGCAGGTGGGTCAGATCCACCCTTGTTTTCATCCTTTGCAACCTGTGGTGCTAAGGTGGAGAAGTGTTAGCTCGTTGCTGTGAAACTGCAACAGGCCAAGGGTTCAAGAGTTCCTGCCCATAATACCCCAAGTGACCAGTAGAGGGAGATGTTACTCAAGAAAACTCACTCTTGCCCTGGCTACCGGGGGACCCTCCCCTCTGCCTGGGTTTATCGGCGGGCAACTGGGTATTCCTCCATGCTCTCTAGGGACATGCCTGCATCACCTCACCAAGGCTGCCTCCCACTCCTTCCCCTGTCCGAGCTCTTCTTTGTAAGCCACACTACAGGGGCTCCTGCAGCTCCTAGGAGCTGCCATCAGCTCCTAGGGAAGGATGCTCACAGCAGATGCTCATTGAGCCCTGGAGGCTGGGTGGACTGATGTCTGGTCTGATGAAAACTGAGGTCAGAATGGAAAGAACTGATTGGCTGTATGTTGTGAATAGAAACTTCTCGCTTTTAAAGAAGGAACGTGGGTCATCTTAGATTAAAAAAAAAAGAAACCAGAATTGATTTTTATTTTGCATCCTCCCTCTGGGGGAGGATGGCTTTTTGCTGAAAAAGTCAAACATATTTAAAAAAGAATAGAACCCCTACCCCCACCCCAAATGGCCTAAGCTCTATCAGGATCAGTGGCCCCCTTTTCAGTGAGTGTGTTTTCTTTCATTGCATGAGATTATTGAGCAAGCAACGTCCAGTCTCCTTGCCCCTTTTGCACCATATTTCTTTCCCCTTTAGAGCAGAAGCTCTCTGAGGGCAGAGCTGGACGGGGCCCAACTGGAAAAGAGCCAAAAGGAGGGTGCGGGGGCCCCTGGAGGGAGGTGCCCATTTCACCTGCTGCCCCTGGGCTTCAGGTGGCGGGTGCGCCAGGTGTGCCGTTGTGGCCTGCTGGTTTGTCACCCAAGTGTCACCTGATCAACTTACAGCATGTGCCAAGGGGCTTGGACACACTACATGTGTCTCTGGTCTTTACACTCTCTCCTTTCACGGAAATCTGAGATTGCCGCGATGATGGAAGGGGAGGCTCCTGGCCCCAACGCCCTCATCCTCACGTGTGTGGGCCCTGGGCCTGGGCGGCTCTCTGTCCACAGGTGCTGACTTTGCTGACTGCTTATCTATCTTCTGGGCCTGGGATTTCAGCAGGGCATCCCCCCCCCCACGCCTACCCCCAGGGACCACAGATTGGGTGGCACTGTCCTTGTGAGGACGGTGTGTGAGGCTGTGGTGAGCTTTGGGGTCTCATCTGGGGGGTGTAGGAATGACAGTGGGCCCCACTATTCACAGGGGAGGTGGGAGCTCTGGTCAGAACTTCAGATCTAAAGCCAACCTCGGCAGGAAACCTTGGCCAGGAGGTTGAGCATCGGGGTGGGCAGTGCTGTGCTGGAGGCGCTGAGAACCGACTTGCCGTCAGATGGTAAGGAACGCTGAGAGCCGTCATCACACATTAAACTTAACAATTGAGTAAATTGTTGAAACAGGTGGTAAGTACCTAAGCTCCAGTCCCAGGACGGGACTGTGCAATCACCTGTTGCCTTGTAGGTTTTGTCTGTTTCCTGGGTGCTGGAGCACCAGCTGGAGCTGGGCTGTGTGCAGCTACAGCACCGTCGCCACGGCAGCCTCAGGTTTCCCAGCACAGTGCAGGCGGGGTCAGCTCAGCACACCTGGACTGTGGGCCTGACGGCCCAGCAGGGGGAGGGGCTGAGCCCTGAGCACACAGCCCTGCTGTGCTGAGTGGGTGGGTGGCTGGGGCCCTGGGGCCTGGCTTTCAGGAGCTCCTCCTGAGGGGGTGAGGCCGTGTGCTCCTGCTCTCTCTTCCTCTCTTTTCGGCTGAGGCTCCAGGGCCCCTGTGTTCTCAGGCTCCCTCGGCTCATCCTAGGTCAGCAGAAGACGGGGGAGGGAATGGGGTTCTGAGAAAGGGACTCTGAAGGCCTGGCAGGCATCTGGAGCAGGCCAGGATTCAAGCCCTGCTTGGCTGGACTCGAGGTCAGGGTCATTGAGGCACCTACGCTGGACTTTGAGCTGCTGAGTGGCGTTGGGTGGGAGGCATCTCTCGGGTCCGGGTCCTCAGGGCACAGCGAAGGCCCCCCAAGGCTGGCCCATCCACTCCTGGAGGGAGAGATGGGCTCCCTGGGGTGTGCGTGACCCTTTCCTGAGTCCCCTTCCTATACATGTGTCCCTGACATCCTGCTTGGGGCCCCATGGGGCAAAACCAGCGGCAAAAGTGCCTGGGTGTGATGGTGCCCTGTGGGGAGGGGTAGTGAGCAGAGCAAGGCCTGTGAATGACCCACAGTGGCAACCTCCCAGAGAGAGGGGGCAGAGGGGCCTCACCTGACCAGGCTCCCGGTGCAGGAAAAGGCAAGGCTGGGGGGCCCCTTGCCACCCTGATGGGTAGGGAGAGCATGAAGGGCAGAGCTCCACTCTGGGGCAGGACACAGGTGGGCAGCCCCAGGTCCACAGTGCAGAAGGACCTGAGTGGATGGAGGGATGAAGAGGACTTGGTCCATCCACACAACGTGATGTTATTCATCCTTGAAAAGGAGGGACATTCTGACACCTGCTACTAGGCGGATGAACCTCGAGAACATTACACCCAGGGGAAGAAGCTGGTCACAGAAAGACAAACACCCTGTAACTACACTCAGACAGGGTCCCTGGAGTTGTCACACTCCAAGGGACAGGAAGGTGGGTCCAGGGGCTGGGGTGAAGGGAATGGGTTTAATAGGGACAGAGTGTCAGTCCTGCCTGATGAGGACACCCTAGGGATGGATGGTGTGATGGTGGATGTCCTTGTCACTGAGCTCCACTGGAAATGGTTAAAATGGTAAATTTCATGTCATGGATATTGTACCACCATTTAAAAATAAGTTAAAATTATGGTTTTAAAACTGCAAGGAGTTGAAGCAAAACATGCAGGTGTGAAGAGAGAATCCTCAAAGCAGAGGGCAAGGAGCTGAGTGGAAGGATTGTGGGGGTTCCCCAGGGGCAGGTTCCAGGTATGTGGCCACGGGCATCCATCTTCTCAGTTGAGAGGGGGACCGCAAGGGTCAGCAAGCCTCCAAGACCTCTGGGACGACCCCAGAACATGCAGTGAGGACTAGCCCAGAGGCGGCCCAGGGCCTGGGAGATGCCCAGGTGGCCAAGAACAGCTCAGGGGCAGAGCAGTTGGGGCCTGGGGACTGCCCACTGCTGCGAGCAGCCCTGGCCTTAAGCTTACCATGCAGCAGGGGGCCTGGTGGCCCGAGGACAGAGGGGAGCATGGGGGCGGGAGGAAGCCCCCCCAGGTCAGGAGGAAAGGGCTGCTGGGTGGTACTGAAGCAGCTCCTAAAGAAGCCCGCCTGGGGCCAGCAGCTGCCGCTGATCACACAGGGTTCTCCTTCTTTTAAAACTGGAGAATAGCTGGTTTACAAATGTCGTGTTAGTTTCAGGTGTACAGCACAGTGGTCCAGTTACATACGTACATACATACATATTCTTTTTCATATCTTTTTCCATTATAAGCTGTTACAAAATATTGAGTAGACTTCCCTGTGTTCCACAGTAGGTCCTTGTTGGTTATCTATATTATATACAGAGATGTGTATTTGTTAATCTCAAATTCTTCATTTATCACCCCCCTACCACCACCTTCCATGGGTTTCCCAGGTGGCGCAGTGGTAAAGCATCTGCCTGCCAGTGCAGGAGATGTGGGTTCGATCCCTGGGTCGGGAAGATCCCCTGGAGAAGGAAATGGCAACCCACTCCAGTACTCTTGCCTGGAGAATTCCATGGAGGGAGGAGTCTGGTGGGCTACAGTCCACAGGGTCACGATGAGTCAGACACGACTGCGCACGCAAGCACCACTTTCCACAGTGTTTCATTTCTAATGACAAATTCCTAGCTTGCTCTCAGAGGGGCCTGGGGTGATTTGTGGGGACACACAGAATACAGCAGAGGGTGTACCCAAGTTCCATTTTGGTTGACCCAACATCACTAGCACCCCCTTTACAGAGGTGGGGAACGGGGCTCAGCAGGGAGCAATGAATACCCAGAGGCTCAGGGCTAGGGTGGTCTGTATTGTTCAGGCTTCAGAGCCCCAGTTCAGTCCCGGACTCATTGTCACTCCCCTCTGTCCCACCTCACCCCTGCAGGTCTAGGACCATGCTGTGTCGGCTGACGAATGCAGTCTCCTTGCCCGGGAAAGAAACTGCTCTTGGGGCCTGACTTTGTGCTTCATTTCCACTAGGATTTCCAAGCACAGGTTGCCTTGCAGATTTTCTCAATGGCCCCAGGCTTCCTGAGCCTCCCTCTGGGGGTTCCCTCCTAACCCTTCCCTCTCTCCCTGCTTGTGTCCTGGGTCTCCCCCTGGAGGAGGGGGCAGTCTGATGGGGAGACACCAGGTGGGTGGGGGTTTGTGCTGGGGCTGTGGGCACCAGTGGGGGACAGCCCAGCAGGGACTGGCAACGGGCTCTCCTGTTGGGAGACAGAGGGGGCCCCCAGAAGGCTGTCAGCCTGTGGTCTCACCCCAATTGGGGAGGCCACACTTGCCTCGGCCCGGGTCCAGCATCCCACCTTGCCCTTGGGGCTCAGAGTCCTTTGCTCGGGTGCCTGCGGGCCACAGTGGAGGCGCTGAGCTCAGCATCAATCTGATCTCTGCCTCGTGCTCACTGCATCCTCAGCAGCATTTTCCCATCCAGAAAATGGGTCCAGGACCTGCCTTGGGCAGCAGAGTCCAGTCAGACAGCAGGAGGAACCGAAACTCTGCCATGGGTCTCACGCTTTCCTTGGTTCCCAGTCCGGTCCCCCTCCCCTCGCTCAGGAGCAGGGGGCAGGGAGGTGGCCCGAGGGTCCGAGGCCGCGTGGGGCCGGGGATGGGCCCTCCTCTGCCCCCAGGTGGGCCCCCACACCGGCCCTGGTGCACAGCCTCTCTTTCTCAGGAAGACCGAGTTACCGAAACAGATAAATCAACCTGTCAAGAAGAAGCCTTGGAGAAAGAATCTCTCAACTCTCCCAGCCAAGGAGCTCAAAAGGGGAATTGTTCTCAGAGATGGAGGAGGAGACAACAGCCACCTTCTTCCCCAGCCCTTTGCCTGTGGGTGCCCCTCCTTCCACGTGTTCCCGGGAGCACCTGTGCCCAGTGTCCCCTCACCGCCCACCCCATGATGAGAGCTGCCGGCCTGGGACATGAGGCCAAGAGCCACTGTTTGGCCCCGTCCCAGCCCTGACTATGACACCATCTTCTCAGAAACACAGTCTCTTGCCCAGTCAGAGGAGGCCTGGGTCCTGAGGCACCCACAGGCCAGTGCGAGAGGGGCTCGGGGAGTGGGCATCCTCCTGGGCAGAGCCCTGGTCAGTGTGACCAGAGGGTAGTGGGGACTGGGATGACTGACCACCAGCAGGGCGATGGGAGACCAGAACTTGTGTCTCGGAGAAGTGGGGGCGGCTTCCTCCTGGAGGGAAGGGGCAGACACCTGGGCTCCCAAACAGCTGTGTTTCCCTGTGCGGTTACTGCACTTCTCTGTGCAGTGATCTCTCCAGTTGGAGGATGGGCGCCTTGTGGGATTTTGTGGTGCAGGCTGGATGAGTTCATCTGCGTTCCGCGTGCCCCGCATGTGGTCAACATGTCGTGAACGTAAGCTGCAATGATGACGGATTGGAAACCACCCCTTGGCACCTTCTCCTTGTTTAACCCTCACTGCAGCTGTGTAGGTGGGCATTAGTGTCCTTGCTCCCCGGGTAAGGAAGCAGAGGCTTGGAGCAGGGCAACACTGCTGAGGCTTCACAGCGAAGGTCCATAGCCATTAAAAGGGCTCTTTCTGCCTCCAAGCTCTGGTTCTGCTCTGTAACCAGGAGAGGGCGGTGCAGCAGGAGCAGGTGAGGGACAGGAAAGGGTCAGACAGGAGCCCAGCCTCCATCACAGCCCCCTCCCCGTGGGGCTGATCACAGCTTTGTCAGAGGGACTGTCACCAGAAGTGGTCCCTGGAGGAGGAGGCAGGGGAAGGAGGAGGAAGGAGGAGTTGGAAGGGGAGAGAGGGCAGGGGGAGGCAGGGGGCAGTCAGGGGGAGGGGGAGGCAGGAGAGGAGAAGGAAGTAAACATTAGCTACACTAATGAGCCCCAAACCAAAGGATAGTCTCAGGGTCCCACTGGCAAACCAGTGTGTAGGCTGTGCTTCAAACCATAGCAAGAGGGTGACACCCACCTGCACCTTCTCCTGGGCCCCAAGAAGGGCTCTTGTGAGCAGAAAACGTTCACTGGACACTGGAAAGATTGCCCAAGAGAGGCTGAGTGAGCAGCCCTCTGTGAGCAGAGGACCCAGGGGTCGGGGTCCCAGGGAGGCAGGAAGAGGAGGCGGCAGGGATGTGGCCCAGCACCCTCTGCTCACACAGGAAAAGTGGCTGCAGAGTGTCATCAGGCGGGTGTGCCATGCAACGTCACCAGGTGAGGGGGCCATGGGGGTGGCCATCCTTCTAACTTCCTGGGGGAAAAGCTCGTCACTGTCAGGGACATGAAAGAACAGTCAAAGCCCCACGAAACGAGCTGCCTGGATTGTGAAACAGAAAACTCACTTCTGTTTGCTTTGTGACGACATGGAAGCCACAGATGATCCCTCCAGATGACATCCTGGCGTGACCTCCATCACCTCCTCCGCATCACCTGTCCTCCTCTCCTGCTTCTACCCCCACCCTGTTCTGGGGCAGCTGCACCCATGCCTGGGGTTCATGGGTCAGGGGTCACAGGAGGAGATGGGCCAACAGGGAAATCCCACGGGGGAGGAGCAGGCTTCACAGGTTAGAGATCAAAGGTCAGATGGGCAGTTATATTGATTCAAAGACATGTGGCTATTAAAGCTGGAGGTCAAGGACTGGCTAGTCCTTGAGCAAGAAGCCAGGCTCACTGGGAGGAGAGAAGGAGGCCCTTCCACTCAGAGGGCTAACCTTGAGCCAGGCAACGTGGCTGGGCTGCCCTGGCAACAGTGCCATGAGTAGATCCTCCCCTGGCCTTGCAGATGAATATCTTTATGCTGACATTGCAGGTGTGGGTGATTCACCAAAGGTCTCACCGCTTCTGAGTGACAGGGCTGGGACCAGCAAGAGTCTGTCCAACCACGCGGGAAGGGGCCGGGTCACAGAGGTGAGTGTGGTCTGTACAGTGTGGGCTCATCTCAGGAAAGGAGGGGCTTGCTGAGGCCTGAAGACATTAAGGTGTTTGATCAGAGGGATATGGAAGCTATTTTGTGTTCTAGACTAGGAATTTCTAAAGATGCACAGATGAGAACTGCTGATACCAAGGACCAACAAAGTTGGAGAGGGAGTAACCCATCTGAAGCTCACTACCCTAGATGGTGGTTCAGGCTGAAATTGGAGAAATGCTCCCAAGCAAATCTACGGATGGGATATACTTACAGTCAGTGATGTGGGATTCATGATCTTCAAAGATTTAGCTTCGGGACCAGGGACCAGGCTTGATCACTCAAGAGCTTTTGTGTAGCAGAGTTTTATTCAAGTAAAAAAAGGGACAGAGAAAGCTTCTGACATAGACATCAGAAGGAGGGCAGAGAATGCCCGCCCCCAGCTAGTCTTATCAAGGTCTTATATACTTTTTTCAGACCCACTCCCACAACATACATCTTAAATTAACAAGATTAGAAAGAACAGTAGAAAGATCTTACCAGACACACTCCCATAATATACATTTTAAGATGACAGGATTAGTCAGAAGGTTCTTGTTAAGGGGAAACATGTCTTCAAGCAAGATACATTGTCATATTGGCTGAAAAGTGAAAGATGCTCAGCCCTGTCCAACTCTTTGCCACCCCATGGACTGTATGGAATTCTCCAGGCCAGAATACTGGAGTCCCCTTTCCCTTCTCCAGGGGATCTTCCCAACCCAGGGGTCAAACCCAGGTCTCCTGCATCGCAGGCAGATTCTTTACCAGCTGAGCCACAAGGGAAGCCCAAGAATACTGGAGTGGGTAGCCTATCCCTTCTCCAGCAGATCTTCCCGACCCAGGATTTGAACTGGGGTCTCCTACATTGCAGGTGGATTCTTTACCAACTGAGCTATGTTATATTGACTAAGACAAAGGAGTGTAGAAAAGAATTTGTCCTTTTCTCCTTGAGAGCCCCAGGCCCCTTTCCCCTTCTTGAGGGCTCTGGACTCCTTTCTCCTCAGGAACCCTGGGCTTCTTATCAACCTAATGTATCTTGCTCAAGGACATGTTTCTCCTCCTTGGGAACCCTGGACTTCTTATCAGCCTACCTAGGAACTGACTCTCTCAGTACGAGAGAAATTATAAAGTGTCCATGGTATGGTGAGGCTAGGGAGGCAGGGCATGGCAAGCCAAGCTGCCCAGTGGGAATGGGATGACTTTGGGAATTGGTGGGTTTCTCTTTGAAGAGGACAGCTCCTTTTTCCATCTGACAGCATCCGTCCCACTTCTCTGGGGGTAAAAGCTCCACCTAGGGGAGCTCTTCCCTAGGGGCCACCCCTCCTCCATTCTCAGACTATGCAGCTCTGTGGGGCTACCCCTGTCCCTGGATGCAGGGAAAGGATGTGACCCAGGCATGGCCAGACAAACTGACCGTGTTGAGTTCAGGGAAAGGCCTTGGGTCTAATCCAGCCAGAGAGATTCAGGCTCAGTGCTGCAGTGAGAACCACTGGGAAAGGAGCTTTCTGGGCTGGACTTGCATCTGCCAAGACAGGAGATGGAGCTGTTGGGCTGGGGGAGCAGTTAACTCTGTATGTGCATGTGCGTGTATCATGTGTGTGTAAGGGCATGTGCAGAAGGCAAACTTGTGAATCAAATAAAAGTCAGGTCAAATTCACTTAGTCTTTTAGCAATTAATGAAACTTACTCTCACCCAAGGGTTTCCCTGGTGGCTCAGATGGTAAAAAATCTGCCTGCAATGAAGAAGAACTGGGTTCAGTTCCCGGGTCCGGGAGATCCCCTGGAGAATGAAATGGCAAGCCACTCCAGTATTCATGCCTGGAGAATTCCATGGACAGAAGAGCCTGGTGGGCTACACTGCATTGGGTCACAAAGAGCTGGACATGATTGAGTGACTAACACACACATACTCTCTCTCATCCACACACCAATCCTCCCAGCATCTATTATCCTGTCTTCCTCCAACAGCCCTTCCTCAATACAAGGTGGGCTCCTGGGGCTCCACCCCAGGCCAAGCTAGCCAGTGTTTCTCCTTCCCATGACCACAGTCGTGGGTGTCAATATGGGCACACTATCTAAGCTGGACCAACCAGAGGCAACTTAGGGCTCTGATAGGAGTTATGTGAGCAAACATTTTCTCTTGCTGGCCTGCTGGCAGCTCTCCTGTCACTCATGAGGAATGAAACGTCTGAGAATAGAGCCGAAACAGAAGTGGGTCCAAGAAATAGAAAAAAAGAGAAATTAGCTTCAGCCCTGAGTCAAATTATGACTAAAGCCAGGATAACCCAGACTTTTCAGTTATATGAGCCAGTTAACTTACTTTTACTTAGGTCTGTTTTATGTGGGATTTTCTGTCCCTTACAGTTAAAATAGCCCTGAAGAGTCAATTAAGAGAAGATTCCTATTCTAAGAACTAGAAATAGCTGAATAATCTAGAATTAAACAAGGAGACTGTAAAAAGTATGACCAAAACATTTAAAAAGATAAAATAAGAAAAACAATCATAAAATGAGACAAGTGAACAATAACCAAATAGATCTTGAGAAATAAAAGTGTATTAAATAATATTCACAACTCAATATCTCTCATTTACACAGAGAGAAATAGGGAGATGGTAGAAAGTTCTGAGAAAACTCAACAGAAAGAGATAAGAAGAAGAAAAATGTAACAGTGATGTTAAGAGATTGGGAGACAGAATGAAATGTTCCAGATACATATTCTCTCCAGGAGAAGGAAATAGTGAAGAAAGATTGAAGAAACAAATCAAGTTCCAAAAACTGAAATAAAAAGAAATCGACACCTAGGCGCATCAATATAAAACTGCAAACACGGCAGGCAAGGAGACAAAGAAGTGAAACAGGAATGCTAATTAGGCTGACAGTGGACCACCAAGAAGAAATGACTGATGCCAGGAGACAATGGGATAAAGTCGTCACACACCTGGAGAAAAATGAACTATCAATTTGATCACTGATGCCTAGGTGAGCAATCATTCACGAATGATGGTGAAATAAGACAGTTTTCAACATGTTTATTACTCACAGCCTCCCAGCAAATATTTGATAAGGTATCTTCTCAGTAACAAGAAAATTGAGTCCAGAAGAAGGGGTGTATGAAAGTAACAAACTAAGCAAAGAAATTCTAAGCATGTTGGTAAATCCACATAAGCATTTATTGTAGAGAGGGCTTAAAAATGAAGTGGAAGTGCATCAGTATACAGCAATAACATGATAAGTGTTCATTGGCTGATTGAAGTTGTGTGTGTGTGATAAGTCGCTACAGTCACATCCAACTCTTCGCGACCATATAGACCGTAGCCCGCCAGGCTCCTCTGTCCATGGGATTCTCCAGGCAAGAATACTGGAGTGGGTGGCCCTGCCCTCCTCCAGGGTGATTGAAGTTAAATAATTGTAAACTCCATGTAATAGTTGGCTGAAGAATAAAGATGCTGATTAAGCCTTAGGTATGGGGAAATGGCACCCCACTCCAGTACTCTTGCCTGGAAACTCCCGTGGATGGAGGAGCCTGGTAGGCTTCAGTCCATGGGGTCGCTAAGGGTCGGACACGACTGAGCGACTTCACTTTCACTTTTCACTTTCATGCATTGGAGAAGGAAATGGCAACCCACTCCAGTGTTCTTGCCTGGAGAATCCCAGGGACTGGGGAGCCTGGTGGGCTGCCGTCTATGGGGTCGCACAGAGTCGGACACGAATGAAGTGACTTAGCAACATGGCTCTTAATATACAGTGTGTTATTGAGCAGACATTTCTCCAAAGAAGACATATAGATGGCCAACACTTGAAAAGATGCTCAACATTGATCATTATCAGAGAAATACAAATCAAAACTATAATGAGATATCTCCTCACACCTACTAGAATGGCCATCATGAAAACACCTACAGACAATAATAAATCCCAGAGAGGATGTAGAGAAAAGGAATCTTCCTACACTGTTGTGGGAATGTAAATTGTTATAACGATTATGGAGAACAGTATTGAAGTTCCTGCAAAAGCTAAAAATAAAACTAGCATATGACACAGCAATCCCACTACTGGGCATATACCCTGAGGAAACCATAATTCAAAGAGACACATGTACCCCAGTGTTTATTGCAGCACTATTTACAATACCAGGACCTAGAAGCAACCTAGCTGACCATCAGCAGATGAATGGATAAAGAAAATATGGTGCGTATCAGCAATAGAAGGAAATGGAATTGGGTCATTTGTGGTGATGTGGATGAAACTAGAGTCTGTCATACAAAGTGAAGTAAGTCAGAAAGAGAAAAACAAATTTCATATATTAATGCATATATGTGGAATCTAGAAAAACGGTACTGAAGAATGTATTTGCAGGGCAGGAACAGAGATGCAGGTGCAGAGAATGGACTTGTGGGCACAGTGGGGGAAGGAGAGAGTGGGACGGATTGAGAGATAGCACTCACATAGACGCACTATCACATGTACAATAGGTAGCTAGTGGGAAGCTGCTGCAAAGCACAGGGAGCTCAGCTTGGTGTTCTGTGATGACTTACAAGGGTGGGATAGGGGTGGGGGCAGGAGGGAGGCTCAGGAGGGAGGGGATATGTGTATACATATAGCTGATTTATATTGTGGATAGCAGAAACTAACACAACATTGCAAAGCATTATGCTCCAATTAAAAAAATACAGTGGATTAGCATCCAGTTCAGTTCAGTTGCTCAGTCAGGTCCGACTCTTTGTGATCCCATGGACTGCAGCTTGCCAGGCTTCCCTGTCCTTCACTGTCTCCTGGAGTTTGCTCAAACTCATGTCCAGTGAGTTGATGATGCAGGTGAAAGAGGATAACTGTATAAGAGGCATGTAAAACATGGTAAATGCAGAAGAATAGAAATAGAATGTATAACTTTTAAACTTTGTTGAACATAAGGAAACAATGAAAATTCAATCAATATAATGAAGACAGAGAAAGAGAGGAATAAAACAAGCAACGGAAAAGCAGATACAAAGAAAGCTTAAGATTAAATAGTGAAAGTTATTCCAAATAAATTTATTTGGAATAAAGTGTAAAAGTACTCATAAAGTGTAGCAGTCCTATTAAGCATAACCTGTATCTCCTTCTACAGGGTTGTCATCAGCCTTTTGGTCCAGATGTTTGCATCCTGGTTTGACCATCATTACTAGAGGGTCAGTCTCTCCAGGACATAGATCTGTCCATTTGATTCCAGGGCTCCTACCCCATGCACCACAGTGTCTGGCTTTCAGCTGGTAAACTGAACAATGGAAGCAAGGGGAAAAGATGGAAATCTAAGGTCTAAGGAAGTCACAGCCACAAAGTGACAATACACAACTGAGGACATTCAAAGGTTTATCAACAAAGTCCCCTTCACTGAAAATTAGAGCTAGGAAAATCTAAACTAAAGAGAAAATATTATTGTTTTGCCTATCAGAAACAGCATTCAAAATGGCAATACTAAATATTGGAGTGGTTGCAAAGACTCTTGATAACACATCAAGATAGATTTCATTTCAGATTTTCTGGAGAGTAGTTTTACTTCCAACATTTTATGTCATTTTTGTAGCTTTGGTTGTAAGTGTCCACAAACTGATACAAACTGGCTTAAAAGGAATTTATTACCTAAAATAATCAGACAGACATGTGTGGTGTGTGTGTGTGTGAGTTGTTGGTTTCAGGCATGCCTTAACTAAGTCATCTAATGAGGGAATAACCCGCTTTCTCTATGTCTGTGGTGTCATCGTCCTCCCAAGACTACTCTTTTATGCTCACAAACTATTTGCAGCAATTCCAGATCTCACATTCTACTGTCCAGTAGAGGAAAGATCATTGTTTTTCAGAGTTCCCAGAAAATGTTGCCTCCTAATTCACTAATGCTGCATGTGGCTAACATCTGAACCGTAATTCATCTCAAAAAGTACCAGTTAGGAACAATAGATGATGGGAAATAGAATAGGGAAAGAAAAGACTAAAGAATCCAGAAATTTGAATTATTTAGGATGGATTAAATGGGAAGCGTTCACATATAGGGAAATTCTCAGCTCTTCTCTTTTCAGAAGGATCTCCTCCATTTTCCTCTTCTCTGCTATTTGGATTTCAGTGATAGGTCTGGAATCATCACTGTATCTTAGATGTCTCCTAGGTGTTTTTTGATTTGTCCTGTCCTTTTGTTTCCTTGAGCTTTCCTCTGGATATTTTCTTTTGTTGTACTTTCCAGGTCATTAATCCTCTCTGCAGCCAGGCCTAATTAGCTCTTAAATGTATCCATTGTGTTCTCAATGTTCTTTTTTGTTTCAGTTGCAGAATTTGAAATTTTTATAGCTTATGTTTTCTGCTGAAATTTTAAGCTTATCTTTCATTTCCTTGAGTGTATTAAGCAAGAATTTCAAGTCTGTGCCCGTTAACTCCAATATGTGGAACTCCTTGGGCCTGCTATTTCTATTGCCTATTTTTTTCTCCAAGATCTTGGTCATGCCATCTATCCTTTTCAAGTACCTCCTTATTTTTGATTGCATGCCAAACATTATATTTTAAACAGTGTTCATTTGAGAGTTTGGATGATGTTATAATTTTTTAAAAATGCATTAGTGGTAAGAACACTTAACATCAGATATATCCTTTAAACAAATTTTTAAGTGTATGATACATTATTGTTAATTACAGGTATGGCAGATTTCTAGAGCTTTTTCATCTTGGATTATGTTACATTTTTTAAGAAAAGATTTATGTTTGCTTATGGCAGCCTTTGAGGCTAGGGGCTCCAGCAACCCAGATCACGTTAATCGAGTCCAATCTTGGGCTTCAGATACAGTATGAGTGGTTCACTCTTACTCATAGGGTGTGGCTTTTGGGTCTCAACTGAAAGTCTGGGGTGTTTACCAGGACATGCTGAGTAGGCCCTGAATTTCAAAGTTTGTCCTAGATCCCTAGGACTTGTGGTTCAGGCTCTCATTTGTGTTCTCACTTCCACAGGATCCTCTAGAGGAAAGGGGCCCCATGCTGGGGTCACTGCTCTGGGCTCCCCTCTGCTCACAGTCTCTGCACCCCCGTTCCTCACTGCTTGGCAGCTCTCTAAGCCTTCTTACAGATGTTTATTTTCTGTCTCTCTACTTCACTGATTGTTCTCAGCAGGGTGGAGAACACCCCCGGAGTGGAGACCATGGTGGACTTCAGAGTCCAGTGAGATACGGGTTCCAATTACACCTCCACCTTTTAAAAATGGGGTGACCTTGGCTAAGTTGTTCAATCTTTCTGAGCCCATTATCCCTCTGAAAGAAGGGGTTAATACTTGCCCTGCAGGATCGCTAGGTTTGGAAATAACACATGTGATACACTTCAGATTATCCAACATTTGGCAGGGACCTGAGACACTTAGCTCTGCCGTGGTTGATATTCTCAGGGAGTCTGCCCAGCTCCTAGTGCTCAGGATGGGAATCTGTGAATCTTGTTCGCGGGAGGTCCAGGAGGCTTCTAAGGAGGGGTGTTATGAATGGTAGGCTGCAGTGCTGTTGGTGGGAACCAGGTTTCCTGGGCTAACATCACTTAGGGGTCTCTGGGGCTTGTCTGGGCCTGGGCAGGTGGGCAGGGAGACCCTGAGAGAGCACTCCACTCATAATCAGAGTGAGGAGGACCAGTCAGGCATGGGAAACTCATTGGTATCAGGAGGAAGAGAGAGAGAGGAGGCTTTGAAGGGGAAATGAGACTGGAGGTCAGACCCTGGGGTGGGGCCTAGATGGAGAACATGGGCTGAGATGCAAGTTTGGGTCTGAAGGTATGGCAGGGCAGGGTGCTGGTGGGCCTACTGGGAGTGAGATAGCAAGCTGAAGTCCTCACTTTTGACTCTGGCATTAAAAAAAATTTATTGGAGTATGGTTGGTTTACTATGTTGTGTTAGTTTTTACCATACAGCAAAGTGAATCAGCTATATGTATATATATATATATTCCCTCTTTTTTCCATTTCCTTCCCATTTCGTTCACTACAGAGCATTGAGTAGAGTTCCCTGTGCTATACAGTAGATTCTCAGTAGTTATCTATTTTATATGTAGTATCAGTAGCGTATCAGTGATAAAATCTCATTGTGAAACTAGTTTTCAGAACAAATACATGGGCTTCCCTGGTTGCTCAGCTGGTAAAGAATCTTCCCACAATGTGGGAGACCTGGGTTCCATCCTTGGGTTGGGAAGATCCCCTGGAGAAGGGAATGGCAACCCACTCCTGTATTCTTGCCTGAGAATCCCATGGACAGAGAAGCCTGGTAAGCTACAAACCATGCAGTTGCAAAGACTCAGGCATGGCTGAGCAACTAACACACAAACACACATCAATGGTGTGTAGATGTCAATTCCAGTCTCCCAGTTCATCCCACCTCTTCTGCCCACCTTGGTATCCACACGTTTGTTCTTTACATCTGTGTCTCTATGTGTTTTGCAGATAAGATTATCCCTATCATTTTCTAGATCCCACATATATGCATTAATATGCACTATTTATTCTGACTCGCTGCACTCTGTATGACACTCTCTAGGTCCACCCGTGTCTCTGGCCCTGCCATTTTGGCTCCACCTCTTAAAGACTGAGGCTATTTGGATTCTGAAACCTTTGGAATATTTATGTTTTAATAGAATTACATTGACAGTGACAGAATCTCATTGTGAAACTAGTTTTCAGAAAAAATACATGACATTTCAATTCTAGGTTTTCATACAGTTTAATTATAATTTCTGTTATCGTTTCTTTGCTACTTTATTGAAATTATATTCATCCAACACTGATAGGTCCGTTGGTAAAGAATCTGCCTGCAATGCAGGAGACACTCGTTCAATCCCTGGGTCAGGAAGATCCGCTGGAAAAGGGATAGGCTACCCACTCCAGTATTCTTGGGCTTCCCTGGTGGCTCAGCTGGTAAAGAATCCACCTGCAACGTGGGAGATCTGGGTTTGATCCCTGGGTTGGGGAGGTCCCTTGGAGAAGGGAAAGGCTACCCACTCCAGTATTCTGGCCTGGAGAATTCCATGGACTGTACAGTCCATGGGGTGGCAAAGAGTCAGACACGACTGAGTGACTTTCACTTTCACGCCTTTCAACACGTTTAAATTTTATAACAAAATTTTACAACTAATTTTTTGTCCCTTTATAATTTGCCTTCTGTTGTTGCGAGTGCCCATGTGTGTGCGCGTGCACATATGTATGCTTTTAGCCATTGTTTCTACCAAGTCCAGTTTCGTTTGAGTGCATTGTGCAAATCTAAGCTTCATGAAGAAGATTTAATTCTTTCTTTAGTTTTTGGCCAATTGGACATTTTCCCTCAGGGATTACCAGTAGGTCAGTCGGTAAAGAATCTGCCTGCAATGCAGGAGATGCAGGAGACGTAGGTTTGATTCCTGGGTCCGGAAGATCCCCTGGAGGAGGACATGGCAACCGACTCCAGTATTCTTGTCTGGAGAATTCCATAGACAGAAGAGCCTGGCGGGCTACAGTCCATGAGCTGCAAAGATTCGGACACGACTGAGTGACTGAACAGACAGACACACACGCCCTTTCCCCTCATGGGCTGATTTCAATATTGTGTTATGTAGTTTATGTTGACTGTTATGTTTACTGATGACATTTCTTACTCATTGTCTATAAAGCAGGAGGTTCTATTTCTTTCTTTGTTAATCTATCAGAAACTTGTGAACACTTTTGGGAAATGGAAAAACAAGAGGGAAAGAGAAAGGGGTGAGAGGTTAGTGCCAAGAGGAGACCTAAATGGTCCCATGAGACACAGACCCAGAAACAGCGGGAACAGGGCTGAGGACATTTGGTTCCAATCCCTTTGAATTCAAAATGTGCTGCTTCTGAGTTGGACAGCAAGCATTTTAGCCAAGAGATGGGACCCATCTTTGGCACTGATGGGGGCAAGGGTGACCCAGTCTTGGGGAAGACCCAGTTGGTTGGGAGTCTAGGCTTGAAGTAGGAGGGTTTGGAAGAGGGTCAGACTGGGGCTGGGACCAGGATTGCCACAGGGGTGGGGAGGGATATGGCAGTATGGCTCCCTGCCATACTGGCCCCAGGAAGCTACCCTCGTGGTTTCAACTGGAGATGGTCCACTCAGCAGGGACTCTAATCCCGTTTCCCCATTCACTAGTGAGTGCGTTGAACGAGCTGCTTAGCGGCCACCACTTTAGCTCCCTCAGCTGACACATGGGATGCCTTCCTCAAAGGGCTGCTCTTAGAACTATGCACAATCATGCAGGCAAAATGACTGACTAGAGAAGCCTCTGTAAATGGTGACTCCTATTCCTAGTATCAGGGTGGCTGCGCAAAGACCAGGGCAGCAACCTGAAGCTAGTTCCCTTGACCATTCAGGGGCCAGGGGAAGGGGAGGAGGGAGCAGCTAAACCTGCCTGGAAAGGATCACTAGACTGGTGGACCTGCTGGGAGGGAGCCTCAGAGGCATGAATACCCCACCGTCAATCTCCTCCCATCTTCTTCTGGGCTTCGCAGGACCAAATCCAATAGGAAGGCAGAGGGTCAGGGAGTCCAGATGGGTCTGCATCCTGGGCGCAGAGAGCAGGGCAGACAAAGGGTGGCCGTGAGCTGCAAACTGAAGGCGTCAACATAGACCAGGGGTGGGCCTTGCCCTGTGCCTCCCCGTTTCTGGGCTCTGGGAGGGAGAGTGGGGGAGGAGGAAAGGCTCTCCCATCAGACTGGTTCCCAGTGGACAGGCTCAGCCATTCAGCTCCTCTGAGAAAGGTCAAGGGTAATGTATTCCTCCTCCTGACTCGAGGTACAGCCAAGGCTTGCTCACCCAGACCCCTCAGCATTCCAGTCTTGGAATGATTCAGATGGGAGTTGGCCTGAAATTTATCTTTGCTGTATTTACACAGAAAGACCTTAAAAAGCTAGTCGATGGTGTCAACAAATATCATTACAATATTTCAGGAGAGATGGTTTAACATACCAAAGGAGGGGAAAAGAATTTTTTAAGCACAGCAGCGGAAACCATATTTGGACATTGAGGGAATCAGAAACTGTTCTTTTTGGTAATAATCACCCAGATGTTATCCCATATGAGCCAGAAGGTGATTCAGGGATGAGGCAGAAATCATGTGGTCACGTTTGATCACTGCCCTTTGAGAGTGGTACCCAGTGGTGGTTAAAAGGTGGTAGCCAGGTGGTTTGACCCTCTGGAGTCAAAAGTCAAGCTCTTTCCTCACAGATGCAGCTTGAGGCTGTGGTAGGAAAGCACACTTTGGATTCAATATGATTGACCTGATATCTGCAAGTCTTATGGGTCCTCTGACTCTGGTAAAACCTTATTTCTCCATCTGTGAAATGGGTCAGGCAACCCACGCCCATGGGCTATCTCTACAGAGCACCAGGTTCCTGTGGCGATGGCCCTACCGCATAGTGGGTCATCAGCTCCTGAATCCCTTTCTTCCATTGGATGCTCCTGAAGGACCTGCCCAGTTCTACAGCCTACATGTCTGCCTGGTGGAGGTTAGCCAGGGAATGCTGGCTGGGAAGCAGGGAGGCCACCAATCCCCATTATTTGACTCAGACTAACCCAGTTTGTCCCAGGCCTTGAGTCCAGCCTCGTTTCTATCTTAGATCCTACCCTCTGAGTCACGTGGGCAGTGTCTTCCAATAGGAAGAACATCGTGCTTTAGACCCAGCCAGGGGTCATTTCAAATCCCAGCTCTGCCAGCTAAGTACCAAGGAACAACTTTCTGAACTTCCCATAGACTCTGGACAAGTGAGATGGCCAAACCTGCTTTGCAGGGAGTCTCAAATGCCCAGGTCAACCTTTGGTCACTGTAATGGCTAGGTAATTGGTGACTATCACTATTGTTTGCAGAGTGTGTTCAGACGTTTCTAAGTTGGTCAGAAATCTGGTTTTGCCTCTGGGATTTTTCCCGTGATGAGAAGTTGCAGACTGTTGGGAAAATCTGCTGATTTGCAGGGGGTGGTGACTGTGGTGAGGGAGAGGTGGTGTCTGTGACATGACCACAGGAGTGTGGTCTGTTCTGCCCAAGCCCTGCGTCCAGGTAAGGATGCAGAGATAGAATACCCTGAGGCCCTTCTCCTGCATCCTCTCTTCCCCAGGATGCGAGTGTGGTCCCCAGAGCGTGCGTTCTGGCCAGAGAGCACGGGACATGCCGTGACCTCCCTGCGGAAGAGATGAGTAATAAAGCGCAACGGCTTGCCCAAGGCACCATGGAAAAAGGCGTCCATCATCTTAATGGTACCTTTTAGATGTCTCGCTGAGCTGCAGCCTCTTCCTCACGATCCCTGCCCCTCCCGCGAGCACTGCGGGGGAGCTATTCCTGGCATGTCCTGTGGTACAAAAGCGCGGTTCATCTTCTCAAGGAGACGTGGGGAGGTTGAAAGTCAAACTCATTGGAACAAACCTTGGTTTTGGAGACGAGTCAAGTGCTTGTTATGCAAGCGCTCGCCCTCCCCAAGGAGAAGTCAGCGCGATGAGAAAAACAGACTTGGGGGGGATTTGGCGATAAGGATGAAAAGGGAACAAGATCGATGAGGGACACACCGTGTCTGTGCGGGGGCGTGGCCAAGTGTGTGGGGGCGTGGTCATCGCCTCTAAGCGGGGAGCTGAGTCTTCAGCATCAAGTAGAACAAGCCAGGTAGGGAGGAGAGCAGGCTGGAGAAGAGTTGAGGTTCAGCTTGGCTTGGCTTTGGAAGAGTAAGGTGTGCCACAGCTGCTCTCAGGCCTAGGGCCACAGCCTTCATGCTTGCAGGGATCAAGGTTAGTAGAGAGACTGGGACTGAGGCTGGAGGAATCTCCTGCTCAACTGAGAGCTTGACCATCTTTGGCCTCAGTTTCCCCATTGACACAACAGGGATTATATCTGTTTGCCTCTTCTCTGTCTAAAAGGTGAGCTGGAAGCAGAGTCTGATAACAACATCTCATGGCAGAAAATGTGTTCTAGCATCTTGAGGGGTACTGGTTGGACTGCTGGTGTCCTTTGGTGAGGGAAGGCAGGGTGTTGCCAGAGGACATGGGGGCTGAAAAGAAAAGATCCTGAGTATGTCGCTTTCAAAGGTACAGAAGGCTGTTGCCAGGATTCAGGGTGTTGCCACGATTCCCTCTGGACCAGGGAATGTGGCTGAAGAAAACTTGCTGTGAGGTGTTTTTCTTTGTTGGGAAAAAAGAGCAAAAGAGAGAGAGAGGCCTGGGAAGGCAGGTGGAGTCTCATTCATTGCCCAGGTCAGGTGGGGAAAAGGAGAGGTTGCCCTTCCTACTTTTTAAAGAAGAGAGCTGCTACCACACTTTTTTCTCTTTTACATATCAGAGTTCTAATTATGATTTCCCATAGACAAAAGATTCCTTTACTGGTTGAGTTCAAAGCTACTGATTGAAACCATTGTCCACTAGCCTGGGAAATTCCTTGCAAAGCTCTTGCTTCTCCGGGCCAGGAACTCTGTCCTGGGTTTTCGTGCTGCATTTCAAAACACTCTGAACTGTAGTGGCTTACAACAGTGAGTTCTCATTTTCTTTCATCAGTTGACTGGGCTCAGCTGGGTGGTTTTCACTTGGG
Organism: Capricornis sumatraensis; assembly: GCF_032405125.1. NCBI lineage: Eukaryota > Metazoa > Chordata > Mammalia > Artiodactyla > Bovidae > Capricornis > Capricornis sumatraensis. The sequence goes on along the minus strand of NC_091071.1, from coordinate 116,840,840 downwards.
GGCCTTTCTTGCAGTTGTCCTGAGACGGTGGCTGGAGCTGGAGTCCTAAGGCTACAATGATGGATCATCATACAGGACTGTGCCACAATTGTGGCTGTCACTCCAGCTGGGAGGGCTGGGAGAGCTGGGAGAGCTGGGGACCAGCCAGGTAGCTGTCTGCCCTCGTTGCCTCTCTGTGTAGACTTCCTCCAAGCCTGGTGGTCTCGAGTGAGTCAGACTTCTTACATGGGGCCTGGCTACCTCCAGATGCATCACCCAGGAGACCCTGGCAAAAGCTTCAAGGCTTTTTAGGACTTAGCCTCAGAAGTTCAAGCATCACTGCCATCACATTCTGCTAGACAAAAGCTAGCCCCAAGGGTAGTCCACACTGAAGGGGAGGGGACTCTGAAAGTGGGTGATACCAGGGCCAAGCTCACTGGAGGCCCTCTTTGCAGTCTGGCTAACAGTTTCAAGAGGAAGAAGGAGGGTCCAGGCCTGACCCTTCCACTCCCTGCCTCTGTAGCACTGCTGGGAGCTGGATTTGGGGCCTCAGTCCAGAGATCTGTCCATCTCCAGAATTGGGGCTGGCAGACTGGGCAAAAGGGAGCCCACCCTCTGCTCCTTGTCTCAAGTTATTTTAAGAGCAGATAAAAGCTTCTATTCCATAGTCACTGAGTTGAGAGACTTCACTCCCCACTTCAGGAAAACAAAATCAAGTCCCTGACCCCAACTGTCTGCTGGGGAAGGAAGGTCACTCTTCTGGACATGTGGGCAATATGATTAGATGGGGAAGTCTGCACTCTGTCCAGGTGGAGGGTTCCCCTCCACAGCCTCTTGTTTCTGACAATTTCAGAAACTTCCTTCAGCAAATGGAAAAGTGGGAGTCAGCCCAAAGGGGAGCAGGAGTGAGAGGCAGGGTTTGGTCTGGTCCTCCTCGATAGATGCAGGCTAGCAGGAGACTTCTGGCTTCCTGGAATTATTGCTAAAACTCAAGCTCTCATCATGGTAAGTTTCAGACATTTTCACTTTTCCCTGGCCCTGGGAGGGCCCTGTGTTGCTTTAGCTCCTGTTCCCAGGGATGGAGAGGCTTCTCTCAGACAGCCAGGCACAACCATCATTTGGCAAAAGCAAGGTCCCAGTGAGTTGTTAGGAGTGTCAGTCACCTGAGAGGTCTTCTCTGCAGACGCACTCCAAAGCCTGGGAGCCCATCCTTGGGGGGAAGTGATTCTGCTCCTGATGAGGGAAGGGAACCAAAAACACCAGGAAGATGTAAGGATGGCTGCTTCGGTGGGGAATGTGGTTAGAGTCTAGAGGCAAAGAAAGCAGGCCTGTCTCCTCTCTTGCTTAACTGAGGGCAGCATGTCCAATGGTTCCACTTGATCTCTGGTTTCCTGGGGACCCACTCCACTGAAGGTATTTGCAGTGCAGTCGTCTTTTGGAAGCAAATGCATGGAGAGTGGAGAGGGTAGACAGGAGGGAGAGGGTCCCATGGCCCATGAAAGCAGCCGCCACTTTATCTTGGGAGGGGACCCCAGGGAGCCCTTGAACTCGATGTCACTTCTGTCATGCCTAGTGAGAGGCGCAAGTGAGCGTGTGCGGGAAAAGAGAACCGCCGAGAAAACAGTTCGCCTCTGTTAATATTTGATAGGCAGCCAAAGCACTTTTGTTCCTGAGCCCGGCGAGCTACCCGTGAAAAAATAAATTGCTTTTCAAGAACATTCATCACAGCAAGTGGCTCGTTTCCTTGTCCTCAAACAACCCCATTCCTGGGCCCTTTCTCCCATTAAAAACCCCTCCGATGTGGTAAAACAAATAAAGAAACGAAGGAGAGGTGTGGGAAGTGGTGGCTGCTGGAGGGAAGGTGGACACTGGGGCAGGGGATGCTAGGGGCAAAGAAGCAGCAAACCCTGGGTTCCTGTTAGGCCTTGGGATATGGGTCCTGCTTGCATGATCCTTCTAACACACTTGCCCCGAACTTCAGAAATACACCTGTGGAGCCAGAGACTTTCTGCTGTCTTGTTCACTGCGTATCCCTAGACACAGAGGAAATTCTCAACAGACCTTTGTGGGATGAAGGAATAAATGAGAACGTCCAAAATGGGATGATTGGGGTAAAAGGTTCCATCCAATCCAGGATGGATGTTGTTTATATGACAATTTTCTTTTCCAGCCACAAATTCCACGATCAATTAACCAGCCAGATCAGAGCCCAGGGTCTGTTGTGTGATCTCCTGCTAGCTCTGGGGGTGAGCTACCAGGTTTGAGGGGGCAGCTTACTGTAGGGGGAGGCCACCAACCTTTAGTTTTACCGTGTGACTCTGAGTTGCATCATCTCACGCTCTGAGACCTACTAAAGGAGATTAATCACTTACATTGTACTATTTCTGTAGAAACAGTAGTCTCTGTAAGGAATATTATGGGCTGCATGTTTGTGCTTGTTGAATTTTTATATTGAAACCTTAAACCCCAATGTTATGGTATTAGAAGGTCGGACCTTTGGTAGATACTTAGGTTTCTGTGAAATCATGAGGTTGGGGACCCCACAACGGAATTAGTGACCTTATAAGACAAGGAGAGAACAGAGCTCTTTCTCTGCCATGTGAGGACATAGCAAAGAGGTGGCCACCTGTCAGCCAAGAAGTGGGCCCTTACCAAGAACTGAATCTGCTAACGCCTTGATCTTGGACTTCCAAGTCTCTCAAACTGTGAGAAGAAGATGCCTCTTATTTAAGCCACTCAGTCTGTGGCATTTCATTATGATATACTGAGCTGAGACAGGGAAATGTCTGGTACAGGAACATAGCAGGCACTCAGTATATAGCAGTCACTTTTGTTATTATTTTGACAAGTGTGTAGACTCTCTACACTTAATAAAATATCCGAGGATATTCAGGGAGTTCTGGGCAGCTTGTCCACCACAGTTATAGAAAATTCCCAAAGTCTGAGATATTGGCAGGACCTCTCCTTCCTTTTAGTTGTGAGAGTCATTCAGATGGGTTTGGACCATAGTGTCCCTTAATAAAGGACTCCACATAGCTCCATCACCAGTGACAAGTCTCTGTTGAAGTGAATGTGGAAAAAAGCCTGTCAGTCAGGGCTCATCTGTCAACAAGAATGGTTCCAGGAGGCACTTCAATACTATATTTTGAATTCACTCATTCGCTCATTCATCATGTATTTTAGTGTCTCCTCTCTGTCCTGGGATACACAGTGAACAAGAAGCCAGTCCCTGGCCTGGTGGAACTGCTGTCACTCTAGCTGGGGAGTAGACAGCAAACAGATGAATTAATGATTCCATACTGGGATAACCCCTAGAAAGGAGACCTCGATGATGTGCTGGAGAGTGATGAGCCGGAGGGATCTCCTGCAGGTGCGTGGTCAGGGAAGCTAAGGCTGGAAGGAAGAGAAACAGCAGCCACTGAAGATCTTGCAAGTAACACAGAGAAGGGCTCACGTGTGAGGAGCAGAGGAATCCAGGAGCAGGCGTGATGAGGGAGGAGGACACAGAAGCAACTGGGCTCTAGCAGGGTTCAGGCTGAGGCTGAGGTCTGCTGTGAGCTCTGCGGGGGCAATGGAAGCCCCGCCCACTTTAGACTGGTCCAGAGGCGCTGTCAGGCGAAGGCCCCGGGGACCAGGCTGGGGGAGGACTGAAGCCTCCTGTTCGCCAGCACCCCAGGAGATGCCCCATTCTCACAGATGGTCTTTTCTTCTTGCCAAAGCCCAGCAGAGCATAAACCACTTGAGTTTTGCCCAGGAGGCCCCTTTGGGCACCCAACACCCTGGGCCTGCTCAGGCCCCATCAATGAAGACCTGGGGTTTGAGAAACAGATACTGATAAAACTTTGTCTTCCTTGTTAGCCCACATCACTGTACCATTTGAGTTGGAGAAATACATACTGACAAAACTTTGTCTTCCTTGTTAGACAGAATAGGCTCCCTTTCAGGCCCTGCTAAGAATAGCTAATTTATTCGTGCTCTCCCAGGCTGGGAAGAGGGTGGAAGTCGGTGGCTGGCCCTGTGCCCTGCCCGCACCCTCCTGGACAGCACAGCTGGGAGCCCCGCGCTGGGCATCCAAAGAGGCCGACCCCGCCCCACCTCAAACCCATTGGCTTCTTGTGGCCTCCCCGGGCTTTCATTGGCTCTCACTGGCCCTTGGCCCAGCCCCCTGGAAGCCGCTCCCTCGTTGCCAGGGAGATGGGAAAGCCGAGAGGGCGCCTTCCTTTGAGACGCCGGGCCGCAAGGAGATTGGGCTGCCGAGAGTGAGTGTAGACGCTGACCCAGCGCCTAGTCAGGCACGTGGGCGCAGGAAGGGTCAGGGACCCAGGGAAAGGGACAGTTGCCGTTTGCAGGTGTCTTCCCTGTGCACCAGGCTTGCTGTTCTTTCATCCGTTGCTTACAACAGTCCTGAAAAGTAGGTGCACCCAGGCCGCCTTTTGTTGTACTGCACGGATACTGCACTTTTTACAAATTGAAGGTTTGTGGCAACCCTACCCTTGAGGAAGTCTATCAGCCATTTTTCCAACATGTGCCGGCCTTGTGTCACATTTAGTAATTTCAGAATATTTCGATCTTTTTCTTTATTCTTCTATTTGTTATGGTGATTGCTAAGTCACTTAGGTCGTGTCCGACTCTGTGCGACCCCATAGATGGCAGCCCACCAGGCTCCCCGGTCCCTGGGATTCTCCAGGCAGGAACACCAGAGTGGGTTGCCATTTCCTTCTCCAGTGCATGAAAGTGAAAAGTCAAAGTGAAGTCGCTCAGTCGTGTCTGACTCTTAGCGACCCCACGGACAGCAGCCCACCAGGCTCCTCTCTGTCCATGGGATTTTCCAGGCAAGAGTACTGGAGTGGGGTGCCATTGCCTTCTCTGGTTATGGTGATTGGTGACCAGCAGACTTTGATGTCACTATTGTAGCTTGCTGAAGCCTCAGATGATGGTTGTGTGTGTTAGTCGCTCAGTTGTGTCTGACTCTTTGAGACTCCGTGGACTGTAGCCTGCCAGGTTCCTCTGTTCATGAAATTCTCCCGGCAAGAATACTGGAGTGGGTGGCCGTTCCCTTCTGCAGGGGTTCTTCCTGATCCAGGGATTGAAACTGGGTCTCCTACCCTGCAAGGCAGATTCTTTACAATCTGAGCCATTAGGGAAGCCCTTAGATGATGGTTAGTGGGCTTTTTTTTTTTCTTTTTAAGCAGGAAAGTATTTTTAAATTAGGATATGTACATTTTTTTAGACAATTCTATTGCACACTTAATAGGCTACAGTATAGTGTAAATAAAATTTTTATATGCATTGGGGAATCCAAAAAATTCATGTGACTCACTTTATTGTGATATCTGCTTTATCTCAATGGTCTTGAATGAACCTACAATATCCTGGAGGTGTCCCCTTATTGTTATATCCTTGCTTTCTAGATGAGGAAAGTGATGGCAGGAAGCTTAAGGGACTTGCCCGAAGTCACATGGCTAGTAAGTTGCAGAGGTGGGATTTGATTTGATTGATGTTTTGTGTGATTCCAAGTTCTGCACCACCATGGTAACCTAATGGGGGTAGATGAGAGTATCCCAGGGATTAGATGGGTAACAATAGCCCACCAGGCTCTGAAGTACCTGCAGACTAGGTACTGGCTGGATCACCTGAAGGGAGGCTTCCTATGGGAGATGGCACTTGGCTGCTCTATGAAGACGGGGGCCTTGAGGATGACACTAACAATGAAGAACCTTTAGAAACAAAAATCAACCAGAGGAGCCTTTGGACTTTGCTGTGAGATAAGTCACTTGGTACCTCAGCCACTTAGAGCACCAAATCTTGGGCTGCCCTGGCAGTCCAGTGGTTAAGAGTCTGTGCTTCTACTGCAGGGGGTAAGGTTTCAGTCCCTGGTTGGGGAGCTAAGATCCCATATGCCTTGTGACGCAACCAAAGGGGAGAAAAAAGAGACCAAGTTGTTGTGCACAGTCTTTTCAATTTGCAAATCCCTTCACCTACATGGTCTCACTGAACCAGAGAATCAAAACAACTCTGTGTGGTTGTGTGCGAGTGTGCTCAGTCACTCAGTCATGTCCGACTCTTGGCGACCCCACGGACTGTAGCCCACTAGGCTCCCCTGTTCATGGGGATTCTCCAGACAAGAATACTGGAGTAGGTTGCCATGCCCTCCTCCAGGGAATCTTCCCAACCTAAGGACTGAACCCAGGTCTCTCTGGGAATTCATATTGCAGGCAAATTCTTTACCACCTGAGCTACCAGGGAAGCCTAATGACTGAGCAACATTTTACCTTGAAGGGCTAGATGGCACCGATGGTAAAGAATCTGCTGGCAATGTGGGAGACCTGGATTCGATCCCTGGGTCAGGAAGATCTCCTGGAGAAGGGAATGGCTACCCACTCCAGTATTCTTGTCTGGAGAATTCCATGGACAGAGGAGCCTGGCAGGCTGTAGTCCATGGGTTCCAAAGAGTTGGATAAGACTGTATGGTTGGCACATCTTGATTTTGTAGAAGAGTAAGCTGCGGACAAGGGAGGACAATGTACAGATGTTCCCTGTGTGTGGAGGGCTGCTCCAGACCTCACACAATTCTCACAGCAACCCTAGGAGGTGGGTATTGTTTGTCTAATTTATGGAGGAAGAAACCAGAACTTAAGAGAGGCTAAGTCATTTCCTTAAGGTAACACGGGGGTTTAAAAGCAAGTCTGCCTGACTCCAAACTCACTCTCTTTCAGTTAGTCTACTGTTCCTTCGGTTCCTAAGCCAGCTCGAGGAATAGAGGGAGAGTGGTTGCCAAGCAAGAGAGATTTAAGGATGACAAGAAGATCGCATGCCCAAACTTTCTTTTATTCTTCAACTCACTGCAGATGGATAAGTCACTGCCACTGACAGTTATTTTGTTGGGTTAAACGTTGCTTGAGCCTTGAGAGTCTTACAATTCAAATCTTTTATGGGAAGAAGGCATTAATTCCCTAGTATGAGTGAGAAAGAAAAATATTTGGAAATTCCACTGGAGTTGTTCAACTAGCTATAACATACACCACTCTTGCCTTGACCATATTTTCACATTTCTCTACCCCCTACATAAAAGGGATAATCCCGTGATAGGCAGCAGTAAAGATGGAACAGCCAGAGAGGTTTTAATATGTTGGGGAAGAATGTGGTAGGCAACAGCCAACATTTTCTCATCCTGCACCAACTGGGAAAAACTGGATAAATTCCAGAAATCATATTTTATGGACATTGGAACTCTGCGGAAGACAAGTCAGGATGAAACTAAAATTCCAGAAATGGAAAACTTCTTTCTAGGTGAGTTGGGATTCCTAGTCCTTTTCTTCCATGAAGCCATTGCTGAGTCAGTGTTCAGCCTGAGTTTTGGGCAGAGAGGTTTACTAGTGGGAGGAGAATCTGGCAGGACTTGGGACAGCCACAGGGATGAGTCTGAATGCCCAGAGAACAGCAATGATCTACGGTTTCCCAATGGGACACTATGTGGCAGGGTAGTGTAGAATGCTCGGCATCAAGGCATTGTTTTTCAGTCCTTGGGAGGCCAAATACAACTAGAGGAAAATGCCATCAAGAACATGTCATAGCAGGACTATTCACAATAGCCAAGAAGCAACCTAAATGTTCAACACATGAATGCATAAAGATGTGGTACATACACAAAGGAATACTACTCAGCCATAAAAAGGAACAGATAGAGCCATTTGCAGGGACATGGACAGGCTCAGAGACGATCATACTGAATGAAGCAAGTCAAGAAAAATACCTCATGATATTGCTTACACGTGGAATCAAAAATATAGGACAAACGAACCTATCTGCAAAGCAGAAAGAGACTCACACACATAGGAAACAGACTTCTGGTTGCCAGGAGAATCGAGATTGGGGGCGAGATGGCCTGGGAGTTTCTGATTAGCAGATGCAAACTGTCATCAGTTCAGTTCAGTTCAGTTCAGTTCAGTCGCTCAGTCGTGTCCGACTCTTTGTGACCCCATGAATCGCAGCACACCAGGCCTCCCTGTCCATCACCAACTCCCGGAGTTCACTCAGACTCACGTCCATCGAGTCAGTGATGCCATCCAGCCATCTCATCCTCGGTCATCCCCTTCTCCTCCTGCCCCCAATCCCTCTCAGCATCAGAGTCTTTTCCACTCTTCACATGAGGTGGCCAAAGTTCTGGAGTTTCAGCTTTAGCATCATTCCTTCCAAAGAAATCCCAGGACTGATCTCCTTCAGAATGGACTGGTTGGGTCTCCTTGCAGTCCAAGGGACTCTCAGGGGATGAAAAAGCAACAAGGACCTCCTGTATAGCACAGGGAACTATATTCAATATCCTAAGATAAACTATAAAGGAAAAGAATATAGAAAAGAAGGTATGTATGTGTGTAAGTAGATCACTGTGCTGTACAGCAGGAATCCACACAACTTTACTTCAATAAAAAGGAAACACGATCATTTTCCTTCTCAAGACATTTGCCAGATATTTTGCTTGCATGTGAAGGTGGGGGTGAAAGAGCTAAACTTAAAATCTCAGAGAAGCAGAACTTCTGAGGTCAAGGAGACAAAGACTGGCCAGTCTTAGAGTCAAAAATGTAGGGAGACCATGCCTGAGAAGGCAGCTGCTAGAAGGAGGAGTGGCAAGAAATGCAGGACACGTCTTCCTCTGGGGACGTCTGAGGCCAGAGGCACACTGACCAACACTGGAACCCAGTCCCACCCAACTCAATTTCTGGTCAGACTGAGGTGATGATCCCCTCTCCTCATCTGCCCAACAGAGCAGGGAATACATTCTGGGGAAGAATAATGTCTTTAAATTCTATGATTCTTTTATATACCATATCTCAAAGTCAGTTTAGAAATTATAAGACAAGGACTTTCCTGGTGGTCCAGTGTTTAGGACTCTGCACTTTCACTGCAAAGGGGCATGGGTTCAATCCCTGGTTGGGGAATTAAGATCCCACAGGCCATGCAGCCAAGAAATAAATAAGCAAAAATAAAAATTACATGTGAATAGGTGGAAAACATGAGACCAATAGACTTGAGAAAAAATACAATAGCGTTAGACTTACAGAGCGTCTCAGGCAGCTCAAGCTGCCGTCACAAAATACCACAGACTAGGGGCGGGGGGCCTAGACAGCAGACATTGATTCTCACAGTTGCGAAGGCTGGGAGTCCACGATCAAACATTTGTTCTCAGTGGGGATTTCCTTCCTGGTTTGCAGATGGTCACTTCTCTCTGCGCCCTCACCTGCTGGAGAATGGGTGCTCTGCGTCTCTTCCTCTCCTTATAAAGGCTCCGATCCCACCACGGGGACACCACCTTCATGAGCTCATCCAAACAGAATTACCTCCTGAAGCTCCCACCTCCAAATACACTGAGGCTCAGGGCTTTAGTGTGTACATTTTGAGAGGACACAAGCATTTATTCCATAACACAGATTATAGCAGTGTCTGGCTCTCTTTTTGATATTTGACTCTTGACACCTTTCAAACTCCACCGTTCCCTCTTCCTTCCTGTCTGAGATCTGCCAAGCTCATCAGAAAACCTGAGTGCTGCCTGCCTTTGCCTCATCAGGAAGTTCAAATCCTGCAAGCCTGGATGTGTGCACTGGAATCTTTACCCCAGCCCCATCTTCCAGTGACCCAAGCCAGTCTCCTTTCCTTGCTCCCTTAAGCCATTTTTGGGCCTGCTTGGGAAGTTTTAGGCTCTCCCCAGAAATCTTCATATCTGAGTAACGCATCTTTTCATATCCTCTTTTTTTAGCTCTATATTCTTAAAAATTTTTTAATTCAAAATTTGTATTGAAATATAGCTGATATACTCTTTTATATATATATAGAGAGAGATAGATACAGATATTCTTTTTAAGATTCTTTTCCATTATAGGTTATTAAAAGATATTGAGTATAGTTTCCCGTGCTATATGTTAGGTCCCTATTGTTATCTATTTTACATTTAGCTGTGTGTATATTTTAATCCCAACTCCTAATTTTCTTTTGGAATCTAATTTTATTGTAACCATTGTTGTAGATTAATGTTAGAGCTAAATCAAGATATCAGTCAGTTTTAAAAATTGATTTATTTTTAATTGAGGGATAATTGCTTGATAATATTGAGTTTGTTTCTGCCATATGTCAGCATGAATCAGCCGTAGGTATACATACGCCCCCTCCCTCTTGAACCTCCCTCCACCTCCCGCCATATCCCACCCCTCTAGGTTGTCACTGCCAACTCCTAATGTATCCCTCCCACTCTTTCCCCATTGGTAACCGTAAGTTTGTCTTCTATGTCTGTGAGCCTATTTCTGCTTTGGAAATAAAGTCCATCTTATCATTTTTAAAGATTCCACATATAAGGGATATCATATGATATTTTTCTTTCTCTGAAAAACAGGCTAAATTTTAAAGAAATCCAATCTATTTTTCCTTTTATTACCTGTACTTTTGGTGTCAAATCCACTGAGATTGTTGCAAAATTCAATGTTGAGGTCTTATCCTGTTTTTTTGGAGAAAATTTAAAGTTTTAACCCTAAGTTTAGATCTGTCTTCTGTATCAAATTAGTTTTTGTGTATGGTGTTAGGTAAGGGGCCCAAAGTTTTTGCACATAGATATGTATCCAGTTTTCCCAGTGCCATTTGCTAAAAAGATTGTTCTTTCCTCCATTGAATGACCTTGGCACCCTTGTCAAAAGTCAGTGGGCCACATATGGGAGGGTTTAGTTCTGGGCTGTCTATCCCACCCCATTGGTCTGTTTGGCCAATGCTTTTGCCACCCTGTTTCAATTACTAGAGTTTTGCACTAAGTTTTGAAACCAGGAAGTATGAGACCCTTCCCCCTACCTTATTCTTCTTTGACAAGATTATTTTAACTATCCAAGTTCCTTGCAATTCCATATAAATCTGAAGATCAGCTTTCCATTTCTGTGAAAAAAGGCTGCTGACATTTTGATAGAGATTACCCTGAATTTGTAGATAGCAGTGGATCATGCCTGTAATCTATTGTTCATGGAGGCACCCCTATGTGGAAAGAATGTGGACATACTTTTTGGACACATCCAAGTCAAGAGAGTGGTTTCCTCTAGGGATGGAAGGGTTCAGTTTAGGGGGGACAAAGGAACTCAGAAGGGTCACACAAGGGACTTCAATGATACCTATAGTGTTTCATGCCTTAAGAAAAAAAAAAAACTGGAAGCAAACTTTGTTAAAATTATCACCACTGAGCAGGTGGCAAATAGATGTGTGCTATTTTGCTCTCTACACTGTAGTTCTGAAATTTCTCATTATAGAAGAGAGAGAGATGAAATGAGTGTCTTTGACACATGGAAAGAAGCAACTCAGAAGGTGGGAGGGAGCGGAAGGGTGGACAGTGGTGATCAGAGCAGGAGAGGGGGGAATGTCAGAGTCTAGAGGGGTCTGAAGCACAAGGGTGGCCCAGTCTGAGTGGGGCGCCCTGCTTGGGGGCTGAGGGGCCCAGCTCCTGAGAGGCTCTGCTCTTCAGCTCCCTCACATTGTCCCCTCCCTGACCTGCCCACCAGGAGCCTATTTACAGAGCTGAATTTAAATATAGATGCGACTTGGCTTTGGGGGCTCTGTGTCACAGTGCCAGATAGATTCTCGGGATTGGGCCAGGCTTGTGAGAGATCATGGAGCTGTGTATCTGCTCAGAATTTCAGGAGCAGAGAGAAGGCTGATGACCAGGGAAGAAGGTGTCAGAGCTGACCCCAGTCCTGAGCTTTTACAAACCTGGAAGTGGTCTGTACATGGTGAAGAATGTTTCTGGCTTAAGGGTAGGCACCCCAGGGATAAGGGCAAAGATTTCTTAAGTCCGCCGGATCAACCCCTCAGGACTCTGCCGCCCAAGAAAGACGCATGCAAGCAGCTCTGTGTGAGTGAGTCCAGGGACAGAATAATGTCCCCTCTGAAGATGCCTACCTCATAGGCCCTGGATTCTGTAAAAATGGAACCTGTCACATCCAAAGGGACTTGGCAGATGGGAAGAGTGTACTGAATTATCCAGCTGGACTCAAGAGTCCTTATGAGAGAGAGGCGAGGGGGTCAGAGTCCGAGAGGATGCGACAGAGGAAGCAGAGATGTGCTGTGGAGGTGGAGGAAGGGGCCATCCACCAAAGGAAGCAGGAGAAGGCAAGGAGATGGGATCTCCTCAAAGCCTCCAGAGGAAGTATGGCCTTGATTCAGCCAGCTGGACTTCTGACCCATTTTGGAATTTGGCCTCCAGAACTGTAAAATAGTAAATTTGTGGTTTTCAAAGCACCAAACTTGTGGTGGCAGCAATAGGGAACGAATACAGACCTTTTGAGGACATGGTCTGCTTAAATACTAGGATGTGCGGGTGTGCATGCCAAGTCACTTCAGTTGTGTCTGACTTTTTATGACCCTATGGACTGTAGCCCTCCAGGCTTCTCTGTCCATGGGATTCTCCAGGCAAGAGTACGGGAATGGGATGCCATGCCCTCCTCCAGGGGACCTTCCCCACCCAGGGATCAAACCCGCACCTCTTGCATCTCCTGCATTAGCAGGCGAGTTCGTCACTAGCGCCACTTGGGAATTCCCAAACACTAGGGTAATGTGCATCAGAAATGGCCAGCACAGTATTTCCTGCCCCACATGCTCTGCGAGAACTCTCACACTCTCCTTTCAAGAAGTGGGGGCGATTCTCTTTCCCTTAAACCTGGGTGGGCTTTGACTCCTGCTTCAAGGAGAAAAACAGTGTAACTTCTGAGGTTAGGTTGTGAGAAGTGATACAACTGCTGCCCTGCCTTATTCTTCCGCTTGGACTGGTGCTGTGGGAGTCCTGAGACAACATGTAAGAACTCTACTTCCCCTGAAACTGCTGTGCTGGAGAGTACACAGAGACGGGGACCCAAAGAGCCAAAACTGTTGGAACTCCCACTTTCCTGAGTCTCCCTGGCCCAGATGCCAGACGGCGAGCAAGACTTCGTGCCCCAGCCTTCAAGCATCAACACAGGAAGGCCATTCAGGCTCGTCCACGTGGTTGGAGCTCTGCTGCGTTTTCCTCCCCCAGTGGCCCTCTCTACTAACACTCGGTGAAGACACCGACTCAGCAATGACCTTATGGAAGGAACGGACTAGGAATCCACCAGACTATGCAAAGAGAAGAAAATTTAACAGAACAAACAAAAAATTTTCCATAGCTCTAGTATTGATATTTTTAGAGTGAAAGGAAAGATACAGTATCCATAAGAACAAGATGCTATGAAAAGGGAACACTCAGTAAAAACAAAACAGCAACAAACCAAGAACACAATAAAAAATAAACGAAGAAGCTTTATTAAAAGATAAGGAAATTACCCAGAAAGGAAAGGAAGAAAACCACAGAAATGGAAAATTGAGAAAAGGCGGATAGTGAGTCAGAAAATTAAAGATGAATCCCCAGGTTTCAAAATATGAATAAAAGGAATTTCAGGAATAGAGAATAGGAAAAGTGTTAAGAAGGAAATTGTCAATGGAAATAATTCCAAAAAATTCCCCAGCACTGAAAGACATGAATTTTCATATTGAAATGGCCCACCAGGGGCCCAGCCCAATGGAAAATGTAGACCCAAACCACCATGCAATGTCAGGACATGTGAAACAAAGAGAAAGTCTCCTAACAGAAAACTAGAACTTTAGCCTCAGAGCAAAACTTTCAAAACTGTGAAGAAAAAGGATTCCCAACACTATTTGTTACTATTGCCTCATAACAAGTCACTCCAAAGCTTAGCAGCTTTAAATAAAACATTATTATTTCACAATTTCTGAAGGTCAGGAATCCAGGAGTAGCTTAGCTGAGTGGTTCTGGCTCTGAGCTCTCGTGAGGTTGTGTCCAGCTGTGGGACAGAGCTGCAAGCAGCTCAAGGCTCAGCAGGAGCTGAGAAATTTGCTTCCGAGCTTACTTATGTGATTGTTGGCACATGGCTGCTGTCTCTTGCCACAAAGATTGCTCCATGGGGCTGCTGGTGACGTGGCTTCCCACAGCATGCGTGAGCCAGCTGACTAGAGAGCCGAAGACAATGTTATAATCTAATCCTGGAAGCAGCGTTCCATCCCCTCTGCTGTATACCAGGCTTGGGGTCACTCCAGGTCTGGTGAGCCACATGACAAAGTAACAGTGCCCTGTCCTCATCCTCATGGGAGACTGTCTTGCTGCAGTCCATGACGCACAGGAGTCCTCAGGGGTCCGGGAATTCTCTCCATTCTATCCAAGTCTACTTCCCAAAGCCGCGTCAGCTCTGCAGTCCCTGAATCTGGTTGAGTGCAAAGGTCCCTCCCTGCCTGCTACATACCCCAAGCCCCCCCAGGAAGTGAATGACAGGTCAGGACCCCATCATCTGGGGAAGTGATGACCACCTCATCTCTGAGCTAAACCTGGGAAACAGCCAGGAAATGGGACGATACCCAGGTCTCCCCATTACCCGTGGATTCAGTGTTTATGGAACACAGGGATGAGTTAGATGCAGGGATGACTGAATGTGACTAGATCACCAGTTTTTTCATTCATTCCACATTTTTGGTGCACCAGTCGAGTTCTGTTTTGCTAGAAATACCAAGATAAAATATGGATCCTGTCCTTGAGGCTCAGTGAGGAAGGAGATAAATTATAAGCCAATAATTCCATTACCATACTGTGAGGGTAGCACAGATGCAAGAAATTAAAGCATTTATATCCCTAACCTACACCAGGCTTCCATGAATTAATAAAAAATTCAAACATGGTGCACTAATTTTTTAAAAAATTTATTATAGTTGATTTACAGTGTTGGGTCAATTTCTGCTCTACAGCAAAGTGATTTAGTTATACATATATATATATATATATTCTTTTTAATGTTATTTCCCATTATGGTTTATCTCAGGATATTTAATATAGTTCCCTGTGTAATACACTAGGACCTTGTTGTTTATCCGTTCTATATATAATAGTTTGCATCTGCTAATCCCAAACTCCCAGTCCATCCCTCCCCTTCCCCTTGGCAACCACCAGTCTCTTCTCAATGTCTGTGAAGTGTGTTTCTGTTTTATAGATAAGTTCATTTGTGTCATATTTTAAAGTCGACATATAAGCGATATCATATGATATGGGACTTCCCTGGTGGCTCAGAGGGTAAAGCGTCTGCCTTCAATGCTGGAGACCAGGGTTCGATCCCTGGGTTGGGAAGATTCCCTGGAGAAGGAAATGGCAGCCCACTCCAGTATTGTTGCCTGGAAAATCCCATGGGTGGAGGAGTCTGTTATGTTACAGAACACGAGGTCGCAAAGAGTCGGACACGACTGAGCGATTTCACTTTCTTTTTTATGATATGTGTCTTTTTCTGTCTGACTTTCTGCACACTAGGTGCATCTATGTTGCTGCAAATGGCATTCTTTCTTTCTTATGTATGAGTAGTATTACATCTTCTTTATTCAGTCATCTGTTGATGGCAATTTAGGTTGTTTCTACATCTTAGCTATTGTGACTAGCACTGCTATGAACTTAGGGGTGCATGTATCTTTGAATTAAGGTTTTCTCCAGATCTATGCCCAGGAGTGGGATCGCTGGATCCTATGGCAATTCTATTTTTGTAGAATTTTGTGTTTTCTATTTTGTGTTTTTTTGAGGAGCCCCCATACTGTTCTCCATAGTGGCTGCACCAATTAACATTCCCATCAACAATGAAGAAGGAGAGTTCTCTTTTCTCCACACTCTCTCCAACATTCATTATTTGTTGCATAGTGCGCTAATTTCTTATTGCTGCTCTAACAAATTATCACAAACAATGGCTTAAAACAGCATGATTTTATTATCTTGTAGTTCTGAAAGTCAGAAGTCCAAAAGGAATCTCACTGGGTTAAAATCAAAGTGTTAGCAGGTCTCAGCTCCTTCTAGAGGCTCTAGGGAAAATCCATTTCCTTGTCTTTCTAGCTTTCAGAGGTGGCCTGGATTCCTTGGCCTTTGGTGTCTTCCTCCATCTTCAAAGCCATCAATGTCAGGCTGAGTCCACATGCTGCCATCTCTCTGGGTCTCTCCATTATGCCTCCAGTTTCAACTTTTAAGGACCCTTGTGATGACATGGGGCCCACCCAGGTGATCCAAAGTGATTTTCCCCATCTCAGTGTGAGCTGATTATGTGCTATGCTATGCTGTGCTAAGTTGCTTCAATCGTGTCAGACTCTTTGCAACCCCATGGACTGTAGCCTGCCAGGCTCCTCTGTCCATGGGATTCTCCAGGCAAGAATACTGGAGTGGTAGCCATGCCCTCCTCCAGGGGATCTTCCTGACCCAGGGATCGGACCCACATCTCTTGTATCTCCTGCGTTGACAGGTGGGTTCTTTACCACTAGTGCCGCGGCTGGATCACGGCCTCCAGTTTCAACTTTTAAGGGCCCTTGTGATGACTTTGGGCCCACCAAGATGATCCAGGGTGATCTTCCCCCATTTCAGTGTCAGCTGACTAGCAACCTAATTCCACCTGCAACCTCTGTTCCCCTCTACTATGTAAACTAATATATTCAAGTCCTGGGGATTAGGACACAGACAATGTTGAGAGGGGATCTTTTTCATATCTACCACACACATCAATTAAAAATGAACAAAGATATGAATAAACAATTCATAGGAAAATTGCAACAGCCCATAAATCTATGAAAATTTCATCATCCTTCTCGATAGTCAGGAAAATGAAAGAACAGCAATGAGATTCCTTGTACACCCTCCAGATGGCCAATATTAAAAAGAGTAACACTGTCCAGAGCCAATTAGGATGTGAGAAATGAGCACCCACATGCCCTGCTAGGAGGAGGGCATTGTGACAATGTTTGGGGGAAAGTAATCTGATAGTCTGTTAAAATTAACATGCACTTACATTTTGAGTCCTCACCTCTAGGAATTTATTTCTTTCAGACATAACATACTGTCACTCCATTCCAAAAATGACAATGTGTCAGGCACTGAAGGTGAGCCATGAACAGGAGAGAGAAGGCCTTGCTCTCATAGGGCTGACATTCTCACGGAAGATGCAGACCACAAGCACACACAGCAAGAAATAGAAATGTACTGGGTTGGGATTAGGGCTGTGCATTGATGTCCTAGGGATACCATAATAGATTTCTGTGAACTGGGTGGCTTAAAACAACTGGGCAATATCCCCCTACAATTCTGGAGACTAGGAGTCCAGAACTGAGGGCTGAGTCCCCAGAGAGGCTCCGAGGGAGAGTCTCGCCTCTCTCCGCACTCCTGGTGGCTGCCGGCGCCCTTGCTGGCCTTGGGCCGGTAGATGCGTGTCTCCCATCTCTGTTGTCACAAAGCCTGCTCCTCCCCCATCTCTTGGTCCAAATGATCTCTTCTTATATGGAGACAAGTCATTGAATTAGGGTTCTTCTGAGTCTAGTCTGACCTTTTCTTAACTTGACGGCATCCACAAAGACTGTTTCCAAATAGTCACTTCCACAGGCACCAGGAGTTGACCTCGAACTGCACTGGGCTGAACTGCACAGGTCCACTTATATATGTGTTATTTTCAGTAGTAACTATAACAGTACTATGTGATCTGAGGTTGGTTGAACCCAGGATACAGAATCATGGATTTGGAGGAAGCATGTATACAGAAGGCTGGCTATAAATTATACTCAGATTTTCAGCTTCATGGAGGGTCCCTGCCTCCAGCCCCTGCATTATTCAACTATATCTTTTTATTTTTATTTTTATTTTTACATTTAACTTTATTGGAGTGTAGTTGATTTACAATGCTGTGTTAGTTTCAACAACTTGTTAAAGGACACAATTCAACTCTCAGAGGGCTGTACAAAGAATTAGTATAATACAAGAGAGTGAGGGTGGCTACTTAAGCTTGAACAAGCAGGAGGGATTCTCAGAGGAGGTGACATTTTACCTGAGCTTTGAATGGCAAGGAAGAAGTCACTGATTATCAAGGAAGAGCCTTCCAGGAAGTTGGCACAGGGGCCTCAAGGCAGAATTAGGCTTGGCAAGGTTGAGGCCTTGCAATCAGGCAGGTGTAACTGGTGCTGATGGGCACAGGAAAGGTGATCCAGGGTAGACTCAGAGAAGGCAGCATGGCCAGAGGAAGGGGCCAGGAGGAGGAAGTGAGTCATGTGCTCTGACATGTGTGGTAGAAACCTCAGTACATGAGAATCTATGCACAAGGGTGACTGTTACATCACCATTTGCAAAAAACTTAAACTGGAAATAACGTATATGTATATTAATGAGGGACTTGTTGAAAAAGCTATGTTGTATTTGTTCCGTGGATTACAAGCTTGAGCTGACTCTACCCGTCCCCCAACCCCCGCCCAGAGGGATGTTCCTGACACTTGCGTGAAGAAGTAAGTTGTGTGGTGAAGTGTCAAGTTTATCTGTGTGCGTGTATGTGTTTTCCTCGAGCCCTAAAAGCCATCTGCAATGCTTGACTGTGACTAGCACAGGTCACAAGGACAGGTCTGAATTTATTTGGGCTCTCCCAACCAAACCCATGCTAGCCAGTGGGTCTTGCTGAAAGGCTGTAGTTTACAACTCCAGGCCTGATCATAAAAGTCTTCTACAAGACCTCAGATTGGACAACATCACTGCAGGAAGTTCACGAGGTGGTTTGTTTTGTGCATCACCTGATGTGCGGAGGCTGCCGGGTAAGAAGCTCCATCCTGCACAGTCCCCACCCTCTGGCCCCCATTGCCTTCAGGTGCAGACAGTGGGGTCCAATGTCCAGACAGGTG
Organism: Capricornis sumatraensis; assembly: GCF_032405125.1. NCBI lineage: Eukaryota > Metazoa > Chordata > Mammalia > Artiodactyla > Bovidae > Capricornis > Capricornis sumatraensis. The sequence continues at coordinate 116,822,150 of NC_091071.1, read as the reverse complement.
TGACCAGCTGCTCCTTTGGATGGGAATGGAGAGGTTTCCATGCCCACCTGCCTTGGGAAGACAAGAAGGCCAGGAGACTCAGACATTTGGAGAGGTTTCTGCACAAAAGACTGAATTAAATAATTTCTGTCTGTGTTCAGTTGCTCAGTTGTGTCCGATTCTTTGTGACCTCATGGACTATACATAGCCAGCCAGACTCCTCTGTCCATGGGATTTCCCAGGAAGAATACTGGAGTGGGTTGCCATCTCCTTCTCCAGGGATCCTCCTAACCCAGGGATTGAACTCACATCTCTTGCATCTTCTGCACTGGTAGGAAGATTCTTTACTGCTGAGCCACCAGGGAAGGGCCAAGTAATTTTCAGGTTACTCTAAACAGAATCCTCCTTCTCAGTCCACTCCGAAGACTGCTTCCTTCCAGAAGCCTGAAGCCCTGTCCGCTGTGGCCTCCTCCCCTTCCTTTCAGACTCTACATCCTCAAGAAGTCTGTGTTGTTTTCTTGGCCTAGGAAGTGAAATGAATCTGAATTTCCATTCCCTAAGAGGTTCAGGATTGAGTCCCCCCTAAGGACTAGGATTTCTCTAGATTCTCCCATTTTCACGTTGTTTATTGGTGGTAAAAATCAGAGATCTCCTTAGGACACCAAGAGAAAACTGGACGCTAGGACAGGAAGGGTGATTTGTCCAACGGTCTCTATCTGGAAACAACCCCCACACCAGTCAATAGAAGGATGGAGTGCAGTCTATGAAGCCATTCTCAGCACAAAGAGGGAATGGACTAAACTACAGGAAAGGCGTGACTTACTCTCAAAACCATTACAGTGAATGAAAGAAGCTGAACTCGAAAGAACACTTTGGTGCAAATCCATTTCCATAAAATCGAAAAGGTGGCAGCATTCGACTGCAGGATTTAAGGGTGCCTTCTTGGCTGGCTCTGTAAGATTGATAAAGAAAGCCATGAGGCTTGGTGTCGGCCATCTTTGTGGGCAGGATGGGGGTGATGAGCGGGAAGGGCTGGCAGGGGCTGCAATCTCCATTCTCCAACTGGCTTTTAATTTAGTTCACTAATCATTTGCAAGGTCAAGAAGCAACCGTTAGAACTGGACATGGAACAACTGACTGGTTCCAAATTGGGAAAGGAGTATGACAGGGTTGTATATTGTCATCCTGTTTATTTAATTTATATGCAGAATACATTATGTGAAATGCCAGGCTGGATGAATCACAAACTGGGATCAAGATTGCTGGGAGAAATATCAACAACCTCAGATATGCAGATTATGCCGCTCTAATGGCAGAAAGTGAAGAGGAACTAAAGAGCCCTCTGATGAAGGTGAAAGAGGAGAGAGAAAAAGCTGACTTGAAAGTCAGCATCCAAAAACTAAGATGATGGCTTCCAGTTCCATCATTTCATGGCAAATGGAAGGGGGAAAAGTGGAAGCAGCAACAGGTTTTCTTTTCTTGGGCTCCAAAATCACTGCGGATGGGGATTGCAGCCATGAAATTCAAAGACACCCACTCCTTGGAAGAAAATCTATGAGAAACCCAGACAGTGTATTACAAAGCACAGACATCCCTTTGTCAACAAAGGTCCATACAGTCAAAGCTATGGTTTTTCCAGTAGAGTTGACCCATAAAGAAGGCTGAGCACCAAAGAATTGATGCTTTCAAATTGTGGTGCTGAAAAAGACTCTTAAGAGTCTCTTGGACAGCAAGGAGATCAAACCAGTCAGTCCTATAGGAAATCAGTCTTAACTATTCATTGCTGATGCTGAAGCTCCAATACTCTGGTCACATAATGTGAAGGGCTGACTCATTTGGAAAGACTCTGATGCTGGGAAAAATTGAAGACAAAAGGAGAAGGGGGCGGCAGAGAATAAGAAGGTTAGATAGAATCACCAACTCAATGGACATGAATCTGAGCAAACTTCAGAAGATAGTGGAGAACAGAGGAGCCTCGGGTGCTACACTCCATGGGGTTGCAAAGAGCTGGACACAACTTAGTAACTGAACAACAGCAACAATAATTTTAAAAAGAGTTATTCAGGATCAATGTATGCAATAATTAGCTGTGGCCTTGGGCAAGTTGATTAACCTTTCTGAACCTTGCTTTGTTCATCCATTATCTATCAAATATAATTAACAATGTCTCCCTTACACCACACAGGTTTGATACATGGAATAAATGTAATCACGTGATAAAGTGGGATTCAAGTATGTGGTATGGCTATTATTATCCTTAACAAGTAAATACAGCAGCATCAAAATGAGAGTTCTGCCATTGTGTGTGGTGTTGGTGATGACTCAGGACTCAGATGGAGGAAGTATTTGTAGTTACACACAGTGAAGAGGGAGGGCTAATGTCAATTGTATTCCTATTTTAAATAAACCAACATTTGCACACTATGTGTTTAGCACAAAGTCTCCATTTGAATCAATAAAAGTGGAAAGTTTCTTGAGAGCACCTATTATTACTTTCCACAGTTTAAAAACACATCCTATCAGCAAACACAAAAGATCTAGCAACTGAACGACAATAACAAATCATTTAAGTGAGTTACTTTATGCCTATTTCTCTGTCGTAATATTTTTCAAAACTGCCTGAAGAAATAAAGTCCAAAACTTGTTTAACAGGGCAGGATTTAATGTAAGGAACTGTGAGCAGGGTGTTTTAGGAAGTTGGGCTCTCTCTCTCTCCTGGCCCACTTCTTCCCTCCTTCCATCAGCATCTCTCCTTCTTCCACAATAGCCCCTGCATCCCCCTCATCCACACTACTTTGCTAAGCAGCCCCCCTCTGCACACAGCCTTTCATCTCCTGGAAAATTCTAAGTTCAGGTCCATGGAGAAGATCTGAATGTGATGGACCACTGTTGGATGCCAGCCACCATGAATCGGCTACCCTGGGCTAGGCCTTCCCAGGTTCCATTACCTCTGCTCACTAGCCAAGGAAGGTGATGAGGAGGGATAGCCCTGGCCAAATCCTAGTGGCTTTGGTGGAGGGGCTGAAGGTGGCTGGTTTCTCTGAGGCCAAGCAGCAGGACTGTCCCTCCAGCACAAGGACCAGCTGATGTGAGCCGGGCTCATGGATGGACGGACAGGCCAAAGGGAAACCAATTATCTCAGGCCCTGCAAAGAACAAGAGGCCTAGGAACGCAGGGAGAGCCTAGGACCCCTGCCTACACAGCTCTGTTCACGTGTTTGGGCCCCCGGGGCTGTGTGGCTCCCAAGGCCCCATTCTCCCTGTTGCATGAACCTAGCCCCTACCAAGTCTTCATACACAAATGAAGCCAAGTTGCCCCCATCCGATTTGCGTTGGCAGCTGTCTCCAATGGCCAGACCCCCAACCCCTCCTTGGGGGAACACATTCACAGGTTAGGAGACATTGGCATTTCCTCCAGAACTGCTGTTATTTTGTTGTTAAAATGTCTCCCTTCCACACTTCCCCTTTATTGGGAGTCCCCTGGGGAGGAAAGGGCTTTCCTCACAAACCCTCTGCATCTCCTCCTAGGAGCTCGTCTTGGCTCCATCCTCCGTGAGCCCCATGCTCTGCCACGGGAGCCTGTGTCACTTAAGCCCTTCTCTGCAGCCTGGAGCATCCACCGCAGTCCATCAGTCTCCACCTGCATCTCTCTGACCGTTCAAACTGCAAGGGCTGGAGCCAGGCCTTCTAGACAAGGATGCTGACCGCATCACAGGGTGCCCACCTTGGTTGAGCACACAGCCCACACCCGGGACCTGGTTCCATATTCACAAACCCCTGCCAAGGAGCTGCTTCCTCTCCCCGGTTTGCAGCTGAGGCCTGGGGTAGGGGCTGGTCGGACAGTGTCTTCAGGTCCAGCACTACCTTAGCGGCACAGCTGGAACTGGACCCTGTGTTCATTCAAATACCTGGGCTTGTTTGCTCTGTAAACCTCGAACGCACAGTCTTCTAGGCTTCTCCTCCTGTTTATCCTTGACAGGCAGGGCCTATCGTCACCATCCTCTTTCTATGCAAAAGAAAATGGAAGGTCAGAGAAACTCTGTGGCTAAGACCACACTGAGCCCTCGAAGTTCAAGCCCTGAGGCTTTGCTGCTACAGTGTCTCCCTGGCTCCCTTGTTCTTCTAGAGACGAGGACTACCTTGGATTCTGCCTTCTTTCTTTCCTTTCAGGTTACCCGAGTCCATTACCAATAAATTGCCATCCTGAGATCATAGGGGATGAATAGCTGGATCTATCTATCTAGTCTTCCCTCCATCCATCCACCCACCAATCCATCCACCAGCCGAGTTATCTATCGTCTATTTATCTTATTATCTTTTGTCTGTCTGTCTTTCTATCTATCCATCCTTCCATCCATCCATCCACCTACCCAGTTATCTATCTACCTATGTATCTATCTATATTTGTATCTATCTCTCATTTATCTCACAGCCCACACAGTCAAGGAACTCACAGTCCAGTAACAAGAATGGGTGCTTGAGTGCACACACACACAAATACTCACAAACGTACAATTATAGATAACCATTCATCTTTAAGAGAGGTGTATGCTCTTTGTCCAGAGACTTTGACCTTGCACCCAAGGGTAGGGAGTCAGAAGAGCTCCTGAAGCAGTCCTGTCCTGGCTCCTCCTCTGGCCAGATACAGCACTGGACACCAGGAGGACGGAGAAATAAGGCAGACAGGACTCTAGTTCCCAGGGATCTCCCATCTTTAAGAGGGACTCTCAGATCTAAGCTGTTCTGAGTTTCATGGGAGGGCAGGTGGCAGGGCAGAAAAAGGGCCCTCTGTGCCCTGGTGAGAGGCTGAGAGTGTGTCTGCTCACAGGATGGTCCAAGCCCCTCTTCACTTGTTCCATGACTTGGGAAAGGGACACGGTGTTTCTGGGCTGGCAGGGTCCCTTCTATAGAATGACATGACATGGTTTAGCAGCTACTACCATCAGAAAAGCTGGGGATCTTGTGCTGAAGGCACTCTGTCCTTGTGCTGGGGCTTCCCTGTAGCTGGGAGGCAGTCAGCCTCTCATATGGCTGGAGTTTCTTATCCAACAGGGATGGAGGCCCAGCGTGGCCCTCTGTTCCCCTCTCCAGCTCAGGGCTGGAAGCTTGTAAATTTCCCACATCCCTCGCCGCTTCTCTCCACCCTTTTCCACCAGAAGAAGACCCAGGTGTTTCTCCCATGGGGGAAGGAATTCTCATTTCCAACTGTTTACCAACACCAAAGACTCTGGGTTTAGAGGGAGGAACCAGGAGGTGAATGAGTAGAGGAAACCCACCAGTGGGGCCTGGCTCGGACCCAGCACCTTTGCTTCCTATGTTCACTGGTCAGAGTGAAGCTCTGGCCAGCCTGGATCAAGGGCTAGGGAGCAGACGCCTCCCTCCCACCTCCTGGAGGAAGGAGCAGCAGCGTCATTGCAGGGACTTGGAGATGGGGAGGAGGAAAGCTTTCGTCCTCTATCTGTGATCTGCCTATGGCCACACTGAGGGCTCTGAGCCAACAGCCACCCTTGCTCCTGTGTGCCCAGGGGATCAGGAAAGAGAGCTGTTACATGTGGGGAAAAGGGTTGGGTGAGACTCCATTGGGTCCTGTTGGCCCTCAGACTGGGGTCAGGAGCTTCTTGAGGATTAAAAAGTGGCATGTGTTCATTTTCAAGTTAATCTTAAAATGCATGTAAATGTGTGCTGAGCCAAATGCATGGCCCTGAGTCCCACCAGGAGCTTCAATGTACTCACATCTGTTTCTTCTCCATTCATGGTGCCAGGGTCCAAGCAGCAACTTGGTGATGGTCCAGGGAGATTGAAGGAAGAGGGGGCTAAATGCCATCAGGGCATGCTCGTGGCCTCTTGGGAGTTCAGGAGGACAAGAGCAGAGGGAAACTGAGTCATGACATGGCCAGGATGAACTTGGGGAAACTTCTCCCAGCAGCTGGGAGAGTTTCCTGTCCATAGCAACTTCAGCTCTGCAAATGACATCACCACCGACTGTCTTGAAGTTGTGCCATGCATGGGGCAATGAGGCTGGGAGCTAGCTCTGAATGGGCAGCAAAGGTATCTGCTGGGGTGGAATCAATCTGTGAAGAAGGTTGATGGTGGTGGGTGGGTCTCCAGAACATTGGAGTCCCCGACAACACAAGCAGATGAAGAGCCATTGTTGCCTAGTGTGAGGTCACCACTGTTTACCCAATAACCCAGTGGGGGAAGTATTGCTATTTCTGCTTAGCAGATGGAGACAGTGATTCAGAGAAGTTGAGTAAGTTGCTCAGAGCTGCACAGCATTCTGACCTGTCCTCCTCCACAGCCAGGAGCCTTCCAGCCTCACCTCAGGCTTCCCCTCTAGTCTTGGGTAGGCTAAGCCCTCCTGAGACTTCTCAGGGCCACGTGAGTAGCAGATCCATTTGCCCCACCTTGACCTTTTGCTAGCCTGCCAGGCAACTGGTTCATAATTAGGTAATTAAGTCTTCAAGTAAACACTGGAGAAGTCCAACCTGTTTTTGTCTTGTTTCAGGAAAACCAAGTCCCAGGAGCTTTCCAGTAAGTTCAGAGAGTTTCTAGCTCGGTGGTGAGTAAACAAGGACTAGAGGCTTCGATGCAGTTGTCCCCCCTCCCCCTCCTGCCCTCTCCTTCCCAGCATCGGTTCCCCTCCCTACCACCCCACCATGCTCTTTGTTCCCCAGGGAGTGGTGAGGGCAGCCTGCTCACCAGGGGCTGATGTTTCCGGGACCCCAGGCCAGGGCTCCATCATTTAGAACAGTCTATCAGGGTGTTTATGACACTTCAGGCCAGGCGGGGGTTGGGGGTGAAGGGACTAGGGGCAGGCAAGGCCTGGGGCTTCATGAGTTTCTGGATCCCCAGTGATGAGCACATAGAGAAAGAAGAATTTGTTAAGTAAAGAATGGTGAAGATGCTTTACAGTGTGCAGGCCTGTGAAAAAACCCTCTGGGGCTCAAGACCTTGGGCAGAAGCGGAGAGAGATGGGAACCCTCCTCACTTGCCGTTATTCATTTCATCAGAGACAGGGCCTCCTGCACCCCAGGGAGTGTGCAGAAAAGGGGTCAGGCACGGGGGCACTGGGACAGAAGCAGCGTGAGAATGCTAGGTCCTGGCATGGGAGAAGGGAGTAACGTGGAGGGGCACAGTGTGACCCACCCCTCAGGACCATTCAAGGCTGGCACTGCGAGGAGCTCTCAGCATACAGGTTCATTCCAGGGTCCTGTTGGGAAAGAGATCTTAGGAGTGGAACTCCCTGGCAGTCCAGTGGTTAGGACCCCATGCTCTCACTTGCTGACCAGGGTTCAGTCCCTGGTCAGGGAACTAAGATTCTGCAAGCCTTGTGGTGTGGCCAAATTTAAAAGAGAGAGAGAGATGTCAAGAATTCCCTTAGAGCAGATTGGGGCCACTACAACAGGGCCACCTCCCCTGTCTTCACCTGCCTGGTGCTGCAGGCAGAGCTGGCTTCTGGCCCACATAGGCTTCTGGGCTGGCTGACCCTCACCTGGGGCACTTGCCACCCCAGGTTAAAACTGCCTACAGACTGCAGTGTCTCCCCCACCAGACTGGGGGCATCTCTGCAGCGGGCCCACATAGGAAATGGCCCTAAATCCCCACTGTCAGGCCTGGCACCTGGAATGCAGGAGGGTCTTGGAATACTCTGTGTATGAACATGTGAGCATTGATGAAAGTGTCTGTGTAGAGTGGGGGAGCAGCACCGACAGATGAATGGATAAAGAAGATATGGTATATATACACACACACACACACAGTGGGATACTATTCGGTCATAAAAAAGGAAACAATGCCCTGGGCAGCAACACAGATAGACCTAGAGATTCTCCCACTAAGTGAAGTCACACAGAAAGACAAATACCATATGATATCACTTATATGTAGAGTCTAAAAAAAGATACAAATAAACTTATTTGCAAAGCAGAAGTAGACTCACAGTTGTAGAAAGCAAATTTATGGTTGTCAGAGGGAAAAGGGGAGGAGGGATCAGTTAGGCCATGTGACTTCACTGTGGCCAGTGAATATTAGTGGAAATGTGCAAATTTGGTTGTGTTCTATAGGGAAGGGGCAAACTCTTCTTCTGTCAGTTCTTCCTTTATGAGAAAGAGGTTGGATGAAGCACAATGTGATAGCTGGAGCTCCAGCAGCAATCTCAGATCATGACAATCACCTTGAAGATGAAAATCACACTTGGTGGAGCACTGTGGGTCTGTGAGACCAGGGGGTACCACGTAAGCTCTGGGCTGACTTCTGCTGGACTTCAAGATCATGAGGGAAGAAGAGGCTATCTTGTTTAAGCTCTTGTTACTCAAGTGTTCCAAGGACCAGGAGCACTGGTATCTCTTGGGAGCCTGTTAGAAATGTACAATCTTGTATGCCACCCAGATCTGCTGAATCAACATCTATACATTAGTAAGTTCCCTGTGTGATCGTATGCTCGTTAAAGTTTGAGAAGCACACGTTTAAGCCACTTTTATTGAAAGTGACAGTGAAGTCGTTCAGTCGTGTCCGACTCTGCAGTCCCATGGACTGTAGCCTGCCAGGCTCCTCCATCCACGGGATTTTTCCAGGCTAAAATACTGGAGTGGGTTCCCATTCCCTTCTCCAGGGGATCCTCCTGGCTCAGGGATCGAACCTGGGTCTCCCACATTGCGGGCAGACGCTTTGCTGTCTGAGCCATCAAGGAAGCCGAACCTAATTCTGACTGATCGTGGCTGCAGTGGCCTTGCTGATGCTGGTGACTTGAGTTCCCCATTATTTTGAGAGTGCTGAGGCAATGACTTCTGGGAAAGTCACCCATGACTAATGGAGCCCTGTTCTCATCCCAGTTGTGCTCTATGTAAAGAGTGGGCCCATCCAGAGTGCCAGGAGGAATCAGAACTCCCAAGCCTGTGTGTGAATATCTGGGCATACACGCGTGTGTAGTTTGTGAGCAGGCCCACATGCAGAGAGGCTGGTGGGGGCCAGTGGACTGTGTTGACCCATCCACTGGTAGTTCATGCTTCTGTCAGGAAAACAGAGGCAGACAAGAGAAAGGGTACATCCAGCCTACGGAGACTTGTGATTGAAATGAGATCAACCCTGTGATATGTGCCTTAGTGCAAGAATTTTAGGACGTCAGTCACCTGCGAAAGCAGTGTCACGAGACACAGACCTGGGCACCTGGGAAGAGGAGAAGCCAGCTGGTCTTGAGGTTGCAAGGCACGTGCGCTGAGGGGCTGGTGCACGATGCTCCCTGGTCCCTAGTGTGGGACCAGCCACCTACCTGCACAGACCGTGGGTGATGACTTCTGGGTGAAGGGGGCTGACATGGGGCGAAGATCCAGAGCATGGTTCAAGAGGCCTGGCGCATGGTTCTACTGTCACTCTGTCTTGTCTACGTCCTTCTTGTCTCTCCCTGGTCCCTCTTGGAAGAATTCCTTCACGCTTGATAGCCTGAAGGGCATCCGTTCCGAGAAAAGTAGGAGGTTTGTTTTCTTGCTGCTGGAGGCTATGCCCTGCAATCACCCCGCCCTCTCTAGGAAGGCAGGTAGCAGCCAGGGGAGGGGAGGCACCGTCACCTGGCAGTCATCACTGCTGTGGCCACCACCTGCCAGGGGTTCAGGCATGGCTGATGGTTTCGTGGGCCAGTGCACACTCTTTGCTGGACAAACATCCCCTGGACTCTGGCCCAGAAAAGCACTGTGAAGCCAGGTGGGGAATGCCTCCTGGCACCTGGACACCCTCCTGGGCAGGAATGGAGTTAGATCTGTCAAGTTACAAGAATTTTCTTCTATAGAGGAAGCTGCTGTGTGACTTTGGGCAATGTACTTAACTTCTCTGAACCTCAATGTCCTTATCTCTAAGATGAAGATGCTACTGTCTCCTTACAGATTTAGGGTGAAGATAACATGAGTTAATATCTGATGTCCTTATTATGGTCATGTCAGGGTCTGGGAGAGATCAGAGGAGGGCCCCCCCTTGCCATCTGGCAAGGGGTACAGGGGGAGGTGGCACTTCACAGAGAGGCTAAGTTGGGGTTTGCCAGGCAGAGACTGGGAACAGCATTTGGGGTCCAGGGGATGGTACTGGCCAAGGCACCAAAGAAGGAAGTTGTGGAGGAGGAAGGATTCAGCTGAGGCTGGAACGGATGGAGAGGGTGAAGCTGCAGCAGTGGGCATGGCCCGGCAAGTAAGGCAGGGCCTCATCCAGGCCCACCTGGGAGCCCTCTGGCACACACTACTCCTCTCCAGCCCCCCCAACACACACCACAAACACTTGGCTGGGACCACTCCTGTGGTCTGGGCTGCTCCCTCTCCTGTATTTTCCCGGATGAGAAGCTCTTGAGGGCACAGTCCTGCTGACCGCGTTGTGGCCTCATCCTCGGCTGTAGCGCAGGGACTGGATGCAGGAGACCTCCCTGGAACTTCACCCCACACATCCGTGAGTCTCATCCTGGGCACTCTGCCTGCAGGCCCTGCCTGCTCCCTGAGTTGCCCACAACCTCATCCTTCTCTGGGACTCACTGCCCCTTGCACAAAGGCTTTAAGAAGACAGCCCCAGGCTCTCTGACCCCTCACCCTCTCCTATACCCACTCCGAGCCTGGGCTTGGCCTAGACGGGCCTAGAGCCCTTGCTCGTGTGGGTCCTGCAGGGAGTCGAGGGCTGGGCCTGGGGAGGGGCAACCCTGAGCCTCCACCCCATGCGAAGCGTAAAGACAGAAAGTGATAGAAGCTGCTGAGGACCATGTCTGGCTTTCCCGGCAGACCAACATGCAGGCCGGCCTCATTGTGCTGAAATGAGTGAGGCTTGGTTTCCACCTCTGGGCCTTAACTACAGGTGGCTGTGGTCATGGTGCTGGCGCTGACTGCTGGTCTCTATGTGCAGGGCCATCGGGCCACGGAGCCTGGGCAGAGGCCAAAGGAATGTGCAGAATCCTCCCAAGACGCCAAGGTGTAAAGTTTGGTTATTTTCCACGTCCATCTCTGGTGGAGAAACAGCCGACGAAAATGCTGAGGCTTAAAGAACCAAGCCCTGCGCTGGAAACAGCAGTCCTGGAGGGCTAATTGGCTGGTCTGTGACAGACAGGCACTTTCTGGCGGCGAGCGCTGGGTGATCCTGGGACAAGGCTTCGCCATCTGGTCGCTGTCACCAGGGGTGGGAGTGCTGTCATGGAGCTCCCAGCCAGCATCTCCTCCTTTCCTCTCTGTACCGGCTGCAGGGCCTGGGGTCACAGCCAAGGCTAACAGGAAGGAACTGGGACCTGCAGGATCCCCTTCATAGAGAGGTGTAGGAAGCAGCGTCCTCCAGGGTGGGCCATGCTCCAGATCATCTAGGGGAAGTTTCATGGAAGAGGGTCGGTTTAGAAAGGTTTAACTTTCGATTCATGGCTGTCAGCAAGCAAGTTTTGTTGAATCCTGAGCAATGTAGTAAGCAGATTAAGTGGGCTTCCCAGATGGTGCTAGTGGTGAAGAACCTGCCTGCCAATGCAGGAGATGGAAGAGATGCAGGTTTGATCCCTGGGTTGGGAAGATCCCCTGGAGGAGGGCATGGCTACGAACTCCATTATTCTTGCCTGGAGAATCCCATGGACATAGGAACCTGGTGGTCTATCGCTCATAGGGTGGCAAAGTGTCGGACATGACCGAACCGACTTGGCACACACGCAAGCACATTAAGCAACCTTTGGTTGGTAGAAGACTCTGGTTTAAGCCTTCCATCCCAAACTCAATACATCTCACTCCCCACTCATGTTAGGGGAATTGCTGACTGAAACCACCTGCCATGGCCAGGCACCACAGTAACCATGTGCATGAGTTATCTTACAACAGGAGGTCCTGGTAAGGAACAAGGAACTAACTGCCACCCACTGGAAGAATTCAGGAAAGGTCAAAAGGAGGGAGGAGATGCCAATCTATATGTCCTACCAACTTCCCAGAATCCTCCTCTCTGGAATCCGTCTTGTCTGAGCCATGCGCTTGCTGCCAGGAAGGACCCTGAGTCAGAATGACTGGCCAGAGGCAACCTGGAAACTAACCCCGTGACCATAAAGCCCGAGACTGTGAGCCATGTGGCAGAGCAGTTCCTCTGGTTTTCCTTACCCTGCTGCTCTCCGCCTGTGCACCCCTCCCAATACAGTCTCTTGCTTTGTTGGTCTCCTTGGACAATCCCTTTCCAAGTGTTAAACAAGAGCCCACTCTTAGGCCCTAGAAGGGGTTCCCCCTTCTGACAACACTCAGACTTGACCCCATAGCTGGGAGGACCTAAAGGGGCCTCTTCCGAAACAAGCACTCCCTCCTCCCTCACCCCAGCCTGCCTTCTAGACACAGGCACCCTCAGGACGGGGCCAGGAGAGAAGGCCAGAGGGGACAAGTGGTCCCTGGTTCCTGTAGCTGCAGGATGCTGATGTGGGGGTTGTCAGCCGGATGCAAGCATGTTTGCCTTTCACTCTGATCCCTCCCTTATAGGGACTGGCTCCGGTGATTAGGGAGGCCAAGAAACCCCATGGTCTGCTATCTTCAAGATGAAGAACCAGAAAGTGGAGTTCAGCCCAAGTTGGAAGGGCTGTGAGCCAGGAGAACCCATGGCGGAGCTCCCTGTCTGAGGCAAAATGGCCTGAGAACCTGCTATCTGTGGGTGGGTGGGTGGGGGCTGCTGGTGTCAGGCCAGGCTCCATGGCACCGAGAACAGGGGAGCCAGCATCAGCGAGCAGGAGAAGACATGCACCCAGGTCAAGCAGAAAGAGCAAATATTCCCCCATCTTTTCTTTAGGCCCATGCTGTGTAGCATGCTTGATCTTAGTTCCCCAACCAGGGATCAAACCTGTGCCCCCTGCATTGGGAGAATGGAGTCTTAACCACTGGACCACCAAGGAAGTCCCCGTTTCCCCATCTTTTTGTTCTACTTAGGCCATCCATGGATGGCGTGATGCCCACCAGCATGGGTGAGAGTGGTCTTTACTGGTCCCTTGATTCAAATACTAAGCTCTTCTAGAAACACTCTCCTGGACACACCCAGAAATGGTTTTTGACAGCTCTATGGGCATCCCATAGCCCAGTCAAATTGATGTGTAAAATCAACCATTGTAAGAGGCAATCTCTTCCTCCATTGGGCAGGGAGGGGACACCATGCCACTGCAAACCCCACCAGCCTCAAATCCGCTCCCCTGCCCTGGCCCAGCCCCTTCCATAGGAGCAGGCTGAGCAGGACAGTGGCACTTGACTGGAGCAAGCCTATGGCAGCTTTAGCCTCCCATGAACTTGGCAGCAGGGCCACGGCTGCTGGCCGCTCTCTTGAAGTCATAGGGTGAACCCTGGGTACCCACCTCTGAGCCACAGTAAAAGTCTTCTTGGCCATAGCACTCACCAGAGTTGCCCTGCTGCTGAGCAAGAGGCCACAGAGAGAACCGTGGAGAGCTGATTTTGTATTATACCCGGGGAAGCAAACTTTTCAAAGAACGTTCACAAACCCTTTCTCTTGTGATCTTCCTAACAGTGTAAGAGCCAGCGCCAGCCATGTGTAGACTGAAGCAGGTAATTAGCTTGTCTGAGCTTCGGTTTCCTCATCTGGAATACTGGGGATGATTGAGTCCACCTCACAGGGAAGCCAGGAGAACTGAGTTTCAAAAGTATGTGAATGGCTTAGCTTGCAATCCTCCAAATGTACTGCCTAGAGCGAGGCAGACTTGGTAGGGGGGTGGCAGAGGAAGTGGGGATGGGAGGCTCTGGAATCTGCGGAGCATGGACTCAGGCCCACATGGCCCCTTAGCAGCTGTGTGAGCTCAAGCATGTCGCTTACATCCTTCAGCCACTCATCCACTTCTGCTGTGTGAGCATCTCGGCAGCACCGACCTCAAGTCTGCGTCCCCATCCTCAAGAAAGGACACCACCATCCACCAGCTTCTCCTGACAAGATCAGGGCATCATCTCTGAAATCTCTTCCTCACACTCCACATCCACACTATCAGTGCGTTTTGTGGATTCCTTTTCTAGGCATCTTTCAAACCACTGGGGGGCCTTCCCAGAGAGTTGGGTTCAACCTGTCTCCCGGGCAACTGAAGGTAGTTGCCTTCTGTGGTTTTGATCAAAACCTGGACTCAGTGCAGCCACCACCAAAATGTCAAATTCTCCATAAAATGATGATTCTGAAGTGAATCAATTATACAGGAATCCTCCTTTAATTTTGTTCTCTAAGGGGACACCTCATATACCAGAAACACGTTGGTGAGGGGAGTGCTAGCATCCTTGGAAGATGCTGAGATGCTTGTTCTCTGAAGACCAGAGATGGATTCAGAGATGACGTGGTTGGACAGGCACTGATTTCAAGGATGGAGGAGCCTGAGGGGCAGAGCCTGGGAAATGGCACTGGACCATTAGAGGCAGTAAACTTGGTGACCATTGGAGAGCGTGGGACTGGAATGACAGTGACCTGACCTGCAGGAACCTTGCTTGTGGCTTTGATTTTAGGGATCTTAGGCTGAAATAGACAGGTAGTAGGCTAAGATCCTCTTGGACCTGACTTGGGTCGTCATGACAGAGTGATGTGGCCTCTTAGCCTATTAATCCCTAGACCTGATTCAATGCATAGATCCAGAACCTATGGAAAGAATCCAGCACCTTTAAAGCAGGACCTTTCAGGAATGTGAATCTTCCCCTTGACCTACTACAAGCTAACCTGGGTCGCTGGGTGGGTATTTCTGCACTGGAGAAAGGGCTACTGAACAATGGCTCTGAGCAAAGACTGATTCCTGGAAACTCAGAACAACACTCTGGTCTATCAGCTAGAGGATTTTGAGGTTAAGGTGATAACTGGAGGGTTTTAAAAACTATTTGTGCATTTATCAGCTGCACCAGGTCTTGGTTGTGGAATGTAGAATCTTCAGTTGTGGCGTGTGGGATCTAGTTCCCTGACCAGGGATTGAACCTGGGCCCCCTGCTTTGGGAGTGCAGAGTATTGACCACTGGACCACCAGGGCATGTGTGCATGCATGCTAAGTTGCGTCCTACTCTTTGTGACCTCGTGGACTGTAGCCTGCCAGGCTCCTCTGTCCATGAAATCTTCCAGGCAAGAATACTGGAGTAGGTTGCCATTTCCTACCTGCGTCTCTTACGTCTCCTGCACTGGCAGGCAGATTCTTTACCACTACACCACTTGGGAAGCCCTGACCACCAGGGAAGTCTCCATAACTGGAGTTTTAACTCAGTTCACCTCAGTGAAGGCAATAGGAACCAGAACCTACCCCGTGCTTATTTGCCAAGGTTTTGAGTCGCTAGTTTGATGGGGGGACAGGCTTGAGAATTGACAGAATCTCCACATAGTCTCCCTGGTTTGTGGAATAGTTACAATTACAGTGGGGGAAGAACCAAGTATAGAAACTTCCAGAATTCTACCTCCTTGTCAAAGCTATCAGCCCATACAATGCCACATCCTTGGGGCATTTCAGATATTCATGCCAACATGGAACATTTGAGAAAAATTCCATAGGAGTGATTTCAATTACACTCTCGCACAGCTTGCCTGTTTAGTTGGTACAGGACACAGATCCACAGATTCATCTTGCAGAAGAACCACACATCATTTAAGCTTATTCAGATGGTGATTTCAATTTCAGCTGTTATTTTAGACAAGGTTATCTTGATAAAGTGACACAGCCTATGGCATCACAGCTGCTAAATCTTTCTGTTTTGGAGCCCCTCTGAGCACAAAGGCATCTAGAATTCAGTAGTTGGATTTCCTCTGAAAAGGATTGTAGCATATCTTCACTTTCCTGGCACCATGGTACAGTTCACTCTAATGTTCTCATCCTATATATGTCACGATGCTGTGCACTGCATTGCTGACCTCAAGCCCACAGGTCGTAGAGAGCAGAAAGTAACAGATACTTAGATGCTTTTGCAAGACATATGTGCACTATAGGATCAGCAATGAATAAAAATACAGGAGCTTGGCTACCTGGAGTTTCTGGGTGCTGGTGTCTCTGATATACTTAGATATTCCCTCCAAAGTGAAGGAGAAGTTGATCCACTACACCCACTACCACGGGCTTTCATGTGGCACTTGTGGTAACGAGCCCGCCTGCCAATGCAGGAGACATAAGAGATGCAGGTTCAATCTCTGGGAAGACCCCTTGGAGAGGGGCATGGCAACCCACTCCAGTAACCTTGCCTGGAGAATCCCATGGACAGAGGAGCCTGGCAGGCTATGGTCTACAGGATCACAAAGAGTTAAATATGGCTGAAGCGACTTAGCATGCATGCTCTGACCCACTACTAAAAAGAAGGAGGTTATGATGCTTTGTGAACTCCTTTGGACTTCAGAAAGAACATGGAAAGAACCAAATGTTATGTTTGGTTGGGCTCTTCTGATTCATTTATTAAGTAAGCCGCAAGGTTCCCAGTTCTGAGTGGGGCTCAGCAGCAGAGAAGCCTCTTAGGCTGGTCCAGACTCTAATGTAAGTGGCTCTGCTCTTTGGACCTTTATAACCCAATAGATCCAATGGTGCCAAGTTGCTTTAGTAGATCATAAAACCAGCAGAAACCCTAAGATTTGGGGGTAATGCAATGATCTACTCAGCAAGCACTCTTCTCTGTCTTGACAAGGAGCCCTTGGCATTATCCTGGGCCAGGTAGAGAAATGATACACCCCACCAGAAGATGTCAGAACGTCATGTAGCCTGTTCTCCCTGTTAGCTGGGAGTTATCTACTCCACCAACACATAAAATCGAACTTGGCCTGCAAATTGCACCACTACTTTAAAGGGAGTAGATACAAAAAGCTATCCTCTCACACTGGTCAGAATCAGTTCAGTTCAGCTGCTCAGTCGTGTCTGACTCTTTGCGACCCCATGAATCGCAGCACGCCAGGCTTTCCTGTCCATCACCGACTCCCAGAGTTCACTCAGACTCATGTCCATCGAGTCAGTGATGCCAACCAGCCATCTCATCCTCTGTCGTCCCCTTCTCCTCCTGCCCCCAATCCCTCCCAGCATCAGAGTCTTTTTCAATGAGTCAACTCTTCGCATGAGGTGGCCAAAGTACTGGAGTTTCAGCTTTAGCATCATTCCCTCCAAAGAAATCCCAGGGTTGATCTCCTTCAGAATGGACTGGTTGGATCTCCTTGCAGTCCAAAGGATTCTCAAGAGTCTTCTCCAACACCACAGTTCAAAAGCATCAATTCTTCGGCGCTCAGCCTTCTTCACAGTCCAACTCTCACATCCATACATGAGCACTGGAAAAACCATAGCCTTGACTAGATGGACCTTAGTCGGCAAAGTAATGTCTCTGCTTTTGAATGTGCTATCTAGGTTGGTCATAACTTTTCTTCCAAGGAGTAAGCATCTTTTAATTTCATGGCTGCAGTCACCATCTGCAGTGATTTTGGAGCCCCCAAAAATAAAGTCTGACACTGTTTCCACTGTTTCCCCATCTACTTGCCATGAAGTGATGCATCCAGATGCCATGATCTTCGTTTTCTGAATGTTGAGCTTTAAGCCAACTTTTTCACTCTCCACTTTTACTTTCATCAAGAGGCTTTTTAGTTCCTCTTCACTTTCTGCCATAAGGGTGGTGTCATCTGCATATCTGAGGTTATTGATATTTCTCCCGGAAATCTTGATTCCAGGTTGTGCTTCTTCCAGTCCAGTGTTTCTCATGATGTACTCTGCATATAAGTTAAATAAGCAGGGTGACAGTATACAGCCTTGATGTACTCCTTTTCCTATTTGGAACCAGTCTGTTGTTCCATGCCCAGTTCTAACTGTTGCTTCCTGACCTGCGTACAGATTTCTCAAGAGGCAGGTCAGGTGGTCTGGTATTCCCATCTCTTTCAGAATTTTCCACAGTTTATTGTGATCCACACAGTCAAAGGCTTTGGCATAGTCAATAAAGCAGAAATAGATGTTTTTCTGGAACTCTCTTGCTTTTTTGATGATCCAGTGGATGTTGTCAGTTTGATCTCTGGTTCCTCTGCCTTTTCTAAAACCAGCTTGAACATCTGGAAGTTTACGGTTCACGTATTGCTGAAGCCTGGCTTGGAGAATTTTGAGCATTACTTTACTAGCGTGTGAGATGAGTGCAATTGTGTGGTAGTTTGAGCATTCTTTGGCATTGCCGTTCTTTGGGATTGAAATGAAAACTGACCTTTTCCAGTCCTGCGGCCATTGCTGAGTTTTCCAAATTTGCTGGCATATTGAGTGCAGCACTTTCACAGCATCATCCTTCAGGATTTGAAATAGCTCAACTGGAATTCCATCACCTCCACTAGCTTTGTTCGTAGTGATGCTTTCTAAGGCCCACTTGACTTCACATTCCAGGATGTCTGGCTCTAGGTGAGTGATCACACCATCGTGATTATCTTGGTCATGAAGATCTCTTTTGTACAGTTCTTCTGTGTATTCTTGCCACCTCTTCTTAATATCTTCTGCTTCTGTTAGGTCCATACCATTTCTGTCCTTTATCGAGCCCATCTTTGCATGACATGTTCCCTTGGTATCTCTAATTTTCTTGACGAGATCTCTAGTCTTTCCCATTCTGTTGTTTTCCTCTATTCCTTTGCATTGATCTCTGAGGAAGGCTTTCTTATCTCTTCTTGCTATTCTTTGGAACTCTGCATTCAGATGCTTGTATCTTTCCTTTTTGCCTTTGCTTTTTGCTTCTCTTCTTTTCATAGCTATTTGTAAGGCCTCCCCAGACAGTCATTTTGCTTTTTTGCATTTCTTTTCCGTGGGGATGGTCTTGATCCCTGTTTCCTGTACAATGTCACGAACCTCCGTCCATAGTTCATCAGGCACTCTGTCTATCAGATCTAGTCCCTTAAATCTATTTCTCACTTCCACTGTATAATCATAAGGGATTTGATCTAGGTCATACCTGAATGGTCTAGTGGTTTTCCCTACTTTCTTCAATTTAAGTCTGAATTTGGCAATAAGGAGTTCATGATCTGAGCCACAGTCTGCTTCTGGTCTTGTTTTTGTTGACTGTATAGAGCTTTTCCATCTTTGGGTACAAAGAATATAATCAGTCTGATTTTGGTGTTGACCATCTGGTGATGTCCATGTGTAGAGTCTTCTCTTGTGTTGTTGGAAGAGGGTGTTTGCTATGACCAGTGCATTTTCTTGGCAAAACTCTATTAGCCTTTGCCCTGCTTCATTCCATACTCCAAGGCCAAATTTGCCTGTTAACTCCAGGTGTTTCTTGACTTCCTACTTTTGCATTCCAGTCGCCTATAATGAAAAGGACATCTTTTTTGGGTGTTAGTTCTAAAAGGTCTTGTAGGTCTTCATAGAACCGTTCAACTTCAGCTTCTTCAATGTTACTGGTTGGGGCATAGATTTGGATTACTGTGATATTGTATGGTTTGCCTTGGAGACGAACCGAGATCATTCTGTCGTTTTTGAGATTGTATCCAAGTACTGCATTTCGGACTCTTTTGTTGACCATGATGTCTACTCCATTTCTTCTGAGGGATTCCTGTCCGCAGTAGTAGATATAATGGTCATCTGAGTTAAATTCACCCATTCCAGTCCATTTTAGTTCGCTGATTCCTAGAATGTTGACGTTCACTCTTGCCATCTCTTGTTTGACCACTTCTAATTTGCCTTGATTCATGGACCTGACATTCCATGTTTGTATGCAATATTGCTCTTTACAGCATCGGACCTTGCTTCTATCACCAGCCACATCCACAACTGGGTATTATTTTTGCTTTGGCTCCATCCCTTCATTCTTTCTGGAGTTATTTCTCGACCGATCTCCAGTAGCATATTGGGCACCTACTGATCTGGTCAGAATAGCTATCATCAAAAAAGTCCACAAACAATAAATGCTGGAAAGCATGTGGAAAGATGGGAACTCTCCTGCATACTTGTGGGATTGTAAATTGGTGCAGCCACTTATGGAGAACAGTATGGAGATTCCTTAAAAAAGTAAAAATAGAACTATCATATGATCCAGCAATCCCACTCCTGGGCATATATCCAGAGAAAACTGTAATTCAGAAAGATATATGTACCCCAATGTTCATTGCAGAACGAGTTACAAGAGCCAGCACATGGCAGCAACCTAAATGTTCATTGACAAAAGAATGGATAAAGAAGATGTGGTACAAAATACAGTGGAATACTACTCAGCCATAAAAGGAACAAAATTTTCCCATTTGCAGCAACATCAGTTCAGTCACTCAGTCATGTCCTACTCTGTGTGACCCCATGGACTGCAGCACGCCAGACTTCCCTGTCCAGCACCAACTCCCAGAGCTCGTTCAGTCTCATATCCATCGAGTTGGTGATGCCATCCAACCATCTTATCCTCTGTCATCCCCTTGTCTTCCTGCCTTCAATCTTTCCCAGTATTAGGGTCTTTTCCAAAGAGTCAGTGCGTTGCATCAGGTGGCCACAGTATTGGATTTTTAGCTTCAGCGTCAGTCCTTCCAATGAATATTCAGGACTGATTTCCTTTAGGATTGACTGGTTTGATCTCCTTGCAGTTCAAGGGACTGTCTCTAATACCACAGTTCAAAAGCATCAATTATTTGGTGCTCAGCTTTCTTTATAGTTCAACTCTCACCTCCATACATGACTACTGGTAAAACCATAGTTTTGACTAGACAGGCTCTTGTCAGCAAAGTAATGTCTCTGCTTTTTAATATGCTGTCTAGGTTGGTTGTCACTTTTATTCCAAGAGCAATCATCTTTTAATTTCATGGCTGCAGTCACCATCTGCAGTGACTTTGGAGCCAAAAAAAAATAAAGTCTCTCACTGTTTCCATTGTTTCCCCATCTATTTTCCATGAGGTGATGGGGCTGGATGCCATAATCTTCATTTTTTGAATGTTGAGTTTTAAGCCAGCTTTTTCACTCTCCTCTTTCACTTTCATCAAGAGGCTCTTTAGTTCTTCTTTGCTTTCTACCATAAGGGTGGTGTCATCTGCATATCTGAGGTTATTGATATTTCTCCTGACTATCTTGATTCCAGCTTGTGCTTAATCCAGGCCAGCATTTCTCATGATGTACTCTGCATATATGTTAAATCAACAGGGTGACAAGATACAGCCTTGACGTACTCCTTTGCCAATTTGGAACCAGTCTGTTGTTCCGTGTCTGGTTCTAACTGTTGCTTCTTGACCTGCACACAGATTTCTTAGGAGGCAGGTAGGGTGGTCTGGTATTCCCATCTCTTTAAAAATTGTCCACAGTTTGTTGTGATCTACACAGTCAAAGGCTCTGGTGTAATCAATAAAGCAGAAGTAGATGTTTTTCTGCTATTCTCTTTCTTTTTCGATGATCCAACAGATGTTGGCAATTTGATTTCTGGTTCCTCTGCCTTTTCTAAATCTAGCTTGAACATTTGGAAGTTCATGGTTCATGTACTATTGAAGCCTGGCTTGGAGAATTTTGAGCATTACTTTGCTAGTGTGTGAGATGAATGCAATTGTGAGGTAGTTTGAACATTCTTTGGCATTGGAATGAAAATTGACATTTTCCAGTCCTGTGGCCACTGCTGAGTTCTCCAAATTTGCTGGCATACTGAGTGCAGCACTTTCACAGCATCATCTTTTAGGATTTGAAATAGCTCAACTGGAATTCCGTCACCTCCAGTAGCTTTGTTTGTAGCGATGATTCCTAAGGGCCACTTGACTTTGCATTTCAGGATGTCTGGCCCTAGGTGAGTGATCACACCACCATGGTTCTCTGGGTCATGAAGATCTTTTTTGTCTAGTTCTGTGTATTCTTGTCACCTCTTCTTAATATCTTCTGCTTCTGTTAGGTCCATACTATTTCTGTCTTTTGTTGTGCCCATCTTTGCATGAAATGTTCCCTTGGTATCTCTCGTTTTCTTGAAGAGATCTCTAGTTTTTCCCATTCTTATTGTTTTCCTGCATTTCTTTGGATTGAGCACTTAGGAAGGCTTTCTTATCTCTCCTGGCTATTCTTTGGAGCTCCTCATTCAAATGGGTTTACCTTTCCTTTTCTCCTTCACCTTTAGGTTCTCTTCTTTTCTCAGCTATTTGTAAGGCCTCCTCAGACAAACATGTTGCCTTTTTGCATGTTGTAGCAACATGGATGGGCCTAGAGATGATAATGCTAAGTGTAGTAAGTCAGAGAGAGACAAATATCATGTGATACCACTCATATGTGCAATGCCATTTAAAAATGATACACACAAACTTATTTATGAAACGGAAACAGACTCGGAGACCTCAGAAACAAATGTGTGGTTATCAAAAGGTAAATGTGGGTAGGGGACAAAGCAGGAGCTTGGGATGAACATACAGACCTTACAGTGTATAAGATAGATAACCAGCAAGGGCCTACTCTATATAGCACAGGGAACTCTACCCAATGTTCTGTGATAATCTGTATGTGAAAAGAATCGTAGAAAAATGAATCAATGTATAACGAAATCACTGTCTATACACCTGAAACTAGCACAACATTGTAAATCAACTGTACTCCGATAAAAATTAGAGGAGGGTATAGACCAGATGGGGTTTCCCTGGTGGTGCTCATGGCAAAGAACCTGCCTGCCAGTCCAGGAGATGTAAGAGACACAGGTTCAACCCCTGGGTCAGGACAGTCCCCTGGAGGAGGGCATGGCAGCCAGCTCCAGTATTCTTGCCTGGAGAATCCCATGGACAGAGGAGCCTGGTGGCTACAGTCCACGGGGTCGCAAAGAGTCAGACACGACTGAGCAACTTCACTTCTCTTCATAGACCAGATGGGGCTTCCCAAGTGGTGCTCGTGGCAAAGAACCTGCCTGCCAGTCCAGGAGACGTAAGAGACACAGGTTCAACCCCTGGGTCGGGACAGTCCCCTGGAGGAGGGCATGGCAGCCAGCTCCAGTATTCTTGCCTGGAGAATCCCATGGATGGAGGAGCCTGGTGGGCTACAGTCCATGGGGTCACAAACAGTCAGACACAGCTGGGTGACTTTCACTTTTTCAGAGTATTTAATAACCCAGAATATGAGGTGTAATGGTGTGTATTTAACAACCAACTCTCTTGGTAGGCTGCAGGGAGCCCTGATTTATAGTGTTTGCATTTCTGTGGTATAAATACTACCACTGCGGCTGATTTCAAGCTACCAACAGGATGTCACTGAACACAGAACAGAAAAGAGATTTCACTGTTGGCTCCCATGAATCAGCACGAGCTGGGCCCGTAATTCTGCCTCCCATGGTGGATCCTTTTCTCAAATCCCTTTCTTCTATGTAATAAGATTCTTTTCAGAAAAGAATAAGGAAATGAATAAGAATGACCAGAAAAGCACACAGTGAAACACATTTTTCTCGTGATCATGCTGGTAAATATCTTTTAAATAGAAATAAAATTAATTTAGTGAAAAAGAGAAGAAGGTGATAGGACACATGTTTTCTGGGCCAGAATTTAAGGAACTTACATGCCCCCTCTGTCATCCTAATAAATAAAAAAGCTGAACGCTCTAAAAAAAAAAAATCAACAACTCTTTCGAAATCTCTCAGAGAACTGGGGACCCAAGATAAATAGCTCTCCCCACATTGAAGAGACTGACTGGAAGAACAGAGAATCAGAATCTTCCTGAGCAGAAACCCATGAGCTGAAATCTCTGCAGGAACCAGGGATGGGGTAGGGAAACCGACTGACGTATTGCTGAAGGCTCACTGTGGATAAGCCAGAGACTTAAAAATTGCAGGGAGACCCCTCAAAGGGAAGTGGGGAGTCCATTATTGTAAATTTGGCCTCTGGGAGCTCCACTAGGTCATCAGAGAAGAAACCCCTCCAGATCCTAGTAGGGAGCAGGGAAAAGAACTGTTTTGGAATATACTAGAGCATATTGTTTTCTTTTTTTATTTTTTTTTATTTTTACGCTAGAATATTGTTGATTAACAATGTTGTGTTAGTTCCAGGTGTACAGCAAAGTGATTCATTACATATATATATGTTCTTTCTTAGATTCTTTTCTCATGTAGGTTATCACAGAGTATTGTGCTGTATAGTAGTAGTCCTTACTGACTGTCTATTTTAAATACAGCAGTGTGTGTCTGCATGTCAGTCCCAAACTCCCAATCTATCCCTCCCCATACCCTGTTCTTCTTAGCAAGACCTGCCCTCAGGAGAAACTATTTTACCGGAGCCTACGCTTCTGGAGGTTTCTCAGCACCTCACAGACCTGGGAGAGAGGAAAGGAGTAGGAGAGTAATGGAATCCTATTTAAGTCACTTCAGTGTATTTTTTTTTTATTTTATTGAAGTATCCTTGATTTACAGTGTTGTCTTAATTTCTGCTGCACAACAAAGTGATTCAGTTATACATAAGCAGGCATGTGCTCAGTCACTCAGTTGTGTCCGACTCTTTGTGACCCCAGGAGCAGTAGCCTGCCAGGCTCCTCTGTCCGTGGAATTTCCCAGGCAAGAACACTGGAGTGGGTTGCTGTTTCCTCCTCCAGGGGATCTTTCTGACCCAGGGCCTGAATGCACGTCTCCTACAACTTCTGCAGCTCCTGCACTGGCAGTCAGATTTCTTTTTTTTCTTTTTTTTTTTTAACCACTAAGCCACCCAGGAAGCTGTTATATCTATATATTTTTTCTTTTTCGTATTTTTTTTCTGTGATAGTTTATCAAAGGGTATTGAATATAGTTCCCTGTGCTATACAGTTGGATCTTGATTTTTGTCCATAGTCTATATAATAGTTTGCATATGTTAACCCCAGACTCCCACATCAGTGTGTTTTCTACTTTTTGAAAAAAGGAAAATACTTTTTTCTTAATATTAGCCACTCATAGTAATGAAGAACATTACAGCTTCTGATTTTGAGCCTTGGCTTCTGCAAGTTTGTCTATGACCTCATCAGATTTGACTTTCTTTGAATATTCATGTTCAGTGAACAGCATGGTGTGATTTGACAATCTTTATTCATACTTGATCAAAGAACTCTTTTTGTTCGTCTCAACTCCAAAGAGGAGCTTCCCAGGTGGCTCAGTGGTAAAGAAGCTGCCTGCCAAGGAGAAGACGCAGGTCCTATCCCTGGGTAGTGAAGATCCCTGGTGAAGGAATGGCAACCCATTCCAATATTTTTGCCTGGAGAATCCCATGGAGAGAGGAGCCTGGTGGGTCCTCTGGGGTTGCAAAAGGGCTGGCCTTGGCTTAATAACTAAACAATAAACACTCTAAAAAACATCTTACACGAGAAGCAACATATAAGCAGACCATTTTTGCAAATACAGCTTTAGTGGAACACAGCCACACACATTTATTTACATTTTATTCATAGCTGCTTTTACACTGTAACAGTAGTTATGACAGATTATATTGCCTCTAAGCCTCAGTTCAGTTCAGCCACTCAGTCGTGTCCGACTCTTTGCGACTCCATGAATCGCAGCACGCCAGGCCTCCCTGTCCATCACCAACTCCCGGAGTTCACTCAGACTCACGTCCATCGAGTCCGTGATGCCATCCAGCCATCTCATCCTCGGTCATCCCCTTCTCCTCCTTCCCTCAATCCCTCCCAGCATCAGAGTCTTTTCCAATGAGTCAACTCTTCCCATGAGGTGGCCAAAGTACTGGAGCTTCAACTTTAGCATCATTCCTTCCAAAGAAATCCCAGGGCTGATCTCCTTCAGAATGGACTGGTTGGATCTCCTTGCAGTCCAAGGGACTCTCAAGAGTCTTCTCCAACACCACAGTTCAAAAGCATTAATTCTTCGGCGCTCAGCCTTCTTCACAGTCCAACTCTCATATCCATACATGACTACAGGAAAAACCATAGCCTTGACTAGACGGACCTTAGTCAGCAAAGTAATGTCTCTGCTTTTGAATATGCTATCTAGGTTGGTCATAACTTTTTTTCCAAGGAGTAAGCGTCTTTTAATTTCATGGCTGCAATCACCATCTGCAGTGATTTTGGAGCCCCCAAAAATAAAGTCTGACACTGTTTCCACTGTTTCCCCATCTATTTCCCATGAAGTGATGGAACCGGATGCCATGGTCTTCATTTTCTGAACAAGTATTTTTTATACCAATCTTTAAGAAAAAAATTAGCCAGCTCTAACCTGAAGGATTGAGAAGAAAGTGTAATTGTATTTAATATTTATTTATTTGCCTGTGCCAGATCTTAGTTGCACATGTGGAATCTTCGACTTATAGTTGTGGCATGTGGGATCTGGTTTCCTGACTATGGATAGAACCCAGGCCCCCTGCACTGGAAGTACGAGGAATCTTATCCACTGGACCACCAGGGAAGTCCCTGTAATTGTTTTTAAAGTGCACAAAATTTGAATATATTTCCATAAAAAATCTGAATTATGATAAATATAAGAATACAAAAATCTCAAGTTTTGTGTCTTCAGAAAAATATTTTTTTTCTAAAAAATTTCAAAAGGATCTATTACAATTGTGTGTGTGTGTATGTGTGTGTGTGTGTGTGTGTGTGTATTAAACATGTAGAACTCTGAAGCATGGAGCCCAGGGCAATGGCCCCTCTTGCTGAGTCTAAGGTCGCTGATGTGGCAACTGCTCTGTGAGCCATAGGCTGCTGGCTGTCATGACCCTCATGTGGAACCCAACCCCAGGAAACCATCAAAGTAAAGGCAGACATTTGACCCAAGCTGCCCAATCATGTTCCAACAAAAAAAAATAGAAAAAGAAAATTTAACCAAAGGACTGGAAACCAAATCAAGTTAATGACAGAGTTCTGGATGGAAGGTCGTGAACTGCCACCTTTGGGGTCCTCAGAGCTGTATCCAGACATTTCTGAATTCTGTCCCCTGGGTCTTCCTGTTGGGATTGCTAGTTCTTTCTTCAGATTCTACCAGGCCTCTCAGCATCCTTCTATTGTTTTTGCTTGTTTGTTTGTTTTCTTTTTTTTACTGGTCTGGTCTCTGTTACTTGGAATCAAAAGATCTCTAACACATCATGTGAGGGGTGATCTGGGTGCCAAAGTGTATGGCTGGGTCAGGCGTAAACCAGCAGGGTGCAGTCAGTTGGGGATGAAATTGTGTCCTGGCTCCATCACCTGCCTACTGTGTGACCTTGAGCAAGTTACTTAGCTTCTCTGAGCATCAGCTTCTTCCTCTTTAAAACACCAAAGGCACTGCTAACCTATGGAGCATCTTTGTAAGAATGAGAAAAATGCCCTCTGGGCACAGGGCTTGACCAGTGGGCTGCAGCCTG
This sequence comes from Capricornis sumatraensis, assembly GCF_032405125.1. Classification (NCBI taxonomy): domain Eukaryota; kingdom Metazoa; phylum Chordata; class Mammalia; order Artiodactyla; family Bovidae; genus Capricornis; species Capricornis sumatraensis. Next base: position 116,795,049 of record NC_091071.1, on the reverse strand, counting down.
GACTGGAGCCCTCCACAGCCCCCAGCTGGGCATTTTGGTGCAGTGCCCAGTCTGTATGTTGAGGAGAGGTACCCTGGGTGCAATGGACTATTTATAAAATCCACAGGTGTCCCGTGTCCAAGAAAAGCCTCCCTTTTCTTCTCCCCCATCCAAGTTTCAGCCCAACCACAAACATCACAGAAATGGACAGGCTAGATGTGGGTGTTAGGACAAAGGAATGAGGTGATTATGGAGAAGAATGCCACAGGAAGTCTCCTAACAGCAGGGCTGGATTCCATGTCACACTGACCCTCCTGTCTGTTCGCCTTTGGGCCCTTGGAAGAAAATGAACGAGTGTGCGGCAATCTTTTCAATCCAGACTCTGTTCATCAGACCAGCTTTGGGGGACACCTGTGTCCCGGCTGGTTCCGTGGGCTGGAGGAAGCCCAGTTGTGCAGCTTGATCCTAGCCTGCCGAGAGCAGAAAATCTAGAGGGGAGCAGCCCAGCTTGTGGGAAACACTTCAGCATCACCGTAATAGTAGGCATCCGTTCTTGCGCACCTCCTAACGGCTGGCACATTTTTCGCAGCACATCCTCGCTCAGGTGCCAGGTAGGCAGGGTGGGGCCACTGCTGCCACGTCATAGTGAAGTAAACCGAGGCTCCCAGGACCAAGGGCTTCCCTGATAGCTCAGTTGGTAAAGAATCTGCCTGCAATGCAGGAGATCCCAGTTCAATTCCTGGGTCGGGAAGATCCCCTGGAGAAGGGATAGGGTACTCACTCCAGTATTCTTGGGCTTCCCTTGTGGCTCAGCTGGTAAAGAATCCGCCTGCAATGTGGTAGACCTGGGTTCAATCCCTGGGTTGGGAAGATCTGGAGAAAGGGAAAGGCTACCCACCCCAGTATTCTGGCCTGGAGAATTCCATGGACTGTACAGTTCATGAGGTTGCAAAGAGTTGGACACAACTGATCAACTTTCACTTTCACTTTCCCAGGACTAAAGTCATTGTCCACTTAATGATAATCTCTGAAATTGACACGGAAACTTTATTTTGGTGATGCCTAGGCTCAACTTCAAATCAGAGTGTGGGGGTTGAGTGGGATCGGGGAAACAGGACTTCCACTCCCGCTCTGGCCACTTTGCTTGCTTCCACCCCCGCTTCAAGGGAATACAAGCTACTTTTCTATTCGGATGGCAAGATGTATCAACGTGCCACATTAGCCACTGGGCAGGACCCTGGCCCTCAAAAATGTGCCTTCTTCCAGGCTCTTCTGTTTCTGTTGGCCCAGGCAGAGGGCCCCAGCTTATCCTGGACTGTTTTATTCCTCAACCAGGTGGCACTAGTGTAGGGAATCCGCCTGCTAATGCAGGAGACATGAGTTCAATCCCTGGGTCAGAAAGATCCCCTGGAGAAGAAACTGGCAATCCACTCCAATATTCTTGCCTGGGAATCCCATGGACAGAGGAGCCTGGTGGGCTACAGTCCTCGGGGTCACAGAGTTGGACATGACTGAGCAAGTGAGCACATGTGAACGTGCTGACTGAGATTGTGGGTCTGGGCTACAAAGAATAGGATTCCTGTTCAGTGGGAAATTGGAAGTCTCCCCACAGAGGACCAAAATGTGCTCTCCACCGAGCTCTCCAGATCTTTGCATGGAAACATTGGAAGAGACCAGTTTTTATTAAATGGCCCTTTCTCCATCTCCTGCTTGGCCTATGCCACAGGCAGTGTCACCTTGGAGCCCACTACGGTGGAGAGAAGGCTTGTCTGTGGGGAGTTTGTGGGAGCACTCTGAAGGCACACCCCTGTGAAAGGGAAGGGCAGATGCAGGAGTGGGAAGAAGGTGTCCAGTTGCCAGGCAGTCTCCACAAAGGCCTGGGCCCAGCCTAAAAGGGGCGTTGAGGATACACCAATCCATTGGTCGTAGCCCTGCAGTCCTGCAGAGGAAGGGGCCTGTCCTAGAGGGTGTCTCCTATGGGGGGGGGGGGTGAGTAAGGCAGAGAGAGCTGATTATGGGGTGGGTGGAGTGTGGGTGTTTCCAGCAACTGGAGTCTTTCATTCCTGAAGTGAGACCCAGAGCGGCATCTGAGAGGCCACCTTACTATTGTGCTTCTTTAAGCATCTCTTCTCTTGAGGACCTCAGAGGAGCTGGATCCTGCCTTGCTGGGTCCTCTAGTCAAATGCCAGGACAGATGGAGATGCAGAATCTGCCCTCAACTCTGATGGGGCACAGGCGTAAGCCATGGGAAGGAGTGTTTGTTGTGAGCTCAGGGCTTCCAAGGGAACGAGGATCTCAGGTTGTGATGAATTTGAAACAGGAGCAGTTATTTAGGAGAAGCTTCCTTCTCCTGTGACCTGTGAGGTAGGTAGGGATGAATGCAAAGGATTCTAGGACTCAGTGGGGGTCCTTCCTTAGCAGGAAGTCTTGCCTCCTCCTCCAGGGAGGCTTCTAGCTGCTAGGGCCCACAGTAGTCTTGCTGAGACAGCACAGGCCTAGTTCAGGAGGAAGAAAAGCCTGGGGAAGATGAAGCCTCAACCCTGATGGATGTGGATGGGTTGTGGGAGGTCCACTGTTATTGTAGAGATCCAAAAGGTGGTCGGGCCATGCCCAGGGATGGAGGAGTGGGAGGATGAGGTGGGCAGACATGGGGCAGGAACCTGGCTGCCCTGGGGGCTGAGGGGACCTCAGAGGGGAGCTGGAGAATGAATCTGATTGGAGCACTGCTGGGATTTGAGGCCAGCCCATGGCTCAGCTGGTAAAGAATCTGTCTGCCATGCAGGAGACCTGGGTTCAATCCCTAAGGTTGGGAAGATCCCCTGAAGAAGGGAATAGCAACCCACTCCAGTATTCTTGCCTGGAGAATTCCATGGACAGAGGAGCCTGGCAGGGTACAGTACCTGGGTTCGCAAAGAGTCGAACCTGACTGAGTGACTTTCACTTTCACTGCCAGAGCTCAGAGGGTAAAGAATCTGCCTGCAATACAGAAGACACAGGATCAATCCCTGGGTCAGGAAGATCCCCTGGAGAATGGCATGGCAACCCATTCCAGTATTCCTGCCTGGAGAATCCCATGGACAGGGGAGCCTGGCAAGCTACAGTCTATGGGGTCGCAAACAGTCAGACATGACTGAGCAACTAACACACACCGCCAGCTTCCTCTAGTGCAGGTTTTTCCACAGAGAAAGGCCTATAGGGATGGCAGGGAGGGGCTGACTCCCTCTGGGGTCTCTGTGACTCAGAGCATTTTCCAGCTCGTTGAACCAGGGCCGCGCTGTGTGAAACTTCTCCTCAACTGTGGTGTGTGCATGATGCGGAGGGAATGTGCTCCATAGGTTGATCACGCCTGTACCCAGAACTCCTCACAGGCCCTGGGATGTCCAGCAGGATCCTGGAAGTTGTGTTTCCTAGCCCGGAAGTTGTGTTTTCTGGAGTCTAAATGGGCTCAGATTTTGAAAGGTCCAAATTCTGAATTCTGAGCTCATGGGACTCCGGCCTTGGCAACCTCATCTTCTCTAGCTGGGGACATGGTGGCTTTGTACGCACCAATTCTAGGCCCAGGTTGAGCAGAGCTGGGAAGATCAGGATGTAAAGTTCTGGTCCTTTGCTCTTTACCGCCATGCTAGGAGCTGGCCAAGAGCAGAGGGGTGGAGGGATAAAAGACCCTTACCCCTACCCTAGTGCCTCTGCTAGCAGCCACCTCATCCATTTTGTTCATTCCTTTGAATAACGCATTTCTCTACAAATCTTTAGTAACATAGCAAATATTTATGATCTGGGCAGTCATTAACATATTACGGCGGGTTCCCTTTTCAGCTGGGAGACTGCTCATGCAATGGGACCCAGGATGATAAGTTTTGGTGCAAAGAGTGGTGTCCCTATTGGGAAAGATGATGTGGGGGAGGGGAGGAGATGTTGGAGACTGAAATCAAAGCTCCTGGGGCTCCCAGGGGTCTGGACTGGCCTGGGGAGCAGACTGGGAGTGGAGTGGTGACTGGAGCTGGAGGTGGGGAGTTTACCATCATTCCCAGAGGAAGGCACAGGTGCAGAAGCTGGCTGTGGCCACTATGGACAGTTTTGCAACTTAGGCCAGGGGAGATTTCCAGTCTGGAGATGGGGTTGAGGGGGACTGGAGATCAAGAGAGTCCATGACTAGAGTTTCAGATCCAAGGGTTGTCTGAACAAAGGTGGGATTTAAAACCCTGAACTGGCCCAAGATGGTCCAAGAATAAGAGTGATAGGCATTCAGGGAGGCTCGGGATGAAGGAGGGGTGGATGTTGGCTGGGTTTTGAAGGTGGTGAGATGGGGCCTGGTACTTAGGTCCCAGCAGGCACTGGAGCAGCCCCTTACCTTGGGGTACCAAGGGTGCTGGAACTGGGTCTTGCCTTATCAGTCCAAGGAGCACATGTCCTTCAGGGGGTCAGCTGCCCAATAAGTGCAGTGCCAGCAGGCTGGGAGTCTTGGGGCTCTTGGGCATCTCAAAGAGATGGACTTTGCATCCTTTCTGTTGATGAGTCAAGTGGGCAGAGTCCTGCCTCAGCTGTCTTTGACAAGTGCATGTATTTGTGCTAAGTCACTTCAGTTGTGCCAGACTCTCTGTGACCCTATGGACCATAGCCCGCTAGACTCCTCTGTCCATGGGATTCTCCAAGCAAGAATACTGGAGTGGGCTGCCAGGGGATCTCCCCAACCCAAGGACCGAATCTGCATCTCTTCCATCTCCTGTATTGGCAGGCGGGTTCTTTACCACTAGCACCTTCTGGGGAACCCTTGACAAGAGGTTTCAACCCGTCACAAGTGACTCCTCTACCTCTGCTGATCCTCTGCAAATATATTGCTAAAAATCTGCCACAATCTTCCATTTTAAACAGGGCCTCAGTAGCTAAATTCAAAGCACTGCATCACCATCAAGAGTACATCAGCCAGCCTCGTTGGTGAGGCTTTAACCAACTGAGAGGACAGCCTGATGCCTTGAGAGTCTCATGACAATGGAGTATTTGTTGGAGGAAAGTGAGTGGAGAAAACCACCTCAGCTCCCCTCCCAGTGCAGGATCTGTTCACCTACAGGGCATCGAGAGTGGTATAACTGAACAAACCAGGCTTGGGATGATTCCTTTCTTAAAAAATTTATTTTATTGTGGTATAGTTGATTGACAGTGTTGTGTCAATTTCTGCTATATAGCAAAGTGACTCATATATATATATATGCACATTGCTTTTCATATTCTTTTCCACTTATGGTTTATTGCCGGATAGTAATACAGTTCCTTGTGCTAGACAGTAGGACCTTGTTGTTTATCCACTCTGTATAGAGTGGTTTGCATCTGCTAATCCTAAACTCCAAATCCATCCCTCCCTCACCCTCAGCAACCACTTGTCTGTTCTCTGGGTCTGAGTCTGTTTCTGTTTCACAGATAAGTTCATTTGTGTTATATTTTAGATGCCACATACATGTGATATCATATAGCATTTATCTCTCGTCTGATTTACTTCACAGTATGATCATCTCTAGGTCCATCCACGTTGATGCAAATGGCATTATCTCATTCTTTTTTACGGCTGAGTACTATTCTATTGTATATAGGTACCACGTCTTCCTTATCCATTCCTCTGTTGATGGGCATTTAGGCTGCTTCCACGTCTTGGCTATTGTGAATAGTGCTACTATGAACATGCGCGTGCATGCCTTTTTTTAAATTATAATTTTGTCCGGATATATAGGTCTGGGAGAAGCCTAATCTCATTTCTGTCACTCACCCAAAGTGGGAACCTGGGTAAGTCATTCAATTTTCTCATCTGTCATAGGGACATGAAAATCCCTGGCCGCCTGTCTCACAGAGCTGTAAAGCAAATTGGATGAGCTCACTGATAAGAAACTAATTTGAAAATTAAAAAGAGCTTCAGGTTCCAGATTTCCTCCATTCCTCCGCCTGATTTCATCCTGAAATCTCTGAAGACTGCAACATCTTGGCCCATCTGGGGGCTGTTCTTTTGCCTTCCTGGGCTTCTCTTAAACATCAAATGACACTGCAGCTGGGAGTTGGAAAGAACTAGCTCTAATCCAGCCCTGAGCTAAGAACAGATGATGAGATGGGAAAACGGGGTCTAAAAGCACATACATTCTTCCACATGCCACCTCCCACACAAGGGTCATTTGACTTTCCATCAACAGCGGCTAATGATGTGGGGAGATGCGACCAGAGCAGAGGCTTTTCCACCTCTTCCCCTGCTGTGGAGCCTCACAGCAGGATGAGGGCCTCTGGATTTCAGGAACCCGCCCGCCTGTGAAAGGCTGAGAAGATTCTCTGGCAGCAAGTGGATGCAGTTCCAGGGAGCGGGTCAGTTCTCACTGACCATCTAGGGAGGCTCCTGTCTCTCCTGGGGGCATGGGAGAGGCCCACAGCTGCTTGGGCTGGTGCCTCTAGAGAGGCAGAGGCCCTAGTTTCTGAGTCGAGGCCAGCGTTTACTCTCTCCAGTGGGCACTCCTTTGCTTGTGGAGCCCTGCGCTCCATACCAGACAGCATTGGCCCAGAGGGTGAGGCATCCAGTCTGATTCACAAGCCCCCTTGGCTGTTAATTTGCAGCTCTGGCTCTGCCTGGGGTCCACACCCTGTAGTGTTGTTACAGGTGTGTGTTGCTGTGTGGTCACCCAGGAGTCTAGCCAGACAAGGGCTGGGTTTCCCGTCTTCCACACACCCACAGTGCTGGGGCCCGTGGGCTGTAGGACACTGCGGTTCTAAAGTTTCACCTTTTTTCTCTCTGCCCTGGAGGCCAGTCCCTTCCTCGGTAGTTGTCTTCCTTACGTGGATGGACCTAGAGATGATCATACTGTGAAGTAAATCAGACAGAGAGATAAATGTCTTCCTTCCGGTAGGACTTGGATTCGCTGGGGTCCATGCCGCCTCTAGGGTTTCCCAGGTGGCACTCCTGATGAAGAGCCTGCCTGCAAACACAGGAGACCTAGGAGACGCAGGTTCAGTCCCTGGGTCGGGAAGATCCCCTGGAGGAGGGTATGGCAACCCACTCCAGTATTCTTGCTTGGAGAATCCCATGGACAGAAGGGCCTGGGGGGCTACAGTCCATAGGGCTGCAAAGAATCAGACATGACTGAAGAAATTTAGCTCGCAGATACGCACGCCTCCTCCACCTGTGCTTCAAGCGTAAATCCTAATTATTCTCAGCCAAACACCGGTAATCCCAGACTCCTTGTCAGTGATTGGTGCAAAGGAGGCTTGTGACACAATTCTGGCCAATAGGACGTGAGGGGAATTGAGCTGGGGGAGGAGCTTCCAGGAGAGATTTCCCACTGACCAAAGAGACACATTAGGGACTTTAATGGTGGTCCAGTGGTTGTTTCCAAGATTCCAATGCAGGGGGTGCTGGCTCAATTCCCAGTTTGGGAACTAAAAATCTCACATACTGAGAGGCCAAAAATTAAAAAAAAAAAAAAAGAAAAAAGAAAGAGAGAGACACACATGAGAAGAGTTGCCTTCTCTCTCCCTGTGTGGTGTCTGTGTGTCGTGACTAGAAAATTGGCAGCTATCTTGAAACCACGAGGGGAGCTAGCCTAGGACCAAGTTCTCATACTGAAGAACCGAACTGAAACGTGGAAAGAATCCAGGTTCAGGTTGATGTCACTGAATCGCTGAAATGATCAGCCAAGTGCTTCCCTTCCTCCAGCCTTCTTGTTCTGTCAAATTTTCTTCAGTGCCACTTCAGATTGGTTTTTCTGTTTCTTGTAGCAGAAGCAACATCATTGACGGGGTCCCTGTCTCCATGGGCTTACAGCCTCTTTCGACCTCTTTGTGAGCCATAGAGATTGGAGTCAAGTGGCCTCATACTCTGAAAAAAACTGAGCTAAAGCTGCTGAAGTGTCTAGGTTGCATTGCTGGATTTTCGTAAAGGGCCCGCAAGTTCTGCTGCCCCAGGGGAGTCCTCCCCGTCCCTACCATTCACCCCAAGGCTGTTTTTACCAGAGGTTACTTCCAACCATGGATGAATGGAGCTTCCAGGAGCAGCAGGGTCAGGGCCTCAGGAAAGTCTCTGCAGGCGCCCCCAGAACTAAGTCAGACATGGAGGGGTGAGATCTGGGGTGCAGGAAGTAAGAAGAATAAGGCCATTTGTCAAGGCTGATTTTCTGGTTTGGGGAGAGGCTGACAACAAGGTGACACCACCACTGGGAGCTCCTGGAAGGGGGAAACCTGTCTTATTCATCCGAGCTGCCCTGTGCTGGCAAGTTCAGTTTGTGCGCAGGGGACATGTGTCCAGTAGATGAAGTCATTCATTCATCAACAACAACTCTGTGCCATTTTCTGCTGAGCAAAGAGATACTGTCCTGAGCAGGACAAGCAAGGTCTCTGCCCTCTGGGTCCTTATGAGCAGGTTGGGGCAGAGGCGTGAACATAAACCAGGAACCAAATAACTGATTAACCAGCCAGCTAGCTAGCTAGTAACGAACGAATATTTGTTGTTAATAATATGTGGTGCAAAGCATGACAGGCTGTGTGTACTGTGGGAAGGGAATATTGCAGAGGGTGGAGGGAGTCTAGGAAGGGCTTCACCAGGCCAGAGTGGGGAGGATGAGAGGAAGCCAGGCACCAAAACTCTGCAGGAAGGGTAATAGGGGGGAAGAATTGCCAGATCAAGGCTTCCAGGGAGGGAGTCGGGGTGGGGTGTCTGGGAACTTCTGAGGGGCCTTAAGGCTGAAGAGGGTGATGGGGGGCCAGCTTCCTCAGCCTTGTGGATCATGGTCAGGCGTCTGGAGAGGTGGCTGAATGGTTCTGAGTTCTAGAATGTTAGTCCGGAGCATCTGTATCCTTCTCTATCAAGGTCATCATTAGTCCCAGAGACCTAAATGTAAGTGTGTCTGCATTCAGGGACTAAAGCTCACGGCTGTGGCAGAGGAGAATAGCAACAGGTTGAGAGCAGGTGAGAGCCGATGTCTGGGGCATCCGCTTTCGTCATCCTGCGGCTATGACCTGTGATGTCCAGGACTAGGACTGTTTCTGCTTCATCCTGCCTGCTCCCGCATGCCTCTCACCTTTGGGTGTCAACCAGAGCTGAGGTGGTTTTGCCCTGGAGGCCCTGCCACCCACTTCACTCCCAGTGCTCCCTTCCACACAGGCCTCCTGGTGGGGAGAGATGGTGGACTTCATCTAGGAATGATGACCTGACCCTCCATGGGAAGCAGGACCAAGAAAGCTTGGGCCTGGAACTCTCCTGTCTTCATGCTCCCTGGCTCCCAGCCCTCCCCTCCTACCAGGCTCACCTGCATCTGCCCAAGCAACGTCATCCTGAGCTCCCAGTTCGTGGACCTTGAGCTCCTGGCTTGGGTCTCTTTCTCCAAATGACCCCTGGCCCAGTTACCCTGATTACCTCTGTTGCTGGTTCCACCCTTCCCTCCCCAGCTGAGGACGGATGAAGATGGCTTTATTGTTGATTCTTTGTGACCCCATGGACTTCAGTGCTCCAGGCTTCCCTTTCTTTTGCTTTCTCTTGGAATTGGCTCAGACTCATGTCCATTGAGTCAATGATGCCACCCAACCATCTCATCCTCTGTCATCCCCTTGTCCTTCTGCCCTCAATCTTTCCCAGCATCAGGGTCTTTTCCAATGAGTCGGCTCTTCCAATCAGGTGGCCAAAGCATTGGAGTTTCAGCTTCAGCATCAGTCCTTCTAATGAGTATTCAGGGTTGATTTCCTTTAGGATTGACTGGTTTGATCTCCTTGCTGTCCAAGGGACTCCCAAGAGTCTTCTCTAACACCACAGTTAGAAAGCAAGAATTCTTTGGCACTCAGCCTTCTTAATAGTCCAACTCTCACATCTGTATGTGACTACTGGAAAAACCATAGGCTTTAGAAGGCTTTAGTTTGGCACCTCTTAAAGACGAGACTTAACAAAGAAATGAAAAGAGGCACAGAGGTGAGGGCCTGGCTAAAATCTCAGCATCCCGGTCGACGGGAGTGGGAGGCTTCCCTGGTCCTCTCAGCTGGTCTCTGGCCCTTGGAGCTGGCCGTGGGGCAGGGCCTCAATGCCTCCCTGCAGAGCAGGATGCCGAACTGACATAGGTTCATGGTGGGCTCAGCCCAGCTGGCTCCTCAGGCTGGTGTCATGAGCCCTTGGTAAAGATGTGATGTCGCGGGGTCGCTCCTTGTCTCTCCACTTCTCTGAGTCCCTGCCTGCTCCCTGGGGCCTCCACACTGAGCTTCTCCTTGCCCACTTCCTGCTTCCTCTCAGGATGGGCCTCAGGCACAGCTCTGGGTCAGCCCTGCCCGCTCTGCCTCCTCATTTGGCTCCGGAGTCCCTCCTCATCCTGGCCAGCTCTGCAGACCCTGCCAGGCTGTGAGGAGGCACAGGTGCCACCACCTGGGTGACCCGCCGTCACAGCCTCCCAAGTGCAGGGAACCATGTGGAGCGGATGGCTCAGCCTCTGCTGGTTCGGGCAGTGGCAGGTTTACTGCCCCTCTGCTGCCAGCCAGTGACCAGCCTCCATCCCAACTCCTTTTCTAGAGCCTGGGTAGGGAGTGAAGGAGCTCGCATCAGCACCTGCTGTGTGTGAGGCTCAATTTAGGTCTATCAGATGCCCGCGGAGGGCTCCCCATGTGCCAGGCACAGGGCCAGGTGCGACACTGCACATCAGTGGCTATGCAGACCACAGAAGTGAGAGTGCAGGGTAGGACCGAGGCCTGGGGGCCCCCTGCACTCACATAGGCCACCTGCCTGCCCCCTCCCCCCAGTACATCACATGTACCAAAGGCTACCAGCGAACACTCCCAATAACTGAGTGAAGCCTGCCCCTTCCCAGGGCCTCCAAGGCCCCGTAATCCTGCCCACCAGCCCTCCCCAGCATCCACCTGGAGCACAGCCATCCTTGACCTGAAGAAATGGGTTCCTGTCGGGGCCTTGCACCTGCTGCTGCCTCTGTCCTGAGCTGTCTTCCCGGGGATCCAGCAGCACCTCCCTTGCATTGTCAGCATCTCAGGCTTTGGCTGTCCTCTGAGGGAGTCTGTTGTGACCACATTATTTAAAATACCACCTCTGTGTTAACCCTCCATCCCTTATTGCATTTCCCATGATATTACTTGAAATAGTATTAGCTAACTGACAAGGCCTGCGCTCCTTGTCATCTTCTCCAGACATGACTGCTGTGAAAACAGGCTCTGCTGTGCCCTCAGCATTTGAGGCAGCTTCCCAGGTGGTGCTAGTGATGAAGAACCTGGCTGTCAATGCAGGAGACATAAGAGATGCTGGTTCAATCCCTGGGTCAGCACGACCCCCTGGAGGGCATGGCAACCCACTCCAGTACTCTTGCTTGGAGAATCCCATGGACAGAGGAGCCTGGTGGCTCCTCCGAAGTTGCAGAGTTGGACACAACTGAAACAACTTAACATGAGGACTCAAAATGCTGTGGAGAGGATGAGTGAAGGAATGGGTGGATTGGAAGATGGACCAGTTGGAGCATCAGATTTCCCAAGAAAGGGAGTGTCACACCTGCAAAATATGTTTCAGAAGAATCTAGGCTGTAAAAGGTAAAAACACTATAAAACCTATTTAAAAAACCATAAAACCTATTAAAAATGCTATAAAACCAACGGATAAAAAGAGAGGAGAATATTTTCAAGATCTTGGAGGATCCTCCCAAACCAGACACAAAATGCAAAAGCCATAAAATAAAAGGTTGATAGATTTGACTCCATAAAAATAAAAAGCCCATACATGGCAAAATTTTACACGAGAAACCAAGTTAAAAGATATTTGACTCAAGAAAATATTTAAAACGTTTACAATGGACAAGAAATTAATAGTACAACATCTAAAGAAATTCCGTGAGCCCACAAGTAAGACATATCCAACCCAGTAGAGAAAAATGGGCAAAGGAGAGGAAGGGGTGACCCAGAGAAGGAGACACACTCTTAGCCATTGAAAAATAAAATAGGTCCCTAAGCTCACCAGTCACTGGAAGAAGCCACTGGGGGAGAGCTGAAAGGATGGGAAGGGGTGCACTGCCGGGGAGGCAGGTCCCTGGTGCCACAGACACAGGACCGGCATGGTACCTGCAGCCAGCGGGAAGGCGACCTGGGCAGACTTGGCCACATTTAAAATGCATGCTCCTTGTGACCCAGAAATTCCCCTTTTAGGAATCTTTCCTTGCAAAATGCCGAAGGTGTCCCATGCCTCGGTGCCTCCTCTAGCACGAGAAGACAGCAGGGTCACGAGGGAGGTGTGTCCTTCCTGTGTGTCCCGAGGCAGGAAGGTGGCCGCATGACAAAGAATTATACAGCTGGTGATGAAACCTCCACTCTGATCCTGAACAATGTTCTCAGCTTAGTAAGTGAAAATAAAAGCAAGTACAGGAGCACAGCATTGCAGGGCCCTTTTTGTGCTGTTTAAAGTCCTGCACATGCATTCATGAAGATACACACGCATGCCTGTGCAGGGAAACCTCCGTGGGGGGCAGAGCTCTGTGGGACAGGGGCGGGAAGGGTGGAAGGGTGTGGTTTGAGGACTGACTTTTCGTCTTTCTTGTTCATTTCTTTATCATAAACTCTTAGCAACTAAAATGTATTACTGTTGTGATTTTCCAATAAGGGAAAAATAACTCATTGAGGAAAGATGCAGCTGGGGTGTGTGATGCTGGTGGGTAAATTGGGAGACCCGAGGATCGTGGGCTAGCTGAAGTGCTTGGGTGACTACAGGGCACCTTTGGGGCAAGTTCACTCTGTGGGAAACAGGTAGCAGTCTTCCCTGGAACCCCACGCGGTGGATTCCTATATCCCTACATCTCTGTTGCCTGGAGAGAGATGAAATCCTGAGGTCCAGGGTGGGAGGCAGAGGAGGGCTGACCCCAACAGGGAAGCAGGGACCCTCTCCAGGCACAATCAGGGACAGTAAGATGTGGCAGGACTCCAGCTCCCGCATCACCCTTGCAGCTCAGCGATCTTGAGACATGTTCAGCAGTTCCGGTGCAGTCTCTTCCCACCCCCGAGGATTTGGGGTGCCCCTTCCCAGGAGGCCAGGGCCCTTCTCTTTTCATAGATGCTTCCACAGTGCATGGTCCATGCTTGGGATGGCCCAGAGGTTCAGTTCTGAGCACGCTAATGTAGAGACAGGTACCAGACCTCAGGGCAGATGACCAGCCCAACGGAGAGTTGAGAGCATCTATGTTCAGGGCAAAAGCCCAGCTGGACCATCTGGGAGCAGACCCTGAATGGGATTAGAGTCACGAGCTGGTGAGACACCCGGGGCCGGGGGTGGGAGAGAACAGCACTGGGCTCAGGATGAAGGCCTGGGTCATCTGCACGTACAAGACTTGCTGTTCAGTCGCTCAGTCAGGTCCGACTCTGCGACCCCATGGACTGCAGCACTCCAGGCTTCCCTCTCCTTCATTATCTCCCAGAGTTTGCTCAAATTCACGTCCGTTGAATGAGTGATGCTCCAAGACTGCATACAAGCCTGAGATAACACTACGGATGGTAATAATTACTGCTGTGTTGAGCCCAGAGGGAAGGGCTCTGGGAGGGGAGAGGACTGGCTCAAGGGTATCCAGATAGCACCTAGGTCTGCCTGGCTCCAGAGATTGCCAGCTGCTCCCTCGTCACCCCACTCTGTGTTTCTATGTCAGACCTGCTCTCTCATCTTTGTTTTACTGCCCTTCCCCACAACAGCTAATGTGACTGAAGACAGCTAAACTGTTGTGTCTTTATTTCTGCCTCTGACCTTGGTCCCTGAGCTCAGGGAGCTGATCAGCTGGAGATTTGAGAGGCTGGGAAGAACTGGGAACAGCTGACAGAGGTCGAGGAGGCCCGGCTGGGGCAGTGGGCAGACGTGCTGGTGACTGAGGCCCTCGCTCCGAGCTGAGCAGGCAAAGGGGCCAGGATGGTGGTGCCCACTCAGGAGGAGCAGGGGGAAAGAGGCCATGCCAGAGCAGCCGGAACTCTGGCTGCTGCCCATGGACTGTCCTCTTCCTCCAGGCAGCCTTCCCTCAGTCACCCTCTCAGCCCCTCAAGGTGGGTTCCATGACTGCCTTGTTATCTATGGAGGGATTAAGAACAAAGGCTGCCAGAGCTGGGTCAGGCTTGTTTGATGTCGCCTCTTGACCTCCTGACCACCAGACATGTGGAGGCTCCCATATTTGCTAAGCATTCACCCTCACACTTTTTTCTACGCATTTTCACTGAAGCCTCACAAGCACCGTATGTGTTGGGTATTATAGACTCCATTTCACACAAGAAAACAGAAGGAAGGTCAGTGAGGGTCACCAAGCCAGTAGAATTCTGACCCCAGTGACCCCTCCCCCCCCCCCTCGCACCAAATCTTGGCACAGCTCAGCCAGCCCACCTGGGGAGGACTGGGCGCTGTCTGGCCAGTCTCTCCTGAAAACGGCACCCTCCCTCTTCCCTTCTTGTCATATTTGATGGACTCTACTATGACACTTTCTACATTTTGGCATCTTTGCAATCTGAGGGCACTTTACAGTCTTTGTCAGGCCAGGCTGCTCTTGTGACTATTGTCTTTTCCTGGCACACACATCAGAAGTTGCAGGATAGGTGTCAGTGGCTCAGGAGAAAATTCTGGGACCAGAAGCAGGGCATTCTTAAGACAAGGTGCTGAGCTGCTGTACTTTGGCTGGCACAGAGGACAGGACCGAGTGGATGAACCTGACTCAGATGGCTCGCGAGTCAGGAGAGGTTTTGAGGAGTTGAATGCTGAGTACCAAGCAGTTCTGCGTCTGCGTGATCTGGGTGTCTCCATCTACATCTCATGGGGTGCTGCACGTGCTCACAGCTCTCCAGTCCCCTGCGGGGTGGTGGTCCAGGAGACATACCCCAGAAGCCACGTGGCCAGTGTGCAGCATCCCTCTGAGGGGCTCCTGTCTCATCCCAGAGGAAGCAGGAAAGATGCTCGCTCACCCACCCAGGTGCCCACAGGGGGCAAAGTGGGAGAATCGGGTGATTGGTCTAACAGTCTGTAGGACTGACCATTGTTATCACTTGGCTCTGAGAGGAAAGCGGAGAGGAGAGTGAAGCCTGGGACCACAACCTGGCACCCTCTCTGAAGCTGGTACCCGCAGCCCTTTGTGGGTGTGGCTCATGGCTGTCTCCAGGGCCCCATTCTGAGCCCAGCTCATGGAAAGCATTCAATTAGTGTTCACTGAATGAGTGAAAATTGCACGTGGCTTTGGAGTCTCTATGACATGGGTTCAAATCACACACCAGCTCCTGCTCTGAGCCTCAGTTTTCTCATCTGTAAAGTGGGGATAAGATGTCTTCATGGTAGAATAATTGGGAAGGTGAATGTCATGTTGTACATAAAGTACTGGGCTTTGCGGCCAGGGATTGACTAATGGGGATGGAGAGGAACAATTCATGAGCCTGGTTATCGCAATTTATCACAGCATGAAGGTAGGACAAAGAAGTGGGCCAAGCGTGAACTTAAGTCCTGGCTGTGAAGGAAATTTCCAAAAGCTTCACACAGCACTTGTGCTTGCCTTCTACTGGCTAATCCCACAGCCATACTTAGGCACCAGGGGAAACACAGTCTACTGTGAGTAGCCTTGTGAATAGCAAAATCCAGGCTTGTGTTACTAGGAAAGGTGGGATGGTTCTCCACACATAGCCTTAGCTACATGGCCTCACGGCCTCATCTCGCCTGAGCCTCAAGAGGCATGGCATGTTGGCTCCGTGGCTCAGAGGAGACACTAAAGCCCAGAGAGCCTCCATATGTGTGTGAAGACTTAATCTGTGAACGGCTGAGCACCCATCCCCATCTCAGCTTTGCCCCTGCCCCTGTTCCGTGCCTCTGTGAGGGTCTCAGAGAAGTCCAGACACCCGAGAGTCACCCCTCACCTTCTAGGTTTCCTGCTACTGGATGGACCAGGCAGTTTTCCCTCTTATTCAGGGGTGGGAGCGGGGTGTGACTTGGCCCCTGCGATGGTGGCTGAGGACATCTAGGGGACACAGAGTTTGGTAGAATCCCGGGCCAGTGGGGGCAGCATCCTGGGAGCGAGGAGAAGGTGGGGTAAGGAAGGGGAACACCCAGGGGTGGAAGAACTGCTCCCTGAGACAAAGAAACCCCCACAAAACAAAATAGATTTCACCCAGTGACAGGTTACTTATTAGCTTCAACGTTGACAGCATCACCCTTGGCCTGAACGCGGAAGTGGCTTTGTCTCTAGAGCCGCCTTGTGTGTGGAGACACATCTGGGCTTGATAACACCACAAACGGGTATTTTGGTTCTTCCTTGTTTAAAGAGATGATCCTGCTGCCGACTGGCCCCGTCTCACCCTCCAGATTGGAAGCTATGTGACCCTCATAGCAGGATTTCTGTTGGACACCTCTAGCCAGATTTCCAAGCTGAAGGGAACACAGGAGCCTCCCCAGGGCCAAACCCATGCTCCACACAGCTGGGGACGATGTTCTGTCCTGTCCCTCCAAAACAAAGCTTAAACTGAGCAAGGAATTGCTTTCAAATCAGATATGTGCTGGCACATGTCTGTGTCCTGTTGGTTAGAAAACATGTTTTTTTGTTTTAAAATCAGATTTCCCTGGAAAGAACAATGGCATAATCAAAGAAGACAAGTGTTTGGTGGGGCAGAGAAAACAAACTCCTTTGCCGAAAAAATCTTGAGGTTTGGCGAGCGCCAAGCTGCTCACAGCAGCTGCCCGCCCCTCCTGGCTTGGGTCAGAGGACAGGGCTCAGGGTTTGTCAAGGGTCGTGTTGTGGCCACTGGAGTCCCTTAGAGGCCCTGGGGCAAAGGATCCCAGGGGCAGTGTCAGTGACTGGCGTCTCACTGCTCCAGTGGACCTCTGCTCCTGCTGAGCTGCGGCACTGCCCGAGGCTACCCTGAGGGTCTGGGATCACTGGGGTGATCCTGGACATGAAGGCTTTTGAGAATGCAGCCCCAACACACACCAGGCTCTTGAGGCCCCTCGGAGGAGAGTCACCTCCATGAGACCCAAGGCGCCACAGCTGGGGACACCAGACTTGGAGCCTTGACCCAGAGCAGCTGTCAGTAGCTTGGCTTGAGCGCGTGGCCCAGAGCCCAGTGTCTGTCCAGCCAAATAGATGCTCCCTCTTGGGGCTTTTGGATGCCTAACACACAGAGAAGGATCCAGAGAGCGACAGGCTGAGAGCAAGCAGTGTGCAAAGGGCGGGGGGCAGCAGTGATCCTGGCTGGGGGCGGTGCAGGGAGTAGAGGAATTAGTAAGAGCCAGAGCTGAGACACAGCAACTGAGCCAGGGCCCAGGGGCAGCCAGACGTGTGGCCAGACCTCCAAGACCCCTCCCCCTGGACCACAGTCCTGGCAGCTCCCTCAAACAAGCTAAGACCCCGTGCTCTGAGCTATGTGCTTAGCTGTAACCATCATATGTGCTGAGGGGACATTTTCAGAAGTTGAGAGCAGCAGGCATGTACACAAAGGATAGCTTATTCCTTTCAAGAGTTGTGGTCCCTTCCCCACCTCTTCCTGGAAGCCCTCCCTGACTACCTCTCCACCCACAATCCTCACCTCTCGACCCACAATATCCTTCCTTGGAGCATCCACAGGATTTGTCCCCCAGGGTTCTTGCCTCTTGCTACAGCCCAGCTTCTCATCTTCATTTTCCATCCCCTGAAAGGCAGGGGCTTCTCCAGCAATCTGTGGCCTCTGAGCGTGAGGCCTGGAGCATGGCAGAGGCTCAGGACTTACTCATAGGTGGGCTAAGGGGTTCACCAGCACAGTCTATAGGAGGGGCTGGTCTGCAGACAGTCCCACGCATGCCCCCAGAGAACACCAGCCCTGATGGCCTCTTTGGACAGAGATGAGAGCTCTCTGTGGACTTTACTCTTCATGGAGCCAGCAGGGCAGCCTTTAGTCTGGGCCTGAAGATTGGAGGTCTTGACGACTGGAGGTGGGTGGCAGAGCCCTGCTAGAGAGAGGGCTGGTGCCAAGTAGAGAAGCAGAGTCACAGGCCAGGCTCAACACTGGACCCACCCCCACTCCCACCCAGAAGTTGGGGAACCTTTCTTATCTCTTGGAGCTCAGTTTGTGCTATTAGCTTACACAACTGGGAAAAGGAAGAAAAGGCCCTTAGGCTTGCCTTGAACAGGGAGTGGGGCTGAAGACCCCAGCTCAGGAGAGGAGACACTGCCAGGCCCCCCACCCCTCCACAGCAAGGGCCCACTGCTCTGCACTCCCTGCCTTGCTCCACACTCTGGTGTACCCGTCCACCTCCCTGGGAGACTGTAAGCAGGAGGGCAGGAGGGCCCAAGTGTATTTTAGCGTCCCCAGCAGGCAGCACCAGGCCCATCTGGAGGAGATGACATTTGCTGGATAGAGACAAAGGTGAGGCAGGAAAGGGGAGCAATCTGATCTCTGGGAGGCCTGGTGGTGGCAGAATGGAGTGTGGGGACTGGGCTAGGGTGGGCTGGAGAAGGGTCCCTGGTGATGCCGAAAGAAGGGCCTTGATGAGTACCCCCTGATGGCCATTGGTAGAAGCTGCCAACCTGACATCACTCACAGAGGTTCACAAGCACACGTGCCTCTGAACCGCCCTTTCCCCTTAGCACATGCGTCTGCAAGCACATGTGCACACACATACACACACACACAGAGTCACATGCCCATGTGAGCAGAAAGAGCTTGAGCAGAAGCAAAGAGCCAACACTAAGCTTCAAGTAAGGACAGCCAGTGAGGTCTGGCCCCTGATGTCATGAAGGAAGCCAACCTTGGAAAGACTGGGAAGGCTTTGTCCTTCTTTATAGTCACGTGTCTGGCCCATGGTAGATGCCAGGAACTTGTAGTTAATAGATTCTCACAATAAGCCTGTGTGGTGAGCATTCGCCTTCCCTTTGGCAGATGAGCGAGCTGAGATCTCAGGCAGTTAAGATTCTTGTCAGTACTTAGACACTGCTACCTGTGGACGAGAAGACTCGAACACAGGGTACTTGAGTTCTGTAGTCCATGCTCTTTCCAGCCAGCCCTCAGCCCCCTTCTGCAAAGTGGCCTGGAAAAGGACATGGAGATGGGACTCAGGAACACCTGGGGCCACGGAAACCTTGTCACCTGGCTTTGGAGTGACCACCAGCCCCGCAGACGAACCTGCTCAAGCTTCATCAGGCTGAAGGGGTTTACCAGTTCCTCCAAAGGCCCCTCAAAATCAAATCCCTGGGATGTAGATTCAGCATCCTTTGTCATTTTTATGTTCATACTTTTGGGGGAAAAGGAATGAAAATAAAAAGCAACTGTAAGCCCCAGTGATGGGCGTAGGGCCCTGTCAGCTGTAAGGACCCCGCCCTGGGGTGTCCCACTGCATTTGGCCCAACACGATCCCTGCTGCCGAGCTTATCAGTGAAGCGGCCATCAGAGTGGGTGGTGCTCCCATATCCAGCCACGTGCAGCCTGTGCTCCCCTGCCTTGGCCATGAGGCAGGCCACAGCCATCCCCATGCAGGGCTTTGTGACTGGGAGTGACTGTCACAGCAGGAAAGACAGAGAGAGGCAACTCTCCTTTTCTCCCCATTCGCTTGTTTATTCAAATATGCATTGAGTACTTTCTTTTTTTTCCCTTGGGCAAAATCTTTCTTTTTCAAATTTTCACTTTATATCGGAGTATGAGGGAGACCCCAATTCAGTTCTTGGCTCAGGAAGATTTGCTGGAGAAGGGATAGGCAATCTACTCCAGTATTCTTGGGCTTCCCTTGTGGCTCAGCTGGTGAAGAATCCGCCTGCAATGCTGGAGACCTGGATTCGATCCCTGGGTTGGGAAGATCCCCTGGAGAAGGGAAAGGCTACTGATTCCAGTATTCTGGCCTGGAGAATTCCATGGACTATATAGTCCATGGTGTCCCAAAGAGTCGGACACGACTGAGTGACTTTCACTTTCGCTTTCGTAATTGATTTACAGTGTCGTGTTAGTTTCAGGTATACAGCAAAGTGATTCAGCTACACTTACACATACATGCCCTCTTTTCTGGATTTCCTTCCCATTGAGGTCACCACCGAGCACTGAGTAGAGTTCTCTGTGCTATATAGTAAGTCCCTGTTGACTATCTATTTTATACATAGTAGGTAGTGTGTGTATCAGAGAAGGCAATGGCACCCCACTCCAGTACTCTTGCCTGGAAAATCCCATGGGTGGAGGAGCCTAGTGGGCTGCAGTCCATGGGGTCACGAACAGTTGGACACGACTGAGCGACTTCACTTTCACTTTTCACTTTCATGCATTGGAGAAGGAAATGGCAACCCACTCCAGCGTTCTTGCTTAGAGAATCCCAGCAACGGGGGACCCTGATGGGCTGCGGTCTATGGGGTCGCACAGAGTCGGACACGACTGAAGTGACTTAGCAGCAGCAGCAGCAGTGTGTGTATGTAATCCCAAACTCCTCAATTATCCCTCCCCTAAACCCCTCCCCTTTCCCCAGGTAGCTCCACTTTTGAAGACCCAATGGCTTTGCCATAGAGTCCTGGAAACCTGTATCACCACCTACCATCCACAGAGGCACCAGGGAAAGTGGAGTGAGAGACTGCCCACTCTGGAGAGCAGATAAGGGCCTGTTCAATCCTGTGTTGGGGAGAGACACAGAGTAGAGTGGCCAGGGTGCTTGGGGGGACCTAAGTGGCAGCAGCCACCGGGCCAGGATCTAGGCCCCCACAGTGGGACATAGCCAGGGTGTGGCAGGATTGGAGGGTGAGACACCACCACAGGGTCATGGCCTGGCCACTCGGGCTGATGGGTCCTCACGTTAGCCTCCCATTCTCTGAGAAAGGAGTTTTGCCAACAGCAGTGTGGTGACTGGCCAGCAGGCCTGCCACCTGTCTGTGCCCCGCCTGCACGCACATCCAAAGTCTCCACAGCCCTGGGTGACCAGCTGTTCAGGATTGGAAGTCTGCTCTGGAAGGTGATGGTAGGGCAGCCTGATTTGCTGTAGCACAGAGACTCTGATATGTAATCGTTCAAGCCCAAGAGAGACACATCACTCTCTCATCCAACAGTCCAGGATAGAGGCTACAGGTTGGCAGGGGCCACACAACCCTTCAGGGATCCAAGCTTCCTGTAGCACTGATATTGTCAGTTCTTGGGGCCTCAGAAGCCACCCTGGGAGCTGCGTGCTGCCCCACACACCCTCAAGAAGCACAGAAACTGAGTTCTGATCTACCTTAAAGAGGCACTGCTCCAGTTTCAGTTGCTCAGAGATCCAGCCCACAATGAGTACATGGTTTGTCCCGAAAAGCGTAGTCACAGCAGGGCACTGTGGGAAAAGAGCAAAGGACTTGCATCTGACTCTGGGCTCCAGGCTCTGGGCTGGGCTGGGCCCAGGGAGTCAGGGTGCAGAGAGAGAAGATGCCAGCAGATGAGCCCACAGGCACAGAGCAGCAAGGAGGCTGAGAGGACTGCAGGAATCGGGATGGGACCAGGTGAGTGGTCACCTAGAGGATGGCAGGAGGACCGGGGGGCAGAAAGCCCAAGCTCCTGCCTGAAAGGGCAGCTGCTATTCGTCAACAGCTGCTTGGTATCCAGCAGGAACTGGAGCCTAGGGTGGCCCAGTCTTCTGATTTATCTTGAAATGCAGGATGTATATCTGTGTGTCTGTATATGAGTACATGTGACTGTGTGTGTGTGTGCGTGTGTGTGTGTGTGTGTGTGCATGTGAAAGAGAGAGAGCGATATCTTGATTTTTCAGATACTGTTTGGAGGCTGAGTGGACTTTGCCTCAGGGCGCCCCCTGCACCCTGAGCAGGGGAGGCACATCAGGCACTAAAAGATGTGATTCAGACGCAGACGACCAGGCAGGCAGCAGTGTCTGGAGCCCGGGTTTGTGACCAAGCCCGGGTTTGTGTTCACTGTATTGGGTAACCTCTTTCTTCCAGATGCCTGTCATCAGTACCTCATTTAATTTTCACAAGAAGTCACTGAGATGGAGTGGGAGTTTGGGATTCACAGATGCAAACAAACTGCTTTATATAAAACAGAAAACCAACAAGGTCCTTTTCCATTATGGTTTATCACAGGATATTGACTATAGTTCCTGGTGCTTAAGACCATTAGTTC
This sequence comes from Capricornis sumatraensis, assembly GCF_032405125.1. Taxonomy (NCBI): domain Eukaryota; kingdom Metazoa; phylum Chordata; class Mammalia; order Artiodactyla; family Bovidae; genus Capricornis; species Capricornis sumatraensis. The sequence continues at coordinate 116,773,041 of NC_091071.1, read as the reverse complement.
TATAACACAAAACTTTGCTCATTCATTTGTTCACTCACTCACTCATTTAATCAACAAATATTTTCTAAGTGCCTACTACACACAGTGGTAATTAGAAGTAATTAGGTTTGGGGTATAGTTTTGATATGGGGCTTTCCTGGTGGCTCAGATGGCAAAGAATCTGCCTGCAGGGCCTGCCCAGGTTCAGTCCCTGGGTCAGGAAGATCCCCTGAAGAAGGGAATGGTTACCCAATCTAGTATTCTTGCTTGGAAAATCCCATGGAGAGGGGAGCCTGGCAACTAACCTGCTACTACTGCTACCATGATATAGACCCAGAATGGCAGTGGCTCGAACAAGTCAGAGGACTAGCTCTCTGTCATTGTTCATTTTATGTGTCCACTGACAGGGCTATGGGATGCCAAGAGAACTGGAGAAACGTTATTTCTAAGTGTGTCCATGAGGGTGTTCCTGGCAGAGACTAGCGTTGGGATCAGTAGACCCTCACCCGCTCAGAGGAGAGATGGCACATGACCCCATCCATTGAGGGTGAAGAACAGAAGCAAAGGGGAGATGAATGGTGCGTTTGCTCTCAGTTTGAGCTGAAATGTCCACCTCCTGCCTCCAACACCAGTGCTCTGGGTCTTAGGACTTCAGACACACACCACTGGCTCCTCTGGTCCCTGCACCTCTGGGTTTGGACTGGGATGGCACCACCAGCATCCCTGGGTGCGAGCTTGTAGGCAGCAGATGGTGGTACTTCTTGGCCTCCATAACTACATGTGCTGATACCTATAATGTTTTTGTATCTCTATATGGGCTTCCCAGTTTGCTCTAGTGGTTTAGAATCTGCCTGCTAATGCAGATGTAAGAAACTCAGGCTTGATCCCTGGGTTGGGAAGATTCCCCTGGAAGAGGGCATGGCAACCCAGTCCAGTATTCTTGCCTGGAGCATCCCATGGATGGAAGAACCTGGAGGGCTACGTCTTATAAGGGCGCAGAGTCTGCATGACTGAAGCCACTTAGCATGCATGCACTTATGCTTATATGCCCCATGGGCCCTGTTTCTCTGGGGGACCCTGATGTTGACAATCTGTGTTGTCAAAGTCCCAGCTGGCATGTCGCTCAGACCCCACTACCTTGTGACTCAGCCTTTCTGGAGTGAAACCCATTTGTAGAGCCTAAAGTAGCCCCCGCCTCACCCCTGCCTCCTGCCAGGAGAAGAAATGCAGGGGGATGGGCATAGCTGGCAGTGGTTCCCTTCATGCCCAGTTATATCCATTGGCCAGGACTTGGCTCGTGACCATGCCTGGCCGCAAGGGAGACTAGGAATGGGGTCTTTATTTGGGGTGAACACAGGTCAAGTTAAAATCAGGAGATCTGCCACTGCATGAGAGTGGGACAGAGAGGGGGTGATAATTAGCAGGCACTGACAAAATTGATGCATAAAACAGACATGCTCCTGCCTTGAGGAGACTCATGGCCAAATGAATGGCAAATGGCAAATGACCTCAAGGGTTATGCCTCCCACTGAGCTGAGGGATGCCATGGAAATGCACAGGGGGTGCTAACAGGGGTCAGGCAGGGCAGAGAGAGCAGAGCAAAGACATGGAGGAGGATAGGCTGGGGGGCGGGGACTCTGGGGGCAGTGAAGAGGCTCCCACCAGGCAGAGAGTGGCAGGGCCTCGTGACCACCAGGAAGGTGTCACTTAGAGGATTTGAAAGGAGGTTGCTGTGGCTAGAGTCCTGTGAGCAATGAAGGGGAGCGTGGGGGCCATGAGGTGAGAGGGGTGACTCAGGTGGACAGGGCTTCCTTCCCAGAGCAGTGGTGGGAGCTTTGATGGAGGGGTGACCAGGCTGCACTGCAGATCATTCCACTTTATTGCCTGCTTTTTCTAGAAATGGGGATCCTGGAAAGATTACAGGGGTGCCATGGGGGAAGTTGTCCCATGGGCAGTGGGGATGGAGGGCTTGCCAGGCTCTACTCTACTCCATGTTGGGCATCCTAGACCAAATGAGAATCACAGGATGTTGGATTTGGGAAGATGCAGAGAGCATCCAGCCCAGCTCCTTTGTGGTCCAGGCAAGGAGGCTGAGCACAGAGAGGGAAAGACACTCAGCCAGGTCACCCAGCAGGGCGGTGGCAGAGCTGGAGCCAGAACTGACACCTTGGCTGTCGGCAGGATGGAACAAGGCTGCTTGGGCTGGGGTCATTGGGTTGAACGGGTGTCACCTGGTCCCTGGGAGCTACCTGTCTGAAGCAGCTCCAGAAACTTAAATCTGCTAATTAATTTCTAATTCCAGCCCTAAGCCATAAAAATCAAACCACATACTGAGCTGTCCACAGTTGCCTGACAGCTGGCCTGTCTGATCCTGGCTGTCTGCTCACAAATTGGTATTAGTGGCACCAAGAGCAGATTAATGTGGTGACCAGGCACCCAGCAACTTGACGCCACCAGCTGGGCTGCTAAAGCTGCCAATCTCCCCCAGCTGCCAACCGGCCCAGGCACCTACATTTCCCCAACCCTGGGTGGAGAGCAGTCCCAGGCCCAGCAAGGGACGGGTCTTCCTTTGGCCACCAAGAGATGCCACTGGTCCAGCAGAAGATACATGAGAAGGAGCAAAAAGCATGACCAGGAAGGCCAAGGTTTCAGGGTTAGCAGAGCACTTCAGGGCCAGTGGGGGCCGTGAACATTCATCATCTGAGCCAAAGCCCACATTGCACAGCTAGAGAACAGAGCCCGGAGAGGTAGGTGCTATGCCAAGGTCACGCAGCACACGGCTGGAACTCGGACTCCTTCCCTGTCAATCTAGTGCTTTTTCTGTTCCACCACTTGGAGGATGGACCTTTCCCACCATTATTAATCTGAACCTCTCTTTTCTGGATTTGTTCACTTATGGATGGTCAGTTAGCATCTCCTGAGGCCCTCCTGGTTGGCAGACACTGCACTGGGCACTGGGATATGGGAAGTAATCCTTGTGGAAAGGACTAGAGGCCTGACAGTGTCATTCATTGAGGTTAGTTCAGTGCTCACTGTAGAACAGGGAAGGGGAAGACTTCTCAGAAGGGATAAATGATGATGTGGGTTTCATTAGATAGGATTGGAAAAGAACACGGTTACAATAGAGTAAGCAAAGCATCTGTCCTGTTAAACTCCAGGGCCAGTCGGGTGATTTTAATCTGTGAAGACCCAGGAGATCCAGGCTTCTTGCACCTTCCTGCATCACTACCCCTAGAGAAAAGCTGTGGTCCTCTCAGGCCAAGATTGCCTAGAGCTCCAGCCATCACATCTGCATTCCAGGCGGCAGGATAGAAGGACAGAAAGGAAAGAGGCAAACATATGGTCATCAAAACAAGGGTTACAAGAATGCTCAGTGTCAAGAACTGCGAAGGGGCTGAGATTTTACTCAATGAGAAGGCTAGCATGTCAGCCTGCCACTGTTTTACAGAGGTTGGCAGAAGATGCAAGAACCATAGACTTCATTATTCATAGCACAGCAAGTAGCAAGAGCATTAGTGTATTTGTGTCAGTTCCTCTTATTCCGAAGTCTCAGGGGGCAACGTGGATGGGACCAGATGGATGCTGCACATGTAGTGAGGCATTACAGGAGAGGAACTCTGACTTAGGGAACCTGGAACTTTAATAATGGGCAGTAAGCCCACCTGCCCTTTGCTCTACTGGGAGACAGGTTCTTTTACAAGACTCTTCAAAACAGAAACATCCTTGAAAGGGCAGCTTGTCCCTCACTTTACAATATGGTAAAAATGTGAGAGACCCACGAGGGAACTGTTTCTCAATACTTGCAGCTTTATTCATAATAGCCCAAGCCCAGAAATAATCCAGGGTCCTTCAACAGGGGCATGGATATACTCATGCAATGGACGATCAGTCATCAATAGAAACTACAAGAGTGACCCTCAGAAACATGATGCTGACCTAAACCCATTAGTCACAGGAGTATATGTTGTATGAATGATCCATTTAAGTGAAATTCTGGAGCAGGAAAAGCTAATTAATGGTGAAAATCAGAATGATGGTTGCCTAGCACTGGGAAGAAGGTTGAGGATGGACTGGGAGAGGGTATGAGGAAACTTTCTGGGCTGCTGATTCTTAACATACTTGTCAGGACTCACCAAATGTACACTTGAAGTTTGTTCATTTCATTATATGAAAAAAGTGTACATCAAAATGTTGTAAACAAATATACACTGACATATTTGGAAGAAAGTATATTGGTGCTTGCAATTTACTCTAAAATGAATCAAAAATATTAATAAGGTTATTGATGGAAGGATAGGAAGGATGATAGATAGGTAATACATGGTAGATAGCTGGATAGATCATAGAGAATCTAGGGAATGGGTATGTAAGAGTTCACTGTACAATTATTCCAACTTTTTTATATAGTTTAAAATTTTCAGTATAAAATAGGGGATAAAAAGGTGGGGCAGAGGTCATATATCAGCTGTCCTTTCAGATAGCTCCCAGAAGCTGCCACAAGACAATACTGCTCACACTCTATTGGCTAGAAACTAGTCACATGGCAATCAACTGCAAGGAAGGCTGGGAAATGTAGTTCTAGGTGAATCTGGATCCTGGTAATACTTCTAACACTGAGAAAGGAGCGAACAGATATTAGAGATCAACCTGCAGCCCCTGCCACGAGCATGACTGCTCTCAGCCCACACAGAGTCTTCATGCGAATTCGAAAAAGGCAGGCCCTCCTCTGGGCTCATGGACCTGGGGCTTGGGGATGGCTCTGAGTGTAGAGCATGGGGCTGGTGTTGGCCTCACTTGCCCCCAGGTCAGATGTTCTCAAGTGGGTGTGACCTGCACAGCATGCACTCTAGCTCACTGTAGTTCAGCTGCTCAGTTGTGTTCGACCCCACTGCAGCACGCCAGGCTTCCTTGTCCATCACCAACTCCCAGAGCCTTCTCACACTCACGACCATCGAGTCAGTGATGCCATCCAACATCTCATCCTCTGTCGTCCCCTTCTCCTCCTGCCTTCAATCTTTCCCAGCATCAGGGTCTATTCCAATGAGTCAGTTCTTTGCATCAGGTGGCCAAAAGATTGGAACTTCAGCCTCAGCATCAGTTCTTCCAATGAATATTCAGGACTGATTTAAGCATACAGCATAAAGTTTGTCAGCTTTATTTATTAAAAGAAAAGATTGACCACTTAACTAAATAATTTCAATTTAGTTTATTTCAGAAATCCTCTAAGAACAAAAACGAATCTGTTTCTGTGTTGGTTTGGTTTCCAATAAGAAAGCTACATGTGACAGACATAAAAAACAGACTTGTGTTGCCAAGGTGGAGGAGGGGGAGGAGAAGGATAGACTGGGAGTCTAGGATTAGCAGATGCAAACTATTACATTTAGAATGGCTATACATGGTCTTAATGTATAGCACAGAGAACTATACTCAGTACCCTATGACAAACCATGACGGAAAGAATATGAAAAAGAATGTATATGTGTGTATATCTGAGTCACTTTGCTGTAAAGCAGAAATTCACACAACATTGTAAATCAACTATACTTCCACAAAAAATAAATTAATTTTTTTTAAATGAAGAAAATTACATGTGAATATCAGGAAGACAGTGTACCTGTTCCCATAGTCCATACCTTTGCTTCTGGAAACCCTCAATGTGACCTTCCACAGACATCTGGAGAACACTTTAAAACAAAAACAGGAGAAGGAAATGGCAACCCACTCCAGTATTCTTGCCTGGATAATCCCAGTGACAGAGGAGCCTGGTGGGCTTCTGTCTATGGGGTCACACAGAGTCGGACATGACTGACGCGACTTAGCAGCAGTAGCAACAGCAAGCTATTTAGACAAAGAATGGAATGAGCTGAAAGCAATTGCTTAAGTAATTAGGAAAGTTCATCTTTATAATATTTTTTATCACATGGAATTGAATATATATAATACTCAGGTACCCTGATTTTTATCATGGAAAAGTCACGTTAATCCTATTAATCATGAAAAAGTAGCATTTTAAATTATAAGCTTTCTATGAGGCTCTTGAAAGTGATCCCATTGTTTTACTGTTTCAGAGTAATATTTATGTTCTTTAATTCCACTCCTGCCAATGTACTATTCCTCTTTTATTATGTTACTGAACAAACTTGCTTGGCAATTAAAAAAAAAAAAAAACAAAGCCCTTTTTTCCTCCCCTTCCAGAGTCCAGTCCCTCACTCATGGAGTTGTCAACCACCTGTGGAACGCCCCTCCCAGAGCAGAGGGATTCCCACTGAGTCGTCTGATTGTCAAATTCCAGGTCAGACCCCTGGGCCAACAACAGGCAGTACTGGGAAATCAATCCCTATAGCTGAGACTGGAAGAAGTGAGTTGTGCTTTTTAATGTGTCTGGAATGTGCTTGGAGATTTGGAAAATGGAAGCACTTGAAGAGTGTTGCGTAACCCAGTGGACTCTAAGCAGGAAGGTTGTCAGTGGGCTTTCCACATCATGCATCAGTAGTTTATGTCTGGGCTACGCATGGGATCGAAGCGGCCTGGAATTTTTCTGGAATGCATGGGATAACCCCAGGCTTGACTTGTTTGATGCCAGAGAGACCAGATTGCTCTGGGCCTGGCTCAGAAGCAGAACAGGAAGCTCTGAAACACAGAGTGTGTGTGTATGGTGGGCAGCAGAGCCCCCGACATGTGCAACCTGGAAACCTCCTTTCTTCTCTGTGGAGATGTGCTGCCCTGTAGGGCAGAATGCTGCTGCTGCTGCTGCTGCTGCTAAGTCTCTTCAGTCGTGTCCGACTCTGTGCAACCCCATAAATGGCAGCCCACCAGGCTCCGCCATTCCTGGGATTCTCCAGGCAAGAACACAGGAGTGGGTTGCCATTTCCTTCTCCAATGCATGAATAAGAACTCTCAAAAGCAGTTCCCCTTCTCAGCCTTACATTTCCTTAGAAACGTGTCATCCTTCACCCCTGACTCTCTGGGTCACTCCAGAAAATGACACTTTCCCAAGGCTACAGGGAGATGGAGCAGACCCATCTATTGTCTGGGGATTGCTGTTGCCCTTACCTGGTCTCGCAAGTTCTCCTTTTCTCCCTCTATAACCTGGTCTCCACACACAACCAGAGTGATTCTCAAGAAAACCCTATGTCGGCGGGGGCTGGAGGTGTAGGGTGGGGGCCGTTCATGACATTTCCAGGTGGGAGTCAGAGCCTGTGGGTCATGTCAGCAGATGCTGACCGATCGACAGCAGAGGGCAGGAACCAAGTTATACTTGACCTTAAAGCAGCAGGCTGGTAGGAATTAAGTGAGAGATGCCATCTATAAAGAGTCCTCTTTCAAAAATTGCAATCAGACATTTGGTCTAATGTTCTAAGTGGCTGCACCAGCAGAGAAGATGAATCATCACTCAGTGATTCAGTATGTACTACAAGGTCCAGATAAATCTCCCCTCACCTGACTGTAGTGCACTGACCCAAACAGATGGAAAATGGCCCAAGTTTACTGAAAAAAAGCAGCTGCTTCTATGTGCTTTCTTCCAACACGCATGTAAAAATGTACACACATCTTAGCTGCAATGTATTTGGAATGCAATCTACAGGAACAAATTCAGATGGAAATGTAATTCCCCTTTGGAACTGGCACATTTTGTAAAATCAGGGCTTAAAGATAAAATGATTTAAATCTGAGAAAAAAGCAAAAGCAAAAAAAAACCTTTATGTTAGAATGGCAGGTTGGGTCAGTCCTCTGCTCAGAACCCTCTGCAGGTTGAACACCCCTACAGAGATAAGTCTCACCTTTGAGTCATCTTGGCTGCCACTGAGGACCCCAGGGCACTTGATGATTCCCAACACCCAAACAAGGAGGCCCCAGTGTCAGCCAGCACCCCAGTGCCCATCCTGGCCACTCACACCCCTTTGCTCCCACACACCAGCCTCTCTGGCCTCCTGGGTGGCTGCCCCAGGGCCTTTGTCCCTGCCCTGACCTCCTTTGGTCTCTGCTCACATGTCACCTCCACAGAGAGCTCAGCCTGTCAGTCCTACCCTTTCTTCTTGCTCATTATCCCTTGAGATAGTCTCACTCCAAGTCTCCCACCAGGGCCTGGCATCTTTGGTTTTGTTCTGGAACTCTCTGAGTCTAGAAGAGTGTGAGCACAGAGTAAGCTTCATTAAGTTTCTGAAATCAGGAGTAATGAAGAAGGGTTGGAGCTGTTCCTGGAATAGCAGAACCCTGCCTACAGAAGCATTTTCCCCTGGTGACCAAGGAGAGGTGAGGGTGTTGGAGGAAGGTGCCTAAAAAACAAAAAGAAAGAAAGGTGTAGGAGGCACCAATGGTGGTTATGTGCTGGGTCAGGGCTTTGCCTGCTCACCTGTGTGAACCTTGCAGCCTCCTGACTTTGGCCACACAGTGGGTATAACTGGGCTTGCTTCTGAGTGTGAGGAAGTGAGACTGGGCCCCATTCAAGGCTCAAGAGCATAATTATGAGTCATGAATATGTAAGCTCCAATCAGCCTGTGCTCAGTCATGTCCGACTCTTTGAGAGCCTGTGGACTGTAGCACACCAGGCTCTGTCCATGGAGTTTTCTAGGCAAGAATACTAGAGTGGGTTGCCATGCCCTTCTCCAGGGTTTCCCAGTCCAGGGATTGAAACTGGGACTCCTGCATGCATTGCAGGCAATTCTCTACCATCTGAGCCACCAGAGAAGCCCTTAACAGCTTTAGATACTCTCCAATTACCTGCTTTCTGTAATAATGAGCTCTTACTGACGAGGAACAGCAGCCCAGAGAGGCATAGTATGTGGCCTGAGGATCCTGGGATCCAGAGCTCGAGCCTGGACTAGCCACTCGAGTGGTAACCTGCTCTGCTTGGAACGAAGGACCAGATTAACTTCTGTTTAGCATAACTGAGCTAAATGGCACCCCTTCTGGGAACAATGAAGATGTCCTCAGGCACCTAGGCCTTTGGGATGGCCTTCACACTGACATCAGATGAGCTTGACCGACTCGAAGTCACGGGTAGAATTTGCCTCCTCTGGGGTCACTGGCCCTGCACCTTGTGTTGCTCAGGCTGTGGCCAGGCCAGGGCATCTGCAGCTGCATTCTTCCCTTTTCCAGACCTTTGCGCATCCGCTTCCCTGTCCACCCCCTACCTGACTGACATTCCCCGCAGGCCCAACCGACACCCCCGCCCCTCCCCAGCTCTGCCTGCGCTGCTGCCTTCCGATGGCCTCTGGGCCCGCCGTGGAGAGGGGCTGTTCAACACTTGCCCAGCGCTTCCTGCCCTAGGGTCCCTTCCTTAGGGCCCCAGCGGCGCCACTCTCCCCTCTGCCAGGGTTGGAACCCAAGCAGTTCCCCGACTCTCCTTCCTGACACTCACGGCTCTGCACGTGCACAAAACACCTAGTGACCTTGCTCTAATGCCTTGCCCTTGCCATCTCCTCTTTCGGACAAGTGCCCTGAATTCTCCTTCTCACTCCTACTCTGGCCCTGGGGGTCTCCGCCCCCAGCAGGTGCTAGAGGGAGTTTCCGGAGGTCCATCAGATCCCGTCACTGCGGCCCCAGCACTGGCTGCCCCTTCAAAGCCTTCCTGCATTAAGAAATCTGTGTGCTTTTTCTGGACCCCATGATCCAGAAAATTCCAGGACCTCCTGGAATCAGCCTTCTTGCTGTCCCTTGGCATGTTCCAAACCTCTTTTGGGACGGAATATTTAAGAGGAAACCTGAAAGACAAGGGGAACCAGCCAGCTAAAGAGTCAGAGGAACAGCGTGTCAGGCAGAGGGAATGCCAAGAACAGGGGCTCTGAGGCAAAAAGCCCCCAGCAGCTTTGGGATTGCCCAAGGCTTCCCTGATAGCTCAGTTGGTAAAGAATCCACCTGCAATGCAGGAGACCCTGGTTCAATTACTGGGTCAGGAAGATCCACTGAAACGGGATAGGTTACCCACTTCAGTATTGTTGGGCTTCCCTTGTGGCTCAGCTGATAAAGAATCCGCCTGCCATGCAGGAGACCTGAGTTCGATCCCTGGGTTGGGGAGATCCCTTGAAGGGAAAGGCTACTCACTTCAGTATTCTGCCCTGGAGAATTCCATGAACTGTATAGTCCCTGGGGTCCCGAAGAATCAAGACACAACTGAACAACTTTCACTTCACTTCAAGACCTCTGTGGCTTGGTGTGCAAGGTGAACACAGAGAGGAAAGGATGGAGGATGAATCATGGCCAGTTGGCTTAGGTAAGGAGTTTGGATTTTAAGCAGGAGTATGGCTGGATGTGATTTATGTGTTCATGAGCATTTACCCACCTGAATGAGAATATTGGGGTGCTTCCTTAGTTCCTCCTCCAAGAACTCCCCTGCCTACCCTCAACACACACATACACACACCCCTTCCATCTGTCCCCAAGCCTCTTGGATTCACACCCCAAATTCCCTCTGGCCAAGCCAGTCCCTCCTGTTGCTTCTGCTATGATATCTTCTTAGGCTGAGTGACAACAGCCTAGGAGCTGCCCCCTGTCCCCCATGCCCACTGACAACCTCATTTGCTTACCTGCAACTCAGGGCTCCCGCATCCAGGATCACTATGCCCCTTCACCTGCTCTAGTCACTGGAGCCCAAGCCTCAACCTCAGTGCAAAATTCAAGGGCTCATTCGATTGTTCCATGCAGTGCAGCAGCGAAGGCCCAGCGCTGCCAGACATTTAGACATTTCAGGGGAAGTCTGAAATCCTGATTTGTATGGGAAAACTCCCAGTTTTAAAATATTAGCTCAAAACCAACAATGTTTTAATGCTGGTCAGTTCAGTTCAGTCACTCAGTTGTGTCCGACTCTTTGCGACCCCATGAATCACAGCACGCCAGGCCTCCCTGTCCATCACCAACTCCCGGAGGTCACTCAGACTCAGGTCCATCAAGTCAGTGATGCCATCCAGCCATCTCATCCTCGATCGTCCCCTTCTCCTCCTGCCCCCAACCCCTCCCAGCATCAGAGTCTTTTCCAATGAGTCAACTCTTCACATGAGGTGGCCAAAGTACTGGAGTTTCAGCTTTAGCATCATTCCTTCCAAAGAACACCCAGGGCTGATCTGCTTTAGAATGGACTGGTTGGATCTCCTTGCAGTCCAAAGGACTCTCAAGAGTCTTCTCCAACACCACAGTTCAAAAGCATTAATTCTTTGGCGCTCAGCTTTCTTCACAGTCCAACTCTCACATCCATACATGACACCTGGAAAAACCATAGCCTTGACTAGATGGACATTTGTTGGCAAAGTGTCTCTGCTTTTGAATATGCTATCTAGGTTGGTCATAACTTTCCTTCCAAGGAGTAAGCATCTTTTAATTTCATGGCTGCAGTCACCATCTGTAGTGAGTTTGGAGCCCCCCAAAATAAAGTCTGACACTGTTTCCACTGTTTCCCCATCTATTTCCCATGAAGTGATGGGACCAGATGCCATGATCCTTGTTTTTTGAATGTTGAGCTTTAAGCCAACTTTTTCACTCTCCTCTTTCACTTTCATCAAGAGACTTTTTATAGTTCCTGTTCACTTTCTGCCATAAGGGTGGTGTCATCTGCATATCTGAGGTTATGGATAATTCTCCCGGCATTCTGGATTCCAGCTTGTGCTTCTTCCAGTCCAGCGTTTCTCATGATGTACTCTGCAGAGAAGTTAAATAAGCAAAGTGACAGTATACAGCCTTGACATACTCCTTTTCCTATTTGGAACCAGTCTGTTGTTCCATGTCCAGTTTTAACTGTTGCTTCCTGACCTGCATAGAGGTTTCTCAAGAGGCAGGTCAGGTAGTCTGGTATTCCCATCTCTTTCAGAATTTTCCACAGTTTATTGTGAGCCACACAGTCAAAGGCTTTGGCATAGTCAATAAAGCAGAAACAGATGTTTTTCTGGAACTCTCTTGCTTTTTCCATGATCCAGCGGATACTGACAATTTGATCTCTGGTTCCTCTGCCTTTTCTAAAACCAGCTTGAACATCAGGTTCACGTATCACTGAAGCCTGGCTTGGAGAATTTTGAGCACTACTTTACTAGTGTATGAGATGAGCGCAATTGTGTGGTAGTTTGAGCATTCTTTGGCATTGCCTTTCTTTGGGATTGGAGTGAAAACTGACCTTTTCCAGTCCTGCGGCCATTGCTGAGTTTTCCAAATTTGCTGGCATATTGAGTGCAGCACTTTCACAGCATTTGAAAGAGCTCAACTGGAATTCCATTACCTCCACTAGCTTTGTCTGTAGTGATGCTTTCTAAGGCCCACTTGACTTCACATTCCAGGATGTCTGGCTCTAGGTGAGTGATCACACCATCGTGATTATCTGGGTCATGAAGATCTCTTTTGTACAGTTCTTCTGTGTATTCTTGCCACCTCTTCTTAATATCTTCTGCTTCTGTTAGGTCCATACCATTTCTGTCCTTTATTGAGCCCATCTTTGCATGAAATGTTCCCTTGGTATCTCTGATTTTCTTGATGAAATCTCTAATCTTTCCCATTCCCTTGTTTTCCTCTATTCCTTTGCATTGATCCCTGAGGAAGTCTTTCTTATCTCTTCTTGCTATTCTTTGGAACTCTGCATTCAGATGCTTATATCTTTCCTTTTCTCCTTTGCTTTTTGCTTGTCTTCTTTTCACAGCTATTTGTAAGGCCTCCCCAGACAGCCATTTTGCTTTTTTGCATTTCTTTTCCATGGGGATGGTCTTGATCCCTGTCTCCTGTACAATGCCACGAACCTCCATCCATAGTTCATCAGGCACTCTATCTATCAGATCTAGGCCCTTTAATCTATTTCTCACCTCCACTGTATAGTCATAATGGATTTGATTTAGGTCATACCTGAATGGTCTAGTGGTCTTCCCTACTTTCTTCAATTTAAGTCTGAATTTGGCAATAAGGAGTTCATGATCTGAGCCACAGTCAGCTCCTGGTCTTGTTTTTGTTGACTGTATAGAGCTTCTCCATCTTTGGGTGCAAAGAATATAATCAATCTGATTTTGGTGTTGACCATCTGGTCCATGTGTAGAGTCTTCTCTTGTGTTTTTGGAAGAAGGTGTTTGCTATGACCAGTGCATTTTCTTGGCAAAATTCTATTAGCCTTTGCCCTGCTTCATTCCATACTCCAAGGCCAAATTTGCCTGTTACTCCAGGTGTTTCTTGACTTCCTACTTTTGCATTCCAGTCCCCTATAATGAAAGGGACATCTTTTTTGGGTGTTCGTTCTAAAAGGTCTTGTAGGTCTTCATAAAACCGTTCAACTTCAGCTTCTTCAGCATTACTGGTTGGGGCATAGACTTGGATTACCGTGATATTGAATGGTTTGTTTTGGAAACAAACAGAGATCATTCTGTCGTTTTTGAGACTGCATCCAAGTACTGCATTTCAGACTCTTTTGTTGACCCTGATGTCTACTCCATTTCTTCTAAGGGATTCCTGCCCGCAGTAGTAGATATAATGGTTATCTGAGTTTAACTCACCCATTCCAGTTCATTTTAGTTCGCTGATTCCTAGAATGTCGATGTTCACTCTTGCCATCTCTTGTTTGACCACTTCTAATTTGCCTTGATTCATGGACCTGACATTCCAGGTTCGTATGCAATATTGCTCTTTATAGCATCAGACCTTGCTTCTTTCACCAATCACATCCACAGCTGGGTATTGTTTTTGCTTTGGCTCCATCCCTTCATTCTTTCTGGAGTTATTTCTCCACTGATCTCCAGTAGCATATTGGGCACCCATTGACCTGGGGAGTTCCTCTTTCAGTATCCTATCATTTTGCCTTATCATACTATTCATGGGGTTCTCAAGGCACAAATACTGAAGTGGTTTGCCATTCCCTTCTCCAGTGGACCACTTTCTGTCAGACCTCTCCACCATGACCTGCCCGTCTTGGGTGGCCCCATATGGCATGGCTTAGTTTCATCGAGTTAGACAAGGCTGTGGTCTGTGTGCTTAGATTGACTAGTTTTCTGTGATGCCCTCTTGCAACACCTACCGTCTTACTTGGGTTTTTATTACCTTGAACGTGGGGTATCTCTTCACGGCTGCTCCAGCAAAGTGCAGCCGCAGCTCCTTACCTTGAACGAGGGGTATCTCCTCACTGCACCCCTCCTGACTTTGAACACGAAGTAGCTCCTCTCGGCCCTCCTGCACCCGCGCAGCCACAGACGCCATGGAGCACAGCTAGCCCGGGCCTTCTGAGTGGCAGCTGCAAGCATGCCATCTCGTCCAGCACCTCACAGTCAATCTGTTCTTCAATCAACAACCCACAAGTTGAGACTGCTCACTGCAGCCAGGCGTTGAGCTGAAGTAGCGAGAGATTCAATATCCTTGTTTTTCTCCTGGTCCTTTAAGGCTTTCATGATTTCATTTAAACCTTCGGTTCACGTAGAATTTATTTTGGTGTAACATATGAAGTGAGGATCTAAATTCATTTCTTTTACAGATGGGTGGCCAATTGTCCCAATACCAAATATGGATAAATCTTGTTTTTAAAATGCCAACTTGACTATATAGTAACTTCCTATATATATTGGGTGACTTCCTATCATTTCTAAATTATATATCTCTCCATTGGCTTGTACCATACTTCTCATTATTTTAGTTGTATAATAGATTTAAAAGACATGGAAATATCTGATGGAGTTATCTCTGCTCTTTACATTTCTTTTTCAAACTTTTCCTGGCTAACCTGGCTTGGGTATGTTTCCACATCAACTTTAGAATCAACTTGTCTAGTTCTATGAGAAATCCTCCTGCTGTTATCATTGTGATTATGTTCCTGTAGTTAGGGAGAACTGACATCCTTATAAGGCTGAATCTCTTTATTCAAGAGTATGGTGTAAGTTCATATTTGTATTCTTCAGTGGCATTCAAAAAGTTTTCTTCACATAGAGTTTGCACTTGTTAAAAGAATTTTATTGTTAGGTTGCTTTTGCTAATGGCATCTTTCTTCCGTTGTATTTTAGTACTAGCTAATTGTCTGTGTATTTCAAAGCTATTGATAATAGAAAACTAATTGTGTACCCAGTTACCTTACTCAATTATTTTGTCATTTTCAATAAGGTTTTCAGCTGTTTCTTGTAGGCTTCCAAGCAAACAGTCAAACAATCCTCAAACTAGTAGGTCACCTCCTGCTTTCCAGGTTGATGCCTCCTTCCCACTTGATTGGCTGGGACTCCAGTAGATAGTGATGGTGTTGCGGTATTTCTACTACCTCCCCTGGTTTCAGATCCAAATATGTAAAAGTCAATTTAGGGCATTATTTGTATAGTCTAACTTCTTTAAAGCTTTTTTTTCGGTGGGGGGGCCATATGTAGAATCTTTGTTCTCCAACCAGGGATTGCCCCCTCACCCCTCACAGTGGAAGCAGAGTCTTAACCACTGGACCATCAGTGAAGTCCTCCTCAAAACTTTTTTAAAAATCAAAATAAATATTGAATTTTATTAAATCATTTTTTTAGAACACTAGAGATAAAAATTCTAGAGATTTTAGAAACCAAAAAGGTCTCATAATGAGAATCATTGGACTTCTTAACATCAACCCAGAATACCAGATGCTGATAGAGAGCTGCCTTCAGAATTCTGGGGGAAGATGATTTCCAACCAAGATTTAGGCATCCAGCCAAACTGTCAATCAATTATCCAATAACTGAAATCCCATATGCAGTTTCCAAGGAAGCTACTGGCGTACATATTACAACAAAATGAAGGGAGTCAACTAAGAAAGAAAATGGCTTAGGATCTAAGGAATAAGGAATCAACACAGGAAAGAGGTGAAGGGAATTCTCAGGCTAATGATGAAGAGAAATGTCAGGAATTTCACTAGACAGTGGCCAGGAGAACAACTGGTCAGTTAGGAGCAGGAGAATAGAGTTCAAGAAAAATATAACACTTACAGATTACCAGATATATTTGAATGTATTGCTAGATGTTTAGACATGTTTGTGGGATGAATTAATGATGCTAAAAGAAAAACAATTAAATGAAAAACTGAGGTAATTACTAACTCCTGGCGTGGGGGAAACTGTAGAAGATATTATTTATAACCATTAAATAGTATTTTGTTTAGCTATGAATACTACTGGCTTTCCTGGTAGCTCAGATGGTAAAGAATCCGCCTGCAGTGCAGGAGACCAGGGTTCTATCCCTGGGTCAGGAAAATTCCCTGGAGAAGGGAATGGCTACCCATTCTAGTATTATTGCCTGGGAAATCGCATGGACAGAGGAGCCTGGCAGGCTACAGTCCATGTGGTTGCAAAGAGTCAGACATGATTGAGTGGCTAACACTTAAAAATGCTGTACATATAAATAATGTGTTTTCATTTAGCAACTGCCATAGAACTGTATTGGAAGGGAAAGTGGGGGTTTGTGTGTGGTGTGTGGAGGATTAGCAATCTTATACAGGAGGAAACCAATGCATATCTAAACAATAATGATAAAAAATGGTATTTAGAAATATAAAAGTAAATGTCAGAAAGTGAAGTGAAATGAAGCCGCTCAGTCATGTCTGACTCTTTGCGACCCCATGGACTGTAGCTTACTCGGATCCTCAGTCCATGGGATTTTCCAGGCAAGAATACTGGAGTGGGTTGCCATTTCCTTCTCCAGGGGATCTTCCCGACCCAGGGATTGAACCTGGGTCTCCTGCATTGCAGGCAGACGTCAGAAGGAAGAGCTAAATGAGTTGAAAGTATTTGCTTCTGGGGAGGGGGCTAGGTGGTAAAAGGAAGGATGGATTGCCACTTTTGATTATCAGTTTCATGGGATCACTTGATTTAAAATTTTTTCTGCATAATTTGATAAAAATAGAAATTTGATTTTAAAATATTCCTGGGTGAAATAATTAAAGGCACCTTTTGTATCACTTCTGCTCCAGGCAAAATGAAACTGTGTTCCTGAGTCGTGTCCAACTCTTTGCACCCCATGGACTATAGCCTGCCAGTCTCCTCTGTCCATGGGATTTTCCAGGCAAGAATACTGGAATGGGTTCCCATTCCCTTCTCCAGGGGATCTTCCCAATCCAGAGATAGAACTCAGGTCAAAATGAGCTGACTAAAATTTGGATAGACTAAGACACCAGTCCCAGCTCCACAAATTTTTAGCTGTATGACCCTAATAATAGGCAAGTTGCTCAGTCTCTCTGAGCCACTGTTTTTTGATCTAGAAAGTTGAGATAATACTTTAGCTACATTGTAGAGTTACAGAGAGGATAAAATGAGATCATACCTGACCCGGCATGGAGAAGCATCCCATAACAAAGTCTGCCGTTTTGGTTATTGTTGTTTCAATTTTGCTTCCTTCAGTTCCCAAGTGATTAGCCTTAAGGAACTCACTTAACTTCTCTGAGCCTCATCTTTAAAACTGCAACAAAATACTTGGAGCCTCTGAGGAGATAAATGGGATAATGAGTGTAGACTACCTGTCACCTAATCTCTCTAAAGATCAGACACCTCCTTTTTAAAACAGGAAAATCCTTTTAGGGTTTTCTGAGGATGAAATTAAATGACATAGCTGAAACCTCTAGCACAGTTCCAAGGACACATTTATTTACTTTAAAAAGCTAGCAGTGGGTAAAACTAACAACGTTTTAAAGTCATAAAAGTAAGAAAACCATAAACATATGCTATATGTCAATATGTCTATTATATCTCAACAAATGTAAAAAAAATAAAAATATTATATGTTGACTACACAACATCTGGAAATTTTAAAGAAGTTGAAAAACAAAAATCATCAGTAACTGCAATGTTTTCTAATACATATTTTTTGCCTTTTTGCAGGGAAGGGGGGGGCCTCATGGCTTGTGGGATCTTAGTTCCCCGACCAGGGATTGAACCCTGGCCGCAGCAATGCAAGTCCCAAATCCTAACAATGAGGCCACCAGGAAACTCCCTGCATCTATTTATAGTATCAGTCAATATAGGGCAGTTCATGCTGCTGGGGAAACCACACAGAAATTTCAGCAGTGTAACAGTGCAAAGGTTTATTTCTGCTCAGATCCAGACCACACGAGTCCTGGTGACTCTCAGGGGCTCTGCTCCCCCCAAGGTGGCTCCTGTGGCCTCCTGGACCCTGCACATCACCAATGTTCCCAGGGCTGCTGAGGCCCCCGGAGCATGAGCTGGGGAGCCCCCAGCCAGCAATTAAAACACTGCCACCCGGAAGTGATGCATTTATTCCCCTCACATGTCATTGGCCAAAGCAAGTCACATGGCTACGCCTGTTCTAGCCGAAGTTGAGAAAGTTAAATTCTCCAACTGCACCTGGCAGTGGGTGGAGATGAGAGGATAGGTGAGCAGTGGCATGTCTACTCTGCACATTACAGAGCAGACATCACATTGTGTATAGGGTTCTGCCAGCTGCTTTTGTCTCTAACCATTACATTAGGACCTACTCTTTGGAAACATGTGGTCAACATGCAGCTCTAATAAAACTTTTAAAGTGCTGTGGTGACACACTTCCCCTTTCCGTTTTCTCTTCGCCCCCTTACAGCCTAGGGAGCTGTGTGCAGGTGGCAGGCTTCAGCCCCAGCTCTCTGCCTGCCTTTGCTTCCTCCAGCCAACGAAGTACAGGCAGGTCCCGCCATTGCTTCTCCGCGCTAGTACAGCTCCGCAGTGTCGTTCTCTCCAGAAGTAACACGTTTGGAGGTGAGGCCCAGAGAACCTGCTGAACAACTGCCGGCTTAGCAGCTCCACACGTGGGGTGCGGCTGCACGCGGCTCTGCTGGGGCCTCCTTGCGCAGACAGTCAGCCGCGGGTGCGAACGTGCAGTGTTAAAAGTGACACCAGCGCGGTGGAGGCGTCGTTGTCAGCTGTTGCAGGAGATGACACCCGGGCCTGCAAGGTTGAGTGAGAGTTCGGGGAGCGGCAGCCCCTCCTCGCCTGGTCCCAGGATCCGGGGTCCAGGAAACTGAAGCTGTGGGGATGTTGAGTGAGGTCTGGAGGCTGAGCACAGGAATGGAAGGGGCCCCTCGAGGCAGGAACCCTCCTCTGCAGGAGGGTTGCTAGGGCCCATGTCCTCCAAAGAACTTTTGCTGGGTGCCCAGTTCTGGTCACACACGGAGACAGCTGTGATGTTTACAGAAGTAAAATACAACCGCTAAGGTTTATAATCCAGTTGTGGAAATGCTGCTGACGCACTGGAAACATTGAAACGAGGATGCAAATTGCACTCTTGTCTGGCATTGGGCGGTGCGGGCAGTTGGCAGAGTGTCAGAGGCCTTTGGAGAAGGGAGAGTTTGGTGAGGGCACAGAAATATTCCCAGGGGCTTTATTCTTCTCAGCTGCTGCCATCCAGGGAACCCCAGAGAGGAAGAGAGGGAAGAGGAAGTAGGGCGTTAGTTCATCCTTCAGCAGTGTGTGATCAGGTCAAGGATGCTGTTTTGCAGGTGGAGAAACTGGGGCCTGGTGGGCCTAACCAGCTTCGCTGGAGGCAGAGATGGCACCAGAGCCAAGACTGTGCAACCCAGTGCCTTCTGCAGGAAGCCTGGGAAGCATTTTCTCACATAGGCTGAGGATATAACTCTAAGGTCTGACCTGTGTACAGCTCCAGTTGGGGGCTGGATCTGCATTCATTGTAAAGTAAAACCCAACAACACTGACTCTTTTGGGTGTGAAATAAAATGACTCGCCTCTAGTTTTACTGTTTACAAAACACTCTCCTGTTTATCATCTCATTTTCTCTTCACGAGAACCCTGTGACAAACCCATTATAACTACCATTTTGCAACTTAGGAAACTGAGGCTTGGAGAGGTAATGCACTGTGTTCACAAAGCCTCTTAAGGGCAGAATGGACCCCAATGCCAGGGAGTCTTTCATCTCACGAATCACTCAACATAACGCAGATCTTAGTTAATTTGCTTGTCGTATCCAATTTCCTCTTCCAACCAGGCTTGCCAGCCACAAGCCCAGCCTGCAGCTGATTGGACCAAGGGCAGAGAAGGGGCTTCTCATTGGCTGACCAGTAGCCAATCAGCTATGTTTGTTGGTTTCTCCAAGTCTTGCCTGAAAGTCCCCTGCTGGGGAACCCAGACCTGACTTCCTCGGGGATGTTGTGATGAAGTCTGTGTTTGCCTGTTCCTTAGGTCCTCAGTGCTGGTCTCATTTCTCCTTCAACCACCTACCCTCCACACTCTTACAGCCCCTGGAACCTGTGAGCCCTGGAGCCCTAATAACTTTTCCCATTCTCTATCCAAGGCGAGTATGATTTCCTGTTCAGTGAAAGGAGCCTCGTGAATCTGAATAGCCTGGGCTCTGCTCTGCAGCCCCAGCAAGGCATCTTCCGCTCTTTCAGATTACTCTTCTGTAGGGGAAGCATTATGCCTGCCTCAAGAGTTGCAAGGGCAGATTACAAAAGTATTATGAGGCCTATGTATTCTACTGTTTAGTATTGCATTAACCAGCACAAGGTTTGTGCATTTTTTAATTCATTTGTCACTTCTAAGTTGGGTTTTCTTATGAGTTAATATGTCCTCAGTGGTTTCTTGTCTCCTCCTTCCCTCTCTCCTTTTCTTTCTTCCTTTCTTCTTTCTCAGACACCACCTTATCTATTTTAAGGCATTTCAAATTCCTAAAATGTGAACTGTTGAGTGGTCTGCCATTTGCCCCTAAAATGACTCTGGGCTCTCATGGCCTGTTTTTATCTGTACCATATGATTTTATTTCATGTATTTTCGTGTATTTGGACAGTAATAAACAACACAGAATCTGGAAAAAAAAAAAAAAAAGGATTGCAAGTGCAGGACCACTGGGTCCTGCCCAGCCAGTTGCTGAGACCCGAAGCAACACTTCCAGCAGCCCCTGACCTCAAAGCTATCCTGTCCTCACTGTGCTCACAGGCTCGAACTTGTTTTAACAGGTCTCACAAGTCTCCTTCCAGGGATGCATTTGCCAAGTGTTTGGTGAACATGTCCGTCTCCACTCTGTGAGCACGTGTTTCAGGCCCACTCCCAGCTCTGGCCCCTCCCAGTCTGTTTTCCTGTCCACCTTCATACTTGTTGCGCAGCTGAGCTCCTCTTAGGCCAGTTTTTTTTTACTTCCTTCTTCACCTGTGCTTCAAATTGCTCCTGTGGCTTTGCTGTCCTTTCTGCTCTGGGTCGAACATCATCCTCTCCATCAGTGCTGGGAAGGCTGGGTTTTGGCCCCTGCTCTGATGGACTCAGAGGCTTAGGTGCGCCTCGGCCCTGCAAGTGTAAGTGGGACTTGTACTCGATTGGATCACATAAAATACGCTCGTTTGTAAGAATGAGTCTTAGGCCTGGCTTTGAGATGCTGCTGAGAGTTCTAGGAGCCTGAAGTCATTTTCACAGCCTATAGATAGTTCATCTTCCCCATCCTGGCCCCCTTCCCTTCTGTATCTTTATCTCTCCTTCAAGCTCTCCCCTTTCCTCTGTCACCAAATAGCCTTGAAGGTGTGGTCTCCAAGGCCAGCTCTTCTACCCCATCCCATTGGCAGGCCCAGGGCTGCCTCTTCTCTACCTGCTTCCCGTGTACCTGAACTGTCTCAGCCCCAAGGCCATATCTCCCACTCTCGAATGCCCTCCCTTCCCCCACGGTAACCCTGCCTTTTCTCCTCCTAGGTCTCCCTCTCTCAGCTTCCATCTTTATTCCTGGACTCTTCCCTTCTGCTAACACCTCTCAATCTTCCGAGGAAGTACATCCTAAGCTCAGTTTACAGATGAGAAAACCAAGGCTGGGAGAACAGGAGGAAGCTGCCTGCAGGGCTGCAGCTGGGAAGCTATGGAGCAGCGGTTTGCATGGAATCTGAGTGAAGACTCACCCCAGCTTCACCCTGTATAGCCCATTGAACTCGCCAGGCGTGACCTGCCATCCACTGAACTCATGATGCAGACCTGGCTTCCACTCAGGGGGAGCCTCTCACGGCCCCTCGCTGCAACCCTTTTCTCCCATGAGGCCACCCATCATGATGTTTCTCTATCAATTCACACCACGATGTCATTTCCCCCTTACATGTTTCTGTCATCATGAGTAAGGCTGCACATCTCATTTCTCGAGCAGCCGTTCATACTTCCTTTCTGAGAGTGGCCTGTTGCTATTTGCTCGTTTTCTTTGGGGCGGTTGATTTTCTTCCTACTGTAGGAGTGCTTTCACATTTAAGGAAACTCACCCTTTGCCATATATGTTGCAAATATTTTTCCAGATTTTTTTTATAGTGGAATTCTAATATAATATGCAGTCAAATTTTCAATATTTATTTTTTGGCTTGACATTTACTGTCAATCCAGTTGGCCTTCTTCTGCAGTATTCTTCTGGGCTTTTAGGGTGTGAGGTCTCCCCGCACTCTGCCCTGAATCATGTAGGTTGATGATGTGTATAGCCAGTTTTGCCGGCCTTCCTTTTAATGTTACTTTCAGCTTCCTCAAAAGCAGGGTGAAAGTTACATATGAGCCTGTTTTCCTGGGGATGCTCTGGTGAGGATGCAGGAAACAGAAAGCAGATGGCCCACCATGGTCCATCTACCCAGGGCTGTCCAAGGGCCAGGGTGGCAGGAGGCCTTAGGACGCCCACTGGATCTCCAGCGGGTGGGTGAGTGAGGGCTAGGGGAGGGGAGAAGAAGGAATTGGGGTGAGAGGGAGGAGGGCAGGCTGGGGACCCTAGAGTCGAGGACTGAAGCAGAAGCGAGCGTGGTGCGCACAGAGGCAGAAGCGGCGACTCTCACCGCTCGCAGCGGGCGGCAGGCTCTGGGGTCCCTGGGGTCGGGGGCGGGTTCTTGGCGCGGTCTAGTGATGCCCTAATTAAGCCGCGGGTACATTTCCCAGCCCAACTGTCACCCGCGCGCTACGCAAGCCAGGAATGAATATTCCCAAAGCGCCAACAGAAGGAAGTTCTTCATAAAAACGGAGCCCGAAGGCGTGAAGGGAAAACAAGCCCTGTTCACACGCAGGCAGCGCATCCGCTCGGCACAGCCCGGAGGAGGCGGAAGCACGGCCGGTGGGGCGGCGGGGCGGGCGCCGTGAACCCCCAGTGTGCAGATGCCTAGCGCCCCGGGAGCTGGAGGCTCTTTTCCTGCCGAGTCTTTTTTGCCGAGCCCCTTGGCGGCTCCTTCCCGGGATTCTGGGGCGCTGGGCATCACCTCTGAGGACCCAGGTGCCTCCCACCCCACTCCCCGCGGCAAACAGTCTTCAGCTGGCGCTGGCCTGAGTCTGGCGGTTTGCTGGGGCACCCTTGCCCTGAAGTCCCCAGACGCTCTGTCCGCTTTTTGACCCCGTGATCTTGAGCACATCACTCCCCCTCTTGTGCTTCTGTTTCCTTCTCTGAAACGTGAGGCTAATAACAAACACCCTCCTCTGCTTGTAAGGACGGAGGGAGATCCTGTACATCACTTGCTGTGGTTGGAGAGATTTGAGGGGTGGAGAGCAGAGATGTTTTGAAAAAATTTCTCCCTTCCCTGCTCCAAGGACTTCCCTTTCCATTCCTCCACCTGCTGGGGTAACTGCAGGAAGGCTCTTCAACAAGAGGTCATCACATGGAGCCCTCTAACTCTTCTAGGGCTTCAGCCACAAAACAGCCATCCAACTTGAAATGAAGTCCATCCCACTGAGCCTGTCAGCATCCTTGGCTCCAGCTGCTCCTGGGCACCTGGGCCCCAGCCAGGTCCAGATCTGGTGTTCCAGAGCCAGCCACCTTGCTTCCCTCCCCTCTTACTCCTGGTGCCTCTGCAGAGGCTTTAGTGAGGGTGGGGACAGTGTAAGCTTGGGGGCCAGATTTCCTGGGATTGATCTCAACTTGATGGTCCAGACAGCACCTAGCTTGTTGCAGGCTGATGTTGTTATTCACTCTGCACTCAATTTGCCTCCTCAAGCTCAATGTAGCCTCTCCTTTCTTCTGCCAGTCTCTCTGCTTGATTGGCAGCTCCAGGGGCAGGTGCCAAGCCTCCTTCATTCTGCTTCTCCAGTGTCTAACAGAGTTCAACTCACAACAGGTGCCCAATGAATTTAACTGGCGATGCAGATAGTGGTCTCTGGGGTGTGGATGAGCAACCCCTCAAAGAATCTCTGTCCATAGATAACCAACATCTGGAAAGTCTAAAGCTTCACTGTTGGCCAGTTCTTTGGGAAGCACTGGCTACATCATTTGTGGAATCCACCGCAAATGAAAACACAGGCCTTTTGTTAAAATGTTCGGAGTTTCAAGATGGTGATGACAGAGTACTAAATTCAGCCCTGTGAGCACTTCTGAGCATGGGCCCTGTACTCCTGCGTGGTTGCCTATCCATTAAGTAGCCCAGCCCTTGGGTTTTGGAGGGTAAATGCCTTGAGCATGTCCTGTGAAGATATTATAACCACTGCCCTCTCTGGGCACTGCCTGTAAGGTAATCACGCTCAGCCAAAGAGCAACATTTCCCTTCCTAGAAAAGACCTACTGAAAATTCTGGAATCAATGGGCAATGGTGTGTCCGTTCATTCAGGCCAGTGAAGCTTTGATTTAAAACAAGGTCCTAAATCGATTCTCCTTCAGCATGATTAAGTCACAAGACTCTCCCTGCCCTGCTAACCAAGTCTTTGGCCCTGTGTCTATGTATTGAGTACTTGCTGTGTGCTGGCCCTGCTCCAAGCCCCAGGAATACAGCAGTGACCAGCATAGATGCAGCCCCTGACCTCCTAGGTCTGTCTCTGTAGTGGGGAAGACAGGAAACAGATATAAATAAGAAGACAAATATACAGTAAAAGGTCAGGTAGTACCCAGTGCTATTTGGCAAAAGAGAGAAAAAGGCAGCCTAACTTGACAGAATGGGGTGGGTGTAATGACAGAGTGGTTAGGAAAGGACCCCCTGAGGGTGTATCTTTGCAGCAGAGACCTGGATGAGGTGAAGAGGGACCATGCCCAGGCTTGAGGACAGAGTGCTCCAAACTGTGAATTGCAAATGCAGGAACATGACTGGCAAAAGGAGCAAGGGGGCAAGCAGAGGTGGCGTGGGAGGGACTGAGATCTGAGACATCCCTGGGACCCAGAGCAGGCAGGGGCCTCTTACCTCCAAGAGGAGTTTGGATCTATGTCTTAGCCACAGGCCAACAACTCATTCATGTCATTGACAGCAGGCTGTCATATTCCCTTCTTCAAGGTGATTCTCAAACTACTTTTCCTCCAACTGCTGAGTGTCTGTGTTTCAACCTTGCCTCTCAGGGCCCTGGCAAGACAGCAGAGCATGCAGGAAATGAGAGTGCTGGGTTTGACTTGTTCTTCTGCAGTTACTGCTTTGAGACTTGGATCCGATGCTTAAACTCTCTAAATTAGAGTTTTTTCTCATCCTGCAACTTTGTTGGGAGGGCTTGGGATATAAAGCATCTAGTAGGAACCCCAGCACATAGGAGGCACTCAGAGGTACTTGGTAAGTATTAGCCTCGGTTATCACTACCTTTTACCCTTTCCGGTACCCTTTCATTTCAACCTCACCATCGGTTTTCACCACAGCATCACTAGAATTCCACTGTCCCCATCCTACAGGGAAAAGATAGTTTTGTCCTGAGCATTGTCTTCAAATTTCTTTCCTGAGGGGGCAAAGGAAGGGAATTTAATGTTTTCATTCTATCAATCCCATGCCTGGCACTACTATACATGATTCCAAATCATCCTCCAGCAAGCCCGGAGCTCCCATTACATGGGCACAGAAGCTGAGGCTCAGAGGAGGTCAGGAAAGTAGTGACACAGCTAGGAAGTGGCAGGCTGGCACTCAGCCTGCTGCTCCTTCCATGGTTTTCCTGGGAAGGAAACCCAAGGGTATATTATGGGCACAGCTGGGCTCTGGGGCCCAATGCTGGTGTCTGCTTGTGCTTCCTCCAGGGAAGTCAGATACTATTGTCTGCTACATGCCTTAGTTTTCCCATCTGTAAATCGGGGAGAATAACAGTCCCTACCCATAGGATTATTGTGAGAAAGAAATGAGATAACCTGTGTGTGCACCAAGAACAATCCTTGCCTGTCACACAGTTATTGCTCAGATCATCTTAACTATCACATTATTGGAAAGTCATAACCCAGTGTTTTCTTAGTATTAATAATACCTTGTGAATCAGACCCTCCAAGCCTACCCTTCCCTGGGCTTCACCAGAGACAGTGACCAGGGTGACAGCTTGGCTGTGGGGTCCCCTTTGGTGGCCGCAGATGACCACAGCTCTATCCCACCCCACGTGCTCATCTGCACTTGGTCCTTGCACTTCCTATCAAGAGGTAAAGCTGGATTCTCCCCACCCTTGAATCCAGGGCCAGAAGCCTGCATCAGAAAAGGACAGGAGGCTTCCCTGCTTCTCCTGGGATGCACCCACTCGGAAAGCAACTGCCCCAGAAGAAGCCCAGGTGGAAGTCACCCTGCAGAGGCCCTGAGTTTGTGCCCAGACATGCCAGTGTGCCCGTGAAGTCTTGTTGGACCCTCCAGACCAGCCCACCCATGGTCAATGTCATTCAGAGCCCTGCCCAAGCTCCCCCTGCCCCAGGCCTCTCTGAAGTCAGTGGGGTTTGCTGTCCCACAGCAGTGCAGAGGGGCAGGAATGGGAGTGTCAGCTGAGTTTGGCTGCTAGGCAGGCCCAGGAGTGCCTCAACCTGCTCTGAGGGTTCTGACACACTCACATGGGGTCTGACCTGCAGAAGGGGAGGCCGCACTTGGGGCTGCCTGTGAGGACTACCCAAGGAATGCCCCCAGCCTGCTATCTAGTGCACCTCTCTTTTCAGCTCCACTTTCTGTGAAGTCCTCATGGATTGGGATTGGCCATGGTGAAGATACCCACACTATAAGTAAGTAAGTAAGTGTAGTCGCTCAGTTGTGTCCGACTCTTTGTGACTCCATGGACTGTAGGCCACCAGGCTCCTCTGTCCATGGGATTCTCCAGGCAAGAATACTGGAGTGGGTTGCCATTTCCTTCTCCAGGGATATCTTCCCACACTATAGAAATTGACAAATCAGTCTTCCCTGCCTCCCTCCAGGGTAGGGCCTCTGCCTGACAGGATCTCCCATCTCCTTAAAGGAGACAGACCTCATGTGACCACATCACCCCTACAGACCCGCAGTCCTCAAAACTGGGAGCAGGGTGGCTCAGGTTTACCAAGGAGATAGGCCTCTGTCTCTCGCTCCTCTGACCATTTGCCTAAGTCCCAGGCTCCGCTTTCTCACACAGACTCCAGTTAGCAGCATTCCTCCCATTTTATAGCTGGGCAAACTGAGGCCTCTGAAGGTCAAAGGTCTTGCTGGAGTCTATGTAGCTTCCTGAGGGACAAAGATGACAGTCAGTCTCATGTCTTTTGAGCTGAAGGGGCCTTCGAAATCATATGTCCAGTCTTCTCCTTGTTCAGGCTGCAGGAGCCCAGGACAGGGAGGAGCGTGCCTGCAGGCCCACAGCAGGTTGTAGATAAAGTTCAGGATCCCTGACCCCCTACCTGAGCTCCCCCCAACCCCTTTTCTACCCCCAGATCCCTCCAGTGACCACTCCCACCTCTGACTGCGACCCTGGTTCCTAGAATGCAGCCCACAAGCCCCTTTTGGGTGGTTTGTGTACAGGGTCACATAAAGGCATTATCCCACTCTGTCCCTGACCTGGGGTCCCAGCCCTGGGTCTCCTTCCCACATGCTTGGCTTGGCTGGGAGTTTGCCCTGGTCCTTTTTTTTTTTAGTTAATAAAAATATACTTTGAAGGTTTAATTAAAAATTCACAGCAAATACAATTTTGGGACATAATAGAGTATACTTCATGATGCTGTCATGGTAGGCTATGATACTAGCTTTCGGGTAAAACTGAAGTACACTTTCTTTGGCAACCTGGGCCTTTGATCTTCCAACATGTTTCTTTTGAAACAAAAGCTGCCTGTTGAGGTTGCTGACATCAGTAGTTAGTATCCAGATCAATCAGGTCGATGTGGGAGAAGCTGGTGAACAGGAGGTTTTTGAGGAGCTCGCAGCCGATGCCACACACTCCCACCACCAGGACCCAGCCCCGAGTTGCATCCTCAGCCAGCTCCTGGTGCAGCCCCCACGACAATGCCATGGCGAGATGACCATGAGCCATGGCGGAGGCTGAGGCGGGAAAACTGAGCCACAGCCAGAAGCAGATCACCCCTGGTCCTTCTGCACTTTGTATTCTGCTTATCTCCTTGCAGGATCAATATTTGCTATTTAAATGATGCTATTTGCTTGCGTTTGAGATTTTGCATTTTGCCCTGTATTCTGGGACCTGGAAGGGAGAATCTGGGGTCACTGAGGTGGCCTGGAGCTCCCAGTCGCCCCTGGGAGCTGAATAGCCCCTGGGGCTATTCACTGCCTAGCATTCACTCTTTTTCACTTTATCCATATTGTTACTTAGACACATGTACCTTCTTGTGTTCACATCTATTTGATTTAAAAAAACAAAAAACAAAAAACCCTTTCTTGAATGCCAGTCTCCTGCCAGGCACTTTTAGGTCTGGGAAGCATGGAAGTGAAGAAGAAGAGTGGTGGCAAAGACCGCTTCACTCTTGCCAAAAACCTCACTCTATCTCCAGGGTTAACCCTGTGAGGTTACAGCTCCAGGGTCTCCTGCAGGTGGATGTGGTCAGAGAATGAGTTTCAGTCACTGAAACATTGGCAAAAGAGGCAAATACCACTTTCTAGGCCTGTCTCAAAATGATCTCCAAATCTCCTCCCTCTTCCAGCTAGAATCAGAAGACCCAGTGAAAACTCCAAGGCTGCAGCAGCCAAGACGGCAGCCGCTTAGATACACGTAGCTATGTAAATGGAAACTCAGGAAAATTCAAAATTTAGTTTCAGCCATATTACAGTTGTTCCCTAGTCACATGTGCACAGATATCTCGGCTCCCATGGTGCATGCTGCTTCAAGACCCCAGGGTCCTGCATGGCCCAGTGGAAGGCCACCCACCCACCAGAAATGGCCATGTTGAGTGGTGTGTGAGAAAGAAACAAACTTTTACTAAGTTCAGATGGGGGTGGGGTAGATGTTTGTTATTTACTGTCAGTGATACACATCCTGGCCTGGAGGAACTACTGCTGGCTAGTCTGGGAGCAGCCCACAAACAGTCAAGCTTGGGCAGCAGTGCTGAGACAGAGCAGGATACACAGGCTTCCAGAGCCTGAGTCTGGGGACGAGGTTGCCTTCTTGTTGCGGTTCAGTTGCTCAGTCATGTGCAACTCTTTGTGACTTCATGAACTGCAGGCTTCCCTGCCCTTCACAACCTCCCAGAGTTTGATCAAACTCATGTCCACTGAGTTGGTGATGGCATCCAACCATCTCATTCTGTTATCCCCTTCTCCACCTGCCCTCAATCTTCCCCAGCATCAGGGTCTTTCCCAATGAGTCGACTCTTTGCATCAGGTGGCCAAAGTATTGAAGCTTCAGCTTCAGAATCAGTCCTTCCAGTGAATATTCAGGATTGATTTCCTTTAGGATTGACAGGTTTGATATCCTTGCTGACCAAAGAACTCTCAAGAGTCTTCTCCAGCACCACAATTCGAAAATAATTCTTCAATGCTCAGCCTCTTTATGGTCCAGTTCTCATGAGGTTAAGGCTCAAAAATGCCCTTTTAGACCTGAGTAAGACTATGCCAAAGGCTTTGACTGCATGGATCACAATAAACTGCGGACAATTCTAAAAGAGATGGGCATACCAAACCACCTGACCTGCCTCTTGAGAAACCTATATGCAGGTCAGGAAGCAACAGTTAGAAACTGGACATGGAACAACAGACTGGTTCCAAATAGGAAAAGGAGTACGTCAAGGCTGTATATTGTCACCCTGCTTATTTAACTTCTATGCAGAGTACATCATGAGAAACGCTGGGCTGGAAGAAGCACAAGCTGGAATCAAGAATGCCAGAAGAAATATCAATAACCTCAGATATGCAGATGACACCACCCTTATGGCAGAAAGTGAAGAGAAACTAAAAAGCCTCTTGATGAAAGTGAAAGAGGAGAGCGAAAAAGTTGGCTTAAAGCTCAATATTCAGAAAACAAAGATTATAGCATCTGGTCCCATCACTTCATGAGACATAGATGGGGAAACAGTGGAAACAGTGTCAGACTTTATTTTGGGGGGCTCCAAAATCACTGCAGATGGTGACTGCAGCCATGAAATTAAAAGATGCTTACTCCTTGGAAGGAAAGTTATGACCAACCTAGATAGCATATTCAAAAGCAGAGATATTACTTTGCCAACAAAGGTCCGTCTAGTCAAGGCTATGGTTTTTCCAGGTGTCATGTATGGATGTGAGAGTTGGCCTGTGAAGAAAGCTGAGTGCCAAAGAATTGATGCTTTTGAACTGTGGTGTTGGAGAAGACTCTTGAGAGTCCTTTGGACTGCAAGGAGATCCAACCAGTCCATTCTAAAGCAGATCAGCCCTGGGTGTTCTTTGGAAGGAATGATGCTAAAGCTGAAACTCCAGTACTTTGGCCACCTCATGGGAAGAGTTGACTCATTGGAAAAGACTCTGATGCTGGGAGGGATTGGGGGCAGGAGGAGAAGGGGACGACAGAGGATGAGATGGCTGGATGGCATCACCGACTTGATGGACATGAGTCTGAGTGACCTCCGGGAGATGGTGATGGACAGGGAGGCCTGGCGTGCTGCAATTCATGGGGTCGCAAAGAATTGGGACACAACTGAGTGACTGAACTGAGCTGAACTGAACTGAAGATTTAGTTGAGAATTGTGACTCATACAGTCTTCCTTTTATCAAAGTATTTTCTCAGGTAGAGCTCTGCTAAGCTCATGTATACAGTGGTGCCAATTCATTCAGTCTGTCCCAACTGAATGTCAAAAGTAATCGTAGCATTAGGCTCAGCCATGGAGTAAGGAATGACCATTGGCCATGTAGGGGTACACTAGGCATTGTTTTGGGGCTGGAGAGCTTTGTTGTATCCACATGCAGGTGAGAGAGAAGGGGAACAGGGCAGTCTGGGCCCTTGGCCAGCCCGCTGCTTCCCCTTAGCAGAAGGAACAAAGATGGAGTGACGGGACAGAAAGCTCAGAGACGAAGTGGAGATGCCCTTCACAAGCCTCTGAGAGTCTGATCAGCTGGCAGCCTCTGTCCTGGGCGGGAACAGCTGGCCTCTACCAAGTGAAGAACAGCCCCTTCACCCCTCGGCAGGCCTACTGGGGCCCAGTGCACACTGCACCTAGGTCTGAGGCTCCCTCCCTGTGGGCTGACTGCACTCCCTTCTCCCCCCCGGAGTAGAGGGCCTGAAGTATGCGGGGGGAACAGCACAAGAGGCAGGGGACCTGGCCCGTCTGGGCCACTGACTCACAAGCCGTCTTGGCCAGGCAGCTGCCCATCTCAGGGCCTCAAACTCAGGTCCACCAAAACCTTTTTTTTTTTTGCACAGATGGCATGCAGAATCTTAGTTCCACCCCCCCACCCCCGCAACGATCAAACCTGTGCCCTCCAAAGTGTAAGCACAGAGTCTAACCCTCTGGATCAACAGGGAAGTCCTTTTTTTTTCATTAATTGCCATGGTTTTGTATATTTTTAGCTACTGTACCAGTCAGAGTAACAGTAGGAAACAGATCTTGCACTCAAAGTAGAAGGATCAGAGAGTTTAATAAAAAGATCTATTTTCAAAATTAAGGCCAAGGTGTAAGTCTGCCGAGGCATCTGTCCCCATCATCTCCAGGCCTAAAATAAAGAGGGTCCGGGAACCATCCCAGATCCCAGTGAAAGGACCCAGTGGAGGAAAGCCTCCTGACAGCAAGGGACTCAGCCAGAGTCCACTGAGCAGGAGCACCCCTCCATCCTGCCAGTACGCCCCACTGGTCCCTGGGAGTGCTTGGTCCAGGCCTGGCAGGTGCAGAAAAATCTACGTGTCTGAGTGGCAGGCCAGGGTC
The DNA here is from genome assembly GCF_032405125.1 of Capricornis sumatraensis. Classification (NCBI taxonomy): domain Eukaryota; kingdom Metazoa; phylum Chordata; class Mammalia; order Artiodactyla; family Bovidae; genus Capricornis; species Capricornis sumatraensis. Next base: position 116,741,265 of record NC_091071.1, on the reverse strand, counting down.
ATCGGAGGACACACCTAATTATGATGACACGACATAAGCTCCAAAGCCAGGTGTCTAGTTTCCAGCCCTAGTTGCAGGATGAAGTAGCGTGTCTTCTCACCTGTAAAATGGGGCTAATAGCAAAATCTGCCTGACAAGTCTAAGTGAGTTAATAAAATAGTTCTCAGGACAGTCTTGTACAAACTGAGGCTCGGTGTATTCCAGATGTCACCACTAGCAATAGGCCCTGTGCCAACCCCAAGATTCACACCACGTTACTCAAGCCCCCAACGACTTTGGGTCTGTCTGATCCCAGGACCTGTCCTCAAAGCCGCTGTCCTGCCTGGCTGCTTTCCTCTTGTGAGCCAGCTCCACTCTCAGGACCGTGCGACACACACATCCATTTTCCAGGCTGGTCTTTTGCTGTACAATTGTTGGCTGTTTTCTTTTGAGAGACCAATCTGGTGCAGTGGAAGAAATCTTCATTTTCTTGAGTGAAAGATTTATCTGGTACCAAAAGAAACAATGATGCCTGTTAATAGTCTGAAGAGCACACTGCGGGGCACGTGGGCCCATGTTCTTTCCTTCCCAGGGGGCCCTGCAGTGTCTCGGGACAGCTGTGTGTCCTGGCGGGCTTTAGCATCAGACTCAGGAGCGTGGTGTCGGGGCCTGGTCACGGTCATTGAGTCAGGAGGTCTGGTCTGTACCCACGCTCACAGTAGCCCGGCTGGATGACCTTGGGCAAGTCACTTCATCTCCTTCCTGCGTCAGATGCGGACAGAAACGCCAGGGCCTCATTCAGTTTCTCAAATGAGTTAAAATGAGAGGCTGTATGCAGGGTCTGGCACGGAGGCCAACTCCCCGCCCTTTGGAGCTCCTCCTGGAGGAAGACAATAAAAAGAAAACCATTTCTCCAAGGGGGGCCGCTCAGCCCAGGTGCCCCCGGCCGGCTGGCAGCGGAGTGGTTAACGATGCCTGTGTCCGGGGAACAATAAATGGCCGGTGGTGGAAACGCTGAACTGTGATGACGGGGCTGACAGAGGCTATTTTCGGAGCCCAACCGCACGGAGTAATAGGATTGGAGCGGAGGCAAGCGTGACCAGAGCCGATGTTCTCAGCTACCGAGGCAACCACGCCAGCCGCTGCGCCAAACAAAACACGGGCGGCTGCTCCCCACCCCGCCCCAGCTCCCACCGCGGGGTGGTGGTGGTGGGGTTATCTCGACCTTCAGGCAAAGCCACCCTCGCAAAGCATCCAGAAGATTGCTTTTCAAAAAAAATGTTACTTTATTATAGTTGACTTACAGTGTTGTGTTCATTTCTGCTGTATAGCACAGTGATTCCGTTATACGCGTATATACATTTCTTTTTATATTCTTTTCCATTATGCTGTGTCACAGGAGATTGACTATAGTTCCCTGTGCTGTACAGAAGGGCCTTGTTGATTGTCCATGTAACAGTCTGCATTGGCTAATCCCAAACTCCCAATTTAACCCTCTCCCGCCAGCTCCGCCACCCCTCCCTGAGCAACCACAAGTCTCTTCTCTTTGTCTGTGAGTGTGTTTCTATTTCATAACAGTTTATTTGTGTCATAGTTTAGCTTCCACATATAAGTGAGAGCATATGTTATTTGTCTTTGCCTGTCTGACTTACTTCACTTAGAACGATCATCTCTAGGTCCATTAGTGTTACCGCAAATGGCATTATTTCATTCTTTTTTTATGACTGAGTAATATTCCATTGTATATCTGTATCACAAGAAGACTGCTTTGATTTCCTAACTGGGGTGCACTGCACACCTACTGCCCCCCCCCCACCCTTTGTCCCCAGCTTGCTGTGCACAGCCCAGGGAGAAAGTGGAGACAGACGGGAGCCATACCGTTGTAGGATGGCCTGGTGGAAAGTGAGCACCAGTGTCTGACTCCAGTGACAGAAGTTGGGGGATTCTTCATCCTTCAACGTCTCCTGCTTTGAAAGAGGGCTCCCTTCTGTCCTGCATGCCAAGGGACAATGTCTCTCTGCCTTGGCATTACCACCAAAGCTTACTCTGGGCCGGGGGGTGGGGGGGGCAGGCAGGGCCCATGTGGTCTGGCTGGGGGTTAAGATCCACCCAAGAAGGAGCAACACCAGGAGCATCTCCACGTGTGCCCGGGGTCAGGGGTGGACACCCTCTTGAGGGCCCCTAGTCTATTCCAGGAGTTTCATCTCTTGATGCTGACACCTGGGTGACACAGACCTGCTCATTCTTATGTCACAGGTATCTACCATGCGCTAAGTGGCAGGGCTCCTTTGACCTCTAGGTGCCAGGAGGTTGTCAGGCTCAGGTGAGCGCCCCTCCTCCACCGACTCCTGCATTTGCCTCCTGCCCTCCCAGCACGTCCCCCAGGACAGATCGACATACACAGTGGGACCATACCTCTTGAAAAGTGGCATGTGCAAGTTTTTTTCTTCTTTTCTTCTATGTGACCTTCCCGCTCGCCTGCCAGAGGCACCCAGTGCCACAGGGAGATCAGGGTGGTAACAAGGCACAAAGAGAAAGAGAATGTGCAGCCAGGCTAGGAGCTCCAAGCCACAGCCCAGAGCTTTAGAAGCCAGGCTCTGCAGCAGAAGAAAATGTTTGCTAAGTTCTGTGCATTGTCCTGTATATATCAGGTGCAGCGCTTGGAGCTCTGAGCCCTGAGGCTTATTCTAAGCTGGTGCAAGGTGGAGCAGACACTGAATGTGACAAGAAGGTGAGCTGGTGCTGGACAGAGGGACCTCAGGAGTGGGGAGAGATGTCAGAGAATGCTGCCAGGTTTCATGAAACTCAGGGGCCTTGACAGCTCAGGTGGGACCCCAGGAGTAGGGAAGAAAGAAAGTCAAAGGTCAAAGGAGACACTGCCACTTACCTCATTCCCTGTGCTTCTGGAACTGAGGGCCAACTTCCATAGCAGGGCTGTTCCCTGAGTGACACAAGTTCGTGAAGCATAAAAGGGGCTTGGAGCAGAGCCCCCAGGCTCCTGGACTCCCAGCTGCATGGAAGGGAACCAGAAGGAAGCTGAGAGTGTCTTGTGAACTTGCCAAGGGATCAGCCTTCTAACCAAGAACTGCAGAGCAGCCAGCCACTCCGGGGTCATTATGGGGTCATAGCTAGACCTTTGGGCAGCTGTCCCCAGATTGGGGAACCCAGCAGCAGGGCCCTGCTGCGGAGGTTGCAATCCCCTTGCGTGGCTTAGGTGTAGTGAGCAGACCCTGGGACCCCAGCTACAAGACTACTGGGGTGGGGAGAGGGGTGGTGGTGGTGGGGAGGGTTGAGAGCAGGATGGCCTGTCCCCTACAGCCCCGGGACCAGCAGCCCCTGAAGGCACAGCCGCATCCCTGCAGCTTAGCAAAGAGGAACAGGGAGGATGGGTGTCCTCTTGACAGCAAGAGACAGCCTTGCAGCTGCTCCAACCTTTGAAAAGTCACGTACAAAGCTAAGAGATGGAATGAACTTGAACTGGGACATTTAACTCTCACTTGTCCTGCAAGATGAGGTCAGGTGGGGTCATATGTGTGTGTGTCTCTGTGTGTGCCCATGAGCACACAATCAGTGGGACACTGTGTACATTTGAAGCCCCTGCCCCGACCTGTGCAGGTCATGAGCAACCCTGGGGGCCAGAGTCTCAGGCAGGTTGTGTGGCAATCTCCACCAGCAGCTGGGCCCAAGTTTACCCCAAAGCTATTTCCGAGGGGCAGGTTTGCTGAGCAAATGAAGAGTGTAAACAGGATTGCAGGGGTATTGTTTAAACGCTTGGGCAAACAAAGTCCCCTCCTCCCTCCCAGGCTCCCCTGGAAGCACCTATTGACTGGCAAACAAAGGATGCTCTAATTTATCCTTTCACCCAGGCCCCGCCCCTTGGGACCCTTTCCCCTCTCCTGCATCCTCTGCCAAGGTCACTAGTTAACCTTGAAAATGCTTCTGCTGCTGAGTTCTGCCCTTTGTCATCCCTCCCCACCCCCACCCCCCATGGTGAGGGCGATTTAATGAGATGTCCATGTGACCCACTGCCTGCTGTTTAATACACAGCAGAGGTCAGAGTGCCGTCCTGGCTTGTGAGAAACAACTGATCAGGGTTTTCTGTTTCGATTAATACCTGGACACAGATGCACTGTGACACTGTCTCATCCTTTCCGGGTGCCCAGGAGCCTGCACTCTCATCCCCACCCAGCCTGGGACTTGCCCTCACCCACTGAGGCAGAACCTTGGGACTGGGCCCAAAACTGGCATTTTGATAGCTTTCTAGATGGTGTTTGTGTTGGATCCTGGAATTCAGGAACCCCTGATCCAGTTCACATTGGACATCTAGATTCAGTGACTTAGTGTCGACAGAATAAAAGCGAGAAGGAAAGAGCCAGCTTGCCAGTCTTGCTAAGTGAGGTCTGGAGTCAACTCCACCATGGAGCGCCTGGTGACCCTGAGCCAGGCTCCGCACCTTCCCTGCAGATGGATTTGGGGGAGGGTTTAATGAGATAATGGACTTGAAAAAAAATCGCAGTGTTCCGGACAAGAGCATCAAAGTAGGAGTAAAAGAGGAGAGTTATAGAAACAGAGGTATAATTCGCATACAATGAAATCCACCTCTTTGGAATGTACAGATCAAGGATGGCGATGTATTTTAATATTTATGCAGTTTTACCAGTCTTAGTAGTCTTGGTTTTCACTTCTCTTCCCTCTGTGGAGGTTGTCTGAGTTGGGACCCATGGGAGCTAGGCCTCTGCTTGCCAAGGTTTGAACTCTCTTCCTATCACAAAAGCCAGTGTGCTCCCTAAGTCCTGACCTCTCCTCCTAGCCAGGTCCCTGGCCTGCCTCCCTCTCCTTGCAGTCCTAGGACCACAGCAGTCAGCCAGGCACCGTGAGGATGGCGGGTCACCGTATGCCCTGTCTTGTGGTCCTCAGCTGGCTCCGGGGTGAACTGGGTACTAGCGGGGCCAGGGATGCTGGACTCCCTCCATCTCCAGCTCTGCAGTTGTCCTGCCCTGACACTGAGGACGAGCTAGAGCGTCCTGCCCTCTCACTGCAGCTCCTTCGTGTGGCATCTGGGCTGTACAAGCGAGTCCTCTGAAGACCTTGATTCAAAGGCGGGAGAGGTGGGGGTGTTGGGGCATCAGGGCCTCTATGCTGCCCAACACCCTTCCTGGCAGGCCCAAGCTGGGCTATTTTTATTTTGGGATGTCCTTCAGCAGCTAAAAACATCTGCTTTTCCCTCCTTTCCTTGGGCCCTAATCTCCAAGCTAACCACACTGGTCTGGCTCTGGGGTTTGTCAACCTGCTCCTCTGCACCCACATATGTGTTGGAAGCATGGGGTCCTGAGCGTGTATGTGTGTGTGTGTGTGTGTGTGTGTGTGCAGGGGTATGCACATGTGTGTGTGTATATATATATGGTATATATGGCATGTGTCTGCAGGACTCTATATGTGTGTGCAGTGTGCATACAGCAATGTAACCTTGTGTGTATATGTGCCTGTGTCCATGGGACTTCTTGTGTGCAACATACATTGGATGCATGTGTGTGTGAATGTGGGTGTGTACCTCGATGCACAGGAGTACACATATGCAAAGCCACTTCTGTAACAGTGTGGTTTCCAGTCTCCAGGCAGGCATGTGCCCAGAAACAGGCTTATGCCCATGAATGTGCAGGAGCGTGGGTATGAGAAGATTCTGTCTGTAAAAATTCTTCAGTCAGGACAGTAACCACAGCCATCAGCTCAGTGTCCAGAAATGCAGACACACATAGAGCTGCCCTATGATCCAGCAATCCTACTCCTGGATGCATGTCTAAAAAAGATGAAAATTCTACTTCGAAAAGATACACGCACCCCAATGTTCATAGCAGCACTATTCACAGTAGCCACGACATGGAAACAACTTAGATGTCATCAGCAGATGAATGGATAGAAAAGGTGTGGTCCATATACACAGTGGAGTATTACTCAGACATAAGAAGAAATGAAATAATGCCACTCGCGATGAACCTAGAGATGATTACACTGAGGGAAGTCAGAGAGAGACAAATATCATATGATATCACATAAATGTGGAATCTAAAAATATGACACAAATGAACATTTTTGCAAAACAGAAACAGACTCACAGACGTGGAAAACAAACATGATTACCAAAGGGCAAGGGGGGAGGGATAAATTAGAAGTTCAGGATTAGCAGATACACAGTACCATGTATAAAACAGACGAACAGCAAGGCTCTGCTGTGAAGCACAGGGAACTCTACTCAATGTCCTGTAATAAACCATAATGGAAAAGAATCTGAAAAAGAATATATGTATAGATAGATATAGATAGATACAGCTATCCAAATCACTTTTCTGTACATCTGAAACAAACACAATATTGTGAATGAAGTATGCTGCTACTGCTGCTGCTAAGTCGGTGCAGTCATGTCCGACTCTGTGCGACCCCATAGACGGCAGCCCACTAGGCTTCTCTGTCTCTGGGATTCTCCAGGCAAGAACACTGGAGTGGGTTGCCATTTTCTTCTCCAATGCATGAAAGTGAAAAGTGAAAGTGAAGTCGCTCAGTCGTACTTCAATTTTAAAAAAAAGAAAAGCAGACTGCCAAAGGGCCTAGCTGTCCCGGTGGGACTCGCAGCCCGCATTTCCAGGGTTGCCCTGTGTCCCCGGTTTCTCTCCTTCCTCATGAATGTTAATATTGAGTCCCAATCAGACGGTAGCCTAAATGCTCTTGTTCCACCTAGCTCATCTAATCCTAACAGCTGAAGGATGTGTTACTAGCCCATTTTACAGATAAGGAGCCCAGGGCTTAGGGAATAACTTGAAGTAACTGAACCAGATCTGACTGATTCCAAAGCCTTTTCTTTGTATGACACCGTACTGTCTGCCTGTGACAACTGGAAATTCACACACACCACATACTCTGCACGTTTTAATAGCTCAGGCCCAGTGCCAGTGGGGTGTTGCCATCATCTGTGGGGGCATGCAGAGTGCAGTCTTTGCTGGGGACATTATTGAAGGACACACCTCGAGTGCAAACGCTCAGCTTGGAAAGCTTGTCCAAGATGGTGGGGAGGCAGGTGGACGGCATGGCTCCAGGAGACCCTGCTGAGGCTCCCCAAGGTGAGAATGAGTAGACGTCTCCCTTCCTCCTGGGTTTGAGGACCCCTAATCTAGCCTGGAACCCTTGGCAAGAGAGCAGCCCCACGTGGGAGCTGCAGTGGGAAGGCAGCCCTCGCTCTGGCCTGCCAGCTTTGGAGGGACCCTTTCGTGACTTGTCACACCCTTGTCGTCCAGACCAGAGCAGCTACAAGGGTCCAGGGACCCTGCCTGGAAGAGCTGTGCTCTGTGCCTGTTGAAGCAAAGACTGGTCAAGCCGCTACGCCAAGCTTCTCTCCTGTTGTTCATAAGATGAGCCAGCCCTGAAGGTGGCTGGACCATAAACTGGCATCCCGAGTCCCTGGGGAGAGGTCTCAGGCCATCCCTGTCATAAATCAGTGAGCCAGAAGCCAGCCTGAGGGCAAGGCACCCTGATGAGAGGAAGCATGGTCAGGTGGCTGGAGGCAGGAGCCCCAGAGCCCTGGCTGGGAGCTCATTACACACCACCTTTTTGAAGACCCCCAACGTCCCTGCAAGAAGGGAATTTTCCATGTGGTTAAGAGGAACTGCCTCACTTGGCAAAGTCAGTGCAAAGGAGGAGGAGGGGCTTACGCCCTTCTCATCCCCTACATCTTGCTGTCTGTCTGTTCTGCCCTGTCTGTGTTCTGCTGTGGGAGGTGAGGTTCTCCATCATCAGAATGTCCAGCGTGAGGACCTCGAAGAACCCTTGCAGTTTCTGCAGCTCAGTGATGGACCCTCAGCCTCCCAGCCTCCTCCTTCCTCAGGGCTGCCACTCTGAGTTGGTTTGGCCAGGCAGGAGATCCAGACTCAGGTTCTCAGGGACCTGGGGCTGTGAACTTGGCTCTGTCACCAAGCAGCTGGTGAACTTGGACAGTGCCTTCACTGCTCCCATCCTCCCACCCCAGGTACCTTAACTACACTCCCATCAGCCTAGGTGACAATGACTCCAGGGCTCACAAAGCCCAGCCCCTCCCCCCACCTCTAGATCTGAAACCTATAGCCTCAAGGCTGAGGTGACTGGAGAGACTGTTGTGATGGGTCCCAAGGTGGAGTCACAGTTCTCATCCTGGTGTGCCCTCCCCAGCAGGACCGGTTCCGGTCCTCCAGGCTGCAGACGCCATGACAGGGTTGGAAGTGGGACAGCTTTATGGAGAGTAAGTCCTGTGAAAGACATAAGGTGGAAGGAGGGACTTCCCTGGCCGTCCAGTGGTTAGGACTCTACGCAGGTTTGACACATGATCAGGGAACTAGGATACTGTATGCCATGAGGCACGGCCAAAAAATTCAAAAAAAAATTTTTTTTTTAAGAGTTAAGAAAATGTTGGAAGGAGAGTCTCAACCAAAGATCACTGAGCAGGGATAGCCCCCTGGGGAGCTTTCACTGAGCTGGAGAGGTCAAGCCCAAATACCTCTTTCCTGCTCCGCCCCTGCTGGGTGGAGTAGGAGTGGGGGGCTGCCCCAGAAAGACAGGGCCTTGGCTCAGATGTCACCCAGTCGTGTCCGAGTCTTTGTGACCCCATGTACTTATACAGGGCATGCAATTCTCCAGGTCAGAATACTGGAGTGGGTAGCCTTTCCCTTCTCCAGGGGATCTTCCCAACCCAGGGGTCGAACCCAGGGGTCTGCCACATTGCAGGCAGACTTGTTACCAGCTGAGCCACAAGGGGCTCAGACGTGGAGGCAGGTACTGCAGATGCTGCCTTGGGAGGGAGGCCCCTGTGTTCCCACAGCTGAACAGCAGGTTCTATCTTGAGAGCAGAGGGCAGAGACGTTTGCGTGGCAGTCATCCTTGCTGTGTGACCTTGGGCCTGTGCTTAGCTGCCCTGAGCTCAGCCTTCTCAGGGTGGACCAGGGACAGAGTCACACTCGCAGGGTAGTTGGAGGCAGTGTTTACAAGACCCCTGCTATGGGAGGTGATGAGTAGCAGTTACTTCTGGCTGTTGAGATCCAAGTCTCTGGAGGGAGGTTTTCATTTCTGCCTTCTCTCACCCTGGATGGTTGGTTAGATTACACTGGGGAGGGGGCCTGGGGGTGGGGGGTGGAGCAGTGTCTCTACAGCAACTCCTACTTTGGAGAAGAAGGGAGAAGATAGTTTTCATGGCCTTGTGTGATGGAAGAGAATTCCATGGGTGTTATGAGATCCCCCAAATCTGTTGAAGTCCTAACCCCAGAATGTGACTGTGTTTGGGACAGGGCCTTTAAAAAGGTAATTAAATTAAAACGAGGTCACTAACCCAATATGACTGGTGCCTGATAAGAAGACTGGACACAGACATGTGCAGAGAGAAGATGGTGTGATCACACGGGAAGAAGATGGACATCTCTAAGCTAAGGGGAGAGGCCTGGAAGAAACCCTGCCCTCACCTGGCTCTTGGAAGGAAACAGTTCTGCTGATATTATGATCTTGAACTTCCAGCCTCCAGAAATGTGAGACGGTACATTTCTGATGTTTAAGCCCCCCAGTCTGTTATGGCTTTGTTATGGAAACTCTAGACAACTAACCCATGTGGTAAGGGATGTATCAGGTAGAGTGCCTGTGTTTTTGTTTATTTATTTGGCACTGGGTCTCAGTTGGGCATGCAGGATCTTTAGTTGTGGGGTGAACTCTTAGTTGTGGGATGTAGGATCTAGTTCCCTGACCAGGGATTGAACCCAGTCCCCCTGCATTGAGAGTGTGGAGTCTTAGCCAGGGGAGTCCCAGATAGGGTGCTTTTAGCTGCAAGTAACAAGAGATCCAACCAAGAAAGATTTGATCAGGCCATTTAACAACCACATACGGCAAAGAAGCAAGGAAGGCACATGATTTTTAAGATGTTATCAGGGCTTCTGCCTCTTCCCAGTTCTGCGTTCTGCCTCCTGGTTGTGCTTTTGGTCCTTGGAATACTTAGACTGGTAATCTGGGAGGACCTCACTGAAGAGATGATATCTGACTTTGACTTGCAGGTTGACTAGATACCCATCCTGGGCAAAGCCAGAGAATTACCTCTTTTTAGGACTGGGGAGCCAGCAACTGTGCCCCCCTTGGGGCTGGGGCTGAAGACCTATCAGCCATTGACTTTGACTCTGAGCCCAAGGCCACCTGGTCTCCTGCCCGCCTTCAGGCAGTGCCAGGCGTCCATCCAGCATAGATGCCTTATTCCATTTGACTATTTTTCATTTCTGGCAACATCCGTTGAAGGATATGCAAATAAGAAAATCAAATGAATTTGTTTCACAAAGAACGGCATTTAATCGGCACAATAAATACAGACCATCGTTGGCTGCCTAAGATGATAGTTCTTGGAGAAGAAAGTGAAGGAGGGAAACTTGAAGGGCAAAGAAATGGAAAAGAAGGAAAAGAGGGAGACACTGTGGTGATAACTGAGTGAATGAAGAGCCAAGGGGTCCGAAGACCTGAGGTTGTTCATCCATCTATCCATCCTTTCATCCATCCACCTGTCATTTCTTTCTTTCATTCACTCATCCAAGAAATATTTATGGAAAACCTATATGCAGGTCCAATACTAGACACTGAAAATATGGGACTCATCAAGACATCTCCTGCCTACCAGGCACTTCTTCTAGTGCAGTGAGAGGAGAAAGATAGTCATGAAACAATCTTACAGCTATATATACAGCTGCAGACTATGATACACGCTAGGAAAAGGGCAGAGGATGAAGAAGGGCCAAGAAAGTAGTAAAATCAGAAGGATGAGCAAGAATTAATAAGGAAAACAGGTTGGGGTGGAAGGCTGGTGTTTCCTACATAAGGAGCAGCCACTGCTAAGGCTCTGAAGGAGGAAGACACTTGGCTCCCTCAAAGCACTGAAGGAAGCTGGTGAGACCAGAGTGCTGAGATGGAGCAGAAGGGGAGGAGGGGTGGCTGGAGAGGCAGGGCCATATCACACCAGGTCTTCTGGGCCCTGGGGACGAGCCTGGGTCTGCAAGGAAGTACAGTAATAGGTGATATGTTAAGAAGACTTTGGCTTCTGGGTGGGAACTAGACTGTAGGAGCAAGAGGGTGCCAGGAAGCCTAGTTGGGAGACCCTTGAGCTTGTCCAGGCAAGAGATGATGGTCACATGGTCAAGGGAAGTGTTTCTCAACCTCAGCATCATTGGCACTCTGGGCTGGATGTGGGCTGCCATGATGAGGGCAACCCTGTACATTGTAGGATGCTTACCCCAGCCCTGGTCCCTACACACCAGGCTCCAGTAGCAGCCCCACCACATCATGCCAAATGTCCTCTGGGGAGAAAAGCTGTCCCCTGTTGAGAACCCTGGACCAGGAGGATGATGGAGAACAGGCTTGAGGGAAAGGCAAGACAGAAGTGAATGAGATGTGGTAATTGAGTGTTCAGGGTGAGGGAGAGAAAGGTGGCAAAGATGATCCCCAGGCACTGGGTGGATGTTGGTGCCACTCACTGACATGGGAACAACGACAGGGAATCCAGTTTGGGCTGGGCTTGCAGAGTGGGACATACCTGAGTTCTACTACGAAACAGCAAAGAGATCTCAGGCAGGCTCTTTTGTCTTACTGGGCCTATATTCGCATCCTCAAAATACACTGCTTGTGCTCCGTCTAGACTAGCAAATGTGGAAAGAGGTGACTTGTCCTTCCTGCACTCTAGGCAGACATCACTAATCGATTCCAATTCTCTGAGCAAGGATACTTCCCACAGAGTCCTGTTCTGGATCTAGGATAGCAAATGTGAAAAGAGGCCGCTTGTCTTTCCTGCACCCCGGGGCAGATATCACTAATCGATCATGGTTCTCTGAGCCTGGATACTTTGTCCCGTGGTGCCCTAGACAAGTACCAGTGGGGACAGGGCATGAGAGAGAAAACCTATTTGCTTTCCCTGACCTCAAAACTCACTTCAATCCTTTCCCACTTGCCCAGTGTTGACATTTTCTTGATAAGTACCAAAGCATTCTTGGAAAATTCTGGGCAACAATGTAAGGAGCAGGAATGCAGGCTCCCCAGAGTTCAGACTACATCCTGTTCTTACGGTGTCATCCATCCCAGGGATTAAGTAACAAAGTTGGAGCTCCTAATTCATGCCACTTGTTGCAAATATGCAGTGGGGTTTTGGAAGTCTCTAGTGGCGGGTCCATCCTCAGAGCCTTTGCCACTACCTTTTTTAATCTAGTTTGCTGCATCTCTGGGATTCTCTGTTAACCTCAGTCTCAGGGTGGACCACAGCCCTCTCCCATTCATCCAGGTCCCCTACTACTCTCCTCCATCAAATCATAGCAGAATGGAACCAGACATTTGATTGTTTTTGCACTTTTATTCAAAAGCATTTCTGCTTCCTGTTAGTGCTTGAAAAAGGCAGATGCATGAAGTGTGAATTTTAAAATATTTGTCTTGCTTCCAATTCTAAGGATGTAGCAAGCCCTTAGAATAATCCTGTACTCCTGTTGTGGGTAGAACTGTGCCCCTGCCCCCAAGACGTGTTCAAGTCTTAACCCGCAGTACCTATGAACATGCCTTTATTTGGAAACAGGGCCTTTAGGAATGCGGTCAAATTGCAGTGGGTCCTGACCCGATGACTGGTGTCCTTAAAGGGAAGGGCTATTAGTGCACAGATGCAGGGAAGAGCACCACGTGGAATGGGAACGTGTCCACAAGCCAAGGATCCTCGGGGGCTGTCAGCACCCACCAGAAGCCAGGAGAGAGGCACAGGACATATTCTCCCTCCTAGCCCCCAGAAGGGACCGACTCCTTGATTTTGGACTTCTGGTCTCCAGAACTCTGGGATAATAACTGTTTCTGTTGTTCTAAGTCTCCCAGTTTGTTACCGTAGCACTGGGAAAAGAATAAAGTTCCCAACCTCAATTCCCTGGAAATGAGATTGCTGTTTATATCTGAGTTGTGGGTGGAGATTTTTCCTCTTTGGTTCAGTGACTCTTGGTGGAGAAACAGGTCTCCCCAGCACTTACTCCTTGCCCTTGGGTCTGGGCTGCATGCCTGCTTCTGAGACCCAGAACTTGGGGAGTGGGCTTTACCTCGAGGGCCTGGCTCATCACGTAGCCCACACCCACTTACGCTTGGGTGTGGTATCCAGTCTCCAGGATGGCCTGCCACAGTCGGGCTCCTGAATTCACATTCTTGCGCAGGATCCCTAATCCAAGCCCCGTTGGGTTCAGTCTTTATTTTAAATGTTGGTACTTTGTTTATCATGGTTGTTTTCACAATGATTTTGATTATTCAAAATATGTCTTGATTTCCATACCGAATGTTTGTACACAAGGCAAGGGCCTCACTTACCTTACGTGGTCCCAGTGCTGGTCCCCTCTCACCCTGCAGCAGGCTGTCCTACGGGACAAGGAGAATACTCCAGAAGCATGTCCTTCAGAGGCTTGGTCAGGAAAGCCTCTCTAGCTCTCACCTGGGCCTCTTGGCTCACTCACTCCCTTGAAACCCAGCGGCCACTGGGTGAGGACCCTGAACAATCCCGTGGAGAGGTGGACTGGATTGAGGAGTCGAGGCCTCCTGCCAATAGCCACCGCCAGGGAGCAGGGCTTGGGAGGAGGCCACCTGGGCGACAGGCCCTCCAACCACAGGCAAGCTCAATTGACATGTGAATGAAACCTCAGGAGAGACCCTGAGCCAGAAACACCAGCCAAGTTGCTCCCAAATCCCCCATCTACAGAAACCATGAGAAAGAACCAATGGTTATTTCTTTTTTGCTTTAAGTCACTGAGTTTTGGAGTGAGTTATTATACAGCATTATTAGTGACTATACCCTCCTTCCTCAGTGTCTATGGCATCCTTCCCTCTCCCTCCTGCCAGCTGCTGTTGATCCTTCAGTTTTTCTCACTTGGTGTGCCACTGCTTCCAGGAAGCCTTTCTTAATGCCGCCAACTAGATGAAGTGCCCCTCACACTCTACTGTCCAGCTGTACCCATCAATCTGTCATTTCTAGAATAGGCCTTTCTCTCTCCACCACCCCTGACTCCCCTCACTTCTGAGGCTGTTTTCACTGCTCTCCTTGGCTGGAATGCTGCACCTGTCTAGTTCCCATCCTTTCAGACTCCGTTCAGCGTCACCTCCTCCAGGGAGCCTTCTCTGATAGGGCCTCACTAGCACTGGGAGCCAACATCCATCAGGTCACTCCATGGTTCCTTGATGCCATCGTCCTGCATGGCTGTGAGCCCCGGAACGTGGGAACCGGGTCTCCTCATCCCAGCGCCTCACACCTGAGAGTGAACAAGGGGCAGGGCCTGCTGGGGAATCAGGAAGAGGGAAGGGTGAGATCTCTGCAGCAGAGACTACCAATTCTGTCAGGGCATCAGCACTTTCAGAGGGTAGAGAGCATGGTCTGGGAGGGAGACATAGGCCCCAAGGACAGACACCACGTAGAGTTCAGGTTCAGGTAGGCACCATGAAAAAGAGGACAGCTTAAGCAAGATGATCAAGATAAGAAAGCAGCAGCTGCACATCCAGCACACAGTGGGATCAGGAGGGCGATTTGGTTACTGATGCAAGGCGAACAGGCCAGGTGGAGTCTGCGGCAAAGTGGACAGAGGAACTCCTGTAGCTCCCAGCTCAGAGTTGTACGCTCAACCAGGTCCCCTGTTAGAGGCTCCCTGGGCACTTAGCCCTTCTCCCTTGAAGCTCTCTCTATCATTGAAATTAGCTAATTGAGCATATGATTTGTTTATCAGACTTAGCCTCCCTGGCAGATGGAGACTTCCTCAAGGGCAGGACTGCATCTGTGTTCCCAGCACCTACCCATGCCTGGCGCTTGGAGGAGGCTCCAGTATTATCTGCAGAGGAAATGGCTCATTGAATAGATGACCCAACGCAGCCTAGCTCGCAGGGCTATTCGATGGGAGAAGGGAGGTAATTACATGTGAAAATGAATGTGTGTCATATAAAATAAGATCACTCAGTGGAAGAAAACGCCAGCAAATGAAACTGTCAGTCAGTGGCATCAGCTGCCTGCCTGGGCAGAACTTGGATTCTCTGCACCAGAGGAGTTGATGAGGGGTTATCCTCTGTGGAGGAGAGAAACCTGCTTAAGGAGAGAACCCCTTAAGCAGGCTCTGACCTGCTTAATCTTCTGCAGGTTGCCTAGAACCTACCACGTGCAGATTCACGTGTGTAAACCTCACTTCCCTTTGCTGCTTGACTTACAGGCAAGGGAACGGAAGCCAGAGAGGGCAGGATGCTTGTCCTAGAGCCTCTTGCCACGGAGGGTACAACATCTGAGCATCCAGCATCCCCCTCTCTCCCCAGTCAGGGCTCGTAACCCTCCTGGCAGAGTCCATGAGTGCTGGGGAGCTTCTGGTGGCTCCTCTTTTGCTTCCTCTTCCCCAGGAGATGCTACACTGGGGGACTCTTCGAGGCCAGAGGGTGAAGGTCAGACTCTGGCCAAGGGCCCAGCATTTCTGGCCCCGTTTCACCTGTAGAAGCCAACTGGGCAGACGGTCGGGAAGCTGGGGAGGGGAGGAGGTGGTGGGTGGGGAGTAGTCTGAATGGGAAAGTGAACATTCCCAGGGGACTCTCAGCAACAGGATTTCCTGACGGGGGATGATTACCTTTCTCACGTTACGTGGCCTGCTATTGACTTCCTGCTATTTTATTCACAGGATGAACCCCACGGAGGCGGCTATTCAGCGGGAACAAGGGAAGGGCTTGCCTGACTCTGGACTTGGAGGAGGCGGCGGGATTGTGGTTAACTACAGCTGACCTAGTTCACACTGTGCTTGCCTTTGCACAACTTCTGAGCCTCGATTTCCTTTTCTGGAACAGGCGGGCAAGCCTGGTGCTAAAAGATGTAGAATCAGAGAGTTGTGGCTGGGTGAATGCGGTAATTGACGTGGGGAGATGCTCTGAGCCCTGGAAGGCTCACCCCGGGTTCCCATCCTCAATTCTGTCCTTCTCCTCTAACAACCTAGCATCTCGGGTCCACCTTTCTCAACCGAGAGGTCCTCAGTGTTTCCCGGAGAAATGTCCCACCCACTAGCTGTGTCCAGGCTGTGGTCTAGCTGGGTTCCATGCCCACTTTAACCTCCTTGCCCCCTGGCCCTCTCTTCTTGCATCTACACCTCTTTCCACTGGAAGCTCCTCCTCGGTCCCCTGCTCTATTAGCAACACTGTCTTTGGTGAGCGGTTCTCCAAGTGTGGTCCAGTGAGCAGCAGCAACATCTGGGATCTTGGTAGAAATGCAGAACCTCAGGTCCCACCTGAGACCTTCTAAAGCAGACACTCTGAGGACAAGGGACCCATAAACTTGCCTTTGAACAGGCCCTCCCCATGGGGCAGGGTGAAGTTTCAGAATCTCTGGGATAATGTGTCTGCCCAGCTAGACTGTGAGCTCCCTGCTGGCCAGAGCTGAGTCTCATTTGGTGGCTCCCAGAGCTCCTCCCAAAGGCCATGAGGGACCAGGAAACAGCCTCCTGGAAGGCCGTGAGCTGATGCTCCCCAGGCACACCTTCACCTGCCTGTCTCCACACTCGGGTTCACAGCATCCTCTGCCCCTGCTCCTTCTAGGGCCCTCTCCCCAGATGCTCACAGGACCCAAGGCCTGCTGGCTGGCCTTTTCCAGAAGGCCTCCCAGAGTCTTGCAGTGGCCTAGTCTGCCTCTGTTTCCCTCCACATCTGCTGCCTGAGCCTTCTGGATGCCACGCTCAATTCAAGGTCTGGTTACATCCATAGTGGGGCTGCCCTTGAACCCTGGGTCTCTTCTGTGTGTGTCTTTCTTGTGATGTTTTTTTGCCCTGACCCTGTTCCTGTTAAAAGGAGTCTTGCTCTGTAGGGTGTCACCCTCTGCAAGCACAGTGAGGGGAGTCCCCTGGCCCCCTCCCCTCCAGCAAGGGCCGCCGACATGTGCAGGTCTGTGGGTCGACACTTACAGCAGAAACAGTTCACACCACTTCCCTGCTTTCCTGACCTGAAGGTCAGAGAAAGGGAGAGGAAGGGCTTTAGGCCTCTGGCGAGCTGCAGAGTCGTGTCCTCTGGCTGCTCTGAGACTCCTGGCCGGGGCTGTGGACCTGGCAGGGCAGTGTGCAGACGCACTGGCCTCTGCCTAACCCACAGTCTCTTGGGATTTTCTTCTCTACCCGCTGCCCTTGCTGCTACTGCTGCCGTGTCCCCAGACTCTTCTCCCAAGCCCTGGATGGAAGCCAGCCTCCTGGAGCAGGTCTGCCTGGGTGTGAAGCCTGAATCTGCTGCCTGGGGTGAGTCACTTAACCATTCGGTGCCTTAGTTTGCTCCCCTGTGAAGTGAGCCTGGATAGAAACACAACCTCTTAAGAAGCTCTTAGGTTTGCCCCCAAAGCTCTTGATCATGAGGTGGTTGCCCCCCTCCCCTGGGGAGTCCAGTAAGAGAGGGAAGGGAACTGGAGAGTGGTGGACTGGGTTTCCTGAGGACCAGCTTCCTCCTCAGTCTGTCTCTGACCTCCAACCAGCCCCCAGATCCAGCATCACACACGGCTAGTTGGTTTGTGGACCAGAATTTCCAGCCTCTTGAGCTGACCCGTTTTAGTGCCAAATAAAGTTTCTGCTCCTCGTTTCTGTCCTTTCTACTTCCACTGAGAGAGAATGACTTCAGTCATGCCTTAGAATTTGGATTCCGTAATCACAACGTCTGTACCCGTGTGGACATTCTTCAGATATGTATGGATGAGACAGTTCTATTCAGTCCACAGATATTGCTGGGTACCCTGGTGGACCCTGGTGGGACGTGAGCCGGTTGCCTCTAGTCTGGAGACTTGAGCACTCTCCAACAAATGGAGTCTTAGTATAAATCTGCTCCTCCTCAGGCGTGAGCTCCCCTAACACACCTTGCCAGGCAGGTAGTGTGGTGAACCCATCTTACAGATAAGAACACAGAGGTGCCAAAAGCTATATTAACTCCCTAAGACATGAAGTTAGTGATTGGTAGAGTATGAGTTGTATCTGAGCAATCCCAAAGCCCATGATTTCTCTCCACTACATTCTTCCAGGTGACAGCTAATCCCTATTAATCTTACCTCCATGGCTGGGAACTCCTAAAAAAGAAAAAGGCATCAACTACCAGCCGTGAGTCAACATTCCAGGGGCGGCCAGTGCGTTGTTTTCGTATTTGTTACCTAGTTTAATTGGCAATTCAATTAGTTGCCCTAAAGTATGGGCTTCCACAATGGCTCAAGAGGTAAAGAGTCCACCTGCAATGCAGGAATCACAGGAGACTCAGGTTCGGTCCCTGAATGGGGAAGATCCCCTGGAGTAGGAAATGACAACCTGCTCCAGTATTCTTGTCTGGGAAATCTCATGGACAGAGGAACCTGGTTGTCTACAGTCCATGGGGTACAAAAGAGTTGGACATGGCTGGGCACACATGCAGCAGATACAGATATTATAGAGGAGAAAATAAATTCTCAGAGAGGTCGAGTAACCTGCCTAAGGACACACAACTAGGAAGTGTCAGTGTTGGGGGAAGAATCCGGGTCTGTCTGCCCCTGGGTCCCTGTTGACCCCCCTGCAATATGTGAGCTTCCCAGAGCCTAAGACAAGGAGGGTGTTAATAGCTATCTTGAGCCATAAAACTCCCCTCATTACATGCTGAGTCTTAATAAATTTTTTTTATTTAAATGGTTTGCTTTCTATCTGGTCCTACATCAGGATGAATAATCCATCTCCACATAGAATAACTTAAGGATCTCTAGATTGAATGAGAGTGTAGGCAGGAAAGTATAATTTTTTTTTAATCTCAACTGAAAAATAATTTTTAATGTGCCAAATATTGCAAACTCAATCCAATACACGGGCTTATTATGCAAAATGTCCTAATTAAGCATTATCATCTTGCAATAAGATGAAATACCAGCCACCCCGCAAGCATTCCTCTGAGAAGCTAAGGATGTAGCTGTCATTGCCGTCAGCGGAGGTCTGGTCTCGGCTGCCGCAGTCCATCAAGTGCCTCCTCCCCCGCTCCACAGGACCATAATCCCTGTGGAATTCCACTTAGCACAGATGGGCTGCAATGCAGAGAGCGGGTATTGTGACTTGAAAGCATTTTGTTTTCTGCACTGCTGTTCCCGAGCAAGAGCTGGAACCAGCGTGCTTTGCATGTCTCCAGATACCTCAGAAAGACTCAGAATCCAATGCCTCAGCTTGGGGGACAAGTGGAGGCTTCGCGCGGGCAGGGCTTTGTGACTGACAGAAACCATCTACCCTTTCTGTTTGGGGTTCTGAGCAAGTCACTTGACCGCTCTCAGCCTTGGCTTCCTCTTCTAGAAAAGGGGGAGAGAGAGGGTTCATCCGGACACCTGGGGCCTGAGACTTCTAGCTCATAATCTGGTACTCAGCAGATCCTCCATGGTTCCTGTTCTTAAGAAACTGCTAGAGACTTCCCTGGAAATCCAGTGATTAAGACTCCATGCTTCCATTGCAATGGGTGCAAGTTCGAACCCTGGTTGGGGAGCTAAGATCCCAGATGCTGAGTAGCATGACCAAAAAAATAAAACACACACACATGCTAAACTGAAGTCTGGCCAGGAAGAGAGATGCTCTGTGTATGTACCAGGGACCCTTGGATGGCTGTTCAGACCATGAATTGCTCCTTGTCAAGAGTCACTTTGGTCAAGCCACTCTCCTTCTCAAAAGTGTTCCATGGTTTCCTGGCTCCCCTGAATGTAATTCAGCTTCTTTCACCTGGCCACTAAGGCCCTCCTTTCCCCAAATGCCTTTTTCAGCCAACTTTTCTACTCTCCCAAAGTCCACTTAATAAATATTTAAAGAAACAGCAAATACAATGAATTTAGCATCATGCGGCTGAACCTCTGGCTCTGCTCCCAAGGAGCTCATAAGCTAATTGGGAGCAAGACTTAAGATCTCAGAAAAAAAAAAAAAAAAAGGAAAAGAGCCCTTTAGTTCACATTTTCATCAAGGGACCAATTCACACCCCAGGTTCCAGTCCTCTGAGCAAAAGCTCCCAAGGGCCTGCTCTGATGTGACATTTGGGGATGCCACTTAGATTAAACAATGAGGTGGGTGTTCCAAGCTGCAAATCATGACTCCCAGGCCAGAAGGCCATTCCTGAGGAAACCCTACTGTAAGGGCTTCTATTGCCTCAAAATACAGCCCACAGTTTGCCAACACCAAGAATGTTAGAATTGGTGTGTTTTGCTTTGTGGAGTTTTTGGTGTATGTGTGAAAATAGCTGCCCAGTAACCAGCCTGATGACATGAGAAATAAGTGCTCTTTGGTGAAAATAAGGTATTGCAGACTTGCCGGTTGGCTGCATTATTTAGAAACACTCCCCAGGGTGCATGAACTAAGGATAAGAATCCAGGGAGGCCTGGAGATTCGGCCTGTAGCTCTGGTGCCCGAAGTTTGATCCCCAAGTGGTCCTCCATGCAGTTATCCATCATTTGGGAGGATTTCCAGTTGTCTGGCTACTTGGATGATGAGGACCATGGAATCCTACCCAGGGAGCGTGTGACTGTCACAGGGGACATCGTGCAGGGGTGGGAGTCCTTCAAAGGGCAGGGGGTCTAGAGTCCCCTGACACCACCCACTCAGGAGTCTGTATAGACCTTGGGGCCTTGAGAAGCAATGCTTGTTCCCCAAAGTGCTCTGTGGAGCAAAAGTTGGATGGAGACTTGCTTCCATGGTAGCATGTTCATGAGCTTGTGGGGGAGGAGTTAAATAGCACCAAGTGCACCCCTGGACCAAGCCGTGCTCATCCACCAGAAAAACACCCTGAAGCTGATGGTCTTAGTTCAGGGCCCTTTATCAACAGTCAGGTGCAAAACATTTGCTGAGGGCCTCTCTGTCCTCGACTCTGTGCCCACTCTTCATGTGGATGGCACCTGGACACAGGAAATGCCCCATTCACTTATCTGCATATGATTAAATCAGTTTCAAGACACCCCACTTACAAAATGGGCATTCTTGGCCCCTTCCTAAGCCTTTGAGGAATGTTGGGAGAGCATTGGAGGTCTCCCAAGAAGTCACAGCTGGTGGTTTGTTGCATGGTGGGCAGTGGCATCCCTGGGCAGCTGTAGCAGGCAGCTATGGGGTAGGCCTGCCAGGCAGCTTCCTGACCACATCAGCATTGCCTGTCCTTGGAGGGCATCTCCTGCTGGTAGCACACCTGCTCTAAGCCAGCCAACCAGAGGGGCCTTCTCATAGCTAAGGGTCCCCATGCTTATACTCCAAAGTCCCAGGCACCAGCAAAGCCATTTCCATAGCAGGTGGGGTCACCTGAATGTTTCTGTGTTTGCAAGGCCGGTCCCCCAGCCCCTGTGTTACTGCCCCTCCGCATCCTCATGAGCCATCTGGATGTCCCAAAGCCTAACCCTCCACCTCTCTTTGGGATTCTACAGGCAAATTCTCCTTGCTGGACCCAAAATTCTAGAAGTCCTTAAGCCCGCAAGGTTTAAGCTGGAGCTTGTGGTTCAGGTGCCTGGCTGCCCCAGAAAGCAATTTGTTCACAGTCAAAAAGGCTAAGACAGCAATAAACTCCTCAGAATCCCCACTGAAGCTCACAGACAAGTCCTGAGAAGGTGATACGACACGTCTGTCCATTTTACAGTTGGGCAAGTGGACCTTAGATGGATCGACTGTCACTTGGCGAGTGAGCGGAGGTCGGGTGTGTCAGTTTGGCCCCAAGTCCAAGGTCCAGGCTCTTGGCTGCCATTCTCTAGCGGTTCCTACAGTGACTCCTGACTATTTCTGGGCCTCAGTTTCCCTGGCTACAAGGAGAGAAATCCTATCTCCTGGCAGGCAGGCAGAGCTTGGTGAAGGCTGGGGCCAGCGGGTCAACATCTCTGAGAGCTGTTCAGCTCTGGGCTGCAGGTGTTTGACACATTTATGCTCAGTTCAGGGCCCCCTGGCATATAAGGAAGTGACCCTGATCGGGGGGCACCTTATCTTGGGGCTCGACAGTCGTAAATGAGCCGACAGCTCCCTAGGGCCCAGTCTCAAAGGTGGCAACCCAAGTAAGTCTACCACCGGGATATCAAAGCCGGCGAATGACCCCAGGAAACGGCCAGGGACAGCATGACACAAAAGAGGTGCTTCGGGTGGGCAAGGGCCCTCCTGGGGTCTGCTTGCCTTTGAGAGCATCCTTTGACAGCCATATGTCATCTTTAATGGCTTCTGCCTCCCCAGCAGCAAGGGATCTTCTGAGCCAAAATGCTTGGGGCCCCACCTGGCCTGTGCTCTGAAAGGAGAAGGGAGGCAAGGAAGCTCCCTCCCTCCCCAGCAAGGCTGAGTTTGTTTCATTTAATTGCTGGTAGTTTTTTTTTTTTTTTCTTTTTTTTGCTGTCCCTGCCTAATCTCAGAGTTAAAACCACCAAGAACAACTTTTTCTTTCTTCCTTGGACTGTTCAGCTGTCCGGGTAACACATCATCAAGCAGATTCGTTTGGCCCCAGGGCCACGAGGCATAAAAGGCACTTAGTGGGCGGCATGAGTCAGTTTCCATCAAGCCTCTGGACAGTGATGTAACCACTGCTTGTCAGCTTCCCCATCCAGGCAGCAGAGCAGAGCCCCCAGAGCTGACATATGAAGTGAGGATTCCAGAGCCAGGCCCTGCCTCCCTCCACTCCATCCCAATGCGGACCACAGCTGCCCCCAGGGACGCACAGTGTCTTTCTGCACATCCCCACATACGCACGTTCTCCTCCCCTCTTGGCCCCTGCCTGCATTTCTAGGCTGTGAATTCTGACAGCTCAGGTGGGTGTCGGCCTCATGGGTGCATTCATCGCTGTCTATAGTGCCTGGCTGTTCCAGAAACTTCCAGCCCAGGTCCCCAACCCCACCCCCAATTCCGAAGGTGCAAGATACCTCATGGTCCAGGCTGGGCCTCTGTCCCAGGGCGTCCCCTGGCAGAAGGTCACACTCTCACAACTTGCCTAATTTAGTGGCATTTTAAACACACTTATGTACTGTGGTATCTGCACCCCTCCAAACATCTGGAAGAAAATTGGGGAAAAAATCCACCAAGAATTTAAGTGTTTATATTGCACTGGAATTTTGAAAACCAAGTCAGGAAAACTTCACATCTTTAGCTAATTGTTTGGTGGTACACAGTGCTAGGCCAACATATAATCTGACAAAGGGTGTTCCTCCTTGCTCTCTTTCTAACCACGTGGCATGTTCACAGAAGGCTTGTAAATATTTCTTTCTCTCCCAGAGAACTCCAGGGACAATTTGTGCCAGTGTCTTAGTTGCTCACCCGGCCTCACTACAGCTTGGAAATAATCCGAGAGTCGAGGCCCTGCAGGGCTGGGTGGACCTCAGGCTGCTCTGGTCTTCTCTAGGGTTAGTTTATCCTCTCTATTTATCTTCACTTTATAACCCCTTCACCCGCTTCCTTCTCTCTCTCCGGACCTCATCACACACAGTCACCATCATAGGAGGGCCCATGTCTGTCCCTCTCTGGAGGCTTTCAGCATGATGTCAGCCGTAAGCAGTAGGAGCCGCCCGTCCCACCATCAGCCAGCAGTCACTCTTCTGTCCAGGTGTGGCTCCCCGCTGTCTACCGAGGGGAAAGCCTGTCAAATGGAAAATGGGAGGAATGGATCAGTTTCAAGATTAAACTTTAAAATCCAAAAAAGTTCACTACTTGAATTAAAACACTTAAAGAAGCATCGTTCCTGGCAGATAAATTAAGAGTTTGGGGTTAACATATACACACCACTATATATAAAATAGATAAACCAAAAGGGCCTACTATATAACACATACTATATTCAATATCTTGTAATAGCCTATAATGGAAAAGAATATGTATAATATAGACAGACGAATCACTTTGCTGCATAGTTGGAACTAACACAACATTGTAAGTCGGCTATACTTCAATTTTTTAAAACAGTATAATTCCCAAAGAAAGAGTTCTCTTTTCTTCCTTCCATAAAATTTTTGTTGAAGTTCTGATGTCTGGCACTAAAGGGCAGTTCTGAAATATAGTGTAACATCTACCCCTTTATTAAGGAGCTTGGGATCAAGTGGGATCGGTCCAATTTAGCGAATAATGACACTCAGGGGCAAACAGTCCAGGAGAGGAAAGTGCACCACCAGCCCCCCACTCCCTGGGAGGAGCCAGTTTAAGGCAATACAGATGGCTTATGAGTAGCCCCATTCATGATCAAGGCCCAGGACGGATGGCGACATTGAGGTTTTCAAGGTGTACGGCTCTCTGCGGACTGCTGGCTCCTGACTGACCACCAGCCGTTGAGGAGCCCCATCCCTAATCAGACTCCTCCCTCTGCCCCTCCTAACTTTACCAGGAGAATTCCTACCTTGGTATATTTGCCGAAGCCTGTCCTTTGCTCACCCTGGATGCCCTCTCACCATCTCTCTCCCTGGAAAAATCCCTGTCCTTCCAGCAGAGCCTGCCCCATGGGCATCTTCCTTGTGTGGTCACCCAATGCCCCTCACTGAAGGGCCTCACACTTGGGTTAATGCTCTGGGCTGCCATGCAAAAATTCTCAGTAATTTGGTCTCTGATGTTGTGTTTTGTGGGTGAAGTCCAATGGGGGGGTGGGGGGCAGAGGGATTAGTGCCCCTCAGGACCAGGTGAGTCCATGGAGACATGGACTGCCCTGAAAGGCCGTGCCTTCCACTTGAGCCAGGACTCGCTCCCAGTGCAAAGAGAAGGCCCCGGCATTCAGGAAACAGGGACCACTAAGGAGTCTTCACGTTCCTTCTTACTCTGTCCCTTTCCTGTACCTGCCAACCTGGTGTGCTGGACGTGAGACCCGAAGCACAGGGAACAATAACGCAGCACCGGGTCCCTCTTCCTTCCAACAGGAAGCTGAAGGTGGACCACGTTGGTAGAGTGTGTGCATATCAAGAAGTGAAATAAAAACAGTCGAGTGAGTGTTGGGCTGCGTTTCCGCTGCTCTGGTAAGAATGAAATACATATGCATGGCCTAACTCTGAAACACAAACTGTGTAATCCTGGTGATTCTGCATGTGAGTTAAATGTTCTTCTATTTACGCTTAAAACTGGCCTGGCACAGTCTAGAGATGAACAGTAAAATGCACGCTCATCATTTAAAATGTTTACTTTTTAAAGAATTGAAGTATAGTTGATTTACAATGTTAATTTCTGCTGTACTGCAAAGTGATTCAGTTATACATATATATACATTCTTTTTCATATTCTTTTCCATTATGATTTATCCCAGGAGATTGGATATAGTTCTCTGGGCTACACAGTAGGACCTTGTTTATCCATTCTATGTAAAATGGCTTGCATCTGCTAACCCCAAACTCCTAATCCTTCACTTCCTCACCCTACCCTTCCCTCTTGGCAACCATCAGTCTGTGCTCTATGTCTCTGAGTCTGCTTCTGTTTTGTAGATAAGTTTATTTGTGTCATATGAAGTGTTTACTTGTCGTTACCTAAAATGACATTAAGTGGCCAACAAGTAGACACCATGACAGGTTGAGAGAGAAGGGAATCAGAAAGGAAAAGGCTTTATTTAAGTTTTAGTGTCCTTAGTGACACTTTTTCCTGCCTTTTCTTTCTCTTTTTTAGTTTTTGGCTGCATGGCATATAGAATCTTAGTTTTCCAACCAAGGGTCGTACCCACACCCCCTACATGGAAGGGTAGAGTGTTAACCACTGCACCACCAGGAAAGCCCCTTTCCCTGTCTTTTAAACAGGAGTCCTGCCTTTTCATGTTGCACCTAACCATGTAAACACTGTAGCCAGCTCTGCCTTCAAAGCACATTCAAGCCATTTGCATTGTAGTCATTTCACACCACAGCCAGCGCCCTTGCCTGGGACAGCAAGGGCTCCATCTGCCCTGCCCTCTGTTGTCCTTGTCTAGTGACATCTGTCAGCCCCACAGGATGGACTTAATAACTGGAAATCTCACACCTGGAAGATGTCACTGTTGTCTGTAATTTGCACTGCACACAGTAGGTGCTCAGTAAATGCTTGTTGCACGCCACTGATTAACCCATAAGGCCCTCAAGGCCAGGGTCTGGGTCTTACACTCTCACAGTGGCAGTACTTGGCCTTGCGCAGATAAAGGACACAGTGACTGTTTGCCAGTGAAGATATGGTTTCTACATTCGGAGCAGAAAACCCTTCTCTGTGGATAGCACAAGGCCACTTCTCGCTATTCCTCTGGTCTCAGTGATTCTGTGTGGAAGATAAAGATGACCGATAGGTCCAGAATGTTAGTGTTAGGAAAGACTTTAGGCAAATTCTCTTGTTTTCTAAATGAAGGAGCAGAGATGAGGGCTAAAGGACGTATCTGAACATAGATAAAGTGGGCAGCTGTTGCCTGCTCTCCACCCATCACCACCTCCCTCCTTCCAGCCCTCTTCCCGAGGTCCAGGGAGACAGCCTCCCCGCTGTTTTGGGGGTGGGATCTGTGATCCAGGCTGAGCCAATGAGCACATTCCATCTCTCTGGCCATGGTGACGAATTTGGGCTTCAGCCTGAGACCTGAGATAGGCCAAGCCATGTGAACATCAAGGCTTTTGCTAGGGGAGAGGGGTGGCAGACACTCTCTGCTCCGGACCAGGGATGTGAGGAGAGGCAGCGTGGGACTGCTGCAGCTGCTTCTGGTATCTTGCCAGGGCCGAGCCGGAGGAGCAACCGCCATACCACATGAGGAAGGGCAACAGGAATGACAGAGAATGGCACCAGAGCCCGAAGCTATTGTTAATCACTGGATCAACCCACACCTGAAGCCTACATAGCCGCAGGAGTTTTCATTTATGTTAACCGGCAAATTTTCTTTTTCAAATGTGTTATTATTGAAACTAGTTTGTTTGGAAATTTCTGTTCTGAACAACGTAGATGATACTGACAAGTCCAAAAAAAAAAAAAAAAGGTAAAGTAAATAATTCAAAGATATATAAAAGCAGGCCTAGGTTTCAAGTCTCCTGACTCCCTAGCTAGTAGCCACTGCAATAACCCCACCGTAATGCCCCCAGATATGAAGTAACTGTACTTCGGTACCCATCTGAAGTAATTCTAGTGACAATAGGTCTGGTGGAGAATCAGTGGCAGCAACAGCAAACCTAACAGATTGCGCATTATTACCACATTGTGAATGAATCAAGCATTCCAACTGCTCTCCTGCCGGGGCCAGAAAAGGCGGGTCTGAGTCTTCCCCGGGACACTGTAGTGATTCCCGCTTAGCATTGTGACAGCAGGTAGCAGAGCCCAGGCAGTGTATCCTTGGAGGACAGCACCACTGGCAGGGGCCCCGAGACTTCACGGGGCCAAGGGAGGGGGCAGAGGCAGCAGTGCACGCAGTCGGCTCAGGACAGTCTGCCCTCAGTAAACTCCAAGCGACGGTCAGAGCTGGCCACGAACAGCCCTCTCCTTCCTGCCTTCGTGAGCACAGCATGGTGGAACGCACTGAACCTTAGTCTCCGAGAGGGCTGGAATTAAAGGACTTGATCTGCCCACTCATCTCCCATCCGGCACACCAGGCAGCAGTGTGCTCTGGGATGCATAGCCCTGAGATGCAGACCCTTGGCCGCATTAGCTCAGCTCTCCTCCAGGTCACTGGGTCACCACACCCCACGTCGTCCTTTAGCTGTTGAGGGACATGGCCTAGGGTCCTGCAGTCACCCCTCAGGCTGAGTGCGTTGGAGGGGCCTGAGGAGAGAGGAAGACCCATGACACCTCTCTGATTTCTCCAGGTGCCCCTGAGGGGCATCTCTTGAAGTCCTCCTGACAGGCAGCCAGATGGGATGTTTGGGGAGCAAGGCCATACTGCACAGAACCAGGGTGGAGCTCACCGCCACTGGGAACCACTTGGGCTCTGAGGCAGCAGAAAAAGAGGATGCCCTGAGGGCTGTGGCATCAGAAAAGGCCTTGGAAGCAGGTAGCACCTGGGCGGGACCAGAAGGATGAGCAGAGGCAAGATAGAGGCGGTAGGAAGACACGCAGAAGGCAGAGGATGTTGGCTCAACCACGCCAGCCACTCCAAAGGGAGATCCTGGAGACCCCCAGGGCTCTGCTCTGCAGGTTGCTGGGCCCTGGCCAGGCTAATGCAAGAGGTCTTCCACCAACTGGAAACAGGGAGCTTGCATAGCTGAGAGCTCCATGAAAGGGCCTGGATTCTGATGACAGGCAGACTGGCAGGGCCAGGGGCCGGGGGCAATGGCCTGGAGCCCCCACGGTTTGGTCCCAGAGGAAGCTCAGGGCAGGTGCTACGGCCCCAGGAGGCCCTTCGCCACAGTAAGTAGAGTCCCTTAGTTCCTTCAACTAGTCTCTTGGTCAAGTTCCCTAACCTCCCTGAGCCTCAGTTTCTTACTCTTGTAAAAGGGGTATGTCACCTGATAGGTTTGCTTTGTGTATCCCCTGAGATCACAGGCCCAGCACCAATAAAGGCCCTTCAGATTCAAGTTTCCTACTCCCCTCAGCAAGCTCCCCATGGACTCCTCTGATTTTCTCTAGTATTTTCTCCACTCTGTAGCTGTGTACCGCCTGCTCTGGGTGGAACAGAGGCAGACAGCTAAATCAAACCCGCAAGTCTATCACCAGACACTAAATCTCCCCAGAGGACATTCCTCACTACAGCCGTAATGCTGCCAGCCCCAGGGACATGACTGCACCATGGGGCAGGCTCCCCATACCTCAAGGCTTAAGGGGCCAGCTCACAGCCTCTGGGATCCAGTGGTTCCAGCAGGGAACCAAGGTGATGGCGAGTTTAGCCTTACAGCCAGGTGGGTTAGTGACGGCTGCAGAAACCAGCAAGCAGAACCCTGCACAGAGAGACAGAGAGCAACACGCATTAGGGGATCAAGGCCCAGATTAAATTCCCAGGCTGACTGCTTCATGGCTGTGTGGCCTTGGGCAAGTTAGGTATTCCCTTACCCCCTCGGCCTGGGGTGAGGACACTCTGGAGGTGAACCATCATTTTTCATCAAGTAAGCTGCACAGCTTCATTTCTCTGGCTCTTCCCAGTTTCAGGGAAGGAGCTGTTATTACCCCTGCTTCCCAGTGGAGAAACGGAGCTGGATCTCCGCTTGTTTCAGCAGCTTTATCAATAGTTACAGTAGGACCTTGGGCATTTGACCTGTGCTCCGGGCAGGGTAGGGGATGGGCCAGGGCCCGAGCATCAGGGTCCTGGCCACTGTGCCTGCCACTCCCACCCAACTGGGATGTACGGCTCCAGGCAGGTGGAGCCCCGTTGCCCACATTGATGTAGTATTAAATTGGCTTTCTCTCCTCTTCTCATTTTCCAGACCCCTCACTCTAGCTGCTGGTGATGGTTCCCAAATCAACCATCAACTGCATGCCCAGCTCTTGGCTATGCTCACAGGAAGCCTGGGCTAGAACAGAGGGTGTTATTAAGGCTGCTGCTGCTGCTAAGTCGCTTCCGTCATGTCCGACTCTGTGCGACCCCAGAGACGGCAGCCCACCAGGCTCCCCCGTCCCTGGGATTCTCCAGGCAAGAACACTGCAGCGAGTTGCCATTTCCTATTACTATATAGATATAATTTAAAGAAACATTTTTTAAAGTTTCATATACATGCAGGAGACCCAGGTTTGATCCCTGGGTCAGGAAGATCCCCTCGAGAAGGAAATGGCAATTGACTCCAGTATTCTTGCCTGGAGAATTCCACGGACATGGGAGCCTGGCAGGCTATATGGTCCATGGGGTTGCAAAGAGGCAGACACGACTGAGCAACTAACACTTTCACTTTCTTTCAGGAGTATTTAGATGCTACAGGTTTGGCTTCAGGACCATGCCAGTGGCAGTAGGATTATTATCATATTTGATTTCTCTTTATCAATCGAGGAAAAGAAACAGTGAGGGGAAATACATCACCACCCTCAGTATGATGTATTCACTTCTCACTGATTTTCCAAAAGCTTAGCCTAGGAAAATGATCTTAGATTTTTTAAAATGTTAATGTTGAAATCATTTTAGATATATAGGAGACCAACAAGATAATAACAGAGTTCCTATTATATACAGTTTTGGGATTGCTTCTTCCCCTTCATGTGGTAACATGATTTTCCATGTGAATGGGGGGCCCCACATGCAGCCACCCCGGGAATTGGCCACAGCCTGTCTTGGTGAGGCCCAGACCTGCCATCTACTAGCCTATACATCAGTGAACACCTTTTTCCAGGCCATGAGGGCAAAGGGGAGTCCTTGGGGCCTCTTGGGTTTCCTTGATCTTGAAAGAGAAAGTCCCTTTTCTTCCTCTGCATATGCTTGTGTCTGGATGTGATTCCTAGAACAGTCACCACATCTCACAGCCCAACGCCGGCTGCAGGAGGAGCCGGCAGAGGACATCGGCATGTAGAGCTAAGAGAAAGGGGTCCACACGACCCTTTCATTGGCTCTGCGACATGGCACGTTTTTCTGCTATATTCAAACCATCCCAACTGTCCACCGTATTGTTAGCAATTCTTGAGAATGCTAGATATTCAGTCTAAGAAATGTGTTAGTTTATTGAACAAAACCCCTCTTATAAGACTTGTGGGTTTTTTCCTGTGTTTCACAATGATAAATGATGCTCTGGGAAGCATCTTTGTATATAAAGCTTTTTCTGTATTTCAGACGCAGACCAGGAAGCCCTCCCCACAAATACCTTCAGCTCCCAACCAGCCACCCTAGACCAGGGATGCTAGAGATGCTAAAGCTGGAAGGGCTCTGGGAAACCATTCTATCCACCTCTGCAGTTACAGTGAGGGATACTGTAGCACGGAAGGAGGAGATCACGTGGAGGATTAGGAGCGAGCACCCGACCCCCATCCAGAGCTGCCCCCATCTGAGCAGGCCCAGAGGAGTGACAGTCCATATTGAAGCAGGTGGGTGATGCGGGAAGGAGGCAGCAGACACAGTCAGGAGGAAGGCAGAAAGAGAAGGAGGGGATTACAACTCTGAGCGACAGCCTGAGATGGTCAGGCCCCACCCATTCACCTCCAGGACTTTAGGATGGAACCAGGCCCTGCTCTCCATGGTCCCCTGATGAACCCAACCTCCCAGGACCTTCAGGACTCACCTTGAATTACCCAGGGCAGAAGGAGCCATATCACAGCCCTGTCCCTTGTGGGGGGAGAGGGGGAATCCCAGGCACTCTGCCCAGTGTGGGGGATGGACTTTCCCTGTGATAGGGGATGGACTTCAGCCTTAAAAAAGCCCAGGGTCACTTGGAGGTCTTAAAGCTTCAGGATGACCTGGGGGAGAGGACTTCTGGGACCTCTGTCATTTCAGCCAATGGCAACCTTCTCACAGGAGCAGAGAGGAGGGACAGCCAGCCACCCAGGATTGCTACAGAGCCTGGTGGTTGCCGGGGGGAGGGACATCCCCTCTCTGCCCCCCACCCCTGAGACTTTGTCTTGTTTTCAACATCATTACCATCAGCAGCAGCAGCAGAGTGAACTCAGCTACTGAAAATGCTGCTGGGCCCAGCAGCCTCCTGATAGTGGACCCCCACTTCTGATGTAAGCATAGAGAAACACTGCACCCAAGCCTACATGATATTTTTAAAAAGGTTTTAAATGCAGAGCCAACCTTAAAGGAAAGGGAGGTGCCAGGGCCAGTAACAAAAAGACAACATAGCCAGGGACACTGGTCAGTCAGGGCTGAGGTTTCCGCTGCCCATGAGGTGAAAGGCTGGGGGATGGGGGTGGAAGCTGGAGTTTAATGCCAGTTTGGGGCAGGAGATATGGCCTGGGGCCTGTGCTGGTGGGCAGCTGAAGTGTGGACTTTTGCAAAAAGCTAGCACACTGGAAAAGAGGCCACTGTCTCTGAAAATGAGACTAACCCATACAAGGGGGTGCATCCTCTCTGCTCAGAGCTCTGAGTGGGGTTTTTTAAGTCTTCTGTGAAAAGCTGAAAGCTCAAGTTTGTACCTGGTGGAAGTGCAAGCCTTAGAGGCATGCCAGCAGCAGCTTCAAGCCAGAACCCTAAGCTCAGAAATTAACATAAAATACAGTCATTAAAATTAAAAACCATTCAAAGGCCACGGCTGAAAAGAGAATTGGTGAATAGGAAGAAAAAAGTATGATAGGTAGAAAATGTCTATTGCATGGAAGCCTGATCAGATGCAGGGACTCCATGCATTTCAGAATGATGGGCTAAGCAAAAAAAAAATTTAGGTCTTTGTGTGAGTGAGTGAGTGTGTGTGTGTGTGTGTCTGTGTGCTGGGGGTGGCACAGATAATGTGGATATGGTGGTGGACGTCTGTTAAGAGATGACAGTCGTGACCTTGCTTTGAGATGGTTTCTTATATGGTAGGACATTTTCCAGCATGTTTCACAATTTAGGTAGCTGACTTGATATATTTTTGATAATTCTATCAAATCTCCAGCAATTATATTTCCTCCCTCCTGGGAGGTCAGGACCTGATGTGGGGACATTGGGGGTATTCAGGGCCCCCATTAATGGCCTCCCCTGTTCTCATATCTGAGGGAGGCAGCCCGGATGAGGGGCACTGCTGGCTGATGGGAAGGCAAGCAGATCTGAAAGGTGCTCCTGCAGCTCCTGGCTTCACCTGTGTACCGACATGCCAGCCTCCCTATTTTCATCTTTCTGTCATCAACTTAACAGCCATGGTGAAGCACCACTTTGGAAGACTGCCAGGTGACATGTAGCAAATGTGCCCTGGTGTCCTCCGACACGCTTCTGTCCCACCCTGGACCAACCACTCTCAAATCTCCTTTTTTTTTTTTTTTTTGAACTAAGAAGCACTTATTGTGCGAAGTTATTGTGCTTTTTAAAAATGTTTAAGAACAAGCTTTGTAACATATCCAAAGAAAAGTTTTCACCAGGAGCAAAATCCAGTTCTTTCCAGAGAGCGAGGAGAGGCACCCCGACCTCTGCAGCACTGTGTGTCTTTGTGCTCTGTGTCCTAAAGTCTGGGTGACTTTGGCTAAGTTATCTAACTTCTCTGAGCCTCGGCTCCATGTCTGACAAGTGAAGACGCAAAATAGCGTCTAACTCCCGAGGGTGAGGATTAAATGAGATGACGCCCATGAACAAGAAACTGTCTTGCTGCTGTTCTTGTTGTACTAGTATTAATAGCTGCTGGCTGGGGAAGGGCTCCAGCCATCACCTCCACTCTGCCCAGGATCTGAGACAATGCCTGCACTGTGCCCACTCAGTGGTTGCCCAGGCATTGCTCTCAGAGAACTCAGGGCTGCCAGATTGTTCTGTAAAACTCGAGTCATGTTGTTACCTTCTCCCCAAATTTTCAAGGCTCCCCAGCCCAGTTCAGATAGAATCCAGTCTACAGACAGTGTCCTATAAGGGATGAGCCAGCTTTTTTTCCTCCAAACTCAACTCTCGCTCCTTTTTTCTCACCACATTCCAGCCACACTCAACATCAGGGCCTTTGCATGTGCCATCGCCCAGCCCAGAGCACTCTTTCCCTCTCTTTTTTCAGACTGACCCTCCCCAGCCTAACCAGTACTGTCTGCTCTGCAGTCTGCTCCTTTCCCTTAAAGCCCTGGCCACCCTGTGCTGTGCTTAGTCGTTCAGACATCTCTCTGACTCTTTGTGACCCCACGGACTGTAACCCACCAGGCTCCTCTGTCCATGGGGATTCTCCAGAGGTGAGAATACTGGAGTGGGTTGCCATGCCCTCCTCCAAGGGATCGTCCTGACCCAGGGATTGAGCCTGCATCTCTTAGGTCTCCTGCGTTTGCAGGCCCCATTATGCACTGCTGCTGTTGCTGCTGAGTCACTTCAGTCGCGTCCGACTCTGTGCTACCCCATAGATGGCAGCCCACAAGGCTCCCCCGTCCCTGGGATTGTCCAGGCAAGAACACTGGAGTGGGTTGCCATTTCCTTCTCCAATGCATGAAAGTGAAAAGTGAAAGTGAAGTCACTGAGTTGTGTCCAACTCTCAGCAACCCCATGGACTGCAGCCTACCAGGCTCCTCCATCCATGGGATTTTCCAGGCAAGAGTACTGGATTGGGGTGTTATGCACTAGGTATCCATTTATATGGGGCTTCCCCAGTGATTCAGTGGTAAAGAATCAGCCTGCCAATACAAGGGGACACAGGAGACATGGGTTCCATCCCGAAGTCAGGAAGAGCTCCTGGAGGAGGAACTGGCAACACACTCCAGTATCCTTGCCTGGGGAAACCCATGGACAGAGGAGCCTGGTGGGCTGGAGTCCATGGAGGCACAGAGTGTTGAATATGACTGAACACATGTGCATCCGTTTACATGTGCGCTGCCCTCCTTCATGAATCACACGTTCCATGAGGGCAGAGACTACGTCACATTATTGTCCCGATGTCCTCAGGACCCAGTGCTGCGCCAGGCACAAAGTTGGGGGTCAGTCACCTGGGGCTAAAGGAGACTGAATTAAAAACAAAATAAATACTGTGTACGCTCAAGTTTGGGACTAAGTTTCTGTTCACTCAGTCGCATCTGCCTCTTGGCGACTCCATGGACTGCAGCAGGCCAGGCATCTTTGTCCTTCACCATCTCCTGGAGCTTGTTCAAACTCATGTCCATTGAGTTGGTGATGCCATCCAACCCTTCATCCTCTGTCTTCCCCTTCTCCTCTGCCTTCAGTCTTCGCCAACATCAGGGTCTTTTCTAATGAGTTGGCTCTTCGCATCAGGTGGCCAAAATGGAGCTTCAACTTCAACATCCGTCCTTCAGTGAATATTCAGGATTGATTTCCTTTAAGATTGGCTGGCTTGATCTCCTTGCAGTCCAAGGGACTCTCAAGAGTCTTTTCCAACACCACAGCTCAAAAGCATCAACTCTTCTGTGCTCAACCTTTTTTATGGTCCAACTCTCACCATCCATATGTGACTACTGAAAAAACCATAGCTTTGGCCATATGGACCTTTGTTGGCAAAGTAACTAATTAGGAGTTTAAAATTATGTTAGATGGAGATAAAAATGCCATTTAAATGAGAAAAGGTGAACCAGAGTTTATGGTTAGTTATGTGATGACAATGGGATAAGCCTCCAGTTGGACTTACCTTTCTCTACCTCCCACCCTGGCTGCTGGCAGCTCTGAAATGCTCAGCCACAGGTGCCATCCCTGTGGCCGAGCTGCCCCCTTCCTCACCCTAACTCCCCTAGACAGGTGGCCAGCACCCGATCTGGGGTGAGAATGAAGGAGCGGGGCAAAAGGCCAAGGAGGTTGGGGAAAATCCCACCTCCTGGGGTGGGATGGATGAAATACACGAAGACCGAGGAGGTGAGAAACATGAGCTAATAGAGCAGTGGGTCAATTTAGGCCAGTGGGCATCCTGAGGAAGTGCTGGATTTGTCCTCAGGGAAGCAGACAGGTGGCCAAGATGACCCCAGCTAGAAGCACCTGGAGACCCTGGTCCTGGTCTTGAGGCCCCTCCCCCAGAGCTGAGAGCAAGTGCGTCCTGGTTCCAGGGATCTAGGAGAGTAGGGTGGGGGCAATGGTTGCAGTGTCTGGGAGGGAATCCCCCCCTTCCCTGCCAGCCACAGCCACAAAACCAGTCACAGCCCCCTCCTTTCCAGGGGAATATTCCCAAGAGCTCAGGCCCCGGGATTAGGGGACTGAGTCACGGGAGGATTAGGAGTGTTCATAACAGAAGGACAGTGCCAAGGCTGTCTGCAAACATGGAGAGGGGAAGCTGGGCACCAAAGAAGGTGGCCAGGAGGTGACAGCTGACTCGGGGGACGAGATGGAACGTGGGGGTCATATAGCCCCATGTAGCCATGTGCTCCTGTGGCCATTTCCACACACGGTCAGATTACAGAGGGGTTCAGAGCAAATGTACTGCTCACACACACACAAACATGTGCACACATACAGGCTCCCCAGTGTACATTTCCAGACAAATCTTATATGGTACATATGAGCATGTGCTATGTGGGTGTGGGTGTGAAGTATGCATGGGTACCTGCATGCAATGATGACACATTTGGGGACTTCCTTGGTGGTCCAGTGATTAAGAATCCACCTTGCAATGCAGGGGACACAGCTGGGAGCCGTGGTCAGGGAACTAAGATCCCACAGGTCTCAGGGCGACTCAGCCCACGTGCCACAACTACTGAGCCCGCACACTCCAGAGCCAGCACACTGCAGCTAGAGTATCCAAAGTCCCCTCCTGACACAGTGAAGATCCCACATGCCATAACTAAGACCCAAGGCAGCCAAATAGATGCATGTTAAAAAAACAACAACCCAACGATGACGCATCTAGTGATGTGCATAGCGCACCACCACTGAGGGTGTGCGTCCATAACCAGATCTGCATACAGTATGTGGCACTTAGAAACGCGCTTCACAGAAAGGCGCACACACAGCGTCGGCACCCACAGCGTGGGTCACTGTATGCATTGTGTACTCTCTGCACATCATATGCTCAACCATAGCCGGTGTGTGTATATGGACCCACTCCACTGTGACATATGTGCTTTCAGATATTGGTGACCTAACCTCCATTCGGAAAGGAAGATAAACCAGAACATGCTCTGTTCCCTGAGAAGCATCATGGGAGTGCGGTCTGCGCTCCCCCATAGCAGGCACACACATTATTTACACCAACAATTGTAAACACTGAATCTTCCCTCTTTGGCAGCTGTGGTGTGAATGGGCGGGTTCCCTTCTAGAAGTGGGTAATGGCATCACAGCCAGAAGGAACAATGTGTCCCAAGGGAACCCTGGACCTGGCGGAATCCCAGGTCTATAGTAGGAAGCAGCGCCTGCTCCAGGCGGTGACATTCTGGGGCTGTATCAAGCCCAGCTCTCGCCCTTGCTGCTGGGTCACGTCCTGTGGACAGACAAGGGCACCAGACCCTACGGCCTTGGCCTCTGAGGCTAGGGAAGCCCTACACTTTTCTCCATCTCCGTGGCCTCGGCTGACCTGCAGAGCCCTCTTGGCCGTGATGGGAGATGCTCCACATGGACACTCCTCAGCCTCCCTGAGACTAGCCCCCAGGGCAGCAGCAACAGCTTTTAGGAACAGGTGGCCATCACGAGGCTCACCTCCACTTCAGGGCTAATCAGAAAAACTCACTGCTGCCCTTGGTTCTTTCTAAAACAGCTTCTAGAGCTGCTTGATCCTGAGACAGTCCATCAGCCCGGGCTGAGCCCTGCCTCTGGGAAAGGGGAACAGCCCGGACGGACAGATGTGGCCCTCTGGACTTTGTGCCATGTGGCCTGGGTCCTGCCTCCTTCACCACCTCTTAGCCTCTGGTTTTCCTGAATCCTTCTTCCCCGAGGACACCTGTGTCAGAGGGTTGGTGGGAAACTCAGTTGGCAGCATTATGTTGAAAACGATTTTTCCTAAACCATAAATAAAGCCCCATATAATTGCTGTGCGAGGGCAAACAGAGAAGGCTGGCGACCTGATCTTCTAGCTATGTTTTTCTGCCTTAAAAATTTTAATTTAGGATAGAGGATGTGGCAAATGATTACATGAATGCCCCTGTTGACTCCACTTCCTGCTATACATGTCTTCGTGGGTCCCCGCCCACCTTGCCTCTGGACTTGGCCATGTTTCGTATTGAGGCACCTGCCCACATGATGCTCAGAGGGCCTTGCTCTCAGGGTGCTGCTGCAGTCCCATAGGAGATGGGGCTGTCCTGATGAACATGAATAGGCTGTGGGGAGGAAAACCAACTACTCCTGCCAGCTGCACAAATGACCCCAGCAAGACCTCCTTCGACAGTAAAATCTTGAGTAAACCAATGCTTTGGAGTCATGAAATTTGGGGTAGTTTGTTACTTGGCAGTAGGTAGCTGATGCATATCCCTTACAATTATAAAGTGGAAGTGACAAATAGATTCAAGGGATTAGATCTGATAGACAGAGTGCCTGAAGAACTATGGATGGAGGTTCATAACATTGTACAGGAGGCAATGATCAAAACCAAGAAAAAGAAATGAGAAAAGGCAAAACGGTTGTCTGAAAGGGCCTTACAAATACCTGAGAAAAGAAGGGAAGCAAAAGGCAAAGGAGAAAAGGAAAGATATACCCATCTGAGTGCAGATCTTCAAAGAACAGCAAGAAGACATATGAAAGCATTCCTAAGTGAATAGTGCAAAGAAATAGAGGAAAACAACAGACTAGGAAAGACTAGAGATCTCTTCAAGAAAATTAGAGATACCAAGGGAGCATTTAATGCAAAGATGGGCACAATGGAGGACAGAAATGGTATGGACCTCACAGAAGCAGAAGATATTAAGAAGAGGTGGCAAGAATACACAGAAGAACTATGCAAAAAAGATCTTCATGACCCAGATGACCATGATGGTGTGATCACTTACCTAGAGCCAGACATCTTAGAGTGCGAAGTCAAGTGAGCCTTAGCAAGCATTACAACAAAGAAAGATAGTGGAGGTGATGGAATTCCAGCTGAGCTATTTCAAATCCTAAAAGATGATGCTGTGAAAGTGCTGCACTCAATATGTCAGCAAATTTGGAAAACTCAGCAGTGGCCACAGGACTGGAAAAGGTCAGTTTTCATTTAAATCCCAAAGAAGGGCAATGCCAAAGAATGCTCAAACTACTACATAATTGCACTCATTTCACATGCTAGCAAAGTAATGCTTAAACTCCTTAAAGCTAGGCTTTAATGGTACATGAACTGAGAATGTGCCGATGTTCAAGCCGGATTTAGAAAAGGCAGAGGAAGCAGAGATCAAATTGCCAACATCTCTTGGATCATAGAAAAAGCAAGAGAGTTCCAGAAAAATGTCTGCTTTTATTTCATTGACTACGGTAAAGCCTTTGACTGTGTGGATCACAACAAACTGTGGAAAATTCTTAGAGAGATGGAAATACCAGACTACCTGACCTGCCTCCTAAGAAACTTGTATGCAGGTCAAGAAGCAACAATTAGAACCAGACATGGAGCAACAGACTGGTTCCAAATTGAGGAAGGAGTACATCAAGGCTGTTATATCGTCACTCTGCTTATTTAATTTACATGCAGAGTACGTCATGCAAAATGCTGGGCTGGATGAAGCACCAGATAGAATCAAGATTGCTGGAAGAAATAACAATTACTTCAGATATGCAAATAATACCAGCCTTACAGGAGAAAGCGAAGGAGAAGTAAAGAGCCTCTCAATGAAGGTGAACGAGGAGAGTGAAAAAGCTGGCTTAAAACTCAACATTCTGAAAAACTAAGATCATGGCATCTGGTCCCATCACTTCATGACAAATAGATGGAGAAACAATAGAAACAGTGACAGACTTTATTTTCTTGGGCTCCAAAATCATTGCAGATGGTGACTGTAGCCATGAAATTAAAAGATGTTTGCTCTTTGGAAGGAAATCTATGACCAACCTAGACAGCATATTAAAAAGCAGAGACATTACTTTTCCAACAAAGGTCCATCTAGTCAAGGCTATGGTTTTTCTAGTAGTCATGTATGGATGTGAGAGTTGGACTATAAAGAAGGCTGAGCACCTAAGAATTGATGCTTTCGAAATGTGATGTTGGAGAAGACTCTTGAGAGTCCCTTGGACTGCAAGGAAATCAAACCAGTCAATCCTAAAGGAAATCAATCCTGAATATTTAATGGAAGGACTGAAGCTGAAGCTCCAATACTTCGACCACCTGATGCAAAGAGCCGATTCATTAGAAAAGACCTTGATGCTGGGAAAGACTGAAGCCAGGAGGAGAAGGGGATGACAGAGGATGAGACGGTTGGATGGCATCCCTGACTCAATAGACATGAGTTTGAGCAAGCTCTGGGAGATGGTGAAGGACAGGGATGCCTGGTGTGCTCCAGTCCATGGGTTCATGAAGAGTTAGACATGACTGAGCAACTGAACAACAACTGATAAATGGGACATTCAAGGCACAAGAAGCTTCTGTATTGTGCCCAGAATGGTAGAGAAAGATAACAGCTAGGTCAAGTGTAGGACTTTCAAGCCCCCAGGGTCCTTCCCAGCCTTTCCCAGGCTGTGCATCTGCTTGCTCTATAGTGCATGAAATTTCAAGGGCCCAGAAGACAAACGTTGATTTGGGAGGGGACTCAGAATGGTTCCTATAAGGGAGAGTTAATGGCATGGGTATTCCAAGGTACTGGACAGGGAAAGGGCTTACAGGTGGGTGGAAGTGTTCAGGAGCGCTTGACAGGAAATTTTTTCTGCTTAAAAAAGGATACAGCACACAGTGGGCTTGGGCCTTGGGGCCCAAGGGACTGGGTGAAAGCCTAACTTCCTTCTGTTCGGTGGCCCGTTGTGTGATTGGCTGAGCCTCAGTCTCCACATCTGTAGGGCAAGTGTCCTTGTGCCGTCCCGGCAGAGATGCCCTGTGGAAATATGCTCCACCCCCAGCCTGCGAGCACACAGGAAACTCTCCTCTTCTGGGACCCCAGCACCTCCCCTAGGGGCTCCCAGGACAGGCAGTGTGGCAGCCCCTTCTCTGGGGGGTCTCACAACGATTTGAGGTATTTGGACCCTATCAGTGTCACTAGGGGCACAGGGTTCCCGTGAGGGTGAATCAGGGAGCAGGGGAAGGAGCGCTGCCCTGGGGCCTGTTTTCTGTCTGTCCATCCAGAGAGCCTGGTTCAAAGGCAGCTGCATCCTCTCAGAGGTGTCGCTGATCCCGGGACCCTTGACTCTGTCAGCAAGACCCCACGGCTGTACCCTCTTCACCTCTGACAGCTGACCTGTGGCCAAGAGGTCAGACACACACATCAAAAAGCAATGCCTGCTCCAGCCAGCAGCCCTGAGGGCCCCCGTCAGCCACACCAAAGCCTGGAAGAGGGCATAGACACCGGGCCCTCCCCAAAGCCCACCTTTCCCCATCCTCAGGCATCCTGCAAGCAGATCAGCCAGCCCTTAATGAGCATCTACTGTGTGCTGGGCCCTCCTGGTCTGCGGTCAGTCCTCTGGTTATCATAACAGCCTCTGAGGGCTGCTCTGAAAGCACCACGAACAGGTGGCTGAAGACAGAAAGGTGCTGTCTCACAGTCTTGGGGGCCAGAAGTCCAAAATCAAGGAGTCAGCAGGGCCCTGCTCCCTCTGAGACTCTGGGCGGGATCCTTCCTCACCTCCTCCCAGCTTCAGTGTGGGCTTGGGGCTCCTTGGCTGCAGCTGCGTCACCCTGATCTTGTCCCCTGTCCCCACAGGGCCTGCTTCACCTGTGACTGTCTCTGTGTCTCTCTCCTCTTCTGATAAGGGTGACAGTTGCATTGGAAAACTGGCCTGCTCTACTCCAGTGGAACTCATCTTATCTTGATTACAACTAGTAAAGACCCTGTGTGTGCGTGCTAAGTCACTTCAGTCATGTCCAGTTCTTTGCAACTCCATGAACTGTAGCCAGCCAGGCTCCTCTGTCCACGGGATTCTCCAGGCAAGAACACTGGAGTCGGTTGCCATGCCCTCCTCCAGGGGATCCAGGGGATCTTCCTGACCCAGAGATTGAACCTGCATCTCTCACGGCTTCTGCATTGGCAGATGGGTTCTTTACCACTAGCACCATCTGGGAAGCCCTAGGTATTTCCAAAAAAGATCTCATTGACAGGTATCAGGGGTCAGGACTTCAACACAGCTTTTTAGAGGATGCAATTTAGCCCACAGCAGCAAAAAACGGCTTGAGCATTGCTCTGTGACAAACAATAATGATAAATAATAATAATAATAGTAATCATAAAGCAGTACTCGTTCCAGGGACCTGTCTAAGAATTTTACATATATTCATGCCCCGAATTCCTCACAACAAGCCTATGATGCAGAGTTGCTGGGGACTTCCCTGGTGATCCAATTGCTGAAGAATTTACCTTGCAATGCTAAAGACACAGGTTTGATCCCTGGTCAGGGAACTAAGATCCCTCATATGGTGGAGCAACTAAGCCACATGCTTCAACTAGAGAGTTTGTGTGCTGCAACGAAGATCCCATGTGATGCAACTAAGACCTGATGCGGCCAAATAAATAAATAAATTTATTTTTTTAAAAAAAGGCTGCTGTATCTGCACTTCACAGTTGAGGAAACTGAGGCACAGAGAAGTTACCAATGGTCCAAGGTCAGGTAGCCCAGTGGTATAGTCAGACCAACCCTCCACTCCTCCCCTGCCCCCTTGACAGGCAGTCGTCAGCATGTGCATTAAAGAGCTGTCCCATCCCTTGTTCCTCATGGGTTCCTCCCTTGGTCTGACCACAGGTTTGTGGATATTGTGAACACACAGGGGCCCCAGCTTCCACCCTGCTTCCTCTAAGGTTTTCCTTTGTGGTCTTAGTAACTATCACAGACAAATAGTCCCTCAAAACCTGTCACCAGTTGGACCCAAGCCCCTTTGAGGAATGTTCTGGGGCTCAGGGCTGCTCCCCTGCTGCCCCAGCTGTGTTCCTGTAGTTATATACATCCAGATCCCAGGATGTGAAATACAGACCCCACACCTGACTTCAGAGTCCATTTATGGTTACATCAGGAGGAAACTGAGGTCACAGAGGCTGGGATGTGTCCAGAGTCACAGAGCAGCTGGCACAGGGCCAGGGTGGGGTTCCAGGCCACCTCCCCAGGGGCCAGGTTCTTCCCAGTGCCCACCACACCACCTCCGTGCTGCTCTCTCTTGGAGGGGTCAGTCACCAGCTGGCAGGCAGGTCCAGTTCTCAAAGAGTCCCTTGCATGGAGATAGGGGAAGGCAGTGTGGGGACAGCCCACTCTGGAGGTCAGGGTCATATGTGGGATGGAGCTGCCTGAGCTGTGCCCACTGCTAGCTGTGGTGGTCCCCACCGCCATGCCAGATGTCTCTGGGAGACAGCCCTGTGGTCAGCCTCCAGGCCAGGGCAGGCTGCTCTGCTGCCCTCCCTCCCGGGGCAGGGATTTCACACCCAGGAAAATAATTTCCTGGTAAGGAGATTAGAAGGCAGCGGCCGCTCTCGGGAACAGGATGGGGCCCGGGTGAGGCAGGAGAGGAACAGCGGGAGAGGCCGGGGGGCAGGCGGGGGCGCGGGTGGAAGTGTCACTGTCAATCAGGGCGCTGACCCGTCTAATCCAGCCTCCCGGCTCTCCTGATCCCAGGGACAGATGCTGGGTAAAAGGTGCAAACTCGGCGGGCCTGGCCCTCCCCGCAGACCTGCAATACGGGCCCCTCTGTGGAGAGCCGGCTTAATCTTGCCAAGAGATAAGCTGTCCAAAAAGCGCTCTCTGAGGCTCCTGTGTGCTTCCGCCGTGCCTCACGTGCAAAGTTGTGGTCAGTAATGCTGGGCACCGCGGAGGAGCTTTCATCAGGGGAAACTGTGAGCTGGGTGCGGCTGCCCTTGGAGCCGGGGGCAAGAGCCCGAGGTCCTGCTAGTGCTGCTGGTGAGTCTTGCCCAGACTCGGTGCTGGTGTCTGGCCTCATTCATTCATTCAATAAGCATTTACTGATCTGACGTGTGCCAGGATCGCACTAGCTCACAGTCCTGAAAAGACTTGATGGGAAGCTGCATAGGATTACAGCTCCAGCAACCAGCCATCCATCTGTCCGTCCATACGTCCATGCATTCATCCATCCCTCCATCCATCTGTCGGTCCACCCATCCATCCATCCATGCGTTTATCCATCCATCCGTCCATGCGTTCATCCATCCCTCTGTCCATTCATCCATCCATCCATGCATTCATCCTTCCCTGCATCCATTTGTCCATCTATCCATCCATCCATTCATCCTCCTTCTGTCCATCCACCTATTCATTTGTCCATCCATCTGTTGTCCATGTATCCATTCATCCGCCTGTCTGGCTGTTTACTATAGAATAGGTTTCCAAATTGACTAGACATTGATGTAAAGAGACAGCAAGTCTAACTCATATCTACCCAGACCATGCTGAGCAGTTAACCCAAGAGGTATTTGACATCCTGACAAGCACTCTTCTTCATTCAATCCTCTTCAGATCAACTCCATGCACATATTTAATTAAATTCACTTCTGCCAAGGGGATGCTTGGGCCCCTGGAGGCCCAACAAAGGAATGTCCAGGCTGGTCTTGAGCACTAGGAACCAGCAGGATGTTGGAGGCAGCAACCTCAAGCTGCAAGGGGCAGGGGAGGTGGGAAAGAGGCCCCGGCAACCAGGACCCAGCCCTTCAAGGTTCACATGGATTCTTGGTGTTGATGGGTAGAAGGACATGTCAGGCATCTCAAGGACCTGGAGTGGAGGGAGGAGCTTTCCATGCCAAGGGTTGTGGGGTAGCTGTGGGAACAGTGGTATACCTGAATTTGAGACTAGACGGGGAAACTTCAGGTGCTTCAGTGCTGCATGTATTAGTGCCTGGCCTATGGCAAACTATGAGGTCAGTGCCTTGTCATTAAGCCAGTTTGGTCTAATCCAATGAATCTTATGCTTCTTATGTTGCTCTGGGGGACAATGGCAGCTCCTTGGTGGCACAGGTTATAGGACAAGTGATGTCTGAATGTGCCAGTCTCCTGGCCTCCTCTTAGCACCTGTGGTATATGGCCTGCCCTTCCTCTAGGACAGAATGGGAGACCATCAGAGGTCTGCCTTGCCAGCATTACTCTTAGGCTCACAAATCAGGCTTCCTCGGTGCAAATCCTGGCTCCACTCCTTACTAACTGAGTGACCTTGGGAAAATTTTCTTTAACTTCTCTTTACCTCAGTTTATCTACCTGCATAATGGGAATAAGACCACATGGGTCATTTGG
The DNA here is from genome assembly GCF_032405125.1 of Capricornis sumatraensis. Lineage (NCBI taxonomy): Eukaryota > Metazoa > Chordata > Mammalia > Artiodactyla > Bovidae > Capricornis > Capricornis sumatraensis. Next base: position 116,696,697 of record NC_091071.1, on the reverse strand, counting down.
GCTGTTCACAAATGCTCTAATTCTCTTTCTGGACACATGGTATGATTGTACTTCTCCATCTACTTTCTTTTTTAATAGACAATATGTTCTTTCAGACACTCTTCAAGCACTTGGAAAAGCACCTTTGTTTCCCCCTACTTGTTTTGAACTTAGAAATAGCTTTGTGATTTCCTTTAGCCAATGAAATGGTAAGTGATTTGCCACACCCTCCCCTCAACTGCCACTGCCATGGTGACCGTGAAATGGCCACGAAAAGCAGAGGCCCCTTGATGACCTGTGCTGGACATGTAGCAAGTGCAAGAAACAAACCTTTGTTGCTTTCAGCCACTGACATGCTGGGAGTATTTGTTGCCATGGCATAACCCAGCCTAAATTGATGGACACATTTAGCAGAGCTATGGACTGAATTACATCTCCTCAGAATTCACATGTTGAAGCCTTTCACCCCGATGTGATGGTATATGGTATTTGGAGGTAGGGTCTTTGGGAGGTAACTCAATTCAGATGAGGTTGTGAGGGTGGGCCCCTTACAATGGGATTAGTACCCTTATAAGGAGAGACAACAGAATGCACGCTGTCCCTCCTTCTCTGTCACACAAAGAGGTGATGTGAGCACACAGCAAGATGGCAGCAGCCTGCACCCCAGAAAGGGTCCTCGCCAGCATCTGACTCTGCTGGCCTCCTAAGTATGGATGCCAAGCCTCCAGAACTGTGAGAAGATAAACCTCTGTTGCTTCAGCCATCCAGTGTGTGGCATTTGGTTACGGCAGCCCAAGCAGACTCACACAGGTACCTTTCTCATAATGATGCTGTGAGGATTAGATGGGCTGCACACCATTTACCTTTCCTGCACATCTCCCACCCCCAATGTCCCAGAAGCTTCATTCATTCCTAAAATCACTCATTCAACCTTCTAGCCAACGTTCAATAAGGACCAACCTTATTGATTCTGGTGGAGAACTCCGTTCACTCATTTGGCAGACACTTCCAGAGCGCCCAAGGGCGAACCGAGCCTGGTCAAAGACCATAAAGAAGTGGGAAAAGTGACAGATGCACTTTTGTCAGGTGTGTTTTGAAATTTAAGGTAAAGTCTCCACCTGATCAACATCTCCTCCCTTACTGTGATGGTCTGACACTGCAGTAATTGCCCAAAGCTTCAGAGTTACTTCAGAGAAAGGGAAGTGGGTCCAGGGATGAAGCAACAAGACGCAGGTAAGAAATGACAGGAGAGTCTCCAACTCCAAAAATAGTTGATCCCAGCCGACACCATATGTTGGCTTTAGATGTCTCCTTCACTGCTCACCTCTAGGTTGGTGATTCTCAAGCTGGAGAAAACACATTCCCTTATGTAGGGACATGTATCTCTTTGAAGGATTGTGGCAAATAAAATTTTATGTAATTTATTGTATATTAACACACATATATATGGAATCTAGAAAAATGGTACTGATGAATCTATTTGCAGGGCAGCAACAGAGATGTTGGAGAAGGCGATGGCACCCCACTCCAGTACTCTTGCCTGGAAAATCCCATGGACGGAGGAGCCTGGTGGGCTGCAATCCATGAGGTAGCTAAGAGTCGGACACGACCGAGTGACTTCGCTTTCACTTTTCACTTTCATGGATTGGAGAAGGAAATGGCAACCCACTCCAGTATTCTTGCCTGGAGAATCCCAGGGACGGGGGAGCCTTGTGGGCTGCCGTCTATGGGGTCACACAGAGTCGGACACGACTGAAGCAACTTAGCAGCAACAGAGATGCAGACATACCACACAGACTTGGACACAGCCGAGGAAGTAGAAGGTGGGACAAGCGAGAGAATAGCATTGAATGTATACATTACCATATGTAAAATAGATAGCCAGTGGGAATTTGGTGTATGATGCAGGGAGCTCAACCTGGTACTCTGTGGCAACCTAGAGGGATGGGAGGGAAATTAAAGAGGGAGGGGACATTTGCATACCTATGGCTGATTCCTGTTGATGTATGGCAGAAACCAACACAACATTGTAATTATCCTCCAATTAAAAATAAATCTTAAAAATTTATATAATTTAAAAAAATTTATATAATTTAATAAAATTTTTGTGTTACAAAAGTGTAGATTTTGGAGGATAGTGCAAAGATCACATTAACCACTAAGACAAAAGGAACTGTCATCGTGGCAGTGTTTACTCTGTGACCTAAAACACCTAGTGTTTATTCTCTGCTGCTAAAATCTTCCAGTGGAAGAGTTTGTGGAGTACCGTTTATTTACACCAGCTCAGACGATATGCATTTTTCTGGTGAAGCTGAGAGGGCACTGTGGGGGTGTCTAATCCTGGGGGGACTGGGGGACTCCCTGAAAGAGGCAGCCCTTGTTCTAACCGTGAGCACAAGTAGGATCACCCGGACAAAAGCAGTCATGAAGGGCTTTCTAGGCAGAGGGAGGGGAGGAAGCAAAGGAAGGAGGGGAAAGGTCCCCAGCAGGTCCTGGCAGGCAACAGGGCTTCTTCATACACATTCACTCCCGCTCCTGCGGCCCAGCGCAGTGGCCATGACCACTCCTGCACCAGTCCCTTTAGGTGACATTCATATGATATCGGGGCTCTGGGGTCTCAGAGCATGTCCACCAGGCTCCTCATAGAGCCTGGGTTGGGGAGTGGCTATCTGGGCTCACTACCCTGAGGGATGTCCCTGGGTCATCATCTGACCCTGCTGGACGACCCACACCCCCGGGCAGCTATCAGCCCAGGAGCTTCTCAAGGCTCCCCAGGATGGATCTCCCTCAGCATGGCTTGAGTCGGGCACTGGGATGCTCAGAAAGGGAGTGCTGGATGCAGGGAGGAAGCCAGTAGGGAGGCAGGCTCTCTAGGACATTCCCAGCCGGTATCTAGGGCACAGCAGAGACAAGAGAGGACACTGAGGCCCAAAGATCATCAGCAGAGCTGGCCCTGGGCAGATGGGAGAGGGAGAGAAGGAGTATTTATGGGGGGAGCTCCCACTGACTCACTCTTCCCCACCATGCAGCAAGGCAGATACTATTGGGCCCAGTTTACAGATGAGGATGCTGAGCTTGGAGAGGTTGTCTATCCAAAGTACCTGGAGTGATTCTAGGCTTAGGAATGACCCCTTGACCCACTGGACAGAGAGGGAGCTGCGGTTGGTGAAGCCAGGACCACAGAGAGCAGGCACCATGGGGATGTGAGTGGGCAGGGGTGGAAGGGACTCAGCGAGGAGAAGCCTGGTCGCAGAGACACACGGCCCACCCTGGACACTGCTGCTCCCTCCAGTGTGCCCTGTAAAAATGCTGCTCAAACTCCAGGGCAAGGGCGGCTTGGGGTGACACATGGCTTCCCAGGGCAGTAGAAGATGAGACAGACCTGAGTACTGCTGCTTCAACCCAGCCCTGGGGCTCAGCAGCCGTGACCTTGGACAAAAGCCTTAGCCTCTCCAAGACTCATTTTTCTCATCTGTAAATCAACAGTGCTGCTCCCAAATACAGATTGCTGGAATTTTTAGCTAAAGTGACGGATGTAAAATGTCTAAGCCTCTGGAAGGCTCTCAGGAGCCCTTCCCCCATCCAGCACCAGCACAGACCCTCTTCTGCTGACCTGCCTTCTCCATCACACATGGGCTGCGGCCAGGAGCCAGGACACAGGGTACCCGAGAGCAGAGAGTGAGACTCTAGGCTGAGAGTGTGGAGAACAAGGGGCCACATCCAGCAATTCCATCAGTTGATTCTGTGGCATCTGTGGGGCTCATTTCTCTTTTCTTGAGCTAGTTTTAGCATCCGCGAAACAGGAGAAAAGAGGATGGAACTGGCCAATAAGCTCTCTTCTAGCTCCAGGAGAAGTGAAAACTGGTTGTGAGTCCTTTCGCCAGGTCAAAAGGAGACCTAGGTCCACAGGACAGCACTCTGATTCATCCAGTTATATCCATTCTTCCTTATTCCATTGTATGGGATTGGCCTGGATTGAGGATGATATTTCCCAGGTAGCAAAAGGTGACACACAGCTATCTTCTGGCTAATGGAAGTGTCATGTGACAGCTTCTGGGAACTTAAGAGGTAGCTGTGACTGTTTACAATAGCCAAGACATGGAAATAACCCAAATGACAGAGGGAGGGATACAGATGTGGTATATATATACACACAGTGGAACATTACTCAGCCATGAAAGAGTGAAAAGATGCCATTTGCAGCAACATAAATGGACTTAGAGATGGTCATACTAAGTGAATGAAGCCAGACAAGGGCAAATACCATATGATGTCACTCATATGTGCAACCTAAAATATGACACAAATGAACTTATCTACAAAACAGAAAAAGACTCACAGATGTGGAGAACAGGCTGGTGGCTGCCAAGGCGAAGTGGGGTTGGGGAGGGGTGAAGCGGGAGTTTGGGATTAGCAGATGCAAACTATTACATATAAAATAGAGAAACATCAAGGTCCTACTGTATAACATAGGAAACTATATTTAATATTCCGTGATGAACTAAATCATATTTATAACTGAGTCACTTTTCTATACAGATAAAATTAACACAACGTTGTAGATCAGCTTTACTTCAATAAAAATTTTAAAAACAGAGACAGCTAAAGGCTGTTACTCCCTCCCTCTCCATCCCTTCCATTCTCCAGTGGGCCAGACTGTGGGGATGATGGCAGGAATAGCTGTTTGCCATGAAGGTGTCCTCGGGAACAGAGGCCATGCATGGCTGAGAAGGGGCGTGGGCCCCCGAGGACTTCACTGAGAGAGCTGCCAAGCCAGCCTGGACCACCTCCCTCTGTGCTTTTCTATGAGAGAAATCAAATTATATTTTTTGTGTTAGTTGCTCCATTGTGTCCAACTTTTTGTGACCGTATGGACTGTAGCCAGCCAGGCTCCTCTGTCCATGGAATTCTCCAGGCAAGAATACTGGAGTGGGTAGCCATTCCCTTCTCCAGGGCCTATTTCTGACCCAAGGATAGAACCTGGGTCTCCTGCACTGCAGCAGATTCTTTACCATCTGAGCCACCAGGGAGGCCCAATTCTATCTTGCGTAAATACAATTTTGGTCTCTGTTACTTTACAGCCAAAACTTTAAAATTACCTGACAGAAGTCTGTATTGTCTGTATAGAAAGCAAGTGGTGTGTGAAAACAGGAGGCATCCAGCGCCTTCTAATCATTGCACACAACTGGGTGGGGTCCCTGGAAAAATCTGAGTGGGACTTGGGCAGGTGTGCATTTGCGTGTATATGAATGTGTGTGTGAGCTGGCTCCCTAAGGGCCCATCTGTGCTGGACTAAACAGAGAGTGCTTGCTCCCAGGCTGAGTGCAGACCAAATTTCCCAACCAGTGATCTGAGCAACCTACCAAGGCAACTCATTTACCCACAGGACAGGGTTGGGGGCTAAGGGAATGTGGCCCTTCTTTTCTGATTTGCATTTTGGGCAGCCCCAAGCCCTCACGGGCCCCTCTTGGCCAATGTGAGCATCAGCCTTCAACCACATGTGTGTACAGCAAACACAGTGTCTATTAACAAGGCTGATGATTAGCAATTCATGTATTAAGGCCATGTTTATACTTCCATTGTCAACAGTGGTCATTGTTGATTTGAAATGAGGTCTTTCTTATTTTCTGGGCATCCCCACAATGAGTAAGAGTATGTTGAAAGCTTAATTATTTTCATATGGTGGGGACGAAAAACAAAGAGGCTATGACTCCCCATGTCACCCGAGAGAAGGGTTGCCCCATGGAGGTGCTGGCCCCGTATCCCAGAGAGGGAAGGCGGCCCCAGGCCAGGAAGGAGAGATGGCCAGAGAGCTCCTGGTGGCCTCAAATGAAGCCCCAGCTCTTTGGCCCAGGCAAATGAGCTCCCAGGATACCAGGGAATTTACAGATGTGATCTCAGACCCTCCTTCAGGACTTTTGCAGAAGTCATGGAGGGCTGGAGACAGGATTCAAATTTGTCATCTCCCAGATGGGAAGCAAGTATATTTTTAGCAACTACAGCTGGTGGGAGGCAGTGTGGAGTCAGGGAAAGGGAACAGGGTTTGGATCCAGAGAAAGCTGTGGTAGAGTCTCTATTGGCGTGTGTGAGCTTGATGGTGTGGTGATGCCTGAGTTTTCTCATCTGTGAAATGGGGATAATCACAAGTCTCTTGCAGGCTGACACTCACTGCTGCAGGAGGCAGCTGCAGGTGACTTTCCAAGAGGGCTTGTAAATCTATCACTTTCCTTCCCCTGCCATAGGCAGCTATGCATATTGTTGCTGTTGTCATGACCGACTCTTGGCAGTGCCATGGACTGCAGCACACCAGGCCCTTCTGTCCTCCACTATCTCCCAGAGTTTGCTCAAATTCATGTTCATTTGAGTTGGTAATGCTGTCTAACCATCCCTTCTTCTGCTGACCCTTTCTCCTTTTGCTGTTAATCTTTCCCAGCATCAGGGTCTTCTCTAGTGAGTCAGCTCTTTGTATCAGGTGGCCAAAGGATTGCAGCTTCAGCTTCAGCATCAGTCTTTCTAATGAATAGTCAGGGTTGGTTTCCTTTATGATTGACTGGTTTGATCTTCTTCCTATCCAAGGGACGCTCAAGAGTCTTCTCCAGCACCACAATCTGAAAGATTTAGTTCTTCAGGGTTTAGTCTTCTTTATGATCCAACTCTCACATCCATACATGACTACTGGAAAAACCATAGCTTTGAGTATTCAGACCTTTGTCAGCCAAGGGATGTCTCTGCTTTTTAATACACTGTCTAGGTTTGTCATAGCTTTCTTTTCAAGGAGCAAGCATCTTTTAATTTCATGGCTGCAGTCACAACCTGTAGTAATTTTGGAGCCCACTGTTTCCACTTTTCCCCTTCTAATTGCTATGAGGTGATAGAACCGGATGCCATGATCTGAGTTTTTTGAATGTTGAGTTTCAAACCAGCTTTTCCACTCTCATCTTTCACCCTCATCGAGAGGCTCTTTAGTTCCTCTTTACTTTCTGCCATTAGACTGGTATCATCTACAATCTGAGTTTATTGATATTTCTCCTGTCAATTTTGATTCCTGCTTGTGATTCATCCAGTTAAGGTATTTTGCATGATGTACTTTGCATAGAAGTTAAATAAGCAGGGTGAAAATATACAGCCTTGTGATATTCAATTTTCCCAATTTTGAACCGTCTGTTGTTCCAGGTCCAGTTCTAACTGTTGCTTCTTGATGTGCATACAGGTTTCTCAGGAGACAGGTAAAGTGGTCTGATACTCCCAGCTCCTTAAGAATTTTCCACAGTTTGTTGTGATCCACAGTCAAAGTCTTTGGTGTAGTCAATTAGCAGAAGATGTTTTTCTGAAATTCCCTTGCTTTCTCTATGATCCAACAAATGTTGGCACTTCGGTTCCTCTGCCTCTTCTAAACCCAGCTTGTACATCTGGAAGTTCTTGGTTCACATACTGTTGAAGCTGAGCTCAGAGGATATTGAGCATAATCTTGCTAGTATGTGAAATGAGCACAATTGTACAGTAGTTTGAATTTATTCTTTAGCATTGTCTTTCTTTGAGACTGGAATGAAAACTCACCTTTTCCAGGTATGTCAAAGGGAAGAACAAATCTGACTCCACATTAGATTTGTTTCTTTTCCTGTAATCTTTGTATTCAGCTTTTGCTTTGAGTTTAGAATGATGCCTACAGGGACCTCCCTGGTTCCAGTGGTTAAGAATCCACCTTGTAATTCAGGGGACCCAGTTTCAATACCTGATTCAGGAAATAAGATCCCACATAGTGAGTGCAGAGCAACTAAGCCCATCCACCACAACTAGAGAGTCTGTGGGCCACAGTGAAAGATCCAGCATAACACAACGCAGGTCCCACATGCCACCACTGAGATCCGATGCAGTGAAAAAAGAAAAGGATAAATAAGTATTTTTAAAAATGATGCCTATAGCCTGGAATATACAAGTAGCCCATTCTGATGGCTCTGCACTTTAACGATGCAGCATGTTTCCATTCATAGAGAGACAAGTCGCAGAACAGGGAATAACATTTCCTTTATTCTAGGTCATCCTGATTAGACTTATGTAGACAAAGGATTTCTGCACCATGAACTTGGCAACAACCAACCTGTCCCTCACTCACCTTACTTTAAAAAAAAAAATTTCTTTATTTCCCTGTGCCGGGTCTTATTTTCCACTTTACAGATGAGGCGCAGAGAGCTTGAGTGCCTGAGTTCACAAGGCTCTTTCCACAAGGTGGCCATTCACAGCCTTCACAGTGCATGGCTTGGCCATCTGAAGGCACAGCAGGGCTGAGGGTGCTGGCTGTGGGGCGGGGGGCGGGGGGAGCGGCGGTTGTTGGGAGACCCAGATGATGTTAGTAGGGTCATCAGAGAAGGCTGTTATGTGGGGGACATCTGAGCCTGAAAGAGGAGCCCAGAGTCGTGTGTGGCTCAAGGGGGAGCATCAGGGAGAGCAAGAGGCAGGAATCTGCTGGGTGAGGACCAGAAAGATGCCTGGCTGGCTAACCCTGAGAGACCAGGGTTCCCAGGGACACACAGGGCAGGCGCTTGCAGGCTCTGTGGATGGCAGCATAAAGCCTGGACTCTTTTTCCTACTAGAAAAAAAAAAAAAATCCAAGGGGGCATTTATGTAGGAGAGGAAAGCAATCAGGGTCCATTTCTCATAGAGTCCTGGGGCTCACAGCTTGCAAACAGTCCCAGGGGACTTAATAAACCTCTGAGCACTGCCTTGGGCAGCCCCCTGCCTGGAGCTGTGGTGTCTCCCAGAATCTTCTCTGCTCCTCCTGCTCACTTTCCAAAGCTACAAACCTACACAAGAAGGTCTAAGACCTGAGTTGAGTGTTCAGATGGGGACAACCAGGGCCAAGCCTGGTCTTCCCCAAGTTCAGGGTACTCTAGGGGGCTGAGGGACACATATTCAGTGGCTCCAATCGAGACCTAAAGGCCTTGATTCACCCATCAGCACCAGGAGTCTGATCCACCAAAGACAGGATTTCCCACCAAAATGGGAGGGACTGCCCTTGGATTCCAAAAAGCAGTAAAAGAGTCAGGGGCAGGACCAGGGGAAGGAAGGAGGAGGTGACCTGGGGAGGTTTCATGGGAGCCAGAGAGTAAGGGCAGGGAAGGGGGAAGCTGAGGAGGAAGCGGGCTGGGAAGGTGGGTGAGCGGAGTGGAGGGGCCAGCTCAGCGGCACAGTTCAAGGAAAAGGCCTGAGGATGTAGGAGAGGCGACAGGAGCCCGCTCGTTCCCAACCAGCCCCCACTACACGGGCTCTGCTGGCCTTCTCGCCCCCACAGCCTCCAGAAGCCCAGCTCAGACCCAGTGCAGACGGTTTGTTGGAGGAGCTGGTTGCTTTGCATTCTGCTCCACCTGGTCTGGGGGAAGAGGGCAGGGGAGCAGTACCACCAAGAGCAGCCTCCAGAGCATCGGGGTTAGGAGAACCCAAGGGCTCTGGGTTGAGGGAGGCTGGGGCTCAAGACGCCCGCTTAGGGGAGCCTGTCGGGGAGGAACTCCAGCAAGCAGAGTCAGCCTCAGGACATGCGGTGGAGGGCAGAGGGGAGTGTGTTCTGACAGTCTTGCACATTGAAACGGGCTGGTTTGTGAACCTGGAAGTGCTTTGCATTGGGGGTGTTGGAGTGGAGGACGAGGGATCACGCAGAGCACAAGGAGGATTTTTCTGCCTTCAGTAAAGGCTTAGCCCCAACTACGTGCCTGGGAGGGCAGGTTGCCAGGACCACCAAGAGGAACCAGGGCCAGCCCTGCTCTCAGGATGCTGTGCTTCCATGGCAGACAGAGTCCAGGACACAGGAAATGCCGTGGAGTGTGACCTGTGTGAGGGGCGTGGTTACCCACCACCGTTGGGGGAAGAGACGGGTCAAATCACAGAGGGCTTCCTGAAGGAGGTGCAGAGGCAGAGAAGACGTCAAGAGACAGTAGGAACTGCCTGGCAACTGTAGCAGACGTGGCCAGAGGGGCTTGAGCTTCTGCTGCCAGAGACATGGGCCCCCAACCCACTGTGGCCAGGCAGGAAGGTGGGAGAAGAGCACAGTCCTGTAGCAGCCCTGGGGCCCACTTTGCATTCATCAAGTCAGGGAGGCCCCCTCTGTCGAGTCCCTACCGCTGCAGGTGGCTGAGCCAACCACGAAAACCAGAGCTGGTTCATCATGACAGGAAAACCCCGTCTGTGAGAAAAAATTCAATAGGGTAAGGGTACGACATCCCCTTGTATGATCATAAGGTGTTTCAACGTCACACTTGTCAATGAAAGAAAGAGAACAATTGTTAGGTTTTTTAAATATAGTTTTAATTGTTTTCAAGAATAGTTTTAAACTTCCATCACCTGCTTGTGTGAAGAATGTTTCTTGTCAAGGGGGTTATCACGAGCTGAAGACATGGCTGTTAGAAAACTTGGTTTCCTGCTTTGGACCACATGCTGTGGTTATGTAAGCTGCCCCATGGCTCAAAGCTGGGTAATAAGTAGACAGGACCTCTCTCTATCTACTATTTTCACAATATATGTGAGTTACAAGAATTTCAAAATAAAAATTCAAAAGCAAACAAAACTCCTCTTATTCTGGAATTGAGTACAACCACCTCAAACATTCAACCTGACACAGAAACAAGTTTTGTTATGGGAGCAGCTGTTTCTCATTTAATTAATTTCTTAAAGAATGCTGTTTGGATGCTTATTTATGTTTATTTATTTACTACACTACCTTATATGTTTTCTTAGATAATTTTACCAAATAGAGGGAAAATGTAATTTTCTTTTTTTTGCCTCTAGTGTACTTAATGTCTCTTTGCTCCAAAGAGACATCCAGTGAATTGCTAACTTTCTGCCTGGGCTCCAGCTTGGGAAACGGTGAGAGTCGCTGTCTGGGAAATGCACCAACGAGAACTTGGGGAATCCCTCAGCCTGGTCAGGGGACAGGACCTCTAGGAGATTCCCAGCAGGAGTTCCAAGAAGCCCTAAGGCAGGATTGCCTAAGGAAGAGGGGCTGGGTGGCTCTGGCAGGTGGGTCTGGACGTGAAAGATGGGTGGCATTTGGGTAACACTGAGAAGAGGGTGGGACAGGAGAGCCATAGTCATTGGGAGTGGGAGGGATTTGCCCCCAAGAGGAAAGATCTGTCCTAGGAGGTGCAGGACTCGCGCTTTGGCAGGGGTCTGCACATCAGACGAGATCTTGGATGCTCCTCTGACCATCAGAGTGCCTTGGCCATAGAAAGAGTTCTCCAGCCAAGAAATAAAGGCCTTCCTGCCCTAGCCCACTGTGCCCAGTATCCTGGGCAGAGGCTGGGGGGTCTGGGGCCCTGCGTGGAGCCCAGCAACCTCACCTCCACACCCGCACTGATCAGCGGTCACAGGCTGCTACAGGCAGTGTCATCCTGAGGTGACAAGGACCTTGAGGGCATGGCCGGCCCCTGATGGTGTGGACAGCGCAGGACACGCTGGTCCCCAGCAGGGGCTCTCGCCAGGCTGGCCCTGGTGTCCAGTGGATGGTGAGAGTGTGACAAGTCCCCAGCCTCCTCTGGAACTGGGTCTGAATGGAAACGTTATCACAATTTAATTACCTTTCACCAACGCAGCCTGAGAAACCCCAGTCCTCAGCCCCAATGCCAATCTTGTGTGGAGCCAGGGATGAGCGGAAGTGGAGCTCCCCCAGGGGCAAGGAGACAGCATTGAAACACTGAAACCAGAGTTGAAAAGGTGACCCAGGGCCCCGGCCCACACGGGGTCGAGCAGGCTCCCCCAGCCAGGAAGCAACCCCAGGGCCGGGCTCACAGGTTGTGTTTAGATGCTCCCAAGAGGGTTGTTGGGGGGGAGTGGCGGTGTCCTTCCTTCCTTTCTTTCTTTCCTTTTCTTTCTTCTTTTTATTTTTTTAATAAAAGGGGTGATAAAGGGTCCTGCCAGGAGGCATTGTCTTCCAAAGTCTAAAGTGTTTGAAATTAATTTATCCGCTTAGGATGGTGTATAAATTTCTCATTACCAGTGTCAGTGATGAACAGGAAACCATTCCAAGAAATGTCTCGGGCCCTTGCCAAGCCGCGGGCCCTGGGTCCCTGGCGGAGCGGGGGCAGCCACAAAGGCTTTCACACAGTCAGGAGCGTTAACTATGCATGCTTTCGCGTTGCCCGGGCTCGGCCAAATGCCCTGTGAGAACCCCACGTCCACACCCGCTTTATTATTCCACACAGATGCTGCTCGCTGTTGTGTGTTTCCAGCTTTGTGGAACATAATGTGGGGTGTTGGGGGTTTTGTTGTGGTCGGGCATGCGTTTTTTTCTTTGCCTCTCCCGGTCCCCTCCTTCTGTGACTACCCCCTCCCCAAATAGCCAGGCCCAGGGGAAGTGGGGGGTGGGGGGCAGAGCCGGGAAGGTTCTTGGAAGGGCTGGGGCTGGGTGGGGGAGGGGTCCAGATGAATTGAGCTTCTTTGAGGTGTGTGTGTGCTAGGGGGAGGGTGTGGAGACTGTCGGGAGGGGCGGGGAGGGGAGGAGGGGGGAGGTTAAGCCCTGGGAACAAGTGGCACCCCTCAGCCCTGGCTGGGCCCAGCTGCCAGCCATGGCCCCGCCACACTGCCAGCCGCGCTCATGGACACCCTGGCGCCCCCGGGAGACTCAGCTTCAGAGGGAGGAGTCCTCGGGGCACTCCGGCCATGGGTTACACAGTAATTGCTTAATGCCAAGGGCCACTACAAGCTGAAGAGGTGGCAGGGCCAGGACTCAGACCCAAGCCTCCCCGCCAGCAGCCAGGGCGGTGTTCTCCTCCCTCTAACACGTGCCAGAGCCCAGGGTCCATGCCTCCTGACTTGGGGGGGCTTTTCCAGGGGTCACAGAGGCAGGGGGCCGGAGTGGACAGGTCTGAGATCTTATGGAGTGGGGCAGAAGGGCTGGCCTGGAAGTCAGGACCCCACCGGAGCCCTGCCTCTGTGACCATCTCCCTGGGTGACCCAAGTCCAATCTCCCCATGACACCCCTGTCCTCTCTTCTGAAGGGCCACGGGCTTCAGATGAAGCAGGGAGGCAAGGCTGTGCTGCCCAGAGATGCCACTGACACTGACTGTGGACTCCACAGTCCAGGAAACCTGGGCCCCTTGGGGAGTCTAGAACAAGAGGGAGCCTGCAGGTGACCCTCCCTGAAGAGTACGCCCCCACCCCCCAACTCCTGAGACATGCGTGGCCCCTTTTGGGACACAGAGCCCTCTTCCATGGGGATCCTGGCCAGAGGGCCAGGTGTGCTTGGACCCAGGGGCCACCTCGCAGAAACACCAGTCTCGATTGACACACTCACTCCCGGCCTCGGGGAGCCTGGCGGCCAAGGGCAGGGCCTTTCAGGATGGCTGATTGGGATGCCTGGCAAGTCACCGGCCCTGGGCGGTGGGCCAGCCCACAGCCCCTGCGGAGGTGGCCTCATTAAAGGCCTCATGGTCCAGTGGGCAGGGCATCAGACTGGACATCTGGAGGCTTGGGGTCTGGTCCAGCTTGCTGCTGCTTTGCTGGGTGACCTTAAGCAGATTACTTGGCCTCTCAGTGCCCCATCTGCCCCCTGCCTCCTCCCTGTCTGGCAACGCTTCCTGGAGGGAATATTAATGGGGCAGCTCACACAAGCCCAGCTTCCACGGCACCTCGATTTTAGTAGTTCCAGCCATGCCAGGGTTTGGCAGGGACAAGCAGGAACCCTTCCTCCTAAAAGCCTCTGAGAATTCCATTCTGTCATCGCTTGCTAGGGCAGCCACAGGCCTGGCCTGGAAGACAGAGCTGTGAGGGCCAGGGAGAATCTCCACTGCGTTTAAGAGCAGGAAGCTGCCATTAGCATTGTTCTGAGTAACCACTCCTCTTGCAGATGGAGAAACTGAGGCTAGGACACGTGGCCAGGTGGTGGCTTTACTGGGCTGGGAACCAGCCACCCATCCTCTGGGCCGTTCGCTCAGTCCTAGGCTGATGTTTCCAACACAAGGGTCTCACCCTGTCTATTCCTGTGTCAGCCTGTTCCATGACCTCCCATCGTGCATGTAGTCAGGCCCCTCAGTCATGCTCAACCCAGGTCATGGCATCACCAGGGTTTAACTCCAGCCCTCCAAGCTCATATGGGCCCTCAAGTCCCCTCCTGCCATTCCTGCCACTTGGGGGGACCTTCTTCACTTGTCTCCTGGATGAGCTGATGGCCCCTTCGTAACTAGAGCAAAACATCCCCTCTGTGTGACACAGGTCCAAATTGTCCCTAAGGACAGCCTGGATCCTTCCCACTGGGTCTTGCAGCATTCAGGCCCATCTTCATCAGACCACTGCCTGCTGGGTCAAGGGCACCTTGTGGGGCAGGACCTGCCTCTCAACCGTGTTGGAGCCAGAGGGAATGCTCAGGGTTAGGCAGGTAGTGGGTGCTCAGCGGATGGGAGCTGAATGAAAGTTTAGGGGGTGGAATCCAGCATCATGACCCCACAAGCTCTCTGCTCTCTTCTTTCAAGTACCATTGAAGAAGCCATTTAAAACCTCCCTCCAAGGAGCCATGACTCACCAGGGACTTCCTGGTATTCACTGTCTGCACCCCAGCAGAGTGGACCAAACTGGGCCCATCCACCCCAAGCTCCTTTTTTAGCTGTCTTTGTCCCAGGTCCACCATCATAATAATCCTGCAAGCTTGTTGCAGCTCAGTGTATAACTGAGGAAATGGAAGCTCAAAGAGATGAAGTGCCTTGCCTGGGGTTGCATAGTGGATGGAGGCAGAACTGGGATCTGAGTCCAGATCTCCAGGATCCAAATCCCACAGTCCTGCCCCTGCCAACACCTGCCTTCTCCAAGCCCTGCTAGAGGGCTACTGAGAGGCCTGGAGATGGCTGAGTAGATAAAGGCTAGGAAGAAATTTCCTGCATGATCCTTTCTCCTTGGCATTGGTATTTTAACCAGAGTCTTCAGAGCTTACCCCAAAGTGGGTTTGATGGGATTTTGACACCATTATTATCCAACTTTAACAATATTTCTATATGTTGTTGTATTTTTCTCAACATATACAATGGATTTGTGAGGGTTGACCCTTCTTCCCATCTTTCTTCACTATAACTCTACTTTTTTTGTGGAACTTTTCATTTAACCCTTCCAAGGACTGTGACTTAGGGGCAAGAGTCAGAAATGAAATGTTTGTTAAAATCCCTAAGACTTTAAGATATCAGTCTCCCTCAACTGATCTATAGATTTAACACAATTTCTATCAAAGTCTTGGCAGGATTCTTTAAAATAGAAATTGACAAGCTTGTTCTAAAATTCTTATAGAAAAGTAAGGACTGGAAGAGTCAAAACAAGTTTGACAAAGAACAAATTTGAAGGAGTCATATTTCCTGATTTTAAGACATACTATAAAGCGACAATAATCAAGGTAGTATGTTATCATGAACAACTCTCTTTACTAACAAACTGGACAACCTAGAAGAAATGAAAGAATTTTAGAAACATACAACTCAGTAAGAATGAATCAGGAAGAAACAGAAAATCTAAATAAACCAATTACTAGTACGAAGACTGAATCAGTAATAAAAAATCTCCCAATTAAGAAATGCCCAAGACAAGAAGACTACACTGGTGAATTTTATCAAACATTTTAGGAATAATTGATACCAATCCTTCTTAAACTCTTCCCAAAAAACTGAAGATGAGGAAGCACTCCCAGACTCATTTGATGAGGCCAGCAATATACTGATACCAAAACACAGAACTAGAAAAGAAAATTACAGGTCAATATTTGTGATGAATATAAGTGCAAAACTTTTCAATAAAATACTAGCAAACCAAATTCAGCATGGCATTAAAAGGATCATTCATCATGATCAAGGGAAATTTCTCCCTGAAATGAAAGGATGTTTCCACATACACAAATCAATCAATGTGACACACCACATTAAAAGAATTAAAGAAAAGAATTATATGATCATTTCAATAGACATGGAAAAATCAGTTGACAAAATGTGACATCCATGCATGATGCAAACTCTTAACAAATTAGGCATAGATGAAACATATCTCAACATAATAAAGGCCATATATGACAAGCACACATCATACTCAATGGTGAAAGGTTGAAAACTCTTCCTTTATGATAAGGAACAAGACAAGGGTGCCTGCTCTAACCACTCTAATTCAACACAGTACTAGAAGGCTTAGATAGAGCAATCAAGCAAGAAAAAGAATTAGAAGGCATCAGAAATGGAAAGGAAGAAATAAAATTGTTTGTTTGCAGATGACATGATTTTATGTGCAGGAAATCCTAGAGACTTGGCAAAAGAACCATTAGAGCTTATCAATGAATTCAGCAAAGATAAAAAATTAACAAACAAAAATCAGTAGCATATCCATACACTACAACAATGTTTTTAAAAAGCAATAAAGAAAATGATTCATTTTAATAGCCTCAAAACCAATAAAATACTTAGGAATAAATTAAACTAAGGAAATGAAAGACTTCTACTTTGAAAACTACAAGACAGGGATGAAAAAAATCAAAGAAATGGAAAAGTATCTCATGTTTGTGGATTGGAAGAATTAACATTGTAAAAATATCAATACTACCAAAGCCATCTGAGGATTCAATATAATGCCTATCAAGACTACAACTTCATTTTTAACAGAAGTATAAAAAATACTCCTAAAATTTATTTGGCACCACAGAATACCCTGAATAGCCAAAGCAATCTTGAGAAGGAAGAACAAAGCAGGAGGCATCACACTTTCTGACTTCAAGTTATACTATAAAGCCACAATAATCAAAACAGTATGTTACTGGCAGAAACAGACAAATAGACCAACAGAACAGAATCAAGAGCCAAGAAATAACTCTAAGCAATATACTCAACTAATATTTGACAAGGGAGCTGAGAATATCCAATGGAGAAAAGACAATCTCTTCAATACAAAGTGTTGCGATAACTAGATAATCACTGGTAAAAAAATGAAACTGAACCCATATCTTATACTACTCATGAAAATTAATTTAAAATAGATAAACAACATAAATTAAACCTCCTACCATGAAACACCTAAAAGAAAACACAGAAATAAATCTGCTTGACATGGAGCTCAGTAATGATTTTATGGTATGACACCTGAAGCATGAGCAACAAAATAAAAAGTTAACAAGTGGGGTTACTATAAACTGAAAATCTCCGACACATTAAAAGTAACCATCAACAAAGCGAAAAGACAACCTATAGAATGTGAAAGTGTCTTTACAAACCATGTATTTGACTAGGAGTTACTATCCAAAATATGTAAAGAAATCATGTAACTCAAAGGTTAAAAGCCCAAATAATCCAATGTTTAAAATGGGCAAAGGATAAAATAGACATTCCTCCAAAGAAGGCATACAAATAGCCAACAGATACATAAGGAAATGTTTATGATTACTAGTCACTAGGGAAATGCAAACCAAAATCACAATGAGAAAGCATCTCTGACCTGTTACCATGTCTGTCATCAGAAAGACAAGAGATAATAGGTGTTGGTGAGTGTGTGGAGGAAAGGGAACCTTTGTACACTGGTGGTGGAATTATAAATTGTTCCAACTCTGGAAGACAATAAGGAAGCTCTTCAAAAATTAAAACTAGAACTACCATATGACCTGCTACTTCTACTTCTGATAATATATCTGAAGGCAATGAAAACATTAACTCAAAAAGATATATGTACCTCCATCTTCACAGCAGCATTATTTGCAATAGGCAAAATGTGAAAAACAATCCAAATGTCCATTGATGGATGAATGGATAAAGAAGCTGTCATTCATATATACAATGCAATATCATTCATCTACAGAAAGGAAGGGAATCCTCCCAATTGTAACAATATGGATGGACCTTGAGGACATTATGCTAACTGAACTAAATCAGACAAAGATAAATATTGTTTGATCTCACTTATATATGGAATCTAAACAACAACAACCCAAACAAAAGAGTCCCAAACTCAGAAAAAAAGAGATTAGATTTGTGATTACAGAGGTAAGGAGCAGGTGGAGAGAGAATTGGATAAAGGTGGTCAAAAGCTACAAACTTCCAGTTGTAAGATAAGTGTGTGTGCTTAGTCACTGA
The DNA here is from genome assembly GCF_032405125.1 of Capricornis sumatraensis. Classification (NCBI taxonomy): domain Eukaryota; kingdom Metazoa; phylum Chordata; class Mammalia; order Artiodactyla; family Bovidae; genus Capricornis; species Capricornis sumatraensis. The sequence goes on along the minus strand of NC_091071.1, from coordinate 116,678,656 downwards.
GTTGTGTCTTTGCAACCCCATAGCCTGTGGCCCACCAGGCTCCTCTGTCCATGGGGATTCTCCAGGCAAGAATACTGGAGTGGGTAACTTATCCCTTCTCCAAGAGTTCTTCCTGACCCAGGAATCAAACCAGTGCCTCCCACATTGCAGGCAAATTCTTTACCAGCTAAGATAGGGAAACATATAAGATAAGTAAGTCCTCCTGGTAATGTGATGTACAGCATGGTGGTTATAGCTAACACTGCTCTATAACATATAGGAAAGTTAATAGAGTAAATCCAAATAATTCTCATCACAAGGAGAAATTCTTTTTTTGTTTTTCTTTCTTTTCTTTATTGTACCTATATGAGAAGCTAGGTGTCAGTCAACTTATTGTGTTAATAATTCCACAATATATATAAATCAAAGCATCAGGCCATAAGTCTTAAATTTACTTGTAGATGTATGTCAATTATTTTTCAATAAAATTGGGGTGGGTGGGTAAAACAGTATGTTCTTGATGAAAGGATAAAGAGGGATCAATTGGAAGAGAATAATAGTTCAGAAATAGTAACACACAGATATGGTCACCGCTTCACAGATTACAGCCTTGCCGTGGTAAAGGAGCTTGCATAACTCAATGAAGCTATAAGCCATGCTGTGCAGGGTTACCCAAGACAGTTCATAGTGAAGAGTTCTGACAAAACGTGGTCTAATGAAGAAGGAAAGGGTGAACTACTCCAGGATTCTTGCCAGGAGAACCCTATGAACAGTATAAAAAGACAAAAAGACATGACACCATGAGCCCATCCAGGTTGGAAGGTGTCCAGTATGCTCCTAGGGAAGAGCAGAGGGCAATTACTAACAGCTCCAGAAAGAATTAAGTGACTGGGCCAAGGCAGAAACGATGGTCTAAGTCATGGATGTTTCTCCTGGTCAAAGTAAAGTTCAGTGATGTAAAGAACAATATTGTATAGCAACCCAGAATGTTAGGTCAATGAATCAAAGTAAATCGGATGAGGTCAAGCAGGAGATGGCAAGAGTGAACATCAACATCTTAGGAATTAGTGAACTATTAACAAAACAGATGGGAATGGGCGAATTTAATTCAGATGACCATTTACCTACTACTTTGGGCAAAAAAATCCCTTAGAAGAAATGGAAGATCCCTCACAGTCAACAAGAGTCCAAAATGCAGTACTTGGGTGCAAATGACAGAATGATTTCTGTTCGTTCCGAAGGCAAACCATTCAATATAACAGTAATCCACATCTATGCCCCAACCACTGATGCCAAAGAAGCTGAAGTGGACCAGTTCTATTATTTAACTTATATGCAGAGTACATCATGCAAAATGCCAGGCTGAATAAATCACAAGCTGGAATCAAGATTGCCAAGAAAAATATCAACAACTTCAGATACGTAGATGATACCACTCTAATGGCAGAAAGTGAAGAGGAACTAATGATGAGGATGATGAGGGTTGATGAGGGTGAAACAGGAGAGTGAAAAAGCTGGCTTAAAATTCAACATTCAAAAAATGAAGATCATGGCATCCAGTCCCATCACTTCATAGCAAATAGAAAGGGAAAAAGTAGAAACAGTGACAGATTTTATTTTCTTGGGCTCCAAAATCACTGCAAATGGTGACTGTAACGTTGAAATTCAAAGACACTTGCACTTTAGTAGGAAAGCTATGACAAACCTAGACAGAGTATTGAAAAAGCAAAGACATCACCTTGCCAACAAAGGTGCATCTAGTCAAAGCTACAGTTTTTCCAGTAGTCATGTTTGGATGTGAGAGTTGGACCATAAAGAAGTCTAACAGCCAAAGAATTGATGCTTTCAAATTGTGGTGCTGGAGAAGACTCTTGAGAGTCCCTTGGACAGCAAGGAGATCAAACCAGTCAATCCTAAAGGAAATCAACCCTGACTATTCATTGGAAGGACTGATGCTGAAGCTCCAATCCTTTGGCCACCTGATGCAAAGAGCTGACTCATTGGAAAAGACCCTGATGCTGGGAAAGGCTGAAGGCAAAAGGAGAAAGAGGGAGGCAGAGGATGAGATGGTTGGATGGCATTACCAACTCAATGGACATGAATTTGAGCAAACTCCAGGAGATAGTGAAGGACAGGGAAGCCTGGCATGCTGAAGTCTATGGGGTTGCAAACAGATACGGCTTAGTGACTGAATACACACACACAAAGGACAAAAAAGATGTCCTTTTCATCATAGAGGATTGGAATGCAAAAGTAGGAGGTACCCAGAATAAGAGGCAAGTTTGGCTTTGGAGTACAAAATGAAGCAGGGCCAAGTCTAACAGAGTTTTATCAAGAAAACACATTGGTCATTGGTTAGCAAACACCCTCTTCCAACAACCCAAGAGACAACTCTATACATAGACATCACCAGATGGTCAATACCAAAATCAGACTGATTATGTTCTTTGCAGCCAAAGATGGAGAAGCTGTATACAGTCAGCAAAAATAAGACCTGGAGCTGACTGTGGCTCAGATCATGAGCTCCTTATTGCAAAATTCACGCTTAAGTTGAAGACATTAGGGAAAACCACTAGGTCATTCAGAACCCGGGTCTCCTGCATTCCAGGCAGATGCTTTAACCTCTGAGCCACCAGTATGCGTTGGTCACTCAGGTATGACCTAAATCAAATCCTCTGTGATTATGCAGTGGAGGTGGGAACTACGCTCAAGATGCATTGGATCTGGAAGACAGAGTGCCCGAAGAACTCTGGGCGGAGATTTGTAACATTGTACAGGAGGTGGTGACCAGAATCATCCCAAAGACAAAGAAATGCAAGAAGGTAAAGTGGTTGTTTGAGGAGGGTTTTCAAGTAGCTGAGGAAAGATGAGAAGCGAAAGGCAAGGGAGAAAAGGGAAGGTATACCCAACTGAATACAGAGTTCCAGCAAATAGCAAGGAGAGATAAGAAGGCCTTCTTAAGTGAACAATGCAAAGAAGTAGAGAAAAATGAAGGAATGGAAAAGACTAAAGATTTCTTCAAGAAAACTGGGGATATGAAGGAAATATTTCATACAAGGACGGGTAGAAATGGTGAGGACTTAATAGAAGCAGAAAAGATTAAGAAGAGGTGGCAAGAATACACAGAAGAACTATACAAAAAAAGTTTTAATGACCCAGATAACCACGATGGTATAGTCACTCATCTAGAGCTGAACATCCTAGAGTCTGAGGTCAAGTGGGCCTTAGGAATCTTTACTACAAACAAAGCTACTGGAGGTGACAGAATTCCAGTTGAGCTATTTAAAATTATAAAGATGATGCTGTTAAGCCGCTGCACTCAGTTCAGTTCAGTCACTCAGTCGTGTCCGACTCTTTGAGACCCCATGAACTGCAGCATGCCAGGATTCCCTGTACTTCACCAACTCCCAGAGCTTGCCCAAACTCATGTTCATTGAGTTGCTCCAGCATCAGACCTTCCAGTGAAAATTCAGGACTGATTTCCTTTAGGATTGACTGGTTTGATCTCCTTGCAGTCCAAGGGACTCTAAGAGTCTTCTCCAACACCACAGTTCAAAAGCACTGATTCTTCAGTGCTCAGCTTTTTTATAGTCCAACTCTCACATCCATACATGACTACTGGGAAAACCATAGCCTTGACTAGATGGACCTTTGTCAGCAAAGTAATGTCTCTGCTCTTTAATATGCTGTCTAGGTTGGTCATCGCTTTTCTTCCAAGAATCAGTTCAGTTCAGTTCAATTCAGTTGCTCAGTCATGTCCAACTCTTTGCGACCCCATGAATTGCAGCATGCCAGGCCTCCTGTCCATCACCAACTCCCGGAGTTCACTCAAACTCACATCCATCGAGTCAGTGATGCCATCCAGCCATCTCATCCTCTGTCGTCCCCTTTTCCTCTTGCCCCCAATCCTTCCCAGCATCAGAGTCTTTTCCAATGAGTCAACTCTTCCCATGAGGTGGCCAAAGTACTGGAGTTTCAGCTTTAGCATCAGTCCTTCCAAAGAAATCCCAGGGCTGATCTCCTTCAGAATGGACTGGTTGGATCTCCTTGCAGTCTAAGGGACTCTCAAGAGTCCTCTCCAACACCACAGTTCAAAAGCATCAATTCTTCAGCGCTCAACTTTCTTCACAGTCCAACTCTCACAGTCCAAGGATCAAGCGTCTTAATTTCATGGCTGCAGTCACCATTTGCAATGATTTTGGAGCCCAAGAAAATAAAGTCTGTCACTGTTTCTATTGTTTCTCCATCTATTTGCCATGAAGTGATGGGACTGGATGCCATGATCTTCGTTTTTTGAATGTTGAATTTTAAGCCAACTTTTTCACTCTCCTCTTTCACTTTCATCGAGAGGCTGAATTTTGCAATAATAAGTTCATTATCTGAGCCACAGTCCTCTCCCAGTCTTGTTTTTGTTGCTGTATAGAGCTTCTCCATCTTCACCTGCAAAGAATATAATCAGTCTGATTTTGGTATTGACCATCTGGTGATGTCCATGTGTAGAGTCATCTCTTGTGAATGTACTGCACTCAGTATATCAGCAAATTTGGAAAACTCAGCAGTGACCACAGGACTGGAAAAGGTCAGTTTTCATTCCAATTCCATAGAAGGACAATGCCAAAGAATGTTCAAACTACCATACAATTGTGCTCAGTTCACATGCTAGCAAGGTTATGTTCAAAATTCTTCAAGCTAGTCTTCAACAGTATGTGAACCAAGAACTTCCAGATGTACAAACTGGCTTTATAAAAGGCAGAGGAATCAGAGATCAAATTGTTTTATTGGATTGTGGAGAAAAGCAAAGGAATTCAAGAAAAACATCTACTTCTGCTTCATTGATTACTCTAAACCCTTTGTGTGGTTCACAACAAACTGTGAAAAATTTTTAAAAAGCAGGACGTACCAGACCACCTTACCTGTCTCCTGAGAAACCTGTATGTGGGTCAGGAAGCAACAGTTAGAACCAGTTTGGACATGGAACAACTGACTGGTTCAAAACTGGGAAGGGAGTTTGACAAGGCTGCATATTGTCACCCTGCTTATTTAAATTCTATGCAGAATACATCATGTGAAATGCCAGGCTGGATAAATCACAAGCAGGAATCAAGATTGTTGAGAGAAATATCAACAAACTCAGAGATGCAGATGATACCACTCTAATGGCAGAATGTGAAGAGGAACTAAAGAGCCTCTTGATGAGGTTGAAAGAGGAGAGTGAAAAAGCTGGCTTAAAATTCAACATTCAAAAAACAAAGATCACAGCATCTGGTCCCACCCCTTAATGGAAAATAAAAGGGGGAAAAGTGGAAACAGTGACAGATTTTATTTTCTTGGGCTCAAAAATCACTGTGGATGGTGACTGCAGCCATGAAATCCAAAGACACTTGCTCCTTGAAAGGAAAGCTATGACAAACCTAGACAGTGTATTAAAAGGCAGAGACATCACTTCGCCAACAAAGGTTCATATAATCAAAGTATGGTTTTCCCAGTAGCTGTGTACGGATATGAGAGTTGGACCATAAAGAAGCCTGAGGGCTGAAGAATTGATTCTTTTGAATTATGGTGCTGGAGAAGAATCTAGAGGGTCTCTTGGACTGCAAGGAAATCAAACCAGTCAAGTCTAAAGAAAATCAACCCTGAATATTCATTGAAAAGACTGATGCTGAAGCTGAAGTTCCAATACTTTGGCCACCTGATTTAAAGAGCTGACTCACTGGAAAAGATCTTGATACTGGGAAATATTGAAGGCAAAAAGAGAAGACAGTGGCAGAAGATGAGATGGTTAGATAGCATCACCAACTTAATGAACATGAATTCGAGCAAACTCCAGAAGATAGTGGAGGACAGATGAGCCTGGTGTTCTGTGTCCATGGAATTGCAAAACTTTGGACATGGCTCAGTGACAAATGACAACAAAAAGATAGGGTCAATTTTTTTTTGATGAAGTGCAGGTAATTCAATCTTTGAAAAATGGATTTAGAATCATTAGCTGTCCACATTCAAAGGAAGCTTTATTCATATCTCACACAAAAATTAACTGAATTTAGATCTTAGATCTAAACGTAAAACCCAATCCCATGAAACTTCTAGAGGAAAGCGTAAGAGAAAATCTTGATCACTTCTTAGACATAACATGAAAACACAATCCAGAAAAGAAAAAATGATAAATGGAATTTCATCAAAATTTAAAACCTCCACCTTTGGAAAAAATTCCCAGAGCTCAAACTGGCCACCTGGAGCCAGGACTCTTTGCCCTGACAGGAAGGTGGGATGAGGCTGGCAGACAGGTGAGTCAGAGATGGTGGAGGTAGCAGAGGAGGGCAGAAAGATGGTAGCCAGCCATGTGTGAGCTGGAACTGGCTGCACATCCTTTCCAGTGATGATGTGTGAAGTAAGTAACCTTCAGTGTCATATAACTGCTCCAAGCCTCAGCTTTCTCATCTGTGAAATAGCTGCATCTGGAAAAGTTGCTTTGGGGAATAAATGAAGTGGGAAAGCACACACTCGATTGTTGTAAATTCCCTTCCCTTTTCCTTCCTCTCCTTGGAGAGGATGTAGACCAACTAAGGAAGCAGGAGGCAGGATGTGAAAGCACTAGAAATTTTCCTACTTACTAAATTCCCAGGAAAGTGAGCCTCTGTGCTGGCTCTCAGCTATTTGATGTCCTCTTACAAGAAGCACTGATCCAACCCAAAGGTCTTAATCCTGGACGGTCAAGGCAGACATAGGGTGATCTGCCATCTCTCAGGGTTGGCGGCGGTTCTAGAAGCCAAGACTGAGAAGTGTGTAAAGAAGAGATAGGAGAAGGAGGAACCGAGGGAGAAAGAGGAGGATGGAGAGAGGGTAGGAAGGGGAGTGAGCAGTAGCATAAGACCACACCAGGGCAGAGGCAGTGTGAGGAGGACAGTAGTTATGGATCAGTGACACGACTGCAAAGAAGAACCTCAAACAGAATCACTTGCACGATTAACTTAGGTTCATCTCAAATCTCGATGGGGCTTCCCTGACAGCTCAGTTAGTAAAGAATCTGCCTGCAATGCAGAAGACCCCGGTTTGATTCCTGGGTCAGGAAGATCCACTGGAGAAAGGATAGACTATCCACTCCAGTATTCTTGGGCTTCCCTTGTGGCTCAGCTGGTAGAGAAGCCACCTGCAATGTGGGAGACCTGGGTTCGATCCCTGGGTCGGGAAGATTCCCTGGAGAATCTACCCACTCCAGTGGAAAGGCTACCCACTCCAGTATTCTGGCCTGGAGAATTCCATGGACTGGCTAGTCCAAGGGGTCACAAAGCGTCCGACAAGACTGAGCGACTTTCACTTTCAAACCTCAATACCCACTCATTAGCTGTGGTTGCCTAGGGTGAGAAGCCAAGCCCAGACTTAGCAGGAAAGAGGACGGTCGTTGATTAGCAATGTCTGCCACTGGTGAGGGACTGAGGCTGGGGATGCCTGTGCCATATTTTTGCTGAGTTGCAATAGGAATCTTTTGACTCTAAAGAGTTTATTCAGTTCTAATTCATTTAAATATCTCTCTTGACTTTCAGCAATGAAGTCTTTATTCAGTTCAAGAATTGTTATTAAAATGACATAGTTATCAGGCCCAGTTCAACTATTTTTAGGTCAGGAAATTGTATATTTTAGAAAGTGTTTGGTGCGAAACAGATACAAGGAAAACATCTGGCCTTAAAAGGTCAATTATCCATGATATCAATATAGAAATGTCAGTTACCCAGAACATTTTCCAAGCATCCCAGAAGGTTGGGGTGCTGCAGCTCCCTGAGTGAAGACTTTGGCAGAATCCCACGGGTAGGGAGTCTGGTGGTTTTGACAGCGACTGGGAGCATAGATTAGGGGAGAGGAGAGAAGAGGAGGCACCATTGTCAGAGATCTCGTAACTGCGCAAGGCATAGAACGGGCAAGGGCCTCCAAATCTGTTCCCTTCCACTCAGCAAGTGTAGATGGAGCCCCTTCTCTGTTCCAGGTTCCAAACCAGACACTAGGAATAAACAGAGACCGAACCAAGGTTGGGGGTTCCCTGTCCTGGAGGAACTCCCCAAAATAGGACTGTGGAAGGGAATTTCCCACCTGCTCAGCCCTCCTGGTGCTGGGACCAGATGTCATAGGAGGTGTCTAGAAAAGAACCCAGACAGAACCATACCACTCCCCTGCTAATGCCGGCAAATGGTAACCTGTTACTACTTTATTCTTGGAAAAAATCCAGGAGCTTATCAGAGCCAACAAGTCCCAGGGAGTCTATCCCCCATCTGCCTTCTCTTCTCATCCAGTCTCCCCTCAGATTCAGCTCTGGCCCAACTGGACTTTTCCCTGTTTCTGCAACATTTGATCTCTCTCCGGCCTCAGAGTTGTCTCCCCTCCCCCCAGCAACACCCCACTCTCCAGTCCCTCCCATCACCTGCCATCTCAGCTGCATCCTGGCTTCCCCTAGGTGAGGTAAGCCCCCCACAACACTACCACCATCACCGCTCACATTGTACTGCCAATGTTTTAACGGCACTTAGCACAATGTAATCAGGTGTGGGGCTGTGTAATTATGTGTCTCATTTCTACCTCCTCCACCAAACAGAAGGTGCCATGAATGTGGGGACCAGGCCTGTCTCCTTCATAGCTCTAGTCTCAACAGCCACACAGCCCGGCAGAGAGAAGGCACCAATATTTATGGAGGTGTTGGCGAAAAAAGATGCACAACCTAAAAGTTGAGAATTATGTTTTATTCAGTGGACCACATTGAGGACTACAGCCCAGAAGACAGCATCTCAGACCTCTGAGAGACTGCTGTGAAGAGGTTAGGGAGGAGCCAGGATACATAGTTTTTGCAACAAAGACCAGGTAGTCAGAACATCAAATAGCCACTATTAATTAAAGAAAATCAGGCATCTTGAGTTAAGGGATTTAGTGCTTTTCTATGTATGGGAAGATGCAAGAGTCTGGGCTCAGTGAAAGCATTCCTTTGCTATGCACCTCAGCTCTCTGGGGCCAGAATCCTGAGTTTCCTCAAGGTTCACAGTTGGGGTGACTGCTGAGGGTAGGGGTGGAGAGGTCCTGTCTCCATCTTGAGTTCCCTCAGGGTTCACAGTCTGGGATGGAAGCAGCGGCTTGCTGACTGCAACATACTTTGTTTACTAATGGGGCAGCAACATCTTTTCATTGACAAATGAACAAACATGTGAATAAATGAAGGCTCTTTCATCAAGACCCTCTGGAGGCCTCAGAAGTGCGGGGTGAACGTGGCTAGATCTCTGCTGTGCGCTGGCTCAGGCCCAGTTGCACACCACAAGGAATCACCGAGTCTGGGGCAGATGTGTTTGGATTTTTCTTGTTCCAGGATGTGAGTGCCCTCAGCCCTCAGCCTCCACTGGTCCAGGCTTCCCTCCTCCTTGTCTTCCCAAGCCACTAAGCTCCATCCCCTTTCCCTGGGGGCTGGAATGTCACGATTGCAGAGTCTGTCCCTGAAGTTGCCCTCATCACCCTTGGCCCAGCCTCTAACCCCATTTCCTTGAGCAGCTCTGCCTCCCAACCCATTTAGCACAATGGTACAGCCCTGAACCAGGTGGGCCAGTGTATCAACATCCTGCTTGGGGTCTGGGTGGGAGGCCCTGAAGGTATGTCCTGTGAGCAGGGTGGTGGGAAGAGGGTCCTCCGACCTCTGCAGCCTGAATCTTCACAGAGGACCCTCAGGCTGGTCAGTCAACACAGCCCCAGCCCCTGTATCTCTTCAAAAGGGAGGTGACAACAGCAGCCACCTCTGAGGGCTGTCATAAGGCCTCAAGGGAATACCTAGCACAGTGCCTGGCACTTCATACGCGGCAGGCAGTCCAGCCCCTGTGCGTCCTTTGAACACCCTGGTGGTGTAGGCAGGTTGGCATCCAGTCCTCAGGTTCCTGGCCTAGGGGTTAAAGCACCACCCACGGGCTCCTGAGCCCCAGCAGGGCGTTCTCTTCAGGGCAGCAGCCCTTGCCTCACCTCCCCAACATGGACAGGGTGAAGTTGGGGGAAGGGTGGGCAGAGCCCAACAGCACTGCTGGGAGACCGTCAGACAGGATTGCTGGACAGAAATAGTCCAGGTCAGGAGGCCAGGCTCACCATGTCACTCTGGGGACAACCCTGGGAGAAAGCAGAGTCATTGGCCTGGATTTGCCCTCCCTGGGCCGAGCCTCCATGACCCCTAGGCGCTGACCAAGGAGGATCTGGTCCCTGCACTGCTCCGGGCACCACGGAGGCGCCATCAAGTCCCAGCACGTCCGCCTGATTTGCCAATCTGTTGACTGTGCCCCCTGGCCCTCAAGTCCCTATTCATTGGTCGGTAAACATGTTACCTAGCAACCGAGTGTCAATATCAACAAAGGCTCGGATGAAGTTGTTAATCTGGCAAGACTGACAGCTCTGCACTCGCCCCTGCGCGTATTGTGTGATGCTCAGGCCGGCCCACGAGGATAGCGATGCTCAAAAGACCCCGCGTCTCCCTCCACTATGAAAATTAAATGAAGTGTGCGTTGCGGGCAGGGAAAAGGCACCGGCGCTGGCCCGCCTGGGGATCTTGTTTTTCTTTTCCTTTCCTCCCCCCGGTGCCATAGCCCGTGGGGTGGAGTGCTTCCCCTGACGCAGCAACCGCTGCTAATTTCCGGGAACAATGTGGGACACTCCAGGGCCAGTCCGTGACACCCAAGCAGACACGCCTGTCATTTGTCATCTGTGTGCAGGGCTCCAGGTGGGGTCAGCAGGGCACAGTTGGCTCCAGGACCCAGCCCTGGGCCAGGCTCAGGCCACGATTGACAGTATGGCCTGGGATGTGGCTGAGCACGTGGCAGCCACTGCCAAGGCCCCTCCCTGGAGTTCACAGTCCAGTGGAAACTGGTCATAGACATATTAAAAAATGATCCATCATGCAGTTTCCTGGGGAAAGAGCATTTCAGGAGGCAGGTCAGCAAATACAAAGTTCTGAGGATAAAATGTGTCCTACATCTTCTAGGAGCTGTAAGAAAGCCCAAGTGTCTGCAAGGAGTGATAGGGCAGGATGAGGCAGGAGGGGCCTGGAGGCCCCAGGGTGCTGGAAAGGCAGATGGGGACCAGAGCGCTGATCGCTGGGGCCGGGGGAGGCAATGAGGGACAAGACCCGAGTCAGACCAGGTATCCCCAGAAGTCAGGGTAGAGAGATGGGACGGGAGCCCAGCCTCCCAGCAAATTCTCCTGGACCTTCCCCCATCCCCACCACACTCTGACCTGCCTTGTTACAAAGAGTGCACTGTTTATAGGCATTGAAGAGTCCTCTTTCATCCCTAAAGATGACAAAGGAAAAAGTGAAGCATGATGTGGAACTTTCCGAGGGAAAATGAAGAGTTCATCTGGAGGGTAGGATGTGTCCTCCAAGTTAAATCAGAGGTACCAAGTATCTCCTGCGGGGAAGATATTTTAAGATAAAATAAAGGGCTGTTCTAAAAGGTGTAGGTACAGGGCACTGTGTGGAAGACACGCGCTTCCTTGGTGACTGATGAAACTCCATGTGCTGCTTTCCCATCTACCCATCTTCTCTGGTGACACGTTTGCTGGAACCTTTGGCCCGTCTGAAGGGCTCACTTGTCTCCTTATTTGTGATCTTAGGGAGAACAGCATTTAGTCTTCTGCCTTTGAGTATGATGTTAGCTATAGGTGTTCTGCAACTGACTTTATGTCGGATTGAGGCCATTCCCTTTCATTTCTAATGTGCTGAGTTTTATCAAAGATGGGTATTGGATTTCATCACATGCATTCTGCTTCTATCAAGATGATCATATAATTTTCTTGTTTCTTCAGTTATTAAATAATATGGTGAATTTTCTCTATTGATTTTTTTTGTTAAGGTTAAATCACCATGAACTCCTATGATCAACCCCATTTGCTCTTTTTCTATATGGTTTGATTCAATTTGATTCGAAAATTTTTTAAAAATTGCATCAATGTTTTTGAGGGAGAAGTCTTTTCTTGGAGTGTTTCTGTCTAGTTTTGACATCAGAGTAATGCTGGCCTCCTAGAATAAGTTACAAAACAAGTTTAATTTTCTGGAAGAGTCTGCATGGAATCGGCACTACTTCTTCCTTGGATTTCAGTTGTTGAGTGCTTGCTAATCACCGCTACAGTCACGTGGCTTTTGCCAAGTTCACATCCTTCATCCACATCCATGGGTTTTCCTTTAAACAGACTCATTAAAAAAAAAAAAAAACTACAACAGAGGTATTTCACAAAGAACCTATGTCTCCACCATAATACAAACCGTGGCATCTGTGCCTCTCACCCTGACAAGCCAAGAGCCTCAGTTAGAGCTGCTTCAAGTTTCCTGGGTCTTGGACCCGTGGAGGCCCCTCCCTCCCAACCAGCTGTCAGGTCCAACTTCAAGTGTGCCGTGGTGTGGACCACATGACGGGGAGATGCAGCCCAGAAAGAGCGCCCATGGGCTGATGGTGTTGGCACTCATGCAGAAGGGTGGGTGGGTATTTAGGCAGAAATTGTGTGCTGCGAAATGTATGCCGGGTACACAAGCAACAGGGGTAGCAAGCTCTGAGAATCCTTGACCTGATCTACTGTCTCCATCCCCCAGAGGAGGAAGCTGAGACAGAGCATGGCAGAGCAACTGCTAAAATCATGTAGGGAATTTGTGGCTGAGCTGGAGTTGGGACCCTGTTCCTAACTCTGATCCAGAGCTTTGTGTGTCCCTCAGATCCTTGTTTGCCCTTCTCGCCTGTTCTGTGCCCCAAGAAGACACTCTGTGTCTACACATCTAATCCTAACCCTACCCCCAAGCCTGCTAGATGGGAAAACCTGGCAGAACACCACATGGTGGAAGAGAGAGAGGGCCAGGGACCCTGATTGCCCTCCTCCGTCTTGTTCTGGGATGGGCTGTGCCCTTCTGAACTCTGGCTCCTCCAGCTCTGAACCAGGCTCCCTGCCCCTTTAGGTCCTGGGTGCTAACAGCTCCCATTGTGGCCAGTTCCTGGCTGCTTCTGTCCATTCCACTCCCTAAACTCAATGGCATCCCTGCAAAGTCTCTTCCCTTACAAGTTTCACCGCAAGTTCCAGCCATGTGTCGCCTCCTGATGCACACAGGTATGCCCTCCTAGCCCTCTCCTACCCACCCACCTCAGATACGAAGTCATAGGCCCCAGAGAAAAAACCTGAAGTCCCTGCTGACACATCATGAGCTTGTATGTGCGTACCCCCTCTGGTTGACACCATTGCCTCAGTGAAGGTATGGCCCATCTGCACGTGGTCGACTCAGCCAACCCAGGAGATGCTTGTTGGAAGGAGACCTTGCCTTGCCTCCTTCAGGTGCCCAGCCCAGGGCGGCTGGCCTCACAGGTTCTGAGGGTCAGATGAAATCAAGCACAATGGCACTCAGGTGACAGGGAGCAGTTCTCTCCCATGAAGGGCAAAATTAATGACAATTCCACGAACAGTCCTCTGGGACTGGCAAATACACAGGTTCCAAAAATAGGAAGGCCTATACTGATCATGGAACACACACACATGTGCAAACCAAATAACCAACAGTCCACAGTGCCTGTGTGCAAACTTTTATCTTTCCATCTTAGAAGGGATCCTTGATCTTACAAGAAAGGAGCTACACACACACACACAGAGCCAGACTCCATGGTTCATGATGATATTTGTGTGAGGAATAAAAGAAAAAGGGAAATAAAAACATAAGTTTTCAGAAAGCTGTAAAGAGCAAACAGCAGGCTTGCTGGGTGTGTGCATTTGTTTGGGGACCTGGAATTCATCTCCTGGGATGACATCACCACGCCAGGGGCCCCAGGGGCAGAGCTGAGCCAAGAGGACGAAACAGTGACTTACCGCCCCTGTGGATCACAACTCGGTGTACAAACCTGGCGGAGGAATGTTTCAGAGTCCAGCTGGATCTCCAAGCCCAGGAACATCATCTCATATATTGATTGCTCTTTCAGGGAGTCACTGGACAGGTATTTGTCTACTCACCGGCTTGACACATTTTCACATGGGTAAGAAGGGGAGAAAACTGACGTTTTCTGAAGTCCAGACATGAGCCTGGCTATCCCAGAGCTTCACACCTTTGCTAATTTCACTTCAGGTCCTTGGGCCCTGGCCATGGATGCTGTGGGTGAGGATGAGAATGAGGATGGGGTCTCTCCTTGTCCTCTTTAAATCCTTTTTAAGGATCTTCATGTAGCCTGTTACTGTATCATATTTGGCGTCATGAGAACCTCTGCTGTGGGAATAGCAGTAGCTGTGGGCACCCTGATGAGAAGATAGAGGCCCGAGGGGATGAAGATATTTGCCTGTGTGCATGCTAAGTTGTTTCAGACCCTATGGATTGTAGCCTGCTAGGCTCCTCTGTTCATGGGATTCTCCAAGCAAGAACACTGGAGTGGGTTGCCATGCCCTTCTCCAGGGGATCTTCCCAACCCAGGGATCAAACCCACATCTCCTGTGGCTCCTGCTTTGCAGGCAGATTCTTTACCACCGGGGAAGCCCAAAGAGATTTGCCTACATAGACTTAAATGTGGAGTGTCAGAGCCAGAACCAACAGTTTGGCTCCAGGTTCTCTTCAGTATATCCAGGACTTAAAATCTCACCAGTTCCCAGCACTAGACAGGCTCATCACAGTCAGCTGACATGAAGGAGCAGCACGGAGCATCAGGGGTAGAAGGCCAAGGGCACCGTTCTACACTGAGGACCATCTGGGGCATTCGGCTTGGGCATCATAGTCGAGCCAGAGGGTGGCCACAGCAGGGTAGAGAGAAGCAGGTGGGAGCTAGGGAGCCAGGGAGAAATGAAGCCTCTTCCACCAGGGGGCGCCCCTGAGCGCTGCACCTTAGAGATGTGGGGGTGCCCTCGGCGCCCTGACAGTGATCTTGGAGATGAAGCCCTCCCCACCTGATAGGAGGCAAGGCCACTCCCTCAAGGCAGGTTTCTCCACCCACAGTTCAGGCAGTGGCCTGGGAGGGGGTCCCCGGCCAAGCCTGGGGAATGGGAGGGGACAGTCCCGGAATCCCCTGGGTTCCTGGCTCCCTCCAGGCCCAGAGCAGGAGAGTAGGAGGCATGAGGCAGGCTGGGGATGGGGGGCAGGGGAGGATAGCGGGAGGGGCTCTCTCTGGGCCCCACCGGCCAGCTCGGTTCCTGGACTTGCTGGGGGCCTGCTGACCAGGAAGAAAACTCTCCTGGGAGGTGAGAGGGCCTGAAGGAGGATGGAAGCCCCCACTGAGGACTCAAGCCAAAGGCCAGAAAGAAATCATCAGCGGGAAAGGAGACGAGGTCACAAGTCCAGCAGCAGGTCGGCCCAGGCCCTAAAACCACGTGGGTGCACCCGCCACCCTCTCACTTCCTTCCACTGTTGCTCTGGCTCTGGCCCAGGGTGAGGGGCGGGTGGGAGATGCTGGTGGGAGATGACCCTCCTGGGAGCCAGGACCACGAGGGCTCAGCTTGGAGGATGCAGGGAGAAGAGGTGGGCCCACAGGAGGGCAGGGGCACCAGGCTGAGGGAACTCAAGGCTGATGAGCTCAAGGCCAGCAAAGAAGCAGGAGAGGGGGTGGATGCCCACGAGGAGGGACGTTGGCTGATTGGGGCTTTTTTAAAAATTATTTACTTATTTTATTATTTTTATTGGCATATAGTTACTTTACACTGTTGTGTAAAGTAGAGCAAAGTGATATGTTTACATATATCCCCTCTTCTTTGGATTTCCTTCCCATTTAGGTCACCACAGAGCATTGAGCAGAGTTCCCCGAGCTATACAGTAGGTTCCCATTAGTATACATACTATCAATAGTGTGTATTTGTCAGTCTCAGTCTCCCAATTCATCCTACCCCGCTTTCCCCATTGGTGTCCGTATGTTTAAATGGTACAGATGATCTAATTTGCAAAGCAGAAATAGAGACACAGATGTAGAGAACAAACATATGATTGGGGCTTTTTCAAGGCTGCTCTGAAAACAAGGATGGTCAACCCCTTTGTATGTAGGTAATTGTAAGGGCTTAGTGTTTGCAAGGCCACAGAAGTGGCTCTCATCTCAGGGAGCCACAGCCAGCCAGAGGCTCCCTCCCTGGGTGGCATAGGCATCTCACAGTTTTCTCTGAACTTAGTTCTGTGCTTCTAACTGCAGGAAGATGAAAGGCAAAAGAAGGGAGTGGCAGAGGATGAGATGGTTAGGTAGCATCACCGACTCAGTGGACATGAATTTGAGCAAACTCTGGGAGATAGTGAGAACAGAGGAGCCTGGCATGCTGCGGTCCATGGGGTCACAAAGAGTTGAACAGCAATGGCAGACACCAGGGCTCCAGCGTATCAGTGCTCCGCTCACTCTGAGTCAGCCGTTCAAGGTGGTGCTGCCCTGCCCTGCCCGACCCTGCACTATCCATACCCTTGGGGCACACTCCTCTGCCCCTCTTCACCCAAGTCACCGCTGTCAGGCTTTTCCAAACCCTGTGGCCAGTTCTGGATTCCAGAGCTTGGCTCTACCTTGCCCTTCTCCCAAGCTTCTGGAACTTTAATTAGAATGCAAATCAGGGGGTGCTGGTCCCCACCGCCCCATCTGCCCAGCTCCCAGATCAGGAACTGCTGTGTGGAGAGAAGCAGGTTGGTTATTAGGAAGAGCAAACGCTTGGGATCCATCCTGGCTCCGAGACAGGTCCCTCACCTCAGGGGGCACTCACTCTCTCAGAGCGGAAGTTCCTGCCTCCTGGAGTTACCGGAAGATGATGAGATGACAGCCCTGGAGGGATGGAGGCCAAAGGTGTTCATCACACTGTTGTTTTCATGTCACCCCCATCCCTGGGGGACGAGAGGCTGCGTGCCTGTGTTTGCCTGGTGTTCCTACCGAGCACGGTTCTTCGTGCCATGTCTACCATGCGACGGTGCGTCGCAGCGTTCACGTAGTGTGATCGCTCTGCCATCTTTGGCTGTTCTTTGCTACCACAAAGCAAAAGAAGTAAAGATACCCTTAGCCAAAACGGACCTTCAAACTTGGGCCTGTGGCCACAGTGCTGTTCCCGCCAGCATTCCCCCAGCAGGACAGCCGTGGCTGGGTCTTCCATGGGGCAGCAGGGCAGGAGGCAGCCTTTAGGGGGTGGGGTCAAGATGCATGGAAACCTGTGTCTTGCCACATAAGCCTGAAGACTCTACCAAAGGAGCGCGAGCAGGATGACACACAGATAGGAACGGCAAGCCACTGTCCTGGGCTGAATCTCCTGCCCCGCACTCGTCGCCTCTTTCTGTGCCTTAGGGTAGTTACACTTCCTGGCATTCAAAGAACATTCAATGCTACTTCTGTGAATAGCTTGGAGACTAGAGAATTCAAACGCTCCAGTCATTTACACACTGTCCCCCACTCCAAAATAAACATAATGTCCCAATACAGGAAACATAACTGCCGATCCACTCTCATTGAAGAGTTAAGCCACTGGGAGGGTCTTGGGTCGCGGCTGCCCACTGACCAGACCCCTCCCCATCGAGGTCCACCGCACTGAACTCCCAGGTTCTGGGAAGGGATGCGCATAAACCACTAAACTACTCTGGCCCGTTAACAGCTGAGCCAGTGAAGTCCTGTGATTTTCATTTCAGAAGCACATGAAATTTGTACTAGAAAACCATCTCGCTGGGTCTGTGATTGCTTCCTGTGTGCTAAGCTGATCAGCAGGCACCAAAGTGGAGGTGGACTCCCCGTTGCCTCCTACTCTGGGCTCCTCTGGGCCACGTCGGGCTTTACCAGGATTCTTGGTTACACTGACATGAACGGAACCAGTATCTGCCCTGCTCTGGTGAATCATAATGTCCTTCCCAGTGGGTAGGGCATGGTGTGGGGGACATGCTCCAGGTCTATTCCAGGCTCTCCCAGGAACTTCAGGCTGCCTGAGAAACAGCATCCCCAGGGAAAGCTAGGCAGTGGGGTGTGGTGACTCTGTGTGGTTCCAGCTGACTGCACAGCTAGAATAGGGGCCTCAGGTGTGGGCACACCTGGGCTGCTGGCCAGGTGGCTGCTCCGGGGCTTTGGCGTGGTCCAGGGATGGGGGTGTGACTCCCACCCTGGGCGGCCAGGGCAGGCAGCATCCCCACTAACCATACTGGCTGAGGGCAGGGAACCAGCAGTGCCAGAGGGAGTGCCTGGGGAATCCAGACCCCAGGCAGAGGGGAGGGCTCACTCCTCTCAACCCACTCAGCCCTCTTCACAGCCCACAGCCAGGCTTTTTACTCCAATTTACAAACACAACACTTTCTTCCCAACTTCTTAAGTGAGGGAATCTCCATCTGAACCCTGTTCCTAAGACCCCGGAGTTCCTGGTTCCCCGATGTACAGCCGAACTGAGAGACAGACAGAACAGCATTGGTGGGGACAGAAAGGGTTTTTTAAAGATAATTTTGAAAACTGGAACACTGAGTCAGGCAGGCCTTGTGTGGATGCCAGAAAGCCGCTTATAAGCCCCCAGGAGCATTAGTCAGTTCAGTCAGTTCAGTTCACTTAACTGTGTCCGACCCTATGCGACTCCACGGCCGGCAGCACGCCTGGCCTCCCTGTCCATCACCAGCTCCGGGAGCTTGCTCAGACTCATGTCCATTGAGTGGGTGATGCCACCCAACCATCTCAACCTCTGTCGTCCCCTTCTCCTCCCACCTTCAATCTTTCCCAGCATCAGGGTCTTTTCAAATGAGTCAGTTTTTTGCTTCAGGTGGCCAAAGTATTGGAGTTTCAGCTGCAACATCAGTCCTTCCAATGAACATTCAGGACTGATCTCCTTTAGAATGGACTGATTGGATCTCATTGCAGTCCAAGGGACTCTCAAGAGTCTTCTCCAACACCACACTTCAAAAGCATCAATTCTTCAATGCTCAGCTTTCTTTATAGTCCAACTCTCATACCCATACATGACTACTGGAAAAACCATAGCCTTGACTAGACGGACCTTTGTTGACAAAGTAATGTCTCTGCTTTTTAATATGCTGTCTAGGTTGGTCATAACTTTCCTTCCAAGGAGTAAGCATCTTTTTATTTCATGGCTGCAGTCACCATCTGCAGTGATTTTGGAGCCCCCCCAAAATAAAGTCTGACACTGTGTCCACTGTTTCCCCATCTATTTGCCATGAAGTGATGGGGCCGGATGCCATGATCTTAGTTTTCTGAATGTTGAGCTTTAAGCCAACTTTTTCACTCTCCTCTTTCATTTTCATCAAGAGGCTCTTTAGTACTTCAGAGCCTCTTGATGAAATAACTAAAGAGCCCAAGAGCATCACTGACCTCAAAAACTTAGAAGCCGTCTGCAGAAGCAACCCAGAGCAGCCACAGATCAAATCTGGTCACCTTAGAAACTGGGCCTCACCCTACCCGATTTGCTAATAGAAGACGGGGTAGCAACGTCAGAAGAAACAGTCAGTTGCACTTTCCTGTAGCAGCCCTGTCGGTCCCTTCCGGGCAGAACAAAGAGCAAAATTCCTTTTCTGGGTTCTGTCTGCCCTGCTGCTCTTTAAGGTCAATGGCTTGTTTGTTGAAACTCGATTTACTTGCTTTCATTCCTCACTAGAGGCAGTCAGAAGCTGATAATCTACTCTACTGCTCTGTCAACATGGATCCACGTGGACACCAGGGTCTTTGATGGACCCTCATTATTTCTCAGTCCCTGAATATTCATTGGAAGGACTGATGCTGAAGCTGAAGCTCCAATGCTTTGGCCACCTGATGCAAAGAGCTGGCTCACTGGAAAAGATCTTGCTGGTGGGAAAGACTCGGGGCAGGAGGAGAGGGGTCGACACAAGATGAGATGGTTGGATGGCATCACTGACCAAACAGAAATGATTCTGAGCAAACTCCAGGAAGTAGTGAAGGACGGGGAAGCCTGGTGTGCTGCAGTCCATGGAGTTGAAAAGTGTCAGACACGACTTAGCGACTGAACAAGGACAACAGCATCATTTCTCTGGCTTTCTTGGCACGGTGGGCATGATGGCTATTTGTCCTTCCGCCTTCTATGTGGCTCCTGCACGTCAGAGCAGACTCCCACATGCGTGCTATGCCAGAGCTCAAGGAAAGTCAGCCCCCACCCCTCCCCACACCAGGGGTCTCATCATGGATGGTGAAAGGCAGCAGCTGGTCTGTGATGAATCCCTCTGTCCTGCACCCTGGCCCTCCAGGCTTGTAAGCCAGCTGGCTGACCCCAAGGTTCAGCCCCGGGCCCCCGTTCCCTTGTCTCCTGTGGCCTCTCCAGGGGCACCAGCAACTCCTAAGATCCCCACAGCTCTGGTGCTGTGCTAGCAGCCTGGGCCTCCAGAGCTGAAGAAGCTGGGCTGTGTGCAGCTGAGGGGCCCCTCTGTGGCATCTCCTGGGCTCCTAAGTGAAAGTCCCAGTGGTTCGTTCACACAGACACACATACCTCCCTGCACTTTTCCCCCAAACAGGCCCCTTGTCACTGTGGCTCTGGCTCTGAGTACATCTCCACACACTAGGTGGTACCTGTCACTCATGACTGTGACCCTGGGGCTGAGTCCAGTTCCCCTCTTGCCCCTGTGACCAGTTCCCCTGAGGGCCTCACTGCCCTGCCCTTAAGCCTGGCCTTGTTTGGGTCACTGTGGAACACCAGACTTGCTCACAAGCTCCCTTCATCTTACAAGTAAGCCCAGGTCCTGCCACCTGGAATGTGGGTGAGGGGCTTCCAGTCCCCAGGGGCAGATGAGGCGGGGGCTCAACTCTGGAAGACCTCAAGGCCTGGGCACCTGCCCAGCCCAAATTCCCCAAGGGCTTTCCTGGGGTGCAGTAGGGAGTTTTAGGATGGGAAAGAGCAGAGAGATCTCACCTGTGCCCTTGGCAAAGGACAAACAGCCTCACAGATGGAAGCCAGGCTCTTCTGAACAGAGTCCCCGTTTCAGCCGGTGGGGGCAGGCGGCCAGAGGCGTAGGATAACTGCTGCCCACCAGGAGTGTCCAGCAGTGCTGACAGCAAAGACTCAGTCCAGGTTCACACTTGCCTTGGGCTATCCCTCTAGAACTTTCCAGAATCCAGGTCTTGTTCTCACAGAGCCCAGCCCAGGGCCAGCTCACCATCAGGACACCTAGCTAGAAAGAAAAGGCTGCCCACTAAAGACACTGTAGCTCACATTTACCCAGGCAACCTCTTCATTAACTGCGTTATTTTGGAATCCACAGTTTCAGCCCAGCAAAGATTGTGTTTCTGTTATCAGGCTGGTTTCTTTTTCTGCCACAGGATTCTGGGCAGGCCTGCCCCTCCCAGTCACAAGTTCCTGCTGAGCAATCACAGTTCAGCACACATGGCTGAATTCTGCCTTGGTTTTCCATACTTTCTTCCTTTCTTTTTTTGATGTGGACTATTTTTAAAGTCTTCATTGAATTTGTTACAATATTGCTTCTGTTTTATGTTTTTTGGCCA
Organism: Capricornis sumatraensis; assembly: GCF_032405125.1. Classification (NCBI taxonomy): domain Eukaryota; kingdom Metazoa; phylum Chordata; class Mammalia; order Artiodactyla; family Bovidae; genus Capricornis; species Capricornis sumatraensis. The sequence goes on along the minus strand of NC_091071.1, from coordinate 116,657,291 downwards.
GGAGGCATGCGGGATCTCAGCTCCCTCACCAGGGATGGAACCCACATCCTTCGCATTGGAAGGTGAAGTCTTAACCACTTGACCGCCGGGGAGTTCCCTGTACTTTCTTATTGAGGATGAGAACAAAGGGAGGAAACCAGAGGATGGTCATGTGCAGGCCCAGGGGAAGGGCTTCTTGCACCAATGGCTTGAGACTCCCAGAGCAAACAGAGTGACAATCAGGCCTCATGACTGCCCTGCACAGGGTTTGCAAATGGTTAGAGGCTGACAACAGAGGAGACATGACAGGCTGCACCACCACCCCCTCACACCAGCGGGGCCAGGCCCTGTTGGGGGCTTCAAGTGCCATTTCTGCCAAGAGATGTTCCCAAGCCATGTCTCTGGGACCACAGAGGGCCTTAAAGCAGGAGTTAGTGAGATCGATTCACAGAAGACCAAACACAGAAGGAAAATGGTTTCCCAGTTTACCAGATAATTGACAAGGATCTTGTTGCGAGTGTGGGGAAGGTATTCCAGCCAGATGCTGATCCACAGAAATGGAGAGCTATTGCTGACTTCCATGTGTCCGATAGCCCCTAAGTCAACTCATTCACCGTGATGACTTTGCTCCATTTATTTCTCTTAATGAATGAAAAAAATGTGCATCATACATACCAAAAACTGATCAGGGTGGGGCTCTGCATGTACTGCCCCCAGACCCTTTGTGACAACCTCTGAAATTCCTGAATTGAGAACTTTCCTGGGGAAGCTGTGGTGAGTGTGGGGGTTTTTTTGGGGGGAAGGGTGTGTGTAAGAAGAAAGTAGCTTGTGAACAGAGGCAGTCAGAACTCAAGAGTATGCAGGTGAGGATGTTTCAGGAGGTTCAGCCTGTCTGTGCGACAGAGGGAAGCTGAGAACTGGAGCCCAGAGGATGCCCGGGAAGGGATGGGCCAAGGTCGAGGAGAGAGGCCAGTGGTGGGGGAGGGGGCCCTGGAAAGTCAGGCTGAGGAATCTGGTTTTCCTTCTAAGCTCTGTGTTTGGTGAATTATTCCTGCAGTGCCTGACACTGTGCGTAGCCTGGGGCAGATGTGGAACCCACCCATCTCAGCATGTCTGGAGTTAGCTCACACCCAGCCGGGACTCCCTGGGAGCCACAGGACGGGATTGGGGTCTTTAAAAGACCTCCCTGCCTGCCCAACAGATAGAGGGCAAGAGTGGGCTTGGGGGAGCTGTCCTGGGCCAGGGCACCATCCCAGGCAGAGGTGATGGGGACAAGCAGACACAGTCAAAAATATAGTTCAGTTAGAGCTGGGCAGGAGGCAGGGACTGAGCCAAAACCCAGCCTCTGCGATGATCTCCCCAAGATGCTGAAGGAGATAAGAGGCACTTGGGGATCCTGAATCTGTGGGGAGAGTTTACCAAAACTTCTGAAGTTTCCCTGGTGGCTCAGACAGTAAGGCATCTGCCTGCAATGCTTAGCAGCAGCAGCAGCAGCAATGCAGGAGACCCGGGTTCAATCCCTGGTTTGGGAAGATGCTCCAGAGAGGGAAATGGCAACCCAGTTTCTTTTCCAGCACCTGGAAAACCCCATGGATGGAGGAGGGTGGTAGGTACAGTCCATGAGCTTGCGGAGTCCAAGACAACTGAGCAGCTTCACTTCACTTTCTGAAGAGTTAAAGGTGGGCACTTCGCAAGCCTAACCGAAAGATGCTGGCTTTTGTGGGTTCTAGTCCCAGCTGTGTGAGCTTGGGTAAGTGACTTTGCCTCTCTGAGACTCAGTTTCCTCACCTTTGAACAGGTTGGATTTGTGACAGAGGGCCCCATACTTGCCCACCCCCTCCAGGGAAAGCTCAGCTGTGTGTTCAGTCCCCTGATGCGTGTCAGCCTGGGGGCTCCATGCTGGGCTGTAGGGGCTTCTGGAGTAGCAGCCTTCTCATCCTGTCCAGCGGGGATGGTCTGCTCAGACTCAGCAGGTGAAATCAGACGCCCACACGGTGCTTCCAGGAGCTTCTCAAAGTCTCCCCACCCTCCTCACATTGCCACTGTAAGCATTGCCCCAGGGTAATGACCCGAAGCAATTTCCTCCCAGAATAATGGTGAGAAATTAGAAATAGCAGGTGTTCAGCACCAGGAGACGGTGTGAAATGGCCTCTGGATAGAATACTATATGGGTATTAAAAGTGGTGTTTGCACTGAATTTCTCATCTGAAGGGGAAACCCTTCTGATAAGATGTTAGGTCTGAGGGCTGAAACCCAGCGACCTCTACAGAGGTAATGAAGAACTTGAACTCGGAGGTCCCACTGACTTCAAGTTTAATCCCTTCTCTGCCTTTTTCTTAGTATGTGTGGGCTTGGGTTTTTCAACCTCTCCAAGCTCCAGCTTGTCCAGACACTGCCTTCCTCCAAAGGCTGCAGTGGGTAAAGGCACGATGCGGGAAACTTGCTGCTGCTTGCTGCTTAGTTGCTTCAGTCGTGTCTGACTCTGTGAGACCCTATGGACTGTGGCCCACCAGGTTCCTCTGTCCATGGAATTCTCCAGGCAAGAGTACTGGAGTGGGCTGCCATGCTCTCCTCCAGGGAATCTTCCCAACCCAGGGACGGAACCTTGGTCTCCCGCATTGCAGGCAGATTCTTTACCATCTGAGCCACCAGGGAAGCCCTTTCTTTTAAAGTGAACCCAAATAACTTTAACCTTGCTTCACAACTATTTTTGGTGGAGGCATCCCAGGCTCGGCCTGACACCATGGATCCACATGAAGTCTAGCGAGAGGATGTGAGTGATTCAGGGTGCCCACCTGCACACCTGCCTCAAGACCCAAGGCCCTGAGTGCTGGCAGGAGCCAGCACCCCCTCCCACGGAGGAGATGGGTCCCAGGAAGGAAATGAGTCATGCATCCTGGGCACCTTTGTTTTCTCATCTGAAGCGTGGAGGGGGGGTGGGTGAGGGAATGGGGGGTGGAAGCGGCCCTCTTGATGGGTGCCTGCCTGCCGCTCGCCTGGATGACTAACCATCCCAAAGCACCCCCAGGCCCTCTGGTCATAACAGGTGGGCGGCAGGAGTTGCCAGGCCAGCCCCCTGACTCATGAACAATGGTTCCTCTCCACAAACCTCTTCTACGCAGGCCAGCTAGCTCTGCCTGAAGACAGAAATTCCTTTCCACAAGCATGTTCCCAGCATGGGGAATACTGCCCCTGGCACCCCGTCCCCACCCCCCAGCAGAATGTCCCTGGTTTGGGAGACTCCTTCCTCAGATACCAGGTGCCACTGTGTCCTTTGATGGCTATGTCCCTACTGCCACTGGAGAAAGATGGGAAACTGCACTACACCCAGGGTCTTGCCCACACACTGAGGGAACCATGGCAGCAGGAGGAATGATGGGAATTTAGGGTACACGGCAGACGGCGGTTGGCAGAGGGCAATCTGATGAAGAACCTGAGGGAGCTGTCTCGGCAACAGCAGTTGCCTCCCCTGCCCTGGCTCCCAGACAGGGGAGAGCCAGGCGAGCTGGAGGGCCTCCTCAGGAAGCAGTGCTCTCCTATCCATTGCACTCAGGCGCAGGGCACTGGGGGCCGCCTCCTAAGCTACAGGACCTGGAAGACTGCATGGTGGGCTCCACCCCGGTTGACTCCTGAGCCTGAAAGCCCCCTCCCCACCCCTCCCCTGCTCCATCCCAGTATCCTGACCCCAGCCTGATGGGGCGGAGACAACTGCTCCTCGGTCTCTGTGGGGCTGTCTGGGGCTTCACCTTGACATCCTGAGGAGCCCTGGAGTCTCAGGGACCCTGGGGGAAGAGAGATGGGCAGACAAGTGGAGTGGGGCATGGGCTGTCCCTACTCAGCACCCCCCCACCCCCACCCACCAAATGGTCCATGCATTTCTTCTACCCATCGAGTAGGATTTCAATGGGAGAGTTGATGGGAAGGGAATTCTCGATGGTGGGCAGGCCCAGGCAGAGGTGCAGGGGTCAGACAGGGCAAGCTGTGTTCCAGGTAAAGTGAGGAGGCCAGCCTGACCAGAATAGAGGATTCGGGAGTGGGGACTCGGTGATAGGAAAGGAGGTTCAGGTGGAGTGGAGGAGAGGAAAGGCTTTATCTCTGCATCTGAACTGCTCCTGCCACCTCCTCCCCCTTGCCCTCAGGGGCCCTGCCCCGTGCTACCTACCCCTTCGGGCGGCAGGAGTGGTGTTTGTGGAACTTCTTAATATCCTCTTCTGGGCACACGGCAGCGTTTCACCTGCTCCCCAGCGGGGTTGACTGCGTGATAAGAAATCCAGGAAGTTCAACACACTTGGAGTGCTTGGACATCACTGCGGTCCATGCCAGAATAAACAGGGCCTGGCACAGGGCTACGAGGTCCTATCCCAGGGCAAACACTGTCCTCTGCCAAACAGGGAATTGTTTTTGCAAAGGCAGTGTATGTGCTTGGTGGGTGGGAGGGAAATTCCACCAAGACCCTGGACTATTCACCCCACCCAGATGCTGGCATCTGTTCTGACCAACCCTGTACCAAGGTGACTTGGTGAGGGGGCGGGAGGGAGACTTTCATGGCCATGAGTGGAAGATGCAAAATTTACTGCAAAAAAAAAAAGAAGAAGAAGAAGAATGAGTAATCTTCCTGCAGCCTCCCAGTGCTGCCAACAATTAAAGATCATTTCACTTGATCTTAAAGGGCTCTGGTGGGGAGGGCGGGGGATGGGAAAACTGAGGAGCAGGTGCATAACGAAGGTGCAAGGTAGCGTGAAAGCAAAGGAAGTCCAGACTTTAGCATTATGCCTGGCTGGATTGACAGTGAGGTTCTACCCTGTACCCCAGGCCAGTCCTCTGGGCTCTAGAAGCCTCCATTTCTTCATAGAAAAATGAAGATTGAAGTCCCCACCTTCAAGGGGCAGGAGATTGCTTTAAGATAAGAGCCTTGAGCATACACTATGGAAAACATCATGGAGGTTCTTCAGAAAACTCAAAAAAGGGTTGCCATATGATCCAGCAATCCCACTCATGGGCAGATATCCCGATAAAACTGCAATTTGAAAAGATAAATGCACCCCAATATTCATAGCAGCACTGTTCACAATAGCCAAGACGTGGAAACAGCCCAAATGTCCATCGATAAATGAATGCATAAAGAGGATGAGGTACACATATACAATGGAATATTGCTCAGCCATAAAATGAAATAATGCCATTTGCAACAGCAGATGGACCTAGAGATTATTGTATGAAGTGAAGTAAGATGACCACGTGAACCCGCTCAGTGATGACCCCATGGACTGCAACCTACCAGGCTCCTCTGTCCATGGGATTTTACAGGCAGGAGTCCTGGAGTGGGTTGCCATTTCCTTCTCCAGGGGATCTTCCCAACCCAGGGCAGGAAAGGTTTGGAAGATCCCCTGGAGAAGGGAAGCTACCCACTCCAGTATTCTGGCCTGGAGAATTCCATGGACTGTACAGAGTGACTGAACAATTAAAGTAAGATAGAGAAAGACAAATAGAATATCACTTATATATGGAATCTAAACTAAGACACAAATGGACGTATCTATGAAACAGACTCACAGTCACAGACTCGTGGTTGCCGAGGGGGAGGACGGGATCGGGAGTTTGGGATTAGCAGATGCTAACTACTATAGAAACGAAAAGGCCCTATACCGTATAGCACAGGAAACTGTACTCGATATCCTGTAATAAGCCATAAGGGGAAAGAACATGAAAAAAGAACTTTAAAAAAGAGAGAGAAGAGCCTTGAAGGGCCTCTGCCATACCGCGACCTGTATACACTCTCAGTAAAGCAGGTTCCTGTCTTAAGTCTAGGCTTCACACCAGTTGGGGGCACAGCAGCCCTCCAGCACCCCACAGGTGGGCCAAGCAAACGGAAGATTACCTTCACAGCTGCTGAAAAACATGGCATGCAAGAAAACTCATTTGCCTGTGACCACACACTCTGCTGTATGATGTCCACACGAGTGTGAGCAGCTCAGGCATGCGGGCCTGGTTCCAGCTGCTGCGTCATCCATCCAAGGCAGCTCCTTTGTAAACTGCAATAAAGTCATTTAATATGAATGATGAAATCTATGCCCTACAGTGCTCGTTATTAATGGGAAATAAATGTATTTCAGGTAACAAAATAGTGAGTAATGTGGGCAATAAATACATCAGGCAAACCTGGCCAGTGGAGAGACTGACGGACACGGCATTCTCTGCCCCACGCCAGCCCTGGAGAAAGAGCCAGGCTGTCACAGCAATGAGTCACCTTCAGAGAAGGCAGAGGGTACGAACCATGGCCCAGCTCTTGAGGCTGGCGCTGAGATGGTAAGCCTCACGCTGTGGGCTACTGCCATGTCCCAGAGCTTTTCCATGACTGATGACTTCAAAAGTCTCTCCATTAACCCTGATCCAGAAAATACATCATCCTCCTTGACTGACAGTCCCCTGTTCCTGGCACCCCTGAGATCTGCAACCAACCTTCATGCCCAGCACTCAGACAAGGCCACCAAACAGACTCCAACTCACCTTCCAGGCCCTTGTTTGCGCCATTGCCTTTGCCTGGAGTAATCGTCTGTCTTCTCAAGGTACCACCTCCTCTGTGAAGCAGGAGCCTCATCAGAGCTCCCAGGGGCAGGAGAGCCTCGGTTCACTGCTATAATGAATAGCCCCCAAGTCCTAACAGTTTTGGACAGTCAGCTCGGGGACCCAGGCTGCCAGCAAAATCACCATTGTGTCCTTTGATTGGCTGGTAGCAGGGGAAGAGGAAAGCCAGGAGGTCAAGCTTCAGAGGAAAGAAAGGCATCTCCTGACCTCACCTTGCTTTGGCCAGAATTAGAGCCACGTGGCCGCCTAAATACAGGGGCATGTAATCTCCTATGTTCATGTTCTTTCCCTATTGCTGTTGTAACAAATTAATACACAAACTTAGTGGCTTCCAATAACACACAATTATTCTCTTCCAGTTCTGGAGTTCAAAAGTCTGAAATGAGTCTCAAGGGCTTTGTCAAGTTGCCAGCAGGGCTGAGCTCTTTCGAAGGTTCTGGAGGCAGCTATGAATTCATGCCTCAGCCTGTGGTCCCTTCCTTCTATGTGTGAAGCCAGCAAATAACCTCTTCACTTTGACCTCCTGCCCTCCTATAAAGGACCCTTGTGTCCGCATGGATAATCTCAAAATCCGTAACTCAGTCACGCCCTTTTGTCACAGAGGGCTACACTGACAGATTGGGAGGATTAAGACGTGGCTGTCTTTAAGGAGCCATTCATTCTTCTGTCTACCACAGAGTTCCAGAAACCCAAGCTAGGACCCAGGGTTCTGTGGGCATACAGAATTGCCTCTGTTATTCAGTTCTCCTCTCTTGTCATTGCTCACTCAGCCTCTCAAGCAGTGGATGAACTGTCAGGGCAGCCGCTGGCCACAAGCACCCCTGCCCAGCAGGTGCCTGGCACACAGCAGGGGCCTGGGAAAGTCTTCGGGGAGGGAGGGAGAGAGGAAAAAATGAACAAACTTGGCAACACCAGGAAGTGTGTGAGGACAGAGGAACGTGTGAGAGAAAGTGGGCGGATACTCAGGAATCTAGAGGCAGTCAGGGCAAGCACAGCCATCACCCATCACAGAAGGAAAGGAAGCTCCCTGCAGCGGAGGGTTCAGAGTGAGGCCCAGGCCCTTCAAGCCCAGATGCAGAGGGATGGTGAAGCCGGGTGAGTGGGAAGGGCTGGGAAAGAAAGTGCGGGAAGAGCAGGAGGCCGGAAGTCTCATCTGAACCAGGCGCAGCGCTGACACGGACTGCATCTTTCTAAATTTCCACATCCACCTTGCACGCAGCATAGTGTAGACCCAAGGACTGGGACTCTGGAAGGACATGGCCCTGATCCAAGCTCACACTGCTGGATGGTGGCTGGGTAGGAAGGAATTTACAGCCCTGCTTGTTTGGTTCCAAAAGGAGCTGCCATCCCAGGACACTTAGCTCCTGCCAAGCCTGGTCACCCTGGCTTGGGACTCAGCGTGGGCTCAGTGTCCCCACCTCTTAAGGTCTCAGGTTCTTTATCTGGAAAGGGAGGGGTGGGGCTGGGTAACCTCCAGTCCCCTTTCAGCTCCAACCTCTTCGAGGACTGGGGCAGATCTTGGAAATTAGATGGGCTTCCTGGAGGGGATGGGGGTCTGAACTTCCTCCCACTAACAACAGGCACACAGTTCCTTTTATGTTGCCAAGAGACTGTCCAGGGCCAGGAGGGAGAGGCCCATGGCAGAGATGACTCCATGCCCCAAAAATGAGAACCACAGCAGCCCACAGGATTGTGCAAGCTGCCTGCGAGGCTGCCAGTGGGCCCTGGCCCGGAGGAGGGCTGTTTACACTCTGAGTATGTGCTTGCAGTTCATTTCATCGGCCGAGGGCACAGGTCTTAGGGCTGCAGGAGCAGCAGTGTGGGCCCCGCAGGGGCAGCTTTATCCCAGACGCCAGACATCCGTGAGTTCACTCACGCATTCATTCATTCATTCGTGTACTCCTGCCTTCCCTCATTCATCCTTTGAGGGCTTGCCAGGCATTGTGCAAGGCCCTGGGGAGACAGAGGTAAACAAGACAGTGTCCTGATGAGTCTCCAGGGCCCAAGAACCTCGAAGAACAGTGAGCACTAAATATAGACACTGACCCTCCCAGCAGGGTCGGTGCAACAGTAAACATACGTGCCTAGAGCTCAGGGAACACAAGACAGGGGACTTTGTTGTCTTCCTATGGAAAATATTTAACTACTAGCTTAAAAAAAAAAAATCAAAACAAGATTCTCACTCTGTACTCCATTGTCTCTGAAATTCTTCAGTTGTTTTCAGAATTCCCTGTCTCCTGGGGCCATGCAAAGGCCCTTGGGTTTGGACAGCCTGCCACGTACCAGAAAGGGTGCCCAAAGATACCTGCCCCCCCTCCCCTGCCGCACCAAGGGCATGCTCATTGGTATCCAATGGCTGCTGCTGTGTGCCAGGCTGGGGCATCAGGACCCTCAGGCCTGTCTATAATGCCAGTTTCCCCAGACAGTGAGCTTTGGGATATTATGCCACGTCCTGGGGTGCTGCTGTGGAGGGCACCCAGGTCCCCCCTCTGGGACTTAGGTCCCCTTGCCTCTTCCTGCTCACAGCTCTCCTCCTACCCTTTGCTGGGACTGTGTGCATGGTTTCTTTTTTTATCTTTTTTCCCCCACCTAATACAGGAAAAGATGATGCCTTCACGTAGCATTTTGTTGGGTTCTACAAATACCCCTGGGACTAGGGACTAGGAAGTGGTCTGGCTACAAATCTGGGACTTAGAGAGAGAAAAAAAAAAAAAGGAAAATGCAAATTCATAGTTGAACAAATCATCTTTCTTGCACAAAGTTTTCTGTCTACTTTTGTTTATCATTCCTTGAGGATATGTTTCTAAAAGTTCAGTTTTACAAGATAGTTTTCAAGTTACTTGTCTAAAGGTTTATACCAATTCCCCCTCCCACAAGCAGAGTGTGAACATTGTCCATTTTACTACACCATCAGCAGCATCAAATGTTCATGGGTTTTTAAAAAAATTGTTGACAATTTTAGAAACAAAAAGATTTTATTTTCAATATTTTTTGCATTTTATTGTCATTCATGCTGCTCCCTGATGTTAGAAGTATGATTTTATTTTTGATATTCCAAAAATTTCTGGGGAAGGGTGGGTGAACAGACCCTCAGGGTGCCTCAAAGTTTACTAACATCACTTCTGAAGAGTCCTTTCAGATGTCTTTCTCCACCTGGGCACCTCCCCCACCTGGTCTGCCTGGGAAATTCCAATTGGTGCTTCCAAATCCTACGCACATCTCCCTGCCTCCAGGAATCCCACGTGCTCTCCAGGGGGTGTGGCACCCTCTTTCTGTGGGCTGCCCAAAAGTCCAGATCGTTCACCCCAGGGCCTTACACCACTGCCTGGTGCAACATGGTGGGGTGAGAGTGGGGGAGCAGACATGCATGCTGTGGGCCTCACTAAGACTTGGCTTTCTCTGCAGCAGAAAGAATCATGCTGATAGCTTGGGGTTGGAGTGGGCCTGAGACAAGACAAAAGTCTAGAGAGTACCCAGCAAGCACTTGGCACATGGTGCATGCTTAGTGAATTTCATCTATTACATTGTTATTATTAATACTATTATTCTCCTCCCTGCTCTGGAAGGCAAGGGAGTGGCTTTTATCTCTCCATCTCTGGTTGCCAGCCCAGAATGTCAAAGTAAATCAATCAAACTGCGTATTGAGTAAGCATTTCTCTGCCCTTGGCACCAGCTTCTTGCCTGTAAGACTGGGATGTGAGTGGCACCATCTCCTCTGGCAGGCAATCGACTGGATGACTTGACACACTTCCCTCACTCCACACCCTCACTCACCCTTGCCTGCCCAGCTGGTGGCTGGAGAAGTAGAGTCAAGAGTTTGCATCCCAAGCATCCTTTGCTGGCAGAAGTGGTCACATGACCCATTTCTGGCCAATGAGACACCAACAGGGAGCTGAGGGGACCCTCTATTTCCTGATGGAGCTCAGGCAGACATCTTGCCACCATGAGGCAACAAGTAGGCCCATGCTAAGGATGATGAGCCGAAAACTGGAACGATCCCAGTCCTCTCTACCATCACCAGTGGCTGAGCAAGACCAGCAGTCACCCATTTCCAGAATCCTGATATGCTAGAAAACTAAACCTCCAATATACAGTACATTGAGTTTGCTAAGTGAAGCTAAGCACATTTCTGATGCCTATGAGAGGAGCCTGGTGGGCTGCAGTCCATGGGGTCGCGAAGAGTCGGACTTGACTGAGCAACTTCACTTTCACTTTTCACTTTCACACATTGGAGAAGGAAATGGCAACCCACTCCAGTGTTCTTGCCTGGAGAATCCCAGGGACGGGGGAGCCTGCTGGGCTGCCGTCTATGGGGTCGCACAGAGTCGGAGACAACTGAACCAACTTAGCAGCAGCAGCAGCATGAGCTTGCTTAAAGGTGCTCATCAAATATGACATCTCTTCTCTGCCTTTCCTCTCCACTTTCTTTGCTTGCCTACGAAAATGAAAGCCGAGGAACCCAGGAAGACACCACGAGTTTGAGCCAAGGGCCGATGCTAAGAGGACCACTGACCCACATAACAGAATCTGAGGTTTCCCACCTTCTCTACCCCAGAGTGGGGCCAGGAGCCACATATGCCCTGGCTGCCCAGACAAGAAAGCAAGACCTGGGGTGCAGCCAGGAGAGGGCAGAGGGAAAGACCCACAGGCACAGGCCCTGCAACCAGTGGGATACTCAGCGCTCACCCCCTGGGAGGGCCTACTTGAGTCCCCGCAGCCCAGAGGTCTGCTGTCTGTCAGTGACAAGGGAGGCAGGAGGGGCACCCAAATCATGGGCTCACCCAGACTCCCCTGCTCCTCGCAGGGGTTGGAGGGCCTGCCTTTTGTCAACCCCCAGGAACTAATGTTTGAGTATCTACTATGTATCAGGTTCCTCTTTTCATCTTCATGAGAGCCCTTTGTTATCAAACTTCTCATCCCCATTTATAAAGGAGAAAACCAACCGTCAGGGAGGCCTAGTAGCCTCCCAAGGACTAGCATCTAGGAAGCGGGGGAGTGCAAGTTCTTTCCCAGAGATAACAACCCACAAGGGGATTACGTTGTTGCAGAGAGCGAGTGGGTGTGTTCACTGTGTCCCTGGCAGGTGCTAGTCAGCCCCAGCTGATGGCTTTGTCTGGCCTTCCCCCGGGACACCTTGCTTGCTCCACAGGCACCTGGTTCCAGCTCCCACAGTTGGAGCTCTCCCTCCCTCATCATTGGAGAAGGTAATGGCACCCCACTTCGGTACTATTGCCTGGAAAATCCCATGGACGGAGGAGCCTGGTAGGCTGCAGTCCATGGAGTTGCAAAGAGTCGGACCCGACTGAGCAACTTCACTTTCACTTTTCACTTTCACGCAATGGAGAAGGAAATGGCAACCCACTCCAGTGTTCTTGCCTGGAGAATCCCAGGGACGGGGGAGCCTGGTGGGCTGCCATCTATGGGGTGGCACAGAATGGGACAAGACTGAAGCGACTTAGCAGCAGCAGCAGCAGCAGCAGCTCCCTGATCATAAATCACTATCCCTGGAGGAGGGCTCAGGCCCAGTAGACAGCTGTCTTCACCCCTGCCTTGAGGATGAGGAAACTGAGGCTCAGTAGCCCGGATACCAGCCAGCCCTTCCTGGGCGCTGCAGGCAGAAGCGCGGGGAGGGGAAGCCGAGGTGGTTTCCAGGTGAAGGTCAGGCCTCCAGAAACACGTGGTCTCTGCCCCGCTCTCCTCCCCCAAGCTTGGCCCTGCAAATTGGCTTTGACCTTCCCTGCCCTGCCTTTGAGCTTCTCCCCATTCAACCCGAAACCACAAAGGGAGGAGGAGGGGCTGAGAGAGGGCAGGCCCCTCCCAGCCGGGCAGCCCCGCCCCTGCGGCCCGAGCCTCAGGTCTGTTTGCACAGTTGGGGCACAAGCTGGTCACCCTACCTCGGGCAGAAAGGCACCACGAGGTCATCCGTTTACTCTGGGCTTAGCGGCTCCCAGCGGGAGCTCTTTTCCTCCAAGATGAAAAGAAAGCAGACGCTCTGTCAGGTAAACAGGCGACATTGTTTCCAAAGATGGCAGGGCCCCTTTGTTGGACCAACCTGTGAGGTCAGTGGGTCCCTAAGACAGGGAGAGAGCCTTTTGAAGTGGAGGCTGTGGCTAGACGGCAGTGGGCCTCAGTGTGTAATATATGTATAACTGAATCACTGTGCTATACACCGGAAACTAACACAACAGTGTAAATCAACTATACTAAAATTAAAAGAAAAGAAGATTACTTTCCATACTGCAAAAAATAAAAGAAAATATATATATTTTTAAGTGTGGGTAGAGGCTCGGCAGATCCCTGGCTCCCCTGTACCCTCCTTGTGCTCAGAGCCCTTGCCTCTGTTGGTGCAAACAACAAGCTGACATGAAGTCAGGTCTCACAGACAGTGAAACCGAGGCACAGAAGAGGGACCCAGGAGCTGGTGGCTGGAAGGAAACTGGTCTAACCCCTCCCTCTTCAGATGGGGATAACAAGGCGCGAGAACTGCTGGAGTGTGGCTTTAGCTGCTTCTCTGGTGCCTCTGGCCCATACAGGGGAGCGCTTGGGCGCCATAACCATCCCCAGCAACCAGCTGATCCGTTCCATGAATTCTTGGAAGATTTACACGGCTGAACAGACAGCACTGGTCATGGCTGCGCCTGGTCCTTCCCACGTTTATGTGACAAGGCATCACTCTTGGAAGACACAGTATGGAGGCCTCACCCACAAGCAGGTTTGGGAGTCAGCTGCCCTCCCTCGGCCACAGTTTTCTTGTCCATCAAGGAAGATGTAAGATTCTCTTTAGTTACCTATTTTATACAAGTGTGTGTGCGTGCATGTGTGTGTGTGAGACTTAGTCGTGTCCAGCTCTTTGTGGCCCCATGGACTGTAGCCCATTAGGCTCCTCCGTCCATGGAATTTTCCAGGCAAGACTACTGGAGCAGGTTGCCATTTCCTACTCCAGGGGATCTTCCTGACCCAGGGATTTAACCCCGAGTCTCTTGCATCTCCTGCACTGGCAGGCGGATTCTTTATCACTGTGCCACCTAGGAAGCCCCATTTTTATACATAGTAGTGTGTATATATCAATCCCAGTCTTTCAATTTATCCCACCCACTCCTTTCTCCCTTTGGTATCTATACATTTGTTTTCTACGTCTGTCTCTATTTCTGCGTTGCAAATATGTTCCTCTGTACTATTTTTTCTAGATTCCACATATGTGTTAATATATGAGAACCTACTGTATAGTGGCGAATAAAAAGGTACAATCTGTAGAACATATATTAAATTAACCTTAAAAGTGCATTCCAATATACACTAAGTACAGATAAATGGGCTTCCCTGGTGCCTCAGATGGTAGAGAATCTGCCTACAATGCAGGAGACCTGGGTTTGCTCCCTGGGTCAGGAAGATCCCCCTGGAAAAGGGAATGGTTACCCACTCCAGTATTCTTGCCTGGAGAATTCCATGGACAGAGGAGCCTGGTGGACTATAGTCCCTGGAGTCTCAAGGAGTCGAACACAACTGAGTGTCTAACACTTTCACTTTCACAAACAAATAGTGTTTGATTCCACTTTTATGAGGTACCTAGAATAGTCCAATTTGTAGAGTCAGAAAGTACATTGGTAGATGCCAGAGGCTGGGGAATGGAGACAGAGTTTCAGTTTAGGAAGGTGAAAAGTTTGGGAGGTGGGTGATGGCGAGAGTTGCATGACAGTGTGGACGTACTTGTTGCCACTGAAATGTACAGTTGAGTGTGGGTTAAAACAGTATATTTTGTGTTATGTGACTTTTACCACAATTTTAAAAAAACATTAAAAAAAGAACATGTAAGATGCTCTCCACAGCCCTTTGCCTTCTGACAGCAGGGAAGGAGGAGGGTGTGAGCCTCCATTTAGGAGGCCTTCTGAGGAAAGAGGGAGCTGCTTGAAGCCCAGACCCACCTCTGACCCCCGAGGGGCCTGTGAGGTACTGGGAGTGGGCACCCTGACCAGGCGATAATGCTGCAGGCAAAGTCCAGCCCTGGGAAGAGAGCTCTGTGGTGAGACCAGGGTTGGGGGTCATGCTGACCCTGTCAGGTTCCCAGCCCATCACTCACCAGTTGCATGACCTCAGGAGGGTGACTCAGCCTCCTGCTCTGGGAGGTGACACCACTTGGCCTCCCCCACCTTCTGCTCCAGGCCGAGGGGGTCCTGGGTGGCAGCAGCTGGGCTGTCCTCAAGGAGCCTGCTGCCACCGTGAGGTCCTGTCCTCTCCCTGGCCTCCTTCTCCTGGGTGCCCTTGACCCTCACCCTTCCAGGAGGGGACTTCTTGCCACCCAGATGCCAGGTGGCTGTGCAGCCTGCAGGAGACAGAGCTGGAAGCATAAACAAATGTAATTCATCTCCTAAAGTGCAGGAGGACCTAACAGAAGGCGGGTGGGAAAAGGTGCAGACCCCAGGTCTGACAGGGCTGCCTCCCAGATGACCCCCAGATGAGCCCCAGCACTGCGTGGGCATCAGCCTGGCCCTTGACAGCAGCAGTGGTGAGACATGCCTCCAACCCCGCTCCCAGCCAGGCCCTGGATCTCAAACCACTCAGAGCTTGATGTTCATGAACCTGGGATTCACCAGCCAGAAGAAATCAGAGACCAAAGTTCTCTAACTACACTATTCTACAGTCCAGAACCAGTGACCTGGAGAGAGTGAGTGGCTTCTCAGGACAGGATGAAGCTGAGCCCCCTGCAGCCCAACCTCCCAGGTCTCCAGCTGAGCTATGTAAGAGCTGTGTGGCCGTGTGCAAGTCACTCATCTTCTCTGAGGCTCATCTCACCACATAGAAAGTGGAAATGAGAAGACATCTACTGTGTAGGTTTTGGTAAAGAACTCTGGACGGAGGTTCATGATATTGAACAGGAGACCGGGATCAAGACCATCCTCATGGAAAAGAAATGCAAAAAAGCAAAATGGCTGTCTGGGGAGGCCTTACAAATAGCTGTGAAAAGAAGAGAAGTGAAAAGTAAAGGAGAAAAGGAAAGATATAAGCATCTGAATGCGAGTTCCAAAGAATAGTGAGAAGAGATAAGAAAGCCTTCCTCAGTGATCAATGCAAAGAAATAGAGGAAAACAACACAATGGGAAAAACTAGAGATCTCTTCAAGAAAATCAGAGATACCAAGGGAACATTTCATGCAAAGATGGGCTCGATAAAGGACAGAATGGTATGGACCTAACAGAAGCAGAAGATATTAAGAAGAGGTGGCAAGAATACACAGAAGAACTGTACAAAAAAGATCTTCACAACCAAGATAATCATGATGGTGTGATTACTCACCTAGAACCAGACATCCTGGAATGTGAAGTCAAGTGGGCCTTAGGAAGCATCACTATGAACAAAGCTAGTGGAGGTGATGGAATGCCAGTGGAGCTATTTCAAATCCTGAAAGATGATGCTGTGAAAGTGCTGCACTCAATATGCCAGCAAATTTGGAAAACTCAGCAGTGGCCACAGGACTGGAAAAGGTCAGTTTTCATTCCAATCCCAAAGAAAGGCAATGCCAAAGAATACGCAAATTACCGCACAATTGCACTCATCTCACATGCTAGTAAAGTAATGCTCAAAATTCTCCAAGCCAGGCTTCAACAATACATGAACCGTGAACTTCCAGATGTTCAAGCTGATTTTAGAAAAGGCAGAGGAACCAGAGATCAAATTCCCAACATCCGCTGGATCATCGAAAAAGCAAAAGAGTTTCAGAAAAACATCTATTTCTGTTTTATTGACTATGCCAAAGCCTTTGACTGTGTGGATCACAATAAACTGTGGAAAATTTTGAAAGAGATGGGAATACCAGACCACCTGACCTGCCTCTTGAGAAACCTCTATGCAGGTCAGGAAGCAACAGTTAAAACTGGACATGGAACCACAGACTGGTTCCAAATAGGAAAAGGAGTACTTCAAGGCTGTATATTGTCACCCTGCTTATTTAACTTCTATGCAGAGTATATCATGAGAAACACTGGGCTGGAAGAAGCACAACCTGGAATCAAGATTGCCAGGAGAAATATCAAAAAACCTAGATATGCAGATGACACCACTGTTATGGCAGAAAGTGAAGAGGAACTAAAAAGCCTCTTGATGAAAGTGAAAGAGAGTGAAAAAGTTGGCTTAAAGCTCAACATTCAGAAAACTAAGATCGTGGCATCTGGTCCCATCACTTCATGAGACATAATGGGGAAACAGTGGACACAGTGTCAGACTTTATTTTTGGGGCTCCAAAATCACTGCAGATGGTGATTGCAGCCATGAAATTGAAAGATGCTTACTCCTTGGAAGGAAAGTTATGACCAAACTAGATAGCATATTCAAAAGCTGATATATTACTTTGCCAAGAAAGGTCTGTCTAGTCAAGCCTATGGTTTTTCCAGTAGTCACGTATGGATGTGAGAGTTGGCCTGTGAAGAAAGCTGAGCGCCGAAGAATTGATGCTTTTGAACTGTGGTGTTGGAGAAGACTCTTGAGAGTCCCTTGGACTGCAAGGAGATCCAACCAGTCCATTCTGAAGGAGATCAGCCCTGGGATTTCTTTGGAAGGAATGATGCTAAAGCTGAAACTCCAGTAGTTTGGCCACCTCATGGGAAGAGTTGACTCATTGGAAAAGACTCTGATGCTGGGAGGGATTGGGGGCAGGAGGAGAAGGGGATGACAGAGGACGAGATGGCTGGATGGCATCACTGACTCGATGGACGTGAGTCTGAGTGAACTCCCAGAGTTGGTGATAGACAGGGAGGCCTGGTGTGCTGCAATTCATGGGGTCGCAAAGAGTCGGACATGACTGAGTGAACTGAACTGAAATACTGTCCAACAAACAAAATAGCTCTGTAAAAAATTTTTGGATCTGAATAATCCTCACTGGTTTATTTCTTTTAATTTTTTTTTATCAGAGTACAGTTTATTTACAATGTTGTGTTCATTTCTGCTGTATAGCAAAATGATTCAGTTATGCATATATATATATATATATATATATATATACACACACACACATATATATATTCTCTTTCATATTCTTTTCCGTATGGTTTATCACAGGGTATTGAATATGGTTCCCTGTGCTCTACAGCAGGACCTTGTTGTTCATCTATGCTGTATACAACAGTTTGCATTGGCTGATCCCAAACTCCATCCCTACCCCACCCCCATCCCCCCACCCCTGGGAACCATGTCCCTTCTCTTTATATCCACTTTTCTTGCTCTTTCCCTTGTCCCAGACTTCCAACTGGAGGTACCAGTATTGTTGTTATTCTGTTGTATCCGACTCTTTGTGACCCCATGGACTGCAGCACACCAGGCTTCCCTGTCCCTCACTTTCTCCTGGAGTTTGTCCAAATAGTAACCATTCATTGAGAATTTCCTCTGTGCGGGAAGGTGTTTATCCCCATTTTAGAGAGGAAGGGCAGACAGATTATAGCGCAGGTCCTCAGCTGGGAAGTAGTAGGGTCAGGATTTGAACCCAGGTCAGGATGAGGCACGCAGCCTCTTGGCGATATTCTCCTTGATACTTGCTTCCCATCTCCACCCATGAGCTCTGCCTTCCTGGAGGCACTGGTAACGAAGAAAGAAATCCAGCTTGGGCCTCCAAGGGCCATTCTGGTTGTACAAAAATGGATGGAGGACAAGGCAGCCCCTCTAGACATGGGATTGGGCATAGACAGGCTGGGTGGGAGGCCTGGGCTTCCTCAAGCAAAAGACCCACCATCTCTTCTCCCCTTCTCAGCTCCTGGGAGCAGAGTCGAGACCACCTCCCAAGGACCCCAGTTTTTAGGGCATCATAGCATTTGGGGAAAGACTGAGAAAAGCAGGCACCAAAAAGAAAGTTCCCAGTTGTGGTCAAAACACCACTGGCCTCAAGACATACCACAAAATCCACTCATCCCTCCCTCTCTTTTTTTTCTTTCTAAGGTTTCCCCAGCTATTAATTTCTTTTCCAGCTATTAATTTTTAATTGGATTCAACTGAAGAAGTGTGGACCAAAGGCCTGTCCACAACTTCTCCTGGACCATCTGGGCATATCAGTGTCACCGTATTCTAAGGCAACTAATTCCATCAGCCCAATATCCCTGGCTTCTAGAAAGAGCTCTCGCCTGTTTTCTTACAGCTTCTACCTGTTAGCCAGGTTCTGGCCACCAAGAGCAGAGTGACCCCCATGCACAGGGTGAGTGGGAGGGCAGGATCCAGTCAGATCAAGTGGGGTTGCATGCCAACTGCTCCACTAATCAGCTGAGTGACACTAGACATGGGATTTGGGCTCTTGGGGCCTCAGTTCCCTAATCTGTAAAATGGGAACAGTAAGTCACTGTGGAGGGTTCCTATAGGATCAGGTGAGATGACACAAGGAAAGCTGTGAGCCCAGTACCCAGAACTGCAGTGATGATCACTTGTTATTCTTCTTGTTATTTCTTCATCTGTCTGCTGTGCCTTGGAAGTAGCCAAGGGCTCCAATCACACACCCTCACCTTGCTACTGGCTTACCTTCTTCCAGCTAAACACACACTGCCCTTCCTTCAGTGGTCACCCTGTCACTGAGTCTCAGGCTCTTGACTCTCTGGCCAGCATTCCCCAAGTCTCCAAATGAGAAAACTTGGGAGGAAAAGGGATAGGCCCCTTTTGATTTTTTTGCCCATACCACACGGCTTCCCTGGTGGCTCAGAGGTTAAAGAGTCTGCCTGGAATGCAGGAGACCTGGGTTTGATCCCTGGGTCAGGAAGATCCCCTGGAGAAGGAAATGGCAACCCACTCCAGTACTCTTGCCTGGAGAATCCCGTGGAGGGAGGAGCCTGGTAGGCTACAGTCCATGGGGTCACAAAAAGTCGACACGACTGAGCGACTTCACTTTCACTGTCACTTTCACCACACAGCATGTGGGATCTCTGTTCTCCAACCCAGGATGGAACCCTCACCCCTCGCAGAGGAAGTGTGGAGTCTTAACCACTGGGGCACCAGGGAATTCCCCCCTTTTGATTTTTAAGAACAGACCTATAGATATGGAAGGAGCTCAAACACAGCAAAGGATAAAACCAGAACCTGGATAAAGCCAAGGCTTCCTGGGCCCAAGGAAGGGAAGCAGAGCCCAGCTCAGAATGAGAAACTATTGTCTTTTCTGAGGATTCGAGCTCTTCAAAGGTGGGAAGAGCTATCCCTGGAGGGAGTGAACTCCTCATCTTTGGAAATATTCAAGGTGGATGACACCGCCAGGGATGTGGTGTCTGGAGGCATGGTGTCTGAAGGGACTTCTGCACTGAGGGGGAATTTGATCTAAATGATGTCAAAGATCACAATAGAGAAACAAGGAATTCCTTCTTCATTCATTTGACCAATATTTATTGTTGAATGCCTAGCAATGCTAGCTCTGTGCCAGTTCCTCTCCTGGGTGTACAGTTTACACTAAGAGAAGAATCTGAACTCAGGAAGCATTTCAAAAACAGGGCTCCTTTGGAACAGTGTGGAGATTCCTTAAAAAACTGGAACTAGAACTGCCATATGACGCAGCAATCCCACTGCTGGGCATACACACTGAGGAAACCAGAAATGAGACACGTGTACCCCAATGTTCATCGCAGCACTGTTTATAATAGCCAGGACATGAAAGCAACCTAGATGTCCATTAGCAGATGAATGGATAAGAAAGCTGTGGTACATATACACAATTGGATATTACTCAGTCATTAAAGAATACATTTGAATCAGCTCTAATGAGGTGGATGAAACCGGAGCCTATTATACAGAGTGAAGTAAGTCAGAAAAGAAAAACACCAAGATAGTATATCAATGCATATAATGGAATTTAGAAAGATGGTAACGATGACCCTATATGCGAGACAGCAAAAGAAACGCAGATGTAAAGAACAGACTTTTGGACTCTGTGGGAGAAGGTGAGGGTGGGATGACTTGAGAGAATAGTATTGAAACATGTATATTATCATATGTGAAATAGATCACCAGTCCAGGTTCTATGGATGAGACAGGACACTCAGGGCCGGCGCACTGGGATGACCCTGAGGGATGGGATGGGGAGGGAGGTGGGAGGGGGTTCAGGATGGGGAATACATGTACACTCGTGGCTGATTCATGTCAATGTATGGCAAAAACCACTACAATATTGTAAAGTAATTAGCCTCCAATTAAAATAAATAAATTTTTTTAAAGAAAAAGAATGATAAAACAAATGTGGCAACAATATTAACAACAATGGAATCCCAGTAAAATTGGTAAACAGGAATTCTTTGTACTATTCTTGGAGTTTTTCTGTAAGTTTGAAATTAAAGATTAAAAAGTTACCAAAAAAAAAAAACAAAACCAGGGCTCCTTTGAAGTTGTTTTTTGCCTCTGCTTTTGCATCTGTACAACGGATAGATAAAAACAGTGCCTGCCCCACAGGCCAGCAAACAGACCCCTGCTCAGCCTGGCACATGGTGGGCCTCGGGAAAAGGTGGCTGCCCTGAAGCTGGATTGTCACTGCTTTGAGGGTTTTGATGACAACTATTCCTGAGATCCAGGGAAGGTTTTTCTTTCTTCTTTCTTTTTTTTTTTGATGTAAGACTCAGACAGTTCGGTATGTATTAAGTCAAGTCCCAGGAATCCAGTCCAGCAAAAATCCTCACCCAGGGCAGCCAGGACCAGCCGGGACTGGAAGCGGAGACCAAGAGCACACCGGGTCTTGGACCACATCCAAAGCCAGCCAGGCATCAGCCATGGGAGGCTTCCTGAATGTACATATCTGCCACTATTCCTCAAGAATGGTGTTCAGCGGCCAAACAGAGTCTCTGGAGCAGCTTAATTGCTTTGTGGAAGAAACAGTGGTTCTAACCCTGAACCCAGATAGGCCTTTTGAGGCAAGGAAGCAGAAACCTGTATGCTCCTCAGAAAATCTCAAGTCAGCTGGCTTCTTGCTCCTCCTCCTCTTGGATTTTAAAGTCAGGTGGAGCCTCCCTGTTACCCAAACACATGGAACACAGGTTATGCCCGTGAGGATTGTATTCAGTCCTTGGAGGTGGACAATGGTCCAAACTGATGATGCTCCATGAAGCTTTGGGTCCCTAAGACAAACCCACATCTGGGATGTCTCATATGCAGAAAATCCTGGGCTGAAGACCACCTGACTCCTGGTCCTCCTGCCCTGCCACTCACCAGCTGTGTGACCTTGGGCAGATGAATTAACTTCTCTGAACCTCCATTTCTCCTCAGTGAATTGGCACTAAGTCTGGTCTTTGAAGAATTGGGAGGATTCAATGAGACTGTCCTCTGTAAAGGGCTAGAATCCAGAAGACCCTCCTCAGAGCTCTGAGAAGGGCTGGATCTGGGGCAGTGTGATGTTTTACACCTGCTAAGCCCACAATCTTTTGATAAATGTGGAGCTTCCCAGGTGGCCCTAGTGGTAAAGAACCTGCCTGCCAGTGCAGAATATGTAAGAGACACCGTTTTGATCCCTGGGTCGGGAAGATCCCCTGGAGAAGGGCGTGGGAACCCACTCCAATATTCTTTCCTGGAGAATCCCATGGACAGAGGAGCCTGGTGGGCTACAGACCATAGGGTCTCACAGAGTTGGACACTTTGGAAGTGACTTAGCATGGGCACTAAGAGGACCCAGAAGAAAGGAGTTCCTTCTGGCTGAAGGCTGGGCCTGGTGTGGGGAGGCTGGCTCTTTGAGCAGGAAAATACAGAGGCTTCTCTGCTGTGCTTTGACCCAGAGCTTTCCAGCACCTTCCAGAGGCCTGGGGCGTAGGGGAAGAGGAGGGTCTGACCTCTTGCTTGAGGAAAACAAGAGAAAGCTCAGAATGGGTGACCAGAGGAGCGGGGAATAAATCAATGAACTCATGCAGCAGTGAGCGTGGGGAAGGATCACCTGGAAGACCCAACACGGGCCTGAGGGCAAGGACTCTGGGCAGCTCAGGGAACTCGTTGTACACAAGGATGACCCAGTCCTTGCCCTTGGAGACTGGGGGCTCCGATGTGAGGTCAGTAGTCCTCAGACCTTGGCGAGTACAACATTGCCTGGAGAACCACTCAAACACTGCAGAGACCTCCATTTCTGGGGAGATGGGGGCGTTTCCCAACTACTCCCTCCAAGAGCAACTAAAAACCCTGGTGTCAACTTGCACACCAATAGAAGAAAACTCACAGGCAGAAAAGTACACCCTGTGTGACATCACTTATATGAGGAATCTAAAAAATACAACACACGAGTGAATATAACAAAAAAAGAAGCAGGCATAGATACAAAGGACATAGCAGTGGTTATCAGTGGAGCGGCGGGGCATGGCGAAATAGGGGTCAGAAATTAAGAGATGCAAACTATTTGGTGTAAAATAAGCCGCAAGATTATGTTGTACAACACAGGGAATATAGCTTTCATTTTAATAATAAATATGAATAGAGTATAACCATTAAAAACTGTGACTTATACACCTGTAATTTATATAACATGCCCCTGTGGTAAGGAATCTGCCTGCCAATTCAGGAGATGCAAGAAATGAAAGTTCAGTCCCTGGGTCAAAAAAATCCCCTGGGATAGGAAAGGGCAACCTGTTCCAGTACTCTTGCCTGGAAAATTTCATGGACAGAGGACCTTGGTGGGCTACAGTCCACAGGGTTGCGAAGAGCCTAACATGACTGAGCACACATGATTTATATAATATTGTACCTCAACTATACTTCAATTAAAAAAATTTTTTTTTAACTTAAAAGGACTCAAAAGTGGAGAGAAGAGGCAAGCTGGCTAGGAAGCCACATACCAGAGAGTTGCCTCATATACCTCAGACTTTGAGCAAAACAGTCAACAATCCAGAAACACCAATGGACAGAGACAAGGGGGTAAAAAAAGCCCCAACAAAAAGCCTGCTCTCACTAACTAAAGGTCCAGGAAAAGGGCAGCCTAAACAAGACAGAGAACTTTTTTCAGTTGTGACTAATGCCTGGAGAATTCCATGGACAGAGGAACCCAGCAGGCTGCAGTTCATGGAGTTGCAAGAGTTAGACACGACTTAGCGATTTAACCACCACCATGCATAACACAATATTTGCCATCTCAACCACTCTTCCAGTTCAGTGGCATTAAGTACATTCACATTGTTGTGCAACCATCATTACCATCCATCTCTGAACTCGTCTTGCAAAACTGAAATTCTGTATCCATTAAACAGTAACTCCCCAGACCACGCTTCCCCCAGCCGCTGGCAACCACCACGGTGCTTAGGACACTATGAATGGGACTATTCTAATACTTTGTAAAAGTGGAATCATATAGTATTTGACTTTTTGTGACTGGCTTATTTCATTTAGCATAATGTCTTTAAGGTTCGTCCATGTAACAGTGTGTGTCAGAATTTCCTTCCTATTTAAACTCAGTAATATTCCATTACGTATATGGAATGTACCACATTTTTTCAATATATCCATCAATGGACATTTGGGCAGCCTCCACCTTTTGCCCATTATCAATAATGCTGCTATGACCTTAAGCCTACCAAAATCTCTTCAAGATCCTTCTTTCAATTATTTTGGGTATATATCTAGAAGTGCAATTGCTGGAGCATATGATAATACTATTTGTAATTTTTTTAGGAATCACCATACTGTTTTCCATACATTCCCGCCAGCAAAGCACAAGAGTTCCAATTTCTCCACATTTTCTCACATTCTTATTTTTTCTGTGGTTTTTTTTCCCCTTGGTTGATGTTTTTGTTTTTCTGACAGCAGGTATCCTAATGGGTGTGAGGTGTTATTTCATTGTGGTTTTCATTTCCATTCCCCTAATGATTCAGTTCAGTTCAGTCGCTCAGTCATGTCCAACTCTTTGCAACCCCATGAATCGCAGCACGCCAGGCCTCTCTGTCCATCACCAACTCCCGGAGTTCACTCAGACTCACGTCCGTCGAGTCAGTGATGCCATCCAGCCATCTCATCCTCTGTCGTCCCCTCCTCCTCCTGCCCTCAATCCCTCCCAGCATCAGAGTCTTTTCCAATGAGTCAGCTCTTTGCATGAGGTGGCCAAAGTACTGGAGTTTCAGCTTTAGCATCATTCCTTCCAAAGAAATCCCAGGGCTGATCTCCTTCAGAATGGACTGGTTGGATCTCCTTGCAGTCCAAGGGACTCTCAAGAGTCTTCTCCAACACCACACTTCAAAAGCATCAATTCTTTGGCGCTCAGCCTTCTTCACAGTCCAACTCTCACATCCATACGTGACTACTGGAAAAACCATAGCCTTGACTAGACGGACCTTTCTTGGCAAAGTAATGTCTCTGCTTTTGAATATACTATCTAGGTTGGTCATAACTTTTCTTCCAAGGAGTAAGCGTCTTTTAATGCCATGGCTGCAGTCACCATCTACAGTAATATCTTTGCTGACCATTGGTATATCTTCTTTGGAAAAATGTGTGTGTCCAGATTCTTTGCCATAAAATCAGGCTTTTTTGTTGTTGTTGAGTTGTAGGTGTTCTTTATGTATTCTAGATGTTGACCCCTTATCAGATATATGATTTGCAAATTTTCCTCTTCCTTCCTATGGGTTGGCTTTCTACTCTATTAATCATGTTATTTAGTGCATAGACTTTTTTTTTATTCAAGTGTGGTCCAATTCACCTATTTCTTTAGTTGCTTGTGCTTTTGGTGTCATATATAAAACATCATCCATAAGTTCATGTCATGAAGCTTTTCCCCTATGTTTTCTTTGAAGAGGTTTTAGTTTTTACATGTAAGTCTTTGATCCGTTTGAAATTAATTTTTGTATATGAGGTTCCAGCTTCACTCTTTTGCATGTGAACACCATTTTCTCAGCTATATTTTTTGAAGATAATCTTTTCCCTTTGAATGGTCTTAGAATCTTTGTCATTTGACATGAGTTAAGGGTTTATTAAGACATAAGTTTCAGTCAATAACCAACATACTCCAATAAAATAGCAGCCAACTGTCCCTAGACAGTCTGCCTTCTTCTCTTCACCTCTTAGATCTTATATTTGGTTTATATATGGCCTGGGGGTCAAGCTTATCTTCCTGGCACTGGAATTTCTCTCCTTTGCCCTGTATCATTTTGATATGCATTTATGATTTTTAGCCTTATATTTCCCTGCCTCAGCTCTGGAATCAATCACTTCCCCCAAGGAACCCTGGTTCCTTCTGTTGGAGGATGATTCTTAGGAACCAAGATTTGTGTGCTAGATACACACATTGCTCTTGAGGTGTCACTGCTTCTAGGCCCTCTCAGTGGACAGAGCCAGGAAATGTGTGCTTATACGCTAATCATGTATGTGCACACATCTATGCCTCTTCCTATGTCCATTTATACATGCGTGTGTATGTGTGAATATACACACAAAAGGTTCAGTGTGTATATACACACTGACATCTCCAACTCCAACCCAACACCACAGGGTTCATTCTAGCATCTTCTCCTTGTTTACTTGAAAGTTTCTTTTTTCTGAAGTGATAACCCTGTCCTTATCCACAGTAAATTACTTGTTTGTTCAGCCCTAGTATACATACATGCAGGGGCTTCCCAGGTAGCTCAGTGGGTAAAGAATCCGCCTGCTGCAATGCAGGAGACTCAGGAGACATGGGTTCAATTCCTGGGTTGGGAAGACACCCTGGAGGAGGAAATGGCAACCCATTCCCGTATTCTTGCCTGGAGAATCCCATGGACAGAGAAGCCTGGCAGGCTACAGTCCATAGGGTCACAAAGAGTTGGATGTGACCAAGCAGAACACACAGGTGTCAGAACCCTGTCAGGTCAGGGTGCCTGTACCCTGTGAGAAACACATTCATCAACCAGTGTACATGTTTGTGGGTAGATCCTTTGATTTAGTCTTATGGCAACCAAACAAAACACTATTTAAAATTACTCAGGTATCTCCTTTTACCCCCATCTCCTTAAATGAGATTATTTCATTCATTTGTAATAAAATCTGATTCATTGTTCAGAATCTGCATTCCATTTGGGGTTCTTCACACCCTGGTTAATTTTTAGAATTTGTATGTAGTGAAAATTATTTTGTGTAGTGTACAGTCCCATGAGCTTTGACAAAGGCATATAGTTGTATATTCAACCAGCGCAGTACCAAACAAAACAGTCCCGTTCCCCTAAACTGCCTTTGAGCTGCTCCTTTGTACTCAGCCTCTTTCCTCAACCCTGCAATCACCTATTTGTTTTCTGTCCCAATAGTCTTTTGCAGAATGTCATAAAAATGGAATCATACATTATGATTATGTTATCTTTTATTTCTAGTTTCATTCACTTAGCAAAATGCTTTAAGGTTTTTCCCCGTTGTTTTTGTCTTGTTTTCTATTGCTGAAAATCTCATGCCACTGTATGGGTGTAGCACCACTTGCTTCCTGTTCACCTCTTGAAGGACATCTGTGTTGTTTCCAGCTTGAATTGACTATGAATAAAATGAGAGTTGGACCATAAAAAAGACTGAGTGCTAAAGAACTGATGATTTCGAATTGTGGTGCTGAAAAAGACTCTTGAGAGTCCCTGGAACTGCAAAGAGATCAAACCAGTCATTCCTAAAGGAAATCAATACTAAATATTCCTTGGAAGGACTGATGCTGAGACTGAAGCTCCAATACATTGGCTACCTGGTGAGAAGAGCCAACTCATTGGAAAAGACGCTGCTGCTGGAAAAGATCGAGGGCAAGAGAAGAAGGGGGCAACAGAGGATGAGATGCTTGGTTGGATGGCAACACCAACTTAATGGCCATGAGTCTGGGCAAACTCCAAGAGATAGTGAAGGACAGGGAAACCTGGTGTGCTTCAGTCCACGGGTCGCAAAGAGTCAGACACAACTTAGCAACTGAGCAACAACAACAAAAGCTGCTATAACCATTCACATGCAGGTTTCGTGTGGAGATCAGTTTTCATTCCATTTGGGTAAATATCTAGCAGCAAAAAGCCTAGATCATGTGGCAGGGTGATGACTTGCTTGACTTCAAGAAACTGCCAACTGTTTTCCGAAGTGGCTGTCCATCTCTGCGTTGCCGTCAGTGCCGTGTGAGAGGTCTTGTCATGCCACATCCTTGTCAGCCCTTGCTGTGGCCCTTTTCTGTGTGTTTGTTTCAGCCATCCTAACAGCTGTGTCATAGGACCCCACGGCTGTTTTCAGTTGCATATCCCTGACCACTAGGAATGCTCACCATCTTTTCAGGTGCTTATTTGCACCTGAAACGACTCGTATGTCTTTTGTCCCTTTTTAATCAGGTGATTCATTTTCTTATCACTGACCTTTGAGAATCCTTAATAGACTCTGAACCCATCTCCTCTTCATTTCAAAGAACAAAAATTTCTAAATCTTGGCAGACTCCGATACATGAATTTTTCTTGTTACAAATTGTCTCTTTTTCCTAACACAGGTCACAGATATTTTTCTCCTAGAAATTTATACTTCTAAATTATACATTTACATTACACTCCATTATGAGTCATTTTTTTGTATATGATGTGCGGTATGGATCAAAGTTCATTGCTCACCTATGGATGGCTAATTATCCTAGCACCATCTGCTGAAAGATTAGATTTTGACGATGGAATTACCTTTGCACTTCTGTTGCAAATCATTTAAGCATATATATGGGTCTGTTTCCAGGCTCTCGATTCTGTTCATTGATCTATGTGTCTATCCGTTTGCCAATACCACTCTGCCTTGATTGCAGCCATTTTGAAGAAATCAGGTCATCTAAGTTCTCGTCTGCCCAGAGAAGAGGACACAGGCTGAGTCAGAGAGACTGGATTGGACCCCAGTTGTGCCCCTGCTTATAGCTGAAATGGAGCAGCCAGTCCAACGCGGAAGGACAGAGATGGAAAGTCCTCTGCGTGCACTGCCCATTCCACCACCTTCTGGCTGCCTCTCCATGTCAGTCAAGTCCTCATGGCAGACCCTGCGGACTGTCGTCAGGCCTCCTGTTACCACCCAGCGAGGCTGAGGAATTTCCTCTGTGAAGGGCCCCAGATTTGCCATCGGACTTGGGCTTGGTGGAGGCTGTTCCTTTCCAGAGCCCCATTAAGGCCATTGCCTGGACCTCAAGCCCAGATGGGCTCTCACCTGGACACCCTGCTGGCCCTCATGCCTCCCCTGACTCAGTGATGGACAAGCCAAGTGTGAGGTCGTTCAAGTGTGACCAGCTCCAGAGTTGAGAGCGCAGCCATCCACGTGACCTTCCGAACTGCTGCCCATGTCATGACGTGGGGAGGAAGCTTGGTCATTAACAAGACACATTCAAGCGCACAGGGAGGTGGTGGCCACCTGCTCAATCATCTGGAAATGCCAGTCTGCAAATTGCCCTGTTTCTCCACCTATAACAATCCAAGCAGACACTTGCTCATTCACTAGCTGACTCTACAGACCCACTCAGGGGTCGGGGCTGGGGCAGGGAACATCGAGGAGGTGAGGAGAAGCCCGTCATCCAGGGCAGATCTTGCCTGCTCTTCAGGACCCTCTTGGAGACCACCATAAGTGAATGCCCAAGTTGTAGGTTCTCAGACACTCTTGGAGGAAGGGAGTGTTGGAGCCCTGTGGGGAGGCCCCTGCTAAGAGGCAGCAGCCCCCTGCCCTGCCTCTCTCCTCCTTCAGAGCCACCTCTGTGATGGAGTGGTTATACTCTATCTATTCACATCTTCACCTTCTGCCCACTTCTCAAACCGTGTGATCTGATTTCACCACAACCCAACAAAATGGCTCTGACCAAAGGCCCCTCTAACTGTCTGGTTGCTGGGCCTAAGGGCACTTTGCAAGCCTCACTTGTTTGCCCCAGCTCAGCCTCATGCCCTACCCCCACCCATCCCTGCAGGAGCCTCCCAAGGGTTCTCGCTCCCTAGAGTGACATCTTGCTGTGTCCCGCCTCTGCTGAACACCCTCCACCCAGGGTTTCCTGGGGCTCTCAAGTTCAAGCCCCATCCTCCTCTGCCCACCTCTCCAGCCTCACTTGGACTCCAACCCACCCGCCCAACCACCCACCATTCACTCAGCATTGTGTTCTTCCAACATTTTCTCTATTGTTACATAATAAATTCCCACAAAACTCAGAAGCCCAAACAACAATAACGTTTATTATCTCACCCAGTTTCGGCGGGACAGGAATTTGGGAGCGGCTAAGCTGGGCCGTTCTGGCTCAAGGCCTCTGGGGAGGCTGTCATCTAGGCGGCAGGGTGACTGCCGTCATCAGAAGGCGTGACAGAGGCTGGGGGTCCATATCCAGGATGTTACCCTCCTGTGGTGGCTGGGGACCCAAAGGGTGGGGTGTCTTCTCCTCCTTCCTCAGACTTGAGGCCCTTGAAGAGGCAGCCACACACTAGAGAGGGGAAGAGTAAATGGGGAAGTTATTTAAAAACCAAAAATATTTACCAAGAGGGGCAAGAACGCAGTTACACATAGCTGAGACCAAAGTCAGGAAATGTAATTGAACCCAAGATCCACTGTAGGGTGTGGCTGCCGAGCTGTCCTTTCCTGCAATGGAGTTTCCAGGACCCATCCCTTCCACTGGAGAGACCAGCCGTCCCTCATACAGGGAGGCTCCTCAGATTTGGGATGCTGCCCCCCTTTTCCCCCAGAACAGCTCTAGCAGTCAGCCCTGCCAGTCAGCTCAGGCCACTACCCTGCTAGCCCCTGGCCCTAAGAACTTCACACTCCAGAGCAAGGCGGACTATAAGCAATGGGAGCTCTTCTCTGCTGGGGCATCACCCCAAGGCTCTCCTGTCCTGCCTCGTCGGTGCTGCCATGTTGACACTGATGAGCAAGGCAGGGTAGCTCGGAGCTCCCTCTGCCTGCCAGCACAGCCTGGCCCCCACTGTCCTGGCTACTTGAGGGGTGCTCAGCCCTCAGTAATATGTCCATCCAGTACCTTTGATGGCGGTGGCTTGGTCAGGGTTCCTGCTGTCCCCCGCATGCCCTCACAGCAGCCCAGAGTCTCGCCAAGAGCCCCAGCCTCTGGCTTCACCTCTCTCCCCACTTGGCCTCAAAACCTGCCCCTGTACCATCTGTTGGGTTCGCATCTCCTGCGTCCTTTCTCAAACACCAGGTCCCTTCCCCCCTCTCAGACCCTCACCTGTAGTTGTCCCTCCCCCACGTCCAGTGTGGTCAGCTGATGCTTAAGCTTTGCCAGCCCCACCTGAAGGCCTCACCAAGCCCCTTGCTTCCCTGCCTCCAGCTGTCGCATTGGACTCTGCGTCCTGCAGGCCTTAGCTGGGCATCCCAGGCTTCTCCCGGGAGCCTCCCCAGGTCCCGCTCTGCCAGGGATGCACATGGGTGCACCCAGGCTGCGGGTGGGCCTGGCGCTGTGCCCAGAGCTCCCCTGGGCAGGTAAACAGGAGGGAAACAGGTGTTGAAATCTGCCAGCTGGGGCTGCAGCCCTGTGTGTTTGTCTTCACAACCAACTCAAGCAGTTTCTGGTCTGTGCTGCTTCCTTCATGTTCTCTGTGTGGGGGACCCCAAGGCTCCAAATTTGCCCCTTCATAGGAGTTCTCCTGCCAGAGATTGCTCAAGTGAAAGGGTTCTGGGCACTTCTATTCCCAGGGCTTAAAGATCCCTGCCCAACCCCACTCCAAGAGGCTGGAGATCTTGGGGGTCAGGGCCCCACCTGATCCCCTCTGCCCAGCTCTCAGCAGCAGCCCCAGAGAGCTTAGAAACGGTTGGCCAATGCTTTACAGGGACCGCTGAAGCTTGTAATTGATTACCAGAGTGATATCTGTTCATTGTGGAAAATTTGGAAAATACATAAAAACAAAAATAAAGTCAAATCAAATCAAATCAGATAAAGTAAAATAAAGTAAGATAAAATAAAAAGGAAATTATCAGCAAAGTAATAAAATTACAGGGTACAATAAAATAAAAGAAGCAAAATAAAATTAAAAAGTGAAATAAAGTTAAATTACAAAGTAAAATAAAATCCACCAGCTGTAATTCCATCAACTGCAGGCGTGCACTTCTTACATTCTAGAATGCTTCCTATCAGGCTTCTCTGTGCCTCTACACTGTAAAAAACAAAACCCAAGTGGCCTATATCAGTAATGCTTTGCTGCTGCTAAGCTGGGCATCTCTGCAGGATCCCACATCCTCCCGTTTTCTCTCAATACCTGGAGCACAGCGGGCCACGTCCCCTGACATAAGGAACCAGTCCCCCATAGGTGGGCATTGGCGTTGTTTCTAATTTTTCCTTCTTTCACACACCACTCCACAGCCACACTTGTAGCCATATCCTCATGACCCTCTATGTAGCAGATTAAGACTCTGGAGGCATATGAGCCCTGGAAACATTTGGGGCACTCAGCCAGCCTCCCCCAACACCATTAAATACTAGCAGTCAAGTCAGTGTAAGGACATCAGGCAAAGTTCTGGATTTCCCTGATGCATTAGGCCTTGTTTGAAGTATTTCATCCATTTTTCAATTCATCTTTTGCTCATTTTGGGGGGAGGAAATGCCCTGGCTTTGCCAGCATCCCCAGCACATGTGAGGGCTTCCTGACACAGCTGTGACTCTCAGCTTTGGGTCACTCTCAGGAAGGGGGCTATCAGAGTCCGAGGCTCTCCCGGGTATCTGTCCTTGCTTACTATGGACTCCATCACCTGTCACACACTTGCACTCAGTAACTCTCTGTTGAATGACTGATTCCTGCCCAGTGCCCCTGCCTCCACTCTCCCCCACCTCTCCCAGCTGGCCGGTGATGGGACCAGGGATAAATGAGGGATAAGCCCAGCTTGGGAGCAGACACTCCAGGCCTAGGGTGGGCCTGAGCCCAGAGGATTTGGCACAAGGGCAGAACATCCTTAACCTATAACTGGGGCACTGGTCAGACAGGTTATGGGGCTCAGAGCACCGACACCCATGGAGCCTCACCCAGGCTCCCCAAAGACTCTCTAGTCCTCGATGGGTTCCACTCCTGGGCACTGTTCTCTCTAAGGGCCCCCCCCCTCTTCCTGCCCACCCTGATCCCACTCATCCTTTCAGCTGACTCCAACTCTGTGAAGCCTTCCTGAAGGCTCTCCTCCCCAGCCACCTGCTTTGCCCCTCCCCACGGCTCCCGTGACTTCATCCCTGGGAAGCACAAGGGTGTGACCTCTTTGAGAGCCCAACCACAGCACAGGGCTCAGTGGAAGAGTCTGTGGTAGGATGACCCGGTACAGCGGAGAGGAAGGGCATGGGGCTTGTTGTTCTCTGCTTTTTTCCCAAACCCATCCAGGGATACCTCCAAACAAGAAGCACAGAAATGCACTCAGAACTGGAGACTCAACATGAGAGGAGTTCTTAGCTGTGAAGACCTTACTTGTGGTGGAAATGTACCTAATTCCCAGATCAGTCCAGCCCTTGTTCCCCAGCACCAAGCCCTCTGTGCCCTGTGCTGGGGTGAGATCCCCCCTTTTCAGAGGAGCACTGACTTGCTTCCTCCTCAGAACAGCCAGCTCAGCACCAGTATTCAGTAAATTAACTTGTTAAGGAATCCTTTAAAGGCAGCTCTGATGCCACCTCTTCCAGGAAGCCATCCTTGACTGGTCAGCCTTCAGAGATCTCTTCCTCCTCTGGTCCATCAGAACAGCTATTCTTGGTACCACACTCATGACATTACAAGTTTGAGTTTTTAAAAATTGTTCTCCAAGGAATGCATAAAAGGTGGTAAAGGCAGGATTGGACAAAGCTGAATGTTGAACTGTGATACAGTCCCACTGAAAGCTGAGCCAAGCAGTGAGGCACTCTGGGACAAAATGGCCGAGCCTTTCTCCACTACACCCCATTGCTGGCCATCCCCCAGCAAAGGCAAGGGCATGTCCTCAGTGGGGAGACTCCTGCAGCTGGGGCTGCCTTGGCGAGGTCCCCCCAGGGCTGTCTGCAGCTGACAGCCAGTCCTTCTGGACAGGAGGCTCTGCTGCAAGATGGAGGCAGGATGGGGGAGTGTGCATCTCCACGCCCACCACAGACAACAATGAAAAATCTAAAACAAACATGCAATAATTTCAGCATTGGGTTCAGGGACTGCCAAATGATGGCTCAAAGGCCAAATGTGGCTGGCTGCCTATTTTGGAAATTGCTTTACTGGGACACAGCCTGGCTCTTTCTTTTTGTTCTGTGTCTATTGCCTGTGGCTGCTCTGGCCCTGCAATATCAGAGTAGCTGCGACAGAGATCGTAGGGCCCATGGAGATTAAAACAAGCTCCAGTGAGGCCCTTCCCAGATTAAGTGTGCTACTCGAGCTGACACTTCTGGGAACGGAAGCCTCACTCATGATGACTTCTTTGTCATGATGACCACATACACACACATGCATGCAGTTCACCTGTGAGCACACATTGGGATACAGGCACACGCACACGCACGCATGCCCAGAGGCACCCCAGGGATGCATTGAGTGTTCTTCTGGCCATAGCTGACTGAGAATACTCCTGACCCAAGCAGGGCCAGATTCCTTCTCACTGGGAACCTGAAAGCAGGTCTCAGGTACAATTGTGGCCTTGCTTGAAGAAAATGACCATGAGTGGTATTAAACGTTGCTTGTTGCTTTAAACCATTATGTTTTGGAGTAATTTGTCACAGAAAACTAATACTCTCCACAGATTAATCTGCCCTCCAGTGTCCCTGTTTCTGATAAGGTCACCCTCTTCCTCGCCATCCTCAGATCTCAACCATCACAGTTTGTTTTGTTTTTCCTTTACTGCTTCCTATCTGCTGATTTGATCTTAAGGAGTCTCTCACTTTCATCCTCTGTTCTCTGGTCCCTATTTCCACCATCCTAGCAGGGAAAAAAAAAAAAAAACGGCCCTTTGCCGAGCACCTACTATGTGCCAAAGTACCTACTATTTGCCCTGCTCTTAATACAGTTTGAGTACTCATGGAGGAATCATGACAACTGGATGAAATAGGTTTGCTGTTTTGCTGTCCCTGCTTTATAGCTGAAGCACCTAAGATTTTGAGAAGCTCAGTAGCTTGTCTGAGCCTCCCCAGCTGGGTAATTAGAGAATCAAGTTGGAACCCAGACTTGTCCCAAAGCCCATGGTCTTTTGTAGCCTGGCACTGCCACAACTCAGTCTATGCCCTCTGTGATGGCCCAGGAGCTCTAGAAGCAATCCTTGCTGCCACCTCTGCCTTCCTGGATTCTTCTCTCATGTCACAAGTAACTCTGCTTAAAAATGCATATCTGACCATCTTCACTGCCTACTCTCAAGCTGCCAAGGGCCCCCACCCTCATGTCCCCACCCTGTGCATCCTTCAAAATTCAGCTCAGCTCAGTTGCACTCTCCTCACAAAACCGCCTGTCCCCTCTTTGAATAGCTGGAATTCTTCCCTCCTGCCAGTCACCTGTTTATTCTCACTTTAAAAAAGACAGTACACACACTTGAGCCCCTGTAGTCAACCACAGGCTCCTCAAAAAGAGACTTCCAGGCCTGTCTGGTGTGCCCAGGTCCATGAAAAGGAATTTATGAAGATAGAGTGACCGTAGCATAATTAATTACTGAGCTATGAGAGAACATGCACTGAAATAAATGCCTCAATGAATCAATAATCAATAGCTCTCTAAATGAGTAACTCAAGTTAAGAATGATTGGTTGCTTGATTGAATAGGACAGTACCTAGATCCCAATTTTATGTATATATATTATATATATGGGCTTCCCAGGTGGCGCTAGTAGTAAAGAATCTGCCTGTCAATGCAGGAGGCACAAGAGACATAGGTTCAATCCCTGGGTTGGAAAGATGCCTTGGAGTAGGAAACGGTAACCCACTCCAGTATTCTTGCCTGAAAAAATTTAATGGACAGAGGAGCCTGACAGGCTATGGTCCACTGAGTAGCAAAGAATCCTACACAACTGAGCACACACAGGAGCACTCGTTGTTTATGTATTTGTCATAGCAAAATATTTTATTATATACATAACTGGGGTAATATTAAAATATTTAAGGACCAGTACAGGATGAGATCATGAACTGGGTACAGGCTCAGATCATGAACTCCTTATTGCCAAATTCAGACTGCAATTGAAGAAAGTAAGGAAAACCACTAGACAATTCAGGTATGACCTAAATCAAATCCCTTATGATTATACAGTGGAAGTGAGAAATAGATTTAAGGGCCTAGATCTGATAGAGTGCCTGATGAACTATGGATGGAGGTTCATGACATTGTACAGGAGACAGGGATCAAGACCATTCCCAAGAAAAAGAAATGCAAAAAAGCAAAATGGCTGTCTGAGGAGACCTTACAAATAGCTGTGAAAAGAAGAGAAGTGAAAAGCAAAGGAGAAAAGGAAAAATATAAGCATCTGAATGCACAGTTCCAAAGAATAGCAAGGAGAGATAAGAAAGCCTTCCTCAGCAATCAATGCAAAGAAACAGAGGAAAACAACAGAATGGGAATGACTACAGATCTCCTCAAGAAAATTAGAGATGCCAAGGGAACATCTCATGCAAAGATGGGCTCAATAAAGGACAGAAATGGTATGGACCTAACAGAAGCAGAAGAGATTAAGAATAGGTGGCAAGAATACACAGAAGAACTGTAGAAAAAAGATTTTCACGACCCAGATAATCATGATGGTGTGATCACTCACCTAAAGCCAGACATCCTGGAA
This sequence comes from Capricornis sumatraensis, assembly GCF_032405125.1. Classification (NCBI taxonomy): domain Eukaryota; kingdom Metazoa; phylum Chordata; class Mammalia; order Artiodactyla; family Bovidae; genus Capricornis; species Capricornis sumatraensis. The sequence goes on along the minus strand of NC_091071.1, from coordinate 116,621,171 downwards.
TGTGAAGTCAAGTGGGCCTTAGAAAGCATCACTACAAACAAAGCTAGTGGAGGAGATGGCATTCCAGTTGAGCTATTTCAAATCCTGAAAGTGCTACACTCAATATGCCAGCAAATTTGGAAAACTCAGCAGTGGTCACAGGACTGGAAAAGGTCAGTTTTCATTCCAATCCCTAAGAAAGGCAATGCCAAAGAATGCTCAAACTACTGCACAATTGCACTCATCTCACACACTAGTAAAGTAATGCTCAAAATTCTCCAAGCCAGGCTTTAGCAATAGGTGAATTGTGAACTTCCAGATGTCCAAGCTGGTTTTAGAAAAGGCAGAGGAACCAGAGATCAAATTCCCAACATCCTCTGGATCATGGAAAAAGCAAAAGAGTTCCAGAAAAACATCTATTTCTGCTTTATTGACTATGCCAAAGCCTTTGACTGTGTGAATCATGATAAACTATGGAAAATTCTGAAAGAGATGGGCATACCAGACCACCTGACCTGCCTCTTGAGAAACCTATATGCAGGTCAGGAAGCAACAGTTAGAGCTGGACATGGAACAACAGACTGGTTCCAAATAGGAAAAGGAGTACATCAAGGCTGTATATTGTCACCCTGCTTATTTAACATCTATGCAGAGTACATCATGAGAAACACTGGGCTGGAAGAAGCACAAGCTGGAATCAAGATTGCCAGGAGAAATATAAAAAACCTCAGATATGCAGATGACACCACCCTTATGGCAGAAAGTGAAGAGGAACTAAAAAGCCTCTTGAGGAAAGTGAAAGAGGAGAGTGAAAAAGTTGGCTTAAAGCTCAACATTCAGAAAACTAATATCACGGCATCTGGTCCCATCACTTCATGAAACATAGATGGGGAAACGGTGGACACAGCATCAGACTTTATTTTGGGGGCTCCAAAATCACTGCAGATGGTGATTGCAGCCATGAAATTAAAAGACACTTACTCCTTGGAAGGAAAGTTATGACCAACCTAGATAGCATATTAAAAAGTAGAGACATTACTTTTCCAACAAAGGTCCGTCTAGTCAAGGCTATGGTTTTTCCCGTGGTCATATATGGATGTGAGAGTTCAACTGTGAAGAAAGCTGAGCGCCAAAGAGCTGATGCTTTTGAACTGTGGTGTTGGAAAAGACTCTTGAGAGTCCGTTGGACTGCAAGGAGATCCAACCAGTCCATCCTAAAGGAGATCAGTCCTGGGTGTTCATTGGAAGGACTGATGCTGAAGCTGAAACTCCCAATACTTTGGCCACCTCAAGCGAAGAGTTGACTCATTGGAAAAGACCCTGATGCTGGGAGCAATTGGGGGCAGGAGGAGAAGGGGATGACAGAGGAAGAAATCACTGGATGGTATCACCAACTCGATGGACATGAGTTTGGGTAAACTCCAGGAGTTGGTGATGGACAGGGAGGCCTGGCGTGCTGCTATTGATAAGGTCGCAAACAGTCGGACGCAACTGAGCTACTGAACTGAACTGAACAAGTTGAGTACCAACCAATAAGTGAGAACATCTCCACAGAGTTGGATCAGGTCCTGGGGTCGCCGTTAGGCCCTTATAGTGCTAGACCCTGGGGAGGTTGCGGGCTAGTCCGAGGGAAAAACAAAATGGCCAGAGGGAGGCGCACTCGAAACGCACAGCTCTTTATCACTTTGCAAAAGCATCTCCGCAAAGATTCTGGCGGATGCAGCCCTGCACGTGTTTTCTGAGCTCCGCTGCTGCCAGCCTTGAGCTGAGCTTCACAGGTAGGTCACTCCAATCCTCAAAGAGCACCAGAAAGTCGGAAGTACTGCCACTGTCCCATGTCCTAGGGAGGACACCCAGACTAAGAGGTTAAGCTGCTCTCTGGCAGTCACACAGCCAGAAAATGACTGAACCAGGCCCTAGACCAGACCCGCGGAGGGATCCTCTTGGACCACACAGCACACACTTCCGGCGCACAAGTAGTGGCTTGCCTTCCTGCGGCTCCTGTGCAGGTAGTGGGCGGGGCCAGCGGGACGCGTGATTTTCAGGGCCTGGGATTGGTCTAAACTGTGGCTGTAAGGAGGTGTGTCCTAAGCCTAGCACTGCCCCTTCCTGCCTGCTGCTGCCCACAGCGTCCTCCTCTCCAGAGCTGAGATGCTTGCCCTCATCGTAAGGTAGATCTTCAGAGCAGAGACGGTGATGGGCGTGTACCTGGCAATCGGGCCACAACTCCTGACAGCGTTTTGCAGGAACGGCCCCATGCCATTCCGCATTCTCCACGGGCTGCCGTGGGGCTTTAGACAAGATGCTACTCTGAGTTCATTTCGTCATCTACAAAATGGGGTGATAAGAGGGTGTATTGCTTTTCAGGCTTGGCGTAAAGATCAAAGAACCAACCTAGGAAGGTATCCAGGCATTTCCAGTCACTCTTTTGAACTTTATAGGTCTTGGGCAGTGAGGAAAGGCTGAAAGTGAAAAGGGGTGGTGCACAATTGAGCCTGTCTGTCCCAGTTGGGGGTGGGCCGGGGCTGGGGTGGGGAGGCTGGCTGGGTCCGGGCACCCTGGGCTTCCCCACTGCCGCCTCCCTCATCCCTCCAAGTTCTTCAGAAGGCGGAATAATTTCTCTTCGTTTTCACACCTAATCACAAAATAATTTTGGTGCCCAGAAGCCTTCCTCTCGGAGGAACATTTGTGCGGGATGATATCAGCCTAATTAAGTGCTCCAGCTCTGGGATTTGAATCTCTTCCGACCCCCGCGCTCCCTGCCAAGCAGCGCTGGCCGACCGGCTACCTGCACACGCTGCTTCTGGAGTCTTCCGCGCTGCCCCTCCTCCCGCCCTGGGATGGATAACTTGATCGGGCGCCAGGAGGCGGCGGACCAGGTGTCACCTCGGCGGGGCTGGAGGCGGCTTGCTCTGCGCTCTCGGGCCTGAAAGGCGCAGGCATGTTCGCAGCAGCAATGCGCCTTTGTTCGCCTTGGCAGCGCCGCGGCCTCCCTGGGGCCGGCCCCATAAAGGGTTTCTGTTCGGGCTGGAGGACTCATTGTCGAAAAATTGTCCCTCGAAAAATTAGCATGGTACAGTGGAGAAAGCGGAACGCCCGGCAAATGACAGCTGCTGGCCCCAGACGAGGGCCAGAAAGTGGGAGTTTTGCAGGGTGCCGGCTCCCTGGGGCACCCCCTCGCTCCCGGCCTGAGGGTGGACCTAGGGGTGGCTTCAGGGTCCAGCAAAGCCCAGGGCAGCAGGGGCCAGATGGGAAGTGAGGCTGTATTTGAGGTTGGCGGCTTGTCTCCCCCCCAGAGTTAGAGTATCTCCCCAGGCACCAGGTCGAGGGGTTAGGGGTGATGTTTGAGGGCCCCTGGGGCAGAGTCAGGCTCAGAGGGGCAGCTGGCTTGGGGGGAGGGGGGTCTGGGAGACAGAAAGAGAGCCGGTCTAAAGGTTATGTGGTTAATTGAACGTCAACAGCCACAGATATCATTACGCCCCTCTGTGTCTTTTTCCCAGTGTGTTGATGGAAAAGTAACCAGATTAAAAGCGCTGGGAGCCCCAGTTGGAGAGGCCGGGCAATGCGGGGGGAGATCCCTCCTGAATGTCGAATCGGGGTTCCTGCAGCCCCAGCAAGGAGGGAAAACAGTCAATTAGAGACGAGAGAAAAGACAGCGGGAGCTGTGGTTGGCATTTGCATAAAGGCTGGGGCCTCAAGGCTGCCACCCTTAGTGAGAGGGCGGAGTTCCCAGGAGAGAACCCTGGGGGTGTCATGAGGGTGAGGCTCATGGTAACTGTTGAAAGTCTCAGCCAAAAGCCTGTGTGCACACACTTTCCGTGAGGCAAGGATGAGGATGACTGGGCCTGTAAATGGTGAACGCGTGTGTGCATACCGGTGTGTGTGTATTTCTGGTTTCACCCTGCTGCCATCTGTGAGGTTATGGGTATCTTCCTGTGTCCATGTTTGAAGCAGGTTGCACCTGTGTCACTCGCACTGACCTGATACTCCCATGGTGTGACCCCCAACTGCAAATTTCTATAGGTGGGCAGCACACCTGGGTACCCCTCGTGGGCTCCCAACGCACAGCCTGGTCAGGGGGACATGGATCTGCCAACTTGATCCCACCAGCATGGGAAGATCAGAACCTCAAGACTTCCTGTGCTTCTCAGGAGCCCAGACCTGGAACCAGCCCCCTTGGCTCACTCTGCATTTTGTGCTCCCTGCAGAAACCTTCCTGATCCTTCCAGCCTGCCATTTCCACGAAGCCCCCTAACCTCCTCCAGGAAGCCTGCCCTCACTTCCTACTGCAATACAACACACAGAAAATGTTACGTCAGCCACATGCACCTGTGTACATGTCACTTCCCATCCCCACCTCCAGCCAGGCAGGACAGAGCATGGGTGGTTATAATGCAGGCCTGCCTGGGATGGAGACAGGTGAGGAAGGGAAGCAGGACTGGAGGAGGGAATCCAATTCTATAGGAAGAAAATAAGCAGCGGTCAAAGCTATTAGGGTGAGCAAGAATGGCACAAGAGCCAGTGGGAAGGTGGCTTCAAGTTCCAGCCTCAGAGCACAGAGTTCACCCCTCAGGGAGCCATGGGTCCCTTTCTGGACAACCCCTTGCTGCTTTTTGTTAGTCTTCCTGTTCTGTCAACCCCCTCTGTGTTCTTCAGAGCAGCACTGGGAGGAAGAAGCAAGAGTAATCACTGAGCCCTAGCTCCAGGGAGGGATTGCTGTCCCGCCAGCTCACAGCCACAGCTACCGAGTTCCCACTCTCCAGCCCAAGTTGCTGGGGATGGAGTTGGAGAGCCTGGAGCTTGTGGATGGGGCTCTGGGTGCTTCTGCACACTTCAAGACTCAGACCTCTGGCAGCTCTAGGGAGGAGCAGTGGGGTGGAGAGAGACCTCAGCCAGATGTGGGACTTCCTCCCACAGCAATGGGACAGGGTAGAGTTGAAACCCACATGGGCTTCACCAGTGACCCTGCGGGGAGAGGGTTCCAGGAAGCAGGAGGTGCGGCACTGCCTGCTCCACTCCACCCCTCCCCTCCCCATCACCCTGTCTCCTGCCTTGTTGGGAAGATTGCAGAGCATTAGGCTCCTCCAATATCTCTCTTGTTTGGACCACCCCACTTGGGCAGAACTGCCTTCTGGGTTTTCACCCACTGGGGTGGTGGGGTAGGGAGAGGGACTTTGCCCACTCCCTTCTCGAGTCCCTGGAACCACAGATGTGTCCGAGGACCCCTAAAGCTGAGAGCCCCAAGGTGCTCCCTGTTTCTTCCCCCCCATCCAACCACATACCACGTAAGCCCCCCGAGAGGATGAAGAAGAGGGACATTCAGCGCACAAACAGGTCACACAGCACCTTTTAGCAGAATATCAGTTCGAGACACCCATCCTGTCCCTCACTTAGTATTTATTAGACCCCCCACTATAGAAGTTGAATGAGAAGGGCATGGCAACCCACTCCAGTATTCTTGCCTGGAGAATCCCTTGGGCAGAGGAACCTGGCAGGTCATAAACCATAGGGCTGCAAAGATTCAGGCATGACTGAAGTGACTTAGCAAGCCAACACACATGCATAGAAGTTGAATACTGTGCCCGATGACTTAGCCAGAAGACAGTGGAACTGGGAGCTGAAGGCTTGTTCCACTGCCTCCAGTGAGACTGCATACCTGCCACCCAGGCACATGCTGCCCAGCAGGGTTCAAACTCTGCCATGGAGGAGAGGTCAGGAAAGTCTTTATGGAGGAGGGGGCATTTGAAATGGGTCTCCAGGGATGGGCATAGTGTCAGTGAATCCAGGTGGAGAATGGAGCAGGGGAATTTTGGGGTGGTGGGAACAGCATTGACTCTGGCATGGAGATGGGGTGGAAGACGTGCAGGGCTGGTCCCCTGTGGGAAGCAAGGACTGTGAGTGATGGTTGGGGTCTGACCACAGTGGGGTTTGAATGGCAAGGATCTGCTTCTCATTCTGCAAGGGGAACCGTGAAGGAGAGCCTTTAGGTCTGGGAGCTGGGAGAACTCCAAGAGGTCTCCAGGCAAGAGACTTGGTCAGGCTGAGCAGAAGCAGATAGGGGTGGGTGGGAGCAGACACAGGTTGGGCAACAGTTGGCCACTTGTAAAACAGCTTCCTGACAGGATTGTGACAAAGCTGAATCTGTGGAAATGAAATTGGGGGACGACAGTCCTGGCTTTCGCTCCGCATTCCCAGCTACAGCACGTTGGAGAGGGCTAGATCCCGAGTTTCAGGGCTTATTCACATAATGTGGCCTCGGGCAAATTACTTCTTTCTGCCTCCATTTCTTCATCTGTAAAAGGGGACATATGATAGCACCAACCTCATGGGGCTGTTTTAAGGATTAAATGAATCTGAATAGAGAAGGATTTAGAGCAGAGTCTTGAAGCCAGGAGATCAGAGTTGATGTTATTATTACTAACATCATTTTGAGCTGGGATGAATGAGCCCAGAGAGGCTTCTGCCCTGGCTGACTGTGGGGGTGGCTGGGTGGGGAGAGGGGCCCCAGGAGGATTTTCCTGGCCTGCACTGCCAAGTCTCATTCTTCTCCAGCCTGAGTGGTTCATTCCTTGTCCCCAGGGCCCATCCAGAGACCCAGACCAGGACCAAGCCAGTGGGAAGGGAGCCACAGGGCACATTGTTTCTGGAGAGTGTAGACAGCAGCCCGACTTGTTTGGGCAGTTCTGACTCCCATGGTCCCTGCGCTGGCTGAGACCCTGCCTTGCACAGGGTAGAGGACGTGGTGCTGACCCCCTTGCTGCCTGCAAGTGTAGGGAGCAGGGCAATCCTTCACAGGGGACTCACCCAGTGGTCACCCTTGAACCCACCCAGGTCACAGAAGCTCCGTAAGTGGGAGACGGAGTGATGATCATTCAGCAGTGTGGGGAAGACACTTGCCACCAGACAGGCTCATTGGGACACTCCTGGAACCCCATGATTCTGGCCATCACCCCCTTTGCCCCTTCACATCCTCAGGACCAAGAGGGATAAGAGCCTGAGAGAGTCATGCAAGCCTGGCCCCTTTGGCCTTTCAGAGGAAGTCTAGCTTCCTGGGTTTGGTTGAGGACTTGGTCAGTAATTTGGGTACGGTGCCACCAGGTGGCTCCCCCTCAAAGTCACTTCATCCTTAACCACTGAGCAAGCCTTGGATTCAGCAGGCCTCCCCTACAACCAGCACCCCTGCTCCAGGAGAGAGCATGGTGGGTCTCCATCCTTGTGGGCACATGAATTCCAGGCCTCCCCTGCCCAAGTATCTTCCAGCCTCTGCTCCTGTCCTTTCATCTCCCAGTCTCTGTGGCTCTACCTACCCCAGCCAGCAAGGTCCAGGGGTCCCTAGCCCTAATTAACCTGCCCCTGCCAGGTCCCCATTTCCTCCAGGCTCTTCCTAACCCTGCTGTTCAGCTGAACCTTCTCCCAGAATCCCAGCCAACACCTTGGATTAGGTCCCACCTGTCCCTTGTCTCTGGGACCCCTTCTTCCATCCTTCTCTGCCTCTTACACAGGGCTCCCCCTGCAAGTCCACCAAGAGATCAAGAGGCAGGCTCAGTTTTTGGAATGAAAGATTGAATGAGGGGGCAGAGGAATAAGTGAGCGACCTGACCAGTCCACAAATGTTTTGGGGGTACCTACTGTGTGCTAGGTCCGTGCTGGGCAGTAAAGGGACTGAATGGATGAAGAGTTGGCCATGTGAGTAAGTGGGGACTGAGAGACTGGCGCTGAGGATGAATGGTGGGTAAGAGGCTGGGGGACTGGGGTGGGGGTGGGGGTGGGGTGGTGAGCAGCTCCCTTATTTGTTGGCGCAGACTCAGGTCACTTGACCTGGGGCCGACAGCGGCTGTGCTCCCGGCAGGACCCAGACCAAAATAGATGACTCACTCGTGTGTGCGGCCTTGGTGAGCCAGCTGCTGCTGGCGGGGAGCCGGGCAGAGGGGGCTGCCGGAGACGGGGAGCCACAGTCACGCTGGAGAGCCAGGAGAGGGTCAAAACGGGCCCTGCCCAGATGGGGCCGGAGTGGACGGAGAAGAGCCTGGGGACTCGTCCCAGAGGGCAGCAGTGACTCACTTACTGAGCATCTACCATGGCTCTTAGCAGGACCCAGAGGTGCCACTAACCCAGTCCTGGTCCCCAGCGACCCTGGGGAGGAACTTAACCTCGCTTTGCAGGAGTGAGGCGCAGAAGTAGGTAACTGCCTGAGGTCTCCCAGCTGCAAAGGGCAGAGTCCAGGACGACTCAGGTCCTTGTTTTGCTGGGGCCGCTCCTCTGAGTCACCTAGACGTGCACTTTTAGGGAGACCCCAGGGAGACGCCAGTCCACAGGTAGCAAGGCTTGGAGGAAAGAGGGCAGGTGGGGCAGCTCCCTGGACACCTGCAGGAGCTGAGCTAGCAGAGAGTAGCCAGTTGGCCCCAGGGGGCGAGAGGCCTGGCCTCTGAAGGTGGGGGCTCTGGTCGGAGATAGCATTCCCTCTGGTCATCCAGCAACAAGCATCTTTCTCACTCTGAACTTCAGCATCCTGGCCTTTCAGAAGAAGAGTAGATGCTCCCAGAGTGATCTTCTGACTCCAGTGCAGGCTGCAGTCAGCAGAAAAAAGAGCCACCTGAGCTAGGCACCCTCAGGGGCCATCTGTGCTCACCACTGGTCTGTCCAACTGTCCAAAACTGGGCAGCCTAGTGAGCTGATAAAAACGCTGATGTTCAATTATAAGAGACCAACGTATGATGATTTATGAGGCCTGTTCATCTCTGAGCTCCACTTCCCAATGGGGCGAGCCAGGTAAGCATCACTCTCTGTTACAGACAGGAGTGCTGGGGAGAAATAGAAAGGACCTGTATTTCCTGGAGCTGGACTCAGTTCTACACGCCTCTTGTGAGTGATTCCCTTCATCCTCCCAGTCGCTCCAAAGAGGAAGTATTCTGCCCCCATTTTACAGATTAGGACACTGAGTTTCAGAGTGGTTAAACACCTTGTACAAGTCAGACATCTCAGAAGAGTCTGAACTTGATTCAAAGACAGACCCTGTGGATGGAGAGGGAAGTGGGAGTGGGGAGTGACATGCTGTGTGCCCTGGCGAGAGTCCACCACCTCCTTGTCTCTGAGAGAGGGAAAGTAGGCAATGTGACTTTGTCTTTGTAGCCTCCTGGCTCTGACAGTCAGGGGTCTGTGACCCTCACATGGAAAGAACGTGACACAGTGTCTTCAAAGCCAGGCTGGACCCCTCCGGTGTGTGACTCTCCAGAAGGCTAACCTGGGGTGAGCCGGGTCTGCATTCTGTGTCAGTGTCCTCGGCTACTAGGTGGGGAGATGGCTTTGGCTCAGCAAGTGTGTCCAGCATAGGCCCAGATGAGATTCAAAGGGCACTGCCCAGTCAGGGACCCATTGTGGTCCCAGGAGCACCTGGTGCAGAGGGTTAGGGACTCAAAACTTAGTTCCCAGGATCAGGGGCTCCCGGGGGAGCCTCTGGGGCTAATTTATTGTGATGCAAAAATCAGGCTCCAGGGCAGCGGGAAGCAGAGCTGAGCGCCAAGCACGCTCCCATCCTTGTTCTGTTCCACATATTTTCTGTATTTATTGTCCCCATATGTGATGCTGAACATTAAAAAACATGTTGCTGAGATTCCTCCAGAAAGGGCTGACATTTCACAATACTCCTCTGATGCTGGGGATTACAGCTTAAGATGATGAAAACGTGGTTTATTCAAAACAGATTGGGGCGGAAGAAAACAAAGGCAGGCCCCCAAGAGGCGCAACACTCTGTGCTCCCGCTCCCAGGAGAGGGAGGAGCACTGTCCCCCACCTCCCCAACATAGGAAGCGCCAGAACTCAGGGGGCCTGGATTCCGGGGCTCGGGGAGAACTGGGTCAGACAGAGCCGGAGGCCACCTCAGGGAGTAATAATGGCCATTGTTCCTGGGGGCACTTCTAAGTGCCATGCAGAACAGGGTCCCAGCACCCGCCATTAGCATCGCTCTTCCCATTCTGAAAAGGGAGACCTGAGTCTAAGTAACTTGCCCAAGTGCACAGAGCGGAGTTAGGATTAAGAACCCAGGTTTCCGTCCAAGGATCTTATTTTTAACCACAGTCATGAGGCAGAAGAGGCCCAGGCACAAGGCAGCTGACTTGCAGTGTGATCCTGCGTAACTTTACCTCTCGAGGCCTCAGTTTCCTCACCTGCAAGATGAAGGTGATAACCAGGTCTTCCCTGACAGCCTCAAAGGTATGGTCTCCAGATGGCCCAGTAGGGGCTGGCAAGGGAGCAGAGGCGTCTGGGCTCCTCTCCCTGTGATGTCCCCGAGACAGGAGCTGCAGTAATCAGGCTGCCTCATCTCTCCTTTGCAGCAACCCTGAGCAGGTGACTTGGGCCTCTGGACCTCTGTTTCATGCTCTGTGTGCTGAGGGATGAGGGCTTGACCAGCTTCAAGGAGGCCCTAAAGGAGCCTGGATGTAGCTTGGGTTTGGCACAGACCCAGGTCCTATCCAACCCTACTGCTGAGGACCATGGGTTCTTTCTCTCTCCAAGCCTGAACCCCCAAGACCACTGTAACAGAAAAGTGTTCTGTCCAGGGTGGGATCCAGATACAAGGGAGCCTCTCCCAGCCCCCATCCTGAGGCAGGGGTCTCAGCTCCGCTTCTCACTAGATGTTGTGTGGGGACCACCCTCAGGCCCAGAGAGTGGAATCCTCCCCAGGGAGTGTGTGTTTGCCCCCTTACCTGGGGTTCGGGGGCACAAGTGCCACCTTGGATCCCCTCCTCCCCAGGCCAATATGCTCTGGACAACAGCATGCACCTGACTACCCCAGGCTCATGTTTTCTAGGCAGTTTTTGTATCTCCACAAAATTTTCAAATCTGCTCCTCACCCACCCCCTAACCCCCCCCAACACACACACCCACATGTTATTTGGTCCTTGAGCTGATGGCAGTGGGGAGGGTGGTGGGCAGGGAAAGCTGGGCCATGGGGCCCAGGTCACAGTGACCACAGAAAGCAATGACCTTGGCGAGCAGTGCTCAGGGCCTTTGGTCCTGCTGGCAGCCACAGACAGGATGAAGGTGGCAGTGCTGCAGGCCAGATACCCCAGGGCAGGCAGCAGGCTGGAAGGGCAGCCTGCAGGGCAAGGAAGCCCTGCCCCAGTCCTGCATCCCATGCTTTCCCATTGCTGGTCTCTACTCCCCCGTCGCGGCCCCTACCCTGTCCCCAGGCTCCGGGCACCGCTGGGCAGCATGTGGAGTACCCATGCCTGGCCTGTTGCACTTGGCAGTGACTGAGGGTTCTGGATTCACAGCCTACCACTTCCAGAGCCCTGGGTCAGAGCACTGGCTTCCTCAGCAGGCTTCACACTGGGGTGCAGGCCTGCCCAGCTGCCCCAGGGACCCTGGGGCTGCCACCTCCTCCTGCTGCGTGGGTGAGCCTCTCTGTCCCTCACACCTGCTGAGTGCTTGTGGCTCCCCCTTCCTGGAGGACAGGTGAGGAAGACACACGCCCCAGAGGACAAGTGAGCACAGGGAACCACACACAGTTAAGGGGGAGGGCATGAGGGGGTGGGCGCTTAGCATCAGGAGGGCAGAGGCCTGAAGGGGGTAGGGGGGAATGGGGGATCTGGGAGGTGGGGGTTCCAGGCAGAGGGAAGAACATGTGCAAAGGTCCTGATGCAGATGAGCAGTGGGTTTGAAGACCAGCAAGGAGGGGACCTGGGTGGCCGGAGCAGAGCTAACCTGAGGGAACCTGGAGAGAAGAGAGTGGAGGGGCTACTGGGTATGTGAGGCAGGGCCATGCAGACCACCTCGGGGCCTGAGACTGCACCCTAAGGAGGGAAGAAGTCACGTCAAGACCTGCAGAGGGGACCTTGGACACAGCTGTGTGCTCTGATGGAGCTCTTGCTCAGAGTCAGCTTTAGCTCTGATCCTAAAACCATCCTAAGAGGCTGTTTCTGTGGTTTGGATCTGTCTCCTTTACATGTGGGGAAACCAAGGCTCCAAAACAGTGTCACTTTCCTAAGGTCATGAAGCGGAGCCCCAAGACTATACCTCAGAGCTGCCTCTTCTCAAGCTGGGAGCTGGTGCATGAGGGGTGGGGCCAGGAAATCACCAGGATAGCAATCCAGGGAGGGGGCTGTCAGCCAGGCAGCTCAGACTGGCCATTGTCCCCTCCTGCACATGGGACACAGATGGGACAGGAGCCAGGCCCCCATTGGAGGATTTGGGGTCAAGGAGGGTCCAGGCCCTGCTAGCTCCTCTCTGCCAGAACCCGATGCTGGGAACTGGGGTCCACAGTTCACTCCTGGACTCCCAGAGGCCTCTTGAGCTACTGCTGAGGGTCAGGGATGTGCCAGAGCGGGGACCTGCCTGCCCCCAGGCTGGTCTGTACTCACACTGCCCACAGCCTCCACCGAAAAGCCAAGTCATGGCAGTTGTGATAGTGAGGGTATGTAACACCTGGGGCTGTTAAGTGAAAATATCCACGTAAGGTTTTAAAGTATTTTCCCTTTTATCTGCCACGTGCACTCTACTTACTAGCTAGAGTGCTTCCCAAGTGATGCAACTTACAACCAGATCGCTCCCCACCATCTGCTGTTCCCTTCGCCGGCTGCCCGGTCTTGGTTTGACTGCAGCTATCGCCAGACAAACAGCGCCCAGATCTGAGCCCCAGTCTGACTCTGAAGCCCGTGTCTGAAGCCTCTACCACCGTGTTCATCAGGCCAAGAGTCATCAGAGACCAGCTGGCCAGTACACCTGGACCCTGGAGAGCCTGCCCTGGGCCTAGCAGATGACCCAGCGTTCAGGCTGCCCGACCTCCCGCCGTCTCCACTAGGAGAGCCCACATCCCTGCAAGCCAGCCTGACCCTCAGCCCCCTTGGCAGCCGCAGAGCCCTCCAGGTCTATGACTGTCAGCAGTGGCCGCTGACAAGGCTGCTCAGTGACTCAGGGGATCGTTGTGTAGACTATGTACCAACCAGCAGGAAATGGTTCCCTTTTTCTGTAGCTGGTCTGAGTGCGGCATGCGGGCAGATCCACAGCCCAGGCCAGGCAGCCCCCTCTCACCCCCTGCACCTCCAGATGGGGATGCTGTATGATGGGTGTGCTCAGGCCAGCGCTTCCTCCCAGGGTTGAGGAGTGCAGTTCATCACCCACTGGACCTCCAGGGGTGCCCCAGGGGACCTGGGAGGAGGGAAGAAGACAGGCTTTGGCAATATCCTGACTCGCCTTCCTGCCATCAGTCTTGGGGTGACAGCCCCACGGAGGCTGTTTCCCCTGCAGGGCCGCCTGGCTCTCCCACTGCCGCTGCCGCTGCTCCGTCCACATAGACGGTTGCTGTCTAGACAGCCCCAGGCAGGCCTCCCGCAAAGCCCTTCAGCTCCCCTCTGCCTTCGCACCATCTAGGAGGTTGGGGGTCAGCCATAGGCCGGCCAATCCGTTGCAGATGCTCCCAGAGTGGGGAGTTGGGAGGGACTGAAGAGCATCCTGCTGGGCCTTCCCCCACCCCCCACCCCCACCTCGCCACTGAGACGGGAAGCTCTCTCCTCCAGCATCAGACGTGGAAATCTTCAAGCACAGTTTAAATCATCAGCATGTGTCCCCAGGGCTCCAACACCCCCAGCTTCGGTGTTTGTTTGCTGACTGTGCGGATTCAGACAAGCACCTCTGCTTGTCTCTCTTTCCTCGTTGCTTCCATTGACAGTGCATATGAGCCCTACTATGTGCTCTGAGGGCACACATGTACACAGATGAGTGAAAGATGCACAGATAAAAATCTAAGCCCTGTCTTCATGGTGATTTCAACCGGGGGTGGGGGCGGGGAGGACAGTAAAACAGCACGATGAAATAGACGCAGCTGACTGCAAAGGATGATGCTGGCCTTGAAGGGTGAAGGAAAGCAAGTCAGGTGAGTGTAGGAAGGAAGGGGCTGGAGCCCAGGACAGGGTCTGGGTCAGACTTCTCTTGTGCAGTGAGGATTCAGGGAGAGGATCTACCTGAGGTCACATTGCCAAGGAAGTAGGACCCCACGGCCGGTGGACAAACCAGGCCCTGCCCCGCCCAGATGCCCATTCACCAGCCTGGGCAGCCAGCTGCAGGTAGGGTTGCCGGGTTTAGCAAATAAAAATATAAGACTCCCAGTTTAATCTGAACTGCAGGTAAGCAATGAAGACATTTTTTTAGTATAATTCTATTCCATGTAATATTTGGGATATATATATACTAAAAATGATTCATTGCTTGTTTGAAATTCAGATTTAACTGGGTGCTCTGTATGTTATCTGCCAACCTTAGCATCAAGGCCAAGGTGGAATAAAAAAAGAGGAAAAAAAGGGGCCATTCCATTCTCCCCGCCCTCTTCCTGGGCTCCGAAAGTCCCTCTATTTCCAGGCCTCCAGCACCAGCCTCCCCACCCATCTCCCTGCCAGAGCCCTACCCAGCTGGTGCTCTCTGAACACACAAGGCCTTTGTTGACCAAAACATTGACCCCTCCCCCGGATTTTATCCAAGGTGTAAGTGTGTTGAGCTGGCCTCCAGGGTCCTATCCTGGAGTCGTGGGATCTGGTCCCTCTGCTGTGACAACCTGAAGTGAAGTGAGTCACTGGCCTCTCTGTGTCTCTGCTGCCCATCCTCCATGGGCTCCGTTCATTTCAGAAAGTAGTGCTGAGTGCCCAGCAAGTGCTGTACTGTGCTCTGTGAGTTCAAAGGTGAGTTAGACACACCCCAGGAGGGAAGATAACAGGGGCCATTGAGGCAGATGAGAAGCCTGGAGGGAGGGGTTGATCCAAAGCAGATTGCTTTGTGAATGCCTAGGGCAAGGGGCTTCCCTGGTGGCTCAGATGGTAAAGCATCTGCCCACAATGTGGAAGACCAGGGTTTGATCCCTGGGTTGGGAAGATCCCCTGGAGAAGGAAATGGCAACCCACTCCAATATTCTTGCCTGGAGAATTCCATGGACTGAGAGTCGAACACGACTGAGTGACCTCACTTCACTTCAAGGCAAGGGGCAAGACTACAGGTTGCAAACTCTAGTTCTGCTCTTTATGCTGTGTGATCCTGGGCAGCTTAACTAACCTCTCTGAAGTCTGGAATCCAATCTATGAATCAGCAGTTTTTTCCTTTGCACATTCTGTGTTATTCTAAAAGCTATAGGTATGCTTACAAGGTTTGGTTTGTTTCAATAATAACAGTCAGTGATGGCAAAAAGGGAAGCGAAAAGGAAAGAGATATACAACTATAAATTCTATAATCCCTCTGGTCTTTAACTTGAAAGTAGGTACCAGGTGCGTGTTTAACACAGTAATGACCTGAGCTAGTACAGCATCCTCCCTACCTGAGTTCAGATCCCAGCTCCACACCATAATTCATTGTCCAGCTTTTCTGTCTTCTCCGTTGGGGCCGCGTCTGACAGTCCACACCTATTACTCTGTTGTGGTCAGAGATGGAGGAGACAGTGGTGCTGGCCGGCAGCCTGTGGTGGTGATGCCCAGCCAAGCCCTCCAACACCCTACCAGGACTGAGGGAGCCAGGCGGCCAAGTGCCCAAGAGGAAAACCTCAGAGCCGAGAGTGCCCACGCTGGCCCTGGATGGCCCCCACTCCTGTGGGAAGAAAGGGATCAGGAAACTCCTGCAAAGAGACTGTGAACGAGGCCTGCAGGTCCCCACTTCAAAGCTTCCCTCTAATGCCTCCCGACAAGCGTAGCCAGGCCTCGGGGTGTCCCCTCACTGCAGACAGCATCTGTTCCCAGGCAAAGCTGAGGCCAGCAAGGCAATGTGAGGCCAGGGGTACCCTGCAACCGAGCATTGGCCTGGTGGAGAAAATGTGATTTCACACCAGGCCCGCAGCCAGGCATTCATGCCATCCAGTGTTGGGGCCATGTGGGGCTGGCTGGTCATGGGGTATCTCCCCAGCACTGTCTCCCCTCCTCTGCCCACCATGGAGGCTCTTGGGTTCTGCCCTAAGCCCACCCCTAGGTCCATCCATCGAGTCTCATTTCTCTTCCACATGGAGGGGGGTGGATGGAAGGAAGAAGGGTCTGGAGCCAGACAAAATCATTCTGTCACTTTCTCTACCTTTGTGACATTGGCAAATGATCTCATCCCTGGTCCTCAGTCTCCTTCTGTACAATGGGGATCATATCTTCCTGGGAGGGTTATTCTGAGCTTTGTAAATGGTTTGAGACCATGACCTGACATGCAGCCTGATCTTCCCCCCGCCCCACCTGGGGCTATCAGCGCCTATCCCTCTACCACAGAGCTGAGCGGCTGAAACAGCAGCTATTTTATTTGCTCATGATGTATGTGGGCTAGGAACTTTGGCAGCGCTTGATAAGAAGTCTTGCTCCTTGCAGCATATGGGGAGGGTTGTGCACCTGCTTCAGCTGATTTCTGAGCTGAAAGGTCCGGAATGGCCCCACTCATGATGCCGAAGGCTCAGCTTCTCTGTACACCGGTGCCAAATCAAATCTCAGTTTTGGGTGAAGTAGAAAAGAATAGCTTGATTGCTTTGCCAGGCAAAGGGGGACACAGCTGGCTTCTGCCTTCGAAAACTCTGTGTCCCAACCCAGGAGGATTTGATGAGGAGTTTTATAACAATTGGGGCTTCCTTGGTGGCTCAGACAGTAAAGAATCTGCCTGCAGTGCAGGAGACCCAGGTTCAATCCCTGGGTCAAGAAGATTCCCTAGAAAAGGGAATGCCGAGAACACTCCAGTATTCTTGCCTGGAAAATTCCATGAACAGAGGAGCCTGGCAGTCTACAGTACGTGGGGTTGCAAAGAGTCAGACACTACTGAGCAACTAACACTTTCACTTTTATAACAGTACTTCAAGGGTGGGATTGCTGACAAGATTAGGGTATGAGCAGAGTCTCAGGTCTGTATAATCCAAGCTATGGTAGTCATGTATGGATGGGAAAGTTGGACCATAAAGAACGCTGAGCCCTGAAGAATTGATGCTTTCAAACTGTGGTGTTGGAGAAGACTCTTGAGAGTCCCTTGGACTGCAAGAAGATCAAACCAGTCAATCCTAAAGGAAATCAACCATGAATATTCATTGGAAGGACTGATGCTGAAGATGAAGCTCCAATACTTTGGGCACCTGATGTGAAAATTCGACTCATTGGAAAAGACCCTGATGCTGGGAAAGATTGAGGGTAGGAGAAGAAGGGGGCAACAGAGGATGAGATGGTTGGATGGCATCATTGACTCAATGGACATGAGTTTGAGCAAACTCCGGGAGATGTTGAAAGACAGAGAAACCTGGCATGCTGCAGCCCATGGGGTGGCAGAGTCGGACACAACTTGGCAACAGCAACAAAGGGTCTCAGGTGGTCAGTTTCCTAATCTTGGTGAGCTTCTCTGGTCCCTTTAGTCTTGCTTCAGGTGGTTTCTTGGGTGCTTCTCCCTTGATTAGCAACTGTTCACATCTGCCCTTTGGAACTCAGGGAAGGTCATGGAGGCTGGGGTCTCACCTAAAAGAAATGGGGGGGGTCAAAAGGCTTTCATGCCCAGGAGCCCCACAGCCTCCTCCGTGGTTTCACTCACATGGCAGGCAGGTTCCTTGGGGAACCCAGCTTGCACTGTAAGCTGAGCATGTCATTTGTACTTACAGGATGCTCCATATGGCTGCTGGGTTCCAAGGAGGAATGTTTCAATATGGAGAAGAAGTGGCAGACCTCTTAGGGACCAAGACTGGGCTCAAAAGCTGCAATGTCACTTCTGGTACCTTCCGTGGGTCAAAGGTAGACCATATCCAAGGGAAGGGGAAATTGACTCATGTTCTCAATGAGGACAGTGGCAAAGACTTTGAGACAGTTTTATTCCTGTCCCTTCTTGGCTGGAGGGGTAGTTGAGCTCTGTGATAAGGGGGCTTATGGGTAGCACCTGCTTGTTCATTCAGTCATTCAAAAGCTAATATTTATTGAGCACTTACTATATTGGCTCAGATGGTAAAGCATCTGCCCACAATGCGGAAGACCAGAGTTCGATCCCTGGGTCGGGAAGATCCCCTGGAGAAGGAAATGGCAACCCACTCCAGTATTCTTGCCTGGAAAATTCCATGGACTGAGGAGCCTGGTAGGCTACATACAGTTCATGGGGTTTCAAAGAGTCGGACACGACTGAGCAACTTCACTTCACTTCTTCTACTATATGCCAAGAATACAAAAGTGAGCTAGAAGACAGTCATTGCTGTTCCACAGAAGGTTAGATCCACTCTGGGAAGACAGAGCTTTGAAAACACCAAAGGGGAACTTCCCTCATGATCCAGTGGCTAAGACTCTGCACTCCCAATGCAAGGGGCCCAGGTTCAATCCCTGGTCAATCCCACACGACCCAACTAAGCATCTGCATACTACAATTAAAGATCCTGCATGCTGCAATGAAAACTGAAGATCCCATGTGTTGCAACTAAGACCCAACGTGGCCAAATAAATGAATATTTTTAGAGAAGAAGAAGAAACCACCAATGATAGTACAGTGTGATGGAATAGGAGGCCTCAGAGGAGAGAGCAGGAGAAGCCAGCAGAGGCAGGACACCTAAGGTAGGCTGGAGGATGTGAAGGAGCTGCCCAGGAGCAGAGGGGCAAGCATACTGTTTTGGATAGGTTTTTATTATGATTTCAGTGTGGGAAGGCCAGTATATTGAAAACAACAGGTTATACTCAGAGATCCCGAGGCAGTGGGCACCTTGTGTCCCAGGAGCGCTGCTTCTGGTCAGGACACAGAAGGAACAGGGTAGAATGTGAACAAGAATCTTGACTGTGGTTTCCATGCAATGGAATGGATGAGGCAGGGTCAACAGACTTAGGACTGGCTAGTGTGAATGCTTTCAGTGGGCTCCGGGCACAGGGGCTGGCCCTGGTAACCTGGTACCTGGCCCTGGGGTGATCAAGGCAGGAGAACAGTGGCCCATATAAGATTGCTGGCTTGTATTTGAAAAGCACACTCGCTTTTGTTTACCATCCTTAGGAATTATCCTGAGAGGGGCAGTCCTTCTAGGGCTGGCAAGGCCCCAGATTTCAACACATCCAAATATAAATGACACAGTTCATATGGGTGCTCCTGGGCCAGGAGACAGAACCAAAAGAGGACCCATGTGGCCAGAGGGTGGCTGGAGACCCCTGCATGAGCAAAGGGGGCCTTGGAAGCAAAGGGTGCCCACTGAGGGGAACTAGACAGGCAGGGACGCAATTAGATTTTAACTTTCCAAAGCCCGCTCTGACTGAGAGGGAGACTGCAGATGTGGGCAATGAACTGGGCCGAGAGAAGTGGTAGCCACTGAAATGAGAGACAGTAGGTATAAGGGGGCCGGATAGTGAGGATTGAGAGTGAAAGGGGGCCAGGGCTGCTCAGGACCCACATTGCCTTAGGACGGAGGGGACAGACGGCAGGATTAAGGAGGTTGGAGGTATGAGGATGGTGCAAGGATTCGGCTTAAAAGGGAGGATGGCTATGTGTCCTTCACCTGGATGGCTGAGCAGTGCTTGAAGTTCAGGCAAAAGGAAGAGAGCAGGAGGGCCTCAACATGGAGACGCTCTTTTGGGAATTGCCATGGGATCCAGAAAAGAGGTCTGGACTGGAGATTCCAAGTTATGGCTGTTGGTACAATCAGACCAGCCATGTAGCAAACCACCCACAGATCTAAGATGCTTTTAACAGTGATGCCGCAAACTTGGCCTCTGTGCATCAGTGCCAAATTGAATCTCAGAGACAGAGTTTGGGGTGAAGTAGAAAAGAAGACCTTTATTGCTTTGCCAGGCAAAAGCAGACACAGTGGACTTGTACCCTCAAAAAGTATATCCAACCCTGGGAGGATTTGGTGAGGAGTTTTATAGAAATAATTCAAGGGCGGAGGTGCTGATAAGGATCAGGGTGTGTGCAGGGCCTGCACTCCTTTCATCTGGAGACCTCATGTGATCTCCTGATATATAAGCTTCCCTGGTTCTTGAGGCTCTCAAACTGTGACCTTCTCTCTGGAATGGAGAGTGCTAACATCTTTCTTTTGTCAGGGGTTTTAGCTTTGTAAGAGAGCTCAAAGTTATTGTCAAGAGTATTCCTTGAGGGGGAACCAGGACCCAGTCCCAAGGTTGCACTGTCACTTCTTGGCTGTTCTTTCCTTGTCCCTGCATCCCTTCCCTGATTAGCAACTGTCCTAATCTGCCCATTGGGACTCAGGGAATGTCATGGAGTCTGGAGTCTGTTCCTTATAAATAAGAAACTGGGATACAGAAAGGCTTCCATGCCCAGGGCCGCACAAGGGCATTTTCAGTAGCAAAGGCTTCTTTCTCACCATGCTGGTTTCTCACCTTGAAGGTTAGGTGAGATCCTGGGTGAGCATCTCAGAAGGGCACTGATTTCCTTCCTCAATGAACAGTGACCCAAAGGCTACAGAATTGAGTTGGGGCCCCCATCTTTATCCCAGGCTCCCCAAGGCTTGGTGCTTGTGTAAAGTTGGGGCAGGCCCCACTGGGGCAGTTCTCTAAAACTGACGTCCACCATATATAGTTGGTTGTAAGATCATGGGGACCCCAGGATGGAGAGAAGGCTGGGGGTCCAGCAGACCCACCTGCAGCCTCCATGGGTGTCCAAGAGCAGGACCAACTGACAGACAGCCTCTGCAGCCAGTGGACTCCTACCATCTGGGGTCTTTCTCTTTCCTCTGCCTCAAATGCAGATTCCAAGAGGGAGTGTCCAGTTGGAAACATACAGTCACACGGCTGCCCTGAGGTTGTGTCCACTGGGGGTGGGGGTGGGGTAGGTATTCCCCAAAGAAAATTGCAGGCCTGGTGATTAGAACAGGGATTCTGAGAAGCTGAAACACAGCAAAGGTCCACTGTCACTTTCTACTAGGTTGCTTGTCAGGGGTGGGGGTGGGTGTTTTTGCTTTTTAATTAAGATATAATAGCATACGTTACCCAGGAGATCAAACCAGCCAGTCCTAAAGGAAATCAATCCTGAATATCCATTGGAAGGACTGATGCTGAAGCTGAAGCTCCAATACTTTGGCCACCTGTTGGGAAGAGCCAATTCATTGGAAAAGACCTTAATGCTTGGAAAGATTGAGAGCAGGAGGAGAAAGGGGCAACAGAGGAAGAGATGGTTGGATGGCATCATTGATTCAGTGGACATGAGTTTGAGCAAACTCCAGGAGATGGTGAAGGACTGCATGCTGCCGTCCATGGGGTCACAAAGAGCTGGACATGACCTGATGGCTGAAGAGCAGCAGCATTCATTGAAGTGCATACTATGAAGTAAACAGTGTTTTTTCATGCAATTACACCCAAGTAGCCAGAAAGTTCCCTATCATGTGCAGACAGTTCAGACATCCCCCTCAAAGATGCCCACGCTTCCCACCTCTATCATCACATCCTGGTTATATGTTCTCGAATTTGTACAGATAGAATCAGGACAGCGGGTACATGTATCTGGGCCGTGGCCCACAGTGATGGCTGTGAGATTCCCTCCTGTTGTTCTGTGCAACAATAGTTTGTTCTTTTTGACTGCTTTGTAGTATCTCATCGTGTGCATGGTACCACTCAGTCTCCTAGTGATGGGCATTTGGGGTGTTGGTACCATATTTGTTGTCACACTGAAGCAGATTATTTTAGAAGCAAGATGCATGCAGAGGCGTGTGTGTGTGTGTGTGTGTGTGTGTGTGTGTTGAGGGTGGCTTTTTAGTCATTGCCATGGAGTTGTCTATGACACAAGTTTCATTTTTCCAGCCTGGATGCTGAGCCCCAACCCCACTGCAGCCGCCAGCCTGTCACCTTGCAGTTGTGGGCACGGAAATGCCCTGTGCAATGAATGAGGCAAACCCAACCTCATCCTGGATGTGCCACTTGGTGCTCCCTGCACCTCTCTGGACTGCCACCCCTTGGACAGCCCTGCTCTTGACCACACAGTGGATAAGCTGGGGCCTCCTGTGGGCACAGGGATGAAGTCAATCCCCCGAGGGCCAGATGACATCTGTACCTGGTACAGGACTGGCGTGTGAATGGAGCTCCAGAAATACAGGTGGAATGGGTGGAACTGAGTTGAGCTGACACAGGGATGCTGCCCCAGGCTGGAAGATGATGAGAGAGAGTGACTCCCAAGCTCCCAGAGTCCTGGATCTGCCTGGGCCTGAGGCCAGGTTTCAGCCTGGCAAGGACAGGGCAGACTGTGTGCCTGTTTTTGCTACACTCAGGAGGTTGGGAGAAGGTCCTCACACCTTGGACTGGCAGGGGAAACAAGGAGACTACATCCCTAGACCTTGAGCTGGCGTCTCAGTCTAGCTGGCCGCCCTCACCCCACTGGTGAGAACCACAGTGCCCTTGCTCTCCCAGGAGAGTCCAGAGTCAGGCGCCCTCCCACTGCAGTTGAAACTGTTGCAGATTCCCAGCAGCTCTGGGGACTTCAGGCGAGGGCGGGTCGAGGGGGATGTATAGACTCAGCAGCGAGGGAACTGAGGGGTTGACAGGGTGAAAACAGAGGAGCCACAGCCGAGACACTCAACTCTGAGCACCTCTCCTCCAACCAGAGAATTCAGGGCTTTGCAGTTAGGGGAGGGCATTGAGATTTGGAACCTACTAAGCCCAAGTGTGCATCCTAACTCTGCAATTTGTTTGCTGTGCAACCTGGGGCAAGTCTCTTCACCTCTCTGAACTTCAGTTTTCTTATCACAAAGTGGAACTAGTCGTACACTTCTAAAGGCTATAAGGAATATTAAATCAGAGGAAGTCTAGGAAAAGAGAAGGGGCTGGTACTCCCTCTCTGGTCCTTCTTGCCTTCAGATCTCTGTCCATTGGAAAGGACTGGACAAGGTGGGTCCATGGAGCCCAGGACCCCAAGAGAAGCCTCAAGCTGATCAGCAAGTAAGCCTGGTGGGAAGGATTCTGGGAGTTTGCTGGGAGGGTCCTCCCCTCTTCTGGTCTCTCTTAAAATATGACTTCCAATATCCAATATATAGGATGGATAAGCAACAAGGTCTTACTGTATAGTACATGGAACATCATTAATGGAAAAGAATATGAAAAAGAATGTATATATGTGTACTAACTGAATCACTCAGTTGTACAGCAGAAATTAACACAACATTGTGAATCAATTGATAAATTAAAAGCAAAAAACATCTGGTGTCCAGGATCAGCTTCTAGGATCAGTTTTCTAGGAAGAGCCCCCATCTTCCAACCAAAGGGCAGAGATGAGAAGCTATGAAAAAGAAAAACTAAGAAGAAAATCAAGTTCATTTCCCGGGACTAGGGCAGTGATTATGAATAAATGAAAGAGTAAAAAGAGAAATTGAATAAATGAGTGAATTGAAAAACAATTTTTTCCCATTGCTCTTTATTTTTTCTTTTTAAAAAATTTTTATTTTACTTCACAATACTGTATTGGTTTTGCCATACATTGACATGAATCCGCCACGGGTGTACATGAGTTCCCAATCCTGAACCCCCCTCCCACCTCCCTCCCCATATCATCTCTCTGGGTCATCCCCCTGCACCAGCCCCAAGCATCCTGTATTCTGCATTGAATCTACACTGGCGATTCGTTTCTTGCATGATAGTATACATGTTTCAATGCCATTCTCCCAAATCATCCCACCCTCTCCCTCTCCCACAGAGTCCAAAAGTCTGTTCTATACATCTGTGTCTGTTCTGTACATCTGTGTCTCTTTTGCTGTCTCACATACAGGGTTATCATTACCATCTATATGTGTTAGTATACTGTATTGGTGTTTTTCTTTCTGGCTTACTTCACTCTGTATAATCGGCTCCAGTTTCATCTACCTCATTAGAACTGATTCAAATGTATTCTTTTTAACGGCTGAGTAATACTCCATTGTGTATATGTACCACAGCTTTCTTATCCATTCATCTGCTGATGGACATCTAGGTTGCTTCCATGTCCTGGCTATTATAAACAGTGCTGCGATGAACATTGGGGTACACGTGTCTCTTTCAGTTCTGGTTTCCTCGGTGTGTATGCCCAGCCGTGGGATTGCTGGGTCATAAGGCAGTTCTATTTCCAGTTTTTTAAGGAATCTGCACACTGTTCTCCATAGTGGCTGTACTAGTTTGCATTCCCACCAACAGTGTAAGAGGGTTCCCTTTTCTCCACACCCTCTTCAGCATTTATTGCTTGTAGACTGAAAAACAATTTTTTTAAAAAATGCTAACACGTAAAATAATGTGTGCGTGTGCTGGGTATGTACTTCACCTGAGTCTCACAGAAGGTTCTATGAAGTAGGTACAATTGTCATTCCTGTGTACACTTCTAGAAACTGAGGACACAGAAGTGAAGTGATCTCACAAGGGCAACCAAGCTGTGAGTGCAGGACTTTTGGGGGGGATTGCAAACACAGACTGCCCCTTGATGAACGTGAATTGAACAGACAGATGAGTGGATAGATGGATGGATGCAGAATGAAAAAAATAATAAATTCAATTTATTTCAATTTATTGAAATGTGTTTGAATAGGTGGCTGCAGAAAATGGGCTGATGCCTGAAGCTATTAATAATAGCTCATTTTCCCCCTGGTGTCTGCCAGGAGGGCAGGAATCGGGAATTTGAATGATGTTGACAGGTAACCAGAAACCCATCCCCAATCCCACCTCACCCCTGCCCTTTAGGCCTCCTGCTGCTGCCTGAAATTCCACAGTTCCCAGTTCATTTCTTCAGAGTAAGCACTGCCCTCATACAACCCACTTTTAAATCTCAGATCCCGTGGGAAGGGCCTCTCTGCCATCTGAGTAGCCTGTGGGAGTAACTGCATCAGATGACCCCCTGCTCCCCTGCAGGGCGAAGGTAGCAATGGGAAGGGGGTGTCAGGGAAAGCCCCTTGAGCTGGGAGGATGTGGGTGTCTCTCCTCCCCAGCTCTGCCGTTTCAAGGCCAGCCTCATCCTCCCGGTGGAGACTGGGGAATGGAAACAGCCAGCCTTGCTGGGAACCAACTGGCTTGCAGCCCCTCCCTCTGCTCTCAGCTTTTCTGCTGCCAGAAGACGGGTGTCACACTGTGTTATCACGGCAGGAGTCACATGGAAGCTCACCCCTGCTTGGCATCTACTTCAGGCAAGAATGCTTTCCCACTCTGCCTCGTGGGAAAGTTCTCCAGGCCAGCCCTGAGAACGGCTTCCAATCTCCCTGAAGGGTACCCTCTAGTCCCTGGGGCTCAATTTCCCCGTCTATCAAATAAGAAACATAACCTGCCCCATCTATCTCTCTGGAGTAATTGGTATTTGTTTTTAATGGGGGGGGGAAAAACTCACTTAAATTGCTGGTCATTGTTCTAATCACTCTTATATTTAAGTAAAACGAGCTTACTTTTCATAAAACCTAAGGAAGAAGTCACATTTTCCTTCTGGTTTTTAGGTGAGGCGTCATGGGCACAAAAGGACCAGAGCCTGGACGTGGGGAGGACAGACCTCTTTCTGCGCACTGACAGCCTGCTCAGCCCTTCTCGAAGTCCTCCTGCAGGGCCAGTTGAGTCTCCTTCATCCTTGCTTCTCTCCTCCTGCCCTTCCTGCCTAGCAGCACCAATGTCTGCTTCTCCCTGACCCCTGGATATTCCGTGGACCTCTGAGAATACTCTCCACTTTCCGCCCCCATATCCCTGCCCAGTGGAGTCTAACCTATCCTTCACTCCCTGACCCCCAGCCTCCAAGGAGAGGTCAGCAGAGAGCTCACCTTCTGCTGCCACCATCTCCCCGTGAAGATGATGTGGACTTGGTGCAGTGCTCAAGAAAGTGTGGATCCAGGTGTGGCTAAGTGCCCGGAGCAGGGTAGGAGTGACTGATCATGCGAGAGCACGATGCTGTATCTGTGCCCAGGGAGCCAGCTGCTCCTGGCATGGCCAAAAATGTCCAGAGCTTCCGCACAGCGGGAAGCTGTGAAGAAGGGCCCCGGCATTGGCCCCAGAAGCTCAAAGGGGCATGGTCTCCCTCTAAATGAGAAGAAACGCCAAGTTTCAGTTAATCATCCCAGAGTTCAGTGTCAAAGGAGACTGACTGTGATTTGGTGTTTATATTTAAGCATTGCTTTGCACTGTTTCCTTTCTTGTTGGTGTGTCTCAGGGTGATTACTAATAAATTATGCTATTATTTTAATATTGTGTGATATAATTTTTTTTATTGTTCTAATAGTGTGTTTTGTGAACCCTGTTAAAATTTTGATGTTTCTGTTGATGATACTTCTGGAACATAGAACCCTAGGCCTCTGCAGCCAAACTCGGGAACCACCTTTCCTGTAAAACTCCAGGCTTACAAATGCAGATCAGTGCAGAGCGGCAGGAAATAAAAAGAAGCTAAAATAGGCACCAGGGGGCCTGGAGTAGAGCAAGGAAGCAGGGACAGAGGAAGCCCCTGGGGAAACGCTGAGAGGGACAGGGCCTGGGGAGACTTTCAAGGGCAGGTAGGGTACTCATGGCCCACTTGGAGGGAGACAGACTGGGACCTGGGATCTGGGACCCGTTGCTTCAGTGCTTGTACCTGAACACAAGTCTCCTCCAGCAACAAAATACAAAGAAACTATGACGGACTGAAGGTAGCTGTGTGCATGTGCACAGTTCAGGCAAATAATGGACAAAAGGATACAAAAGGCCAAAACATAAAGCAAAAAACAGAACGCAACTGCCACTCTGAGGATCCAGAAGCAAAAACGGGGTCAGGAGTAAAAAGCAGGTTACTGCCCATGAGCATGCCCCTTGCATTCAACACCAACCCAAGGGATGGGCAAACTCCCTAAGCCACTCCTTTGGCCCGACCCTTGGACACACTCCTCTTCTCACCCCATATGAGGAACCAGCTCACCCTCCCTCAGCGAGCAAGCAAGGGAACCTGTTACTTGTTCTCACTACCCACAGTAAAGCCTTGCCTGAGTTTCTTTCCTTGTCTCTGATCAGTTTCTGTTGATTAAGGAAGGCCAGGAACCCTGGTTGGTAGCAAGAAGAGAGGCATCCCCTCATGCTGGGGACACAGGAAGGAAGACGTGCGGGTCAGACAGGCTTGGTGGAGGGAGAGGCAGGATCCAGCCCGGCCACCGAGCTCAGGCCATTGAGGTGTAAGCACAGGGTATGCCTGGCTTGTTGAGACACAAAACACAGGCTGTAAAGAAAAAGAACGATCACTTTAACTACGTTAAAATGAAAAAGTTGTCTATCAAAAAAGTGACATTTTTAAAAGCGAGCAGATAAGCCACAAACAGAGAGATATGTATGCCTATGTCTGCCGAAGGATTAGTATCTAAGTACTGTCAGGAATGCTTACAAGGACTTCCCTGGTGGTCCAGTGGTTAAGACTCTGTGCTTCCAGTGCAGGGGACACGGGTTCGACCCTTGGTCAGGGAAGTTCCACGTGCTGTGTGGTACAGCTCCCCAAAAAGAATGCCTACAAATACATTGGAGGAAAACTGACTACCCAAGCAAAAAATCATGCAAGTGACAGGAACAGGCATTTTGGAGAAAAGAAAACCTGAGTGGCTAATAAACGTATGAAGAGGTATTCAGTGTTGTTACTAATCATATGATTACAGTTAAAGAAATCAACTGCAACCATAGTATGGTACCATGTCTCAAAAAATAAAAAGTCTGACACTAGGAACTCTTGATGAGCATGCAGAGAACTAGGAACTCCCACACCAGGCTGTGCCCTCACCTGAGAGGGTAGCTTGGCAAAGCCCAGTGCAATTAGGTGAAGGCACACAGACCCCCAGCATAAAGCTCTGCCCCTGGGTATGTGACATGGTTTTTAAGAATGGCTGAAAATTGCTTGCCATGCCTTTTACCCACAGGTAGGGTCCATCCCCTGAAGTCTTGGTGGCTCTGGGACCACGGCAGTCAATGAGTTCAGTGGAGGTGAGGCTAGGTGACACAAGAGGCCACACGGCTTCTGCCCGAAATCTGAGCCCCTAGGTAAGTATTTTGAAGACCCTAAGACCTCCACGCTGGAGAGACCAGAGAGATGCTCAGTCGTCCAGCTGTCCCCTGCCAAACCACCATCCAGGCCAGCACAGAGGGGTCACATGGGGTGACCCCCATCAGTGCAAGGGCAACAGAAGCCCCCACAGAGCCCTGCCCCAAATTCCTGACACACTGCATCTGATGAAATGGTTGTTAGTGTAAAGCCACTACATTTGGGGGTTTGTTTTGCAGCCACAGATAACTGGAACCATATCCAACGGAAATTTATGCACGTGTGCACCAAAAGATATGCGTGAGGATGTTTATTCTGCCACAGTTTGCCAAAAGCAAACCATTGGAAACAACCCAAATCCTCATAAGAAAAAAGTAGGTTTTCCAAATCACAGTCTAGCCATCCAACGGCACGACGGCACTTCAGCAGTGAGGAAGAAGGCAGAGAGCTGCGTGTGCTGACGCGGACCCTCTCAAAACAACGCTGGGCGCAAAAGCATGTTGCAGAAGGGTGTGGACAGCTTGGTAGCATTTATATAAAGCTCGAAGTTGTGCAAAACAGTACAATATTTTGTTGACGGATACTTTATCTCTATAGCGAAAATACGACCACATGCAAGGGAATGAAAAGCAACAAATTCATTATGGTGGAGATGGGAGGGGGAGGGGTCCACCAGGAGCTTCCAGATTCCCTGTTGTTTTATTTCTTTAAAGAAAATCTGAAATAAATAAGAAAATATGTTTGCCTGTGACAAAGCTGAGAAGTGGATCCTCCAGGGAGATGCTGGGGATCTGTAAGAACCGCTAAGATCCTGGCACCCAGCTCTGCATACCCCACCCCTGGACTGGGCCCACATTAACCCTTTAATTGCTGGTGGCAGAGATGTCTTGGGAGGGGGGTGGAAGAAGCAAGTTTGAGAACTTAGGAGAACACCTCATTTCCCAACCTGTATGAATATATTTTAATGACAGGGCCATCTCAGCTGACTACAAGCCTGGGGTCCATGAGTGTTAATTATATTCATGACAACTGTTGACTTTTCTGCCTGTTTGGAATGCTTCATGCTTAGAGCGTCCCTGCTGCCTCAGTGGTAAAGAATCGGCCTGCAATGCAGGAAAAACCCAGGTCTGATCCCTGGGTCGGGAAGATCCCCTGGAGAAGGGAAAGGCTACCTGTAAGAAACGCCGCGGGAAGAAGGAACCACCCCTATGGACCGTTGAACAGGGCCTTTTATTGGGCGGTCGCTCTCGGGCAGAACTCCCGGGGGCGGGTAAGCAGGGGAGCAAGGGGGGGGCGTCTGCAAAGCAAAGGGAGTCAGCAGGGTAAAGGGAGCCTGTGGAGTCTGCGAGGTGTGAGGGGTGGGGAAGGGGTTTTATAGCCCGGGCCGGGTCTCCCATATAAGGAAGAAAACGCGGGCTCAGCGGTGATTGGTGTTCAAGGGCTCCGTGTCAGTTTCTGATTGGACAGCGAGGGCTTCATGTCGGCTCCTGATTGGTCGGCTTGGTTGCCGGCCCATCTCCGGGGTGTGTCTGCAGCGCCCTCTGCTGGGGCATGTCCCGACATGCCTGGGCATGCCCAGGCATGCCTGACCTTGCCCTGACCTTCATCCTGACCTCGCCCTGACCTTTCACTACCCACTCCAGAATTCTTGCCTGGAGAATTCCATGGACAGAGGAGCGTGGTCATCTATAGTCCATGGGATCGCAAAGAGTCAGACATGACTGAGCGACTAACACAACAGCAACATACCTCTGATTAAAGGACGCAGGCAGGAAGGGTGCTGAGCATCACAGGAGGTGGGGAGAGGCAGGCAGAGCCCCTGGCCATGGTGGAAGGGGGAATGACCAGAAGTAGCCATCCTCCTTCCTAACCACCCCGTCCCCCACCCTGGGCCTCTGGCAGCCACACTCCTGCACAGGACTTTACTTCTCATTCTTTTCTCAAATGCCAAGTCCCTCCTGAGTGCCCAGCCCTGGGAACACAGGAAGGAAGGAAGAATGTCCCTGATCTCAATCGCTTACAGTGCAGTCAGGGGACACATCTGTGGGCGGACACCTGGACGAAGTGACAAAGAGCCCACAGGGGAATTGGTGAAGACAGGGCAAAGGCTGAATAGAACACAACAGGGTGTCCCCAGAAGCCCTCCCCAGGACACCTACCATCTTAAAGAGGGTGGGCAGGCAGAGCCAGCCACCTGTGAGCTAGCAAGCCAGCTGTGGTTGGCATTGGCCAGAGACTTTCAGGTGAATTCTTCCTACTCCTGAGTGCCTAGCAGGGGAAGGGGAGGCTGGATGTCCTCAAGAGGACTGGGGGCAGCCTGTGGCCCTGCTTTGAGGCAAGCAGGAAGGTCCTTCAGGAGGGCACTGCTCCCAGCTGACACCGTGGTATAAGGTGCCACCACCTGCAGAGCTGTACCTGGCAGGGCAGAAGTCAGGAGGGAGGAGTTGAGAGCTGTGTAGCTCAGAGCTGTGGCCACAGAATGATCCTGATGTCAAGGCCTAGAGGTCTGGAAGGGCCTTTGGGGTCACCCAGAGCATCTCCCCTCAGCCCTGCAGTCGGGTCTGTAGTGCTGTAGCAGTGGGCTGTGGGCACGGCTGTAGACCTCTCCATACTGGCCCAGCCTCAAACCAGGAGGCGGACTTTATCTAAGCGGAGAAGGGTCCTCACCTGGAGCTTGGAGGGTGTTAGGGAGAGAAGGAGAGGGATGTGGCGGAAGCTGCATCTCCTCCCTCTTGTCCCTGAATATCCTGGATTTAGGTCCAGATGAATTCATGGCTCTGCTCCCATTAGACCTCATCACTTCTAACCCCTATGCATGCATACATGCACACACACACACACACACCAGCCTCCCTGCCTCCTCACAGAGCCCTGGACAGTCAGGCTCTACTCAGCAGCTACATCAGACTGTCTTCTTATTTCATTTTGTTTTTCATTTTTATTCTTCACGTGCAGGCATGGAGACCTGAGTTTAATTTCAATCCTCAGCACATATAGATGTGCTTCATTTTGTCTTATTTTTCCCCTTTTCCCCAAGCCCCTCTCACTCCCCTCTTGTACCCCACAAGCATTGACCCAATAGATTTGATGTACAGCCTTGAATGTGCCTAAAAAGTAAAATGTGTAGTGAAATTATCTGGGTCTGTATGTGTTGTTCATAGACACGGATGTTGTAATACAGAAATTCTCAAAGTGTGGCTCAGGTTGACATACGTTTCATGACAATACTCAGATACTCTTGGCCTTTTTCATCTTGCTCTCTCCTGAATGTACACTGGAGTTCTCCAGAGCCTACAGGATGTGTTATATCACAACAGAATGAATCCAGAGGCAGATATGAGAATCTAGCTGTCTTTTATACAGGTGGATGTTCAAAAGATTTACAAAAATGTTAAACAACACCACTTCTCACTGTGTTTTTTACTTTGGAAAATAAAACTGTTTTTCATAAAATATTTGTATACATTGGCATTTGTTTTTTTAATGACTCCACACATTGTTTTAAATTTTAAGTTTCTATATGATAAATGTAGGTAGATATAACACATATAGACAAAAACTTTGGAATCTTCAAAACTTTTTAAGAGAATCCAAGATGAAAGTTTGAGAATTGCTAGAATAGTGTGATCAATTTCCTTCTCTCTCTGCTCTTTTGGGCTTGGCATATGACTCAAGGCTCCTCCTTGTTCTGTAAATACACTTTATCCATTACTCTGAAGAAAACACTCATTTGCATGGTACCTAGGCCCTCAGAATGCACCTTGGTCACTGGCAACTTCTAGCCTCCATAACCAATACCTCTGTGAACATTCTCCTTCAGGGTCCTGTTTGAAGCATCTTCTGGGATACAAACCCAGGAGTGGAATCCTGAGCCAAAAAGCATGCCTCTATTTAACTAAAATAAAGACTATTTTCCAGACCAGCTGTACCTGTTAACATCCTGCACTCAGCAGCACACAGAGTCTTTCTCTCCCTACACACCTGTCCACACCTAGCATTCGTTACCCACACCTCTAACCTGCCATTCTGATGACTCCTTGTGTTGATGTTCATCTCACCCATTACCGGTGAGCAGGAGCATCTCTCCACATCTGCTTCAATCATCGGAGAATTCTCTTCTGAGGATTGCCTATTCATAGCCCTCGCCCATTTTTCTGTTGGATTTTCTCTCTTTATCTTGTTGATTTGGAATTATTTGAATAGTCTCAATCAGCACCACTCAAAAAGGGGACCCACTGCCTACCTAAGAAATGTTGGTGAAATCAAAGCACTTTTCTTCTTCCATCAAAAAATTCTTGCTATACACTATTTACTATAGGCAAGGTATGGAAGCAGCCTAAATGTCCATTGACAGACTAATGGGTAAGGAGAGTGTGGTAAAAATGTACAACAGAATATTACTCAGCCATAAAAAGAAATAACGCCATTTGCAGCAACATGGATGGACCTGGAGATTATCATACTCAGTGAAGTAAGTCAGAGAAAGACAAACGCCATATATTTTCACTATATGTGGACTCTAGGAACACAAATGAGCCTGTCTACAAAACAAAACAAAACAGAAACAGACTCGAGACCTAGAGAACAGAGCTGTGGTCACCAAAGGGGAGGGGGGTGAGGGAGGGAAGGATTGGGAGACTGGGATTAGCAAATACAAACTATAATATTATATATAAGATGGATAAACAAGGTCCTATTGTATAGCACAGGGAACTGTATTCAATATCCTGTGATATTCATACCAGTCAGAATGGCTGTGATCCAAAAATCTGCAAGCAATAAATGCTGGAGAGGGTGTGGAGAAAAGGGAACCCTCCTACACTGTTGGTGGGAATGCAAACTAGTACAGCCACTATGGAGAACAGTGTGGAGATTCCTTTAAAAATTGCAAATAGAACTACCTTATGACCCAGCAATCCCACTGCTGGGCATACACACCGAGGAAACCAGAATTGAAAGAGACACATGTACCCCAATGTTCATCGCAGCACTGTTTATAATAGCCAGGACATGGAAGCAACCTGGATGTCCATCAGCAGATGAATGGATAAGAAAGCTGTGGTACATATACACAATGGATTATTACTCAGCCGTTAAAAAGAATTCATTTGAATCAGTTCTGATGAGATGGATGAAACTGGAGCCGATTATACAGAGTGAAGTAAGCCAGAAAGAAAAACACCAATACAGTATACTAACACATATATATGGAATTTAGAAAGATGGCAATGACGACCCTGTATGCAAGACAGCAAAAAAGACACAGATGTGTATAATGGACTTTTGGACTCTGTGGGAGAGGGAGAGGGTGGGATGATTTGGGAGAATGGCATTCTAACATGTATACTATCATGTAAGAATCGAATTGCCAGTCTATGTCTGACGCAGGATACAGCATGCTTGGGGCTGGTGCATGGGAATGACCCAGAGAGATGTTATGGGGAGGGTGGTGGGAGGGGGGTTCATGTTTGGGAACGCATGTAAGAATTAAAGATTTTCAAATTTTAAATAAATAAATAAATAAATAAATTTTAAAAAAATAAAAAAATAAAAATAAAAAATATCCTGTGATAAAACAATGGAAAAGAATATGAAAAATAATATATGCATACACATATGTATGTATGCATAACTAAGTCACTTTGCTATGCAGCAGAAATTAATACACTGTAAATCAACTATAATTCAATAAAAAATTGTTAAAAGAAATTCTTGCTATAAAACAGAAACATCTCAGCTAATCTAAGCAGTATGATTAGTAATCATAATTGATTGATATTCTGATGCAAGTTTATCACTTACAGACCAGCACACACTTTGAACAGAGCAACTCTAGATATGAAGTCCATGTTGATTTTCCTAACCTACTGTGTACCTTTGATATTCTTTGTGAATATAAATCTTTAATTTTGATATTGTCATCTTCTCTCTTTTGGCCTTGTGATTTGTGCTTTTTAGGTCTAGTTTTTAAAAGTCTTTATCATTTGAACACAAACTAAATATGACATAAAATTATTAAGAAACAATTATGAATTTTGTTCGGTGTGACCCTGGTACTGTGGTTATAATTTTTTAAGTCTGTATGTTAGAGGTGAATATTTAAGTACTTATATGGGTGAAAGAGCTTCCCTGCAGGCTCAGATAGTAAAGAATAATGCCTGTGTCAGAAAGATCCCCTGGAGAAGGGAATGTAAACCCACTCCAGTATTCTTGCCTGGAGAGTTCCATGGACAGAAGACGCTGGCAGTGTACAGTCCGTGGGGATGCTTAGAGTCAGACACAACTAAGCGACAAGGATTTTCACTTTCTTTATGGGTGAAATAATATGATGTCTTGTTTGCTTTAAAATACAACAACTCCCAGCCATGCTGAACTGGCTCAGGGCTTTTCACCACGTCGCATCCCCTTACCTTCCTCTGCTGGGTCAGCTATGGCGGCTGTGAAGATGCTGAACCCCAAGGCCAAGGTGGCTCGAGCCCAGGCAGCATTGGCGGTCAGCATCAGCACTGCCCAGGGCTGAAGGACGTGCTGAGGACCAACTTGGGGCCTAAGGGCACCATGAAGATGCTTGTTGCTGGTGCTGGAGACATCAGACTCACTAAAGATGGAAATGTGCTGCTTCATGAAATGTAAATTCAACATCCAGCAGCCTCCTTAGTAGCCAAAGTAGCAACCGCCCAGGATGACAGAACTGGTGATGGGATCACTTCCAGGGTGCTCATCACTGGAGAGCTGTTGAAGCTGGCGGATCTCTCCATTTCTGAAGGTCTTTATCCCAGAATAATTACAGAAGGATTTGAAGCAGCAAAGGAAAAGGCACTTCAGTTTTGGGAAAAGTCAAAGTAAGCAAAGAGATGGACAGGGAAACACGTATCAGTTCAGTTCAGTTCAGTCGCTCAGTCGTGTTCAGCTGTTTGTGACCCCATGAATCACAGCATGCCAGGCTTTCCTGTCCATCACCAACTCTCGGAGTTTACTCAGATGCATGTCCTTTGAGTCGGTGATGCCATTCAGCCATCTCATCCTCTGTCGTCCCCTTCTCCTCCTGCCCCCAATCCCTCCCAGGATCAGAGTCTTTTCCAATGAGTCAACCCTTCGCACGAGGTGGCATAGTATTGGAGTTTCAGCTTTAGCATCAGTCCTTCCAAAGAACACCCAGGGCTGATCTCCTTCAGAATGGACTGGTTGGATCTCCTTGCAGTCCAAGGGACTCTCAAGAGTCTTCTCCAACACCACAGATCAAAAGCATCAATTCTTCAGCGCTCAGCTTTCTTCACAGTCCAACTCTCACATCCATACATGACCACTGGAAAAACCATAGTCTTGACTAGACAGACCTTTGTTGCCAAAGTAATGCCTCTGCTTTTGAATATACTATCTAGGTTGGTCATAAATTTCCTTCCAAGGAGTAAGCATCTTTTAATTTCATGGCTGCAATCACCATCTGCAGTGATTTTGGAGCCCCCAAAAATAAAGTCTTACACTGTTTCCCCATCTATTTCCCATGAAGTGATGGGACAAGATGCCATGGTCTTAGTTTTCTGAATGTTGAGCTTTAAACTTTTTCACTCTCCTCTTTCACTTTCATCAAGAGGCTTTTTAGTTCCTCTTCACTTTCTGACAACCGTGCAGAAGTGTGGCCAAGAGGAGCTACCCCACGCCCAAGGTCAGGGGTGGCAGCTGAGAGGAGCTACCCCACGTCCAAGAAGCGGCGGCTTCACAGGCACAGGAGGGCCAAGAGGAGCTACTCCACGTTCAAGGTCAGGAGGGGCGGCCGTGAGGAGATACCCTTTGTCCAAGGTAAAGAGCAGTGGCTGCGCTTTGCTGGAGCAGCCATGAAGAGATACCCCAAGGTAAGAGAAGGTAAGAGAAGGTAAGTCCAAGGCAAGAGAAACCCAAGTAAAATGGTAGGTGTTGCGAGAGGGCATCAGAGGGCTGACACACTGAAACCATAATCACAGAAAACTAGTCAATCTGATCACACGGAAACACCTATAGATGTGGCCAGAACATCTCTGCGTACTAAAGTTCATGCTGAATTTGCTGATGTCTTAACAGAGACCATAGTGGACTCCATTTTGGCCATTAAAAAACAAGATGAACCTATTGACCTCTTTGTGATTGAGATCATGGAGATGAAACATAAATCTGAAACAGATGCAGGCTTAATCAGAGGTCTTGTTATGGACCATGGAGCGCGGCACCCTGATATGAAGAAGAGAGTAGAAGATGCATACAGCCTCACCTGCAACGTGTCATTAGAATATGAAAAAACAGAAGTTAATTCTGCCTTTTTTTTACAAGAGTACAGAGGAGAGAGAGAAATTAGTGAAAGCTGAAAGGAAATTCATCAAAGACAGAGTTAAAAAAACAATCAACCTGAAAAAGAAAGTCTGTGGTGATTCAGATAAAGGATTTGTTGTTATTAGTTAAAACGGAATTGATCCCTTTTCCTTAGATGCTCTTGCCAAAGTAGGCATAATAGCTCTTCGCAGAGCTAAAAGGAGAAACATGGAAAGGCTGACTCTTGCTTGTGGTGGGATAGCCCTAAATTCTCTTGATGACCTAAATCCTGATTGTTTGGGACATGCAGGACTTGTCTATGAATATACATTGGGAGAGGAGAAGTTCACCTTTATTGAGAAATGTAACAATCCTCACTCTGTCATATTATTGATCGAAGGACCAAATAAGCACACACTTACTCAAATCAAAGATGCAATAAGAGATGGCTTGAGGGCTGTTAAAAATGCTATTGATGATGGCTGTGTAGTTCCAGG
This sequence comes from Capricornis sumatraensis, assembly GCF_032405125.1. Classification (NCBI taxonomy): domain Eukaryota; kingdom Metazoa; phylum Chordata; class Mammalia; order Artiodactyla; family Bovidae; genus Capricornis; species Capricornis sumatraensis. The sequence goes on along the minus strand of NC_091071.1, from coordinate 116,584,560 downwards.
TGCTGGCGCAGTGGAAGTGTCAATGGCAGAAGCCCTGGTTAAATACAAGCCCAGTGTAAAGGACACGGCCCAGCTTAGAGTTCAAGCATTTGCTGATGCGTTGCTCATCATTCCCAGGGTTCTTGCTCAGAACTCTGGTTTTGACCTTCAGGAAACACTAGTTAAAATTCAAGCAGAACATTCAGAATCCAGTCAGCTTGTGCGTGTGGCTTGAACACTGTTGAACCAATGGTAGCAGCAGAAGCAGGCATATGGGACAACTACTGTGTAAAGAAACAGCTTCTTCACTCTTGCACTGTGATTGCCACCAACATTCTCCTGGTTGATGAGATCACGAGAGCTGGAATGTCTTCTCTAAAAGGTTGAACTGAAGCTTCCCTTGTAGCTGAATCCTGAAGACTACAGAGTGATCCTAATAATATAGCTTTGGAATTTTGGTCCAAGCTTCAAATGATCTTCAGAGGATTTTCTTTTCCCATATTAAAAAAGGAGAGAACACTGGCACCTATTCAGATTCTGAAGCTCTGAAATTATAATTAACAGTATTTTTTAATTGCACTGCAGTGTCCACACACAGCTAGTCATACTTACCCAGTAAACAGGACATTTTGCTTTACCCTCAGTGATATAAAAATATTAGATAAGCATATGTTATCTACCTTGTTATTAAATATTCCTTGAAAAACAAAAAAAAAAATACAACAACAAAACAAAGTGGATGAAACAAAATTGTTCAGAGATCTTAGAACAGCAACCCTTTACCAACCTAGATGAAAGTAATTTACTAACCAGGACATACTGGTTGAATATAAGCTTGGGGTACATGAATATAAATTACATTTTCCTCTTCTTCTTTGCATGAGAAGCAGAAGTACAATCGGGAAAATGTTTCTGACCATTGAATATAATGTCTTGAGTACAGGGGAGTTCACTATACTGTTCTCATTGTCTTTTGTGTTTGTATAACATTTTTAAAAAAAATACAGTAGTGTCTTCCCATGCTAGCTGACACACAAAAATATTTTTGTACATTTTCATTAATTAATCTTATAAATTTACCACCCATATTTAGATCTTCAGTTTATCTGGAATCCACCTTTGTATGTGGTTTGGGGTAGCAGTACAACTTGATCTTTCTCCATAGGGAGATCTGGTTGTCACGATACAATCTTCCCCCATCATCCGACATCGCCATCTTCACCAGTCCGTCTGGTCCCTATATGTTCATGGGACTATTCCTGGGCTCTATGCGCTGATCTATTGTCTTTGTGTGTGTGTTCCTGCTTCAGCACCCCCTTTTACTACTATAACCTGTAGTAAGTTTATTATCTGACAGAGCAAATACCCCATTGTATGAATTAGAATATTGATCTGGCTGTATTAACAGAGATCAAATGGCAAGAGGGTTGGCAAGAGGGTTAGCAAGATGTAAGTCAGTTCTCTTTTGTGTAAACGTCCGAGCTGGTAGGCAGTTCTGCTGCACATCACCCAAATTCCCAGGCCCCATCGGTTCTGGTGCCCCTCTCTTCCCTTGGATGTGATCCTCATCTGCCAGAGGCAGGTAGACTCACTGTTCTAGCAGTGATATCCTGTTAAGGACACAGCCCCGAAGCTGCTCACACCTCTGCTCACATCCTGAACTGCGACAAGCCACACCTGGCTACAAGAGATGCTGGGAAATATGGTGTCTCTGGGCCACCGTGTGCTGGACCAAAATCTGAGAGTTCTCTACTAAAATAAAAAGGCATAGCAAAAACCTGGAAGGTCCAGCAAGCAGTGTCTGCCTCACACTCAATTTTGGGGCTTCCCCAGTGGTACAGTGGTTAAGATTCTACCCGCCAGTGCAGGGACTGTGGGTTCAATACCTGGTCCACATGCCTCGTGGCCAAAAAAATCAGAATATAAAACATATGCAATATTGTAACAAATTCAATAAAACCTTTTTAAAAAATGGTCTAAATCAACAAAAGACAGAGAAGCCTGGCGTGCTGCAGCTCATGGGGTCACAAAGAGTTGGACTCAACTGCGCTAATGAACAATAACAAAATAAAACTATTTTTTTTTGCTATTCTTTCCCGAAACAGACTTATCATCCATAAACCTTTATTATCCTAAATAAGCTTTGGAATGAATGTGTTGATTTCTTTGAGAAACCTAACCTCTTTTTATTGAAGTTAATTCTTAATTTATAGATTGCTTTGGATGCTATTAACATTTATGAATGTAGAACATTTCTTCATTTTTAAAATTTTTTAAAAATTTCCTTTGGTAGAGAGGCTATTCTTAAGACAAAAGTCTTGTTCATTTTTTGTTTATTTTTGTTAAGATCAGATAATTCATAGTTTCTATGATATTGTGAATAGCATCTTATCTTGATTCTCTGTCTGGCTAGAACTGCAGTTACTTAGTAAGGAACAGCAAGCTGTGGTCTGTAGGTAAAATTCAGATTATGGTTTGTTTTTGTGTGACCCATGAGCTAAAATTTATTTCATGCATTTAAAGAGTTGTTGAAGGAAAGAAAATGAAAGGAAAAGAAGTAGAGAGAAAAGGAAAGGAAAATATCAACTACTATAAAGAAATTCTGCTGATTTTTCTAAGCTGGTCTTTCATCTTGAAAGCTGATGGTTTTCTTACCAATTCTAGTATTTTCTTGTTGATTTCCTTGAGGTTTCCATGCAGTTGGTCAGTGCATCCACAAATGACAGTTTTATCTGTTCCATCTAAATTCTTACACCTCTTATCCCTTTCCTTGTCTTATAGCTTCAGCCTGTAAATACTATGTTTACAAAAAAAATTGTACTGATAGTTTGAGTAGAGTTTCTTTGTTCTAAATCTCAATGAAAATGAGTCTCAAGTTTCTCCATTAATTATGATTTTGCTGTAGAATTTTGGCATACAGCTTTTATCAAGTTAAAGGAATTCCCTTCTATTCTTGATTTACTAAGAAGTTTTTAATCAGAAATAGATGTTGGCATTTCTTGAGTGCTATTGAAATAATGAAATGATTTTGTTCTTTAATTTGGGAAGAATTACACTGATAGATTTTTCTGATGCTCAATTATCCTTGCATTCTTAAATAAATCCTATGTCCACTACACTCATATGTGAAATAAATCTATAATTTCCTGTACTGTCCTAATCATGTTTCAGAATCCAAGTTATGCTAACCAGCCTTATTAAATGGGTTGGTATCTTCCTTGCTTTGTCTAATTCTGGAACAAATGTTGTAAGAGAACACTTACCTATTTCCTAAAAGTTTGGCAAAACTCATCTATAAGATTGTATGACCCTAGAATTTTTTATAAAAAGATCATGATTATCACTTCAATTTTTAAAACAACTATTGATCTATTCAAGTATTTCTTCTTAAATTTATTCATTGCTTTGTGTTTTCTAGGAATTTATTCATTTTGCTCAGGTTTATTAATTTACTGGGCTTTCCAGGTGGCGCTAGTGGTAAAGAACCCACCTGCCAATGCAGGAGACATAAGAGACATTGGTTTGATCCCTGGGTTGAGAAGATCCCCTGCAGGAGGGCATGGCAACCCATTCCAGTATTCTTGCCTGGAGAATCCCATGGACTGAGGAGTCTGGCAGGCTATAGTCCATAGCGTTGCAAAGAGTCAGACACGACTGAAGCAACTGAACACACGCACACCAATTTAATATCCTGTGGTGATTCTTCTTCTTTTTATATCCACAGAGTATTATTTTTGAGCTTTTCCTTTTTTATTATATATCATATTTGCATATTTATTCTATGTCCCTTGATTAGTCATATTAATTTATTCAAAGAAGCAACTGTTGGCACTCAGTAGCCCATTCTTTTTAGCTCTGTTTCTCTGATTTTTTAAAGTCTTTTATTGAATTTGTTATAATATTGCTTCTGTTTTTTATGTTTTGGTGTTTTGAGGCATGTGCGATCTTAGCTCCCTGACCTGGGATTGAACCCACACCCCCTGCATTGGAAGGCAAAGTCTTAACCACTGGACCACTAAAGAAGTCCCTTATTTCTTTAGTCCCCTATTTTTAGTGTCATTAATTCATCCCTCTTTTCTTATGTTTTGCTGTAACTTCTTGAGTTGACTCCTTAGCTCATTTGTTTCATTATTTCTTGTTTCCAATAAATGTATTTAATTCTATATATTTTCCTGTGAGTACTTATTTTTTTAGCTATGTCTTAAAATTTGAGTATAGAGCACCTTTAAGGCCATTCAGGTCTAAGCATTTTATGGTTTCCCCAGGTGATTTCCTCTTTGAGCCAGGTGTGATTGACTAGGATGCTGTCTAATCCCCAGACACATGGAATGTTTGTGTTGATCCTATGGCCCTTGATTTATTCTATTGCATGGTAGTCAGAGAACATAGTGGGTGTCAAGCTGGCTAAGTACATGGAGGCTTTCTGTGAGGCTAGCACAAGGACGACTTTTGTGACTGCTCCATGCGTGTTTGGATAAACTTCACATTCTCTGCTTGGGCAACATTTATACACTCTTAGAAATCTGAGTCTATTAATGGTGCCTATCAATTTTTCTATATCCGTTTAAGTCCCCTTAATCAACCAGTTTCTGAGAAGTGTGTGTTGACACTGACAACTCCAGTTGTTGGTTACTAAAGCAAACAGAAATCCAACCCCGTCATTCCCAGTGCTTTTGGATAAGAAAGAGGAAAAAGGGCAATCCTCAGCTGGCCTTCTGTAATCACCCTCTTCCCAGGCCTGACTTACCTCCTACATAAGATTCATCTCTCTCTATCCACCCCATCCCTGACACACACCCCTGCCCTCTGTCACTGTGAACTCCCTGCCTTGAACAACCCCGGGGGACACTTTTCTCTCACTGTGTTTGCACTCTGGGACTCCTCCCCCCAAAATTCTCCCTTGAGGCTTATCTAACTCCTCATAAATACCTTCAAGATCCAGCTCCGGTGCTTTCGACCTCATCCACCGCCACATCACCACTGACACCTGGACTGCAGCCAAGCCTTGCCACCTCCAGCTCCCACCTCTGAGCCTCGGCCCAGGCCACTCCTTCTCATTGGAAGGCACTTCTCCAGATGGTCCTATTTCTGCCACTCCTGCAGGACCCAGTTCACCCTCCCTTTCTCATAAAAACAGTTCCTCCTCTCTGTTTGGCAAGTATTCTTCAGACACATCCTGCAAATATTTAGTGGGCATCCCCATGAGCTATGCTTGTACTTGACCCCAGATTCAGAGATGGATGGGACCCCAGGCCCTTCCCCGGAGGATTCTGGAAGCCGGCTGGCCACCTCTAATACAAACAGGGTCCGAGCAGGTAGGAGAAATCTGTCAGCAGCTGTGGATTGCACGACTTGCTCTCTCTAGAAGGTTCACCCTCACCCTTGCTAGTGTTTGGGAATGTAAGCCTTGAGCTACCCCAATGCCCAATTTTTCTGGAGAAGCCACACATTTTTGAAACATTGGCAACTAATTCACATGTTTCTGAAACAGGATGCTGAGCAAACAGCCTGCGGGCCAGGTGTGGCTGCCCAGACTCCAGCCTCGGGGGTGACTAACCCAGCCCGAGGAGAGCTTCCCAGGGAAGAAGTCACTTGAGTGGAGGAGTGCTGGGCAATGAGTAAGAGGAACCAGCAGAGAAGAGCTGAGAAGAATGTTCCAGGAAGAGGGATGAGAGCATTAATGATAGTTCACGTTGTTTGGGTCCACACCGCACCTCACAAGGCCAGCTGCCCATCCCAGGGCCCTCCCCAACCTCCACCTGCAGCCCCACCCCCTCCACAGGAATGATAAAGGGAAGAAGGGACCAGGGCTCCCCTGGCCATGGGCTGGTGCCTTGGAAGCCAGACACAAGTACCCAGGTGTTTGGCCTGGTAGGTAGAGATGGAACTCTGAGGGCAATGATGGGTGAGGACAGCTCCCAAGCACCCCTTCATGGACCCAGGACACCCATGCTGGTGAGCAGCCTTCTCTCTGGGCAGCCCAGAAGACAGGTGGATGGGAGGTTCAAAGAGGAGTGTGCCCCTGGCAACACACTCCCTGAATGGCCCCGCTCCAGCGGGTGTGTGCTGCTTTGGGTTGTTTTGTCTTCTGTGTTTAATGGAGCTCTCTGTTTTCTGAGAGGGTGGAGAATCGCTGCAAGGCTTTGTGCCAGAGAGGACAGAAGTGGGGGCCCTCAGGTTGGCCTGGCTCAGTGACCCAGAGGTGAGAACAGGTACAAACAGGCTGGTCCCTGACACAGGCGCCCCACCAGACCCTGCACACCACAGCCCGCCCCACCCTTGGCCGAGCCAAGAGCCACACATATGGCCCGGGCACCTGCCATGTGCCAGGGGTCGCCCTGGTCACCAAGGAGACGGCTGCCAGGGTCTGGAAGCTACAGATGCTCCATGAAGACCTGCCTTGAAGTGTCTGGGTATTGGGGGACCTAGGGGTTGGGAGGGGGCTTCAGAAAAAATCTACAGAACAGAGATGGCAGGCAAGTTGTGTCTTGAGACCTAAGAAAGTTTTTGCCAGTGACCAGGAGAAGGCATCCCGGGCAGTGGCAGCAGCTTGGTGAAGGTGCAGAGGTGCGAACCTCCTGGAGTATTAGCCTGTGCCAGCTAGTTCTCTGTTGTTCAGTCGCTCAGTCATGTCTGACTCTTTGTGACCCCATGGACTGCAGCACAGCAGTCTTCCCTGTCCTTCTCTATCTCCCAGCTGCTGATGCTGCTGCTGCATTGCTTCAGTCCTGTCTAACTCTCTGTGACCCCATAGATGGCATCCCACCAGGCTCCTCTGTCCCTGGGATTCTCCAGGCAAGAACACTGGAGTGGGTTGCCATTTCCTTCTCCAAAGCATGAAAGTGAAAAGTGAAAGTGAAGTTTCTCAGTCGTGTCCATCTTAGCGGCCCCATGGACTACAGCCTACCAGGCTCCTCCATCCATGGGATTCTCTAGGCAAGAGTACCGGAGTGGGTTGCCATTTCCTTGTTCATCTGTCTCCCAGAGTTTGCTTAAATTCATGTTCATTGAGTCGATATGCCATCCAACCATCTCATCCTCTGTCATCCCCTTCTCCTGCCCTCAATCTTTCCCAACATCAGGGTCTTTTACAATGAGTTGGCTCTTTGCATCAGATGGCCACAGTATTGGAGCTTCAGCTTCAGCAGCAGTCCTTCCAATGAACATTCAGTGTTGATTTCCTTTAGGATTGACTGGCTTGATCTCCTTGCAATCCAAGGGACTCTCTAGGGACCTCTCCAGCACCACAATTGAAAATCACCAATTTTTTGGCACTCAGCCTTTTTTATGGTCCAACTCTTGTATCCAACCAGTCCACCCTAAAGGAAATCAGTCCTGAATATTCATTGCAAGGACTGATGCTGAAGCTGAAACTCAAATACTTTGGTCACCTGATGCAAAGAAACTGACTCCTTGGAAAAGACCCTGACACTGAGAATGATTGAAGGTGGGAGGAGAAGGGGATAACAGAGGATGAAATGGTTGGATGGCATCACCGACACAATGAACATGAGTTTGAGTAAGCTCCAGGAGTTGGTGATGGACAAGGAAGCCTGGCATGCTGCAGTCCATGGGGTCGCAAACAGTCAGACACGACTGAACTGAACTGAACTCATTTCCTTACATGATTACTGGAAAAACCATAGCTTTGACTATATGGACCTTTGTGGGCAAAGTAATATCTCTGCTTTTTAATACGCTCTCTTAGGTTTGCCATAGCTCTTTTCTTAAGAAGCAAGCATCTTTAATTTCATGGCTACAGTCACCATCCACAGTGATTTTGGAGCCCCCAAAAATAAAATCTGTGGTTGTTTCCCCCATCTATTTGCCATGAAGAAGCGCAAAGGCCAAGGGGATGGGGACAGAGAGACCTCGGAGAATGCTGTGAAGACTTCATCCAGTGGGCAGTGGGAGCCACTGGTAACTTCTGGCCTCAGAAAGTCCGCCTGGGCAGTGGAGGTGTGTGACAGGCCAGAAGATGGAAAGTGGGCTCAGTGAGGTCTGCTGGACTAGCTGTGAGTGGACACTGGCCTGGGTGTGTTAATAGCTGCCCCACTTGCCCAGAGCATCTGATGGCTGCCAAGAGCCCTTTTTCCCCAGAAGGCAAGCCGGATACCAGAGGCAGTGTGGTTGGCCCCCAGGTTTCCCCCAGAAAGCCCCTGGGCAGTGGCCCATGCAGTCAGACCCTCCCTCTGAGGCCCTCTGAGTGCTCTCTGTTGTGGTCCAGCAGCTGGGGCTGGGGCCATAGGAAGTCCAGAACACACCCTGCAGGTGCTTCTCAGATCACCCCCTGCCCCAGCACCATGACGTGTGGACTAGGGGGCAGAGGGGAGCTGCGATAAGCCGACGCTGAGGTCCAGCTCTCACTCCAGGGCAAGGTGACCCTGGCCAGATTTCTAAACCTCTCTGGGCTATGTTTTCATCCATGATTGACGAGATGCCAGGCACTGTGTTAAGTCTCTTCATGCTTAATTCCAGCCAATCCTCGCCAGCTTTGGGGACGGACTCTTCTACCACATCTCATTTAATAGACGGAGGACTGGAGCTCTGGGGGGCTTAGAAGGTTTTGTCCCTTCGAAGTTGGAGTCACCACGCTCCATCCAAGGCTGGGTCCCATACTCAGGAGTCTAATAACCCTGTGTGCTTTTTCTGGGTCTGGCGTGGGAAGGAGCCAGCACCTGGGGGATCCTTACCGCCAACCCCATCACATCCCATCCCCACCACCCCACTCCTGGGGAGGCTGTCACTTGGAAGGAATGTCTCTGTCTCAAGTTAATTTCCCTATCTCCTTGCCCTTTCTGCCTTTGACCAGAAGGCAACCCCCCAAATTCCTGAAATTCCAGAAAGTTTCAAGTAAACCTCCTAGAGAAGACATGGCATCTATACCACGTGACCTGGAGCAGGTCACACAACCTCTGCAAGTGTGGACACAGAGAGGCCGGTGAGTCAGAAAGCTTCCTGAGAGGGAAAGGGCCCCTCCCCATGGGGCTCAGCTGTGTAAGCTGGTGTGAGACCACCCTGTGCGAGGGGTGCACACGCATGTGTGTGGAGGCAGGGGTACATGAGGGTAAAAAGGCAAGTACACACACTCCCAAAGGCAGGCACTGAGATGCACACACACACACACACACACACACACACACACACACACACACACACACAAGCATACATCCTTCAGATGAGGCCTCTAGAGGAAGGGGTGGGCCAGAGAGAGTCCTTTTCAAACAGCCCTGCCCAAGGCCCCCTATGCCTCCAGCCCATGAGGCCATCTTGGTCAGCTTGTCAGCTGACCTCCCGCAACGCACAGGCTTTCCCAGGACAGTGCGCTTGAGGGTCCAGTCCCACATGCTGCCTCATCCCAGTCACAAGCCACAGCATCCTCTCTAAACACCCCTCCAGGGAGCCCCATTCCCTCAACACACCCAGGGGCCTTCTCAGCTCTGTGATCTGTGCCCCTACCCTCACACACGCACTGACAGACTCACACTCGCCACTGTGCACACACCGTTACATACATGCACACTCGCACGCAGGCTAGCAGATTTCAACCTGCTCTATCAGACATTGTGGCCCAGGATGTGAGGCTGGTAGCTCTGTTAAGGCCGATGCCCCCAGAAGAAAACTGCTTTCTCTTAAGTAAGCTCTTTTTCAACAACTGCTCAGTCTATCAGGGAACTTGGGGCTGGCAACGTGAACATCTTTCCAACACTCATTCACCAGACCTCAAGTTCAGAGTGGTCCAGCAGGTAGGCACGTCTAGATGAAGTTTAATGGACTTCTTTATTAGTGTGGTTGTATTGTCTCCTACAAATGGCCGGTGATAGGGTTTTCTATTGATGGCAGTGGTATGGAACTGTTTCCTTCCCAAATAAATTGGTTTGGGACTTCCCTGGCAGTCTAGGGGTTAAGACTTCACCTTCCAATGAAGGGGATGTGGGTTCAATCCCTGGTTGGGGGCCTAAGACCCCACATGCCTCCCAGCCAAAAAGCAAAACATAAAGAAAAATAGAAACAATATTGTAACCAATTCAATAACGACTTTAAAAATGGTCCACATTTAAAAAAATCTTTAAATAAATTGGTTTTCTGGTTTGGGCTTTTTTTTTTTTTTAGTATATTAATCTAAAGAAAGATATTACATAAATACTGGTATAGGAAATTCCAGAAATTGGCAAGATATGACTCAAGCATCACCTCCTCCAAAAGGCCCTCTTTGACTCTGCCCCCTGTGGACCACCCCACATTCTGGAGCCTTCCTGTATTTTCATGGTAATCCTGTGTTCACATGGCTGCCTTCCCTGCAGATGCTGAGCTCCATGAGCCAAGGACACAACCCCTGAATCTGTCCCACGCCAGGAGCCTTGGGTCTATCAGGTCCTGGGGGGCCCGAGGGGTGATGCTTCTAACACCCAGATCCTGACTCTGCCTGGTTCTGCCACCCCATCCACACCCTCCCACGGCAAAGTCACTAAGTTTCTGCCATCTTTGGACATAAGCCCATCTGATGTATCAGCCCAGAGGCAACACATAACCCAAACCTGACCTTATCTTTCCGAAATGCACTGACCTCTCTCCCGAGGCCTGACCCGAGTTCCCCACAGCCGGACGTGCCCTTCACTGTGATGGTCCCCACCTCTGCTACCCTAAACCTGCCCACTTCTCCCCAGATCTGCCACCAGCCTTCCTCTTCCCCAGATCCCACAGGGCACCGCGGCTCAGCCCTAGCCTTATCTGGGCGCCTACTGGAAAGCTCAGGGGTGTGTCCATCTCTCCCACTCTGAGCCTCCTCTTGCAGTGGAGGGTGCTCACACCTGTGGCTCACACCTCCCCCTGCCTCCCTGAGCAATCACCGGACCTTTGGGCTGCTCTGCCCTCAAGACTCGCCCAGCGCAGTTCAGGTGACACCCCTCCCCCTTCAGCCTACCATGGCTCCCCATCACTGGCAGAGAAGAGCGGGGAGGAGGTCCCCATATCCCAAACCCCTTCTGGGAGCTATAAACTGTGCAGGCATTGCCCACTTCCTCTACATCACAGGAGGAAGGCCCAGGGACTTGAATGTGAGCCTTCAGGAGAATGGCTTTTCGTCCAGAGGGCAACATGGGAAACCTGGATGGAGGCGGAAGGGGACGCGTGGACAAGGACTGTTGCACGGGAGAGGAGAGAGGCCTGCATCTTACTGGAGTAAGGGACCTGGATGCTGGGGCCACGGAGGAGGTCAGAGCGCTGGTGCTGGAGCTGGCCATCTCCCTCTTCCTTCCCCTCCCTGCTGTTGACCCACCACACGCGGATTTACCTGGGCTTCATCTCTGCTAATCCTGCCCGCACCCACCCACCTACCCACCCACCCATCAAAACGTGAATTTCAGGAGGGCAGGGACTCTGTCCACCTTCCCTGCCAGATCCCCAGTGCCCGGCACCCAGGCTCAATGCACAGATGAGGAACAACTATCCATTTATGCATAAATGAAGAACTCAATGCATTTTGCCCTATTTGTGTTTAGGTAGACAGGATGGGAAGCTCAATTGTGTTTTGTTTAGTTTTCACTCTTTATTTTCACTTTATTTTCACAAATTTTATTTGTGTCTAGTTGATTTACAATGTTGTGTTGGTTTCACGTGTACAGCGCAGCGACTCAGTTATGTGTATACACATATGCATTCTTTTTTCCTGTTATGTTCCCATACAGGTTATTAAAGAATATTGAGCAGATTTCCCTGGTGGCTCAGATGGTAAAGAATCTGCCTACAATGTGGGAGACCCAGGTTCGATCCCTGGTGGGGAAGATCCCCTGGAGAAGGGAAAGGTTACCCACTCTGGTATTCTTGCCTGGAGAATTCCATGGACAGAGGAGCCTGGCCAGCTAAGTCCACGGGGTGGCAGAGTCAGACACAACTGAGCAACCAACACTTTCACTTTTCCTGTGCTATATACTAGGTTCTTGTTTGTTATCTATTTTATATATAGTAGTGTTCATATGTTAACTGGAAAGTCCACTTGTGGAGAAAAAAACAGCTCCATTTGGGGGCCTGCTGAGCCCCCTGCCACCTCTCCCCATCCAGTAGGTGATGGAGGCCAACTAAAGGAAGGACATTTGAACTGGCCCTGCCATTTGAATTTCTTTCTCTTCCCCTGAGTCTTCTCCCTCCCCAGACAGACCTGGAAGGGTCAGGCTTGCAGCACACACACCTCTGATGACCTCACCCCATTGCTGACCCCCACTGCTAACTCCTGGCCAAATCCCTTCCTCCTCGGCCTGCAGTGTCCAGGAGTGACACTTCCCCGGACACAGTAGGCAGGTAGGGACCTCTGTCCTCTTGTCCTATTTTCTATGGGGATGGTCAGCCTTCAAAGTCCCACAGACCTGCCCACCTGCGTCTGACACTGTCATCTGACCACAGCAGCGGGGGCAGGGTTTGTCCCCAGCGTCGGGGCTGCGGCCTCCGGGGCCCTGCACAGAGCCTGACGCATGGTAAGTAGGCAACAAATATTTTCCAGTGAATGAAAGAATGCATGTCACCCTGACTGGCTTGTTGTCTTGGTCATTTAGAGAAACTTGGAGTAAAACCTCCACTGCCAGGTCATCACAATAACATTCAGAAGACTCACGATATGGCCCCCAAATGATAACCCTGTGTCATCCTTTGGTGCAATGCCTTTCCACGAGTTTCCCTGAACTGTCAGTGGCTCTTTCAGTTACCACCTAAACCGCTCGCCCAGCAGAACGCACAGCTGGGAACGCTCAGCTCTGAGGGGCGCTGCCAGCTGGGGCTGGAGAAGCAAGTTCAGTTTCACTTCTCCTGGAGGATCCTCTGATCCAGGATGTGGCTGGCAGTGAGGACGGGTGGCAAGGCCTCTGGGGAGATGTGACCTCACCTAAGGGCGGGGGCGAGAAAGATTGCTTAGTCGGGGACATGAAAGCCCAGCACGAAAGCCAAGAGCTCCCAGGGTTCGTTCCCTGGCTGGCGTGGTGAGCCCTCCCTCAGGCATCCCATTGTTTCCTTTTTAAAAACACCAGGCCAAACAATGCTTCCCAGATCTTGCTCCTAGACCCAGCCTGGGAGAGCAGGGACTCCAGGAGGGGCTGGCTCGGCTCCCACCCCTAGGGCCAGGTGGACTGTGCTGCCAGGGCCCCAGGCTGGCCCCACCTCCCAGGTCACAGAGTCCAACTCTGCTCAAAACTTGGGTCATCCTTCAGGGCCTCTGAGCCTCTTGGGAGACCCCAAGCTCCCTAAGGCAGGGCCAGGGTGGTGTCCAGGGGCTCTGTGTACCCACAGCATGCCACTATCACTGAGTAAGGAGGAGAAGGATATTTCACTGTGCCCTGGTCCCAGGGTGGGGAAGATGCTGGGAGGTTGAGAGGATTTAATGAGTTGAAGTTATAGACCATGGCCGGTTCTCTCCTGGACTTGCCTCCGGGAGCTGGCCTGCGGGGCAGGGGAGGTGAGGAGCTGTTGGGGGGTGGGGTTCATGCTTGGCTGGAGGGGGCCCTGCTGCAGTCCAGCGGGAAGGACAGCAGCCTGCAGATGGCAGAGTCCGAGAGCCCCTGGAAGAAAGGCTGGACAGATCCACTCCAAGGGCTGGGCTGGCAGCCGCCGGCAGAAAAGGCCTTGAGTTGCCATCCAGAGTCCCCATACGCAGAGGGAGGAGGTGGGAGCCTTGTAGAGAAAGAGAAAGACAGCTTCAGAATGGTGGCCCCAGACCCAGAGGAAAAATCTTGGGGCGTGAACATGGCCTCCCATCAGCGGCCCAGCTGCATGTCAGCACAATCACCCGTTTTCCCCAACTGGCTGCATCTCTGTTCTCATAACCCAAATGCCCCCACAGCCTGCACCCACGCCCTCCCTGGCCATATTGATTTACTCTGCTTTCAGGGGACCTGTGGCCCCAACAGACGGGCTTCTGCCTCCTGCCTCCCACGTGGAGTCTGTCTCTCAGCCAGCTGCTGGGAGGCACCCAGGGAGAAGGAGGCCTGCTTCCCATCCAGTCTCTCGGGAGTCTCATCATTATTAACACTCAGAGCAGCTGTGCAGTCCATATCTCATGGTGGAGTCTGTAGCCTCCATGGGGTGGAGGATCTTATTTTCAGCTACTTCCCAGGGCCTACCACATCATCAGGGCTTTATATTCATGGAGCGAACGAATGAGTGATAGAAACTGTTAATTTTCACTGACTGCACACTGGGTCAGAGAAGGCAATGGCACTCCTCTCTAGTACTCTTGCCTGGAAAATCCCATGGACGGAGGAGCCTGGTAGGCTGCAGTCCATGGAGTCGTGAAGAGTCGGACCCGACTGAGCGACTTCACTTTCACTTTTCACTTTCATGCATTGGAGAAGGAAATGGCAACCCACTCCAGTGTTCTTGCCTGGAGAATGCCAGGGACGGGGGAGCCTGGTGGGCTGCCGTCTATGGGGTGGCACAGAATGGGACAAGACTGAAGCGACTTAGCAGCAGCAGCAGCACACTGGGTACGGTCTGACTGCTTTTCCTGTATCATCTCATTTCAACTTCACAGCAAACTAAGGGGTGGGTACTTCTCTGGCCCCTACTTTACAGATGGGAAACCAAGGCTCAGAGAGGTTAGGTGGATTGTCCAAAATCACTCAGACAGGAGGGAAGAGAGCAAGGACATAATTTTACATGTGGATTTTTCTCCACCTTGGCTTGCTTTTCCTCTTGGAAAGTCTTGGGGAAGGTGGGTCCTCTTGCTTTTTGGGAACATCCCACCATCTGAGATGCTGGTACACCTGGAACTCAGGGTGTGTCATACGCCTGCATCCCAGGTTCTTGTCAAATTCAGTTTTGCCCTGTGTGCTGCAAGCCCACTGGGCTGAAGGAAATAGTAAATCCTTCACACTTTAGTTAGTTATGAACAGCTCTCGTGCCTGGCAGTCAGCTTCAGTGAAGCTGGTTGAGCCTACCTGCACCCTCGCACCTGTCCTTGAGTCCACAACCCACGTGACACATTGTCCCTACCCCTTGCTGCTTGCCAGCTTAAGCCAGGCTCTGAACTGGGAACTGGCCCGTGCAGACCCTAAGGATCCACAGACCAGTCTCCCCATGGGCTCTCTGCCAGCAGCAGCCACAGAGAGTAGGGTGTACACAGGAAAGAGGCCCCCAGGGGGCCCCAGGGAGTGTGACCAGCTCAGCAGGGTTGGCTATCACCGATGCCTTTGTGGTAGAAATAAACTCACAGGTGACGACTCCATCCCCAAATGAAGTAGTAAATATCGTGTCCCTCCAAAACTGGGGACCCAGGAGAGAGATCTCAGTGAGGACTTGTTGAATTGCCCAGCAATGGGTGAGTTCCCATTCAGATAACCTTCCTCACATCCTTCTTGGGGCCAAGGCATGTCTGAAGAGTAAATCAGTGAAAGTGCTGTCCAGGTTTCTGTGTGAGTTATGCCCACAGAGCCAGGCAGTGTTTAGAGTACCTGCACCCCTTTCTGCCATAACCCTCTGAGGCAAGGGGAAGCCTTGCTCTGTGGGAAGCCCACACACAGACCCTGGCCCTCCCCTCAGGTCACCTGGGACAGCTTCCAGCCTGCCCATAGGGTTCAGCGCCAAGTACCTGCATGGCCGAGGCCTCATCTGTGGCTGTAGGGTCAGCTTTCAGCCCGCCTCAGGACCAGGAGAGGAGGCTATTCCCAAGGTCACCTCCACCTCCCCTGACCCAGCCAGGGCAGAGGTGGGGGTGGGGGCAAGATTTCTTCCATCTCTACATCCCAGGAGCATCTTTTGTGGGCATCTCCATGGGCAGGACCAATCTGTCTCTCACAACTGTCCTGCCAGGTAAGCAGCCTGGACCATCATCCCCATTTGACAGGTGGGGAAACTGAAGCTGAAGTCATCACAAGGCCAGTGTCAGAGCTGAAAGCACCTTCAGAGCTTCTGGCCTCCAAGACAACCAGCGCCTGCCCATCGCTGACTCCCTGGGAGAGAAAAAGCAGCTGGATAGGATGGTCCATAGCCTCGCTGGACAGTGAGCCCTGGTTTCTCATTGGTGCCCCATGGTGGGCAGAGTCACCCCCAGAGATGCTAGAATGAAGCATAGGAAAGGGGAGCTTCCCTGCGTTCCAGTGAATCCCTTGGAGTCAGGTTTGTGTTAGCACCAGCGCCGACCGCAGGATGAACTCAGGCAAGTCACTTAACATTCAGTCCTCATTCTCGAGCATGCCCATCTACTCACACACACACACACTCACAGCCATGTGCACATGCAGCCCCATCCTCCACCGGTGCTCCCCAAGTGCCCTGCGTGCATGTGTGTGTGAGTGAGCGGGCGGGTGGGCGGGTGCCTGAGTCTCTGGAGCTCGCTCAGAGCCCCCCGCTCTTGGCTCAGCATCCGTGGCAGCCTTCTGCACAGGCAGCTGGCTCTGGAGGATGGTTTGAAGGCTCCCGGAAGAGGCCTGTCCCCCAGCAGCATCCCTCCCCCTTCAGCCTGCCTGTCAGGGGCTTCCCAAGCCCCTGCTGAGATCAGGATGCAGGGGCCCCAACAGTGACCCCACTGTGATCTCCACACACCTTCCCTTATACCCTCCCAACTGCCCTGCAAGATGGGCAGCGATTCTTCATTCACCACCCTTGCGGTTGCGATAAGAAAACTCAGACTCAGGAAGGTGCGGGGAGGCACTCAGGCCCCAGGTGAGAAGTGGCCGCACCAGCATGTCAGCCCAGCTGACTTGGGTCTTCCCATCAAACCGGAGACCAGGCCTCAGTGAAAGAGAGGCTCCAGAAGGCCGCGAGGGAGCCCAAAGGAGAAAGAGAAAGGAGCTTCACTCTGGGACTGTGGTGGCCACCCTGAATACAGTGTCTAGATTTTTAGTTCTGTTGTGGCAGTCCTGAGGCTGTCTAAAGCAGTAAGACCTAAAGATGGACAGAGCTGTGTTGTTGCCAGATGTACACACACACACATTCAGGCACACAGGCACACACACCAGACTCACAGACACACACACACACACACAGACACATACACAGATAACACACAGACACACACAGAGATAGTCATACACACAGAAACAGACACAGACATATAAATACATACACGCACAAAAAGACGCAGACACAAACATGGATACACACACAGACATATGCACACATATAAACACACACAGACACACACAGATAAATACACAGATACACAGACACATACAGACACACAGACACACACATAGAGACATATACACACATACACACACACACACAGATACAGACACACACACAGATACACAGACACATACACAGATACACAGACACACACAGACAGACCTATACACACACAGAGACACAGGCACATACAGATATACACACAGACATATACACATACACACACACACACACACACAGAGACACATACACATACACAGACACACACACACACAAGTGCCCGTGATGAAATTGACTCCATGAAGATGCAAGGGTCTGCAGGCTGGGATGTGGGAGAGGGTTCTGATGAACAAACCCAGGAGATGCCCATGGACTGGGACAGGTGACCAGACAGGCACCCGACACCCAACTTCTGAACCTCTCCAGACAACTACCATCCACTCAGCAAATGCTCAAGGGTCCCCACCTCCAGCTGGACACACTAGCTCACCACCCTAATTGCTTTTCAATCCCCATGGTTACACAACATCCTGAGGTGACCCAGAGTTGGAGATGGAACCCAGGTCCATCTGACTTCACAACTTTGGGTGCTCTGGGTTTGGGGAGGTTTCATATGGGCTCTGAAGGGAGACGTAAGATGCTCTGCAGTCCAGGTCACATCCCAAGAGGAAAGCAGGGAAGACAACACGGAAGCAGTGGATGGCCAGGGACACCTCTTCACAAGGACTGCTCTAATCAAGGCAGGTCACAGAGAAGTGCCAGGCCTGTGTGTGGGCCCCCTAGAGGGTCTATAGTCCTTTCAGCCCAGGGCCCTGGGCTTGGGGACTGAAGTCAGCCGTCAGGGCCATTGAGCCACTGGGGCTGGGGTGCTTGTACTTTTGGGGAGGTTGAGGCTGATCAGATGCTGGATCAGAGTCATGCACTTAGGACCTAAAGGCTTAGGTAGCTTTGCTTTGGCCAATATACTGTAGTCCACAAATAACGTTTAAAAAGTCATCCTAGTTGCTGACATTTCAGAAATAGGTGACTGTTGAGAATCTCCCAGTCCTCCAAGGCATTTACCTGCTGTAGGTGCATAATAGCCATCCACGATGGAGAAGCCATCGCCCACCTCCAGCTTCTCTGCTCATCTTCCCAATCCTAGTGGATCTTATTAGATCTTACTGGTCATATGCCTTCCAGCTCACAGATGGTGGGAGGTTCTCAGGTGAGCAGACCTCTTTCCAACTCTTCCCCAAGGTTCCTGGCCCTGCAATAGGCCTCCAGTTGTAGAAGACGTGCAAAAGCGTGTGATCACACGTGCTAGGGACGTTCCCTCTTGTGGGCAAACATAAACTCAAACTAAATGAGATGGGGCATCTCAGCACTGAGATTCTGTGATGCTGTGAGTAGATGAGAGGCAGAGAAGAACAGATAAGGACGAGGAAAGGAGGAATGGAGCAGGGGGAGATGCAGCCTGGAGGCTTAGAGGTGACAGAAAGGCGGCAAAGCTGCTTTTGGACATCTCACTGTATCTTCGATGGTTAAAGTTGGTGGCTATGACTGCACCATTTGACTAATGATGTATAACAAATCACCCCACAACCCAGAGGCTTAAAATAACAACTGCTTATTTAGCCCAAGGTCATGCAGGTCAGTAATGTGGGTTGGACTTAGTGGGGAGATCCTCTGGTCTTTACAGGTTGTAGGCTGGTCCTGGCCAGGTGGTTAGGTATCAGCGATGGGTCATCTGGGGACTGGTGGTGGTCAGCTAGGAAAACGATGAGGACAGAGCCAAGTGTCTCTCATCCCCCAGAAAGCCAGCTAGGCAGGGTTTCAAGAAGGTGAGCAGAAGCTTGTAAGACCTCGAGACCTAAACTCACAACTGTTTCATGGTTCCCCTGTCACATACTGTTGACCGAAGCAAGCCACAAGCCCTACTCAGATTCCAAGGGTGAGGAAGCCAGCTCCACCTCTGAGGCAGGAACTGGAAGGATGCATCACATTGTGGAAAGGAGTGGATAAGACAGCCATTTTCATATTCATTCCACACAAACAGAAAGCACATGGAGATGACTTAAACAAGACAGACGTTTGTCTTGCTGTCATCGAAAGAAGTCCTGAGCTGGCTATCCAGAAGTGTCAGGGCAGCTCCTCAAAATCTTCGGGGATTCTTGACTTCTCCCAGTATCTGCTCTGCCGCCTCAATGTAAGGTTGCCTTGTGTCCCAAGAGGGCTGTTGGAGTTCAGCCATCAATCTTTATTCCAGGCAAGAAGCAGAATTGGGGTAGACAGAAGAGGCAGTATGCTAAAGAGTGTGCCTTCCAGCTGAGTGGCCCCAGCAAATCTTTTCGTGTCTTCTTAGTCAACACTAGCTATACAGGGGGACAGGAGATGTGCTCCTTGAGCTGGGAACTTGGCCATCGGGAACAAATCAGGTTTCTATCAGAAAAAAAGATAGAGAGAATGAATACTGAGCATGAAACTAGCAACATCAGCAAAGGGAAGAGGGGCAGAGGGGAAGGGAGGAGTTCAGCCACTCCTTCTCAGCATTTTACCTAAAGGCCTGAGGACTGTTTGCTAAGTTGCTTCAGTCGTGTCTGACCCTGTGCAACCCCATAGATGGCAGCCCACCAGGCTCCCCTGTTCCTGGGATTCTCTAGGCAAGAACACTGGAGTGGGTTGCCATTTCCTTCTCCAATGCATGAAAGTGAAAAGTCAAAGTGAAGTCATTCAGTTGTGTCCGACTCTTAGCGACCCCATGGAGTGCAGCCTACCAGGGTCCTCCGTCCATGGGATTTTCCAGGCAAGAGTATTGGAGGGGGTGCCATTGCCTTGAGGACTGTTTAGAGAGCAGTAAATCATTTTTTTTCAATTACTTAATTTGCGAAATTATATTATGCATACAAAAGTGTGTATTAAATGCATGTGCGTATTAAATGCATATATGCATTTGTTAAAATAAACATCCATGTACCCAAAGAATGATCAGTTGCCACCCCACCAATTGAGCCTGTGGACTCAGGGCAGTCCTTGAATCATCCACAGAGAGGTCTCCCCCACATAGCAAGTCTCCCCACAGCACCCACCACCCCAGGCTGAAAAGCTTGGGCGGAGACCCCAGCCCTAAGCAGGGCGGCCTCATATCTGGACATCACCTGCAGGAAGTCACAGTGGTGGTGCCATGCCATGTGGGGACAAATCCTCCTGGCCCCCGGACCTGGGCCAGGTTCAGCTGCACCACATCTCTCTCACAAGTCTCGCTGGCTCCAGAAAGGACCTCCAAGGGACCCTAAAGGGAAAAATCAGTTCAGTTCAGTCATTCAGTCATGTCTGACTCTTTGTGACCCCATGGACTGCAGCACGCCAGGCTTCCCTGTCCATCACCAACTCCCAGAGCTTGCTCAAACTCACATCCATCGAGTTGGTGATGCCATTCAACCATATCATCCTCTATCGTTCCCTTCTCCTCCTGCCTTCAATCTTTCCCAGCATCAGGGTCTTTTCCAATCAGTTAATTTGGTCTTTTCCAAAGAGAAAAATAAACGTTGGGAAATGCTAATGTCAGAAGAAGACGATAAAACATATGATGCAGATGAGTGCCCTCAGGTCTGGCCCAGACACACAGGCCCCCAGGACGACTTCCTGCCTAAGAGTGATTTGCCTTCATTTAGCCAAGGGGCTGGACCCAGACCAGGGCACAGAATGGCCTGGGTACCACAGCCTCAGCATCAGCATCCAGGCAAACCTACGGGAGTCAGAGCCAAGTGGCAGCTCCCAGAGGGTGCCCGTGCCCCAGCCCAAGGAAAAGCAAAGCTTGCTCCATTTTTTGCCCAGTGGCTATTGACCAGACACCCAGTGGAGCCCACTTTTTCTGCCAGATTCCTATGGCCATCTCTGGGGGCACAGTGCTCTTAGCTGATGCCAGACAGAGCAAGCAAGAGCCACCAAGAATTCTAGAGCATGAGCCCTGCTCCTGTGAAATGAATACTCTGTGTCAATGTCTCCAGAGGTGTCAAGCAGGGGCCTCAAATCTGCTCCAACAAGTGTGCTCCTCGTATTTGGCTCCTAAAAAGTATTTCATTCGAAGAAAAGCCTCCCAGCTGTGAATCCATGAATGAATGAATGTTTGACAGCCATGGGCTAGAAGATCACTATTGATCTCCCCCACAAGTACTTAGTAAGAGGGTGCCTGTGTGGACAAGCACTGTGCAGGGTGGGGAGTCAGAGAGGAAAAGAACCAGCCTTGCCCACTGTCCCTGGGCAAAGGGTCCAAGGAATTCTATGAGGGAGGAAGACACACCCATCAGAAATTAGAAAGAGATTCAATAGCAGACCTTGCACCCGTTCCTCACTTGTTGGTCCCATCCTCCCTTCCACCAGAGCCCTGACTCTGCACCCACATTCCACCACCCAGCAGCCACTCTTGTCTTCCTTCTTGCAAGCAGGCCAGCAGGGGCAGGCGGCAGCTGACTGATGCCCCAGGAGTGATGGCACCCCTCCTTGCTGGTTATCAGTCCAGATGTGGCATGAGAAGGCTGGAACGGAGGTTTCAGGGAAGGGCTCATTTGGCTCCTTTCTCTTTCTCCTTTCTCTTCCAGAAAGAAGGGACCCTCTCATCATCTTCCAGCCACTGTCCTGAAGAGAAGGGAGCCCAGAGCCACTCGGAAGTCTCACTGCTGCCCAGAGGGGCTGCCAGCACACGAGGAGGCAGAGCTGAGGGAACTGTGGAGACCAGACTCTAAGTCTCCCACGGAGCCCTGTGCTCCCAGACCTGTCATCCTGGGAGGCCCAGAGCACCCCACTGCATAAGCCCACTAAGCGGGGGGCGGGGGCTTCTGTGCTTTGCAGCTGCAGACGCCCCCCTGATGTGGTCTGATGGGGTTATCATCAAAGGACCACTTTTCTGCCTGGGGGAAAAGATATTTGGGCAGAGTTTTCAAAGATGAGCATGAATTTGCCAGAAGAATAAGGCAGGAAGAACATTCCAGGTAAAGAGAGCAGCAGGAGGAAGAACACCACCAAGTAAAAAGCATGACTCCTTCAGTGTGGCAGGAAGTCCAGAACAACCACCGCTGACACTGGATATCACCACGGGCCGGGGCTCTTCTAAGTGATTACGCTCATTTAATCCTCACAATGACCGAGGAAGACACGCAAACCTGATCCTCATTCGAGGATTTAAGTTAGCCTTATCCCTGAGAGACAACTGAAGCACAGAGAGGGTAATTAACTTACCCACGGTCACACAGCTCGGAAGCGTCAGAGCCAGGATATCCAGCAAAGCCCCTGGCCCCAGAGTCCAGACTCTGAAGGCTTCTGCTCTGAATCCTGACTGTCTCATCACCTTGGGCAAGTCCTTTAACTCACCCAGCCTCTGTCTCCTCAACTGTGGAATGGAGACGTAAAATCCTAATCACCAGCCAGACGTCTGAGTACGAGGACTTTCCAGACTTTGTGTGTGTTTACATGGCGTCCCTCGTCCTTTCTCCCTCAAGGAGGCGGTCTCGGGATTTGCGTGGGTCCCCATGTCCACAGGCCTGAGCCTGCATCCCCACTGGCCCAGTTTCTTTAGGCAAGTGCTTTAATTCTCAGAACCCCACTTAGTGTAAAACGGAACTAGTGAAACTGGTTGCAGGGTGGGGAGGGGCTGCGGGAGTGTGCACCCGCAGGAAAGCCTGCAGTCAGAGTGCCAGGAACATTGCAGATGCCTGCGGAGGCGAGCTGCGGGGACGGGGAGCAGAGCAGGTCAGGAGCACAGACGCGAGCGGGAGCCAGCACGGAGGAGGCGGGCGGGCGGGGTCACCCCGGCAAATGCCGCGGAGAGGGCAGCCGCGATAAGAGCCTCCAAGTGCCTGTCAGAGCTGGCAATTAGCAGGTCATCAGTGACCTTGGCAGTGGCCATGGGGGCAGCGGGAGGGCAGGAGGCAGGCGCGAAGGGAGTGGAAGCTGGCAAGGCGAGAAAGGCCCTCCCACGGAGGAGATAACTAGGAACACCAAAGAGAAGTGATAAGGCCTCAGCGGCGGGGCAGGCCATCCGGTTCTGAGGCACGCAGCTGGGCCCAGCCCCCGGCGGCAGAGACCCGGCCCCACCCCTTGAGGACTTCATAGCCCGGCAAAGGCAGGACAGGCACTTCCAAGGACACACGGGTTCTGTCTTTCAGGTCACTAAGGCATCTCTTCAGAGCGCTGGTCCTCCAGGGCTTGAGGGATCTCTTGCTCTGACTTTGTTGTCATAAATTCCTATGGACACCTGGGAAGATAGACAGGCATGCATCCCAGATAGGTGCATGGATGGGTGGATGGAATCCTAATGATGAAAGGAAACTGAACTATTTCAAAATCCCAAACTAGCTTATAGCAGTTTAGTAACTACTGAAAAGAGGGTTCCGCTGCATCCTACCAACGAAAGTAAAAGTAAAACTTGCTCAGTCTGTCTGACTCTTTGCGACCGCAGGGACTATAAGCCCATGGAATTCCAGGCCAGAATACTGGAGTGGGTTTCTTTACCCTTCTCCAGGGGATCTTCCCAACCCAGGAATCAAACCGGGGTCTCCCGCATTGCAGGTGGATTCTTTATCAGCTGAGCCACAAGAGAAGCCCAAGAATACTGGAGTGGGTAGCCTATCCCTTTTCCAGTGGGTCTTCCCGACCCAGGAATCAAAATGGGGTGTCCTGCATTGCAGGCGGATTCTTTACCAACTGAGCTGTCAGGGAAGCCTACCGAAAGACCACATGTAAAGGTAATAGCTAGCTCTCCGGTCCCATCCCGCCCACCCAGTTATTGGACAGACGGGTGGGGGGATGGATGGATGGATGGACAGGAAAGGGAGTACGTGGGTGGGTGGGTGGGTGTAGAGATGGATGGATGGATAGGGTGAATGAGTTGGTAGATGGGTGAATAAGTGAATGGGTGTGTGGATGGGTGTGTGGACGGAACAGTCGGGTGATGTGCTTTGGATGCAGTAAGTGACCACTCAGATCTCCCAAAACATTTTGAAACAAACCAGAAATACAGTATGTTTTCCCATGAATACAGTTACTTAAATATCATCCAGCCAGTGTTTTCCACTAATTTGACCATCACTGTTTTGGTTACAAAGTTCAAATGCTTCATCCAGTTGCAATCTGGGAATGAAACAGTACTTCTCCTTACCTCCACCTCTGTGAAAGTCGCTCAGTTGTGTCCGATTCTTTGCAACCCCATGGACTAATACAGTCCATGGAATTCTCCAGCTCAAAATACTGGAGTGGCTAGGTAGCCTTTCCTTTCTCCAGGGGATCTTCCCAATCCAGGGATGAACCTACGACTTCTGCATTGCAGGCAGGTTCTTTACCAGCTGAGCCATAAGGGAAGCCCAAGAAGACTGGAATGGGTAGCCTGTCCCTTCTCCAGTGGATCTTCCCAACCCAGGAATTGAACCAGGGTCTCCTGCATTGTGGGCAGATTCTTTACCAAATGAGCTATCAGGGAAGCCCTATTTTCTTTTATTATGTCCAGGACTTCGACTTGATAACAGAGCAGAGCTGCCTCTTCTGCAGAGAATCTCCACAATTTGAGTCTGATTTAGAAGGAGTGGAGAGGAAGAAAACAACTTCTGCATCTTACAGAGGGGTCACGCACTCCACCACTGCCCCCCTCCGGAGTATGGTGGTCTATTAGCCCTTGTGGAGCACCTGAAACAGGGCCCAGAATATAGTAGTTGCTCAATGAACATTGGTTTCTTTTCTGTTTAGTTGAAATCATCATACATTTCAGAGAGTGCTAACTGAGCGGTTTTTCTAGGCTTAGCGTCATCATAGACATTCTGGGAACAACACTGATCAACCCCAACAAGGCCCCAGCCAGCCACCTGATTCTCACCACTCAGGAGAAGAGAGGCCACTTCTCTGAAGCCAGACTGACCTGATGCAGGCCAGGAAACCACTCTCTTGCCCTGGACCACGACACAGCAACCTGGCAGCCAGAAGGACGGAATCCAGTGCTGGCCCTGCCCCTTACCCAGCTGTGTGACCTTAGGCAATGACTTCACTTCTCTGAGCCCCGTGCCTCTCATTTGTAAAATGTGGAGTATAATAACCCCTGGGTACAAAGATGGTTGTGAGGATCATGTGAAAAATAAGTGCAAAGCCTTTTTTAGCTCTTCATCCATCGATAAATACTAATAAATAAATAATAATCACATAGTGATCATCATTTTTACTTTTGTAAAATAATAACAATTCTCCCCTAGATCACTCTCAATTGTATTTGCAAATGAATTGGGTCTCACAATCACAGTGAGACAGAGCAGAGGTTCTCAACCAGATTATGTCCATGAGGAAATGCACTGATCAGAAAGGTTAAGACATCGGCCTGATGTCACACAGCAAAAACACAGACCTCAGGGAGATGCTCCCAACCCCTGGTCAGGCACCTTTTCAAGGCTCTTCCTGAAGCCTAGCAAGACAACTGCTCAGGGCCAGGCCCTGCTCATCTTTGTCCTATCTTCCCCTCCCCCTTCTCCAGGCAAACATGATTTCATTCAGCCCCAATGTGTGAGAAGCTAGGGCTGATGCATAATTCATGACACCAATTTGCATTCTCTCCGCCAGGACTTCACTCTCTTCCCCCACCGCCCCCAGCCCAGCCCAGCCGCTCCTCCCAGATCGAGCATCTGCGGTTCCCAGTTGACATTTTCCAGTGGCTCTGGAAGCCCCATCCCAGAGCCGGAAATACTTCACGAATCTCAGAGCGGTTCCTTGCCCTGCGGACTTGGCAAAACGATTTGGGCGGGGAGAGGGGGTCTTCCTTGGGGAACCGTGGTTCAGGCCTCCTTCCAAAACCTGCACTTACTGCCCACGCGCCAGATTCTAAGCCTCGTCCCCCTACAGAAGGTCACACCCTCTCCACACGGCCCCAAACCCCAAAGTACCAAGTCAGGTTTGCTGACCCCCCACCATTGGCAGGGCTAGTCCCCAGGTGGGAAGATGGGTCTGCTGGGGTCCAACCAGACACTCCCTCCATGGCCAGGCCCAGGGGCCGCAACCCCCTGCACACAATTTGGTGGAGGCCTAGGAAGCTGAGGCCTTGACTATGTGGCTTCCTCCCCTGGTCTGAGCCCTCCTGGCCCCAGTCTTTCCCCAGGGCTAGGAGTGGGGGGGGACCTGCAAGGCCAGACTCCCCATCAGGAGGCCTGGCAACCCCCAGGAAACAGGCCCCAGACCCCCAGGGTGGACAGACAGCAGAACCCAGACATCAAGGAAGCCTACAGGAGCATAAATGGGCTGGCCACCTCAAACAGTGCCCTAGAGTGGCTGGCTGTGGGACGGCCGACGGCCCAGGGCAGGGTCAGAGTCTGAGGATGAGTCCCGCTGGTCCAACCCCTGCAACCCTGCCGTGGCTGAGTGTCCATTCCTGCAGGGCATCCTGCGGGGCAATGGTCCTCCAGGCCCATCCCCACTTTACCCATGAAAAATCCCTGGGCAGAGAGCTGATGCAGTCCACAACCGGGAGGCGGCAGCCTGGACTTGAACGCAGGTCAGTGGAGAGCCCCCAGCCCCACCCCAAGGCCCCAAGAGAAGGAGAGGCACAGATCCACGTTCCTATCGGAGGATCCCTCCCACTGCCCCGCGCCAAGGCCAGCTGCTCTGTGGGGAGTGCGGGGCAGGCAGAGACATTCTTGCTGAGCCTCGGCCACCTTATCAGTCAGCAGACATGGTGAGGTCAGTGTGGCTTCCTCAAGCCTCACCTCAGCCCAGGCTTCCTGGGCCCTCTGTTGTGTCTTCGAGGCGAGAGTCGTCTCTACAAGCTATCTTGTCATCTTCCAGTCAGGGCTGGTGAAGGACCTGGAAGGGCTCTGGGAACCCAGCACCATTTCCGGAGACAGCCCTGGAAAGTCCCAGGGGACCGCCCTCCTGACCCCTCAGGCCGAGGGCATGACAGAGGCTGGCGTTGCACAAGGCTCGCCTACATTCCAGATCCAATGATAATGCTCATTTTTTGGATGAGGAGGCAGAAGTCGAGAGGTTGTTTCATGCCTGGAAGATTCTTGGCTGTCGGATGGGGAGTGTGGGGGTGGCGGGGGGCAGGTGACACAGGTGAGGCTTGAAGGCCTGTTTAACTGGTCCACATGCCTGCTGGCTCTCAAGCCTTGTTGGGAGACCTAGGCTCAGCCCTTTTAGACTGATGTGGACACAGAGCCCAGAGAGGTTTAGCGGCCTGCCAAGGGCTACACAGCATGACTAGCGGAGTCATGTACAAGCCCAGTCTCTTGGCTTCAGGACCTGCCCACTCTGCCTACCCCACTGCATCAAGGTCAAGAACCCCCATTTCACCCATCCTGTGGGGAGAGAGCCCCTGGTTTAGAGGGCTTCCTTCCCTTGGTGCTAATGGGTAAACTGAGGCATGCACTAGTTACCTCTTCCTCTGCAAGCTCCAAGCAAGAGGAGTCCCTGGTTCCCTGTATACCTCCTGAGTACCAGCTGTGTCCTTGGACACCCCCATGGAATCCTCACAACATTATCATGAAGGGGGTGCTCTTGTCCCCATTCTACAAATGGGAAAACTGAGGCCAGTGAAGTCATTTGCCCTTGGCCGAAATGTGAGGTGAATGGTGACCTCCAGGTCCCGATGGCTCAAGCTATGACTCTGGCCTCAGGGTGGCCTGGGGGTTCAAGCCGTGAACCCAGAACCCAATGGTTGGGTCAAACTCTGCCAGCTGTGTGACCTGCCAAATTCCAGTGTGGTCACTTGTGAAATGGGTAATGACCACGTCAGTCTCATGAGCTGTTATGAAACAGTGCGTGTAGGGTGCTTAGAACCAGGTGGCACATGGGAGACTCTACACATGGACTCCTGCTGTTACTATGACTGTTACTGGTAATACGGATTGAATGGAGATTTGAACGTCTGAGGCCTTAGAGTCCCGCGGTTCTCAAACCTACACGAGCGTCGACATCACCCAGATGGCTCCCCATCCCCATTGCACAAGGATCTGCTTTTGTGAAAGTCCTCAAGTAGGTGATGCTGCTGACCTGGGGTCTACACTTTGAGAATCACAGTGCACTGTGCAGAGCTTGAAATTTAAAAAATTCACATACAGCCCCGTTGGCAGGAGTAGTAAAACATGGGCTCTAGGACTCAGAGGGGATGGCTTTGGGGAGCTCCCTGTGGGCCCCGAAGCAGGAGGACACAATTAAGTCCATCCAATTCCCTAATTGCTGTGCTCTAATAATTGTGTGTTAATTGTTGAGGGTTATCTCTCTGGAATGTAATTGTCCCTAGGCCCCAGTTGTTGGCTGGAGTGATGCCAGGTGCCTCTTCTGGGGTGGAAGTCACTCGGGCAGAATCCTGGGTTGGGAGAGTCCCAATCAGGTCTCTCCCACCCTGCTTCCCAAGCCAGGCACACAAGTCAACAATTCAATGTAGCTTCTCCTCCAAGGAAGAGCCTGCCTCAAGCTAGCTGCTTCTCCAGGACTCACTGAAGCCTCCAGTCAACTGGGAGATGTGTGCCATCTCCAGGGACAGCACCCAAGGCTCAGAGAGGCCAAGTGATTTACCTGAGGACACAGCTAAGAAGCGACCAGTGTAGTTCCAACCCCATAGGGCTTCCGGCAGCTCCCTGCTCGTCCTCCGGATCTCAGTTCAAGCGCCCTTCTCAGCACCCCCGCTCCTACCTCCCAGAACCAGAATGGAAGCTGTCTCTCATTCTCAGGGACTTGCTGGGCCGGGCAGGCCCTAGGTGCTGGAGGTGCGTCCCCAGAGTCTACCTCCACAGCCGGCTGGGGGTCAGCTCTCATTCCCAGGTCCCTACTTCTGCCACAGGTGTCCCCAGGACGGGACCAGCACAGCACCTGGCCTGGCTTGTCAAGCACTTTGTCTTAGGGCAGCAGCACCAGGATGTCTTGCCCTCTAAAACTGAAGTTCTGCCCAGCTTGCCTTCCACACCTGTGAAGTCATGACTTCATCCACCTGATGGCACCCTGAGGCCCAAGGGGATAATACACAGGAGACTTGTAACATACTCGGCTGTCCCGGTTTGCCCAGGAATAAGGAGTTTCTCTGGGGGCGCTGGGGTGGGGGCGTGCAGCACTTTCAGAACTAAACCTGAGATCGTCCTAGGCAAAAAGGGCCTGTTGGTCAACCTCAATGACAAGCACTTGACATGTGTTTTAATGTTTAAGGCTGAGGACTAGAGAGGAAGAAACTCACCGCTAAGACTGCCCAGAAAGTCAAGAGTGAAACTGGCTGATACCCCAATAGTCTTCCCTGCCTCCTGGGTTTGTTCACCTGCCAGGTGCTTCTGACACCTGTTCCCGTGCCTGCAGCCGAGGATCTGTGCATGGCTGGGGAGGGGGTGTGGGGGGCTCACCAGGCAGAGAGAGCCCTGCAGGGGCTGTTGAGCAAGCAGGTGGGGCTGGGAGGGCTACCCCTCTCCTTGCCTCGCTGCCTCACCTGCCCTTCTCCTTGAAGCGTTTTCCTCTAACAAACACAGTCAAGTTCAAAACAAACATTACCGTTAAACCCAGCTGCCAGCCACGGGAGCAAACCAGGGTGCGACGGGAAGGCAGAAGGAATGGCTCTCCCTGAGTGAGCATTGGAGGGTGCTCCTGGCACCCAGACAGGAGGGGCCCACAACCAGCTAGGGTCAGTGCACCCTGGGAAGCCTGCGGGGTCCTGAGATGGGTCAACCCAGGGGTGCTGCAGGGCATAGCCCCCCAAGAGTCATGCCAGCCTGCTTGGCCAAACAGGCCAAGGCAATAGATGGAGAGTCAGCTGGGTGGGGCTCTGGTTTGCTGGGGCTTCAGTATCTCCCAGGCCAGGTATAAACCCAGACTCGGCCACTTACCTGTCAGTTTCCCTGGGCAACTTACACAACCTCTCTGAACCTGTTTCCTTATCAGCTCATCTTTCCCTAGTGGGCTTCCCTGTGACTGGCCCCAGCCTCAGGACTGGATGTGGAACAAGACACTTAATCCTCAGTGCGGTGTGCAAGGAAGCTGCCCAGAGGTGAGGCCTCCGGGCTGGAAAGTCAGAGCCAAGGCGCAGGGATGAGGACACGGGGCTAGTGAGGAGCAGTAATGAAGGCTCGTGTTCTGTGCAGAGCAGGAAGATCAAGAAATGAGCTTTTTTCCTTCCAACTTTTTATCTCTGAAACACTAGAGCTGAGCATGCACTGGTATATAGTCAGTGCTTAGTAAAAGTTCCTGGAATGAATGAATGGCTGCTTCCCGCAGTGAGCATCTGTAGCAAATATGAACATATCCGGCAGCAGGTTCTCCCCACAGATGTCTCCTTGGGTGCCTTCTTCTCCCAGCCTTGACGTCGAAGTGTCCATATGCATCCCTAGTGGCTTCTCAGGGAGGCTCCGGCTCAAGGCTGGACACATCCATGCAGAGGATGGCTCCACTGGTGGAGACTTGAGGGTACCTGCCCTCCCTAGCTCCTTGCTGCCCCATGCCCAGGGCTGCCAAGTCAGCGGGGATCCTGGGCCTGGCCTCTGCTCTGAAATGCTAGCCTTCCTCCTGGTGTACATACCCCATCATCTTTGTGCCCATGTGCTCTGAAGATTCAGTGTTGTGTCTGGATGGGGCAGGGCAGCCACCAGCCCTGCGTGGCCATGCTGTTTACAAACCAGCTCCTGGGCGAAGCTCAATAAACCGCAGGTCTTCCTAGGGCAGAAGTCACCCCTGGGACAAGCTTGGTGGGGAACTTGGGGACTGCCTGAGACATGGATGTCTCCTGGGGCCCCTTGGTGGGGATGTAGCTGCACACAGCCCATGGCAGGACACACACACACCCCAGAAAGGCTGAGAAGTGGGAGGCCTGGAGGCCAGTGCACAGCCCTGGGCCTTATTCCCTGGGCCTGGGCCAGAAGGCAGCCTGGGGCCCGGAGGCGCAGCCCAGCACCTCCCAGCTTCAAGCGGGGAGCAGGAGAGCGGGGAGGGAATAGCAGAGCCCCAGGACATCAGCTGGGGCTGGCGGTGCCGAAAGCCAGGCAGTCAGAGTTGCTTGACCCTCAGGGGGTGCAGAAGCCAGGCTTCTCCCCGACTCCCACACCCTCCATCCGTCCCTTCCCTTTAGCCCATGCAGGCTCTCCAAACCCTCACCGGCAGCCCATCTTC
This sequence comes from Capricornis sumatraensis, assembly GCF_032405125.1. Lineage (NCBI taxonomy): Eukaryota > Metazoa > Chordata > Mammalia > Artiodactyla > Bovidae > Capricornis > Capricornis sumatraensis. The sequence goes on along the minus strand of NC_091071.1, from coordinate 116,553,387 downwards.
CCCCTCACCTCTGCCCACCTCAGGCTGCTTTCTTCATGCTCCTCCCCAGCTGGAAAATCTGCTCACATTTCTGTTGCTTTCCAGATTCTAATCTGGAGTCTACAACTGAGGGCAGCTGCATGACCTGGGGCAAGTCACTTAAGCTCTCTGAGCCTTGGTTTCCTCAGATGTACGGCTCCACAGTCATAATGAAAATGATCGTTTATTGCTGCCTACTGTGAGTCAGGTACTTTACAAAACTGACTTGCTTAACCCTTACAGTCCTGCATGTGAGTAGTTGTGAGCCCATCCTACAGACAAGGAAACTGAGGTTCAGAGAGCTTGAGTAAGTGGACAAGAGTCCCCAGCCAGAGACAGCAGAGTCAGAGACAAACCAAAGCAAATGAAGGTGGTCCTGATATTTACCCTGCAAAGTGAGACCATGAGGAAAACAGGCTGAAGAAAACCACCCAGCTCAACACAGAGCCCTCTGGCTCTGCCTGGTGGAATGACCCCTGGCTGTCCCAGGCTCTGGAGCCCCACAGGGACACAAGAACAGGCTCTCTCTGGCCACAGGGGCTCCATTGTCCTGCCTATAAATGGGGTGAAGCTGACCCTGTAAGCCAATAATCCCCAATCTGTTTGCCACCAAGGACTGGTTTCATGGAAGACAGTTTTTCCACGGACCAGGGCGGATAGGGGGAATGGTTTCGGGATGATTCAAGCACATTACATTTATTGTGCACTTTATTTCTATTATTATTACATCAGATCATCAGGCATCAGATCCCAGAGTTTGAGGACCCCTACTCTAAGACATGAGAGAGTAAAAGTGAGGTTAGGCCAGCCAGGAGAACTCCAGGTGCCCTGTGGAGAGCATGGAGTGGCAGGCACCAAGGTCCTGGGGCCAGAAGGAAGTGAACGTGTGGCATCAGCCGTCTGGGGTGACCAGTGGGGACTAGAGGGCAGCGTCTGGTTGGACGGGAGCCCCTGAAGGCTGGGTGCTGGATTCAGTCATCAGTTTACAGCTTCTCTCTATTCACAGGGAGGAGCACTGGCTGGAGGGGGCCAGGAAACGAGGGAGCCCAGCAAGGGGGCCCCAGGGACTGAGGACAGTAGCCATAACGAGGTGCCAGCTGGAGCCGGGGGAAGCAGACAAGCACAGACACGACAGGGGTTGGAGGCAGAAACCATGGACCTGGCTGGTGGGCCAAGCGTGGGGCAGGTGGCAAAGGGAGCCAAGGGGAGGCACAGGTTCTTGGCACAAGTGACAGCGGAGGCAGGGGGTGGGGACTATTGATAGGGAAGACTAGGTCGAGGGGCAAAGGAGAAACCTGTGTGGTTCCTGTTGCGTTTTGGTGCCTGGGAGACAGCAAGGAGGGGTTGTGGGGCTGTGGGAGGCTGCTTGCCTATATGCCAAGGCCAGGGTCAGGGCCCACCCTGCCTGGAGGAGGCTAGAAAAAGGGAACAGGAGCCACAGAGGAGTGACATGTAGCAAGATGAGGACAAAGAAGAAGCCACTGGACTTGGCAGTCTTGCAGTGGGACATCTGACTTAATGGAGAGGGTGGGGGAACTGGGGTCAAAAGTCAGGTTTGAGAGGACGTGGGTCCATGTGGGAAAGTTTGGCCTTGATGTGGCACAGAGGAGGGGAGTGCCCTGGCTAGAGGTTTCTAGATCACGTCCTGGGATGGATAGGCCAGAAGAGAGGGACGATGTAAGCATGAAGCTCCCTGAAAGGCAGGAGGAGCTGGGGCCTGGCATCCAAGAGGAGGGGTTGACCTGGGAGAGGAGGGACCCTTCCCCACTTGCAGCAAGAGAGGAGGCGGATGGAGGGGTATGAAGTGGGGTATGGGAAGTGAAGGACTCCTGCCCCCCATCTCTCCCCGCCCCCCACCCCACACTTGGTTCTTCCCATCCACTCTCAAGGCAGCTGGAGCCAAACAAACACCAAGGCTGGGCTTATGCAAGGGATTCTCCACTCCTGGGGCCGGGGACTGGGCTGGGCAGGGATGCAGATGCAGAAGGTCATGGACCACATGGGCAGGATGGGGATGGGGGGCAGTGCGAGGAGGTCCGCAGAGCGGCACATCCACCCCACATACTCAGGAGGCACTGCTGAGGGTGTGGGCAGGGCTGGAGCTGCCAGACTCTCCTGAGCTGGGGGGGGGGAGGGTGGCAGAGAGGGGGCGGAGCATCCTGTGGGGCCTGCTTGCCCCTCACACCTCTGGCCCAACCAGTGAGCCAGACTTTGTAGGGTCCTGTGCAGGTGTGTGCTAAGTCGCTTTAGTCATGTCCGACATGTGCCCAGCAGCAGTGGGAGGCAGAGAAGCCCCTGGTCAACAGCAAGACACAACAGTGATAAGGGGTTATCTGCAGAGGTGATGGGGCCGGGTGGGCAGCCAGCCAGTGCAGCCTCCTGCTCAGGCTCTGGGCGGCCCCACCTTGTCAACTCCCCAGGGGGCCCAGGGACTTGGGGGTGATTTCTCCTCGGGGAGCTGAGTCAGGGAGGGGACCATTGAGGGACATCCCTTTTAGGAGAAGATGCCCCCAAAGAAGTGGCCCAGGCACTCACACTGTCCAAATTCTCAGCTTACATAGTTGGTCCTGGAGGGTAGGCATCTTAGGTGGGGAACCAGCTCCCAGCCAAAGAGAATGACGCCATCCAAAGTACAAGGACATCAGCCCAAGTCCATCCTCAGTTTCAGGAATGTGGGTGCGTCCTACTTCCAGGAAGTTCTTGGACAGGAGTGGGATGTCCCCGAGACGTCCCCATCCCTCCCGGGGAGTCCAGGGGACATCCCCTGTGGGGCACTGGGGTCTCCCAGCCCCAGGATCCAAGCCCAGTCGCCAAGCCTGATGACTACAGGCAAGTCACACCCCCTCAGTGCTTCGGACAAGAAGGCCACCTTGGCAGGGTTGCTATGGGGATTCAGTGGGACAGCATCCCGAGTGTGCAGAGCTGGCTGTCTCCGGACCTCGGTGGAAGAGCTGCACAGGATTTCTAAGCAGGGGCCTCCCCACTGCCCATCCTGTGGGTGCCCCAGGGTCTGTCTGCCCCAGACCCCTGCCTCTGAGCTTCTGGGGGGTCCCGGCTCTCCTGTGCTCCTAAGTGTGGTCACAGCCACCGGCATGCCCCTGCTGGCTAAACAGCAGCCCTGCACGAGGATTTGCTGGAGGTTTTTCTTCCCATTTCACAGGTGAGCAAATAAGCCTGGGCCCACTCACATTTGCCTCCCTCTCCCAGCAGGCACCTGGGGGGCCTGAAGGACCCTGGGCTTTCTGCTTTGACATCCTGGCCCTGGTCAATGATGCCATCCCAGTAGGACACAAGGTCATGAGACTGCCATACTCTCTGTGACAGGAGGCTGCTTCCCCCTATCTGGGGGCTCTGACTGGGCAAGTTGGGCCTTTCTCTGCTTCATGGCCCCACGTGGCCCTCAGACTCACAGGGGTCTTCTGGGAACTCTGCTTCCTGCTGCCGCTTCACATGCCACTTCAGGAGGCTTTACTTCCCCCCAGCCCTCTGACACCTCCCTCATTTCTGGCCCTCTCTCCTGCCGGCTACTTTGAGCTGGGAGCAATGTACCTGTAGATAGGGCACACACACCCCCCACAGAGAAAGGACATCTCCCCTTCCAGGGCCAGAGGGCCTGTCTCCTCCTCTGGCCCCAGCTGGAGCCCTTTGTCACTATTCTAACTGCACCTCTCTCATACCTTCTCACACAAGTCCCACTATTTACAAGAAGCACAGTGATTAAGAGCTCAGATCTTACTGCCTGCTGTGTGACCTTCAGCAAATTGCCTAACCTCTCTGTGCTTCAGCTTTCTCATACGTAAATTGGGACACTAAAGGACCTACCACATTATATTGCTCTGAAGTTTATTTAAAGAGTTTGGAGCAGAGACTGACATTTGTAAGCACTATATGCACTTGCTATTATTTTTTATTATTATTAACATTCCTGAGCCTTTGTCTCTGCTGTTCTCTCTACTCAGAATTTTGTTCCTTCACCTGGATAACTCCAGCTCACCTTTCAGGACCTGGCCCAAGTGCTGTCTCCTCTAAAGCCATATATTACTAGATACTCTCCCTCCCAAACTTACCCATGCCTCCCACCACCCCAACAGGCTTGGCCATCCCCTCCCCCTCCCCTGGGCAGTCAGTTTTTCCCCCCATATCAAAGGGAAAGTCTCTATTTGCATGAAGAACTCCCCTGCTGCCCTGGGACTATCCAGGTTTTGCTAGGCACAGGCTTAGCAGGGACCAGATCCCAGGAAGGGTTTGTATGCTCTAGACCTAAAGGCGGGGGTTGATATGTCATTGCAGTGGTTCTGCCTGCCAGACTCTGGAAACTTTCCTTTTTCTTTAATATTTTTTATGTTGTAATTATATGTTTTGCAAGTAGATTTATGAGTCCATTCCTTGTGATAACATACTAGACATAGATAACCCCCTTAGACAGCAAACCCATCTGAGCCCCTTCAACTCCTAGCCCCAGATAGAATTGTAGGCATTGGAAGTGGAGTCATTCAGACTTCTTTCACTCTTTTTTTTTAACCTTTCTTTTTATTTTTAAAAAAGTTTTCTTAAAATATAGTTAATTTACAATGTTGTGTTAGTTTTAGGTGTACAGCAAAGTGATTCCATTATAAGTACCTATATATACTTTTTCAGATTCACTTCCCATATAGGTTAGTATAAGATATTGAGTAGAGTTCCCTGTGCTACACAGTAGGTCCTTGTTGGTTATCATTATTCTTTTTATATGTGAACATGTGTCCACAGGAAACACAGAACTCCGTGTATGTGCATGTGTGTGCGTGTGTGCTATACACTCTCACAAGTGGCATCCTTCTGCTCTTTCCGCTTTTTCCCCTATAAACTGGTCTTTCCCCAGTGCTGATGCCTGGTTGGAAACTCTGTTGACTCCTTGCTCTTTTCCAAGCCATTAGATTTTCTCCTGATGACAGAGCTGATCCTTGCCCCAGTACGGCTTCTCCCAGGCTAGAAGGTAAGGGTTTGAGCCCAGGACCTGCCATAAGGCTAGTATTTCCCAAGGTGAGACATGGGCATCTCTGGGCCATGGAGATTCCACAAGGCTAACACAGTCCCCTAGTCCAGCTGAGTGGGGAAACACAGTGTGTCAGTCCTGTCTTGAAAGCACTCAGAGGACATAAAACAATGAAGGCTCTGACAAGTCCTGCAGGGAAGAAACTTACTAACCTTCCCTTAACCCAGGATGACCCAGGCTTGGGAGATCCTGGAGACTTTCAGGATACTTACATCATAGCAGGTCAACACTGAGCTAGTACATTTCCTGAAGTTAAAAAAAAAAAAATAGGGACTTTTTTTTCCCTCATAGCCCAGGGGTTAAGACTCCATGATCCCAATGTGGGCGTGTGGGTCCAATCCCTGGTTGGGCAACTAAGATCCTGCATTCTGTGTGGTGCAGCCAAAAAAATAAATGCAAAGGAATGGGGTGAGGGCGGGGGAGTATGAGGTCAGAGGCCAGGGAGAGGGGAAGGGTGAAGAGCCGGAGCTCCCCAGGGGTCCTAGGGCTTGGCTGGGGCAGCCCAGAACTGTGGGGACCTGTGTGAGCCCAGGCGGACCCTCTTTCTGTGCAAAAGCAGATGTCCTGAAGGGCCTAGCCAAGGTACCTGGGCAAAAGAATGAAATAAAAGGCCACCAACTTTGAAGGAAAAAATAAAGCTATCTCTATATGAAGATGACATGCTCTTTTATATGAAAATCCTAAGGGATGAACAATCCAAAAATAAAATAAACAATTTCAATTAAGAAAATTTTAAAATAAAAATCCAGTTAGATTTACAACAGAGTATCAAAAAATAAAATACTTACAATAAATGTAGCAAAAGAAATAAAAAATTTATGCTGTGAAAACTATAAAAATGTATTAAAAGAAGTAAAAGACTATCTAAACAAATAGAAAGACATCCAACATTCATGGATTAGAAGACTTAATATTGTTAAGATGACAGCACTCCCCCAGTTGATACACAGATACAATGCAGTCCCTGTCAAAATTCCAGCTGGCTTCTTTACCGAAAATGACAGGCTGATCCTAAAATTCATAGGATATTCAAAGGACCCAGAAAAAACAAAGTTAGAAGACTTAACATTTCCGGATTTCAGAACTTACTACAAAGCAACAGTAAACAAGACAGTTGGCGTCTCGAGCAGAAATAAACATATAGAGCAGAGAAAGAGAGAGAGCTGGCAGTCCAGAAATAAATCCTTATCTTCTGGACAGCTGATTTTCGAAAAGGGTGCTAAGACAATTCAATGTGAGAAGAAGAGTCTTTCAACAATTGGTGCTAATTGCCTGGCTATCTACATGCAAAAGAATGAACTTGGGCCCCTGTCTCATATCATATACAAAAATCAGCCCAAAGACCTAAATGTTATAGCTAAAGCTATAAAACTCTGACAAGGAAAACATAAGGATAAATCTTGGATTAGGCAATGGATTCTTAGATATGATCCTAAAAGCACAAGTAACAAAAGAATACATAGATTGGATTTCATCCAAATTTAAAACTTTCTTCTTCCAAGAACACCATCAATAAAGTGGCAGGAGGGGGACAGAATGGGAGAAAATATTTGCAAAACAGGTCTTATAAGGAACTTACATCCAAAAGATATAAAAGACACTTACACTTCAATAATAAAAAGACAAATAATCCAAGTTAAAAATGGGCAAAAGATCGGAATTGACACTTCTCCAAAGAAGATATACAAATGATCAGTAAGCACGTGGAAAGATGCTCAACTTCGGGACTTCCCTGGTGGTACAGTGGAGAAAAATCTGCCTGCAGGGGAAATGGGTTTGATTCCTGGTCTGGGATGATTCCACATGTGCTGAAACAACTAAGCCCTCAAACCACAACTCCTGAGACCGTGTGCTGCGACTCCAGAAGCCTGTGTACCCAGAACCTGTGCCCTGCCGCAAGAGAAGCCACCATAATGAGAAGCCCCAGGCACCGCAACTAGAAAGTGGCCTTGGCTCACCGCAACTGGAAAAAGCGGGGTGCAGCCACAAAGACCCAGCGCAATCAAAACATAAAACAAAATAATAAACAATTTATTAAAAGATGCTCAACATTACTAACCATTAGGGAAATGCAAGTCAGAACCACAGTGAGGTACCACTTCATGCCCATCTGTAGAACTGTGATCAAAAAGAGATATTGACAAGGAGGTAGAGAAATTGAATCCTGATTTGCTGGTAGGCGTGTAAGTGGTATGCTGCTGCTGCTACTGCTGCTAAGTCGCTTCAGGAATGTCTGACTCTGTACGACCCCATAGACGACAGCCCACCAGGCTCTGCCATCCCTGGGATTCTCCAGGCAAGAACATTGGAATAGGTGTATAGCCGTTTTCAAAAATAGTTTGGCAGGGCCTCAAAAAGTTGAGCACAGAGTTACCATATGACCTAGCAACTTTACTCCTGGGGATACACTCAAGAAAACTGAAAACATGTGTCCACATAAAAACTTCTACACAAATATTCACAGCAGCATTCTTCATGACAAAGAGTGGAAATGATCCAAGTTTCTATCAACCAATTAATGGATGGAGATGTGATTTATCCACACCATGAATGTTATTCAGCTATAGAAAGAAAATGAATTTCTGACAATATAGATGTAATATAGGCTACAATATGGGTGCCACTTGAAAATATGCTCAACAAAAGAAGTCAGCTGCAAAAGGCCACATATTGCACACGTTCATTTATGTGAACAGTCCATGATAGGTAGATCCAGAGACGGAAAGGAGGTTAGTGGTTGCCTCGGGCTGGGGGTGGAGTAGGGGGAAAAGAGGAATAACTGGAACAGGATTTGGGGGTGATGAAAATGTTCTAAAATTGATGGTGGTGATGGCTACACAACTCCAAGAGTTTACTAAAAACCACTGGAGTTCATACCTTTTTAAAAATAATGGCAAAATTTATTGGCACAGCTCACAGGAATTGAAATGGGGGAAAGCAGCTTATAAGTTTATAGAGAAAAAAAAATCAAAACAAAACCAATGCCTCAGAGGATGCACCTCTAAAACCCTAGGTCCTCTACACCTTAGGTAGGTGACATGTATGGTATTTGAATTTCCCCTCCATAATGCTCTTACAACTTAAAAAACTAACAGCTCTGGACTCCCTTGAGGGATGGCCCTGGAGCTGGGGGTGATGGGCATGAAACCTGCCCAGGTGTCTTTTCAATCTATCTGAGCCTTAAATGGTAACAGAATCCCCTCCTCAACCCTCCTTCTCCTTCGTCCCACACTCATTTCAGGCAACCCCAGCTCCTCCCAGCCTCTGCTGCTGCGTGTGTGTCCCCAGGGTGAGGGCAGCCAACCCCCTACACACATATGCCAGAGCTCTCTCCTGAGAGCTTCTCGGACCCATGTCCTTGTCTTCTGGTTACAATGTTGCTGCTGCCGCTGCTAAGTCGCTTCAGTCGTGTCCTACTCTGTGTGACACAACAATGCTGATGAGAACTACAACTCTTGCTGGGCATTGATTCTGTGCTGCACACTTCACCAGCATTATCTTATTGAATTCTCACCATAACCTGAGAAGGCCAATACGACTATTATTATCCCATTTCACAGGTGTGGAAACTAAGGCTCAAAGAGGCATGTCTCTTGCCCAAACTCACAGTCTTGGGCAATGGTTTAGATGGGATACTTCAGGCAGCAGCTTTAGGACCCCACAGCTATATGTACTATGCTGGGCCCTCCAGTGCTAGCCAATCCACTCCATTCACCCCTTCCCTGCCCCACCCCTCCTTTACCTGCTTCTTCTCCTCTTCCTCCCTCATGCCTCATCCAGCCACTACGCAGCAGAAACAGAGCGTCTCCTCTGGTGCCCACCCTGGATGTCCTCGCACTCCACCCCCTCCCTCCCCGCTGCAGTCAGCATCACCCACTCTTGGCCCCTGTAGAGGCTGAAACATCCCTTGAATCACCGGGGCTTCTTTGAGCCCTTGAGGCTGACCCATTTGGGTCCCTGGTGCCTCACCAGGTTCAAGATGCAGGCAGGTCCCAGTGGCAGAAATGACTCAGGCCCACCCACTGATGCTCGACTCTGTTCCAGGAACTGGGCAGCATTTTGAAATGAGGTGACTCAGGGCCTGGATGAGTAAGGCAGACATTCAGCTCCACAGACAGACAGATACCCCATTTCGATTAGTGTGCGTGGCTCCCGGGCCACAGACAGACCCGGGGCCCTCTGTAGTGCCTGTCTGAGCTCATGCACTCAGGAACCACGTTCCCAGGACAAGCCTTGCCTCAGTCCCTGGAGCCCCAGTAATGCCCCCATCCCAGCCATGGTGGGGAGCCCCCAGCCCGCCCGCCTGCCGACGCTATCACTTATTTTCTGTGCCAACCACAGTCCTTCCCCAGGGCTCTGTGATCTACTTTCTTTTTTCCTACCTTAGAAATAGCTCCTCACAAGACTACCCACGAGCCTTCTGAAGGCGAAGGGCCCCCACCCCTAGGAGGAGACGCTCAGGGGTTAGGAATTTCTGAGGGTACAGCCGGCCTTGTAGTGATGTTCACATAATTTGTTTCTTGAGTAATGAGGAAGGAAGGAGAAAGGGAAGGGAGGGAGGGTGGGAGCCCAGATTCTAGGGGCCCCTGGTCTATGGAGTGTCCTTGAATTTGGCGGCTGGGTTTATTTCCACTGGTCTTCCTGTAGCTGTGTGATGTTGGGGGAGTCACGTGCTGTCTCTGGGCCTCACTGCTGCATGCCTCCTGAGACCTCTGTGATGGGATCCAGGCACAGGGCGTGGGCAAGGCCTTCTCAGTGTTTGGGGCCAGCTCCGGTGGGTCTCCGTGGCCCATCTCCCTCTCCCTTACTCATCAGCACCTACATGGATCCTAACCTTGCAGGCAGGCTGCAGGGAATGCTCTCTGCAAAGGCAATCAGACAGCTCAAGCCAGAATCTGCCTTCTGGGAAAGTGGCTTGGAGAACACACATCCCTCATGGCCCTGGAACTTTCAGGGGACTCAGCTGGAACTGCCCATTAGAGCCACTTTCCACCCAGACCACCTCCCACACACAACACACACACACACACTCGTAGTTTCTGCCATTCCCAACTGTACTGCCTGTGGCCCCACACCTCCACACTGTACTCCCGTTGCATCCCAGACCGCTGGCAGGCACTTTGGCCTCTTGACCATAGCCTTGGCACAGAAAAACTCGACTTCTCTCATCATTCTGTGAGTTTCAAAACTGTTAGGAGGCCTGTAGCAACCACACCCGGAAGGAATCGCAAAAGCCCTGCCCATCTGTCCCCAGCCACTGCTCCTCCTCCAGACGCCACAAGCAAGCGGCCCAGCCACCACTCAACAACCCCACACCCGAGGCCATCCAACCTGGGCTCATGGGAGCCAGCCCCATAGGTGCCCGCACTTCTGGCCAATAGAAGGCTCTGTCCAACATCAGCCAGAGGGTGAGATGGGGGTGGAGACCCTCCCCCACCTCCCAGCCTCCAGAAGGGAGGCCTTCACCTTCAGCTTGTTCTGCAGCCTGGCTCCAGGGCGGCCTCAGCCCCACAGGGTACCAGGAGGGCCACAGTTATGGAGGTGTCATCCTGGGCCTGCCCTAGGACCCTGCTCTGCAGCCAGGAGAGCCAGGCCTCCTCCTTGGTCCCCCGTGTCTCCCTCTCCACAGTAGAGCCCCAGGCTCTGCGGTCCTAAGGCTTCCCTTCCATTGCCATGTCCTGCCTGTCCTGCCTCCAGAGTCTTGCCTAGTCCCGCAGAGCTTCCCTCCACCCCTGGCCCTAGCCCCCTAACCTCGGGGCTGTCCTCTCCCCACTCGCCTCACGTTGACCCCACTTGGCATCTTTCAGTTCCCCTAAGATGTCAAAACTTTGACTGCCTCAGGGCCTTTGCACGTGTGGTTTCCTCATCTGGAAAGCTCTGCGCATCCCACCCTGACACAGCCTCTCCTGTGATTATAAGCGTCTTTCTTCACCCTCAGCTGCACAGGCCTCTCGAAAGCACAGCTTCCCTGACCACCTCATCTGAAGCTTCAGACTGTGAGGCTGCGTGCCGTTGTCTGTCGCTCGCTTCTGTCGGTCACCCTTCCTGAACAGGGGAGGTCGGGGACCACGGCTGCTTTCTCGGCCGCTGTGTCCCTGGCCCCTTCTGCAGCATGGGCACCCGCGGGCACTCATGAGAAGCTGAGAGGTAAAGGGAGGGCTCACAGAGGAGCCTGAGGACACTCAGGAGGTGAAGGAACAACACAGGGAGGATCAGAGCGAGTGGCTCTGCCTACACCCTGTCCTTGGCCGCCTGATGCCCTCAGCACTGAAAGTCCCGAGGCTGAGGACTTGCAGGGAGCTGCTCACCACAGGTGGAGCATCTTAGTATATCCGCGAGGTGGGACCTAGCACCAGCCTACTTCACTAACGGGAAAGCGTGGCACCTCTGCGGGCCCCCGGAGCGGAAGAGGACCAAGGGCGGCCAACAGCGGCCCACTACAGACCGTGGCGCCAGAACGATGCTGGCGCGTGGAGACCTTGGGGGCCGCCACGGGGGCTGAGAGCTCTGGGAGAACCATTTCAGGGGTGCAGAATGGCTGCAAACGTGCCTGGGAGCCTCAAACGCCCAAGGGCCTGTGCTTCCCAAGGTACCCAGGACAGCAGAGAAAGGTGCGCCTGGCTTAAGGTCCTTCCCCAGAGCACAGTGGCCTCAGGGAGGACTTCAAGGACTTGCCCCTCCAAGTGCCTTCCTCCAAGTATCAGCTTCACCTGGGAACTTGTTAGAACTGTAAAAAATCTCTGGCCCTACCCCAGATCCACTTAGCAGAATCCGTTTGAACAAAACCCCAGGAGCCCTGTCTCACATTAGCACCGAGGAAGCTCTGTTCCCAGGCGCCCTGATGGCCTGCTGCCTGCCATCAGGAGCTCCGTTCCTGGAGGCCTGTGAGCTCGCCCACTGACAGTGCAATTACTCCAAGGTGTTCATCACAGCATCATTTACAAAGGAGAAAATCTAGATATCCAGCAACAGACAAAAGGGTCCTAAACTAAGAAACAGCCATCAGAATGCTCTTTGAACAGAATATTCAGCTGCATAGGGGAAAGTTTATACTATACTATTCGTGGGAAAGGCCCCCTTAAACCTACGTACACAGTCAGTACATCAACACATCACCAGCAGGCACTCTGATTGTTGGGGTTAAGGTGATTTTTTTAATAGCCTTTCTTTTATTTTTCCGTTTTCCTAATTCTCTCAGTGAAACTATCTAATAATAATGATGATAATGAAACCACCAGTGAAGTATATTCCTTTTTAAAAAAGAAAATATGATTGTCCCTTGAAAGAGGCCCTCTTGAAATCAATATATTCTGTTACAGGGCCTGATAAATCAGGTTTGGGGACATGTGCTATAGCAAGACCCCAAGAAGGGAATGTGGGTGGAGAGAAGTTAGAACGGAAATGGGAGAGGCTGGGGTGCTGTGGGTTCCTCCCCTGGGCAAGGTAGCCTTCTGGAGGCCTGGGTTGGGGTGAGGGAACCCTGGGCAATAGAGAGCCCTGAAAGCCAAGTCCATTTGCTCCATACCTTTTCTCTCTCTGCATCTGCTTCCAAGAATATCTTTCCCTCTGCCTTCCTTTTCTGGTCAATTCCCACTTGTCCTACTAGACCCAGCTCAGGGACCACCTCCTCCAGGAAGACTTCCCTGATAACCCCATCGCCCAGCCTCTGGACAGGATTAGTTGCCCTCCTGTGGCATCCCACAGGACCCTCTCAGGACCCAAAGGACTGCAAGTGGGTGATAGGAGGTGTTTAAAACAGGCATCTCTGACCATGTCTAGCACCCAGAAAGCCCTCCATCATCGGGCACTGTGCCTGGTACTGCCCGCTCCTCTGGGTTCTGCCCAGCAGTTGCTAAGGGCCTACCTATAAGAGCTCAAGCAGGGCAGTTTCACTAAAGAATTTAGGGGATGGATGCCAAGCATTTCTGGCAGACCCCTCTGAGGCCTCTACGTCTCAAAAGCCCTGTTGGTGAGGTCCCAGGCTCCTTCCTACCTCCTCAAGCCCCTTGGTCCAGAGCGTGGCAGCAACCAAGGGCCAGGCAGGAATTCAAGGATCCTGCCTTCTACTGGATTATCGTAGAGTTAAGTGGGGAATGCCCATCCTGTGCCTGGCCAAGGGGACACACCCCAAGCCCGGGAGTCTCATGCCCCTCTTGGCCTGTGCTGGGAAGGTGGTGGCCTTTGTAGACGAGGCCCAGGTGCATCTCTGAGTCCTGCAGTCTGTAGCCAACCAGGTGGCCTGGGCCAGGCTCTTCTTGGAGTTGGCCCAGGCTTAGGCAGCCCTGGCATCCTCCACGGGACACCAAGCTTCTCTTGGGTGGCTCCTCAAACCACCCACTTCTTCAGAGTCCCCCTCTAGCCACATTTCCAGGGGCTCTGGGGCTTGTTGTGACATCTGCTCCCAGAGTCTGCTCCAGGTGAGACCTGAAACCTGAAGCAGCACATCCACGCACCCCACTCACCAACAGGGATACCTCACAGGTGAGGAAGGCCAAGGCAAGGTAAGCCTTGAGCAAGGGGCCCCTGGACAGGAGGTGTGGCCAGTGAGGCTAGAAGACATTGACATCTGTTGCCAGGGAGGCCTTAAACAGGGCTTCCCACGGGAGAGGACATTTCTGCTGCTGCATTGTTTTGTTTTGTTTTTAATTTTTTAATTTTTGTAAAATATTTATAACCCTGGTGGCTCAGACAATAAAGAATCCACCTGCAATGGAGGAGACCCGGGTTGGATCCCTGGGTCAGGAAGATCCTCTGGAGAAGGGAATGGTAACCCACTCCAGTATTCTTGCCTGGGAAATTCCATAGACAGAGGAGTCTGGTGGACTACAGTCCACGGCGTTGCAAAAAGTCGGACATGACTGAAAGATTAACACTTTCACTTCATTTCATATGTATAACGCAAAATGCACCATCTTTCCTATTTTCAAATGTACAGTTCAGTGGCATTAAGTAATTACGCAACCATCACCACTGTCCCTTTCCAGAACTTTCTCATCTTGCAGAATTGAAACTTTGTCCCCATTAGAAAACTCCACATCCTCACTTTTCCCAGCACCCACCCTTCTGCTTTCTGTCCCTATGGATGTGACTTCTCTAAGTACATCATGTAACGGGAATCACCCAGTACTTGCCTTTTGTGACTGGCTTATTTTACTTCACATAATGTCCTCAAGGTTTATCCGTGTTGTAGCCTGTGTCAGAATTTCCTTCCTCTTTAAAACTGAATCCGATTCCCTTTTCTATACACTGTTGATCCATTCCTCTGTTGATGGACACTTGGGTTGATTCCACCTGTTAGCTCTTGTGATTATGCTGCTATGAACATGATGTACAATTATCTCTTTGAGATCCTGTTCTCTTCTGTTAGGTATATACACAGATGTAGAATTTCTGGATCTATTTTTAACTTTTTTGAGGGAAGTTTTGGAGAAGGCAATGGCAACCCACTCTAGTACTCTTGCCTGGAAAATCCCATGGATGGAGGAGCCTGGTAGGCTGCAGTCCATGGGATCATGAAGAGTTGGACTTGACTGAGAAACTTCACTTTCACTTTTCACTTTCATGCAATGGAGAAGGAAATGGCAACCCACTCCAGTGTTCTTGCCTGGAGAATCCCAGGGACGGGGGTGCCTGGTGGGCTGCCGTCTATGGGGTCGCACAGAGTCAGCCACAGCTGAAGCGACTTAGCAGCAGCAGCAGCCATACTGCTTTCTACAGTGGCTGCACCAGTGTACATTCTCAGCAACAGTGCACAAGGGTTTTGATTTCTCCACAGCCTCACCAACACTTATTATCTTCTGGGGGTTTTGATGGCAGCCATCCATGGGTGTGAGGCAGTGATGTTGGTTTTAATACCAACCTACTCCCTGCTCCTACACTAGGCACCACTTGGGCTCTGAGGGACCACTAGAGCCCCCTTGACTCCCCAGGACCTGCTGATATAAATGTCCAGGAGGGACTTCCCTTACAGCGCATGTCAACATTCAGCCAACTGTGATCATCTTGGCTGGTGCCACGTGTCCACCTCTGCCCCGATCAGCACTAGGGGGCCCTGAGGGTGGGATAACCTTGCAGTAAGGGCTCCCACAGGGAGGACGGAAGGTGGAATACTGTGGCCTCCTGGGACATCTGACCAGCCAAGGATGGTCAGCAAACCTTTTCTATAAAAGGTCAGATTCAATATTCCAGGCTTTGCAGGCCACATCTCTGGCAAAACTAACATGTTGTTGTTGTTCAGTGGCTTAATCGTGCCTGACTCCGTGACCCCATGGACTGCAGCATGCCAGGCTTCCCTGGCCTTCAGCATCTCTGACAGCTTGTTCAAACTCATGTCCATTGAGTCAGTGATGGCACCCAACCATCTCATCATCTGTCATCCCATTCTCCTCCTGCCCTCAATCCTTCCCAGCATCAGGGTCTTTTCTAATACATAAACTTTGTCACTAAGTTTGAATTTCATACAGTCTTCATGTCATGCAATATTATTCTTCCACTGATTTGTTTGCAATCATTTAAAATGAAAAAAAAAAAAAAAAACAACCATTCTGAGCTTGCAGATTTGCACCCTGGCTGTGGTTTACCAAACCTTGTTCTGGAATTGATGGCAGGGGCATTGGGAAGACACCAGGTCCCACTGTACCAACAAGGGTGGGATGCTCCTCCAGCTCAAGGTTAGGGTTAGGACCTGGTTCCATGATGAAAAGGCTTTGCCAGTGAGCCAAGCAGGCACTGGCCCTGGCACCTATTGGCATTGCTCACCAACCCTCACCTGGCTCCTCGGCCCATGTCGATGGCAGCAGGAATCCATGGTGCCTCTGCTAAAGGCTGAGATTTGGGACTAAAGATCAGAAATTAGAGAGTGTGAACTCCAGGGCAAATCATGCTGGGCTTCTCACTTCACTCTTTCCTAACACATCTCTAGAGCCCTGTCTCAGCTTCAGCCTTGAAGGAAGCTCATGATCACCCTGGTGACCGTGAGTGCTAAACTGGGCTATTCAAGCCCTGGGGCAGGTAGTGGAAGACAGGAGATTTGCCGCCTTACCGAGGCTGCTGACTTCACGAGGCCGTCAAAGAGCAGGCCCCACGGGCCAAGACCTGAGCGTTAACATCCAGCTCCTCCCTGTCGCACTGTGTGACCGAGGACAAGCCACTTCTACTATCTGCACCTGAGTTTCTTCATCTGTGAAACAGAAATGATAGAAACCCCAAGTGTTGTGTTGGATCCATTGAGTTAAAGTGTGTCAAGGGCTTAGGCACTCCGTTAAATCACACTCCATCAGTGGTAGCTGTTAGGAGTTTTCAAGGGGGAGGTGGGGCAGGCCATGTGGCTTGTGGGACTTTAGTTCCCTGACCAGTGGGCCTTAGTTCCACTTACTTCCCTTCAGTGGAAGCACTAACTACTGGACTGCCAGGGAAGTCCGTGCTGTGATTATTATTTCATTTAATCTACACAAGTCTGTGAGGTAATTACTATTACTAGTCCCACTGTATGGTGAGGAAACAGAGACACAGAAAGGGTAAGTAACCACCCCAAGGGCACACAGCGGGGACAGGGTGGACCTGGAATCTGGAAAGTGGAGTCTGCCTGTGGGCCCAGGCTCTTAACTGCCTCCAAGCCCTGGCCTACATGCCCTCTCGGGAAACCACAGGAACAGAGAGCCCTGGGCTCAGAGTGGACCCTGTAGCAAGGTGTCCTGGGGCCACCCTGCCTGGATGGAGCTGCCTCCTCTGGAAGGCGAGGCTCCTTATGACCCCACAGCCCGACCTCCTGTCCTCGAGCAATGTGTGCACACTCGCACATATCACAGTGCTGGGTGAGGACCCAACTCGGGGGGCCATACTCTGCTTCAGAGGGACCCTGTCATCCTGTGCACAGAGCAGGTCCTGGGCTACTATGCTGAGCACTATTTGCTGTGGGGCCATGGCTGCCCCTTGGCTCCCCTCTGCAGACTGACAGCCTGGGTGGTCTTCTCCACGGTCCTATGGTCTCATCAGCTTTCAGCAACGTCCTCCCCACCCCCAGACCCCAAAACACTAAATGTTGAAGGACCTGCCTTACCAGGACAGAACAGGAGCTTTCTTTCTTAGCTTTTACCCTGAAGTGTGCCGCCAGCGGGGAGACCACTGGGGGAGACCACCGGCCTTGCTAATGCCAAACCAGCCATCTCCCCTGCCCACTCTGGACAGGCAGGAGGTGAGGGCTGCCCCAGCCTGGAGTGCAGAAGAGTCAGAACCCTGTGCAAAGGCAGCATTCTGTCCCCCTCCATGCCCCCCTCCTCCACCCACCAGGATTAGAGGCACCAAAGGACATGGAATCATCCTGTAAGTGGGGAAGCTGACATGAAGCCAGCTCAGGAGACCCCGCCCCTCCAAACGCCATGGAAAATCTCCAGGGCCCCTGCCTCTTTGATGGGAATGGTGGCTGGTCGCAGCAGGGATGCATGGGGGCTGCAGGTGGCAGTCCTCAAAGAGACTGGGATGCTACCTCCTATGAGGCACTTATGAAATGAAGTCAGAGAAAAGAATGAATGCATGAACCACCTAGTCCAACTCAATTTCAAATGAAAAAAAAAAATATGCTAGAAACAGTAAGATGCTTGCTCAAGGGCACAGAATTGAGCGGCAGGGCCTGGATTAGGCTGTCCATCAACAAGTCTTTCTTGAGCACCTGCTGTGTGCTAGGTACCATTCCTGGCACTGGGGAGAGAGCACTGCCCAAGCAACCGGCCGGTGGGGGGCGGGGGGTCAGGGGGTGCTTTGCCCTCATGGAGCTTCCAGTCTACTCCTGGGCCAGTGCCTGAATACCAGTCCACAGTGCTTTCTTACTCTGAGATAGCACACAGGGCCTGCCCCAGACCTTGCTCAGACCCTCCAGGGAGCAGCGGGCAGCCCTGGGCAGTGGACTGGCCTTCCGAGCCAACTCTGGACTGTGCACTTCCTGTGGGCAGGTGCATCAGTGATTGCTCCCAAAATAGTGGACAGTCATCCATGGGGGGAGTGGCCCCTGTTGATCAGTTCTTCTCTCGGCAACTGAATATGAAACCACACCTTCATGGAGTGGACGACCAGGGCAAGAAGGATGCCCGCTCCAGGGCCCACACATCCCAGGGAGTAACACAGACTCCAGAATGACACTTTATTGGAGCCCGGGCTGGTACTGCTTTTGGCTATAGCGGCGGCAGCAGCTCCTGAGTGAGGCTGAGCTTCACCTCGAGGTCTGAACACTCAGGGCAAATGACAGACTTTGGAAGACACTACTGCCTGAATCTGCCATGGGACACGGGTGCCCTTAACAGGGAGACACGTAACAAGGCATGGTCGGGAGTGCCGGCTTCTGGTCCTTACCAGGGTTGAGCCTCTCCCTCGTCTAGGGTCACTTTAGGCTGAGTTGTTCCAGCAGGGAAATGGGTAAGCTGGGTCAGATTTCTCACCCCAAGACTGCTGTCCCTTCACTCATGTACCAAGTGTGTGTATAGCACATCTGCCCCAGCCTCAAAACAGTGGCAGTGTGAACGATGCAGACTCCGGGTGCCGTAGAGTCGAGGGTGGCAGCCTGGTGGGGGAGGAGGCAGCTGTATACCCAGTCGGTGACTGTGGAGGTGAGACTGGGGGTCAGGACTCCCATGCCAGGTCCCTGAAGGGTGAAGCACGATTAGCCAAGTGAAGAGGAGGAGAAGCACGTTCTAGCCAAAGGAGGCACCTTGGCACAACTGGGAGGCACCAAGGTGAAGGTGGTGGGCTGTGGGTGGTAACTGCAGCCCAAGTGTTGGGGACGAGGACAGGCCTGGGGGCTCCAGCAGGTCAGGGAGCAGCCAGGCCTGGGCCACTGTGAGCCCATTAACCATCAGACTTCTTTCCAAAGCCACGGGGCCTTGAACAGATTTTATACAGGAGTGACAAAATCTGCCAAGTTTTCCTCACACTACCTGGGAGGAGCTCGAGAAGGTCATGGGTGTGTTTTGGGGAAAAAATCTGTGATTCCCCTGGGCTTCCCAGGTGGCGCTAGTGGTAAAGAACCCGCCTGCCAATGCAGGAAACATAAGAGATGTGGGTTTGATCCCTGAGTCGGGAAGATCCCCTGGAGGAGGGCATGGCACCCCACTCCAGTATTCTTGCCTGAAGAATCCCATGGACAGAGGAGCCTGGCAGACTGCAGTCCATGGTGTAGCACAGAGCCAGACGCGGCTGAAGCAACCAAGCACACACATGCTATGATTCCCCCAACCGCAATGCTGGCCTGTGGCTGCCACCACCAGTCAGGTGAAAGGACCTGCCTTCAGCCACCTGGCAGGGCCCAGGCAGCACCAGCCCAGCTGGCCTCCAAAGGCAGGACTTACCTAAAAGCCCCAGGGGTAAAGCAGCGCCTAAGGCTGCCTTGGGCCACCAGGGAGCGACTCCTGGACCGCTGGACCAAGGCTATTTGTGATATTTGTGCTGAGGGGTTGCTGGAACCCCTCTGGGAAAGATGAAGCCTCAAAGGAGCCCAGGTGTTCCTGAAGCCCCTCCCAGGGTAGGGAAGTTAGCAAGTGACCTGCTCACCCGCCAGAAGTTATGTGGCCCCAGGAATGAGAGGCAGCCCCTGGGAGCCTCATCTGCCAATGGGAAAGAATGTCAGTGACTTATCTCTTGTAGAAATGAAATCACCCTAAAGCTCCAGCCCAGAGCTTGATAACCTCAGGTCAATGAGAGAGTTCCCCAGTGGCCTAGAAACCAGGCTACAGGCTCAGGGAGGCCCAGGGCTCTTTGCATAAGACCCAGAGCTCCCTCGGGGTGGAGATGTCATCTCAGATTCTCACACACACATATGCATGCCCACAGGGGCCAGAAGAGCCTCCCTTCCACAGCCTGAATCCAACCACCTGGGGACCCAGGGACCTGATTTGTGCTCCTCCTGAAGGCCCTGCAGAAGTGACGGGGGGGAGGGAGGGTGGGGAGTGGGGCAGACCCAGCATCCCTCTTTCCAGATTACGGCTGCAAATCACCATGCGCTGAGCCAGGCCCACTTCCAGGGCCTTGCAGAACATCACCAATAGCAGACCCCACCCGCCACAGCCCCCAGAGCCCTGAGGTTCTCTGGAGAACATGGAAGGGAATTGGAGGCAGCATCTAGGGGCCCAGACAGGGACCCGCCCCTGAATAACTGTTAGGCCTCAAGCAAGACACTGCTCTTCGTTGAGCCTCAACTTCCGCATCACTAAAATGGACATAGGTCATTTGCCCAGCAGGGTGGCTACAGAGAAGCAATAAGCTCTCCATGACTGTTAGGCGGCATCATGATCGTCATCGTCAGCTTCTGTGAATGTTCACACAGTGAATATACAGGATGAAAGAGAATGCTCTGGGGAAGCCTCCGGGCAGAGGGGAGGGGCTGGCACACAGAAACCAGCAACAAGGAACCCACGCTCACCGGAGCCTGGCCTGTTCCAAGCACCTTAATGCACACATCACCCCTCTGACAGGGCCCAAGGCGGGGACTGTCATGGTCCCCATTTTCCAGATGAGGAAACTGAGAGGTTAAGCCAGGATCCAAAAACTAGGGTTGGGGTTGCTCTGAGCCCATACTCCAGTCAACCTCCTCCACCCCCATTGGAGAGGCCCAGCAGCCACGCTACCCACCTGGCCTGGGAGGGCATGGGGATGTCCCCCCAGAGAGGAACAGTTCAATGCACAGGTGCCATGCATGTCTTGGGGTGGAGGCTAGGAGTGAGCAGGTGGCGTACTCCCGACTGAAAGCCAAGCACACTCTGAGCCCCCACCTCTCCCCTCTCCCAGGGAGGCCCCAAAACAGCCATGTCTCTTGCCGCCCTTCCTGAGCAGCCCAGTAGCTATGAGTGATTTTGGAAACAGCTCTTGGAAGTGAATCTAAGCTCTGCCACCTGCAGTGCATGGCTTCCTCAACCGTAACTTTCTCATCCATAAAAGGGAGACGTGGTGGTTTAGTCGCTAAGCCATGTCCCACTCTTGAGACCCCATGGACTGTAGCCCTGCAGGGTCCTCTTTCGATGGAATTTTCCAAGCAAGAAAACTGGACTGGGTGGCCATTTCCTTCTCCAAGGGATCTTCCCGGCCCAGGGATGGAAGCCGCATCTCCTGCATTGCCCACAGAGTCTCTACCGCTGAGCCACTAGGGAAGCCCTTGTGTGTGTGCACGCTCAGTCACTTCAGTCACGTCCGACTCTTTGCAACCCTATGGACTGTAGCGCACCAGGATCCTCTGTCCACGGGATTCTCCAGGCAAGAATACTGGAGTGGGTTGCCATGCCCTCCTCCAGGGGATCTTCTCAAACCAGGGATTGAACCCACGTCTTTTACATCTCCTGCATTGGCAAGTGGGTTCTTTACCGCTAGCACCACCTGGGAAGCCCATAACACTACCTATTCCCCTCAACCCCGGGGCTGTTGTGAGGACTATATTGAAATAATGCATGAAAAAAAACCAGGCACCCAGGAAGTGTTTGTTGAGTGACTAAAGGACTGACCAGATAGTGTCATTCTACTTTTAATGCAGCTTTGGGGCTGCAGGGACATCACAGTGACTTCCCTGTTACTGACCAGGGGAGGGCAGTGGGGCTACAAACATATAGGCCACAGAAATGGTGTCTACACCCACCCACCCCCAACCCCAGCCCCCAGCACCTGCCCAGCTAGAGGGTGATCTAACCCAGATTCAAATATGTAACGACCCCCACCACATGCAGTAGTAAAGAATCCACCTGCCAATGTAGAAAACGCAAGAGAGGCAGGCTTGATCCCTGGGGCATAAAGATACCCTGGAGGAGGAAATGGCAGCCCACTCCAACATTCTTGCCTGGAAAACGCCATCATCAGAGGAGCCTGGTGGGCTGCAGCCTATGGGGTCGCAAAGAGAGGCAAACGGCACACATGCACGACGCCCATCACAGTGTATAACGGGCCAGGCACACCACCTTTTGACAAGGAAGAAGACGAAAGCGGCAAGAAATACACACAGCTAACCATGCAACCTCACCCACAATCACAGTCTAAATCCCCACTTAACCACACACATACATACTCACCCACACAGCCTCCTAGATGGGCAGACTCACACACAGCTGATCACACATGGCCACAGTCACAGTCTCACACTCACCTCAGCTCAGCAGAGAGACACACCTACAGGCACAGCACAATTGCACATCACTCAACCTCACCCCAATTCCCATCCACTCCCACCAACAGCCAGCCCCACTCCCCATAGAGCCCAGCACCCCAAGCACCACCCACCCTAGTCCCCCACACAGTCACCCTCCTCCCCCAGTCCTCACATACAGCAGACTCACCCCCTCCTGCAAGACCTGCAGGTAATTTGTCACTTGCTCCAAACATCCCATTGAAAGCCTGGTAACCAGGCTGGGGTTGCTCCCAGGGCCTCTGCCCACAGGAAGGGTGTTTTGTTTCGGCTTCTTTGCCTGCAAAGGCGCACTTCCTTCAACCCACAGCCGTCTCCGTGGCTTGGCGGCAGCCTCTGGCCTCCCTGCCCCCTCTCGCCCTTGAGGGAGGCCTGGGAGGGTAGCCTGCCAGGCCCCTTGGGGGGTCCCCAGCGAGAGTTCTCACAGGACTTTGCAGAGGGCATGCTGCAGGCCATCCTGAGTTCCAGGTGGGTCAGGGGCCCAATCCTGGTGTAGGGGCCCCCTCCTGGATCTGTGGCGGGGAATCAGCCTCCACCGCAGTCATGGTGTCATATCCAAAGGGGCTGGGAGAGGAAAGGGACACCGGAAACCCCTGGAGCCTCTGCTTCCTGGACCATCAGTCTGTCCGTCTATGAAATGGGGGGAAACAATTGGAGGTAGCTGTGGGGGTCCCCTCTCCCCTGCACACCCCAGCCTCAGACTCCACTGGTTCCCTGAGGGCTCAGGGCACATCTAAAGGTCAACCAAAAGCGAATCTGGCCCGTGGAAACATCTGAGGCAGGTGGGGCTGGCAGTGATGGCTCTGGCTGGCCTGGCCTGACCCACTGGTCCTGTGAGGGGATAACAGCTTGGTAGCCTGAAGAAGGAAGGGAGGGACAGAGGGAAGGACAGCAGGAGGGGCCAGGGTCAGAGGCACTGGATCTAGTGGACGGCTTGGGAGGCTCCCTCTCTGGGCCGCGTGGGGGCTCCAGGGAACCTCTGCGGAGAGGTGGGACCCTAAGCAAGGCCCCCTGGGCAGAGAAGGGATGCAAATGGGGGAAGAGCCACAGGCAGAAGGAAAGGAACAGAGAGGCAAGGACCACAGATGCACAGGAAGGAAGCCGCATGACCCCACTGGAGAAGAAGCCCCAGCGCTGCTGTCTGTCCTCACGAGAACAGGAGGGGCCACCTGCCATCCCCCAGGGGCCTGACCCCACAGAGGCACAGGCCAGCTCAGGGCAGCAGGGCACCCCTCAGGCGCATGCCAGCCACTGGCCTCCCACCTCAAGTCCTGGGAATTTCCTGGGCTCCTGTGGGACCCACGGGCCACCCTGTGACCCAGGAGGGTGCCCGGGGATGCTCAGCATCCAAAGAGCAGAAACACGCTGGTGACTCACATGCCGCCCCTCTTGGAGGCTGCAACAAAAATTCCTGGGCCAGGGCCAGGGTAGGGGCTGGGCTGAGGGCTTAGACCACCACAGAGCCACAGGCAGCTGGGTGGTAACCTCTATACCTTAACGTGCCCAGGCCAGTCCTGTCTTCATGAAATTTTGTTCTTAGCCCCCACTAATTCTCATACCATCTCTAGATTTCACAGGGTAACAAATCCACCCCTCAGACAAACTCCTGGCAGGACAGTAGCTCTCTTGAACAAGAGAAGGATGGAAAAAGACAGGCCAGAGGCTGCCTCCTGCCACCAGCTGACCATGTGGATTGAGGTGGGCCCCTTCAGTTTCCCCATTGTTGCTTAATGGGGTTAGATATAACCCCTTAAGATTCCACTACTCAAATGCCGAGGTTTCTGGGAAGACCCCAAGTGACCCCCTCAAGCCACAAGTTGCAGCCCCTCCAACCCCAGAGGGCCTCTGATGAAGTTAAGGCCTTAGCCCCAAAGTCCTCCCAGGGAAACAAGCAGACCAGCCATGGCACTGGGACTCCAGTACCCAGGGTGCCTGTCCTGGCTATGTGACCCCAGGTAAGCCCTGAAACTCTCTGAGCCTCAGATTCTAAACCCTAGGAAACAAAGATGAAATCATTTCCCGTAAAGGTATGATGCAAGGGTTGCCTGATAACACCATCCAGTGGGTATCTCCAGGAATCCCTTCAACTGCAGTTGGGCATGTGTTACTACTACCACCACCCAATCTACCACCTGCTAAAATCCCCACAGCAAAAGGACAACTGGCATCCTCAGGATAGATGGAAGCCTTGCTTCTGGCTTCCATTCCAAGATATTAACCTCTTCCCAGTTACAGTCATTTCTATTAATAAACGGAGATGGGCATGGGGTCAGGTGGGCTTCAACTTCTCAGATTTCACATTTCCTCCCAGGGACAGGGGGCTTCACGGGCACTTTCAAATGGTAATAGACTCGGCCCTGGTGCAACATAATTAGCCTTGGGACTAGAAGGGTAAACAAATGTGTAATTCATGAATTTGCTAATTGTCCTTCATTTTGATCTCCTGCCATTTTTCCTAGACTCTGCCTGACATCCGAGCTTGTGGCAAGGACTCAAAAGAGAGCCGGGTGCGGCCCAGGGAGGCACTGGCTTCAAAGTCGGACACCTGGACTTGCCCTCCCCCAAGCTGCCCCCTCCAGCCTGGAGCCCACCACCCCAGATATCACACAAGGCAGGAAGCCCGTGGCACTCCATCTTTTATTTTCTTCAACTGTACACAAATGTAAAATACTTTAACAGCAAGTCTATGGGAAAAAAATTGTTTGGTTTTAAATTATTATGAAACAGAACCTAAGGGGAGCTTTATTAAATAAACATAAAGATGGGGGTTTAAGGATACACACCTGCATTCTACCATTGTCGTTTTTACTCTAGCTTCTGGGTGTGTAAGGATAGAAAAGACACATCAAACTGAATAAACAAAATCCATGTATACCCTGAAACGCTGGCAGGCCACTCAAGGGATTGTTCAGAACGTCCACCTCATAAAGATGGCCTCACCATCTAATAAAAATTAAAACCGATCTGTTGGCCTCTTTGGTTCCAAAATTATGTATAATACATTTAACTGTATTTTTTTTCGCTGCTATAAAAATAACTTCTTTTTTCAAATGGCAGTTTCTGACTAATCATGCAACTAAATCAGTGCAAACATTAAAAGCAATCATTCGCTTAAAAAAGAAGCAAAGGATTTCATTTCAAGTATAAAAAAATATAAAAAGAGTCGTACGAGTCCAGTTACATCTAGTGTGGGTCAACCCTTTAAATTGCATAGTTCACATGGCACTTGGACCTCTGGGGTGAGCTCAATGCTCTGCCAAGGGCCACTTCTGGATACACGCGGGAGGGCAAGGGTTGTATCATGTGCGTTCAGGCGGGTGTGCAAGTGCTAGGAGTAGGGCAGGCGAGCAGGTAGGGGCCACATCCGTGGCTGGCCCTGGTGGCCAGAGCCTACATGGGCCACTTTTGCAAAGCAGCTGAAAGCCTCTCCCTCTTCCCCAGACCCGGTCAACTGCTCCCCTCCCTCAACCCCTGAAGGGGCAACCCCACCCCCGAGCATCTCCAGAATGCCTTCACCCCACCATTCCCTCCTTCTAAGAGCTCACCCTCCCCTTGCCTAAGAGTCATTTCCACCCCTCCCTAACCAATCCTAGAGGAATCTCCCCAGGGAAGGGCACAGATTGCAACTTTTTTTGTTCCACTTGGAACAGTTCAGATTTTAACTTAAAAGGTCAGACCTGGTAGAAAAGTCCCTTTTCAATTATACAACCGGAATGAATGACCATTCAACTGCTAGTGATCAGTTAAAGCATCAAATTAAGACCCTTCTCCTCTCCCTCCCTCCCCACCCCCAAAACACACACACACATAGAAGTCACACCAGGGCCCCAAGCGACAGTCAAATGGTCACTACCACAGCTCCATGGTCTCCGGTCTCTGGCAGGTGGTAGCCTATTTGGGCCTACTTCTCCAAGGATGGGAAAGGACAGGCTGCCCGGCTCGCCGCAGCAGGAAGGATCCCAGGCCAGGGGAGCAAGCCCACATGTTGCAGCCAAGAGATGTAGGGACCCCGGTGGCCTTGAACGGGCAAAGCGGGACACGCAGCCCTCTGCAGGCTGCCTGCTCCCCACCCCCCAACTGCTGCTCCTCTCCAAGCTCCGGGTTCGCTCGCTCTCTCTCCCTCTGTGTCTCTTGTCTTTGTGCTTTCTGTGTGCTCGGAAGGCGCGATTCAGAGTGGCCAGGCCAGCTGGGGGGGGGCGGGGGCGTGGGGGAACCGTGGCTGCTCACCCCATTCTCTCCGAGCGACAGGCATTTGTGGCTGAGCCGCTATTTATCACCGCATACACTTGCTGGGATCCCGGAGGCTGCCATGTGGGTGGCAGGATGCGTCTGGCTGTGCGCATCTACGTGTGCATTGTCCAGTCCTTCGTGTCCGTGGAGGGTTCTCCCTCTGTTTTTGACAGATTGCTGGATGAGGAAGTAGGAAAAGATCTCAGGCCAGCCCCGGGCACCTCCCGGGCATCACCGCGCTCCACTTGCCACACCCTGGTCCCCATGCCCCGATGGAGCCGCGCCCTCATGCGCAGCCGCACTCCTCCACGATCATATTGGGCACGTCCCGCTTGACGATGTTGTACTCGTCGTCGAAGTAGAGCATGGACATGGTGCTCAGCTTGGTGGGAATACAGCAGGAGTTCACGGTGCCCGGGTTCAGCCCCCGCATGCGGTACTGGTTTACCACGGCCGTGTGGAAGGAGGAGGCCGAGCCCGGCACCCCCGCCAGGTAGGCAGGGCAGCTGCCCTCGCAGTAGTTCCCATAGTAGCCGGTGGGCGCAATGATCCAGTCGTTCCAGCCGATGAGGCGGAAGTCGATGAAGAACTGCTGCCGGCAGCACAGGTTGGTCCTCCCGTCGCACTCCAGGCCCCGCTTGCGGATACGGTGCCTGCTGTCGCCCAGCCGCGCCTGCACCACCACAAAGGGCCGGTGCGACTCCTCGCCCGGGTCCACGAACACGGGCACCACGGCCAGCTCCCGGCAGCCGTCGCACTGCACGTCCAGGCTGAGACGCCGCTCACCGCGTGAGAACAGGGCCTGGATGGGTTCGGTGAGTGGGAAGGTGTGCCAGCCGCTGCGCTTGAGGTCCACGCGCTTCTCCACCGCGGCCCAGCGGTCGCCAGGGCCCTGCTCCTGGAAGTACACCTTTACCCGCACCTTCCGCCGGCCGCCCTTCTCCAGGACGTAGGGCAGCAGCTTCAGGTAGAGCCACAGGCTGGCCTGCACTACAAACAGGTTCTGGTTGCCTTCGTTGGAGATGAAGAAGTACAGGCGGACCCGGGAGGAGGCCAGGCCATCTGCGGAGAAGCAAGAGAGCAGGCCAAGTTAGATCAAGGAGAACACTAGGCACTGCAGAAAACGCATTCTGCCGCATGACACTGGACCGGGCCCTGGCGGAGCAGCTGGAGGACCGTCCTGACCAGAAATACCACTCCTGGGGCCGCGGCCTCCAACGGTAACCTGGGAGAGGCAGGGAAAATTGTTTCCTATCTTGAAGCTGGGACCAGCTTGGGGCCGGAGGGTCCGGGCCTAGAAAACTGGCCTCACCTCTCCCAGGCCAGGGTTCCCTGGAGACAGGCTGTCAGGCCTCAAAGCTCAACGGAGGAATTTGTCAGGAGGCCAAGATCTTAACAAGTTGTTATGGGTATCTGTGAAATCTGAAAAACAAAACCAGGATCTCACTAAGGATTTGGGGTGGGTTGTTTTAGCAGAGTTTGGGTTCTTTCTTTTCTTCTTCTTCTTTTTTTTTTTTTTTTTTGGTTAACTTAGGGCATTGCAAAATCCAGCTGAGCCACCTACAGCCTCTTTCCAGTGTTTACCTAAGCATGATCTGATCCAACCCCCAGTGGAACCTCCACTGCAAACAAGCCAGCTCTGCTCAGATTTCTGACACAGGAACGTGTGCTCTGCAGGCTGCAAAGTGCAGCCTTTGCTTCTGAGTACTTCCAAGGGACAGGGCACGCAGTCTTGAAACTTGAAGTCCACCCCTTTCATGAGACTGACTCGCCGTGAATGGCACATTTGAAGTCTCCATCGATAAGGAGAATTGGTTTATTAGTTGTCTCAATAATTCAGCTCAATAAGAAGAGAGGCCATGCCAACTGAGAGAGGAATCCTCTCTCATCCTACATTTCAGTGACCCTGCTCTCTGACGATCCCTACTTTTTTTTTTTTTTTCTCCAGGAAGAACAAATAAGCCAACTGTGTGGCCTCCGATGGTTTTATCAAACCTCCTACCACTGCCCCCTTCCCAGCCCCCTCCTCAGGCCTCGCCTGGCTCCTCTAATAACACTGACATCTGACTTTGAAATGGGGGAAAGTGCAGCCTTAAAAGCTGGTCTTGGACGAGCTGCCTGTGACCTGAATCTGTTATTTATAAGTCAAAGAGCTGGCTCCGTGGAACCGACCAGAAATATAACAGCCCCTGCTGTCATTTTGTGCCACGGGGACCAAAAGGCCTCCTCGACCTTCCAGAATCACATTTCTGCTCTGGGCCCCAAAGCACCTTTTAATCCAAGCTCTCTAATTGCATGTCCAGATTCCCTTGACTCTGTCGGACAGCTAAAATGGCAATGCATTTCTTTCTAAGCACAAACCAGCCCTGATTGTCTCTGCTTTTCTCCACACCCGGCCATGCAAAACTTTTCATCCCTTTTCATCCCCAGGCGGCACCTGCACAGTCTGCCCGCTGCCTTGGGGGTTGGGGGGAGGCATTCGCAGCCTGGGGACACAACTGCCACCAACTCTCCCCCCCAAGGCTCCCTGCCCACCCTGCCCTGCCCAAACCCAAGCTTCCCCCTGCGACCTTCTCGGCAGTCCCCCTGCACAAATGGGGCTGAGCTCCAGGCACAAAAGCCAGCCTGGCTCATTCAAGTCCTGAAAAGGACAGCAGAGCCGAAAGCACTTGCAGCATTTCAGCGCGAGCACATTTTTCTCCTTCTTTTAAAGTTCGAAAGATGTTTTTCCTCGCTTGATTTTTATATTCAGACAGTGGTTAAAAAAATTTGCAATATAGGGCCGGAGGAACATTCCAGAAATGACTCCGACCGTTTGTTAACTAGGAACTCTGCTGGCTCTAAAGCCAGGGAGCTGCCTCAGCTCCCAAGCAAGGCGAGAGGCACGGGGCTGCCCTCTGAGCTGCAGTCTTTCTCTGCGTAAATGATGGGACCTGTTGAGAAGCCTGCCTTCCACCGATTCCAGTGCCCACACAATCGGAAGAGAGGTTGCCTAGCTCTCCCCAGCGAAGCTTCAGCAATCCTGGCAAGCCCACGCTGCCCGGCGATGGAAGCGGCCCCAGGGGCCTCTCACGCAGGCATACACACACACACAGAGTCACACACACATACACACACTCCTCCAGCCCACGGATATCAACAAGCACACACATCTCCATCTATACTGCTAAGCCTACACTCCGATCGTGGGAAACAAAAACATTAAGCAATCACCAAGCGAGTGCCCGCGGAGCCAGGGCCGCACGAGTCCGCCGGGAGGGGGACGCGCGCCCAAAGGCACTGGGGCCCGTTTCGGAGAGCAGGGGTGGAGGACAGAGCGCTCCTCGGCGGGGATAAGGGAGCAGGAAGGGGTTGCTGCCTTCGAGAAGAGGACCGCAACCCGGACGGAGCGCACAGGGCCGGAGGCGAGCGGGCCGAGCCAGCAGTCCGGGTTTCCCCCAGGGCGCGCGGGCTGCGGCGGCGGCGGCGGCCAGAGTCAGCGAAGAGAAAAGCGGGTGGAGGAGGTAGCGAGGGCCGCTCGAGGGACCGACCCACCTGTCTCGGCGAAGCTGATGATCTCGGAGACGCGCTCCGGGCCGTCGGCGCCCGGGCTGGCGTGGCCGTCGAGGTGCGGGATCTCCACCCGGCCGTCCTCGCGCACCTTGCCCGCGTGCAGCTTGCGCAGGGCCGTGACCATGGCGGCCTTGGGCACGGCGTGTGTGATGTTGGGCCGGCCCCGCATCTGCAGGCGGCTCAAGATGTGCCGCTTCACCGCCTCCAGGAAGTCGCCGTCTACCCGGCCCAGCTCCTCCGGCCGCCGGAAACCGCCGCACGACGTGCAGGTGTCCTGCGCGCCGCCGGGGGCTCCGGGCGGCGGCGGGGGCGGCTGCGGCGCGGCGGGCGACGGCGGGGGCGTGGGAGAGCCCCAGACCCCGGGCCCCAGCCAGCCGACCGCCAGCATCACAAGGCAGGCGGCCCCCAGCGCCCGACCGGGCAGCCCGTCCATGGTGCGCCGCTGGCGATGAGGGCGCCCGCCGCGAGGCGAGCCGAGCCGAGCGCAGGGCGGCTCACGGCTCCCGGCGCGCCGCCCCGCCCCGCCCCCGCCCGGGCCTCCGCCCGCCCGCCGGGAGGGCCGCAGCCCGCTCACAGGGGGAGGGGGCCCGGTCGGGCCGCGGGGGTTCCCGCGCGGCGAGGAAGGGGCGCCGTGGGCCGCGGGAGGCCGGAGAGGCGCCCTGGGCGAGGCAGGGGCAGGAGGGTTACCGCCGCACGGGCGTCTCGGGGCGCGTCGGCATCCGCAGCTTTCCCCCCATCCTCTCCGCGTCGGGGCCCCGCTGCCCCCGCTCGGGTGAAGCGAAAGCAGCGGCAGCGGCGGCTTGGCGGCCGGGCGGGGAAGGTGGCAAAAGGGCCGGTCGACGCAACTTGGGCGAGACGGAAGCGAAGGCGCCCGAGCCCCCAGAGCGGAGCCGGGCGCGGCTTGGCGCGGCGCTGCGGCGGGCGCTGCGGCGGGGCCCCGCGCTCGCACCTGAGCGCCTCGCCCTCGCCCTCTCCGCCTAGCACCGAGGAAGGGCCGCGGGCGGTGGCGACGGGTGGGTCGTCCTCTCCGCGGGTTGGCGGGCGGACAGCGGAGCGAGTGCGGTGCCGGTAGCGCCGCGGAGCGCGGGCCCGCTCAGAAGCGGCGCGGAGCCCGGGACCGCGGGCCCTGCAGTCCTCGCGGCGCGTCACAAGGCAAAGTTGTCTCCAGGCTCCCGGGGCGCCGCATCCACCGGCAGGCGGGCGGGCGGGCCGGCTGCTGCGCGCTCCGGCGGGTCCTCTGCTCCGCCCGCCTCCTCGCCGCCTGCCTCCCTCCGCCCGCCTGCGCGGGCCGCCGGGACTCCGAGCGCCAGGCTAGGCGGCGGCGGGGCCCTCCTCGTCCCGGTCTCTTCTGCCTGCGCGGCGGCGGCGATGTCGGTTCGAGCTCCTAAAAGTATCGCCGCGTCCCCGGCGCGGGTGCCCTTGTTGGTTCTCCCGCCGACACGCGCCGCAGGGCCGGGAGAGAACTGCGGGTGGCGGCCGCGTCCCCGCGCCCGGCCGCGGCAGAGTGCGGATCCCGCCAAGGAGGAGTTCTTCGCTTTGCCCTCTTCTTTTACTCTCGTTTTTTCTCCCAAGGGTGAAAAAAAAAAAAAAAAAAAAGCCGCACAATCTCCGTATGTGCGAGCGCGTTGTGATAGAGGTTGGCAGGAGGAAAAAAAAAAAAGAGGAGGGGGCAGTCTCGCCCTGGCCGTGCGGGAGGAGGCTGTCCGCGCCTCCCGGCTCTGCTTCCCGGGGTTGCGGGGGGGATGCGGGGGGAGGGGGAGGCGGAATCTGTTCAGGTTGATGCTGCCCGCTCCCCGCCCACCCCAGCTTCCCTCCGCTCTTTTCCTTCTGCCTTAGCGAGAAGGAGGAGCGAACCGGCTGGCTTCCCTCCCCTCCCCACCCCACAAGACCGGGCCACTTCTGCGGTCTCGAAACTTTCTCACCACGTGGGCGCCCCGGACCCCCGCCCGGCTGGGCAGCGGACGGCACCGACGGGCTCCCCGACCCAGGATCCCAGCGCTCGTCTCCTCCCGGCGGCCGCGCAGGCCCTGTCCTAGTCCCTGCCGCCGCCTTCCCCGCCCAGGAGAGGCACCTCTCCTCGCCGCAGCCGCCCCCGGCCTTCCTGGGGTGCTCCCTCGCTGGCCGCGGCAAGGCGGGGGCGGCCGCGGGCGCCGCGGACTGGCTCCGCCGGTGGATGTCGCTCCGGGGCTGCAGTCCCGGAGCCGAGCGCCCCGGGCCGCTGGCAGACTGGGTGAGACGTGGACCCCGCAGACTGTAGGGGTCTGGGGGGCCGCTCTCTCCGCCGGCGCCGCGCCCCGAGAAGCTGCTCGACTGCATGGGGAACCGGCCTCGCGGCCCATGAGCCTCCCGAGCTCTGGGCTTGCCAGGCTGGAGAAGCTTTCAGCACCACTGCGGCCGCCACCCCCCTAGTTGGCAAATCTTGGCCGCAGACAAAGCCAGGTCCCAGTCGAGGCTCCGCTACGGCCGGCCTTCCCGGAGTGACCGTGGCTAGAGCCTTCCCATCCTAGTCTCTGCCGCCTCGTGCGTACACGGGAGCAGTAGCGACTATTAAAACACTGGCTGGTGGGGAGCCCTAAAGCAGGCAACCGGGCCAAGCTCCTCACAGAACTCAAGAAACTACCCTTCCAAGGCTGCCGTTCTTAGGCCACTAGCGAAAGACGCTGTCAGTGAACACCAGAATCCCAGCCTCGTCCAGAACCCCAAGTGGAGTCCGTTCCTTCTGTCCCCCTGGCGTCCCGACCACCATGTAGAGCAACATGACGGTTCTCCTAGGGTGCAGCAGGAACGCGGCCTTGCGCTCTCGTCTCAACTGCCTAGACCCCCACCCACAGTGAACGCGCCGCATAACAACGGAACTGCAGGGAGTTTAGCTTCTTAGCGTATCGGGGAGCCCGGGACAACCGAGGTGGACCGCGGCCTCAGGCTCAGGGCTCCCCCCAGCACCCGCGGCCCCTCATCGCAAGCTTCTCAGGCCAGCCGGGCACTGTGGCGTTTAGCCTCAGCCGGACCGCAGCCTCACCGAGGTCCGCAAGTCTGGAGGCGGAGCGCCCCCTCCCTCCCGATCCGGGGAACCGACTCAAAGGTGCGCAGGGCCGTTCCCAAGGTACAAAAATGGGCTGCTCTGGGTTTTATCAACCGAAAGTCCGAAATAGGGGACAGGCAGGGTCCCCAAAATGGCAACCTTTCTGGTTCCTTAGGGCTTTCTGCAGATCCTGAATCGTTGCCACTCCCAAACTGACAGCCCTTTGTTCCCTCAGCTTACCACCCCTGGCCCTGGCCCAGAGCCTGGGAAACCCTGAGCAGAGAGGAGGTAACCTCTGCCTCCTGGGCAGCTTGTACCACCACCTTCTAGGCAGTGGCCCTGAGCCAGCCCAACCCACCTTTGTGATTTTGCTTGCCTCTTCTGCCAGGCACACATGCTCTGGTCTACTGGTCCTTCCCATCACCACAACCACCAACCTACATGGGGATCTCACGCCCAGGCCTCAAGACCCAGCCCAATCCTGGTGAAGCCGCCATGGCCTTCTTGTGCCCTGAATAGCTGTTTGCTGGTTTTGCCCCTCGGATCAGTGCCCAGATTTTACCTCTTCACCTGTCTCCTGTGAGGGGCCTCAGGTTCCTGCAGGACAGGGACCAGGCCTCTGTGTGATGCCAGACCTGGAAGATAATCAGGTGCACTTATTGACCCAGTGTTTGGTTGGTTGACTGATTGATGGATTGAAAGAAGTGGGTAAGCCAGCAAAGGCTTTAACACCTCTACTTCTCAGCACAAACTCACAGTAGTGTTCCTTGCTTTCTCAGTTACAACCCTTTATTTATTTTTTTGTGAAAGTGTTAGTCACTCAGTTGTGTTTAATTCTTTGTGGCCCCATGGACTGGGGCCCACCAGGCTCCTCTGTTCATGCAATTCTCCAGGCAAGAATACTGGAGTGGGTGATTCCCTTCTCTAGGAAATCTTCCCCACCCAGGGACTGAACCCCGGCCTAACACATTGCAGGCATTCTTTACCTTCTGAGCCACCAGGAAAGCCCATTTATTTATGTATGTATTTATTTATATTTATTTATTTTTTGGCCACACCCCACAGCATACAGGGTCTTAGTTCCCTGACCAGGGATTGAACCCAGGCCCCATGCAGTGAAGTCTTAACCACTGGACCATCAGGGAAGCCCCGCAACCCTTCTTATTGTGGACAGAGCTGGGTAGAGCTGTAGGAAGAGGGGAGGGCTCCATGCCCTTGTGAAGGTGCAGCATCCTGTTCATCGCCCTGGTGCTGGGAAGAGGCA
Source organism: Capricornis sumatraensis (assembly GCF_032405125.1). Classification (NCBI taxonomy): domain Eukaryota; kingdom Metazoa; phylum Chordata; class Mammalia; order Artiodactyla; family Bovidae; genus Capricornis; species Capricornis sumatraensis. Next base: position 116,519,117 of record NC_091071.1, on the reverse strand, counting down.
AAAGCCACCATGTCCTTGCTGGTCGGAGGAGAGAAGATGAGGTTCAGAGGAGGGTCCACATTTTGCTCCCCTGACGAAGGAGCTGCAGCCCCGCTGCCAGTCATCTGCTGGGAGGGAACTGGGTCAAGCGGTAGTCAGAAACCATCTGCTCGAGAAGCTGGGATTATCCCGCCCTCTGCTGATCCCCCAGCCCTCCGGAGCCAAGGGTGTAAATTGAGTTCTTCCAGATCACCTTGTGCTTTGCGGGGGAGCTCCCCATTCCCTACTGAGGGGCAAGGACCTTTTCCTGTTGCTTCAAAGCCTCATTTAGCACTGGACTCTGTTCTCCTTTAGATTGAGGGTGACCTCAGCCCTCAGTCTGAGCCAGGGATGTGACTGCGCCTGTCAGTTTTGAATACAATAATGTACATCAATACTTCAGCCAACGCCCTCTAGACCGGCTGCAGGACTGGGCCGCCCCCACACGGAATGCTGGCTCCCTGACGCCATCAAGGACCTCAGGCCCAATGGGGAAGGCAAGAGGAAACATGGCGACAACATGGATGCAGGCACTCAGAGTATGAAGAGGCTTCCTCCAGGGAGCTCAGAGCACGTGCTCTCACAATCGCGTATTGTTTTGTTTTGCATAACCCGGAGCTGACGAAGATGTCCAGAAGTGACAAAGCAAATGATAAAAGTGAATCTCAGCATGCAGTTCTTGGCCACACGGCCCCTACGGAGTGTTGGGGCACAGTCCTTCTCAACATGGGTGCTCCAGACCTGGGATGGAGAGGGGCCTCTGTCTGAGTTGGGTTCCAGGGATCTGTGTTCACTTTTTCACCACTGGTCAAGAAGCCAAAGCTGCCAGACATCACCATCACGCATTATAACTCCGTGGGGCAGCTTGCTATCCGAACAAGAGCCTCATGCCAGGCCACACGAGACAGCCTGCCCACCAGCAGCCCCAGGCACAAGCGCAGGACAACCCGGAGCCAGGTGCAAAGCAGGATGGAGCCAGGGAACCACAAGGGACAGAGGACCACCAGCTGACCTGTATAAGAACCCAGGCACCAACACAGAGCCCTTTCAGGAAGCCTCGAGACCACCTCATACATTTTCCATCCTGAGGAAAGTCCTTGATGAGAGAGTGGGCATGGGAGGCTTACTTTAATAAGGCAGCCCCTTATTTCTCACCAGGGCAACTGGACAGTGCCCACCTTCCAAGACCCAGCAGCCCTCCACATTCCCAAGCCCTTCTGCTGTGGCCTGGAAATGATGCCAGTCATCTCTGAAACTCCACCTGTGCTACGGAGCATCCATGCCCGGCACCCAACTCAACACCTGCTCACCTGCACCTGTGTGTGACCTGGCCAGTGGTCCTGGGGTTCAAACACAGACCCAAGAATTCCAGTGGATCCACAGGGCATCCCACCTCATGCGTGCCACTTCCCCAGCTTCCCACCTGGCACGAGCATCTGACACAGCCATGTCACACCTTTGCGTGGCCCTGTGCTGTTTCTAAACCAGCTCCAACACAGAATCACCTTGCAGGACTTCCGTCTAGCCATTCCTCTTGACCTGATTCCCTCAGCACCCGGTCTCCTGAAATCTACTGTCTGTTAGCAAGAACCACACAAATCACTGTATTTGTGGTTCCATTCCTGGGAATGGGCTAGCCTGAGGGAGCATAGGGAGCCCCCACCCTCTCTCCCGAGCAAGACTGGGGGCAGGGGTGCCAGAGGCTATGCAGGAGTAGGATTCAACATGTTTTGAATGTTCAGGAATTATTTCAACAGCAGGCCCGTAGGGATGGCTGTCCAAGTTGGTGGTTTTTTCTGGAAAAATAGAGGTGCTAAATACAGCATTTGGTGAGTGTCCCACTTCAAACTGCTCATCACAAACTAGCCCTGGCACAGAATTCCTTCCTATCCACTCGATAACCACACTAAACTAGATGCTGGGGATCTAGCAACGCAGAATCAAAGTCCCAACCCCGCTCACCCCCTCCCCTGGGTGTACCTGGGAGACAGGAGGGCTCGGGCAGCTTGCTGATACCTGTGGTGCAGCAGGAGCCAGGACAAGGAACACCTCCATCTGCCGGGAGGCTCAGAGGAGGCACGATCTGAGCTGAGACTTGAAGCAGAAGGAGGCGTTGTCCAGGTGGACAGGAGAGAGCGAAGATCGGCTGAGGGGAACCCAAGTGATAAGAACATGCAGTCCAGGTGAAGAGCAAGGGCAAATCCATGGGGACGAGGCTGGGGAGGGGCCTTGTCAGTCCAGAAAGGGGTGTCAAAGCCAGATGGGCATGTGGCCCTTGGCAGGAGTGTTTGAGGAAGACTTGGCAACATTGGGGGCTGGCAGTGCCCCCCACTGGCATCAGGGAGGCAGTGAGGACCACCAGGAAGGAAGAGGGGTGTGACTTTTTCCTCGGGACCCAAGTCCTGGGCAGCTGGTGCCAGGTGGGGGGATAAGCAGGAAGAATTGAGGCTCCCTCCACCCCATTTCTGCCATGAGAGATCCTGCATACAGCTTCCAGATGCCCGTGCGTGGCCAGAACCCAAAGAGCTGGTTATTTTGCAGCCAACACGGGGAAAGGGAGCATTTCTTTCCCTTTTTTTCTTTTAAGATTTTTTTTGATGTGGACCATTTTGAAAGTCTTTATTGCTTCTGTTTTATGTTTTGGCCATGAGAAACCTGTACCCCATGCACTGGAAGGCAGAGTCTTCACCACTGGGCCACCGGGGAAGTGCCAAGGGGAGCCTTTCTAAAGTTTGTTTATCTGGAGTCTCCAAACCCAACTGTGTCCACTTCAGGAACACTTGGGTCCAAGCATCAAACTCCGCTTAAATGTCATTCCTCGGTCCTCAGACATTCTTAAACTTCAGAACTGACCTTTGTATCTGCTCCTTGAGGGATGAGGTGTGCCTGATCCATCCAGTGAGTCACCAGTCATGAAAAATGCATGGCTGAACCAAGACAGCGTTTCTCAGGTTCCAGCCTCGTATACAGGTGCAGGCAAGACATCTTTCTCACTTTTTTAAACAAGACCCATGAACATGTTCATCCATTTATGTATGTGAAGCTAAGGACCTCTGTTGCCACAGGTCACTCCACACCGCAGTGCACTTGTATGCCCCACATTCTTATGGATCCATCCCTGGGGGGGCTCTGCAGTAAAGTAGCTCAGAAAGAGGCCATTGTGATGCTGTGCTCCGCACAGTTTCCTCTTCCTTACAGAACACGCTAACCGAATCCTCACAGTCAGTACAATGGTCTCTGTCTAACGGATGAAGGTAACTCTTTGGAGTAACCACTGTGGTTATAGAAGAAGGAAAAAAGACCCAGCACGATTACCAGCTTCATCCCCCAGAGCCCAGGCCTGCCAGCTGGCTCCTGAAGCTGTGTTAATGTCAAGTTCTCTCCACGTTCAGCCCTCTCCCTCTGGCAGAGGCCAGGCCCCGGGCCTCTGTTAGTCAATTGCTGATCCCAGAAAAGAGGCATTTCTTACACCCCTCCTTGGGCTGAGAGCATTCAGCTCTTTTAGCCCCTTCCCTTCCCCCATATATTAGCTTATGAGTTGAAATCCTGGAGGAAAAAAAGGAAGAATGAAAAGGAAAGGCTCTGATTTTTGCTTGATGGATAAATGTATTTATATCTAATTAGGAGCCCCCACTGTGCAGGGGGTGAAGTGTTTTCGTTCTGGCCTATTGAAGGACAAGTAACTATTATGTGCTTGTTCTCTGAGCTGGTAAAAGGGACCCAGAGTCGGTCTGCATTAGCGCCATCAATAAAACCGGGAGCAGGACCATGGTGAACGCCAGAGTCCTCAGGTCTTTCTCTGCTCGCGGGGCCCATCTGCCCAGAGCTGTTTCACGCAGCTGTTCTCAAGCCCTGGGGGTTTGAGGATTTGCCCTATTCTACCCTTCCAAAAAAAGAGACAGGAAAAGAAAAAGAAAGGAAGAAAGAGAGAGAAGAAGGAAGGGAGAGAGGAGACAAAGGGAGGGAGGGAGGAAGGAACCAGCATCTTTAGGATGAAGACACATACAACATTCAACTTTCATTTGAGCGTCACCTCCCTTAGAGGGTTTGACCCTTCTGGAACCCCCGCAATGTCCTGCTGACTCAGAACTTGCAGCACAGAGCAAGGAACTTAATTCAGAATAAAAAGAAGCTGCCAGTGCCTTGCCTCTCATCAAGGATACGGAGCAAAACACTCATCCACTGACATCCACTTTCCCTAATGAGAAGAACCTAAGAATAAGCATTCATACAGAATCCCTTATGAGATTGTTGATGTCTATAAGGAATGTGGTTGAACTCTTATTTACCTAAGCTCAGCTCTCCAAGAACCCTATTTTTTAAAGATTTTTTGATGTGGACCATTTTTAAAGTCTTTATTTGCTGCAATATTGCTTCTGTTTTATGTTTTTGGGTTTTTTTGGCTGCTAGGCACGTGGGATTTTAGCTCCCTGACCAGGAATCAAACCCACACCCCATGCATTGGAAAGTGAAGTCTCAACCACTGGACACCAGGGAAGTACTTCCCCAAGAATCCCTTATCAATTCAATGTAGAAATACTCTGACACACTTACCCAAAATCTTGCATGTAGTGGGGTGACATCCTTTCCAGCCACAAGGGCGTGTTCTGGGTTCGGGGATTCTCAGCATCATTCCTTCCCTATGCCTCCATCCTTTCTTCCCAAAGTACTTTTTTATCTGTCATACAGAATGCCATTATACAAAGGACCAGGTAGGAGCAGAGCAATCAGCCAGGCAGCCACAGGGCTGTGGCACTCTGACGCCAGGCCTCCCGTGGCAGCAAGTGCCGAGCCCCCCAGAGAGCAGCATGTCGGGAGCAGGTGAGTGGGCAACACCCTCCCCTTCCCCTCCACCCAGCACTGTGGGATCTGCAGAGGATGGAAGGAAGAGGGGAGCCCAGGGTTGGAGAGACCCTGGAAGAGGTCGGGGACAGTATCTGGCCGGGGCCTTCCAGACAGCAGTCTCCTGATTAAGGAGCAGAAAGACGCCAGCGGGGTCATGTTGACATCAGGACCGCACCCTCCCACAGCAGCCCTGAGAGCAAGGAGACGTGTGGCTCAAACGGGGTGACTACCCAGATAGGAAGAAAAAGAAGACAAGAAACAGACAAAGAGCAGTCAGAGAGGTGGGAGAAAAGCCAGGACAGGGTGGTGTCATGAAGCTGGAGGGGCTACAGGAGCAGGGGTAGCCGAGAAGGCCAAGTGTAACAGAAGGGTCCCAGGGGAGGCGGGATAGGGCACTCTGGGGGCACCCTGGGCCAGGGGATGGGTGGTCTCTGAATGAGCAACCTGCCCAGGGGAAGGGAGACTTGTGGATGCAAAAAGGCACTGTGTCCCTCCTGATCCAGACCTCAGGGTCTGGAATTCAAGGCTGAGGTTGAGGCGGGGAGGTGGTCTTTTCAGGGGGTCAGCCTCCAAACCTGGGAGCTTTCCCACTTTCAAGGGGACTTCGTCCCAGGATGGCTGAATCCCAGCAGCAGAGGTAAGCAGAGTGCATGGGAGGCCTGCCGGCCAGCCCTCGGGCCAAGTCTCCAGGGGAAAGGATTGCCTGGGACATCTTACACTGAGAGGTAGACGTGGAGGCCCAAACTGAAGCCCAGCCCAGGAGCTGAAGGAAGAGGATGGTGGTAGGCCCGGAAACGTCATTGCAGGAACTGAATTCAAAAGGCTGGATGGTGCAAGTATGTGTGTGTGTTGAGGTATATACGCCTTGGGTATGGGTCTATGTGTGTGTGAAAGTGTGTGTAGCAAATGTGTGTATTAGTGTTTGTACTGGTGTATGGTGGCATATGTGTGTGTGGTGGCATACGTGTTTTGTGTGTTGGGATGTGTGTGTCGGGGTGCACGTGTGTTAGAGTAGCAGGGGTGTGGGTGTGGTGTGTGTGTAGACGTGTAACTAAGTCACCAAATACAGGGATAATGACCAGTCTCAGGATACTTTTGCCAATAAGATTAATAAGACTGAGGGAAACAACAATAAGTCCCTTTTCTGGCCTCTCTGGCTTCAGGAGAGGCTTAGAAGGCAGAGTTCATAGGAGTGTGTGACGGGGAGGAGATGGAGAAGGAGGGGTCAGGAGCAGCAGGTGTTGGCATGGGGGCCTCTTGCTGCCCATGGACAAGCCGGATGTCGGAGGTGGTCCACGGGGCCTTGCACATGGGTCATATGGCCACCACCCCACTGGACGGGAAAGCACAGACTCGCCCAGGCCCTCCTGTTCTTCCCAAGTCCCCGCAGCCACAGAAAGAAAATGCTCCCCAGATTCCCCTGAAATGACTTTCCCTAGAAACATCAAGAAGGTGTGGTCTGCAGGATGCGGTCATCAGAGGCTCCAAAGGAAGCAGCTGGTGGCTCTCCCAAAGCCGCCCATGAGCCTCAGTGCCGGGGAAGCGGGGCTGGGTGGACAGCATGCTTCTAGCCTGACTGGTCTAGAGCCAGTCTGCGTGGAGATGAAGCAGCGATGGGCACTCCTGCCCCCGCCACCGGGCAGGCTGGTGACCTGCAGCTCCAGGAGGAAGACTCATTCTCCAGCTCATAAACAGTTAACTCTTCCCCACAACCTCGCTCCACCATGCAGTCTTTATAGGGGTCTCCACTGTCAGGGCAGCAGTTCAGATCGCTGATGAGGTCTCAGGCTCCTCACCTACTCCTTCAGCCTCTCCTGCTTCTGATGAAGCACTCCCTTCCTCAGCCCCAGATCCTCACGCTCTCTCTCCTGCAGCCACTAGGGGCCACTTCTAGTGACCCGAATAGCCATATATCTCTGGGATGACCACTGCTCCTGGCTCTCTGGGGACTGAGGAGTTTCTCTGGAAGTGGGACATTCCATGGTCGGTCCCTGACAAACTGGGAGAGTTGGTCACACTGGGTGCTTCACCCCGTCGATCTTTACTGATGCCATTACCCCCAACTGCAGCATCCTCCCCCTAAACCTTGTCTGCTTTAGGAACACCCTGTATCCAAAGTCACCTCCACAAAGCTCCTCTGAGTCAGCTCCTGCCTCCACTGAAATGGACCAGCTGCCCCTCCCTCGGTGTCTCCCTCCTGGTAGCCCGCTCTTCAGTACTTGCCTCTACTGTGCTACTCATTTGCCCACTCATGCCTGACTCTTTGCAACCCCATGGACTGCAGCCTGCCAGGCTCCTCTACCCGTGGGGTTCTCCAGGCAAGAATAATGGAGTGGGTTGCCATTCACTTCTCCAGGGGATCTTCCCCACCCAGGGATCGAACCTGCATCCCTTGAGTCTCCTGCATTGGCAGGGGGATTCCTCACCACTAGCACCCTCAAGCTCAATAATCCATGTTGCCTGCTAGACTCTAGCCTTATGGAGTGCAGGACTATGCTGTCTTCATGTATCTATGGCCATGGCGAAGCCCACCAACCGTGAATGAGCCACAGGTGTTGGCAAACCTATTTTCAAATACATGGGAAGGAATTCTGTGATGGATGGAGACACCCAAGATAAAGTTCTTTCAGATATTCTTTAAAGTCATCTTATTCCACTGATTGATTTAACACATACTCGTTGAATACCCAGCTGCCACGCCCAGAAGCTATAGAAGCAAACAAGACAGTAAACATCTCTGTCTTCACAAAACTTACAATCTAAGAAAGAAACACATAATAAATACGTTTTTAAAAGCAAATAATTTCTGGATTTCCCTGGTAGTCCAATGATTAAGAATCTGCCTGCCAATGCAACGTACAAGGGTTTGATCCCTGGTCCCAGAAGATCTCCCACGCCTCTGGGCAACTAAGGCCATGTGCACAGCTACTCAGGCCTTGCTCTAGAGTTCACGTGTCACAACTGCTGAGCCCGTGTGTGGCAACTAGAGGAAGCCTGAGCACAGCAACAAAGACCCGACTCCGCCAAAAGTAAATAAATAGGGACTTTTTTAAAAAGCAAAGAATTTCCAAGAGTGAAAAGTGTCATGAATTTTTAAAAGGTGGTTCATGGGATGAAGACTGGTCAGAAGGCTACATAAGTCAGAAAAGACTTCTTGGAGGAGGGGATCCAAAGATAAGGAGGCAGAGATCTGGGGGAGGGGCTTCAAAGTAAGACTAATCTTAGAACATTCAAGGAATAGAAAGCAAGCCAGTGTGATTGGAACACAGCGAAGCAAGAAGAGGACTGAAAGAAGCAGAAGTAGAGGCTAGATCACATTAAGCTTTGTAAGTTCCGCTCCTTAGGATTAGATCTGACCTCAGTGGCCAACAGAAGATAGTTCTCATGTAGGAAAAGATCAGAATTAGGAATTCCAAGCCTGGTAAGATGGCTCCGTGGACATCGGGCTCACATACTTATTCTGCTTTTCACATTATGTGGTGTCTATCATCAAAATTATTTCATAATTACAAGATGGCTGCTGGAGCACCATCCATCACACTTCACACTTCATTTCAAACAGTGGGAAGGAGGAAAGTAGAGCAAACCCTTGCATCCTCTTAGCTGAGCCAGCTCTGTTGGAGGAATAATCCCCAAAGCCCCATTCAACAAATTTGCTTTCCTCTTCTTGGCCACCAGTTAGATGTACAGGAGGCTGGGAAGTAAAGACATTCAGCTGGGTGCTACCCTGCTCCAAATTAAACAAAGGTTCATTCAAATAGTAAGAAATACAGAATAAAGACTGAGGGCACAAAGGGTGTGGCAAGGAGCCTGGAGTTTCTTCTAAGTACAATGGGAAGGTTTTAGAGGGTTTTATCAAGGGCAGTTTTGATCTGATTTATGCAATGAGATCACTCTAGCTGAGGGTGCAGACTAGACTTCAAGGAGATGAGTTAGGTGCTGTTGCAATAATCCAAGTGAGAGATAATGGTAGTCGGGCCAGCATTTCAACAGTGGAGGTAGTAAGAAGGGGCTGGATCTGGCCTTTGTTTGGGGGCTTGTGGCAACAGGATGTGCTGATGGATTGAGTGTGGGGGTATGAAGGCAAGAGAGAATTCAGAGGTTTGGAGACTGAGCGATCAAGAAGATGTGGTATGGCTTATGGGGAAGGGGGAGGTGGGTGGGGCAATAAAAAATTCCCCTTGACTCTATGGATTTTGAGAGGCCCATTGGGCACCGGTAGTGGCTGCTGAATAAGCAGCTGGTGTAACTTGGAGGTTTGGGGCAGACGTCAACCAAATTTGGGAGCTGCCAGCATATGGATGGTACTGAAAGTCAGAGTGAAATGAGCTCCCCCAGCCAGAGGGTGCCGATGGACAAGAGGAAGGGAGGCGGCCAAGGGTGAGGCCCTCAGGCACTTTGGCCTGAGAGGTGGGAGAACCAGCGAAGGAGGAGAGAACTGAGGCTAGAGCGGTGGACAGGGCAGGGGCAAGGGCCAACTGCCAAGTGGTGGGAGCGGCCAAGTCCCGAGAGAATGGAGAATTCATCCTGGCACTTAGCAACTGATAAGATCCAAGAGCCATTTCAGCAGAGTGGTGGCTAAGGTGGCCCTGGAAAGAAAAGCCGATGAGCAAACGGACCTGCTAGGATGCTCTTCCCAGCAGTGTCACTGTGGAGGCCGGCAGAGAGATGGGGCCAAGTTGGGGGAATGGGAGGCCAGGGAGGGGTTCCCATCTTCAAGCCTAGGTACCCAGGGTCATTCCAGATGATGAGCAATTCCAACCCTGCTCTGCAAGGTCCCCAGAGAGAACGAGCACCAAACAGGCTTGGGTCTAGAGAGTTAGACCCTTGTCAGGGAATCTCAGATGCTGGCCCTCTCCCTGTGGTCCTGGGGGCAGTTCAGAGCCAGCAGTCAGACTGAGGCCCCGCCCAGCACAGGTCCCCTGCTGGACAGAGTCCCTGCACCGTCTCAGTTCTTTTGGGGCTTCTCACAGTCTGGGGGGAGGACCTTTGAACCCTCTGGCCTCTTTCTGGCTCTGAGTCAGTTTCCCCTGCTCTGGGGGGATGACAATGCCGGTCAGTTCACCATCTCAGAATTCGTTTTGCCAACTGCCCAGAGAAGTGTTTCTCAAACTGCAGGTTGTTAAATACAAGCAGGTCGTGAGTCTAAATGTAGTGGGTTAGCATCTAATGCAAAAAAAAGATCGAAAATAACAGCAATCACACATAATAAGGTGAATGTCTTTCATGACACTCGTCTCAGTGGCATCTGTGTTTGTATACTTCTGTTCTACAAATATTTGTACATCTGTGTTTGTACGTGTGTGTTCTACATTGCCGTGTCAAGTGGATGTTACATCAAGTTTAAGGTTCAAGGAGGGAAAGATCACTGGCTGCTAGAATCTCCCCTTGTCTCTGGGCCTCCAGCAGTGATGTCCTCCACACAGTGACCTGGGTGGGTGGTCACCACTAAGGGTCTGCAACAGTTGTTTTCACAGCAGTGGGTATGCATGTCCTAGATGGACACGTTGGAGAAATAGTACATCCAGGTTGTGGCACCCGACCCACTTCACTGGGAGTCAACATTGAATGCATTGGAACCGTGACCCATTGTCAGGGGGACAGACTGGTGGTTCTCAGCCTGCCTGCACATTCTGCTCCCAGAGATCCTGATGCAATAAGGTTGGGAGGTTGCTGGGAGGTGTTGGGAGTCTATGAAGCTGAATGTAATACGGGACCTGGGCTAAACCTGGATGCATGAATACCTGAATGTTTGCACCTGGAAGGAGAAGTGAGTCTCCCACTCCCTAAGCGAAGGTCCTGGAACTCCTCAGAAGCCGTACCGCCTCCTCCCTTTTGCAGCCTGACAGATGTGCTTTGTGGCTTCGGTGTCCGAAGTTGCTGAGTCTCCTGGGTGTGGCAGAAGGTGGTACTGGCTCCCAGCAAATTCTCAGGATGTCGGACTCTTGTTCAGTCCTCTCTGCCTCCTGCCCCAGAGACCCCAGAGTATCCCCCTGAGTAGAAACACCCTGCTGGCGTATCTGGCCTTGCACGGGACCAGCAGTGAGCCAGGTCACCAGGTCACCTTCAGTCACACTCCCCTGACCTTCCTTGAACACGGCACACCTTTACAGATGGACGCATCCTCCTGCGTTCTTCAGTCTGCTCCCGCCCCTGCCGCTCCCCCACTACCCATGCCCATCCTCTGCTTCCTTCTCCCTAAGTATCAGAGGAAGAACGGAGTTGTCCGAACATCCCTGGGGCCCGGAATTTGATTCAATTGCATAATACTTGGGTTATAGAAACTACCAAGCACTCTCCAGGTTGGAGATTAGTGCCATCCACCCCAGCGTCTGTGGTCAGCCCACAGCCTTCATGTGCTTTCCCCCCATCAGAAAGGGTCTCCCCACCCAGGGGCTGAGCCCTTGCCACCTGTTCGCGTCCTCTGACGGCTGGGCCCAGAAGAAAACAGCTGGAAGCCTCCAGTAAACCCTCTGGGACACAGAGAGCTCTTATCTGGAGACCCAGCCCCCGGGCTCAGACACCAACAGGGACCTCCCCCGTCCGCCTGCCGGGATGGTGGTGCTTCCCCTCTACCTACTTATTTCAGGAGAACTGGGCTTGCAAAGGAAGGCTAAACAGACCCCAGTCTGTCTTCAGAGAACCTGCTGTGGAATTCCTGAATCTTTTCTGGTTTGGGGCTTGCTTAGCCTCTCAGCACCCAGCTAGTCAACAACGCATTGGCCAATCACATTAGATAAAAAGGAACATTGTCTCCAAAATCCATCAGCTCCAAGGTCACCACCTTTGCCACGAGATGAAAATACATCTGAAGTGTGTTTATCTGGGGAGGGGAGAAGGAGGTCGGCAAAATGGCTCAGTTCAAGCTTGACTGGCTTTGTTCGGGTTTTGCTCAATCCCAAGCTAACGGCTAAGCTATCTGAACTCCAAACCAAAATAAATACACCTCTGAAGTTAACCATGTTATTACATCAACGCTGATGTAATGGTTCCAAACCATAAGAAAATAAAATTCCAGCATAATGGGTCTCTCTGTTCAGCTAAAAGAAAGGTTGGGCTGCTGGCTTCTTGTCAACTGGAATTTGGCGTTTTCTATCATGGTTACGCAGGGTGTGTGTGTAACCTAATTAATGATGTTTTAGTAACTGCTGTGTGAAAGGGGATAGATAGATATTAAAATACAGTTAAGGGGTTCAGAGAAGGTCCCCAGGGCCACCCAAAGAAGGGTTCCAGAATGACCATCACCAGCCACTCCACCCCAGAGACCTCCCAGATTCAGCGTCTCACAGAGTGACTTTTAGGATTGCAATGGCCCTCAAGGTCATAGTTCTTGGGGCAGAGAAAGGTCAGAAAGACTCAAAGGCAACTTCACTCTGAGACAATTTCCAAGTAAAAAAGGAAGTGGTACCCACCTCAGGAAGGGACATGCCTGGGCCCCATAATGCTCTTGGGGTACTGACATAGGACGAGCTGGCTTCTGCAGCCACGCAGAGCCAAACAAGGATGTTCCACCTGGGGGTAGCTCTCTGTACCAGGAGCTCAGCCCTGGAGAGCTCGTGCTGGCCCTGCCCCCTGGCCTGGACAGCTTGGTCCTAGGCTCTGGCTCCCATGCATCCCTCACCAGGCTCAGGCCAGGCAGACCCTCCTGCCACCCCCACCGGGTCAGATGGAGGCTGATGCAGAAGTACATTGACAGAAAGAACCGCAGGTCCCAGGACCAACATGCAGCCTCTGTATTTCCTCGGGCAGTCACTCACAGCCCAGCATTTCAAGTTCCCTGTAGCCGGCAGCACTCTGTAACTCATAGTTCCCCAGGCAGGCACCTTCTACGCCATTCATGTTCTCAAGTCAGAGAAACCTGCCACCCAGTGGAGTCTGCTCAGAGACCTTCATATCCCAGTTTCTACTGCAAACACAGATGGTTTATATTGGGTTGGCCAAAAAGTTCATTCAGGTGCGTCCGTCAGATGTTACAGAAAACCACAAACAAACCTTTTGGCCGATCCAATATTTTGAGGACTTTTTACATGTGCGGCCTCAATAGCATCTGCCCACCAGACATAGGACCCAGAGCCAGTCTCTGCCCAGGCTGGTGGGCTCCTGCACCAGATCAGGCTGAGCCTCGCCTGGGCACCTGTTTCATCAGTTCCTGACCACAAACCCATCACTAGTCGCATTTTGCAGATGCGGAAACCTAGGCTAGGCAAGTTAAGGAACTAGCCCAGTGTTCCCTATCTGGAGTCTGGAAGAACCACAGACCTCAAGATGGAAATCACAGCCCCTCTTCCCCACAAAGGTGTACATTTGCTGGGGCTGCCAGGACAAAGTATCCCCAAATGGGGGCTTCAACAACAGAAACACACTGTACTGTACTTCTGAAAGCTGGATATCCAAGATTAAGGTTCCCTCTGAGGCTGGTTCTCTCCTTACTTTGGAGACAATCGCCTCCTCCCAGTGTTCTCACATGGTCCTCCTTCTGGGTGTCTGTGTCTTGATCTCCTCTTCTTATAAGGAGCTCAGTCAGGGACTTCCCTGGTGGTCTAGTGGTTAGGATTCCACACTTCCGCTGCAGGGGCCCAGGTTTAATATGTGGTCAGTGAACTAAGATCCTGCAACATGTACAGCTCAGAAAAAAAAAAGTTTTAATTTAAAAACATAAATAAGGACACCAGTTGCATTGGATTAGGCCCTATCTAATGATCTTCTTTTACCTTCATTACGTCTTTTTGAGACTCCATCTCCAAATACAGCCAAGTTTTAAGATACTAGGGATTAGGACTCACACACATGAATTTGAGGACCATGGGAACACAACCCAGCTCATGATGGGCTCCCAAGGGCCAGTGGTGGGGGCGGTGTGTAGCTCCAAGAACCACTGATGCGGTTTCACTGAGTGCCTGCTGCACAACAGGCCATGGTGGGTATGGCATGGGCCTGGATGCCACCGTGTGAGCGACATGTGGAAGAAAGGCCAGCGGCCCAGGGAGCAACTCTTTCCAATAGTTCATTGAATCTCTCCAGAGAGCCTGGGGCACACACGTGAGGCTTTGCAAATATATTCAAAACACACGTCCCCATCTCCAGAGAAGCCCCAGAGGCCTGCAGCCCGGGGCAGGCACCGCCCTCAGCCAGCCCTGGGAACCTGGGGTTCCCTGGTTCTAATTCCTCCTCCAGAGCGCAGAAGTGTGGGGCCAACATGAATTTGCTGAGCGAGTGAATGAACCGACACATGTTCTGACGGGATTCAGCCCACCTGGTCTGCCCTCATCTCTTTCCTGCTGAAACTTCATTAGAATCATGGACCAAACTCACCAGCCACCAGTAAAGTCGGGGCACTTCAGCGCTGAGGCTGCACCCAGAGCGTCAGACAGCTCACTGACGGGTGGCAAAACCCCCAACACTGAATCCACACCCTGTTGCCCACTCTTTCTTCCCTCGGGGGCAGAATGGCAAACCTAGAATTTCAAACCCACCAGCAGATGCTCCAGAGGTGAGCATCTAAAATCGCCCTGGACATCAGCTGTTTCTTGCTGGAAGAGATTCTTAACTGTCAAAGCCAGTTACCCAGGGGAGGGGTTCGTAGGTTTTACCAGCAGGCCTGTTCCCCAGCTGTCTGGGTCAGTTTGACTGTGGTCTGGTCTTGCCTTGAGGCAGGAGGGGGCCCAGAGGACCTCCTAGGGCCCTTCCTGCCCTGGGATTTCAGGCAGACATGAACATCTGGGGAGTGACTGCAGCTGAGCAGTCCCACTGGCCTGAAGCCAGCAGTAACAGGGTGGCCCGGTCTGGGTAATCACCAATGGGCAGGCTTGCAAACAGCAACAAGTCTGGCAGCCGCCAGGGTTACCCATGGGACAGAGCAAGCAGCAGCCTGGAAGAGCCTGACCCCAGAAGCAGCAGTAGGCATGTGTCCGTGCGTGTGTCCCGGACACACGCATAGAGCATGTATTCGTGCAAAGGTGGTAGGAAGGGCTGCTCAGGGGGCCCCACCCCTCAGATGCCAGGTGAAAATCACAGCTTACTCTTTTTTTAAACATTTATTTATTTATTGGGCACGCCACAAGGCATGCACGATCTTAGTTCCCCAACCAGGGATAGAACCCATGCACCCCTGCTGTGGAATCCTAACCACTGGACTGCCAGGGAATTCCCCAAGAACCACAACTTCTAACCAAGTGTGGTGCATGCCTTTAGCTTTGCCACCTGGATTTTCCTCACCACATCTCTCAAGAAGCAAAGGGTGGAGGAGGCCCTCTTGGTTTCACATTGAAAGACAAGAAGCACTAAGAGATGGCTAAAATCAAACCAGTGTTGCCCCAAATTGCCCCAGACCCAGTGGGTTGGTACCACCTTGATGGTCCCCATACTCTTCTAAGAAATTGTTTTTGTTCTAGCCACCTCTGAAATCAGCTTGGCTTTTTGTTTTTTTAAGCCTGGTTATAACAGCACAATCATCCATGAACATTACCATCAGTCACCAAATCAGCCACTCACATTCTTGAGGGTCTATACTTGACATGGAAGAAATGTCACCTTCCTTCAAAGAGTTTCGTGTTGGAAACATAAGACGAATACAAGAGAGACAAACATACACAAGCTGAGACAGTGTGTGGAGGATAAGAAGGAAGAAGCAACCTGTGATGCAAAATGGGATCTCATGGGGTTTCCAGGACTGTGGTTGGATTTTGGCCCTTTCCTGCCCCAAAGCTCACCCATAGGTCACAGAGTCACACCTTGAACCTTCCTCCTTATTCTCACACTTGGTTGGCCACCAAATCTTATTAGTTTTGCTTCAAACCCTCTCCCAGCTCCCTGCTCTCTGCCTTACCCTCTGCCTTGGTTTGGGTTCTCCAAGGCCAGCCACCTCTCCTCTCTCCAGCTCAGCTCCTTGCAGGGGGCCTCTAGGTGCTGTGGGTCAGCTACCTAAAATGCACCTTTAACTGCAAGGTTTATGCTTGAAAACTCACGTCCAAGTTGGCGACCATTGGAGTGGGTGACAGACCCACATATCCTTCTATATGTTTGAAATTCTCTGTAACAACCACCACAAAAATAAAAAGAAACAACAAACACCTTCCTCCTACTCAGAAGGTCGTATCCTCAAAGAAGGGTATTGATTTTTTGGGGGCTTTGCACATATCGGCTAAGTATGAAAAATTCAATCAAGGAAGTAGATTTACAGAGCATCAGTCTGTGTGCTTCAAAGTCTCCCCCAGACCCCGCTGCTTTGAAGACAACATGTCTTGTGTGGCCAGTTGCCTGCAGGCCAGCCTTGCCCCTCGTATTGGAGACCAACATCACCTGGCATCCAGCCACGATGAGAATCCTGTGGATCTGAAAACCCACCCGTTCAGACCCCGAAGGCCGCATCCTTTCACTGGGTGCCTCTACCTGGCATATCCTTCTGCATTTGATAAAGTCCAATTCGTTTGGTCAAGCTCAGCCTCAAGGTCAAGGGCTCAAGTGCTTCTCTGTACTGGTCTGCACAGCCATCTTCTCCCGCCCCCTCTCGTCTACAGGCTCCTGGTAGGCGAGGCTTGGGCTGTCATTGTGGCAGTAGAACAAATCTTCAAATCTTGCTCTGTGCTTGAGGCTGTGCCTTCGGGGACACTGGGTCCTCGTGCCTGCCTTGGGGGGATAGCATTTGTGTCT
The DNA here is from genome assembly GCF_032405125.1 of Capricornis sumatraensis. Taxonomy (NCBI): domain Eukaryota; kingdom Metazoa; phylum Chordata; class Mammalia; order Artiodactyla; family Bovidae; genus Capricornis; species Capricornis sumatraensis. The sequence continues at coordinate 116,502,605 of NC_091071.1, read as the reverse complement.
CCACTTTTGAGCAGGTTAGCAGGCTCAGTGCCCTTACTGTGGGAGCTGAGAGGGGGCCCAGGGAGCTGCTTGCAGAGCCCCCTGCTGCCCAGTCCTGCACACGGCCCTGGCTTGACAGCCCTCAGTTCGTGCCCTGCATGGACCCTGCTCCCTGGGCAAGCGCAGGCCTTGCATTAGCCCCCGTCACTGTCCCCATCTGCCTCTCACCTCTCACCCCAAAGCAAGCTTCTGTGGGCAGCTGAGCATTCAGCTACAGACCCGAAGGCCATAGGCTCCCATGATAGACCATCAGGGTGCCTCTCAGCCTTGGGGGACCCTTGTGGGTCTACCCTATTACCCAAGGATCCCCCACCCCCTCACATCCCAGGTGTGCCTTGTGGTGGCTCCCCAGGGCATCCAAAGGAGAAGTCACTGTCAGGGTTTCCGTGACTACACCTACCTGAACGAACTCATTTCCAGGGAATTTAACATGAATCCCTTACTTCACCTTGTCCTCAGAGAAAAATCAAAAGCAAGACCCAAAACCATGGCAGAGGTCTGTGCTCAGGCTTGCCGCTGATGTAACATTAGCCACACCCACTACTCTAATAGACTGTAAAGCGTTTTTCTCAAGAGCTCATGTGAAAAAAGTATTCAGGTATCATTTCCCTCTGTGCTGCTGTGGAACGTTCCAGAGGCTACAGGTGAGGATGACAACAGGGGGACAGGCTTCTCCTCACAAGCACAGCCTGCCCCACAGCTCTTTGCCTTCACAGGCATGATGATTGACAAGGGGATGGCTGGAACATAGCTGCATGTGACACCAAAAATAGAAGGTTTTTTTTTAAGCAGTTATTAATATTAAGCCAGGTGTAGACAACCTTGGGCCCTGGGTCATATCAAGTGAATTCATCTGTGTTGCTGCCTGTTTGCAGCCTTTTCCCCTTAAAAACAAGTGGTTTATAAAGTCTCTCATTTCAACGATCTCCCTGCTGCAGCACTGTCCCTTGGCTGCCAAGGTGCCCTGTTGTCTGTGACAGGCGCTGAGTTGGGGGTGAGTCTGCAGGGTGGGAAAGCATGGCAACCCACTCCAGTATTCTTGGTTGGGGAATCCCATGGACAGAGGAGCCTTGCAGGCTACAGTTCATGGGGTCGCAAAGAGTCAGGAGCAACACGATAATGACTGACTTCTAACCACCAGTCGGCTCTGACCTGCTGGTGCCTCTTGAGGACACCTTTCAGACCTCAGGTGGCTGTGTAATTCGGTTTCCTTACAGAGACCTAAAAGTTGGGAGGATTTCCCCTCCCGAGTCTGACCCTGGACACTGCCCTGGCAGCCACACTTCTTCCTGAGGTATCATGGCCCTGATGTGGCCCTGGGCAGCGTGCCCAACACCAGAAGGTTCCTGGAGACCCCAGGTTCCCTCAGCAAGTCTCCCCTAGCCTCCACCTCTGCAGCCATGAAGTGATTGTTCAGGGGCCTCATTTCCTCCCAGGGAGTAAGACCAGGTCTAGAGGAAGGGTTCACTGTTTGTAAATGTTCTAGAAATAGAAGAGCTTAAAAATGAGAGATGAAAATATGGTTTCGTGCTTTGAAGTCGTTCATCAGATCTGCAGGCTCTGGAGCAGAAACCACAGCTGACCTGAGGATGGACAGAGCCCAGTTCTTCCCTGGGAGAAGCAAGGGGTCGATAACCACCTGCCGTGTGCCCTAGGGCTTCCTGAACCTACTTCAGTCAATCTTCACAACAATCCTGTCAAAGCAAGTATTATCACCACTTTATACGCAAAATCTCAGAAAGATTAAGTCGTTGCCAAAGTCAACAGTTCCTGGGTGGCAGGGCCAGCATAGTGATCCAGGTCTGCCCCAGCCCATGACCCACACTCTCCCAGCTCTGGGCACTGTGTCCAGGAGCACCTCACACATGGCCAGATCCAGGGGCTGGATGGCAGGAAAGAGATGCGGGTGGGTGGGAGGTGAGCGAAAGGACGGCAGTAGGTTGGCTGCTATGAAAATCTCCATCAAGCAAAGACACCCAGGGCCGGATCCCCAGATGAGGCTCCATCAGCATGATGGAAGGTGGGTGGGCAGCTGCTGACTTTGACCTGTCACCCTCGGCACCCCCCAAAAACTAGCAGACTTGTGGGGGCAAGGATACAAGAGCACAGCTGGGGGCAGAGGACAAAGTGAGTGTTGCTGTGGCAGGGGACAGGGCAGCTGCGGAGGCCGGGCAGCAGCCGCAGGCCGAGTTCCACCGTGTGCGTGTTCAGCGGTCCCGGGAGAGGCCCACAGGCGGGGCAGAGGCTGCCCTGAAGTAGGCTCAGGACCAAGACGTCATCATTTATTATTATTATTATTGACGTATAGTTGACTTATACAGTAGGTCCTTCTTGTTTATCCATTTTGTATACAGCAGTATGTATACATTAATCCCAGTCTCCTAATTTATCCCTCCCCACCCTTTCCCCTTTGGTAACCCTAAATTTGCTTTCTATGTCTATGGATCTATTTCTGCTTTGTAAATAAGTTCATGTGTATCATTTTTTAGATCACACATATAAGTAATATCATGTATTTGTCCTTCTCTGACTTAGTATGATAGTCTCTAGGTCCTCGCATGTTGCTGCAAAGGGCATTATTTTCTTCCTTTTTATGGCTGAGTAGTATTCCGTTGTATATATATACAACCACATCTTCTTAATGCATTCATCTGTCCGTTCATGGATATTTAGGTTGTCTCATTTTGCATGAAGCTGGCAGCCGCAGCTAAAAGAGTCAGGAATACAGAGACCATGAAGGAAGGAAGAAAGAGGCCAGACGCCGTACCTTTCCTGCCATCCCTGCATGGGGACTGGCCAGTGGTGGAGACGGAGTGATCAGAATTCTAGGGAAGCAGAGTGAGAAAGGCCGGCGCAGCTCAAGAGGGAAGGCCTGGCCAGAGGACCAAGGGCCCGGAAGAGATGAGGTGTGGGAACTGTGAGGACATCGGCAAATGCAGCAGCCAAGGGGCCTCTGAGCTGGCTGCTGACCAGGTCCCACGCTGCCGAGGAGTGAAAAGAGGAGGAGAGAGTGAGGAAGAGCTAAGTCTGATGCTGAGAGTAAGGAGCTGCATGAGTAACAAGATGGATGGAGACATTATTTTAAAAGATAGGAACTACCTGAACACATTCACAGACAAGAAGCCAGTGACAGATAAAGATGCAAACTGTCGGGGAGAGAAAGTCTTCGAAGAGTAGAGCTGACAAGGAACCGGAGGTAGATGGGGTCGGGAGGGAAGAGACAGGCAGGTGAGGATAAATTCGAAAGGGAAAGATATGTTATCCTTTAAGATGGGGGTTCAGTTCAGTTCAGTCGCTCAGTCGTGTCTGACTCTTTGCGACCCCACGAACTGCAGCATGCCAGGCCTCCCTGTCCATCACTAACTCCCAGAATTTACCCAAACTCATGTCCACTGAGTCGGTGATGCCATCCAACCATCTCATCCTCTGTTGTCCCCTTCTCTTCCTGCCTTCAACCTTTCCCAGCATCAGGGTCTTTTCAAATGAGTCAGCTCTTTGCATCAGGTGGCCAAAGTATTGGAGTTACAGCTTCAACATCAGTTCTTCCAATGAACACCCAGGACTGCTCTCCTTTAGGATGCACTGGTTGGATCTCCTTGCAGTCCAAGAGACTCTCAAGAGTCTTCAACACCACAGTTCAAAAGCATCAATTCTTTGGCGCTCAGCTTTATTTATAGTCCAACTCTCACATCCATACACGACTACTAGAAAAACCATAGCCTTGATTAGACAGACCTTTGTTGACAAAGTAATGTCTAGGTGTTTTAATATGCTGTCTAGGTTGGTCATAACTTTCTTTCCAAGGAGTAAGCATCTTTTAATTTCCTGGCTTCAATCACCATCTGCAGTGACTTTGGAGCCCAAAAAAATTAAGTCTGACACTGTTTCCACTGTTTCCCCATCTATTTTCCATGAAATGATGGGACTGGATGCCATGATCTTCATTTTCTGAATGTTGAGCTTTAAGCCAACTTTTTCACTCCTCTTTCATCAAGAGGCTCTTTAGTTCTTCTTCACTTTCTGCCATAAGGGTGGTGTTATCTGCATATCTGAGGTTATTGATATTTCTCCTGGCAATCTTGATTTCAGCTTGTGCTTCTTCCAGCCCAGCGTTTCTCATGATGTACTCTGCATATGAGTTAAATAAGCAGGGTGACAATATACAGCCTTGATGTACTCCTTTTCCTATTTGGAACCAGTCTGTTGTTCCATGTCCAGTTTTAATTGTTGCTTCCTGACCTGCATACAGGTTTCTCAAGAAGCAGATCAGGTGGTCTGGTATTCCCATCTCTTTCAGAATTTTCCACAGTTTATTGTGATCCACACAGTCAGTGCTGGAAATGTAATACCACCACAGTGAGGGGGCTGAAACTCACATAGTCGGCTCTGGGTGTTCCTGGAAAGCAAGACCCAAGGGCCATGGGAAATGTAAGTTTGCTGGGGCATGGACGGTCCAGTCAGTCTATATTAGTTAGGCTAAGTGATGCCAGCTGCTGAAACAAGCAGTTCCCCAAACCTCAGGGGCTGAACCCAATGGAAGTTTATTTCTCACTCATTCAAAGCTCAAGGCCCTACACATGGTCATTCAAGACCTCAGGCCCTTGGCATCTTCCCCATCCCCTAGAAGGGAACAGGCCTATGGGGGCCTGGAGAGGAATATCATCCCACCCACACCTCCCTGCTCAGGACCAGGTGCAGAGCCACACCCAACAGAAGCTAGAAGTCGTCCACGGGTTCCCAGGAAGAAAGGACACAGGTTGTGATGGAAACACGGCCAATTCTCCAGGCGAGGGTTCAGAGGAGAGAAGTTTCTGGAATCTGGATCGTGAATGGTTGCCACAGAAGATGGGAAATGAATAGCCCCTCAAGCTTGGGTCCCCTTAGCAAAACCTTTTCCAAAAATTCTGAAGGTGCCAATTACATCATTCTCCCAGGCCTGTCCTGTATTTCTAATCCGTGGACACAAAGCCTTTTCCACGCATCTCTGCCACAAGCTGGAGCTTGACTAGTTAGTTGTTGATTGGCACCAAGTGTACGGTATTTGCCGTAAAACATCTTCCACAATTCAAAGGAGCAAAGCCCTCATGCTGGCATTTCAGAGGGTCCCTGAAAGCCTAGGGTTGCAGCCATCACTGGGCATCACTCCATCTTCACCTCAGCAGACGCTTTCAGAGGAGTCACTGGTCCATCACACACACCCACGATAGGTAGGAAAGGTCCATGTGTAAAAAGGCTTCTGAAGATCAATAGATCTCAGGGAAATCTCAAGATTTTCCCTTTAGTTCTTGTTGTAGGAATTGTCCTGAGAACACTAAGCTCCCCTCACACCTTCCCTTCATTAGAAACAAAGATATTGTCTTCTATTAAAAAAAAAAAAAAGCTTCCCAGGCCTGTATGAGGTTATGTGGCTCTATCTGTTCCCACTCTGGGAAAACAGAGGTGCTTGTTTGCCCACAGGGACGGCCACGTGAGTGCTGTTAATAACCTGTTACTTTCATTTCGCAGCTTTGTCATACAGAGTTGTTGAAACCCATCAACATCGAAGAGCAAAAGAAACACGGGGCTGATGGATTCAAATGGCCTGGGAGAGACGGATCCCTGGACATGTGTTGTACGCATCTTGCAAAATCCATAACTGTGCGGAGAGGGGTGCGGAGAGAGGAAGAATACAACTGAGGCCCAGAGGCATCTGGAAGAAACACCAGCTGTGCCTGGGTGTTGCACAACTGGGACCTGCCTTCCCAGGGGCCTTGCCAGGAGCTGGTAAAGCCCTGCTGATGGCTTATTTCATCCCCTCTGGAAGGAACACAAGGAGCTGCTTCAAGGTTGCAGTGTCCTTTAGGCAACAGAGAGGCCAGGGCATGAGAAGGGCATCTCTCCCACGTAAGAGAGGTGAGCAGACAAGCATCTACCTGCACGAGGTGTGTTTACAGGAGAGTGAGGTGTGTATTTGCGTCCAACACCTGTGGTCAGGGTAGAGAACAGAAGCCCATTCATTCCCATCTTGCCCCAAAGCCTAACCCTTCTCCTTTCATCACCTGGCATTAACAACACCTGCTCAGCAAGGGCCAAGGGGTGGTGGGACAGACCCCCCGCCTTGGATGTGGGCACCGCTGCCCTGGGACAGAAGAGATGGGCTGCTAGAGACGGCCCAAGTCCCTCCCTCCCTGCCACACTTCAGACGTGCCTGATGCTCATCTGCAAAGTTTGACCAGAAACACCCACCAAGCTCCTACAGCCCATGCAAAGGCTCACAAAAGGAAAAGCAAGGAGGTTGGGTCAGAGCTGCAGAGTCAGGCAGCCTGAGAGTTTCAGCAGCCCCAGGGCATCTTATGAGACTGTAAATGGCAGGTCCAGGAAACTGCTAAGCACTTTTGATGGCTTTGAACTCCACAGACCTGTTTGGAGGCAGTGACTGGGATCAGAAACACAATGCCTCTTCTTCTATAAAGATCAATAATGACAGTAGAGAACACTTGTGGTCCTGCTGGCTCTCCCAAAGTTGGCGAACATTCAAGCGGCACCCAGTGGGAGCTGGATGCCAAGCCAGGTGAGCCGTGTCCCCTGGGAGGTCACAATTGGAGGAGGCGGGTCCAGCTGATCTGTGTAGCCACCAGCCCCCAGCCTGACTCCACTCACTGCCTCTTTGACTCTGGTGAATTGCTTAACTTTTCTACGGATCAGCTTCTTAGTCTATGAGTCAGAAACAGTAACTAGCACCCGATGAGATGATCATGTATGTAAAGTGTCTAAAATGCATGGGCTGCTGGTTACCATTCTAATGAGACCACGTGGGAGGGCCAAGCCAAGACCATTTGTTCTCAAGTGTCCCGCCCCCTGCTCTGCCCTCCAGTCCACTCCACCCAGAACCGTCTACTCCCGACACCCTGGTCACCAGCATACAGACCTCAGAGGGACAATTTCCAGCCTCAAGGAGCTCAAAAGGAGCAAGGAGTGACTTCCCTGGGTATCCAGTGGTTAAGAGGCTTCCCTGGTGGTTCAGCTGGTAAAGAACCCACCTGCCAACGCAAGAGACACAAGAGACTCAAGTTCAATCCCTAGGTCGGGAAGATCCCTTGGAGGAGGTCACGGCAACCCACTCCATTCTTCTTGCCTGGAAAATTCCATGAACAGGGGAGCTTGGTAGGCTGCAGTCCACTGGGTCTCAAAGAGTCTCACATGACTGAGTACGCATATATGCACTAGGTGGCTACAAGCACCTGCCTGGCTGATGTGCTGCTAAGCCCAGGACAGGATGCACCAGTGGTTAAGACTTTGCCTTTCAGTGCACGAAGTGCAGGTCCTATCCCTGGTCAGGGAGGTAAGATCCCACATATGGTCAAAAAACCAAAACATAAACACAGAAGCAATATTGTAACAAATTCAATAAAGACATTTTAAAAAGTGGTCCACATCAAAACAAAAGGAGCAAGGAGCCCATGTCCCCATGGGGAACCCTCTCCCAGAGGCGTGGGCCTTAGAGGTGCCCCATGGCCCCCACTGGTGTATGAACTGGCTCCTGAGAGTCCTCCTGCTCACCCACACCCCACGTGACCCACACACCCGCCTGTATCCCGTCTCCCCATGTCCACGGTTCACACAGAATCAATCAGCCTTTGTTTTGCTTTTCTCTTTCCACATGCCCCTCCCATTCTGCATGAAAACAAAGTTTCCCATCTTTGCTGTGATTTCTCAGCCTCCTTTTAACACAATCATAATAAATTCCTCCAGGGCAGGGTGAAGAGTATATGCCAAGATCGGGGCTTGGCACAGAGCCCACACTTTTCAGGCCCAGGTTAGATGGCAGAGGAGAGAGGCCAAGGAGTTGGACACCCCTCATCCCTCCCCTACCTGGCTCCCCACTGTTGATGACCCTCCTCCCAGCTCCTAGGAGCCCCAAGTGACACTGAGATGTTCCCTGGGCGCCTACAGCTGACCCTCCAGGCTTGCCTACCGCGGCCTCTTGCCCTGAATTTTTTTATCCCCACTCCCTGCAATACACACACATATACCATCCCACCTGAAGGGTCACCTGGCCCATTTCTGCTCCCGAGAGGCTGGTCATCCTGTATGGGTGGGGCCAACGGCAGAGAGCAGTGCGCTTGAACTTCATGGATCTGGTCTCAGATCCCACCCCTGGCTCTTGCCTTGTGCCGAGCATTTCACACCACGAGCTCCAGTTTCTCCTCATCCAACTTCACGCCTATCGTGCAGGGGGTGAGTGGGTGACACGTCCCAAGTGGCTGACACTATTTGTCTTGCATTTCCCAGGGGCCACCTGGAGTGAGCTGTAATCACACTGCTGAGGGGAAGGATGTTTCGTCTCCCTCATGAGGGTCAACAGGGAAGGGGTTTTGGTGATGGGCCAGAACAAGAATCACCTGCCAGGCGCTCATGTGTGCTAAGCTGCTGCTGCTGCTGCTAAATCACTTGAGTCGTGTCGCTAAGTTGCTTCAGTTGTGTCCAGCTATTTTCGACCCGACTGAAGCCCTCCAGGCTCCTCTGTCCATGAGATTCTCCATGTAAGAATCTTGGAATGGTTGCCACGCCCTCCTCCAGGGGATCTTCCCAGGTCTCCTCCCCAGGGATCGAACCCAGGTCTTATATGTGTCCTGCATTGGCAGGCAGGTTCTTTACCACTGAGCCACCCAGGAAGTCCCACCTGCCAGGCAGATCTGGCCTATAACAAGCTTAAGGCTCTGGGGTGGTGGGGGATGGTGAGGGGAGAGCGCTGGGGGAGAAGGAACAGGGGTTGCATGCCTTTGATTAGAAATCGAAGGAAGGCAATGTGAGAGCCACTGACGGCATTACCAAGTTTGGGGTCCAAGCCCAAAGCCAAAGAAAGCCCCTCAGCAAATGCGGAGGGGCAGCACTAGCGCCTGGCACAGGCTCAGCTCACAGGGCGCTCACCGCAAATTTGCTGAATTATGGAATTAAGTCTGTCCTCACTGCCTGAGAATGGCTTTCTTGATGGAGAAGCGAGGATACAGGTTCATGCCTGGTTCTAGGCAGGACCTGGAAGGGAAGGTTGAATTACTATAGAGGGAGGAGGGGGAGGAAATGGGGCAAGTCCACGCGGAAGCCAGTGCTTGTCGGGGCTCACAGAGCCCTGGTCTGGGAACCCCACGGTGTGGGGAAGGGGCGCCCTCCTCTAAGAACTGCCCCTTCCCCTCCTCCACCCCACCCTGGCACCCTCCCCCAACCTTGTTGGTCCTGGAGACTTTGGTTACTACCCAGCACAACTACCACAAACTACCACTCATGGGACCCCACCCGTCAGCCCACCGCCTGTTTTTCTAAATAAAGCTTTATTGAAACAGAGTCCCTTCATTCCTGTCCACATTGTCTAGGGTGGATTTTGCTCTCCTAGGTGTTGGGACAGAGATTGGACAGCAAACAAGATCAGTTACAACCTGGCCCTTTGCAGAAGACGTTTGCCTCCCCCTGGTTCAGAGAAAAGGAAAGATGCCCCGCCCTCCCAGCCATTTGGTAGTAGAGAGGGGCTCTTGGGGAAGCATACATCGCTGAAGGTGGGGTCCAGGGTGCTCAGTCATCCAGAGAGGGGCAGTGAGGGCACCTGGGTTGCCCTGGGCACCAGTACAGTGAGCGTGGGGGCATGCAGAGAGAAGACGCACAACCCCTGCCCCAGAAAGGGCCGAGGAGCAGCCTTGGGCGAGACCGCTGACTCTGCGGGGAGGGGGCGCCCTTCACAACCCTTCCACAGAGGGCCCTGGCAGCTCAGCTGCGGCAGCCCCGTCTCGGGCCCCCTGCTCCATCCGCCTCCTTGCTTCCTGCCCCTCAGCACATGCTGCTGCGACCTAGACGCCCGACCCACTTCTCACAGCCTTAGACGTGCTGATGGCCCAGGCGCCAGATGCAAATCACAGCTCCGGTCACCGCCATCCAAGCACTCCGTCAAGAGGACCAGCGGACCCCTCAAAGCTCACAGCTCCCCCGCGCAGGATGGCCCCCCGCCCCCCTCCCCCGCTCTGGTCATGGGACCCATCCATTTAACCCCCTGCCATCCGGATGCCTCTTCCTCCCTCGCCCACCACTGAAACCCTCTCAATCCCCTCCCCAGGCTCCTCCAGACTGGCAATGACTCCAGCCTGAGCCTCCTCCTCCTCCTCCGATGCCTCTCGCTGCTGCCATGAGCCACTGTTAAGCCAACCACAGCTTCTCATGGCTTCTCCCACCCAGCCCAGCTCCTCAGCCCCAGCCTTGAGGGTTGCCCCCCCCCACCTCGCCCTCTCCCACTGCCTGCAGGATGCTTGGCACAGAGGCCCGTGGGAACTCAGGCAGGTTATCCAACCTCTTGGAGCTTTGGTTTACTCCTCCCTAAAACAGTTACAATACAAGCCCACACCCAAGGTTGCTGTGGTGATAGATGGACATGCCGGACACGATGCCCTTGGCACCGTGCTCACCCATCCTGCTTGCTCAGATCAGCATGCTCTGAGGAGCACAGAGGCGAGCCCTGCATAGAGGCTTAGGGGCAGGGAGTGAACTTGAGTGAACATCACCCCAAGGGTGATCAGGCCTCATGGGGACGTTTCCCGGGACTGTCCCAGGGGAAGCAGTGTCTCCCTCTGCCTGGGGGAAGGGAAGGGGCGTTAGTATAAAAGGCGACACCAAGGGGCAGGGGAGGCCATCAAGCAGGGACATGCGTGAGAGCACATGAGGAAAGCCAGCACGACTGGGGACTGGTCCCCACGGCCAGGCTGGGGCAGAGTGAGGATGTCTGAAGCATCCGTCCTGGGGTGCTGGTCCTGATCCTACTCTCGGGGCAGAGACTGCTGCAAGCTCACAGCAGAGACAACTCAGAGTCTACTCCAGAAGACGGGCTGGAGGGCAGGAAGGAAAGGATTATGGTTCAAAGGAAATGACTTAATGATGGAGAAAAAGCTATGTTACTCCATGTGCGTGTGTGTGCATGTGCGCCACGGGGCCGGAGGCAGTACCTACAGTGAGGGTCACCAAAAGGAAGAAGTACCATGAACCCCAAGGCATGAAATAGGATCCAGACGGAGGCGGCAAGGCTTGGGGACAGAAAAGGTGCAGGCTTTGGTCAGTTGTTTAAGGACAGAAAAAGGCAGGAAAATGCTGCCCGGGGTTACTGCCTCCCACCCAGCCAAGGCATCCTGCAGGGTGGCGAGAGCGGGTGGGGAGCCCCAGGGCCCCTCATTAGCGAGGGCCCATCAGCCCGCTCTGTTTTATTACCTCCACGTTGCCTCAGAAGAGCTCGCTCCATCTGCTTGCGGCTGTTAAAAATGTGCTTGGCTTTCTTCTTAAAAATAAAACTCCAATCAAGGGATGAAAGAAAATGCTTTGGAGCTGGTCCAGGGACCCATCGCTCACAGGTGGGGAAAGAGGAGGGCTGGAGGGGCCGACTGAGCAGGGAATGCAGGCAGAGCAGGCGGTCAGGCTGATATCACACCTGCATTCATGAACCGGAGAAGCCAAGGGATGCCTTTGGACCCTCAGACCCAGTGAGGGTCTGTAGTTGAGGGCGCACAGAAGGAGCAGTCCAGGAGAAAGGGAGAAGAGGTGTGAAAGTGGATGGCGAGCGGCGTGCAGCTACTTTTAGCTAGGTAACAGGAGACAGCTATTAAAAGTCTGCTTCGAAATGCAAAGCAGCATATGGTCCCAACTTCGGAATGCGCAAGTGGGTTTCTTCTGCCTGCTAAGTCCTGAACTATCAAAGGAGGGCTGAGGGGCAGAGTCTAGAGGGTAAGACCACGTGTCAGGGCAAACCTCCTGCACTTTGGGGCTCCAAGCCACACACACTCGGCTCTAACTTGGGACAAGAACAAAGCATGCATCATCCAAGATGGTCTCCCATGACCTACCACCCACCCAAGCTGAAAAACCCCAGGGGTCCGGCTCACAGTTTCTGGTCAGAACCCCACCCTCACCCCCGTCTGCCTGCTCAGACCTCTGGGGTCAGACTGTCTGGACAAAAATAAGCAGTCTTTGAATCAAAGGCCATCATGCTTGATCACAGCCAACATGGCACGCACAGCACCCAGTGACACCCCACAGGGTGCTTCTTGTACTCCAGGTTCAGGTGCTCTTTGAGCAAAGGCCATAGAGGCTCCTCCAAGGCCAGCACACCTCCCCGCCTGCTTGCGTTTCACACAGAGGAAGAGTTTGCTGAGATTTTGTGCAGGGCTGGGGCTTCTCTTTACATTCCAAGTCTTTCCCCAGCAAACAAAACTCAGCGTGGGAACGGGACTCCTGTCCATCACAGGACAAATTGATTAATGCCGTAGAAATGTGACTGCAACCACGGGCCCTCCAGAACACTGGGGCTTATGTTGTCTGCGCGGCTCTCCTAAGGAACGTTTCCCTCAAGAGTTTGTGTATTGTTCACCCTTTTTCTTGGCACGCACGCCACATCCGAAGCCTATAATCATGCAGGTCATTAAACTAAACAACTGCGTTTGGACCTTTTTCAAGGGAGTGATTCAGGCAAGCGCTCGCCCCACGGGATCACTTTAGAAAGTGTTATCAGACGCTACCCTCCACTGAAAAGGGGGGCAAAGACCAGCCCCTCAGGTCTCTTGCTGACAAGAACTCTCCATTGGCCACTAGGTGGTGCTGTTTACCAAAAAAGGGCAGCTGGGGCCTTGGTGCCGCTCAGGACTGGCGAGGATGCCCATCTTCTGAACACAGAAATATTTTCAAAAACCGGGGTGGTGGGTGTATTAGGCGGAGCAACCAGACACTCTATACTAGAGGAAGCGCCCCCAATCCGATGTGGTCAGAAAGGAGTCTTCAGTTCAGTTCAGTCTCTCAGTCGTGTCCGGCTCTTTGCGACCCCATGCACACCATGCTTCCCTGGTCCATCACCAACTCCCAGAGCTTGCTCAAACTCGGGCCCATCAAGTCGGTGATGCCATCCAACCAACTCACCCTCTGTCGTCCCCTTCTCCTGCCTTCAGTCTTCCCCAGCATCAGGGTCTTTTCCAATGAGTCAGTTCTTCACATCAGGTGGCCAAAGTATTGGGAATTTCAGCTTCAGCATCAGTTCTTTCAATGAATAGTCAGGACTGATTTCCTTTAGGATTGGCTGGTTTGATCTCCTTGCAATCCAAGGGACTCTCAAGAGTCTTCTCCAACACCACAGTTCAAAAGCATCAATTCTTCAGTGCTCAGCTTTCTTTAAGGTCCAGCTCTCACATCCATACATGACTACTGGACCATAGTTTTGACTAGATGAACATTTGTCAGCAAAGTAATTTCTCTGCTTTTTAATATGCTGCCTAGTTTGGTCATAGCTTTTCTTCCAAGAAGCCAGCACCTTTTAATTTCATGGCTGCAGTCACCATCTGCAGTGATTTTGAAGCCCAAGAAAATTAAGTCTGTCACTGTTTCCATTGTTTCCCCATATATTTGCCACAAAGTGATGGGACTGGATGCCATGATCTTAGTTTTTTCAACGTTGAGTTATAAACCAGGTTTTTCACTCTCCTCTTTCACTTTCATCAAGAGGCTCTTTAGTTCTTCTTCACTTTCTGCCATAAGGGTGGTGTCATCTGCATATCTGAGGTTATTGATATTTCTCCTGGCAATCTTGATTCCAGCTTGTGCTTCATCCAGCCGGGCATTCTGCATGATGTACTCTGCATATAAGTTCAATAAGCAGGGTGACAATATACATCCTTGACCTTTCCCAATTTGGAAGCAAGCTGTTGTTTCATGTCTGGTTCTAACTGTTCCTTCATGACCTGCATATAGATTTCTCAGGAGGCAGGTAAGGTGGTCTGGTATTCCCATCTCTTTCAGAATTTTCTACAGTTTGTTGTGATCTACACAGTCAATGGCTTTGACATAATCAATAAAGCAGATGTTTTTCTGGAATTCTCTTGCTTTTTTGATGATTCAACGGATGTTGGCAATTTGATCTTTGGTTCCTCTGCCTTTTTTAAATCCAGCTTGAACATCTGGAAGTTCATGGTTCACATACTGTTGAAGCCTGGCTTGGAGAATTTTAAGCATTACTTTGCTAGCATGTGAGGTGAGTGCAGTTGTGGGGTAGTTTGAATATTCTTTGACATTGCTCTTCTTTGGGACTAAAATGAAAACTGACCTTTTCCAGTCCTGTGGACACTGCTGAGTTTTCCAAATTTGCTGGCATATTGAGTGCAGTACTTTCACAGCATCATCTTTTAAGATTTGAAATAGCTCAACTGGAATTCCATCACCTCCACTAGCTTTGTTCATGGTGATGCTTCCTAAGGCCCACTTGACTTCTCATTCCAGGATGTCTGGCTCTAGGTGAGTGATCACACCATCATGGTTAACTGGGTCATGAAGATCTTTTTTGTAAAGTTCTTCTGTGTATTCTTGCCACCTCTTCTTAATATCTTCTGCTTCTGTTAAGTCCATACCATTTCTGTCCTTTATTGTGCCCATCTTTGCATGACATGTTCCCTTGGTATCTCTAATCTTCTTGAAGAGATCTCTAGTTTTCCCCATTCTATCATTTTCCTCTATTTCTTTGCATTGATCACTGAAGAAGGCTTTCTTATCTGTCCTTGCTATTCTTTGGAACTTTGCATTCAAGTGGGTATACCTTTCCTTTTCTCCTTTGCCTTTAGCTTCTCTTCTTTTCTCAGCTATTTGTAAGTCCTCCTCAGACAACCATTTTGCCTTTTTGCATCTCTTTCCCTTGGGGATTGTTTTGATCACTGCCTCCTGTACAACGTCAGTCTCTCCCATCAGGAAGCTTCCATAAGTCTCTTATCCTTATCTGTCAGAGGGCAGACAGAATGAAAACCACAATCACAGAAAAGTAATCAAACTGATCACATGGACCACAGCCTTGTCTAACTCAATGAAACCATGAGTCACGCTATGTAGGGCCACGGACAGGTCATGGTGGAGAGTTCTGACAAAATGTAGTCCACTAGAGAAGGGAATGCAAACCACTTCAGTATTCTTGCATTGAGAACCCCATGAACAGTATGAAAAGGCAAAAAGATAAGACACTGAAAGATGAACTCCCTAGGTCAATAGGTACCCAATATGCTACTGGAGATCAGTGGAGAAATAACTTCAGAAAGAATGAAGAGACAGAGCCAAAGCAAAAACAATGCCCAGTTGTGGATGTGACTGGTGATGGAAGTAAATTCCGATGCTGTAAACAGCAATACTGCATAGGAACCTGGAATGTCAGGTCCATGAATCAAGGTAAATTAGAAGTGGTCAAACAGGAGATGGCCAGAGTGAACATCAACATTTTAGGAATCAGTGAACTAAAATGGACTGGAATGGGTGAATTTAATTCAGATGACCATTTTATCTACTACTGTGGCCAATAATCCTTTACAAGAAATAAAGCAGCCCACATAGTCAACAAAAGAGTCCAAAATGCAGTACTTGGGTGCAATCTCAAAAATACTGGAATGATCTCTGTTCGTTTCCAAGGCAAACCATTCAATATCACAGTAATCCAAGTCTATGCCCCAACCAGTGATGTTGAAGAAGTTGAACAGTTCTTTGAAGACCTATAAGACCTTCTAGAACTAACACCCAAAAAGAGATGTCCTTTTCATCATAGGGTACTGGACTGCAAAAGTAGGAAGTCAAGAGATACCTGGAGTAACAGGCAAATTTGGCCTTAGAGTACAAAATGAAGCAGGGCAAAGGCCAACAGAGTTTTCCCAAGAGAACACACTGGTCATAGCTAATGCCCTCTTCCAACAACACAAAAGACGACTCTACAAATGGACATCACCAGATGGTCAGTACCGAAATCAGATTCATTATATTCTTTGCAGCCAAAGATGGAAAAGTTCTATACAGTCAGCAAAAACAAGACCGGGAGCTGACTGTGGCTCAGATCATGAACTTCTTATTGCCAAATTCAGAATGGAGTCTATCCCTCACTTAATGTGGGGGAAACAGCCAGAAGGGGGAGGGGAGGAGCCCTTTCAGACCCTTCCCCTCCTGTTGGTCCAGGCCAGCCTGGAGCCTCCCCCTACCTGAGCATCTCTGGAGCTTGGAGACCCCAGTGCCCCTGGCACTTCAATGTTGTCGGGTAGGGTCACTGCACCCAAGCACCCACACCCTGCGGGTTGCCCAGAGGATTTGAAATCTAACAAATGAGGTCATGCTCTGGAAAGATGAAACATTCTCAAAACATAGAGTTGTTCTTATTATTTATTATCAGAAACAGACTGATGGACTGAAAGAGGAGGACAGAAGGCACTGGCTCTTTAAGATGACTTTTTTGTTGTTATGTTATCAGACGCATATAAACACACCTTCTATTTGCCCAAACTGACTTCTCAGATAACTTTAATAAAAAATAAGTCATGGCATGGATGAAAAGCAAGTCGCTCACATGGTAAAGAATCTGCCTGCAGTGCAGGAGCCCTGGGTTTGGTCCCTGGGTTGGGAAGATCCCCTGGAGAGGGGAATGGTTGCCCACTCCAGTATTCTTGCCTGGAGAATTCCATGGACAGAGGGGCTGGTGGGCTATAGTCCACGGGGTCACAGAGAGTTGGAGATGACTCAGTAACTAACAGTTTCGCTATAGAGCACAGGGAACTCTATTCAGTGTCCTGTGATACACCAAAAGGAATATGAGAAAGAATATATATGTATAACTTGGTCACTTTGCTGTAGAGCAGAAATGAACACAACATTATAAATCAACTATACCTCAAAAATTAAATCAAGAAAATTTTAAATCATGGCAAGTACATGGTGACCAAGTGCCTGAACAACCCCAGGATCAAGGTAGGTGATGGAGCCTCCGGTAGTGGCAGAACCAGCTGTAGGGCTCTGTTCCCAGGAGGGGACCGGGGACCTCAGCACAGTCAGGAATCACATCAGGAATCACATCAGGAATCTCTGGCTCAGTTTATGGCGATTGTGAACTGAAAGAGGAAAGCTGGTTGTTAAGCTGCAAACAAGCCCCCAAAACGTGTGGCATGAGAAGTTTATTAGAGCAGCATATGTATCTGTTTAAAGCAGTGTAATAGAATTAAATCACATTCATTAAATTAAATTTAATACAGTGAAAAGAGATCAGATTAGCCGACTTGGGCAGAAGCATTCAGCTCCAGGGACCTTTTGAGCTGAGCTTCAAGAGAAAGCATTTCATGTACATATACGGTATTTGCAAGGCTATGGTTTTGCTCTACAGGGTGTTAATGCATTTTGTTTAAGTTTTTTTACATTCAAAGAAAGAGTGCTTTCTGTTCAAATAAATCCAGGAAATGCTGAATTAAAAATAAAGTGCCTATGAGCACTTCAAACCCACATAAGGTGGAGGTCCACGTATAATTTCGTTGACCTGTTTGATCACAGCCCTTCTTCGCTGAAAAGCCCACTAGCATTCCTGAGAATGAGTATTTTGTGCAACATTTTTGGAGGAATATGAACCCAATCAAGTGAAACACATTCAGGCCAGTGCTGACTGAAGTCAGGTTGGAACCAGTGACTCTCTGACACTGAAGTAAAGGTGCCCATGGAGTCTGATTCAACAAAAGTAGAAGTCACAGATGTGAGACAGAAGGAAGACAAAAAGGATGCAGAAACCTCATCCCAGTCAGGAATGCAAATACCCAACATTTATTATAACACCTTCTGAATAGTCTAGCTAGACCTCTGCTCCAGGCCTTAGCAGCTTATGTTAGGATCTCTATGGAATAGGTTTCCAAAAGATCAAGTATAAGCAGAAGTGTAAATAAGTCAGTCTAGAATCCTGGAGAAGAAACTCCATTAAAAATATTGCAGCATCAGAGAGGGTGTGAGAAAAGTGAGCCCTCCTATACAGCTGGTGGGAATGTACATTGGTACAGCTACTATGGAGAACAGATTTCTTAAACTAAAAACAGAGCTATCAAATGATTTAGCAATCCCATTCCTGGGCATATATCTGGAGAAAACCCAATAGCCAAGACATGGAAGCTATTGATGAACCTTAATGTCCATCAACTCATGACTGGATAAAGAAGATGTGGTACACATATTCAATGGAATTATTACTCCACCATAAAAAATGGAAATAATGCCATTTGCAGCAGCATGGATGGACCTAGAGGTTATCAAACTAAGTGAAGTAAGTAAAAAAACAACAAATATCATACGCTATCATGTAGTTGCTGTTGTTCAGCTGCTCAGATGTGTCTAACTCTTTGCCACCCTACAGACTACAGCACATCAGCCTTCCCTGTCTTTCACTTACCTCCTGGAGTTTGCTCAGACTCAAGTCCATTGAGTCAATGATGCCATCCAACCATCTCATCCTCTGTCATCCCCTTCTCCTCCTGCCTTCAGGAGGTTTTTTCCCAATGAGTTGGCTCTTCACATTAGGTGGCCAAAGTATTGGAGCTTCAACTTCAGCATCAGTCCTTCCAATGAATATTCAGGACTGATTTCCTTTAGGATTGACTGGTTGGATCTCCTTGCAGGCCAAGGAACTCTCAAGAGTCTTCTCCACTACAATTCAAAAGCATCAATTCTGTAGTGCTCAGGCTTCTATACGGTCCAGCTCTCACATCCATACATGACTACTGGGAAAACCATAGTTTTGACTATACAGATGCTTGTTGGCAAAGCGATGTCTCTGCTTTTTAATATGCTGTCTAGTTTGGTCATAGCTTTTCTTCCAAGGAGCAAGCATCTTTTAATTTCATGGTTACAGTCATCATCCTCAGTGATTCTGGAGCCCAAGAAAATAAAGTCTGTCACTGTTTATATTTTTTTCCCCATTTATTTGCCATAAAGTGATGGGACCAGATGCCATGATCTTAGTTTTTTCAATGTTGAGTTTTAAATCAGGTTTTTCACTCTCCTCTTTTACCTTCATGAAGAGACTCTTCAGTTCCCTTCACTTTCTGCCATTAGGGTGATTTCATCTACATATCTGAGATTTTTTATATTTCTCCTGGCAATCTTGATTCCCACTTGTGATTTATCCAGCCCAGCATTTTGCATGATGTATACTCTGTATATAAGTTAAATAAGCAGGGTGACAATATACAGCCTTGACATACTCCTTTCCCATTTTTGAACCAGTCTGTTGTTCCATGTCTGGTTCTAACTGTTGCTTCTTGACATGCATACAGGTTTCTCAGGAGGCGGGCAATGTGGTCTGGTATTCCCATCTCTTGAAGAATTTTCCACAGTTTGTTGTGATTCACACAAAGGCTTTCATGTAGCCAATGAAGCAGAAGTACATGTTTTTCTGGAACTCTCTTGCTTTTTCAATGATCCAGTTGGATGTTGGCAATTTGATCTCTGGTTCCTCTGCTTTTTCTAAATCCAGCTTATAAATCTGGAAGTTCTCAGTTCACAAACTGTTGAAGCCTAGTTTTAAGGATTTTGAGCACTATCTTGCTAGCATGTGAAATGAGCACAACTGTACAGTAGTTTGAACATTCTTTTGTATTGCCTTTCTTTGGAATTGGAATGATAAGTGACCTTTTCCAGTCCTGTGGCCACTGCTGAGTTTTCCAAATTTGCTGGCTTGTTGAATACAGCATTTTAACAGCATCATCTTTTAGGATTTGAAATAACTCAGTTGGAATACCATCACCTCCACTAGCTTTGTTCATACTAATGCTTCCTAAGGTCCACTTGCACACTCCAGGATGTCCGGCTCAAGTTGAGTGACCACACCATCGTGGTTGTCTGGGTCATTAAGACCTATTTTGTACAGTTCTTCTGTGTATTCTCACCACAATAATTTGTAATAATCTACAAGGGAAAACAATTTGAAAAAGAATATATAGATATAGATGGATAGCTGAAAACCCTGTTATATACTTGAAACTAACACAACATTTTAAAGCAACTATGCATCTATTAAAATAATACATTTAAAAATACCTGCAGCCTCATGATAAAGCCCTTTGTGGTGTCACCGCAGCTCTGGCTGGTGACTGGGTGGCCAGCACCTTCACATGCTTAGTCCTTTGATCCTCACCAGAAGCCAGGAGATGGGCAGCCCAGATTGTCAGGGCTCAGGCTCAGGCAAGCTCCCTCCCTCAAGTCCAGATGAGGACGTTGAAGCACAAGGAAGAAGGAGATCTTTGGAAGGAATTCGGAAAGCACAGGAGATCTTTTCTTTGCATTAGAGAAACAAAGTTCTCATAGGTTATGTGTTCTCTATTTTTGTCAAATGATGGTTCATTGTATATGTCAAACCTTGTTTTAGCTTCAGACAGAAAATTAGATTTAATGTAAGCAGCTGAAAATGAAATTGAATCTAAGTGTTAAAAGCAGGACAGAGACATCAGTATGGGTGCCATTTCCAATTTTAAAGAGCTGGACAACAAGAAAGCCTTTCAGAGCATCCTGGAAATGTCACTGTAAGTCATGAAACATATTAACCAAAGTACCTGCATAACTAGAGGAAGTGAATCTTACAAGGAATTTACAGGTTTTATGTCACAGATTTTCCCTGCTATGTGTGCTCAAGGAAATTCCTGCCCTTCTCTGAGTCTCAGTTACCCCCTAAATCCACTTATTACAATTCAGCCTGATACAATTCCGTCTGTGGTCCTGCCCTTAAGGGCAAGGTCCCACAGACAGCAGGAGGCCAAGGAGGGATGTGACCAGTGTTCTCTTGGACATCATTCCATTGACATGCTCTCCAGCGTGGTCCACTCCAAACCTGATCCATCAGGTCACTCTCTGGAGGCACTTCAAATGCTGAACTGAGTCCCTATCCCCAGTATGAGCTCCAGCACCTGCCACCACCTGGCTTCCCCATCTCCCATCAGGAAGGTGGAAACTTTCGTAGCTCCCTACACATAGCTGGCTGCTTTCTGCTCCTCCTGACTTGGCTCCTATTGTCCCTTTGTCTTGAACAAACTTCCTCTTTTGCCTAGTTCTCTTTGTCACCCTTCAAAACTCACCTCATTATCACTTCCTCCAGGAAGTCCTTCCCTTTCCAGACTGAGTCACCTCCCCTCCACCATCCTACATAGCTCCTGATGCATGTGGCTGCACATCACCACCCGGGACAACACAGCATGATCTGTTCCTGTCCCCCAAGCGACCTGGAAGCTCCCTGAGATCACAGCTGTGCACGGTTCCATTCTCCATCCCAGTGCTTAGCCCAGGGCTTGGGGCAAGTAGGATGCTGGCTGAAGCGACCGTTGTGCCCACAAGATGACCACCTGCAGCGCTCATCACCACCGCACCAGGGGTGTGCCCACTGATTAAAGACAAGGCTGGTTTCATTTACCTTGGACCCTACCATCACCCACTTTAGGACTCACCTGGCCTAGGAGTTTCCACAAGGGAATAAACACTTGTCACATAACTGACTCTCCTTAACCCACCCAGGAGCTGCTGGGCTCTCACCCTCCACCCAAGGAGGAGAGGCCACTGCGGTCCCTGGAGCCTCGTTACCCCCACGTGCATTCACTATTGGGCTGTACCGATTAGTGGACATTTAGAAGCCGCTGGACACAAACAAGGGCATCTGGGAGCATCTGGGGCACACCTGCCCCAACAGAGGCAGAAGAATGACCTCTAGTGGTCCTTGCTGGCATTGTTGGTCCAGGAAGCCACTGGGTGTTCCTAGTGGGAAAAGACTTGCAGTAATTCAGAGACTCTGCTACCTAGAAAGAGCACTCATGATATAAGAGCCTTCTGGCAATTGAAACAGAATAAATGGCCACAGAACTGTTAAATATATGTCTCTACTGTTGGTAAATTCTCATCAAAAGTCACAATGAAGAAAATATTTTTTATATGTTTTAAAGTCTATGAAGTTTTCAATTAAAAAAACATTGGAATTTAAAAAAACATTGAAAACGCAAATATGGACACAGGTATATTACAGTATAGATTTTTCTTAAAAGGCATGTTTTTTATACTTTATTATAATTTATTAAACATTCAGTATACAACACAGCAAATTTTCTGAGATTTAACCATAGCACATGATTGTGCCGGTGTTTAGCAAAAGATTCTGGTTTACACCTATACTAATAAAATGGTTAAAAGGCATGTTTTTAAATGACTCAACTTTAAAAAATCCTCCTATTTTGTGATAAGAGCATTTGAAAGAAATGTCTATTAAATCCAAGGTTTCAAGTGAGCAATATATATATATATATATATATATTATATAGCAAGGAATGATAGACTTTATCTTGTAATAACTTTTAATAAAGTATAATCTATAAAAATAGTGAAACCCTATGTTGTACACCTGAAACTAATATAATATTGTAAATCAACAATACTTCAGTTAAAACTGATGAACAAAAAATGCCCCAAGGCTCTAATTCTATAGAAATCATCAGAGGGTCTGTATATATCAGTACATATCCTCTCCAAAATTAAAACTTTAACTCATTCCATCATGCTATTTTCTCCAGATGTTACAATGGAAGCTCAGAATTGATTAGATCAGTCTTACTGTGTTCATTTTCTGATTTGATTGTCTCTTTGGTGGAGGAAGAATGGCACTTGTTTTTCTATTAAATGGATAGAGGAAAAAGTAACAACAAAAAATTAGTTCCTTTGCTTAAACAGAAGTTCTACCAAAATGACTGTCTCCCTGATTTAGCTCAGAAACGAAGTTCATGTTCATCTTGCACAGTAATAGGGAGTCAGTCTCGTTTAGTCGTTTGCCGAACTGTGTGTTTACAAACCCACAGCCTCTGGAATATACTGAAATATTCTCTGTACCCCCCTTCATGGACAACAGCCTTCTCATGGCGAAGGGGCTTGCATAATTCAATGAAGATATGAGGCATGCCATGTAGGGCCACCCAAGATGGACAGATCATACATAGTGAAAAGTTCAGACAAAATGTGGTCCATTGGAGAAGGAAATGGCAACCAACTTCAATATTCTTGCCAGGAGAACCCCATAAACAATATGAAAAAGCAAAAAAATATGACACCTGAAGATAAGCACCCCCCCACCCCCAGGTCATAAGGTGTCCAATATGCTACTGGGGATGAACAGAGGGCAATTACTAATAGTGCCAGAAAGAATGAACGGCTGGGCTAAAGCAGAAATAACATTCGGTTGTGGATGTGTCTGGTGGTGAAAGTGAAGCCTGATGCTATAAATAACAATATTGCATAGGAACCTGGAATGTTAGGTCCATGAATCAAGGTAAATTGGATGTGGTCAAGCAGGAGATGGCAAAATTGAACATCAGTATCTTAGGAACCAGTGAACTAAAATGGATGGGGATACAAACTTAATTCCGATAACCTTTATATCTACTACTGTGGGTAAGAATCCGTTAGAAGAAATGGAGTAGTCCTCATAGTCAACACAACAGTCCAGATTACAGTACTTGGGTGCAATCTAAAAAGTGACAGAACAGTCACGGTTTGTTTCCAAGGCAAATCATTCGTCATCACAGTAATCCAATTCTATGCCCCAAACACTGATGCTGAAGAAGCAGAAGTTGAATGGTTCTTTGAAGATCTACAACACCTTCTAGAGCTAACACCAAAAAAAAAAAAAAAAAAAAGATGTTCTTTTCATCATAGAGGATTGGAATGCGAAAGTAGGAAGTCAAGAAATATCCGGAATAAGAGGCAAGTTTGACCTTGGAGTACAAAATAAAGCAGGGCAAAGACTAACAGAGTTATCAAGAGAACACGCTAGTCATAGCAAATGCTCTTTTCCAACAACCCGAGAGATGACTCTACACATGGACATTACCAGATAGTCAATACCGAAATCAGACTGATTATGTTCTTTGCAGCCGAAGATGGAGAAGCTCTGTCAGTCCAGTTCGGTTCAGTTGCTCAGTCATGTCTGACTCTTTGCAACCACATGGACTGCAGCACGCCAGGCCCCCCTGTCCATCACCAACTCCTGGAGCTTGCTCAAACTCATGTCCATCGAGTCGGTGATGCCATCCAGCCATCTCATCCTCTATCATCCCCTTCTCCTGCCTTCAATCTTCCCCAGCATCAGGGTCTTTTCCAATGAGTCAGTTCTTTGCATCAGGTGGCCAAACTATTGGAACTTTAGTTTCAGCATCAGTCCTTTCAATGAATATTCAGGGTTGATTTCTGTCAGGATTGACTGGTTTGATCTCCTTGCAGTCCAAGGGACTCTCAAGAGTCTTCTCCAACACCACAGTTCAAAAGCATCAATTCTTTGGTGCTCAGTTTTCCTTATGGTCCAACTCTCACATCCATACATTACTACTAGAAAAACCATAGTTTTGACTATACGAACTTTTGTCAGCAAAGTAATGTCTCTGCTTTTCAATATGCTGTCTAGGTTGGTCATAGCTTTTCCTCCAAGGAGCCAGCATCTTTTAATTTCATGGCTGCCGTCACCATCTGCAGTGATTTTGGAGCCCAAGAAAATAAAGTCTGTCACTGTTTCCATTGTTTCCCCACCTATTTGCCATGAAGTGATGGGACCAGATCTTTGTTTTTTCAATGTTGAGTTTTAAGCCAGGTTTTTCACTCTCCTCTTTCATTTTCATCAAGAGGCTCTTTAGCTCCTCTTCACTTTCTGTCATTAGGTTGGTGTCATCTGCATATATGAGGTTATTGATATTTCTCCCAACAATCTTGATTCCAACTTGTGCTTCATCCAGCCCAGCATTTTACATTATGTACTCTGCACATGATGTACTCCTTTCCCAATTGGGAACTAGTCCGTTGTTTCATGTCTGGTTCTAACTTTTGTTTCTTGACCTGGTTTCTCAGGAGGCAGGTATTGTGGTCTGGTATTCCCATACCTTGAAGAATTTTCCACAGTTTGCTGTGATCCACCCAGTCAAAGACTTTAGCATAGTCAGTGAAGCAGAAATAGTCATATGTGAATGGCCTAGTGGTTTTCCCTACTGTACAGAAGAAGCTCCATACAGCCAAAAAAACAAGACCTGAAGCTGACTATGGCTCAGATCATGAGCAAAATTCAGGCTTAAATTGAAGAAAGCAGGGAAAGCCACTAGGCCATTCACATTTGACCTAAATCATATCCCTTATGATTATACAGTAGAGGTGATAAATAGATTTGAGGGATTAGGTCTGATAGACAGAGTGCCTGAAGAACTATGGACAGAGGTTCATAACATTGTACAGGAGTCAGTGACCAAAACCAACCCAAAGGAAAGAAATGCAAGAAGGCAAAGTGGTTGTCTGAGGAGGCTTTACAAGAGCTGAGGAAACAAGAGAAGTGAAAGGCAGGGGAGAAAGGGAAAGATGTACCCAACTGAATGCAGAGTTTCAGAGAATAGCAAGGAGAGAGAAAAGTCCTTCTTAAATGAACAATGCAAAGAAATAGAGGAAAAGAATAGAATGGGAAAGACTAGAGGTCTCTTCAAGAATATTGGAGACATCAAGGGAACATTTCATGCAAGAACGGGCACAATAAACACCAGAAATGGCAAAGATCTAACAGAAGCAAAAGATATTAAGAACAGGTGGCAAGAACATAGAGCAGAACTGTACAAAAAAGGCCTCAATGACCCAGATAACCATGGGTCACTCACCTAGAGCCAGACATCCTGGAATGTGAAGTCAAGTGGGCCTCAGGAAGCATTACTGTGAACAAAGCTAGTGGAGGTGACAGGATTCCAGCTGAGCTATTTCAAATCCTAAAAGATGATTCTGTTAAAGTGCTGCATTCAATATGCCAGCAAATATGGAAAATTCAGTGATAGCCACAGGACTGGAAAAGGTCAGTTTTCATTCCAATCCCAAAGAAAGGCAATGCCAAAGAATGTTCAAACTACTGTACAATTGTGCTCACTTCACATGCTACCAAGATTTTGTTCAAAATCCTTCAAGCTAGACTTCAGCAGTATGTGAACTGAAAAATTCCAGATGTAAAAGCTGAATTAAGAAAAGGCAGAGGAACCAGAGATCAAATTGCCAGCATTCATTGGATCATAGAGAAAGCAAGGTAATTCCAGAGAAACATCTACTTCTGCTTCAATGACTATGCTAAAGCCTTTGACTGTGTGAATCACAACAAACTGTGGAAAATTCTTCAAGAGATGGGAGTACTAGACCACTTTATCCATCTCCTGAGAAACCTGTATGCAGGTCAAGAAGCAACAGAACTGGACATGGAACAACAGACTGGCTCAAAATTGGGAAAGGAGTATGACAAGGCTGTATATTGTCATCCTATTTATTTAACTTATATGCTGAGTACATCATGTGAAATGGCAGGCTGGATGAATCACAAGTGGGAATCAAGATTGCAGGAAATATATCAACAACCTCAGACATGCAGACGATACCACTCTAATGGCAGATACTGAAGAGGAACTAAAGAGCCTCTTGATGAGGGTGAAAGAGAAGAGTGAAAAAGCTGGCTTAAAACTCAACATTCAAAAAACAAAGATAGAAAAAAAACAAAACAAAGATAGGCATCTGGTCCTATCACTTTACGGCAAACAGAAGGGAAAAAGTGGAAGCAGTACAGATTTTGTTTTCTTGGGCTCCAAAGTCATTGCAGATGGTGGCTGCAGCTACAAAATGAAAAGATGCTGGCTCCTTGGAAGGAAAGCTATGACAAATCTAGAATATTAAAAAGCAGAGACATCATTTTGCTGACAAAGGTCCATATAGTCAAAGCTATGGTTTTTCCAACAGTCCTATATGGATGTGAGAGTTGGACCATAAAGAAGCCTGAGCTCTAAAGAATTGATGCTTTCGAATTATGGTGTTGAAAACTCTTGAGAGTCCCCTTGGATAGCAAGGAGATCAAACCAGTCAATCCTAAAGGAAATGAACCCTGAATATTCATTGGAAAGACTGATACTGAAGTGGAAGCTCCACTGCTTTGGCCATTGATGTGACAAGCTGACTCATTGGAAAAGACCCTGATGCTGGGAAAAATTGAAGGCAAATGGAGAAAGGGGCACCAGAGGATGGTTAAACAGCATCACTGATTCAATGGACATGAGTTTGAGTAAATTCCGGAAGATGGTGAAGTACAGGGAAACCTGGCATGCTGCAGTCCATGAAGCGGCAAAGAGGTGGACACAACTTAGCGACTGAACAACAACAACAGCAACAACATTCTCTGCACCACCACCTAGAGACACGCTTTCAGTAACCAACGTGTCCTGGTGCCCCGCCCCAGCTGCTCAGCTAGGATTAAATCCTCGACCCACATGGGTGAAGCATTAGGGAAGCAGCTAGAGCCTTTCCTGCAGTCAAAGAACAGAAGGGCAAGCTGTCCTTCCCTCTAGATCAGGTACCTACAAAGTCTATGTACTTAATTTATAAAGCAATAAAGATGCCCCACCCACAGATAACTACTGTAAGTCCAGGCTGACACAAACTGTGAGTTTCACATACTCTGTCTTGCACACCTGGTGTGTGCAGGCACTCTGTTAGTTTACTCTTGGGGTTAGATGTGTATATTACACGCTGTCTCGCTGTTCACACTCTTCACCAAACCCAAGCAAGGCACAATCAGGGAAGCTGAAAGAAAACTCAAGGAGTTGTAGGAATTGCAGACATGTTCATTTTCCTGTGACTGGCACAGCAATGGTAGCAGCAGCAGACATGCCGTACTCTCTTGTGGCTGGCCCAGCGGATACAGCCATAACGCAGCCATAATGCAGTCTCAACGCAGCCTCAACGGCTTTTCAGGTGGGGCTTAAACATATTTACAGAACAAAAGTGGCCCGTGGCCAAGCGGGTACATTCTGATGCACATGCGCAGTGCTATAAGTGATCTCAGCTGTTACATAACCGTGTATTTATAAAATGTGAGGTGATAATGAGAAGCCATGGAGCGAGAGACCCTGACCACTGCCATCTTGGCTAATTTGCTCTTTTCCTACAGACACAGATTTCAAAAAGGACTTGGAAATTTCATTCTTTTTTCTCCACAATGCACAGCTTGCAGGGACAGGACCAGAGGTTGAACCCAGATCCTCAGCAGTGAGAGTGCAGAATCCTAACCACTGGGCCACCAGGGAATCCCCAGAAACTTCACCTTTTAGGACTGCTTTCTGGTCACCATTGAGTGAATGTTTCCTATTTAGTATATAAATTTACTTTATCTCACAAAATAGAAAGAGTACCAGAAAATTTTTATGAAAGTTAACTGGGAAATAGACTCCATGGCTTCTTGTCACAATTTCAATCAATTTTGCATAAAGAACCTGCGGCCCTGGTGTCCCCTTAGGAAGGTGGCTCAGGTAAAGACTCTGCCTGCATTGCAGGAGACCCAGGTTTGATGTCTGGGTCGGAAAGATCCCCTAGAGAAGGGATTGGCAACCTGCTGCAGTATTCTTGCCTGGAGAATCCCATGGATAGAGGAGCCTGAAGGGCTACCGTTCACAGGGTCACAAAGAGTTGAACATGACTGAGCAATCAACACTTTTCAAAGGCAAAGGCCTGATGGGGCTTCTGGTGTTGAAGGCACTGACTAGGTACCCTAAGGAAGCAAGGGAGACCTGCCCCTGCCCCAGAGGGAAAGAGGGGCACAGCAAAGGCAGGCGACAGGAGAATCCGAGGAAAGTATGATGGAGATTAAGGGAGGAGAGAGAACGTCCAGGGCAGAGGACCACGAAAGCCTTCTGAAGCGGTGAAGAGCTGGGAGGCCGCTCTGCATGGGGTGGAGTGGGGTGCAACATCCATTACAAGGGAGGAGCATCTTTATAGGGTGGTGAGAGGCCCTGAGAGGATGGGTAGAACATCATCAGAAATCAGAGGAGAAAAAGGTTCCTGGAAGATGAATTATTTGGCATGGGGGCGGAGGTGCTTTGCAAAGTATGGATCTTTACCACCACCTCGTGAGACCTCCATAGCCATCTTCATCTAGCCAGTGTGCCCAAGTCACAGAGCTAACATTCAAATGCCAGAGTGTCTGATTCCAAGGCCAGGGCACCTGCCCCGCCCCCAGGTACCGGGTGTCTGCGTGGTTGCGGGTGGGAGGCAGCTTGTGGGGCGTGAGCTCAGAGGATATCAGAGGGCAGGATGGGGGCCACTAGAATGTTCATGGGAGCTGCTCGCACTCCCAGTTCCTACAGAGAAGAGGTTTGCAGGGATAGTCGGGGGGTTGTGTAGGAGCTTATCGCAAAGCTGCGTTTCAACAACATGGATTGCACTGGGATGGTAAGTGAAGTTCATGCTTATCTGAGGCAGTTCGTCAATTTTCTTGTGAGGCCCACTGAATCACCTGTAGGTCACTTAACAGGCAGAACAGGCAGGGGCATAATGGCGGGGCAGGGGCTGCACACAGTGGGCTGAAACAGGGGGAGACCTGAGTGGGAAGACCACCAAAGCACTCAAGCACTGGGTATCCCCAAAGAGTGTGAGATAGGGGGAAATATGGGGGCAGGGGAGAGAGAACTAAAGAAAGGAAAACTTCTACACTCAGGGGGCTAAATGGGGAGGGGGAAGGAGAGCCAGCAGACGCACTGAGGACCAGAAAGAATGGGAAGGCTGGTCCGCCAGCGCCACGCCACGGGGGGAGAGGCCACGTGGGCAGCAGGTGGGTAGTCAGCGGCGGCAGCCACCACACCCTTCCCCCGCACAGCCCTGCCCCACACCCCCATCCTTGTGTTTCTCTGGCCGCAGAAAACACATCAGGCTTCCAATCTGGGTTTGGAAAAATACATTCTTGCCAGACTTTCTAGGATAATTGCTCTTAGCTCTTATTTCCCAGTTACCTCTTGGCCCTGGGTCTTAAAAGAGCCATCCCTTTATAAAGAAACTTTAATTAAGTGCTCCCCGGAGGCCATCTGACGCCATATTTGAGCTATTTAATTCAGTTGAGCAAACACTTAAGCCAAGAACTGAGTGAGGTCAGAGAAAGAGGTGAAGGGCATTGGCTTCTGTGGCTGCACAATAGGAATGAAGAACATGCAGAGACGCCAGGAGTACACGTGAGGGGCTAGGAGAAGGTCAAGGAGAGCGGTTGGCAGGGCTGGGACGAGCTTTCACTAGGGAGTGCTGGAGCTCAGAGGGCAAGGAGGGGAGCCCCCAGGTCGGCTGAGGGAAGGGGTCGGCTGAGGGAAGGAGCCGGCAGGTCTCGGTGGTGTCCTGCAGAAACAGAGTATCCAGGATGCAAAGATGATCAGATCTGGGTTTTAGGAAGGTATTTTATTATTTGCATAGTCCTCTTCAATAAACCTGATATATATGGCTGGATGGCATCACGGACTCGATGGACGTGAGTCTGAGTGAACTCCAGGAGTTGGTGATGGACAGGGAGGCCTGGCGTGCTGCGATTCATGGGGTCACAAAGAGCTGGACACAACTGAGCGACCGAACTGAACTGAACTTCTCATATATATATATATATAAAGGGCAAGAGAGAAGCCTGTAAAGGAATGAGACCTAGAACAGTCAAGGATGGAAGGAGAGAGCTAAGTCAGGAAGATACCACGGATAAGACTGAAGGTGTCCTGGTTTTACAGGAAGATCACTGGTGACTTTGCCCTCAAGAGCCTGGCAGAAATGGAAGCAGATGGCAAGGGGCTCTGATTCCTGGAACACGAGGCGCCCTCCCCCCACCTGAGGTAAAAAAGATGTTTTAACCATTAAAGACCAAAGAAGGGATAATGTTTTCCTACACCTACACAACTGAAGCATCCCTGCAGAAAAAGAAATCTGCACTCGTAGGTAAAGCAATCTGTCCCTAACAGAGAACACAATTGGCACAGCACGAGTTGCCCAACCCAGTGTGGAAAGGGCTGCGATTACCAGAACCCTTAAGGAAGCCCCACTCCACGGTGTCCACAACAGGACACAGCTGCCAGCACTTAACTGGCCACCAACCCTCGGGGTCACGGGGAGGCCCACTTGACAAGCTGAGAAGCTGGCCTGGAGCTACATTTTCAACTGTGCTGAAATGAAGAAGCTTCATAGGCAAGATCTCCTCCTGTCTTAGGCATTCTACCAACAGATGACTGAGGAAGGTAAGCCAGAGTCTACTTTTCCATGTTTTTACCACAGGTTTAAAATAAGGTACTTTGCTTAATTAAGTGTGGAATCTAAGAAAAGGATACAGATGAACTTATTTACAAAACAGAGATAGACTCAGAGACTTAAACAAACTTATGGTTACCAAAGGAGAAGGTGGAAGAGGGATAAATCAGGAATTTGGAATTAATGTGTGCTGACACTGTATATAAAATTTAAAAAAAAAAGGACCTACTGTATAGCTTGGGGAACTATATTCAGTATCTTATAATAACCTACAAAGGGAAAGAATCTGAATGAGAAATAGAGATATATAGGTACAACTGAATCAGTCTGCTGTACATCTGAAACCAATGTTTCCAAGCCAGGTTCTTGGACTCTTCAATCAATAGAAATTTCTTGATAAGAGACCAGATGAGTAATTCAGGCAAGACTTTACTGGGACTTGTGCTGCAGCAGTGAGGAGTGAGAATAAGCAACAGGTGTCCTTGCCGGCTCCCTGAGTGGGGGTAGTGAGCTGACTAAAGGGGTGAGGATGGAGGCGGCCCCAGGGGTTGGGCCAGAGGGATGGCTTGCGTGGTCTGCCCACCCCCTTGGTGGTGCTGCGTGCAGGGAGCATGCACAGTACTGTTTTTGCTCCCAGATCTTCAGAAATGGCAGTTGGGCTTTTTGGTCTTTTTGCATCTTGTCCAGAATTTGCCCCAACTGCACCTGCACACAGTTATTCTCAGTCCCTTATAGTTTTCTTTGTGTTTTGTATGTAGCTTCCCTGGTGGCTGATGGTAAAGAATCTGCCTGCAGTGCAGGAGACCTGGGTTTAATCCCTGGGTTTGGAAGATCCCCTGGAGAAGAAAATGGCAACCCACTCCAGTATTCTTGCTTGGAGAATCCCATGGACAGAAAAGCCTGGCAGCCTAAAGTCCATGGGGTCAAAAAGAGTCAGACATGACTGAGAGACTAAACACAGCACAGCTCAAGGAGACATTTGTCCAGATGCAAGTACTGCAACAGAGGGCCCCAGGGTTTATGTCCCAGCCCATGACATTGTCCTCTGAGGGATTCTGCACCCTTATTTTTCAGGGGTAAGGGGGCAAAAGTCTCTTCTAAATTTCTTCCTGCTGGAGAGGGGCCGCAGACCCTAGCCTACCATAGGGGTGTAGAAGTCCCTCACTGACTGTTTCAGTTCAGTTCAATCGCTCAGTCATGTCCAACTCTTTGCGACCCCATGAACCGCAGCACACCAGGCCTCCCTGTCCATCACCAACTCCCGGAGTTCACACAAACTGATGTCCATTGAGTCGGTGATGCCATCCAACCATCTCATCCTCTGTCGTCCCCTTCTCCTCTTGCCCTCAGTTTTTCCCAGCATCAGTGTCTTTTCAAATGAGTCAGCTCTTCGCATCAGGTGACAAAAGTATTGGAGTTTCCACTTCAACATCAATCCTTCCAATGAACACCCAGGACTGATCTCATTTAGGGTAGACTGGTTGGACCTCCTTGCAGTCCAAGGGACTCTCAAGAGTCTTCTCCAACACCACAGTTCAAAAGCATCAATTCTTCAGCACTCAGCTTTCTTTATAGTCCAACTCTCACATCCATACATGACCACTGGAAAAACCATAGCCTTGACTAGATGGACCTTTGTTGACAAAGTAATGTCTCTGCTTTTTAATATGCTCTCTAGGTTGGTCATAACTTTCCTTCCAAGGAATAAGTGTCTTTTAATTTCATGGCTGCAATCACCATCTGCAGTGATTTTGGAGCCCCAAAAAATAAAGTCTGCCACTGTTTCCACTGTTTCCCCATCTATTTCCCATGAAGTGATGGGACCAGATGCCATGATCTTAGTTTTCTGAATGTTGAGCTTTAAGCCAACTTTTTCACTCTCCTTTTTCACTTTCTTCAAGAGGGTCTTTAGTTCCTCTTCACTCTCTGCCATAAGGGTGGTGTCATCTACATATCTGAGGCAAGGACCTGTCAAGATCTGGGCCACCCTCTGCTGGAATGAGCTGAATTCCTTGAGCCATCATGAGTCTCACCTGAAACTGCTGGAGCCTAGAAGACACATACTGAACCAAAAGGCTAAACAGACAAGGGCCGAAAAGCAGAAGACCAACAGTGGCCATTAAAGGGCCTAGACTGGGAAGGAACCAGGTTACTTTGGGGAGGACTTCCTTAACTGAGTTCCAGACAGTGGAGGCGATGTCGCCTCTGACAAAACTGTGAAGCCACTCCGCCTAGGTGTGTATCTCCTTCACATTAACTTCTGTCTGTCCTGTTGCATTGGTCCCGGTACTGCAGGAAGTGTTGGTTATCACACAAACTCCACCTTGCTCTGCCAGATGGTAGTCAAGAGCTAGACGACTGTCAAGAACTACATTAGCCAACGAAACAAGTCCCATGAACAAGGTCTTAAGTCCCATGAAGGCTTGCCCTGTCTGTTCCATCATAGAATCAGGCTGTCTGGAGAGATTTCTCAGTGTTGCTTTGTGATAGGCAAAGCCTTCCCATGGAGCTGCTGGTTCTATAGCCAGTCTTGCCCCTTCCAAGGTCATTCCTAGTGCTCCCCGATTTGGTGGTGACCTGGAGTGCTCCTGTTATGGACCAAAGTTCCTCTTACTCCTATCTCCCTAGAGGGCACTCTCCTATGAAATGGACGTTATTGGTGCACTTACAGGTCATAACTTGGGTGGAAAAGGACAGGGCTTGGCCATAATTCCACAACATAAGATGGTTTGGGTGTCCACGGAGGGAAACAAACAGACCCTTCAGGGGTGCAGACCTAAATGTCTGTCTCACAGTTATTAAGAGTAGACAGTCCTTGAAGGACATAGCAGTTGCTGGTGTTTGAACAATGAGGGGACAACAGACCATGCCATTCATAATTAAACATGTAAAGCTCTACACCATTTGTAACAAGATGCTCGTGTATGATCCTGCTGGCATCATCAGAGGCTCGCACACAAGAGGTCATATCACTCTTTGCCTAGAATCTCACAGGTGGGTTGAATTGGCTTGACCAGGAGATAGGATCTTCCCACCACTCACTCCCCTTCCATGTTGTTGAGGGGAACAGGGCCATAGTTTGAAACAGGGCATCGGGGGTATGGTTATGGGTACACTTTGTCCCTATGTAAGAGGCAAGTATCTGGTATGAGTATGCCTTGGGGAGGTTCTGTGCCATTTGTACAGTTGAACATAGTATAACCTGCACTTTGGGTCCATTTGTGGGGGTGAGTCAGTCTAAAGCATGGGAATAGCCTCCTGGAAAATGCATGTGTGACTCACAGAGGTAAAGGGAGTGGCCGCTGGCCCTGAGTTAGATCGTTAATCACCGTTGGAACCAGCAGGTTCAGGGGAAGTACAAGAGGAGGGCCAGTAGCCAGCTAAGGTGTTGATGACATAGCCAGCTTTCTTTTCAGAGCTCACCTGCAGATATTCTGGAACTGCTGGTGGTGAATTTTCTTGCCATTGTCCCCTAGTTACAGGGAGTAGTAAGGCAGGCAGGCAGTAAGAGTGTGGTGGAGTGTTTCCCTTAAATCCAGCACAGACAAAGGCGCTCCTTTCCTGGCAAGGATGGCTGAGCAAACCAGTAGACCACAAGCAAGACTTACAACAGCAATAATGGCACACAGATGTCCAGCCCACCACATCATTTTACTTACCTGTCAACGGTGCCTGTCTTTTGGATAGGTATCTCAGATCTTCCACTGCCTCATGGGTTTATTGCTCTTTTCTTGTGACCTGCAGGGGTTTTTGGAGGTAAAAGCTTTAGTCTGGACAGTTGTACCCAACTGGATGCCCTGTTCAGTTTGACAGCAGTGGAGGTGACTAAAATTCCTTTCTAGGGGCCCTTCCATTTTAGCAGTAGTTGGTCTTCAAGGGGACCCCTCTTTCCAGGTTTTAAGAACTTGGCTCCCAGGGTTTATTTGTGTAGGAACTGCTCTTTCCTCTATTTTTAGTGGGAGCTGGCAGTGTCTTGTGGGCATAGTCCTGGATTGCCTTCTGAACTTGTCCTAGATTAATAATATATCTCAGGATCTGATCAGTTCCTCATCCAGCGGAATGTCAGCAGTAAGAAAAGGCCTACGATAGGTCATTTCAAATGGGCTAAGCCTCAGACCATTCTTGGGTGCTGCACAGACCCTGAGGAGTACAACAGGAAGCAAGTTGGTCCAGAGCTCATGAGTTTCTTGGTAAAGCTTTGCTCAGGTTTTCTTTAAAGTGTGGTTCATTTTCTCTACCTTCCCTAAAGACTGGGGGTGCCAAGAAGTGTGCAGCTTGTAGTCTGTCCCTACAGCTGATGTGAGTCCTTGTATGATTTTGGCTATAAAAGGGAACTCATTATCTCTTTGGAGGGACTTTGGAAGTCCAAACAAAGGTATTTCTTTTTTGAGTTGATACTTGTATAGTTGACTCAGAATCCTGGGTTAGTTTCTGGTGTACAGCCAGCTGATTCAGTTATCAGTTCAGTCGCTCAGTAGTGTCTAACTCTTTGTGACCCCATGGCCTGCAGCACACCACGCTTCCCTGTCCATCACCAACTCCCAGAGCTTGCTCAAACTCATGTCCATTGAGTCAATGATGCCATCCAACCATCTCATCCTCTGCTGTCCCCTTCTCCTCCCGCCTTCAGTCTTTCCCAGCATCGGGGTCTTTTCAAATGAGTCAGTTCTTCACATCAGGTGGCCAAAGTATTGGAGTTTCAGCTTCAACATCAGTCCTTCCAATGAATATTCAGGACTGATTTCCTTTAGGATGGACTGGTTTGATCTCCGTGCAGTCCAAAGACTCTCAGGAGTCTTCTCCAACACCACAGTTCAAAAGCATCAATTCTTCAGCACTCAGCTTTCTTTATGGTACAACTCTCAAATCCATACATGACTACTGGAGAAACCATAGCTTTGACTAGACAGACCTTTGTTGGCAAAGTAATGTCTTTGCTTTTTAATATGCTGTCTAGGTTGGCCATAGTTTTTCTTCCAAGGAGCATCTTTTAATTTCATGGCTGATTCCGTTATGCATATTTTGGGTGTTTTTTTTTCCATTTTGATTTACCCTAGGATATTGGATATAGTTCCCCGTGCTATACAGTAGGACCCTCTTTTGTATCCATCCTATATATAATAGTTTGCATTTACTAATCCCAAACTCACAATCCTTCCCTCCCCACCTCCCACCCCCTTGGCAACCACAAGTCTGTTCTCTACGTCTGTGGGTCTATTTCTGTTATGTAGATAAGTTCATTTGTGTCATATTTTAGATTCCACATATAAGTGATATCATGTGATATGTCTTTCTGATTTATTCACGTAGTATGTTAATCCCTTAGTACAATAGTTCATCCCTGTTGCTGAAAATGGCATTATTTCATTCTTTTATGGTTGTATAGAATTCCACTGGGTATGTGTACCACATCTTTATCCATTCATCTGTTGATGGATATTTAGGTTGCTTTCTCCTGGCTATTGTAAATAGTGCTGCAGTGAACACTGGGGTGAAGGTATCTTTTTAAATTGTAGTTTTGTCTGGATAAATGCCCAGAGGTGGGATTGCTGGATCATATGGCAACTCTGTTTTTAGCTTTTTAAGGAACTTCCATACTGTTTTCCATAATGGCTGAACCAACTTACATTCCCACCAGGATTTAGAAAGTTCCTTTTTCTCAAATACTGGAGCATTTGTTATTTGTAGGTTTTTGATGATGGCCATTTGGACTGGTGTGAGGGAGCACCTCATTGTAGTTTTGATTTGCATTTCTCTGATAACTAGAGATGTTGAGCATCTTTTTCATGGGCCTGCTGGTCATCTGTATGTCTTCTTTGGAGAAATGTCTTGGTCTTCTGCCCACTTTTCAACTGGGAGGTTTTTTGTTGTTGTTGAGTCGTTTGAGCTACTTGTATATTTTGGAAATGAAGCCCTTGTCGGTCACATCATTTACAAATATTTCCTCCCAATCTTTAGGTTGTCTTTTTATGTCGTATCTGGTTTCCTTTGCTGTACAGAGGTTTCTAGGTTTGAGTATGTCCCATTTATTTTTGCTTTTTATTTATTTCTGTGTTTTGGGTTTCTCTGGGTCTTCGTTGCTTTGTGCCAGCTTTCTCTTGCTGCCGCAAGGGGGTGCTACTCTTCACTGCAGTGCGCAGGCCTCTCATAGCAGTGGCTTCCCCTGTTGCACAGCACAGGCTTCAGGCCCACGGGTTTAGTAGCTGTGGTGTGTGGGTTTAGGTGCCCCATGGCGTGTGGAATCTTCCCAGACCAGGAATCAAACCCATGTGCCCGGGAAGTCCCATTTTTTGCTTTTATCTGTACTGCCTTGGAAGATTCACCTAGGAAAACTAGTACGATTAAAACAGAGAATATATTGCTATGTTCTCTTCTAGGAGTTTTATAGTGTCATGTCTTATATTTAAGCTTACCCAGTTGAATTTATTTTTGTGTACGTTGGGAGAGTGTGCTCTAACTTCACTGATTTGCATGTGTGACTACACAGCTTTCCCAGTACCACTTGCTAAACAGATCGTCATTTCCACATTGTATATTCTTCCTCCTTTGTTGAAGAGTAGTTGGACTTAGATGTGTGGGTTTATTTCTGGGCTCTCATTCTATTCCACTGACCCTTAGGTCTGTTTTTGTGCCAATACCATGTGGTTTGCTTACTGTAGCAGTATTATCTGAAGTCTGGGAGGATTATGCCTCCTGCTTTGTTCTTTTTCCTCAAGATTTCTATGGTAATTCTGGGTCTTTCATGGTTCCATATAAATTTTTGGATTATTGGTTTTAGTTCTGTGAAAAATGTCACAGGTAATTTGATAGGGATCAAATTAAATCTATTGATTTAGGTAACCAACTCTTGGAGTTCACCCAAACTCATGTCCATTGAGTCATTGATGCTATCCAACCATCTCATCCTCTGTTATTCCCTTCTCCTCCTGCCCTCTATCTTTCCCAGCATCAGGGTCTTTTCCAGTGAGTCAGTTCTTCACATCAGGTGGCCAAAGTATTGGAACTTCAGCTTCAGCATCAGTCCTTCCAATAAATATTCAGGGTTGATTTCCTTTAGGATTGACTGATTTGATCTCCTTGCAGTCCAAGAGACTCTTGAAAGTCTTCTCCAGCACCATAATTTGAAATCAGTTCTTCAGTGCTCAGCCTTCCTTCTTTATGGTCCAACTCTCACATCCGTACACGATTACTGGAAAAACCATAGCTTTGACTAAATAGACCTTTGTAGGCAAAGTGATGTCTCTGCCTTTTAATACACTGTCTAGGTTCGTCATAGCTTTTTTTTCCAAGGAGTAAGCGTCTTTTCATTTCATGGCTGCAGTCACCATCTGCAGGTTATCAGTTCTAGTAGCTTTTGTGTAGAGTTTTTAGGGTTTTCTATATATAATATCATATCATCTGCATACAATGACAATTTTACCTCTTCCCTTAATGTGGATACTTATTATTTCTTTTCCTTGTCTGTGGCTAGGCCCTCCAATACTATGTTGAAAAGAAATGGTGAGAATGTCTTGTTCCAGATTTTAGCTGGGAAGGCTTTCAGCTTCTCGCCATTGACTCTTCTATTGACTGTCAGTTTCTCATAAGTAGTTTTGTTTTTTTTTTAATGTTGAGATATGTACCCTCTATATCCACTTTGTTAAGAATTTTTATCATGCATGGGGTTGAATTTATCAAGTGTTTTTCTGAATCTGCTGAGATGACCATGTGGTTTTGGTCTTGTCTTTTATTGTGATCTGTCACATTGACTGATTTGCATATGCTGAACCATCCTTCTGACTCTGGGATGAATCCAATTTGGCAGTGGTGTATGATCCTTCTGTGTCGTTAGATTTGGTTTGCTGATACTTTGTGAGACTTTTTGCATCCATATTCATCAAAGATACTGGCCTGTAATTTTCTTTTTTTGGTGGTGTCTTTGTCTGGTTTTGGTGTGAGGGTGAAGATGGCTTCATAGAATGCTTTTGTTCCTCTTCAATCTTTTGGAAAAGTTTGAGGGTAAATATAAGTTATTCTTTGTTTAGTAGAATTCACTTGTGAAGTCATCTGGTCCTGGACTTATGTTTGTAAGTTTTTAATATTTTTTTCTTTTTTTTCACAGATTCTATTTCACTTCTAAAGATCAGTCTGTTCAAATTATTTCTTCTTGGTTCAACTTTGGATGGACTGTATGTTTTTAGAAACTTGCCCATTTATTCTGTGTCATCTAGTTTTTTTGCATATGATTATTCACAGTATTCTCTTACAGTTTTTGTATTTCTTTTTTTTTTTTTGGTTTATGCAACTTTATTGAAGAAAAATAAATCAATTACTAGCAGAGCTATTAGTTGATCACTCATCCATTGACAACTTGCATCATTTATTCAGTGCTATATTAAACAGTGTATTGGAAGATAGATTAATAATAGCTCCAAGGATCCTAACAATTTAAATGAAAATTACAAAATGTTTTGAGACCCTATTTTGAAATACAAAGGGCGTTTGACTTCCAATTTCCATTCTCTGTAGAACAAGAACAGGTCATTCCTTTATTGACATGCATAAAATACATCACATTTTCTGTTCTGCTGATGCTATAAATTCAATACCAATTCTCCAGCCATATCAGTTATGAGCATAAAGTGTATCATATAACCTCAAATCTCTAATGGTGGAAGGCTTAAACAAGAATGGATGCTGCTAGAATAATGCTGCTTCCTTTGATGTGACAACTCCGCATCCATTTCCCTCCCTCTCAGATGATTCTTCAGCATGTTAGAGCAGTGAGGAATGGTTTTAGTCTCATAACCAAGTTAGAGTGAAGACATTGGCCACATAATACACATGCTCCATTTTTTTTTTAAATTCTGAATCTTGGGCAACTGTTCTCTTGTAACTACTTTACAGTTTCTAAAAGCAGTTATTGTCCAAAGCTGGAAGAACTTAAGTCTTCTCAGATGAGCATGTGAATGAACGGAGGGAGGTAAACAAAAAATAAAATTAAAAAAGATGAGGTCTGATAGGGGAGCAGCTGGATAAGAAAATCAAAAAAGGAACAGTAATTTAAAGTTTATTCCAGCTATAATGCAGGTTATTCTGACTTTAAGGTAGCATCACATGGCATACTTCTGAGTCCATTCCCGAGATATTCTGTTGTACTTATCTCTGTCTGTTTTATAGATCCGTGCAATCTCTGGCACTAGGGGGTCATCTGGGTTTGGATCACATAGCAGTGAACAAATGGATAAAAGAACTTTAGAAATAGTTAAAGCAGGAGACCACTGTGATCTTAGAATATCGAGACAAATGCTGCCATTACTGTTAATATTTGGATGATAAATTCTTGTTGTAAATGCAACCTTAGGTGGTTTGAAGGGGTAGTCTGTAGGAAAATGAATTGTCAAAAAGAATACACCGCCTTGATATGGGCTGTCATTAGGTCCCATAATTGTGGCTTGCCAGTGAAACATATCATCCCCAACTGGACCTGCAGAACATTGTGCTGGAGGGTCACGGGCCAAATCACTAAGTTCCTTATTAATCCGTTTCAGCGCCATAGTCTGTGCTTTTCGTCTGGCTCCTCACTATCTCGGTGTGTGCTCGAAGGTCCGGGCAAAACTCTTGATTATCCCGGCGGCTGGGAAGGATTGTCTCTTCGTCTCACACCGGCTCTGCCAGACACAGGCGCAGAGGGCCCGGGGCCTCCCTCACGCTGCGGCCTCGGCCTCCTCCCCGCGCGGCAGCTGGTGCCTCCCCGGCCCTACGGGGCTCACGCGCACGACACAGCCACAAGATGTCCGCTCTGACGGAACTCAGTTTTTGTATTTCTGTGATATCAGTTGTTATTTCCCCCTTTTCATTTCTTATTTTGCTTAATTGGGTGTTCTCTCTCTTCTTCTTGGTGAGCCTGGCCAGAGGTTTATCAACTTGGTTTGCCATTTCAAAGAACCAGCTGTTGGTTTTACTGACTTGTTTCTATTTTTTTTAATCTACATGTTATTTATTTCATCTCTGATCTTTATCTATCCTTCATTCTGCTGACTTTGGATCTTATTTGTTCTTCTGTTTCTAATTCTATTAGGTAGTAGGGTTAAGTTATTTGAAAATTTTCTGTTTTTTGAGGAAGGCCTGTATGGACTTCCCTCTAAGAACTGTGTTTACTACATCCAATAAGTTTTGCATGGCTGTGTTTTCACGGTCATTTGTCCCAAGGTGTTTTTTAATTTCATTTTTGTTTGCACTGTTGGCAAATTGGCTTTTTAGTAGCATATTGCTTAGTCTCTATGTAATCAGTTTTTTCCCCTCATTCCTTTTTCTGTGGTTGATGTCTATTAATAGTTTCATGCCATCATGGCTAGAAAAGATACTTGAAACAATGTCTGTTCTCTAGGTTTGTAGAACCTTATTTCTGCTCTAATATACGGTCACTCTAAAGTGTTTCACGTGCACTTGAAAAGAGTGTGGCTCTTGATTTTTTGGATCTAATGCTATAAAACATCAACTCAGTCTCCCTGTTCTACTTTATTATTTTGGTTTTTTCCTTGACAAAGATTTTGTTTTAGTTTTATTTCAGGTTTTAGTTTTCCAGATGGGACATGACAAAAGATTTTATTTAAAAAAATTGTTTTTAGTTGGAGGATAATCGCTTTACAACATTGCATTAGTTTCTGCTGTACAACAACATAAATCAGCTGTAAGTATACATAGACCCCCTCCCTCTGGAGCCTCCCTCCCTCCCACCCCCACCGTCTAGGTCCTCACAGAGCGCTGAGTTGGGCTCCCTGTGTTATACAGCAGCTCTCCACTAGCTCTCTGTTTCTGGTAGTATTCGTATATGTCAGTGCAACCCTTTCAGCTCTTTCAATTCATCCCACCCTGTTTTCCCCGTTGTGTCCACAAGTCCATTCTCTACATCTGTATCTCCGTTCCTGCCCTGCAAATAGGTTCCTCAGCACCATTTTTCTAAATTACATATATGTGTGTTAATATACAAAATTTGTTTTTCTCTTTCTGACTTAATTCACTCTGTGTGACAGACTCTCTAGGTTCACCCACATCACTACAAATGACCCAGTTTCAGTCCTTTTTATTAAGGTCGAGTAATATTCCATTTTATATATGTACTACATATATCTTTATCTGTTCATCTATTGATAGACTTCTAGGTTGCTTCCATGTCCTGGCTGTTGTAAATCTGTATAGTTGCTAAGTCGTGTCCAACGCTTTGTGACCCCATGGACTGCCAGGCTCCCCTGTCCATGGGATTCTCCAGGCAAGAATACTGGAGTGGGTTGCCATTTCCTCCTCCACAGCTGTTGTAAATAATGCTGCAATGAACATTGGGGTACATGTGTCTTTTTTCAATTATGGTTTTCTCAGGGTATA
Organism: Capricornis sumatraensis; assembly: GCF_032405125.1. Lineage (NCBI taxonomy): Eukaryota > Metazoa > Chordata > Mammalia > Artiodactyla > Bovidae > Capricornis > Capricornis sumatraensis. Next base: position 116,460,332 of record NC_091071.1, on the reverse strand, counting down.
TGCCCAGTAGTGGGATTACTGGGTCATATGGTAGTTTTATTCCTAGTTTCTTAAGGAATCTCCATACTGTTCTCCATAGTGGTTGTATCAGTTTACTTTCTCACTAACAGTGAAAGAGGGTTCCCTTTTCTTCACACCCTTTCTGGGATTTAGTCTGTAGATTTTTTTGATAATGGCCATTTTGATCCATGTGAGGTGATAGCTCACTGTGGTTTTGATTTGCAGCTCTCTAATAATGAGCAACGTTGAGCATCTTTTCATGTGTTTCTTGGCCATCTGTATGTATGTCTTCTTTGAAGACGTTTCTACCCAATTTTGATTGGGTTGTTTGTGTTTCTGATATTGAGCTACATGAACTGCTTGTATATTTTGGAGATTAAACCTTTGTCAGTTGCTTCATTTGCAATTATTTTCTTTCACTCTGAGGGTTGTCTTTTCATTTTGTTTATGGTCTTCTTTGTTGTGCAAAAGCTTTTAAGTTTAATTAGGTCCAATTTAGGAGAAGGCAATGGCACCCCACTCCAGTACTCTTGCCTGGAAAATCCCATGGGTGGAGTAGCCTGGTAGGCTGCAGTCCATGGGGTCGCTAAGAGTCGGACACGACTGAGTGACTTCACATTCGCTTTTCACTTTCATGCATTGGAGAAGGAAATGGCAACCCACTCCAGTGTTCTTGCCTAGAGAATCCCAGGAACGGGGGAGCCTGGTGGGCTGCTGTTTCTGGGGTCGCACAGAGTCGGACAGACTGAAGTGACTTAGCAGCAGGTCCCATTTGTTTATTTTTGTTTTTATTTCCATTACTCTTGGAGGTGGGTCAAAGAAGATCTTGCTGTGATTTATGACAGAGTGTTCTGCCTATGTTGTCCTCTAAGAGTTTTATAGTATCTGGACTTACATTTAGGTCTTTCATCCATTTTGAGTTTATTTTTTATGTATGGTGTTAGGAAGTGTTCTAATTTCATTCTTTTACATGTAGCTGTTCAGTTTTCCCAGCACCACTTAATGAAGAGGCTATCCTTTCTCCATTATCTATTCTTGCCTCCTTGGTCAAAGGTAAAGTGCCCATAGATGCATAGGTTTATCTCTGAGATTTCTGTCCTGTTCCATTGAACTGTGTTTCTGTTTTTGTGCCAGTGCCATACTGTCTTGATTACTGTAGCTTTGTGGTATAGTCTGAAGTCAGGGGGGTTGATTCCTCCAACTCCATCTTTCTTTCTCAAGATTGCTTTGGCTATTCAGAGTCTTTTGTGTTTACAAACAAATTGTAAAATTTTTTGTTCTAGTTCTATGAAAAATGTCATTAGTAATTTGATAGGGATTGCATTGAATCTGTAGATTGTTTTGGGTAGTACAGTCATTTTCACAATATTTATTCTTCCAATTCAAGAACATAGTATCTCTCTCCATCTGTGTCATCTTTGATTTCTTTCCTCATTGTTTTATCGTTTTCTGCGTACAACAAGTCTTTTGTCTCCTAAAGTAGGTTTATTGATTTTTTTCTTATTGTTCTTTTAGTCTCTATTTCATTTCCTCTCTGATCTTCACTATTTCTTCTGTTGCCTTTAGGTTTTGTTTGTTGTTCTTTCTCTAATTATTTCAGGTGGTAGGTTATGTTATTTAACTGAGATTTTCCTTGGGGTTTTGTTGTTTTTTGGGGGAAAGCCTGTATCACTATGAACTTCTCTCTGAGAACTGCTTTTGCTGCATCTCATTGATTTTGTATGGTTGTGTTTTCACTGCCATTAGTTTCAAGTTATTTTTTTTCAATTGCTCTTAGATTTCATTGTTGACTCATTGGTTTCATCAATATCATGTCATTTAGTCTCCATGTAATCCGTTTTTTATCATTTTCTTTTTCTGTGATTGACTTCTAATTTCATGCCGTTGTTATCAGAAAAGATGCTTGAAATGATTTCTGTATTCTTAAATTTATTGAGATTTGTTTCTGCCCTAGTATGTGGTCTATCCCAGGGGATGTTCTAAGTGTACTTGAAAAGGATGTGTCTTCTGGGTTTTTTGGATGTAATGTTCTGAAATTATCAGTTAAGTCTAACTATTGTATCATTTAGGATCTCTGTTGCCTTATTGCTTTTCTGTCTAGAAGATCTGTCCATTGATGTCAGGGTGGGTGTTAAATTCTTCTACTATTATTGTATACCTGACAGTTTCTCCTTTTACGTCTGTTAGTATTTGTTTTATATATTTGAGTGCTCCTATATTGGGTCGCGTATATGTTGACAACTATAATATTCTCTTCTTATAGTGATCCTTTTATCATTGTATAGTGCCTTTTTCTTTGTGACCTTTGTTTCAAAGTCTGTTTTGTCTAATACAAGTGCTCCAACCCCCACTCTTTTGTCCTTTTTGTTCACATGAAATCTGTTTTCCATCCTCTCAATGTTCAGTGTATGTGTGTATGTCCCCTGAAGTGGGCCTCTTGTAGACAGTATACTGTAGGTTTTTGTTTTATTATTCAATCTGGCACTCTGTGTTTTTCAATTAGAGCATTTTGTCCAGAGACATTTTGATAACAATTGATAAATATATATTTATTGCCTTGTAAACCTTGTTTTCTTGTTGATTCTGCATTTCATTTCTTTCTTTTTGTTTTTCCTCTGGTGGTTTGATAACTTCTTTTTGTTTTATGCTTATGTTCACTTTCATTTTTATGAGTTTGTTGTATGTTTCTGACTTGTGGTTGCCCTGTTTTTCAAGTATGTTAATGCCTTCCCATATCTACTTGCATTATACTGATGGTCTTTTAGGCTTAAACACATTCTTTAAAAAAAAAAAAACACTACATTTTCTTACTCTCCTACCTCACATTTTATGGTTTTGATGTCTTCTTTTACATCTTTATGTTTATTATTTTGGTTTTCATTGTGGTAATCATTGCTTTTCACAGGATTTTTAAAGTTTAAAAATCTGTCTGCTGGCTTTTTAAAGTGATTTACATTCCAGTTGTGGTTTTCTCTTTCCTACAGCTTCTTGCTTCTTTTCTATTTAGAGAAGACCTTTCAATATTTCTGTCAGGTTAGGTTTAGTAGTGCTGTTATGTTCTTTTATTTTTTGCTCATCTGAGAAATTCTTTATCTCTTCTATTCTAAATTATAATCTTGTTGGGTAGAATATCCTAGGTTGTAGATTCTTCCTTTCAGGACTTTGAATATGTCTTGACACTCCCTTCTTCCCTGTAACATATCTGTTCAGGAATCAGTTGGTAGCTTTATGGGAGTTCCCTTGTAATTAACTGTTAGTCTCTGGCTGCCTTTAGAGTTCTCTTTAACTTTTGCCATTTTAATTATAATGTGTCTTGGTGTAGGTCTATTGGAGTTCATCTTGTTTGGGACCCTCTGTGCTTCCTGTACCTAGATATCTGTTTCCTTCTTAAGGTTTGGAAGTTTTCAGCCATAATTTATTCAAGTGCATTTTTTATCCCCTTTCCTCTTTCTTCTCCTTCTAGAATCCCTATTATGTATAGATTGGCATACGTCTTTTATATTGCTTTCATTTGTTTAAAATTTGGCTTTCTGTCTGAAGAACTAAAAAGCCTCTTGATGAAAGTGAAAAAGGAGAGTGAAAAATTTGGCTTAAAGCTCAACATTCAGGAAACTAAGATCATAGCATCTGGTCCCATCACTTCATGGCAAATAGATGGGGAAACAGTAGAAACAGTGGCTGACTTTATTTTGAGGGGGCTCCAGAATCACTGCAGATGGTGACTGCAGCCATGAAAATAAAAGACACTTACTCCTTGGAAGGAAAGTTATGACCAACCTAGAGAGCATATTAAAAAGCAGAGACATTACTTTGCCAACAAAGGTCTGTCTAGTCAACGCTATGGTTTTTCCAGTGGTCATGTGTGGATATGAGAGTTGGACTATAAAGAAAGCTGAGTGCCGAAGAATTGATGCTTTTGAACTGTGGTGTTGGAGAAGACTCTTGAGAGTCCCTTGGACTGCAAGGAGATCCAACCAGTCCATCCTAAAGGAGATCAGTCCTGGGTGTTCATTGGAAGGACTGATGTTGAAGCTGAAACTCCAATACTTTGGCCACCTGATGTGAAGAGCTCTCATTTGAAAAGACACTGATGCTGGGAAAGATTGAGGGCAGGAGGAGAAGGGGATGACAGAGGATGAGATGGTTGGATGGCATCATCAACTAGATGGACATGGGTTTGAGTGGACTCCGGGAGTTGGTGATGGACAGGGAGGCCTGGCATGCTGCAGTTCATGGGGTCACAAAGAGTCAGACGCCACTGAGTGACTAAACTGAACTGAATTGGTGCTGGGAAAGATTGAGGGCACAAGGAGAAGGGGACGACAGAGGATGAGGTGGTTGGATGGCATCACTGACTCAATGGACATGAGTTTGGGTAGACTCTGGAAATTGGTGATGGACAGGGAGGCCTGGCGTGCTGCTGTTTATGGGGTCGCAAAGAGTTGGACACAACTGAGCAACTGAACTGAACTGAACTGCTATTCTTATTGAGTGATTTCCATTATTTATTTTCCAGATCACTTATTCTTTCTTCTGCATTCTGCTATTCATTGCCTTCAGCTCAGGTTTCATCTTGGCAAATGCACATTGTTCTTGCTTTGTCCTCCCAAATTATGATACAATTAAGCAAAAATCACAATAGTAGAAGACATTTATCAGTTTTATCAATAGCCAGACAAAAAATAAAAGACCATTACAATTGCAAGCCATAAAGGAAACATGATGAACCTAACAATATAAACTAATTACATACAATTTGGGGAGTTAAGCAGAGTGATGTTGTACGTGAAAGTGCATACATGCACATGTTTTCATCTGCCCATCCAGTCTTATGTCCTTTGATTTGTGTATTTAATCCACTTACATTTCAGGTAATTATCAATATCTATGATCCTAATACCATTTTCTTAATTGTTTCAGGTTTATTTTGTGGAGGTCTTTTCCTTCTCTTGTGTTTCCTGCTTAGAGAAGTTCCTTGGCAAAAGGAACTTGACTGTTTTGGTGGTGCTGAATTTTCTTAACTTTTGCTTATCTGTAGAGCTTTTGATTTCTCTGTCAAATCTGAATGAGAGTCTTGCTGATTATTCTTGGTTGTAGGTTCTTCTCTTTCATCACATTAAATATATCATGCCATTCCCTTCTGGCTTGTAGAGTTTCTGTTGAGAAATCAGCTGATAACGTTATGGGTGTTCCCTTGGATGCTGTTTGTCATTTTTCCCTTGTTGATTTTAATATTTTATCTTTGTCTTTAATTTTTGCCAGTTAGATTACTATGTGTCTCAGTGGGTTCCTCCTTGGATTTATCCTGCTTGGGACTCTCTGTGCTTCCTGAACTTGGTAGACTATTTTCTTTCCCATGTTAGGGAAGTTTTCAGCCAGTATCTCTTCAAATATTTCCTCTGGTCCTTTCTCTTTCTCTTCTCCTTCTGGGACATTTATAATGAAAATGTTGGTGTATTTATAATGAAAATTTATAATGAAAATGTTGTCCCAGAGATCTCTTAGGTGGCTTCATTTTTTTCATTCTTTTTTCTATATTCTATTTTGCAGCAATGATTTCCACCATTCTGTCCCCCAGGTCTTCTGTCCCCATTGATTCCTTCTAGTCTATTACTTGTCTCTCTTTGTTTTTTCTTTAGCTCTTCTAGGTCTTTGGTAAACATTTCTCACATCTCCATTGTTTTCCTGAGATCCTGGATCATTTTCACTATCATTATTCTGAATTTTTTTCTGGAATGTTGCTTATCTCCACTCCATTTAGTTGTCTTTCTGGGCTTCTATCTTGTTCCTTCATCTGGGACATAACTTTCTTTCTGTAATGTGGTTTTTGTTCTAGCCACTGTGGGATTGTTGTTATTCTTGCTTTTTCTGTCTGCCCGCTGATGGAGGAAGTTAAGAGGCTTGTGTAAGCTTCCTGATGGGAGGGACTGGTGGTGGGAAAAACTGGGTCTTGCTCCTATGGGCAAGGCTGTGCTCAGTAAAGCTTTAATCCAATTGTCTGCTGATGAATGGGGTTGTTCTGTCTTTCTGTTAGTTATTTGGCCTGAGACGACCCAGCCCTGTGGTCTGTGAACTTCATGGTAGGGTTAGTGGCAATCTCTAAGAGGACTTATGTCAAGGGATCTCTTGCAGGACTGCTGCTGACAGTGACCCTGTCCCCACGGTGAGCCATTGTTGATCCATGCCTCCCCAACACCAGCAGGTGAGTCTGGTTCAGTCTCCTGTGGGGTCACTCCTCCTTTCCCCTAGGTCTTGGTGTATGCAAGGTTTTGTTTGTGTGCTCCAAGAGAGGAGTCTATTTCCCCCAGTCATGTAGAAGTCCTGTAATTAAATCCCACTGACCTTCAAAGTCAGAGTCCTTGGGGATTCCCATTCCCCTTGTTGGATCCCCAGGCTGGGCAGCCTGATGTAGAACTAAGAACCTTCACAACAGTGGGAGAACTTCTTTGGTATTATTGTTCTCCAGTTTGTGGGTCGCCCACCCAGAAGATATGGGATTTGATTTTATCATGATTGTGCCCACCCTACAGTCTCTTTGCAGTTTCTTCTGTGTCTTTGGATGTGGGGTCTTTCTTTGGTGGCTTCCAGCATCCTCCTGTTGATGGTTGTTCAACAGCTAGTTGCAATTCTGGTGCTCCCACAGGAGATGAGCGCATGGCCTTCTACTCTGCCATCTTGAACCACTAATCTGCATTTCTGTCAATGTTGTTGTTGTTCAGTTGCTCAGTCATGTCTTACTCTGTGACCCCATGGACTGCAGCATGCCTGGCCTCCCTGTCCCTTACTCTTATCTCCTGGAGTTTGCCCAAGTTCACATCCATTGCATTGGTGATGCCATCCAGCCACCTCAACCTCTGATACCCTCTCATCCTTCTGCCCTCAATCTTCCCCAGCATCAGGGTCTTTTCCAATGAGTTGGCTATTCATATCAGATGACCAAAATACTGGAGCTTCAGTATCAGTCCTTCCAATGAATATTCATGATCAATTTCCTTTAAGATTGACTGGTTTGATATCCTTAGTCTTCTCCAGCCCCACAGTTCAAAGGCATCAATTCTTTGGCACTCTGCCTTCTTTACGTTCCAGCTCTCACAATGGTACATGACCACTGGGAAGACCGTGGCCTTGACTTTACAGACCTTTGTCGGCAGAGTGATGTCTCTGCTTTTCAACACACTGTCTAAGTTTGTCATTGCTTTCCTGCCAAGAAGCAATCCTTTTCTGATTTCGTGGCTGCAGTCACCATCCTCAGTGATTTTAGAGTGCAAGAAGACAAAATCTGTCAGTTTCCACCGTTCCCCCTACTATTTGCCATGAAGTAATGAGGCCGGATACCATGATCTTAGGTTGTTGGTTTTTTTTTTTTAATTTAGTTTCAAGCTGGCTTTTTTACTATCCTCCTTTACCCTCATCAAGAGATTCTGTCAGTAGACATTCTTAATTCTTTCGGTAGTTTCACTGTCTCCTTTTTGAACTGGGTGTCTCGTCAGACTGAAGAGGTCTGTCCCATTGTTCTTTCAGGGAAATTCTCTTGATCTTTTAACTGGGAGTGGTTCCTTTCATTCTTCATTTTTTTCTTATATTTCTCTTACTCTGAGTTTAGGAAAAAACAATTATCTACTGTAGTCTCAGAGAGCTATTTTTGTGTGAGATCATGCACATGTAGCTTGGATGGGTTTAATATTTTTGGTGTGAAGGCTGTTTTTAGCATGGATGTCTGCTGCATCTTTCCTCAGCATGTGCTCACCATTATCCCCTTAATTGGAGGAGTAGGTGTGGTGGCTGGTGCCTTCCCCCAGAGCATGTGGCAGCAGCATGGAACTCATGTTTAGAGTCTGTAAAAGTATTTAATTTTTTCTCCTTCCCTGATTGTAGAACTCTCGTTCATACAATTAGCTCAGACAATGTCTGGGTGGCAGGGCTGTGGCTTCTGTGACTTCAACTAGACCGACATGGCATACACTGCCTTTCAGGTTACCGTGGCTGTAAAACCACTCCTGTCAATAAACCATTTGTCCTCAGGGCTGTCAAAAGGTTCATGTAAACGACCAGACCTGCTGGAGTAACTTTTTTCTATGGTCTCTATACACCGATGCCTGCTGCTGCTGGTGCTGCTGCTAAGTCACTTCAGTCATGTCCAACTCTGTGTGACCCCATAGACAGCAGCCCACCAGGCTCCCCCGTCCCTGGGATTCTCCAGGCAAGAACACTGGAGTGGGTTGCCATTTCCTTCTCCAATGCATGAAAGTGAAAAGTGAAAGTGAAGTCGCTCAGTTGTGTCTGACCCTTAGCGACCCCATGGACTGTAGCCTGCCAGGGTCCTCCATTTATGGGATTTTCCAGGCAAGAGTACTGGAATTGGGTGCCATTGCCTTCTCCAGATTGTACCTGATGACAGGTTAATCCATCTAAGTGTTGTCCCAGGCTGAACTTGGAAGCTCATTAACCAACAGCTGTGGCTGCTACTGCCTGCAGGCAGCTTAGCCATCCCAGAGCCACTGGTCTCTGTTCTAGTCCAGCCTTTGGATCAGAACTCATCTGTTATGAATGTATAGGGTAAAGGGCTTGTCCACATTTGGAAGCCCTGTTGCTGGTTCTTTACTCAGTTCAGTCTTTAGAGTCTTAAAGGCCTGCTGGTGGTCCTTACTCCACTGAAGTGGTTCCCTTTCTCCTCCCTTTAGAGCATCATATTAAGGTTTTGCTGTACATGTGTCCTTAGTCGCTTAGTCGTCTCTGACTCTTTGTGACCCTGTTCACTGTAGCCCACCAGGCTCCTCTGTCCATGGGATTTCCCAGGCAAGAATACTGGAGTGGGTTGCCATTTTCTTATCCAAGGGATGTTCCCAACCCAGGGATCAAACCTGTGTCTCCTGCATTGGCAGGCTGATTCTTTACCCCTGAGCCACCAGGGAGGTTGGGGTTTTGGTACAAGGCCATGATCTGGAGTCCAGATAGGACAGAACCCAGCATCCCGAGAAAGCCTCTGATCCACCTCTTTGTGGTTGGAGGTAGTAATGCCCTCCTTGCTGCTTTCAATCTATGGCCAGAGCTTGTGCCCCAGGGGTCAAAACAAATCCTAAATACTATGAGATCTGACCTTTGGTTTAGGAGACTTTACATCCCCCTTTTGCCAGAAAACTTAGGACTTTAACAGTGTTTTGATCTGAACCTTGCTTTATCACACTACTCAATTGATCATCAACTTTTTGTAGCAGAGTTCCCTTCTCAAGGCTCATTTCCCTCAGCTCCCTTGCTAACACATTTCCAGAAAGATGGGGAAACCCTATGGAAAACCCTATGGAAGCACTGTCCAGGTATATTGGGTAGCCTCCAGGGCAAATGGGTCTCTCCATTCAAAGGCACCTGGAGAAGGAAATGGCAACCCACTCCAGTATTCTTGCCTGGACAATCTCATGGACAGAGGAGCCTGGTGGGCTATAGTCCATGGGGTTGCCAAGAGTCAGACATGACTGAGGGACTATATAACAACAACATTCAAAGGCAAAAAGGCTTTAAGAATCTGGAGGTCAGGGAATACAGAAATGCATCTCTGAGGTCCAGAATAGAGAAATACTGGGTTCTCCCTGGCACGTGGGTGAGGAGAGCATATGGGTTTGTTACTAATGGGTGAATAGGGATGACTGCCTCATTCACTACTCATAAGTCTTGAGCAAACTGATCTTGCCTGTGAGCCTTCTGAATGGGGAGGATCAGGGTGATACAGGAGGATTGGCAGGGCCTAGTGAGTCCATATTTTAGGAATTTGGTGAGCCGCAGTTGGATCCCTCTCAGGGCCTCAGGCTTTAAAGGATATTATCTTTTGTAGGGGTGTTTTTCGCCAGGCCTTCATCTTATTTCTATCAGAGGAAACTGTTTTGCCCTTTCTGACACTGAGGTATCCCAAACTGCAGGATCCACCTGTTCTCTAATTTCTTGGGGGATGTCTTGGGGAATTTTGATGCCCAACTGGTAGGTCATCTGGGGCTCCTAATATGCATTCTCTATTCAGATTCTTTACCTCCTTGGACTTCACCTTGTCCTAAGAAATGTGTGCTCTATTACTCAGTCATGTCCAACTCTTTGGGACCCCATGGACTGTAGCCCACCAGACTCCTCTGTTCATGGAATCTTCCAGGCTTGGAGTGGGTTGCCATTTCTTCTTCCACAGGATCGTCCCGACCCAGGGATCAAACCCTAGTATCTTGTGTCTCCTGCATTGACAGGCAGGTTCTTTACCACTGTACCACCTGAACATACTTGTTCCTAACTTATTTAGCAAAGCTCTCCCAAGGAGGGGTACAAGGACATTCTGGCATATACAAGAAGGAATGTGTAATAATAATGGGCCCAATTCTGCAGGCAAAGAGAGATGTAAATCATCCTACTTTTGGCTGTCTATCAACTCCCATCACAGTATGCCAGGGTCCAGCCCCCACAGGATCCAGGGAAACCCGAAGGAGAAATGGCATCGGCGATTGATTTAGAGAGAGATAAGGAAAGAATGTTGACGATAAGAAAATAGAGGAGAGAAAGAGGCTGATATTCCTTGGTTTACATAGAGAACCAATAAAACTCTGAGACAAGAAGTTTGCCCTGTTCACGGAGGCCACAGGTGCCCTCCTGGTCTCCCGAGGGAGTGAAGACGCAGAACGTCTTCCCGTTCGGGTCTTAGAAACCCGGGCAGATAAGTGAACGCAGAGAGCCTCTATGCTCCAAGGGATCAGCCTGAAAAAGAGAGGGAGGGGGAGACAGAAAGTGATTGACACGGGGAGACCAAGCTGCTTCAGTGAGCGAGGCCCAATTACTTTATTTTCAAAAGGTACTTATAGACTTTTTTTATACATAGAGGGGAATGAAAGATGCAAGGTCATACAGAGTCAGCCCCAAACATTCCAGCAGTTTTGCCCTTATCGAAACCAGGATTTTTTCTGCATACCTTTCCCACAAATGATGTTGTGTACATTGTCTTCTGGCCTTGGAGGCCTGTGAACATTTTATGACCCTCTTTTGATAAAGGCTGCTCAACCAGAAAACTTATTTTCCCTCAAAGTGTTTTTTCTTTACATTTCTAATCTATGTCAGCCTCAGAGAATGCCAAACAGAGTTACATTTTTCACAGAGTAAAGGTGCAGTGAGTTATAAGAAAGAACTAGTTAGCTCAAAGATCTGATGTGGTTAAATTCAAGGCTACACTTGTTTTTCTTACATTCTCACTCTGTTAACTAATGCATTCCCAGGTGCACAGTGGATAAGGGATATGGGAACTTAGCAACAAGCATTGGCCCAATAATGAAATCCTACATCAGCACTACTCTAATTTAACTCTTTAAAAGGCTCTAATGTTTTAGGCTTCCTGTGCCTCTCACAGTTGAGAGGCTGTAAATAATCATATGCGTAGCTACAAGAGTCTGGATATACCTGCCAAGCAAGCTAGAATGCTAACAGGGGGGTTTGATTTGAAATATTCCCCTCATGTCCAGGAGACTTATTAGCTATAGCCCTAAGTTGATTTTCTCCAGAGAAAGGTGGTTAGGGATAGCCCCTGTTAATGTCAGAAGTGTAGGTGAAAGCATAATGCAGTAAGGTAGGCAGACTCTGGTTTGGGGGGTAGATACTCCAGAATGTCCAGGGGGGACCCCTGAGGCCTGATCCTGCCTTTGTGTATTATCAGGCCTCCTTCCTCATGACCTTTGCCACGGGCGGGGTTCCCCACGCTGACTCCCGGCAACAGTATAGTCATAGTTGGAGAGAGCTGGCCAAGTCAGAACAGAGTGGGCAGCTCCAGTGTCTACAAGACATTCATTTCTCCTCCTTGCCACATCAAGGGTGACATGAAGCTCTGCTCATATAATGAGGATGGATCAAGTGGGATCTGGAAGCTAGCAGGCACTCAGGCCCTTCCGTTTGTATGTGGGAATCTCTCATCTGAGAGATTTGCAAGGAACCGGGGTCAGTTGGAATTGTCCCTTGGGCATCCCACAGGAGGGTGTTCAGGACCTTCTCCCTCCCAGTACACCTTCTGCTGACAAAAGGAACATTAGTTCAGGCCCAGGTGGCATCTTGGCTGCTTGTCCAGCCTTCTCAGCCCTCTAGAGTCCCCTTGATGTGTGGAGTGAATCAGAGCAGCCAAAAGCTGTGTTTTCTTTATTAGCCTCTTACTGTTATTGGCTGCCTCTATTAAGTCTCAGTTATTACTGTCAACTGAGAAAAAAAATGCACAACCCAAGAGCTGTGAGTTAAGTTTTATTTGGGGCCAGTTGAAGACTATAGCCCGGGAGACAGCATTTTAAGAAACTGCTCCAGAAAGGTAGTGGAGGGGGAAGTCAGTATGTATGTGATTCTGGTGAAGAGGGAGTCCATGCAATCAAGCACACATTTCTGCAGAAGGTTGCTGCTACTCTCTTGAAGGCTACTGCTAGTTATAAGGAGCAGACATCACCATTTGTGATCTTAGTGCTTTCTAGATATGATGAGTTGGAAGAATTGGACTCTTAAAATTTTCTCCTAAAAATATGTAACTTTCTGAAGACCTGTTCTGCCAGTTTTTCCCAGAGTACAGAGTGCCTTATTCATGGTCTTCATTCTGAACTCCTTTCAGGGTGTGTTGAAAGTCAGCAACTGCAGTGGCTTAATCCTTATACAGGCAGATGTCAAGTGCCAATTTTTAGTGGCCAGGACCCCATCGTAGTGATAAATTTGGTCATGGTTTGGGAGGCATTTCATCCCACGGTGCTAGGAATTCTCATTCCCAGATCGGGCAAAGATTTCATTGACAGGCCATTCAGTGTGCTGTTATTTCTGGCCTAGGCTTTCAGTTCAGTTCAGTCACTCAGTCATGTCTGACTCTTTGCGACCCCATGAATCACAGCACGCCAGGCCTCCCTGTCCATCACCAACTCCCAGAGTTCACTCAGATTCATGTCCATCAAGTCAGTGATGCCATCCAGCCATCTCATCCTCTGTCTCCCCTTCTCCTCCTGCCCCTAATCCCTCCCACCATCAGAGTCTTTTCCAATGAGTCAACTCTTCACATAAGGTGACCAAAGTACTGGAGTTTCAGCTTCAGCATCATTCCTTCCAAAGAAATCTCAGGGCTGATCTCCTTTGAGAGGAGCTACCCCGCGTCTGAGGTCAGGGGCAATGTCCGAGAGGAGCTACCCCGCGTCCGAGGCCAGAGATGGTGCCCAAGAGGAGCTACCCTGTGTCCGAGGTAAGGGGCGGCAGCCAAGAGGAGGCATCCAGCGCCCAAGGCCAGAGGCGGTGGTGGCTGCCTGGGCACAGGAGGGCCTAGAGGAGCCATCCCATGTTGAAGGTCAGGAAGGGCAGCAGTGAGGAGACACCCCTCATCCAAGGTAAGGAGCAGTGGCTGCACTTTGCTGGAGCAGCCGTGAAGAGATACCCCAGGCCAAAGGTAAGATAAACCCAAGTAAGATGGTAGGTGTTGCAAGAGGGCATCAGAGGGCAGACACACTGAAACAATACTAACAGAAAACTAGTCAATCTAATCACACTAGGACCACAGCCTTGTCTAACTCAATGAAACTAAGCCATTCCCATGAGGTAACCCAAGACAGGCGGGTCATGGTGGAGAGGTCTGACAGATGTGGTCCACTGGAGAAGGGAATGGCAAACCACTTCAGTATTCTTGCCTTGAGAACCCCATGAACAGTATGAAAAGGCAAAATGATAGGATACTGAAGGAGGAACTACCCAGGTCAGTAAGTGCCCAATATGCTACTGGAGATCAGTGGAGAAATAACTCTAGAAAGAATGAAGGGATGGAGCCAAAGCAAAAACAATACCCAGCTGTGGATGTGACTGGTGATAGAAGCAAGATCCAATGCTGTAAAGAGAAATATTGCATAGGAACCTGGAATGTCAGGTCCATGAATCAAGGCAAATTAGAAGTGGTCAAACAAGAGATGGCAAGAGTGAACGTCGACATTCTAGGAATCAGCGAACTAAAATGGACTGGAATGGGTGAATTTAACTCAGATGACCATTATATCTACTACTGCGGGCAGGAATCCCTCAGAAGAAATGGAGTAGCCATCATGGTCAACAAAAGAGTCTGAAATGCAGTACTTGGATGCAATCTCAAAAACGACAGAATGATCTCTGTTCATCTCCAAGGCAAGCCATTCAACATCACGGTAATCCAAGTCTATGCCCCAACCAGTAACGCTGAAGAAGCTGAAGTTGAACGGTTCTATGAAGACCTACAAGACCCTTTAGAACTAACACCCAAAAAAGATCTTTTCATTATAGGGGACTGGAATGCAAAAGTAGGAAGTCAAGAAACACCTGGAGTAATAGGCAAATTTGGCCTTAAATGTGGAATGAAGCAGGGCAAAGACTAATAGAGTTTTGCCAAGAAAATGCACTGGTCATAGCAAACACCCTCTTCCAACAAACAAGAGAACACTCTACACATGGACATCACCAGATGGTCAACACCGAAATCAGATTGATTATATTCTTTGCAGCCAAAGATGGAGAAGCTCTATACAGTCAACAAAAACAAGACCAGGAGCTGACTGTGGCTCAGAACATGAACTCCTTATTACCAAATTCAGACTCAAATTGAAGAAAGTAGGGAAAACCGCTAGACCATTCAGGTATGATCTAAATCAAATCCCTTATGATTAAACAGTGGAAGTGAGAAATAGATTTAAGGGCCTAGATCTGATAGATAGAGTGCCTGATGAACTATGGAATGAGGTTCATGACATTGTACAGGAGACAGGGATCAAGACCATTCCCATGGAAAAGAAATGCAAAAAAGCAAAATGGCTGTCTGAGGAGGCCTTACAAATAGCTGTGAAAAGAAGAGAAGCAAAAAGCAAAGGAGAAAAGGAAAAATATAAGCATCTGAATGCAGAGTTCCAAAGAATAGCAAGAAGAGATAAGAAAGCCTTCCTCAGCGATCAATGCAAAGAAATAGAGGAAAACAACAGAATGGGAAAGACTAGAGATCTCTTCAGGAAAATTACCAAGGGAACATTTCATGCAAAGATGGGCTTAGGCTTTAGCAGTAGCCAAAAGTCTCTGGACCACCTATCCTACTGGCCTCTTATGGTTCAGAGACATATTATATTCCCTCTTATTGCTTCTTTACATATCTAGAGTTACACTATTACAATCATTGATCTCCTATAGAACTATATATCTGTTCAACAGCTTCAAGTAACCCAGTCATCATTATTTTTATGGGAAGCTCAATCACACATTTGGTAGTGCAAGAAACAATAATCTTGTAAAACAGTCAAAATACAAATAATACATCTAATAACATTATCAGAGTTGTAATAGTTAAGCCAAGAGGTTTTACCAAACCAGTTTTTGAAGAAGTCATCAGGACTAGGGAGTGGGTCACTTAAGGCAGAAATTTGATTTTTCATATTGTCCATTAAGCATGTTACATTAGAGGATTAATCAGATATGAAAACACAGCATTCAGTATGAATTATGGCATAGGTGCCCCCCTGAAATGTTGTAAGGATGTCAAGGGCCATGCAATTTTGTAGCACTGTTTGGAGGAAAACAGTGGAGACCTCAGAATTCAGTAGGTTAATACTCTGATTACTATCATGTAAAGCCTCTGGAGTAAATTTTGTTAAAGTTTTGATATGAGTGCTTGGCTTCCCAGGTGTCACTCAGTTCAGTTCAGTTCAGTCGCTCAGTCGTGTCCGACTCTTTGCGACCCCATGAATCGCAGCACACCAGGCCTTCCTGTTCATCACCATCTCCCGGAGTTCACTCAGGTGGCACTAGTAGTAAAGAATTTGCCTGCCAACGCAGGAGATGCAAGAGGTGTGGATTCGATCTCTGGGTCAGGGAAGATCCCCCGAAGAAGGAAATGGCAATTTGCTCTAGTAGTCTTGCCAGGAAAATTCCATGGACAGAGGAGCCTGGTGGGCTACTTAGTCTATGGAGTTGCAAAGAGTCAGATATGACTGAACACACATCTTTCAATCCTATTGAAGGCACAAAAATAGCTGCTAAATTGTCATATTAGCGGAATACAGATCTCTTCACCCATCAGGCTTGTACCAATGGTAAATTGGCTGGGACCACCTCTGAATTGTTACACTATGACCTTGAGTCAAAGAGGATCCTAGGATACATCTTCTTATCCATCCTGGGATACCTGTCCAAACCAAGACCACATATTAGTACCACAAATCTACTGACTTTCTTTAGGTGCAGCCCACTGAATCTCTGGTCATCTGACTCAATCTGTACTGTACCAGTCCTTATCTCTAAGGGTAATAATATGTAGGCATTGTTCATAAGGCACCCTGATTTTCTAATGTTACTAGGCTGACCATCCTAAGTATGATTTAACTGTTCCAAGATAGAGGAGCCTTATAGACCATACCCTGGTGTTAACCACATAAATATATCCCATAATTGTGGGAGGTTTCCTTCTAATAAATGGGAGGTTATGGTTTTCTATTGAGATTTAGGTCATTTTTCTGATTGAACTTGAGTGGTCCTAAAAGAAAATTCATACTTATGGTAAGAGTCAGAGTAGGTATTATTAATTGGCCAGGTGAAGAAATCTCACCTAGTAATATTATTAGCCAGAACAGGACTGGATTTTCTTTCTTCTAAAATAAATTTCCTAAGGGCCATCCAATCAGAGCCTGGGAGAGGAGAAATCCAGCAAGGTAAACCAGTTACTAGACATAGGTAATTGGCCACAAATCCAATAACTGGATTGATTTTTAAAGTTAACAGGATCCTGCTCATGATTTAAAAAAAAAAAAAAAAAGACATTTGATTCGTGTGCAAAGGCCCAAGAAGTCAGGGAAACAGTTAATGATCATATGGGTCAGATCCAGGATCTCAGGCTGTCAACTCCGATTTCATCATCTTCTCGTCCCAGTAGGTGTGTCATTTCTCCTCTGCTTGACTGTTGTTTTAAAGTACGTTTGAGGTCAGCAGTCTTTCTGTAAACCAGTCCAGTGCAGGGGCCCTTTTTAAGTGGGAAATATGAATCTAAGAGTGAGTTCCCTTTAGTTTGCTGTACATGAACTAGTTAAGAGCTCCTGATGAGGGCCTTTCCACCTAGGTTGTTGTGGGTCCTTTAATTGATGTCTTTTCTGATATACACAATCTTCAGCTTGTAGATCATGGAGTATATGATCTTCATCCAAAGATAGATTACTTTTATGAGCTTCAGAAACAAGCTTAGAATGCTCTTTTAAGAGTTTGATTAAGCCTTTACATTTGTAACATGTCCCCTTTTAATAATACAGGTTCATACAGTCCTTTATCTAGTCTCATTCGTCTTGCTTGGGAGACAAATGATATTTCTTAGGTTGAGGAGGACCAGTGGAAGGGCCTTTGGCCAGGGTAAGGAATAAGCATCTACAGTTTCAGCCAAATGACTTTTAATTGTCCCATTTGTTCTTTCTAATAGCCCAGAGGACTGGGGATGGTAAGCAGAATAGGAATGCTGCGTAATTGGCCAGATTTAGCAAATTTCCTGACAATTCGTCCAGTAAATGGGTTCCCTTCTCACTATGCTTTTTTGCAAGAACTCTCCAAATGGGAATTACCTTTTCTAATATTAATTTGCCTAATGACTAGCACAGTGGCTCTTCTGCATGGGAGCGCCTCAACCCAATGTGGAAACCTGCAGACCATGACAAGTGCATCCTGGTAACCTTGAGTGGGGGCATATGGATAAAATCAGTCTGCCAAAGTTCAAAAGGGTGGCCTGAAAACTATGTAATGGCTTTCCTGGGTTGTGTTTTAGACATGTGGTGCATCTAGAATAGATTTTCTGAGCTTTGATGAAGGAAAGCTTCCAGAAATATTGTTTACCCCATGGTACCACTCCAGTATTCTTGCCTGGAGAATCCCTCAGATGGAGAAGCCTGGTGGGCTACAGTCCACTGGGTCGCAGAGAGTTGGAAATAACTGAGTGACTTAACTTTCACTTTCACCATCTTATCTGGGTTCCAGTGAGTTAACTCATGAATATATTGTAAAATGGGGATATTGAGCTCCAAACGGAAGCATAGGCTTTCCATTTGGGCCTACCCAGAGCCCTTTGTTGGAGTCAAATATTTATCCTTTTTGTTTCCACATACCTTTTTCTCCATTTGGTGCCATTTCCTAAAAATTTAACAGGGTGTCAGTAAGGTTACTGGGAGACTGAAGAAAACAGCTGTTAGTTGACTGTTACCATTCTGCAGAGCTGCTGTCTTGGTGGTGCGATCAGCTAAAGAGTTCCCTTTTGTTTCTGTGGTCTCAGACTTTGAATGACCTGATACCCTAATAATAGCCAAGGCACTTGGTAACAGAATTGCATGCAGTAATTCTGCATCTTGTCTTCCGTTTTTAACAGGCTGCTCTGAGGTTGTTAAAAATCCTCTTTGTTTCCAAAGCACGCCAAAATTAAGCGCTGCCCCAAAAGTGCAGTGGCTATGGGTATAATTCTTAGTGGATTTCCCTTTTGGCACTGGCAGGTTCTTGTTAGTGCTATTAATTCAGCCTGTTGGGAAAAAGAGCCATTAGGTAAGGGAACTTTCTCAAGGACTGATAATGGAGAAATGACAGCATAACTATCCTGCTACTTTCTATGAGATCTCTGCAGATACAAACCATCAGTAAATATTATAGAAGCAGGATTATCCATAGGGCTTTCTTGAAGATGGATCCTGGGAGATAAGACTGTGTCAGTTAAAACAATACAATTGGGGACTTCCCTGGTGGTCCGGTGGCTAAGACTCTGAATTCCCACTGCAGCAGGCCTGGGTTCAATCCCTGGTCAGGGAACTAGATCCTGCAAGCTGCAACTAAGGGTTCACACGCCGCAACTAAAGATCCCCGTGCTGCAACTAAAACCCAGAGCAACCAAATACATATTTTTTTAAAAACCAATACAATCATGTTTTTCATCATTGACATCTGATTCCTCTGGTAGCAAGGTGGCTGGATTAAGCTTGTATCCATGAAGAGTTATATTCAGTGAGAACAATACAGTCTCATGGGAAGTTAATCGACTTGCTGAATAACGAGTGTGTGTGATGAGAGTTTAGTAGGGCTTCCACAGAATGAGGAACAGAGATAGTAAGAGAGTGACTCCTGACTATCTCCGGTGACAGCCCAGAGGCAGGGGGAAGGCCCCTAGCTACCAACTCTAGCCATTGGCTATAATATTCTATTGGTCAATAGTAACCACCATGTTGCTGGGTTAGTCCTCTTAGTAAGTCCCTCTTTTTTCATGAACAAAGAAGGCAAAGGGTAGATCATAATTTGGATGCCTCAGGACTGGGGCCTTGGCCAGAAGTCTTTTAAAGGTCTCCATGGCTTCAGAATGTTCTACATCTCAGCAAAGGAGTTCAGGTTGGTTTTGTTTGAATAAATTATACACCATCTCCTGGAGTTTGCCCAAGTTCATGTTCAGTGTATTGGTGATACCATCCAGCCATCTCATCCTCTGACACACTCTTCTCCTCCTGCCCTTTATCTTTCCCAGCATCAGGGACTTTTCCAGTGAGTTAATCTGTTTGCATTGGATGACCCAAATACTGGAGCATCAGCATCAGTCCTTCCAGTGAATATTCAGGGTTGATCTCTCTTAAGATTGACTGGTTTGATCTCCTTGCTGTCCAAAGGACTTTCAGGAGTCTTCTCCAGCACCCCAGTTCAAAGGCATCAATTCTTTGGCACTCTGCCTTCTTTACGGTCCAGCTCTCACAACTGGACATGGCCACTGGCAAGACCATAGCTTGTGAGCTTAATTCCTCTAGGCATCACCCTAGAATCTCTTCAGGCTCTAGCTGTTTCAGTTTCTCCCTTTAGCAGTCTAAGAGCACTGCAGGTGCTTGAATCATGAATGACCAATTCTTATAATGACCCCCAGATAAGCAAGGACTCTGCCTCCACAATTCCTGTAAATTTCTTAGTTGCCTAAGATAGCTGTAACCAGCCTGAAGGAGTTCTGTCCCTTTCCTTTGGAGCAGAAGTTCTCAGGTAATATCTTCACTTTTATCCTGACAAATTCTACTAAGGCAATTGAGGCAAAGCATCAGATCAGCCTCTTAACCTAACCACTCAGCACAGACCACTCAGTCTCCTATAACTGAGCAAACTCCAATATGTCTCAAGCAGGCTCCCCCAGTACTTTTGACTGCTTGGGTATTCCCTGGTCTCTTTCAACCAGGCCCCCCACTACCTTTTAACTGGGAGGTTATGTAACTGTTGTACACTGCCAAATAAAAACCAGGATCGTCAACCAGTATGGGAGATCCGAGAACCAGGAGAGTCTCACTGAAATTCATTTGGACTGCCTGAGGAGGTGGACAGTGCAGGAGGCCTCTGCTGGTACCAAGGCTCCAGATCCTTGTAGAGTTCAGACACAGGAGGGAAGTCTGCTCTGGGTCCCTTTGTGGTCACCAAAACTATCAACTCAGAGGGGGAAAAGCACAATATGAGAGTTGTGAGTTAAGTTTTATTTCGGGGCAAAATGAGGACTACAGCCAAGGAGATGGCATTTCAAAGAGCTCTGAGAAACTGCTCCAAAGAGGTAGGGGAAGGTCAGTATATATATGTGATTTCAGTGAAGGGGGAATTCATGCAATCAAGCACATACAATTTTTGCAGAAGGTTGCTGCTAGTCACAAGGAACAGGTGTCACCATGTATGATTTTAGTGTTTTTCTAGATATGAGGAGATACAAGAATTGGGCTTGGGCTTTCCTGGTATTCCAGTGGTTAAGACTTCAAACCTTGCAGTGCAGGGGGCGTCAGTTCAATCCATGGTCTGGGAAGATCCTACATGTCACGGGGCAACTAAGCCCGTGTGCCACAACTACTGAAGCTCGTGCACCCTAAAGCTCACACTCCACAATGAGAAGCCACTGCACTGCAACTGGAAAGTAGCCCCAACTCGTCACAACTCGAGAAAGCCTGCACGCAGCCACAAAGACCAGTGCAGCCAAACTGAGTAAATCAGATTTTTATAAAAGAACCGGGCTTATCTTCTCCTGAAATATCTTAACTATCTGAAGCCCTCTTCCGCCAGTTTTCCCCAGAGCACAGTGCCTCATTCCTGATCTCCACCCTGAACTCCTTTCAGGGTGTGTTGAAGATCGGCAACTGCAGTGGCTTCATCCTTCTAGAGGCAGATGGCAAGTGACAAGCTTCAGTTGGCATTCTAGGCCTTGAAGGCCTCCTCGACCAACGCTGACAGTGGTTTGGGGGGCTCAGCCTCAAGCTTTGGCAACTTTCCCCTGGTATCTGGGGTGGCCTAGATGAGAAAACACAGAGCCAACAGAGACCTCACTTCTGCAGACTCAGGGTCTATACTGGTGGAATTCCTGAATGCCTCTGTCACCCGGTTCATGATGACTGCCAGACTCAGCTTTCTTGGACCTTATCGTTTACAGGCTTCACCATACACCTTTTCATTCCTTCTTACAGACAAGTAATATAATGTCACATCCCAGCCTGGCCTACATGATCTTCACAGCCCCAGTTGTGAAGTCATGGGTTGTGTTCTGGGATTATATCCCCACCTGCCTGATATATTTGGTGGTGTGGATTGGTAGCCAGTAGGCCATCTATGTGGTCCCTGGCCTTTCTCAGTATATGCTTCTTTTCATCCAGGATGGAACAGTGGGCCAGAAAAACCTTTGTCCTGCCAGGTGAGAGAGACTGCCAACCCCAGCCTGATCCATTAGACCCTAAACTTGGCAGTGTTCTCCAAGAACCTGCCAAACCTCTCCTTACAGACTCCTAACTCCCCCATTGAAAAGGGGAAATGCACTCTAGTAATCCCTCCAATTCATTTGAACTCCGGGAGTTGGTGATGGACAGGGAGGCCTGGCATGCTGCAATTCATGGGGTCACAAAGAGTCAGACACGACTGAGCGACTGAACTGAACTGAACTGAATCCCTCCAATCACATAAGCTAATTCCAGAGCGAGTGAAGGCCTGTGGGGCCAAAGTCAGTCTAATTTTGAACCTAACTGGAGCTCCACTGGGGAAAACACTGGGGGTTCTGATATAAGGGGTTCTGATTGGACAGGGTAAGGGGGGGGTGTCCCATGGGCTAAAGAAGATGGTGAAACAGAAGAAATGAGGGCCTGAGAAGGAGGCTCAGTAGCAGTTCAAAGAGGAGGTCCATGAGAAGGTGTGGCTCCGAATCTTTTGGGGGCATCACAGGAATAAAGGCTACATACACACATGACAAGTATCCCTCAGACCAGATTCTTGATGAAGTCTCATACAAGCCTGCACATATGGGACCTCTCTCCATTTTGGACACTGCTTACAAAATAGGTCCAGTTGTAAAATGGTGTGAAAATTAATAGAATCCATTCTGTGTCCACCTCTCCTGGTCACTGGAGGCATGTTAGGGCTGGGCTGCAAAAGAAAAATCAACTTTTAAAATTGTCTAAACTGTCTCTAATTGTTTTTGATTTTAATTGAAGAAAAGTTGATTTACAGCATCATGCTAGTTTCAGGTACAGCGCACTGAAATATAATATGTATATTCTTTTTCAGATTTTCCTATAATAGGTTGTTACAAAATGAGTACAGTCCCCTGTGCTGTACAGTAGCTTCTTGTTTACTTTCTATGCATTAATTGCAGTGTGTATATGTTCATCCCAACCTCCTAATTTAGCCTTCCCCTGCTTTCCCATTTGGTGACCATAGGTTCATTTTCTGTGTCTCCGAGCCTCTTTCTGTTTTGGAAATAAGTTCATTTGTATCTTTGTTTGTTTCACACATAAATGATATCTTTTGGTATTTGTTTCTCTCAGTCTGGCTTACTTCACTTCGTGTGATCATCTGCAGGTCCATCCATGTTGCTGCAAATGGCACTATTTCATCCTTTTCATGGCTGAGTAGTGTTCTGTTGTGTAAATATTACCGCATCTTCTTTATCCACTTTTCTGTGGATGGACATGTAGGTGGCTTCCATGTCTTGACTGTTGTAAATGGTGCTGCAGTGAACCTTGGTGTGTGTGTATCTTTTTGAATTATGATTTACTGCAGATAATGTGTCCAGGAGTGGGACTGCTGGAGCATAGCTCTGTTTCTAGTTTTATAAGGAACCTCTGTATTGTTCTTCACAGGGGCTGTATCAATTAACATTCCCACAGTGTAGAAGGGTTCTCTTTTCTCCACAGCTTCCCCAGAATTTGTTACTTATACATTTTTGATGATGGGTACTCTGACTGGTATGAGGTGATAGCTCATTGCAATTTTGATTTGTATTTCTCTAATAATTAGCGATGGTGAGCATCTTTTCATGTGCCTGTTGGCCATCTGAATGTCTGTTTAAATCTGCCCATTTTTTGATTGGGTTTTTTTTTTTTTCATATTGCGCTGTACATGCTGTTTGTGTATTTTGGTGATTAATCCCTTGTCAGTCACATTCTTTGCAAATATTTTCTCTCATTTGTGGGTTGTCTTTTCTTTTGTTTATGGTTTCCTTTGCTGTTCAAAAGCTTTTAAGTTTAATTGCATCTCATTTATTTCTTGTTTTTGTTTACATTACTCTAGGAGACAGATACAAAAATACTTTGGTGTGATTTACATCAAAAAACATCCTGCTTCTGTTATCCTCTGGATGTTTTATAGTATCCAGTCTTACATTTAGGACTTTAGTCCATTTTGAGTTTATTTTTGTGTGTGGTGTAACAAAATGTTCTAATTTCATTCTTTTACATATAGCTGCCCAGTTTTCCTTGCCCCACTTATTGAAAAGACTGTGTTTTCTTCATTGTATATTCCTGCCTCCTTTGTTGTAGATTAATTGATCATAGGTGCATTGGTTTATTTCTGGGCTTTCATTTCTGTTACACTGATCTATATTTCTTATTTTTGGGCCAGTACCATACTGGCACTGTAGCTGTGTGTAGTATAGTCTGAAGCCAGGGAGCCTGATTCCTCCAGCTCTGTTTTTCTTTCTCAAGATTGCTTTGGCTATTTGGGGTCTTTTATGTCTCCATACAAATTTTAAAATCTTTTGTTCTATTTCTGTGAAAATTTCCATTAGTAATTTCATAGGGATTGCACTGAATCTATATATTGCCTTGGGTAGTATAGTCATTTTGACAATATTGATTTTTTTCAATCCAAGAACATAGTGTATCTCTCCATCTATCTGTATCATCTTTGATTTTTTTCATCAGTGTCTTGTAGTTTTCAGGATACAAGTCTTTTGTCTCTTTAGGTAAATTTATTCCCAGGTATTTTATTCTTTTTGATGTGATGGTAAGAGGGGTTGTTTCTCTTTCTGATCTTTCATTGTTACTGTATAGGAATGCAAGAGATTTCTGTGTATTAATTTTGTATCCTGCAATTTGACCAAATTCATTGATCGCTCTAGTAGTGTTCTGGTAGCATCTTTAGGATTTTCTACGTATAGTATCATGCCATCTGCAAATGGGACAGTTTTAGGTCTTTTCCAATTTTGATTCCTTTTATTTCTTTTTCTTCTCTGATTGCCATGGCTGGGACTTCCAAAACTATGTTGAATAATAGTGGCAAGAGTGGGCATATCCTTACCTTGTTCCTCATCTTAGAGAAATGCTGTTTTTCACCATTGAGAATGATGTTTGCTGTGGGTTTGTCATATATGGCGTTTATTATGTTGCCAAAAGTTCCCTCTATGCCCACTTTCTGTAGAGTTTTATCATAAATGATGTTGAATTCTGTCAAAAGCTTTTTCTGCATCTATTTAGATAACCATATGGTTTTTATTCTTTGATTTGTTAATATGATCAATTTGCATATGCTGAAAAAGCCTTGCATCCCTGGGATAAATCCTACTCAATCATGGTATATGATCCTTTTAACATATTGTTGGATTCTGCTTGCCAGTATTTTGTTGAAGATTTTTGCTTCTGTATTCATCAGTGATTATTGGTCTGTAATTTTCTTTTTTGTGTGATATTTTTGTCTAGTTTTGGTATCAGGGTAATGGTGGCCTTATAGAATGAGGTTTGGGATGTTACTTTCTCTGCAATTTTTGGAAGAGTTTGAGAAGGATAGGTGTTAAGTCTTTCCTAAATGTTTGACAGAATTTGCTCATGAAGCCATCTGGTCCTGGACTTTGGTTTCTTGGAAGTTTTTAATCACAGTTTGAATTTCATTATTTGTGATTGGTCTGCTTATATTTTCTGTTTCTTCCTGGTTCAGTCTTGGAAATTTGTACTTTTCTAAGAATTTGTCCATTTCTTCCACGTTGTCCATTTTATTGACATATAGCTGCTTGTGGTAGTCTCTTATGATCCATTGTATTTCTGTGGTGTCAGTTATAATTTCTCCTCTTTTCTAATTTTATTGATCTAAATCCTCTCCCATTTTTCTTGATGAATCTGGCTAAAGGTTTATCAATTTTATCTTCTCAAGAACCAGCTTTTAGTTTCATTGATCTTTGCAATCTTCTTTTCTATTTTCTTTACTTCTACTCTGATATTTATGATTTCTTTCCTTTTACTAATTTTAGGTTTTGTTTGCTCTTCTTTCTCTAGTTGCTTGAGGTGTAAGGTTAGGTTGTTTATTTGAGATTTTCCTGTTTCTGGAGGTAGGGTTGTACTGCTATAATCTTCCCTCTTGGAACTGTTTTTACTGTATCCCACAGGTTTTCTGTTGTGTTTTTGTTGTCCTTTGTTTCTTTGTGTTCTTTTAGTTCCTCCTTGATTTCTTCAGTGATCTCTTGGTTATTTATTTTTGTCTGTGGTGGGTCTTCACTGCAGTGTGCAGACTCTCTGTTGTGATGTGCTGGCTTTCTGCAGTTGTGGCGCATGAGCCCTGGAGCATGTGGGCTCAGTAGCTGCAGTGTGCAGGCCTAGTTGCTTCACAGTATGTGGGATCTTGGTTCCCTGAACACAGATCAAATCCGTGTCCCCTGCATCGGAAGATGGATTTTTAACCATTAGACCACAAGGGAAGTCTTCCTCTCTTGGTTGTTAGTAGCATATTGTTTAGGCACCATATGTTTGTGACTTTCACAGGCTTTTTCCTATAATTGATTTGATTTCTAATCTCATAGTGTTGTGGTCGGAAAAGATGCTTGATACAATTTTCAGGTTTCTTAAATTTACCAAGGCTGGATTTGTGACCCAAGATGTGATCTATCTTGGAGAATGTTCTATGTGTACTTGAATTTAGGTGGACTGTTTCTAGAAACTTGTCCATTTCTTCTAGATTGTCAAATTTGTTGGCATTTAGTTGTTCATATTATTCTCTTATTTTTTTGTATTTACATTATCAGTTGGTATTACTCATTTTTCATTTATTTTGTTTACTTGGGTTCTCTCTCTTTTCTTCTTGGTGAACCTGGCCAGAGGTTTGTCTATTTTGTTTACCCTATCAAAGAACCAGCTCTTGGTTGTTTTATTGGATTTTTTCTTTTGTTTTCAAAATCTCTATTCATTTCCTCTCTGATCTTGGTTTTTTCCTTCCTTCTGCTGACTTTTAAGTTCTGTTTGTTCTCCATTTTCTAATTCTTTTAGGTGGGAGGTAAGGTTGAGGTTTTTCTTGTTTCTTAGAGAAGGCTTATTTGGCCCCATAGATTTTGCATGGTTGTTTTCATTGTCTCAAGGCATTTTTAATTTTCTCTTTGATTTTCTCATCAATGCACTGGTTTTCCTAGTAGCATGTTTAGTCTCTTGTAGTCATTTTTTCTCACTTCTTTTTCTGAGGTTGATTTATCATTTTCCCATTGTGGTCATAAAATATATTTGAATTAATTTCTACATGGTGCCCTAGTATGTAGTCAATTCTAGAGAATTTCCCATGTGCACTTGAAAAGTATATATTTTTCTTTTGGATGTAATGTCCTGAAAAATGTAAAAAATCTACCTGTTCTAGTGTGTCATTTTGGGTCTCTGTTGCCTTGTTGATATTCTGTCTAGAAGGTCTCTCCACTGGTATGAGTGGGATGTACCAGTCTCTGTTACTGTATTCCTGCCAGTTTCTTCCTTTATGTCAGCATTTGTGTTATGTCTTTGGGTGCTCCTATATTGGGCACGTGTATATTGACACACATAATACCCTCTTCTTGTATTGATCTTTTTATCATTATGTAGTTTCCTTCTTTATGGCATCTGTGTTAGTCTGTTTTGTCTGATGAGTGTGTGACCCTGTTTTCTTATCATTTCCCTTTGCATGAGCATCCTCTTCCCACCCCCTCACTTTCGGTCTATGTCTTTTGCCCTAAAGTGAATCTCTTGTAGGCAGCATGTTGTAGACTCTTCCATTGACATTTAAGGTAATTATTAATAAATACATTGTTTATTGCCATTTCAACCTTGTTTTCCGGTTGATTCTATATTTCTTCTTTGTTCTTTTTTTCCTTTTGTGGTTTGATGTCATACTATGTTTGTTGATGTTTTTTATATTATGTTTGTATTCTTTTTGGTGTTTGTCAATCGATTATATGTTTTTCATTTGTGGTTATGCTGTCTTTCAGGCATGTTAACTCCTTCCTATTTCCGCTTGATTTAGATTGATAGTCGTATAGACTAAAGCACATTCTTTTTAAAAATCTACAAATTTTCTTACTCTCCTCCTTCACATTTTATGATTTGATGTCTTCCCTTACATCTTCATATTTATCTTTTTACTATTCATTGTGCTTATCATTGCTTTCACTAGAATTCTGATTTTTTCCTTTTAATCTGTATACTGGCTTTTTAAGTGATTTATTTTTCAATTGTGAGTTCCTCTTTCCTATAGCTTCTTGCATCTTTTCTATTTAAAAAGACCTTCCAATATTTCCTTTAGGAATATTTTAATATTATTCTTTTTAGTTTTTGCCTTCAGAGTTCTTTATCTCTTCTCCCAAATGATAATCTTGCTGGGTAGAGTATCCTAGGCTGCACATTTTTCTATTTCAAGACTTTGAATATATTTTGCAATTCCCTCTTTGCCTCTCTTTGCAATTCACTCTTTGCAACATTTCTGAGACGAAATCAGCTGACAGCCTTATGGGCACTTCCTGGTAATTAACCGTTTGTTTTTCTTTTGCTTCCTTTAGAATCCATTTTAATTATAATCTGTCTTGGTGTAGGCATGTTTGGGTTCATCTTGTTTGGGGCCCTCTGTGCTTTGCAGGTTCAATCCCTGGGTTGGGAAGATGCCCTGGAGAAGAGAATGGCAACTTACTCCAGTATTCTTGTTTGGAGAATTCCACTGACATACGAGCCTGGCAGACTACAGTCAATGGGGTCACAAAGACAACTAAGCAACTGAGCAGAGACAGACTGCTTTCTGTACCTGGATATCTGTTTCCTTCTTTAGGTCTGGGAGGTTTTCAGCCATAGTTTCTTTAAAAACATTCCTATCCCCTTTTTCTCCTTCTGGAGTCCATCATACACATATATTGGCATATAGTTCTCTTATATTAATTTTTTAAGATTGGCTGTCTGCTGTTATGATTGGGTAATTTATATCATTCTTTCAGATCACTTATTCCTTTTTCTGCATTATTCAATCTGCTCTTCATAGCCTTTAGCTCAGTTTTCATTTCAGTAAATTTCTAGTTTTTCTTGACTCCCCCGTGTAGTTTCTAGTTCTTTTTTTTACAATAATATGCATTTCTATTGATTACCTTTCTTAATCCCTTCAGTATTTTCATTATCTTTTTTGAATTCAGTGTCCAATAGACTGAAGAGATGTTTCATTGTTTGTTTTTTCAGGCGCGTTTTCTTGATCTCTTATCTAGGAGTGTTTCATCTACTTCCCCATTTTACTTACATTTCTCTTACTCCATAAATTTAGGAGAAGCAGTTACCTACCATGGTCTTGGAAGGGTATTTATATGCAGGAGAGTGCCTGTGTAGCTTGTGTGGGTTTAGCATTTTTGGCACCAAGGCTGGTTTTAGTGTGAATGCCTGCCGCCTCTTAGAAGGTATGACACTCGTGGTTAGCAGGGCCTTCTCTTTGCTCTGTGGTTGTCACAGCCGTCAGTGGCAGGATCTGTTTCTACTGTCTAGTTGTTGGAACAGAAGCCCTCAGACTGGTTTCTGAGCTGTGATGGGAGGTGGGTGGGACTGGAGAGCTCCCACTGGGAGAGGAACCACTGAGTACCCCTCCACTGGAGCTGCTCGCCTGCGAGTGTCCTGGGTGTCACCTTTCACGTGCTGTGCAGGCTCACAAGGTACACTGTTATTGGTGCTGCTCTGAGTCCCACCTCAACTCTGGGTACTTCCCCACTGTTAATACTTATCCATGGTTAAGCTTCTACAGTATTATAATACCGTGTTTAGAGGGGAATTTTATATTGCAATGTAAATTTACATATCCTTTTTCCCCCATGTATTCATGTCATTGAAATCAGGATGGATTCACACGATTGGCAGGCTTTTTTCTTAGTGGCCCATAGATTATGGTGATGTCTTAAAATCAGTGGTATATGATATTTGATGAACTAGGACACTTGTAGGAAATTGATATGTGTGGGTATTTTTCCTCTGCACCACTTTATGGAGCTACCTTTTTCTGCTACTCTGCCACTCATTACACTGTGGCCATCTGCTGGTCTTTGGGGCTTCTTCCTGAGTACCTTATGACCTCTGGACCAGCTGCACCCGAGCCTCAGGGTGTAAGTGGCTCATCTGGGTCTCTTAATGAATGTAGTGACATTGCACAAACTTGTTGACCATCGCAACTGAAATCAGTTCTATGTCCCAGAAACATTTCCTTTTACTCAGTTTTATGGTCATCAGAGCTATGATAGTTTCACTTATTTGTTTCTTTCCTCACTAAAGCATAAGCTCCAGGAGAATCAAGCTCTGGCCTATCTTGTTCAACACAGTATCTCAGCACCTGGGGACAGAGCCTGACACCAAGTAGGTGCTCAGATATGTCTAGAAGGAAGATTGCAGGAAAATGAGGTTAGGCTATGGATACAGTATCTAGTCGTTTAGCAAGGTTTCAAATTTATAAATAACATTACTTATTTTTCTATGAGAATCTCATCTATAAAAATTATTGTGTTGGGAAGATCCATTTCTGACCACTGTCCCATTAAACATAATTTCATAAATATACTATTGACATACACCAAGAATAATTTCCATAGGATGCAACAATTCATACCACATTTAATTAATTTGCACATGTTCCAAATCTTCCTACTCTCGACTGGAACTAATGTCAAAAGGTGGCAAACTATGATGAAAAGAAAAAGATGGTTTCAAAAAATTCAACAATGTGATTACCTTCAACTTTAAATTTTAAGAAGTCATCTCTCCCAAAGGAAAGATTTAGTTAAAATTACTGTGTATATCAAAAAAATTATTTCCCACAGCACAATTCAAAACAATAATTGAAATAAAGTTTGTAGAACATCTAATAAGAAAAATAATGAATAATTTACAGTCAATTTAATACTTATATTTCACATGTAGGACAAAAAGATAAAATAAAAAGGCTGCAATTCTGAAAAACTCTGAATTTCTGCTTTTTTTTTTTTTATTGAAAAAAGCCCATGATTCTTTGGGAGGTGATAACAAGGTTGTTTTCCAGTCAGATCATAATTTCTACAATTTCTGTAATAACCATATATTCCAAAGGTTCCCATTCTCCCCACCCCAATTCACTTTTGGCACCTATGTGAAATGTCACCTCTGAAAAATGGGGAAAAATATGCCGAGTACTAGGTTTTTATCATAGTCTTTTCCTGATGAAAAACTTTCTGATTGCTGAATTTAGAATACTGACACAAAAAAGACGAATGATACATCATCCATAAAAATCTGTTTTTTTAACTAATGGTTGACTCAAAAACAAATTTATATTAGATACAGCAACCAGCTCTCAGATGTGAAGGGGCACTGGCTTTTCTTATCCTGCTCCACTTCTTCTGATTTTAAATTCAGCATTTACTGAGCAATTGTACGAGAGGTAGCCAGGTGTGTGGCACAGCTCTGGCTTCAGGAGTTCAGAACACAGTTTTAACTTATCACATACTTCAGAAGAACTGAGGATACACTGAAAGAAAACAAGAGAAAAGGTCCTCTCAGCCTCTGCAGCAAGGAGATGGTCAGGATGGAGTGTGCTGGTTATAGGTAGAGGAGCAGGGGCAGGACCTCACAACTGGCAATGAGGAGAGGCTTTGGCCAAAGGATTTTTTTTTAAATTCTTATTAGAAAAGTATCCTTTATAAAGTATATTGATCTTGCTTCTTCCTTTATTAAAAAGAAGCTCCTTCACAAGAACCAGGATGCTGCAGAAGAGGAACCAGCACCGCCTGTGACTGGCTGACACTCAGCTCTGAAGAATGCAGCTTTCATATGGAGAAGGACTTCTGAGCCTGATACTGACCTGCTTGGCCCAACTCAAAAATTTCTTTTTTTTTAGCTCTGCTTCCAGTCCGCAGGGTATGGCCAAAAGACTTATCCAAAAAGTCTCTGAATTTTCCAGCATCATTAGAACCTAATGGGTATTTCTGAGAACTACTGTGGAGCTGACAAGAGTTGGGGGAGTCTCACCCCACTCCTTGCCTCTCAAGAGCTAATAAAATAAGACATTTTTATTTCAAAGCAGGAGATACTAATGTTATCAAACTGGGGGAAAAAAGAAGAAACAAGGACAGTCTTTTTAACTACACTTGGCTAACCCCTGCATTACATTCATGGTTAACTTGAGGAAGGAAAAGAGAGATCAATCTCTGCAACCTCCTGACAAAGGAGCCGTCCCACGGCAGGGTCAAGGACTTATTTCTCCTGCCAGCCAACGATTCACAGATATTTTCCCCCATTTACAGAAGTGTGTGTGTGAAGGAGGTTGGGGAGCACAGGAACAGGCTGAGAGGTCAACGGAAGTCTTGTCTCAAGGAACCCGCCCTCGGTCCTCAGTGGCGACCCACTTGGTCCAGCACCTGGGCCTTCACAGCAAGCAACACCTTTCTTTAAAACTTTTCTTGTTCTTGCTGCTTTTCTTGCCATTCTTATCTTTGTTTTCTGATGTCTTCTTTGTCCTGATCTCTCTCATGAGGTCAAAGAACACCTGGGGTGGGGAGAAAAAGCCGTTCCATGATGTAATGGAGCAGTGAGACCGAGCAGGGCATGTGACTACATGTCAAAGCATCAAGCCAAACGTACTCTTAGGAACCACGGGCCACCAAAGACAAAAGGTTTAAAGAAAAGGAGAACAATTAACATTAAAAGCATTTTCTGGCTCTACAAAGGAGATCTCTCTGCTCACATCACATGGACAGAAGCATCACGCTGTTCTTGCATCCAGTGGCTTATTGCAGAATGATAAAAGCTGTTCTCAGGAGAAGTATGATGAGGGATAAAACATCACCGGACAGAGCCACAGCAGTTTGTGAAACTTACAGACACTGAGAATGATAAGTCATCAAACTTCCCAGTACCTCCCAAGCACCAAGAGACGGAAAGAAGGCGTGAATACCCACTCCTGAAACAATGAACCCTAAGGGCAGGAACAGTGGAAACAGTGTCAGACTTTATTTTGGGGGGCTCCAAAATCACTGCAGATGGTGACTGCAGCCATGAAATTAAAAGACACTTACTCCTTGGAAGAAAAGTTATGACCAACCTAGATAGCATATTCAAAACCAGAGACATTACTTTGCCGACTAAGGTCTGTCTAGTCAAGGCTATGGTTTTTCTGTGGTCATGTATGGATGTGAGAGTTGGACTGTGAAGAAGGCTGAGTGCCGAAGAATTGATGCTTTTGAATTGCGGTGTTGGAGAAGACTCTTGAGGGTCCCTTGGACTGCAAGGAGATCCAACTAGTCCATTCTGAAGGATTAGCCCTGGGATTTCTTTGGAAGGAATGATGCTCAAGCTGAAACTCCAGTACTTTGGCCACCTCATGCGAAGAGTTGACTCATTGGAAAAGACTCTGATGCTGGGAGGGATTGGGGGCAGGAGGAGAAGGGGACGACAGAGGATGAGATGGCTGGATGGCATCACTGACTCAATGGACCTGAGTCTGAGTGAACTCCAGGAGTTGGTGATGGACAGGGAGGCCTGGTGTGCTGCGATTCATGGGGTCGCAAAGAGTCGGACATGACTGAGCAACTGAACTGAACTGAAGGGCAGGAACTTCATCACAAGCCCCAAGCAGCAGACTTGCGTTTGCAGGGGTCAGGGAGAAGCAGAAAGAGCAGCCTGACCCCTCCTCCCCACACCTGCACCCCCACTTCCCGATGTCAGCTAAAGGGGCTTCATCAGGAACTGATGAGACCTGTTGTGAATGCTAGTGTGCTACTTAGATACGGATTGTCACTCATCACAAGGTTTTTGCCCTCTGCTCCCAGCAGCCATGCCTGGGTATTGATTATACACCTCCTACAAAGAAATGTTCGTGATTTCTCATGGAGAAGATGGCAAGTGTGAGACTGAGAGCAGGCTTTCACCTTTGGACACTTGTACAGAACAACAGGCTCCTGTTACTTTCCTAGGGAAAGTGAGATCAAGCTTTCTGAGTGAGGGCTCCACAGGCACTCACCACCAGCTCAGGGTGCAGTGAAGGATCCCACAAACTGGATCAGGCTAACCTAAGTATCCGTTCCTTCCCTTCAGTCTCTCAGGAAAGCACACCCCCTGCTCTGCCCAATAGTGGCTGAAGTGTCAGTCACTCAGTCTTGTCTGACTCTTTGCTACCCCATGGACTGTAGCCTGCCATGGACTGTCCTCTGTCCATGGGATTCTCCAGGCAAGAATACTGAAGTGGGTAGCCATCTCCTTCTCCAGGGCAATCTTCCCAACCCAGGGGTCAAACCCAGGTCTTCTGCACTGCAGGTGGATTCTTTACCAGGGAAGCCCAATAGTGACTAAGACAGCTTCAAATATCACAGGTTTTTCTAACAGCAAAAGGCAGAAGGGGGAAGGGTGCATGTCCAATGTCAAATGTTGACATAGCTGTTCACTGGCCAGTCTTATCAACAATCCCCTTTCCTGTGAACTGTTGACAAGTGAGTACAATGCTGCCTGTTGGTCATCAGTTTCTGCTGGTTCCTGTTTGGCAGGTCCAGCAGGTCAGGGCAGGAAGGGAAGATGACAAGCCACTCTGTGACAGCCCCTGCAGACCACGCCCACAGTTCCATGCCCGGCAAGTCATCCTGATTTTTTTCAAATGAATTATGTGACTGGATTTCCTGTGTGTTGTAATTCTATGGCTAGAAAACTATTTGATAAAAATGGAAGGATCTGGAAACACAAAAGAATCAACATAAGAGCTAACAAAGAAAAAAGAGCTGCCAAAGGAACCTGCTTCACACTCCAGACACAACTAAACAGATTTATGTTGCTGGAGAGGCTTCCAGAGTGAACCCCTTCTGACACCAACATCCTAAATCTTCCAGCATCACTGGCTACAGTAGGGCTTCATATCAGATTTCTTGCTCTTCAGGAAAGAAGCAAAGGAGAAGTGAGAAGGAAGTGGGGGGATTCAGATGCTGTGCAGATGTGTCCACTACTTGGCTGCAAAGTGATATGTGCAGGTTTTACAGGAGCCAGGTCATGATGTCAGAGCTAAGGAACAGGGTGACGGCAGAAAGAAAGTCTCAGCTTTAAATGCTCTGGGGTAACCACTGTGAACTTTTAAAAACAAAAACAAAAACACATTATTGACAATACTAAAGTGGGTAGCCATCTCCTTCTCCAGGGCCATCTTCCCAACCCAGGGGTCAAACCCAGGTCTCCTGCACTGCAGGTGGATTCTTTACCAGGGAAGCCCAATAGTGACTGAGACAGCTTCAAATATCGCTGGTTTTTCTTTGTAGAAACTAACGCCTGTTGCTGTAATATGTCTCTAGTCAATAATGTGATAAAGGGCTTCCCTTGTGGCTCAGTGGTAAAGAATCTACCCCCCAATGCAGACGACATGGGTTCAATCCCTGATCCGGGAAGATCCCATATGCCAAAGAGCAACTGAGCCTGTGTGCACCACAGCCATTGAGCCTGTGCCCTATAGCCTGGGAACCGCAACTATTGAGCCCACACACCGTAGAGCCCATGCACGGCAATGAAGAGTAGCCCCCACTCCTTGCATCTAGAGAGAAGCCCACACAGCAGTGAAGACCCAGCATGGCCAAAAAAATACAGTATTTTAAAGGCCTTGCATCGCTGCAAGGCGGGTTTCAACTGTTGGTGTTTATCGTTGTCAAGGTCATCCTTTCCTTAGCTACAGGTATTTGAATGAGAAAGTACTCTGGGGCTGAGAAAGAGAGAAGAGCTCCCTAGAGTGCCAATTCCTGGGAGAAACTATGATGCAGGGACTCAGTTATAAAGACAGGACTCCTGGGCTCTGCAGGGGAACAGGAAGGTGAAAAGAACAAATCTACCCAATTTGTGAAAGTGAAAAGTGAAAGTCACTCGGTCATGTCCGACTCTTTGCAAACCCATGGACTTGCATGGAATTCTTCCATGGAATTCTCCAGGCCAGAATATTGGAGTGGGTAGCCTTTCCCTTCTCCAAGGCATCTTCCCAACCCAGGGATCGAACCCAGGTATCCCGCATTGCAGCCGGGTTCTTTATCTATCAGCTGAGGCGTAAGGAAAGCCCAAGAATACTGGTGTGGGTAGCCTATCCCTTCTCCAGCAGATCTTCCCAGCCCAGGAACTGAACCGGGGTCTCCTGCATTGCAGGTGGATTCTTTACCAACTGAGCTATCAGGGAAGCCCACCCAATCCATCAATGAGCACAAAACCAAGAGGACCCCTGACACAGCCAGCCCTGCCCCCAGAGGATACAGGCCACAGAGCGTGCAAAGACATGGCCTCCACAGCCACGGCCTCACCCGCTGGGCTTCC
Organism: Capricornis sumatraensis; assembly: GCF_032405125.1. Classification (NCBI taxonomy): domain Eukaryota; kingdom Metazoa; phylum Chordata; class Mammalia; order Artiodactyla; family Bovidae; genus Capricornis; species Capricornis sumatraensis. The sequence continues at coordinate 116,424,561 of NC_091071.1, read as the reverse complement.
ATTTGGCCAAAGGCGCGCACCTGACAAAAGCTGGTGTGTGGGTCGGACCATCCCTGTGCTTCTTGTCCTGATGCTAGAATCCATTCCCAACCCTGCCACCCTGGTCTCCCCAGAGCAGCTCCCCCAGGGCAGCAGGTGGCGGGCGGGGGACCGACCTACCTTGTCCACATTGGCCCGTGTCTTGGCCGAGGTCTCCACGTACTGCACGCCCCACTCCTCGGCCTTGGCCCTGGCCTCCTCCACTAGCACCTGCCTCCGTTCCTCCAGGTCAGATTTGTTCCCCACGACGAGCAGTGGGATTTTATCTTCTTCAGCTTTAACACGGAGGATCTGTTCCCTGTGGTGGTGGATCAAGAAGAAAGCAGCTAAGAAGCCTGGATGAGAAGCCCAGTTCTGCCAACCCATGCAAGACAGCAGGCATGGCAGAGGGAGCTGCCACTTACAGCCCCTCCTGAGGAAGCACCCCCTTCACCCTGTGGTTAACTGGAGTTCCTCAAGTCTGGTTTCAGTTTGCTGCACTAGAGTTACTAGGGGTGTGCATTACAAATGCAGGTTCCTGGGCCCATAAGTAAATGTCTGGGTAGGAGACCAGGATTTTGCACTTCAACAGCATCCCCAGTTTATGCTTTGCAAAAACGAAACAAAAAAAGGGAAAACTTGGGACCCTCTGGGATAGAAATCAGATAAAAGAAATATCTTCATATACAAAATGTTTAATAATTACGTTGGGAGAAAAAAAAGTAATTTCTTTGTAAGAATATAGAAAGTTCAAGTAGTAAGTTGTAAAGAGTCATGTCTCTGTGATCCCATGGACTGTTGGTCTCCAGGCTCCTCTGTCCATGGGATTCTCCAAGCAAGAATACTGGAGTTGATAGTCATTTCCTTCTCCAGGGGATCTTCCCAACCCAGTTGAAATTCCCTTAATTCCAACCCAGGGATCGAACCCGGGTCTCCTGCATTGCAGGCAGATTCACTACTGTCTGAGCCACAGGAATATAGAAGGGAATAGTCTATTAGCAGACCATGAAATCAGTGTAGCAAGTACAACTGGTAATTCTTTTTATCTCAGCGAAATAGAATATTACAGAAAAGCAAAGAAACACCAGAGAGATGCTCAAGTATTAACAGTAAGTATGGTTTGTAAAACTCTTGCTTCAATCCTAATCTGCATGTGTGGGCCTCCTGCCCTTCCCCCTAGTTCTGTGAGGCAGGAACCCTACTTCAATGTGCGTAATTTTTCTACTACAAAGTGGTGGGAGAAAATGAGATACTCCAAGGCCTACGGAAAAGTTCTTCAAAAACATCTTTCTCTAAAGTAACTGTTACCTGTATGTAGCACATCAGACTTGATCACTACTAAAAATAACCAGTTTTCTAAATTTTTTTTAAACCACATATTTAAAAAAAGTAAATATTCCACTTCCATTATTTTGATCCAGGGGAAACACGTCTACTTCTATAAAAGACCCCTTCAAAAACATTTTGTGGAGATCTGTATTGATTTTTATATACTATAGGGTGACATTTCATAATAATAAAAAATACTTAAATTTTTTTCCATACAGTCAATTTAAGTACCAGATATACCATTTTTTTGTTGAAGCACAGTTGATTTACAGTGTTGTGTTACTTTTAATTGTATGACCAAGTGATTCAGCTGTATATATACTCCTTTTCATATTCTTTTCCTTTACAGGTTATTACAAAATGTTAAATACAGTTTCCTGTACTATACAGTAGATCCTTGTTGTTTAATTTATATACAATAGTGTGGATTCCAAACTCCTAATATATATATCCTTCCCTTTAAGAAAAATGAAAAAGAAAAAAAATAAGCAGATGCTTGAGAATTGCCTCTAAGTAGTTTTGCCACATCCTGCATTGCACAGGCATCAAGGAGCACACTGTGTTTAGAAGTTATGTGGTCAGTCTACACAATGAACAATAAAAACTGCTTTCTGGCTCATCAGGCTTACAGAGGCGTGACTAATTATCTCACTGATAAACAAGCACCAAGTTCTGATGTAACAAAACTACTTCTCTAGTTTATGGATTATGTCCAGGAAAAGTTTCAAGGAAAAGATGGTATATTAATGTTTTACTTATATTGGGGCTTTTCCATTTGGAAGATAAATGCAGAAGTGCTGTTTTTAAACTGCTAACAGGCATGAAGGGCCTGAGTTTTAACCATAAGGGCTCAGATAGCCCACACGCATCCTGTGCACTGTGGGAACCTGGGCAGCTCCAGGGCTTTTCTTTAACTGCCCAGAGTTCAAGCCACAAGCACTAACTTGTCCTTTCCCTTCTTTCCAAACAAAGCCTTTCTCCCAGGAGGAGGTGCCCGTGGTGACCTGGGGACAGGACATGGTGGCCCTGTTACTCTTGGAGGTGACCTCTATTGTCAGCACATCCTTTCTTGGGGAGTCTTGGGGCCGATGGGAAAGCAAAGACTTAAGACAGGGTGAGAGACAAGCTGGTGCATGCGCTGCCCCGCTCTGCCTCAAGGAGGCATCGCAGCAGGACTGTGTGGATGCAGGTCTAGCTATGAACATGGGGGCTACTTTCGGAAACCTCTGGCTATGTCAGAAAGAGCTCCAAATTAACAGGATTTCTCCCTGGGAATCCTAGCCATTTAAGTGCTCACAACACGCACACCTTGGTTGCCGAGAACTGTTGATATTCACCCTCGGGAGACTAGAGACCAGGAAGATGACAAGTGAGGCTCTACCTGCCCCCCTTCCCCTTGCTCTACCAGGGTCCCCAAGGCCTCCCTCCCAGCTCACTGATGCTCATTCCACACCTTGAGGGGATTTTTGGCTTCCTCCATTTCCTCTTTGGCTGATGGCCTTCATTTCTGACCAGAACTTGCTAAAGAGTGAAAAAACAAAAAACCATTTTCTTTTTCCCTTGTAGATTTGGTTCTTAGAATAAAAATTCATCTGAGAATCCCCTGGCCATCCAGTGGTTAGGACTTGGCCCTCTCATTGCCAAGGGACTGTGGGTTCAGTCCCTGGCCAGGGAACTAAGATATCCTGCAAGCCATGCCTAGCAACCAAAAATATGAACAGTAATCTGGAGAGGTCTGCTTCCAAGGAGGGGGATGAAAAACCACAGCTGTGTAAAAGTTGGCAAGGGGATGGGGCAGAGAGAGATCTTACCTGCTAGAATCCCTGGAGCACTGAGCCCGCACACTCACTATTTCTTTATAGCAATGAATTTCACGATTTCAAATAAGTGATGGCAGTGAACACTCCCCACGTGCCCATATGGTGAGAAGATACGGGCCACCACACAGTGATGGTTCCACTTGGGAAATATAGCCTAACACAGCATTCCATTTCATCAGTAAGAGATTTTCAGGACAAGAAACAGAACACTAAGTACACTTGCCCTGAGTCACAAGACTGTGACAGGGCAGGGACTCAGACCTGGCTGTGTGTGACCTACGGCCGGCGCTTCCCGCTCCGTGGCTTACGTGTCCCCTGGGAGCAGCACTGGGACCTGGCTGTGTGTGACCGGAAGCCGGCGCTTCCCGCTCCATGGGTTACGTGTCCCCTGGGAGCAGCACACAGTCACTCTGACCCTGGTGTCCATCTCCTGACATCGGAGGTCTCAGAAACCTCAAAGTAGAGCAGAACTGTTCACTTTTTAGCAAAATTATGAAAAGAGGTAAAGATCGTTAACTCTTACCAACCCCTGCCTCTCAGGATTTACATGAAAACAAAAACAACAGGTTCCTGACTGTATGGAATGGCTTTGTCCTCTTTAGGGACAACAGATCCTTCATTAAGATCATTTCTATTTGGAAATTATAAACCGAGGAAGCCCAAAGAGCATGTAACAAACGATGAGCTATAATGTGCCAAGATCCATAAAGCCCCAGAAAGTTCTTTAGACAGATTTCTTCCTGATAAGAAGGCTCAATGCCGGCTCTTCCCTTCTGTGGCCATCGCTGAAACGCTAGTGGCCAAAATGAAGTTCAATCCCTTTGTGACTTCTGACGGAAGCAAGAATCGAAAAAGGCATTTCAATGCGCCTTCCCACATTCGCAGGAAAATTATGTCTTCTCCTCTTTCTAAAGAGCTAAGACAGAAGTACAACGTTCAATCCATGCCCATCCGAAAGGATGATGAAGTTCAGGTTGTACGAGGGCACTACAAAGGGCAGCAAATTGGCAAAGTAGTCCAGGTTTACAGGAAGAAATACGTCATCTACATTGAACGAGTGCAGCGGGAGAAGGCTAACCGCACAACTGTCCATGTGGGCATTCACCCCAGCAAGGTGGTTATCACCAGACTAAAACTGGACAAAGACCGCAAAAAGATCCTCGAACGTAAAGCCAAATCTCACCAAGTAGGAAAGGAAAAGGGCAAATATAAGGAAGAAACAATTGAGAAGATGCAAGAATAAAGTCATCTTGTCTACAGCTTTCATTAAAAACTGTTAAAATGAAAAAAAAAAAAAAAAAAGAAGAAGGCTCAACCCCGGAGGTGTATGCTTAACCCCAAACTCCTTCCAAGGCTGAGACACGACCGAGGGCACAGGGCTTGCTGGAGGCGATTTCTCGTCAAACACACCTGAACTCGGCAGTTGCTGTGAATGACTCGTGCTCGGTGATGGAGAACACGAGCAGGAAACCCTCCCCGCTCCGGAAGTAGTTGTCACGGATGGCCGCATAGTCCTCCTGTCCCGCTGTGTCCAGGATGTCTATCTGCACTTCTTCCCCATCGAGGACCACTTTCTTCCTGTAACTGTCAGCCTTGGTAGGTTCGTAGTCCTCCACGAACTGAGCAAACAGACAACACAATCAGTAATTAACAAAGTTCTAAGAGAGAAGAAAAGCTGCGAAAAAAATAAATTTCAATATATGGGCACTTGCTTGTTATCAACTGAGTACTGAGTGTGGATAATTATCATACCATGTGTAAGGCACTATAAAATAAAGATAATCCCTTACGTAGTATTTCTGTTCTTTGCTCCTTTCAATTCTACCATTTAAAAATTTTGTTTAAAAACAGTAAGAGCAGATATTCCCATTTTACAGATGAGGACACCAAGCAGAGAGCAGAATGCTTGGCAATATTCTTGTCAGTATACAATTATAATTAAACACTAGTGATGGTAAGAAACGGAAGCTCTTATTCATAATCAACAGAATCATAAAACTCATCTGAAAAGTAATTGGTCAAGAGGCACCAAGAGGCTTAAATAACTGTACAACAAGATAAATTCCAAATGGGTCAAGATTAAACGTTAACAACAAAACACTCGAGAACTAGAAGAAAACATGGGTGAAATCCCTTTATTACCTTGAAGTGGGGAAGGCCTTTTTAACTATGACTCAAAATCCAGAAGCCATGTAAGAAAAAATTGATAAATTAGACTACATAAAAAAGTTTAAAACTTCTGTATGGCACAACACTATAAACAAAGACAAACGACAAACAGGGAAAAAGTATTTAAAGCCACATCACAAAGAGCTATATATTAACTGGAAACAGGGAGAGACAAAAGACCAAGCTGACGGGGAAAAGTGGCAACAGACAAACAATACGCAAAAATAAACATATATGATGCTAAACACAGGAAAAGATGTTCATACCCACTAATAAAATAAAAATGGTAACTACATAGAGATACCATTTTTCACCTACCAGACTGGCAAAAAATCCCAAAGTCTGACAACATACTCTGGGGAAAAGGCCCTCTTGCACATTGCTAGTGGGAGGAGACAACAATATAGTCTGTATGGAGACAAATATGGCAACACCTAATCAAGCTAGAGAAGGTTCATCCTCCTTCCAGGAATCTAATTTACAGACACACATGCACAGGAACACACAAGGTTATTCACTGTGGTACCACATGTAACAACAAAAGGTTAAAAACCACCCCACTGCCCAGGCCAGGGATCTACATAATGGAATACTATGCAGCTACTGAAAAAAAGAGAAGAAACACCCTGGGAGGACAAAGCAAAATAAAAGCTGTTAAACAGGAAAACCGAAACAAACAAATGTAAATGAATATTAAATTGGTAATGTAGCCCAGCAGAGAAATAAAGTAATTCAAGAGACTTTAAAACAGAATATCTGGATAGAATACATCCCACTAAAAGAGACTAAAGACAAAAAATTTTCAAAGAAATGTTAAACTTCCCTCAGTGGTTACATTATTTAGTAATTATGACACAGAGCTATTTTCTTTATATTGCATCATTCATAAAATAAGTATTTTAATGTTATAAGTCAGGATATTCAGGGGATAATTTTAATGACAGCAATGTACTATTAAAATTGACTTCATGCTGGTATAACTGGATATCCACATGTGAAAAAATGAACTTGGGACCCTTATTTCACATCCCATACAAAAATTAACTCAAAATGGAGCAAAGACTTAAATACAAGAGCTGAAAATATAAACTCTTAGAAGAAAACGTAAGGTAGAAATCTTCATAACGTTGAATTTAGCAACGCCTTCTTAGATATGGCACCAAAAGCACAAGCAGCAAAAGGGAAAAGAGATAAACTGGACTTTATCAAAATTTTTAAATTTTGTGCTTTGAAAGACACCACCAAAGTCAAAATACAACCCACAGAATGGCAGAAAATATCTGTAAAGACTGTATCTAATAAGGAACTATTTATATTCAGAATATATAAATAAGTCTTAAACTCAATAAGAAAATCTTAAAGTTAAATACCAATTTTAAAATGGGCAAAGGAAGAAAAAACCAAATGAAATGAAAAAAAAAATAGACAAAGGATCTGAACAGACATTATCCAAGGAAGATATACAAATGGCCAAAAAACACATGAAAAGATGCTCAGCCTGACTAGTCAGTAGGAAAATGCAAATTAAAACCATGAGCTACTACTCCATACCCACTAACACTTTGGCCACCTCATGGGAAGAGCTGACTCACTGGAAAAGACTCTGATGCTGGGAGGGATTGGGGGCAGGAGGAGAAGGGGTGAGAATGAGATGGCTGGATGGCATCACCGACTCGATGGACATGAGTTTGAGTGAACTCTGGGAGCTGGTGATGGACAGGGAGGCCTGGTGTGCTGTGATTTATGGCATCACAAAGAGTCGGACATGACTGAGCGACTGAACTGAAGATGCTGTAATCAAAAAGATGGACAATAACAAGCATTGGTGGGAATATGGAGAAATTATAACCCTCATAAATTGTAAAATGGTGTGGCTGCTGCAAACAGTTTTTCAGTTCCCAAAAAGTTAAACAGAGTTACCATATAATCCAGCAAATTTCACACCCAGGTACACACCCAAGAGAATGTGAGGTGTCCACACAAAAACCTGTAGGTTAATGTTCACAGCAGCATTACCCATAATAGCCAAAGGTAGAAATAACCAAATATCAACTGACAAATGAATATATAAAATATGGCATATCCAGACAATGGAATATTATTCAGTTGTAAAAAGTAAGGAAATAGATTCATGCTACAACCTGGATGAACCCTGACAAATTTTGGTAGGTAAAATGAAGCCAGACACAAAAGATCATATATGAGTCTATTTACATGAAACGTGTAGAACAGACAAGTCTGTGGAAACAGAAAGCAGATTCATGGTGGCCAGGGCTGCAGGAGGGGGTGGAGGGTGATGGCCAGTGGGTATTAGATTTCTTTGAGGGGAATGGGAACTTTCTGGAATTACATAAGTGGTAATGGTTGCACAGTTTTGTAAATATACTTTAAAAAACCACTGAATTGTACACTTAAAAGGGTCAATTTTATGGTATGTGAATTATACTGCAATTTTTAAAAAAAGAAATGAAACACTGATACAACTGTAACACTGGATGAACTTTCGAAAGGTGATGATCAGTGAAAAAAACAGCATAAAGGTCACATACTAACTCCATGTATATAGAATGTCCTGAACAGCACCTCCACAGAAACAGAAAGTAGCTGCCAGGCTCGGGGTGGGGAGCGATAATGAGGAATGGCTGCTACTGTGCAGGGGGTGCTTTCTGAGGTGAAAAATATGTTCCACAATTACATCATGGTGATGGCTGCACACCCGTGTGAATACCCTAAAAATCACTCAGTGGTTCAGTTTAAAAGGGTGAGTTTCATGGTACATGAATTCTTCATAAAGCTATAATTTTAAAAAACTTTAAAAATCGAATTGAGGGACTTCCCTGGTGGTCCAGCGGTTAAGAACCCTCCTGCCAACACAGAGGACATGGTTCGATCCCCAGTCCAGGAAGACCCTACATGCCGCAGAGCAACTAGGCTTGTGTGCCGCAACTACTGAGCCCAAGCTCTAGAGTCCACATGCCACAACGCAGACCCGAAGCAGCTGAATTACTGAGAAATGAAATTGAAAATATCAACATGAACTGATGGACCCCTTTGCAGAACACTGAAAAAGAGCCTTGTGTTATCAATCAATAGCTATTAATCCAAATGATTTTAATTCTAAAAGTAAAGACACTAAAAGTTTTAGTATTAATTTCTCTTATATAACAATCTTAAAATAGAGAAAATATGAAAATTTGCCCATGCTTCATAGCAGTATCCTCCTGTTAACATCTTTCCAAAGAGACAAATATATGACTCCCTCAAAAAAACCACCCCAACACCCAGTGTAAACTCAACACCACTGTAAAGCACCTCAGCTGCTTATTTCTGAACTTTCAAGGATAAGTGCAGCAGGAGTTCCACTGAGTCCTCTGACACTGGGGTCCACATGTCCCCATGTGGCTGCATGGAAGTGCCTCAGTGCCAGGGAACATTGCTCATTATGAGAACATGAGCTCAGAGCCTTGACGCTGACATTTCTGTTAATAGGAGCCACCCTGCTGGTTTTGCCAAGCTGCTGGGGTTCTGTCTCAGATGCCAAGACACCAAGCCTAAGGCCAGCCTCACACAGACCCTTCATCCTGAGCCACAGCTCAGCTGACTACCAGCCACTGCCAGAAGTCTCAAAGCAGTTGCCACCAAAATCTCCCCATTGCCAACCTCACTTTAGCAAATAGCTAAAAGTCTTCACATACATTAGGCTGAGGATTAAAAAGGTGGCTCAGCTGCAAAGAACCCGGCATCCAGGGCCCCTCAGTCACCCATGTGGTAAAGGAACCTCCCCACACTGAGCTGTCTCTGGCCAGGCCGCCTGACAGCAGCATGGCCTACTATTTAGGCTGGATGATTCCCCGTGTGGGGTCTCCTGTGCGTGTTTGGCAGCAGTCCCGCCCTCTACCCAGTGGGTGCAAACAGCTCCAGACACCGCCCATTACTCAGGGTTAGGAGGGGGCACAGAATCCCCTCCTTCATCTCCACTAATAGCTGCTCCTCTAACCCCTTCTCCTTAAGGAATCTTAATTCTCTCCTCACCATCTCTTCTTCCCTAGCCTCTGTTACACAAGAAAAATAAGGAGTCTTTAGGAAGCAAATTACATTTTTAAGCAAAAACATAGACTTCCATAGCAGATCCTGAGATTTGCCTCTCTCATGCAAAAATGTTGTGGGTAAATTAAAGAGATTCTGCTAGATTTCCCTAGGTTGGCCTCTACTATATCATAAAGAAAAGCAAGTGTCAGAAACAAAAGTATACAAATGCTGGAGAGGGTGTGGAGAAAAGAGAACCTTCCTACACTGTTGGTGCTGCTGCTGCTGCTAAGTTGCTTCAGTCGTGTCCAACTCTGTGCGACCCCATAGACAGCAGCCCACCAGGCTCCACCGTCCCTAGGATTCTCCAGGCAAGAACACTGGAGTGGGTTGCCATTTCCTTCTCCAATGCGTGAAAGTGAAGTTGCTCAGTCATGTCCGACTCTTGGCAACCCCATGGACTGCAGCCTACCAGGCTTCTCCGTCCATGGGCTTTTCCAGGCAAGAGTACTGGAGTGGGGTGCCATTGCCTTCTCCAACACTGTTGGTGGGGGGAATGTAAATTGGTGCAACCGCTATGGGGAACACTATGGAGGTTTTTCTGGAAACTAAAAGTAGAACTGCCACATGATCAGGCAGTCCTACTCCTGGGCATGTATCCAGACAAGACAATACTTCAAAAAGACACATGCACCTCTTTGTTTGCAGCAGCACTATTCACAATAGCCAAGACATGGAAGCAACCTAAATGTCCATCCACTGACGAATGGGTAAAGAAGATGTGATACATATATAGAGTGGACTGTTACTCAGCCATAGAAGAGGATGAAATAATGCCATGTGCAGCAACATGGATGGACCTGGACATTATCAAGTGAAGTCAGAAAGACAAAGATGAAGACCATATGATATCGCTCTTAGGTGGAACCTAAAATACGACACAAATGAGCTCATCTATGAGACAGAAACAGACTCACAGAAATAGAATGGACCTGTGGTTTTCACGGGGGAGGCGGGCTTGGGGAGGGATAGGCTGGGAGTTTGGGATTAGCAGATGCAAACTATTATATATAGGATGGATAAAAAACAAGGTCCTACTGTATAGCAGCACAGGGAACTATACTCAATATCCTGTGATAAACCATAATGGAGAATAATACGAAAAAGAATATATGTAGAATTGAATCACTCTGCTGTACAGCAGAAATCAACACATTATAAATCAACTATACTTCAATTTTAAAAAAAGAAATTGGTCATGCAAAAACATACAAACAAAAAGTTTCTCATGATAAGGTTCAGGGGAGTATGACTCAGGAGGTGATGGAGGTTTTGGTCTGAAGCTCATTCACTGAAGGGCACTCTTTAAAGAAACAAATACAAAATCACATATATAATATTAAATACAAAAATGATTATCTCAAAGGAGAAAAGGAATCACAATTCATTATACATTTTATTAAAAGTAAAAATACTCTGGTAAACCCACCGTCGGGAGTCCTTTGTGTGACATTCTCCCCTTGACTGTAGGGGACCCCGAGACTGGCTTCGAACCAAAAGAATATGGCAGCTGTGATGAAATGACCTCATGACTACATTTCTATGTAGGAGGATCTGTCTAAACCACCAGAGATTTGCCTGCTGGCTGGGGAAGAGTTGTCTGCAGAACAGACCACACAACAGAGAACTAGGGGCAACTTCCAGGAGCCAAGCATGCCATACTGCATCTGCCAACAGCCAGTGAGCTGGCAGGAAGCTGGATACCTTCCCTGCAGCCTGAGACCCTAGGCAGTACCCTCAGCTCAGGCAGGCTACACCCCTGACCCCTGGAAACTAGAAGTGATGGCTGTGTATAGTTTGAAGCTGCCGAATGTATGGTAATTTATTACACAGCAACACTACAAATACCACTGACTCCCCAAATCTAACAATAACAATCTTGTTAATTAACTGCCTGGCACACCTCTAGAATACTGTCCTATGTTGTATACACTTGCTGGATATGCTTGAACTATCTTGTCATATGCCAGTGATCCTGAAATATTTCCTATAGAGCATTAAAAACTCATGTAGTCTTTCTTCTACCATAGTTGATCTAAGTTTCTCTTTGATGATGGTTTACAACTTCACAACTACGTGACACTGCTAGTAATGAAGGTTTGAGGACTCTTGGCAAATTTTAGCGACCTCTATCCATCTTCCTTGTAAGAGGCTGTAAGATCTGGAAGAATCTTCCAGGCCAGTTTCTGACTCCATGTTTCGAGCCCATTCCTCCTCTGCTTCCCACACACTTTCCGTGCCTGCTGCATTGGACACACTCGTGCGAGGACATACCCCTGGCCCCGCACCTCCCATCACGATGCCAGGTTGAATCAGGTGGGCGGTAGGAATAATCCTGGTGGGCAGCAGACACTGGGACAGCTGTTGATAATCCAACCACAAGCCCAGTGATTCCAAACCACACAAATGTGCCTCACTGGTCCTCTGCTAGGTGTATCCTTAATCTCACTTCCCTCAGCCATATCCCAAAATGTCACGGCCACCCAACCCCACGCTACACAGGAGACGGCTGGACAGGGGATCAGAGTCTAGTGAAAAGAGAGGATGATCTTAACTGACTGTGGTGACAGTATCTTCGCTTACAAATTCTGGAAATCATGTGTCACACAAACACACTGCCGGCAAGAGGCCTCAAGGCTCAAACTCTGGTCTGGGGGCTCTGCTGCAGGACCAGCAAGTGGCCATCAAGCAAGGACACTTGCTGCCACAGGAATCAAGCCTGTGTTGTCACACTGGACTTGCGCCAGCGCCGTTACACTCAGAAAGTGATGGAAACTTGGAACTTTACCCTGACCAATGGGACAACTAGCGCACACGTGATGTCTGTCACTTGAGAAAAGATGAATTTCTTACGACAACTCCTCTCTCGGTGTCAGTATGTCCCCCAGATCAACGGTCACAAAGCTAGGCACCTGGCTCACTCTTCAGATACACCTGTGCAAAGGCGCCCCCTATGCTCCTGTCATAATTCAATCATGGGAATAATGGGAGCAGGGACCCCAAATACCCTGTGCCAGAGCTGAAATCATCACCTAACATCAGCAGTGCAGAGCTTACTCTGGTCAGAACCTGCTGGAAAGCTTTTCAGAAGCCACTGTAACATAATTTACCCCATGACTCTAATGCGCACGGGGGAACAAGGAACACGAGGGACGGGGCAACAGGAGACCCGGCAGGGAGGCAGCGTGTGCTGGCGTGTCTTACCTCATCGTACATGAACTGCAGAGTCAGGGCCGACTTGCCAACCCCTCCACTGCCAACCATGATCACCTTGTGAAGGGCCAGGGAGCTCTGGCTCTTACTCTTGTTTGCAGCCATCCTGCTGGTTTTCTGCGAGACGCGGCTGGAGGACCCAGTGGAAGAGCTGCCAAGAAAACAAACAGAGACTCAGAGGCGGTTTGGTTTCCACCCAAAGGAAGTCAAATGAAAACTCTATGCTCCGTAAAAGCCTAACCCAGATGTCCCAACAGAGAAGTCACTCATCCAGGTTCCAGGCAGAGATAAAGCCCCAACCACTCCACAGTCATGGACCAGGAGTAGAATGAAGGCAAGACACAGAGAAGAAACAAGTGTGCACAGCTGATGTCCCATCACCAGAGAGGCAGGGAGGAGAGCCACCATCAAACCCGTGGAGGGGCCAGACAGTGACCCCGCACCATCTGTGCCCTGGGAACTGCGCAGGGGCCTCAGCCTTGTTCTCTGTATCCTCATGACCCTGCCCCACCTCCAACACACACATGCACACAGCCCACCCAGGGACCAGGAAGGACTCTGAAAAGGGTGAGTAAACCTGCTTTTAACAATCAGCATCCCTTCACAATACAGGACAGTTAAAAGGAGGAAAACTCAATTTTTTATTCCACATTGATTTACACTGATGAACTAAAGTGAGTTAAACTTTTCTAAAACAACTATTACTCAATATCAGTTTAGTCTCATCAGAAGTGAGATGAAGTATGTAGAACAGAACAACCTTGGTGGTGTGGGAAGAGAAATTATTCTGAATAAGTACATTTACACACACCTGAAACTTGGGATCTAGTTAAACTTAAAAGCTTCTGCACAGCAAATGAAAATCATAAACAAAACAAAACAAAAAACCTACAGAATAGGTTGAAAATAGGAGAAAATATTTGCAAATGAGGCAATCAACAAGGAATTAATTTCCAAAATATAGAAACAGCTCACACAACTCAAAATCAAAAAACAACCCAACTGGACTTCCCTGGTAGTCCAGTGGTTCAGAATCCGCCTGCCAAGGCAGGGGACACAGGTTCAATCCCTGGTCTGGGAAGACCCCACATGTCATGGGACAACTGAGCCCACGTGCCACAACCAGTGAAACCCGAGAGCCTAGCGCCCGTGCTCCACAGCGGGGAAGACAGCACGGTGAGAGGCCAAACAGCTCGCCGCAGCTAGCCCGAGAGGAGGCCTGCAGCCAACAACAGAGACCCAGCGCAGCCAGAAATAAATACATCTTTAAAAAAAACCCAACCGAAAAATGGGCAGAAGACCTAAACAGACACTTCTTCAAAGAAGACACACAGATGGCCAATAGACAAAGGAAAAAATGCTCACTATCACTAATTATTAAAGAACTGCAAATGTACAAAAGTACAATGAGATACCATCTCACACTGGTCAGAATGGCCATCATCAAAAAATCTACAAACAAGAAAAGCTCGAGAGGATGTGGTGAAAAAGTGCAGCCACTATGGAAAACAGTATGAAGGCTCCTTTAAAAACTAAAAATAGAGTCACCATATAATCTACATAAACCAAGTGCCCATTTTTATTTTGAAAGATCTGTATGGAAAATCTCTTTCACATCTGCCAAGGCATAAGGAAAAAGGGTGTGGGCTTGGGCATGTCATGGACCCAAGTCTGGTTCTGTCATTTGTGAGATGTGGACCCAGATGCTTGTTACTCACTTTCTCCAAGCCAGTTTTCTTATCTGCAAACACAAGTAAACCATCACCCACCCTACAGGATTTTTCTGAGTCTTAAATGAGATAACACATGTGAAAGACCAAAGCACTGAGCCTAGCATGTAAGAGGAACTTAACAGCTGGCTTCCTTCCTACCTCATTTTAAGAGAGTTCTTTTTTCTAATTAGACATGATGGAAACCTACTTCTGATAAAGTAATTTGAAAATACCCCCAGCTGAAAAATAAAATATGTCTAAACACACATATCATTGGGTAACATAAAACATCATATTAAATCGGTGGTTCCTATCCTTGGTGGCAAAAGGGAATCCCTGGGGAGCTTTACAAACATCCCTGGAGATTCTGATTTTGGTCTGGGCTACCTGGGAACATCTAAATGCTTCCCAGGCAATGACAGTAGATGCCGAGGTTGAGAACGTCGATTAAACGCACAGGTGAGCTCAGTAGAAAGTAAGAAATCCCCAAGTTGGGGAGAAAAAAAATCAGAGCAGTAAGAGCTGGTATTTCCACAGTTCTGGATGGCTGCTGCTCTTGTCTGTATAGTCAAAGCTATGGTTTTTCCAGTAGTCATGTATGGATGTGAGAGTCTGGACCATAAAGCAAGCTGAGCCCTGAAGAATTGATGCTTTTGAACTGTGGTGCTGGAGAAGATTCTTGAGAGCCCCCTGGACAGCAAGGGGATCAAATCAGTCAACCCTAATGGAAATCAACCCTGAATATTCTTTGGAAGGACTGATGCTGAAGTTCCAATATTTTGGCCACCTGATGGGAAGAGCTGATTCACTGGAAAAGACCCTGATGCTGGGAAAGACTGAAGACAGGAGAAGAGGGCAAGAGAGGACGAGACGGTTGGAAACCAACTCAATGTACCATGAATTTGAGCAAACTCTGGGAGATAGTGAAGGACAGGGGAGCCTGGCATGCTGCAGTCCGTGGGATCACAAACAGTCAGACACAATTTAGTGACTGAACAACAAGTACCACCACACAGGGCTTGGAGGCCAGGGGCCCCTGCCAGGTGGGCGTTAGAACTAAGACTCTTCTCAGGTGGGAATTGAGAAGCCAAGACCCCTGAAGGAATGGAAGAAGTTCCCTCTACCCTTCTGGGTTCTTCTGACTGGTCTGAGAATTAACCTGATGCGAGACAGATTAACACAGACAATCCAACCAAGTTTAGCAGCACAGAGACCTAGGAGAGACCCACACAGACTGAATCCCTTGTTCAAATGGCCAAGGAGGATGTTGAGGGTGGGGAGAGTCAGCTCAGGCGGTTACCAGGAAAGCCCAGTAAACAAGGTTGCCATGCAGGTTGAAATCCTGCCTGCTTCACTGATAAGACATTCTAGAGATTCCATCATCCTCTTCCTGGTACAGTGACGGAGACGCCCTTACACATGGAGCTGTACTTGATAGTGTCAATGTTTCCTACAGAAGTTTAGCTCCTATACAGTTTTTGGAATTTTTTCCATGTCTGTTGTTTCCTGGAAAACAAGCGTTAGTATGCCAAAGAGACATATCTGGGGGCAGTAAATTCTGTTCCCCTACAACAACAAGAGGGGAGGATGACAGGGAAGTGTGTCTGCCTGTGCCCTGGCCGAGGAAAGTGTGCCCTGACACTCTATAACCACAGCACTCCTGCAATGCCAGAAAGAAAAAGTAACCCCAGGCTGGTCAGGGGGCTAAACACAACCCCTGAGAAGCAGGGACAGCATGCAGTGAAGATAGCTCAGGATTGCTACAACCAAAGGCCGGATAGGAGCCCACAGCTCCAACCTACGAGACAGTTACGAAACGAACCACTCAGGAGAGCTGGCAACTGTGACAAGCAGGACTTTGCAGACAGCCATTATAAAGAGTGTATTTGATCATTTTTCACCAAGACAAAACCAAAATGTGAGGAGGACTGCATTATCGAAAGGCCAAGAGTTGAAGAGAGTTGAAGTTGTCTACAGTATTTTAAAAGTATTTACCACAGAAAGTAATAAAAATGTAGCGGGCGGTGGGGGTGGGGGGGAAACAACCCCATCTTAGTTCACTGGCTGGGGCCCTGAAAATCAGACTGACGAAAAACAGAGTAAGGAGGAAAAACCAGACAGGTGCATCTTGCACACACACAGCAGAGCTCAGAGGTGCTGACTCCAAGGGGACGCTTAGAACTTGGGCTGAGAGCATCTGAACCTGAAAACGATGAGCACTGCAGGGAAGCGACAAGACAAGCGTCAGGGGCCTGCGCTTCCAGGAGTGGGAAACCCGGGCAAGGTGAACACAGGGGGCCTAAGGCATGGTGCCAGCTCTAAGCAGCGCCTTCTCTAGCTGATTAGGGATCACCCCGCCCTTCCGGGTACAGACGGGAAGGTGCAGAGTTTTTCTTTGTGTCTGTCACTTTTCAATTGCCTTCAGCTCAAATAAGCATGTCAAAGTGGCATCTCTGGGGGAGGCATACCCTGACCCCCTTCAATGCTCAGCAGAAATTTACAAAATACACAAAACTGTCTTTAAAAAAGAAAAACATCCTGTCATCCAGAGATAGTCGCTATTATCAGTATTATTTCCTGCTTGTATTTTAATCAATATATTCTTATATTTTAATCCATATATCTGTATATAATCGTATACTTTAATTCTTATATTTAAAATCTTTCTAAGATCATATATATATGTAGGTTTTCATTTTACTTTTCATGTATCATATCTACCTGTCTCCTTAAGCAGAGAAGACTGAACATAGTCATACGTTTTCTGGATGATTTAAGGATCACCATCTCTATGGAAACCAGCTGTGTGACCAACCTTGGGCTGCTCCAGGTGGGATCACATGTCTGCTTGCTCCCTTCAGGCTGGATCCTCAGTCCACTCCTCCTTTTCTTTTTTAAAAAAATATATTATTTATTTGGCTGCTCCAGGTCTTCTTGTGGCATATGGGAATCTAGCTCCCTGGACCAGGGATCGAACCTGGGCCCCCAATGTTGGGAGCATGGAATCTTAGCCACTGGACTGCCAGTTCAGCTCAGTTGTGTCTGACTCTTTGCGACCCCATGAACTGCAGCACGCCAGGCCTCCCTGTCCATCACCATCTCCCGGAGTTCACGCAAACTCATGTCCATCAAGTTGGTGATGCCATCCAGCCATCTCATCCTCTGTGGTCCCCTTCTCCTCCTGCCCCCAATTTCTCCCAGCATCAGAGTCTTTTCCAATGAGTCAACTCTGCTCATGAGGTGGCCAAAGTACTGGAGTTTCAGCTTCAGCATCAGTCCTTCCAATGAACACCCAGGACTGATCTTCCTTTAGAATGGACTGGTTGGACCTCCTTGCAGTCCAAGGGACTCTCAAGAGTCTTCTCCAACACCACAGTTCAAAAGCATCAATTCTTCAGTGCTCAGCCTTCTTCACAGTCCAACTCTCACATCCATACATGACCATGGGAAAAACCATAGCCTTGACTAGATGGACCTTCGTTGGCAAAGTAATGTCTCTGCTTTTGAATATGCTATCTAGGTTGGTCATAACTTTCCTTCCAAGGAATAAGTGTCTTTTAATTTCATGGCTGCAGTCACCATCTGCAGTGATTTTGGAGCCCAAAAAATAAAGTCTGACACTCTTTCCATTGTTTCCCCATCTATTTCCCATGAAGTGATGGAACCAGATGCCTTGATCTTCATTTTCTGAATGTTGAGCTTTAAGCCAACTTTTTCACTCTCCTCTTTCATTTTCATCAAGAGGCTTTTTAGTTCCTCATCACTTTCTGCCATAAGGGTGGTGTCATCTGCATATCTGAGGTTATTGATATTTCTCCTGGCAATCTTGATTCCAGCTTGTGCTTCTTCCAGCCCAGCGTTTCTCATGATGTACTCTGCATAGAAGTTAAATAAGCAGGGTGACAATATACAGCCTTGACGTACTCCTTTTCCTATTTGAACCAGTCTGTTGTTCCATGACCAGTTCTAACTGTTGCTTCCTGACCTGCATATAGGTTTCTCAAGAGGCAGGTCAGGTGGTTTGGTATTCCCATCTCTTTCAGAATTTTCCACGGTTTGTGATCCACACAGTCAAAGGCTTTGGCATCGTCAATAAAGCAGAAATAGATGTTTTTCTGGAACTCTCTTGCTTTTTCCATGATCCAGCGGATGTTGGCAATTTGATCTCTGGTTCCTCTGCCTTTTCTAAAACCAGCTTGAACATCTGGAAGTTCATTGGACTGCCAGGGAAGTCCCAATTACCCCTTTTCCAATTATGTGCTTTTTAATAAGTGTTCTAAGCAATTAACTAGATAATTAAGCACATTTGAATTGTGACTAAAATAGGGTAAGTGGGACGAGGAGCAGGCCTCCCCAAAGGCTCAGGTGGTGAAACTGCTTTTGACCGAATGAATTTCTGGGCCACGACCGTCGCTCACTACAGGGCTGAGGCCAGTGCCTGAGGCTGGAAACTCCAGAACACCAGCCTGCCACATGATTTCTCTGAAGGAACCTTGCTTCCATGAATTATTATAGTTGTATGAAAATAGAGAAATCCTTTTCCAGATTAGAGGCAGGGGTGCTTTCAAACACATGTAGACATCTAATTCTGAGCTGTTATTTTCAAAATGCAAAGTCAGTTTCTCTAGAAGAAACAATAATAGATGGATTGAGGACTGGTTTGACAAATCCACAGGTAATGCCAAAGTGTCTGTGCTCAGAGCTCAAGAACTGAAATAACCATGGTGGCTATACAGTCTGTATGACCCGTGAGCACCTGATATGAAGAGGGAGAGGGCAGGAGGATCAGCCGTGTCCCCGGCCCTGGACCTGACCCGGAAATGGCAGATGCCAACCCTCCAGACTCCTGTCCCTGGAGATGATAAACCCCTATTTGTTTAAGTCATTCTGGTCTCTTTATTGTTACTTGTACTGAAAGCATTTCAGAAGGACTCTCTGCACTCAAGAAACTCAAAGTCTAGTGATTAGCTGAGTGAATGATTCTAGTGCGGGGTGACAGATTCTACGGCAGAAGTACAGAGGAGGGACTTCCAAACCAGAGAAGAAGGTCAGGGGACATGACCCTCAGTTCTGCAGGAGAACTGAGCCCTGAAGGAAGTGGCCACAGAGGCTACAGAAGTATAGGAGGGACTTTCAAGCCAGAGCAGAAGGTCGACGTGACCCTCAGTCCTGCAGGAGAACTGAGCCCTGAAGGAAGTGGCTACAAAGGAGGAGAAATACCAGGAAGAAAACACGGCAGTGAGGCTCAGGAAGGTCACATTGATGATTTCATGTTTATAACAGATAAGCTTCACCAATAAATGTGTTCTTAAAAAATAACACAGCAGTCTTTTCCCCCAACATTTTATTATGAAAAGTTCCAAGTTTTCAGAAAAGTAGAAAGAGTTGCATGGGGAACCCATATTCTTATCACCTGGATTCTACAGTCAACATGTTGCCACTTTTGCTTTATCACATACCCAGTCACCGGGCATCCCTCTCCCCATCCATCAGTCCACTTGGCTTTCTCACGTGTTTCCATGGAAGCTGCAGACATCGGCACCTGCCACCCCTAACCAGCAGACATCTGTTTTTTACAAAGCAAGTATACCTCTCCCAGAACTCTTAATCTCTTTTCATGAACTGTTTGAGTTCATCACCAATACCCAAAAGCCACAACACAGACTTTCCTTCAGGGCCGGGCCCATAACACCAAGTCCTAGCAAGTTCACACCTTAGAGTAGGAGGTCTTTTACTGGGGACTCAAGAAACACACCAGCAGACACCCTTTACTATGTCTCTACCCACCAACAGGAAAGCTCTAAAGCAGGTTTCACTTTTTGTCCAAAAAACATGTCAACACGACTCTGTGCTAAGCTGTGCATCTCTGCCCTTAGAAAACTCAGTCTAAGGGAAGATATATAAACAGGGCATGGAAACAGAACTGCCCACATGCAGTGATAAAAGATGGGCCAAGGTCTGATGGAAAGTGTAATGAACTCTGGGAAAAGAAGTAGGGAAATGTTCAACACTGAGTCTGAGTTCATTCAGCAGCGGGCGTGAGAGAGGGATGCTTTCCACTTGGAACAGAGGGCGCATGCCAAGCACTGGAGGCAGGCAGCATCTTGGCGGGTCCTGATGTCATGTGACAGTGAAGCACAGGTGTGAGGCAGCAAAGTGCCAGGTGTTGTGTCTCAAAAGCTAGACTGTTCATTTACACACGTGTCTGCTGTCACTTCAGTTGTGTCTGACTCTTTGTGACCCTATGGACTGTAGCCCGTCAGGCTCCTCTGTCCTTGGGATTCTCCAGGCAAGAATACTGGAGTGGAGTTGCCACGCCCCCCTCCAGGGCATCTTCCCAACCCAGGGACCGAACCTGCAACTCTTTCACCTCCTACATTGGCAGGCAGATTCTTTACCACTAGTGCCACCTGTGAAGCCCTGTTCATCTACAAATGAACCTAAAAACTGTCTTTAGAAGCATATCCTACAGAAACGGGGAGCCACTGCAGGGCGGGTCCCCCAACCCAACCTCACTGTAAGGCTTTGGGTCAGTAAGAAGGAACATGTACCCTCCCATACGGAAAATCAAGACACCGTCATTTAGACGGCTTGGCAGGGAAGCAGCGAGCTGGGCAATGCTTGTCCTGTGTAATGTTCTACAGGATTCACTAGTATTAGATTGGGCTCCCTACCACTTAGTGTTGATTCAAATACAAGAACACATATTTATCTGAGAAGTAAAATTCTGAAAGTAAATCATGATATACAAACATAAACCATGCAAATATGAGTTATGAGGAAGGGGTGGTTTCTACTGCACCCCAGTCCCCTGGGCTAACATGGTCATGAGTCTTTCCTAGGCTGGAAGAAAACAAATTGGAAGGTAGAGTCAAAATGAAAAATATAGTACCTTGTCTGTATCATAGGGTTGTCATAAAAATCAAATGAGAATTTGAAAATTCAGGAACAAATTCACTCCTCAGTCCTCATAAAACTCAAGTGTCCTGGGTAACATGGTGCACAAACACGCGCAGGGAGTGATCCAACACTTTACGTGTGCCAAGAACGGCATTTAGTACTTTTTCTCCAGACAGTAACCTGGATATTACTAATAGGCCATCATAATATTTCAGTCTTTCAGAATATTATTCATGTTTTTAATCCTTGAGATAATCAAAATGGGGGAGAATCCTAAACCTGGGACACTTTAAGCACCAAAATAATTAACGGGCAGTAAGGAAAGCAGACACTAAAAAATGAGGAATTCATGAATCCATACCTATAAAAAATATTAAACAAGGGAGACAGGAGGGCCCCCCCTTAGGGAAGAATGCCAAGAGCAGGCAAATCAACATAGGGGTTCAGTTCAGTTGCTCAGTCGTGTCTCTTTGTGACCCCATGAATCACAGTATGCCAGGCCTCCCTGTCCATCACCAACTCCCGGAGTCAGTGATGCCATCCAGCCATCTCATCCTCTGTCGTCCCCTTCTCCTCCTGCCCTCTATCCCTCCCAGCATCAGAGTCTTTTCCAATGAGTCAACTCTTTGCATGAGGTGGCCAAAGCACTGGAGTTTCAGCTTGAGCATCATTCCTTCCAAAGAAATCCCAGGGCTGATCTCCTTCAGAATGGACTGGTTGGATCTCCTTGCAGTCAAGGAACTCTCAAGAGTCTTCTCCAATACCACAGTTCAAAAGCATCAATTCTTCGGCACTCAGCTTTCTTCACAGTCCAACTCTCTCATCCATACATGACCACTGGAAAAACCATAGCTTTGACTAGATGGACCTTAGTCGGCAAAGTAATGTCTCTGCTTTTGAATATGCTATCTAGGTTGGTCATAACTTTTCTTCCAAGGAGTAAGCGTCTTTTAATTTCATGGCTGAAGTCACCATCTGCAGTGATTTTGGAGCCCAAAAAAATAAAGTCAGCCACTGTTTCTACTGTTTCCCCATCTATTTCCCATAGCGGTGGGGAAGTGAAAAAAGCAAAAAATCAACATTTTGCAGCTATCAGAGTAAAGACTGATTCAGGCAAGAATGGTTAGTAGATGCTAAATCTAAAGGGGAGATTGAGATGAGGAACAGGATATATGCACGGTCTTCAAGTGTCTCCACAGATTCCTTATGAATCAGACTCTGCACTTTAGTATAGGAGCACTATTCTAAGTGTCAAGACAACTCCCAACTGTTCATACCACTTTCTGTTACAATCCAAACTAGGAACAACCTGATCTAAATTAGGTCATGAAGGACCCTCCCCTAAAAACAGCATTCTCAGATATGAAGGAGCACAGGAAACAGATGGATTGCAGGGACAGTAAATGCTGAACACGAAAAAAGAAGAGCGCAGTGATGTCATCTCTGCAGGCAACATCATTTCCATTAACACTGAAAATCTATCTCTCAGCACCTAACACCTATTATTACATCTGACACAAAATATTACATCATTGTGACACAATGACTGTATATGTGGGTATGCGTGAGAATAGAAATTGACAGCACTGAGTCCCTACATCACTGTCTTTTTAACGATATGACACAAACTTCTGATTTGTAAACAGTCTCACACACATTCCCTGGACAGAGAGGTAGGTAGTATCTTGTTCATGTGTGTGTCTCCAGGGCCTACAGAGAATCAGAGACCTAGACAGGCCCAGAGAATGAATAAAGAGTGAATGAACGATGAGAGAAGAGTTCTGAAAAATAAAAATGAGGACACATTTTAAACAATTTTCTGTAGTAAAAGTACATTTCTCATCTACCTGTCAAGGAAACATTGGCTCGAATGCTACATTGTGAATACAGATTCTAAAAGGTAAGCAAATAAAGCAGCAGCCCTCCCCAGAGGTTTTTATTATAGTTTAGCAATAAATGTTGTTAGCTACAAAAATCATAATTTTTAAATGCACACATGTGCACATGTACACAAACATGCTCAGCAGCCAATCTGAAGAGATGAGTCAAAGATGAATAATTATAGATCAGAAAGATAATAGCTGCAATAGATTGAAACATATCTAGTTTGTTCACAATGATATTATACCAAAAAGCACCTTATTCATCACCTTCGGAGGACTAGTAAACAAGTCATTATTTTAAAAACTGGTAAAGGAAAAGAATTAAAAATGTTATCTTGCTTGTCTCATACCAACTGTACCAAATAATAGATGAGGCAAAGATTCCCTTAACAAAATATTCTAATTAATCAAGAACAACAAAATTTGGGATATCACCACTTTGCAACTCCTCGTGAGTTAAGAAATCAAGGTATCAGGGGGAATTCCCTGATGGTCCAGTGGTTAGGACTCTGTGCTCTCACTGACAAGAGTGCAGGTTTGATCCCTGAAAAGGGAATTAAAATCTCACAGGCTGTGTGATACAGCCAAAAAATAGGAAAAGAAGTTGAGTATCAATGGCTGCTAACATTACAAAAAAGATACAACTTGACATCTTGAGAAAGACCCAAAACCATGAAAGATGTAGTCTTTCAAAAAAAAACAACAAAAACTTCTAAATCTAACTACTGAATTACTGGAAGTGCAGGACACAGAGGAATATGCTGCATATACCACAGACACACCATCAGCAACACAGAAGCTATAGAAGCTCTATGCAATAAGTCACCCAATTTTGTCAACAAACTTCAAGAAAAAAAGATGAAGAGGGAACCTGTAAATTATGAGACCTAAGAATCGTATCAACTGATTAAAATATATGGACCTTATTTGGAGCCCAAGTTGAACACACAAACACACACATAAGAAGACTAGAGAATTCTGAACATTTGGCTGGACTGGATAATACTAAGGAATTATTATTTTTTTAAAAAAATTTCAAGTGACTACATTTAACTTCATTACAAATGAAGCTATATGGAATTTGTTTCAGAGTTTTCAAGGGGAAGAGAGTGAGTAGGGATATAGAGGAAATAAGATTAGCCATAAATTGGTCAGAAACTGTTGAAGCTGATTGATAAACACAAGGCAGTTCATTTTATTAGTCTTTGCCCTTTTGTTTAAATTTGAAAATTTCCACACTAAACAGCTTCTTAAAATAATGAGGACAAAAATATAGGTGCCTGGGTCCCACTCCCTTAGAGATTCCAAATTAGGCACATGGAAACCTAGGTTCTTTGTGTCCAGGTGATTCCAATTCACACGTAGACTGAAAACCATCCCATTAGACTGAGTTCTTTGAGAATGGAGTCTGTATTTTGTTTATTGCAATGTCACCCATTACCTATCACAGAAAGCATATTTAAATATTAACTGAATGAACTACGATCGGAGCCAATTTGTCACCTTAAATTTTAAAACAACTAGAATACTCATCTGGGTGGAACCAATCTGGAATTCCCACTTTCTAATAACTGTTAGCTGACAATCTCACAGTTAACAGTATGCGACCACCTTTGTTTTTTCAAGGGCCATGGTTCATTGCTATCTTAAGAAAATTGATTCACTTTTCACAAACTGATTCAAAATTATTTTCCTGATTTTTCTAGTATCCTGGTGGAGATGAGAAATACCATCACTCAGCTCTTTGATGTCATCCCTAGAGATGATCTCTTTTTCATTCAGCCCATCATATGAATTCTTTTCCTCTTCATATTCACCACCTAACCAGAGAAGCTTATTCACCATAGACTTTTCTATTGAACTTCTGTTCTTCAAATTCAAGTACTATAATCATTTCCATATATTCACTCTGCAGTTGTAAAGCCTATTAGAAATAGAGGATCCCTGAGTGAAAAAGAAAGTTTTTAAAAGACTGTCTTGGGAAAGTGTAGAATTTTACCAAGGATCGGGCAAAATCATGAAGGTTTAGAACAAATGCTCACTTCCAAATAATGAAATAAATTTAAAGAAACAAAGTGATTCTGATTTGAAAATTCATTCTTGAACTTTCACAATTAGAATCGAGTAGAGAAGACTTCCCTGGTGGTCCAGTGGTTGAGAATCCGCCTGCTAACGCAGGGCACATGGGTTCAATCCCTGCTTGGGGAACTTAAGATCTCACATGCTGTGGGGCAGCTAAGCCCAGGCACCGCCACTAGACAGCCCACAGGCCATGAAAGAGAAGGCCCTGAAGACCCGCAGAGCCGAAAAAAGGAACAGACAGAAACTCTACACACCAGGAAACATGTCTGTTAACACTTTCAAATTCTATCAATACCTAAATTTTAATTTTTACTAAATCAGGTTTGGAACATTATTAGTGTATTTATAGCAACATTTTGGAATCCTACCTTAAATCATTCATAAAAACAAATGGATAAGCCATGTTACATCATAAATTCCAATTTATGTTTCAATTTTTGATGGATACACTCCCGGGACTAAATTATTACTTTAGTTTCTTAATGATGGTCTGCTTATCAATCTTTATATTGAGGGGGAAAAAAGTACAAATTGCTTCATCTTCTCTCAATGAAACCTAGAAATTAAATTCAAGGCAGTATTTCACAGATTTGCTTACACACTCAAATCTTCCATATGACATGTGTGGTGGCAGAACATGTCTACGGCAAGATTGCATGTCTCCAGAAGCAATGTTGTCAAACCACACATTTAATCACCCAGTAAAACAATCAGTGTGTACTTTCATATGCTATTTTATTTCTTTCCATAAATCACTAAACTTCTCCAAAGCTCTCCCAACTCTCCTCCAAAATAAAAAAAGCAGAGGACTGCTTACAATAACAACACATTAAGAATAGCAGGCCCTTTGCGTAATCTCCAAAATATTCAGAAAGCTCATACAACTCAACAACAACCAACCTGATCAAAAAATGCGCAAAAGATCTTAATAGACATTTCTGCAAAGAAGACATACAGAAGGCACATGAAAAGATGCTCAGTGTCACGAATTATTAGAAAAATGCTAATCAAAACTACAGCGAGATACCACCTTACACAGGTCAAAACAACCATCGTCAAAAACTCTATGAAGAATAAATGCTAGAGAGGGTGTACAGAAAAGGGAAGCCTCCTGTACTGTTAGTCGCTCAGTCGTGCCCGACTCTTTGCCACCCCATGGCCTGCAGCCCACAGGCTCCTGTGTCCATGAGATTTCCCAGGCAAGGATACTGGAGTCAGTTAGCCATTTCCTTCTCCAGGGGATCCTCCCAACCCAGGGATCGAACGCGGGTCTCCTGTACTGTTGGTGGGGATGCAAATAGATGCAGCTAGTATTGAGGTTCCTTAAAAATTTACAAACAGAACTACCATATGATCTAGCAATTCCAGTCCTGGACATATATCCCAACAAAACTTTAATTAGAAACAATACATGCACCCCCTATGTTCACAGCAGCACTGTTCATGATAGCCAAGACATAGAACCAACCTAAATGCCAATTAGCAGATGAATGGACAAAGAAGATGGTACATATATCCAATGGAATACTACTCAGCCATAAAAGGACAAAATAATGCCATTTGCAGCAACATGGATGCAAGTAGAGATGATCATACTAAGTGAAAAAGATAAATACCATATAATATCACTTATACATGGAATCTAAAATACGGCATAAATGAACCTAACTACAAAACAGAAACAGACTCACAGGCGTAGAGAACAGGCTGTGGCCACCATGGTGGGGAGAGGGAGAAAGAGGGACTGGAAGTTTGGGGTTAGCAGATGCAGACTATTACACAGGAAATGGGAAAACAACAGTCCTACTATAGAGCACAGGGAACTATATCCCATCTCCTGAGATAAATAATAATGGGAAAGAATACAAGGAATGTGTGTGTGTGTATATATACACATGTGTACATTTGTATGTGTGTACTTTGCCATGGTAAAGTACAGGTGGTAAAATGAATTTTAAAAAGATTTCATTATGTAACACACAACATACACAATTAAAGTACTGTCTGCCTAGCATCCTTTTCCAGAGACGGCTCCCCTCTGCCAGCCTCATGGCTGTTACAGGAGGCGGACAGGGCTGAGGCAGATGAGACATCCATGTTAGTATCTGGCCCCATCCCGGGCGGGATGCTGATTCCAAGGAGGACACCTGACCCAAGTTTGGGTGGGAGGCTGAGAGGCTGGGTCCCTGGGGCAGAGCTGAGAGAGAAGCGGGAACCACTGAGGCCCTTCACACTGTGCACTGCTCCTTCCAAAAGGAGGGCAGTCTCCCAGCTGGGATTTGGGAATGTCAGTCATCTGATTTTTTATGAGGCACCAGAAATCTGGGTTTTTATATGCAATCTCCCTTTTTTCAACGTCAGTAACTCAAATCTGTTTTCAAAAGCACTGTGAGCAAACAAAGCATGTCTGCAGGCCACCCAGTTTCACAAACTGACAGCTGTCCTTTTTGCCACGTAGTAGAAGCTGATCTACAGCAAGAAAGAGGGACAGAGCCATGCATGGCGAGGAACACTGGCCAGGCCCAGCAACATCCTGGTGGTTCCAGCCATGCCCGAGCCCTGCACATCCTCTGCTCCTTCCTGTGGCTTCATTTTCTCTGAGTCAACGGCAGACACTTGTACCCTCCCAGTATGCCCTCCTTTGGGAAAGCAGGGGAGGCGTAAGTTAGGAGTTTGGGGTTAACATATATACTCTACTATATATTAAACAGATAACAAACGTGGACCTACTGTTTCAGTACAAGGGAACTCTACTGAACAAGTTCCAGCACAGGGAACTCTACTCAATATCTATCCTGCAATAATCTATAATGGAAAAGAATCTTCAAAAGAACACACCTGAATCACTTGTTGTACACCTGAAATGTAAATCAATTATACCCCAATTTAAGGGAAAAAAACCCTCTGTGGCATGATGCTGCTTACCTGACATTTCTGTCCCTTCTTGCCAAGGCTCCAGGTGACAGCACACAGAGCTTGGAAGTGTACAAAGAACTCAAGTCCAGAAACTGAGATCCAGGCAGGGACAGAGGAAAATACACAAGAACACTTCCTCCTGAAGGAATAAAGCATGAACTCCACCATCAATTCCGCTGAAGGAGCTTCCAGGGAACCCCAGCACTCTGCCCCTGTATGTCAGGACTCTTGTCCACGATGGCAGATGCTCCCAGGTGAAAGCAGCTTAAGCAAAAAAGTCCTGGATTGACTCACACAGCTGATGTTCAGGAACAGAGCTCGCTCCAGGGACCCAGACAGCAACTCTGGGGTCCAAACTTTCTCTGTTGCTGGTCCCCACAACCATCGCACCCACCCCCACCGCCAGATCCCTCGCCATCGATGCTCAGACCCGATGCCTCCTCCTGTGGTTTTCCACAGACCCCTCACGTGCTCAGAGAGGCCTCCCAGACCTCACATCCCCCCACTCTGCTCTTTACGTCTTTCGTTGCCCTGACTGCAGCCTGCAGTTCCTTTTTTTTTTTTTTTCTACTTCCTTGTTTTTTGCTGTCTGTCCCACTACAGGTGAAGCTCCATGAGGCTGGCCTCAGGGCTGCCTTTTCCCTCTCATATCCTGCCACTGTAGGGATACTTCCCTTTATCATCAAATAAAGCATGCTGCAACCTAAGTAACACGAATTTTACCCGAACTACGGTCATCATCGGAGAAGGAAATGGCAACCCACTCCAGTATTCTTGCCTGGAGAATCCCCATGGACAGAGGAGCCTGGTGGGTTATAGTCCATGGCAGTGCAAAGAGTCGAACATGACTGAGCAACTCACACTACATAATTATGGTCATCATGAAATCTGCTGCTGCTACTGCTAAGTCGCGTCAGTCGTGTCCAACTCTGTGCGACCCCAGAGACGGCAGCCCACCAGGCTCCCCCGTCCCTGGGATTCTCCAGGCAAGAACACTGGAGTGGGTTGCCATTTCCTTCTCCAGTGCACAAAAGCGAAAAGTGAAAGTGAAGTTGCTCAGCCGTTTCCGACTCTTCGCCACCCCATGGATTGCAGCCTACCAGGCTCCTCTGTCCATGGGACTTCCCAGGCAAGAGAACTGCAGTGGGGTGCCACTGCCTTCTCCTCATGAAATCTAGCACATGGCATATATATGACCTTTGGGGATTCATCCGTATCTTATTTCTGGTCAGTCAGTTCAGTTACTCAGTCGTGTCTGACTCCTGGGACCCCATGAATCACAGCACGCCAGGCACAGCATGCCTGTCCATCACCAACTCCCAGAGTTCACTCAAACTCATATATTTATTATGACTATAAGTACCATTATTTCTGGTACTTGTAGTCAAAAGCCTAAAAACTGTAACCCACTACTTCCTTATTTTAAAAACAAAGGTTGACAAATGAATAATATTAATATATTGTCTCAGGTTTGAGAAGTTGCCACTAAAAATTTTTAATCTCTTAAGGTTGTTATTTCAGTCTTCTTTGAACTTATTCTGAGGCTGTTATTAGTGATAAGATACCCACAAAAACAGATTACCAGCACCAGGTAAAGTAAGTTTATTTATTTGACAAGTCTACACGTAAACAAAAAACTGTAGCCTCAGTGGTTGGGTGTTTCAATCCAATGTGCAAACTCCCTACAATTATACCAGACATACTCTAAAAATTAGAGCACCTAATTTTTATAGGAATCTCATCATTTCACCCACTGCTTTAAATGAGGATTTATCGTCACTTGATTGCTATCTGATTGGCAGTGACCTTTCTGACTGGCCATCTCTTATGTGACTTTGCCTCTTAAAAGGGAGCCAGGGCCCCTGCAGGGGACAACGGAACCTGAATGGTCAGGTGACACGAACAGCAGGACAGCGGCTCTGAGCTCCAGGGGCTGCTGCTCACCCAGCCAAGGGTCTCTACAACCACAGGTTCATGAGGGCCACTGCTCAGCCTCCAGTAAATCTTCCTAGCAAATGAAGATGCTCAGACTGGACCTCTCTGGTTGGTAGGTTTGTACTGTCTTATTGCTTTTCATGATACAGGGATTCCAGGAGTGATGATCCTGGCAGGAAACAACTGAAGTCTGAGTCTTTCTGTAGTCTTAGCCTTTCCCACATGGACTGACTCAGAGAAGGAAACTTGAGTATCCCCTCCCTGTGTGTGGCTGCTACAGCCATCAGCACCAGGGAACAGAATATTTTTATCTTCTCATACAGATAGACTCTTTCCATTTCTATGAAAATAAGGAAGCTGAATTAAATGATCAAAGTTCCTTTCCAATTTTTTGCAGTTTTTTTTTTTTCCCCTGAAATTAGGTCTGCAAAACAAATTAGTGCTCCCCTGTGCCTAAGGAAATTCCTTTTAGGTGTTTCTGTTGCCTAAAGCATATCTCTAATCTGTTCTCCTGAGTGGCAAACAAACAAAACTAAATAAAAACAAACTCAATTGACTAAAACAAAAGCATGCTCTGAGTTGCTCCTTGTGAGCCTCTGGGCACAGGTTATTCCTTCTTCTTGATGAAAGGTCCACCTGATATCACCTCCCTGGGCCCCACGCCCCAGTGTAGCTGACCCTCCCAGTCCCTGTGGGCCCCCATACCCACCAACACCACCCACAGCTGCACTGAGATGAACAATGTTTTCCTCCTGGATGAGGTCTGTCCCTCCCACTACACTGAGAGCTGCCGTGTGCCTGACACTTAGGAGACACTCAGTCCTTGATTTAAAAAAGGCAAGTTCTCCATCTGGGTTGAGAGTCCTCAAAAGGACAAGTGGTAACTAGTAAGATCTGAAAAGTTAATTCACTTAAAGGGTGATGTTGGTGAACTACAAGCAAAGCAAGGAACAACGGGAGGTAATTTTCAAGCTCTGATTTTTTTTTAAAGAATGTGTAATTACTTCGGAAATAAATACCTCTCCTACGAGACCCTCACTCCCAGTAGAATCTGGGGATCTCACAGGCCTTGATGAAGGCCACCTATTGAGACAGACTTAAATTCCTTCTACCTGCAAAGGAGTCACGAAAGCTACTTCACTTCCTGATGGCTGAATGTCAAGTCTGGAACTAGCACACATGGCCCTGTCCTGAATGATGTATGCAAGTAAGACCCTGTCTAGAGGTGTGCTACCATCGTTTCCATTTCTGCATCATCTACTGGCACATCACGTGCACACAAGCAGAGCTGTGTGACCTGGAAGGTCTCTTAACTGGTCAGTGCAGGGCTGGGAATAGCTGCCCACTGTCCTGCCTCAGGGTCCCCACTCTGAGCCCGACACTGTGTGGCTCCATTAGTGGACTGGGGTGGGGCAAGAGAGACCTGCAAACATGGTGTGAAATCCTGGAATTGATGGATCAGAAAGCTCAGTGAGCGGCAGAAATGCACGGGCAACTACAGTACAAGTTCTGAAACAAACACCTGGGAGGAAATGCACAGTCCCTGGGACAGTCAGGTTCATAGAAATGGAAAGTAGACTCGTGGGGGCCAGACTGGGGGCCACGGAGGATGGGGTGAGTATTTAATGGGCACCAAGTCAAGGCTATGGTTTTTCCTGTGGTCATGTATGGATGTGAGAGCTGCACTATAAAGAAAGCTGAGCGCCAAAGAATTGATGCTTTTGAACTGTGGTGTTGAAGACTCTTGAGAGTCCCTTGGACTGCAAGGAGATCCAACCAGTCCATCCTAAAAGAGATAAGTCCTGGGTGTTCATTGGAAGGACTGATGCTGAAGCTGAAACTCCAATACTTTGGCCATCTGATGCGAAGAACCGACTCATTGGAAAAGACCCTGATGCTGGGAAAGATCGAAGGCGGGAGGAGAAGGGGACGACAGAGGATGAGATGGTTGGATGGCATCACCGATTCAATGGACACGAGTTTGGGTAAACTCCGGGAGTTGGTGATGGACAGGAAGGCCTGGCGTGCTGTGGTCAATGGGGTTGCAAAGAGTTGGACACAACTGAGAGACTGAAGTTTCAGAAAAGGATGACAGAAATGTTTAGGAGACAGAATACTGTTGATGATTGTACAACAATATGAATGTAGTTAATGCCACTGAACTATACATGTAAAAATTATTAAAATGGTAAATTTTATGTATATTTTACAATTGTCTTTTTGTTGTTTGTTGTTGTTGCAGCGTGGATCAGAAGGAAAAACACTGCTCATCTTGAAGTCTGAAGCCTGCCCCAAGGGAGTTAATGACCTTGGTTAAGTTGCCTTTTTCAGCCTCAGTCTGATACATAAAATACACAGATCTGTATCCTCGGGGTCATTATGAAAAAATGAGAAAACACCTATCATGATACCTGGCTCTCAGTAAGCACTTTGCTTTCTGAATATCCCTCTGATATTCTAGAAAAATCTTGAGAGAGAAATTAGCCAAGGAGCCAAAGCTATGCCATGGCCGGGCATCGCCATCATCAGTGTCCTCTCCTCTACCCGTCCCGCCCCAGCCGCCACCTACCAGCTCACTGGCTCATGTGCCCGCTCGCTGCCACCTCCACCTCTGAGCTCGGGCACGCTGGACTCCTGCACCTTCCCCAGGTGCCCCACCCCGCCATGGGCCCATTCTCCTCTTTCTGGGCTTGAGGCCCCAAGTCCCTCCCGCAAACACGGTCTCCTCCCTCCCCCGGCTCACGATCCTTCCCAGCACCTGCGCCTGGTGTGCAAATGTTGCTGGAGCGGGAAAGACAGTCACGCAGCCAGCCTTAGGAAGCGTCACCTTCAGTGTGTTTATGATCGATCACACAGCAGGAGCCAGCGTTCACTCTACACTCCCAGAATCCCTGCGAGGCTCCCCAGGCCCTCCCCATGCTAGCTCTGCACCAGTGACCTTGCCTTATCTCCCCAGACAGAGGTCACTGCCCACCTCCAAATCTACCAGAGCCTGTGCCCACCCCCTCCTCATCTCCCGCTCTTAGCAGAGGCCAGCCTTGCACACAGATTTTGGACATCAAGCTGCCCCCACCCCCACGCCCAAGAATGTCATTCTGCCATCATCCTCTTTCTTCTGCATCATTAATCATTTTCTCCCTACAGCGTCCTCTCCAACAGCACACAGACACATTCTGTTTAACCTGTATCCTAAACACACCCCCTTGGTCCCCATCTGTCCCTCTAGGCAGTGACACAAGTTCTCTGTAGGCCTGGTTATCTGGACCGGTGCCTCTCAGGCAAATTGCCAGGGAATCTTGTTCAAAGGCACATCGGATGCAGCAGGTCTGGGGTGAAGCCCAGGCTTCTGTACCGCTGGCCCCCAGATGCTGCTCCCGCCACAGACCCCACTCTGAACAGCAGAGCCTAGTGTTCCTTCCCTCAGACCTTCATGTACGAAATCCCTTCTAATCTGCCCCAGCACAGCTTCAAGGAGACCTGTCCCATCAAGGTCACCAATAAACTCCACGTTGCAAACTCCAATCAAAGCATTCCTTCCTCCTTTCCAATCCTCTCCAGTTCTTTTAAAATGAACTGTAGCAACTGGAATAAAACCGTGCCCAGAAGGGGAAGGCCCTTGGTGGACCACCCACAGACCCCTCTCCGTCTCCCTCGGGCCTCTGCACCGTGCACCTCTCACGGCACCTGCTGTTCCTCTGGCAGCAGTGGCACCGGCAGAGGCTCCTACCAGGCGTTCCTTCCCTACCTGGCTTCCTAGTGTTAGTTGCCCCCAGAGCTCAGGCTCCCCCTCACCTCTCTAGACTCTCCCCTCGGGGATCCCATCTGTCTCAGCAGCTTCATCAGCAGCCCCAAACTCTCAGAACACGGGCCAGAGTGCTCTCCTGACCTCCAGATTCACCCACGCCCCTCTGCCTTGTGCTGCCTCTCCCAGGGAGGGTGTCTCACAAGAATCTCAAACTTAACATTCCCAAAGTACAACTCTTGATGCCCTGCCACGTTAAAACCTACTCCTCCTCCATTCCCCATATCCAATCGTATCCAGGTCTCATCACTAAAGCCAAATACATGAGAGCCACCTTTGATTCCCCTGCTCCTTCCCCAGTTCAATCCACGACCAGTTCTACTGACTCCATCTCCAAAGCCACCTGCTTCCTCCACCTCCTCTGCCACAGCCCGGCCTGCCCACCAACGAGTGACCAGTCACAACCTCCCAGTTGACCTCTCATTGCCACTTCAGCCCTCTGCGACATCTTCTCCACACAGTCCCTGCTGTAAACAAAAGCCCCACAAGTGAACGTGTGTCTACAGCCCTTTAATGGCTCAGTGTGAATGAAATCCAAACTCTCCACCCATCAGGCCCCCAAGACCCGGAGGCACCTTCCGGCAGGTGTGCCTTCTTCCAGTTTGCAGGGTCTGCCATGTGCTGCCCTGCAGGATCCCTCTCATACACTCTCCGCTTCTCATCCTGCTTTTAGGAGGACCAGAAGCAAGAAGAAACACAGTACTGTCAGGAAACTGAAGAACGGCCCTTGGGGCTGCCTGGAGCAGAAAGGAGGAGGCGGAGCCTGGCATGAGATGAAGCTGGAGCGGAAAGTGGGACCAGGGCTCAGCAGTTTAGAGATGTTAGACCTTCTGCCGAGAGCACAGAAAAGCCTTCCAAGTGTTACAAGCAAACGGGCGGCACGATTACTCGCCTGCTGAGGTCCTTGTAGCGATAGTGTGGAAAAGCAGAGGGGCCCAGAGTCGAGGAGGAGGGGCCGGTGGGGCCGGCAGGCCTGGCCTGAGGGAATGACAGTGGACACAGGAAGGTGACCAGACTTTAGGACTGCTTAGGAGGTTACGATATCGTGAGTTATAAAGGATATATATTCGCTCATTCAGACGACCTAATTAAAGTGCTCATGTGTGACAGTGTTAGTCACTCAGTGGTATCCAACTCTTTGCAACCCCATGGATTGTAGCTCACTAGGAGCAGAGTCTTTCTAGGGAAGAATACTGGAGTGGTTGCCATGCCCTCCTCCAGGGGAGCTCCCTGACCCAGGCCCGAAGCTGGGTCTCCTGCACTGCAGGCAGATTCTTTGCCCATGTGCATGTGAAGCTCGTCTTTGTCCACAGTTTCTGGCTCATGCTCTGACTCTTGGAGTCCCCGAGTGACGAGTGCAGGGGGAGCATCTGTCGTTATGTCTGGTCCTGTCCTTAGATCCTGAAACCAACTCAGAAGGGTAAAGGTGAGATGGTCGCCTCGTTGCTCACAAGTCCCTTATGACCACAGCTGGGGCACACCTACAAGCTGATTTTGGGGCTCCACCTCAGGATAAGGGGAACTGACCTGGCAAAGATGGTTGGAACCTTCAGCCCCACCCCGATTCCTGGGGAGGAGGGGTTGGAGGCTGAATCCACCACCAGCAGCTGATGATGTCATGAGCCATGCTTATGGAACGGGACCTCCATAAAAACCCAGAAGGTGAGGTCAGGAGAATTTCCAGGTGGCGGAGCAAGTGACCACGGGAGCCTCCAAACTCCATGAGGACCCTGTTCTGTGAACCTTTTCACTCGGCTACTGATTCATACTTGCTAACATCCTCTGTGATAAAGTGGTAATTTAGTGATTAAACAGGTTTGCTGAGGTCTGTGTGCCACTTCAGCAAATCAACCAAACCCAAGCAGAGGGTTTTGAGACCCTGTAGTCGAAAGCCAGTGGGTCAGGCGTACAGATGATGACTGGGCTTGTGACTGGCATGTGAAATCCAGTCAGGGTGTTGTGGGTACCTCCAAGTTGTAGGCGGCTGGGCAGATACACAGCCTGGACCTGTGACTAGTGTCTGAAATGGGGCCAGTCCTGTGGGAATGAGTCCTTGACTTGTGGTGTCTGATGCTGCCTCTGGGTAGCGAGTGTCACGGGTGAGATGATCTGCAGAACACCCCGCTGTAGTCAGAGAATTCCTCAGTGATGTGACCCCACACACAACCCACGTTGGAACTGGGTGTAAAACCCTTTTAGGAGTTAAAAAATGGCACAGTTAGTGGACGAATATATATAACTTGAGATTTTTAAAAGGCTTAATATGCGATGGTGAGCAGAGGTACCCCTCTGGCTGAAATCCATCCCTATGATGGGATCAGCTCATGCACAGTGAATGACTGGCCACAGATCTTTTCCTGTTTTTACTAGCGGAAGGGGGTGGGAGGAAGGAGGGGGATGATGGGAGAGGCAGGATAAGACGAGACGAAGATACTAGCTCATAAATTAGGGCAGCGGATGGGAAAGGGGCCAAAAACAGGAAGAAAGGCAAGGCAAATTGTGCTGACTTCTCCAGTCTGCCTCCCAGTGACTCTTAACAGCCTTGAACTGGGTTGGAATGAACAAAAGCAATTCTCAGAGGACTTCATTTTCTGAAATTACAATTTAACATGATTTATGAAGCTTCTTGTTATAAATATGCTTGAGGATATTTGTCACATGAAAGTATTAGAATCATAGAATTTTTAGAGACAGGAAAAATCTGCAGATCACAGGCTTCTGGCTCGGGGTCCCTAAATCCTTGTCTCCACATACAGACACTCCAGAAAGACTTCACTGAGAAAATGAAAGAATGAGGCCCTTCTCTCCAGGTGGATAACTAAAACGTGTTAGGCTTCCCAAATGGCTCAGTAGGTAAAGAATCTGCCTATGAATGCAGGAATCGAAGGAGACACGAGTTCAATCCCTGGGTCAGGAAAAATTCCCCAGAGGAGGAAATGGCAACCCGCTCCAGTATTCTTGCATGGAAAATTCCATGGACAGAGAACCTAGCTGGCTACAGAGGCTGGGGTCACAAAGAGCTGAACATGATTCAGCAGAGCAACCACAGGGTTTCAAAGAGAAATGAAGAATTGCTAGGCAAATACTGTCCAAAGATTTAAGGTAATTGGAAGAGTGGCCTTTTTTTTCCCCCTGGAATGTCATAGTTTGTTTATTGGTCTTAGTGTCTCTATAAGAGACCAAGGGCTCTATAAGCACTTTTTCTTGTGATTATGCCTCTTCCCTCCCCCGTTAAAAAAAAAAAAAAACTCTTTATTGTGGAAAGTTTCACACATACGTAAGGGTAGGAAGAAGTGTTTAATAAACAGCCTTGTACCCATCACCCAGGTTCTCTGAGACTTTTTCAGCTACTTTGCCAGTGAGTTTTATGTTTAAAAAATACACAGATGATTAATGACTAATTTTATGCTGTTTATCAAGATCATTTTGGCAATCATTTTTAACCAATTTGTTTTAGGGTTTAAAAAAAAAAAAAACAACCTCAGCTGTTCCATTTGGTTTAGGAACTAGCAAGATTTTAATTTCTAATTTCCAAAGCTACTGAATATTTGGCTAATTAATCCTGGCATCTGACAATGAAGGACCAGAAGAAAGAACATAAAGTTTCAAGTATAACATTAAAAGTTCTAGAATAGTAATCCAGCTGCATTTTAATCTCCTGTGGCACAGACTTCAGGAAGCACATGAAACAAAACCTTCAAAAAGAAACCGTTGTAGCTAGTGTCCAAGAATGCTAATGGTCCTTAAGCTTCCCCAAGGCAGTCCACTCCCACGGTGCACCAGGCTGGTCCCTGTGCTGGCAGAAGCGACGGTATACTTCCAGATTAGGTACCAGGATACCACACTTCCCAGCCTGATCATCCTCCCTTTCCCTCTCATATCACCTGCTCTCAAGAGAAAGTGAGCTCCCATGTAGTGAAGAGTCCTGTGGGGCGGCCACGTGGTAAGGACTGAGGCCTCCACCCAACAGCCATGTGAGTGCCCCACCCTGGGGCAGAGACTCTGAACAAAAGCACCCAGCCAGGCTGTTCCCAGATTCCAGAAACTGTATGATTATGAATGTCTGTTGTTTCAAGCTGCTAAGTTTGGGGCAATTTATTACACAGCAGTAGAAAATTCATTCAAAAGATAAACTTTAGAGGTAGGCAGTCACACAGGGCCAAACTACTCTATTTCCTTCAACTCATATACCAAGCAAAATTACATAGCCTGGAGTATCAATATTTTAATTTGGATCAGATCGAACTTAATATTTTGTATATCAACTACCTATCAGTGGGCCTAAAACATACTACATAAAAATTGCCCACAAGGCACTGACAAAAGCAACAAAGAACAACGTACTAGCAATCACCTATTTTTTTAAGTTTTTTTTTAATGTGGACCATTTTAAAGTCTTTATTGAATTTATTACAATATTGCTTCTACTTTATGTTTTGGCTTTTTGACCACGCAGCATGTGAGATCTTAGCTCCCCAATCAGGGGAGCTGCATTGCAAGGATAAGTCTTAACCACTGGACCACCAAGGAAGTCCCTAACAATTATCAATTAATAGCACCTGTTTCTGCATTTAGGTTTCAATTTTTCTAATGGCAAAAACTCAAAGATCTGTCTATAGCAGTAACAGAGAACACCCAGGAAAATGACAAGCACTTGCTTTTTTTTTTTTTTTTTAAGGGTAACATAAACATGAAATTGAGACCTGGCTGGTATTCTATAGTTGCTATGGTAACCACAAGCACCTGCCCTCTTTGACAAGCAGCATTCACATTCTCTCCCATTCTTCCTACTCTCACCCACCCAAAAGCTCCCATGTCCTCCTGCCTTCTTTGCCCCTCTACTCTTTGGAACATCCAAGAATATGCACATATGCACCCATATTTGCATTCATAGGAACCAAAAAATGAGGAGCAAAATGAGACAGCTCATGGTCAAGTGTCCAAGACTAGATACTCAGCTGCCGTTAGTCAGATCAGGGGGTCTGTGTGAGCAGACAGCTAATGCTCAATGAATACCAGTTTCCTTCCTCCTCCTCACCTCCCCGCCAGGCTTCCCGGTCTGGTGAGAACAGCTTCATTTCCTCTGGTTCTTGCTCAGTTCTCCTTCATTCAGATTCCTCAGCAACTTGCATTCACTTTAGAAAAACATCCAAGGGGCTGTCTGTTGAGAGGTACAGGCAGCCCCCAACTTAGGAGGTAACCTACGATTTCTCAACTTTATGATAGTATAAAAGCAATATATGTTCAGTAGAAACCATACTTCAAATTTTGAATTTTGATCTTTTTCTGGGCTAGCAATATACAGTAAGATAGTCTCTTGTGTGCAGACAACCTATATAGACATATCTCCCCAAAAGATATACAGATGGCCAACCAGCACATGAAAAGATGCTCAACATTGCTGATCATTAGAGAAATGCTAATCAAAGCTACAGTCATCTCACACCAGTCAGAATGGCCATCATTTAAAAGTCTACAAATAATAAACCAGACAGGGTGTGGAGAAAAGGGAACCCTCTTACACTGTTGGTGGGAATATACATACATTGGTGCAGTCACTATGGAAAACCATACGGAGGTTCCTTAAAAAGCTAAAAATAGAACTACCATATGATCCAGCAATCCCACTCCTGGGCATATATCCAGAGAAAACTAATTCAAAAAGATACAGGCATCCCTATGTTCACAGCAGCACTATTAACAATAGCCAAGACACGGAAACAAGTCCATGGGAGAATGAATGGATAAAGCAGATGTGGCACATTATACAGGGGAATACTACTCTGCCATGAAAAGAACGAAATAACGTCATCTGCAGCAACATGGACAGACCTCGAAATTATCATACAAGTGAAGTCAGTCAGACAGAAAAAGACAAACACCACATGATGTCAGATACAGGTGGGATCTTAAAGAATACTACAAATGAACTCATATACAAAACAGAAACAGACCTGTAGACATAGGAAACAAACTTATGGCTACCAAAAGGGAGGGTGAGGTGGGGGAAGGAGGGGGAAGGGGAGACAAATTAGGAGGTTGGGATTAACATATATACGCGACTATATATAAAGCAGATAAACAACAAGGGCCTACTGTATAGCATAAGGCACTTACATATCCAATATCTTGCAATAATTTTTAATGGAAAAAATCTGAAGATGAATATATATAGACATGTATGTATATGTGTGTGTTAGTCACTCAGTTGTATCCAACTTTTGCAATCCCATAGTCTGTAGCCTACCAGGCTCCTCTGTCCATAGAATTCTTAGGCAAGAATACTGGAGTGGGTAGCCATTCCCTTCTCCATATATGCATGTATATATGTGTATATATTTTTTACGTGTGTGTGTATATATAGATGTATCACTGTGTTGTATACCTGAAACCAACACAACATTGTAAACCAACTATACTGCAATAAAAAAAAAAAAAGACCCTCTCCTGTGATGATGGGCCACAGCCCCATTCAACATGGGATCATGAGGGTGAACAACTGATACAGGAACAGTCCCTACCCTCCACACCCACAGAGCCAGTCTGCCTTCCACTCTGAATACAGACTTCAATAAGTTACATGAGATATTCAACACTACAAGACAGGCTTTGTGTTATTTTTTTCCAAATGGAGGCTGAGGAGTGTTCTGAGCAGGTCTAAGGTGGACCAGAATACGCGATGAGGTTCAGAAGTGTATTAAATCTTTGACTTATGATATTTGTAACCTATGATGCATTTACCAGGACATACCTCACCCTAAGTCAAAGACGATCTGTAATTGGAGCCAGTGAAAAGTGGGCCTCTTGCTATCACCCTGAGACAAGTTACAGCTCCCGGGACTACTCACTACTGTCCTTCTAGGTCGTTACACTGTCTCCACATTGAGCTTTCAGAAAAGAGCTCCAATTATGTTTCTAATATCCACAAATCCACTAAGTGGATAAGAATTTAGTAACTGAATGCAAAGAAGTATTGTGGGATGGGGTAATGTAGCACAAAGAATTATCTCAACTGGGTGATTTAAAAATTTCCGGCATCTCAAGCCAATCTTGGGCCAAGGCAAGAACCTTCAAGAATTAAGGCAAGAAATCAGAACTTTTACGCTTCTTCCACCTTCTATCAAGACTCACTGAAACCTGATTTACAGCTCTAATTCTCTTTTCCTATCTTTAGATATCCAGTCCTATATCCCCCACCACACACACACACACACCACAAATAAAGTATCTAATTAACTTTTCCCTCCACTCTTTTTCACACGAAATCTTGGGAAAGGTTCTACTCCTTTGGCATAGTTGGGAAATCTTGCTGATATCTCAGATCAGAATACCCACTGTTTCCAGGGGGAAAATAACATGAATAGAAAGGAAGGAAAGACCCAGATGGGGTCAGAAGACAGACTAGCTGTCCCAACTGAAACCACACAGAAGAGATGTGTGTCCGTGGCCTTTTTCCCACTCCAACAACCATCTACCCCCACTACCACAAACAGCACCTCAAACATTCCTTACTTTGTTTAATACTAACAAGTAGGTCAGCTATTATCACCTTTTCACAGGTGTGGACTCTACAGCACAGAGAAGGGCAAAGCCCTGCTCAAGATCACACAGCGAATGGAGTTTCAGAATCTGGACCCTCCTGTTCGTCCCAATATTCAATGCTACCTTTCATGCTCAGCCCATATCTGATATTTCAATGATACTGCTCCAGGTTGAAGGACCATTGCCTTAAATTGTTTGAATTCTTACATCCGAGAATCTTACTGCCGTGCGTATAACATGAAAAGATACCCTATCCCCTTGGATCATTAGTACCCACTATCCATCCTCAAAACCTAATCCTCCCCGACGAGCCCGCCCGCCCCAAATGAGGTTAGGAGACCAGGACAAAGTAGAAAGTTCACTGTTCTACGAGGGTTGAAACCAAGTCACACCTAACTCCAATGAGAGCAATCAGCCAAGTCTCCCTCACTGGCAATTCTAAATGAGTCCGCCAGACAGGAGAGCTTCTCTCCACAAGAATCACCTGAAGGCAACGAAGTTCATCGTTTCTACATTTACCTGAGAACGAACACGGATACGAGCCTGGGCGCAGCTGTTGCTGCCACTAGCCGTCTGAATCCACCACGGATGACCTCCTAGACCTACCGGGGGCGAGAAGAGAAGCACGGGCAGGTTCAGGTGCGCCCAAGGAGAAGCCGCCCAACGCCGGCCTCTCTCGGGAAGGAGCCAGGGGTAGGGGGCAAACTCAAGCCCGTCTCCAACACAGGACCAAATCAAGTCCGCAAAGAGACCACACGACTTCCGAAGAGCGGCCCCGGGTCGGTCCACGGCCAAGTTCCTAAGGCACTAACAAGTTTTTGCAACATTCACAGACTCGCCCAGACCACAGCGGCGACTAAGGGCCTGAGGAAGTGGACCATCCTCGGCAGGAGGCCCGAAGGGCAGGAAGTGGAGGCAGAGGCCACTTGCGGGAAAAGGGAAGAAGTGGCAGACTCGGGGTGGGGGGAGGGGGGAAAGGCGGGGCGCCGCCCCTTTCTCCTCGGCCCCAAGCGGGTCTGGGAGGACACCCACCCCAATCCACGCCCGAGTGGGGCTGCTACAGCCAGGTCGCCCTTGGGCCACAGACCTGCGCGGAACTGGGGGTAGAGGCCACTGGCCCGGGACGCGCACCCGCTCCCCGCGCGCGCCCCATTTGGCCTGAGGGGGGGCCCCCTGGAGCACGGACAC
This sequence comes from Capricornis sumatraensis, assembly GCF_032405125.1. NCBI lineage: Eukaryota > Metazoa > Chordata > Mammalia > Artiodactyla > Bovidae > Capricornis > Capricornis sumatraensis. The sequence continues at coordinate 116,381,966 of NC_091071.1, read as the reverse complement.
CCTTACCTGGGACGGGTCCCGCGTCGCCTGGCCGTCCACACCCGCCCCTGCCCTTAAACCGGCTCCGCCCGCTTCTTCGCCTCCTCTGGGGGCCGGACCCCAGCCGTGCCCCGCCGATTTGTCATTGAGCAGCCTGCCGGCTTCCCCACCCCTGAGCGCGCGCCCGGCGTCACCTAGGCAACCCCGCCCCTCCAGAGCGCGCCCTGCCTTTCGCTCCTGCCCGCCCCCCGGAGGCCGCGCCCCTCGCGAGCGTAGTAGCCAATCTGAAGCGGAACTTCCAAGCCTAGGGCGGGAAGAGCGGGCTCGACACCCTGGCCCCGCCCACCTCCGTTTCTTCCTGTCCGCGACGGACGCGCTGCACGTAGCCGCTGCTGCGGTGAAGGAATCCCAGCCGGTCTCGGGACGCTGGGTGTGGTGGCCAGGGTGTTCCCGCCGTGGGTTTAGGTCAGGGCGAGGCCAGAGCCCTGGAAAGCATAAGGGAAGGTCAGGCCTGATATAGAGAAACCAAGGTAAATCACGATGCGGCGGCGCGGGACGCGCGGACCAGGGCCTCCCGAGGCGGGACCTCCAACTGCCGCCGGGACTCGCCAGGCTGATAACACCCCATTAGCAGTAATGCGGCTGTCGGTGCCAGCAGTAACTTGGCCCAGGTCACGTACAGAGGCTGGAATCCTCACCCCAGCCGTAGCCTTGATGCAGCAAGTTCGGTGGGCCGACAGGTTTTTCCACCCACAGTATGTCCCGTTAAGGTCCTCCAAAGCCGGGGAACTTGTTCTTTCGATCCAAATAGGGTTTGGGTTGATTTTCCTAACCGCCCGTTCCTAGAGCTGAGTCCCACCTTCACTCTACTTGCCTCCGTAGAATTTATGGTCCCACTGGTCCCACACAAACCTCACAGCATGTCCATCACACACCCTATGGCAATTAATTGTTTAAATGACCGCCTCCATAATCTCTAGGGATGGAAACTATCTCTTGTTCCATTTGATATCCACAGTAGCTAGCATCGGTATAATTGATTCTTTCCTTGCTGATAATTATACATCAGGGTGCTGTGTGTATTATGAGAGGCTTTGTGCTGTGATTAAATTGCTATGTATAAGCAACAAACAGATTCAGGCACTCTACCAAGAGCTGAAGCAAAAAGCACAGAAGCTTTTACTTAGTCTTTAAGTAAGGGGCTTAACAACAACAACAAAATGTCACAAGAATATCCTAGTGTTACCCTGCTATCTTAAGGAGTCTGTTTTGTCTTTCTCATACACATTAGTCGTGTGTGTGTATGTGTATGTTGCTCAGTCGTGTCTGACTCTTTGTGACCCCCATGGACTATAGTCCCCCAGGTTCCTCTGTCCATGGAATTCTCCAGGCAAGAATACTGGAGTGGGTTGCCATTTCCTTCTCCATAAAGTCTTATATTGCCTGCTCATTATATGACAGAAATTCTGCTGGATGCTATGAAGGATAAGGTAGAAGACTCTCAAAAAGGATAAAGATGATAATACTAAGTAAGTCAAAGACAAATGCTGCATGATATCACTTATGTATGTGGGATCTAAATTTGCGGCACAATTGAACTAATCTACTAAAGAGAAACAGAGAACAGACTTGTGGTTGCCATAGGGATGGAGTGGGAGTGTGGGGTTAGCAGAGGCAAAGAATTATATACAGAATGGATAAACAGCAGAGGTCCTGCTGTATAGCGAGGGAACTATAGTCAATATCGTGTGATAAACCATAATGGAAAAGAATATTAAAAAATGTATATACCTGCATGACTGAGTCAGTTTGCTGTACAGTAGAAATTAAAACAATACTGTAAATCAACTATCCTTCAATAAATTTTAAAATAAAAAATTTTTTAAAACTAACAGAAGCTGTCTAGTATTTATAACCTAGAAGGGGAATCAGACGCAAACTTTTCCTATGAAGTAATGACTAAGTGCACAGGTTTAGAATCAGGAAGCATAGATTCAGGGAAAGCTCTATCAGAGAACTAGCAGTGACTTAATTAGGAAGTTAGCCTCTGCCACCCTCATAGGAGGAGCACCTGCACCCTGCAGATGTGAGGACGTAAATGTGATTACTTGTACAGCTCTCAGTACAGTGCCAGGGACTTGATGAGTGCTTAACAAACGTTAGCTTCAACCGTGATGGCCACCAAAGGCCAAGATGTACACTCAAGGCTATTATAGGAGCCTTTAGGAAGCGCTGTCTCACAGAGGACACAGCCCAGGAACACGTCCCACCAGGGATGAGCTCTGAGAGGTAACCTGCCTTGGTAGCTCTGAGACTGCTCCTGTCAGGTCTCAGGGGATTCCTTTGTCTGCTGAGCTTCTCCTGAGGGAACCCTGACTCCCCACACGCCAGGGACCCGAACAGCAGGGATACAAGATCCCCAGCAGGACCCTAAAGGTCATTCTCAGCTGCAGAAAGAACATTCTAGATGCTCTCCTGTGGGGCCCTAAATGGGAAACCTTAAAAAAGAAGGGTTAGCTTTGCCTTCGGAAACTAAGATGGCGCCTGGCGTAAGAGATAGGGGCGTGGTCTATGTTAAGGTTTTGATTGGCTCTCGATATCCGTGCACGTGGACAGCGCCGTGATCACCATAGACTCCTGTTATAAGGAAGGCACATGACGATTTCACCTTTACCGAGATTGGTGCAACTATGGCATATTACAATTTGACCTTTAACGAGATTGGTGCAACTATAGAAAATCCCTCGCAAAACCCCCCTGCTTGCCTATTTAAACCAAGAGTTTGTGGCAATAAAGCGGAACTGCTTAGACGGAACTCCTGTCGCGTCTGATTGTCTCTCTCTCCCGAGGGGCTGGGTTGGCGGACAGCAGGCTCACCTCTGCTCGGGACCTCTCGGCTTTGCTGAGGGAAGTTCTACTGCCTCTCTCTTTCTGCAGAGCGCCCCCCGCACTCTCCCACCCCCCACACCCTCCCGCCCAAAAGCATCAGTTGAGTGTTGTGTGAGTCTTAAGCACCGTCTGAGGTATCTTTCCACTTCTTCCCACTTCTTCCCGGGTGCTGAGGAGGCTTGACCTTCCAACTCCCTGTGCTTGAGTGAGGCTACATTCCAAGTTCTCCCCAGGGATTTGGAAGCAGAAGTGATACTATATGCCAAGTTCTCTGCGGTGATTTGGAAGTGAAAGTGACACACAGATCATTTTGGGGTGGAGAATTTCTCCATGAGAGACCCATCTCTATGGCCATGGGAATGTCTGGGAGTGTGACTGCTCCATCAGCCCAGGCCCCTGCAATGAGAGCAGCCCCTGCCCCACTCCTGACCCCCCACCCCAACCTGCGATGAACATTTAGCGTGGGTGAGAAATAAACCTGTGTGGCTTGAAGGCACTGAGAGCTGGTGGGTGTTTGTTGGCTGCAAAGCTTAGCCTCCTCTGACTGATGCCAGGCCTTGATGTGTGCCAAGCTGGGGGTGTACTGGTGAACGACTCAGATGAGAGAACCAGTAAACAGACAAGCGACTGAAGAATCCCAGATAATTCTTATTTAAATTAGATAACTAAATAATTAAACTATTTACTAAATAATAAACTAAATTAGATAAATAACAAAAGCCTCTTGATGAAAGTGAAAGTGGAGAGTGAAAAAGTTGGCTTAAAGCTCAACATTCAGAAAACGAAGATCATGGCATCTGGTCCCATCACTTCATGGGAAATAGATGGGGAAACAGTGGAAACAGTGTCAGACTTTATTTTTTTGGGCTCCAAAATCACTGCAGATGGTGATTGCAGCCATGAAATTAAAAGATGCTTACTCCTTGGAAGAAAAGTTATGACCAACCTGCTGCTGCTGCTAAGTCGCTTCAGTTGTGTCCGACTCTGTGCGACCCCATAGACGGCAGCCCACCAGGCTCCCCCATCCCTGGGATTCTCCAGGCAAGAACACTGGAGTGGGTTGCCATTTCCTTCTCCAATGCATGAAAGTGAAAAGTGAAAGTGAAGTTGCTCAGTCGTGTCCGACTCTTCACGACCCCATGGACTGCAGCCTACCAGGCTCCTCTGTCCATGGGATTTTCCAGGCAAGAGTACTGGAGTGGGGTGCCATTGCCTTCTCCGATGACCAACATAGATAGCATAGTCAAAAGCAGAGACATTACTTTGCTGACTAACGTCCGTCTAGTCAAGGCTATGGTTTTTCCTGTGGTCGTGTACGCATGTGAGAGTTGGACTGTGAAGAAGGCTGAGCACCAAAGAATTGATGCGTTTGAACTGTGGTGTTGGAGAAGACTCTTCAGAGTTCCTTGGACTGCAAGGAGATCCAACCAGTCCATTCTGAAGATCAGCCCTGGGATTTCTTTGGAAGGAATGATGCTAAAGCTGAAACTCCAGTACTATGGCCACCTCATGCGAAGAGTTGACTCATTGGAAAAGACTCTGATGCTGGGAGGGATTGGGGGCAGGAGGAGAAGGGGACAACAGAGGATGAGATGGCTGGATGGCATCACTGACTCGATGGACGTGAGCCTGAGTGAACTCCGGGAGTTGGTGATGGACAGGGAGGCCTGATGTGCTGCGATTCATGGGGTCGCAAAGAGTCGGACACGACTGAGCAACTGAACTGAACTGAGAGTGAGTGGTCAAGAAAAGTTCCTCTCAGGAGGTGACATTTTATCTAGGACCTGAAGGATGCAAAGGAATCAATCCCAGGAAAGGTTGGGAGTGAGGCGAAGGAGAAACTGTTTTGAGAGGAATAATAAGCTACACAAACTCCTAAGGCAGAAAAAAGTGTGGTCCTTTTGACAACAGACGTGGGGGTGGGGGTGGAGCAGAGAGAAAGCTATGGGCCAGGAGGGAAGTGAGACCACATGAGAGGGCAGAGGGAGGTAGGGGCGTCCAGGTTATATGGAGACTGAATTTATTCCAACTGTGACACGAAGCCACTGAGGAGTTTCAAGCCCAGAGGGTGACATGCTTTGATTTAGATTTTGGAAAGACCACTCTCACTACTGTGTAGAGGATGGGCTATAAGGAGCAGATGTGGGCATGGGGGTTAGAAGGCTGTTACAGGGGTCCAAGCAAAGTGAGGTCCACAGGGCCAGAGGTGGGAAGAGAAATCTGCCCTCAGCAGATGTGGGGAGACTGAAGGAGGAGGGGAACAAAAGCACTGAAGACTGAAAGGAAGAGCCTCCTGCCAACTCGCAGAAAAAGCAGAGGCAAGGCTGGAAGCTGGGACCCCAGAGATGTCTTAACCGCAGGGAGATGGGTGCTCAAGAGCCAGGCAGAAGGAGGGAGGCTGTGGATTCAGAGGCTGGCCAATTTCCTAGAACATCAGCCAGCAGAAGAGACTTACTCCCATGAGCTGCCGTGCTACATAAATAGATGGTATTATTAGAAAGCGTCTGACAGCATCCCGGTGGGCCCTTGATACTTGGTGACCACTTCCACTAGAAAAAAGAGGGGAGCCACTGATCTGTAGACGGTGAAGAGCCATTCTCTCCTACTGAAGGTTATGGGAAGAATCTATTGTAAAAGCAAAACCAAACAGGGGTTGATCTCCAGCATTCGCACCCTCTTTCCTCTCTGTTTCCTCAGCTTTCAATGCCCTGCGCTTCCTGCTACCTCATCCTCTTCTCAGGAACGGGTCTCACAGGCTCATTTGCATGCAGGAATAAATGACCAAAGACAGCTCCGTGGGTACCCACTCCTTCCTGGGGGTTTGCATAGTCTAAAACCACAAGCTGAAGTCTTAGGCCAGGGGAAGTTTTTAGGGGAGGACCAGAGATCTTTAGCTTACACAACTAGGATGGAGTGACTTATCCCGCCCTGCGAAAAGATTTAAGCTCCTGGGTTCTCAGTCAAGGTGCCAGTAATGCATTCTTGGGATCCTTTTCCAAAGCCTGGGGAGTAGTCCCAAGCTTTGTTGCCCTTGTAGCCTTCTGCTGGCAGCTACCAACAAAAGTCCTTGGCGCTTGCTTGTTCCCAAATGTATTCAAAATCTTGACTTTGGCGTTCAATTTAGTTCCTGTCATTGAAAAAGACTTCTCAGGTGTGATCTCTACCACTTTTGCCAAGTATTTTATCTAGAACTTCTCTTTCCCCATTACCACTTTCCTATGTGGTCTCTACAGCTCCAGCCCAGTTGCAGGAACTAACCAGGTGTCTCAGGAATCACTGCAGGGAATTAGCTAGGGGAGATGTTTTCATCTTCCAAGAGAAATTAATCCACATGGGAAACACGTTAGAAAAAACTGATTCCTTGCTATTTTGAATAGTTGAATCAGCTGCACTTTTCTTTCTGCCATCACAGCTTACCACGAGCTAGCTCCCCAGAAATGAGGACAAGTTTGTCTTGTCATTAAGTAATGTCTTCATCATTATGACTAAACCCCACCACATGCCAGCTCACGCTCTCCGCTCCCAACTTTGTGGACACGTGCTCTGTGCTTCTGAAACTGCACAGAAAACCACTGCCAAGATCCAGTACTGACCTCCATGTATCCAGAGAAAAACCCCTGGAGAGTGAGTGCTGCTAAGGCCTACAAGGGTGAGAGAAAATGAGATCCAAGTGCCTGCATCCTGTGCTGAGCTCAATCCGCCATGGTCTCGCAGGAAGCCAGCCCCCTCTCACAGGATGAACATGCCCTGCCTCTCTCCCAGCCCAGACATTCTCCTGATCTGCATGAGACCCATGGAGTTAGCCAGCTCTGGGCAGCTAGGCATGCAGACAAGGACACGAGGACACCAAAACCTGAGTTAGGAAAAGGGATGAGGAAATAAGTGATGTCAGCTGGGTAGGGGAGCAAACTTTGCCAACACAGAATGTGTCTCTTTGGCTTGAAGATTATTTTGAGCTAAAAACAATCAAGGCCCCAAAGACTCAGACCCTCCCCCTAACTGCTTAAAAGAACTTAGACAGGGCTTCCCTGGCGGGTCAGTGGCTAAGAATCTGCCTTGCAATGCAGGGGACAGTGGTTCGATCCCTGGTCCAGGAAGACCCCACATGCTACTGGTCAACTAAGCCCGTGCACAATTACCGAGCCTGTGCTCTAGAGCCCGTGAACCGCAACTACTGAGCCCACGAGCTGCAACTGCTGAACCCCACGTGTCCTAGGGCCCGTGCAATAAGGGAAACCACCACAATGAGAAGCCTGTGCACCACAACTAGAGAATAGCCTCCATGCACCACAACTAAAGAAAGCCCACCTGCAGCAATGAAGACGCAGCATGGCCAAAAATTTAAAAATAATTAAAAGAACTTAGATGGAGGACCTGTTGCAGGATGACCCATCGCTATAGAAAAACATAATAGAACAGAGGACCTCTGCGTCCCTACGTCACTGCACAGCCCAGCAGACATTTGTTTACCAAACATTTGCTCGTTTCATCTTCCTATAAACTACCTTCCTCCTCTCTGAAGTCCCCTCCCTACCCCTTCTCCTCTAGAACAGCTAACCCTCAACTACCTAACTTGTTCTGGGGCTCCACATGCTTAGAGAAGCCCTGTATGTACGTAATTAAATTTCATTTCTCTTGCTAAGCTCTCCCATGTCTAGTTAACTCTTAGACCAACCAGAACCTAGAAGGGCCAAGGAAAGTCCTTCCTCCCCAGCAGCTCAATGCTTTCAGGGGCCTGTGCTACAGAGCCTGTCCTTTGCTCTCTCATGCCCTTTGCTGTGGCCTATGGGGCTGCTATTCCTCACTTTACAGATGAGGACCTTGGGCCTCAGGGGCCCACAGGACCAAAGGGAAGAGCCAGGCTTGGTGCTTGGCCTCGACTGGCTCTGTTCTTGCCGTAGCGCAATCACAGCGATCCTGGTGGGGCCCCCCTCCTCCCTACTCCCGCCCCCCAACTGCTGCCCCAGCAGTGTGGTCCAGGGAACCCCAGGCCTTTTCATCACCACCTGCCTGCTCCTGGGAGAGGGGCGGAGCTGCATTTCAGCCCCTGCCCCAGCAGCTGGGGAGGAGCCCCACAGTCAACCTGCTCTTCCAGCCACTGTCACTCTGCCCGCCCCCCACCCATAAATGCCAATCCCCCACCCCCACCCCCCGCCATGATTTTTTCACGGAACAAGACTTTTTAATGTGCTTTTCTTTTTTATGGATAGCCCCATCTCTTCCCTGCAGCTGTTCCAGAAAGCAGGACAAGGCTACCAGGTCAGAGGCCTGAGGGATGTGGGGCGACTGGCAGGGGATAAGGGACCCCTGAGCCAGGAGACTCTTGCTTTCGAAAGAAAGCTAACTATTATCAGCAGAATCACCCCCAGCCCCGAGTCTCTCCTCCAGAAGCAAGACCATCAAAATATTACAATGTCTGCTGCAGGGAACCTGGTTTGAGCCCTGGTCTCAGCATGGCCAAAAAAAGAACATCTCTGGGCTGGGGCTTGGGGAACAAGTCCCTTTTCTAGCATCCATTTTTCTGGGGAGTTTTAATTCTTTACAATGGCCAAGAAGAAACTGGGTAGACAGGAACAAAATGAAAGCTGCAATGAGGTGAGTATGGCCCCAGGGCTGTAAAGCTGCAGGCTCCCAGGGAGGCTGGGCCCCCATTGGGACGGCGAGAAGGAGATGGCAAGAGTCACACTCCCAGGACCTCCTTCCAAAACCCACGCAGGAGGCAAATCCAGCCACAATGGGTGACACTCGGGCCAGAATCCGTAGGAAGCAATCTAGGGGGCTGTGCAGACCACCTGCACACAGGAAGGGCCAAGCGTCCTGCGGCCAGATTCCTGCCCTCTGCCCCTTGGGCCTCTGCCCTCACCTTAGACAGGCAGGAGATGAGGCCCAGAGCTCAGGAAGCCACAGGGGTGGTTTTGGGGCCATGGGGAGCCTCTCAACTGAGACCGGGGCCTGCCCTGCCCCTCAGCCCTTCAGGCAAGCACATTACCAGGTCTGGGGCTGAGCGGTTCACAACGCCCTTTGGCCTCTTCCATGCAGCACACCCCAAGAGGGAGGTGAGATTTCCTATTCACAGGTAGGTCAGTGAGGTTGAGAGTTCAAACCAGCTGAGCCTGACAAGTCCACACACTCTTTACCCCAGTCCCGCGGCAGCAAGGCTCTGAGACCTTGGCCAAGTCACCTCCCCTCTCTGGGTCTGTTTCCTCTGTCCGGTGACAGTCTCAAGTCTGCCTGCTATGGGCCAGAGCTCTTCCAGACACCAGCTGCAGGGAGCACTGTCTCTCACGTCCTCTGCTCTCACCCCTCCCGCGGGGCTGCCCACACAAGGTGGACACCACTCCTTTGGCAGAGCCAGCTCAGCTCCCTGCTGCTGAGGCCTCCCAAGACTCCTGGCCCCACAGTGTTCTGCTCCCATCTCATCACAGCCTGACGTCTTCTCTAGGAGCTTTGTTAGAGGAGTGGCTGCCATCTAAACGCAAGGCTAGACAATCTCTCCCCAGATGACCTGGTGCTGAAACGTGGGAGATCTGGTCCTTTGGTTCACTGGAGGTCTGATGGCTGTTGTCAGCCACTCACATTTAAATATTAATTCCTTTAGTCCATCCTACAGCTGAGATGTTAAACATCAAAGTGCCTGCTACAATGAAATGCTCGTTAACTAATGGATGGATGGATAGGCAGATCGATGGGTGTGTGGGTGGGTGGATGGATGGGAAGATGGGTGGATGGATAGATGGATGGATGGGTGGATGAATGGGTGGATGGGTAGATGGGCAGATAGATGAGTAGATGGATGGGTAGATGAGTAGATGGATGGATGGATGGATGGATGAATGAATGGATGGATGGATGGAAGGATGGATAGGTAGACGGAGGGATGGATGGGAAGATAGGTGAATGAATGGGTAGATGGGTAGATGGATGGATGGATGGATGGATGGATGGATGTGAGGATGGATGGGTGGATGGAGGGATGGATAGATGAGTGGGTGGACAGATGGATGGGTGAGTGGACGGATGGGAGGATGGATGAATGAATGGTTGGCTGAATGGATGGATAGGTGGATAGATGGGTGGGAGGATGGATGGATGAGTGGGTGGATGGGTAGATGGATGGATGAACAGACAGTTGATTGGGTGGATGGATAGGTGGGCAGATGGCTGGGTATGTGGGTGGGTGGATGGATGGGAGGATGGGTGGATGAATGGGTGGATGGATGGATGGGTGAGTGGAGGGATGGATGGGAAGATAGCTGGATGAATGGGTAGATGGGTAGATGGATGGATAGATGTGTGGGTAGATGAGTAGATGGATGGATGGATGGATGGGAGGATGGTTGGGTGGATGAAGGGATGGGTAGATGAGTGGATGGATGGGAGGATGGATGAATGAATGGTGGCTGTGTGGCTGGATAGGTGGATAGATGGGTGGGAGGATGGATGGATGAGTGGGTGGATGGGTAGATGGATGGATGAACAGACAGTTGATTGGGTGGATGGACAGGTGGGCAGATGGCTGGGTGTGTGGATGAGGGAATGGACGAATTGGAGGAATATGATTAGGAGGCTTCACGATGAGAGAGTGCCATTCACCGAACTGGAGACACCCTGATGAGATAGCTGTGAGGTGGTGGACACAAGAGAAGGGCAGCCAGAGGGTTGTCTGGAGGTGTTGAGAATACAAGCAGGAGACAGAGAAGACACCTGACAGAGAAGGCACATGCAGCAACCAGCATGCCAGATCGGGAACACAGACTCCCAACGTTTCGACAGTGGCAGTCTTCCACTGCAGGCCCTGCGTGGCACACAGAGAAGCATGGCCTATGGCCCACCTTACTCATACCTAGTGATCAGGGCCCCTGCTTTCGGCCTTGTCAACTCACATGGGGTGGTGGCTTGACCCAAGGCCACCACATATGTCTCAGCAGAGCTGTGACAGGCTGGGCCCAGGCTTTGATGACAAATGCCAGCAGGTCCCTGATCTGGAACACCCAGACCATCCGTTCACTTGCCCCTCCCTCAGAGGACAAAGTCCCAAGACTACTAAGGCTGCAACATCAACTAGAGATGCGATACTGGGGGCATATCTATACTACAAATTATTCATTGGTGAAATTCAAAATCAGCTAGGCATCTTGTATTTTTACTTGCAAAATGTGACAATGCTACCCAAGCCCTGGGGTCTCTGAGTGGGCAGATCTCCATGGTCCACACCTCAGTCTTCCTGTCTGCAGGAGTCAGCTAACACAAGCAACATAAGACATGGGGTGGAGGGGAGAGTTAAACAACACAATGCAGAGAGCTCGCTGCCAATCTGGCCTGTAGGAGGCCTTGGTTCACATCCGTTTCCTATATTTTGTTTTGAATTAATTTATTATTTTTTAACTGTGGTAAAATACGCACTATAAGGGACTTCCCTAGTGGCCCAGTGGTTAAGTCTCTGCCTTCCCATGCAGCAGGTATGGGTTTGCTTTCTGGTTGGGGAACTAAGATCTCACATGCCACAGAGAAAAAAAAAAAAAAACAACAACAAAAAAAAAAAACATAAAAATAACAAAATACACACTATAAAATTCACCATCTCATCCATTTTTAAATGCACAGTTCAGTGGCACTAAGCATGTTTACATTCTTGTACAGCTATCACCACCATCCATCTCCAGAACTCTTCCCATTAAACAGTAACTCCCAGGACCCTCCTCCCCACCAGCCCCTGGCTCCCACTCCTCTTAGGGCTTAGCTCCAGGGGGAGCTAACCCTCTATGGATCTGACTCCTATAAGGGGTCTTGTGTAAATGGAATCATACAGTGTCAGTCTTTTGTAACTGGCTTGTTTCACTTCCCTTAACATCCTCAAGGTTCATCCATGTAGTAGCATGTGTCAGAATTTCCCTTCTGAGTAGTATTCTATTACATACATATAATAATCATATACATATATATGTACATAGTTATTTTATTCATCTGACAGTGGACACTTGGGCGTGCTTCCGCCTTTTGGTTATTATGGATGCTGCTGCTGTGGACACAGCGTTCAAATATCTCTTTGAGACCCTGCTTTCAAATCTTTAGGTTTCACACCCAGAAGTGGAATTGCAATCATACAGTACTTTTTAACTTCTTGAGGGACCCCATGCTCTTTTCCACAGTGGCTACACCATTTCACATTCCTGCACACAGTGTGGGAGGGTTCCACTCTCTCCACAGCCTCGCCTACACTTACTTTCTGCTTTTTCAGAGCAGTTGTCCTAGGGGCTTGAGGGAAGCCAGTTCCCCCTATTTCTCGACCTGTTCCCAGCAGGAAGGTGTGGCTGTTAGTCCTGTGAATTTGTCCTGAGCTTCCTCCCCTGGTCCTCTGGGTCCCTGGGGGGCAAACAGGCTTTTTCTCTCCCTGGGAGGATGATTGACTTTGCTCCTAGTTCCCCAGAGGCGGCTTCTCGCTCCCCTTGGAGCTAAGACCTCACTGTCCCACCCAAAAGCAGTCGGAGTAGCAGCTGGAAGTCCCACCACAAGGATGCCATTGCCCCAAGTCTCCAGCACTCACACTCGATGCCTGGAAGCTACCCCCTCACTAACCCAGCAGCACACAGGGCAGAAGGCACGACCATGGCTGGCATGTGGTCAAGGTAAACACTAACAGAGGCAAGGCTGGAATGATCCAGAACAAGACTGGGAAGGGGGCCTGTGTGTATCCTGCTGCTCTTTACATTAAGGGGGATGCTTCAGCAGGACTTTGGAGCCACGGAGACCTGGGTTCAAATCCCAGCCCTATCAATACCTGCTGTGTGACGCCACACAAGCCCCTTCATCTCTCTGGGCTTCTCCTTGTGAAAAGGCCAACACCTAAATCCCAGGGGCACCATGCAGCCTGGCACTCACTGCACCCACCCGCCTGCCTCTGTTTCACACAAACTGCCCTCTGCCCACTCTTACCCCCAGCTGCCGAAATCCCCCTCCACGTTCAGACCATCAGAAGGAGCAAAGCGCTAGACTGAAAGGATAACACCCTCCTTCTCTGACTCGGGCTGGCTGGTTCTGAAGGGAAAAAACAAGCCCTCTGCAGCCCCACCTCCACTTCATCCTTTCTTTGTGTTCAGGCTTCTAAGGAAACAAAGGGTCCCACAGTGGTTTCCTTCCAGGGTCCCTCCTCCCTCCCAAAATTCCCCAAAGGCTGCCAAACTTGGTGAGAAGAAAAGTGAACCATTTCCTGGAGGAGGACAGCACATTTCAGACACGGAACAGAGACACGGCTGCTCCTGGGTCTCCCCCTCACCCCCTCCACCTTTAGACACTCGTCACCTGGGCCACACACCCATTAGCACGTGGCCTCCTGGAATGTGCTGAGCTGCCCAAAGATAACCTGATGGGAGTGGAGACGGTCACCTCCTCCAGGCTTGTCGCTCCTGCCCCCACCAAATCCTGGACCCCCAAACATATGAGGGGCAGGGGTAGAGACATAATCGGGCACTCACTGAACACCCAGAGACTCCAGCATCCAATAAGCAGTCATTTCATGATGCTATGCCGACCACTTGCCAGTGGCTGGGCATTGTGCCAGGAATTCAGGCCCCTGGGGCCGGGGGGAGCCCAGGGATAGGGACCCAGGGAAGGCGCCGCCTGCTCTGCCCCCTTCCCTTTTCCCACATGACTGGCGCTCAAAGCTCTGCCCACTGGAAGCTGAGAGAGCAGGGAAAGCAGGCAGAAAAGCGAAGCCCAGAAAGCAGCCGGCACCCAGTAGACAGACAGACAGGGTGTTGGGTAGGACTGGAGTTCAACCCAAGCAAATGGGCAGGCACAGGGGAAGGGAAGCTGGGGTCCCTCCATCTTCCTTCCCCGGTCCGAGTACAAAACATCTCCGGAGAGGGCTCCAAATGCTCCCCTTTTATCCCAGGATGGGTGACGGGGGCAAGGAGGCCTGGACCAGAGTCTCTCCCAAAGACTCCCGTCTCTTCCCCTTTCCCTTCCCCCCGCCCCTCCGCAATCAAGGCCTGGCCTTGTCCCCTCAACAGCTTCCATGACCTCGTCTTCCAGGAAAGTCCCAGCTCCCAGCCTCCTCCTGCCTGCTCCCTGACGGCAGCCAGCACCCGGAGGGGCACCCCTGTCATTCACGTCCCTCTGTCTCCCCTCCCCCCCCCGGAGCTCCCCAGTGTCTACTCCTCAGTCCCTGGGGAAGTGAGGTGCCCCCTCCTCCAGGGTCTTCCACCTGAGTGGCCTCACGCCTGGTGTAGAGCAGGAAAGACTGATGGCTTTATTTAGCACCTATTGTATGCTGGCGCTTCCACAAAGGTCACCGCAACCAATCTTCATACTTGATCTCCGACATGGTACTGTCCCATCTTACAGAGCAGGAAACTAAGGCCTTGAATGAGGAGAGGGTTTCAGAGAACTTCAGGGTGAAGTGGAAACGCAGCAGAATGAAGCAGGCGGCCAGGTGTGCCCCATGGCACGTGGAGCTTTGCAGAACCAGGCTAGAAAAAGCAAAGAGGACCCTGCCAAACACAAGGGTGGGAGAGGAGGAGGAGGGCACTGGAGGCCGGGGTGCTGAGAGAAACAAAGGCTGGGGGTGGGGAAGCCCAGGAAGGGGTGGGCAAGGCTGAACAGGGCTGTCTCGGAGGAACTGGAATGGCTTTAACAAGCCCAGCAGGGTAAGGATGGGGTGCTGCGGACACGGGGCAATGTTGGGGCAGTGGGAGGTGGTGTTTCAGAGTTGGGGAGCCCTTGCTGACAACCCCACATGGAAAGCCTTGCCCAGGGGGCTGCGGGGCCAGCAGAAGAAACCCAAACATCCCAGCCTCCAAAGATGGCTCTGGAAGGCAAAGCCACTATCACCACCCTTCCACAGCCCATCTTTGCCCTCCCCAGGAGTCCTCCCACGCTCAGTAACCTCTGACTCAGCTTCTCTCATCTTTAGCTCTGGTCTCTGTGACTGAGGTCAGAACTCCTATGAGGGGTAGGGGGGGTGGGGGTGGAGGGTGTATCTATCTGTACACAGGCATGAGCCAGGGTGGGCCCGGTGGACTCTTTCTCTGAGGCCCACCCACCATCTGTACCCGGCTCTGGCTTCAACAAGCTCAGCCCCCTGACTGGCTGCAGCAGAAGCCCCTGCACCCCCACCTCTCTGCCAGGGAGTACATGCCCCCACTGCACATGGAGAGTGACCGTCAGCCCAGGGACCGAGGAAGGACACCTGTCTTGAAATGGTTGCCAAACCCACCCAAAGGAAATGACCACAGACAGAGGAGGCCTGTTACAATTTGGGGGGCGTCCCAAGTCACGCTCCCTGCACTTGTCCCAGAACCATCAGAGGGCAGCCCCAGACACTGAGTCTGCACGGAGGCCGGGCAGCCAGCACACCACTGCCTCTGCCCGCAAGGCTCCCCGGGCACCGGGCTCTAACCTTAGCTGATACCTCGGCCCTCACCTTGACCACGCGATACAGCAGCCCTGGAACCGCCCGTTCCTCGGGGCACAAGAAATGTAGAACGTACGGAGGCGGCACAGCTGCCTGGAGAGCTCCTCACCCGGATTCAGCCCTGCTGCTCTGGGTGGGGGAAGGCATCTCGGGGGTGGGGAGCCCGGCCCGCTTGGCAGCAGCCAATCCCAAACAATAGCCACAGCATACACCCTGCACCTTCCATCTCACAAGAGGGGGAAAGTCTGGCCATATCGCTGGAAGACAACTTCCCCTTGAGCCCCACATCAATTGGGCTTTGCATTCCACAATCCAACTGCTGAGTCAGCACTCCTAAGTGTCCTATAAGGGCTTAGATGGGGAGGCCATGACCCCAAAGCTGAAACTGTCAGACACCTGTGTCCACCTGTGCAATGCGCCTGGGCTGGCACAGGACATATAGTGTCTGCTATGATTTATCTTAAGAGAGGAGTCCAGCTGTGTCCAAATGAGGGATTAGTGCAAACTAAAAGCTTGAGAAGCCTACTCAGCCGTAGAAAAGGATAAAAATAATGCCACTCGCAGAAGCATGTATGGACAGAGATTGTCCTATTGAGTAAAGTAAGTCGGAGAAAGACAGATATCACATGCTATTGCTTGTATGTAAAATATAAAATATAACAAAATGAACTTATCTATAAGACATACACAGAATCACAGACATAGAGAACAGACTCCTGGTTGCCCAGGGAGAGGAGGTGGGGAGGGATGGACTGGGCCTTCGGGGAGAGCAGATGCAAACTATTATGTACAGAATGGACAAACAACAAGGTCCTACCATACAGCTGTATGCTGTGTGGCTCCTGCAGGGAGCTCTGTTCAGTGTCCTGTGATAAGCCATAATGGAAAAGAAAGTATATACGTGCATAACTGAGTCACTTTGCCATACAGCAGAAATTAACATGACATTGTAAATCAACTATACTTCAATAAAATAATAATAAAAAGAAAGCTTGAACCCAGCCCAAGGTGTGGGGACACTGGTACCACGGGTCTCCACCCTCTCCTCTGCCACCTAGAGACAGGCCCTGGCTCTGAGGAGCAGCAATTTCTGTGTGAGCCCTGCCACCTCCCTCATGGGCCGACTGCTACAGCAAGCCCCGTCATACATGGTCATCGGGTTCTTATCACAGACCCCAAAATAAGATCCCCTGGAGGAGGAAATGGTGACCCACTCCAGTAGTCCTGCCTGGCAAATTCCACGGATGGAGGAGCCTGGCGGGCTACAGCCCCGGGGCAGCAATGAGGTGAACACAACTGAGCACACACACACAAACAGCAACTGTCCCACCAAAGCGGCAGTGAGACCCTACTCCCTCCTCCAAAGCTGCAAACAAGAGACAAGGACTCGGCTGGCGAGGAAACACTGCAGCCGGCAGCGGCCTGCCCAGGCTCTGCTGAAAGGACTCGCCGCGTGAAGATAAAAGGAAGCAAGACTGCTTGCTACACAGGAGGGTGGCTAACCGCTCGGGACGGCTTCCCCACACGTCAGGACTGTTCCAGGGCTTCCCAAGCCTGCCTTCAGCCAGTCCCACGGCTGCCCTCCTGAGTCCCTGCATCACCTCATCCTACAGTAAAGAGAAAAGAGCTGTGTGCCCAGTAAGCAGTAGAGGTGGGGTCTGGACCAGGGCTGCCCCAGAGAAAACTCAGACTTGAGCTCACAGCGCTACCACCAACCACACAGAGAAGCTGCCCCAGGGTACAAGGCCAGGAAGCAGCTTGGCCAGGAGACGAGGGTAGGATAAGTCGACGGGTCACAAGACAGTGGACCAAGGAGCTGGAAGAAGCAGGGCCCCAGACCATGCCCCTCACTGGCTCTGCTGAGGCCTGATGTCAATGCCTACTGTATGTGCTGAGAAGCCAAACCCAGCCTGGGTCTGAGCCCCGCTCCCCCTACCACATCTCCCCTGGTCCCTGTGTTCAGGTGGAAAGGCAGGAGTGACCCATGCAGACCTCTCCACTGAAAGGTGAGGACATCACCGAGGTCAGAGCCTTGCTCATGGGAAGCAGGCAGTCTGCTGGTTGGACCTGTGCTCCCTGGGATAGAAACAGGAATGTCAACTCACAAGAAAACGAGAAAAACCAGCTTGTCAGGAGTGTCACCCTCCCCCCTCCCTGGCAGCTGTGACCCAGATGGGTGAGCAGGACTCCCAGCAACCCAGGCTGTGCGGGAGGGACAATGACCCTTCCCAGCATCTTCTCAAAATCCCACCCAGAAGCACCACCTGTGTTATTATGTCAGAAAAGGGGTTCCTGTCCACTCCTCTCTGTTCACCCAAGGTCAATACACACTTTTTTTCTTAATGGTGAGACATGGTCATTCAGGAAATGATTCTTTAAAAACAACTTCTCACCAGCTGTTTGGCAGAATCCCTCCAGGATTTTTCCTAGGAGTACATCCGACTTAGCACAAGCCAGAATGACGTTCCATCTCCTGCCTGCACTTGGTGCAGATAAGGCAGCGCTGTGCAGTGACCCCAAGGTGCACAAGCCAGCTGTGACCTTGGTCTCCCTGAGCGTCAGTGTCCTCCTTGGAATGTGGGCAAACCTCCCCCTCCCCCACGAGAATAAAGCAAGTTCTCACTGTTATCACCGCATGGTCACCGTCATTGTACGTGACAGTGAAAACTGGTTTCCGGCCTCTGGCTTCTAGAGACCCTCTCAGCCCGAAACACCTGCTATTTACTTCTAAATGTGTATGTTTTTTCATAAAAAAAAAAATCCTAGGTCTTCTTCATACCTCTGCCCCCCACACACCCCAACTCCCAGCCATGTACTTGACGATGTTCCCTTTTGCTGATACATCTGTTGTGATGGGCCTGATAGCCAGTAAAACCATTTCACTGAGTTTTAAATATCACCCACTTAGAAACTGTAAAGTAAAACCTCTTTTCTCCAACCTCTGCTCTGTAAACGCACTTGGGGTTCAAGAAATTATCTGTCTTCATGGGGGAAACCTGCAAGTGCTGATCTGCAATAGGAATTCATCAAGTGAGCAGTAACTCACCGCCCTGAGGGCTCCCTGGATAACACCGGAAAGTTTATAGCTGTTTCTGGCAATTCAGAAAGAACCTCAATAACGGTAAATAATTTTTATGTTCTTACAAGACAAAAAGCCAAAACCAACAGGAACTCTGCAGAATTTCATCTTCTTTGCTTGGTCTTGGTTTTCGTCCTGTAATGCAGGGATCCCCAACCACAGTACCAGTCCATGGCCTGTTAGGACCTGAGCCTCACAGCAGGTGAATGGTGGGCGAGCGAGCCAAGTTTCATCTGTATTTACAGCCGCTCCCCACAGCTGTGCGAGAATTCTTCTGTAACCATCTCGCCCCACCCACAACCATCCGTGGAAAAATTGTCTTCTGCGAAACCAGTCCCTTGCACCAAAAAGTTTGGGGCACTCCTACCGTAATGTATCTGCAGCCTCAAAAACACATTTTCCATTTACACTCAGCTGATTCATGGCGAGAAAGCAGCCCCGGCCTGTTTGCTGTTCTCTCCTCACAGACGACCGCCAGGGCAGGGCCCTGGGCGGCTTGAGACTCAGTTCTAGACTTAGTGGTCCCCCCGCCTTGCTGTCCCACCACCTGAGCCAGACCAGGGGCCCCGCCCCATCGCTGATGACAGCAGGTGAGTTCTGGGCCAGGTGCTCCCATGGCAGCACAGGGCATTTGACGGGGACAGAAACACAGACTCTAAGGAGCAACCCCCGGTGGCTCAGTTGGTAAAGAATCTGCCTGCAATGCAGGAGACCCAGGTTCAACCCCTGGGAGAGGAAGATCCCCTGGAGAAGGAAATGGCAGCCCACTCCAGTAACCTTGTCTGGAAAATCCCATGGACAGAGGAGTCTGGTGGGCTACAGTCCACGGGGTCACAAAGAGTCAGACTCGACTCAGCACTAAACCTACCACCAAGGACTAAGATAACCTGTCAGAGGTCAGCTGGCTGGGGGTTCTGAAAGCTTGCTGCACACTGGAATCATCCAGAGAGCTTTAAAAAACTTTGGATTCCGAATCCAACCTGCAAGGACTCTGATTCGGGGTGTTGGGGTTGAGTTGAGGGATCTGCTTGTTTAGCCAGCAGCGCTGCATTGGGAGACCCCCGCCCTGTCCTGGTCCCTTTAACTGATAACAGACCTGGGTCCAGGTGGAGAAATGAATTAGGTACAGTCACCTGGGCTTATTTACGCTACAGAACCGAAGTTCCCCTTTAGTTGTTACCTGTGCCCCCCAAGCACGACCCCCTCCCAAGCGTGACTCTGTCTTCGCTTCCTGTGAAGACACCCTTCTCTGAGCCTCAGCACAGGTGAGAGAGGGCGAGCAGCGGGTACGCACACATGGTGGTTGTTGCCCAAATGTGCCAGCCCTGCATCTCTACCAGCCGGCCTTTATCCTATGAGGGGCAAAGTCATCATCCCCATTTCACAGACACTGGGTCATCTGGTCAGGGACAAATATCTGCATAAATGACAGAGCTGAGCCTTGAATCCAGGTGGTCCCTTCTGTGGTTGATGCTGAAATCCACTGGGGGCCTCCGGCATCCATCTAGTTCAGGGTTTGGTTCCAGCCTCCTCCTTTCCCATCCCCCAGCCAGCCCAATCTTCACCCGACAGCTTATTCCCAACGCTTCTCTTTCTCTCATTTTCAGCTGACGTTTAATTAGCTTCTGCCCAGGGACCTCTGGTCCACTCTCTGGCTCTTCCGGGGCTGCTCCGTGTGTCATGTCTGTGCCATGTGACTGTATGGCTGAGTAAGCAGTCCTTGGGGTCAAGGGCATAGGGCCCAGCACACAACCGTCCTGGGAGGTGCCCACGGCAGAGTGATGGTGGATGGCCTGAAGCCCGAGTGCGGAGCCAGGCTCAGTCCCAGCTGCCCCCAGAGGGGTATGCACAGATATGCAAACCCATGATGTCCCTGAGGCAGCCATGCGGCCAGCAGTCAAATGAGGCCAGAGAGATGGGAGGAGGGAGGCTGGTCAACCAGGCCTCAAAGGGCATGGGAAGGCGCTTGGCTTCGGTCCTGAGAAATGAGAAGCTGCCAAAGCTTTGTGGCAGGGAGACTCCACCCTGTGACCCACTGTCTCCATGTACCAGGCAGGCCAGACTGACGGTCCCCTAAAGGCAAGAACTTCATACAGTTCCTGGGGCCACTGAGTGATAGGCAGAGGCATTTCTTGTACTTGTTGGTTTGTTTATTATCATTTGCTACTTTGCACCAGTTAGCAGAAGAATGAGAGGTACTCCAGAGAGAAATCATGATTTAAAGCTGAAAAAGTCTTGTTTCTGCCCCAGTGAACACATTATCCACGACACTGCTGCTGCTGCTGCTAAGTCGCTTCAGTCGTTTCCGACTCTGTGCGACCCCATAGACAGCAGCCTACCAGGCTCCCCCGTCCCTGGGATTCTCCAGGCAAGAACACTGGAGTGGGTTGCCATTTCCTTCTCCAGTGCATGAAAGTGAAAAGTGAAAGTGAAGTCTCTCAGCCGTGTCCGACTCTTAGCGACCCCATGGACTGCAGCCCACCAGGCTCCTCTGTCCATGTGATTTTCCAGGCAAGAGTACTGGAGTGGGGTGCCATTGCGTTCTCCATGCTCCCACAAATTATGACAAAGCCAGGAGAGAAGAGGAGTGAGGATTAACCCTATGTCATAGACTTTTGGGGGAGTAAATTAATAGTGTACATGAGACTGGGAGAAGAAGACTTAGATTTCACATGTGAACTGCTGAAAATATTCTGGTAGTGCCGATTTAAGTACAAACAATGGATTTTAAGTGGCTTACCATTTTTTGAACAATATCCCATCGTTCAGGAAGCTTCTTGCCCACAACTACAAAAAACAGTTTGAATTAATGAAGTTTAACTATATTTGGATGCCTCAAAATAAATTGGAATTTGGAAAAGACCCTGATGCTGGAAAGATTTAGGGCAGGAGGAGAAGGCGATGACAGAGGAGGAGATGGTTGGATGGCATCACCAACTCAATGGACATGAGTTTGAGCAAACTCTGGGAGATGGTGAAAGACAGGGAAGCCTGGCATGCTGCAGTCCATGGGGTCACTAAGAGTCAGATAGGACTTAGCAACTAAACAACAACAACAACAAATTAAATAATCCCAGGGCTCAGTTTATGGGTTCCTAATATTTGGAAGTTACTGTGGACCCCAAATAAACCAATGATCCCACACACACGTCAAAACCAGTCCTGGTTTTTAGTTGACTTTCAATCTTATGCAGCCCAACACCTGAGTCTACATTTGACTGGGGCCTTTTTACCTTATTAACGTTATCCTTCACCTTTGTGGAGTTTTACAGATGGAAAGCACTCGACCAGCTGCTCTCAGTAGTGGCAGATTCGTACTGATTCTGTTTCTGCAAAGACAACCAGAAGAAAGAAAAAGACTCAACCTCTAAAAACACGAGACTTCATATGTCAAGAGCCTTAGGAATATTCATTCCTTCAATCCAGCAATTCGATTTTTGGGAATTACCTGTAAGAAAATGAGTGCAGAAGAAGCTACGTGGAGTAAGAAAGACAACAGTGCCTCTTATCTTAGAAAAGAACAGGAAGAACTCCAAGATGCAACAAGGGAACAGGTGAGGAAAGCTAGGGACAACCCCGTGGGGCCACTAAAAAGACGCTCAGGATGAATTTATGGGGACCTGAGATGATTCTCTATATTATTTCATCACCTTGGAGACATCATTGATTATAAGACATACCACTGTTTCATGTATCATGAAAGAAAAAGAATCTCAGGCTGGGGTAGCTAGTAAGAGGCATCAAAGTAAAACTGGGACCCCACCCCCCGACCAAGGGCTATTCCCTGCATGGAAGGGGAATGATAAACAGCCCCATCAGAGAGAAATGGCATTCGACTTTGACCCCAGATGTAGGGTAGGAACAAAATTAGCCCTGAGAACATTAACAAGCCAGGACTCAGGAAGGTTGGAGTCTGAGTTTGCACTAAAGCCATGGCCTAAAAACACCATGCAACTGAATGTACGTGAAATTTAATGCAAAGTCCTCCCAAGTTGACAGTGCCCCCCAGGCGACCATCAGAAGCCAACAGAGCCCCCTTTGGAAGAGCTGGATTTCAAAACAGGCTGACAGTGCTTGTAAGACACCGTCAACTGGGCAGTCAATTCATGACTCAGAGATGTAAAAATAAGTGAGTTGCAGGATTAACGTTAAGCAAAAAAGCAGACTAAAATGGTACTTGGATAATGAAATGTCTTTTGCAGACGTGACCATGTGGAACGCACTACACTGAAGTGTTAATAGTGACTTTGTGTAGGTAGTAAGATGAGAGCTTTCTCCCCCTCTAAACAACGCATTTTCCAGATTTTCCTAAAGCAAGCATGTGTTTAGTGACCATAGAGGAGACAGGAGAAATAAAACAGGGTGATGTACATGGGGAGGGAGTGATCAGGGAGGGCTTCTTGGCGGTGATTCCTGAACCGGGAAGGGGGGCAGCAAGGGAGTAGTCAGAGCTGTGCACAGCTGCATCCCACGTCAGGATGGGGCCCAGGTTATGGGGCAGATGCTGGATATGTATTTGTTAAATGAATACACAAGTTGAGGAAAATCTGCTAAAACATGAGCCTAAGTCTCCAGGAGCCCCAATCAGAGTCTGGCTCTTCAGTAGGTCCACTCTCACTGGACTGAACCACTGCACAGGGCCAGGCTACTAGCTGGGCCAACAGCAGGACTCAGGAAAAAGTCTGCAGCTGAAAATTCGGCAGAAAACTATAGTTGTGTCTAGTTTCCCATCTGTGAAATGAGGGTCATGCCTCTGCCACCCCATGAACTTCAGATGATACAGAGCTTTGAAATATTGAGCCCAGCGCACTTGAAGGGCTGGGGTGCTCCAGGGTGTACTCCTGGGGGCCCAGACTCCTCCCTGTAAATGCAGCATCTCTGAGCTTTAGACAAGCTGCTCTGCTCTGTCGCTCAGCACATGGGAGAGCTGCCACATCGGCTGTATCCTTCTTGCCTGCCTGTGCTTTCCTGGACACGTCTACTGAACATAGGTCTGAGCTAGCAACTGCGCACACAGAGATGAAAGCAGGGCCCTGCCCTCTGGGCACCAGGAACAGCCAGGCAAGTGAGGATAGGGCCCCAGTGCCTGGTGGTGTGAGCCCCAGGACTGACCGCCCGGCACGGAGGACAGGCTTCTAGAAGCAGGGACGCCTCGTCTACGGCCAAAACAGAGACCAAAGTCACCAACAGGACAGGATAAGCGAGTGTGTTCTGAGTTTTTATACATTGTTTCATTTCACACTTAAAATTCTACGAGTTCATCTCCATCTCACGGACGGGACTGGAGGTGGGAATACTTGCCAAGGTCACGGAGCTTGGGGACAACAGCACCAGGGTTCACAAGTCGGCCTGGGAGGTGGAGGAGACCACAGAGCTGACACAAAGGGCCTCGAGGGCTGGGCTTCCTCGTGAAGAAGCTGAGGTGAGCAAACCCAAGTGGGTCTGCAAGGGAAAACGTCCCTGGGCCTTCTGTACAGACCATTCTCTGGCCCAGGTCACTACTAGGAGGACATTCAGAGGGGGACTCTGTCTCCTGGGGCCAGACTCCTGCCCTGGTCCCAGCTACTCAGGGGAACTGACCGTCCAGCAGGGCCCAATGCGATCATGAGTCCTTAAAAACCGAAAAGGCAGCATCGATGCCGCAGGAGAATGAGCCACAGCAATTCAAAGTGGAAGAATGACGCAACCCGATGCTGGTGGCCGTGAAGGGGGCCACTGACCAGGAATGGGTGGCCAAGAGCCATCCCTGGCTGACAGCTGGCACGGAAAGGGAGCCTCAGTCCCACAGCTTCAGGGAACTGAATGCAGAGAAGCTAAATGAACCCAGAAGCTGATTCTCATCAGGGCCTTTCAGGAGGGAATGAGGCCCTCGATTCTGGCCTGTGGGACTTGAACAGAGAACCCGCTGAGCACCCCGTGTCCAAGCTCCTGACCACTGTTGTGAGCTGCTATGCCAAGCTGGTTATGCCAAGCTGGAAAGAAGGGACAGGGGGAGGGGGAAGGGACAGTACAGGGCCCATGATGCTGACCTGGGGACTGGGCCTGGCTGCTGACCCCACATGCTCAGAGCGAGGGGGCAGGGAAGAACCATCCTGAGCAGGTGCAAATGGACTCATACACTCAACCGACTTCCCTCAAGCACTAGCTGCAACATAAGTGCTGCCCGGGGGTCCAAGCTCCAATCTCATGGAGAAAAAGGTGGCCAAACAGACTCAACCCAGTGAAAGAAGTTCCCCAGGAACAAAGCCCCTGAAGTGAAGGGAGGTCAGAGAAGGGTCATCAACCCACCAGGAGTCAAGAATGTTTTCCTGGGACTAAAGCCTTGTCTTGGGTCTTGGTAGTTCAGGAAGGAGGGAGGCTGGGGTGGTGGGCTGGCCCTGAACAGAAAATGTAGAAATCAGCATGGCAAGTTCTGAGGGAGGGCGGCAGACTAGCAGGGGACCACAGGTGGGCCAGGGCAAGCTCGGGGGGCCTCCCAGGCCAGCTGAGGATGCTGAGCAGGGGTGAGATCATGCGACATAGACACATTGCAGGCTGCTGCCCAGAATCAGCATGACAGGCCTGCACTGGGGGACCAGGGTACTTATGCTCTGGGATGTATGCCAGCCTCAAGGTTGCTGGGTGGTCAGCACCTGGCACAGAACAAACAACCTCTGTTAGCTTGAAAGGTCAATGTAAAGACAGGGGTAGGTCCTTGAGACCCTAACCACATCAGGGAAAGTAGCAAAGGAGAGGAGTCTTGTACAGAACTGAGGGTCCAGGCCTAGGGGCACAGGAAAGCCAGCTGTGGGGGCAGCAGACAGTAGCCTCTCCCTGTGGCTCCACCTCAAACGCATAAGCAGGCTCTGATCCCCTCAGGAGGATGCAGCAAGGACTCTTTGGATGGTGACTGGCCATCGTATGATTCCCCCTTCCTGGAGGGAGAGAACCAGATCCCTGTCCTGAGGAGCTGCAGAGATGGGACAACATACTCCAGACTTCAACCTCTGCCACAAAGACAGTAAAGTATGGGACAACATACTCCAAACTCTAACCTCTGCCACAAAGGTAGTAAAGACAGATGACCCTGAGGTCATCTGGCTACAGGATTTCTGCCCATTCCAACAGGGCCCAGAAGACCTGGCCTGGCCACCGCCTCCCTGGGGGGTTGCCAGTCAGTCCCACCCCTAAAGGATTTACTTGCCCCAGTGTGGTAAATATTAGTGGCTTGCATTTCTCTAAACACAAAGTGTTTTCCATGTATAGATTCATCTCAACCTCAAAATGGTCCTAAGTGCTATTATTAGCCCATTTTGTAGTTGGACTGGCAGAGGGGTTTTGAATTTTAAATTTTGTTTTAGCTGACAAATCCCTCCTTGAAAGGAAACAGTAAAAGAAAAACCAGGATGCAAAACAGATGGATTAGAGCCTGGGAGGAAGGGATGGAGGGTGGACCTGGTGTCCCATATAGTCAACAGTCACCCCACAGTGACTCCCAAGGGGTCCTAAAAAACACGGGGCCCTGAAGAATGGAGTCTGAGCTCAAGGCTCACTAAGCTGGAGCCCCTTTCCTGAGGACCACCCAACTGGCTCAGCTGAGGGGAGAGCGGTGAAGCTGTGGGAGAGCTTTGAGAGATGGGACTGTCCACCCTTCACCAGGCTTCACCAACGTCGAGGTGGACTGGGGAAGGCTGGCTCCTGTGTCTGGACCATGGCCCCCACTTTTATCTCTGGAACCCCTTCCTTGGGAGACCCCACACCAGCTGAGCCCCGTTGACGGGCTCAGAGCCCAGCACTTGAGTGTGGCAGATTCTATGGGAGCTGGAGGGCAGGAAGGGCGAGCAGCCAGGGCTCTGAAGAGAAAGGCTGGAGAAGGCAGGGAGGGGCCTCCAGTGTCAGCGCAGCTGGCAAGTGGGGCTCCTGGATACCACCACGGCCGGCTCCCAACTTACAGCCCAGGACCCCTGAAGCTAAGAGAGCACACGTCCTGCCCAGGTTTCTCAGCGGCTGGGTGGCAGGACTTGAACTGGAAGCCAGATTTCTTGACCTCTGGCTCCAGCCCCTGGCCCCAACAGTATCTGTGAGAATCAGACTAAAGCAGGACCAGACAAGTCAAACGAGGACGAGGGACTCAATCGGAATCTCCATTCTGCTCTAAGTTGCCGGATGACCAGCGGCAGGAAGCACCTGCTTGTCGCAACTTCACCAACGGACGCTGCAGGGTGTAATGCCCTTCCATCGCCCACCTTCCACTTCGGGGTTGAGTCACCCCGGCACTCTGCCTCGGCCACTTCACAGACGGCCAGAGAACGGCCGGCGGTCCGGCCGGTGGGGTCCAGCCCCGGAAGCCGCCCGTTCCAGGCACAACCCGGGCGCTGACCGCACACACGAGCGCCTCTCTGCACAGGCTCAAGCCCACCGCCTCTCGCGCGCACACACACCCCGCTCTGTGCATTCAGTCAGCAGCACCCAAGCCCTCGCTCACAAACTCCCACACTCCCCCGGACCCCGCCCAGCTCGCTCCCACGCCGTCCGCCATCAGCGCAGCGGGCGCCCAAGCCTCACCGCCGGCGCCTGATCCCCTTGGTCGTCTAAGCCCCTTGGTCGACTGCGGGCGAAGGTGGGGCGCCGGCGACAGGCCGCGCCTACCACTCTTCGGTCCCGCCCCCTGGTCTTAGCCCCGCCCCCTACCACTCCTCGGCCCCGCCCCCTTCCCGGCCGGAGGATATGAGCTCACTCCCGCCTCCCTACTCCCGACGCCGCCAGGAAGCGGCCGCTTGAGGTCGCCGCCCGCTCGCTAGCAACGGACCGGCCAGGGAGCCACCAGCGCGCCAGGAACTCGGCCAGAATACTCTGCCCCTACCCTTCCCGCGCCACACGCAGTAGCTGCTTTCCAAATGGGTACAGAGTGAAGGCGGGCGGCAGGGTTAGCGCTGCTCCCGCTCGCAGACGCCCCACGCCGCCCGGCCTCTCGGGTCACGGGGAGAGCGCCGGCGCGGACGCCCCGCCTACCGCCCTTCCGGCCAGGCCACGTGACCGCGCGCGCACGTGTTTCGGCCTCTAGGTGCCGCGGGCCGGAAGCCGGTCCCGGCCGGCGCCCGGCCGCTGTCCACCAAGAGCAGGCCCCGGCTGGCCGGGGAGGCGGCGGGTCCGGGAACGGCGCAGAGGCGGCACCCACCGGAAGGCAGGCAGCGGCCTGGCCATGAACCCCAGGGGCCTATTCCAGGACTTCAACCCGAGTAAGTTCCTCATCTACGCTTGCCTGCTGCTCTTCTCAGTGCTGCTGCCCCTCCGACTGGACGGCGTCATCCAGTGGAGCTACTGGGCCGTGTTCGCCCCCATCTGGTTGTGGAAGCTTCTGGTCCTCGCGGGCGCCTCTGTCGGCGCGGGCGTTTGGGTGCGAAACCCGCGCTACCGCACGGAGGGAGAGGCCTGTGTGGAGTTCAAGGCCATGCTGATTGCCGTGGGAATCCACCTGCTGCTGCTCATGTTCGAGGTCCTGGTCTGCGATCGGGTGGAGCGGGGGACCCACTTCTGGCTGCTGGTCTTCATGCCGCTCTTCTTTGTGTCCCCGGTGTCCGTGGCCGCCTGCCTTTGGGGCTTCCGACACGACCGGTCCCTGGAGCTGGAGATCCTGTGCTCCGTCAACATCCTGCAGTTCATCTTCATCGCCCTCAGACTGGACCGGATCATCCACTGGCCGTGGCTGGTGGTGTTTGTGCCACTGTGGATCCTCATGTCATTCCTTTGCCTGGTGGTCCTCTATTACATCGTCTGGTCCCTCCTGTTCCTGCGCTCCCTGGATGTGGTTGCTGAGCAGCGAAGAACCCACGTGACCATGGCCATCTGCTGGATAACGATCGTGGTGCCGCTGCTCATTTTTGAGGTTCTGCTGGTGCACAGGCTAGATGGACACAACATGTTCTCCTACATCTCCATATTCGTCCCCCTGTGGCTCTCATTAATCACATTAATGGCCACAACGTTTAGGCGAAAAGGGGGCAACCATTGGTGGTTTGGTATTCGCAGAGATTTCTGTCAGTTTCTGCTTGAAATTTTCCCATTTTTAAGAGAATATGGGAACATTTCCTATGATCTACATCATGAAGATAGTGAAGATACTGAAGAAACATCGGCTCCAGAAGCTCCTAAAATTGCTCCCATGTTTGGAAAGAAGGCCAGGGTGGTGATAACACAGAGCCCTGGGAAATATGTCCCCCCACCCCCCAAGTTAAATATTGACATGCCTGATTAAACCTCTCTTCTGGGGAGTGCTCACAAGTGGAAGAGAAGTCATATACACACAAAATCCACCTTACTTTGGCCTCTTTGCCCATCCATGCCAAATCTGGAACTGAAAACAGGCTTCAAAACATCATTTCATGCTTTGAAATTGCTGCCTATCAGTGACTCATCAGTATTCACCAGAGATGCAGGAGGTTCTTTTGCTGTGTGTGTGTGTGTGTGTGTGTGCACACGTGCAGTGTGCCTCCATGTTTGAGGAACTTGTTTTCTAGGCTCATGCTTGCAGAGCTAGCTGAGAGCAGTAAATTGAGTTGTTCTGGTAGGTCCTCAAATGGAATAACTACCTGGGGTTTTTTAAAGTGGTACTATACCTATCGAAAGTATTTAGAAAAGTATTTTTATACACTGCTAACGTAAAACTGTATTTCAGATTGTGCCCGCTGTGACATAATAGCAAATGTAAAGAATTCTCTTTCCCACCACTTGCATATAAACCTCATAGTTGTTATTTTCAGTGTTTCTGCTGTTAAAATGGTTTTTCTTTCGGCTTTACTGATACTGGTCTTTAATAGCCTAATAGGTGAATTTTTCTAATGCAGTGAGTCCACCCATATTTATATGACTATTTTAGCAATGTAATATATATTATGTTGAATTCTAGTTCTGTGCAGTGTATTATGTTAAAGTATTTTAAGTTTGTGAAGATATATATATGTCTACTGCAGATGTTAAAAACTGCTTAAAACATGAATATGTACCTGGTGTGGGGTCTTATCAGTTCTAAGCATGAATACAGGAATTGAAGATCCCAAGGATCTTACTAGTCAGGTGTTAGATGATTCTAACAGTTGGGAGGTTTCTCTTGGAAGGGACCACTGTCCTTTGGGAACAGGTGACATGCCCCAGTGTGGTATCAGACCCTAAAGTGACAGCGTTATTTAGCACCTTGAATTATTCCACACAGGCAAGAACATCTCTTCGGGAACAATCAAAAGAAGCAGATGGTTTGTCCATTTCTAAGAATCATAGACTCTTAGTTGGCCGTGATACAATGGTGTTTGTACTTGTCATTGGAAAGCCAGAGAAATTGACTGTAACCTGAAATGGCCAACAGATTCAAGTATTATTTTAAGGCCCAACCTTCTTGATTGGGCAGTGACAGGGAAATAATAGCTCAGGTTATTTTTAAAATAAGTAGTTTTTCTAGGTACTGGTGGTACCAGGGAATCAGAAGGGCGAAAAGCATATCCTAGGAGAGTAATGTTCTTCTGACTAAGAACAAATAAATACTTTCAAAAGGAGGTTACCCTTAAAAAAAAAAAAGGTTAAAAGTAAAAGGAATATTGATGTTATTACCAGGCTCCTTCTGAACTTAAGTAAACAGTCTACCTGTTGAGAGGACAAGCTTGCAGCAAAAGCCAGCTCTTCGGAACCTGGGTCCCTGGTAGCCTAGGGGCGCCGTAGCTCAGTCTAATCACCTAGAGCTGAACTGAGGTCAGAGCCATGCACAGCTGGCTCCTGCCAGCTCTCAGGATGTGTGAGGTGGCCTGAGCAACAGTGTGTGTAATGTTTCCTAAGCGAGGATTCATTCGCTTTCTCAGTAAATATGTATTGAGGACCTACTCTGAGCCAGACATGTATGTGCAGATCCATTGGAGAGCAGTTCAAAGGTGGCCCCAGCCTACTCATCACAGCAGCCTGCCTATGGGAAAAGCTAGGCCAGCACACATGGGAGGATGCCACTGGCTCAGGGTGAACTTCACTTGGAACCTCAGGCCCATATTTCTTTCTGGAGCCCTGCCCTGAAGGCCCTTCCACTCCCAAATAATACCTCAAACGGCTTAGCTTACACTTTGGGAAGACCTGGGAGGAAAGGAGAAGGTTACCTGAGGAATCAAAGGGCAGGTTCAGTGGCGGCATTGGGATAACCCGTCCCTTCTGGTTACAGTTTGAGGCCAGGGACTTGACACCGGAAACAATCCCTCCCAACCTGGGGTGTCACCCCCCACACTTACCCTACCCATCTCCTCACTATCCCAGGGTGGCCTGGAGTTGGAAAGCCAGTGCCCAGATGTGATGACACGCTTGCTCACCCATTGGGTCTTCCCGTCAAGCCACTTTCCTGCCTCAAGACCATATTAAGTAAAAACGGTGGTAATGACAGTTGTAGAAAAGTTGTTTCATCTGTAAAAGTGAATACAGTCTCAGCTCTGCCTGGGGATTACCTAATTGCCAGTGCGACTCTGACTATCCACGGTAGTAGTGTGTGTTAAATTCTGTAACTAGTTTGTTCTGTAAGATGCTTAGTCAGTTTTTACTGTGAAACATCTTCAAAAATCTCAGCACCCTACCAATTACATATTTTCACCCTGGGGCCTTACACTTCAGGCTGAGAGTATGGTCCAGGTCTGTCCCACGAAGCATCCCGCATCTCTGATTCTATTCCAGATCCTGCAGCAGGATTAGCAGTCCCTGGGAGATGTCCTTTCTCATGGCAGAAGAACAAGAGGCCAAGCCAATCCCACAAGCAGACCCGTAATCCCTACTCACACATGGTGTATGACATACTGTTCTGTTGTTCCAAGCACAAGGCCAAAGCCCAACCTCAGGGCGGCCAGTTCAAGCCGAAGGAACGATGACACAGTCTGCACCAATGTTGTGAGATAGTTTTGAAGGCTGGAGTCACATAATTTGTGGCAGAGTTATTTCCCCCTAGTGTTTTACAAGCATTCGGTCATGTTTTAAGGTTCATTGTTTACTGTTGTAATAATAGAAGGGAATCTTGGGAGGGAGGAGGGGATTTGAGGTGAGACGAGAAAGACCATGCATGAAGGCTCCTCTAGTGTGGAGGGTTCTAGGGGCTCCACACACAATGGGTTTATAACAGTGCTGGACTCACGAGGGTTTCCCTGGGCACCCTGCGGGGTGTTCTGGAAAGGTCCAGCCTGAGCACAGGGGGACTAGCCAGGGAGGTGCTGGGAAACAAGGAAGAAGCGGAGTCTAGGTGGGCCTCAGCAGCAGGTGAGGGTCAGAGTGGACCCTCCTGTCCCCGCCTCTGACTTGTGGAGGAAGCCATCAGGAGCATCCAGGAAGCTCACATGCTGGCAGGAAGGCTGGGACCAAACTCAGCAGGCATGTGTGGATCAAGGGAAGTTGTGCTGCCAGAAACCCCAGCAAGTTTGTACCTCAGGGACTGTCTGGTGAGGATGCTGCTGCTGGTGACCCCACCATCTGTCACAAGATGCTGCCACCAGAATGACAAATGCCGCCAGTGTGGCCCTGCTGCTATGAGTACCTCCTCAACCGTCTGCCAAAAGCTCAAGGCTCCAGTACCAGAGGGCAGGTGTGATGGCAATCCTCAGGTGTGCACTCGCCCTTCAGACTCTAGGACTGAGAGGGAAGCTGACCTGGCTCCTGTGGAGCTGGGAGGAGGAGGCTGGCCATGCTCAGCTAAAACATGCTCAGTAGAGGATCTGCCCAGAAGAGAAGGGTGTTCAGACACTGGGTGACCAAAGCTACTGACCAAATCAGTCATGTGTCCTTCTGAGCTTGTGCTTCAAAATCATGGCTCCCGCCTGGTGGGACACAAGTGGCCTCAAGACCAAGCAGGGATCACCCCTCCCTGAGGAAGAAGGGAGACAACGCAGAGCTGCTGCGTTGATTCCTTCATCCACCTCTTAATCCACGGTGTTTAGAGACGTCTCTTCCTTTCCTGTCATGTTCTCTGTATATTCTAGAATGTGTGGATTAAAGTGACTACCAGAGCAGGCCTCCAAATGCAGTCCGAGGATCCCACGTGCCTGCAAGTATCTCTCCTCCCCACAACACCTCTGGGGGATGCAGATTCTCTTCATGCTTCAGCCGAGACGACACACCACAGCAGGTGAGATGCGGACACAAACCTGAGACGCAGCGCCTTCCACTAAGCCAGATGCTAAAGGTTTGCAAAAATGCGAAAACAATGCCACTCCTCTACTCGCCAGATTTCTTGTTATTTTTCATTTTTAAAAAAAGTTAACATGTAATGGACTTCTTCTTTTTAAAAAATAATATTTTTTAAAGTCATCGTTTTTCCTGTCTATCGTGGTAAACGTTACTACTACTCACATAAAAGCACCTTGGGATCCTCAACAATGTGTAAGAGTGTTAAAGGAGTCCCATGACCAAAAACTTTTGAGAACTGCTGCCCTGTATTCCTATGGGCAGAAGAGAGGAAGGAAAATTAAAACTGGGTGAGATATATTAAAACCCATGTCCATGGCAGGGAAGGGACCGTAAAAGGCACTGGTCTGCCCCGCAGCTTACGGGATGCTCCCTCCTCTGCTACCCTCCACGGCCCCATTGGCCTCCGCCAGCACCTCAGGTGGCTGGGTTATGTAACAGTAGGGTAACTCATACCTTCGTTCTGGGTAGCCTGAGCCCTTTGCTGGTCTTGCTGGGTTTTCGTTTATTAATAATTTCACCTAATACTAAGAGGGTCCTGAGGGAATGCCTTGAAATGGCCATAATCCTCTTCCCTTTTGTGGCAGCCACACTTATCCCCAGAGATCCCCGCCCCTCGCCCACCCCACTCCAAGGGTGGCTGTGTTGGCTGCAGGAGGGTGACGCTGACTGCCAGGAGGAAGCAGTGATGGACAGCCATCCCCTTGGAGCTCACGGGCCACCTCTGTTCTCAGGATGTCCTGTTGGCTAAATCGTTCACTGAAGGGCCTGAGAGGGGAAGTGGGTTTCAACACCTCCCTCTACTGCAGGGGCTGCAGGCTCCCCAGGTCCCCTACTCCACCCACTGATGCCCTTCCCCTGTCTGTCACCTGCCACCACCCTGTATGCAGAGTGTGGGTCCACTTGGTCCATCCCATCTCGTCCCCTGCCAACCCCTGGTGCTCCCAGTAGCCTGGCCACAGGGGCTGTCCCTCCTGGGCAAGGGCCTCCCACCCCCACAAGTGCCTCCTGCCCTCCATCCTCTCCTCCACAGCACAACCCTCTCACATCTTGACCTGAGCAACTCTCTGGAGTGGAAACATGACCAGTCAGATGTGGCTGAAGTCCCACCCCTTGTGGCCCACCCACCCCATTTCCCAATACCCAGCTTGTTTAATGACAGGACTCTGTCTGGGTGTATGTTGTGGGAGTGGGGGGCTGCTGTCCTGGTGGTTAAATATTCTGAGCATCACTTATGGCCCCTTGTCTACCCAAGGCCCGACTTGCCCTTTTCCTTGGTCCCTGCCTGGCTCTTGTCCCCTTGGACAGGATGGGCCTGGTCTTGCTGCTGACCCTGAAGACCAGGCCAGTCTCAGCCCCAGGCCAGGGGTGCATGCTATAACCACAGGACTGTGAAGCATCAAACACCCCTAAGAGCTGGGAGACCAGGGCCACAGCCGCCTAGACCCAAGTCCTAGGTGAGGGAGGTTAACAGGGCCAGAACACACAGGCAGGGCAGTCTCTGAATGGCCACCTTCCTTCCCAGAGGCTTTGGGTGGAAGTCACAGGTTGGGGGGGGGGGGCCCTACCTGGGATGTCCCCAAGACCCTGCCACCCATAGACCTGCTTAAGGACCCCTGGCAGATGAGAACAGGCCCAGCAGGCCTCCCAGCACTCCACGAGTACCTGGACCAGCCCTGGGGGTCTGTGGGAGGGGAAGACCCAGAAAGGAAGAAGGCACAGGCCTCTCCATCACAGGGCCCCTGCACACAAGGTCAAGCAACAGCCATGTGCCCAATATACAGTCTAAGCTCAGGCTACCACGAGAGAAGACTATAAACGGTGACTTACACAACACTAGTCTATTTTCCCACCATTCTGGAGGCTGGACGTCTGAGATCAGGTCCTCTGTCAGATTCTGGTGAGGGCTTCTGGCTGGCAGATGGCCCCCTTCCCACAGTGACCTCACTGTGACCTCATGTGGATGAGACAGAGGAAACCAGATCTCTGGAGTTTCTTCTTAAAAGGGCACTAATACCATCGTGTGGCCCCACCCTCATGACCTCATCTAAACTGAATCATCTCCCAAAGGCCCCATTTCCGAATGCAATCACACTGGGAGGTAGGGCTTCAATTTATGAATTTGGGCCGGCAGGGGGTGAGGCTAGGGGGAACAGTTCAGTCCCAGGCACCCACTAAACATGACAGGCCCAAAGGCAGGTGTTCTGAGCACCTCACTGAGTACCTTCTGTCTACCAAGTGCAGTGATATGAGACCACAGAAAACATACCCTCTGGTCTCTGTCCCCAGTCCCTAATACAGGGCTCCTGACTCTTGTAAATTCCTGAGCAGTAAAGAGCATTACTAAGTAAAGCAGTGCTAAGAGCATCGTTTGCTCTAGCATCTTTTGCTACTCTGGTTAGCTCCTGGGCGGAGCTGGTCACCAGAGAGACAAAACGATTCCATGCTTGGAATTTTCAGGCCCACCCCTGTGCACTAGAGAGAGGAGAGGGGCTGGGGATGGAGTCAGTGAGGATCATATCCACATGAGGGAGCCTCCATCAAACCCCACTGGTATGTGGTTGGAGAGCTCCCAGATAGAGGAACCAGGTGGGTGATGCTCCCAAATTCCTCAGGAACAGAAGTGCCTTCACCAGGGACCCTCACAGACCTGGACCCTGCTCCCAAGTAAGGTCACAATTGCAGGTGCCAGGGGTTAGGACTTGACCAGATCTTTCAGGAGGGCATGATTCCACCAACAGGAAGGTCACAGTGAGCAGTCATGCCTCCAGGAACCCATGAGTCTAAGTTATAAGAGGCAAGATTTCTGTCAGTTTGGGGAGACTTTCTCAACTACAAGATCCACCTTCTCTGTCACCTGTCGGGGAGCCTCCCTCTCTCTCTGGCCTGGGGGTGGGAGCCAGGTGAGGGGCAGAGCTGCTCTGCTCACCCCACAGTGACAAGGCCCTGCCCTCCCTGTAAATCCAAGCAGTATCTGCTCACAGCCCCAGAGGAGGGGGAGGAATTCCCAGGTGGCTCCAAACAAGAAGGGTCCCCTTCACAGAGAGGCCATGCTTTACCTGAGGGCCCTGCAGGTGAGGCTTGAGGAACAGGCCCCAGCCCTGCCCTCCAGAGGATCTATTTTGGGTCAGCAGATCCTGCTTCAAATCCCACCCAGGTAAGTTCAGCCTGGTTACCAGGCTGGAGCACTGGAAAGGCAGGGCTCACAGTGGGACCAGGGAAGGTGGGCAGGTGACAGGTTGGCTTGTCTGCAGAAGCTCGGGGAGGTCTCAGAGGGAGCAGTGCAGCTCCCACACCACTGCTCCTCTCAGAGGGCCAGGAGGGTAGACCAAAGCACCTCATCCTTTGCTAAAGCTGGCAGCTTCTAGAATCTGGCCATGCCCTTGAGGCCCTGAAACCTAGAGGCCTCACAGCAGGACACTCACTGTTTTGGGTCTTGCTCTTGGTCCGCAAGAATTTCCCTGGTAAAGAATCTGCCTGCCAAGCAGGAGACACAGGTTCAATCCCTGGGATGGTAAGAACCCCTGGAGAAGTGGCAGCCCACTCCAGTACACTTGATTGGAAGATCCTGATGCTGGGAAAGATTGAGGGCAAAAGGAGAAGTGGGCGGCAGAGGATACTATGGTTAGATAACATCGCTGACTCAATGGACTTGAATTTGAGCAAACTCCAGGAGATAGTGGAGGACAGAGGATCTTGGTGTGCCACAGTCCACAGGGTCACAAAGAGACACAACTTAGCAACTGAACAACAAACTGGTCTGCAGCTAATGGTAATAGTACCAGTCAGCACCACTTCCTCCAGGAAGCTCTCCTTGATGCCACCTGCCCACTTGGGATGGATGAATATCTCTGGCTTCCCTGTTTCATAGTGCTCATCTTGCTGTATTAACAGGATCTGTTTCTACACCTGATCCCTTAGAGGGTGGGGGAGGGGCCTCCTTGAGGGCTGGCCAGTTGTCCCAGATCGCTGATAGGCCTGGCACACTGCCAGTCGAAGGATAAGCGGATGAGTGAACCAGGGCACTGGCGCCAGCTCCTGAGCCGTCACCTCCTGACTGTCCAGAGGAGATGAGAAGTGAGAAGCAGAATCAGATAAGAGAGGTGGGGAGGGGGTGATCAAGGGTAGTGAGAAGCACCCAGCGCTCCTTGCAGAGAAGTTGCTCAGCAGCTGGAGAGGGCAGAGCAAAGGTCCCAAACCCTCAGGAAGAGATGGATCAAGGCCGGCTGGAGCCAGGACACATCCCCGCGAGGCACAGCCCGGGAGCCTCACCGTGGGTTTAACCGTGGAGCCACAGGGCAGCACTGACCTCATGCAGACGTGCTTCTAGATCTTTGGGCCTCATCATCTCAACTCCCAAGAGGCCAATCAGAGTCTGAAAGTCTTTTCAAGGCTCCAGTGGTGGAGCTAAGCCCAGGGCCCTTTTGGCATGACCTGGACCTTCCTTCTCCCTGGACAGAGCAGCCTCTGCTTGAGGGACACAGGCCCTCTCAGCCAAAAGGAGATGTTGGAGGGGCAGGGTGGGGGAAGTGTATGGGGGGCTGTGGTCTGACCACAGTGTCAGCCTGCGGGAGGCCAGTGAGCTGGAGCAGACATAGCAGCCACTTCCCCCAGGGGCCCATTCACTTGTTGGCCATGGCCAAGCCCTGCTGCCCGCCACCCCCTAGAGCAACCCCAGCGGCATCCTCACAGGTTCAGAGAGCACTAGCAGCACCAGCAGTGAGGCCAGGACCATAAAGCCTCAGTGCAGGGGTGGTGCATGGATCCAGACCAGCCCCGGCGTCTTCCCGACCCTCATGGGGACCCACTGCACCTCTCTGGCTCAGGCACCATCCTGCTGTTTTGATGTACCAGACAGCCTCAGGTCAAAGGCCCACACAGTGTGGGAAAGTTGGGGACCTCAAGGCGGATGAAGAGGCCACACCACCAGGCAGACAAGCCCAGGAGGGAAGTCCTGCAGAAGCAGCGAGCCGCTCTGGCTGCTGCTGGGACTCAGGGCCGGATGGGTCTCCTGTCACTCAAGCTCCGGCTGCTCTGCCTTTCTCTCCAGCTGGGGAGCAGGTGAGCCCCTCCTGGGAGGTTTTCCCACATACCTGAGAAACAAGACCATCCACAGGGCCTCTCAAACTGTGTCTGGATCTCCATAATGAACTGATGAGCTGGAGGGAAGTGCAAGATGGCACGAAGCCCCATCTCACCCCTCAGTTCTGAGCCTGCAGGCCACCCCCACCCCCCACCAGCCTCCTTGGGACAGCTTCCTTCTGAAAGACCCCCCCTCCACCACCATTTACCATCATGACTTGTGCAATTCCTGGCTCCCCTGAAGGTGCCCTGGGAGGGCAGAAAGAGTTGCTTTCAGAAAGGTTGGTTACTTAGTGAAAATTCCTCTCTTTTTCTTAGTAAGCCTAGGAAGGACTCGAAGTTTCTGCTGGCGTGGTTTCTGCCTCCTCTTTCTAACTGTGACTTTTCTGACTGCAGCAGGGGTTTCTCAGTTTGGACGTCTTTACTATGATCTTGATATGATCCGTTATTCTATCTTTTTCAGGTAATTTAGTGTGCCTTCCATTTCCTGTTTCTTTTCTCATTTTTTAAAAATGAGTTATTTGGTTTTTAATTATTTTTGGCCACACTGGGTCTTCATTGCTATGCGTGGGCTTTCTCTAGTTGTGACGCATGGGCTCAACTGTCCCATGCTCTGTGGAATCTTCCCAGACCAGGGATCAGACCAGTGTACCGTGCATTGGCAGGCAGCTTCTTCACCAGTGGACCACCAGGGAAGTCTTCCTGTTTCTTTTTCTCAGCAGTTTTCAAATAAAGGTTGAACTTGAACAAGGGCTCCTCTTCCTGGACGTCTCTGTCCTAACATCCCACCCCAAGCTGCCCCCTCCTCTCCATTCTTCCCTCACGATGGGACTGTCCTTCAAAGCATCTTCCAGTGTTGTCTACAATTGTTCTTTCTTTGATGGATTTCTGAAGGATGCTTTGGTCACAGTTACTTTAAATAGGATGTGATTCTGTCCATTTTCTCATTCTTTCTGGCGAGCCTCAGCCTGATGTATCTGAGTACATAGATTTCTCATCTTTCAGGTCTCTTTGAGAAGTCTCTGTTGAGCTCAAGAAAAGACTGAGATTTTCAAGCTTTTTGTTATACGTTTCCAGTGTTTTTGTTGCCTTCAAACAAGAATAATATGCAGTGTCTTATCTAAAGTGACTAAGTCCTGGGGTAGGACTGACTTCTCAGCCCATTGATTCAGCAGCTTGATGACTTCATCAAGGCTCTGTCTGTCTGCTGCTGCCCCTGTGGTAGCTTCATCCTCAGCCTCATCCCCAGAGGCCGCCGCTGTTTCAGACACTGGGTCAGAGAACAGCATCTCCTCGCCAGCTCTCAGCTGGGGACAAAGGAACCCTTCTGAGAAGCCCTCCAGCAGACTTCACCCATCTCACTGGCCTGAACTGGGTGAATGGTGAACTACACTGATAGATTTTCATTTCTGGATAAATCCTACTTAGTCTTTATGTCATATTCTTTTAAATGTATTATTGGATTCAGTTTGCCCAAGTTTTGTTAGGAATTTTTGTACCGACGCTTATA
The DNA here is from genome assembly GCF_032405125.1 of Capricornis sumatraensis. NCBI lineage: Eukaryota > Metazoa > Chordata > Mammalia > Artiodactyla > Bovidae > Capricornis > Capricornis sumatraensis. The sequence goes on along the minus strand of NC_091071.1, from coordinate 116,342,849 downwards.
AAAGATGTTGATTTGTAGTTTCCTTTTTGTTAAGTCTTTGTCTAGTTTTAATAACAGGGAAATGCTGGTCTTAAAGAATAATTTGGGGGTATCCCCTTTCCCATTTGTTGCAAAGCTGTATAGAATGAGAGTTACGTCTTCCTTAAATGTTAGTTAACATTCTCCATCGAGACCATCTGGGCCTGATTTTCTTTGTGGGAAGATATTTAACTACAGCTGAAGTTTCTTTTGTTTGTGACTTACATGTTGTCTACAGCTCTTCTGTCCTATACTGACAGTAGTTGCAGAGGCAATATGGGTGGCAAAGCTTAGAATATGTATATCTGGCTCTTTTCAGAAAAAGTCTGCTGATTCCTGTGCTTAAGACAATGAAGCCTGAGCTTAAGAGCTGACTGACGAAGCTACATGTGAATTTTAGATATTTTACTAACTGAAATCTCAGAGAATGTGACACAGCACTAATGGCTCTTGCTTTTCTTATCTGTAAATTAGAAATACCAGCAGTCAACTTCTGTAAGGCTTATTTCATCTCAGGCCTAAGACTATTACCATATATTACTGTAGATCCTTATTTTCTCAGGTTTTTTTTCCCCCCCTGGAATTTCTTTTATAATTATATGACTACTCAGGTTATCCACGTCTTGAATGAGTTTGGTAGTTTGTGTCTTTGAATTTGTCCATTTCTCCTAAATTGTCAACTTTATTGGGATAAAGTTGTTCAGGACATTCCCTTATGTAAAATTATATTTTTAGTCTTTTCTATTGAATGAAAGATTCCTTTGAAATTCTATAGTGCTTTACAGTTTTCAAAATTTCATACACACAATTTCATATAATCCCCCTTATCATCCTATAGGGCCTACTGATTCTGTTGTGATGTCGTCTTATTAGCCAGCAACTGGGTTGGCCTCTTAGTAGGTGTCAAGCCAACAGACATGACCAAACCAAAGCTCAGGAGAAGATAAGGTTTATTCCTTGTAGCAAGTAAGAACACCAGGGATCTTTCCCAAAGCAGTGTCTCCCCAAATAGCAAAACCAGGGAAGTTGTAAGCTAAGGGTCCAGGCATATTCATGAGGGGGACTAAGCAGAAGAGAATTCAGCACAGAATTGGGACCAAGAGAGACAAAGTCCAAGCTTCAGTAGATTTAAATCAGGAGCATCACCACCACCATTCCACCCTTTACCTGGGTGGGGGCCTTACTTCTTACAGAACTCAGAGATACATTGTTGTGTGTATCCCTTGACGGGGACCAGGACCCTGCCCACAAGGCTGCACTGTTGTTTTCCTGGCTGCTCCCCCCTTGGCTCACCTTCCTCTTCCTTCCTTGATTAGCAACTGTTTGAACCTTCCCTTTGGAACTCAACCATCGTTGCTGGTGGCTCAGAGGGTAAAGAGTCTGTCTGCAATGCAGGAGACCCAGCTTTGATCCCTGGGTTGGGAAGATCCCCTGGAGAAGGAAATGGCAACCCACTCCAGTATTCTTGCCTGGAAAATCCCATGGACAGAAGAGCCTGGCAGGCTATAGTCCATGCAGTCGCAAAGACTGAGTGACTTCACTTTGGAACTCAGGGAAGGTCATGGAGGCTAACACCTATTCCCTATAAACAAGAAGGACTTCCCTGGTGGCTCAGATGGTAAAGAATCTGCCTGCAGTATGGGAGACCTGGGTTCAATCCCTGAGTTGGGAAGATTCCCCTGGAGGATGGCATGGCAACCCACTCCAGTATTTTTGCCTGGAGAATCCCCATGGACAGAGAAGCCTGGCGGGCTACAGTCCACGGGGTTGCAAAGAGTCAGACACAAATGAGCAACTAAGTATAAACAAGAAACAGAGGACACAGAAAGGGTTTGTACCGGGAGCCCCACAGGGTCCTGCTGTTTCAACCTCTCTACTTGTAATTTTTGATTTCTCCCTTTTTCCCCTTAGTTTTACTCATTAGAGATTTATTAATTTTATTGGTCTTCTCAAGGAATCACTTTTCGGTTACTTTTATTTCTTGTTATATTTTTTGGTTCTCATTTTCATTGATTACTGCTTTTTATTATGCTCTTTCTTCTGCTTACTTTGGACTCAATTACTTTCTCTTACTCTTTTTAAGGTGTAATCTGGGCTCAATGATTTGAGAACTTTTCTGGTAGAAGCATTAAGTGGTATAAATTTTCTTTTACTAATTTAGCTGTAGCCAGCAGGCTTTGAGGTTTTTATTTTCATTCAATTAAAAACACTTAATTTCCCTTTTGATTTCTTTCCACCACTCAGTTACTCAGAAGTGGGTTATTTAGCTCCTAAGTACCTGAGGATGTTCTGGACACCTTTCTGCCGCTGGTTTCTAGTTTGATCCCCTTATGTGTGTGTGCTCAGCTGCTCACATTATGTGTGTGCGCTTTGCAGCCCTATGGACTGTAGCCTGCCAGGCTCCTCTGTGCATGGTTTTTCCAGGCAAGAATACTGAAGTGGGTTGCCATTCCTTCTCCAAGGGATTTTCCTGACCCAGGGATCAAACCCACATCTCCTACATTGGCAGGCGGATTCTTTACCATTGATCCACCCTGGAAGTCTCTTAATCCCTTTATAGTCAGACAACATACTTCGTATGATTTGAATCTTTTAAAATTCATTTAGATTTGAAGTTGGGATCAGGGGCTAGGGTTTTATGTGTTTATTCCTACTGATGAACTTAAAACATAAGAGCAAGAATAAAAGTATGAAAAGGGAAAAGCAGTGTCACCCAAAGGCCAGTTATCTGAATCACCCAGGGCTTTCCGAAGGGTAACTCCATGGGTGGGGTGGCCTGGTTCTTTATCTGTGTCGCTGGCAATGTATCTTTGAAATGGATGCCTTGGCAGTGAAAAACTTCATGTCAGACACTTAAAATTTAAAAAAAGTGAATTGTAAGGCACTTACATTAGAGAAGTATTAAAATCTCTGGATATAATTGAGGATTTATATATTTCTCTTTGCACTTTTATTAGTTTTGCTTTGCGCATTCTGAGGCTCTGTTGTTTAGTGCAGTCATTTAAGATTCTTATGTTTCCTTGGTTGAAGTTTTACTCTTTTCCCATTATGTATTGTCTGTCTTTATTCCTGGCAGTGTTCCTTGTTTTACGAAACTCACATAGTATAAGATAAGCCACTCTAGAGTGCACAGTTCATCAGAATCTAGTACATGCACGATGCAGGGCGGTTGCCACCTCTATCTAGCACCAGCACTTTCAGAGTCCAGAGTGAAACCGAGTAGGACCCCGTGAGGCTCCCGGGCATGTACGCCTTTCTCTGTACCTGTTTGTTGCTTTTAGGAACAGGTTCCAGCCTCCATTGAAGAACTCCCTGAGTTCCAAAGGGCAGGTCCAAACAGCTGCTAATCGGGGAAGGGAGGGAATGCAGAGGTAAGGGAGGAGTGGCCAAGAGACAACAGGGCAGACCTGGGACAGGATCCTGCTTTCCTCTCAAGAGATACATGTAATATCTGAGCTCTTCTGCAGAAGTAAAACCCGCAACAGATGCAAGATGCTAACTACCTAATGAAGCATTCTTCATTCCAGACAAGTCACAGTTTGATAACCTCAAGAATCACAGAAGCTCATCAGGAGACCACTGAGGCCAGATTAAAGGAATGCAGGCCCTGCGCACACCCTGGTCCTTATCAGCAACCCTGCCCTTGAACTACTGCTATAAAGTGAAGTCGCTCAGGCCTGTCCGACTCTTTGCGACCAGTGGACTGTAGCCCACCAAGTTCCTCCGTCCATGGGATTCTCCAGGCAAGAATGCTGGAGTGGGTTGCCATTTCCTTCTCCAGGGTATCTTCCCAACCCAGAGATTGAACCTATGTCTCCCACATTGCAGGCAGACACTTTAACCTCTGCACCACCATGGAAGCCCTTAAATACAAGAATACAGTCTCTCAGAAAACCTCCTATAGAGACACAGCAAAGATTTCAAGGGAGGAAAGGAAGCCAGGTTGAAAGAAGAAGGGGGAGGAGGCGGGAGAGGGGGGGCGAAAGGGGGTGGCCTTACAGACGTCTCCTGCCACCTACAGATACCCAGGCGTTACGGGACTTTTCCCTGGGCCTCCAGAGAAGGGAGGACTGGAACTCGGCCCTACCAGAGATCAGAACCAGAATCCAAGTTCTCTGCCAAAAGCAGGTGATCAGTCTCCAATCCTCAGCTCAAGCTGAGGGCCCTTCAACCAGCTTCCTGCTTCCAGGACTGGGGGACTAGAAAAAAAGGGAAGGCTAGGAAGGGTTAAGGAGAGGAAAGAGAGAGGGAAGGGGAGAGAGGTCAATGAAGTCTCTTGTTCCTTAACTCCTCACCAAATCCCCTCAGGTTGGGAGACGCAGTTTTGAGGGCATGAGCCTGCGGTGACTCCCTTTGCCTGGCAAAACAATATAGATTTTTTTCTACTGCATTCCAAACTCTGTCTTCGAGATTCAGTTTGGCAGAGGCCAAGCTTTTGGTATCAAAAGGAGACACGACACCTATTCCCCTCATTATCCCACTCCTGGCAACCGCTGATCTGCTTTCTATCTGTATGGATTTACCTGAACTGTACCTTTCATATTGGTGGAATTGTATAGGATATGACTTGTTGTGCCTGGTTTCTTTCACATCAGTTCAGTTCAGTTCAGTCACTCAGTCGTGTCCGACTCTGCAACCCCATGAATCGCAGCACGCCAGGCCTCCCTGTCCATCACCAACTCCCGGAGTTCACTCAGACTCACGTCCATCGAGTCCATGATGCCATCCAGCTATCTGATCCTCGGTCGTCCCCTTCTCCTCCTGCCCCCAGTCCCTCCCAGCATCAGAGTCTTTTCCAATGAGTCAACTCTTCCCATGAGGTGGCCAAACTACTGGAGCTTCAGCTTTAGCATCATTCCTTCCAAAGAAACCCCAGGGCTGATCTCCTTCAGAATGGACTGGTTGGATCTCCTTGCAGTCCAAGGGACTCTTAAGAGTCTTCTCCAACACCACAGTTCAAAAGCATCAATTCTTTGGTGCTCAGCCTTCTTCACAGTCCAGCTCTCACATCCATACATGACCACAGGAAAAACCATAGCCTTGACTAGACGGACCTTAGTCGGCAAAGTAACGTCTCTGCTTTTGAATATGCTATCTAGGTTGGTCATAACTTTTCTTCCAAGGAGTAAGCGTCTTTTAATTTCATGGCTGCAGTCACCATCTGCAGTGATTTTGGAGCCCCCAAAAATAAAGTCTGACACTGTTTCCATCTATTTCCCACGAAGTGATGGGACCAGATGCCATGATCTTCGTTTTCTGAATGTTGAGCTTTAAGCCAACTTTTTCACTCTCCTCTTTCACTTTCATCAAGAGGCTTTTTAGCTCCTCTTCACTTTCTGCCATAAGGGTGGTGTCACCTGCATATCTGAGGTGATTGATATTTCTCCTGGCAATCTTGATTCCAGGTTGTGCTTCTTCCAGTCCAGCATTTCTCATGATGTACTTTGCATAGAAGTTAAATAAGCAGGGTGACAATATACAGCCTTGACGTACTCCTTTTCCTATTTGACACCAGTCTGTTGTTCCATGTCCAGTTCTAACTGTTGCTTCCTGACCTGCATACAGATTTCTCAAGAGGCAGGTTAGGTGGTCTGGTATTCCCATCTCTTTTAGAATTTTCCACAGTTTATTGTGAGCCACACAGTCCACGGCTTTGGCATAGTCAATAAAGCAGAAATAAGATGTTTTTCTGGAACTCTCTTGCTTTTTCCATGATCCAGCAGATGTTGGCAATTTGATCTCTGGTTCCTCTGCCTTTTCTAAAACCAGCTTGAACATCAGTGAGTTCACAGTTCACGTATTGCTGAAGCCTGGCTTGGAGAATTTTGAGCATTACTTTACTAGCATGTGAGATGAGTGCAATTGTGCAGTAGTTTCAGCATTCTTTGGCATTGCCTTTGTTTGGGATTGGAATGAAACCTGACCCTTTCCAGTCCTGTGGCCACTGCTGAGTTTTCCAAATTTGCTGGCATATTGAGTGCAGCACTTTCACAGCATCATCCTTCAGGATGTGAAATAGCTCAACTGGAATTCCATCACCTCCACTAACTTTGTTCATAGTGATGCTTTCTAAGGCCCACTTGACTTCACATTTCAAGATGTCTGGCTCTAGATTAGTGACCCCATCATCATGATTATCTGGGTCGTGAAGATCTTTTTTGTACAGTTTTTCCGTGTATTCTTGCCACCTCTTCTTAATATCTTCTGCTTCTGTTAGGTCCAGACCATTTCTGTCCTTTATCGAGCCCATCTTTGCATGAAATGTTCCCTTGATATCTCTAATTTTCTTGAAGAGATCTCTAGTCTTTCCCATTCTGTTCTTTTCCTCTATTTCTATGCATTGATCACTAAAGAAGGCTTTCTTATCTCTTCTTGCTATTCTTTGGAACTCTGCATTCAGATGCTTATATTTTTCCTTTTCTCCTTTGCTTTTCGCCTCTCTTCTTTTCACAGCTATTTTTAAGGCCTCCTCAGACAGCCACTTTGCTTTTTTGCATTTCTTTTCCATGGGGATGGTCTTGATCCCTGTCTCCTGTACAATGTCAGAAACCTCAGTCCATAGTTCATCAGGCACTCTATCTATCAGATCTAGGCCCTTAAAACTATTTCTCACTTCCACTGTTTAATCATAAGGGATTTGATTTAGGTCATACCTGAATGGTCTAGCGGTTTTCCCTACTTTCTTCAATTTCAGTCTTAATTTGGCAATAAGGAGTTCATGATCTGAGCCACAGTCAGCTCCTGGTCTTGTTTTTGTTGACTGTATAGAGCTTCTCCATCTTTGGTTGCAAAGAATATAATCAATCTGATTTCAGTGTTGACCATCTGATGATGTCCATGTGTAGAGTCTTCTCTTGTGTTGTTGGAAGAGGGTGTTTGCTATGACCAGTGCATTTTCTTGGCAAAACTCTATTAGTGTTTGCCTGCTTCATTCTGCATTTAAGGCCAGATTTGCCTGTTACTCCAGGTGTTTCTTGACTTCCTACTTTTGCATTCCAGTCCCCTATAATGAAAAGGACATCTTTTTTGGGTGTTAGTTCTAAAAGGTCTTGTAGGTCTTCATAAAACCGTTCAACTTCAGTTTCTTCAGCGTTACCGGTTGGGGCATAGACTTGGATAACTGTGATATTGAATGGTTTGCCCTGGAGACGAAGAGATTATTCTGTTGTTTTTGAGATTGCATCCAAGTACTGCATTTCGGACTCTTCTGTTGACCATGATGTCTACTCCATTTCTTCTGAGGGATTCCTGCCCACACTAGTAGATATAACAGTATCTGAGTTAAATTCACCCATTCCAGTCCTTTTAGTTCGCTGATTCCTAGAATGTCCATGTTCACTCTTGCCATCTCCTGTTTGACCACTTCCAATTTGCCTTGATTCATGGACCTGACATTCCAGGTTCCTATGCAATATTGCTCTTTACAGCATTGGACCTTGCTTGTATCACCAGTCACATCCACAACTGGGTATTGTTTTTGCTTTGGCTCCATCCCTTCATTCTTTCTGGAGTTATTTCTCCACTGATCTCCAGTAGCATATTGGGCACGTAATGACCTGGGGAGTTCCTCTTGGTATTCTATCATTTTGCCTTTTCATACTGTTCACTTTCACAGAGCATGATATTTTCAAGGTTTATCCATGTTGCAGCACACAATTAATTCCTTTCTATGGGTAAATGCTCTTCTGCTGTAGAGACAGGCCACATTTTGTATGTGCATTCATCCACCGATGGACAACTGAGCGGCTTCCACCATTTGGCAGTACTCTTGCTGCTACAATAAAGCCAAGTGGTGCCTCCCCAGCCCAGACTGTTTTTTCCTCTGGCCACACAGGATCCTCAGCTGCTTTACAGACTGTCCTCTGCCACCATGATCACGTCTGCTCTCTTCACAAGGCACCAGGCTTCCAAGGAGCCAGACCCTACCTACCCTCCCCACACCCATACTCACGCACAGGCAGGCATGCACACACCTGCACAAGCCAGGGAAAGACTCATTCCTCCCAGGGGAGTGGATGGTGCTTGTCACCCCAAGCCCACATCCCCTCGGAAATAATTGATGAATGAGGATGCTTGTTAAGCCTAGGAAACCTCTTTTGTTTGCCATTTAAACAACATGAGAACAGGATGAAAATTATACACATTTTTTCTAGCAGCTATCTTGACTTCTTTGGACTTAAATTCCATGGTCTTTCAGAGCCATGTCAGTTCCCACACCCTCACTTCAGGCTCCCCCAGATCCCCACCAAGTAGCCGTGGAATTCTCATACTCTTTGGTGTCATTAACCTTGATCTTCCCAGGGTGCCTGGTTTTACCACCATCAGTGCAAATATCAACAAGGTAAAGGGAAAATGTATTTCAACATTATTATATAAGTAGCTTTGACTTCCCAAACCCCACGTTCCCTGAACTCAACTTTGAAAACCTCTAGACTGAATTATTTTCTCAGTATCTTACTGTCTCGTGAGCCCCCATGGGCTGGGCCTCCCAAAATTGCAGTGAGTGCTGGCTCAAAGGCCGGCATCTCCATGATCAGAGTTTCAGGGATTAGCACATGAATGAAGGAGCTGGGATTTGGGAGTTGAAGTTAAAAACTCAGGACCCTAAGGCCAAAGACACTACAAGTAAAGGAAATTACAGACAAATATCTTTTATGGATATTGATATAAAAATCCCATTAAAAATACCAGCAAACTGAAAATCAGTGAATGTAAGACACCACATTAACAAAATGAAAGAAAGTAAAAACATGTGGTCATCTCAATTGATGCAGAAAAAGCATCTGACAAAACTCAATATACCCTTTCATGATAAAAACATTCAGCAAAGTAGGAATGGAAGGAAACTGCTTTGACATGATAAAGGCCATATGCATAAAGCTCACAGCCGACATGATGCTCAATGAAAAACTGAAGGCTTTTTGTCTCGTCACCTAAGGCTGCTCTAACAAACGATCATAACCTGGACAGCTTAAACAGCAAGCATTTCTTTCCTGCAAGTCTGGAGGCTGGGAGCAGTGTTCCAGCCTAGCCAAGTGCTAGGCGAGGGCTTCCTTCCTCAGCGCACATGTGCAGAGGTAGGTGTCTGTGTTTCTTCCTCTCTCTATAACCACATCTGTTGCATCACAGGGGCTCCACTCTCATGACTTCATCTAAACCTAATCAGATCAGGAAAAAACAAAGATGCCCTTTTTGGGGGGCCTCTTCCACTGAATACTGGAAGTTCTAGCCAAAAAAAATTAGCCAAGAAAAAAAAATGACGTCCAAAATCAAAAGGAAGAAGGAAAATTATCTCTGGATATTCGCAGCAAAAGAATGAAGTTGGATCGTTACCATACACAACATGTCACATAAAATGAATCAAGACATAAAAGAGCTAAAAACTATGAAACTCTTTAGGAGAAAACACAGGGGGAAATCTTCGTGACACTGGATTTGACAATGATTTCTTGGATATGACACTCGAAAAGCACAGGCAACACAAGAAAAAAATAAGATAAATCAGACCCCCAAAAGTTAAGAATCTGTACATGGTAGGACATTCTCAACACAGCAAAAATGCATTTCACAGAATGACAGAAGCTATTTGTAGTCATGTATCTGGTAAGAGATTAAAATCCAGGATATATAAGGAACTCCTAAAATTCAACAAAAACAATTAAATTTAATAATGGACAAAGAATCTGAATAGAGATTTCTCCAAAGAATACACACAAATGCTCAACAAACATATGAAAAGATACTCAGTGTCACTAATAAACAGGGAAATAAAAATTAGAATTATAATCAGATATCACTTTTGTGTCTCTTTGCAACCCCATGGACTGTAGCCCACCAGGCTCCTGTGTCCATGGGATTCTCCAGATAAGAACACTGGAGCGGGTTGCCATTTTCTTCTCCGTTATACCCATTAGGACAGCTATCATAAAAAACTAACAAACTAAAACAGAGAACAGTATCGGTAAGGATGTGAAGAAACTGGAACACTTGTGCATTGCTGATGGGAACGTAAAATGACGCAGCTGCTGTGGAAATGAGTTTAGCAGTTCCTCAAAAAGAATGACATTATGGTTCTGCAATTCTACTTCTGGGTTTATTGCCCGGAGATTTGAAAGCATGGACTTGAACAGACACGCATACATGCGTGTTCACAGCAGTGTTATTCACAACAGCAAAAGGTGTAGGAGAGCAGGATTTTCCACCCCAAAATACATCTTTTGGGCATATTAATTATTTGGTTATTTTATAAGAAACAGCAGACATTTGGGAAACTCTGAAAACCAAGTAGGAGTCACCTTCTGGTAAGGAATATGGACATTTCTAAGGGAAATCTCCATTTGTAAGGCATCTTCCTCCCTGTACCAGGAACAGGGGGATGACCAAATCTCTAGAAACTTCTACCATCAGGGAGGCAGGACTTCAACTGAAAACAGATGCAGGAGGGCAGCTGGTGGGGATGCTGCACAGGCCAGTCATCCTCAGTGGCAGGCAAGGGCACGAACACTCTGGTGTACCTTTGGAAGGGGTGTAAGGACGGCTCCTTCAGGATGGATGGGACGAGTTCTGGGTCCCCTGAGGTTCTGAAAGTGTGAGTCCATGCAGCCCTCCTGTTCACAGCCAGTGAGTCTTTGCTGGTCACACCCAGCCTGAGCTGTTGTGAAACTCTTCCTGGTGCAAGAACATCTGTGGGCACATCCAGTCCTTGCAGAGAGCGCAATCTGTCCAAATCCACACCCTATCTGTGTCTCCTGGGGCATATGGCGTCAATGTGCTCCATCATACATGGTGGGAGATGGGCTGGGGGCCTCCTGTAGCTTCTTCCCAATGCTGGTCCACCTGGGCCTCTGGCCTGACTGCCCATGGATGCTGCTGACCCACAGGCTGGGTTGCCTCTCAGAAGGGTGACCACAGAGCAGTTTCTCTCTGTGTCACTACCAGACACCTCTGTCTGCCCAGAGCCCTCGGCCATCTCAGCTTAGATGCTGCCTGCCTACAGGGCCTCCTAGGCCCTGCTCTGTGCCCTCAACTGCAGCGCAAGCCTGGGGCAGCAGCTGGCCTGCAAGTCTCCTCTGGGTCTATGGCCAAATGGGAGGAGAGAAAATGTATCTCATGAAGCTTCCCTGGTCCCCACCCTCAGTGGGGCAGGATAGAGGGACAGCTTGGCATCCCACTTGGCACCCCTGGGTCCAAGGTGGAGAGGGCAAAAGCCCTCCAAGACCCCTGCTTCCATAACTTGGTGATGAGCAGGACACATGCCAGAACAACCCAGCAGACCTGTGGTTTCTGCACAGTGGTCCCCAAACCCAGCTTTCCCACTCAGCTCTTACAGGCTTCCTGCTCCCAGGACACTAGATGTCCCAGACTTAGGGCTCAGGGTCTGATGCCTGGACCCCGCTACTTGCTGTGTGTTCTGTAGCAATGGTGTCTGCTGGTCACCACTGGCAGGTTTGAAAGGGCTTTCTTGTGTCAGTGGGTGGCGGGAGGTTTGCTGTTACTGAGAGGGACGTGACACCCTTGCACAGATAGCCTGACACCTCGGAGATGGTCAGTCACTGGGTGCTGTCTGTCCACCCAAGCATGTTGGGCTCGGAAAAGCAAAGCCCTGCCTGTCTGCCTTTTGGGTTAGGCAGAATGGGCTTCACTCTCTGGCTGAGGGGAGAGGGGGGATCCGGGATGCTGGCAGGTAAACCAGGGCTGCTGAGACAGCAGACCATCCAGGTCTCTGGGGGCCTGGCTTCACCCCTCAACCCTGGAACCTGGGGGCGGATGTGCCCTCCTGGATAGAGTCCTGGGAGGTCCAGTGTCCCCTAGCTGCCCACTTCTTTCTGCCTTTGGTTTGTGGGAAGGCCTGTAGCTTGGGGCACGTGGGACAACCCAGCTGGCTGGGTTTGAGCCAGTTCTCAGTTCAAAGGTGTCCTCCCTGGGCCCGGGGTGGCCTGCAGGGGAGGGGAGGGAGGGCAGGGTGCAGGGGCAGTGGCACCGGGATGGCCGCCACCAGGTCCAACGGGTAGCGAGCGGGTTCTTCCTACACCGTGCTGCTCTTCCCAGGATGTGCTGGGGATGGCCAATGGGGTTTCTTAACTTTCAAAATGCCTCGACATCCAGATTTACACCAGTGACACCAAAATGAACACCGGACACTGTGGTTCTGCTCCTGCTCGACTCTTGCCAACAGCTCTGCTGAGAAGAGCAGAGCTCAGCAGGCGTGCATCACATGTCCAAGAAACCGGAATAGCTCACAAAATTGTTTCACAAAAGCTTTATTGGTGGTCAGGTCTACAGCGGTCGTCTCATTGTACAAACAACTCATAGGTGAGTGCAGTGCTTCCAGTACAAGTCATATAAAACTGTGGGACACATTGCAGGAACAGTGCACTTGATAAAAAAATAAATTACACTTTAAAAGCTACTTCAAAGCTTTATACATATAAAAAGTAAACACAAAATAGTTAGTGAGGTCCTCGTAACCGTCTATCATATCCACACAGGAAGATTAAAGAGCAGAGGTCTGCGCCCAAACGCTTTTCTGATGAATAAAAACCCTGGACAGGGACTGAATCATTGTCTCCATCAATGTGATAAAGTGACTCGTGGATCCCACCTCTCAGAGCTGGAGACAATCACAGCTCTGCCAGCATGGGAATTCAGCAGAGTTCAGGGCAAATTTAAATGAACCAAACAAAATTCCTCATCCTGCAGGCTAACACAGGAAAAGCTCCCACCGTTTTTCTCAACATTCAGGAACCATCGGTTTACATTTGTGAGAGGAATAAGAGCAAATAATATGGAATGTGTATTATGCATTAGAAGATTCCAGGTTTCTAAGCAACCAAAATGTTGAGGGCACGATGGATCAGAACTGGGAGCCCTCCCAGCCTCTCAGGGATGGCAGCCCAGGACTGTTTTGTCCACATGGGAGCAAGGATGCCAATGGAGAAATGCCAGGGCCTCCAGGGACAGAGCACCTGCGGAGCCCGTCTGAACACCCGCGGGCTCCCGGGAACCATCTGCTGGAGACTGCCAGGAAGAGGTCTCTGCCTGCAGCCAAGCCGGGGCACTCACCTTCATCTACACCACACACACTCGGGTGGCAGGGGGGAGCTGAGTCTCACCACCTCCGCTCCTCACTTTCTGCCTGCTGTCCTTACCCTCAGAAGCTGAGAATTTGGCTTCTCAAGAGCCTGACTTCCAGAAAAACAAGAGAACTTCCCTCTGTGCAAATGGCTGCACAAATAATCTGCTCTGAGGGGGTTTCTGCTGTGACTTGTCAAGGTCTGCAGACAGAGGCAGTGCTGGCCAGAAATGAGATGCATGAGGAACAAGGAGTCAGGAAGCAGGGGGCACCCCAGGGCTTTCACCCTCCAGTGTCCACAGAACATCTGTGACCGCACAAGTAGATACAGGTAAAGACCTTCTCCAGGGGATCTTCCTGACCCAGGGATCGAACCCAGGTCTCCCGCACTGTAGACAGACGCTTCACCGTCTGAGCCACCAGGGAAGTCCTTAGGAGACTATAAGACATGTTTAATAAAAAATTTCTCAAAACAACATCAATATTTTAGGAAAGCACCTAAGGATATTTCTAAATTTATCAAGATCAAAGGAATCTAATCATTCCTTTGTTCAGCAGAGTTTCCACAAGGACAGGAATGCAATAACAATGAGCCCTTCCTGTGCACACAGATGCTATGACCTTTTAAGGTCCTGAGAAACAGGATTTCATGCGCTACTTCACAAGTTCTCAAGAAGAGGCTGGGGGAGAAAACTGAAACCTACCAACCTGACTTTAAATCCACCCGCACACCCAGGCCAGCTCTCCATTCCCCCACCTTCTCTGAGGGCCAGGACGTGAGCTGATCAGCATCTTAGCTCTTAACACTGACAACCGCCACCCTCAGGTGGTAGGAGACGAGGGGCTCAGCACTAACTGAACTCTGCAAATCACCAGAAATTGCAGATCCTCACAGACCAACCAGGCAATGGCAAGAGGACCAAAAAAATAGCTTCCACCCACCCACCCTGAGCCCACTAAACCTGCTCAGAGCCACAAGCACCATCATCCTAGCTCCTAGGGAGTCACCAGAGTGAAAACTGGAAAGAAAGTGACACAGAACTGAGCCTCTGGTTCAAGCAGGCTTCTGTTACTTCCGCCAAACAGGTCTATCAGCTCAGCTATGAACCCTCTCCAAGCACCCTCCAATGCAGGGGTGCCAACCGTGCTCCCACACACTGTCATTCCTGCTCTTTCCAGACACGTGTTCCTTAACTCCTGACGGTGTGAGACACGGCCAGTACTCTCTGCAGCTACACAGGACTAATGCCGAGGAGACTCTAGATATAGCAAAGCTTCCCACGCGACCAGTCAGCAGCACATCACTTCAGAGCCGCACTCAGTTGATGGGCTGGTTCCAATGCACAGGAGGATGCGAAGATCTTCCATCATCAGGAACTGTTCCTGAGGGCCAGCAGTCAGCAGGGCCACCTCAGCAGGATCCCCACTGCCCCCCGCCCAATTCAATATAACCACCTGCCCACTGGTCCATCCAGACTCCCCACACACTCGGCTCTCTGCCAGCATCCTCACTGACTCACACCTGCTGCTCCTCCCCTTACCCCCCTGCCCCACGCCCCAGGCTCAGGTGAGCAGAGCAGGGTGAGCCTTACAGTTGCCTGGGGATGGCAGACAGCAAAGGAGATGTATACTTGACAGGCATCTTTTCTGTCAGGGCTAATCCATATCAATTTCCATATTTACCACTCTTTGTCAGGACCTGAAACAAAATTTCCTTTTAGCTTGAGATTCGAATGCATTTTAACAAAGTCTCCTCAGTACCAGAAGACACAAAGGTAATGGAATATTTTCAACAAACTAGTTCCAAAATCCAGAAAATGTCTCAGAGACCAGAAACACAACCTTAATGTTCTACCTGCAGGGTCGTCAGTGTGCTGAAAACACAATATCCAGTCCGGCATGTCCTGGGTCAAGTCCACAATCTCAGCCTAAGGGCCCCAGGAGGTAGCCAACAAGAAGGGCCAGCTCCCTTTCCTTCAGCAAAACTGTTTGGTGCGAAGTAGTTTCCAGCCTCTACAGGTCCCGGGAACAGCACAGGAAGAAAACCCTCTCCAGGCAGACACGTGTGACTGCCTGAGCTCACCATGTTACAGGGAACCCACGACAGTCTAGACCAAGGAGTTTTAAGCATCATGTTTTTTTATGGAGAACAGACATTAACACTCAATTAAGTTCTGGTTTCTGCGGGGCAGGAAACCATAACCAAATTCCAGGAGGTATACTTTAACATCAGCCCTTGATAACAGGGATTAACTTCCCAACACGGTTTCCAGATCACCCTCATTCCCCACGGCAAATGAAGTTTACTTTACACATTCCAAAGTTTTAAAGCTAAAACAGTATTTTTCTGGGTGTTGAAATTCTTTTCTCTATTTTCTATAATGAGCACGTAACACCTTAACAACCAGAACTTTCTGTACAGACGGAAAGTAATGAGGAAATTAGAAAGAACCCCTTTAAACTAACACAAAACCCTAACATTCTCTCAATACCTGCATTTAGTTTCAGATGTGAATCCACCTAACCCAATTCCCTATTTCTATCCTGGTATTTTTTCCTTCAGTTTACAAAACCTAAGTTTATTCAGCTTACATTAAAAAGAAATAGAGCCTTTATTCAAAGAGGTGCCCAGAAACTACTGTGCTCTCCTTCAGTCCCCGAGTCAACATGGCCTTCAGCCCCATGTGGCCCAGGAAGAAGTGGGGGTGCCTGGAGGAAATGCCTCAGGGTCTCTGCAACCCTCCCCACCCCTTCCAGACCAAAAAGTGACAGGTGTGTGAGGGCCATGTAGACATGCTTCCTGAAGGGAGGCTGGGCTGAAAGCACATGCCAGGCAACTGACTTTTCTGTAGTTCTTCTCAAGGTCTATCTTACCTCGATGTAAACTTGAAGTGTTAAGACAGCCAGTCCAGCAAAAAGTCAAAAGTATGGGAAGCATCTGAAAGTCCTCTGTATTCTAAAAACTTCTCTTTAGTAGTCATTAATCTATCTAAATCCCCGATTTCCAGGCAATGCACAGAAAGGTACAATTTCTCTAGCAAGCATTCAAGGACACTCACCCTGATACCAGCGAGAGAAGTAACCTTTGCCAGGCCGATGATGACCACTAGGGACAGCCCACCCAAGGGGGCGTTGTGAATAGTCACATCCACTAGGTGGAGCCAAGAGCTTGGAGGAAACCACAGAGAAAGGCATTCCCACCGTTAGGAATTCACAACTTCAACAGAATCAGGGAAAGACTGTATTGCGTCACTTGGGCAAAAGTGTAGTGTAATTAGCCCTTCCAGTTGGACGGAAATGTAGCTGCTTTTTCACGGAACTGAAGTCTAAACCAGGTGAGCTTTTCACCCACTAGTGCAGAACTGGCTCCAGCAGAAGTGGACTCTGGGATGGACGGCTGGGGGCCCGGCCTTGGGTCACAGCACAGAGCGGCCATCCCTCAGAGCTCAGTCGTCAGCAAACACTTCTGCTTCAAGGCGGCTTCTCCAGCTGAGGCTGGAGCAGAGCTGACAGGAAGAAAGAATGTGTTATTCAGTTTTTGGAAAATGAAAAGACAACCCTCCCACAAGAAAGCAACATGCATCTCCCCACCAGTGCCCCATAGAGCAAGGGGAAGTGCCTTGTAAACCTAAATCAGCAGTTTCAC
This sequence comes from Capricornis sumatraensis, assembly GCF_032405125.1. NCBI lineage: Eukaryota > Metazoa > Chordata > Mammalia > Artiodactyla > Bovidae > Capricornis > Capricornis sumatraensis. The sequence goes on along the minus strand of NC_091071.1, from coordinate 116,326,113 downwards.
ACGAGGTCATTTTCTAGATAACCAATGCTTTTTTCATCTTGAAATGGACTCTAAAAGACACTGATTTCCCCTACTTCCTTGAATAAAATACACTGAACAGACACCTAGTTTTGTGCTGAGTCAGGGCTATTACTAGAACACAGACGACATGGACAATGTGGTGAGCAGGATGGCCATATGCTAAGGAAGCAGCAGGGAAGGGGGTCCTGTGCTCACGGCCCAGTGCCCGCAGCCGGGTCTCAGCTCCGGGACACCTCCTCTGCTTGATGGAGCTAAAGGAAGAGTAAAAGTACTTGGTCTTTGGGACTTCCCTGGGGGTCCAGTGATTAAAACTCTGCACTTCCAATGCAGGGGATACAGGTTTAACTCCTGGCTGGGGAACTAAGATCCTTCTTGCTATGTGGTACAGCCAATAAATAAATTTTTTTTTTAAAGTGCATGGGCTCTGCCTGAGGTGAAGAGCATGGATGGAGGTGCAGAGATGTAACAGCACCTACTTCAGTTTCACAAAAACTGAAAACAATATCAAAGTAGCAAGGACAGAGATTAATGTCAGAAGCACTAGCAAGTCATATAAATGAAAAAGCAGTCAGCAGTCACTTGAACCCCCTTCTCCATTTCTACCCAACAGAGACAACACTGCCAACTGGTTTCTCCTGGTGTTTCCCTTCATGTTTTGGATCTCAGCTTCTCAAAGTGTGGTCCCTAGAACTTGTCATAAATACAAGTTCTCAGGCCCTGCTTCAGGCTCCCTGAACCAGAGACTCAGGGCAGCCCAGTGCCTGCGCTCTAAGCTGCCCTCTGGTGCTGCTATCTATGGCATCCTGACTGCCCTGAGGCATGTGGTTCCACAATGACACTCTGCCCCAAGGTCCTCCCTTCCTATCTTTTCAACACAGTTTTGGAACAATTGTGATCATGTTAACATTCAATGCTTGCTATGATTACATAGACATTTTCACAGCTCAGTCTAATAAGTGTGTTGTATTTCCTCCCTTAGGTAATCCGTTTTCCCTGGACTGAGTAACTGCCTTGTTTTTCACCGTAACTGCTTGCTCAGTGTCCAATACTTGGTTTCTAACAATTTATCCTTAACCTTGCAAACACACCATGGTTCTGTTCTCATGGGATTTTTCCTTAATTTAGGGGTGGGCAATTTAGGGGTGGGCAATTCTGTGTTTTGTCATTTTCCCTTGGCAACATCCTTCCTGGAATGCTACGTCCTCTTCAAATCTGCACAGGATCCCTTCTAGGCCTGCCTCACTTTCCTCCTGGTAAATTCCTGCACCTGTTTCCTGGGTCCCATGGTTTCCTTCTGGGATAGTCATCCTGGTTTTCTTTTTTTTAAACCTTCTATTTATTTTCAAATTTTAAACTTTGTATTTTGTATTGGGGTATAGCCAATTATAATCACTCTACTTTGATGGAACACATCCTCCCTCCGGTTAAGTAGCTTCCTGACAAAAGCCACCTTAGAAGCATATATTTTAGAGGAATTCTATGTTTTTAAATTTCTTCTTCTTCTTTTTTTTTTGGTTATGTCATGTGGCATGTGGGAGAGCTTAGTTCCCTGACCAGGGACTGAACTCAGGCCCTGGCAGTGAAAGCACTGAGGCCTAACCACTGAACCACAAGGGAACTCCTGAAAATGTCATTTTAATCTCACACTGCATTGATAGTTTGGGTATAAAATACAAGATGGAAACGATTCTTCTCCAGATTCTGGAGGCACTGCTCTATTTATTATCTCCTAGCTTCAGTAAAGTCTGCTATCGTCTGATTACCAGTCCTTTTTAAGTACTCTTCTCCTGCCCTCTCTGAAGACCTACATCCTCTCTTAAATTTGATATTCTGAAGTCTCATCATGTTCCGTGGTGTCTTCTATTTTCACTGTGTTACTGGATACCGACTGAACTCCTTTAATCTAAAACTCAAGTACTTATGTTCTGGAAAAATCTTGGTTCTTTTTTATATCTTTTGTCACTTTTATTTACTCTGTTTCTTTCTTCCGGCTCTCCAGTGACTCACATATTGGACTTCCTAGACCAATCCTCGAATTTTCTCTTCTGTCCCAGTCTCCAGCTCTTTATTCTACTCTTTTGGAGATTTCCTGAATCTTATCTTCCATGCATTCTTTGGATCTTATTTTTAACTTGGTTAATAATTTCTGGGAATACTTTCTTCTTTCCTGTTCCTCTTCTTTTTTAATCTCCTGCTATTGTTGGGTGAATACAGTGTCTTCTTTCTCACACTATCATTTCACAAAATTTTTGATACTCACATTCCTTTATTTCCTCCTTGTTGCCTTTTCAAGCTGAACTGCTTTGGTCTTTCCTCACATACCTGATAATCTTTGGCTCTCTTCATATTTAAGAGGTAGGCAGTCTGTTCACACTTGAGCATGAAGCACTGGAATGCTGTCTGGAAACTGTATGTGTGGGCAAAACCCATTAACTACAGGCTTCCAAGACGAATTATTAGGCAGATTTCCTGGGATCCACAAGTATCAGTCTCTCTGAGTCAGTCAGGTTCTCTAGAGTATAAGCCTCTGAAGCAAGTTCTCATCTGAGACTTTTACATGTGACCCACAGCATTCTGGAAGCTGGAAACTGAACAACAATTGGGGGTTTCACACCTTGGCATGCAGGCACTGAGTTAACCTCTGTATTCAGCTCTTCGGGGCCTTCCTCCCAACAGGGTCCCCAAATCCAGGGCCTCGCCTGCTCAGCTCCTCCAGAGGTAAGCCTCCAGAATCAGGGCAGTGTCAGCAGCGTGGGGAGGGGGAGCTCTAAATGGGTCTAGATGCTTTCCACCAACTCTCAGGTTCTCAGCTCCACCTGGACCATCTTCATGATATTTGGTCCCTCTACCTCCTGAGACTTGCCTCAGAGCTTCCTACTTTTCCTGTTTCCATTCCCTCCCCATTTCAGGCTTAGACCTCAGTTTTCTCCTCTCTGTCAATCGATTTACCACTCCTCTGTCATTTCACTGCTCCCCAAACTTACTCGTTCTCTCCACTGCCGTTGTCTCCTCTCCTAAGCCTTTAAAATAAGATTTACATAGCGCAAGATGCAACGCCAGCACCATTCTTTTGAACACGTTACTAACTGTAACATTCACATGCTGAAGTGCACAAAGCAGCAGGAGTTTGAAGAATATTTGTAGTGTAGTTTCATACACTAGCCACACCTGTATCTTCAGCACACAGATCAGGAAACAGAACGTCACTAGGGCTCTGAAACTAGCTACCTCGAGAGGAATCACTGCTTGGTTCCTCGAGAGCTGGGCCTCTTTCTGGACTTTACCTTGCTCACCATTATTGTGGTACAGACACTATAAGACGACCCCCAGTGACCCAAACTTCCTGGCACTCTTACGTGACTTCCTCCCCTGAGCGCTGCAGGCCCCGTGATTTAACCAACAGACTGGAGCAAAAGTAACTGGTTCTCACCCCTGGGTTTACAGTACAGATGGGGACTTCTGGGTGGCGGGCAAGTGTCCCAGTGCCTTCCTGGTTTGCTGGCTCTGCTGTAAGAAAGGCTCCACGGCAAGTCCCGAGGGCAGCCTTTGGCTTCAAGTCAGCTAAAAATGGAGGCCCTTGGCCTGCAGCCCCTCAGGAACTGAATCCTGTCAGCAGAGCCTCCTCCACCTGATCCTTTAGCTGAGAGCCCAGCTCTGGTCAACTCCCCGACTGGCACTTGGGAGAGTCTCTACAGCAGAGGACACAGCTAAGTTGTATCCAGACTCCTGACCCACAGGGATGAGGTTACAGAAACCTGAGCTGTTTCAAGTTGCTAAATGTGTGGCAATCTGTTACACACAATAAATACTTAACATAACTCAGTATAAGCAACGCATCAGTGCTTCTCTGCCACAGTTAGTTTGTTAGTTTTCACTGCTCTAGTCTAGTATTTATCTAGTTGACTGCTAATGGGGTTTTTTTTAAGTTTTCAATTTTGACTATGATTAATACAGTTGCTATAAACATTTTTGTACATACCTTTAATGGATGTATATTTGTATTTCTATTGAGTATGCACATAAAAGTATTTTCAGCTTTTGTAGATACTGCCAAATCTATGTGCAACACAGTTATTTAAATTTAGAGTTTCTGTTGCCCTATGACTTCATCTCTACTTGGTATTACATCTCTTTCACTTGAGCCATTTTAGGTGTATGGAGTGGTATCACAGTGGCTTGAATTTGTATTTCTTAATGACTTGTCAAGATGTACATTATCTAATGATTTATTGGCCATCTGGATATCCTTCTTGTGAACTGCTTTTCAACTCTTTTGCCAATTTTTCTATTGAGCTGCATTTTTCTTGTTGATTCACAAGAGCTCTTTATATATTCTGGATCAGTCATTTGTGAGAGAGACAGTCAGAGAGAGGGGGAAGTGGCAGCTGTCTTCTCTACTGTGTGGGTTCTTTTTTGAGTGCTTGAAATTGTATCTGTTGATAAATAAAAGCTTTTTTGATACCATCCAAGTTGTCAATTTTTCCTGAATGAGTACAAGCATTTTATGACTTGTTTAAAAAATCTGCTTATTTCAGGCATTTCTCCAAAGAAGACATACGGATGGCTAACAAACACATGAAAAGATGCTCAACATCACTCATTATCAGAGAAATGCAAATCAAGACCACAATGAGGTACCACTTCACACCAGTCAGAATGGCTGCGATCCAAAAGTCTACAAGCAATAAATGCTGGAGAGGATGTGGAGAAAAGGGAACCCTCTTACACTGTTGGTGGGAATGCAAACTAGTACAGCCACTATGGAAAACAGTGTGGAGATTCCTTAAAAAATTGCAAATAGAACTGCCTTATGACCCAGCAATCCCACTGCTGGGCATACACACTGAGGAAACCAGAATTGAAAGAGACACATGTAACCCAATGTTCATTGCAGCACTGTTTATAATAGCCAGGACATGGAAACAACCTAGATGCCCATCAGCAGATGAATGGATAAGAAAGCTGTGGTACATATACACAATGGAGTATTACTCAGCCATTAAAAAGAATACATTTGAATCAGTTCTGATGAGATGGATGAAACTGGAGCCGATTATACAGAGTGAAGTAAGCCAGAAAGAAAAACACCAATACAGTATACTGACACATATATAAGGAATTTAGAAAGATGGTAATGATGACCCTGTATGCGAGACAGCAAAAGAGACACAGATGTATTGAACAGACTTTTGGACTGTGATCAAGAGGGAAAGGGTGGGATAATTTGGGAGAACGGCATTGAAACATGTATACTATCATGTAAGAAAGGAAGTGCCAATCTATGTTCGATACAAGATACAGGATGCTTGGGGCTGGTGCACAGGGATGATCCAGAGAGATGATATGGGGTGGGAGGTGGGAGGGGCATTCAGGATTGGGAGCTTGTATACACCCGTGGTGGATTCATGTCAATGTATGGCAAAACCAATACAGTATTGTAAAGTAAAATAAAGTAAGAATAAAATTTTAAAAATAAATAAATAAAAGAAAAAAAAATCTTTGCTTATTTCAAGGCCCCAAGGATATGTACTTATATTTTTTGCTAAAACCTTTATTTATGGACATTTCAGATTTTCAGTGCACTTACAATAGATTTTGGTGTGCAGTATGAGGTTGGGTCAAGATTAATTTTTTCCCACAAGGATATTTAACTTGTCAGGCTGACTGACTGAGAGACCACTGTTTCCCTTCAGCACTGCACCATCATTTTTCATAAATCAGGGAACTGTAGTTGTGTGGGTTTGCTTCTGGACTCTGGTGTTTCACTGATTTACTGTCATGTTTTCCTCATTAAGATCCTAACATATTATACTAGCTTCAGGTGTACTATCTGTTATTTTTAATCTAACTCCTTTATGATTATTTGCTTTGGGAAGGAATGGAGACAAGGCCCTGATGTCATCTGTGACTTAACATTTGGAAATCTATAAGCACTCACATTTTACTGTGTAAACTCCATTACAGAGAATTATTACCTGGCTTTCTGCAGGTAATCTCTACTTTAACAGTGGGTACTACTAGTCATACAAATTAGGGAAACAGGTCCCACATCCATCCTGTTCACAGCTCTCTTCAATGCCAGTTAGAAGTATGCCTGGTACCTAATATTCAATCAATATTTGTTGAGTAAACAATTATACTGAAAACTACAGAGGTAAGACAACAATTTTAAAATGAACTATGAATTTCTCTCAAATTAACCATCTCTAGTTAACTTTTCCTTTATACTTAGGGTTTTTTTTTTTTTCTCTAAAGCATCTACTACAATTTATCTGCATTCTCAACACCAGGAAGATGTGAGAAACAGCAAACACACCCATGAAAAAGTCAGAGGTAAGAAATGAAGGCAAAATCTTTTGCAAAACAGGCACAGCCTTGCTCCTAACAAAAGCTGAAGAATTACATGCTGAATAAAAGCTCTTCTGAGTTCAGTTTCTGTTTGTGGCAAGCAATATGCTAAAATGAGCTTGCAACAAGCAGGCTTCAGTGAAAGCTACACCAGAGCCCTCACCTTGGGAATCCCCTGTCCTACCCTTATCTGCACCTCTTCCTCTGTATTGATGGACAACATAACAGTAAAGCATGATAGGAAAAGACATAAATCAATTTTCAAAGAAATATAAACTTTTAAAGATAGACCTATTAACATCTTTATCTAATAAAGACTTCCAATTAAAAAAAATAAGGTCTACTCCATAATTTTGTAGAAAATTGCTACTGACAAGAAAAAAGAAAAAACACTACTCTAATTAACAGAGGAAGAGATTTATTCAGTTTCAATTAAGTTTGGTTAAAGAATGGACATTATTGCTTTAAATACAATTAATTTTATTACTTCTTTCCTCTTAATAGATGCCTAAGAAGTGCAACTGAGAAATAATTCCTCACCTGGTCACGGCGTCCACCAAGAATGGCGCTGGGGGAGAGATGAGCTCTCTGCTGCCCAGCCCTTCCTTCCCAGTCAGGGAAAACTCATTTCCCGCAAGCCCATTAGGAAGGACAGTGCTCTGCTGAGAAAGACACACAACACATCTGAGAGGAGGTGATCACACCTCCCTGACAACCAGCACTTCAGCTCCAAGCCATCTTCTCCAATAATTATGGTAATGGGGAGGATGTTTATGATCACAGTTATTTTGGTTTTTTTGTTTCCTTTTACCATCCTTCACATCAGATTTTTATTTTTATTTTTGTTAGCACCCTTACACATTTACAAACAGAAAAGTTAAATCACTAGTTTGAAGCCAGTAACTTTAATTAAAAGAGCTTTGATGATGACCCCAGGTTTTCAAGGAAAAGTAAGAACCTGGTACTGCTTCAGGCCTCATTCTGAAAGGGGAACAGAAAGAAAAATTCTAAATATCATTAACTTACTGGCACAATCCAACGGGGTGTGATCACTGATGTTGAAGACACCTGAAAAAAACATGCATACACATGTATTTATTTTTAGGGAAGACTGAGTTTTTATAATTACACTCATAATGCTTTCTTCTGCTGTCAAATGCGTGGGTGGGGGTGGAATCCAAATGCTGCTACTGCTTTCAGGTCATTCACTAGGATTTCCCCAATCCTAGCGTTCCATTTAACATCTACTTTCTGAAATTTCATTTCAGTTCATTACAAATAATCACAGCCTTCTTGAACAGGGGCCTGTGACTAATTCAAATGAAACAGCAAAAAAGAAAGTACACAGAAAACAAACCTGTCTCTACACAGTCCATTTTCTAATTATGCATGCAGCACACAGAGTAAAACACCCATACTACTGACTCATAGGGCCTTTGTTACGGTCTTTCTAGATCTCACTTTTTTGTGTAGAAAAGTCATCTAATGAACTCCCAACTCTCCCTGTTTTATGGAAACTCAGACTGGCCCTTGCACTGGTGACATTCTGATAAGAAAAAATTAATATAAGTCCAGGTCTTAGTAATTTAGGTAACTGCCAAAAGAATAAAAACACAAAATAAAGGGACTTCCTTTGGTGGTCCAGTGGCTAAGACTCTATGCTTCTAATGCAAGGGGCCCAGGTTCTATGCCTGGTCAGGAAACTAGATCCCGCATGCCACAACTAAGACAAGGCACAGCCAAATTAATAAAAAATAAATATTTTTAAAATATATAAAATATGACTTTCCCACCAATATTAAGAAATGAACTTTTAACCATAGAAAATAAAAGAGAGAAAAGAAGTACAGTAAAAGTAAACAAAAAATGGTTTGGCAGAAAGAAGTCCTATAATAACAATAATTACAGTAAATATAAGTGGATTTAAACTCAATCAAAGCATACAGACTTTCGAATAAGATCTAAATAAAAAACAAGATCCAACAAAATGCTGTTTACAACAGGTCCACTTAAACAAGTCCAAAATAACTGAAAATAAATTAATAGAAAATTCGATTTAAGGCAATTCAAACTTCAAGCTACGTAGTCAGATTTTTATCAATCAAAAGGGAAATAAAGAGAGGAAAAAAGGGACAAAGAAGGGCGCTATAAAGTGTTAAAAGGAGCTCAAGAAAGTATAATTACAATCAACAAACATGCATCTATCTTCAAAATATACACAAAATTGAAAGACCCAACAATAGGTTAAGAAATGGATTAACCAATAACTGCAGACAGAGATACTAAACACACCCCCAAAACTGACAGAATATTTGAGAGAATCAGCAGAATGACTACTGAAAATAACTCAGCAAGTTTCCTAAACACAAAATCAACTTACAAATTCAATAGTAAAAAATTAAATACCATTCACAACATCAACAAAACGATAAAGCATTTAGGACTTAACCTAACAAAGAACAGAGAAGACTAGTAGAGGACATTACAGACTATTCTCTGTTAAGTCCTAAATTCTTTAATGGGTAAAAAATCTTACTAGCAAAAAAACCATAAAGGGTCTGGAAACAACAAAAATAGGAAAACAAAAAAATCTATATTGGGGAGACTATAACTACATAACTTTTAGGAGAAACAGGAAATCTTGGATGAGAAAAACATTATACTCTTGGCCAAGAAGATAATCACAAACATATCAGTTCTTTCCTCAAGTTAATTTATGGATTTAATACAGTCATAATTAAAACTTCAAAGGCTTTCAAGGGAGTGAAACTTGACAAAGTTATTCTAAAAACCATCTGAAAGAACAATCAAAAACAGCAAAATATCAGCATAATGATGCTGGACTGGCCTCATCACATATCAAAATCACTTAAAAAGCTCAATTTAGTAGAAGAGTATTACAGTTCTAATAACTATAAATTATAGGAAAGCTTATATGCAGAATCTAAAATGCATCATATTCTATGTTTTTATTTAAAACAGAGAACATTTCAATTTGCAGGGAAGTAAAAATATACTAGTGATAGAAAATGCTTTTAATGAAATTCATTTTCATCACTGTATCACCCACCCACCTGCGAGAAAGCATAGTCACACAGTCAGTGTTCTGAGGTGGGCCCCAAGGATTCCTTCTTCAGCTTCAGGCTATCTTTTATTAGTCTTAGAAGTTACCTCTTTTATCTGGTTAAACGATTATTGTGGCCCAATACTGCCAACATCCCTTATATTTTCTGTTTGTGCATCTGGTAAAGTCTCTGTTTATTGATATCAGCTGGTGGTTCCTGGCCCACATCTGAACCCCTGGGAGCGGTCAGAAATGCAGCTTCTCAGGCTCCACCCCACACACACCATGTCAGAAACTCTGAGGTTGGAGACCAGTGATCTGTGCTTTTTTTACACTCTCCAGTGATGTGCACACACACACCTGAGTACCACCTGTACTTCCAAGCCTTCAAGTGATGTCACAGCAGTCCCAGTACATGAGTCATTAGGCACTAAATGAGGCTTCTGTGTACCTTCCATCCCAACTAGTCTCCATGTCTCTGGAGGGAAGGGACTGTTTTTTATTTGTGTCATGCTCACAGTTGGGCATGGCTTAGCATGCACACACAGTACTTAACACAGTATCTCCCAAACTCAAATAAAGATCAATGTGTTTAATGTCAACCATTCTTATGATTCCATCTTTCTATAAATGTTTTATTTTTCAATTAAAATTCTTTACTGTCTGAACTCTTTAGAAGCTGGTTTACCCCCACATGTTCCTCTCATGCTGTTTCATAGGATGATGTTACAAAAAGAGCTTCTCTGGTAGCTCAGCTGGTAAAGAACCCTCCTCTAATGTAGGAGACCCTGGTTCGATTCCTGGGTTGGCAGGATCCCCTGAAGGAGGGATAGGCTGCCCACTTCAGTATTCTTGGGCTTCACTAGTAGCTCAGATAATTAAAGAATCCACCTGCAATGTGGCAGACCCGGGTTCAATCCCTGGGTTGGGAAGATCCCTGGAGAAGGGAATGGCTACCCATTCCAATATTCTTGCCTGGAGAATTCCATGGATAGAGAAGCCTGGTAGGTTACAGTCCATGGGGTTGCAAAGAGTCAGACACAACTGAGGGACTTTCACTTTAGTTACAAATAGGTTCACAGTTAACATGTGGTTATGTAATGACACACAGATTCAAGTTGGCAAAACTTAGTATAGAAAAGCAATGCTACGTGGTTACTGAAATATAAATTCATGAAATGAAAAGTCTTACTAAATTATAGACAAGGTAAAAATTGGAATCTAGCAGGGACAATTTCAAACAGAAATACTTTTCCATCTTCCTGTTTTAAAGCATCTTTACCTGAGGTGTGGTTGTGTGGTCAAGGAGATTCTCAGTTAGAGACAACAGCAAGGCATCCAGTTCATCTGTAGCATCCTGTGGAAGACAAGATACACAGATGTCAAATGACCCATTAATCACCAGTTTTTTCCATATCCTTGCAGTGTATAATTTGGACCCATGCCTGGTTGGTGTTAATCTTAAAAAAAATGGGGACATTCAGGAGCCACAGTTATCAGTGATTTCAGTTGTGTTGGAGAGAACCTAGCCTACAGTCAGAACTTTAAAACACTCAAGGGTTTTGTGAATTTTCATACAGTTATTCCTTCTGGTAAGACAAGACTTGGGTAGGGTTTAGGACTGTCCTGGCTCTCAGCTCTTGAACTAGAGAATGGAGGTAAAAGGTTCAGCTAGCAAGGAGCCAGCAAGTAAGGAGAGGCCTGAACTCCCAGTGCTTCTTTATTCACACATGTGGGTGCTCTAATGTTCACAAAGGAGTATAATGTAAATTTCCCCCACAAACTTTAATACTTTTGTCTAATCAATATTTGAAGCACCTTATACAAACAGAGTTCTGTACAGCAGTGTGTGTGTATGTGTTGGGGGGATGCACAGGAAGAATGTTAAAAGGATAAAAGATGAAATTCAAGTCTGGAAATAAGAGCAGTAAGTACCCAGGGTGTACCCTTTATTTATACAGTTCTGTCTGTCTATCCTCAGGCCATGGCACATCTCCAGTTCAGTGTTAACTGAATTTTAATCCCACATATGAAGTAACTGTACTCTCCTTTCTCATATCTCCCTCCTCCTATCCCACTCCTTCTTACCCTGTGTGACCTAGTGAGCCCCGAAAGAGCCTGTGCATATCTCCACCACAATGTATTATAATCCTCTCTCCAACTGTACTATAAAGCAGTTTGAAAGAAGAGGCCATGTCTCAGTCATTTTTTAACTTTCAAAGCCTAGCATGCTATCCTGGTACACAATATGCAATAAATTTGGAGGACAAATGTCCTTCTCTGTTCCAAAACACATCTGAGGTTCCACCTAATGATTTTCAATGATTAAACATGTCAACATAACATTTTAGGATTTTAATTAGCAGAAAGGAATCTCCAGATTGAAAATATTTTAGGTTCCTTTTTTAAAACCCCAAAGTTTTTGACTAGTGGGAATACAGGTAATTGCTAATTTTTTCTTTTTATAAAATATTTGGTAAATTTCTATGATACATGTGCTTATGCAATACAAGAACAAATGGCAACTGTTCATTTACAAAAATAATTTGTTGCTTAAATTGCAAATTAAAACATTCCCAGGGCAATGAACTGGGTTTCTATGATTTCTGAACTGGAATGGGTATGTGGGGCTTCCCAGGTGACTCAGTGGTAAAGAATCCACCTGCAGGTTTGATACTTGGGTCAGAAAGATCCCCTGGAGAAGGAAATGGGAAAGCACTCCAGTTTTCTTGCCTAAAAAATCCCATGGACAGAGGAGCCTGGTGGGTGACAGTTCATGGGGTTGCAGAAAGACTCGGACACAAGTTAGCAACTAAATAATGGGTGTATGACAAGTGGATACAAGAAAGGTAGGATTTGAGATAAGCTGGTTATAACACAACACAATTCCAGAATGTTACTTTTGATCAATTAATACTTATTTACTGCCTACTATGTGCAGTGTTCTGTTTCAGACACTAGGGAAGTAGAATCAGCATACAAAACCAAAAATAAGAGATCATCTAAAAAAACAAAATAACAACAAATAACTCAAAAAAGGAGAAGAAACCCTGAGCTACTCCTGGGTTTGACAACAGGATTTGATAAAAGGATTCTCCCTAGAGAAGTGAGGTTCAGTGCTTTTTTCACAGCTTAAGTTCTGGTGTCCATCAGAACTCACCAGATGTCCTGTAAAACCAAGATTCAACTCAGTAGAATGTGAGGAGAAACCTTAAAAAGTGGCAGTAATTATTACCTTTAGAGCAGACCCACTTTCTGCAGGTGTGGTTCGCATCAGAGCCAGAGAGTCTCCACGGACGGGCACAGTGTTCTCATTTAATTCACCACTAGGAAGAGAAAGGTATGTTCACATCATGGAGGACTGATAGAGATGACACAGGGGTCACAAGCAGCCTCCTCAGGAAGAAGAAAAACGAACTCTTCAAGAAATAAATCCTGCTTTTCAACACACAAATTATCAAAAAGAGATATCAAGAAAACAATCCCATTTAAAATTGCACTAATAATAAAATATCTAGGAATAAACCTAATCAAGGAGGTAAAAGACCTTTATTTTGAAAACTATATTCTGAAATGAATGAAAGAATCTGAAGATGATGCAAAGAAATGGAAAGATATCCCATGTTCATGTCTTAGAAGAATTAATATTGCCAAATGTCCACACTAACCAAAGCTATCTACAGATTTAATGTAATCCCTATCAAAATGCCTATCAGGCCTTTTCACAGAACTAGGACAAGTAATCCTAAAATATAGATGGAAACACTGTTGTTGTTCAGTTGCTCAGTCTTTGCGACCTCACGGACTGCAGCACGCAAGTCTTCCCTGTCCTTCACCATCTCCCTGAGTTTGCTCAAACTAAGGTCCGTCAAGTCAGTGATGCCATCCCACCATCTCATCCTCTGTCATCCCCTTCTCCTCCTGACTTCAATCCTTCTCAGCATCAGGGTCTTTTCCAATGAGTCAGTTCTTCTCATCAGGTGACCAAAGTATTGGAGCTTCAGCTTCAGCATCAGTCTTTCCAATGAATATTCAGGACTGATTTCATTTAGGATTGACTGGTTGGATCTCCTTGCAGTCCAAGGGACTCTCAAAAGTCTTCTCCAGCACCACAGTTCAAAAGCATCAGTTCTTCAGCGCTCAGCTTTCTTTATGGTCCAACTCTCACATCCACACATGACTACTGGAAAAACCATAGCTTTGAGTATACGGAACTTGTCAGTAAAGTAATGTCTCTGCTTTTTAATATGCTGTCTACATTGATCATAGCTTTTCTTCCAGGGAGCAAGCGTCTTTTAATTTCATGGCTGCAATTACCATCTGCAGTGATTTTGGAGCCCAAGAAAATAAAGCCTCTCACTGTTTCCACTGTTTCCCCATATACTTGCCATGAAGTGATGGGACTTCATGTGATCTTAGCTTTTTGAATGTTGAGTTTTAAGCCAGCTTTTTCACTCTCCTCTTTCACTTTCATCAAGACACTCTTTTAGTTCCTTTTCGTTTTCTGCCATTAAAAAAGGTGGTATCATCTGCATATCTGAGGTTATTGGTATTTCTCCCAGGAATCTTGATTCCAGTTTCTGCTTCATTCAGTCTGGCATTAGGCATGATGCACTCTGCATATAAGTTAAATAAGCAGGGTGACAATAAACAGCCTTGACATACTCCTTTCCCAATTTGAAATCAGTCTATTGTTTCATGTCTGGTTCTGCTGCTTCTTGATCTGCATACAGGTTTCTCAGGAGGTAGGTAAGGTGGTCTGCTATTCCCATCTCTTTAAGAATTTTCCACAGTTTATTGTGATCCACACAGTCGAAGGCTTTAGCGTAGTCAATGAAGCAGAAGTAGATGTTTTTCTGGCATTATTTTGCTTTTTATATGATCCAGTGGATACTGGCATTGGATCTGGTTTCTCTGCCTTTTCTAAATTCAGCTTGAACATCTGGAAATTCTTGGTTCAGGACTGTTGAAGCCTAGCTTGGAGAATTTTGAGCATTACTTAGCTAGAGTGTGAAATTAATGCAATTGTGTTGTAGTTTGATCATTCTTGGCATTGCCTTTGGGATTGACCTTTTCCAGTCCTGTGGCCACTGCTGTTTTCCAAATCTGCTGGCATATTGAGTACAGCACTTTTACAGCATTATCCTGTAGGATCTGAAATAGATCAGCTGGAATTCCATCACCTCCACTAGCTTTGTTCACAGTCATGTTTCCTAATGTCCACTTGACTTTGCACTCCAGGATATCTGGCTCTAGGTGAGTAATCATACCATTGTGTTTATCTGGGTCATTAAGATCTTTTTTGTATAGTTCTTCTGTATATTCTTATCACCTCTTCTTAGTATCTTCTGCTTCTGTTATGCCCATACCATTTCTGTCCTTTATTGTGCCCATCTTTGCATAAAATGTTCCCTTGGTATCTAATTTTCTTGAAGAGATCTCTAGTCTTTCCCATTCTATTGTTTTCCTCTATTTCTTTGCATTGATCACTGATGAAGGCTTTCTTCTCTCTCCTTGCTGTTCTTTGGAACTCTGCATTCAGAGGGTTTATCTTTCATTTTCTCCTTTGCCTTTCGCTTCTCTTCTTTTCTCAGCTATTTGTAAGGCCTCCTCAGACAACCATTTTGCCTTTTTGCATTTCTTCTTCTTGGGGATAGTTTTGATCACTGCCTCCTGTACAATGTTACGAACCTCCGTCCATAGTTCATCAGGTACTCTGTCCATCAGATGTAATCCCTTTAAACTATCTGTCTCTTCCACGATATAATCATAAGGGATTTGATTTAGGTCATACCTGAATGGTCTAGTGGTTTTCCCTACTTTCTTCAATTTAAGTCTGAATTTGGCAATAAGGAGTTCATGATCTGAGCCACAGTCAGCTCCCGGTCTTGTTTTTGCTGACTGTATACTGCTTTTCCATCTTCAGCTGCAAAGAATATGATCAATCTGATTTTAATATTGACCATCTGGTGATGTCCATGTGTACGGGCATCTCTTGTGATGTTGGAAGAGAGTGTTTGCTATGACCAGTGTGTTCACTTTGCAAAACTGTTTGTTTTTGCCCTGCTTCATTCCGTATTCCAAGGCCAAACTTGCCTGTTACTCCAGGAATCTCTTGACTTCCTACTTTTGCATTCCATTCCCCTACGATCAAAAGGACAGCTTTTTTTGGTTTTAGTTCTAGAAGCTCTTGTACGTCTTCACAGAACTGTTCAACTTCAACTTCTTTGGCATTAGTGGTTGGGGCATAAAATTTATATGGAAATTTATATGAAGGACTCCAAATCGCCAAAGTAATCAAGAAAAAAAGAATACAGCTAGAGGAATCACACTCCCTGACTTCAAGCTATACCATAAAGCTACAGTCATCAAAATAGTATAGTACTGGCATAAAAACAGACATATAGATCAATGGAACAGAATAGAGAGCCCAGAAATAAAGCCATGCACTTTTGGTCAATTAAGCCAAAATAAAGGAAGCAAGAACATACAGCAGGGAAGAGACAGTCTTTTCAATAACAACAGCTGGAAACCTGGACAGCTGCATGTAAAAATGAAATTAGAACATCTCATACCATATACAAAAATAAACCCAAAACAGATTAAAAAAATAAAGGTAAGACCAGAAACCATAAAACTAGCAGAAAATACAGGCAGAACGCTCTTTGACATAAAAGGTAGCAATATTTTTTTTGGATCTGTCTCAAAGCAAAGGAAACAAAAGCAAAAATATAAACAATGAGATCTAATTAAACTTAAAAGCTTTTGTAGTGCAAAGGAAACCACTGACAAAATGAAGATAACAGAATGAAAAAAATATCTACAAATGATATGACCAATATGGGGTTAATACTCAAAACACATAAATGGTTCAAACATCTCAATATTTAATAAAAATAAATAAACCAATTAAAATCGAGCATGGGCAGTGGGGGGCGGGGGTTGGTGATGAAGTGGGCAAAGGATGTGACAGACATTTTTCCGGAGAAGATATATACAAATAGGCAACGGGTACACGAAAAGATGCTCAACGTCTCTGCTCATCAGGGAAATGCAAACCAAAACCACAATGAGACATCACCGCACACCTGTCAGCATGGCTAACATCAAAAAGAACAGAAATAACAAACGCTGGAAAGGATGTGGGGATTCCCTGTTGGTGGAAATTCCCTGCTGGTGGGACTGGAAGCTGTTGCAGGCACTATGGAAAACAGTATATCAGCTCCTCAAAAAAAACAAACTGGAACTATTATATGATCCAGCAATTCTGAGTGTATATCTGAAGGAAAAAAACACTAATTTAACAAGATATGTGCCCCCTCAGTGTTTATAGCAGGGTTATTTACAATAACTAAGATAGAGAAGTGACCTAAGTGTTCATCAAGATGAATGGATAAGGAAAATGTGGTGTGTATATACGTAATGGAATATTAGCCATAAAAATGAAAATTTGCAACAACATGGATGCACTTAGAGGGTATAATGTTTAGTGAAATAAGTCAGACAGAGAAAGACAAATACTGTATTTTATCACTTACATGTGAAATCTAAAAAAATAAACAAACAAATGAATACATAAGTGAAGTAAGTCAGAAAAAAGTTTGCAGGTATAGAGAACTAGAGGTTACCAGTGAGATGAGCTAAGTGAGGAGGGGGTGGATAGTGGTAGGAAATCAATAAGCAGAAACTACTATGTATAAAAGACGCTTTACTCCTTGGAAGGAAAGTTATGACCAATCTAGACAGCATATTAAAAAGCAGAGACATTACTTTGCCAACAAAGGTCCATCTAGTCAAGGCTATGGTTTTTCCAGTAGTCAAGTAGTGGATGTGAGAGTTGGACTATAAAGAAAGCTGAGTGCCGAAGAATTGATGCTTTTGAACTGTTGTGTTGGAGAAGACTCTTGAGGGTCCCTTGGACTGCAAGGAGATCCAACCAGTCTATCCTAAAGGAGGTCAGTCCTGGGTGTTCACTGGAAGGACTGATGTTGAAGTTGAAACTCCAATACTTTGGCCACCTGATGGGAAGAGTTGACTCATTTGAAAAGACCCTGATGCTAGGAAAGATTGAAGGCAGGAGGAGAAGGGGACGACAGAGGATGAGATGGCTGGATGGCATCACTGACTCAATGGACAAGAGTTTGGGTAAACCCTGGGAGTTGGTGATGGATAGGAGGCCTGGTGTGCTGCGGTCCATGGGGTCGCAGAGTCAGACATGACTGAGCAACTGAACTATGTATAAAATACATAAGTTACAAGAATATAAATATAACCAATAATTTATAATTGTAAAAATAGAATATAATCCATAAAAATATTTAATCATTACATTGTACACCTAAAACAAATATAATATTGTAAATCAATGAATAAGAATCCTGAGGCCAAACCAAAAAAAAAAGAGATTAGTCCTATGTAGTTTACACTGCTACAAAACACAGAAAGCAGATGAAAAAATCCTTACAACATATGTGTATATGGAAGAACATGTACAATGTTAACTTGTAACAAGCATTTATTTGTCCTTTAGTAAAAGAATGAATATACTGTGGCAGTTAAAATGAAGAAACCGTGGGCTTCTCTGGCGGTCCAGCGGTTAGGAATCTGCCTCGAAATGTAGGCAACACCAGTTTGATCCCTGATCCAGGAAGATCCCACATGCCACAGGGCAACAAAGCCCATGCACCACAGCCACTGAACCCACGGTCTAGAGCCGGAGAGTCACAGCCACTGAGCCCATGCTCTACAACAAAAAAGCCACTGTAGTGAGAAGTCCGTGCACCACAACTAGAGAGTAGCCCCCACTCAGTGCAACGAGAGAGAGCCCAGGTGCAGCAATGAAGACCCCCAACAAGGCCAAAAGTAAATAAATAGATAAACCCTCCAATGTCGGTGGGAATGTAAACTGATACAGCCACTACAGAAGACAGTATGGAGACTGTTTTAAAAACTAGGAATAAAACTACCATATGACCCAGCAATACCACTTCTAGGCATTTACCTGAGGAAACCAAAATTCAAAAGCACATGTGTACCCCCAATGTTTACTGCAGCACTATTTACAATAGCCAGGACACAGAAGCAACCCAGATGTCCATTGACAGATGAATGGATAAAGAAGCTGTGGTACGTAGATACACTGGAATAGTACTCAGCCATAAAAAGGAACGCATCTGAGTCTATTCTAGTCAGGTGGATGAACCTAGAGCCTATTACACAGAGTGAAGTGAGTCAGAAAGAGAAAAACAAATATCGTATATTAATGCATATATATGGAATCTAGAAAGATGGTGCCAATGAACCTATTGGCAGGGCAGCAATGGAGATGCAGACATGGATAACAGACTTACGGACATGGGTGGCAGGGAGGAAGGAGAGGGTGAGACAAATGGAGACAGTAGCATGGAGCCGTATACACTACCATACAGAATAGACAGCCAGCCAATGGAAATTTGCTGTATGACTCAGGGAACTCGAACCAGGGCTCTGCAGCAACCTAGAGCGGTGGGGGAAGGTGGGAGGGAGGGTCAAGAGGGAGGAGACATATGTATATCTATGGCTAATTTATGTTGATGTATGGCAGAAGCCAAACCAATATTATAAAGCAATTATCCTTCAATAAAAAATAAATAAATTTTAAAAAAAGATTTTAAAATTCAGATTTATAAAAAAAACAAAAACCACTGAATTGTACACTGTAAATGGGTGAACTGCATTGCATAGTATTTGAATTTTATCTTAATAATGCTGTTACTACAAAAACAAATGATTTGAACAGAAATTTCTCCAAAGCAGAAAAAATGTTCAATATCATTATTTTCTTTTAATTGAAGGATAACTGCATTACGATGTTGTATTGGTTTCTGCCATATGATAACATCATTACTCTTAAGGTAAATGAAAATTAAAACCACAAAGGGTTTTGTGGCTCATATTCACTGGGATGGGTATAATTTTTAAAATGGAGAATAATAAACACTGGCAAGGATATTGAGAAACAGAAATGATCATACATTGCGGATGGGACTGGAAAATGTCACAGCTGCCTTGGAAGATAGTTTGGCAGGTCTTCAGTAAGCTAAAAATAGTTACCACTGAGCAACAACCCTCCTGGGCACATATTAAAGAGAACTGAAAACAAGTCTACAAATTTTTTGTATGTAATTGTTCAAGAACTACCTTATTCAAAATAGCCACAAAGTAGAAACAACAAGGGCTTCCCAGGTGGCTCAGTGGTAAAGAATTCACCTGCCAGTGCAGGAGAGGCAGGTTCCATCCCTGGGTCAGGAAGATCCCCTGGAGAAGGAAACGGCAACCCACTCCAGTATTCTTGCCTGGGAAATCCCATGCACAGAGGAGCCCGGCAAGGTACAGTCCATGGGGTTGCAAAAAGAGTTGGACATGACTTAGTGATTAAACAACAAACAACGGAAATATCCATCAACACATGGATAAACAAAATATGGCGTATCTACACAATCGACTATTATTCAGCTATGAAGTACCAAAACATGCTACATGGGTACACCTTGAAAACATTATGCTAAATGAAAAAAGTCAGACATATTTGCACATATTTGTACAATTCCAGTTATATGAACCATCCAAAGTAGGAAAATCCAGTACAGGCAGAAAGCAGATGGGTGGTTGCCAGGTGCTAGACAAGGAAGTAGAGAGACTCATACAGGGAGAATGCTTCTTTTAGGTGTGATGACAGTATTACGGAATTAACAGTGGTAAGGGTTGCACAACTCTGTCAAAGTACTAAAAAGCACTAAATTGCACACCTATAAAGTGTAAATGCATGGGAACGATAACTTTATAAAAAAGATGAAAGAAAAATGATCTAAATCTACTATAGCAAAATAGGAAACTGTGACAAAGCTTGACAGCTGGTACACAGATATGTATTATGCAATCTCTAAAGCTTTCTGTATGCCTGAAATATTCCCTTTTAGAAGCGGGGTACAGCAATTTTTTAAAAGTCTAGTATGGCAAGGGGAAGAAAAATCAGAGTAACTGGAAAGGAAAAGACCCAGAAACAGACCCAAGTTTACATAAAAGTATATAAGAACGTGAGTATTCTTTAAAGCAGGGGTCCCCAACCTCTGGGATCTAATGCCTGATGATCTGAGGCAGAACTAATGTAATAATAATAGAAATAAAGTGAACAATAAATGTAATGTGCTTGAATCATCCCGAAACCATCCCCCCTACCCCTGGTTCATGGAAAAATTGTCTTCCATGGAACTGGTCCGTGGAACCAAAAAGGTTGGGGATTTCTGCTTTAAAGGATCCATCTCAAATGCTGGAAGGAAAATAGATAATCAAAACACCAACAGCCATGAAGAAAAATAAATCTGGAAGTTGGATATTCTAACATCTTTCTAGCTTCGGTGAAATTTCTGATAAACAACTGGGTAGTTACATCTTCATTATTCCCCTCCTCACAAAAAAAGTTTATGATGAAGTTCCCCTTAAAGGCTTCAATAATAACAGTAGTATTAAAAATGTTGTGTGCAACGGACTTCCCTGGTGGTCCAGCGGTAAAGAGTCCACCTTGCAAGGAAGGGGACTCAGGTTTGATCACTGGTTAGGGAACTAAGATCCCACATGCCACAGGGCAAACGAACCCGTGTGCTGCAACTACTGAAGTCCATGGACCGCAACTAGTGAGTCCATGTGCTGCACTGAAAAATCCCGCCTAACGAGACAAAGATCCCTCATGCTGCAACTAAGACCTGATGCAGCAAAATAAATAAATAAATAAATAGATAAATAATGTTTAAATGACGTGGGAAAACTGATTCATTAGAATTAATAAAAGGTTAAGCTGGAATTCCAGTTGTACCCTGATCACCAGTGAGTAAGTTTGCTGAGTACTAACTGTAAAGTCCTCTATACAAAGCATGCACTTAAGTGTTATGCTGATGACAGCACCTGGAACTGAACAGCATTAATCAGAATATTCACTCAACAATGTTTAGCACCAACTAAGCACAGAACACTAGATACAGAGAGATGAACAAAACAAACTGGCATAGAGAAGAGGGCAGAAATCTAGTAAGATAAATAAATGGTGTATTAGTCAACAAGAAAAGACAGGCAGAAAGAACTCAGAGGGGACTGTAAAGACATCTGGGTGCAGTGCATGAGAGCCTGCAGAAACAAAGTTTATAGAAACAACCCACTGTGCTGACAGGATGGTACCAAGACAACTGCCACACCTGAGAGATATTGCACATACTCCTCATCAAGTACCTTACATTAAAAATGTCTTCAAAGGTTTCAATCAGCTGAAGAATGAGAATGAAAAAAGACTAATTAGGAGTATCTTCAAAGGATCTCCAAGTAGGGCTTAAGAAGCTATGTATTAATGGACAGAAGAGTGAGTCAAACTATCTTTCTAACAGATATTCTGAAACCATGCAGTCACAAACTTGAAAAGAGGAAAAAAAAAAAGTACCCCCCAAAGAAAGGTAAGAGGAAAAGAATATCAGTTTACTTCCATCTCCCCAGCACTCTACCTGTCTGTGGAAGCATCCTGAACACTGGCATTTTTATGACTTAATAAGCGATCTTCTCTTGTAACCTAAGAAAAGGAAATCACAAAAATTAAATCTCTATCGATGATACTAAAATAAGAAGAAATTTATATTCCTTTGCAGTAAAAATAGAAATACCAGTTTGCTTCTGTTCTAGAAAGAGGTAATCATACCTCATTCATGGAAATATCAGTTAACTGCACCCAGTGCAGTCCTATTCACCTGAACTCATACACCAAGTGCACATTTCAATATATAGGTATGCAAATCCATATGCTTTACTAGACAGCTCTCCATGATTTAAGACACCACCTGTATGTTGGTCAATATACACAGAATCCAAAAAGATTCAATGCCAGAATTTTTCAAATTTACCAAAAGAAGAAACAGATGTTAAGCTGCATATTTGGCTTTTAATTTTTCCCTGAATATTTCAGAAGAGAATTCTAAAAACTCTTTCTGAAGAAGTCAGTTTTTCCCTTAATTTTATTGAGGTATCATTTACATACAGCAAAATACCACACATTTTCAAAACGTATGATGATGAATTCTGAAAAATATACAGGGGTACCTAATCAATACTACAATCAACATATATAACATGCCCCCTGCCCCCACATGTTCCCTTGAGGTTTCCAATGCAATCCCAGCAAAAACCCACACACGCAGCCAGCCATGATCTGTACTCTTTTTGGCTGGCAGGTTTTTGTGCTGCATGCAGGTTTCCTCTAGCTGCAGTGGCCATGGGCTACTCTTCGTTGCCGTGCACGGACTTCTCATTGTGGTGGCTTCTCTTGTGGAGCACAGGCTCCAGGTATGTGGGCTTCAGTAGCTGCAGCACTATAGTTTATATAAATGGATTTATAACACCTGTCTTCTGTGCTTCCCTCTTTAGAGAGGCATGATGTTTTTGAGGTTCACCCATGGTGTTGCATGCATCAACACATTCCTTTTTACGTACTGAGTAGCTTCCCACTTTACAGATATAGCCCGTTTATTTATTTGTTTCCTTGCTGATGGACATTTGAATCACTTCTAGTTTTTACCTACTACAAACAAAGATGCCAGAGCATTCATGTACCAATATCTGTATGAACCTATGTTTTCAGTTCTCTTGGATAAATACCTAGGAGTGGGACTGCTGGGTCATACAAGAAGTGTATGTTTAATATATTACCAAATTCTTTTCTAAAGTACCTGTAATATTTTATGTTCTTACCAGCCATGTGCATTGCAGGCAGTCCATTACTGCCCACACAGGGATGGTCAGTTGTTAACTTTAGCTATGAAGTATGAGGTCAGCTGTACATTATTTGCATAGACACCCTTTATCAAGCTGAAGTTCTACTCTATTCCTATTTTGTTGTGAACATTTATCATGATCAGGTCTTAAATTCTGTGGAATATCCTTTCCATATAAATGGAGACAATTTTCCTTAATTTTTAATATGTTGATCTATACTTGGTTTTTGAATGATAAACCACCTTTTTCCCCAAGATAAACTCTTGGCCATGGTTACTGTCCTGTTTATTAATTGTTGAGTAAGATCTGCTTCTATTTTGTTTAGGACTTTCGATCTGTAGCAGCTTTTTTTTGTACAATCTCTCTCTGGCTTTGGTATCGGGGTAAAACCAGCCTTGTAAATGAGCTGGGACATGCTCCCTGCTCTTCTATTTCCTGCAAGAGCTTATGAAGAATTGTTATTATTTCTTCCTTAAATGTTCAGTAATCTTAACAGTGAAGGCATCTGGTCCTGAGTTTTTCCTTGTAGGATGATTTTAAACTATAAAACAAAATCTCTTTCATTTAGAGCTATTGAAGTTATTTTTCTCTTGTTTGAGTCAAGACAGACTTAGAAATACAACTGAAGCATCAGGTGACGACAGCTGCCACCACCTCTGCTTCTACAAGAGGCAGTATCAGCATTGGGATCAATATTTGCTTAACACTCACTAAGTGCCTGCCAGGAGTCACTCCATGGCCTTCATATTTAGTATTTTATTTCATCCTTATAACCCACCTTAGGTTATGTATTATCATTACCCCCTTTTAAACATAATTTAACTGAGGCTCAGAGAAATAAACTAATTTGCCAAGTCCCAAAGCTAGTAGGTGATAGATAAGAAACAGGATTCAAACTCTAGCTGTCTAATTCCAGAGCCTGTACTGACATATTTCGTAATTATTTTTATATGTAAACATTTATGTTTTATGTTTACAGTTGGGTGAGAAGGTACAGAAAGCACACGAACAACATTCCTCAAGTTCTTCCAGTTCTCTTCAAGGCCTGTGCCTGGGACAGGATGGGTAAGGAGCCTCTTCTCAACAACAAGGTCCTGGGAAATCCTCGTTGACAACAGGATGCAGTAAGACAGGCTTCTGCCCTATTTCAGCACAGAGGGTAAACCTGACAAGTGGGAGGGCCAAGGAAAAGCCGATTTTGAGAGCATGGATGCCGTTAACTTCTTGGGGGCTGGTCTCTACACACGGCGTCCTTCACAAGATGTCACAACCAACTCTTCGTCTTGCAAACATCACTCAGTTGCTAATAACATGACTAATAACTTTGCTGAATCAGCTATTCAGCTAATAATTTTGCTGAATTGGGATAGATGGGTGGGAGGAAAAGTGAATTGATAAAGACCTAAAATCACTCTAGGGTTTTTAGCTATATGAATGACAAAAGATTAGGGACTCACTTCTATAGGAATTTGACTTTTAAAAACCTTTATTCTTCTTACTTCATGACTGCCCCATCTTAATCCTCCCGGACTAGAATTCAGAGGTGGGAAGGCATCTGCCACCTTGAGCATGTTTCCTGGCTTTACCCTCTCTGTCTCATCACCAGCCTGCTCACTCATGTCCACCATCTGTGTGTGTTCCTTGTTCCACAGGGTCTCCCTCCACTCCAGCGGGAGCCTAGTGAAGGCAGCTTACCTTCTGCACTGCTTCTACCTGAGCCTTCAAAATATTACTCTTCAAGTCAGGAGGAACTCTCCTGGTATTCAGCGCTGGGCTGTCGATGGCATTATTCAGACATTTCTCGGTTAACTTTACCACTTCCTCCTGGATATTAAAAACACACTGTAAGCAACTCTGAAAGGATTCAACTAAATGGAAACAGAAAAGGACTGATGAAAGTTCCTATTCAGACAACCAGGGAGTCGTGTGTTTCAGGCAGCCGTCTTATTCCAGGAGGAGTCAGCTCTTACTTGAGGTTTTGAACTAAGATCAGTAATCACAAATAAGGTAGGGACCCCTGAAAATCATCCAGCCACCTGTTGTCTTTGTCTTTAAGCCAACTGAATAACTAATGATACCACCCTGGAAAAACGCCTGAATTAAACCACACATGAAGAATGTGTGCCATCTGTTGTAATTAATTTCAACTGGATTTTAGGTCGGGCCCTACACAGACTGATCCCTAGAGCTGTTACTGGGTAGATGACTGTGCTTGAGACTTAAGTTATTTGGCCACAAAGAGGCCACTCTCAGGTAAAAGCTTACTAAAATGATAAAATAAAGCACAAGTCCACTGAATGAAGATCACAATTAAAACAACATAAATTAACTATTATGAAAAGAAATGGGAGAAAAATTAATAATAATTTTAATTATCTACACTACAGCTGATTTAATTTACCTAATTTAAAATAAATGACAATCAATAATAACAATCACCATCACCATCATCCTTACTATGTGCTGTGCTAAGTCGCTTCAATCATGTCCAACTTCAGGCTCTGTGGACCAGAGCCTGACAGGCTCCTCTCTCCATGGGATTTCCCAGGTAAGAATACTGGAGTGGGTTGTCATTTCCTCCTGCAGGGGATCTTCCCAACCCAGGGACTGAACCTGTGTCTCCTGCATCTCCTGCACTGGCAGGCAGGTTTTTTACCACTAGTGACACCTGAGAAGCCCTGTCCTTACTATATAACACTGAAGAAGCTGAAGTTGAACGGGTCTATGAAGACCTACAAGACCTTTTAGAACTAACACCCAAAAAAGATGTTCTTTTCATTATAGGGGACTGGAATGCAAAAGTAGGAAGTCAAGAAACACCTGGAGTAACAGGCAAATCTGGCCTTGGAATACGGAATGAAGCAGGGCAAAGACTAATAGAGTTTTGCCAAGAAAATGCACTGGTCATAGCAAACACCCTCTTCCGACAACACAAGAGAAGACTCTACACATGGACATCACCAGATGGTCAACACCGAAATCAGATTGATTATATTCTTTGCAACCAAAGATGGAGAAGCTCTATACAGTCAACAAAAACAAGACTAGGAGCTGACTGTGGCTCAGAACATGAACTCCTTATTGCCAAATTCAGACTGAAATTGAAGAAAGTAGGGAAAACCACTAGACCATTCAGGTATGACCTAAATCAAATCCCTTATGATTAAACAGTGGAAGTGAGAAATAGATTTAAGGGCCTAGATCTGATAGATAGAGTGCCTGATGAACTATGAGGATGGAATGAGGTTCGTGACATTGTACAGGAGACAGGGATCAAGACCATCCCCATGGAAAAGAAATGCAAAAAAGCAAAGTGGCTGTCTGAGGAGGCCTTACAAATAGCTGTGAAAAAAAGAGAAGCAAAAAGCAAAGGAGAAAAGGAAAGATACAAGCATCTGAATGCAGAATTCCAAAGAATAGCAAGAAGAGATAAGAAAGCCTTCTTCAGCGATCAATGCAAAGAAATAGAGGAAAACAACAGAATGGGAAAGACTAGAGATCTCTTCAAGAAAATTAGAGATACCAAGGGAACATTTCATACAAAGATGGGTTCGATAAAGGACAGAAATGGTATGGACCTAACAGAAGCAGAAGATATTAAGAAGAGGTGGCAAGAATACACGGAAGAACTGTACAAAAAAGATCTTCATGACCCAGATAATCACGATGGTGTGATCACTCATCTAGAGCCAGACATCCTGGAATGTGAAGTCAAGTGGGCATTAGAAAGCATCACTATGAACAAAGCTAGTGGAGGTGATGGAATTCCAGTTGAGCTGTTTCAAATCCTGAAAGATGATGCTGTGAAAGTGCTACACTCAATATGCCAGCAAATTTGGAAAACTCAGCAGTGGCCACAGGACTGGAAAAGATCAGTTTTCATTCCAATCCCAAAGAAAGGCAATGCCAAAGGATGCTCAAACTACTGCACAATTGCACTCATCTCACATGCTAGTAAAGTAATGCTCAAAATTCTCCAAGCCAGGCTTCAGCAATACGTGAACTGTGAACTCACTGATGTTCAAGCTGGTTTTAGAAAAGGCAGAGGAACCAGAGATCAAATGCCAACATCTGCTGGATCATGGAAAAAGCAGGAGAGTTCCAGAAAAACATCTATTTCTGCTTTATTGACTATGCCAAAGCCTTTGACTGTGTGGATCACAATAAATTGTGGAAAATTCTGAAAGAGATGGGAATACCAAACCACCTGACCTGCCTCTTGAGAAACCTGTATGCAGGTCAGGAAGCAACAGTTAGAACTGAACATGGAACAACAGACTGGTTCCAAATAGGAAAAGGAATACGTCAAGGCTGTATATTGTCACCCTGCTTAATTAACTTATATGCAGAGTACATCATGAGAAGGGCAGGACTAGAAGAAACACAAGCTGGAATCAAGATTGCTGGGAGAAATATCAATAAGCCCAGATATGCAGATGACACCACCCTTATGGCAGAAAGTGAAGAGGAACTAAAAAGCCTCTTGATGAAAGTGAAAGAGGAGAGTGAAAAAGTTGGCTTAAAGCTCAACATTCAGAAAATGAAGATCATGGCATCTGGTCCCATCACTTCATGGGAAATAGATGGGGAAATAGTGTCAGACTTTATTTTTTTGGGCTCCAAAATCACTCCAGATGGTGACTGCAGCCATGAAATTAAAAGATGCTTACTCCTTGGAAGAATAGTTATGACCAACCTAGAGAGCATATTGAAAAGCAGAGACATTAAGGTCTGTCTACTCAGGGCTATGGTTTTTCCAGTAGTCATGTATGGATGTGAGAGTTGGACTGTGAAAGGCTGAGCGCTGAAGAATTGATGCTTTTGAACTGTGGTGCTGGAGAAGACTCTTGAGGGTCCCTTGGACTGCAAGGAGATCCAACGAGTCCATTCTACAGGAGATCAGCCCTGGGATTTCTTTGGAGGGAATGATGCTAAAGCTGAAACTCCAGTACTTTGGCCACCCCATGCGAAGAGTTGACTCATTGGAAAAGACTCTGATGCTGGGAGGGATTGGGGGTAGGAGGAGAAAGGGACGACAGAGGATGAGATGGCTGGATGGCATCACTGACTCAATGGACTCGAGTCTGAGTGAACTCCGGGAGTTGGTGATGGACAGGGAGGCCTGGTGTGCTGTGATTCATGGGGTTGCAAAGAGTCGGACACAACTGATCGACTGAACTGAACTGAACAGACACACTCATTCTAAACATTTTCTTAGCCTCAGATATAGCTTTTGTTCTGTGAAACTGGCCATCTGCCAACATACAGGATTACACATTGCACCGCTTGTTCAGATTTGAAAAAATTTAACTATGTGCTTCTTCTAATCTGGTTTTTCTTAGTGTGGTCTCCACATACCTGCCTCTGGGTAGGATCCCAAAATCTGAATGTTTAACAAGCTTTCCCATGTGACTCTGATATAAAACTTTGAGAATCACTAGTCTGTACTAGACTGTATCTTCCAAGACTACAGAATGGTTCCCAGTGATTGAAAGAAGACCCTATATCTTTTTTCAGTCATATATGACCCAGCAATGCTACTTTTGGGTACGCATCCAAAGGAAATAAATTCCCGATCCCAAATAGGTGTCTGCACCCCCATGTTCACTGCAGCATTATGCACAGCAGCCAAGACATGGAAATAACCTAAATGTCCATCAACAAATGAAAGGATACAGAAGATGTAAAAGGCACAGGCACACACACATAAATATACATACACATTGAAATAGTGTTCCACCTTTAAAAAGAAGGAAATCCTGCCATTTTTAACAACACAGACAAAGCTAGAAGGAATTATGCTAAGTGAACTAAGTCAGATAGAGAATAACAAATACTTCATGGTATTACTTAAATGTGGACTCTTAAAGTAGATCTCAAGTGTTCTCACCAAAAAAATAAACAAAAAGGAAACTAACTAAAGTGAGGTGAGGATGTGTTAACCGTCAATCTGACTGTAGGAATCATTTCACAATGTATACTTCTATCAATTTATCAAATGGCACATTTAAAATGCATTTAAATTTTGTCAATTATACCTCAATAAGAGGCCAGGAATGTTAGGTCCATACATTAAAGTTTATTGGAAGTGGTCAAACAGGAGATGGCAAGAGTGAACATTGACATTTTAGGAATCAGTGAACTAAAATGGACCGGAATGGGTGAATTTAATTCAGATGACCATTATATCTACTACTGTGGGCAAGAATCCCTTAGAAGAAATGGAGTAGCCCTTACAGTCAACAAGAGTCCGAAATGTAGTACTTGGGTGCAATTTCAAAAATGACAGAATGATATCTATTCGTTTCCAAAGCAAACCATTCAGTATCACAGTAATCCAAGTCTATGTCCCAACCACTAATGCCAAAAAAGCTGAAGTTGATAGGTTCTATGTAGACCTGGAAGACCTTCTACAACTAACACCAAAAAAAGATGTCCTTTTCATCACAGGGGAATGAAATGCCAAAGTAGGAAGTCAAGAGATACCTGGACTAACAGGCAAGTTTGGCCGTGGAGTACAAAATGAAGCAGGGCAAAGGCTAACAGAGTTTTGCCAAGAGAATGCACTGGTCATAGCAAATGCCCTCTTCCAACAACACAAAAGACGACTCTACAAATGGATATCACCAGATGGTCAATACTGAAATCAGATTGATTATATTCTTTGCAGCCATAGATGGAGAAGCGCTATACAGTCAGCAAAAAATAAGACCGGGAGCCAACTGTGGCTCAAATCATGAACTCCTTATTGCAAAATTCAGACTTATTGAAGAAAGCAGGGAAAACCACTAAACTTAAATCCTTTATGATGACACAGTGGAAGTGACAAACAGATGCAAGGGACTGTATCTGACAGAGTGCTTGAAGAACTATGGACAGAGGTTTGTAACATGGTACAGGAGGCGGTGATCAAAACCATCCCCAAGAAGAAGAAATGCAAAAAGGCAAAATAATTGTCTCAGGAGACCTAAAAATAGCTGAGAAAAGAAGAGAAGCAAAAGGCAAAAGAGAAAAGGAAATATATATCTATCTGAATGTAGAATTCAAAAGAATAGCAAGGAGAGATAAGAAAGCCTTCCTCAGTGATCAATGGAAAAAACACAGGAAAACAATACAATGGGAAAGACTAGAGATCTCTTCAAGAAAATTAGAGATACCAAGGGAACATTTCATGAAAAGATGGGCAAGATAAAGGACAGAAACACCATGGACATGACAGAAGCAGAAGATATTAAGAAGAGGGGACAAGAATACACAGAACTATACAAAAAAGATCTTAATGACCCAGATAACCATGACGGTGTGATCATTCACCTAGAGTCAGACATCCTGGAGTGCAAAGTCAACTGGACCTTAGGAAGCATCAGTAAAAACAAAACTAGTGGAGGTGATGGAATTTCAGCTGATCTATTTCAAATCCTAAAAGATGATGCTGTGAAAGTGTTGCACCCAACATGCCAGCAAATTTTAAAAACTCAGCAGTGGTCACAGGACTGGAAAGGGTCAGGTTTCATTCCAATTCCAAAGAAAGGCAATGCCAAAGAATGTTCAAACTATTGCACAATTGCACTCATCTCACATGCTAGCAAAGCAATGCTCAAAATTTTCCAAGTTAAGTTTCAATAGTAGGTGAACCAAGAACTTTCAGATTTCAAGCTGGATTTAGAAAAGGAAGAGGAACCAGAGATCAAATTGCCAACATCCACTGGATCACAGAAATAGCAAGAGAATTCCAGAAAAAAAATCTGGAACGTGAAACATTCTGCTTCACTGACTATGCTAAAGCCTTTGACTGTGTAGATCACAACAAACAGTGGAAAACTGTTAAAGAGATGGGAATACAAGACCACTTAACCTGTCTCCTAAGAAATCTGTATGCAGGTCAAGAAGCAGCAGTTAGAACCAGACATGAAACAACAGACTGTTTCCAAATTGGGCAACAAGTACAAGAAGGCTGTATATTGTCACCCTGCTTATTTAACTTACATGCAGAGTATATTCTGTGAAATGCCGGGCTGTATGACTCACAAGCTGGAATCAAGATTGCTGGGAGAAATATCAATAACCTTAGATATGCAGATGACACCACCCTTATGGCAGACAGAGAAGAGGAACTAAAGGGCTTCTTGATGCAAGTCAAAGAGGAGAGTGAAAAAGCTGGCTTAAAATTCAACATTCAGAAAACTAAGATCATGGCATCACTTCTCAGCAAATAGATGGTGAAACAATGGAAACAGTGAAAGACTTTATTTTCTTAAGCTCCAAAATCATTGCAGACGGTGACTACAGTCATGAAACTAAAAGACACTTGTTCCTTGGAAGAAAAGCCATGACCAACATAGATGGCATATTAAAAACAGAGACATTACTTTACTGACAAAGTTCTGTATACTCAAACTATGGTTTTTCTAGTAGTCATGTATGGATATGAGAGTTGGACCATAAAGAAAGCTGAGCGCCGAAGAATTGATGCTTTTGAACTGTGGTGTTGGAGAAGACTCCTCAGAGTCCCTCAGACTGCAAGGAGATCCAACCAGTCAATCTTAAAGGAAATCAGTCCTGAATATTCACTGGAAGGACTGATGCTGAAGCTGAAGCGCCAATACTTTGGTCACCTGATGACAAGAACTGACTCATTAGAAAAGACCCTGATGCTGAGAAAGATTGAAGGTGGGAGGAGAAGGGGATGACAGAGGATGAGACGGTTGGATGGCATCACCTATGCAATGGACAGGAGTTTGAGCAAGCTCTGCGAGTTGGTGGTAGACAGGGAAGACTGGCATGCTGCAGTCCATGAGGTCGCAACCGGACACGACTGAGAAACTGAACTGACTGATGAAGGCAGGAAAAATAGCATAGCATAGCTAGTTCAATCACTCAGTTGTGTCTGACTCTTTGTGACCCTATGGACTGTATACTGCCAGGATCTTCTGTCCAAGAGGATTCCTCCCTTCCTCCTCCAAGGGATCTTCCCATCCCAGATATCAAACCCAGGTGTCACACATTCTAGGTGGATTCTTTACTGTCTGAGACACCAGGGGAAGCCCACAGAGGACAAAAGATGAGATGGCTGGATGGCATCACTGACTCAATGGACATGAGTCTGAGCAAGCTCTGGGAGATGGTGAAGGACAGGAAAGCCTGGCATGCTGCAGTCCATGGGGTTGCAGAGTTGGATATGACTGAGCGACTGAACAACAAGAATGGCTAGTTCAAATGCACTGACATTTTCTTTTCAGAGAGAACTACATTGTAGACTTTCTATTATTTGCTCAACATTTATATCTGCATATCACAGCATCTCAAAGCAACCTGCCACAGACCTAGGCAGATATTTCTCTTCCTGCCTATATTAAAAATCAAGGATTCAATGCACACATCACAAAAGTACCTGTGATTGTTACCATCTTTCTGAAGGCAATTTTGCAAAAGTACCAAAGGCCTTAAAATTATTTCTGAAATTTGACTTAACACTTCTGTCATGCCGAGTGGTTTTTGCAGGATCTTAGCTCCCAGATCAGGGATTGAACACGGGCCCACAGCAGTGAAAGAACTGAATACTAACCACTGGACCACCAGGGAATTCCTGAACCTAACACTCTACTTCCTAGGAAAATAATCAAAGATAATGCAGGATATTTATTTATAAGACTGTTTATCACAACACTGATTATGACAGTGAAAATTAGTGAAATGTCTAATAGGAGACTGAGTAAACACAACGTTGACCTATGCATGCCATTTAACTATTAATGATCATGTGTTATTGAAATAAAGAGATTACAATTGATTAGCTATAGAACCAGAGAAGGCAATGGCACCCCACTCCAGTACTCTTGCCTGGAAAATCCTATGGAGGGAGGAGCCTGGTGGGCTGCAGTCCATGGGGTTGCTAAGAGTCGGACACGACTGAGCGACTTCACTTTCACTTTTCACTTTCATGCACTGGAGAAGGAAATGGCAACTCACTCCAGTGTTCTTGCCTGGAGAATCCCAGGGACGGGGGAGCCTGGTGGGCTGCTGTCTATGGGGTCGCACAGAGTCGGACATGACTGAAGCAACTTAATAGCAGCAGCAGCAGCTATAGAACAATATTATTGCATTTTTAATTTAAAAAATATTTATCACATATCAATGGCTGGAAGTATGTATCTTTAAAACGTTAAGTATAGTTATCTCTTAGGACTGGGATAATGGAAGTTTTATAATTACTTGCTTTTTAAAATCTACATTTTGTGGGGAATTTCCTGGCAGTCCAGTGGTTAGCACTCAGCACTTTCAGCCAGGGCTCAGATTCAGTCTTTGACTGGGGAACTAAGATCCTGCAAGCTGCACAGCATGACCAAAAAACCCCAGAAATAAACATAAATAAAATCTGTACTTTGTACAATTACCTTCCATGTATATAAAAGAAAAAGATTACAGAAATACAAATTCACTGTAATAGCTATAAAATATTTTCATATAGTTTTATTACAGGATGCAAATCCAACAATATCCAGTTACTATGCTGTTGATATATCTGCCTTGAATGGCCAAAATGTGCAAAGAGAAGACCAAAATAATTTAAAACACACCCTGATTCCTAAACACCCCAACTTAGACCTGTTCTAACAAGACTAGATGCTCAAACTCTCCTACAGAGCAGTCCTCACTGTCAGAATTAGCTTAGTTAGGAGCTAATGTCAGGTTAAAGTGGATCCAAAGTCTACTTCAGTTTGTTAACGAGCCAGGGCTCATGTGCCTGCAGCACAGAAAGCCAAACCGACAGCAGGAGTTTGCAGAAAACTAGGGGTTTATCTGTAGGGCACCAAGAAAGGAGAACATGCAGCTCACATACAAGAGATCAGAACTCCCTAATGGCTTTCTGGCAAAGGTCTTTAAAGATGGTGTGAGGGGACAGGGTCCAGGAAGTGTGATCAGCCTGTGGACGTTCTTCTGATTGGTTGTACTTAGTTGCTCAGTCATGTCCAACTGTTTGCAACCCTACAGATGGTAGCCCAACAGTTTCCTCTGTCTGTGGGATTCTCTAGACAAGAACACTGATGTGGGTTGCCATGCTCTCCTCCAGGGGATTTTCCCAACCCAGGGATCGAACCCAGGTGTCCCACATTGCAGGCGGAGTCTGAGCCACTGGGGAAGCCCTCTGATTGGTTGGTGATGAGGTAATAGGGTGATGTCTTGAGAACCTCAATCTCCTGGCTCCAACCAGTCTGGGGACTACCTGCCTGTGGTCATCATCCCCCACCTGGGTGGGGCGGTCTTAGTTTTTGCAGAACAACTCAAAGATAGGCACAGATAGTTATCCACATCCCTTCAGAACGAAACAGGAGTCCTGTGACGCTCTTGTCCTAAACATTAACTGCTAGACTCTGCTCTTTGGAACATGGGGAAGGCCCAGGAGATTACCGCCTTTTTCCTACAAACAGGAAACAGGGATGTGGAGAGGCTTTTTGTACCTGGGATGGCCCCACAGGGTCCTGTTTGGGGTCCAATTCTCCCTTTTCTTTGATGCTTCTCAATTCTGAGGGGAAAGGGGGTAAAATTAGGAAGGGAATCAATTTTTAGATAGATTAATCACAAACTCAGCAGGGGAAGTCAGTTTTAGGGGGATTTGGTTTCAAGTTCTGAACCAGAATGCCATTAAGATCCAGACTCAAAACCACTCTTGAAACAATCTTGGCTAGAAAACATAGGTAGGCCGTTTATACAGTCAAACACATAAGGCAAAGAACTGGTGTAAGTAGTAAAACTCAAAAGAACAATGGTACTTTTTTTTTAAACACAGATCTTATTTCTGAGAGCTCCTTCTTTAAATGCCTCAGAAAAATTGAAATTATTTGATTTTAAAAAATTATATAAGCCTTTTAAGTAAAGTGAAGTTCTTTTTAGCTCTAACTTTGGGAAGATGCAAAGAGTTATTTTAAGGTTGGTGTGGTTTACTCTTTTTGAGAATTTAATAAAATTTGGACCCACTTTCCTGAAAAATATGTAACTGAATTAAAGCAAGAATAGGAGCTTCCTTGGTGGTCCAGTGATTAAGAATCCACCTTGTCCAATACAGAAGATGTGGGTTCGATCCCTGCTCAGGGAACTAGATTCCACATGCCACAGAGCAACTAAGCCCATGCACCACAACTACTGAACAAAAGCACTTTAGAGCTTGTGCTCTGAAACCAGAAAGAAGCCCCTCACTCACTGCAACTCAGACCCACTGCAGCCAAAATAAACAAAAGAAAAAACAATACATGTTCAATTGCATAGGGTTTAAGACACCTCTTATAATTATTCTTGGGTAGATCCGTGATCTGCAAGAATCCTGCTTTAGAAGAATAAATACAATTTACCTTGAATTTTTACTAAATATACACAAAGGTTTTAACCACTTTACCAGCAGTTAAATAGCCTGATTTCCAGACTTAAAAATTATTTTTTAAATCACTTGCACCAATATTAGTATAATATTAGTAATTACTGTTTCAGGCTTCCCAGTTGGCACTAGTGGTAAAGAACCTGCCTGCCGATGCAGGGGACACAAGAGACGTGGGCTCGATCCCTGGGTCAATAAGATCCCCTGAAGGAGGGCATGGCAACCCACTCCAGTATTCTTATCTGGAGAATGCCATGAACAGAGAAGCCTGGTGGGCTACAGTCCATAGGTTCGTAAAGAGTCGGACACAACTAAAGTGACTTAGCAAGCAACTGTTGTTCCAGCTGAAAAAGTTATGGCAGTGAGGGTAGCAGAATGTGCCATCCCCAAATATGCCACCTTGTGGCATGTTATTTTGAGCTGAAGACAAATGAGAAGCAGCAGATATAAGAAAAGCTTTGTCCTTCTCCTATCTATCTAAAGGCAGGACAGAAATTTACAGAGAGTCCCTCCTTTCTTTATACTAGGAAAGACTAACATTCATCCCTGCAAACAACTCAAACTCTTATCATTGAATAGCAAGGACTCAAAGCTGCGTAAGAAGCCTTACTTCTGTTTACCCTGCTTTTCCTTGAACCCTCCCCTAGACTTTTCTTTCATTTGACTTTAGCTGAAGATGGAATTTAACTGGAATTCTAAGCCTGAGAGTTATTCATTCTCCCCTGGTATCTCCCATCTGTACATGAGGTACACATAACAGTAAACTTCTGTTTTTCTCTTGTTAATCTGTCTTTTGTTACAGAAGTCTCAGCCAACAACTCAGAGAAGTAGAGGGAAAAATTATTTTCCCCTACAGCAATTACTGTTAGAGAGTATTAGCCTTTGTGTTTGTAAAAGTATCATTTCTACTTACCTTACATAATATGCAATAGATCACTGATCCCTGGATAAGTGTGGCCTTTGTACGGCTAACATCTGAAGACTGACGCAATTTCCCAAAGGGAGGTCAGACCAACTGCATACTTGTGTGTCCAAATTGAGGGTGGAGGGAAAGAAAGTTAACTACTTATAGAACCAAAGTGAAACACTTGGAGTCACTTATTTCAGGAACAGAATGAAGACAGCCAATGTAGGCACACAGAGGACACTTAACCTCATGGGGATGTACAACCCTTCCCAAAGGTTGGCACAGGACACCAGCCAAGCCCCCATGCAAGTCTGTTCATGGCAGCTCTATGCTTCCTTGTTCCCCTGACTCAGCTACTTTGATTCAAATAAGAAAGAAGACCACCAGGCAACTAATCAGCCGACAACAACAAATAATTCCTTATCCCATAAAAACCGCTTAAATTTGTCAGCAACTCAGAACTTACTATGTTCACAGTCTTGAGTTCTAAGGTTCGTGGGTCAAAATCCAGGTAATAAATGCATCTTTGTCCTTTGTTTTCTTCAGAGTGCAGATTTTTATTTCTGATATACTTTTTGGTTATACCTTCTTAAGGTTTGGGTACAAAAAAATCAAAAGATTAAAAGTGACAAAGATTATTCCAAGTCACGTGTGGCAGCAATCTGCTGTAGTATTACATTCCCAACAAAAAGAGAAAGACAACCTACAGGTCACACCTGGCTCGCCATCTGTTTTAGTAAGTAAACTCTACTGGAACGTGGCCACGCCCAGGCCCACATGATGCCATGGTGGCACAGTTGAGTACAATGACAGAGACTGTACGCCTACTATGACTTAAACATTTACTGACCTTTAATGAGTGGTCAAAAGAACACAGTCATCACGCCTTCCTTTTAAACCTTTACACTAAAAACCTTTACACTAGCTGTGAAAGGTCATGCCTTAATCATATCCCCATCCTCACTAACAAATGCAGCTTATATTTTGTTACTTTAAGCATTTTAAAAATTTTCTGATCAAGGACCAAGAAAAAAAATATTCTTCAAATTTGAAGACAAAGAAAATTCTGGAATTGTCTCAAGTAATTAAGAGGAGGAAGGTAACTCAAAAGTCTTCAAGTCTTGACACAGCATAAGCCCTAACGGACTCCAAAGACACATATCAGGCAGACACTGTGAACACATTTCCCATACCAGGAGGCACCCAGAAAGGGGAAGAATTCCAACAATGAACCCAAGATTCAGGGTGTCCCAAGGCGACAAGAATGCCCCAACCTCCAAGTACATCCAACCTCCAAAATATCCAAAGGCTGACGTTAGCCTTAGCCTGAGGAACTTCCCACCTTAGGGAATCTGCTGCATTCTTAGCCATCTGTTCGATTCCCAGGTGTGTTAGGATGTGTTTTCTTACACTGAGGTGAAATCTGCCTAATTTCATCACTCACTGACCTTAGCTCTTCTCCAAGACTGTTAAAACACCAGTTATCAATACTTTACTTCCTGTTATATCATAGCTCCGCAGATAGCTGAAGTATTCTTTCCTGAGACTGCTGAGCCTCATTACAACCGTGCTTCAAGATTCTTAACTGTACTCCTTCTCTTCTCAAACCGCTTTAGTTTTCTGAAATCATGTTTATCTCTCTTCCTTTTTAATACTATGATTGGAGCTCCCCTTTTAAGCCCTTTCAGTTAATACAACGGAGATGTTTCAGCAGTTACACTTCATGTTTACAAAATTCTCAAACTTTTTTTTACACATACCTATCACATTCTACCTCCTGATCCTAACCCCTACATTTGTGTCAGGCTTGTCATGATATATAGTCTTAAGTCCAATCCGTCATTCCAGCCTTTCAAAGTATTCATAGATCCTGATTTTGCCTTTCACACTGTACTTTCCAGTTGTTGCTATCTGAAAATTCATTAGCCTAAGAGATTCTCAGTTACCCAATTTTTAGAGCTAAACATCCAACATCTGACACTTTGCTTTAGAATATATTTTATTTACAATAGGCTTTTCATCCTAAAATTACTATACTTAGTAAAGCTGATATTAAGATTAATTTGCATTCCTTAAGCAAACATTAATAGTTAGTGGCAGAGGGAGAGAAATCAGAGTGGATTAAAAGTGCATCACATAAATAAAACATGAATCAAGGGAACTTCCATGCTGGTCCAGGGGCTAAGACTCCTTACTCACAATACAGAGGGCCCTGGTTCAATCCCTGGTCAGGGCAAAAGATCCCACAAGCTGTAACTAAAAGATCCCATGTGCTGCGACTAAGATCCAGCACCATCAGATATAAGAAAACACATGAATCAACTTGAGATTGCTGCTGTGTGGGTAAACAAAGGATGCTGCAGCCATCAAGCCAGTACATTTCAGCCCCTGGACAGGGAGCCCTGAAGGAACTCAGGACGGAGACAACCAACCAGCCCACTGTGAAGGCCACGTAGTAGTCAGCCTCTGCAGCCACCGTGATGGTGCTTCTGAGGAAACTCACGATGCTAGCCCCAGACAGCTGAAGTGCGTATCAAGGAATGACTGCAATGAGCCCAGACTCTCCCATCTTCCTATACACAGTAAACCAAGGGCTTCCCTGACCTGCAATGCAGGAGATCCAGGTTTGATCCCTGGGTTGGGAAGATTCCCCTGGAGAAGGGAATGTAACCCACTCCAATATTCTTGCCTTGAAAATTCCATGGACAGAGGAGCCTGGCAGGCTACAGTCTATAGGGTCAACGTATTGGTTCAAAATTGGGAAAGGAGTACGTCAAGGCTGTGTATAGTCACCCCACTTATTTAACTTATATGCAGAGTACATCATGCAAAATGCTGGGCTGTATGACTCACAGGCTGGAATCAAGATTGCTGGGATCATATCAACAACCTTAGATATGCAGATGATACCATTCTAATGGCAGAAAGCAAAGAGAAACTAAAGAGCCTCTTGATAAAAGTGAAAGAGGAGAGTGAAAAACCTGGCTTAAAACTCAACATTGAAAAAACAAAGATCATGGCATCCAGTCCTATCACTCCATGCCAAATAGATGGGGAAAACTGTAAACAGTGACAGATTTTATTTTCTTGGGCTCCAAAATCACTATGGATGTTAACTGCAGCCACAAAATTAAAAGATACTTGTTCCCTAGAAGAAAAGCTATGACAAGCCTAGACAGCACATTGAAAAGTAGAGACATCACTTTGCCAACAAAGGTGTGTACAGTCAAAGCTATGGTTTTTACAGTAGTCATGTATGGATCTAAGAGTTGGACCCTAAAGAAGGCCGAGTGCTGAAGAATTGATGCTTTAAAATTGAGTGATGGAGAAGACTCTTGATAGTCCCTTAGACTGCAAGGAGATTAAACCAGTTAATCCTAAAGGAAATCAACCCTGAATACTATTGGAAGGACTGATGATGAAGATGAAGCTCCAATACTTTGGCCACTTGAAGCGAAGAGCTGAGTCACTAAAGAAGATCCTGAGGGCAAGAGGAGAAGGGGGCAACAGAGGATGAGATGGTTGGATGGCATCACCAACTCAATGGACGTGAGTTTGAGTAAACTCCAGGAGACACCAAAGAACAAGGAAGACTGGTGTGCTGCAATTCATGGGGTGGCAAAGAGTCAGACATGACTTAAGAGACTGAACATCAATACACAGAAAAGTACTAAATTCCTTAATGTGAGATAGCTGGTTTTCTTTTATTAACACTAATCTTTTTATGATTATGACCAGGTCTTTGTTGCAAAAACTCCTATGAATCCGGGCTCATCCTCCCCTCTTTGAAGCAGTCTCTCAGGGTTATTTGAGATAATGTCTCCCAAGCTTGAAGTCCTAAGAAAGTCTGTCAAATAACATATAACTCTCAACTTTTAGGTTGTGCTTTTTTTTTTTTTCAGTTGACAAACTTGTACACAGCACTAGTTGAAGAGCTGAGGTAGGGTAGTCTGACATCTCTTATTTGTCAGTACAGCACTGAACTCTTTCTCATTATTTCTGCCTGGCATAGAGTAAGCCCTCACCAAATATTAGCTATTATCTTCCTAGCTATGTGAGCCCCAAATACTTCTTCATGGCACACCATCCTTCACCTAACCCTCTCTCATATTCCCTTTCCTGTCTTGAACCCACACTTGCACTCATTTTTCCAAGGTTTCATTACTAATCTAATAGATCCTCTGGTAAATATGCAGTGAATGTTGCCAAAAAAACAAGCAGCCGCTCAATGAATTTCCTGCGCAACAACTACCCCTCAACTCCCTGTCAGGATTTACTGAGCTTCAATCTTCTTCAGGATCACTCCAGGCCTCCACTAAATTTCTGTCAAACTGCCAACCACCTAAGCTTTCATTGACAGCTTTCAGTTAACCCTCTGACTTTGACCCTGCATTCCCCTACCTTACAAAGACAGTAGAAAAACTGACAATGTGAAGGAAAAAGACCATATAATTGAGAATTACTGAGGGGTCAAAAATGGAAAGGCTTTCTGAAATTCAATCAGCTTCTCAAAGACATTTCAATGAAAAATGTAATAGGATGAAAAAAAAAAAAAAGACATATTCTAAAGGACAGTTATAACAATGACTATGAAGGAAAGAAGAAAGTCACTCTGTGTTCCATACTGGTCTCTGAAGAAGTCCAGCTAGTTACCCAAGGATGAAAGAGAACTGCAAGTCAGATGTTCCTTTTTCCTCTTTAAAATCAAGCCAAAACAAAATTCATTCAGCAGGTCTTTGTTATCTATTGCCTAGATATAGGTAAAAAATAAAAGGCTGTCTCCAGATTATTACCTAAAATTCACTCTTCCATTATTGGGGACAATTATTTTTATCCTATTCCCACTTTAGTTACTGCTATAAGTTATTTAATGTAGAAATAATAAAAAAATTTAATTACAGTCAAATAGTTAATTGAGGTTTAACTGGTTTAACTGGTATGTCACCCCACCACATGCCTAAAGACTCCAAGAGGACAGGATGGTGAAGGGTATGAGGGATGATGCTTTAGCGTCTCATCCTCGGTTATTACAGAGCAGTTCCCTTCCAAACAAATCTGTTTACAATTTAAAAGTCTTTCAATTAATTTTTTCAACTAAATCAAGACTCACTGAACGTAATTAGAGAAGGGATGGGCTGAATCTAAAGGAAAAACATGAGATGACCTTATAATTCTTAACGTTGCTGTCCAAGATTCCTCCTAAATATCCACGAATTTCACCTTTTAAAATTATATAACAAGTTTTAAGAGTTCAGCACAGATAGATTTCCCAGTGAAAGAAAAGAAAAAGTATTAGCTTTGGATGGAAAACATTTCTGGCAAGTCTGGGGCTGTATGACAGGCATGTGAAGGAGATCGCTGAATACCTGGTTGTTAATATTAACATTCACGTTGGGGTGAGGAGCTGGCACAGGACTGCTTTCCATTTCAAGGTGTTTGAGCTTCTCTGAGGAATCTATGAATGCTGGAGGGAAAAAAAAAAGGAAAATAGCCACTTAGTCTGCCATGCTGTTACAGCTTGTAAGTGTACAGACTCAGGCTTTCTTCACTGCCTCCCCTCAATACCAGTTACCATCAATAAAAGGTAATAATCCAGATTACCTTGGACTAGACATTCCTTCTATAACCAGGAAACTCACCATTGATTTAAATAAGAGTTAACCTAAACAGGAACATTTCCTGTATCTGCTCTGCTCCAAAAATGCCACTCGATGTAGACCCTCCCCATGGCACAAGGGGTTAAGAAAGCTCACCAGCTAAGAGATTCAAAGAAAAGGCACAGAGCACCTGTGATACCACCCTTCCTTCCTAAGCACAACACAAGCTCCTCCTGCAAACCTTAGCACCTAGCCGTTTCTTCTCCTTGTTTCCTGACTGTATGGGGCCTAAAACTAAACTGATGAAGAACACACACTTATTAACTCACTGACTCAACCTATCACATACTGGTGACATCAGTCAGGTGTGATGCAGGACAGCACCTTATCTTCACTACCTGCAACCAGGCTGTACAATACAAGTAAAATCCTCCAACCACTGAAAAGATGATACATTAAATACAATGAATTCTATTTCAACTAACAACTGTTAGTTGTTCTTATTGTGCAGGAATCAATTTGGTAGAAATCTGAATTTCTACATTGTCCACATAACCGAAAAAGCTACTGAATGCTTAATAATTTCTAAGCAATCAAGGAGAAGAAAGGAAGGAAAACTATGAAGTCATTTCCTCTCAGTCAGAGAGATCTTCTAAAGTGTTCATCAATTAACTCTGTAAATCTGTCCCTTGGCTACACATTAGAATCAGATTGGTAACTTTTAAGATATACTGATTCCCAGAGCTGACCCTAGAATAACAATATCAGATTTCTGAAGGTAGTTTTATGGCACTAGTAGTTTTTATTATTTTTTAAATTAATTTATTTTAATTGAAGGCTAATTATTTTACAATACTGTAGTGTTTTTTCCCATACATTGACATGAATCAGCCATGGGTGTACATGTGTCCCCCACCCTGAACCCCCCATCCACTTCCCTCCCCATCCCATCCCTCAGGGTTGCCCCGGTGCACCAGCTCTGAGTGGCACTTGTAGTTTTTAAAACCCTCTAGGTGATTTTAATGTACAATCAAAACTGAAAATCACTAATTCAACATTAATCTCAAAATCTTCCATATTCATTTTCTTACTTAATTGCCACCTCTTGTTTTTCTTATGCTTCAAATGATTTGACACTAAATTTTAACATGATGATGCTGGGACCACAACATTTTAGCTTATGCTATTAAATTAATACTGCTGGCTTGTGCTGGTGAGGGAGAACTGGTTAAAATAAAGCTTATTCTGCTATTTCTGTTTGGCTGAGAAATATCCTGAGACTGTAGGATAAATGCTTTTCTTTTTAAAATTACTATTTATTAACTATTTACCTAAGTCAATCAGGGTTTTGACATCATCACCGAAAGAAAATACAGAATAAATTGGACACCAAGATTCGTATCTTGGTATAAGACCTTAATTCTTAATATCAAAATGCTCTAGCTTCATTGACTGACACTGAGCAAATGTATTGAGTCTCAACTGGATAAGTCTTACTAATGAAACCCCTACATGATTCAAGAATTTCTTCTGTCATAACTTCCAACAGTATTTAAGTGCTGCTTGAACAGTTTCTGTAATGGGGGGCCCACTCACTGTAAGATATCTATTTCTGATATATGGCAAGAACAGTTTAAAAGATTCTTCCCTAAACTCATTTCAGTTTGGCTTTGCTATATTTTCAAACTGCTGATTCAAGATTCACTAAGAAGGTGACATAAATTCCCTGATATAAAAGGCTTCTGAATATTTGAAGCTATTAAGTCTCACTTGGTCTTGTCCTTTCTAAGCATCCTTAGTTTGTTTTACCAAATTCCTCAAAATCAATATAATCTCCTAGAAAGTGTGTACTAAATAAATGTTGTTTGTTCATACAACACTACTGCAGTGCTCAAAGAATTTTAAACACTTTTCAAATCCAGACAACTGTTGTTCAGTTGCTTACTCATGTCCAACTCTTTGTGACCCCACAGACTGCAGCACACCAGGCTTCTCTGTCCTTCACCATCTTCCGGAGCTTGCTCAAACTTATGTTCATTGACTCAGTGTTGCCATCGAACCATCTCATCCTCTATTGTCCCCTTCTCTTCCTGTCTTCAATCTTTCCCAGCATCAGAGTCTTTTCTAAGGAGTTCACTCTTTGCATCAGACGGCCAAAGTGTTGGAGCTTCAACTTTAGCATCAGTCCTTCCAATGAATGGTCAGGATTGATTTCCTTTAGGATTGACTGATTTGATCTACCTGCAGTCCTAGGGACTCTCAAGAGTCTTCTCCAAAACCACAGCTCAAAAGCATCAATTTTCTGGTGTTCAGTCTTCTTTACAGTCCAACTCTCACATCTATACATGACTACTGGAAAATTCATAGCTTTGACTAGACAGACCCTTGTCAGCAAAGTAATGTCTCAGTTTTTTAATATGCGATCTCAGTTTGTCACAGCTTTTCTTCCAAATTAATTAATTTAATTAAAATTTTAATTTAAGCATCTTTTAATACATACAATGGACAGACATAAAATGAAAATAGAATCAATGTTGCCATTCTATAAAAGAGACTTTTTATTTTAATCCTGAAAATACTTCACATTAAGCTAGTCTTGCTTCTGGCTGAATCTAAACACTGATGGACTCTATCT
Organism: Capricornis sumatraensis; assembly: GCF_032405125.1. NCBI lineage: Eukaryota > Metazoa > Chordata > Mammalia > Artiodactyla > Bovidae > Capricornis > Capricornis sumatraensis. The sequence continues at coordinate 116,281,383 of NC_091071.1, read as the reverse complement.
GTTACATATCACATCTTTCTAGTGACAAAGAGTGACTATTTCTAACAAGAGACAGAGTCCAGAGCAAGGCTGTGAAAACTGGAAAATAACCAAAAACAACTGCTGCAAAAAAAAGTACATGAGAAATACTGGCATTCCTTGGAGATACTGTGGGTTCAGCTCTGGATCACCACAGTGAAGTGAGTCATGTGAATTGCCTGGTTTCCCGGTGCATGTAAGTTATGTTTATACTATATTCTAGCCTACTTATTAAACATGCAGTAGCATCAGTGTTCTTGCCTGGAGAATCCCAGGGACGGGGGAGCCTGGTGGGCTGACGTCTATGGGGTCGCACAGAGTCAGACACGACTGAAGCGCCTTAGCAGTAGCAGCAGCATTATGTTTAAAAAAATAATGTGCATACTTTAGTTAAAAAATACTTTATTGCTAAAAAATGCTACCCATTATCTGACAATGTAGGGTTGCCACAAACTGTCATTTTGCAAAAAAGCACAATATTTGCAAAGTATAATAAAACAAGGTGCTCTGAGTAACAGAGATGTTTTCTTAACCCGATAACTATCACTTTAAAAAAATCAAATTAGAACATCATGCTGAAATTATGAATAAATCAAAGCTAATTTATGTTTGACACCACCCTTATGGCAGAAAGTGAAGAGGAACTAAAAAGCCTCTTGATAAAAGTGAAAGTGGAGAGTGAAAACGTTGGCTTAAAGCTCAACATTCAGAAAATGAAGATCATGGCATCTGGTTCCATCACTTCATGGGAAATAGATGGGGAAACAGTGGAAACAGTGCCGGACTTTATTTTTGGGGGCTCCAAAATCACTGCAGATGGTGATTGCAGCCATGAAATTAAAAGATGCTTACTCCTTGGAAGGAAAGTTATGACCAACCTAGAGAGCATATTGAAAAGCAGAGACATTACTTTGCCAACAAAGGTCCATCTAGTCAAGGCTATGGTTTTTCCTGTGGTCATGTATGGACGTGAGAATTGGACTGTGTAGAAAGCTGAGTGCCGAAGAACTGATGCTTTTGAACTGTGGTGTTGGAGAAGACTCTTGAGAGTCCCTTGGACTGCAAGGAGATCCAACCAGTCCATTCTAAAGGAGATCAGTCCTGGGATTTCTTTGGAAGGAATGATGCTAAAGCTGAAACTCCAGTACTTTGGCCACCTCATGCGAAGAGTTGACTCACTGGAAAAGACTGATGCTGGGAGGGATTGGGGGCAGGAGGAGAAGGGGATGACAGAGGATGAGATGGCTGGATGGCATCATCGACTTGATGGACGTGAGTTTGAGTGAACTCTAGGAGTTGGTGATGGACAGGGAGGCCTGGCGTGCTGCGATTCAGGGGTCGCAAAGAGTAGGACATGACTGAGCAACTGAACTGAATTTATGTTTCCCAGACCTCAGACTCAGAATAACAATTTAAATATGGTAGATGTCAATAAAAACATAACATATAACATGCCAGAACATTTGTTTAACAATGCATTTGTAGTGGTTACTTCAGGAACAAAAGAACAGATTTCTTAAACCAACTGAAAGTGAAAGTAAAGTCACTCAGTCATGTCCAACTCTTTGTGACCCCGTGGACTGTAGCCTACCAGGCTCCTCCATCCATGGGATTCTCCAGGCAAGAATACTGGAGTGGGTTGCCATTTCCTTCTCCAGGGGATCTTCCTGACCCAGGGATAGAACCCAGGTCTCCTGCATTGCAGGCAGACGCTTTAACCTCTGAGCCACCAGGGAAGCCTACTATCAGCAGTAATTCAGCACGTTCTATGAACCAGAAGCACTGTGAAATTTTTTATCATGTCTTTCTAAATTACTAAATCCCATTGCTGTATTCTACACTCTTCAGAGAGAATAGCATACTCATTGGCAATTTCCTGTAAGTTGTTTAAAAGATGGTGCTTAACTTTAGAAAAAGAAATCAACATTGCCAAGAGCCATGTAAACATAAGCTGCTTTTAAATGATCACACTTACACTGAAATTCAACAGAAAGCTTTTGTTTAAAGACAGTTATGTTTTAATATCAAACCAAACTCATGAACAGACAGAAATATGTGCAATTTCTTATTTCCTTTTAACCTTTTAAAAAGTTAAGGAGAGCAACATTCTTTCTTGATTATTTATTTTTGTGGGTCTGGGCAACAACAGCTCTCATTAATAACAAAATATTTCCTATACACTAATGGAATGTCCAAATATTTGTTCAATCCTGTGCCCTAGATAATGTCTAAGGAAACATTTTTCTCTTAATTTTCACTCAAGAAACAAAAAGCAAATTTGAAAATTCAAAAATGTTTAATGACTTATAAATGACACAAATGTTTAATGGTATCAACTATGTGATCTTAAACATTTCAATGGATCCTTAGGCCAAAAAGGCAAGAAGGCATAACATTAAATTATGTTTTATGTTTAAATTATGTTTAATGTCTATTCTACATTAACATTTCAAATTCAACTGCTGCTGCATAAAATACTCTTGAAGTGACTGACAAACAGCTCATTTCAAAAGACGCAGACTAATGTCACTGATTTCACACAGAACATTTACTTACTCCTGCACTCACCTTCAGGTCCCTCTAACCCAGCCTGCCTGGTGGCTGTGCTCACTTCACCTGGGGCTTGGGGGGTGTCCATGGTGTCAGGTGCCCCAGCTACGTCATTAGCGGTTGTTTCCAGTAAGTCTGGACTATCTAGCAAATCAATCCTCAGAGGCAAGCTGTGAAGGTAACAGAAAACATTCTTAGACCAAGACATTTATCATGGAAAGAATTTAAAACACTAATAAAAATCTGTCAGAAAAAAAGTCATTTATGCCAAGTGGTTTATTCATCTGTCAAAACCTTTAGGCAGATTCTCTTCCATCCAAATTGGAGATGGGGCTGAATTTAGCTTCCCAACTGAAATAACCTAAGGGGAATATAAACAATTCTCAAGATATTAGACATCAGACAACAAAAAGGCAGAAACTGAGATTCAGAAAACAATGAGGAGTCCTTGTTTTAAGAGAATCTCCATGCCGTAATTCAGAGACGTCCTGTGGCTGACAGTCCGGGGAGACCAGGACAGCTGAAGTTCACTGGCCAGGGTACCAGGCAGGAGAGAATCCTGGAGGTGTGCAGAAGGCTCCTCTCAAGATGCAGTAGGGTACTCACCAGGGAACATGTGGCTTCAGAAAGAATTAGTGGCACTCAGGCTGGGCCACAGTGTCCTTTACAGACTATCAAAACACATAACAAGGGTATGAAAAAGATTCTGCCTCAGCAGTAGAGAATGATTTATCCAGACAGCCTTGTGACAAATCCACTTAACACATCATAAAGGAAAGAGCTGAAAGGATCAAAGTGTTTCCAAGTAATTTAACTGCATTCTAAAACAAATCTCAAGACTGAAAGGAATACAAAATGATCTAGCATCCAACAACGTAAATTTCAAAATGTCACGTATCTAGTCAGAGATTATTAGAAATGCTAACAGGCAGCAAAAGACATCTATACTAAAGAGAAAAATCAATCAACAGGAATCAACATGTTAGGATTAGCAGAGAAAGACACGAAAAACATTTATTATAGCTGTATTTCATATGCTCAAAAAGCTAAGCAGAAATTAGAACATACAAAAAAGACTCAAACCAAGCTTCTAGAGATGCAAACCACAATATCTTAGATGGAAAATATATTGGGTGAGGTGGACAGCAGATCAGATTTTTAAAAAGATACTGAATTTAATAGAAACTATCCAAAATAAAACACACAGGGAAAAAGGATTCCCCCCCAAATGAAAAGAATGTCAGTTCTTCTTTGTGGACCAACTTCAAGCAACCAACTGTATGAATAACCGACTGGATGGAGTCCCAGGGTGGTGGGGGAAGGGGAGAAAAGGGGAGGGAAGAAAAGGTATTTGAAGAAAAAAAATGACTGATGTTTACAAATCGGATGAAAACTATAAACCCACAGATGCAGGAATTTCAGGAAACTCTAAGCACAAAAAACATGAAGAAAACTACACCAAAGCACATTGCAACCACACTGCTTAAAACCAATGATGAAAAGAAAAATTTTAAAGCAGCCAAAACACTGTACATTCAATAGAATAAAATAAGGAGGACAGCAGATTTCTTATCAGGAATAATGCAAATTAGCAGACAGTGGAGGAGTGTCTCAAAGACTTCTAAAGAATAAAAGCCTACCAATCCAAACTTTATATCCAGTTAAAAAGCTTTCAAAAACAAAGGAAAACCTATATATACACCAAAGAAAAGTGAAAACATACATACACTCAGAGATGTGTACCCAAATGTTCATGGAATCACTATTCATAATAGCCAAAAAAGTGGAAATGCCCATTAACTGAGGAATGGATAAATAAAATGTGATCTGCCACAAAATGGGAAAATAATCAGCAAGAACAGGAGTCAAGTACTGACACATGCTATGACCCTTGAAAATACAATGTTAAGGGAAAAAAGTCAGACACAAAATACCACATATCATATGAGGCCATTTATATGAAATGTCCAGAATAAACAAGTTCACAGACACAGAAAGTAGATCAGTGGTTGTCAGAAGCTAGAGAGGAATGGAGATTAACTGCTGTTATTTAAGGTCTGAAATTAGGATTCCGTAAGAAGGCTGTCTTGACATCCTTGAGCCTCATGGGCCCCCAAGGTCCAACCATGAGTTTCCCAACTCTCATCAAATATGCCCTCCCAGTGAAAAGGATTCCAAAAAACTGTACCAGCTGCATCCTACCAGATTCTTAATCAAGTAAGTTTCATTTCTCTGCCAGCCTGTGAAATTATTCAGACAAGCCAATCATATCCCCTGGTGGGAACCAAGGGTCAACTCATTCTCACATTCCTATAAAGCCTGCCTCCCAAAAAAGCTCATGTTTGTTCACTTTGCTCCCAAGAGAGACATGATGTATCCCCATTTTTGTGAGGTTTCGTCCTCCTTAGAGACATGAGTATATGTGTTTAATAAACTGCTGTCAGGGCTGGGCATTGTATGTTGGGCCATCTAATAGTATTTAGGGTAGAGGATCCCTCCCTTACCAAAAGGGTAAGTGTGGAGAAGAACAACTGGTAGTGGGTATGGGGTTTCTTTTTTGTTGTTTAGTCAACAAGTTGTGTTCGACTCTTTTGCAACCCCATGGACTCTAGGCTGCCAGGTTCCTCTGTCCATAGGATTTCCCAGGCAAGAATACTAAGTGGTTTTTTTTTTGTTTTCTTTTTTTTAGTGAGGGGCAAAATATTCTAAAGTAAAATTGTAATAAAGGTTGTGCAATTCTATGAAAGTGCTAAGAACACTGAATTGTTGGCTCTGAATGGGTAAACAATGTGAATTGTATCTTAAAAAAGAAGACAGACAACAGGAATTCATGACCAAAAGACCAGCACTAAAAAAATATTAAAGGAAGACATACAGGCAGAAATAAAATGAACAATGTATCATAGGGTCTAAAACACACATAGAAGAAAAATGTTTGACAAATGACAGTAAAAAGGCTGGGAGAGGAGAAATAGAAGCACGCTACTGTAAAGCTGTTATACTACACATGAAACAGTATAACAGTCCTTGAAAGTTGACTGATTAATGCTAAAGTAACCATTAAAGTTAAAAAAAACACCAAAGAGTTATAGCTAAGGAATAATAAAAGGACATAAATGAAATTTTTAAAAAATTAATGAAAAAAGAAGAAGATGGAAACAACAAACATATGGGACAAACAGAACACAAACAGCAGGATGACAGACTCAACCATACCAATTATCATATTAAAAGGAAACAGTATAAACATACCATTAAAAAAAACTCAATCTCTGCAGAGACTGTCAAAAATTGCCAATGTCAGGACTTCCCTAGTGGTCCAGTGGCTAAGACTCTGAGTTCCCAAGGCAGGGTAGCTGGGCTCAACCCCTGATCAGGGACCTAACATGCCACATGCCCATTAAAGAGCCAACATGCCTCAACTAAGACCCAGTATAGTCAATAATTTGATACTTTTAAAAAATTTCCAGTGTCAGCTCTATTTCAAGTCATCATGGCAGAGGACTGGGAAAAGTTTTCAATTAACAATAACTGTGCCTCATATAAACCTCACTGACTACACTGCCACTGTGCAAAGATGAAGCATACCAATTTTCAAATGCAGAGACTATCAGTTAAAATTTAAAAAGCAAAACCCAGTTATGTGGTGCCTACATGAAACAATTTAACTATGAAGAAACAAATTAACAAAGATAAAAAATAAAAGGACAGAAAAAGATATACTATACTAACACTAGTCAAAAGAAAGCTACAGTGGACATACTGATATCAAAGTAGAGTTAAGAGCTAATAGTACTTAAAATGAAGATGATCACTTCGTAAGGATAAAGGGGTCATTTAATCAAGAGAACATAAAAATCCTAAATATTTATTTACTTAATGGTGGCATTTTAAAATGCATGGGGCCAAAACTGAAAGAACTGCAAAGAGTAATGAGCAAATCAATTATGGTTGGAGATTTCAACACCCTTCTTTCAATAAGTGATAGAACAGAAAATCAGCAAGGATATAGTGGACGTGAACATCATTAACCATCAACTTTACCTGACTGACGTTTAGAAAATACTCTACCCAAAACATCAAAATACATGATCTTCTCAAGGGCATACAGAATAATCACTAAGATAGGACATATTCTGGGCCATAAAACAAGAGTTAATAAATTCAAAAGGACTCAAATCATACAAAGTATGTATGTTCTTTGACTGGAACATGAATTATAAATCAAAACAGAAATCGCCAAGTATTTGGAAACTATAAATGTACTTCTAAATAACCACTGGATCAAAAAAGATATGAAAAGGAAAATGAGAAAAGAATTTTAAACTAATGAAAGCAAAAGTGTTAACACATCTATATTTGCAAGATTCCACTAAAATAATAATCAGAGGAATATTTATAATATTAAACATCTACATTAGAACAAAGTTTTCAAATCAATGACCTCAGTTTATACCTTGATAAATTAGAAAAAGAGCATATTAAATGCAAAGGAAGAGGAAGGCAGGAAATAATAAAGATAAAAGGAAAAATAATATAGAAAATGAATTAAGCTGAGAACTAGTTCTTTGAGCTCAATGTAATAATTGATTTATGTATTAATAACTTGTAGCTAGACTGATAAAAAGAAAAATAAGAATATGTAAATACAATATCAGGAATGGGAAGAGTGACACCACTACAGATACTACAAACATTAACAAGATATAAGGGGATATTATGAGTTATATGCCAATAAATTCAACAACTTAGATGATATGCAAAAATTCCTCGAAAGCCACAAACCATCACAGCTCATTCCAGGAAAACAGAAAGTCTGAATAGATGCAGAAAAGAATAGAAATTAACTAGTAATTAAAAATATTCAAACAAAGAGAAGCTCAGACCCAGAGAACCTCCTGAAAAATTCTACCAAATATTTAAAAGAAGAAATAATTCTAACCATCAACAAACTATCTTACAAATAGAGGAAAGGCAACATTCTCCAAGTCATTCTATGAGCCCATTATTATCTTGACAGTGGAGCAATACCAAACATACAACAAGAAATCAAGCAAGGAATAAAAAGGACTGTCCACCATGATCAACTGGGACTTTTCACAGGAATGCAAAGTTGGTTTAACATTCCAAAATCAATTAATGTAATATTACTTTTTAATAGAAACAAACCACATGATCATCTCAATAGATACAGAAAAAGCGTGTGACAAAATCCAACAACACTAATGGTAAAACTCTGATCAAACTAAGAATAGATGAGATTATCTTCAATCTGATAAAAGGAAATACACACACAAAAAATCAACAGCTAACATTACATTGGGGCTTCCCTGGTGGCTCAGATGGTAAAGAATCCACCTGCAATGCAGGAGGCCTGGGTTCGATCCCTGGGTTGGGAAGATCCCCTGGACGAGGGCATGACAACCCACCCCAGTATTCTTGCCTGGAGAGTTCCATGGACAGAGAAGCCTGGTGGGCTACAGTTTATGGGGTCCCAACTAAGCACAGCACAGCACAACATTACACTGAACGATGAATGACCAAGTTATTTCCCCTATAAGTCAGAAACAAGACAAAGATTCCACTCTTATCACTTCTATTCAACAGTACACAGGTTTTAAAAGGTGCAGTAAGAAAAACAAGCAGAGTAAATTAAGGGCCCAAACTAAAAAGAAAGAGATACAAAGGAAGAGGTTTTTATGTGCAGATGACAGAATCCTATATGTAGAAAAGTCAATGGAATCCACAAAATGCTCCTGGAAAGTAATAAGTTCAGCAAGGAGGCAGGACACAAGATCAACATGCAAAATTCAATTACGCCTATACACTAGCAATGAACAATAGAAAACTGATATTAAAATAAGTCTGTTCACAACAACATCAAAAGAATAAAAACAGGAATAAATTTAATAAAGGATATGCAGAGCTTGGGCTTCCCACATGGCGCTTGTGGTAAAGAACCCTCGTGCCAATACAGGAAACACAAGAGACTTGGGTTCAATCCCTGGGTCGGGAAGATTCCCTGGAGAAAAGCATGGCAACCCACTCCAGTATTCTTGCCTGGAGAACTCCATAGACAGAGGAACCTGGAAGGCTATGGTCCATTAGGTCGAAAAAGTTGAACATGACTTAAGTGGCTGAACACACATGCAGAGCTTATACACTTAAAACTATAATAAATAAAAGATATCTAAATAAACAGAAAAACACTTTTTTTAGATGAAAAAATGTGAAAATTCAGGAGCTAGAACAGCCAAGTGCATTCTGGAAAAGAAGAAAGTTGGAGAATACATACTGTAACTTGCTATAAAACCATAGTAATTAAGACAGTGTGGTACTGGCACAAAAATAGCTATGTAGGGGATTCCCTGGTGGCTCAGTGGTGAAGAATCCTCCTGCCAACACAGGAGACATGGGTTGATCCCTTGTCTGGGAAGATCCCACATGCCACAGAGCAACTCAGCCCCTGCACAACTATTGAGCCTGTGTCTAGAGCCCGGGAACCACAACTACTGGGCCCATGTACTCAACTACTGAAGCCCACGTGCCCTAGAACCCATGCTCCACAAGAGAAGCCACCATGAGAAACCCAAGCACCATAGTAAAGAAGAGCCCCTGCTCGCCACAACTAGTGAAACCCTGCACAGCAATGAAGACCCAGCACAGCCAAAAATAAATTAATAAAAATTTTTTTAAATAGATATGTAAATCAACAGAATGAAATTGAGAGTTTGGAATTCATAATACTTATGGTTGATTTTTTCCAAGACAAATCAATGGATAAAAGAATAGGCATTCAACAACTGGTGTCAAGACAACTAAAAATATATGCAAAAACATGAATTTAGACCCTTACCTCACACTACACAAAAATTAAATCAACATGGATAACATACTGAAATGTTAAGAGCTGAAACTATAAATATCTGAAGAAAACACAGGAGGAAAATATCTTTGTGATTTGGGGTTGGCAAAATGTTCTCATATGATACTAAAGGTACCACCCATTAAAAAAAAGGAAGCTGGACTTTGCTTGAGCTTCAAAAAAACACTCTTGATTGAAATGAAGAGAGATGTCACAGATGAAGAGAAAAATTTTGCAAATCATGTATCTCATAAGGAACTGGTACCCAACATATACAAAGAACTCTTAATATAAAAAAGATAAATAACATATAAAAATGAGCAAAAGGTTCAAATAGACATTCCTGCAAAGACAACTGATTAACAGCTGACAAGCACATGAAAAGATGCTCGGCATCAGTAGCCCTCTGGAAAATGCAAATCAAAACAAGGAAATGTCACTATTTACTCTCTTAAACAGCTGTAATTAAAAAGATAGAGATTGTCTTTACTCCATTGTATATTCTTGCCTCCTTTGTCAAAAATAAGGTGTCCATATGTGTGTGGATTTATCTTTGGGCTTTCTATTTTGTTCCATTGATCTATATGTCTGTCTTTGTGCCAGTACCATACTGTTTTGATGACTGTGGCTTTGTAGTAGAGCCTGAAGTCAGGCAAGTTGATTCCTCCAGTTCCATTCTTGTTTCTCAAGATTGCTTTGGCAATTCGAGGTTTTTTGTATTTCCATACAAATCTTGAAATTATTTGTTCTAGTTCTGTGAAAAATATGGCTGGGAGCTTGATAGGGATTGCATTGAATTTGTAAATTGCTTTGGGTAGTATACTCATTTTCACTATATTGATTCTTCCGATCCATGACCATGGTATATTTCTCCATCTATTAGTGTCCTCTTTGATTTCTTTCATCAGTGTTTTATAGTTTTCTATATATAGGTCTTTAGTTTCTTTGAGTAGATATATTCCTAAGTATTTTATTCTTTTCGTTGCAATGGTGAATGGAATTGTTTCCTTAATTTCTTTTTCTACTTTCTCATTATTAGTGTATAGAAATGCAAGGGATTTCTGTGTGTTGATTTTATATCCTGCAACTTTACTATATTCATTGATGAGCTCTAGTAATTTTCTGGTGGAGTCTTTAGGGTTTTCCATGCTCTTTAACAAGTGGTGCTGGGAAAACTGGTCAACCACTTGTAAAAGAATGAAACTAGATCACTTTCTAACACCGCACACAAAAATAAACTCAAAATGGATTAAAGATCTAAGTGTAAGACCAGAAACTATAAAACTCCTAGAGGAGAATATAGGCAAAACACTCTCAGACATAAATCACAGCAGGATCCTCTATGATCCACCTCCCAGAATTCTGGAAATAAAAGCAAAAATAAACAAATGGGATCTAATTAAAATTAAAAGCTTCTGCACAACAAAGGAAACTATAAGCAAGGTGAAAAGACATCCTTCTGAATGGGAGAAAATAATAGCAAATGAAGCAACTGACAAACAATTAATCTCAAAAATATACAAGCAACTTATGCAGCTCAATTCCAGAAAAATAAACGACCCAATCAAAAAATGGGCCAAAGAACTAAATAGACATTTCTCCAAAGAAGACATACGGATGGCTAACAAACACATGAAAAGATGCTCAACATCACTCATTATCAGAGAAATGCAAATCAAAACCACAATGAGGTATCACTTCACACCAGTCAGAATGGCTGCGATCCAAAAATCTGCAAGCAATAAATGCTGGAGAGGGTGTGGAGAAAAGGGAACCCTCCTACACTGTTGGTGGGAATGCAAACTAGTACAGCCACTATGGAAAACAGTGTGGAGATTCCTTAAAAAATTGCAAATAGAGCTACCTTATGACCCAGCAATCCCACTGCTGGGCATACACACCGAGGAAACCAGAATTGAAAGAGACACATGTACCCCAATGTTCATCGCAGCACTGTTTATAATAGCCAGGACATGGAAACAACCTAGATGTCCATCAGCAGATGAATGGATAAGAAAGCTGTGGTACATATACACAATGGATTATTACTCAGCTGTTAAAAAGAATTCATTTGAATCAGTTCTGATGAGATGGATGAAACTGGAGCCGATTATACAGAGTGAAGTAAGCCAGAAAGAAAAACACCAATACAGTATACTAACACATATATATGGAATTTAGAAAGATGGCAATGACGACCCTGTATGCAAGACAGGAAAAAAGACACAGCTGTGTATAATGGACTTTTGGACTCAGAGGGAGAGGGAGAGGGAGAGGGTGGGATGATTTTGGAGAATGGCATTCTATCATATATACTATCATGTAAGAATTGAATCGCCAGTCTATGTCTGACGCAGGATACAGCATGCTCGGGGTTGGTGCATGGGGATGACCCACTGAGATGTTATGGGGAGGGAGGTGGGAGGGGGTTTCATGTTTGGGAACACATGTAAGAATTAAAGATTTTAAAATTAAAAAAAAAAATTAAAAAAGAAAAGAAAAAAAAAAAGATAGAAAATAACAAATGTTGGCTAGGATGTGAAGACCTGGAACATTCAAGCATTTCCTCTCTGGAAAAACGTTTCTCAATTTCTTGAAAAGTTAAAATATAAATTCACCATACAACCCAGCAATTTTCCTCCTAGGAGTCTATTCAAGAGAAATGACATTTTATGTCCACACTACAATAGGAATGCTTATAACACTATTGACAGCCAGAACATGGAAACAATGCAAATTTCCAACAATTGGTGAGTGTAAAAACAAAACACCGTATATCCATAAAATGCATTATTAATCAACAACTGAACGGGGCTCACTAGAATACATGGATAAATCTGAAAAACATTATTCTAGGAGAAAACCAGACATAAAACCTTGTATACTATATAATTTCATTCATACAAAATGTCTAGGAAAGTAAAATTTATAAAGACTGAATTTTTGGAGATCATGAAAATGTTCTGGATTGTGTGATTGTACAATTCCATACATTTCTAAAAATCATGGATTTGTACATTTACCATAAATGAATTTTTAAATTTTATTTTTTGGCCATGCTGGGTCTTTGTGGTTGCTCTCGAGCTTTCTCTAATCGCAGAAAGCGAGGGTCACTCTCTAGCAGAGGTACATGGGCTCCTCATTGCGGTGGCTTATGTTGTGGAGCGCAGGCTCTACTGCGCTCAGGGTTGAATAGTTGTGATTCACAGGCTCTAGGGCACAGGTTCAACAGTTGAGGTGCATGGGCTTAGTAGCCTCACAGCACATGGAACCCTTGAGGACCAGAAATCAAACTTGTGTTCCCTGCCTTAGCAGGCAGATCCTTAATCAATGGACCACCAAGGACGTCACAATAAATGAATTTTATAATGTGTACAAATATATTTGAATATATAAAAACCTTAGTCAAGAGGAACTAGAGATCAAATTGCCAACATCTGCTGGATCATGGAAAAAACAAGAGTTCCAGAAAAGCATCTATTTCTGCTTTATTGACTATGCCAAAGCCTTTGACTATGTGGATCACAATGAACTGTGGAAAATTCTTAAAGAGATGGGAATACCAGACCACCTGACCTGCCTCTTAAGAAACCTATATGTAGGTCAGGAAGCAATAGTTACAACTGGACATGGAACAACAGACTGGTTCCAGATAGGAAAAGGAGTACGTCAAGGCTGTATATTGTCACCCTGTTTATTTAACTTCTATGCAGAGTACATCATGAGAAATGCTGGGCTGGAAGAAGCACAAGCTGGAATCAAGATTGTTGGGAGAAATATCAATCACCTCAGATATGCAGATGACACCACCCTTATGGCAGAAAGTGAAGAGGAGCTAAAAGGCCTCTTGATGAAAGTGAAAGTGGAGAGTGAAAAAGTTGGCTTAAAGCTCAACATTCAGAAACTGAACATCATGGCATCTGATCCCATCACTTCATGGGAAATAGATGGGGAAACAGTGGAAACAGTGTCAGACTTTATTTTTTTGGGCTCCAAAATCACTGCAGATGGTGACTGCAGCCATGAAATTAAAAGACGCTCACTCCTTGGAAGGAAAGTTATGACCAACCTAGATAGCATATTGAAAAGCAGAGACATTGCTTTGCCAACAAAGGTCCATCTAGTTAAGGCTATGGTTTTTCCAGTGGTCATGTATGGATGTAAGTTGGACTGTGAAGAAGGCTGAGCACTGAAGAATTGATGCTTTTGAACTGTGGTGTGGAGAAGACTCTTGAGAGTCCCTTGGACTGCAAGGAGATCCAACCAGTCCATCCTAAAGGAGATCAGTCCTGAGTATTCTTTGGAAGGACTGATGCTAAAGCTGAAACTCCAGTACCTTGGCAACTTCATGCAAAGAGTTGACTCCTTGGAAAAGACTCTGATGCTGGGAGGGATTGGGGGCAGGAGGAGAAGGGGATGACAGAGGATGAGATGGTTATATGGCTTCACCAACTCAATGGACATAATAGTTTGAGTTAACTCTGGAAGTTGGTGATGGACAGGGAGGCCTGGCATGCTGCAATTGGGGTTGCAAAGAGTCGGACACAACTGAGCGACTGAACTAGTCAAATTTAGGATTTCAAAAGTAAAAATAATCTAGTTCTACTTGAAATAACAAAGCTGCAGGATACAAGATCAATATACAAAAACCAACTATGTATCTGTATCCATGAAATGAACAACAGGAAAATGAAATACGAAAACAATTCCAGGATTTCCCTGGCCGTCCAGCAGTTAAGACTCCACTGCAAGGGGTGCAGGTTGGATCCCTGGTCAGGGAACTAAGATCCTGCATGCTGTGAAGTACAGCCAAACAGAAAAAAAAAAAAAAAAGGAATTCATCTAGAAAAGCAAGTATTCTAACAGTTATGTTTTTTATAATTTTATTTATTCGGCTGTGCTGGGTCTTTGCTGCTGTGCAGGCTTTTCTCTAATTATGGTGAGTGGGGGCAACCCTCTAGCTGCAGTGCACAGGCTTCTCGTGGTGGTGGCTTCTCTTATTGTGGAGTGTGGGCTCTAGGGTGAGCGGGCTTCGGTAGCTGTGGTTCCTAGGCTCTAGAGCACAGTCTCAACAGTTGAGGAACTCGGGCTCAGCTGCTCCATGGCATGCGGGATCCTTCCAGACCAGGGATCGAATCCGCGTCTCCTGCATTGGAAGGTGGATTCTCTACCACTGAGCCATCAAGGAAGCCCTCTAACAGTTTTTTAAAGAACAAGGTTTTCAATTTATCTGCTGTGGCAAAGCTCAAAGGTTGATGTAGACATTTTATTTTGTTGACCTAATACTGAGTTAGGCAGAAGGAAACAAACTGCCACTGTTGCATGCTTTCCTAGAGGAATGAAGGCCGTGCTTTAATCACCCTGGGTCTGGGACACAAATAAGAAAGGAAAAAAAAAAAACTTTCAAAAATTGATGAGAGAGAGTGAGAACAAAGAGAGCTTCTTTGCAAGTCAAGACCTCTGTGTCCCAGTCCTATCTCTGCAACCATGTGGCTGTACAGTTTCAAACAACTTCCTTCACTGTGGTCGTCAATGTGTGTTCTACAGAGCCCAAAGGATTTCAGACTCAAATGAGCTACACAGAAAGTGGAGAAGATGGTAGGGTTTTGGTTTTTATGGTAACTTTTTTATGAGATTTTATGTGGAATTCCCAGATAAATTTAATTAGAAGGGTTTCTCAGTTAAAACTCACTTGGAAACCATGGGAGTAAAGGCACTTTTCAACCGTTGTAAAAATCTATTAATATAAAACCATCTATTCAGCTCATTTTCAAGTCTTTTTGTACTGCTCCAATGGTTATCCTTTCTAAATGTGAATCAGTGCAACTTGTGAGGCTTTTTTCTTTTTTAAATAAGGTTAACAACATCAAAAGAAGAAATGATGAGGAGGATGAAAAGATGAAACAAAAATGACAGAATACAGGAGTTTGTTGAAGCTGACTGATGAGAATGCTGTGGTTCACCATATGTTGGACCTATATATAATTTTGAAATTTTCATCATAAATTCTTAAAAATATGGATACAAATATTTTGGGGCAAAAGAACATGAGAACTGGTAGTTCATTTCCTGTGGTCCTAAGATGGACATATAGAAATTTTTTATTTTAACTACACCCATATGTCTTAGCCTGTTCAGGCTACTTTAACAGAAATATTATAGACTGGGTAGCTTATTAAGAACAGAACTTTATTTCTCCCAGTTCTAATCTAGTTCTAGACTTGCTGCCAAGACTTACCAGCAGATACAGTATTTGGTGAGGGCCCTCTTTCTAGTTCAGAGACTATCTGTTTGCTGCATCCTCATGTGGCAGAAAGACATGAGGGAGCACTCTGGGGTCTCCTTTACAAGGGCACTGATCCCATTCACCAGGGCTTAAATCCACCTTCATGAAATCACTTCCCAAAGGTCTTACCTCCAAATACAATCACACTGAGGACTAGATCTCAACATATGAATTTTGGAGGAACACAAATAGTCCACAGTACTCAAAAATAAGATTAAAAGCTTTATGAATCAGAAATGAAATAGAAGTTCATATCTAAAAGAATGTTGAATTATTTTGGAATTTCTGAAGAACATGGGTTAAACTGTGTCCCACCCCAAATTCATATGCAGAAGTCCTCATGCCCATGACCTTGGATTGGGATTTTACTTGGAAATACATTTCCAGGTATACATTGCTTAGGTCAAGATGAGATCATACTC
The DNA here is from genome assembly GCF_032405125.1 of Capricornis sumatraensis. Classification (NCBI taxonomy): domain Eukaryota; kingdom Metazoa; phylum Chordata; class Mammalia; order Artiodactyla; family Bovidae; genus Capricornis; species Capricornis sumatraensis. Next base: position 116,265,242 of record NC_091071.1, on the reverse strand, counting down.
AAGTCAAGTGGACCTTAGGAAGCATCACTATGAACAAAGCTAGTGGAGATGATGAAATACCAGCTGAGCTATTTCAAATCCTAAAACATGATGCTGTGTAAGTGCTACACTCAATATGTCAGCAAATTTGGAAAACTCAGCAGCGGCCATAGGACTGGAAAAGGTCAGGTTTCATTCTAATCCCAAAGAAAAGCAATGCCAAAGAATGTTCAAACTACCACACAATTGCACTCATCTCACACGCTAGTAAAGTAATGCTCAAAATTCTCCAAGACAGGCTTCAACAGTACATGAACCATAAACTTCCAGATGTTCAAGCTGGATTTAGAAAAGGCAGAGGAACCAGAGATCAAATTGCCAACATCCGCTGGATCATTGAAAAAGCAAGGGACTTCCAGAAAAACATCTACTTCTGCTTTATTGACTATGCCAAAGCCTTTGACTGTGTGGATCACAACAAACTCTGGAAAATTCTGAAAGAGATGGGAATACCAGACCACCTTATCTGCCTCCTGAGAAATCCATATGTAGGTCAAGAAGCAACAGTTAGAATTAGACATGGTACAACAGACTGGTTCCAAATCGGGAAAGGAGTACCTCAAGGCTCTATGTTGTAACCCTGATTATTTAACTTATACACAGAATTCAGTTCAGTTCAATCATTCAGTTGTGTCCAGCTCTTTGCGATCCCATAGACTGCAGCATGCCTGGCCTCCCTGTCCATCACCAACTTCCAGAGTTTACTCAAACTCATGTCCATTGAGTCGGTGAAGCTATCTAACCATCTCATCCTCTGTCATCCCCTTCTCCTCCTGCCTTCAATCTTTCCCAGCATCAGGGTCTTTTCAAATGAGTCAGCTCTTTACATCAGGTGGCCAAAGTACTGGACTTTCAGCATCATATATACAGAGTACATCATGTGAAATGCCAGGGTGGATGAAGCACAAGCTGGAATCAAGACTACTGGGGAAAAAATCAATAACTTCAGATATACAGATGATACCACCCTTATGGCAAAAAGCGAAGAACTAAAGAGCCTCTTGATGAAAGTCAAAGAAGAGAGTGAAAAAGTTGGCTTAAAACTCAACATTCACAAAACTAAGATCATGGCATCCAGTCACGTCACTTCATGGCAAAAAGATGGAAAAACAATGGAAACAGTGCCAGACTCTTTTGGGGGGCTCCAAAATCATTGCAGATGGTGACTGCAGCCATGAAACTAAAAGATGCTTGCTCCTTGGAAGAAAAGCTATGATCAACCTCGACAGCATATTAAAAAGCAGAGACATTATTTTGCCAACAAAGGTCCGTCTAGTCAAAACCAGTAGTCGTGTATGGATGTGAGAGTTGGACTATAAAGAAAGCTGAGCACCAAAGAATTGATGCTTTTGAACTGTGGTGCTGGAGAAAACTCTTGAGAGTCCCTTGGACTGCAAGGAGATCCAACCAGTCCATCCTAAAGGAAATCAGTCCTGAATATTCATTGGAAGGACTGATGCTGAAGCTCAAACTCCAATACTTGGGCCGCCTGATGAGAACTGACTCATTTGAAAAGACCCTGATGCTGGGAAAGATTGAAGGCAGGAGGAGAAGTGGACAACAGAGGACAAGATGGTTGGTGGCATCACTGACTCATTGGACATGAGTTTGAGCAAGCTCTGGGAGTTGGTGATGGACAGGGAAGCCTGGTGTGCTGCAGTCCATGGGGTCCCAAAGAACTGGACACGACTGAGTGACTGAACTGAACTGAGATCATACGGGAGGGGAAGGCAGGCACTTCATGCACCATGACTGAAATCCTTCAGTTCAGCCCATTTGAAAAGACATCCTTATGAAGGGGCAAGTATAGACACAGACATACACCCAAGAAGGCCATTGAAGGCAGAGACTAGGTGGTACTTCTGCAATCCACCCTGCCAGCAAACCACCAGCAGCCAGGAAAGAGGCTGGAACAGATCTCACCATTCTCAGAAGGAAGCATCTGGCCTACACCTTCATCTCTTGAACTTCTGGCCTCTAGAATCATGAGACAAAATTCTGTGGTCAGCTGTAACAGCAGTCCTAGGAAACTTAATACATGTCACATTCCAAAGATTTGAGCAGACCTTCTAAAAAGAGTCTGAGCAGATTGCACTATCCACACCATAAAAGACAAGACAAGACATCCAAAGGGACATTCTGCAAGGGCAGGACATCAGGGCAGAGAAAAGTCACATGAAGTAAATGAAGGCTCTGAAAGAACCTGTGAAAGCAGATGATTCCATTTTACTTCAAGGGGGAACGGGGATCACTAAGCATTAGCAATTACTAGCCCCACATCACGGAGAAGGCAATGGCAACCCACTCCAGTGTTCTTCCCTAGAGAATCCCAGGGATGGGGGAGCCTGGTGGGCTGCCGTCTATGGGGTCGCACAGGGTCGGACACGACTCAAACGACTTAGCAGCAGCAGCAGCAGCAGCCCCACATCATGTGTGGTGCTAAGAGAGCTCTTAGGAAACATGATGCATGAACCTGTAAGTTTGGGAGTATAAAAAAATGTATCTCCCATGTAGGGAAGTGCATCTCTTAGCATGGAGCGGTCTAGCTCCACGAGCTGACTGAAGTTTACCTTAATAACCTGGGGGGAAAGGCCAGTGGCTGGACAAGCTACATTTACAAGAATGTATAGATTCATTCTGGACAGGGCAGGGCAAGGGCAAGAATGTATAGATTCCCAGAGGCCAAATTTACAGTAAGCCACACATCAAAATGAGTAACAGGGCAGGGCAAGAATGTATAGATTTCCAGAGGCCAAATTTACAGTAAGCCACACATCAAAATGAGTAACAGGAGTAGATGATAATATATTCTTAAAAATCCACAAATCTACGAGTAACGAATTATTTCCTTGAAAGGTGAGAGGAAAGAGGAAGCCCTCTTTTACAGAGGAATGCCACCTTTGTAGAAGGACAGAACTTGAAAATCAACATACTATAAATACCAAAACAATAACTGATTCAGGTAAAAATTATCAATGGATGCAAAACCCCCAGATCAAAGACTTCAGGGAATAGGATATCCACTCTCAGTTTTAAAATGACACTCCACAGATTAAAGAGGGAAAAGGTACTTTTATAGAGAAATCTGGTGGACACTGCCTTAACCGAAATATCAGTAAAAATGTTTAACCTGAATCTAAGATAATCTCACAGATCTAAGTTGCAAGGTATTCCACAAAGAAACCTGCATAGGCTCTTTAAAAAATATATCAATGTTAGTTGTTAACTGGCTATCAGTTCAGCCGCTCAGTCATGTCCGACTCTTTGCGACCCCATGAATCGCAGCACGCCAGGACTCCCTGTCCATCACCAACTCCCGGAGTTCACTCAGACTCACGTCCATTGAGTTGGTGATACCATCCAGCCATCTCATCCTCTGTTGTCCCCTTCTCTTCCTGCCCTCAACCCCTCCCAGCATCAGCGTCTTTTCCAATGAGTCAACTCTTTGCATGAGGTGGCCAAAGTATTGGAGTTTCAGCTTTGGCATCAGTCCTTCCAATGAACACCCAGGGCTGATCTCCTTCAGAATGGACTGGTTGGATCTCCTTGCAGTCCAAGGGTCTCTCAAGAGTCTTCTCCAACACCCCAGTTCAAAAGCATCAATTCTTCAGCGTTCAGCTTTCTTCACAGTCCAACTCTCACATCCATACGTGACTACTGGAAAAACCATAGCCTTGACTAGACGGACCTTTGTTGGCAATAATGCAATACAAAATGAAAAGTTTGAAAAAAATGTCAATGTCATGAAATGCAAAGCAGGCTGAGGAAGTTTTCATGAGCAATGAAACATGAGAAACTAATAGAAATTCTCACTGGATCCTGTATCAGGCAGGAAAACTATGAAGGGCATTTATCAAAATTTCTGGAAAAACCTTAGTATGGACTTTAACAGTTACAATAATGTTAAAATCTCTGGGTGTAGGAACTTCCTTGGTGGTCCAATGGTTAAGAATCCACTTTCCAATGTAGGGAACATGGGTTTGATTTCTGGTCAGGGAACTTAAGATTGCCACAACTTTTGAGCCTGCACACTGTAACTAGAAAAAGGCCATGTGCTGCAACAAAGACCCCCCAGCACAGCGGGGGAAAAAATAATTCTGTGTAATAAATACATCACATATAAGATTATCCTTGATTTTTGGAGATAAAGGGCTTCCCTTGTGGCTCAGAGGTAAAGGATCCGCCTGCCAATGCAGAAGATGTGGGTTTGATTCCTGGGTCAGGGAAGATCCCTTGAAGAAGGAAATGGCAACCCACTCCACGATTCTTGCCTGGAAAATCCCATGGACGGAGGAGTCTGCAGGCTATAGTCCACGGGGTCACAAGAGTTGGACATGACTTAGTGACTAAACCACCACCATGCAAAAAGCAGTATTAATGGATACAGTACTGTAATGTCTGTGTTGTGCTCAATTATTCCAGTTTAGAAAAACTCAGTGTCAGCAAATAGGCAAATATTAACAGGTAGAAAATTTAGGGGGAAGGGCATATAACTATTCCATTCACTATTCTTTCAACTTTTCTGTGGGCTTGAAGTCTTCCAAAATAAAAACTTAGGAGAAAAGAAAAAATGTATGCTTCCCTTGCTCCACGTGTGAGTCCAGTTTGAAGCACATTCACTGGAACTCTACCTATGGGACAGGTGTCTCAGAGTAAGATGATCCAAGCAGAAGTATATTCACAGTTAAGAGCCAAAGCCAGCAACATGGGAGAGAGAGTGTGGCAAAAAGTGAAGTATGAAGAAAACTGCCTCTCTGGGGAAGTGATGGATGTGTTCTATAAGGGCCTCTGAGAAAACACTGAAGTGTAGCACACAAAACCATGGTTACGTTCATGCCACAACATCTGGCTGGATTACAACAGCATCACCCACATTAGACCCTGCTCCTTTTCTCTTTCTTCTTCCTCAACCCTGAGAGCACGCACCACAAAGAATAAGTGGGAGAATGTGAAGATTAAAAGAACAAACCACCACTACCCTATGTATGGGCAAAGGAGAAATCTTTAAATTAGGTTTAAGATTAGAACTGAACTTTCTGTAACTTAAAGTATACATCAGTTATTGAAAATAAGATAGTCTTTGTACGTACAAATGATGGGCTAGAAGGGGAAGAGAGGAGTTGACTTTGGAAAAACAGGTAAACACAGTAATTCAGTTCAGTCGCTCAGTCATGTCCGACTCTTTGCGACCCCATGAATCGCAGCACGCCAGGACTCCCTGTCCATCACCAACTCCCGGAGTTCACTCAGACTCAAGTCCATTGAGTCAGTGATGCCATCCAGCCATCTCATCCTCAGTCGTCCCCTTCTCCTCCTGCCCCCAGTCCCTCCCAGCATCAGAGTCTTTTCCAATGAGTCAACTCTTCGCATGAGATGGCCAAAGTACTGGAGTGTCAGCTTTAGCATCATTCCTTCCAAAGAAATCCCAGGGCTGATCTCCTTGCAGTCCAAGGGACTCTCAAGAGTCTTCTCCAACACCACAGTTCAAAAGCATCAATTAAAATCACACAAATAAAGCAGAGGATTCAGTCCTTTCCAGACACAACAGTGATAAACTCCCAGTAGTGAACTGGTGCTGGAGCCAGGAGGAACTCAGGGAGCTGAGAGGGGAAACAAGCACTGGGGTCAAAAACCCAACTCCTTGGAGGAAACAAAACCTGTGACAGGTCCTGTGAGGCAGAGAGCAAGAATCAGACTCAGCCCAGAGTCAGGGGACTGGATCTTCTGGAAAGAAACAGAGGTGAAAAAGCTCTAGTCCAGTTTCAAATGAACAGAAAGTACCTATCTGCGACAAAGGGAAGAATCAGAAGTATCTGTACAAATGACAATCAAACCTCTGTATCCTCACTCAGGACTGAAGGCAGTTTTCCTGAAAGATCCTATTGTAAGACTTCTTCAGAGCTAAGGATATAAAATGTCAGGCTGGGGCAATTTCAGAAGTGCCTTAGAGGAGAGGGTGAGCATGGGAAGACGGGAGAGAAGGGGGGGGGGGGGGGGAAAACACAACACTGAAAGAAAACAAGGGAAGTCTATGAAGTCACAGACAAAAGCCTGCAAAGCAAGTTAAGAAATGTGATACTGAGACAGACAAATAGAGGGACCCGAGAAGTAAGAGCAGTTATAGCTGAGGAAGCAGAAAGGATAACACGATCTAAAGAGGGTTTAAAGTAAGTATATTAAATGTGCTGAAAGATAGAAAGCAAGGACAGAATCAATAAAACAAGGAATGAGCTTATAAAACTTTAACAGTAGATTCTGAGAAATGAGAAATTAAATGAGTCATTTGACATTCAATAGACGGGACAAAGTAGACTAAACAGAGTTAAATTATTGAATTAAAAGATAAAAATTAAGCAAACCACCAAGAAGGCACTAGATAAAAAGACATGGTAAACATGAGGCAGGAAATAGACAAACAAAGACTAAAAGTTACAATATACACTTAATGGACATCTCAGAAGGGAAAAGGGGTAACAAAAGAGGGGCAGTAGTAGAGGAGATATGACTAAGAACTTTGCAAAAGACATTCATGGGGATTACGTGCTGCACGCTGAACATGCAAGATTTACTCCTGCTTTCTCATAAAACCACTCGAAAATGACAGTATACGGTCATAAAATCACATTCACTCATAACAAACAAAGATAAGGCGCAGGAGGGGAGAGAAAACAGTTTGAAGGTAGTGGAGCAGATGGACAAGTGTTCCTTGATTAGAAAGACTGCAGAAAGGCAAACTCTCTCCAGGAGTAGGGAAAGCCTAGAAAAAAGCCAAACCACTCCACAGAACTCAATAAAAGCTGTGAATATTTTCTCTCATACCTCAGGACGTTTTCCACTTTCCTGATGACATCCTCTGAGACACAAGTTCTCATGTTTGATGAATTTCAGTTTATCTATCTTTTGTTTTGTCACACGTGCTTTTGGTATCACATCTAAAACACCATTGCTGAGCCCATGGTCACAAAGATCTGCTCCCATGTTCTCCTCTAGGATTTTCACAGCTCTAGCTATTAACTTTAGGCTTATGATCCATTTGGAGTTCACTGTCTATATGATGTGAGGTAGGGGTCCAATTTCATTCCTTTGTATGTGGATATCCAGTTATCTTAGCACCATAATGAATTTTTAAAAAACTAGCGTTGACATAACTGGAAAGTCATCTGGAAATGAATAAAACAGACTCATTATTCACACCTAGTAATGAGGCAATTCTAAGTGGATCTGAGATTCAAATATATATTTTAAGAAAATGAAAGCATAGAAGTGCCAGAAACAAAAATGGCTAAATTCTTCTAAAATGTGGCAGGGGGAAAAATTTCCTATTAAAATCCAGAAACTACTGAAGAAAGAGAGACAGATTTGCTTACATAATAATTTAAAACTTATTAAAAGCAAAACAAAAAGACAAATGACTAATTGAAAATGTACTTGCAATTAGTATTACATGAGTTAGTTACAGATAACATGTGTGTGTGTGCAAGTGCGCATGTCCAACTCTTTGCAACCCCATGGACTGCAGCCTGCCAGGCTCCGCTGATCATGAAATTTTCCAAGCAAGAATACTGGAGCAGGTTGCCATTGCCCACATAAAGCTAATATCCTTAATATTCATCAAAAACTTGTTAAAAATAGAAAAGAAAAAGGGACACTACAGATAAAAAGTCAATTCACAAAAAAATATGCAAAAGACCAGTAAACATATAAAAATACGCTCATAAATAGAGAAATCTAAATTAAAACTACACTGAACATATCCATCATTAATCCTGATTATAGTGTTGGTGCCACAGGTGTCTAAGTGCCAAAACTTATCAAACACTTTCAGTTCAGTTGCTCAGTCATGTCTGACTCTTTGCGACCCCTCAGACTGCAGCATGCCAGGCCTCCCTGTCCATCAACAACTCCTGGAGTTTACCTAAACTCGTGTCCATTGAGTCAGTGATGCCATCCAACTATCTCATCCTTTACATAAATGTATTTTACTGTATGTCAGAGTACATCAGTAAAGCTGTAAGAAAAAAAATATATACTTCATCTGCAATGAAAGGGAATATGGCATCATCTAGAAAAATGAAAATGTGTTTACCAAGAAAGAATGCCAGAAATGGAGAAAAGAAAAAAAGGAATTAATGCAAGTGAATTTTAAGCATCATACTGGAACTATTTACTTTTAGCCTGGGGAGGAAGAACTGTGAAGAAATACTGAACTGTACTTAGTAGGCTTGGTGTTGATGGTGATATGAATATAGCAACTCTGAAACTATGCAGCGTCTACAGCATGACTGGGTGAACACAGAGGTATCCTTGCTAAGTCAGGTTTTTCACTAGGAGAGACGGGAGATTGAAATAAGGAACCTGGGTGGCAGAGAAGAGCCCAAGGTACTAAACTGGGGTTAGGAGTACCTGAATGTATTTGCGATTTCAACATTCTGCTGTTTGTTGTCTAGTTGCTAAGTTGTGTCTGACTCTTTCCAACTCCATAGACTGTAGCTTCCCAGGCAAAAATACTGGAGTTGGTTGCCCTTTCCTTCTCCAGAGGATCTTCTGGACCCAGGTGTTGAACCCACATCTCTTGGACTAGCAAGCAGATTCTTTACCACTGAGCCACCTACGAAGCCCTACATTAGTTTTTTTAACTGTCCACTGGTTAGTGACATTTATATCAGCAACAAACATAAGCAGTACCCAGATCTTGGCTCCTAAACACCATTTTAACTTATAGGAATCAGGGCTCTTAAATAAATGGCTGATATCAGGCCTAAGGCAAGGAAAGTGTAAGATGAATATGGAAACTCTTATGCTGAAAAATAAGAAAGCGGTTAAAAAGTGGGAGGACAGGTTAAGAGGTACAGGATGCAGTGTATAGGGTCTCATTGGCCAAATGTGGGACAGTTCTTTGGACTTCCTTGGTAGCTCAGTTGGTAAAGAACCCGCCTGCAATGCAGGAGACCCTGGTTCAATTTCTGAGTCGGGAAGATCCCCTGAAGAAGTGATAAGCTACCCACTTCAGTATGCACGGGCTTCCCTGGTGACTCGGCTGGTAAAGAATCTACCTGCAATGCAGGAGACCTGGGTTCAATTCCTGGGTTGGGAAGATCCCTGGGACAGTTCTGACTCTCAAAAGCAGTAACAGTAAGTGGCATATACACATTAGGTGGCGCTAGTGGTAAAGAACTCACCCGCCAAGGCAGGAGACATGAGACATGTCAGTCCCTGGGTGGGGAAGAGCCCCTGGAAGAGGGCACGGCATGCCACTCCAGTATTTTTGCCTGGAAAATCCATGCACAGAGGAGCCTGGCAGGCTACGGTCCACAGGGTCACAAAGAGTCAGACATGACTGAAGCCACTTAGCATGCATTTATGAAATGGATAACTAATGAGAACCTACTATATAGCTCAAGGAACTGTTACTCAATGGTCTGTGGTGACCTATATGGGAAGGAAATCCAAAAAAGAGGGAATATACATATACACATAGCTGATTTACTCTGCTGTACAGCAGAAACACAACACTGTAAAGCAACCCTACTCCAATAAAAATTAATTAAAACAAGAAATAACAATGTTCGTGGATAACTGAATTGAAACCAATTAAGAGTATCCTTGAATCCGTGTGTAAGTAGAGAGATAAAAGTTCTTCCTGTAGAGTACTAACTAATTGGTTTAGAATGATGGTTAGCAGGTCACCATTTCTAACAACTGTAATAACTCATTTTCACCATTAGGTGCAAGTTTGTTGGGAAAGAGAATATTTACACAAAGTATCTGACATTTTTTCAGTTACAAAGGAAAATAACTTTACACAAGGAATTTAATAACTTTTCAATTACCATTAAAAAAAAAAAGAACTTCCTTAGTGCAAAGACATACTTTAACCAAGTGAAGTAACACTATCAGTAACGGACAGAGTGATGTCAAGTACCCTGTGACATGATCCACTATAGACACACGGTGCCTGAGAGAAAGACATATATAGATACATCAAAATTTTCTTGCCAAAAATGCCTAACTTGAATAGTGAGTAAACAGTTAAATCTAAATTAGGGACATTATATGAAACAATAACTGTACTACTTAGGAATACTAATGTTACGAAAGATAAACAGAGGCCAAGGAACTGCTGCAGATTAAGACGCTCAAGAATCAACACAACACTGATGTAGAATCCTGAGTCGGACCACAGACGTTGCTCTGAGACAGTGTGAGGACACTGAGGAAGCCTGAATGGGGACCGTGTGTATTACACTCGATTCCCTGGATGCACATGGTAAGCGCTTTGTACATAGACCATAGAAAATAATGTTATCATTCTAAAAAAATATATCTGCTGAAGAATTTGGGTGGGAAGGCTCAAAATCTATGGAAATTAACTCTTGGCTGGTCAGGAAAAAAATCTAGCCTTGCCTTAGATTTCCCTACCACAAAGTATTCTTCTAAGAGTGTTATCATAAAAATAAGAAAAAAGAAAAATAAAAAGAGCATGTAAGAATACATCCCTCCCCTACTTAAAATCCACCATAGGCTCCCTAGTGCACGTGGAATAAAATCCAAATTCAGTCCAGTTGCTCAGTCGTGTCCAACTCTTTGTGACCCCATGGACTGCAGCATGCCAGGCTTCCCTGTCCATCACCAACTCCCCGAGTTTACTCAAACTCATGTCCATTGATTGATTATTGTCCCTGATATACAAGGTCCCACCTGCCTGGTCCCCTGCCTAGCGCCCTCAGAACCTTTATCACACCAGCGTCTTCCTCACTTATGCTGCATCCACTTTCCTTTCTACCCTCAAAAGGCAACTCAAAGGCCCCTGTGCCAAGAATAACTGCCCGAGTTATTCCTCTTCTGGATGGCTGATCCTTACACGTGTCAACTGAAGCATCTCCTCGAATGCCGGCCTGCCCCTCCCCCTACAGTCACTCACACTGACATTACCTTATTTTCCTCACATTTACTACTACTGAAACCCCAGCACCTTCATCTGTTTGTGTAACAACTATCAGTCTCCTTCACTAGAATGTAGGTGTCGTGAGTAGGAATTTATGTCTTTCTTGCTCTCTACTGTTTTCTAAGATACAGGCCAGTGACTATATACAGCAGGTACTCAACAACCAGTCACTGAATAACTGAGTTATTAACTTCTATGTGTACCAAGACACAAACTATAGTTTAATGATAACGAGAATCCTCATGAAATCTCAAATGTTCATTTAGGAGCCATTCAAAACAGAACAGTCCAAAATAAAATAGTATAACTTTAAATGGTTAGTACTAAGGAGGAAAAGTTATGAGCAACCTAGATAGCATATTGAAAAGCAGAGACATTACTTGGCTGACTAAGGTCCGTCTAGTCAAGGCTATGGTTTTTCCTGTGGTCATGTATGAATGTGAGAGTTGGACTGTGAAGAAGGCTGAGTGCCGAGGAACTGATGCTTTTGAACTGTGGTGTTGAAGAAGACTCTAGAGAGTCCCTTGGACTGCAAGGAGATCCAACCAGTCCATTCTGAAGGAGATCAGCCCTGGGATTTCTTTGCAAGGAATGATGCTAAAGCTGAAACTCCAGTACTTTGGCCATCTCATGCGAAGAGCTGACTCATTGGAAAAGACTCTGATGCTGGGAGGGATTGGGGGCAGGAGGAGAAGGGGTCGATCGAGGATGAGATGGCTGGATGGCATCACTGACTCAATGGACTTGAGTCTGAGTGAACTCCGGGAGTTGGTGATGGACAGGGAGTCCTGGCGTGCTGCGATTCATGGGGTCGCAAAGAGTCGGACACGACTGAGCGACTGAACTGAACTGAAGGAGGAAAAAGGAAAGAAAAAACGAGGTCAACTTTCTATAGTGTAAACACACCATCACCAGGTCAGGAGACATACAAAAACAACACTCCACACATCCCCTCTGACTCCCAATCTATTTCATTTCAAGGTAAAAGAGGGGTTACGGAGGACAGAACGTGTAAAGGGGAGAGGGATTAAAAGCAGCACACCCACTGTGAGTGACATCAGCAACGTTTTCAATCTTTTCCAAACTTTGTCTCAAAACAAAGCCAAAAAGGTAATAGAATTCATTCCCCGCCCCCCATCTTCTACTAAAACTGTGGTTGATACACCTGAGTCACAAAGATTCTGAGCAAACAATCTTTTCTCACTCACCACCACACCCCTGCCTTTGAGTACAGGCTGTGGTTTATCTCAAGGATGCTTGTGTGGGTTACTGAGATTTTAATAGTTAACTTCAGATAAAACACCTCTCCTGACTGAAGCCTGTCTGCAAAAACCATGTGAGGATTTATCTCATTTTTTGATAACTTGTTACAGGGCTTACCCCTAACCACCCAAACAGGCTCACTGCAGTCTCTCTTCTCAAGGGAAATACACATGTCATTCAAACAGAATATTCTTACTGCCCTTCATCCAGAAAGATGAATTTAACTGTCCCACTGCAACTCACAAATAGACAGGATTACCATCTACAAATAGGCAAGGTTCAACAGGGAATTTTTTCAAATGTAATTATATAAAAGTGAGTAATTCATCCCTGAGCATCCCATCTTCTGTAGATGTAAACTACAAAACTTTTTATTCTCTCTAAAACAGAGAAACAACTAACTGGACTGGAATAAGAGTTGTTCATACACTGAAGACTTCTTTAATGTAAACGTCACTGTGCATTAGTTTCACTCTGTACATTCTGTCTCACGTAGATAGGGACAAACACAGACAATGCACCAGAACATTCAAGCAAAATGTTAGTTCTTTGAAAAAACTTAATACTCAGATTTGCTTCCAGGGAAATTAAAAAAAAAAAAAACCACAAAAAAGGAGACAAAATTTCAGAAGCTATAGGTAAGTAAGATTATTATAGCCAATTTTTAAAATGGGCAAGGACGTGAATAGACACATCTTCAAAGAAATATGCAAATGGCCAGTATGTTTACAAAAATTCCAACATCATTAGCCTCCTGAAAATGCAAATCAAAGTCACAAGGAGATATATCACTCTCACAACTACTGGGATGGCTGTAATGAAAATGTCACGTAAACTGGTACAACTGCTTTGGAAAACAATTTAGCAGTTCAAAACATTAAACACAGTTACCATATGACTGGGCAATTTCACTCCTATCTATGTGCATGCCTGAAAGGAATGCACATAGATGTTTATTAAAAAAAGAAGAAAAGTTCTTCTTTAAAGAAGAACATTAAAGTTCCAGGCTGCCAAAAGGTAGAAACCCAATGTCCACCAACTGATGAACAAAATGCTGTATACTAAATAAGGGAATTTATTGAGCCGTTGAAAGGAATCAAATACTGATATAGGCTACCACACGGATGAGTCTTAGAAACACTGTGCTAAGTGAAAGAAGCCAGACACAAGAGGTCACATATTGTACGAGTCTATTTATAGGAAATGCCCAGAATGAGCAAATCCAGAGACAGAAGAAGCAGATTAGTGCTTGCAGGCCTGGGGGAGAGAAGAGTGGGCAGTAACTGCTAACAGGTGAGAGTTTCCCTGGAAGATGATGAAAACATTCTGGAATTTGAGAAGTGGTGATGGCTGTAACACTTCTGTGAATACACTTAAGTCTGTAAACACAAGTGAGATGTTACACTTACACTGTGTGGCTTCTGGCAATGTTGCTGCACACATCCATTCTTCAACATACACAAAGGAATATACAAGGGCATTATCACTTCTACCCACCTCCTTCCTTTTCATGGACACTTACCTGAATACACTGAAGCAATCTGTCTTGTTCCCCGTGACATTTTAATCTGTATTTACTTATTCAAAGTAGTACATGCTAGCTAAGAAAACCAATGTCTCCTTCACCCTACTCTCTGAAAATTCACTCTTTATCCAGGTGCATTTTCCATGCACCTTACAGACAGACACATGGCTTGGTGGCTTTTAGAGAAGTGGGGACACACCTCAAGGAGCCACTTCACTAGAGGTTGTTAACTCAACAATGTAGCACTGACACACTCCAATAAGCAGCTCCTGTAGATTTTCCTCATTTCTTAACAATTACAGTATGGATACAGCATGACTTAATTATCCCAATCTCCCACCAACTGACATTCACTCTTCACAATGCCTCCAGAGTGCACTTTCTAAAGAAATACAGGCCTCACAGAGTTTTTCACTGTGATGGAGCGACTCAGCAGAGCAGACACCAAGTCTGGGGCCTAAGACTAACCTGAGTCTGAAGCTCAGCCATACCCTCTACTAGCAACATGGCTTTGGAGAAGTTACACACTCTCATTGCGCCTGATTTCTTCACTGGTCTAAACATCTTACAGGTTTGTATTAGAATTCAGTGACTTGCTGGGATAATGATAACTGCCATTAACTCCAGAATGAGGCCAGGCACAGAAGCACTCAAATGTCAGTTTGTCATTATTACTAAACATCGTCATGAATTCTGTACTAACTACTCAAACCCCATTCATCACTCTTTGACTGTAACTTGCCCTGAAAGAAAGTGAAAGTTGCTCAGTCATGTCCAGTGCTTTGCAACCCCATGGATTATAGCCTGCCAGGCTCCTCTGTCCATGGACTTCTCCAGGCAAGAATACTGGAGTGGGTAGCCATTCTCCTCTCCAGGGGATCTTCTCCAACTCAGGGATGGAAACCAGGTCTCCCACATTGCAGGCAGATTCTTTACTATCTGAGCCACCAGCATAACTTGCCTATGCTACCTTAAAATTTTCTTTTGCTACAGTCCTCTGGTCCACAAGTGTTCCTGCTTCTATGTGTCCCTCAAAATCTGATGTAAATGTTAGGAAGCCTTCTTTAGCTTCAAACTTACCTACCTTCTATGACCTTACTTACTTTAGGACTTTGCACTTGTACATTATTTGTAAATCTGCTCTTCTCCATAACTAGAGTGTAAACATCTTGAAGCCAGGAACATCATTTTGACTATCCCTTCATCATCAAGTGTGACAAGCCATCAGCTACTGTTTACGGAGTGCTGAGCCCAGGACTGCTCCAGGGATGGGGGAGTACACAAAACGCTTTCCCTTGACAGAGCTGACATTCTATTAAAGGATGTAAAGATGACAAAAAAGAAAACATACCCAAAAAATAAAGAAAGAAAAGAAAACATATATGTAAGATGAAACAAAGAGAAAAAAAAATGAGCAAGGTTAACGGGACACAAAATGCCAAGAAGGTTGGGGGCCCATTATTATTTTACAGAGGTCAGCAATGTTCTCTGGTAAGAAGCCTGAAGGTGTCAGAATGAACCACAGGAGATTCAAGGAAGGAATATCTAGGCAGAGGTAAAGTGCAGAAATCCAGAGAAGGAAAATGCAGAGTACGTCTGATCAAGTCTTTGGAGGAAGGTGAGCAAAGTCAAGGAGTAGGAAAAATTACTTTTTTGTCAACATGTAGATTTTGGGTTTTAGTCTGAGACGAGGACCTTGGAAGGCCTGAGCAGAAGCAGAACATGATATAGTCTAAACTACAATTAATGGGGAGTATGAGACAGAAAGGCGCCAAGGGCGACGGGAGACCAGGTTAAGACAAATTATATGGAAACAGGGCAGGAGCAGTAAACAGTGACAAGCAAACTCTGGATACAGAGTCAGAACTGGCAGAATTTATTGACTGATGAGAAACAGGAGGAGCCAAGACGGTGACAAGGTGCTGAGATCTAAGCCAGCGCTTCCCGTGCCTCAGTATGAGTAGCATCTCCAGGAGAGCATGTGAAACAGCACTGGGCCTCACTGGGGCCAGCCCATCTGGACACAGGAGGGCAGGCCGAGCACAGATGCTCTGACAGAGAGACACCAGTCCACCAGCCGACTGCAGGATGCACAGGAGCTCACTTCCCATGGCCCGTCTTCTCAGTGAGCAGGAACCTGAGACCGAGTGAACGAGAAGCAAGGAGATGGTGGAGGTTACTGCCGCCAAGTGGGAAAATCAACAGATGCAGGAAACATGACAGGATTTCAGCAGGATTCAAGGTCTGACACTTGAGCTCAATAGCCAACATTTAAAGTGAGACCATTTAATGATAGCGCATTTCACATTTTCCATCCAAATGCAGAGGACAGAATTGGATTTGCCCAGGATTAGACCCAGAGTTTAGCTAGATGTGTACAATTGGCAGGGGTGGCGGGGTGGGGCTTCCCTGGTGGCTCCGTGGTAAAGAATCCACCTGCCAATGCAGGAGTCGTGGGTTTCATCCCTGGGTTGGGAAGATCCCATGGAGAAGGAAATGGCAACCCACTCCAGTATTCTTGCCTGGGAAATCCCAGAGAAGTCTGGCAGGCTACACAGTCCATGGGGTCGAAAAAGAGTTGGGCACAACTAAGCAACTAAATAGCACAAGTACATTAGGGGAAGGATCATGCAAAGTGACTGTGTGTGAGGAAGAGAAAGGAGGTGGTGTTCTGGTAGATATTCAGCAAATGCTGAGGTGAATCAGAAAAGACGACAGCGATACAAGATCCCCAAAATCTTTCACTTAAAACCCTGCAGTAATGGCCCCAGGTCTCTTCACCAAATCCAAACTCCTCCAACTGCCAGTCCATGTCTTTCCAACCCATTCAAGCACTGGTTGTTGCTACTGCTCCAACGTAACTGGCGTTTCAGCCACAGAGTCAATCTGCAAACCCTCTGGTACCAAGGCTTCCGAAGACTCTGCTGGAAGAAGTTGGTCCCCAACCAGAAAGAATTAACACAAGTTGTTAAAAATGAGTCTTATCTCCAAACTAGCGGAAGTGAAGTGAAAGTTGCTCAGTGGTGTCCGACTTTGCGACACCAAGGACTGTATCAGTCACTCAATCTTGTCCGACTCTTTGTGACCCCATGAACCACAGCACGTCAGGCCTTCCTGTCCATCACCAACTCCCGGAGTCCATCCAAACCCATGTCCACTGAGTCAGTGATGCCATCCAACCATTTCATCCTCTGTCATCCCCTTCTCCTTTTGCCTCAATCTTTCCCAGCATCAGGGTCTTTTCAAATCAGTCAGCTCTTCGCATCACGTGCCCAAAGTACTGGAGTTTCAGCTTCAACATCAGTCCTACCAATGAACACCCAGGACTCATCTCCTTTAGAATGGACTGGTTGGATCTCCCAAGGGAGAGTCTCCCAAGGGACTCTCAACAGTCTTCTCCAACACCACAGTTCAAAAGCATCAGTTCTTCGGTGCTCAGCTTTATAGTCCAACTTTCACATCCATACATGACCACCGGAAAAACCATAGCCTTGACTAGATGGACCTTTGTTGACAAAGTAATGTTCCTGCTTTTGAATATGCTGTCTAGGTTGGTCATAACTTTCCTTCCAAGGAGAAAGCATCTTTTAATTTCATGGCTGCAGTCACCATCTGCAGTGATTTTGGAGCCTCCAAAAATAAAGTCAACCACTGTTTCCCCATCTGTTTCCCATGAAGTGATGGGACCGGATGCCACGATCTTCGTTTTCTGAATGTTGAGCTTTAAGCCAATTTTTTCACTCTCCTCTTTCACTTTCATCAAGAGGGTCTTTAGTTCCTCTTCACTTTCTGGCATAAGGGTGGTGTCATCTGTGTATCTGACATTACTGATATTTCTCCCGACAATCTTGATTCCAGCTTGTGCTTCCTCCAGCCCAGCGTTTCTCATGATGTACTCTGCATATAAGTTAAATAAGCACAGTGACAATATACAGCCTTGATGTACTCCTTTTCCTATTTGGAACCAGTCTGTTGTTCCATGTCCAGTTCTAACTGTATAGTCCATGGAATTCTCCAGGCCAGAATACTGTAGTGGGTAGCCTTTCCCTTCTCCAGGGGAATCTTCCCAACCCAGGGATCGAACCCAGGTTTCCCATATTGCAGGCAGATTCTTTACTAGCTGAGCCACAAGGGAAGTCCAAAGTAGCAAGCCTGCAATTAAATAATCACTGAAACTAGTGGCTGGGCTTCAACTCTAACTTTGCTGTAGGAAATTCTTCTGTGTAATAATATAGATTCTGATGGTATTCACATGCTGGGTGTGTCCACAGTTCTCTGGATGTCCCTCTAACTAGCTCCACAAGAAAAACCAAGGTAGCACCTGTCTTCCTATATCATCTCACCTTTCATTCTTTTGTTCCATCCCTAATAATTTAAATAGTTTCCATTATATATTAACAATAATCAGTTGTGTCTGTAGATCAAGCCTTTATTAAGACATCTGCAACTTCTTACAAATCCTAATCATATTCTGGTATATACCTTGTTTTTAACATATTAAAGTTAGTTAAAGACAGACAAACAAGAATTCCTTTGACAACAAGAAATGAGGTCTGTAGCTGCTGAACCTGTTTTCAAGAGGAGGAGGTACAGGTTTGTTACACCACCAAGGGAGGCTCCAGTCACACTCCTTAGAGAATGTTGTTCACTGAGTCAGGTATCTCTTCCCATGCCAATGTAAACAAAATGCTGGCCAGCTGTCAGGAGCAAAACAGAAGAAGTTCACTCAAGCACCATCACTCAGAATTAAGGCCACGGCTTGCTGTTAGAAGAGAGGCTTATGTAATCTTCTAAAAACAAAAACTCTGTGAGAACAATTTCTTCACGAAAAAGAGCAACACTTATTTTTCCACTTCGGCATAAGTAATAAAATATATCATTAAAACTTTTTTTTCCTTTCTGCAATCTCTTTTGAAATTTTCTCTTCTCTAATTTCACTCATTATCTGAGGCTCATATGATCCTCCCACCAGCACAAAGAGCTCAAAAGAGCTAGAGTGTTACAAATTAGCAGAGGTCAAGAACTGAAGAAAGAACTGAAGTCATATAACACATTTTCCACATGTCTGTGCCCTAGTATCTTTACCATCGAGGTAAATGCCAGCTGAGCAAGACAGAATTCTCACAGTGATTTCATGTGACTAAAGTAAAAGTTAACTTATATGAAAAGAGGAGGAGAAAGATTTATGTTCTTGAAAAGGAGAAGCTGAGGAAGAACACCCTACCTAAATTCACATGATTCGTAACATCTAGAAAAGGTCTGACAAATCACATTTTATGCATGAGACAGAGGCACATGGAGAGAGGGACTTCCCCACCACAGACGTATCTTCACTTTCTGTCCCTTACATAAAAGCATCTCACATGCAAGCAATTCACAGCAATTCTGGAAGCAAGGTATAACTGATAATGTGGTATGATGTATATTAAAATTAAGAAGTATGTGGGGGTAAAGAGATTAAATGTCATTGGCACAAGATGATTTTATTTCTCCAAATCCATATAAGTCCTATATACCATGGATATAAAATAAATGAATGCAATGTGATATTTTCAAACTCAATATTCAAAGCTCAGCACACAAAACATAATGGTCTTTCAAAGCAGTTAATGATGATTTACAAATGAAGAGTTTGCTCCAACCAAGACAGAGCACTGTGGTTCAAGTGCTGACCACTCCACCATCAGAGCACATGGCCGTAACACAGGACAACCATCTTCCCACTTCTCTCAGTTTACATCTGTGAATATGCACAGAAAGGGTATCAGAGCAGAGGGGATCAAAGTGTCTTCTTATGCCTATAAAGCCCGTCATTTCATAATACTTTTCTTCCTCCTCAAACCCCAAACACTAGAGCTCTCCACTCCTTACCCTTTCATCTATTTTCCTGTTTGGCAAGACAGAAAGATGAAACACGGGATATTAAGACACATGAAAGTTATAAGCAAGGTTACTAAACAAAATTATTTTTAGCAAATCAACAAATATGAAAAAATCTAGTATGTAGGAGAAACTCCCATAATTAAGGCTCAGCTAATGATTTTATCCCATGAAATAAGCTGCCTCCCTGTCCTCCATTCGGGACAAACATAAGCTGTACAACCCTGACATGTTTACATGGCACCTTCTACATCCTGAACAATTTTAACAATAAAGAATGATACAAATGTCATGAATACCAATAGCTCCCGAGTCAACACTTTAAATAAAAGAGCCCCCACTTAAAAATGATCTAAATTATACTGATATTCCAATATTTGTACACAGGTTGCTTTTTAAAATAGAAACATATAAGTTTTCCTCTGTAAAGTTTTTCTCTGTAAAATTACAGACACACATATAATAGGTTAAAGTTCGTTTTTCTCTGTAAGTTCATCTAAAAGTGTATGTGTGATTACCCTATCAAGATCAGAAATGTTAGCCTATAGTCAGAGATAGGTAAATGCCTCAGAAGTGCTTTTACCATCGAAAGAAATAATGATCTTAAGCGCATTTATTTTCATGCATTGGTGTGTAAAGGTCACTTCGCTATCTTTGCTGTTTCTATAAAAATGCAGCTGACACAAAACCAACTTAATTCAAGATGTTAAAATTAGTTAAACAAAATTAGCCAAAGCCCTGAAGTTGAATCACATGATCTTGGTGTTCTAGGCTGATGGATCTCTCTCATTAAAAGGAGAGTAAACAGCCAAGTAAGGTGCTTCTGGAGTGTATTAGGTCCCCAGTCAATGACGTAGGATCACTGACCTCTTAGACAGAATAAAATGCAGAGTATAAAAAGGTTGGTGACAATTTATTTAATTTAGGTTGAGCTGCTATTAAACTCTTCATACCTCTGAAAACAATTTGTATATCCATCTTGAAAATATCAGCAGGAAATATTCCCAGCATTTGCACTCTGAGATCCTGGAGCACAGGAACTTGTATGAAGTAGAAAGGTTTGAGTCTGCGACCATTCAGCCTTTGCCCTTCATTCCCCTACCCTTTGCTACCTTCTTGCCCCGTCACCCCTCCAACCCAGTCTCTATCAGCAGGATTTACAATTATGATCCTCCCACTGCTGCAAAGAGCTATTTTATAACAATGTTTTCAAACAAAGGAAAACCATGTGATTCTTCCATTATTTAAATGTAACAATATTAAGTTAAATTCCAAGTACAGAAATGACCACTTTTACTATAAACAGAAGAGTTTATTCTTCAATCACAATCCTTCTATACTTTCCCAAGTTAAGATTCTGGGTAAGACGAATACGAGGCATTATATCCGGAGTTCAGACTTTAAGATTAATTTTAAAGTGAGAGAAGTCGATCCTTAGGACTTTCTAAGAGGCCAGAAAGCTGTGTTGATATTATGCCTCTTTTTGGTTTCTATTATAAAAATAGTAAGGTTTTAATCATATTCATACCCATGAAATCTTTTCTTAAATGGAACAAATCAGAGTTTCTGTGCTTAAAATGTTTTGATTCAAATTCCCTTAAAAAAAAAAAAAGAATCACCACTGACAATAAGAATCTGAGCTATGTAAAATCTAGCAGAATCATGAGAGGTACACATTAGTGGCCATGTTTAAGCATGCTATGATGACAGCCTTCCAGAGTTCTCAGCTGGGCTATTTAAGGTATGTATCTGCTCATATGTAGATACATTAAAGAATACTTATATACAACTTAATAACTTCAGATTGAAACCTGCCTATAAATTAAATTCCCTAAATATTACTTACTTCTGATTTATGTATTCTATTGACAAGCTGTATTATATCTGCAACCAAGAACCCACTAATATAAGGCCCTCTGAAACTTCACCTTCATCTAGCAGACACAGTAAGACTGACCACTGAGGTGAGCAGAATGGTACATAGGTTATGTTATTTTTAATTAAATCTTCATTATCTTGATGTGTTATGAATTCTCAGACTATAAAATGACTCTCTCTCTCTTTCTATATATATATATATAGGTTAAATATTTAAAAGTTTTGTTAAAATTTTTTAAACTCTAAAAAGACAAAAGATATTCTTCCCTTTACATCATTTCTCATTACATCAGAAATATATTTCTTCCAGTTAATTTGCCTCTATGAGTTAAATCAAAGAGCACAGACAATTACATTCTGAAGTTCATAAAGGACCAAAAATACTAACATATGCAAAAAGTGATTAAAAGTGATATGCATTAAGTATTAAAAGTGATATAGTTTTGGTTTCAGAATTTTATTTTAGAGGTTGTGCAAGGCCAGATTACGAGCCTGTTTGCAAACCTGGGAAATCTATCAGATGCATGAGATAAAAGAGAAAAGGCAAAAGGCAAAAGTAAATACATGTTCCATTTGTACAACCATTCAGTAGTAATATAACCATTCAGCTCACCATTGATTAATCAGTTAATCATGCAAAAGTAAGCATTCAGACTCCTCTCTTTACTTGAGGCACATTATAGTGATTTCTAGACCTTCTGTTAGTTTAAAATACTTGTGTTTATTAAAAAGTAAGTT
This sequence comes from Capricornis sumatraensis, assembly GCF_032405125.1. Taxonomy (NCBI): domain Eukaryota; kingdom Metazoa; phylum Chordata; class Mammalia; order Artiodactyla; family Bovidae; genus Capricornis; species Capricornis sumatraensis. The sequence goes on along the minus strand of NC_091071.1, from coordinate 116,242,974 downwards.
TTAAATTTAATATTACAGTAATTAAATTATAGAACCTCAGGCACTCAACTGAAATTAAGACTTAGGTCACTTCAGAAGTATTAAAAATAGTATGTAAGAGTGGTCTATAAAAGTATCACCAGAGGCTGATCCACCTGGCCTGGACATGCTCCCTTCTGTGTGTATTTTCAGTGGGACTGGTTCTTCTCACTTCCATCTACTGGTACTGCATGGAGGTTGGGGCGATAATGGGCAGCTTATTCATAAACACAAATCTTCTCCTGAAACATCTTCTAAGTGATGTGTTAACATGTTAAAATCACGAAATATCTTCCCCAAATACCCTCTGCAACACAAAAATATTTGTCACTATCATTGATGACATATAGCTTCTTCAGATCCTTTTCCCTTTCACAGAAGATTTCAATTACAAACAATACTACCCAATGAGTGATTCAGTATAAAATATCTTCTCCCAAATTTTCTTAATGTGATTGATCCTCTATAAACTCTAGAAATGTATACCGTGAACTTGCACAACATAGTCCCAGTGCCCAAGAGGCTTAACACTCATTTGTCAGTCATGGCTGCAGGGCCAGGAAAATGAGCGTTCTGCTGGGCTCCTGCATTCTTCACATTGTGCTCATGGACAAAGGCAGGATAGTTTCTAGGTGCAGGATGGGGTGGGGACAAGGCCCTTGTGTCCCACTGGTTTCCACCACGTTGAGAGCGATCACCGGCAGCCGAGAGCCTGGATGGTTGGGGTGGGAGGGGAGCACAGTTAGTCAACAGGAGAAGATGAAGGTGTAAGAGGTAATAAAGAAGGCCATGTGACCAGCATGCACCACTGCTACGAGCAGTTACCGGCATCTACTCCATGCAATGAGAACATCCAAGAACAACAAATGGGGAGATCCACAAAGTTACACGTAGTGGAAAATGGTAATATGGAAATATGTACAAGTAATCAGAGTCAGGTGAATTAAATAAAGAAGACATTTCACAGAGAGCAAGACACTCTGTATCTGTCCCCGATATTCCTATCAAAATCAAAGGCAGAAAAGCTGCCTGAGGTCCTAATGAGAAGGAAAAATGCTTATAATCTACTTCATTCAAGTATCTGAAAGGACAATTTTATGTAAGGACAAAGCCACATACAGCAAAGGGCAATTGTGAAAAGTTATTTCACAAATCAAGTGGCATAAAACTGAAGTCCAGGAAACAAAATTCAGAAAGAACATTAAAAAAAAAATCTGCCTCACAGAGGCTGTGTAATTGGACATCAATGTTTCCAATTAACAATGAAGAAACACTGTTCCTTCTACAGTGAATGAAATTCAACAGGTACAGATAATGTGATGAGAAAAAGCCCCTCCAAGAAAGTGTTAGTGCCTTTTATCACAAGCGCTATAAACAAACATATGAAAGTAAGAGAGTGAAACATGCAAAAAAGCAGTTTCTGATTAGAAATGATCAGAGTCCTCCAGTAGAAAGAACACATTTGCCAGAGTTCTGTGCATGACCGAAAGGGCAGCACACATTTAAGGTAACTACAAAGGGAAAAGATCACCCCAATTATAACAATGTCTAAGGACATTCTATTCAACTAAGGCATGCATCTTCACCTTTCTTCCTTAAGGAAACTGAAAATAAATTAGCTAAAAGGATTTTCAGAACAAATTTGGAAGCCTTTTTGGTTTTTTTTAAACAATAAAATTATCATCTTTCCTTCAACTGCAAAACAAGCTGTTCATCAGATCTAACCCAGAAAACTCACAGCACTCAATCTAGGGTCTCTACAAATTTAGAAAATTAGGTTTATATTCTCCCCTACATATGCAAGATTTTCCACATAGTATTCAGTTTTGTTTATAAATAGATAATGGGTTTTAAATACATAAATTCTCAAAAGATAGTTTAAATATTGGGTAATTCTATACTGACATACCAAATCACTCACTCAAATAATGGTGTCATTTAGAAGATATCAGCAATAAAAAGCTACAGAACTGAACAAGGAGTACATTTAGATTAAACTGGTTAAAAGTTATCTGCCAGAAATAGAATAGTCCATTATTTCACCCAACTGTCCAAACCCAGGGAGCATTTCCAAATTTTATTAACATCACTTTCTAAAGGAGGACTATTTTATATTCATGTGAAAGTATTAGAATCAAAGCATGCAGAAATAGAAATTAAAATGTAGATTCATCTTAAGGCTGGGGAACCCATCAGCTCCAAGACAGGTCAGCTCTATGCTTAGTCCCAGGTCTTGCTGACACACACTGAGGCATGCTGGGCCTGAGGGCCACCACTGTGCTCCATTTCCACAAAAGCAGTCACAATACAGTTATATAAAGAAGGACATACAGCTCCAAATTTATTTTTCTTGAAACTCAATATTCAGAGACTCAGCATTCTCTTTTTAAATGCTGCATCAAAGGAACTGAGTAATGCCTAACAAATCAAATTAAATAGATTTAAATATGTACCAATTAAAACTGAAAAGCTAAAGATTTAAACATTATACAGATACAAACAAACCAGACTCTCATTCTACATTAACATAAAATGTAAGCATGTATTAAATGAGCTCTTTTCTAGTTCAAATCTCAGTACTGTTTCTTTGCCAAAGACTTGTTGGTAACAAGGAGACAAAACATAGCCTCTTACTGGAGCTGCGTTTTCAGTAAGAAACTAAAGAAACTGTTTTTAACAGCTTAAAAAAATAAAGACTAAAATTTGACATGTAGAAGCCTTGCTGTTTATGCTTTAAGTGTGTGCCCACATGCACACACACACACAAAGTACCCCTACTATATTCTCAAGTAGAAAGGGGGGGGTGGGGTAGGAAGGGTCATGGGAAAAAACGAGGGCAAAAATCCCCTTGATCTTAGAAACTTACAAGTTATTTGGAACTGAAGCAAAAATATGCCCAATCATCAAGAGCAAAGCACCTTGCTGTTAGTTAAGCCAAAATAACAGTGAAAAACAATTACATAGCAAAGACTAAAAATAATCACCAACCACTGTTGACCCACCACCATGAAGGAAGAGCTGGTTGCACAAAAAGCTGAGCCAAACCTTGAGATCACCAACAGAAACTCATTAGATTTCAGGTACTAAACAAACTGAGAGCAAGAGAAAAAGAGAAAACTCCTATCAATTATCAAAGTTCATTTCATAAACAGACAAAATTTGAACACATGATGCCTAACATGAGCACTCAATCAAATAATCCCCAAGGAGCCCCCCCAGGCCATATACATTCATTTGGGAAGGGATGTAACCCATGGATTAACCCCATAAGCAACAAAGTATCCATATTTGTGCACTCACTGTTAGTCTAAAAAAAAAAAAAAAAGACCCTGGGACTCTAAACAAATGAAGTATCTTCCCATCATCAGATTATTTCTCCACCTATTCCCCATGGAATATTTCATGCTTTGTTCTATTGGACTATAATTACGGTTCTGTTTTGGCTTTATATCTAGTCTTTAATAAAGAAACCACATCCAAAGCAATAGCATCATGTTGTGTAGAATAACATGGAATGAAGACATGATCCTTACGGATCTGGGAAAAGGTCCTATTGAGTAGCACTAAAGTCTTTTTCAACGGAAAACCACCGCCACTCCCAGCTCACACTAACCAGTCAGGAGAGCTGTCTCACAGGCTTCACTGACACTGTCACCCTGCTTCATCTGCATCTCTTACTCATCCCAATATGACAGCTCAACAACATGCTTTTTTAGTCAGCTTACAAATATTAATAATTTGCTTTCAATCATATTTCAAGTAGTCTAAGATTATGGCTGGGGATTCAGAACATCCTTAGGCAAGCAACACTTTATTTTGGTTTAATGAATAAACGAACCATTTCTTGTCGTGCTGGTCTGCTCCAGGACTCCTTGGAAGATTCTCGACCTCCACTACCACAGGACCAGAGGGGACAGAAGGAAGCACAGGCACAGTGGACCTCACACCCCAAGCCTTTGGACACAAATTATAAAAGATCTCTTCACCAGAAAGTAGAATATGAACATGGAATACTAGCTACACAGTGAACAGATACGACAGTAATAAACATAGCAATAAATGTTTGAAAGTTATATACCACCTTTGGGACAGATAATTATCTAACTGAATATTGCTATTTTTTTCATTTTACAGGATTTACAGGGTCAGAAAATATTTTATTATAACATTAAAACCTTTTCTATTATAACATCTGAAGAGAATAAAGTAACAAGTCCCATATTGTTGAGCCATTTTACAGATAAAAAGAAAATGCACAAAACTTTCCCAAGGTTACACCAGTATGAAAACTGAGTTAATACTACTACTGTTTATCATACTGATAATTAACTACAGTGTTCTAGTGTTTAAGAAGCTTAATATTCTCTTACCTGTTGGGAATCATTACTCTGAGCTGAAACATTGTTGTGAACACTGTAATGGGGAACAAAATAAAGAAAAAAATGACCATGAGCACCCCAAACTAAGAATGGATGATGTCCAGAACACATCTGTTTTTACTGGCAAACACTTTTCTGCTCATTTGATATTCCCATATACCTGTATTCTACTTGTGCTTTAGATATATACGTGACTATTAACCTCATTTATTCATTGGACAACATCTGTCAAAGACAACAAAATAAAGACAACTGCATAAATGATTCCTTAAGGCATTAAATACAAACACCCACATAAACTTACCTGTCACTTCTTCTGTATATTCCTACCCTCTCAAGATTTTCCAAGGTCACTCAGGATTTTATAACTCAATAGGCCTTACTATAAACTTAGAAGCTTCTCTATACACTCTTCTCCTCCAAATGATTTGTAAGTATGCCTTTAAATCTTTAGTTTAGGCTGTGCTCATTCCCTTCCCACTACCCCCCAAAAAGCACTTAAAAAACCTCAGCATATAATACAACATAATAAACAGAAACAAACCTCAAAGCTGGCAAGAAAGAACAAATATTCAACAAGAACCCAAAGATGAGATGCTGACACAACAGAGTAAAGTAAATAAAAGAGTTTACTGACTTCAGACCTTCTAACATGAGCGTAACTAGTATCCTGAGAAAAGGAATTCAGCTAAGGTAACTGAAAATATATTCAGTGTCATTAAAAAAAAACAAACTTCTCTGAAAGTGAGAAAAATAATCTATAGATTTAACGAGAACATTGTATTCCAAGGAGATGAAATGCAGAATTCAATACATTCATTTCCTTAATGTTCTATTGCTGACCTTCAAGGACAAGGAAACACTTCAGAGAAGAGTGTAAGGAGATGTAAAAGCACATCACTGCCAGTATCAGGCCAGCACAGAGTTCTCCATGGCAACCCTCAAAGAATACCATACCCAGCCAGGATGTCATGCCAGCAACAGGAAGTGGGCAAAGCTTCACAAACACAAAATAAACTCTGAATTCAGGATCCAGGAGCCTTCTCAGAGAGAGGGAGAACAAAACAGAAGTAGATGATGATGAAAGACAACCAATTAAGAAAGAAATCAAGATGAAAAGGCCTTGTGAAAAGGCTGGGGGAGGAGGAGTAACCATTTTATATCTCGTATTTTACTAACCACAGCTCTATTACAAGTCAAGTCACCAGAACAAGCACCTCTACTGCCTGGGTTCAAATCCAAACAGCACCACTAGCTTTGCTCTCTGAACTGCAGTTTCCTTACTTGCATGGGGCTCTTAGCAAAGCACAAAGAACAGTGACAAATACAACTGAACAAACAAACAAAATCTTTAAAAAATATATGTTTAGTGTAGAATCTGTTGCCAAGGCCAGTGGGGAAGAAAACACCTGTCAGGCAGAATTTCTTTTACTAATCTTGCTGTAATTCCCAAAACAAACTATATTATATTAAGGAACTCTTAATCTCCACGTTAATGAAAACCCACTCTATCTGTATGGTTCAGAAATGACACATTACTCCGTGGCCCTTTGGTTGCACTCTGAAGCTTTTCCTTGAACTGGGAGTAACTCAAGTAGGTGATAGGTAAAAGATGAAGGAATATCATGAGAGAAAAAAAAGCACTTATAATAACTGGCATCGAACGCTAGCTCCCTGTTTTAGAACATGGAAGACAGGAAGCACTATTTTCTTATCACTGCACCTATTCTTTCACCTCCACTAGTATGAAAGTAGCAGATTACTTTTCATTACTGACCCAATGCAGCTTCCTTCTTAAAGAAATGTTTTGCTCTAACGCCTTCTCTATGCATCACTTCTTCCACCATTTCCTTTCCTCTTTTCTGTCTTCAAGTCTGTTCACTAAGTCTGTCCAAGAAGTACTAATAAATGAAATGTGAACTGTCCTTTAAAATGTCCCCTCTTCCTAAGATAGTTTACATTATCAAGACTCATGAGGGAGTAGTCAGAAACTAACCTCAGCCAATTTAAAAACCTGTTATTCAAACAAGCACAGTTTTTCAGGTCAAATAGTTGTGCTTTTTCAAACAGTACTGTTTTCCATGGTTCACTGGAGCACAGCTGCTCATGCAAACAGAAATCCAAGGGCAGGAATGAAAGGGCATTCCTGCCAGTCCCAGCTCAGGCGCTCTCAAGCACTGTCAGGAGCAGGGCTCCAAAACTTTCAGGAGAGTGGCCCTCTGCTACATTTCATTCCTAAAAATTTATTCTAATTAAAAAGTAATGAAGTATCTGCTTAAATACCCCATTTTTGCTCTGTTTTCCAGAGCCAAAAGCATTGCTCAGGCAGACACAGTAAAATTTAACTACCAGAGAAGGCAATGGCACCCCACTCCAGTGTTCTTGCCTGGAGATTCCCAGGGACGGGGGAGCCTGGTGGGCTGCCGTCTATGGGGTCGCATAGAGTTGGACACGACTGAAGCAACTTAGCAGCAGCAGCAGCAGCAAACTAATCTCAATTCTAGAAAAGAGACTATACAGTCATATTCACTTTTTGGTCAGAAATCTGTATTTCAGAAAAATTAAAAGGAGGACAAACTCCTGCAAATAAAATAAGTTAATTTTCAACTACATATCACTGCTTGAATGCTTTCTTTTACATTTCTGCAAGAACCTCTTCACTTTAAGTTCTAATAGTCTGTCACAGCCTGTTTGTCAGGGAAGTAAGACATGATTAATTAAACAAACAAACAAAAGACAAATAAAATACTTTACATGGGAACACCTCTTAACATTTCTCCACCATTCTTAAAAGCATAGCTTAAAAATAAACCCAAGAAAAACTAAAGTGCATAGCTCAGAAAACACAGAAAATGTTTTTACCTAACTAAAAATTCACAGGGCTTCTCTGGTGGCTCAGGTGATAAAGAATCTGCCTGCAATGAGGGAGACTTGAGTTCAATCCCCAGGTTGGGAAGATCCCCTGCTGAAGGAAATGGCAACCCACTCCAGTACTCTTGCCTGGAAAATCCCATGGAAAGAGGAGCCTGGCGAGATACAGTCCATGGGATTGCAAAGAGCCAGACATGACCGAGCAACTAACACTTTTACTCTCAAAAACTTACAGTGGACAAAATCCCTCACCTTTCTCCCTACTCTACTGACTTATTTATTGTTAACAACTTACTGACAGCTAAAGGATCTTTAGAGGAATCCTTACTCAAAAAGCAGAGTGCTTCTGTGATGAGTCACTAATCATAGCCTGGCTTTACTGGCTTTCTAAATGAAAACAAAACTGAACACGACATCGCAAGGTGAGACCAACCCTACTCAGCACCCAAAACAACTCCTTCTGAAGCAGCTCTAGTTATACATCTGCCGCATAGGAGATTATACAAGTTTTTTTTTTTTTTTTTAATGAGAACAATACTAGATTTGTATATCTTGAATCTGATAGTTTACCAGGCATTCCAGGAGGCTCTGCTTCACACCAATGGTTGAGAAGCATTACATTAAACTATACTAACACTACTAACTGAGTCATCAGAAGCAGGACTTTAAGAATCATGGTCTGAAGACGGGGCAGATCCTCTTTCCAGCAAAACAAACATTTGGCTGGGGAAACTTATTTTTTTTTAAAATCATTAAAAGGAATACATCAAATGGAGACATTTATTCAAGACTATCTACTCAGTCTGAAAGCTGAGTCTGGCATCTGAAACTCAGTTTTCTCTCCTCCTGGTTCTCCGGTGTTCAGTGTTGTGGGAGCCTTACTCTAGGCGGGTGAGGCCAAGAAGACAATTTGCTCCCTGCATCCAGAATGTAAATCAGCTATTTTATATATACTTGAGAAGTAGATAAACCACATATGAAGAAATAAAAGAATAAATGTATGACAACACTGCATTCACAAAAAAAGAATATTTTAAACAGAGAAATTATCTTTAAAAAAAAGAAATTCTGGAGTTGAAATGTTCCATAACTAGAACAAAAAGTTCATTAGAGGAACACACAGCAGATTTTAGCGGACAAAAGAACCAGTGGCTTGAAGGTAGGTCAAGTGAGATGATGTGGTCTGAGGGACAGAAAGAAGAATAATGAGGGAACGTGAACAGACTCGGAGGTCTGCAGGTCCCATAAGGAGAGCAACAGGCACGTAATGGGAGTCCTGGAAGGAGAGGAGAAAGAGCAGGGAAAAAAATGTGAGAAATGAGTTAAAACTTTCCAAATTTGATGAAAACAGCTAAGCCATGGAAAAGCAACCAGAAGGGAACTGGATTGACCACACTCGTATCTGACTAAGTGGACTTTAATACAAACCAGTTACTAGAAAAAGAGAGGAAGAATAAAATAATCATAAACAATACATGCACCTCACAGGAAGTTCCAAATACATGAAGCACAAAGAAAGAACCAGACAACTAACTGGAGACTTTAACAGTCCACATTTAGTAAAGGGTAGGACAGGCCCAAGATCAGTGATGAAACGGAAGTGAGCAACGGTGACAAGCAAGCAGACCTAACAGCCGCCGACAGGACGTGACCCTCAACAGCAGAATACACCGTACCCTCAAGCACACAGACATGTACCACTGTCCCACACAGACTGCATGCCGGGCCATAAAACAGGCCTTGACAACTGTCAAGGGACCAAAATCACGTGAAGTACATTCCATAACCACAATGGGATAAAACAGAGAGAGAAAGGAAGATTTAACATACAAATGTGTATGTTAAGCAAGATACTCCCGAGCAGTCAATAGGCCAAAGAAGCTATCACAAGAGAAATCAGAAAATAATGTGAAGGAATAAAAATGAAAATACAACAAACCAAAACTTATGAAATACGATTAAAGTAGTGCTTGGAGAGAAATTCACAGCTATAAATGTTATATTAAAACAATAAAGATCTCAAATCCCAATAAACTGATATTCCACCTAAAGACACCAGGGAAAGAAAACTAAATAAAAAGCAAGCAGAAGGAATGAAATAATATACCAGAGAGAAAGTTAATGAAATAGGATATAGAGCAAAACCAAAAGCTGGCTGAAACCAAATGAAACCAAAAGCTGGTTCTTCAAACAGGCCAACAAAACTGACAAACCTGTATTTAGAGTGACCAAGGGAAAAAGAAACTCAAAAAACCGAAATCAGAATTAATGAGGGGTGTGTATGCTCAGCCATTCAGTCGTGTCCAGCTATTCTTGACCCCATGGACTGTAGCTCGCCAGGCTCTTCTGTCCATGGGATTTTTCAGGCAAGAATCCTGCAATAGGTTGCCATTTCCTCCTCCAGGAGATCTTCCCCACCCAGGAATTAAACCCGTGTCTCTTGCGTCTCCTGCATTAGCAGGCAGGTTCTTTACCACTGTGCCACCTGGGAAGTCCTGAATGAGGAGACATCACCACAAAGCTTACAAAAATAAAATGGAAAAGAGAAAAATATGAACAAGTGTATGCCATAAATTAGATAATTATGGAATTAGAAAAATTCCAGAAAAACACAAACTCCTAAACTGATTCAAGATAAAAATTAAATATGAATACATCTACAACAAGAAACTGAACTGGAAATTTAAAAATATGACATAAGTAAAGCCCAGGCCAGATGGTTTTAATGGTGAATTCTATCATATATTTAAAGAATTCTTTACAAATTCTGCCCTAAAATTAGAAGGAAATATTCCCTAACTCATTCTATGAAGCCAGAACCACCCAGATAAACACAGTACAAGAAAACTACAGACCAGTGTCTTTGATGATACAGACACATAAATCCACAACAAAACTAGTGAACCAAATCCAGCAACATATAACATAAAGAAAGATTATACACCATGACTAAATGGGATTTACCCCAGGAATAAAATGAACTGCTTATCTACAAATCAGCCTTTGTTCTTTGAGCTCCCTGAGAGCAAGGGTGACAGTTTATTCATCTGCATATCCTCAGTCACACACCAATAACAAATGTATGTCATTCTCATTATGAATAGCACAGCTACCCAAACCCACTCTTCCTCTTTAAATTGCTTTATTTTTGTTGTGCCAACTTTACCTGGCACTATGTATTCATTTGTTCCCTGCCATGTCCACCATGCTCAGGGACAAGGGAACACTCTGACAGGCCTTCACCAAATATTTGTTGGATTAATGACAGCAACTACAGAAATGTTAAAACATTCTAGTATCAACCCCTAAAGAGCAAAACATTACTCACCTGAGTTCTTCAGGTTTTCCTGTACTTGCTGACAGAAAAGAGAAAACATCCCATTAGTCTCCCTCCAACATGATAACTGGTTTACCATTGTTTTTTTTAGTTTTTTGTCCCACAGCACAGCATGGAGGACCTTACTTCTTCAACCAGTGACTGAGCCCGTGCCCCCTGCACTGGAAGCACGGAGTCTTAACTGCTGGACCACCAAGGGAAGTGCCTACAAAAGTAAACCCTGACTAACTGCTTTGTAAGCTACTTTCCACTATATTCAAAAACTTTCATTTCACAAAAGTGTTCTAGGGTTCATGCCATTAAAGTGAGTAATGACAATTATTTCCAATTTTTAAGGCAATAAAATAAGTATACATTAAAAAAAGAAAAGAATCATCTGCAAGCCTCCAGAATAAGCTGATAGTAAAAAATCATCAGTGGAGTCTATGAGGTAATTAAGGATATTAAACAAACTGAAATGGTTTCATTTATAGCTACATATTATGTAATTTATAGGTACATCAAAACATATGACTATAAGTCAGATTTTTGAAAAAATTGATACTGCCAACATCAGGTGATGGCAATTATTTATAACTCTGACACTGGACATATGTAAATTGCAATCTGGGGACTTCCCTGGTGGTCCAGTGGCTGGGACTCTGTTCCCAATGCAGGGGCCCGGGTTTCAGCCCTAGTTAGGGAACTAGATCCCACATGCTGCAACTGAGAATTCACATGCCACAACTGAAACTCACACATGCCGCAACAGGGACTGAGGACCCAAGTGCCACAACTAAGACCCAGCACTGCCAAATAAATAATCTTTAAAAATTCAACTCTGATTTGAACACAGTCACAAGTTTTGCTTACTGGTCAAAGTAAACCACTCTTTGTACTATATAACTAAAGCAGCAAACAAGAAGGGACATTTATGAATTTGGAAATGTCTATGTACAATATACACTGATGATTAAATATAAAAATTACACTTACCAGAATATTTAGTACTATAACACAATACAAACTAATCTTTACTTAAAATTTATCCATCATATACCAATGTTTTAAAAAATACTTAAGGGAGATCTGAAAGTCAAAAAGGGAGGGAAGCTGTTGTTCTACAGCAGAACTAAAGGAGTAAGAACAAAAACTGAACACAAACCTAGCACAGTGTCTGAACGGTGATTAGTTTCAAGCTTAACCTCAGCAACAGTATAGGCAATTTTTCCCCTTGTATTTTTCAAAACTGATTATGCCAGAAGCAAATTCAATTACTTAGATAAGAGTACTTTAGTACTCTTGATGTAACAGAGGTAAGAAGACTGAGACATCTTTCCCTCCAGTCAACAACACAGCAAAAGATAAACTGTCAGGAAGAACAGTCCTTGGAAACAGGGCTGCATTTCACCTTTCACTTGCAGAGTTCGTCGAGAATACCGCTTGCTGGGCCTTCTTTCAAAGGATGTTGATCTTCTTGCTTTATTGGTCTTAGTGGTCTGATACTCAGTTTTCCCACTAAAATAAAAGAGACATTTAACAGGAACAACAGAATTTCAGGCTGACAGTAACCAGATACACAAAAATGACAGAAAGTCTATCCTGAGGTTTTCCTTAAAAGAACCCTCCTGAACTTTATCAAAATAGTCTTGATGACTCTCTTTATCACACCATTCTTTTCACTCTTCAGGCTTGTATGAAAGATGCAACGCATGTTGTTTTTTCCTAAGTATGCACATCACCTAAGAATATATTAAGTAAGTTTGAAATATCTGTGCTTTTATAGATATTTTTATAGATATCCTCTCTTTCCCACCCACACTCCTCAATGCAAGATGTACAATTAATTCAAGATTTTCCATTACTTTTTCTAATTGTGATATGCTTTTCAGAAAACTTTTTCAGAAATATTAAAACTATTTTAGTATTTAATGCTTATCTTCATTGCCATTTAAATTATGCCAAAATGCCCCTTTTAATGTAAGTAAAATAGAAGCTCTCTTACATGAATTCCACACACAGTCAACTTGCCACATTACTGATATTATCCATTCCTTCTTTAAGTCACACTGAAACATGCTGAAAGCTCACCATCAATAAGCTACTCTGAGTAAACCAAAACATTTCTAGCTTATGACTAACAAACATGGAGTATGCAAAACAATGGAATGTCAGGTTTATAGGGACCAGAAATATTATCCAGATTAATATCCCACTAGTACACCATACCCATTTTCTACATGGTATCTAGCTGCTGGATAAAGACTACTTAAAACTCCTACTACGTGGATTTAAACTAGGGGTTAGTTAATACATAAAGCAGACATTAATGTCCATCAACAGGTGAAAGCATAAGGAAGATGTGGTAGATGTACACAATAGACTATGACTCAGCCATAAAGAAGAATGGAATAGTGCCATTTGTAGCAACATGGGTGGACCTGAAGGGTATTATGCTACGTGAAATAAGTCAGAGAGAGAATGATACTCTATGACAGCACTTATACATGGAATCTAAAAGGTAAACTAGTGAACAGAACAGACTCACAGACACAGAGAACAAACTGGTGGTTTCCAGTGGGGAGAGGGAAGGGAGGTGGGCAAAAGACAGGTAGAGGATTAAGAGGTACAAACTACTTTGCATAAAATAAACAAGCTACAAGGATACAGCATACAATGCAGGGAATATGGTCAATAATTTATATAACTAAACTGTTTTTAACAGGAAAAATTCTGTTATATTACTCCTTTAAAAAAAAAAGAAAACATCAAGAAGGATATGGAATCCATTACACCATTACAATATTCTCTTATCTTTTCAGGAAATTACAACCAATAACAATATATACCATTTTTTCTTTTACTTTGGCAAATGAAAAACACTGGCAAACTGATTCATCTTTCTATGCTCTAGTGCTCACATCTGCAAATGAGGAACTGGGCTACATTTTCTGGCCTCTATGAAATTATGAAAGATATAGCAAGCAGCCACAAACAGTCACCTGTATCTAAACCGTGATCCTAATCGAATAAATCCTGATCGATGAGAACTCTTTTGGACAGGGCCTCGCAGGCGGAAGAAGGCATGATGCTCCACAGCACATTTCCATAAATGTTTGCATGCTTTGGGATGGTCCAGCCTAAAGACAAACGTATGCTCCTGCTCCTTGCCCTGAAAAAGAAACGGATGTTAACAGAGGTAATTATTAACTCAGATACTCCTGTCACCTGTTATTCAGCTATAAATACAACCACAGCAATATCAAGAATCAAATACTAATAAAGCATCTGGTTTGCTCCCTGAAACTCTGACACTCTCTAGAGCTACCTACAGAGAAAGGCAGAGTTAAAATCAGGCTGTCCATTTTCTCAGCCAATATAAAATTATTCCTAAGAGTTTCCTCTCTAGTTACAAGATCTCATTTCTCAGAGATATTAAATGAACCTTTCTCTGCCATACTTCAGGATAAATGAATGTATAATTATAATTAAAAGGTTCACAGAAGATATGGCAATATACATAACAGCCTTAAAAATGGCCACATTCCTGGTCCTAGTAACCATACTCACAGAAATCAAATTACACTAGTTAATATCCATAGCCACTTTTCTAAGAATTTCACATCAATTGTCTCAATGAGTAGATACCATCAGTAGCTCCATTTTACAGATAAGAAAACTGAGCATCAAGAAATTAAGCCCAACGTCACAAAGTTAGTAAGAAAAGAAACTAGACTTTGAACCTAACCATTGAGACACCAGCATTTGTAATAACTAAGCTATAATGTGTCTCCAGGGGAAAAGACTTTCAAAACCAAAATTTACACCCCAAGATTTTCTTCAATCTCATTTATAAAAGTAAAAACTGGCATAAAACCCTAAATGTTCAAAACATGAGAAATGTAATCAAGTAAACAATAACATTATTTAAAAAGTACACAGACAGATCAATGAATAACAGATAAATGAACTAATGCACTACTGGTGATTCATGTTGCAGAATGTGATAACATAGGTTAAAGTGAATGAACTAGAACTACATGGCTACAGATGCTTAGGTAAAATGAGCAAGTTACCAAAAAAAAACCACTCACTTTAATGTATATAATATATGTAATATACATACACATGCAGATTTCTAAAACGTTCTACCATGTGTCATGATGTGGTTACATTTACAAAAGGTTAGAAAATATGAGACTGATACCCTAAAAGAATGAGGAACAAACGGACAAGCTTTGGCTTAGACCTTAGCTGTATCAAATATACTTTTACTAATTTATCTAGTTCTAAAAGGGATCTGAAGCAGCAAAGCCAAAAATGTTACATCAAAGTGACTAAAATGGTTAACAGTTTCAATTATACTTCTCAGTATATTTTTTAATATTTTGTCATTTAAAATACTTCATAAACTTCATATGTAGTTTCTTAATAACCTTGATACAGGCAGAGATCCTTACACTTTAAGACACAAAACATACACTAGTCACAAAGGAAAAAAATGTATAAACTACATTCCATTAAATTACAATCTTTTTTATCCAAAAGATACTAATAAAGGAGTCAAAAGGCAAACCAAAGTGAAGCTAGTTACAACATATATATCTGACAAAGAAGTGACACCCAGATATAAAAAGAACTTCCTTAGTGAGATGAAAAATACACAACCCAACAGAAAAACAAATGAAAAACTTAAAGAGGAATTTGATAAAAAAGAATATCCACACATCCAACAAATCTAAGTAAGTGCTATACTGAAATTGTCATCAAGGAAAACCCTAAAATGATTCCTCTACCAGAGTGGATGAAATGAGAAAGAGAACACTGAACACAAGCAAAAGAAGGACAGATTAAACCCTCACACATTCCAGGTGGAGAGCAGTTCACTTGTGTAGACACTGGCAAACAGTCCAGCTGTTTCCGTAAGAGCCAAACACACGCACATCCCAGGGCTCAGGGCAGCACTCTTATTGCCAGGCAAAAATTAAAAAAACCCTCAAATGTCCATTAGCAGCAGCATGGATAAATATTGGTCTATTCATATAACTGTACACTATACAACAGTAGGAATGACCCAACTACAGCCACCTCCTACCACAGGGCTGAAAGCTCAAAATCACAGCCCCGAAATACAGAAGGAAGACTCAAAGAGAACAGTCAGTCAGGTGTCATTTATACCAAGTTCAAAAGTCAGGTGAGTGGTTATCCTTGGTCAACTGGACCTGGAGGGGCACACAAGGGAAATTCCCTAATTCTGCTGGGATTCTATTTTCTCACCCTGGTACTGGTCATAAAAGTGTACATAAAAACTCAACAAGCTGTACATTTATTCTTACATTTTTCTGAATGTGTATTTCAATGAAATGTACCAACAAAAACTACACAAAGAGAAAATAAAACAAACAAAAAAAAAACATGAGAAAATGTCTTTCTCAAGACAGAGAAAAGCCTTCTGTGACATAAAACCCAGGATCCATAAAAGATGAATATATTCGCCTATTTAAAAGTCTTAAAGTGCATGACAAACCCCACAATATGCACCGTTAAAGGACAAACAACTATTAGATAAACTATTTATAATGTTAGTGACAAATGGCAAAACCTGTAAGAAAAAAAGCCAATAACCCAGAAGAAAAATGGGCAAAGCAATAGACAGTTTGAAGAAAAGGAAATCAAGTAATTCAATGTATGATAAAATGTTCAGTATCACTCACAAAACCAGAAATAAAATTTAAACCTACAATGAAATTCCATTTTTTTTTAACCTTTCAGATACAAATGCGATTAATTCCCTCCTGGAGGTAAGCCTGAACACTGAAAACTATGCAAGCTGGTAGGATCGCTCTACATCGGGGACAAATGCACATAACCATTCAATCCCACAAATCCCCCTCAAGGACATTACTCTATAGATACTTGTCAATGTATAAATTATATGTAGTTAATAGTGAATAAATGTCAATTAAGGGATAACTGATTAAATAGAGTACACCATACACTAGAACACTACGCATTTTAGTTTGCTTTTATAAGAATCAGTTCAGTTCAGTTCAGTTCAGTCGCTCAGTTGTGTCCGACTCTTTGCGACCCCATGAATCGCAGCACGCCAGGCCTCCCTGTCCATAACCAACTCCCAGAGTTCACTCAGACTCATGTCCATTTAGTCCGTGATGCCATCCAGCCATCTCATCCTCTGTCGTCCCCTTCTCCTCCTGCCCCCAATCCCTCCCAGCATCAGAGTCTTTTCCAATGACTCAACTCTTCCCATGAGGTGGCCAAAGTACTGGAGTTTCAGCTTTAGCATCATTCCTTCCAAAGAAATCCCAGGGTTGATCTCCTTCAGAATGGACTGGTTGGATCTTCTTGCAGTCCAAGGGACTCTCAAGAGTCTTCTCCAACACCACAGTTCAAAAGCATCAATTCTTCAGCACTCAGCCTTCTTCACAGTCCAACTCTCACATCCATACATGACCACTGGAAAAACCATAGTCTTGACTAGACGGACCTTAGTCGGCAAAGTAACGTCTCTGCTTTTCAATATGCTATCTAGGTTGGTCATAACTTTTCTTCCAAGGAGTAAGTGTCTTTTAATTTCATGGCTGCAGTCACCATCTGCAGTGATTTTGGAGCCCAAAAAAATAAAGTCTGACACTGTTTCTACTGTTTCCCCATCTATTTCCCATGAAGTGATGGGACCAGATGCCATGATCTTCGTTTTCTGAATGTTGAGCTTTAAACCAACTTTTTCACTCTCCACTTTCACTTTCATCAAGAGGCTTTGTAGTTCCTCTTCACTTTCGGCCATAATGGTGGTGTCATCTGCATATCTGGGCTTATTGATATTTCTCCCAGCAACCTTGATTCCAGCTTGTGTTTCTTCCAGTCCAGCGTTTCTCATGATGTACTCTGCATAGAAGTTAAATAAGCAGGATGACGATATACGGCCTTGATGTACTCCTTTTCCTATTGGGAACCAGTCTGTTGTTCCATGTTCAGTTCTAACTGTTGCTTCCTGACCTGCATACAGATTTCTCAAGAGGCAGGTCAGGTGGTCTGGTATTTCCATCTCTTTCAGAATTTTCCACAGCTTATTGTGATCCATGCAGTCAAAGGCTTTGGCATAGTCAAGAAAGCAGAAATAGATGTTTTTCTGGAACTCTCTTGCTTTTTCCATGATCCAGCGGATGCTAGCAATTTGATCTCTGGTTCCTTTGCCTTTTCTAAAACCAGCTTGAACATCAGGGAGTTCACGGTTCACGTAGTGCTGAAGTCTGGCTTGGAGAATTTTCAGCATTACTTTACTGGCATGTGAGATGAGTGCAATTGTGCGGTAGTTTGAGCATCCTTTGGCATTGCCTTTCTTTGGGATTGGAATGAAAACTGACCTTTTCCAGTCCTGTGGCCACTGCTGAGTTTTCCAAATTTGCTGGCATATTGAGTGTGGCACTTTCACAGCATCATCTTTCAGGATTTGAAATAGCTCAACTGGAATTCCATTACCTCCACTAGCTTTGTTCATAGTGATGCTTTCTAAGGCCCACTTGACTTCACCTTCCAGAATGTCTGGCTCTAGATTAGTGATCACATCATCATGATTATCTGGGTCGTGAAGATCTTTTTTGTACAGTTCTTCCGTGTATTCTTGCCACCTCTTCTTAATATCTTCTGCTTCTGTTAGGTCCAGACCATTTCTGTCCTTTATCGAACCCATCTTCGCATGAAATGTTCCCTTGGTATCTCTAATTTTCTTGAAGAGATCTCTAGTCTTTCCCATTCTGTTCTTTTCCTCTATTTCTTTGCATTGTTCGCTGAAGAAGGCTTTGTTATCCCTTCTTGCTATTCTTTGGAATTCTGCATTCAGATGCTTCTATCTTTCCTTTTCTCCTTTGCTTTTTGCTTCTCTTCTTTCCACAGCTATCTGTAAGGCTCCCCAGACAGCCATTTTGCTTTTTTGCATTTCTTTTCCATGGGGATGGTCTTGATCCCTGTCTCCTGTACAATGTCACAAACCTCAGTCCATAGTTCATCAGGCACTCCATCTAGGATGGAGATCTAGGCCCTTAAATCTATTTCTCACTTCTACTGTTTAATCATAAGGGATTTGATTTAGGTCATACCTGAATGGTCTAGCGGTCTTCCCTACTTTCTTCAATTTCAGTCTTAATTTGGTAATAAGGAGTTCATGTTCTGAGCCACAGTCAGCTCCTGGTCTTGTTTTTGTTGACTGTATAGAGCTTCTCCATCTTTGGCTGCAAAGAATATAATCAATCTGATTTCGGTGTTGACCATCTGGTGATGTCCATGTGTAGAGTCTTCTCTTGTGTTGTTGGAAGAGGGTGTTTGCTATGACCAGTGCATTTTCTTGGCAAAACTCTATTAGTCTTTGCCCTGCTTCATTGCGTATTCCAAGGTCAAATTTGCCCGTTACTCCAGGTGTTTCTTGACTTCCTACTTTTGCATTCCAGTCCCCTATAATGAAAAGGACATCTATTTTGGGTGTTAGTTCTAAAAGGTCTTGTAGATCTTCATAAAACCATTAACTTCAGCTTCTTCAGCGTTACTGGTTGGGGCATAGACTTGGATAACTGTGATATTGAATGGTTTGCCTTGGAGACGAACAGAGATCATTCTGTCGTTTTTGAGACTGCATCCAAGTACTGCATTTCGGACTCTTTTGTTGACCATGATGGCTACTCCATTTCTTCTGAGGGATTCCTGCCTGCAATAGTAGAATGGTCATCTGAGTTAAATTCACCCATTCCAGTCCTTTTAGTTCGCTGATTCCTAGAATGTCGGCGTTCACCTTTGCCATCTCCTGTTTGACCACCTCCAATTTGCCTTGATTCATGGACCTGACATTCCAGGTTCCTATGCAATATTGCTCTTTACAGCATTGGATCTTGCTTCTATCACCAGTCACATCCACAACTGGGTATTGTTTTTGCTTTGGCTCCATCCCTTCATTCTTTCTGGAGTTATTTCTCCACTGATCTCCACTTTACATATTGATATAGATTCCAAGTTAGAACATAAAGTTTAAAAAGGATAAGTAGGAGAACAGTGCGTAAGCATGGCAACCTCTGCACAGAAATGATATACACATTTGCTTGTATATATGTATAAAACACCTTCGAAAAGATATGTAAGAAGTTAATACTGCATTAGATTAAATCTGAAATTTCATCAATTCTAAGATGTACAATTATTTTATGGCCAATGAAAGTGAAAGTCGCGCCGCTCAGTCGTGTCTGACTCTTTGCGACCCCATGGACTGTAGCCTATCAGGCTCCTCCGTCCATGGGATTTTTCCAGGCAAGAGTGCTAGAGTGGATTACCATTAAGTATCACCAATAAAACTATGACCATATTTTTTTATCATATAGAACTGTATCTTATTCTTCTTGAGTGATTCCTTTAGATTTGATACAAATATCATTTAATCACATCTGTGCTTAAATAAAAAGGAAAATATTTTGTAAAACAGATTGTCTTTAGACGTGAAACCTGACTCTTCTGAAGCATTTTCAACTCATTTGTCAATAATATAATAATCATGTGTGCCATCAAGACATTTCTTTTTTAAATGCTCAATTATTGTCTCTGATATTCCTCCAAGCTGTGTGACAGGGAAATCCTTTGCACGTATCTCAGTAATACAACTGAAAACTTTCCAAAAACTTGGAATTGTTTTATCTAATTTTCAGGATCTCCTTTTTCCAGGTTCTGCTAAGTAGCCCTACTCACACTTCACTGTGCATATACATCTTTTTAACATTTGACCTGTTTGCTTTTATCTATATCTGTCTATATATTTCCAAGGTATTATTTGGCGTGCAATAAAATTACTCACAATTCCGTGGCTTTTAAAAATGTACAGTCATGCAACCACCATCAAAATCAGGATATAGAATAGTTCTGTCAACCTCCAAATTCCTTGTGCTGTTTCTTTGCAGTCAAGCCTCCTCACATACCCAGTTCCAAAGGATCAGTGAGTGATTCCCTACGCCTGTAAGGGCTGCCTTTCCTAGACTGCCACAGAATGGAATCATATAGTCATAATCTTTTAATCAGGCTTCTTACCCTTAGCATAATTCATTTGAGATTCATTCATGCTGTTATGAGTTTATCAATTAGGAACCAGATTTAACTGAAAAACAGATAATCCTTAGTATAGAAGGCTTTATTAAAAAATATTATTAGATACATCTTTTTGATTAATCTTTTTCATCAGGAACTAAAGGCAAAAAGCCACATTTAGATATAATTTTTTATACACTTAAGATACACACTCATCAACAAAAGAACAAGAACAGTCTTTTATTTAATCTTTAATCTTAAAGACAGAAAACTACAGTTTGAAGATGGTTTGACATAAAGCAAGGAATTACGTTATTAATTATACTAAGTTTCTGTTCTATGACTATAGAACAGTGTGTTTCCCCTTTCAGAGAATTAAGTTACCATGTAACACAGTCACTGTTAAATATGTAATACAATATAATTCCTACCTGATCATCATCTTCTACAACCACCAACGTTAGTTTATTCTTCTTAAAATCCAATCTGGTTATCTTGGGCCTATAATATGAGAATAACAGCCAGATTTCAAATAAATATCCTTGAAGTTTAAAAAATTTGCTGTTACTTCAAGCGCACTGATCATCTAACTTCTGAATTGAAAGCTGTTAAGTGGGTAAACATAACCTGTACTGCTCAGTGAAAACATCTCCAATCTAAAAAATAGTTAAGATAACAAAAAAAAATTTCAAAAGCAATACCTTTGGCAAAACTTATGCTGCACATATATAAGACATTAAAAACGTTAAGGAAAAAGTTGAATGAATAAATATATATATATATCATATATAGTCACAGGTTCCTACAGTGGAAGAAATTTTCTGAGCTTAATAATGTTACAGCAGCAGCACAGGAACTGGACACAGGAAAAAAAGACAAAAGCTTTCTAAAAGGCATTTTAAAAAAACCCAGATTACTGATTTTCAACTCTTTTCTATAGCCACTTTATGGTCAAAGACATCTTTAATTTAAAAAATTTAAAAAAAAAACATTTAAACCTCACTTTATGGCCCACTTCCCAACTTCATCTCCCACCTGTACTAAAATCCTAAGCAACCCACCAAACTTATCTCTGTGCTTCTATGAACTGTGAGTGTGAAAACAACATGACTCTCATCAATTTTTAAATATACCTTACATAAAATAGAATTGCACAATAGATCTTGTTTACAAAACCTGTACTAAAACAAGGAGTAAAGAAATGTAATAGGAGAATCTGGCACTTAGGTGTAACAAATTCTTACACAATGCCGAATAAGTGGCAGGTGCTCTCGTGTTTTATGTGGTGTATTAATTCAATAGATTTCTATGAGGTAGTACACAAGATGCTCTCCTTATCCCTCGACCTGGAGTTTCTCTGGCCGTAAGAATGTTCCATCTGCCCCAGGGCAGGCTGGAAAGGTCAGAGAGTTAACACATAAAGAACTAGGTAAATACACTGCCCATAAGGGCACCTATAAATAGGTGTTACATTCAAATCTCCTAAGGAATCTCTAGGCGATGCAAAAATAAATGAAATACTATCTTCAACTTTTTGAGGGAAAATAATTTTACATCTAAAACTCCATTCTCAGCCCAACTATCAAGAAAGCATAAGAGAAGACTAAATAATTTTAAGGCATCCAAGGATTCAAATAATTTACCTCTAATAGTCTTAAGCATCACCTGAGGATATTTATCAGAAAAACAAACGCAAAGAAAGGAAAATGTGGAAGACAACATAAATTCGTAACTGAGAAAACAGGAAAAAGAAGTCCCAAGACAAAGAGCAGTCTGGAAGAGTCAACAGTTACAACTGGATAAGAGCCATCTCAGGAAACCCTGGAGAATTTGAAATAATTTAAGATGCTGGGAAAGACTGAAGGCGGGAGGAGCAGGGGACGACAGAAGATAAGATGGTTAGATGGCATCACTGACTCAATGGACATGCGTATGAGTGAATTCTGGGAGTTGGTGATGGACAGGGAGGCCTGGAGTGCTGTAGTCCACAGGGTCGCAAAAACTCAGACACGACTGAGTGACTGAACTGAACTGAAGAAGACAAAGGCAGGTCATTCACTTAAAGGGATGTGTGGGATGACTAAGAGCTAAGGCTTTAGGATAACAAAGGAAACATTCTCCCAGTTGAGTTCAAGGATTTCAGGGCTGATCAAGAAAAAGACAGGTGCAAAGACAACAGTATCACATGATGTGCTCTACTGAGAAGTATCCCTTCACACCGCAGACCTTCCCAAGAAGGCAGCCCAGGCCCCCATGCAGGACAGAAGATGGTAAGGAAACCCTGAGGAAGGAAGGGGGGGCCAGGGAGGCGGTGCTTCTGTGTCTATCAGGAGAGGCCTCTGAGCCACAGAGCTCCAAAGGGCAGTAGAGGTGTGGGGGCTCTTACAGCTACAGGATTTGCTTATCTATAGCTAGCTAACAGATGTGAAGTGCAGTTTGCAATGAGACATGCAAACCATGCAGGCTCTGAAAGGCTAAAACTATTACTTGCTGGCCTATATTTAAAGCAACTGGATATTTAAGAATTTGAGTTTGGCACTGGCAGACTTCAAATGAAGGGTCCTAACGTGCTATGAAGGAGGAAACAGAGGAACAGACAAACCAGTATATTATACAAGAGCCCTCTTCAGCCCCTGCATATAACCCCAGTGTACTACTAAGCTTCACACCAGTTCTACAAAGACATTATAATATAAACACTATTTCCTGATTTTCAGCTTTTAGAAACAACCAAACAAAACCTGAAGAACTTAATTATGGTTATGAAATCCAAGTAATATCTACCCTTGATATAAAAGTAACATGCAAATATAATTGAAACATATGGATGACAGAAGTTGGGACTCAGAAAGAGAAGCATAGCTCCAAAGGAGGATAAAAGTATTAGTATCTCCTTCCTATACAGTGAGGGGTGGGATTTCCTGGTAGCTCAGCTGGTAAAGAATCTGCCTGCAATGCAGGAGACCCAGGTTCGATTCCTGGGTTAGGAAGCTCTCCTGGAGAACGGATAGGCTACCCACTCCAGTATTCTTGGGCTTCCATGGTGGCTCAGGCAGTAAAGAATTGGTGGCAGAGCCGGGTTCAATCCCTGGATTGGGAAGATCCCCTGAAGGAGGGCACGGCAACCCCCGCCAGTATTCTTGCCTGGACAGAGGAGCCTGGTGGGCTACAGTCCATGGGGCTACATCCCCGTGGACAGAGAAGCCTGGCAGGCTAACGTCGCAGAGAGTCAGACATGACTAAGTGACTAAGCGCAGCACAGCATACAGTGAGGAGCAGGGAGTAAAAGGACTGCGGAATGAGAAACACTAAAAAACAGCCACATAACCACATGACAGAGGGAGTGTCCATGTGAACAGTTAACACACAGAACTAGATAATATTTATGTTAAGGTACATATTTTAGCATATGTTGAAACTAATGGAAAATGCAATTAAGAGTTTTAAAAATTGGCTTGGAAAAGCAGGACTACAGATAAATAGGAGGATAACAGGAGGGAGTTGCAATTCATTTACAAGCTTGTCAGAACTATGTCCAAATTCTATTTTATGTTCTAACTTCATATAAGTGTTTTTATTCATTTAAAAAGCAAAACAACAGTAATTATCTTTGACATTATCTCTGCTTACCAAAAAAATAAGCCAATTTTGGTCTCTCCTTCAAAAACAAGGACTCCTGTTGGGGTCAGTCCCAAGCTGTAGTCATTCCCATCTCTGGCCTAATTTCAGGGGAACAACATGTGTTAGCTTTATCTGTATAAAACAGGGTTCACATTTTCAAAGGACTGTTTTTCTTTTCATACTGAATTATATTAATTACATACAGGCTAATATTAATGTGAAAGGTGCTTTCAACAATTAAAACATCCAAAATAACATTCTTAGGAAAACTCATGCAGATTTAGTTCACTGAGACACTATATAGTTTTAATGTATGTGTTCACTGGAAGACATACAGGTAGTGACACTGCCACACAAAAGAAAGCTTTCCAGAGTCTTCCCAAATTCTAGTCACTATTTAAATCACAGATTTTGAAAAAAACTGCATTTTTGGGAAAATTGAGCTTTTAAAACTAAAAACAACAAATCACTCCGTAAGTTATACTAGACTAGAGCTTATCAATGCAGAAGAGCATGGCAACCCACTCCAGTATTCTTGCTTGGAGAACCCTATGGACAGAGGATCCCTCAGGCTAAAAGTCAATAGGGTCACAAAGAGTCAGACATGACTGAATCGACTTAGTATTTACACAGGCACAGCTTATCAAAGTCCCCTCAAGCTACAAATTTTCAACTTTACCTTCTAAATTATTTTCATTTTTACAGAGCCTACTCAAGCTTACGTGATAAAAGATGATATGAATATGAATGAAAGAATGAAAAGCGATTCAAAAACTAAAGAAAAGAAAACAACAGTGACAACTTAAAACCACAGACACACCTTTTTGGAAATTTTGGCTGTCTTCTTTCTTATAACAAGTTTTTGTGTGAGACTCTCATCATTCAGTATTTACTCTCAATCTTCATAACCACACATCCAAAGTACCCAGGATAGCCCCTGCAAATTACACACTCTCCTTCATACTAAGAGATTCCATAGTTACCTTGAGTCTTAAAGGAATAACTTTCTTAAAAAGCATCACAACACAGTGCTTACCTTAACCACATGCATATCAACCCCATACATTTCTAACCACTTGGCTTTATTCAGATAATTGGTTTCAGCTTGTGCTGGTGTCTGACCTCTGAAATTTAAAAAATAATAAATTTTAAGATGATTATAAATATACAATGAATTCTATGCTAAGTAAGAGAAATAGAAGAAAACAGACATGAAATCACTGTTGTGGTGATGTTAAAGTACCTGTATTCTTTCCATTTCTCAAATATAGCGAGCTCCATCTCTTCTGTCTGAATAGGCACAAACCTGAACTCAGACACAAGTTCAGGACTGTGCTCAGCAAGGTCGTAGTCACCAAGTTCAGCTACAAATGTTAAGTTTCACAAGGTTATGTTTTGTTATAGTTTACTTCCTGCTGAATCCTTCTTCAATACGCACTTATTAATAGAAGATTAGACTTTCTTAAACTAAAAGGCATTCATAACACCCAGACCATTACCAAAAATAAATCCAGCTTAGACTGTGACTTACCTGTCTGTATGCACAAATCATATAATTGTGGCTAGTAGTCTATTTTCAATTAAATGTCTTACTCCTAATTGAGTCATACTGTACAATGCTTAGCTTCTGAAAATCTTTTAGCCTTACACAGAGAAATAGCTTTTGACTGTATACTGAAGAAACAAAAATATTCAGCAATCCTTTTAAAAAAACAATTAGCTAGTATCTACTAAGCAGCTATTATGCACAGAACATGACATTAAACATCACTGTAAGATATAATTGCTGTCCCCCTGGAGTTTTAAATTATTAATCCCACAGAAATAAAAAAGAAAAGCTACTGGATAGTGCACACACATTTATGTGCCCATCTGTGGTTACCTCTGAACTGGGTTTGGGGATGGAGGGAAAATGATGATTCTCATTTTCTGTTCTTTAGAAAGTTTTCCTTTAAAAAATATTTTACTTAAATTAAAACACTTCCATTTTGAGAAAAAATTCAGCCTTGGAGAGAAAAAGTACATGAGTCCTACTTTGAGATAATCATAAAAATGGTAATAACTTACGGTTTACTAAGCATCTACATTACACAATAGTCATATTGCAGACATACTGTCATTTAACTTCACAACAACCTTGGAAAATATTCTCACTCCCACTTCACTTGAAGAAACTGCTCTTCTGTCTGGAACATAAGTTTGTTTTTTCTTTTTAGCTTTTTATTTTATATGGAGTATAGCCGATTAACAATGTTGTGCTAGTTTCTGGTAGACAGCAGAGTGACTCAGCCATACCTATACATGTATCCATTCTTCCCTAAACTCCCCTCCTCTCCAGGCTGTCACATAACATTGAGCAGAGTTCCCTGTACTCTTCAGTAGATCCTTGTTGGTTTTTCATTTTAAATATAGCAGTGCGTACATATGGATCCCAAACTCCCTAACTATCCCTTCCTCCCATTCTTTCCCCACTAACAACCATAAGTAGAACACAAGTTCTTTAAAAGCCCCAAACTAAATCTGCTACATAATGTTGTTCAGGATATATACTAAAACGGTGAAGAAAAACTAAACTTGAGTGTGTGATAAAACTGATAAAGATTATTCTGATAAAACAAAAAATCATAAATGAGGGCTTCTCTGGTGGGCCTTAAAGACTCACACTTCCACTGCAGGGGGCACAGGTTCGCTCTTTGCTTGGTGAAGTTCCACATGCCACATGGTGTGGGCAAAAAAAAAAGTCATAAACAAGAAGCAAGGAGCTAATTTTATGAAGAGGGAGTAATACTTCAGTTAATTTACTCTTAAGGACCTTAATAATCAGTAGGATTTGGTAAACTTTTAGACACAGGACAATGAGACGCGTAAGACACAGTATGAAGTTTCGAGTAATCACAAAAACAGTTGCACCACGCCCACTCTGCAGCCACAGTGTCAGATGAGTAGGAGCAGCTCTCCTCTGAGGCCCCGAAGGCTGCCCGTATTTGTGCCAATAAGTACATGATGAAAAGCTGTGGCAAAGATGGTTTTCACATCTGAATGGGGCTCCATCCCTTGCACCATGCTGTCCTACATTGGAGCTGATAAGCTCCAGACAGGGATGCAGGGCACCTTCGGAAAGCCCAGGGCACAGAGGCTAGGGTCCACATTGGCCAAGTCATAATGTCACGCTGCAGAACAAGGAGCTTGTGATAGAGGCCCTATTGAGAGGCAAGTTCAAGTTTCCTGGCTTCTAAAAGATCCACATCTCCAAGAAGGGGGGATTTACTAAGTTTAATATGGACAAATTCGAAAACACAGCTCATCCCAGATGGCTGCAGGTCAAATATATCCCTAATTGTGGCTCCCTGGATGAATGGTGGGCCCTGAACTCATGAGAGCCCTGGCACTGTTCCCTCCTTACTCGTGCCTACCAGTAAATCCTACTTTCCTGTCCCCCCACCAAAATAAAAATGGTAACCATGGATAAAAGAGAAAGTAAGAAAGAGATTTTATTTAGGGAAAAAAATATAAGTAGGGTTAAGAGATAATATAACAGAGCTATATGCATGAATCAGACAGTAAATATTTAGTGGGCATTACTTTAAATAAGTGCTTTGTTAAACACAAAAATGCACAAAGACCATTTTCAAGAAGTATAAATTTTGGCTGTCATGAAACTTACAAAATGAGACAGAATGACAAAGCAGTAAGTGGTGGAACACAGATATTGAAAATGACAGCTTTTCTATAGATCCGAGAGTTTCAGAATTCTCACACAGCAATTAGCAGAACACTAAAAACGTGCTTTCAAGAAAAGATGCGTGCAATTATGCACTGTGATCATTACAGTTCTAAAGGTACAGCACTTCGAAACTAGTATCCATTCAACATTCCAGAAGATAAAAAACAAGTTTCAGTCTGTAGACAGACTAAAGTTTACATTAGCAGCAAATTTCTGAAGTACAGAAATTTCCTTCAGTCACCAATTACTCTAGCAACAGAAAAATATGCTTTCCAAAAGTACAAAATCAGCAGATTAGGCTTATCATAAAACATGAAAATATAGTCTATTACCCATACAATGGAAAGTAATACTACTGATTTAGAGATATTGGGGATAATACAGAATCACCCCCAAAAAGCATAAAATTATTAATGTCTTAATTATTAAATATTATTTTTATTCTAATATATATAGATACTCCAGCCAAAATGTTTCTTTCCATTTTATGAACAAAGATAAATTATCATTTTCCTAAAATGTCAATTTTTTCAGAAGAAAATGCCTAAGTTTAACAAATATTTGATCAGTGTAACAAGGTACAAAAGGGTAAGTTTTTCATTAATCTCATTGACTGGAAAACACTTTTTTAAAAATTCTTAAATAACCATCAGAACTTTTAAATACATGCTAAGTATTTCTTTTCATGGACTTATTCTTAAGAATAAGACAAAAGAAAGCAAGCCAGGTGGCCACAGCAACAATTTACTCATACATCCCTGCACTCTTTATAAAAAGAAAAAATTTGCTGAGGGTCCAACCATATCATGTACTGAATTATCAAGTAGACGGCAAATTCTGCTTGAAAATACTATTAGACAGAAAGATAGCAAATAAAGTTAAGGGAAGGAAAAGAAGGCAATGCTCTGAAACAAGGGAATCAGAGCTGGATACTGATGCAAGATTACACAAACACAGGTGTTTCTCTTCTGGCATGTCACTATGAATCTCCTGGGAGGCATCAAACACACACAAAGAAGAATTATGCTTCACTCTTAACAGTGAACATAAAAACTGCTTACCTTGCAAGTTGTAAGCTGCCAACTGAACCGCTGTATCAAAGGGACACTCTAATCTGAGACCAAAACATAAATGTGTTAAATAAGCCTTTGTCACAACCTGTTTTATGATAAATGGAAATAAGACATACTTTATGTTGACTGCTTCTTTTTCATATTTAACTATGAACTTATTTTTTCAACTACTCAAGAAAATATGGTTTACCTTAAACTAATACTCACTTTCCACTGAGAATATCTTGTTTTAACTGAAGAACAAATAAATACCTAAGAAAAATAAAAGGCACAAATTTAACTAAAAAGAACAATCTACCGTGATAAATAATCCTGCCCTTCTAATTTGAGAAGAAACATTCTTAATTATAAAACTTTACCCACAATAGAGTCTATAAAGGAAAAAGAATATGAAACAAGGGGCATTCAGCATCAGAAGGATGCACTGGAGTTCAGGACACTCTCTCAAAAGACAAGGTTTAAAGTAAATTCTGAGAATGAGCTCTGTGATCTGACAACACAGTCACCTCGTATGTAAAGGGATACAGCTACATACACACAAATGACAGCCATACTCTTATCCATCAGGAGAATATTCAAGAGGAAACCCTTCTAAAGGGATTCAGCAATTCAATTTTTTACTTAATAAAAGTAGTACATGTGCATGAGTTATAGAAATGCAATATAGACTCAATGGATAAATACTAAGGAGGCAAGACAAAATAAAAATCACTTTCTGTAACTTATATAAAGTTATTTAAGACCATTCAAGAGAAATCAGGATTCAATATTTTCATTACTCAATGGTATGTCAAAAAAGAAAGTCAGGAGCCAACCTGAAATAACTCTCTGGTGGCCAAAAATAGATAATTTTGAATATCAACAAACATAAAAAGGTAATATATTAAAACACAACAGCCCTGTTTAAAATTCATGAGTTGATAGTGATACTTCAGAACTCGCTAGTTACTTTTGCAGGATGTCAGAGAACCAACTGTTTTGAAAATTGGTAAATAAAGGAAAACTTACTACACTTAAAAAAACACTGTCTCAAAATGAAATTCCCTTGTCAGGCATCCTGTTACCAGGACAAAGTAGCCATTTCATAAACCGTCTGTAAAACTAAAGGAATTATTGAAGCAATCTTCCAGCATCTTTAGCTAGTTTAACTGAAACTTGACTCTTGTACATAACTCTAGATAGTGGTCTTACCGGGTCAGCTCTTCACGAAGGTTGTTTGGTTCTGAGGAATAAAATTTAACTCGAAGATGCAGACAATAGGGTGAACCAACTGCCATTAAAAGAAAAGGCGGGGGGGTAATTTTTTCAATATAGCTATTTAAATAGTAAGGCTTTTCAGTCAGTAAACTTGTCAAAAATCTACTGAAGTAGACAGAAGAGAATAGATTATTACAGCAATAATTCAGGTTACACTGCAGGCTTAAACCTAACACAATCAGTAGACTTTTTAAATGTCCCAACCACCATGTAGCCCTATCACATCATCTGTGCTCC
Source organism: Capricornis sumatraensis (assembly GCF_032405125.1). Taxonomy (NCBI): domain Eukaryota; kingdom Metazoa; phylum Chordata; class Mammalia; order Artiodactyla; family Bovidae; genus Capricornis; species Capricornis sumatraensis. The sequence continues at coordinate 116,212,401 of NC_091071.1, read as the reverse complement.
CAAGAACAGACAGCTCCAGATGAATTCCAAAAGTTTAGGGCCAAATATGTCAAATAAAAAAGTCCTGACTGTGTATGCTAACAGCCCTACACAGCTGCCGAGCTGTATTTCTTGAGGGCAAAAAGAACACCTGTTGTTAACTGCACCTGGCAAATTCACTCACATCCTTTCCAATTCACTTCACCACTTCACTAACCTCTATAGTATCAGAGATCCCGTTATTTTGTAAAAAAGTTGAGGTGCCCTAAAATCTGGTACTACAAAAAACATGATGGACTATGGACTGGACACTGGTACTTTTCCCTATCACTAGGAATAATACTGACATTTTATGTGAATAATTTCTTTTCATTAGTCTTAACAAAACAAATAAGGTTACAGCCTTAAAGTCTCAAAATGCTTTCTAAAGCAGGGCGGATAGCAAACAGAAAAATTCCAGTGTAAGTAACTACTAAACAGAAGTTAAGCATCTCATGGGAACTCAATCTCATTTCCAAACTACAAGCCTTTGTCCTAGAAACAAACCTCAAACAAACAAACAAACTACCTGAATCTAGATTACCATCAACCCTATATAATTTAAGGGGTGGGTCGATATATCAGATTGAAATTATCTTTAGAAAAATGGAGATGCTAAGAAACTCATCAGAAACATGACTTATGTCCCGACTATGAGAAACCAGTTTCTAATATGCAATTATATATAATTCAGTTTCCAATTTTTTTCAAAATTTTTTCAACACTTACTTTTTACTTGCTTTTTGATGCTTTTTGTACCATCTAACCAATGCTGAAAACAAAAACAAAAAGTTAGCTGTTAAGCAGAGAGAGAATTTAACATTTTAATTACTAAAAGTTAATTTTCATCATGCTTTTGCTGAAGGAAATATTTCACAAGAGAAAAACAGAAGTGAGACTAAAAACTGGGTGCGGGTGAATGCTCATCTACCCGAACACAGAAACATAGGACACATGTGAACAAAGGAAAGACCTACAACCAGATACATGACTTCTTACAAACACTTCATCTGCTCTTAGTAATAAACATGGTATTTTAAATTTTGCCCTTAGTTTTTCTCACTGTTGCCAAAAAAGAGGACACTTTCAAAACTGGTAAAATTACAACTATGTATCATCATATTCTAATTCTTAGTTCAATTCTATAATAAAACTATGAATTTATTAACAGATCATAACCCCAAGTTAGGTGAAATAACAATTTCACTTATTGCAAATGGATACTACTAAAGTAGTAGTCTTTGAAAGAGCTTATGCTATAAAATTGGATCTTTCTCACAACAATCTATTAAATAAGCAGTCTTTGCTCCTTTGCTTTACAAAAAAAAAAAGTCAGTCTTGATTTCCGTAACCTTTTCACTCTGAAACACGCAAAACACAAACTGATCTAAGAAGCAATTCCAGAGACTTGCACTGATAAACCATTCCTAGCCCACTTCCTACAATTAATGCCTTTATACTAAGTCCTAACAGGGACAGGATATACTCATCCCACTAAGATGCACATGACTGTGTTCTCTTCAGCATGCTTACAGTCGCAAGCACCCTAAACCAAAGGAATGCTCTTGTGCTACAGTTCACAGAGCTAAGGAATCCAGTCTCAGAACTCCAGACAGGCCAAGCATGGGCAAACAAGACTTCATTGTTAACAGACTTGTAACTATTTGCTTCTCTTGCCAGTTATTTGCCTAGCCTCTTCTCCCCGTTCTCTGCCAAGATCCAAAAGTGAAATTCACAGAATCACTAGTGTGCCAGCAAAGTACCTCTGCACATCAACACAAGATGGTCAGTAAACATTTTGAGAAGCAGTTAAATACGGTGCAATATCTTCTCTGGATTCAAGTGTGCAAGCTACTTAGTCAACCATCTCTCATCTTTCGATAAATTCAGTTGGACATCCACTTTTAGGAATATTTTAATCTAGCAAATGTTCAGTTTTATACATCCTTCCACTATAATGCTTGGCCAGCAGTAGGCAGAATACAATTCAATCTATCAGCTGAGAAGAGTTCAACTAGGACAGTGAAAAGATCACTCATCATGGCTAAGTGCAGGAACCTAATATTCAAATACTCTAGACTTACATTGTGCAAAATACCTACTACAGCCTAAGGGCAATCACATACTGGGTACGAGATCAATTTTACTTACATGCCCTATATTGTTTTCTCCCCACCACCAGGAATCTGGGGAATTGCCTATCTTCAGGTTCCATCTATTATACTGCAATGAATTCGTAAGTGAGTGGCTGATCAACTGGGCATGTCATGCAGCCACAGTGAGATGCTCATACACATAATGAGCACAAATGAGCACACACCTTCTGGGAGGCAATCTGATTACGCCTTAAAAATAACTATGTGGCTGGATGGACCTAGAGACTGTTATACGGAGTGATGGTAAGTCAGAGACAGAGAAAGAGAAATATCACATGACATCCCTCATATTATGTTAAAGTCGCTCAGTCGTGTCCAACTCTTTGCGACCCCGTGGACTGTAGCCCACCAGGATCCTCCATCCATGGGATTCTCCATCCATGGGATTCTCCAGGCAAGAGTACTGGAGTGGGTTGCCATTTCCTTCTCCAGGGGATCTTCCTGGCCTAGGGATTGAACCCAGGTCTCCTACATTGCAGGCAGACGCTTTACCCTCTGAGCCACCAGGGAAGCCTCAAGAGAAGGAAGTGAAGTGAAGTGAAGTGAAGTGAAGTGAAGTGAAGTCGCTCAGTCATGTCCGACTCTGCGACCCCGTGGACTGTAGCCCACCAAGCTCCTCTGTCCATGGGATTCTCCAGGCAAGAACACTGGAGTGGGTTGCCGTTTCCTTCTCCAGGGGATCTTCCTGGCCTAGGGATCGAACCCAGGTCTCCCACATTGCAGGCAGACGTTTTACCCTCTGAGCCACCAGGAAAACCCAGTATGGCATCCTGCACATGTGGAACCTAAACAGGAAAGATACAAGCGAACACAAAACACAGACTTAGGGAACTAACTTGGGATGCGGGGAAGAGGGCAAGGATGGGGAGAAGGGATAGTTAGGGAGTCTGGGATAGCCATGTAAATACAGCTATATTCAAAATGGATAACCAACAGGGACCTACTGTATAGCACATGGAACTCTGCTCAATGTTATGTGGCAGCCTGGATGGGAGAGGAGTTAGGGTGAGAATGGATACATGTATATGAATGGTTCACATGAAAATATCACAACATTCTTATTGGCTATACTGGTATATATTGGGTATATTGGCCATACCCCAGTGCAAATTAAAAAGTTAAAAAAAAATAACTGTGACTTTGACTCAGCAATTCTGCATCTAATAATCATTACTGATGATTTAATTCACAAGGAATTATAATCAAAGAAAAGTAGGACAATCTGTATATCCAACAATAGTGAACTGGTGAAATCAAGTATTTCAACATGATAGAACTATGCAGCAATGAAAAAGAATGAAAGCAAAATAGTTAATAATCTGGAAAATTAAATTTTTTCAGATCAGTTCAGTCGCTCAGTCGTGTCCGACTCTTTACGACCCCATGAATCGCAGCACGCCAGGCCTCCCTGTCCATCACCAACTCCCGGAGTTCACTCAGACTCACATCCATCGAGTCCGCGATGCCATCCAGTCATCTCATCCTCGGTCTTCCCCTTCTCCTCCTGCCCCTAATCCCTCCCAGCATCAGAGTCTTTTCCAATGAGTCAACTCTTCGCATGAGGTGGCCAAAGTACTGGAGTTTCAGCTTTAGCATCATTCCCTCCAAAGAAATCCCAGGGCTGATCTCCTTCAGAATGGACTGGATCGATCTCCTTGCAGTCCAAGGGACTCTCAAGAGTCTTCTCCAACAGCACAGTTCAAAAGCATCAATTCTTCGGCACTCAGTCTTCTTCACAGTGCAACTCTCACATGCATACATGACCACTGGAAAAACCAAAGCCTTGACTAGATGGACCTTTGTTAGCAAAGCAATGTCTCTGCTTTTCAATATGCTCTCTAGGTTGGTCATAACTTTTCTTCCAAGGAGTAAGCGTCTTTTAATTTCATGGCTGCAGTCACCATCTGCAGTGATTTTGGAGCCCCCCAAAATAAAGTCTGACACTGTTTCCACTGTTTCCCATCTATTTCCAATGAAGTGATGGGACCAGATGCCATGATCTTCGTTTTCTGAATGTTGAGTTTTAACCCAACTTTTTCACTCTCCACTTTCACTTTCATCAAGAGGCTTTCTAGTTCCTTTTCACTTTCTGCCATAAGGGTGGTATCATCTGCATAGTTTTTATCAATTATTTTGCTTTCATTCAAATAACACATTATAAATTGTTTTGTCAAAATGTACAAATTCGTACAGGTGATCCTTAAACAACAAGGAGCTGACTTTCATGGCTCCACTCATATGTGGACTTTTTTCATTAGAAACGCACCACAGTACAATCAATCACAATACATACAATCCTTGGTGGGTTGAACTCACAGATCCAGAACCCTGGACACAGAGAAGACTATGAAAGTTACATGCTGATTTTCACCTGCTTCCCGAACCCTAACACTAGCCATGGGTCCACTGTATTTGGGCTTCCCAGGTGGCTTAGTGGTAAAGAACCCGTTTGACTCCTGGCTTGGGAAGATCCCCTTGAGGGGAAACAGCAATCCACACCAGTATTCTTGCCTGTAAAATCTCATGGACAGAGGAGCCTGGCGGGCTACAGTCCATGGGGTCACAAAGAGTTGGACATGACTGAGTGACTGAGCACCAGAGCCAACACTATATATATAAACATGACTTTTCTTTCAGGCCGAAGTAACCTATGAGATGTTACATCTAGATGGTTGAGACTGTTGATTATAATTTTTCTTTGTATTTTCTTATATTTTCAACTTATTCTACAAGCACGTTTTTACTCAACAATTAGGGCCCCCCTTATTTTAACATTGTATATAAATAATATATTTATAAGGTTAATTTTTTGGTAATATTGAAAGGTGTACAGTCAACAGTCCCTCCAACTCCTGCAATACCACTTTCTATCACCATATGCACTCCCCACCTCCCAAGACTACTGGTTTCTGATTCCCTCAAGTTTCTTCAAAGGCAAAAAAACAAAAAACCCCTGTGTGTTAGTAAAGACATTAACAATGGATTGAAAATCAACAGGCAAAATACAAATTTTGACAGAATAAACTTTAAGGGATATTGAGAAGGCAACATTAACATAAGCTAGACCAATACTATTTCAAGAACAACCTAGTCTTTCTTGAATGGCTGTAACAAAATTTTTCAGTTTAAGAACATTTATGGCTAGTTTCAAAAGCAAACCTGTAGTCTCTAATTTGTGCCATAAAAGTCTAAGAGCACATTAAACACACAATTCTCCTGGTGAGACAAAGGATCAGAGTTTTCTTCCAAGGAAGCATTTTAGTCTTTCCACATGCATCTAACAGCTTCTACACTCTGCACTCCCTTAACACAAACCAAAACTCAGATAAAGCATCAAGCACATTCTAAAGTGAAATCCAGGAACTGGCGGAGTTCCTGGTGACGCTCTGGGGAAGGTCTGAGTTCATGTTTGCATATTTTCAAGTCTGTTTTCTTTCATCTCCTCCACATTCCATGCTCTGGGACTGGAAAATTCAGAGCTCAGAGACAGGCACTGATAATATTTTCCTTGAATCAGGGTCTTTAGGGGTTGAGTTTAAATTACAGCAAAAGATAAAGGTTAAGAACATGCAGATATAGACTTTTGGATGCACAGAGTGAAGCTAATATGGCTCTTCTTCCTCATAAACAAAATAAATCTCCTAATTTCCTAAAGTGTGGTAGGTAAACTTAGAATTCAAAGAATATGGGAAGCTACATTTATTTCCATCCTATTGAGCTAGGAACAAAAGAACAATTATTTACTTGTGTATCTTAAAAAATAAACAATACGTAATTACAAACATAACAGCCATAGCTAAACCAGAGAGTCACCTAAGAAGCTTCCAAACACTACCATACATACCCCCTCACCCCAGGCCCTACAGCTCTTCAAACGAATGACTCCTGACCTAACGCCTACACAGCTAGCAGCAGATGCACCACCACTTCTGCTCAAAGGGCGAAGAGCTGGCGAGAGAGAAATGCAAACCGTCTTTCCAAACAACTGCCTCTGCAAAAAATGTTTCTCCTGGCTCATGCTCTACATTAAATTATTACTTTAAAGCAAATTTTAACACTTTAACCAATTAGCAAATGTTAAAAATCAATGCCGTGAAAACAGAAGATCAATCTAACTGAAAACACTTCAATTTTCTTTAGATTCCATCATAAACTCTACCTGGGTGATTACTCTTTTGGTGTTAAAAGTCTGTGCTGGGCTTCCCTGGTAGCTCAGTCATAAAGAATCTGCCTGCCAATACAAGAGACACAGGTTTGATCCCTGATCTGGGAAGATCCCACATGCCACACAGCAACTTAAGCCTGTACGCCACAACTGTTGAACATGTAGTCTAGAGCCTGGTTACCGCAACTATCGAGGCCTCGTGCTGCAACTACTGAAGCCTGCATGCCCTACAACCTGTGCTCAACAACAAGAGACACCTCTGCAATGAGAAGCCTGTGAAACAGAGTAGCCTGGCTCACAGCAACTAAGAAAAGCCAACACAGCAAGGTAGACCCAGCACAGCCAAAAATAAATAAAATTATTTTTTAAAAGTTCTGTATTATAAGAAATTCCAAATGAAGGCTCAGAGGAGCCATTAAAATATATTTTCCACAATACCTTTCTGTGTATTATTAGTATGCCTTCTTAGGATTCTTAAAAGTCAAATTTATAATGGAAATGTAGATGACTTAAGCAGATTATACATTCACTCTATGGAAAGAAGAGCACATAATCTATTTTGGAAATATACTTATTTTAACAAAAACAGTTCCTCCTTGTTTAGCAAACATATGTGCCTGTGTGTCTGTTTCTTACAATATAGAATATATATGTATACTTAACATATAGGTTATTTCTATGGGTTTTTTACTCCCCACTACTTTATTGAATTTTATTGTTTAAGTTCTCAGTAACAATCCAATCCAATCAGCTGCCAACAGTGATCATTTCACCTCCTCCTTTCCAAAATTTAAAATGTTTACAACTGCATTTGCTGTTACTTCTATTAAAATAATTTACTAGCAGTGGTAATAAGATCTTCCCTGGTGGCTAAGACGGTAAAACGTCTGCCTACAATGCGGGAGACCTGGGTTCAATCCCTGGGATGGGAAGATCCCCTGGAGAAGGAAATGGCAAACCACTCCAGAACTCTTGCCTGGAAAACCCCATGGACAGAGAAGCCTGGTAGGCTACAGTCCATGAGGTCGCAAAGATTCGGACACGACTGAGTGACTTCACTTTCACTCTGTCACCTGCCTGTCTTTAATAGGGGCTTTCCCGATGGCTCAGTGGGGAAAGAATCCACTTGTAATGCAGGAGATACAGGTTTGATTCCTGGGTTGGGAAGACTCCCTGGAGAAGGAAATGGCAATTGGCTCCCGTATTCTTGCCTGGAAATCTCACGGTCAGAGGAGCCCACTAGGCTACAGTCCATGGAGTTGCAAGAGCTGGAAACAACTAAGCATGCAGGTATGTTGTCTTTAGTAGGAATGTGTCTATTGTTTCTCTATTAATCTAAAGCTGTTTGTTGTATTTAAATCATGAAAACTCTGTACATAAAGAAAGTAGAGCCCTCGAGCAACCACAGGGCCTATTCCCACAGGTGGGCCACCTATCTGCCCAACATCTACCACCATCCCTAGAGATGAGCACACCTTCCAAAGCTAGGCTAGACCCACAACACAAAGAGAAGGAAGGTCAATTCCACATAGGTCAAAGTCCATGAGGTTTATTCAAGGCACTCTGGTGCCAAGAAGAAGGGGCTTCACAGGCCACCAAAACCATCTGATAAGAATTTGAGAGAAGAGTATTATCTGCCCGACCTCAGATGAGCAAGCGTCTGCAGGCCAGACGGAGCTTACCAGATGACATCTGCAGTGCTCGAAAGAGTTGCATTCTAACCCCGAACAAGAACTGCCTCTTCCCTTAGCTCAGTGATCTGAGATCCACCATGGAGGGATCCACTGCCGCAGCCTCCAAGGGTCCACTTGTGGAACACCTCCCCTCCCTGAGGTCCCCCCAGTCAAGTCTTCTCCAGCTCTCAACTTTGGATCAAACACCTCCATTTCCATTTGCACTGAGTGCCGTGTAAATTAAAATGCCTTAAACTTCAACTTACTGAGTTACTTATCTTTCTTTTGTGGTTGATATTTGAGTGTCCATCTCTTTTAAATGCAGTTTCACTTAACTATATGGTAGAGGCAGATGAGCATACATGAAGCGTCAGGTGCCTGTTCAGAAGTGGTATACATCACACAAACTCACATTCTATCACCGAGAGCAAGTACAATGGCCAAAACCTAGCATCAACCAAGCAACAAAGTAGCAATGTCTTACAGCAAACACAGGAACCAATCCCATGATATATAATGATATGTATGATGTATGTGATGTATATGATACATGATATACATGATGAATTATATCAACTAATACTGAATCATCTTTGCATTTCTGAAAATACACTCCACCTGATCATTATGTATTGTTCATACTTTTAATAGTATATTTTATTTTATTCAATAGTATATACTTTTAATAATATAAATATGATACATATTAGTAATACATATAATGTATATTAAATATAAATACATTGGAAAATGTTATATTAAATATAATAATACACATACATAATACATAATAATAAACATAGTATGCTGCTATTTTCCTTAGGATTTTTACCCAGAGACCATGTGAAGTTTTACACATATAAACAAACCAATACTTAAACTGATTAAAGAAAAAGGCAAAAAATAACTACTGATGTGGTGTTCTTCCTTTTTTTCTAAGTATTAGGAGAAATACTACCTTTGTTTCCCTTTCCTGAACATAAATGTCTACAATCTACCTAATTCATTCTTCTTTAAAAACTTGATTGGGCCAGTTAAAATTCTAAGCTCTAAATATGAAGTTTGAAAAACTTCCATCAACCAGAGGTCACAAACATATAGACAGATCAGAGGGTTAAATCTTTGCTGAGACATGTTTTGTTTGGTTCATGCTATATTTTTCACATTCTTTTACTGAAATGTTCACAGAAAGCTGCGATTATAATAGCAAGAGGTCCTGCTATCTCCCCTTTCCCCCTCAACGCTTCCACCTTACATAACTACAGTACAATACTAAAATCAGGCACTGCACACTGCACCTATACAGTTCTATGTCACTTTATCACACATCTCAATTCCTGACCTGATACCACAATCAAGATAAAGATATATTCCATTATCACCAATCACTCTCTCATACTTCTACTCTATAGACACATCCACTCCTACCTCCAAAATCCCTAAACCTCAGCAACCATTAACCTGATCTCTAATTTTGTTAAGACTGTTACATACACGGAAGTATATGGTATGTGACCTCTGGAGATTGACTGTTTTTACTCCACATAATGCCCTTGCTACTAAGTCACTTCAGTTGTGTCTGACTCTGTTCGACCTCATAGACGGCAGCCCACCAGGCTCCCTCGTCTCTGGGATTCTCCAGGCAAGGACACTAGAGTGGGTTGCCATTTCCTTCTCCAATGCATGAAAGTGAAAAGTGAAAGGGAAGTCGCTCAGTCGTATCCGACTCTTAGCGACCCCATGGACTGCAGCCTACCAGGCTCCTTCGTTCATAGGATTTTCCAGGCAAGAGTACTGGAGAGGGGTACCACTGCCTTCTCCGATAATGCCCTTGAAATCCATCCAAATTGTGTGTGTCAACAGATTTCTTGTTTTCTATTGCTGAGTAGTATTCCAAGGTATGAATGTGTCACAGCTTCTTTAATCATTAACTTACTGTAGGACACTGGCTTTTTCAAGTTTTTTGCTATTACCAATAAAGCTGTCATGAACAATCATGCACAGGTTTTTGTAAAGAAATAAGTCTTTTCTCTGAAATAAGTGACCACACATACAATTGCTAAGTCATATGTAAGCTTATCTTTTTAAGAAGTTGCCAGACTATTTTTCATACTGGCTGTACCACTCCCAAAACCAATGTTTGAGAGATCCAGTTTCTCCACATCTTCATAAGCATTTAGAGTTATCATAACTTTTTATTTCAGCTGTACTCAAAGATGTATAGTGATGACATCTCACCAAAGTCTTCTTTACATTTCCCTGATGTCAAGGGATGTGTAACATCTTTTTGTGTGTTTATTTGCTATCTGTATATATCCTCTTTGGGGAAAAGCAAAATGTTTCAATTTTTATAAAATCCATTTTATTGATTAAAAATGATCATGTTTTGGGTATCATGCCTAATAACTCTTCTCCAAGCCCCAGGTCTCAAAGCCGTTCTCATATATTTCTAAGTTTATAGTTTTACATCTTATGCTAATGTACACTATTTCTGAGTTAATTTCTATACAGGTATATGGTTTAGGTCAGGGTTCATATTTTTGCTTGATATCCAATTGCTCCAGCACAATTATTAAGACTACCCTTCTTTGACTGAATTACACTGGGTATGTTAAAAATCAGTTGCCTGGCCATACTCATGCAGAGCTCCCTATTTTGTTTCATTGATCTATGTGTCTGTGGTTCTGCCAATACCACACAATCCTATTTACAGCAGTTACAGGTCCTGAAGCTAAATAGAGGCATTCTTCCCACTATTTTTCTTTTTCAAAATTCTTTTTTAGGTATTCTAGATCCTGTGGCTTTTCATGTAAGTTTTCAAATAATTTTGTCAGTATCTACAAAGGATTTTCTGAAATTTTGACACAAATAGCATTAAACTTGAATATCAACTAGGGAAGGAATTATTACTTTGCCGAGTCTTCTAAGCCATGCACACAGTATGACTCTCCATTTATTCAGCCCTCTTCTGATTTCTTTCATCAGTCACATTGTTTTTTAAAATTTAACCAGTGTTTTTAAAAATGAAAGATTTACTCTAAAAATATGGATCTCTAACTTCTCTTAAAATATTAATACTTGAAGATCCAGCAAAGTTATTTCACAAAAAATGGCTAGAGATAGGTGGTATCTGCCCCTTCAATTCCTTTTTTGAGGGGAAAGTGATATGTTCCCTACTTCACCACAGTTCCTCTACAAATCAACAGACGGCTACATGTCAGCTACAATTTATCAACATGTCAGTGTTTTTCTCTCTGAATCTATCAAAAAATGGGAAAAGAAAACATATCAATAAAAGGAAAACACATTTGAGTCAGTTCTTATGAGGTGAATTAGAATTGCCAACATCTGTTGGATCATCGAAAAAGAAAGAGTTTCAGAAAAACATCTACTTCTGCTTTACTGATGACGCCAAAGCCTTTGACTGTGTGGATCACAACAAACTGGAAAATTCTTCAAGAGATGGGAATACCAGACCACCTTAACTGCCTCCTGAGAAATCTGTATGTAAGTCAAGAAACAATTAGAATGTCCAGTTAGAACTGGAAATGGGAACAACAGTTCAGTTCAGTCCCTCAGTCATGTCCGACTCTTTGCGACCCCATGGACTGCAGCATGCCAGGCCTCCCTGTCCATCACCAGCTCCCAGAATTTATTCAAACTCATGTCCATTGAGTTGGTGATGCCATCCAACCATCTCATCCTCTGTCGTGCCCTTCTCCTCCTGCCTTCAATCTTTCCCAGCATCAAGGTCTTTTCTAAGGAGTCAGTTCTAACCATCAGGTGGCCAAAGGATTGGAGTTTCAGCTACAGCATGAGTCTTTCCAATGAATATTCAAGACTGATCTTCTTTAGGATAGACTGCTTTGATCTCCCTGCAGTCCAAGGGATTCTCAAGAGTCTTCTCCAACACCACAGTTCAAAAGCATCAATTTTTCGGTGCTCAGCTTTCTTTATAGTCCAACTCTCACATCCATACATGACTACTGGAAAAACCATAGCTTTGACTAGGCAGACCTTTGCTGGCAAAGTAATGTCTCTGCTTTTTAACATGCTGTCTAGGTTGGCCATAACTTTTCATCCAAGGAGCAAGAGTCTTTTAATTTCATGGCTGCAGTCACCATCTGCAGTGATTTTGGAGCCCCCCAAAATAAAATCTATCACTGTTTCCAAGTCTATTTGCCATGAAGTGACGGGACCGGATGCCATGATCTTAGTTTTCTGAATGTTGAGTTTTAAGCCAACTTTTTTACTCCCCTCTTCACTTTCATCAAGAGGCTCTTTGGTTCTTCTTCGCTCTCTGCCATAATGGTGGTGTCATCTGCATATCTGAGGCTACTGATATTTCTCCCTACAATCTTGATTCCAGCTTGTGCTTCATCCAGCCCAGCATTTCACATGATGTACTCTGCATATAAGTTAAATAAGCAGGGGGACAATATACAACCTTGACATACTCCTTTTCCTATATGGAATCAGTCGGTTGTTCCATGTCGAGTTCTAACTTGCTTCTTGACCTCCATACACATTTCTCACAATGCAGGTAAGGTGGTCTGGTATTCCCATCTCTTTTAACAATTTTTCAGAGTTTGTTGTGGTCTACACAGTCAAATGCTTTGGCATAGTCAGTAAAGCAGAAGTAGATGTTTTTCTAGAACTCTCTTGCTTTTTCGATGATCCAGCAGATGTTGACAATTTAATCTCTGGTTCCTCTGCCTTTTCTTAATCCAGCTTGAACATCTGGAAGTTCACAATTCACGTACTACTGAACCCTGGTTTGGAGAATTTTGAGCATTACTAGCGTGTGAGATGAGTGCAATTGTGCAGTAGTTTGAGCATTCTTTGGCATAGCCTTTCTTTGGGATTGGAATGAAAACGAACCATTTCCAGTCCTGTGGCCACTGCTCAGTTTTCCAAATTTGCTGGCATACTGAGTGCAACACTTTCACAGCATTATCTTTTAGGATCTGAAATAGTTCAAATGTAATTCCATCACCTCCACTAGCTTTGTTCATAGTGAGGCTTCCTAAGGCCCACTTGACTTCACATTCCAGGATGTCTGGCTCTAGGCTGGTGATGAGAACATCATGATCAGTTAGAACTGGACATAGAACAACAAACTGGTTCCAAATAGGGAAAGGAGTATGTCACGGATGTACATTGTCACCCTGCTTATTTAACTTATATGTAGAGTATATCATGAGAAATGTTGGGCTGGATGAAGCACAAGCTGGAATCAAGATTGCTGGGAGAAATATCAATAACCACAGATATACAGATGACACTGCCCTTATGGAAGAAAGCAAAGAAGAACTACAGAGCCTCTTGATGAAAGAGAAAGGAGAGTGAAAAAGTTGGCTTAAAACTCAATATTCAAAAAACTAAGATCATGGCACCCGGTCCCACCACTTCATGGGAAATAGATGGGGAAACAGGGGAAACAGTGGCTGACTTTATTTTGGGGGGCTCCAAAATCACTGCAGATGGTGATTGCAGCCATGAAATTAAAAGACACTTGCTCCTTGGAAGAAAAGCTATGACCAACCTGGACAGCATATTAAAAAACAGAGACATTACTTTGCCAGCAAAGGTCTGTCTAGTCAAAGCTATGCTTTTTCCAGTAGTGGTATATGGATCTGAAGGTCGGACCATAAAGAAAGTTGAGCACCAAAGTATCGATGCTTTTGAATTGTGGTGTTGGAGAAGACTCTTGAGAGTCCCTTGGACTGCAGGGAGATCCAGCCAGTCCATCCTAAAGGAACTCAGTCCTGAATATTCACTGGAAGGACTGACGCTGAAGCTGAAACTCCAATCTTCTGGCCACCTGATGGGAAGAAGTGACTCACTGGGAAATACCCTGATGCTGAGAAAGACTGAAGGTAAGAGGAAAAGGGAGCAACAGAAGATGAGATGGTTGGATGGGATCACTGACTCGATGAACATGAGTTTGAGCAAGCTCCGGGAATTGGTGATGGACAGGGAGGCCTGGTGTGCTGCAATCCACTGGGTCACAAAGAGTCGGACACGACTTGAGCAACTGAACTAAACTGAACTAAATGAGGTGAATGAACCTAGAGCCTATTATACAGAGTGAAGTAAATCAGAAGAGAAAGACAAGTATCATATACTAATGCATATATATGGGATCTAGAAAGATGATACCAATCAGTTTGTTTGCAAGGCAGCAAATGAGAAACAGACAGAGAGATCTGACTTATGGACACGCGGAGAAGGGAGGAGAAGTGAGATGTATGGACAGAGCATCATGCAAACTTACATTATCATATGTAAAATAGCCAATGGGAATTTGCTGGATGTCTTGGGAAACTCAAACAGGGTCTCTGTATCAGCCTAGAGGAGTGGGATGCGGAGGGAGATGGGAGGGAGGTTCAAGAGGGAGGGGACATACATACACCTGTGGCTGATTCATGTTGATGTTTGACAGAAAACAACAAAAATTCTGTAAAGCAATTATCTCTCAATTAAAAAATACAAAAGTTTTAAAAAAAGTTTTTTAAATAAAAAAAGAAACATATCAAGCATACAGTACAATTCTAAAAAAGAGAAACCTTGTTCTTCTTAGAAGTAAATAAAACTCTCATTCTTTAATATGCATGACATCTTCTTTCTCTTTTGTTCTCCTGATTCCTCCAGACATTTCAAGACTGAGTATTATTCCTTCAAAATAAATCATACATGTTCTCTGGCAAATTGTTACCACTAACTGAATTAATTAACAACTAACTGTTACAGTTATTTTTCTCAAATTTGGCAAATTCTTACTGTTACTGACCTAAAACCACTTAGTAACAAAATAATAATTCTTTCTTGCCTGGCTTAAGATATATTACTTACACACTGGAAAGTTCTGTTGTACAATAAAATTACCAAATTATCATTTTTTAAAACCATCAATATTGGCAGTACTGCTGTCATAAGGCAGACATACCCTGTCATTTTCATAGAAGAAAGTTTCCCTAAATTGTTCATCAAGAAACATTAAATTACCATAAACTTATAGAGTCACACAATGAGATTTTGTAACAAGGTTTCACCAACAGTATAAAAAGATAATAAATTTTCAAACATACTATTATCATAAAGACTTGAAAAAAAAAAAAGACTTGAAGAAAAATCATGGAAATGAATACCACCATCTGCTTTTCTTTAAAATACAGGTTATTTATTTACTAAAAAAGAGTTACTAAACAAAAGTCCATATGTGGGCTTCAGGAATACCTGAATTACCTATATATGTGCACATCAGGTTATGTGTACATGCCTTTTTCTAGAGAAAGCATCCATAGGCTTCATCACCATAACTTATGGTTTATGATCATTATTACACTATATAAAAGGATACTAAATTAAGTTTACATCTGAAAACAGAAGATGGGGCAGTACTGTGCAGTCAACTAAAACAAGGGTAACCGTATATCCTAGTATGCAATATTGTTCTTTACAGCATTGGACTTTACTTTCACCACCAGATACATCCACAACTGAATGCCATTTCTGCGTTCGCCCAGGCACTTCATTCTTGCTGGAGCTATTAGTAATTGCCCTCTGCTTTTCCCCAGGAGCATACTGGAACCTTCCGACCTCGGGGAGTTCATCTTCCAGTATCATATCCTTTTACCCTTTCATACTGTTCATGGGGTTCTCACAACAAGAAAACTGGAGTGGTTTGCTATTTCCTCCTCCAGTGGACTACATTTTGCCTGAAGTCTCCTCTATGACATGTTCACTTTGGGTACCCCCGCATGTAATGGCTCATAGCTTCACTGAGTGAAGAAGTCAAGCTCTTCTGCCACAACAAGGATGTGATCCATGAATGTTCAAACTACAATACAATGGCATTCATTTCGCATGCCAGTAAGGTTATGCTTAAAACTCTTCAAGCTAAGCTCAGTAGTAGATAAACAAAGAACTTACAGGTGTACAAGATAGGTTTAGAAAAGGTAGACGAACCAGAGATCAAATTCCCAACATTTATTGGATCACAGAGAAAGCAAGAGAATTCCAGAAAAACATCTACTTCTGCTTCATTGACTACGCTAACGCCTTTGATTATGTTCAGTTCAGTCACTCAGTCATGTCCAACTCTTTGTGACCCCATGAACCGCACCACGCCAGGCCTCCCTATCCATCACCAACTGCCAGAGTCTACCCAAACCCATGTCCATTGAGTCAGTGATGCCATCCAACCATCTCATCCTCTGTCGTCCCCTTCTCCTCCTGCCTTCAATCTTTCCCAGCATCAGGGTCTTTTCAAATGAGTCAGCTCTTTGCATCAGGTGCCCGAAGTACTGGAGTTTCAGCTTTAACATCAGTCCTTCCAACAAACACACAGGACTGATCTCCTTTAGAATGGACTGGTTGGATCTCCTTGCAGTCCAAGGGACTCTCAGGAGTCTTCTCCAACACCACAGTTCAAAAGCATCAATTCTTCAGCACTCAATTTTCTTTATAGTCCAACTCTCACATCCATACATGACCACTGGAAAAACCATAGCCTTGACTAGACAGACCTTTGTTGGCAAAGTAACGTCTCTGCTTTTTAATATGCTGTCTAGGTTGGTCATAACTTTCCTTCCAAGGAGTAAGCGTCTTTTAATTTCATGGCTGCAGTTACCATCTGCAGTGATTTTGGAGCCAATAAAATAAAGTCAGCCACTGTTTCCCCATCTATTTGCCATGAAGTGATGGGACCAGATGCGATGATCTTAGTTTTCTGAATGTTGAGCTTTAAGCCAACTTTTTCACTCTCCTTTTTCACTTTTATCAAGAGGCTCTTTAGTTCTTCTTCACTTTCTGCCATAAGGCGTGGTGTCATCTGCATATCTGAGGTTACTGATATTTCTCCCAGCAATCTTGATTCCAGCTTGTGCTTCCATCACAACAAACTGTGGAAAGTTCTTAAATATGGGAATACCAACCAGACTGCCTTACCTGTCTCCTGAGAAACTGGTATGGGGTCAAGACGTAACAGAACCTTATATGGAACAACTGACTGGCTCAAAATTGGGAAAGGAGTAGGTCAAGGCTGTATATTGTTCCCTTGTTTATATGCAGAATACATCACATGAAATGCTGGGCTGGATGAATCACAAGCTGGAATCAAGATTGCCAGAAGAAATATCAACAATTTCAGATACACAGATGATACCACCCTAATGGCAAGAAGTGAAGAGGAACTAACGAGCCTCTTGAAGGTAAAGAGGACAGTGAAAAGGTTGGCTTAAAATTCAACATTCAAAAAACGAAGATCATGACATCTGGTCCCATCACTTCATGGCAAATAGATGGGGGGAAAGTGTAAACAGTGACAGATTTTATTTTCTTGAGCTCAAAAATCACTGTGGACAGTGACTGCAGCCACAAAATTAAAAGATGCTTGCTCCCTGAAAGGAAAGCTATGACAAACCTAGATGGTGTATTAAAAAAATGGTGTTACTTTGCTGACAAGGGTCCATATAGTCAAAGCTATGGTTTTTCCAGCAGTCATGTATGGATGTGAAGGTTGGACCCTAAAGAAGGCTGAGTGCTAAAGAACTGATGCTTTCAAATTGTGGTGCTGGAGAAGATTCTTATGAGTCCCTTGAATGGCAAGAAGATCAAACCAGCCAATCCTAAGGGAAATCAACCCAGAATAATCACTGCAAGGATTAATGCTGAAGCTGAAGCTCCAATACCTGATGTGAAGAGCCGACTCATTGGGAAAGACCCTGATGCTGGGAAAGACTGAGGGCAGAAGGAGAAGGGGACAACAGAAGATGAGATGGTTGAATAGCATCACTGACTCAATGGACATGAGTTTGAGCAAACTCTGGGAGATAGTGAAGGACAGGGAAACCCAGCATGCTACAGTCCATGGGATCACAAAGAGTGGGACAAAACTTAGCGATTTAACAACAAATCCTAGTATGCCAGAATAATCCTGGTTTACTCCTATTACCCCAACCTCTCATCCAGTAAGCCCACCTTTGGCTCTCTGAAGTTGCCTGGTTTAAAAACTGAAGAAACAGAAAATCTGAATATACCTGTAACAAGTAAAGAGACCGAGTCACTAATCAAAAAGCTCTAGAAAAGCCCAGGGCTTCACTGGTGAATCCTACCGAGTGTTGAAGTAAGAATTAATACCAATCCTTCATGAGAGCCTCAAAAAAATAGAAGAAGACTTTCCAACTCATTCTGATGCCAGTACTTCTCTTATTGAAACCAAAGGTAGCACAAGGGGAAAAAAAAAAACCAAAAAACTATAGACCAATATCCCTTATGAATATGGACATCGAAGTACTCAACAAAATCAAAGCAAGCAACATATATAAAGAATTTTACACCACGAGTGAGATTTATCCCAGAAATGCAACAATGATTCAACATACCATCAAATATGGTCAATGTAATATATCATATTAACAGAATGCAGGAAATATACCTTATGATCCTCTCAGCAGATGCATAAAAAGCACTTAACAAAACCCAACACCATTTCATGATAAAACGATAAAGGGCATCTAGAAAAATCCCACAGGTAACATCATACTTGATGGTGAAATACTGAACACTCCCCATAATATCAAGAATGAGACAACAATGTCTACCCTTAACACTTCTATTCAACATTTTACTAAATGTTCAAGTCAGGGTACTTAGGCAAGAAAAAGAGATAAGTGAAAAGAAAAAAGAATAAAAGGCATTCAGATTAAAAAGGAAGAAGTTAAAACTATCCTTTTTTTTGTAGGTAACATGATCTTATACATAAAACACAAAAAAACTAATATACAAGTTCAGTAAAGTTGTAAGATATAAGAAACATATACAAAAATGGATTCTATACACTAGAATCCAAACTAAATCCAAAATGATATTTAAAAAATTACATATTACAATAACATCAAAGGAATAAAATGTTTATGAGTAAGTTTAGCCAAGGAGATGAAAGATGTGTAAACAAACTATAAACTATTGCTTTAAGAAATACAAAAACATAATCCATGTGTAAGACTTAACAATTGTTAAGATGACAATACTTCCCAAACAGATACACAGATTCAGTGCAATTCTTGTCAAAACTCCCAACTGCCCTCTTTGTAGAAATAGACAAGCTGATCCAAAATATGTATGGAACTATGAGTGACCCAGAACAGCCAAAACAATCTTAAAACAGAAGAATGAAATTGAAGGACTCACATTTCCCAATTTTCAAACTTACTACAAAGTAAGTTTGAAACTTACTTCACCACATGAAGGCAATGTGGTGCTGGTATAAGAATCAACATATACATGAATGTAACAGAACTCAGAACCCAGGAAAAAAAAAACAAATATCTATGCTCAAATGACTTTCAATAAGTGTGCCAAGACCATTCAAAAAGTGGTTCTAGGATCACTGGATATACACATGCATTCACAGGTAAAGGAATGAAGTTTGACTCCCTACTTTAGAGCTTATAACAAAATTAACTCCAAATGGATAAAGAAGAAAATATGTATAAATGTTTGTGACTATGGACTAGGTAACAGTTTAACTCTTACAACTCAATAAGAAGGAAATAAGTGAATTTCAAGCGGATAAGAAGTCTGAACAGACATTTATCCAAAGAAGATATACACGATTAACAAGCACATGAACAGATGCTCACGTATCTTTTCTATCAGAGAAGTGCAAATCAGTACTACAATGAGACCACTCCATACCAACTGGTATGATCAGAATCAAAAAGAAGGGGAGGACTTGACTGGTTAAGAGTCTGCCTTGCAATGCAGGGGATGCAGGTCCATTTCTGGTTAAGGAATTAGGATCTCACAAGTTATGGGGCAGCTCTGGAGCCCACATGCCATAAGTAGAGAGTCCAAACATCACATGGCGCAAATAAGGCCCAAAACAGCCAAATAAATACACTTTGGGGGGAAAAAAAAGGGAGGGATCTTTAAAAAAAAGAAGGGAGAATGTCATGTTGGTTAGGACATGTAGAAATTGGAACCCTTATACACTGCTGATAGGAAGGCAGTCACTGATAGGTACAGTCACTATGGAAAACAATTTCGCAGTTCCTCAAAAACTTCTACATAAAGTTACCTTATAATCCAGTAGTTCCACTCCTAGATGCATATCCAAAAGAATTTAAGAGTTATGTTGACTGCGAAAACTTGAGTGCAAATTTCACAGCAGTGTTATTTATAACAGCCAAAAATGAATAAACCTAAATGTGTATCAGTGAACAAATAAAACTGTGGTATATCCATACAGTGGATTATTATTCAGCTGTTAAGAATCAAGTACTGATATATGCTACAATATAAATGAACCTTGAAAACATTATGCAGACTCAAAAGGCCGCAAATTACATGATTCCATTTCTATGAAAGTCTCAAAATGGGCAAATTCACACAAACAGAAAGATAGCATTTGCCAGGAGCTGTCGGGAGGAGGAATGGGGAGCAACTGGTAACAGTGAACCTCTGGCTATAAATGACACTCTCAGGCATAATTTGAATGGGGTCTGAAGATTAGATAGTGGTAATGTCACAATAACTTCCTGATTTTGACGACTATATTGAGTTGTGCAGGAGAACATGCTTGTCTGTAGGAAATTCAAGTGAAATGGGACATCATACTTGTAACTCTCTCTCAAATGATTCCAGAAAAATAAATACTTATATTATTCTTGCAACTTTTCTGTAAATGCACTACTGAATTTCAATTAAAGTGAGTTAGTGCAATCAAAAGTAACTTAAAAAACAGCAAACTCATCTGATTACACAGGAAGAAAAGTGAACTATGACCTCATCAATTTACTTTGACTATCTCCTTAATGAATGCATAATTCTAATCATACATATCTTGGACTGATCTAAAATGATCAATAAACTAAATTTTAACACATTAATTTTACAAATATGGACATGCCACATATCCAAGGTTAAACTGTAGCATGTAATTCCTTGGCTCTTTTTCACCCTCACTCCCTTTAGACTTCATAGTTACGTCAACAAAGGAAGTATGATAAATAGTTACGGAAACCACGGGTTAACTTAGTTTACACAGATGATCCTCACCAAAAAAGCCACATGATCTACTAAGTTCACTATCTTCTGATAAACTGAATTGTTTGTCAAGTATCAATTTTGTTTACTTTTGGGGTTAAATCTGGCCACACTATAAACAACTGACAGTCATCTATCTCTCTGTTTACTTACGTCCTAAGACCGTTATGGAATGAAGTGAGTCAACACTTTAAGAATATTTAAAGTGTTGTCTAGAGTTGATTTTTAATAGCTTTCATTTCCCAATTATTGTTGTTACAGTTTAATTCACATAGTATTTGGCCAGAGTAGAGACTGGAAAATGTAAGCCTATTTAAATTTAATCTTAATGCCTAGATTTCTGTGCATTGGGAAGCATAAACTAAAACTAAAAAGAGTAGGGATTACAAGTTCTAATGCTGGCTTTACCAGACATTTGTTATAACTGTGTGAATCAAATGAGAGAATAAACTACAGGATCTAGTAATTCAGTAAGTACTGATATTAGCAAAGAACAAATAATGCAATTTAGGAACAGCTGCATGTCTGTTTCTTCTTGTAATTACTTAAATATGTTAAGAAACAGAAAGAAAGTACCTAAAACCTAATATTGACTCCTCAAAAAAACAGGAAGCTGTACAAACTATCTACCCCCCAAATCATTTGTTGTTTCATCTGAATGTAAGACTCTGGAGATGAGAGTTTAATGATATTAAACTCAATAGTCAACCAACCCTGTATCAAACTAAGTAGCAGACCAGAGTTAAATACAATAAACAGTCTAGTTTATTACTTAATACATACTGGATAACAGAAGTAACTAAAATTCATTTCCTACCCTTAGTGGATTTCTTTTAATAGAAAAGAAATAAGATTAACAAGAAGAAATAAGAGAAATGCCTCTTATACAACATCCATCCAGAGATCAGAACTCAAACTAGAGAAAATAGCTTTTCAAATTTTTTCATGTTTATGTGTGAACATAAACTCAGGATTCCTTAAAAATAGAAAAATTCAGTTATTTTATATGTTTCCCTGGTGGCTCAAGTGGTAGAGTCCACCTGCAATGCAGGCGACCCAGGTTTGATCCCTAGGTTGGGAAGATCGCCTGGAGAAGGGAATGGCTACCACTCTGGTATTCTTACCTGGAGAATTCTATAGAGAGTTAAGTTATTTTATAAATCTTTTTAATTTTTACATCATTCATGTCAATTAGCAAACTTAAAAATCACCATTTTTAATAAGCTGCAGATATTCCATTGTAAAGATGTATCAAAATTTACCTAACCAATTCCCTGTAAATAAATGCTCATGTTTTTTTTAAATTGAGGTACAGGGGAAATGAGAGAAAACAAGTGAAGCTGACATTATTAACAGCGGTACATTTACTGAAGATGCTCTGTAAAACCAGTCTAGGAGTTCATCTCCAAGAAATGTCAGTTCTGTGAAGTATCTCATAGAGGTATTCCAGTTAATTTATCAATCAGACCATATCACCCCCTCATTCACAAACAAACACACACAGACCCACTCGAAAGGAACTTGAGATTCTTATAGAATATATATTGCTCCTATGGTTCTAAACACTGTGGTTATTGTGTCACTAAACACAGAAACACCATCACAGGTGTCCAAAACACAAGGCTCAACGTCCTGATATCCCTCTTCTGGCCCCCACCCCTGTGAATGCCCTACTCTAGACCTTAGTATCACTTTTATCCCCAAAATGTTTGCACTGACTCTAACTTTCACCTCTGTCCACTCCAAACAATCCTACATAATATTCCTATGTAAAACTTCCTAAAGCAAAATATAACCTCCCTGACTGAAAAAGCCCTAATCCCAATTATTAGAGAATACTGCCAATTTATTATTAACACTTCTGCAGCTCAGTGTGGATGATGTGGCCACTGATTCATCTTCCAATCTTAATGACTACTTTTTTTCAAATACTGGACAAATTCTTTGAAAAGCCCCCAACTTCCTATCCTATTATATACACTGTTCTCTCACCTAAAATGCACATCAAAGATCATCTATTTACAGACAGAGAATCACAGAGCTGGAAGAGATATTAGGAATATTTTAGTTCAATATTCACCTTAATTGCAAACTAGGAACTTCTATCATTCACCCAAGAGCCCAAAAAACTCCCATTTCCTCACACAGAGTTCACTCTAGTCTGCTTAAGACCAATCCAGTGGTTGAGATTTCCAAGCCTCATTTGCAGAGAACATGCTCTGGGAATGTGGCTTAGGGTTATACCTTTTTTAAAATAATAATAAGCACTTCAGGTTATTCCGAGAAAATTACAGGAAAAAAGAAGACATTTAAGTATATGTAACCTTCCAGCACTGAGAACATCATCTGACATTTTCCATTTCTGTCCCCACTTTAAAGCCTCCAAAAACCAGATACTCACCGCTACTTGTGCTGAATCCATAAATCTCAGTCCAAAATAGTCGCTTTCAATAAGGTCCAAGTGGTACATAATCTGATCAAACAGCTCTTGTCCTTTGGCTTTTTTCTGAAATGGCAAGAAAATAAATCAGTGAGTGGCTTATAAGATCAATAAGCCTCCACTGAAGATAGTTTTAATTACACAAGAGCTCTTAAAAGAAATATTAATTGCAACACCAAAAGCATAACCATGTAGCAGGTAATGGGGAAGACACCATGGTTTTCCAATAAGCCGTTTAAGACCAGAAAAGAGTTTGTGATCTATTATTTGCTTTCCTGGACAGTGCTACTGCCTATCAACCAACAAGTATTACTTTCTACACCTAACACTTAATGTAAGGAGAAACTCTTGTTTTATCTTTTCAATTTTTAGGGTCCCTGTTTTAAAGGAGCTTTATAATGTAACTGGAAAGAGAACACAAGAAAACTTAAGCACCAACCATGTGAAACTAACTGTATTTGCCAAAGAGAAGAGTCATTGAAACTAGAGTCGTCAGTGAAAGACATGAAGATCGCCTTAAACTGGACTTGAATGTAGGGTGGGAAATAACAAAAGCAGAAATGAAAGGTGGGAGGGAAAGCAGACAGCAGTAAACTACAAGATCAACATGATGTCACCAAACTGGAGGGAGTCAAGGTGATAAAGAAACTTGCATGGAAAAAGCAGGTTGTAAAGTATGATCTCAGGACCTCTGAGGGATCCCCACACAAAAGATCCACATGGTCCCAGGATTCTCCTCATGTACCCTCAATAAGAACATATTGCAACAGAGTGTATTATAACAGCAGGTTAGAGACTCTAAGTACAGTCTATTAAATCAGTCATTAAAGAAATTTGCAAACATTCTTCTCACTAAATTCCTATGTTGTTCAGTAAGACTCTTCATAAAAATATTACTTCTGTTAACCTATAAAAGGTATATATTGCTATTTTTAAATTAATCAGTAAAGTTTTTATTTTTGGCAGTACCATGTGGCATGTGGGATCATAGTTCCCCAACCAGGGATGGATCCTGTGCCCCCTACACTGGAAGTGTGGAGTCTTAACCACTGGACCACCAGATCAGTCCACAATTTTTCAGCTGTAATTTCTAATATGGTAACTATCCACAAATATAACCCACATATCCTTAATCTTTATATATGTCCTATCCATGTCCCTCTCTTATATAGCTTTAAATTATTTAAGACTATTTCCTATAAAAAAAAATGTAGCTGACTTTTTTATTGAATCATCAGTTTCTGTTTTTTAATTGATGACTTATTTGTCCACTGCTTTTCCTGCACTTTCTATTGTGACATTTCCTTTCTATTTGATAAACTGCCATCCCTTCATCAAGACAGAACACCATGCTCAATTTTCTGGAATTGAGCTGCAGGAGTTGCTTGTATATTTTTGAGATTCTTTGTCAGTTGCTTCATTTTCTATTATTTTCTCCCATTCTGAAGGCTGTCTTTTCCCCTTGCTTATAGTTCCCTTTATTGTGTAAAAGCTTTTAAGTTTAGTTAGGTCCCATTTGTTTATTTTTTCTTTTATTTCCATTACTCTGGGAGGTGGGTCATAGAGGATCCTACTATGATTTATGTCAGAGTGTGTTTTGCCTATGTTTTCCTCTAGGAGTTTTATAGTTTCTGGTCTTACATTTAGATCTTTAATCCATTTTGAGTTTATTTTTGTGTATGGTGTTAGAAAGCGATCTAGTTTCATTCTTTTACAAGTGGTTGACCAGTTTTCCCAGCACCACTTGTTAAAGAGATTATCTTCTCTCCACTGTATATTATTGCCTCCTTTGTCAAAGATAAGGTGTCCATATGTGTGTGGATTTATCTCTGGGCTTTCTATTTTGTTCCATTGATCTATATTTCTGTCTTTGTGCCAGTACCATACTGTCTTGATGACTGTAGCTTTGTAGTAGAGCCTGAAGTCAGGCAGGTTGATTCCTCCAGTTCCATTTTTCTTTCTCAAGATTGCTTTGGCTATTTGAGGTTTTTTGTATTTCCATACAAATTGTGAAATTATTTGTTCCAGTTCTCTGAAAAATACCATTGGTAGCTTGATAGGGATTGCACTGAATCTGTAGATTGCTTTGGGTAGTATACCCATTTTCACTATATTGATTCTTCCAATCCATGAACATGGTATATTTCTCCATCTATTTGTATCCTCTTTGATTTCTTTCATCAGTGTTTTATAGTTTTCTATATATAGGTCTTTTGTTTCTTTAGGTAGATATATTCCTAAGTATTTTATTCTTTTCATTGCAATGATGAATGGAGTTGTTTCCTTAATTTCTCTTTTCATTTTCTCATTGTTAGTGTACAGGAATGCAAGAGATTTCTGTGTGTTAATTTTATATCCTGCAACTTTACTATATTCATTGATTAGCTCTAGTAATTTTCTGGTGGAGTCTTTAGGGTTTTCTATGTAGAGGATCATGTCATCTGCAAAACAGTGAGAGTTTTACTACTACTTTTCCAATCTGGATTCCTTTTATTTCTTCTCTGATTGCTGTGGTTAAAACTTCCAAAACTATGTTGAATAGTAGTGGTCAGAGTGGGCACCCTTGTCTTGTTCCTGACTTTAGGGGAAATGCTTTCAATTTTTCACCATTGAGGATAATGTTTGCTGTGGGTTTATCACACATGGCTTTTATTATGTTGAGGTATGTTCCTTCTATGCCTGCTTTCTGTAGGGTTTTTGATCATAAATGGATGTTGAATTTTGTCAAAGGCTTTCTCTGCATCTATTGAGATAATCATATAGTTTTTATCTTTCAATTTGTTAATGTAACACTTGTTATTTTATGTACTTTCTTTTTCTGTGTGGGTAATAGCCAACACAATGGATGTAAAAGGGTAACTCATGTGATTAATTTTTTCTGGGGGGAAGGGGACTGTGCTGGGTCTTGTTCCTGTGCTCAGACTTTCTCTAGTTGCAGCAAGTGGGGGTTACTCTCTAGTTGCACTGTGTGGGCTTATCGCTGCAGTGGCTTCTCTTGTTGTGGAGCACGAGCTCTGGGGTGCAAACATGGGCTCAGGGCATTGGCTCAGTATTTGTGGTGCAGAGGCTTAGCTGTCCCATGGCATGTGGGATCTTTCTGGATCAGGGATCGAACTTGTGTCCCCTGCACTGGCAGCCGGATTCTCAACCATAAGACCACCAGGCAAGTCTATATGTTGTGATTTTGATTTACATTTCCCTAATGCCTAGTCATGTTAAGCATGCTTCTTCATGTGTTTACTGGACATCTGCATATCTTCTTTGGAGAAATATTTATTCCAGTCTTTTTTCCCATTTTTGATCTGACTTGCTTTTTGTTGCTGAGTTGTTTTTATGTATTCACTATATTAATCTTTTATCAAACACACAATTTGCAAATCTTTTCTCCCATTCTGAATTGTCTTTTTAGTCACTTGATAGTGAATTTCCTTTAAAGTAAACAACTTTTATTTTTGATGTTGCTGTTCATTAGCTAAGTCACGTCCCACTCTTTGTGACCTCATGGACTGCAGCACACAAGGCTTCCCTGTCCTTCACCATCTCCCAGAGTTTGCTCAAACTAATGTCCATTGAGTCAGTGATGCCATCTAACCATCACATCCTCTGTTGTCCCCTTCTCCTCCTGCTCTCAGTCTTTCCCAGCACCAGGGTCTTTTCCAATCAGTCAGCTCTTTGAATCACGTGGCCAAACTACTGGAGTTTCAGCTTCAGCATCAGTCCTTCCAATGAATATTTAGGACTGATTTCCTTTAGGATTGACTTGTTTGATCTCCTTGCTGTCCAAGAGACTCTCAAGAGTCTTATCCAGCACCACAGTTCAAAACCATCCATTTTTCAGTACTCCGCCTTCTTAATGGTCCAACTGTCACATCTGTGCATGACTACTGGAAAAACTATAGCTCTGACTATAACTTCATGGGCAAAATGATGTTTCTGCTTTTTAATACACTGTCTAGGTTTGTGACAGCTTTCCTTCCAAGGAACAAGCATCTTTTAATTTTGTGGCTGCAGTCACTGTCCATAGTAATTCTTGAGCCCAAGAAAATAAAGTCTGGCACTGTTTTTACTTCTTCCCCTTCTATTGGCCATGAAGTGATAAGACCAGATGCCATGACCTTCATTATTTGAATGCCGAGTTTTAAGTCTACTTTTTCACTCTCTTCTTTCACTTTCATCAAGAGGCTCTTTAGTTCCTCTTCACTTTCTGCCATTAAAGTGGTATTTTCTGCATATGTTCAGTTCAGTTGCTCAGTCGTGTCTGACTCTTTGTGACCCCATGGACTGCAGCATGCCAGGCCTCCCTGTCCATCACCAACTCCCAGAGTTTACTCAAACTCGTGTCCACTGAGTTGGTGATGCCATCCAACCATTTCATCCTGTCATCCCCTTCTCCCGCCTTCAATCTTTCCTAGCATCAAGGTGTTTTTTCTAGTGAGTCAGCTCTTTGCATCAGGTGGCCAAAGTATTGGAGTTTCAGCTTCAGCATCAGTCCTTCCAATGAATATTCAGGACTGATTTCCTTTAGGATGGACTGGTTGGATTTCCTTGCAGTCCAAGGGACTCTCAAGAGTCTTCTCCAACACCACAATTCAAAAGCATCAATTCTTCGACACTCAGCTTTCTTTATAGTCCAACTCTCACATCCACACATGACTACTGGAAAAACCATAGCTTTGACCAGATGGATCTTTGCTGGCAAAGTAAAGGCTCTGCTTTTTAATATGCTGTCTAGGTTGGTCATAGCTTTTCTTCCAAGGAGCATGCATCTTTTAATTTCATGGCTGCAGTCACCATCTGCAGTGATCTTCAAGCCCCCCAAAATAAAGTCTGTCACTGTTTCCATTGTTTCCCCATCTATTTGCCATGAAGTGATGGAACTGGATGCCATGATCTTAGTTTTCTGAATGTTGAATTTTAAGCCAACTTCTTCACTCTCCTCTTTCACTTTCATCAAGCTCTTTAGTTTCTCTTCACATTTTGCCATAAGTGTGGTGTCATCTGCCTATCTTAGGTTGTTGATATTTCTCCCAGCAATCTTGATTCCAGCTAATGAGTCAACCAGCCCAGCATTTCTCATGATGTACTTTGTATATAAGTTAAATAAGCAGGGTGACAATATACAGCCTTGACGTACTCCTTTCCCAATTTTGAACCAGTCTGATGTTCTACATCCAATTCTAACTGCTGCTTCTTATCCTGCATACAGGTTTCTTAGGATGAAGTCTAACTTATTTATATTCTCTTCTGCTGCCTGTATTTTATCGTCATTTCAAAAAATCATTGTCAGATCTAATGTCATGGAAATTTTCCCCTACCTTTCCTTCTGAGAGTTTTACAGTTTTAAACCCTCACACCTGAAAGTCATTCTGGGTCTACACCTATTCTAATTTGTGTGGATTTCTTCCTCACAACCAAGCAATTAACTCCGTTCTCTAAGAGACTGAATGGGTATCAGACACACTCAACTCTGACACTCTTATTAGAGACAGCATCAGACTCCATGGGTCAAGCTCAGTCCCACAAGACTGCCCCTACTTCAGATGCCAGTCACAGTCCAGTCTATTACTGGTGCTTCTGACCAACTGGCTATTAAATGGGTTCTCATGACCCCCTCCTTGGTTTCAATTACTTTGCTAGATGGACTTCCCTTGTGGCTCAGACGATAAAGCGTCTGCCTACAATGCAGAAGACCCGGGTTCAATCCCTGGGTTGGGAAGGTCCTCTGGAGAAGGAAATGGCAATCCACTCCAGTACTCTTGCCTGGAAAATCCCATGGATGGAGGAGCGTGGTAGGCTACAGTCCATGGGGTCGCAAAGAGTCGGACACAACTGAGCGACTTCGCTTGGTCACTTGGTCTTGGTCATGACCCCCTCCTTGGTTTCAATTACTTTGCTAGAATAGTTCACAGAGTTCAGGAATCAGTTTATGCACTAGATTCTACAGTTTATTACAAAGGATATCAGCAGAGACAAATTAACGGCCAGGTGAGAGGATACACAGGTCACGGTACCAAACACAAGAGCTCCTGTCCCAGTGGAGTTTGAGACCAAGCACGTGGAAGCGTTCTGGTTCACCAACCCAGAAGTTCTCCAAACTTGTCCTTTGGGGTTTTTATGGAGGCCTCATTAATTAGGCATGATCACTGGTCACTGGTGACTGAATGCAATTTCTGGCCCCTCTTCCCTCCCAGCTTGTCTGGGGGTAGCGGTGGGTGCCAAAGTTCCAACCTTCTAATCACCTGGTTAGTTCCCCCAGCAACCAGCCACCATCAGCTGGTTACTGAAGGGCTTTCCAAGTCACACCATTAACATATCAAAAACACTTTGGGGGCTCTTATCACTTAGAAAATTCCAAGAGTTTTAGGAGTTCTGTGCCAGAAACAGGATGAAGATTAAATATATGTTTATTGTAAATCACAATACTACAGTTGTCTTTGACCCATTCTGAGTTAATATTTTGGGCTTCCCTAGTGGCTCAGTGGTAAAGAACCCACCTGCCAATGCAGGGGACATAGGTTCGGTCCCTGGGACAGGAAGATCCCCCAGAGAAGGAAATGGCAACCCACTCCAGTATTCTTGCCTTGGAAATCCCACGGACAGAGGAGCCTGGAGGGCGACAGTCCACGGGGTTGCAAGAGAGTTGGACACAACTTAGGGACTAAACAACAACAACATAAGAATCCAATTTAACCCTTTTGCATGTGGTTATTCAATTTTCCCAGCACCACTTGCTGAAAAGACTGTTGCCCACTGAATGGTGTTAGCATCCTTGTGGAAAATAATTTGGCCATATATTTGAAGGTTTATTTCTAGACCCTGTAATTTGCTCCACTGATCTGTATGTCTGTTCATATCCCAGAACCACACTGTTTTGATTACTATAGCTTGATATCAAGTTTTCAAACCAAGATATGCAATGGCAATCTTTCCCTTCTTTTTCAAGCCTGTTCTGGATATTTGGAATCCCACAAGATTCCATATAAATTTAGAATAGTCTGTCCTATGTCTGCAAAAAATGTTCTTGGAATTTTGATAGGGACTGCACTGAATCTACAGATCACTTTGGGCAGCACTGTCCTCTTAATAACATTAAATCTTTCAATCCACAGATATGGGCTATCTTTCCATGTATTTAGATATTCTTTTCATTTCTCTTAGTAATGTTTTGTACTTTTCAATGTACATGTTTTTTGCCTCCTTGGTTAAATTTATTCCTAAGTATTTTATTCTCCTTGATGCTACAGCAAAGGAATTATTGTCTTAATTTTATTTTTGGATTGCTCATTACTAGTGTATAGAAGGGCACTTGACTTTTGTTGCTTGATTTTGTATCCTGCAACATTGTTGAATTCTTTTATTAACTCTAATGGTTTTACTATGGAATCTTTAAGGTTTTCCACTTGTAAGATCATGTCATCTTAAACAGAGGTAATTTTACTTCTTCCCTTAGAATTCGGATGCCTATCATTTCTTTTTTCTGCCTAGCTGCTTTGGCTAGAACTTCCAATATTATACTGAATTAAAGTGCTAAAAGCAGGCAACCTTGTTCTAGTCTTAGGGAAAAAGAAACTTCTTTTACCTTCCATTTCTTAACTTGTCTCTTAAGCTTCTTATTTTGCCTATATTCCTTCCTCTTATGAGAACAGTTTCTAAATATGATCTTCCAACTCACTAATTTGTCCTTTATCTTAGATTTGTCTCCTTATTTTCGCCATAGTCATCAGGATTAATAAACTTCTCTAGATTAAGTATAACAAGAGAACGGGCTCAACCCTAGTCTGTCAGCTCCATTTAGCTATGAGAAATTAGTAGAGGTGTAGATGAGTTCTAGAGGAAAGTTCCAAGAATCAGAAAACCAGAGTCAATCACTTCCCATTCAACAAACAACTTTTCAGATCAGTGAGTCTCACCCTTTGCAAAGGAAAAGGTAATATAACACTGAAAAGGATATCTTTTCATTACAACATATCACTCCCTAAGAGTTTGATGAAAGAGGGATAGGGAATTTAGGTTAAGAAATTTTAGAGGTGAAGACTTACAGAGGTAGAGAACTTTGGGGAGTGCTATCATGATTTATTCTTGAGGACACAGTCAGGAGGCAGATATATTATTAAGATAACAGTGGAGGTGAAGAATAAGATATGAATTCAAATATTTGAACATATTTGTTCTACTAACATGGTGGAAAGGAGAAATATGGACAAAGGAAGGGAAGTGATAACTGTTACTGGAAATGACAAAGAAAGCGTTTGATTTTAAATCATACTTACAATCACTAAGTTCCAGAGCAGTGCTAACAAACTTAAATAGAAAATACCAATTATGCAAAAAAAAAAAAAAAAAAAAATTGCAAATGGCAATGATCCTAAAAGGAATACAAAGTATTTCTAAGTTAAATCAGGAAGTCACAGAAACATCCCACTGGTGCCACTGGTACTTATCTGTTGCCAAACTTAAATACTTTCATCATCTTCATTTTAAGGTGCATTTCTAGAACCAATTTCATATTCCATCAACGGTCTTTATTTGCTTCAAAGAGCAAAGGGGAGCCAGGCTCCCTTATTTGGCTCTCTTATTCTGCCAAAGCATCACCTGCCAGCCTCCTGAAACATAGGGATTGTGTTTTGAGAAAAGAGAGAATGAGCTTCTGCCAGCTGGGTAGCTGCCTTCTCAGAATAAAAATCTTTTGAAGGGTATGTATTAACTCCTTAACAAAGGCTAATTATAGGCCAACCAATAGTCAACACAAGGCATCTGTAGGTTCCTAACATTCATAACACTTAATCTAACAGATATCTGTCATCTCAAAATGAAAACCTCCCAAACATCTTAATCTGAAATTCAAGGATAGCATGAATATTTTAAAAACTTTCTTCTGCAGTCTAGTCAGCATGAAAAAGAACTATATTGTTGGGACTTCCCTGGTGGTCCACTGGTTAAGAATACACTCTGCAAATCAGGGGACAAGGACAATTCCTGCTACAGGAACTAAGGTACCATATGCCACAGATCATAAGTCCATGTGCCATAACTACCGAGCCCACTTGCCACAATGAGACAGTCTGTGCGCCACAACAAAAGATTCCACATGCCACAACTAAGACCCAAGGCAGCCAAATAAGTAACTTTTTACAAAAAGAACCATACTGTTTTATGAAAGTTAAGTCTCAGACAAGAAGTAAATAAGCTAACTGCAGTATGCTGATCTCAGATTTCTGATTTTCAGTTCAGTTCAGTCACTCAGTTGTGTCCCAACTCTTTGCAACCTCATGACTGCAGCACACCAGACTTCCCTATCCCTCACCAACGCCCGAAGCATACTCAAACTCATGTCCATCGAGTTGGTGATGCCATCCAATCATCTCATCCTACGTCATCCCCTTCTCCTCCCACTTTCAATCTTTCTCAGGATCAGGGTCTTTTCAAATGAGTCAGCTCTTTGCATCAGGTGGCCAATGGACTGGACTGTCAGCTTCAGCATCAGTCCTTCCAATGAATATTCCGGACTGATTTCCTTTAGGATAGACCGGCTGGATCTCCCTGCAGTCCAAGGGACTCTCAAGAGTCTTTTCCAACACCACAGTTCAAAAGCATCAATTCTTCGACACTCAGCTTTCTTTATAGTCCAACTCTCACATCCATACACAAATACTGGAAAAACCATAGGTTTGACTAAACAGACCTTTGCTGGC
The DNA here is from genome assembly GCF_032405125.1 of Capricornis sumatraensis. Taxonomy (NCBI): domain Eukaryota; kingdom Metazoa; phylum Chordata; class Mammalia; order Artiodactyla; family Bovidae; genus Capricornis; species Capricornis sumatraensis. The sequence continues at coordinate 116,179,204 of NC_091071.1, read as the reverse complement.
AAAGTAAAGGCTCTGCTTTTTAATATGCTGTCTAGGTTGGTCACAGTTTTTCTTCCAAGGAGCATGTGTCTTTTAATTTCATGGCTGCAGTCACCATCTGCAATGATTTTGGAGCCCCCAAAAATAAAGTTTGTCACTGTTTCCATTGTTTCCCCATCTATTTGCCATGAAGCGATGGGACCAGATGCCATGATCTTAGTTTTCTGAATGTTGAGTTTTAAGACAAATTTTTCATCAAGAAGCGTTCTCTTGGCAAAACTCTGTTAGCCTTTGCTCTGTATCGTTTTGTATTCCAAGGCCAAATTTGCCTGTTACTCTAGGTATCTCTTGACTTCCTACTTTTGCATTCCAGTCCCCTATAAAGAAAAGGACATCTTTTTTGGGTATTAGTTCTAGAAGTTCTAGTTCTGATTCTAACCCAGGAAAATAATCTATCACTGATGAGTTAGAAATGTGGTCTTCTTTTAAATATTATTCCAGTTTATTAAATAATGATACAAGGTTTATGCCACATATTCCAATTATGTTTAAATGAAGATCTCAAAATATAAAGGCTTATGAAGTTTTATAGTCTTTATATAACATACACTATTTCCAACACATGAACAAATACAGAGAACAGAAACTTTTTTATATCTCAGTCAGGCAATACTTAGCATCAATGATTAAACAAATCCACAAGCAAACAAAAAAATCCACTTTCTTCATTTTGATTATAAAAGGTGAAAATTCCTTTGCCACATTTACCAAAGGGAATGGGGGTAGGTGGGGACCTGTAGTCACAGCCCTGGAAATAAGGGGCCCGAGCCTCCCAGTTCTTCAAGTTCTTTTTTGGCTTAGAAACTTCAACAACTGTATTACTTTTTCAGAAAGCAGCAAAAGAAAAAAAATCAAAACAAGACTGTTCCATAAGGTAGTTAATAAATCTGTTAATAAAGAAATACTATATTTTTATTTTAAAAACCTGCTTTTACAGTGAGGCTTGGCTTTCTTTTCATTCTGGTGTGAACAGGGACAGAGAAACCTGGTGGGCTACAATCCCTGGGGTCGCAAAGAATCAGAACTAACTGAGCAAACACACACACACACACACGAACATGTACATATTTGAACAAACTGATATAATGAATATTGCATGGTATTCCATCTTTACATGGTCTTCAAAATTAACTTGCTTCTACTGTCCTAGGGGTTATGTGTACATTTAAAATGTCTTCTACATTAAAAGAAAAAAGAGTGGCTCATAAAAAAATCTCATAAAATAGTCATCCTTTAAGCTCAAGGAATGCAAAAGTGAAAGCCTTTCTATAGAAACCCTTACACCTCAGTGGAACTGTTCTGTTAAGAAGAAAAAAAAAATTCCTCTGTAAAGATATGATTCATTACAAGGGATGAGGCCTGAAAGGGCTCAGCTCTTCAGCATCACATTTGGAGCTGGTCAGGGAGAACTGGCGGAAAAGGCAATGGCATCCCACTCCAGTACTCTTGCCTGGAAAATCCCATGGACGGAGGAGGCTGGTAGGCTGCAGGAGCCGCCTAGTAGGCTGCAGGCCATGGGGTCACGAAGAGTCAGACACGACTGATCAACTTTCCTTTCACTTTTCACTTTCATGCATTGGAGAAGGAAATGGCAACCCACTCCAGTGTTCTTGCCTGGAGAATCTCAGGGACGGGGGAGCCTGGTGGGCTGCCGTCTATGGGGTCGCACAGAGTCGGACATGACTGAAGTGACTTAGCAGCAGCAGACAGAACTGGACTTCCACCTGAGTCTTGAAGCAATCAACACCCACTTGCTCCTCCAACCTCCGTTCGTGCCTTGAATCTTACTACTGGAACTAAAATTCTGCTTCACAAAACTCTTGTTTTCAGAGTCAGCATTAACAAAGAAGACAAGGTGAAGGTGATTGGGAGGAAAATTGTCCAATCTCCAAGAAAAACCTGTGTGGCTTCCATGTCACTTCAAGGGAGGAAGCAGCCCAGGGACTGGACCGACTGGGAACCTGCATTTACTGCAGAAGTGTCTGTCCTAGAGCCCCAGTGAGTATGTATTTAAGTTACTCTCAAAGGGTAGCACCGAAGGTACCCAAGTAAATATTAAATATTTACTTTCCTGGGGATGTCTTCTTGAAGTGTAAAGGTCGTGGGGCGCTCAAAGTCACTATTTTGAAAAGAGCAAGATGAACACGGCAAATAAGAATGATATCCTGTTTTCAGGAAAAGAAGAAGGAAGATACTACATACCTCTTCTCAAACTGTAGGTACACGAAAAATTGCTTTTCAAATTTCAAGCAATCATTTTCCATCCAAACCGATTAGGAAGTTCAAGACAAGAAATACTTTAATAAACAGGACCAGAACTAAAGTGAAACCTGGGAAATCTGGAAAAATCAACTCTTTGATTCACTCGCAACCTTTTGCTAAGGAAAACATAATAAAACCTTAACCACTTTCTTTCACATGGCTTTTATCAAAGAACCGCCTTCAGAAGAAGCTCATGATAAAATAATTCTCTTCAATACACCAGACCATTTATTTTTGGATTATGGCTTTATGAAAGCATGATGTAAACACACTTATCCTACAAGTCAAGTAGTAGCAACTACTATTTTCTTCATTTGATTCTCAGTATCAGTAGAGGTTATCATCCTCATCTTACAGACTGGGAAACAGAAACTTGTTAAAATCTAAAATTAGGAACATTACCTAAGGACCCAACTTGCTTAAAAACATCTCCCACCAACACAGACTTTGCCACCTTCCAAGCTAACATATTATACCATCCTGAGTTTAGAAATCAATACTTTGCAACAATTCCTCACAAACCTCAAGGGGTAAAGGTTTAAAAATCACTTACCATAAGTGAAAGACCCTGCCAAAATAAGAAATTGCAAAGCACTGCAATGTTCCAGGGATCTATATCCTACATTGTTCATACCTGAGGTATACCAGGTCTCTATGTGTGAACTTCAGCAGACACAAAGCCAAAGGCCCCCGGAATTTCAGAACAATGACACTTTCTCAGAGGCTCTACTCCATGGTTCGGATGAGCTGTTTTAGAACATCTGGGAGTCTCGGCTACAATCTGAGATGCATCAAGAGTTACTCCCTCCAAAGGAAACGATCCACAGTTCCTGACCTTCATGCAAGTTTTCTTTAGCAAGAAATGTGCATTTCATGTTATATTTGATGTGGAAGGGTACTTGGATGGTAAGAACTAGTGTCTGGATGTTACAGTTAATGCCATTAAATGTCTGGTACAGAGCACCCAAGGCCAAGACACAGCAATTCACACTAACACAGTCCTCACCTGTTGCTCACACCTAAGCATCTGTGGCGGGTAAAGCACTAACACAGTCCTAACCTGTTGCTCACACCTAAGTATCTGTGACGGGTAAAGCAGTGGGAAAGACTGGAAGCTTTGATATTTCGGAAGTAAGCATTTTCAGAAGGATGTCTCATGCAGTCTTGTCACAAATTCAATTCCTTCAACTGCTTGTACGTCACAAAGAAAATAATATTCCAAGGACCAAGTCTCAACCAACTTGACCAAAACCCTTTACACAGAGCAAAAAACCCCTTCATTCTTCCATGTCTATAACAAGCAATGCAGGGTACCTGTGAAACCAGGGCGTCTGCCATCGTGAAGGACTCCAATTCATTGTACATGTTCTCACCACATTGACAGGGTTTGAGGCCAGGGCCCCTGCCAATCCAGAGCTAAAGCTTGAGAGGAAATGGGTTACACAATATCTCCCATCAGGTGGGAGAAAATCAGGTGCTTCTCAGTGAGGTTGTAAACCCACAGCTCCATGCAGCCAACATTGGTGGCCCTCTGAGCAATAAGGGACACACCTTTCCACAGTCCTCTTGTTCCCTCTTGCTAGTAAATGTTAATGAAGTTGCCTATTGTTCTCCTTGAAGAGTGTTGTTTTGTGCTGCCATCTGAATTTTCAATACATTAGCTGGAATGGAAATGGTTGAGGATATGACTCCAGAGAGAATTCCACAGACCACATTTATAAGAAGGGTTTCATCTTCTGGGCACTTGACAAATAGCCACTTCAAGCTCTGGTAGGTGCCTATCTTGATGGCGCCACAGGAAGCCTGGTGTAACATTGAAGGGTACACCTCAAATACAGTGCTTTCAGGCCTTCCTCTCTGCCTATCCTCACTAACGCATTCAACATTGCTCAATACTTGATTTCTTTAAAGTTTGCATCATTTTTCTGGTCTTGAATCTGGAGCCGTGTCTTGGTTAAATCAACTGGAAACTTACTGAACTCAGCTAGGTGGTCAGGCCTCTGTATACGAAGGGCTTCCAGTTCAGGGCCAACAAGCTCACCGCTGTCCCTTCTCCTTTGGTTCACAGAAGCATAGCCTCCAACAGGATTTTTCTAGGCAGAGGCAGCCCTGCACCTTCTCCTGCCCAGGCTTAGCAGCAGTTGGACAGAAAATGTGATCTTGATAATATCCTGAGTAGGTGAACACCTGACTCAATCATAATTTTTAAAACTATCATTCTGTTACTATCAACCCTGGAGTTCCTAAAACAATTGGATCTATCCCATTATGTCTCTTTTTAACATAGTGTCTTAAAAAAATTTTTTTATTGAAGTATAGTTGATGTACAATATTATATAAATTACAAAAGTACAATATAGTGATTCACAATCTTTAAAGGTTATATTCACACTTATCGTAAACTACTGACTGTATGCCCTGTGCTATACAATACATCCTGATTCATTTCATACAGAGTAACGTGTACCTCACAGTTCCCTCCCCAGGCCTGCCCCGCCCATCTTTCCTCTCCCCACTGGTAACCACCCGTTTGTTCTGCACATCTGTGAGTCTGCTTCTTTTCTGTTGTATTCACTAGTTTGCTTTATTTTTTAGATTCCACATATAAGTGATATCATACAGTAGTTGATTTTCTCTATACGACTTACTTAGCATAATATACTCCGTCTATTTGCATTGTTGCAAATGGCAAAATCTCATCCTTCTTATGGCTGAGTAATACTCCATTGTATATATATACATTCCTCTCTCAATGGACATTTAGGTTGCATCCATGTCCTGCCTATTACTGTAAATATTGCTGCTATGAACACTGCAGTGCATATATCTTTTTGAATTAGTGTTTTGTTTCTTTCTCATTCCTTACTTTAAGGTTTTTTACTTCATTATGCACTTACTAGTTTACAGAAAATAATATTTTTGACATAGTATATCATTCAATTCCATTTAACAATTACTGAACAGACATCTATTATGTACTAGCCGCTAGAGATGTATGGCTGAATATGCTTGTATTTCTCATCCTCAAGGTTCTTAGTAAGAATAAAAATCATTCACAACTAGTTTAAACACAATAAATATGTGTGCTATCCTTGCAGTATAAACAAAATGCCAAGGAAATGCAGGTGAGTTAAATCTGCCTAAAAGTACTAAAGGGTTAACACAACTCTGTCACCTTAGGCAGAAACAAAATGAAGACAGATACGGAATCTTGACAGTCTATGGTGGGGCTGAGAACAGAGACACTGAAGACAGGCAAGAGTCAGAAGATCAAGAGGTAGAAACTGCCAACGTAATTCTAAAACGGCAAAACAGAACATCACTCTCATCTTTAAAACCCTTTAATTATTCCTCTTTCTCTACAGATTAAGATGCAAATTCTAGGACATAAAATAGTTTTTCCTAACTGTTCCCTGAGCTACCCGGGTGGCTCAGTGGTAAAGACTCTGCGTGTTAATGCAGGAGACACACGTTTGATCCCTGGATCATGAAGATCCCCCTGGAGAAGGAAATCCCAGGGACAGAGGAGCCTGGCAGGCTACAGTCCATGGGGTCCAAAAGAGTTGGATAAGATTTAGCAACTAGAAAACAACAACAACTGTTTCTTGCTTACTCTTACAGCCTTCTCTCCTATCACTTTAGCATTTTTACCTGTTTATAATTTCCCCCAGTAAGTCTTACCTGAGCCTTAGCAAAATGCAGTTCTTTCTGCTTAGAATGTACTTTAGGTCTCCAATGAACTCTGATTTCAAGAATCAGTACATCTGTGTTACTGTCCAAAAAGCCAGACACTAAATTCTCCTTCCTGTGCTACTCTGTAATTCTAGTTAGTATAAACCTGTGCAAAGGCACAGGGTTGCAAAGTGGTCTACTATGCCTGGGCAAACAGAAGAAGGTCCACTAGTGTCCAGAGTGTGTAGAATATGGATGTGAAATACTTGATCCCAGGGTCAACATCCTGTTCATTTTCATATACTCTCTCACCTTGCAGCTACTGAATATGAACCAAGCAGAAAACAAAGAGTGAAAACAAAGATCCACACAGCTCTGGCAAACTACAATTTTTCAGTTAAATCTAGACCAATGCTCACTGCTTATATCCTTTTCTCGCCTAACACATTAATCTAGGTCATCACCTCATTCAGACCCAGTGCTCACTTCACATCCTCTTTCTGATGAAGACTAAAAACATCAAGATAGCATCTTCCATTAGACTCCTAGAGCACTCCTCCTATCATTTCCACCTGTGTATATAAATCCATATAAACAAACTCAGATCTCCCCATGCAGCCGTTCTCTACCTGCTGTGTTCTGTCTTCCTTTTACTATGTTGTTTTCCTGTCTTCCTTTTATTGCCAAATCTCGTTTTTCCCCATTCTCCAACCCTTCATTTTCCCTTCATGCATTTCCTCACACAACTAAACAATATTTATTTATTAAGCACCCACTAGGTACAAAGGACTATAAAACATCCAAAAAATAAAAGACAGTCCCCAATAATTCCTTTAAGCCTTCTAAAATATGGCTTCTAAATACATCCCACTGAAGCTCTTTTCCCCACTTCACCCCTTATTTCCAGGACAGCCCAACTACCCTTTCATGATCTTCCACACAATCAACATTATCCTCTACACCAGAGTTTGAATTATATTTTGCTCATTTCTAATCTTCATTCTCCTCCTCCCATATACACATACAACATATTTCTTCTACTGCAAACTCACAGCCACAATTAGTCTGCAGCCCCATTATCTTATGTCTTTATTACTGTACAGGGGCTTCCCTGCTGGCTCAGACAGTAAAGAATCTGCCTGCAATGTAGGAGACCTGGGTTCAATCCCTGGGTCTGGAAGATGCCCTGGAGAAGGGAATGGCCATCCACTCCAGTACTCTTGCCTGGAGAATTCCATGGACAGAGGAGTAAGGCAGGCTGTAGGCTATGGGGTTGCAGAGAGTCAGACATGACTGAGTGACTAACACTTTTCAATTTCACTTTATGTTACTGTACAGTCTCTTGTTTCTCTCTCCTGTAATAAATCAACCATATCACTTCTAAATCAAAGCTATGTATCATCTTTATCATGTTCCTTAACTACTGAAAAACCTTAAGTGGAATAAAACATAAGTATACAAAAAAAATCTATGTGTTCTTTTTCTTAAACAGCTTTGAGATATAAATCACATACCAGATCATTTATGACAAGGCTGTATATTGGCAACTCGCTTATTTAACTTACATGCAGAGTGCATCATGCAAAATGCTGTGGTGGATGAATCACAAACTGGAATCAAGATTGTTGGGAGAAATATCAACCACCTCAGATATGCAGATGATACCATCCTAATGTCATAAATTGAACAGGAAGTAAAGAGCCTCTTGATGATTGTGAAAGAAGAAGAGTGAAAAACCTGGCTTAAAACTCAACATCCAAAAAACTAAGATCATGGCGTTTGGTTCCATCACTTCATGGCAAACAGGAGAGGAAGAAGTGGAAGCAGTGAGACTTATTTTCTTGGGCTCCAAAATCACTGAGGATGGTGATCACAGCCATGAAATTCAAAGACTCTTGCTCCTTAGAAGACAAGATATGATAAACCTAGATAGTGTATTAAAAAGCAGAGACATTACTTTGCTGACAAAGGTCCGTATAGTCAAAGCTATGGGTTTTTCTAAGGAGGCATATGCGGATGTAAGAGCTGGACCATAAAAAAGGCTGCATGCTACAGAATTGATGCTTTCAAACTATGGTGCTGGAGAAGATTCTTCAGAGTCCCTTGGACAGCAAGGTGATCAAACCAATTAACCCTAAAGGAAATCAACCTTGAATATATTCATTGGAAGGACTGACGCTGAAGCTGAAGTTTCAATACTTTGGCCACCTAATGTGAAGAGCCAACTCACTGGAAAAGATCCTGATGCTGGTAAAGATTGAGGGAAGGCGGAGAAGTGGGCAACAGAGGATGAGATGTGTGGATGGCATCACTGACTCAATGGAATGAGTTTGAGCAAACTCTGGGAGATAGTGAAGGACAGGGAAGCCTGGAATGCTGCAATCCATGGGGTCACAAAAAGTCAGACATGACTTAGCAATTGAACAACATCATTTACCCATTAAAACTATACAATTCAGGACTTCCCTGGTGGTCCAGTGGCTAAGACTGTGCTCCCAATGCAGGAGGCCTAGGTTCAATACCTGGTCAGGGAACTAGACCTCATATGCTGTATTAAGACCTGGCATAGCCCAACAAGTATTTTTTTAAGTAAACAATTCAAAGACATAGCCAAACTAATTTCAGAAAATCTTCATGACCTCAAAAGAAACCTCATAACCTTTAGCTATGGCCCTAACTACCCTTTTCACCATTCTCTAACCCTCTACCCTGTTGCTAAGTTGCTTCAGTCATGTCCGACTCTGTGAGACCCCACAGATAGCAGCCACCAGGCTCCCCTGTCCCTGGGATTCTCCAGGCAAGAACACTGGAGTGGGTTGCCATTTCCTTCTCCAATGCATGAAAGTGAAAAGTGAAAGTGAGGTCGCTCAGTCGTGTCCGACTCTTAGCGACCCCATGGACTGCAGCCCACCAGGCTCCTCCATCCATGGGATTTTCCAGGCAAGAGTACTGGAGTGGGGTGCCATTGCCTTCTCCAACCCTCTACCCTAGGAAACCTCTAATGTAATTTTTCCCCCTTTTGGATTTCTCTCTTGGACTTTCACATGAATGGAATCACATAGTGTGTGATCTTTTGTCACTGGCTTCTTTCACCCAGCATAGTGCTTTCAAAGTTCACCTATGTAGCACGTACCATGTAGAAGCTATCAGTCCTATTTCCTTTGTGGTCCAGCAGTATTCTATTTACAGATGTAACATATTTTGTTAGTCCACTGGTCTGCTGAAAGGTAGCTGGGTTGTTTCTACCTTTTGGTTATCCAGAATAATACTGCTATGGATATCTGTGTACAAGTTTTTGTGTAAACATGTTTTCAAGTCTCTTGGGCATATGCCTAGAAATGAAATTGCTGAATCACATGGTAACTACGTTTAATCACTTGAGGAACTGCCAGATTGTTTTTCAGAGCAGCTTGACCACTTTAACATTCTTGTTGAAACATATAAGAGAGTTCAGGTTTCTCCATTTCCTCACCAACACTTAGTATTATCTGACATTTTTATTCTAGCATTCCTAGTTGGTATGAAATAGTATGGTCTTTATTTGCATTTCTCTGACAACTAATGTTGTCAAGCATTTCATGTGCTTGTTGTTCATTTGCATATATCCTATTTGGAGGAAGCTCTACTCAGATCCTTTGGCCATTTTTAAACTGGGTTGTCTTTTTATTATTGGGTTCTAACAATTCTCCACATATTCCAGCTACTTATTAGATATATAATTTTCAAATACTTCCTCTCATTATGTGACAGTCTTTTCACTCTCTTGATGGTGTCCTTTAAGGCACAAGGTTATAATTCTGATAAAGTTCAATTTATTTACTCTTTTATTGTTCATGTTTTTGGTGTCATTATCCAAGAAACTAGTATGAAATCCACGGTCATGGAGATTTAGTCCTATATTTCCCCCTAAGACTTTTATAGTGTTATGTTTAGGACTTTGATCCATTTTGAGTTAATTTTTGTATATGTAGGAGTTAAGGGTCCATCTTCATTCTTCTGTGCGTCTTGCTCACATACAAATGGCTGTCGAAAAGACTTTTCTTCTTCTCTCCATTGAATGGCTCCGGTAGCCTATCAAAATTCAACTGACCATAGATGTGTGGGTTTATATCTGGGTTTTCTATTGTGTTCCATTGGTCCTTGTACCAGCAAAGCACACCATCTAGATTACTACTGCTTTATAGTAAACCTTGAAATTGAGACATATAAGTCCTACTACTTTGTTCTCTTTCAATATTGTTTTGGCTAGTCTGGTCCCGTGCAATTGCACATGAATTTTAAAATCAGCTTGTCTATCTCCGCAAATAAATCAGCTGATATACCATTGGGGATTATACTGAATCTGTAAAGTTTTGGGGGTACTACCATCTTAATAATGTTAAGTCTTACAATCAGTGAACACGGGGTGTTTTTCATTTATTTTGAGACATAAAGGTCTATATAATTTGAAGACTTCAGCATCTGTACCAGTAGATATATAAAAATTATTATGTAATGGTTAATCAAATATTTCCTATTAATTTAAAACTCAGGAAAAGCAGAGTTTACTAACCAATTCCAAACTCATAAATCAAAGGATATACTGTGGCATTTTCAAAGAGAAAGTTTAAATGTCAGGGATAATTAGGAATTTCTCCCTGATGCCTTCATCATTTACTAAAAGGTATTAGTAGCTTCAAAAAAAAAAAAAAAAGTAGAAGATATTTAAATCCCTCCTCCAATTTTGAGAGGAAAAGAGAACTTAACAAAGAAAATGACCATTACTACCAGTATATATTAATTTGAAGTGTATAGATCACTGACTCAATGGACATGGGTTTGGGTGGACTCTAGGAGTTGGTGATGGACAGGGAGGCCTGGCATGCTGCGGTTCATGGGGTCGCAAAGAGTTGGACACAACTGAGCAACTGAATTGAATTGAAAATTGAATAGACCTAGATTTCTGTATTTAATTACAGATAACCCCTTATAGATTGCCTGGGCAATCATCTGAGTTCCGTGTTGATAGATCACGATCAATACTGATGCTAACCCCAGTGGGAAATAAGCATGTGCTTCATTCAATTTCCAAAATTAACTCCAACGGTTGAAAAGCTAAATTAGAAAAAGATGAAGACTTCTTCCCAGAAATCACTATTCCTCTAGCCTTTTTCTGCAGTAAGGCGTTTAGCTGGGGCAAGGAGGAGGGGGAATATACCCACTTTATATCCACACAAGCACCTAGAGTTTACTAACTCTAGGGTTTCACCTGCACTGCAGAGCTGAAAAGGCAAGTATTCTACTTCCACAAAGAGTCAAATCTAAAACTCTTGGCTCTTTCACTACAATTGTCTGCATTAAGAGAGGCTGGCTAACATTCTGGGCCTTAATCAAGCATCACAGGCCCTTACTGAGCACACCAAGCAAAGGAAACCATTCCATACCAGTCACTAGCCGTTTATTCCACTACTTTAAAACCTAGTGCTGTTTTCTCCTCCACAATATATTGGCTTTTTAAAAAACTCCTTTCCAAATTCTACTTTCCTAGTATCTTTTCCTCCATCAGCAAACTTGAGACTTCATACTTCAAATATTAGGTAATAAGAGTCTTCTTTCCACTCTCTTATATAGCAATCTCAAGTTTTATGCCACATACCTAAGAATATTTTAACGAACTAGTACACAGAATTCTTAGGATACTTGTCAAATAAGAAATGAACATGCAAACTATCCTCACAAAGTATCACATATTGGAATACTGGACAATCCTGCCAATGCAGGGGACATAAAAGACGTGGGTTCAATCTCTGGGTCGGGAAGATCCCCTGGAGTAGGAAATGGCAACCCACTCCAGTATTCTTGCCTGGAAAACTCCAGACAAGAGAAGCCTGGTGGGCTACAGTTCATGAGGCTGCGAAGTAAGGACATGACTGAGTGACTGAGCCATGGATAAATATAATAAATACTCATAACATGACTTCAAAACATTTCAAGATATCCTGTGTCTTAAGTACAATTTCATCACATGCCATTATTTTTAAAACGTAAAAAATATACTAGTACATTCTAAATTATTCAATTAATCAGAATATTCATTAAAACAAGTCATCCAATTCCTTAACCTCTCACTCTGTGAGTTGAAGGTCTTCCAGAACTTATTGGACTATATATTATAGCAGCACCCAAGCCATCACCTCGCACAAAGCGTTTTTTAAAAATTGCATTCTGGGTGAAGGAGTGTGTACTAAAAAGAATCTATGGGGAGGGAAGATACTAGAACATTTAATGACACCTCAAATCACACATTTTACAGCTTAGTTATGTAAACCTTTTTATACAGGACAAAGGCATGAGAAAGAGATTTGGTATTAGCAAACAGCTCAGAAAGAAACTCTACTTCCCCCCAAACCATACAGCTACCTCTCCTCCCTCAGAAAAAGACCTGCTAGGAATAAGTGAAGTCCTTTCAAATACATTGGACAGTCTCACATTGAGTTATGATTATCCATAACTGCAAAAAAAAAAAAAAAACCCACCCAAATCTGAATATAATTACAACATCCAATCTTGGAATAAAGATTACAGTGTATGGAAAAACCATCCTGCAAACTACTTTGGGAAGAAAGAGATGGGCAGTCAGAGCTGAGGGATTATCAACGAAGTCCTTTTCCTCACTTCATTCCATTAAAATTTCTACAAGCACACCCAAGGGTGGAGAAAGTACTTGTACGCAAGGAAAGGAAAGTGTCTTGAAAATTACAAAAAAGTTCAGAGAACTATGAGTCTTACGGGATCCCTGTAAGTATCATTATTCTTCCCAAATAGTCTCACTGCTCAACCAGGACTGTGAGAATTCCCCAGAAAGGACGCTGCATAATGCCCTCCCAAAGAACGCACAAACACACACAGAGGACTCAGTCAGCCACTGCGCTGACATCTGAAAGTCCCGGTTAGCTGCCACTAATTCCAGCGAAGCATTTACTATCCCTCCAGGTATCTCAGGCCACCTGATCCAGGCACCTGTGCACCTCGGCGCCTGACCAGCACCAGCTGAACTCATCCCCCAGGAAGGTACCAGCTCAGAAGAAGCAAGTGACCTCAGGATGAACACACAAGTCAGCCCACCCTCCGTACCGGCAAGTCCACGCTGACGTCGGTCCCATCCAGAAGGGACACCCGGCAGGTGATCACAGACCGCGCGTCCCCGGCCGCAGGGATGTGCGTGGCTGCACGCTGGGCCTCACGGAGCCGGTCCTTCTCGGCCTGTTTGCGCATCGAGCGGCGCCCGAGCGTCCTGCGGAAGAAGCTCAACATCTTGTCACTGCGGAACCAAGAGAAAAAAGGGGTCAGTGTTCTCCCACAATCTGCTCTCAGACAAATGGCGTAGTTTAGTAAAGTTCTCTGGACATTAGAGATATGTTATTTAAAAAAACACCTGGTCAAGTAAATTGGAAAAAAATTAAAACTGGCGACTTTAAAGACCTTAACATAAAATAGAGCTCACGGCATTGAGCTCACAGCAATTTTAAGTTTTCTGGACTATGTTGTAAGGAGCTAATCTGCCAAGAGAGGGGTAAACGTTTATTAAGTTCATCAGGTCTTTTGGGTCAATAAATTATGTGTACAACAGTCATATACCTCTACAAACACTAGGATACGATGCCATACACTAAGGTGCCCTTTGATAATAACAACTTTCCTAAGAAGTTTCCTTCCTTCTCTCACCATTTATAGTACTAACACAAAAATGATCACCTATTTTAGCTAAAATACAAATATAATTCAAATGAAAGTTTTTATCACATATTCTACTATTACTTACAGACTTTAAGCTGCTACAGAATATAAACAATTCTTTACAACGTCAAATTAATGCTACTTTCCTTATCTCCATTAAGAACATTAAAGTTAATCAAAATAATTAAGAGGTTAAAAACAGCACATATAAAATGAAAACATCATAAAAACTACCTTGCTAATCTAAAGTTTAACTTCCAAAACTAAGGAGAGTTTTAGAAAAATAAGTACATGTAACTAAGCCAAGAAATAAATTATTAATTACAGAGAAAACAAGTTGTGCAGAGAGGGAAATAATCACAGTGCACTTATGACTCAGCTAATAATTAAGTCATAATATATTAACATTAATACTGATCTAACCGTAAGTATAAAGGAAATTCAAGAGGAGGTGGCTAATACAGGTAAGGGTGAACAGAGAGTTAATCCCTCCTCTTGCCTGGTAGGAATTCAATAGGTAGTTCATGAAACTACGCGAAACTAAAAATCAAGCAGCAGCAATGAGCTTATTATTTAAAATATGGAAGTGGTTGCCTTAAGGAGGAAAAAAAATTCAGGAGAATGCTCTTTTTTGGAAGAAGACTTCATATCAGATGACTCTTACCACTAGATAAACTTGATAAAAATAAAAGCTAATTTAAAAATAAACAAATGCTATTACATGAAAACATAAGTATCCATAAATATTACTGTACACATATTACAAGTAATGACTTAAGTGAAAGTCATTCACTCATGTCTGACTCTGCCATCCCATGGACCCCATGACATTCTACAGGCCCGAATGCTGAAGTGGGTAGCCGTTCCCTTCTCCAGAGGATCTTTCCAACCCAGCGATCGAACCCAGGTCTCCTGCACTGCAGGTGGATTCTTTACCACCTGAGCCACCCTCCAGCATAAACAGGTAAACTGGCAAAGCCACCATACTTGTCATTTGTACATTCACCTGTTTATACCTTAAAGAAATAGCTAAAATTTCGGATAGTGTTTCAGTTTACAAAGCACTCACACATAACATCTGGGCCCAGTCTCTTCCGCAGGCTTCTTTTCCTGTGGACAATGCTCCCTTTGGACCTTGCTAGCCAGTCTCATTTCAGCTGCCTACAAAAGGCTGTACTTATCACCCCAAGGCTTCTAACCCCCTTATGTCAGAGGATCCCTACTTGTTCCTTTTAACTTAACTCTACCTGTATCTCCCCTGAGCAACATTCTCTGACATCTGAAGTTAGTCATTCCCATAACACTTCCACTGAACCACGAAAATATTTTTGTCTCACTAATCGCATTTTAATTATTCATTTACATGCCTGTCTCCTTTACTGTAAGCTCCTGAAGGATACAATTCCTACTTTGAATAGTTAGCCACTTAGTACATTTCATCATCAAATGCAACAAATGTTTACTTTGGAGATAGGAGTAAACAATCTCCATTGGTACTCAGAAAAACTCCCTAAAAATACTGTCTTATTTTGATAAGCAAACTAAAAGTCACAGAAATTAAACCACTAACCAGGTCCATTATTTAGTAAATAGTGAAGACACAGGCTCAAACTCTGATTTTCTGACTCCAAGTCTTGGTCTTTCATGCAAAACTCACATTGTAGAAATAAGAAAGAAATTATCAAAGACCACAGCTAAAAAGATGCTGAGTAAAAATACAATCATAAAACATACAAGATGAATTTGTTTTTTAAAACTTAATTCAGCATATTCAAGAAATAAACAGCAAGCAGATTAAAAAAGCGATACAAAGGAACTACAGATTCAGAGATAAACACAAAGTGTGGAACTATTTTAGATTCTTCTTAAGTTATCAGATGTTATCAATGAGAGAAGCTAGGTGAAAGATACATGCGAACTCTACTACTGAAACTTTGACATAAGTCTAAAATTATCTCAAACTAAAATATTTTGTCAATCATATTTACTATTATATATATAACTTATAAGAAGTCTTGCATAACCAGCTGATGTTTTAAACTAAATGCATTTGTAAACATGATAAAAATAAAAGCTGAAATATTAAATTATATAACATTTTAAAAATAATTCAGTAGCTATAAATTGAGAATTACAACCTCATTTTACAAGTATGAATACTCCTATGTAATTAGATAAACTTGCAAAACCATGACAGTTGTCATCTGAACTTTCTAAAGACAAATTATACACATACACATCTGAACACCGACTGGATTGTTTATGATAATCAAGGAAGTACTACCAACTTTCTTTTGGATAAAATAGTGGCATTAAAATATGTTTTTTAAGAATAATCTTAATCTTTTAAAAATACATACTGAAACATTTATAGAAGAAATGATATGATTTCTAGGACTCACATCAAAATAATACAAGGAAGGGAGTTAAGTGGGAAGAGATGAGACAAACTGACCAGATTACTGGCCATCAACTGTTGAAGCTGATGGGAACATAGAAACTAATAACATTCTTCTGACTACTTCTGTATATGTTGAATTTTTCCATAATAAAAAAGCTTTTTTAAGGGAAAAAACGCTCAAAATGCACTACAACTTTGTGGTTCCTAGGAAGTAAATGAATTATAAAACAAGTTTTCTTTCACCTCCTCCTACATCTTAAAACTAAAATTTATTATACAAGTAGAGTTAGCTTGCTAAGGAAAAATACAACTTCTTTCTTATTTAATATCTATGTATTTTGAACTATGAAACTCAATACCACAAACAAGTTTTTTTATTAAAAAAATGAAAACACTTATAATAAAACAAATTTCAGATGTGCTAAAGAAGCAAAAGAAGTACTAGGAAAAAACAAACATTATATTAGGGTGATGGGCTGTTAAATTGTTTTCTGCAAAAAAAATTTTTGAAGGATTAACATGCAGTTAAATAAAGAACTATTGCACATAGTTAAGGTAAACAACCCAAAGAGAAAAAATGGACACGATATGAAGAAACAAGCTCTAAAAGAAGACATGCAATAAAGAAATACTCATTACAAAGATGTGCGACCTCAGTAGTTAACCAAGGAAATCCAAATTAAAAATATAAGATACTGTCATTTAAAAGACTCTAGATATTCAGTATTGAAAAGGATATGTGAAAAACAATGACGTTCACACACACTCTTTCACACAGCGATTCTATTTCTGGTAGGATATCCTAAAAAGAAATGTCCCATATGCGCTTCAAGCCATAGAAACAAGAATTTTCAGGGCATAATTAAGAAAATGTTAAATGCCTCTACCAACACGCAAGTAGTTAAATAATGGTTCATCCAACGGCATAGAACACAGCTGTTTTTACAAAATACAGCTGACACAGACACTTTATATATACACACACACAAAAGCATTAGGACACACAAACTTAAATGAGGCTATCTCTAGAAAGGGTCGTGTGGAGGTATTTAACTTTTCTATAATAATAATATATTAATATGTTAGTTTATTTTTTTAATTTATTGTTTTTAAAAGCTTTGCTACATTCACTTTTCCCCACCCCGCCCCCACTCCCAGCACCCTTCATCAAGCCACAGCAGAGGATTTAAGCAACCACCAATCAGATTCCTGTTAACAATCTTTAACTGCCTTGCTCTCGGCTCCAGCTCCTCCTCCGCCCCGACCCTTCCGGCGCCCACTCCCCTCAGCTCGCTCCGCTCTAGTAACTCTTCCACTCAGCCCAAGCGTCTTTCAACTGGGGCCCTTTTTTCCGCCTTAGCTGCTCCAGCTTTCTGGAATGCCCCTTCCCCTTCAAATACCCGCCCCTCCCACCCCCCCCCACCCTAACCCCCGCCTCCCACTTCACATGGCTATCTTCAGATTTCTGGCTTGAATGTCTTTTCCTCAGAAAATCATTCCCTGCTTTCTAAATCAGGGTCTCCTTTTAGTACCCCTAGAGCGCTCTTTGTAACCCTCAAGATAGCAACTTGTATTTTACTGGGTATCTGCCCCACCAAGACGCAAGGAAAGACCTAGTCTGACTCGTTCCCCGCGGTGACCCAGCGGGCACTGCAATATGCCTATCAGGCGCTCAATAAGGAGCTTGTCTGAAATGACACAATGGAATTTTTGGATGGTAGATATATACACACACACACACACACACATATTTTTTTAAATAGTATTGAATCTATTACGCCTGACTTTTCAGCTATGAACTAGGAAGAGTTTAAGTTGGAAACTGCAAACCGAAGTCATCCATTTACCACCAATTTAGGTGGTAAAAAAGTTAATTTAAACTTTTTCATACATACCTAATATTCAAAAGTTTGTCGTGACATGTATACACTCTCCTGTGACTGGTGGACGCAACCTTTGATGAACAATTGCTACCCTCACCCCAAGGAAATATTACTTGCAGCAAGTTAAGAACACCCTGGGTCTTTCTAAAACCCTGTCGCCAGTACTTGCTTTCTGACAAAGCTATAAGCCAACCTACAGCGAACACCATCAGGATATTAACACCCTTCATCCTAGTCATCCCAAGACAGAAAGTATCTGCAAGGGACTAATTAAACAATTAATCACACATGTGGTTTCCAAGTGACCTTTACCTAAAGAAGAAAACCTGCAAACTAGCTTATGAACAAACAATCCACTGTGTCAGATTCAGCAACCTGGTACAGGACAGAAATGGAATGAAAGGAAACTTTTCCCTAACTCTGAAAAACACACTTGATATTAAAACGTAGCCTAAAGGTATAAAAGACTCGGCTATTGCTGGTCAGACAGCAGAACCATAAAGGTTGGTACTACTGAAGCCGACCCCAGGAGCCATGCATTGGGCCCGGCTGCGGGGCGCAGGGGAAAGCGGGTCCCGGAGCCCCCACGCCCCTACCCCCACGCCGGACACCTGCCGGTCTGCCTCCAGTGCGCGTCAGCCCTGCGCACTCGCTACCAGTCATCGGTACGTCCCGGAGCGGCCACGTCCGCCCGCAGGTGGACGCCCGTCCGGCCTCCCTCCCTCCCTCCGCGCCGGCCCCTCGGCCGCCGCCCGCCCGCCCCTCGCGGGACATGTTCGGCTGCCGACCTCGAAGCGCCGGGCGGCCTGAGGGTCCTCGGCGAGGCCACAGCCCCGGTGCAGGCGAGGAGGGCGTGAGGAGGCAAGCGGGTGGCGCGCTTACCTGGCGGCGACCACTCGAGGCCACTAGAGGGGAGAGGGCCGCGCGAGGGGGCGGCTCCGGGGAAACGCTGAGAAATGGCGGCCAGAGGCGCGCCCACCGTACTAATCCCAGCGGACCCCAGCCGCAACCGCCCCTCCCTTAAAACCCCTAAGCTCCGCCCTAGAGGCGGGGCACGCCACTCTTAAATGGGCAATGACACCGCCCCGGAAATGGCGGGGCGGGGCGATGCTCGGGTTAAAGCGGCGATGCCGACCTGGCTCAAGAGCTGACCGCAGGTTTAAAGGGGCGCTGCCAAAGCCGGGTCCCCTGAGGGTGCGCGCCCGCGGCCGCCCCCACATTAGTCCCGTCACAGAGGCGGCTTACTCTGCAGACGGAGTCCGGCGTCAGGTACCGCTAGGACATGCTGTCAGCCCTTCAACAAATTACTTCACTCAGCAAATATTTACTTGCCGGGCTGTATTCTGGAGACAAGAACAGTAAGGCAGCGGCGGGAAATAGGAAATTTCTGCTTAATAGGGAACATTGCATCCTTTCTGTGTACGGAGAATTCAGGGAAGTGCCTGCGGTGGGCCAGGGTGTATTCTGGACAGTGGCGATACTACGGATAGACGGGGCAAAAAGAGCTCTCGTAGGCCTTCAGAGCTGGCAGGAAAGACAGAAAGTGAATGTCACCGGATAGTAAAATTCAGCATTATTCGTGATTCTCCGTAAGCACTAGGGTTGCGTGCGTGCGTGCTAAGTCGCTTCGGTCGCGTCGGACTCTTTGCGACACCATGGACTGTATCCCGCCAGGTTCCTCAGTCCATGTGATTTTGCAGGCAAGAATACTGGAAAGTGAAAAGTGAAGTCGCTCAGTCGTGTCCGACTCTTTGCGACCCCGTGGACTGTAACTATAGCCCACCAGGCTCCTCCGTCCATGGGATTGTCCAGGCAAGAATACAGTCCACCAGGCTCCTCCGTCCATGGGATTCTCCAGGCAAGAATACTGGAGTGGATTGCCATTTCCTTCCCCAGGGGATCTTCCCGACCCAGGGATCGAACCCCGGTCTCCAGCAGGCAGACGCTTTAACCTCTGAGCCACCAGGGGTTGCCATTTCCTACTCCCTGTGGTCTTCCAGACCCAGGGATTGAGTCTGGGTCTCCTGTGTCTCCTGCATGGGCAGGCGAATTCTTGAGCACTGCACCACCGCAAAAGCCCCAGGTACTAGAGTTCAGTTCAGTTCAGTTCAGTCGCACAGTCGTGTCCGACTCTTCGCGACCCCATGAATCGCAGCACGCCAGGCCTCCCTGTCCATCACCAACTCCCGGAGTTCACTCAGATTCACGTCCATCCAGTCAGTGATGCCATCCAGTCATCTCATCCTCGGTCGTCCCCTTCTCCTCCTGCCCCCAATCCCTCCCAGCATCAAAGTTTTTCCAATGAGTCAACTCTTCCCATGAGGTGGCCAAAGTACTGGAGTTTCAGCTTTAGCATCATTCCTTCCGAAGAAATCCCAGGGTTGATCTCCTTCAGAATGGACTGGTTGGATCTCCTTGCAGTCCAAGGGACTCTCAAGAGTCTTCTCCAACACCACAGTTCAAAAGCATCAATTCTGCGGCGCTCAGCCTTCTTCACAGTCCAACTCACATGCATACATGACCACAGTAAAAACCATAGCCTTGACTAG
The DNA here is from genome assembly GCF_032405125.1 of Capricornis sumatraensis. NCBI lineage: Eukaryota > Metazoa > Chordata > Mammalia > Artiodactyla > Bovidae > Capricornis > Capricornis sumatraensis. The sequence continues at coordinate 116,158,682 of NC_091071.1, read as the reverse complement.
ACGGACCTTAGTCGGCAAAGTAATGTCTCTGCTTTTGAATATGCTATCTAGGTTGGTCATAACTTTTCTTCCAAGGAGTAAGCGTCTTTTAATTTCATGGCGAAGTCACCATCTGCAGTGATTTTGGAGCCCAAAATAAAGTCTGACACTGTTTCCACTGTTTCCCCATCTATTTCCCATGAAGTGATGGGACCTGATGCAATGATCTTCGTTTTCTGAATGTTGAGCTTTAAACCAACTTTTTCACTCTCGTCTTTCACTTTCATCAAGAGGCTTTTTAGTTCCTCTTCATTTTCTGCCATAAGGGTGGTGTCATCTGCATATCTGAGGTGATTGATATTTCTCCCGGCAACCTTGATTCCAGCTTGTGTTTTTTCCAGTCCAGCGTTTCTCATGATGTACTCTGCATAGAAGTTAAATAAGCAGGGTGACAATATACAGACTTGACAAACTCCTTTTCCTATTTGGAACCAGTCTGTTGTTCCATGTCCAGTTCTAACTGTTGATTCCTGATCTGGATGCAGATTTCTCAAGAGGCAGGTCAGGTGGTCTGGTATTCCCATCTCTTTCAGAATTTTCCACAGTTTATTGTGATCCACACAGTCAAAGCCTTTGGCATAGTCAAGAAAGCAGAAATAGATGCTTTTCTGGAACTCCCTTGCTTTTCCCATGATCCAGCAGATGTTGGCAATTTGATCTCTGTTTCCTCTGCCTTTTCTAAAACCAGCTTGAACATCTGGAAGTTCACAGTTCACGTATTGCTGAAGCCTGGCTTGGAGAATTTTGAGTATTACTTTACTAGCATGTGAGATTAGTGCAATTGTGCAGTAGTTTGAGCATTCTTTGGCATTGCCTTTCTTTGGGATTGGAATGAAAACTGACCTTTTCCAGTCCTGTGGCCACTGCTGAGTTTTCCAAATTTGCTGGCATATTGAGTGCAGCACTTTCACAGCATCATCTTTTAGGATTTGAAATAGCTCAACTGGAATGCCATCACCTCCACTAGCTTTGTTGGTAGTGATGCTCTCTAAGGCCCACTTGACTTCACATTCCAGGATGTCTGGCTCCAGAGTTAGGCATTGCTAAATGACACAAAGAAAACTAGAAGCTGGGGCAGAGGGAGGGCTGGTGATCTTCCACAGACTGGTAGGGAAAAAGAAAAGTCTTGGAGTGAGGGCCTGAAGGAGGTGAAGACGCGCCCCTGCATGGCCTGCTCGGTAAGCAGGGTGGCTAGGGGTAGGGGCAGAGGGAAGAGCCCTGGGACAGAGGCAAGTCAGACAAGACAGAATTGAGCTGAAGGGGCCCCCAGACCTTGGGCAGAACATCAAGGGGTTCAGTGGAGGACCTGCTGGCTGGAAGAAGGGCTCTTCCTAGGCTTTGGCACCACCCCAAATCTGAACAGCTGGGCTTGGTAAGCACAGCTGGCTTCTGCCCTCTGTGTTGTGGGCTGGGGCAGTTCAACAGGAACTGGAGTTGCCCAAAGGGCTTCACTCATCTGCGTGGCATCTCAGCTGGGGTGGCTCTTAGGAGCAACTGGGTTGTCTTGGGATCTCCAGCAGGGTACTTGAAATGACTCAAGCCCCTCAGAGTGAAAACTGAAGCTCTAAGACCTACTAAGGGCAACACCCAGAATCACACAAAGTCACTTCTGTTCTCTGTTATTGGGTGAAGCATGTCAGAAGGCAGTTTCAGGGATAGGAACAAGATTCCACCTCTATTTTTTTTTCCTAATAGTATTAAAGTGTTATTGTTGTTCAGTTGCTCTGTCATGTCCAACTCTTTGCAACCCCATGAACTGCACCACACCAGGCTTCCCTTTCCTTCACTATCTCCCAGAGTTTGCTGGAACTCATGTCCATCCAGTTGGAGATGCCATCCAACCATCTCATCCTCTGTTGACCCCTTCTCTTCTTCCCCTCAATCTTTCCCAGCACCAGGGTCTTTTCCAATGAGTTGGCTCTTCACATCAGATGGCCAAAGTATTGGAGCTTCAGCTTCAGTCCTTCTAATGAATAATCAAGATTAATTTTCTTTAGGATTAACTGGTTTGATCTCCTTGCTGTCCAAGGGACTCTCAAGAGTCTTCTCCAACACCACAATTTGAAAGCATCAATTCTTTGGTGTTCAGCCTTCTTGATGGTTCAACTCTCACATCTGTACGTGACTACTGGAAAAACCATAGCTTTGACTATATGACCCTTGTTGGCAATGTGATGTCTCTGCTTTTTAGTATGCTGTCAGGGTTTGTCATATTTTTTCTTCAAGGAGCAAGTATCTTTGAATTTCATGGCTGCAGTCACTGTCCACAGTGATTTTGGAGCCCAAGAAAAACTGTTTGCATTTACAGTATTAAAGTAGAGAAGCTTTCTTTCTCTACTTTTAAAAAATAGTTTCATCAATAAGTGATCTTTGAATTTTAGCTCAATAAAAAAGCAATGATACAGCCATTAAAAAGAATGAAATAATGCCATGGATGGACCTAGAGATTATCATATTAAGTGAAGCAAATCAAAAAGATAAATACCATATGATGTCACTTATATTTGAAATCTAAAATATGATACAAATGAACTTATCTACAAAACAGAAACTCACAGACACAGAGAACAAACTTGTGACTGCCTAGGAGGAGAGGGTAGGAGAGGGATGGATTGGAAGTTTGGTATTAGCAGGGGCAAACTATAATATACAAAATGGATGAACAACAAAGTCCTACTACATAGCACAGGAAACTATATTCAACATCCTGTGATAAACCATAATGGAAAAGAATATGAAAGAAGGTGGTATATATATGTATAATTGAGCCACTACCCTGTACAGCAGAAATCAACACAACATTGTAAATCAACTACACTTGAAAAAAAAAAAATGATGACAATGATGCATCATTGGGGGAGGGAACCGGTCATGTACAGATGAAACCAAAAAGGGCCAGGGCATGAAGCTGGGTGATATAATCATTAAAATATTCTGTCATTTTATGTACAGGTTTACATTTTCTTCCATAGTAAAAAGTTTCTCTAAAAAACTATCTGGGCCATGTACCCCATGGAAAGCCTTCCTGAGACCCAGGAATTAGATTACACTGTTTGAAAACTGTTTGGTCTTGAGTGCCATCCACTCAGTCTATCAGGGCTATCTCTACCCAAGCATTACCAGTGTTTATACAGGTGAAAGCTGTATTGTACTTTTTATGTTTACTGATCAACAATGGAAACATTTCTGTCAATATTTATAAACCTGCTTCATTGTCCTAAATTGTTGCCTACCACACTAGTTTAGAGAAAGGGTCCTCTTCTCCCCTTCTGCTTTATCCTTTTTGCTGTCTCCTGTCAAAGGTGGTGGGCTTCCCAGGTGGCGCTAGTGGTAAAGAACCTGCCTGCCAATGCAGGAGACATAAGAGACAGGTTCAATCCCTGGGTTGGGAAGATCCCCTGGAGGAGGGCATGGCAACCCACTCCAGTATTCTTGCCTGGAGAATCCCATGGACAGAGGAGCCTGGTGGGCTACAGTCCACGGGGCTGCAAAGAATCAGACATGACTGAAGCCAATTTAGCATACAGCATGCACATCAAGGGTAGTGTTGGGGTGAGAGAAATAGGCTGAGAAAGGTTATAGGTTGAAAGAAATATGAAATCTTGGTGGATGAAACCTAAGGACCTAAGTCATAGGCGGGTGTGCTCTGATCATGAAAGATTATTCCCTGTAACAATTCATCCCCTCACCAAATCCCCTCTTCAATCATAGATACCCTCTGCAACATTCCTGTTTTGTGGTGAATTAGCCCACTAACTCGGAGGAGGCAATGGCAACCCACTCCAGTACTCTTGCCTGGAAAAATCCCATGGACAGAGGAGCCTGGTAGGCTGCAGTCCATGGGGTCGCTAAGAGTCAGACACGACTGAGCAACTTCTTTCACTTTTCACTTTCATGCATTGGAGAAGGAAATGGCAACCCACTCCAGTGTTCTTGTCTGGAGAATCCTAGGGACGGTGGAGCCTGGTGGGCTGCTATCTATGGGGTCTCACAGAGTCGGACGCGACTGAAGCGACTTAGCAGCAGCAGCAGCAGCAGCCCGCTAACTGCCTCCTACATGAGATAGAGAATTCGGTCTCCTTAAACACAGCTGAATTAAGTAAAAATACACTTGGCTGCAAGTAATAGAGAACACGATTAACTGTAGCTTAAAAACATGATTTTTTTTTTAACCTAAGTAATCTAAAGGTAGTTGGCTGCCTATAGTGGTTCAGGTCAACAGTCCTATAGAATCCAAACTCTTACTTTTTCTATTCTGCCATCCTTAGTATGTTGATTCTGGTTTTTATGCTTCTAGCCTACTGACCACAGGAGGGCTGCAGTGTTTCCAGCTCTTCTTCCTGAGTTTCAGAAATGAAAGGGAATGGGGAAAATATCTCCTCTTCCTGTAGCCTTGTCTTTTTTTGGGGGGCGGGGGGCGTTGCACCATAAGGTTTGCAGGATCTTTGTTTCCTGAACTCTCAGGTCCACAGGAGTAAAAGTGTTGAGTCTTAACCACTGGACCACCTGGGAATTCCTAGTAAGGCTGTGTCTTTAATTCAGGGAAGGACGTCCCAACACACCCTGTCTCATCGAATGGGATTAACTGCCTGAAATAGCAGGAGAAAAGGATACCATCATTGGTTTAGACCAACTAAAATTCACACGGGGTTTGGGGGAGAACCTGCTGTCTCTGAGATTAAGGGCTCATTATCAGCTTCTTTAAAAAGTCCAAGATCTATCAGCAGGCAAGACAGGGTGTTATTAGGAAGAATGACTGTGGGCAAGGTGTTGAAAGTGCCGACTGGAATAACCCACTTTTGGTGGAATGGTCCTGGCCATGGAAAGATTTTTCCTCTAGTGAATGAACATCCTTACCCTAGATTTCCACCAGTATTTTAGGTCCTGGTTTTCTCTCTGCAGTCACAGAGAGGAGTGGATCCAGGTTTTGTTAGTTCTGAAAACCAAACAGGTGTGGGGGGCAGGGGGAGGGGGGGGCTTAAATGAAATAAGACAAATTTTAAGATTTAAAATGAGAATTAGGGTCTTGGAAGGGGCCCATACAAGTCAGGAGCCCTAAAGCTTAAACCTGATGATCTTCATGGTAAATCCGCCTTTGCCCACAAGAAGATAGTTGCTCTTTCATATCACAGCCCTTTAAATAATGAGGACATTGGTCCCAAGTCTACAAAATCCTTTCCTTTTGTCCTGATTTCCAAGCTCCTTACTTTCTCAGTCAATTTGGCTGAACTGGTTCACATTGGTGGGGCTATTCATGCTGAGGCATCCTGAGCAGAAAGAATTCCAGAATGAGTCAGTCTTACTGGAGGCTGAAGGGGCTCTGCCTTCCAAAAGCCTCCATTGGGAAAAGACCCTTGGTGATTAGTAGAACAATTCTTAAGTCAGTCTGTGACTTCCAATAAATGGCACTGTCCTGTCAGCCTTGACTCTTGAATTGTTCACTCTGGAGGCCAGCAGCCACCATGTGAAGATACTCAAGAAGCCGTAGGTAGCCACCTGGATGGAGAGGAACTTAGGCCCCCCCCGTCCAACAGCCAGCACCCAGTTGCCAGTCATGTAGGTGGTCTATGCTCCAGCCCCTCAAGCATTCCTGTGACAAGGCCCCACCAATATGTATCTGTGACTGAGTCAGAACCACCTACCTCCTGTCCCACAGAAACTATGAGCAGTAGTAAATATCTGTTGCTATTTTAAGCCATGAAAAAAAGGAAGGAAAGAGAAAGAGAGAAAAGAATAAAGAAAGAAAAGACCCTTTTGTTGTTTGTTGTTCAGTTGCTCAGTTGTGTCCAACTCTTTGGGACCCCATGGACTGCACCATGCGAGGCTTCTCTGTCCTTCACTATCTCCCAGAGCTTGCTCAAATTCATGTCCATTGAGTTGGTAATACCATACAAACATCTCATCCTCTGTCGTCCCCTTCTCCTCCTGCCTTCAATTTTTCCGAGCATCAAGGTCTTTCCAGTGAGTCGGCTCTTCACATCAGGTGGCCAAATTATTGGAACTTCAGCTTCAACATCAGTCCTTCCAATGAATATTCAGGGTTGATTTCTTTAGGATTGACTGGACAGTGGAAATCAGGAAGAGTTTGTTTTCCAGACACTGGATCAGAGGAGCACTAACTAGTCAAAAATGCATGTAAGTGAAAAAACAGAACACAAAAACTCATCAGGAAATACCACTAAGAGTTTCATTAGCATACAGCAGTCTAGACTTCAATTCAGAAGCTAAAAGACCCAAAATAACTTTAAGTCTGTAAAATGAGGATGATACCACCTTCCTAACAGGGCAGGTATGAGATTGGCATAAAATAACTTATCTGAAAATGTTTTCAGAAGCACACAACACTACATATAATGTAAATGTTACTGTCCAAGGAACAAAGGTACTTATGCACTGCCAGTGGCAGAGGCGGGGTCAGCAGTGTAGCGGGGTCTGTAGCCTGGACCTGCGTTCATGCACTTGCATGGCTTCCTTTACTCAGCTAAGTCCCTCCTGAGCCAGAATCTCATGTCTGCAAGTTCTCCCTCCCTCTCTTTGCAAGTATTCCTGGCAGGAGTAAGATCTTAAACTAATTCATACTAAAGTATTAGCCACACAGGCTAAACGAAGGACACCTTAAAAGAATGGGGAGAGTTGGGGTAGAGCTGTGCAGAGATGGGACGTGCAAAATAAACTGAAGTCAAATCACTTCCCCCTCCAAAGCACAGTCAGGCTTTTCCATACTTTTGGAGATTCAGGGCAATAAACCTGAGCATTCATATTCCATGAATCCATATTTCATGCTTCGTTTTGTTCAGAATTATCTGGAACAGAACACTGCTGATCTGGTGGTAGACACGCCTTGTTTATTCTGCTAGGGAAAAAAATTCAGAAAACCCTGGATGGCTCCAGGCAAGTTCATAATATTGAGTAACAGAGAGGCGGAAGTGAAAGCATTTTCCCATCAGATTTGCCTAGTGGTGAAACCAGGATGAGACTGAGAGAAAAGGGGTGGAGCCAAGGTGCAGAGCTTCTAGAAGTTACTGTGCCTCTGAGTCCCCTGGAGATTTTGTCACAAGGTTTATGTCTGGGCTGGGACCTGAGAGTCTGCATTACCCACAAGCTGGCCGTTGGTGACAATGGCATCCACAGGCTACACGCTGAATAAGGAAGCCCTTAGATGACGACCCCATACCTGTGACTATCGTGTGACAGGGCCCACGAAGGTACTAGGAAATCACACAGTAGGAAGAGCAGCACGGGCCATGCTGCCCTGAATTCACAAGGACAAGCACCTGTCTTTCCTGGTGTCAGTTATCTACAAAACGAGGTAATTAAGACACATGCTTCCTGAGGTCTCTTTCAGATCTTAAAATCAGTGATGCTATATCTATTTCAATGCATAAGAGGATTTCATTTAATTTTACGTAAACCAAACCTCAAAATTCTTTTGAAAGGAGAATTGAGAAACACAAATTATCATATATTAACACATAAATTTAGAATCTAGAAAGTAGTACAGATAAACCTATATGCAAAGCAGAAACAGACACACAGACGTAGAGAACCAGGAAGGAAAGAAGGGATGGGATGAATTGGGAGATTAGGACTGGGACTGACATATATACACTGTTGATACTCTGCTTAAAATGGATAACTAATGAGAACCTACTACAGACCACAGGGAACTCCATGCAATGCTATGGTGACAGAGGGGGCTATATATGCACATATGGCTAATTTAGTTTCAGTTCGGCAGGAACTAGTAGAGGGGCTTCCCTGGTAGCTCAGCAGTAAAGAAACTGCCTGCAATGCAGGAGACACGGGTTCAATCCCTCGGTCAGGAAGCTCCCCTGGAGGAAGGTAGGGCAACCCTCTCCAGTATTCTTGCCTGGAGAATCCCATGGACAAGAGGAGCCTGGAAGGCTACAGTCTATAAGGTTGCAGAGCGTCAGACACAACTGAAGTGACTGAGGACGCATGCACAGAAACAGAACATTGTAAAGCAACTAAACTCCAATTTGTAAAAAAAAAAAAAGTTTAATTTTGGAGGAAAAAAAGAGAATCATCCATTTTAAACGCTTATTTTCTAAACACTGATTTAGAATGTGAGGTCAGGTTAAAGTTATGACAGTGATTGTTCAAACAACTTCAAACATATAAATTGGTACTATTTAAAAAAAAATAATTTCTCAGAGAATATTAACTTTGGCTGTAGAATCAGACACCTCCATTCACTAGCTACTTAACTTCCAAAGAATAAACTGTTTTAATTCCCTCACCTGTAAAATGGAGATCCTCAAATAAAGCTTTGAGGATCAAATACAAAGGTGGGAGATGTGCCTTTTAGGGGCACTGAACCTCATTCTTAGCACAGTTAATGCCACAGAAAGCAGTGGGAGGGAGTTGGGAAGTGAAGCTGGCTGTTTAAGCAGTAACCACTTCATAGGCTTCTTGGTTTTCTCAGTGATAGCAAATCTTTATTTTCAAAGGATGGATTCCATTCCTGGCAACAGACAAGAGTCAACCAGAACATAGTCGGGTGAATGTGTTGAAAAAAACAAGGAGTCTGAAAGTAATGGGCTAAATAGAGCCCATGAAACTGACAGCGTAAGAACCTTGGAAAATCCTCTCCTTCAGAATAGCAAACAGCAAACAATAAAACATGGTCAGAATTAACTTTTTTAAAACTCTGGATATTAACCAAAGCTTTGCAACAATCCAGAGGTGTTTATCAAGAAAAAGAGCTGAATTTCGGTGAGAGCAGTGAGTTTTATGGCATTTTGACCAGCCCGAGTCTCATCTTCTCTCCCCAGTTCCTTTGCAGCCTTAAAACCAGCAGCTAAAGGGCCACTGGAGGGAGCAAAACAGCCTCAGAGTTCCTTCAAACCCTGTAGAGAACTGTTACTTTATTTGACCTAATTCATGGCTCAAAATGAAAAGCTGGGAATAAGATGTCCAGTTAAATGTTAGTTGCTCAATGTTGCTCAATTTTGTCCGACTCTTTGCAACCACATGGACTCTAGCCTGCCAGGCTCCTCTGTCCATGGGATTTCCCAGGCAAGAATACTGGAGTTGGTTGCCATTTCTGTAAGGTGTCCAGAGGAGGCTTTGAAAAGTTCTGACACATTTCTGTGAATCTTGAAGTCTACTTATGTGCACAGTGCTATGTGCAGGCCCAGCTCTGAGAACATGTTAATGTTTGAACCTAGTTATAATCCCTTAGTTTTTGTTGCAAAAAACAGATCCCAAGTGTATCATCTTTTTTCTGTTCCAATTCCAGTTCAGTTGCTCAGTCGTGTCCGACTCTTTGCAACCCCATGGACTGCAGCACGCCAGGCCTCTCTGTCCATCACCAACTGCCAGAGCCTACCCAAACCCATGTCCATTGAGTCAGTGATGCCATCCAACCATCTCATCCTGTCGTCCCCTTCTCCTCCTGCCTTCAATCTTTCCCAGCATCAAGGTCTTTTCAAATGAGTCAGCTCTTCGCATCATGTGCCCAAAGTACTGGAGTTTCAGCTTCAACATCAGTCCTTCCAATGAATACCCAGGACTGATCTCCTTTAGAATGGACTGGTTGGATCTCCCTGCAATCTAAGGGACTCTCAAGAGTCTTCTCCAACACCACAGTTCAAAAGCATCAATTCTTCGGTGCTCAGCTTTCTTTACAGTCCAACTCTCACATCCATACATGACTACTGGAAAAACCATAGCCTTGACTAGATGGACCTTTTGTTGACAAAGTAATGTCTCTGCTTTTTAATATGCTGTCTAGTTTGGTCATAACTTTCCTTCTAAGGAGTAAGTGTCTTTTAATTTCATGGCTGCAATCACCATCTGCAGTGATTTTGGAGCCCAAAAAAATAAAGTTAGCCACTGTTTCCACTGTTTTCCCATCTATTGTCCATGAAGTGATGGGACCGGATGTCATGATCTTAGTTTTCTGAATGTTGAGCTTTAAGCTAACTTTTTCACTCTCTTCTTTCACTTTCATCAACAGGCTCCTTAGTTCTTCTTCGCTTTCTGCCATAAGGGTGGTGTCATCTGCATATCTGAGGTTATTGATATTTCTCCCAGCAATTTTGATTCCAGCCTGTGCTTCCTCCAGCCCAGCATTTCTCATAATATACTCTGCATATAAGCTAAATAAGCAGGGTGACAATATACAGCCTTGACATATTCCTTTTCCTATTTGGAACCAGTCTGTTGTTCCATGTCTAGTTCTAACTGTTGCTTCCTGAGTCTCTTATAACAGTCTTGCTCATACCAATTTTTAGTAATTTTCAGGCTTTCACAAAGTTTCAGTGACATCTTTAAGAAGCTTTTGGAAAAACGCTACCCCTTTTCACATGCACATTTCATTGGCTTAGGTAACAGGTAATTCTAAATGATATAGATAAATATATTTGCATATGTAGGTTAGCAAATAGATTTTAGTAAGCTTCCAACAGAATTGGTAGAATTAGCAGAGCTCTGGCATAGTTGAGAGCACTCAGCAGTGGCAAGGGGAGAACATGAGCAGAAAGCAGAGTGCTAGTATACTGAGTAGGGTATTTGGATGCTAGTTAAGAAAGCTCCCATCACAGACAGAATATTAGTAGGAATTAGAGCAAGATTTGTGCAAGTATATGACAATTCAGAAGTCATAAAGGAGCAGATTAATACATTTGTTTATAAAAGTATTAAAAATATCATGTCCTCCCCTAGACCCAAATAAAGTCAAAGAATGCTGTAAGAAAAAACGTTTTGCAACATATATGACTGTCAAATGACTAATTAATTGCCAACATCTCATATAAACAAACATTAAACAACCTGATATAAAAGTGAGCAAAGGATATCAATATAGAATTTGGAGAATAAGAAATAAAAGAGATCAATAAAGATACAAAAATCTATTCAACCTGTTTATGAGTGAACTGTAGGTCAAAATAAGATAATAATTCACGTATGAGATGAGCAAATAAATTACTTGATATCAGTCTTAACTAGAATATGGGGAAATGGATATTCTCCTAAGTTTGGTGGAAGCATAAGCTAAAAAAAATCTTCTCTGAGAGCAATTATTAACATTTAAAAATGCAGGTGCCCAATGGCTTAATGATCCTACTGCTAGAAATTTACCTTATGCATAGACTTGCAAATCTTTAATGAAAATACTTGCCTGAAGATGTTCACTGCAGCATTGTTCATACAGTATAAACCGGAAACAAATTAAGAAATTAAACTATAGCATATCCATCTGTATGATGGAGGTCAAGGCAGTGATTAAAAAGAATGAAGTAGACCTGAGTGTGTTGATATGGAAATGTTTTAAAGAGGAAAAAGCAAGCTGCAGAATATATTGTACAATTCCTTTGTCCTTAACAAAATGTACATGTACACACAAATACTTGTGCAATATTTTCCGTTAGAAGACAGGAAATTAACAGAGGTTGCCATTGATTTGAAGGGGACTGTTCTTAGGGGCAGGCTTCCCCAGTGGCTTAGTGGTAAAGAATCCACCTGCAATGCAGGAGACTCAGGTTAGATCCCTTCATTGGGAAGATCCCCTGGCACAGGTATGGGACAGAGGCTTTCATAACTCCTCATGGGTCTTCATTATACTATTTGAAGCTTTAGTATCATGCACGTAAGAACAGAGGCATGGCATTTACTTTTGGCCCGGTGGCTCAGAGAGTAAAGAATCTGCCTGCAATGTGGAAAACCCTGGATCAGGAAGGTTCCCTGGTGAAAGGAATGACTACCCCCACTCTAGTATTTTTGCCTGGAGAATACCATGGACAGAGGAGCCTGGTGGGCTACAGTCCATGGGGTCACAGAATCAGACATGACTGAGTGACTAACACTTTCACTTTATTTCTAGATATAAAATTAAATGTTAATTTTCTCCAAGAAATTTTTTTATAGATGAGAAATGGCATACCCAAATGTACTTAGGGAAGATATGAGGCAAGTGGACTTCAGACACATAAAAAAAGGTCATTTACCTTGACTGACAAGGTCTTATGGTAGGAATACCAGAGCAGAGAGGCTAGTGCAGGGAGAAGTGAGGAATCCAGCAGTGCCCAGTGAAGGAGCGTCTCATCAGACGTGCTTTAATCTTCTAAACCCCTTTTAGTTCCTGACTCACCCACTCACCCGCAAACACAACCACTACATCAATAATTCTAGAAATAAAATTTGCATCTAACATTCTCCTAGTCTATGACCACCCAATAATGAAAATAACCATTGTTTGAAAAGCCCAACAATGAAAACTCCCATAAAATAAACTTTAAAACTCTTATACTTAAATTACTAAAGCACATCTTTATTTTGCAACTGAACAATTTAAAGTCACAGCTAGAGTTTTTTCACGTTGAACCTGAACAACTATTTCTCAGTCAAAATGAATTATGGCCAAGAAAATATGTATAATGACTGCATTTCACATAAATTGCTTTCAGGGTTAAACAGTTTCAATGCAAACCAACATTTTTATCCCATTTGCTGTTAGTACATAAAATTCATTGCAGGAATTCTAATTTTTCATGGAAATTAAGACAAATCCACAAGGTCTTTCAAGCACACAATAAGCTGCAGTGACAAATGCATAGAATGCATAGTGATGATTTCAAATAACCCAGTGTTGACCAAATTAAAGTTTACAGATTTTAAATGAACTATATGATTCTTTGTCTCCTAATTACGGGAAACCATATGGAAAGAGGTATTTCTGTGAAATGGGGGAAGAGAATTTAAAAAGTTAAGGGGCTAATTCCATTTAGCTACTAGTTCAGTACAACCAAACGTGAAATGGCAGCAAACAATGTAAAATCATAATCTAATTAGAAAATTAACTAGACTTTTAACTAGGTGACTTTTTGCCCTTCATATTTACATATAGCACCTGTTACAAGAAAAAAATCCCAAATTGAAACAGTCTCTACATAGAAATATTATTTTTAAAACTACTACTTAAAAATATCACTGATGAATCTATCATATACTATCTGTCCTAAAATTAAGCCTACACTGTAGAAAATAAAGACTAGCTTTTCTTATTTAAAAGATTACAATATGGGATGTAACTGCAACATCCTGATGCTGTTGAACACCAGGCTGGACAGTTTTTATTTGCCTAAGCACTAATACTCTAATGACAGAAAAGGAAAACAGCTTAATGTAAACTTTTAGTCTCTTAAATCTTGCCCTTCAACATGTATACAAAGTGTCAGAACTTTGCCCCTTTCAACTTGTGGTGAAGCACTGACTTAACACCTAAGTACAACTCAAAACAAAACAAATGGATTCCAGGTGTTCATCATGTAATGTACAAAAATGCAAAGCAGAACGATTTTAGTGAACCAAATGTGGCTGAAGCTAGCTGAGAGAACTCAGAGTCTAGCAAGACTGTCAACTGGGTAGTCTTTATTGTACCAAATAAATTACAGAAGAGTGGCAAAGCTAAAATCACACAAGTTACCTTTTAAATATCAAATAATCAAGGGATCATTGTAAAGCATTTAAACGTGGGTCTAAGCCAATGAGCTCTATGTGCTAATGTTATATTTTTCCATATTTACAAGACTCTAGGATAAATTTTATCTTTAAATGTATAAATTAAGTCAGTAGTAAGCTTGAAATAAAGTGCTATTTGAAATTCAAAAAATCAATTTCAGCAATGAAATATGACCTACTCTACTGGATACAAGAAAGCATGAATAACTGGAACACAATTCAGAAATAGAAAAGAAGCAGCTTCTTTTAGTAGCAGGTAAAATGGGTTCAAGTGTGCCTACAGTGAATTTAGGGAAAACACAAATCAGAACCTATTTTGGCCTAAGATTGTAGGGCTGAGTCTCCTTAATGATTTTATGGTGATAATTTCATGTAGCAATGTGACATTTTAGTTAAGATTATCAGATTATCTGCTAAATTTTGGAAACTCTCAAGGTTGAGGGGGCCTGATATTAATCTTTTAACAACTGTAACAAAAGTTAATGAAGGAAAATATTACATCACAAAGACTCTACTATAAATGGAAGTTAAAAAACCTTTTTTACCTTGGAGAAATTTAAGTAGGAGCCCAAATAATGAAGGCCCCACTGAGTCAAGCTCAGTGCATGATGAATAATAAATACTACCTTTCAAAGAAATTGTTGAACAAATTAATCATGCCTGTTGGTTTAAAATGTAGGGCTTTTTTGTCTTCTGTTCAGCTAAATTAATAAACCCTCAGCCATATAAGACACCACTGCTATAGGTCAGAGTTGGGCTCAGTGGTTTTACCTGTCCAAAATATTGAGAATAAAAAACAAACTATCTGTCAGGGCCTTTGCACCGATTTACTGTGGTGTTAGCCACAGTTTTCACTGAAGTCACATACTCAGACTGCTGTCCTCATCTGTAGCTGAGACAGTGACGAAGCCTGAGAACTTTCCTTCACAGTAAACACATGCAGCAGAATGCTTACTCTTACACATACATACTCCCCCACACTCCAGACGTCTACAATTTAATGATTTTATACTTTAAAACAGTATGCACACATTTTTTTGGAAAACTTCTGTTCTAGAGCTAACTCAAAGCAAAGTGAAAAAGAAGGTATTTGAAATATGCTTCAATAATGATCATTGTTTATAAAGAAAGTGACATTTTCTTCTAAAATTGCATTTTGTATAATGAAATGGGAAACACTCTTTCTTTCCAATTCCTTGCTAACTTTTTTTAAAACAAAGCATATCCTTACCCTTAAGATCAAGTCTTAATTCTAGTAACATTTGAAAGATACATTCATTTCTTTACAGCATGAAAGACAAATATCATTTTTTTTCCTTTTTAAAGAACAAAGCAAAAGAAGTTAACAGTTTCAATCTTTTGTCCATAGAAAAATATTTTCTATATAATTTACACAACAATAGGTAGGAAAGTTCTACAGTGTTTAACTGAAACTTTCTATGAGCAAAACAAGGCTTTCAAACATTTTCATTCTTGTACTGGTTTTAGGAACAATCAGAGCCTCCTCCTAAAACTATAGTCTTAAACTTGCAATATTGCTAATACCTTTCACTTTGTAAATTAAAAAAACAAAAACAAAAACAAAAACTGGTTTACTTATTCACTGAACCCTGCCTAGTCAGCATTGATGGACTGTACCCCAGTACCCCTGGCTGCCCAATCAGCTTAGATTATGACAATAAAGATAACAATGACCACAAAACTTTAGAAATCAACAATAAACTGTGGAAAAAACATACAAATAAGTAGCAGCAAATTTAGATATGGGAACAGAAATAACTATTTGGTGTCTACCCACAACAATTTCACCCAGATTATAAAAATAAAATGTGTCATTTCTCACTGAAATAGGGATTGTTTTTGATAACATTGTAAGGCTTATTGCAGGAATTGCTACTGAGAAAAATGAAGTCTGTGTATAGTAAAACGTTGTGTTGAAAATAGTTGTAGACATTGTAAAGTAAGTTAATCCCCAAAAGTACAATTTTGAGATTAACTTCATGAGCTCTCTGTAAAATTGCTGAAGTTGCCTATTAGCAGTTAGCCCTCAAATAAATTTTGCTATTATACAAATTCCTTTGGAGCTATACAATTCTCTAAAAACTTTATAAAACAGTTGCTACAAGCTGTGTTGTGATCACACTGAGACACCAATAAAACTTTGCCAACAGATCAGTAATTCTGATACTTGATAAAATTAATCCAATGGGCTTTAAAAGCATAGGTATTTTACTTAGAGGAAACACCAGGAAAAAAAAATGGTTGCAGAAACTGTAGTTGGCTAGCTGAAGCAAACATGAGTAGCAATAAGCTGTATTAATATAAAGCAGTTACTTTGTTGATGTGGCCATTTACACACAGAAGTTGTGGCACAATTTATCTTTCTCTTGTATTATTAAAAGGTATTTGTTCTAACAAATATTTACCTTAATGTAAATGACTTAAATGCAAATTGATCAGAACTACAAAATAATTACTACAAAATAAAAGAGGTGTAAACATATCCCACATTATTGTGTTATAAATAATTTTTATGAATTCAAAACTACTTTGGCAACCTTACCACCAGAATATCTTTAAATATTCAAAACACAGATATTACACAGAACATTGTTAAAAATCCTTATTTCCTTCTTCCTTCCTGATTTAAGATTATAAAACAAATATAAATGCTTTAATTCTACATGTTCACATTATGAACATAAATTATTTAACTGGACATACATTCGAAATCTTCGTTCTATGTTTCAAGTGCTTTTAAAAATCAGTCTTCTAATTTGCATTTTCGAATGTTTTCACACTGCATGTACATCAGCCCAAATACTTGACAAAAGCTATTGTTTAATCAGGGAAGCATGACAAGCAGACAGAGTGGAGCCCTAATTAGATTGCTTTTTAAAGCCTACTTGTTTTCTAAATGAAGTAAAAATACTGCCTGAGTATAATTCTTGAGCTGAAACAGACTAAACTTCACAAGAATTTATGATATTCACAAGTTACCTATAGTAATAGAAGGTGAGTCTTGATAAAATCTTTTCAAGTTTCTTTCAGCTCTCACGTTGTGGTACTTCTAGTGGAGACGGGAGACTTTTGTTCAAATAGCCGATTAGACCTGGCTAATCACCTGCCAACAGATTATGAACAACTCCCATAGTTAACATAATCCTTTACCCCTGTTAGTATCAGCCTTGGTGAAACACACAAATGCATAATCGCATAAAACATCTCTATGTGTATATACTAGTATTGAAACCTTCAAGCAACTGTCATAATGGCTTAACATATTTTTATACACTCGAAGTCAGTTTTTATATATAAATTTTCTCTTTATTCTTAATCAACATGGTCAACCCTTTCTACCCTCCTACTTGTGCCAGCAGGCTATACAAAGGAAGTGAATTCTTATGCTATTTATTCTGCCTTTATTTTGAATTATGCATTGATTTAATAAATACTAAGTGTTCTTCTTATGAATGCAGTCTATTCCAGAATATTCCTCAACCTGTGTACACAGTGCTGACACAAGTCAGCTGGTCAACACAACACCTAAAAAGAATGTGGTAAAACCATCCTGAATCAGAGGCAAGGTTTTTTACAAACATTCTTAGCATTTACAAAAGTCCTTTGATTCACCACTACCTATTTCCAGTTGTGAGAATAGCAACATTGATTTCTTGCACATGTGGGTTGTTTGGGGGAGGTAGGGTTGGCTGCTGGAGAGGGGAGTAGTTTAGATACAAGGAATTTGGCATTTTTGTCACATACTATTACACTGATATGAATGGAACCTAGAACTACCAAGTGTACGAAAACTGGGATTATTCCTAGAACTCTACTTAAGATTTATGAACAGATCAAAAATATTCCGAGGCAGGGAGTCCCATGGAATTCCAGTGGTTAGGACTTGGCTCTTTCACTGCCATGCATATGGGTTCGATCCCTGGTTGGGGAACAAAGATCCCAAGGCGTGGCCAAAAAATATCAGGCATAAACTCTTATTTGTTAGGTGACCAGGGAATCATAACTAGCAATGTTTACTTTAAAAAGCTGTAGGGATAATTTAAGTTTAAGATCCTAATAAATATGTCTTTGAAAAAGGATATTTTCTGTACATAAAAATACTGACAGGGTGTAGCTCCCAGAAGAAAAATCCATATATGAGAAATTTAAAGGTAATTAAAAATTTTTAATATATTATCATTTAAAAACTGGCGTTAATGATTTACAAAGGCAGCAGTGCTCATTGCCAATAAATGACCAGTTACTTTTCAAAGTGTAAATGTAACCCTAAGTCAAAAAACACGACAATATGATCTGCTTACATCTATACAACTTTACCTCTGTCTACGGTTGTCATATTCTGTCCATATAGTTGGATAGGTTTTCTTTTTAATTCAGGTAAAAAACTACTGCCAAAACAGTTACTCCCAACATTTTACTTTTTTCACATTTCACCTTACCATGATGTCATACAACAGTCTAGATCACACCTATCTGTTGGCAGAGAATGGAATGTTCAAATAAGACTGTGTAGCTATTTACTATCTTATACTGTCTTGACTGTGAAATTCAGAAATAGATAGAAGAATTTCACTTTGAAATAAAGGTAATGCTTACTTTTCTCTTTTAAAAAAAGTAAAATATTTTAATACAACAATGTATTTGGTATTTTGGCTATTAATGTTTAGGACTTAACTTCCTAAGATTTACTATTATGGATTTTTAACATTTGAAATAACATCATTTGGATTATACCAAAGATTTTTAAATGTACATTTTTCCGCTCACACTAAGTGACGTTCCAAAATATCTACCATTCAACTGTAAATTTTATCAAGACTATACAGAAATATTCAGAAACCACTAGTAAATGAATCTATTTTAACCATAATCCATATAAAGTAATTTGTAATGTAACATTTCAATAGCTGAGAAAATTCCCACTTATATTAAAACTGGATAATTTTAAAGTTCTATCTCTCTGAGGACTTAAAAAGAAAAAAGCAACGAAAAAACCTGAAGAGGATAATATACACACTCTTATCAGGTCCTCCATCAGGCTGGACAATCAAAACTCTCCATATTAACATGCCTGTAACTTAACAAGTATATATAAATTGGAGTAATTTAATTGTACACAAAATGACAAGAAAGTCCTCATCTTAGCTGTTGAGGGATTACATTTAGAAATAACTCAATAATATTTTATACTTTGTTTGTAGTATCCCAATCAACAGACCAGTGTGAACAAAGCTTGACAAGCACTGAAATGAATGCTAAAAAGGGGTAATTTAGTTAGTGATAGAAACAAGTCACAATTAGCTGCTTTAACTTTAGCTTATTCATATGTTTAACTTCAAAGTGTATATTAGGTGCCATTTCTAAAGGTAGGGGTAAAATAAATATGAAATTTGAAGAATAAAGCATCTTTTAACTTCAGCTGCTAAACTGTAACCCCTGTCCCTCAGGAAAGGAATGTGCAGGTTTTGAATAATTCCATAGCAGCAGAGCACTCACTCAGTAGGTCACAAATTATCTTGGCTTCTTGTGGCAAAATACAGGAATTGAGTAAGAAACAGAATTTCATTACCCTCCTTTGACTGCATAACTCTCAATACGAGAAGCCATTTTAAAAATGGTGAACTGATTCAAAATGCATAAAACTGTAAATGTACAATATACATACATACCTCCTAGTAGGGTCAAAGGAGTGCCTTTTCATTAGACATACAAAGACGTCGCAAGGCACTTAAGGGGTTAAGACACAATGCATGCATTCCTTTACATCAAGTATGTGAAATCACATGATTTGGAATAAGCCAACCTTATGATAAATGTAAGTTATATTGTTAAATTCAAGAAAATTTGTAGATTCATATTTATACTTTCTATAAGATGCTGGTAAATGGACAATGTGCAGCATTTCCTGGGAAAAGCAAATTCCACTTTCTTCTTCCAAACAGCAGGTCTCTACGGGGGGAGTGTAGGGGAAGATGTGCTGCATCCATAGGCAGTGTATTGGCTAATATTGAGAATGATATTGCTAACATTTAAAAAGTAACATCTGGTCATCAGTATAGTAAGAACACGAATCACTGGGAGACACCAGAGCAGACTCCTGATGTTGAATGCTTTTTGCTTTCAAGAGACAGGTATACAACAGAGATGCTGAGAATTCTGAGCCTTGTTTGTGGCAATTCTACCAGAAGGGGACGGCATGGCACCACCACAAGATGTCATAAATTACCCTGAACATACTCAGTTATTCACTATTTGTTTGGAGCAAAGAATGAAATAGTCTTCAAACACATGAATTATAGATTTTGAGAGAGTGACTTTTTCTTTAAAACATAAAGTGCAACAGTGCTGAAGTTTTCAGTTTTTTTAGTTCTTCTTCTTTTTTGTCTGTTTAGATGCCATTTCCTGTGAGCAGTGTTATGGCACAGTGACTATAAAATAGAAAGCAATTTCCAATACATTTCCCAGACCTTTGCTTTCTTATTTATTTGATGACGTCATTAAAGGTTTAACAAATCCTTCTTCATAAACTTTCAAGATAGCTTCACATACAAATCTGTATTGACTCTGAAAAATAAAATATAAAAAACAGAATTGATCAGAAAGACTAGAAAATAAACAAACAAAAAAGATAAACATCTCACCTGGCTTGCTTATACAAGAAATACAAAGTAAAACTGCACGGATACATAATTTTTCACTAAGACTGGCAAAAAAAGTCTGACAACATATTTTGTTGGCAAAACTCATTCATACATTGCTAATAGGAATGTACAATACTACATGCCCTATGGGTGAACACCTGGCAGTATCTAACAAAATTACATTAATTTATCTATTGACCCAGCAATCCCACTTCTAGGACTCTATCCAAAAGATAAACTAGAAAAAGAAATTGAAAATATTTATTCATAAATGAGGCTATTCACTGCAGATTTATAAAAACAAAAAAGTAGAAGCAATTCAAATTGTCATCAGTAAAGGGCTGGGTCAGTAATCAGGTACATTCTCAAAGTGGGTACTATGAAATGGAGAGAAAAGGAAAAAAGTCTACAGAATATTATAGAATGATTCTAGGATATTTTGCTAAGTAAAAAAAGGCAAGACAGAGAAAAGTGCATATATTATCTTTATAAGCGAAATGGGACAGGGATATAAATATGTACCTAACTCAATGTGTAAGAAAACAGAGAAGGAAGGATAAATCTTTTTTTTTTTTTATGGCTTGCTATAAGGAAAGGAGTCAACAGGGTGAAGGAGAGAGATAGAGATTAGACTTTATTGAATATACTTCCTTCTTTCATAAATTTCACTTTGGAATCATGTAAAGACAGTCCATAATTAGAACATGAATTTTAAAAGCCTCTATAAACTGAAAATATAAAACATATCCACGTATCTATCTAGTTGATGGCATAACCACACAGAAAGGAGCTATTTCAAAGGACTTTGAAACAGTAATTTGACTATATATCTTTTGTAGAATATATATTCCAAAACAAAATAACTAGAAAAGAACTGAAAATTCTTTTTGGCAATCACACTGTTTGTGGTGTTAGCTTTGTTATTCTGAGACTTTGTTGGGTATTGTGTAATAAAACAAATGAGTACTTGTGACATGCTGCTGCTGCTAAGTCACTTCAGTTGTGTCCAACTCTGTGCGACCCCATAGACAGCAGCCCACCAGCCTCCTCCATCCCTGGGATTCTCCAGGCAAGAACACTGGAGTGGGTTGCCGTTTCCTTCTCCAATGCGTGAGAGTGAAAAGTTGAAGTGAAGTCGCTCAGTCGTATCCGACTCTTAGCGACCCCATGGACTGCAGCCTACCAGGCTCCTCTGTCCATGGGATTTTCCAGGCAAGAGTACTGGAGTGGGTTGCCATTGCCTTCTCCAAGCATTTCCAGTACCATGGAGAACCTGCACTCTTGTTAAAGAAGAAAAGGGACAAAGATGTTAAGTAGAAAATGGTAAGTGAAAACACTGTGGTCTGAATCTATAGCAGAAGCACCAGTATTAACTCGTGATAAGTTTGTTTTCCCTCTTCTGGCAACCGAAGATTTTCAGAGACACATACTGACACTTACCCAACAGCAATAAAAATCCCTCAGAAGGTGGTCCCTAAAATAATTCCCCAACAAAAAGGACCAGAACTTTATGGAGAAATTACTAATGCTAAGTCTGGGACAAGAAATGTACAAGCTGGACATCTATACTGATAGCAAATAAGCTATCAAAGTCACTAGCTCTTGACATAAAGGCTCAGGAGCTAGAATGAACAGTCTCCCAGGAACCAAAAATGGAATAAATTATGCATATTTAAGAAAAATAATTGCAATGGGTTGAAACATATCACACATGTTTAAATACATGAATTCAAAACAATACCAAAACAAACAAAAGTAAGTGGTCGCCACTAGGAGAGGCCAATGAACTAATTCATTACATTAAAAACTTGTAAGTAAAGGGAAAGCATCAAGTATTTATCTTGCCTTTCCTATGCAGACTGTGTCACCAGTTAACCAAACAGCAGATGAGAAGTTTCTCTTTTAAAGAAGTATTCCAACTAATAAATAAAAAAAGGAATAATAGAATATCATCATTTTGCAAGCCAAATGGATAAGTGATGCAGACACTGATCACCCAAGGCAAAGGAAGGCAGACACATCATGTGCCTCTCGAAGGAAGAACGTAACACCACTGAAGGTGCTATAGGCTACAGATCCGTTTACCAGATAAGACAGAGAACACCACCTTGTTCCGTCTAGAATGCAACCAGCAAAACCTAGACTATGGGAAAACATGCAGCACAAACATCCTGGTTTGCTTATCAAATAAACTGCAAGATAAAGAAGAGAGAATGGACCTCTCTGGTGGCGCAGTGGATAAGAATCCTCCTGTCAATGCAGGGAACATGTGTTTGATCCCTGGTCCAGGAAGGTTTCACATGCGGAGCAACTAAGTCAGTGCACCACAACTACTGAGCCTGCACTCCAGAGCCCATGTGCTGCAACTACTGAAGCAGAGCGCCTAAAGCCTGTGCTCCGCAACAAGAAGTCACTGCAATAAGAAGCTCATTTACTGCACCAACGAGTAGCCCCAGCTCGCCACAACTAGAGAAAGCCTGCACAAAAGCAACAAAGACCCAGTGCAGCCAAAATAAAAAAGAGAGAGAGAGAGGTAGGAAGAAGATACAGATTAAAAGAGGTTTAGGAGACACAGACCAATCAAAATATGTAGACCATATTTGAATATTGACTTTACACAAACTCTAAGAACAAAATCAAAAACTTATTATATATGATATGATCCAGCAATTTGACTTCTGGGTATATATCTTAAAAGATTGAAAGCAGTGTCTAAAAGACACTCATGCTCACATTCATGAGACATTCATGCTCACAGCAACATTAGGCAACAAAACCTAAAAGTAGCATTACTAACTCAATAGACATGCGTTTGAGCAAATTCTGGGAGATAGTGAAGGACAGGGGAGCCTGGTGTGCTGCAGTCCATGGGGTTACAAAAGTTGGCCATGACTTAGCAACTGAACAACAACAAAAGGTGAAAACAAACCAAATGTCCAATAATGGATAAAAGGATAAGCAAAATGTGGTATACACATACTATGGAGTATTTTTCAGCTTTAAAAAGAAAGGAAATTCTGCCACACAACATGGACGAGCCTTGAGGATATTATGCTCAGTGAAATAAACCAATCACAAAATCATATATGTACGATTCCATGTATATGATATATCCAGAGCAGTCATATTCACAGAAACAGAAAATAGAATGATGGCTGCCAAGGGACTGGAAGAGAGGAAAATGGACAGTCATAGTTTAATGGGTACAGAGTTTTAGTTTTTCAAGATGAAGAAGTTTTAGTGATTGGTTATACAACAGTGTGAATATACTTAACACTACTGAATTGTACATTTAAAAATGGTCAAGATGGTAAATTTTGTGTTCTGTATTTTACAACAATTAAAAATAAATCTATTATGTATGGATATGGATATAAAAACCTCAAGAAAATACTAGCAAATGAAGTCAAGCAACACATTAAGAGAATTATATACCATGTCTAAGTAAGATTTAGCTCAGGAATGCAAGGTAAGTTTAACATTCAAAAATTAATTAATCTAATACACTATATTAATAGAGTAAGACACAAACCACATGATCATCTCGACAGATACAGAAAAAGCATTTGACAAAACTGAACACCTTTTTGTCATGAGACCACTCAGTAAACTAGTGAGAGGGAACCTTCTCAATTTGATAAAAAAGCATTAATGAAAAATCTTGATACTTCATGGTAGAAAACAGAAAGCTGTCTTCTAAGGTCAGGAACAAGACAAGGATGTCTAGTTTCATCACTTCTACTTAACACTATACTGGAGGTTCTTGCCGGGCCACTTGGGCAAGATGAAGAGAAGATATGAAATGAGATAAAAAGAAAACCATACCTATATTGGAAAGGAAAAACTAAACTATATTTGCAAATGACACAATTTTGTATAGAGAGAATCTTAAGGAATCTACTTTCACACATACAAAAAATTGAGTTAATAAGTGATTTCAGCAAGGCTGCAGGCTACATGGTCTATATACAAAACCAGCTTACTTCTATATTTAAGCAATGTGTAATCCTAAAACAAAATTAAGAAGACAAGTCCACTTACAATATGACCAAAAAGATTAAAAAACTTAAGAGTACATTTAACAAAAAGAAGTACAAGATTTGCACATTGAAAACTACAAAATACTGCTGAAGAAAATCGGTGAAAACATAAATAAATGGAAAGACATTTTGTGTTCATGCTTTTGAACATGGATTATTATTAAATGGCAACACTCCGCAAAATGATCTACACATTTAATGCAATCCCTATCTTGCCTTTTTTGAAGAGAGGACAAACTGTTTCTAATGCTCATATGGAAATCCAAGGGACCTAGAACAGCCAAAACAGTCTTTAAAAAAACAAAGTTGCAAGATACAGATTTCCTGACTTCAAAATTTATTATAAATTTTTAGTATTCAAGACAGTGTGGTAGTAACGTAAGAACAGACATAAAAATCAACGGACTACAACTGAAACTCCAGAAATAAACACTCATATTTGTGGTCAACTGATTTTTGACAAGCGACCCAGAAAAAATTCGTGAGGAAAGAATAGTTTTTTCAACAAATGGGGCTGAGACAACTGGAGGTCCATACAGAGAAGAATCAAGTTAGAACACTACCTCAAACCATATGTAAATATTAACTCAAAATGTATCAGACACCTAAATGTTGAGACCTAAACTATAAAACTCGTGGAAGAAAAGGGAGGGATAAATATTTGTGACTTTAAATTAGGCTGTGATTTCTTAGCTATGACACCAAAAGTATATGTGATTAAAAAGAAAACTAGACTTAATCAAAATTTTAAAAATTTGTGCTTCAAATTAATCAAGAAAGTGAAAGATCAGTATAAAACACTTGCAAATCACAGATCTATAACAGACTTTATTTAGAAAATATAACGAACTCTTTAACATTCAATGATAAAACAAAAACCCAAATTGCAGAACAGGCAAAAGACTTGGATATTTCTTGAACAAAGATACACGGATAAATGACCACATGAATCATTACTTATTAAAGAAATGCAAATCAAAACTACAATAAGATACCACTTTATATTTAGCAGGATGGCTAAAATAAAAAAAAGATAATGACAAGCAATGACAATGATGTAGAGAAAATGGAACGCTCACATACTGCCAGGGGACTGCAAAACGGTACATCTGCTTTGAACAGTTCCTCACATGACTCAGCAATTTCACTCCTGAGTATATACCCAAGAGAAATGAAAACATTTCCACACAAAAACATATATACAAATGATTATGGTATCATTATTCACAATAGTGAAAAAGTGGAAACAATATAGAAGAATATGTATCTATTCAGTGCAAAAGGAATGAAGTACTGATTATACTACAGAGTGTATATCCTTTTAATGTTATGCTAATTAAAAGAAACCAATTATAAAAATCAAATTATATGACTCCATTCACATGAATGGTCCAGAATAGGCAAACTATGGAAATAGAAAGTAGATTAATAGTTGCCTAGGACTAGGTTGGGGAAGGCTGGGGAAGATACTAGGAAAAATGGGTACAGGGAACCTTTTTTGGAGTGATGAAAATATGCTAAAACTAGATAGCAATGATGGTTGCCAAACACCATGATATACTACAAACCAGTGAACTGCACATTTGTTAAAAAGGTGAATTTTATGGTACGTGAATTATATAAAGCTATTCTAAAATATGAGAAGACATGATTAGTAAGAAACAACTGGAAATTTGAATACTGGCTATTGCTAATATTAGAGAATTATTGTTAATTGTAATTTGGTGTGATAATGGTAATACAGTTTTGTTTAGAAGGAAAAACACTCCTTATCTTTTAGAGAAACATACTGAAATACATATAGACAAAATGATATGGTATCCAGGGTTTGCTTCAAATATGAGGAGAGTAGGTAGTCATATAAAGGAAACGTGATGGCCAATGCCAGGGCTGAGTATGCAACACAGTGTTCAGTACATTACATTGTCTGTTTTTGTGTATGTTTGAAATTCTCTATAATTAAATGCTAATAATATAGCAGGCATTTATTAGACCACATAGGTCAGTTCACTTGAGTAACCTTAATGCTGCCAACAATGCAAACATTTCACAATGGCTTAATATAAAAAATAATATTAACTTTAAAATTTCATGATTCTTCTTTTGATTCTTGGAACATAATTCAGAGTCATTATAGAATACAGTAAGTTAATAGCTTAATTTCTATGATTTTTGTTGTTGCAATTTAAGTTCTTATGGAAAAAAGAGAGGCAATTTCCTTATAGGTGTTTCACAGAAAGCAGCTCTATCAAGATTCTCCAGTCTAGGGACACTAGTGTCTCCAGTCTAGGGACACTATCATTCTCAGCATTCCATTTGACTAAGTAATATAGGATAAGTTGCTTCTCTGCACCTGTTGAAGCAGTCAAAAACTAGCAAGCGAGGGTAGTGTTGGCAAACATTTTCTACCCCCAACCCCCTCTCAAACATTTTCTATAAAAGACCAGATAGCAAACATTTTTGGTTTTGCAATCACATGGTGGCCTGCTGCAACTTTTCAGCTCTGCTACTGTAATGTGAAAGCAGCCATAGATAATATGTAAATACATAGCTGTGGCTGTTTCCAATAAAACTTTATTTATAAACACAAGTGGCAGGCCAGGTTTGGCTCATGGACAGTATCTGCCAATCCCTATGCTAGGCTTATTACCTCCTGGAAGAGAATTAAAAAGAGAAAAGTATAGTCTGGAACATACACGGATAACAAAAAACCATGACGTTGAGAATATACACTTACACATGAGCTATGTAGTACTTACAGGAGTTTGGATCATCATGGCTCGCTGATCTCTCATTGTTCTCACAATATCTAGTGGATAAACTGGCTGATTGCATTCAATGAGACACATGGCTGTTTCCATAGTAATAAGAACCCCAGTTCTTCCAATCCCAGCACTAAAAAGGACAAATATGGGGCAAAGTCTTACTGAAACTGTTCTGTTAAACTTCTTATGCCTTTTGTGCAGAAACTTATAGAACTGAATCATATTACAGTAGAAGAACAACTTGATTTTAATATTTTATATTAACAAAAGTGGCAAGGCAACTGGAAACTATTTTGAAAACAACAAAAAAATTTCACTTAATACAGATTAAATGGTTTGTAACCACCTCTCCCCCACTGTTAGTTGCAATATACAACTTTAAAAGTGTTACATTTCAGTTTTTAAAATCTGAACAAGGCATAGAAGATTAGTGACATAACAGCTTTAAAATGCAAAATAAGAGAATTACAATAATAAATCATTAACAAAAGCAAAAAAGACAGCTAAAACACTCAAAAAATTAGCTTTTAAAGCCAAATTTAGTTTTCATTAAACTTTACCACTGAGGTAGTTAAGAACAACTTCGTGAAGCATTCTGTAGCTATTGAGAACTAAGGATACCCAACAGCCAAATGTGCCCACCATTCCTGTCATCTGCCTCTCAAATAACTAGTCTACAATCTGTTTTGATGGATGTGAAAGTCTACCCTTAAAAAGTACTGGAAAGTATAAGGATAAAGAGATACCTTAATACAACCTCTGAATCAAATCACTTAATAACAGAAGTAACAAGGAGAAGGAGAAAATAATTCCTGGCTCCTAATTTCTGGGTCTGTGGCAGTGAGGCTGGAGTCAGTGATTTCAGTCCCTTGAGGGCAGATGGGTACCTGAATCTGAAAGGAAGGAGCGTGTCCGCTACTGCTCACTCCTGCAAGTGGCACATCCTGAGGTAGTATTAGGTGGAATCATCACTGACTCAATGGACATGAGTATGGGTAAGCTCTGGGAGTTGGTGATGGACAGGGAAGCCTGATGTGCTGCAGCCCATGGGGTTGTAAAGAGTCAGACATGACTGGGCAACTGAACTGAACTGACTCCAAGGAGGTGAAATGCCAATGAAAGGTCTTAGGAGGGGCCAGGATGGAGTACCTCGATGGAGGGGGAAATCCAAACCTTATGATACAATCTAATTCTTACAATATTGTTATTTCATCAAATCTATAATACCATTAAATTTAAGACATAACTCAAATTCAGAAATGTCTGACTATGAAAAAGACAAACTTTTAAGAACTAGTATTATTTTTACTTTTTATGATAAAGTTTCTGTCAATTGTATGTATTCTTTGCTTTCTACCTTCAGAACACAGCTTTGAATTCTAATTACCAGAGTGACAATCACAACTTAAGGGCAAAATAAGAGTACGTATTCCCTTTAAAAAATGACCTATTTAGTCACTTAGTGTTAGTCACTCAGTAGTGTCCAACTCTTTGTGACTCCACAGGGGTCAGAGCCCACCAGGCTCCTCTCTCTGTGGGGTTTCCCAGACAGGAATACTGCAATGGGTTGCCATTTCCTTCTGGGCTTCCCTGGTGGCTCAGACGGAATCTAGTCAGTTACTCAATCATAAAAGACAGAAAATAAAATACCTGCAATGAACAACTATAGGTTCTTCCTTGCCAGCCCTCTTATTTCGTACGTGGCAAACAAAATCCAGAAAGTCACTTGAATCGTCAGGGACTCCATGGTCGGGCCAGGCTATATACTGGATCTGGGTGAGTGGACGACTCTCATTTTTCTACATATAAATGAAAGATTATACAACTGACTTAGAAATAATCCTTAAAATATATGTAAACATTCATGTCATTTTAATTTTAGAAGCAAAAGAAACTACTTTCATTATGCCCCAAAAGTAATGTATAAATTCAATAAATCTCAAAAGTTTAAGGAGAAGGAAAGAAACCACTTTATAGAAACAGCTCTATCCATTTAAGTATCAGTCACCTGGATTATCATTCTTCTTATAACTAAATTTCTATATTTGTATTTTTAGGATGATAATCAGGTAAACAGACAAAAGTATATTAAGATTCCAGAGAAATGTTTAAAACAATATAAAAATTAGGTGAGCAAAGAAGGTTAACAAAAATTTTTTTTTAATGAACAAAGTTGGGCTAATCCTGATAAGCACAAGTGAAATTATGGACATCAAGAAAATAAAATCTCAAGGTAAATGCAGATTAAAAACTGGAGACCATAAAACACAAAATCAAATCAATATTTAATTCTTCTTTGGGAACCAATTTCCCCACTGGTATAATGGAGAAAGTAAGGTATTGAATGTATACATCTTAGTTCAAATCTCAATTTCGCCGGTTAAGACAGTATTTCATGGTCTCATTTTCTTCAACTGAAAAATGAAACAACATCTACACCTAAAAAGGACAGTCTTAAGTTAAAATGATTCATTTCAAGGACCTGCAAATCATCCAATCACAGCTGTTTGGAATCATATACTCAGTCAGATTCCAACACTGTGAAATCTGGTTACTGTCACTTACATTGGATGAACTTCCAAAGAACATGAAAGTAAAGGTACTTAAGAAAAAAGAATTCCCAGAGAGACCTCAATTCAATCTGGTTACAGATAATTGAAGGCATCTAATACAGAATACCTTTGACTATTACTGTTAACAAAAGAACTTAATGGTAATAATTAAGTTCTTGCAGAACTTAATCTGCAAGAAGGGTAATTAAAATAATACTTTATTATGTTTTGGGGTAGTGTTTATCTGTTTGTCCATCTATCCATCCATGTACGTATGTTTTTATGGCAGCAAATTAATTTTCCCATTATATTTGGCTCAAACCTTAGAAAATAATTTGTGTCTCAGCACAGTTCTGAGATACTCAGGACTGCAAAGAAAAGCCACTATAACATGTAAAACTGCCATGGATAATCTGTAGGTGGAGAACAACAGGATATACATATTACCTGATGCGACCACTGACCATACACAAGCTCATCTTTCATGTCTATTTAGGAAAATGAAAAAAAACAGCTTCTTGGCTTGCTTTGTTACATACAAACACTAGTTATACAGCACACATGCCCAAACCCAAAATTCATTCTGATATTATTATTCTAGCCCATAAGGTTTTGAAATTGTATTTTCTTGTAACTTCAGTTTTATTCAGTGCCAGATTCCTGCAGTATATATTAGCACAACTTCTAGCTCCTTTCCTTTCCGGTCAGCAAGGTCCCATCTCACTGGACTCTTCTAGTCACTTTCAGGGACGGGGTGCATTAGGAGTGGTGTGTGAGTGGAGTTAGGGGAGATGTGGTCTCATCTCCGAAGGCTTCACCGTGGATGCCTGTGATATCGGCTCTTCTCCAGCAATCACTCCTTTCTTCCTACAGCCCCTTAGCCCCAGGATGGCTGGTGTAGGCACTGGCAACCTGACAAGACAAGCAGATTCTGCCTCCACATACATCTTCCGGTTGGGTTACTGAGCTGGCATTTATTCATCAGTTTGCACTTCTGGCTTTAATCTGGAAGCCAAATGGAGGGACTCAGGGAGCAGGTAAGGAAAACAAACAATTTAAAAGCTGTAAAGACACCCACTCCAGTATCGTTGACTGAGAAATATCATGGACAGAGGAGCCTGTCAGGCTACAGTCCATGGGGTCACAAAAGAGGTGAACATGACTTACTGACTAAACAGCAGCAGCAATCTGTCTGATGTTACAGTGTCCTGCCTACAATCTTACCCTCCTAAATAAAGAGGAGATTGTGAAACTGGTCTTTTGCACTCATTTCAAGTTCAGTCACTCAGTCGTGTCCAACTCTTTGTGACTCCATGGATTGTAGCATGACAGGTTTCCCTGTCCTTCACTAAATCCCAGATCTTGCTCAAACTCATGTCCATTGATTCAGTGATGCCATCCAACCATCTGGTCCTCTGTCATCGCCTTCTCCACCTGCCTTCAATTTTTTTCAGCATCAGGGTTTTTTCCAATGAGTTGGCTCTTCGTATCAGGTGACCAAAGTATTGGAGCTTCAGCTTCAGCATCAGTGCTTCCAATGAATATTCAGGATTGATTTCCTTTAGGATTGACTGGTTGGATCTCCTTGCAGTCCAAGGGACTCTCAAGAGTCTTCTCCAACACCACAGTTCAAAAGCATTAAGTCTTTGGCCCTCAGTGTTCTTTATGGTCCAACTCTCACATCCATAGAGAACTACTGAAAAAATAATAACTTTGACTATAGAGACCTTTGTCGGCTAAGTAATGTCTCAGCTTTTTAATACACTGTTTAGGTTTGTCATAGCTTTTCTTCCAAAGAGTAAGCATCTTTTAATTTTCTGGCTGCAGTCACCATTTACAGTGATTTTGGAGCCCTCCAAAATAAAAGTCTGCCACTGTTTCCACTGTTTCCCCATCTATCTGCCATGAAGTGATGGGACCAGATGCAATGATCTTAGTTTTTTGAAGGTTGAGTTTTAAGCCAGCTTTTCCACTCTCCTCTCTCACCTTCATCAAGAGGCTCTTTAGTTCCTCTTCACTTTCTGCCATAAGGGTGGTGTCATCTGTGTCATCTGCATATCTGAGGTTATTGATTTCTCCTGGCAATCTTGATTTCAGCTTGTGCTTCACTTAGCCCAGCATTTCACATGATGTATTCTGCATATAAGTTAAATAAGCAGGGAAACAAGACATAGCCTTGACATACTCCTTTTCCAATTTTGAACCAGTCTGTTGTTCCATATTCAGTCCTAACTGTTGCTTCTTGACTTGCATACAGGTTTCTCAGGAGGCAGGTAAGGTGGTCTGATATTCCCATCTCTTGAAGAACTTCCCACAGTTTGTTGTGATCCACATAGTCAAAGGTTTTAGGACAGTCAATGAAGCAGAAGTAGATGTTCTGGAATTCTGTTGCTTTTTATATGATCCAAGAGATGTTGGCAATTTGATTTCTGGTTCCTCCGCCTTTTCTAAATCCAACTTGAACACTTGGAAGTTCTCAGTTCACATACTGTTGAAGCTAGCTTGGAGAATTTTGAGCATTACTTTGCTAACATGTGAAATAAGTGCAATCGTGTGGCAGTCTGAACCTTCTTTGGCACTGCCCTTCTTTGGAACTGGGATGAAAACTGATCTTTTCCAGTCTTGTAGCCACTGCCGACTTTTCCAAATTTGCTGGCATATTGAGTGCAGCACTTTAACAGCATTAGCTTTTAAGATTTGAAATAGCTCAGCTGGAATTCCATCACCACCATTAGCTCTGTTCATAGTGATGCTTCCTAATGCCCACTTGAGTTCACATGCCAAGATGTCTGGCTCTAGGTGACTGATCACACCATCGTGGTTAACTGGGTCATTAAGATATTTTTTGTATAGTTCTTCTGTGTATTCTTGTCACCTCTTCTTATCCTCTGCTTCTGTTAGGACCATACCGTTTCTGTCCTTTAGTGTGCCCATCTTTGTATGACATGTTCCCTTTGTATCTATAATTTTCTTAAAGAGATCTCTACTCTTTCCCATTCTATTGTTTTCCTCTATTTCTAGGCATTGTTCACTTAGGAAGACTTTCTTATCTCTCCTTAATATTCTCTGGAACTCTGCATTCAGATGAGTATATCTTTCCTTTTCCCCTTTGCCTTTCACGTCTCTTCTTTTCTCAGCTATTTGTAAGGCCTCGTCAGACAACCACTTTGCCTTTTTGCATTTCTTCTTATTGGGGATGGATTTGATCACCACCTCCTGTACAATGTGACAAACCTCAGTCCATAGTTCTTTAGGAACTCTGTAAGATCTGAATCTATTTGAATTCTATTTGAACCCCTTGAATCTATTTGTCACTTCCACTGTATAATCATAAGGGATTTGATTTAGGTCATACTTGAATGGTCCAGTTATTTCCCTACTTTCTTCAATTTAAGTCTGAAATTTGCAATAAGGTGTTCATCATCTGAGCCACAGTCAGCTCCTGGTCTTGTTTTTGCTGACTGTATACAGCTTCTCCATCTTCAGTTGCAAAGAATATAATCAATCTGATTCTGGTATTGACCATCTGGTGATGTCCACATGTAGAGCCATCTCTTGTGTTGTTGGAAGAGGGTGTTTGCTATGACCAGTGCATTCTCTTGGCAAAACTCTGTTAGCCTTTGCCCTGATTCATTTTGTACTCCAATGCCAAACTTGCCTGTTACTCAAGGTATCTCTTGACTTCCTACTTTTGCAGTCCAATCACCTATGATGAAAAGACATCTTTTTTTGGTGTTAGTTCTACAAGGTCTTGTAGGTCTTCATAGAACCATTTTACCTCAGCTTCCTCGGCATTACTGGTTGGGGCACAGACTTGGACTACTGTGATGGTTTGCCAAAATGAATGGTTTGCCCTGGAAATGAACAGAGATCATTGTGTCGCTTTTGAGACTGCACCCAAGTACTGCATTTTGGACTCTTGTTGACTATGAGAGCGACTCCATTTCTTCTAAAGGATTCTTCCCCACGGTAGCAGATATAATGGTAATCTGAATTTAATTCATCCATTCTGGTCCATTTTAGTTCACTGATTCCTAAGATGTCGATGTTCACTCTTGCCATCTCTAGTTTGACCACTTTGTCCACTTTTAATTTACCTTGATTCATGGACCTAACATTCCAGGTTTCTACGCAATATTGTTCTTTATAGCATCAGACTTTACCTTCACCACCAGAAGCATCCACAACTGGGTGTGTTTGTAACTTTGGCTCAGCCTCTTCATTCCTTCTGGAGCTATTCCTCTGCTCTTCTCTAGTAGCATATTGGGCACCTACCAACTTGGCGAGTTCATCTTTCAGTATCATACCTTTTTGCCTTTTCATACTGTTCATGGAGTCCTCAAGGCAAGAACGCTCATTAAAAAGGGGGAATAATCTAATAGCTGTTTGTGGTTATTTCCATTTCCATCTCCATTTCCATTGGAGATGTACTCCAATACCTTACTGATATTACTTGGAGGAAGAGATGTATAATCAACACCCTGGTATGATTTTTATGAATAGGGAAAATAGTAATAAGTATTATTTACTCAATTATTTTTTCACTGATTATTCATACTTAGCTACAGAAATTGGAAATATTATACTAAAAGAACATATTTTATAAGATTCCAGTGTATCCTAATGAAGCAAATAGTTCAATAATTTTTTGTATTTCCTAATAACTAGGACTCAAGATTAAAAACATTTTCATCTTTCAAAGCCTTTACCTTGAACATAACAGCTCTAACCAGTAGGCACCCCGTTCCCCTACCTCCTGGTTGAACAGTGTCATCTTCCTGAAGACATATGCAGTGTTCCCCTCTTCTGAGTGGCAGGTGACTTGGTAGCAGCCGTAGGATGAACTTCCTGTGGGATCTGGCCAATACTGGTGACACTTAACCTGGTATCAATAAATTTTAGAAATAGACATAATTTAGGTTCTACGATTTTTTTAATATTTTAATTTTTAAGAACTTTCAAGCTTAAAGAAATGTGACTAAATAATTTAATGAATTCTCATATACTCTTCAATTGCACTCATCTCACATGCTAGTAAAGTAATGCTCAAAATTCTCCAAGCCAGGTTTCAACAATACGTGAACCACGAACTTCCAGATGTTCAAACTGGTTTTAGAAAAGACAGAGAAACCAGAGATCAAATTGCCAATATTCGCTGGATCATCCAAAAAGCAAGGGAGTTCCAGAAAAACATCTATTTCTGCTTTATTGACTATGCCAAACCCTTTGACTTATGTGGATCACAATAAACTGTGGAAAATTCTGAAAGAGATGGGAATACCACACCACCTGACCTGCCTCTTGAGAAATCTGTATGCAGGTCAGGAAGCAACAGTTGGAACTAGACATAGAACAATAGACTGGTTTCAAATAGGAAAAGGAATATGTCAAGGCTGTATACTGTCACCCTGCTTATTTAACTGATATGCAGAGTACATCATGAGAAATGCTGGGCTGGAAGAAGCACAAGCTGGAATCAAGATTGCTGGGAGAAATATCAATAACCTCAGATTTGCAGATGATACCACCCTTATGGCAGAAACTGAAAAAGAACTAAAGAGCCTCTTGATGAAAGTGAAAGACAGTGAAGAAGTTGGTTTAAAGCTCAACATTCAAAAAACTAAGATCACGGCACCTGGTCCCATCACTTCATGGCAAACAGATGGGGAAACAGTGGAAACAGTGGCAGACTTTATTTTTGGGGACTCCAAAATCACTGCAGATGGTGACTGCAGCCATGAAATTAAAAGACACTTACTCCTTGGAAGAAAAGTTATGACCAACCTAGACAGCATATTAAAAAGCAGAGATATTACTTTGCCAACAAAGGTCCATCTAATCAAGGCTATGGTTTTTCTAGTAGTCATGTATGGATGTGAGAGTTGGACTATATAGAAAGCTGAGCACTGAATAATGATGCTTTTGAACTGTGGTGTTGGAGAAGACTCTTGAGAGTCCCTTGGACTGCAAGGAGATCCAACCAGTCAATCCTAAAGGAAATCAGTCCTGAATATTCATGGGAAGGACTGATGTTGAAGCTGCAACTCCAATACTTTGTCCACCTAGTACGAAGAGCTTACTCATATGAAAAGACCCTGATGCTGGGAAAGATTGAAGGTGGGAGGAGAAGGGAACAACAGAGGATGAGATGGTTGGATGGCATCACTGACTCAATAGACTTGAGTTTGAGTAATCTCCGCAAGGTGGGAGAGGCCTGGCCTGCTGCAGTCTATGGGGTCACAAAGAGTCGGACATGTCTGAGCGACTGAAGTGAACTGAACTTATACCCTTCACAAAGATCTGCCAATGAGCAACATTTTTTTGGTCATTTCTTCTCTTTGTAATGAGAGTCTGTTTGGATATATTTTGAAACTTCAAATATCTTGTTTACAAGAAGCTTCCAACCTGAAGTAATTGTTACTATGAGGGTGGCAAAATGGTATACTAATCATTATATTTCTTAGATTTAATAGTAAGAAAGACTCTTCAACTAAAATGGGAAATGCAATCCATTTACTTTCATAAATTAGGATACAAAATAAGATTTAATGACATACAATTCTGTTACATTCTATTCAGCCATTTAAAACACACTACTCTATCATTTTTAGAATATCCACAGAGCTGTGTAACCCTCACCACAATCACTTTTAGAACACATTCATCACTCCCAGAGGAAGGCCCACATCCATTAGTAACGACCAGGCAACTCCTCTAATCCACCTGTCTCCTTCCATCCCAGACCTGGGCAGCCAGTGCTCTACTTTTTGTCCCCTGTGGCCTACACTGGACATCACATATAACTAAACCATAAAATATGTTGTGTTTGGTGACTGGCTTTGTTTACTTAGAATAATGTTTTCTAGGTTTATCCATGTTGCAACATGTATCATTTTTTCATACCTTCTTATTGCTAAATAATATTCAACCGTATGACTACACCATATTTTATCAATACATTTCGCTTCTTTCTACCTATGGGCTACTAAGAATAACACTGCTGTGAACATCTGTGCACCAGTTTTTGTGTGGACATGTATTTAATTCTCTTGGGTATTTCTATGAGTGAAATTGCTGAGCTGTAGTCACAGTGTGTTTAGCCTCTTGATGAAATGAAGGGTGTCTTCAAGGGTAAATAGTTACACCATTTACCAAATCCATCAGCAAGACAGCAAGTTCCACTGTCTCCACATCATTACCAACACTGATTATTTTCTGTCATATTTACTTTAGCTATCCAACTAGCTATGAAGTAGTATCTCATTGTAGCTTTCACTTGCATTTCCTTGGCGACTAATGATGCTGAGTATCTTTTCATGATCTTACTGGTCATTTGAATGTCTTCTTTGGAGAATCATCTATTTAGATCCTTTGGCCATTTTTAAATGGGATATTGTTATTTCATGGCTAAGTTATATGAATTCTTCACACATTATAAATACAAATCACTTATTCAAATATATATTAGTCCATTTAAATAATAATAATAATGGCTAACATCACATTTCTTTTAACATAGTATGTGTTAGTTGCAGTTTTAAGCATTTAACCATGATGATTTTAATCATGACACCATAAGAAAGGAAGTTTAAAGATTACAAAAGAGATTAAATCATATGAATATTTTAACTATAGATGTAACATAATTTGAAAAATGTCTGAACAATGTGTAAGATTCAAGTATGACTTACTCTGCCACGTTCAACCTGTGTGGTCAACATCACAACCATGGAGGAGCCTTGTTCCCAAGTCATCTGCCAAAAATCTGTACAAGTGTGTGGTAATGGCCCTTGACAAGCAATGTACTGATTTATAATTCTAGAAGAAGGAATTTCCATCTAAAAAGAAAAAGACACAAAACCAAAATCACTCTGCATTATTACTTTTTCTTAGGATCAAATATAGGAAAATCATCTACTAAATGATAACTAAATGCAATTAATCTCAATAAATTGCAAAGTCAGTAAAACAAATCTCTATCAACTATTTTATTTGAAGAAGTTTCTTGGCAATGTGCAGTAGCTATATATACTTATCTTTCAATTAGTGGAAACAAAAATTTAAATATTTTCCAAAGTACTCTTATGAAATTAAAAGCATCTATATAGAGAATCCTGTTTCACAGGCAGGGACTTGGTATAGAAATAAAAAATATTTCTCTCTATATAGGAAACAAACTACTATATATAAAAATAAACAACAAGGTTCTACTATAAAGCACAGGGAATATATTCGGTATCTTTTAAGTTAAAATGGAAAAGAAAAAAACTGTCTCTAAACAGTTTATTAGTAAATTTTGTGAGAAGCAAAAATTCTGCCATTTGCTTTAGTTTAGATTTTTCATATTACGTATGTGTTTATATATTATGTAATATGCATACAATTATATATAATATATATATAACATGAAAAGATTGCAAGTATTTTAAATTCATTATTTTCAGAAGTTAAGACTGTAACTATTTGGGGAAGATAAACTATCATCCTATTACATTTTAAACACTGAATTCAAAAGGTGTGTGTGTTTATTTCTGGGCTTCCCTGGTGGCTCAGCTGGTAAAGAATCTGCCTCCAATGTGGGAAACCTGGGTTTGATCTCTGGGTTGGGAACATCCCTGGAAAAGGGAATGGCTATCCACTCCAGTCTTCTGGGCTGGAAAGTTTCATGGACTGTATATAATCCATGGGGTCGCAAAGAGTCAGACATGACTGAGCAACTTTGACTTTTACCTCACTCACCATACTATTGTAACACTTTGAACAATAATAACAACAAGCACTTAAATTATTCACATAAAGGAAAGTACAAATCAAATGGTAAGAAATTACCATTTTTTACCTATTAGATTGAAATATCAGAAAATTTGATAATACCATATACACATATGTAGCTTTTATCAGAAACCACGGGTTCATATACGCATTGGAATTCAGAATTTGGGGGATTTTTGAAAGGTTCTTCAGTGCACACACCATGTAATGTAATAAGTAATGTTCCTTGCAGGCTACAGGTCATTACTCTGTAATCAGTCATTATCGAAAAGTCTACACATAATAAATGCTAGAGAGGGTGTTGAGAAAAGGGAACCCTCTTGCACGGTTAGTGGGAATGTAAATTGATACAGCCACAATGGAAGATGGCATGGAGATTCCTTAAAATTCTAGGAATAAAACCACCATGTGACCCAGCAATCCCACTCCTAGGCATACACCCTGAGGAAACCAAAACTGAAAAAAGACACATGTACCCCAATATTCACTGCAGCACTATTTACAATATCTAGAACATGGAGGCAACCTAGATGTCCATCGACAGATGAACGGACCATATACAAATGGTACGTATATACAATGGAATATTACTCAGCCATAAAAAGGAACACATTCAAGTCAGTTCTAATGAGGTAGATGAACCTTAAGTCTATTATACAGCATGAAATTAAGTCAGAGACAGAAAGATAAACATCGTATACTAACACATATATATGAAATCTAGAAAGATGGTACTGATGAATTTATTTCTGAAGAAACAGATATAGAGAACAGATTTATGGACACAGGGAGTGGGGTAGAAGGTGAGATGTATGGAGAGAGAAACATGGAAACTTACATTGCCATATGTAAAATAGATAGCCAATGGGAACTTGCTGTATAACTCATGGAACTCAAACAGGGGCTCTGTATCAACCTAGAGGGGTGGGATGGGGAGAGAGATCGGAGGGAGGTTCAAGAGGGAGGGGACATATGTATAATACTTACAGCTGATTCATGTTGACGTTTGACAGAAAACAACAAAATTCTGTAAAGCAATTATCCTTCAATTAAGAAATAAATGAACTTTTAAAAAAAAGTTCTCATCAGAGGTACAAAGTAAAGTTGATCCTCATTAATCATGGATTCTAGAATAAACCTCAAAGTTTAGATCAGCCCCTCTTATTCCAAATGACTAAGGTATAATTAAAGAAAAAACTTACATTTATATAATTTGCATTGATATAGTCTTCATTACCCTTTAAAATGACCCGTGTAGCATCATCTGAAAAAATTTAAAAGAAAGAATATTTTAATAAAGTTATATTAAGAAGATAACAGATACTTACAAAGAGAATAGATACTTACAAGGCGAAATATCTCTGTATCTATTTTTGGAAATATTCTGAGGTAATTTGGCACAACACATTGTCATTCCAGGCTTTTTCCGATATAGTTGCTAAAAAAAGAAAGTACAAGACAAGTTCAGAAAGCCATTGAGAGTTTTTACTTTTTTAGACTTGATTCTACGCTATCAAGAAATGGGTTTTTGCCTTGGAATACCTCCTCTATACAATGATGTATCTTAGGTTAGTAAAATATTGAACCAGGTTTGCAAAGCTGAATTCTGCAAAATTTCTAATATGATTTATAAACATTTTGAAAAATGGTAAAACATGTAAAAAAACAATTTTGCTTACAGAAAGAGTACCTGAAGTTTTAAATAGCAAATCTATAGGAAATATTTATTTCATTTATTTTATATTTGAAGGTACTCCTTCATTTCTTTTTTAACATATATCCACTCTTTGTTAGATTTTTCTTCCCATTTAGGTAGTGTTCATTTAGAGGTGTTTAAAAGGAAAACTGATGTGCCCTAAATATGTTATAATCATTATCTATAACATATACTCCAGAGCAACAGATATTAATGATGGATAACTACATTGAAAAAAATTAGAGAAGGATTAAATATGACAAGGCACAAAAACTATTCTTTAATTCAGGATTTTTAAGTCTATAATAGTCTATCTTCATCTGAAACCTTTCATAAAAACAGCTATTTAATTATAGAAAAAAATGTTTGATGACATAGACCTATAAAATCTCCCTCTTTTAAACTGATACCTATTAGTGAAACCACAGCTAGAATTTGGGGAGTAATTTTTAAAGCTTTACATTTTACAGCTCTTTTTGCCAATATTTCTCAATAATATTTTATTAATACATTATAACTGATACTAGATTAGGCAGTTAAGAAGTCATGAAATTAACAAGAAAATATGGCCAAACACCTTTTCTATATCATGTTACTTACATCAAACTGTGTCAGTACTGTTCCAGTGATAAGGCCCTCAGCCAGCTGGATCATCGACTCTCGCAGGGAGTGGTCATCCTGATGGATGCTGTCGAGAGGGGCTTTCTCAGGAATGTACTGGAAGTCTGGCTCATTTTCTAGCTTTTCTTCCACTACATCATACACAGCTACAAAAACAAAACCAATATGGAAACCTTAATGAACTGGCAAAAGGAATTTACCAGATATTATTTAATTTTGTGTCAGAAAAAAATATTCACTTATTTGTCACTCATCAGATCTGAGTCTAGGGTCACTGCATACGGGCCAAGAGTGTTGTGGAGTTGAAGAAGTACCTCTGGGGATAAGAAGGGTTCTTGGCCATTATTGCTGAAAATGTCTGCAACTTGCAGAGACAGTAAGAAAAAGAGGAATGTCAAGAAGATCTGCTCTGAACATATCTGTCCTTAATCTGTGGAATCAAAAGCACCAATAGAGGCCTATCCACCACACATGTAGACAGGAAGAGTTACACATGAACTGAAGAGAATGCTAACCTAAATATGTTCTATTGTTGTTTCTCGACATATTTATCAAACAACTTAGAGGACTAGATTTTTTTCTTTTTTTAATATATTTCTTTATTTGGCTGCACAAGTTTTAGTTGAGGCACTTGGGATCTAGTTCCCTGACCAGGAATGGAAACCAGGCCCTCTTCTACCTTGGGAGTGTGGAGTTCTAACCACTGGACCACTGGGAAGTCCCAGGAAACCAAATTTCAAAGGAGAATTCTAGGCCAGAACTCATAGTCATGGGAGTGAGGGGAGCCAAACTCTAAGCTGTAATCCTTAGCCCAATCTCAGCCTGCCCTCCTCTTCTTTCCACCCTCAGCTCCACTCTGTAATTCGGGGGCCTATAAACATACCATGAACAACATCTCAGTCCACACAGAAGCTCAGTCTACACCCCTGTGGAAACTGCTTCTTATGATACCTTATTGGCCTATATCCTGTCATCAACCCTTGGGAGAACAGACCTGGGAAAACTGGCCACAAAAACCCAGGAAGCAGGCTCAGAGATATTTGGTCAGAGAACTGAAGAGTTGAAAAAAGTGGTCTAGAAAGGAAGGAGAGGTCATAGGTGCTGGCTTGCATGCACCCTTGGTCCTGCAGAATCCTGACCCCCATGGGGACAGCAGAGCTCAAGAAGAGCAGAACCTTCTAAAGGACAGAGTCAAGCTCCTGCCTTTAAGAGGCTTTGTTTCTGCTCAGATATAAATGCATTTTTGAGAAGAACAGATTTCTGAAATGAAGAATGCAAAGACAAAAAGATATAAATGCATTTTGTCTAAGAAGAAATAAGATTTAAAGGAGAGAAGACCAGGAAAAACAAGCTCTTATTCTCTGATATTGTAACCTAATTAACTGATGACAGCTGTGCTGGGTCTTCACTGATGCATGTGGGCTCTCTCTGGTTGTGGTGCAGAGGGTTCTCACTGCAGTGGCTTCTCCTGTTGCAGAGCACGAGTTCTAAGCTCTCAGGCTCTAGAGCGCAGGCTCCGCGGCTGTGGCACATGGGCTTAGCTGCTCTGCAGCATGTGGAATCTTTTGGACCAGAGATTCAACCCATGGCCCCCGCACTGGCAGGCAGATTCTTAACCACTAGACCACCAGGGAAGTCCTTTTCTGATATTTTTGACAAACATAATTTAAAATTTTGATTATACATATATATATTTTTTTTAATGGACATGACACCTGCACTGAAAGTGAATCCTGGTCCAGATTTTATTGATAAAACAGTATTAGAAAGATATTTGCCAAAAGAAGTAGGTACCAGGTGGGTTCCTCTCCTAGTTTAAAGTATAAATGGGGTAAATCGGAATTGCAAAATGACCATGCCTTTTCCATTATATAGACTTTTGTTCATATTCTCTCTCTGTACTAGTCATGAATTTGCAAGCAGGTAATGAATGTCTTGGTGAATAAACGTCTTCAACTATAAAACGATGCTAATTCACTTGTCTCACTGGATGGCTGTAAACATTACATGAGAAGGTATGAAAGAGCCAGGTCTATGGAAAGCATTTTAAAATTATTAGCTAATATGATTATTAAGTTCTCCAGGGTCTGTTATCAAGAGAAAACTGAAAAAACATCAAATTCAGAGACAACTCTTAGTATGAAAATTAAGTTGTTTTATGTGACAGAAAATGCCTGAAAATGAACCACCTAAATATCAGATCTAAATAAATGAGTTCCTTTAAAAGTCAAAAATGGAATGGTCTGTTGAAGTCTTCTAAATTTTCCTAGAAAGCTGATTTTTTTTTTTTAACTAATTGAAGGTTTATGGCAATTCTGTGTTGAGCAAGCCTACTGGTATCATTTTTCAAGAAGCATTTGTTACTTTGTGTCTCTCATATTTTTGTAATTCTCCCAATAAATTTCAAACTTTTTGTTTTTATTATATTTGTTATAGTGCTCTATGATCCGGAGAAGGCAATGGCACCCCACTCCAGTACTCCTGCCTGGGAAATCCCATGGGTGGAGGAGCCTGGTAGTCTGCAGTCCATGGGGTCGCTAAGAGTCGGACACGACTGAGCGAGTTCACTTTCACTTTTCACTTTCATGCACTGGAGAAGGAAATGGCAACCCACTCCAGTGTTCTTGCCTGGAGAATCCCAGGGACGGGGGAGCCTGGTGGGCAACCGTCTATGGGGTCGCACAGAGTCGGACACGACTGAAGTGACTTAGCAGCAGCAGCAGCTCTATGATCAAAGATCTTTGATTTAGTATTTCAAAAGATTATGACTCCCTGAAGGTTCAGATGATGACAGCAATTTTTAGCAATATTTTTAAATTAAGGTATGTACCTTACATACTTAACAGACTATAGTATAGTATAAACAAAACTTTTATATGTATTGAGAAATAAAAAAAATATGTGACTTGCTTTACTGTAATATTTTATTTATTTACTGTGATATTTATTGTGATGGTCTGGAACTGAAACTGCAATATCTCCAAGGTCTGCCTGTAGAGAAGATAAAATGAAAATGTCTGTACCCAAGAGGCAAAATAGGTGTGTAGGGGAGTAGATATTTCTAATTACATTTTGTTCCTTATGGTATGTAGTCAGCAACTAACAATGTAACATTAACCAATAATTACTGTTCTGACTAAAACTATGATTAACAATAAACTGTTCAGAACAAAACTAGAAGAATATGTCCAACACTAGACAGTACAGGCACTTAAGAATTTTTTCTCAGAGGAGAATGATTAATGTTGAGGAAACCTGAAACTATGCCATTATGAAC
This sequence comes from Capricornis sumatraensis, assembly GCF_032405125.1. Taxonomy (NCBI): domain Eukaryota; kingdom Metazoa; phylum Chordata; class Mammalia; order Artiodactyla; family Bovidae; genus Capricornis; species Capricornis sumatraensis. Next base: position 116,114,773 of record NC_091071.1, on the reverse strand, counting down.
ACAGGTTGAAGGACCTGGGATTGTATAACTGGAAAAAAAAAAAAGGACAGCTTCTAGTAAAACTCACTGCAAAACACTGATGAGGGATTGAACTTATTCTGTATTACATTTATTCTGCATAGCACAGAGAGACAGAACTAGAAATGCTGGGATTGAAGGAAGATGGACTTTTAGGTCAATTAATAGTTTCACACTGTCCACAGGGGGAATGAACTGCTTCAGGAGTCACTGAGCACTCCATGTGGCAGGATATTCTTGAGGTTGTCATGGAAACTAAACTCTAGCTTGTTGGTTTTCTACAGGTGGAACAGCAAGTACATCTGAGTATCTAGGACTCCTTGAGCACCTTGGGGGTGAGAGAGGCAACTGCAGTCATGGTGGTCTGGAGAGAACTTCCTGAGGCTGACATCTCAGCAGAGACCTGAACGATGTGAAGGTATACACTGTACAAACATCAAGAGGAGTGCTTTAAGCAGGACCATCAAGAAGGCCAGCACAGACAACAAGAGAGTGAGGAAGGCAAAGGGGCAGGCAAGGTGGCTGAGAATTTGCATTTGACTCTACATGTGAACACTTCTCTGGTGGCTCAGTGGTAAAAAAAAAATCCACCTACCAATTCAGGAAATATGGGTTTGATCCCTGGGCTGGGAAGATCCCCTGGAGAAGGAAATGGCAAACCACTCCAATATTCTCGCCTAGAAAATCCCATGAACAAAGGAGCCTGGTGGGCTACAGTCCACGGGGTCGCAAAAGAATTGGACATGACTTAGCGACTAAACAACCACCACTATGAATGGAAGCCACAGGTCAGTCTGATGTGACCAAGTTCTAAGAAGTCCACTCTAGCTGCTGTGTCTAGTAATAAACATGAGGGAATTATTAAAAACATGCAGTAAATCACGGAGTACTCACCATTAGGTCGAACTAGAAGGACTAACTCCCCAGAATGTCTCTCACAGCTCGCTTTGATCAGCAGGACCACCTGGTCGTGGGTGTGCTCTGCAATGTCCTGACCATTGATCAGTACCACTTGGTCCCCTTCATTCAATCGAGGGACACACAGGTCAGCCTATCAAGGGATGCAAAGAAGGTTTCAAATTCACATGTAGCTTTCTGGAAGTAAGGGATGCAAAGGTTTCAAATTCACATGTAGCTTTCTGGAAGCAGTTCATTCCCCCTGTGGACACTGTGAAACTATTAATTTACTTTTATAGACTCCAGAGCAGAAATAAAATTACATACAGAAATCATCTATCCATTCACTCATCTATTAAAAAAAAACAGAAATAGAAAACTCACTTTCAGACCTCCCTGGTGGTCCAGTGGTGAAGAATTCATCTGCCAATGCAGGGGACACAGGTTCAGTCCCTGGTCCAGGAAGATGGGGCAGCTAAGCCTGTGCACCATAACTACTGAGGCTGTGCTCCAGAGCCTGTGCTCCGCAACCAGAGAAGCCACCAAAATGAGAAGCCCATGTACAACTAGAGTAGCCCCTGCTTGCAGCAACTAGAGAAAGCCTGCATGCAGCAATGAAAACTCAGCACAAACAAAAAGAATTAAAAACAAAACTCACTTTCCTATAAAGACATTCTTTTTTTCCTTCTTCATTAATAATTTTTCCCCTGATGCCCTAGTACAATTCCAGACATACAAGTAAGACCAATGCTCTCAAGTGCATAGATCAAGGTAGCTCTCACTTTGCACTGTCCAGATACATACTAATTTCAGTTGCACAGCTGAGTTAAATAACACCAGTCTGCTAACATCATGCGAATTTCAGTTACTGCATAAATTACAAGTAACTGCATAAAGTTCAAAATTCGCTGTTAGCCTGACAGTCCAAAAATCACTATATAAATCATAAATATGCAGCATGATCAATGACCAATCACATCCCTTCTTTCCAAGTGTATTGGTGGCCTGTTGTTATGCATCAGTTACTCAGTTCATGTGGAGATAGCAAAGCAGGTACTTGTGTGGTCTCCTTGTCTCCCAAAGATAAACCCACTTTGGGTAAGGAGCAACTGGCCAAAAAGTTACAAGAGCAGCAAAGAAACAAAAAGGGACAGTGCTGAAGGTAAAATTCAAAGTGAACATAAATGGAGTTATAGAAGAAGTAATTTACTATTTAACTATCAACATTTCTATTGTTTGAGACCCTAGATATGCAGGGAAAGGAATTTAGAGAAGATGAACTTATTAGCACAAATGATGAAAGTGGCTGTGACAAGAAGGATGAAGGTGTCCAAGAAAGTGATGCTGGCAAGAAACTTCTTGGGACTTCCCTGGCGGTCCAGTGGTTAAGACTTCACACATCCAATGCAGGGGATATAGGTTCTATCCCTGGTCAGGGAAATACCATCCCACATGCCACAGTGTGGCAAAAAAAAATTAAAAATTGAGAGGAAATAAAAATGGAAACATCTTTAAAAAACAAAAACTCAATACAGGAACTCCTGGAAGGCATTTCATATCACTGAAAGTGCAAAGGACAAGTGGAAGTGGGATTCAGACTTAGAAAGAATTATCACTATTTGTTGAGATAAATAAGGAAAAATGCACAGCCTGTAATTTAAGTTATATGACAAGAAAAAGAAAAGCACTGTTCACAAATTACCTTTGGTAAGTTTTCACAAAGAAATAAAAGACTTTGATTCTCAATGTTTCTGACGTTCTGAATTATAGGATAATTAATCAGTATTATTTTATTATTTCTTCATTTCCCAATACATTTAAAAGAGAAAGCATCAGAAATTTTAATGTTTTGACAAAAAATTTAAAAGTCATGGAAAAAAACACAATTTTCCCCATTGACTCAGTATGGATTCAGGCCACATGGTTATCTTTATAGCTGTGCACTACTGTGTGAAAACAAACAAGTAAATAAGGTAAAAGAAATCAACAGAAATATGGACAGCCTGTTCCAGGAATACAGTAATGAGAACACAACAGAATTAAGTTTGCAGGATGATGGGGCTGGGCCTTACAGAAAGGGCTGTGGCAAAGGCTTGAAAGATGGAAGCAGGACTAAACTCACTCTACAACACCAAGTCAACACAATTCAACAAGGTACTGTCATTAGTAGAAAGAGTACTGATCCAGAAGTCAGGTTCTTCCACTGCTGCTTATGAAATGTGTGATTTTAGACACCTGAAATGCTGAAAATGGAACAGGTATCTATTTTAATTATGCATAGTTGTAAAATTTTAAAAATGAGATATTTCAATGTAAAGAATTAAAACCTGGGAAAATTTAAAATCAAGGTTCGGACCATTCCCTTGAGGTGCTCTTTCTCTACTTTTCTGCATGTTATAGCACACTATTAGTTACCTGTTATAACTGAAGGGAACCCTCTTACACTTAATCTTCTTCTGCTCTTTGTCAGATAATTTCTTACTTGCATTTCATTCTGATTTGGAGTCTACATCAGATGAATTTTGCTGGGACAACAGCTATTGGCTTGAATATGATCAGACAGGAAGAAATATACGACTTTGGAAATTGCTGTTGTTCAGTCACAAAGTCATGCTTGACTCTTTGCAAACCCATGGACTGCAGCACGCCAGGCTTGGAAATAACTTGAAAATTACTCTGTCCATTTCAAAAGGTGTCCAATAGAGAAAATGACGTTAAAATATTTTAAACACTGCCCTTTTCTACCAATCACCTAAAATGAGGCTTCTAAACACTGTAATGGTCTCTAAATTAATAATATTTCATTTATTTTGTATTTATTTAATTGATTCTAAAGTCAGCCACTATTTACATTGTTCTGGTAGAAAGGAAAAATTACCAATATAGTAATCTGTATAGCCTAAAAAGAATATATAGAATCATAAAGTTCTGTTTGGAAATTAACCTGTCTATAGAGTGCTCCCTGAATATCCTTGACTGAATTGCAAACTATCCACGTTCACTGCTCAGAAAAAAATCAATATTCATTTTATGACTTTACCTGGCATACAAATAAAAAAAGATTTCTTTCCTAATTTTAAGGGCAAAACATGCTCACCATCACGATTCAGACAATTAAAAAAAGGAAGCAAGAGATAAATATCAGTAATTCCACCACCATGATGAAATACTGCTAACGATTTCAGCATGTTTCCAGATTTTTAAAATATAACTCACAATTTAAAAAACTGGATTAAACACATATGAAATTATAATATGTATTTTCATTGAGTATAGCTGATTTCCAATATTGTGTTAGTCTCAGATGTACAGGTAAGTGATTCAGTTATACATATTAATATAGGTATGTCTTTCAGTTCTTTTCCATTACAGGTTATTACAAGTCATTGAATATAGTTCCCTGTGCAATAAGGTAAATCTTTGCTACTTATCTATTTTATACACAGTGGTGGGTATCTGTTAATCCTGTACTCTTAACTTATCCCTGTTAGCCTCTTCCCTCTTTGGTAACCATAAGTTTGCTTTTTATGTCTCTGAGTCTATCTTTGTTTTATAAATAAACTTATTTATATTATCTTTAGGTTCTAAATATAAATGATACCATATAATATTTGTTTTCTTTCTGTCTGACTGACTTCACTCAGTTTGATAATCTCTAGGTACATTCACATTGCTGCAAATAGCATTATTTCACTTTTTTATAGCTGAGTAGTATTCCATTGTAAAATGTTTTTCAAAATACTATCTTATGAAAACCTTTCCATACTTACATAAAACATCATCTATTATTTCAATAGCTGCAAACCAAAGCATAATTTATTTAGTCAGCTCTAATGATGTACATTTTGATTTTCCCTCCAATTTTAATTTTCACCAACAATACTACAATGAACATTGTTGTATATCCTATGTTCTGTTTCATAAGAGGTAGTTCCTAAAAGTAGAATTATCAGGTCAAAAGACATATATTTGACTTTTAGTTAAAACTTTTGTATTGGGGAAAACTATACATTGCACAGTTTAAACAGCTGACTTGCTCTGTAAGATTATGACAACAAGAAACCATTTCCTATATTCTTCCCTATGCTCCCCTCACCAACACCCACCCTCGCCACCACCCGGTGTGAGGCAACTTATTTCAACATTTTAGCTACAGCTTTTGTATTTACCTTAGTATCACTATGTAACTTTCTAATTTCATTATTTAGTTTTTATTTTAGACATTATCTTTCTACTTGATAAATGAGAATACAGCCCCCTCTCACCTCCTCATCTTGCAGTACCCCCGTCCCCCAACACATATTTTCCAATACATACTGAACAAATAATTTTGGACTACTTCCCTTATCTTTCACATGTGTAGTAAGTTTATTTTATACATCACATCCCTGTCTTGTCACTTTTGATCACAAGGGATTTGTTTAAAAGAGGACATTTGATCCGAGATGAATCTATGAGGTCTTACTTTCTCTGAGTCTGTAATTTAGAGTGAGGAGTCTAATGATTCTGGGGTGCTAAGCTGGGTACATAAAACACAAACCCAGAAGTTGCTGGTAGGCACATCCCTTCAAAAGAACTGTGGGACATAATGGTGGTAGCTACACAATTTCTATTTAGTTGAAATTTTGGAGTCACCATCATATCTAAACAAAGAGTGTGTCTGTGGTGCTTGGCTTGAAGCTGCTACTAAGTACACTTTTCATTTAGAATGTATTTTATTGTAGCTTGAGAGATTAAGCTGATTCTAGTACAAACCAGTTTACACTGAGAAAGAAAAATTCACAAAAACAAAAATGGACATGAAAAGTAGTTCTGATGATTTGTAAAATTCTTTCTAGAAGTCTGACTACATTCCTGTCCTGGGGTTTTGTGATACACCTCTACAGCTGTACGAAAAATTTTGTATTTATAATTAAGCCAGGGGTATGCAGTGACAGACTTTATTTTCTTGGGCTCCAAAATTACTGCAGCCATAAAATTAAAAGACATCTGCTCCTTGGAAGGAAAGCTATGACAAACCCTAGATTCGAAAGCTGAGACATCAATTTGCTGATAAAGGTCCACGTAGTCAAAGCTATGATTTTTTTCAGTAGTCATGTATGGATATGAGAGCTGAATCATCATAAAGAAGGCTGCTACAGAATTTCTATTCAGTAGGGATTTTGGAGTCACCAAAGAATTGATACTTTCAAATTATGGTGCTGGAGATGACTTTTGAAAGTCCCTTGAACTGTAAGGCGATCAAACCAGTCAATCCTAAAGGAAATCAACCATGAATATTCATTGAAAGGACTGATGCTGAAACTCCAATACTTTGGCCACCTGATGCAAAGAGCCGACTCACTGGAAAGGACTCTGATGCTCGGAACAATTTAAGAGGAGAAGGGGGCGACAGAGGATGAGATGGTTAGACAGTATCATCGACTCAATGGACATGAATTTGAGCACACTCTAGGACACAGTGAAGGATAGGGAGTGCTGGAGTCCATAGGCTCACAGTGTGCTGTAGGCCACGGGGTCACAAAGACTCAGACACAACTTAACAACTGGAAACAACAAAAATTTCACAAGTACCCTGTTATTTGCAATCAACAAGTTCTTAAAAACCAGAACCAAAAGTATATATCATGATATCCTTGATCAATCTTGACTGTGATCTTCAAATCAACTTTGAGGTTGCTGCAAAGCACCAAAATCCCATAACTGGTCTCTTTCTCTCAGGCTGTAGGTTCCCACCTTTCCCAGGACAGAGACAGTTAAATGATACCGGGTACTGACTCAAAGTTCTTAAAGAAAAATACAGTTAAACAAAATAAACAACAGAAACGGGAATCTGAAAGCAGTATTTACTATACAAGGAGCAATAAAAATGATGTACCCACAATTTATTAAGAATTGTCCTTATGATTCATAAGCAGAAAGTTTATGAGTACTGAAGCTGAAGGATAGGGCAAGGGGGTGGGAGTGTTTTCATCATCATGGGTACATACAGTATTTTCTTTACTTTTGCTTAGCATGTTCACAATAAAGAGTTTCAAATAGATATTTTAAACAGAAAGTAGACAAATAGAATGTAAGTAAACAATTCTAAATGAAAAAAGAAGTCAAGGAAAAAGCAAACAAACTATACCTCTGTCTACATTTTGCTATTTAGAGGGGTTATTTTGATAGAGTCTAGAGTATTTGTAAAAACAAGTATTTGAAAAACTGTTCTAGAAGATAGGGAAGAAATAAAAATTAACTTCCCAGCAATTTAGGAGATTCAGCAAACAACATGTGATACTTGACAAACTAAATGATTCATTTTATTGTTTTATTTATACTAAGAAAATAAGTATGTATTCTTGAAGCTAGGATCACTGAGAAGGCTGCTGAACTCACAGGGGTTCCTGGCGCAACTCGGGACACGATCACAGGCATCTTCTGGTCACATCCTCCCTTTACATTAGAGCAAATCAAGCATTAGTCAGCATTACAGATACAGAAACACCTTATTTAAAAGATGAGTGCAATACAAATTCTAAGTTACCTTTACATTGAATCCAAACCTCCCATTTTCATCAGGTTTCATTCTGATTAGAACGAGATTATCATGTGGAATACCACCATTAGGCTTAAAAAGACAAAAATAGATGACTCATCATTCTCATTTATAGGCTACTTACTTTCAGATATACAGGAAGCATGCTTTGTGTATGTTGATATTACCTAAAGTGTATAAAGAATCATAATTCAAATTTCTCTCTTGCCTTACCGCTGTATACTAGACTATAAGTGCCAGAGTAACAGGGCCTTTATTACTTACCTAATTAATTAACCACAGTGTCCCTAGAACCTGGCTCAAAGCTTTGCACAGAGCAAGTATCTGTAAGTTTTATATGAATTCATTATATTCCCTCTGCTTTTTAAAAACAGCTTCATTGAGACACAATTCACATACTACACTTCACCCATTCAGAGAGTATAATTCAGTAATTTCTACTACAGTGACAGAATTGTACCAACACCGCTACTATTTAATTTTAGAACCTTTTCCTCATCCCCCAAAGAAACCCTGTGTCCATCATCAGTCACTCCCTCTCTGCTTGCCCCCATCCCCCAAGTCTTATTCAACTCATCTATTTTCTCTCCCTCTATATATACATACTTGACTATTCTGAACGTTTCATGTATGTTGAATTACACAATATATGGTCATTTGTAACAAGCTTCTTTCACTTAATGTCGTATGCCTATTCTGTAAGGTAAGTATCTGACTAATTCTTTCTTATCCTTCCAAGACACAGGTCTGAGACGATCATTTCTGGGAAATCTTCCCTTAAATCCACAGCTGAATTAGTTGTATTTATATACTTGTGAATTCCCTAAAATCACTTCTAATTACAGAACTCATCGTCCTCAAAGCACCGGTAGCTTCTGACACAGGTGATTACTCTCTCCGTGACCTTCTTCTCATCAGCTAGCTGGCTAGTTCTCTTTCCTACCATTTTGGCTGCATCTTTTCAGTTTCCTTTGCTTTGATCTCCCTCATCTTTATAGCTTGGAGGACTAAAATTTCAGAATCTCTTATTAAGGTAATCTGAACACTCTACACTTCCTGCCTCATGCTTTTAAATATTTTGTCTACATGCCATCAACTCTCAACATTATAACTTCAGCTTCAATCCCTCTCTTCAACTCCAGAATCATGTCTCTAAATGGATTCCTAGTAGACATATCATTGTGCCCCTATCGAGCTTCTGATATCCCCCCACACCTGTTCTACCTGGAACCTTTTACATCCCAGCAAATGGCAACTTCATCCTCCTAGCTGTTTAGGCCCCAAATCTTATTATCCTTGATTCTCTCTCCCTAGTACGCTACAACCAGTCCATCAGCAGACTGTGTCAGCTGTACTCTAAAACTCCCCCAGAACTCAGCCATGGTCTTATTTCTTCCACAGCCATGCTGGTCCAATCACCACTGCTTCATGGGATGACACCTCATAGCCAGTTTCTCTACTGCCACCCTGCTTTTGATTTTTTCTCAACATAAAAGCCAGAGTGAAACCATTCAAACCTAAGTGACAGCACACTGCTTCTCTCCTCAATTATGTCCATTTGCTTGCAATCTCACTTACAGACTGGACAAAACCTTTACAAAACCAGGCATTTAGGATCTGGCCCTTTCCTGTTCCTTCTGGTTTGCTCATTCTGCTCTGGCCACACTGACCCCCTTGGTGTCCTCTGACAGGATCAGTCACACCCTGTCTTTGCACTGTTGTTCTCTGGGCTTATCTGCTCTCCTGTCAAGTATCCATGTGGTTTATCACCAAACTCATCCCTGGCTCAAACTAAGTTAAAACTGTAGTACTCCACTCTGGAAATTTCCTAGCCCTTTTCTGCCTTGTCTCTGTAGCGTTTATCTAATAGGTTATAAATTTATTTACTTTGTTTACAGCTTGTCTCATCCTTATCCTTAGAATATAAGTTCCTTGCAGGCAGAGTTTTTAAAATTTTATTCTACCATATTCCCAGAGCCCATAACAATGCATGGCACAGAGCAGGTATTCAATAAGTAATTTTTGCTTGAGTGATAAAACAAACTAGACTGTAGATTATTTAATAGGAGGGATGATGTCTGATTTATATTTGTATGCCCCAAGTGGAGTCGCTCAGTCGTGTCTGACTCTCTGCGAACCCATGGACTGTAGCCCACCAGGCTCCTCCATCCATGGAGTTTACTAGACAAGAGTACTGGAGTGGGTTGCCATTTCCTTCTCCAGGGAACCTTCCCAACCACTACCTACCTTAGTAGGTAAAGAAAGACCTCAGTTAACTATGAACCAATGAATGATACATAGGAATCACCACACAGGTAGCACTAAAGCTGTCATTCATTTTGAGTAAGGATTTTGATCTCTATGATGTGTCTGTGGTGGTACAGTGAGTGTGGGAGAACTTTAAATGGCCGCCTCTGGCTTTTCACTTTTAGACAGTGCAGGAGGACTATGGGTGAAGAACAAGAGGGAAAGTGAGCAATGGCCAGCAGGGCGTTTGGCATCACCCACACTTGCTGTGGGGCTTCCTCTCCTTGTATCTCATTTTATTCCTTGATATCGCTTTAAGTTTCCTGAAATACACCCATATTTCTGTCTGTCCTATACTTCTTCATAAACACAATGTATCCTTAAAATTTATTAACAATCTGACCTTTGATTCATCTACTTGAAAAAGCAATGAAAATTCACAAATCAGGGGATTCTAAAAATTTACCATTTTTGTTTGGTACAAAGTACTAAAATATCTCATGGATATATTTTTAAGAACACAGCAATTATATATTCCAAAGACCTGCATTCAATTTCAAAAGGTTGATTAAAACGATAAAGTTGCTGCACTTAACTATATAATAAAATTAATGGTATTTAATAGGCTATTAGCATTTGTTCTGGAAATGTGTTTTGCAAGGCTGAAAACAACAAATCTGTCAAAAATTAACTTCTAGAGCAATGAATGTTTTATAAACGATGATAAAAGAAAATTCCACAATTGGGTTATATGGTGGCACAATTTATGAGTAAACATATGATGAAAAAGATAAAGTACTGTAATATAATTTACAGATAAAACAGGCTAGGGTACAAAAGAAATTTCATTTACAATTAAACATTTTCAAAGAAATGTGAGAATATTTGAAGAAGCTACTTACAGTAGATTTTTCAGGAGATGATGGAACATCGAATGTTTCATTAACATGGTTTTCCAGATCTTGTTGAGAATGTGAGTAATGAATCTGGCTCCAACTGTTCTTCTTTGATTGTTTGGGTGGTAATGCTGGAGGCTGCCCATCTCCAGGAGTCTCTTGTGATCTAGTTAGGAAAAGAAGGGGAAAAAATTAAGTATTTTGGAAGCTGTCTTATATAATTATTTTAAAAGCTAGGGTCAAGCAACTCAGATATTTACTATGTCTAGTAGGAGACAAGCTTTAAATACCATATTTATTTGCAAGTGCACTGTTTAATGAAAACTTTCTTAACTTTGAAGTTTAAAGTAATATATCTAATTTCTTAATTTATCAAATCTGTAAACAATTCTACAGATTGTTTATATAATAAATAATAAAATATACTTTAAGGATACCCCTATGAAGAGATTTATCGATCTACCATAACAATGTATATATATTTCCAAAAACCCCTTTCTAAGGTCTTCAGTGGAGTTCTATGGGCAGGCAGAGATGAGAACTGAGAGCCACGCTGTGCACAGATACCAAGCTATAACACATATACTCAGTGCCACCTTAGAAATCAAGGGATTGTCCATTTTATTTGGAAATAAAATGCAATTTATGGAAGTGATGAACACAATGGGTAGGAGTGCTGAGTTCACTGAGGAGACAAAACTGGAGAACACAGTGTGGGAAAACCTGATTTTAGGTGAGGATGCAAAAACCCAATTAACATTAGAAAGCAGACACCTGAGGCAGAAGCAGCAGGAGCAGATGAGCTGAGTCTGACAGGGGAAACCTCAAGGTTAAAAATACACCTTTTAGGAAGGAGCACACTGTATGCAGTAAAAGGTGAGTTTTTCACAAAGGCCAGAAGGGGGAACCAGTGGTTCAACTTGGACCCCAGAAAGCCTGTGTCCATAGAAGTCCTGGACTTGAAGGGACCCGGAAGGGGAAAACTGACCATCAGTGGGGTTTTTATTTATCTCAGAGGTAGCAGAAGATCCTTTGGGGAAATAAAAGAATTTTTATCCCACTGCCTAAGGACAGGTGAGAGAGTTGACAGCTGCTGTCTCAACCTCATGGCTGCTGCTGTGGTAATTAGGACAGAGTACAGATAGATGCTAAAGGCACATCTACAGGCCTGCAAGCAGCAGAACTGTACCCTTCAGTCCTCCCTGGCTGACATCAGGACTGGCTGTATGATGTGCTCTGGCCAATGAAATATGAGTAGTCTCTTCTGAAGGGAATATTTGTGTTTGTGTTTCTCTCTTCCCTCAGGCAGGAAACCAGCCATGTCCCAACAGGGGCTGCTATCAGTCTGAGCCTTAAATGACCATGACATAGAGCAGAGCCACAGGTGATCCGTGAGTATACGGAATGTAAGGAAGAAAGAACCCTTGTTGTACGTTATGGGGAGAATCTGCTACCATGGCATAATTTGGCCCAAGATAATTGACACAGAGGTTATTGCCAGAGTGGCTCTTGGAGATATGCTGCTATTGGTAGAGAAGCTATGAACTTACTGAGAGACTTGCTGCTAGACACCTGGTAGATATGGTACTGATACTAAAACCTGCTTAGTGCCAAGGTAGTGAGCCAGGATTAACACTGAATGATCTAACTTCTCCTAAGAGAAAATATAGCTCTTTTAATCTAGTATAAATTATACTCGCTAAATACACAATAACAACCACTCAGCAGTCTACGTGGAAGACTTCAGGGCTCAAAATGCTCTAAATTCTGCTAAGTCTATAAAGACCGCATCAGACAGCATATCTCCCCATTTCAGCAAAAAGCTTCTCTGAGGTCTATCTTGATGGCTAGAGACTCCAGGTCCCAGATATACTAGTTTTTATTCTGCTAATTTCAACTGCCAAGAACTCAAGCCTCTAAGATCCAATACATTCAAGGGCTGGTGGTCCAAGAAAATGTCCTCACAGATTACAATAGAGATGTGTGCTTCCACCATGGCCTGCTGTAGGGGATTAGGACAGGTAACTATAGGCAACCCTCGGCAGAGCCTCAGATATGAAATTTCTAAAAGGCAGTTGATTAAAATACTCCAACACCTCAGGAAAACCAGAAGTCATTGGACTTCACATGGATTAATCAATAGGTCTCATCTCTTCTTTAGGACCAAGTGTAACCATGAGGGGAAGGTGAAGAGAAGCTTTTTTTTTAGTTTTGCGTATGGCTGTCACACCTGGGAAGCATTTCATATTAAAACTAAAGGTCTTGGCAAGACTACAGGGTTAAGATCAGGTGGGAATGGAGTCAGAGCAACTATCTTTATCCTTGGTTCAGCTGTCTAAACATAGTGCCAAGACAAACAACAGGGACAAATGTAAGCCTGATAGGCAGCACGGTGTCTAAGTGAGCCATGCCTGGTGGGCAGGGGCATCACGGTGGCAGCACTCAGTTACAAGAGGGGACAGCGCTGACACACTGACAACATGGGACATTCTGCTCATTGATGAATCCGCATTTCTGGGATTAGAGACTAGGGGTATACAGTCCAAAAAACTACAGACATGATTTTTATTATGTGCTTTTGATTAGTACCTAGAGAAGGAAGTGGCAACCCACTCCAGTCTTCTTGCCTGGAGAATTCCATGAACAGAGGAGCTGGGCAGGCTACAGTCCATTGGGTCGCAAACAGTCAAACACGACTAAACAACTAACACTCGTTTTGATTAGAAATCATTGTCCAAGAACAGTGGCTGCAAATTCATGGCTTCTGGGCCAACTTTAGCTACAGACATTTGGCCTTTTCACTGTAAAACTGTGAGTTGACTACATTTAAAAAATTATGTATCTGGATTTCCAGAATGAAAAACTTGGAAGCTCTGGAAAAAATGGACTAGCATTACAAGTTGTTAACAACTGAACAAAGCCAAGTGATAGCTGCTGCTTTTAGGTGACCATGGGCATTCCAGTCCACGTGAATCCCACCCACACTCTGGTAGGTGTCTGACTGTACCTTCTCCTTTACTTATTCAGAGTCTGCAGGAAGACACAGGAAGGAAGAGAGTTTAAGTATACTGGCCTGAGTTGGGATTTGAGTCGAACTCTAAAGAAAAGGTAAGGAGAATACAGTGCAGGCTGGAAGGACTAGGCAAGATCTCGGAGAGGAAAAGACAATACAATTTTGGATTCAGGATAGGACTATCTGTCTTCTTTCATTGTTTTGTTACTTTTTTGTTAAAGTAACTTCACAGAGAGTGAGACAGGCTCTCCACAAGTCTGATTTATTGCAGAATGGTCTGGGGAACTTTCACTAATTATGTGCTCTCCCAGTAATCCTGGCAGCAATTACCCTTTCTGTTTTTTCAACTTCAATAACCAAACATTCACTCTCTCTTCTTTCTTTCTTTCTACCTACCTATCTTTCTACAGTGTATAAAAGCAGTCAAGAATATAAATACAGACTCCTAAAATTCTTATTCTGGGCAAAAGCTATCAATTACATTTTAAAAACATACCCATATTAACTCATCTTATTTTAAGAAATAACTCCCATGTTCATATTTAATGTAGAAGTATTACATGCAGTCAATCTATTACTTAAACAATTATCTAGGAAGATGACATTTTTTAATGCAACAAATTTTATTTAGCGTAGTCAGTCCCAACATTCAGCACAAAAAAAGTTTACAGAGGATAGAAAGTGCATTAATAAAAGCCAGTCTTTACCAAAAGAAAACAGAAAACATATTATTGATTCAAAATATTTTACACTTGAATGATAAACTGCAATAATATGTTTTCTGTTTTCTTTTGGTAAAGACTGGCTTTTATTAATGCACTTTCTATCCTCTGTAAACTTTTTTTGGGGGGGCACCTACTGAATTAAGGTGACTTCCCTGGTGGCTCAGACGGTAAAGTGTCTGCCTGCAATGTGGGAGACATGGATTCGATTCCTGGGTCGGGAAGGTACCCTGGAGAAGGAAATGGCAATTCACTCCAGCACTCTTGTCTGGAAAATCCCACGGACAGAGGAGCCTGATAGGCTACACCCCATGGGGTCACAAAGAGTCGGACACGACTGAGCGACTTCACTTCACTTCACTGATATAAGAGAAAGGAAGAGAAGAAAAGAATACTTTAGAAGAGTTCAATCTCCATCTGGTATCAGGGAAGTCAGTAGAGGTCACTGAGACCAGTAGTCTCTCTTGCTTTCTGCATTAGTGCCCTCAGCTGGAACTGTTTATGGGACAGAAGACGCACATGCTTTAGGAAGATGTCTAGGTCTATTACTCCCCGCCTCAAAGCTTCTCCCAGGTGTCTTCAATAGCATTTTCCTCTGCATACAGATTTAGGATCTGTTTGTATAGTGGGGCTGTGGGAATGACAACTTCATCAATATCATTGTTTTCAGACTGATTTTCCATTTTCTCCAGAGGAGAACTGAGTTCTTTCTCAAAAGTTCTATGTTTTTATCAACCTCAGCTACTTCTTGATCTAAACGGGTAACCATCTCTTTGAGTTTCTGGTGACCTTTCTTCAGGTCTTCCTCTATTCATTTCAAGGCACTGAATTCTGCCTGGGCACGATCCATTTCCTCCTTCATCCGCCATCTCAGTCTGTCACTGACCACTGAGATGAGAGAGGCTCGGATAGTGTCCTCACTGATTGTGCCATCCCTACTGGGACCAAAAGTGGTCACAGGAGGCTGGGAAGGGTACTAGGAACTTGTTGTGGCAGGATACTGACCACCAGGTCGGTAAGGACAGCCTGGGTAACCACTGGGATTGGGAGGGTACCCGGATGGGTATGCAGAAATCCCACTTGGCAGACCTGGCACGGAGGAAGTATTTGATGGCTCTACTGCCTGGTATGGTGGATAGGATGCTGAAATAGTAGGACGAGAGAAGACTGGAGATTCATCTCCAAACACCACAATCATGACTTGAATAAGCTCCAATAAGTCTGACTGTGGGTGCTTCCATTCATGTAGATAAGGAAGATATATCTTACCATTAGCATCCACATGCTTTCCCGTTTTAATAGTCATTGAGCTAGTAGGCTTAATGAAACAGATAGGGGGATTATATGGATTTGTGTCCAGCAGCCACAGGCAGATTGGAATACTATATGTATTACTTCTATAAGGCACAGGAATTGTGCCAGTAAGGTTCATTAGTTCTCTGGAATTGCCGTCATTAAAAACGTATGAATCCAATACAGGTTTGAGATCTTTGTATAAAGTAATAACGTTAACAGTTTCACATACAGTTAGGTCTCTGTATTTGTACTTGGACACCATTTTCTTGAGCTGGCTCTTCGACACCACCGTGGCAGCCGCCTCGTGACTCTGGTCCCTGCAGGCAGAGGATCAGCCACTCCAGGGCCGCCCCAGGCCACCCCACACAACCACACATGGACGAGCCAGCCGCCCCACTCCCACCCTCCCTCTAGCAACAGGAAGTTGGCCTCCACCGGAAGATGACTTTCATAGGTAAACCATGTATTGTAATTTAAAATTATAATACATTTGAAATAATATCATGAAATAGGCCAGTTCTTTAAAAAGCTTCTATTTCTAGGACAAAACAAAAACAAACAAAAACTGCCAAGGAAAACAGAATGAAGAGACATCACATACTCTGGAAGGACAACCAGGCAGTGTAGTGGAATGAAGCCCCACAAGGAATAACAGCTAGCATCTGAAAGAAGGGACCTATAACTTAAAGGAAGACCAGCATCTACTATCAGGTAGTTTAGACAGGACTTGGGAAACAGGAACAAAGTAAGAAGAGGGATCAGGGTGTGGCTGGGGTCTTACAAGTAGAAGTAATCAGTTGGCTTTAAGTATGGGAGCTGGGGAAAAAACTGGTCATACAGACAGTAAAGAAAATATAATCCCAAAGAGATTATTATAATTACTCATAAAAAAGAAAAATGAACAGGATAAACCCTGAAAACTGTAGAAAAAAAAAAAAGCTGCCCAAAGTTTAACCGTACCAATACATCTTTCATACATATAAAAGTTTATTCTAAGTTAAGAGTAGAAAACAAAAACCATACTCTTGGTAGACACTAATACAAACTTAACAGAAATGATGGCTCCTTTTTCATTAAAACTCTTATTTTCTTAGATACACACCAGGAGCTCTTGTCTCATTCAATTACAATCACTAGTGTCACCTGTCTTCATTAGGCATTTACCCTTGCCATACTTCTGTGAGATACAGATAAAATTCTGGTTCAAAATTCAGGCTTCTTGATATTTTGGCTAATTTAGTAACATTTAGAGTATTTCAAAGTAAACACCATTTCAAACTGATTACTAATTTATGCTCAAGACAATTCAAGTGTTTAGAAACTCCCCAGGATATGATTGGTGGTGGTGGTTTAGTCGCTAAGTCATGCCCGACTCTTGTGACCCCATGAGCCGTAGCCTGCTGAGCCCCTCTGTCCTTGGGATTCTCTGGGCAAGAATACTGGTGTGGACTGCCATTTCTTTCTCCATAAGATATGATTAACAGAAGAATACACTTGAAAATGTCATATTGTTTTATCACTAGGCATCTACTCCAGAAGCAAGGTGCCAGACCTGAGATTTCTGGTTTCAACCAAACTCTAAGTCTCCGACCTTCGCTTCCAAATGCAAGTCCTGGAGACTTTTGCCAGAGCTGGATGGCAGGTAATCATACTTCAGTGAAACAGCCTATACCTGCACTTAGTCCTGCTCTCACAGGTACAGCATCTCACATGGTGAATCCTCTGAGGCCCTGTGGCTTAATACTCGTACATCAAACCCTCTTTCGTTTTTTTATTTCCTTGTCCTAGAGCAGTTGAGTATTTGCAGGCTAGACTGGATCAAGAATGGCATGGGAGCTGGGTTACACTGAGCCTGCAGGCAAAGTGATCAGTGCCAATAGTTCAGAGAAGCAGAGGGAAAGCAAAGCTTTGAGGACTAGTCAAAAGGAATTGAAGAGGTAGGACAAAAACACAGTGACTCATTAGACACGACTGGAATGGGGCAGTCTAGGAGAGAATAGCTCAGGGAACTAGATTTAACATTTGATGATTATGAAATCTGCAGTCTCTGGTGATTAGGAACTGAATAATGAAGTTGAGAATTTGGGGAATTCCTCATTGTGTTCAACCGAACATCCATACTTCAGACATGCAGACAGACAAAGGGTTGATAATATACTTAAAAGCTACTGGTATATACCCTCCCCCAATTAAATGAAAGATGTATTTGTATTTATTATAATTAACATATACTAAGTACATTTTCCTCTGCTGAACTACTAATAAGCATCTCATTAAACGTTCACAGCAGTCCTATGAGGTAGATAAGATCGTCCTGCTTTTACAGACAAGGAAACTAAGGCTTACAGAGACAAAATAACTCACCCAAGGTCACGTAATTAGAAGTGGTGGAACCAAATTTTAAACCCAGTCTGAATCCAGAGCTTGTGCTCTTAACACTAAGTTATAGTTGCACCTCAAAGAAAACAACTGCAAAAAGCAGGAGGAAACTTATTTTAAATCAGGGGTTTCTTTTAACCTGCAGCACGCACACATGGTACACAAACTTTATGGGCTTCCCAGGTGGTGCTAGCGGTAAAGAATCCGCCTGCCAGAGACCAAGGTTCGATCCCTGGATTGGGAAGATCCCCTAGAGAAGGCCATGGCAACCCACTCCAGTATTCTTATCTGGAGAACCCATGGACACAGAAGCCTGAGTCTTACAGTCCATGAAGCCACAAAGAGTTGGATATGACTGAAGCAACTTAGCATGCATGCAAACCATGACTCTTTTCTTCAAATGAAATGCTGCTCAGAAGCCAGTTTTTAAGACAGACAAAAACTAAGACACATACCAGGAGCTCTTGTCTCATTCAATTACAATCACTAGTGCCACCTGTCTTCATTAAGCAACCCTCCTATCTACTAGTATCTGAGGCTTCAACAGACCTTATCAGAGCAAATGCTGAACATGACTATTTTCTTTCATTCCATTCTGCTTTTAATGGTAGTATCTTACATTCTACCAGAAACTGTTTGTCTTTAAAATGAACAGAATACAAGATCAGGGCTCTAACAACATCCATATTTACTTTAATTGATAATATATTCCTAATGGAAAGGTTTTTGATATATCTGAAACCAATAACTTGCCTAAAATGATCCAAAGTGGGGGCTGGATGGGAACAAGGACTTGAAACACATACTGTTCAAATTTTATCCACATAAAAAATTTATGGACAAATTACCACCCGTCTTAACTTTTGGATGTTAAGAAAAAAGGAGAGCCAGGAATGCAATTCTACAAGTGTTCCAATGCCCAACTTTCAATAATATGCTTATCTTAAACTCGGACATTTTGGAAAATGTTATGTGAAGAGCAAAAAATGAAAATATTATACTTAAGTGCACTTTGCTGTTACAGGCATATTTTAACACAGCAGCAAAAGAGTTGTTAAAATTGTCAATCAAGCCAAGTGGGTAAAAAACTTTCCTGACTTATTTCAGTCCAGTCAGTTTTAAATTTCCTCATGAATGCTTCAACAACATCAGTGATGTCATTTGCTTACTCTGCAGTCAAAACAGTTCTCTATTACAGCCTTTAGCAATCTGTATCATAATAAAAATAAAATTTATCCATCTCCCATTCACATGCTCTGCCAATTATTTTTTAGAAATAATCAAACTTCCCTGTTACTTATCGGTATTGTGGTGTGAATTTATTTTTTCAAAAATCTGTTAGGTATTTTACAAGTAATTTAGGGCTAATGATTATCTTAGAAAAATTACAAACTAAAAATAGTCTGATTTTCTGTGGAACATTTAATGAAAGGAAGGAAATGGTAGGATGTAGTTTCAATCACCCCTGCCTTTAAATGGTAACTTTATTCTAAGCAATAAAACAGCCTCCTATTTGTTTCTACAATAAACACACCTGTGAGTTAATAGCATTTTCTCCTGTGAAGCGAGCAAGCTCACCCAGTGACCCAAATCAAGACTCACCTTAATTCCCATGGACTCATTCAAAAACCAGGCAACTGGTGAGCTAGCTCAACATCTACTTCCATGCACTACTCTGAGATGCTCTGTGCTTAATCCAACATATTGCTGGAACTCTTTTCACATTTGACCAAGGTAAAACTAAAATCTATGGAGTCCAAGTTGAAAAATATTTGCTCTAAATGGAAAAAAAAAAAAATCAACAAAGCCTTGCCCAGGAAGTTCTACAAAGTTCTACAGACTGGCTCACGTAAGAAAATCCGAGTTTTAGTTCTGTAATTTGGAACAAATGCTGTATGTGTGGCTTTTTCTCTTCTATAAAGTGGGGTTATATATCTTTTCTATTTTATTGAGTTCTCTGAGTAGAACAGTGAGATAATTTATGAAAAAAACTGATTGTAAGCTACTAATGTTAGTTACTATTATTAGTTTACCATTATGCTTGTCTTTTCAGAACTCTCTCATTAAATTGGCCGAATTTCAGATGCAGTGTTATAGATTCAAACTGAATACAAACATATAGGCTTCATAAAATACACATCCAAAGAGAAAGCCTGAAACATCCGAAATTCTTGTGGACTGGGCAGGGGAAGCAAACACTCTGCATGGTTCCAGTCTATGCCAAACCTGCTTTTCCATTTCAGGTCAGGAAAAGACAACAAAGGTATTCTGAAGAGGGTAAGTGATTTGGGGGATTTGTGATTCTATACAATTCACAAAAGGAAATACTCAACTGTATGTGTATGCAGATGTGTATGTGTCTCCATGAAAGCAGCCCTTCAAAAACCAGACTGAGACCATGTGGTCAGGCCCCGGGAGTGACACTGATCTGTCTATAATGAGATGGGCTTTGTCATTCCTCTATGTGGTCAGCTTTCATGTGCTGAAAGCATGTCATTCTAAAATTTAATCAGTTGGCATTTCAATCACATCCTTAATTACTGTACACTTCTTAAAGTTTCAGAAGTAGAAAATACCTGCTTATTATTTACAATCAAACAAAAAGGTTACAGTTATAATTTTTAAAGTGATAAAACATAAATTTCCACCAATCTTAACTCTCGTCCATTCACAGTGCACATAGGGCACATTCCATGGTGTGCAGTGTGTATCTTTCTATTCCTCCATCCTTTATAAAGTACATACTCGGTCAAAATCTTTCATGCAGCTCCACATTAGCCAGACTAACCACCCAGTGGTCTTGACAGCTTGGCCGCCTTCCCCGGTGGCCACACACTGAGGACAGCAGTGCCTCCTCTGGACCAGGCGGGCTTTCCTGGAGAACAACACTCCACCTGCTCTCCATCTTTCCATCATTTAGACCCACCCTTTCTTCAACCCTGATTACTTTCATTATATTTTAAACCTCTTTTTCCTTCTCAACAATTAACAGATCTTATCTATTATCTTATAAAGTATCTTTTTCCTAATTTGTACACTGTATTTTTACTTCCACATGAATTAACTGCATTATATGAACCAATAAATCAGGAAACTGCCTATTAATATGAGGTAAGCATGCTGGCATTAAACTGACATACTGAGTTATGAAGTTTAATTTACGCAGTTTGTAATGAGATAGAAATGAATTTTAGAAATGGTACATGCATGCTTTCTAGAACTTATTGTCAGTGTGATCTTTTCCCTTGCTACTTAATTTCCCCCAATACTGCCTATTTATTCCTATGGCTTCCTTCCTGAAAAATATTAAGAAAAGTCTACCTTTCATCACCTTACTGCCAGACCACAGTGATACATTAAACTACAGAAATATGTAATAGTATGAACTCAAGTTCAAGTATACACAGAGTCAAAAATGATAACAACAGTGATTCTGTGAAGTGAGGGGCCACCAAGACCTTCAGGAACACATAAGCACATTTACAAATATATGACTTTTTAAAACATTGTACAAATAAAATCTTGTATCAAATACCATAATTTCCCAGATTATTTCAAATGAAATAATTTGGGGCATTATTATTTATAAGAAGGAAGCTAAATGAAAAAAAGGCTTACGGTGATGATTCCAAAACAATGCTATTAGCTTGTGTGGAGGATGGAGAGTGATGATTCCCAAAGGCCTCGCTTGGGGAAGTGTGGACTACGTGGCCCACCAGATGACCCACCGAAGATGGCCGCAACCGGGTTCCCTCTTGGGTGAATGCAGAATTTCGACTATGAGAAGAGGAAGAGAAACTGAGTGAAAATGTGCTTTACCTCAGTATTTTCAAGTTTCTTAATTATATGATTGCATTAGAAAGTGGATGTGTGTTTTTAAGACTAACCACATTTTACTAAGCTGAGTCTCTGACAAAGACAGTATGGGGTAAACAGAAAGAACACAGTAAGTCAAAGATCTGAGCTATAGTTAGCAATCTGCCATGGGGATTTTATCTATTTCAATCATCTGTTATCTCTACCAACCTTAATGTTTCTGGGTTTTAGTCACTACAGATTTGCATCTTAAGCAGCATTTACAAAATAAAAGGAATAAATAATTCAGAAATATCTTTTCATATTTGGTCTGAACTCTTTTTTAATCCTTTAATAAATTCTTTCATTTATAAATGGGGCTTTCTATAATTTCTAAGAATAGAGATACTGAACACAATAGTTCCATCCTCATAAGAGATGTAGTCACTTTAAAATTTATGGAAAAAAAAATTTTTTTCAGATCATACCTAAAATTGTTTTATTACCAGAAATTTTGACCAGAGTTAGTGACAATTAATTAATTCAATTGTCTGGTTTAAATTTCTTGTGTTTTCTACAATTTTCTGTAATTGTTTAGAGGGATACTGGAAACAGGAAAGGCTGGCTGGAAAAGAGACCAGGTTCGGGATCTTCTTCAAGCAAGTTGAATTCAAGCCTTTGAATTTATACACGGTCTATTATAAGAAAGATAACTTAGCAAAATACTGAGAAACTTTGAGTCTATTTTGTTTCTAGTAGTAAGGAAGACAACATGCTATGAAAAAAACTGTTTATGACCATACTTTACATCTAACACAGTAGAAATTTACTCTTAAACTGACACTCATTAGCAAAACAACTTTTAGGATTTAGTGCACATTTACTGAACATTAATGTGCATAAAATAAGTCCAAAGGAACTTCTTTAAATATTACATTCCATGTCAAACTTCAAATATTTTTTGGGTTAACGGTCAAATTCAACTGACACTCAACAGTCAACTGACACTCATATTGTTATCATTATCTTAACCACATACATATAATACAACACATCTGTTAACTCTACAAAATTAAGATAACATCTTTGGCCAGAACACGTGTATTATTATTACTCCCTACACCGAAGCATCCAGCTTTTGTCAGAAATGCTAGGATGAAACATATTCACAGAAACTGCTGAATATCTGTGCTCCTCAGCAGAGCTATGGCTGCGCCTGTGGGAACTGAAGCTGGAGACCACTGTTTCCTAGAACACAGTCGCAACCCAAGAGCAGGGTAGGAACTTAAGTAAGAAAATCACAGCACCTAGCATATTCAAGTAATGTGGTCCCCTAGAAACTGTGTTGGAGACACACAAGGAAAAGGATTATGTCATCAACAACCATACCCCCAGATTTTAAGTCTACTAAGAGATCTTTATTTATTGGTCAGTAGCCTGACTATGAAGGTCAGCTTTGTAGTTAAGTGAGCATTTTTATTTCCTGCTCTGCTTACACTGGGAGTTCCAAGATAAGAAAAATAATGCCCTGGAGCAATGACAATCATACCTGAATGAACTATTTAAATTTTACATATTATGATGTTCAGCCCCTGGAAACATACAGCCAAAAATTTAGAACCTAGCAAAACGTACTCCTGATGTACTTACTGGTTAGGCGTTCCTGGTGGAGATCGTGATGGAAGGCTCTGTGTTTCTAACCTGTCATCAGATAGTGAATTCCTGCTGACTACTTCCCAATCCATTAATTTCCGTGCCAAGGGCTTACTTGGGGATCTGGAGTAACAATTTAAATAATATGTAAAAATTTTTATTTTTAAACCCCAAACTATGTACTAAACTTTAGAAATCATCTTAATAGATTACAGTCTAGATGAGTAAACATAATGCTTTTACTTGTAAGAAATCAATGCATCTGGAGGCTATTTACCAAACAATTTCTTAAGACAGTAAATCTGCTTTATATGAAGAGAGAAGGCTAAGAAAAAGAAGGAAAGAGAATAAGGAAATAGGAGAAAAAAGAAACAAGCAAGGACGGTAAAGAAAAAAACAATGAAACAGCTGGTTAGCAAGTTTTCCCGGATACTATCAGTATTATAGACATTGTCTGTCTCTTTTCCACAGTTTCTGTGAATCTTATCTTGGGATGCTTTAATTCCTAACGTATCATTTCCTGGGTGTCCTTAAACTGAAACCCTGATCCTCTGACTCAATGAGGACAGGACAAAAACGCTGTGTATATTTATTTAAATTTTCCCCTTTTAAATACAGTAGGCCAGTGGATTTTTTTCTTCTTTAGGAAACATTTAGAAAGTTAACTATTTTGTCTCATGGTGGGGCACAGCATATGTTTTCTTAACTTTATATGGTCAGTTACTATAGTGATAAAAAGACTAAGTGATCTTTGCAGAGAACAAAAACCCTTAGAATTTTAGGTAAATTAACAATTGAAGTCATTTGTTATACAAATTCAAAAAGTGGTCAAAGTTTATGAAACATATATGATATCTATTTAAATGCTTAGCTTTTTGACATGCAGAGAGTCATATGAAGATTAATGTAATGAATTAAGTAAATTACATAAAAACACATACTATATCATCTTCTAAACTCAGGTAGTTTTATATTTCAGCAATAAATTCACTGATGCACACAGACCAGATTTTAAAAACATGGTAATACTGAACAAGAGTACCCAAGAAAATTTACATACATAGTAGAAAACATTAAAATAATGACTGGGGACCATCAATCCTAGCTTTGACCTTCCTTTAGACATACCACTTAGGCTTCTCCATCTAAATACCTAAATTTACTTGTAAAATATATGCTCCTAAGGTCCTTCCCTACCTTCTGAAATGACCTATGAGCATATAAATTTGCAGTGCAATGTTTTAGTTTATTAATTTTACTAAATCACAAATAACTTTACTTCTGAATTCAAACCACACAAATGCTCTATCATTTCATGTACTCATAGACAAAAATTTTTACATTGGACAATGACATTGCTTTTTTTTTTTAAACTGAAATATAGTTGACTGACATCTCCTTAAGAACACTGAAAGTTTTCTAAAAGAGAAGTAATGTTATCAATCAAAAAAAAAAATCATTGACTCAGACTTCACTTTTCATAAGTGAATTTGAAGTAATTTAAACACAAACACTTCCCACTATCATGAGTTTAAATTACAGGATTTTCTGATTTGAAAATAACTCGGTATACTATTTAGTCTGCCTCATCATTCACAAAAAAGTAAATAATCTCATGTATTAGATTTTTCTAAAACTGAAATAAAGATTATTACAATAAATAGTATTTATACCTTTTCTATTAATGCTAATTCTTACTGTAATAAATAATTACTCACATATTAGATTATAAAATGTAAACTGTTTAAGTGAGTTCACTAACCACAATCAGATATCACCTATTTTCATTTTCTAAAGGAGGGAAAGAGTTATTTGAAGGAGGAAAAAAAATCTAGTTATACTCACCTAATGTAAAGCATCAGAACACTTTACTGTTGTTAATAAACTAAACATGGATGGAACTGCTTTGCATTTAAAACTAAATTTCAAAGTATTTTATTTTATTAACAGTTTTAACCTCAGAGACCCACCCACTCAAGCTTGCTGTCTATGTTTCCTGTTCAGTGTGGAAATTTCAGAGAAAAAAATACCACACTTCATCAGTGTTTGCAATGTGGTAAATTTATTTTCTGACCATGGCACTTTATTTTTCTGTTGCATGGGAACATTTTTTTGTTTTTTCCTTAGATATTATGTGACAATTGAAAAAGTCTGGAAGGAATTCAAAGAACTGATGTATCAGAAAAATAAATTAATATTTATTATTGCTGAAAAAGCAACATTACATAAAAAGTTTAAGGAGAAACCTTTTCTATCTATTTATACTGCCAACTGAAATCCCAAGGAGTGAGCAAGGGTTCTAGAATTCTCTAATACTCTAACAAAATAATTAAATAATTGCTAAAAACCTCCAGGGTATTGTGATAGATATGCACCAGATTACCAGAATCCCAGAAAAGCTTAGTCTTTCAGAGCTAGTAAGATCATTAAAACAATACTAATAAAAACCCCATCCTAGTGATGACTTATTATTTCAAAGAGGATTCATACAATTTCAGCAACAAAAGGAACATGACACTTCTTTGGGGCCCATCATATTGGAATTTTAGCTCTGTCAGTCACTAAATACTACGTATTTGTTTTATAAGATAACCAATTAAAACAATTTCACACTTTAATGATGTATATATAAAACAAAGAACTATCTGACCAGTGATCATACTACTAACTGACGTAAGTCAGACAGAGAAAGGCAAGTATCATACAATACCCCTTATCACATGGAATCTTTAAAAAATGATACAAATGAACTCATTTACAAAACAGAAACAGACTCAAAGACTTACAGGACAAACATGGTTATCAATGGGGAAAGCTGAGGGGCAGGGATAGATTGGGAGTTTGGGACTGATATGTACACACTGCTATATTTAAATAGATAACCAACAATAACCTCACATATGCAGATGATACCATCCTTATGGCAGAAAGTGAAGAGGAACTAAAAAGCCTCTTGATGAAAGTGAAAGAGGAGAGTGAAAAAGTTGGCTTAAAGCTCAACATTCAGAAAACGAAGATCATGGCATCTGGTCCCATCACTTCATGGGAAATAGATGGGGAAACAGTGGAAACAGTGTCAGACTTTATTTTGGGGGGCTCCAAAATCACTGCAGATAGTGACTGCAGCCATGACATTAAAAGACGCTTACTCCCTGGAAGAAAAGTTATGACCAACCTAGATAGCATATTCAAAGTAGAGATATTACTTTGCCAACAAAGGTCTATCTAGTCAAGCCTATGGTTTTTCTTGTGGTCATGTATGGATGTGAGAGTTGGACTGTGAAGAAGGCTGAGCACTGAAGAATTGATGCTTTTGAACTGTGGTGTTGGAGAAGACTCTTGAGAGTCCCTTGGACTGCAAGGAGATCCAACCAGTCCATCCTAAAGGAGATCAGTCTTGGGTGTTGATTGGAAGGACTGATGCTAAAGCTGAAACTCCAATACTTTGGCCACCTCATGAGAAGAGTTGACTCACTGGAAAAGACCCTGATGCTGGGAGGGATTGGGGGGCAGGAGAAGGGGACGACAGAGGATGAGATGGCTGGATGGCATCACCAACTCGATGGACATGAGTTTGAGTGAACTGTGGGAGTTGGTAATGGACAGGGAGGCCTGGCGTGCTGTGATTCATGGGGTCACAAAGAGTCAGATACGACTGAGCGACTCAACTGGACTGAACTGAACTGAACTGAAAGGCTTACTATATAGCACAAGGAGTTCTGTTCGACATTCTGTAATAACCAAAATGGAAAAAGAATTAATATTTGTATATGTGTAACCGAATCACTTTGCTGTCCACCTGAAACTAACACAATATTGTTAGTCAACTATACTCCAATATAAAATAAAAATTTTTTTTATATTTAAATAAAATTGAAAAAATAAAATGTATTGGGAACCACTCTGGGAAAAAAAGAACTAAGATGCAGGTGTAACTATCTGCATTATTTCTCAAAATCTGATATGCTCAAAATATTAAAGCATTCAGTTCAGTTCAGTCGCTCAGTCGTGTCCGACTCTTCGAGACCCCATGAATCGCAGCACGCCAGGCCTCCCTGTCCATCACCAACTCCCGGAGTTCACTCAGACTCATGTCCATCGAGTTGGTGATGCCATCCAGCCATCTCATTCTCTGTCGTTCCCTTCTTCTCCTGCCCCCAATCCCTCCCAGCATCAGAGTCTTTTCCAATGAGTCAACTGTTTGCATGAGGTGGCCAAAGTAGTGGAGCTCCAGCTTGAGCATCATTCCTTCCAAAGAAATCCCATGGTTGATCTCCTTCAGAATGGACTGGCTGGATCTCCTTGCAGTCCAAGGGACTCTCAAGAGTCTTTTCCAACACCACAGTTCAAAAGCATCAATTCTTCGGCGCTCAGCCTTCTTCACAGTCCAACTCTCACATCCATACATGACCACAGGAAAAACCATAGCCTTGACTAGACAGACCTTTAACACATACAAATAAAGGAAGTCACTTGCATGTGATATTAATATTAACATATAATACATCTATGATTTGGTATTCATAGTAGAATATCATATTACAATAGAACCAGTTTTGAAATCATGTTCAGTGTTTTTATAAATATCAAGCAGCAAAATAGTTAAGCTTCTTGTTAGGAAAAGAATTTAAAAAATATAAGTATTTTGTTATGGTGCAGTTTTAACAGAGAAGAATCAGGGAAGTATTTATTTTGATTTTAACAAGTCTGAAAGGAGTGTTGCAAAAAAGTTATAGTACTAAGAACTAGAATAAACACATATACTCTAAGTTAAAGCAGAATTGATAGGAAGTAAATTATTTCTTTCTCAAGAGCAATTTCATGGAAAATTATTTCAAATTAACATTTTGCTGTTCATTTTATCTTTATACAGGTCCTTAGAATTTTCTAACTGGAAACAAGGGTATCTACGACTGTAGAAAGGAGGAATTTGAATAATTTCAGTAGGCATATCTATTAGGGTAGACAACTTAAGTGTTTTTACTCTTTTTTTTGCTCCGTTCTGAATAACCAAAACACTAAGATGACACTAAGATTTGTATTTAATAGAGAAATAGACAATATTCCCATCAATAAATCTAAAAATAAAGCCAAAATAAACCAATTTCAAAACTTCTTTGAACAAATGCCAAAATGAATTATATCATTCCAATTCAAGTTAAACTCATCACAGCAAAATGCTATAGCCCTGACCAGCTAAATCTTTCCTGTATCAAGGCATTTTTCACCAACAATTTTCCAATTGGGTAGATTATTCATAGACAAATCAGGATGAAGGTAAATCAGGAAAGAAGAAAAAAAATTAAGTAAATTTTATTATTCAAACACACAAAAATCACATTTTAATGATTTTGTTTCAAATGCCTTACTCAAAGGTACTTGTAATATTATTTATTATTTATTTTTACAAGCATTCCAGGAATAGTGCTGGCACAGCCTCAGATTAAGTAATGACCCTTGACTCTGCAGGCAGATAAGTGGCAGAACAAAGGGAAGAATCTTAAGAGTTAAAGCTACACATTAGGCTAAAAGGATTTAGCTGTTTAAGATTTATTGGCATAAATGACTGCAGATTTTTCAACACTGAAGAAAATTCCTATGATATGCTGACAGAAAAACAAGCAAGAAAAAGCATGAAACAATTTTTGAAACAAATACAGACATACATAGAAACATCTCGGTGAGCATACATATGGTAAAATTTTGAACAGTACACATTGTTTTGGGGTCAAATTTTTTCTTTACATTATTTGACATTGTTGGAACTTAAAAAAAAAGTGAACTCTCATTTATATGAGCAGAAAAAAATAAAGCAATTTATACTTTTAGAGGAAAGAAAAAAGAAACAAAAACTTTTTACTCTAGAAACACAAAACAGAGAGGTCTTTCGGATAAAGACTAAGAAGAAAATTAAAGTCAAAAACAAAATTCCCTAATTCTCATTTATTAAAACTCTCAGGCCTCCACTGGCAGCAGACTCTCAGCACGGGAACTCTTTAAAGAGCTGTGGTTACTATGGTGAGTAAGACGGAGGAACTGCCATCCTCCTAGAGTTGACATCCTAGTGCAGGAGACAGACAATAAATAGGATCATCGTTCACATCTGTGGCAGGGAAGGAATCAAACAGTCACTTGTCTGATGCACAACAGCAAAAACTACCGCAAAGAGGTTAAAAGTGTGGTTAGAACCTAGGATACCTGGTTAGAATCTCATCTGCATCCCTCACTATCTACATAACTATCTCAGGTATGTTATTCAGACTTACTCAGTTTTCTCATTTGTATTAGATTTACTACAGTAATTCACTGAGTATGGAAACTGTGAGTTAACATACAAAAACTGACCGGCACAGATAAGTACAAAATAAGTATGAGCCATTATGAGATTACCTGATCACTCTCTTTTCATTCACACCCCATACAGTGATCCTACCCCAGCAGCCAGGATAATCTTCCACCCTCCCCTTTATTTTTATTTTGAACATTTCAAACATAAACAAAGTAGAAAGAAAAGTTTGATAAACTCCATGTACTCAGGACCCAGGTTTAGCCATCAACATCATGAGAATCTTGTTTTGCCTTTCCCACCAATTTTTCTGAAGCAAATCCTAGAAACCATATGATATTTGGAAATATTTCAGTTTATCACTCCAAAGCATGAGAATGCTACCATATTTTTTAAAAATGTAAGTCAGTTTACATCCCTCCCAGGCTCTCAGTCCCCGTGGCTCTTACTTACACTCCTAAGTGCTTACCATTCCCAGCACAGGGCCACAGAGACTCCAGCTGCCGCCAGCCACTCTATTTCCTTGACTGTGGCCTTGCACACTCTGGCCCATTATGGGCTCCAGCTTCACGGCCTTCCCTGCCACAGTCCTTTACCTACTGTAGGTCTCTGTTGCACCAGTTAGAGTTTAAACTTCATTAGACTCAAGATGTCTATCTTGTTCTTCACTGTATTTCCAGGGCCTGAAATAATGTTCAGCATGGTAGGTCTTCAATTTAATATTTGCTGCCACCAATCTGGTCATTCTCCTTCATCAGCTCTAATTATGTAATCATCTACTGGATAATACTGTTAGGTTACTGCTCAGACATCTCAAACTAGACCTGTGCAGTTTAACTTTTCTATTACTATCCGTTTTCTCCTGTACTGCTACTGCTAAGTCACTTCAGTCGTGTCCAACTCTGTGTGACCCCATAGATGGCTCCCCCGTCCCTGGGATTCTCCAGGCAAGAACACTGGAGTGGGTTGCCATTTCCTTCTCCAATCCATGAAAGTGAAAAGTGAAAGTGGAGTCACTCAGTCGTGTCCGACTCCTCACAACCCCATGGACTGCAGCCCACCAGGCTCCTCTGCCCATGGGATTTTCCAGGCAAGAGTACTGGAGTGGGGTGCCATTGCCTTCTCCGTTTCTCCTGTAACCCCTGTCCAATTTGCATCACTCCAATCTGGTAGTCTTTTCCAGATACTCCTGTCTCTCACATACCTCCACCAACTGGTCAAGGATTTGTGCTAGCTCTACCCACAAAGTAAATTCCTCAAATTTGTTCCCAATTAAACATTTCATTACCAGTGTTTTAGTTCAGGCCTTGGCTATTTTCATTTGGATTACTGCCTAACTGCTCTCTGGGTATCCAGTCTTTACTTCCAATTCATTTTCTGTCCTTACTCATAAAACTATTTTCTAAACCACAAATCTGATCATGTCATCTCACTTTTAAAAACCAAACTGTTATTTATAGATCTTAACAAATGAAGATAACAAAATAGTACCCAAATAAAGCAACTTAATAATATGATTTAAAGAAAGATGGAAATGGGCTGGATAATACATGAGTTATGTTTTTCAAAAGTGTTAACAAAAGGAAAAACTTCCAACAAAATTTAGCATTTTTTCCTCAACATAATTTATTGTTTAACTAAAGACAGGATTATGTGGTAACTCTGTGATCATATGTGGGAAAAGAGTTTTTAGTAATTTTAATCTTGCTTTGAAAACAACTCAAGACACTGAATTAGACGTCACTTACCTTGCAAACACTCTGTCTTTATTTGCCTTTTCTTTGCCATACTGAACTGACTGAACTTCAGTTCTCCCACTGAAATACATAAATATGTACAATAAGAAAACCTTAAAGACAACTACAAGATAAAATGACACACAACATGATGAGATTACAACTACATGAGATGATATTTCTAGTGGAGAAAATAGCGCAGAGGGTAAAAAAAATGGACTATAATCCACTTCAGTCTGGATGGATGAAATTTAATTAGTTCTTCCATTAATGAACAAGAACTTGTTCCAAAGACACTGTTTTCAGATACTCTTTCATTTGGAAGTTAGTGTGAAAGAAGTAATTTTGTGTGAGAGGAAACCCCCTCTGCTATGCTCTGGAAAGGCACTCCCTCTAGACTCAGACCAGCTCATATAAGCCCGGCCGTCACTCCCCACATCTGTGGTTTGGCTAGTGTCTTTACTACTACTATGACTGAAGTGACTTAGCACAGCACAGCAGAGCACAATCAAGGGCCGGATACATGCGGACATCTTCAAGAACTAACTGCTCTTTCCCTGGGAAGCTTTTCTTCCTAATCTACTGATAATGATCATAGATATATCCTCAAAGCTCTTCATGTCCAGAGATAGGCAACTCCAGATATTTGTCATAAGAGAAGGAACAAAGGATAGAATGTGGTTGGGAGTTGGGTACTTAGAGCTGATCTGTCTCCAAGCACACCATTTATGTATGAGAAGTGAGATTCCTCTGTGGTACTCCAATAGTTCAGAGAAAATTTATTAATTAAAAACCTGGTTCTCAGAGAACCCATTACCTGACATGTAACATACCTGAGTGAATGAATATAAATGTCTAGAATACCAAATAAAAAACCATTTACATAGATAGAAATTTAATATATACAAAAGCAACCAAATACAGATTTCCAAAGCTAAGCAATTTTAAGATCATCTTCTATGGACAAGTATAGATAAATGTGAACAGAATGGCATGTTTGTTGAAGTTTTAATGCAAAAGTCAGAAAAATTATCATGATTTCAAAATTTAGACAGGTTGATGTTTCTTGAGAAAACATATTTCCTCTAAGGATAAACTATACTTGCAACTGTGAACAAGGTAACAGATTTAGGTTCACTATTGCTTTGTATTTCCACACTAGAACAAGGACTATAATGCCCTGAATATTTTGGAACGGCGATAATAAGGGTATGCATATGAGGAAGTTGGTAGAGGGAGTACTAAATCCTCTGATACTCCAAATTCCACCCCTCAGTCTTCATAATATTTCAACATTTTAAGTATGACAATAGTTCTAGTATTCCTGTGTACGTGCTAAGTCCTAAGTCACTTCAGTCGTGTCTGACTTTTTGCAACCCTATGAACTGTAGCCCGCCAGGTTCCTCTGTCCATGGCATTCTCCAGGCAAGAATTCTGGAGTGGGTTGCCCATGCCCTGCTCCAGGGGATCTTCTGACCCACAGATCGAACCTGCATCTCCTGTGACTCCTGCATTGTAGGTGAATTCTTTACCGCTGAGCCACCGGGGAAGCCCCCTAGTATTCCTAACCACTGCTTGTTATGAGGGAGGGAAAAAGCATTTATCTAATGTGCATCCATTAGGCACAGGACTGTGTCCAGACAAACATTTGTCCTGCTGCCATTCCTATATCATTTACAATACTATTAATCACTTCAGCGATTAAAAATATTTTGGATACGTCTTTTAAAGTTCTTAGGACTAGAAACATAAAACCTAACTTTTATAACTATAGACATACATGGTTTACTTATACACTCATTTAACTGCATGTTAACTGAGCCGCCAGAGGCCTCAATCTGTCCTCTGCTCAGCTCAGCTCTGCGAGAGGCTGGAGGCTCCTCTGCAAGCTGGCTTTGTTAGGTTCTGTTTTTTTCTGGTTTGGAGATCAGAAAGTGGAGCAAGTCAGAAGCTGGGGACTGTCAAATGCTGGAGTTGCTGGGATAGAACACACAAGGAAACAGAACCCTGTGGATGGCGCCATCCCGTCAAAGCGGCACCTCCCTGGCAGGTCCAGAACCGACCTACGGTGCTCAACAGTGTAGCAGCAGGTCTAGATTTGTGGGCTCTGTAGCCCATGAGTGACACAAGCTTCTAATCCTTAGGCATTACCCATTCTTCTTGTTTGCTTCTCCAAAAGCCCCCTTCCCTTTTGGATTTTTCAGTCTTTTTAACACCTGTGTAACCAACTGCCATAATTAAGTTGTCTTTATTTGAAAAATCAAAAAGGCTTTCTATATTCCTAACTGATATGGTACTTTTCTGGTGAAGAGGATTCAAACGGGACACCACTACTCAAAAGGCTTAATTAACAAATCAAATTTCATAATAAAAATATATAAAGATTAAATTAAAATATAAGGGAGAAATTGTTTATATATCATATTATCCATAACATTATTCTATAAGGGTTTAGTATAATTAGAACACAGTGAAAAACTGTACCACAATCTAAGAACAATAACCTCTGACAGTAAGATACTTGTCTTTAAAACAATGAGAAAATACCAGTTGGTGAAAGAATACAGGTTTATTTTAAATGGTGCAAGCAACATATACAAGCACAACAAAAAAGTAAACAGATTTAGCCACAGCCATACCCCTAAGAAATAAACCCCATTCTAAGTAGGCAAAAATCATTCTGAAACTCTCTACTTACATAGGAAAGACTACAAATATGGACATAATTCTATTACAATGTCACTATGTTATATACATCACAATAAAAATATTAAATGGATTGCCTTTGAATTAAAAGAAAGAAAAACGCTACCATTCATTGTTTTTTTAAAGAAAGGAAATGGAGAATGAAAAGGCCAGGGAAAAGCTTAAAAACTTAGCATATTAACATTTAATTGTTAATATGCATTCTCATAGTTCACTAGTCCCTGCTTCCTCTTGCCTTCTTAGTTATATTATTGCTTGTACTTTGTCAAAGTTTACAACATATATTCTATTTTGAGGGGTTTACACTGGGTCTTCATTGCTGCACACGGGCTTTCTCTAGCTGCAGTGAGCAAGGGCTATCTTCACTGTGGAGCACAGGCTGCTCAGTGTGGGGGTGTCTCTCACTGCGAAGCACAGGCTCTAGGCCTGTGCACTTACAGCATGGGGCCTCAGCAGCTGCAGCTCGTGGGCTCTGGAGCAAGGGCTCAGTAGCTGTGGTGCTTGCACTTTACTTGTTTGCAGCATGTGGAATCTTCCTGAACCAGAAATAGAAGGACACAGGTGTCCTCTGCACTGGCAGGTGGATTCTTATCCACTGTATCACCAAGGAAGCTCATAATATTTTAATACTATTCTATAGTTTTAATTTTCATAGTTGTTAAGGATTGGTTCCATATTTAAAGATTTTAATCTTTATTCTTAATTAGCTCATCAAGATTATTCTTAGTCATTTTGATTTCTCTTGAATAGCTTAAACTTACCATTAAAAAAATTATTTTTTTCAAAATGAGGTCAGACATGTTATATTCCCTGAGGTTTTATATATGTGATAATGCCTATCTACTGGCCCTTGTTCTGAATGGGAACCTGGTTAAGTTTAATATTTTCTGCTTACTTTTTTCCTTTAAGACTTGGTAGACAAAGAGTGGCCCATAAGCTACATATAAACTTGAAGCAAGGTTTTATTTAGCATTTACAATGTTTAAAAATATTTAATCTAAAGTGTTAAACTTTTAACAAGACTAGTAAGGGATAATGACAAATTATCAATAACAAGAATGAGAGAAATGACAGTAGTAGATTCTAGAGATATTGAAAATATAATAGAGAAATATTGCAACTTTTATACCAAAATGTTAAAGAAATTAGACAAAACACATTCCTTGAAAAAACATGAACTGTCAAAGCTCACCTAGGAAGAAAGAGAAAACCTGAACTGCTTCATTTGTGTTAAAGAAAAAATGTGCTGTTCTAAAGCCTCCTAAAAAAATCACACTTCTGCATTAGAAGAATAGAACAGGAAAATTCTATCAAATATTTAAAAGGAAATAATATTACTACAGAGACTCTTTTAGAAGACTGAAAATGAAGCAATACTTCCCAACTCATTCAACGACGCCAAAATTACCCTGACACCAAATCTGTTAACAACATTACAAGAAAACTGAAGATAAATATCCTTCATGGACATAGATACAGACATTCGAAACTAAATGCAAGCAAACTGAATAAAATAATATACAAAAAGTATAACAGATCATAACTAAGTGGGATTTCTTTCAGAAATGTAGGGTTACTTTACCACTTGAAAAATCAGTCAATATAATTCAGCAAATAAATAAAAAGAAATCCCATATGATCATTGTAATAGGCACAGAAAAAGCTTTTGATGAAAATTAACATCCAATCCTAATAAAAACTTACCACAAATGAGAAATAGAGGAACTTCCTTAACGTGCCTGATATACAGCATCTGTGAAAGCCCAAAACCAACAGCACACTTAAGAGTGAAAGACTGAGTGTCCCCCACTAAGATAAGGAACAAGACACGATATCTGCTTTCACCACTTCAACTCAACACTATACTGGAGCAATCAGTAAAGCAAAAGAAATAAAAAAGATTACCACTACCCTGGTGGTCCAATGGTTAAGAATCCACCTGCCAATGCAGGGGACATCTATTCAATCACTGGTCCAGAAAGATTAAGACGGTGTGCCAAACTACTGAGTCCACATTCTAGAACCCACAAGTCACAACTACTGAGCCGATGTGCCACAGCTACTGAAGCTTACATGCCCTAGAGCCTGAACTCTGCAACAAGAGAAGCCCAAGCACAACCAGAGAAAGCCTGCATGCAGCAATAAAGACCCAGCACAGCCAAAAATAAAACAAATGATTTGAAAAAAGATCAAAACAGAAAGGAAGAATTAAACTGTCTTTATCCTACAGGAAGGAAATCTGCTGGAAAAGAGTTTTTAAAAGCTCCTAGAAGACACGAGCTAAAGCAAAGCTTAAGAAAATGTAAGAGCAACATAAAAAACTGCACTTATAACTGTGATGAACAATCTGAAATTAAAACACAGTAAGACAATTTCTAATAGCATCAACAAAATGAAATAATTAAGTATATATTTGACAAAGATGTGAAAAACCTGTATACTGAAAACTACAAACAGAGGAATAAGATTTAAATAAAAAGATACCATGTTTCATGACTCAGAAAACTCAGTTCAGTTCAGTTCAGTCACTCAGTCGTGTCCAACTCTTTGCGACCCCATGAATCGCAGCACGCCAGGCCTCCCTGTCCATCACCATCTCCTGGAGTTCACTACGACTCACGTCCATCGAATCCGTGATGCCATCCAACCATCTTCGTGGGTCGTCCCGTTCTCCTCCTGCCCCCAATCCCTCCCAGCATCAGAGTCTTTTCCAATGAGTCACCTCTTCGCATGAGGTGGCCAAAGTACAGGAGTTTCAGCTTTAGCATCATTTGTTCCGAAGAAATCCCAGGGTTGATCTCCTTCAGAATGGACTGGTTGGATCTCCCTGCAGTCCAAGGGACTCTCAAGAGTCTTCTCCAACACCACAGTTCAAAAGCATCAATTCTGCGGCACTCAGCCTTCTTCACAGTCCAACTCTCACATGCATACATGACCACAGGAAAAACCATAGCCTTGACTAGACGGACCTTAGTCGGCAAAGTAATGTCTCTGCTTTAGAATATGCTATCTAGGTTGGTCATAACTTTTCTTCCAAGGAGTAAGCGTCTTTTAATTTCATGGCTGCAGTCACCATCTGCAGTGATTTTGGAGCCCCAAAAAATAAAGTCTGACTGTTTCCCCATCTATTTCCCATGAAGTGATGGGACCAGATGCCAGGATCTTCGTTTTCTGAATGTTGAGCTTTAAGCCAAGTTTTTCACTCTCCTCTTTCACTTTCCTCAACAGGCTTTTTAGCTCCTCTTCACTTTCTGCCATAAGGGTGGTGTCATCTGCATATCTGAGGTGATTGATATTTCTCCTGGCAATCTTGATTCCAGCTTGTGCTTCTTCCAGTCCAGCATTTCTCATGATGTACTCTGCATAGAAGTTAAATAAGCAGGGTGACAATATGCAGGCTTGACGTACTCCTTTTCCTATTTGGAACCAGTCTGTTGTTCCATGTCCAGTTCTAACTGTTGCTTCCTGACCTGCATACAGGTTTCTCAAGAGGCAGGTTAGATGGTCTGGTATTCCCATCTCTTTCAGAATTTTCCACAATTTATTGTGATCCACACAGTCAAAGGCTTTGGCATAGTCAATAAAGCAGAAATAGATGTTTTTCTGGAACTCTCTTGCTTTTTCAATGATCCAGCAGATGTTGGCAATTTGATCTCTGGTTCCTCTGCCTTTTCTAAAACCAGCTTGAACATCAGGGAGTTCACGGTTCACGTATTGCTGAAGTCTGGCTTGGAGAATTTTCGGCGTTACTTTACTGGCATGTGAGATGAGTGCAATTGTGTGGTAGTTTGAGCATTCTTTGGCATTGCCTTTCGTTGGAATTAGAATGAAAACTGACCTTTTCCAGTCCTGTGGCCACTGCTGAGTTTTCCAAATTTGCTGGCATATTGAGTGCAGCACTTTCACAGCATCATCTTTCAGGTTTTGATACAGCTCAACTGGAATTCCATCACCTCCACTAGCTTTGTTCATAGTGATGCTTTCTAAGGCCACTTGATTTCACATTCCAAGATGTCTGGCTCTAGATTAGTGATCACATCATCATGATTATCTGGGTCATGAAGATCTTTTTTGTACAGTTCTTCCGTGTATTCTTGCCACCTCTTCTTAATATCTTCTGCTTCTGTTAGGTCCAGACCATTTCTGTCCTTTATTGAGCCCATCTTTGCATGAAATGTTCCCTTGGTATCTCTAATTTTCTTGAAGAGATCTCTAGTCTTTCCCATTCTGTTCTTTTCCTCTATTTCTTTGCAGTGATTGCTGAAGAAGGCTTTATCTCTTCCTGCTATTCTTTGGAACTCTGCATTCAGATGCTTATATCTTTCCTTTTCTCCTTTGCTTTTTGCCTCTCCTTTTCACAGCTATTTGTAAGGCCTGCATTTCTTTTCCATGGGGATGGTCTTGATCCCTGTCTTCTGTACAATGTCACGAACCTCATTCCATAGTTCATCAAGCACTCTATCTATCAGATCTACACCCTTAAATCTATTTCTCACTTCCACTGTATAATCATAAGGGATTTGATTTAGGTCATACCTGAATGGTCTAGCGGTTTTCCCTACTTTCTTCAATTTCAGTCTAAATTTGGTAGTAAGGAGTTCATGATCTGAGCCACAGTCAGCTCCCGGTCTTGTTTTTGTTGACTGTACAGACCTTCTCCATCTTTGGCTGCAAAGAATATAATCAATCTGATTTCGGTGTTGACCATCTGGTGATGTCCATGTATAGAGTCTTCTCTTGTGCTGTTGTGGTTAGGGCTGAGAGCAGAGCCCTTGGGGGATTAAGCTTACTTAACCTCCTGGCACTAACTCCAGTATTTGCCCCAAGTGTTACCCCAGCTTTCTTTCCTATAGCTCTCAGCTCCCTAAAGCATTTTATCTTGATGTCCTTTTCTTTCCCATTTCTTCAAAGCTCCTGGGAATTTCCTTCACTTTCTTAGAACCCAAGAATGCATGTTTGTTTCAATGTATCTAGAAGCTATTAAAAAAGTCCTTCAACTGACTAAACTACAGAAGGTGAAGGCAATTCTTTCAATGATTCATCAAACAAGTCTTTATAGAGCCCCTATTTTTGCAGACTGGGAGCTGGGCTGGCAGACACTGTATAAGACACTCTCTGCCCTCTCAGAGCTAGCAGATTCAGCTCAGTTCAGTTCAGTTCAATTCAGAAGAAAACTCAATACCATGTCAACACTCCTGAAAGTGATCTATAGTTTCAGCACAATTCCAGTTAGATTTCCAGAAGTGTTTTTTGTAGAAACTGATCAGCTAATTCTAAAATTCAGATGGAAACACAAACAACTTTTAAAAAGAACAAAGGTAGAAGACAAACGCTACTGGATTTAAGACTGTTTATTTAAGACCCATTTATTCTCTAGTTTTGCCAATATGGAGACACCCTCCTTGAAAAAGGCATTAAAATCCTTCCATTCACTTAAACACCCTGTGCTGAAAACACTGTGTTTCAAGGTTTAACTATAAGACTCAAGTTCTCAGCACTAATTCTTAAGCCTCATCTAGATTTCTCCCCATGGGTCAGGGGGAGATGATTCAAACACAGTGAAGAACATCTTAGGATTGTAGGCTGGGCTGGCCCAGAAGATTTTGCAGCTCCCTGACCACCTGGCTTGAGGATTTCAGGGTTAGGACCCCAAATGGGCTGTGGCCACCAGCGGTGGAACACCCCTGTCCTGGGTGCACCTGCCTGCCACCAACACGAATGGTACCCCAACTCCTCTTGTCCTCTTCACTGCATATGCTGTGACCTGGAGTTTCTGGATTCCAGGCAATCTCCGGTTACACTTCTGGAAACACACCTGCTGCCTCAGCCCTGCTGATCCACACCAAGGTGGGAATGACACACAGAACTGTTTTTCAACATAGCATCATTCCACACAAAATTATTTTCCTAAGCTTGCAGATTGTTTTTCATTGGAGCACATTCTCAAGGCTGTGACTTTCTCTGACTCTGTGGCACCACTGTGAGAAGGCTGGATGTGCGTGTCCAGTGCTGTGTGAGTTGGGCAAGCCCCCTGGCTCCACGCTGGTGCACTCTCCTGAGGAGCTGAGGACGGGGCCCTGGACTCCGCAGCAGGACCCCATCTTGGGGGGGAAACTCAGGACTGCAGAGTAGTTCTGTCCTGAAGTGAGTCCTGGAGTGACAAAAGCCACATGCACAGGATTACTCCACGGAGCAGCCGTACAGGACTAAGCTGGACCCACAGATGGGTCGTTGATAGCTGACCATTTTTACCTATCTTCACAGACTAAGAGTCACTGTCCTTCCTTTCCTGCCCATAACTGTACCTGTTGCTGGCACACACAAGGCAACCTTGTGTTCTGGGACTAGCCAAGAACTGAGACCCTAGCAGGAGGCCCTTAGTTCACAGTAGACAAACTCCCCATTGAATGACTGCTACCTCATGGTGTTCTCGATGCTTCAGAATTGGAAAAGGATGGAGAGCACAGCAGTGTGCAGGCACCTCACCGTGATACTCTGAGGGGCACCAGAACCTCACCTCACTCGGCCCCCCAAGCACAGACGACCTCTGTGCCCACCTGTCCTATGGGCCCTGGGCGCACCTCCAGCCACTGGCAGCCAGGACAGAGATGCAGGTGCAGGGCTCAGTGCGCAGCAGGCTCTGAGTCCACCCAGACCTGCCATGGTCCCCAACATCCCCTCTGCTGGGAAAGCTGGACTAAGACTTACTATTTAAAAAAGAGTCCAGAAATATATCCACACAAATATGGACTACACTGATTTTCAGCAAAGGTGCAAAGGCAATGCTGTGGAGAAAGAGTAACCTTTTCAACAAAAAAATGCTGGAACTGGATATCCATATACAAAAAGATAAACATCAATCCATACTTCACACCATATACAAAAACTACTTTCAAATGGATCACAGACCTAAATATAAGAGTTTAAACTATAAAACTCAGAAGAAAACAGAGGAATAAATCACTCTGTCAGTTAGGCAAAGATTTCTTAAATATGACAAAAGAAAGATCTATGAAAGAAAAAACTGGTAAACTGAACTTACCAAACTTATATGCTTTTCAGAAAACTAGCCACATGAAAAGATACCAGGAGGCAGTGGTTTGAATGTGGTGGAACTGGAACTCTCAAAAAATGATCTAAGTTCTTTGGAAAATGACCAACAGTTTCTTAGAAAGTTAAATACACATCTACTATATGATCTGGTCATTCCACTCCTAGGGAACTTAAAGCAAATGTCCAAACACATCCTTCCACACTAATGTCCACAGCAGCTTTATTCCTAACAGTTCAAGCCCGAAAGCAATCCAAATGGAGAAACAGTCTGTCTGATATCCACAATTAAGTGAATGGATAAGCAAATTATGTTATACCTACACATGGAATACTACCCTACAATAAAAAGAAATGAACTATCAATCCAGGCAAAAAAATGGATCAATTTCAGAATAATTATGCTGAGAAACAG
This sequence comes from Capricornis sumatraensis, assembly GCF_032405125.1. NCBI lineage: Eukaryota > Metazoa > Chordata > Mammalia > Artiodactyla > Bovidae > Capricornis > Capricornis sumatraensis. The sequence goes on along the minus strand of NC_091071.1, from coordinate 116,073,123 downwards.
AGCATATAACAAACAGAATATTTTACATGTGTGGTTCAATTTATATAAAATCCTACAAAATGCAAACTGATATTTAGGTATAGAAAACATACCAGTGGCTACACAGAGACAAAGAGAGGTGGGAGAAAGGGCATTTCAGAAGAGTATGAGGAAAATCCCAGGGTGGATATACTTACTGTCTTAATTGTGGTATGGGTTCAAGGATGTATATACATTATATATTTAAAACAAAAAATTTTGATCTTTAAAAATGGTAGCTTATTGTGTATCAATTATATCTTAATAAAGTTGTTTTTAAAATGTAAAATCTGCCAGGACTAGATCCACATTCCCCCAGGGCAGGAACAGCCTGAATGGCAAGTGTTGCTCCCACGCAAACCAGTATTTTCTTCTTATACAGTTCTTGAGCTCATTTTTCAAAAAGAACTATTTAATTTACTATTCAGTACTTTAACTTCCATAATGAGAAATCTGCCTCCTCCTTTTTTGTTTTGTTTGGCTGCACCACGTGGCATGTGGCATCTTAGTTCCTTGACAAGGAATCGAACCTGTGCCTTCTGCAGTGGAAGCACAGAGCCTTAACCACTGGACCACCACGGAAGTCCATTGAGCTTTTTTTTTTCTAATTAATATCCAGGTAAAAATTTCATCCTGTTTCAGGGATGATTTTCTCCCAAAGTCGTTTCTTTAACCGTCTTTTGTATCTAGTCATCATGACTAGATTTTGTTTTCTATGGTACAGTCAGGGTAAATTACTTTTCTTTTTTCACCTGAGTCTGGTTTAAATTATGGTTAAAGACTGGTTACTATTATTAATTTTTTTATTGCCTAAATGAAGTGGTATGTGTATATTTACTGTGTATATCATATTTTCAAGAAGAGAGGGAATAAAAAATTCTGCAAAAGTGTAGTTCTTGCATAACAAGCCTGGTGGTCTTTAGGTTAGGGATGCAGTTTATTGGGGGAACGCCGTTATGGTCTGCACTGCTCTCTCATGGGGATCTCATCTGTCCCTACTAAGATTTAGCACCAATAGATAACACTGTTTGATTTTTCCTTGACTGTCACAACTGTTGTCATACTCACTATCTAAATCTAATTACCTTTAAATTTACAAGTACCAATACCTTACTTTTCCCAATACGGCTTTTGGGATGGTGACAGGGAAGTCAATCATAACATCAAGCCACTTAAGAATGTTCTGTGCCTTTTTTGTGATTACAATTTCCTTAATTCTAGTTAAGTGCTGATAATGAGTTTTTGGGCTATTGTTACTACTTATTTGGAGAAGGATGTCTTTTTGATGGTATATCCTGTACTACACTACATGCTATGTTTTGTTTTTTCTGACTACAAATAGGGCAATTATAAATGCTTGAGGTTTATAATATAAATCTTTTCTGGGCCACACGTGAATATTTTCCTCATGAAAAGGTTTTCTTGTAAATATTTAACAAAGATACAACGGAAATTATAACATGGGTAGGCTGTAAATAATATGGTTGATTTTCTTTAGAAAACTATGACCTGGAATTGTCAATGGAACAGGTTTCTTAAGTCTGTTTATATGTTGAGAACCTACAGAACTTTTTGCTGATATAAATAAAGGAGGCCACATTTCATGGAGATTTTGACTCAGTTGGCATGTATGAGTTAACAGATTCTCTGGTTCAATAAACTAGACCTTTATTTAAGGGGAGGAAAAATCAACAGTAAAGAATCAAAGCATAAGCAATACTTACCAGTACCGAAATTTTGAACCTAATGTAAAATAATGTGCAAAAAAATTCTTTTGAGGTGGAAGTGGTCTGTCCAAACGGAAGAATGTGTGATGTTCTACACACGCTTTCCATAAGTTTTTACATGCTCTGTAATTCACCATGTTAAATCCCAATAATGTTTCTCTAGATTCATGCTGTAATAAATGACAAAAGGCAGAGAATATCATGAAAATGTCAGAATCTAATGCTCCATTTATTTTTTTTACAGATAAATATTCTAGTCCTACGAACGCTAATCCTTCTTGTGTCTTTTCTGCTTATTCAATAAAGAAGCAGTAATATAAATAGGTGGCAAAATGTGGACCTTATTTGGCAATGTTACAACTCATAGGAACTTTTACTTTAGAGTACAGTTAGAAATAAATTTAGGGCTTCCCTTGTGGCTCAGCTGGTAAAGAATCCTCCTGCAATGTGAGAGACCTAGGTTTGATCCCTGGGTTGGGAAGATCCCCTGCAGAAGGGAAAGGCTACCCACTCCAGTATTATGGCCTGGAGAATTCCATGGACTGTATAGTCCATGGGGTCGCAAAGAGTTGGACACAACTGAGCAACTTTCATAAATAAATTTAAAACTTGATATATACCTATTTTCAAAACTTAATAGCTATAAGCATTTCAAAATGTAATCCTTGCCCACAAATTAAACTTTAAGATACATCACCACACCTTTCAACAATATTTTTAAATTTATAAATCTGTCTAGATTGTAAATAAGTAAATAAAAACATTCAGTACTTCAGAACACTATTTTGAAACTCATTTTAAAAATAAGTAGCAACAGAATAGAAGTATTCTTTTAACTTTTTAAAAACTTTGGCACCAATTACTATTTAAGTAAACAGTTTTACTGAAATAATAAACTATTTATAGCAAGGCAGACATGCCATAAATGTAGAGCTCTGATTTTCACAGTGACTGTAACCTTTGACCCTCCCAACCTGATTCAGAAATGTGTCATTAGCAGCACCTGTGAGTATCCCTCATCCTCCCTTTCTACCAGATCACCTCTATAAAGGTGACTACGCTTCTGACTTTATGACCACAGATTGGTTACGCTTGTTTTCAATTTTATATACATGGATGCATACATGTGTATCTTGACTTCTTTTGTTCATTATTATGTTTCTATAGTCCTCCATTTAATTGTGAAGCAGTAATTGACTCATTTTCACTCTACACAGTATTCTCTTGTATGAAGAGACCACAGTTTATTTATCCACTTACTGTTGACAGACATTTACTGTTTCTAGCTTGGTAATGTAAAAATATTGCTCCTATGTATATTTCCATATTTTGTCTGATGCATGTAGGTGTGAATTTTTGTTGTTGGATCATAGATGTCATGCGCTCAGTTCAGTTCAGTTCAGTTGCTCAGTCGTGTCCAACTCTTTGCGACCCCATGAATCGCAGCACGCCAGGCCTCCCTGTCCATCACCAACTCCCAGAGTTCACTCAGACTCATGTCCATTGAGTCCGTGATGCCATCCAGCCATCTCATCCTCGGCTGTCCCCTTCTCCTCCTGCCCCCAATCCCTCCCAGCATCAGAGTCTTTTCCAATGAGTCACCTCTTCGCATGAGGTGGCCAAAGTTCTGGAGTTTCAGCTTTAGCATCATTCCTTCAGAAGAAATCCCAGGGCTGATCTCCTTCAGAATGGACTGGTTGTATCTCCTTGCAGTCCAAGGGACTCTCAAGAGTCTTCTCCAACACCACAGTTCAAACGCATCAATTCTTCGGCGCTCAGCCTTCTTCACAGTCCAACTCTCACATCCATACATGACCACAGGAAAAACCATAGCCTTGACTAGACGGACCTTACTCGGCAAAGTAATGTCGCTGCTTTTGAATATGCTATCTAGGTTGGTCATAACTTTTCTTCCAAGCAGTAAGCGTCTTTTAATTTCATGGCTGCAGTCACCATCTGCAGTGATTTTGGAGCCCCCAGAAATAAAGTCTGACACTCTTTCCACTGTTTCCCTATCTACTTCCCATGAAGTGATGGGACCAGATGCCATGATCTTCGTTTTCTGAATGTTGAGCTTTAAGCCAACTTTTTCACTCTCCACTTTGAAAGTGAAAGTCATGTGCTCACCTCTAGTAGATACCAACCGTTTCCCAAGATGATTAGCTCAATATTCACTTCCCCTACAAGCAATGAAGGCTCCACATACTCCCAAATCACTGGGTTTACCAATCTTTTCATTACACTATTCTGATGGCTGTGAGGAATTATCACATTCTGATTATAATTTGTATTTCTCTGCTGTTTAACAAGGTTCATATTACTGGACGAGGAGATATTTTCAGTTCTGTTCTGAATTCTGGAGTGTCTGTTCAAGTCACTAATGTATTTCTGGATTGGCTTGGATATACAACCAAGGACATGGTGTGTGTGTTTATTATACACATATTCTATGCTATTTGCCATAGTTCTTAATTTTAACACAGTCTAAATTATCGATCTTCTCCTTTAATGTTTGTTTTCCTTCTACGTCCTGCTAAGGCAATCTTTGCCTATCAAAAGGTCATGAAGATTTTTTTCTGTAAGTATAATATAGTAAAATGTCCATGTAAAAATATTAAATAATGATGCTATAAAATACGTTAAAATATTACTTATTGATCATCAGAGAATTCTTAATTATGCTTAAGAGTTGCTTTGTATGTACTAACACTACCTCAGAGAATCGCTGTGAAGACTAAATGATATGAAAATAGTTAATACACATTATCAGGCACGTAGTAAGATCTCCAGAAATGTTAGATACTATATTATTACAAATAACAACAGTACCACAGGAAGCAAAATGGAAAAATTGGCTTCAATATCACCTACCAATATAACTATCGAAAGTAAAATGTCTGTTCTCCAGTTTCCAGACATGATTTAATATATTTTATTCCTCTAAACATATATTGAAACATGTACAACAGTGTTCATTAACACCATTAATCATAATAGCCACATTCAGAAATGGCAAAACTATCCATTAACATAATTAAGAATGAGTAACTAATTGATAGTATATTCATTCAGTAGAATTCCAAATAGCAATGGAGCAAAATACTGCTCTATGTAACAACACAGAGGAATCTCCCAATGCTAAGGGAAAGAAGGCAGACAAAAACATTCTGTATGATTTCATATTTTAAAAGTTCAAAACAGGACAAACAAATTAATGATGCTACAAATGAGAATAGTATTTACCTTTTGGGAGAGTTAATAACTGCTATTGCATCAGCTCTATTAGCAATAATACCAGCTTCTGAGGTGGCAGTAATGTTCTACATAATAACATTGTATATTATATACCTATCAAGCACTATATTTAATTTCTGCCTGATTTATTTCAAAAACTCTCTTTAAAAAACTTCCATATTTTGTGAATATAAATGATGATGAATTATACTCAATAGATCAAGATCCTCTATAAAATACATTTGATTCAAATACATTTTGCACACAAATAAACACCCTAAAATATGTGTTCATTTGTCAAGACTTCTAATAATGTCAGTCAAAGGATAAGGCTAATTTAATTCAATGAAATAGATAAAAACCATTTATAAGATGACACTCTTTACAATACTGTACTTTCTACGATAACTCAACATGTTGTATTTATTGATAATATAAAAAAGGACATCACCATTCTAACAAAGGCAGGAAATGTACTACACGTTCATGAACTACAAACAAAACTAAACACTCAGATTCCCTACAATGAAATGAACTTACAAATAAAAGGAAGTGCTACAGATTTCGTTAACAAAAAGAAAGATACAAAGAAAAAGGACATATAAATCCTCAGTTACTGACCTTATGAATAGAATACGGGGACTGACAATGACTATCACAACTGAAATTAGTTTTTATGTTCAAGAGACAGCAGAACAGCTATCTAGAATAACCTCAGATCAGAACCACAGAAACACTGGAGAAATACTTTGTCACAAACTATAAATTAACTTAGTTGGCAGTTATTAGTAGTATTAATAAAACTTTTATTTACACTAAAAGTTCTGTAATATTTATTTCTTTATAAAAAATTTATATTAATAAGAACAATACTCACCAATTCTTTCCTTAACTGAATAAAAAACTGTTTGCACTTAAAAGAAATTTTCACAATTTTCAACCTGGATAAAAAGAGAATGAATTGAAGTATTTAAAATATTGAACAAAGATAAAAGTATCAACCAAAGAGTAGTTAAAAATAATCTTTTAATTGTATGTTTAGTATATCCATTTAACTATATGTACATATACACCAAAGAATATATATATATATATATTAAAAAATCGAAAGTTTTTGGTTTGTCATGAAAAAATAATTAGAATTTATACAGTGAGTTGAGCTGTTTTACCAGAACATTTATTGAGAACTTATCCATTTTTCAATTTTGTATCCGAAATTTACATAAAAACACATATTACAAGTTAAAAATTCAAGAATACCAAAAATATAGTTTATTCTTTAAAACTACAAGTAGTTTCCTTGTTCTATATGCAAAGAGCTTAGAAATCACCACTACATCCTAGCAACAAGTAAAAAGCTCAAAAGGCTTAAACATCATCAATTCTTCTTGGATCCAAAAGAGAAGAGCACAGAGCAAACTCTACCTCCAAGATTTGAGAGATGAATTGGAAGCAGAAACTGCCAGAGGAAGCAGTGCCAGGGTAAGAAAACCGGAACTGTATTTCATGAATTGTTGAAACTATTGTTTGTCATGTTGGTTAACTATGAGAGTGAAAAACTCCAAGAGGACCCAGTCATAGGGAGGCCCTCACAGAATTCTAAGATTAATCTCCAGAAGCTCAAACAAATTTCAACAGTAAATATCAGAGGAAAATACCCTCAGGTTTCCGACAGGGAAAGGGGAAAAGAAACCATGCTGAAATAGGCCAGAGCACGCTGCTCTTAACAAGGTTTGCATTTAGGGGAAACAAGTTAACAAGAGCCTTAAATGATCCAGGGAAAGAAAATACCTGATTTTAGTCCACTCTAGAAATCTTGCCCCATCCAAAGAGGGAGAAAAAATTGAGAAACACTTGTGAAGCTCACAATCCAGAGGTGGAGGCTCAAAAAAACACAAAGCTAGTCATAGGACTACACCCACCACCACTCCCTCATCACTACATTCAGTTCAGTTCAGTTGCTCAGTCGTGTTCGACTCTTTGCAACCCCATGAATCACAGCACGCCAGGCCTCCCTGTCCATTACCAACTCCCAGAGCTTACCCAAACTCATGTCCATCAAGTCAGTGATGCCATCCAGCCATCTCATCCTCTGTTGTCCCCTTCTCCTCCTGCCCACAATCCCTCCCAGCATCAGGGTCTTTTCCAATGAGTCAATTCTTTGCATGAGGTGGCCAAAGTATTGGAGTTTCAGCTTCAGCATCAGTCCTTCCAATGAATACCCAGGACTGATCTTCTTTAGGATGGACTGGTTAGATCTCCTTGCAGTCCAAGGGACTCTCAAGAGTCTTCTCCAACACCATAGTTCAAAAGCATCAATTCTTCGGTGCTCAGCTTTCTTCACAGTCCAACTCTCACATCCATACATGACCACTGGAAAAACCATAGCCTTGAGTAGATGGACCTTTGTTGGCAAAGTAATGTCTCTGCTTTTCAATATGCTATCTAAGTTGGCCATAACTTTCCTTCTAAGAAGTAAGCGTCTTTTAATTTCATGGCTACATTACTAACAGCCTATTTACAGCAGTTCCTTTTACCAGTTCCTTTTACCAAAGTTACCAATCAACCCTGAATATTCATTGGAAGGACTGATGCTGAAGCTCCAACACTGGCTATGCTATGTGAAGACCCAACTCACTGGAAAAGACCTTTGATGCTGGGAAAACTGAGGGCAGGAGGAGAAGGTGGTGACAGAGGATGAGATGGTTAGATGGCATCACTGACTCAAGGGACATGAGTTAAAGCAAACTCCAGGACATAGTGAAAGATAGGGAACCTGGAATGCTGCAGTTCATGGGGTGGCAAAGAATCAGATACAACTTAGTGACTGAACAACAATCTTTTACCAGGATATCAGATCGGCCCATCAAGAAAAAATTACAAGGGATACCAAAAGGCAAAAAAACAACATAAAGACACAGTATGTATCAGGACCAGATGTGAAAGGAGTGCTGGAATTATCATTCTGAGAGTTTAAAACAACTTAATTAACATGCTAAGAGCTCCAGTGGATAAAGTAGAGAGCAAGAAAAGACAGGCAATGTAAGCACAGAAATGAAAAGCAAGAAAAAGTGTACCAAAATATAAAATTAATATTCAGAAACTGGCTCCACTTCTATACATTAACAACAAACTAACAGAAAGAGAAATTAAAACAATCCCATTTATTATCACAGTAAAGAGAATAAAATACCTGGGAATAAACCTACCTAAGAAAATGAAAGACATGTACTTGGAAAACTGAAACACACTGCTGAGAAACATTGAAAATGATGTAAACATATGGAAAGATACACCGTATTCTTAGATCTGAAGAATTATTATTGTTAAAATGACCATATTATCCAAAGCAATCTACATATTCAAGGCAATCTCTATCAAAATACCAATGCATTTTTCACAGAACTAGAACAAACAATTTCAAATTTTGTATAGAAACACAAAAGACTCTAAACAGCCAAACAATCTTGAGAAAGAAAAACAGCAGAAGGAATCATGCTCCCTGACTTCAAACTATACTACAAAGCTACAGAAATCAAAACAGTATGGTACTGGCACAAAAACAGACACAGAAATCAATGGAAGAGGATAGAAAGTCCAGAAATAAACTCAAGCATGCACCTATGGTCATGAATCTATGACAAAGGAACAAAGAATATACAATGAAGACAGTCTCTTCAATAAGTGGTGCTGGGAAAACTGGACAGCTATATGTTAAAAAATGAGGTTAGAAAATTCTCTAACACCATATTCAAAACTAAACTCAAAATGGATTAAAGACTTAAATATAAGACTGGATACCATAAAACTCCTAGAAGAAAACATAAGCAAATAGTCTTTGACATAAATCATAGCAACATTTTTTGGGAACTACATCCTAAAATAAATGAAATAAAAACAAACAAATGAGACCTAACTAAACTTAAAGGCTTAGGCATAGCAAAGGAAACCAACAACAAAAAGACAATCTACTGAATAAGAGAAAATATTTGCAAATGATATGACCAATAGGGGTTAACATCCGACATATATAAACAGCTCATACAATTCAACATAAGAACAAAACAAAAATCAAACAACCCAAGTAAAAATTAGAACTGAATAGATGTGCTTCCAAAGCGGAAATGCAGATGGCCAACATGAATATGAAAATATGCTCGATACTGCTAATCATCAGAGAAATACAAATCAAAACCACAAAGGGATACCAGTTCACACCTGTCAGAATGGCTAGCATCAGAAAGACAATAAATGTTGGGTGAGAATGTGGAGAAAAGAGAGCTCTCATGCATTGTTGATGGGAATGTCAATTAGTACAGCCACTTGTGGAAAACACTAAAACTACACCAACTAGTTAAGGGATATACAGATCAAAAGATGCAAAATATAACATTAAAAACATATAATATGAAAGGGGAGGAGTATAAAAGATATTTTTCACAGAACTAAAACAAATAATCATCTAATTTGTATGGTACTACAAAAGACCCAAATATCCAAAGCAAACTTCAGAAACAATAAAGCCGGAGGTATCAGGCTCCCTGAGATCAGACTATATATTACAAAGCTACAGTAACCAAAACAGTCTGGCACTGGCACAGAAATAGATATAAATATCAGTGAAACAGAATAGAGGGCCCAGAAAAAAACCCATGCTCACATGGCCAATTAATTTATGACAACAAGGAAAGAATGTACAATGGAAAAAAGATAGTCTCTTCAATAAATGGTATTGGGAAAACTGGATGCTAAGTGCAGAAAAATGAAACTGGACAACTTTGTCACACCATACACAAAAACAAATTCAAAAGGGATTAAAGACAAAAATGTTAATACCTGAAAACATAAAACTCCAAGAAGAAAACACAGATAGTAACCTCTTCTGACATCAGTCTTACTAATATTTTTTGGATATGTCTCCTCAGGTAAGAGAAGCAAAAGCGAAAATAAACAATGGGATTGCATCAAATTAAAAGATTTTGCACAGTGAAGGAAACCAACAAAAAGAAAAGATAGCCCACCAAATGAGAGAAGATATTTGCAAATGATACACCCAGTAAGGGGTTGATATCTAAGTATACAAAAAACATACAACTCAATACAAAAAAATTTTGATTAAAAAAATAGGCAGAAGACTGGAAGAGGCATTTTTACAAAGATATACACATGGCCCACAGCGACATTAAAAGATGCTCAACATCACTAACTATCAGAGAAATGCAAACTACAATGAGACACCATCTTAGACCTGTCAGAATGGCTATTATTAAAATGACAAGGAATAACAAATGTTGATAAGGATGTGAAGAAAAGAGAATCTGTGCATGGTTGGTGGGAATGTAAATATGTGCCATTATCATGGAAAACAGTATGGAGGGCCCCCAAAAAATTAAAAGCAGAACTACTGTATGATCCAGCAGTTTCGCTTCTGGGTATTTATCCAAGTAAATAAAAACACTGAATCAAAAAGATTTATGTATCCTTCTGTTCACTGCAAGAAGCAACATTTAGAACCTTATATGAAACAACTGACTGATTCAAAATTGGGAAAGGAATACAACAAGGTTGTTTATTGTCACTCCATTTATTTCACTTATACACAGAGCACATCATGTGAAATGCTCGGCTGGATGAGTTACAAGGTGGAATAAAGATTGCTAGGAGAAATATCAACAACCTCAGATATGCAAATGATACCACTTTAATGGCATAAAGAGAAGAGGAACTAAAGAGCTCCTTGATGAGGGTGAAAGAGAAGAGTGAAAAAGCTGGTTTAAGACTCAACATTCAAAAAAACTAAGTTCATGGCATCTGGTCCCACCACTTCATGGCAAGTAGAAGGGGCAAAGGTGGAAGCAGTGACAGATTTTCTCTTCCTGGGCTCCAAAATCACTGCGGATGACTGTAGCCATGAAATTAAAAGACAACTGCTTCTTAGAAGAAAAGCTATGACAAACCTAGATAGTGTATTAAAAAGCAAAGATACCACTTTGATGACAAAGGTGTGTATAATCAAGACTACGGTCTTTCCAGTAGTCATGTACAGATGTGAGAGCTGGACCATAAAGAAAGCAGAGCACTGAAGAACCAATGCTTTCAAACTGTGGAGCTGAATATGACTCTTAAAGAGTCCACTGGACTGCAAGGAGATCAAGCCAGTCAATTTTAAAGGAAATCAACCCTGAATACTCATTTGAAGGACTGATGCTGAAGCTGAAGCTCCAACATTTTGGCTACCTGATGTGAACAGCCAACTCATCAGAAGACTGCCGCTAGGAAAGATTGAGGGCAGGAGGAGAAAGGGGAGACAGAGGATGAGATGGTTAGATGGCATCACCGATTCAATGAACATGAACTTGGGCAAACTCCAGGAGATGGTGAGGGACAGGGATGCCTGGAGTGCTACAGTTCATGGGGTTGCAAAGAGTCAGACACAATTTGGCAACTGAACAAGAATGTTCACTGCAGCACTATAAAGAAATAATCTAAGCGTCCACTGATAATGAATGGATAAAGAAGATGTGATGTATGTGTGTAGATGTGTATGAATATTCAGTTCAGCTCAGTTCAGTTGGTCAGTCGTGTCTGACTCTTTGAGACCCCATGAACCTCAGCACACTAGGCCTCCCTGTCCATCACCAACTCACAAAGTCTATCCAAACTCATGTCCATCAAGTCGGTGACACCATTCAACCATCTCATCCTGTCATCCCCTTCTCCCAACCTCATCTTTCTCAGCATCAGGGTCTTTTCAAATGAGTCAGTTCTTCGCATTAGGTGGCCAAAGTAGTGGAGTTTCAGCTTCAGCATCAGTCCTTCCAATGAATACCCAGGAATGATCTCCTTTAGGATGGACTGGTTAGATCTCCTTGCAGTCCAAGGGACTCTCAAGAGTCTTCTCTAATACCACAGTTTAAAAGCATCATTACTCAGTCATAGAAAAGAAATTCTGTCATTGTGGCAACATGGATGGACCAGGAGGGTATTATGAAAATGAAATAACTAGAAAGAGAAAAACAAATACCTTATGATTTTATTTATATGTAGAATCTAAAAAATGAAAAAGTGACTCATAGATATAAACAGCAAATGAATGGTTGCCAAGGGGAAGCGTTGGTGCAGATAAAGACAAATATGTGAAAGGGATTAAGAGCACAAACTTTCAGGTATAAAGTAAGTCATAGGAGTGTAATACACACAGAGGGAATACAGTCAAAAACACGTAATAGTTTTATACAGTGACGGATGAACACTGAACTTGTTGTAGTGACTGTTTCATAATGTATACAAAATACTAAACAACTATGCTGTATACCTGAAACTAATGTTATGCTAATTATCACTCAATTTAAAAAACTGTTGAAGCTTGTTTTATAGCTAGCATATTGCTTCTTCTAATAAATAAGCTATGTATCCTTGAAAGGAATATGTATTTTGCTATTGCCAGGCACACTATTGAAACAAGAGGGAAGTGGGCAGGGCACAACCTTTAAAAGAATGACACAGCCACAGGACATGACACAAACTGGTTAGAACCAACTAGATCCTAGATGGTGGAAGATCTGATTTCCAGTGGATCTTGAGCCTCATTATTTGCTTACTGTAATGCATTAGCTACATGACACACCTGAGCTTCCCACTGAACCTGACATTCAGTGCTAAAGAAACCACATGCAATGTAGGAGACATGGGTTTGGTCCCTGGGTCAGGAAGTTCCCTGGAAAAGGAAATGGCAACACATTCCAGTATTCTTGTCTGGAAAATCCCATCTTCCCAGCTTATTATTATTTGGCAGTTTACTTGCATGAACTCTGCACCCCAATCTTCAGTTTATGTTTCTGCTATTGCTCTTCAGGAAGGCACAGCCCTGGGTGTGTCCAAAGTAATACTGAAATGACAGTAGTATCAGTCACCCCATCCTTTCAAAAACCACACCCAGCTGTGAACTTCTCTAACTGCCAATACATTGCTCTATTATTTTCAACAGTGCCCTATGTCATGAACTCCTTTAGAAACTAATTCAATTCAAATGGTGGCTATTCTGAAGGAACAGTTTCTGTGGTAAGCATTTGAGGCTTTCTCTTCTACTGTCCTTGATTTTCTCTCCCCTTTTACCTTTGGGTTTCCCAAGACAGTCCTTCTTAATTGGTCTGAGCTTTATAGTTAAATTTTGAACCTTTGTTATTATACAAGAGCCCTGGTGATGTGGCAGTTAAGTCTGGGGTTGGGCAGATGCCAGTCTCTACTCCTGTGATATGGTCTCAGTGGGTTAGCGGGCTGGGCCTCCTGGCTGCACCCTTCAGTGCTCTGCAACTCATCCCTCCCGAGCTGAAACAAAAAGTAGAGAGGGCTTCCCTTCCTCCACCTCGGTTAGGCCCTGGTAACATCCATTTTGATTAAGTATAAATAAACTTCCTTAAGGACAGATCTTTGCTAATAAGAAAAGAAGGCTCTGAGCATATTTCAAGCTACTTTCCTGCTCAACCCCTATACCCTGCCCTTCGATCACAAGCGGATTTTCTGTCAATCTTGGCCCTGAGATCACTGGTAGCAAAGGGCCCTTCCTAAGTAAGCAGGGCCTGAGGGAGTGTTTATCTGACAAGCTAGTCTCTGCTCTGTCTCCAGCAATTTGTCAACCACCCTTTATGTACTCCTGCCAGGTACTGCTGTAGCGGTGGTTTCTAGACCTGGTAAGCTGTCCTTTCTTGTATTCATCTGTTTCTCCAGTTTTCAGAAATGCAGTATGCCCTGTGTTTTCAATTCTCTGACAGATCTAAAAAGAGCTGTTGATTCTAAGTTTTTTCAGTGTTTTTTTTTTTCTTCTGAGAATACGAGTAACAAGTTGCAAAATCTTTACCTGCTAGACTGGGAACCACAACTGTCCCCTTCCCTTTTTGTTTTACTAATGATGTTTTTTTGATGAGCAATAATTTTAATGAAGTTTAATTTACAGAATCCAAGTAATTCCCAATCCAATACTCAACATTTTAAAAGCATGAACTTGAACTGGATAATTTAGGGCTAACCATATATAGAAAGAAATGAGGAAGTATATTTATCACATGGAATGTAACTTTTCTACACATAACTCTACTTTTGAAAGAAGAGGTTAAGTGAGAAGCTTGTGTTTCAGAATCTGAAAGATCCAAGTTTAAGGTTCCACTTCATATTTATCAAACTTATTAACCTTGGCCCAGTTAGCTTCTCTGGCATTTCTTATTCCTTATCCACAAAACAATGCTAAGGATATCCAAGTTGCAGGGTTATCAGGTACAGATAAAATGCATTAAAATCCATGAGTGATTTTCTTCCTTGCTTTAATCTCCTTCGAAAGGACTTAGGCCAGCCCACTGTGGCTCCCAGGACTGTTGTGGTCAGTGACCCTGACCCTGTTGACCCTGATGCTGGGAAAGATTAAGGGCAGAAGGAGAAGGGGGCATCAGAGGATGAGATAGCTGGATAGCATCACTGATGCAACGGACATGAACTTGAGCAAATTCCAGGAGATGGTGAAGGACAGGGAGACCTGGTGTGCCGAGGTCCATGGAGTCACAGAGTCGGACATGACTGAGCAACTGCACAACAGCAGATGGAACGTACAAGATCCTTTCAAACTCTGAATCCAACTTCTCTTCTAAGCAATATCATCTTAAAATCTTACTCCCTTGCTTTGTCCTCAGTGAAGATAACTAAAAATAAAAAAAATCAGGGGCTTCCTTGGTGGCTCAGTGGTAAAGAATCCACTTGCCAATGCAGGAGATGTGGGTTTGATCCCTGATCCAGGAAGACCCCACAAGCCACAGAGCAACTGGGCCCAAGCACCAAAACTATTGAGCCTGTGCTCTAAAGCCTGTGAGCTGCAACTACTGAGCCCACATGTCACAACTACTGAAGCCAATGTGCCTTAGAGCCTGGGCTCCTCAGCAAGAGAAGCCACTACAATGAGAAGCCACTGAAACTAAAGAGTAGCCCCAGCTCTCTGCAACTAGAGAAAAGTCCGCACAGCAACCAAGACCCAGCACAGCCAAATATAAATGAATAAAAATCAAACCATGTATCTCATCATTTGAACTTGCCACATCCTTTCTTACTATGAAAGAAAGAAAGAAAGTGAAGTCGCTCAGTTGTGTCCGACTCTTTGCGACCCCATGGACTGTAGCCCACCAGGCTCTTCCCTCCACGGGATTCTCCAAGCAAGAGTACTGGAGGGGGCTGCCATTTCCTTCTCCAGGTTCTTACTACGAGGCCTCTGCAAATGTTGGGTACCTTTACCCCAAATTCTGACTGAACCTTCCACACACACATTCCTCTTCCATACTCCCTCTTCATTGAGGAAATTTCTATTCACCCTTTAAAAACCACCTCAAACATGGCAAAGGCCAACACAATATTGTAAAGCAATTATCCTCCAATTAAAACAAAACAAAACAAAAAAATCACCTTAAATATCATGAAGACATTAAAATTTTCCCTGGTAAAATGATATCATTGGTACTTCCAAAGTAATTTGTCAAAAACTCTTCCAGAATCTTTATTTTATAATAATAAATATATATATATATGCACACATTAAAGAATTTTGAAAATACAGAAAAATTTAGATTATCATTTTAACCCATATCATCTGAAAAGAATTTCTGATTTTGACATTTATATAATATGTAAAGTTTATAAAAAATGTTTAATTCTCTTCAGTAAATCAGAAAAACATTAAAATTGAAGATACACATTTACCATTATGAAAATAAACAATCATAACTGTTTTTTCTGGAACACTTAATTCACCAATCTTATGTTTTGTAATTAATTTTATGTGCTCACTTTTAGGTAAGTACCATGTCTCAAGCTGTTTTGTACTTTCCTCTAACCATAACACAAGTTGAATTACACAGAAGAATTTAAAGATATGACATGAAATATTAAATGACCTTTGGCTTTCTTTTATGAACTTTAGAGAGGTATAATTTATATATAAAATGAAATATCCCAATTTTAAATGAACAATTCAATGAGTTTTGACAAATGTATTGAGTCGTATAACATCCATCCACCAAAATCACCATATAGCAATTTGCATCACCTGAAGATGTCCCCTTAGCATCCCTTTGCAGTCAATTTCCTCCCATTTTTAATCCCTGGCAACCAAGTGGTCTGTTGTTTCTATAATACGTGTTTTCTAGAATTTCATATAAATAGAAACAGAGCACGTCATCTTTTGTGTCAGGCTTCTTACACTTGACATGTTTTGAAGGTAGGGTCACCCATATTGTTTAGTGTGTCAAATAGTTCACTTCTTTCACTGCTAAACAGTATTCCACTGCATAGATGTAATTTGCTTGTGCAGTCACCAACTGCTGGACATTTAAATTCTGTTTTGTGCTATTATGAATAATATAGCTATAAACACAGTGTGCACATCTTTATATAAACTTACATTTTCATTTCTCTTGGGCAAATATCTAGGAACAGAATTGCCAGATTAGACAGTTAATCTAAATTTAATCTTTAAGAAATGCCAATTTTCCCAAGTTGGTCTATTACTCTGCATTCCCACCAGCAATATATGAGATTTCTAGGTGCTCTGCTTCCTTGCCATCACTTGGTGCTATCACTTTTTAAAATTTTTAAATATTTATTTGGCTGCACCAGGTCTCAGCTGCAGCATGTGAACTCTTATTTGGGCATGTGGGATCTAGTCTGCTGAGCAGGTATCAAACTCAAGTCCACTGCACTGGGAACATGGAGTTCTAGCCACTGGACCACCAGGGAAGTCCCACTGTTCTTTTTAATTGGAGCTATTCCAGTGGGTACATGGAAATAGTTCACTGTGGTTTTAATTTGCATTTCACTGATGACTGAGCATTTTTTTGTATTTATCTGCCATTTGTATAACTCCCTTGGTGGAAGTATCTATTCACAAATTTTGCCTATTCTTTTAAATTAAGTTAAAAAGTTAAGGACCTAACAGTCTTTTACATTTTTTGGATAAGTCCTTTATCAAATATATACTTTACAAAAGACTGAGTTTTACCTTTTCATTTTGTTTTGAGTGTCCTCTGGAGAACAAAAATATTTAATTTTGAAGAGGTTCACTGCATCAACTTTTTATTTTATATTTAATTTTTTCCTAGATAGTGACCTGCCAGGGAAATTTATGTTTCTTTTCTCAACATAATTGTGGTGATTTTCTAAAATAAAAGCTTCTGTCAGTTATCATATTTCTATTAAATGTTATATAAGTGACTAATTACAAAAATCTATCAATAATAATCACAGATATTGAAAAGCCTGGCCATCTCATTTCAGAGATATATAAATAAACAGATTGATCCAATATAATTGTTTTATACTTTTTTCTTCCTTAGAAAGGGCCTTGGCTTGGCCTTAGGGCTTCCCTGGTGGCACAGACAGTAAAAACTCTGCCTGAAATGTAGGAGACCCAGGCTGGATCCCTGGGTGGAGAAGATCCGCTGGAGAAGGAAATGGCAACCCACTCCAATATCCTTGCCCAGAGAATCCATGGACAGAAGAGCCTGGTGGGCTACAGTCCACTGGCTTGCAAACAGCTGGACATAACTAAGCGACTAACTTTCCTCCTTTCTTCCCTTAGTGAAAAATCACTGCGTTTAGTTTTTTAAAAACCTAAGGTATTTATATGATATATGCTCAAAAATCAACGTGGTTTTAACAATTTTCAGGCTATCCCTTAAAGGGTAGTGGTAGATGCTGCTTCTCTTTCTACCTCACTCTGGGATACTAAAGTGATGGTTGGTGAGTCAATGGACAGTAAGGACAAGGACAACATGCTAAGGGCAGTAGAGCAACGAGACAAAAGAAACATGAGCTTCAAACCACATGGAGTCACCATACTTTCCCAGCACCAATCTAAACCATGCCAGTGTTCCAACTAATAAACTAGCACCCATCAAATTCATTTAAATGAGGTACTGTATTCAATACTTTGTACAATGCTCCAATACTTTCGCCACCTGATGTGAAGAGCCAACTCACTGGAAAAGACCCTGACGCTGCAAAAGACTGAAGGCAAAAGGAGAAGGGGGTGGCAGAGGATGAGATGGTTGGACAGCATCACCAACTCAATGGACATGAGTTTGAGCAAACTGGGGGAGATAGTGAAGGACAGGGAAGCCTAGCACGATGCAGTTCATGGGATTACAAAGAGTCAGACACGACTTAGCAACTAAACAACAACAACTGTATCCAAAGCAACTGGCAAGGTGCAAGAAACAGAGTATACATGATGATATTAGCTATTATACTACAGTACAAATTTAGAGATTGTCTCAATAACATCAGATATGCAGATGACACCACCCTTATGGCAGACAGTGAAAAGAGGAGAGTGAAAAAGTTGGCTTAAAGCTCAACATTCAGAAAACGAAGATCATGGCATCCGGTCCCATCACTTCATGGGAAATAGATGAGGAAACAGTGGAAACAATGTCAGACTTTATTTTGGGGGGCTCCAAAATCACTGCAGATGGTGACTGCAGCCATGAAATTAAAAGACGCTTACTCCTTGGAAGAAAAGTTATGACCAACCTAGAGGGCATATTCAAAAGCAGAGACATTACTTTGCCGACTAAGGTCCGTCTAGTCAAGGCTATGGTTTTTCCTGTGGTCATGTATGGATGTGAGAGTTGGACTGTGAAGAAAGCTGAGTGCCGAAGAATTGATGCTTTTGAACTGTGGTGTTGGAGAAGACTCTTGAGAGTCCCTTGGACTCCAAGGAGATCCAACCAGTCCATTCTGAAGGAGATCAGCCCTGGGATTTCTTTGGAAGGAATGATGCTAAAGCTGAAGCTCCAGTACTTTGGCCACCTCATGAGAAGAGTTGACTCATTGGAAAAGACTCTGATGCTGGGAGGGACTGGGGGCAGGAGGAGAAGGGGTCGACAGAGGATGAGATGGCTGGATGGCATCATGGACTCGATGGACGTGAGTCTGAGTGAACTCCGGGAGCTGGTGATGGACAAGGAGGCCTGGCGTGCTGTGATTCATGAGGTCGTGAAGAGTTGGACATGACTGAGCGACTGAACTGAACCGAACTGAAGAGGAAAAACTTGCAAAGTAGTATTTTCTTTAAGCTAAGAAATTTTTGAAAAAAATTATTCAACTATTTTTGTAGTAGATTCCAAATAAGTGGGATAAAGTTGTATGATAACATTAAATAGTTCAACAAAAATATGAACTACATTTGGTAATACAATAGTAAAAGTGAAAAGTACTGACAGAAGTTCTTACCATGGAAAGGTATTCATTCGTACTCTGTTCTTATAAATCAGAATTCCTCCTGACATCACTCCAATCATAATTTCATTGTTACTTTGATCCTTCAAAAAACAAACAAAAAAAAATGGGAAATCTAAGATAATGAGTTTTAACTGATAAAGATAAAATTTTTAAATATGATTAGTTCTTTTACATAATGTGACATTATATAAAAGGCAGCAGTTAACTGCACAATATATATAAACCCATATGGTAACTATTACATCATAAAAATAAGACATGCTTCAAATCAAATTTAAATGTTGCATTATTAAAATTCATTAATATAAAGCAAAAATAAACTTTTCCATAGTTTATAACTGGAACTGACTCTCTGGGATAGAAAATCCAAGACTACATCTCGTGGAACGTTAAGTTAGTATCCATCTTTCCATTTCTAAAACTATTACAATCCAATCACTGTGTAAATATGGTGTTAGGATTGCAAAAGTGAATAAAACCTGGAGTTCAGAGCATGGAGAAAGGCAATTGATAATAAAACAGTATTTCCAATATTAGGAGAAATTCTTTAACTAACATAATACAATAAAAACATCACAGGAAAACAGAGTGGGGAACACTGCTGGAGAGAGTGGAAGAAAATTTGAATTGTGTTTTGATGAGTGAGTTTTCATGCTGTTTCAACTTGAACAACTGACTTGCAACTATTAACAAAGTAAGTAGAATTAAAAGTTTCCTCACTTGCTAGAAAGTCTTGAAATAGTTTTGCTTAACTTGAGACCCACTCTAGTATTCTTGCCTGGGAAATTCCATGGACAGAGCAAACTGGCAGGCTACAGTCTATGGGGTCACAAAGATTCACACAACTGAGCACGCATGCAAGAGTGCTTAATCTGAGACATACTATAGGCAAACTAATATGGCAATAATGCTTTTATCCCTAGCATTCATGTGATCAGAAGATAGAACTGACTGATGAAAATATAACCAAGAGTTTGTAACTGTCTCCCTAGGAAAAAATCTCTAAAACATAGTTTCAATAATTTCTAATTACTACAGTAAAAACTTGTTTCCCATCAGGTCACTTCCATCTGTTTTGTATATCCCTAATTATATGTTCTATTAATACTGTTCTCATCTCTTTTTAATGTTTCTCTGATGGATCATATCAAACCTAACCGAAGTCTACATCAAGTCCAACTTCTCTGTGAAAATTTCATTAGACCTATAGAATGTACTGAATTATACCATGAATATATGATCTGCAAAGTCCAGACTGTGGGAAACTAAAGGTGAAATGGCCCAGTTCTTTAACAAAAAAATTCTATACAGTAAAGGAAGAAGGCATTAAAAGACATTTAAAGTTATTCAGTTAAAAACATAAAGCAAAATAAATTATAGTATCTAGAAAGGCACACTGGGTGATAAAACCACAAAAAAATGCATAAGGTAGGCAGGAGCTGGGACAGGGTGTAAAGAAGGTTTCTGGAATGGCTGGCAGAAGTCTAAGGATGGCCTGGGTAGTATTTACAAAACTGTCACGAAATCAGATTGATTATATTGTTTGCAGCCAAAGATGGAGATGCTCTATACAGTCAGCAAAAACAAGACCAGGAGCTGATTGTGGCTCAGATCATGAACTCCTTATTGCCAAATTCAGACTTAAATTGAAGAAAGTAGGGAAAACCACTAAACCACTGAAGTGAAGTGAAGTGAAGTCGCTCAGTCATGTCCAATTCTTTGCAACCCCATGGGCTGTAGCCTACCAGGCTCCTCTGTCCATGGGATTTTCCAGGCAATAGTCCTGGAGTGGATTGCCATTTCCTTCTCCAGGAGATCTTCCCAACCCAGGGATTGAACCCGGGTCTCCCACATTGTAGACAGATGCTTTACCGTCTGAGCCACCAGGGAAGTCCCTAAACCACTGAGGTACAATCCCTTATGATTATAGCTCCTGCACTGCTTTCCTGGTGGCTCAGACAGTAAAGCGTCTGCCTGCAATGCAGGAGACCTGGTTCGATCCCTGGGTTGGGATGATCCTCAGGAGAGAGAAATGGCAACTCAGTCCAGTACTCTTGCCTGGAAAATTCCATGGACTGAGGAGTCTGGCAGGCTACAGTCCATGGGGTCGCAAAGAGTCGGACACAACTGAGCGACTTGACCTTCACTTTCACTTATGATTACACAGCAGAAGTGACAATAAATTTAAGGGACTAGATCTCATAGACAGAGCACCTGAGGAACTATGGACGGAGGTTAATGACACTTAAGGAGACAGGGATCAAAACCATCCCTAAGAAAAAGAAACACAAAAAAGCAAAATGGCTATCTGAGGAGGCCTTACAAATAGCTGTGAAAAGAAAAGAAGCGAAAAGCAAAGGAGAAAAGGAAAGATATGCCCATATGAATGCAGAGATCCAAAGAAGAACAAGGAGAGATAAGAAAACCTTCCTCAATGATAAATGCAAAGAAACAGATGAAAACAATAGAATGGGAAAGATTAGAGCTCTCTTCAAGAAAATTATACATACCAAGGGACCATTTCATGCAAAGATGGGCAAGAATAAGGACAGAAATGGTAGAGACCTGACAGAAACAGATATTAAGAGGAGGTGGCAACAATATACAGAACTATACAAAAAAGATCTTCATGACCCAGATGATCACAATGGTGTGATCTCTCACCTAGAGCCAGACATCCTGGAATGTGAAGTCAAGTGGGCCTTAGGAAGCATCACTACAAACAAAGCTAGTGGAGGTGATGGAATTCCAGTTGAGCTATTTCAAATCCTAAAAGATGATGCTGTGAAAGTGCTGCACTCAATATGCCAGCAAATTTGGAAAACTCAGCAGTGGCCACAGGACTGGAAAAGGTCAGTTTTCATTCCAATCCCAAAGAAAGGCAATGCCAAAGAATGCTCAAACTATTGTACAACTGCACTCATCTCACACGCTAGGCAAACTAATGCTCAAAATTCTCCAAGCCAGGCATCAACAGTATGTGATATTCAAGCTAGATTTAGAAAAGGCAGAGGAACCAGAGATCAAATTGCCAACATCTATTGGATCA
This sequence comes from Capricornis sumatraensis, assembly GCF_032405125.1. Taxonomy (NCBI): domain Eukaryota; kingdom Metazoa; phylum Chordata; class Mammalia; order Artiodactyla; family Bovidae; genus Capricornis; species Capricornis sumatraensis. The sequence continues at coordinate 116,050,821 of NC_091071.1, read as the reverse complement.
CTGAAAAAGCAAGAGAGTTCCAGAAAAACATCTATTTCTGCTTTATTGACTACAATAAAGCCTTTACTGTGTCGATCACAACAAACTTTGGAAAATTCTTCAAGAGATGAGAATACCAGACCACCTGACCTGCCTCCTGAGAAATCTGTATGCAGATCAAGAAGCAACAGTTAGAATTGGACATGGGACAACAGACTGGTTCCAAATAGGAAAGGGAATATGTCAAGGCTGTATGTTGTCACTCTGCTTATTTAACTTATATGCAGAGTACATCAAGAGAAATGCTGGGCTGGAAGAAGCACAAGCTGGAATCAAGTCTGCCAGGAGAAATATCAGTAACCTCAGATATGCAGATGACACCACCCTTGTTGACAGAGAGCAAAGAACTAAGAGCCTCTAGATGAAAGTGAGAGAGAAGAGCAATAAAGTTGGCTTAAAGCTCAACATTCAGAAAACTAAGATCATGGCATCCAGTCCCATCACTTCATGGCAAATAAATGGGGATAGAGTGTAAACAGTGACTGATTTTATATTCTTGGGCTCCAAAATCACTGCAGATGGTGACTGTAGCCATGAAAATTAAAAGAAGCTTGTTCCTCGGAAAAAAAGTTAAGACCAACCTAGACAAAGGTCCGTCTAGTCAAAGCTATGGTTTTTCCAGTAGTCATGTATGGATGTGAGAGTTGGACTATAAAGAAAGCTGAGTGCCGAAGAACTGATGCTTTTGAACTGTAGTGTTGGAGAAGCCTCTTGAGAGTCCCTTGGACAGCACAGAGATCCAATCAGTCCATCCTAAAGGAAATCAATCCTGAATATTCATTAGAAGGATTGATGCTGAAGCTGAAACTCCAATCCTTTAGCCACCTGATGCAAAGAACTGATTCATTTAAAAATACCCTGATGCTGGCACAGATTGAAGGCAGGAGAAGAGGATGACAGAGATTGGGATGGCTTGGATGGACTCAATGGACATGAGTCTGAGTACACTCCAGGAGTTGGAAAGACAGGGAGGCATGGCATTCTGCTGTTCATGTGGTCGCAAAGAGTCAGACACAACAGAGCAACTGAACCGAACTGACCTGATAGGTCAACTGGAATTCCATCATCTCCACTAGCTTTGTTCATAGAGATGCTTCCTTAGGCCCACTTGACTTTGCATTACAGGATGTCTGGCTCTAGGTGAGTGATCACATCATAGTGGTTATCTGGATCATGAAGATCTTTTTTGTAAAGTTCTTCTGTGTATTCTTGCTACCTCTTCTTAATATCTTCTGCTTCTGTTAGGTCCATACCATTTCTGTCCTTTATTGTGTCCATCTTCACATGAAATGTTTCCTTGGTATCTCTAGTTTTCTTGAAGAGATCTCTAATCTTTCCCATTCTATTGTTTGCCTCTATTTCTTTGCATTGATCACTGAGGAAGGCTTTCTTATCTCTCCTTGCTATTCTTTGGAACTCTGCGTTCAAATGGGCATATCTTTCCTTTTCTCCTTTGCCTTTCACTTCTCTTCTTTCCTCAGCTATTTATAAGGCCTCCTCAGACAACCATTTGGCCTTTTTGCGTTTCTTTTTCTTGGGGATGGTCTTGACCACTGCCTCCTATACAATGTCATGAACCTCCATCCATAGTTCTTCAGGCACTCTGTCCATCAGATCTAATCCCCTCAATCTGTTTGTCACTTTCACTGTACAATCGTAAGGTATTTGATGTGGGTCATACCTAAATGGTCTAGTGGTTTTCCCTACTGTCTTCAATTTAAGTCTGAAATGTGCAATAAAGAATTTATGATCTGAGCCACAGTCAGCTCCTGGTCTTGTTTTTGCTGACTGTATAGAGCTTCTCCATCTTTGGCTACAAAGAATATAATAATCTGATTTTGGTACTGACCATTTGGTGATGTACAAGCATAGAGTCAGTTCTCCTACATTGCAGGCAGATTTTTAGCAGCTGAACCACGAGGGAAGCCCAAGAATACTGGAGTGAGTAGACTATCTCTTCTCCAGCAGACCTTCACAACCCAGGAATTGAACCTGGGTGTCCTGCATTGCAGGCAGATTCTTTACCAACTGAACTACCAGGAAGCCCGTCAACATTAGTCATTAAGAAAATACAAAGTAAAACCATGATGAGGTAAAACACACTTATCAGAAAAGCTTAAAAAGTAACAAAACAAAACGGGCAGTACCATATGCTAAAAAGGATGTAGAACTATTGGAACTTGTAAATAAGCTGGTGGGGATGCAATGAGGCTCAGGTACCTAGAAAACAATCTGGTAATTTCATATAAAGCTACATATACACTTACTGCATGGTCTAGAAAGACCTTTCTAGGATTTGCATTCTACATAAATGAGAATTTAAACCCACACAGAAATTAGAAATCAATTTTTGCAGTAGGCCTATTTAAAAAAAAGAAAGAAAAATTACTGGAAGCAACCCAGGATGTCCTTCAATGGGTGAATGGAGAAACAAACTATGGTACATCCATACAACAGAATACAATTCAGCAATAAAAGGCATAAACTACTGAAGCACAGTATCTCAGATCAATCCCAAATGCATTACTCTAATTAAAATAAGTGAAGTGCAGTGAAGTGTAAGTCACTTAGTTGTGTCCGACTCTGCAACCCCATGGACCATACATAGTCCATGGAATTCTCCAGGCCAGAATACTGGAGTGGGTAGCCTATCCCTTCTCAGGAGATCTTCCCAACCCAGGGATCAAACCCAAGTCTCCCACATTGCAGGTGGATTCTTTACCAACTGAGCGATCAGGGAAGTCCCTAAGTAAAAGAAACCAGTATCAAAAGGTTACATACTATAGTATGATTCCATTTATAAGACACTCTGGAAAAGACAAACTATGGAGTCAGGGAATAGACCAGTTGTGGCCAGAAACTGCGGGTAAGAATGAGGCTGGACTACACAGGCGGAGCAGGCGCAGCAGTTTTTAGGGGCAAGGCAGGGGTGGTGGTGATAGAATTTTTCTGTATTCTGTTTGTGGCAGTGGTTACACAAATCTACATGTGTTATAATTCACAAAACTGAACACCAAGAAAAAATGTATTTACTGTGTTACTTTAAGAAACAAATATTCCCATGCTCCCTCCCCTCAAATCTTTTTTCCTTCCCTTTAATCATGAAGTTGTCATTCACTCTTTACTTTTCTACAGTTCTCTTATTCATATAATCCTCTAGGCATACCAAATGTCTTCATGTTTTCAACCAAGCCATGTTCTCTCTTGATTTCAGGTCTTCCTTCATTCTGATGGCTCTACGATGGGAACTACTATTTTAGCTAATTAATTCTTACTCATTTTTCTGGCTTCAGTAAATTACTCCTAAGAAGCCTTTTCTACGCACTGCTCCCAAGCTGGATTAGAAGTTCCTGCCATAGGACCCCACAGCATTCTGTACTTTCTCTTTCATGTTCTCAAATGTTCGTTTGTACAGGTCTAGTCTTTTCCCCTCACTGTGTTGTGTGCTTCACAAGGACACGGATGACTGATGTTTTGTCCACTAAGTCATCCTCAGTGCCTACAGTGTATAAGGCGTGTGACAGATGCACCACAAAGAAGGTTCTAAGGTGTTTCGTATCTTGCAGATTGCTATATGTAACTTGGTTCCACTCTGATCTTTCTTCAGCCTATAGTCTAGAGGTAGAGAGAAAAGATCTTACTTTGCTTTTCAAAATAAAGTATTATTGTATCTTCAATTAAATACTGTGATATTCAATTAAAACAAGTATTTTCTTTATGTGTCCTCTTCCCTCTTCCCTTTGTCCCTTTTTGTTTCTGATGCTGCAAATTTCCCTTCATGTTCACTTAAAATCTGCACATTTTCTTAAGTTCTCCATATCCATATACAATAGAAACACCTTTTCCTAGCTCATTTTTTTGGGAGTCTGTACAAAATACTTAAAATTTAAATTCCTTTAATTTGGTACTCCACATTTATGGTTTTCTGAGAAAGAGTTTTACAGTGTAATAATTTAAACAACAAAAAAGCAAATCAATAAAAAATAAAACAGTTAATTATGTATGAGATCCAGCCATGTCACTTAAGTTAAAAAAGGAGTATCTAACATTCTTTGGTGGGCTCAGCGGTAAAGAACCTGCCTGCCAATGCAGGAGATGTAGGTTCAATCCTTGGGTCAGGAAGATCCCCTGGAGAAGAAACTGGCAACCCACTCCTATTCTTGCTTGGGAAATCCCATGGACAGAGGAACCTGGTGGGTTACAGTCCATAGGGGTAGCACAGAGTCAGACACGACTTAGAGACTGAAGAATAACAACAAACATTCTTTGTACTTCACTGACAGTCAAAGAAAGCAGATAGCAGTCTAAACTACCTTTAGAAAACTGTTCAGGACTAAAATGACTGACTTTAGTGGTCTCTTTACTGTTAACCACAGTCTAGTATACATATTTACAATTCCATTTGTTTTAAGCTGTATTATAATAAAAAAACAAAATCTAGTGACAACTTGTTACCTTTGGAGAATCATGTCCAAAAGTAATAGCCACAAAGAGAGAGGAAGGGTGAAGGGCCCATTTTAAAGAATATAAAAAGTTCAAGAGGAACTTACTTAAAACACTTTAAATTGAACCAGACAGGTTTTCAAGTCACAAATGCTCAGAATTACCAAATACAGTCATGTGAGTAAAGCAAGTCATTTGATTATTTAAAGGAATGACTGACACAAGCTTTGCAAAAAGTAAGAACTAATCAATCCTCCTCTCCAAGAGAATGGCGAAAAGAAGCCCTATATAAAACCATTACATGGAGTAGGACTCTGAGTTCTCAAACTGTCTGTGGGTCTGTGTATGTCTGTATACACAAATAAATTCAGAACAATTATCTAAGGAAAACTTTAATCCCTTTCAGGTTGGTATCCTTGTAAGGCTTAGTAGTTGTCCCAGAAAACATAAGCCTATTACCAATTCAACTGATGATTACCTATAATTCCACTTTTCATCAGGTATAGAGAACAGCTGCACCTCAGGTACTTCTAAAGGAATATAGCCTCTTGATAAAACAATCATAAAAAGGAACAGAGGTGAAGAGGCACACAAACAAAGGACAGCCACATACATGTATGCTTCTAGTAGGAGGAGAACAGTCTTCTGGAAGCATCAAATTGACACAGTGAACAAGAAGTTAGGGTGTTATACAGGAAAAGCCAATAATTATAAAATTTTGTGTTAACAAAGGCACGGTGTAGGGGGAAAACTAAAATATGCAAATACAATTGATTTTGTGCTTTATAAGTAAAAAATTATAATGATATCACTAGATAATGAAAAGAATGTAGTAACACAGGCATCGGTGAGGTGAAATCATCTTTTATAATAATGATTTTCATAAAAACAAAACTACAAATAACTGCTCTTCTTATAACATTTATTTTGCAAAATAAAAATTCTAAAGACACTGTCTCTTATGGTCAGCAAAAATTATCCTTGTAACACACTACCATGAAGAAAAATAATATGTAAAATTCATGATTCTTCTTGTCAGGTAATGAATCTTGAGTGACTGGGTTAGTAAAATTACTTATATTCAGAGGAAACTGTCAATGCAATGTTGGTGGCACTCACTATTCCATTTGTTGCCTAATCCTATCAGGGAATCAAAAACTTTTTTTTTTTTTAACTGAATATTTATGCTTTAAGTCAACAACATCAGAATGTTTTCTTCACTTACCCTTGCATAGTGGAATTCAACTCCATAGAGTTCTAAGGTACGTGCTGTGTTCAGGTAACTAAATTCTGCTTCTGCAGGAGATAAGCCTCTGTAAAAACATCACTAGGTTAAAAACTGTAACAATCACAAATATGACCAAGTTACATAAAGGTTATTTATCTAGAAAATTTTCAGCATTCTAATTAAATCTTTTACAAGATACAAAATGTACGAGTATTCCTCTTAGTTACATACAGTAACAGCTACCTTTTCTGGAGGGTACATTTTAAGTAATGCTAACTATTTTGTAGAATATGTTCTTATTTTCCAGAAACACAAGAATGGGTTAAGTTTTTAAAGTTCCAAGCTATACTCATGGATGTTACAAAGTCACTCTCAGACAAAAACAAGTATTCTTCAAAATTTAGTCTACACTCCACATGTGCATTTTAATCACACAAGGTACTTCTGACATGCAGTCTTTGGGGCAAGCTCCAGAGCAGGGTTTCTCAGGGTGTGGTGCCCAGACAGGTGTTGCCTCATAACAAGGACAGAAATTAAGAGGGTCACAGCCTTTTGTACCACTTTGGCAGAGTTATTTTACATCTGTTGCATCTAACGACAACAAAAAGTAACTGTAATCTTTAAAGCCTTTGTTTATTGCTCCATTTTGTTTTTTGAGTAATTCATTTTTATTATATTTTTCAGAAGTATTGTTCCATGAGAGACTGGGGGAAAAACTGGTCTTTCATCACAGATAGTTTCAGAAGTACTGTTCTATACAACCCAGTATTAGAATAAAAGGGGTTCAAGTCGTTTATATTTTAAGACATATTCCAGTGATTCTTATGAACACAAGTGTGAGAACTACTACTGTAAATGCAAAGCCTTTAAAAAGGTTCTATTATACATAGTTCTAACAATCTTGGTTATCTGATATCAGGCTCTATCAGAGTAAAAGCAGCAAATTAAAAATGCAAAGATAACCATTCACTAATGACACCAGAAAAGGGAGTAAGCAGCTTGCCAATGTATGAATATAAAAATAGGATTCCTCAAAAAAAAAAAAAAAATGCAGTATACTTCAGTTTTCTATAAAATTCAATTAAGTTAAATAAATACTCTACTTTTCCCCCAAACCCCACAGTTACACTGGTTGATTCTATTTTTTTTTTCTTTAAAAATTTGCAAAATCATTTCTTACAGGCAAATAGAAATATATAACCAACACTTTGTAAAATGTACAAACATTCTTCTGACAGAAGAGGCTTTCCATTACTGGTAAATTTTTTAAAAATTTGATTTATCTTCAAACCCTTAGTTCAGATATGCTATATGAAGAACTTTTATAACAAATGGCATTTACTTTTAGAACAAAACAGCCCCCACACCTCATGAAGCCAATCTATTAAAATTTTCAGTCATTAGTCTTATTTTAGATTAGGGGTCAGCAAACCGTTGCTGGAAAGAGGTAGATAGCTAACACTTCAGGCTTTCAGGCCATAGAGGTCTCTGTTGCAACAACTCAGCTCTGCTGTTACAATGTGGAACAATGAGGGAATCTGTGTTCCAATGTTCATTTATGGACATGGAAAGTGAAATTTCTCAAGCTTTCATGTGCCATGAAATGTTATTCTTCTTTTGATTTTCTTCAACCATTTCAAATGTACAAACCATTTTTATTAACCTGTAGGCCATACAAAAGGCAACAGGGGGTCATAGTTTGCTAACCTGTTTTGGACACATGGGCCATTACTCAATGAAATTAAGTTTATTACTAAGAGCTAATATTTCTTCAGTGCTTACTATGTGCCAAGCACTATTCTGAGTATTTTGTATGTATAAACTCATTTGATCCTTAAAATAACACCAGAGGTAGATTGCTTTATCATCCCCAATTTACATATAAGGAAACAGAGAAATAGAGTGATTGGGCCAAGGTTTTAAGATAGTAGGCTGCCTCATTAGAATTTCAAACCAGACTGAATGACTCTGATTCAGACTCTTAGAATCTAGTCTTTCAATCAATATGTAACACTGCAAAATACTCCAGGAGTATTTTGAAAAGTGTGGTAAAGCAAAACTGAACTCTAAACCAATAAATAATACAACTTTCTATTCAAAGCAATAAATCTCTTCTTGAAAATTCATGTCATAGAAAATTAGACTCACAAAATATCAATGTTGAATATTGTTATGAATGAAAAAAGTTACTATTTCAAAAGAATGTTTTTTATTCATTTAAAATTCCATGGATAGAGGAGCCTGGTGGGCTACAGTCCATGGGGTCGCAAAAGTTGGACACGACTGACTAACACATACAGAGTCATTACCAAACAGAATGGATTCCTTTCACACAGCTAAAAACTAGAAAAGAATGCTAAGTAGATTGATCTGTATATTATGAGTACATTATTAATATTCTAAAATTCCTTTCTAAAGAACTGGCAACTTTGTAGAATAGCAAATGCTATGTCTATTAACATACAGCTTTATGTTTCTTAACAGACATGAAAATAAGCCTCATATATTCTATGAAATGGGCTTCACTGATGTCTCAGCAGGTAAAGAATCTGCCTGCAATGCAGGAGACACAGGACTGGTAGGTTCAATCCCTGGGTCAGGAAGATTCCCCTGGAGAAGGAAATGGCAACCTACCCTAGTATTCCTGCTGGAATAATCCCACAGACAGAGCAGCCTGGCAGGCTATAGTCCACAGGGTTGCAAAAAGTCAGACATGACTGAGCATGCATGCATTCTATGAAATAAGTGATATTTTTTAGTATAAATTACCTACATTTCTTTATAGTAATCACACTATTTTATATAATAGCAACTGTCCTATATAAAGTAAATAAAACCACCACATTAGAAATAATTTAAAACATTTCTCTAAAAGAGATACCATCAAGAAGTTTACTAAGTAAGCAGAAAAGTAAATAAATTCTTACATATGTTGCTGATGTAATTTTGCAATTTCTTTTTCAAAATCTTGAGGTTGATTAGGAATGAAAGAATAATCTGAGAGGTAGCCTGACAAGTTTTCTGATTGATTGTAGTCTCCAAGTTCAGCTAATAAATGGAAAAAATATTAACACTTTATAAACAAATATTCAAGTTTCATAGCCAAATCAACAATGTCATGAATTCCATTTATTTCTAGAAGTTAAATACCTGTTTCTACTGTTACCATTTAAGCAAGTTATAATGATGCATTTAACATTTTTCTAGGTCTTAAACAACTTCAGAAAAAGTCTTTCCAGGAACCAAAGTAATTGCTAATTGGATGTTTTATTATGTTTTCTATGCAGTCACTTTTTTCTATATGGTGACATATGTCTGAATAACTCATACATTAAAGGTAATGCTCTATCAACAGAAACCATGCAATCATATGCTATTTGGCCAAAAACTGGGCTGATACTTACACTGAACAGCAAATGAAGCCAGAAGAGCAGCAGTATTATAAGGACAGGGCAATCTAATAAAATAAAACAGAAAATAACCCAAGGTTAAACACAATAATCTTAAAACCATTATAATTTAAACTATATTATTCACACTTGAAGTTTCCAGGTGATTTACATGTTCATTAAGTAATGAACTTATCTGATGAAAGGAATTCATGCTACATAGAGCCATCTTTCAGTAGATCATCTTTCAGTAGATCTGTTTGCAATGATCACAAACTACTAAATGCAGAATTTAAAGTATTTTTAAAGCCCATTACTAAAAATTTAAAATAGCCCACCTTCCAGTAAGAATGTCTTGTTTGATTTGCAAAAAATACTGGTACCTTGGGAAAAAAAAAGAAAATTAGTATTTATTGGAATTACAAAATTTAGAGTTTTAAAAACTGTAATTTACATTAACAAATAAAACTGAAATATCTGCTTTTATAATGAACATATTAGCACATGTAAAGATATTTTAAAATAAACTTTCATAAATTCATCAATCCAAATATTTAGATTTGATAAATGAAATTTTATACTCCAAACATTTTGTTTCCCTAGCTTCTATTATAAAACTTTCATGATTTTAAAAATTACATGACTAAAGATGAGGGAGAAATATTCTGAAGATTGGTGTTTGCCAAAACTAGAAATGGGAAGCACAGGAAACGTAAGTCAGAGACAGACAGAACTGACAGTAGCAACACACTAGCGATCAACTGCAGAAAGTCACTCTTTCTGCTGAGCCAGGAGGCCAGCTCAACATGGTGAGCCTATGCTGCTCACTACAGCATCAGGCAACAAGAAGTTGCTAACTGTAAAAAAGCACTTTTCCATCTTCATTTGAGTTAAGAAAGCTCTCTTTGATCAGGGTGGGGGAAGTTCCCTTCCCTACTGTTGCTCTACTATTAATATTGCCAAGTAGCCAATTTCCTTTAAAACCAACAAAAATTTAAGTATCCTATACTAAGAATACCAAAGTTGCTCACAAGATGGCCTTGCCCTTCTGTCCCTGCTGGTGGCTACAGTCATCCCCTGATTGGGTTTATCGGTGCCTGGGTAAAGGCACTGGTGCTGTATCATGTTGGCAGAAGATAAAATTGTGTGATTTTTAATGTTTAAACAGAGAATTAAGACTTTCATTTCACCCCCTAAAAAGAGTACACAAGAGTCAAAATTATTTACAATTTTAGTTGTTTGGCTATTACAGTTATTAAAGAGTTCCATGACAATCAAATTACCAAAGAATGTAATTAAGATTTTCAGAGAATCAGATATAAAACAGCTGATACAAATATCCTGGCTTCATATATTAGTGAAGTACATAAACGCCTTGTGAGGCTTAATACATACTATTACAATATTACCCATGTACTCAACCCAAGACAACATATTTCTATCTGGTTTACTTGATTTCAAATTGAAAGTTAAAAATTTCTAGTGGGATACAGTCTTATAGTTAAGATTGAAATGTGTATATCCTTGATATTAATACTGTAAATCCTATACAAATAACATCTATGCTTCCTGAATTTGATTTACACACTGAGCAGTAAGAACTGATAGAATAAAAACCAGAATTAAAGTCCTAAGCTAAACCAGCCTATGATCTTTGGCAAATTACTTAAAATTTGGTGGAGCCTTAGTTTCTCTATTTGTAAAAAGGAAGTAATATCACTTGCCTAGTATATGTAACCCAGGGGCCCTAAATATGGTGATAAAAGTCCAATTTTTAAAGACAATTAAAGACCTTTAAGATAGATTAATAATGACTGAGCTAAACGTAGAGATGATCTGTTCAAGTTGTAAAAATAATACAGTAACAGATCATGCACTGAACACCTACTATGTACTGAACATACTGAGCGCTAAAAAGGTACGAAAGAAATGTCATTTGTATTGTAATGGTGCTGCTGCTGCTAAGTCGCTTCAGTCGAGTCTGACTCTGCGACCCCATAGACGGCAGCCCAGCAGGCTCCGCCGTCCCTGGGATTCTCCAGGCAAGAGTACTGGAGTGGGTTGCCATTGCCTTCTTCAGTGTATTGTAATGACCCCTAAGAAAATGCCAACTCTAGTTATGCCAGCACCTGTTAATACAAATGACATTTAACCTGATGAAAGGTCTGTAACTCCTTTTTTTTTCTTTTTATAACCACTAATCCAAAAAAGAATCTCAAGGCAAGGAGGTACAGAGGTAGACTTCCTTTTTGTGGGGCTTAAACCAGTCCTTAAAACTGAGCAACTGTGTCTAAAGGTGTCCTACCCCTACTCATGACCATAACAAGAAGGCTACCCAAGCACTAAAGTTTAAAGGAGTCTTTTTTTTAAACCCTGGCTGCATATTATTAATAGAATCACCTGGAAGCCAGGTCTCATCTGATACCTATTAAATCAAAATATCTAGGGGTCTGGCCATGCTATCAGTATGTTTTAAAGCTCCCTTATGGTGATTCTAACTTGTAATTAGGGTAGAAAATCCTTCATGTATAAATGGTAATAAAATTAAAATTTGCCATTTACTCATTTTACCAAAAAGCACCAGTTACAAGATTCCAGGACACTACACTATAAAGGATTTTTAAAATAATGCATTATTTCTAGGGAAAACATATTTTAGACTGATAAGACTTTAACACAATTCCACTACTACTACCAAATGTGATTTTACTTTATTCTACTTCATGAAGATAGTTTGACTTTAATTATCAGTGAAACATTTATTCCCTGGTTATGTTTTCAACACGGGCTATAAAAGAACCAACACATCAAGCTTATTAAGAAATTTAAAGACAGTGTTTTGAGTGGAGTAAATTATGACTATAGCTACAATTGACAACATTTAAATTGCTATGCTAACAAAGTTTTCATAAACATTAAACACATTATAAATACAATAAAAAATTACTGGTCTTTTATTTTTCATATACATTTAAAAACTAATTACATAAATATGTGTTATGGAATACTTGGTTACTTGATTTCAAGTTACATGTACCAGTAAAAAGTGCATTTTAAAATGCTTTATAATTCCCAGTTTTCAGTAATTCAGAGCAGTTTCCTTGCAGTTCATCCAAAATTTGGGAAAGTTTTATTATACTGAGAACTATTTGTTAAGACAAAAGATTCTATTACTTTAACTATTTAACAACAACAAAATCTGACTGATTAAGAGTTACAATATTAAACTAAGGTTTTCATATGACACAACTTTGCCTTTCAAGATAAATTATATTGGACATTATTAGTGTCAAAAATTAGGACTACCTAATCCTGGATCTATATTCCTGAGTTGTTACAAAAATGGTAACACCCTGCCCCACAACAAACACATAGCAAAGGACTCTCAACAGTACTTTGCTTCTCCACTTTACTGAAGTATTCTAAAGGATAATGAAGACGTTAGCATCTAACAGCCTACCTACAGATAGCTTTAGGTGTGTGCGCGCGTGCTAAATCGTTTCAGTGTTTTCAGACTAATTGCAGCATCAGGGACTGTAGCCCAGCAGACTCCTCTGTCCATGGTATTCAGATATTTAATTTGTCACTTATCTTTTAGAGTAATTCTGAATACAGCCAATGACCTATATTCTTATATTGTGTGGAAGGTATAATATACTAATTTTTCATTCTGTCTTTAGAAACAAAAACCACTAATTCTGTCTTTCAAGCAATACGTAAGGTTATCATTCAAGTTATTTTAATAATGACAGTTACCACACTGCAATTATTCCCCATGGTTTCTACCTTAAACAGTTAAGCTAACATTTATGTGATATCAAAATGCTCATCTGGGTCATTCTTGTGTACATTATGTCAAGTAGAAGGGACAACAGGATTAACTGTAAATGAAGATCAAACTTAAAATGGCCAGTGATGTGGGGATTTTCAGCCTGAATGTGCTAGTGCACTCTCTACCAGCATGCTCTACAAAGATACCTGCTGACCATCACTTCTACACACAGTGGTTATACATTTAATAAATTCTATGCTCTCTTCAATGGAAGTAAAATACAGAATATGCTTTCACAAGGGGGAAAAAAAAAACTAGATAACTGTCACTATGCAGAATACCTGGAATACAATTGTAGCATCATCTAATTACTACAATTAGTGACAGCAGTGCTTCTGAACCTTTTTTCATAAAGTTAGTATCTCTATGGCTCAGGAAACTGCTTACAGCTGGATGAGCTAGCCCTAGGGTTACAACCTCCTAAATCTCTCCCAGCCATCCAAAAGAGGAGGAAGAAATTTATCTTAAAACATCCACAACCTATTCTGTGTGCTGGCAGGGAAGCTCAGAACTATGTCATGGTCATCTATTTTTGCCTAATTTCAAAATTTTGTAAGAGTTTTGACAATACTTTCAAGTAAAAATATGCTCCATAAACCCACCTTGTATATTCTTCTTGTAACTTGTTGGGGTCACTTACAAAAAATTTGACTCTAAAGTTCAAACTGTAAGGAGATCCTCCTAGAATTAATAAAAGCAGTTCTAATTAATCAGATTATATTAATCCTTTATATTTATAAAGTATATTTGTAGAACATCAAGTAAATATGTTTGCTCACTCTTTAGCTGCTTCCTTATTGGTTTGTTTGGATCCAGCCACCTCTGAAAAATAAATAAATAAGACTGATTTGTTTTTCCCTTGATGAACTAATACATCAATTCTTGCAAATCTATTCCATTTGAAGATTAATGCTAAAAATTGCATTTTTTGAAAAGGCCTACTAGGTGAGGGGGAAAAAAATCACTAAATTACAAACTCATATCAAATGTAACAAAATTCTATAAGAAAGTACTGAATATATTTGTGATTTAAGATTTTGATTTTAATTTCTCATTAAGTTATACAGTATATAATAAACTCTATTCCAAAAGTAAAAATGCTTCATCACTACAATATGAAGTGGTTCTGTTAAGTATTAACAGCCTATCAATTTTTAAAAATTCTCTTTATCTCTCATAAAAATACACTTGGCTTTATGCTCTCATTCAGGCAAAATTTACACATCATGAAAATCTACTATTATGAAAAAAATTTAACTCCTTCTCTATTCCTCAAAAAAGAAAATAAAATACTCCCCCCCAAAAACATCCCACACTAATTTTTTTAAGAGACAATGTTTAGGGAAAGATTGCTTTTTTGTATATGAAAATTTCAAGTAGTCTAAACACTTCTGAATGCCACTTAAGCTCTATTTCAGAAAAACTATAAATTCAGAAAACATTTCAGCAGCCAATATTTCAGTTAAAAAAATTAAACAAACCAAAACGAGGTCATAGATATGGCAGTATTTTTAAAGCACTAGAAAAATATAAGCTTATATGTCGTTACTTATAAACTATCCTACTACCACCCACAGTAGATCCAATAAAGTGCACACAAATAGATTTTAGAAACAAGAGGCTGAAAGTAATCCATGAGTCTTCTTTCCACTGTCAGTAACATCCAACATATCAAATCCAACTAATTCTACCTCCAAATCATCCCTAAAATTTAACAATTCTTCTCCACCTACTCTGCTACCATCCTTTAGCCTCTTAATAATTGTAGTCTGTCTCTTCTCTTCCTCTCATCCTTCATCCTCCAGAAGCTAGTCCTATTTTTTTTTTCTTTTTGGGTCTTAGTTGTGGCCCTTGGGATCTTTGACCTTCATGTGGCATGCAAACTGTTAGTTTAGGCACGTGGGACCTAATTTACCAAGGACTGAACCCAGGCCTCCTGCTTTGGGAGCTTAGCCATTAGATCACCAGAGAAGTCCCTAGAGTAGTCTTTAAAAAGTGTCACTCCTTTGCTTGGCATCTCTTGATCATTTAAGATCCAAAGGCCTTACTATGGCTTACATGGTCTCTCCTTACCTCTTCTTTTTTTGTTTCTTTAATGTTTTATTTGCCTCAGTTAATTTTAAAAATGTATATTTCAAAGAGGCAATTCTAGACTCCTGATAAGTTTTAGAAGCCTTACAATACCAATCAAAATAGGTGTCCAGTTCAGATTTGCCAATTCCGGATCTGTGGCTGTCAAATTTTTTTTTACATATCCACATATCTACTCTCTTTTAGATTATTTTCCCAAATAAGCCAATACAGAGTACTGAGTATAATTCCCCTGCTATACAGGAGGTCCTTACTGGTTAATTATTTTATATACTGTAGTGTGTATATGTCAGTCCCAGTCTCCCAATTTATCCCCCTTCCCTCCCTGCCCTGTAACTCTTAAGTTTGTTTTCTACATCTGTGACTATATTTCTGTTTTGTAGGTAAGTTCCTTTGTATCCTTTTTTTAGATTTCATATTTAAGTGATATATTTGTCTCCTTAACTTCTTCCACCACAGTTTTCCGAGCTTCGGTCATAATGGCCTCCTTTCTGTTTCTCCAAGATGCCTTAATTCCAAGCATCCTGATGCGAAGAATGTCCTTTCCCTGCTTTTACCATGGTTGACGGCTTTCGTTATCTGTCTCAACTTAAATTTCACATCATTAGAAAGGCCTTCATTGACCACCCTATCAAAAGTATGTCACAAAGCTCCTATCTACTTAGTTATTTTCCTCTGGTAAGGAACATTAAATTCCTTTGTAACATTTTAAATGCAATGTGTTTGTTTTACTTTTTATTGTCTATATTCTTTTGTAGATTATGAACTCCTTAAGGTAAGGAATAATACCTGATTTATTCAAAGCTGAAGGGTCAGTACCCAGCACAAAATATAGCATATAACATCTACTAAAATTATCTGGTGAAGGGCTAACTAACCCTGTTGAATGAGTCAGCAGTTTCTATTTCTGCGCCAATAATCAGATGGTTTTACCCCTACTTAACATATCTGTTCCCCCTAGGCATCCACCCATTTATCCAGTCTCACTCATGTATTTATTAATCTAGTGACTTTTTTCCTGCATATTTTCTAGAAAAAAAGCATAAATTATATTTATTTTACTGTCTAAAATCAAAATTTGGGACCATTTAATTCCCCATAGCCTGCCTTCCTCACTCAGTTCCCCTTCAAAACATTCTGATATCATAGATCCGCACATTTAAATATACAAGATCTGTGAGGCTGGCACAGCTTGCACTGGGAACTGTCACAGATTTCCTCAGTGATGGCAATTAGATAGGAGGTATACTCTTGACTTTAACCATGAAGATGGAGCAAGATGAACTTGAGGGTGATGGGGTCAACTTCACTCCCTCCACCCCAAAAATTCAGTTCAGATTCTAACTAGCAATTGTTAGTGAAATCTTCATAACATTCAACATTCCTCATCCTGAACATGCTATTTCCTCATTTACTCACGTCGTCTATTATCTTTTCCTGTTAAGTTTTACGGTTTTCTTCCTATAAGTTTTGATACCTCTAATATCGAAAGTTTATTCATAGATATTTAATGGATTTGGGTTTTCAAAAGAAAATCTATTTAATTTGCTATTTTGTTGGATTATGTTCCCTAATCAGTTCATAGAAAGTGATTGACACTTTTTTTGTTCAGTTTTAAGTCCTACTAGTTGTAAAAAGTTTTCCAAATGATTCATTTGGACTCTCAAGGCAGATTAATTATATCGCTAAGAAGATATGAGTTCTCTGCACCTTCATGCCAAACATACAAATATATTTATTCCACAAAGAACAGTACACGCTGCCTGAGGGGTTAAGAGCCTAGATGTTTCAAACAGTTTCTCAGTGAACTGTTTGACAAACTGTACTGTATCACCCTGAAAACTCTCCCACCTCCGCCATATTTCTCTTCTACATTCTCTTTTTTATTCCATTTGATTCTTCCACTAATCCTTATAAGCACAGAATCTAAGAAGTCCTTAAAATTTCTTGTCTGCTCAAGGCACTCATTTTTATTCTGTGTGTATGTACAATATTTGACATCAGAAAGCAACCAAAATCAGGCAGAAGAAACAGTACCCAAGTTTAATCTTGAAAAACAGAAAAACTGCAAGGGTAAGATTTATACATTTGCATTTTTTTCCCTGAAGGCAACCTCAAATCCAGCACAAGGTAGGGGACAGTCTCACTAACTTGAGGTGTCAATGGACAGAGTCCAGGTGGAGGAAATTCTGAGAGACAGGAAGCAGTAGAAGGGTTTAACTCAAGTCTAGATATAAAAGCCATCACAACTCTGGTTGACGGTTCAGCTTTTGCATGCACAGGAAGATCCCAAAACCCCAGGGAAAAGAAGCAGTTGGAAATATAAGGAAATGATATTCATTTCCGATAATTGAGATAACTGTTCACCCAAAGGGAAGCAGCATTTGGATGTGGGTCCAGCCAGACTGCACTCATTCTCCATCCACACTCCATCCACAGTCCAAGTCATGCAGGGCCTCACTACCAACCTCTTTCTACTACCCTGAGAGGTTCCCTGTGTCCCTTCGCAATCAGCCCCTCAATGGCCCCAGGCAATCACTGATCTGCTTTCAGTCACTATGGACAAGTTTTGCTTGCTCTACAATTTACTATGAATAGAATAATCGAGTATATATCATATACTATTCCACTATGTAAAAACATAACAATTATTTTTCATCCATTCACTTACTGATAGATGCTGAAGCTAATTCAGGAATGAGCTATTATGAATAAAGATACTATGATCATTTGTGTACAAAGTTTCACAGAATGTGTTTTCATTTCTCCTGGATAAATACCTCAAAGGTAGGACTGCTTGGAGATATGTATTAAACCTATGTTCAAGTTTATAAGAAACTGCCAAACTATACTTTCCAAAGTGGTTGTATCCTTTTAAAGTCTTACCAGCAATTCTTAACAGTGGCTCCACATCCTAGCCAAAACCTGGTACTGTGAGATTCTCATCTTTTAACTATTCCCAGTGGACGTGCAGTGACATATCATTGTGCTTTTACTTTACAGTTACCTGATGCACGTGTGCTTAGTATATGTCCTTTATCACAGCGGATTGGACTGTGAAAAAAGCTGAACGCCGAAGAACTAATGCTTTTGAACTGTGGTGTTGGAGAAGACTCTTGAGAGTCCCTTGGACTGCAAGGAGATCCAACCAGTCCATTCTGAAGGAGATCAGCCCTGGGTGTTCTTTGGAAGGAATGATGCTAAAGCTGAAACTCCAGTACTTTGGCCACCTCATGCGAAGAGCTGACTCATTGGAAAAGACTCTGATGCTGGGAGGGATTGGGGGCAGGAGGAGAAGGGGACGACAGAGGATGAGATGGCTGGATGGCATCACTGACTCGATGGACGTGAGTCTGAATGAATTCCGGGAGTTGGTGACGGACAGGGAGGCCTGGCATGCTGCGATTCATGGGGTCGCAGAGAGTCGGACACGACTGAGCGACTGAAATGAACTGAACGACTGAACTGAACTGAACTCAATGTTCCTTTTCCAAGTTTGCTGATAGTTTTCATTATGAATGGGTGTTGGATTTTATCCTATGTAAATTATGCCTTGGGGCTTCCCTTGTAGCTCAGTTGATAAAGAATCTGCCTGCAGTGCAGGAGACCTGGGTTCAGTCCCTGGGTTGGGAATATACTCTGGGGAAGGAAATGGCAACCCGCTCCAGTACTCTTGCCTGGAGAATCCCTTGGACAGAAGAGCCTGGCAGGCTGCACAGTCCATGGAGCTGCAACAGACACAACTTAGCAACTAAACTACCCAATTATGCCCTTATTATACTGGTTTTTTTTTAAAAAAACAAACCCAGCAGCTAAAGGCATACTTAATGGTGAGACACTGAGTACCTCCCTCTGACAGAGAACAGGCGAGGCAGTTTGTTCCCTTCACCTCTATTCATCAGTATCCTCATAGTCTCAGCTTTCATGTAACAAAGAATGAAAAAATAATGGGCAAAAAAGAAAAAGAATAAAGACTGGGAAGGAAGAAGTAAAACTGTTGCTATTCACATATGACATGATTTATACAGAAAATTCTAAGGAATCAATGAAAAAAAAGATACCAGAAGTAATAAGTAAATTTAGGAAGGCCTTAAGATACCAGGTTGATATAGAATCAAGTGTATATACTGGTTTCTTTCTTGAATACAGAGTTGGTTAAAAATTTTTAAATAAATGTAATTGACCGTATGTTTACATGATAATCTCTATAGAAAATTCTAGGGAATTTACAAACAGTGACTAGAATTAGTGAGTTTAGGAAGGTTGCACAATAAAAAATAAACCATTTCAATAAATAATTGATAACTGAAAAAGAAAAATCAACAATACCATTTGGATGGTTCTTCTATTTACTTACTGAAGAATCTGAGATATCAAACTCTCTGAATTTACTCTTTCCCTCATGAACCCTTCTGACTTTATCGCCTAAATATCTTGAGCACTTACCCATCCATCACCACAGCCAATTTAGTAACTTCATTAGTGCAACAATCTCCCAACTGTCTCTACTTGTCAGCTTTACTTGCCACTGGCTATACTGCAACCAGAGTAATATGTCTAAAATACAAGTTTCATGATACTTGTGTAAATAAATCCTTAGGCCAGTACAACCTTACCTCACATCAAAAGCACTTGATATCTATTGTACTACTCATATCTCATCTTTGACCCATCTTCTCTTCTGGCGCTATAGTCCAGCCACAGGTGTTAAGATTTTTTTCAGTTCCTCAAATGCAACAATCCTCTCTTCACTGTGGAACTCTGTATATGCTACTCTGTATATGTATGATTCTCTGTGAAATACTTCTGTGCACCCCAGATCCCTCTGCCATTCCCTCCACAAATGAAACCAGGAGAGAACAAAAACAAAGATCTACCATTTGGCAGACTACTGAATAGGCTTATACAAAATGTAATAAGAGCTGAATTGAGGTACACAGTAGAAACAGATAGAAGGTAAGAGAAATACAGAAAATAAAAACAAGCATTTCAGCAACTATATTGTACTAAAATGTGGCGTGTCGAAACAAATCATCCTCAATGTGACTGCTATATTTCCTCAAACTGGATAAAATAATTCAAAAATACTGAGTTATGGTAAAACTAACTCAAATAGTAGACTAAATTATTTTCTATGAATCATTTGTTACTTAATTAACAGCCCACTGGGTTAGAGCAGTGGTTTTCGAAACTTGGTCCCTTGAACTAGCAAGCAGCACTAGCATTATAGCGAAATTTGTTTTAAGTGTGAATTACTGAGCTCCACCCCAGACTTTTTGAATCAGAAATTCTAAGCATAGAGTCCAGAAATCCTGAACTGTGAAAACCCTTCAGGTGTTTCTGATATCGGTTCAAATTTCAAAGTCACAAGGTTAGGGGATATGGAAATAGTAGTAAACCAGTAAAATACCATAACCATAACAAAACTATCATCAGAAGGATGAAACTGCAGAAAGAGTAAGTTAAGAATAATCAATTTAGTCCACTCTTTGTCTCACTGAAAGGCACTATAATTCACTCGGGGGGGGCGGGGAGTAAATATATTACCCTTGATGCATACAAGTAATGTAAGGCTCAAGGCTCTGATGAAATCATGCTGATAAAGGCCACCAAGGTACAACACCATTGTGTATGAAATTAAAGAAATCATGGATAATGAATTATAGCCATTTACTCATTATTTTGCCCTCTCATTCAATACATATTTACTGAACAAAATTATTATATAAGACATTATGCTAACAGCTAAAGCTGTGATAAATAGGTTTTCAATGAAAGCAGAAGAAATTTCAAAATTCAAAGCCTTTCTTTAAGTAATTTTGTTTGCTGCACTGAAACTCGTTTCCAGGGAATATTCTAAAGCAAAGGATAGTCAATTATGATTCTGTATTTCCACATATAACTCTACAATCAAGTGTTAAGCGCTTTTTTAGTTTATCAATTAAATTGATATCAGTAGCTATGTGCCTAAGACAATATTAATTCTGATCCCCTAAAGTGAATATATAGTGTGTATGTGTCTGTATATATATATATATACAACATACATTTATACACGTACATGTATAAATAACATATATAAGCTTTAAGATGAAAAAAACTGTTTACTAATAAGAATTGACAACAATTCATTTTTTAGGAATATTACCAAATTCCTTTTGATCACTGCTGGTAATTTTATGGCATGATCACCCCCTCTCCTCAGTATGTTCATTTTTATAAGTCCTATGTATCTATATCATTACCTCTTGGGAAGCAATAGTTTTCAGTAGATAAATAAAGGCTTTGGAGTCAGATAGATATGACTTCAAATCCTTTCTCAGCTACTTAATTATCTATGTAATTAAACAAGTTTTGTAAGCCTCAGTTTTTCATCTTCAGGAAAATTTTAATAACAGTTTCATAAAATTATTGTGAGAATTTGGTTTACTAACAAGTACACAATAGATGTTTCATAAATGTTACGCCCTTACTCCTTCTCTTTTTAAAAATGGCATTTTTCTCCTTCAGTCCGTTAATTATCCTTAAAGTCTTGTTACACTTCATACTGACAATCAGAAATGGGACAATGAGATTTGTGCCCTAAAGGCTCCTCCTCAGACATGTTTTCCCATTACACCGATTCTCCTGAATATTTCAATACTGAAGTTGTAGTGCTGTGAAAAGACCTGTAGGGGGACTTAGGAGATTCAAGTCTAATTTCATTAATACTAGCATGTAGCTTGGGCTTTAGGGCTTCCCTGGTGGCTTAGACAATGAAGAATCTGCCTGAAATCTAAGAGACCCAGGTTCAATCCCTGCGTGGGGAAGGTCCGCTGGGAAAGGAAATGGCAACCCACTCCAGTAATCTGACTGGAAAATCCCATGGAGAGAGGAGCCTGGTGGGCTACAGTCCGTGGGCTCGCAAAAAGTCAGACATGACTGAGCTACTAACGTTCTTTTTCAGCTTGGGGTTTATCTCTTTTATGTCCTTGGATTGGGGTATTTCTCATGAAAATTAAAGGTGGTAGACAAAATAATTCGGTCTCTTCTTTGAAACTGTATGATTCTAAGGCGGGGGTGGGGGGGAGTGCGCAGGGAGTGGTAAAATTCTTTTGGATCATCAGCAACTGGCCCCTGGGAATGTATCTTATTTCAGAAGGAATGCTCAAGATAGAAAAGTAAAGCAAATTAAGAAAAAGTATGTGTGTTAACGCTCAGTCATGTCTGGCTCTTTGTAACCCCATGGACTGTAGCCCACCAGGCTCTTCTGTTCATGGAATTCTCCAGGCAAGAATACTGGAGTGGGCTGCCATTCCCCTTCCAGGAAAGAATACTGGAGTGGGCTGCCATTCCCTTCTCCAGGGGATCTTCCCAATCCAGGGATCGAAATCAAGTCTCCTGCATTGCAGGCAGATTCCTTACAACTAAGCCACCAAGAAAAAGTAGGAGACAGCAAAAAGACGAACCTAGCTCAAAATATCTCTGCTTCCTCACATTCATCCTGCTGTAATTGTTTTAGAGAAGAAATGTCTTTTTGTGTATAAATTTATGTGACAGAATTTTAACTTCCTGTAATACATGTGGTCTCACATACAAGTCCTTCTGGAACACTTTCTTAGTGACCATGGTGGTTAAGTATTGATAGTTGATCTCTTTCTCCTCTGTTTTCCAATCACTTCTTCAATCTATCTAAAGACAGGCTTATATTTAGAAAGTCTGACCTATGAGTGTCAGCAACATCAAGTAAGAATTGTTTATTTTTTTAAATCTCAATATTGCACATTGCAGTAGATACCTTTCAGGTGTTTGCCTGGTTAACAATTTATCTTTAAGTGAAAGGCGGCATTACTGTCATTTCTCCTCACTTCTATTATCACGTGCATTTATTTATTAAGAAATAACATTGTTTCTTACAGGCCCTTGGAGCAGCCCAAGTCATCTGTTGAAGTCAAGAAAGTATGAGAAAAGTTTGTTTTTATTTCAGTTCAGTACAAAAGGATTTATTTCCACTGAGACTAACTGGATCTTGCTTTATTTCATCCACATTATCTTCATAGTTTTTCACACAAAATCAGTAACCAAAGCCAAGAAAAAGTAATGTTTAACATTTTATATTTACTTCCCACTAACCATTCATTCAGACACCCAGGACCTAACCATGAGAGCAAATGAGAACAAGAGATAGAAAGAAACTCTACTTTTCTCACAAGAGTTATTCATATTTTCCATAGTCCTTCTATTAATAAGGCCTTACAAACTGATTTCTAAAGCTCTGATTGAGAGAACCATTTCTTCAGCCACTCCTGTATACAAAACATTTCCTTCCAAACAGTCATTCTCCTTTACTAATCAAAAGGATATCATATTCTTTTGTGAAAAACCCCAACTGTATAACCATATAAATTTACAAAAAATTCACTATTTCTGTTATTCATCACATGATATCTATTTCTATCACTCGATCTTTCTAATAAAAAGAATCATTACTGCATTTACTAAGGAATTAGTTAACAATCAAAGGAACTTAATGCTCAAGAGTTGTAGACCTTTGAAATTTAACCTCTGTCATTTGGAAGCATCTCCTGTGAATCTTTGTACTTGGAAAATTTACAGTTAATAAATTAAGAATTTTTGTCAGAAACAGCTTGCCATGAATGCCACAAAAAACTAATTTCCTCTTAATACAGCCTGATTTATGAAAGACTCAAGATACATTAGTATTTTAAGTATTTACTTCAAAATTTTAATGTTAACATTTTAACTTTTATGCCCAATATTTCTCGCAAAGAAGTATGAATGAGGTTTGCCATTCAGTTGTCTAAGACATACAGAGAAAGAAACAGGCATTTGATCAGCAGACTGACTTACGATCATGAAAGCCTAAAGGAAATAACCTAAAACAGATTAAAACATAAGAAACTGAAGTTCAAGGCTAAAGAATTACCTCTAATCATTCAAATTAAAAATTTTTTTAAAACTCACAAAATCAGTGAACAATGTAAATCAGAAAGGACCTAGTATAAAGACAGAAAAATTGCAATTGCAATGACAATGAAAGACAACAGCTTAAACTTACTGGGTTATCAGTGGAATCGTCAGTCAACTGCAAACCAAAATAGTCACGCTCAGTCAAATCAAGATGCTTGAAGACTATATCCAACAGAACTTGCCCCTGATCATGTTTCTGGAAGAAAAACAAAAAGGAAATCAAACTCACAGGCTATATACTTACAGATTGTTAAAACTGTTGGACTCTTCTCTCACAATAAGTTTGCAACTGTTTTCATGCCAATGACTTGGTTGAGCAGAAGGACTTCATACATTACACAGTACTTAAAAAAGTCTGCCTCAGGGCAAATTGGTTCAAAGAGTCTATAATAAAAATGAAGATATAAGGAGAACTTTGCAAATGTCTTCTGCTTTCAGGTTATTCAGTTCAGTTGCTCAGTTGTGTCCAACTCTTTGCAACCCCATGGATTGCAGCATGCCAGGCTTCCCTGTTCATCACCAACTCCTGTAGCATACTCAAACTCATGTCCATCACATCAGTGATGCCATCCAAAGATCTCATCCACTGTCGTCCCCTTCTGCTCCTGCCTTCAATCCTTCCCAGCATCAAGTTCTTTTCAAATGAGTCACCTCTTCGCATCAGGTGGCCAAAGTATTGGAGTTTCAGCTTCAACATCAGTCCTTCCAATGAACACCCAGGACTGATTTCCTTTAAGATTGATTGCTTGGATCTCCTTGCAGTTCAAGGGACTCTCAAGAGTCTTCTCCAACAGCACAGTTCAAAAGCATCAATTCTTCTGTGCTCAGCTTTCTTTATAGTCCAGCTCTCATATCCATACATGACTACTGGAAAAACTGTAACTTTGACTAGATGGACCTTTGTTGGCAAAATAACGTCTCTGCTTTTTAATATGCTATCGGTCATAGCTTTTCTTTCAAGGAGCAAGCATCTTTTAATTTCATGTCTGCAGTCACCATTTGCAGTGATTTTGGAGCCAAAGAAAATAAAGTCTCTCACGGTTTCCATCATTTCCCCATCTATTTGCCATGAAATGATGGGACTGAATGCCATGATCTTCATTTTCTGAATGTTGAGCTTTAAGCCACCTTTTGCACTCTCTTCTTTCACTTTCATCAAGAGGCTCTTTAGATCTTCTTCGCTTCCTGCCATAAGGGTGGTATCATCTGCATATCTGAGGTTATTGACATTTCTCCCAGCAATCTTGATTCCAGCTTGTGCTTCTTCCAGCCCGGCATTTTGCATGATGTACTCTGCATAGATGTTAAATAAGCAGGGTGACAATATACAGCCTTGACATACTCCTTTCCAGATATGTAACCAATCTGTTGTTCCATGTCCAGTTCTAACTGTTGCTTCTTGACCTGTTACTACATTAACTGCTGTATTTAATCCATGTCTTATTGTCCTTTAAATTATGGCACGAAAGTGACATATTTGACTAAATACAATGTAAAATTTGCGTGTGTAGAATAAATAATGTCACAAAAAAGAAAATAAAAACCAAGAAACTGATTTGTAGGAAACTGATACTATTCTAATTATGCAAATACACAGGAAACTTAAGGAAAATATCTCATTTTAACCTCACACCAATTTTATCATGTAGGCATTACTACTGTTGTAGTAATAGAATAGTTAATTCCAACTTGCCAAAGTCCCATAGCTACTAAGCTGTGGAACAAACAGAATGATAACTCTAAAGTGTAACTAATCAATAAAACATGGAGAAACTACTAACACGTTCAGCAATAAAAAGAATCAAAGTGGAAAACCATAATGACACATTATGAGCAAAGCGAAAAGTGAAAGTCACTCAGTCGTGTTCGACTCTTTGTGACCCCATGGACTATACAGTCCATGGAATTCTCCAGGCCAGAATACTGGAGTGGGTAGCCCTTTCCATTCTCCAGGGAATTTTCCCAACCCAGGGATCAAGCCCAGGTTTCCCACAATCAACCAAAAAGTAAAATACAAGGAGCAAAGTAAAAGTCACTTGATGCTGTTAACCTTGTAGACAGGTATATCTATCCAGAAAGCACTTTGGAAACATTAGCAAAAGCAACAGCATATGAGAAGGGTCATCAAGTGCCAGGTTTCCACCTCTCTAATCTGCCTTCCTGATGTTGGCTGCATTTATAGGCTGTTAGTAAGATGGCCAGAGCAATGTCAAAATTAAAACCCACAGGTAACAATGTTCAAAAGGAGAATCTTCCTTGTAAAAAGCTTCCCTTCCTGTTTCAGGGCCTCATATAGTTTCATCAATGGTAGGAAGCATGTGCTTCAAACAGTGCTTCACAATGAAGGTCCCCATCTGAATAACCTGTGAACATTTTCCACATTAATGCAACTCAACTCCTCGACCCCTCTACCATTCTCATAAAAATGGCCCAAGATAGAAAGGGGAGCAGACAGTTCAGTTCAGTCGTTCAGTCATCTTCGACGCTTTGTGACGCCAAGGACTACAGCATGCCAGTCCATCACCAACTCCTGGAGCTTGCTCAGACTCATGTCCATCGAGTTGGTGATGCCATCCAACCATCTCATCCTCTGTCATACCCTTCTCCTCCTGCTTTCAATCTTTCCCAGCATCAAGTTCTTTTCAAATGAGACAGTTCTTTGCATCACGTGGCCAAAGTATTGGAGCTTCAGCATCAGTCCTTCCAATGAATATTCAGGGCTAATTTCCTTTAGGATGGACTGGTTGGATCTCCTTGCAGTCCAAGGGACTCTCAAGAGTCTTCTCCAACATCACAGTTCAAAAGCATCAATTCTTCAGTGCTCAGCTTTCTTTATGGTCCAACTCTCACATCTATACATCACTTCCAGAAAAGCCATACTTTTGACTAGACGAACCTTTGTCACCAGAATAATGTCTCTGCTTTTTAATATGATGTCTAAGTTGGTCATAGTTTCTCTTCCAAGGAGCAAGAGTCTTTTAATTTCATGTCTGCAGCCACCATCTGCAGTGATTTTAGAGCCCAAGAAAATAAAGTGTCTCACAGTTTCCATTGTTTCTCCATCTATTTGTCATGAAGTGATAGGACCAGATGCCATGATCTTTGTTTTTTGAATGTTGAGTTTTAAGCCAGCATTTTCACTCTCCTCTTTTATTTGAATCAAGAGGCTCTTTAGTTCCTCTTTGCTGTCTGCCATAAGGGTGGTATCATCTGCATATCTGAGGTTACTGATATTTCTCCCTGCAATCTTGATTCCAGTTTGTGCTTCATCCAGTCCAGCATTTCACAAGATGTACTCTGCATGTAAGTTAAGTAAGCAGGATGACAATATACAGCCTTGACTTACTCCTTTCCCAATTTGGAAGCAGTTCATTGTTCCATGTCCGTTTCTAACTGTTACTTCTTGACCTGCATACAGATTTCTCAGAAGGCAGGTAACGTGGTCAGGTATTCCCATCTCTTGAAGAATTTTCCACAGTTTGTTGTGATCTACACATTCAAAGGTTTTAGCGTAGTCAATGAAGCAGATGTTTTTCTGGCATTCTCCTGCTTTTTCAATGATCCAACAGATGTTCGCAATCTGATCTCTGGTTCCTCTGCCTTTTCTAAATCTAGCTTGAAAATGCATAAGTTCCTAGTTCATGTACTATTAAAGCCTGAAGTGGAGAATTTTGAGCATTACTTTGCTAGCATGTGAGATGAGTGCACTTGTGCAGTAGTTTGAACATTCTTTGGCATTCTTTCTTTAGGACTGGAATGAAAACGGACCTTTTCCAGTCCTGTGGCCACTGCTAGGTTTTCCAAATTTGCTCACAAATTGAGTGTAGCACTTATACAAAATTGTCTTTTAGGATTTGAAATAGCTCAACTGGAATTCCATCACCTCCGCTAGCTTTGTTTGTAGTGATGCTTCCTAAGGCCCACTTGACTTCACATTCCAGGATATCTGGCTCAAGGTGAGTGATCACACCATCGTGATTATCTGAGTCATGTAGTTCTTTTTTGTATAGTTCTTCTGTGTATTCTTGCCACCTCTTCTTAATATCTTCTACTTCTGTTAGGTCCATACCATTTCTGTCCTTTATGTGCCCATCTTTGCATGAAATGCTTCCTTGGTATCTCTAATTTTCTTGAAGAGATCTCTAGTGTTTCCCATTCTATTTTCCTTTACTTCTCTGCATTGATCACTTACGAAGGCTTTCTAATCTCTCCTTGCTATTCTTCAAAACTCTGCATTCAGATAGATATATCTTTCCTATTCTCCTCTGCCTTTCAGTTCTCTTCTTTTCTCAGCTACTTGCAAGGCCTCCTCAGACAACCATTTGGCTTTTTTGCATTTCTTCTTTTTGGGGATGGTTTTGATCACACCTCTTGTACAACGTCACAAACCTCCGTCCATAGTTCTTCAGTCTGTCTATCAGATCTAATACCTTGAATCTATTGGTCACTTCCACTGTATAATCACAAGGGTTTTGATTTAGGTCATACCTGAATGGTCTAGTGGTTTTCCTTATTTTCTTCAATTAAATTCTGAATTTTGCAATAAGGAGTTCATGATCTGAGCCACAGTCAGTTCCTTGTCTTGTTTTTGCTGACTGTATAGTGCTTCTCCATCTTTGGCTGCAAAGAATATAATCAATCTGATTTCAGTGTTGACCATCTGGTGATGTCCATGTGTAGAGTCATCTCTTGTGTTGTTAGAAGAGGGTGCTTGCTACGACCAGTGCGTTCTCTTGGCAAAACTCTATTAGCCTTTCCCCTGCTTCATTTTGTATTCCAAAGCCAAACTTGCCTGTTACTCCAGGTATCTCTTGACTTCCTACTTTTGCATTCTAGCCCTCTATGATGAAGAAGACATCTTTTTTGGTGTTAGTTCTAGAAGGTCTTGTAGGTCTTCATAGAACAGTTCAACTTCCACTTCTTCAGCATTAGTGGTTGGGGCATAGACTTGGATTACTGTGATACTGAATGGTTTGCCTTGGAAACAAAGAGAGATCATTCTGTCGTTTTGAGACTCACCCAAGCACTGCATTTTGGACTCTCGTTGATTATGAGGGCTACTCCATTTCTTCCAAGGGATTATGGCCCACAGGAGTAGATATAATGGTCATCACAATTAAATTCACCCATTCCAGTCCATTAGTTCACTGATTCCTAAAATGTCAATGTTCACTCTTGCCATCTCCTATTTGACCATTTCTAATTTACCTTGATTCATGGACCTAACATTTCAGGTTCCTATACAATACTGTTCTTCACAGCATCAGACTTTACTTCTATCACCAACCACATCCACAACTGGGTATTGGTTTTGCTTTGGCTCAGCCTTTTCATTCTTTCTGGAGCTATTTCTCTACTCTTCTCCAGTAGCATATTCCACACCTACCGACCTGGGGAGTTCATTTTTTAGTGTCATATCTTTTTGCCTTTTCATACTCTTCATGGGATTCTTAAGTCAAGAACATCAAAGTGGTTTGCCAATCCCTTCTCCAGTGGACCATGTTTTGTCAGAACTCTTCACCATGACCCACCCATCTCAGGTGACCCTACATGCCATGGCTCATAGTTTCATTGAGTTAGACAAGGCTGTGATCCAAGTAAACAGTTTGGTTAGTTTTCTGTCATTGTGGTTAGTCTTTAAGACTGACTGAACATTACTGTTTTTAAAAAGCTAATAAGGTGAGTCTAATGTGCTTGTTTAGAAAAAAGAGTACATACATTTTCCCCTATACCGCCACCTGAGTGAAATCAACAAACAACAACAACAACAAAAGGAAGATAAACATTTTTTTTAACTCTGAAAGAAAAGAAGTAGCAAGCAGCAGGGCTACGGAACTCCTTGTGTTTTCCTTCTGTTTCTTTCTACTGAAATGACATTCACACAATGCAAAAGTAACCATTCATGAATATGCACTTTTGGGAATTCCCTGATGGTTCTGTTATTTAAAATCTGCCTGTTAAGGCAGGGGACACTGGAGGGACTGATGTTGAAGCTGAAACTCCAATACTTTGGCCACCTGATGCGAAGAGCTGACACATTTGAAAAGACCCTGATGCTGCGAAAGACTGAGGGCAGCAGGAGAAGGGGATGACAGAGGATGAGATGGTTGGATGGCATCACTGACTCAATGGACGTGGGAATTGGTGATGGACAGGGAGGCCTGGCATGCTGCGGTTAATGGGGTCGCAAATAGTCAGACATGACTGAGAGACTAAACTGAACTGAACAGGTTTGATTTCTGGTCCACAAAGCTTCCAAATACCATGGGACAACTAAGCTTACCCATGATAACTACTGAGCCCGCAGACTCTAGTGCCTGTGCTGTGCAATCAGAAAAGCGACCGCAATAACAAGCCTGCGCACCTCAACAAAGAGTAGCCTCTGCTCACCACAACTAGAGAAAGTCTGCATGCAGCAACAAATACCCAGTACAGCCAAAAATAAACAAACAAGTAAATAAATAAATTACAAATAAACAAAAGTGTGCAATTTGTTGCATTACTATATTCAGTATTGTACAACCATCATTTCTATCTAGTATCGAAACATTTCCATCAACACCGAAAGAATACCATATCCATCAAACAGTATGTCTTATCCTAGCCCTGGCAACCACTCATCTGCTTTCTGTCTCTATGGATTTACTTACTGTGAATATTTCATGTAAATGGAGCTGAACAATATGTGGACTTTTTTATCTGGTTCCTTTCATTCAGCACTAATGTTTTCAAGGTTCCATTCTGTACTATGTAATTACAGTTAAATTCTTCTTATGGTTAAATAATATCCCATTATAAATTATATATCATACATTATATATTATGTTTGTTTGATAAACAAACGTAACAGTTTGTTTATCGGTCAGTGGACATTTGGGTTGTTTCCACCTTCTGGGTACTGGCATTATGTACAAGTATCTACAATGGCAGATTTTATTTTTCTGGGCTCCAAAATCACTGCATTGGTGTCTGCAACCATGAAATTAAAAGACGCTTACTCCTTGGAAGGAAAGCTATTACCAACCTAGACAGCATATTAAAAAGCAGATACATTCCTTTGCCAACAAAGGTCCATCTAGTCAAGGCTATGGTTTTTCCAGTAGTCACGTATGTATGTGAGAGTTGGACTATAAAGAAAGCTGAGTGCCGAAGAATTGATGCTTTTGAACTGTGGAGTTGGAAAAGACTCTTGAGAGTCCCTTGGACTGCAAGGAGATCCAACCAGTCCATCCTAAAGAAAATCAGTCCTGAATATTCACTGGAAGGACTAATGTTGAAGCTGAAACTACAATACTTTGGCCACCTGATGCAAAGAACTGACTCATCTGAAAAGACCCTGATGCTGGGAAAGATTGAAGGCAGGAGGAGAAGGGGACGATAGAGGATGAGATGCTTGGATGGCATCACTGACTCAATGGACATGAGTTTGGGTAGACACCGGGACTGGTGATGGACAGGGAAGCCTGGCGTGCTGCAGTCCACGGGGTCGCAGAGTCAGACACAACTGAGCGACTGAACTGAACGACAAGTATCTGAGTGTCTACTTCCAACTCTTCTAGGTTCACAGGCAGAAGTGGAATCAATGGGTTATATGGAAACTGTTTGCCTTTTTCAGGAACCACCAAACACTTCTCCACAGCAGCAGAACCATTTTACATTCCTACCAGCAATGCCCGAGGACTTCAATTGCTCCTCAGCCTTGCCAACATTTTTTCTATTCTTTTGATGAAAGCCATCCTACTGGGTATGAAGTGGTACTTCACTGAGATTTTTGATCTGATTTGCATTTTTACAGTAACTAATAATGTTGAGCATTTTTTTTCATGTGCTTGTTGGACATTTGTTTATCTTTGGAGAAAGGTCTAATCAAGTCCTTTGCCCATTTTCAAAATTGGATTGATAATCTTTCTGTTGTTGGGTTCTTTTTATATTCTAGATGCTAGACCCTTATCAGATTTATAATTTGTGAATATTTCATTCCTTACCATAGGTGTTTTTCCACTTTCTTGATCATATACTTGTATACACAGAAGTTTTAAACTTTTGTGAAACCCAGTTTATTCATTTTTTATGCTTGTGCTTTCAGTGTCGTGTCATATCTAAGTACTTATTGCTAAATTCAAGGTCATAAAAAATTATCTATATATGTTCTTAAAGTTTTAAATCTTACATGTAGTTCCTTTAGCCTCTCTGAGTTTGTTTTTGTATATGGTAGCAATATACCTAGCTAAGGATGAAATTTCATTTTTTGCATGTGGATATCCAACTGTCCAAGCATCATTTGTTGAAGAAACTATTCTTTCCTCACTGAATACTCCTGATAACTTTGTTGCAAATCTGCTGACCACAGATATATGAGTTTATTTCTAGACTCTCAAGTTTTCTTTTTACCTCCCACATACCAAAGACTGGGTACTAGCGACTCTTACAACCCAGAAACACCAATAGGCTGGATGGAAAGAGGCCATGTAAACCTGTTTTCTCCAGCAAATGACCAAGAAAAGGATACCTAAAGCAGGACAGAAACCTTACTGCTAATGCTGATTCAAATCCTGCCAAACCCAATGGAAAACACAGCACCTGTCTCCAACAGCACCATGGAAATCAAGTAAGGAGCCTGGAGTTCTATCTGCCTACTGGTACTGCTGCATCAAGTGGGAAGCCTAGTCATCTACTCTTTCCCAATCAACAGCAAGCTGCAATACATAGTCTCTCCCCAGGCATTGTATCAGCTGAAGCTGAAGACACAGGCTAAACCTCTGACTAGTGGTAATAGGCAGTGCGCTAAGATTCCCCCATCGGGGTGGTGACAGCAGGAGCTGAGAGGGAAGCCTAGACTCCCACCTCCACCCAGCTGCAGTAGGAGCATCTGCCAAACAGAAACAGGACCATCTGGGAAGGGAGGTTGCTAGAAAAAGAGAAAGTTAAATCCTGAAATAAAAATTTAAATAATGAACCATATGTAAAACTGACCAAAGTTAAAACAGCAAAGGTTTAAAACTTACAGTGTGGAATACATGTATAATTTTGAGTAACGTCTCTAGATAAAACACACACACACGTATAATTTTGACATGAACACACACACACACACACCACCAAAACAGTAATGCAAAGGATCTGGAAACTAGATTGCCATTAGGACCACAACTCAAAAAAGCAGGCCAGGACGTATTTACTACCAGGTTGACTCTGTGCTACAAAGCAGATTAAATATAATCCACAATCTCATAATTGTCCCAAATGTCCAGGATACTAACTAAACTCAGTAATCATAACCAGGAAAATTGCAACTAGAATAAGAAAAAAAATCAACAGATGCCAACACTGACATGACTCAGATGTTGGAATTATCTAACAAGTGTTTTGAAGTAGCTATCATGAAAATGTTGCAATGAGCCATTACAATGTTGTTTAAAAAATAGAACATTTCCACAAAGAAACATGTGGAAATTATATAACTAAAGAATACAGTAATGAAATAAAAACTGACTGGATGTGCTCAATAGAAGAATGAAGATGAGAAAGAAAATAATGAATTTCAAGACAAATTGATTAAAAATTACTCAGTCTAAACAACACAGAGAAGACAGATTGAAAAAAAAAAAAAAAAGACCACATCCTTAGAGACCTATGGGACAAGAAGAAAAGATGTAACAGTCATGGCACTAGAGTACTTAGAAGAGAAAGAGCTTCAGGATGATAAAATATTTGAGAAGAAATTCACTAAAATTTTCACAAGTTTGGCAAAAAGTAAAAACACGGATCTAAGAATCCAATTGAGGGTTTCCCTGGTGGTTCACTGGTAAAGAATCCACCTGCCAATGAAGGAGACACAGGTTCAATCCCTGATCCAGGAAGATCCCACATGCCATGGAGCAGCTAAGTGCGGGCACTGCAAATACTAAGCCTGTGCTCTACAGCCCAGGAGCCACAGCTACTGAATGCTGCGAGCCCTAGAGCCCGTGCCCTGCAGCTACAGAAGCCACCACAGTGAGAAGCCTGCTCACTGCAACTAGACAGCAGGACCTGCTCATTACATCTAGAGCAAAGCCCCATGCAGCAGTGAAGAACTGGCACAGCCAAATAAATAAAATTATATACGTTAAAAAAAAAAAATACAAGTGAACTTCAATCAAATTGAATCCAAACAAATCTACCCAAGACACATCATGATCAAACTACTGAAAACAAAATGAAGAGGAAAAACCTTTAAGGCAATAAGAATTTACCTATAGGGAATGATAGCTCAATTAGAATAGGTTTATCATCTGCAACCATAAGACCAGAAAAAATGGCACAACATTCTCTAGGTACTGAAAGAAAAGAACTATCAACCCAGAATTCATTATTAAGAGAAAATATTGCACGGCAAAGAAACATAACTGAAGAAAGTAGGGAAAATCCCTAGGCCATTCAGGTATGACCTAAATCAAATACCTTAGGATTATACAGTGAAGGTGACGAATTAACTCAACGGATTAGATTTGGTAGACAGAATACCTGAAGAACTATGGACAGAAGTTTGTAACACTGTACAGGACGCAGTGACCAAAACCATCCCAAAGGAAAGAAACGCAAGAAGGCAGGGTGGTTATCTGAGGAGGCTTTACAAATAGCTGAGGAAAGAAGAGAAGCAAAATGCAGGGGAGAAAGGGAAAGATACACCCAACTGAATGCAGAGTTCTACAGAATAGCAAGGAAGAGAGAAGGCCTTCTTGAATGAACAATGCAAAGATACAGAGGAAAACAACAGAATGGGAAAGACTAGAGATTTCTTCAAGAAAATCGAGGATATCAAGGGAACATTTCATGCAAGGATGGTCACAATAAAGGACAGAAACTGTAATGGTCAAACAGAAGCAGAAGAGATTAAGAAGAAATGGCATAACACACAGAAGAACTATACAAAAAAATGTCTTAATGATGGGATAACCATGATCGTGTGGCCACTCACCTAGAGTCAGACTTCCTGGAGTGTGAAGTCAAGTGGGCCTTAGGAAGCATTAGTGAAAACAAAGCTAGTGGAGGTGACAGAATTCCAGCTGAGCTATTTTAAATCCTAAAGATGATGCTGTTAAAGTGCTGTAACTCAATATGTCAGAAAATCTGGAAAACTCAACAGTAGTTACAGGACTGGAAAAGGTAGTTTTTATTCCTCTCCAAAACAAGGGCAATGCCAAAATATGTTCAAACTACCGTACAATTGTGCTGATTTCATATCCTAGTAAGGTTGTGCTCAAAATCCTTCAAGTTAAGGTTCAGCAGTAATGTGAACCAAGAACTTTCGGATATACAAAATGGGTATCGAAGCTGGGTTTTGAACAGGCAGAGTAACAGGAGATCAAATTGCCAACATTCACCGGATTATGGAGAAAGAAAGAAAATTTCAGAAAAATATCTACTCTTGTTTCATTGACTACTACACTAAAGCTAAGCACCAAAGAACTGATGCTTTTGAACTGTGGTGTTGGAGAAGACTCTTGAGAGTCCCTTGGACTGCAAGGAGATCTAACCAGTCCATTCTGAAGGAGATCAGCCCTGGGATTTCTTTGGAAGGAATGATGCTAAAGCTGAAACTCCAGTACTTTGGCCACCTCATGTGAAGAGTTGACTCACTGGAAAAGACTCTGATGCTGGGAGGGATTGGGGGCAGGAGAAGGGGATGACAGAGGATGAGATGGCTGGATGGCATCACCGACTCGATGGACATGAGTTGAGTGAACTCCAGGAGCTGGTGATGGACAGGGAGGCCTCGCGTGCTGCGATTCATGGGGTCTCAAAGAGTCAGACACGACTGAGTGACTGAACTGAACTGAACTAAAGCCTTTGACTGAGTGGATCACAACAAATTGTGGAAAAATTCTTAAGGAGATGGGAATACCAGACCATCTTACCTGCCTCCTGTGAAACCCGTATGCAGGTCAAGAAGCAATAGTTAGAATTGGACATGGAACAACTGACTGATTCAAAACTGGGAAAGGAGTATGACAAAGCTTATATTGTCATCCTGCTTATTTAACTTACTTGCAGAATACATCATACAAAAAGGCAGGCTGGATGAATCACAAACTAGAATCAAGACACCCAGGAGCAGTATCAACAACCTCAGATATGTAGATGATACCACTCTAATGGCAGAAAGTTAAGAGAAACTAAAGAGCCTCCTGATGAGGGTGAAAGACGAGAGTAAAAACGCTGGCTTGAAACTTAGCGTTAAAAAAGCAAATATCATGGCATCCAGGTCCATCACTCCATGGCAAATAGAAGGGGAAAAAGTAGAAGCAGTGACAGATTTTATTTTCTTGGGCTCCAAAGCCATTGCAGACGGTGACTGCAACCATGAAATTAAAAGACGCTTGCTCCTTGGAAGGAAAGCTATGACTAACCTAGACAGCGTATTAAAAAGCAGAGAGACCACTTTGCCAACAAATGTCTAAATAGACAAAGCTATGGTTTTCCAGTAGTCATGTACGGATGTGAGAGCTGGACCACAAAGAAGGCTGAGTGCCAAAGAATTGATGCTTTCAAATTGTGGTGCTGGAGAAGACTCCTGAGAGTCCTGTGGACTATAACAAGATCAAAGCAGTCAATGCTAAAGGAAGTTAACCCTGAATATTCACTGCCAGGACTGATGCTGAAGTTGAAGCTCCAATACTTTGGCCACCTGATGTGAAGAGCAGACTCACTGGCAAAGACTCTGATGCTGGGAAAGATTGAAGGCAAAAGAAGAGGGCAGCAGAAGATGAGATGGTTAGATAACATCACTGACTCAGTGGACATGAATTTAAGCAAACTCCAGGAGATAGTGTAGGACAGAGGAGCCTAGTATGTTGCAGTTCATGGGGTTGCAGAGTCGGACAGGACTTAGCAACTGAACAACAATAAATGAAGGGTAAATAATGACATTCTCCGGAAAAACAAAAAGTTAAACTAATTTATCATCAATAGGCTACCACTAAAAGAATGCCTAAAAGAAGCTCTCTAGCCAGAAAGGACATAACATGAAGAAACACAGAAAAATAGAAAAGCAATGACTAGGAGAAACTGAGAAATACATAAAAGCCTATCCTCTTCAGTATTAAATTATGCTTGATGGTTAAAGCAAAACATTTAACTTTATCTGATATGCTCCCAAATGTACAGAAAAAAAAAAAAATCAAGACAATTATAAAGGCGAGGGGAGGTAAAAGTACACATTAAGGTACCTAAGTCTTCTATACTCCACTCAAGGTGGTAAAATGCTATTACCAATATTCTATGATGATTTATATATGTAAAATATAGTAACAAGAGCAACCACCACCAAAAACAAACAAAAAAACCTACTCAGAGATACTAAAAAATACTAAAATAAAAAAGTGAAATTCTTTTGAACGCTCACAAAACGCATTTAAAAGGCAAGAAAAAGAAATGAAAAACATAAAAACAGGAAGCAAGTAAAATATGGCAAACTTAAACACTAACATAATAATATTAGGAAAGTACATGGTCTAAATATACTAATTAAAATGCAGAGATTTTATATTGATGTATAGTTGATTTACAATGTTAATTTTTTAGGTATTTATTTAATATTATTTTCTATTATGGTCTATCACTGGATGTTAAATATAGCTCTCTATGCTATACAGTAGGACCTTATTTATTCTAAAACACAGAGATTGACAAAGTAGGAGAAAAACCATAATCCAACTACATACTACCTAAAAGAAATTTACTTCAAACATAATATCAATAATATATATGTAAGCAAAGGGACAGAAAATTTCAAAACTGTTTGTTTTGTTTCTTAACCCTTTTGAAAAGAAAGGGATAAGAAAAAGATATATCCTATAAACATTAATTTTAAAAAGTAGGTTTGAGAGAAAGTAACTTTACCAAGGGTAAAAAGGACATTAAAAAATACTTCTACACAAAAGAATACACTCGGAAAACTAATGAACCAAAAATTAAAAGAATCGAAAGAAAATCAGAAAATACGAAAGGCAAAAGGATAACTAAAGATGTCAACAATTAAGTAATTGCTAGAATTATTAAATAGAAAATTAGCAAGAATACAGAACTAAATGATACATCAACAAACAGGATCTGACTGACATTTGAAGAACACTCTACTCAACAACGGAATACTCATTCATTTCAACTGTCTATGGTAATAAAACAAACCTTACCAAACTGAAAACTGGTATCATACAGAGCATGTTATATAATCGTAATCAATTGAAAATAGAAAACTGCAGAGAGATAAGAAGAAAAATTTAGAAACTAATCACCTGGTGGGGGGCAGCGAGGGCAGGGACACAGTTTCAAATAATCTAT
This sequence comes from Capricornis sumatraensis, assembly GCF_032405125.1. Classification (NCBI taxonomy): domain Eukaryota; kingdom Metazoa; phylum Chordata; class Mammalia; order Artiodactyla; family Bovidae; genus Capricornis; species Capricornis sumatraensis. The sequence continues at coordinate 116,012,507 of NC_091071.1, read as the reverse complement.
AGGATAAAGAAGATTCAGGAAATTTTCTTTTAAAAAGGGATAGACCTCACGCATCAGTAGACTAAGGTATAAGCTCCCTCATAATAAAAACCGGAAAAAGAGCAAAATAAATAGAAGGAAGGGAGTAATACAGGTAAGAGCAGAAATCTATAGGAAAATTGGATATTTACATACAAAAGAAGGAAACTAAAACCTTATTAAAAAAAAATGAACTCCAAATGAATCAAGTTCTAAAATTAATAGTTCAGTCAGTTCAGTTGAGTCACTCAGTCATGTCCGACTCTTTGCCACCCCATGAATCACAGCACGCCAGGCCTCTCTGTCCATCACCAACTCCCAGAGTTCACTCAGATTCATGTCGATCGAGTCCGTGATGCCATCCAGCCATCTCATCCTCTGTCGTCCCCTTCTCCTGTGCCCCCAATCCCTCCCAGCATCAGAGTCTTTTCCAATGAGTCAACTCTTCACATGAGGTGGCCAAAGTACTGGAGTTTCAGCTTTAGCATCATTTGTTCCGAAGAAATCCCAGGGTTGATCTCCTTCAGAATGGACTGGTTGGATCTCCTTGCAGTCCAAGGGACTCTCAAAAGTCTTCTCCAACACCACAGTTCAAAAACATCAGTTCTTTGGCACTCAGCTTTCTTCATAGTCCAACTTCTACATCCATACATGACCACAGGAAAAACCATAGACTTGACTAGACGGATCTTTGCTGGCAAAGCAATGTCTCTGCTTTTGAATATACTGTCTAGGTTGGTCATAACTTTTCTTCCAAGGAGTAAGCGTCTTTTAATTTCATGGCTGAAGTCACCATCTGCAGTGATTTTGGACCTCCAAAAATAAAGTCTGACACTGTTTCCACTGTTTCCCCATCTATTTCCCATGAAGTGATGGGACCAGATGCCGTGATCTTCGTTTTCTGAATGTTGAGTTTTAAGCCAACTTTTTCACTCTCCTCTTTCACTTTCATCAAGAGGCTTTTGAGTTCCTCTTCACTTTCTGCCATAAGGATGGTGTCATCTGCGTATCTGAGGTTATTGGTATTTCTCCTGGCAATCATGATTCCAGCTTGTGCTTCTTCCAGCCAGGCGTTTCTCATGATGTACTCTGCATAGAAGTGATAAGCAGGGTGACAATATACAGCCTTGAGGTACTCCTTTTCCTACTTGGAACCAGGCTGTTGTTCCATGTCCAGTTCTAACTGTTGCTTCCTGACCTGCATACAAGTTTCTCAAGAGGCAGGTCAGGTGGTCTTCTATTCCCATCTCTTTCAGAATTTTCCACAATTTACTGTGATCCACACAGTCAAAGGCTTTGGCATAGTCAATAAAGCAGAAATAGATGTTTTTCTGGAACTCTCTTGCTTTTTCATTGATCCAGTGGATGTTGGCAATTTGATCTCTGGTTCCTCTGCCTTTTCTAAAACCAGCTTGAACATCAGGGAGTTCACGGTTCACGTATTGCTGAAGTCTGGCTTGGAGAATTTTCAGCATTACTTTACTAGTGTGTGAGATGAGTGCAACTGTGCGGTAGTTTGAGCATTCTTTGGCATTGCCTTTCTTTGGGATTGGAATGAAAACAGACCTTTTCCAGTCCTGTGGCCACTGCTGAGTTTTCCAAATTTGCTGGCATATTGAGTGCAGCACTTTCACAGCATCATCTTTCAGGATTTGAAACAGCTCAACTGGAATTCCATCACCTCCACTAGCTTTGTTCCTAGTGATGCTTTCTAAGGCCCACTTGACTTCACATTCCAGGATGTCTGGCTCTAGGTGAGTGATCACACCATTGTGATTATCTTGGTCGTGAAGATCTTTTTTGTACAGTTCTTCCCTATATTCTTGCCACCTCTTCTTAATATCTTCAGCTTCTGTTAGGTCCAGACCACTTCTGTCCTTTATTGAGCCCATCTTTGCATGAAATGTTCCCTTGGTATCTCTAATTTTCTTGAAGAGATCTCTAGTCTTTCCCATTCTGTTCTTTTCCTCTATTTCTTTGCACTGATCGCTGAAGAAGGCTTTCTTATCTCTTCTTGCTATTCTTTGGAACTCTGCATTCAGATGCCTACATCTTTCCTTTTCTCCTTTTCTTTTCGCCTCTCTTCTTTTCACAGCTATATGTAAGGCCTCCCCAGACAGCCATTTTGCTTTTTTGCATTTCTTTTCCATGGGGATGGTCTTGATCCCTGTCTCCTGTACAATGTCACAAACCTCAGTCCATAGTTCATCAGGCACTCCATCTATCAGATCTAGGCCCTTAAATCTATTTCTCATCTCCACTCTATAATCATAAGGGATTTGATTTAGGTCATACCTGAATGGTCTAGTGGTTTTCCCTACTTTCTTCAATTTCAGTCTGAATTTGGTAATAAGGAGTTCATGATCTGAGCCACAGTCAGCTCCCGGTCTTGTTTTTGTTGACTGTACAGACGTTCTCCATCTTTGGCTGCAAAGAATATAATCAATCTGATTTCGGTGTTGACCATCTGGTGATGTCCATGTATAGAGTCTTCTCTTGTGTTGTTGGAAGAGGGTGTTTTCTATGACCAGTGCATTTTCTTGGCAAAACTCTTATTAAATAGTCTTTGCCCTGCTTCATTCTGTATTCCAAGGCCAAGTTTGCCTGGTGTTTCTTGACTTTCTACTTTTGCTTTCCAGTCCCCTGTAAAGAGCAATATCGCATACAAATCTGGAAATTCCGGTCCATGAATTAAGGCAAATTGGACGCGGTCAAACAAGAAATGGCAAGAGTGAATGTCAACATTCTAGGAATCAGCAAACTAAAATGGACTGGAATGGGGAATTTAACTCAGATGACCATTATATCTACTACTGCAGACAGGAATCCCTTCATGGTCAACAAAAGAGTCCGAAATGCAGTACTTGGTTGCAATCTCAAAAACGACAGAATGATCTCTGTTCGTTTCCAAGGCAAACCATTCAATATCACAGTAATCCAAGTCTATGCCCCAACCAGTAACACTGAAGAAGCTTAACGGTTCTTTGCAGACCTACAAGACCTTTTAGAACTAACACCCCCAAAAATTAATAGCTAGAACTATAAAAGTCTTAGAGAAAAAATATCTTTGTGAATATAGACCAAGGAATGATATTTTAGATATACCAAAAGCACATATGATAAAAGAAAAAAGGATAAATTAGAATTCATCAAAGAGTAAAACTTGTGCTTCAAAGGATACCATCAAGGAAGTGAAAAGACAGCTTATGGACTGGGAGAAAATATTTGCAAATGGTATATCTAATAAGTGATTTGAATCAGAATATAAAAAGAATTCTTATAATTCAACAATAAAAGGCAAATAATTACAAAATGGGCAAGGGGTTTGAACAGACATTCTTCCAAAGAGAGCAAATATTATATAGTTCTACTTTTCTGAGATATTGAGAACAGGTAAAATCATAAAATTTGGGGGCAGGGAAAATAGGGAGTTATTGCATAATATTTACAAAATTTCAGTTTGGAGTGATGAACTGTTGGAATAGACAGTGATTGTAATGACTGAACAACTGTGTGAATGTAACTAATGCCACTTAACTACTGCCTCTTGAGAAATCTGCATCCAGATCAGGAAGCAACAGTTAGAACTGGACATGGAACAACAGACTGGTTCCAAATAGGAAAAGGAGTACCTCAAGGCTGTATATTGTCACCCTGATTATTTAACTTCTATGCAGAGTACATCATGAGAAATGCTGGACTGGAAGAAACATAAGCTGGAATCAAGATTGCCGGGAGAAATATCAATAACCTCAGATATGCAGATGACACCACCCTTATGGCAGAAAGTGAAGAGGAACTCAAAAGCCTCTTGATGAAAGTGAAAGAGGAGAGTGAAAAAGTTGGCTTAAAGCTCAACATTCAGAAAATGAAGATCATGGCATCTGGTCCCATCACTTCATGGGAAATAGATGGGGAAACAGTGGAAACAGTGTCAGACTTTATTTTTGGGGGCTCCAAAATCACTGCAGATGGTGACTGCAGCCATGAAATTAAAAGACACTTACTCCGTGGAAGAAAAGTTATGACCAACCTAGATAGTATATTCAAAAGCAGAGACATTACTTTGCCGACTAAGGTCCATCTAGTCAAGGCTATGGTTTTTCCTGTAGTCATGTATGGCTGTGAGAGTTGGACTGTGAAGAAGGCTGAGTGCCGAAGAATTGATGCTTTTGAACTGTGGTGTTGGAGAAGACTCTTGAGAGTCCCTTGGACTGCAAGGAGATCCAACCAGTCCATTCTACAGGAGATCAGCCCTGGGATTTCTTTGGAAGGAATGATGCTAAAGCTGAAACTCCAGTACTTTGGCCACCTCATGCGAAGAGTTGACTCATTGGAAAAGACTCTGATGTTGGGAGGGATTGGGGGCAGGAGGAGAAGGGGACAACAAAGGATGAGATGGCTGGATGGCATCACTGACTTGATGGATGTGAATCTGAGTGAACTCTGGGAGTTGGTGATGGACAGGGAGGCCTGGCGTGCTGCAATTCATGGGGTCGCAAAGAGTCGGACATGACTGAGTGACTGAACTGAACTGAACTACATGTAAAAATGGCGAAATCAGTAATAAATTTTATGTTTTGTATGTACATTATAACAGTGAAAAATTAATGTTATGAACACACAAAAATATACCCCCAAACCCACTGAATTATATACTTAAAAAGGAAGAACTATACATTTTAAATGTAAATTAGCTCTCAAGAAAAATATTAAAAAATACACAGCATAAAAAGCTGAAAGGTCCTATAAGAAGAAACTGATAAATCTTCTTGATTTTAACAAAGGGGAGCCAAATTACTGACAAACTATAGCGTGAGGTTAAGAGCTAGAAACCTAAATGATCAATAATTATATGGAAAAATCATACAAACATAAGTAACAAAAACATCAAAATGAGGTGGTGATAGTGAACATTCTTGTTTCCAGTTTACAGGCAGAAATTTTCAGTATTTCATTTCTAGGTATGATGTTTGCTTTAGGGTATTTGTAAATACTCTTCATAAGTTAACAGAAATTCTTCTCTATTTCTGCTGCACTAAGTTTTTGTTTGTTTTTAATACAGTGAAGAAAAGATTATATGGCTTTTCTCCTTTATTTTACATCTCACATTCTTTGAACAAACCTAACCTGAAGGCAATGGCAACCCACTCCAGTACTCTTGCCTGGAAAATCCCATGGACAGAGGAGCCTGGTGGGCTACAGTCCACGGGGTCGCCACGAGTCGGAAATGTCTGACCGAGTTCACTTTCACTTTTCACTTTCACGCATTGGAGAAGGAAATGGCAACCCACTCCAGTGTTCTTGCCTGGAGAATCCCAGGGATGGGGGAGCCTGGTGGGCTGCCATCTATGGGGTTGCACAGAGTCGGACACGACTGAAGCGACTTAGCAGCAGCAGCAACCTGGTATTAACACATTTATATGAGAGTGTGTGTGTGTGTGTGTTTATTATAGATTTAATTTGCTAATAATCTGTTTGGAAATTTTATAATTCTTGTTCACAAAAAACTGGTCTATAATATTTCTTTTTTGTATAATGATATTATTAGCTGTTAGTATGAAGGTTATGCTGGTTATCATGAGTTATGCATCCTCCTATTCTCTGGAAGAACTGCGAGAATAACATCATTTTCAAATGTTTGAAAAATTCATTAGTGGAAGAAAAAGTCACAAACAGATCTACAACACTAGCATCAGAATGACCAAAAAATGTTATATACCAAGTGTTGATGAGGATGTAGAACAAATGTGAATCTCATAAACTGCTGGTGAAAATGTACATAGATATAAGCAATTCAGAAAACTGTTTCATAACACCTGATTCAGCATTTCCACCCTTAGACATCTGTTCAGCAGAATTATGTGTGTGCTCAGTCGCTTCCGTTGTGTCCAACTCTGTAACCCTATGGAACGTAGCCTGCCAGGCAACTCTGTCCATGGGATTTTTCTGGCAAAGAATACTGGAGTGGGTTGCCATGCCCTCCTCTAGGGGATTTTCCCATCCTAGCGAGTGAACCCATATCTCCAGCATTGTAGGCAGATTTTTTACTGCTGAGCCACTAGGGAAGTATATATTGATATATACACAAATATACACATGTATAAGACTTGTTTAGAGCTGCAGTATTCATAGAAACCCCAAAACTATAAATAAAAAAAACCAAGGGTAAATTTGATAAATTTTGATATACTCATGCAAGAATGTCTCACTATCCATTTCTAATACAGTAAACACACCACAAAAAAAATTTTTTTAAGTATTAATATATCTCATGCTTCAGTGGCTTGACTAAGCCTAGCTTCAGTTCTCACTTTTGATTGCAGTTAGATGGCAGTGACTAGAGTCCTTGAAGTTTGACTGGACCTGACACACAAGATGGCTCCCTGGTATAGCTGACAACTGTTGCGGACTGCTGGCTGGACAATCAGCTGTGGTTGTTAACCAAAGAACCTATGTCTCTCCATATGGGATGGACTTCTTACAGAATGACAGCTAAGAGGCTGAGCTGAACTGTTACAGAGTGAGTGTCCTATGAGACCCAACTAGAAGGTGGAAGGAAGACTTCTTACTTTACTAGGCTTCACAAAGACCGGCAAGATTCAGGGGAGAGGGACTCTGCATGGGTGTTAGTAGCAGGAGGTGTGGAGGGAGGCCACCTTTGGAGACTAGCTACCACAAATGTAATACTATACAGCAATGAAGAAACAAAGAAATGTATGCATTGAGCCATACGTGAAACTGTTAATATTATGACCTATATAAATAACGATTATACAGTTTATTCTAATAATGTTAAAAAGACAAGCAAAATTCATCTATGGTGATAGATGAAGTAGAATGCTAATAACTACTTTAGGCAAGGAACGCATACTAACAAGGAGAAAGTACAGCTATCTTTCTACTGGAGTGGGTAGCCTATCCTTTCTCCAGTGGATCTTCCCAATCCAGGAATCGAACTGGGGTCTCCTGCATTGCAGGCAGATTCTTTATCAACTGAGCTATGAGGGAAGCCACTATCCTTCTAAGACACTGGTAATGTTCTTCATCTTGAGCTAATGGTGGTTTCACAAAGTATTATGTTTTGCAATTCTTATCAATCTTATGTTTATTTATTTATTTTTAGCCATGCTGTGCAGCATGAGGGATCTTAGTGCCCCAATCACAAGTAGAACTCATATCTGCTACATAGGAAGCACAGAGTCTTAGCCACTGGACTGCCAGGGAAGTCCCAATCTTACATGTATTTAAGATTTGATTTCTACTGTATGCATACTATACCTCAAATAAAAAGTTACTTTCACCCAGAATGCACTATCAAAACCCTCAATGAAATACCACCTCATACTCATTTAAACTGGTAACAGTTTTCTGTTTAACCAAGGAAAACTAGCAAGTAAATGGGAACTCTCATTTACTGATGATGCACACAAAACTTGCAGTTTTACTCTTTGCATATTAGGAACTACCTACTTCAAAATTAATACTGGGAATATTCTACTTTTCGATTTTTTCACAGGAAGAAGACAGATTTGCACATTGATCTGTCTTAATTTAGCCATTTTTATTTATAGAACATGATTAATATACAAATATACAATGCAAACTATCAACTTAGAAAATATTTGTGTAGGGGGGGTGTGAAGGGGATAAAACTAAATGTTTTAACTCTTTCAACTTTCAAAAGTAAAAACTCCTAACTGGCAGAAAACTGCAACTAACAGAAGATTCTTTTAAAAATTAATTTATTCATCAAAAAATATTTATTGAACACTAACTTTATAGAGTACAGTTTCTCAACCAATCGTGGCACTGTTGATAATTTTTGTCAGATAAATCTCCATGCAGGGAGTAAGGGTATGGGGGGACTGTCCTGTGTATTTTAGGATTTTAAACAGCATTCCTGGTTTCTACACACTAGATCCCAGTAGCCTGCATGGACTTCAACAACCAGGAATGTTATGACATCGCCAACTCAGTCCCATCTGAATATCCCTGCTGTAGAGGTACATTCACAGTTTTGTATAGGGGCACAAAACCTCTTGCTAGAGATTACCCTAGTAAAATATAGATTACTTTCTCATTCAGTTTTAGAAAAACACTAAACAGAAAACCCTACTCTATGAGTGATAGCAACGAGAAGTATAATACAGCTGGGATTTAACATGGATTCTGATTCTGTCCCATTGACTATATACAATGAACAAACAGGAAGATGTGCTCTATAAATAATGGCTAATAATAGAATGTTAATGAGGCCACAGCAGTCTCCATCCCTCCCAGCTGTTTCTTTGCAAGGCCAGAGACTACATGCATCAGTACCATCTTGTGTTCATATTTAAAATACAGACTCTTGAGACCCAATGGACCTATGAAGTTGAGGTGTGGGGGCAACAATGTGAACTTTCAGTAAGTCTTCCTTAAGGTCTCACCATTAAATTCTTATTTATTCTTAAATATAAAAATGTAAGAAAAACAGCACAAGAGACTACTTATTTCCAATCTTTCATGATCACACGGTTTTTTGGCTGGGCTAGGTCTTCCTTGAGGTGCATGAGCTTCTCTTTGTTGTGAAGCATGGGCACTAGAGCTAAGTAGTTGTGCTGCATGGGCTGAGTTACCCAGCGGTATATGGGATCTTAGTTTCCTGCTCAGGGATTGAACCCATATCCCCAGGATTGGAAGGTGGATTCTTAGACCACTGAACCACCAGTGAAGTTCCCATGACCACATTGGTTCAGTTCAGTTCAGTTCAGTTGCTCAGTTGTGCCCAACTCTTTGCAACCCCATGAATCACAGCACGCCAGGCCGCCCTGTCCATCACCAACTCCCAGAGTTCACTCAGACTCATGTCCATTGCGTCAGTGATTCCATCCAGGCATCTTATCCTCTGTCATTCCCTTCTCCTCCTGCCCCCAATCCCTCCCAGCATCAGAGTCTTTTCCAATGAGTCAACTCTTCTCATGAGGTGGCCAAAGTATTAAAGTTTCAGCTTTAGCATCATTCCTTCCAAAGAACACCTAGGACTGATCTCCTTTAGGATGGACTGGTTGGATCTCCTTGCAGTCCAAGGGACTCTCAAGAGTCTTCTCCAACACCACAGTTCAAAAGCATCAATTCTTAGGCACTCAGCTTTCTTCACAGTCCAACTCTCACATCCATACATGACTACGGGAAAAACCATAGCCTTGACTAGATGGACCCTTGTTGGCAAAGTAATGTCTCTGTTTTTCAACATGCTATCTAGGTTGGTCATAACCTTTCTTCCAAGGAGTAAGTGTCTTTTAATTTCATGGCTGCAGTCACCATCTGGAGTGATTTTGGAGCCCCCAAAAATAAAGTCTGACACTGTTTTCACTGTTTCCCATCTATTTCCCATGAAGTGATGGGACCAGATGCCATGATCTTCGTTTTCTGAATGTTGAGCTTTAAGCCAACTTTTCCACTCTCCACTTTCACTTTCATCAAGAGGCTTTTGAGTTCCTCTTCACTTTCTGCCATAAGGGTGGTATCATCTGCATATCTGAGGTTATTGATATGTCTCCCAGGAATCTTGATTCCAGCTTGTTTTTCTTCCAGACCACATTGGTATAACGTTTCAAATTTGTGTCACTGATCACAAATTTAAATATATAAAGAAGCAGTAGAAAACTGTTCAGTTGATAGCAGATAGTATGAAAAATAAAACACTAGTGTGAACAAAGTCCAGGATTCTAGCCTCAGTTCTGTCATTTAACGGCATGTATTTATGAGAAAGGCACAAAACCCCTGGGTTTGAAGTCTCTATTTGTAAAAAAGAAAAAATTGCTGTACCACATTAATATTGATATAAAGAACCAAATACAGATATGAAAGCTCTGAGGAAATAGCACAGCCATCTATATGAAAGATCACTGGACAGATAACTGAGAGACAGATTCCAGTACAATTATCCAATGCACTACTAACTAGGATACATTTTAAAAAAACCTGTTTCTGCAGAAACATATCCAAAATACTACAGGAAGGGTTGTGAGCAACTGCCAAAGGTAAACTTACTTTAGTATACTGTAGCTAAAAAAAGATTTATCTTTAAATCTTGGTGTAGACTAATATGACATAAGCATACCAGAGGCTGCTTTTCCTGCTGATTACCGCTAAGACTACAGATAAAATTACAGAAAGCAGTTATATGAGAAATCTAAGCAGCAAATTATAGAAAGCCATGTATTATAGAGAAAAAAAATTATGGACCAAAGTATGATGAGTTTTCTGTTATCTTTTTTTAAACTTTCTGTCCCTCTACTGTGACTCCAAGGTGGGTTACACTGAAGAACAGCACAGCAGGCATGGGTAGCAAGAGAGACAAGGGAAATGCCATTTTCTAGTAAGAAGACCAGAAAAGGAGCTCTATCAACTGGAGTGCGTTGGGCGGGGGGGTGGGAGGGAGGCTGTCCACTGCCCCAGAGCTAGACCCAGTCCTGGAACTTTCCACACAAAAAGAGAAGAATACACTTTCAAGTGTACATGTAACATTCACCAAAATATGCCATAAACCTTACCAAATTTAAACCTTATAAAAACAAACTATCAAATTTAAGAGAACTAAAGTCATATGAAGTATGTTTAGTAGCCATAAAAGAATTAAAATAGACATTAGTAAGAGAAAGATATTTGAAAAATCTTCAAATATCTGAAAACTAATATACATGTAAACAACCCATAGAACAAAGAGAAAGTCTTATGGGAAATTAGTAACTATTTTGAACTAAACTGAATATGAAGAGAAATGACCTATGACACTGTAGGATACAGCTAAATCTGTGCTTTGAGATGCTTACATTAAAAAACAAAAAATATCTTAAATCAATAATGTATGTTTATACTGTGGTCTGTGAAGATTCCACATGCTGCAGGGCAACTAAGCCCATACACCACAACTACTGAGCCCATGCTCCCCAACAAGAAAAACTACCACAATGAGAAGGCCACACAACGCAGCTAGAGAGTAGCCCACTCACCTGAACTAGAGAGCCCTTGCGCAACAACTAAGACACAGAACAGTCAAAAATAAATATATAAAAGATATACAGACAGCAAATACACACAGAAAAAGATGTTGTACATCATATGGCATTAGGCACATGCAAGTTAAAACAGTAAAATACCACAACATATCAATAAAACTGACAAAAATCCGTAACACTGAGAACACCAAATGCTGGATGGGGAGCAACAGAAATTCTCTTTCAAGGCTTATGGGAATGCAAAATGGAACAGCCACTTTGGAAGACACTTCGGCAGTTTCTTACAAAAAGAAAGACTCTCACCATAAGATCCAGAATCATGCTCCTTGGTACCTGCCCAAAGAGAACAGAAATGTATGTCTACACAAAAACCCACACACAATGATTACAGCAGGTTTATTCACAGTTGCCACAACTTGGAAGCAACAAGATCCCCTTCAGTAGGTAAAGCGATAAACTGAGGTATTGATATATTCAAACAACAGAATGAACAATCAACAATAACCGAGCACTAAAAAGAAATGAGCTATCAAGCCATGAAAAGATGAAAAAAACTTTAAGTACATATTATTAAGTGAAAGAAGTCTATCTGAAAAGGCAACATACTGTATAATTTCAAGTGTATGACATTCTGGAAAATGCAAAACTATGAAGAGGGTAAAAAGCTCAGTGGTTACAGGGCTTATAGGAGGAAATGGGCTGAACAAACAGAGCACAGAAGATTTTGGGGGCAGTGAAATTACTCTGTGTGATACTTTAAATGGTGAATATATGTCATATACATATGCTTAAACCCACAGAACACACAATATCAAGAGTCAACCCTAATGCAAACTATGGACTTACGGTAATAATGTGTATATCATCATGTATACCACTCTGGTGGGGAGACTGAAAATGGGGGAGGCCACGCATGTGTGAGAGCAGGGGTATATGGGAAATCCCTGTACTTTCTGCCCAATTTTGCTGTGAATCTAAGACTATTTCAAAAGAGTCCAATCTAAGACTGTTCTAAAAATGTTTATGCTTAGTATAAATGTGATAACTGAACACGTGTTTACCTTTGCTCCTTCCTGAAAAACTCATTATATTGAAGAGAAAAAATAAGACAGACATGGGCTTTTTCTCAACTAGAGAAAGCCAGCAAGCAGCAACAAAGACACAGTGCAGCCAAGAAAAAAATTTAAAAAGTTAAAAAAAAAAAAAAAGGAGGATAGACATTAAAAACATAAAAACCACAAAGACACAGCAGAGAGAAGACATCAGTTAAAGAAATATGAACACGTTTTTTAAAATGAAAGCATAAGGAAGAGATGGTAGAGCTAAACACCAAATACCAGAGAGAGAAGGATCCAACAAAAAGGAAGTCAAAGGCATGCAAAAGCTTGGAAATTGAAGGCATGCGTATCAGAAAAGGTGAGAAGAAAGCATGAGGCTAAAATCTGGAAGAAAAGTGGCAAAAAAAATTTGTCGGGAACTGTAACATCCCTCAATTTCCAATTCCATTTGCTAAAGCTAAGTGACTATACAATTTCCGAGACATTCCAAGATAAACACAAGTGGCTGCAAACCTAGGGACACTGGGCATAGTGGAGGATAGGGAGGAGTGTCATAATGGGAACCAGTGGATTTTGTGAATAATCTACATGAACCTTCAAAACAAGATGATAACAATGGGTGACTCTAGTTACACACCAAGTGTATGGAGCAACCAAGCCAAAAAGGGGCATAACAGAAGGGTCTTAGTTTTCTCCAAGAAGGTGAATTTGATAGAATATCTGACACAAAGAACATATTAAGAGAAGATTCAGACAACTATTAAAGAGTCTGGGGTAATTAATAATATATACAGGAATTTAAGAGAAGAGAGAGAGAAAGGAAAAGGCAGTAAGGTAAGAAAGAAGGAAGGAGGGAAGGAGAGAGGAAGAGAAGAGAAAAGTACCAACTGTGAAAACCAAGGAGTTCAGTACAAAAGAAAAGGATAACGTGCTATGTGGCTCAGCTATGAAGAGCATTTTCGTACTACCCATTGAATACTAACAAACACATTATAAAAGTCAATTATATTGATAAAATGAGAAGGGTTAGAAGAATCAAATTCTCATCTTTTTAAGTGGGGAATCAATATATAATGCCTAAAACTGAAAAATTAAGTATTAGCAACACAAACATGGTATTTAGAGATATATACGCTGCGATTCATGGGCTCACAGAGACTCCAACACGACTGAGCAACAGAACTGAACTGAACTGAAGCAAATATCAAAAGAATCTACTGAAAAGAATGAAGCTGGTTGTTTCAGAGGTGGCACTAGTGGTAAAGAATCCGTCTGCCAATGCAGAAGACGTAAGAGATTCGGGATCAGTCCCTGAGTCAGGAAGATCCCCTGGAGGAGGGCATAGCAACCCACTCCAGTATTCTGACCTAGAGAATCCCATGGACAAAGGAGCCTGCCGGGCTACCATCCATAGGGTCACAAAGAGTTGGACACAACTAAAGCAACTTAACACACACTCAAGCAAGCACACTGTAAGGACAGGGGCAGATGACTGCTACTTTGTAACAGAGATAGGACTTGTAACAGAGGTAGGACTAGCTAACTCTTTAAATACAACTGGAAAAGAAAAAAAACTGAAGAAAGAAAACTAACCATACTTTTAAAAAAGATGCAATGAATAAATTCTAGAAGAACAAAATATTGTATAACCATACTACACTACATGGCTTAGCAGTGAATTAACTTGCATAGTCACAAAAAGGTAATCAGTGAAGTCAATTAAGGGAGAAAGCACTAACTGCTTCTGTCATATCCATTTTCTATTATTTCTTTTAAACAAAATTTCAATATTGTTTGAGATAGCAACAGGAACATAAAATACCTGGTGTGCTGACTAAATGAGGGCCTGTGACTAAATTTAGGTCAATAAAGTATAACTAGAAGCTACAGGGTATAACTTTTAAGCAAAGTTTCTTAAGACTGGGAAAGAAACTGGCACATATGCCCTTTTTGATTCTCCATCCTTCCCCTCTCCACCCTCCAACACCCCTCCCTTCCTTCCCTGCTGCTGCTGTTGCTAAGTTGCTTCAGTCTTGTCCGACTCTGTGTGACCCCATGGACGGCAGCCCACCGGGCTCCCTCGTCCCTGGGATTCTCCAGGAAAGAACACTGGAGTGGGTTGCAATTTCCTTCTCCAATGCATGAAAGTGAAAGTGAAGATGCTCAGTCATGTCTGACTCTTACCGACCCCATGGACTGCAGCGTACCAGGCTACTCTGTCCATGGCATTTTCCAGGCAAGAGTACTGGAGTGGGTTGCCATTGCCTTCTCCAACCTGCCTGAAAACTGAAATTATTGCTAGAGGTCTAATAGCTATCTTGGATAATGAAGTGATCTTATGTACAGCAATGCTCTCAGCAAACTGAAGGAAAAACAGGGAGCCTGGTTCCCTGATAACCGTGAAATTGCTATCCCATTCCTTGGACTGTCAGTCTCGAGAATTCTATGTGAGAAGAAAATGAACTTAACTCATTTATGTTACTGCTATTTCCAGTTTCTTTTAGTACAGCCAAATGCAATTCTGACAGAGAAGATTTAACTAAAAATTATGACCTAAGAATTTTAGGAGGGGGAGTGAGGATGTAAAATGTACTAAGAATATGAAATTCTCAACCCACGTAATAGGTAGTCAATAGCTAATGCCCCAAACAGAAAATATAAACCAGCATAGAAAACTAGTACCAAATGCATGAAGGAAATCTCCAAACCTATTTGGAATCTAGCACTAAAAGAAAAGGGAGGGCACGTTCCATTCACTTCAGTTCAGTCGCTCAGTCGTGTCCGACTCTTTGCGACCCCATGAATCGCAGCAGGCCAGGCCTCCCTGTCCATCATCATCTCCCGGGGTTCACTCAGACTCAAGTCCATCGAGTCCGTGATGCCATCCAGCCATCTCATCCTCAGTCGTCCCCTTCTCCTCCTGCCCCCAATCCCTCCCAGCATCAGAGTCTTTTCCAATGAGTCAACTCTTTGCATGAGGTGGCCAAAGTACTGGAGCTTCAGCTTTAGCATCATTCCTTCCAAAGAAATCCCAGGGCTGATCTCCTTCAGAATGGACTGGTTGGATCTCCTTGCAGTCCAAGGGACTCTCAAGAGTCTTCTCCAACACCACAGTTCAAAAGCATCAATTCTTCGGCGCTCAACCTTCTTTACAGTCCAACTCTCACATCCATACACGACTACTGGAAAAACCATAGCCTTGACTAGATGGACCTTAGTTGGCAATGTAATGTCTCTGCTTTTGAATATACTGTCTAGGTTGGTCATAACTTTTCTTCCAAGGAGTAAGCGTCTTTTAATTTCATGGCTGAAGTCACCATCTGCAGTGATTTTGGAGCCCCAAAAAATAAAGTCTGACACTGTTTCTACTGTTTCCCCAACTATTTCCCATGAAGTGATGGGACCAGATGCCATGATCTTCGTTTTCTGAATGTTGAGCTTTAAGCCAACTTTTTCACTCTCCTCTTTCACTTTCCTCAACAGGCTTTTTAGCTCCTCTTCACTTTCTGCCATAAGGGTGGTGTCATCTGCATATCTGAGGTGATTGATATTTCTCCCGGCAATCTTGATTCCAGCTTGTGTTTCTTCCAGTCCAGCGTTTCTCATGATGTACTCTGCACAGAAGTTAAATAAGCAGGGTGACAATATACAGCCTTGACGTACTCCTTTTCCTATTTGGAACCAGTCTGTTGTTCCATGTCCAGTTCTAACTGTTGCTTCGTTACCTGCATACAGGTTTCTCAAGAGGCAGGTTAGGTGGTCTGGTATTCCCATCTCTTTCAGAATTTTCCACAGTTTATTGTGAGCCACACAGTCAAAGGCTTTGGCATAGTCAATAAAGCAGAAATAGATGTGTTTCTGGAACTCTCTTGCTTTTTCCATGATCCAGCGGATGTTGGCAATTTGATCTCTGGTTCCTCTGCCTTTTCTAAAACCAGCTTGAACATCTGGAAGTTCACGGTTTACATATTGCTGAAGCCTGGCTTGGAGAATTTTGAGCATTACTTTACTAGCACGTGAGATGAGTGCAATTGTGTGCTATTTTGAGCATTCTTTTGCATTGCCTTTCTTTGGAATTGGAATGAAAACTGACCTTTTCCAGTCCTGTGGCCACTGCTGAGTTTTCCAAATTTGCTGGCATATTGAGTGCAGCACTTTCACAGCATCCTCTTTCAGGATTTGAAACAGCTCAACTGGAATTCCGTCACCTCCACTAGCTTTGTTCATAGTGATGCTTTCTAAGGCCCACTTGACTTCACATTCCAGGATGTCTGGCTCTAGATTAGTGATCACATCATCATGATTATCTGGGTCGTGAAGATCATTTTTGTACAGTTCTTCCATGTATTCTTGCCACCTCTTCTTAATATCTTCTGCTTCTGTTAGGTCCAGACCATTTCTGTCCTTTATTGAGCCCATCTTTGCATAAAATGTTCCCTTGGTATCTCTAATTTTCTTGAAGAGATCTCTAGTCTTTCCCATTCTGTTCTTCTCCTCTATTTCTTTGCACTGATCGCTGAAGAAGGCTTTCTTATCTCTTCCTGCTATTCTTTGGAACTCTGCATTCAGATGCTTATATCTTTCCTTTTCTCCTTTTCTTTTCACCTCGCTTCTTTTCACAGCTATATGTAAGGCCTCCCCAGACAGCCATTTTGCATTTCTTTTCCATGGGGATGGTCTTGATCCCTGTCTTCTGTACAATGTCACTAACCTCAGTCCATAGTTCATCAGGCACTCTGTCTATCAGATCTAGGCCCTTAAATCTATTTCTTTTACAATTTATCTTCTTGGCTTTTAAAAACTATTTAGTATTTATTATATATTATTATTTAGATAAAAATCCCTCTGTCCATGGGATTTTTAAGGCAATAATACTGGAGTGGGTTGCCATTTCCTTCTCCAGGGGATCTTCCTGACCCACGGATCAAACCCAGGCCTCCTGTATTGCAGGCAGTCTCCTGCACTACAAATGGATTCTTTACCAACTGAGCTATATATACTGTTATTTAGGTAGGAATTAACAACCAAAATATTAAGTACTGAACAATTTAATGAACCACTACAAAAATACAGCACTAATGTACAGTGAAGAAACAACCTTTTCCAAAGAGAGAGCTGGCCTTTGTCCTCGGCTACTGAAGGACGTGATCTCTAGGCCTCCGGAATGCCCTACTTATCTGATAGGGCTGTCTTTGTCTGCCTGGGGACTTTGGTCACTGGACAACATGATTTATAATGGAGGCTTTGGACTGCATCATATCAGTTCTGACTTCAGAGGAATGGAGATTAAGGGTATTAGCCTGACCTCTGTGAAAGGACAGAGACTGGGTAAGTCACACAAGAAGTACATGACTGAGTCCCAGTAAAAAGTTTGGACCCAACGGTTCAGGGCAGCTTCACTGGCTGGAAGTGCTCTGAGGGTAAGTGCCACACGCAGTGACCAGGAAGTGGCAATGTCATTCTTGACTCCACAGGGAGAGGAGGACTAGAAGAACCTCTCCATTCAGACTCCTTCTGACTGCCCAAGGCAGTCAGTGTTTCTTTGGACTGGTTTTAATTTGTATCCATTCCCTGTAGTAAACCATAACATACAAGTATTTAAGCTTGCAATGAGTTCTGTTGAGTCCATCTAACAAATTATTGCAACTCAGAGTGACTTTAAGAATCTCCCAGAACTTCCCCGGTGATCTAGTGGTTAAGAATCCACCTTGCAATACAGGGGACGTGAGTTTGATCCCTGGTCAGGGAACTAAGATCCCACATGCTGTGGAGCAACTAAGCCTGCATGCAACAGCTGGAGTCTGTGTGCCACTGTAGTGAAAAAATCCCATGTATGCAGATAAGACCTGACACAGCCAAGTAAATATATAAATATTTTTAAAATATAATAAAATGAGGAATAACCTTAGAGATATTTAAAAAAAAAAAAAGAAAGAAAGAATCTCCCAAGCTTGCAACTGCTGTTGGAAGTGCAGGCAGTTTGGGGATCACTGTGCCCTCTGAGCTGTGCCTTGGCTAACTCTGAGCAACTAAGGAAGAACAAGAGAAGAGAAAACAAAGGCAAAGGGTGAGGATGGTGTCGTATTTCTAGAGCATCTACTAGAATCTTTATTGGGTGCTTGATACACATTCATTTAACCCTGACAACCCTAGTATTAAAGATAGTCTTTCTACTTCAAATATAAGTAAATTATATATAAAAATCAACTTAGTGGAACGATGTCACAGAGCAAGTACTCAGTATGTCCAGGATACAACTCCAGCCTTTGGGATTCCCAGGTCTGTGCACTTTTCATTGTAATACACCATACCACAATGCTTCCTGTAACAATTCATACAGGGCTTAGGATCTTAATTTTGACATCACTATATGCTTAAATGATCTGTCTGTGATAGTCCAATACCGAGAATCCAGGACCAGATTTATGTAGTATGTTCTTTGTAGAACTATCATAGTTCCCATCCAAGGTATTTTTGATGAAGGAAAAGAAAAGTTACCTCATAGTAATTCAAAGTAAAGTAATATCAAAAGAATACATAGTGAAACCAAAGTTGTAAATTAATCGAGTACCAAATTTGAGTACCTACCCAGTCAATGTAATTAAGGGCCTTATCTCCTCCAGATTTCCTTATCATGGGAAAAAAGTTAAATAATTGCAAAAGAAACAGCAAAAACTATACACTCTCAAGTTTAGTTTAAACAAATCAAAGGAAGCATCAAAAGGGAGTATAAGCACATTCAGAAAAATGTCTGTCATAACAGTACTACTAATTCCTCATATGTTACAGCTGTTGCTTTTCTTTGGGGAAACTAAACAAACTGTTACATTAAAAAATTATGTGTGGAATTCAAAAGACAAACAAAAAAAGTCAAAAAATCAGCTATTAGGATAAATATTTAAGAGGAAGACATATTAGTATACTGAATTCCCAAACAGGAGGAGAAAAGAGTTTCAGGATAAGTAAAAGTTTTTGAAAGTGATCAATTTTGCTGCATGTGTACATGCAATGCACGTCCAGTGTTGTTTTAAACTTTTGGAAGCAAAATTATTTTAAGTCTTTTTTAATTAAAAATAATGTTAAATAAAGGCAAAGACTCCAATAAGGCTAAACAGATACTACCTCTAATATAAAACCAAATTTCTAATATACAAATACTTAACTACCTAACCTCCTAAATGGGTACAAACCTGAGAAGAATTTCCTTTCTATAGTACGGTATTCAGGAGACTCCAACCACAAGCCCCAGCATCAGCCTCTGTGCAAAGGGTCACACTGGGCTTCCTCTGGGGGAATGTTGGGTCCAAAAGGGACTCAAGACAGAGAATTACCCAGGGAAGGCGCTCTCACAGGTATCACAGGCAGTGGGGCCTCAAAGAGTCCTGTAGTTCACTTATGTGACAAAAAACTCCATCTCTTTCTGTGGTCACCAGCACCACTCCAAAGAATACTGACAGGTTGTTTGCTAATTCTAGTAGAGAAACAAAGCTATGTCATGTATCTTTTTCCAAAGAACAGGTCACATCTGAGAAGAGCATGCCATTCAACTTCAAAAGAGACACACATAGAACAAGAGGAAGAAAGCAGACTCCCAGCTAACCACTGAGTTTCATCAAATTAATCTTGGCAACCAGTGCCTAGACAGACAGTCCTTACGTGCAGTACAATATAAAAACTCCATATGATGGCAAAAACACTTAAATGACTATTCCCTCAAAGAACATTAAGCAAGCCATACAGTAGTGCATATCAGCCCTGTATTCCATGCATACTGTGAATATGGCAGTTAAGAGACAAACCATGGGTTAAAATATTAATAAATTGTTTTAAAGATGCTGGACATGTAAATGACAAACTCAAAATTGTTAAATAATCATTAAGAATTGATCAGCCAAAGAGTTTCTCTGATGCTGAGCCCAGCTCATCTAGGGTTAAGGTGTACCTTAAATGTGGCAAGTAATTCGTGAGTTGAAATATTCTAAAAGAGCAAGCTGTTGGCTCACCTGGTTAGGGCCACATTCTCTGGAAAGCAACTGCCATTTTATTTCTTAAAATTAATTATTTTAGTTATTTATTTTTGGCTGCACTGTTTCTTCATTGCTGCGTGCAGGTTTTCTCTATTTGTGGCGAGCAGGGATTACTCTTTGTTGTGGTATGTAAGTTTCTCATTGTGGTGGCTTTTCCTGTTCTAGAGCACAGGCTCTAGATGCGTGGGCTTAGTAGTTGTGGTGCATGGGCTTAGCTGCTCCATGGCACATGGGATCTTCCTGGACCAGTAGTCAAATCCATGTCCCCTGCACTGGCAGGCAGATTCTTAACCACTGGGCCAACAGAATGTCCCAGTGTCATTTTATACCCTTTGCCAAATCTATGTATCTTAGAATGATCTGATTTTGTAAGATGCATATATTTACCATTGTACACTGAGATCCAAGTCCTTCTATTTGGCTCAAGTGAACAATGAATCAAGGAACAGAGAAAGCAGTATGTTCAGTTCAGTTGCTCAATCATGCCCAACTCTTTGTGACCCCATGAACCACAGCACACCAGGCCTCCCTGTCCATCACCAACTCCCAGAGTTCACTCAAACTCATGCCCATTAAGTCGGTGATGCCATCCAACCATCTCATCCTCTGTCATCCCCTTCTCCTCCTGCCTTCAATCTTCCCCAGCATCAGGGTCTTTTCCAGTAAGTCAATTCTTTGCATCAGGTGGCCAAAGTATTGGAGTTTCAGCTTCAACATTAGTCCTTCCAATGAATATTCAGGACTGATTTCCTTTAGGATGGATTGGTTGGATCTCCTTGCAGTCCAAGGGATTCTCAAGAGTCTTCTCCAACATCACAGTTCAAAAGCATCAATGCTTCAGCACTCAGCTTTCTTTACAGTCCAACTCTCACATCCATACACGACTACTGGAAAAATCATAGCTTTGACCAGACGGACCTTTGTTGGCAAAGGAATGTCTCTGCTTTTTAATATGCTGTCTAGGTTGGTAATAGTTTTCCTTCCAAGGAGTAAGTGTCTTTTAATTTCATGGCTGCAGTCACCATCTGCAGTGATTTTGGAGCCCAAAAAATAAAGTCTGTCACTGTTTCCACTGTTTCACCATCTATTTACCATGAAGTAATGGGACCAGATGCCATGATCTTAGTTTTCTTAATGTTGAGTTTTAAGCCAGCATTTTCACTCTATTCTTTCACTTTCATCAAGAGGCTCTTTAGTTCTTCTTCACTTTCTGCCATAATGGTGGTGTCATCTGCGTATCAGAGGTTATTGATATTTCTCCCAGCAATCTTGACTGCTGTATTGTCTTGACAGCAGTATGTTAAGTGTTCTCAAATCAAAATCCACTATTATGTAATGAGATATAGTTCCCATTTCAAAACAATCAGAATTATGGTCTTGTCATGATGGAGCAGCTAGTGTTAGAATACCCTTCTGCTATAAACCATCTACAGAAACTGGATCAAATATAGAAAGAGAGACAGAGAGAACACTATTTATAAGCATTAGATGACAATCAACACAACACTATTATCCTAGATAGAAGAGATCCAGATCAATCAAATCCTACATTCACACCAGCTTTATCCTTAATGGCATTTTCCAAATTATGGTATAGTGAAACAGAGCCTAAGCAGAGTGGCTGTCTTGCTGGGATAAGAAAACTTTGGGACTGCTAAGATAGCTAGATTGGGGTGGGGGCAGGTTATTAGAGGAAAACAGTGAAAAAAAAAAGCTATAGAAATCTACATAAAAATCCCCTCCAGGTCCTCATCTGCCTCCTAGACTGCACACACATAGGGTGAGGCTCCTAGAGGCCTAAGAGAGAACGGCTGTTAGGAGGTTGTTAGCTAAATGAAGATTTCAAAGGCTGCACAGTTCCAAAGAAATGGAGCTCAGCCTTCATCAGAGAAGAAAAACCTTGATCAGCCTTCATCAGAGAAGAAAAACCAGCATTGAGCTGAGACCCTAGACAACCCACGCTCAAATTCTGAAAGAAAACAAAGTTAAAACAGATCTGTCTTACTTACCAACAATCAAAACTAAGTTTCCACAGGATCAAAGTGGTCCACACACATGTGCACACACACACACACACACTCTACATTACCCTCACAATATCAATCATATACATAAAGCAAGAAAAGCGACTAATAATCAAGAGACAAAGCAGTCAACAAAAATACAGACTTATGAGGGATCTACATGTTGGTCTTGGTCAGTAAGGGCTTCAAAATAATTATGATTAACATATGGACAGTAGAGGCAGAATAGACAAAATAGATTAAAATATGAAATACCCGAGAGTTATAATCTATAAAAATGATGTCTGCAGAATACAGTATGTGAAACAGGAATTGGCTGGATGGTTTTAACAGCAGAATAACCACAGCAAAAAATGAAATCAGCATATTCAAGAACAAGTTAGTAGCTATTCAAAACACAGAGATAAATTATAAACAACAAAACAGAACATATGTTAGATGTGGGATGTAGTCAAACAGTCTAACAGATGCAACTGGAGTCCAGAAGGAGAGAAGGAAAAATGGGCCAGAAGCAATACTTAAATCTGTAAAGGATAAGAAATTTTCAAATTTTATAAGATATCAACCTATGGATTCAAGAAACTCAGTGAATACCAAGCGAGACAAATGCACAAACACAAAACCATATCTATGTACATTATAGACAAGAGACTAGAATCATAAATAAAGTGAGAGAACTAAACAACAGAGGGAGAAAGGACTTATGTCTCATCCTGCTTGGAAAGAAGAATAAAATACTACTTCTCAAGGGAAACTATGAAAGCCAATGAAATGGTACCTTTAAACTACAAAGAAAAATGCCTATCAATGTAGAATTCTATACCCAGAAAAACTATCCTCCAAAATAAGGAGTAACTAAATGCATTTTCAGACAACAAAAAGTTGAAAGACTGTTAATAGACTCTATTTCAAAAAATAATAAAAGAGGTTCTTTAGGAAGGGAAAGATTCTAAATGAAAGCACGGATATATAAGAAGTGAACAGATGCAAATAGTGTAAATATAAAGGAAAACAGAATATTGACAGTTTAAAGCAATGTTTTATAGGGCTGGCTTCTTATGAGAAAGGTTTGCTGACCCCTATTCAACCCTAGTATAGAAGCTCTGGAGTGTTATCTTCCTCTAAATAGTATTGGATTTTATTCTGACAGCCAGTTAAATTGGTAGTAGACCACTTTGATCCTATGCTCAGTCCTGTCTCTCTCTTTGCAACCCCATGGACTACAGCCTACCAGGTTCCTCTATCCATGGAATTCTTCAGGCAAGAATACTGGAGTGGGTTGCCATTTCCTTCTTCAGGGGATCTTCCTGACCCAGGGTTCAAACCCAGGTCTCCTGCATTGCAGGCAGATTCTTTACTGTCTAAGCCAACGGGGAAGCGCAAAAACATGAGGAGGATGCCCCAAAATATATGAGGAGAATGGTAAGCATAAGAATGATACCAAAAAAACAAAAAGGACACAAGTAAACAGATTCAAACTGCTTTAAGTTTTTGGACTTGGAGTAAACATGGTATAAATACAGTTGACCCTTGAACAACCTGGGGATTAGGAGTACAGATACTCTGCATAGTAGAGAATCTGTGTGTAACTCTACAGTCTCCATATCCATGATTCCATATCTCCAATGTTAGCCAAATGTGGATTGTGTAGTACTGCAGTATGCATTCATTAAAAATATCCATGTACAAGTGGAATCACACATTTCAAACATGTTATGTTAAAGAGTCAACTGTATAAATAAAGGTAGGCTTTTGTAAGTCGACAAATTTTGCAATCTCTAAGGTAATCATTGAAAGCATAGCATTAAAAGGTTAACCAAAAATTATCCTAGCAAAGATAAAATGGAGTAAGAAATACTTAACACAAGAATCTTTCTTGCTGAGGGAAGTATTCAGTATCTTAATCTCTGCATGGTAGTTCCACAGATACATACGGAGATAAGCATTCATTGAGTTGTAAAGATCTGTGTACCACACTGTATAACATGTATTATACATATTATAATAAATAAACAAGAAAATTATACATTATTTCTAAAGTAGAGGGCACTAAGTTACAGAATCTTTCTAAATAGAATCCATTATAGTCATCAAAATTTTAATGGCCTACAGCTGTTTTCTGAAACTTTTCCCCGTAATGTATAACATGCACTAAATAACTCATTAAATGAAGTCCATGAACAATGACAATTTACTGTAGTAGCGAAGATAAAAAATATCTAATTCTCAAAGATGTAACATTTGACAACTCTTTAAGAATAAACTTGCATCTTTACAATTTTCATGTATACTTCTTTTTGTTTGTTTTTGGCTCTGCTACTTGACTTTCAGGATCCTAGTTCCCTGACCATGGATTAAATCTGGGTCCTCAGCAGTGAGAGCATGGAATCTTAACCACTGGACTGCCAAGGAGATCCTCTGTACATGTGTTTTTAATCAATATGCCAGAAACAAGCTGGGTTTTGGAAACTGTACATGTACAAAGCACATGGTAAGAATATCATATACACATATTAAACAATTAGGAGATTGCTATTTTGTGAAATTTTAATAATAATATTCTTTGAAGAAAACACTTCTGGAACTAGAGAATAGGTCGACTGGATCACAAGCAATAAAGAATCAATCTTGTGAGTCAGACACATACAGAACACTTCATAAACACTCTCATTTAATTCTAAATGTCCTATGCAAGACATGTGTTCTTTCTTAACAAATGAAGAATCTGTAATACAGAAAGGGAGAACAACTTGTGTATAATCACAGAACTAGCAAATCTTCAAAATAAAAACTTTTAAATTCATCACTCTGTAACTGCCAAGAAAATCTCTAAACAGAAGTAACTGTCTTGAGACTTCCCTGGTAGACCAGTGATTAAGAATCTGCCTTTCAATGCAGAGGACTCATATTTGATCACCCTGGTCGGCGAACTAAGGTCCTATATGCCGTGGAGCAAACCCATGCATCACAACCACTGAGTCTGCATGCCACAACTACAGAGAAGCCCATGTACCGCAACTAAGACCTGACACAGATAAAAATAAATACATTTTAAAAATAGTATCTATCATTTATTTTTTAAAAAGAAATAAATGTCTTTATCAGTAAAGACTTATACATGACAAACGTGATACAAGACCTAAGAACTACACATGCGTGATAAAAATAAACAATCAAAGAATAAACCAAGAAATATGGTGACTTTATCCACAACTATAAATCTAATTGATATTTCTCTAGTGCTTAATATTTTATAGCTTAGAGAAAAAATATTCAAATTAAAGAAAAGATTTAAGGATCTATCACATACTACAATGTTGGAATTTTCAAACACTATGACAATTTTCAAACACTATGACATGGAACAACAGACTGGTTCCAAATAGGAAAAGGAGTACATCAACGCTGTATATTGTCACCCTGCTTATTTAACTTATATGCAGAGTACATCATGAGAAACGCTGGGCTGGATGAAGCACAAGCTGGAATCAAGACTGCTGGGAGAAATATCAATAACCTCAGATATGCAGATGACACCACCTTTATGGCAGAAAGTGAAGAATAAATAAAGAACCTCTTGATGACAATGAAAGAGGAGAGTGAAAAAGTTGGTTTAAAGCTCAATATTCAGAAAACTAAGATCATGGCATCCAGTCCCTTCACTTTATGGCAAATAAATGGGGAAACAGTGGGAATAGTGGCTAACTTTATTTATTGGGGCTCCAAAATCACTGCAGATGGTGACTGCAGCCATGAAATTAAAAGATGCTTACTCCTTGGAAGAAAAGTTATGACCAACCTAGAGAGCATATTGAAAAGCAGAGACATTACTTTGTCAACAAAGGTCCATCTAGTCAAGGCTATGGTTTTTCCAGTAGTCGTGTATGGATGTGAGAGTTGGACTATACAGAAAGCTGAGTGCCAAAGAACTGATGCTTTTGAACTGTAGTGTTGGAGAAGACTCTTGAGAATCCCTTGGACTGCAAGGAGATCCAACCAGTCCATCCTAAAGGAAATAGGTCCTGGGTGTTCATTCGAAAGACTGATGTTGAAGCTGAAACTCCATTATTTTGGCCACCTTATAGGAAGAGCTGACTCATTCAAAAAGACCCTGATGTTGGGAAAGCTTGAAGCCAGGAGGAGAAGGGGATGACAGAGGATGAGATGGTTGGATGGCATCACTGACTCAATGGACATGAGTTTGGGTAAACTCCGGGAGTTGGTGATGGACAGGGAGGCCTGGTGTGCTGCAGTTCATGGGGTCACGAAGAGCCGGACACAATTAAGCGACTTCACTTTCACTTTCCACTTTCATGTATTGGAGAAGGAAATGGCAACCCACTCTAGTGTTCTTGCCTGGAGAATCCCAGGGACAGCAGAGCCTGGTGGGCTGCCGTCTATGGAGTCGCAGAGTCGCAGACGACTGAAGCAACTTAGCAGCAGCAGCAGAACGTCTTTTCATGTGCTTATTAGTCATCTGTATGTCTTCTTTGGGAAAATGTTTGTTCAAGTCTTTTGCCCATTTTTTTGATTGGAATGTTTGTTTTTATGATATTGAGTTATAAGAGCTGTTTGTATATTTTAGATATTAACCCCTTTTCAGTCATATCATTTGTAAATATTTTTTTTTCCCCACTTCATAAGCTGTCTTCATTTTGTCGATAGTTTCCTTTGCTGTGCAAAAGCTTTCAAGTTTAATTAGATCCTATTTACTTTTGCTTTTATTTCTTTTGCTTTGGGTGACTGAGCTACGGAATCATTGCGATAATTTACATCAAAGAGTATTTTGCCTGCATTCTCAATACTGTTAATTATTAAAGCAACACAAATCAAAACCACGATGAGGTATCACCTCAGAATTGTCAGAAAGACTATCATCAAAAAGTCATAACAAATACTGGAGAGGATGTGGAGAAAAGGGAAACCTCACACACTGTTGGCAGGAATGTAAACTGATGCAGTCACTATGGATAACAGCATAGTGGTTCCTCAGAAAATTAAAAGTAGAATTACTATATGATCCAACAATTCTACTCCTGGGTATATATCTGGAAAAAGCAAAAACAGTAATTTGAAGATACATGCGCCCCAATGTTCACAGAAGCACAATTTATAACAGCCAAGAAAAGAATTCAGCCAAGTGCCCATCAATAGATGAATGAATAAAGAAGATGTGGTATATATGCATAATGGACTATTAAAGTGAAAGTGAAGTCGTTCAGTCGTGTCCAACTCTATGCGACCCATGGACTGCAGCCCACCAAGCTCCTCCGTCCATGAGATTCTCCAGGCAAGATTACTGGAATGGGTTGCCATTTCCTTCTCCATTCTCTGAGTAATGGAATATTACTCAGCCATAAAAAAAGACTACATTATTGCCATTTGCAGCAATCTGGATGGACCTAGGTATTATCATATCAAGTAAGCAGAAAGAAAAATGCTATGTATCACTCTTCTGTGGAATCTGAAAAATAATACATGTGAATATATATGCAAACAGAAACAGACTCACAGATATAGAAAACAAACATGTGGTTACTAAAGGGAAGGGACAAATTAGGGGTATGGAATTAACAACCTACCATACATAGAATAGATAAGCCACAAGGACTTACAGTATAGCATAGGGAATTATACCCAGTATCTTATAATAAACTATAATGGAATATAATCAACAACAAAAATGAATCACTACACTGTACACCAGAAACAACATAATTTTATAAATTAATCAATACTTCAATAAAAAATTATCAGTTATTCTTTATTGAGTACATCAGAGATACATAACAAAGAGAACAAAAAGGAAGCTGAGAGAATAATGCTATGTGGACAAAAAAAAAAAAGAAACAAACATAAATCCTCACCACATAAGTCTTGTTTTGTCTTTAAGTACTGCTACCTATGAAGTGCCTCAGAACTGTGCACTGAATCATGTGTGCTAAATAAATGATCATACATTTTGAGTATTTTTCAATTTTTCCAAATATCACTATATATGTCAATTTTACAAACATTCACATATAAAATAAATATATAAACCCCAGAAAAACAATTTAAATGATATAAAAGGTAGACAGTAAAAATTAAATCTCCCTCTTATCTCTGACCTCTAATATATCAGCCATCTTTCAAGTAGCAAGGGAGACAATTGTGGGAGAACATTCTTAAGAACATATGAAGGCAAACACAGGTATAGTTGTGTGAAGAGAATGTGTTAGATGGAAGCCTCCCACCAGAGGGACACGCTGGCAGATTATACTTTCCCCAAAGAGTCTACAGCAGTTATCTGACCCCATGTGATCTTCTAGAACCTTGCTACTTTCCATCAACTGACAGTCTATTCCCCTTTCCTTGATCCCAAGTGTGACTTTGTGATAGTCTTGACAAATGGAGTATGATGGAGCTGACATTATGTGCCTTTCAAGACCAGATGAGAAAAGGTAATATGGCCACATCCTGGTGCTGTCTCTAAGGATGCTTACTTTTAGAAGGCAGTCACTGTGCTGTGAAGAAGCTCAGGACACAGAGAGGTCACATACAGATGACCATCTAAGGTCTCAGGTAACTGTAATACGAGTGAGCTAGACCTCAAACAATTTTAGCCTCCAGCCTTTGAGTCTTTCAGCTGAGGTCCAACATACGCAGCAGCAGGTATAAATCATCTCTGTTGGACCCCTGACTCACAGAATCCCTGAGGATAATAAACACGCCATGAAGTTTTGGGGTAATTTCTTGCACGGTCCTAATAATTGCAACAGGCTGGTTCTATAGAACCCTTCCTTGTCACACAGACTACTGCTAAACAGCTCTACCAAAGTAAAAATAAAAACAGAAATTAGGAGAAAATCATCATAGACTGAAATCAATCCATGTATAATACAAATTCAGTTCAGTCCAGTCACTCAGCCATATTCGACTCTTTGCGACCCCAGGGACTGCAGCATGCTAGTCCTGTCCATCACCAACTTCCGAAGCTTGTTCAAACTCATGTCCATCAAGTCGGTGATGCAACCGACTCATCTACCATGTCATCCTCTATCACCATCATAATCAACCGTGTCATCCTCTATCATCCTCTTCTCCTCCTGTCTTCAATCCTTCCCAGCATCAGGGTCTTTTCTAAGGAGTCAGGGCTTCCAATCAGGTGGCCAAAAGTATTGGAGCTTCAGCATCAGTCCTTCCAAAGAGTATTCAGGACTAATTTCCTTTAGGATTGACTGGCTGGATCTCCTTGCAGTCCAAGGGACTCTCAAGAGTCTTCTCCAACACCACAGTTCAAAAACATCAATTCTAGGGTGCTCAGCTTTCTTTATGGTCCAACTCTCACATCCATACATGACTACTGGAAAAACCATAGCTTTGAGTAGACAAACCTTAGTCGGTAAAGTAACGTCTCTGCTTTTATAGTACAGATACTATATTGTTTTAAAGTTTCTAATAGAAACATGTTTTTGGTAAACTGATGATAATTTAGGGCATGACGGAGACAGATCTATAGGTCGGTTACAGTAAAATGAATGGCCATGAAAACAGAACTTGAAAATGAGGTAACAGTAATGAGCTTATGTCACTCCTATGTCCACACAGAGAAAGAGAGAGAACTAATAAAGTTCTATCAATGCCTTTAGCACAACAGTTTCAGAAAAATATAAAGGAAAAACTTCAATGAGATGAATATCAGATGGAAAAAAAAAGCAGGCTTCGGCAACAATGAATATTTTACCTATGATATAAAAATCTTTAGGCAAAGTAATGGCTCCAACAACTAAGATGTTACAAATCACTCACTGGTAATCTCCAAACAAAACAGAGTGGTTCTCCTTCCCAGTGAAGAGATGCTGGAGAATCTAGAACTGTCCACAATGGAGATTTCTGAGACTTACAGGTACTTAATGGACATGAAAGAATAGCTAGCAAACTTTAAGCTCCTCTACTAGTGTGCAGGCTATCATGAACCACTGCACAGATTGTAAGTTGCATAACTAGGGAACTGTTCACATAGATTAAAATATGCAGCATCAATAACAGAAGTACAAAGCAACTCTGACACTCTGAATGATTCCAGACCTGACACCAAGAGGAATAAATATATTACATATCCAACAGTCAATTTCTTATATTGTTTCCTGTAAGTTTTCTGATATCCGAAAGTAATGATACAGAAAGTTCCTAGTAATATACTCAACTCTATTACAAATGATATTTAAGTATACAAAACATATGAAAAAGATCTAAACATATATAAAATAAATATACTAAATATATATCTTCCTGAAAGAATAAGTAGATAGCATGCTGATTACATTGAAAAATATAAAACTATTATCAACTAAAGTACACAAGAAAATTATGTCACACAGCAAATGTAACATAAGCACAGTATGTGGTGAGAACAATTATGACTCATTCTCTTAGCAACTTTCAAGCATGTAACACAGTACAGTTGCCATTAGACCCCATGTTGTACATTAGCTCCCCAAAACTTACTTATCTGATAACTGAAAGCTTAACCCAATCTCCCCATCTTCCCCATCTCTTGGCCCTGCCAAAACTATTCTACTCTCTGAGTTCAGGTTTTTTTCAGATTCCACATATAAGTGAAATCACACCATATTTGCCTTTGTCTGTCTGACTGATTTCACTTAAGTGTGAAGTCTATCCATGCTACTACAAAAGGGAGGAATTCTGAAGATTAATATTCTATATTACATAAAGATTTCAAAGTCTAGAAATACCTGGGTAACAGCAGGAAGCAGACCAATGTTTTATCCTGGAGATGCGGAAATGAGGAATTCCAGTTTCAATATGGACTATGTATTAGGTACTACTGTTTTCATAATGTTAAATTTTGGGATGTGACAATGGCATAGCAGTAATTTATGAGATTCTTAGGCTGCCTTTCTTGGTGGCTCAGATGGTAAAGAATCTGCCTGCTATGCAGGAGACCCGGGTTCCGTCCCTGGGTCAGGAAGATCCCCTGAAGAAGGGAGTGGCAACCCACTCCAGTATTCTGCCTGGAAAATTCCACAGACAGAGAAGCCTGGTGAGCCTGATGGGCTGTATGTACCCCATGGGGTCACAGAGTAGGACTCGACTGAATGACAAACACAATAGGCTCCTGAAACACAGATAAAGTGTATCATCTACTTTCAGAAGGCTAGGAAAATAAAGACAGAAAAAGAAAGATAAAAGAAACAAGCAAGATGTTAACAACAGGTCAATCCAGGAAAAGGGTAGGTGAAGTGAAGTTGCTCAGTCATGTCCGACTCTTCACGACCCCATAGACTGTAGCCTACCAGGCTCCTTCATCCATGGGATTTTCCAGGCAAGAATACTGGAGTGGGTTGCCATTTCCTTCCCCAGGAGATCTTCCTAACCCAGGGATTGAACCCGGGTCTCCCACATTGTAGGCAGACGCTTTACCATCTGAGCCACCAGGCAGATCTCTCTCTTTTTTCATTGCTGGGTTCCAAAGGAATAGTAAGAAACGTGCCTTCTGAGGCGCCTCAGTGCTATTACACTTCATTTTGTTTAATCTTCAAAGCCCCAATTTGCTTAGCTCTCCTATATAAAACTATGTGCACATTTAAATAAGTACCCTGGACCTTATTCAATAGGTCAGTGGTTTCCAAATGTTATTAAATTAGAAGGAAGGACAGTGTTGCTGGCAGGTGGAACTCCAGGCCTGTCCAGAGTCTTTTGACTGTGCACACTAAGTCGCTTCAGTCATGCCCAACTCTTTGTGACCCCACGGACTGTAGCCCACCAGGCTCCTCTGTCCATGGGATTTTCCAGGCAAGAAGGGTAGGTGGGTATTATTCTTTCACCTTTCTATAGGTTTGAAATCATTTAAATTAAAAAAAAAAAAAAAGAGGAATGCCTTTGTTCATACTTTCAAACACATTTACAAAAACCTCAGTGGTAAAGAATCTGCCTCCAACGCAAGAGACACAGAAGATGCAGGTTCAATCCATGGGTCGGGAATATGCAAAAAAGGAAGAGGAAGAGGAAATGGCAACCCACTCCAGTATTCTTGCTGGAAAAATTTCATGGATAAAGGAGCTTCAAAGGCTACAGTCTGACACAACTGAGCACACACATGCATGCACCCATATACTACTGATGTGCTCCACTAATAATCCACTGCTGGCTTGTCAACCTCTTAATAGACCCAATTTGAATTTAGAATGTGTATTTGATAGTTACAAACCCAAACTAACAAGACTTTCCCCACTGAATAAGGCTTTTCAAACTGTACTATAATTAAACAATTTTAGCTTTAAAACTCAGTATAAATTCAGATTTATAACCAAAATATCAAAATTTTTAAAGACATAAAATACTTACACTAACTTTGAAAGCTTGTACAGTGTTATCCAGAAGAAGGATGTTGCAAACCACCTCTGTATGCTGTCTATCTCGGGCCAACTCTGATGCGCGTACATTGTAGGTTCTGCCAGCAGGCAATCGGAAACGTGAGGTCATTACTGTCCACACAAGGTCTAAGTTGAAAAAAAAAATTAACTAAATAAAGGGACACTTGAATATATAAATTATTTATATAAAAAGATTCAAAGTTATTACATACTTTTCAACAACCAGTTAAAAAGCAATTACAAATTTTGAAACACCTGGATAGGAATTGTAGGTATAAAAGAAGACACCATCTTTAGCTCATCATCTAAACTAAAATTACAATTGCCTGGAGGAGGAGCTTTATTTTGAACTGTCCATTAAGAAGACAATAAACAAACTGTTGAGGAAGCTATATTCCAACTCAAAATACATAAATTCAGGCGTAGTCAAAAAGGAGGAAGGAAAATATGCTACCTCAGGCAACTGGCCATTACTCACTGATGCAAGCATTAAAAAGACACTGCAGGATGACAACAGGAGGGAAGGTTATTTCACTCCGAGGGGCTTTCCTTTTATTCAAGCTTAAGATATGGGGGGAAATGGGAGTTTATTAGTTGGGATTTTTAAAATATAACTATACCCTTCATCTTACCTATCTTCAAATTCAAACTAATTCTAATAGAACTATTCTTAGGAAAACAAAAGCAAATTAGAAATGTTAAGACTACAGACCTTTGCTTCTCAATTTTTTTAACTTAACAGGGAACAAAGACTGCCTACCAAAAAATCCCCCGAAAAACTGGTATCGTATCATTTTTGGCATGTTATGATGTTAAAAGACAATGAAATGTAGCTTTTAAGTTCTGAAAGAAAATCATATGAAACAGAATTCTATTCCCTCAAAATATTCCCTCAAAATCAGCATTCATATAAAAGAATAAGGCTAAAGCCATTTTCAGACATTCCAGAATTTGCAGTTTAAAATTCATAAAACTTCCCTCTTTCAAAAGACAAATGGATAAAGGAAACAAACTACACTACAAATAAACACAACTCTATAGAATTCTTATATATGAGTAATCAGTAAGTACTGAGAAATTTAATAAGTAAAAATTAATAATAAATTGCAATTCAAATCGATGGTATTCAATAATACTGCTGACATCATACTGCTCATGTCAAAATGATTAAAGCTAGGAGTAAATGTCAATGTTATATATGGATAAAAATTGTATAGAAGAAAATAGCTTTGGCACGTTGACAGAGATGGGCTAGCGAAGTAAAATTCACAATTAAAAGACAGTGACTGACTGGGACTTCCCTGGTGGTTCAGTGGTTAAGCATCTGCCTTCCAGTGCAGAGGAGGTGGGTTTGATATCCAGTCAGGGAGCTAGATCGCACATGCCTTGGGGCAACTAAGTCCGCTCACCCCAACTAAGACCCAACACAATCAAAAATAAGTAAGTAAATAAATATAAAAAATAAAGTGGAAGAATTTTAAAAAAATGACAGTGACTGGCAGTGATTTCCAGTTCCATACGTAAAGACCTCAGAAGTCCTCATTCTGTCCTAACAAGTAAAAAAAAAGGCAGAACAGACTGGAAAATCAGCAACCGTTCCTAGACCCATAAGAGAGGACACAGGGAAAACTGCAAAGATTGGAGAGAGAGGCAAAAACAATGAGTCACAGCTTATGGGAGCAGAGATTTGAAGCAGAAAGTGCCACAGAAACCAGCACTCAGGTAGGAAAGACTGAATTCAGCTGATAAATTGCTTGCAGCTCAATGTGGATAATTTTAAAAGTTGAAAACTTCAGGAGGTGGGGGTGGGGAGCAGTCATACCAGGACTCACACAATATTGTGAGATATAGCTGCAGCAGCAGTGTGAAGGCTAGTGTGCATTGTCAAGGATAGTGCACACTTGGAGGGGACAGAGTTGGCTTGGACAAGACACTGCACTTGAATAGGGAGAGTGCAACCACTGCTGATACTAATGGAGACAACTGATGGGGAGCAGTATTGAGCTCTGGGTGGCATGCTGTGACCGTCCTTGCAAACAACTTGGCCTATACCAGCTCCTCTTGCTCTAGTGCTGTTCCCCTTTGGGACAACAGTCCCATTGCTGAGAGGGGAGAGAGAACACACTTAAAGGGAACAGAACCACCTCGGACCCAGACTTCAGGGCTTTTCCTCCAGCATGTTAGGACGTGACTCTGTGCCCAAGAGGGCAGTGACAACCACTAAGCACAGCTCTGGCTCAAACCTGAGAATAGCTCCAGCACCTTCATCTCCAGTCTCATCTCCTACCAAGATGATAGCTGTGAGTCTACCCTGAGTGAACATGTGATCCGTACTCACTTCAGATCCAGCTCTCCTACCAAAGTCACAGGGCATCTGCAGAGTGTACAGGGACACTCCCATGTCAATATACCTTCAAGACCAGGACAGATAATGTGCTTCACCCAATTTCATAGACACAGAGAGTTTACCAAAATGAGAAGAGAGAAATTTGCCTCAAATGAAAGAACATGAGAGAAAACCCTGGAAAAGAAGAAGGGAAAAAAAAAAAAAAACCTAATGGAAGAAATAATTTACCGGATAAAGCATTCATAGTAAGAATGCTGCTTGAAATTGGGAAAAGAACAAATGAAAAAAGTGAGAAATCTTACAAGGAACCAGAAAATATAAAGAAGAATCAGTCAGAGCTGAAGAATACAATAACTGAAATGAAAAATACACTAGAAGGAAATTAACAGCAGACCAGGTGATACAAAAAAAAAGCATAAGCACTCTGAAAGATAGAATAATGGAAATTACTCAATGAGAGGAGCAAAAACAAAAACAATTTTTTCAAAAATGAGAAAGGAACCTCTAAGACAATATTAAGCATATGCTATCCACATTATAGAGGTCAAGAAGAAGAAAGAGAAAAAAGGGTTAAAATA
Organism: Capricornis sumatraensis; assembly: GCF_032405125.1. Taxonomy (NCBI): domain Eukaryota; kingdom Metazoa; phylum Chordata; class Mammalia; order Artiodactyla; family Bovidae; genus Capricornis; species Capricornis sumatraensis. The sequence goes on along the minus strand of NC_091071.1, from coordinate 115,977,070 downwards.
TTTGATGAAGTTATGGTTGAAGAATTCTTGAACCTGAAGAGGGAAACAAGTATCTAGGTACAGGAAGCACAGAATCCCAAAAAGAGAAAACCAAAGAGACCAAGACAAACTGTAAGTAAAATGGCAAAAGTTAAAGACAAAGAGGATTGTTAAAGACAAAGAGGATTCTATACAGGATGCTTGGGGCTGGTGCACGGGGGATGACCCAGAGGGATGGTATGGGGAGGGAGGTGGGATGGGAGTTCAGGATTGGGAACATGTATACACCCATGGCGGATTCATGTTGATGTATGGCAAAACCAATACAATACTGTAAAAAAATAAAAAATGAAATAAATAAATAAAGGGAATCCTCTAGAGGAAGAGTCACATACAAAGGAACTCCCAATAAGGTTTTAAGTTGATTTTTCAGCAGAAATTTTGCATGCCAGGAGGGAGTAGCATGATATATTTAAAGTGCAGAAAGGGGAATAAATACAACCTAGGATACTCTATCCAGCAAGATTATCATTCAGAAATGAAGAAGAGAGAAGCAAAAACTAAAAGAATTCATCAATACTAAATCAATTCTAAAAGAAGTGGTAAAGGGCCTTCTCTAAGTCAAAAAGATAAAGCTACAAGAAGAATTTATACAAGAGGAAAAACCGCACTAGAAAAGCCAAATATATAGTAAAGGTTGTGGATCAACTATTTAAATAAGCTATTATGAAGATTAAAAGACAAAAATCATAAAATAATCATAACTGCAAAGAACTGTTCAGGGATAAATAAGATGATGTAAAATATGAATTAAAAAACACAAAATGTAGGGAAAGGGAGTTAAAAATGTAGATCTTCTAAAATGTGTTTGAACTTCTGTAACTATCAGTTTAAAACAAGTAGATATAATTATATGTCAACACATATGAATCCCATGGTAACCATAAATAAAAAACCTACAATAGATACAGGAAATCAGAATGAAAGGAACACAAGCATACCACTAAATAAAATAAAATCACAATGGAAGAAATGATACTAAGAAGAACACAGAATAACAAATCGCAGAAAACAACAAAAATGTCAAGAAGTATTTATCTAACAATAATCATTTTAAATGTCAACTGACCAAAACTCCAATCAAAAGACATAGGTGTTGGATAGACCTAGAGAGTGAAGTAAGGCAGAAAGAGTGACCTACAGAGTGAAGGTCACTGATAAGTCAGAAAGAGACAAACATATATAGTATATTAAGGCATATATGTGGAATCTATAAAAATGGTATAAATGACCTTGGTTGCAAATTAGAAATAAACTCACAGACATAGAGAACAAATGAATAGATGCCAAGGGGGAAAGGGGTGGGATGGAAGGAACTGGGAGATTGGGACTGACACATATACACTATCAATACTGTGTATAAAATAGATGACTGATGGGAACATACTGCATGGCACAGGAAACTCTACTTAATGCACCATCGTGTCCTAAATGGGAGGGAGATCCAAAAGGGAGTTAATACATGTATACATATGGCTGATTCATTCTGCTATGTAGTTGATGCTAAGACGACACTGCAAAGCAACTATAATGCAATACAAACTACTTTAAATTTTAAAAGGAAAAAAAAGATAAGGTGACTGATTAGATTAAAATGACCCATCTACGTGCTGCTTATAAGAGACTTACTTCAGAGCTAATGACACACAAAGACTGAAAGTGAGGGAATGGAAAAACGTATCCCAAGCAAATGAAATGAAAAGAAAGCTAGGGGAACTAGACTTTAAAATAATCTATAACGAAAGACAAAGAAGGGTATTATATAATGATAAACAGATCAATACAAGTGGATGGAACATTTGTAAATATATATCTACTGGTATAGGAACACGTAAAAGCAAATATTAACAGATATAAATGGAGAAATTGACAATATAATACAATAATAGTAGGGAACATTAATACCCAACTTGCATCAATGGACAGATCAATCAGTCAGAAAATCAGTAAGTAAACAGTCACCTTAAATGACACATTAGACCAGACTTAGTAGATATCTATAGGATATTTCATCTGAAGATAGTGGAATACATATTATTTCCAAGTACACATGGAACATTCTCCATGACAGATCACATTCTAGGCCACAAAATAAGTCCCAACAAATTTAAGAGGACAGAAATTATAGGAAGCATTTTTTCTAACCAAAACACATTAAACTACAAATTAACTAGAGGGGGAAAAAATGGGAAAACACAAATATGTGAAGACTAAACAACATGCTATTAAAAAAAACTACTGGGTCAATGAAGACGTCAAAGAGGAAAACAGAAGATACCTGGAGATGAGTAAAAATTAAAACACAACTTTCCAAAATCTATGGCACACAGGAAAAACAATTCTAAGAAGGAAGTTTAGGGCAAACACCTCAAGAAACAAACAAAAAAACCCCTCAAATAAACAACCTAAGTTACATGAAATTAAAAGACGCTTGCTCCTTGGAAGAAAAATTATGACCAACCTAGATAGTATATTGAAAAGCAGAGACATTACTTTGCCAACTAAGGTCCGTCTAGTCAAGGCTATGGTTCTTCCTGTGGTCATGTATGGATGTGAGAGTTGGACTGTGAAGAAGGCTGAGCGCCGAAGAATCGATGCTTTTGAACTGTGGTGTTGGAGAAGACTCTTGAGAGTCCCTTGGACTGCAAGGAGATCCAACCAGTCCATTCTGAAGGAGATCAACCCTGGGATTTCTTTGGAGGGAACGATGCTAAAGCTGAAACTCCAGTACTTTGGCCACCTCATGCGAAGAGGTGACTCATTGGAAAAGACTCCGATGCTGGGAGGGACTGGGGGCAGGAGGAGAAGGGGACGACTGAGGATGAGATGGCTGGATGGCATCACGGACTCGATGGACATGAGTCTGAGTGAACTCCAGGAGTTGGTGACGGACTGGGAGGCCTGGCGTGCTGCGATTCATGGGGTCGCAAAGAGTTCGACACGACTGAGTGACTGAACTGAAGTTACTTATAAAAAGAGCAAAATCCAAAGATAGCAGAAGGAAGGAAATAATAAGGATCACAGGAAATAAATAAATGGAGACCAAAATAAAAATCAATAGAAAACATCAATGAAACCAAGAGCAGCGTTTTTTTATTTTTTATTTTTTGAAAAGATAAAATTGGTAAGTCTTTAGTTAGGCTCACCAAGAAAAAGAGAGCCTAAACAAATAAGAACTGAAACAGGAAAAATTACAACTGACCTCAGAGATACCAAAAAACCATAAGAAAACACTACAGATATTTACATGCCAACAAACTGGACAACCTTGAAGAAATGGATAAATTTCTAAATACAATACAATTTCTAAAACATACAATCTTCCAAGACTGAATCAATCCAAACATACCTGCCTGCCAATGCAAGAGACGCAAGAGACACGTGTTCAATCTTCCTGAGTCAGGAAGATCCCCTGGAGGAGAGCATGGCAACTCACTCCAGTATTCTTGCCTGGAGAATCCCATGGACTGAGGAGCCTGGCAGACTACAGTCCACAGGGTTGCAAAGAGTCAGACATGACTAAAGCAACTTAGCATGTACACAAGCTTTGTATATCCTTTATTCAACTGCTACTGACCTGCTACAAAGACTGAACTACAATATGATATTCATTGTGAACTACGAACACAGGAATTGAATTGGAACCATTCTGTGTATCAAAATTACTTCTCTGAGGCTTTTCATTTTCTGTTACTTAATATTTTACATCTCATTATCCTATTTATACATTATATCATTTAAAGTACTATGTGCCTGTGTGTCTGTGAGATACAGACACATAAGGGACTAAGGCCCCTAAAGAGTTCCTTAATCCTGTGCCTTCAATACACCTGCTTACTCATGTAAACTTGTCAGCAGCCCTAGTTACTAGACACAGCATTATATGCTAGATACACACACACACACACACACACACACATATATATATATCTAGATCTCTGCCCTCAATGAGCTCACAGTCTAGTTGGGAAAGAGACTTTAAATAACTCAGTGAAACAGTAATACTAAAAAAAGATATAAACAAACTGTCCCAGTGACTCCAAGAACTACTTCTCTTCTGTCTGTAGCTCACTACCTAAGTACTAGAAACAACTTCAGCAGCCACCAGTTCTTTCCCTCTCTTCCCCTCTTCATTTTGTAAACTTCCAAAAATAAATCCAATCCTTTGTGTACCAACAGTCAATGAAAAAAAATTTTCTTGTCTAAAAAGGGCCAGTCATGTAGTCTATGTGGTATCATTTTGGGGGCTCTGGTGTTCCCCTCTTATTCACTCAGCAAAATGAATGAATATTAACTAGGGGTTTAATGTAGAGCATTTTTAGAAAGAAAAGACAGAATGCTGGGCTCTAGAATTTTGATCCTTCCTTTAGAAAGCAACTACTTCAGGAAAGTAGTTTTCTTTGTAACTGACCACAACAATAGAGTTGATAGCATATAAATGTTTAATGAAACGTTTCAAACTATAATTTGAAACTCACTGGCTATGAAATCAAATTAGTGGACCAAACACCAATGTTTTTAACAAAATAAAATAGCATAAAAGAGAAGCTATCAAGAGCATGATATAAAAGGTACCTCTTAATTAAGTGAAGTGAACTGAAGTCGCTCAGTCGTGTCCGACTCTTTGCAACCCCGTGGACTGTAGCCTGCCAGGCTCCTCTGTCCATGGGATTCTCCAGGCAAGAATTGGAGTGGGTTACCATTTCCTTCTCCAGGGGATCTTCCCGACCCAGGGATTGAACCCAGGTCTCCCACATTGGAGGCAGACGCTTTAACCTCTGAAGTGCAAGCAGTTATAAAACTATTGACTTTACATTTCCTAATACCATTACATTTCCAATCCTATTTATTCTCTCATGTTTTCATGGGTCCTTTCTGTTTGTTGTAAAGAACTGATTCTTAGTCTTTTACAAATAAAGTTAGATTAAAAGAGAAGGTTGCTTGCAAAGGGGTCAAGACTAAAAAATACCAACTATGGGAAGTAACAATGATTAATAGTTAAGACTGTGGCCTCAGAAATCAGAATGTTTCAAGGCTCAAATCCCTATTACTTTTATGATCTTGATAGCTGCCAAACTGCTGTGCCTCAGTTTCCTCATTTATAAAATGAGCTGCTATGAGGATTAAATAAGATAACAAGAAGCCTTTAGCACAGTACCTGACATTCAGAAATATCTAGTAAGTGTTAGCCATATTATCATCATCATTATTAGGTAATACCTCTCTAAATACTAAAAACTGACTTTAAGAAGAAATTTGGAAACGTACATGCTTTTATTAAAATAGTCTAGTTACACCAGAATTAAAACAGTATTATTAAAAGCCTCAGAAACTAATATCCAAGAAACAACAGTAATCCAGTTGGATGGAACACAATTCATCAGAGGAACAGCAACCATTGTAGGTGGAAAGATACTAATAACTACTGTGGAGGAATTTGCATTAATTTGGGCAAAGGTCACATAGTTCAGAGGTCAGCAAACTACGGCCTACAGACCAAACCTGTTCACTGTTTTGGGGTCACGAGGTAAGAATGATTTTTCAAATGAACATTCTCAATTGACCCAATGATAGGGGACACTAACTTTGAACCCTACTGAAGGTAAATATTATCCTATAAAAAAAAATTATATGCTTCTCATTATTAGACTAAATACAACAAAATATTATATTCAATTACTGTATTTTGATTTCACCAATAAAACTCTGAAATTTAAAAAAAATAAAACTCTCAAATTAAATGTCTATATGTTAGATATACAGGGAAGCAACATGACTATATCAACAAATAAAAGAAGGTAAAAGCTCCTGCCCTTATGAAGCTTCTTTCTAATGAAGAAAGAAAAAAGTTACATGGTAGAAAGCAGAGAATGTTCGAGTGAGCAGAGAGCAATTTTAGATGCAGTACTCAGGGGAGGCATGACTGAGAAGGTCATTTTTGGCAGACTTGAAAGGGAGTGCAAGAGTGAGTCATATGGATACTCTGCCTGGAGCACGTGCCTTGAAATGTGTTCCAGGCAGAAGGAAGAACAGCACGAAGACCTGATGTAGAAGCACACACGTAGAAGCCTGTCCCCGGAAGAGCAAAGAAGCCAGTGCACGCTGCGAAAAGTAGACAAGGAGAGTAGTCAGAGAGCGAGCAGGAGCTGCAGGCAACGTAGGGCTTTGGTGGCCGTGGTAAGAAACCTCAGCTTTTTTACTTCTAAGTAAGACAGGACCTTGTGCAAAAGAACCCAGTCACCCTCTTACACGACAAGTTCATGAATTTTCACCTTGCTTCTTTTCCTACTGATGTGTTGGATACAAAAAGCTTAGACTATGTCATAAGCATGCTACTGCACTAACAGAAAAGTCAGTTAATGTCTGTAATATTACAAACTGGCAAGAAAAAAAAAATTAAGATCCCATCAGAAAAATGAACAAAAAACTTAATATTTCCAATAAGAAATGAAATCAGTAATTTGTTTTAAAAGCCTAGCTACACTATCACTAAAAGAGATATTCTAATTAAAGATATCTTAATTAGGTAAAGTGTAAATAGTCAGAAAATTATTATAAATACTTAAATTAGTTAAATATTGTTTAACTATTAAAACAAAATAAAACAAACTGTCATTTATCACTGTCCTCTAGGGAAACTAGTAGTAGTAAAAATTGCTTCAGGTCTACAATCCTGTATCTGAAACCTCTGGTTTCAAAACACTTTCCGAAGTGTTTTGAACTTCAGAATAGTTAAATTATAAAGAGGTGATATTGCACAGCTACCTTAGATTAAGTAACATTCTTGGTTGGGTCTGTCTGTATTAGCCACACTGCTATTAAAATTTCTTTGGAAAACCTTAAGAATGTTCACTCTAAGGACTTCATTGGTGCCCAGTGATTAGGAACTCGCCTTCCAATGCAGGTTCAATCCCTGGTCAAGAAACTAATATCCCACATGCCACAGGGTGGGCATCTGGGCCCACGCCCCACAACTAGAGAGAAGCCTGCATGCTGCAACTAAAGAGGCTGACACACCACAATGAGAGCTCATGAGCCACAACTAAGACCCGTCACAGTGAAATAAATATTTTTTTTAAAGAGAATGTTCACTCTATGGGGAATAATGTATAACAACCTAACATCAGTACAGGTCAAGTATGACTGCCAAATTAATTACAATAACTTCTGTAGTTCAAAAACCATAAAAATAACCAGATTGAAGGTGGGTCACAATATCAGATCACTTGGGGGAACTTTTCCAAATCAAAAAACCCTTTCCACTGAAGATTCCCCATTTCCCTATTAGACTGTGTAGTAAGTCACCAGGACTGACACAAGTATGGATTGGGCATACTACACAATTTGGAAATTCTTGAAGTTTGTGAAATATTTTATAATTCACAAGAAGTATCTTGAAAACTGAAAAAAAAAAAAAGAATACCAACTTATTTCAAAGACTGAAATTTCCCAAATATTAATCTCCTTGGAAAATTCTATTCACTTGAAGAGTGAAAACTGAAAGTGAAAATGTTAGCCACTCAGTTGTGTCTGACTCTTTGCAACCCCATGGACTATGTAGCCCACCAGGACGATGTAGCTCCTTTGTCCATGGAATTCTCTAGGCAAGAATACTAGAGAGGATGGACACTCCCTTCTCCAGGGGATCTTCCCAACCCAGGGATCAAACTTCAGTCTCCACACTGCAGGCAGATTCTTTACCGTCTGAGCCACCAGTAGTCTGTATTAATGAGCACATATCACATTCAAGGCATTATAAGTACCATGTAATACCAGTAGAGAGGCTTAAATAGGTGGACAAGGGGCTGACTACGGGTTTAGATTTTACTTTACAAGCAGATGAAAAGGAAATAACAAAATTCTGAGCAGAAGTATCAAGTGGTCAGATGTGCATGTCAGATCACTCTGGTAGTAATAAAGAGGATGGATTAAAAGGGCAACACCAATGGCGGAATGCACCTTAAGTAGACCATTATAAAAGTCCAGATAAGATACAATGACCTTTCCAAAAAAATCACCCATAAGTTGTGCCCAAGCCATCATCCTGCCAAGTGGTGATAGGGCTACAAGACAGCACCATGAGGGCAGAAAGAGAAACTGAACAGTGATGAGAGGCAATCCAGACAGGCGATAAGAAAATGATATCCATTTTAGAGTGCCAGGCAATAGGCAGTGACCCAGGGAAGCGGAGCCCAAGCTGTAGAGAGCAGATAAGCAGGTGGTACCCCAGCCGTCAGAAACACACATTAGGGAAACATGTCTTATTTCATGGTTCTTAAGAAAAGGCTTACAGCACAGTACAGAGCTCCAGTTATAATACTGGAGTTCACGAATTCAAAAACAGGAGACAGAAAATAGGACAGCAGCAGAAAAGACACAGGTTCAGTACTCAAATTAACCTACTTTCAAAACCTAAATCCATTATTTTCTAGCTGTGAAGGTCTAGACAACTCAGCTTTTTGAGCCTCAGCTTCTCTATCTATAAAAAGCAGATAATACTACCTATTGCACAGGGTTGGTAGGAGAACGAAATGTGACCTCATACATTAAAACATCTGGTAGAGTTCAAGGAATATTAGTTTTATCTTTTTCTTCTTATAAAAAGATAAGTTACTGAGTTGTTTCATCTAAGCTACAGAAATAAAAGTCTTTTGCTTGGCCACAAGGTCTGAAAGCTTACCCAAAGGGGCACTGTGCTGTGCTTAGCTGTTCATTCGTGTCCAACTCTGCAATCCCACGGACTGGAGCCCCCCAGGCTCCTCTGTCCCTGGGGATTCTCCAGGAAAGAACATTGGAGTGAGTTGCCATGTCCTCCTCCAGGGGATCTTCCCAACTCAGCGCCTGAACCCAGGTCTCCCAAAATGCAGATGGATTCTTTACCATCTGAGCCACCAGGGAAGCCCAAGAATACTGGATTGGGTAGTCGATCCCTTCTCCCGGGGATCTTCCAGAGCCAGGAATCGAGCTGTGGTCTCCTGTACTGCAGGCTGATTCATTACCAGCTGAGCTACCAAGGAAGCATTAGAGGACTTCAGGTAAAGAAAGTAAGGCTGGTCACTGATGCAAAATGCCTCACAGGAGCTCCAGTCCATACTGAGGTGAAAGTAAATGAGTTACACAAGTAAAAGAATCTAAAAAACTAGAGTAGAGTATAAGTTTAATTAGGATCAGCTAGCCTAAGAGTATACCCACACAAGAGAACAAGTCACTGTATTTAAATAAGGAAGGAAAAACGTGGGAAGCTCTCTGAATACTGAGTCAAAGGCTCTCCAAGGTATGTTTTAAATAAAAGAATTACTATATAAAACATTAATATAGTGGGCTACCATCTACATACAAAGATAGGGGAAAACAATAATTTACATTTTTATTTTATCTCTCTTTGCATAAATACTGGTAAAATATACAAAAACAAAAGTGGTTACCTATAGAGAGCAGGGATGGGAGAGACAGAGATAAGAGTAGTATTGAGACTTCTAACTATATGCTTTTTTATATTATTTTGAAATTTGAATGAAGTAGCCATACTTAACAATTATCTAACAAAAGGGCAATACACATATTTAATTAATAGCAAAAGTAACAATGACCCCTGAGCAACTCCAGAACTCACTGTAAGATGGCAATCATTTGAAATGGGTGTAGGGAGTTGGCTCAGTTGTCCACCAAAGTTCATTCAGGACATTTTTTTGATAGCAGCTGTTGCTATGTAGTTTCTCTTACCTATTTTCAAATAATTACTACAGTTTCTTTCTCTTAATCCCCCCAAAATATTAAGGTGCATGTAATCTTAAAAAAAAAAGAGAGATTTTTTCAGGAATTCCACGGTGTCCAGTGGTTAGGATTTGGCGCTTTCACTGCCAGGACCTGGGTTTGATCCCTGACTGGAGAACTAAGATCCTGCAAGACAAGTGGCACAGCCAAAAAATAAGATATTTTTCTTGATTCTGTTCCCTATTCCTCTCTGACCTAAGAGATCTTCCTTCTTTCCCTTATGACCAAATTTCTTAGTGTCATCTAGTCTACATTCACTGCTATGTCTAGTTTCCTCTATTTACTCTCATCACATCCTTCTATTGTAACTCTTCTGCTACAATGAATCTCAAACTTTACTATACCTTAGAATAACTGTAGCAGCAGCAGCAGCAGCAGCAGCAGCAGCACAGCATTTAAGCAGGTTTCCTGGTGGTAACCTCCACATTCTTCACCTACCCTTTAAAAACTCTATGCAGTCTGAAAAGAAACCTGCAGAATTGATATTATTATTCAGTAGCTCACTTGATTCCGGTACAGGTGGTCTGCCTAAACACCTGAAAACCAATTAGCTAAGGTCATAATATGCTCTTGTTTAGTCACTAAGTCATGTACAATTATTTTGCAACCCCATGGACTGTAGCACAATAAGCTCTTGCGTCCATGGGATTTCCCAGGCAAGAATACTAGAGTAGATTGCCATTTCCTTCTTTTCAACCCAGGGATTAAACTGACATCTCCTGCACTGGGAGGTTGGTTCTTTACCACTGAGTCACCAGTCATCAGGATCATAACAACCTTCCCTCAAATTCAAAGCACTTTGCATTTCATCTCTCTCTCTGTAGAATCTGACACCTTACACTAACTTCTTTCATCACCTTCCCCCACACAATTGGACTCTCCTCTCTTTGCTGAGAGCCCTTATCCTTTACATGATGCTGGAGGGGCCCTCACAGTGGCCTTTGTCCTAACTTTACACACACTTCATAAGCAGTACAAGTCACATCCACTGCTTCAACTACCATCTGTATAACACTAAATTCTGACACTTTGATTTCCCAAGAATTTTCAGGAAGTTGGAGGTTACGCAGTCAGTACAGGAGGAACATGCTTCAACATCATGCACATCTGAATCCAAAGTATCTGTTATTTACATGGTAATATATCCACAGTCACACATCTTTCTGAATTTCATCATTGTTATCCTAGGGGTTAACACCTTTAAAACTAGGGATAACACCTTTCTGACAATTTTTGTTTGGATTAAATAAGGAAAATAAAAAGATTAAGTGAGAATTCTCCTTCCCTTCCTAGCTCAGACTTGACAGCATGCCCTGTGGACCCCATGCCACGGGCCTGAGGTAGAGGGCAGGAAACAACTAACCTGGGGCAGAGGGACTGGCACCTACAAGGGGGCTGAGCAATAAGTAAGTGTACTAAGGATAATGGAGCCAATCTCTCACTGCTGAAGACGAGACTTAAAAATATAGAAAAGGGACAACTGGAAAGAACTCTTGAGTGTTGGACTGGAAATGGATTATCAGTGTGAACTTTTGAATATCAGTTCAGTTGTTCAGCCATGTCCAACTCTTTGTGACCCCATGGACTGCAGCATGCCAGGCCTCCCTGTCCATCACCAACTCCTGAAGCTTGCTCAAACTCATGTCCATTGAGTCAGTGATGCCATCCAATTATCTCATCCTCTGTCTTCCCCTTCTCCAGACTTCAGTCTGTCCCAGCATCAGAGTTTTTTCAAATGAGTCAGTTCTTCTTTTAAATATATATACATAGTTAGATGAAGAAAGAGATTCAAATGTGTATACAAATACGTATATGTATATTCAAATGCATATATATATATGTATTTCCCAGTTCTGTCTGCTCAAAATTCTCCAAGCCAGCCTTCAACAGTATGTGGACCAAGAACTTCCTGATGTTCAAGCTGGACTTAGAAAAGGCAGAGGAACCAGAGATCAAATTTCCAACATCCGTTGGATCACAGAAAAAGCAAGAGAATGCCAGAAAAACATGTATTTTTGCCTCACTGACTATTCTAAAGCCTTTGTGTGGATCATAACAAACTGTAGAAAATTCTTAAAGAGGTGGGAATAACAGACCACCTTACTTGCCTCCTGAGAAATCTGTATGCAGGTCAGGAAGCAACAGTTAGAACTGGACATGAAACAATGGACTGGTTCCAAATTGGGAAAGGAGTACATCAAGGGTGTATACTGTCACCCTGCTTATTTAACTTGTATGCAGAGTACATCATACAAAATGCCAGGCTGGATGAAGCATAAGGTGGAATCAAGACTGCCAGGAGAAATATCAATAACCTCAGATATGCAGCAGAGAAGGCAATGGCACCCCACTCCAGTACTCGTGCCTGGAAAATCCCATGGATGAAGGAACCTGGTGGGCTGCAGTCCATGGGGTCGCCAAGAGTCGGACACGACTGAGCAACTTCACTTTCACTTTTCACTTTCATGCATTGGAGAAGGAAATGGCAACCCACTCCAGTGTTCTTGCCTGGAGAATTCCAGGGACAGGGGAGCCTGGTGGGCTGCCGCCTATGGGATCACATAAGAGTCGGACACGACTGAAGCGACTTAGCAGCAGCAGCATATACAGATGACATCATCCTTATGGCAGAAAGCAAAGAGAAACTAAAAAGCCTCTGGATGAAAGTCAAAGAGGAGAGTGAAAAAGCTGGCTTAAAACTCAACATTCAGAAAATGACGATCATGGCATCTAGTTCCATCACTTCATGGAAAATAGATGGGGAAACAGTGGAAACAATGACAGCCTTTATTTTCTTGGGCTCCAAAATCACTGCAGATGGTGACTGCAGCCATGAAATTAAAAGATGCTTGCTTCTTGCAAGAAAAGCTATAATAAACCTAGATAACATATTAAAAAGCAGAGACATTACTTTGCCAACTCAGGGCCATATAGTCAAGGCTATGGTTTTTCCAGTAGTATGTATGGATGGTGAGAGTTGGACCATAAAGAAAGCTGAGCACCGAAGAATTGATGCTTTTGAGCTGTGGTGTTGGAGAAGACCCTTGAGAGTCCCTCAGACTGAAAGGAGATCAAACCAGTCAATCCAAAGGAAATCGGTCCTGAATATTCACTGAAAGAACCACTGCTAAAGCTGAAGCTCCAATACTTTGGCCACCTGATGAGAAGAACTGATTCACCAGAAAAGACCCTGATGCTGGGACAGACTGAAGTCTGGAGAAGGGGACGACAGAGGATGAGATGGGTGGATGGCATCACCAACTCAAGGGACATAAGTATGAGCAAGCTCCAGGAGTTGACGATGGACAGGGAAGCCTGGCGTGCTGCAGTCCATGGGGTCACAAACAGTCAGACACAACTGAGCAACTGAACTGATAACTGATTTACAATGTAGTTTAAGTTTCAAGTGTACAGTACAGTGATTCAGTTTTATATATGTCTGTGTGTGTGTTAGTCACTCAGTTGTGTCTGACTCTTTGTGACCCCATGAACTGTAGGTTGCTAAGCTCCTCTGTCCATAGAATTCTCCAGGCAAGAATATGGAAGTGGGTAAACATTTCCTTCTCCAGGGGATCTTCCCGACCCAGGAATCAAACCCGGGTCTCCTGCATTGCAGGACAATTCTTTACTCTGTGAGCCACCAGGGAAGTCCCGTTATTCTTTTTCAGATTCTTTTCGCTTACAGGTTATTATATATTATTGAGTATAGTTCCCTGTGCTATACAGTAGGTCCATGTTAGTTACCTACTTTATACATAGTAGTTTTTACAAAGGGGTTTTTCTAGTGGCTCAGTCGGTAAAGAACTGACTGCAACGCAGGAGACCCAAGTTCAATCCCTGGGTGGGGAAGATCCCCTGGAGAAGGGAATGGCAACCCACTCCACCAGAGTTTCAGAGAATAGCAAGGAGAGATAGGACCTTCTTAAGTGAATAATGCAAAGTTATAGAGGAAAACAAGAGAATGGGAAAGACTAGAGAGATTTCTTCAAGGAAACTGGAGATATCAAATGAACATTTTGTGCAAACACAGACACAATAAATGACAGAAATGGTAAGGACCTAACTGAAGTAGAAGAAATTAAGAAGAGGTGGCAAGAATACACAGAAGAACTATACAAAAAGGTGTTAACAACCTGGATAACCACAATGGTGTGGTCACTCATCTAGGGCCAGATATCCTTGTGTGTGAAGTCAAGTAGGCCTTAGGAAACATTACTATGAACAAAGATAATGGAGGTGATGGAATTCCAGCTGAGCCATTTAAAATCCTAAAAGATGCTGCTGCTGAAGTGCTGCACTCAATCCATCAACAAATTTGGAAAATACAACAGTGGCCACAGAACTGAAAAAGGTCAGTTTTCATTCCAATCCCAAAGGGCAATGCCAAAGAATGTTCAAACTACTGTACAACTGCACTCATTCCACATGGTAGCAAGGTTGTGCTCAAAATCCTTCAAGCTGGCATCAGCAATACATGAACCGAGAACTTCCAGATATACAAGCTGGGTATACAAGCTGGATTTCGAACAGGCACAGGAACCAGAGATCAAATTGCCAACATTCATTGGATTATGAAGAAAGAAAGGTAATTTGAGAAAAACATCTACTTCTGCTTCATTGACTGCTAAAGCCTTTGACTGTATGGATTACAACAAACTGGAAAATTTTTAAAGAGATGGGAATACAAGACCACCTTACCTGTCTCCTGAGAAATCTGTATGTGGATAAAGAAGCAACAGACACAGAACAACTGACTGGTTCAAAATTGGGAAAGGAGTATGACAAGGCTGTATATTGTCACTCTGCTTATGTAACTTCTATGCAGAGTCTATCATGCGAAACGCCAGGCAAGATGAATCACAAGTGGGAATCAAGATTACCAGAAGAAATATTAATAATCTCTGATATGCAGATGATACCACTAAATAGCCTCTTGATGAAGGCAAGAAAGGAGAGATGAAAAAGATGGCATGAAACTCAGCATTAAAAAAACTAAGATCATGTCATCCAGTCCCACTGCTTCATGGCCTATAGAATGGGAAAAAGTGGAAGCAGTGATAGATTTTATTTTCGTGGCCTCCAAAATCACTGCTGACAGTGACCCTAGCCATGAAATTCAAAGACGCTTGCTCCTTGAAAAGAAACCTATGACAAACCTTGCTATTGTTCTAAGTCATGTCCAACACTTTGTGACCCCATGGACTGCAGAACGCCAGGCCTCCCTGTCCTTCACTAACTCCTGGAGTTTGCTCAAACTCATGCCCATTGAGTCAGTGATGCCATCCAACCATCTCATCCTCTGTTGCCCCTTTCTCCTTCTGCCCTCAATCTTTCCCAGCTCAGGGTCTTTTCCAGTGAGTCAGCTCTTCACATCAGATGACCTAGATGCAAAACCTAGACAGTGTATTAAAAAGCAAAGACATCACTTTCCCAACAAAGGTCCATATAGTCAAAGCTACAGTTTTTCCAGTAGCCATGTACGGAGAAGACTGAGCACAGAAGAGTTGATGCTTTAGAACTGTGGTGCTGGAGAAGACTCCTGAGAATCCTTGGACTGCAAGGAGATCCAACCAGTCCATCCTAAAGGAAATCAACTCTGAATATTCACTGGAAGGACTGATGCTAAAGCTGAGGCTCCAATACTTTTGGCCACCTGATGCGATGAGCTGCTAACTCATTGGAAAAGACCCTGATGCTGGGAAAGATTGAAGGCAAGAGAGAAGAGGGAGGCAGAGGATGAGATGGTTAGATAGCATCACCGTCTCAATAGACATGAATCTAAGCAAAATCCAGGAGACAGTGAGAAGAAGGCAATGGGACCCCACTCCAGTACTCTTGCCTGGAAAATCCCATGGACGGAGGAGCCTGGTAGGCTGCAGTCCGTGGGGTTGCCAAGAGTCGGACACAACTGAGCGACTTCACTTTCACTTTTCACTTTCATGCCTTGGAGAGGGAAATGGCAACCCACTCCAGTGTTCTTGCCTGGAGAATCCCAGGGACGGGGGAGCCTGGTGGGCTGCCGTCTATGGGGTTGCACAGAGTCGGACACGACTGAAGTGACTTAGCAGCAGCAGCAGGAGACAGTGAAGGACAGAAGAGCTTGGTGTGCTACAGTCCATGAGGTCGCAAAGTAGGACACAACTTAAAACTGAACAACAAGTGTTACAAGTGTGTAACTTCTAATTTATCCCTGTCCCTGCCTCCTTTCCCCTTTTGATAACACTAACCACACATAGTACTTCCCTGGTGATACTGAATGATATTTGTCTTTCTCTGTCTGGCTTACTTTACTTAGCATGACCATCTCTAGGTCCATCCATATTGCCACCAATGGCATCAATTTCTTTCTTTGCTATGGGCTGAGTAATATCCTATCATATATATGTACCACACCTTCTTTTTCCATTCATCAGTCAATGGACATTTAGGCTGCTTCCATGGCCAGGTAAATAGTGCTGCAATGAACACTGAAGTGCAGATATCTTTTCAAATTACGGTTTTCTCCACAATATATGCCCAGGAGTTGGACTGCTGGATCATATGGTAGTTCTATTTTCAGTCCTTTAAGGAACCTCCATACTGTTCTCCATAGTGGCTACACCAATTTACATTTTCACAATGTTGTAGGGATCCTTTTTGTCCACATTCTCTCCAGCATTTATTATTTGTAGATCTTTTGATGATGGCCATTCTGACTGGTGAAAGGTAATATCTCATTGTATTCAGTTGTTTTGATTCACATTTCCCTAATAATTGGTAATGCTGAGCTTTTCAAGCGCCTGTCAGTCATCTGTATGTCTTCTTTGAAGAAGAAGGTCTATGTAAGTATTTTGCCCAATTTTTGATTGGGGTTTTTTTTTTTAATACTGAGTTGTAGGCATCTGGAATTTTGAAGGTATTGCTGTGTCAATGCTGATCTCCTGATTCGGGAGTTTTGTAAGAGACTGCCCATGTTCTGGTAAAAACACACTAGGTTATTTAGGAATGATAGGCATCACGTCTGCAACTTGCTCTGAGATGGTTCAGGAAAGTCTATTTAGATGAGAAGTGGTACATTCCTCTGAAATGGTTGTAAGTAGAGATGAAAATGAGAGACCCAAAATAAGATGATTAGGTAGTTTCACTGAAATTTGAGAATTCAGTAACAGAGAAGGAAAGGGTTGACGACAATGTCAAGGTTCCTTCTCTGGGCACCTGAAAGAGAAGGCTTCACTGCAACCCCTAGAGTGAGCCAAGTACAAGATGTGCAGGCTTATATTCTGTTTACACACAATATATATGTAGTACTGTGTCCAAAACTGGTTGAGGTTCATGTGTAGAGATGAGAGAGCTTATGGGTCATAAGCCCTCAATCTTGCTGTGAAACTAAAAGTGCTATGAAGAGTCAAGTCTTACAAAAAGTATTTTTTTAAGAGGTAAGAATAGTTCAAGGAAAAGGAAGTTGGTTGAAGGGGATTCTGGAGCTCTTTG
Organism: Capricornis sumatraensis; assembly: GCF_032405125.1. Classification (NCBI taxonomy): domain Eukaryota; kingdom Metazoa; phylum Chordata; class Mammalia; order Artiodactyla; family Bovidae; genus Capricornis; species Capricornis sumatraensis. The sequence continues at coordinate 115,959,787 of NC_091071.1, read as the reverse complement.
TGCTATTTTTGCAATTTTTCTGTATGTTTGAAATTATTTCAAAATAAATTAATTTTAAAAATTCAGTGAGAACTCATGACAAACCTTGGTGCCTAGCAAAACACCTGGTTCACTATAGGTAATCAATAAAAATTATTTGGTCTTCCCTTTCCAGTTGCCCAAAGAGAAGTCTTAGCAGCAGCATCAAGTCTTCCTCTTCCACTACAACCAAATGGACTCTCAGTTCTCAGGAAACTGCCTCATCAGTTTTCAGTTCCAGACTGACACCCTCATCTTTATTTCCTCATTTCTGGCTCTTATCACCTCTCACCTGGACTACTGCAAGAGCATCCTAACCAGTTTCTCTGCTCCTTCTAACCTCATCTTTGCACCATCCTTATATCTTTGCATCATTATTTAGAAGTCAAGGTTAATCTTTCCTTATTTAAATACCTGTAATTGCTCCCAAGGTAAATGTTGATTTCCCAACAGGCGGACAAAAGACTCCTGTAGGGCACTAGCAATGCAGAAGCACCAAAAAGATATTTCAGATACACATATAAAATAATCAACTAGTAATCCCTGGGGGGAGGAGGAAGGGAGAGGAGAGAAAAGATGAGGACTTTGACAGGACTTCCTTCATTTTTATATTAAGGTTTGGTATTGGTTTCATTTTTGATTGCATACACGAGAATGCCAGGAGAAGTGTGGGTACCATAAACTTTCCAATACTAACAGTGCTTTTCCCAATGCTTTTCCCAACTTGCACCAAAGAAAATAATTTTTAGCACACCAGGACAAGCCAAGGAGATTATTCTAGGTCAAAAGAAACCACCCTGGTGGGTCCAATGTGCTTTGGTCACATACACTGACAGCTATCTTATTCTCTGCCACGATAGTAAGCCATCAGGGCAGCCCAGTTGGGAAGCTCCATTCTAAAGGTCTCAATATGATTGCACTCACAGCCCAAACAAGGACCCCCACAAGGTTTTATCTCCTACCACAGTCAATAAACATATACAAGCACACGGATTCACACATAAAATCAGACACCAACACCCATCCAACAGACCACTTCTCTAAAGCATGGATCCTCTCATGCTTGCCTTTTTGTACATGCTGTTCTCTCTACCCAGAGATCAATCCCTACTCATCCTTCAAGACGCTGTTCAAATGCCACTCTCCTTTCCACAGATCTTATTACACTTGTCACTCTGAATTGTAATTGTTGACATACGTTACCACCCTAGAATTTGAGCTCAGGGACGAGAATCATGTCTTATTTACTGGTATACCAGTGATCTCTATAACAGACATTCAAATGTCTGTTTAATTACACACAAATAAATGTTCACTATATCATTTCCCAATAAGCCAAAATTTTCAAAATACATTAACTAAAATAACAAAGTATAATTTTATAATAAAATTTGCATTTTTCCCAAAAGAAGAACACCCATTGTTCTACAAGAGATTTGGCAGAGAGAGATATTCAAACCATTATCCTAGTCCTAGAGTTTTAAGTTTTAGTCTGAGGAAACAAACCTATAAACAAGCTATAAGCACAAAAATCTTCACTGCAGATTGTAACAGTGGGAACTTTAGGAACAACCAAAATATTTAACAAAAGGTAAAAGACTAAACCACCTGATTGATAAATCACCTGAATGTCTACGCAATTGTTTACATTCATGAAGATGGGAATGGGAAAACAGGAAATAATATGTTACCACTTACTGATCATCTCTTCTATTTAAAGATTAATGCTGGATGCTTTATATATATTATTCTAATCCTCCCAACAATTCAAAGGCAAGTACCATTATCCTAAATTCACAGACAAGAAAGTAAGCACAGAGGTTACATAGTTTTTCCAAGGTTTATGAGACCAGATTCCTACCTATATCTCCCTCACTCCAAAGTCTGTCTCCTTTTCCCTATATTGTTCTTCCTCTACAATGCAACATTTCCAATATACTAAACTCCAAAACTGTTATCTCTACAACTGTATAAAAAACTACAATAAGACAATGGCCTGGAAGGAAACAAAAATATCTTTTAGAGTAGTGATATGGGTGAACGTTGTTATAGTATTTATAATTTTTTATTAGCAACTTTTTAAAAGCAGAATTGCTGAGAAATGGTCTAAACTCATAAAGCAATACAGAACAAACACCCCCTATTTTTCATTTTGTAACATGTTTATTAAGGACACACAGTAGGTAACATATAAAAACTTAATAAGGAAGAACTCTAGGGGCCTCCTTCATGGCTCAGTGGTAAAGAATCTGCCTGCCAATGCAGGAAACTCGTGTTTGATCCCTGATCCGGCAAGATCCCACATACCACAGAGCAACTAAGCCCATGTACCACAACTATTGAGCCTGTGCTCTAAAGCCTGGGAGCCACACTACTGAGCCCATGTGCCACTGGGCTCCTGAAGCCTCTGCACCCCAGAGTCAAGCTCCACAACAAGAAACCACAGTAAGAAGGCCGAGCACTGAAACTAGAGAAAAGGCCCCACAGCAACCAAAGACCCAGTACAGCAAAAAGATAAATAAAACTATTTTTTTTTAAGGAGAAGGAAGAACTCAAGAAACTATATCTAAATAATCATATAGTAACACCAGGGTACTCATTACTAGGATTTAAAAGCTGATCATGACTGGATTAAGCAGCATTCTTCCACAGCAGAATTCTGTGGAAGACTTGTGGACTGGAGATGTGCATGCATGCTAATAAGTCACTTCAGTAGTGTCCAACTCTGTGCGACCCTATGGACTGTAGCTTGCCAGGCTCCTCTGTCCATGGGAATTTTCCAAGCAAGAATACTGGAGTGGGCTGCCATGCCCACCTCGAGGGGATCTTCCCAACCCAGGGATCAAACCTGCATCTCTACCAGGCAGGTTCTTTACCACTAATGTGCCCTGGGAAGCCCTGTGGACTGGAGACAGGAATGTTTAAACTGAAGAAACGAGGGCAGGGGGACGAAAAAAGAATGCTTTCTCTTTAAGCAAAAATGAGAAACAGGGTTAGTGAGTTGAAGTTGGCAGGAAACCTGTAAGGTCAAGCAAATTAATTCCAAAGTTTGGAATTAACCTGACAAGCAACAAGAACTGTAATATATTCTCAAATTATAAGTGGCATTGGGCTTCTCTTGTAGCTCAGTTGGTAAAGAATCTGCCTGTAATGCAGGAAACCTGGGTTCGATCCCTGGGTTGAGAAGAACCCCTAGAGAGGGAAATGGCAACCCACTCCAGTATTCTTGTCTGAAGAATCCCATGGACAGAGAAGCCTGGCAGGCTACAGTCCATGGGGTCCCAAGAGTCCATGAGTTGGACACAACTTAGCAACTAAACCACCACCAAGTGGCATGCTGAAAATAAGACATTTAAAGATTCACCATTTGTTTCAAAGTAAAGTACTGTCTTTGGTTACACAGTGTTTTCGCCAAACAACTGAGGATAAAATAATCCATTATCCTTCATGTACTTTAAACATAACTCTTTTCCCAAAGAGAAACTGACTAAACAAACAAAAGTTTTTATATAAGGAGTGAGTATATGGGGAAAGAGTGAGTATATGGGGAAGGGGTTCGTTCAGATATAATGCTTGCAAATATGAAATGCTACAGCATATTTTAATAAGAATCAAAGAACTTTAGAGCAAGAAGGGATACTAGACACAATCTTTTAGTGATAACATCTTCATTTTCACAAGGGATTAAATTGAGGCTCATGAACTAAGTAACTTAACTAACATCATATATAAGCTAGTGGCAGATTCAATATCAAAACTCAGATTTTTGGGTATTCCCTGCTGGTCCAATGGCTAGGAGCTTCCCTGATAGCTCAGATGGTTAAGAATCTGCCTGCAATGCATGAGACCCTGGTTTAATTCCTGGGTCAGGAAGATCCCCTGGAGAAGGGATAGCCTACCCACTCCAGTATTCTTGGGCTTCCCTTGTGACTCAGCCAGTAAAGAATCCGTCTGCAATGCAGCAGACCTGGGTTCAATTCCTGGGTTGGGAAGATCCCCTGGAGAAAGGAATGGGCTACCCACTCCAGTGGGTATTCTCGATTCTGGCCTAGAAGATTCCAGGGAATGTATAGTTCACAGCTCAGTTCAGTTCAGTTCAGTCGCTCAGTCGTGTCTGACTCTTTGCGACCCCATGAATCGCAGCACGCCAGGCCTCCCTGTTCATCACCAACTCCCGGAGTTCACTCAGACTCACGTCCATCGAGTCCGTGATGCCATCCAGCCATCTCATCCCTGGTCGTCCCCTTCTCCTCCTGCCCCCAATCCCTCCCAGCATCAGAGTTTTTTTCAATGAGTCAACTCTTTGCATGAGGTGGCCAAAGTACTGGAGTTTCAGCTTTGGCATCATTCCTTCCAAAGAAATCCCAGGGCTGATCTCCTTCAGAATGGACTGGTTGGATCTCCTTGCAGTCCAAGGGACTCTCAAGAGTCTTCTCCAACACCACAGTTCAAACGCATCAATTCTTCGGTGCTCAGCCTTCTTCACAGTCCAACTCTCACATCCATACGTGACCATAGGAAGAACCATAGCCTTGACTAGACGGACCTTAGTCAGCAAAGTAATGTCTCTGCTTTTAAATATACTATCTAGGTTGGTCATAGCTTTTCTTCCAAGGAGTAAGCGTCTTTTAATTTCATGGCTGCAGGCACCATCTGCAGAGACTCTGGAGCCCAAAAAAATAAAGTCTGACACTGTTTCTACTGTTTCCCCATCTATTTCCCATGAAGTGATGGGACCGGATGCCATGATCTTCGTTTTCTGAATGTTGAGCTTTAGGCCAACTTTTTCGCTCTCCTCTTTCACTTTCATCAAGAGGCTTTTTAGCTCCTCTTCACTTTCTGCCATAAGGGTGGTGTCATCTGCATATCTGAGGTGATTGATATTTCTCCCGGCAATCTTGATTCCAGCTTGTGTTTCTTCCAGTCCAGCGTTTCTCATGATGTACTCTGCACAGAAGTTAAATAAGCAGGGTGACAATATACAGCCTTGACGTACTCCTTTTCCTATTTGGAACCAGTCTGTTGTTCCATGTCCAGTTCTAACTGTTGCTTCGTTACCTGCATACAGGTTTCTCAAGAGGCAGGTTAGGTGGTCTGGTATCCCCATCTCTTTCAGAATTTTCCACAGTTTATTGTGAGCCACACAGTCAAAGGCTTTGGCATAGTCAATAAAGCAGAAATAGATGTGTTTCTGGAACTCTCTTGCTTTTTCCATGATCCAGCAGATGTTGGCAATTTGATCTCTGGTTCCTCTGCCTTTTCTAAAACCAGCTTGGACATCAGGGAGTTCACGGTTCACGTATTGCTGAAGCCTGGCTTGGAGAATTTTGAGCATTACTTTACTAGCATGTGAGATGAGTGCAATTGTGCAGTAGTTTCAGCATTCTTTGGCATTGCCTTTCTTTAGAATTGGAATGAAAACGGACCTTTTCCAGTCCTGTGGCCACTGCTGAGTTTTCCAAATGTGCTGGCATATTGAGTGCAGCACTTTCACAGCATCATCTTTCAGGATTTGAAACAGCTCAATTGGAATTCCATCACCTCCACTAGCTTTGTTCGTAGTGATGCTTTCTAAGGCCCACTTGACTTCACATTCCAAGGTTCTAGATTAGTGATCACATCATCACAGATGTGGCAAGAATACACAGAAGAACTGTATAGTCCACGGGTCCCAATAAGTCAGACACGACTGAGCGACTTTCACTTTCACTTTCCAGTGGTTAGGACTCTGGGCTTTCACTGCAGGAGGCAAGGGTTCAATCCCTGGTAGGGGAACTAATATCCCGCAAGATGAATAGTGAGGCTTGGCCAAAAAAAAAAAAGGAAAAAACTCCGAAATCAAAACCAAACAAAACTTCAGGTTTTCTAGGTAGCAAGATCTAAAGTTGTCATGCCCAATACTATGTTACTAGCGAAATCTGATTATTTGTATTTAAGCTGATTAAAATTAAATACAATTTAAAATTTAGGTCCTTGGGCACAACAATCACATTTTTAAGTGTTCAATATGTGCCACACACGGTTAATGGCTACCACATCTGACAGTGCAGAATAAGAATTCTGCCATCACTGCAAAAAGTTTAACTGGACAACATGATCTAAAGAATAAGCTTCAGAATCAGACAAATCTAGTCAAATTCTAGTTACTAGCAGTATGATCCTTGACAAGTTATTCATGCTCCCATTTGGAAGAGGGGAGGAGAAGTAGAGGATTAATAATTTCCACCTCCCAAAGTATACTTGATGCTTATGTGGGATAACATGAAAAGCCCCTTTACATTGTCTGGCATGTAACAGACAATAAACACGTGCATTCTGGATCCTTTTTCCTTTATATTCCTCTATAAAAACCTCCTTGTTAAGATACACAATAACTCACAATAATGCAATAACTCACCCAAATTAATATCTTTCCCACAAGATAATCCACAGTGCCTAATTTTCATTCTATTCCCCTCAATTCCTTCAAATACTTGCACCTCTCTTCCAGTGTTTCTGCTTAGGAATAATGAAGAATGAATGTGGGAGAAATCACCTCTAATGAAATGGAGGAGAATGTAATAAATTTCCCCTCTAGTTTCCCATTCCATTTTAAATATGACTGTACTGACTGATCATGCAAAGAAAAAGAAATAAATTATATTCCTCCTAGGTACCATACTTCCACATTAAGAGAAGATTCTACAATCCTTCTTCACTATACTTCTTCTCACCATCTGTGCTAATCGAATATTAAATGAAGAAATAAAACCTTCCTCCTACAGTACTTTTCTGGCAAACAATAAAAAGATTTCCAGAATACTAAGCCAATCTTCAAGGCTTCACAGCTTAACGTAGTAAACTAATTTGACAAATCTAGACTACTGAATATAAAAAACTTCATAACATGCATGTTATTACCCAGAAAAACAACAAAATTCAACTCAGCTTGGAACCAGTGAATTTCTGCCAATACTAAATTTTATTTAGAAGCAACAAATCATACTACCCACATTAAGTCACACAGACTTGCCATTTCTAGTGAGGTCTCCAACTTTACATTTCTAATAACTAACAATTAAAGGACAGCTTTAAAACATGTCTTTAAACATCCACAAACAAGGTTTCTACATATTTTTAAAGCTTCCTTGTTGTTTAAAACTGACCATATTAATCCAGGGATGGCGGTGGGGGGTGGGGGGGGGAGGAAAGGAGGGAGTCCTCTCAGTAACAGTAAGAATGTCTCCTTGAAATTATCTGTCATTCTTACTTTGTTCCTTAAAGATAATTTACTTAAAAACATGACCACTGACGCACCCACCCTTAAAGAGCTCAGAATAAATCGTAAGTAAATACGAAATAGATAACATTGCACACTATACTATCACACAACTTAAATTATGTTTAGTAGACAAAATTAAAATATTAGTATCTCAAATACACAAATCAGAGTTTAATAAGTCTAATAAGTCTACGGAAGTCACATAAGTTTAAAAAAAAAAAAGGCACTGTAAAAAGTTTTCATTACTATCCCACATGAAGTACTTTATATTAATACATTAAACTTAGGCTTCTATGCCTGAACTGATGAAACTACGTGAGAGTCTATAATGTTTTAAGTCCTTCTGTAATAATGAAGTGTACATTGGTCACAGTAGAATAGTTCAAATGAATTTTCCTGAGGCTGCATTCTAAGTACATCTGACCCAGAAAGTATTTTTAGCAAGTGTGTTCAATCAATGCTGGTTTATGCCTAGTCTAAATTAGAAATCGGGTGTCACAAATTTAAAGTAACAAAGTTACTAGGGATATTTTAAAAGATATTCAATTAGAAAATCAGGGGAAAACCACAAAGTTTAAACAATTCAATACCCACAGCCTATAATCTAAGCAGGTTCTAGGAAAACAGACAATAAGAAACCCACACCTTCATCCATAACTACTTTTGAGGAACCTATGATTTTCTAATTTTAACCTACTCAATAAAACTGCAAAACAGTGATGGCTCCCTGTTTTCAAAATCTCTTGCCAAATGTTTAAAATAAGCTAGCTAAGTCACAAACACTTCCATATACAAAATTAAGATCATAAGTCTCTTCTTAAAAATCACTCAAGATCATGATATTGTCGGACCATGCACATGTTTCAAAGAAAAGAGGTGACAAAGATATGTGTGCCATTAAAGAAAGAGAGAGAGAGAGACAGACATAAAAATAGCTTCTGTGGTAATTAGAGCATAAATTTATTCTGACAAAAAATGGTGGGATCCAAAAAATGATTGTGTTCTACTATGAGTTAGTAAAGAAGCTCTGTAGAGAAAAACTTTTGCTTACAAAAAGCCTTTAAATATATATATATAGGTTGAATTTCTCAAATTCAAGATTTAACTGATGTACTATCTAGCTCTATTCCATTAAGCACATTTTGGGCTCTGAACAATCGATTAAGGTCATCTCCTTCCCCCTTAAGAAACATTTTCCCCCCCCTCTGGCAGCAAAGATTAAGGTTCAAAAATCAGGATAAAAAAATACCCTGGCCTAACAGTCCCACAGTCTTCTTTTTACTCAAACCATACTTTACAAGTCGGATACTTGGGGCGTTTTGATTTTTTTCTCCATAAACATGGTTTAAATTGTAATGTTGCAACTGGGCCCAAGATTTGGTTACATAAACCGAATATTACTCCAATTTCTGATTTTAACAGCAGTTGGTATATTGCAGATACACAGACTGTCCTAGAAAAAGCGCCTGAAAAACCCTACCCATACACATTGTCCTCCGCTGTGGTTCACTGTACAATGCCTCCCAGGCATAAAGTCTCCCATTCTAAGTTTCCCAGAACCATCCGTGCGTATATATGTGCCACTGTAAACTACTCCATGTTAAGGAAACCCTGGGAAGCGCATCCGTACGTCTATTTTGCTACACCTCAACTTTTTCTTTTGGCTCAACTACAGGTTTCTAAACACAAGCATGCAAAGGCAGAATCATAAAAGGCTTAAAACTTCAAGGGTAGGACAGTATGCCCAAGTAGCAAGAAGGAAGCTTTCAAAGGAGCCAATTTTTTAAAAAAAGGAATCCTATCACCAATGGAAAACTCTGAAGATTCTAAAACCTCACCTAGAGTTTAGGGGCCGTGGAACATTCCATCTCCGCACCTATTCCATCCCTTCTCCCCTGACTCCCCCAGAACAGAGATTCCAACTAAAACACCAGGAGGCTGAGAGCAGGGGTCCCACGAAGAAGGGGAGTAAGGCAAAAAGCATCCTTCCCCCCTGACTTGAAATCAGCCTCACGCCTTCGGCCGGCCCCACCTGGCGGGCCGCAGGTAGCAGCCTCGCGTGCCACGCCGGGCCGAGAGGCAGCCGGGACCCGGAGCCTCTTACCTTCGTGTCCCAGCCGCGTCCTCCGGGCTGGAGAAGAAAAGCCTGGAGGCCCGGCCGCGCCGACCCCGGGGCTCCGTCAGCGTCCGCCCAGCAGCCGGCGCCGCAGCGGCCGCGCGACGGCCCCGAGCCGCCGGCACCACCTCATACTGCGGGGCTGCCGCGCGCTCCCGCACCTCCCTGCGGGGATGAGCTAATCCAGCCCCGCAGCGGTGTCGCGGGGGTGGGGGCCCCGGAGCGGGGCCCAGAATCCAGCCCCGGGGACCCCGGAGTCCTGAGGGAACAATGTGGGGCCGCGAGGAGGAGCGGAACGGCGCGGCGAGAGCGAACGGGCGGCAATCCTAAGCAGCGTTTGTGTGTGAGAGTGCAATGGGCGCTCAGTCCCTCCCGCCGCCGCCTCCTCCTCCTCTTCCTCCTCCTCCTCCTACTCCGTCTCCTCCTCCTCCCTCAAGCACACCCCGTCTCCCAGGCCACAGCATAGCAACCGAACATGGCGGCTGCGCAGACGCCGCCAGTCAGCCGCCCGGAGCTGCGGCCGCGGCCACGGGAGGCGATCTCGCGAGAGGTGAGGCCAAGCCCCCTCCCCGCCGGCGCGGACTGGAAGCGGCCCCACCAGCCCGAGCGCGGGGGACGCGCAGGTGCGAGGGAGGAGGGACCTGAGCGGATGGGAGGGGCTACGAGGGGCGGGGCGCTGTGGCTCCGCGGCGATTGGTTACTGAAACTGGGACCCTCCCCCGTTGGACCTAGAGACTCGAGGGACCCCCACAGAGAGGGGGGAAAAAAACCTCAGTTTAAAGTGGAAAACCGGACCTTTTGGCCCCAGGTTGTCCCAACTTCAGTGCTGAAAAAGGATACAGGTTTTAGGGTGCAGATTTGAATGATTTCCTCTCCTAAATATAGACCCTGAAACAAAGAACAAACAACGTTCATTTACAGCGTTTGAGTGCCTCTGTGTGCCAGGAACGATGTGCTGTTAAATATGAGATTAATTCATGCTAACCAAGTGTATGAATCAGTTACCACCAGGCCAGGGTTTTTAGCCAGGTGATTCTAAAATCTTTTTGATGATACAAACTTACTGACGGTGAGACAAATGCCTGTGGGCTGGATGATAGTGGAAATGACGGCGGGAGGAATTTTTGCGTTCATTTTTGTCAGAGTCCCCTTCTGTCATCAGACTCCTTCTTGCTCTTCCTCGCTCTTAGCTTCAGCACCCCACCAGGGCTGTCCTTCATGAAACATTCTTTCAAAAATCATTTTCCCTCCAACCCGACAAAAGGCCTATTTACTAATCAGGGATGGTTTTTGCAAGCTAAAACCTTGCAGATCTGTACAGATCTGTGAAATCTGCAGTTTCTAGGGACTCTCACCTGGCTCAGTTTTTCTGTTTTAAAAAGACAACCCATCAGTCCATGTTGTTCTGACTTTCCTTCCCACAGCTTGGCTCCAGCCAGGTTCCTTCCTCCTTCCCAGACAGGTTCTCCGGCTTCTGTGTCTTGTTCTCTGTGCCTTTATTCATACTGTTCCTTCCACTGAAATGCTCTTCCCTTCACCTCCATCCTGTCTACACTCAGTCATCCTCCAACAATGGATCTTACTTCTACCAAAAGTAAGAATTTCTTCCTCTTTGACATGATACTTATAGGTTTATACCTCCTTTTTCTTACAGTGTTCTTTTTATTATAGGACATTTATCCCTGTGCAGGTTTTATCCCCACTATCCATGGGGAGCTACTGGAGTCAAGGATCTTGTCTTGGTCATCTTTGTATCCCTTCTGATGCTGGGTGACAGTGACATTGTCCAGTGTCAAAAAAGTTTGTTGAGAGAACGAAATGCTTAAATCTTTAATTGGTGGGATTTGGAGAAGGTACTTGAGACCAGCTCCAGCTGGTCTTGAGACCAGTACCAGCTCCAAATCTGGTAAATTGCTGTGACTCTGAGTGACACTCACCTGATCTGAATTTGTCTTTCTTGATGTCCCATAGAGCTTTGTAACCAGTCCTCCAACTAACCTTCATATCTCCAGACCTTCTCCCTCAGTCCATTCTGCCTACCCTCATCCATAAAGCACAGTGACCTTCTATACAAATAGAAATCTTGATTGTAATATAAGTATAACTGGAGTCTCAAGATTGGCGAGGCAAGAGGGGGATGCCCTTTGTTTTGGAAAACTCCACAGGATGAGTCCTTTAGGTAAATGGACTATCTATCTACTATTCTTTAGGAAAACTATGAAGTCACTTTTTAAAAATTGAGTTATAATTCATATACTACAGTGCTTTTTGGTATAGTTGCAAAGTTGTACAGCCATCACCTCTACCTAATTCTGGAATATTTTCATCACCCCCAAATGGAATCCCATACCCATTGGCAGTCACTCCTCATTCCCTCCCCCCCTAGCCCCTGACCACTAATCTACTTTTTGCCTCCAGGTATTCACCTACTCTGGGCATTTCATATACATTGAATCATACCATCTGCAAATTATCTATCAAAATGGATAAATGTTTGTTTTTATTTAAATTATAATCTTTATAAAAAGTAATCGATGCCTATTCTGGATAATTTTGATGACCACCTTGTCATCAAATGCTGGCATTTGATTTTGTATTTGGCACCAAGAATTATAACTTGCATTTCTTGAGCTAATCAGAAAAAAAATAGAATACTCTTTGTAGACACGACAGCCTTCTTACTAGGAGATGGTCAAATGTCCTCATGGCTCAGTTCAGTTCAGTTCAGTCATGCAGTCATGTCCGACTCTTTGCGACCCCATGGACTGCAGCATGCCAAGCCTCTCTGTCCATCATCAATGACCAGAGTTTACTCAGACTCATGTCCATCAAGTCAGTGATGCTATCCAACCATCTCAATCCTCTGTTGTCCCCTTCTCCTCCCGTCTTCAATCTTTCCCAACAGCAGGGTCTTTTCAAATGAGTCAGTTCTTTGCATCAGGTGGCCAAAGTATTGGGAGTTTCAGCTTCAGCATCAGCCCATCCAATGAATATTCAGGACTGATTTCCTTTAGGATGGACTGGTTGGATCTCCATGCAGTCCAAGGGACTCTCAAGTGTCTTCCCCAACACCACAGTTCAAAAGCATCAATTTTCGGCACTCAGCTTTCTTTATAGTCCAACTCTCACATCCATACATGACTACTGGAAAAACCATAGCTTTGACTAGACGGATCTTTGCTGTAAAACTAATGTCTCTGCTATTCAATATGCTGTCTAGGTTGATCATAACTTCTCTTCCAAGGAGCAAGTATCTTTTAATTTCGTGGCTGCCGTCACCATCTGCAGTGATTTTGGAGCCCAAAAAAGTAAAGTCTCTCACTGTTTCTATTGCTTCCCTGTCTGTTTGCCATGAAGTGATGGGACCAGACGCCATGATCTTAGTTTTCTGAATGTTGAGTTTTAAGCCAGCTTTTTCACTCTCATCAAGAGGCTCTTTAGTTTATCTTCACTTTCTGCCATAAGGGTGGTGTCATCTGCATATCTAAGGTTATTGATATTCCTCATGGTACCCTGTGCAAAAGTTTCACAGAAATTCATGTCTAAAAAAGACAACACCATTGGGGAAGAAGGATAAATTAGGAAGTGGGGATTAACACATACACACTACTATACATATAACAGATAAACAACAAGGTCCTACTGTAAGGCACAAGGAACTATACTCAATACTCTGTAATAACCTATATGGGAAAAGAACCTGAAAAGGATATGCAAATATGTATAACTAACCCAGTTTGCTGTACACCTGAAACTAATACAACATTGTAAATCAACTATACTTCAGTATAAAAATAAAAATTAAAAAAAAAGACACTACCACAGCAGTGAGTTTCAGAATCTCATTACAAAAAAAAATTAATTTCAGCAAAACATCATTTACATTACATACTTAACATTAATTGAATTTTTAACTTTATTAATAAAATGTTCAAAATTGTCATTTTATAGATGTAGAAGGGCTATGAGAATGAGTACTTTATACCTAATCTTATGTTTACACAAAACAAAAACATAATCTAAATAATTTAATATTACATTGAGAGCAAGATTTTTTTTTCAGTTCAAAGTGGCAGCAAACATTCCTGGATATTGGCAGACAGTGCTGCTGACTGTGACTTTTCCCCTTTGTCTGTGCCTGCTCTTGGCTGTGCTTTGGGAGTGAGGAGCAAGGGTTGTGTCCACACTTGGAGGGTGTTGGCAGAAAGGACTGGCCTCGCACTGTGTGACTGACTCCCAACCCCGGGTAGCTATAGCCAGAATGGAAAAGGCATCCGTTCTAGCTTGTGCAGCCAAGCCAGGCTGCCTGTGCTGTGGCAGTGACCTCTGGCAGCTGCAAGGCAGCAGAGAAGGAGCTTTGATCAGGCCTTGTGGCCAATTCACCAACCACTGTCTCCCCCCGCCCCAGCCTCCCCATCAACACCTTAGGAGGACCCCTTTGGAAGAATAATAAACTCTTGGGTCACTGGGGATTTCTGAGGAGGACAACCCCACGGGAAGCTAGACTTGGTTTGCTGGGTGGAACTCAGAGTGGTATGAATTTTAACATTAAAAACACGTGACTTAAAGTGACCTGGTTTTGTCACCTAAGCTGGTGAGGTAGGTCATACAAGGAAAACAGGGTTTCAAACACCTGGTCTCTGACATGTGACCTTAACTGGATATCTGTCTGCCTTAGCTGGATTAACTTCATTCTTTCATCTGTCTGGAATCTTCAGACATAACTTGAAGCAAAGCAAAACAAGACAAACAAATTCAGACTTAAACCTCTGAAGTGTCATACATTTTCCCAAGAAGTTTAGAACTCGATGGCTTGGGCTTTCTTTAATCGGAGAGCTCCTTTGCAGCTCCGTGTTCTGTGATAACGTAGATGGGTGGAATGGGGGGTAGGGGTGGGGGCAGTGGGAGGAAAGTGCAAGAGAGAGGGGATGTAAGTATACACATAGCTGATTCACTTTGTTGTACAGCAGAAACCAACACAACATTGTAAAACAATTATACTCCAGTAAAAAAAAGAAAAAGAAAAAACCCGTAGAGGTCCTTTGAATGTACTTTTTAAAAATAGGTATTTATTTTTAAAAATTACATAACTTGTATCTCTAAGGCAGGTGACCCAGATTGGTCACTCTTTAGATATAATCTGCTTCCTCTTCACTTGCCAGCAATTCTTTCTTATTCTTTCTTTTCTTCTTCCTTCCCTCCTTTCCTTCCTTCCTTTCTTTTTCCCTGACTTCTCTCTCAATCTCTCTTTTCCCTCCTTCCTTCCTTCTCCCTCTTCTCTTTCTTTCTTCTTTCTCCCTCCCTTCCTTCCTTTCTATAGCAGGAAAAGATCCACATTAGCAATCCCTGGGATCAAGAACTATACAGAAAAATGTAAAATTTAAAAAATCAAAGACTTCCTCCTACTCCCAGCACCAGCGTCCAAAGGTAAGCAGTATTCACAGCTTCTTGAGTGTGCTTCCAGAATTTTCTCTGCATTCATAAGCTTAATATCTTTTCTGCCTAACTACAATCAATGTCTTTTTTCCATACTTACTATATTTTACTTACAAATGTTCTTAATAGAACATATGGATATATGTCATTCTTTCAAAGGGCTGTATCATAGTGTATTTAATCTTCTCTACTGGGCATTTAGGGACTTCCCTGGTGGTCTAGTGGTTAAGACTACGAGCTCCCAATGCAGAGGGGCACAGGTTCGAGGAACTAGGGTCCAGCATAGTCAAAAATGAAGGTGGGGAACATTTAGGCCATTTCTGGTTCTTTGCTATGACATACAATGCTGTAAAGTACATTTTCATGACAAAGCTTTGTACATAAATAAAAGCATTTCTTTCAAATTTCTGGAAATACAATTGCTGGCTTGAAGTATCTGATATGTTTAATTTTGACAAGTATTGCCAACTTGATTACCAGTTGCACCCATCAACTATGTGTGAGTTATTATTAATTTCTTCTTTATCATTTCTAGGTTTTGTGTTTTCCTCAGTCCAAAATAAACAACAACAAAAGAAAAAAAAACATTTTCTTCTAGTACTTTTAGGTTTTTTTTTAATACTTAAGTCTTGACCCATCTGGAAATAATTCTGGTGTAAGGAAATAGGGATCCTACTTAATTTGGGGGAGTGAGGTGGGGGATCCTGCTTAATTTTTTAATGGTTTTCTAGTTGTCTCACTATTACCTTGTTGAATAATCCATTACACACACACACACACAAACAGTAAATTTCTTTTTTCAAATACTAAATTCAAAATTTTGAATTAGGGATTTTTTTAGTTTACTGCACAGAGCTAACTATCTTTCCTCTGTATATAAGTTTCCTCTTGATGCTATAACAAATTACTGCAACTTCAGTGGCTTAAAACACAAATTTATTAAACTGCAGTTCTGGACATAAGAATTATCTAAAATGGACCAACATGCTGTGTGCCTCTGGAGGGTCCAGGGGAGAATCTCTTTTCTTGTCTTTTCCAGCTTCTAGAAGTCACATGGCCCCTGCATCCATCTTCACAAGCAGCAGCCTAGCATCTTCAGATCTCTGGGTCTCGTTACCTTCTCTGTCTTCTAAAGCCCTCTATAAAGTCTCTTATAGAGACCCTTGTGATTACATTGGATCCACCCACACAACACAATACCATCTCCCCATCTCAAGAGCCTTCATTTAATCACATTGGCAAAGTCTCTTTCACCATGTCAGCTATGTATTCACACAGTGACCCTGTGCATGAGGTTGTGATCATCTTTGAAAACTATTACTGTATGAGTCACCATGTCTAATATCAAACTTTTAAGCTATTAGAGTTTCTAATAAGTTATAACATCTGAAAGCATGAATTTCTAACTTTTTTCCAAAATGAACGTACTTTTACTTGTATGATTTTAAAATATTTGAGCCCCCTAGAAGACCTAAATAGATATTTCTTCAAAGAAGACATACAGGTGACCAAGAGGCATGTGAAAAGATGCTCAGTGTCACTAATTATTAGAGAAATGCAAATCAAAATTACAATGAAGGTACCACCTCACACCAGTCAGAACAGCCATCATTAAAAAGTCTACAGACGATAAATGCCAGGAAGGATGTGGAAGAAAGGGAAACCTCCTACACTGTTGGTGGAAATGTAAACTGGTGCAGCCACTATGGAGTACAGTATGGAGGTTTCTAAAAGCAAAATACAAATAGAGTTACCATATTATCCGGCAATCCCACTATGGGCATCATGCACCTCCATGTTCATAGCAGGACTATTCACAGAAGCTAAGACATGGAAGAAACTTGAGTGTCCATTGACAGGTGAATGGATAAAGATGTGGTACATATATACCATGGCATACTACTTAGTCATAAAAAAGAATGAGATAATGCCATTTGCAACAACATGGATGGACCTAGAGAAACATCATATGACATCACTTATATGTGAAATCCAAAATATGACACGAATGAACTTATCTATGAAATAGACTCATAGACATAAAGAACAAACTTGTGGTTGCTAAGGAGGGGGAGGGAAAGATGGGGAGTTTGAGACTAGCAGGTGCAAACTAGTATGTATACAATGGATAAACAACAAAGTCCCTGCTGTATAGCCCAGGGAACTTTATTCAATATCCTGTGATAAACCACAGTGGAAAAGAATATAAAAAAGAATGTATATATGTATAACTGAATCACTTTGCTGTACAGCAGAAATGAACACATTATAAATCAACTATACTTCAATAAAATAAAATTTTTTAAAAGAGAAATAATAAAATATACAAGCCCCAGATCATGACTAAAATACTAAATTGTATTAATAGCATATAGGGTGTGTGTAATTTAGGATCTATAGATTATCTGAAAAAAATTATTTGTAGATGTATAGTAGATGTAGGTGAATTAATCTTTATAAGTACATTCATAGGACACTGATCATCCATAAGTCGCTTAACCTATAAGTCTTTTTAATGTAAATATTAAAGCAAATTAGTTCTCATAATTTTCATTTATTTAAAAACGCATGCATTGCTCACACACTATTTGAGAGCCACTGGTAAGAGGTGGCCCTTGCCCTCAAGGTAAGAATTTTTCATTCTTAGATTGTGACTTATCAGAGGGTTTTGAAATCAATTTAGTGGATTCTGAAAAGAGAAATGAACTAGAGTAGACAAGAAAACAGAATGTGTCACACAAAGTGAAGGTAAACAAAGGACTGTGAAACTTTAGGTTTATGCTTGTGTGTATGTGAATTTTGATGTGAAATCTCTCTCCTGTTTTGGATGTGGTGGTCAAAAAGGTGTGAGAGCCTCTAGTTGAGGGAGAATGAATAAGTACACAAACGATACTAATTAGTCTGAGATGTGCTTTCACAGATTAAACCCCTTGAGGGCGGGCACCCTGGCTATGTCACCAATATTTCATCATAGCCTGACCTAATGTCTGAGATATAATCAGCCCTTGGTTATTCTTCTTGAGTCAATGAATGAACGAGGTGGGCCTGGGATGCCAGGGACAGCACAGGGCTGAAGAGGAAAATGATCCAGTGAGGAACTGAAGGCTGGGCAGAGGGAAGCCTGAGGGACCTTGAGTGACATCTAGTGGCATCTTGGACCAAATGGCAGCCCCAGCCTCAGTGATCTCCCATTAGGTGGAGCATTATTGCATAAACTGCTTAAGGGGGGAAAAGGGACTCCATTTCTTCATGGAGTGTAAGTGTAGATGAATTTGTAGATGAATCCTGTGGGTTTATTTTTTTTTTTTTTAATATATGTTGGCTTTGTCCGAAGAGGCTTTCACATCACATTAGAAAATCTGGGTTAATATTCGTGACTTTGTAGTCTGTTACTCAGCACCTGGGACACCACTTTCAGGTGTGGTTCAGGTGTGTAATAAATGCCTGCTGGTGGCTGGCTGACATGTTTAAACATTCATTCAACCTGCGCTCCTTGATCAGCTATGGCCCACATTAAGGATTCTCATCCCTGGTCACACATTAGAAACATTAAGGGCATTTTTTAATAAATATAGGAGCCTTGCCCTACCCTGACCCCACCTCCATGCTTAATTGATTGGGATGGATCCCAGACTTCTCTTTAGATATGGATGTAGGTATTTTTTTCAGCTCCCAGGGTGATCCTGCTGTGCAACAGGGTTGAGACCCACAGCTCCCATTTGAACAGGCACTGGAAGTAACAGAACATCAGTGGAAAATGGGACTCCCTGAATCCTACATCAGCGCTTCTCAAACTGCCTGGGGTGGAAGGACCAGTCTTCATGGACCCATGTTTTTGTAAAATACAAATAAAAAGAAATTCTGAGAAAACTAAATGAGGAAACAAAGACATATTATAAAATCTAAGCCCCACTGTTCAACAGAAATGATTTTCTCTGTTTTATTTCTCTTAAAGGTTTTAACATTTTAATCTGAATTTCTGTACTTATGAGCTGGTGACACACCCTCTGCAGGGCAGCACTTTGTCATGGTCTGGATGAAGGTGGGGGCACGAAGAAGACAGGAGATCCAAAAACACACCAGTGCAGTAGTGACAGGACACACATGTTGTTCTTGTGCTTTTGAGCAGGAGGCCTGTGGACCCCTCTGCCCCCTCAGTCACAGCCCTGTGGGGCCATCAGGGCCAGGGTCCCAGGCCTCAGCTCCCCAGAGGCAAACCCTGATCTTATCAGAACATCCACATGATCAGGCACTTGGTACTACCTATGAGATAAATGTGGGTTGTTTGTTTGTTTTTTGTTTTTTTTTTTTTGCAAACTGGTTTATAAAGCAAATATCACTCTCCTTTTAAAACAAATTTAAAAGCAAACCACTCCCCTTTGCTGAGGCCAGAAACTGATGTTTGTTACAATGATATCCTCCTTCCAGGATGAAGGTCTTCAGGCCTGAGACGATTATTTAGGGAACAGGGGATGAAGCCCTGCTCTGTGATTGAGCATTCCGTCCAGCAATGTGATGCTCACACGCACTCCATGCAGGTGTCTCTCTCTTAAACAGTAATAAATAACCACCATCAGACTGACAGCTGTCACACTTCTAGCTGTACCTCTGTCCTTCCCCACCTCCAGCAGGCAGGCTCAACACCCTAGATTGTTACCACTTCTTCTACACCTGGCTCTTTGTTCTAAGCTTTTTTTTTTTAGTGCTTTAAGATATCCCAATTTCATCACAGTAGTAAATTGAGAATTTTTCCAAAGCTGTGCCTTGTTTCTGTTTTGGGCATATGATGTTTGGAGTGATCATATGTATCAGAATCTTTTCATATATGAATGTTTATGCTTAGGGGATGCAGAAGGGAAGGAAGGATTTTACAGGAACACTGATCTGATCCCTGGGGGAAAAGAGGAGAAACAAACCCAACAGGAGACGATTGCAATTGTATCTTCATTTGGTGTATAGGGAAGAGGGAGCAGATGTCACTACAAAGCATTACTGTAAGGTGATCTTTCTTTTACAAGGATATATCAGAATCTACACATTTAAATTGATACTGCCCTGCAACTTAGTCATTTGGGGAAGCTATATGTTTTCCAACAACTTGACTATTTCTCAAATACCATCAACCCTCACCTAAGTTCATCTCTACCACCCAACTTCCTTTACGAGAGGATGCTTTGACCGGTCCTTTGGGGCTATTCTGCCACCCCACCTCTATTCTAAATCCTGGTTGAAGCAGAAGGGATCCAAGGACCTCTAACCCCACCAGCAGGACTGAGCACTTAACTTAGTTCAGTGCCTTCTGGTGCCTGTGTACTGGGCATCATGCCAGGATTGGGGTTTGCAGAGATGAAGACAACACAGCACCTGCCCCCAAAAACTGCTCAGACCAGTGGAGAAAGGGTTGACCTAAAAGCCTGTACACTCATTCTCCCTCTCTTTATGAGGAGTAAATCTCTAGGTATTCATATAGTTGAGACCAAGTATGGGAGACTTGTGAGTGTTGACGTAAGGTTCTTGGGATATACCTTTAAAGCTGCCCCCGGATTGTTGAAAGTTTGGCTAAAATCCAACCCAATGGTGGGGGGGGTGGGGTGGAAACTAGATAAATCCTGTGAGTGTGGAGCACATTGCTCCAGATAAAAGCCACGTTTAACCAAATGGACAGCCACAAGTGGTCCTGTTTTAAAGCTCCTCTGAAGTGAAGACAACATAAAATGGCAGTTTTGAAAAGAGCAAAAAATGTCAAAGTGTCTTTGAAGCTCTTTCCAAACTCCTTCATGTACAAGGTGAGAGCTTTAATTTTGCTCTGAATTATTTGAGTATCAATGATCTCAAACCAATTAGTTACTGGATCAGTTCAGTGGAGAAAGCCTTTTTAAAAAAAAAAAAAGAAGAAGAAGAAGAAGTGGAGGTGTTTCAGTATGGTTGAGGACATATTATTGACCTTATACTAACATTCTAGAAATTAGTTCTTAGATTTTTGTGTCTGCCTCAAAGTAATTTGTAACATGCTTATTAGAAACTCTGGTGCATATAGTTAGAGCAAATGGATTAAAGTGAATGACCTGAAGTCAAGAGGAGGTAGGTTTGCACCATGGTTAAGGGCGGGGTGTCCTGTGCTGCCCTGCCAGGATTCTAGTCCCGTCCTTGAAAACAATCAGGGTGTTATTAGATAAGGTACTTGTTCTGAGCTGAATTACGTCCTCCCCCAAATTCGTATGTTGAAATCCTAATCCATAATACCTCGGAATGTGACTGTATTTGGAGGTGGAGATCTCCAAACAGTAAGTTAAAATGAGATTATTAAGGAGGGGCTCTCATCCAGTGTGACTAGTGTTCTTTTTCTTTAATTTTTATTTTTGGCTGTACTGCATGGCACATGGGATCTTAATTCCTCAACCAAGGATCCAGTCTACACCCCCTGCATTAGAAGAGTGGAGTCTTAACCACTGGACCACCAGAGAAGTCCCTGGCTCTTTCTCGAAGTTCTTTCTTGAAGTTCCTTGAAGTTCTTTCAAGATGAAGAAATGTAGACACATACACACACAGAGAGAGGACCACATGAACACACTGCAGGAGGTGGCCATCTGCAAACCAAGGAAGGAGACCTCAAGAGAAAACAGACTGCTTGCACTCTGATCTTGCTCATCTAACCTCCAGAATGGGGGGAAAATAAACTTATGTTGTTTAGGCCACTGAGTCTGTGGTCCTAGCTTACCAATATGCTACTCAAACCCCCTGTGCTTTCTGCTGCATCCACAAAATGGGACTAAGAATATGTACTTACTGCAAAGGATTATTATGAAGATGAAGAGAACTAGCAAATATGAAGCACTTAGAATTATTACCACTGACTGGACACTTAACATGTGTCATGTCCATTAATGTACTCCTCCCATCTCCCTTCTGAATAAATCATATGTCTCCATTTTGCAGATATGGAAATTTGAATTTGGAGGTTTCAGTAAGCCCAGCCACATTTAATATTGGCCTCCCACCATGGAGCTATAAAGATCGAAAGTGTTATACATAAATGCAAGCCACCCACATCATCAAAGCTATAGCAGTGTCTTGTTTGCAACAGACAGAGGGAGAGTATAATCTAGAGGAAAGAACAGGAATTAGAACAGAGATGTGGATCGCCTTTGCATTTGTGTGCCGTAGATGGTACTGGCAGCAGAGGAGAACCATGGAAGGAGATGTGATTGCCTTCATGTTTTATAAAGTCCATGGTGATGATAGGGGAGCATGGACTGGGGGTGGAATGAGGGATCAGTTTCAGACCATTGTAATAACCCAGAAGTTTATGATAAGTGCTTGATCCAGGGTGGAAATTGTGGATATAAAAGAGAACAGAGATCCTTGAGATACTAAGGAACATAACTCAATCATTTATTATGTGATCCAGGTGAGACCCAGGTTTCTCAATTGCCAAGGTAGCTGGACAGGTGGCACAATCAGTCACCAGCATCAGCAGCACAAGATAAAAGAGGGTGGGTTTGAAAATGATGAGGATGAATCCAGTTTAGAAGAAATTGAACTAGAGGTACCTGTGAGATTCCAGGTAGAGCTACCCAGGATTCAGTTAAAGACATGGATCTGCAGCCCAGGTCTCCAACCTGCTCTGGAGTTAGCGGTTTATGATGGTAGCACAGGTCATAAGGACAGTGTCTGGAGGAGGAAAGGAAAGAATCCTGGGGAGTGAGCACCATCATTTGGGAATAGGCCCCCATGGTGGCCCAGTTGGGGTGGGGAGAGAGGAGGGTCCCAGGCTCCAAGGGAAGAGAACCCCTCCAGACTGCCACAGAGGTTGATGGCGCCAAGTACCCTGGAGCTGACTGAGTAAGGGGTGGGTAGGAAAGGATGCCCGGGATTGAGAATTCAGTATTCAGTCATGACCTTTGCCAGACAATTTCAAGGAAGAGGTGGGGGTGGAAGGCAGACGTCAGTGAAGAAGGAGTGGGAAGGAGAGAGAGAAGACAGGTTGCAAGGAGCTTCGCTGAATAAGGGAAGTGACAGGAATAAAGGGCGGGGGATAGGACTGAGGGGAAACTTTGATTAGAACATTGTGCCAACAACGTTAAGTCATGAGGTTCAAGTTTTCATGAGCATCAATGAATATGCTCTTTTTAAAAATCACAGTTAATAAACCCTAACCTAAGGTAACCTTTTGGTAAATGAATAATCCGTGCTTCACCAGCTCCCCAGTGAGTCTGGAGCAGCCTGTAGGGTTGTTGGCCTGCCTTTCTGACTACATTCCCCCAACTGTCCTGGGCTGCTGGCCCACTGAGCTCACAGACACAGTGCTCAGACCTTGTACCCCCTCCAGCACCGGGCAAGCCAGTGTCCCCAGCCCTGGTTCCCATCCACTGGGCCTGCCCACTGCACAGTCAGCCAGGTTTTCCCAGGCCTCCTCCTATGTTACAGCAGGTGCCAGGGAACTAGCCCCTATATCCGACCAAAAACCACAGAATAAACCTTGTGGCCAGAAGGTAACATCAACCAAATCCACACCCTTAGCTATTGTGACACTCCTTGGGGGGTGTCTCTGTCTGTGTTTCACTCTCAGCTTAGAAAGACGGTGCTGAGTCATGAAGAGAATGTATACTTTGGATCAAGGCAATGATGCAAATCCCAGCTTCAACTCTTAATAGCAACTTGAATTTGAACAAACCATGTCATCTTTTTAATCATAGCAATGACAATAGTGGTAACTAGTATTTATTGATTGCTTATTTCTCTGCTAAACACAATGTATTCCTTCTATCCCCTGCTGCTGCTGCTAAGTCACTTTAGTCGTGTCTGACTCTGTGTGACCCCAGAGACGGCAGCCCACCAGGTACCCCATCCCTGGGATTCTCCAGGCAAGAACACTAGAGTGGGTTGCCATTTCCTTCTCCAGTGCATGTCAGTGAAAAGTGAAAGTGAAGTCGGTCAGTCGTGTCCGACTCTTAGGGATCCCATGGACTGCAGCCTACCAGGCTCCTCCGTGCATGGGATTTTCCAGGCAAGAGTACTGGGGTGGGTTGCCATTGCCTTCTCCTTGGGTACCCTATAATGGCGAATGTGTTGTTCTCACCATTTTACAGATGAAAAGCCCAAGACATAGATTGTTAAGTAACTTCCCAAAATCACAACCAGTGGGTGGAGGAGCTGGATTGGCTTGATTCTGGAGTCCAGACTCTTTGAGACTCAACTTCCTTATGTGTGGAATGTGCACAATGATAACAACTTCTTGGAACTGATCTAGAATGAGACATAACTTCTATGAGGCCCCTAATAGATGCCTGGCAACGTGGGTTCCCTCCTGCTGTCTTCCCTTCTAAAGGACTCTACACAGACTGTTAGGACAATGGCTCTCAGTGAGGATTTATCCCCAAGGCCATTTCCTGGTGAACTGATTTGCAACGAGGAATCACTATTGTCATCTTGCAGGTCCTTCATCGGTCCTTTTGAAAGGGTTCTTGCAGGTTTCAGTCCTCAATTCAGTACACTGGACACGCAGAAACAGTAAAGACTGTCTTCACATTCCATTACTCAGACACCAACAAAACGCTGTTCTCTTCTTTCCTGGACACCAACTGAGTGTCCCACCATTTAAATCAGTTCTGACACTAATTACCAAGAGTTAGTGTCTGACCCCACAGGTTAAGGACTCTGTCACACAAAGTGAAAGTGAAGTTGCCCAGCCGTGTCTGACTCTCTGCGACCCGAGGGACTGTACCAGGTTCCTCCGCCCATGGGATTTTCCAGGCAAGGATACTGGAATGGGTTGCCATTTCCTTCTCCAGGAAGTCTTCCCAACCCAGGGATTGAACCTGGGTCTCCCGCGTTGTAGGCAGACACTTTACTGTCTGAGCCACCAGGGAAGTGACTAAACTCAATCACAAATCTGAAGTCACCAGCCTCCTGTATTTACGATCCACTGGTCATAAAGAGGGGTCCCGTGACTCTGCCCTTCAGCTTGATAGTTTGCTAGAATGGCTCACAGAACTTAGGAAAACAGTTTATTTACTGTTACTAGTTTAGTACAAAGGCTACATACAACTTAGGAAAAGTCAAATAGAAGAGGTGCGTAGAATAAGATATGGGGTGAGGCATGGGGCTCTCATAACTTCTCTGGGCGCACCATCCTCTGAGGACCTAAATGTGGTCACCAACCTGGAAGTTCTCCGAGCCTTGTGGTTTAGGGGCATTTATGAAGGTTTCATTACATAGGTATGATTGATTAAATCATTGGCTAGGGGTGATTATCTTAACCCTCATCCCTTTTCCCCTTCCTGGAGGTGCCAGGCTGGACTGCAAGTTCCAACCCTCTAATCCACGGCTGGTCCATCCTGAAGCTGTCTATGACACCCTCATCCAAGAGTAAACTCATTAGTTTACCCAAGGCACCCCCAATCATTCAGGAAATTCCAAGGGTTTTAGATGCTCCTGTGCCAGGAACCAGGGACAAAGACCAGATATATATTCCTTATTATATCACAGCATCACACAGTGACACAGTTGTTGAGAAAAACATCTTCCAGAAACACACATGTTCTTAGAGGACAACCAGTATTAGCAGGGACAGGACAAAGACCATGGACAAAGACCGTCTTTGGGGAGGAGGCAAACTTGGATACCAAACGTGTGTGAAGTTCCTCCGAGTTGACTCAAGTCTGTAATTTAGAACCGCACATAAAAATTACTTTTTTTGAGAAAGGCTCAAAATTACTTAAATGAAACTTCTTTCTTTCCACAATGTGAGAGCAAAGACTCCCAGACCCACCCACACGCCAGTTTCTTCCACATTCTCTTACAGCTGGTTAGTTTGCTTCCTCTGCCCATCCCCTGCCCACCTCCTTGGGTTCATGCTTTTCCTGGCTCTGTTAAGAATAGCATAATTTGGAGTGGGGTTTTTTTTTTCTCTTTTGGTCTATGTAAACGGTCTGTGGATGTATTTCATTCCAGATGTTTTTCCCCAACCTGTCTTTCTTAAGAAACCCAGAATTATTTTTAAACATAATTTGGGGGCTTCCAAATAAAACAAATATCCTAACTGCCTGCGGGTTCCTAAGTTACAAGTCCTTGCTTGGTGGTGGGGAGAAAAGAAGACATAGAGCAAATGGGGCCAGCTCTGGAGACGAAGTGAGGCCTCCGAGTCTGTCCCTGGCCTGGCCTGTTTTCCTCTTCTCTCTTTTCCACTTCTTGGGTATTGTTAAGGGCTGAATTTTGTGTCCCCCAATACCTGAATTCACATGTTGGACCTCTAATCTCCCATGGGAATGTATTTGGAGATGGGTCTTTTAAGGCAGTAATAAGGGCAAAATGAGGTGCTAAGGGTGAGGCCCTGATCCCATAAGATTCGGGTCCTCATAAGAAGAGACAGCAGAGAGTTCTCTCTCTGTCCACACACACTCAGAGGAAAGGCCATGTGACAATGAAGTAGCCATCTGCCAGCCAGGAAGAGCGCTCTTAGCAGAAACCGAACCCTGTTGGATCTTGATCTGGGACTTCCAACCTCCAGAACCGTGACAGAATAAGCTTCTGTTGTTCAGGCCACAGCAGTCTGTGATGGTTTGCTCCGGCAGCCCTAGCTGACTAATACAGGCCCTCTGCCTGTCCCTGAGGTACCCTTCTTGAGATACTCACTTCTGTCCCCTAAAACACATCAAGGAGGTCTTCTGTTGAATTTTGTCAGCCTCCTTGTCCCCCAGGAGCTAATCTGAAAGAGTGACTCATCCAACAATAACAGCAAATCACACCACTTCTCCCAGGTAATACATTGGTGGGGACCCTTAAGGCTTTAACCCGCGGATTCTCAATTCTGGTTTCATATGAGAATCATACAGAGAACTTATTTAAAAGATTTTATTTGTATGGGAATCTGAAAAAATAATAGGAATGAATTTATTCACAAAACAGAAAGAGACTCAACAGACACAGAGAGCAGACTTGTAGTTAACAACGGGGAAAGGTGAGGGGAGGGATAAATCAGGAGTTTGGGATTAACAGATCCACATCACTATGTACATGATAGATAAAAAAAAGGACCTACTGTATAGCACAGGGAACCATACTCAATATTTTGTAATAACCTATAAGGGAAAAGAATCTGGAAAAGAGTATAAATATGCTCAGTTACATATATGCGTATAGTTACATACATATAACTGAATCACTTTGCCCTACATCTGAAACTAACACATTGTAAATCAACTATACTTCATAAAAAGTATTTTCCAAGCCACACCAATCCCAAATCTGGGAATAATACCTCAGAAACAAGACCTTAAAAAAAAATTGTTTCATTTTTTATTATAAATGTAACATGTTCAAATGTCCAATTTGGTTCCTCATATAATTAAACTAATACTCTATTTTCCACTCTTTATGGGGAATTACCCTTCTGCCCTGCCTCATAGTCCTGGTTCTGTCACTACCTTGGTGTATAAGGTGACATAAGTCTTGTAACTTGACTCGGTACCAGCTTCCTTAACTATGAAATGATGTGAATAAGTTAAATGATTTTTAAGGTCTTTTCCGGCTTACAAATTCAAGGTTCCATAACAATGACCATACACAAACCATAAAGGAAGTTTTTAAAAACTACAGCTGAATTCAGACAGTAAAATCCCACCACCAAGCTGGGTGGTTCCTATTTACACAGTTGCTTTCCTGACCTGAGTAGCTCTTTCCCTTTCAAAACTTGCTGTAATTGGTTTGAGCTTGCTTTTTCCCAGAGTCACCACCACCCTGTCACTTATTTCATGAGAATATTGTCCAGTGTAAAGCACTGTAATAACAGTGATGTCCTATTTGTATGAGCTTTAGTAGTGTATCATGAATGGCATTTTAGAAAGCACATGGGATTTTCAGGAAGAGATACCAGGGTTTGAACTCAGCATTGTAGCAGTCTGGGACTTAGATGCAAATAGAAACTGTTTCTGGTTAACTTATGCAGGAGAGGATTTACAAGAGGATCAATGGGTAATTCACAGAATCACTGGGTGCTGGGAGGTGCTGGCTGGGCCAGGACCAGAGGGGGAGAGGCACTTCAAGAGGAGGCCTGGGGACCAGCTACCTGGTGGGGAAGGGGGACGTGCTTGTCACAGCACTTCAAGCCACTTCACAGAACCTCTTATGCACCTTGTGTCCTGGCTTGTCTCCCTCAAGGGTCAAAGTTTTGAACAACCAAAATGATACAACTGACAAGGGCCTAATTTCTAAAATATACAAACAGCTTATATAATTCAATAGCAAAAAACGACCCAATTGAAAAATGAGCAGAAAACCTAAAAAGACAGTTCTCCAAAGGAAACATACAGATGGCCAGCAGGCACAAGAAAAGATGCTCATCATCGCTAATCATTAGAGAAATGCAAATCAAAACTACAACGAGGTACCACCTTACACCGGTCAGCATGGTCATCATTAAAAAGTCTACAGATAATAAATATTGGAGAGCGTGTGGAGAAAAGAGAACCCTCTTATCTCTTGATGGGAATGTAAACTAGTACAGCCACTATAGAGAGCAGTATGGAGGTGCATCAAAAAAACTAAAAATAGAACTATCATATGACCTAGCGATCTCACTCTTGGGCATATATCCAGACAAAACTATAATTCAAAAAGATATAGGACTTCCTTGGTAGCACAGTGGAAAGGAGCCCACGTGCCAAAGCAGGGAACATGGGTTCGATTTCACAAACCACAGAGCAAGGAAGCCTTTGTGCCACAACTACTGAAGCCCGCACACCTAGAGCCTGTGCTCCACAATCACCAAGATGAGAAGCCTATGCATGGCAACTAGAGAAAGCCCTCTTGCAGCAACAAAGACCCAGTCCAGCCAAAAACACAAAAACAAAAGATACATGCACCCCTATGTTCATAGCAGCGCTATTCACAATAGACAAGACATGCATACAATCTAAAGGACCACTAACTGATGAACGAGTAAACATGTGGTACATATATACAATGGAATACCACTCAGCCATAAAAAGAATGAAATAATGTCATTTGCAGCAACATGGATGGATCTAGAGATTATCACAGTAAGTGAAATAAATCAGACAGAGAAAGAAAAAAATATCATAGGATATCATTATATATGGAATCTAAAATACGACACAGGAAATCCCCTGGCAGTTCAGTGGTTAGCACGCTGAGCTTTCACTGCTAAGGACCTGGGTTCAATCCCTGGTTGGAGACTAAGATCTCACAAGCCACATAGGGCAGCCAAAAAAAAAGAGAAAAATGAACTTATCTATGAAACAGAATAGACTCACAGAGGTAGAGACCAGATCTGTGGTTGTCAAGGGGGAGAGAGTAGGGGAAGAATGGATTGGGAGTATGGGGTAAACAGATACAAACTGTTATATTTATAATGGATAAACAACAAAATCCTTCAGTACAACACAGGGGACTATATTCAATATCCTGTGATAAACCATCATGGAAAATAATATGAAAAAGATTGTATATATGTATATAACTGAATCACTTCACTGTATAGCAGAAATGAATACAACATTGTAAACTAATATACATCAAGAGTATAAATTTAAAAAGAGAACTATAAAACTTATAGAAGAAAGCATAGAATAATTATTAAATGTATCCAGGGACTTCCCTGGTCCAGTGGCTAAGACTCTGCACTTCCAATGCAGCCCAGGTTCCATCCCTGGTGAGGGAACTAGATCCCAAATGCTGCAAATAAGCATTCTGCAAGCCTCAACTAATGACCTGGCACATGACTGCTTGCTTAGTTGCTTCAGCCATGCCCGACTCTCTGTGACCCTGTGGACTGTAGCCGGCCTGCCAGGCTCCTCTGTCCATGGGATTCTGCAGGCAAGAATACTGGAGTGGGTTGCCATGCCCTCCTCCAGGGGCTCTTCCTGACACAGGGATTGAACCTGTATCTTCTGCATTACAGGCAGATCCTTTACCACTGAGCCACCAGGGAAGCCCCCAAAGACCTGGTACAGTCAAATAAATAAATAAATATATGTATTTAAAGTATATCTAGATGCTAAGTAGTCAAAATGACATTTACCACATGGCCCTAGCACCTGCTGCCGCTAGCTGAGTGACCTTGGTAAAACGAGGATGGGGGTGAAGCTCATCTTGGGGCAGCCCTGTGGATTCGGTGGGCACATGTATGAGACCTCAGCCCAGGGCCTAGTGCTGCATCCCCACCCTTGGCGTGGCTACGTTCCCCTGGCCTGGCCTGAAGCTTGGGTTCCTGGGTTCCTGGCATATCTGCCTTCAGATGTCATCCTGCTGGGAGGGAGAGGGGGTGGGGATGGAGGGGGATCTGAGAGGGGACAGACCCTTTTTGATACTTCTTGGGTTTTGCAGCTTTGAGAACCCTGGAATTTAACCTTTCCTGGGGGCTATGGATACATGAACAGAGACCCTCTGAGGCACTTATGGGGTGGGTTCTCCTGAGACACTCCCAGTGTGTTAGTCACTCAGTTGTGTCTAACTCTTTTGGGACCCCATGGACTGTAGCCCAGCAGGCTCCTCTGTCTGTGGAATTCTCTAGGCAAGAGTACTGCAGTGGGTAGCCATTCCCTCCTCCAGGGAATCTTCTCCATCCAGGGATTGAACCTGGGTCTCCTGCATTGCAGGCAGATTCTTTACCATCTGAGCCACCAGAAGCTCCCCAAATATCTCTGCTGAAACTTCCATGATGGGGTTGGGGGCGGGGGGTTTGCTGGAGGCATGAGCTGCCATACCTGTACCGTGAATTCGTCTGTCCTCTGGCTGCTGGGGCCTGAGAGAAGGTGGGACACGTACACTCTCTCGTCTTGGGTTGTCTTCACAGCCCTCAGGTCCGCAGAGCAACTACGCACAGGCTCATTTTTCTCCCTGGAGGGGGAAAGTGAGGCTGATGAACTGAGTACAAGAGATTTGCTGAGACCATTGAGCTCGGTCCAGGGGCTTGTTTTCCTTATCCTGAGCTCAGCATCCTTTCCACCATCTGATAGGCTTTCCTGTTCTGGTCCCTCCGTTATTAGAACACCTGGATATTCTTAGCTAACAATGGGTGACAGAAATAAACTCTCTGCGGTTTCCCCGAATTTCCGCACAGACCCGCTGCAGGTGGCAGAGGCCTTGCTCTGAACACACCGCATGAAAAAGCATTTCAGAGGAGCTCCGGCACTAATGGAATGAATCATCACTGGGCGGCAGGGAGTGGCCCTGCAGGGGCCGGAGGCTACTTTAGGGGGACCCTCATGATGGGAGGTCAAGGTTGTCATCCCAGTCTAGCTGGGGGCTGACTGCTCCAGAGAGCAGTGTTTGCACTCAGTCTTCATGGATCTCACCGTCTGCCGCCCTCCCCTACAGAGCCTGGCCTGCAGCTTTATTCCGGGGCCAAGATCCGGCCTCATCCCAGGCCGAGGTGGGGGAGGGATGGTGTCTGCCTGTGAGGCCGGCCTGGAATTCTCCACGTATTTATTGAGCCAAGGAGGACAATCAAAAATAGATCCTGGAAGAAAGAAGAGGTCAGAGGCCAAGAGAGGCCGCTTCCTGTGTCAGGCTGGGAGGTTGTGGAGCTGAGGTCCAGGGGGACGGCGTCCTGAGCCCATGGGGATGGGGTTCAAGGGGGAGAATCAGAATGCTCTGTGCCTGGCAGAGGGGAGACCGGCAGTCACTGTTGGTTGAAGTAATTATTTTAGGTTAAGTCAACCTTTAGAAAACAATCTGCAGTGTGGAAGAAACAGTGTGTCCATTTAGTAACTTGTACAGATTGAGGATTCTCAGAAGCTGGACTCTGAGGTGTGGGCAGCTCTGTTTATCTGGCGGGTGACCTTGGTCACATGGTCTCTTGCTGGGGAGGTGACAGAGGCCGCTGAAGCCCTGTTCCAGCCCACCCCCGCCCCCTAAGTGCCCACCCGGGCCACTGCACTCTCTGAGCCCTTGGGGGGTCCTGGGGCTCTATGATTTTGTTAGCCCTCAGGGATGCCCTCTTGGATGATGGCACCGCGTCCGGTAGCTCTCAACATTCCTCGCCTTCTAATTTTCATGTCACGCCATCCCTTGGAATCCTGCCACTGGAAGAGGGATTTTTCTGGCTGTTCACTCCAGCTTCCTCCTTCTCCCCCTTCCTTCCTTTCATGTAAAATGACACGATTGGGCTGGATCAGCTCCAAATCCTTGCTGCTCTAACTGGCCCATGGGTTTAATGAAGGTGCCATCGACATACCCAGGCAGGGGTCCCTCTCCAAAACCACTGAGGGAGATGGGTGGGTACTCCATGCACTGCGTCCACACAGGTTTGCTCCCTACGCAGAACTGAGAGGGCTTTCTGGACAAAGCTAGAAGACATAGGAGCCAGATGGGGAGCAGGACTGAAGGCCGGTTTTCAAGGACCATTGTGCCATGGAGGGAGGAGGGCCTGCCAATGGCACTCAGGGCTTTTGCAAAGTGGATTTGTCATCCCATTCCCTCAGGCTGACAAGCAACCCATTGTTCTCAGAAAACAGCTGCATCTGGGGAGTTTCAGCATTTGGGTGTGACAGCACAGGGAAGCTCTTCCTAGCATCAGGCCAGAGGCTCTCCCCTCACCAGGAAGGGGGGAAGTCTCCTGGCAGGGCCTTGGTTTTCCAGGCCATTGCAGCAAATCTGGTGCTTCAAACAACACAGTTTACATACAGTTCTGTAGGTCAGGAGACCGACACGGGTCGTGTTCCTTTGCGGCCATGCCGTGAGCAGAACTCAGTTCCCTGGCGTTGTACAGCTGAGTGTCCACTTCCCGGCTGGCCGTCAGCTGGGGGCTGTCCTTAGCAATTTGAGGCTTCTTTCTGGTTCTTCCACCTGATCCACTGCATCTCAAAGCCAGCATCAGGGCCCCTCCTCCTGCCATCTCCCTGACCTCTCTCCCCTTGTCCACAGCTGGGAATAGTTCTTCACCTTTAAGGACACATGTGATTAGATTGGGCTCAGCTGGATAACCCAGGTGACTCTCCTCACCTCAAAGCTTTAACTTAATCACACTGGCAGAGTCCCTTTTGCCATGTGAGGTAACACTCATAGGTTCTGGAGATTAGGGCATGGACATCTGTAGGTGTGTGCTAAGTCGCTTCAGTCGTGTCCGACTCTTAGCGAACCCATGGGCTGTAGCCTCCCAGTCTCCTCTGTCCATGGGATTCTTCAGGCAATAATACTGAAGTGGGCTGCCATGCCCTCCTTCAGGGGATCTTCCCAACCCAGGAGTCGAAACCCAGGGATCTTGCATTGCATTGGTGAGGGACACACATTCTGCCTCCCACAGTCAAGGTGAGGCAATATGGTTTGCTGACCCTCTGCTAGAAGTCACATTGCTATGGTAGAACTTTTGCAGGTGACTCACATCTCCTGTGCAAGTTGAGAGGTACAGAGGTATGTGAGCTACAGTGAGCCAGGGCCAGCTGGCATTGGCCAAAGTAAGACTTGAATGCATGTGTCCCAGGCACTTTGTGGTCAAGCCATCAGATTCACTGCATAATTAATGCTCACACAGCTTTGTGAAATTCAGTTATGTAGGCTTGCTCATAAAGTGGTTTTGTACAGGATCTGACAGTTAGAACCCACTCAGCCTGCTTGTCCTGTTCTAGCCTTGCCAGGTGTAGTCGGGACCCTTCTGGACCTTCCGAGCATCCCCCTCTTACCAGTGTGGTTGGGTCCCTTTCAGCCTCTGAGCTGCAGGCTGGATCTACGAGGGCACGTTGACCCACCCTGGACTCCTCCTCTATGTTCACACTTGCCATTCTGCCTGCAGTGCCAGCCCTCCCCATCAGGAGCTGAGCAATCCCCTCTCTGCTCAGAGTTCATCTGAGTTGCAGGAAATGTAGAGTCTCAGGCCCAACTCCAGACCTATTCAAGTCAGATCTGCTCTTTAAATTTCTTTTTGATTTACAATACTGTGTTAGTTTCAGCTGTACAGCTTCAGGTTAATTTCTATTATAGGTTATTACAAGATATTGAACGAAGTTCCCTGTGCTACAGTAAAACAACTGAATCTTGTTGTTTATTTATTTTATATATACGGTGTATATCTGTTCAAATCTGCTTTTTTTTTTCAGTCCCAGGGATCACAGGCACTTTAAAGTTTGAGCAGCACTGGATGAGGGCCTGCTGGGGGGCTCCTCTTCCAGGAAGCCCTTCCTGATTGCCCCAGACTTAGCTAAATGAGTTCTTCCCCAGCTCCCACTGCACCCCATTTGCCCATCATTCATAAGAACGTCATATAACTGGATGTTAACAGGGAGTTTTTCCCTGTGACATAGAAGTTTCAGCAGAGGCCTCAAAGTCAAAGAAGCACCGTCTCCAAGTGAGGTGCCAAGACCCCACATAGGTCAAGCTTGGAGAAGGTGAAACTTCCTCTGTCAGCTTCAGCCCTTCCCCACTTCCAGCCTCCGAAGGACAAGTCAGGGGTTTCTCTGGAGAGAGAGGGTTGGCAGGAGGCTGGGTCCACACATCCCTGTTGCCCTTCCCTTGGGGAGGGGGAACAGCAGCCTCCCCTCACCTCCAGGTAAGCCAGAAGGACTTCAAGGGTGGCGTTCCTTGTACCTGTAAGTGTCTGGGGAAACGTAAGGATGGGTTGGAGAAGTGGGGGCCAGTGCAACCCCGTCCCCGAAGGCAGTGAGACAAAGGTGAGTGGTTTCCATGGATCTGATGAGGCTCATGAGCTGGGGAGACTTCCTGGAGCCTCCTTGAAAGGGACCCCACCCAAGAGAGCTGCCTGAGGAGGGCTGACAAAGGGACCCAGCAGAGAGAAATGGACTGCTTAAAAACCAGAGGCTGAGGGCTACTGCAACCCCTTCCCCAACACACATACCCTAACCTCACAGTGAAAACTACCAGAATTAACAAATACATTAACAAATACAAATACAAGGTGGCCATTTAAATTTGAATTTCAGGTAAACAATGAATGGGTTCTCATAAGTTTTCAGTGTGTCATATGTGATATCTCAAATAGAGATACACTTAAAAACAGAATTAATTGTTTATCTGAGCTTCAAATTTAATTAGGCATTTTGTATTGTACCTGGCAACCCTGAGTTAGAAGCTTTGCAGCAGAAATCCTTGTGGGTTCTCAAAGAAATCCACAGAAGTGGCCCAAATGGTAGTTTGGACCCCAATGCCAGATCACCACTGAAGCAATCAAATAAGATTCTTGTTGCTCCTTCATCCTTGTTCCTTACCCCTCCCCTTCCAAATTTCTCATCAATTACCCTGGCTGATGAGTGGGAGATGGAAGAAGGGAGGGAGAGTCCCTGGAGACAACTCTCAACCTCTCCCTTCCACCACCACAGAACTAGTGGACAGAAACACTTGGAGTGAAATTGAGCATTTGGATTATTACCTGGATCAGACTTCCAAACTGTCACTGTTCGTGTGACTTAAAGGGACCTAGAGATGCTGCCTGCCTGAGACATCATGCAGGGAAGGGGAAGGAAGTGGACCCCGGAGCCAGATTGAATGACAGTGACTGAAAGACTAGCATTGCCTTGTGGTTGTGCCCTGCTGGGGGTGCTGGCTCTAAATGGATTTCTCCTTTGCATCCATCTCTCTCACTTGTGTCCTCTTATTCATCTGCATCCCAGTGCCTGGTGTGTGTAGAAGATCTTCAGTAAATGTTTGAGTGTTGAATGTAAAAAATTCAGTGAACTGACCCATTTTTTCACCCACAGAAGCTACAGAGAGTTTTCCTGGGGTTGTATACTCCTTCCCAAAGGTTCTTTGGCTGTGCTAAGCCTTCTTGTTACAAAACACACCAGGTGCGATGATAGAGGTGAGCTCTGGATCTGAAATCATCTCAGAACGTTTCCAAGCATCTATGCTCTCAGCCAGGGCTTCCCAGGTGGAGTCAGGGGTGAAAAACCTGCCTGCCAATGCAGGAGACAAAAGAGACATGAGTTTAATCCCTGGGTGGGGAAGATCCCCTGGAGGAGGGCATGGCAACCCATTCTGGTACTCTAGCCTGGAGAATCCCATGGACAGAGGAGTCTGGTAGGCTATATAATCCATGGGGTCGCAGAGTCAGACAAGACTGAAATGACTTAGCACACATGCACATGTACTCTCAGCCGGGGCAGAACCATGGTTTAGGGAAACTGAGGCTTATATAAACTGGAACCCTTTCTGAGAAAAGAATATCAAATGGTGAAGTAAAAATTAGGCATAAACATGAACATTAATTTTGGGGAAATCAAAACAGATTACAAATTTTTTTTAAAAATTGAAATTTTATTTATTAAATTTAAACTAAGAGACACCAACCCCCCCTCCCCACAAAACCCAGGAAAATAACACAGTATTTGTAGTGTTTAACTGAAGGACAAATTGCTATAATACACTATATATAATCTACCTTTTTTTGCTAGATTATTTTTCTACATTGTTTGGTCAGTGTCCTTTTAGGTGAAACTTGCTCAGTTGTGTCTGACTTTTTGCATAGTTCATGGGGATCTCTAGACAAGAATACTGGAGTGGGTTGCCATTTCCTTCTTCAGGGAATCTTCCCAACCCAGGGATCGAACTGGGGTCTCCCACATTGCAGGCGGATTCTCGACCAGCTGAGCAGTGTACTTTTAGTAGCAGCCTGTTATGAGTCTGTTGATGTCAATATTTTGTGGTCAAATCACAAAGACTGCAAATCTTTTAAAAATATATTCATATGATTCATTTTTCTTCATTAAATTGGGATTTATTCAAACCATTTTTTATGGTCAAAACATATCTCTTCCCCTTAATGAAGTACTGCTTCTGAACTGATCTGATTCTTATAAACTTGTCTTGTCATTTTCATGATTTATATATTCTTAGTTGTGATTTTTTATGACTCCTTCCCTTAAATTCATGCTTTTATCAAGTAGACTCTTTTAGCTTCTGTTGTGATAGAACAAGAGAGTTTTTGACATTTTGAAGCTTCTTCGAGTCAGTTTTTGTCTAAAGCTTCCACTAAGATTTTTTCTAAATACATTTGAATTTTGTATAATCAAGAAATCTGAGGGAATTCCCTGGCTGTTCAGTGTTTAAGACAGCACTTTCACTGCCAAGGGCATGGGTTCAGTCCTTGGTTGGGAAACTAAGATATTACAAGCCATTTAGTATGGCCAATCAAATCAATAAAAAGGATAATAAAATAAAATTTAAAATAAAATAAAAAGGATAATACAATAGTAAATTAAAAGGATAGATTAAAAAAATTTTTTTACAGAATTCTAAAAAAAATATACAAAATTAATCAGAAATAAAGGCTTCCTCAAGAACAATTCAAAAGCACTTAAGATAGTTTGAAATGAAAAAAAAATTTTTTTAAGCACTTAAAACTTGCTGAAATTTCTGTTGAATTAATACTGCCTAATTAATTACTCTTCTATATAGACTGGTCTGTTGGTGAGTATGTGTAGGGGTTTGGTTACCATGAAATATTCTTTTTTTTTTTTTTCTGTATCCGTGGTAACTTGGTGCACAGTTTCATCGTGAACTACCAGAGCTCATCATGACAGAAGCATCACTCTCAGGGCGATCTGCTCAAAGGAAAGCTTTGGAAAGCATTATATGTGAAGCGCAATCTCCTTTCTTTACAGAGAAGAGCAGGAAAGCTATATTAAATGGAAAGCATAGACTTCAGACCAAGACTTGATGTGAATTGGGATAAAGGAGTTGGAAAGCAGTATATATTGAAAACCTTAAAAATATGTATATGCCTCTCAAACACACTTTGCTTTGACTTTGGGGTGTTGCTCTTAAGAAAATACTACTTATGAAAATGAATTAAAAATATTATGCCCCAAATGTTAACAATATATACCTAACAAAAAAACATTTGGAATAACTTGCTCTAATAATAAATGACTGATTATCTAAACCATGAAACAGCAATTTGATGAGTATTATTACTATTGAAGTTTGTGGAAGCTTTGTTATATGGTGCAAAATAGTGCTTATATAATGTTAAGCCAAAAAGAAGCAAGTTATAAAATTATGTATACATTCTCATTTCAAGTGGACTTTAATAATACCTATGCTCTGAAAAACCTTAGAATATACACTATTTTATATTGTATAAAATACATTTTAAAATGTATATTCTGTAAATACATACACTATACATATTGTGAACATCTTCCCATGTTAATAAATGTAGATCTGTGATATCACTTTTAATAGTCCATCAACAGATGAATGGATAAAGACGATGTGGTACATACATACAATGGAATTACTTAGCCATAAAAAGGGATGAAATTGGGTCATTTGTAGAGACATGAATGGACCTAGAATCTGTCATTCACAGTGAAGTAAGTCAGAAAGAGAAAAACAAATATTGTATATTAACACATACATGCGGAACCTAAAGAAATGGTACAGAGGAACTTATTTGCAGAGCAGGAATAGAAATCCCAATGTGGAGAACAGACATGCAGACACGGGGCTGGGGGAAAGGGGAGGGTGGGATTGACATACATACACTGCCACGTGTGAGATAGATAACTACTGGGAGTCTGCTATAAAGCACAGGAAGCTGAGCTCTGTGCTCTGTGATGACCTAGACAGAGGGGGTGGGGGTGGGGGAACAGGAGGTCCACGAGGGAGGGGACAGATAGATACACATAGCTGATTCACTTCCTTGTACAGCAGAAACTAACACAACGTGGTAAAGTAACTATAACCCAATTTGAAAAAATGTTTGGATTCTTTCCAAGCATTTCCTATGTTAAGCATATTTGCAGTGAATAATAACACACATTAATCTTTAGCCAGTCTTTGTTTCCTCAGAATAAATTCCTAGAAGCCGAGAATTGTTGGGTCAAAGGCATTTTTAGGGCTTTTGAAACTTATTGCTAAATGATCTTCCAAAGAGACTGTAAAACTCTCCCAAGCAGTGGATGCATATGTGGCCTTTCCCTGGAGCCTCTGCAACACTGACTCATTAATCTGCTTTCAAGTAGAGAAAATAGCTTAGGAAAATACGCCTGCAACAGATTTGAAAGTTTTAATAGTTTTTATTACCCAATCCCAGATTGCTGTAATAATGTTGGTAGAACTAACATTTATTATGCAATTTCTATGTCCCAGACACTGTGCTACGTGGGTTAACTCATCATCCTTAAGGTCTTCTGGGAGGTACGGACCATTGTCAACCCATTGCACAGGTGAGGAAATTGAGGCACAAAGATGCTAAACAACTTGCTTGAGGTAACACAGCCCAAGGTAATGAAAGGATGAACTAAAATTTGAACCAGGCCACGATCTACATCCTGTTGCACAATTTCTCTCTTGAAAATCCCTCTCTGGAAATCCCTACTGAAAATACCAGGTGTCCTTAAGCACCTGGGATGGGGTGGGTGGATCTCTTTAGTTCAGGACTCACTGCAGCACTGGAAATTTCTCTGATCCATTTGGGAGGATGGGTTCCCATTTAGGCAGAGGTCTCCAAGGCAACCACTTAGAAAATGCCAAGGGTCTACACCTTAGAGCGAGGTAGACGCACTATACTGAACCTGCTGAGACCATA
Organism: Capricornis sumatraensis; assembly: GCF_032405125.1. Classification (NCBI taxonomy): domain Eukaryota; kingdom Metazoa; phylum Chordata; class Mammalia; order Artiodactyla; family Bovidae; genus Capricornis; species Capricornis sumatraensis. Next base: position 115,920,454 of record NC_091071.1, on the reverse strand, counting down.
AAGTTGGTCTGTCAGTTCTAACCCACTGGTCACCCCGGGCTGAAGAGTCACAAGGAAATGGATCCTTTGGAGGGAGCTGAGGAGTATGGCACGTGCACCCCCCTGAGTAAGGTGACCAGTGCCTCCTGATTTGTCTGGGGCTGTCCCAGTTCTAGCGCTGAAAGCCTGCATCCTGGAAATTCTGCAGCCCCGGGCAGATAAAGACAATCGGGTACCAGATTCTTGGGAGAGGGTTCTGGCACTTTTCTTTCCCCTCCAGAAAAGTGCAAAAGGCTTTGAGGTTCCACTCTGGAGCCATACTCCTGGGCCAGAGGGAAGGTCCAGTGAATCAGACACCCAGACTTGGCCAGAGCTCCCAGGCCCTTTGTTTGTGGAATCTGACCTCAGGTGGTCTGAAACCCGGTGAAGGAATCTGGGGCTGGGACGGAGCTGGAAGAGAGAATTGGATGACACAGACTCCCTAACCTTGCCATAGCAGCTTCTAAGCCTGAAGTAGGCCTCAGCCTGCAGCAGCAGGACAGCACAGAGCTTAAATCTAATGCAGTTTTGAGTTTGATTATCACACTGGTTGGTACATTTTAGTCACTGAAATGAGACTTGAAAAGGCCCAGACACACAATGGGAGGTTCAGGAGATGGTCCCCGGGGATGCAAAGATGATTGCAGAGGGCAGCCTGCGTTATAGTTGCACACTGCTGAGTCCAGCCCTTTCAATAATGAGGTTACCTGCAGTGGATGCGGAGGGCCCCCCTAGGGCCCTGCTCCCCTCGGTCAGGGGTGGAGCCACAGCAGCTGCCACTGTTGCTGCCTAAGGGACAGGGGTGGGGCTGAGAGCCCAGGGCGCCCTCACTGCCTCCAGTTCTTCAGGCTATGGCTGGACTCTTCTTCAGAGTCCAGAGTCCCTCCCCCAGTGGAGCATCCCAGTTCCTCAAAGTGCTAGGGCCACCCCTGCCTCCTCTCCTGAGCTGCTACAGTGATAAACGATGGCTTGCTATAGACACAAGAGCCTTTACGAGGTCCTCCTAACACACTGTCTTCTTTCGGGCTTGTATGTCACCTGTGAGGTATTAGAATCATCCTCATTTGTCAGAGGCTCAGAGAAGTTAAGGAACTAGCCCAGTTATTTATTAGCAGAGGTGACTCAAAACCAGCTCCACCTTCATCCGAAGCGCATGCCCAGTTCACAGGTCTGTGGGGCCTCTTAGCTCTCTGGGCCAGACCTCTTCCTGCCGGGGGCCCTGGTGAGCTTGCTGGTTCCACCTGCTGTTGTTGATTAGTCACTAAGTCATGTCTGACTCTTTGCAACACCATGGACTGCAGCCCGCCAGCCTCCCTGTTCATGGGATTTCCCAGGCAAGAATACTGGAGTGGGTAGCGTTTCTCTTCTCTAGGGGATCTTCCCGAACCAGGGATCGAACCTGTGTCTCCTGCATTGCAGGCAGATTCTTTACTGCTGAGCCAGCAGGGAAGACCTGCTGGTTCCACTAGTCCCACTTGAAACTTAGAATGTGCTTCTGCTTGGAAACAATAGGATGGAAGGTTGTTTCGACTCCACTGTGGTCACTTCTTGGTTAAGTCAGCCTTTGTGACCTGGCCTGGGGTTCTCACCACATCAGATCACATGATTTCCTGGGAAGAAAACACATCCTGCGTCCTAAATAGCAAATTCCAAACACACTGTTAGAACACAGCTTATTTGTGAGTTAGGGAAAGTCTGCCTGAAACTATTTGATTCCACATTACAAGAAAAATAAGCTGGGTTCTTAAATTTGACTGTTTGGGTTGTTGGTTTAAAATAGCCTAGAAGCCACCGGGCTGCCTCTCACGTTGTCCTTCTGCAAGGGCGGTGTCTAGTTGAATCATGAAATCTTACAAGAGTCTGTGACTGTGGTCGTAAGAAATCGTCAGTGGTGCAGCGGGTAAAATCTAGCTTAGGACCAGGTGATGTGGGTCTGATTCTGCCCGTGCCCTTGCTGGTTGAATGGTGTTGGGTGAGTCGCTTGACCTCACCAGACAACTGCTTCTCCATCTGTAAAATAAGGGGTTTCATGAGAGGGTCCCCAAGCCCCCTTCCTGTTCTCAGATTCAAGGAAAACAAACAGCCTCAGGTGTGGAATTACAAATGAGCATTGGCTCAGAAATCGTGTTTTTTTCTTTTATTTCCTTTGTAATTTTTGTCTCTTGGGAGGGGCCTTTTAGCTGCAGCAGAAGAGAAAAAGGGAGAGAGAGGTTCTTTTGTGCTAAATGGAGCATTGAATGATGGATAAACAGAAAGATGTGTGATGGCTCTTTTTCTCACATTAGGCATTTGACTAATAGATCAGCAGATTCTGGCATCCAAGTGACAACCTGCATTGAAAAGGGTGGAACTTGGCTGTGCGACCCTTCCAGCTGTGAGAGCTTGAAAGGGAAGCTCTGGGGGAATGTCTCTCATTTTCCCCTGGAAGCTGGGAGACAGCTCAGCTCAGCACTGCCAACCGTGTGATGCGGACGCTTGTAAATGAAGCCTTTTTCCTTGGATGTCTTTCAGGCTGCAGTCTCCCCTCTGGCACCTCCACCCCCTTGGAACAAAGCCTAATGTAAAGTCTGGGTGCAACTCAGACCAGCCTGGGAAAGAATTTGCTCAATAGTGGCAGGGAGGCCTTGATATGTCTTCAGTGGCTTAAAAAAAAAAAAAAAAAGCTATAATTTGGTTTGTCTGTTTGTTTTTACCCTACGTCTTTCAACAACAACAAAAAAATGGCTTATATCAGGGACACAGCAAACTGCTCCTGGGAAGAACAAAAAAACATAAGTAGAAATATAGGCACAAGGAAAACAGCAATAGAAAATCAAAATAAGAGACTTCCCTGGTGGACAAGTGGCTAAGACTCCATGCTGCCAATGTAGGGGGCCTGGGTTCAATCCCTGGTCAGGGAACTAGATCCCATATGCTGCAATTACGAGTTCATGTGCTACAACTAAAGATCCCGCCCGCCACAACGAGGCCTGAAGATCCCGCATGTCACATCTAAGACCTGGGAAAGCTAAATAAATAAAGAAGAAAAAAAAAAGAAAATCAAGATTTTCTTGGGCCCACTTCAGCTAGGCCAGCAGACTGAACACAGAGCCCCAGTCGCTGGGTGGGCAAAAACAGGGGAGACTGGGCAGGTGGGTGTATGGGGTCACACATGGCTATAGCTTATGTGAGTTTGGCAACAATATAGGTTTTTATGGAAGGAACATAAACAGGGGTCCTAAACTCCAGAAGCATGGGCATTTGTTCCTTTTGCTCTAATCTCAGGTACAAATTCTGCCAATGATTCCTGCTGCCAACCTGAGCTCTCTCAGACTAGGTGGGCTCCAGCCTGTGGGTGCTGAAGCATCCTTAGCAACAGCAGAAGGAAACAGCTCAGCGGTGGCCAGGCAGGCAGAAGCACAGAGAGGACCTTCTGTTAATATGAATCTATCAGGCACATCCCCCTTTTAACGTCTCTGGTCAGGGGCAAAGGCCAACCATGGGAGAACTAGGAGAGATTCAGGAAGCTGTGGCTTGTGACCAGCACACAGCTTGTCAGCAGCCAGAGGCCCAAGAAAGAGCTCCTGAATAACTGGACTCCATCAGCCAGGTGACAGTGTGGTTCCCAATAATTACAAGCAGAGCTGGCTTCGTGGGCACATGATGTGTGCAGGCACACGGGGCCCCAGGCTCAGAACAGCCCTGCCACTCTCTCAAAATTCTTCATAACTTTGAACAGGGGCCCTGCATTTTCACTTTAATGGCAACCCACTCCAGTACTCTTGCCTGGCAAATCCCATGGATAGAGGAGCCTGGAAGGCTGCAGTCCATGGGGTCGCGAAAAGTCGGACACGACTAAGCGACTTCACTTTCACTTTTCACTTTCATGCATTGGAGAAGGAAATGGCAACCCACTCCAGTATTCTTGCCTGGAGAATCCCAGGAACAGGGGACCTGGTGGGCTGCCGTCTCTGGGGTCGCACAGAGTCGGACACGGACACGACTGAAGCTACTTAGCAGCAGTAGCAGCCGCACTCTTAGCAGCCAGTCCTGGGAATGAGAAGGGCCAGCAGGGGGAGGTACCTTATGCCTCCTCCCTGCCCTGAGAACCTACTGGCCCATAAAGAATTCAGTCCAATTGGTCCTGTGTCTTCCTGCCCCTAGAACTGCCTTTAGGTTCCCCAGCTCCCTGCTTCAGGCCTTCCTTACGTCAGAAACCCCATATGGGTCTTGCTGGGCTCCCCTGGTGGTTCAGATGGTAAAGAATCTGCCTGCAATGCGGGAGACCTGGGTTTGATCCCTGGGTTGGGAAGATCCCCTGGAAAAGGGATAGGCAATCCACTTCAGTATTCGTGCCTGGAGAATCCCCGTGGACAGAGGGGCCTGGTAGGCTACAGTCTATGGGGGTCACAAAGAGTCACGACTGATCGACTAAGCACAGCACAGCACATAGGTCTCACTGGGTTAAAATCAAAGAGTCTTCTAGAGGCTCTGAGGGGAGAATTTCCATCTTTGCCTTTTCCAGCTTGAGAGATCAGCCATATACACCTGGGTTTCCAGCCCCTTCCTTCATCTTCAAAGTTGGGGTGGTGGGAGCCTTTCTCACAGGCCTCCCTCTTCCACTTTTAAGGACCACTAGGATTATGCCCAGCTCTCCTGCATAACCTCCCTACTTAAGATCAACTGATGAATGACCGTAACTCCCCTTTGTGTAGCCTAACACATTAGCACTTTTGGGGATTGGGACATAGACATCTTTGGCAGTGGTGGGGGGCTGGGGGTGTTACTGTTCTGCAATGTGACTGTATCTTTATCCTTCTTTCTTCAACCTGAGGCCCCAGTTTATCTTGTCCCTTGGCATGTTTTTGCTCAGGGCTTTTTTTTTTTCCTTCATAAATCTCCTTCATATGAACCTTAAGGAGAAACTGATGCAAAATGGAAGGAGAGAAATAAAGGGAACATATACAGAGTACCATATAAAATAGATAAACAACAAGGACCTACTGTATAGCACAGAAACTATACTCAGTGTCTTGTAATAATCTATATTGGGAAAGAATATGAAAAAGAATATATATATTAATATATATACACACATATGTATACATTCAGTTATATATATATATATATATATAACTGAATCATTTAGCTTATACCAGAAACGAACACAACATTGTGAATCAACTGTGGTTAAATAGCAATTAAAAAAAAAAAACTAGGGGAGGGAGGGGAAGGAAGAGCTAAACATTTTGATAGCCTCTCAATTTATGATTTTACATTTTCATACTCCCTTTACCACCTCCATTTCTCTTCAGCACTACTGTTTCTGACATATTCTAAGATCAACAACATTTTAAAGTTAAAAAAATTACTTATGAGAAGGCGATAGGAATTATAGCCACTGAGCCGGCCAAAGAGCCAAGGCCCTAGAAAAAGCCTTTTAGAAAGAGAATGTAAGAAAGATCCTTGAATAACTGCAGTTCTTTTCTTCTTTAATGTGACAATTTTTAAATTGAAGTTTAGTTGATTCATAACATTGTGTTAATTTCAGAAATATAGAACGTGATTCAGTTATGTATGTGTGTGTGTGCTCACTTGTGTCTGACTCTTTGCAAACCCATAGACTGGAGCCTGCTAGGTTCCCCCGTCCATGGGATTTTCCAGGCAAGAACACTGGAGTAGGGTGCCATTTCCTCCTCTAAGGTATCTTTCTGACCCAGGGATCGAACACGTGTCTCTTGCGTCTTCTCCAGTGGTGGATTCTTTACCTCTGCACAACCTGGGACGAACCATGCTGCTGCTGCTGCTGCTGCTAAGTCACTTCAGTCGTGTCCAACTCTGTGCAACCCCATAGACGGCAGCCCACCAGGCTCCCCCGTCCCTGGGATTCTCCAGGCAAGAATACTGGAGTGGGTTGCCATTTCCTTCTCCAATGCATGAAAGTGAAAAGTGAAAGTGAAGTCGCTCAGTCGTGTCCGACTCTTGGAGACCCCATGGACTGCAGCCTACCAGGGTCCTCCGTCCATGGGATTTTCCAGGCAAGAGTACTGGAGTAGGGTGCCATCGCCTTCTCCAGGGATGAACCATAAATGTATTCTTTTCAAAAAATTTTAATTTTACTGGAGTATAGTTGATTTACAATGTTGTGTTAGTTTCAGGAATATAGCACAGTGATGCAATTATACATATACATATTTTTATTCTTTTTCAGATCCTTTTCTCATATAGGGTATCAAAGAAAATTGAGTAGAGTTCCCTGTATTATACAGTAGGTCCTGGTTGGTTATCTGTCTTATGTAAAGAACTGTGTGTATGTTCATCTCAAGCTCCTGATTTATCCCTCCCCTCCACGTTTCCTTTTTAGTAACCATAAGTTTGTTTTCAATATCTATAAGTCTGTTTGTTTGGCAAACAAGCTCATTTGTTTCATCTTTTAAAAAAATTAGATTCCACATGAGTAATACCATATGATATTTGTCATATATATTCTTTTTCAGATTCTTATCCCATATAGGTTATTACAAAATATTGAGTATAGTTTATTGTGCTACACAGTAGGTCCTTGTGAATAACTGCATTTCTGTCTTTTTCTTCTGATTGTGAAGTCTATGGTCTGGACCAAATGAATTACCCAAGACTCTTAAAGTTCCCTGGAAAGTCTCCATTCCATTCCTGCCTCCAAGGTCAGGACCTCCGTTCTTTGAGGGGGGTAAGTGTAAATTTGCCCCTCTATATTCCTCACACTGCCTTCTCCCCACCCTGGGTTTTGAGCATTGCAAACAAGAACTTTGAGCAGATTGCTCAAAGAGGATCCTGGCTTGGAAACTGTTGCCAGCTGGTCTCGTACCCATATCTTTTCAGTAAATTTCTCTCAAGCATATGTACACACACAAATACGCCTTCTGTTGAAGGCAATGAAATCATCGTTCACCACGGAGACTGGAGGAGAGTGTGCTGAACCATGAAATTGAAGTAATGCTTTTGGGTCTGGGTACAGTTTTTCCTGGAGTAAAGGTTCTTATTAACATTGCTGTTTTGTTCGTGGAAGCACCCCGGCATCTAGGACCTGGATGCTTCATCCACACTGGGACAGGCCTGACTGCGGGGACCACACGTCTTAAGTCTGGACTATCACTTAGAGCTCCTGCCTGTCAGGCCGCCCAGCCCCTCAGCTGCAGGACAGTGACTTCTGACCCCCATCTTCTCCTCTTGACCTAAGACCCAGGGAAAGGCTTTGCCAGTTGGAGGTCACCCTGCAAGAACCTGGGGCAAGCCAGGTCACAGGGGAGCAGAGAGGGCTGGTGCTGCCAGGGCTGGGAGTCAGCGAGGGAGAACCCCTCATCTGGTGGAAGATGACATGCAAAGAGCCGCCTCCAGATCAGCGTGGTGGGTGTTCTCGGAGAGCCAGCTATAAGTGCTTGAGACACCCTGGGGCAGCCGGGAAGGCCTCTAGAGGAGAGGTTCTTGAGTGGAAACTTGAGGAATGAGCAGGAGATGGCCAGGAGCAAGGTGATTTGTGCCAAGGGACTTGGGTTCAAATCCCATCACTGCCACTGTGTGACACTCTCATACTCTTGGTTTCTCCGTCTATGGAGTGTAATCATAGCCTCCATAGTTTAGGCTCCTAGAATCCCCAGCAGTGGAGTCAAAGGACCTGGCTCCTGGCTTTCAGTCCTAGGTACCCCTATTCCAAGCGTAGGGGGCACACCCATCCCGGCTTCCCTCTGTCCTCGTTCCCTCCCTATTGCTTCATCTGCTCCAAACCCTCTGCCTGCCTAGGGTCTGCGCATCAGAACTTGCCTGTGTTGAATCCCATGGGTCTCAACCAGGGCTCTACCTGGACCCCTGCCCAGCACGACCCCCAGCCAGCATCACAGGCTGGTCTTTATCAACGGGACCTCGATCTTAGCAGCTTGGAGTGACGCAGCCCAGTGTCCCGCATGGCCTGTCTTGTGGCTGCCCCACCCTGTGTGGCTGCAAAGCCAGGCCCCTCCCCAGGCTGGGTCTGAGGGACCGGGCGGAGAAGCAGACTGGAGGAGGGCACATTCAAGTGGCATCCCACGAGGAACCCTCTGGCTGCCGGCTTCTCCTCTTTGAGGAGGTCATCCACACGTCGTCCCCACCTTCCCTTGTCCCTATATTTCACTCAGGGCTCTGGAAGGAGGATTCATGAGCTCATGTCTCAGAAATGCTTTGAAGATGAGAAGCCCTGAGCATTCCCCACAGCCCTCTATTTAACTTTCCCAGAACTCTCTCTGGGTTGTCAAGACTTTGTAGCTATTTTTATAAACAGTGATCGCTGGCTGCTTCCATTTTTACCGTGGCTACCCTCCTACAGCAGACTGGGCGAGGAGCTGGATCTGCCCTCTTGCCCTTCTTCTCACACCCTTTCCTCTACCTCAGACCCACCCTTACCATCCCCTGTGTGCTCCCAGGGTCAGCCGTCTCCTTGATGCCCAGCCAGTGACTCCCAGCTTCTCCAGCATGGTGCCCAGTGCCCTCCAGCTCTGGCAGCTGCTCACCTGCTCAGCCACACCCCTGCCTGGTGTCCAACTCTGAACTCAGAAGCCCCAGGCTCGGTCACACCTCCAGGCCAGGAGAGAAGGTGGGTCATAGAAAATGGAAACTCAGTCTGCTGGTGGGCCTGCCCAGCATGATCAATGGGCATTTTTGGAATAAAAAATTTAAATCATACAAAAAGTGTATGGGGAGACAAATATATGATACCGCTTACATGTGGAATTAAAAAAAGAAAAAAAGATACAAATGAGCTTTTATCTAAAATGGAAAAAGACTCACATACACAGAAAACAAACGTATGGTTACCAAAGCAGAAAAAGGGGCAGAGGGAGGGATAAATTAGGAGACTGGGATTAACATATGCATACCACTATGTGAAAAATAGATAAATAAGGACCTACTGCATAGCATAGGGAACTATATTCAATATCTTATAAACTATAAGGGAAAAGAATCTGAAAAAGAACAGATACATGTGTATATATATATCAACTATGAAAGTGAATGTGTCAGTCACACAGTCATGTCCCACTCTGTGACCCCACGGACTAGAGCCCACCAGGCCCCTCTGTCCATGGAAATCTACAGGCAAGAATACTGGAGTGGGTTGCCATTCCCTTCTCCAGGGCATCGTCCTGACCCAGGGATCGGATCCGGGTCTCCTGCGTTGCAGGCACGGTCTTCACAATCTGGCAGCCAGGGAAGCCCAACCTACCTTTATGTCTGTGGACCTCGTTTCTGTCTCCTACGATCTCTCCCAGAGAAAACCACCGTCTTAAATTTGGTGTCTGGTATTTCTAGGAAAGTCTTTACACTTTGGTTACGTATGTATTATTAACATGTAATATTAATAATATGTAGTATTATTTTGTGTTTTAGGCTTTACATAAACACTAACGTGTGGTGAAAGAAAGCGAAAGTGGAAGTTGCTCAATCGTGTCCGACTCTTTGGGACCCCATGGACTATACAGTCCATGGAATTCTCCAGGTCAGAATACTGGAGTGGTAGCCTTTCCCTTCTCCAGGGGATCTTCCCCACCCAGGAATCTAACCGGGGTCTCCTGCATTGCAGGCTGAGTCATTACCAGCTGAGTTACCAGGGAAGCCCAATTTGTGGTACATATCCTCATCAGATCTACCTACGGACATTTTAGTCACTTATTCAACACAGTAACCCCTACTTCCTTGGTGATCCCAGTAACATCTTTTTGTCATAATGACAAGACTTGGAGTGGTTGATGGGAGTGCTCTAGGCTGCAGGAAGGAGCATTTTATCACTGACGTTCTTTAGAACTGCTGGTGCATGCTGGTAACAGAGTTGACTGACTTTTAGTGGTGTCTTAGCTCGGGCTACTGCACCAAAATACCACAGGTTGGGAGGCTTAAGTAAAGACATTTACTTCTCATAGTGCTGGAGGCTGGAAGTCCAAGGTCGAGGAGCCGTCAGATTCAGTTCCTTTTCTGGCTTGCAGATGACTGCAGGGGAAGGGGAGAGACAGAGACAGAGAGAGGGAAACAAGCTCTCTGCCACCTCTTCTTAGGAAGACACTCATCCCATTTGGGTTCTCCACCCTCGTGACCTCATCAAAACCTAATCACCCAAAGGCCTCACTTCCAAGTACCATCATATTGGAGATTAGGGCTTCAATTTAGGAATCTGGTGGGGAGGGACACAATTCAGTCCATAGCAAATGGTTTTACTATTTGTTTCTAAATCCTTTACAGTCAATGCACTCCTTACTGTCTGCAGCAGGTTGGCAGGGTGGGGGCAGAGTTCAAAACCTAGCTGTGGCATCCAGAGATGTCCTGGGAAAGAAAGCATCTGTGTAAGGGACTCTATGAGGGAGAGAGGGTACAACTAGGGTGAGCTGGGGGCTAAGTATGGCAGTGCCCCCCACCCTGAGGGTGTATGACAGGTTTTTGGTTTTGACCATGTTGCATGGCATGTGGGATCTTAGTTCTCCAACTAGGGATTAAAACAGGACCCTGTCAATGGAAGCCCCAAGTCCTAACCACTGGACCACCAGGAAAGTCTCTGTGTGTGCATCTTGTGATGGGAGGACTGATCAGATTAAAAGACACTCAGAAAAAAAGACACTCGGGAAACACATGTACCAAATGCAATGTGTGGGCCTTGTTTAAACATTAATTCAAACAAGCCCAATGGTAAAATAGTCAACTTCAGAACTGGGAGAATATGACTGTGGATTGGGTGGTACATGACCACAAGGAACTTTTGCTCGTTTTGTTAGGTATGTTGGACTTCCCAGGCGGATCAGTGGTAAAGAATCTGCCTGCTGATGCAGGAGATTCGAGTTTGATCTCTGGGTCTGGAAAATCCCTTGGAGAAGGAAATGGCAACTGCTCCAGTATTCTTGCCTGGGAAATCCCATGGACAGAGGAGCCTGGCAGACTATAGTCCATGGGTTGCAGAGAGTCAGACATGACTGAGCGACTGAGCACATTAACATGTGAACACAGGGAGGGGCCATTTAAATATACTTGTTATGCAAGAAAACATCCTTATTCTTTAGAGATATATACTAAACTCATTTAAGCAACATCAGCAGGGCTGGGATTTTTTTTCCCACAAAACCAAAAATAGATGAAACAAGTACAGCAGAACTGCAATCTTCGTCAAACCTAAGTGATGGTTATTTGGGTGTTTACTATACTGGTTATCTGAGTCAAGATCTAGCCAGGAGGCGAGAACCACTTGAATATTTAAAGCAGTGGGACTTTGAGGCTGAGTATTGGTCACACAGGCGATGGAAGCCTGAGGAAGCCGGCAGAGAACCAAAATCAGTGTGGACAGCTGCCAGCCTGGGCTAGAGAGTGACACAAGAAGGCGGTGTCACTGGGCCCAGAGGCTGGGATCATTTAGCAAAGTAGAAAATCAGCAGGCCTTTGGGTGGGCGGTGGAGCTATGGTGGGGACAGGACCTGAGGTAGAAAGGGAAAAGAAAGACCCTTCCTGCTACCCATCACCCTGCTGCCCAAGCTGCAATCACAATGAAGCCACTGGGGTCACCCTCGGGGACACAGGGCAGAGGGAGGTGGGCAGGTTTGCTCTGGGGGCAGATTGGGCCTGCATGGAATTCCCTTACCTTCTGCATGTTTTTCAAAAGAGAAGGAAAAGAGACCTCCCCTCTAAGCACTGCTGACACAGAGACCTCTCCTGCCTCCAGAGAGCATGGATGGCAGGACTCCTGGGGCAGAAGAGCCATGAGCTCCATTTTATGGCAGCTGTTGTTGGAATCAAGATTGGCAAGGATCAACAACCTCAGATATGCAGAGGATAACCAATTTAATGGCAGAAAGTGAAGAGGAAGTAAAGAGCCTATTGATGAAGATGAAAGAGGAAAGTGAAAAAGCTGGCTTAAAACTCAACATTCAAAAAAAGAGGATCATGGCACTGGTCCTATCACTTCATGGCAAATAGATGGGAAAAATGTGGAAACAGTGTCAAATTTAATTTTCTTGGTCTCTAAAATCAATGTGGCTGCTGACTGCAGCCATGAAATTAAAAGACACTTGCTCCTTGGAAGAAGAGCTATGATAAGTCTAGACAGTGTATTAAAAAGCAGAGACACCATTTTGCCAACAAAGGTCCATATAGTTAAAGATATGGTTTTTCCAGTGGTCATCTATGGATGTGAGAGTTGGGCCATAAAGAAGGCTGAGGGCTGAAGAATTGATGCTTTTCAACAGCGATGTTGGAGAAGATTCTTCAGAGTTCCTTGGACAGCAAGGAGATCAAACCAATCCATCCTAAAGGAAATTAACCCTGAATATCCATTGGAAGGACTGATGCTGAAGCTGAAGCTCCAATACTTTGGCCATCTGATGGGAAGAGCCTACTCATTGGAAAAGCCCCTGATGCTGGGAAAGATTGACGGCAGGAGGAGAAGGAAGCGACAGAGGATGAGAGAGTCGGATGGCATCGCTGACTCAATGGACATGAGTCTGAGAAAACTCAGGGAGACAGTGAAGGACAGAGAAGACTGGCATGCTGCAGTTCATGGGGTTTCAAAGAGTCAGACATGACTTAGCGACTGAACAACAATTGTTGCTCGGATAATGCTATCCTGGCAAGTAAAGCAGGAACCCTTGGGTCAGCATGGGCTGTTGATGAAGACCCAGGAGGAACTGGCCTCTGTCATTGCAGGAAACTGTACATGTGTTTCCTGAGCTTTGAGAGGCCATGGAGATTTGGTCTGGGGCCCCAAGTGGTTCTGCAGATGACCAACCCCCAATCCATTTCCCATCTTTCTACTAGTGGAACTTTAATTTTGTTCCTGATAACAATGTGCCCAGCTAAAAAATTTCACCTCCCCCAGATCTCTCAGAGTTAGTGGTGACCACATGGGCAAATTCTGGGCAACGTGGTGGGAGTGGAAATGCTGAGGACGGGTGGTCCTTCCAGAATAAAAAGGCATGTCTCCTCCTCTCACCTGCTTCTTCCTGTGTGAAATATGGTGCTATGGCTGGTGCTGTGGCAGCAGTCTTGTGACCATGAGGACTGAAGTCAAATGCTGGAGCAAGGAGTTGCTTTGCACAACTGCATTACCCTTAGACTTTCTAGCCCTGGGCTTTTTGTTGGATGATTAAAATATACCCCTTACATATTTAAGTCACTGTTTTTTGGGTTTTCTGTGGTCTGCGGTTAAAGAGATATTTCGACTGAAAATGAAGAAATTGGCTTTTACTCAACAGAAGGAAAAGAAGGAAGTAAAGAAATTGGTTCCCTAGATAGAGACTAGCATTATCTTTATGAACAATGCTAAGCACACAGCAAGTGCTCAAGAAATACAAGCCAATAAATGGGTGAATTGATATGGCAAGTGCATGACCACCTGAGCAGTGAATCTGAAGAGTTTAAAGGCTTCTGGTAGTGAGTCCATCTCTTCCACTGCCTGAAAGGAAACCAGCTGCAAACATTGCCATAATATTATGGAATTATCTGGTGATAAGCAAATACTTCCTGAGCGTCCAGGGGAAAAGGCAAATAGCATGCATAAGAGGAAAAGATATAAATTTGCTTATCACCCAACAGATAGCAGAACTGTGAGGGGACAGATGTGGCACAGACACCCTAAGGTGACCCCCAGTGAGTCACAGACTGTATAATCCCACCCACCCACTCACCCATTCATCCACTGGGTGTGGACAGAACCTGGGGCTTGCCTTCAACCAATAGGCTATGGCAATGGTGACAGGCTGTCACTCCTTTGATAAATTACATTCTATGGCATGGTGATTAATGCCGACTCTGAGAAAGGAAGCTGCCATGTGGTGAGGGGGTCACTGGCAAGGAAGTGGGGGCAACCTTGAGGAGCCTAGAGGAATGCTTTCAGCCAGCCAGCATGAAAACAAGGACCTTAGTCCCACAGCTAAGTAGCTGAGCCTTGCCAGCAACCAGAATGAGTCTGTGAGACCCTGAGGCCAGTTGACACCATGGGCCAAGGCTCTGAGGCTAGCCTCAGTCAAGGCTCCAGATAAGAACACACCCCTGCCTGCTCCTTGAACACAGCCTGCGAGTCCCTGAGTAGCAGACCCAGTGAGACTGCCCCCAGAAACCTCAGATAATAAATGTGTGCTGTTTCAAGCCACTGTTTGTGGAGATGCCTTGGGCTTCCCAGGTGGCACTAGTGGTGAGGAACCTGCCTGCACACACAGTAATTAAAACAAACAGAGTAGGATAGAGAATGACCTTCTGTGAAAGAGCGGAGCGGGACTTCCCTGGTGGTCCAGTGGTTATGAATTTGTCTTCTAATGCAGGAGGATGCAGGTTCAAACCGTGGTTAGGGAACTACGCCGGCTCGCTGCAACTAGAGAAGCCTGAGTGCCTCAACAAAGGGCCTGCATAGCCAAAAAAAAAGAAAGAAAGATAGGAGGCTGCACAGTGTCAGCCTGGGGAGGGCAGATCTGGGCAGAGCGTCCATTTGTTCATTCATGGACTTGTCAGCTGCTTATTAAGGGCCACTGCCATGTGCCAGGCATAGCTCACAGCTTGAAGTTTTCGTCTCCGACACCCCGTTTCTTCGTCACCACCCGGCTGCAGCAGTACGTCCACTCTAGACAAGGTGGCCGAGTGCCCACAGTGACTTGGCCTGGGGCCAGACGCTTCACATCACTGACTCATCAGCCATCACAATGACCCTGGAGGTAGGTATTAATCACCGTATACATTTAAAAGACTAACGTCACACAGTGGAAGATTCTGGGATTCTAAGAAATTAAGTCAGCTCCTCCTGTTCCAAGCTGGCTTAGAATTTGGCGTCAGGAAAAATAAGGTCATCTGAGCTCCATTGGCCTCTTCCTCCTCCTCCTCTCAGAAGCACATTCTTAAACGAGGTAAGTATTAAGCAGGAAAAATTACAATCTAGAAGACACTTACGTCAATTTAAAAACGAAATAAGTATCCAGTGTGCCTTTTTCACTTTTTCCTTGTCAGCATCTTCTTCCTTTCCATAAAGACACGATTAGAATGTTCCTTCCAATGCTTTCTAAATTTGAATCTGGTATCAACACTCCTTTTGACTGCATTCTGCCGTGCCGCTGTGAGGGTTCAATGGCATGACACAGACAGAGCATTGGACCTCTTTTTCTGCACGAATCTTTGTATTTGTCTCTCTTCACTTCACATGTGTGTCACCCAGAGACCTGACAGGAAAAGCATTCACTCTGATGGTTCTAAGGAAGAGCCACTTAGTGAATGCCAACACAGAGATGTGGACAAGTCTAAGGGAACCAGCGAAGGATGCCCAGGCACCCAGGAGCTGCCCAGAGCAGGAAGCTCTTACTACTTTCAGGGCCAAAAGGGCAAGGGGAGGAAATGGTGGTAACAGAGCCCAGAGAGGGTGCAGATGGAGAGGGGGGCTGCCCACTGGGAGATCGCTTGTCTAGAGGCACCGAGGCAAGAGAGGGTAGAGAAGACGCATCTTAGCTTTTCTCCTACCCATCTTCCACCTCCTGCTGCCATCTCCCACTGGCATCTCCAACTTGCGGCCAGAAGCAAAAGGACTTGGGATGAAGTCTTGCCCTGGGGTTGATATCCTGGGGCGCAGAGCAGGGCAGAGAGTGATTCTTGAAGGACAAAGGGAGAATTAGTGCATTATATTATGAGAATTATCCCATGTTATCAGAGAGTTCTTGAAGACAGTGTTCTTAAAGTACAGCTGATTTACAATGCCATGTTAGTTTCAGGTGTACAGCAAAGTTATTCAGTTACATATATATATATATATATATTCTTTTTCATACTCTTTTCCCATTATGGTTTATCACAGGATATTGAATGTATTTCCCTGTGCTATACAGTAGGAACTTGTTTATTTTATATATAGTAGTTTGCATCAGCTAATCCCAAACTCCTGACTTATCCATCCTCCATTCCCTCTCCCCTTTGGTAATCATAAGCTTGTTTTCCATGTCTGAGTCTGTTGAAAGTAAAAGTAAAGTCGCTCAATCGTGTTCAACTCTTTGCGACCCCATGGACTGTAGCCTACCAGGCTCCTCCGTCCATGGGATTTTCCAGGCAAGAGTACTGGAGTGGGGTGCCATTGCCTTCTGTGAGTCTGTTGTTGTTTTGTAAATATGTTTTAGTCATATTTAAGATTCCACATATAAGTGATATCATGTTATTTGTCTTTGACTTATTTCACTTAGTGTGATAATCTCTAGGTCCATTCATATTGCTGCAAATGGCACTATTTCTCTCTTGTTCACAACTGACTAGTATTCCATTGTGTGTATGTACCACTTCTTTATGCATTTCTCTGTTGGACTTTAAGGTTGCTTCCATGGAAGACAGTGTTCTCAATGGCTAAGAGTTATTTCATCATTTGGCAGGTGTATTATTTGTTATTATTATTTAGTAGTAGCAGCATTGGTAGCAGCAGCAGCAGTAACATTAACCAATACTCTGTTCAATTACTACAATGGACATCTTTGCCCATAATTATTTTTCTACACTTGCCATGTTAAGGAACTTAGCTAATGGAGGTCTCTCCACAGTCCTCAGGCTTGAGGAGTCCAGGTGGGAACACCACTGGCTCGGCCCACTCCCCAGCCATCCTGGGATCCCTGGAAATCATGCTGGGCCATCACCTCCTACCTTTCTTAGCGCAGTTATGAGTCAGGATGAGGCCTGGGTGGCACTTGGAAGAACTGTTCATAAAAGAAGGGCTGGATTCAGGGCGGGTGGAAGCCTGGGGTCGCGGTGGGGCGGCGCGGGAGGGGCTGACGCTCCCCAAAGTGCTCACTCCCTCGAAGACTATTAAACGCCGCAGGGAGACTCAGCATCCTGGCTTCCACCCAGGGGTTTCCTCCCTGGGGCTTCCGGGCCCCAGGATGTGGCAAGCTTGCGCCCCCTGCCGGTCAGTGAAGCATCTGCAAAAAACAGTGTCAGCATCAGCCATCCTGAGCACAGTCACCAGCTCTGGAACTAGCCCCCTGAAGAGTTCTCACAGGACTCTGAGCATCTGAGGGATGCTTGGATTCACCTCCCTGGGGTATACAACTGAATTGGTTGGAATAGGATCTCCTGGACATTGGTGGAAATGTAAATATGCATATGTATCAAGAACCTTCAAGTTTTTGATTAAGCCTCACCTCCTCCAGGAAGACTTCCATGACCACACCTCTCAACATCCCAGTGTAATCTGTATTCTCTTTTCCATGTAGCATTTTTGCTTGTCTCTGACTCAGCTGAATAAGAAAAGTAACTTTATTTTGCTCTAATTGTTTACATCTTCATTTTGAATTCCAACTTCACCAACTATTTGTAGTAACTTGATTTTAATTATTTCAGGGTTTCTCTGTGCCCTGTCTTTGGGATTACATCCTGGAGGCAGGTGGAGGGAAGAAGGAATGCTTATGAAGCCAAGACAGGCAATGCACAACTACCAGGCTGCCTCGATTAAGATCTTGACCTTGATCTCAGGGATCTGCCTTGATTAAGACCTTGATCTCAGGGGGTCCTCAGCTTGAAGTGGGGCTTCGGCTCCCAGCCAGAAATTGAGGTGGGGTCATGGCAGTAAAAGCACCCAATCTAGCCTTTAGACCAGGGGACAGTGACAAGGCCCTGGCCCCTTGGCTTTGCAGAAAAAGAATTTTCATGAAGATGGAAAGTAGTGAAACAAGTAAATTATTTATTAGGAGAAAAAGAAAAAGAGTACAGCAGGTGTGGATAGACACATGGGCAGAATCAGAGGGAGAAACCCTGAGTCACGCCCTGGTGGTAGCTTGAATTACTTTTATGGGCCATTTCTTCTGGATTTCCTTTGGCCAACCATTTTTATTTGCCTGGTTAAGAGTCTGTATTTGGTATAGCTCAGGATCTTCCCATGTGTGCACAAACATCTCTTAGCCACGATGAATTCTACTGAAGAGGCCTGTGGGTAGCTTGGCATCACTTAGCATCATTCCCCTTTGACTGCTAAGGAGTCTTTCTGAGCGTGTGTAGTCGCGGAGGTCTCCAGACTTCGAGAAGAAGGAATATGTAGTCTCATCTTATATCTGGGCAGGGCCAAGCCTCCTCTCTCAATTGTCCTGCTATTCTTGCCTTTAAGTATTGGTCGAGAATCTCCAATAGCTTCTACCTCCTGCCTCAGTCTGTCCTTGCAGAGAGCACCCAGGGAGTCCCCACCAAGAGGCCCCACATTCCCGCTGGCTGACTTCTTCCCTGGTTACATTTGGATTCTGTCGGTGGCCCCAACACTTTCCAGGGGCACCAGGTTTTCTGCAAGGATGGCTAAGGAAAGAGAAAGCTCAGCTCTTTCCCACTCCTTCCCTCCCCACATTCAGTACCTCCCAGGTTATGAGGGCCCACCTGGTCCTGCCACACCCCAGGGCTCAGCTTGGAAGCCAGGCCCAGGGTCCACCTTGCACCCCCCCCTCCCCCTCCTACCTGGGCCTGGCCCGGCCCAGGGAATCATCTCCCATTCCCTGGCGGTTTCCTCCCAGATCTTTTGACCACAGCCAGTGACTCTCTTCCCCTACCGGTCAGGGAGAACGCCTGCTTTTATTCTGCTTTCTGCTCTGAGCATCTTCCTAGAGCCTGGGGGTGGAGGGGTGGGTGCGCAGCAGCTAAATGAGGAGAAGAAAGGAAGGAGAGAAAAGGAGGGGGTGGAAGAGAAAGCCTTTGTTTCCAAAACAGCACCCACATTCCTGCCCTCCTCACCCACCCCCACCCCTCCTGTCGGGCGCTGGGATGGAGGGGGCAGTCGGAACTTTCCCTCCCAGAGGGCAGAGGAGGCACTGAGGGGTGGGGGCAGTGCATGCCACCAGGAATGATCAGACAGCCAGAAGAAGCAAGGAGTGAGAGTGAAGGGCAGAGAGAAAAAGCTGCCAGGAGCTGGGGACCTGCGTTCAGTGAGACCTTGAACATAGTGCTTCAGCCATACTCGGGGCCAGGTCTGACGACTGAGTCCAGGAGGCCAGAGACAGAAGAAGTTCTTGTCTTTGCAGCTGACCTTGTCCCATGAGACTTGGCTCAGTGGTAGTGTGATGTAAGCAAGCACTGAACCTTGCTAGAAGTCTCATTTCTTCGTCTGCAAAGCAAAGATCAGAATCTCCGCAGTGAGTGTGGTTGAGAGGATTAAGTAGGACAGATGATCAGGGACCACAAGCTACCTGCTGGCAAATGGAGATGTGCACCCTGCCAGGTGGACAAGCTATGGTTTAGATGTCTGGGGATGCCCGGGCCAGTGCAGGGAAACACTGGACCCTGGGATGTGTCACTTTGGAAGCCGGCAGACTCCCGCATGGCCAGGCCCCTCCTGACCCCTCCCGTCCCCTCCCTCTTTCTCATCTCAGGTGGCCTCAGCCTGCAGTGGCTGGAAAGCAGAGCTTTGGTTCTCAGCCAGAGATTGCGGTCAGGTCATGGCATGAGTACCAGTGGTCAGTGACAAGGGCCTGGCTCTTTGACTTTGCAGGAAAGAATTCCCACAAGGACAGAAAGTAGTGACGCAAGTAAAGTGTTTATTAGGAGGAAAAAGAAGACAGTACTTGTTGAGAGACACATATATGATTGAGCTCAGAGAGAGTTGCGCCCTCATGGTAGTTTGGATCACTTATATGCAGCATTTCTTCTGGGTTTCCTTTGGCCAATCATTTTGATTTTCCTGGTTCTGAATCAGTATTTAGTTTATCTCAGGATCCTCCCATGTGTGCGTGCACATCTCTGTCAAGATGGATTTCACTGAAGAGGCCTATGGGTAGTTGACATCACTTACTATGGGGTGGTGCCCTCTCCCTTTTTGACTTCCAAGAAACTTTTTGTTTGGGACAGTTTCCTTGACTTTGAAAATGAGAAATATGTGGTTTCTTATCTTTTACCTAGACTGGGCCCAGGTAAAAAAATCTAGAGAAAATCCTCTCTTGATTTTCCTGACTGTTGATATTTTGGAGTTTCTGTCCACAGGGAAGGAACTCAAATAGCTTTCCCTGGGGTGGGAGTGGGTGTCCATCTCCCTCCTGCATCACTTCCATGGCCTGTGTCCCCATCTCCTGAGGTCAGGTCAGCAAAAACATAGAGCCACCAGCAGCTTCTTTTCCCCACTGCTGTTCTTTCAGAATTTCCAGATTCTCTCCTGCAGTGTAGCAATGCTGGGTGCTTGCGTATGGGGAATGAAACAGACATACCAGGAGGAGAGAACCAGGAGATTGCCTTTAGAGGAGCCCTCCAGGATGGCAGGGGAGAGAAGGGAATTGCAGCGTGT
Source organism: Capricornis sumatraensis (assembly GCF_032405125.1). Taxonomy (NCBI): domain Eukaryota; kingdom Metazoa; phylum Chordata; class Mammalia; order Artiodactyla; family Bovidae; genus Capricornis; species Capricornis sumatraensis. Next base: position 115,900,212 of record NC_091071.1, on the reverse strand, counting down.
GGCAGGGGACAAGAGAGCAGGCCCAAAGAAGTGGATGCTGGGTTGTGGGGCTCCAGGCAGAGCAAAAACCCCTGGAGATGAAGCCCAGGCTGGGGTTCCATAGAGCTGGCAGGCCAAAGCCAGGTCAGGGGATGCAGCCAGGGCAGAGCCCCTCTGTGACCTCAGTCCCTTCAAGGCTGTGGTTCCCTGTTTTGACCTCAACCACTGTCCACCCGGCCACACGCTCCCAGGACACTGTCCCCATCCAGGCTGTCCTGCTCCTGCATTTCTCCACCACCTGACTCTGGCTAGTCCCTGTAGGATGCTCTATGGACCTGGGGATGAGGTGGTCGAGGCCCGAGCCTGCCCTCAGACTCAAGGCACCTGCACACACATCTTGTTTGCCAAAACAACAATGCTGCAGTCAGAGGTTTCAGGCCAGGCTGGGGTATTGTAAGAAGGTGTAGTTGCAGAGCCTGCTCCCCATTCTAAACCAGGAGATGAAGCTCCCCAAGGTCGCTAGCTGGTTGAGGACTCAAAACACATTGCATGTGTGACCGAGGCCACTGTCCCTCTGTTATATCTCACGCGAACCCTGTAGACCCACCCTCTTCTCAGGTAAAAGGTTGAGTGTGTACAAGTTACTTATTACAGTGTGTGAACTTTTAAAAAATGGACGTTAAAGAGAAAATAATGGATAAGAAAGTGCATCTTACAAATCTGGTCTTCTCCCTAGAGCCATGCATGCAACTGTGCCCAGGAGGTGCTCAGTAAACGCTTTTGGGTCGCGTGGCCCTCACCTCTCCCCTTGGGGGCTTCTCCCAGCCTCTCCACTTTTGCCCTGCCCCACCCCCTCACCTAGAGGCGGCCAGGTGCTCAGCCAGGTGGCCAGGAGGAGAGAAGGCCCACCCCATCCGCCCGGCATTCACAGCCCAGTTGGGAGAGGCTGACGAGAGACCAGACGAGATGTGGTGTGAACAGCGCACGGAGTGCGCCAGGCTGTCATGGGAACAGGGGGGTCGAGCTGCGTGCAGGAAAACAGCCCCTTACATCTGCGTGTTGCTTTCAGCTTTTCAGAGGTGGTGTGAAGGGCGGGGGTGGGGTGGGGGACAGAAAATCAAGGGATGGTGTTTTCCATGCCCGTTTTGTTGGCATTCCAGGGCTGTCAGCTTAGTTGAGCTTAATCTCTCTCAGCAGGGGGGAAAAAGACACAAAGACATTCTTACACACCCATACAAGAGGCATTTCTAGCAGCGGTGTCTTGCACAATCACTTCTTGATGTTTGTTTTCAGAATGGCTTTGCGGGGTCAGCTGACACCATGCTGCGGAGGGCTGAGCAGTAAGAATTTGCAGGGCTGCCTCGGGGAGCAGAAGCTTCACTCCTGGTAATGTGTGTATCACCATGTGTACCACAGATGGCTAATGGGAAGTTGCCGTATAGCTCAGGAAGCTCAGCCTGGTGCTCCGTGACAACCTAGAGCGGTAGGATGGGGTGGGAGGTGGGAGGGAGGTTCAAGAGGAAGGGCATGTGTGTCTACCTATGGCGGATTCATGTTGATGTATGGCAGAAACCAACACAACTCTGTACAGCAATTGTCCTCCAATGAGAAATAAATTTTTTTAAAAGTGAAAACAAAGTTTACTAGATAATTTTATATACAAGCTTGTTATTAATTCAACATAAGGAGTTGTTACTCCATGAACTCACCGTATGAAACATTAAACTTGTAATTATATATACACACACACACATACATGTATATATATATTTATGAAGTCTCACTCCTTTGAATGAGTCCCTCACACCCGAATGACATGAACTGTCTAAGCTGAGGGAGTCTGACTCTTGCAGTTTCGCTCCGGCATGTGGTCCAGTGGCAGGAAGGAGCTAATTCAATGGTAACAAGTAAGCCCCAAATCTGTGTTATAAAACCACATGGGTTTATTTTTCGCTCTTGTATGTGTCCCTTTAGAGGAAGGGGGGATGGAGACCCCGGGCTGTCAGATGCTTTCCCGGGGAAGTGAGGAGGTCCGAGTGCACACCTGCCCTCCAAGCGGGAGGGAGCAGGCAGGGGCAGAGCCTCGGCCACAGCATTACAGGGCACGCTACACGAGCCCACCTGGAGAAACCACCTGTGTGTACATCAGGCATGAATGACATCTACACCAGGGACATGAGTTCACTACATTTGTTACCACACTACGGACAACAGCAACTGACACCAGCTGACTCTGGTTGATTAGTGTTCAGTGAGCACAGGACTGAGGTCAGAGGGGACGAGAAAGGTTCTGGACAGAGAGATTACTCATAAGCTCGGCAGAGGAACTCACTTTTGGGGGGACTTGGTCTCAAAGTGAGACCTCAGGCCATCATCCCATCCTCAGAGGACAAAACAGTGACCTGGTGACTGAAATGCTCCAGGTGGGGCTCCTGGGCGCTCCCCATGCTGTTGCTTCAAGTCTGTTCACCAAGGACATGCCAGAAGTGGTCGGGGCTCCCTGGGGTCTGCAGGAGGCTCTGCCGCTGTCCCAGCAGTGGAAACCGGGGTGCTCCCTGCCTCCCAGTGAGGCTGCAGCCTCGCCAGAGGAAACAGCACAGGTCTCACCTTGGGGCTTTCAGGGCCCCATCTGCAACAGTTGTGTGTCCGTGGGCAAGTTACTTAACCTCTCTGGAGCTGCTGCTTCCTATCTGGACCACGGGCATAATCCTGCTTCTCTTTAAGGGCTGTCAGCTACAAACTGGCCCTTGCCATGGGCACTGGCTCTCTGCCTCTACAAGAATTAAATCACGTGCTGCTGATTTAATTGACTTTCAATACCCCCTGAAAGGAGCTCAGGATGGAGAGCAGAAATGAGGTGCTCTGTGTGGGGGAGAAGGGAACTGGCAAAATAAGTATTTTCAGGAACCAATTTTATGAGCTCAATTCTGGTATTTCTTCACATTTAGAAAAGCATTAAAATTCTCCATGGTGACGTCCGCTCCCCATGACCAACAGAAGCCTTCTGGAAAAATATATGTGTTTCTCAGATAGTAGCAGTTACTTAACAAATATTGGGGCAAATGAAAAATTAAATGTGCTTGATTGCATGTATTCCCCCTCCACCAAAATCAGATATAAAGGAACCCTTTCCCCCACTTCTTTGGAGCCATTTCTCAGAGCTATGTGAGGTGCTGTATCCTGGGCTCTAGTCCTTGAGTGCCTGCATGCTCAGTTGCTTCAGTCGTGTCCGACTCTTTGTGACCCCATGGACTGCAGCCCATCAGGCTCCTCTGTCCATGGGATTCTCCAGGCAAGAATACTGGAGTGGGTAGTCATGCCCTCTCTGGGGACCTTTCTGACCCAAGGGTTAAACTAGTGTCTCCTGCACTACAGGCAGATTCTTTACTGCAGAGCCACCGGGGAAGCCTGGGCTATAGCCCTTATTTTCCCCCAAATAAAACTTAATTTGCAACTCTCACTTTTTTTAATTGACAGAGACTTGCTGTAATTTAAGAAAATAATATAAGGAAATTGCCTGCACTGCTCCCTACTGTTGAGTGGAGGGAGGTCCACCTGGGACCAAGCAAGGAAGGCCAAGGGGGTGACTCCCCACCAGGGCCTGAGGGAGTGTGAGGGCTCTGCCTGGCCCAGCCCATGAGCATAACAGCCATCCCTACCAGCTCTGTGGAGGGACAGCCCAAGGTCAGTCAGGCAGGGCGCCACGGGCCTCGCAAGCCTCCTGCCTGGGGCCACAACCCCCCTGAAGCCTCCTCCCTGGCTCATAGGACCTCCCTCCGGCTTTCTTGTTCTGTCACTCAGCTGTGTCTGTGTCCGACTCTTTGCGATCCCATGGACTATAGCACGGCAGGCTTCCCTGTCCTTCACCATCTCCTGGAGTTTGCTCAAACTCACATCCATTGAGTTGGTGATGCCGTCCAACCATCTCACCCTGTCGCCCCCTTCTCCTCCTGCCCTCAGTCTTTCCCAGCATCAGAGTCTTTTCCTGCCTGCTGGGCCTCCTCAGCTGTCTCTGGGCTTCTCACCCCTGACCTTCGCATGGGCTGTCAGTTCTGCCTTCCCTAGGTTAATGTAACCTCTGAATAATTTGGCAAATTCCCCCTTGTTCAACTGAAGATCTCATCACGAGGCACAACAAAATCAATTCATATGTATGCAAGCATTTTCTCAGCAGCTGCCGCTGGCTTAGGCAGCAGATGGCTCCTGACACTCACTTGGCTGGCAGGGAGAGCCTCAGGGCCTGGATCCAAAGCGGGTCGAACAGGAGATAGAGGCAGGAAGCTCTGGATCTGCAGTCAGCATGACAGGGAGAAGGCGGCACCAGCAGGCCAGGAGGGTGGGGTGGGGTGTGGTGGGGTGGGGTGGGGGGCAGCCATGGCCTGATGACCACTGGGGCCCTGAAATGCTGTGCCCCTCTGCTGCCTGGGGCGTCTGTGCATGCTTCCTCCTCCATGGGGGCCAAGTCCAGGTCTCAAGGCTGGGACACCTTTCCTCCCCAGGGACAGCCAGTGTGCCAGTAGACTGGTCCAGACCTGTGGACTGATGCCCAGGCGGTCTCCAGCTGCTGCTGGGAGCAATATCAGAGGTGCTAGGGGCCCCTTTTGAGGTGTTTTATCCAGAGGGGACAAGACTGGGATTCAGAGGCCTTGCTACGGCAGCCTCTCCCCCATGCAAATCCCTAAAAAACATGAGGTGAGCAGACCTTCACAGGCCAGCACCTCTGTGGTCTGCCCACATGTCACAGGCCGCTCACATCACGGCTTCATCATGGATTCAGTCAAACTTCCTGAACCCCAATGGCATCATGTCCTGGGAATAAGAGGATAGGGCTGGCCCTGTGGCTGCCCCAGGAGGCCCCAGGCTGGAGGAGGAGTCAGATAAAGGAATGAGGCAGGGGCAGGGGGTTAAGGAGTCTGCACAGAGCAGTACCGCAGTCCTGCTTCTCATCACAACTGCCCGAGAGGTGTCTGCACAGCATCACCGCCCCACAACCACGCTTTGGTGAAAACAGGTTATCAACTTCCACAGGCTTTAACACTGTTCTAAGTGTTTTACAAATATCAACTTATTAACCCTTTAAATCACCTCCAGGAGATGGGCACTATTATTTACAGACACGAAGCTGAAGTACAGACAAGGTGAGTCCTCTGCCTGGGGTGGTAAGCTGCACAACCAGGATCCTGTCTGGTTCTGAGGCCAAAGCTCACCTGCAGTCAGCTCCTGGCTGAGGGCCCCCAGTGGACCCGTCTCCCAGGACCCTGAATCCCATTTTTTTCTTCCCTTACCTTAGCACATCCACAAAGACAAACATACCTCAGACTGCAGGGCTGCACACAAGCAGTGGGAACCAGAAGGGACCTCCGATCAGCGTGTTTAGTTCTGAAGGGGGCCAGCTCAGGGCACAGAATCTCAGCGACCCAGGAAAGTGAGGGAGACCCTCTATCAAGGAAAAGTCTCAGGATCTGGGTCTTTTCACGTGTGGATAATGTTAGGGAAAATTCACTGCTGATACTGATTTTAGCTCTTGGAAAACCGAGCCAGAGAGCACCAGTGTCCACAGAATTGTGCTGTATGAGAGCAAGAATGACTTCCCTGGTGGTTCAGTGGTAAAGAATCCACCTGCAACGCAGCAGACCTGGGTTTGATCCCTGGGTCAGGAAGATCCCCTGGAGAGGGAAATGGCAACCCACTCTAGAATTCATGCCTGGAGAATCCTATGGACAGAGGAGCCTGGCAGGCTGCAGTCCATGGGGTTGCAGAGTTGGACACAACTGAGTGACTAACACACACACACACACAGAGAAAGCAGTTATGGCCATTGAACCAAGTGGTCAGTGGCTCAGTGCTATGGTATCAGACTTGGCAGGTCTTGTTTGGGGACAGCAGTAAAGTCTATCAATATAGAGGGTCTGACTGTAAAGTAACAACATCGCTTCCGTGTACGGATGCCCGGCCCTAGCCCTCCCTCAATGTGGGTTCTGGCATCAGCTGAGCGCCTTCCACCACTGCAGCAGGTGGACAGGTACATGGAGGAGGGTGATGGCATGAGTCTAGCCCAATGATGCAGTTTACCTCTGACTTGCAGCAGGGAGTAAGGTCTTCTGGAGAATAAAGGCTCTAGGCGGCTGGGACTGGAAGAAGCCCAGAACCAGGACAGCCTGGAGTCCAGGCAGGCTCCAGGCACTGCAAAAGATAAAGTTGTGTTCCCTAGCCTGTTGGAGTTCAGTGTGGCTGAGTCAGGGGTGTGAGGAGCAGGGGGCAGAGGGAGGGGCATAGCTGAGGAAGGAGTTGGCAAGATCAAGCCTGTGGGCAGAGCTACTCACCCCATTGGCCTTTGCTCTGAACAATCTGTGGGTGCTTAAGGATCATGTTCCAGTTCTTCCTATTCATTCCGCCCCAATCTGGGAACTCTCAAGTTCCAGTGCATTGATAGGCTTCAATCACCACCACCGCCAATATCATCACCATCAATATCACCATCACACCACCACCACCACCACCATCAGTAATAACAACAAATCTGCCTTTCCAAGGTGGCACAATCAGACACTATTCTGAGAGAACAGACATCACCCTGGCAACACTTCTCTGCAGCCATCACAGTGTTGAATCTCATTGGGTGAGGCCCTGGAAGGACACTGGAGGAGAAGAGGCTCTTGCAGGGCAGATTCTCTGAGACGGGCTCCTCCAGGGTGATCCCCTAGTGTCGGGCTTCTGCAGCCCGCCTTCCCTCTGGTTGTTTTGTCACAGAGGCTGCCAGGGAGGCCCCCTGCTCACAGACCACTTTCTCAGCATCTCAGGTGGGTGTGCATCAAATTTTGACGTGGGGAACCTAACGTGCATGGCTTCCCTGTTACCCCAGGGGGTGCATTTCCAGGCAGTCCTGCCATGTGGCACCTAACGGAGCCACTTCTCTGCACCAGGTAGCCATGCTGACACCTTCTGTAGCGAGACCAGGTCTCACATGGGCAGGGGTGTTGGCTGCTCCTCATAGCTGCCTTCAACTATTATCTGAGTTCTCCTGACTTCCTATAAGCAATTCCCTCATCACGCCAAACCCATTATGACTGTAATAATTCCTTGTAGAATAAGCTTTCCCTGTTAAATCACTATGTGGTTTCAGACTCCCAGTTGGGCCATGAATGACATGAAAACCACACAAATTGTCCCGTTTCTGGCTTTTGTATAAGCCAGTCCCACAGCCTGTCTCATCTGGCTAACAGGGTTCAGTGGCTAAGAGCACAAACTCTAGGGCCAGACTGCCTGTGTTCAGACAGCAGGTCTAGCATTGGCTGGTGGAAACCACTTCACTCTCTATGCCTGGATCTAACCATTTGTAAAATGCGGACAATGGGACTGTGGGCGGAATTATGTGAATTAACATATGTAAAGGGTTTGGAACATCAGTGTTATGTAAGTATTTTATATTATCAGGATTAGGTTCTTTTGACTCACACTGAGGGTTTCAGCACCAGGAGCCCCTCTTTGAGAAGGTCTCTCTGGCCACTTCCCAGCCCAGGCTGAGTTAGGCTCCCTCCCCTGTGCTTCCACACTGATCCGGCCCTCACATCCTCACTGTACTGATGTCACCCTGTTGTCACTGCAGGTTTATTTCTGCAGATCTTGATGAGGGCAGGGCGTGTCCCCAGAGCCTCACACAGCACCTTAGTGAGGGAGGGGTAAGTGAGTTAAGATGCTCTGGAAATAGACAGGATTACTTGAGGTGTGCTAAAGGACATGCCTGTGAGGTCAAAGCGGGCGGGAACAGAAGAATGTAGGGAGAGCCTTCAAACCACAAGGTAAGGTAGGTCTGACATGTGTGAAGGAGGTGGGCAAGGAAGGAGGTCTGGGTAGAAGGATCTCAGACCTCAGTTCAGTTCAGCCGCTCAGTCGTGTCTGACTTTTGTGACCCCATGAACCACAGCACACCAGGCCTCCCTGTCCATCACCAACTCCCGGAGTTTACTCAAACTCATGTTCATTGAATCGGTGATGCCATCCAACCACCTCATCGTCTGTCATCCCCTTCTCCTCCCACCTTCAATCTTTCTCAGTATCAGGGGCTTTTCCAATGAGTCAGCTCTTTGCATCAGGTGGCCAAAGTACTGGAGTTTCAGCTCCGGGATCAGTCCTTCCAATGAATATTCAGGACTGATTTCCTTTAGGATTGACTGGTTGGATCTCCGTGCAGTCCAATGGACTCTCAAGAGTCTTCTCCAACACCACAGTTCAAAAGCATCAATTCTTCAGTGCTCAGCTTTCTTTATAGTCCAACTCTCACATCCATACATGACTACTGGTAAAAACATAGCTTTGACTAGATGGACCTTTGTTGGCAAAGTAATGTCCCTGCTTTGTAATATGCTGTCTAGGTTGGTCATAGGTTTTCTTCTAAGGAGCAGGTGTCTTTTAATTTCATGGCTGCACTCACCATCTGCAGTGATTTTGGAACCCTCCCCAAATAAAGTCTGTCACTGTTTACACTGTTTCCCCATCTATTTCCCATGAAGTGATGGGACCAGATGCCATGATCTTCGTTTTCTGAATATTGAGTTCTAAGCCAACTTCGTCATGCTCCTCTTTCACTTTCATCAAGAGGCTCTTTAGTTCTTCTTCACTTTCTGCCATAAGGGTGGTATCATCTGCATATCTGAGGTTATTGAAATTTCTCCTGGCAATCTTGATTCCAGCTTGTGCTTCATCCAGCTCAGCGTTTCTCATGATGTACTCTGCATATAAGTTAAATAAGGAGGGTGACAATATACAGCCTTGCCGAACTCCTTTCCCTATTTGAAACCAGTCTGTTGCTTCCTGACCTGCATACAGATTTCTCAAGAGGCAGGTCAAGTGGTTGGTATTCCCATCTCTTTAAGAATTTTACATAGTTTGTTGTGATCTACACAGTAAAAGGCTTTGGCATAGTCAATAAAGCAGATGTTTTTCTGGAACTTTCTTGCTTTTTGGATGATCCAACGAATGTTGGCAATTTGATCTCTGGTTCCTCTGCCTTTTCTAAATCCAGCTTGAACATCTGGAAGTTCATGGTTCACGTACTAAAGCCTGGCTTGGAGAATTTTGAGCATTACTTTACTAGTGTGTGAAATGAGTGCAATTGTGCAGTAGTTTGAGCATTCTTTGGCATCTCAGGCCTCAGAGCTGTCCTAAGATAGATCTGCCCTAAGATAGATATGCCCAGGCTGCTGGGGCATCCTTGAGCCAGTCCTTGACTGGAGGAGTCCCACAGTTCACCAGAATGGGCCTGTGCGAGCACTGCACGATGATCAATCTCTTCCTGAAGGGAGCCTACAAGAGGCCTGGCTTCAGTGAAAGCATGGTGGTGGATCTAGACAAACAGCAGCTGGGACTGTCAGTCAGTTTTGCTTCCAAAGCAGATCTGAGCATCATGGTTGCCACAGTAACTGACAGGCAGAAGGCAGGCCACACCCTGAGGATATAGGCCAAAAGCAGGGATGCCAGGATCTGTCACCTTGATGCAGGGAGAGGGGGGTGGGCCCATGGACCCCTGTGAGTGAGACTGCATACACATCCATATTAATATATATAAATATAGTGGTAAGTCCTTATATATACTGAATGAATAAAGTTATTTAAAATTTCACCATTATAGGATTATTTTCTGTTATGAAATTTTGAATTTCAGAAAATTTGCAAATTTCCTTCCAGGTCTTATCATAACTACATTATTGCAATTCTCATGCATGTTATACTTCATATGTTTTAAAATATTTGATATTTAGAATATTTCCTCTTGTTTCTACCACAGCTTTCATAATTATGCTTTTCAGTAACTGAACAATATTCATAATGGATATACCAAAATTTCCTAACTCACTGTTTTCCAGTATTTCCATTATCCTTATTTTCTTCTGTATTATAGGTAACACTTGCATGTGTATCTTTGGACATACATGATTTAATTTCTGTTGGATTATAGCTCTAGGATAAATTTCTAGGTTTGAAATTACTGGATCAAAAGATATAGTTTTGTAATTGTGTCAAATTTTGCTCCATTGCTTTCTAAAAATATTCTGTCAGTTACATTATGTGTATGTTATCAATTATCACAAAATGAAGTGGCTTAAAATAACCTACAATCACTGTCTCACTGTGTCTGTGGGTTGGTGATCCAGCATGGTTTAGCTGTGTCCTCTACTTCAGGGTGTCACAGGCTGCAGTGAAAGTGTCGGCTGAGGCTGGGGTCTCATCTGAGACCTGACTGGGGAGGGATGTTCTTCCAAGTTCGCATGTGCTATCAAGACTCAGTTCCCTGCGGGCTGTGGGGCTAGGGGCCTTGGTGCTCAGCTGGCTGTGAGTCAGAGGCTGCACTTAGTTCCCTGCCTTGTCGGCCTCTCCAACAAGGTAGGATGCTTCATCGAAGCATGCATCTGAGAAGATAGCAGTCTGCTGGTAAGAAAAAGTCAGTCTTTTGTAACAATCACAATTGACGTATTCTGTCGTGCCGAACCAAGAGAAGTGAGGGGAGAAGATGACACAGGCCGAAGGAGCAGGAGCAGGGACTACTGGGGGCCATCCTGGAGGCTGCCCCAGAATGTCACCAAGAGGACACATTGCTCCAACTTCACCCCAACCTCAACCACCCAGAACGTTCTAGGATTTAGAAATTACCTGTACAGCAGGGGTAAAAGACCATCTCCTATTTTAATGACTTCTCTAGTGTGGTGTTTCCCCCAGGGCCACCTGGGTCCTTTGCTTTCAGCTGCTGCCAATTAATTTCCCAAAAAGTATCAACTGAGAGAGCTGTGAGTGAAGCCCTGTGTGAGGCAGCGTCCCTGAAGGGGTTCCAGCCTCAAGAAACTTCTGGTATTTGAACAGCAACCCCAAGACCTGAACACCCTACTATCTGCACCCCTAACATTTAGGAACCGATCTCTTAAAGCTTACTACAAACCGATTCGCATTTTGCAAATTTTGCTTTCACTGTCAGGACAATCCTGTAGGATACATATTAATGTCCCCATTTTACAGACAGGAAGGGTCACAAATGTGAAGTCACTTGCTCAAGGTCACTCTGATAAAGCGGCAGGAAAGAAAGTGAAAGTGTTACTCAGTCATGTCCAATTCTTTGCAACCCGATGGACTGTGGCCCTCCAGGCTCCTCTGTCCATGGGATTCTCCAGACAAGAACACGAGTGGGTTGCCATTGCCTTCTCTAGCGGATCTCCCCGACCCAGGGATCGAACCCTGGCCTCCTGCTTTGCAAGGGGACTCTTTATCGTCTGAGCCACCAAGGAACAGCTGCCCCATCTTTGTTCTCTACCTCCTAAGGTACCCTGGTCCTCAGCTGGGGCCTCCATAACACCCCTCCCCTCCTCCCCATCCCCACCGCAGCACTAAACATTACAGATAGGGTGGGCCCTTTCCCTTCAGTTAGCTGGAAGGTCTCTCCTAGAAGTTCCCAAAGCCTCGGCTCAGTGGCCTTTTATTTCCTGATAAAAGAGGTGAGGCTGGAAAGTCACCTCTAAGTGGCAGGGGAGAAAGGCTATAGAAGACCACAGAACATGGTTTTAATCTTTGGGGGATCAACCCCTGAACTGCTTTTAGGGGCACAAAATATCACAGAATTTGGGGTCTGAGAAGCCTCTGAGAAGGGGGTCCCTAGAGCCCTGAGAAGTAACCTGTGCCCTATAGGAAGGGAAGTGACGCACAGCGTCCTGGTTTCCCCCATGAAGTCAGCAATCATGGCCAGGCCATGCCCTTGGAAAGTCCCAAGATGGGAAGGAAGGACAGGGTCACATATGATTCACAATGGCCATGCCCAGGGCACCCAGTAAGCCATACTGTAACTGCTCAGAGACCTTAAGGAGCCAAGCCTCTGTCTGTGGGAGATTCAGAGTCTTGTTCATTTATTCCCAAATGGGGAGAATCTCAGTCAAGAGTTGTAAATGGGACACACAACCCTGCCTGTGCAGAAAGTACATTTCAGCAGAGGAGATGCTCAGCCATGGTCACTTAATTACTTAATCACAGTTGGCAGCAAAGGCTAGGAAGAGCACTAAGGTGCAAAGGGTCTTCCCAGATGGCGCTAATGGTAAAGAATCCACCTGCCAATGCAGGAGATCCAAGAGACACAGGTTCCATCCCTGGGTCACGAAGATCCCCTGGAGAAGGCAATGGCAACCTACTCTAGTATTCTTGCCTGAAAAAAAGCCCATGGACAGAGGAACCTGGAGGGCTACAGTCCATGGGGTCTCAAAGAGTTGGACACAACTGAGCAACTGACCACCACACAGGAACGCCTACAAATGGTTTTAAGCAGAAGAGAACCCTGTCAGACCTGTGCTCTGAGAGCTGGGAGAGGTGGGGAGAATGGCCAGGAAGCCCATATGAGGAACCAGCTGGGGAGGCCAGGGCTGGAGCCAGGGTGGGAGTTGGATGGAGCTGGAGTTGCTGGGCAGGGAGATCACCAGGCTGGGCCCTGGTTTAGCCACAAGGTGGGAAGAAGGGGTGATGGGGAGGACGGCTCAGTCCAGGCACATTCTCAGTCAGAGCTGCTGTGTGCCTGCCGGTACTGCCGCAGGAGAGCTCTGGATGGTAGCAAACGGCAAGGATATGCAGGATGCGGGAATCAGGGGATCACAGTCAGCCCAGGCTTGAAGTGGGCCATGGGGAGTGTGTATGGGGCCTGAGAACAGCCCTTGAGTGGAGACAAAGTTTGCGATTTGGATTAGAAGGAGTAAGTGGCATCTCAGGAGGTCACCTCCCCATCCCCAGCGGCGCCAGGGCTCTCTTCCCCTCCCATCCGGATGGAGCAGCAGGAACGCCTGGCCTCCTCTCAGCTCTTGCAGCACTGAAAGCAATTGACGGGGGGTGGGGGTGGGGGGTGGGACCATCTGTCCGCCTGGTCAAGCCTGTGTCCAATGCTGCCCAGGGACCTGGGAGAGGCAGTGCTGTGCCCTCAGAACCATCTGCTGGGCCCCAGGGCAGAGACCCTCAGGATTGCCCAGAATGGGGACAGAGCACTGAGCCCAGCTCACCATCAAGGACCCAGCAGGAAGACAGGCCAGCCCTGCCTGCTCACTCCATCCATGGTCTTCTGGCAGGGACCACCAGCCACCCCTGAGTGGGCCTGCTGGGCTGGTGTGTCCCTTCTGCATGGGGCCTAATTATACCCTCTGCTCTGAGTTACACTGATACCAGGCCTGAATTTTTCACCTGTTCCAGGGAAAACATAATCACCAACAAAAGGAATATATGGAGACTTCTCTGGTGGTCCAGTGGCTAAGACTCCACGCTCCCACTGCAGGGGGTCTGGGCTCAATTCCTGGTCAGGTAACTAGATCCTGCATGTGCAATTAAGACCTGGTGCAGTCAAATTAAAAAAAAAAAAAAAGATACATGAATGGCCTGAAAAGATGCTCAACATCACTAATTATTAGACAAGTGCAAATCAACACTATAATGAGATATCACATCAGCCAGAATGGCCATCATTAAAAAGTACAAGTAACAAATGCTGGAGAGGATGTGGAGCAAAGGGAACCCTTTGTAGGGAACCCTTCTACACTGTAGGTGCAGCTACCATGAAAACCTATATGGGGCGTTTAGTGGTTGGACTTCACCTTCTGGTGCAGGAATGGTGAGGGTCTGATCCCTGGCTGGGGAGTTGGGATCCCACATGTCTTGTGGCTGGGAAACCAAAACAGAGTTAATGTTATAATGAACTGAATAAAGACTTTAAACAACCCAAATGTTCATCGACAGATGAATGGATAAAAGATGTGGTACATATATACAGTAGAATATTTCTCAGCCATAAAAAAGAATGAAATAATGCTATTTGCAGCAACATGGATGCAACTAGAGATTATCACAGTAAGTGAAGTAAGTCAGAAAGAGAAAGACAAACACCAAATGATATCATCACTTATATGTGGAATCTAAGATATGATGCAAATTAACTTACCTACAAAACAGAAACAGAGAGTACAGACTTGCAGTTGTCAAGGGGGAGTGCGTGGGACATGGATGGAGTGGGAGTTTGAGATTAGCAGATGCAAACTAGTACACAGAGAACAGACAAACAAGGTCCTACTGTGTAACACAGAACACTATATTCAATATCCTATAACAAACCATAATGGAAAAAGAATATGAAAAAGATACATATTTGTATAACTGAGTCACTTTGCTGTACAGCAGAAAATAATACATTGTAAATCAACTATACTTCAATAAAATAAATTAAAACAAAACTAAAAGAATACAGGAATGACCAAGGGAACCTAGCTTACTCATCACAATTCTTCTCATCTTCCCTGCTGGGGTCTCCTGTCCAAGCATCAAAAGTGGGGGGGGGGGGTCTGTCTATCCAGCTGAGGTCTGGAGAGAAGGCTGGCAAGGCTGCAGCTCCCCATGGTCCCGAGTGGGACACCAGGCCTGGCCCATTGCCCAGCGGCACCCCTCTGCTCTCCGCACCACCCCTTGGCCCCATTCCCATCTCCCTTCGTGGTCCCTACCCTCCCTTTCCTCCCCAAGCACTCACCTGCTCTATCCGGAATGCAGGGCCTCAGCTTTGCAGGCCTGCTCCTTCCTCTCCCTCGGCCAGAATTCCTAGCAGGAGGTCCCGCCAGGTTCCAGCAACACCTTCTCTCTCCTTCAGGCCCAGGGTCTCTCCTGGGGCCCTGCAAGGCTGTTGGGCACCGAGCCCTCTCTGAGCTGCCATCTGCATTGCATACACCTCTCTTAAAGCCCCACGGGGAGCTCTGTCTTCCAGCTCTTGGGCCCATACGGGCTTCTCATCTCGGTCTCTCAGAACCTTTCATTTCTACCACAGGAGGAGGAGATTGGGATTTGACCACCAGGCAAAGTATGTGGTGATTCCTCACTATAAGAAAGTGGCTGCATCCCACAAACACCTCTGGTGGTGAGATGCAGTCTGACCCCTTTAGCCCCCTGTAATCAAATAGCAAGGAAGACAGACTTCTGTTTATTTAGGCGCTGGCACCTAGGCCCTCCTGTAATGACCTCACACAACCCCACAGGCCTGTCAGGGAGTTTACATCAGCCCCGATTTACAGTAGAGGAACCAAGGCTCAGATTCATAAAGGGACGTGTCCGAGGTGACTTAGGTCATGAGTGGTGGGCTGGGGTAGGAACTGGGCTGTTAAACCCCAAAGCCTGCAAGTCTGCTGACACTGGGCTGTGGGCTTGCCTGAGTCCACGGCGAGTGGCACCTGCCTGAGCCGGAACCGTCTGGGCCACGAGGCCCTCAGGAGCCGCCAGGGCCAAGCGCTGCCCGCCACATCTGCAGCACTGAGTCCCGGCGGGCCGTGTAGGGCAGGTGTTTGATGCGGAACCAGTGTCTGGGAATGACATTCCCGCTGGGGGTGTAGAGTTTCTCCCCCCGCTGGCCCAGCAGACTGCGAAGGGCCAGGTTGCCTGACAGAACCTTCTCATAGAATTCCACCCCACCCCGGGCATAGGCTGCAGACAGGGAGGCCGTGCGGCGGTCCAGCCAGGCTTCCAGGGCGTGAGTGAGAGAGTCCGTCGAGAAGGCATAGGCCACGAAGCCCGCCACTGCTGCCACCAAGTTGAAGGCGGCCCGCAAGCTCATGGGGCCTCCATAGAGCCCCAAGGCGTGCTTGGCCCCCACACCCAGCGCCCAGGTGCCCGCCAGGCAGGCTGGGGCAGGCAGGGCCTGCAAGGCAGCTGCCCCACTCTCCAGGTACACCACCTCCTTGGCCAAAGCGAACTTCTGGGCATCGTGAGACAGGGTGAGGGCATCTCTCAGCCGGGCGCCTGCTGGGCTCCGCCAGTCCACTCGCTGCCCATGGACAACCACAGGCCGGTCAGTGTTGCTCACTGGGCCACGGAGGAAGCTGGCAGGGATGCCTACAACGGCCCCACCAGGGAGTCTCGGGAAGCCGGAGCTCACAGGCTGGAAGGTGAAGGTGGTAAAGGCCTCGAAGTGGTGGCCCGAGGGGATGCCAATGTCCTGCCGCACCTCCTGGAAGAGCCTCTCCAGTTCTGGGGACAGAGGCGCCGGCTGGCCCTGAGGCCAGTACTGGTACAGCCACTGGACCACAGGATCCGGGAAGAGGTGGTACGAGATCTGGGCTCCAAACAGGCCTGCACAGGAGCCCACCAACAGGCCTGTCCTGTGTCTCTGCACAAACACTGTGGCCCGCCACAGGGGACCTGCCATGAGGGCTGCCACTGCTGTAACCTGGGCCAAGAGAAAGAGAAGTAAGCCAACAACTGCAGACCAAACACCCCGGGGCCACCTCCTCTTAAACTGATGCAATACGCACAGTAGCCAAGAACTGGCCCCAGCTCTGTCTCTGCGTCACCACTTACCAAATGCGCACATGACAAGGGCCCACCAGGATGGAGTCTGTGCTGAGTAAATAAATACACATGAAACAATCAGTGTCTGGCAAAGAGCAGACACCTCTTGGCCAAGGCGAACCTCTGGGCATCGTGAGACAGGGGTCAGGGCATCTCTCAGCTGGGAGCCTGCTGAGCTCTGCCAGTTCACTCACTGCCCATAGACAACCACGGGCCTGTCAGTGTTGGTCATTGGGCAACCCAGGAAGCTGGGGGGGATGATCACGATGGCCCCACCAGGGAGTCTCGGGAAGCCGTGGAATGGCTGTAATTACAACTTTGATTCCCACGGCTAGGCATGGCCCCAAGCAGCCCACCTCTCACTCCACTGCCATACTGAACATGAGCACTGATTTATACCTGAAACACATGCTCGGCTTATTCCATCCTTACTATATGCCCGACACAGTTCCGAGAGCTGTACCCATATTATTTAACAACTGAATCCTTACAACTCTGTGACCTTATCATTATGATGTCCCTATTTTAAAGCAGTGAACATTGAAGCACAGATAGGCCTCAACTAGTAACGTGGCAGAGCTATGGGCAGAACTGCTGCTGCTGCTAAGTCACTTCAGTCGTGTCCGACTCTGTGTGACCCCATAGATGGCAGCCCACCAGGCTCCCCCGTCCACGGGATGTTCCAGGCAAGAGTACTGGAGTGGGATGCCATTGCCTTCTCTGATGGGCAGAACTACGTCCCTCAAAATTCCTATGGTGAAGTCCTAACTTCCAGGAGGAGGAACATGACTGTACTTAGAAATAGCATCTTTAAAGAGGTAATTAAGTTAAAGCGAGGTCATTAGGATAGTCCCTAATCCAATCCAGAGTGGGACATTAGGACACAGACACAGAAGGACTGCGAGGACGCAAGCCAGAAAGAAGGTGGCCATCTACAAGCCAGTGGGAGAGGCCTCAGAAGAGAAACCAGCCCTGCCAACACCTTGATCTTGGACCTCGGGCCTCCAGAATTCCAAGAAAACACATTTGTGCCACCCAGCTCTTGTCCCTACAGCTCTAGCAGACAAATACAGGCCCAGTATTTGAACACAATTGTCCACAGCAAATTTTTCACTATAGATTATTTTTTATGATAAATTATAAACACGCATGAAAGTGGAAAAAATAGTATATTATAAACTAACTTCAATCTGTCAAGTCATGGCTAACTTTGTTTCATCTCTACCCAAACGCATTATCTCCTCCAGCTAGTTTATTTCCAAACACAGTAGGGCCATACTATTATTTCATCCGAAAATATTTCAGTAAAATTCACAATTATTTAACTTCAGGTGAAGCTGTCTTCCTGTCTCTAAAGTGTTTAATTAGCAAACAAACTGCTGCAAACAAGAAGCAGCATATTCCTTAAGAGTCACGTCACTGTGCCTTTTCGCTAAGGAGGCAACCAAAGCCAGGACAGGAAGGGTCCAAACGTGGGTCCTAACTCCCCCAGGACCCCTAGCACCAAGGCCGCGCGCCCCAGGGAGGCGTGGGAGGGGGTGCCGCGCATCTCCCAGGCGGCCGGGCGAAGAAGAACCCTCGCTCCACGCGGCATCCTCTGGCTACGCCCACGGCTGGAACACACTGTGAAAGGAGCCCGCCGGGGTCCGCTTATCTACCCGCCCGATTTCCCACGCTCACCTCCTCCTCCGCCGCAGCCAGGTACGCCGAGCACGTAGGCCAGGCGCAAAGCACGCCGGCCGGCTATAGGGGCGGAGACAAAGGGGCGGGACCCTAGGGGGCGGGGCTGAAGTAGCAATGCACGCCAGCCGGCTTCGGGGGCGGGGCTCCGGGGGCGGAGACAAAAGGGGCGGGAACCTCGGGGGCGGAGCGCAGGGCGGGACCCTGGCTGCTCAGCTCAAGCTGAGACTCAGCTAGTGAACGCCCTTGGGGGCATCTGGCCGCGGGCTGTTTCTTTCTACCAAGGCTGTCTGGGCCGTCCCTGTGTAGCCCTGGAGAGACCAGCGTCAGGGCGTGGGTCAGGAGGCCTCTGGCGGACCTTCTGTCGGAGCCCACGCCCCGTCCTACCGCCAGGTCCCATCCTTTCCCGTAGGGAAGCGCTCTGTGCTGGCGGGGCCTCTGCCCCAGCTCCTCCCAAGTGATCCACACTGTACAGTCCGCGGGGCTGCGTCACACCTGTCAGCTCACTTTCCAGCTGCTGTGCGAGGGTCGGGGGTCAGCCTGCCTGGGCCCAGGCCATTCCTCTACGCGCTGTCTGTGGCTGCTTTCCCTTAGAAGGGCAGAGGGGAGTAGCCAGGACAGAGACAGTCTGTCCAGAGCCTAAAACACTATCTGGCCACTTGCAGAAGAGGTCTGTAGACCCTGAAGTACAGGTGAAGTTGTGGGGAATTTGCCGGTGATGGACCAAGTTTTGTAAAGTCACAGTGAAGTCTGAGAGGCCTGCAAGGGGTGGGTGATTGGGACTAGATTAGAGGATGAACAGGGTATGAATATAGGGATAAGCATCCATGATGGATAAAAGGGCATCTGATGGTTGCTTTTTTTTTTTTTCCATTGTGGTGAGGTACACATGATATTTACCATCTTGACCATTTTATAGCATATAGTACAGTGGTAGTACAACCGTCACCACTGTCCACCTCCATAGCTCTTCATCTTGTAAAGCTGAAGCTCTGTATCCATCAGACAATAACTTCCTCTTCCCTCTGCTCTCTGGCATCCACCATTCTACATTCTGTCTCTATATTTCGACCACTAAGTATCTCCTGTAAGTGGAATCAGAACTTCCTTCTTTGTAAGGCTAAATAATGTTGCACCATATGATTACGGCAGGTTTTGCTTATCCATTCACCTGTTGATGGGAACTTGGATTGCTTCTGCATTTTTGCTATTATGATCTTGCTACTGTGAACATGAGTGTACAAATATCCCTTCAAGACCCTGCTTTCAATTCTTTTGGGTATATACACAGAAGTAGAACTGTTGCATAATATGTTCATTTCATTTTTAAAGTTTTTGAGGGTCTGGCATCCTGTTTTCCACAGAGGCTGTACCGTTTTACATTCCTGCCAACAGTGCTCAAGCGTTCCAATTTCTTTACGTCTTTATCAATGTGTGTTATTTTCTGTTTTCTTAAAATAATAGTCATTCTAGTATATGTATGTGGTGGTATCTTGTAGTTTTGATATGCTTTTCCCTAGTGATTAGCGATTTTGAGCACCTTTTCATACGCTCCTTGGACATCTGTATGTTTTCTTTGGAGAAATGTCTATTCAAAACCTTTGTCCATTTTTAAATTGGGTTGGGTTTTGTGTGTGTGGTTGAGTTTTAGGAGTTGTCAGTACACTCTAGATGTTAATCCCTTATCAGATATGCGATGCAAATATTTTCACCCATTCTGTGGGTTGCCTTTTAAATCTGAGGATATTGTCTTTTGATGCACAACATTTTAAATTTTCATAAATTCCATATCTCCTACTTCTATTTTGTTGCCCATGCCTTTCGTGTTATATCCAAAAGATTATTGCCAGAGCTAGTGCCATGAAGTTTTTGCCCTATGTTTCCTTCTAAGAGTTGTATAATTTTGGTCTCTGATCCATTTTAAGTTAATTTTTGAATATGCTGTTAGGTAAGGATCCATGTGGATAGACAGTTTTCTCAGCAACACTTGCTGAAAAGACTTTTTTCCCCATTGAGTAGTCTTCACACCTTTATCAAAAATCATTTTATCAAAAATGATTTGATCATATGTGCCAGGGTTTATTTCTGGACTCTTTATTATGTTCCATTATTATATGTGCTAAGTCACTTCAGTCATGTCTGACTCTTTGCAACCCCATGGACTGTAGCCTGCCAGGCTCCTCTGCCCTTGGAACTCTCCAGGCAAAAATACTGGAGTGGGTAGCCATTCCTTTCCCCAGGCGATCTTCCCAACCCAGATATCGAAGCCAGGTCTCCTGCATCACAGGCAGATTCTTTCTGTGTATGTCTTTATGCCTGCACTCACACCGTTTTGACACTGTATCTTTTTAGTAAGTTTTGAAATCAGGGAGGAGGAATCCTTCAGCTTAGTTCTTTTTTCAAGATCATTTTGTGTATTCAGGGTCCCTTGAAATTTCATATGAATTTTAGGATGGATTTTTCTATTTCTACAAAAGATGTAATTGGGACTTTGATAGGGATTGCTTTGAATCTTTAGACTGCTTTGGGTAGTACCGCCATCTTAACAATATTAAGTCTTATACTTCATGAACATGGGATGTATTTCCATTTATTTATGTCTTCTTTGATTTCTTTCAGCAATGTTTTGTAGTTTTCAGTGTATAAGTCTTTCACCTCTTTGGTTAAGGTCATTCCTAAGCATTTTATCCTTTTTGTTGCCATTGTAAATGGAATTGCTCTCACCATTTCCTTTTCAGATTGTTTTTTGTTAGTGTATAGCAACTGACTTTTGTGTGTTGACTTTGTATCCTGCTAGTTTGCTGAATTCATTTATTAGCTCTAACAAGTTTTTGTGCAATGTTTAGGGCTTTTTAAACGTAATTTTGTATCATCTATGACAGAGATAATTTTACTTCTTCCTTTCCAATTTGGATGCCTTTTATTTCTTTTTCTTGCCTAATCTGGCTAGATCTTCTAGGACTATGTTGAATATAACTGGTGAAAGTAGGCGTTCTTGTCTTGTTCCTGATCTTAGAGAAAAAGCTTTCAGCCTTTCACCATTGACTAGGATGTTTGTTGTGGATTTTTCATATACAGCTTTTATTATGTTGAGGCAGTTTCCATACATTCCTAATTTGTGGAGTGTTTATTCATGAAAAGGTGTTGAACTTTTCAAATGCTTTCCCTGCATCTGTTGAGTTGATCATGTGGTTTCTGTTCTTTATTCTGTTGATGTGGTATATTATATTGATTGATTTTCATATGTTGAACCATCCTTGTATTGTAGGAATGAATCCCACTTTGTCATGATGTATAATCTCTTCAATATGCTGCTGAATTCCTATTTTGTTGAGATGTTTGCATTAATGTTCATAAGGGCTATTGGCCTGAAGTTTTCTTTTCTTGTAGTGTCTTTATCCAGAGAAGGCAATGGCACCCCACTCCAGTACTCTTGCCTGGAAAATCCCATGGACGGAGGAGCCTGGTAGGCTGCAGCCCATGGGGTCGCGAAGAGTTCACTTTTCACTATCATGCATTGGAGAAGGAAATGGCAACCTACTCCAGTGTTCTTGCCTGGAGAATCCCAGGGATAGGGGAGCCTGGTAGGCTGCCGTCTTTGGGGTGCAGAGTCGGACACTACTGAAGTGACTTAGCAGCAGCAGCAGCAGCAGCAGCAGCAGCAGTGTCTTTATCTGACTTTGGTATCAGAGTCACGCTGGCTATAGAATGAATCCGGAGGAATTCCTTCCTCTTCAATTTTTTTGGAAAAGTTTGAGAAGGATTGGCATTAGTTCTTATTTAAATATTTAGTAATCTTCACCAGTAAAGCCATTGGCTTTAGGACTTCTCCTTGTTGGGAGACTTTTGATTACTGATTCTATGTCACTTGTCATAGGGCTTTCAGATTTTCTATTTCTTCCTAAAATGTTTTCTGAGGAGGCTTTTGGGCATGAAAGGAATACTTAAGAGTTACTTATGCTTTAATTACTATCAATTCTATTTAATTACTATTGATTAAAGATCAAGTTTAAATATCTCATGTCTCTTAAGCCTAAAACCTCAATTTACAAATGTTATTTTTTTTTTTACTTTATTTTACTTTACAATACTGTATTGGTTTTGCCATACATCAACATGAATCTGCCACAGGTGTACACGTGTTTCCAATCCTGAACCCCCCTCCCACCTGCCTCCCCATACCATCTCTCTGGGTCATCCCAGTGCACCAGCCCCAAGCATCCTGTATCCTGCATCGAACCTAGACTGGCGATTTGTTTCTTATATGATATTATACATGTTTCAATGCCATTCTTCCAAATCATCCCACCCTCTCCCTCTCCTACAGAGTCCAAAAGACTGTTCTATACATCTGTGTCTCTTTTACTGTCTTGCATACAGGGTTGTTACCATCTTTCTAAATTCCATGTATATGTGTTAGTATACTGTATTGGTGTTTTTCTTTCTGGCTTACTTCACTCTGTATAATCAGCTCCAGTTTCTCTTATTAATAAATTCAGTGATCTTTGTATAAAAATAAGATTTTGTTTCTACCTGTTCTTTGGTTAACTGTCAATTAACCATGAGCTTTATAATGAAATCTTCCTTAATCCTACCATAGCACTTCTGTACTTAAGTGGTCAAATTCTCTTGGACATCTCAAACTATACTTTCAACTTTAATTTAGTTGGTTCTCTTAAATATAACAATATCCAACCCCTGCCAAGTAGTCTCATTCCCAAATCAAATCTTATAAGCAAAATATTCTTAACCACTAAGCAACTCTTATAAATCTAATAAAACAGACACAGAAATGTTAACAGATCTTCTTACCTGTTTTAAACATCTTAAATGAAGTACATATAAAACAGAGGAATAAAACTTATTACAGATAACCTACCCAGCACACAAGTATCAACTTAGGTAGATTCTTTTATTCATCTTGACATCTCAAATGTATTCCCCTAATCCTGGAGCACAGAACCACCCTCATGGGCCACTTTACCCTGAGGTGCTGTGGACTGAACCCTTGGTGGGATATTCTTGCCCAGGACGGGAGTCCAGAACAACAAGGGTCCAGGTTGATTTGTCATTCATTTACAGAGATAACTGGACTTCTCAAGCCTATGTCTTTTTTTTCATAGTAAAATCCTCCACAATTTTTCATTGCTTGAGTAGAGCTGATACGATTCTGCATCTCCTACCAGGAGTGCAATGAATATTTTAGCTATTTGATTTGTAATGATGAAATTTTGATGTTGACCAAAACTTCAGTGCAGTATACTCATTGTTTGGCTTCATCAACATACTGTAAACATCATTAAAATCTTGTACGTGCCTTTTCCCCTTCCCTCTTTCTTTCCCCTAGCATGTCTCATATGGCTCTGCAGAGAGCTACTGCTTTCTTTCTAGTGCCAAAACTGTCACAGCTTGCTCAGTGGGAGCTCCTTTCAACTGGCTCCTTTATCCTTTCAAATTGTCCTGGATCACTTTGAAAGCACACTTTCTTTCCGGCAACAAACGCATGCTCCAGGAACATCCTAATTATCCTTGTGCTGAGATATAGAATCAGATACTTTCCGAGGTTCCTTGTTTCCTTTTCAGGAATGGTACTTGAGACCAAACTCTAAGAGCTTTGGGCATATGTCAGACCACGCTACTTGGCCCTGGGAGTGGACAGTGGCTCAGTGGCCATTTCAGAGGCAGACCCCCAAAAGATGTATTTTTAAAATGTCATTGAGTCATATCAGTTTTTTTCTTTTTGGCCCCACAGCATCTGGGATTCTCCCGAGCCAGGGATGGGAACGCTTGTCCCCTGCATTGGAAGCATGGAGTCTTACCCACTGGACCCCACCACCACCAGGGAAATCCCTGGAATTATACCATTTTAAATTTAACTGCAGTTTGACTACTTAAACAGACCTTGTTCTAATATAAAATATTTTTTGTCTTTTCTTTTATACTAGTTTCCCTATTGCCACAAATACTAACTTTAATGAGCATGCCATCTATTATAATACTGGTATTATAATTTGGTATAATATAATACCAAATTAGACCCTGGGTCCCTTGCCTTGGCTGCTCTGCACAGCCCCTTCTCGCTTCCCAGATCCTATATTTCCACCAATAATAATAATTTTTCTCATTCCTTGATATCTTTTTTGACATCAGAAGCTGGTGATGACTATAGTGTGAACAGTGAGTAGTAACAGCTCATTTACAAATAAATGAAAGATTTTATTTTTTCCAATAATTGCTACCAGCTGTACTCTTCAAACCATCTGATTTCCTGCTTATTAGTAGGCCCCCCTAAGGATGCACAGTCTGAGTCTATAATTTGTCAGTCAATGTTGGTAACTTAGACAATATCACTTTGGTTAAGACTCAGTTTCATTGTTTTGAAACTTCAGTCTCCTCTCTCACCCAGAACTGCCCTGACCACATCAGCACCCTCCCCCAGTAGAGACTAGCTGTGTGGCTCCTCTGGCTGGGGTGGCAGGTGGGAGCCTGCAGTCTGGTTCATAGCTCTTCTCCTGGGGATTCCCCATCTGTTAGGAAGCACAGGAAGAGGAAGAACGATGTTTCCGTCTACAACGGTTCACTGGTGGCCCTCCTTCCTGTAGTTCATTTGATGTGAACAACTGAGGATGGTAGTAACCAGCTTCCTGCCTCTTTTCACCTTTCAGTTAATCCAGCTTGACTTCTGGTGCTGGCTGAGGTAAACCGCGTGGTGGAGTAGATTAGTCTTGGTAAGTCCTCTAGACTTAGCATCCAGGGAAAGGTGGGAAACCGGTTTAATTAAAGGTCCAGAGTTATTGGCTGGAAGTTACAGGAGAGGCCCTGGGTATCCTGTTTAGGCTTGCAGTTCAGATGCTTCAGCCTGACACTGAGTGGGGAGCTTTGGAAGGCCAGGGTTTGGGGGAGCAACAGAACCACTGGTGCCCTAAGGGTGGCCAATCGAGCTCCAGGCAGTGGGGACCTGAAAAGTAGCCTGTCCTTAGGTTCAGGTCAACTCTACCATGGGGGAGAGTGATTGCATGAAAGAGGGCCCACTTCTTACGGCCTCTAGTGGGTGAGATACTGCACTGGACCTGGGAAGGGCATGTGTGTGCATGCGTGTGCATATGTGTGTGTGTGCACAAGTGTGTGTGCACAAGTGTGTGTGCCCATGTGTGTATGTGTGTGTGCACAAGTGTGTGCACTGCATGTGTGTACCTATGTGTGTATGTTTGTGTGCACAAGGGCTTGCACTGTTCATTACCGGGGGCGAAAGTATGGTCTGTCAGTCTTCAGGCTCTTTCCCATGTCTTGCTTCCTCTCAAGTCTTTTCACAACAGCTTTAACAAACTTCCTGCAAAGAGTATCTGAAAAGAAACTTTTGCTGAAGACCCTGCTGTTGGAGAAGATGCCTTGGCTGAGTCCTGTGATCTGATTCATCTCTTTGGTGGTAAAACACAGACATCCTCGAATTTCTTTAAGGAAAGGAAGGGCTGTTGTGAGGCAGGGCCCTGGTACCGGGCTTGCTGGGAATCTTCCCGCTCAGGGACTACAGAAGGGCTGTCACAGGTGAGAAGAAAGTAAGGAGACACTGGTCAACAACGCTGAGCCAGTTTTTTTTTTTTTTTTTTTGTAATATTAAAAAGTTGATATGTTGTATTTTCATTTTTTTATTCAGTTCAAGAAATTTTCTTTTATTTATTTTTTGGCCACGAGGCATATGTGCTGTTAGTTCCCTGAGCAGGAATTGAACTTGCACCCCCCTGCAGTGGTAGTACAGTCTTAACCACTGACTGCCAGGGAAGTCCCCAGCCAGTTTTAATTTCCTGTTTTTGATGATTGTCCCGCAGTAGATGTCAACATCAGGGGAAGCTAGGTACTATATATGTGAGCTCACTGTTCTCGTTTTGCAAGTTTTCCTTAAGTCTAAAATTATTTCAAAATGAAAAAAAAAATTTAAATTACTGCTGCTTCAGTCCTGCCCTGCAAGTTGCAGGAGCTCAGATTTTTCAACTACTGTTTAATAATAGGCACCCTTTTCAAGTTTCCTAAAGTCATTCTCACAGCCCTGCGGGCAGTGAGCACTGGAGCCCAGTCTTACAAGTTCAGAGATGTTAAGGGAGCCACGTGGTAAGAGGAGGACCAGCATCCACCCACAACCCCCCAGTCGCCACCGCCCCATAGAGAAAGCCGAGAGCGGGGGCAGAGGAAAGCTAGAAGCAGAACCCAGAGAAGCGAGGGCTTGGAGCCCGCGGAAGAGGAATTTAGACTTTATCCTGGAGGCCGGTGGTTCTCACACCTGGCTGCACATTAGGTCCCCCTGGAGAGCTTTAAAGATTATTACTGCCTGGGTCCTACCCCAGACAACCTGATTCAGCTTTTTTTTTTTTATTATTGGAGTATAATTGATTAACAATGTTGTGTTAGTTTCAGGTGCACAGCAAAGTGATTCAGTTATACATGTACATGTATCTATTCTTTTTCAAATTCTTTTTCCATGTAGGTTATTACAGAATATTGAGCAGAGTTCCCTGTACTACCTAGTAGAATCTTGTTGGTTACCTATTTTAAATACAGCAGTGATTCAGCTGGTTTCTATGAAGCTCTCCATGTGATTCTGACCTGCAGCCAGCTCATGCATGAGAATAGAGTCATGTTAATACACACAGTCAAAAGGCCTGCTTTTTACTGACTATTCACCAGGACTCTTGACCCCAAGGCAAAGCCCTGCCACCCCAGCTGCTTCTGAGAGTCCTCATAGAGGTGTTATCCATTCCTCCCAGGCAAGTCAGCAAGTTCTAGCTGCCCCACAGTGTCCCCTCCATTTCTAGCCTCCTCGCCTGTGTCTGCTGCTGCACGGCTGCTTAGGAGCCGGTGTTCTCACCAGCACTGCTCTTTCTGGGAGCAGTTCCCAAAGTCAGAGTCAGAGGTGCTCAGTGGCTGTGGCAGCTGGCGGGGGAGCAACCCCTCCCCAACTCTTCCGGCCTCTGGCCCCTTCAAAGGGCTCCCGACCTCTCAGCACTTGGAAGCCTTTGTGCCCACACTAAATCTTGCAGCAAGAAGCTCCAAACACTGCCATCATACTAACAACATTTTATTTTTTAAAAGAAAAAACTATAAGTTTAAAATATGTACATCATCTATATTTCAGTCTTTTTCTCTAAAACTTTAATTCCCCAAATGGCCAGAACATAAGCAGACACAGAGGACCATGGTGACCTGCAGAAAGGAAGTGAGAGGCACTGATCTGGTGGTTTTCATTCGAGGATCAGGTAGGAGCTGAGCGCTTTGCTCCGCAGGTTCTTCATCTCCTCGAGCACCTTCTGTCCTGCCTTCTCCGTTGGCTGTGCTTGGTCTTTTACCTCTCTAAATATAAATATATATAAAACACAAACCCAATGAGGACACATCAGGGCACCTCTTAAAACATTCTTCACCCACCACCACCCTGCTTCTGGGCCCAGTGTCACCGGTGATGCCGCATGAAGATGGGAGGAGCTGTTTATACACAAACACAATATAAACCATACTTAGTGATCATTTAGTTACCAGTGAAAACACCTGGCTGGAAGTGATTCAAATATGATTTCCAGTCTCAGTTGCACTAGGTTCTTAGCAGAGCCAAGTGACCTAAACTCTCAGCCTCTGCTTCCAGAGGTACACGTGGTGGGAATTCCCATCAATGAGGATTATTGCAAAGGGAAATGAGAACTTATGCATGGACATCACGGCATGATGGCTTCTAAATGCTCAGTGGGCAGGAGCTGATTCTTTATGTTTATGAGTAAAGTGGACACCCAGTATCTCTGACTCTGACAATGGCTCTGGAAGCTGGGACTCAGGAAGGAGGGTTCTGCACCTGGGTCGAGGAGTGGCTGATGTGGAGCCTGGATGTTGCTGGCATGGTGAAGGGTAGAACTTTCCAAATCCCTGGGAGGACAGGATTAGTGTATTTGGTTGAAAGCACAGATGTCTAAGGATGGTGAGCTCAGCTATATGATCTGTCCAGTTAGAAGAATTCAAGACAAAATTAAGTGCTTCTCCTCTGTGTTCACAGCAGCACTACTGACAACAGCGAAGGCATGGAAGCCACTTAAGTGTCCATGAACAGAGGAATGGATAAAGAAGATGTGGTGCATACACGCACTGGAACATTACTCAGCCATAAAAAAGTATGAAATAATGCCATTTGCAGCAACATGGATGGACCTTGAGACTATTATTCTAAGTGAAGTCAGTCAGGAGAGAAAGACAAATACCATATGATATCACATGTGGAACACAAAAAGTTAATACAAATGAACTTATTTACAAAATAGAAACAGACTCACAGACATAGAGAACAGATGTGTGGTTGCCAAGGGGGAGGGGTGGGGGGGATGGACTGGGAATTTGGGGTTAGCAGATGCAAACTTTATGTGGAGAATGGACAAACAAGGTCCTACTGCGCAGCACAGGGAACTATACTCAATGTCCTGTGATAAGCCATAATAGAAAAGAATATGAAAAAGAATATATGTGTAACTGAATCACTTTGCTGTACAGCAGAAATTAACACAACATTGTAAATCAACTATACTTCAAAAAAACAAAATTAAGTGCTTGTGAAATATATCCTAAGGAGAGTGAAACTTCCTAAAGTTTTGGCAAACGCCTGAAAGTTTTGAAAAAGGAGAAGTATCTCAAAATGAAAAAATTAAAACTTCTCTAATGCATATAATTAAAAAAATTAATTGGTACCACTTTATGAAATCAGTCTAAAAATATATAGTTCATGTCACCCTTAAATATATTAATGGTTGCGTGATACTGTGATAATCTAAGGGGAGCTGAATAATGTGTCAGCAACTAAAGTCACTCACACAGTTTCTTGGATATTTTGCAATATAATTCTCCTTAGTAGGTCTTGAGAGGGTGAGATCACCATCAAGATAGCAAGGAAGCTCTTGGGTTGATTACAGCCTTCAAGAAAGAGCAGATGATTCTTCCATGAAAATAAGTATTTGCCAGAAACCAAATTGACAGCAGTCTTCATGGGGACATTAAGTATTACTGATGTGTTTTTTATTTCTATCCCTGTCTGACCAAGCTCTCATGTGTGTCTGTCTGACACTCTGTCTGCATCCAGCTGAAGCTGAAGGAGGCGAAAAAAAGCACAAGTAAGGACTGAAAAGACAGGACTGGGCATCAGGTCATGCTTGGTATACATGGAGAGAATTTCAGAACTGAATCTCTGCTGTATAGCACAGGGAACCCTACTCAATATCTTGTAATAACCTATAAGGGAAAAGAATCTGAAAAAAAAGATACACACACACATATGTGAGAATCCCATGGACAGAGGAGCCTGATGGGCTCCAGTCCATAGGGTCCCGCAGAGTTGGACATGACTGGAGCGATTAGCACACACACACACATAGTGGTTTAGTTGATAAGTTGTATCTGACTCTTTGGACCCCATGACCTGTAGCTCACCAGGCTTCTCTGTTCATGGGATTTTCCAGGTAAAAATACTGCAGTGGGCTGCCATTTCCTTGCCCATATTTCATGTATATATACATATACACACATCACTGTGCTGTATACCTTAAACTAATACAACATTGTAAATCAACTATACTCCAATAAAATTTTGAAAAAAATCATCTGTGAGATATCATTGGAATACTATACAGCCAATAAACTGATAATTATATTGATAATTTTGGCACATGAAAAAATGTACAAAAATAATTTAAACTGCAAAATAGGTGAATTCAAAATGCCATGGATCTATTTATTGAAAATGTGTGAAATGTATGTGTATTTTGAAAAAAAAATAACTTGGTGTGCAGAAAATGCTTAGAGTTATTGTTGTTGTTTCTGTTTTTTGTTTTTTTCTTTTGGTAAAGTAGCTGAAATACATTAAAAAAGAAAAAAAGAGAAGTGTTTTCTTTGGGTGAAGATATATAAAGTAATAAGTTCTATTTCATTTAATATTCATTTGATAATTAAATGGGATTTGATATCACTTTCTGTAGTCAAAATGGTGAAAAAACAGCAAATAAACAATGAGATATTGGATATTACCCTGCTCATGGGTCAAACTGTTCTAAGTCTAGGGGCAATTTTTCAAACTGAAAAAAAAGGTTCTATTTAAAACTCTTAGCCACATATTTGAAACCTGAAACAAAATGCAAAGTGCATCTCTTTGTTGAGGTGTCAGACGTACTACGTAGTATAACATATTTTGTTGCTAAATAGCTGATTAAAACAGATGCTCACTGAAATTCTATTAAAATTTTTTTCCCCTAAATTTTGTTTTAGAAGCTGGTAATCTACTTTCTGAGAAGTGCTGGTTTGCTATAGGTTTCTGTTACTATTACAAATGAACCAAAGGAACCCCTTGCTCCTCTAAGATATGTGGGTATTCCCTTCTGAAAAGGCAGGGCCTCCTCCAAACACCCTGAACAAAGAAGACAAACAAAAAAATTTACAGCATACACAAGGAAGGGTAATTATCCTTAATATATGAGGCACTCTTATAAATAAGAATAAGATAAAGACTTTCTGCAATATAGGCAAAAAAGCCCCCATAAAAGAAGAAAAATATTTGATAAGGGTAGGAAAATTTTTACCATCACTCATAAATTAAGAAGTTAAGATTAAAACAATAATGTGGTCATTAACAGCCCATCATATTGGAAAAGAAGAAAAAAAACGTCTGATAATATTCCACGTTGTTCAGGGCATTTGATTGTGGGCATCCTGACCTCTGCTGGTAGGACGTTTGTTATTTTCCTGGATGGCGCAAAGCACTATGTAATAAAACCTTAAAATGAACATGGATTTAGTGTTTATGTTTCAAAGTTTATCCTAAGGAGACAGTTTGATAAGTTTGCAAGGAATTATGGCACAAGGAAATTTGCTGAACCCCTATTGGCAAGAGCGAAATATTAGAGTTGACGTGATCATCAGTAGAAAGATCAGCTAGCACATGATGGTATATCTACTAGTAAGATATAAAGGTGGGTATCTATATTTATAAACATATGATAACAATATGCTAAATGAAAGTCTAGAAGATAAAACAATATGAACAATATGATAGAATTCACGTAAACACATACAGTTGGCCCTTTGTGTCCATCGGTCCAGCATTTTCAGACTCAACCAACCCCCAGGTGGAAAAAAATATGAGAAAGTTCCAAAAAGCAAAGCCTGAATTTGCTGCATGCTGAAAATTATTTAAAAATCATTTACACTGGGTGAGGGTAATGTCTGCCTAGCTAGCTGTCCCTGATGCAGAGATGCAGGAAAGGGTTCACATGTGCAGAGCAAGCACCTGGAGAGGTGTTCTCACACCAGCATCTCATGGAATCCTCACAGCGTCCTGGGAGAGAGGTTTTGTTTTCTGCACGTTATGAATGGGGAGACTGAGGCCCAGTGACTGAAGATAAGCAACGAGGCGGGAGGTGGCATGGGTGGTAAATAGGATACATGTCTAAACACCTAAAGCACTGGAAATGTGTCTCTTTGGAGATGTTTTTAGATTCAAACAGTTCTGTATGTCGTGTAGGACAAATTTTATCCTGGGCTACCTCTTCCTAAGGCATAAAGCATCCACTTACTTCTCCTTCTTGGTGTCCCTGTAGTCCAGCATTGGGAATTCTGCTTCGATCATTTCTGGGGTCAGCATAATGTCCATACTCTGTTCACAGAGCTCACTGAAAGGAACAAAATAGAAAAGTACTGCAATCGTTTAAGAGTTACATGATTTCTTCAACATTACTCACACCTATACTTCTTGGATCTATGTTAAAGAAAGTGTAAGACTGATAAATAGCTGTCTATCAACCGACAACAGTAGGAATGATTCTTTATAACCAGAGAATAACAAGCAGCTTAAAAATGGGGTTTGTTATTATAGTTGTTCAGTGGCTAAGTCATGTCTGATGCTTTGCGACCTCATGGACTGTAGCACGCTAGGTTCCTCTGTCCTCCACTATCTCCTGATGTTGTTGTTCAGTGGCCAAGTCATGTCTGACTCTTTGTGACCCCATGGACTGCAGCCGAACAGGCTTCCCTGACCTTCACCATCTTCTGGAGTTTGCTCAAACTCATATCCATTGAGGTGACGATGCCATCCAACCATCTCATCCTCTGTCACCCTCTTCTCCTCCTGTCTTCAATCTTTCCCAGCATCAGCGTCTTTTCCAATGAGTTGGCTCTTTGCATCAGGTCGCCAAAGTACTGGAGATTCAGCTTCAGGATCAGTCCTTCCAATGGATACTCAGGGTTGCTTTTCTTTAGGATTGACTGGTCTGATTTCCTTGCTGTCCAAGGAACTCTGAAGAGTCTTTTCTAGCACCACAGTTTGAAAGCATCAATTCTTTGGTGCTCAGCCTTCTGTATGGTCCAACTCTCACAGCCATACATGACTACTGGGAAAAACCACAGCTTTGATTATACAGACCTTTGTTGGCAAAGTGATGTCTCTGCTTTTCAATACACAGTCTAGGTTTGTCATAGCTTTCCTTCCAAGAAGCAAGTGTCTTTTAATTTCACAGTTACAGTCACCGTCCACAGTGATTTTGGAGCTCAAGAAAATAAAACCTGTCACTGCTTCCAGTTTTTCCCCTTCTATTTACCATGAAGTGATGGGATCAGATGCCATGATCTTAATTTTTTAAACACTGAGTTTCAAACCAGACTTTTTCATTCTCCTCTTTCACCCTCATCAAGAGGCTCTTTTATTCCTCTTCACTTTCTGCCATCAGAGTGGTATCATCTGCATATCTGAGGTTGTTGATATTTCTCCTGGTAATCTTGATTCCAGCTTGTGATTTATCCAGCCCAGCATTTTGCATGATGTTCTCTGCATAGGAGTTAAATAAGCAGGGTGACAATATACAGCCTTGTCATAATACTCCTTTCCCAATTTTGAACTAGTTGTTTCATGTCTGGTTCTAATTGCTGTTTCTTGACCCACATACAGGTTTCTCAGGAGACAGGGAAGGTGGTCTAGTATTCCCATCTCTTTAAGAATTTTCCACAGTCTGCCATGGTGCACAAAGTCAAAGGCTTTAGCATAGTCAGTGAAGCAGGTATTTTTCTGGAATTCTCTTGCTTTCTCCAACGAATGTTGGCAATTTGATTTCTGGTTCCTCTGCCTTTTCTAAACCTGGCTTGTACATCTACAAGTTCTCGGTTCTGCTGTTGAACCCTAGCTTGAAGGATTTTGAGCATAACCTTGCTAGTATATGAAATGAGCACAATTGTCTGGTAGTTTGAACATTCTTTGACATTGCCTGTCTTTGAGATTGGAATGAAAACTGACCTTTTCCAGCCCTGTGGCCACTGCTGAGTTTTCCAAATTTGCTGGAATATTGGGTGCAATACATTAACAGCATCGTCTTTTAGGATTTTAAATAACTCAGCTGGAATTCCATCACCTTCACTAGCTTTGTTCGTAATAATGCTTTCTAAAGCCCGCTTGACTTCACACTCCAGAATGTCTGGTCCTAGGTGAGTGACCACACCATCGTGGTTATCTGGGTCTTTAAGACTTTTTTGTATAGTTCTTCTGTATATTCTTGCCACCTCTTCTTAATCTCTTCTGCTTTTGTTAGGTCCTTACTGTTTCTGTACTTTATTGTGCCCGTCCTTGCATGAAGTATTCCCTGATATCTCCAATTTTCTTGAAGAGATCGCTAGTCTTTCTCATTCTATTGTTTTCCTCTATTTCTGTGCACTGTTCATTTAAGAAGGCCCTCTTCTCTTTCCTTGATATCCTCTGGAACTCTGCATTCAGTTGAGTAATCTTTCCCTTTCTCCCCTGCCTCCCTCTTTTCTTCTTCCTCAGCTGGTCACAGCAAACACCCTTTTCCAACAGCACAAGAGATGACTGCACACGGTCAACACTGAAATCAGATTGATTACGTTCTTTGCAGTGGAAGATGTAGAAGCTCTATACGGTCAGTAAAAACTAGACCTGGAGCTGACTGTGAGACTCAGATCATGAGCTCCTTATTGCAAAATTCAGGCTTAAAGTGAAGAAAGTAGGGAAAACCACTAGACCCTTCAGGTAAGACCTCAATCAAATCCCTTTGATTATACAGTGGAGGTGATGAATAGATTCAAAGGATTAGATCTGGTAGACAGCCTGAAGAACTATGGACGTAAGTTCATAAC
Source organism: Capricornis sumatraensis (assembly GCF_032405125.1). Taxonomy (NCBI): domain Eukaryota; kingdom Metazoa; phylum Chordata; class Mammalia; order Artiodactyla; family Bovidae; genus Capricornis; species Capricornis sumatraensis. The sequence continues at coordinate 115,866,075 of NC_091071.1, read as the reverse complement.
ATTGTACAGGAGGAGGTGATCAAAACCATCCCCAAGAAAAGGAAAAATGGGGTTACAGAATGCATATTGTTTGCAGGTGTACATGCAACATTTACCAATATTGACCGTATCTTGGACCATAAGGAAAGCATGAATATTTCAAAAGGTTGAAATCATTCTGAGAATGTTCTGTGACCACAATGGAATTCAATTAGAAATCAATAGCAAAGAAGACAACCAAAAACTCCACAACTGCTTTAAAAAGAAAACAATATACTTTAAAATAGTCTACAGGTGAGAGAAGAAATTACAGGGATTGAGGTTATTTTTATCTTGAGGTCTGCTACCCCTTACAGCAGGGGTCAGGAAACTTTTCGAGTAAAGGCCTCAATGGGTCTCTTTTACAGTTAGCTTCCCAGGTGGCACTAGTGATAAATAATCCATCTGCCCATGCAGGAGCCATAAGAGACACTGGTTTGATCCCTGGGTCAGGAAAATCCCCTGGAGGAGAGAATGGCACCCCACCCCAGTGTTCTTGCCTGGAGAATCCCACGGACAGAGGAGCCTGGTGGGCTGCAGTCCATGGGGTCACAGAGAGTCAGACAGGACTGAAGCGACTTAGCACCCACACACACTGTTGCGGCATGAAAGGAGTCATGGAAAACATTCAAATGAATGAGTGTGGCTGTGTTTCAATAAAACGGGTGTTTTGCAAAAATGGGTGGTAGGCCAGATTTGGCTGTTTGTGGACCCCCTGGCCAGGCGCTTGGTTGCTTAACAGTTACAGCTGGGTCACTGCAAGTGTGAGTTCCAGCTCCAGGAAGCAGGAAGAGAGTCTGCAGGAGGTAAACCCACTCCATCCTGGTCCTGCCCCCAGGAGGACATCTCATGTCTTCTCCTGCCCTCTTGGTAAAGGCCGAGTCACATGGATGACCTAACTCAGGTGACACTGAGCCTCCAGCTTCAACATTTCTATTTCTGTAGAAGAGGAGACGATTATTTTGAGTGGCTGTCTCTGCTACACTCAAAGAGAAATGCCTCCAAGATCAACAGAGGCTTCAAAATCTAGAATTACAAACAGGAACCCTCTCCTCGCAACGAAACATAAACAGAGGTGGGCAGAGCCATATTCTGTTTGGGAAAACACCCTTGAAAACTGCACAAAATCACTCCGATCACCTAATCTTCGCTAAGCAGCTGCTCTGTGCCAAGCTCTGTGCCAATCTCGATGCTGGTGATTTACAAGACTGCTTCCCGTTAGCAGTTTCCTCATCTCCAAAGTATGGAAAATAAGAAGACCTCATTGTTGGAGTGAATGAAATTCTTGTCAAGCGCTGGGCCTGAGTTCACATTCAATGCTCTGTAAATGTTACTGTTACAACTACCCTCCTCCTCCTCATCTTCCTTAATTGACAACCCCTGTGAAGTAGGTACTACTATTCTCATTTCAAAAATGAGGAGACTGACTCATGAGTCTGCAGATTAGTGAGGAAATTGACTCATGAGTCGGAACATCAGTGCTGAATGGGGAAGTGCTGCAGAGCATCTCCCTACCTGCCTCCCCAAACTGAACGTCAAGTAACCGTGTGGCACCCCGGCCACCCACCTGGCTGCAGCATCCTCAGGAAATGCCCTCATGCTCTGGGGTTCAAGTAGCAGACACTCAACTTCCCTGTTCAGACCTGGGTTCTAAGCTTCAGACGTCCAAGTATTGCCAAGTACCATTGCTTGTGGGCAGGTCTCACAAAAACCAATATTTAGTACTTCACTCACTGGTTATTTACAGGAAGAAATATTAAAGTGGGCGTGCTGTGCTAAGTCGCTTCAGTTGTGTCTGACCCTTGCAACCCCGTGAATTGTAGCCTGTCAGGTTCCTCTGTCCATGGAATTCCCCAGGTAAGAATACTGGAGTGGGTTGCCATTTCCTTCTCCAGGGGATCATCCCGACCCAGGGATCAAGTTTCCTGCATTGGCAGATGTGTTCTTTATCCCTAGCGCCACCTGGGAAGAGCCAAAGCGGGCGTGGCCACAGCAGATTCAAGGACACATTTTCACTGGATGTTGTATGCTCATCAGTAAAATCAAATTTAAGTGCCTTCGTTTGGAGGCTATTTTTCTTTTTCCTTAATTTTTTTGTTTGTTTTTTTAATTTACTTTGGGGGGGGGTCCTAGGTTTTCTTTTTTCCCTTTTCTTAAAATTTTTGTTTTTGACTTTTCTTTTAAAAATATTTTATTTGTTTGCGGTGGGGGCTATATTTCTTTTGCCCCTCCAAATCCTACCTGCCTTCTGAATACTAACCCAAGGGCATGCAATTCTGCAGCCTTGGAAGCCCACTTAGCACCCACTCTGCTCGCCCCTCCCTGAGCACCTGCAGCACTGAAAGGTCAGCCAGTCTGAGACCTGAGACTATTATTCTCCACCACGAATCCAGCATCTTATCTGCTGAGGGTGTGGCTGGGTGTCAGCCGTGTCTTGGTGGGGCTGCAAGCTCAGGCGCTGTGTGCTCCTTGGAAATCTCTCAGAGCGCCTGGCATGTTTCTGGAACATAGACGACAGTGAGACCACAGGTGAAAAAGTACCGTTCGACTGTCTCTATCCTGTCTTCTTCCGGCAAGGCGTCAAGAACGGCAGGGACGTCAACAGGCAGCATTTCTAAGTTGAAGGAATCACAGCTGTGGAAAAATCACAGAGCAGCCGAGAATATGTGACCACATTAGTAGTCTCAGGGTCTTTATATAATCTTCTAAAGCACTTTAATTTTACCTTTGGTATTTTATGCTACCATCCTGTCCTCTTCACCCCTGGAAACCCACCCATGTCTCCCTAGAGGTAAAGGCGGGGGGTGATGAAAGTAAAAAGTGAAAGTATTAGTCGCTCAGTTGAGTCCGACTCTTTGTGACCCCATGGCCTGTAGCCTGCCAGGCTCCTCTGTCCATGGAGTTCTCCAGGCAAGAATACTGGAGTGGGTTGCCATTTTCTACTCCAAGGGATCTTCCTGACCCAGAGATTGAAACTGGGTCTCCTGCATTGCAGGCTGTGATGGGTACCAGTCAAATCCAAGAGAATGGTGCTAAATAAGATATTTCGGAGAGCTTAGAAAAATAATTTTCAAAAGTGTAGTATCTAAACTTACTTTATTTCCTGGGGGTGGAGGTGGGGTGGGGCAGCTAGATGGTTTACTTTTTCTTCTTAATATTTTTTCCCACATTTATACTCTTCTTATAGGCTTCCCTGGTGGCTTAGAGGTTAAAGCATCTGCCTCTAACGCAGGAGACCTGGGTTCGATCCCTGCATCCGGAAGATCCCCTGGAGAAGGAAATGGCAACTCACTCCAGTATTCTTGCCTGGAGAATCCCATGGATGGAGGAGCCTGGTGGGCTACAGTCCATGGGGTCGCTGAAGAATTGGTGCTTTTGAACTGTGGTGTTGGAGGAGACTCTTGAGAGTCCCTTGGACTGCAAGGAGATCCAACCAGTCCATTCTGAAGGAGATCAGCCCTGGGATTTCTTTGGAAGGAATGATGCTAAAGCTGAAACTCCAGTACTTTGACCACCTCATGTGAAGAGTTGACTCATTGGAAAAGACTCTGATGCTGGGAGGGATTGGGGGCAGGAGGAGAAGGGGACGACAGAGGATGAGGTGGCTGGATGGCATCACTGACTCGATGGACGTGAGTCTGAGTGAACTCCAGGAGTTGGTGATGGACAGGGAGGCCTGGCGTGCTGCGATTCATGGGGTCACAAAGAGTCGGACACGACTGAGCGACTGAACTGAACTGAACTGATACTCTTCTTAGTTGTTTATTCAATTTCAGACCTCCTCCTCACCTCCTTATATATTGTTCAGTATTATAATGTTAGACTTTTACATAACAATTACTGGGTATTGAGGACATTAAAAGCACTGAGATGGGGAGGAAAAAACAGTTTGTTAATTTTAAGTTCAGTTCAGTTTTAAATTTGACAGTATATTTCTGTTTCAAGTTTGTGGAATAAACACCTTTAAAAAATTTTTCCTTTTTTTGGTCTCAACTCCTTCTCACAAACCTCTCAAATGCTATTAGAGGAATAAAAACTGAACACACAATAGCAAAGGGAATACAGAAAAAGTCACAAATGGATATATATTTTTAATAATTTTCTGGAATAAGCTTTGAAAAGCTGGGAGGAGTGCTGTCTCATAAAAAAAGAGTAAAAAATGACCCATGGCAGGAAACTGACCTTCTTACCGACCCTGCAGGTGGCAGGATGGGACACCAGGGAGATTAATTGAAGCCTCCTTGGTGTGTGCAGATATGTCTTGGAGATAAGTTTCTTCTTGTTTAATAAGCAAAAATGTGCCTGGCCCACCAAGCATAGGGCTTGGTTGAATGCAACTACGGCCCATGGTTTCTACAGCTGTAACAAAGAGTGAAGAGGATCTTTATCAACTAATATGGAGTGATTTTCAGGGGATGTTATAAGTGAAAACAGGAAAATACAGAAGAGCTTATCCAGTGTGCCACTTTTTGAGTAAGGAAGAGGGGAACATGAAAAATACATATATTCTGTTTAGCATTGTGAAGGGAAACATGGGAATGGTGTTAGAAGACAGAGCAGCTACCAACAAGGGCAGAAGGGAGGGGGATGGAGTGACACGTGTCTGAGTTTGACTTTCCATGTAGCTTTGAATTTGTTAGTGTGTTAATGTTCTACATATTCAAAAAATAAAATTAAATCAATATGAAAGGGAGGAGTGAGTGAGTGATAGTTGCTCAGCTGTGTCTGACTCTTTCTGACCCCAGGGGCTGTAGCCTGCCAGGCTCCTCTGTCCATGGAATTCTCCAGGCAAGAATACTGGAGTGGGTTGCCATTTCCTTCTCTAAGGAAAGGGAGGAAATCCCCCTAAACTGAAAGCAAACTGAAACACATAAAATTTCATATGAATTCCATAAGCACAGTGGAGGGGAAAAAAGAGAGAAAGAGGAAGGGAAAGAAAGAAAAAACAAAGAAGAAAAGGAAGGACTTATATTCAATATCCTGTAATAACCTATAATAGAAAAAAGAATCTGGAAAATAATACATATATATACATATATATATGGTTATATCACTTTGCTGTACACCTAAAACTTTGTCAATCAATTATACTTCAATAAAAAAATACTTAAAAAAAAGTGAAAAGGAGTAATCCAAATAACTCATAAATATAGTATTTGACTATATATCCACATCCTGGATAGAATGGGGGTAGGAGAAGACTGCAAATAAATCTTGAGCTCTATTTACTATACTTGTTTATTAAAGTGATTATAGCTGAAGTCATTCTGAAACTATTTTTAACATTCTATAAAACTGAGTGAGTAAATGTCTTAGGAAGCCAGGGTTCTCACAGAGGAAGAAGAGACAGATAACTAAGCAACTCCATGAGTGTGGGCTGGGATTAGAAGCACCAGCGTAGATTCATGATTTCCAAAATGGGGATAGGTGTGTACAAGTGTGTGTATGTGCACATGTATATGTGCATATGTGTATAGATGTATGTGGTCATGCATTTTTGTATGGCTGTGTACATATGTGTGAAAGTATATGCATATACATGCACTTCCCCACACTCTGGATTGCCTGCTGAGGGGGCCAAGAAACAACCCCCTCCACCCCCAGGGGCAATGTGTGCACCAGGAACCCAGATTTTGGTCTCTAATACCATTCCTCACCAAAAGGGACCTGGCCTCCACCACCCAGAGATTAACCTTATCTACTGACTTTATGACAAAGAATGCAGGTTCTAATGGACAGTCCCACTGAGATCTCCAAGTGTATGTAGCTGAGGAAGGGGTGGAAGAAGGTGGGAGCCTGGACCACTCTTTCAAGGCCAGGCTGGTCTGGAAGACAGAATGGCAACAACTAAAGGTTTTTCAAGAGACCAAACTCATCTACTTTTTAAATTCTTACTTTTCTATGTGTTAATGGGTTCCTCTGGAATTGAAAGGGTGGTGACAGTGGATGGTGTTTGGCTGTTATATTTTGCTTTGTTTTGTTTCATGCCTTTCTTGGAAAAGTAAAACTCTGACAACCCTGAGTCAGTTCCTAAGATTCTTCTGGACACTTCACCCATCTATGAAATCCCAAAGTCTGGCACCGCTGGATTATTAATAGGTAATTTCTTCATTGATGCTGACTCAGATTTCATGGGAGTCACAGAGACTCAATAAATTCTCTCTGAATTTATTAAGGAGCAAAGAACCCATGTGAACTGTTTTGATTATTATGAATGCAAAAATGACTTGGAATAAATAAACATTAAATAACATTGCATGGTTTAACAAAAAACAGATAACTCTCGTCGGCAAAAAAAAGGGGAAATACCAGCTAAGAAACAGGTAATCTATTCAACCACAATGACTGCAAGTTGAAGTATCATTAGTGGGTCTGTGGGAAGTTAAAAAGGAATGCCATTATTATTCTGTAACTTTTAGAAACAAAAACATGACCTAGAGTCTTACATCATGGAAATACATGATGAAGAAATAAAGAATCCTCTCTTGATTTTATAATCTGTCATGCAATTATGCTTCATTTTGAAACAAATTGGCCCAACAGAGCACTCAGGCACAGAAGCTGGAGGTAACAACTCCTAGTTGGAGAGTTTTCTTTAATTCATGTGGAATTCATGTTTAATTCATGGTTAATTCAAGCCCAAAGTAACTGCACTCTGAGTGCCTTTTGAAAGAATAGCCTCAGGAGATTTTTCCAAGGACACAGCTTTGGAAAAAAAAACAAACCAAAAAAACCAAGATGTTTTTGTCTTAATTCTTGAGACCCGTGCTTGCTGACAGCGGGTGGACCCTGGCCCTCTGCACTCCCCACCATCTCTCACTTTACATGTTCTGTCTAGGGGAGGGTGCCACACGCAGCTGTGCTTGGTTCCCTGATGACTGGGGTCTGTTCTGAAGTGCCTTCACTCCTCAGCAAAATGAGGATCTGAGTCCAGATGACGGAGGGTCATCGCCATCTGGTGGCAGCAGAGTGACCGCAAGGTTTAGTGAGTGGGGGACGGCAGGAGTGGGAAGAGTTATTAAAGACAGTGCTGGAGGCACCATGTGAGTCCTGATGAGTGCTCCGTAGGGACTCCCTCAGGTCCCCACTCCACAGACAAGGAAATCATTGCTCAAGGGCTTCAGGGATGGGTGACTCGCCCAAGGACGCAGAGCGGGTGACAGGGCTATCGGGTCTCTCAGACACCAGAGTGTCCTCTCTGTAAGGTTGTTCCCTCCAGCCCTGGGTTCCGGAGATTTCAGGTCTTAGAAATATGCTAATGTCACCAAACACACGTTCACATACCCAACGCACAGTGAGGCCAAGCAACCCAAAATGCCAGAGTCTGAAGCAGAGGAAGGTCGATCGACTGCAGGGACCAGTAAGGAGAAGGCGGTGGCTTGTGCCCAGACCTTCAGAACTGCCCGGAGGTTTGCAGGGGGAAGTTTTTAAAGGCAAAATTAGGGGTGAGGGCTGCAGAGTGTGTGACTTTCTTCTGACTGGCTAGTGGTGAGCTACAGACCCCTCTCTAGGTCCTCTGCTATAGCCCCACTCAGAAATGCCCAGATAACAGTATCTGATGCACATTCCTGAGTCACAGATGCCAAACCCCCACCAAATGCAAGAAGTTAACTATTTGATGACTGTGACCACTGAGCCCCCAGACCTATGGTAACCTGAGAACTGACAACATGACATCATCTGTAACCTCACCATCACCTAATCAGAGATCTGTGTATGGTGAGCTGATCACACACCCTGCAATCCCCCTCCCTCACCTGGTCTTTAAAAATGCTTCCTGAAAGCCAAGGGGAGTTGGGCTTTTTGAGCTTTAGCTGCCTTGTTCTCCTTGCTTGGTGCCTGCAATAAACACTTTCTCAGGGCTTCCCTGGTGGCACAGATAGTAAAGAATCCACCTGGAATGCAGGAGACCTGGGTTTGATCTCTGGGCTGGGAAGATCCCCTGGAGAAGGGAATGGTAACCCACTCCAGTATTCTTGCCTGGAGAATCCCATAGACAGAGGAGCCTGGCGGGCTACAGTCCATGGGGACACAACTGAGCAACTTTCACTTCCATCACAACCTTGTGTCAGTAGACTGGCTTTGCTGTGCACGGGTGAGCGGACCCAAGTTTGGTTCAGTAATATGAATTCACAGAAAAGGAACTAACATTTCTGAGCCCCTGCCATGGCCCACACCCTCTGCTTGCTCTCATGCTCATCTCCAGGCAAAGGAGGGCGGTAGAGACACACTGAAAAAAACGACCCAAAAGGAACAGCATGAGGAAAAGCCTGGATTTCGATTAATTCAGGAAGAGCTTTTCTGCTGGCAGTGGAGGAAGAAGTAAAGGTAAGGGTTCCAGGGTTACAAACTGGATTTCAATTGCCTTCTTGAATCCCTGGGGGTATGTGGGTGACAGTGCATATGGAGTTGGTGCACATTAGGGTGAGCTTTCCTACTTAAAAAAAGTATTTATTTGTTATTTGGCTGTATTGCGTCTTAGTTGTATTATGCGGGATCTTTCCTTGTGGTGCACAGACCCTCCACCTGTGGGGCATGGGCTCAAGAGCTGCAGCGCACCGGCATAGTTGCCTGGTCACCGGCATAGTTGCCCCATGGCAGGTGGGATCCAAGCTCCCAGACCAGGGATCGAACCCATGTCCCCTGCACTGGAAGGCAGATTCTTAACCACTGGACCAACAGGGAAGTCTCCTCCTACTTCTACTAAAACGAAAACGTCAAGGCTGAGCAGGTCTCATCAGCCTGGGTTCTGGATGAGAGGACTTGGCCCAAAGAGCTGACCAGAGAGTGTGGCTGAGGTCCTAGGGGAACTCTGATGATGGCGAGGAACCAGGACACGCTGGCCCAAAGAGCTGACCAGAGAGTGTGGCTGAGGTCCTAGGGGAACTCTGATGATGGCGAGGAACCAGGACACGCTGGCCCAAAGAGCTGATCAGAGAGTGTGGCTGAGGACCTAGGGGAACTCTGATGATGGCGAGGAACCAGGACACGCTGGCAGAAGTCAGGGTATAAGTACCCACTGACCCTGGTTGGTGGCAGTGCTTAGGCCCAGGCAGAGCTGACTACTCCTGGGGCCATGGTAGGGTTTTGCCCCCTTGGGGTGGGCCTCACTCCAGATCAAAGGATTTGAGCAAAAGGTCACTGTGATGGTCATCGTACTGGGACACTATTCACGTTTGCTCACCAGCAACTCATTTCACTATGTTTGTAAGGACAATGGACCAAATAAGTAAATTCCAGGTCTCAGGAGCAGGTCACTGACCAGGCTGCGTTTAAAGGAAAAGGCATCAGCTAGTTGTTTGATCTTAGGGCTTTGAAGAGGTGCTAGCTAAGCAAATTAGCAAGAATGTGCTTACTCTAAATTTCCTCCTTCTTTGGTCTAACACTATTCTCATCTACCTGCTCTGTCTCTGATGACAGCTGTGGGGCCTCCCGGTGGATGGCCAGGCTGGAGCATGGAGAGACCTGGATCCTTTGGTGTGGATATGGAGGGTGTAGACAGCTAATCATGGCAATTCTAAAATGCTGAAAATGAACCATGATTCTTTCAGTTGAATTATGTGGACTGGTTGTCTACTTTTATTGAAGTATGGTCAACGATCCACCGTGACATTAATTTTTTTCTAAAAAAACTGCAATTATCTATTTATTTATTACTTGTTTTTGGCTGTGCCAGGTCTTGCTGCACATGGGCTTTCTCTGGCTGTGGTGAGTGGGTTATTCTCCAGTTGCAGTGCATGGGCTTTTCACTGCAGTGGTTTCTCTTGTTGTAGACAGAGCACGGCCTCCAGGGTTCAGGCTCCGTAGCTGCGGCATGTGGATTCAGCTGTCCCTCAGCATGTGCAACCGTCCCAGATCAGGGGTCACACCTGTGTCCCTGCACTGGCAGGAGGATTCCTAATCCCTGGAATATCAGGGAAGCCCTGTGACATTAATTTTTTTAAAGTTTATCTCAAGAGCTTTGATATGATCCTATAATCCTACTCCTGGGCATATATCTAGAAAAAAACACAGTTAGAAAAGATATATGTACTTCAAAGCTCATAGTAGCACTGTTTACAATAGCCAAGACATGGCAGCCACCTAAGTGTCCATCAACAGAGAAATGGATAAAGAAGATATTGTAGATATATATATACCATGGAATATTACTCAGCCATAAAAAAGAATGAAATAACGCCATCTGTAGCAACATGAATGGACCTTGAGATGATCATACTAAGTGCAAGACAAATATCATATGATATTACCTGTATGTGAAATCTAAAAATGATATAAATGAAATTATTTATCAAACAAAAATAGACTCACAGACATAGAAAACAAACTTATGGTTACCAAAGGAGAAAAGTAGGGGGTAGGGATAAATTAGAAGATTAGGATTAACATATACACACTACTATATATAAAATAAATAACCAACAAGGACCTTCTATGTAGCACAGGGAACTATACTCAGTATCTTGTAATAATCAATAATGGAAAATAATGTAAAAAAAGAACTTACCTATATATATATACATAGATACACATACCTATATATGCATATCTGAGTCATTTGGCTGTAAATCTGAAACTAACATAACATTGTAAATCAACTAGATGGCAATAAAAGTTAAAAAAATAAAGTTTATCTCAAGATAAAGAGATGAAAATCAGTTACACATCATCATATCCCTCTGAGTACTGAACTTCCCTCATGCACCAAAAGTATGATTTGGTATTTTCCTGGCAGGCAACTTTCAGGATCACAGTCTCTGTAATCTGAGGGGCACACATACCCCTCTGAGGCAACGTGAGCTGGGCTTACCTCGGCAACACCTCTGTCTTATAAGTTTCGGGCAGGGATGAGAACACCAGGCTGTGGAACCTCTTCCAGGTCATCACTCCAGGTATTATGTCCTGTAATAGAGCCAGAACAGGGGGACCATGGGTAAAGTCCAGGAAGCACTTCAATTTCACTCAGCTGGCTAATTTTCAGTCTTAAGAGTTGAACTGCAAAATTTATCATTTAAGCTTAATAGAATTTTTCTGAGGCTAAAAAAGACAACCATTTCAGCAAATAGTATTCAATGAAGCAGCAGGAATTAAAGCAGGAGGAAGGAGAGGTTTGTGCCCTGACTTATGAGGCAGAGAAGCAAGGGTCCTGGTGTGGAGGGGCAGGTCAGGCCTCTCGATCTGTTTCGATTCCTGTGAATGTGATGCTAATGCAACATTTAGAGAGCATGGGTCAGTTCATCAAAGGCTCTTCCAGGCAGTGGGGATGGGGGTGGGGGGCGGTGAGCTTGTGCAACTGCACTGAGATGCCCAGGAGGGGTGTGATCAGGGGTCACTGAGTGCAGGGCACGTGATGGGGGTTGACAGAAAATGCCCAGGAAGGCAGGCTGGTTGTGAAGGGTCTCGTGGGCCAAGCTCATGAGCTTGGAGCTGTTCCCATGGGCAGCGGGGACCATGGAGGGCTTCCAAAGTGGAGAAGGACTGGATGCGACTCAAATGGAAGGAAGGCTTCGGCGAGGGGGTGAGGGGTGGTAGTGGTGTGGTGCTGGCACCCAGGGGGAAGAGAGGGAGTCACGTGGTGTGTAAGGCAGACTGGTGGGACCCAGGGTAGCTGGACTCGGGGGTGATGAAGAAGAAGGGAGTGAGGACCACACGGGTCATTGCTTGAACTGTACACCCAAGCCAGGAAAGTGATGTGGGAAGAGGTGTGAAGTGGGGCTGGCAGGAGTAGGGCTAAGATGATGACCTAAGGTGGGGTTTTGTCGAGTGTGGAAGGGCTGAGGGTCACCCGCAGGAGACGTTGCTGGAAACTGAGCTCAGGCTGCTTATCCAGGGAAGAAGGGACTCCGGGGAGCCTCCTTCTCACTGTGTGTCTGCCACGTCACCACCTTGTCCCTTCTGATCTTTCTCTCCTTGTTAGGGACCAGAGAGAGACAGTGTCAGACCCCAGGGCTGTGACCACCATGAGACTTCTCTTACATGGTCACAGTGGGAATAAAATGAATATTAGGCATAGCCTTCAAAGGAAAAGAGAGTAAGAATGCTGAAAGGGGGCAACGTGAAGCCGGGAAGTGGGCACAGGCAGACGGGGTGGTGCGGCGAGCCCGCCTGCCCTGCTCCAGGGCTGGGGCATGCCGGTGCCCCTGTGCCATGGTTACTGTCCTTGCTCTGCAACTGCGGCCACCAACTCTCTTATTCCCAGTTCCAGCTGCGGCCCCTCACTTCCTTGTCTCCCACCCCCTGGTCCCTGCAGCCCAGGGCCAGTTCTGCTGCTGAGCCTGGGATGGCTTTACCGTGTGATGGAGAAATTGCTTTTGGGTGAGGGGGATGCTGGAGCCGCAGTGGCACTCCTTGGTGAACTTGTACTTGGGGTGGGAGCACAGGTGGTAATCGATCAAGGTTTCCACGTAAGTCAGAGGGTGCTTCACAGCAAACAGTCCCGGGCTGGGATTCTGCAGAAGAAGGAGAGAGAAAAAAAAAGGAATATCTTTTGCTGACCAGCTTTCACCTCAGGCACAGGACAGACATCAGCTGAGGTTCCCCACGGCTCCCACCAGTACGGACACTCTGACTCTGCATCAGCTTGTCTGAGAAAGACAAGCAGGAGAGTAGAGGTGGTTTCAGATGGGCTGTGGTCAGGGTCACTCACAGATGTCACTTTGCTGGCTGAAGAGCTTCATCACGTATCACATGGATTTACTAGGCTCCCGTGGAAACCAGCACAAATGAAACCACAGCTTAAAGTATTTGTTTCTAAATTTGATCAGTCCTAACTGTAAATAAGCAAACTGGTTTTAAAAAGCAAATGAGCTTCTGGTTTTGGGAAGGAAAAACAGCTTTTTTAAAACTAGTTTAAAGAGAAGATAAAGGAGAGGGTGGCATTTGATACATCAGGAAACGACAACGTTTAACATTGTTTTGGTGATGTCTTTAATTCAGGAAGGCTCCATTTGGATGTAGTATCTGGCTTTAAGGGAGATCCTGTTTTTTACTAATTTTCCAGTGAGACTAATGGAGGTACAGAGCAACTATATCAAAATATACAAAAACATGGAGCCTTTTAATGTTCCTTCTGGGGCTTATCCAATAAAAACCCTGCTTTTGTCCCAAACAACATAGCTTTCAGCTCCCTCGTGGTTAATTCAGATGTTTAAGAACCACTGAGATTCTGTTCTTTTTGTCTGAGTAATTAAAAATAAAAATTTAAAACACACACACAAATCTCCACTGTCAAGATATAAACGTTCCCCACAACTTAAAGATGATGCAGCCAGGCCAGGGAGGTGTGACAGCAGAGCTTGGTTGTGGTGGATGTGACGAATGTGTTCCAGCCACAAATGCTGGGAAGACAGTCCTCTGTTAGTTCCGGGAGGCTGATCTACAGCCAGGACCGAGGAGAAAGATGCCGAGCAAGTGGGCTCTTGCCTGAACTCATGACTGTAAAGGCAGCAGGAAGGCAGGGAGGCAATGATGCCCCCTGAGGGAGTTGGCAGGGCCCCAGCAACCACATCTCAATGAGCTCTGCAGCTGAGGGAAGAGGCAGGAGATACCCATGTGTCCAGAGCAGATCTTTTTCTGTTCTTCAATGTGTCATATGTTATGTCCGTGCACCCAGGTGTACTTAAGGGAACCTGCACAGGAATAGGAAACATCCCCCATCTCCCCATCCCCACCTGCTTTCCTCTGCATCCTCGACCTCCCTGGCTTTCTCTTGCCAGGGCCCCCATCTTTCACCTTGTTTGTTTCCGGCCCTGCAATCGCAAATGCAAACACTGGCTCCCAAATCTGACCCAGAGAGTGACTGCTCCTGTCCTAGATGCCTCCTCTGGCCCCTGTAGATAATGCACAGATATCATCCCAAGACTTACTGTAGACCTTTCCTTGTTATAACCACTATTTATTGCTGACAAAGGTCCATCCAGTCAAAGCTATGGTTTCTCCAGTAGTTGTGTATGGATGTGAGAGTTAGACGATTAAGAAGGTTGAGCACCAAAGAATTAATGGTTTCGAATTGTGGTACTGGAGAAGACTCTTGAGAGTCTCTTGGACAACAAGGAGATCAAACCAGTCAATCCTAAAGGAAATAAACTCTGAATGTTCATTGGAAGGACTGATGCTGAAGCTGAAGCTCCAATACTTTGGCCACCCAATGTGAAGAGCCAATTCACTGGAAAAGATCCTAATGCTGAGAAAGACTGAAGACAGGAAGGGAAGTGGGCAACAGAGGATGAGATGGTTGGATGGCATCATCAACTTAATGGATATGAGTTTGAGCAAACTTCAGGAGATGGAGAAGGACAAGGAAGCCTGGTGTGCTGCAGTCCATGGGGTCGCAAAATTGGACACGACTGAGCGACTGAACAACAACATTGCCTTTTATGTTTGTTTCTTAGGGTTTCCAAATTCTTTCTTTTATAGCCATACTGAGGTATAATTGATATACAATAAACTGCATGCACTTAAAGTATAGAACTTGGTATATGTTGATATATGTTATGTCTGCAAAACTGGTCTCTTTCTCACTTGCAGAGTGGTGAGGGAGGTGGTAGTGGGTGGGTCTGGGGGACAAGAGAGTGGTGTCCAAACCTTACCATGGAAATCCTGGGGTTTTGCTGGGATACCCTTCTCAGGAAAGCCCCTCTCCTACTGCCAGCCCAGCCTTTCTATGTAGAACTTCAGCCGATGAGAGGGTTCTGGTGCCAAATGAAGTCTGGAAATCACTGAGCTAAATGTCCTATGATGTTCAGTTCAGTTCAGTTCAGTCTCTCAGTTGTGTCCTACTCTTTGTGACCCCATGGACCACAGCATGCCAGGCTTCCCTGTCCATCACCAACTCCCAGAGCTTACTCAGACTCATGTCCATTCAGTTGGTGATGCCATCCAACCATCTCATCCTCTGTTGTCCCCTTTTCCTCCTGCCTTCAATCTTTTCCAGTATCAGGGTCTTTCCCAGTGAGTCACTTCCTCGCATGAGGTGGCCAAAGTATTGGAGTTTCAGCGTTAGCATCAGTCCTTCTAACGAATATTCAGGACTGATTTCCTTTAGGATGGACTGGTTGGATCTCCTTGCTGTCCAAGGAACTCTCAAGAGTTTTCCCCAACACCACAGCTCAAAAGTAGCAATTCTTCAGCACTCAGCTTTCTTTACAGTCCAACTCTCACATTCATACATGACTACTGGATAAACCATAGCTTTAACTAGACAGACCTTTGTCAGTAAAGTAATGTCTCTGCTTTTTAATATGCTCTATAGATTGGTCATAGCTTTTCTTCCAAGGAGCAAGTGTCTTTTAATTTCATGGCTGCAGTCACCATCTGCAGTGATTTTGGAGCCAAAGAAAATAGTCTGTCACTGTTTCCACTGTTTCCCCATCTACTTGCCATGAAGTGATGGGACCAGATGCCATGATCTTAGTTTCTGAATGCTGAGTTTTAAGCCAACTTTTTCACTCTCCTCACTCACTTTCATCAAGAGGTTCTTTAGTTCTTCTTCGCTCTCTGCCATAAGGGTGGAATCATCTGCATACCTGAGGCTATTGATATTTCTCCCTACAATCTTGATTCCAGCTTGTGCTTCATTCAGCCCAACATTTCGCATGATGTACTCTGCATGTAAGTTAAATAACCTGGGTGACATACAGCCTTGATGTACTCCTTTCCTGATTTTCCAGTCTATTATTCCATGCCTGGTTCTAACTGCTGCTTCTTGACCTGCATACAGATTTCTCAGGATGCAGGTAAGATGGTCTGATGTTCCCATCTCTTTAAGAATTTTACATAGTTTGTTGTGATCCACACAGTCAAAGGCTTTGGCATAGTCAATAAAGCAGAAATAGATGTTTTTCTGGAACTCTCTTGCTTTTTTGATGATCCAACAGATGTTGGCAATTTGATCTCTGGTTCCTCTGCCTTTTCTAATTCCAGCTTGAACATCTGGAAGTTCACAGTTCACATATTGCTGAAGCCTGGCTTGGAGAATTTTGAGCATTACTTTGCTCAAAGCATGTGAGATAAGCACAGTTGTGTCATAGTTTTAAGATTCATTGTCATTGCCTTTCTTTGGGATTGGAATGAAAACTGATCTTTTTGAGTCCTATGGCCACCACTGGGTTTTCCAAATTCGCTGGCATATTGAGTGCAGCACTTTAACAGAATCATCTTTTAGGATTTGAAATAGCTCAGCTGGAATTCCATCATCCCCACTAGCTTTGTTTGTAGTGATACTTTCTAAGGCCCATTTGACTTTGCATTCTAAGATTTCTGGCTCTAGGTGAGAGATCACACCATCGTGATTATCTGGGTCATGAAGATCTTTTTTGTGTAGTTCTCCTGTGTATTCTTGCCACCTCTTTTTATTACCTTCTGTTTCTGTTAGGTCCATACTGTTTCTGCCCTTTCTTGTGCATATCTTTGCATGAAATATTCCCTTGGTATCTCTAATTTTCTTGATGAGATCTCTAGTTTTTCCCATTCTATTGTTTTCCTCTATTTCTTTGCATTGATCACTGAGGAAGGCTTTCTTATCTCTCCTTTCTATTCTTTGGAACTCTGCATTCAAATGGGTATATCTTTCCTTTTCTCCTTTGCCTTTAGCTTCTCTTCTTTTCACAGCTATTTGTAAGGCCTCCTCAGACAACCATTTTGCCTTTTTGCATTTCTTTTTCTTGGGGATGTTCTTGATCATTGCCTCCTGTAGAATGTCACGAACCTCCATCCATAGTTCTTCAGGCACTCTGTCTATAAAATCTAATCCCTTGAATCTATTTGTCACTTCCACTGTATAATCGTAAGAGATTTTATTTAGGTCATATCTGAATGGTCTAGTGGTTTTCCCTACTTTCTTCATTCTAAGTCTGAATTTTGCAATAAGGAATTTATGATCTGAGCCACAGTCAGCTCCTGGTCTTGTTTTTGCTGACTGTATAGAGCTTTTCCATCTTCAGCTGCAAAGATATAATCAATATGATTTTGGTATTGACCATTTGGTGATGTCCATGTGTAGAATCTTCTCTTGCGTTGTTGGAAGAGGGTGTTTGTATGACCAGTGCATTCTCTTGGCAAAACTCTATTAGTCTTTGCTCTGCTTCATTTTGTACTCCAAGGCCAAACTTGCCTGTTACTCCAGGTATCTCTTGATTTCCTACTTTTGCATTCCTACCCTCTAGGATGAAAGGGATGTCTTTTTTTGGTGTTAGTTCTAGAAGGTCTTGTAGGTCTTCATAGGACCTTTCAACTCCAGCTTCTTCAGCATTACTGGTTATACCTCTGAGTTCCTCTTTGAGGAACTGCCCCTCCATCCTGCCATAAGACTACCGGAACATGCCCCCCAGTGGCCAAAACACAGGTATTACAGCTCTTTGGAGGAAAGCAGCAGAGCTAGTGAGAGGAGCACTGAGGCCAACAGTCAGGAACCAGGCAGGTTTGCATCCCATCTGCCCTTGGTGTGACCATCAGCACCTCTGCCCCATCAGAGACACAGATTCTCCCAGGGGAGACTTGCTCAGCAGTATCTAAGGTCCTTCTTCATTCTGCATGCGTGTGTGTGTTCTTACAAGACAGACCATAATCAGGGCAACTACGGTGACATTTTATCGATGATTCTGCACTTACATAGAACCTCCTCAGATTTCCTGTCTGACTTTTAGTCAGAGTTCATCATGGCCTTTTATTTTGCTTTAATGATGTGCCTTTATGAAACCTGTACTGTCGGCACATGGAGTCCACGCTGCCCTGGATGCCTCCTCTGCCCCTGGAGACAATGCACAGACATCACTCCAACATTCCACCGTAAGGCTCTGCTCGTTATACTTAGGGTTTGCATGCCACTTCAGTCGCTTCAGTCATTCCAACTGTTTATGTATCTACAAGCATAAGGAGGAAGGGGGATGCCCCTGAGGGCAGGTAATGGGGGAACACACAGGCTGGCGGGGACACATGCAGTGGAGTGGGGAGAATCGGCTCAGCCTCACATTGTCAGGAGCTTGGACTTAATTCGGTATTAAAAAGGGAGTCAGGCTCCAGGGAACATTAATCAACAAGAGCTCATCCAAAAGCCTCGATACCTACACTGAAACCAAGCTCCACCCAAGAGCCAACAAGTTTCAGAGCAAGACATACCAAGCTAATTCTCCAACAATGCAGGAACATAACCCTGAGCACAAAAATACAGGCAGCCAAACGTCACATCAAACCGACAGACACCTCAGAACTCACTACTGGACACCTCATTGCACTCCAGAGAGAAGAGATCCAGCTCCACCCACCAGAACACCGATGCAAGCTTCCCTAACCAGGAAATCTTGACAAACCACTTGTCCAATCCCACCCACAGGGAAGAACCTCTACAATAAGGAGGAACCACAAACTTCCAGCATACAGAAAGACCACCCCAAACACAGCAACCTAAACAAGATGAAAAGGCAGAGAAATATTCAGCAGGTAATCAAATATGATAAAAGCCCACCAAACCAAACAAAAGAGGAGGAGATAAGGAGTCCACCTGAAAAAGAATTCAGAGTAATGATAGTAAAAATGATCTAAAGTCCTGAAAACAAAATGGAGTTACAGATAAATAATCTGGAGACAAAGATTCAGAAGATGCAAGACAAGTTTAACAAGGACCTAGAAGGAATAAAAAAGAGTCAATCAATAATGAATAATGCAATAACTGAGATCAATAGCACTCTGGAGGGAACCAACAGTAGAATAACTGAGGCAGAAGATAGAATAAGAGAGGTGGAAGATAGAATGGTGGAAATAGATGACGCAGAGAGGAAAACAGAAAAAAGAATTAAAAGAAGTGAAGACAACCTCAGAGACCTCTGGGACAATGTTAAACGCCCCAACATTCAAATCATAGGAGTCCTGGAAGAAGACAAAAAGAAAGGCCATGAGAAAATACTCGAGGAGATAATAGTTGAAAACGTCCCTAAAACAGGGAAGGAAATCATCACCCAAGTCCAAGAAAGCCAGAGACCCAAACAGGATAAACCTAAGGCGAAACACCCCAAGACATATATTAATCAAATTAATGAAGATCAAACACAAAGAACAAATATCGAAAGCAGCAATGGATAAACAACAAATAACTCACAAGGGGATCCCCATAAGGATAACAGCTGACCTTTCAATAGAAACTCTTCAAGCCAGAAGGGAATGGCAGGACATACTTAAAGTGATGAAAGAGGAAAATATAACAACCCAGATTACTGTACCCAGCAAGGATCTCATTCAGATATGAAGGAGAAATCAAAAGCTTTACAGACAAGCAAAAGCTCAGAGAATTCAGCACCACCAAACCAGCTCTTCAACAAATGCTAAAGGATCTTCTCTAGACAGGAAACACAGAAAAGGTTTATAAACTCGAATCCAAAACAACAAAGTAAATGGCAATGGGATTATTTTTTATTTATATTTAATTATCTTAAATGTAAATGGGTTGACTGCCCCAACCAAAAGACAAAGACTGGCTGAATGGATACAAAAACAAGACCCCTATATATGCTGTCTACAAGAGACCCACCTCAAAACAAGGGACACAAACAGACTGAAAGTGAAGGGCTGGAAAACTATATTTCACTCAAATGGAGACCAAAAGAAAGCAGGAGTAGCAATACTCATATCAGATAAAATAGACTTTGAAATAAGGGCCGTGAAAAGAGACAAAGAAGGGCACTACATAATGATCAAAGGATCAATCCAAGAAGAAGATATAACAATTATAAATATATATGCACCCAACATAGGAGCACCACAATATGTAAGGCAAATGCTAACAAGTATGAAAGGGGAAATTAACAATAACACAGTAATAGTGGGAGACTTTAACACCCCACTCACACCTATGGATAGATCAATTAAACAGAAAAAAATTAGCAAGGAAACACAAACTTTAAATGATACAATGGACCAGTTAGACCTAATTGATATCTATAGGACATTTCACCCTAAAACAATGAATTTCACCTTTTTCTCAAGTGCACACAGAACCTTCTCCAGATCACACTCTGGGCCATAAATCTAGCCTTGGTAAATTCAAAAAAATGGAAACCATCTCAAGTATCTTTTCTGATCACAATGCAGTAAGATTAGACAGGAAAAAAACTATTAAAAATACAAACATATGGAGGCTAAACAACACAATTCTGAATAACCAACAAATCACAGAAGAAATCAAAATATGAGCATAAACCAATGAAAATGAAAACACAACAACCCAAAACCTATGGGATTCAGTAAAAGCAATGCTAAGGGGAAGGTTCATAGCAATACAAGCCTACCTCAAGAAACAGGAGAAAAATCAAAATAAATAACCTAACTCTACACCTAAAGCATCAGGGAGTTCACGGTTCATGTATTGCTGAAGCCTGGCTTGGAGAATTTTGAGCATTACTTTACTAGCATGTGAGATGAGTGCAATTGTGTGGTAGTTTGTGCATTCTTTGGCATTGCCTTTCTTTGGGATTGGAATGAAAACTGACCTTTTCCAGTCTTGTGGCCACTGCTGAGTTTTCCAAATTTGCTGGCATATTGAGTGCAGCACTTTCACAGCATCATCTTTCAGGATTTGAAACAGCTCAACTGGAATTCCATCACCTCCACTAGCTTTGTTCATAGTGATGCTTTCTAAGGCCCACTTGACTTCACTTTCCAAGATGTCTGGCTCTAGATTAGTGATCACATCATCATGATTATCTGGGTCATGAAGATCTTTTTTGTACAGTTCTTCCATGTATTCTTGCCACCTCTTCTTAATATCTTCTGCTTCTGTTAGGTCCAGACCATTTCTGTCCTTTATCGAGCCCATCTTTGCATGAAATGTTCCCTTGGTATCTCTAATTTTCTTGAAGAGATCTCTAGTCTTTCCCATTCTGTTCTTTTCCTCTATTTCTTTGCATTGATTGCTGAAGAAGGCTTTTTATCTCTTCTTGCTATTCTTTGGAACTCTGCATCCAGATGCTTATATCTTTCCTTTTCTCCTTTGCTTTTCACCTCTCTTCTTTTCACAGCTATTTGTAAGGCCTCCCCAGACAGCCATTTTGCTTTTTTTGCATTTCTTTTCCATGGGGATGGTCTTGATCCCTGTCTGCTGTACAATGTCACAAACTTCATTCCATAGTTCATCAGGCACTCTGTCTATCAGATCTAGGCCCTTAAATCTATTTCTCACTTCCACTGTATAATCATAAGGGATTTGATTTAGGTCATACCTGAATGGTCTAGCGGTTTTCCCTACCTTCTTCAATTTAAGTCTGAATTTGGTAATGAGGAAACAGTTCCAGAAAAACATCTATTTCCACTTTATTGACTATGCCAAAGCCTTTGACTGTGTGGATCACAATAAACTGTGGAAAACTCTGAAAGAGATGGGAATACCAGACCACCTAACCTGCCTCTTGAGAAATCCGTATGCAGGTCAGGAAGCAACAGTTAGAACTGGACATGGAACAACAGACTGGTTCCAAATAGGAAAAGGAGTATGTCCAGGCTGTATATTGTCACCCTGCTTATTTAACTTATATACAGAGTACATCATGAGAAACACTGGACTGGAAGAAACACAAGCTGGAATCAAGATTGCCGGGAGAAATATCAATCACCTCAGATATGCAGATGACACCACCCTTATGGCAGAAAGTGAAGAGGAGCTAAAAAGCCTCTTGATGAAAGTGAAAGAGGAGAGTGAAAAAGTTGGCTTAAAGCTCAACATTCAGAAAATGAAGATCATGGCATCCGGTCCCATCACTTCATGGGAAATAGATGGGGAAACAGTGGAAACAGTGTTGGACTTTATTTTTGGGGGCTCCAAAATCACTGCAGATGGTGATTGCAGCCATGAAATTAAGAGGCGCATACTCCTTGGAAGAAAAGTTATGACCAACCTAGATAGTATATTCAAAAGCAGAGACATTACTTTGCCGACTAAGGTCCGTCTAGTCAAGGCTATGGTTTTTCCTGTGGTCATGTATGGATGTGAGAGTTGGACTGTGAAGAAGGCTGAGTGCCGAAGAATTGATGCTTTTGAACTGTGGTGTTGGAGAAGACTCTTGAGAGTCCCTTGGACTGCAAGGAGATCCAACCAGTCCATTCTGAAGGAGATCAGCCCTAGGATTTCTTTGGAAGGAATGATGCTAAAGCTGAAACTCCAGTACTCTGGCCACCTCATGCGAAGAGTTGACTCATTGGAAAAGACTCTGATGCTGGGAGGGACTGGGGGCAGGAGGAAAAGGGGATGACAGAGGATGAGATGGCTGGATGGCATCACGGACTCGATGGACATGAGTCTGAGTGAACTCCAGGAGTTGGTGATGGACAGGGAGGCCTGGCGTGCTGCGATTCATGGGGTTGCAAAGAGTCGGACACGACTGAGCGAATGAACTGAACTGAACTGAACTGAACTGAACACCTAAAGCAACTAGAAAAAGAATAAATGAAGCACCCCAGGGTTAGTAGAAGGAAAGAAATCCTAAAATTTAGAGCAGAAATAAATGCAAAAGAAACAAAGGTGACCATAGCCAACATCAACAAAACCAAAAGCTGGTTCTTTGAGAAGATAAATAAAATAGACAAACCATTAGCCAGACTCATCAAGAAACAAAGGGAGAAGAATCAAGTCAACAAAATTAGAAATGAATGGAGAAATCAGACAACACAGAAATACAAAGGATCGTAAAGACTACTAGCAGCAACTATATGCCAATACAATGGATAGCTTGGAAGAAGTGGACAAATTCTTAGAAAAGTGTGACTTTCCAAAACTGAACCAGGAAGAAATAGAAAACCTTAACAGACCCATCACAAGCACAGAAATCGAAACCATAATCAGAAATCTTCCACCAGGATCAGATGGCTTCACAGCTGAATTCTACCAAAAATTTAAAGAAGAGCTAACACCTATCCTACTCAAACTCTTCCAGAAAATTGCAGAGGAAGGTAAACTTCCAAACTCATTCTATGAGGCCACCATCACCCTAACACCAAAACCAGACAAAGATGCCACAAAAAAAGAAAACTACAGGTTAACATCACTGATGAACATAGATGCAAAAATCCTTAACAAAATTTTAGTAAACAGAACCCAACAGCATATTAAAAAGATCATACATCATGACCAAGTGGGTTTTATTGCAGGGATGCAAGGATTCTTCAATATTCACAAATCAATCAATGTGATACACCACATTAACAAATTGAAAGATAAAAACTATATGATTATCTCAATAGATGCAGAGAAAGGCTTTGACAAAATTCAACATCCATTTATGATAAAAACCCTGCAGAAAGCAGGCATAGAAGGAACATACCTGTAATAAAAGGAACATACATATAATATAGGAACATAACATATAATAAAAGCTATATATGACAAACCAACAGCAAATATTATCCTCAATGGTGAAAAACTGAAAGCATTTCCCCTAAAGTCAGGAATGAGACAAGGATGCCCACTCTCACCATCACTATTCAACATAGTTTTGGAAATTTTAGCCACAGCAATGAGAGAAGAAAAAGAAATGAAAGGAATCCAGATTGGAAAAGAAGAAGTAAAACTCTTACTGTCTGCAGATAACATGACCCTCTATATAGAAAACCCTAAAGACTCCACCAGAAAATTACTAGAGCTAATCAATGAATATAGTAAAGTTGCAGGATATAAAATTAACACACAGAAATCCCTTGCATTCCTATACACTAACAATGAAAACAGAAAGAGAAATTAAGGAAACAATTCCATTCATCATTGCAATGAAAAAAATAAAATACTTAGGAATAAATCTACCTAAAGAAACAAAACACCTATATATAGAAGATTATAAAACACTGATGAAAGAAATCAAAGATGACACAAATAGATGGAGAAATATACCATGTTCATGGATTGGAAGAATCAATATAGTGAAAATGAGTATATTATTCAAAGCAATCTATAGATTCAATGCAATCCCTATCAAGCTACCAATGGTATTTTTCAAACTAGAGCAAATAATTTCACAATTTGTATGAAAATACAAAAAACCTTGAATAGCCAAAGCAATCTTGAGAAAGAAGAATGGAACTGGAGGAATCAACCAGCCTGACTTCAGGCTCTACTACAAAGCTACAGTCATCAAGACAATGTGGTACTGGCACAAAGACAGAAACATAGATTAATGGAACAAAACAGAAAGCCCAGAGATAAATCCACGCACCTATGGACACCTTATCTTTGACAAAGGAGGCAAGGATATACAATGGAGAAAAGACAATCTCTTTAACAAGTGGTGCTGGGAAAACTGGTCAACCACTTGTAAAAGAATGAAACTAGAACACTTTCTAACACCATACACAAAAATAAACTCAAAATGGATTAAAGCTCTAAATGTAAGATCAGAAACTATAAAACTCCTAGAGGAAAACATAGACAAAACACTCTCTGACGTAAATCATGGCAGGATCCTCTATGACCCACCTCCCAGAATATTGGAAATAAAAGCAAAAATAAACAAATGGGACCTAACTAAACTTAAAAGCTTTTGCATAACAAAGGAAACTATAAACAAGGTGAAAAGACAGCCTTCAGAATGGGAGAAAACAATAGCAAATGAAGCAGCTGACAAAGAATTAATCTCAAAAATATATAAGCAACTCCTGCAGCTCAATTCCAGAAAAATAAGCAACCCAATAAAAAAATGGGCCAAAGAACTAAACAGACATTTCTCCAAAGAAGACATACAGATGGCTAACAAAACATGAAAAGATGCTCAACATCACTCATTATCAGAGAAATGCAAATCAAAACCATAGTACCAGCCATGCTGGTCAGAATGGCTGCTATCAAAAAGTCCACAAACAATAAATGCTGGAGAAGGTGTGGAGAAAAAGGAACCCTTTTACACTGTTGGTGGGAATGCAAACTAGTATAGCCACTATGGAGAACAGTGTGGAGAGTCCTTAAAAAACTGGAAATTGAACTGCCATACGACCCAGCAATCCTACTGCTGGGAATATGCACCGAGGAAACCAGAACTGAAAGAGACACGTGTACCCCAATATTCATTGCAGCACTGTTTACAATAGCCAGGACATGGAAGCAACCTAGATGTCCATCAGCAGATGAATGGATAAGAAAGTTGTGGTACATATACACAATGCAATATTACTCAGGTATTAAAAAGAATGCATCTGAATCAGTTCTAATGAGGTGGATGAAACTGGAGCCTATTATACAGAATGAAGTAAGTCAGAAAGAAAAACACCAATACAGTATAGTAACACATATATATGGAATTTAGAAAGATGGTAACAATGACCCTATATGTGAGACAGCAAAAGAGACACAGATGTAAGGAACAGAGTTTTGGACTCTGTGGGAGAAGGCGAGGGTGGGATGATTTGAGAGAATAGCATTGAATCATGTATATTACTATATGTGAAATAGATTGCTGGTCCAGGTTTGATGGAAACAGGGCACTCAGGGCTGGTGCACTGGGATGACCCTGAGGGATGGGATGGGGAGGGAGGTGGGAGAGAGGTTCAGGATGAGGAACACATGTATACCCATGGCTGATTCATGTGAATGTATGGCAAAAACCACCACAATATTGTAATTAGCCTCCAATTAAAATAAATTAAAAAAAATAAAATGTATACTTTGGGCCAATGAAGCATTAAAAAAAAGGGAGTCAGGGATCGGTGTGGCAGGGACATGGTGCCCAAAGATGGGATAAGGGATCAACTAGAACTTCAGGATGGAGTTTGGGGTGACTTTACTTTTTTCTGTTGTGTTTTCTTCTTTAAAAATATATACATATATTTTACCTTTAAAACTTGTGAATCACTGTATTATATACCAGTACATAAACTTGTATAATGCTATATGGAAACTATGCTTAAAATAAACACAAAAATACATACGTGCATGTTACAGATACGGCCATAAAACTATTGTCTTAAAAAATAAATGCCGGAGTTGTTAAAAGAAACGTTGATATTCTCCAAGCAATAAAGTCTGGCCAGCAATTTCAAAAGTGAGATGTTGTTTAACCCCTGAAATTCCAAAGAGAGAAAAATATTCCCAATTGGTGCTTCTGTCTTCTTTTTTTCAATGCCTTTTTTAAAAAAAAAGAAGTATAGTTGATTTACAATATTGTGTCAGTTTTAGGTGTTCAGCAAAGTGATCGTTTTATATATATATATGTGTATATATATATATGCCAGATTCTTTTCTGTTATAGGGGATACAGTTCCCTGATACAGTAGGACCTTATTGTTTATCTGTTTCATGCGCAGTTAGGAGTACTTGCTAATCTCACACTCCTAGTTCACCCTACCTCCCTTTCCCCTTTGGCAACCATAAACAAGCTTGTTTTCTATTTGTTTCTGTTTTCTTATAAGGTAACTGCTAAAACAAAGAGACAGGGAACCATGACTTCTGCTGATGGCACTTACAAAAATATAAAGCGGGTCGTAATCTGGAGCTTGGGCCATGGCCTCGGGGAGTTTTATGCTCAGGACTGAGGTCTCACCGGGCAGCTGGGGCGAGGAATCCTGCTTGGGCAGGGTGATGACCGTGGTGGCTTCATCCTGGGCCAGGACCAAGGGCAGCATGTTAGTCTCGAGGCCTGGGCAGCGAGGAAAAGGTGGGGGCGGTTCCTCTCCCCAAGGTGGGATGCGTTACCTCAGCTCCTTGCCTCAGGGCCCGAGCAAGCTTTTGAGGTCTGTAGCTGGCTGAAGACCCCTGCACAGAGACCGGCTGGTACCTCTTGATCTTGTATAGCTGAGGAACCTGGGGGAGGGAAGGCAGGAGCTCATGGCCCTTGAGAGGCATTTCCCAGCCCCGGGACCCTGGTCGGTTTGGCCCAGCCCTGTCAACACAGTCCTGGCCCTGTTCTGGGTCCCAACACACAGAAGGGTTCATAGTTACCTATAGATACACTGAACACTGGTTTGTCAATTTAAAACTTGCATATTTTACAAGGACCTATGGTACAGCACACAGAATGATACTCAATATTTTGTTAAGAACATCTAAGAGAAAATGGGCTTCCTTGCTGGCTCCGTCAATAAAGAATCTGCCTGCAATGCAACACCTGGATCAGGAAGATCCCCTGGAGAAGGCAACAGCAACCCATGCCAGTATTCTTGCCTGGGAATTCCCATGGATGGAGGAGCCTGGTGAGCTATAGTCCATGGGATCACAAGAGTCAGACATGACTTATCAACTAAACCACCACTACCATAAGGGAAGAGTCTCAAAAATAATATAAGTATATATATGTGTGTAACTGAATAACTGTGCTGTACACCTGAAACTAACACGATATTGTAAATCAATTATACTTAACTTAAAAAATGAGACAAATAAATATGCATATTTTCAAAAACAAAAGTGGTCATACAACTCAACGAAAACTAACTGACTTTTGTTTACTTACACCTTTTCTTCAAATTTCTAACATATGCATTTCAAGTAGCTTCAGGTATGCACGTGGTGGTGGTTGTTGAGTTGCTAAATCGTGTCTGACTCTTTGCGACTGCAGCACACCAGGCTTCCCTCTCCTTCACTAGCTAATTCATGGCCATTTAGTCGATAATTCTATTTAACCATCTCATCCTCTGTCACCGTCTTCTCCTCCTGCCTCAATCTTCCCCAGCATCAGGGTCTTTTCCAATGAGTCAGGTCTTCCCATCAGGTGGCCAAAGTATTGGAGCTTCAGCTTCAGCATCAGTCCTTCCAATGAACATTCAGAGTTGATTTCCTTCAGGATTGACTGGTTTGACCTCCTTGCTGTCCAAGGGACTCTCCAGAGTCTTCTCCAGCACCACAGTTCAAAGGCATCCATTTTTTGGCACTCAGTCTTCTTTATGGTCCAACTCTCACATCCATACATGGCTACTGGAAAAATAACAGCTTTGACTATATGCACCTTTGTCAGCAAAATGATGTCTCTGATTTTTAACACACTGTCTAGGTTTGTCACAGCTTTTCTTCTGAGGTGCAAGAATCTTTTAATTTCATGGCTGCAGTTACTGCCTGCAGTGATTTTAGAGGCCAAGAAAATAAAGTTCATCACTGTCTCCATTTTCCCCCCATCTATTTGCCATCAAGTGATGGGACCAGATGCCATGATCTTCATTTTTTGAATACTGAGTTTTAAGCCAGCTTTTTCCACTCTCCTTTTTCACCTTCATCAAGAGGCTCTTTAGTTTCTCTTCACTGTCATTAGAGTGGTATCATCTGCATTTCTAAGGTTGTTGATGTTTCTCCCGCCTATCTTGATTCCAGCTTATAACTCATCCAGCCTGGCATTTCTCATGATGTGCTCAGAAAATAGGTTAAACAAACAGGGTGACAGCAGACAGCCCTGTCATACTCCTTTTTCAATCAGTTGCTCCATACAGGACTCTAACCGTTGCTTCTTGACCCACATGCAATTTCTCAGGAGACAGGTAAGATTGTCTGGTAACTGTTGCTTCTTGACCCACATACAATTTCTCAGGAGACAGGTAAGCTCTTTAAGAGCTTTCCATGGTTTGTTATGATCCACACAGTCAAAGACTTAAGTGTGGTCGATGAAATGGAGGTAGATGTTTTTCTGGAATTTCCTTGCTTTCTCTAGGATCCAGTGAATGTTGACAATTTGATCTCTGGCTCCTCTGCCTTTTCTAAACCCAGCCGGTAACATCTGGAAGTTCTCAGTTCACGTACTGCTGAAGCCGAGCCTGAAGGATTTTGAGCATAACCTTACTAGCATGCAAAATGAGCACAATTGTACAGTAGTTTGAGCATCCTTTGGCATTGCCCTTTTTGGGATTGGAATGAAAACTGACCTTTTCCAGCCCTGTGGGCACTGCTGAGTTTTCCAAATTTGCTGGCATATTGAGTGCAGCACTTCAACAGCATCATTTTTAAGGATTTGAAATAGCTCAGCTGGAATTCCGTCACCTCAATTAGCTTTGTTTGTAGTAATGCTTCCTAAAGCCCATTTGACTTCACACTCCAGGATGTCTGACTCTAGGTGAGTGACCATATCCTTGTGATTATCCAGGTCATTAAGATGTTTTTTGTACAGTTCTTCTGTGTATTCCTGCCGCTTCTTCCTAATATCTTCTGTTTCTGTTAATTCCTTGCCATTTCTGTCCTTTATTGTGCCCATCTTTGCATGAACTCTTTCCTTGATATCTCCAATTTTCCTGAAGAGATCTCTAGTCTTTCCCATGCTATAGTTTTCCTGTTTCTTTGCATTGTTCACTTAGGAAGGCTTTCTTATCTCTCCTTACTATTCTCTGGAACTCTGCATTCAGTTGGGTATATCTTTCCTTTTCTCCCTTGTTTTTTCATTCCTCTTCTTTTCTCAGCTATTTGTAAAGCCTCCTCAGACAATCACTTTGCCTTCTTGCATTTCTATTTCTATCGGATGGTTTGGTCACTGCCTCCTGTACAATGTTATCAACCTCTGTCCATAGTTCTTTAGGCATTCTGTCTACCACATCTAATCATTTGAATCTATTCATTACTTCCACTGTATAATCACAAGGGATTTGATTTAAGTTATACTAGTGTAACTAGTGGCCTAGTGGTTTCCCCTGCTTTCTTCAATTTAAGCCTGTGAATTCTGCAATAAAGAGTTTATGATCTGAGCCACAGTGAGCTCCAGGTCTTTTTTTCTGCTGATTGTATGAAGCTGCTCCATCTTCTATTGAAAAGAATGTAATCATTCTGAATTCAGTATTGACCATCTGGTGATGTCCATGTGTAGAGTCATCTCTTGTGCTATTGGAAAAGGGTGCTTGCAATGACCAATGTGTTCTCTTGACAAAACTCTGTTACCTTTGCTCTGCTTCATTTTGTACTCCAAGGCCAAACTTGCCTGTTACTCCAGGTATCTCTTGATTTCCTACTTTGGCATTCTTACCCTCTAGGATGAAAGGGACATCTGTTTTTGGTGTTAGTTCTAGAAGGTTCTTGTAGGTCTTCATAGAACCATTCACCTTCAGCTTCTTTGGCATCAGTGGTTGGGGCACAGACTTGGATTACTGTGATATTGAATGGTTTGCCTTGGAAATGAACTGAGATCATTCTGTCATTTTCAAGATTGCACCCAAGTATCACATTTTGGACTCTTTTGTTGACTCTGAGGGTTACTCCATTTCTTCTAAGGGATTCTCACCCACAGTAGTAGATATAATTGTCATCTGAATTAAATTCACCCATTCCTGTCCATTTTAGTTCACTGATTTCTAAGATGTCAA
Organism: Capricornis sumatraensis; assembly: GCF_032405125.1. Lineage (NCBI taxonomy): Eukaryota > Metazoa > Chordata > Mammalia > Artiodactyla > Bovidae > Capricornis > Capricornis sumatraensis. The sequence continues at coordinate 115,835,829 of NC_091071.1, read as the reverse complement.
TGTTCACTCTTGCCACCTCCTGCTTGACCACATCCAATTTACCTTGATTCATGGACCTAACATTCCAGGTTCCTAGGAAGTATTGTTCTTTACAGCTTTGGACTTTACTTTCACCACCAGACACATCCACAACTGAGCATTGTTTCTGCTTTGGCCCAGTCACTTTGCCCTTTCTGTAGCTACTAGTGATTGCCCTCCACTCTTCCCCAGTAGCATACTGGACATCTTCCAACCTGGGGGACTGATCTTCTGGTGTCATATCGTTTTGCCTTTTCATACCGTTCATGGGGTTCTTGCAGCAAGAATACTGGTGCAGTTTGCCATTTCTTCCTCCAGTGGACCACATTTTGTCAGAACTCTCCACTATGACCCATCTGTCTTGGGTGGCCCAGCATGGCATGGCTCAGAGCTTCACTGAGTTCAGGTTTGCATACTATATGGTATATCCACAGAATAAAGATCCTGGTTTCCACAAACCACATCAGGAAAAGAGAATCTGTTACACCTCACACATCACATTAGATAACAGCAGGGAAATAAACAGTGTTTGTTATTCATTATAATCTGTAATAGAACAAAACTAATGAATTAGAGCAATTCAGAGTCAAAAACACTTTGTTTAGGACATAAGAAACCCAGTTAACGAAACCATATGACAGGTCTGACCTGCAGATTGAAGAAGGAATGGGGCTGCTTGACTTGAATTTCTGAAGATTTAATTGGGACAGGTCCAAGGCCACCAGGAGCCTAAAATGTGAAAATTCAAAAAGGTGACACATGATCAACATTGAGCAAAGGCAGCTATACTTCTGTTTCTCTACATTCTGAACATTAAGTGAACAGCTCTTCTCCCTAAATAACTCTTCCTGCAACCAAGGCTGATATCTGACTACATTTGATACTTGATATGCAGGGAATGGAGGCAGTGTGGCCACTGCCCACCCCCAAATCCTTGTCTCTCAGGGTGTGTCTTTTATTTTCCCCTGTTGTGGAGGCTGCACCTGTTGCCCAGAATCCCCTTCAGACCTGAGGAGTGAGTCCTGAGTCCTATTGACAGAAACAACCCTCAGGGGTCAGCCCTCAGGGGCAGCAGTGGCTGAAGGGTGCTATCTCACTCGAGGCCGTGTGCTCACTGGGACAGCTGCCTCCAAAGACAGGGTGAAGCAAAGATACAAAGGTGGTCCTTGCCCTGTGCCAGGCCCAGAGCCCCTTGTGACGTCAGCGAGGACTTCATCAAAGTACTGTAGCCTTATTTCTCCTCTGCCCATTCCATTCCCTTCCCTTCCAAGGATGCTAATCCCCAAAGCATCACCTAATACATGTCCTGCAGGTGGATGTGCAGCATCACCCACAGAACCCAGAGCAGTGTCCAGCCTGTGCCAGGCACTCAATAAATACTATATCTCACCTAATCTAAGACACCGTCATTAAACTGGTATGATGCAGTGTAAATATGACACCAATAATTATAGGCATTTTCCAATTTCAGAGATGCTGTATTTAAAATACTGTTCTTAGAATAGATGAAATACCGTATGTATGGAATGAATTACAAAAATCTTTATGAACAGGGATGCCAAGCATTCTGTTTTTCATCAACCCTGAGCATCAGAGAAGTTGCTGTAGAACTAACTCAGGTACCAAATGAAGTAAAAAGCTTTGCATTATTAAAAAACTAAAATAGGTTCTACAGCACAGTGATAATCTCTTTTCATCCCTAACACTCTCCACCCATTAATTATTGACTGTCAGATAATTCTTATTGTTTGAAAATCACAGATTTATCATTTTCTAGAAACTAAATAGGGCTTCACAGGTGGTGCTAGTGATAAAGAATCCACCTGCCAATGCAGGAGACCTAAGAGATGAAGGTTCGATCCCTGGGTCAGGAAGATCCCCTGGAGAAGGGAATGGCAACCCACTCCAGTATTCTTGCCTGGAGAATCCCATGGACTGAGAAGCCTGGTGGGCTGCAGTCCATGGGGTTGCAAAGAGTCAGACACAACTGAAGTGACTTAGCATGCATATGTGCAGGAACCGAATATTCTGAGCTTTTAAGTCATTGAATTATCTAATCCAGAAAACACATGGAATTTCTAAAGTCAGTCCTGTACCTGTTGACTAGGTTGACCTGCAATGCTTAACCCACTTTACAGGATGTGCATGGCAACTTCATTCTTTGAAACTAAAAAATCGTTTTGCTTGTGCCTTTTCAACATTGATTTAAACACACTTTTTATTGCTAAACCTGTGAACTTGGGAAACTCAGGCTGCATTATATTACAGGCTCTGTGCACTTGTGTCTCAGTTTCCTTCTCAGCTGCAAGAGAATAAACCTACCTATTAAATTTGAAGATTAATTAAATTGATAGAACTTGAGAAAGTCCTGCCTGCCTCGTGGTTTAGCCACCACCTGAATTACAATGCATCATTTGATAAACTGTCAAACTTCTTGCCAAGAGGGAAGGAGGGATGGACTTGTGAGTCTGAGGTTGGACTGTTAGATGATGGGGCCACCCACCCCCAACCTCTGCAGTTTTCACACAGCAGGGGGCATGGCTGAGCTGGGCCTGCCGCCCAGGTCCAGGCTAGGTCCTCCTGGTCCTCTGTATGCTATTCAGCCCTCAGACCCCATTTCCCAGCAGTCCGGGGGGCTCAGTGGTCTCCTGGGCAGATTGGGGCCAGCAAGCTCTGCACAGGTGTCTCAGGGCTAGGTAGGTGGCAGCAGGTGCTTCCTGGTTTCCCATTCATCACAATCACCTGGGCACAGGTCTCCCTTAGGAGCCTCCTGGGAGGAGGCAGAGGGACAGAGACCAGGTGGGGCTCCTCTCGGCACTGGCCTGTCGCCCCCTGACTGCGTTCAGCCCCACCTGCAGCCTCCATGCACCCACCAGTTCATTGGAGTCCTGAGGAGGGCTGTAGGACGGAAAGGCAAAGGGCAGTACTTCCTGGGGAGACACAGAGAACCGGCTGGCGTCCTTACTGACTCGCCCCAGCTGGTATTTGAAGCTCTTGTCTGCGGGTGAAAAACAGAACGGCACTTCTGGAGAGTCTCAAGGCACTTTTGTGAAACCACCATCTCTTTAGCTGTGTATTTGCTACATACCAGTTACTGGGGCCTGGCCATAGGCCATTTAAAAAACAACATGTAAGACGCTTACCCCTTGTAAGGGAAAGTTATGACTAACCTAGATAGTATATTGAAAAGCAGAGACATTACTTTGCCAATAAAGGTCCGTCTAGTCAAGGCTATGGTTTTTCCAGTGGTCATGTATGGATGTGAGAGTTGGACTGTGAAGAAGGCTGAGCGCCGAAGAATTGATGCTTTTGAACTGTGGTGTTGGAGAAGACTCTTGAGAGTCCCTTGGACTGCAAGGAGATCCAACCAGTCCATTCTGAAGGAGATCAGTCCTAGGTGTTCATTGGAAGGACTGACGCTGAAGATGAAACTCCAATACTTTGGCTACCTGATGCGAAGAGTTGACTCATTGGAAAAGACCCTGATGCTGGGAGGGATTGAGGGCAGGAGGAGAAGGGGACGACAGAGGCTGAGATGGCTGGATGGCATCACTGACTCGATGGACATGAGTTTGGGTAGGCTCCGGGAGTTGGTGATGGACAGGGAGACCTGGCGTGCTATGATTCACGGTGTTGCAAAGAGTCGGACACGACTGAGCGACTGAACTGCACTAAACTGAACGTGCATACATATGTATGTGTGTAGTCTTGTTCTTAGTTTCTCATTTGTTCTTTACCTCAACTCCTCCAATTTTTAAAAAAATTTTATTTTTAATTCCAAAACACCATAATTCTTTCTTTTAATACTACTGTTGATATGTATTTAATGGGTTATTTTGCATTCTGAGGCTATTTTACATAGAACTTTTTCTTAATATGTATATTATATTGAAGTATAATTGACTTACATTTCAGGTGCACAGCAAGGTGATCCAGTTATACATATGCACATATATTATCTTTGAGATTATTTTCCATTATAGGTTATTACAAGATATTGACTAGTTCCCTGTGCTATATAATAAACCTTTGCTGCTTGTTGCATATATATTTTTTAAAAATTAGAAATCTAGCATTCTATTCACACTAAGTCAAATAACTGGAATCAAAATGCCATAAATTTTTAAGTTAGGCAAAAACTCATAAGATTTCTAAAATATATATTATACTATTATATATATGTATATAAAAGCTTGTCTACTATCTTGATAAAGGCTGAGAAACAATATAAAAAAAAGTGACGGAGAAATTGGGACACATAAACTAAATGAAATGGGAGTGCTGAATATGAAACAGAAAAAGTGAAACAAACTAGATAAAAGATCATCATATAGGCGAGTTGTTTTTAAACATGGCTGCTCATTAGAAACGTATCTGGAGCTTTGGAGAACAAAAGCAATAGCTAGGCATTTGTATTTTTCAAAAAATTCCGAGACAATTTAAAAAAGTGATTACTGGTTTTTCTATTAAATGGTAGCTGGTAGCTTTGGTGATATACAACTCTATTTTTCTGTTGACTAATCCTAATACAATGGCATTAAGTAATAGTTACATAATCATAATGGTAATAGATGTTTATCAGTTTTCACAATCAATAGCCAGACCAAAAATAAAAGATAAACAATTGCAAGCCATAATGGGAACATGATTAACCTAACAATATAAAATAATTACATAAAGTATGGGGGGTCAAGCAGGTCATGTGGTAAATAGAAGCGCATACATGCACATGTTTTGATATGCCCAGCCAGTCTATGTCTTTCGGTTGGTGAATTTAATCTATTTACATTGAAGGTAATTATGGATACATATGATCCTATTGTTGTTGTTGTTGAGTCTCTCAGTTGTGTTCAACTTCTTGCAACCCCATGGACTGTAGCATGCCGGGCTCCCTGTCCTTCACCATCTCCCAGAGTTTGCTCAAACTCATGTGCACTGAGTTTGGACATGCCAAACTTGGAGATCCCATCCAGCCATCTCATCCTCTGTTGTTCCTATATCCTCCTGCTTTCCATCTTTCCCAGCATCAGGGTCTTTTCCAATGAGTTAGCTCTTCACATCATGTGGCCCAAGTACTGGAGCTTCAGCTTCAGCATCAGTCCTTCTAATCAACATTCAGAGTTGATTTCCTTCAGGATTGACTGGTTTGGTCTCCTTGTTGTCCAAGGGACTCTTCAGAGTCTTCTCCAGCACCACAGTTTGAAGGCATGAGTTCTTCAGTGCTCAGTCGTCTTTACGGTCCAACTTTCACATCTGTATATGACTAATGGAAAAAACCATAGCTTTGACTATACGGGCAATTGTAGGCAAAGCAATGTCTCTGCTTTTTAATATGCTGTATAGGTTTGTCATTGCTTTTCTTCCAAGGAGAAAGTGTCTTTTAATTTCATGGCTGCAATCACCATTTGCAGTGATTTTGGAGCCCAAGAAAATAAAATCCACCACTGTTTCTAGTTGTTTCCCCATCTATTTGCCATGAAGTGATGGGACTGGATGCCATGATCTTCGTTTTTTGAACGTTGAGTTTTAAGCCAGTTTTTTACCTTCATCAAGAGGCCCTTTAATCCCTCTTTGCTTTCTGCATATCTGAGGTTACTGATATTTCTCAATAGATAATGATCCTATTACCATTTTCTTAATTGTTTTGGGTTTATTTTCTGTAGGTCTTTTCCTTCTCTTGTGTTTCTGCCTAGAGAAGTTCCTTTAGCTTTTGTTGTAAAGCTGGTTTGGTGGTGCTGAGTTCTCGTAACTTTTGCTTGTCTGGAAAGTTTTTGACTTCTCCATCAAGTCTGAACGAAAGTCTTGCTGGGTAGAGTATTCTTGGTTGTAGATTCTGCCCTTTTATCACTTTAAGTATATCATGCCATTCCCTTCTGGCTCATAGCATCTCTGTTGAGAAATCAGCTGATAACCTGATGGGGGTTCCCTTATATGTATGTTATTTGTCCTTTTTCCCTTGTTGCTTTTAGTCTTTTGTCTTTGTCTTTAATTTTTGTCAGTTTGATTACTATGTATCTTTTTCCTCCTTGTGTTCATCCTGCCTGGAACTCTGTGCTTCCTGGACTTGGTTGACTATTTCCTAAGTTAGGGAACTTTTTATTTATCATCTCTTCAAATATTTTCTTGGGTCCTTTCTTTCTCTCTTCTCCCCTATAATGTGAATGTTTGTGCATTTAATGTTTCCCCAGAGGTCTCTTAGACTGTCTTTGTTTATTTTCATTCTTTTTTTCTATATTCTGCTCTGTCAGTGATTTCCACCATTCTGTCCTCCAGGTCACTTATCTGTTCTTCTGTCTCAGTTATTCTGCCATTGATTCCTTCCAGTGTTCATCTCTTGTAGTCCATGGGGTCGCTAAGAGTCGGATACGACTGAGCGACTTCACTTTCACTTTTCACTTCCATGCATTGGAGAAGGAAATGGCACCCCACTCCAGTGTTCTTGCCTGGAGAATCCCAGGGACAGGGGAGCCTTGTGGGCTGCCGTCTATGGGGTTGCACAAAGTTGGACACGACTGAAGCAACAGCAGCAGCAGCAGCAGCAGCAGCAGCAGCAGCAGCAGTGCTCGTCTCTGTTTACTTGTTTAGTTCTTGTAGGTTTTTGGTAAAGATTTCTTGCATCTTCTCCATTCTGTTTCCAAAATCGTGGATCATCTTTACTATCATTATTCTGAATTCTTTTTCTGAAAGGTTGCTATCTCCATTTAGTTGTTTTTCTGGAGTTCTATTTTGTCCCTTCATCTGGGACATAACTCTCTGCTTTTTCATCCTGATTACTTTCTGTAAAGTGATTTTTGTACTAGCTGCTATGGGATTGTGGTTCTTCTTGATTCTTCTATCTGTCCTTTGATGAAGGAGGCTAAGAGGCTTCTGTAAGCTTCTTGATGGGAAGGAGAGGGCAGGAAAAGCCAGGTGTTGCTCTGGTGGGCAGGCCCTTGCTCATAAAACTTTAAAACTTTAATCCAACTAACAGTCCCTCCCTGCTAGTTGTTTGGCATGAGGCAACCTAGCCCTGGGGTCTAGAGGCTTTTTTTTTGAAAGTGAAAATGAAAGGTACTCAGTCTGTATACAGTCTATACAGTCTATACTCAATCTATACAGTCCATGGAATTCTTCAGGCCAGAATACTAGAGTGGGTAGCCATTTCCTTCTCCAGAGGATCTTCCCAACCCAGGGATTGAACCCAGGTCTCCTGCATTGCAGGTGGATTCTTTACCAGCTGAGTTATGTGGTAGGGTTAGTAGTGAACTCCAAGAGGGTTTATGCCACAGGGGGCCTTCCCAGACTGCTGCTGCCAGTGCTCCCATCCCTGTGGTGAGCCCCTGCCTACTCACACCTCCACAGGAGATCCTCCAACACTAACAAAGTAGTTTTGGTTCAGTCTCCTGTGGGGTCACTGCTCCTCTCCTCTGGGTCTTGGTGTGTGCAAAATTTTGTTTGTGCTCTCCAAGACTGGAGTCTGTTTCCTGAAGTCTTGTGGAAGTCCTATAATAAAATCCCACTGGCCTTCAGGGTCAGATTCCCTGGGGATTCCCAGTCCCTTTGTAGGATCCCCAGGCTGGAAGCTTGACATGGGGTTCAGAAACTTCATAAGAGAGAGAGGGAGCCTCTTTGGTATTATTTTTCTCCAGTCTGTGGGTTGCCCACCCAGTGGGTATGGAATTTGATTTTAGTATGATTGTGTCCCTCCTACCATCTCGCTGCAGCTTCTTCTTTGTCTCTGGACACAAGTTATCTTTTTTAAGTGGGTTCCAGTGTTCTCCTCTCAATGGTTGTTCAACAGCTAGTTGTGATTTTGGTGTTCTCGCAAAAGGAGATGAGCACACGTCATTCTACTCTGCCATCTTGAATCAGAAGTTCCCCTAAAACTGTAATTCTTAATGAAAGCATCTCTGATGAATATTCTTTGTCCTTATCAGCAAAGAAAAAGATTAAATTAAAGAAACATATAAAGTCATTTTACAGGTGTTCACATTTAACTCACAGGTAAATTTTATGATGTTTTTTAAAGAGTTTATTAGAAATGTCAGTATCAGAGATAAAATAATATAGGAGGAAAAAAGAATAATTAAAATGTAATAAAATGTGCTATGTTCATAGCAGCACCATTTACAACAGTTAAGATATGGATGCAACCTAAATGTCCATTGACACATGAATGGATAAAGAAAATATGGCATATATATATATATATATATATATATATATATAATGGAATATTACTCAGCCACAAAAAAGAACGAAATAATGCCACTTGCAGCAACATGGATATACTTGGGGATTATATCAGTCAGAAAGAGAAAGACAAATACCATATATATACTTATATGTTGAATCTAAAATATGACACATGAACTTATCAACAAAACAGAAAGAGGGAAGGCGTGTGGTTGTCAAGGTGCAGGGGACCTTGCAGGTGTGGGGAGAGATGAAATGGGAGTTTGGAGTTAGCAGAAGCAAACAATTGTGTGCAGAATGGATAAACAACAAGGTCCTATTATATAGCACAGGGCACTATATTCACTATCCTGTGATAAACCACTGGAAAACAATTTTCTAAAAAATGTATATTTATGTATAACAGAATCACTTTGCTGTATAGCAGAATTAACACAGCATTGTAAATCAATTATACTTCAATAATTTAAAAAAATCCAGTATATGTGATTTATGAAAGCTAACTTCATCACAGAGAAGCCCCCTGCTTGGGGTGTATGCTGATGAAACACAGCTGTTGGCAGCTGGTCTACCTTGTGCCATGGACTGTCTTTCCTGAGAGAACCTTTTCATGACGATGTCTTTCTGTATGTTACGGACGGCATTCAGCATAGTAAGCAAGCGGTGATGAATCAGGACCTGGAATTAGAAAGAATAATGATTTCACATTATTAATCAGTGCTCATTTTGGCATTCAATTCAGCTCACTTTCCACAACCGAAACCAGGAGCTGAGCCCACCTGGGAATTCCCAGGAGGTTACACGCTGCCTTAGACAAGGCTGCAGGTGCCAAGGTTCGGGCAGTGCAGACCCGCCTGGATACAAAGAGAGACCAGGCTGTTACCGGGCCTTGACCCGCCCAGTTTACAAGCTTCAGTTTTTCTCAAATTTCCAGAGCAGAAAGAGTGACAAGTTCCAGGGTGAATCTGAGTAGTGACGCCGCTGTTGTGTTATTATCAGAATTGAAGGACAAACTGAGTGGAGGATTCTGTAGAAGCCTGGCAGTGGGTTGGGGCAATGCTGGCTGTACGTTCCCAGGCTTTGTATCCAGAGCAGATGCTGCTGGAGCTGTGCTCCCTGCACATGAAGTCGGGGGCCTGCTCATGTCACAGATCATGCTCCTTTCCATCTGGGGACAGACTTTGTCATTTATGGAATATTATGACACAGTTACTCTGTGGACATTCCTGCTCAAGGAACTGCAGACATAGTGTGGAGAAATGGATGCCTTGCCTACACAGAGCTGATGTTCTGTGCGTGTGTCTGTATGTGTAACAGGACGACAATAGACAAGATAAATACCATAAATAAAATAAAAAAGAGTGACCACAGGAGGGCATGACTGAGGGGCCGGGATGGGGTGTCTGGCCTCTTGTGAGGGATGTAAGGATGGCCTCTCCAAGGTTAAGTTTGATCTAAGACTTGAACAATGAGGAGACAGTGGTCCTGGAAAGAAAGCTCTAAGCAGGGGAAGTAGCAGATACAAAGATCCTGACTTGGAAACAAAGGAGACAAGCTTAAAGGACAGAGAGAAACCCAGGATGGCCTTGTCATTGTGATAGAAGTTATGCATTTTATTCCAGTTGCAGTGGGGGCTTTTGGAGGGTTTCCCTGGGGAAAGGTCCAATCTTGTTCAGGCTTAGGGAGGCCTGGACTGAGGTGGTCCAGGTGAGAGATGACGGGGTGTGGCTGAGCCGAGGAGATGGCAGAGCCATGAGGCTGGGGACAGGTTTGCATATCTAAGTGACAATACCTGCTGGGAAGTGTGCAGAAAAGACAGAAATGCCACTCAAAGCCAGATACACAACTGCTGAGCCAGGAGGGCTGGTCCAGAGCAAGTGGCTGGGGGTGGTGGTGGGAGTCCTGCTAGCAGGTAGTGTCTTGTGGCCACGTCTGTTCTCTATGGGCACAGAGCCACCTAGACAAAGCCCTAGGAGGGACACCGGTTCCAGGGCCTGGGAGGTCGGGGGGCAGGTCACTGATGCAATAAGCTCTGCTCTATCCACCAGGACTAGTTTCAGCCCAGGCTGCAAGCGCTGCCTGAAAGATACCCACAGTGTAAACCATGGGAGTCTCTTCTATGTGTTGACTCACTTAACTTTCCTGACAGCCCTGAGACAGCTCTCACTGGTGTCCTCAGTGACAGATGAGGAGACAGAGGACAGAGGTCATGGAACTTTTCCAAGACTGAAAAGCTCATGAGAAGTAGCACCAAGATGGGAATGGAAACTGGTGCAGCCACTGTGGAGAACAGTATGGAAATCCTCAAAAAACTATAAATAGAGGTATCATGTGATCCAGCAATCCCACTCCTGGGCAGATATCTGGAGAAAACTCCAGTTTGAAAAGACACATGCATCCCTCTGTTCACAGCAGCACTATTTACGAGAGCTGAACAGAAGCAACCTAAAAGGCCTTAGAAAGATTAATGGGTAAAGAAGATGTGGTACATATATACAGTGGAAAACTACTCAGCTAGAAAAAAGAGTAAAACAATGTCATTTGCAGCAATACAGGTGGACTTGGAGATTATCATACTAAGTGATAAGTAAGTCTGACACAGAAAGACAAATATCATATGATGCCACTTATATGTAGAATCTGAAATATGACACAAGTGAGCTTATCTATGAAACAGAAACAGACTCAGAGAACAGACTGGTGGTTGCCAAGGGGGAGGGAGTTGGGGGAGGGGTGATTGGGAGTTTGGGATTAGCAGATGCAAACTATTATATACAGAATGGAGAAACAACAAGGTCCTAGTGTATAGTACAGGGAACTATATTCAATAGTCTGTGAAAAACCATATGGAAAAGAATATGAGCAAGAATACACATGTATGTGTAACTGAATCACTTTCCTATACAGCAGAAATCAACATGACATTGTAAATCAATTGGACCTGGACTTCCCAGTGGTGCAGTAGATAAGAATCTACCTGTCAGTGCAGGAGACATGGCTTCGATCCCTTGTTCAGAAAGATTCCACATGCCACAGAGCACCTAAGCCCGTGCACCACAACTACGGAGCCCGTGCTAGAGAGCCCACGAGCCACAACTGCTGGGCCCCTGTGCTGCAACTACTGAAGCCTGAATACCCGAGAGCCCTTACACTGCAACTAGTGAATCCCAGATCTAGAGCTTGTGCTCTACAACAAAAGAAGCCAGCACAATGAGAAGCTCGTGTACTCCAAAAGAGAGTAGCCCCTGCTCACCACAACTAGAGAAAACCCTCACAAAGCAACAAAGACCCAGCCCAGCCAAAAATAAATTTCAAAAATTAATAATAAATAAATAAGTAAGTAAAGTTTGCAAAATAAAAAATTAAAAAAGCTATGCTGGAGTAAAGGTGGTGCTAGTGGTAAAGAAACCGCCTGTCAATGCAGGAGATGTAAGAGAGGTGGGTTCAATCCCTGGGTCAGGAAGATCCCGTGGAGGAGGGCATGGCAACCCACTCCAGTATTCTTGCCTGGAGAATCCCATGGACAGAGGAGCTTGGCGGGCTACAGTCCATAGGGTTGAAAAGAATTGGACAAGACTGAAGCAACTAGGCATGCATGCAGAAAAAGAAGTAGCACCAGCAATGGAGGGCAAGTAGCCCAGGCCAGAGCCCAAGTCTTAATCACTGCTTCCCTCCTGGAGGGGGATTCTGCTCCCCAGGCAGCCACACCCCAGAGACCGACAGGCAGCATAAGATGCAAGAGGGTCCCCCAAGATGGCTAAGTGCTGAGGCTTACAGGACAGTTTGTTGGAGGAGGGGTAGGCTGAGCTGCCTGAGGCCAGCTGTGAACAGAGGGAGGTGAGATGGACTGGCATTCTGAGTCAACAGTGAGGAGGAGCAGGTAATGAGCTGATGTTTAGGAAGCAGATGAGGTCTAGGACCACACAGAGGATGGGGCAGCTGAGGAGGGGAGTAGGTAGCCAGACCAGGGGTCACTCACACCCTCTACTGACCTTAGAGGCTAACAGATCTTCATTTGTTCCTGATCACAGGAAAGGTGCTGGGTGCAGACCAGTGTAAGGGTGAAGAAGCCAGGTGGTAAGAGAACACACCTTGAAAGCAGAGCTGCAGCCTGGATGCCAGAGCCCATAGCCCACCAGAACACCGCATGGTGCTCTCTAGGAATAACTACCCAGCATCCTGTGGTTCTAGAGTTTCCATATGGCCCAGTAATGCAACTCCTAGATGGACACACCGTAGGAACTGAAGATATGTCCACAAACTTGTACATAAATGTTTGTGACATCCTTATTCCTATCACAATAGCCAAAAACAGGTACAGCTGAAATGTTTCAACCAATAACTAGAAAAACAGAGTGTGGTATTTCCATATGACTGAACACAATTCATCCTGAAAAAGGAATGAGGTACTGAAACCTGCTGTACCACGGATGAATCTTGAAAAGATGTTAAGTGAGAGAAGCTAGTTATAAAAGGCTGTGTACTATATGATTTTACACATATGAAATGTCTAGAATATGAAAATCCACATAGACAAAAAGAGGACAGTGACTGGAGGGCTAGAGTGACTACTGAGGGGAACAGGGTTTCTTTAGCCAGTGATAAAAATGTCCTAAAATCGGACCTAAATCAAATCCCTTACGATTAACAGTAGAAGTGACAAATAGATTCAAGGGATTAGATCTGATAGACAGAGTGCCTGAAGAACTACAGACAGAGGTTCGTGACATTGTATAGGAAGCAGTGATCAAGACCATCCCCAAGAAAAAGAAATGCAAAAAGGCAAAATGGTTGTCTGAGGAGGCCTTACAAATAGCTATGAAAAGAAGAGAAGAGAAAGGCAAAGGAGAAAAGGAAAGATATACACCTTTGAATGCAGAGTTCCAAAGAATAGCAAGGAGAGATAATAAAGCCTTCCTCAGTGATCAATACAAAGAAATAGAGGAAAATAATAGGATGGAAAAGACTAGAGATCTCAAGAAAATTAGAGATACCAAGGGAACTTTTCATGCAAAGAAGGGCACAAAAAAAGGAAAGAAATGGTATGGACCTAACAGAAGCAGAAGATAATAACAAGAGGTGGCAAGAATACACGGAAGAACTATACAAAAAAGATCTTCATGACCCAGATAATCATGATGGTGTGATCACTCACCTAGAGCCAGACATCCTGGAATGTGAAGTCAAGTGGGCCTTAGAAAGCGTCACTACGAACAAAGCTAGTGGAGGTGATGGAATTCCAGTTCAGCTATTTCAAATCCTGAAAGATGATGCTATGAAAGTACTTCACTCAATCTGCCAGCAAATTTGGAAAACTCAGCAGCAGCCACAGGACTGGAAAAGATCCATTTTCATTCCAATCCCAAAGAAAGGTCATGTCAAAAGAATATTCAAACTACTGCACAATTGCACTCATCTCACACGCTAGCAAAGTAATGCTCAAAATTCTCCAAGCCAGGCTTCAACAGTATAAGAACCATGAAATTCCAGATGTTCAAGCTGGTTATAGAAAAGGCAGAGGAACCAGAGATCAAATTGCCAACATCTGTTGGATCATCCAAAAAGCAAGAGAGTTCCAGAAAAACATTTCCTTCTGCTTTATTGACTATGCCAAAGCCTTTGACTGTGTGGATCACAACAAACTGTGGAAAATTCTTAAAGAGATGGGAACACTAGACCATCTTACCTGCCTCCTGAGAAATCTGTATGCAGGTTAAGCAGCAGCAGTTAGAACTGGACATGGAACAATAGACTGGTTTCAAATCAGGAAAGGAGTACATCAAGGCTGTATATTGTCACCCAGGTTATTTAACTTATATGCAAAGTACATCATGAGAAATGCTGGACAGGATGAATCACAAGTTGCAATCAAGATTGCCAGGAGAAATATCAATAGCTTCAGATATGCAGATGACACCACCTTTATGGCAGAAAGCAAAGAAGAACTAAAGAGCCTCTTGATGAAAGTGAAAGAGGAGAGTGAAAAAGTTGGCTTAAAACTCGACATTCAGAAAGCTAAGATCATGGCATCCAGCCCATCCCTTAATGGCAAATAGATGGGGAAACAATGGAAACAGTGACAGACTTTACTTTTGGGGGCTCCAAAATCACTGCAGATGGTGACTGCAGCCATGAAATTAAAAGACACTTGCTCCTTGGAAGAAAAGTTATGACCAACCTAGACAGCATATTAAAAAGCTTAGACGTTAATTTGCCAACAAAGGTCAATCTAGTCAAAGCTATGGTTTTTCCAGTAGTCACATATGGCTGTGAGAGTTGGACTATAAAGAAAGCTGAAGGCCAAAGAACTGATGCTTTTGAACTGTGGTGTTGGAGAAGACTCTTGAGAGTCCCTTGGACTGCAAGGAGATGCAACCAGTCCATTCTAAAGGAGATCAGTCCTGATTATTCATTGAAAGGACTGATGCTGAAGCTAAAACTCCAATACTTTGGCCACCTGATGTGAATAACTGACTAAGAAAAGACCCTGATGCTGGGAAAGATAGAAGGCAGGAGGAGAAGGGGATGGCAGAGGATGAGATGGCTGGATGGCATCACCAACTCAATGGACATGAGTTTGAGTAAACTCCAGGAGTTGGTGATGGACAGTGAGGCCTGCTGTGTTGCAGTCCATGGGGTCGCAGAGTCGGATATGACTGAGTGACTGAACTGAACTGAAATGAAAATTGGATAGTGGTGAAGGCTGCACCACTCTGTGTGCTAAGTCACTTCAGCTGTGTTCAACTCTTTATGATCCTATGGACTAGATCCCACCAGGCTCTTCTGTCCATTGGATTTCCCAGGCAAGAATACTGGCATGAGTTGCCATTTCCTTCTCCAAGGGATCTTCCTGACCCAGGGATCGAACCTACATCTTCTGTGGCTCCTGCATTGCAGGCAGATTCTTTACCACTGAATGACTAGGGAAGGTCTCTGTACCACTCTGCACTATACAAAATCTAGAGAATTGTATACTGTACAGGAGTGAATTTTATGGCATGTGAATTGCATTTCAATAAAGTTGTTTTAAAAAAACTCATTGCTCAATTTCCCACTGTTGAACACAAGGAAACTTCAACGTGGTGCTGAGACTTACCTTGCGAGCTGCTTGTTGAAACCGTCTCTGTGCTCGGAATCTGTCGACCCAAGTATTATTAACGAGTGGATCAAAATTAGGATGAAATTCCTGGATTTTCTGTGAACACAAAATATTGGTCTCTCTTAGATTTAAATTTTAACTCCAGGCATAATCATTTAATAAAAATGCTTCAGAGTTTGATCTCAAATCAAGTTATTTGTTCTTCCATTTAATGAGCATTTATTAAGCACTTTGGTGCACACAGCATTATAGGGACTACTTCTTGGGTTAGGAACCAAAAGAAAGATAAGATTTGAGTTTTAAGAAATGTAGTCTATTCTCATTTTTCTAGTGGCTCAATGTCACATATATATAATGCAGATCTGTTTCTGGCTTTCTCTTTGGTTTCATTTATCTTTTGTCCATCCATATGCCAGCACCACACTGCCTTAATGATCTGACTTTTTCATAAGACTTTGTCTCCTTCAGAGGCAGTCCTCTCCCCCAGTTTAGTCACTTTAAGTTAAAACAAATCTCAAGCCTTTTCTCTTTCCTATGTGTACACGCGTGCTCAGTCACTCAGTCGTGTCCAACTCTTTGCAACCCTATGACTGTAGTCCACCAGGCTCCTCTGTCCATGGGGTTTTCCAGGCAAGAGTACTTGAGTGGGTTGACATTTACTTCTTCAGGGGATCTTCCCAACCCAGGGATCAAACCCACATCTGCGTCTCCTGCACTGTAGGCGATTCTTTACCATTGAGCCACCAGGTAAGCTGGTGGCTTACAAATATACACACACACATATCTACACAATAATATTCATGTTCATGTTGTGCATATATACATATATATGTACTGAAAGAGTTTATAAAATTCCATGAGAAAGTCTATTGAGATATTAGCTAGGATTGCATTAAATCTATAGATCAACTTAGAAAGAAGTGACATCTTTGCAATGTTTATCCTCTTTCATGAAACTTCTGTAAAAATCTTTCAACTTATTTAGATCTTTGTTGCTGTTCTAGTGTAAAGCTTTGTAACTGTTAGATTTGCTTCTAGGCACTTGCTTGCTCTTATAAATTACATGCCTATTAAATTATATGTTAACATTTTATTTGTTTTATGTGAAAATACATACATATTGTACAATGATTTTATATGCAATTGCCAGGCTCTCTCACAAATTCAGTAAGATGAATTATTCTGGCAATAGATTCTTTTAGATTTTCTATGATCATAGTCAATCATATCATATGAAATTAAAGATCTTTCTCTCCAATATTTATGACTTTTACTATATCTTTTTCTTATCATGCTATACACTATCTAGAATCTCTAACACAATACTGAGTGAAAGAGCTTATATTTCCTTGTACATATAATACTTCTAACTTTTCACCAATTGGAAAGAATTTTACTGCTATTTTTTTTTAAAGCAATTTATCAGTTTACAAAAGTTGCTGTTTTTCTCATTTGGTGAGTTTTCTTTTTAGAAAATTGTGAATATTACATCAAAAAAGAGAGAGAGAAAGAAAGAAACGTACAGTCTAGATAGGCAAGATCGAACAAACACATGTGGCCCTGGGAAAGAATGAAGTCACATGGAAATCAGTCCCTTGTGATGGGGGATAGGATGCCTTGGAATGGGGGGTCAGACTGTGTGGTCCTCACGAGGCCTGCACACCATGTGCACACATGCACGAAAACCAGTAATTGGCTGGGAAGGAAAGGGTGCCTGGGGTGTCGAGAGGCCACCAGAGCCTCTGGCACTGCAGGTTCTTAAACAGAGAAACAATGTGAAGACAGTCATCGGAAATGGATCAGCCCCACATTGGCCCGGGCAGTGCGCCACGGAAGAGAAGGCGGATCTGAGGAATAAGCCAAGGCTAAGGTGTGATGGGGTGTGACAGTGGACCTGGGGGTGGCCTCTTGGAAGAGTGACTGGCAAGACTTTGGGGCCAGATGACATGTGGGGTGAAGGAAAAAGGTGAAAATAGTTCAGATTTGACAGATCCAGAAGAGAAAAGTGAGAATGATGGAGGTGGGAGATGGAGAAGAATCTTTCCATTGTTAAAATTAAAAATTGGGATAGACAACAGGTCCCACTGTATAGCAACGGGAACTACATTCAATATCCTCTGATAAAACACAATGGGAAAAGAATGTGTATATATATATATATATACATTATATATATACACACACACATACTGAATCACTGTGCTGTACAGCAGAAACTCACACAACCTTTTAAATCAATTATACTTCAATAAAATAAAGTTTAAAGAAAAAACAAAAATTAAAAATTGGGGTTTTTAACCAGAAACTATCACACGACAGAAGAAACTCTGGTGGGGCTGCTGCCCCCACTTTGCAGGTGAGACACTGCGGCAGCAAGGCTGAAAGAGCTCCTCCTGGATCACATCCGTGGTGGAGCTGGAGCCAGCGCTCCGGTGTCTGACTTCCTGTCTTGTTTGACAAGAGGAAGGAGGGGGCAAGGAACCTACCCAGGGACCCACCCTGAGGATCAGCACGCAGACAGGGGCGTGGACAGCAAAGTGGAGTCGCTCAGGCCTGTCTGACTCTTTGCGACCTCATGGACTGTAGCCTACCAGGCTCCTCCATTCATGCGATTTTCCAGGCAAGAGTACTGGAGTGGGTTGCCATTTCCTTCTCTAGGGGATCTTCCCAACCTAGGGATCGAACCTGGGCCTCCCGCATTGCTGGCAGACACTTTACCATCTGAGCCAGCAAAGGGGAAGAAAAACGGAGACCAAGAGGAGAAAGCAGAGTGTGGGAAGGAGGTGCCTGTATAGAGTGCCGTTAATCTCAAATTGATGCCTGACTTGTGGACATGTCAAAAAAAAAAAAAAAAAAACACTCTGTGAAAAGGTAAACAAGTTAAAAATTATTAAAAAAATCTCTTGGTAAGAGGATTTCTAGATAATTGCTTATATGCTTAAAAAATAAGCATATAAAGAGCTGCTGACATAAGCATATAAATAAAATAAAAATAAATAAAAATAAGCATATTAAAGAGCTGCTTTTCTTTATTCCAAATAACGAAAAGTTACTCACTTCTTCCAGGTCGTGTAAAATCCGTTTGGGGTGAACTTCTGTCTTGCATCGCTGGAATTCCTCATACAAAATAGGATCTCCTCTATCTAGCTGGAGTTTTCAATCATTGAAAATATTAAAATTGAATACAGATGCACACAACTACAACTGTTATTTCTCTTTAAAACGGGTAGAAACACATTAAGCAGTTGGTCTAATCCATCCATGATGTTCCTGCTGAGAGTGGTGGTTAAAATGATCATTGCAAGTACACCTACTGTTTAAATATGGAAAGTTTTATTAGAAGCACAAACCCAACACCTTCTTATTAAAATTAGAGAGAGTGTGTGTGTCTGTGGGTGTACGCGTGCACGCGCGTGTACACGCATGCGACCACTCGGTCATGTCTGACTTTTTGGGACCCCACTGGCTGTAGCCTGCAAGGCTCCTCTCTCCATGGAATCTTCCAGACAAGAATACTGGAGTGAGTTGCCGTTTCCTCCTCCAAGGGATCTTAACGATAGTTTCTGGAAATTATCCGAAGCATTTAAAATTCACAGAAAGGATTCTAGGAAACTGTGTCTCCATGGGGGTGTAGAGATTTCATTTAAAAGAAATTTAACATCCCAGTAAAGTTTTAAGCTCCTTAGAGCTAATTAACCAAGGATCAGGTTTAACACAGGCATGTGATCTCTCCCCTCTTCCTGGGTGGTGGAGGTTGGGGGTTTGTCTCGTCCCTGGATTAAGAGTCCCCCAGATTGCTCCCCTTCCCCTTACTGCTTGTGTCCTCCTGGCCCCTGAGTAATCTCCCCTGTTCCACACTAGGCACTTCCAGGTTGTTCTCAGGAAGGCTGGCTTGGCTTGGTCAGTGTCTGCACATACCTGTCTCCGCAGTAAAAAGGACCATACACACTGCAAAAATGTGTTAGTTTTTGCTTCTCTGTGGGTTTTACTATTTGCTAATTAATTTCTAAAATTAGCTTGGTTCTCAGCTACACTATCCACAGTCATTTTTAAGACTAAACTGATTGGCATACATACTACTATATTTAAAATGGATAACCAACAAGGACCTACTGTATAGATCAGGGAACTCTGCTCAATATTCTGTAATAGCTTAAATGGGAAAATAATTTGATAAAAATAGATATACATATATGTATAACTGATGTAGATGATACCACTCTAATGGCAGAAAGTGAAGAGGAACTAAAGAGCCTTTTGATGAAGGTGAAAGAGGAGAGCGAAAAAGCTGGCTTAAAGCTCAACACTGAAAAAATGAAAATCATGGCATCTTATCCCATCACTTGATGGCAAATAGAAGGGAAAAAAGTGGAAACAGTGACAAACTTTATTTTCCTGGGCTCCAAAATCACTGCAGATGGTGACTGCAGTCATGAAATTAAAAGATGCTTGCTCCTTGGAAGAAAAGGTATTACAAACCTAGACAGCATATTAAAAACTAGAGACAATATTTTTCTGACAAAGGTCCATATAGTCAAAGCTATGGTTTTTCCAGCAGTCATGTACAGATGTGAGAGTTGGACCATTAAGAAGGATGAGCACTAAAGAATTGATGCTTTTGAACTGTGGTGCTGGAGAAGACTCTTAAGAATACTTTAAGACTTCAAGGAGACCAAACCAGTCAATTGTAAAGGAAATCAACCCTGAATATTAACTGGAAAGACTGCTGCTGAAGCTGAAGCTCAAATACTTTGGACACCTGCTGTGAAGAGCTGACTCATTGGAAAAGATTCTGATGCTAGGAAAGACTGAGGGCAGGAGGAGAAGGGGGCGGCAGAGAACATGATGATTGGATGGCATCACTGATTCAATGGACATGAATCTGAGCAAACTCTGGGAGCTAGTGAAGGACAAGGGAGTCTGACGTGCTGCAGTCTATGGAGTTCGAAAGAGTTGGACACAACTTAGTGGCTGAACAACAACTTAGCAACTGAACAACAACGATAACTGAATCACTGTGTCACACACCTGAAACTAACACAACATTGTTAATCAACTATGTTGTTGTTGTTTAGTCGATAAGTTATGTCTGACTCTTTTGCAACCCCAGCGGACTATAGCCTGCCAAGCTCTTCTGTCCATGGAATTTCCCAGGCAAGAATACTGGAGTGGGTTGCCATTTCCTTTACCAGAGGATCTTCCCGTCCCAGGGACGGAACCTGCATCTCCTGCATTGGCTGGGAGATTCTTTACCACTGAGCCACCAGAGAAGCACTAGTCCAATATAAAATAAAAATTAAAAATGAATAAATAAAGATTGAACTTCAAGAAGTCTATTCCAACCATCACATAAACACCTTATTTAGAAATAAGAAGACCTACTGTATGGCACAGGGAGCTATACTGTATTTTGAGCTATAGAGTATTTTGTCATAACGTATAAGGGAAAAGAATCTGAAGAAGAATATACATATATATACGTGTGTGTGTGTATAACTGAATTACTGTACTGTATACCTGAAACTAATATGAGCCTTACAAATAGCTGAGAAAAGAAGAGAAGTGAAGGCAAAGGAGAAAAGGAAAGATATATCCATCTGAATGCAGAGTTCCAAAGAATAGCAAGGAGAGATGAGAAAGCTTTCTGAAGTGAACAATGCAAAGAAATAGAGGAAAACAACAGAATAAGAAAGACGAGATCTCTTCAAGAAAATTAGAGCTACCAAGGGAATATTTCATGCTAGGATGGGCACAATAAAGGACAGAAACACATGGACCTAACCGAAGCAAAAGATATTAAGAAGAGGTGGCAGGAATACACAGAAGAACTGTACAAAAAAGGTCTTAATGACCTGGATAGCCATGATGGTGTGGTCACTCATCTAGAAGCAGATATCCTGAAACCTGGAGTAAGATATCCTGAAACCTGGTTCCTAAGTGGGCCTTGGGAACCATTACTACAGACAAAGCTAGTGAAGGTGATGGAATTTCAGCTGAGCTATTTCAAATCCTAAAAGATGATGCTGTTAAAGTGCTGCACTCAATATGCCAGCCAGCAAATTTGGAAAACTCAGCAGTGGCCACAGGACTGAGGCCACTCAGTGTTGGTTCTCAATCCAATCTCAAAGAAGGGAAATGCCAAAGAATGTTCAAACTACTGCACAATTGCACTCATTTCACATGCTAGTGAGGCTTCAACAACATGTGAACCGAGAACTTCCAGATGTACAAGCTGGATTTAGAAAAGGCAGAGGAGCCAGAGATCAAATTGCACCATCCACTGGGTCACAGAAAAAGCAAGAGAATTCCAGAAAAACATCTACTTCTGCTTCATTGACTATGCTAAAGCCTTTGACTGTGTGGATCACAAAACTGAATAATTCTTAAAAAGATGGGAATACCAGAACACCTTAGCTGCCTCCTGAGAAACCTCTATGCAGGTCAAGAAGCAACAGTTAGAACCAGACATGAAACAAGGGACTGGTTCAAAACTGGGAAGGCAGTACGTCAAGGCTGTATATTGTCACCCTGATTATTTAGCTTATATGCAGAGTACATCATGTGAAATGCCAGGCTGGATAAAGCACAAGCTGGAATTAAGACTGCAGGTAGAAATATCAATAATCTCAAATATGCAGATAACACTACCCTAATGCAAGAAAGCAAAGAGGAGCCTCTTGATGAAGCTAAAAGAGGAGAGTGAGAAAGCTGGCTTAGAACCCAACATTCAGAAAACAAAGATCATGGCATCCAGTCCCATCACTTCATGGCAAATAGATGGCAAAACAGTGGAAACAGTGACAGACTTTATTTTCTTGGGTTCCAAAATGACTGTGGACAATGAAACTAAAAGATGCTTGCTCCTTGGAAAGAAGCTATACAAACCTAGACAGTGTATTAAAAAGCAGAACCATCACTTGGCCAAAAAGGTTTGTATACTCAAAGGTATAGTCTTTCCAGTAGTCATATACAAATGTGAGAGTTGGCGGCCCATAAAGGCTGAGTGCTTAAGAATGAATGTTTTTGAACTGTGGGGTTGGAGAATACTCTTGACAGTCCCTTGGACAGCAAGGAGATAAAGCCAGTGAATCTTAAAGGAAATCAATCCTGCATACTCCACTGGAGTATGCATATCCCACTGGAAGGACTAATGCTGAAGCTGAAGCTCCAAAACTTTGGCCACCAGATATGAAGAGCTGACTCATTAGAAAAGACCCTGATGCTGGGAAAGACTGAAGGCAGGAGAAGAAGGGGTGACAGAGACTGAGACGGTTGGATGGCATCACCAATTCAATGGACATGAGCTTGAGCAAACTCCGGGAGACAGTGAAGGATAGGGAAGCCTGCTGGCATGCTGCAGTCCATGGGGTCACAAAGAGTCAGACCATACTGAGTGACTGAACCTCAACAAAATCAACTATACTTCAGTAAAATAAAAAAACAAAACAGAAGTGAGAGACATCTATGGTTGTCAGCAGGTGGTGAGCTCTTACATGAACACAGCTGATCTCAAACATGTGGAGTTTGAGACTGTGGATCTCAGGTTCAAAACACAGATTTTGTAGGGAGAGACCTAAATCTCCTCCACCACAAGTCAAATAAAATAGGCAATTTTAAAAAGGGATTGGCAAAGGTGTTGTTAGAAGAAAGAGAGAGACTTCTTGTATCTTTATTCAGACTCTACTTATTTATGATGAACATCTCAGAAGTGAACATTACTGACCATCTCCCTTGAGCAGGAAGTCTCCATCCTTGAGTGTCTGTGCCATTGGGCTCTCATGACCACTCGATCTGAATCGTCCATCCCTCTTGCTTTTGCTCATCTTTCTGCTGTGGGCCTGGGCCTCCAGCGTTAGTTTGGACCTGGCTCTGGTGTGGCTCCTGGCTGCTGTCTCTGGGTGTCTCTTATCTCCATGCACTGCAGATCACGCCCAGCATTCCAGCCCGAATTGGAGCCATTCCCTGCTTCTGAGTTGGATGCTTGTTTCTTATTTACTACCTTTCAAAACTGTACTGTGTCTCCTAGGAAGCTTTCTAGTTAGATGAGTCCTCTCTCACTGTCCCTTGAATCTCTACACTACTTACCGGATGTTTCCAGTGACAGGTATGGCTAGCCTCAATTCATTGCTAACGGTGGGCATGTTATCAGCCTCCCCTTTCAACTTAACTGTAAGATTTTTTTTTTCCCTCCAGCTGTGACATCTTGCATATAGCAGGAATTAAAAATATTTAGTGAAATAAACGATATCAGATTAGCAGTAATTCTGACCTTGTATTTGTTGTTTACTCTTTGCCGCTCCTCATAAATGTCTTTTTTTAATTTAAAGGACATATGATCCTTACCGAGGTGCACCTGCCTGGGGAGGAAAAAAAAAAAAACAACTTCCAGAACCCATCAGAATACTACAATCTATTTCAGGATGGAGCATCTCAGCTGAACTGCAGAGCTGATGCAGGAGAGCACACCAAAGAAGAGAGAAGTTGCAGATGCCAGCAACACAAGTAGGGTGAACAACATGTTCCCCACAGGGAAGCTTGTCTTCCAGTGACACATGCTAAAATATTTATGAATAAAGAGACCCGAACACTCAATCTCATTCATCATTCAGTTCAGTTCAGTCGCTCAGTCGTGTCCGACTCTTTGTGACCCCATGAATTGCAGCACACCAGGCCTCCCTGTCCATCACCAACTCCCGGAGCCTACCCAAATTCATGTCCATTGAGTCAGTGATGCCATCCAGCCATCTCATCCTCTGTCGTCCCCTTCCCTTCCTGTCCCCAATCCTTCCCAGCATCAGGGTCTTTTCCAATGAGTCAACTCTTTGGATGAGGTGGCCAAAATATTGGGGTTTCAGCTTCAACATCAGTCCTTCCAATGAACACCCAGGACTGATCTCCTTTAGGATGGACTGGTTGGATCTCCCTGCAGTCCAAGGGACTTGCAAGAATCTTCTCCAACACCACAGTTCAAAACCATCAATTCTTTGGCGCTCAGCTTTCTTCACAGTCCAACTCTCATATCCATTCATGACCACTGGAAAAACCATAGCCTAGACTAGATGGACCTTTGTTGGCAAAGTAATGTCTCTGCTTTTGAATATACTGTCTAGGTTGGTCATAACTTTCCTTCCAAGGAGTAAGCGTCAAAATGCAAATCAGAGCCACAGTGATGGACTATGTCATACCTACTTGGATGGCTATGATAATTGACAAAGATGATGATAGCAATCATAACAAAGGAAAATAACAGGAATTGCCAAGGATGTGGAGAAACTGGAATGTAAAATGGTGTAGTCATGTAGAACACAGCTTGGCTATTCTCAAAAAGTTACACGTGAATT
Source organism: Capricornis sumatraensis (assembly GCF_032405125.1). Taxonomy (NCBI): domain Eukaryota; kingdom Metazoa; phylum Chordata; class Mammalia; order Artiodactyla; family Bovidae; genus Capricornis; species Capricornis sumatraensis. The sequence goes on along the minus strand of NC_091071.1, from coordinate 115,811,196 downwards.
ATCTTGAGACCCAGTAATTCCTCTCCTATGTATATACCCAAGAGCACTGAAAAGGTAAGTTCACACAAACACTTGTATATAAACGTTCACAGCAGCATTATTTCAAATAGCTCCAAACTGGAAACCTCCCAAATGTCCACCAACTGATGAATAAACACAGTGTAGAATGTTGATAAAACAAAACCTTATTCCCCGTAAAGATAAACGAAGTAGTGATAGATGCTGTGACATGGATGAACATTGAAAACGTGTTTAGTGAACAAAGTGAAAGTGTTAGTGGCCCAGTCATGTCCAACTCTTTGTGGCCCTTTGGACTATAGCTTGCCAGGCTCCTCTGTCCATGGAATTCTCCAGGAAAGAAGACTGGAGTGGGTAGCCATTCTCTCCTCCAGGGAATCTTTCTGATCCAGGCCTCGAATCTGGGTCTCCTGCATTACAGGCAGATTCCTTACTGCTTAAGCCACCAGGGAAGCCCAGTGAAGAAGCCAGTTACTAAAGGTCACATATTATATGACTACATTCATATGAAATGTCCAGAAGGGGCAATATCAGAGACAAACACTGGTTGAGTGGTTGCCAGGGGTAGGGGAAACAGGAGGATGGGGGCATGAGTTCTTCATGCTTACAGGATTCTTTTTGGCAGGGATGTAAAAGTTCTGGAACTAAGTACTGATGGTTGTATAACACTGTGAACATACTAAGAACTTCTGGGGTTGTACACATTAAAATGATGAAAATGGTTCATTTCAGGTGATGTGAATTTCATCCCACTTTAAAAAATACTCTGGGGGACTTCCCTGGTGTTAACAGTGGATAGTAGTCCACTTGCCAATAGGGGGGGACGTGAGTTCAATCCCTGGTCTGGGAGGATTCCACATGCTGTGGAGCAACAAAGCTCGTGCGCCACAACCACTGAGCCAGCACTCTAGAGCCCGTGAACCACGACTACTGAGCCCATGCACAACAACCACTGAAGCCCATGGACCTGGAGCCTGTGCTCCACAACCGGAGAAGCCACTGCAGTGAGAAGCCAGTGCACCACAACTCTTCACAACTAGAGAAAACCCGCAGGCAGCAATGACCAAAAATTAAAAAATAAAATAAATAATAATAATTTAAAAACCAATTAATTGAAAAAAAAAAACACAACCTCTTGTATGTAAGGTACCCATTGTGGAGTCTGACACACGTTCAAAGTATATAGTAGTGGAATTCCCTGGTGGTGGTTAGGTCCCGGCACTTTCACTGCCAAGGGCCCAAGTTCAATCCCTGGTCAGGGAAATAAGATCTCACAGGCTGAGTGCCAAAAAAAGTATATAGTAAAAGTTCTGGAGAATTTTTTTAAAGGAGACTAAAGAGACAATGGCAAAGCCTTTGACTGTGTGGATCACAATAAACTGTGGAAAATTCTGAAGGAGATGGGAATACCAGACCACCTAACCTGCCTCTTCAGAAACCTGTATACAGGTCAGGAAGCAACAGTTAGAACTGAACATGGAACAACAGACTGGTTCCAAATAGGAAAAGGAGTACGTCAAGACTATATTGTCACCCTGCTTACTTAACTTCTATGCAGAGTACATCATGAGAAACGCTGGACTGGAAGAAACACAAGCTGGAATCAAGATTGCCAGGAGAAATATCAATAACCTCAGATATGCAGATGACACCACCCTTATGGCAGAAAGTGAAGAGGAGCTAAAAAGCCTCTTGAGGAAAGTGGAAGAGGAGAGTGAAAAAGTTGGCTTAAAGCTCAACATTCAGAAAACGAAGATCATGGCATCAGGTCCCATCACTTCATGGGAAATAGATGGGGAAACAGTGGAAACAGTGTCAGACTTTATTTTCTGGGGCTCCAGAATCACTGCAGCTGGTGATTGCAGCCATGAAATTAAAAGACGCTTACTCCTTGGAAGGAAAGTTATGACCAACCTAGATAGCATATTCAAAAGCAGAGACATTACTTTGCCGACTAAGGTCTGTCTAGTCAAGGCTATGGTTTTTCCAGTGGTCATGTATGGATGTGAGAGTTGGACTGTGAAGAAAGCTGAGCGCCAAAGAATTGGTGCTTTTGAACTGTGGTGTTGGAGCAGACTCTTCAGAGTCCCTTGGACTGCAGGGAGATCCAACCAGTCCATTCTAAAGGAGATCAGCCCTAGGATTTCTTTGGAAGGAATGATGTTAAAGCTGAAACTCCAGTACTTTGGCCACCTCATGCGAAGAGTTGACTCATTGGAAAAGACTCTGATGCTGGGAGGGATTGGGGGCAGGAGGAGAAGGGGACGACAGAGGATGAGATGGCTGGATGGCATCACCAACTCGATGGATGTGAGTTTGAGTGAACTCTGGGAGTTGGTGATGGACAGGGAGGCCTGGCGTGCTGCAATTCATTGGGTTGCAAAGAGTTGGACACGACTGAGCGACTGAGCGACTGAACTGAACTGAACTGAAAGAGATACAAACCATATGATCTTTGATTGGATCTTGGCTTCCCCTTTTCAAAAACCAAAACATCCCTGGTATAGAAGCATTATGGGGACATCCCTGGTATAGAAGCATTATGGGAACAACTGGGTAAATTTGCATATAGGCTGATGATTTAATGTTATATCAATGTTAAAGTTCTCAGAAGTAATTATGGTGATACTGGAGAATGTCCTTGTTCTTAGGAGCTAAAGCCTTTAGAGGTGAGGCCTCATGGTTACTGGTACCTGCACTCACTTCCAAATGGCTCAGGGAGATGAAAGGAGTGTGTGTGAGTGTGCGTTTGCACTTGTGTGCGAGGCACAGTACTAACTACTGATGACCATACATCAGTGTGTGTGGGTCTCACTGGATGGTTTAAAATCTTTCAGCAAAAAGTTGGGAGAAAATATTAAGTGAATAATACATGATCAAAACTGAATTTAGGATATGATTTCAAGCCTGTTACAAAGCAGCACAGGAGGAAGGAAAAACACCAGGGTTAACAGTGGTCACTGCATTATAGTGATTCTTTTTCATTTTCTACACTTAAAAAATGTTTTCAAGTTTTTTTACAATGACAACATGTCCTTTTATTTTTTACAATAGGGAAAGAGTTTTTTCTCAAATGGTGCTGGGTAACCTGGCATACTCTCCATTCAACTAAGGCCAGACCCTGAGTACAGACTCACACAAGATTCTGTGAATTCACAGAAGGGGTTGTTTCTCATGAGAGGTGGCAGGGTGCGAACACCTGGGCTGGCCCCAGAGCACGCAGTGAGTTCTCTGTCTGGGCAGTGAGGAAGCAGGGCCGTGACAGGGTGGCCACCTAACCAAACTTTCCAGGAGTCTCCTTCTGAACTCAGTTTTAGAGTTTCCAGTTACTTCAGCTGAGTCTGTACATGTAGTTATGTCTTGTGTGGTCTGGTAAAAACCTGCATCTGAATTTGAAAACCTTCACTAGGAGCCTCTCCCACCCCACCTGCACTGCCAGGCTCCCCAGATGGCCCTTGCAGCTCACAGCCCAGGGCACAGGGGGCTTGGGTGGGGTGAGAGATAGTCGGGCAAGATTCAGGGCCCGAGTCACCCCAGGGAGGGGGTGTCCTGGCGTGAGGGGGGTGCACTTTGGTTCTGTGCTGGTCACACTTGGGAAAGAGCATGGTGTGGTCACATTGATTTACTCCTGATAGAAACTTCACTCTGAAACAAAGTCCATTAAAGGGGAGAAAATAACCAAATGTTTCAAAGGGCATAAAAAGTTATTACATTCATTCGTTCATTGTGTTTCATGGATAAAAAGCCATTTACCAAAAACACCATCACTTGATGCAAATAATCATGGGACACTTACCACTTCAGGTGATTTTCAATCTCTTCACAAGTGTCCTGTCTGACTTTCTGTTCAAAGAGTGCTTCTTTCATTTGTCTTGTTTTTGAAATCTCAGTGCCTTGGTCCAAAACTGAGGGCAGGAGCAAACAATGATTATACCAATAATCAAATCAGAATCACTGGCTGGGAGAAAAACATTTCTAACGGCAAAATGTAACACGGCTCTAATTGAGTTTTGTTGCTGCTGCTCATAAGCAGTAAATATGAGAAGCAATAACTCCTTTAGATTCTGCCCAGAGCTGATTTATGATGGATTCATTGCTTACCTTCTCTCAATTCTTTAATCTTTAATTTTCCTGGTTCTTGGTTTAAAACAGTTGCCACAGCAAACGGATTCAATAAATCTACTGGAAATCTCAAGTTGTGATATTCGATTTCCTGAGACCAAATCAGGAGAGAAAAGTCACTCTTTGGCCTCTCTGTTGTTCCTTCTGTTGTGGTTACCATAATGCCCACTTTACCTTAATCTTCGGAGGCTTTGCCTTTGCTGGCAATTGGGGAAAAGGTACACGTGTCATTGCCTTTTCTGGAGGAACAACTACTTTCTTAGAAAGAGTGTTTACTCTTTCAAATTCTTCCAACCTAGAGTTGAGAACAGATATTAAATTAGTATTTAATGCAACAACACAAGGCTCCGAATTTTAGTTCTTTCCAATAATATCAAGACTTATAGTCCATTAAATACTATATCTAAACTATGATATTTTAGCTGTCATGTACGGATGTGAGAGTTGGACCAAAGAAGGCTGATTGCCAAAGAACTGATGCTTTTGATCTGTGGTGTTGGAGAAGACTCTTGAGAGTCCTTTGGACAGCAAGATCAAACCAGCCAATCCTAAAGGAAATAAACCCTGAATATTCACTGGAAGGACTGATGCTGAAGTTGAAGCTCCAATGCTTTGGACACACCTGATGTGAAGAGCCAGCTCATTGGAAAAGACCCTGATGCTGGGAAAGATGAAAACTTCAAGGGAAGGGGGCATCAGAGGATGAGATGGTTAGATAGCATCACTGATTCAATAGACATGAATTTGAGCAAACTCTGGGAGATAGTGGAGGACAGAAGAACCTGGCTTGCTATAGCTCATAGGGTCACAAAGAGTTGGAGACAACTTAGCGACTGAAAAATGACAACAAAACTCAAAATCAACTTGGGTGCTAAAACAGTGGTTTATGAAAATAAACACAAGGTCAGGGTGGCAGAGCATAATCATAAATAAACAGTGGGGCAATGGCTATTGTCCTTACATTCTCAAAGAACATAGTAAGTGGAAAATAGGACATGCTGAAAAATGCTCCTGGCATCCAGCATAACTCATTCCTAGGCTATTGGTTTTTCATGGCTAAATTTATTTACCACACTTAAAAAACTCTTACATTGATTATAAAAGAATAATTATGTTGTTTGTAACAAAATGTTTTAAAAAAGTGATTCATAATATTGTAAAAATGACTATACTACGCAAAGCAATCTACAGATTCAGTACAATGCCTATCAAATTACCAATGGCATTTTTCACAGAACTAAAACAAAAAATTTCACAGTTTTTATGGAAACACAAAAGATCCTAAATAGCCAAAGCAATCTTAAGAAAGAAAAATGGAGTTGGAGGAATCAAACTCCCTGACTTCAGACTATACTACAAAGCTACAGTCATCAAAACAGTATGGTACTGACATTAAAACAGAAATACAGAACAATGGAATAAGATAGAAAGCCCAGAGATAAACCCACACACCTATAAGCAACTTGTCTTTGACAAAGGAGGCAAGAGTATACAATGAAGAAAAGAGTCTCTTCAATAAGTGGTGCTGGGAAAACTGGACAGCTACATGTAAAAGATTGAAGTTAGAACACTTCCTTACACCATAACAAAAATAAACTCAAAATGGATGAAAGACATAAAGGTAAAGCCAGCAACTATAAACTTCTTAGAGGAAAATATAGGCAGAACATTTTTTGACATATATCACAGCAAGATCCTCTTTGACCCACCTCCTAGGGTAATGGAAATAAGAAGAAAAATAAACAAATGGGTCCTAATTAAAAGGAAACTACAAACAAGATGAAAAGATGACACTCACAATGGGAGAAAATAATTGCAAATGAAGCAACTGACAAAGAATTAGTCTCCAAAATACACAACCTGTTGCAGCTCATGCACCTCTCTCTCTCTCTAAAAAAAGGGGCAGAAGACTTAAACAGACTTTGCTCCAAAGAAGACATACAGATGGCCAATAAACAGATGAAAAAAATTATCAATATCACTCATTATTAGAGAAATGTGGATCAGAACTACAGTGAGGTATTATCTCACACTAGTCAGAATGGCCATCACCAAAAAATCGACAAACAATAAACGCTGGAGTGGGTGTGGAGAAAAGGGAACCCTCTTGCACTGTTGGTAGGGATATAAATTGATACAGCCACTTTGAAGAACAGTATGGAGATTCCTTAAAAAAAAAAACTAGAAATAAATCTACCATATGACCCAGCAATCCCACTACTGGGCATATACCCTGAGAAAACCATAATTCAAAAAACACATGTACCCCAGTGTTCATTGTAGCACTATTTACAATAGCCAGGACATGGCAGCAACCTAGATGTCCACCAACAGATGGATGGATAAATAAGTTGTGGTACTATATACAATGGAATATTACTCAGCCATAAGAAGGAGCAAATTTGAGTCCATTTTAGGGAGGTGGATACAGAGTGAAGTCAGTCAGGAAGAGAAAAACAAATATGGAATATGAACGCATATATATGAAACCTAGAAAAATGGTACTGATGAACCTATTTGCAGGGCAGGAATAGAGATGCAGATATAGAGAAGAGACTTGCGGCTACAGTGGGCGAAGGAGAGGGTGGGATGAATTGAAAGAGTACTACTGAAACATATTTACCATATGTAAAATAGATACCATATGTAAAACAGATTACCATATGTAAAATAGATACCATATGTAAAACAGATTACCATATGTAAAATAGATTACCATATGTAAAATAGATACCATATGTAAAATAGTGTGAAGTTGCTGTATAACACAGGGAGCTCAACACAGTGCTCTGTGACAACCTAAAGGGGTGGGATGGGATGTTGGGGTGGCAGGGAGGTTCAAGAGGGAGAGGACATATGTATACTTACGGTTGATTCATGCTGTTGTACAGCAGAAAGCAACGCAGCACTGTAAAGCCATTATCCTCCAATTAAAAAAAGTGACTCAGGCTAATGTTTGAGATCTTTTCTATAAATGAAAACTGCTTTGAACATGGATAGGTGTAGACAGGGCTGCTTCCATGTCTGCGGAAGCTGTTTATTAGTCATGAGGGGTAGTAGAACCACGCTATGTTCATAAATGCTGCCCGTGAAAGCATTTCCTCAAGCACAAGTTTGGTGGGATGACACCTGTCGGTGACACTTGGGAGAGAAGATGAGAAATTGCTGCCATTTAGGCATTCTGACACTCTGTTTGCTTTGGTTGAGCACCTACTGATCCGGCTGTCTTGTATAACACAGGCTATATGCCTGCAACCCCAAATTCAATAAGGCCAGTGTAAGAGTTCTGAAAGGTCCCAGGCATAGGAGAACCTGTCCCTGGGTGGGAGCGATGCATACTGATGGATGCACTGTGAGGTACAAGGGTGAGATGCTTGGTTAGGGATGAGCTGTGGCCTGGTGTTCGCATCTCAACAGAGCAGAGCTCTGACACCACCTCTGCCATAAACATTTGGGAAACAACCTAGAATATTTGAGGATGACAAAAAAAACCCAGTCTCCTTGAGATGGAACCTTCTACACTGTTAACGGGAATGTAAGTTGGTGCAGTTATTATGGAGAACAGCATGGAGGTTCCTTAAAAAACTAAAACTAGAGCTACCATATGATCCTGCAAGTCCTCTCCTGGGCATGTATCCAGAGAAAACCATAATTCTAAAGATACACGCACCCCTATGTTCATAGCAACACATTTACTATAGCCAGAGACAACCTAAATGTCCATCAGCAGATGAATGGACAAAGAAGATGCGGTGCATATATACAATGGAATACTATTCAGCCACAAAATGAGCAGAATAATGCCCAACAACATGCATGGACCTAGAGGTTACCATACTACGTGAAGTAAGTCAGAAAGAGAAAGACAAATACCATAAGATATCACTTATATGTGTGGAATCTAAAATATGACACAAACGAACTTATCTACAAAATAGACTCACAGGCAAAGAGGACAGACTTCTGGTTGCCAAGGAGGAGAAGGATGGGGGAGGGAAGTATTAGCAGTCTGGGATTCACAGACGCAAACTATTATACACAGGATGGGTGAACAACAAGGTCCTACTGTAGAGCACAGGGAACTGTATTCAACAACCTGTGATAAACCATATGGAAAAGAATATGAATAAGAATATATATACATGTGTGTATATGTATATATGCGTATAACAGTCACATTGCTGAACAGCAGAAGTTAACACAACAGTGTTAAGTCAATTGCACTTCAATCAGAAAAAAAAACACCAGTCTCTTTAAGAAGTCTAACTGCTAGTGTTGATGATGGAAATGAAGGGATATGAGAAAGCGAGAAACCAAGAGTTATATGGACTTGGCAGTGCCAATTGGATGTGAATTCATCACATATCCAACTCTGAAACAAAAAAAAGCACCTGTGAAATCTTCAGAGAACACTGCAGCTGGATCATTTTTCCCCTTCCTGGTGGAACATCTAGCTGGAACATGTTCCAGCACTATCTGAAGCCCGGGGAGACAGGCAGGTCTTGAGACATGGTCCTTGAAAACGTCAAGAGTGTTCTAGATCAGATATTAAACTCCAGATGGGAAAGCAAAACATAGTTTAAAGAAGGTGTGCATCTGTTCCTGCTTGGAGCTCCTGCCATGCGATGCGCCACTGTGTTTAAGAATGTGTCATGGAGGGGTAGACATGTCAAAGTCCCACTCAAGCGACGCCTCTGAGGAGGTCATCTCTGTGTTGTGGTGCATGTTGTGAGCTGCAAACAGCATTCTTCTCAGTCAGTTAACTGACACCAGGAAAGTGAGGACTGTTTTTCTTTTATGTCCAATGCTACCTCTTTATTGGCTGAACTACTTTAGTTTTACTACAGGAACTTGCAAGATTTGGAGCAGGTCACACTAATATTCTATAGTTGATTCAAGCTGCTTTGGCTTCTGAGAAAGAAAATAATAATATAAATATATAATAAATCATGGAGTTCTTATTTTGATAGTAGGTTGTTATTCCACTTTTAATATGTCTAATGATGTTAATCTGTGATGTGAATGTATGTGTGAAGGGGAGAGGAGGAAAATCAACCTTTGCCTTCATCATTTTCAAAATATTTATAAGGATTTTTCAAGATTAGGATTTATACTGTGAAATTTTTTCCTTTTCACTTCTATAAACATAATGCAAGTTAGAAAACACCTTATTAACTAGATATACTTGGATATAAAAATACAAGCTCACATTCACTGGAAATGGAAGTTCAGGGCTAACTGTTATAGTTAAACCCATGGGTTTAAAACTTAAAAATGGGTTTAAAACTTAAACCCATTTCACATTTTTACTCTGACTCGAATGCTGAGGGTGCTTTAAGAAAATCTCCCACCCAGGATGTTTCCATTTCTGCCTTATGTTAAAGGCATTTGTTATACTTGACTTATTTCGGCTCCTGTCTTCAGCATCTTTAGAGTGTGGACCATTTCCCGTGGGGCTTTGCAGTGGACACTGCACAGGGCAGGCACTCCACTCATTATAATATTATATTGAAACTTAGAATATAGCTATGTGGTTCTGGCATTATGACTTGAATTTTTGAATAGACACTAATACACATGTGGCCAACAATTCAAACAGTGCAGTGATAGTAATCAGTGAAAGAAAGTATCCTCTCCAAAATCTCTTTTCTCAGTCAACTCTTCTCTCTCTTGGCAGAAGCAACTATTGCTACCAGCACAGAGATATTCTCTGTATCACTGTCATATTTTAAAGGGTATTTTATGAAGGTTCACCATTTAAGTAAGTTTCAAAATTGAGACAGAATTGACATGTAACTGTATATTAGTTCCAGGCATATTAAGTAAGGCTTTGATGGCATTCCGCTACAAGAAAGAAACAACGGAATGGATGAACGGAAGAATTGGGGTTTGGAGGATAAACAGAAGTCTCCCCAGGCAGCCGTACTTTAAAGCCACGTTGGGGTAGCATGTCCCGGTGAAGACACACTCGTACGGTTGAGAGTTGAACTGTGAAACCCACAGCTGCATTTTTATCTGTGCCATCCCATACTGAAACGGGGTAAACTTCACTGTCACATTCATCTTCCCATTCGCCGGGATTATTCCTGGGAGGAAAGACATGAGAAAACGTGATGCTTTTTCTTCCTGCTAAGTCCAAGCAAAGAGGCTGACTCTCACACACATATGTATTCTTCCCATGGGAAGCACAAGTATTTCTAGTCTCATTGTATGGTCTTTTCATTAAATACACGTGAATCAACTTCTGCATGTTCACACTGATCTTATTTACCAACTACTACCCTAATCCTTTATACTCATAACTTGATTGTGCCAGTTATATAAACATATACTATGAGTCAGCATTACTGAGACAGAAGTGAATTCTGAGAACCATAACCTTTAAGCCATTATTAATAATTCCCGGATATCAATGTTCATGCTGTGAGCCACAAGGAAAATGCAGGAACACACGTAAAAGTTTGTGTCCAAATAATTTGGTTCCCTATATTTTTGTGTAATTTGATTCTCTCATTTTATTTCTTCAGGATAGACAACAGTTCTCTCCAAAGGCAAATGTCACATGATGCTTATTTCTCCTTTGTGTCTCTGGTGCCAAGAGGGCTTGGAACGCAATTAAGTGCTCAACAAACATGGAAAGGAAAATAAAAGGCAAGGAGGAAAGAAGGATCAATATGCTAGGTGTGAGAAGGGCTACCATTTCTGACTTCCACTGAAGGCTTTCTGGTTTGCTCTCTAGGTGAGGTGGACTCCTCTGGTTCCCGCAGAGGCCTTGCCCGGAAACCCCCCTCCTTCCCATCTAGGGTCCCTCTGAATCTTGGACCACCCTCTGCCTTGCTCTCTATGCCAACCCCACAGCCCTTTCATTTAGCCATCCAGACATTCACCGAGCACCTACTAGGTGCCAGGCACTGTTTTAGGCACTTGAGACACAATAGTAAACAAAGCAAAGTCCCAGGGGACTTCCCTGGTGATCCAGTGATTAAGGCTCTGCCTGCCAATGCAAGGGGTGCAGGATCTATCCCTAGCCAGGGAATGAAGACCACACAAGCCATATGGCACAGCCCAAACACACACACACACACACACACACACACACACACACAGCCCCAGAGCTCATGGAGTTTATGTGCTGGCCAGGATGGCAAATAAAAAGAAATAAACAAGTGAATACAAACTCTCAAGTCATGTCATGAACACAGGGTAGGCCATGGGGAAGCAAGTGACACCCAAGGAGCTATTTGAGACATGGTGAACATCAGGTCTCAGGTGAGGAGATGCTGAAGCAGAGGCTTGGATGAGGCGTGGGGCTGCTGCTCCAGTCCCCAGACACTGGCACTCTGGACCCCATGCCTTGGCACTTGCTGTTCCCCAGACTAGAAGCCCTTCCTCCAGATCTTCCTTTAGCTTCCAATCTTCTGGAATCACCTCTGTCATCTGCCTCCCCTAGTTAAGTCTCACAAAAGCAGATACCTGCTTGTTACTGTGTTCCCAGCTCAATAAACAAAATGTCAAAGCCTATGTCAGCCCACAAGTTACAGGAAACTCCTCCTGATGCTCCATCTGCAGAAGCCTCCACCACCCTCCCTCACCGATACCCTGCAGTCCTCAGGTATCACCCGAACTGTCACTCTGAAAAGTTTACCAGTCTCCCAACTAGTCTGCAAGCCCCTAAGGCAGATACCCAGTCCCAGAGCTCTTTTATCTTCTCAGATCCTAAGCGCCGTGCTTCAGAAAAATACATAAAACCCTAAAGACTCCACCTAAACACCTACTATTAATAGAATTAATGAAAGTAAAGTTGCAGGATACAAAATCAATATAGAAAAATCAGTTGTGTTTATATACACCAATAACAAACCATGAGAAAGTGAAACGAAAAAACAATTCCATTTACAACAGCAACAAAAAGAATAAAATGCCTCAAAATAAATTTTTTCCAGTTTTATTGAGAAATAATCAACATACCTCTCTGTATAAATTTAAGGTATGAAGCATGATGGTTTGACTTTCGTATTTGTGAAATAATCACAATAGGTTTAATTAACATCCATCATTCTAAATAGACACAATAAAAAGAAAGCCCAGGAATAAACTCATGCATATATGGTCAATTGGCAACAAAGAATCCTAGAATATACAAAAGGGCAAGGACAATCTCTTCAATAAAGTGTTGGGAGAACTGAACAGCCACATAATTAAGAATAAAACTGAACCACTATCTTACACCACATACAGAAGTAAAATTCAGGAGGGAGGGTTAATTTGGAGTTTGAGATTAACAGATATACTCTACATAAAACGGATAAGCAACAAAGACCTACTGTATAGCACAGGGAACTTTACTCAATATCTTGTAATAACAATCTATAAGGGAAAATAATCTAAAAAGTGACTATATTTTGTATATGTATAACTGAGTCACTTTGCTGTACACCTAAAACTAACACAACACTGTAAGTCAACTATATTACAATAAAAAATTTAAAGATTAAAAAAATGATTTCAAAATGGATTAAAGACTTGAATGTAAGAACTGACAATATAATTCCTAGAAGAAAACAAAGAAAAAAGCTCCTTGACATTGGTCTTGACAATGATTTTGGGAATTTGATACCAAAAGCAAAGTCAACAAAAGCAAAAACAAATGAAACTACACCAAGTTCAAAAGCTTCTGCACAACAAAAGAAGACATCAACAAAATGAAAAGACAATCTATGGAATGGAAGGAAATATTTGTAAACCACATATCCAATAAAGCATGAATACCTAAGATACACAAGGATATCATATAACTCAGTAACAAAACGCCAAGATAACCCAACTTTTTCAAATGAGCAAAGGACCCAAACAGACGCTTTTCCAAAGAAGATATACAAATGTCCAACAGGTACATGTTCAACATCACTAATCATCAGGAAAATGCAAATAAAATGAGATTATCATCTCACACCTGTTAGAATGGCTGTTATCAAAGAGATAACAAATCCTGGCAAGAAGGTAGAAAAAAGGGAACACTTGTGCAGTGCTGGAAATGCAAACTGGTGCAGTCACTATGGAAAACAGTGTGGAGGTTTCCTCAGAACCTAAGGAATTATTGCCGGGAGCCAGCATGAGGAATCCCACCCGTGACAAGGTCATGAGGGAGGAAGCTGACATACGCAAGGACGTGATCAGACTTCAGGAGATCCCCCTGGCATTTCCTGAGCATGTACCCTCAAAACCAAAAATCTGCCGGCCTTTGTACTCTGCTTTTCCACTCTTCTGATATTCTCTGGAAAAAAAGTCAACTCAGGGCTTTAGTCTTCTGCATTTGAAAGGGATGTTTCAGTTAAACCCCCTCTGATAACTCTCTAGCTTGCCTAACAGGTTCCCCCGACCTCTTACAACTTGCGAATTGCTTACAGCCCCCCAAACGCGAGAGGCACAAAGCTTAAACCATCTTAAAGATACAGAGCCTTTTCTAAAGAGTTAAAAATCATATTGGTGACGGGTTTTCACTGTTGACTCGATTGCCGCCAGGCCTCTGTATTCTCTATCTTTTAGGCACCTGGGAGGATGTTAATCAATGTAAACGGGATATGGAAAAAGATATATAATAGTTTTGATGTTAGCAACATTAGACTTTTGAGTTAATTACTTTTCTTTGTTATATATCACTGCACTCCTCTTGTGTCCTTGCTATGTAAGAATGTAACTTTATTTAGTGCTTTCTGAGAATGGCACCAGACTTTGGCAAGATCAACACAAATAAGTCTTCTGGTCGACAAACCCTTATCAGAAAAAAAGGCTGTAAAATGTTGATTGGCCCTTTTGGCCGGAAGATGATGTAAATTACCTAAGACTTGTGTATACAAGTAGGTATGCAGAGAGAAAAGCCTGGTTTTGATAAGAGTCTGGACTGCTAACGCTGCATAACTTTGTGTTACCCATTGATCTCCATGTTTTATCAAAAGTATAAAAGGCCTTCTGAACAATAGAGGCTGGAGCCAATCGCTGGACTGGTTTCCCCCGTGTCTCTCTCTCTCTCCTTTTCTCCCTTTCCCTCCCTCTCCTCTTTACTTTAATTTCAGGCTGAATTCCCATCTGAGGCGCAGAGGCTCGGCAAGTCTACTTACTTGCCCTGGCTGTTAAGACCGGCGCTAAAGGGAGCCTAAGGCGAGGCACCGTTAGATGTTCAAGCGAGCGCTGGTGGCCCAACGTAGATGGTGCAAGTTCCTTGTCTGGAATTTTATTGGTCTTCCAGGTAATCCAAGCTATTCAGCCTTCTTTCTCCACTTAATTTTCCTACTACACTATTTCTTCCTAATCTAATCTTATATTAATAAATAAATAAGTTTTTTCCTCTCCAACGCCGTCCATGGTTCGAATTTCCTGGATCCACCGGGGCTGAACCCTGGCCAATTATCATAAGATCCAGCAACCTCACATCTGGGAATATATGCAAGGGGAATGAAATCATTATTTTGAAGAGATATATGTACTCCCACGTTCACTGCAGCATTATTCACAATATCCAAGGGAATGAAAATACTCTGTGTCCATTGACAGATGAGAGGATAAAGAAGTGGCATATACATATACATATATATATATATATATATATATATATATATAATGCAATATTACTCAGTGTTAAAGAAGACAACATGTATGAACTTGGGTGCCATTATGCTAAGTAAAATAAGCCAAAGACAGATACTACAAAGTATCATTTACATACACATTCAGAAGAAAAAAAGTCCAATTCTGAGAAACAGAGAGTTGAAAAATGGTTACCAGGGGCTGGGGGTGGGGGGTGGTGGTGGTAAGGAGAATTGGTAAAAGGGTACAAACTTTCAATTATAGAATGAATAAGGTCTGAGGCTTTAACATAAAACTAGGTGACTATACTTGAAATTTGCTGAGAGAGCAGAACTTAAATGTTTCACCAATAAAAAAGGCAGCTCTATGAGGTGATGGATATTAATTAACTCAGTGACAGAATCCTTTCACGATGTGTACACATGTCAAATCATCACATTATATGCTTAAAAAGCTTATAATTTTATGTATAAAATTATATCCATATCATATACATGTCAGTTATACCTCAATAAATCTGAAAAAACACAAAACAAAAACAAAACTATTTTAGAATTCACAGCAGGCCACAAAGGGTGGATATTTAAATCCCAAACCTAAACATCAGGAGAGAAACTGGGAAGCAGAAGTCAGTTCAGGTGGAGATTTCATTCTCAGAGGTCCTGAGCATCTTTGGGATCTACATCCTTTGGGGCATGCAAAGACAGATGGTCCGTGCCACATGTGGGACAAATTCCTTAGACCCTTCACTAAGATTCTGAGGGCTTGAGTAGATATAATATTCCCATTTTATTCGAACCTGTACTAAAGGTGACTATGAACCATGTCAGTACCAGGAGTTAAAACGAGAATGGATTAACTCCTGATTTCAAGTTTTGACTCGAGGGTGCAATTGACCTGAATATAAATTATAAATTATCTGCATGATATAGATTATCCCAAACTGTGTTTACTCCCACGTTTCCGGTTCTGATTTACATGATCAGATATGTAAAATCGGTTACTGTTACACATTTGAAAATAACACATTCAAATGTGGCTTATTCTCTTTCATAACTTGAGAACTACTTTCCAAGTCATCTTCAATCTGAGAACTGTCAGGAAATTGGCAACTTGAGAATTAATTCTCCTTACCTGATGTTGGCTCCACAGTAAAGGCCTGATGAGGGTGAACCACAGTGACATGAAACTCGAAATCCACAGGACAACTGCACCACAAAGGAATCACGTGGCTTTTGCTGCAAAAAAGAAGAAAACTGTAAAATACTATTTTTCTTTATAACCACCTCTTTTGGTATCAAAGAATACTCAGGTTATGTAATAAACAACCACAACCATGAGGAGAGCCAACCCTCACACTCTCATTCCCGCGTGACAGCTAGCTGACAGCACCTTCTGGGTGCTGTGGCAGGGGGACATCTCAGAGAGCCCTGAGCCTATCCTGATGGCAAAGTGGAATGACCCTTTTGCAGTAGTAGTTTTGGGGATACAGTAGATTTCAAATACGGTTTGAAAAATGATGCCAGGAGTATTTTTACTTGGCCTTAAATTCATTATTTGGAAATACTCCAAATATAAATAAAATATTGAAAATAATAAAAGAAAGATCCGTTTATCCACTACCAAGCTCTATAAAATCTTCTGCTTGGGGTAAACCAATGTCTTATTTTAACAGATATGAAACATGCAGAACAGCTGAAGCTCCCTGGCTACCTCTCCCTGGTCCTCTGCTCCTTCTTGCTTCCCCAGGGGTGACCTCTACCTGTATTCACCATCATTCCCACGGATTTTAGAAATATCACCACATATGTATGTACCCATAAAGTGGAGAGTGAAAAAGTTGGCTTAAAGCTCAACATTCAGAACACGAAGATCATGGCATCAGGTCCCATCACTCCATGGGAAATAGATGGGGAAACAGTGGAAACAGTGTCAGACTTTATTTTGGGGGGCTCCAAAATCACTGCAGATGGTGACTGCAGCCATGAAATTAAAAGACGCTTACTCCTTGGAAGAAAAGTTATGACCAACCTAGATAGCATATTCAAAAGCAGAGACATTACTTTGCCAACTAAGGTCCGTCTAGTCAAGGCTATGGTTTTCCCAGTAGTCATGTATGGATGTGAGAGTTGGACTGTGAAGAAGGCTGAAGGCCAAAGAATTGATGCTTTTGAACTGTGGTGTTGGAGAAGACTCTTGAGAGTCCCTTGAACTGCAAGGAGATCCAACCAGTCCATTCTGAAGGAGATCAGCCCTAGGATTTCTTTCGAAGGAATGATGCTAAAGCTGAAACTCCAGTACTTTGGCCACCTCAGGCGAAGAGTTGACTCATTAGAAAAGACTTTGATGCTGGGAGGGATTGGGGGCAGGAGGAGAAGGGGACGACAGAGGTTGAGATGGCTGGATGGCATACTGACTCGATGGACGTTGAGTCTGAGTGAACTCCGGGAGTTGGTGATGGACAGGGAGGCCTGGCGTGCTGCGATTCATGGGGTCGCAAAGAGTTGGACATGACTCAGCAACTGAGCTGAACTGATACTATTCTAAAACATGCTGGTTTTGCCCAGCATTATGCTTCTGAAATTGATCCATGATGACACATGAAGTTCTGTTCATTTGTTTTAACCAGCGATAAGTAGTTCGCTGTCTGTCGACATCATCTCTCTCTCTGCTCTCGTGCTGAAAGGTGTATCGGTTGTCTGTGCCTTTTCACTGCTTTAGTGTGGTGACGACAGTCTTTGGGCGACTCCTTATGCATGTGGATCAGAGCTGCTTTAGCTGGGACTGAGAAATGGAATTACTGGTGAGCAGTAAAGTGAAATTATCAGCTTTGCTAGCTATGGCCTAAGTGCCCCCTGAAGCACTCGAACTAATTTATCCTCCCATGAGCAGCATCTGATTACCAACACAGAATTCTCAGACATTGTAACTTCTCCCAACTTGATGAGGGTGAAATAGTATGTCACTTTATTTTTATTTCTTTGAGGTTGACCCTACTCATTTTACCCATTGGATTTCCTCTTCTATGAATTGCCTGTGTGTATTCTTTGCTCATTTTTCTACTGGATTATTCTATTCTCTTATTAACTTGTAAATTTTAGATATGAATGTTTTCAATTACATCCATTGATATAAATTCGAGATAAGGGTCATTATACAGAGTAATCACTTCAGCCAACAGTGAGATGACTACTTCATAGCTTTTTTATTTTTTTAACCAAAATTCTGTTCTAAATTCTGTTCTAAATCAGGCTCTACTAGAAGTATCAGTTCATCTGTCTTAACTGTATGAGATGTTTTCTAATTCTGAAATACAGGGTACCTAAAAGTCATTACGTTTTTTGGGGCAATTCAACCTAACAGACACTTAGGCCCCACTGAGCATCAGGTATTTTACAGCACTGGGTAGATAAAACTAACATTACGAATTACATGTCTCTCAAGATGATGAATGACACTGCCCGAACCTGGTCCCTGAAGATTAGGTCAGTGACTTACAAGCCACCTGGGCCATATGGGCCTCCAGTCAGTATCCCCAGGGGTCTGCTCAGAGCTACCCCAGCAGCTGCTCAGGGATCCTCTGCTAAAAGTTGAATGTTTACATTTTCCTGAACTAAAACAAACAAAAACTGGTAGTGCTTTTTATATTTACCCAATCTGTAGCTAACTTCAAAGCTCTGATAATTCCCATAGAAAAGGTGTCAGAGTATTTGTTTAATGATGATTACATGAAGCCAAGTTCCTGATGCATTAATCAGTTGGAAAAACAAACAATTCCTTAAGGGCACAAAATTCCAAGTGGTTTGATTCAGGAGACACAGCAGTGCCAGGAATACATAGGCAGTAGAAAAACTGAACTTGGTTTTCATCGTTGCTATTCACACTACGAATATCAAATTATGTGACTGATTTCCTTCATCATAAATCAAGGGCGATCTACTTTAATGTGGGTCAAGAGAAATTCTGGCAGATAGGAAGCTTAGGTTATTTAGAAGTTTTCCATATGTGAAGAAACAGAATCCCATTAGATTCTGGGGGCCTTAAAAATTCTCAGCTAAATTCCATTGCTAAAATACAATAAAAAGTGACTGGCAGTGAAGAAACATGAATAAATATACATATCCTATGCCTATTAATCCTCAGATGCAAATAGGAGCCTGAATTAGAGTTCTTCTATGATTTATAGAAAGTAGCAAATTAAAATATTAAAGCAGAACTTTCCTGCTGGACCAGTGGTTGGGAGTTTGCCTGCCACTGCAGGGGACATAGGTTTGATCCCTGGTCCAGGAGGATTCCATATGTCACGGGGCAGCTGGGTCTGTATGCTGTGAGTGCTGAGTCCCTCGTGTCCAAGAGCTCGTGTACCACAAAAGAGACCGCCCTCCCCATCCTCATCACCCATCCCTGCTCTCTGCAATTAGCAGGGGGCCTGCATGCAGTGGCGAGGGCCCAGCACAGCCAAAATAAAAATAATATTAAAAAAATTAAAGCATATAGAAGTTAATACTCTTCAAGTAATGACAACTTTTATCCTTGCTACTTTATTATTTAAACATTTAATCAAATACATTAAGGCTATGTATAAAAATATATTAAGCACTTAAAAAGACTTATGACTTATTTTTAATAAAATCCAACTCAAACTTTTTAAATACCAGTCTTATGATCAGGTACAAACTCTGTGCCTATTAGAAGAAGAGAGTACCAATTTCCCTCACAGAAAGTAAATATTTTAAAATAATATAAACGCAAATTTCTTTCTTGTCCTTTTTCTAAATAAATGCTAGAAGAGGGCCAGACACTGCATTAATTTCCAGTAAATTATATAACATTTGTTTCTACTTTACTCTGATGTTATTTTCATCATTTACCCTGAAATCTAACATTGTGTTAGTTAGGAGTAATCAACGATTTCTTGAGAGAATGTATAATCTTGTGAACTTATTGGGGATAACATAAAAGCAAATTTCCTCTCTAATTAAAAAACCTCCATGTTTAGAGAGTGGGCTGAGTGAGCCATCTTGACATAAATAGTACTGGACTCCTTTTCGGAGAATGAAAGTTGACTGATCATGTCACCAAGAGGGACTGTATGGGGCCTTCCTGGAACGGACTCCCCGCCCTGACCCCCATGTCCTCTACCTGCCTCTTTACTGTGGAAAAACTGTGGCCTCCTAGACCTTTCCTGAGTTCCAAAGAGTCAATTTAATCAGAGAATGAGAAAATGGAGAAAGAAAAGAAAACCATCAGGCAAGAAAAAATTCTAATACTTTAGCCATTAGACAAAGTCAAGGACCTTCAGTTCCTCCTCAAGGGCTATAGACAATGTTCTGGGCCACATCCTTTGAGCTGTCTTGTAGATACTGAGATTCCCACCAGGTGGGAGAAGTTACCGGTATGCTACCCACAAGCATGCAGACTCCAGACTGGTTGGAATCAGAAAGTTGATGATGCTGACTCCTGATAACCTCACCATAATCGAATCAGAAGAATGTCCATGAGCTGACCACACACCCCACTACCCTCTTTCCTCACTCTGTCTTTAAAAACCTTTCCTTGAAATCTTTCAAGGAATTCAGGCCTTTTAAGCACTAGGTGTCTAGACTGCTTCCTGGGTGCTTATAATTAACACTGCACTTTCCTTCACCGTGATCTGCTGTCATTAGGATGGCTTTGCTGCACACAGGCAAGCAGACCCAAGCATGATTCAGTAACAGTAAAAAGCATGACAAATGCTAACTTATTACAAGATGGTGGATTCAGAGGGCACAATAAATTAATCATCAGCTATTACATACTACTTGTAACCATCAAGATAAAGGGAAGCCTCTTCACAGAGACATATATAAAATTTAAACCATAATGTAGACTATGTAGTCATGTCAATTTAGCAGGACTTTTCCCTTGTCAATTACTCACTGATACAGGAATCACTTAGAGATCCAAAGCTGTGGACAGCAATGTTGTATTTGCATGAGACCCACTCCTTTTCAAATGTACAGAAGACTCATGAGAAAATTGAATCTGAGTGAGCTCATCGATATTGGGACTTCCCTGGCGGTCCAGTGGTTAAGAATCTGCCTTACAATGCAGTAGACATGGGTTTGATCCCTGGTTGGGGAACTAAGATCCCACATGCTGGGGGACAGCTAAGCCCATATGCTGCAACTGAGCCTGTGGGCCTCAACTACAGAGCCCACACACTCTGGGGTCCCTGTACCATAACTAGAGAGAAGACTCTGTGCAACTGAGAGCCTGAGTATCTCAACCAAGAGCCGAAGCAGGCAAAAATAAATACATAAATACGAAAACAAACCCATTTTTTTTCATTGAGAGGTGGATCCCCAGTCTCCTTCCCTGGGATCTGGGCTCTCTGGCCACTCAGCTCCTGGAGAGCAGCAGAAATAATGATGCTGCATTGCTTTCCTAAGGCCATACCCAGGAGACTGGCATCTCTTGATCCTCCTGGGTGCTCACCTTGTTGCCAGGTTGGCAGGAAGCACAAGCAGCCTTTGGAGAGACCCATGTGGAGAGAACAGAGGCTACCAGCCCTGCACCCAGCTCAGCCCAGGAAACAGCCAGCATGCGAGTGGACCATCCTGGGAAGTGGATCCCTTGGCTTGGCTAAGCGGCCTCAGCTGACTCTGCACAAAGCAGGGCAACTTTCTCCATCAAGGAGCCTTCAAAATGTAGATCCAGGAGCAAAACAAATGACTGCTGTTACTTTAAGCCACTGCTTCCAGGGTGGTTTGTTACACAGCAGTAAGGAAAAACCAGACCCAGGCAGCATTCTCTCTTCCTCACCTCATTTCTCCTTTAGTGAATGACTGCCTTTACCCCATTTCTGGTGGGAATCTTAACTTGGACATTTTAAAGTCTTTTTCTCTTTTCAGTAGTAGCTCTTCACATGTTCCAGCCATGTGCTTGTGCCTCAGCCAACCTGGGAGGTAAGCACTATTATTCAGACCATTTCATAGAAAAATAAACTGACCAGTGTGGGGCTATCCAAGGACTTACAATTAATAAGAGCTGAGGTTGGAATGGTGAGGGTCACAAGATGGCAGAATAGAAGGACATGCGCTCATCTTCTCCTGTGAGAACTCCAAAATTACAACTTGCTGCTGAACAACCATCGGACAGGAGGATGTTGGATCACACCAAAAAAAAAAAAATAATAATAATAATACCCCATGTCCAAGGGCAAAGGAGAAGCCCCAGAAAGACAGTAGGAGGGGCAAAATTGCATTTAGAATCAAACCCCATACCTTCCAGAGACACTTGGAGGGCTCAAACAAAACCTTGTGCACACCAGGAGACCCCACAGAGACTGAGCCAGACCTGCCTTTGAGTGTTTGAGTGTCCCCTGCAGAGGTATGGGTCAGCAGTGGCCTGTCACAGGGGCAGGGGCTCTGGTACAGCAGACCCGATTGTGCCATAAGCCCTCTTAGAGGAGGTCACTATTAACCCCACCATAGAGCCGCCAGAACTTACCCAGGAC
Organism: Capricornis sumatraensis; assembly: GCF_032405125.1. Lineage (NCBI taxonomy): Eukaryota > Metazoa > Chordata > Mammalia > Artiodactyla > Bovidae > Capricornis > Capricornis sumatraensis. The sequence goes on along the minus strand of NC_091071.1, from coordinate 115,788,974 downwards.
TAGGGAAACAGACTTTTGGAGGGCCGAAACAAAACCTTATGTGCACCAGGACCCAGGAAAAGGAGCAGGGACCCCACAGGAGACTGACCCAGACTTGCCTGTTGAGTGTCCAGAAGTCTCCAGCAGAGGCATGGATCGGCAGTGGCCTGCTGCAGGGTCAGAGGGACCGAGTGCAGCAATGCACAGGACCTTTTCAAGGAGGTCGCCATTATCTGCATTACTTCCGCCATAGTTTGATCTCAGGTCAAACAACCGGGAAGAAACATAGTCCCGCCCATCAACAGAAAACTGGATTAAAATTTACTGAGCATGGCTCTGCCCATCAGAACCAAGAACCAGTTTCCCCCACAGTCAGTCTCTCCCATCAGGAAGCTTCCATAAGCCTCTTATCCTTATACCTCAGAGGGCAGACAGAATGAAAATCACAATCACAGATAACTGATCACACAGACCACAGCCTTGTCTAACTGAAGAAAATTATAAGCCATGCTGTGTCAGTTCAGTTTAGTTCAGTCACTCTGTCGTGTCCGACTATTTGCCACCCCATGAACCACAGCACGCCAGGCCTCCTTGTCCATCACCAACTCCTGGAGTCCACCCAAATCCATGTCCTTTGAGTTGGTGATGCCATCCAACCATCTTATCCTCTGTCGTCCCCTTCTCCTCCCGCCCTCAATCTTTCCCAGCATTGAGGTCTTCGAATGAGTCAGCTCTTCGCATCAGGTGGTCAAAGTATTGGAGTTTCAGCATCAACATCAGTCCTTCCAATGAACATCCAGGACTGATCTCCTTTAGGATGGACTGGTTGGATCTCCTTGCAGTGTAGGGCCACCCAAGACAGATGGGTCATGGTGGAGAGTTCTGACAAAATGTGGTCCACTGGAGAAAGGAATGGCAAACCATTTTAGCACTCTTGCCTTGAGAACCCCGTGAGCAGTATGAAAAGCCAAAAAGATATGACATTGAAAGATGAACTCCCCAGGTCATAGGTGCCCAATATGCTACGGGAGAAGAGTGGAGAAACAACTCCAGAGAGAATGAAGAGATGGAGCCAAAGCAAAAACAATGCCCAGTTGTGGATGTGACTGGTGATGGAAGTAAAAGTCCAATGCTGTAAAGAACAATATTGCATAGGAACCTGGAATGTCAGGTCCATGAATCAAGGCAAATTGGAAGTGGGCAAACAGGAGATGGCAAAAGTGAACATCAATATTTTAGGAATCAGTGAATTAAAATGGACTGGAATGGATGAATTTAACTCAGATGACCATTATATCTACTACCGTGGGCAAGAATCCCTTAGAAGAAATGGAGTAGCCTTCATAGTCAACCAAACAGTCTGAAATGCAGTACTTGGGTGCAGTCTCAAAAACAACAGAATGATCTCTGTTTATTTCCAAGGCAAACCATTCAGTATCACAGTAATCCAAGTCTATGCCCCAACCACTAATGCTGAAGAAGTGAAAGTTGAACGGTTCTATGAAGACCTACAAGACCTTCTAGAATTAACACCCCAAAAAGATGTCCTTTTCATTATAGGGGACTGGAATGCAAAAGTAGGAAGTCAAGAGATACCTGGAGTAACAGGCAAATTTGACCTTGGAATGTGGAATGAAGCAGGGCAAAGGCTAATAGAGTTTTGCCAAGAGAATGCACTGGTCATAGCAAACACCCTCTTCCAACAACACAAGAGAAGACTCAACAAATGGACATCATCAGATGGCCAACACCGAAATCAGATTCATTATATTCTTTGCAGCCAAAGATGGAGAAGCTCTATGCAGTCAGCAAAAACAAGACCAGGAGCTGACTAGGGCTAAGATCATGAACTCCTTATTGCCTAATTCAGACTTAAATTGAAGAAAGTAGAGAAAACCACTAGACCATTCAGATATGACCTAAATCAAATCCCTTACAATTATACAGTGGAAGTGAGAAATAGATTCAAGGGATTAGATCTGATAGATAGAGTGCCTGAAGAACTATGGACAGAGGTTTGTAACACTGTATAGGAGGCAGTGATCAAGACCATCCCCAAGAAAAAGAAATGCAAAAAAGCAAAATGGCTGTCTGAGGAGGCCTTACAAATAGCTGTGAAAAGAAGAGAAGCAAAAAGCAGGGGAGAAAAGTAAAGATATACCCATTTGAATGCAGAGTTCCAAAGAATAGCAAGAAAGCCTTCCTCAGTGATCAATGCAAAGAAATAGAGGAAAACAATAGAATGGGAAAGACTAGAGATCTCTTCAAGAAAATTAGAGATACCAAGGGAATATTTCATGCAAAGTTGGGGATAATAAAGGACAGAAATGGTATGGACCTAACAGTAGCAGAAGATATTAAGAAGAGGTGGCAAGAATGCACAGAAGAACTGTACAAAAGAGATCTTCATGACCCAGATAACCATGATGGTGTGATCACTCACCTAGAGCCAGACATTCTGGAATGAGAAGTCAAGTGGGCCTTAGAAAGCATCATGGTGAACAAAGCTGGTGGAGGTGATGGAATTTCATCTGAGCTCTTTCAAATCCTAAAAGATGATGCTATTAAAGTGCTGCACACAATATACCGGCAAATTTGGAAAATTCAGCAGTGGCCACAGGACTGGAAGAGGTCAGTTTTCATTCCAGTCCCAAAGAATCTTCAAACTACCACACAATTGCACTCATCTCACATGCTAGCAAAGTAATGCTCAAAATTCTCTAAGCCAGGCTTCAACAGTATGTGAACCATGTACTTCCAGATTTCAAGCTAGATTTAGAAAAGGCAGAGGAACCAGAGATCAAACTGCCAACATCTGTTGGATCATCGAAAAAGCAAAAGAGTTCCAAAAAAAACCATCTACTTCTGCTTTATTTACTATGCCAAAGCCTTTCGCTGTGTGGATCACAACAAACTGTGGACAATTCTTAAAGAGATCAGAATACTAGACCACCTTACCTGCCTCCTGAGAAATCTGTATGTAGGTCAAGAAGCATCAGTTAGAATGGGACATAGAACAACAGACTGGTTCCAAATTGGGAAAGGAGTACCTCAGGGCTGTATATTGTCACCCTGCTTATTTAACTTACATGCAGAGTACATTATGCAAAATGCCAGGCTGGATGGAGCAGAAGCTGGAATCAAGACTGCTGGAAGAAACAGCAATAACCTCAGATACGCAGATAACACCACCAGTGGCAGAAAATGAAGACGAACTAAAGAGCCTCTTGATGAAAGTGAGTGAGGAGAGTGAAAAAATCGGATTAAAACTCAACATTCAGAAAACTAAGATCATGGAATCCAGTCCCATCACTTCATGGCAAATAGATGGGGAAACAATAGAAACAGTGACAGACTATTTTGGGGGGCTCCAAAATCACTGTAGATGGTGACTGCAGCCATGAAATGAAAAGACACTTGCTCCTTGGAAGAAAAACTATGACCAACCTAGATAGCATATTCAAAAGCATAGACATCACTTTGCCAAAAAAGGTCCATCTAGTCAAAGCTATGGTTTTTCCAGTAGCTATGTATGGATGTGAGTTGGACTACAAAGAAAGCTGAGGGCCGAAGAATTGATGCTTCTAAACTGTGGTGTTGGAGAAGACTCTAGAGTGTCTCTTGGACTGCAAGGAGATCCAACCAGTCCATCCCAAAAGAAATCAGTCCTGAATATTCATTGGGAGGACTGATGCTGATGCTGAAACTCCAATACTTTGGCCACCTGATGTGAATAACTGACTCATCGGGAGACTCTGATGCTGGGAAAGATTGAAGGCAGGAGGAGAACGGGATGACAGAGGATGAGATATTTGGATGGCATCACTGACACAGTGGACATGAGTTTCAGCAAGCTCCTGGAGTTGGACAGAAGCCTGGACAGAGAAGCCTGGCATGCTGCAGTCCATGGGGTCATGACTGACTAACTGGACTGACTGAGATGGGAATGAAAGCCAGGACCCAAGGACCCAAGCTCTTAATTGCCATGCTATGTCCCTCTCCTCGGTCTCTAACAACCTCAAAAAACTAAGCCATCTCACTGTTCACACCTACAGCTTCTTCCCCATTGATTTTCTCTTCAAAACTGATCCCTCTGGGCTTTATTTGCTGAGCTTTTTGAAAGGCAAGTTCTTCAATTAGTCCATCATCAAGAAAGGCTTATAAAGTCCCAGGACTTTGTCTCAAATGTTACCAACCTCCCCTCAAGTCCTGGCATGCATGTAGAGAGAAAGGAGTGGGGGTGTCTGGAGACTGGCCATTTAGTTTCCTTCGAGCCTGAGGTGTAAACTGCTGTATTCAGAAGATGACCAACAAAAATAGTAAGAAATCAGACAAAATGATTAGCTTCTCAATAAGCCAGATCCCCAGATGAATGTGCCACAACTTGAAAAGATATGAAGAATGCAGAGTAAATTATGTCTCCGATTTCAAAGTATGCCCTTGCAATCTCAGATAATTTATGTTCCTGTGAACTTCCATATGCCGCTTATCTCACTTTCAAAGTCACAACTGACTGGGACTGGGGCCTCAAACCAGAAGCACAGTGGACCCAGGATCTTTAATGACATAGTCAAATAAAGACAAACACAAATTTACATAAGGAAATGGTCACTTAACAGGCATCTTTTTTTTTTTTTTTTTTTGCCTTTACAGAATTACACACCATCCTTACTTTAGACTCAGCTTAGACCAATATTGGGCTTCCCAGGTGGTGCTGGTGGTAAAGAATCCACTTGCCAATGCAGGAGACATAAGAGACATGGGTTCAGACCTTGGGTGGGGAAGATCCCTTGGAGGAGGGAATGACAACCCACTCCAGTATTCTTGCCTGGAGAATCCCATGGACAGAGGAGGCTGGTGGACTACAGTCCATGGGGTTGCAAAGAGTTGGAGATGACTTAAGCACACACACACATAGACCAAGAAGGAGGCAAGAAGTCAGGGAGGTTTGATGCTTTTTCTCTTGCTGGTGTGACTGTCAAGTTCCTTTTTTGCCCCTAATTCAATTTCTTCCCCAACCCTACTTAGTTCTCCCCATTGGTAAAATTTTACACACATCCCATTAGTTTAGGAAAAGATGGAATTCTGAAAACACTAGGGAACAACCAGAAGTATTATTATATGAGGTCCCCTTGTATACTTGGTTAAGGAAGTTAAGATATTTCTTTGGGGGTGGGGTGGGGAAGGGAACTGAATCTCGAAGAAGTTAGAGGTGACCTGGTGACATGTTACCTGTCATTCACAGAGATAATATGTACCCCATTCACATTTCTAAATACCTTTTTTAGAAAATGTATATACCATAAAATTTACCCGTTCCTAAGGGTACAGTTTGGGCTTCCCCTAGTGGCTCAGTGGTAAAGAATCTGCCTGCAATGTAGAAGACTCAGGTTTGATCCTTCGGTTGGGAAGTTCCCAAGGAGGGCATGGCAACCCCCTCCAGTACTCTTGCCTGGAGAATCCCATGGACAGAGGGGCACGCTGGGCTACGGTCCACGGGGCCGCACAGAGTTGGCCGTGACTGAGCAGCAGCGGCAGCGGCACAGTTGAGTGGGACTGGGGACATTCACACTGTTGTGCAACCATTGCCACTGTCCTTCTCCAAAACTTCTATCACTTGCAAAATTGGAACTCTGTCCCCATTAAACTGCAATCCCATCCCCTAGCCTCTGGTACCCACCCTTCTGCTCTCTGTCTCTAAACATGATGAGTCTGAGTACCTGCTCTGAGTGGAATCACACAGCACAAAAGACCTTCTAAAAACTAAAGGATAACTTCACTTAAACATGAAAACAGTAATAGAATTAATACATCATATAGAAAATAGCATCTACAACTCACTAGAGGTACAGATAATGTGGGGTAAGGAACGAAATTCAGGGCTGCTCATCTTAGGGCAGGTCCCTGGTTGCTAGCTACTCTAAATATTTTGACAAGCATTAAATAATCACATTCTAGGGAATTCTCTGGTGGTCCAGTGCTTATGACTCTGTGCTCTCATAAGACACATGGCATGACCAAAAAAAAAAAAAAATCACACTCTAGAAACCATGCCATCCGCAATATTTACCTTTGCTTCTTCCAGGAGTAGACACTGAAACTCCTTATGCTGTATTCTTAAATGCTAGAGCTGGGAGCTAATCTATGAATAGTTTTCATAACAATATTTTAAAGTTTCTTACTGTTTAGTCCATGATACTAGGTTGGTAGTTTCATATAAGCCATATAATGTATCTATTAAATTTAATGTATTATTCCAAGAATTTATACAAAAACTAGAAAGCCCTAAATAAAAAAAAGTACTCCACCTTTTACCATGGGCCCTGATACACACATTCCTAAACTGACCATCCGTTGGTGTTGCTCCAATCCTTAGTACCATGCAAACCAAGGGCAATTTTCCAAATCAAATTTGCACAAAATCCAAGGGAGAAAAGCAGAGTAAAACAGTTTTCAAGCTAAGCTCTAGTAAGGTCAATACTGCTTTCCTAAATTTTGTTTTTCAGCCTTTCAATGACTTTCTCCAGGAGTCAAAAGTCTGGGATTCAACATTTTGTGAGAAAAACTTGAAAACAAAACAAAACAAATTTAGGCCTTCCATTGAAAGCTCTCTTTGGGACTTCCCTGGTGATCCAGTGGTTAAGAATCCACCTTCCAATGCAGGGGACATGGGTTCAATCCCTGGTCCAGGAACTAAGACCACACATACCTCAGGGCATCTAAGCCCATGCACCAAGACTGCTGAAGCCTGAGAGCCTGCAGCCTGTGCTCTGCACTGAGAGAAACCCATGCGCCACTAGAGGGGGCCCCAGGAGACTTCCAGGTGAGCCTGTCTATAGCGTGCCAACCAACTGGTCAACCGAATCGGTGGGTCAACCGAAACCTGATGGGTTTCTCCCATTAGGGTGGTACTCTGCATATCACAACTAGAGGGGACCCCAGGAGACTTCAGGTGAGCTTGTCTATAGCGCTCCAACCAACTGGTCAACTGAATCAGCTTGATGCTAGGAGGGTCAGGTGATGCCACATGGAGAGGACAACTAGCTAATCGACTGGATTTTTGCCAGATTTCAGCCAGTTGTTCAGTATGAGATAGACACTGCCAGGGAAATTGCAGAGTAAGATGATTTAAGATGAACCTTTCTAGAGTCATGGGAACAGGAAGAGGTAACATTTCAGTACCTCTCATTAGCATGCTTTCATTTACTTATGTGTGCAGGAAGAATAGCACTGTATCTGATCCATAATGCTGTCTAAGATTAGAAACGAAGTGATGGCTGGGGTTACCCAGTTATAGAGCAGTTTCAACATCTGCAGGCGAAAGACAGCTGAAAGGCCTCTGCATCCCATGGTTGGATGTTGGATAGATGTTGGATAGAAACTGTAATGCTACTTTTTGTTATTTACAGAAGCTGTCAAAACACAGTTCACCAAATTTTAAACCACCACAGCTGTTTATAGGTAGTTGGCAAATGTCCATGTGGGATTTTATCTCAGCGAGGAAAATTTACAACTATCAAATCCAGCCCATGAGAACATAGTTGATGAATAGATACAAGTCTGCCTCCTGACCTTTTGGAAAGTGACTGAGGTGCCACCCAATCCTCAGAAAGGCTAGACCCAGACCACACCTGCTGCTCCCCAGAAGCAACCTCAAAGAGAGCAAACGTAGGATATTAAATGAAAATTCTACAACTTCTGGCAATTTGGTCTAAATTGGTTATATACATATATAAAGAGAACATATATTCTTCTGAATCTACCCTCTGCTAAATTTATGTTTTCCCATCACCTTTGTCCTTCCCCATAATGTGCAGTATTTTTTTTTTCTTCAGCTATAGAAAGAATTGCTTTACTCTGACATTTAAACACATAAACGTCATTGGAATACAGGCTCCTCTGTCCATGGAATTCTCCAGGCAAGAATACTGGAGTGGGTAGCCATTCCTTTCTCTAGGAAATCTTCCTGACCCACGAATTGAACCCAGGTACCCCACACTGCAGGCAGATTCTCCACTATGTGAGCCACGGGAGCCCTATATATAAAATAGACAACTAATACGGACCTACCATAGAGCACAGGAAACTACTTAATACTCTGTAATGGCCCACATGGGAAAAGAACCTAAGAGAGGGTATACGTATACATATGACCGACTCACTTCACTGCACACCTGAGACTAGCACAATAAGGCAAATCAACTACACTCCAATATATTTTAAATAAAAGTGAATAAATAAACATGTCAATGACATTGGGACCCTCAGACATTGCTGGTAAGAATGAAAAATGGTGCGGTCACTTGAAAAACAGTGTGGCAGCTTCTCAAAATGTTAAACACAGAGTTACTATTATGGCCTAGCAATTCTGTTCCCAGGTATGTAGCCAACAGAAACGAAAACACTTATCGGCATAAAAACAAATACATGTTTATAGCAGCACTATTCAAAGTAGCCAAAAAGCGGAAACAACTCAATGTCCATCAACTGATGAACCGATAATAACACATGGTTTATCCATATAGTGGAATATCATTTGGCACTAAAAAGGAATGAAGTACTGATGTGTGCTACAAGCTGGATGCAAACTGAAAACATCAGGCTAAGTAAAGAAATCAGTCACCAAGGACCATAGACATACGATTCCATTTTTAGGGAATGTCCAGGAAAAGCACATGTATGGAGACACAAAGTAAATTAGAGTTGACGAAAGGCTGTGAAGTTTGAGGGAGAAATGAGAAGGTGGAAGGTTCTTTCTGGGCAATAAAAATAGCCTAGAATTGTGGTGACGGTTGATACATACTAAAAACCACTGAATTGTATGTTGTAAATTAGTACATTTTATGATATGCAAATTCTATCTCAATAAAACTTTAAAAAATATATATATACCAAGAGAGGGTGGGGAGGATACATTAGGAATTTGGGGGTAAGAGAAATACACTACTACATATAAAATAGATAAATGACAAAGATCTACCATATAGCACAAGGAACTATACTCAGTATTTTATAATAACCCATATGGGGAAAAAATACATAAATATATATATATATGTATAATTGAATCACTTTCCTATACACCTGAAACTAACATAACAATGTAAATCAACTATAATCCAATAAAAAAGAAACCAATTTAAAATACACACACACACACACACACACACACACACACACACAGATATAAACATGCCAAGAGAAAGAAGCTCTTAGCCCTAGAACCTACACTACACCCTGACTCCTCCCTGCCTGCCCCACCCTGGCCTCTCTCCCCAGCTCGTGCAGAGTTCCTCACAGGTTGTTTCAGGGGCTTCACACAACCCCTCTGACATCAGCCCAGTCCCCGAGCCTTGGAAACCCACCTTCAGCTTGGCCGCCAGCCTCCCCACCCCGAGCCTCTCATAGCAATTTCTCTGTAAGTTGTCTACCTTTGTTGAAGTGTGAGTCAAACTGTCTGGTCTCATCTGCGCATCATTCAGGCAAAAATCTCCTTGGTGACAACAATGACGATGGCTGTCAACTTTCAGGGCCACGCAGCTATCACCAAGCAGAGCCTGGATGGGAATCTAGACCCTGCACGGTGTTGTCTCTTTTTCAGTTTCTTTACTGAGGATCCTCACCGGCCAGGCAGGTAACACTGAGCGGAGAGGGTGGCCTGTGAGGCAGCAGGGAGAGGTGGGGCCTGTGGTGCCTGGCAGAGGCACGGCCCTCTGAAGGGGCAGTGTCCATGCCGTCCCTGCTGAGCTGATTGCGATCAGATAGGAATCTGTGCCTGGTACTTCTGGAGCTTTCTTTTTTCAAAAACAACAACCACAAAAAAACGTGGAAATCTAAATTTCATGTGAAATCTGATTTTTCAATGCTGGCAACTAACTGAAATTTTTAAAATTTATTTTAAAGAAGTATAGTTGATTTACTATGTTGTGCTAATTTCTGCTCTACAGCAAAGTGACTCAGTTAAACATGAAAGTGAAAGTCACTCAGTTGTGTCTGACCCTTTGTGACCCCGTGGACTGTAGCCTGCCAGGCTCCTCTGTCCACAGAATTCTCCAGGCAAGAATACTACAGTGAGTTGCTGTTCTCTTCTTCAGGGGATCTTCCGGACCCAGGGATAGAACCCAGGTGTCCTGCATTGCCGGCGGATTCTTTACCATCTGAGCCACCAGGGAAACCCCCCAGTTATACATATATATATAAACGTGTTATGCACACACATTTTTTTCATTTTCTTTTCTACTATGGTTTATCACAAGATATTGAATATAGCTCCCTGTGCTCTACAGTAGGACCTTGTTGCTTATCCATTCCCTATAAATAGTTTGCATCTGCTAACCCCAAACTCCTAGTCCATCCCTCTCCCATCCTCCTCCCCCTTGGCAACCATAAGCCTGAAATGTTTACAAAAAAATAAATCATGTGAACCCCCACTATGTGGACTAAATGGAGCAGGTCAGCAGTTTAATAAAATCAGAAGCACAAATTCGGAACGGGCAGATGGATGACATGCTGAGGGATAAACCATTTGTGCCAGACAAGATAGGATTGTTGGAGGGACACATCCCACTATCTGCAGCAAGCTGATCCTCAGAAAACCATCCTGGGCTTTAGCTCTTCACAAGGAGCTAAGAAGGGAGAGACTGAGTTTGAGGGGCTGAGAAGGGAGAGGGCTAAGAAGGAGCTGGAGGTATACGTGCCAGAAGCCCTTGCCCATCCTGTGAGACACGTTAACAGGTGGTCGGTACGGCCGGAGGAGGTGCTGGCTCTCTGGGTGCGGAGCAGGGCTACTGGGTGAGGTTGGCTGCAGAGGCAGTATCTGCATGGGCATCATTTCTGGCCCCAGAGTGGGGCCTCACAAGCAGTCCCCAGAGAAGCGATGGAGCGGAGCTGGGGGAATTTGTATTCACTCAGGGCTGGGGGCTGGGGGCTGGGGGCTGAGGCAGGGAAATAGGAGGAGCTGAGCTGCAAATTGGGGCTTCCCAGGTGGCTTGGTGATAGGAAATTCACCTCCCAATGCAGGAGCCACGGGACATGGGTTCAATCCCTGGGTTGGGAAGATCCCCTGGAGGAGGAACTGGCAACCCACTTCAGTATTCTCGCCTGGAGAATCCCATGGACAGAGGAGCCTGGTGCATTACAGTCCATGGGGTCACAGAGTCAGACACCACTGAGTGACCGAGAACACGTGACTGCAAATCGGCCTCGAGGGCAGGCGGTGGCCTGGTGGGCTCCCAGGTGAGAGGTAAGACTGGAGGTCACAGGTGAGGGATCACTGCTTCTTACTCACCGAGCAGTGGCTGGAGCAAGTATTAACAGTTTATCACAGATCATGTTGAGCCAAGCGCCCATGCTGCAGCTGCCTTTCAAACCAGAAGTGTGTGTACTCTGTGTTATAACTTCTCCTTCCTTTAGCCAAAATGCCTAGTCCAACTTTTTTTTCTCCAACTAATCACATCCTGGGATCCACTGTATTAACATAAATCCAGTATTGCATGTCTTGCACATAACTTTTCTAAAGAACCTTAATTTATGAACTATATTTATCAGAATAGTGTACATAGCCATGTAATGTAAAAAAAGAAAAATCTGTGTAATTAATGCCACCAACTATCCAAGTCTAACAGCAACTAGAACAATAAGTGAACCATGAACAGTGCAAGGTCACACTGAAGAGCCCCTCTGTCCCCAGGAGGGAGCACCAGGAGTAGCCAGCCCTATACTCTCCATCGTGACACCACCCATCAGGAGATAATCACCCCGCCAGGCAGCAGATAACATCACCTCAACCTCACACGGAATCCACATCGTCACTCCAGAGAAGGGCAATTCCAGAGCCAGATAAAGCCGGACAGAGCTGACAAGCGGGTGTGTGACGCAAGGGTGTCTGCTTGCTGTGCCTTGTAGGCCTTGAGGGGCGATGCTACAGCCCCTCTCCTTCACCAGCTGGAGCTCCCAGTGCCAGACTCCTGGGGGTGCTGTGGCTGAGGACTCTTCCCATGACCTTCTCCAGAGAAGTACCTTCAGCTGAGGGCTAGGCACCCTCACCCCTGCCCTGCACTCCTTTGTGGGTTCTGCCTTAATAAATCGTGGGCAATGAATCCTTATTTCCGCTTCTAAGGAACCTAAGGCCCCACTGCTACATTTAAATATTTGCAATCAGTGCCTGTGAAAGTGTTGCACTCAGTATGTTGGAAAATTCAGCAGTGGCCACAAGACTGGAAAAGGTCAGTTTTCATTCCAGTCCTAAATAAGGGCAATGCCAAAGAATGTTCAAACTACTGTAATATTCTGTTAATTTCACATGCTAGCAAGGTAATGCTCAAAATTCTTCAAGCTAGACTTCAGCAGTATGTGAACCAAGACCTTTCAGAGGTACAAGGTGGGTTTAGAAAAGGCAGAGGAACCAGGGACCAAATTGCCAACATCCGTTGGATCATAGAAAGAGCAAGGGAATCCCAGAGAAACATCTACCTCTGTTTCACTGACTATGCAAAACCTTTGATGGAATACAAGAAACTATGGAAAACTCTTAAAGAGATGGGAATACCAGACCAACTTATGCGTTTCCTGAGAAACCTGTATGCAGGTCAAGGAGCAACAGTTAGAACTGGACATGGAAGAAGGGACGGGCTCAAAACTGGAAAAGGAGTACGTCAAGGTTATATATTGTCACCCTGCCACCAACTCACTTCACACTGAGCTGGGTTAGGCGTGCTACCTCAGAACACACTGAGTTAGAAATTAGAATCATCCATTTAAGAAACAGCTCATACAACTCAACAACAACAAAACAAACAACCCAGGACTTCCCTGGTGGTCTAGTAATTGAGAATCTGCCCGCCAATGCCAAGGGACACAGGTTAGATCCCTGGTCCAGGATGATCCCACATACCTCAGAGCAACTAAGCCTGTGCACCATAACTAGAGAAAGCCCGCACACAGCAACAAAGACCCGGCGCAGTCAAAAATTTGTATTAAAAAAGATCAATACCCCAAGGATTGGAATACCCCACGCCTTTAAAACAAACAAATTCAAAAACAGGGAGAAGACCTAAACAGATATTTCTGCAAAGAAGACATACGGATGGCCAATAGGCACATGAAAAGATGCTCATCATTGCTAATTATTAGAGAAATGCAAATTAAAACTACAGTGAAGTACCACCTCATTGTCAGAAAGGCCATCATTAAAATATCTACAAACAATAAGTACTGGAGAGAGTGTGAAGAAAAGGGAATCTTCCTGCACTGTTGGTGGGAATGTAAGTGGGTGTAGCCATTGTGGAAAACAGTATGGAGATTCCTTAAAAAACTAAAAATGGAGCTGTCGTGCTGCTGCTGCTGCTGTGTCACTTCAGTTGTGTCCGACTCTGCGAGCCCAGAGACGGCAGCCCACTAGGCTCCCTCGTCCCTGGGATTCTCCAGGCAAGAACACTGGAGTGGGTTGCCATTTCCTTCTCCAATGCATGAAAGTGAAATTGAAGTCGCTCAGTCGTGTCTGACCCTCAGCGACCCCATGGACTGCAGCCTTCCAGGCTCCTCTGTCCATGGGATTTTCCAGGCAAGAGTACTGGAGTGGGGTGCCATTGCCTTCTCCAGAGCTGTCGTATGACCCAGCAATCCTACTTCTGGACATACATCCAGACAAAATTATAATTCAAAAAGATACATGCACCCCTATGTTCATAGCAGCAGTAGCCAAAACATGGAAACAACCTAAACATCCATCAACAGAGAAAGGACTATAGAAGATGTGGTGCATAAACACAATGGAATATTACTCAGCCTTAAAAGAATGAAATAATGCCATTTGCAGCAACATGGATTGACCTAGAGACTATCATACTAAACGAAGTAAGTCAGAAAGAGAGAGACAAGTCTCATATTTCATTTCTTTGTGTAATCTGGGGCTTCCCAGGTGGTGCTAATGGTAAAAAAACTGCCTGCCAATGCAGGAGACCAAGAGACACAGATCTGATCCCTGGGTTGGGAAGACCCTTTGGAGGAGGGTACGGCAACCCACTCCAGTATTCTTACCTGGAGAATCCGATGGACAGAGAAGCCTGGCAGAGGTGAACGAGACTGAAGTGACTTAGCATGCACACACATATGTAAAACATGACACACATGAACTTATCTGCAAAGCAGAAACAGATTCACAAACGTAAAGAACAGCTTGTGGCTGCCGAGGGGGAGGGGCTTGAGGGAGGGATGAATTGGGAGTTTGGGATTAGCAGATGCAAACTGTTGTATACAGAATGGATAAACAAAAAGGTCCTACTGTATAGCACAGGGAATTATATTAAATACCCTGTGATAAACCATAGTGGAAAAGAATATGGAAAAGTATGTGTGTATATGTATGCAAGAGTGCGTGCTAAGTTGCTCAGCCATGTCTGACTCTTTGCTACCCACCAGACTGTAGCCTGCCAGGCTCCTCTGTCCATGGAATTCTCTAGGCAAGAACACTGAAGTGGGTTGCCGTGCCCTCCTCCATGTATGTGTATATATATATCTGAATCACTTTGCTATGCAGCAGAAGTTAACGCAGCATTATAACACAACTATACTTCAATAAAATAAAGAATAGTCTATTCGTGAGATGAGATTCATGTATCCTCAGAAATACCATTGCGCCTGGCACATAGTAGGCATTCTATAAAAGTTTGTTGAATGAATGAATGAATGTTGAATAAAGAACCTATGCAAATAATACCTTCAACCCCTAGGAGAGCCTAAAATTAACAGAGGACATTTCAGGAGAAAGTCCTTTCAAATACTCACCCTATCCTACCCTGGGCTGCTACCAGACATTATGGATTGAACGCAGTGTGGGCAGCTTGTGTCATTAAAAGTTGGGGAAAAGCCATTAAGTCAAAAGCATCAAGTCTGGGAAAGGTGTTGTTGGCTAGAAACAAAATAGCACTCTTAAGTTTTGAAATATTTGTGAAATTATCAAGATGTTACACACAGTAACTCAAGTTTTATAAACTGTTTAGCTGAAATTTTCATTCTGATTACAAATGAAGGGCATGATGTTTAAAACACCTTGAGAGAAGCCTCCAGGGAAGTAAGCAGATTTGTGTGTTTAGAACCAAGGCTGGGCTTCCTTGGTGGTCCAGGGGTTAAGACTCTACACTTCCACAGCAGGGCATATGGGTTCGATCCCTGGTCCAGGAAGTTCCACATGCAGTGCAGTGTGGTCAAAAAAAAGGAACCAAGGCTGACGTCTGCATCCTTTCCTTCTGTCTGTGCACCAGAGCTCTCAACCTGGACAGCCTGGCTTATGGTCCAAACAAGGAGTGATGTGTGGAGGGAGAGGGAGGAAAGCAGATGAACTAGGAAGTCAACTGTTTCCACCACTTTGGTTTGGGTTGAAAATTGCTATTCACCCATTTAAAGTAAATAGCTATGTTTGGCATCAAAATGCATAGAGTGAGCGGGGGTGAGTAGTCTTGCCAGGAGGGATTCACCTCTGTTAGCCCCTTAGGGTCCCTGCATAGACCACTTAGTGCTGAGGAGGGTCAGTGAAGACAAGGTGGATGAGGGGAAGGAAGAAGTGCCGGGAAAGAGTTCTGGCTGAGCATTTTGGGGGAAAAGAGAGACAAGAAGAGCCAGGGGCCAAGAATATACATCACCCAAAATGTAAAGGTCTGATAACACCCACCATGGGCAATGGCGCAGGAGAAAAGGGAGTGTGGGCGATGGGCACACCCATATGGGAGAACAATTTGGCATTAAAAGGTGACACTGAAGCTATGTGGACTGGCAATTACACCTCTAGGTGCACAATGTAGAAAGCTCTGGAACACACACCCCAGGCCATGCACAAGGATATCCAACAGCAGTGTGAGTCACAGCAAAAAAAAAAAAAAAGTAGTGGCCATAATCCATAGGTCTGTTAGCAGTGAGAAGATTTTTAACACTGCCGTACATACACACAGCAGTGAACTACGACGGCTCTGGGTTAACATGGTTAGACCAAGAGAACACAATGTTGGATCAAAGAAGCAAGTTACAAAAGAACTGATGCAGAGTATGATTTCACGTATATTAAGATCAGGGACTTCCCTGGTGGTCCAGTGGCTAAGACTCTGTGCTCCCATTGCAGGGGGCCCGGGTTTGATCCCCAGTCAGGGAACTAGATCCCATATGCCGTAAGGAAGATCAAAGATCCTGTATGCCACAATAAAGACCCAGCATGGCAACCCACTCCAGTATTCTTGCCTGGAAAATCCCATGGGTGGAGGAGGCTGGTAGGCTGCAGTCCATGGGGTCGCGAAGAGTCGGACACGACTGAGTGACTTCACTTTCACTCTTCACTTTCATGCACTGGAGAAGGAAATGGCAACCCACTCCAGTGTTCTTGCCTGGAGAATCCCAGGGACGGAGGAGCCTGGTGGGCTGCTGTCTATGGGGTTGCACAGAGTCGGACACGACTGAAGCGACTTAGCAGCAGCACAGCCAAAAAGAAAAAGATCAAACACTGGCAGAGCTAGACCATGTGTTATTTAGGGGTGCCCATGTATGTGTCAAAACTATTAAAATAACGAAAAAAATGATTGCCACAAAATTCAGAACAGTGGTTATAAAGTTACTGGTAGTGCTTTATGTCTTAATGTCTTAAAATCAATTTTCAATGTATTATCATTCTTTAAACTGTGCATATTATTATATATTCTTCTGTATGTGCTATTTATTGATACCTCTTAAAGAGTTGTTTTCAAAAAATAAGTAAAGAGAGATGGTGAGTCAGAAGCCCATGGGAAGCCTCTGGGCAGGGGGCAGGGTCTCACATCAGCTGAACCAAGGCAACTGTTACAGATCTAAATGGTGAGTTTCACTCAAAGGCCCTGAAGCTCATACACTCTGGTCACCTCCTCCCACCACCAAGAAGCCTCAGTCGCCGCCTCTCTTCCTCTGCTACTGGGTCTTTAGCAACTTGTATCCCCCTGCTCAGTGCCACCTATAGGCCCTTGAACATGCTCTGACCCCCCCGACACAGGCTGAAGTCCACAGTCTTTGCTTACTCTCTGTCCTTAGATCAAGAGGCCTCTAGGGACTTCCCTGGTGGTCCAGTGGCTGGGACTCGTCACTCCCAATGCAGGGAGTCCAGGTTCAATCCTTGGTAGGGGAACTAGATTCCACATGCATGCTGCTACTAGGAGTTCACAGGTCTCATCTAAAGATCCTGCGTGCTTCAGCAAAGACCGAAGATCCCACGTGCCACAGCTAAGACCAGGTGCAGCCAAAAGAGAAAGAGGCGTCTAGCATCTGCTGGCTACGGGCTGGATTCATCATCTGCAAGGCATGATCCACGCTCTGCTGCCACCATGCTTTTGTACACCCTGTTCCCCTGCCTGGACGCCATCCTCATAGCCTACCCCACGGTGTCCTCTGAGGATAACTGGATGCCCCCCTTTATGCGGGAGGACTTTTCCCATCCCCCTAGTCAGTTCTGTACTCCCTCTTCTGGACCCACACAGAAACCCTTGCGTGCCTTGATGGCAACACTTAGCAAGTGGTGTAATTTCTTGATGACATGGTTCTGTCCCCATTAGACTTTAAGATCTTCAGAATGAGAGCTTTTGTCTATTGGTCTTTTTACATAGGTGATACTCAAAACATCACCCAAGCAGGACTTCACCGGCAGTACACAGCCAGCATGGATACAAAGCTGGAGCCAGGTCCTGCAGGTCCCCCCGTGCCCAGACTGCTAGGTACTAACAACATCATTGGAGGTGCGGGGTGGCAGAAGGGGGGCCAGGCAGATGAGCTGGAGGGACAGGGACAGGACAGTGTGTATTTCTCAACCAGTACAGAAATATTTCGACATTTAACAAACTTTAACAACTGGTGTGGCCATTATATCTCAATGTCTAACTGCTCAACATTCATCTTCTTTATGTCCCTAGAAACACATGGCACTGTGCCTGGTAGTAGGTATTCAATAAATATTTACTGGAAAAACAAGAAACATCTTAAAGTACACCTGAGTCATCAACTATTTTCCCAGCAAGGAGAAAGGACTTGAGATTTGGCTTCCATTGTGACCGTCTACTGTCTTAGCCTTCTCTGCTGCCAATCTATCTAAAAACAGGTTAAATGTCTGGGCATGAGATCCACGCTGGTCCAATAGCATTCAATCCAATCCTGAGACTTCTATGTGAATACTCCCAGCCTCACAGCCCCTCCAACCACCCCTGTTTGGACCTTCTGGCAGCTGTCTTGCCCCGTGCAGGGGAGCCTGTTGAGAAAAAAGCCTGCACAGGGCAGCAAAACCAAGCCATGGAAAGGGTCAGGTTTCTCCAGCCTTTGTCAAAACTCTAGACCCAGCCATGCCTGAAGATCCACCTTGTTCCTTTCAGGTTGATGACCTAATACACTCCTTTCCTGCTTACGATATTTTGACTTGACTGGGTTTGTTTCCTTTTTTTAATTTTGGTTTTTTGGTTTTTGAGGTTTGTTTTTTGTCTTTGCAACTACAAGTCCAGTCTAATTCAGTTAGGAGGAAAACTTTCCATTAGGTAAACTAGAAATCTAAGTTTTTACATATGCGAGTCTCTCTTTTCACATCCCATGACACTTTGGTAATTCATTTTGATAACTTACCTTTCACCAAGTAGAACATTTGATAGATTTATAAATGAGGGAAAGTCCAGTGTGTTCACAACAGGATAGGCATGAATGGGAATAAGCAAAGTCTCATCTCCCTAAAATTAACGAGAAAAAAGTCAAGTTAACCATGCTTGAGACTATAATTTTCTTTTTTTAATTTAAATTTATTTATTTTAATTGGAGGCTAATTACTTTACAATATTGTATTGGTTTTGCCATACATCAACATGAGTCTGCCACGGGTGTACACGTGTTCCCAATCCTGAACCCCCCTCCCACCTCCCTCCCCATATCATCCCTCTGGGTCATCCCAGGGCACCAGCCCCAAGCATCCTGTATCCTGCCTCGAACCTGGACTGGCGATTCGTTTCTTATATGATATTATACGAGACTATAATTTTCAAAGATGAATTTGTAGATCCTTTATTTCTTGTCCTGTTTTCTACCATTAAAAAATATTTCCAGAAAAAAAAGGAAAACATTGCCTTAAAAAAAAACCTGAGTGCTTAAATATAACATTTGAAATACTGACTTTTCTTAGTTATAAACAAAGTAGAGAAAATTTTAAGTATATTTCATTGAAATTACATTCAATATTATTCAGGAAAGCTAAAGATAATCATATAATGACTTCATGTAGAGACGAAGACATTAATCTGTTTCTATTTCAGAATATTATAGAGAAAACAGTCTTGCACGGCCTGAGATAAAGAAAAACCAGCACAGAATCAGCTGATCCAGACAGCACTGAACAGCCAACGCGGGACCAGCCAGAAGCACAGAGCCCTGCTTCTAGGCCTGCCCAGCGCATGACCTCAAGTAAGACTTCTGACCTCCCCACAGCTCATGTCTTCCTTTGCTTTCAACTGGGGATAATTCCACCTTTCTTCAAAGGTATTTTTGAGAATGAAAGCAGATGATGGCCTTAAAAAGTTTAAAGAGCCATAGAAATAGGAGGCACTGCTACCATTGCTGCCTAGTCGCAGGACACCTGCCCTGGTGTGCTATATAATGCCGTTACTAGGGACTTTTGTTCTTGGTACAGAATATTCTTTCTGAAAGCGATATTCTGGTCTCATCTTTAGTTCCCACTCCCCTTTTAAAAGTTGAAATTTGTTTATTGCTAAAGCATACTCTTCCACTTTAGTTTTGCAAAGTTAAATTTTGTTACCCTTGCGGCTTCTCAACTTGTAAGGGCCAGGCATGACAGTCAGAGCAGGGGGCAGGAGGTGGGGGAGTGCCAGTTTTGAGGGAGGGGCTGACAGCATGTGGATCTAGGGTCTGAGGGCCAAGGATGAACTAGGTGACTTGGAAGAGGCTCACAGGGCACAGCCTTTGGGGTCAGGCCACACAGGCCCTCTTCTCCCTGCAGACCCCCAGGGCTGCCTCGGAGGACATTAGCCATTAGTCCTGCTGCTGCTGCTGCTGCTGCTGCTAAGTCGCTTCAGTCGTGTCCGACTCTGTGTGACCCCACAGACAGCAGCCACCAGGCTCCCCCGTCCCTGGGATTATCTAGGCAAGAACACTGGAGTGGGTTGCTATTTCCTTCTCCAACGCATGAAAGTGAAAAGTGAAAGTGAAGTTGCTCAGTCATGTCTGACTCTTAGTGACCCCATGGACTGCAGCCCACCAGGCTCCTCCATCCATGGGATTTTCCAGGCAAAGTACTGGAGTGGGGTGCCATTGCCTTATCCGAGCCATTAGTCCTAAGTGTTCATAATCGCAGCTCAGGGTTGCTGATTTTCTCACCTAGCACTTAAAAGAGGATGTTTAAATTATTTGAAAAGCGTTCAGTAACTCCCAGGACCACAAGAAAAATTAGGTTTTTAGGCCAGGAAAGGTGAGAACAAGCAGTGTCTCTGGCTCAGGCCCAGCGCTCAGCAACCTGAGGCTTCCCCAGCTGGGACCCACATCGCTGGACAAGGACTCTCCAGCCACTCAGGTCGCTGCCTAAGTCATTGGGCTGAGAAACTTTGTATTTGTAATTCCATCTCTTTCTTCTGCTCTTGAAGATAGAAGTTTTGATACCATCCCACTCCCCAAAAATTTAATTTTAAGGAGCTTACCTTACAGTGAACGCGGATGCAATCATAATAGTATCGCCACTCATCTGGAGAAAATGTAATGGTGATCCTGAGAGACAAGCCAGGGACAAGGCGGTGCTCCTGGAAGACAAGGGGGCTCTTGTCGGGAGACCCCAGAGACCACAGGAGCAGGACCACAGGGACAACACACTACGTACCGTGCCAGACAGACCCACCACATGGAAAGCCACATCCAACAACGAACTTCGAGGGAGAACAGGCCACCCAGTGACACGTACCTTTTTCACATACTTGATCTGAAAGTATTTTGTTTGCGGGGGTAAAATATGAACATGTATGTCTTCATTGCAAATATTGACCAGATGCTGGAGAGAAAAAGAAGCATTCACATGAACACATTGCTTTATCTATCTGCATAGATATTTATGCCTCACCTTGTTCCTAAAGGGAGGTGGAGATATGGTGTGCTTTTATTTTTATTGTTTAAATTTTTTAAAAATTTACATTGAAATAGTTGATTTATAATGTTCTATCAGTTTCACATGTACAACAAAGTTATTGAGTTACACATATACCCATTCTTTTTCAGACTTCTTTTCCATTTAAGTTATTACAGAACATTGAGAAGCATATCCTGTGTTCTACAGTAAGTCTCTGTTGATTATATATTTTATAGGAGTGTATATATGTCAATCTCAAACTCCTAATTTATCCCTTCCCCTCAGCCTTTCCCCTTTGATAACCATACAAATTTGTTTTCAGAGTCTGTTTCTGTTTTGTCAATAAGTTCATTTGTATCATTTTTTAAGATTCCATATATAAATGATATCATATGGTATTTGTCTCTCTATCCGTCTTACTTCACTTAGTATGATACTCTCTAAGTTCATCCATGGTGCCGCAAATGGCATTATTTCATTATTACTCTAGGAGGTGAGTCCAAAAAGATCTTGCTGGGACTTATGTGAAAGAATGTTCTGCCTGTGTTTTCCTCTAAGAGTTTTTATACTATCCAGTCTTACATTTAGATCTTTAATCCATTTTGAGTGTATTTTTTGGATATGGTATATGTTCTACTTTCATTCTTTTCGGTGTAGCTCTCCAGTTTTCCTAGCACCACTTATTGAGGAGACTGTCTTTTCCTCCATTGTGTATTCTTGCCTCTTCTGTCATAGATTAATTGGCCGTAAGTGTGTAGGTTTATTTCTGGGCTTTCTCTCCTGTTTCACTGATTTGTGTGTCTGTTCTAGTGTCAGTACTCTACTGCTTGGATTCCTGTAGCTTTGTAGTTTAGTCTGAAGTCAGGAAACCTGATTTTTCCCATTCTGTTTTTCCTTTCTCAAGATTGTTTTGGCTATGGTGCACTTTTAAACTTTTTAAGTGATTCCAAATCTGTCATATACCACTTAAAGAATCATGAAATAGATACAACAAATACCATTGAAAGAATAATGAAACATGCCCATGTGAATCAGCCCAGCCTAAGACTTTTCCAGAGCTGCAACCCCAGGTGCCCTTCTGTGTGACCTGGCACACTCCCCTCTTCCCATCCTGACCAGTCACTTGTGTACCTTTTTGTTGAACTCAACTTACTCCTGTGATTCAGCTAAGCTAAGCCGCCAGTCACCTGCTCACCCTCAGTTTCTCTAACTACATGCCACTTGTCCTGGGGACCTGGTGACACTTAGGCGGGCAAAAAATCAGGAAAAGGAGTGTGGAGAGGACAGCCCTCAATTCATCCCTGGGGCCAATAAAACAGAACACAAAGTCAGGAGTACTCTCCTGGAGTCAGGAGCAGGCCCTCCTTTGAGACAGAACAATCTACTTGGTAAGTTAAGTGGGTGTCTGAGTAGAGATGTTTTTCCTTTCTCTACATGAAAGGGGAGCAAGGACTCTGGGTTCTGGGATCTGGCCTTCACCTGGGCAACAGGACAGTTAAGAGGCCCTTGGTTTTCAATGTCCAGACCAGAGGCTGGGTATGCCACATGGCTCACTGTCCAAGGCCTCAGATTCATTGAGTCTCTAAGTTAGACTTAAGATATAATCTCTGGATGAGATGACATCAAGGCTTGCATCAGTTAAAAGTTCTCATTGGTCATCTGTGAATATTCTTAAAGTGACTCCTTTGGCATATTTTTTTGGACTATACTTGGTTTACAATACTGTGTTAGTTTCAAGTGTCAAATTCAAGTTTCAGATTCTTTCCCAGTTAAGGTTATTACAAGATACTAAATACAGTTCCCTATGCTATACAGTAAGTGCTGTTGTTTATCTGTTTTATATATAATAGTGTCTGTCTGTTAATCCCAAACTCCTAATTTATCCCTCGCCTCTTTCCCCTTTGGTAAGTATAAGTTTGTTTTCTTGGTCTGTGAATCTGTTTCTGTTTTGTAAATAAGCTCATTTGTAGTATTTTTTTTGATTCCACATATAAGTGATATCATATAATATGTTTTTCTCTGTCTGACTTACTTCACTTAGTATGACAATCTCTGGTCCATCTATGTTGCAGCAAACCTAAGTGTCCATCAATAGATGACTGGATAAATAAAGTGTGGTATATACAATGGAATATTACTTAGCCATAAAAAGAATGATGTATTGCCATGTGTAGCAACATAGCATATCTTTTTAATACAGGAGAAGCCGGGGGGAAAAAAAAAAGGCTGCCAAGATCTCTCTTGACCTCCAAGGAGCCTGGCACACAGGAGTCTTGGTGAAGGTGTGGGCTCTGGAGTCTCCTGATCCCAAGAGTGGTCCTTCCAGGAGACTCTAGGTATATACAGGGACATTTCAATGCCCAAACTTCATTTCCTACCTTTTTTTTATTTTATAGTTTGTCAGCAGGTCAGTTTGATTTCTTGTCAAAAAAATATATGCTTTCAGGGCTAAAATGGCATTCTTGCCTTTTCATTTATAACTAAAACTGAGGGGAAAATAATCATCACTGAAAGGTGAAAAAAAGGACTTCCTCTGTGGTATAGTGAATAAGAATCTGCCTGTCAGCGCAGGGGATGGAGTCCAATTTCCTGGTCCAGGAAGATCCTCCATGCTGTGGAGCAACTAAGCCTGTGTGCTGAAACTGCTGAGCCCATGCACCTAGAACCCACAAGCCACGACTGCTGAGCCTGTGTGCTGCAACTGCTGAGCCCTGGTGCCTGGAGCCTTCAAGCCAAGACTGCTGAGCCTGTGTGCTGCAACTGCTGAGCCCTGCACCTAGAGCCTGCAGGCTGCGATTGCTGAGCCTGTGTGCTGCAACTGCTGAGCCCTGCACCTAGAGCCTTCAAGCCGCGACTGCTGAGCCTGTGTGCTGCAACTGCGGAGACCATGCACCTAGAGCCCGCAAGCCGCGACTGCTGAGCCTGTGTGCTGCAACTGCAGAGCCCATGCACCTAGAGCCTGCAAGCCGCGACTGCTGAGCCTGTGTGCTGCAACTGCTGAGCCCTGCACCTAGAGCCCGTAAGGTGCGACTGCTGAGCCTGTGTGCTGCAACTGCTGAGCCCATGCACCTGGAGTCCGCAAGCCGTGACTGCTGAGCCTGTGCACTGCAACTGCTGAGCCCTGCACCTAGAGCCCACAAGCCGCGACTGCTGAGCCTCTGTGCTGCCACTGCTGAGCCCACGCACCTGGAGCCCACAAGCCGCGACTGCTGAGCCTCTGTGCTGCCACTGCTGAGCCCTGCACCTAGAGCCTTCAAGCTGCGACTGCTGAGCCTGTGTGCTGCAACTGCTGAGCCCTGCACCTAGAGCCCACAGGCCGCGACTGCTGAGCCTGTGTGCTGCAACTGCTGAGCCCTGCACCTAAAGCCCGCAGGCCACAACTGCTGAGCCTGTGCGCTGCAATTGCTGAGCCCTGCACCTAGAGCCCGTAAGGTGCGACTGCTGAGCCTGTGTGCTGCAACTGCTGAGCCCATGCACCTGGAGTCCGCAAGCCATGACTGCTGAGCCTGTGTGCTGCAACTGCTGAGCCCTGCACCTAGAGCCCACAGGCCGCGACTGCTGAGCCTGTGTGCTGCAACTGCTGAGCCCTGCACCTAAAGCCCGCAGGCCACGACTGCTGAGCCTGTGCGCTGCAATTGCTGAGCCCTGCACCTAGAGCCCGCAGGCTGCGACTGCTGAGCCTGTGTGCTGCAACTGCTGAGCCCTGGTGCCTAGAGCCCGCAAGCCGCAACTGCTGAGCCTGTGTGCTGCAACTGCTGAGCCCACGCACCTAGAGCCTGCAAGCCACGACTGCTGAGCCTGTGCGCTGCAACTGCAGAGCCCATGCACCTAGAGCCCGCAAGCCGCGACTGCTGAGCCTGTGCGCTGCAATTGCTGAGCCCTGCACCTAGAGCCCACAAGCCGCGACTGCTGAGCCTGTGTGCTGCAACTGCTGAGCCCTGCACCTAGAGCCTGCAAGCCGCGACTGCTGAGCCTGTGTGCTGCAACTGCTGAGTCCTGGTGCCTAGAGCCTGTGCTCCACAACAGGAGAAGCCACCGCGATGAGAAGCCTGAGCAAAGCAACTACAGAGTAGCACCCGCTCGCCATAACTAGAGAAAGCCCATACATAGCAACAGTGATCCAGCACAACCAAAAATAAAACAAATAAATAAAGCTCTCAAATAAGAAAAGGGAAATAACGGTGTCTTCTTAGGCCCGTATTGACTCTAAGGTGAAACTCAGTCCTTGCTTCAGTGTTTCAGAATGGGCCCCCATGACAAACAAACATGGAACCAGCAACCAGATGCCAGGAGTCACAGGTTGAAGAGCTTTTACTCCAGGGTCAGAGGGACTTTGCAAGGACTGCTCACAGCTCCCGTATGCACACACTGCTCCTCACAGTCTCCCTTCCATTCCCTCCACAGGGCAGAGCAAACCCAGCCTCCAGTGAAGTGCTGGCTTTGGTGGGTAGCGTCTATAATCTTCAGCCCCAAGCACTTACAGTCTTTTCTAAACACATTTCAGCCTCCTAAGTTGGGGTCTTTTTAATCCTTCCCCTCAGGGACACAGCTTCTCAGAGGTAAATACCTAACCACAGGCATGTGGGGGCAAAACACAAGCAGCTCTGTAAGTTCTTTAAAGTGTTTGAGACAGGCTGGGATCTGGGACTTGGGACTCTTTGCTCTAGTGCTTGAACCTGGACAAATGTCTCCTTGAGCAACAAAATACAAAGAAACTATAAGGAACAAAAAATAACTGTGAGCATGTGTTCAGTTCAGTTCAGTTCAGTCGCTCAGTTGTGTTTGACTCTTTGCCACCCCATGGACTGCAGAATGCCAGGCTTCTCTGTCCATCACCAACTCCCGAAGCTTGCGAGCATGTGAAGCTTGTGAGAATGTGTAGCTGGGGCAAACTATGTACAATAAAATACAAAACGATAAAAAAAAAAAAAAAACCCAAACCCAACTGCCACTTCTGAAGTACAGTCCTATGTGCTAAGTCACTTCAGTTGTGTCCGACTCCCTGGGACCCTATGGACTGTAGCCCACCAGGCTCTTCTGTCCATGGGATTCTCCAGGCAAGAATACTGGAGTGGGTTGCCATGCCTTTCTCCAGGGGATCGAATTCACATCACTTTATGTCTCTCGCATTGGCAGGCGGGTTCTTTACCACTAGTGCCACCTGGGAAGCCCCTGACCACTTTTGAAGAGTCAAGAGCAAAAGCAGGCTCTGAGCACATCCCTGCACACATCCCACCAAGAGGGTGAGCAGACCACCCAAGCCGTCCTTCAGGCCGACCCCCTAGATTCTCCCCTACCCTCACCCCCATATAAGGAACCAGCATGCCCCTCTGAAGGGAAGAGCGAGCAGGGGAACCAGCTGTTTGTCTTCGCTCCCCGCTGCTGCAGCATGCATGCTTGCATGCTCAGTTGTGTCTAACTCTTTTGTGACCCCATGGACTGTAGCCCACCAGGCTCCTCTGTCCATGGGATTTTCCAGGCAAGAATACTGGAGGGGGTAGCCATTCTCTTCTGTAGGGGATCTTCCCGATCAAGGGATGGAACCCTGGATGCAGGAGGAGCCCCAGTAAAGCCTTGCCCGTGGCCTCAGATTGATAATGCATTTTACTCTAAAATTTTGCTCATTAATGCATTTCTCCAAAATGGGAGAGTAAAATTGATGCTCCAGAAAGATATACTATGTTTACTCTGTAGCTTCAGGTCCTGACCCTCACACACTGACTTGAAGCCATTGAGATATGTGGCCCTAGTTTGAGAAGCAAGATCCTGGGGCAGAGAGGTCTCTGAAGGCTGCAACAGGGAGTTGAAAACTAATACAATTATTTCAGAAAGCTGGAAAGGACTGTTACTCTACATAAGATAAGGCTGTGTACGCTGACAACTTTGTTTTGGGCTGGCCACAGTAACACCGATTGTCTCATGGGAAAATTGATTAATTATTTACTTAATAAACATAGTTTCCCAGAAAAAATCTTTCCTCAGAGGGAAAGAGAACTTAAGAGGTCTTGGTTTGGAGAAAACTGGGAACTATTATTTCAACTTTTAAAGTAAATCAAAACATTGATTTCGATATGAATCTAAGTAGAAGGTTTTAAAGCCTTTAACCAGATCTGGATCAATCTCAAATGTTAATGAACAATTTATTGTGGTTTTAAACACACATTCAATCATTCCATTCTTGGGCAATTTGTACCGTTTCCTGTAACAAAACCAAGATAATGTGCAGGGTTGAATTTACCCCCTTGTTTGACAAGAATCTCAAGGTAACTGCCTTAGGCTTCTGCTTAACTTTGCTGATAGAAATAGGAGGCTGGGTCTCCCAAAATGTTATTAAGATGAAATAATTTTGTACTTTTATCTGTTTGTTTTAATGTCTGATAGAAGTAGCCTGATTATTCAGACTTTACCTTGTATTTACTTGGGAACTAGTGAGACTCTGCCAAGTCACTCTCTTCCAATAATGTGAGTTCAGCATCTTGACAAGTGTTTACTGAGTATGTTCTGTGTGATAGGTATTGTGTTGTACATAAGACAGAGATGGATACTCTTCAGCAGAATGAAGCTTTTACCCCCTCCCCAAATCCAGGTAAAGCAGACTGTACGCTGGACACCAAACATGCCGCATGCTTGCCCCCCGAGCCTCTGTGTCTCCCTCTATCCCCGAGTGCCCGCTTCCCACTTCTCACTTGGCTTGGGCTATCCCAGATGGCTTCTCCAACATAAATCTCTGATGCAATGTGACCAGTGAGCTCATGAAAAGATGCTTAACGTCATCAGTCATTAAGGAAATGCAAACAGAACAACAGTGAGTGGTGAACTCAGAAAGACCTAGCCAGACCCCAATCCTGGAACATGTGAATGTGACTTTATTTGGGAAAACAGTGAGTGCAGGTGCTATTAAGTTAAGGACCTTGAGACGAGATCGTCCTGGATTACCTGGTTGGTCCTTCAGTCCAATGACAAGTTTCCTTTTAGAGAGAGAAGAGAAGACAAGAGGAGTCGGAGGAGAGCCAGGCGAAGACGGAGGCCAGGGTTTAGGGTCAGCAAGCCTCAAGGCAAAGAGCGCCTGGCGCCATCACATCCGGGGAGAAGCGAGGAAAGAGGCCCCCTAGAGCCTGTGAAAGGAGCGGGGCCCGGCTGACACCTTGATTTTGGACTCTAGCCTCCAGAATGCGTTTCTGGTTTTCTAAGCTCCTAAATTTGTGGTAATTTGTAAGGCAGCCACAGAAAATTAACATACCATACAACCTAATTCCACTTCTTAATACATATCCAAGAGAAATGAAAATATATCCATTCAAAAACATGTACACAAAGGTCCATGACGACATTATTCCTAATAGCCCCAAAGATCAAATCCAAGTGTCCATCAACTTATGGAACAGGGAAAATCTGAATGGTGTGAAGGTTCCTTAAAAAAACTAAAAATAGAGCTACCATATGATCCTGCAATCCCATTCCTGTGAATATACCCAGAGAAAACCATAATTCAAAAGATACATGTACCCAATGTTCACAGCAGCACTATCTACAATAGAGAAGCTCTGTACAGTCAGCAAAAACAAGACTGGGAGCTGACCATGGCTCAGATCGTGAATTCCTTATTGCCACATTCAGACTTAAATTGAAGAAAGTAGGGAAAACCTCTAGGCCATTCAGATATGACCTAAATCAAATCCCTTACAATTATACAGTGGAAGTAACAAACAGAGTCAAGGGATTTCATCTGATACACAGAGTGCCTGAAGAACTATGGATGGAGGTTCATGACACTGTATAGAAGGTGGTGATCAAAACTATCCCCAAGAAAAAGAAATGAAAAAAGGCAAAATGGGTGCCTGAGGAGGCCTTACAAATAGCTGAGAAAAGAAGAGAAGTGAAAGGCAAAGGAGAAAAGGAAAGATATACTCACCTGAATGCAGAGTTTCAAAGAATAGCAAGGAGAGGTAAGATAGCCTTCCTAAGTGATCAATGCAAAGAAATAGAGGAAAACAACAGACTGGGAAAGACCAGAGATCTCTTCAAAAAAATTAGAGGTACCAAGGGAACACGTCATGCAAAGACTGGGACAATAAAGGAGAGAAATGCTATGGATCTAACAGAAGCAGAAGATATTAAGAAGAGGTGGCAAAAATACAAGAAGAACTATACAAAAAAGATCTTAATGACCCAGATAACCATGATGGTGTGATCACTCTCCTATCTCAGAGCGAGACATCTTAGAATGCAAAGTCAAGTGGGCCTTAGAAAGCATCATGGCCCACTCGTGAGGTGATGGAATCTCAGCTGAGCTGTTTCAAATCCTAAAAGATGACGCTGTTAAAGTGCTGCACTCAATATACCAGCAAATTTGGAAAACTCAGCAGTTGCCAGAGGACTGAAAGAAGTCAGTTTTCATTCCAATCCCAAAGAAAGGCAATGCCAAAGAATGTTCAAACCACCACACAACTGGACTCATCTCACATGTAGCACAGAGAAGGCAATGGCAACCCACTCCAGTACTCTTGCCTGGAAAATCCCATGGATGGAGGAGCCTGGTAGGCTGCAGTCCATGGGGTCACTAAGTCGGACACGACTGAGTGACTTCACTTTCACTTTTCACTTTCATGCATTGGAGAAGGAAATGGCAACCCACTCCAGTGTTCTTGCCTGGAGAATCCCAGGGACGGGGGAGCCTGGTGGGCTGCTGTCTATAGGGTCACACAGAGTTGGCCACTGCTGAAGCGACTTAGCAGCAGCAGCAGCACGTGCTAGCAAAATAATGCTCAAAATTCTCTAAGCCAGGCTTCAACAGTACATGAACCAAGAAATTCCAGATGTTCAAGCTGGATTTAGAAAAGGCAGAGGAACCAGAGATCAAATTGCCAACATCTGTTGGAGCATAGAAATTTAGATCATAGCAAGAAATGTGGATCAAAGAAAGAGAATTCCAGAAAAACATCTACTTCTGCTTCACTGACTACGCTAAAGCCTTCGACTATGCGGATTACAACAAACTGGAATATCCTTCGAGAGATGAGAATACCAGACCATCTTACCTGTCCCCTGAGAAATCTGTATGCAGGTCAAGAAGCATCAGTTAGAACTGGACATGGAACAATGGACTGGTTCCAAACTGGGAAAGGAGTATATCAAGGCTGCTTATCACCCTGCTTATTTAACTTATATGCAGATTACATCATGTGAAATGCCAGGCTGGATGAAGCACAAGCTGGAATCAAGATTGCTGGGAGAAGTACCAATAACCTCAGATATGCAGATGACACCACCGTTATGGCAGAAAGCAAAGAGGAACTAGAGAACCTCTTGATGACAGTGAAAGAGGAGAGTGAAAAAGCTGGCTTAAAACTCAACATTCAAACAACGAAGATCATGGCATCTGATCCCATCACTTCATGGCAAATAGATGGGGAAACATTGGAAACATTGAGAGACTTTATTTTCTTGAGCTCAAAAATCACTGCAGATGGTGACTGCAGCCATGAAATTAAAAGACGCTTGCTCCTTGGAAGAAAAGCTATGACCAATCTAGCTGCTAAGTCACTTCAGTCGTGTCCAATTCTGTGTGGCCCCATAGATGGCAGCCCACCAGGGTCCCTTGTCCCTGGGATTCTCCAGGCAAAAATACTGGAGTGGGTTGCCATTTCCTTCTCCAATGCATGGAAGTGAAAAGTGAAAGTGAAGTCACTCAGTCGTGTCAGACTCTTAGAGAGCATATTAAAAAGCAGAGACATTACTTTGCCAACAAAGGTCCATCTAGCCAAAACTATGGATTTTCCAGTAGTCATGTATGGATATGAGAGGTGGACCATTAAAGAAGGCTGGGTGCCAAAGAATTGATGCTTTTGAACTGTGGTGTTGGAGAAGACTCTTGAGGGTCCCTTAGAATGCAAGGAAATCAAACCAGTCAATCCTAAAGGAAATCAGTCCTGAATATTCATTGGAAGGACTGATGCTGAAGCTGAAGCTCCAATACTTCGTCCACCTGATGCAAAGATATGACTCACTAGAAAAGACCCTGATGCTGGGAAAGACTGAAGGCAGGAGGAAATGACAACAGAGGATGAGATGGTTGGATGGCATCACCGACTCAATGGACATGAGTTTGACAAAGCCCCAGAAGATGGTGAAGGCCAGGGGAGCCTGCGTGCTGCCGTCCATGGGGTCGCAGAGTCGGACATGACTGAGTGACTGAACAACAACAAAGGACATGGAAGTAACCTGTCTATTGACAGAGGACTGGATGAAGATGTGGTCCATCTACACAAGGGAGTATTTCTCAGTTATAAAGAAGCATAATGCCATGTAAAAAGCATAATGCCGTGTAAAAGACGGCATTGTGAAGTAACGCCATTTGCAGCAACATGGATGGACCTAGAAATCATCATACTGAGAGAAGAAAGCCAGACAAAGACAGACAAATACTGGGTTAGTCATAAGTTCGTCCGAGTTCTTCCATAATGTATTCTGAAACATTCAAGCGAACTTTTTGGCCAACTCAGTATCATATGATATCATTTTAATGTGGAATCTAAAATACGACACAAGTGAACTTATTTACAAAACAGAAATAGACTCACAGACACAGAAAAGACTCATGTTCACCAAAGAGAAAAAGCAGGGAGGGAAAAATTAAACATTTGGGATTAAAGGATACACTCCACTGTGTATAACATAGATAACCAACATGGACCTACTGTATAGCACAGGGGAGTACACTCAGTATCTTGTAATAACCTATAATGGAAGAGAATGTAAATGAAGAATATACATCTTTATATTAACATATAAAAATATACACATATAGTCGAATCACTTTGCTGTACATTTGAAAATAATATAGCATTTTAAATCAATTATATGTCAATAAAAATTAAAAAAAAAATTTAAGTGATATAACCATACAACAGAACATTATTTGCCCATAAAAAGGAATGAAGTACCTATTCATGCTACAAATTCAACGAGCCTGGGAAACATGCTGAATGAAAGAAGCCAGTTGCGAAAGACCACATGTTGTGTGATTCTATTTATGTGAAATGCTCAGAACAGGCAAATCTATAACAATAGAATGAGGATCTGGCTGCTTAGGGTGGAGGCGGGGTGAGTAAAGGCATGAGGAGAGTGAAGAGGGTTGGGAATAGGCAGTTAATTGTTCACTCATTGCAAACAATAGTTATTTTAGATCCATTCTGTCATCATCTAGGTAGGGGCTTTCCTGTGGCTCAGTGGTAAAGAACCTGCCTGCCAATGCAGGAGATGTGGGTTTGATCCCTGGGTCGAGTATTTCCCCTGGAGAAAGAAATGGCTACCCACTCCAGTATTCTTGCCTGGAAATTCCGTGGACTCCTGTGGAGGAACCTGGTGGGCTACTGTCCATGGGGTCCCAAGAGTTGAACATGACTAAACAACCACCAGCAACTAGATAGCAAACCTCATTACCAGGAAATGCAAGTTCCAAAATGAATGATTAACCTTGGTCTTTGATGCTGTGTTCTAAGAAATGTGTCCTTGCAGACTGAGGGGTAAAGTTCCTAATCAAAGTTTTAAGTCCTGACCCTTTTCCTAAGAGGAAGTCCTAGGCCCCTAATAGCTTCCTCTGCTGATCCCTTCTCTCTCCTCCTCTTCAGTGTGTAAGGACTCAAGGAAGCTGCATTGTCTCTTGGCCAGGGCCTTGCTTTCTGACAGTTTTACCACTTGTCAGTTTCCTGCAGCGAGTCTCCCCACTCAGAGAATGAGTCTAATATGATAGTTGGAATTCTGTCTTGAAATGATCCACTTTAAGACACAGTTTCGGGGCTGGGATAAATAAGGTGTTTGGGATTAACATATACTCATTACTATACATGAAACAGATAATCAAAAAGACCTCCTGAATAGCACAGGGAGCTGTACTCAATATTCTGTAATAACCATATAGGAAAAGCATCTGAAAAAGAATGCACTGTGTCTAAATGCAGAGTCTTATAGTGGGAGGGTATGTCACACACAAGCCGGAGTCTCAGGGCCTGTGTGAGACACCCCACATCCATCAGCCCCACTCCAACACATGCCCAGAGGCTGGCCTGGCTCAGTCCCTCGACCAGCTGGAGTAGTTCTAACGTCCTATTCAGTGTGACTTTGGGGGATCACAGTGGGGGTCACTGAGATTATGGAGCAGGTTTAAATGGTCAGGTCCCTGTTAGTGGTGGGTTAGGGGTCCTGCGGTCAACCGAGCCCTCCCCAGTTGGGATATCTCAGTCAAAAAAGGGGACCCAGGACTGCTGTCCCCACAGCTGCAAATGGTCAGGTTCCTTTTAGTGGTGGGTTAGGAGTCCTGTGGTCAACCGAGCCCTCCCCAGTTGGGATATCTTAATCAAAAAAGAGGACCCAGGACTGCTGTCCCCACAGCTGCAGCCACTCTGCAGGGCAGCCTTCACCTGTCCCTTCTGTGGAGGTCGGTGGAACTGCCGTCCCAGCTCTAGCTGGAGGCTCGGCCACAATGACTGATTTAGGCCTGGCCATCTGACCCAAGCAGGTGGAATGGAACCCTTGCTGGACCCTCCTAAGAAAGGGACATCTCTCCCGCTGGTGCTGTTGGCTGGAGCAAGAGTGCACTGGTTGGGAGGAAGGCAGCCTGAGAGTGAGTCTGTCTCATCACTGTGTTCTCGAGGTGAGTCTTTCACCTTACTGACTCACGGTTTCCCCATCTCTACAGAGTCACAATACAACCACCACAAAGCTGGCCTAAGAACTAATCGGAAACATGTGAGACACAAAGCATAGTTTCTGGCCCTCAAGGATCCCTCAGAAACAGCACCAGTTTGGAAAGAGTGTTGGGAGGTGCCTTTGGCAGAGGGAGGAAACCTGTCCAAGGAAACTGATGCAACTTTAAAATTTCTCATCCTAGAACTACTGCCTTTCCTGGTCAAATTTATATCTTCCCTTCTGTTGATTATGCTGCTCTTTAGATGAATGAGTAATATAAATGAGAACATTCATGTCATTTCATTATTATAATTATCTTACTTAAAGAGGGCTAATTATCCCACTATCTACACAAGGGTTGGGGAGGGAAGGATTAGGAATTTGGGATTAGCAGATGCAAACTATTACACATAAAATGGATACACAACAAGGTCCTACTATAGAACACAAAGAACTATATTCAATATTCTGTGACAAACCATAATGGAAAAAAATATAAAAAAGAATGTATGGCTCAGATGATAAAGAAACCACCTGCAGTGTAGGCGATCTGTATTTGATCCCTGGGTCAGGAAGGTCCCCTGGAGAAGGAAATGCCTACCCATTCCAGTATTCTTGCCTGGAGTATCCCCTGACCAGAGAAGCCTGGCAGGCTTCAGTCCACGGGGTTGTAAAGAGTCAGACATGACTGAGTGACTAAGCACACACATATATAGGTATAACGGAAACACTTTGCTGTACACTTAAAACTAACACAACATTGTTAATCAACTATACTTCAGTAAAATTTTTAATTAAAAAAAAGCACCTACCAATATCTGCTGGTGTTGTTTCTCTACTTGATAGCCTCCAAAATGTAATATGCCGGGTTTTGCCTGTATGACCTTATTATTCAGAAGATTCACATAAACCTCTGTAAAAACAATGCATATAAGTATACCACGAGATGAGACCAAAAAAAAAAAAAAAAATGTTAAGTGAAAGAAGATCCTATTAACAAGGAATCCCTGTAATTTAGGGTATTGCCACCTCATGCGAAGAGTTGACTCACTGGAAAAGACTCTGACGCTGGGAGGGATTGGGGGCAGGAGGAGAAGGGGACGACAGAGGATGAGATGGCTGGATGGCATCACAGACTCGATGGACGTGAGTCTGAGTGAACTCCGGGAGTTGGTGATGGACAGGGAGGCCTGGTGTGCTGCAATTCATGGGGTTGCAAAGAGCTGGACACGACTGAGCGACTGAACTGAACTGAACTGATGAAAGTTTCAGACAGAGGATACAGCTGTCAACAATTAATGATGTTCCACATGAATTGGACTGCTTCTCCCACTATTTTAACATTTTGCTTGGGAGATATTACCATCACGAGATAAACTCACATTTGTCTTTTATTATCTATTAAAATAACTTGCTCTGTACACATTTTGTACAAGTCTTCATAATAAAACAAGCCTGTAAAGGACACACACTGTATAATACTGTGTTTGTTATGTAATGAACATCCACTTCAAAGAATGCAAACACCAAGTGTTTCATTTTATTGCTGTGTATTTAACTGTTACTATTTGCTTTCCTCTGAACTGAATTATAGTGTGATACAGAGTAATCCTAAGGCTCTGAATAATTATCACTCTGGATGGTAATGTCTCAATTTGCTCTTGACATGTGAGTGTCTTCAAAACTTGCCCCAGCTCTGCCGTGATTCATGCCCCAGCTCTGCTGTGTTTCATGCCCCAAGCTCTGCCGTGCTTCATGCCCCAAGCTCTGATGTGCTTCATGCCTGGCATTTGTTTATAATCCTCCATTGTTTCCATTTTTGTAAAAATCAAGCCCAGGCCTGATTCTGACTAGCAAACTGCCTCCTTTGAAGTGAAGGCACTGTCTAGTTTCTTACAAATGACAGACTTTCCCCTTCGGCTGTACCCAAACCTTGTGAGTCACAGACACCCTGACCCCAGCCTCCACCCTCTGTGACTTTGTATTCCACTAAAGCGGGTGTGAAATATTTGGTGTTTTTGTTCCTCCAGCGATGAGCAGTCACTGTCGTCAGCTTTGGGGCCAAACTGAAGGGCTAGACTAGGGTAAGGATGGTGTCTCAGGGGGGTTGTCTGGTAAATTTTTAAGTATTTTTAAAATATGTATTTTGATATATTTGGCTGTGCCAGGGCTTAGTTGCAGCATGTGGGATTTAGCTCCTTGCTGCTGCTGCTGCTGTTGCTAAGTCACTTCAGTTGTGTCCGACTCTGTGCCACCGCATAGACGGCAGCTCACCAGGCTCCCCCGTCCCTGGGATTCTCCAGGCAAGAACACTGGAGTGGGTTGCCATTTCCTTCTCCAGTGCATGAAAATGAAAAGTGAAAGGGAAGTAGCTCAGTCGTGCCAGACTCTTAGTGAACCCATGGACTGCAGCCTTCCAGGCTCCTCTGTCCATGGGATTTTTCCAGGCAAAGTACTGGAGTGGGGTGCCATTGCCTTCTCCAATGCATGAAAGTGAAAAGTGAAAGGGAAGTCGCTCAGTCATGCCTGACTCTTAGTGAACCCATGGACTGCAGCCTTCCAGGCTCCTCTGTCCATGGGATTCTCCAGGCAGGAGCACTGGAGTGGGGTGCTGTTGCCTTCTCCAATGCATGAAAATGAAAAGTGAAAGGGAAGTCGCTCAGTCATGCCCGACTCTGTGCGACCCCATGGACTGCAGCCTTCCAGGCTCTTCCCTCCATGGGATTTTCCAGGCAGGAGCACTGGAGTGGGGTGCTGTTGCCTTCTCCAATGCATGAAAATGAAAAGTGAAAGGGAAGTCGCTCAGTCATGCCTGACTCTTAGTGAACCCATGGACTGCAGCCTTCCAGGCTCCTCCGTCCATGGGATTTTCCAGGCAAGAGTACTGGAGTGGGGTGCCATTGCCTTCTCCAATGCATGAAAGTGAAAAGTGAAAGGGAAGTCGCCCAGTTGTGCCCGACTCTTAGCGACCCCATGGACTGCAGCCCACCAGGCTCCCCCATCCCTGGGATTCTCCAGGCAGGCGCCACTGCCTTCTCCACCAGCTCCTTGACCAGGGATCAAACCTGGGCTACCTGCACTGACAGCTTTGCGTCTTAGCAACTGGACCACCAGGAAAGTCCAATTTTTAAGTATTAAAATGAACATACTTGGTAACTTTTTTAATGCTGAGAGTTTTGTTTTTAGGGCCACAATACAGATGTAAAATGGGCATTGCCCTGTTAATACCCAGAAACAGTCAAGTACACTGACTTGAAGTCACTGTGTGCTAAAGTAACAACAGAGCCACACCAGATGCTGCATGCCCCTCATTTGCGATGGGCCTTGAGTGGTGAGCAGGAAACAAGCTGCCTGAGACACAGAGAGCTGGACACCGGGTGGCTACAGCTGAGCACCAACTCCCCACTCAGCTGAGTCACCCTGCTGACTTCACTTGAGTTTTTGGAGTCTCAGCTTCCCCAAGAGTAAAGTGGAAATAGACAGTATTGTGAGATGTTAAGATGGATTCAGTGAGAATATAGGCAAAATGATTAGCCTTCTACACAATAGCTATAGGATTTACCAGGCTTTCTAGGCTAAGGATGTCCACAGAAAAAGGCAAGAAGGTATAAACGCAAGTGGTCTTGAAGGAACAGGAGTAACGGGTGTGGCTGGAAGTGAGGGATGGGAGGAGTGAGAGTGGACAGTTTCAGAGGAGGGCAAAGGGGGTCAAACGACAAGCAAAGGAACCGAAACTTTATTCTTTACACGAGAGGATCCCTTGAGAACATTCAAATAGGGTGGGGATAGGAGCCAGCCTGGATTCTAGGACAGAAAATGCCGGGGGGGTGAAGGGTGGATGGGAGGAGAGTGTGGCTAGGGAGGAGAGCCAGGCCTACAGTAGTCCTGGTGACCTCCTGAGGACAAAGTATGGACAGAGGGCAAAGACGCTTGAGGATGTGGAAGGAACAGAACTTGGCGATTAATTTGCACCACAAAAGTCTACCAGATCCAATGAATGGATCTAAATAGAATCATTGTTCATAATAATAAAAACTATGACAAGCCTGTAAAACAATATAGATAAATCAGCACCCAAAATTCCATTATGCTTTCTGGACTTTGGATCCTCTGGGAAGACTTGAGTTGTAAAGCAAACCTGTTTTCTAACCACTTACTTGACTCCAGGAGATGATTGGGTACTTCTTTTGGTCTCATGGGTTCCTCCACTAGGCTCCTTAACAGGAGGGGCGACACATTTTGAAATGGTTCTTCAGCATTCTTTACATCTCTGCTGGGGGTTTTCACCGCTGCCATTTTATCATGAAAAATGGAGTCTTCTTTTTAAAGCCAAAGGTCATTTCCTGGGAAGAAAACAGTAGTAGTATAGTCAGCCACGGAAAACCACACACCATTGACAAATGTACCTCTTGTCACTGTGTGGCTTGCTGTGGCTCAGTCTTCCCCACCTCTCAGCTCACTCCTGGCCACTCTGCCCACACAGGTTGTCCTGTTCATCTTGCGTCACACATCAACCCCAAAAGTCGGGTCCAGCTGTTCACTATTCAAAAGCCAATAAAGAGGCAAGGCTGGTGGAAAGGAAAGTTTGCTTTATTTTGGATGCCAGCCAGCACGGGGCAGTGGACTTCTGTTGAAAGGATGACTTACCAGCCCCCCCAACTGACAACCAATGGACAAGAGCTTTTATAGACAAAGGAAGGGGGCTACATACAGAAACAACACAGCCAGCTCTAACAGTCATCTTCAAATTGGTCATGAAGTGATTTGACCAGTGTCATCTTGATTGTTTTAAGTAACAGTTAATCTTCAGTTCTAGTCAACTTGTTCCCTTTCTTTGAGGCCAATTCTCTGGAGGTGGCAGCTTATGTCATAGTCATGTATGAATGTGAAAGTTGAACCATAAAGAAGGCTGAGTACTGAAGAACTGATGCTTTTGAATTGTGGTGCTGGAGAAGGCTCTTGAGAGTCCCTTGGACAGCAAAGAGATCAAACCAATGAATCTCGAAGGAAATCAAGCCTGAATATTCATTGGAAGGACTGATGCCGAAGCTGAAGCCACATGATGCAAAGAGCTGACTCATCGGAAAAGATCCTGATGCTGGGAAAGATTGAGGGCAGGAAGAGAAGAGGGTGATAGAGGATGAGATGGTTGGATGGCATCATTAACTCAATGGATATGAGTTTGAGCAAACTCTGGGAGATAGTGAAAGACAGGGAAGCCTGGTGTGCTACAGTCCACGGGGTCACAAAGAGCTGGACATGACTTAGCAACTGAGCAACAAATGTCATAGCTACAGCCTGGTCATCATGTAGTTAATTTCTTCTACCCGGTGGTGGTTTCAGTCTCTATAACACAGTTCCGATGGCTCAGATTACCTATAGCCCTTGAGAAGGAACCAAAGGTCCTTGACTTTGCTTATGGATTAAACGATTATTATTTTGTCCTATTTAACTGCTTTTCTCTACTTTTGCGTTTTCTCACTTCTCTGATTGAACTTATTCTTTGGCTAAGTTTTCCCATAGACAAAAGGCAGGCTGAGGACATGGAAGGAAGGATATAGGGTCCTGCTCTGTCTGTGTCACAGCTCAAAACTCTCCCATGGTCCTTAAATCTCCTTAAAAGCTTTTCTCAAAATGTAGTCCTGATGCTTTCTGAGGCTCTCGTGGCCGGTGAAGTTTGCAAAATGTTGAAGTCAGCAGTTAAACAGGACTCTCTCTCTCTCTCTCTCTTTTTTTTTTTTTTTTCCAAATTTGCTTGTGCTGGGTCTTCACTGTGGCTCGAAGGCTTCTCCAGGTACCGCACCTGGGCTAGGTTGCCCTGCGGCATATGGGGTCTTAGTTCCCTGATGAGAGATCAAACCCAAATCCCCTGCATTGGAAAGGAGACTCTTAAGCCCTGGAACACCAGGGAAGTCCAAAACAGGACTCTTCTTTATGAGATTTCTCCGAATCCGTTTCTTAGATGAATGCGACCATGAAACCCTTTAACACTGGGAGATACTGGCATAATGAGTCATCTTCCTGGGCCCCTCTGTGGGGACAGGATGTGGAAAGCCACAGACCTCCTCCCCCGCCACTGGGCGCCCTCCTAGGAGCTCTGTTCTAGGACACCGGGTCCCAGCTCATGTCACACCTTTGGGCAGACTTGTCTCGGGAGTCTGATCCTGCCCTCTGACATTCTTTAGCAATTGCTGCCTTCACTGCTCCTCTGGCCTTAATCACGTATTGCCTTGTGATGACACTTTACAAATCCCACATGTCTATATCTTCCACAGCTAAGTCTCTAAACTTGGAGGCTGCTCAGTGAAGCCCCTGAAATTGGATGTAAAATCATATGTGGATTTTTATGTGCCTTTTTGTGTGTGTGAGAAGGCCCATAGTTTTAGATTCCTTAAAGACTACAATATCAAGCAAAATACACTGACCATACCGAAGAAATGCTTAATAATCACTTTCTGAAACAAGTTTCTCCTTTCCCCTCACGGCCCATCCCCCTTCACTGGCATGGCTGAGGGTGCCCACTCCTCAGAACAGCCTCCATCTCTCCCTCCAGCCATTCCTTCAGACTTCCCTCCTCCAACCTTCCTCCAGCCTTCCTACCCTTCCAGCCGCTCAACATCTACCCCGGTTAACTCTCCAGCCGTCTTCCTTCAAATTCCCTGCCTCTACTTCAGGGCGGCACAATAGCCAAACGGTTGTCACCCGACTCCTATTCCAGGTCACTCACCTCCAAGGTGAACTGTCCCCCTTTGTCCCTCCTCCCCACCCCCTCCCTAGGCAACCTTGGTTTCGGGCCCCAAGCTCTGCGGAGCAGACCCTTTCACCGCTGCCAAAGGCCTGCTCCCCTCAGCGCCCCTTTACTCCAGCCCCTGCCCGGAGCACGGTCTACCCCTGACCCAGGCGCCACCCTTATCCTTATTTCACCCTTTGGGCCCTACCTCTCCGCCGTCCCCGCCCAAGTTGACTTGAGGCTGGACACCCTCCCGGAGTTCAATTCGCTCCCCCCCGACCCCGCCCCGCTCCAGCCTTAGGTCTCCGGCCGCTCACCCCAGAGCGGGCTCCCGGGCGGGAATCCGCGGCCGCAGCCACCTTCCCCTAGCGTCGCCATGACGACGCGGACGCTCCCGGGGTCGCGGTCGGACGCGACCAAACTCCCCTGGGACGTGGGGGAGGAACCCGGGCAGCAGCGGATCGACGTCTGAAAGTGGTGGCTCAGTTCTGGGGGCTTAGAGCAGTCTCTGGAGTCAGTAAGAACAGAGAGAGCGACTTATAAGCGTGCGAATTCCCAAGGAATTACCAAAGGGAGACACAAACATCTGGGCATCTTGAGAGGAGTTGGTGGCCGAGCAGGGCTGAAGGGGTGGGGCTTACCACGCTCAGTGGGTGGAGCTTCCCCGAGGGCAATTCAATCCTCGATTCCGTACTGTGATACAGTTCATTTTACCCTTAATATTATGATAAGTTTCAAATTTCAAACATATACAAAGCCAAGCAGAATAGTATGGTGAATCTTCAACACCAACCCACAATTATCAACTTATCTCTACCTTTCCTCTACTCCCTGTATTTTTTTTTGAAGGAAATCCCAGACATTATAATGTCATCCCAGACACCAATCCCAATATCAGTCATAAATATTTCAGAATATACCTCCAAAAGATAAGGAGCCCTTTAAAAAATATAACCGCAATCAGTACCTAAAACATTACATAATTTCTTAGCAACTTCAAATACTTGGTACTCAGTTTTCATAAACGTCTTTTTTTTTTTTTTGAGTTTGAATCACAGTTCAAATAAAATCCACACATTATAATAAACTGATATGTCCTTTAGGTCTCTTTTTGTCAGTAGATTCTCCCGCCATATCTTTTTATTGTTGTTGCAGTTTGTTCACTGAAGAAACTGTTTCTGCCCTGATAATGATATTTAGGGATGCTAAACCATGAAACTGGACCAGACCTCCTGCTCTGTTTACTTCACTCTGCTCACCCATGGACATTATTCCTTACACTGATAGCTCAGGTTTCTCTTCTTAGGATCTGTCCTTGTCTTGCTCCCTCCATGTATGAGGTGTCACTTGCTCGATGTTATCTGTTGCTTCATGTTGATAAGAGATTGTCATACGAATCCAATAAGGATACCTCTCCCACACCTTCATCACCTGTGCTGATGTGCTTTTGTTCCGACCTCCAATATTCACCTTTCCAATCTTCCCGTTCTCCAGCTCCTCCCTTCTACCTTCCATCATCCCTGCTTAAAAATGAAAAATCTACCCATCTTTCAAGGCTCTCACTAGAGATGGTGTATCAGCTATTGGTCCCTTAACCTTCCAGACCAGAAGGGCTGTTTCCCTTTTCTGGGTTCCCATTCAGTTTGTTCTGTCATCCTTGTCACATTTTTTATAAGCTAAACTCATCATTATATGTGTGTTTTAAGCTCCAAAATCCTTAAGAGGAGAAGACTATGCCTTATCTTTGCATCTCCTACAGCCCTTAGAGCAGGCCTTTGTTTATAGTGATTACCCAGTCACTGCTGGCTAAGTGGCTAAAACAAAATTCACTTGCTTATGTTGTAGATTGCTTTAGTTCTTTCTGTTTTGTTGCCCCAGAAAGGTTGTCGGTTTCAGAACAAGTATTGTTTCTCATATCCTTTTTCCACCTGAGCTCATCAAAGACTTATCTTCATACACTTTAAAAAATATATCCTGATTTATTCGGCTGTGTCGGGCTTTCGTTGTGGCACGCAGCACCTTTCATTTTAGCAGGCGGGCTTCTCTCCTGTTGTGGCGCACAGGCGTAGTTGCCCTGTGGTATGTGGGATTGTAGTTCCCTTACCAGGGATTGTACCTTCATCCCTTGCATTGGAAGGCAGATTCTTAACCACTGAGCCACCAGGGAACTCCCTCTATACACTTTTTAATGGATATTGGATAACATTTTTTAAATTTCCCCTTGTTTTTAAATAAATTTGCCAAATTCTCTATTTTATATGTTAAGATAGCTAGATATGGATATAGATATAACATATATTTTCTCTACAGTCAACTAGCCAAACTACATATTGTTGTGTGGTATTTACTATTGGTCATCTGCCTCCACGGTCTTAAAATCAGAACCCCAGCTTTGCTAAGGTTTCTCCCTAATCCCTACTTCCCTAGATCCCACTTAGATTCTGATTAGTCTACACCAATCATGGAATTCCCAGTCTTCTTGCCCACGATTGATTTATGGTTGAGAATATATCTCAATTCTGGCCACAGAGACATCAGGGGAGGGCTTCTAGAGGACCTTGGAAAAAGACTTCCCTTCTTCTAAGAAAAGAGACATACAGCACATTTCTCTTTCTAGACAGTGTGGTGTCCAGAAGTGATTCCTTGGAAGAGCAGCTGCTTTAGGACCATATGGAACCCTCACGTGAGGACAGTGAAGGTGGCGAGGAGGATAGCAGAATCGGAAGAAGAGAGTGAGGCCCCATCTGGAGGACATCATCTCATCTCTTGACCGTTTGGCAACCAAATCACACTGCTTTCTTTCCTTTTTTTAAAAAAGTTCATTAATTCATTTATTTTTGGCCATGCTGGATCTTTCTTGCTGCGCGCAGGCTTCCTCTAGTTGTGGCGAGCAGGGGCTATTCTTCAGTCGTAGTTGCGCACGCTTCTCATGGTGGTAGCTTCTTTTGAGGCGCAGTTGGGCTCAGCAGTTGTGAGGCACGGGCTTAGTTGCCTTGCAGCATGTTGAATCTTCCTGGACTGGGGATCAAACCAGCGTTTCCTGCATATAACCAGGCAGGCAGATAACCACTGGACCACCAGGGAGGTCCCCATTACCTCTTTCAGCTAAAAACATTCTGACACAATGATTTCTAAACACTCACTATTCAAAAGTGTAAGCAGTAGCACAGAAACTTATTAGAAATGCAGAATTTCAGGTCACCTCAGACCTTCCAAATCAGAATCTGCATTTTAATAAGACCCCTCCACCCACCCCATGCCAAGAGATTCATGGACATATTCAAGTCTGGGAATCACTGAACCAATGCCCTACAATTCTAGCTTTTCTAGATCATCAATTATATAGTCAATTTATTTATGTATTTCACATTTATTTCACTTAGCATTTGCAATGAGCAGAATACAAAGGTATCTCAGCCTCTGCCAAACTTGTTGTTCAGTCGTTCAGTCATTTAGCTGTGTCTGACTCTGCGACCCCATGGACTGCAACGCACCAGGCCTCCCTGTCCTTCACAATCTCCTGGAGCTTGCTCAAGCTCATGCAATTTTGCACAGGGGAGCCATGAATTTCCCTTCCTGAAACTCCTTGGTGGCTTCACATCGTACAGAAAATAAAACTCAAAATCCTTAACACAAACTTCAAGGTTCTGCAGGCCCTAACTGCCCAGTCCAGTCCTGCCTGAATTTCTGACCTCAAAGTTCGTAAAAATAGAATAAAATGGTTGTTGTTTCAAGCCTGCAAGCTCTGGAACAGATCTTGCTGCAACAATAAATAATCGAAAACTCGCTCAGTCCTGCTCAGCCTGAGAATCCCTTCCTCAGACAGGAGCTAAGCCACCTTTTCCTGGCTTCCCTCACTTAATCAGGTCCCACCCCACCATCCTGTCTTCCAGCCCAGGGTTCTCTCCCTTCAGTGCATTTTTCATAGTGCGTGATTCTAGACTGATGGCTTTCCATTTCTGACATCTGTCTTCCTAGACCATAAGTTCAATGAAGTTTGACTTGTTCACGACTATATACTCATCACTTTGCACACTACCTGGTACATGGTGAGACCTCCAAAATATTCAGAGAATTAAGTAATTAATGAATTATGCCAAGAGAGTTCTAAATTTATATGTAATATCCATTTAGAGCATACATATATGTTTGGAATATAGGCAATATATCCTTATGGTTTAAAATTCAAAAAGTAAAATATGTCCCTCTTTCTCCTGTCCTTAAGCCACCAGTTTCCCTTTTCTAGAGGTAATCCATATTGCCAGATTCTTATTTATCTGACAAGGCATATGCTATGCACGTGTGCATGCTCAGTCACTCAGTTGTGTCTGAC
Organism: Capricornis sumatraensis; assembly: GCF_032405125.1. Taxonomy (NCBI): domain Eukaryota; kingdom Metazoa; phylum Chordata; class Mammalia; order Artiodactyla; family Bovidae; genus Capricornis; species Capricornis sumatraensis. Next base: position 115,744,142 of record NC_091071.1, on the reverse strand, counting down.
CTTTTGCTACCCTGTGGACTGTAATCTGCCAGGCTCCTCCATCCATGGAATTTTCCAGGCAAGAATACTTGCGCAGGTTGCCATTTCCTACTCCAGGGGATCTTCTTGACCCAGGGATCGAACACACGTTGCCCGAGTCTCCTGCATTAGCAGGCAGATTCTTTTCTACTGAGCCACCTGAAGCCCATGCTGTGCATACACAAGCAGTTATATGTATGCTTGTATTTGTAAGCAGTTCATCCCCGACTGAGAAGCCAAATTACTCATTCATCTGTTTCCTTTTTTCCCCATTTAAAAATAAATCTGAATGATCATGAAACTGTATGCCACAGAGTTCACAGAAGTTGATAAGTAACAGAAATCCTTGAACTTGTCTTACAGAACAACAGATAAGGGAACAGTCTGTTAAAACACTTTGCTTCTGCCTTCATTGTAATCAGCCTTCATTGATTCTGTTTGCTTTAGTTTCTTTTTTTCTTCCTCCTCCTCTTTCTTCCTTCCTTCCCTTCTTCCCTCCCTTGCTTCCGCTTCCTTCCTTCCTCTCTTTAATCATATGCATTCTCAGTGTCACTGCTGCAGTTACTTTACAAGACCTTGGAGTCAGCTCCTGTCCTGTGTGAGCCAGCTGGGGCTGCTTGGGACCACTGATCCTAAAACTGGGCCTGTGCAGATGTCCTATGAGTGGCCTTTTGTTTTTTGATAAGTGTTGCAAAAAATTTTCAGCCACTTGTCATTTGACTTTGCTGTTAATGGTTTTTGGCTTGAAGAATTAAAAACCATTTTTTAAAATCTTGTATTCATTATGTATTGTGCATGAGTGCTAAGTCACCTCAGAAGTGTTAGAAGTGTTAGTCACTTAGTTGCGTCCAACTCTTTGCGGCCCCATGGACTGTAGCCTGCCAGGTTCCTCTGTCCATGGGATTTTCCAGGTAAGAATACTGGAGTGGGTTGGCATGCCCTCCTCCAGGGGATCTTCCCAACTCAGGGAGTGAACCTGTGTTGGCTGGAGGGTTTTTACCACTAGCGCCACCTGGGAAGCCCGCCATTAGGTATTGCTCCATAACAAATTACCCCCAAACTTAGTGACTTAAAATAACTATAATCACTTACTATCTCTCATGATTTCTGTGGGATAGGAGTTCAGACAGGGCATAGCAGAGATGGCTTGTTTTCTGCTTCATAAAGTTTGGGACTTCAGTTGGAAGACCCCAAAATTGGGGAGGTGGAGCAGTTGGAAAGCATCAGCTGGCAGTTGATGCTAAAGCTGCCAGCTGCAAGTGTAGATGAGGATCTTGGCCAGTATACCCACAAGTGGCCTTAACTTCCTCATGATATAGTCTCTGGATTCCAAGGGCAAGTATCCCAAGAGAAAGCCAGGTTTAAGCTGTATTTCCTTTTAAAAACTTTTTAAATTGAAGTATAGTTAATTTAAAATGTGTTAGTTCAAGTGTACAGCAGAGTGACTTAGATATGTATATATTATATACATACAGGCTTCCCAGGTTTCCCTGGTAGCTCAGCTGGTAAAGAATCCACTTGCAATGCAGGAGACCCCAGTTCAATTCCTGGATTGGGAAGATCCCCAGGAGAAGGGAAAGGCTACCCACTCCAGTATTCTTGGGCTTCCTTGGTGGCTCAGACAGTAAAAAATCCACCTGCAATGCAAGAGACCTGGATTCAATCCCTGGGTTGGGAAGATCCCCTGGAGGAGGGCAACTCACTCTAGTATTCTTGCCTGGAGTATCCCCATGGACAGAGGAGCCTGAGGGGCTACAGTCCACGGGGTTGCAAAGAGTTGGACACGACTGAGCAACTAAGCACAGCACAGTATAGGCTTCCCAGGTGGCGCTAGTGGTAAAGAACCCACCTGCCAGTGCAGGAGATGTAAGAGACACAGTTTCGATCCCTGGGTCAGTAAGATCCCTGGAGGAGGGCATGACAGCCCACTCCAGTATTCTTTTTTGGAGAATCCCATGGACAGAGGAACCTGGAAGGCTATGGTCCATAGCGTTGCAAAGAGTCAGACATGACTGAAGCGACTTAGCACACATATATAAAGAATATACATATATATATACTTTTTCAGATTTTTTTCCTTATAGGTTATTATAAGATATTGAACTAACAGTAGGTTCTTGTTAGTTATCTGTTTTATATTTAGTATTATATTTACTTTAATCTCAAACTCCTCATTTATCTATCCCCCACTCACTAGCCTTCTTGGTTACTATGTTTGTTTTCTATGTGGGTTTGTTTCTCTTTTGTAAATATGTTCATTTGTATCATTTTTTTCAGGTTCTGCATGTAAGTGATATCACATGATATTTGTTTTTCTCTGACTTACATCATTTAGCATGATTATCTCTGCTGCTGCTGCTGCTGCTAAGTTGCTTCAGTTGTGTCCGACTCTGTACGACCCCGTAGACGGCAGCCCACCAGGTTCCCCTGTCCCTGGGATTCTCCAGGCAAGAACACTGGAGTGGACTGCCATTTCCTTCTCCAATGCATGAAAGTGAAAAGTGAAAGGGAAGTCGCTCAGTCCTTTCCGACTCTTCGCGATCCCATGGACTGCAGCCTATATCTCTAGGTCTATCCATATTGCTGTAAATGGCATTATTTCATTCTTTTTATGGCTAAATAATATTCCTGTATGTGTATATGTGTTCACATCTTCTTTCTTCATTCACCTGTCAGTGGATATTTAGATTGCTTTCATGTCTTGGCTGTCATAAACAGTACTGCTATGAACATAGGGGAGTGCGTATATTTTCATTTTAATGTTGTCCAGATGTATGCCCAGGAGTGGAATTTCTGCATCATATGGCAACTCTATTTTTAGATTTTAAAGGAATCTTCATGCTGTTCTCCACAGTAGCTGCATCAATTTACATTCCCATCAACCATGTAGGAGGGTTTCCTTTTCTCCATATTCTCTCCAACATTTTTTATTAATAGATATTTTAATGATGGCTATTCTGACTGGTATGAGGTGGTACTTCACTGTAGTTTTGATTTGCATTTCTCCAACAATTAGCCACATTTTATTTCCTTTTATGACCCAGCCTTGAAAGTTGTTCAGCATCACCTCCTTATTCTGTTGAGTCCATTACCAAGGTGCATTCAGGTGTAAGAAGCGGGAACATAGGTCCCACCTTTCCATGGAGATGGGCCAGCATCTTAAGATCATTCTCTGTTCCTCTGGCCTAAACTGTGAATATTAGCCTATCGAACTACTGCAGCTGGCTTGCTACCAGCTTGAGGTTCTCCAGATTAGAAGAGGGCAAAGCCAAGAAAACCACAGGCAAACAGAACCTGAGCTAGATTTAGTCCACCCTGAAGCAGGCTCTGTCTCTGAATTCAGTCATGGGAGCCAATACCCAGCCTTATTGCTGCTTTAGCTCCTTTGACCTGGTTTGACTATTACCTGCAGCCACATGCATCTTAATTGGTTGGTACATCTAGACAATTTAATTGTGCTGAACTATTTTCAACCTCATGGCAATGCTGAAAGATTGGTATTATTTTTTCCCTGATACAAAAGAGGAAATTGAGGCTTAAAGTGCTCAAGTAACTTGCCCAAGGTCACCCAGCTAAGTCAGGTGATTGAAGACTAAGTCAGGATTTGAATCCAAGTTTGTCTGTTGCCAACATTTTTTTTTCTGTGTGCCAAGCCAAACTGCCTTAGTAGGCAGAAAAATGGGGAAGCCTCTGCGAGGCCAGGGTGTACCTGACCTTTCTTTATTTCATCCAGTGAAGATAAGGCTTGAAGAGCACTAGCAACACTGTCCTTCAGATGCGGTTCTATTTGCTCTCTTTTATTTGATCTGTTTTAATGCTAATATTTCTTACAAATATTTAAAAGGATGCTGACAAATGGAGGAGGAAAACAAAAGTAAAGTAAAAACAGCTTTCTTGAAAAAGCCAGCCCCCATTTCCAGAGTAAACAGTGAACCTGAGTCATAAAAACCTCATTAAAAAGTCAGTGTTATACCTTTGTACTTCAGCACTGAATAGGAAATCATGCTGGCCCCATTATTTATGGCTCATCAATAATGCATTAGCTTGACTCTCAGAAGAGCTCACACGCAGAAGAGAACAGACCTTTTTGTTTGGTTTATTGAGCAGCTGAAGGGGCAGAGCAAGTTCGTTTCATTGGTGTAGTCATTAGGGAAGGCTTAAACCTGGACCCCCAGGCATAGTCATCTCCTCACCCTCTCATCCCACCCTCACCCCCACCCCCAAAGCAGTCCTTGCAACTCATGCATCACATCCCTGGGAAGCTTCCATAAGTCCATGCAGGGCTCTTTTTGTTACAAGTGACAGAAAAGAATTCAAAGGTTAAAGAAAGATTTTGAAAAATTATCCATCTAAGAGAACTACACTCAATATCCTGTGACAAACCAAGATGGAAAAGAATATGAAAAAGAAACTGAGTCACTTTGTTGTATAGCAGAGATGAACACAATGTAAGTCAGCCATATTTCAATAAAATTTTAAAAATTAATGAAAATTATCTATGTAGCTCTCTGTCTGCCGATCTGTTCGTCTCTCTCTCGTTACCTATCTATCTACAATGTTTATCTGTCTGCCTATCTATCTATGTATCTGTTTATCTGTCTGCATGTCTGTCTGTCCATCAAGGCTCCCATCCTGGCTGCATGCATGCACAACAGGATGGCTTCTTTGTCCTTGGATCTCTTCACAACATCTGAAAGTCTGCCTTCATGCCATGAGCTTCGGCATTGTCTGCATCATGTAGGCTTTGTTGGCACCACTCCTAGCGGCCCCTCTTCAGTTGTGTGCCCATCTGCCAACTATTCCCTGTGGTTAATTGGTGGGGGTGACTCTCCTTGCCTGGGTCTGGGTTATGTGCTCACACCTGAGCTGTTGGTGGTGAAAGCCCCACCCAAACCACACGGTCTGAGGGTGGGGATGGATAAGGGAGCTCTTTGTCTCAGAAGAAGAGCTGATGGTGGCTGACCATATATAACCACAGGTTGAACCTTGTAAAATCATCAATACCCAAATGTATTGATAATTTACCTACAAAAATGATGACTGAAGGACTCGGCCTAATACCTTAACCCTCAAGGCTTACTCTGGTCCCTGAATGTAGGCTCCCATAGAATTTATCCCAACAGACCATACCCACCATACATACGGACACAACTAAGTGACTGGGTAGCAACAACCATGCACACTATGGTCGCTTACTTCAGTCAACCACTAGGTTTGTTAAATGTGTGCTTGGGTGAACTTCTAAAGTCTTGACCACCTCAGTCATCTTTCTGGGCCTCCTGGGAGGGGTGCAGTCACAGGGCTTCATGCAAGCAGTTTCCACAGGCCTGCATGGATCCGGCATGGCACCTGAAACAGAGCAGGTGCTCAATAAATAAGCACTGAATGGATGTGCTTAATTACTTTCTCCAACAAGTGTTTATTGCTATTGGAAACAGGCAGGAGATTATATATATATACATATATACACATATATATATATACACACTAATTTCTTATTGAAGTAGTAAACAATGTCTCCAGCCAACCAGGTAACCCCTCTCCACAAAATGAAGAAACTAATAATTCAGTGTTTTTATTGAGTGCGTATGAAATCAGACTCTGATGCACATCACTGGCTTCTGATGGCAAAGACAAGTAGAAATCTTACCCTTTCAGCCAGACACACACAATCCATCACACACATGCTTAACTGTCTTTAGCAAAGGAAAAACAAAACTCTGATCTTTTTGACAAGCTGGAAAATTACAACTTGGAGTCAAGCATGTAGGCTGAACTCCCACAGTATTAGGAAGACAGGGCACCATTCTCCTGGACAATCATGTTTCAAAGAGAAGGTTTTAAGATCTTCAAGAAAGACGGTCCTGGGATGCAAAACTGGCAACAGGCTTACTTAGCTTTTATAAAGATTTACATACATCTCAGAGACAGAGGCGGAGAAGGTGATGGCACCCCACTCCAGTACTCTTGCCTGGCAAATCCCATGGACAGAGGAGCCTGGTAGGTTGCAGTCCATGCGGTCGTGAAGAGTCGGACATGACTAAGTGAATTCCCTCTCACTTTTCACTTTCATGCATTGGAGCAGGAAATGGCAACCCACTCCAGTGTTCTTGCCTGGAGAATCCCAGGGACGGGGGAGCCTGGTGGGCTGCCATCTCTGGGGTCACACAGAGTTGCACATGACTGAAGCGACTTAGCAGCAGCAGCAGCAGCAGCAGCAGCAGCAGCAGCAGCAGAGACAGAGGGGATTTACAAGTTTTCTAAGGGAAATACTGAAGGAAAAGGGAGAGAAGAAAAGCTTTCTTTCTCTTTTGACATTAGGGAAATTTTTATATTTTGGTGTGTGTGTGGGGGGGAGAAATCTTATTCTTTCTCCTCTCTCAGGTTCAATGGCTGAAGCCTGAAATCAATCTGACAAGACAGATTAATAAGACAAAAAGTTTTAATTGCCCAGATAGGCACAGGATTTCACGAGATTTCACAGAGCCCAGGAGGCAGCAAATGACTGAGGTTTCTACACTGTTTTAGGCTAACAAAGCAGAAGTGGTTTGGGGGCTTCTGGGTGGGGGAGGCGAGCTGGGAATGTGGGAAGGAGACGGGGAAGCTGGACGGTAAAAGGGCTCCCCTTGTGTCCTCCTGTGCAGGTTAGACTCTCGCAGGTAAAAAGACCAGTTCTCTTCCTCTCCTCTCCTGTACAAATGAGTCCCTTTGTAAAGGAAATTTCCACTTCTTAAAAGTCTCCTTTACAAAGGGGCACTTTTGTACTTTACACTTCGGCATCTCTGGGGAGGTGAAGAGCTTTTCCTGTACCTGCTGGTTCTCAGTTGCCTTTGGCTCAAAACAATACTTATGCCAAAGGGGCATCTTTTGGCTAACATGCAGTATTTCTGACTATATTTCTGAATATAACATTCATATATTCTGCCTCCCTGGGGTGATAAAGACTATCTGTATGAAGCAGTAGAGAGCAAGTCACCCTGGAACCAAATACATGATCTCCCATCCTCAGGGTAACTTAAAAATTTTTGTTGAAGTATAGTCCTGAGTATTCATTGGAAGGGCTGATGCTGAAGCTGAAGCTCCAATACTTTGGCCACCTGATGCGAAGAACTGACTCATAGGGAAAGACCCTAATGCTGGGAAAGATTGAGGGCAGAGGATGAGATGGTTGGATGGCATCACCAACTCAATGAACATGAGCTTGAGCAAGCTCTGGGAGTTGGTGATGGACAGGGAAGCCTGGCATGCTGCAGTCCATGAGGTCTCAAAGAGTTGGACATGACTGAGCGACTGAACTGAACTGACAGTTGATTTACAATGTTGTGTTATTAAACAGTTGCAAGTGTATACAAGGTGATTCAGTTGCATATATATATATATGTATATATATAGTAGTTTGTAATAACCCCAAACTCCTAATTTATCCCTCCCCTACCCCTCTTCCCTTTTAGTAATCTTAAATTCATTCTCTGTGTCTGTGTTTGTTTCTGTTTTGTAAATAAGTTCATTTGTTTCACTTTTTTGGATTCCACATATAGTGATATCATATGATATTTGTCTTTCTCTGTTTGACTTATTTCGCTTAGCATGGTAATCTCTAGGTCCATCTATGTTGCTGCAAATGGCATTATTTCATTCTTTTTATGGTTGAGTAATATTCCATTGTGTATATGTACCATACCTTCTTTATCCAGTCCTTTGTGGATGGACATTTTAGGATGTTTTCAAGTCTTAGCTATTGTGAATAGTGTTGCTGTGAGCATTAGGGTGCATTATCTTTTTGAATTGAAGTTTCACGGAAACTTTTAAGTTACTGTTGTGAGAACGTGACTTAGAGTGTTTGGGGATGGTTGTGACTTAGTTTCCTATGCCCCACTACACCTACCTCTCCAGTGTAATTTGGAGAAAGGAATGAGGCTCCAGACCTGCAAAAGCATCAGAATCAAAGAGACACCCCTCTCTGTTGCTCCTGGGAGTTATAATGGATTTAGAGGGTGGACATAAAGTATTTCCCCACAGCCCCACTAACAGTACTGGTATTAGTACTAGTACTACTAGTACTAGGGGTCTCACGTGCTCCTCCAGGATCTTCCTACTTTCCATCAAGAGGCAGAGTCTGTGTTGCCTCCCCTAGAACCAGGACTGGCTTTTATGATTATCTGGACAACAAAAAACAGTAGAAGCAGACGAGGCTGGGTCATAAATCACGGTGCACCTTCGACCTGCTCTCTCTCAGGACAAGCACCTTTGGGATCACGGTTTAAGAAGCCTAGACACCCTGAAGCTGCCTGGAGCTAGGGCCACGTGGAGCAAGCCCAGCCCCAGTCATCCAAGAGAGCATGTCTCCGGGGGACTCTGACTGCCACCGTGTGAGATGTGCTAAACCAGGGAACTGTCGGCCGAGCCCAGCCAGCCCCCAGGACTGTGAAGTGATAGTAAATCACTGCTCTGATTTTCCAGCACTAGTTTCAGGTGTAACAGACATAAGCGTGGTGGAGAACTCAGGCTGGAAATAAAAAAAACAGAGTTTCAGTGCAAACAATCCTGTGTGATCTGCAGTTCAGGCCCCACCCATCTTCATCTGTTCGGGTTTCTTCATCTGTTAAATGGCTAGACTGATATATCCTAGTGGGGTTATTCTCCTTAGCCTCATCCCTCTCAAATCTCTTTTCTGCCTTCTCCACCCAGGAGGGAGGTTAAACTCTATGGACATAGAGAAATGCTATGGACAGTTTCTCCCCAATCTGTCTGTCTTGTCTCTGGCTTTGGGTTGGGTTCAGCCAATGGAAGACATAGCCAGGAGATTCAGAGGGCAGAAGAGAGGTCAGGGTATTTATCCCAACACCTGACAGTTTTTCCATTTGTTTCTTTTGTTTGTATTATGCAGCATGTGGGATCTTGGTTCCTAAACCAGGGATGGAACCTGCACCTCCCCCCTCACAGAGTCTTACCCACTGGACCACCAGGAAGTCCCAGACTGTGGTTTTGACAGAGGCTGCATTCCCCTCTGGTTAAGATCCTGTGGGTGGCTCCACTCCCAAGGATAGCTCTTGCCTGCTTGGGGAGACACTGCTTTCTCTCTTTGCTCCTTGTTAAAGGAAAATTATCCTGACACTTATTAAAATGGTAAAGAAGCCTTCATTCAAGTCTGTTACAACAGGCGTGTTGCAACAGAGGAGAGAACCAGGGCTCAACTCAGAATATAACAAGAAACAAAGGGGATTCGTAGCTATGGAGCAGGGTGAGGGCAGCCGCGGATGGACGATTACTAAGAGGAGACATCAAGACAGGGAGATTTCTGCAAAACTGACTTAACACCCTTCCTGCTGAAGGCAGGACAGGATTATCCATCAAAGGTGGGAGAGACAAGGAACTTGACGAGATATCAAGGGGGAAGATTCTCACTAACCCATGGCAGGAGTCTTGCTGAGGCAGGCCAAAGACAGGTGGGGCCAAGGTCAAAGCAGAAGAGGCGCAGAGGAGTCTGACCAGGCCTATCGCTGCTGACCCGGGCACCTGCATGTCCCCTGCTGGTTCCCTGAGCCCCACCCACACCTCTGCATGGCATCTTCTCATTAAACTTTCAATGAAACCATGTAAGCAATGGAGTCTCCCTCTTCTGCAGCCCCTGATCGCCGGTCCTACAGACCCCACAGAGCTGTTTCAAGGATCAAATGAAATGCTGCATGCAAAAGAGCTTTGGAAAGACTGAGAGTAAGAAAGTCATCTTCAGGATTGAGAGAAGTTCTAGTGCCATGCAAAGGATGTGGGCCCGGGCTTCGGACTCAGTCCTGGGTTCAATCCAGGCCCTGCCCCTTGCTGGCTGCATTGTTGAGGCAAATGGTTACCTTTCCCAAGCCTCAAGTTCCCATCTGATTCATCAAGGAAAGTCAGTGTCTCTCAGACAGTCTTGGAGGATTGTCTATGATGATACACCCAATTATTAAAAAAACTCCCCCAGCACATGGGGGGTATTAAATACATGATTAGTTCCCCACATGCTCCCTTCCACCCTATTCTGAAACTGTGTTCTCAGGCAGGTTCTACAAAGCCACTGACGGCATCCATGGCTTCCCACAGAGCATTTCAGATCCTTTCCTCAATATTCTGAGAGACAGAGCCTCCTATTTAAGGAACAATGTCTTTCCACAGGCCAGAAATTGATTGAATTGCCCAGAAAAAATGTTGTTTTGCTTTTTCACTGGTGATCACAAGGCTCTGGTATAGAGCACAGATTGCATTTTGCATTATTTTCTTTTTTTTTGTCTTTCCATCAAAAAAGCAATACATCCAGTCATTACAGAAACTATTCAGCAACATGAAAGTCTATAAGTAAAAATGGCATATCCTTACCGCATGCACTTTTTCTAATGCACATTTATGATGTGAGAGAAACTAGTTCATAACATTTTTCCAGCCTGAATCTTGAATCAATTGAGAAATACGAGGAAGACAATGGGACCCAATATCACTTTTGTTGGTGATAATGGTCTCAAAGAATGTGGTTTATACTTGTGGACCAGAGGGGAGAAACCACCACCTGCCACTGGCCACACTTGATCAAGGCAGTCAGAACCTTGACTTTCAAGGACAGCCTGGGCCAGGGCAATCCAGTTACTGGCTCTCTGCTGGTGGGGACGCTATGAAAGGAAAGGGTGTGTGTGTGTGTGTGTGTGTGTGTGTGTGTGTGTGTGTGTGTGTGTGTGTGAGTGCACTCGTGTGTGCATGAGGATGCACACGTGCCCAGAATCTCATGCCAGTCCTTACACCAGGTAGGGCTCACCTCCCTTCCATGTGTGGGGAAGAGGGTGAGGGAGAGAAGTCAATGAGCTGATGGCCTTCAAGTGCCTGAGAAAAAGGTCTAGATAGAAGGAGACACAAAAGGAAAGGGGATGTGCACCAGAGCAGAAAAAACAAACAACTGGGTCTACAAAAACCCTCTGAGGGTGCCTTGTACTGTACTGAGAGGCCAAAGCCAACCTTCAGGAGATCCGATGAAGAAGGAAATGGCAACCCTCGCCAGTATTCTTGCCTGGAGAATCCCATGAACTGAGGAGCCTGGCGGGCTACAGTCCATGGCTTCGCAAGAAGTTGTACACGACTGAGTGACTAAGCAACAAGGAGATCTAAGCCCTCAGACTCAGGATGAGCAGCTGCTGGGCACACCTGCCTAATACTGAAATAGCTCCCGGGGAAACCAGAAAGCACAAAAGCTCCAGCACAGCCCCAAACGCTGGGGTGCACCAATGGTCCTCCTTGGTCTCACCTGATCATCAAAGGCTTCTCAGTGTGATGGAGCTCATATGTGTGCAACTTTCTGGAAGAAGCGTAAATATCTAATAAGAAAGAAAAAAAAAGTGAAAATCGGAAATGGAGTAGCTGCCCCCCGGAATAGTGCCATAGGGATTTAACGAGCACCGGCTGTGTCACAGGGCGCTAGTACAAACTTTTCACCCAGAAGGCGGGTATTATTAGAGGTACTGCTCGGATGAGAACGCTGAGGCTCCAAAAGGTGGCCACCTGCAGCGCAGCGGTGGCGGCGCTGACTCGGACCTTGGGGAGGGCTCTTTTAGTCCGTGGGGGTGTGGCAGCGGGGCCTGCCGACCATAGCCTGCGGGAGCCGCTCTAGCCTCGCGTCCTCCCTCCACCTCCTCCGCAGCGGGCCTTCGCGCTGGCCCCCGCCAGCCGGCCAGCCAGCAGGGGTGGGTGGAGGAGCGCACGCCACGCCGCGCCGCGTCCTTATCAACCGGCGGGGCGGCGTGGTGCGGGGCCACCCCGTCAGGGGAGGCGCAGTCCCGGGCCCGCCGCGGGTGGGGCCATGGCTCCCCTGGGCGCGGCGGCCAGCCGGGGTCCGAGAGGCGGCAGGGAGCGCTGAGTGCTGAGCGGCGGTGCGCGCGGGCAGGCGGCCGTCGGGGCGCCAGGGGAGCGCACGCGGCACCATGCGCCCCCGCCTGCCGCCACTGCCCGGGCTGCTGCTGCTAGCCTGCGCCATGCACGCGGTGAGTACGCGCCCTTCCGCGGGTCCCTCTAGGGGTGAGGGGTGGAGGGGCCCCACCAGATCTTCTGCTGGGCAGCGGGAGGCGTTTCTCCCCATCCTTTCCCCGCAGCTATGATTTTTGTCTGCTCCTCTCCGGAGGGTCCTCTCCTCCGAAATAAAATCTGTATGTGCCCGGGCGCAGGCAGCGCTGAGATAACTTACCTTGCCCTTCACCCCACCCCGGCGCTCCTGGGCGGAAATTCGGAAGCCGCCCCGGCCGTGCCTTTTGTGTCCGGGCACTTTGCCTGCAGTATTTCCTTGAAACCTCATCATCGACTTTCGATGTTGCTATTTTCACCCTCACTTTGCGGACAAGGAAAGCGAGACTTGGAAAAACCAAAAAAAACTTGCCCCGAGAAAAGACAGCTGGAACCCAGTCTGTCTGCCCCAGAGCCTTGCCATTTGCATGGACAGCGGCTGCGGACGGGGAGACTTGAAAGCTTGGCCGTAACTGCCAGCGTTTGCCGCTTCCTCCTTGGTCTTGTGGGTTTGGCTCCGCAATGTCGATGGGTCTGGGGACTTCTGGGAGCAGCTGGTCTCCCCAAACCAGGTCCAGGGAGGAACTGGCAGAGAAAAGGGAAGGCAGCAGAGTGAGTGGCTTATGTTGCTTTCTCACAAACTCCAGGAGTCCTGGCCTCTGCCTGTGGGGTTTGTGAAAGAGGGTGGCTGCGGCCAGTGGGGAGAAGGAGCGGTGAGGAAGGGGCGCACAGATTCCAGAACTTCCCCTTTCCACCAGCATTCCAAACAGGCCCCCCACCGCCTCAGTCCCAAGAAACTCCCCAGGAAAAGCACTTAGGAACTCAATTCCGAGCCTGAAATCTCTGTCCTGGGCAAACCCTTCCTGCAAACACATCAGTGGCCCTCCTGTGGTCCTCTCCTGGTTGGCTATAAGAAAGACCTGCTTCTGGAGCTGGTGGGAGTGTTGACACGCAGGAGGCACAGCTCCTGTGGTGTCCAGAGTGGGGTTTTCGGCTCTCCTGTGCAGCTGCCTTGTGTTAATAACTTGGAGCCTCCTGTCCTTAGCGCTGCAGTTGTAAGGTGCTAGGACAACAGCACCTGCTTGCAAGTCTGAGCTCCCACTTTGGGGAAATGCCATCTGAGACATGGGGACAGTTCAAAGCCAAATTCAGCCTCTGAGTGTGTTATTTGGTGCCCAGAGCTGGGAGGCAGCCCTTTTGGTGACCTCACCCCACCTCCTGCCCACCGCCAGCCTCCTTTTTAAGTATCTGCAGTAACACTGCGGTTGTCAGAAGAAATCAACAAGTGGCTGGGTCTTCAGGACTAAGGTTCAATGTACATTTTAATCTCCAGCGTCATTTTAGGAATAAGCCCAGGGGAAAATGAGATCCCTTGGTTCAGGTCTTCCGTGTGCCTTGGAAGGATGCTTTATTATGCTCTGGTCCACTTTCCTCCTTTTACAGGGGAGCAAACTGATACCCACAGAGAGCAGGGACCTGCTCCTTATCAGTAAGTTTGTGGCAGCTCTGGGACTGGAGCCCAGATCTCGCCTTTCTCAACAGCCCAGGGCTATGTCTGGGTTGTCGCTTGTCTTTGCTCACATCTTCCTCTGCTCACGCACCACTTTATGTTCCTGCCAGGTGGTTTCCTGTGTGTAAGTCTTGGCTCTCTGGTGATTTTATGGGCTTATCCAGATCTGAGGTTCACACTTCTTGGCAGAGAACTCCGTCAACAAATAGGGATGGAATTGCTCGGCTTTGGTTGGAGGATTTCCCAGCCTATGGAACCCTGCTTTTTTCCTGTTTGAGTGGTCAGACATTTAATTTTGAAACTGAAGGACATTCAAACAATTCCTTATCATTTCATGCTTCGTCTTGTGGGAAATCATAGACATCTTCCCAATTGGTGGTGGTGGGGGATCACTAAGGCCAAATTGCTTATTAGTACTCCCCCCAACTCCCTACCTTTTCACACAGAGATGTAGGGAGGGTCCCTTGCAAGTGGATTGAAAAGTGCTGGTGGCTGGTGGGGCAGTTTTTTGAGACCTCCATAAGAAACTCTGGCTTCACCTCCCCTTACTGTCCCCACCCATGTCTCTCATGAGAATTTTTACCTGGAACAGTATTGTCATTATTTACCAGCGCACCTGTCCTTCCCGTCCTCCCCAATACGTTCACTTAGAGCTTGAACCTTGAGACTCAGTCGCACTCATCCTTTATCCTTAGAACCTGTCATATCAGAAGAAAGAGTCAATGACTCATGTAACAACAGGTAGTGAAGAACGACATCTTACAAGCAATCATTGCTTACAAAATTGTACATAAATCTGCCAGGCAAAGGTGCAGTCTCTCAAGGGAGGGCTTTTAAATCCAGGGCATCTTGCCAACTGCCCACCTGAGAACCTGAGTGTGTTAAGTGGGGTACAAGGGGCTACTTTTTCCTTCAAGCAGGGTTTCTTAACTTTGACACTGTAATTCTGGATATTAAATCTGAGCTTTCCACATGGGATGCTGGGACAAGAGCTATGCCCTCCCCTGGCATGGGAGGGAATGAGAGGGTGGAGATAGTGGTTAGAGAGAGGGGAGCAGGGGGTGGGGGTGCCCTGTACATTGTGTGCTGTCCAGCAGCGTCCCTGTACTCTGCCTACCAGAAGCTAGTATCTTCTCTCCAAGTTGTGCCAACAGAAATTGTCTCCAGACATTGCCAACTGTCCTCTGGGAGCAGGCAGGGCAAAACTGCCCTGGTTGAGAACTACTGCCTTAAAAGTTATTATGTCTCAGGGGAAATGTGTGAACAAGATTTGCAATAGGTGTCACTGGATGTTGGATTCAGGGTAGTGGGGTTGGTGACAGGGAATCTGAGCTGGAGACAGAAGCAGGTGTACCAGTGAAAACCCATCTCCAGATGAGAAGACCTCTATAGGGCATGGGTTCCTTTGGCTTCTCCACCCTCCCTTCCCACTCCGCCATGTCCCTCTTCATTTCTTCTCGGTTGATGGCTCAGAAACACAAAAACTCTAAGGCGGGGTCTGGCATGTGGTGGTCCCCACCACTTCCTGGACTGCATCTGGACCCAGAGGTTGACAAGCTGGGTGAGCAGAATTTTAGGAAGGCCTACAAGGTCACCAGAGGATCTGACTACTGATGCCTCGTAGAGAAAAGTCACTGGGAGCTTTGTATCCCTGAACAATATTCCGAGGTAGTATTGTGGATTTCTTTTTGAGTTTTTGCTCTTCCTAAAATTCATGTGACTGATGACCATGATGATGATGATGGTGAAGGCTTCCCTCAGTGCCTACTTCACACCAGATACTCTGCTAAGCTGTGCCTGGCACTACTTGACTTCTCTCACCAACAGTCATCATCCTCACTGTGCATGTGAAGAAACTGAGATGTAGAAAGAGGTGAAACCAATGGTCAAGTCACCCAGCTGACATGATGGTGTAAGGACTCAAAGCCAACTGTGCTTAGCCAGCACGTGCATCTGTTTCCAAAGAGAGGCCGCTCTGGTTTTTGGCTTCCAAGGCACTGTCATGAAATCTTTCTCAAACCACAAAATGACAATAACTACAGTTTAATCTAATCACTTTATAAAAGGCAAATCAAATACAGAATTACACACAGCATTTTATTGAGGGTTGCCAGACATGAGGTTGGGGCCACAAATTCAAAAAAACAGGAGAGATGCTTCCCACACTGTTTAGGGGAGTCCTTTAGACTTTGGCACCCCCTTTAGGAGTTGCTACAGAGCTCCCCTCTTGTCCTGTCCCCCAAATCCCCTCCCTTGACACTGGAGGGCACAGGTCTCTTCCTGGCACCCCTTGTTGAAAGCCCAGATTCCACAACCAGGATTAGAGCTCTGCCCCCAGAGTGGCCTCTGGTTTGGCCCCTGCATCCCTGACCTTAGCCAGCTGAGGTCACCACTGACCTTTGCTCAGGCTCTGGAACAACCTGCAGCCCCAGATAAGACCCACAACACTCAGATTCTATCTACTTGCTTACATAACAGAGTATATAAGTATTCATGAGGTTATGAGAAAGCAGGGATCTCTTGGGGCCCACCCAGCTTCAATATTCCATGTCTGAAAGAGTCTGAGGGGCGTCTGGGGAAGGGACCTCCCTGATGGGTCATCTCCTGGTGGTTGTGCTGCCAGGATTCCTGAGTTTTCCAGACTTCTCCAGAATCACCGCATGCCCCGCATCACTTCCCTCTCTCTCGGCTCCCCAAGGCTCCCTTTGGTGTCTTCTGAGATTTCTGACCTTACTACCTCCTTTCATTTTCAATAGATGGGTGTACCTCCCGTATCCCGAGAGTCAGAGAATGCACTTCCCCTGAGCAGCATCTTGCCCTCACAGATGAATCTAAGTTGGACCCTCCTGTTCCTGTCCTCCTGCACCCAACGTCATGCCGTGCCAGAGCAGCACAGACTGAGGGGCTTGAACAGTGGAAATTTATCTTCTCATAGGCCTGGAGGCTGGATATCCCAGATCATGGTTGGATTCTGGGAAGACCTCCCTCCCTGGCTTGTAGTTGGCTGCCTGGTCCTCATGTAACCTTTCCTCTGACTTTTGAGAGAGTGAGTTCACTGATATCTCTTGTAAGGATGTTAATCCTATCAGATTTGGGCCCCCTATGACCTTATTTGACCTTAATGAACTCCTTCTGGGCCCTGTCTCCTAACAGAGCCGCACCTGGGGATAGGGAGTCAATATATTCTTTGAGGGACACAGACGTTCAGCCTGCATCACACCTGAATGGAATAGAGGCTTTGCTCCAGCCCCATGCTCCTGACCTCTTCCCCCCACCATGCTCAGTGACTTTTGTCCTGAGATGACACAGAGGTAGCCTTCATCCTGCTCCTCTTGACTGGATTTTCCATCAGCTAGTCAACCTGCCCAAGCCCATCCAGCCAAGTGGCAAAGGAACTTCACAGCTCTGGCCATGGTTCCTCTGCTACCGCTCATGGCCAGCATTTTGGAAGATGCATCTATGATCCCTGCCTCCACCTCTGTCCGTTCCTCAGCCTGCAGCACCCTGGCTCCCACCCGTTCCCTACTCGCATCAGTCTCACCAGGCCCTGCATTATCCCACTTTCCCTAGACATGGCGTGGTCTGTGTCCCACCCAAGGGGAACACATGGTTGATGAGAGTTTGGACGCTATGACTAATGACATCAAGGCAGCGAGCACACTCCCTGACTGTTCTGGGCAAGATGGGCAGGGCACCCATGGGATTCCAGCCTCTTAGAGACATTTGGTGCTGGGACACTCTGTCCCTCCCCCTCTTCCTCACCTTGGTGCCTGCCTTTCACAGGCTTGTGGTTCCCACTGCGCCCCAAATGAGGTTTTCCCTCTTTCGAGGTTTCCCCGTGTCACATGGTTCCTTCCTCTTGTGTGATCCCTCCTCCCGCGTGGTCCCTCCTTTTGCTCATCTTCCCAGCCGGTGAGGGTCACTGTCTCAGGCACTGTCTCTGGCGCTTGCTCTGCTTATGCTTGCTGCTCTCTCTTACTATGTGAGTTTCCTTGCCCATCTTAAGGTGATATAAATCCAACCTTAACCATGCTTATCTCCCTTCAGCTGCTGCCAAACTCACATCTCTTGTCCTTGTTTTCCCTGTTGTTGGAGTTACTGAGGTACCCAAAGCAGACACATAGGAATGATGCTGGCCCCTGTCCTCAGCTGGCCCTCAGCCCCTGCTGGCCCCTGTCACATCTGTGCACATGCCCTCCACTATGGGGGTGACTTCTCGCCTACGTGGTACAGTGCCTCCCAGGGGTTTCCTGCCACTGCTTGTGGTCCATGGTGGCCTGGCCACTACCTTCCCGCATGCTCCCGCCACAGGTGCCTCTGGACCCCTTGGAGCCTGTGAGCTACGGCAATAAGATCTGCGTCCGCTCACCTTCGATTGCAGAGCATCCTAGGGACCCAGTAAGTGTTAGATGACATTTTGGGTTTGGAATTAGTTGTAGGATCGAGTTCCCTCTTTATTTGTCACTGTATAAACTAGACTAATATCTCTCTTTTTTCCCCTGTGAAACTATTCCTTTCCAGTCTCAGGTTGGCAGCAAAGTGTGTTGAGTTTCCTCCCATCCTTTGGAACTTAGTAGTTTTTCATTGGAGAAGGTAATGGCAACCCACTCCAGTACTCTTGCCTGGAAAATCCTGTGGATGGAGGAGTCTGGTATGCTGCAGTCCATGGGGTCGCTAAGAGTTGGACACGACTGAGTGACTTCACTTTCACTTTTCACTTTCATGCATTGGGGAAGGAAATGGTAACCCAGTCCAATGTTCTTGCCTGGAGAATCCCAGGGATGGGGGAGCCTGGTGGGCTGCTGTCTACAGGGTTGCACAAAGTTGGCCACGACTGAAGCAACTTAGCAGCAGCAGCAGGTGAATAAAAGCTTTTTCACTCCTGAAAAGATTCAAAAGTTGACCTCCTTATTGTGCTTTCTCAGGAAGTTACTGTAGAATGTGTTTCTGAAGAACAAGGAAGCAAAGCCAAGAAAAAGACAGAGAATATAGGAAATGGAACTGTGCCTGGGGGAGCCGGGGAGAGGCCCCCTAAAAGCACAGCCAGGTGCCAGGCCCCATTGGCAGAGGTCTGTGGGAGAGAGGGCTCCAGGGACTGAAAGAATAGACCTCTTGATAAATGTCTATCAAGGCTGTTGGAGCACTGGATAAATTAATCCTATCTACCTAGATTATCTAATCAAATGAAAACGCAAAGTCAATTGTTGACCACAGGAAAAACAAAATGTACAAGAAGAGACATAATCGTTTTACATGGCTAGACTCAGCAGTGAACAATATTTCATAGTCAAAGTAAGTCATTGTAAATACAGACCATTCATTTAACTAAAAATCAAGAGAAGGCTATGTCAATATATTATATGGGGGAGGGAAGTATATGTAGGGAGGTTTAAAAACATCTAAATCTTTCTCTTCCATAATAGAGTTTTGGATAATGTCTCAAACTGATAAACCAAGAAATAACAATATGAGATAATTTTGAAATACAGAGATAAAATGAAAATATACATCTAAAGAAAAGGAAAGTGGTTTTCTCTGGAGAGCACGAAAAGGTTAGGCAAGGGAACTGCTGTTTTTCGCTATAAGCACTTTAGTACTAGGACAAGTAAAAGAAAAAAAAGTGCCTATCCAAACTTGATTTTTAAAAACTATTAAAAGGGACCTTTTCAAGACTAATAGCTCTTGCTTTGAGGAGTATTTTATATAAATTTTAGCAATACTTTCACCGTCACTTGTTTCTCCTGTGAATTTAGAGGAAAATTTTAAAGGGGTGCACTATAGAGCATAGTCCGTTTTTGTCTTAAAAAGATTTTTTTGGCTGTGCTGTCCAGCTTGTTCAGTCTCTGACTAGGGATTGAACCTGCCCATGCCCTCGGCAGTGAAAACACAGAGTCCTAAGCACTGGATTGCCAGGAAATTCCCAATATTTTGAAATTTATTGATTATATAGAAACATGCACAAGCATACATACATTTAACTTCTAAATATCAGCCTCTTCTTTCCTCTTGGAAAACCTAGATGATATGGGGCCTTTTTTCCCCTTCATTCTCCCTCTGAGGCATCTAACAAACTGTTGCTCCATGAACACAATCTTCCCAGCCACTCCCAGCTACGCTGATGGGCCCACTCTGTCACTGAGGCCACTGTCTGCAGGCTGAAGACTCATCCACAGACTCAGCCCTTTCAACAGAATACTGTTGCTGTCATACAAACAGTGGATGCATACATTTCTGCAATTGACATGCCACCACACAAAATAATCTTGCTTTATTCAGTTTTAATGAAAGGATTAAGGGTAAACGAACTGTGGTATGATCTACTTCACACCCACTAAGGTAGATATTGGAGCTTGCCAGGTTACGCTACTGGTAAAGAACCTGCCTGCCAATGCAGGAGACGGAGAAGACGCAGGCTTGATCCCTGGGATGGTAAGATCCCCCGGAGGAGGAAAAGGTAACCCAGTCCAGTATTCTTGCCTGGAAAATCCCATGGACCGAGGAGCCTGGCAGGCTACAGTCCATAGGGTCACAGAGAGTCAGACATGACTAAAATACAGCACAATAGATATTATTAAAACAGAAAAATAAGGGTTGAGGATGAGGATGTAGAGAAACTAGAACTCTGTGCATTGTTGGCAGGAAGGTAAAATGGTACAGCTGATGTGGAAAATGGTGTGGTGGTCCCTTAAAAAAGTAATTGGAATTACCATATGATCCAGCCATTTCGCTTCTGGATATGTGCGTGCTGCTGCTGCTGCTGCTGCTGCTGCTAAGTCGCTTCAGTCATGTACGACTCTGTGCGACCCCAGAGACGGCAGCCCACCAGGCTCCCCCATCCCTGGGATTCTCCAGACAAGAACACTGGAGTGGGTTGCCATTTCACTTCTGGATATGTACCTAGAAGAACTGACAGCAGGGACTCGAAGAGATACTTGTACACCTCTGCTCTTGGCTGCATTATTCACAATAGCCAAGAGGTGGAAACACCCAAGTGATGAGTAGATGAACCAAGTGTGGTCTGTCCATAGAGTGGAATAGTATTCATCCATATAAAGGAATGAAATTCCAATAGATGCTACAAGATGGATGTGAAATGAGATACAGAAGAGCAAATATTGTATGATGCCACTTACATGAACAGACATATTCACAGAGTCAGAAAGTAGAATAGAGGTTGCTGTTTAATTGGTACAGAGTTTCTATTGGGCTGTAGAAGTCCTGGAAATGGATAGGAGTGATCACTGTACAACTTTTCATTTAATTCCACTGAATTATACACTTAAACATGATTGCAATGGCAAATGGTATGTATATTTTGCTACAACTTAAGAAATTTAGAATTAAAAGAAGCTAAACTATCCTCTAATGTTTATTTTTCCATTGTTGTTGTTTAGTTGCTAAGTCCGTCTGACTCTTTGTGACCCCGTGGACTGCAGCGTGCCAGGCTTCCCTGTCCTTCACTATCTCCTGGAGTTTGCTCAAGCTTATATCCATTGAGTCAATGATGCTATTCAACCATCTCACTTTCTGTCACCCCCTTCTCCTCCTTCCCTCAATCTTTCACAGCCTCAGGATCTTTTCCAGTGAGTCGGCTCTTCCAATCAGATGGCCAAAGGATTGGAGCTTCATCATCAGTCCTTCTGATGAATATTCAGGGTTGATTTCCTTTAGAGTTGACTGGTTTGATCTCTTTGTTGTCCAAGGGACTCTCAAGAATCTTCTCCAGCACCACAGTTTGAGGCACCAGCCTTTGGCACTCAGCATTCTTTATGGTCCAATTCTCACATCTCACATCTAGTCAAAAACCATAGCTTTGACTAGACCTTTGTTGGCAAAGTGATGTCTCTGCTTTTTAATATACTGTCTAGGTTTGCCATAGCTTTCCTTTTAAGGGCAAGCATCTTTTAACTTCATGGCTGCAGTTACCTTCTACAAAGATTTTGGAGCCCAAGAAAAAAACAAAATCTGTCACCGCTTCTGCTTTTTTCCCATCTATTTGCCATGAAGTGATGGAACTGTATGCCATAATCTTAGTTTTTTGAATGTTAAGTTTTAAGCCAGTGTTTTCACTCTCCTCTTTCACCCTCATCAAGAAGCTCGTTAGTTCCTCTTCACTTTCTGTTATTAGAGTGGTATCATCTGCTTATCTGAGATTGTTGATATTTCTCCCTGCAGTCTTGATTCCAGCTTGTGATTCATTCAGCCCAGCATTGTGAGTGATATACTCTGCATAGAAGTTAAAAATAAGCAGGGTGACAATATACAGCCTTGATGTACTCCTTTCCCAATTTGGAACCAGTCTATTGTTCCCAAATGTCCAGTTCTAACAGTTGCTTCTTGACCTGCATATAGGTTTCTCAGGAAACAGGTAAGGTGGTCTGGTATTCCCATCTCTAAGAATTTTCCAGTTTGTTGTGATCCACACAGTCAAAGGCTTTATTGTAGTCAGCGAAACAGAAATAGATGTTTCTCTGGAATTCCATTGCTTTTTCGATGATCCAGTGAATGTTGGCAGTTTGATCTCTGGTTCCTCTGCCTTTTCCAAATCCAGCTTGTTCATCTGGAAGTTCTTGGTTCATGTATTGCTGAAGCCTAGCTTGAAGGATTTTGAGCATAACAACTTTGCTAGCATGTGAATAAGTGCATATTTTCCCATAGTCCTAGGGAAAAACATGAAGAAGTTGAACCTTTCTTGGAGAGGATTCCCACTGTAGGTGTTCCCCCATTCCTCATCTTGCTCCATCACTTACAAGAGCCCTCTGTGCTACAGTGCTGCTTTCTTCAACCTCCAAGAATGTACATCACCACCCACTTTCAGGAGATGCCACCCCCACCCAGTCATCTATGCTGTGTAACAATCACAAACACTCAGTGGCTTGTAGCAATGCATGTTTCTCTCTTTCTTAGTGTTTGCGAGTGAGCTAGGGCTTGACTGACCAACTATGATACTGACATTGATCCAGGCACTGTGCAGAGCAAGTCTGCGACCCTGAAGACCCATCATGGTGCACTGGTACAGTCATACCTGTCTCCCTCCTACCCTCAGCTTTCCTTCTCAGCGGACACATTAATGTCTCAATCTCTACAATTTTACCACCGCAAGAATGTTATGGAAATGATGTGGAATCTAAAAAGTGATGCAAATGAATGTATTTACAGGACAGAAACAGACTCACAGACATAGAAAACGAACTTACAGTTACCAAAGGGGAAATGCCAGTGGCGGTGGGGGTGATAATTAAGAGTTTGGGATTAAAATATACACACTACTGTGTCTAAAACAGATAATCAATAAGGACCTACTATGTAGCACAGGGAACTGTACTTAATACTGTGCTGTAGTAACCATATGGGAAAAGAATCAGAAAAATAATGGATATATGGATATGGATAACGGAATCACTTTGCTGTGTGCCTGAAACTAACACAACATTGTAAATCAGCTATACTCCAATCTAAAATAAAAATTAAATTTAAAAAGAACATTATATAAATGAAATCATACTGTAACTCTCTGGGACTGGCTTTTTTCACTGAACATACTTCTCTGGAGATTCATATAGGTTGGTCCATGTATCACCACTTTGTTCCTTTTTATTGCTGAGGGCTTCCCTGCTGGCTCAGATGGTAAAAGAATCCTCCTGCAATGTGGGAGACCTGGGTTTGACCCCTGGGTTCCCTTGGAGGAGGGCATGGCAACCTGCTCCAGTGTTCTTGCTTAGAGAATCCTCAGGGACAGAGGAACCTGGCAGGCTACAGTCCGTGGGGTCACAAAGAGTTGGACCTGACTGAGAGACTAAGCACAGAATTTTATAGTATGGATGTTCCATAGTTCACCCCTTACACATTGAAAGGCATCTGGATTGTTTCAGTTTTGAGGTATTAGGAATAAAGCTGCTGTAAATATTAGTATACAAGTATTTGTGTGTGTGTGTGTGTGTGAACATAAGCTTACACTTCTCCAGGATAAATGCCCAGGAGTGCAATGGTTGGATCACGTAATGTTAATAGTTGCATGTTTAGCTTTTCTTAAGACCTTGCCAACTTTTTTTCCAGAGTGGTTGTCTCATGTTACAATCCCACCAGCAAAATGCGAGGGAACTAGTTTCACCACAGCCTTGCCAACGTTGTTGTGATTTTTTTATTTCAGATCTTCTAATAAGCATGTAGTGATATCACATTGCAATTTCAATTTGCGTTTACCTAATAGCTAATAATGTTGAACATCTTTTCATGTTCTTGTTTGCCATCTGTATATCTTCTTCTGTGAAATGTCTCTTCATGCATTTTGCCTATCTTCTAGTTAGATTTTTAAAATTTGCTTACTATTGGGTTTTGAATGTTTTTTATATATTCTAGATATTAATCCTAATTTGTTAATTGCAGATATTTTCTCCTAGTCTATAGCTTGTCTTTTCATCCTCTTAACAAGGTTTTTCTTGGAACAAAAGTTTTTAGTTTTGATAAAGTCCAGTTTATCAGTTTTTCTTTTTATGGATCTTGCTTTTGATGTCAAGTATAAAGAATCTTCGTCTTGCTCTGCATTTTGAAGTTGTTCTCCTGTGCCTTTTTCTAAAAGTTTTAGTTGAATTTTTTGTACTCAAGTCCATCATTATTTTGAGGTAATTTTTATCATAGGTATGAGTCTTAGGTTTGTTTTGTTATCTATAGCTGTCCAGCGACTATAACACTGTTGCCTATTCTTCTGTTAATACCAAGTTCTTTTGACTACTATCAGTTCAGTTCAGCTCAGTTGCTCAGTTGTGTCCGACTCTTTTTGACCGCATGAATCGCAGCACGCCAGGCCTCCCTTTTCATCACCAACTCCTGGAGTTCACTCAAACTCACGTCCATCGAGTCGGTGATGCCATCCAGCCATCTCATCCTCTGTCGTCCCCTTCTCCTCCTGCCCCCAATCCCTCCCAGCATCAGGGTCTTTTCCAGTGAGTCAACTCTTTGCATGAGATGGCCAAAGTACTGGAGTTTCAGCTTTAGCATCATTTTTTCCAAAGCACACCCAGGACTGATCTGTTTTAGAATGAACTGGTTGGATCTCCTTGGAGTCCAAGGGACTCTCAAGAGTCTTCTCCAACACCACAGTTCAAAAGCATCAATTCTTCTCGGTGCTCAGCTTTCTTCACAGTCCAACTCTCACATCCATACGTGACTACTGGAAAAACCATAGCCTTGATTAGATGGACCTTTGTTGGCAAAGTAATGTCTCTGCTTTTGAATATGCTATCTAGGTTGGTCATAATTTTCCTTCCAAGGACTAAGTGCTTTTTAATTTCATGGCTGCAGTCACCATCTGCAGTGATTTTGGAGCCCCAAAAATAAAGTCTGACACTATTTCCACTGTTTCCCCATCTATTTCCCATGAAGTGATGGGACCTGATGCCATGATCTTAGTTTTTTGAATGTTGAGCTTTAAGCCAACTTTTTCACTCTCCTCTTTCACTTTCATCAAGAGGCTTTGAGTTCCTCTTCACTTTCTGCCATAAGGGTGGTGTCATCTGCATATCTGAGGTTATTGATATTTCTCCCGGCAATCTTGATTCCAGCTTGTGCTTCTTCCAGTGCAGCGTTTCTCATGATGTACTCTGCATATAAGTTAAATGAGCAGGGTGACAACATACAGCCTTGACATACTCCTTTTCCTATTTGGATTCAGTCTGTTGTTCCATGTCCAGTTCTAACTTGCTTCCTGACCTGCATATAGGTTTCTCAAGAGGCAGGTCAGGTGGTGTGGTATGCCCATCTCTTTCAGAATTTTCCACAATCTGTTGTGATCCACACAGTCAAAGGCTTTGGCATAGTCAATAAAGCAGAAATAGATATTTTTCTGGAACTCTCTTGCTTTTTCGATGATCCAGCATAGCTCTGCAGCAAGTCTTTAAATTAGGTGGACTGATTTCTCCCAGTTATTTTTTTTTTAATTAATAGAACTTATTTTGTTGAGAGGACTTAAGTTTACAGAAAAATTGTGCAGAAAGTGCAAAGGATGACCATATACCCCTCTCAATCCCTCCTCCCCAGTGTCTCTTGTTATTAATGTTTTGCATTAAAGTGGTGCGTCGGTTATGGTTGGTGTACTAATATTGACACATTAACTAAAGTCTCTAGCTTAAGTTACTTTTTCTTGCAAGTCTATTGTTGAAGTATAGTTGACGTATAATATCACACAGGTTACAGATGTATACGGCTAGTGGTTCACATTTCTGAAGGCTATGCTCCACTCATAGTTATTGTAAACTGTGGGCTATGTTCCCTGTGTTGCACAGTGTATCCTTGTGGCTTATTTTACGCCTAACAGTTTATGCCTCTTACTCCTCTGCCCCATTTTGCCCTTCTCCCATTCCCTTTTCCCACTGGTAACTACTGGTTTGTTTTTCTTCCTTGACAGCTCAGTTGGTAAAGAACCCACCTGCAATGCAAGACACCCTGGTTCGATTCCTGGGTCGGGAAGATCCCCTGGAGAAGGGATAGAAGTCTGCTTCTTTTTTGTTACATTCGCTATTCTGTCTTCCTCCTTTGGAATCTCTGCTGTCTGGCCCCAGTCTTGCTCACAGAGAGGCCTTATGTGCTAGAATCAGCTTTGTGGTGCTGACTGGTGCTCTTGGTTTTGGGTTTTCAGGTTGGTACCCCACCTCGACTGTGTGATGTGCTGCAGGTACTGCGGGTGGAGAGGGACCAGTGCCTGCAGGAGCTCTCCCGGGAGAGCGCGGAGCATCCAGCCCCAGGTACGTGCCTACCTGCATCCACTCTGGGATGTGCTCGTGTCCAGGTCCATTGGGTTTGTGGGAGGTAGGGGTGGACCAACTGTATTCTTTCAGAGAATAAGCAGAGGGGAAGGGCCTGGAGCAACCCTGGTGAGCTGTCTACATGTGCTGAAAATCGCATCATCACCCCTCTTTGTTTCTCTGAGTTTATGGGTACAACCAGGGTTTTTGAACCATTAGCTTCTGCATGATGACTTCACCCAGGTGAGTGTTTTGATGAGAGTTACTTCTCATGGTGGTGTACCTCTTATCTGTTCTCTCACCTCCATTGATAGTTTGATGGGAGAGGTAACAGAAAGGCAGTGTGGGGTCTGGAAAACTCAGGGTCCATTGCTGGCTGACCCTCACTGGCTGTGTGAATGTGAACAAATTATTTAATGTTCTGAGCCTCACTTTCCTGATCTATAAATCAGAGGTGATAAAGTATGTTAGAATTATAAATATATGTAAATAAAGATGTTAAATATAGGTGCTTCTTAAAGATTATTAATTTAAATATTTATTATTATTAGTCAAGACAGTCAATATTATTAATTTGCTCTTTACATATTAATTTTATTTCTATTCCCTTCCTTCACTTATCTTCCTAGCTTTTATTCATCTAAAGGCAGTGGAGGCTGTGGCATTAAGAAAAGAATCCTTCACAAATAGTCAAACAAAGACTTGTACAGACAAGGTCTTCACTGTACTGGTTACAGTAGCCAACAGGTAGAAACAACCCAAGTGTCTGTCAGCTGATGAAAGATGAAGATGTGGTCTGTACCTACAATAGAATAGTGTTCAGCCTTAAAAAGGAGTGAAGTACTGGTACATGCCACAATGTGGATAGATCTTAGGTGGTGCTGTTGGTAAAGAATCTGCCTGCCAATACAGGAGATGCAGGAGACAAGGGGTTTGATCCCTGAGTTGGAAGACCCCTTGGAGTAGGAAATGGCAACCAACTCCAGTATCCTTGCCTGGGAAATTCCATGTACAGAGGAACCTGGTGGGCTACAGTTCATGGGGCTCCAAAGAGTCAGACGCAACCGAGTGACCAACTACAGGTGCACGTGATATGACTCTACTTATAGGAAACGTCTAGATTCGACAAATTCACAGAGACAAAAGTTAGATTAGTGGCTGTCGGGGGCCCAGGGGAAACGGCATGTGGAGCACTTGCATAGGCACTGCCTCTTAGTGGCGGTGAAATGTGTAGAACTAGGTAGAGGTGCTGGCCACACAAGACTCTGTCCTAAATGCCACTGACTGTACACTTTTAAATGCTTTCACTTTCATGCATTGGAGAAGGCAATGGCAACCCACTCCAGTGTTCTTGCCTGGAGAATCCCAGGGACGGGGGAGCCTGGTGGGCTGCCGTCTGTAGGGTCGCACAGAGTCGGACACGACTGAAGCGACTTAGCAGCAGCAGCAGCAGCAGCAGTGATTAATTTTATGTTCTATGAATTTCTTTTTAATAGACTTTATTGAAAAGTCTCTTCCAAGTGGCTGCACCGTTTGAATTTCTACCAGCGATGAGTGATCATTCCTGTTGTTCTATATCCTCGCCAGCATTTGATGTTGTGCTTTGTTTTTTTAATTGTAGTAAAATACCTACAACAAATTTTATTATCTTAACAATTTTCATCTATTTATTTTTCTTCCAGTTTTATTGAGATATAGTTGACATACAGCGTTGCATAAGTTTAAGGTATATAGCATAATGATTTGACTTACATACATAATTAAAGTATTATCACAATAAGTTAAGTGAACATCTGTCATCTCATATAGGTACAAAGTTAAGTAGAAAAAAGTTGTGTGATGCGAACTCTTAGGATTATTCTCTTAACAACTTTCATGCATACCATACAGCAATGTTAATTGTCTTTATCATGATATACATTACATCCCTAGTACTTATAACTGAAAGTTTGTACCTTTTGACTACTTTCATCCAATTTCCCCTAACCCCGCCTCTGGTAACCACAAATCTGAATTGTTTTTGATGTATAATTGACCTATGCTACTACTGCTGCTGCTGCTAAGTCGCTTCGGTCGTGTCCGACCCTGTGCGACCCCAGAGACGGCACCCCACCAGGCTCCCCCGTCCCTGGGATTCTCCAGGCAAGAACACTGGAGTGGGTTGCCATTTTCCTCTCCAATGCATGAAAGTGAAAAGTGAAAGTGAAGTCACTCAGTCATGTCTGACTCTTCGCGACCCCATGGACTGCAGCCTACCAGGCTCCTCCGTCCATGGGATTTTCCAGGCAAGAGTACTGGAGTGGGGTGCCATTGCCTTCTCTGATAACTGACCTATAAAACTATGTAATTTCTGTTACATAATTAGTAATTTAATATTCTATACATTTCAGAATGATCACCGCTGATGAATCTAGTTATGATATGTGACCATACAAAGATACTACATAGTTGTTAACTGTATTCCCCTCTCTGTACATTTCATTCCCCTAGCTCATATGCTTTGCACCTGGGACATTTGTATCTCTTAATATCCCTCATCTATTTCTTTCTTCCTCCACCCAGCTTCCCTCTGGCAACTCCCTGTTTGTTCCCTGTATCTGTAACTCTGTTTCTGTTTAGTTTTGTCTGTTCATTTGTTTTGTTTTAGAGATTTCACATATAAGTGAAGTCATACAGCATTTGTCTTTATCTGACTTATTTCACTTATCATAATACCCTCTAGGTCCATGCATGTTGCCACGACTGTCAAGATTTCATTCTTTTTATGACTGAGTGATATTCCGTTGTGTATATATACACCATATCCATCTTCTTTATCCATTCATCTACTGATGGGTACTTGGGTTGCTTCCATATCCTGACTATTGTAAATAATGCTGCAATGAACATATCTTTTCTAATTAGTGTTTTTGTTTTCTTTGGATAAATACCCAGGAGTGGAACTGCTGGATCACATGATAATTATATTTTTAACTTTTTGAGGACTCTCATAGTTTTTCCAGAGTGGCTGTACCACTCTACATTCCCACCAACAGTGCATGAAGGTTCCTGTTTCTCCACATCTTTGTCAACACTTGTTATTTCTTGTCTTTTTGATAATAGTCATTCTGAGAGGTGTGAGGTTACATCTCATTGTGGTTTTGATTTGCATTTCCCTGATGATTGGTGATGCTGAGCATCTTTTCATGTGCCTGTTGGCCATCTGTATGTTTACTCTAAAGAAATGTAATCTAAAAAAATACATAAATTTCATCATCTTAACCATTTCTCAATGTGCAGTTGTGTTAAGTTCACATTACTGAGCACCCAATCTCTAAAAACCTTTTATATTGCAGAACTGGAGCTCTGTACCCATTGAACAGCAACTGCTCTTCCTTCTTCCATTATCCACTGGGAACCATCATTCCACTTTATATTTCTATGAATGAAATGGTTCTAGGAACCTCAAATAACTGGACTCCTACAGTTTCTGCCTTGTTGTGATCACCTTATGGTATCTCACTGGGGTTTTGACCTTCAGTTACATGATGATCAGTGATACTGAGCATGTTTTCCTGTGTTTCTTGGCTATATTTGTATGTCTTGTTTAAAGAAATGTTCTCTCAAGTCCTTTGACCATTTTTAAGTAGGGTTGTTTAGTTTTTAGTTATTGAGTTACAGGAGTTCTTTATATATTCGGGATATTAGCCCCTTATCAGTGTGTGATTTGAAAATAATTTCTGTCATTCTGTAGTTTGCCTTTTCATTCTCTTGATTGTATCCTTTGATGCACAGAAGTTTTAAAGTTTGACTTATTATAATCTATCTAATTTTACTTTTGTTATCGTATCTTTTGGTATCATATCCAAGAAAGCATTGCCAAATCCAATCTCATAGAACTTTCTCCTAAGAATTTTAAAATTTTAGCTCTTACGTTTAGGTTCTTGGTCCATTTTGAATTAATTGTTAAATGGTATAAGTTAATCTTTCTTTTGCATTTGGACATTCAGTTTTCCCAGCAGGATTTGTGGAAGGATAGTCTTTTTCTCATTGAATGGTCTTGGCATCCTGGTAAAAAACATCACTTGACCATACATGTGAAGGTTTATCTGTGGGATGTTTATTCTATTCCATTGGTGTATATGTCCGTCTTTATGCCGGTACCACACTGTTTTGATTTACTGTAGCTTTCAAATAGGTTTTGAAGTCAGGAACTATGACATCCTCACCTTTGTTGTTTCTCAAGATGGTTTTAACTATTCCAAGATCCTTGGATATTCCATTAGGAATTTTAGGATGAATATTTCTATTTCTGAAAATGAAAGAAAAGTGTTAGTCACTCAGTCATGTCCAGTTCTTTGCAACCTCATGGACTGTAGCCTGCCAGGCTTCTCTGTCCATGGAATTCTCCAGGCAAGAATACTGCAGTGGGTAGCCATTCCCTTCTCCAGGGGATCGTCCCGATGCAGGGATGGAACCCAGACTCCTGCATTACAGGCAGATTCTTTACTGTCTGAGCCACCAGGGAAGACTGATTATATTAAATAAATTCTAAATAAATAAATATTGAAATATTTCTGTCTTTTGGATTTTTAAAAAACGGCTATGCCACATGGCTTGTAGGATCTCAGTTCCCTGACCAGGGATTGAACCTGGGCCCCTGAAGTGAAAGCGCTGGGTCCTTACTACTGGGCCACCAGGGAACTCCTTATCATTGGAATTTTAATACAGATGGCATTAAATCTGTAGATCACTTTGGGTAGTATTGAGATCTTAAAAATATTAACTCATCCAATACGTTAACACAGAATGTCTTTCCATTTATTTGTGTTTTTGATTTCTTTGAGCAACATTTGGTAGTTTTCAGTGTGCAAGGCTTTCATCTTGTTGGTTAGGTTTATTCCTAAGTATTTTATTCTTTTTAATGCTATTATAAATGGGTTTGTTTCTTAATTTCCTTTGTAGGTTGTTTCTCATTAGTGTATAGGAATGCAACTAATTTTTGTGTGTTGATTTAAAAAAATTTTTTTACAATCTTATGTTCTCTTCCACTGCACAACAATGCAATCAGCTACAACTACACACATATCCCCTCTCTCCTGAGCCTCCAACCCCACCCTGCCTCTCTAGATCATCCCACAGCTCTGGACTGGACTCCCTGTGTTATACAGGAACTTCTCACCAGCTAGCCATTTTACACATGATAGTGTACATATGTTGATGCTAGTTTCTGCATTCACCCCCCTCTCTTCTTTCCCCACTGTGTCCACAAGTTCATTCGCTACATCTGCATCTCCATTCCTTTTCTGCAAATAGGTTCATCAGTACCATTTTTCTAGGTTCCATATGTGTGTATTAATATACAACATTTGTTTTCTCTTCAAATATTGTATAATATACAATATTTGTTTCACTTCATTCTATATAACAGGCTCTAGGTTCATCCACCTCATTAGAACTGACTTAAATTCACTCTTTCTATGGCTGAGCAATATCCCACTATATGTATGTACCACATCTTCTTTATCCATTCATCTGCTGATGGACATCTAGGTGCTTCCATGTCTTGGCTATTGTAAATAGTGCTGCAGTAAACACTGGGGTACATGTGTGTTTTAGAATTGTGGTTTTCTCAGGGTATATGCCCAGTAGTGGGTTTGCTGGATCATATAGTAGATTTATTCCTAGTTTTTAAAGGACTCTCCGTACTGTTCTCCATAATGGCTATATCAGTTTATATTCCTACTCATAGTGTAGGACGGTCCCCTTTTCCTCACACCCTCTCCAGCATTTATTGTTTGTAGATTTTTTGATGATGGCCATTCTGACTGGTGTGAGATAATGCCTCATTATAGTTTTGATTTGCATTTCTCTGATAATTAGTAATGTTTGTGTATTGCTTTTATATCTGCCCTGTCACTTAGCTGAATCCACTTCAGAAATCACTGGGGCTTTCTACACGTAAGATCACATTGTCTAAAAACAGATAATTTTACTTATTTCCTCCAATTTAGACAACTTTTATTTATTTTTCTTGCCTAATTGCTGTAGACTAGCACTTCCAGTGGGCTTCCCTGGTAGCTTAGCTGGTAAAAAATCCACCTGCAATACAGGAGACCCTGGTTCGATTCCTGGGTTCGAGAAGATCCCCTGGAGAAGGGATAGACTTCCCACTCCAGACTCTTGGGCTTCCCTGGTGGCTCAGATGGTAAAGAATCCAACTGCAATGTGGGAGACCTGGGTTCAATCCCTGGGTTTGGAAGATCTCTTGGAGGAGGGCATGGCAACCCACTCCAGTATTCTTGCCTGGAGAATCCCCATGGACAGAAGATCCTGGCGGGCTACAGTCCATGGGGTTGCAAAGAGTCGGACATGACTGAGCAATTAAGCACAGCACAGTACAGGGCTTCCAGTACTAGGCTGAATATAAGTGGCAAAAGTGGGCATCCTTGTCTCATTCCTGATCTTACAGAAAAAGCTTTCGGGCTTCATCACTGAATGTGATGTTCACTGTGGCCTTTGCATATATGACCTTTATTTTATTAAGATAGTTTCCTCCTATTTCTAGTTTAAGTGTTTCTATCATGAAAGGATGTTGGTTCTTGTCGAATACTTTATCTGCACCAGTTGAGATGATAATGTGTTTTTTGTTCTTCTGTTAATGTGGTGCCTCACATAAAGCAATCTTCACATGTTGAACCATCCTTGCATCCCAAAGATAGATCCCACTTGGTTATCGTGTATAATTCTTTTAAAGTGCTGTTCAATTCAGTTGCTAGTATTTTGTTGAGAATTTTTATATCATTGTTCATCAGGGATATTTGTCTGTAGTTTTCTTGTAGAGTCTTTATGTGTGTTTGATATCGGATAATGCTGGCCTCATAGAATGATTTTACAAGTATTTCCTCCTTTACAGTGTCTTGGGAGTGTTTGATGAGGCTTGGTGTTAGTTATTCTTTAAATGTTTGGTAGACTGTATGAGTGTGGCCATCTGGCCTTTCCTTTGTTGGGAGATTTTTTGTTACAGATTAAATCTCCTGACTAGTTAGAGGTCTGTTCTGACTTTTGTTTGCTCCTGCCTCCGTCTTAGTAGTTTGAGTGTTTCTGGAAAATGATCCTTTTCATCTAACTTATTCACCAGGTGTATTCTTTTGCAATATTCTTCTCCCCAGGTCATGGCCTTTGTTCATGAAATTCTTGAGCTGTTGGTTATCTGCTTTCTTATTGTCCCCCATGGCCAGGCCCGTGACCCCTTTCCCACCCCACCCCACACACCCCCAGGAACCAGCCACCACCCAAGCTGCTGTTCTGCTGTGTTGCAGCCTCCTTGTCCTCTAAGCTGTGTCTGCGAGGCTCTCCTCTCTTCTCCCTTCCTGTCTGCTTCCTTGCTCCAGGGAAGACAACTGTTTGACCTCTAGTCTAGTGATGGTGGCTGTAAGGTGGAGGCAATCCCATCTCTGTATGTTAATTTCATTTCAATTTTTAAAGGAAAGAAAAAGGAAGAGGAGTGGAGGTGAGGAGAGGGGAAAGGAGAGGCCCAGGCTTTTAAATTAGACAGTGTGATCTTGAACAAGTCCTTAATGTCTCTTGACCTCAATCTCCACATCTGTTTTATGGGATTGGTGTGAAAATAAAAGCATTCATTCAAAAATATTTCACACTTCTTGTTTTGAGATGAAAATGGTAAGATTGTTGGCACATAGACTCCTCTCTTCTGGCTTAGGAATATGTTTTTGTACACGTGGCAGAGACTTGATATGCAAGCTTCATGATATAGGGGTTGCTTTTTCACACATCACAAAAGATCCAGAGCTCATGCAGAGTTCCTGGGCATCATCAGCTCCCATATTCCTCCTCTCTTTCTGCTCAATGTGTGACATGCACTGCCAGGTTGTAAGGTGGCTGCAGCACCTTGGGAGGAGGGGAGAGTATTTTGGGTGAAGAAAAATGAAAATCATGAGTTCGGATCAAGACACACATAATGGAGACTTCAGAGGAGGATTGGGCTGGGGAATGCTTTTCTTTGGGTGGCAACTGAGACTGAGCTTGTAGGAGGAGTGGCCTTGAGATCCCTGCACTTACGCTCCAGATGCACCCAGAGACAGGAGGAAGGTGGTGCCCTGGGAAGCAGAGGTCAAGCAGTGTGGATGCTGTGATGTGCTCTGGCCAAGTTACTAGCCTCTGCATGAGGGGTGGGCAGGATGAGAAATTCCTTCCCCTATGCTGGCTGTGGAAGGTGCTGCGGGGGAACCAAACTGGGACCTTATGGCTCAGAGGGGGCCCACCATTGAGTCACAGCTCCTGAATTCCTGGGCACCCTCTGCCACCCCAGGAACAGCAGCTGCCCTCATGTCCCCAAGGAAAATGTCTAAAATTCCAGTGACAGTGGGACTTGTATTCAGGCCTTAGGGATAAAGCCCAGAATGTCAGGCCCCTGGGAGAGATGATGGTAAACTTCAGCTCACACCAAGAAGTTATAGATGATTATTTTAAAAATTAGCATCTGGAGTGTTTAAATGTGCCAATTGTTCCCCAGGGCTCCAGGATGAGGGTCAGCTCCTGACTTGGCCCTTGTTCATGCATCCACTCCAAATGTTTCCGCTTGGCTCAACCAGATTGCTTACAACTTTCTGACCATGTCAGTTCTCTCATGCTTCTGGGCATTTGCACATTCTGATCCCTCTGCTTCAGCTCCATTTCCTCTTCTCCAGTCCTGTCAGCCACTCCTCCAGGAAATGATTTCTGCTGGCATAGCTGGCCACCCTGACTTCTGCAGGACCACCCCACCTCCACCCCCCACGTCTCTTCCCCTCCTGGCACGTCTGCACTGCATCGTGGGCATGTGTTTGCTGGACTGGGACAGACTGCATCCCTTTCCTCTAAGACTGAGCACTTGGTGTGTGTTTGTTGACTGACTTACAAGGTGAATGAGTGCAGACCCTCAACTGAGAACAGAGAGAGGAGATGGGAAGGAGACGGAGGGAGATGAGGCAGAGCCTTTGTGGTAGAGGATGTGGGTGCTCCCAGCTTGCCCAGCTCATCACAGACCAGCCGAGGTGAGTGGTGTGGCCACGTTGCCCATGGCAGGTGCTTCCCATAGCCTGACCTGGCCCATCATCCTGTGGGCGCTGACCTCAGATTGCAGGACCAGGGAGGCTGTGAATATACCCAGGTTGACTGACTTGCAGCAGGTCTGACTGTCTTCTGTCCCCAGAATGCTACTTGTGCATCCAGGGCTGAGAGGGCTCATTAGGGACTCCCGCCAGGTTCTGCTGTGAGCTCATGGGGAGACCTTGCTCTCTGCATGCAGTGAGGCCGTCCTTTACTCACAGTGTTTGCCACTATGTCCTGCCAGGCCAGTGAGCAAAGGGGCTCAGGTTGACCCCACCCTAGCACAAAGGCTCAGACCTCTTCGATCTCTTTTGCATTTTGGCCTTCTGCAACTTTTATTTAGGAAAAAGTGTCTGTTGCTCTGAAAACCTGGTTTAAAAGCCCCTGGGGCAGAAGATGTGTGAGGACCCTGCCTCCTGGGAAAGTCTTCAGGCCTTTTCTGCCCAGAGGTTGAGAAAGCTGAGCCAGAAAAGCCATAATGGAACTTAGAACGGATGTGGTGGCTGCAGGGGAAGAGTCCCTCCAAGAAAGAAAACAGGAGAAACAGCAAAGCCATGGAGCCCTTGGGCAGGCTCAGTCCCAGCATCCCCATCAGAACCTGGTGGGTGGAGGGGCTGGGCTGAGGCTGCCTGGATGTGGGTCCAACCCCGTAACTCTGCTCAGGAGCATGACTCTTGAAGGCCCTTCCATCCCCAGGAAGGATCTGTCTGGTGCCCGAGGCCAGGAGGGGCTGGCAGACTCTCTGTTGAGGGTACAGGGTTAATGGTTAAGCTGCCTGGTCTTCCCTGGGGAGGAGGTTAATGTTTGAATGCTAAGAGAGAGACAGGAAATGCCACTCACCAAGCTGTCACCAAACTCGGCACACTTATCACAGATAAAAAATTAACTCCTCAGCTATTCTGGGCTAGGTAAGGCCTTCCCAGCATTTCCTGGGAGCATTTCAGGGTCACCCTAATAGCTTCATGGCCTGCCTTACTGGGCTATTTATTACTTTGTTTTCAGAAGCTGATACCCCCTCAGAGCTGGCTGGTGGAAGGGCTCTGCCTCACCCTAGGGAGGAATGTTCCAGAGACAGAGTGGAGGCAGGAAAGGTGTGGGCTTAGTGGTCGGACAGATCTGGGCAGGGGCACTGCTCTGTCACTTAGGGGCTGTGTGACCTTGGGCAAGACCTCTCTGGTTCTTCATGTCCTTGCCTTCAGAGGGGGAACTCACCATCCCCTTTCCCTCTTCTCTTTGACAGTGGGCTCCCCACTCCCAAAGAACATGGGCTGCCTTCTAAAGGGTTGGGGGGTCAGTGTGCCTTTTTATTGAGGTGAAATTCACATGATATTAACCATCTTATTGAACAGTTCAATAGCATTTGGTGCATTCACAGGGCAACCACCACCTCTATATAGCTCCAGAGCATTCTCATCTCATCATCCCAAAATAAAACCTGTACCCATCGCTCCTCATCTCCCTCCTTCCTCTGCCCTACCCCTGGCAACCATACCTCCACTCCCTGTCTCTGTGCATTCTCTGACTCTGTTCATTTTGTATGAATGGAGTCACAATCCGTGACCTTTGAGTCCATCTCCTTCCACTAATGTTTCCAAGGTTCATCTATGTAGTGGCACGTATCAGTGTGTCTTACATGCTGGCCTTTGATGCGGTTTCTCTAACAAACATTCCAGGTCCTTTTCTGGATTCCCCTGGCCCCTGATGGCCTCTGGCAGACAAACACTCTGGGACAACCCTCACCCTACCCAGAGCTCACCTCTCCTTTCCTTGCCACAACTGACCTTGGCTCATTTTTCAGAAACAAGAAACTTATGTTTATGTAGCACTTTAGACATTTTATTTTATTTTATTTTAGTTCTTAAAGCAACCCATGCAGTTAAGTACTGTTACCATCCCACTTCACAGATGAGGAAGTTGAGGCTCGTAGAGGCACAGGATCACCCAGTGCTGAAAGAGGACTCTCAGCCCACATCTTTTGACTGCAAATCCTGAGGACTGTTTATTTTGCAATCCAGACTGAACTGTGAGTGACTGATACTCTCACTCTCCCCAAGAAGATTTGCATTTGAAAAAAAAATAGAGGAAGAGAGAGACTGTTGGTGCCAATTAATGTCTAATTAGAGTGAGAGCATGAAAGGAAGCGTTTCAGCTGGAGGAGGAAGAGCTCGTGGGTGGTTGAGGAGGACTCTGTGGGGCCAGTGCAGTTTGTACAGTCTGGGGAGGAGGAGGCTCAGGATCAGTGCTCACAAGCTCAGAAGCACTTGCCTTGGGCAAGTCTCTTGGAGGGAGAAGAACCAACCTGCCCCAGGGAAGTGGCACCCAGCCTCCCACTCAGAGGCTCTGTATCTCATTCAGTGCAGCCTCCTAGCTGCATGACCCTCTCTGCTTGGATTCTTTCAGTAGTGGAGAGCTCACTTCTCCCCAGGATAGTTCATCCCAAGGACTAGCTTGTGCTTCTCGGTTTAAAGAGAAGCACCCCAGGCTTTCTGTTGTGCCTGCCTCCTGTGCTATGCTTTTTAATGCCTTTGCTGCCTGGGCCTCCAGTTCCCCTGACCCCACCCTGACCACCTCTGTGTGTGGTCCAGCCATCACAAGTAGGGCAACACGGTTCCCGACCTAAATACTGTCGGTCAGGTCATTCGCACAGCCGGCCGAGGAGACCTCCTTAGGGTGCCCTTGGGGTGGGCTCAGGAAGGCAGAGGGGGCTTGATGGAGCCCGGAAGCCGGCTGCTGGCTGTGCCTGTCTAATGTGTCCCCATAGCCATTTCCCCTCTGGGTTTTCCCACTGTCTGGGGCAAATGGGCAGCAGGGCCCTTGAGCCTCTCTCGGGAACCTTCTGTTCCCTGCTCACCACATCACTCTTGTCTCCCTAGTCTGAGTGAAGTCTTGCTCTGTTCCTGTTTTTTCAGAATTATGATTGCAACGTTGCAATCAAGAAAATCAAAATTATGATTTTCTCAAGAATTGTGATTGCACCAGAATTCCTCTTTATCCTCCTGCCTTGGGGGCCCTTTGGAAACAGGTCAGGGAGATTGTAAGTTTTCCTGCCCTTCTAGGAGGCTGTGAACCAGTAATCTGAGAAGGAAGGAGAGAAAAAAGGGAAAAAAAATGCCAGGAGGGAAAAAAGATCCACTGCACACACACATCATTTCCTTCCCACCAAAATTTGGGGGCATTATTTTATAGATGAGACCAATTTTATAGATGACGAAGGTGGGGCTCATACATGGAAGCAGTGTGTTCAGAGTTCACTCCGTCCCCACCACACTTCACCTCAGCCCAGGACCCCACGCTCTGCCGCCGGCGTTGGGCAGGCACCCCCTGCTGCCCACATGGCATTAGTGGCTGATGGTGTCTTTTCCTGTTTCCCTACTTGAACTTTCCCCAGTCTTCCCCTCCTGTCCCCTCCAGCCAGGTGGTCAGTGTTGACAGGTGACCTCAGAGATGGTAGAGAGTCAGGGGATTCCCTGGGCCCTGCCCTCCCTAGTGGCTCAGTGACAGCAGATCTGCTTACAAAACTCCTCCATCTCTTACCTCCTGGGTCCCCCTCAACCCCAACTCAGGCACTGAGCTTTGCAGCTCTGGGTCTAAAACTCCTAACCCTCCCCCAACCCACTGACCCGAGTGCTGTGCCAGAGCCCCAGGGGAGGCCAGACCAGGACGCCATGCCACCTCTCTTTCGTGCTCCACCTGCGCAGCCATCCCTCGCTCAGCAGGAGCCTGTAGGGAGTGGGGTCCAAGGCCCTCCGTTCACACCCTGGAGCAGTGCAAATGGGGTCCCTGCAAGCAGCCAGGAGGCCACTCTGCTGCCTGCTCCCCTGGCCATAGGCCTTCCAGCCCACCTGCACCAGGCACCATCTGTACTGTGGTCTCCTTTATATCAATGGGGTGACTCTTTTTTTCATCATGCTGTACATGAGATCTTAGACTTACTCATCGTATACTGCTTCCCTGGTGTCTCAGTCAGAAAAGAATCTGCCTGCAATGCAGGAAACCCGAGTTCAATCCCTGGGTCAGGAAGATCCCCGGAGAAGGAAATGGCAACCCACTCCAGTGTTCTTGCTTGGAGAACTCCATGGATAGAAGAGCCTGGTAGGCTACGGTCCATGGGGTCGCAAGAGTCAGACACGACTTAGCAACTAAACCACCACCATCATATATAACTCCAACTCTGTAATCTTTGACCAACCTCTCTGTCTTCCCCCCAACACCCACCTCTGGTAACCACCGGTTCTATTCTCTGCTTCTATGAGGTTAACATTTTTGGATTCCGCATACCAGTGAGATGATAACAGTATTTGTCTTTCTGTGTCTAGCTTTTTTCACTGAGCACAATGTTTTCTAAGTTCATCCATGTTTTCACACATGGCAGGATTTCCTTTTTAAAAAATTAAAAAATTTTTAGGCTGAATGATGTTTCATCGTGATTTTCTTTATCCGATTCTTCCTTTAGTGGACACTAAGGTTGCTTCCATACTTTGGCTGTGGCAGTAATGTTGTAGTGAACATGGGGCTGCAGATAGCTCTTGAGACAGTGATTTCATTTCCTTCAGATGTGTATCCAGTAGTGAGATTGCTGGATCATTTGGTGGCTCTATTTTAATTTTTTTGAGGAAGCTCCACTGTTTTCCCCAGTGGCTATACCAACTTACATTCCCACAAACAGTGCATGAAGGTTTTCTTTTTTAAACTGACTTTTTTTTTTAACTTAAGTCAGTTCAGTTCAGTCGCTCAGTCGTGTCCGACTCTTTGTGACCCCATGAATTGCAGCACACCAGGCCTCCCTGTCCATCACCAACTCCCAGAGTTCACTCAAACTCATGTGTGTCGAGTCAGTGATGCCATCCAGCCATATCCTCTGTCGTCCCCTTCTCCTCCTGCCCCTAATCCCTCCCAGCATCAGGGTCTTTTCCAATGAGTCAAGTCTTTGCATGAGGTGGCCAAAGTATTGGAGTTTAAGCTTCAGCATTAGTCCTTCCAATGAGCACCCAGGACTGAACTTAGCCTCATCCTAAACAGCAGTAACTACAAAATCCCAGCTGTGATATACTTGTTGTATAACCTTTTATGCATATTAAATTGTTTTAAAAAAGGTGTAACTATTAAAATTAAAAGTGTTCAACCATGTACCAGCCACCAGAGCCTACCAGTGAGACGTGCTCCTCACATGCTGGGCCAGGTCTGTTCCAGTGCTGAACCTGTCCTGACAGCGAGGCCAAGGCTGGGAGAGGATGGCCGTGTCACAGGGCTCGGGACATGAGCAGTACCGTGTGGAGTTAGCGTCCAGGGCTGTTGCCACCAACGGTCAGCCTGGAGGTGGGATCCTAGCTGCTAGCGCCCTGTATGTCACTTTGCCTCTTGGGGCCTAGGTTCCTCATCTCTGCTTTGGGGCAGAGACCCTACTTGACCCCTGCATTGTACAGCGCCAGCCTGGACAGCCCCTTCCCAGCCTTTCTTTCCCCCTGGCCAATAGGAAGGATATGGGCATAAGCCAGCTGTGGGGGAACCTGTGTCCCTCTCGCTCTCACCCACCACCAGCTGCTCCTCCCTTGTTTTCCGCAGCACCAGGCCATTGTCCCTATGGGCCAGACCTGACATGACCCAGCTCAGGAAGCCTGCCAGATGCCCTGGCACCCTTCCCATCTGTCTGGCTAGCCGGACGTGGGTTGGGTTGTCCGGCCTCAGGGACTCGGGCCAGTGCCCTGGCTGACCTGATCAGCCTCAGTCCTGAAGCCGCTTCTCCCAAAGGGAGAGGCTCCTTCGTGTTCCCATCAGCCCCAGTGCTTCTAGGAGGAAGGGTGGCCGTGTTGTAAACGGGGCTTCTGCAGAAGGAGTCGGGATGTGGGGTGGGCCTCACCCTCCAGCCTCCAGGTGCCGTGCCAGGTGAAGTCACACCGTGCCCCTCTGTCCAGGGCCTCTCAGGACCATGTCACTGTCCCAGGGGCATCTGGGGAGGCGAGAGTCACTCAGGGGCCTGGTGAGCCACGTCTATGGTGGGAACCTGGAGGACCGGTGCCCAGACAGTGCAGAACCTTCCTGTGTGCCCTGGGGAGGTTCAAGAAGAAAGAAGGCCCAGCCTGCCCTCTTTCAGTGCACACTGTGAGAGTGGGGGTGAAGGCTCTGGAACATCCAGGGGGGTTTCTTATGACCCACTTTCCTCAAAGAACTCAGACACTGGTCCTTGGTCCCCTGGAAGCTTCCACTCTCACTGTGGGAGCTCCATTAGGCCCCACTCTGAGTTCTCGTTGCATTCTCCTCCTCTGTTCTCTCCCCACTTTGCTCAGGGCCACAGCCTCCCAGGGCTGCTCTGCCCCAGCCAGGCATCTTTCCCTAAGAAACTGGGGCTGGTGCCTCTGGAGACAAGCAGGTGGGCAGAGCCCATGAGGTGGCACCCAGGAGCCTGGCTGGACAGTTACCTCACAGCCCTTCCGTTTCCTGGCTGGGTGACTCCAGGTACCCACCTCCTTGCTTTATTGCTTCATTTGTAAATGAGGGCAGAGTTGGGTGCCTTGCAGCGCTGCTGTGGGTTGAATGCTCTCCTGTGTGTAAAGCACAGAGTGACTCCTGCTGGCATCAAGCAGAGCTGGCAAGCAGAGGACGTGGGATTCAGAAATCATGTGTGGTATCACGGCGAATGCCCATTTACAAGGAATGGGTGATGAGGAGGGGAACAGGGGCCAGAGACTCGGGCATTCATCCTTTCCTTAGACGGTTGTTGAGTGCCTGTGCCTTGCCCAGTCCTTGTGGGCACAGGCCTCCAGCGGTCATGAATCAGACTGGTTCCTGCTCTTTATATCGACTGCCCAGGGCAGGGAGCCATTTGCACCCAGGCACCAGGAGGAGCCCTGCCCCCTCCAGCTATGACCTCCCTTGGCCTCTCACAATCATCTTGGATGGGCTCCTGGAGCCCAAGGCTGGTGTGAGCCCAGAAGAAGAGGCCTCTGCAGTGGGAAGGGAGGGATGCAGTATGAAGATTCTCAAAGCAAAGCCTAATGACCACATACAGAACACCCGTAGGGAGGTCTTAGCCTGCAGATTCCTAGGACTCAGGACGACTGAATCAGAACCTCCCCAGTGACACAGATGTCTACTGCAGGATCAATACCTCTAAAGTGGGACAGATC
Organism: Capricornis sumatraensis; assembly: GCF_032405125.1. Classification (NCBI taxonomy): domain Eukaryota; kingdom Metazoa; phylum Chordata; class Mammalia; order Artiodactyla; family Bovidae; genus Capricornis; species Capricornis sumatraensis. Next base: position 115,701,645 of record NC_091071.1, on the reverse strand, counting down.
GCCAGGTGGACTTCACGTGGAGGGAACAAAAGTGTCCAGGATGATGCTGAAACTTTGAGCCTGGTTTTATTCATGCCTGAAAAGAGACTCTTGCTCTTTATAAAAACTGGGAATTAGCCAGCTGGGTAATCCAGGGACCCCTTCAGACCCCTATCCATTAGTCCCTGGAGCTAAAAATTGCCTTGCAGTTCGGAGGACCCAGCTGGGTCCCCCCGCCCAATGCCAGGATGAAACGGAGGACTTGGTGAGGAAGAGGACTGGGGAGGACGGCAGGAGGGAGCTGCCATTCCCTGGCACCCTGTGAGTGCCAGGCTTCCCACGTGGAGATGATCTCTTCCCCTGGACAATCTCAGGAGGAAGCCATCTGTTTCCCTAAAAGAGCTGAGGGCTTGGGCAGCGAGGTGTGGTGAAGAGGACTGGAACCCAGGTCTCTGGGACTCAAGAATCTTGAGTTCTTTCTGAGGGCTGTGGGCTCCAGGGTGGTGTGTTCTGCTTTGTGTTCCCCAAACTGGATGCAAGGTAACTACGGACCTCATGGTATCACCTCCATTTCCAGTGTGCTCCAGACCTTCCTGGTGATGTCCTCCCAGGTGGCATGGGCCCCCAGAAGTCTGTCACAGGAGCAGTTTCTCTGATTTTCTTCCCCTGGGATCTACTGTGGGAGAATTGGTGGCTGGTTGTGTTAAATGATAGTTTCTAACAGAGTATGCCTGCCAAACATTGTGCTTAAGTAATGAGAGAACCAGTGATACATTAACCACTGGTTCACAGGAGAATTCAAAGTACTGCATATATAAGGCAAATAGATGCAAAACTGGCTGGAAACAATTTCACATAAGTTTTAGATAATTCATAGTCATGCAAATGCAAAGAAAGTGACAGAAATGTGGTCCCAAATGCCTCTGGACAGGAATCGTTAGCATGGCCATCAGTTATCTAGAATTTATTGAGCTGTGAAATAGCTCAAAGACACAACAGGCCAGAGAACTGCAGAATCAGGTAAACCAGAAGGCCGTGCTTAAGACAGCATCTAGTTTTGCATTATAGACATCCGGTAATTTTTTTCATGTCAAAGTCTTTCAGTTACTGGAAGTGGGCCACTGATCTGGCTCTGAGCTTCCTAGCAGCCAAACAAAACAAAGAGGAAACAACCTCAAATTCAGTGTCTATAAGGACAGATATATACTAGCTGTTCACCATAAGTTCAGCTTTGTGTTGCATTGAGACCAGATTATCCGTGGAAGGGATGTGGGGGGCAACACCAGGCACAGGTGCTGGGGATGTGCTAGGCTGTGGGGGTGGGGTGGGGGGGCCGTGTCCACGTTGAGACGCTGTCTGATGCTGCTGCTCTTCTCGGCAGGTTGCCGGGGGCTATGGGACAACACCAGCTGCTGGCCGTCCTCTGCACTGGGACAGACGGTGGAAGTGGCATGCCCACGGTTCCTCTGGATGCTCGTGGGCAGGAATGGTAACAACTCAGCCCGGGGGCCCAACTGGGCAGCTGTGGGGCAGCCCTCTGGGTGGGCCTTGGCCTGGAAACATGAGGCCAAGACTTCTCTGCGGACAGGAAGTGAATGGAAGGATGGGAGTGGTCCTTGCTGGTGACTGGAAGCCTTGCTTGGGGGTATGTGGGGTGGGCTGAGTTGTCGGTGCCAAGCAAGGGGCCAGAGGGCCAAGTACCAGGGAAGGGGTAAAGGAGGCCAGGCTTGCTCCTCTCTGCCCTGTGTTCCCATTGAGGGGCTCCCCTCCTTCCTTGCACATTTCTGGCCCCTTAGCACCCAGGGCCCTTGCTCCAGCCCTCGTGTCTGGGTCCCACTTAGCCCTGGGTGGCTTTCCAGGATGCTCACTTCCTCTGTGCCCTCTCTACTAGGCCCTGCAGATGAACTCTGTCCTTTATGGAAGCTTCTGGTCTCCTGGGGGATCTCTCACCCAAGCAAAGCTTCAGTTTATAAGGATTTCCTTAATTTCAGATGAGGAAGTGAGGAAGTTGTCTCCGACAGGGAACACTTAGGGACTAACAGGGACTAATGATGGACAAAACCCTGTCATGTACTAGGCATTTTTACAGATTTAAACTTTAGTTGTCACAAAACCCCTGCAAACCACAGACCTTTTCTCTCCACTTGGCTTAGTTAAACAGTGAAAATAACAAGGTCTGGGAGGCGTTTAGCCTTGGCTTCAGGTTCACAGCTGGGAGATGAAGAGGCAGGGACTGCAGTTTCTTCTCTCGGCCACCCAGTGTCGCTGTGGGGCTGCAGGATCCACCCACCTGCACGGTCTCACAGAGGCGCTGCCCCCTGGGTTCCATGCTAGGGGTCCAGGGCACGATTGGGGGATGAGGGTCAGCGGGGATCATCTCAGCCTAGGGCCTACTGTGCTCGTACCCAGCTGCGGGCCCAAGGGATTGGCCAGCCCAGGAGCATAAGTCAGGAGCAGTCCAGCCTCAAGTCACCTAGAACCATCTGTCCTCTATCTGCTCTCTGCCCATAAATCTACCTTGGGTCTGGAGTCTGAAGAAAGGCTCTACAATAGTGTCTCAAGGGTTCCAGGGCTCCCCACCCCAAGAAAGGAAAGTGTGTCCAGTGAGAACAAGCTGGTGCTCCAGACTCTTTCTTTTGAAGGAAGAAAAAAAGTAGAATAAACTAACTGTTTCTCAGGGTACCCACTACATGGGCCTAGGCAGAATGAGTATCTGTGTGGCTGGAAAACCACAGGCTAGATTATGTACCCAGATACTTGTGTGTCTGTGCTGGAGCCTAGAATATTCTGTCTATATATGCATCAAAGGATGCATTCCTTTGATTCTTAAGAGGGCCCTGGTCTTCCAGTATTTCTTCTTTAAAAGCACACTTCCTGAGTGGGGTCAGGCCTTGGCTTTCTTTCCCTTCTGTCTTGATGGGGGATGGGAGCCTTACAGCAGCAGAGAGTCCTAACCTGATGAGGTTTTTGAGAGTCAGATAAAAGCTTTGACCTGGCTCTTCCCTGGACTGCTTGCCTGCGCATGCACACACAAACACACATTTGCACAAAAATACTGACTGTACTTTTGGGGACCCTTGAAGTGTTTACTGACCTGAACCTCGGTTAGAACCCCTGACATATTAGGAATTAAACCCAGGGGGAGTGGATAGGAGCCCACGGGAGCCCACCCCTTGTGTCCTCTGCGGTTCTACTAAGAGCCGTGTCAGCAGAGGGCACCTGGCCTGCATCTCATGCAGTGTTGTCATGGGAATCCTGCTGTGTCGGTGAGGAGAGGCGTCCAGACAGACAGCCCAGCCTCCAGGGATACACTGTCTGATAACCATTTCTGGATTCCAGGGAGTAAGAGTGCTTTTATTTCAGTTTCTTGTCCAACCAGCCACCCTTTGACCACCATTCTTTCCTCTCTGACAACCTAGCTTGCTTGATTTAATAACAGAAAGCTTCCACTCATCTCCTGAATTCCAAGACTCCAGGCCCCACCATTTCTGGTCTAATTTAGAAAGGCCAGAGGCAGAAGGGAAGTAGCCTTATGGCTTCCTCTCTGTGTCCAGCACCAGCCTGGGTTTCCTGCCCCGTCCTGCAGTGTAGGTGATTATTCCTATTTGGTACAGAAAAGTGATGCACCTAAGGGCACGCAGCAACTGAGAGCCAGTGCTGGGTTTCGAACTCAGATTCTTGACCTGTGCTCCAGGTCTCCTGAGCTGTCATAGACCTGGCATGCCTAGAGCCCAAAGGCCATGGTCTCCTTCTAGAGTTGCCTCTGGGATCTCAGGGAGGGGGCAGGCAGGAGGGTGGGACAATGACGGGCCACATTGAGGCTGGGCTCTGTTGCCCAGTTCTGGGCCTTGGTTTTCTTATCTGTGAGGTAGGCCGCAAAACCTCCTTCAGAGGAGTGCCATTAGGATCAGCATGTTAACATAGTGGCTGGTTCTAGAAATGGCCACCATGTTTCTCCAGCTGAGTGGAATCTGTTTGGTCATAAACCCTGAGAGACGGTGGCCTAGACCATGGGGCCAGTCAGAGAGAAACACACCAAGCCCAGCTCGGGTGGCTGGGGAGCCCAGACAGGATACTGATTGGAGCAAAAGGAGCAGCAGGGCTCCTTTGGTCAGAGCTGGGGTCAGCCCCCTGCAGCCTCGACAGCAGCCAGACCTGGGACTGGAACTCGGCCCCCCCTTGGCAGCCCAGAGTGGAGGATGCATCCGAGCGAGTCTCTGCAGGCAGGGAAGCTCCCCGCATGGCTTTCCCAGACTTCTGTCTTGGCTTGGCAGCTCCTCTACCCCAGTCTTCGGGCTCTTGCTCTAAAAAGCTCCGCCTGGGTAAGCTCTTCCCTCTTCCCTTATGAAAACGTTTAGAACGGGCCCTTCCTCCTCCCTCATTTGTTTTCCTAGCCAGCCAGCCTACAGATGTTTGATGAGCAAGGGCTCTGGGGAGGCAGGCCCTAGGGAGCCCCTGAGAATCTCTGGGAGGGGAGGCAGGGGAGCCACGGTCACTTCCGTGTGAGAGGTACACACTGCAGGCTTGAGAGACAGAGAGGGCTGCAGTGATCTTGTGGTTTATAGCACAGAGAAGCACCGAAGAGAGGCTCCCTGGGAGGTTATGTGTGTTAGCTCTGCTGATTTTCAGACACTGAGGAGCAGGGTGTGAAGTTATATATAAAGTAGAACTTCTGGGACTTCCCTGGTGGTCCTATGGCTAAGACTCCACACTCCCAGTGTGGGAGGAACATTTGATCCCTGGTCAGGGAACTAAGATCCTGCATGCTGCACAGCCAAATAAATAAATAAATAGAACTTCTTAGCGCAGGAGTAGAACAGGAGCCTGTAAAAAGTTAATTATGGGCGTGGCCAGGTCCTCACCAAGCAGGCAGATTTCTCTGGGGCACTCACCCATTAGATGGCTGTCCCTGATAGCTCAGTGGGTAAAGAATCTGCCTGCAATGCAGGAGACTTGGGTTTGATCGCTGGGTTGGGAAGATCCCCTGGAGAAGGGAAAGGCTACTCACTCCGGTATTCTGTCCTGGAGAATTCCAGCCCATGGGGTTGCAGGATCAGTTGCAAAGACTGAGTGACTTTCACTTTTCAGGGCCTGGGAGCAGGAAGAGCAGAGTAAGAAAGGGATTAGTACAAAGCCTGCAGCTAAGAACATAGGCCTGAGCCCTGGGGTTCAAATCCCACGTTCTACATTGACTGGAGTGTGGTCTTGAGCAAGTTCTTTAACCACTGTGTGCCTCAGTTCCCCTAGCTATAAAATGGGTGTAGTATTTTCATGTTACAATACATTTTACTATAAAAGTAACAGTGCCGACCTCATAGTCTTGTTAGGATTGAATGAGCTAATACCTCTCACATGCTTAGAGCAGTGCCTGGCATATAGCAATCACTGTGTATCATTATAGTAGAGGATGTGGTTTTATAGTTGAATAAACACACTGTCATTAGTGGGAGGTCAGTGTTGTTTGGTTTGGGGTGTGTAACCTTCTGTTCTTAAGCACTGCATATGGCCTCTCTCATCATTGGAGGCATTGCCATGCCTGCCAGAGGAAGGTTTTATTATTCTCTGAGGGGCACCCAGGTAGCTGAGCAGTGACCCTGGAAGTTGTGCTGGGCCTGGGGCCTGGGGCATGTGTCAGTCACCTCCCTCGTTGTGGAGCCTGGTGCCTGGCACAGGGCGTGCGGGGCACGGGGTGTGGGTGAGGCAGTGGGGGCCCAGGGGAAGATGAGCAGTGCTCAGAGGCTAGGGGGGTCTAACAGTTCAGGGCCCACCAGGTTTGCAGGTCAAGGGATCTAGAACCGCGGCTCTGTGTCTCGCATATACACGCGCATCCCCACTCGGGCTGTCTGCCCACACCTTTCCTGCCACTTTTCCAGACTGACTCTTTGTTACAAAGCCTTCAAGGGTCAACTGAGCAATTGGAGCTGCCCTGTGTGGTTCGGAGAAAGGGACAGAGTGACAGAAGGAAGCTCCCTCCACCTGCAACTAAGGGGAGCAAGGCACCCAGAAACCCAGCCATCAGTCCATCCCTCCACTCACCACAGCATGCTTGGTCCCCACAGGTTCCATGTTCCGGAACTGCACACAGGGTGGCTGGTCAGAAACCTTCCCCAGACCTGACCTGGCCTGTGGGGTCAATGTGAATGACTCCTCCAACGAGAAGCGGGTAAGCCTGCCACACCTCCCTGTGGGGTGGAGGGGCCTGGGGAGGTACAGTGAAGCCGGCCCAGGGCTAGGTCAGGTGACCCGGGGCTGCCCTCCTCAGCCCCGCACCCTCCCAGCTCTCTGTCCTGGCCCACCAGCCTGGAGGGGTTGGCCTTGAGGACCGTGGCGGAGTGAGAACTGCCACGTGCCTTGGGGACACTGTGGCCAGGTTGGCATGAAACCCAAAGCTCAGTGACTGGGGCTAACTGCTTGGGCCAGTGGTGAGTCTGAACCTGCCCTGTGGCCTTGGTGGAGGTGAGGAGAAGATAACCTCTGTGCCTCAGTTTCTCCATCTGGGAAATGGGGTAATAGTCTTGAGCTCGTCAGGAGGAGCAGAGTGAGCCCTGGAAGTGCTGGGAAGGGTGAGGGGCCACAGCACCTGCTCACAAAGGTCCCTTCTCAGAGGAGATTCAGGCTCCAGGAGGCAGGAGCAGCCAGCTGCAGGCAGGCCTGGTTTAAGAGAGGATGCTGGTGTGTGGGTGCCCTGAAGAGGCCATTCGGTTCAGAGTCCTTCCTAAAGGAGATTGGGTGAGGGATGGTAGTGGAGGATGGAGTTCCTTCTCTCCCAGAGCTTATCATTCAGTTAGGGAAGATACATGAGGTCTTCAGATACAGGTGGAATAATTTAATAGGGATTACGCATGGTCTTAGAGGGCCAGTGGATGGGCCCAGACCTCTGTAGATTTCCGTTTCCGTCTCTGACCTATGTGAAGACAGGAGGCTTATATGGATCACATTTGTAAAGTCCGTAAGATTCAGAAGGATCACATGTATAACGGATGGCAGGATGGAGGTTCAGAAGGATGCGTAGGCTGCAAGTGACAGAAACTTCCAAGGGGCTTCACAAGTTAATGTGGCTCATGTAACTATGATACAGTGGACGGGCGTCCGGCTCTTGTAATGAAGCAGCACCCCAAAGCCACTCAGGACGAGGTTTCTTCTCTCTTCCTGCTAGCCTAGTGACTTATCCAGGGGCTGGGATCCTGTTGTCACATGTGTGCCATTGGTGACAGCAGCCTCAGACTCCCAGACCTGCTTGTCCAGGAGGAGGGACAGCCTGACCTCTTGCTAACCACAAGAAAGCTTCATATGCAAACAGCCAGTAAGCCTGTCCTCACATCTTACTGACCCAATGTGACTTGAGCCTGTCCACCTCTGCACGTTTCCAGGCAAAGGGATGGGACACATGCATGGCTTGGACCAGCAGTTCTCAAACTTTTTGGCCTCAGAACCCTTTTATACCCTTAGGAATTACTGAGGACCCTAAAGAGCTTTTGGTTTTGTGAGTTATCTCTGTTGAAGCCACACTTAAGAACTGTTGGCTAACACTAGTCAGCTGGATAAGAACAAAGGCCAGGGCCTGAACCATGATATTCATGGCTGGGTTGAAACTCTAAAATGCCAGAGAAGGCACAGAGATTTAACAAAGATAAATGCAAAGTTCTGGACTTAACTGAGAAAATTAATTGCCCAAAAATAGTAAAAAAAGAAAAAAAAAAAAAGAAGAAGACCTACTATAACTTCAGCTCATGTAAAAAAATATTAGAATCCCTAAGATTGGTGTAAGTTTTTCCAGACCATGGGATATGCTGGTCCCTGATGCCAGACCACAGACAAGCACTGCTGCTGCTGCTGCTAAGTTGCTTCAGTCGTGTCCGACTCTGCGACCCCAGAGATGACAGCCCAGCAGGCTGCCCCGTCCCTGGGATTCTCCAGGCAAGAACAGGCTTTGTCTTTTTTCCTTTTGGCTGTGTGGCTTGTGGGATCTTAGTTCGTCAACCAGGAATTGAACCTGGGCACTTGGCAGTGAAAGTGTGGAGTCCTACCTAACCACTGCCCTGCCAAGGAGTTCCCCACAAACTTAGTCTTTTATGCTGAGAATTGAATCATCCTTTCTGAGTGTTAAAATGTCTTTTTATCTTTTAATCAAATGATTGTGAAAGTATGTATTTACTGATTGTCTTTTTGCACCTTCCTGACTTGGCATGCACCAGTTGCCAACAGTGGACTGAGATTACCAGAAAGACCAGGCAAAGCTGCCACATGGGTACATAAAGCTGACTTTGTTTACCCGGAGCAGAGGTTAGAAAACTAGTGCCCTTGGGCCAAATCCAGCCTATCACCTGCTTTTACAAATGAAGTTTTATTGAAACACAGCCACATCTATTTGCATTGCAGGGGCTGAATTGAATAGTTGCAAAAGAGACAGAATGTTTACACTTACATGTTTGCTGTGTGTCCCTTTATGGAAAATGTCTGCTGTCTCCTAATGTAGAGGATGGAGAAGGAAGGGACCCAGTCAGGACACACAGCAAAGAGACAGGTAGCCTCATCTAGGACCGATGGCAGCGAGGCTTCCTTCTGGACCCCTAGCCCTCTGGGGGCAGGTGTCGTAGAGGTTGAGGGCACTGAGGTCACATCTGGCTTCGGGGGAACAGGGGTCTTTTGGGGTCAGAGCTCGAAGACAAAGGCAGAGCTGGCGGGGATGTCCTGAGGGTCACCTGGCAGACAGTAACCCAGCCATAGGACAGCATGGGATCCTCAGCCTGGACCCTCCACACTTGTCATTCATGCCTCCTCGTGCTGCCACAGGCTGACCCACTGCTCCTGACCCAGGGCTGCAAAACCAGGTGTCTCCTGAGTGAGCTGATACCCTCAGCTCTGGGGTGCATCCCACACATGGCAAGATTCTAGGGATGGCACATCAGTCTCCAGATTTTTGACAAATCACTGCTCTTTGAAATCCTAAAGGCTAGAAACCATTAACCCAATGCAACCTGCTGCCCTCTTGGTTCCCCCCACTCATTCCTGAGAGGTGGCTCCTGGATTCTGGAATTGCAGTCACCTCAGTGGGGAAGGCAATGACACCCCACTCCAGTACCTTTGGCTGGAAAATCCCATGGACGGAGGAGCCTGGTGGGCTGCAGTCCATAGGGTCGCTAGAGTCGGGCGCGACTGAGCGACTTCACTTTCACTTTTCACTTTCATGCATTGGAGCAGGAAATGGCAACCCACTCCAGTGTTCTTGCCTGGAGAATCCCAGGGACGGCAGAGCCTGGTAGGCTGCCATCTATGGGGTCGCACAGAGTCGGACACGACTGAATCGACTTAGCAGCAGCAGCAGCAGCAGTGGGGAAGGGCAGTGTCATATGGCAGCTAACCTGTGAAAAGTCCCCTCTGCTGTCAGAAGAATTTTGGTCCTTCTAAGTCAAATCTACTTTCTGATAACTTCTGCCCTGTCTGGAGCTTACAATTCAGTCTTACTCTTTTATACATCAATCATTTTAATACCCTTCTTCCCTAAGTTTGTTTCCTTCAGGATGTGGTGCACTCAAGTATTTTAATGCACTCTTCAGATGACATGGTCACCCCTCTCCGGAAATGCTCCAGTTCATTAATGTTCCTCTTAAAATAACATACCCAGGCCTGGAACACTCCAGACATTCCAGGGTGGCTTGCTGCTCCACAGCACTCCATTAAGGAAACTGAGAAGAGGCCTAATTGTTCTAGCAGCTACCTCATGCCTCATACTTCATACCACAGTCTTAGACTGCTGACTCAGACTGAACAGTGGATAGTAGGGTAGAAGGTGAAGATGGAGAAAATTAACAAGGACTGAGTGTCTTCTAAGGGCCAGGCATTGTCTAGATACTCTACCTGACACCATTTCTGTTCTTCCAAAAAGCCTGCACGGTGGATATTATCTGCATTTTACAGATGAGGAATCTGAGGCTCCCAGAGAAGTTTAGAGATTTGCCTAGGGTCACCCAGAAGTTAAGCGATTTGCCCAGGGCTGGTGAGTAGTAGTGGTCCTGGTTTGGAACCCTTGTCTCTTGACTATGAAGCCTTTCTGTGTTCCCTCGGCATACACTTCTTTAACACCATGGAGCGTGGACCACTCAAACCTCAAGGTCGTTTTTGTATAAACGCCTGTCAGATTTCCTCAATAGTATCTGTGTGCTGGTGTTTTCTTGTTACCCTTTTCTTCTGGTTACAAGACAATACTTACCACTGAAGAAAAGTGAAAGATACAGAAAAAAATACAAATGGAAATAATGACTGTATCCACCAGTTTGTAATCCAAAGTTAATCACTAATAGTATCTAACACAGCTCCTTACAATCTTGTTTCTATGAATGTGTGAGATTGAACTGCCTGAGATGACCAATATTCAATCTTTTTTGATCTTCAAAAAAGGGAAGAGTCATACAATTCAACAACACTTTTCTTTGCATAAATCAGAAATCACATGTAAAATGTGTATTCTGCCTTTTCACTTAGCATTATGTTATGTCCTGACATCTTTTGAAACTCTTGATAAGTAGCATTTTAATATAGCCTAATTTTGAAATAATTTGAATTTAAAAGAATTTAGTTAACTATTCTGTGTTTGGCATTTGCATGTCTTTCATTAAAAACAGTTCTGTGATAAACATCTTTATATATAATATGCTTTTATATTTCTGATAATTCTTAGAAGTAATTCCTAGAGGTAGAAGGGAAGTCAGAAGGAACGCGTGTGGTTTTTGCTCTGTGCTACTTTCCAGAGAGACTGAGCCAGTTTTCACTCCCACTGTACCCTCACCTGAGGCTTCCCTGGTGGCTCAGTAGTAAAGAATCTGCCTGCAATGCAGGAGACCAACTGTAATGCAGAAGACGTGGGTTCGATCCCTGGATCAGGAAGAGCCCCTGGAGGAGGAAATAGCAATCCGCTCCAGTATTCCTGCCTGGGAAACCCAATGGGCAGAGGAGCCTGGTGAGCTGCAGTCCATGGGGTCGCAAGAGTCAGACATGACTTAGCAACTAAACCACCACCACCACATGACCTCACCTACATAGAATATTAGTACTTTTAAATATTAGTTAATTTGGTTGGTAAAAAAAAAAATGGTATGGCATTATTGCTTTACTCTTTATTTTTTGGTTCTTTTAGAGACTGTTGTACAATTTATTTTTTGAACCTAAAAAATACAGGTCTTTACATTTATTTCTATATACTTTATTCCACTCCATTGAGATGTTGAGTCAAAGCTGAGCCAGTGGTGTGTAGTGGCTGCTGAATAAGTCAATGACTGCCTGGCTGCGTTAACAGGAGTACAGTGTGTAGAACAGGGATTGCCATGTATAAACCAGGTCCCCCTCTACTTCTCCCTGGTCAGAGAGTACATCTGTAGCTTTTCAAGTGTCCGGTTCAGGGTGTCTTGTTTAAGAAGGACATTCACAAACTGTAGCATATTAATTGAGGAAAATGGTGATGGGTAATGGAAAGAGATTAAAGACATAGGGAATACTGAATGCTGAGTAAGCGGGGAACAGTTGGGCAGAAGAGCTGTATTCAGAAAGGACAAACCTCTCTGTGGCATTTTTGTCACTCTCCTGTAAGTCTAAAGCTATTCTACCATGAAAAAGTTATTTTTAAAATAATGATGAAGAAAATGGGATTTCCCTGGTGGCTCAGTGGTTAAGACTCTGTGCTTCCACTGCAGGGGCCCAGGTTCGATCCTGATCTGGGAACTAAAGATCCCACATGCTGCACAGTACAATCTAAATAAATAAAAATACTTTAAAAAATGATGAAAAAAATAAAATAATGATAGGCTTTAGGTATAAGACAGATTCACTTTATTTGCAGTGACTCCAGAAGCAGAAAAGAGACCAATAGGTACAATTTTAAAGTAATAGATTTTAGATTCATTTGAGAAAAAAATATCTAATACTTTGCACTGTTGTCTACCCAGTGAGTTCCTCAAAAACCAGTGAAGATACCATCCCTGGAGGTATTCAAGCAAAGGCTTGAATTCAGGGTGGCAATCAGGGGCCTTGTATATGGGGTAGAAGTTTGAACTGGCATCAGATAATGCCCAAAGTCTTTTCCCAAGCCAAGATATCATGAGTCTATGAATTTGTGTCCTTGGGGGTATGAACAGAATAGCAGTTGGAGCTGAAGGGGTTCAAGCCACCTGGAGCAGGTAAAAGGGCAGATTCAGTCGGTGGGCAGGTGAGCTGACACAGGTCTCTCTCTCTGCAGTACGAGTACCTGCTGAAGCTGAAGATCATGTACACTGTGGGCTACAGCTCCTCCCTGGTGATGCTCCTGGTTGCCCTCAGCATCCTTTGTGCCTTTCGGTAAGAACAGGTACCAGCTCTCCATCTCCGTAGCCTTCCCCAGGCACAGCACTTTGGGTCTCTTTTATCTGCTCAGACCAGAGAAGGGAAGGTCTGGTGGGCCACTTTGTCTTCTCTAGATCTAAAGCTTACCTGTGGCAAAACACTGAAGTTTCTGTGACCTCCTTCATCCCTTCATTCATTTGACATTTACTGAACATCACTAAGAACTTACTGTGCTGGTTGCTTTAAATGTATTATTTCTGATGTTCACACAATATTAAGAGATAGGTATCACCCTCATTTTACAGATATACTAGCCAGACTCATGTTTGCAAGAAACAGAAATCCATCTTAAAACATCTTAAGAAAAGCAAAGGTGACCTGAAGCATTTAACTGACAATTTCAGGGGCATCTGGCTTCAGGTGTGGCTGAATCTAGGTACTCAAAGGTATGTGCAGAACTAGGCTGTCTCCTACCATTGCTTTGCCCTGCATTGGCTTCAGGCAGGCTTTATGCAGGGACAGTAGAGACAACCACCAGCAGCTGCAGAGGCACATTCTACTAGCTCAGAAACACCGGGGCAGGGAGACCCCTTTCTCCATTGGCTGCAATGAAAGTCCTGGGGGAATTCTTATGGGCGAGCAGGCTTGGGTCACGTGCCCAGCCCTGAGCCAATCACCACAGCCAGCTGTGGAGTGCTCCGATTAGTCCGGTCTCTCATGAGGGTGGGAGTGGCGTTGTCTGTACCCAGAGCTGGAATGGGTCCCCCCATATGAAAGCCTGGTCCCTGTAGGGAAGGAGGGGAACAGGTGACAGACTTCTGCCCCTACCGCAAGGGGGACACCTAGGCTCTGGTTGAAAGGCTTGCTCAGCTAGGTCATGTAGCTGAAAAGAGGCGGAGCCTGGATCTGATTTCTCCCCACAGCCTGTGTACTTTCTGTGCCACATGCCCCCTTCCCCACCCTCCCTTCTAACAATTCTGGGAGCTGCAGGAGGTGGTCGAGGCAGAATCGAATCTCACTCTTATAATCTCAGCTTTTTTTTTTTTTTTTCAATTGCAGCATGAAACAGAGTAGGCTGGCCACTGGGGGCCTGGGCTCTCATTCGGAGATTCATAGAGATGTCACGTCCAGTCCCTGGGTTTCCCTGGTACATGGGGTAGGGGGTGGGGGTGCTGAGCTGAGCCCTTCGGCTCTGCCACCTATGGCCCTGCGCGCTTTCTCTCCAGGAGGCTCCACTGCACCCGCAACTACATCCACGTGCACCTCTTCGTGTCCTTCATCCTGCGCGCCCTGTCCAACTTCATCAAGGATGCCGTGCTCTTCTCCTCCGACGATGCCACCCACTGTGATGCCCACAGGGTAACTTGCCCACATGGTCCATGGTGTGGCCAGGCCTGCCTGCTTTTCCCCCCAACCCCATTCATTGAGGCTGGATTTAATGCCTAGAATCAAAGGGGCCAGCACTGGGGCTGGAATAGGAGGTTCAAGGAGTCCCATGTCCCCACACGTGCAGCCTGGGACTCCTATGAAGGCAGTTTGCTGAGAAGCCAGAGGGGCTACTGTTCAACTCCCAGTGTCCTGGAGTGCATCAGCCTCTCTGGGAATTAAGCACATAGCAAGGCTCCTCCTTCCTCTACTCCTGCCGAGTCCCAAATGTAGACAGATGGCCAAGTCTAGAGATGGTTGGGATTGTAGAAAGAAAAAGGTGAGTGCACCCTGGACAGGTCTGCATCTGCATGCCCAGATGTGCAGTGGAACATAATCTCACCCTCTTCCTCCTTCTGAACAAGCAGAGGAGTCTTCATTCATTGCAATATCACTCTGTGTATCAGTTGAGAATCTCTTCCGCTGTACATAACATAATCTCTTCTGCTGTATATACATCAGTGGCTTAAACAGCTGGGGGTTGTGCCCCACAGAAGCAGTCCACAGATGGGCAATGAACACAGTCCTTTTACCTTTCTGCTCTGCTAGTTTTGATCCCATGCTTTATACTGCATGTTAGCAACTTGACTGCTGCAACCCCACACCTCACATCTATGTTTCAGGCAAAAAGGAGGGAAGTCAAGGTTAAACATTTTTCTCTTTGGGAGACTTTAGCTTTTCATTTGGAAAAGAATGTGCTTCTCAAGACTGTGTTCACATCTCACTGGCTAGAACTGTGTCATGTGACTACATCTAACTGCAGAGGAAGCTGGGAAGTTCAGTGTTTTACTATCATAGTCTCCATAGTGGAGGCAAGCAAGGGTGAAGGGACTGGAGATTGAGATTGGTTTAATCAGCCCGCCTGTCGCTTCCCACCACTCACATCTGTAATTGCTTATAGTTCTGTTAAGTTTGTATATTGCTTGTAGTTTTTCACACGCATGTGTATGTGCGTGTATTTTCTGACTCAAACTGAGAGGTCCCTCAAGCTGTGCTCCTGTGTGTCAGGGAGATTTCTAGGATGAAAGAAGAGTACCAGCTTGGAGTTAGAAGATTCTGACCCCACCTCATCACTGACCAGTGAAGTCCAGCAATGCCCAGCAGGGAACCTTTTCAGGTTCTTCTAAACTGTAGACTCACCATCCAGCCATGGGCCATGCCTGGAATAAGATAGGAGACCACAGGCAGGAAGCACACCTGGCCAGCAGGGTGGCTCTGGGCGCTCCCCTGTGGCCGTGACCCTCCTGCACTTTGTCAGCAGCCCTCTGGCCATCCCAGGAGCTGTCATCCCTGAGCTGTCCTCAGGGAAAGACTAGGAAGAGAGGATGAAGGGAAGGGAGACCCTCATAGGGTGCAAGTGGGAGCCGTGAGGGCGTGGAAGCTTCGTGCCCCACAGCCCTGCAGGCATGGCTTCCCAGGATCCTGACGGGGGACACGGCTGTCACCTAAGTCACGGCGGCAGGCAAGGCCACCCTATGGCACCCCCTTGAATGTTTCAAGGTCTGCATTCCAGATGTAGTACAGGCAGGGGTCCTGTGTTCTCTCATCAGTACTGGCTTGTCCCTTCTCCATCTGTTTCTAGGAAACTTAACCAGGAAAGAATTTTATCAACCTTTTGCTCAGCAATCCATTTCCCTCTTTAGGCCTCAGGTTCCTCCTCTAAAAAATGCCCTCATTTGCTGTTGGGAATTGGGCAATATCTGACGCAGTTTGACAACTGGCGGCCAGTTCCAGAATTTGAGAGCTGCTCCTGCTGCTGCAGCAGCCCATTGGCTGTGCTGACAGAGCCTGCCGGCCTCTGGACTTGCACTCTAGAGACACTATGAGCCTGGTCTTCTGATAGTGGAAGGCCAGGGGGCATGGCCGTGAGCCCGAGAGATGCTCTCTGTGGCCTGGCTGCTGACTCCTACTGCACCCCTCGTCTCCTGGGGGGAAGCCCAGGATGGCTGGCCTGTGACTCAGCTGCCTCTCTTTGTAGGTGGGCTGTAAGCTGGTCATGGTCTTCTTCCAGTACTGCATCATGGCCAACTACTCCTGGCTGCTGGTGGAAGGCCTCTATCTTCACACGCTCCTTGTCATCTCCTTCTTCTCAGAACGGAAGTGGCTCCAGGGATTTGTGGCCCTCGGATGGGGTATGTTCTCCAGGGTATGGTGACTGTGTGACAGGTGGGAAAGGGCACTGAGGCAATAAGGGCTTGGGTTCCAGTTTCAGCTCCACACTTAGTTAAGTTAGTGAACTTGTGTGCTGTTAGACAAGTTTCTTGATGGTTAACTCTCTGGCCTCGGTTTGTCTGTCAAATGGGAAGTAATAGCTAAAACCTAGGTCCGATTTCTGGCATCCAAAGCCTTTTACGATTTGATACCCCCAACACCTGTTGCCTTATCTTCTCTAGACATTCCATTCATATGTCCTCATTCTCACCTCCTTTCTGATTCGGGTAGGGTGCTTTTAACTGTAGCTATCAGAAAACCTGACTTAGATAGGCTTTAAACTTAAAAGGAATTAATTGGTTCATATAACTGACAAGTCCAGGGATCACCATTCAGGTGAGGCTGAATCCAGCAGCACAACATTATTTCTTTTTGTTTTTCTACTTCACCTCCTGTAACATCAGTGTTATCATTAGGCTGGTGTTCCCCGTGTAACTGTCAGCAGCTTCTGGGCTTTCTCCTGGCTTCATTGCTACATCTAATGAAAGAAAGAGGCTGTGTCCCAGCATTCCAGCAAATACTCAGATTCACTCTGATTGTGTCATACACATCCTTGAACCACTCACAGGGGCCTGAGGGAGTGGAATCCTCTGATTGGCTTAAGCTACTCAGACCATAGAGCTTCTCAAAGGAAATTCAGGATTCAGTCCAGGCAGGAGAAGAAATGGTATTAAGACAGCCAACTGTAGGTTCCATTGCTTCTCTTCCCCCTTTTCCTTTCTGGTCAGTGAAGGTGATAACAATTCCGATTTCTTGCGCACCTACTGTATGCAAGGCATTGAGCTGAGCACTTTAATCATCACAACAACCTCCAGAGGCCTCGTAGGAACCTTGGCTCAGAGACGTGACATAACATGCTCAGCTCACACTGTGGACAAGAACAGAGTCAAGATTCAAACCAAGGCCTGTCTCTTTGCAAATACCCTTAACTCTTACTCTGCCACAAACAAACATCCATCCATCCATCCTTCCAGTCATACACACGTCCATCAATCTGTCCACCTGCCACCCATCCATCCATCCTTCAACTGTTCATTTGATAAACATATGTAAGCTACCCACTGGATTCTAGACAGAGTCAGATTTCTGTGAGTGACTCACAGGCTTACAGAGGTAGTCATGTGTACCAGCCATTAGCTTCATTTACTCTCTTCTTGGTGCCTTTAATTAAGAAGTGTCCCTGCCAGGAATGCCCTCCACTGTCTTTTCTGCTTGTCTAAATCATGTGCAAGGGTTCTGCCTCTATCAGACCATCAGGGAGGTTGCCTGAACTGCCAGAGTTTGCCAAGCCCTCCTGCTTCTGAACTCTTGACAGTCTGATTAATACATGACCCTTGGCCAGCGGAAGCTGTAGGGCCTTGTTAATCTGGATTTCCACACTGGCCAGTAGTCCCAGAGGGCCTGGGACAAGGGACTTACCTTATACAGCCAACTCTGCCCCAAACATCCCCAATATGGAGCCAGCTCCCTGAGCCTTGACTCCCAGATCTGGCAGGATTTTCCTGAATGAACATGGGCAGTTTCATCATCTATAGTATCAGGATCGTAATTTATTCAGCTTTCTTTGAGCACTTCTTTGTGCTCAGAAGGGCTTACAGAGGTTCCAAAAATAAAACTGATTCCATCACTGAAGGGGTTTGTAGTCTAGCAAGGAGACAAAATTGCACTGTGATAATATCTCCATCACAGATTCTTAGCAGGTTTAATGAGATGAGAACCTTCTTTTCTCCCTCAAATATTTGTTGAGCATCTACCATATGCCAGGCCCTGGGGTTAGAGCCTCACATAAAACAGCACCGGTTCCTTCTCTCCAGGCCTCTTTGCCTGCACAGCCCCAAGGGGACATGAAAGGACTCAGGAAGGCCTAAACTTTTCCAACTGTGAAACCTTTTCTCTTGCAAAAGCAGTAGCCCCTGCCTCAGTTTGTCCTTATTTCCTGCTGCAGGCCCTGAGATAAGTTGCTTAAATGAGTATGTGATCAACCATAAAACTTTGCAAAAACTTTCTTTTTTTTCAAATTAGAAAAAAAAAAAATTACCATAGTCTCATCTATTGAACATTTGCTGGGGTTTCTTTTCAGACTTTTTTATACTCCTAGTTTTTCCCACTTGGTTACAATCATCCTGTAAGTAGAATTTTCAATCTTGCCTCTTTCCTTGAACACAGAAGCATGCTCTGTATTCTTTCAAATCTTCAATAAACATTTTTAATACTCTGTGGATGTATATAACCAAATACCTATTTTTTTTTGATGTTAAGATTGTTTCTCATTTTTCACTGGGACAAATAACACAGTGAGGAGTGCTTTTGTGGGCAAAGCACATACGTAATAGAGAATCCTGGAACTGGGACCCCTGAGTCAGAAGGCACAGGCATCTAAAATTTTTAATACTTATCCAGAGCTTTTACTTTTTCAAGGTGGCTGGAATGTCAGTCTGTGCCCAGAAAAGTGTGACACCTCAGGCTTTTGTAGAAGATGAATCAAGCTCCCTCCCACTCACAGAGGGAACTCAAACCAGTGCTCCTCCAGCTGGAGCTGCATTGGAATCATGCAGAGGGCATGTCCACCCACCTGGCCCTGGGCCCCTCCCCCGGCCAGAGTCTTGGTCTGGTGGGCAGGGGTGGAGCCTGAGACTCTGCATTTCTCACTGGGCCCCAGGTGATGCTGACACCCTTGTCCCAAGGGCCACACTTAAAACCATAATTTAAGCAGTTATCAGGTTTTCTAACTTTTCCACTGACTCACTGTTAAAGATGTAAAACAAATAATAATAAACAAGTGGCCCTCAGAGTCCATATTTGCCCAAAGTACCCAGAATTTAGGTAAAGAAGTTTTTTATCAATGTCATACGTGCACTTGGTTTAAAGAATTAAATAGAAGTACAAGTCTAGGACTTCCCTGGTGGCACAGGGATAAGAATCTGCCTGCCAATGTAGGGGACATGGGTTTGACCCCTGGTCTGGGAAGATGTCACAGGCCACAGAGCAGTTAAGCCTGTGTGCCACAACCTCTAAGTCCGAGCTCTGGAGCCCCCAAGCTGCAACTACGGAGCGTGTGTGCTGCAACTACGGAAGCCCATGCGCCTAGAACAAGAGAAGGCACCGCCGTGCGAAGCCCTTGCACCACTGCAAAGAGTAGCCCCAGCTCTCTGCAACTCGAGACAGTCTGCACCAAGCAACAAAGACCCAGCACAACCAAAAATTTAAGAATAAATTAGAATTTTTAAAAAGAGGATAAACTTCCTTAAAAAATAAAATGTCAGCCTAAAACAAAAAAAAAGAAAAAAGTGCCCTGAAAAGGCTCACACTTCTGCCTCTCAGAGGTAATACCTTCCCATTTTTCAGTTCTTCCTCCTGATATTTACTCTCATATTTCTAAACGATATTCTACTATTTCGTGATTTGTCCATCTGAGATATTACTGGTTGACTCCTTGTGATGGAAGGGAAGGACATGAAATTCTTCATCTACCACCTCATCTTCCCATTAGAGTTGTTCACATTTGGGGCTGAATCATATTCAGTGTATACATCATTATGTCTATATAAATTTTCCTCATAGCTCAGATGGTAGAGAAACTGCCCGTAATGTAGGAGACCTGGGTTCAGTCCCTGGGTCGGGAAGACCCCCTGGAGAAGGAAATGGCAACCCACTCCAGTATTCTTGCCTGGGAAATCCCATGGACAGAGGAGCCTGGTGGGCTACAGTCCATGGGGTTGCAAAGAGTCAAACACGACTGAGCGACTAACACATACACAAATCATATTCAATGTATACATCATTCAGTTCAGTTCAGTTGCTCAGTCATGTCTGACTCTTTGGGACCCCATAGACTACAGCACGCCAGGCCTCCCTGTCCATCACCAACTCCTGGTGTTAACTCAAACTCATGTCCATTGAGTCAGTGATGCCATCCAGCCATCTCATGCTCTGTCGTCCCCTTCTCCTCCTGCTTCAATCTTCCCTAGCATCGGGGTCTTTTCAAATGAGTCAGTTCTTTGCATCAGGTGGCCAAAGTATTAGAATTTCAGCTTCAGCATCAGTCCCTCCAATGACTATTCAGGACTTATTTCCTTTAGTATGGACTGGTATACATCATTATGTCTATATAAATATTGTTCACTACCAAGCCAAGTGGTATAGAATCATTTTACTTCCAATATTTGACTTGTTATGTTTTATGGAGTCATTTTTAAATTTAATTTTTATTTTATATTGGAGTATAGTTGATTTACAGTGTTGTGTTAGTTTCAGGTGTACAGCAAAGTGGATCAGCTGTGCATATACATGTATCTACTTTTTTTCAGATTCTTTTCCCATATAGGTTATTACACAGTATTGAATAGAGTTCCCTGTGCTGTACAGCAGGTCCTTGTTGATTGTTTTATATAATGTCATTGTTCAGTTGCTCAGTCATGTCTGACTTTTTGCAACCCCATGGACTGTAGCACGCCAGGCTTCCCTGTCCTTCAGCATCTCCAAGAGCTTTCTCAAACTCATGTCCATTGAGTCGGTGATGCCATCCAAGCATCTGGTCCTCTGTCACCCCTTTCTCCTCCTGTCTTCTATCTTTTCCAGCATCAGGGTCTTTTCAAATGAGTCAGCTCTTTGCATTAGGTGGCCAAAGTATTGGAGTTTCAGCTTCAGCATCAGTCCTCCCAATGAATATTCAGGATTGATTTCCTTTAGGATGAACTGGTTGGATCTCCTTGCAGTCTAAGGAACTCTCAAGAGTCTTCTCCAACACCACAGTTTGAAAGCATCAATTGTGTGGCGCTCAGCCATCTTTATGATCCAATTCTCACATCCATACATGACTACTGGAAAGACAGACAGTCAGCAAAGTAATGTCTCTGCTTTTTAATATGCTGTCTAGGTTGGTCATAGCTTTTCTTCCCAGGAGCAAGCATTTTTTAATTTCATAGCTGCAGACACCATCTGCAGTGATTTTGGAAAATAAAGTCTGTCACTGTTTTCATTGTTTCCCCATCTATTTGCCATGAAGTGATGGGACTGGATGCCACAATCTTAGTTTTCTAAATGTTGAGTTTTAAGCCAGCTTTTTCACTCTCGTCTTTCATCTTCGTTAAGAGGCTCTTTAATTCCTCTTTGTTTTCTGCCATAAGGGTGGTATCATCTGCATATCAGGTTATTGATTTCTTCCTGCAATCTTGATTCCAGCTAGAGCTTCATCCAACCGAGTATTTGCATGATATACTCTGCAAATAAGTTAAACAAGTAGGCTGACAATATATAGTGGTATGTATATGTTAATCCCCCAATTATGGAGTCAATTTTAATTGGCTCGTTTTATGTTGCTGTCATTAATTTTCCCAAATTCTCAACAGAACTGGAAAACCATCCAGTGCCAGGTTTCCTATCATCAAAGGCAACAGAATGTAATCTATCAGTCCTATTTGTTTGGTTTAGTCCTGCTCTATTAGTGTCCTAGGGCTGCTGTAACAAGTTGCCACTGGCTTAAAACAACAGAAATTTATTCTTTCCCACCGTGGGGACCAGAAGTTCAAAGTCAGGCTTTGGCAGGGCCAGTTCCTTCTAAGGTCTCCGAGGGACAATATGCTCCATGCCTCTGTCCCAGTTTCTGGCGGTCCTTGGTCTTCTTTGCCGGGTAGGAGCGTCACTCCAATTTCTGCCTCCATCTCGACATGGTCTTCTTCCCTTGTGTCTCTCTTTGTGTGGGTCTCAGTGCCTTCTTAAAAAAATAACAGTCATATTGGATTAAGGCCCCTATAAATATGACCTCATCTTAACTAATGACACCTTAAAATACCTTGTTTCCAGGAAAGGGAAAGGTCACACCTCAGGTTCTAAGGATATGAACCTCTGGGGTGGAGGAGGATATGCCATTTAACATAATCTACTAACCTGTGTTCTTTCTAAAGGAGCTTTCTGCCCTCTTGCTCTGTCCTCTGGTCGTTCTGTAGACTCACTCACTCCCTTAACCTTCACGCTGAGTTTTTCTTCATTTCCTCCACAAATCCTATACCTTGACTTCTTGTTTCCCTATCTTTGGTTTACTGTTTGGTTGTGTTGGAGTTCATCCTCTAGTATCTGTCTAACAGAGAATGCATGGAAGGTACATTCTTTTGCACTCCATATCTAAACATATATTTTTTGTTTTAAGTATATTTATTTATTTGGCTGTACCACTTCTTAGTTGTGGCATGTGGGATCCAGTTCCCTGACCAGGGATTGAAGCCTGGCCCCTGGATTGGGAGTGAGAGTCTTAGCCCCTGGACCACCAGGGAAGTCCCTAAACATATCTTCGTTCAGCTTTCACACCTAAGTTATAGTTTTCCTGGGCATAGAAATTAGGTTGAAAATTGTTTCCCCAGAATTTTGAAGGTCTTCTATTTTGGCATCTGGTGTTATGGGACTTGCCATGTCATTCTGTTTCCCAAGCTTTTACTCACCTCTCTGTATAAGCTGCAGAATCTTCTCTCTGTCCCCTGTGATTTTTTCTTTTTTTCTTGCTTTTTGACTGTGCCATGCAGCATGTGGGATCTTAGTTCCTCAACCAGGAATGGCACCTGTACCCCTTGCAGTGTAAGTGCAGAGTCTTTTTTTAAAACCCTTGCCTGAGATGCACACGCTGCCTTATTTATGTAGCTTTGGCTGTGCTGGGTCTTTGTTGCACACAGGCTTTCTCTAGTTGTGGAGAACTGGAGCTACTCTCTAGCTGCCATCCGCAGGCTTCTCGTCGTGGTGGTGTCTCTTGTTGTGGAGCACAGGTTCTAGGCACACGAGCTTCAGTAGCTTCATTAGCTCTGGGCTTGAGGGCCCTCGAGTGTGCAGGCTTCAGTAGTTGTGGCTCTCAGGGTCTAGAGCACATGCTCAGTTTGCAGCTCTCAGGCTTAGTTGCTCCTCAGCATGTGGAATCTTTCTGGACCAGGGAATCAAACCCAGGTCCCCTGCATTGGCAGGCGATTCTTATCCACTGCACCACCAGGAAAGTCTGGAAGCATGGAGTCTTAATCGCTGGACTGTCAGGGAAGTCCTGGTCCCTTGCGTTTTGAAATGTCATAGGAATGTGCCCCCATGCAAGTTTGTTTTCATCCTTTTTGCTGCTGAGTGGCGGTCCTTTCATCTGGAGACTCACATATGTCATTTCTTGGACAGTCTTCCTACACTGTCCCTTTGATCTTTTTTCCCCCTCTGGTTTTAATCCTCTCTTTCTGAAACTTTTAATCAGATGGTTCACATCCTGGAATTGACTTCTAATTTTCTCCTTTCTTTCCTCCTATTAATACTTTTCATTCCACACTTTGTGTTCTGGGCAGTTCCTGGTCTTTATCTTCTAGGCAATCTATGGAATTTTTTAAAGTCTTGATCATCATATATTTAGTTTCCAAGCCCTCTTCCTCGTTCTCTGAATGCTCCCTGTTTTCAGCATCCTGTTTGTGTCTTGTAGAGGTAATCTTCCCTCTGATCTCTCTGATGATATTCCTTAGAACTGTTTTGCTCAAGTTCCTCCTGTAGCCTGTATGGTCTATTTCCTCTGAGTTCCTTTTCTCTGCTTGTTTTGGTCTTTGTCTTTTATGTAATCAGCCTTCCTCAGATGTTGGTGACCTTGACCATTCATAATTAAGAATGAGTCACTTCAGTGTTGACTGAAGCCTGTCTGTGTGTGTGTCTGTGTGGGGTGGTGGTGGTGCTTGGGGGTTGGGTCACATCTCTCATGGGAGACTGGGCTGGAAATGGCCACTGTATTGGGGTCCTCAGCATGGCTATCTACAGACCCTTTTTCTAAGGCTGTTTGCTTCCTCCAGGGAGGAACCCTTTCATCTCCCACCTGGGGTGGAGGTTGGAGGGCTGGAGCAGCGTAGAATCCTGGCTGCTGGAAGTCTGAAAACTGAGCAGCCTAGGGGTGGGGCTCTTCTCAGTTAGGGGATAGATAGGCATGTCCATTAGAAATAGAATCTGAGTTATATTTTATATAACTTAAAGTTTTTCAGTAACCACAGTAAACACAGTGAAAAGAAACTAGTTTCACTAATTAGTGAAATTCAATAGTATGTGTTATGTAACCCAATATAACCAAAATATCAACCTTTTAATGTATGATTTAAAAAATTGTTAATAACATATTTTACATTCTTTTATTCATGCCAGATCTTCCACATCTGCTATCTTGTGCTTCTGGCACATCTCATTTGAGAGCAGCCACGTAGCAAGGGCTCGGAAGCCACACGTGGTGAGAGACGGCAGTACTGGGCAGCACAGGCATAGCTCAGCTGAGAGCCCCTCCCACCCTCTGCTCAGTTGCCCCCAAGAATTCATTTCTGTCAGAGATGAGCAGCTGACTATTTGGCTGTGGGAGGGTGGTTCTGACCACCTGGAGTGGTTACCTGACTCCTGTCCAGACTTCCAAACCATCCTGCTGCCCACCCCCAGGCACAGAACAAGTGCCTTCTCAGAGGCACCCCCTGTGCAGCACTCTTGCTTCAGCTTTCTCTGCTCCGGGACACCAGCCAGTTACTGCTCCTCTGCCAGCTACCAGCCTCCTAAGCGTGTTGACATCTCTCATCTGCGCTACCCTCCTTTTCCATTCTTTGGGCTTATAGGCTTGTAGCATTTTAATTTTTTACTATCATTTTGAAGGGGTGTCAGTGAGAAACAGATAAATGTGTAACTTCAACTTAATGTGTTCAACTAGAAGTCAGGAAATGTTCTTGTATTTTGTCTTTAAAGTTCTTGTGTATTACAAGTCTCTAGTCTAAAATCTATTTTTGTTTAAATGATGTCGACAGGTTACATTATCAGTCAAATGGCTAAAGTTCTTACAAATCAATATTTGAATAGAACTGATTGTTCTCCTGTGGTCTTGAATCCCCTCCCCAAATATCCCAGTTTGATAAAGGGCCTGCACCAGTGGCCTCCACAAGGTCAGGGTCCCCTCCCTTCTCCCCTGCAGCAGTCCTTCAGAGTCTGGCCCAAGTCTGGCCCAAGGAGACCCCTGCCCTGAAGTGGCCTTCAGGATATGTCTGATCCTGCGTCAGTTCCCAAGGATTCCTTGGCACCGTTGAAGCGTGAGGCTGCACATTTACACAGGATGGCAAGGGGGTTTCCATGGCAACTAGACCTCAGCATCTGCTCACTGTCTGGCCTAGAGTCAAGGGTGTGGAAAACTGAGTCATCTCCCTTCTGCCCACCCTCCCCCTTTATTTTTAACCCTCAGGTTCCCCAGCCATCTTTGTTGCTTCGTGGGCTGTCACCAGGTACTTTCTGGAAGATGTCGGGTAAGCTGTTGGATGGAGAGGTAACAAGAGTATATTTTATATGGTTCAGTTCTTTCAATAGGATGGACCCTTCTCTGAAGCTGTTATCTAGGAGAGGCCTATTTCTCAGACCCGGAGCCACAGGTGGGTTCTCTGCCATGCAGGCCGCTGAGTGCCCAGCTCTCCTGGATGTGTGTTTGCAGACATGCTGAGCCACCCTCCTGCTGCCCGATCAGCTCTGTGCTTGGGTCAGGTGCCTGACGAGAGCTGTGCTGCTCAGGGAGGAAGCTCTAAGGACCAACCTAGCTTTTCTCTTCCTGGCAGCTCCCTCCTCTGCTCCTCCCGACATGGGATGTGTGAGTCCTACAGACTCAGGAGAGCAGGAGGGGAGAAGCAGCTTTCAAATCCCCGATGGGTGCAAAGAGATCTAGTCTCATTCTCTACAGATTTGGCTTAGGGACAGGGTGAGCCTGGGGGCTACTGCGAGTGGGCTCATGGATGGAAAGCTTGAAAGAAGCTGGGGAGGTGGTGAGGCAGCATGGCCCCGTGGGAGGCCATGTTTCATCCACGTAATGACACAGCCAGGCCATGGCGGACGAGGTGTAGAAGTGTCTTGCTGTCCAAATTCAGTCTAAAATAATCCTTTTAATTGAATTAATTCCCTTTAAAAAAAAATCTGGATTTTTAATTTCTCTAGAACAAATGGAAAGTTCTGTCAACATTCCCTAGGTCCCCTGTGGCAAAATGAGCTGGGCAGAGTTGTGGCCACCTTAGACCAAGCGCAGTCTGTCTATTTGCTAAGTCCCCCCATGCCCCCAGGGCATGATGTCCCCAGAGCTGAGGTCACATGACACTCACCCAGACACTTCATTCCCTGACACTTCACCTGCCTGGCTGCTGTTGCCACCATGCTCCCCAATGATCTTGACCATGCACTTGGCTCTGGGGTCCAGAATCTTCCATCTCAGATCTGTGTGCCTTTGCTCCCTAGACACTCACTGGGCTTGCCTGGAGCCTGGATGCTCCCCAGCCCTGGCGGTGCTCTTGGCAGCAGAAGACAGTCAGTCCTAAGGGTGTTAAGCCCACAGTCTCCAGGGGGCAGGACCACAATGTAGTCCTTCCTGCAAAGGGCACCTCTGAGAACAGATCTCTTCTAGTCAGCCCAGTTCCCCACTACTAGTGATGCCTGGCTGTCCTTCCCTAGGTGCTGGGACATCAATGCCAATGCATCCATCTGGTGGGTCATCCGAGGGCCTGTGATCCTCTCCATCCTGGTAAGTAGCTAGCCCCCCTGATCTGGGCTCCAATGGGAGAGACCAGAACAGTGACAGGCTTGTGGGGTGGAGGGCCTTGGCAAGGCCAGCATTGCTGCCTCCAGGTGTGTGGAGGAATAAACCAGAGTTTCCAGAGGCTGGGCAGCAGCAGGAGGGTCTGGGAGCCCTGCCTCCAGAGACTGCCAGAGGGGAGGGGAGCGAGGCCAGAGCAAAAGTTTGCCTTGGCCTTGTCCACTGGGAGCAGCTTCAGTGTACCAAGCAGAGCTCCTTACCCGGAGTGGCTGGCTCAGGTCACTTGAGATTCTGCCTCCACTGGTTCAGATGGTTGGATCTTGATCATTTTTCTAAGCATACTCTGGTTGAACTGGGAAGACTCACTGAGCCAGAATCATGGAGGGGCTAGCACCTGGGGAAAGCCAAGGCTGCTGTGGTCTTGTCCTCTGTGGTGATGTGCTGGGGCAGGAGGGCAGGCCTGAAGGGGTGGCCTCAGGGGCGAGATTGAGGAGTGACTCTTAGGGCAGTTCAGGGTGTCTCAACCTTTGCTCTCCTGTCACCTGGGAGCCTTTAAAAAGAATACCAATAGCAGAGATTCAGGCTCTCCTTGTCCTGGGGAGGGGCCTGGGCACTCAGCTTGGTTTTAAGTTCCCAGGTGATTCTGCTCTACAGTCCAGAGCCCTGTAGCTAAGCCTGTGGGTGTGGCTAAGGATAAGGAAGATCCATGGGGTGGGGAGGGTGCCCTGGGGCAGCCCTTTTCCTAAGTAATATGCACAGTCTCAGAAGGATGCCAAGACTACAGAACCAGGTGACAGGAAGTGCCCTTCCTAGGCTCACAGGAGGGTCAGACTGGGCAGCAACCCCCTCTTCCACTAGCTGGCTGGCTTGCCTTGCGTGTCTGGTTGAAGGGGCTATCCCATAACCCATTTTCCTTTTTTTTCTTTTTTCAAAAATAGTAGAATTGGGGGGGGAATAGTAAAATTTGGGACTTCCCTCGTGGTCCAGTGGTTAAGACTTGGTGCTCCAAATGCAGGGGTCAATCCCTGGTCGAGGAATTGAATATCCTGCATGCTGCATGGTGTGGCCAAAAAACAAACAAACAGAAAAGAGTAGAATTTTACACCATCCTCCCTATTATCTCAACTCACAACAGGAGAGCTAGAAATTGTAGAGAAATCTGAGTAGCAGCCACAGTTCAGTTCAGTTCAGTCGCTCAGTCGTGTCCGACTCTTTGCGACCCCATGAATCGCAGCACGCCAGGCCTCCCTGTTCATTACCATCTCCTGGAGTTCACTCAGACTCACATCCATCGAGTCCGTGATGCCATCCAGCCATCTCATCCTCGGTCGTCCCCTTCTCCTCCTGCCCCCAATCCCTCCCAGCATCAGAGTCTTTTCCAATGAGTCAACTCTTCGCATGAGGTGGCCAAAGTATTGGAGTTTCAGCTTTAGCATCATTCCTTCCAAAGAAATCCCAGGGCTGATCTCCTTCCGAATGGACTGGTTGGATCTCCTTGCAGTCCAAGGGACTCTCAAGAGTCTTCTCCAACACTACAGTTCAAAAGCATCAATTCTTCAGCACTCAGCCTTCTTCACAGTCCAACTCTCACATCCATACATGACCACAGGAAAAACCATAGCCTTGACTAGACAGACTTTAGTCGGCAAAGTAATGTCTCTGCTTTTGAATATACTATCTAGGTTGGTCATAACTTTTCTTCCACGGAGTAAGTGTCTTTTAATTTCATGGCTGCAGTCACCATCTGCAGTGATTCTGGAGCCCCAAAAAATAAAGTCTGACACTGTTTCCACTGTTTCCCCATCTATTTCCCATGAAGTGATGGGGCCAGATGCCATGATCTTCGTTTTCTGAATGTTGAGCTTTAGGCCAACTTTTTCGCTCAGGAGAGCATGATGACTTCTCCCTATTTCTGCTTCTCTTAGAGGGTGTGAAGGTCATTCATTAATTTGGAACCACTCAGGGTAGGAGTTAGGGTTAGAAACGCTGTGACTGATATGGTCGGAATGCACAGTTATCACCAGTACAGAGGGTGTCTAGTGCTTTAAACACAACTTTATTTTTGCTGCCCTGAGACATTGCTACCCAAAGTTACTTCATGTTAATAAATAAATAATTTGATTATAATTTTGATTAGGCCAACTTTAGCATAGTGTTTTCTAATCTGACTAAATTAAAATTTAAGGGATAATGAAGGATATTAAGCTTTCATTTCCTATTATAGTCTTAATACACTGAAAACTGTATACTGAAATCTGCTATTATTTATCAAAAGTTGTTTTTTGCTAGCTTGTCACATTTAAATAATTTCTGAACATTTTTTATTAGCATAATAATATGCCAGAAAAATATTGACTATTCTATCACTAATTATGTTATACAAAGAATGTACTTGTTTTATGTTAAATCAAAACATTCTCACTTCTACAATAGTAGTAATACAATTTATATAAAAATGGAAAAATACAAAATGTATTTTTAAAAAGGGACTAAAATCACCCATATTTGTAGCACCGAGATGGACATTATGATGCTGTGCTTTTCTGTCCTGCAATTTTCTTTGAGTGCAGGTACTTTTTCAAAATGCTTATTACAGTTTTGTGTCCTAGTTTGTTTTTTTTTCCTTAGCAGTAGATGTAAGCTTTCCAGTGTCACTTGAAATTATTTGATCAACTGCTGTGCTATAGCTGCTAAATACTGAGCCAGTTTCCTTGTATAATTCTGGGACTTTGACAGGCCAGTCCAGGAAAGCCCCAGGGCCCAGGCTGATTTCATGAGACTGTGGTCTCTCTAGTGATGGAGGATATTGGTGGGCGAGGGGGCACTCCTGATGCCAAGTATCTCTCTCTCAGCCTGTCACGGGGCCCAGAATTCCTCTATTTAAGATTTATTCTTGAGATAGTTAAATTTTTCCCTTTCGCTTTCAAATGCTTCCTATTAAATACAACTCAAAGAGCCTTTGTTAGTTTATACCATGCTTAGAGCAAGATGCACAAAGAGTGAGCTGAGAAGTGTTCTGACCAGGGGTGCTGAGCTGGGGTCCTAGACACGCCTCTAATCCTGTGTCTTCTGGCAAGCGGCTCTAGGCCTCCAGGCTACTCGTCTGAAAATGAGGCTGCCCGCCCAGTCAGTTCCACTGATCCCTGCTTCTGCAAAATGATTCTGGAGCTGGTGGGTGAGGGGAGGAGAGAGGGTGCTATATGGGCAACCTCGTAGTGTGGCTGGCACTGGGCACTGGAATGGGGGAAAGGATGTGGTCCCTGTCCTTTAGAAAGGCAGGATTGAATTGGCAGTTAATGGACACACGTGGATGCTTGCACTTGGCCCCTTGAAGTATTTCAAGTGCCCTTACAAGTAGCATCATCCCTAACTACAATAAATCAGGAAAAGGAGGTGTTCAGAAGGCTTCCTGGAGCTGGTGATTGAGCTGCAGAGCGACTGTAAGTCTCTGAAGCAGTGATTCTCAAAATGTGGTCCCTAACCTGGCAGTTTCACCAGGGAGCTTGTTAAGAATGCAAATTCCCCTGTGGTCTGGTGGTTAGGACTCCGGGCCTTCATTGCCGAGGGCCTGGTCCCTGGTGGGGGAACTAAGATTCTGCAAGCTGCAGCTAAAAGAAAGAAAGGAAGAAGCAGCAAATTAAACCATAAATGTTGGGGGCGGAGCCTAGCAATCTGCACCTTAAACTTTGAGAACCTCTGCTTATAAAGCCTTTGCTACTTGGGCGTAGTCCAAGGCCCAGCTTTGGCATTCATTCTCTGGAAAGTGAAAATGAAGTCGCTCAGTCATGTCCGACTCTTTGCGACCCCGTGGACTGTAGCCTACCAGGCTCCTCCGTCCATGGGATTTTCCAGGCAAGAATACTGAAGTGGGTTGCCATTTCCTTCTCCAGGGGGCATCTTCCCGATCCAGCGATCCAGGGATTGAACCCGGGTTTCCGGGTTTCCCGCATTGCAGGTAGACACTTTAACCTCTCAGCCACCAGGGAAGCCCCTAGAGCTTGCTAGAAATGCTGAATCTCAGGCCTGCATTTTAATAAGATTCCAAAACATTCCAATTGTGAGTGATCCACCCTGCAACTAAGCAGACCTCAGAGCTCCTGCAGCCCAGGAGTGGAGGCTGAGCCATGGAAGACTGTGTGTTTCTCCAGGACTGGGTGTGCTGGAGGGCGTGACGTGCCGTCTTGCTGTGGCTGAACTGCCTTCCCTGCCTGGAGCTGGAGCCAGGAGAGGTAGCTGGAAAGCAGATCATCTTTAGCCTCACCTCTGTCTTGTGTTTTACAGATTAATTTCATCCTTTTTATAAACATTCTAAGAATCCTGATGAGAAAACTTAGAACTCAAGAAACAGGAGGAAATGAAGTGAACCATTATAAGTAAGTGGAAGGCAAAGACAGGCACTCAGCCAGTCAGCAGGCATTTACAGAACACCTACTGTTTACCCAGCTGGTGCTCGATACTGTTAGAGGTAGAGGAGGAGGAAGAACTGGGACCTCATCCCAGGGAGTTTACAGTGGGGTGGAGGGAAGGAGGAGTGGGTCCTTCCCTCTCCATAGAACTGCCCTGGAGGTGGGGAGAAAAGAAATCTAAGCAGGACCCCTGTAGGCAGATATCTCACCCTTGGGATGAGGCTAGGGAGTCAGGGGCCCAAATTCAAGTTTTTATGGGGACAGTGGCCCTCCTTATATGTGGGTTTTGCAACCAAGGATTCAACCAACCTTGGATTGCAGATTGCAAATATTTGGGGGAAAAAAATCCAAATCAAAACATTTTCATTGTGTGAGGTATTATAAGTAATCTAGAGATTATTTAAATATATGGGGACATGTGCATAGATTTAAGCAAATACCCCATTTCATATAAGCGACTTGAGCATCCAAGGATTTCATTGTCTGCAGAGGGTCTGGAGCCAATCCCCATGGGTGCTAAGGGTCGACTGTGTATTTTCCAGCTTTCACTAGACTTTCACCAGATTTTCAAGATAATGTGATTCAAAAATACTTTAAAATCGTTGAGATGGTCAAGAAAGATGCTATATTAGTCTGCTCAGGCTGCATAGCAAGACACCACTAAAGTGGTGACTTAAATGGTTGACTTAAGAAAGAGAAACTTAATTTCTCACTATTCTGGAGGCTAGAAGCCTAGGAATAAGGTGTTGGCAGATTTGAATTCTCTGGAGGCCTCACTCCTTGGCTTGTATACAGCCACTTTCTTGATGGGTCCTCACATGACCTTTTCTCTATACATGTGCAATCCCCATATCTCTTCTTAAAAGGACACCAGTTGATTAGACTACAGTCCCACCCTGATGGCCTCATTTAAACTTAATCACCTCTTCATAGTCCCTATCTGCATATACAGTCACATTCTGAGGTAGTAGGGGTTAGTTAGAGCTTCTACTTAAAATTATATTTTGTGGGGAGGGGGATACATTTCAGCCCATGACGACTGTTAAAGGCAAATCAGTATCCACCAGGGGCTTTCTCTGTGATGTTCTGGGTTCTCAGAATCTGGCAGAGGCCTGGATGACTTGGTGACAGATTTTCCTAGGGTATCTTTAGAGCAGTGGCTCTGAAGTAGGGTCATGCTGGGGTCAAGAATAAAGTTGCCAGATAAAATACAGGATGCCCAGTTTAATCCGAGACTTGTATAAATAGCTAATAGTTTTTTTGGTACCTACACCAAAAAACCCCCCACAAAACTATCTGCTGTTTATCTGAAATTCAAATTGAACTGGGCATCCTGTATTTTTGTTTGCTAAATTTGGCAACCTACCCTGGGAAGAAAACAAAAGAGCTTCTCCTTACAGATATTCATTAACCAACAAATGAGAATGGTGGCTTTGCTAATAATATGTTAGACAGTGTGTGATATCTTAATAGTAACATATGCACGTATGTTATAGCGTAATTCCTGTGGCTATAGGTTCAACGCATTTTACTGATAAGGTTGCATAATCCAAGAGTTTGGAGAGTGAATCCAGGTACTGGGTATGTGGGAGCTGGAGATTTTCCAAAATGAAAGCTAAATAAACAAGCAGTGGGGACACCGTGGCAGAGCCTCCTGTAGTCAGGCAAGATGGGGGTGCTTGTGGGTGTGGGGTTGCCCGAGACTGCAGTGCCTGTTTGCCCCCAGGCGTCTGGCCAAGTCCACCCTCCTGCTGATCCCCCTCTTCGGAATCCACTACATCATCTTCGCCTTCTCCCCAGAGGATGCCATGGAGATCCAGCTGTTTTTTGAACTGGCCCTTGGCTCATTCCAGGTAAGCTCCAGGGGCAGCAACTTTAAGGTGAAAGGAGGCATTCTTTCTCCTTAGGCCAAAACCCAGATCTTCCCGAAGGTAGAGGAGTGCCTCATCTGGCAGAGACCCAAGAGAGGCAGGGGCAGGGCCTCACTGTGCTGTGTGACCCTCAGAGGGTCCCAAGTTCCCCACCAGTCACGTGTCATATGGGGTGGGAGATGCAACTCAGGAGAGAGAGACTGACTCCCGGGAAGACAGAAGGGAATGTAGCTCTGGTGCACTAGACCACACAGCCCTCAGCAGTTAGAAACAACGCGAGCAGTGAGGGCTTGAGCTGAGCCATCGAGGGGTGGAGGGGGGCAAGATGAGCCAAGCGGGAGAGGAGGGTGGGGTGGAAGGCTGTTTAGAAGAATATCCTCATCTACACACTGGGAAGTCCATAAAAACGCCCTGAGCTGAAAAATCCAGAAGTAACCGCATCAGCACATTATGCAGAATCAGTCAGGAGAGTTCCAAGTCTGAGGAACAGGAAACACAGGCAAGGAGGTCAGGAGGCTACTGTTTTTTTCTTTTCTTTCTTTTCGTTTTGGTGACAAGAGACATTTGACTCTTTGAAACAAATTACATACACAATTTACTAAAAATAAAAACCAACTTTAAAAAAAGGGGGAAAGGGGGAGAGGAGAAACGACCTACCTACTAATTCAACAAGATGTTGTAGTTAAAAAGAATAGTAAACCTATCTGGCCAGAAGAAACTTTTAACATGAATCCCAAACTTCACAATGTTATTTGTTTATTTACTCATAACTATCTCCTTCCAAAAATAATGATGTAGCTTTCAGAGAAAACATAACAAAGGACAAAAAATAAGCAGATGAGGGATCAGTGAATAAAGAAAATAAAGCCAAAACTGAGTTCATACACAGAAACAAGTTTGATGCAGTTCTGTAAAGAGGGGAGAAGTGTGTCATATATTTTGGTCTGGAGCTTCCCAGTAGCCAAAGCAAAGACAGGAACACTGTTTCAAGACTTAGATGTAAGCAGCCTGGTTCCCAGGGAAAGCCTAGGATTATAGTTTTGGGGCCTGAGAGAAATCTCTCCCTGTGGGCTTTTGTGAGGAAGCCAGCTTGTCATCAACACACAGCCCATCCACAGAGACTTCCTCACCTGGGCAGGCCTTGGCCTCAGGGTGAGGCTGGGTGCCTCCCTCATTCCTGGAGTTCTGTTCGGAACAGGGTGTGCCCAGAGTCATCTCCCCCTGTCCTGCTCAGGTTCCAGGGAAGACACATCAAGAACGCATTCCTGAGTGGGGTCTGGCCCTAACCCATGCCTGCAGACCCCACCCCAGGGCTGTCCCTGATGCACTCTTCTGAGCCTGTTCTCTGCCCAAAGACTCTCGCCAGCACCCCAGACCCCTGGAGACTCAGTCTCTGTGTATAATCATGAGCTTTTTCTCTGGATTAGGAAGTTTCCGTGTAACATGGGGGAAAGTTGGGCTCACCATGGCCCTTTTATCAGGTGGGCGGGGCTGTCCAAAGATGGGTGGAAGGTCTTGACCCAGCTGACAGAAGTGGGTAGTGACCCCGATGAGACCCAGGACAGCATAGATGAGGACTTCCTGTCTCTGGAACTAGGCTTGTGGCTAGGGCTGCAGACTACACCCAATGGAAGGCCATTTAGCTCCTCTCTGGGGACGTGCTTATTAAGAGAAAACTGAAAGCACTTTCCTAAATGTTCCCATAGGAATGTTTTAGTTCAATTCAGTTCAGTCGCTCAGTCATGTCCGACTATTTGTGACCCCATGGACTGCAGCATGCCAGGCTTCCCTGTCTATCACCAACTCCCAGAGCTTACTCAAACTCATGTCTATTGAGTCGGTGATACCATCCAAACATCTCATCCTCTGTCATCCCCTTCTCCTCCTGCTTCAACCTTTTCCAGCATCAGGGTCTTTACCAATGAGTCAGTTCTTCACATTGGGTGGCCAATGTCTTAGAATTTCAGCTTCAGCATCAGTCCTTCCAATGAAAATTCAGGACTGATTTCCTTTAGGATTGACTGGTTGGATCTCCTTGCAGTCCAAGGGACTCTCAAGAGTCTTCTCCAACACCACAGTTCAAAAGCATCAATTCTTCGGCGCTCAGCTTTCTTTATAGTCCAACTCTCACAGCCATACATGACTACTGGAAAAACCATAGCTCTGACTAGATGGACCTTTGTTGGAAAAGTAATGTCTCTGCTTTTTAATATGCTGTCTAGGTTGGTCATAGCTTTTTTTCCAAGGAGCAAGCGCCTTTTAATTTCATGGCTGCGGTCACCAGCTGCAGTGATTTTGGAGCCCCCCAAAATAAAGTCTGTCACTGTTTTCATTGTTTCCCCACCTATTTGCCATGAAATGATGGGACAGGATGCCATGATTTCAGTTTTCTGAATATTGAGTTTTAAGCCAACTTTTAAACTCTCTGCTTTCACTTTCATCAAGAGGCTGTTTAGTTCTTCTTCGCTTTCTGCCAAAAGGGTGGTGTCATCTGCGTATCTGAGGTTATTGATGTTTTTCCTGGAAATCTTGATTCCAACTTGTGCTTTATTCCAGCCCATAGGAATGTTTACGAAGAAAAAAAAAGATCTTTAAGGGTTTTTTTTAAAAAAAGAACCATTGTTCAAATACAAACATATATATCATTTATTATATTTTATACATACATATAGTGATATAATAAATATTTTTAAAATTCTGTATTATGGAAATTTTTTCCATATACAAAAGCCAAACGAGCAATATAATGAACCTGCGTATAGCCCTTACCCTTCTGTGACCTGTCCTATTTCACCTCCATCTACTCCCCATCTCTCATCATTTTAAGTAAACTCAAGCCATCATGTTATTTCAAATGTAAACATTTTAGTATATACTTTCTGAAAGACAAGAACTTAAAGGACACACGCAGAACCACAATACCATTATCACTGTCATATATTTCTAAAGACTGAAGTTTATTAGGGGCTTCCCTGGTGGCTGACAGTAAAAAATCCACCTGTAGTACAGATCTGGGTTCCTTACCTGAGTTGGGATGATCTCCTGGAGAAGGGAATGGCTACCCACTCTAACAGTGTTGCCTGGAGAATCCCATGGACAGAGGAGCCCGACAGTCCACGGGTTGCAGAGTCAGCTCCTCCTAATTATAGAAATACTTGCTTACTGAGGAAAATTTGGAAGTAAGGAGAAGTTAAAATAGAAAGGCAAATTCATCCAAACTCTCATAACCCAATGTAATAACCTCTGTTAAAATGGTGTGTTTACTTCTAAGTCTCCTTTCTAGCCAAGAAGACATACACATGTACACACACTTACACACATGTAATTGAGATCATGATGTGTGGTTTTTTAATCCTCCTTGTTATATTTAATTCTCTATCATTCCATCATGAACATTTTCCCAGCTCACTAAAGCTGCAGAGACTGCATTTTTAATGACTGTATAAAACTGGCATTTCCTAAACTTGTTGGCTATGGGAGGCCACCCTTTACTTACCTGGGGCACATCTAACCTGCCCTCACCCAGGGCTCCTGCCCTCACTTGAACAGAGAGACTGTGTCTCAACATCTCTGAGGCCGGGCAACCCTGGTCCGGAGAGGGGCAACAGCCTGACCTCCAGCTCCAGGCTCACCAAAACCCGTAACTCAGGTCCCTCACCTGGAAGCAGGGATCCTCCCTGCTTACCTTCCAGAGCTCTGGCAAGGATTAAGTGAAGCACCTGGAACCCAGAAGCCACGATTACATAGGCTAAGCTGTGGCCCAAATCCAGCTCTTGTTTATTGCAAAGCCTGCCTTTCACACTCTCTGACAGCAGCTCCTGGTCAATGATGCACATTTGAACCATCTGGGGCTCTTTCAGAGCTGCTGCTGGTCCCACCCCAGACATTCGGATCCGGGGCACAGAATGCACTTAGGCCAGAGCTCCCAAGTGATCCTCATGTGCGGCCAAACTTGGAAACCGCTGCCCTGAGTACATGTTCCTGCCCCACCCACATAGTCCCCGTTTTGTGTGACATCATCCATGTCTGAGACTCCAGAGCAGATCCTTCTAGTTTGTCTCTAAAACTCTTGTTAGAATGTCAGGATCCCAGAGCAGTTACGTGTATGAAACCCACTGTAAACGGGCTGGTTCATCCCTCTTTGGAATCCTGTCCATGTCTTAAGTAGCCAGGAGCAGGCCTGGTTGGCACTGGGAGGAGGGGTTGGGCTACCTGTAGTCAGGGCTGTGGCACCCAGGCCTCTGTGGGGCAGGGTGCTCACCAGCCTAGGAGGTCTGAGGGCAGGGCCTGTTAGGAAGGGCAGGCTGGCCTTCGAGGGTCCTTAGGTGAGCTGGACATCTAGACTGCTAGACCCTGTTCAAAGCTCATGGTTCCCTACAAGCCTTAGGCCTCAAATCCCGCATCTCAGCCTGGAGTCCCTGCCTGGTGGGCTCCATGCCAGAATTCTGGGTATTCCATTGGGAAAAGAGGAGTCCAGGTGCTGGAGAGGGAGGGTCCTGATAGTTACAATGCCCACCCCACCAGGGAACTTAAAAGCAAACGTAGCCCTGAGGCCTCTGACCTTGGAGATGTGAGTGGGGAGTCAGGCCCCCTGTTCGCTGGCTGAGACCTGCACTTGAGCTCTGCTCAGACTTTAGTTGCATTAAGCAGAAGCTGCTAACTCAGCCACAGGGACCAGGCAGGTCACTGGAATTAATAAGGGAGGCCATTCAGGAGAAGCAGGGCTTGGTGGCACCTGAGGCATTCCCATCCTGCCTGGAGCTGAGCAGGTGGAGCAGCCATGTGAACCCCTGGGCCTGGGTGGGCTTGTTTGCAGGACCAGCTAGAAATCTGGAGAGGTTTAAACAGGGATAGCTACTCAGATAGAAAGACAAATCTGTGACTGTGTGGTCAGAGCAGAGCTCTGGGCGGGATGGACAAGTCTCAAGTGCTACTGCTCCCTGCTTGTCCTGGATGCCCCACCTTACTAATTCCCATGACCTGCCTGGTCACCGAGGTTGAGTTAGCAGCCTCTGTTTAATGTAACTGACACCACCCTGGCGCAGGGCACCTCCCTGGACCCGGGGTCATTGTTGCCCCCAAGAGTCTCAGTCTGTGTGGGTGATGCCAGCACAGCTGGGTGCACTGCAGGGCCAGAAGAGGAAGCCCCTATTCCCTCTGGGGTAGCAGAGATGTGGGAAGGCTCTGGAATAGTCATGGGGAGAAGTGAGCCTGGGGTTGGTGATGAAAGGACCCCAAGGGCCTAGGAGGCCTAATGCCAGAGCCCCTCGCCAATCCCGTTGCCCCTGCTTCCTCCGCAGGGCCTGGTGGTGGCCATCCTCTACTGCTTCCTCAACGGGGAGGTGAGTGTTCTGGGGTTGCTCTGCTGCCTGGGGAGCTCCCTTGTCATTGGATTGTGGTTCAGAAGGGCCACCTGGAAAGGGTGGTAGGGAGCAGGGTATGGTGTGGGTGGGGGAGACCAGGGCCTCCTGGCTCAAAATCTGTCTTCCAGGAGTCTGAGCTCACTTAATGGGATCAACAGAATCACCCGGAGGCCTCGTTAAAACAACTGCTGGGTCCCATCTTGTTTCTAAACAGGCAAAAAGGCATCCTTTAGGTCTGGACTGGAGGCTGAGAATGTTTTAACAAGCACTCCAGGTGATTCTAACCCTTAGGCAAATTCAGGAAATGGAAAGTGGAGGAACCCCAACCCTAACAGAGGCTGCTGACTGCTGGTTGCCTGATGAGTGACCTCGGTCACTGCCCTGATCTGGGCCTCGGGCTTCCCATCTGTAAAGAGAGTGACTCAGGTGAAACGTCTGCCCCTCCATCCTCAGAGACCTCCAAAGAGTGTGACTGCTGAGCAGGGCTGTGGGAGCTGCACACTTAACTTTCAGTCTCTGTGCTTGCCCAGAGCATCTGGATCAGATCAGGAGGCTCCTGGCACAGAGGCCATGCAGTTGACATTAGTTGAACACAGTACTGCATGCAAATAAACCCTTCCTGGGGCTGTCAATCATCTGGTTCACCCCACTTGAATGGGAGTAGCCTCTGATATTTTCCCAAAAGTCAAGCATCAAACCTAGCCCCAAATGCTTTGCTGCTGCAGCTGGGGGTTGTGAAGGAAATTCCAAAGAGTAGCCCCTTGGTCCCTAGATGAGTTCTGAGCTAGAGTGGCTTCATGGGGACGTGTCCAATTGTCCCAGGTGACCATCTGGAGATTGTGGAACGATCACAGGGCCCTTCTTCAGGATAGGTTTGCTGAGGTTTCTGGTGAAAGGTCCTAAGGAAGAGGGGCCCCTCAGTACCTATGGATGTCAGGGCTGAAAATGGTAAATCTGAGTGGAGGGGAAGGCATGCCCTCTGGGCAGGAGTGGCAGAGCCTGTGCTGAGGCCCCAGTGGAAAAAGCAGGACTTGGGCAAAGATCACCCTTCCTTCTTGACTGACTCCTGGTCTCCGGGGCAGGTGCAGCTGGAAGTTCAGAAGAAGTGGCGGCAGTGGCACCTCCGTGAGCTCCCGTTGCAGCCCGTGGCCCCCAGCTCCTCCTTCAGCAACGGCATCAAGGCCAGTCCCTCGGAGCAGAGTCGGGCCACCCATAGGACCAGTGTCATCTGAGGCTGGTCACCCCAGGTCCTGAGGGCTGACTGTTGCAGTAGGAGAGCCTGCCTTCCTGCCAGATGCTGTGTGGTCTCTCCAGTGACTATTACACCCCTCCTCCTGGCCTTGGGGTGGGGTTGTGGTCATGATTCCTCAGAAATGATGGGGCCTGGGATAGCAAAAGGGCCTGAGATTCAGATCTGTTGAGTTTCCAGGAGAGGGCAGGGGAATAAATGGTAACTGGGATGAGACTTGGTTGGTATTTGTTGGTCTTCTTGTCCTTGAGACACAAGGTGGAGGATGCTGTCCCCCACTACTTTCTGGAGGAGGGGGCTTCCCTGACCTCCCTGCTGCAGTTTTCAGGAATAAGCTTAGAAGCCCAGTGATCCGGAAGATTGTGAGGAATAATGAAGCCTGGCGTGCTGCAGTCCATGGGGTCACAAAGAATCAGACATGACTTAGCAACTGAACAATAACCAGTGAACCAGAGAAATTCCCCTTGGCCTTGGGTGAACCCTCCCCAGCCCTCATTGCAACTCATCCATCCAGCTCTTACCCCGGAGCCTTCAAGACAACTCGATCAAGTTACAGGGAACCTTTTAATGACCCTAACAAGGGATGAGGCACCCTGTTATTCCTGCTTTCAGTTATCTGTGGTGGTGGTGGTGGTGGTTTAGACACTAAGTCATGTCCAACTCATGAGACCCCATGGACGGTAGCTTGCCAGGCTCCTCTGTCCATGGGATTCTCCAGGCAAGAATACTGAAGTGGGTTGCCATTTCCTTTTTGAGGATCTTCCCGACCCAGGGATCATACCTGGGTCTCCTGCATTGCAGGCAGATTCTTTACTGACTTAGCTACGAGGGAAGCCCTCAGTTATCTGTAGTACTGCAGAAAATGGGGCAGAATCCATTTGACAGAAGAGAAACTGGTTCACCAATGTCCTGTGACTTGACCAAGATACCCAGCTGGAAGTGGCAGCTCAGTGCAGGACTTTTGATTTTAAATCCCCAGGCTCGCTCCAAGGCTGTCTGTCTTCCCTGCTCCCAGGCTGGGATGAATGGGGGCCTGTCTCCCTGTCCCACTGGGAATTTTCATCTTATCCTTAACTGTCTGGATCTCAGTTCCCTCGCATATCAGCATTCCTTCTCTGCTGGACATGTGAAGATTAAAGGACTGAATATTTGAACCTTTTTACAAAACACTGCCTATGTGCTCAGAGAAAGCATTTAGGACAGGAGCAGAGGCAACCCCTCTCCCCAGAGTAGAGGGAAGGGCATCTTGCTGGTGGGTGGGCCCAGCTCTAGTCCTGGCTTTGGGTGACCTGGACAAGTGGCTCTGGCCCCCAACTTCTGCATCTCACCCCTGCAGA
This sequence comes from Capricornis sumatraensis, assembly GCF_032405125.1. Taxonomy (NCBI): domain Eukaryota; kingdom Metazoa; phylum Chordata; class Mammalia; order Artiodactyla; family Bovidae; genus Capricornis; species Capricornis sumatraensis. The sequence continues at coordinate 115,660,967 of NC_091071.1, read as the reverse complement.
CAAGAAGGTCACCCTCTCTCACCTCATAGACCGCCCCTGGGGTGAAAAGGCCAGCTTGCCCATTTTCCAGGGCTAAGAATACATGTCAGCCTGTATGGTTGATATAACTTTCTCCAGAGACCCCAATGAACTCTGTACATATTCGAATCAAGTTAAAAAAAAAAAATCATGAGGTATAGGCACCCAGAAAGAGGACCTGGCAGGCAGAAACCCAAACCTCATGAGGCCAGAATGAACCAGGGAAGGCCTGAGCTCATCAGGTCAGGGAGGGGCACGGGGCTAGTATGGAATGAAATAGGCTGAGGGCAGAAAAAAACCCCATCTACTGGGCAGAAAAGGGACTGAAAAGGGGGCAATTTAATGCACAAAAATATAAAGTGGCCGGAAAGGGTGGAAATCTCCACTGATTCCTGTCTCCTTCACCCGCAGGCCTCTGTATCTAGGCTGGTTGTTAATCATTATCCAAGGTTTGGCCAGTTCCCTGTACCCCGTGGAGTCCAGATACGTGCTGTCTGGAGTGTGTTCTAGGATCAAAAATGGTACTGAGGCTATCTGGCCCTGACCAAAGATGGACACACATGCTATGTCAGAGATCCATTCATCACATGTTCAATTGTGTCCAACTCTTTGCAACACCATGGACTGTAGCCCGCCAGGCTCCTCTGTCCATGAGGATTTTCCAGGCAAGAATACTGGAGTGGTTTACCATTTCCTCCTTCCGGAGATCTTCCCAACCCAGGGATCGAGTCTCCTGCATTGGCAGGTGGATTCTTTATTGCTTGAGCCATCGGGGAGGTCCCTACATCAAGAGGACAGTATTATAAGTTAGGCAGCTCTCCTGGAAGGGCTTCAGGCAGTACTCACTAGGAGAGTACTCAGAGGGACAGCCAGCTGCTGGAAGCAGGGGTTATCCTGGGATTTTGAGGTACCCACAAAGGGCAGGGTTCAAATAAAGTCAAATGGTTTGAAAGCCTACCATATGCAAGCAATCCTGAACTCTGCTTCCCTGGCATGACCAAAGCTAAAGCAGGGAAAATGCAAAGGCCCTTTGAGCTGGTGGAAGAAAAGTCTGAGGCACTAATTGGACACCCTTTGCTGGAAGGATGATTCACTCTTAGTCTCCCAGGAGGCCCAGGGGCCCTACAGCCCACATCCCAGCAGGGTCAATAAAACAGGTGTGAACTGTGCTTCCCTGTGCAGCCAGCCTGGGCACCAGTGACCCAAGCTGCTTCCAGGTCTATTCCCATCCCAGGAAGTGTTCAAGTAAAGGTTTTAAAATATGTTTATTCATGTAAAATCAACATCCTATATAACATGGCTGCGGGTAAACTGGTGCAGCTGGTGGCATGGAGGCTCCCACCTGACCTCTGGGCTGCAGACCAGCTGCAAAGACCCCTGGGCCACTGGCCCAAACACACCAAGGCCAAGAGGCATCAATTTGAATGTCACATGTTGGAATTAGAAAAGTCATCTTTTCCGACCCCTCTCACTGCACGGCATGTGGGACTCAGTTTCCCAACCAGGGATCTAACCCATGTCCCCTGCATTGGAAGCCCAGAGAGTCTTAACCACTGGATCACCATGGAAGTCTGGAAAAGTCCCTTCATAGGCAGGCTTTCCGGTAACTTGATGTCCTTGGAGGAGGGTCCTAAACTTTTGTAGGCAGGCCCCAGGGATGCATGTTGTTGTTGATGTGGGTGATGCTGTTGATGTGCAGGCCACTGATAGCATTCAGGAAGAGAAGGAAGGAAGCTGTGAAGTCACTCCAGAACATCAGGGTGAGGCCCAAGAGCGTAACCTGGCTCCTGAGAAGGACCAGGAAGCTCAGGAGGCCCCCAAAGGAGAGGATGAATGAGATGAGTAGGAGGGTGGAGCCCAGAGCCCACTTCCGCCAAGCGAGGGAGTCCTCGCACACTTGGGACACTATGAGAAACTCCAGGCCAAAGATGGCGACCACCACGGCCAGGGTGGCCACGACGCGGGCCACAGCCATGCCCGAGGCCAGCCAGGGCACCTGGGCCTGACTCAGGTCTCGGAGGCAGTGCAGCTCCGTCTGGTTGGAGGCAGTGCAGAAGCGCCACAGTCCGAAGAGGCGGTCATCTGCCAGGAGCCATTCGCCATCGCAGATTGATATGGAGGAGAGGACCACAGCCAGGGAGGTGCACAGGATGATGAGGGCTCGGGTAAAGCACTCAAGGAAGGACCGGTGGGGCCTCCTTTGGCCCAGCAGCCTCTGTGCCTGGAAGACAGCATGGGGCAGCATGTCAGGGAGGGCCCCCCTCACACCCCACCAGCCTCTTCAGGGAGGACCCACAACATGCGGTTCAGATTCCCACTGCCACTGGAACCCTTCTCCCATCCTGCCTGTTCCCGGCCCACCCTCCATTCAAGACCTATAAGCACTGTCTGTGGATCCAGTTATTTATCAGGCAAAGAGTTCCCTGCCCTTTCTTTAATGATTTTATAATGAATAAAAAGCCCAAATTCCATTTGCCTGTCTATACTCTTTAGCCCATTCTGAAGTCAGAAAACCTGTTTGACCTGGCTGTTGTGACCTTGGGCCAGCAGACAGCCTTGGTTTCTTTATATGCGAAACAAGAACACGACACAGAGTTTCACAGAGTTATTAGCACATCAGTGATAGTTTCCTCCCCTGGCTCCTGGTCTCCCTCAGTTTCATCCTAATCTGAACCTTCTGAACTTGCCAGGACCCAGGTGCTCAGTGATGTTTGCACTTCACCCTTCAGTCTGGCTTAGCCTGTACCCCACCCAGAACATGCCACCACTAGGTGTTCCAGCAGCTTCTGGGGTTGGAAGGGGAGTCCCTGGGGCTCCCCTTCAGTCTCTGGTTTCAGCCCTGGAAAAGTGCACTGTCCTCTCTCCTGGCAACCTGGGCCAAGCGCCCAGTGAGGTGTCTCTTGTTACAACTCTGGGGTACCCTCCAGTCACAGTCCCTCAACCCAGAAGCAAAAAGAATGCTTCAAAGAGTGGCACGCCTTAGATGGCCCACAAGAGCTCCCAGAGCATCCTCCCCACCACCCCGCTCAGGCATACAGCCCTCTTCCCATGCTGAGGACAAGCCTAGAACTTTCTTCCTCACCTACTGGCTCCTCCACTTGGAAGACTCTTCTGGCTGCCCCCCTTTCTCCATTCTTCATGTCTCGACTAAAACACCACCTCTGTAACCACCCAACCCAGAAGGGACTCTGGTCACTCTCAGAGGAACCGTTCTGATAAGTTACCTATTTCTGTCTGAATAGTGGTTGTATGTTATCGTCTGTCTCACTCGGAGACTGAGGTCTCCAGGAGGCCAGGGCCTTTCCCTAGCACCTGGCACTGTGCTCAAGAGCCATGAGATAAACGAACGTCAAGCTTGCAACCACTGCCGCTTTCACCTGAAGCTCCCTTTAAACCATCTCCTGCCCAGTCCTAAATTATGTCCTTTATAGTGAGTGTGGAGGCAGCCCAGGTTACACCTTGGTTTGGGAAGTAAGCAAAGCAGAAAACTCAAGCGTGACAATCACTGCTAGGGAAACCAACCAAAAGGGGACTCTAGGGTCAGCCCTACCCACGTGCAAACAGAGGCTTCCAGAGGCAGGCCTGGGCCACCCCCTCAGTGAGGGGCAGAAAACAAGGCCTCGCTCCTGGGAGACCCTGTGGTCAGAGCCCCAGCAGGAACATCAGGCTGCCTGCTAACCTGCCCACCTTAGCAGCCCCAGGGATACAGGAAAGAATCCTATTTGCTTTCAGCACTGCTGCCTAAGTTAGGATCCCATTTCACCCTTAAACCCGAGTCTGGACTTCCCTGGTGGTACAGTGGATAAGAATCTGCTTGCCAACGCAAGGGACAAGCATTCAATCCCTGGTCTTGGACAGTTCCACATGCCAGAAGAACTAAGCCCGTGTGCCACAATTAAGCCTAGAGCCCGTGCTCCACAACAAGAGAAGTTACTGCAGTGAGATGCCTGGGCACTGTGATCAAGAGTAACCTCTAGGCTCACCACCACTTTAAAAAAAAGAAAAGAAATAGCTGCTTTTTCATTAAAAAAAAAAAGAACAAACTAGTCTGGTGGAGTAGGAAACTTCATGGGGGGTATGCAAAGACAGCAACTGTCACAGAGGCCAAGGGACCTGCCCAAGAGCATTGACCTACAGCACAGTAAAGTCTGACACAGCGGCTCAACAGCTGTATCATGTGGGGAGGTGGGGGTGGGGATGCACGCTGCCAATAAATACTGACTTGGGCCATCCTGTGAGGGGCTCAGTATAGTGGTGAGGAAAAGGAGTGGAGGGGACTGAGGGACACCCAAGGACACCGATGCAGATCCAGACATAAAGGCAGCCTGGTGTGCTGTAAAGAGCATTCAGGTGGGAGTTTCCTTGTCTCTTAGCAGGGGGAGGGGGGCCCCTCACTTCAACCCATCAGATCCCTTTTTCCTGCCAGAGCCACTGGGAATCTGAGTCTGTACTGGATTTCAATAGAAAATTTGGCTCTACTGCTAGGAAAACCAAGGGAGCTTTGAAACCTCTGATTACAAACCATAAAGGTGCTTGTCTTTGCAACAAGGTTTCTTAACCCCCTTGACTCTGGTTTCTCATCTACATTCTGTAGGAGTTAGTGACTGCTGCAGGAAAGCATAGCCATGTAGGCACCTCATGAGGTTTTAACACCCCTAGAGGTCGTTAAGTTTCTAGGATGGGAAAACCCCAGACGCAGGCAACAAGTCACAAGAATACAGCACCCAGAGGCCTTTTGACCTTGGACATCACGCTGTCTGGAGAAAAAGCACATGCCGTCCTGCGCTCAGCCCCACCTGTCCTGGGCACTGACTGGACTTTAATCTCCAGGCCCTCGGACATTCAGAAAGACAGCTGACATCAGGTCATTTTCCCCCTCCCATCCCAAAGTAGGGCATCATTCAAACTCTGACACCAATAAAACTCCCAAGGATTAAATGAGATTATGTATATAAAGATGCTTGGCACATGAGCAGTCCTGATTTACTACAGCTAGTCCTAACATTAGGAACAATAAGGCATCTTGAGTCCTCATTCCTCACCACTCCCCCTCCCCCCCCCCCCCCCCCCACCTGAGCTTTGAGCCATCCAAGGCCTGAACCTCTCCTGGAGGTCAGTTGAGCCTCAGCATGGTAAGTGGAAGGTTTGTGGACCACCCAGGATGAGGGCAGTTGAGCCCTGTCCCTGATACTGCCCAGCCCAGCTCCTTGACCTTGGGCAAGTCACTTTAGTCTTAGGGCCTGGACTTTCTCCACTAAAAAAGAAAAAAAAAATGGAAGAGGCATTTCCTGAATGATTTCCAGTGACCTGTAGAACAGTGTCACTCGATACTCTTGGGCCGCTAAGTCCACTGCCAAGATCCTGTCTTCCTCTACAACCCAAGACCCCATCTGATTCCATCAGCCCCTAAGTAGACACTCTGGGCTGCTCACTACTCATTCTGCACATCACCCCTCCCTCCTTATTTGCCCCAACCCCCCATTGCCCACTCAGCCCAAGGCCAGGTCAGGCCCTTCTCCTCATCAGCTGGAAATCCCGTCTGTGCTCAGCCGCTGAGTCCGTGTCCCACTCTTTGGGACCTCACTCTAGCCAGGCTCCTCTGTCCCTGTGATTCTCTAGGCAAGAGTTCTGGAATGGGTTTTCTATTTCCTCCTCCAGAGGAGTTTCCCCCACCCAGGGATCAACCTGGGTCTCCTGCATGGGCAGGCGGATTTTTTTTTTTTTAACCACTGAGCCTCACACAAAACCCCTTCTACAGCTTCCTAAACAGTAAGCCCATTCTCGCCAGCATGACCCCAGGACACTGATCAGAGAGGTACAGGAGCCAGTCTGCTTGGTTTTTAGCTCTTTGACAAGTTTATCCCTGGAGATAACTAGTCTTGCCTCCTGCCCTCTTGGTGGAGCTGAACCGAGTTCTGAACACCGCAACTGCATAGAACAGTCCCAGGCCTGTGGTTAAGTGCTCCTAAGGGTCAGCGACTATCTTCAAGCACAGCCTCCCACCCAGCCAGTAGCGCTCCAGGGTTTTAACTTCATCTTTTCCGCCCACCCCCCCCAACCCCCTTCTCCATCCTTCGCTAAAAATCAAGTCCTTCAACCCGGCTACCAGTCTTCCTGCCCCTCCCAGCCCGGTAAGAAGCTCTCCCCTACCCCTTAGTCCTGTCGCAGTTTCTGATCTAGCGGACCCATCTGAATCGTGCTTGCAAGTCTCTCCCCAGCTGGGCCGCGGGCCCCTCGAGGCGCGACCACACCCGATCCCACCCCCCACGCATAAGGTCCGGAGGCAGACCGGTCGGGACTTCAGATTATGCCCAGAACAGTAGGGAGTAACTCGCTGCATCCCGCTCTCGAGCTGCTGAATCCCGGCAGCAGGAGGTTTGCGGGAGGCTTGTGGGTGGAGTTTCTCCTGTTCGGGTCTAGTCTGGCTCTCACTCGATTCTGGGGCTGAGCTGGCCGCCACCGGCAGGTCACTTCACCTGAGCCTCAGCCTCCGCATCTGTAAACTGGGCGGAGCTCCGGGGTCAGTGCTGTGGCGCTCTGAGCGCTCGCGGGCTGAGTGTGCGGCCCGCCAGGACCATCAGGTCGGGACACGGGCCGGTGGGACGCGTCCGCTATGGAAGCTCGGCCGCGGGGTAGAACTACACGCCCGAGGGGCGGAGGGAGACGGGCAGGTTCCCCAGCAAACGCCTCGCATCACTGAGAAACCTCATCTCTGCAATGCCGGCCCCTCACCTCACTACAGTGTTCCCAGGTTTCCGCGCGTCCCAGCGAATCCACCCCCGTCCCCGTCCCCACAAAACTCAGTTTTGCGGAGGGGAGATGGTACTCCTTGCTCGGGTTCAGGGAAGTTCTGGCTTCCGGAGACATGTCTCCTCCTCTGAGGAGCGAACCTCACTCTATAAGTGGATTCCGTCCATCCTCCGCCCCCAAAGCGCCCCCTTTTAAGAGGGACCCTTCTGTTAAACCTAACCGATGGAAACAGAGGACCCCAAAAAGAAGTAAGACAACCCCCTGACCCCGAGACTTTTGGGAGCCTCGTGTGTGCGAAGGACCCGAGCGACAAGACCGAGCCACAGAACAGTGCTAGGGTGGAAGAGGGGTCCCAGGTGGCTTCCTGACTGCCTCCTGGACCCTGGCAGGGCACTCCTACCGCTCTCACCGCGGCCGCTCGCTCACCTGAACGCCGAGGGCTGTCATCCTGCACCCGGGCTCTTCGCGAACTCCCACCAGCTGCCTCCACGATCCCTAGCGCCGATCTGCCGAGGCAGACCCTCGCGGCTTAGGAATCTCTTCTCAGGGGGCGGGGCCGGGGGCGCAGGGTGGGTCGGAGGGCGGGGCGAGCGAAGGGCGGAGCGGGGAAGGGAGGGGAGGGGAGGGGAGGGGAGGGGAGGGGCGGGAGGGGAGGGGAGGGGAGGGGAGGGGCGGGAGGGGAGGGGAGGGGAGGGGAGGGGAGGGGCGGGAGGGGAGGGGAGGGAAGGGGCGGGAGGGGAGGGGAGGGGAGGGGCGGGAGGGACGGGGGCGAGCGGGAGGGGCGGGGAGGGGCCCTGGGTATCAGCAAACTTGGTGCTGCCGGGCTGGCTGCCGGCGGCGGTGCCGGCGGGGCTGTTCCCCGCCCCGGGCACCTGGGTGGACGCAGAATCAGCGGGGCCGCGGGAAGGAGCCACTGGGGAGGGGTGGGAAGCCAGGACAAGGCCAAGAAGTGTAGGCTTGGTCGGCGGACCCGCGAAATCCAGGCCTGGAGTTATTCCCTCGCTCTGAGGATTGCTGTGCGCCCGGCACCGATTTCCCAACGGCCAGGACCGCGCAGGCGGAAGGCCAGCGACCCAGGACCTGATCCCGCCCCAGCGTGTCCGCCTGAGCGTCAGGGGAGGCAGAGGCGTCTAGAGCGCAGCGCCCGCCTGGGCTCCGCGGCTTCCAGCATCTTGTACTGTGTGATCCCGGGCTCTTTTTCTGTTGTTCAGTCGTTGAGTCGTGTTTGATTCTTTGCGACTGGACGGACTGCAGCACGGCAGGCTTCCTTGTCCATCACCACCTCCCAGAGTTTGCTCAAACTCATGTCCATTGAGTCGATGACACCATCCAACCATCTCATCCTCTGTCGCCGCCTCCTTCTACCTTCAGTCTTTCTTAGCATCAGGGTCTTTTCCAGTGAGTCGGCTTTTCTCATCAGATGGTCAAAGCATTGGAGCTTCCTCAGTCCTTCTAATGAATATTTAGGGTCGATTTCCTTTAGTATTTAGACTTCCCCGGTGGCTCAGACGGTAAAGCGTCTGCCTACAATGCAGGAGACCTGGGTTCCATCCCTGGGTCGGGAAGATGCCCTGGAGAAGAAAATGGCAACCTACTCCAGTATTCTTGCCTGGAAAATCCCATGGACAGAGTAGCCTGGTGAGATATGGTCCATGCGGTCACAAAGAGTTGGACAGGACTGAACGACTTTCACTTTCACTTTTCTTTAGGATTGACTGGTTTGATCTCTTTGAGGTCCAAGGAACTCTCAAGACTTTTCTCCAGCACCACAATCTGAAAACATCAATTCTTTGGCACTCAGCCTTCTTCATGGTCCAACTCTCACACCTGAACATGACTACTGGAAAAACCATAGCTTTGACAACACAGACTGTTGTTGGTAAAATGATGTCTCTGCTTTTTAATATGCTGTCTAGGTTTTTCATAGCTTTTCTTCCTCGGAGCAAGCATCTCTGAGCCACGGTTAATAAATGAGATAATATTCATGAAAGATCAGAGTCTTGCCAGGCCCTCAGTTAAGTGTGAAAATAGTGGAATCTTCAGGGCAGTCTTTCCTGTGTCGCTTTTCTCTCCCCCAAAGAGGGATGTACAACTCTAACCCTAACACTCCCTCCTTCCCAAAGGGAGAATGTATAACCCTGCCTGCCTCCTTGCCACCTCCTGCGTGCATGCTAAGTTGCTTTAGTCATGTCTGACTCTTTGTGACCCTATGGACTGTAGCCTGCCAGGCTCCTCTGTGCATGGGATTCTCCAGGCAAGAATACTGGAGTGGGTTGCCATGCCTTCCTCTGAGGGATCTTCCTGACCCAGGGATGGAACTTGCACCTCTTTTGTCTCCTGCATTGGCAGGTGGATTCTTTACCACTAGCACCACCTGGGAAGTCACCTTGCTGCCTCAGGGACCATCAAAAAGGCAAATGACAGGGATTTCCCTGGTGGTCCAGGTGGTTAAGACTCTGCACTTCCATTGCAGTGGGCATGGATCCCTGGTTGGGGAATTAAGATCCCTCATGCCAGGTGGGATCAAAAAAGGATTAAAAGAAACAGCAAACAGGACAAAACAAAACTCATTGTTTTTCCTGGACTTTTGACAAGGCCAGAGTTCTCAAGTCCCCACCCGCAAAAGGGTAAATTCCCACTAAGACCCTCCCCTCCCTTCTCAGTTGTAGGAAGGTGTGTGTTGATAAACAGGGAGGGGGTTTCTCCTTAAGGTAAAGCAAGATCACCTTTCTCCTTAACTAAGTGAGTGAAGTGAAGTTGCTCAGAGAGTCCAACTCTTTGCGAACCCATGGACTGTAGCCTATCAGGCTCCTCTGTCCATGGAATCTTCCAGGCAAGAGTACTGGAGTGGGTTTCCATTTCCTTCTCCAGGGGATCTTCCTGACCCAGGGGTCGAACCCGGGTCTCCCACATTGCAGGCAGATGCTTTACCATCTGAGCCACCAGGGAAGCCCCTTAACTAAGGAGGTTGAATTAAATGATTTGGCTCATTCAGGCAGGCAGGTAGCTCCCCAGTGACTTCACTCATGTTTTTAGTTGCTGTTCATTCACTAAATTGCGTCCATCTCTTTGTGACACCCCATGGGCTATAGCCTGCCAGACTCCTCTGTCCATGGAATTCTCTAGGAAAGAATACTGAAGTGGGTAGCCATTCCCTTCTCCAGAGAATCTTCCCAACCCAGGGATGGAACCGAGGTCTCCTACACTGCAGGCAGATTCTTTACCATCTGAGCCACGAGGGAAGCCCCTCACTTGAGTTTGAGTGAGTGAAGTCGCTCAGTCGTGTCTGACTCTTTGCGACCCTGTGGACTGTAGCCTAACCAGTTCCTCTGTCCATGAGCTTTTCCAGGCAAGAATACTGGAGTGGTTGCCATTTCCTTCTCCAGGAGATCTTCCCAACCCAAGGATTGAACCCAGGTCTCCTGCTTTGTAGGCAGACGCTTTACCATCTGAGCCACTAGGGAAGATCACTTGAGTTTACCCAAGGATATTTTCACTGAATGCTGCCACCCCCTTCTTCCTGTCGGATGTTCATCTGATTCCAGTACTGCCTAAGACACCTTGTCAAATCCCTTAACCTATCGCCCACTTTGTTCTTCCTAAGATTCTGTTTGTGGTCAGGCACATTTGTGTGTATGCTGCCTGTTATGTTTTTTTGATAAGAATAGAAAGTCTTGAATCAGTGGAAATTAGAGTGACATGTCTTGTCAGCAAGATCTCTGGAGAAGCAGAAATGACTTAGGAATAATAATGAGGAAGTGATGGTCCTCTTCCAATCATTTTATGGTCATAAGAAAGCCCAGGTTCTTCACTGATGGTCCAGTGATTAAAACTCCATGCTTCCACTCCAGAGGGCACCAGTTCAGTCCCTGGTTGGAGACTTAGATCCCATATGCTGCATGTGGTCCAAGACACAGTCAAAGTCTAGGTGGAGTTTGTGCCAAGGACCAGGCATCCAGTCTGGGCACCTGGGCCAGCCCTTCCTTTGAATTATAGGGTACCAGGGTTTCCAAGGTCCCTCCACAGTGGCAGTGAAACAGGAGGGAAGAGGGTAGGGCAGCCTGAGAACATGACATAAACTGGTTAGAACCAAATGGGAACAAGATGGCTGACAAGTCCAACTTCCACTAGACTTTGAGACTAGTATATGTTCACTGTAACACATTAGATAAATGACTTACCCACAGGTGCCACGACAGTTCCAAAGCCAACCATTAAAGACCAAAAAGTGGATGATAATCCAATTCCTGGAAATCTCTTCTCCAAAGTAGTTGCAATAATCCTCCCACTCATTAGCCTGTGAAATTACTCAGTCCATGAAAGCTAATCACACATTTTGAGGCTGCTCTCACCTTCTGGGATGGCCCATACACTCTGTCTTTGGAATGTGTTTTTCTCTAAATAAATCCATTTCTAGAGGAAGAGATGTTTTGACAGAAGCAGAGGTCTGAGTGAGACCATTGCTGGCACTGAAGACGAAAGGGATGAGAGCAGCCTCTAGAAACTGGAAAAGAATTTCCAGGCTTCCAGTTCAAGATGGTGGAGTAGAAGGATGTGTGCTCATCACCTGCAAGAACACCAAAATCACAACTAGCTGTTGAACGACCAAGGATAGGAGAATGCTGGAACCCACCAAAAAAAAGATACCCCATGTCCAGGACAAAATAGAGGCTGCAGCAAGATGGTAGGAGGGGCACAATTATGATAAAATCAAATCCTACACCCACCAGGTGGGTGACCCACAAACTGGAGAACAATAATACAAAAAAGTTCTCCCACTGCTGTGAAGATTTTGAACCCCACGTCAGGCTTCCTGGTCTGGGGATCCAACATAGGGACTGACCCAGGGAATCTGACCTTGAATGCCAGAGGGATTTGGATATAGGACTTCCACAGTATTGGGAGAACACAAACAAAATCTTGCATGCACCAAGACCCAGAGGAAAGGAGCAGTGATCCTACAGGAGACTAAACCAAAACTACCTGCTAGTGTTGGAGGGTCTCCTGTGGAGGTATGGGTCGGCAGAGGTTGATCACAGGGATGGCACTGGCAGCAGCAGTCTGGGAAGGTCCTCCTTGGCATAAATCCTCTTGGAGGTCACCATTAAGTCTACCATAGGGGTCATAGAACCCTGGGTCACCTCAGGCCAAAGAACTACTAGGGAGGGAGTGCAACCCCACTCATCAGCAGATAATTGGATTACAGCTTTACTGAGCAAATCCCTTCCCACCAGAGCAAGACCCAGTCACTCCCATCAGGAAGCTTACACAAGCCTCTTAGCCTCTTCCATCAGAGGGCAGACAAAAGAAGCAAGAAGAACCACAGTCCCACAGAAGCTAGGACAAAGCCACATTATAGAAAGTAAACCAGCATGAAAAAGAAAGTTCTGTCCCACATGAAGGGACAAAGTAAATTCAGTTCAGTCACTCAGTTGTGTCCGACTCTTTGCGACCCCATGAATCACAGCACGCCAGGCCTCCCTGTTCATCACCAACTCCTGGAGTTCACTCAGACTCACGCCCATCGAGTCCGTGATGCCATCCAGCCATCTCATCCTCAGTCTTCCCTTTCTCTTCCTGCCCCCAATCCCTCCCAGCATCAGAGTCTTTTCCAATGAGTCAACTCTTCACGTGAGGTGGCCAAAGTACTGGAGCTTCAGCTTTAGCGTCATTCCTTTCAAAGAAATCCCAGGGTTGATCTCCTTCCGAATGGACTGGTTGGATCTCCTTGCAGTACAAGGGACTCTCAAGACTCTTCTCCAACACTACAGTCCAAACGCATCAATTCTTCAGTGCTCAGCCTTCTTCACAGTCCAACTCTCACATCCATACATGACCACAGGAAAAACCATAGCCTTGACTAGACGGATCTTAGTCGGCAAAGTAATGTCTCTGCTTTTGAATATACTATCTAGGTTGGTCATAACTTTTCTTCCAAGGAGTAAGCGTCTTTTAATTTCACCATCTGCAATCACCATCTGCAGTGATTTTGGAGCCCAAAAAAATAAAGTCTGACACTGTTTCCAATGTTTCCCCACCTATTTCCTGTGAAGTGATGGGACTCGATGCCATGATCTTCATTTTCTGAATGTTGAGCTTTAAGCCAACTTTTTCACTTTCCTCTTTCACTTTCATCAAGAGGCTTTTTAGCTCCTCTTCACTTTCTGCCATAAGGGTGGTGTCATCTGCATATCTGAAGTTATTGATATTTCTCCCAGCAATCTTGATTCCAGCTTGTGTTTCTTCCAGTCCAGCATTTCTCATGATGTATTCTGCATATAAGTTAAATAAGCAGGGTGACAATATACAGCTTTGACATACTCCTTTTCCTATTTGGAACCAGTCTGTTGTTCCATGTCCAGTTCTAACTGTTGCTTCAAAACAACCAAATGAAGTGGAGATAGGCCGTGTTGTAGAAAAAGAATTCAGAATAATGATAGTGAAGATGATCCAGGATCTCAGGAAAACAATGGAGAAGATACAAGAAATGTTTACCCAAGACCTAGAAGAACTAAAGAACAGACAGGAATAACACACTAGAAGGACCAGATAGCAGAGTAACTGAGGCAGAAGAGCAGATGAATGGCCCAGAGGACGGAACGGTGGAAATCACTGCTGCAGAACAAAATAAAGAAAAATGAATGAAAAGAAACGAAGACAGCCTAAGAGACCTCTCGGACAACAATAAACACACCAACATTTGCATTATAGGGGCCCTAGAAGGAAAATAAAGAGGGAAAGAGCCTGAGAAAATATTTGAAGGGATAATAGCTGAACACTTCCCTAACATAGGAAAAGAAATAGTCAACCAAGTCCAGAAAGCACAGACAGTCCCAGGCAGGATAAACCCAAGGAGGAACACACCAAGACACATAGTAATAAAACTGGCAAAAATTAAAGACAAAGATAAAAGATTAAAAACAACAAGGGAAAAATGACAAATAACATACACGTGAGCTCCCATTAGGCTATCAACTGATTTCTCAACAGAAACTCTACAAGCCAGAAGGGAATGGCATGATATATTTAAAGTGATGAAAGGGAAGAATCTACAACCAAGAATACTCTACCCAGCAAGACTCTCATTCAGATTTGATGGAGAAACCAAAAGCCTTCCAGACAAGTAACAGTTAAGAGAACTCAGCACCACCAAACCAGCTTTACAACAAATGCTAAAGGAACTCCGCTAGGCAGGAAACACAAGAGAAGGAAAACACCTACAGAAAATAAACCCCAAACAATTAAGAAAATGGTAATAGGATCATACATATTGATAATTACCTTAAATGTAAATGGATTAAATGCACCAACCAAAAGACATAGCCTGGCTAAGTGGATGAAAACACATACATGTATGCACTTCCACTTACCACATCACTCTGCTTGACCCCCCAAATTGTATGCAATTATTTTATATTGTTAAGTTAATCATGTTCCCATTATGGCTTGCAATTGTAATTATTTTTATGTTTTCGTCTGGCTGTTGAATGTGAGGGCTTCCCTGGTGGCTCAGGTGGTAGAGAATGTGCCTGCAATGCAGGACACCTGAGCTTGATTCCTCGGTTGGGAAGATCTCCTGGAGGAGGGCATGGCAACCTACTCCAGTATTCTTGCCTGGAGAATCCCTGTGAATAGAGAAGGGAGCCTGGTGGGCTACAGTTCACGGGGTTGCAAAGAGTTGGACACGACTGAGTGACTAAGCAGAGCACATTGATTGTGAAAATTGATAAAGATCTTTCACTATTGTGATTATGTAACTATACTCACTTAATACCATTGTTTCATGATTGGTCAACAGAAAAATAATAGAATCCTATATAATCAAAATGATCATTTGGTAGAGAAACCTGTTATCACTTTTAAAAATCCAGATGCATATCAGAATTATCTTGGAATTTTTTGAAAAATACCCAGAAAAAAAGAAAAAGCCCAGGTATTGCCTGTTCTCTCCAGAGCTCCAGATGTTTCTAGTGAGCAGCCGTGGACTGGACTATATGACACTCTTTTACTTTTATCTAGTTTCTTTCACGTTTTCTATTTCATATTCAGTGCTCCCATTTCATTTAGTTTATGTTTTCCAGCTTCTCCATCTCTCTCTCTCTCTCTTTTTTTTTTGATGTTCTTTCTCAAGACTTTATCAAGCATAGTAGAAAAGCTTTTGTATACATATATGTAAATAGTACGTATAATACATATTTTAGAAAGCTTATGAATTTTTGCCTGACTAAAAAATTATGTCATTTTGATTCCACTTGTTGGACAGTATGAATAGAATGCTAGATTTCTAATTAAAAAAATAGATATGCAGCAAGTGACAAACATTTACTGTATAGCATGGGGAACTATAGTCAATATCTTGTAATAACCTATAATGGAAAATAAGCAGAAAAATAATATATGTGTATATGTATAACTGAATCACCTTGCTGTACACCTGAAATATTGTAAGTCAATTATACTTCAATAAAGAATATTAAGAAAGAAGAAATTAATCCATTTCTTTCCTATAACTTTGTCTCTCACCACATTCTTTCTGTGATGAGACATGAAGAACTTTCATCAAATCCTGAAACCAGGTGTGTGACCTCAGTTGGAAGACTGGGTTTTGACTGAGTTCGAGTCCCGGCCACATGGGTTCAAGTCCCAACCTGAGTTGCATGGTTTCACCAGGTCTGAGCAGAGCAGGTTGGCAGTGCCCACCGCATTCCCAGGTGAGGCAGTGAGAGGCTGACAATCCACTTAGCAGGAGGCGACTGTCTGGAGGGGCAGGGTTTCCCAGTGCGGGGTGGAAGGAGGGAGTTTGCAGGGGCAGAGGTGCAGGGGAATGAGAGGGTGGGCCCTTCAGGGGTGGAAACCAGAACAGCCTGGCGTGAGTGGTGGGAGAGCTGAGAAGCTGCCTTCTTGCTTGGCTCTCTCTGCCATTTTTGCACCTGTCCTACTTCTAGGCCTGGCCAGTGTTGGGGAAAGAGGACTAGTATAAAGAAAGCAGGGATGTGGCCCCCACTTGCCCCTCTGACCACTCTTGTCTGATGAGAAAGACTCAGGCACTTGTCTTATAATAGAACACTCCAAGGCAAGGGCACAGGTATCATTTAATGACTCAGCCAGCTCAGCCAGCAAGTACTGCTCACCTCCAGACCGTCTTACTCTAGGCTGCTTCCTCTGCCTGAAATGTACTTCCTCAAGACCCTCACATCCAGGACCCACCACCTCACCCCCTGCCGTGATCACCACATCTGAAAGAGAGCTCCTTTCTCCTCTTTTCGCTTCCCCATTACCACCCCCCACCTCCCACACGTCTCCTCTCCCTCCACCGTGTAAACTCCAAGAGGCCAAGGACTCTGCCGTGTTCACTACTGTATCCCTGCTGCCTAGGACGGAGCCAGGCACACGGGTTGTTGTTGTTTAGTTGCTAAATCGTGTCTCTTTGAGACCCTGTGGACTATAGCACGCTAGGCTCCTCTGTCCTCCGCTATCTCCCAGAGTTTTCTCACATTCGTGTCCATTGAGTCTGTGATGCTGTCTAACCATCTCATCCTCTGCTGCCCCCTTCTCCTTTTGCCTTCAATCCTTCCTAGCATCAGGGTCTTTTCCAATGAGTCAGTTCTTCACATCAGGTGGCCAAAGTATTGGAGCTTCAACTTTAGCAACAGGCACCTAGTAGGTGCTCAATAAATATTGAATGTATGGATGAGTTAACTGTATACCTATTGTGTTTCCACTGTCCTGGCTAATGAGAGACAAAGAAGAAAAAGACAAAGTTCCTGTTGGGGTAAGATGCTTGGGTTTTAGGGTCAAATTCTGCCTCCCTTCATTTCTGTTTCCTCCCCAGTTGAGGCCCACATCCTCCTCCCCTCCATATCCTGGTCCACACCATCCTCTTCTGTCTCCAGCTCTAGGCTCCAGCACTTCTAATGTGGACGATGTTTAACAGCCTCCAGCTGGACCTCCCTGCCTCCACTCTCAACCTCCTCTGTCCCTACGTGCAGCTTCCCATTCCCTCCTTCCCAAGGCCCATGAGGCTGCTGGCTGCTCTACCCTCAGAGCCTCATGCTCTTGGCTGGCCCAGGTGGATGTGTGGCACCCTGAGTGGGGAGCTCTGTCCAGTCTTAGGTTTCCTATGCTCATGGTCCCCTGGTGTGACAGGCCTTCCCTGGTGACAGCTGGACAGGCTGTCACCTCTTCAAGGACCTCCTTTGACTTCATCAGCTAGAGTAGCACTCCCCCACACTTGAGCCTGTTGCTTTCGTATTTCTTTTCTTTTCTTGTGTATATACTGTCTCACTCTTTAAAAAAAAAAAATTTACTGAAGTACTGTTGATTTACAGTATCGTAGACCTTCATATTCTCTTGACCATTAGCTAAACTTCTCTACCTGTCTGTTTCCCTCTCTAAAACACAACACACAACCGCAGCACTAGGCCTCTTTCTCACCCCTGCATGCCCATTGCAAGAGCAGGGAATGGTCCATAGAGCTTGCTATTTGATGAAGCAGGCTCAAATACATTGTGGGCAAATGACTCCTCTTCTGTGAGCCTCAGCTTTCTGTCAGATGGGGAAACACATCCTTCTTGGTGTTGCGAGGGTCGTGGTAGTGGACTGGAGCAGTGGGTGTGTAGGGTCCAGCCAACTGCCCGGCACAGAGTGTGGAATGACCCCTGACCCCAAGGAAGCTTAGATGGGGCAGGCGGCTCCGCTTTGACATTTAGTAGGCCCCTGCCCTGGGGTTTTCTCCTTTGAGGAGCTGGGGCACAGGGTCTACAAGATGAGGTGGGGCAGATACCCAGGGAGACCCAGAGGCAATAGCGGGGAATCTGTTAGGAGTTGCCTGGTTCACTGGGCAGTGTCAAAGCTGATAACTACCTCTGCCTGCCTTAAGCCTGGATGTCGGGTCCCTCCAACTCTCACCTGCCTTATGGGCCAGCCCCCTTCCCTGACCCCTGCCCTCCCCACCCTCTCCCACGACTGCCCTCACCCACCAGGTCTTCCTCTTTTCCTAGCCCCCTCCTTGAGGTTTCTTGATTCTAGCCCAGTCCCATCCCCTCCATGCCAGACCTCCCCTGCTCTTTGCCTTTTCTTCCTCAAGCTCCAGCCCTGCATTCTGACCTCCTCCAGGTGCCCAATTGCAGCACAGACCTTGTTTTCTGCATTCTAGTGGCCCAGGGGCTTCTCTGCCCGCCCTGGGGTTTTACTCTATAGCACGTCCCCATGGCCAGGAGGGCAGCAGGTGTGAGAGCCCCAGGGCATCAGTGATGGTGATGGGAGGTGGGCGAGGGGACTGAACTGACCAGTGGAAGGGATGAATGAATGAAGCAGGAACCAGACATCCTACCTGAGCATCCCTGTATATCAGAACCACCTCTCTGCCATGTTGTCCAAAGGTGAAAGGGAGTGATGTAGGTGGGCTTGGAGGGTGGTTTTTCTGTAGGGTCTCCCCTTTCTAAATTCAAGTCTGCCCTTGAAAATGGGTGCCCTTTCAGAGCACTAGTACCTGCATATTTCCAGGCAGAGTCAGAGAGACTTCTAGCACCTTCTCTTCTTTTTTGTGGCTATACCACAGGGCCTGGGGGAATCTTAAGTTCCCAGACAAGGGAT
This sequence comes from Capricornis sumatraensis, assembly GCF_032405125.1. Taxonomy (NCBI): domain Eukaryota; kingdom Metazoa; phylum Chordata; class Mammalia; order Artiodactyla; family Bovidae; genus Capricornis; species Capricornis sumatraensis. Next base: position 115,642,604 of record NC_091071.1, on the reverse strand, counting down.
TGAACCCGTGCCTGAAGTGGGAGTGCAGAGTCTTAACCACAGGACCACCAGAGAAGTCCCTCTAGCATCTTCTTAGCGTCTTCCTTGGACTTCTCAGCACACACTCCGAGACACCAGTCTCTAGGGGATGGTCTCCACTAACCAGACACACTAGACATATCCAGGGTGCTTATATAGAGCAGACTGCCGGCCCGTCCCTTCCCAAAATGCACTGGTGCTCCCACCTGTCACATCAAAGGGTCCAAAAAGCAAAATTAGATGCCAGAAATTGATCATGAGCATGAATGGTGACAAGGGAATTTAAATGGTTTGGACAGGGCTTCACCTAAATCCTGGGGAAGCCCAGGTGATATCCTACCACCCACTTTATAAGATTTGATATTTACAAGGAAGGTAGACTTCCCTTCCCTCAGAAGGTCCAGAGGAGTGGTAAGGGAGAGAGGTATTGTCTCCCTGGGGGAGTAGAGGGATGGGGTGGGAGGTAGCTTCCAGACTTTGAGCCAGCAGGGTCTGGGAGTCTGGCCACTTACTACCTCAGTATGTAGACATGTTAAAAGCAAAAAATGTTGTCAATTCAAAACTTGGGAGGTTTGGGAGACTTCCCTGGTGGACCAGGGGTTTAGTCTTCCTGCTAATGAAGAGGACACAGGTTCAATCCCTGGTCTGGGAAGATCCTACATGCCTTGGAGCAACTAAGCTGGTGCCTCACAACTACTGAACCGAGCTGTAGAGCCCGAGCTCGGGAACAGGAGAAGCCACCACCACTGAGAAGCACCGCAGCTAGAGACTAGCTCCTGGTTGCCACAACTAGAGAAAGCCCATGTGTGCGTAACAAGGAAGACCCAGTGCAGCCATAAATTAAAAAAAAGAAAGGGGGGTGGTGGTTTGGAACGTCCCTAAAGGTCAGGGCCTTCCCTGATGGTTCAGACTCCTTGCTCCCACTGCAGGGGGCGCAGTTTCAGCCGCTGGCTGGGGAACTAAGATCCTATATGCTGTGCAGCGCAGCCAAAGAGAAAAGATGATTTGGACCCCCAAGCGTTCTTTTACTATGTGAACAGTGGCCACTTTGGATGACTGCCCTTTGGATGGATGGCCTTCCCAGGTGGTGCTAGTGGTAAAGAACTTGCTTGCCAATGCAGGAGACATAAGAGATGCAGGTTTGATTTCTGGGTCAGGAAGATGCCCTGGAGGAGGGCATGGCAACCCACTCCAGTATTCTTGCTTGGAAAATCCCATGGACAGAGGAGCCTGGCAGGTTACAGTCCATGGGATTGCAAAGGAGTCGGGCACAACTTATCAAATGAGCACGCAAATGCCTTTGGATGGAGTGTTCTCTCTGGGGTCCCCAATCTTACTGTCGGCTCTGTTCACTCCACCACGTTGCCTGCCTGGCCCTTGTAGGATTTAAGTTGATAATCCCAGTGCTGTGTTGTGCTGGTAAATAACCCAGCCACAACTTCAGGGTCTGTTTCCACCACTTCTTCCCTGACAGGCCCCAGATTTTGTTCTCTGTAACTCGGCTTGCTTGAGACCCAGCCATCTCTCTTGTTCAGATTTGAGAACTTCTGCTGCAGTTTCACCCCCATGGCAGTGACTGCCCCCTTCCTGGTTCAGGTTCCTGAGAGAGAATCTCCTTAGTCCAGAAAGGTAAGGTTGCTTGAAAAAGCAGGTGGCCTGAGTAGGTCATTCTGGGGCTCGGGGTCCAACTTTGTTCGAAAGAGCTGTATCCAAGAGCTGGGAGCAGGGCATCCTCCTGAGCGGCAGAGGCTCTGGGCAAGAAAGCAATGAGGCAGGGGCTGTACACTCAACAGAGAACCCCTCCCTGGAATAATGGTATCCCCCAATCCTGGGCCCCTCCCCTGAAGTGTGCCAGGGTACGCTGTCCAGCCAGACCACTCAGACTCTCCTCTTTGCCAGCCTCCAAGCCGACTACCTCCTTTCCACCTGGTATCAACTCATGCATGGTGAGGGGACCCTTCTTTCTCTCTTCAAGCTTTGCTCTGGGTGATATTTTGTCTCTGAGCTCATGAACTGATCGTTTATGTACATTTCAAGAATTCTAAACACAGCATTTTCCAACTCTGATATATTTCCTGGCTATTCATGTGATTCTCAGACTTCTCCTGTAAATGACCCACCCTCATCTTTTCATTTTGTTGAACTGAGGTTCAGAGCCTAGCCAATCATTCTTAGACCATAACACTTGAACATTCAGATCCCCCAGGAGTTTCTTTTCTTTTTTTCATTTCCCCAATGGGATGGCCTTTATGTGTTTGATGTATATCCTTAACCATTGTGTATCATTGTGTGTGTGTGTGTGTGTGTGTGTGTATGTGTGTGATTTTTGCTTTCCTAAGTGGCATTATGCTATAAATCTTGTTCTGTTTCCCACTATTCTCACCCAGAAGCATGATGAGAGGCCATCCTTATTGATAATATGTATAAATCTGACTCAATATTTTATACATAATAGGTTGGGTCCCAGTAGTGGCTGGTGAGATCAATTCTGCCGGGGCATAATCACCATATACAGGAAATGAATACAATATATAAGACAATATCAGAGTGCCTCAGACATCATCAGGGTAAATATTGTTTCATGGGAGCTTCCCAGGTGGCTCAGTTGTAAAGAATCTACCTACTGTTGCAGGAGCCACAGGAGACCCAGGTTCCATCCCTGGGTACAGAAGATCCCCTGGAGGAGGGCATGGCAACCCACTGTAGTATTCTTGCCCAGGAAATTCCACGGAGAGAGGAGCCTGGCATGGTATGGTCCATGGGATCAGAGTCAGACACGACTTAGTGACTGAGCACATATACATTGTTCCATGAATTTTTTTTCCCAAAAATAGATCGATTAGACTTCCTTGATGGTCCAATGGTTCAGAATCCGCCTGCCAGTGCAGGGGACATGAGTTTGATTCTTAGTCCAGGAAGACTTCACAAGCCACCAGGCAACTAAGCCCATGCACAACAACTACTGAAGCCCACTGCTGCCTAGAGCCAGCGCTCTGAAACAAGAGAAGCCACCGAGACAAGAAGCCCTCACACCACAGCTGAAGAGTCACTCCTGACTGCTGCAACTCGAGAAAGCCTGAATGCAGCATTAAAGACCCAGTGGAGCCAAAAGTAATAAATAAAGTGTTAAAAATACTAATAAAAAATAGATCAACAGATATAGGTTGCATTGTAAAAACTATTCTTTACTGAGGGTCCCAGTAAGAAAACTTACAGTCAAGTTCATTGCTGCCTATTGCTTTCGATTGCTCTGTTATTAATCCACTGCCTTTTATTTGTTCACCTTAGTGATGAACAATAGGTCACTCAGAACCTGCACCCTACCACCAACCACACTGATGAATATCTTAATCCATGTCTGTCATGTGAGCCTTTATGTCTTGGATGCCTCCAAGCACAACACCAAACAGGCTGAGCCAGAGTTCACAAAATAGAAAGGCTCATAGGCCAAATTAGATGCCTGGATCACACAGGCTAATAAGTCAATTAGCGCTCAGCGAGAAGGCCAGGTGGGCGGGGGAGATGGAGTGGGTTCACATGCAGACCTAGGATGCCGTACAAGAGGCTGGGAGGTATGTACCACCTGAATCTTGGTATGTGGTCCTCACCTGTCTTTTCCTTCTTACTCTCTCTGATACTAGCCTTTTCCAATGAAGGTGAATTATTAGCACAACAGTTGAGGTTTGAGCCAGGGTCCCAGCAGACAGAAGGTGACTGAAGGCACGCGATCAGAGTCAAAGGACAAAGGATGAGTAGGTCTGGCCACAGCTGTGACTCAACATTTAGTCTGATCAGCAGCCTTGGGCTTGCTGCAGCAGAGGACCCTTAGGGCAGAGCGGTTGTCACCAAATAAGAGGTGCATCCAGATCATGACTGTTACGTGCCTAATGTTTCACAGTCTGTGCCTCATGAAAACTGAACGGGGCAGGGGCACTGAGCGTCTTCTGGGCCCTCCATCCCTTTTCATCTATATTCACGGTGTGTTCTCTGGATCTGTCTCTTGTCTTATCTACCTACACTTCACAAACCTTCTGAGTTTCACCCTTCCCATTTGCCTGATGGAACTGAATGTTCTCCAGCAACTTGGCCGATGCACACTACCTACTCCCTAGATGCCAGGTCAGGGGCATATGTACACACTTAGATTTGTTACACATGCCCCTGGATGCACAGAATGACCCCTCAGTGGACATGGGCACCCAAAGCAGCAGAGTTTTCACTTCCCAACATCCTTGCCAAATGTGATTTTCTCCTCCTACTAACATTTGTTATTTTGATGGGTATAAAATATTGTGATGGATACATACTTCATAACCGCACTGCTTGGTATCCTGGGGGCTCTTTTTAAAGGGTTTCACAAATCTATCTCAGATATTTCCTAGAGACTTTGCAGAATGCCAAGCCACTGAGATGGTGAGCGGGGAACCAGAAAATGCCTCTCTCTGGGGAAAGTATCAGTGGGGATCGGATTGAGGGGGAGATTTGCGGATCTGGGGCTCTCAGCCTGCCCGCCCCATTGCCCCAGGCAGTCTGGCCCGGCTAGGCAGTGCTAGAGACAACGGAAGACACCTTCTGTCACTCTTCCCTCCCTTGCCACTCACCCCAGGTTGCCACCCACGGAACTGGTCCCAATTGGGAATACATGGGGCTTCCCAAGTCTTGTCTACTTGGGCAGGATGCCACAAAATCCCAGCAAATCACTACACCTCCCTCTGCTGGCCTCTGCCTGCTATTGTTACTGAAAGGAATTCGTGGGTCCGGCTGCTCACCACTCAAAAGGCAATAAACAGGTCAGGTTGGTGGAAAGGAAAGTTTGTTTTATTTCAGAGCAACAGCCCTGGGCGAGGGTGGCGGACATCTGTCCAAAGGCCCGCTCTCCACCCCTGACAAGCAGGGGGTGAGAGCTTTTACAGACAGAGTTGCTGGGGCGGGGGTTGGGAGGGGGCTGCGTGTTACAGGCAGAAACAGCGCAGTCATCTTCAACAGTCATCTTCAAATTGGTTGTCAGTGGTCTGACCAGCATCATGATTGTTTTAGGTACAGTTAATCTTCAGTTCCAGGGTCCATTTGTCCCCATTTCTTCATGGTCCATTCTCAGAACTGTGGCAGCTCCTGTCCTGGGTCCAGCCTGGTCATCATGTAGCTAACTCCTCCACCTGGTGTTTCGGTATCTATAAGACAGGTCACAGGATATGGCTCAGAATATTATCTGTAGCCCTTGAGAAAGAACTAAAGTCCTTGACTATGTCTAATGACTACATTATTATTATTTAGTCTCTTTGACTGTTTTCCTTTGTTTCCGCATTTCTCATGTCTCTGATTAAACTTATCCTTTGACTAAAGTTTTCCACAGGCAAAGGCAGGCAGAGGACGTGGTGTGGGGTTGGGGGGCCTACGGTCCTGCTCCGTCTCAGTACTGCAGGCAAAGAATCCACTTGTAAGTCTGGCAAAGCCTGGCACCAAAGCCTGGCACCCCATTGCCTCCTTTCAACACACACCTCTGCTGATGCCGCCCAGTTCTCCTGGACAAGGTACGGCTGTGGGTGTTGTGGGTGGAGTCTTGTCCTCTCCACCGTGAAGTCTTGTCATCTTGTCCATGTCACTCCATCCCACTGAAGCCAGGATCTCAGAATCGCACACCCTGGCTGTGACAATAGGTACACGGTCCGGGGCAGCAACAGTGACGGCCTGATGAGTGGACACATAACCCAGACAGGGCAGTCCCGGGCTTCATATAGGTACACGGTGCTAGTCCCCTTGCTCCGGGCCTCTCAGGCGAGTCATCAGCTTGGGCTGTGTGTGGCCTCAGCCCTCCTCCTGGCATAAGGTAACCCATCCACAGCAGGAGGGAAGCAGGCCAATGTCTATTTTCCATAGCAGACCATCTCAGCTCCTGGATCCAGTTTGAGTGGGCTCCCCAGTTCCTATCTTGAGAGCAAGGTTTGCTGCGGGAGTTGAAACAAGTGGAGGAAAAGACCCCCAAGGAGGAAGCTGGGGGCTCCCTAGAGGGGTGGTCACTTTCCATCCAGTTTTTGGATATTCAAGATGTATTATATATGAACACATATTTTTTGGCTGGCAGTATCTTAGTTCCCTGACCAGGGATTGAACTTGGCCCCTTGACAGTGAAAGAGCCAAATCCTAACCACTGGACAGCCAGGGAATTCTCAAGATGTATCATATTTAAAATCTATGATTATTATGTTGTTTCCAGGTATTTTATAGCTGGTATGAATGCAGATTACTTTCTTATACATAATAATACAATTGAATAGAGGGTCATGAGCATAATGTTCTTCCTTATTTCTTTGTATTTTGAGAGAAATTGTTAAATGAGAGAAAAACACAGTTTGAGCCCCTTCCTGGCAAGCTCCAAGGCATGACAACTGTTTCCCAGAGCTTCAGATAGTTATCGCTTTCTTAGAGTCACCTCTGGCTCTCAGTTTCCAAATTGAGACAAGTCCAACGTTTTCCACTTTTATCTTCTGCTTCACTTATTTGTGATCATGATCAAGACTGCATCGTAGTTAATCATGGAGGATTTTATTCCAATCAGAGTTGCAGTACTATGTATCTTAATAGGTTGACGATCCAGCAAAGAATGTGATGGTAGAAATGGGCATCTCTTTTCTAGGGAGAGAATAGGTTTTACTTTCCAGTGGCTTAAAAGACTGATGACTCTCTTGTTCTTCAGGCGGTGGCTCCAAAGAATGAGGCATGTCCCAGGCAGGAAAGCAGGCATGGCTGGAGCAGGGCGGCAGCTTCATCAGCAGAGGCTGAGGCACTAGTACATTGAATGGCTTTGCATCCCGGCCAGGAGGGGGCGCATGTCCTCTGACTATTGACCCCGAGCGTCCGCCGGCAGGTGGAGCCAGAACCTTCCCGGCCTCTGCACGGGCGCATGCGCACCTCTCCGGCATCCTTGGCCAGAAGCGGCTTTTTCCCTCAGGAAGACGGAGGACCCGCCGCGGTGGCTCTGGGGCAGTTGCCTGGCGTGGTCGCGTCCGAGGCGGCAAAGCGCTTCCGGCTACGCCGCGCGTCTGAGGAGGTGATCATGTGAAGGGGGTGGTTGTGCAGCGGGCGCCGGTGCGGAAGCTGGGACGGAGGTCGTGCTGCCGAGATGTCTGTCAGGGGCAGGGTGGTTTGTGGGGGATGGCAGCCCACTCCAGTATTCTTGCCTGGAGGATCCCAGGGACGAGGCAGCCTGGTGGGCCGCCGTCTATGGGGTCGCACAGAGTCAGGCACGACCGAAGCGACTTAGCGGCAGCAGCAGCAGCACAGATGTATCTCGTGGAGGGAGATGCGGTGCTGGGGACCCCGCAGCCTCGGGAGAGGGATGAGGAGGACTCAGGACCGGCCTTGGGAGACGCAGGATCCCTGGGCAGAAGGGAGAGTTTACAGTTATCCCCGTTCTTCCGTTACTGTTCGCTCACTTGCCCTCGAAAAGTTATAAAAATGTCTGTTTTCCTTAGTGACTGAGAGTGTTTGCCTCCCCTTGTCCACAGGGCACTGAACTATTCAGTCACTGGTGCAAAGATCTTTACTAAATTCCTGGTCTGTGCGGACCATACGGATAGAGTGAAATAGTAGTTGAAAAAATACTGAAAAAGTAAAGAGGAAGTGTGTTACATTACTTTAATATTTTAAGTATGCAAAAACCAGGATTTTCTATAACTTGAATTTCCTGACTTTAAAGGAAGGCAAATTATCTAAAATATACTTAATATACTTCTTAACCTCATTTCCAGATTAAGATGCTTGGGAAAGGAGCTTATTAAAAAATAAGATTATAGACATTCTAATTTACCATTCGAATAGAGATATACAAAATTAATCTAAATGCCTTCAGATATTGAAGTTATTAGGAGAAAGTTTATAATTTACAAAAGTATTAAACACTAGCCATGCTTGACAGTTTATTTTAACACAGTGGCCATCTTAGATATGTGTAAATATTAGGTCATTGAAACATCTTTTGCAGGATTACAATGCAACTAGACATGTTAAAATAATAATATCCAGGCCACTACTAAGTTTTTATAAGAATATAGTGAAAATACTGCAAATCACTTTTAGAAGATCCAAAGACAGTTGTGATTTAAAAAAAAAATACTAGCCATTGCGTATTAAGATAATTTAAGATGAATTATATTAAAACTCAAAACTTTAGCATATTTAAGAGCTGAGACAATGGCTGCTGATTAGAAACTTTTGTAAATTATAAACTTTCTCCTAATAACTTCAATATCTGAAGGCATTTAGATTGTGTATATCTCTATTTGAATGGTAAATTAGAATGTCTATAATTTTATTTTTTAATAAGCTCCTTTCCCAAAAGAATTGATATTTTTATATGTAGTTCTTCATTCCCCATTTCTTTCCTTTTCCTTTATTTATTTTTTGTATCAGAAAATGTATGTCTGTGTCTTGTTAAAGCTTTTCATTCTTCTAACGTATTTCAGGAAGTACATTCTCTTCCTGTAAACAAGAAGAGAGCCCTTCTAATAAGAATGCATTATATATATAATCAGGAATTTTCCAAGGAGCACTTAACAGTTTCCACTTGGCTTACAGTATCATCTTGTCTTAAAGCCTGCATAAATATTTGTACAATAATGTCCTTTTACCAACATGCTTCTGATTTCACCATGTGTGAAATTCGGTCGTGTCCGACTCTGTGCGACCCCATAGACGGTCAGTCATGATGTGACTTTATTTTATCTTATTTTTTCATGTCATTTTTTAAAATTGGAGTATAGTTGCTGTACACTGCTGTGTCAGTTTCTGCTGCAACCCACTCCAGTATTCTTGCCTGGAGAATCCCAGGGACAGAGGAGCCTGGTGGGCTGCTGTCTATGGGATCGCACAGAGTTGGGCACGACTGAAGTGACTTAGCAGCAGCAGCAGCATCCCCCTATATATTCCTGTTTTTGAATTTCCTTCCTATCTAGGTCACTACAGGGCGCCAAGTAGAGTTCCCTGTGCTATGCAGTAGGTTCTTCTTCTTAGTTATCTATTTTATACATAGTAGTGTATATCTCGGAGAAGGCAATGGCACCCCACTCCAGTACTCTTGCCTGAAAAATCCCATGGACGGAGGAACCTGGTAGGCTGCAGTCCATGGGGTCGCTAAGAGTCGGACACGACTGAGCGACTTCTCTTTCACTTTTCACTTTCATGCATTGGAGAAGGAAATGGCAACCCACTCCAGTGTTCTTGCCTGGAGAATCCCAGGGATGGGGGAGCCTGGTGGGCTGCCGTCTATGGGGTCGCACAGAGTCCAACACGACTGAAGCGACTTAGCAGCAGCAGCAGCAGCAGCAGTGTATATCTAGGGCTTCCTGGGGGTACTAGTGGTAAAGAATTGCCTGCAGTGCAGGAGACACAAGATATCTGGGTCAGGAAGGTCCCCTGGAGGAGGGCATGGCAACCAACTCCAGTATTCTTGCCTGGAAAATCCCATGGACAGAGGAGCCTGATGGGCTACAGTCCATGGGGTCACAAAGAATCAGGCATTACTGAAGCAACTTCGCACACATGTGGTGTATATATGTCAATCCCAATCTCACAATTCACCCCACTCCATTTGTCCCCTTAGTGTCCATATGTTTCTTCTCTACATCTGTGTCTCTATTTCTACTTTGCAAATAAGATCATCTATACGGTTTTTCTAGATTTCAAATAATGATTTTATTTAAAATATTAATCTAATAATACAGTATTTTTTACTTTATTTTTTATCATATACTAATATATGCTTTAAGAGAACACATATTAATATTTGCTAAATGTAGTTACTTTGCATGAGATGGTAGCTGATTGCATTTCGTCTTGATGCCCATTGGGCATTCTTATGAGTGTTTAAAGTACTTTTTAGAACACATATGAAAATATCTCCCATCAGGAAGCTTCCGTTAGCCTCTTATCCTTATCTGTCAGAGGACAGACAGAATGAAAATCACAGTCACAGAAAACTAATCAAACTGATCACATGAATCACAGCTGTGTCTAACTCAATGAAACTATGAGCCATGACATGTAGGGCCACTCAAGACAGACAGGTCATGGTGGAGAGGTCTGATAGAATGTGGTCCACGGGAGAGGGAATGGCATACCACTTCAGTATTCTTGCCTTGAGAACCCCATGAACAGTATGAAAAGGCAAAAAGATACGACACTGAAAGATGCACCCCCAGGTCGATAGGTGCCCAATATGCTACTGGAGATCAGTGGAGAAATAACACCAGAAAGAATGAAGGGATGGAGCCAAAGCAAAAACAACGCCCAGTTGTGGATGGGACTGATGATGGAAGCAAGGTCCAATGCTGTAAAGAGCAGTGTTGCATAGGAACCTAGAATGTTAGGTCCATGAATCAAGGCAAATTGGAAGTGGTCAAACAGGAGATGACAAGAGTGAACATCGACATTCTAGGAATCAGTGAACTAAGATGGACTGGAATGGGTGAATTTACCTCAGATGACCATTATATCTACTACTGTGGGCAAGAATCCCTTAGAAGAAAAGGAGTAGCCATCATAGTCAACAAAAGAGTCTGAAATGCAGTACAATTTCAAAAATGACACAATGATCTCTGTTTGTTTCCAAGGCAAACCATTCAATATCACGGTAATCCAAATCTATGCCCTGACCAGTAATGCTGAAAAAATTGAACAGTTCTATGAAGACCTACAAGACCTTCCAGAACTAACACCCCAAAAAGATGTCCTTTTCATTATAGGGGACTGGAATGCAAAAGTAGGAAATCAAGAAACACCTGGAGCAACATGCAAATTTGGCTTTGGAATATGGAATGAAGCAGGCCAAAGGCTAATAGAGTTCTGCCAACAGAACACACTGGTCATAGCAAACACCCTCTTCCAACAACACAAGAGAAGACTCTACACATGGATATCACCAGATGGTCAACACTGAAATCAGATTGATTATATTCTGTGCAGCCAAAGATGGAGAAGTTCTATACAGTCAAAAACAAGACCAGGAGCTGACTGTGGCTCAGATCATGAACTCCTTATTGCCTAATTCAGACTTAAATTGAAGAAAGTGGGGAAAACCACGAGACCATTCAGGTATGACTTAAATCAAATCCCTCATGACTATACAGTGGAAGTCCCTTGTGACTATACAGTGGAAGTAAGAAATAGATTTAAGGGACTAGATCTGATAGAGTGTCTGATGAACTATGGACAGAGGTTCGTGACATTGTACAGGAGACAGGGATCAAGACCATCCCCATGGAAAAGAAATGCAAAAAAGCAAAATGACTGTCTGAGGAGGCCTTACAAATAGCTGTGAAAAGAAGAGAAGCGAAAAGCAAAGGAGAAAAGGAAAGATATACCCATTTGAATGCAGAGTTCCAAAGAATAGCAAGGAGAGATAAGAAAGCCTTCCTCAGTGATCAATGCAAAGAAATAGAGGAAAACAATAGAATGGGAAAGAGTAGAGATCTCTTCAGGAAAATTAGAGATACCAAAGGAACATTTCATGCAAAGATGGGCTCAATTGTATGAAATTGTATGAACCTAACAGAAGCAGAAGATATTAAGAATACACAGAAGAACTGTATAAAAAAGATCTTCATGACCCAGATAATCACAAAGCTGTGATCACTCACCCTCACCTAGAGCCAGACATCCTGGAATGTGAAGTCAGGTGGGCCTTAGGAAGCATCACTAGGAACAAAGCTAGTGGAGGTGATGGAATTCCAGTTGAGGTATTTCAAATCCTGAAAAGATGATGCTGTTAAAGTGCTGCACTCAATATGTCAACAAATTTGGAAAACTCAGCAGTAGTTACAGGACTGGAAAAGGTCAGTTTTCATTCCAATCCCAAAGAAAGGCAATGCCAAAGAATGCTCAAACTACCGCACAATTGCACTCATCTCACACACTAGTAAAGTAATACTTAAAATTCTCCAAGCCAGGCGTCAGCAGTATGTGAACTGTGAACTTCCAGATGTTCAAGCTGGTTTTAGAAAATGCAGAGGAATGGAGATAAAATTGCCAACATCTGCTGGATCATTGAAAAAGCAAGAGAGTTCCAGAAAAACATCTATTTCTGCTTTATTGACTGTGCCAAAGCCTTTGACTGTGTGGATTACAGTAAACTGTGGATAATTCTGAAAGAGCTGGGAATACCAGACCACATGACCTGCCTCTTGAGAAACCTGTATGCATATCCAGAAGCAACAGTTAGAACTGGATATGGAACAACAAACTGGTTCCAAATAGGAAAAGGAGTACGTCAAGGCTGTATTTTGTCACCCTGCTTATTTAACTTACATGCAGAGTACATCATGAGAAATGGTGGGCTGGATGAAGCGCAAGCTGGAATCAAGATTGTTGGGAGAAATATCAATAACCTCAGATATGCAGATGACACCACCCTTATGGCAGAAAGTGAAGAAGAACTAAAGAGTCTATTAATGAAAGTGAAAGAGGAGAGTGAAAAAGTTGGCTTAAAGCTCAACATTCAGAAAACGAAGATCATGGCATCCGGTCCCATCACTTCATGGCAAATAGATGGGGAAACAGTGGAAACAGTGGCTGACTTTATTTTTTGGGGCTCCAAAATCACTGCAGATGAAATTAAAAGATGCTTCCTCCTTGGAAGGAAAGTTATGCCAACCTAGACAGCATATTAAAAAGCAGAGACATTACTTTGTCAACAAAAGTCCATCTAATCAAGGCTGTGTTTTTTCCAATAGTCATGTATGGATGTGAGAGTTGGACTATAAAGAAAGCTGAGCGCCAAAGAATTGATGCTTTTGAACTGTGGTGTTGGAGAAGACTCTTGAGAGTCCCTTGGACTGCAAGGAAATGCAACCAGTCCATCTTAAAGGAGATCAGTCCTGGGTGTTCATTGGAAGGACTGATGTTGAAGCTGAAACTCCAGTACTTTGGCCACCTGATGTGAAGAGCTGACTCATTTGAAAAAAACCCAATGCTGGGAAAGATTGAGGGCAGGAGGGGAAGGGGACGACAGAGGATGAGATGGTTGGATGGCATCACCGACTCAATGGACATGGGTTTAGGTTGACTCTGGGAGTTGGTGATGGAGAGGGAGGCCTGTCGTATTGTGATTCATGGGGTCACAAAGAGTCGGACATGACCTAGTGACTGAACTGAACTGATGTTTGTCAGGTATATTTGTCAAGTCAAATACCAACAGGCAAATTTGGCCTTGGAGTACAAAATGAAGCAGGGCAAAGGCTAACAGAGTTTTGCCAAGAGAATGCATTCGCCATAGCAAACACCCTCTTCCAACAACACAAGAGAAGAGTTTACACATGGACATCACCAGTTGGTCAATACCAAAATCAGATTTATTATATTCTTTGCAGGCAAAGATGTAAAAGCTCTACACAGTCAGCAAAAACAAGACTGGGAGCTGACTGTGGCTCAGATGATTAATTCTTAATTGCAAAATTCAGACTTAAATTGAAGAAACTAGGGAAAACCACTAAACCATTCAGGTATAACCTAAATCAAATCCCTTGCAATTATACAGTGGAAGTGACAAATAGATTCAAAGGATTAGATCTTATAGACAGAGTGCTTGAAGAACTAGGGCAGAGGTTTGTGACATTGTACAGGAGGCAGTGATCTGCCGGGAGCCAGCACGAGGAGTCCCGCTCTTGGCAAAGGTCATGAGGTTAAGGGGTCCGACAGGCAAAGGTGAGTCCGGCCTTAAGGGAGCCTCGCTGGATTTTCTTGAGCATCTACCCCTGAAACCAGAGTCTGCCTGCCGTACTGCATTATGCTTTCACTTATGCTTCTGACATTAACAGGGGCTGTCCCCCACCACCTTCCTCTAAAAGGAATTAACTTAGAGCTCCAGTCAGTAAGTCTCCTGGGCATAAAAAGAATGTCTCAGCTTAAACCCCTCTGATAGCTTTCTAACTTACCTGATTGGTCTGTCTGGACTTTTACAACTACGCATGTGATTGTTTACAGCCCCACAACTGCGAGAGGCACTAAGCTTAAAACATCTTAAAGATACAGAGCCTTTTTTAAAGAGCTAAGAATTGTATCGGTGTAGGTTTTCATTGTTGAGTTAATGACTGCCGCCAGGCCTCCATATCCTTTATCTTTTAGGCACCTGGAGGATATTAATCAATGTAATTGGGATGTAGAAAAAAGAATATAGTAGTTTTGATGTTAGCAATACTAGACTTTTGAGTTAATGAAGTTTCTCTTTGTTATAAATCACCGTACTCCTCTTTCCTTGTTATAAATTGTTGTATCCTTGCTATGTAAGAATGTAACCTTAATTAGTGCTTTCTGAGAGTGGCACCAGACTTTAGGAAGAACAACACTTTTAGGGCAAATAAGTTTTCTGGTTGACGGACCCTTATCAGAAAAGGGCCATAAAATGCTAATAGGCCTTCTGGCCAGAAGATGATGTAAATCACCTAAGACCTGTGTATACAGCTAAGTATGCAGAGAGAAAGCCTGGTCTCGATAAGGGTCAGGGCTGCTGACCCTGCATGACTTTGTATTATCCATTGATATCTATGTACAACTAAAAGTATAAAAGCTTTTCCTGGAAAATAAAGGATGGACCAGTTTCTCAGACCAGTTCTTGGAAAGACTGGCTTCCCCCATGTCTTTTCTTTCTTACTCTGTTTTCTGGCTGATTCCCGTCTGGAGCATAGAGGCTCATCGTGTCTACTTATTTGCCTGGGCTTCTAAGACCCATGCGAGAGGGAGCCCAAGGCGGGGCACCCTCCGCTATTCAAGGGGGCACCTGTGGGCTTACGCAGACGATGAAATTCTCTTGTCTGAGGCTTTATTGGCTTTCTATGTAAACCAAGGAATACAGCCTCTTTCTCTCCTCTATTCTCTTAACTGCAAACTCTTTCCTTATCTCTCTCTAAATCTATATATCTCTCTCGCCATGCTGTCCCCGCTTCGAATTACCCTGGATCCACTGGGGCTGGTCCCCGGCAGTGATCAAGACCATCCCCAAGGAAAAAAAATGCAAAAAGGCAAAGTGGTTGTCTGAGGAGGCCTTACAAATAACTGAGAAAAGTAGAGAAGCTAAAGGCAAAGGAGAAAAGGAAAGATATACCCATCTGAATGCAGAGTTCCAAAGAATAGCAAGGAGAGATAAGAAAGCCTTCCTCAGTGATCAATGCAAAGAAATAGAGGAAAACAATAGAATGGGAAAGACTAGAGATCTCTTCAAGAAAATTAGTGATACCAAAGGAACATTTCATGCAAAAATAAGCTCAATAAAGGACAGAAATTGTATGGACCTAACAGAAGCAGAAGATATGGCAAAAATACACAGAGGAACTATACAAAAAAGATCTTTATGACCCAGATAACCATGATGGTGTGAATACTCACCCAGGGCCAGACATCCTGGAATGTGAAGTCAAGTGGACCTTAGAAAGCATCTTCATACTCTCTTAATGGTATTTCCCACTGTGGTTTTAAAAGAAATTCTACGTAATGAACAGTTTTTCTTCATCTCAAATGAAAACTTGCTGGTGGGCCCTATAGTTTGATACTTTCCTCTCACATAATAAAGTGTCCTTAGATGAAGTGAAATAAGCCTTACAGAAAGGATACACAGGTATGATTTCACTCACATAAGTTGCAGAACAGGCAAAACTAATTTATGGTAGAAAAAAAGTGAGAGTGATGTTTGCCTCTGGGAGCATGATGACAGACAGTGACTGGAAAGGAAAGTGAAGGAACTTTCTGGATCAATGATAGCATTCTATATTTTTGTTGCAGGAAGGGGCCCCCTACCTGGGCCCTAGACTGAGCTCTTGTCTAACACTCAGAAATGGATTGTCCAAGAACAAACATGGTGCTGACAAAGCAAGTGACTTTATTGGGAAGAAGCACCCCAGCGGAGAGCAGGAGGGTGAATGAACCCAGGAGAAATGTCTACCATGTGGCTTGCAGTCTCTGGTTTTAGGTGATGTACTGTCCAGATTCTCTCTGATCAATCGTTCTGGCTCAAGGTCCGTCCTGTGGTATACACCTTGCTTAGCCAAGGTGGATTCCAGCAAGGAGGATTATGGGAGATTGGTAGGACTTTTGGCATCTCTTGCTGACCTTTCCCGAACTCCTGTGGTTGGTGGTGGCTTGTTAGTTCCATGTTCCTTACCGGGACCTCCTGTTGTAAAGTATCTGGTGCAGATGATTACTATGGTGCCTGGCCCAGGGTGAGTGGTTTCAGTCAGTGTTTCCTCTAAGATTTTGATAGGGATCTGGGTTGTACAGGTACATGTACTTGTTGAAACTTACCACTTG
Source organism: Capricornis sumatraensis (assembly GCF_032405125.1). Taxonomy (NCBI): domain Eukaryota; kingdom Metazoa; phylum Chordata; class Mammalia; order Artiodactyla; family Bovidae; genus Capricornis; species Capricornis sumatraensis. Next base: position 115,626,296 of record NC_091071.1, on the reverse strand, counting down.
GTGTATTTAAGATTTTGCATTTTATTATAAATAAATTTTATTCCAAAGAAATAATAAAATGTAAGCAAATGTTGAACTGTACTTAATAATATTCCATAACATCTTACAGAAACACCAGAATGAACTTTTTGGCCAACCCAATATATAAGCTGAAGTATTCAGTGAGAAGCATATGAATGCCTGCAACTTACTTTGAACGGCATCCAAAAATCATTCAGGTTGCCGGATAAGAGCAGTGGAAGGATAGCTAGCTATATGATAAAACAGCTAGAGTAAAACCTGTGGTAAAAATCTAGGTAGGAAGTACTCGAGAGCTCACTGTAAAAAACAGTATTTTCACTTTATGTCTTCAGTTTCATTAAAAATGGGCAGAAATAAGTTAAAAGTCCTTGAAAAGTCCTTTAAAGTTGGGCGAGGCTAAAAGAAGGCCAGTTTCTCTTGGTCTGCTGTGCTGTGCTTAGTCGCATCAGACTGTTTGCAACCCCATGGACTGTAACTCACCAGGCTCCTCTATCCAGGGGATTCTCCGGGCAAGAATACTGGAGTGGGTTGCTATGGCCTCCTCCAGGGGACCTTCCCAACCCAGGAATTGAACCCAAGTCTCCCGCATTGCAGGTGATTCTTTACTGTCTGAGTCACTAGGGAGGCCCAAGAATACTAGAGTGGGTAGCCTATCCCTTCTCCAGAGGATCTTCCTGACCCAGGAATCAAACTGGGGTCTCCTGTATTGTGGGCAGATTCTTTACCAGCTGAGCCACCAGAGACGCCCCTCTTGCTCTGCAGTCACCTATTTCTGAGATCCTTTCTCAGTCTGTGTCCTCCTGTCCTGTGGCTGCCCATGCAGGAGAGCGGCTTCCTCCCTCCTAGCCAGGAGCTCATGTTCCCGGGCAGGCTTGTGTGTCTTGACTGGTTGGCCTGGTGTAGGAGGACTGAGTCCTCACCCACTGCCTGCGGTGACTCCAGGAAAGGCTAGGCACTTAGCCGCCTTCTCCCAGCCTGTGGCATCCGGCCTGTGCAGCCTGCCTGGGGAAGGCACCTTTGCCCCATGCCGCTTTCTTGGGTGCCGTCCAACTCTGCACTCCTGCCATCTCCAGGGGCTTCCTAGCTGACCATTTAATATACATGGCCTTGGTTAATGGAAAACATCTGGCCTTGTGCTCCCTAGCAGAATGAGACTTTGGAGAGCAGAGGTGAAACTGAGAAAGAAACGTTTGCTCCAGAGAAATGAGCAGAAACTGTGCAAGATGATGAAAGATGGCTGGGAGGTTGAGAGAGAGAGAGGGAGAAAGAATCTGTAGGAGCAGAGGTCACTAAAGAAGCTGGAAAAGACAGCCCTCAAACACTCTCACTTTCAAGGGAGTCTCAAACTGCAAGACACCACTTTTTACCTGCCAGATTGTAAAAAGAAATTTTAAGTGATAATATTCAGTACTGGCAAGGAAGTCATAGTGAAAAAGCATTATTTTGGAAATAACTTAAAAATAGGTATAAATGATGATAAATTTTGAATCAATAAATTACAATCTAAGTGAAAAATCAAAATGTTTTCAAAGATCTGTATATAAAGATGTTTAACAAATTATCATAATAATAACAAAAAGTAGATATTGTCTATCAGGGTACTAATTAAATTATAGTCCAACAGAGTGATGCAACTATTATGCAGACATTTTTCATGAAACGATTTTAGGAAAGAAGAATCAGGGTACAGAATTTTATATACCATGTGATTCCCATTATATGCTATAAGACTATGAGATTTAACTTGTTCTCTTTTTCACATTTCTGGCATTTCCCAAGTTTTCTGCAATGCATGCACATTGTTTTTCAAATCAGAAAATAATTTGTTTAATTTTTATTTTATTATTTATTTCATTTTTGGCTGTGCCGGGTCTTCACTGCTTTGCATGAGCTCTCTCTGGTTTCTGAGAGCGGGGGCTACTTGTGACTGTGCCGCGCCAGCTTAATGAGGTGACTTCTCTTGCTGTAGAGCAGAGGCTCTGGGAAGCTTGGACTTCAGTATTTGCGGCATGTGGGCTCAGTAGTTGTGGAGCACGGGCTTAGTTTCTCCGAGCATATGAAACCTTCCTGGACCAGGGATTGAACCTGTACCTTCTGGATTGGCAGGCAGACTCCTGTCCACTATGCCACCAGGGATGTCCAGAAAAAAAAATTTTTTTTAATGCTGCACAGTCTGGGACTGGGCTATGAGAGCGATGTCTGCATAGGGATTTGGGATATGTTGTAAAGAAACTGTATCTTAAAAGACTTGTTTAAAAACTCTTAAAAATCAATTTGCAAAATCTTTTGTTTATAGTATAAAGTCAGTACAGGTCCCAGTTTTGGATCATATTGATGTAAATGTTAAGTTGGTAGGTAGAAGGAACAAAGATTGCTGCCTAAGAGCAGAGCTCTGTCTGTACTGGGCTGGAGCCATGTATTACAAATTTCCTGAGTGTACTTGTAAGCATAGGGTATGAACTGTCCATGATGATAAAGGTTGCTGCTACTGCTGTTTTGCAACATGCTGCTGCTGCTGCTAAGTTGTTTCAGTCGTGTCCAACTCTGTGCGACCCCATAGATGGCAGCCCACTAGGCTTCACCGTCCCTGGGATTCTCCAGACAAGAACACCGGAGTGGGTTGCCATTTCCTTCTCCAATGCATGAAAGTGAAAAGTGAAAGGAAGTCGCTCAGTCGTGTCCGACTCCTAGCAACCCCATGGACTGCAGCTCACCAGGCTCCTCCGTCCATGGAATTTGCCAGGCAAGAGTACTGGAGTTGGGTGCCATTGCCTTCTCCGGTTTTGCAACATAGATGACATTAGTTGTGGATTCTCACTATCCACAGGGGAAATGAGTTATTGGAAGGGAAGGAGCGGGGATAAGGGAACTTTGATTATGGAGCTCTTATAGTTTGCACTTTGCTGTGAGTTTTGCAAGCATTAGCAATCATCTAATCCTTAGAGTAGCCCTGTGAGATATTGTTATATTGTTGTAACCAGGAAGTGACAGAAACCTATGTTAAGCCAGCTGAAGCAGAATGGGAGTGTAGGGGTTCAGTTATCTGGAAAGGACAGTTTGATGGTGGCCACATGCTATATGGTCATAAATCTCTGGCAGGTTATACTAATATTTTCCCAAAAGAGCAGCAACAGTGTCTCCCATCTCACCAGCCTTTCCTACATTGTGATCATGAGACTTTCCATCAAGAATGGGGTCCGTGTTCTTTCTCCTTGAATTTGGGTAGGCTTGTGACTATGGTAGGGGTCATGCCTTGTGGCTTTCCAGGCTAGGTTATAAAAGGCAGTACGGATTCACTCTGAGTCTCTCGGGACACTCACTCTGGGAACTCAGCCACCATACTGTGAGGAAGTCCAAGCCACGTGGAGAATTGTGGATCGGTGTCCTGGCTAATAGCCACTAGACATGCGAGTGAGGAAGCTCTGAGGTGACCCCTATCCCCACCATCATCTAGCCTCAACCATATGAGCCATCCTGAACAAGAGCCACTCAGCTGAACCTAGTTAAGTCCAGAACCATGAGAATGATAATGAAATCATTGTTAAGTCACTAACCTTGGGGGTGACTTATACAGCAACAGATATCTTTTTTCTTCTGGTATTCAGATAGAATCTCAGGTAAGAGATTTTACTGAAATCATTCTTTGGTATGCCAAACAGCTTCTTCCGTGCTTCTGGGAAAGATGGCAGCAAGCAGCTCCCACTTATAAAGTCCCTATAGTTAGAGATTTTGGAGGACGGGAGAACTTTCCAACAAGGCCTGGCCACTTTAAGGTGTTCTATGCCCCTGGCCATGAGATTGGTTCAAAGACAGTCAAGTGACCCAGGCAATCACTCTTTCCTAGGATTTTTATGCTGAGACCTTCAGGAAAAATGACCCCTCTTATACTCTAGGACTCTGGTGGACTAATTGCCCTGGAATAGGGGAGGGGGTGTTATTCCTCAAAAGCAGGGATGCCGGTCCAAGCACACAATGAACACAAAAGATACAGTTTAAGATCAGGGAAGAGTCTGGGCTGTCTCAACCAGAACCTCTCAAATTTAAAAAATCTAAATAGATGAATCCATTCTTTAGTCATCTTAAATGCTTTTGTTGATAGTGTATATTCATTTTTCTTTTTTGTGTTAGGCATTTATTAAAATCTCCACTCAATTCTGCACCATAGAGATTATCCCTATTTTATAGACAAAAAAAAAAAAAAAAAAAAGAAAAAAATCTGAGGCTCAGAGGAAATTAGCTGGCTCAAGGTCAGAGAGAGCAAAAGTAGCCACTTTGTGGTTCAAATTTAAATCTATCTGGGAAGCCCATCGGAGAAGGCAATGGCACCCCACTCCAGTACTCTTGCCTGGGAAAATCCCATGGATGGAGGAGCCTGGTAGGCTGCAGTCCATGGGGTCGCTAAGAGTTGGACATGACTGAGCAACTTCACTTTCACTTTTCACTTTCATGCATTGGAGAAGGAAATGGCAACCCACTCCAGTGTTCTTGCCTGGAGAATCTCAGGGACGAGGGAGCTTGGTGGGGTGCTGTCTGTGGGATCACACAGAGTTGGACACGACTGAAGTGACTTAGCAGGAGCAGGAGCAGGGAAGCCCATGCTATTTCCACCAGTACATATCTTCTGGTGAACATAGTGTCCCTCAGGGCCACACTTAGGCAAAGCTGTGTGAAGGGCTGAGGTAATCATTCTCTCCAACACCCTCCCACTTTGCAGTCCCCACTCTCTTTTGGTAAAACTCATGCCCCGGTGCCCATGGGTGATTTCTAAGAATGGTCACCTTGGCAGCAACCTGAGCTTTTAGCTTTTTCATGATTTCCATCAAAACTGTGCTAACTCTCATAACTTAAGGCTGGTGATTTTTAACTGCTGCTGCTGCTAAGTTGCTTCAGTCGTGTCTGACTCTGTGTGACCCCATAGATGGCAGCCCACCAGGTTCCCCCGTCCCTGGGATTCTCCAGGCAAGAACATTGGAGTGGGTTGCCATTTCCTTCTCCAATGCATGAAAGTGAAAAGTGAAAGTGAAGTCGCTTAGTTGTGTCCTGACTCTTAGAGACCCCATGGACTGCAGCCTACCAGGTTCCTCCATCCATGGGATTTTCTAGGGAAGATTACTGGAGTGGGGTGGCATTGCCTTCCCTGTATTTTTAACTGAGGTGAGCCCAATCAGGTATTCACCAGAGAGCCCTCTGGGTAATGGTGTCTCATTTGTACTTGACAAAGACCTTAAGGGTCTTCTGAAGGAGGGCTGCTGGTGGACAAGACCAGCCCATGGACAGCCATATGAGGATTATTAGCAGGCATATTAGTTTCCTGGGGCTCCTCTGACAAATCACATAAACTGGATAGTTTAAAACAACAGAAATTTATTTACCACAGTTCTAGATGCTAGAACTCCAGATTCAGGGTGTCGGCAGGCCTGGTTCCTTCTGGAGACCTAGAGAAGATCTGTCCCTTGCCTCTCTCTTGGCTTCTGGTGCTGCTGGTAGCCCTTGGCACTCCTTGGCTCCCAGATGCCTAATTCCAGTCTCTGCCCCCATGTTTACATTGTCTTTCTCTCTGTGGTTATCTGTGTCTCAATTTTAACTTTCTAAGAACAACAGTTATTGGATTAGGGCCCAGCCTTAATCCAGGATGATCTTGTCTTGAGATCCTTATCTCAATTGCAACTAGAAAGATCCTCTTTCCAAATAAGGTCACATCCTGAGGTGTGGTGTGTGTATTTGGGGGTGGTGGTACTTAGGACTTGGACCTATATCCTGAGGGAACACCATCTACCCCACTCTAGCAGAGTATTTGGAAGCCCCACAAGTTACACACTGAAGCTACTTGAGATTACCCCCCCACCAAGTGCAGAGTCCTTTACTGTCTTTTATATCTCACTGATTATTCTGGAAAGGCTTTGTAGGGGTATCTAAATGTTTGCAGGCTAGACTTACATTAGTTCGTTCATTCCTGAGCAAGGATACTTATCAAAAAATCATAAAACAAAAATGGTGTAGGTCGACTAATTTCCAGTCCTCCAAGGATCGAGTTGCATCCAAGGCAGGAGAGTGTTGTGAAGCAAGGGGGATGCTCTGCTTGGAGGTGTGCTCAGAGGGCATTCCTGGGCCCTTCTGGTGCACTTCCTGGTTTATGGCTCTTTCAGAACAAGGAGGGCATCTGACTGATCTTTAGACCCTAGGATCCTGGTGGGGCCGTGCTCATTCGGGGGGTCTGTTCTTAGCTACCCCACGTCCCTTCAAAAGACAGGTTGTGTGTAGTCACACAAATAAATAAAAAGGGAAGAACCATTCTGCCCCTTTCTTCCCTGGGAGCTGCTGAGGGCAGAGGCGCTGTCCTGCACTGAGCCAGCCCAAAGCCTCAGCTCCTTAAAGCCTGCCTCCGCTGGTTATTTCTTTTGGTTCATCGTCAGCTCTGAATACCTGTAATTTTACTTTACACTCCTTTATGCTGCTTAAACCGCCCACTCACAACTTTCCAGCAAGCCAGCAAGCCCTGGGGCCTTTGCGTTCCCCTGTTTTGCCTCCTTCCTTTCTGTGCTGGACCCCATGACCCGCTCAGCCCCATTTTACTGATGAAGAAGCTGAGGGTTACAGAGGTGACACAACTTGCTCTATGTCTATGTAACTTCGGCAGTGCTTAGCCAAGGTCCAGTTGCAACCCAGGGGCCTTTCTGTGTCCCCTAAGATGCCTGGTCTCTAGCAGCAGTTCCCAGGCTTTTGGATCTTGGAACTACTTTAGTATAGGGAAAACATGGTGACCCCCTTCCCCCAGCCTTATTATTGAAGCAGTACTAAGGAGGGGGCGCCTCCCAGGTGGCTCAGTGGTAAAGAATTCGCCTGCCAATGCAGGAGACCTGGGTTCATTCCCTGGGTTGGGAAGATCCCCTGGAAAAGGAAATGGCAACTCACCCCAGTATTCTTGTCTGGAGAATCCCATGGACAGGGGCTGTAGTCCATGGGGTTGCAGAGTTGGACAACTTGGCAACTAAAGAGCAACAAAGTGGGGAGCCGCAGCTTGTGTCCTCAGGCCACGGCTTGTCCAAACGGTTGGGCAGGAAACTACTGAGGGTGAGGATGCCGGCTAGGGAAGGCCTCCAGGCTGCTGCTGCTGCTAAGTCACTTCAGTCATGTCTGACTCTGTGCGATCCCATAGGTGGCAGCCCACCAGGCTCCCCCGTCCCTGGGATTCTCCAGGCAAGAACACTGGAGTGGGTTGCCGTTTCCTTAGTAGTCACTATTTGCTGGGCATTGTGCCAAGCACTTTCCCCATTTTACGGGCTCATTTTCCAGATGGAAGAAAGTGTGGCTCAAAGAAGATAGGTGATTCAGCACCTGAGAGGCTGGAGTGGGATTCACATGTAAGTCTGTCAACTGCCTGCAATGCAGGAGACCTGGGTTCAATTCCTGGGTCGGGAAGATCCCCTGGAGGAAGGCATGGTGACCCACTCTATATTGTTGCCTGAAGAATTCCATGGACAGAGGAGCCTGGTGAGTTGCAGTCCACGGGGGCTGCAAAGAGTTGGACGCGACTGAGTGATTTTGACTTTATGTTAGCCTAGCGAGACAGGGGTCACCAGGTAATGAGTGGTGACCAGAGGGGACATGACAGAAGTGGACAAGCAAGGCCCTTCTGGTCAGAGAGCCCTGGGTTCGATCAACTCATCACCTGAGCCGCCTTTTCTTCATCTGAATAATGGGCATGGTAACACAGCAAGGAGGTACAGTTCCCACCTCAAGGCACCGTGGATAAATTTCAGAACTGAAGCAAAGAGCCTGACCCTGCAGGTCCTTTGCAAATAATGGCCATTCATCAGAGGCCATGCCCTTGGTGGGCAGAGGGGCCTTGGGTCTGTCTTTTCACTCCAGTGTCTCTCCCATTGGCATCCACTGGAGAAGAGATACAAGTCGTCATAGTACAATCTAAGCCGAGTGTAACTGCAGAGGGCCATACTGTGCTCTTTGTCAGGGCTTCCCTAAGCTCAGGTCCACTCTTCTGGGATCCTGGCTGGCAACGAGGCAATGACATATCTGAGCACAGGCCTGCGCTGCCTCTCCAAGCTAGAAATAGGGCAGGGTACCAGGTAGTTGATTTTCTTTCCCACACCATCTCCAGTGTTAGGCTCTTGGGCTAGGTCCCTGACTGATAGATATTGCAAGGGATGCTGCCAGGGACAAAAACTGGTTTGAAGGAGGGTGGGAGAGAAATTCCTGATAAAGTGCTACACACTGTGGTGTTTCCTTTATAGCAAGACCTTCTCACACCCCCTGGAGGCTACACTAGGCCTGACCCTGGAGCCAGGTCTATTTAAGACAAGCACCATAGCTTGGACTCTAAGATTGTTTTTCCTTTGGCTTACTCCCCAAAACAGCCAATAACTGAGCAAAGATGATCTAAATATGGGTCCAGGTGGGTGGCTATGGCTCCTTACTGCCTCCCTTAGGGCTCAGAGGTGCCCCCTGAGTTGGGTGGTCTTGGCAGCCTGGGTGGAGTGGAGCCAGGTGGGAGGCCAGGTTCCCTGCCTCATATACCCTTAATCACATCAGCACCTAGAACTGGCGCTGCACAAATGACACTGCTACTCAGGACATCACCTCCCCTACACTGCACATCTGAACTGTGGGATTTCATTTTCCATGGGCAGCCTGGGCTGGAACTGGATGACTCACTATTCTCAATAATCACTGATATGGTCAGACTGACTGTCTGAATGCCTTGACCATGTTGCCTCCCCTGCAGCTCCCCATCACCTATGGTCAAACTGTACTTTTAAACTTGGTTGCCAACTTCCCACTACCTAGTCTCCTTCCACATTGAAGGCACGCAGGATTCCAGCCATGCCAGATGCCCTCCCTGCTTGCTCCTGTTTTTCCCACCAGTGCTACTCACTCCATTGAGGCTGCCTTGGCTGGTACAGGTATCTGAACCAAGATCTGCACCTGAATGCTGGTCCTGGGTTTCTTTGCCAGCTGAGCGACCTTAGGCAAGTTACTGTAGTGCTTAGGTCTCACTGTCCTGGAGCAAGGCTGAACTATGTCTAGGAGCAGGGCACTAGCTCTGGAGGGGAGATCTAAGAGCTGCCTGGCCTCAGAGAGCCTCTCTTTAACTCCTTTTTGCCTCAGCATCCTCACCTGCAAAATGGAAATATGACTACCTCCCTTGCAGGACTGTGGAAGTGACTGAAGGGGAACAGGAGGCACAGAGGATCTGATTGCTGTCTCCTTTAATTCTTACTATTCAACCACCTGCAAAGTCAAGCTTCAGCCTGTCTTCTTTGCAGCCTTAACCCCTTGCCCTTCTGAGGTCCTGACTGCCCTTCTCCCTGCTAAGCCCTCACTTCTCTTACTGGCTTTTTGCCTGCCCAGGTGCATGTGGCCAAGCTTCCTCAGAGGACACTGGGGATGCTCCCTGAAAATGCACATTTCGTCCTGACTGGGGCTTCCCTCCTTACTTGTTTACCCTGCAACCACGGACTGGTTGGACCTCAGCCAAACCTCAAATGCTCATCAACTCTGCCTTCCTCAGAGTATGAGGCCAGCAGTGTTCTTGACAGAGGGTTGGCAGTACCTGCAGATTGGTGTCTCAGCTCACCTGACTGGTGTAGTTGAAGCCGGGGAAGATGGAGACAGGGAAGGCCACTGCTATAATAACTCCTCTGCACCGAGGTGAACACAGGTCAGGTCTGAACAGGTGGGTGCGCCTGCCCACCCTCCAGCAAAGTGTACAGGGGGAGATAGGTAAGTTCAAACACTTCTAGATGAAATCTTTAGAAAAAGTGAGGAAGAGAGATCGGAACAGAGGACATTATTTCAAGAACCCAAGTTATCGAAGTAAAGTAACAAAGATACCTTTAATTCATCTACTGATAAAAATTACTCAGCAAGGATTAGTAACCGTTTCAGCTCCTAATCTGTTAATATCCTGGGCTGTCTTGAGCTTCTGGTTTAGCTAGTTATTTATTAACTTCATCCACAGTATTAGAAAAACAAGGCATTAAATCAGTTTAGGTGAAATGAATGGCTGGCAGCCAAACCCAGTCCTCTTATATTCCATATTTTTTCTTTAGTTCTTCTACTTTGTCAACGTAAGCTTTCATGGCATCTTCTTTAGAAGTCCCTGCAAGGCATCAACAAGGTTATTTGTCAGAAAGGCAGTACTGTAGAAAGGCAGCAAACTTTAGAGCCCCAGGTTAATACTGTGAGGCTGTTTCTCACCTGTGAAGGGGGTGGGGTTCTACTACCTACACCTCACAGACCTGGCCAGGATGTGACTTTTGAAGTCCTTAAGGAGCCTGGCCCACAGGGAAGGCTCCATAAAGCACTGAGCTCATAATGTGTGTGCAGCTGCCTGAGGCCTGTCACTGGCTTGCTGGCCAGGTGAGTATCCCACTGTTGTGTCCCACTGACTTTCACGATTGGCTTTGATCTATCAAGTATTTCTCTGTTGGGCTCTTATCTCTCAGAGCTGTTAAGCTGCCAGGGAAGAAACAAAGCCAGATACCCTCTTCTCCCCAGAGAGCAGCTTTGGGAACTCTGAAGACAAGCAGCTGGCCCTTGGAGCAGAATACAGAGGACACTGGAGATATCCCTCAGAGATAGTGATGCCTGGTGTCCTGGATTCTATGCTGAAGGAGAGATACTCAGTGGGAATTAGTGTATGTTCTGGAGCAAGGGCGAGTACATGGGGCCTCAGAGAATGGTATGGAAATGCCCAATGGGAATGGACAGGCAGAGGGGCATTCCTGTTTCACTTACTTGCAGATCCTAGGAGTGTATTTATTGTATTCTGGCCCCTTTTGAATTCAAGGGTTTCTCATTTGCAGGAAGACAGAGGGCTTATTCAGAAACGAGCAAGCTAGCACACAAAAGCTGACAGGCACTTCAGTGCCAACTTCTGGGTCTTGCTGCCGCAGGTGGCATGTGATTAAGTCACAGCCGGGATACTTCTTGGCCTCTGTTCTTAGCATATAATAGCTCCATTCACTGAGGCTACGATGTGCCAGCAACCTGCCATGCATTAATTCATTTCTGTTTTTAGGTGCCTTTCTGGCTGGAAGGGAACTAGGGAGGGCTACTTGGGCCGGGGGGTCACTGCCTGGCCTTGTGAGGGAAAGGAAGGTGTGGACAGGAAGCCAACCCTATTCTGAATATTATAAAGCCCAAGGCAACTCATCACCTCCCCATCTGTTTGTCAGTGGCCTGGTCCCCTGCCCCTCCACTCTCCAGATGATATTATGACTCAGAGATGGTGTTTTTGGAAATGGCATACATGGTATCATAAGTGGTCTAGTTTTTTTTTTCCATTCTGATCTAGGTCAAACTGGTTCCCAGCATGTGCCTCATCCATTCTGTTCTCTCTCCTCACCCCTTACACTCCTTAACAGTATTTCATTACTGGGGTTCCCAAATGAGGGAAGTGTATCAGAACAATTACCTTTCAGCTCATTCCAGGCATCCCACTTGGCCTTGCCTTTGAAGTCCAACATTCCAGGACGTTCTTAAACAAGGGAAGGAAAGACATTAGACCTGCTGCAAGTTCTAATGGGGAACTTTATCCATTTTCTTGCCATGATAGCCATATTTTATCTTCTTTTTCCAGGCTCTGCTGTGGAGTTAAATGGGTCTAGTATAGTGGGTTCTGCCTTCAGAAACCCACATGTACAGAAATTCAAACTTAAAATCTAGAGAAAATAGGAGGAAAACTGTTCTCATTACTAGAGAGCCCCTTTCTTATAAATTAACTCCAAAATTTCTTTTAAAAACCGTACTGTATTTTTTTTAAACAAGTACCACAATCCATTCACCTGGCTTAAAATTCAAACACCACAAAGGGATTACTATAAAGTTTCCTTCCACTCTTCCCACCCAAGGTCTCTCTCCCATGTTATTGTTATCAGTTTTGTAGGTGTCCTTTTCTGTGAACTGTCTGTTCATATCCTTGCCCCGTTTTGCTACCAAATTGTTGTCTATTTCTTATTGTTTTAAGGGAATTTTATTCCACCCCTCCCCACCGAGGGCAAGCTTCTTTTAAGGTATACCATGGTTTTATACCTGTAGACCTGTTATCAGTTGCACTTAGGGAACACACTCACCGCCTCCCTGCTGACCTAGTTCACTGCCATGCTAAGAAGAAAGCCCAGGGGAGCAATCGCAGTGCCCACAGCCAGGACCACAGAGTCTGAGAAACATAAAGTCTCCCCCGAAGTGCTTGCTGGGAAGCATTCCCAGGGACAGCTGAAGGAAACCGCGCCCCGGAATCATCATCAGAATCTGAGATTGGCACATCCCAATGGCCCTCTCATGATGATGGAAAGGTGGTACATTTGCACTGTCGAACTCAGGGGCCTCCTGCCACTGGTGGCAGCTGAGCACCTGAAGTGTGACTGGGGAGTTAACTGTTGACTTTATTTCATGTTAACTATTCTCAGTTTAAATTTAGATAGCTGCATGTGGCTAGTGGCTGCTGTATTGGACCGAACAGCCCTAGAGGGAGCTGATCAGGAAGCGGTAAGAATCCCGAGCCAGTCTTCCTACACTAATGCGAAAGCAGGGCAGAGGAGAGTCTCTGTGACAATCACATTTGTCAGAAAAGTGTCTCAGTCACTCTGGTCACCCCTACTTCATTTCCCCTGCCTCCCTGGGAAGAGGCAGAATTTATAAACCCAGGGTAAAACTTACCTTCACCACAAGACCTTTCTTAACTAAGCCCTCCCTGTGATTTTTATTTTAAAATAGTTCATGTATTTGGCTGTACCGGGTCTTAGTTGTTGCATATAGGATCTTTAACTGTGGGATCTAGTTCCCTGACCAGGGATAGAACCTGGGCCCCCTGCAGTGGGAGTATGGAATCTTAGCCACTGGACCATCAGGGAAGTCCCACTCTCTGTGATGTTTGATTTGGCACTGCCCAGGATCCTTAGCAGCCAGCCCACCTGCTCTACCCTCTACCCTAACTGCAATGGAATTAGGGGCTATGCTCACCCTCCTAAACAGGAGCAAGGGGTGACCTCCTCTATGCTTCTGTGGTCAACATCTCTGAGTTCCTGTGTACAGTGCATCATGCTATTGCCATATACTCTGGAGTTTGAAGAACTTAGGGGCAGAATGAAAACTGTCCAAGGGAGAAAAGACATTATAGAATATGGTGGTCCAAACCAAGGCTTCAAATCTGTACCTAGATTTTTTGACAGGGAAGAAATGGTGGAATTGCTGTCAGCAAAAATGCTTCTGACCTGCCGCAGAAAGCCAGCTGCTACCTGGCTGTAGGAGCTGACATCAGGCTTGGCCCAGCTGCCAAGCTCCCCAACTTTGATCCTGTCGGACTGGGGTGGAAACAGTGTGGTTCAACAAAATTACTACTGAGCTGAGAGCTTGGAACAAGGCTCTTCAAAGCTGGGATCTTTGTTCCTCCCAAATAGATGGAATGAGACAAGTCCTCAAACTGGGATTTGAATTCTGCTATCTGAGCCACCAAGAAACCAAGAACTGTGTAGGGTCTGTAAACCCCATTCAGGAACATGATCTTTGGGCAACCTCTCCCAGCTTAAACCCCAGGAACCGGCTTATGAGTAGGGCTGTGGGTGGTTTTGAGAATGAAGTTCCCAGAGATGAACAGTTTCAGCACCAACCAAGGCTGCCAAGCCTACTTTGATGAATCTGGGCCCTCCCAACTCCACCTCAACATACCTGTATTTATGTCACCCACAGTTGCTTGTTTGTAGTGGCTGTAGATGAACAGCATCTCCTCATCTGCTGGCTTGGTCTTAAGCTGCTTAACTTCCTCAGCAGCTTTGTCAAACTCAGCCTAAATATGAGGGAGAGGAGAGGCTTGACTAGAGTTTGGTAATGAGGATGGAGGGGTTGGAAAGGAAGCACTCTCTTGCCCTGCTGGTGAGGAAAAGCAGTCTTCCTCATCTCAACAGGGCAGCTAGAGAGATTCAGCAAAACCAGGAGGGTAAGCACATCCCTTCACTCACTTGGACAACTATGTATGGGGCTCTCTCACTAAACCAGGTATTATGTGCTGGAAACAGAGGTGAAGGAGGCAGGCTGAGACTGGCTGCAGTGGACACACACTTCACAGAAAAAGCAGCACGGCCAACCGGCTGGCCAGACAGAGGTCTCAGGATAGCCCTGACTTGCCATAGGGCTGGAAATGGGTGACTGAAACAGCGGAGAAAACTGCATGAGCGCAGCGGTGTCAGCGGCCTGAGCCCGCTGGTTCCCTCCCTCTGAGGCCAGGGGATCCGGCGCCGATCCCTGTCCCAGTGTCCGTACTGAAGACGGGGAAGGAGCCAAAGATCACCGCTCCCCGCCCCCGCCCCGCCCCCGCCCCGCCCCAACTGCTAGGTCCCGGAAAAGCGTCTACAGTCAAAGAAGAGAAAGGCCTCTCTAGGTCACCCCTCCTCAGGCTGCGACGCTCCCCTGGCCTCGCGCTGGACACTCGGCCCCCTGACCTCCAAGCTCTCAACCGCGGCCTCCTGGCTTCTCCACTCTATATGGCACCCCTACTCCTGCCGTGTCCTTCCGGATGGGGCACTCTGTCCCCTTAGTCTTTCAATCTATAAAAACCATGACATCCCATCTGCCTATGTTGGACACTTGCCTTCGACCTCAATTCCTGCTTCACTGCGAACGAAGTCTTCCTTATGGGCAACTTGCCAGCCGTTGCGGGCTCAGTAAGGGTGTTAGGAGCCCCAAACCGGAAAGTTTCGCTTACAGGGTTCTGTTCAGTCTGGGCTGGGCAAGGGTCCAGAAATAACAGCAGAGCACAGAAGGGAAAGACCCTGCGGGGTTGTGTGTCTGCGGGATGACCCCGCACCAGCTTCCCGCCTCGTGGTACCTTCGCAGCCAAGGCTGGGCACGCATATTACCTGAGACATGCCGGCGGTGTTGCAAAGATTCCAGGAAGCCCGCGGAGGCGGCGAAGAGTAGGAAGCAGGAGCACAAGAGACTCAACTGGCAGCGCCTCTGGAAGCGCAGCCTTAGGCCTCTCCACCGGTGCTCGGACCAGGAGAGACAGCCAATCAGAAGCCAGATGTACGCTGGGGGCGTGCCCAACCAACCCACGCTGCCAACCTCGCTGTCAACATCGCTTGAACCCGGGAGGGTTTGCTTGCGCAAGCGCAGCGGGGAGGAGCCGAAGGGGACGCCAGGAGCAGGTGAGGATAGCGGAAGTACAGCGTTCTCGGTAGTGACTGCCAGTTGGTCAGAGCGGGAGTTGGGTTCCCGGCTCACCGTGGGGAATGACCAGCGAAGCAGAAGACAGGGGGTAGAAGCTGAAGAGCGGAGGTTTTAAAATTTGTTTCGTTAAATCTTGTGTCTTGCGTGAAATGCCGGAAGTCGCGTCGCCGGACGAGCAAACGCTCACGCTTGGGGAGGGCGAGGGGCCCGGTCCTTTGTGGGGACTAGAAGAGACTTTCTGGGGGTGGTCCCTGGAGAACTGCGCGAGAGTGGGAAGCTGGATTGGTTCCCAGAGGGTCGAAGCCGAGGCTCTTCCTCTGAATTGTTGACATGTTCTGTGACTTGCCGTTGGCCGTGATTTGCAGTCCTGTTTCGTGTGCAGTAATCCGTCTGGTGCACTCAAGTCAGGGGCAGTGTCTTAGTTGTTTTGACCTCCCTGGTGCCTCAGATGGTAAAGAATCTGCCCAGCAGTGTGGGAGACCCAGGTTGGATCCCTGGGTCGGGGAGATCCCCAGGAGGAGGGCACGGCAACACCTTCCAGTATTCTTACCTGGAGAATCCCATGCACAGAGGAACCTGGAGGAGCTACAGACCGTGGGGTCGCAAAGAGCAGGACACAACCGAGCGAGTAACACTTTCACGTTCACAGACTTGGCCCAGACTAGGTGCTCAGCAGGCATCTGTTACGACTTTTCTTCGTTCATGAATGTGTACTAAAGTCTTGTCAGGTTGCTTGCACTGTTCCAGACCGTAGGGTGAAGGATTAAGGGAAGGTAACTTTTGAGAAAGCCCCTCAAGAGGAAGCATTCCAGGCAGAAAATGAGTGTAAATGTATGAGCAGGGAGTGAGGGGAAGATAGGAGATGAGGCTGGAAGGTTAAGGAGGTGGCAGGCTGGCCGCATGATGCGGAACCTTGAATTTTATTCTGAGTGAAATGGAAAGTTAGAGGCTTTTGAGCAGAGGATAAGAAGACTAGCGCAGTTTTGCAAAGTTGTTGCAGAGGCTGATAGTCTCCATGGGAGAAAGGTGAGTGGGGGAGTTTGAAGGTGATACCTAAGAGACCAAAGGGAGAATTTTCAGGCTGCAGCTACAGAGGAGCTAGGTGAAAGGAGGGAATTGATGGAAAATAAGTCTCCAGAAATCTTTTGATAAAGAGAGACCATTCCTCTCCAATTCCTAATTTGTAAGGAGGAGTGGACTGCAGATCAGCCTCCAGATCCTTCCCACATTAATTTATAGCTGTAAGTGTTTAAAGAAAGGCCAGGTAGATGCTTTCAGATATAACTTACTAACTTAATGGAGATCAGGCTTTATAAAAAGGGGAAAAGTAGAGATGCAATAGCAGGGAGCACATTTCGAGTCTTCAGCCTATGTGTAATTTTGTTTGAGAAAGCAAAGCCAAATGAATTAACAAATTTTGGAGCTAACTTTGGGGAAAATTACGTTTGAATTGTAAGAGATGTGAGTTTCTTCCAAAATGACAATTCAGAACTGTCTTTTTGCCCTTAGTCCCATGTGAAACTTGGATTCACTTTTGCCTCCACCATTTGGTGCTTACAGCTTCCTTGATGAAATTCAGATTATTCCTTGTGTGGATCATATTTGCAGTCAAATATATTTTCTAGTAGGTAGGTTTTGTGCTTCCCTGGTGGCTCAATGTCAATGATTCTGCCTGCAGTGCAGGAGCCTCAGGAGACGTGAGTAAACGCAAAGTTATTGTGTTTATATTGTGTTTGGCACATTTGAAAAGATTAGGTACCTCTGAAAATGAAATTTTCTTTTTATTCCTCCAAGTTTGGGTAGTGTGATTGAATTTTGACTGAAGTTCAGCATTGGAGAAAGCAAAGCTAGTGTTTTAAATTAACTTGGTAATCTCCAGCTTAAGTGGGGTTGATTTTTTGGTTGCTTCTTTGGAATATATGCCACTCTTCTTGAAAAAACGGACCTTCCACACGGTGGTTTTGTGCCCAGGTTGCTTAAAGTGATGGAAGAATGGAACTGATCTCAGGGAGCCTGAGTCTGCAGTGGCTTGAGGTGGGGCTTCAGTTCCTTAACCAGTGATTGAGGCCAGGTTGCTGTGGTGAGAGCCCCAAATCCTAGCCACTAGGCCAGTGGTCAGTGACAAGGGCCCTGGCCCTTCAGCTTTGCAGAAAAGAATTTCCACGAAGTCAGAAAGTGGTGAAGCAAGTGGAATATTTATTGAGAGGAAAAAGAGTACATTATATGTGGATAGAGACACGGGAGGACTGAGAGAGAGTCCCTGAGTTGTGCCTTTGTGGTAATTTGAATTACTTTTATGGGACATTTCTTCCAAGTTTCTGTTGGCCAGTCATTTTGAATTGCCTGGTTCAGAGTCCATATTTGATACATCTCAGGATCCTCCCACGTGTGTGTATGTATCTCTTAGCCAAGATAGATTCTACCGAAAAGGCCTAAGGGTAGAACATCTCTTATCTTCACTCCCCTTTTGACCTCCACAGAACCCTTTTGCACATATGTAGCTGGGGAGTCTCCTGACTTCAAGAATGGGAAATATGTGGTCTGGGCAGGGAACAGCCTCCTCAATTGTTCTGCTGTTCTCCACCTGGAGTTCTGGTCCACAGAGAATGAATCTTCAATTGCTTTACCCTGGGGTGGTGGGTGGGAGGGGAGCTGTGGCATCTGCCTCCTGCCTCAGAACTAGTAGTGATTGCAGATCCCAGGGAACCGGGTGCTATGTGATCTTGAGGAGAAGGAAGAATGTTTTTCCTTGTTAGGGGATCCAGCCTAGGCCAAGATTCAAAATAGCTGAAGGCATGCTTACTTTGTGCTTCCTTCCCTCACTTTTCAGTGACCTCCACCTATGCAAATGCTGCTTTATGCCCTGGAGATCAGTCCTGGGTGTTCTTTGGAAGGACTGATGCTAAAGCTGAAACTCCAATACTTTGGCCACCTCATGCGAAGAGTTGACTCATTGGAAAAGACTCTGATGCTGGGAGGGATTGGGGGCAAGAGGAGAAGGGGACGACAGAGGATGAGATGGCTGGATGGCATCACCGACTCGATGCACATGAGTTTGGGTGAACTCTGGGAGTTGGTGATGAACAGGGAGGCCTGGTGTGCTGTGATTCATGGGGTCGCAAAGAGTCGGACATGACTGAGTGACTGAACTGAACTGAGCTATCTCTGCTCTAGGGAATTGGAATGTCATTCAGCTTTTAACATAAAGGGAGGGTAACAAGTCAGCAGCTGGTATTTAATTTTTTAAAAGTAAATTTTAGCGTATATTTGGGGTCAATAGATGATATGAATTTAAAAAAGTAATTTATTTGTTTTTGGCTATGCTGAGTCTTTGTTGTCAGGCAGGCTTTTCTCTAGAGTTGGCTAGCAGGTGCTGCTCTCTGGTTGTGGTGTAAGAGCTTCTCGTTGCAGTGGCTTCCCTTGTTGTGCAGCGCACGCTCCAGGGCACGTGCAGGCTTCAGTGGTTTTGGTACATGGCTCAGTAGTTTCAGCTCCCGGGCTCTAGAGCATGGGCTCAGTAGTTGTGGTGCATGGGCTTAGTTGGTCTGTGGCATCTTCCCGCACCAGGGAACCATGTCTCCTGCACTGATTGGTGGATTCTTTACCACTGACCCACCAGGAAAGCCCAGAATTTTTTGATTCTACGTTTTGACACTACTGGAAGGGTCTTCATATCCCAAGAAAGGGCAAGGTTGTTAGCTCTGTTCATATTCTTGTTAGCAACTATCACGGTTGGTAATTACTTTTTGTACTTATTTTATTTACAATCATTTTATTTTAATTTACTCCTCTACTGTCTGAGCCCCTGCCCTACCTAAGTCAGGGAGGATAGGGATCACTGAGTATCAGTTAGTGTTCTGTCTCGAAGCACCTGGCTCTTAAATGGTGGGTGAAGGAACAGAGTATTTTTCTCTCTATGACACATTTTCCTTCTAATTAGCCATGAACTTAGAAACCAGCCAAGTTTATTAGAACTAAATGTGAGACTATGAGCTAGATTAAAGTAGATGAACTCTGGTGCAAGGGCTGTGTCATCTCTATGTTCTGCCTGCAGTCTTGGAAATAGAACGCTTGAAATATTAAGGGAAGATGAGAACCTGATGAGCTGGCTTGTCAGCCTAATTGACCCTCCGAGTTAGTGGAGGGGCCATTATCATTACTGCAGTTTTTCCCCACATCCTTGTCTTGCCAGTTTTGGCTACTCACAGGCTTCACTTGCCGGGTGTCAGTGTAAAGCCAGCCAGGCAAGTTATATTAACAGGTAAAAGCAGTTCTTGCCCAGTGGGTGTGAATAGTAGTTTAATATTATGTTTCTTGGTGTAAACTAAATCTCTAATTTCTAAGAGTAACCTAGTCATTAAAACGTGAAAATTATTACCAGAAGTTTTATGGTAAAGCTTTACTAGAAGGCAAGGGTTAGTGTATTCACAAATAATGAATTATATTCATTTTGTATTTATTTTCTGGTTTCTTGGCATAAGAGACTGGGGTTAATCATTTTGGTGACATTTTAAAATTGTAATTTCTAGTTTCGGGAGTCAGGGTGCTCTGGTTTACCGTTCTCTGGCCGGGTAGTCCATGGCTTGGGGGTCTATTAGCTCATGTTGTCCTGGAGAAACAACCTGAGTTTGTTCATTAATGATGATACCTATAATAGCAGTTTTAGAAAGATGTTATCAGTAACAGCGATTATAGTCATCTGACTCTGGTTGCTTAGTGCTCAGCACCCAGTTGAGGTCAGAGGGGATAAAAAAGGGAATAAAATTTTGAACAGAGAGATTAACCATAAACTTGGTAAGGGAACTTGATTTTAGGGGGACTTGGGTTCAGAGGCACTTGGGAACTGCTGCTGGGATAGGAGTGGGGAGAGCTGGATAGAGTTGTGGCCTTTATTTTGTGAAGGTGGGGGGAACTGACAGCTGAGGTGAAAATGTACCATAGCTTTTCTTCTCCCGCCCACCTCCACCCCCCTGCCTTTTCTCCCCTTTTGTCTCTTTTTCTTTTCTGATGAAAAAAGCTGGTAAGAGGAGGCCTGGTTACCAGAGATCTTAACCAGCCCTTCCCCTTTGCCATTCTTTTCTTCCTTGGGTATTTATGTTTGGAGAAATTGGGTGAGAGAAGAATGGGCATGGGTGTAAGACACAAGAGTGTATGAACCGCACCTTTCCCCTGTCCTGTTTTTGCCCAGCCAACATGGGGTGGGGGAGTGGTTTGGGCTTAGTTGAGACATGAAGACCAGGGCTTGGGTAGAGGTGGGATGTATTCCTGGCAGGGAGTGACCTTCACTGGCTGGGAGTTAAGAAGTAAGGAAAGTTACTTATAAGTTGGTCATGCACTGGTGAGCTGCTACCTGTGTTCTATTTAGAAATACTTAAGAATGTGGGCAGGCATAATGAAGTGCTGATAAGTTCAGTACTGTAGTTCCTGTTCAACTTCACTAGAAGAAGTATAAACTCTCTTCTAAATCTATTTTGTCTTCCTCACTTTGCCTGTTTCCCTAGCTCCTAGTTGCATGTGACAAGCTCTTGGTAAATGCTTTGAAACTAGGTTGTTAGAGATGAATTTTCTAGTGTGCTTTCCTATTGCCTGTCAACAACAACAAAAAATAGAAATATTAAAATTTGATGACAAATGATTTGACTGATAATTCCTTTGGAGATAATGCTGCTGCTGCTAAGTCACTTCAGTTGTGTCTGACTCTGTGCGACCCCATAGACGGCAGCCCACCAGGCTCCCCTGTCCCTGGGATTCTCTAGGCAAGAACACTGGAGTGGGTTGCCATTTCCTTCTCCAATGTATGAAAGTGAAAAGTGAAAGTGAAGTCACTCAGTTGTGTCCAACTCAGCCAGATAATGCAGTTTTATTTATTTGCTTATTTTTGATTTTTTTTTTTTTTGGATATGGACCATTTTTAAAATCTGTATTGCTTTTGTTACAATATTGCTTCTGTTTTATTTGTTTCATTTTTTTGGCCACCAGGCATGTGGAACCTTAGCTTCTCAACCAGAGTTTAAACCTGTGCCCCCTGCAGTGGAAGTGTGGAGTTTCTTAACCACTGGACAGTCAGGGACGTCCCTCTGTGCTGTTATCCCTTGTACTCTTTGTCCTGATGGTAACAGCTTGCACAGCTATTGTACCTACCACAAATAGTACATTGACAATAATAGGTTGAAGATACAGAATATTTTTATCATCGTCCTTTTATTGCCCTGTGATAGCCACAACCACTTCCCTCCTGTCCTTACTCTTCCTCTGTTCCTGGCAACCAGGAGTTTATTCTATTTCTATAATTCTCTCATTTCAAGAATGTTATGTAAGTGAAATCATGTAGTTTGTAACCTTTTGGGATTGGCTTCTTTACTCAACCTAATTCTCTAGTGATTTATCCAGAGTGTTGTATGTACCAGTAATTAATTCTTATTGCTGAGTATATTCCATCATATGGATGAACCAGTTTGTTTACCCATTCACCTGTTGAAGGACATCTGCACTGTTTCCACATTTTAATTGTTACCAATAAAGCTGCTGCTAGTCACTCATGTACAGATTTTTCTGTGAATGTTTTCATTTTTCTGGAATGAAAGCCCAGGAGTGCAGCTCTGGGCCATATGGCCATTCCATGTTTGGTTTTGTAAGAAATTGCCATTGTATCTGTACCATTTTACATTCCTACCAGTAATAAAGGAGAGATCCAGTTTCTCCACATCCTTACCAGAATTTGGTGTTAGCACTATTTTTTATTTTAGGCATTCTTATAAGTGTGTTATGGTATCTCATTGTGGTTTTAGGTTTGCATTCCCTAATTATTAATGATGTTGAGCATCTTTTTATGTGTTTTTTTGTGCCACATGTATAATCTCTTTTCTGAATTTTCTGTGTCTTTTACTTGTGTTTAAATTGGATTTTTTTTAATGTTGAGTTTTGGGAGTTCTTAATATATTCCAGATACTATTCCTTTGTTGGATATGTGGTTTACAAATATTTTCTTCCAGTTTTTAGTTTTTTTTTTTTTTTCATCTTCTTAACAGAGTCTTTCACAAAGCATAAAATTTTAATTCTGGTGAAATCCAGTTTTTCCAATTTTTTCTTTTATGGATTACACTTTTGGTGTCATGTCTAATAAATTTTGACCGAGCCCTAGATCTGAGAATTTTCTCTTTTTTTTTTTTTTGGTAAAAGTTTTATAGTTCTGCATTTTAAAATTCACATAATTTATTTTGAGTTAATTTTTGTATAAAGTATAAGATTTAGATTGAGGTTCTCCTCCCCTCCCCTACCTTGGATTTCTTACTGTTCCAGCACCATTTGTTGAAAAGATATCTTTCCTTTAATGGTGCTTTTTGCACCTTTGTCTGTAGCCTCTTGGGCATGTTTATGTGGTCTTTTCTGGGTCCTGTCTTCTGTTGATCTGTGCATCTGTTCCTGCACCAATACTGCACATTCCTGATTATTGCAGCTGTCTAATGAATCTTGAAATCGGGTAAACTAATTCTTTCTACTTTATTCTCCTTTTTCAGAATTGTTTAGTTATTTTAGTTCCTTTCTCATTCCATATAAATTTTAGAATAAACTTGTCTATGTCTAGAACTTCCAGAACTATGTTCTAGAACCATAACTATACTGAATAAGAGTGATGAGAGTGAATATATACTTGCCTTGGATTTGTAGAGAATATTGGTCTGTGGCTTTCATTTTTATAATGTCTTTGGTTGGTTATCCTGTAACTATTAACTTCATAAAATGAATTAGGAAATGTTCCTTCCTCTTCTGTTTTCTAGAAGAGAATGTATAGAATTCTTCAGTGAAACCTTCTGGGCCTAGAGATTTCTCTTTTGGGAGTATCAAAATTATGGATTTTCCTTAATAGTTTCCTTAAAAGTTCCATTCAGATTATCTATTTCTTATTGGATTAATGAATCTAAGTTGTGAAATGTGTTTATGTAGATTTGTTCATAGTATTCCCTTATGAAATGTACAGAGTCTTAGCGAATATTTGTTTCATTTCTGATATTGATCATTTAGATCTTCTCTCTTCTTTTGGCCAGTCTTGCAAAAGATTTATCAATTTTTTTGATCTTTCTGAAGAACTAGCCCTTTTTTCATTGATTTTCTCTTTATTGTCTTTCTGTTTTCAATTTATTGATTTCTGTTCTCTATTATTTCTTTCCTCCTGCCTATTTTGGGTTGTTTTGCTTTTATTTTTCTAGGTGCCTGAGATGAAAGCTTCCTGACTCTTCACCAGGCCCCTGTGACACTAGCTGCTTTGTTTTATTAACGTTTTTGAAGTGGAGCACAGGTTGCTGGATGGCGAGCTGTGGTCAACGGAGGACCACAGAGAAATTGAAATAGAGATGTTTATTATTCACCCGTCCTGAAGGAAGTACATGGCACTACTCGAGGACGCACGTGGGGAGGAGGTCAAGACTGAGTACAGGGAGAGAGTGAGCTGTAGGACCTGGAACACATGGTCTATGGGTGGAACCCCTGGGGTTCCCAGGTTAACACTGGATTGATCAGTGCAAACCAAACGTGCAGGGTTCTAGTAAGCTCTGTGGGGGTTTTATCTAAGGAGTGTCAAAGGGCAGGCCCCGGAGGCAGGGGAAACTGGTGGTCACAAGGGCTGTTGGGGAAGTCTTATCAGGAGCTTGTTTTTCTCTGTGATTCAGGGCTGTTATCTAGGGCACATACTTCCATGAGGGGGCAAGTTTCAGTTTAAGGTCCTTGTGGGGCTACACAGCCAAACAAAATGTTTGCTGGGGCAGCAGTATCACGTAGTAGCTTAGGTAAACTCTCCACAGAGCCCCCATGGGGAAGGGGAGGGCCTTTTATTTCTGTGGAGGTGGGAGAGTCCAAGCTCTTTACTGACTCCAGGATGCTGAGGAATCAAGTGGGTGATTGCCCAGCTCCCTATCAGCCTTCTCTAATGTGACCCTGGCGGGGAGGTTGGGGCTCCTCATTAAGGCCTGGGGAGGGCAGAAGTCTAGGCTCTGGCTCTACCTTTGCTAGTGGGGGTGGGGCAGCAGTTTCTTATGTGATTTCTGGCTGGATTAGAGGGCCCCTTTGTCTAAAAGTTTTCTTTCTTGGCTAGGCTGCCTCTTTCCTGGTCCTTTGGCTAGATAGAGAAGACTTGTTCAAGCTTTTCTTTTTTTTCTTTTCCTGCACCTGTTTGTGATTCTGGGTTGCTGACTTCTTCAGCTCTGTGTCTGAGATATATGAAAAACCAGGGACCTCTCCACCATGTTGTTCCTTAGGTCTGTAGATCCCTAGCTAATCTGTTGCCCTCCCTCCACCTTTCTCATCCTCCTGCATTTGTTTTATAGATAATGTCCAGGATTTTTAGTTGTATTTTATCAGGACATATAGGGAAATAAACATCTACTCCATCTTCCTACAGACAGAAATGAAGAATAGTACCACTTAAAATTCATCATTAGTTTCTCCATGAATTAGACTAGATTCTGAATTCATAACCTAAGTTGTAGCTTTTAAAGTTGAATAAAAACTCAGTGTTCTCCATTCTTTTCAGAAGAGCATTAGTTCTCTTTTGACTGTTTGAAAGTTGTTTCACATGGTTGAAGCTTGAAGTGAAGTGAAGTGAAGTCGATCAGTCGTGTCCGACTCTTTGTGACCCCATGGATGGAGTAGTCTGCACCAGGCTACTCCATCCATGGGATTTTCTAGGCGAGAGTACTGGAGTGGGTTGCCATTTCCTTCTCGAGGGAATCTTCCTGACCCAGGGATTGAACCCAGGTCTCCCACATTGTAGACAGACACTTCACCATCTGAGCCACCAGGTTGAAGCTTACAACCTCCCAAATTCAATAGCAGGATTATTTTCTTCTTAAGAAGCCAAGTGATAGCGGAATATAGCCAATATTTTGTAATAAGTGGAGTATAACCTTTAAAAATGTTGTTCTCTTGTAACTTACATAGTATTCTATAGCAGTGGCACCCCACTCCAGTACTCTTGCCTGGAAAATCCCATGGACGGAGGAGCCTGGTAGACTGCAGTCCATGGGGTCGCTAAGAGTCGGACATGACTGAGCGACTTCACTTTCACTTTTCCCTTTCATGCATTGGAGAAGGAAATGACAACCCACTCCAGTGTTCTTGCCTGGAGAATCCCAGGGACGGGGGAACCTGGTGTGCTGCTGTCTCTGGGGTCGCACAGAGTCGGCCACGACTGAAGCAACTTACCAGCAGTAGTAGCAGCAGCAGCAACTTCTTCAATTAAAAAAAAAAGAGAAGCCAAGTGGTCGAATACAAGCCAAGTGGTTTGCCATTAATAGTGAGTTTGTGCTGTGCTATGCTAAGTGGCTTTAGTCATGTCCAACTCCGTGCAACCCTATGGATTGTAGCCCACCAGGCCCCTCTGTCCATGGGATTCTCCAGGCAAGAATACTGGAGTGGGTTGCCATTTCCTCCTCCAGGGGATCTTCCTGACCCAGGGATCGAACCTGTGTCTCCCACATTGAAGGTGGGTTCTTTACCACTAGCACCACCTGGGAAGCCCAAAAAGTGAGTTTCAGTAAGGCCAAATCCAACTTTAGCTAGTGCTTAATATAATGTATGTTTTAAAATATTAATTTAAAAACAATTTATTTTAAAAAGCATCCTTCCTGGGATGGGTGATACAAAAAGTAAGTTTTGAATTTATCTTAACAGTATTTTCGGGCTTCCCAGGTGGCCCTAGTGGTAAAGAACTCACCTGTCAATGCAGGTAGAAGTAAGAGATGTGGGTTTGATCCCTGGGTCAGAAGGATCCCCTAAAGGAGAGCATGGCAACCCACTCCAGTATTCTTGCCTGGAGAATCCCTGGCAAGGGATTCCAGAGGAATCCCAGGCTCTAGAGGAGCCTGGAGTCCAAAGGGTCCCTTAGTCCATAGGGTCACACAGTGTCGGACACAACTACAGTGACTTAGCACATGACAGTATTTTCTGATTATGTGTAACAGTACCAGAAATGTTGCTGCAGTGACACTGATTGTTCTTTAGTAGAGCCTGCCAAATACATTATTTGTGTATAGGTAGCTCTTGATGGAAGTCAAGGCATGTGTTCTAGTCTTATCTCTGCTACTGAATTAGCTGTGTTATTCTAGATTCACACATCCTTTGTTTCCTCATTGGCAAAATAGGGGCAGTTGCACCTGCTTTGCTGATAGGTAATTGAGGATTATTAGTGACATTGTACAGGAGACAGGGAGCAAGACCATCCCCAAGAAAAAGAAATGCAAAAAAGCAAAATGACTGTCTGAGGAGGCCTTACAAATAGCTGTGAAAAGAAGAGAAGTGAAAGGCAAAGGAGAAAAGGAAAGATATACTCATTTGATTGCAGAGTTCCAAAGAATAGCAAGGAGAGATAAGAAAGTCTTCCTCAGTGATCAATGCAAAGAAATAGAGGAAAACAATAGAATGGGAAAGACTAGAGATCTCTTCAAGAAAATTAGAGATACGAAGGGAACATTTCATGCAAAGATGGGCTCAATAAAGGACAGAAATTGTATGACTATGCCAAAGGCTTTGACTGTGGATCACAATAAACTATGGAAAATTCTGAGAGAGATGGGAATACCAGACCACCTGACCTGCCTCTTGAGAATTCTGTATGCAGGTCAGGAAGCAACAGTTAGAACTGGACATGGAACAACAGACTGGTTCCAAATAGGAAAAGGAGTACGTCAAGGCTGTATATTGTCACCCTGCTTATTTAACTTCTATGCAGAGTACATCATGAGAAACGCTGGACTGGAAGATACAAAAGCTGGAATCAAGATTGCCGGGAGAAATATCAATAACCTCAGATATGCAGATGACACCACCCTTATGGCAGAAAGTGAACAGGAACTAAAGAGTCTCGTAATGAAAGTGAAAGAGGAGAGTGAAAAAGTTGGCTTAAAGCTCAACATTCAGAAAACGAAGATCATGGCATCCGGTCCCATCACTTCATGGGAAGTAGATGGGGAAACAGTGGAAACAGAGTCAGACTTTATTTTGGGGGGCTCCAGAATCACTGCAGATGGTGACTGCAGCCATGAAATTAAAAGACGCTTACTCCTTGGAAGAAAAGTTATGACCAACCTAGATAGCGTATTCAAAAGGAGAGACATTACTTTGCCGACTAAGGTCCATCTAGTCAAGGCTATAGTTTTCCCAGTGGTCATGTATGGATGTGAGAGTTGGACTGTGAAGAAGGCTGAGCGCCGAAGAATTGATGCTTTTGAACTGTGGTGTTGGAGAAGACTCTTGAGAGTCCCTTGGACTACAAGGAGATCCAACCAGTCCATTCTGAAGGAGATGAGCCCTGGGATTTCTTTGGAAGGAATGATGCTAAAACTGAAACTCCAGTACTTTGGCCACCTCACACAAAGAGTTGACTCATTGGAAAAGACTTTGATGCTGGGAGGGATTGGGGGCAGGAGGAGAAGGGGACAACAGAGGATGAGATGGCTGGATGGCATCACTGACTCGAGGGACCTGAGTTTGGGTGAACTCCGGGAGCTGGTGATGGACAGGGAGGCCTGGCGTGCTGCGATTCATGGGGTCGCAAAGAGTCGGACATGACTGAGCGACTGAACTGAACTGAACTGAACAGAAGCAGAAGATATCAAGAAGAAGTGGCAAGAATACACAGAAGAATTGTACAAAAAAGATCTTTATGACCCAGATAATCACGAAGGTGTGATCACTCACACTCACCTACAGCCAGACTTCCTAGAATGGGAAGTCAGGTGGGCCTTAGGAAGCATCACAGGAACAAAGCTAGTGGAGGTGATGGAATTTCAGTTGAGCTATTTCAAATCCTAAAAGATGATGCTGTGAAAGTGCTGTGCTCAATATGCCAGCAATTTTGGAAAACTCAGCAGTGGCCACAGGACTGGAAAAGGTCAGTTTTCATTCCAGTCCCAAAGAAAGGCAATACCAAAGAATGGTCAAACTACCACACAATTGCACTCATCTCTCATGCTAGTAAAGTAATGCTCAAAATTCTCCAAGCCAGGCTTCAGCACTATGTGAACCGTGAACTTCCAGAAGATGTTCAAGCTGGTTTTAGAAAAGGCAGAGGAACTGGAGGTCAAATTGCCAACATCTGCTGGATCATCGAAAAAGCAAGAGAGCTCCAGAAAAACATCTATTTCTGGTTTATTGACTATGCCAAAGCCTTTGATTGTGTGAATCATAAACTGTGGAAAATTCTGAAAGAGATGGGAATACCAGACCACCTGACCTGCCTTGAGAAACCTGTAGGCATATCCAGAAGCAACAGTTAGAACTGGACATGGAACAACAGACTGGTTCCAAATAGGAAAAGGAATACATCAAGGCTGTATATTGTTACCCTGCTTATTTAACTTATATGCAGAGTACATCATGAGAAATGCTGGGCTGGAGGAAGCACAAACTGGAATCAAGATTGCCGGGAGAAATATCAATAACCTCAGACATGCAGATGACACCACCCTTATGGCAGAAAGTGAAGAACTAAAGAGTCTCTTAATGAAAGTGAAAGAGGAGAGTGAAAAAGTTGGCTTAAAGCTCAACATTCAGAAAACGAAGATCATGGCATCCGGTCCCATCACTTCATGGCAAATAGATGGGGAAACAGTGGCTGACTTTATTTTTTTGGGCTCCGAAATCCCTGCAGATGGTGACTGCAGTCATGAAATTAAAAGACGCTTGCTCCTTGGAAGGAAAGTTATGACCAACCTAGACAGCATATTAAAAAGCAGAGACATTACTTTGCCAACAAAGGTCCGTCTAGTCAAGGCTGTGGTTTTTCCAGTAGTTGTATGGATGTGAGAGTTGGACTATAAAGAAAGCTGAGTGCTGAAGAATTGATGCTTTTGAACTGTAGTGTTGGAGAAGACTCTTGAGAGTCCCTTGGACTGCAAGGAGATCCAGCCAGTCCATCCTAAAGATCAGTCCTGAGTGTTCATTGGAAGGACTGATGTTGAAGCTGAAACTCCATACTTGGCCACCTGATTCAAATAGCTGACTTGTTTGAAAAGACCCTGATGCTGGGAAAGATTGAGGGCAGGAAGGGAAGGGGACGACAGAGGATGAGATGGTTGAATGGCATCACCAACACAATGGACATGGGTTTGGGTGGTCTCCGGGAGTTGGTGATGAACAGGGGAGCCTGGCGTGCTGCGGTTCATGGGGTCATAAAGAGTCGGACATGACTGAACGACTGAACTGAACTGAATGATATTTCTAAAGCATTTAGCACATTCCAAGTAGCTATTATTATCATCCTTAATGCACTTTGTTAAAGCAAAAACCTTGAAGCATATTCATAGCAAAATTAGAGATAACTTGCCCCAGTCCTTGTTATAAATGATCATAGAGTTGAGATTGAGGAATCTGTGACTTTTCTTCATTGACTCCGTTGTAGTTTTTCAGGAACTGTTTGCAGTGCCATTTAATACAGATTGGTGTAATAATAGAGACTTTTTTTGGGGGGCAGCTGGTTGAATTGGATTCCTAGACTCAATTCCAGTGTACATATATGGAGGCTTCCCCACATCAACAAGCAGTTCTTGATGCTAGGAGGGTATTCAAAAATTCAACTCAGTTCTGACACTACCTGTCCAGATACAATCAGATTCCATACACAAAGGGCTCAGTTGTACAAGTCTGCCCTCCACTTCAGAGGCCAGTCACACAAGTTGTTATCTGTGCTTTTGACCAGGTACAGACTGGAGGTTCTGTTTACCCCTCCAATTCAGGGTGCCAGCTGCAAGTCTAGGTTGCAGCCCATACTTCTGATCAATTGGCTATAAATGTCAGAGGTTCCCACAGCTCCCTCTTGGCGTTCAATTAGCTTGTTAGAAGAGTTCACAGAACTCAGGAAAACCTGTTTACTCGCTAGATTACCAATTTATTATAAAAGGATATTAAAGGATATATATCAACAGCCAGAGAAGATACATGGGTTGAGGTCCTACAAAGGGACTTCCGTCGTCATGGCTGATGAAGCTGAGCATGGGGGCATGTGGAAGTGTTCTGGTTCTCCGACGTGGAAGATCTCTGAAAAAGGTCCAAAAACCTGTTATTTGAAGTTGTTTATGGAGGCTTCATTACATAGTTATGATTGACTAAATCACTGGCCAGTGGTGATCGATTCAACTTCCAGCACAGGGTGGGACTGAAAGTTAGTTTTCCTAACCACCAGCCCCTACCTTTGTATGGACTCCAAAAATCATCTTCCCTGGAGTGGTTTTCAGAAACTGAGGATGAGAGACCAAATTTCATTCCATTGTTCAGGAGATTCTAAGAGATTTGGAAACCGTGAGCAGAAACTGTGGATGAGGACCAAATATACATATACTTCCTATAAATCATGACGTTTCTGTGTAGTGAGGCTTCACTGTGACTGTAGCTCATATGTATTTTGTACTGTACCATGCAGCATGGAGGATCTTAGTTCCCTGGACCAGGGATCCAAATCATCCCCCCTGCAGTGCCAAGTGCTGATTCATAACTCCTGGACCACCAGGGAACACCTGTTGTTCATATTTTAATAATTAGGTTACTTTCAAAAGTGAAAGTTTTAGTTTAAGCTGACAAATGTTAAAACTGTCATTCGTGCCCCTTTATCCACTGCCTCCCTCTGTAAGAACAGCTTTCACTTCTATATATGTCTTTTCACTTCTATATATGTCTTTGCAATTTGACATTTGTGTTGTTAGTCTCCTAGGGTTGCTATAGCAAAGTATCATAAGCTGGGAGACTTCAAACAACAGATATTTATTGTCCCTTAGTTCTGGGGGCCAGAAGTCCAAAATCAATGAGCAAGCCTGATTCCTTGTGAGGGTCATGAGAGAGAATCTGTTCCTTGTCTCTCTCTTATCTTCTAGTAGCCCCAAGCATTCCTTGGCCTGTAGAGGCATCACTTCAGCTCCCCATCTTCACATGGTGGTCTTCTTGTGTGCTTGTCTTTACAAGGTCCTCTGCTTTCATAAGGATGCTAGTTGTATTGGATATGAGGCCCAGCCTACCCCAGTATGACCTCACCTTAATGAGTTGCATGTTCAGCAACTGCATTTACAAATAAGGTCACATTCTGAGGAAGGGGTAGGTATTAGGATGTCAACTTATCTTTTTAGGGAGAACACAGTAACACCCACAACAACGTTCACCTAAAAATCAGAAATAAATGAATTGGTATTAAAAACAAGCGCTTTTCTTCAAGCATTATTGTTTTATAGTAGGGGAAAACAGAGCAAAGGAATAATAAGGAGCTGAGTCAGTCAGAAAAGGTCCTCCTGATGTGGTACTAAATTACACTGATAGGGAGGATCCAGTTTTAGAAAAAGCAAGAATGTTTCAAGCTAGAGAACAACCTGTTGTCTAGTTTCTGGAATGATCCAGAAAGCTGGATCTATTGGAAGAACCAAAGGAGGACCGGTGTAATTGTTGAGCAGTGGCATAGAGGGAGATGGTGTCTAGGGCAAAACCATGCAGGGACTAGCTGGCCATAATGATGAGTTCACTTCTTTCCTTTAGGGGCTCTGGGGAGCCTGTGAAGAATTTTAAGCAGGGGAGACATATTCAGATTTACATATTCTGGAGATCACTCCTGCTGCTATATGTTACATGGATTGAGAGAACTGGACTGGTATTGGGACCAAGACCAGTTTCTATTATTTCAGTAGAGACAGTGAGAGTGGAGGCTTAGACTAGTGTAATGGAGGTGGAGAGAAATGGGGAAATTCAAGATACGTTTTGGGGAAAGAGCTGAGAAGATTTGCTGGGTTAGCTAAAGAGTAGGGAAGGAGGAATGCTCTGTTGATGGCTTGAGTAACTCAAGTGTAATGGACTGAGATGGGGAAATTAGGATTAGGGGTTGGGGTCCGATTTAACTGCCAGGTTCAGTTTGGGATATGTTAAATGCCTGGGGTGATAACTAACTAGAGAACTTAAGTAGCATCTGATGTCTGAGTTTTGAACTTAGGTCTGGAAATGTATTTGAGAGAGTGGTCAGAGGAGCAGTAACATTTCAAGGTCCCAGAGAGGAGAGGAGCCTGGAGAAGATCTAGGAAAGGAGCCGTGCAGTGATAGACAGCTGGAGAGAGGCAGAGAAGGATGAGCAGGTTCTTCAGCTCTGTTGAGTGCTTCTAAGAAGTTGAGTGTGATCAAAGGGATATGAAGAAAAGGAGAGAAATGTATTCAGTGGATCCACCTCTGCTATTTTAACTGAGGGGTGAGTGCAAAGTCTTTCAGTTTTATTCAGTTCAGTCGCTCAGTCATGTCCGACTCTGCGACCCCATGGACTGCAGCATGCCAGGCTTCCCTGTCCATCACCAACTTCTGGAGCTTGCTCAAACTCATGTCTATCAAGTCGGTGATGCCATCCAACCATCTCATCCTCTGTTGCCCCCTTCTCTTCCTGCCTTCAGTCTTTCTGAGCATCAGGGTTTTTTCCAATGAGTCAGTCCTTCACATCAGATGGCCAAAGTATTGGAGCTTCAGCATCAGTCTTTCCAATGATATTCAGGACTGATTTCCTTTCCCTCAAGAGTCTTCTCCCACACCACAGTTCAAAAGTATCAATTGTTTGGTGCTCAGTCTTCTTTATGGTCCAACTCTCACATCCATACATGACTACTGGGAAAACCATAGCTTTGACTAAACGGACCTTTGTTGGCAAAGTAATGTCTCTGCTTTTTAATATGCTGTCTAGGTTGGTCATACCTTTTCTTCCAAGGAGCAAGCATCTTTTAATTTCATGGCTGTGGACATCGTCTGCAGTGATTTTGGAGCCCAAGAAAATAAAGCCTGTCACTGTTTCCATTGTTTTCCCATCTATTTGCCATGAAATGATGGGACTGATGCCATGATCTTCGTTTTTTGAATGTTGAGCTTTAAGCCAGATTTTTTACTCTCCTCTTTCACTTTCATCAGAGGCTGTTTATTTCCTGTTCGCTTTCTGCCAAAAGGGTGGTGTCATCTTCATATCTGAGGTTATTAATATTTCTCCCGGCAATCTTGATTCCAGCTTGTGCTTCCTCCAGCCCAGCGTTTCTCATGATGTACTCTGCATATAAGTTAAATAAGCAAGGTGACAATATACAGCCTTGATGTATTCCTTTCCCAATTTGGAACCAGTCCATTGTTCCATGTCTGGTTCTAACTGTTGCTTCTTGATCTGCATACAGATCTCAGGAGGCAGGTAAGGTGATCTGGTATTCCCATCTCTTGAAGAATTTTCCACAGTTTATTGTGATCCACACAATCAAAGACTTTGGCATAGTCAATAAAGCAGAAGTAGATATTTTTCTGGAACTCTCTCACTTTTCCAATGATGGAATGGATGTTGACAATTTGATCTCTGGTTCCTCTGCCTTTTCTAAATCTGGAAGTTCTTAGTTTGTGTACTGTTGAAGCCTAGCTTGGAGAATTTTTGAGCATATCTTTGCGAGTGTGTGAGATGAGTGCAATTTTGCAATAGTCTGAACATTCTTTGGCATTGCCTTTCTTTGGGATTGGAATGAAAACTGATCTTTTCCAGTCCTGTGGCCACTGCTGAGTTTTCCAAATTTGTTGGCATATTGAGCACAGCACTTTCACAGCATCATCTTTTAGGATTTGAAATTGCTCAACTGGAATTCCATCACCTCCACTGACTTTGTTGGTAATGATGCTTCCTAATGCCCACTTGACTTTGCATTCCAGGATGTCTGGCTCTAGGTGAGTGATCACACCATTGTGGTTATCTGGGTCATTAATATCTTTTTTTTTTTTTTTGTAGTTCTGTATATTCTTGCTAATATCTTATATTCTTGCTTCTTCATATCTTCTGCTTCTGTTAGGTCCCTACCATTTCTGTCCTTTATTGTGCCCATCTTTGCATGAAATGTTCCCTTGGTAGCTCTTATTTGCTTGAAGAGATCTCTAGTCTTTCCCATTCTATTGTTTTCCTCTATTTGCATTGATCACTGAGCAAGGCTTTCTTATGTCTCCTTGCAATTCTTTGGAACTCTGCATTCAGATGAACATATAAATTTCCTTTTCTCCTTTGCCTTTCACTTCTTTTCTAAGCTATTTGTAAGGCCTCCTCAGACAACCATTTTGCCTTTTTGCAGTTCTTTTTCTTGGGGATGGTTTTGATCACTGACTCCTGTACAATGTTAGAAACCTTTATTCTAATGTCTTCTTTAGAATAGATTGAAGAGAGAATGGGAGGTGGGGAATTACATCAGCAGAGTAAACATACCACCCCTATGCTGGGGGCAGACACTATCTTCCAAGGCCATAGACTATATAGATATCCTGAGAAAAGATAGCTGAGAACAAAGGCTGCCAGTGCTTCTACTCAGTAAGACATGTAGAAATTCAGACTCATGGAAAATTGTCGCTGGCTAGGAGCCAGTCCCAGGTGGCATTGGTGGTAAAGAACCCGATTGCCAGTGCAGAAGATCTAAGAAATGTGGTTTGATCTCTGGATCGGGAAGATCCCCTGGAGAAGGGGCACCCCACTCCAGTATTCTTGCCTGGAGAATCCCATGGACAGAGGAGCCTAGTGGCTACAGTCCATGGGGTCACAAAGAGTCAGACATGACTGAAGTGACTTAGCACGCATGCCAAGAGCCACTCCTCATTTCTATAGCATATTCCAGTGAATTTTCCTCTGAGTATGCCACTCTCTCAGCCAGTCTGGTTAATCTACTGACAGGCTGGGGCTAAATCAATTCTGTTCATCTCAGACAGCATTTTGTTAGGACTACTGTCAGTAAGACTCCAAGCAGCAGGACTAGGGCAACCTGCAGTGTTGACCTCCACCATACCACCAGGGTCCTGAGCAAATCCCAGAAACTACCCATGGGCCTTAAAAAACCAGGGCCCTTTCTCTTTAAGTTTCTGTATTGACCTTCCCTCTGGGTACAAGACATCAATCTAGGTGTAGCAGCTTGTATTAGCCTTGGCAGAGACTTCACCCTGGGCAAAAGGCAGGAGTCTAGAGTCTGCCACCCATAGCCACGCTGGCCAGTGAGTGAACCCTTGCTAACCTGCAGGACAAGGTGGTGTCACTTATCGCTTTAGCTTAAGCTGGGAATGGATTTCAAACCACCCTTTCTGATTGGATGGCTCACTGTGGAGGAAACTGCCCATAGGGGCTACTTAAGATAGTTAACCCTCCTAGAAGCTTTCCTGAGTTCCCTAGGGCTTTTTTGGAGAGATTGCTACCTCTAATCTAGTTGCTGGTCATCTGAGATCTTACTCATGTGTGTTCTTAGACCTGTTTTTTGGGAGAGAGGCAAGTGGTGTGCACATGCACACATACACACATACACATTCACGCATACAACCAGTCACAGGCCTGGAGGTGCATTTGGTATCCCTGGAAAAAAATTTCTTTACAGTTTGCAACTGGGACTCACTTGGTTCGGAACAGATAGGTTGTCAGGGCCTCCAGTATGACCCTTGACCTGCTCAGCCCAAATGTATCACTTGGGTTCATGTTATTGCACTTAGGCCTTGTTTTTGGAGGCACTGCATGAGGGCCGACAGTCAGTCTGTCTTGTTTGTTTAGGCTGCCCGCTGAGTGTCATTGTCTGTAACACCACATGCTGAGCAGTGGCTGTGGGAATGGGGTGGAGAAGATGTCTGGAGGTGTGGACAGATGTATTGTATGAGAAATACAGCAGCTGGGACAGATGTTCTGAGACACTTGTTTTCTTGGTAACAGTGATCACATAGGGGTCAGAGCCATCTGTCAGGGGTGGCAAATTCAGGAGTCAGTTAAATTTGAAGTGCTTATACCAATTTTGGGGAAGCTTGTCAGGGTGTTTTGCTTCATGTGAACTGCTCCAGGGCAGCGCGGAAAGATGAAAAATCGTTAGGGAATGATCCTTCCCACCCGTATCTCCTGGGGTACGGAGATACCCCAGGTATCTCCAGGTTCTCTTCTTCAATGGTGAGGTTAATTCCCTCCCTCCACCTCCACAAAAATGTGTGTGTCCCATTCCAGGCCCATGGACACTGCTGGGTTTGAGCTTATCCAAACCATCTGTGAACTAAGTCCAGGCATTTAGGGCAACCTCAGTGAACAGAGCATCCTGCTGAGTCAGTAGCTGTGTCAAGGAGGTGAGGAGCCCAAAACGCAAAGGAGTGCCTCCGAATGGAGGCTGTCTCCCTTTGCTAGAGGCTCTAGTTGGCAAAATCATTAGCCGCAGAGACTGGTACCTCAACGAGGTCGTTGGGTTGTGGGAACCAAAGTTAGACATGTAGTGCAGCTTGTTGGACCACTTTTGATGCAGTCGGTTGATTTGGGCACCACTCAGGATGCTGCCTTGTAGGTTAAAAGACCATGTAGAGTGTCCATGTGAGGACTGTATCAATCAGGGTTCAACTGGAGAAGCAGCAGAACCAGTAGGGACAAAATACAGACACACACACACACACACACACATGGAATTGACTTACTCCATGGTGGGGACTGGATAAGCAGGCTGGAAATCCAGAGGCCAGCAGTCAGGAAGGGCCCATGAGGAGCAGACTGGACTCCACAGACACCAACCAAGGCCTGTGGTCCCAGGCAGTGATCAGGAGGGAAGACCCAGGGGGGAGGGAGAGCAAGTGCAGGCCTCACTGGAGTTTGGACTCTGAGCCCAGGGATGCCTATGTCCTCCTGTGCTGTGCTTAGTTGCTCAATTGTGTCCAACTCTTTGCGACTCCATGGACTGTAGCCCACCAGGCTTCTCTGTCATGGGGGTTCTCCAGGCAAGAACACTGGAATGGGTTGCCATGCCCTCCTCCAGGAGATCTTCCCAACCCATGGATCCAACCCAGGTCTCCTGCATTGCAGGCAGATTCTTTACTGCCTGAACCACCAGGGAAGTCCTCGTAAAGGGCTTCTAACTGATTAGGTCAGGCCCGGCCAGGAAAATCTCCCTTTTGATTAATTTAAGACCAGTTGATTATGGACTTTAATTTATCTACAAAATGAATATGCTACAAAATGGTCACTGCCCCCTTCTTCCTCTGACATTCTGGAGAGAATATCCCTTGTGCATTCTGGGGACTGTAGCTCAGCCTGGCCACGATGAGCCACCCCAGGCATATACTCTCTCCAGTACCCAAAGAGTGTAGCAAGGTGCTAGGCTTTCTCTTTGGTGGTGGGAGGCTGAGGAGGCAGCTGTTGTTCCTTGATCACCAAAGGGCTTGGGCATTGTGACTCCACCCACATGATCCCAGGAAACTTTACTTGTTGAGTAGGGCCCTGGATTTGGCTGGCAGAGGTGTGGTAACAGCACAGGCAGGACTGTGGAGACTGAGGTGTCTGATTTGCCAGCCAACAGGACATCTTTTATATATTGAAAACTTTGAACATCAATGGGTAGGGCAATTACATGTTGTCTTGACCCACCACTGATGACACACAGCAGGGGAGCTTCTCCCACTAGCATTTCTCTATCTATAGCTCTTCCTCATGGGGAAGAATCTCCTCTGGCACTGTGGATGGGGAAGTATTAAGGATATATAAGCATCATTTGTACAGTCAGATGTAGAAACAACAGCAGTACTTTGAATTGGCCTGAAGCACCCATCTGCTACATCGTGTTAGTTTCCCTCTCCCATTGTGAATCTTGTCCAGATTCCGTTAGCTGAATCTGAGTACCTCCTCCTGCACAGGGCCAAGTAGCACAGTGACGTGGGTGCCTGTATCCACAGGGCCACAGATATTTGAGTCCCTCCTTTCCTTGGAGTTCTCCAGTATGCTTGGGTGCGTCAGGTCTTCAGTCTCTCTTGGGAGCAGAGAGGCCTCAGGCCACCCCTGATGCTTCTCCTAAAAGCAGATGTCAGGGTAGAGGGCACAGGGCAGGATCAGGGTTACAAAGGGGTAGAGGAGCTTTGTGCCAGTAAGCGTGTGTGTGTGTGCTAAGTCGCTTTAGTCGTGTCCAGCTCTCTGTGACGTCATGGACACAGGCTTCTCTGTCCTATCAGGCTTCTCTGTCCATGGGATTCTCCAGGCAAGAATACTGGAGTGGGTTGCCATGCCCTCCTCCAGGGGATCTTCCTGACCCAGGGATTGAACCTGTGTCTCTTAATGTCTCCTGCATTGGCAGGCAAGTTCTTTGCCACTAGCGCCACCTGGGAAGCCCCACTTATCTTTAGTTCCATATGGCTTGGTGAATAAACATGGCTCAACTTAATGAATTTTTCAGTTATGCAAAAGCTCTGCATCCTCACTGATGACGTAATCTGTTTCAGCTCTGAGGACTCTACTCAATAGCTGCAGCTGCATTGCTTCTCATCTGGAGTCAGGGACTGGTGCTTCACTGCCTCAGTAACATCCCTTCCTGCTCCCACCCGAGGGAGTGTGAGCAACAGCAAAAGGTCCACTGGGCAGATGTTTCAGTCCTACCTTTTGCTGCTTGTCCTCTGAGGTCAATTAGCCCTAACACCCCCACACCCATCACTTGGAGAAGAACCTTTGTTACTGCATCCCAGGGAATCTTCTTGTGTACCCTAAACCCATGGGACCCTTGTCTTTTCTGTTCCAGAAAGCCATGTTTCTGCCAGCATCCCATCCTTGTCACCTACTGTTAAGAACTGTGAAGAGTCTTGAGATTTTACCCAACTTGGAAGCCAGCAAGTCAGCCTGTCATCCTGGATGCTGGCAGAAGACATGGGACTCTTGGTTCAGAGACAAAGGACTGTATATCAGCACAGCCAACAGCATGAGCTCCCTGTCTGTGTCATTTCCTTTTGTCCCATGAGTCCACAGCTGTGAATTTAGGTAATCCAAATATTGCAATATATTTTAAAGAACTATAGCGAGCCTACCCAACGTTAGCCCAGAGGGAACCGTTGTTTTTTTTATACTAGACAGGAAACACACCTGCCCTCTATTCTGGAGGGGGAGAATATCTGTCTTCCTGGACTGTTTGCTCTATACACATCCTTGAAAAGAATATCTGAGCACTAGAGCAGCCAGTGTCTCTGCTCACAAGGTGTACAGAAGTGTGAGAGCACCATGAAGAAGTATCTCCAACACACTGTGTAAGGGTTGACGTTTTCATTGATGATTGTGTATCAAGAAAAATTGAATTGGTATTCCATGTACCTTGTTACAAACAGGAAGGACGGCGTGAAATATTTTTACCAAATGGTTAACTGTTAAACCCTTTGGAAAACTCAACTGTCCAGAATAGTTAGCTCTCTGAGAGTTTTGTTTTTGTCCTTGAGCAGAGAAACCAGATTATGATTTTGTGTATTTGCCCCAAATCGAAGGTCATAAAGGCAGGTCTGTGGAATTGTAGGTGTTGATTTGTCAGTGAGTGATACACTCAGGGTGAACAGCAAGAGTTTACTTATTAGAATTGACCATGTCTCCTTCTCAGGAAAGGCTAGCTGCTAATGCCTTCTTGCAGTGAAGCAGTTACAGTATGAGAATTAGTTGCATAATCATCTGATTTAGCAAATGTTTGTTGTTTAGTCTCTAAACTAAACTATGTCAGACTCTATCGACCCCATGGACTGTAGCCTGCCAGGCTCTTCTGTTCATGGGATTTTCCCAGGCAAGAATAGTGGAATGGGTTACCATTTCTTTCTCCAGGGGATCTTCCCCTCCCAAGGATTGAAACCATGTCTCCTCTATTGGCAGGCAGATTCTTTACCACTGAGCCATAAGGGAAGCCTTAATTTAGCTAATTATTTGTCTTGCACCTTCTGTGTTATCTTAAACATCTAATGTATGAGATTTTATTTTTCTGACCTATCTAAAAAATGGCTGAGGTCAAAGACTTTGAAGTCTTTCATAAGTTAATACATTGAAAATCTCTTTCTCAAAAGTTTTGTGTCACTGAAAGATGAATAACTGATTTTTCTAATGTAATAGTGTTTTGATTTCAATTATACAACTAAACATTTGGAAGAAAAAGGCTAGGAGATTTTCACATGTTTATTTGATTCTCCCATGGACCTATTCTATAAAGTTATAGCTTATGATCTTAAAAATTATACTTTTGAAAATATTTAAAGAAAATTTCTGTTAACTTTTTTCTTTTTATTATAAAGACCAGTTTTTGGTATTTCATTTTTACCAAGGTCTAATTTTAGAATAAAATTTTGTTCTTCATTTATGAGTTTAAAAATAATTACAGTTTTAAAGTAGGCTGGAATATATTAGAATGAAATTAACATTTTAGACATAGTCTAAAATAATTGACTTGATTATAATTTTTCATTCTTATCAACTTCAGTTAAATTGGAATTTTATATAAACTTACTAATTTGCCAAGGTTATGTTCTCTTTAAAAGGTGAACATTTCTCATTCACCTATTTAGCAGTGTGCTAGGTGCTCAGTATTTTTAAGAATAGTATAAAGAATGTAGGTCAATTGTAGTGAGGTGGATGAACCCAGAGCCTGTTATACACAGTGAGGTAAGTCAGAAAGTAAAAATCAATATCATATATTAAAGCATATACTCAGGAACCTGCTTACAGGGAAGGAATGGAGATGCAGATGTAGAGAACGGACTTAGGGACGTAGCAGGGGAAGGAGAGTGTAGGATGAACGGAGAAAGTAGCATTTACATGTATACATTTTGTTGTTGTTCAGTCGCTAAGTTGTGTCTGACTGACTCATTGTGACCCCATGGACTGCAGCACTCCAGTCTCCTCTGTCCTTCGCTGTCTCCCAGAGTTTGCTCCGATTCATGTCGATTGAGTCAGTGATGCTGTCTAACCATCTCATCCTCTGCTGCCCCCGTTTCCTTTTGCCTTCAATCTTTCCCAGCATCAGGGTCTTTTTCAGTGATTCGGCTCTTCCCATCAGGTGGCCAAAGTATTGGAGTTTCAGCTTCAGCATCAGTCCTTCCAATGAATATTCAGGACTGATTTCCTTTAGGATTGACTGGTTTGATCTCCTTGAAGTCCAGGGGACTCTCAGGAGTCTTTTCCAGCACCACAATTTGAAAGCATCAATTCTTACACGTACCATACATACACTATCATGTGCAAAATAGGTAACTAGTGGGAAGCCGTTATATAACACAGGGAGTCCAGCCTGGAGCTCTGTGATCTCCTGGAGGGGTGGGATGGAAGGGGGGAGGGAGACACTGGAGGGAGGGTGTGTGTATATAATTATGACTGATTCGAGTTATTTAGAAGAAACCAACACAACAATTTAAAGCAATTATTCTCCAATTAAGAAGAAAAAAGGCAAAAGCATTAAAGGAAAAAAGAATGTAGGTTTTCTTTCCTCTCCCTCTTTGGCCTCAAACAACTTTTTCTAGGAGTAAAATCACATATTTGGGTGATATTTAGTAGTACATATGTTTATTTTCTTCAGAATCATTGTCAGACTCATTTGCATATTGAGTAATTTTCGTCTTAGCAGGACTCTTCCCTAAATTTTAGTTTCCTCATATAAAAGAACAATAAACTGTATTTCTTCTTTTTATTGATTTGTTTCAAAAGGAAGGCAAATTTACTCTTTGCTGTGTTCTGTTAGTTCCTAAATCTAGAGGAAAATTAAGCATTTAGTGTAATATATGTTTTTTGTATGTGCTTAGAACATTAGTTTTTTGAAAGCTGTACCTTTTTCATATCGGTAAGACAAATTTTAAAGCAAACTTGGTATTATGACAGTTTTGATTTTATAATACTTAAATTTAGGGAGTAGATATAACTTTACAAAATATTTTAGTTTTTCCAAGTGATTCACCTTAGGAATCTGTTAAATTTCAAGTTACGTACACCCTTTCTCCTTCCTGGTGATTACAGAGTCTGAATGCTAACTGCCTGAGTGTTGAGTGCTTTTCTACACTTAAAACTTCTGATTCTTTACATGTATGTGTATGGCTGCATCCCTTCACCTGAAATTATCACAACATTGTTAATCGGCTATACACCAAT
The DNA here is from genome assembly GCF_032405125.1 of Capricornis sumatraensis. NCBI lineage: Eukaryota > Metazoa > Chordata > Mammalia > Artiodactyla > Bovidae > Capricornis > Capricornis sumatraensis. The sequence goes on along the minus strand of NC_091071.1, from coordinate 115,584,226 downwards.
ACAGAATAAAAAGGTTTTTAAAACTTTTAACTCTCAAGGACATTTGGATCCTCTTCCATTCTCTGACGAAAAGTGAAGAGCGTGCTTTCTTCAAATACTGGAAAGCACATGAAAGTGAAAGTTACTCAGTTGTGTCCAGCTCTTTGCGATACCATGGACTATATAGTCCATGGAATTCTCCAGGCCAGAATACTGAAGTGGATAGCCTTTCCCTTCTCCAGGGGATCTTCCCAACCCAGGGATCAAACCCAGGACTCCCGCATTGCAGGTGGATCCTTTACCAGCTGAGCCACCAGGGAAGCCCAAGAATACTGGAGTGGGTGGCCTATCCCTTCTCCAGCGGATCTTCTCGACCAAGGAATCGAACCCGGGTCTCCTGCATTGCAGGTGGATTCTTTGCCAATTGAGTTATCAGGGAAGCCTGGAAAGCAGGTACACTTTTTTTTTTTAACTGTAATGTAGTCAATCCTTGTTACTCACAGACTGTGTATTTGTGATTTGCCTACTCGCAACCCCCAGAGCAATACCCAGGCACTTTCTTGGTCATTCTCCAGTCTGCAGGGCTGTGACACATTTGAATCAACAGAATTCACGTTGCCAGCTGAGGTGAAACGAGGCAACTTGCTGCCTTCTTGTTTCAGTTCATATTGTAGACAGGTGTCCACACTGTGCTTTGTTTAATGCCATGCTTTTCACATTTTCATGGTTGTTTGTTGGTGATGTCACTTTAAAATGGCCCCCAAATATCTTGCTGTCTGTGTGTGCCTTAGAAAACATGTGTGTTAAGCAAACTTTGTTCAGGCATGACTTGTAAGACTCCTGGCTGTGAGTTTAACATTTATGAATCAGCAGTGTACAGTATATATCAAAGAAGGTGTCTTTAAACAGAAATGCACATAAAACAAGGTTATGTATTTACCAGTTGATGAAAATTGTGGCTAGAGGAAACAGATGTCCCAGAACCTGACTCTCTATTTCCCCCGGAGCAGTGGTCTAGTATTCATGAATTCAGTGTTCGAGACCACTTTACAGACAGCATCCACTGCAAGTAACTAGAATCAGCTGTAGTTATTTTATTTTGTTGAACTGATAGAGATCATCAGTCAAGTATTTTACGCATACGTGTGTTTCGTACTTATGTTAATGCTGGGCTGTGCACTTTCATCTCAGCAGCACCCTAGCTAGTTTACAGCTCATCAGCTCAGAGCTTTGCCTCAGGGAGAGGCATCAGCGCTGGCATGAGAGCCATTGGCTGGTTAGGGAACCTGGCTTGCAGCTTGTCTTGGCTTTCCCTGACCACTCCATCCTGACTTTCCACCTTCCCTTTTCATGCTGCTGCAGCCTGGGCCATGAGAAGCAGCTCCAACCTGACCTGTGACGCTGGTCCAGGAGGGGAGGATATTGGATTGCGTCTATTCTTGGCTCTGATGGTGCAGGGACGTGGGATGTGGGAGCTCCTTGTGAGGGCCTTCTTATGTGGGTTTCTTGCTTGCTTGCTTTGTTTCTTTAAGAGTTTTTCTTTGCTATGGTTATGGGTTTTTCTTCATTATCCCAAACCAGCTGGGTAAGGTACCAGCCATGACAGGTTTCTAAGGCAGGGAAGTTTAAAGACCTTCCTAAGCCCTGAAGTGAAGTCGCTCAGTCATGTCCGATTCTTTGTGACCCCATGGACAATAGCCTACTAGGCTCCACCGTCCATGGGATTTTCCAGGCAAGAATACTGGAGTGGGCTGCCATTTCTTTCTCCAGGGGATCTTCCCAACCCAGGGATCGAACCTGGGTCTCCTGCATTGCAGACAGATGCTTTACCGTCTGAGCCACCAGGGAAGCCCTCCTAAGCCCTAGGCACTGTTACTTTTCAAATCCCCACCCTACATTGTAGAAAATGGTCTTGTATCCTGTATTAAATCTGAGATTTAAAAGTAGAGTTGAATTGGTGTTGAAATGTTACTTGTAGTTACTTAAATGTTAAATTTGATTTTTAAAAATTTCATGTTCTAGAGCAGTAAGTTTTTTCTCCAGATCTCAAGCATTTTCATGGACCCTGGAAAAAACTCATAGGTACCTGGGTGCTTCTCTAGTGGCTCTGCGGTAAAGAATCTGCCTGTAGTGCAGGAGATGTGGGTTTGATCCCTGGGTCAGGAAGATCCCTTGGAGGAGGAAATGGCAACCTGCTCCAGGATTCTTGCCTGGAGAATCCCATGGACAGAGGAGCCTGGGGGGCTACAGTCCATGGGGCTGCAAAAGAGTCGGACACGACTGAACGACCAAACAACAATAACCGTGTCTGTAGTGCTGGACTGTGTCAGGAATTCAGGTGTTCCTTAGCATTGCAGTTATCCAGACACTGATGGGGGCTCTGATGTGCCTCATGACACATATGTTGCTTTGGTACAAAAACAAGCCATAAACAGATGACTGCAGTATGATGTGGTCAGGTGCTGTGGCTGGACAGAGGGCCTTTAGCTGGGGCAGAGGAGAAAGTATTGTGATGCTATCCTGGAGCAGATGGTGCCAGCCTGAGGTTTGGAGGCTGCCTGTGTAGTAAGGTGAAGAGTGGAGGGACAAAGGGAGTTTGGAGAAAAGCTGGGGGTGGAAAGGTGTGGCAGGGGCTTGGAAACAGCCTGATGTGTGTGGGAAATTGTGGGCTGACATTACCGCCGGGTAATATGTACAAAATGGGTTGTGGTGGTGACAAATACCTTCAGAGGACCAGGGAGGGGCTGAGTATGGAAGGCCTTTTGTACTTTCTAGACAAGTGTAAACTCGTCTTGGGCCTGTGACCTGCTTCTAGTGCCTCTTGACTGCTGAGTGATACTTTCTGAATTTATCAATAGTTGGTATCCTTCAACGCATATCAGTAATATAACTAAGTTTCTGACCTTCTCTGTCCTTTCTAGTATTTGCTAAGTTCTGTTTTGTTTGCTTTTGCTCAGTAAGCTCTTTTTTCTTAAAGGAAATAGAAATACCTTAGTTTTAAAAATAACTTTTTGTTGATGTATACCACATTCCTCAGAAAAGTGAAAATGTAAGTATACAGAGAAATTAGCCTAATTTCAAAACATATACTCATTCTTAAAACATCAAGCAATATTAAAGATTTATAAAGCAAGTAGCAATCTGTTGGATTTCTACCATTCATAGCTGCTGTGAACATTTTAGTCAATGCTGCTCTGAACCTGTCTCTGATCTTATGCAGACACCATGCACCCATGGTTTTCTAAATTTATTTTTTCATTCACCAATATTTCATACCCATCTTTTAAAGTTAATATCTGTGGATTCATTTCACCCTTTAATGGCTACAAGGGATTTCATTTTATGACATGACATAATTTACTTCATTAATGAACTCAATGGATTTAATTGATGAATTCAGTTACTTCATTGAATTCTAATTTTTATAAACTATTAGAAGCACATCAGTGGAAAAAACCTTCCTAAAATGTACATTTTTGTACATTTATCTTTTCTTAAAATAATTTTATTATTAAAAAATTTCAAGCATCTAAAAACTGTGTAGTATGATAAGGTCCCATATACATTCAGCTTCAGCAGTTACTAGTGTTCTTTTCAGTCTACACATCCATAATTGTTTTTCCTCTGTCAAGAGTATTTGAAAGCAAGTACCAGTCATAGTATCATTTTACCTATATATGTCAGTCTTTTAAGTTAGACTAACAAGCATAATAATATTAAATAAACAGAATTGATATTGATTCCTAATATCTTCTAGTATTATGCAGATTAAGATCCATGCATGATCTAAACATTAGTTGACATATCTCTTTTAAGTCTCTTAGTTTACAACCTTCCTCCCCTCTGTGTATTGCATGCTAATTATTTTGTGTCATTTAACTTGTTCTTGCAGACACTGTCATAACCCTTAAGCTGGGAGTTAGATCCAGAGGCTTAATTCATTTGTTAAGTTGGATTCATTTGTTAAGTTTGATTGCTAAGTTTAGCCCTTGAAGTATCCATTCTAAAGTTTCCCATCAATCTTTTACCTAATGGTTTTGTCACCCCTTTCTGATCACTGCCTACTTTCATTACTTCATTAGGGTTTCCAAAATGATGGGCTTTAGCAACTTTTATTTTGAGATAATTGCAGAGTCACATGCAGTTATAAGAAATAATACCAGTGATCCTTTCTGCCCCTCATCCAGTTTTCCCCAAGGGTGACATCCTGCTTCAAGGTGGTCTTAGATCAACCACATCTAGGGAATTGATGTTGATACAATCCATGGGCCATATTCACGTTTCACTGGTTTTACAACCTCTTCTGTAGGCATGTGTGCACGTGCATGTGTATTTGGTTTTAGGCAATTTTATCACGTGTAGATAAGTGTGGATAACACCACGGTCAAGAATTAGAAACTTCCCATCACAAGGATCTCTTTTTACGCTTTTACAGCCAGAGCCACCTCCTTCCCTCCTTGCCAACCCCAGGGACACTAATTATTCTCCGTTTCTATACTTTTGTCATTACAAGAATGGCATACAGGACTCCCCTAGTTGTCTAATGGTTAAGAATCCATCTTCTGATGCAGAGGGCATGGATTTGATCCCTGGTCCGGGAAGATTTCACATGCCATAGGGCAACTAAGCCCATGTGCCCTACCGCCCATGCTCTGCAACAAGAGACACCACTGCAGTGAGTAGCTGTGCACTGCTACGAGAGAGTAGCCCCTGCTTGCCACAGCTAGGGAAGGCCCATGCGCAGCAGTGAAGACCCAGAACAGCCGGAAATAAACACACAAGTAAAAGTCTGCTGTTAAAAAAGAATGATGTATAATGGAACTACGCAGTATGTGACCTTCTGAGATTGATTTTTTCTTTTTCAATTTAATTCCCTTAAGAGCTATCAAAATTGTTATCTGTATCAGTAGTTTTTTCTTTTTTATTCCCCAGTGGTTCATGATATGGATATACCACACTTGGTTTAACCACTCACATGTTGAAGGATGTTTGGGTTGTTTCCAGTTTTGGGGTATTAAACATGGATATACTATGAGCATTTATAGATAGTTTTTTTGTGTGTGAACATAAGTTTTCATTTCTCTGGCATAAATGCTCAAGAGTGCATTTGCTAGGTCTATGGTAAGCATGTGTTTAGTTTTGTAAGAGATTATCATATTCTTTTCTAGAGTGGCTGTACCATTTTGCATTTCCATCAGTAGTGAGTGAAAGATTAGTTTCTCTATACCCTCACCAGTATTTGGTGTTATCATTGTTTTTATTTTAGCCATTTTGATATTTATGTAAATCATAATTTTTAAATTCTGTCATTCCTTCAGTGCTTTTTAGCTATCATTCTTCTTTAAAGAAGAAACTTTCCATCAGCTATTTGGTAATCTTGAAATACAAACTGTATAAGAATCTGATTATTTTTCTCATTTTCAATGCCCCGTTCCCTACCTTGGTAAGCCAGTTTTCAGGAAAACAAATAAGTGCCCCTTTAGCTTCCCAAGTGACTAATCGACTTAAAAAAATATCATTATAAACTCATGGATTTTTAAATATTTGATGTGATTGTCTTCTCCGGATAAATTAGTAGAAGGAAAATTGTCATGTCAAAAGGTAGGCAAATTTAAAATTTTGATATCGGTTATCTCACTCCTGGATGGCATCACTGACTCGATGGATGTGAGTCTGAGTGAACTCCAGGAGTTGGTGATGGACAGGGAGGCCTGACGTGCTGCGATTCATGGGGTCGCAAAGAGTCGGACATGACTGAGTGACTGAACTGAACTGAACTGAACTGATCTCCACTCCCCTCCAGAAAGTCTATCACTTAATGTTCTTGGCAAGAGTATGTAAACTATTTACTCTTCTATATCCTTGCCAACACTGGTGTGACCAGTTTTTAATTTAAATATATTTTACCAATCTGTGGCTAACCAGTGTCTTACTATTTCTATTTTTCAGTTCTACAGTTACCAGTAATATTGACTTAAAAATTTAGCCTATTGCTCATTGATTACCTTTATCCATGTTATCAAGACATTTGTCTTTTCTTATAATTTTTTTTTTTTTTTTGCTATATCTGTCAACCTTTTCCTTGGTGGTCTCTGATTTTTATTTGCTTAGAAAGGTCTTTTCTACCTTTAGCTTATAAAAGTTTATACCCATTTTTTGATGCCTTCCTGTGATTTTACAGTTTAAATATTTGTTCTACGTATAGTTTATTTTGTATAAGATATGAAGTAAGGATCCAGAATTACCTTTTTCTAAATGTCTGACCAGTTTTCCTAATGCCGTTGATTAGGGTGTCTTTTCCTCACAAATGTGAAATGCCATTTTTATACTAAATTCTTGCATCTTGAGTCTTTTCTGAGTTTTCTCTTCTCTTCTACTGATTTGTCAGTCTCCAGTGTCACATAATTTATGGTGCTGCTGGTCTCTCTCTTTTTTTTTTTTTTTCTTTTATGACTTTAAAGTTCACAAGCATGTTCTTCTAGATTAGAAATACTTGTTTTAAATCCAGACCACCCTGTTATATTTTGATGGGGACTTTATTTAATTTATAGATTAATTTAGGGAGAATTATTTCTTTACAACTCTGAGCTTTCATAGTTAAGAAAATGGTCTATCATTTCATTTATTCACACATTTTTTCTTGTTTCTGAATATGTTTTGTTAATTTACCTCTAAATTATTGCTTTTGGTTTCTCTGTCCCTTCATTTGAAGGATACCTTTTAAACTTGATCAGATTCATTTTTTAAAAGTAGGTCAAACCTTCTGGGAAAACATCACATTTATAATTTGTAATACTTGCATTCCAAGCTGTCTCTTCAGTATGTCTGGCTCCCTAAACTAACAACCTATATTTCCCACAGTCCTTGAGACAAATTAAATAATGGCCTCATTCTAATAGTAGCTAATATGGCTTAGTTACTGAGTATAAATTACTACAAATTTCTGATGAAGATGACAATACATTGTTAATCAAATTAGACAGTAACGCACATTTGGAGTTTTAAATTGGAAACTTCAGCTATTTCAGTACAGCATATGGGGCAGCTTTTTTTAAAGTGGAAAAAACAAGCCTACAATTATAAAAGTTTCATAAGGCATACATGTGCTAGCTTGCTTGGCCTCTTTTGTTAGTCCATTTACATCATTTATTTCATTGCACCTGGGAATCTTGTATCTTTATTTGCTGCCTACATGAGCTGTCTTTATGCCCAAACCTGTTTAATCCCAAGTAGACCCTTGATAAAAGCAGCTACTATTTATTGAGATCCAACTATACGTTAGGGCTGAGAAGTAGAGTCAGTAATTAAGTTTGATCTGTCTAGCTCTGAACTCTTTAGGAATTTGGACTTCATTGTAGGGCTTCTGTCCATGTGTGTGTGTGAGTGTGTGTGTGTGTGTGTGTGTGTGTGTGTGTTTTGGAGAGCTTCTTTGTTGTTTTGGGGGCTAGGTGAGAGGAGGAAGAAATTGGTCATAATTTTCACAAACCTGTTAACACTGCCTCTAAAATATGGAGTCTTGTTTTCTTTCTTTTTAAAATTTATTTATGTATTTATTTGGTTGCTTTGGGTCCTAGTTGTAGCGTGCAGGATCTTCGTTGTGGTGGGGGCTCTCCAGTTGTGGCTTGCAGGCTCCAGAGTGCATGGGCTCAGTAATTGCAGCACTTAGTAGCTCCTCGGCATGTGGGATCTTAGTTCCCCCACCAGGGATCACACCTGAGTCCCCTGCATTGCAAGGGATTCTTGCAATGGATTCTTAATCACTAGACCACAGGGGAAGTTCCTAGAGTCTTTTATGCTATCCCTTTCTTGAGAGAGATTCTTTTTTAGGTATCTCAGTAAATTTTAAATTGTAATTTTGTAGATGTCTTGCTAAACTGCCATTATTTGGTAGATTTTAGGGTCAGAATTTTGGGGAAGCCCTGTAAAGCCAGATTTAATAACAAATAGTGTAACAGCTAATAATGGAATTTCCAAAAGATTTAATTTAAACTCTCAAGCCACAAAATAAGATTATATCCTTTATTTTAGAGGAAAAATGCTATTTTTAATTCAAGACCAATTAATTAAAACCATTTGTTTAATTATAAACAGTACACTATAATTACAGATTATTTTATGCATTAAAACAGCTTGAACCTTTGCTTTTCACACGTAATGTGCTGCATATTCTCTCAAACTTAGTGAAATATTTGTATAAGCATTTTGTGATTCAAAGAAACTTTCCAGATCAAATTAGTGTGGCTTCTTTGTGTATGTTATGAAATATTATGAAATATTCCAGACATGTTAAAAGGCTTAAAGAATGGTAGCTATACTGTCCATATACTTGACATCCTGCTTAAGATATAAAATGAAACCAGTATGATGGAAACACCTGTTTTACTTCTCCCTAATTGGATAATCCTTTCTTTGCTCCAAGAATCACCTCTTTTTCAACATAATGAAAACTTTGTTTTTGAATTTTGTGTAAATGATGTGTTATTCATGATTCAGATAATCATGATGATGTGATTACTAATCTAGAGCCAGGCATCTTGGAATGTGAAGTCAAGTGGGCCTTAGAAAGCATCACTATGAATAAAGCTAGTGGAGGTGATGGAATTCCAGTTGAGCTGTTTCAAATCCTGAAAGATGATGCTGTGAAAGTGCTGCACTCAATATACCAACAAATTTGGAAAACTCAGCAGTGGGCCACAGGACTGGGAAAGGTCAGTTTTCATTCCAATTCCAAAGAAAGGCAATGCCAAAGAATGCTCAAACTACCGCACAATTGCACTCATCTCACATGCTAGTAAAGTAATGCTCAAAATTCTCCAAGCCAGGCTTCAGCAATACGTGAACCGTGAACTCCCTGATAGTCAAGCTGGTTTTAGAAAAGACAGAGGAACCAGAGATAAAATTGCCAACATCCGCTGGATCATGGAAAAAGCAAGAGAGTTCCAGAAAAACATCTATTTCTGCTTTATTGACTATGCCAAAGCCTTTGACTGTGTGGATCACAATAAACTGTGGAAAATTCTGAGAGATGGGAATACCAGACCACCTGACCTGCCTCTTGAGAAACCTGTATACAGGTCAGGAAGCAACAGTTAGAACTGGACATGGAACAACAGACTGGTTCCAAATAGGAAAAGGAGTACATCAAGGCTGTATATTGTCACCCTGCTTATTTAACTTCTATGCAGAGTACATCATGAGAAACGCTGGACTGGAGGAAACACAGGCTGGAATCAAGATTGCCGGGAGAAATATCAATCACCTCAGATATGCACATGACACCACCCTTATGGCAGAAAGTGAAGAGGAGCTAAAAAGCCTCTTGATGAAAGTGAGTGGAGAGTGAAAAAGTTGGCTTAAAGCTCAACATTCAGAAAACAAAGATCATGGCATCCGGTCCCATCACTTCATGGGAAATAGATGGGGAAACAGTAGAAACAGTGTCAGACTTTATTTTTAGGGGCTCCAAAATCACTGCAGATGGTGACTGCAGCCATGAAATTAAAAGACGCTTACTCCTTGGAGGAAAAGTTATGACCAACCTAGATAGCATATTCAAAAGCAGAGACATTACTTTGCTGACTAAGGTCCGTCTAGTCAAGGCTATGGTTTTTCCTGTGGTCATGTGTGGATGTGAGAGTTGGACTGTGAAGAAGGCTGAGCGCAGAAGAATTGATGCATTTGAACTGTGGTGTTGGAGAAGACTCTTGAGAGTCCCTTGGACTGCAAGGAGATCCAACCAGTCCATTCTGAAGGAGATCAACCCAGGGATTTCTTTGGAAGGAATGATGCTAAAGCTGAAGCTCCAGTACCTTGGCCACCTCATGCGAAGAGTTGACTCATTGGAAAAGACTCTGATGCTGGGAGGGATTGGGGGCAGGAGGAGAAAGGGACGACAGAGGATGAGATGGCTGGATGGCATCATGGACTCGATGGACGTGAGTCTGAGTGAACTCCAGGAGATGGTGATGGACAGGGAGGCCTGGCGTGCTGCGATTCATGGGGTTGCAAAGAGTTGGACATGACTGAGCGACTGAACTGATGTGTTATTCTGATGCTTTTGTGACTTGCTTTTTTTGCATTCACCGTACTATTTCTGAGATTCCATCTGTGTTGATGTACATCGTTCAAGTTCATTCATTTTCACTGCTTGAAGTATTTTGTTGAATAAAAGTACCATAATTATTTATTCTCCTGCTGATGGACATTTAGTTGTTTCCAGTTTTTGCAATTAACAATGTAGTATTGATGTTCTTTTACAGTTCTCCTTGTGCACACATGTGAGAGATTCCCAAGAGCACCTACATGTGAATGACATTGCTGGATTGAAAGGTATATGAATCTTCAGCTTTACTAAATATTGCCCAATTGTCTCCAGAAGTAGAATCCATTTGGATGCCCACCTTAACTGATTAAACTCTCATTTTTCTGCACTCTTGCCAACAGTAGGTATTGTCAGGCTTTTTCATTTGTTAGTTTGATGAGTAATATATAGCTCATTGTTATTTTGAATTTCTCTGATTACTGGTGAGGTTGGACATCTTATTTTATTTTGTTAGCATTACAGGTATTTTTTTTTTAGTACTTGTGTATCATGGCTGAAAGTTATATGCAAAGTTGAAAGCATGAAGTAGTTGCTGCTAATTAGAAATGTACCATAATTTTATTTTTAAAACATTGGCAACTTTGGAGATTTTTTGGAGGAAATTATTTGGGGTGAATTTGTTTTTAATAGTATATTATATATTAGATCATGAAATTTAGAATTAAATTGGTGCTTGAATCCTGGCTCCATGTTTTATGACCTTGGGCATTTAGTACAATGAATTTTTCCTCATCTTAAAATAAGTGTCATTTGGTAATAAAGTATGGTTTGGTAATAGAATTAAATCTGATAACATTAACACTGGCATGTAGGACTATTACATAGTTTAGGGTGAAATAAACATATTCAAATTAAACAATAGTGTGGACAATGGGTGATAGTATGCATGCTAAGTTGCTTCAGTTGTGTCCAGCTCTTTGCAATCCTGTGGATTCTAGCCCGCCAGGTTGCTCTGTCCATGGCATTTTCTAGGTAAGGATACGAGAGTGGGTTACCATGCCCTCCTCCAAGGGATCTTCCCAACCCATGGATGGAACCCTGAGTCTCTTTCGTCTCTTACATTGTCAGGTGGATTTTTTATCACCAGCACCACCTGGGAAGCCTAGGTAATACTATGACGCATGATTAAATCAGTTCTGAAATCTGGCAGCATTTGTGAAATGAAAATGCAGCCTGATAGTTGATGCTAGTGTCAGTGAACTTCCTCTCAGGGCCAAATGAGATTGGTGGTGTAGCACACCAGAGCAGAAACGTGTGCAGCCCCACTTCTCCACATACACCCACACTCCTGAGTCGGTGTTCATCTTCTGTACCTTGTCAGTTTTCTACCTGTCAGAACATCAGGGACTGTGGTAAAGCTGTCCAGGATCACAGTGGGTAGGTGGGAGCGACCTTGACACCCTTTGGTTGTCCTGGAATCTGGTCTGGTTCTAGGAATTCTGTCGTTAACTGTGCAGCGTGGGAGAGATGGGCTGGGTGCCTGAGAGCTGATGGAGGAAATGCAGGCTGGTGGATAATTATGAGTTGATGTTATTATCCCTTGCCACAGGAATTTCTGCACATGGCTTCCGAAGATGTGACCATTACAGTTCGCCTCATTCGTTCATTTGAGCATCGCAATTTCAGACCTGTAGTATATCATGGAGTTCATTTGGACCAAACTGTGAAGGATTTTATAGTATTTCTAAAGCAAGGTATGAGATGTCTCAGCCACTTGGCTTTATTAGTGTTTCAAAAAAGAGTAGTTGAGTATTAGAGTGATAGTAACCTTTTAAAAGCACTTTGAAAGATACCAATCCGTGTTCTAAGCCAGGTGTGAGGCTTGCTCTTGCTCTGGGCCTTGGTATCAGCAGCAGTATCTCTCCAAGGCTTATTTAACAACATGTGTGCCTTCCTCAGGGATTGTCACTAGCATGTTAGACTTCTCCTTTTTTTTTTTTTAATTAAAAAACATTTAAGATCTACGATTCCTCATGACAAATGGCTTTATGTATTTGGAGGCTAGTTAACAAGAGAAGGTAGTGTTACCTGGCTGAGCACACAGAGGGCATCCTGGGGGGAGCATGACAGGAAGGTAGCAGGCCTCCATCTGTCCAGCCAGGAGATCACGAGAGCATCTGGTCGTTGTGGGCACAGAGTGATGACCAGCCTCACTGGTGTAGTGTAAGTCTTCATTTAGATAGGTCCTTGGTGGGTTTCTGTCCTCTGGTCTTAATTACAGAAGTGTTCCAGTCATCAACATTTGACGAAACATCTAGAATAAGCTTTCATTGCTTTAATTGAATGGCGATTTATATATGGTATAGTGTACAGATCTTAGTGCACATTTCTGTGAATTTTGGCAGATGTAGCACTTTATATCTAACTTGATTTTTTCAACTGACATAATTTGAGACAAAGAAGTTGCCAGAACTCCTGAAAGCTCTTCACACAAGTTCCCCAAATGTCACCATTTTGTTACATTTGTTTTTCTCTCTCCTCCTCCCCAGTTCCTTTCTTACTCTTCCACTTCATTTTTCTCTCTGAACCATTTAGAAGTATGTTGCAGACATTATTCCCTTTTACCTCTAAACATTTCAGGGTGTATTTTCCAAAAATAGGGAATTTGCTTATATAACTGTAGTTACAGTAATGAAAATCAGACTTAACATTGAAACAATGCTATCAACTATTTATAGACCTTACTGAGATTTTACCTGTCCCAGTAAGGTCTTTCTGAACAAAAGAAAATCTGAAGACATATGTTAGTTCAGTTTTTTAAATCTGAATTAATTTCTTTATCCAGGAGTCTTTTTTGTTGTTGTTGATTTTAATTATTTTTTTTGAAGGATAATTGCTTTACAGAATTTTGTTGTTTTCTGTCAAACCTCAACATGAATCAGCCGTAGCTATACATATATCCCCTCCCTTTTGAACCTCCCTCCCATCTCTCACCCCATCCCACCCTCTCTAGATTGATACAGAGCCCCTGTTTGAGTTTCCTGAGCCATACAGCAAATAGATGGTTAGCTATCTGTTTTACATATGGTAATATAAGTTTCCATGTTGCTCTTTCCACACATCTGATCCTCTCCTCCCCTCTCCCTATGTCCATAAGTCTGTTCTCTATGTCTGTTTCTCCATTGCCTGTAAATAAATTCTTCAGTACCATTTTTCTAGATTCCATATATATGCATTAGAATACAATATTTAACTTTCTTTTTCTGACTCACTTCAGTCTGTATAATAGGTTCTAGGTTCATCCACCTCATCAGAACTGACTTAAATGCACACCTCTTTATGGCTGAGTCATATTTCATTGTGGATATGTACCACACCTTCTTTATGCATTCATCTGTTGATGGACATCTAGGTTGCTTTCATGTTCTAGCTATTGTAAATAGTGCTACAGTGAACAACGGGATGCATGTGTCTTTTTCAATTTTGGTTTCCTCAGGATATATGCCTAGACGTGGGATTGCTGGGTCATAGGGTGGTTTTATTCCTAGTTTTTTAAGGAATCTCCATACCGTTTTCCATAGTGGCTCTATCAATTTACATTCCCATCAGCAATGCAAGAGCATTCCCTTTTCTCCATACCCACTCCAGCATTTATTGTTTGTAGACTTTTTGATGATGGCCATTCTGACTGGTGTGAGGTGATATCTCATTGTAGTTTTGATTTACATTTCTCTAATAATGAGTGATGTTGAGCATCTTTTCATGTGTTTGTTAGCCATCTGTATGTCTTCTTTGGAGAAATGTCTGTTTAGGTCTTTTCCCCACTTTTTGATTGGGTTGTTTGTTTTTCTGGCATTGAGTTTTGTGTGAGCTGCTTGTATATTTTGGAAATTAATCCTTTATCAGTTGTTTGATTTGTTATTACTTTCTCCCATTCTGAGGGTTGTCTTTTCACCTTGCTTATAGTTTCCTTTGCTGTGCAAAAGCTTTTAAGTTTAATCAGGTCCCACTTGTTTACTTTTGTTTTTATTTCCATTACTCTAGGAGGTGGGTCATAGAGGATCTTGCTTTGATTTATGTCATCGAGTGTTCTGCCTATGTTTTCCTCTTAGAGTTTTATAGTTTCTGGTCTTACATTTAGGTGTTTAATCCATTTTGAGTTTCTCTTTGTGGTGTTAGGAAGTGTTCTAATTTCATTCTTTTACATGCAGCTGTCCAGTTTTCTCAGCACCATTTATTGAAGAGGCTGTCTTTGCCCTATTGTATATTTGCCTCTTTTGTCAAAAATAATGTACCCATAGGTGCATGGGTTTATTTCTGGGCTTTCAATCTTGTTCCATTACTTATTCTATGAGGCCACCATCACCCTGATGCCAAAACCAGACAAAGAAAACACGCAAAAGGAAAATTATAGGCCAATATCACTGATGAACACAGATGCAAAAATCCTCAATGAAATTTTAGCAGATAGAATTCAGCAAGACATCAAAAAGCTCATACAGCATGATCAAGTTAGGTTTATTCCAGGAATGCAAGGATTCTTCAGTATATGCAAATCAATCAATGTGATACACCATATTAACAAATTGAAAGATAAAAACCATATGATCATCTCAATAGATGCAGAAAAAGCTTTTGACAAAATTCAGCACCTATTTATGACTAAAACTCTTCAAAAAATGGGCATAGAAGTACCCTGCCTCAACATACTAAAGACCATATATGATAAGCCTATAGCCAACATTATTCTCAATGGGGAAAAACTGAAAGCATTAACCCTAAGATCAGGAACAAGACAAGGTGTCCACTTTCACCATTATTATTCAACATAGTTCTGGAAGTGCTAGCTAGAGCAGTCATCGAAGAAAAAGAAATAAAAGGAATCCACATCAGAAAAGAAGTAGAGCTCTGTTTGCAGATAACATGATATTGTACATAGAAAACCCTAAAGATAGTATCAGAAAAATACTAGAGCTAGTCAGTGAATTTAGCAAAGTTGCAGGATACAAAATCAATACACAGAAATCACTTGCATTTCTATATACTAATGAAAGGTTGTTGTTGAATCACGATGCCGGGATTCTTGGCCCCCGGAGGAGAAGAATTCAATCCAGGGCCAGAGGTGAGGCTTGATTGCTCAGAGCTTTTGTGTAATAAAGTTTTATTAAAGTATAAAGGAGATAGGGAAAGCTTCTGACATAGGGCATCAGAAGGGGACAGAAAGAGTACCCGCTTGTTAGTGTTAGCAATGAAGTTATATACTCTCTAGTGAATCCAAAGAATGTCTGGAGGTTGTAAAGACCTCACCAGACCTACTCCCATAATTTACATTTTAAGATAAAAAAAGTTTGTCCTTTCTTCCTCCTTGAGAATTCCAGACCCCTCTCTCCTTGGGGACCCCTAGACTTTTTATCAACCTGCCTAGGAAATGACTCTGTCATTCCCCCCTTTTCTTTTAGGAGAATTATGTTGCCTAGGGAAAAGGGGCATTGTTCTCGTTCCATAACTGCTTTCGAGCTGAGAAGGGGCGTTGTCCCTAAATTGGCGAGGCAACATATTCTCCTAATCCTCATATTGAGGATATCTGATCCAGGGGCCCCAAATAGTAGTTGGAGGAAGGTAGAGCAGTAGGAGGAGTTTGAGCAACCATTTGTAACTTAAAAGCTTTCATGCGGCTAGAAACAAATCCAGTTATACAATACAGATGTAAGGCAACATAGTCGTTAAAACAAGTTAAAATTAAAAGTCACATTATGTCCATAGTTAAAATGCAACGTGTTGTACCAGTCCATTTTAGGGTTGGTAGATGTCATCAGATGAAGAAGAGGCATTGCATGTGATTGTTGTTGAAGGTATTCACAGACTTGGAGAAAGTCCTTTCCTTGAAGTGGAGATGTCCACCACGGGAAGCCTTCCACTGATGAAGAGAATCTTTATAACATCCTTAGCCTGTTCACTACCACAGAGAAAAGCCTCAATCCATCCAGTAAAAGTATCTACCCAAACTTGTAAGCAAGAATATCCATTAGCTTTTGGCATATGAGTAAAATCAATTTCCCAGTCCTCTCCAGGATACTTCCCACTTCGTTGTACAATATATAGCAGTTAAAAGTCTCTCGATCTCCCTGAAATGCTTAATAGGTTCTCCTGTTGCCATTTTAAACTGTCTTTCTTTCCATATTGCAGCATGAGCATGTAAAATCAAATAAGCATACTTAGAACCCGTGTAGATATTTACCTGCTGCCCTCTGCTTAACTCTAGAGCTCGGGTCAGAGCCACAAGCTCCGCTAACTGAGCACTGGTTCCCTGGGGGAGAGATTTTGCTTCCAAAACCTGTTCAGCAGTCACCACAGCATAACCTGCTTTACGCTTTCCATCCCGAACAAAAGAACTGGCATCTGTAAATATTTCCATGTCAGGATTGTCTAATGGGGTATCCATTAGATCTTCCCGAGCTGCATAGTTTAAAGTTAGGAATTGAGAATAATCGTGATCAGGTGTTTCATTTTCCTTCTTAGGAAGGAAAGTGGCAGGATTTAAATTTCACAAACTTTAAGCTTAGTTACTGGTCCTTCCAACAACAATGACTGGTATTTAAAAAGCCTACTGTCTGTCATCCAAATATTAACCTTAGAATTTAAGATTCCACTCACATCATGAGAAGTCAGTACAGTAAGGTTTCGTCCATTAATTATTTTTAAAGCTTCAGGTGCTAATAAAGCCACTGCCCCAATTACTGTTAGGCAGTGGGGCCACCCACGTGAAGGTGAAGGTGAAGTCGCTCAGTCGTGTCCGACTCTTTGCGACCCCGTGGACTAGCACCTACCAAGCTCCTCCGTCCGTGGGATTCTCCAGGCAAGAATACTGGAGTGGGTTGCCATTTCCTTCTCTAGGGGATCTTCCCGACCCAGGGATCGAACCCAGGTCTCCCGCATTGGAGGCAGATGCTTTAACCTCTGAGCCACCAGGGAAGCCCAACCACATGAAATTACATCTAATTCTCTGCTTAGATAAGCAATAGTTTGCTGGTGAGGCCCTCAGGGTTGTGTCAAAACTCCCAAGGCCATACCTTTTCTTTCAGTGACAAACAAATTAAATTCTGACCCTGTGGGCAAGCTCAGAGCTGGAGCTTGCAGGAGAGCAGTCTGAAGAACCTTAAAAGCCTTTTGAGTTTCTGGAGACCAAACCAGTTTGTCAGTTTGGGCCTGCTGAGTTTCAGCTATAAGTTTATATAAAGGCCGGGCAAGTTCCCCATAACCCGGAATCCAAATGCAGTAACCTGTGATTCCCAAAAATCCTCTCAATTGTCTTAAAGTCATAGGTAGGGGATGATTAAGTATAGGTTTAATTCTCTCAGGGCCTATGGCCCTAGTCCCTTCTGATATGATTAGGCCCAGATACCCATATTGTTGACAAAGCTGAGCCTTTTCTCTGATGCCTTGTAACCACAGCCTGCCAGGAAGTTTAAGAAATCTTCTGAAGCTTGAGAACAAGCTTCCTCTGTCTCAGCACAGAGCAAAATATCATCTACATATTGTAACACCACCACCTCAGAGCTATTAAAGTTTTGTAGATCCTGTGATGAACTTTGTCCAAATAAGTGAGGACTGTCACGAAATCCCTGGGGCGAAACTGTTCAGGTTATCTGAGAAGCTGGCTGGGTAGGGTCTTCAAAGGCAAATAGAAATTGACTTTCCTCCACCAAAGGCACTGAATAGAAGGCATCTTTTAAATCAATTACTGAGAAATATTTGGCTCGTTCAGGAATTTCAGACAATAGAGTATAAGGATTAGGCACCACGGGGTGTAAAGGAACTACAGCCTCATTTATTACACGTAAATCTTGAACTAGTCTCCATTTACCATTCGATTTCTTTATACCCAAAACAGGAGTGTTCCAAGGACTGTTACAGGGAATTAATAGTCCCTGTTCCTTTAAATTTTCGAGGATGGGTTTTAACCCTTCCTTAACCTCAGGTTTCAGTGGATACTGCTTCTTATGTGGAAATAAGTGCAGGTCTTTGAGCTTGACAACTACAGGAATAGCATTTTGTGCTCGACCCACAGATTTTCCATCAGCCCATACTCTAGGATTTACATTTTGTTCAGCTAAAGGGAGAGAAAGGGAGGGCTCCATATTCATGAAAACAGAGGCATGGACCTTGCTCAGTATATCCCTCCCCAAAAGGGGTGAGGGAGATTCTGGCACGATCAGAAACTCATGTGAAAATAGCACAGAATCCCAGTTGCAAGATAAAGAATAACTGAAATAATACCTTTTGGCTTGTCCAGACAGTCCCATTATGGAAGTGGATCGGGAAGAATGTGGGCCAGGGGCTTCAGTAAGCACAGAGTAAGTTGCCCCATTATCTAAAAGGAAATCGACGGATTAGCCCCCCACAATTATTAATACCCGGGTTCCTCAGGTATAATTAGGTATAATTAGGACGGGAGCTTGTGTGGGGACCCCTGGGCACCTTCAGTCCTGATTGTCTTGAGAGTCTGACCCTGGAGTGTGGTCCTTTGCAGACATGAAGCCAGGGGTCGGGGTGGGATGGGGGGTGGAGGGGGGTGGCTTAGATGCCTGAGGGCAATCCCACTTGAGATGCCCCTCCTTTCCACAGTAATAGCAAGCCCATCCCTTTTCACCTGGGTCCCTCTGGGCATTTTTCTCTGGCTGTTTAAGAACGTTTTTCATAGCCATTGCGAAGGCTTCCGTCTTTTCCTTGGTCTTTTTTTTGCCTTTCTTTCTTTTCCTCATATTCCCTACCATAATAGACCATCTGAGCCAGTTGTGACAGAGTATCTAAAGACTGATTTGGTCCATACGCCCGTTTTTGTAGCTTATGGCGGATATCTGGAGCCGACTGAGTGAGACATCTATCTTTTAAGATCACTTTTCCTTCTTCACTTTTGGGATCAATCTCAATGAATCTGCGAAGGGCTTCTCTTAGTCTATCTAGGAATTTACCAGGAGCTTCCTTCTCCTGTTCTATGTCTGCCAATTTGCTATAGTTTAAAGGCTTAGAACGCGCCTGCCTGAGTCCTTCAAGAATGCGTCTGACAAAATGACTCTGATCCCATCTTCCTTTAGCTGAGTTGTAGTCCCAGTCTGGTTCTATAGTTGGGACCTCCTGATTCCCAGTGGGGAGGGCCGCTATCTTGTCTGCTATCTCGTCCTCCCTCTTCCCTACTGATTCATTACCAAGCCATTCATCTCCATAAGCAACTGCTTTTCCCAAAACTCGAGTCTTTGAGTCAGGAGTCAGCGTTTGTCCCAAGATATACATCACATCCTTCCAAGTAAGGTCATAAAGCAGAGTAACACCTTTAAAAGCTCTAATATATTTTTCTGGGTCCTCTAAATAGTCTCCCAGATCCTCCTTGATTCTTTGTATTTCTTGATAAGAAAAAGGCTTATTAACTCTCATAGACTGATTATTTCTCCCAGTGGGTGTTTCATGAAGAGGCAACAGCTTGTGTGGCTGTTCCTGTTTCTCTGGCTGCTCTGCACATATGATCCCAGGGATAGATTGGAGAAACCTGTTTTTCTTTTTCTCTTTGTCTCCTGTCTCCCATCTCATCTCTTACTTCGATGGTCTGAGTTTCTACTGAAACCAGAGTAGTCTGAGGTTGTACTGAGACAGGAGTTGTTTGGACCTCCACGTGGGCAGTTTGAATCTCAGTTTGGATTTCCACTGAGACAAAGGCAACCCTTCTAAGGGGGGGTTCTCTGGTTTTCAGTTAGCTCAGCTTGGAGCCCCGGGTACGGGGGCAAAGTAGGAGGACAGGAGGGAGCTGAAGGTTTCACGCCCAAATCTGTACCCTTAGGACATAAGTCTGGCATATTTCGCAGAGAGAAAAAGGGTAACACACATGCTGCTTCTACCCACTTCCCTTGTTCCTTACAGAACCGGTCTAATTGTAAAACAGTATTATACTTAAGAGACCCTCCAACTGGTCACCTTTCGCCGTCCTCCAGTGGATACCGTGGCCATGCAGTATCGCATAGGAAGACCAGGTATGTCTTCTTTAAGCCCTGGGGATCAAATCTATCCCAGTTTTTCAAAGGAGTGAGGCTGAAATTGTTAGCTCCCATTTGTAAGAGAGAAAAAAGTGACCAGCACCATTTTTCTACCAGAGGCATCCCTCCTTGCTCAAGATGGGGGTGTAGACAGACTTAATACCAAAAGCTTTTCCTTCC
Organism: Capricornis sumatraensis; assembly: GCF_032405125.1. Lineage (NCBI taxonomy): Eukaryota > Metazoa > Chordata > Mammalia > Artiodactyla > Bovidae > Capricornis > Capricornis sumatraensis. The sequence goes on along the minus strand of NC_091071.1, from coordinate 115,564,000 downwards.
TGGTCAGACTTAGTCTATCCCTTACCGACGCAGGCACCGTCTTCAACCCTCCCGGTTCTACCACCGAGATGGGGTGGAGATGTACCAGGGGTAGACCTGATAGCATCTCTACCTGATGTCCAGCTCTTCACGTTTAACCTTGTCTCTGATGCCACCCGGGGTGCAGTCAGAGTAACCTTCCGGAATGCCTCCCAAGCTAAGACTGCTGGGGGAAACATTCGTCACCTGAGTGCCTGTGCACGACCCTGAGTATATACCTGACCAATAAGACCAATACGAATATAAAGCTGAGATGTTCTTTTCAAGCATCACCACACCAGTATGAGAGCCTCCTCTGGTCCACTAAGAGCCAGTGTTACCAAAGGAAAAAACCCATTGCAGTCCCAATCTGAGTAACCTTTAACCTCAGAGATGTTCTTGGAGCTAGAGCTCCATCTAGTTTCTGAACTTCCGATTCCTAGGCGAGGCTAGGTGCTTTCTTAACTACCAATCCAAGTTTGGGACCTAAGCCACAGTACACAGTAACAGTATAGATCACAAGTCCTTTGAAAGTCTAAGATCCGATAGATTAGGTTAGTACTTCTAATTCCCAAGGAGTTATGAAATGATCAAAGAGACTGAAAAAAGTTTGACCGAGAAAGGAGAGTTTGGTCCACACGCTTTGCCCATTTCTGGTTGGTTCCCAAAGGAGACATGGGGTGCCTCTTGGCATTGGCAGGTTGGTATAAACCCCCGACAGGTTTCTGCCATAAGTCCTATGAGATCACCGTGGAACCTGTTTGAATCAAGATTGCCATGAGAAATACCAGTAACCTCAGATATGCAGATGACACCACCTTTATGGCAGAAAGTGAAGAAGAACTAAAGAGCCTGTTGATAAAAGTGAAAGAGGAGAGTGAAAAAGTTGACTTAAAGCTCAACATTCAGAAAACTAAGATCATGCCCATCACTTCATGGGAAATAGATGGGGAAACAGTGGAAACAGTGTCAGACTTTATTTTTTGGGGCTCCAAAATCACTGCAGATGGTGACTGCAGCCATGAAATTAAAAGATGCTTACTCCTTGGAAGGAAAGTTATGGCCCGCCTAGACAGCATATTAAAAAACAGACATTACTTTGCCAACAGAGGTCCGTCTAGTCAAGGGTATGGTTTTTCCAGTAGTTGTGTATGGATGTGAGAGTTGGACTATAAAGAAAGCCGAACACCGAAGAATTGATGCTTTTGCACTGTGGTGTTGGAGAAGAGTCTTGAGAGTCCCTTAGACTGCAAGGAGATCCAACCAGTCCATCCTAAAGGAGATCAATCCTGGGTGTTCATTGGAAGGACTGATATTGAAGCTGAAACTTCAATACTTTGGCCACCTGATGCAAATAGCTGACTTATTCAAAAAGACCCTGATGCTGGGAAGGATTGAGGGAGGAGGCGAAGGGAATGACCAAGGATGAGATGGTTGGATGGCATCACTGGCTCAATGGACATGAGTTTGAGTAAATTCTGGGAGCTGGTGATGGGCAGGGAGGCCTGGCATGCTGCAGTCTATGTGGTCGCAAAGGGTCGGACATGACTGAGTGACTGAACTGAACTGAACTGAACTGAAGGTGATAGCTGCCAGGTTTCTCTACTGTAAATTTTGATTGTACTTGAAAAGTAACTTGTTAGGGATACATTCTGAACTACGTGAATGTCCTTTACTTCCCAATCTTTCATCCACTAGTTTGATGATTCTTGCCTGAATCAGTTATGATGTTTGGCAAATGATGATTCTTCTTATTCCATCATTCCTTTTACATATATTAGTTGTTTTTCTACAGTAAGGAAGAGCTTTTTATCTTACCCCCTCATTCCTGCTCCTGCCCCATTTATTTAATCTTTGGTTTATATCATTGTGCAGTCAAAGATACTTACTTTATTCAGAGGATTATAATTCTTTATTTTTATTTTATTCTGATGGTCTAATAATCTTCATTTTGGCTGGGGGTAGCCAAAAACACTATTCAAAATTGCCAATGAAAGACAATAAAAGAGTCCTGAATGAAGAAATTAATTCAGATGAAAGGAGCTGAACTAACGTCATGTCCTTGGATTTTCTTATGTTACAGAAAGAAAGGACAAAGCTTCATGTCCTTTTAACATGTCCACATCCTTCTTTGAGCACTTCCTTACTTTTTGATCTAAGATGTTCCAGATGTGTCCTGTTCTTTCTCTACCCCAGTCTTGGGATCAGTCATTTCTCTGAGGAGCTGTGATTCCATTACTGGAGAATGTTATTGGGAAACCACAAACTTGGTTTATATGTGTGCAATATAAATATACATAGTTAACTTTTAAAAATGTAGTGAATTGTTGGCATTTAACTTCCTGATTGACTTTGTAAAATTTCTAAACTCTTCTCCCCCTTTTTTTTTTTTTTCATCTAATTCAAGTGGTTTTACTGCTCAGTGTTACTTGCCTAAGAAGTAAGCATGGTGTTTTAACTCATAGAGAAGACAGGCTAGTCACTCTGCTTGTTAGGGGGAGACTGAGAGTTGGTACTAAGATATTGCCAATTGCAGAGTGTCCTGTTTTTGAAAGGCTATCACCAAAAGTATATTCAGATTTTGAAAGAAAAACAAATCCCTACTTTTTTAATTTTAAAATCTTTGTGTGTATTATGGGTTACAGTGTTTCTTAGTACAGTAAGTGCTCTGCTTGTTACAGTGCAGAATAGATTCTCTGAAGCCCTTGAGAACAAGATGTAGTCTTCAGGCTGCTCCAGTGCCAAGGGAAGATATATTCTCCCCAGTGTCACTGTGTTCTTTTCCTTCCCAAGTACCGCAGAATTGCTCCCCATTAGAGCAGTGGTGTGGATCACTGCAAACACTCAGCACAGCCTACTTATATCTTTCACCTGTTACTTGTTTCTATTAATATTGTACATGTGGGAAATGTGTTCCACTGATTAAAAGATAAACTTTGGGCTTCAGGCCTTTCTGAGCTGCGTGTTCTGTGCCTGACTTTGTCCTCTAATTTGAGGTACAGTGGAACTCTGCAAAGTTAGTGAATTTACCTTTTATGAATTGTGTACATAACAAAGACCAAATAGCTTATTACTGAGGGATGTTTGAACTAATTTGTGCTAAGAGCTTTATGTAGATTTTTCTCATTTCATCCTCACAGTATCCTTCTAAATTAGGAACTGTTATTATCTCCATTTTGCAGATGAAGAAACTAAAGAACAGAGAGAGAAGCTGAGAAGCTTGCCTGAGATTACATGGCAAAAACAAGGCAAAGCTGCAATCCAGCCCTTGCAGTTTAGCTATACAATCATGTACTCCTAAACAGTACACTCAGTTGCCTCCTTATTCTTCTCTGTTACTTTACTTGTTCAAAATAGGATCTCTGAAATAAATGGATTTGCTTAGAGTCAAAAGAGTCTTTGAATTTAGCTCATCATGCTCTACTGTTTTATTTTTAGTGGAAGTATAGTTGATTTACTGTGTTCTAGGTATGTAACAGATTCACACACATATTCTTTTTCAGATTCTTTTCCATTATAGATTAGTAGATTGAATATAGTTAGCTCCCTGTGCTATGCAGTAGTCCTTGTTGTTTAAATGTTATACATAGTAGTGTGTATCTGTTAATTTCAAATTTCTAATTTATCCTTCCCACCCTTTCCCCTTTGATAACCATAATTTTATTTTCTGTCTGTGAGTCTATTTTTGTCTTATAAAAAAGTTCATTTGTATTATTATTTTAGATTCCACAGATAAGTAATGTCATATAATATTTGTCCTTCTGTGTCTGACTTCACTTCATTTAGTATGATAATATCTAGGTTCATCCATGTTGTTGCAAATGGCACTACTTTGTTCTTTTATGTGGCTGAGTAATATTCCATTGTATGTGTATACCACATCTTCTTTATCCATTCCTCTGATGATGGACATTTAGGTTGCTTCCACGTCTTGCTTTTGTAAATAGTGCTGCTGTGAACATTTCAGTTAAGACTTTTTGTCTTTTTTGCACATGTGCCCAGGAGTGGGATTCCCAGATCATATGGTAACTCTGGTTTTAGTTTTTTAAGGAGCTTCCATCCTGCTCTCCATAGTGACTGCACCAATTTATATTCCCACCAACAGTGTAGGAGGGTCCTGTTTTCTCCACACACTCTCCAGCATTTATTATTTGTAGACTTCTAAAAATATTTCACTTATATATTCATTTGGCTGCAGCAGGTCTTAGTCTCTGGGCATGTGGGGTCTAGTTCCCTATCCAGGGATTGAAGCCAGGCGCCCTGTACTGGGCACACAGAGTCTTGACCGCTGGACACCGGGGGAGTCGCCTATTTGCAGACTTTGAGGGTGGCCATTCTGACTGGCCTGAGGTCTGGTCTGATCTCATTATAGTTTTGACTTGCGTTTATCTAATAATTAGCGATGTGGAGCATCTTTTCATGTGCCTGTTGGCCTTGCTTTAACGTTTTGAACACTGAAAGCTGGAAGGATGCTTGACATCGTGGCATAGAGAATCTTGTATAGAAACTGAATGTTCATTGTGGTGAATGACTTTTGGGGGTTATTTTAGATGCCTTCTTGCCTTTCCAGCTGTCCTTTTGATAAATCACTTTTGCCATCCATAGCTTAACATGGTCTCTTCCCGTAATTGTCTTTTTCTCCCTCAACCAAGCAACTTTGGTTAAATTGGATTCATTCTGCCTTGAGAATCATTGAACCACTATATCATGCCATTAAAATCTAAAGTTGTGTAAATAGAACAAATAAGTGTAGTGGATGTAAACTAGCATTTATGAAGTGAAGTGAAGTCACTCAGTCATGTCCGACTCTTTGTGACCCCATGGACGGTAGCCCACCAGGCTCCTCCATCCATGGAATTTTCTAGGCAAGAATACTGGAATGGGTTGCCATTTCCTTCTCCAGGGGATTTTCCCAACTCGGGGACTGAACCCAGATCTTCTGCATTGCAGGCAGATGCTTTACCATCTGAGCCACCAGGGTGTAAATATAATAATACATGATTGTATCCATGTATAAGCATATAAATACAATAAAACAAATCTATTATTAACATAGGGGAAATGGATATTGATCATGTATTACTTTATATAGATGACAAAATTTCAGAATAATATACAAACCAATTATCTAGACTGTATGACATTTTAATTATTTGTTGATCTGGCATTTTAATACTTTGCAATACTTTAGATTTGGGTTCTGAATGTAAAATCATTTCATCTATTAAATAAAGAAAAGCTGTGGAGATTTTATCCAGACTTCCAATTCAGAACTCAATTGTTTATACCCGGTTACTCCTGGTGAACTGTTACTTTGTAGAGCAGTCTGTTCTGTTGGGTGACTACTAGAATAGTTAGAAAAGTTTTCCTTATCTTTTAAATCTTTATTTATTTGTTTATATTTAATTCTCCCCTCCACAGTTTCCCCTATTATTAACATATTAATATGCTGCATTTATTGCAATTAATGAACCAATATTGATGTCTTATTAACTACAATCCATAGTTGATTCCCTGGTGGCTCAGATGGTAAAGCATCTGTCTATGAGGCGGGAGACCCGGGTTTGATCCCTGGGTTGGGAAGAGCCCCTGTAGAAGGCAATGGCAATCGACTCCAGGACTATTGCCTGGAAAATCCCATGGACAGAGGACGCTGGTAGGCTACAGCCCATGGGGTCGCAAAGAGTCGGACACGACTGAGCGACTTCGCTTTCACTTCACTATAGTTGATTCAGGTTTCCTTAGTTTTTACTGATGTCCTTCTTCTGCTCCAGGATCCCAGCCAGGATACTACATTACACTTAGTTGTCATGTCTCTCTAGGCTCTGTGAACTGTGGCAATTTCTCAGGTTTTCCTTGTTTGAGGACTTCGACAGTTTTGGGGAGTACTCATCAAGCTTACTGTAGGATATCCCTCTATTGGAATGTGCCTGATGATTTTTCTCATTAGACTGGAGTTGTGGGTTTTCGAGAGGAAGATCACACAGATAGTGTCCCTTTTTTCACATCACATCATATCAAGGGTACATATTTTCTAAATGATTTATGGTTGTTGATGTTGACTTTGACCACTTGGCTAAAGTAGTACAGGTTTCTCCACTGTATCACTGGTTACTCTGGTATCTCTCTGTTCATAAGGTACTCTAAGGAAGGCACTATGCACAGCACACAGTTAAGGAGTGGGGAATTATGTTCTCCTTCCTTTAGTGTGGAATATCTACATAATTTATTTGAAATTCTTTTGCATGGGAGATATTTGTTGCTCAGATTGTTACAGATTTGGTCACTGAAAACTTTCAGTTGTCCTCTGTGCCCCTTGGACATATGCCATCTGTGTGTGGTTTTTAAGATGGTCCAGGCTAATTTTGTGTATTTCCCATGCCAATCTTAGAACCAGCCATTTCTCTAGGAGCCTTGGTTGCTTTTATTGGAGAATGGTTTTAGACCAAAATCTGGGTGCTAGGTATGCTCTTCACTACTTTAATTTCTTAGGCGTTCTTGACAGAACAAGGAAATATGTCAACCTGTGTATTTATCAGTTCAGTTCAGTCGCTCAGTCATGTCCGACCCTTTGTGACCCCATGAATCGCAACACGCCAGGCCTCCCTGTCCATCACCAACTCCCTGAGTTCACTCAGACTCTTGTGCATCGAGTCCGTGATGCCATCCAGCCATCTCATCCTCTGTCGTCCCCTTCTCCTCCTGCCCCCAATCCCTCCCAGCATCAGAGTATTTTCCAATGAGTCAACTCTTCCCATGAGGTGGCCAAAATATTGGAGTTTCAGCTTCAGCATCAGTCCTTCCAATGAACACCCAGGAATGACCTCCTTCAGGATGGACTGGTTGGATCTCCTTGCAGTCCAAGGGACTCTCAAGAGTCTTCTCCAGCACCACAGTTCAAAAGCATCAATTCTTCGATGCTCAGCTTTCTTCACAGTCCAACTCTCACATCCATACATGACCACTGGAAAAACCATAGCCTTCACTAGCTGGTCCTTTGTTGGCAAAGTAATATCTCTGCTTTTCAATATACTCTCTAGGTTGGTCATAACCTTCCTTCCAAGGAGTAAGCATCTTTTTATTTCATGGCTGCAGTCACCATCTGCAGTGATTTTGGAGCCCCCCCAAAAATAAAGTGTGACACTGTTCCCACTGTTTCCCCATCTATTTCCCATGAAGCGATGGGACCAGATGCCATGATCTTCATTTTCTGAATGTTGAGCTTTAAGCCAACTTTTTCACTCTGCTCTTTCAATTTCATGAAGAGGCTCTTTAGTTCTTCTTCACTTTCTGCCACAAGGGTGGTGTCATCTGCATATCAGAGGTTGTTGATATTTCTCCCAGCAATCTTAATTCCAGCTTGTGCTTCTTCCAGCCCAGCGTTTCTCATGATGTACTCTGCATATAAGTTAAATAAGCGGGGTGACAATATACAGCCTTGATGTACTCCTTTTCCTATTTGGAACCAGTCTGTTGTTCCATGTCCAGTTCTAACTGTTGCTTCCTGACCTGCATACAGGTTTCTCAAGAGGCAGGTTAGGTGGTCTGGTATTCCCATCTCTTTCAGAATTGTCCACAGTTTATTTTTACGTATGTATAAATATTTTCATATTTACCATCTGAATCTGTATGTTAAATGTGAGTTCTTACTGGTGCTTCCAACTCTAATCCATTATCACGTGGATCATTTCAGCCTTCTCTGTTTGCTTATCTGTATATCTTCACTCCAGCTGTGAGAAACCTGGCTCCTATCATCTGCCATCCATTTACTTACCTGTTTAATTCCAAACACAAGCTGGAGTCAATTGCCCAAAAAATCCCCCATGCTTCCATCTATTCATCCTCTTTGCAAGCCCCTGACATGCACTGATCTTTTTATTGTCTCTAGTTTTGCTTTTTTCTAGAATATCATGTACTTGGAATCATATAGTATGTAGTCTTTTCAGACTGGCTTCTTTCACTTAGAAACATGCATTAAAGGATTTTCTGTATGTTTTCATGGCAAGTCCTATCTTCTTAACCTCCTTTAACCTGGAACAGGCCTCACCTTCAGTTATCTGTCATTTTATTGAATTTTTTTTTTCGAGAAAAGTCCAAATCTGAGTTTTTATAGAATGCCCCACAGTTTGAATTTGTCAGATTGTTTTCATATGATTAGATTCAGATTAGACATTTTTGACAGGATTACCATGTAGGTTGCAGGTTGACAAGTCACAAGCTATGGGTCAGTCTGACCTTCCCCCTGTTTTTATAAAGTTTATTGAAACACAGCCACACCCATTGATTTACATATTATATGTACTGCTTTTGTGTTTCAGTGGCACTTACATAGTTGTGACAGAAACCATGTGGCTCACAAAAACTAAAATATTTTTTACTGATCTTTACAGGAATAGTTTGCTGATCCCTAATGTTGGTGATTCCTCCTCATTGCATCATATCAGGAAGCACTTGTTATTGGTAGTATTTATGAACTTACTGGATCAGCCGTTTGTTAGAGGATTAAACTGAGGAATGGCCGGATGGAAAATATGCATCGGACAAAGCATGGGGAAAGGGGGTGGAGCTTCCGTGCCCTCCTGGCGGGCACCATTCTCCCTCGTGTCACATGAGTTCACCAACCTGGAAGCTCTCGTGATAGATGTTTAAGTCATTTGGTTAAGATGCTGTCTATTAGATTTCTCTGTTGTAACGGTATCTTTTCAACTCATAAATGGTTGAGACCATATGTGTATGTTGTTTCCATTAGTTTTAGTATCTATTTTGTCTTTAAATTCATCTTTAAATTTTTTGGCCACACCAAAACAGTTCCTCAACCAGAGGTCGAACTTGTGCCCCCTGTATTGGAAGCCTGGAGTTTTAACTACAGGACTGCCAGGGAAGTCCCGGTTTTAGTATCTATTGATGATCTTTACCCAAATCTCTGATAGCTGCAGTAACTGGGATTTTTTTTTAACTCTGTGACTCCTTCTATGTTTATTGTTTTGCATTTTTTCTGTAGAGGCGCTCCCCTGGTGTCCCTCCTATTTAGAAAGAAACAGGATAATTTTATAGTAGCAAAATCATAGCACATTATCACCTTATCACAAAGGGACCATTCCTTCAATACAGTGTTAGGGTAATACTCTCTTGTTTGTATTACAAATGTACTATAAATTCCTTAGTTTAAATATTCCATAAATTTAAAACACAAAATAATACTTTATATTCTGTGGCTATGACTTAACAGAGTGAAAATATAGCAATGAAGAAAGTGATGCTAACTTAAGGATAGTTAGTGGTTACTTCTGGGAAGGGAGGTTGATGGTACTAAGAAAAGAAATCTTTGAGTTCTGCCAAACATCAACATGAATCAGCCATAGGCATACTTATGTCCCCTTCCTCTAGAGCCTCCCTCCCACTTCCCACCGTTTCCCACCCTTCTAGGTTGTTATGGAGCCCTGGTTTGAGTTCGCCGAGTTGTACAGCAAATTTCCATTGGCTGTTTCACATATGGTAGTGTATATGCTTCTACAGCATCCACTTCTGTTAGAAACTTTTTCAGTAAAGTTGGAATAGAAGGGAACTTTCTCTACCTGATTAAGGATATTTGTGAAAAAAATGATACCCTACATCATATTTAATGGTGAAAGACTGAGGACTTTCCTCCTAATACAAGGAACTAGGCAAGTTGTTTTCTTAGAAATTGCTTCTATTAAACACTGTGCTGGAAGTTCTAGCCAGGTCAGTAAGATAAGATAGAGAAATAAATGGCATCCAAGTTAGAAAGAGGTAAAATTGTCATTATTCACTGGTGAGTTGATTATCTTTGTTGAAAATCTTATGGAGTTTATAAAAAGACTACTGGAACTAGTAACTTGAGCTTTTAGCAAGGTTGTAGGATATAAATAAATATATAAAAACTAATTATGCAATATACAGTTGGAAACTAAAAAAGAATAATAGCATCCAAAAAATTGAAATAGGGTATATTTGATAAGAGTTGTAAGACTTTTGCACTGAAAACTCTAAAACATCACTGAGAAGTTTAAAAAGACCTAGATAAGTGGAGATATACTATGTTCATAGATCAGAAACCTCAATATGGTTAAGATGTCATGACTCCTCAAAATAATGTATGGATTCCAATCCCAATCAGAATCTCAGCAAGCTTTCTTTTTTCCTTCAGATAATGTCTACTTATTCTAAAGTTTATGAATAAGTTATTCTAACGTGTTCAAAAATTATAAGGAAAGTAAAGATATAATATATAAATAAATAATGATATAAATAAATCACAGAAAGAAATAAGCTAGAAGAGTTGCACTATCAGATTGCATGACTTATTACTATAAAGCGGTGGCAGGATTCGGTGGTATTGTTATACAGATGACATGTATATCAGTGAAAAATAATCTTATATGTTTAATTGGTTTTTGATCACAGCATTTTAGGGGGAAGCTGTCATCTTTCTAAAAAGGAGCTGAAACAATTGGATATTCACATGCAAATAAATGAGCTTGAACTCTCTCTCACGTCTTGCCATACACGAAAAATGATTTGAGATTGGTCAAGGCCTAAATTTAAAATCTGAAACTGTAAAAACTTCTGAAAGAAAACATAAGAGAAAATCTTAAAGACTGATTTTGCAAAATTTCTTAAAGTACAATGAGCCAAAAAAAAAAAAATCTAGCTAGGGTTCATCAAAATTAAAAACTTTTGCTTTTTATAATACACTGTTAAGAAAATGAAGAGGCAAACCATAGACTTTGGAGAAAATACTTGTAAAGCATATATCAAACAAGGAATTTGTGTCTAGAATAATAGTAACTAAAGAAAGAGACCAAACTCTTAGCACTCAAGTTATATGACATATAACCCAATTAATAAATGGGCAAAATATTTGAACATGCACTTCATCAAAGAAAATGTATGGACGACGAATATGCACATTCAGTGATACTCATCATCAGTCTTTAGTGAAACGAAAGTTAAAGCCACAATGAGAGCATAACACACCCACTTAACATGACTAAATAAGAAAGCTTTAGAAGTTAAAAACCAAGTTTTTGACTAGGATGTGAAAGAACTGGAGCTTCTTATATGTTGTTAGTGGGAGCGTTAAAAAGGTACCACTTTGGAAGATGATTCGGCAGATTCTTGACAAGGTAAACATATGAACCTACCATACAACCCAGCCATTCCACTTGTAGGTGTAATGAAGGTGTGTGTCTACATATGAATACTCATGGCCGTATTCATAGCGGTACAAAATGGGAAACAACCTTTTTCATAAGGAAGTGTTCGTTCTTTTTCTCTTCCTCTTCATTTTTATATGTAAAGTTCACCTCACCAGAATGTGTTTAACATCTATTCTTTCTTTTCTTTTGCCACCGCAGAAGATACCAGCTTTAGTCCTACCCTTCTTAGTGTGGCAGATGGAAGTTGGGAGGGCTGGATTCTAGTCCTGGCTCTTGACACTTTGGGCTGATCGACTGCCATCTTGGGATCTCAGTGCCCTAACCTGCTGATTAAAGGGATTAAATGATACATTTTTACTCATGTCTGTTTTAGAGCACCTGCCATGTGCCAGGCACTCTGTTAGGTTTTGGCAACATGATGAAGGAAATAGGCTGTAGTCCTTGCCCTCATTGGAACCAGTATTTATTAACATACAATGTGCCAGGCACTGTCCTAGGTTTTGGGAAGATAGGCCATTGTGTCTTAATCTCTAGGAACTTATGAATTAGTAGAGAAGAGAGACCAAACTAAGTAAACAGAGCTCTAATTGTAAAAAATGTTATGAGTGGAGGACTATGAGAGGAGACCCCTCTTTTAGTAGGGCTGTCCTGGAAGGCCTCTTTGTGGAGGTGACCACTGAGCTGAGATCCACAGATGGAAAAAAATGGCTCCTTTCATGTCTGTCATAGTCTCTTCTCCAGAAGCCTAGACCTCTGAGGTCCAAGGGGGGTGATTGGTGTCCTGACTGTAGACGTCTCTAAATGAGAATAGTGTCATGGCACTGTTTCTTCTGTGCCTTAGTCCTTTCTTCAGGGAGTTTTGCTGTCTAGTTTAGGAAATACAAATGGCAATAAATTAAACAGATTTAATTCTTCCTGATATTTAGTCAACACTTCTTTGGCCTATAATTCAAAAGTAAGAAGCAAAAGATAAAATGAAGTTCTGTGCTCTGCTAAGGCTGAAACAGGTTTCACATGGAGGTTGGACAGGCGTGTGGACTCCACAGACAGGTTTCCTTTGGCCTACAGCATTTTTTTTTTTTTTTTTTGGCTGCATTGGGTCTTAGTTGCTGCACATGGGATCTTCATTGTGGCATGTGGGCTTGTTGCCCTGTGGCATGTCTTGCCTGGGAAATCCCATGGACAGAGGAGCCTGGTGGGATACAGTCCATGGGGTCACAAGAGTAGGATATGACTGAGGGTCTGAACTACCACCATTGTGGGGATCTTAGTTCCCCAATCAGGAATACACCCTGTGTCCCCTGTGTTGGAAGGCGAATTCAACCACTGGATAACCAGGGAAGTCCCTGCCTACAGTATTTTAAAGTGAAAAGTGAAAGTGAAGTCACTCAGTGTCCAACTCTGCGACCCCATAGACTGTAGCCTACCAGGCTCCTCTCTCCATGGGATTCCCCAGGCAAGAGTACTGGAGTGGGTTGCCATTTCCTTCTCCAGGGGGTCTTCCCAACCCAGGGATCGATCCCAGGTCTCTTACATTCCAGGCAGAGGCTTTAACCTCTGAGCCACCAGGGAAGCACCTCCCCTACCCCTACCCCAGACTTAGTGTTTCCATTTAAACCTTTAGGTGACCAATTAGAATGAAGGGACTGTACTCCCTTTAATGGGATGCTTGCTCTTACCTTACGGCCCTCCTGTTTGCCCAGCCTCACTCAGTCCTGTCATCTGGTTGTCCTCCTGTGATTGTGTTTGTCTAAGAATCATCTCAGCAGGTTTTCATTTTGAGTCTAAATATGCTTGGGACTGGCTGGCTGTGAGTCTGATCTCTGGGTGTGGGGCTGGGTGATTCTAGCATGTGGCAGGTGAGATCATAGCCCTAGCTGTGAACACATCTTTATTACAGGATTCACAGGGAGCGTGCCCTCTCAAGAGTGGGGACTTGTCTCAGTAACTTCTTATTTTCCCTGTCTCTGGAATACTTGGTAGTGGGTACTTTAAATGCTTGTAACGTAAATGAATAAATTATATTTTAATTTTGGTATTTATTTGACCTTTAAATTTTGGGCTTTCCTGGTGACTCAGTGGTAGAGAATCTGCCTGCAATGCAAGAGATGTGGATTTAATCCCTGGGTCAGGAAGATCCCCTGGAGAAGGGAATGGCTGCCCACTCCAGTATTCTTGCCTGGAAAATTCCATGGACAAAGCAGCTTGGTAGGCTACAGTCCATGGGGTTGCAAAAGAGTCAGACATAACTTAGCAACTAACACTTTTTCACTTTTACTGACCTTTAAAAGGTTAAATGTACTTGAACACTTTTCCTAATTCAGATATGTAGGTTTTTTAAAAAGTTTTCTTTGGTAACACATTCCTATGGTTTTTAAGGATGAATATATAAAAGGAATACAGTGAAAAGTCTCCTTCCCACTTCTGTTCTTTATCTGACCAGCACCTCATGCTCTCTCCCATGGAAGTATAAACAAAAGCAAATACATATTCTTATTTTTCCTCTCTTTTATTCAAAAGGTAGCATACTAAAAATAAGGCTCTGCCTTATGCCTCCTTTGCTCTTTAAAAAAAATTATTTACTTATTTAATTTTTGGCTGCACTAGATCTTTGTTGCTGCGCACAGGCTTTGTGTAGTTGCGGCACGCGGGGACTACTCTCTAATTGCTGTGCACAGACTTCCATTGTGGTGGCTTCTCTTGTTAAGGAGCACCAGGCTCTAGAGCGTGGGTTCAGTCATTGTGGCACACAGGCTTGGTTGCTCTGTGGCATGTGGGACCTTCTGGACCAGGGATTGAACCTATGTTCTCTGTGCTGGCAGGCAGATTCTTTACCACTTGGACCACCAGGAAAATCTTGCCTTGTTTACTCTTGACACGTCTTGAAGATCTTATGTTAGTAAAGAGCTTCCTTCTCCTCCTTTTTTGGTTGTTTTACTGGTTGTTGAAAAATATGTTTAATTGTTTAGACATATATAGTTTATTTAGGAAGTCCCCTCATTGAAGGACACTTGGATTTTCCTAGGCATTTGTTATTGCAAACAGTGCTACAGTTAGTACCTTTGTTTAAGTCATTTCATACACACACACACACATGAATGTGCAAAGTATATTTCTATGGTAAATTCTCCAAATGGAATTGTTATGTCAAAGGATATATGCATATGTAATTTAGATACGTGTTACTTAATTTTCATCTGTAAGGGTTGTAGTTTAATTAATTATTAATGAAAACTAATACTAGTGTTTGAAAACACTGTTTTAAGAAAATTTTATAGTCTCTTTGCTGAGTTAGCGTAGTTACATTATAGGTTATATGAATTTTGGTAAGAGTGATAAGATTGTTCTAGATCTTTGTTCTACTACTGACCCCAAGGGATTCTCAGACTCATGTGCTAAATGAACATCGACTATATAATAATGTTTCACTCATACATACTATATATTTCAAGTGTATGTAGATGCTATTGTATAATAAAATGCCAATTCTCTTAATACTATGACTATTTGAATATTTTATAATAAAAATACTCTTTATCTTACAGACATCCCTTTGAGGACCAGCCTCCCACCACCATTCAGAAATTATAAATATGGTAACCAATTTTTCTTATTCTTTTAAAACATATAATTTCACATTAGTTTTATTTTGAAGTGAATTTAAATTTGGTTTTCAAAAATGAGTTTGCAACCTGTATATAAAAACCAATATGGAAGTTCTTTAAAAATATAGGAATTCTAGCATATCGTTAAAGTAAACACTACTTGTGTCATCAGGTGGCCTATTTATGAGGAATAGCATGTTTGGAAAACTATTTGAAATGAATTTCTTTGTCAGGTAGTCAGAAAAGGAGAAATGATTAAAGACAGGGAATTAAAAGAAGAGATTTAACATTTTAGATGTCAATAACTTGAGTATGTTGGCTTCCCTGGTGCCTCAGTGGTAAAGAATTTATATGCCAATGTAGGAGCTGCTGCTGCTGCTGCTAAGTCGCTTCAGTCATGTCTGACTCTGTGAGATCCCAGAGATGGCAGCCCACCAGGCTCCCCTGTCCCTGGGATTCTCCAGGTAAGAACACTGGAGTGGGTTGCCATTTCCTTCTCCAATGCATGAAAGTGAAAAGTGAAAGTGAAGTCGCTCAGTCGTGTCCGACTCCTTGAGACTCCATGGACTGCAGCCTCACAGGCTCCTTCGTCCATGGGATTTTCCAGGCAAGAGTACTGAAGTGGGTTGCCATTGCCTTCTCCAGCCAACACAGGAGAGGCAGATTCAATCCTTGGGTCAGGAAGATCCCCCGGAGAAGGAAATGGCAACCCACTCCAGCATTCTTGCCTGGGAAATCCCATGGACAGAGGAGCTTGGTGGGCAATAGTCCACAGGGCTTTTAGCAAATGAGTGGGACTCTACTTAGCTGACTAAACAACAGCAGCAACTTGAGCATGTTACATAGTAATTTTGTATGTTGCAATTATTGACTTTAAAATGTAGTAATAAGTGAAGAAGCTAGGTTTCATTATTCATTATAAAGATGGTACAGTTATTAATCTTCAGGATAGTGACACTCACCAAACTTTGGATTTGAGACTTCACTTGAGAATTACAACGCACCTAATAAATATTTCTGTTAATTGGTGCAGACATTTTAAAGCATAAATTTTTAATTACCCTAGATCATTTCTGGAGTGGTTTTTAATTCTGCTGCCATTTGTTAGAGCAACTTATGACATAAAATACTTTGAAATCACAATCTTCACCGTGTGTATGCATTTTAATATTCAGAGACTAATTGTGAGGTCACAAGGGGTAGTCAAGCAGAAGTTAGAGGCACTGAGTCGAAAGTACTTTGATTTATTGGACTTAAAGAATTTACATACTAAATATTGAATAAGAGAAAGAAATAAAAAGCATGATTAAGTAATTATGAAACTTTTCAGTTCTGTCTTTCACGGCTTTCAAAGTGTCAAGCCTTGAAATACAACCTTAAACTTGAATCTGCTTACAGATACCACTTCAGATTAGCATAGTTACATGTGGGTTCCCTTTTTTACATGCTGTGGATATGTATTCAAACTATGTTCCATGGAAATTATTTTGAAAGATAAGTTTTAGATAATGAAATTATCAAAATATCTGGGTACTAATCATCATGATGGTAAATAATGTATTCCTTCAATTTTTCCCTCTGTTGGTATTTGTATATTTAGGTGTGATGTTGGGTACATATATTAGTTTGTTAATAGGTGGAGTATCTTCTTGTATTGATTCTTTTATCATTTTATAGTGTCTTTCTTTCTTTATGGCCTTTGTTAAAAAGTCTGTTTTGTCTGACATGAGTATTTTGCCACCCCTACTTTCTTATCCTTTTTGTTTGCATAAAATATCTTTAAAAATCTTTTTTATTTATTAGTTGAATTATACTTAATTTATAATTTTTGTTATATAACAAAGTGACTCATATGTATGTATGTATGTATGTATGTATGTATGTATGTGTGTGTATGTATTCTTTTTCATTATGATTTATCCCAGGACATTGAATATAATTTCCTGTGCTATATAATAGGACCTTGTTGTCCATCCATTCTATATGTAATTTTTGCATCTACAAAACCCAAGATTGCTGGGAGAAATGTCAATAACCTCAGATATGCAGATGACACCACCCTTATGGCAGAAAGTGAAGAGGAAGTAAAGAGCCTCTTGATGATGGTGAAAGAGGATAGGGAAAAACTAGCTTAAAACTAAACATTCAAAAAACAAAGATCATGGCATCTGGTCCCATCACTTCATGGCAAATAGATATGGAAACAGTGAGAGACTTTATTTTCTTGAGCCCCAAAATCACTGCAGATGGTAGCTGCAGCCATGAAATTAAAAGATTCTTGTTCCTTCAAAGAAAAGCTATGACAAACCTAGACAGCATATTAAAAAGCAGAGACATTACTTTGCCAACAAAGGTCTGTCTAGTCAAAGCTATGGTTTTTCCAGTAGTCATGTATGGATGTGAGAGTTGGACCGTAAAGAAGGCTGAGTGCTGAAGAATCGATGCTTTTGAACTGTAGTGTTAGAGAAGGCTCTTGAGAATCCCTTGGACTTCAAGGAGATCAAACCAGTCAATTCTAAAGAAAATCAACCCTAAATATTCATTGAAAGGACTGATGCTGAAGCTCCAATATTTTGGCCACTTGAAGTGAAGAGCTGACTCATTAGAAAAGGCCCTGATGCTGGGAAAGATTGAAGGCAGGAGGAGAAAGGGATGACAGAGGATAAGATGGTTGGATGGCATCACTGACTCAATGGGTGTGAGTTTGAGCAAGCTCCAGGAGATGGTGAAGGACAGGGAAGCCTGGTGTGCTGCAGTCCATGGGGTCACAAGAGTGGGACATGACTGAGTGACTGAACAACAGCAAACCCAAAATTCCCAGTCTGTCCCTTCCCACTGCTCTTGGCAACCACAGATCTGTTCTCTGTGTTTTTGAGTCTGTTTCTGCTTTGTAGATTCGTTCCTGTCATATTTAGATTCCACATTAAAGTGATATCATATGCTATTTGTCTTTCTGACTTACTTCACTTAGCATGATCATCTCTGGTTGCATCCATGTTGCTAGAAACGGCATTGTTTTCCTCATTTTTATGACTGAGTAGTGTTCCATTGCATATATGTACCACATCTTATTTATCCCTTCCTCTGGAGATCCAACCAGTCCATTCTGAAGGAGATCAGCCCTGGGATTTCTTTGGAAGGAATGATGCTAAGGCTGAAGCTCCAGTACTTTGGCCACCTCATGTGAAGAGTTGACTCATTGGAAAAGACTCTGATGCTGGGAGGGATTGGGGGCAGGAGGAGAAAGGGACGACCGAGGATGAGTTGGCTGGATGGCATCACTGACTCGATGGACGTGAGTCTGAGTGAACTCCGGGAGTTGGTGATGGACAGGGAGGGCTGGCGTGCTGCGATTCATGGGGTCACAGAGTCAGACATGACTGAGCGACTGAACTGAACTGAACTGTTAATAGACATTTAGGTTGTTTCCATGTCTTGACTATTGTGAACAGTGCTGCTATGATCATAGGAGTGCATGTATCATTTTGAATTATAGTTTTGTCCACATATATACACAAGAGTGGGAATGTTGGATCATATGGTAACTCTAGTTTTAGTTCTTTAAGGAAATTCCATAGTGTTCTCTATAGTAACTACACCAATTTACATTTCCACAAACAGTGTAGGAGGGTTCTTTTTTCCCCACACCCTCTCCAGCATTTGTTATTTGTAGACTTTTTAATGATGGTCACTGTGACTGGTGTGAGGTGGTACCTCATTGTAGTTTTGATTTGTTTAGATCTTCTGCTCATTTTTTGATTGGGTTTGTTGTCATTGTTGTATGAGCTGCTTGTATATTTTGGAAACTAAGCCCTTGTTGGTCGTATCACCTGCAAATATTTTATCCCTTTATGTAAGCTGTCTTTTGTTTTGTTTATGGTTTCTTTGGCTGTGCAAAAGCTTGTAAGTTTGATTAGGTCCCATTTATTTTTCTATTGCCTCTTTCCTTGGGAGACCAACCTAGACCAACCTAGACAGCAACCTATGACCAACCTAGACAGCATATTAAAAAGCAGAGATATTACTTTGCTGACAAAGATCTGTCTAATCAAAGCTATGGTTTTCCCGGTAGTCATGTATGGATGTGAGAGTTGGACTATAAAGAAAGCTGAGTGCCGAAGAATTGATGCTTTTGAACTGTGGTGCTGGAGAAGACTCTTGAGAGTTCCTTGGACTGCAAGTAGATCCAACCAGTCAATCCTAAAGGAAATCAGTTCTGAATATTCATTGGAAGGACTGATGCTGAAGCTGAAACTCTAATACTTTGGCCACCTGATGTGAAGGACTGACTCATTGAAAAAGACTCTGATACTGGGAAAGATTGAGGGTAGGAGGAGAAGGGGATGACAGAGGATGAGATGGTTGGATGGCATCACCGACTCGATGGACATGAGTTTGAGCAAGCTCCGGGAGTTGGTGATGGATAGGGAAACCTGGCATGCTGTCGCCAAGAGTCAGACATGACTGAGTGACTGAACTGAGCTTGGGAGACTGACCTAAGAAAATATTGGTACGATTTATGTCAGAAAATGTTTTGTCTGTGTTCTCTTCTAGGAGTATTATGGTGTCTTGTCTTATGTTTATGTCTTTAAGCCATTTTGAGTTTATTTTTGTGCATGTTGTAGGGATGTGTTCTGACTTTAGTGATTTACATGTGGCAAAATCACTTGCTAAAGAGACTTTCCCCTTTTATACTGTTGCCACTTTGTCAAAGATTAATTAACTGTATGTGTGGTTTTATTTCTGGGCTCTCTGTTATGTTCCATTGATCTATATGTCAGTTTTTGCTCCAGTACCACACTGTTTTGATTACTGTAGCTTTGTAGTATTGTTAATATTATAGTATCAATTGACTCCTTCCCAAAGTTTGGGGGGGTTTGCCTTCTGTTTTGTTTTTTTCCCTCAGGAGTGCTCTGGCAGTTGTGGTCTTTTATAGCTCTATACATGAATCTTTCCTATTCCCTTACTCTCAATGTATGTGTGTCCTTCACCCTAAAGTGGGTCTCTTGTAGGCAACATATTGTAAGGTGTTGTTTTATTATCCAGTCTGTCACTCTAAGTCTTTTGATTGGAGCATTTAGTGAATTGATAATTAAGGTAATTATTGCCAGATATGTTTTTATTGCCATTTAAACCTCGTTTTGCAGTTGATTTTGTGCTTTTTCTTGTTCCTTTTTCTTTTACCATGGTGGTAGATAATGTATCTTTCTTATTAGTCCACCTTATTAACATCCACTTGTCTCTTATTTCTATACTACTCAGATGAATTGGCAGGAAAAATGAACACGTTTACCTGTGAGAAAATTAGAGAACCACCATGGTTTTGGTAGAATTCAAGTGACTGTGTTTGGCTCTCTAACAATCTGCCCCTTTGGTTTTGACAGGAAACGCTGAAGTGTTCCTTGCTCACCTGTCCTTGTCCTGCTGTATTGCTGCACTCTCTGTGGGACTGAACACGCTGGGTGTTGGGGAGTGGAAAGGGCACAGAGTCAGATTTCACTTTTGTTGGTTGCCATCTCTGTGTCCTTGGACAGAGGTCCAGTCTCTCTGCCAAGCTGCCAAGAGTCAGAGATTTCTCAGAGCCCTGCCTCCCATTTAATTGGCATCTGCATCTATTACTGATTTACCCTGGCCAGATGGTGTGTTCTTAAAGCACAGGGGATGTTGTCTTATTTTTAAATTCTTTTTGTTTAGGCATGGTGTATGTGTGCAGTGAATGTTTGTTGTTGTGCAATGTGAGGCTGCTAATTCTGTTTTGTTTCTAAGGCTGTGTGAGATTACATTAAACAATGTGAACACATTAAATACTCTGCAAATGTAAATCTTGTAAATCTTATTTTTATCTTTATGAGGTTGTTTTCCTCAAGAAATCTGCACTAAGGAAACAATACCTGCAGAAGTTGTTTCTGTTAATAATTGAAATTTTTTTTTTTTAAGAAGTAAAAACAAGTGAAAAAGATGATTTAACAAGGGAAGGGGCATTTCTTTTCTTCCCAATTCTTACCAATTTCTGTTGGAGAGAAAAATTTGGTAAAAGTTTATGTTCAAAGCATTTCTTTTTCTGCTAAAAAAAAAATGTTGCCTCCTTATTGTGGGGTTGCAGAGCATATTAGAGCAAAGATAATTCTAACTTAAAGAGTTATTAGCAAAATATATAGAACATGATGACACTTGGAGAGGTCAGTATGCAATTTTGCAGGTCGATTATAACTGACTTTAATCAAGGTCCTTTTGTTTAAAAAAAAAAAAGCAACTACTATTGGCTTCTCTAACTTGTCTCTAGTAACAAACAATATATATTTATAGTGAGAAAAAGAGTGTAATAGGTAACTCAGTATAATAGATAATTCAAAAGTCACATTTGTTTGTTTTCTTGTGTACATACATTGTAAGCTTATTTTTAGCCATTGTGACCTATTTTATGTCATAAATGTGTATATTTCAGTTAGGTTAGATTGATTTTTATAAGATGACCTTATATTAAAAATTGTAATAGGCAATTGAAAGTTTGCTATTTAAAATAATGAGCATTTCAGAGTGCCTGTTCTTAACTAAATAGGTACCCTAATTCATCTTATTATTAGAACATAGTTAAATCAAGGTTTTGTGTTTTTTTTTTCTTTAACACAGTCTTTCATTTCACTGAAATTCCTTGTTGAATCAAATAGCATGATTGATAGAAATGAATTTTAGCTTAAGGTTAAGAGTTTATTCAGATATAATAATATATGTAACTATAGTAAATTAATTAAATGGCTAGGTAAAACTGAGTGGAGAATTAGTAACTTTCTGAATTTAAACCTGTTGAATGCTATGTCTGTTATATAATTAAGAACTGATTATTGCCCAGTTAGAAATACCCAATGTAGAGAAACTCCTTACTGGAAAAACACAGTGTAGCCTGACTTCAAGATAAACAGATTAAGGAGTGAAGGAGAGATTGAATAAAGCAGATTAGATGGTGTGAGCCTGTGCAGTATTTGGAAACCAGGAGACAGATATTGGTAGTCTTTGGGTATTAGCAGCCTTGATCAGATTACCAGTGCATCCTTGATGGTGTTTAAATTCTGAGACTGGTGGCAACTTGTTGCTATGATCATTTGACCTCCTGTCACTGAATCCCTTCTGAGAGATTAGTAGAAAAATAGTAGTAGTAGACATTAACAAAGACAGACTTTTTAAAAAACCTTATTTGCTAATCTTAGCATTTAAGGACTCTAACAAACAAGATAGAGTCATGTCATTCAGCTGTCTTCTAAGGGAAAAAGGGCTAGTTGACTACAGGTTATGGTACAAATACAGCTCTATTTGTTAAAGGCCAGGGCTTTAAAATATTTTATACAGTGATCTGTAATTTGAATAATATGCAAATGTAATATTTCTTTTACTGCATATTAGATTTTTAAGTGAACCTGATCATAAGGCAGGGACCCAGATTTCTCACTTTCCTAGCTGCCACCCTCCCCAGCTCACCACACACCTCATCTCACTTTGTGTATGTGTGCACTCACTTGTGTCTGACTTTGTGACCCCGTGGGTTGCAGCCCACCAGGCCCCTCTGTCTGTGGGATTTTCCAGGCGAGAATACTGGAGAGGGTGTCATTTCCTTCTCCAGGGGATCTTCCCGACCCAGGGATTGAACCCTCATCTCTTGTGTCTCCTTCATTGGTAGATCGTTTACCACTAGCGCCACCAGGGAAGCCTTTTAATCTCACTTCAATAAGTTTGAAATGAAGCTTTAGAATAATTTTAGTAAAAAGACAACTTTTTTTTTTCTTTCAGATAAACTGAAGATTGTTCATCAAGCACATAAATCAAAGGTATGTTTCTTATGGATAGTATCTGGCTCATAGCAGGTAATCAGTTTTGGTTGACTTAGTGAATAAATGAATGAACATGTGTACTTCTAAGATATTTTTTATTATAGTAGCATTTTTCATTTTGAATTTACCCTTTAAATAGCCTTTTATCCATTAAAAGAAAAAAAGACACCTCTAAGTTGTATTCCTGTTGGTAATAGATTCTTTTTTAAAAAAGTGTTAATTAAAAAAAATGTTGTTAATGTATTGAGTTGACCAAAAAGTTTGTTCGGGTTTTTTTGGTGTAGAAAAACTTGAATGAACTTTTTGGTCAACCCAGTATATCAAGCAAATGTTTAACAAGCATAAAACTTGTTGAAATAAATTCAGCTTACAAATAAAGGAAATCAAATATTATATTTAGTCCAATTTCTTTGATTTTCTTATTTCTATACCAGAAGAGGGCATTATGAAAATAACGTGTTTTCTCTCATTTGACTCTCTCTGTATGTTAAGGCCCTGTACTGTGGCTCTCAGAAACAGGCCTACTAGTTTCACAGAGGACATGGGCTGCCCCAAAGAGGACTGCTTAGTTATGTGTTTATAGTATGTTTACATTTCCGTCTTCATATTTTTTTTAGAACAATGTTTTTATGTTTGCATCTCATGTAGATAGACCAGAGTGATCTTTTTTCTTGAATCTCAGTGACCTCATATAGACTTCTCATTAAAACAATAATCTCTTCTATTATAGAAACTACTCAAGGATAAGGGACTATATTTTATTCCTCATATTTCCAATACCTAGCACAATGCCTCATTCAAAGGAGTGTTTCCTAACAATTTTTGAAGGAAGTGTTTATTTATGGATTCACTTAATTTCATTCTCTTTGCTATTCATAGATGATGCCCCCCATAAACTCAGTCAGCTTTCAAATAAACGTATAACAAGAGATCATAAAGAGGATGGTATAAGGATATGTCTGTTGACTGTGGATTAGTAACTCAATTTTTTTTTTCCCCCTGTGGCTTAAAACAACACACATTTACTGTCTTACAGTTCTGGAGGTCAGAAATCTGAAATCAGTTTCCCTGGGCTAAAATCAAGCTGGTTCTTTCCAGTAACTTTATTTTTCTATACCAAGGACTATGTATACAAATTTGACAGGATCCAATTGTCAAATGCTTTGAAATTTGGTGCTTGTGTATGTCTGCGACTATGGTATGGAATCTTTACTTTGTATGGATGCTAGAATTGTATCTGGTCACAGACTCCATCCATTTTCTCTTGTCCAAGCCAGGACTGTTTTTAGGCTTGTCCTTAAAATGTGGAGAGTAGGAATCTTGATCTTATTGTAGAAAGAAAATAAATGAAGTTAAAATGAAACAATAGGCTCTTTAAAAAGGTTGTCATCCTCCATTTAGTGTTGTATTTATATCATAGCTTGCTCATATGCTCATGTTTGCTAAAAGGGAATAATAAGTAGAGTATTCCTTTATCCTAATGAAGACCTAGTTCATAATATTCAGATTAATCAGTATTATGATATTTTAAAAAATCAGAAAGTTTTCCTGCTATAGTTGGAAATATCTTAGAATTGTTTCTTATATTTAAAACATATGTTCCATCTTGGCACATTAGAGTTGTGAAATTAGAGCCCATTTTTCAGTTGAGCAATGTATTTACTTAAAGATTCTCCAAACAAATTGAGTCACTGAGGATGTTTCTGGAATCTGGCTTTATAAACTTCTCATCTAAATTATAGAGATTCTAGTTGAGATTGTTGTTATTTAGTTGCTAAGTTGTGTCCAACTCTTTTGCGACTCCATGGCCTGCAGCCCCGCCAGGCTCCTCTGTCCATGGGATTTCCCAGGTAAGAATCCTGGAGTGGGTTGCCATTTCCTTCTCCAGGGGATCTTCCAGACCCAGGTATGGAACCCATGTCTCCTGCTCAGGGGTTCTTTACCCCTGAGCCACCAGGGAAACCCAGTTAAGAGATAGTTCTTCAGATTTCCTCTTTAACTTTTGTAAGGAAGGAGTCAATATATTTTTAGAGATACAGTTTTAAGAGTTAAAACTTTTACCCACATGTTCCTCCTTTGTGCCTTTTCCAACTGCCAGCCATGGTTCTCGTTTTTGCATGTGCGTCTACTTCCCATTTACAAGGCCTGTAGACATCACTGGCCCAGCCTGTCGGTTTTCTAACCCTGCTGTAATTTTAGTCTTCTTCCTTAGCCAAAGGGAGAAACTTCCAACTAACTCCTGTATCTTAATGAACTTGTTCACAAAAGGCATGTTCCCCATCTCCCCAAATTTCTAGGTTTAGACTTTCTTAATTGAAATTACCAGGTGTCCACAGAAATTTGGTGCCATCACCACAATAAAAAAGTGACTGGATACCTTCCCACCAAGCCTTCTGTTTGGATGATGAGCTCAGTGTTTTTTGAATGAATCAGTAGTCCAGTGCAAGTAATTATTATAGTATGGTTTATTTTGGCAAGAAAATGTACTTGTGTGTCTATGTGTGTAGTATGGAGTATAATCAGTAGGCTACTTGTAAAGTCATAATAATTCCTATCAAAAAGATTTGAAAGAAAAACCCCAATTTCTGTCTTACATTTTGTGAGTTTGGAAACTGGATAGCTATCCTTGGTAAAAGTTTATGAAAGGAAGAAGTCACACCCTGTAGTAAACTTTGTAAGAAATATGCAAGATCTTTAAGAAGAAAACTTTAAAATTGCAGAGAGGTTATTTGGTTGTCCAGACTCATTGAGCTGAACTTCTCTTAAGAACTATGTGCTATCTTTATATGAAATTCCACCTTAATTTAACAAAAAAGAAAAACATGCAAAGAGGGATATAAGATGAGATTTAAGTGGAAATGTAAAGGTTATTTGGACGGGAAGAGGCAACAGTATGAAGATGTCAGTTCTTTCATAGTTAATTTACAAATTTAATGCCACCCAAATAAAATTCTAGTAACAGTGGTGTGGGTATATATATTTGTATATGTGTGTGTGTGTGTGTGTGTGTGTGTGTGTATGTGGTATGTATATAAAAGCTAAAGAAACTGATTATAAAACTAACATGCAAAAGATAAATGATGAAGAATAGTCAGAAGAAAGAGAAATGAAAGTGACTAACCCTGGCACATTAAGACATATGGTAAAACTATAGTAATTAAAACAGTGTGGTACTGTCACATGAACTTTTAGTTCAAAGACACAGAATCAGAAGTCCAAAAATAGACCCAATTATATATGGAAATTTAGTATATAGTGAATATTGCATTTCAAATTTATGGAGAAAATATGGAGGATTCAGTAAATGTTACTGGAACAACTAAAAAACAGTTAAATTGAATCCATATCCTTTTCCTTATGCCAAAGTAAATACTCAAATAAGTCTAAGATGAAACCCATAGGTAAGGATAGAGATTAACTATATTAACATGAGTGGATAATTTGTTCAAGTTGGGTGTTAGGTACATGAAGGGTTCATTGTACTATCCTGCATACATTTTATGTTTGAAATACTCTGTGATTAGAAGTTTAAAAGATGAAGTTAATTAAAATATTTTAAGGAAACATGGGATTTTAAAGTAACCTTACACTGAAGGTCTTTTTAAATATGATAGAAAAATAAAAGATTGATACATTTTCCTTTATTCATTCAGCAGACATTCCCCACCTTCTTTTAAAAAAAAAGGCTCTAGAAGGAAAATGAAGGAACAAAGGAAAACTGGGAGATTTTCTAACTTGTATTACAGTAAAGACCTAATTTTCTTAGTGAAAAGTGAGTGTTAGTCACTCAGTTGTATCTGACTCTTTGTGACTGGCGTGGGTAGCCATTCACCATCTGAGCCTTCAAGGAAGCCTGGTTTTCTTAGAATGTAACAATATTCCACAATTCCATTTAAAAATTATCCAACAAGTTTATTAAAAAATAGAAACTATTCACACCTTTGAATGAGGTCGCTCAGTCATGTCCGACTCTTTGTGACCCCGTGGACTGTAGCCTACCAGGCTCTCCCATCCATGGGATTCTCCAGGCAAGAATACTGGAGTGGGTTGCCATTTCCTTCTCCAGGGTATCTTCCCAATCCAGGGATCGAACCCAGGTCTCCTGCAGTGCAGGCAGACGCTTTAATCTCTCAGCCTTTATTCACACCCAAATAAATATAAATTACTCTTCTTGGGGGCTTCCTTGGTAGCTCAGTAGGTAGAGAATCTGCCTGCAGTGCAGCAGACCCAGGTTCAATCCCTGGGTCAGGAAGATCCCCTGGAGAAGGAAATGGCAACCCACTTCAGTATTCTTTCCTGGAAAATCCTATGGATAGAGGAACATGGAGGGCTACAGTCCAGGGGTCACAAGAGTTGGACACAACTTAGTGACTAAACCACCACAACACTATTCTTAATCTACATTTGCTAGGTTGGCAATATCAAAATCTTTCGATAATACACTGTGCTGGTGAGGGTATGGGAAACAGGGACTCTCCGTGATGGGTGAAGTGAAGTGAAGTCGCGCAGTCGTGTCCGACTTTGTGACCCCATGGACTGTAGCCCCCCAGGCTCCTCCATCCATGGAATTTTCTAGGCAGAATACTGGAGTGAATTGCCATTTCCTTCTCCAGGGGATCTTCCCAACCCAGGGATCGAACCCAGGTCTCCCACATTGCAGGCAGATGCTTTACCATCTGAGCCACCAGGGAATCCCAGTGATGGGTAGTGGTGGTATAAATGGGTACTGCTTCTTTGGAGAGTAATTTGGAAATATCTGTCAAAATAAAAATTGTACTTCCTCTCTGACCAAACAGTTCTAGGAATTTATCTTACAGACAAAACTTGTACATATACCAAATGATACATGGACAAGGACATTTGATGCAGGACTGTAGGATAGGAGATAGGAAACAACCTGAATGTCCATCAGTAGGGACAGAGAGAGTGTTAATCCTTCCATTGGAATATACTGCAGCCTTGATAAATTATGATGCAGCTCTTAAACTGATTTTGAATGATTTTAAGATATTTAATTTTGTATTGTGGTATAGCTGATAAACAGTATTGTGATAGTTTCAGGTGAACAGCTAAGGGACTCAGCCATATATATACATGTATCCATTCTCTCCCAAACCCTGCTCCCATCTAGGCTGCCACATGACATTGAGCAGAGCTGCGTGTGCTATACAGTAGGTCCTTGTTGGTTATCCACTTTAAATATAGCAGTGTGTACATGTCCATCCCAAACTCCCTAACTATCCTTTCCCCCAGAAACCATAAGTTTGTTCTCTAAGTCTGAGTCTCTTTTTGTAAGTCTTGTTTTGTAAGTTCAGTTGTATCCGAATGACTTTAAGATATTTAAAGAGAAGTTATAATACAGCATATACCATGCCACCATTTGTGTGAAAAAGTTTATAGGCACATCTCTGCCTGCATGTACATGTACAGCAACAGCCTCTGGAAGGTACAAGGACAGTCTCTGGAAGGATGCATAAGAATTAGTACAAATTCTCTGGAGGAGAGGTGGGTAGCTGGGTGGAGGAGGGAGGAGCCTGCATCTCATTCTGTCCACATGTACTTGGAGAATTTTGCCTTGTGAGTATGTATTGCCTATTCTAAAATGATTTTTTCAGTAAAGTTTTTCCCCCCTTTTAATCTGTGCACGTTTAAGCCCCTGTGCTCTTTCATGTGCGTAAAGCTGTGGAGCATGCCTCCCAGGCTGGCTCTTTTAACTGCTGAGAAGGCCTTTCTTTTGAGCCTCCCTCTCAGCCATATTCTGGAAAGAGAATCTGGTACTAAACAACTGCGTTCCGGTTGACAGGTGGTACTGTGTGCCCAGCGAGTGCTCACTACTAGGTGCTGTTTAGAGGCAGGATCAACATTTATGATGTTTAAGTGGATTTGTGAGTAGCATTGGAGAGCAAACTTTCCCTAAACCACAAAGAGAAATGTTAGTTAACAGGACTTGGGACCAAGTGTTTGTTAGCTGGAGCAGGGTTTTTAAATACGTGAGCTTTCAGTAAAGGCAAACTTGCTTCTCTCAGAAGTCAGACTGGTCAAAACTGGATCTGTTGCAGGAAGAGGGACACCTACCAGGACCCAAGACTGAGCTCTGGTCTAAGACTGGGAGATGAATTGTCTGAGGAGACACGCCTGCTGACACAGCAAGAGGCTTTACTGGGAAGGGCTCCCGGGTGAAGAGCAGGAGGGTAAGGGAGCCCAGGGGCAGTGCTCTGCCATGTGGCCTGCAGTCCCAGGTTCTGTGGTGATGAGATTAGCTTCTGGGCTGTCTCTGGCCAGTCATTCTCACTCAGGGTCCTTCCTGGTGGAGCAAGCATTGTTCAGCCAAGATGGATTCCAGTGAGAAGGATTCTGGGAGATTGGTGGGACATGTGGCATCTCCTTTTGACCTTTCCCAAATCCTTCCAGTTGGTAGTGGCTTGTTAGTTCTGTTTTCCTTACTAAGATCTGCTGTTGTAAAATCACGCAAATGGTTATTGTAGTGCCTGACCAGGGTGGGCGGTTTCCATCAGTGTTTCCACTAACAGAACCTTAGTCCCCTGATCACATCCTCAGCCTGTGTGCTAACCTCTCTGAATCCTCCTGGGGTATTGTGAGGATGAGATGATGATGAAACAGAACACTGACAGCTGACACTGCTCCCTATGTGACTGACACTGCACTGGGGGTTTTATATACTGCATCTCTCTTCATCCTCACCACATGGCAGTAAGAAGATGCGTTGCTACCCCTACTTTTTTTTTTTCCCCTAAGGCTATGTAATTTATTGAGACCACACAGCTGGATATTTGTGGAACCTGAATTTTAACCCAGCTCTAGCACAAAAGCTCTGTGTTCTAGCCCTGTCTCCATAGTGCGTTATGTAGTGTGTATTTAGGAAGCACTCACTATGTACATGTTCACTGCTTTCCCTACAGCGATGGGAGCAAAATGTGACTTGGATTATTGCTGTGACCCAAAGTAACAATTCATTTGTCTTTGAGGAATCTCACCAAATGTGAAACTAATAAAAGTACTGGTAAAAAGTGGATTTTTTTTTTCTTTCTAGACAAATGAACTTGTGTTGAGTTTGGAAGACGATGACAGACTCCTGTTAAAAGAAGATAGCACCCTGAAAGCAGCTGGAATTGGTGAGAAAGTGTTGTGTGTGTGTGTGTGTGCATGTGGGGCTGGAGGAGGCACTGTCTTTCCCGGCCTGGATGGTGATGTCTGGCTGATTATATTCAGATAACTTAATGCAAAGTAAATGCTACCCTTGGTGCTCTTTACACTACCTGATAGTTATTCAGAGGGGAAGGACAAGAATGATGTACATTCAGATCGTTTGACTGAGGGCAGTAGATATCTGCTTTCCCAGCGTTCAACATGCAAATAGTTCTTTCCAGAAAGTATGCTCAGAATTCTGCTGAGGGTTATTTTAAGTGATTGACAGGTTATTACTCACTTAATAACCTACTTACTCATATCAGCTTCATTTGAGCTGATAGTTTAAGAGAAAAGGGCCCGGTAGAAGTATCATGGAATAATGAAGTGAGATGTTGTTTGTATAACAAGCAGCGTGGTTTCTGACAGTTATCCAAATCACTGTGAGCCAACCAAGTCATGGAATTTCAAATAGGAGCCTATGGTATGCAGTTGAAAAATTGCCTGATTTAACCTTTCCATTTGGAATATGCATGCAGTTTTGTTTTAAAGAAATGCTGTGTGACATGTGTTGTGACCATTAGATGTCACTGTAATTCTACTTACATGTATACTTAGAGATGATGTGGTAGTACAGCGAAGGTTTTGAGAGAAATGTGAGCAGTTGAAGGCATTATGCCTCTGACATAATGAAGCAGCACAAATCACACTTACTTTCTAATTTTTTATATGCACTGGTTAAGGGACACTCTAAGGTCCATGGGGTTGCTATGAGGTCGCTAAGAGTCGGGCATGACTGAGCGACTTCCCTTTCACTTTTCACTTTCATGCATTGGAGAAGGAAATGGCAGCCCACTCCAGTGTTCTTGCCTGGAGAATCCCAGGGACAGAGAAGCCTAGTGGGCTGCTGTCTATGGGGTCGCACAGCGTCGGACACGGCTTAAGCGACTTGGCAGTAGCAAGGTCCATGAAGTCCATGTTAGGAATCCTTACATTTTTTGGACAGGTGTTTTATTTTCACATCTGTCAGGAAGTCATTTTTAAATGACACATGTGGTTGAAGTGGATTCCTGACATCTCTAACTTAGATATCATTTTGAATGCCATGTTATATAATCTCAGACTTGTTTTCTGTGTCTAAGTCTATACTCTTGGCTATATTGTGGACTCTTGTCCATATTGTGACTAAGATTGATTGCTGTTATCTGAAAAAACAATGTTTAATTTGGCATTTATTTCTTCTTAATTTGGTGCTTATTTTATTACAGCAAGTAGCACTTAACTGCTTATTAAGTGCAAAACTGTACTTAGTATAACAGACTGGTATTGATACAGGCCGGAGAAGGCAATGGCACCCCACTCCAGTACTCTTGCCTGGACAATCCCATGGATGGAGGAGCCTGGTAGGCTGCAGTCCATGGGGTCGCTAAGAGTCAGACACGACTGAGCGTCTTCACTTTCACTTTTCACTTTCATGCATTGGGAAGGAAATGGCAACCCACTCCAGTATTCTTGCCTGGAGAATCCCAGGGATAGCGGAGCCTGGTGGGCTGCCGTCTGTGGGGTCGCACAGAGTCAGGCACGACTGAAGCAACTTAGCAGCAGCAGAAGCATTGATACAGAAATTGACAGCTCCATGGAAAAGACTGGAAAATTCAAAAACCAACTAAAAGCAGTTTCATGGTATGAAAAAATTTTGACATCTCAAATAAGTGGAGAAAAGAATGAATTAGCCAGAAACTGTTGGGCCCATTGCCAAAACATTTGAGAAAATAAAACTTAAGTTCTTAGTCTTTATTCTAAAATAAATTCTATATAGATTAAATGTTTGCAATGTAAAAAAGGTTTTAGGTAAAATGTAGGTCAGTAGTTTCATAATCTTGGGGAGAAGAGCTTTCTAGGCATGCCCTTGAAGCCAGAAGCCATAAAGCAGGGAGAAATGATAGATTTGACCACATAAACAGAGTTAAAAGGAGAAGCAATAAATTGTGAAAAAATATTTGCAGCATATATGACAAAGAAAGCCTGACTTTATAAAGAGGTCTTATAATTAGCACAAAAAAGAGAAATAAACTACTGATAGAAGAAATAGCTCGGAGAAGGCGACGGCACCCCACTCCAGGACTCTTACCTGGAAAATCCCATGGACAGAGGAGCCTGGTAGGCTGTGGTCCATGGGGTTGCGAAGAGTCAGACACGACTGAGCAACTTCCCTTTCGCTTTTCACTTTCATGCATTGGAGAAGGAAATGGCAACCCACTCTAGTGTTCTTGCCTGGAGAATCCCAGGGACGGGGGAGCCTGGTGGGCTGCCGTCTATGGGGTCACACAGAGTTGCACACGACTGAAGTGACTTAGCAGCAGCAGCAGAAGAAGAAATAGCTAACATAAAAAATAGTTCAGCCCTATTAGTAATGAGAGCAATATACATGAAAATAGAGACTAAATTTTATGTACTTTACTACTCTAGTGATTAAGAATTAGAGGCTGAAGTCAGAGTGCTTGCGGTAGCAGCTTGACTGCCACTTACTGTCTGGGTGACCTTAGACAAGCAATAATTTAAGACTAGCAGACACAAAGAACAGTGGTTGTGTCTGAAGGAATGTTAGAAAATGGATTTTCCCTTGTACTACTGTTGGGAAGGTGTATTACCTCTAACTTTGTTGATCAATTTGACCAGTAAGACTTTCTCAACCTTACTAAGTAATTTTCTGTCATATCTATTACCAAGCCAACAGAAAAGTGCTTCCTCAACTCTGTGACTCCTCCAAGGTTGTGATACACATTCAGAAGTGTTATCTCTCACCTTCCTGGTTTGAGATTCATTGATGTAGAGCTTTATTGAATGGAAATAGAAAATGTATTGTGTGATACCATTATTATTTTTAAATGTATGTATTTACATGTCTGTATATGTATATGAGGACTTCCCTGGTGGCTCAGATGGTAAAGCGTCTCTCTACAATGCGGGAGACCTGGGTTCGATCCCTGGGTTGGGAAGATCCCCTGGAGAAGGAAATGGCAATCCCCTCCAGTACTATTGCCTGGAAAATCCCATGGACAGAAGAGCCTAGTAGGCTGCAGTCCATGGGGTCGCAAAGAGTCGGACACGATTGAGCGACTTCACTTTCACTTTCTTTCATATGTATATGAAGAAGAGATCATATACTAAAATTATAAAAATGGTTTCCCTGGGTGGTGGCATTGCTAGCAATTGTTTTTTTTTTTTCCCTTTATTCTCCATTTTATCTAGTTGTTCTTGTAATTTAAACTTTCTTGTATAATTTACATGTATTACTTATAAAGTAAGGGCCCAGTTTTAAGGAATCAACTCCTAAATTTAGGGAAAATTGGTTTGAATGATGGCTCTGTATCTGTGACCTTCTGGAAGCCATTTAGACTCTCTGAACTTCTACTTTGATTTCTGTAAAATGAAACAGAAATAATAAACCTATTTCAGAGGGTTGTCATAGGGTTAAGTAAAAGAATGTATATGAAAGCATCTGGAGCAATGCATGTAAACACCCTCAAAAACACTTCATTTTATTTGGAAACCATTTTGGAGAAAGCAATTGGCAAATGTTTTGAATTTGCTAAAATCTCAAGTTGTTGGTTTAATTGTCATCAATTTCAGACTTATATAACAACCCACCTATAAAGGTATAAATCAAATCACTTTTTTTTTTTTTTTTTTGGTCATTCTTGTTTTAAGGCGATATAGATCTTCGATCAGAATCGGATCGTTTTCATGGGTTCTCCACTGGTTTCAGATTACTTCAGACTGTTCTCATGCCCTGGCAAGTCTGTAGCTCTGGTTGAGGGTGTCTTCCATCCCTGTTGGGAGCAACCCCCTCTTCTGCATGTTCCCCTTTGTTGCTGAGAGCAGTGTTTCTGTACCCTTGAGAACAAGCCACAGTTACTACTCATGGGGAAGGAGGTGATGGCCCCTGGAGAGCAACAAAAAATTCTAAGTGGGAGTAGAGTTGTAAAAGCAGTACTTGAAATGTGTGATTTTTCTAGGGAATTTTCCTTCCCTTGGTGCTGTGCCTGGTTAGGTTTTTAAGAGGTTTTAGGAGAAAAATTCTAAGTCATCGCTTTCTCCCTTCTTACCACTTGATCTTGCTGTAGAGCTGTCACTCTGCCATCACAGCCAGTTGCCATGGGAATAAGGCCAGTGTAACAAATGTATCATTATGACTTTTCTGTAAAAATCATGAAAGGAAAAGAGACTGTAAGGGGGGAAATTAGGGGAACAAACTGGTTTGAAGATTTCTTTTCTCACCAAGAAATTCTCTAGCCTTTTATCTACATTGCAGATCCCAATTGTATATTCTACGCTTGACATCAGGGGAGGTTTTTGCTTGTGGATTTAGTCCTAAAATACATCAATAAAAAGATTTGTTTTGTGGAAGAAGGAAGAAGGCCTTACCTAGAATTGTTGTTTATAATTTAAAGATCTTGTTGTTAACAGTTGTAGTTTTATGGACTAATTCCCCTAGGTAATAAATTTTCATGTTAAATATTTTTGGGGTTATATTTTATCTCTTTCATTTTGCTGGATTCTACTATTGCTATCTTTTGAATCATCTCCGGTTTAGGAAAGAAACTGAGATAGGGTAACTCTTCTAAAGTCAGTTATGTTTTACTGGAAATATTTTAGAGCAAGACACAGTCTGGCAAACTCTAAGTGCTCACCTCTGGGAAGAGTCCGCATCAGGCCACATCTTGTACTAACTCCCCAGCTCCCTTGTGGCTTGTTTCCACTTTGTGTGTCACTCCTCTATTGTCTGCCCGCAGCCGGAACCCAGTCTTGGCGCCCGGCACCTCTCGGTGACCTTGGCTAAGCAGCTCAGATTGTAGGCTTCCTTGGCTCCACTTCTTTATCAGGCTCATATATGATTAGTGTTTCCTGAAGGTTTGAGTCCCTTTCCCATTCTCTTTTTAGGTAGTAATATCTTGGGGGCACACATGCTTTCCTGCTTTGACAGTGTGTTTAACTGGTTGTTCATGTTAACATCATAGCAGCAATGATCTGGAACTTGCTAAAATAGGTGGTAGGCCCAGGGAATTTGGGATCCCAGAGAAAGAAGATCAGAAGGAACCTTCCAGACATGATTCTTGCCTTTTTGCACTCCCCTCAGGCTTCCCTGGTAGCTCAGATGTAAAGAATATGCCCGCCAATGCAGGAGACACGGGTTTGATCCCTTGGTCAGGAAGATCCCTTGGAGAAGGGAATGGCAACCTGTTCTAGTATTTTTGTCTGGAGAATTCCATGACCGAGAAACCTGGAGGGCTACAGTCCATGGGGTCACAAAGAGTCGGACACGACTGAGCAACTAACACTTTCACTTTGCATGCTGATATGGAAATCACAGTGTCCGGTCTATCAAAGGTCAGATTTATCTCTATATTTGTTTTCTCCAAACTATAGTTTGAAATCTTTCTCAACCAGCTTGAAAATGGATTCTCAAGCAAATAAGAAATAAAAGACACATGGTTGTTTGGAACTACTTGTTGGATTGTTGACCTCCTTTGGTAAAAAGTTAGAAATATAACACAGCTGTGGGCATGGTTTTGAATGATTTGTAGATTATACTTTGGTGAAACTTGCAAGGATGAGTCCTGGACCAGGTGAAACAGTGAAACTTTGTCCTTTTGGTGTCAAATTGCTGCAGAAATCACACCTTGCCCTTCCTGGCTTTTTTTTTTTTTGCCAATAATCTGGAGTTATTATTCACATTACAGCCTGCTCTGATCATTAATTGTCTGTACTACAGTCATGACACATTTCTCAGCCTCTTTTCTCGGACGACAATTGCTGTGCTGCACACAGCTTTGATATGAGGCTCGGGATTTAGAAGCCATACAGTAAATCCTTGTTGATAAATGGGTTTATTGAAATAAGTTAGTTGAGGAGTTTAAGTTCATTATACTCAACTTTCCTGAGATTTTTGCATTTAAAATTGGTTTTTCTTCTTTTTTAAAAAATTTGAAGTCATTATTTTCCCATTGAAGGTGTATATATGTGCATTTTATAATGGGAACATTATAAAATTCTTAATTATTAATTTCATATCCAAAATTTGAATGTCCTGGCTTGTGTTCATTTCATTAAACTTGAAAGTCAGTATTAAAATGGTCCACAAATGTATTTGGAGCGTTCTTACTTGGTTTCATTTGCTAGTAAGACAAAGGGATGAGCTGGTGGTATATTTATTGGATTTGAGAATGCACATTCATTTCACATTCACATGCCAAGGCACTATGCACCTGAGTGCACTGCCGCCAGCAGCACATTTAATTTAAAATCAGGAGCCCTAGGGGACCAGCGTGTGGTAGACTTCCTGAGGGTTCTTCTGGAGCCATTTTAAATAGAATTTGGAATAATGGAGGAAAGAGTGATTATGTAGAGGTCTTGAAAATCTTTTGTAATTTGTTTTCACTGTAATTGGCAAGTAAATTTGCAGTCTAAATACGTGAAATCATTGTCTCAGAGATTTCCAATAGGGTTCTGTAGATTTAAGAAAAAAACATTATATTCTGTTTCTGCTTAAGAAACATTACTAAACTTTAAAATCCACCTTATGTCTTTCTTTTGAATGTTCAAACCAGCTAACTCCTAATTTGTGTGTTATTCTCCAGTTGTTAAGGGTGAACATTTTTATCAACCTGGACCATTTGAGTTTAACCCATTTGTCAATCTAGTTTTCCTGAAAAAAAATTCATTCATCTGAAAATAAAATATTTACCTTAGATGACCTCATTTTTAAGCCTGTAGTGTATAAATGATGGATTGATCTATAACTTAATTAGACCCAAGAGAACTTATGTGTCAAAACAGGAATGCTTTGTCAGTTTTTTCTATACATTCATTTAATTCTAAACCTATTATTGGTATCCTGAAGAGCCGTAAGATGTACTAGTTTCTCCAAAGGGGTACAGATAAATGTCAGCTGCGGTTAAGTGAAAATTGTAATTACAGTTAGTGTGTATTGAGCAAAGTGCTGTGTGGGCAAAGCACTGTGTAAAGTTCTATATGTAAATAGCACATTGTGTATGAAATCTTGCATTGTGATTATTAAGAACAGGGGACTTTTGCTTATTCTCCTAACATCAGGAGAAGGATTTTAGAATCACTTGCAAATTTTGTAGGTCTACCTTTGGGCTTGCTTCTCTTCCAAAAAGGAGCTTTTTATTTAAAGGATAGATCTCAGAATATCTTCTCTTTGAATACTGAATTTTTTGAAGCCCCCTTTTCAACTTTTTACTAATTCCTAGTATAGCGCTCTTAGCTATTATTTTAAATGCCATTTTCTTGTAAAATTTAACTGTACATTAACTTATCGTTTGCCCAGGGTGCATTTGTATACAGCCCCTCTCATCGATTCCCGGTTTCTTTCTGCTGTGTCTTCCCTGCTTGCCTACACACACACACACTCAGGCTTATTGTAACAAGAGTTCGTAATATGATTTTTATCAAGATTAATCTTCATTTAATCTTGAATATATAAAAGGGCTGGAATGAGGATCTGAGACCCTGGGTGATTTTATTTTCTTCTTTCAACATTTCCATATTTTCTGTAAAGACCACAGAAATTTAGGTTTGAGAAACATTAAATCTGGTATACTTAAAACCAGCAAAAACATTTTTAATGAAATGTTATGCTAAGCTCTTTAATTTCATTCTTCTGTGATAAA
Source organism: Capricornis sumatraensis (assembly GCF_032405125.1). NCBI lineage: Eukaryota > Metazoa > Chordata > Mammalia > Artiodactyla > Bovidae > Capricornis > Capricornis sumatraensis. Next base: position 115,526,531 of record NC_091071.1, on the reverse strand, counting down.
TTCTAATGAAGAGATGAGAGCTTTAAACTGGGAGACCAGTGGTAATCCTTGGCATCCTTCCTGATTATCCTATTTATTTGGCTTGAAGAGTTTCACTTGTCTGTTTTTAGAGAATATGTTAATTGAGTGATCAGTATTCATTACAAATAATCTTGTCTGTTTTCTTGTCAAGATTCTGAAGGCCCTTTTGCTCTTTCTGTAAAAGCTAAGCAGGCTGTATTAACTTCTGATTTAATTTTAAAAAATGTGGAACTTGTTGGTGCAACACCTTAAAGAATTGCATGTTTAATAATTGGAAGGCTTTCCATCAGATTTGTCTCCAGTCTGAATTAATAATGTTGCTGACTTATTGTTTTAGAAGACAGAGTCCTTGACCTGCTAGGTTGAAAGAATTGTGACTGCTCTGAACCTTTGTGGGTCCTTTAGCTGTGCCATATCCCTTGTGAATAATTAGAGGTATTTGAAGGTATTGCGGTAGAAGCCAATTTGTGTCTTTCACTTTGCATATTGTTGAAGCCTCATGAATTAGTCATAAGCGGGCAAAAAATTAACTTCTTCAGACACATATTTTGATGGGTCATGAGGGAGAATGTAAAGTGATCTGTAAAATATTCTACTGATCCTCTAAGTATTAAATTATTATACCTACAGGCTAATTTCAGAGCGGGGAGAAAAGAGTTTTCCTCCTCCTTCAGGACCAGAGTAACACATTTGGAAAAAAAAATAATGGTTTATTATTTCTAGGATTGTCAAGAGGACTATAAATGAACAATTTTATGATTTCTTGGAAACCAGATTCATGTGTTAACTCTTGTTTTTAATTTTTTTGGTAATTTTTCTTTTTACTTTTAAATTGGTTGAATTCTAGATTCTCGTACTTAAACTTCTTGTTGATTTTGTGCAATGAGAAACCATACTTGTTTTTGTAACTTTGGGCCTTGGAAGCACTGAATCAATGAAATATGTATTTCCATACTTATTTAAAATCTAGTTTTACATTACAATATTTTTTCCATTTTCTATTCTTTTTTTCAGCCAGTGAAACTGAAATTGCATTCTTCTGTGAAGAAGATTATAAGAACTACAAAGCTAATCCCATTTCTTCCTGGTGAAAACCTCACAGAGCTTTCTTTTTTTGCATACTTGTTTTAAGCTCTTTATTCCACTAGTGAGTTTCTGAAATTGACAAATAAACTTAAAAAAATTAATCCCAGCCTCTGCTGTTTGAGGTAAAATCTGTGGTGTGTTCTCTCTTGTGCAGGTCTCATTTTTTTCTTTCTTGTTGTAAAATAATGTGTTTATTTATGGGAAAAACATCTGGTTTTAAGTGAAAGAAATAATTATTCAAAAATCACCATGGAGTGTTGGCTCTTTCGTTATCATTTGTTTCTCTAAATTAGAGGTCATTTTGGTGACTTGCATGTTGGATTCTTTAAAAAAGATTATAAGACTAAGGTCATTCTCTTTTATTTTGTGTTGTCTCCAAAGTTTTCTAATTGGAGCCCCTGTTACTATCTTTGTCTAGCAGGGATTCTTAGGACCATGAATGACCATAAGAGTCTCTTATGACCATGAATGCCATCTTTTCAGTCACTGTGATAAACACCACCACACATGAAATTAAACTGGGTATATTTTAGGGAGGTTTTCTGATATAAGAGAGTTTCTTCTTTCTTTTCATGTTACAGCCCACACAAATAACATTGCTGAAATGTGTTTTTCTGAGCTATGTTTCTTGACTTCAGGAGCAAACTATAATAGAATCAAACTCATTTATTTGGAGAGAGGAGGTAGCAGGAAGTTTGCACTTCTGGAAGAAAATCGTCCATTGAGAACAAGTCTAAGTTATGGATGATACATTCTTTCAAAATAATATAATACTCTGATGTCTGACTACCAGCATCTGAAGAATAGTGGATTCAAGGGGGCCTCTCAGCCAGCATTTATCTAATCAGGACTCTGAGAGAGGTTAGTTGGCTCTAGAATTGTTCCATGAAGCCTTAAATTGCTAGTAAGGCTTCATTGTGGTGAGGCTAATATAAGAAAATCTATTCTGCTAAAACAGACAAGCAAACAAACAAAAATCAAACTTGAAAGTCTGGTTAACATGGCCAGAAGATGCATTGCTTTGTCTAAAGGCAAAGCACTTGGAGTAGAGGAAGATAAGGGCAGAAAGTCTATTGAACTAGGCCTTATAAGGCATTCTGAGGAGGTGGAACTTTACCTAGCAGGTAGTTGGGAGCCAGTGGGAAGATTTAAACAGGTAAATTACATGATTAGATTTGTATATTAGAAAGTAAGCTTTGGCAGCAGTGTCCATATGGCAGAAAGACTAGAAGACAGTTGTCATAGACCAGGTGAAGGTCGGAAGGCCTCAACCTAGGACCTAACAGAGGCGAAGGGAGGAGACCTTGCTGAAGTAGTGCTAACCTTTGGTCACGCATCAGATGGCAGGCATTGTGTTAGGTATCTACATGTGTTATTTAATTTTTACCACAACTCTTTAAGGGGCTTCCCAGGTGGCACTAGTGGTAAAGAACCTGCCTGCCAATGCAGGAGACCTAAGAGACACAGGTTGGATCCCTGGATTGGGAAGATCCCCTGGAGGAGGGCATGGCAACCCATTCTAGTATTCTTGCCTGGAGAATCCCCTGGACAGAGGAGCCTGGTGTGGGCTATGGTCCATAGGGTTGAAAAGAGTCAGACATGACTGAAGTGATTTAGCATGCACAGCTCTTTGGTCTTGATAGTATCATATCTATTTACAGATGAATGAATTAGGGCCCAGAGAGGTAAAGTAACTTACTCAAGGCAACACAGTAATGTGCATGGCGAGCGGAGCCGGGTCTGTCTTAAATTCTTGACCTTGCCCATTTTATCCTGTGGCCTCCTAGGAGAGCTTTGAGGTAAAATCTTTGGGACTTGCTGAATGGCTGTTGTGGAAGCTGTAGAAGAAGGAGGAAAGGAGACTTTCATTCTTCCAGATTCTTGCTGGAGCGAGTGACTGGATTGATGGTGACAGCCTGAACCCAAACAGAAAGTTAAGTAAGTAGAAGATTAAGTTAAAGCATATTCAGTTTGATTATTTTTCAAACATTCAGTTTACCCACACTTTTTTCTTTTTTAAGAAAAATTAAGCATTCTTTACCTTTATGTTTTCTTTTTAACAAATAATGCAAAAATATGCATGTATGTCTAATCCTTTGTTTTGGCCTGTATTTATTTTCCTTATTAGAAAGTTACATATAGCCTTTTCTCACTTGTAAACACAGATGTAAAAGTCAGAAATTAAAATATATTATGACTAAGAAGGATTTTTACTGGGAGTGAAAGATTGGTTGAAGACATAGAAAATTTATCACTGTACATAATTTGCAAAATCTATAAAGAAGGAAATTGTGCTATCTCAAGAGATGTCAGAAAGAAGCATATGATGATGTACAACCCCATGTGTGAATAATAGAACAGAATCTCCCTAACCTGATGAAGGTTACCCACAGGAAACATACTAACGGAGAAGTGCTTAAGCAAACCTATGAGATGAATGGGACGGGGAGGACCAGTATTACCAGTACGATTCAGAATGGTTCTGCCTCATATTGCAGCCAGTGCAATAAGAAAAAGTAGTGAGAACCACAGGCGTTGGAAAGGAGGAGACAGAACATTTATTTGCAGGAATATGATTGCAGGGGAATCAACTGACAAGTTATGAGAACTAACAGGAGACTTTGAGTGCTTAATAATGAACTTAAAATGTGCACAAAAGCTATAAAACTGTTAACTAGAAGATATGAGAGACCTAAGTAGAGAGATACTACACGTTCATAGATGGAAACTTTGGTGTGTAGTAAAGATGTTGATTTATACCTAATCTGTAATTTAGTGCAACCTCAGTATTTATATTCGGATTTGACAAATTGATTTTAAGGTTCATTTGGAAAAGCAAACGTATAGAAAGAGCCAAGATCAATTTGGAAAAACAAGGAGTAGGGAGGATTGCCTACTCCGTGTCAAAATACATTGTAAAACTGAAGTAATTAAAACAGCTTGGTTGTGATACAGCAAACCAAAACATCAGTGAATAGAAACTGACCAATGTCTATGGAAACTTAGTATATAATAAAAGTGTTTACAATCAGTGGAAAAAAGATGGATATTTAGCACCTGCCTAGGTCTTAAAAAAATGATTAAGGACCTTACTTCCTACCATTCACTGAAATTTCAGATGGACTAAATAAACATCAAAAAATAAATGAATTTATTAGAAAAAAAATGATTATTTTTATGACCTCAGGGTAAGGCTGGCTTTAAAACACAAAATGTGCAAATGCCATTATTTGCTGAATTTGATGTATTGGTATGAAAAACTAGATTCTCCTCCCACGCCCCCGCCAATATAAACAGATTGAAAGACAAAGACTGGGAAAAGCTACTTGCACATATAAGGTGGACAGAGGGTTAGTTTCCAGAATATATGAAGAACTCTTATAAAAATCAATGAGGGGGCCTTCCCTGGTGGTCCAGTGGCTAAGACTCTGCACTCCCAATGCAGGGAGCCTGGGTTCAATCCCTGGTCAGGGAATTGGATCCCGCATGCTGTAACTAAGACCTGGAAGAGCCAAATAAATAAATAAAATTTAAAAAAAAATCAATGAGAAAAGGACAAACCTGCAACAGAAAAATGGACACATTTTGTAAAGAAGAAATTTGTAAAAAAGGAAACATATGGCTTATAAAAATTTGAAAAGACACACATCCTGTGATTCAAGGAAATTAAAACAGTGGAGAGTCATTTTTATTCATCAAGTTGGCAAAAAGTTAAAGGTTTTGTTAGCAAGTATTGACAGTGATGTGTGCCTACACTGGGAGTATAAATTCGTGTGCAGTCACTTAGTCAAGCAATTTGATGTACTGTCTGTTAAAATAACAAATGTGTGTCTTCTCTTGACCTAGCAGTTCACTTCTTAAAATGAATCTCAAGGAAACCCTGTAATGCCTGCAGAAGAAGGTATTTATAAGAGAATTGACTGCAGAATTATTATTAGTAGAAAAACACTAAATGCTGTTAGTAGAGGGTAACTAAGTGACATTTGGTGTATCTATATTTTGTGTTGCTACTTAATCTGAAACAATGAGAGCCATTCATATTACTTAGTGACATGGGATAATCTTTGAGACATCTTGATAGGTGAAATTGCAAAGGGTCTCAAACTGATGTCATTTGTTTTAAAAAGGCACAAAATGATAATATATATAATGTTATATATACGTGTGTATGTGTGAATACACACATTGTAGACACTTATGTACATATACACGAAAGACTATACACCAAACTGATAACATTGATTACCCCTTGGTAGGGGCCTAGGATTGGGAGGTGAAAGTGGTAAAAGGCTTTATCTATAATATTTAAGGAGACTGTATCTGTGTTAAGAATTAGTAAAAACTAGTACACTATAGAGATTAAAAGAGGCAGGAAAAGAACCCATCAGACAATTGCTGTTAATATTTTGGCATATTCCCCCTAGGTTATTTTTTCTATGTATTTTTTTTTTATGTTTCTGATCTTTTTGTTGTGTTTTGAGTTATACAAGTAATATGTGCTTGTTAAAAACAACTCTAGAGGACTTTCCTGGTGGTCCAGGGGTTATGAATCCACCTTGCAATGCAGGGAACATGGGTTCAATCCCTGGTGAAGGAACTTAAATTTCACATGCCATGGAACAACCAAGCCTGTGAGTTGCAGATACTGAGCCCGTGCACTATGACGTTCAAGCGCCACAACTAGGGAGTCTGTGAACAGCAATGAAAGATCCCCAAAGATGCAACGAAGACTCCGTGCAGCCTAAGTAAATAACTAAAAACAGCTCTAAGGTGAAATAAAATGCCCTTCAGCAGCCTCTTTTTTGCACGACTTGGTGTTCATACTTTAGTTGTTTTTTTTTTTCTGCACATATATCAGTTTTTAAGAGTGCATTTTAAAGCATTATCATTTAAATATTTTAAACTATTCTCATATATATAGATGTCTCATTTTCTTTCTTTTTACAAACTCTATTTGTTTTTGGCGGTGCTGGGTCTTCGTGCCGTGTGTGGGCTTTCTCCAGTTGCAGCGAGCGTGGACTGCTCTCTAGTTGTGCTCAGGCTTCTCATTGCGGTGGCTTCTCTTGTTGTGAAGCACAGACTCTAGGGTGAGCAGGCTTCAGTATCTGCAGTACTTGGGCTCAGTAATTGTGGCTCAGGGGCTCAGTAGTTCTGGCACATGAGTCTACTTGCCTTGAGGTACCTGGAATCTTCCCAGACCAGGGATCACACTGGTGTCCCTTGCACTGGCAGGTGGATTCTTAACCACTGGACCACCAGGGAAGTCCTGGAAGTCTCATTTTCTTTTTGAAAAATCACTGTGTACAGACACTGCTTGCGTTTTATATATTAAGTCCTCGAGTTGGATAGAGCTATGAGTAGCTCCATCTGTGAAGTGGAGGTGATGATACCCACCTTACAGGATCTTAGTGTCAAGTGAGACACTGTCCACAGGGCACTTAGTAGGCAGGGCCTGGTGTGGGGTAAGTGCTCATCGAATGTCTTATGATACTCATGAGTTGTGAAGCAGCATCAGCTTCAGTTTGAAGCCCCAGACCCTGATGCCCTCAGGTATTAAGCCACTTGCCCAAGGCCTAAAATCTGGAAGGTCAAACAGCAGGTTTCTTCTGGCTTCAGATACCATGTTCTGCCACTCTTGAAAAACAAGGTGTGTTGGGCACTTGAAGAAACATGATATGAAGATTGTCAACCATGGGCTGAGAGGTGGGGTCCCAGTTTTGTCGATTGTCACCCCTTCTCCAAGCATTTTTGCCATTCTCAGTTGAAGAGAGCTTTCTTCCTCTTGTGCCAAACGAACATACAGGTTCTGCTGCTGCTGCTAAGTCGCTTCAGTTGTGTCCGACTCTGTGCGACCCCATAGATGGCAGCCCACCAGGGTCCCCCATCCCTGGGATTCTCCAGGCAAAAATACTGGAGTGGGTTATCATTTCCTTCTCCAACGCATGAAAGTGAAGTCGCTCAGTCGTGTCCGACCCTCAGCGACCCCATGGACTGCAGCCTTCCAGGCTCCTCCGTCCGTGGGATTTTCCAGGCAAGAGTACTGGAGTGGGGTGCCATTGCCTTCTCCGTACAGGCTGTAGCCCCACTTAATAACCACACCTAGTTTTATGTGTCTGAGGCTTTTTAACACAGCAAAGGTGTTTTATTTCCCTTCTCTTTCTGCCTGTTTTAGATACATGAAGAAGAGGTGGTGATGCTCTTGCCTATGTGGGACACCCAGAGAGCTCGCCTGGCCTGGGCCTCTTGGGAAACTGCTGCTCATTGCTAAGGAGGGGAGGGGAGGGAAAAATGAGGCTTTCTTACTTTGGGCATGCAGGGGCAGGGGCCAGAGGAGTCAGGCTGCTGAACCACATCTCAAGAACACAGAAAAGTCCAAGTAAGACAAGTAAGTCAGTCCAAGGATCTGGACTTGTTCATTTTTTCTTCACTGTGTGGGCATGCATGTGTGTTGAGCCAGGGGGTGGGGGGAGGGGGCTCTGATTATTGGTTATAGACAGTTTCCTTTCATTTTACTCTTAAAACACTCTCATAGTTAATCAGGTAGGTTAGCAAGGGTAACTGAAGCAAGTGCTCTAGTTAATTCCTTGGTTTGAGGTGGCCATTTTGAACCCCACCATCATGATGGGCTTGGGTGTCTGAGGGCCTGGAAGATACCTGTCTTTGACTTTGAGCCTCCTGCGTGAAGCTCATGGCCACTGTCGAGCTTTCACTTAGCACTTCCAGCATGATGGAGAAGAGCATGGCTTTTGTCATTTCTCTCCATCAAGGGAGATGTATTTCTTTCAATGAATCAGACCGGAGACCAGTTCTCCCATCCCCAGGTGTGCATTTTGGACCTTGGATAATGGCCCTTGGAGACTCTTTTTTTTTTTTTGATTGTTAGTCAGTGAGAGGATTATATAATGTGCAATGACTTAAGAGAAACATACAGGATATGTGTCATGCTGCTTTATGACGTGGGTTTCCTAGAGAGCAGTGACTCAACTCTTCTGTGCTTCTGGCTCTTCACACAAGTATTCAGTCAATGTCATTCATAGGGAGCAAGATTTAGGATGGAGAAAATCCACTTCAGGTTCCAGGTGATGTCATACGACTCCTGAAATATGTGAAGGCAAATGGTTTGGGGAATTCTGGGAATGCCTTAGAGATCAGGCCTTTGGTTTTAGCTTCATTCATAAGTCCAATACACAGGAAAAATGCCACCCCCAACAATAAAATTTTTGTCATTCATGAGTGAGCAGAGGCTCTGATTCTTTAACAGGACTAAGGCAAGTGATAAAGACAAGATTGTGGGGGCTTCTTCCCCCCATTTCTCACTTGGTGGGAAATGAAAGCGAGAAAGATCAAGGACTATTATCTGCATTCCTTTCTTTGTTCAGTCCTACTTAGTGAAAAACAAGAATCTCATTTAATTTCCTCATCATTATTGCATCTTTGCCTCTTCCTCCCTCACATAATCCCCAGTTTTGTGCTTTCTGCCATCAGACTATATCACCTGCCTGCCCAACCCTTTGTTGCAGGACCCAACACCAGTCCCCCCTTATTCCTTGCAAACTCAGGTCAGCTTTTGGCTCATGCCAGTACTACTACTGTCATGATTTGGTATAGTCAAGCCTTCTAGTACCATGGAGCCTTGCAGCTCGACTGTCTCAGCCAACTGCTTACCCTCATGTTCACACTTTAGCCATAGTTATCATCACTAATCACATCCTAGTCCATAACTTCTCAATATCATGCCTCTCATTCATCAACCACTGTGTACTGTCTTTCCTGTTCTTTCCCTCTGGTGCCCCCTCCTGCAGTTCTTCAGACTCGCGAGATGCCACCAGCATTTACTCTACTATCTTTTTACTGTCCCTCCTAACCCCACTGAGATTCTCTGTCCTTTGGAGAAGACTCTTGCGAGTCCCTTGGACAGCAAGGAAATCAAGCCAGTCAACCTTAAAGGAAATCAACCCTGAATATTCATTGGAAGGACTGATGCTGAAGCTGAAGCTCCAATACTTTGGCCACCTAATGCGAAGAGCTGACTCATTGGAAAAGACCCTGATGGGAAAGATTGAAGGCAGGAAGAGAAGAGGGTGACAGAGGATGAGATAGTTGGATGGCATCACTGATTCCATGGACATGAGTTTGAGCAAGCCCTGGGAGATGGTGAAGGACAGGAAAGCCTGGTGTGCTGCAGTCCATGGGGTTGTGGAGAGTTGGACACAGCTTAGCAACTGAACAACCACAACTGGTCCTTTGTATGGATCTTCAGTTCCCTTACCACTCCCAAGTCCCCAGGCTTAATTCTACCCTCTGCCTTCTCCACGTTTGCCTGGCTGGATAAAAACATGTGGGCTGACAAACCATTTTGTTTGGTTTGTGACTGCTAAACTCAGGTGAGTTCCTAATGCTGCCCTGCAGTTCTTACACTTCCGTAGTTCCATCACTCTCCTTGGCCCTCAATTTTAACACCTCCTTTCCAACTTTGAGCTGCTATCCCTGCTTCCTATTTCACTTGAGAAAATAGAAGTCATCAGAAGATAGCTTGCTTCTGTCCTGCCAGTTACTGATGAATGAGAAGACTCCTTTCGAGTCTGCCCTCTACTTGTGTATCCATCCCTGCCTTTCAAGCATCACCACAGCACTTGCCCTCTCTCCCTCTCTTGTGTTGTCACATCTGCCCTGCCCCCCCGATCATTTCCACCAGTGTATAAACATATAAACATGCTCTAGTTGGGCTTTCACCCCCACCTCTGTACTGACTTGGGTCTGGTCAGGATCACCAGTGGATTCCCTCTTGCCAAAGGAGGATGATGCTTCGGCTTCAAATTACTGGGCCTATCAGAAGTGTTTGACACAGATTCACCTGGCACCCTCCTGCTTGTGAACACTGTCTTCATTCGGCTTTCTGGTGCTCCCCTGGCCACTCATCCCGATTTCCTTTACTGGTCCTTCCTCATCTTCTTTCCCTTTCTACTCCCTTGATGACCTCGTGCATCTCACAGTTTTAATTGACAGCTAGATGCTGTGGACTCCTGATTTTTTAATACTTTTATTCATTCATTCATTTTTGGCTGCACTGGGTCTTTGTTGCTTGGTGCGGGCTTTCTCTAGTTGCAGTGATGGACTTCTCATTGTGGTGGCTTTTCTAGTTATGGAGCACAGGCTCTAGCTGTGAGGGCTTCAGTAATTGCAGCACGTGGGCTTGCTGCTCCAAGGCATGTGGAATCCTCCCAGATCAGGGATTGATCCTGTGTCCCTTACATTGGCAGGCAGATTCTTATCCACTGTGCCACCAATGGATAAGTTAGAAGTCCCTTCTAACTCTACTCTTAAAAAATCTTTTTCTGGTCAGTCTGCTATCAGGCTGTCCCCACTATATAGAACTGTGCTGGCACTTAATAGGCCACATAAATATTTCTTGAATGAATGAATGCCTTTGGGACTATATCTGAATCTTAAAACTTTACAGACTCTTGAAGCTCATCTCTTAGCAAAGTAGACCCGAAGTAGATTGGATAAGTTCTAGACACTTTTTTACTTGAAGACAGTCATCTAGATTTGTATACTAATAGACTGGGCCCTGTAGTAATTGGCCAGCAGTCCTTAGTGCATATGTGTTTCAAATGGTATTGAGGAAATGAGATTAAAAATCTTGTTACAGTTGGCGTTTATTTGTCTGAACCTGGTGGCTGTCACACCTGCCTATGCGTGCAGCTGACAGCTCTCTTCACTGTGCAGTCCCGGTGTGTGCCTGGAGGCCATCATGTACCTCGTGTGAGGGTTTTTTACCAGCTGGAAAAAAACACAGTGTTGAGTACTCACAACAGACAAGACAGGTGTCCTAGATTGTCATCTCTTTCTGTTTGAACCGTCCCTGGAAAGCTGAGTAGAAAACTGCACAGTGGATCCTACAGCTGTACAAATTACAGCAGTATTTTCTCCCCTTCTTGCCTTAAAGCAAAGTTTCTTGTTTTAAAAGTGACCTAGAAGTGAACTTGTGGTGACATTCAAAATTATACAGATTGAAAAAGGCAAAGGGTACACTTTGCCTGTATTGGAATTATTTATCTTTCAGTGTTTGCTTTAAGCAAGTGTGAGCAGGAGGAAAGAGCATTGGCTCTGAAGTCAGCCCTGGGTTGAAGGACAGACACACTGTTGCTAGTATGGAGGTGTGACCTTGGGCAAGCCACTTGGCCTCTCTGGGCCGCAGTCTCTTCTACTGTTGGTGTTTACTCGCTAAGTTGTATCCAACTCTTGTGGCCCCATGGATTGTAGCCCTCCGGTCTCTGTCCATGGGATTTCCCAGGCAAGAGTACTGAAGTGGGCTGCCATTTCATTCTCCAGGGGATCTTCCCAACCCAGGGATCGAACCTGTGTCTCCTGCATTGGCAGGCAGATTCTTTCCCACTTAGCCACCTGGGAAGTCCCTTTTCTCCCATTGCCCGCATGAGAAACTCCACCCATGGTAAAGGTCATGAGGAAGGAGGCTTGGCATACGCAAAGGCGTGATCAAGCCTCAGGAAACCCCCTGTTCCTGAGCATCTACCCCCCAAACCAGAGTCTATCTACTTTACTGTTTCATGCTCTAGCCTACACCTCTGACTTTATGGGGGACTGTTCCCTACCAGTTTTCTTGGAGAAGGAGTAAACGTGCAGCTCCAAGTCAGTAAAAATTCCTGGGCGTGACAAGAGTGTTTCAACTTATGAACTCCTCTGAAGGTTATCTAGCCCACCTGTATAGGTTCATCCGGCCACATGCGATTGTTTACAGCCTCCCAACCCTGAGAGGCACGAGATGTTTTAGACTTACTAAAGGCAAATTCTTTTGGGAAGTTAGAAATTATTAGTATAGTGGGTTGGTTAGGAATTATATTGGTGAAGGGTTTTTCATTTGTTGTGCCAATAACTGCTGCTAATTCCCTGCCCTGGGTGTGACAAGGGTGTCTCAGGTCAAACCTCTCTGCTGGCAAACTAGCTTGTGTGACAGGATTATCCATACTCCTGCCACTAGCACATGACTGTTTACTACCTCTCAACCATAAACAGCACAGAGAGTTCTGGAGTATTTTGAAAGTCTTAATTAGCATAGGGCTTTTCTCATTGTTGAGTCAATGATTGCTGCCAGGCCTCCATATCCTTAGGCACCTGGGACTATATTAATCAATGTATTTGGAATATAGAAAAGGAAATATAGTAGTTTTTAAGGTTAGCAATACTAGACTTTTTGAGTTAATGAATTTTCTCTTTTGTAATAGATCACTGTATTTTGTTATAAATCACTGTGTCCTTGCTATGTAAAAATGTAACTTTATCACTATCTTAAGACTTAACAGATCTTAAGGGGAACATTGGTAAAAGGATTTTCATTTGTTGGACTGATGTTTACTGCTAAATCTCCACATTCCCTGCCCGTATAATGAACATAACTAACATATAGGAGAAATAAGTATTAACCTTTAAGATTAATCACGTTAACCTTGGGTTAAATATATTCCTTTCTTGATTGTAACTCACTACACCCTCACCCTATAGGAATGCAACCCTTATTTGGAGGGTGGTGCCTGGTTTAAGAAAAACACCCTTGGAAAAAATAAGTTTTTTGGTTATCAGAAAGAAAGGGTCGTAAAATGTCAGCAGGCCTCATGGCCAGAAGATGATGTAAAACCCCTAAGATGTTTTTTTATGTAAAGCCCCTGATTTTGATAAAGGTCAGGACTGCTGACCCCCATGTGACTCTGTATTCATCCCTATGTGTAACAAAAGGTATATAAGCAAACTTAAAAATAAAGAAATCGGGATCAGTTTCCAGAAAGACTGATTCCCCCATGTCGCTTCTTTCTTGCTCCCCATTTTTCTGGCTGAATTCCCATCTGGAGCGTGGGTGCTCACCATGTCTACTTACTTGCCCCGGCTTTCAAGCCCACACGAGAAGGAGCCCAAGGAGTGGCACCTTCCGATATTCAAGTGGCACCCGTGGCCCAACGTAGATGGTGCAAAATCCTTGTCTTGGAATTTTATTGGTATCCCACGTAAACCAAGCCTCTTTTTCTCCCCTGCTGTTTTCTGGCCGAATTCCCATCTGGTGCATGGGTATTCACCAAGCCTGCTAATTTTGCCTGGGCTTCTAAGATCGGACTGGGGTGTCGGGGGTGGGGGGGGTGCTCAGTGCCTCCTCTCCTTCTGGAGAACGGGAAGATGCCTGTGGCCTACGTAGGTAGTGATTGGTATTCCATGTAAACCAAGTTATTCAGCCTCTTTTTCTCTGCTAACTTTCTAATCCCTCTCTCTCTGTAATTAAATAAGTTATTTCCAAGGACACCGACTCTGTCCCCACCTTCGAATCACCCTGGATCCACCGGGGCTGGACCCCGGCATCCCATTACATGGGGGGATAATAACTCTGACTGCACAGGATTGCTCTGAGCTTTAGCAAAATGGCCTACTCAGTGCCTGGCATACAGATACTCTATTTTGGGAGGAACTATCGTGTTGGCTGTTTCCACAAAGAAGACCATTCATCCTATTTAGGGACAATCTAAACAGAGAATGGGATTGTCCCACATCAAACACTGGGCAGTAGAGCCAAGCCTTTACAAGTATATCCTGCTGCTTGCCAATTTTCTCTTGACCTGTTGGCTCCAATGACACAGCCCAGTAATGTTCTTGGGACCTGGTGAAGAATTCATTTTTCTTTTTCCAAGAAATCTTCCCATCTTATTCCCTTTCCTGCAGAGCCTTGTCATTGAATGCAGCTAACCATTAACAGTGTTAAATGTTTCTTGTACCTGTCCCTTTTCTTCTGGTTGGTGTTATTCCCAGTTAGGATTGAGTTAATTGACAACAGCAGAACAATTTAAATGCCCCCTTTAAAAGAATAAGGAATATTCTTTTTCTATATTCTGGATATAACTTGCTTAAAATGTGGATAAGGGCAGGAGTTGGTAGAATGAATGGATTCCAGAGAGGTGGATACAGAGATTGTTCAAACAAATTTCATTTATGGGAAGAACAATTTTGAAAAGTAGGTTTTGCCATTTGAATTTTCTAGATAGCTGCGTGGGATTCTTTATTGGTGCTGATTAATTTCTGGCCATTAATGTGATGATCTTACAGAGCAGCTCTTCCTCTAATGTAACATCATTCTTGCCGTTTTAGCCGATATCCACTGCAGACCAGAAGTCCAGGCAGCAGGTCAGGTGAAAGGAAATCTGTGGACTCAGCTCAGTCTGCCTGCTGTCTGCCACCAGGTGTCAGCAGAGGCCACTGGGCCTCAGAGTTGCCAGAGCAGAGAGGGCTGAGCCCTTTGTCAAAGACTGCGCTTAATGGATGGGCTTCCCAGGAGGTGCTAGAGGTAAAGAACCCACCTGCCAGTGCAGGAGGTGGAAAAGGCGTGGGTTCGATCCCTGGATTGGAAAGATCCCCTGGAGGAGGGCATAACAACTCACTCCTGTATTCTTGCCTGGAGAATCCCATGGACAGAGGAGCCTGGCACGCTACAGTCCATAGAGTCACAAAGAATCGGATATGACTGAAGTGGCTTAGCAGCAGCAGCAGAAGGTAGGTTTATATACCTGTCAAGTCGGCCTTGCAGTACTTCAGCAGAAAGTCAAAGCCTTCAACCAGTAAATGATTTGTTGTACTCCTGTTCAAAATGATCATGTGATTTCTACTGCCTAAAATTTTAATTTGTTTCAGAAATCTGCACCTAATGATTACAAAACCAACGGCTACTTTTAATCAGTTGCACCTCTGTAATCTTCCTTATTTCTACAATGTATACCAGTAAGGTGTTCATGCTTCAGAAAATGCTTCTACTTATTTGTTGAGGATTATGTTTTGAAGGTAAGGATTGAAGGTGGCAAGGAAGTTTTAATAGATCCTTTTCCAAAAGCTTCCGAGTATACTGCCTTATGTGCAACTTCCTTTGGCTGAGATTAGATGCTTAAGCCAGTTCCTTCCAAACCAGTGATGTTTGTGAAAACATTCTACTTGGTGGAAGACCTTGGGAGCTCTCTTTTTTTGAGCTTTAAAGCAGTGCCCACAGCTCCAGGAGCAAAGAGTGACTCGCACCTCAAGGACATAAAAATTACTTTACACAAGGTGATGTCTCTCTTCCGTTTTAAAGGCTGAATGTACTCACACATGATTAGGCAATGCCTTTAACCCCTAACAGTTTATAAAAACCCCTGTGTTTGTTTCTGAATTATTAAAAAAAATTTTTTTTGAACATCGTTTTGAGTTAGTGAACAGAATTAAAAACCAATCTGGCATGGTACAGAATTGCCTCTGTGGGTTCTCTTCATGGTTCGGCTTCAGTCTGGCCATTAGAAGAAAACTTTTTGTGTAGACAGAGGGCTGAGCTGGTGCTGGGAGTGGGGCCTAGAGTAGATTTTAAAACTTTCTTTAAAAATTCTTTATTTTTTATTTTTGGCTGTGCTGGATATTTGTTGCTGCATGGGGGCTTTTTCTCGTTGCAGAGAGGGGGCTTCTCTTCATTGCTGTGTCTGGGGTTCTTCTTGTGGTGTCTTCTCTCGTTGCAGGGCACAGGCTCAAGGCGCACAGCTTCAGTAGCTGCAGCATAGCACGAGGGCTCAGTAGTTGCATGGCATTTGAATCTTCCCAGACCAGGGATTGAACTGGTGTCCCCCGCTTTGCATGGTGGATTCTTAACCACTGGACCACCAGGGAAACCCCTGACAGTACACTGAAGTAGCAGTGTCTTTTTATAGCTTTGGGGACTCTGTTGGTGTCTAATTTCAGCTCCCTGTGCTGTCTATGTCACTCAGCTCTTTAATGCATGTACCACAGCTGGTAGATGCTTCCAGACTAAGACATTGATGAGAGGCTTGGCAAAGTGTGAGATGAAACACAGTGACTGAAAAGGAGGAGGAGAATTCTAAGAAGCCTATTTGATGTAGGAATGAGTCCAATTCTCCCCTACCTCTCCATTTTCCAAATTCTTACAGCCCTGGGATGAAAGGGGCTTCTTTGATGTAGTGAGCATTCTGTGGTCTTAGGTCTCCTATATTTCATGGAAATGTGCTGGGACCTACCTGTTGTGCAAAGGCCTGGTGACTGCCCTTCCTCAAGGTCTCCAGCACAAGGGGACAGAGTAGTATAGAGATAGGAATTTGTGTGTGGTCCTCTGTATTCTCCCCTCTTCTTATTCTAAGATAGTTGGGCTCTTTGGTGTCCTAGCCCAGGGGTGCTTGAAGGGTTGAAAGCAGAAGCAACTTGAAGATAAATTCTGTAAGTCTTTCTTGAAAGCCTTAGCTAGTCAGGCACATTTTGGAAGACAGAGTTGGGGAGACTGGGAAGCTGGAGTGATTCTCCAAGACAGGAGGGAAATGGAGGCCTATGAGTTCTACCATAAGCAGCTATCTGCATTCTTGGGGCATGGCGGGTGGGTCTGACCTTGGAGACAAAGAGGTAGTTCTACTCAGGGGAGCACTCCAGCTCCACCCAAGACCCCAGGCTTCTCTATTCCTCATGAGAGCAGCCAGGTTGTTAGCCTCTCAGAACCACATGGATTGAGATAACAGGCATCTCTGGGAAACCAAGTATGAACTGAAGACTAAGAGCCCCAGAAATATTTTGCCCCAGGACCTTTGAGTAACCCTCAGGTAGGGTATAAGAAAGATCGGTAATGTCTGAGGTTGAATTTCAAGCCAGATAGGGACTTGAAATCAGACTTCAGGAAATAAAAAAATATGAAATTTCTTTTACACATACATTCATAATTGCAAATTCATACACACTATACCGTGAACTCCTTATTGCCAAATTCAGACTTAAATTGAAGAAAGTGGAGAAAACCACTAGACCATTCAGGTATGACCTAAATCCAATCCCTTAGGATTATACAGTGGAAGTGACAAATAGATTCAAGGGATTAGATCCTGATAGACAGAGTGCCTGAAGAACTATGGACGGAGGTTCGTGACATCATACAGGAGGTGATGATCAAGATCATCCTCAAGAAAAAGAAATGAAAAAAGGCAAAATGGTTGTCTGAGGAGGACTTACAAATAGCTGTGGAAAGAAGAGAAGTGAAAGGCAAAGGAGAAAAGGAAAGATAAACACATTTGATGCAGAGTTCCAAAGAACAGCAAGGAGAGATAAGAAAGCCTTCCTCAGTGATCAATGCAAAGAAATACAGGAAAACAATAGAATGGGAAAGACTAGAGATCTCTTCAAGAAAATTACAGATATCAAGGGAACATTTCATGAAAACATGGGCAAGATAAAGGATAGAAAGCCTTTGACTGTGCGGATCACAATAAACTGTGGAAAATTCTGAAAGAGATGGGAATACCAGACCACCTAACCTGCCTCTTGAGAAACCTATATGCAGGTAAGGAAGCAACAATTAGAACTGGACATGGAACAACAGACTGGTTCCAAATAGGAAAAGGAGTACCTCAAGGCTGTATATTGTCACCCTGATTATTTAACTTACATGCGGAGTACATCATGAGAAACGCTGGACTGGAAGAAGCACAAGCTGGAATCAAGATTGCCAGGAGAAATAGGTATGCAGATGACACCACCCTTATGGCAGAAAGTGAAGAGGAACTAAAAAGCCTCTTGATGAAAGTGAAAGTGGAGAGTGAAAAAGTTGGCTTAAAGCTCAACATTCAGTAAACAAAGATCATGGCATCCGGTCCCATCACTTCATGGGAAATAGATGGGGAAACAGTAGAAACAGTGTCAGACTTTATTTTTTTGGGCTCCAAAATCACTGCAGATGGTGACTGACTAGAGCCATGAAATTAAAAGACGCTTACTCCTTGGAAGGAAAGTTATGACCAACCTAGATAGTATATTCAAAAGCAGAGACATTCCTTTGCCGACTAAGGTCCGTCTAGTCAAGGCTATGGTTTTTCCTGTGGTCATGTATGGATGTGAGAGTTGGACTGTGAAGAAGGCTGAGTGCCGAGGAACTGATGCTTTTGAACTGTGGTGTTGGAGAAGACTCTTGAGAGTCCTTTGGACTGCAAGGAGATCCAACCAGTCCATTCTGAAGGAGATCAACCCTGGGATTTCTTTGGAAGGAATGATGCTAAAGCTGAAACTCCAGTACTTTGGCCACCTCATGCGAAGAGTTGACTCATTGGAAAAGACTCTGATGCTGGGAGGGATTGGGGGCAGGAGGAGAAGGGGACGACTGAGGATGAGATGGCTGGATGGCATCACTGATTCGATGGATGTGAGTCTGAGTGAACGCTGGGAGATGGTGATGGACAGGGAGGCCTGGGGTGATGTGATTCATGGGGTCGCAAAGAGTTGGACACAACTGAGCGATTGAACTGAACTGAACAGAAGCAGAAGATATTAAGAGGTGGCAAGAATACACAGAAGAACTATACAAAAAAGATCTTCATGACTCAGATAATCACAATAGTGATGACTATGATGGTGATTACTCTCAGTGATCACTCACCTAGAGCCAGACAATCTGGAATGTGGAGTAAAGTGGCCCTTAGGAAGTATCACTGCAAAAAAAGCTAGTGGAGGTGGATGGAGTTCCATTTGAGCTACTTCAAATCCTAAAAGATGATGCAGTGAAAGTGCTGCACTCAATATATAAGCAAATTTGGAAAACTCAGCAGTGGCCAAAGGACGGGAAAAGGTCAGTTTCATTCCAATCCCTAAGAAAGGCAATGCCAAAGAATGTTCAAGTTCAGTTCAGTTCACTTAAGTCGCTCAGTCATGTCCAACTCTTGTGACCCCATGAAATGCAGCATGCCAGGCCTCCCTGTCCATCACCAACTCCTGGATCCTACGCAAACTAATGTCCATTAGTTGGTGATGCCATCCAACCATCTCATCCTCCATTGTCCCCTTCTCCTCCTGCCTTCAATCTTTCCCAGCATCAGGGTCTTTTCAAATGAGTCAGCTCTTTGCATCAGGTGGCCAAAGTAATGGAGTTTCAGCTTCAACATCAGTCCTTCCAATGAACACCCAGGAATGATCTCCCTTCGGATGGACTGTTTGGATCTCCTTGCAGTCCAAGGGACTCTCAAGAGTCTTCTCCAACACCACAGTGCCAAAAGCATCAATTCTTCAGTTCTCAGCTTTCCTTATAGTCCAACTCTCACATCCATACATGACTACTGGAAAAACCATAGCCTTGACTAGATGGACGTTTGTTGGCAAAGTAATGTCTCTGCTCTCTAGGTTGGTCATAACTTTCCTTCCAAGGAGTAAGCATCTTTTAATTTCATGGCCGCAGTCACCATCTGCTGTGATTTTGGAGCCCCCCAAAATAATGCCAGCCACTGTTCTACTGTTTCCCCATCTATTTCCCATGAAGTGATGGACCAGATGCCATGATCTTCGTTTTCTGAATGTTGAGTGTTAAGCGAACTTTTTCACTCTCCTCTTTCACTTTCATCAAGAGGCTCTTTAGTTCTTCACTTTCTGCCATAAGGGTGGTATCATCTGCATATCTGAGGTTATTGATATTTCTCCTGACAATCTTGATTCCAGCTTGTGCTTCATCCAGTCCAGCATTTCTCATGATGTACTCTGCATAGAAGTTAAATAAGCAGGGTGACAATATACAGTCTTGACGTACTCCTTTTCCTATTTGGAACCAGTCTGTTGTTCCATGTCCAGTTCTAATTGTTGCTTCCTGACCTGCATACAGGTTTCTCAAGAGGTGGGTCAGGTGGTCTGGTATTCCCATCTCTGTCAGAATTTTCCACAGTTTCTTGTGATCCACACAGTCAAAGGCTTTGGCATAGTCAATAAAGCAGAAATAGATGTTTTTTCTGGAGCTCTCTTGCTTTTTCAATGATCCAGCAGATGTTGGCAATTTGATCTTGGGTTCCTCTGCCTTTTCTAAATCCAACTTGAATATCTGGAAGTTCATGGTTCACGTAGTGCTGAAGCCTGGCTTGGAGAATTTTGAGCATTACTTTACTAGTGTGTGAGATGAGTGTAATTGTGCATAGTTTGAGCATTCTTTGGCATTTCCTTTCTTTGGGATTGGAAAGAAATGAAATGAAAACTGACATTTTCCAGTCCTGTGGCCACTGCTGAGTTTTCTAAATTTGTTGGCATATTGAGTGCAGCACTTTCACAGCATCATCTTTCAGGATTTGAAACAGTTCAACTGGAATTCCATCACCTCCACTAGCTTTGTTCGTAGTGATGCTTCCTAAGGTCCAGTTGACTTCACATTCCAGGATGTCTGGCTCCAGGTGAGTGATCACACCATCGTGATTATCTCGGTCATAAAGATCTTTTTTGTATAGTTCTTCTGTGTATTCTTGCCACCTCTTCTTAATATCTCTGCTTCTGTTAGGTCCATACAATTTCTGTCCTTTATTGAGCCCATCTTTGCATGAAATGTACACTTCGTATGTCTAATTTTCATGAAGAGATCTCTAGTCTCTAGTCTTTCCCATCCTATTGTTTTCCTCTGCTTCTTGGCATTGATTGCTGAGGAAGGCTTTCTTATATCTCCTTGCTATTCTTTGGAACTCTGCATTCAAATGGGTATATCTTTCCTTTTCTCCTTTGCTTTTTGCTTCTCTTCTTTTCACAGCTATTTGTAAGGCCTCCTCTGACAGCCATTTTGCTTTTTTTGCATTTTTTTTCCTTGGGAATGGTCTTGATCCCTGTCTCCTGTACAATGTCATGAACCTCTGTCCAGGTTCATCAGGCACTCTGTCTATCAGATCTAGTACCTTGCCAACATCCACTGGATCATGGAGAAAGCAAGTGAGTTCCAGAAAAACATCTATTTCTGCTTTATTGACTATGCCAAAGCCTTTCACTGTGTGGATCACAAGAAACTGTGGAAAATTCTGAAAGAGATGGGAATACCAGACCACCTAACCTGCCTCTTGAGAAATCTGTATGCAGGTCAGGAAGCAACAGTTAGAACTGGACATGGAACAACAGACTGGTTCCAAATAGGAAAAGGAGTACCTCAAGGCTGTATATTGTCACCCTGCTTATTTAACTTCTATGCAGAGTACATCATGAGAAATGCTGGACTGGAAGAAACACAAGCTTGAATCAAGATTGCCGGGAGAAATATCAATAACCTCAGATATCCAGATAACACCACCCTTATGGCAGAAAGTGAAGAGGAGCTAAAAAGCCTCTTGATGAAAGTGAAAGAGGAGAGTGAAAAAGTTGGCTTAAAGTCCAACATTCAGAAAACGAAGATCATGGCATCTGAGTGCCGAAGAATTGATGCTTTTGAACTGTGGTGTTGGAGAAGACTCTTGAGGGTCCCTTGGACTGCAAGGAGATCCAACCAGTCCATTCTGAAGGAGATCAACCCTGGGATTTCTTTGGAAGGAATGATGCTAAAGCTGAAGCTCCAGTACCTTGGACACCTCATGCGAAGAGTTGACTCATTGGAAAAGACTCTGATGCTGGGAGGGATTGGGGGCAGGAGGAGAAGGGGATGACCCAGGATGAGATGGCTGGATGGCATCATGGACTCGATGGACGTGAGTCTGAGTGATCTCCAGGAGTTGGTGATGGACAGGGAGGCCTGGCGTGCTGCAATTCATGGGGTCGCAAAGAGTTGGACACGACTGAGTGACTGAACTGAACTGAACCTTAAATGTATTTCTCACTTTCACTGTATAATCATAAGGGATTTGATTTAGGTCATACCTGAATGGTCTAGTGGTTTTCCCTACTTTCTTCAATTTAAGTCTGAATTTGGTAATAAGGAATTCATGATCTGAGCCACAGTCTGCTCCCAGTCTTGTTTTTGTTGACTGTATAGAGCTTCTCCATCTTTGGCTGCAAAGAATATAATCAGTCTGATTTTGGTGTTGGCCATCTGGTGATGTCTACGTGTAGAGTCTTCTCTCATGCTGTTGGAGGAGGGTATTTGCTATGACCAGTGCGTTCTCTTGACAAACCTCTATTAGCGTTTGCCCTGCTTCATTCTGTACTCCAAGGCCAAATTTCCCTGTTACTCCAGATGTTTCTTGACTTCTTACTTTTACATTCCAGTCCCCTATAATGAAAAGAACATCTTTTGGGGATGTTAGTTCTAAAAGGTATTGTGGGTGTTTATAGAACTATTCAACTTCAGCTTCTTCAGCGTTACTGGGCAGGGCATAGATTGGATTACCATGATATTGAGTGGTTTTCTTTGGAAGTGTACAGAGATCATTTTGTCATTTTTGAGATTGCATCCAAGTACTGCATTTTGGACTCTTTCGTTGACTATGATGGCTACTCCATTTTTTTCTAAGGGATTCCTGCCCACAGTAGTAGATATAATGGTCATCTGAGGTAAATTCACCCATTGCAGTCCATTTTAGTTCGCTGATTTCTAGAATGTCGATGTTCACTCTTGCCAGCTCCTGTTTTACCACTTCCAATTTGCCTTGACTCATGGACCTAACATTCCGGGTTCCTATGCAATAATGCTTTTTATAGCATTGGACCTTGCTTCTATCACCAGTCACACCCACAACTGGGTGTTGTTTTTTGCTTTGGCTCCATCCCTTCATTCTTTCTGAAGTTATTTCTCCACTAATCTCCAGTAGCATGTTGGGCACCTACCGACTTGGGGAGTTCATCTTTCAGTGTCGTATCTTTTTGCCTTTTCATACTGTTCATGGGGTTCTCAAGGCAAGAGTACTGAAGTGGTTTGCCATTCCCTTCTCCAGTGGACCACATTCTGTCAGACCTCTCCACCATGACCCGTCCATCTCGGGTGGCCCCACATGGCATGGCCTGGTTTCATTGAGTTAAACAAGGCTGTGGTCCATGTGATCAGATTGGCTAATTTTCTGTGATCGTGGTTTCAGTCTGTCTGCCCTCTGATGCCCTCTCTCAGGGCCTACCTACCGTCTTACTTGGGTTTCCCTTACCTTGGACATGGGGTATCTCCTCACAGCTGCCACTCCTGACCTTGGACATGGGGTATCTCCTCTATGCTCCTTGCTGTCCCTGTGCCACGCAGCCCCTGTTCACCACCCCGAATACCACACAATTGCACTCATTTCACACACTGGCAAAGTAATGCTCAAAATTCTCCATGCCAGGCTTCAACAATATGTGAACCGTGAACTTCCAGATGTTCAAGCTAGATTTAGAAAAGGCAGAGGAAGCAGAGATCAAATTGCCAACATCCGTTGGATCCTTGTAAAGCAAAGAGTTCCAGGAAAACATCTCCTTCTGCTTTATTGACTATGCCAAAGCCTTGATTGTGTGGATCACAACAAACTGTGGAAAATTCTTGAAGAGTTGTAAATACCAGATCACTTGACCTGCCTCCTGAGAGATCTGTATTCAGGTCAAGAAGCAACAGTTAGAACTGGACATGGAACAACAGACTGGTTCCAAATCAGGAAAGGAGTACGTCAAGACTGTATATTGTCACCCTGCTTATTTAACTTCTATGCAGAGTACATCATGAGAAATGCTGGGCTGGATGAGGCACAAGCTGGAATCAAGATTGCCAGGAGAAATATCAATAACCTCAGATATGCACATGACACCACACTTATGTCAGAAAGTGAAGAACTAAAGAGCCTCTTGATGAAAGTGAAAGAGGAGAGTGAAAAAGTTGGCTTAAAGCTCAACATTCAGAAAACTAAAAGATCATGGCATCTGGTCCCATCATTTCATGGCAAATAGATGAGGAAACAATGGAAACAGTGACAGACTTTTTTGGGGGGCTCCAAAAATAGTGCAGATGGTGACTGCAGTCATGAAATTAAAAGGTGCTTGCTCCTTGGAAGAAAAGTTATGACCAACCTTGACAGCATATTAAAAAGTAGAGACATTACTTTGCCAACATAGGTCCATCTAGTCAAAGCTATGGTTTTCCAGTAGTCATGTATGGATGTGAGAGTTGGACTATAAGGAAAGCTGAGCACTGAAGAATTGATGCTTTTGCACTGTCGTGTTGGAAAAGACTGATGCAAGTCCCTTGGACAGCAAGGAGAGTCAACCAGTCCATCTTAAAGGAAATGAGTCCTGAGTATTTATTGGAAGGACCAATGCTGAAGCTGAAGCTCCAATACTTTGGCCACGTGATGTGAAGAACTGACTCATTTGAAAAGACTCTGATATTAGGAAAGATTGAAAGCAGGAGGAGAAGGGGATGACAGAGGATGAGATGGTTAGATGACATCACCGACTCAATGGACATGAGTTTGAGTATGCTCTGGGAGTTGGTGATGGAAAGAAGTCCTGGCATGCTGCAGTCCATGGGGTTGCAAAGAAGTGGACACAACTCAGCGACCGAACTGAACTGAACTGAACTGAACACAGTATACAAGTTTTGTATAATCTAATGTTTAAGGAGGAGCAATGTAACCTCTTGGTTACCAACCAAAATGATACTTTAATAAAAATGGAGAACAGAATTAAATCCTCCTGCCAAATTTTCAAAAGAAACACCTGTCTTTTTTTTTTTTTTTGGAAGAATTAAAAAATATATCTTTAGTCTTACCAAGTTAAAAAAAATAATGTCCTACAGTACTAATGCCTTATACTGGCTTCCATCTCCTCTCTCTGATCTCAAGTCCCCAAAGCAAGTACTTTAAACTCTTGATAAGTTCCTTCTGCTATTTTTCTCCATGTTTCTTCTAATCTGCTCCTGTTCCTTTCCTTGATCTGCCCATTTGGGGAACAATCTATTGAGTTTCTACTGTAGAAGGGAATTGACTCACCTATTTTAAATCGATGAGGATTTAACTCTTTTATGCTCCTTTGACATTTCTATCCTTTATTGTCATGATTGTATACCACGATTATGCCTTTTCTTGGGAATTTGTAAATGCTTTCCCCCTTCACATGTATAGCGTTTCCCCATCAGAGTGGTCTAGGCTTTTGTTAGTTTTTTCCCAACTGCTGAAGCATATCAGATAACCTCTTCTCCTTGGCTTGCTGAATCCTGAGTCCTCGGTCCTGCTGTGGCCGGATGGTGTGCTCCTTGGGTCTGCTGTAAAAATATTACAGGGGGCTTCCCATTGCCATCATCTGGGGCTCCCTTCCTTGTTCTCCTGTCTTCTTGGTTCCTGAATGCTTTATTGTTTTTTGTCTCACTTCTTGCGCTTCTTCTTCACTTCACAGCTTCTATTAGGTTGGTGCAAAAGTAGTTGCAGTTTTGCATTGTTGAACTTTGCATTTTGATATTGGAATACATTCTTAAATAAATGTGATTGTTATACATCACTTCAGTGCTCACTTTTTGCTTTATGTTTTTTGCTAATGACTTATTACTTGCTATTTATGTTTATTTTAGACTATGGAAATGATGTTAGATAAAAAGAAAATTTGAGCAGTTTTCTTATTTGAGTTCAAAATGGGTCATAAAGCAGCAGAGACAACTCGCAACATCAACAACACATGTGGCCCAGGAACTGCTAACAAACATATAGTGCAGTGGTGGTTCAAGAAGTTTTGCAAAGGAGATGAGACCCTTGAAGTTGGGGAGTATAGTGGCTGACCACTGGAAGTTGACAGTGACCAACTTAGAGGATCATCGAAGCTGATCCTCTTGCAACTACATGAAAAGTTTCCCCAAAACTCAATGTTGACCATTCTACAGTCGTTTGGCATTTGAAGCAAATAGGAAAGGTGAAAAGGCTTGATAAGTGGGTGCCTCATGAGGTGACTGCAATTTTTAAAAATTGTTGTTTTGAAGTGTTGTCTTCTCTTGTTCTACACAACAACGAACCATTTCTTGACTGGATTGTGACATATGACAGAAGTGAATTTTATACGACAACCAGCAATGGTCAAATTTGTACCAAAAAAGGGTCATGGTCACTGGTGCTCTGGTCACATGGTCAAAGGGTCTGCTGCTAGTCTGATCCACTACAGCATTCTGAATCCCGGCAAAACCATTACATCTGAGAAGAAAGCTCAGAAAATCAATGAGATGCACTGAAAACTGCAATGCCTGCAGACAACATTAGTCAACAGAAAGGGCCCAATTCTCCACGACAACACCTGCCCACACAGCACACAACCAACACTTCAAAAGTTGAACAAATTGGGCTACAAAGTTTTGTCTCATCTGCCATATTCACCTAACTTCTCATCAACTGAGTACCACTTCTTCAAGCGTCTCAACAATTTTTGCAGGGAAAATGCTTCTAAAACCAGTAGAACTGGAAAATGCTTTCCAAGAGTTTGTTGAATCTTGAAGCATGGACTCTTAGGCTACAGGAATAAACAAACTTATTTCTTTTGGCAAAATGTGTTGATTGTAAAGATTCCTATTTTGATTAATAAGCATGTGTTTAAGCCTAGTTATAATAATTTAAAATTCAGGATCTGAAACCTCAGTTACTTTTGCACCAACCTAATAGTAGCTTCCCCAAAATGGGTTGCCTGGTAGCTCATCTGGTAAAGAATCCAGCTGCAATGCAGGAGACCCCAGTTCAATTCCTGGGTCAGGAAGATCCACTGGAGAAGGGATTGGCTACCCATTCCAGTATTCTTGGGCTTCCCTGGTGGCTCAGCTGGCAAAGAATCTGCCTACAATGCAGGAGACCTGGGCTGGATCCCTGGGTTGGGAAGATCCCCTGGAGAAGGGAATGGCTACCCACTCCAGTATTCTGACCTGGAGAATTCCATGGACTGTATAGTCCATGAGGTCACAGAGAGTCGGACATGGCTGAGCAACTTTCACTTTCAGTTTCTCTAAAAAATGGGCACATAGAAGGTCTGTGTTTTGAAATGTTTGAAAATGGCTGTTTTATTTTTTCTTCAGACACTCAGTTCAGTTCAGTTCAGTCACTCAGTTGTGTCCAACTCTTTGCGACCCCATGAATCGCAGCACCCCAGGCCTCTCTGTCAATCACCATCTCCCAGAGTTCACTCAGACTCATGTCCATCAAGTCCATGATGCCATCCAGCCATCTCATCCTCTGTCATCCCCTTCTCCTCCTGCCCCCAATCTCTCCCAGCATCAGAGTCTTTTCCAATGAGTCAACTCTTCGCATGAGGTGGCCAAAGTACTGGAGTTTCAGCTTTAGCATCATTCCTTCCAAAGAAATCCCAGGGCTGATCTCCTTCAGAATGGACTGGATCTCCTTGCAGTCCAAGGGACTCTCAAGAGTCTTCTCCAACACCACAGTTCAAAAGTATCAATTCTTCAGCACTCAGCCTTCTTCACAGTCCAACTCTCACATCCATACATGACCACAGGAAAAACCATACCTTGACTAGACGGACCTTAGTCTGCAAAGTAATGTCTCTGCTTTTGAATATACTATTTAGGTTGGTCATAACTTTTCTTCCAAGGAGTAAGTGTCTTTTAATTTCATGGCTGCAGTCACCATCTGCAGTGATTTTGGAGCCCAAAAAAATAAAGTCTGACACTGTTTCTACTGTTTCCCCATCTATTTCCCATGAAGTGATGGGACCAGATGCCAGGATCTTTGTTTTCTGAATGTTGAGCTTTAAGCCAACTTTTTCACTCTCCTCTTTCACTTTCATCAAGAGGCTTTTTAGCTCCTCTTCACTTTCTGCCATAAGGGTGGTGTCATCTGCATATCTGAGGTTATTGATATTTCTCCCGGCAATCTTGATTCAAGCTTGTGTTTCTTCCAGTCCAGTGTTTCTCATGATGTACTCTGCATATAAGTTAAATCAGCAGGGTGACAATATACAGCCTTGAGGTACTCCTTTTCCTATTTGGAACCAGTCTGTTGTTCCATGTCCAGCTCTAACTGTTGCTTCCTGACCTGCATACAGATTTCTCAAGAGGCAGGTTAGGTGGTCTGGTATTCCCATCTCTTTCAGAATTTTCCACAGTTTATTGTGATCCACACAGTCTTCACACACTGGTAGGTATTAAAATCTAGACTGACACACTGATGCTTAGAATTTTGAGGTGCCATCTGCTTTTAGCTTATAGGAAGCTGTTGAGAGGACTAGTGCCTTATTTTTTGTTGTTCAGTGGCTCAGTAATGTATGACTCTTTGTGACCCCATGGACTGCAGCATGCCAGGCTTCCCTGTCCTTCACCATCTCCCTGAGCTTGCTCTAACTCATATTCATTGAATTGTTGATGCCATCCAATCATCTCATTCTCTGTCACCCCCTTCTCCTCCCACCTTCAATCTTTCCCAGCATCAGGGTCTTTTCTAATGAGTCAGTTCTTCACATCAGATTATTGGAGCTTCAGCTTCAGCATCAGTCCTTCCAATGAATATTCAGGGTTGATTTCCTTTAGGATTGACTGGTTTGATCTCCTTGTTGTCCAAGGGACTCTCAAGAGTCTTCTCCAACACCACAGTGCAAAAGCATCAATTCTTCAGTGCTCAGCCTTCTTTATGGTCCAACTCAAACATCCATACATGACTACTAGAAAAGCCATAGCTTTGACTATATAGACCTTTGTTTGCAAAGTAATGTCTCTGCTTTTTAACATGCTGTCTAGGTTTGTCATAGCTTTTCTTCCAAGGAGCAGGCATCTTTGAATTTCATGACTGTCGTCACCATCTGCAGTGATTTTGGAGCCCAAGAAAATAAAGTCTGTCACTGTTTTTATTGTTTCTCCATCTATTTGCCATGAAGTGATGGGACCCGATGCCATGATCTTCATTTTTTGAATGTTGAGGGTTTTTTTATTATTATTATTATTGACATTGCTTTATTTTCATTGAATATTTTTAAAATTTATTTTTAAATTGAAGGATAATTGCCTTACAGAATTTTGTTGTTTTCTGTCAAACCTCAACATGAATCAGCCATAAGTATATATATATATATATATATACCCCTCCCTTTTGAACTTCCCTCCCATCTCCCTCTCCATCCTACCCCCCTAGGTTGATACAGAGCCCTTCTTCGAGTTTCCTGAGTCATACAGCAAATTCTCGTTGGCTGTAATGCAAATTTCTGTGTTACTCTTTCCATACATCTCACCCTCTCCTCCCCCCTCCCCACATCCATAGGTCTGTTCTCTATGTCTGCTTCTCCATTGCTGCCCTGTAAATAGATTCTTCAGTACCATTTTTCTACATTCTGTATATATGCATTAGAATATGATATTTGAATATGAATGTTGAGTTTTAAGCCAGCTTTTTCACTCTCTTCTTTCACCTTCATCAAGAGGCTCTTTAGTTTCTCTTCCCTATCTGCCATAAGGATGGTGTCATCTGAATATCTGAGATTATTGATCTTTCTCCCAGCAATCTTAATTCCCGCTTGTGATCTAAAGATGTTGCTTGTAGTTTCATTGAAATGTCTTATTCTGTTGCTTACATTGTTTCTGTTTCCTCTGGGTTCCTTTTCTCAGTTTCTTGTGTGATAGAGGTATTTATGACAATGTCTGTCCATTTACACTAAGCTTGAAGTTTGAAGCTTATAAGCTTGAAGTTACATTACAAACAACTTCTTCAAAGTGCTCTGTGGTTGGGTGGGACCTGCTGAATGGTGCTCCAGGGCCCAGAGTCTGGAGGATAAATCTCCAGTCTCCTGTCTGGGAATGGCCTGAGGCTCTGAGGATGCAGAAAGGTGAATAAGTCAGCTTCTTGTCACTTTCTGTGGGCACTTTACCAGGAGCATCTTAACTCTGGCAGTTCCTCCTCCTCTATAAACTTTTCATCTTCAAAAATGGGATGAACTATCGTAATCTCTTTGTTTTTATGGGCTTGTACCTATCTGGTCCATTTATCCTCATTTTAGTGGAGTTTCTGGAGAAGGCAATGGCAACCCACTCCTGTACCCTTGCCTGGAAAATCCCATGGACGTAGGAGCCTGGTAGGCTGCAGTCCATGGGGTCGCTAAGAGTCGGACACGACTGAGCTACTTCACTTTCACTTTTCCCTTTCATGCATTGGAGAAGGCAATGGCAATCCACTCCAGTGCTCTTGCCTGGAGAATCCCAGGGACGGCAGAGCCTGGTGGGCTGCCGTCTACGGGGTCTCACAGAGTCGGACACGGCTGAAGTGAGTTAGCAGCAGCCAGAGGAGATGATACAATGAATATGTTCAGTCTATCATGTTTAACTGGAAATCTGCATGCATGCTTCTTCCCCTGTTTCCTTTTTAAAAATTGAAGTATAATTTACATACAGTAAAATGCAAAGACCTTAAGTGGACAGTTCCATGAGTTATGACAAATGTGCAACTTACATCCCTATCAGTATCTTTACAGAATGTGCCCATCCCCTTTTCAGGTCCCTCCCCTCTTTTCCACCATTAAAAGCCACTGTTGTGATTTCTGTCAATGAATTTGGGATTCTAATTTTTGAATATTTGAGGGAAGTATTTATATGGTACAAATCATCCTCCCAGCTTACCCAACTGAAGAACAGCTCTATTATTATAAGAAATTGAAATTTAAGTGACAGCAATTCTGTTTTATTAAGAAAAAAAACCACACCAAATTTTGTCCAATCTAATGTCCTTCTTCAGGAGTGAAGAGAGGTTTATTGTTACCTCAAAAAGATTTTAAGGAAATCAGTTTCCTCCATAACCACCAGAATGTCATATCACATATTTAGTTAAAAACTCAAGGAGTCCAAAATGATCCTTAATATCTTTGAACAGACATCATGTCCTCTTTCCATGTCTTCAAGGTCATACTCCCCAGGTGCTTCCGAACAAAAACCGAGATCCCCCTTGTTTTTAGGTGGATATGTGATTAGCCATCCTTTCAAATACCTTCTGATGTCTGTGCACTTGTGGGCACAAGGCTGTCATGGCAGGGGTGGCGGGGAGGGTGGATCTTGATTGGCACTGTGTATATAGGGGGATCTGTGATACTGACATGATAAGGACCAGGGTGTGCTAATTGCCTGGTTTCTGCCTGGTGGTTGCTCCCTTCATATAGACCGTCCACGAATGACAAAAGTCATATTTTTAAAATGCTAAGTCTGAGTGTTTTTTCCACCAAAAGGGTTAGCAACCTCTCCAGGACAAGCTAAGCCCTCAGAAGAGAGACCCAGCCAGGTCCAAGAGCAGCTAGCATTTACTGAGTGCAGCTACTAATATTAATAGATTTATGCACTTGGTTACTCTGCTAAAAAGTGATGGAGCTAGGGTTTAGAGTATGCTCAGGACCAGCTATCACACTGTCTTTGTATGGAAGGCAGGAGGGACTCTAAGGTTAAGAGGGAGGATCCTTAGAATCACCAGCTACACTGCAGAATATTTGCTAATTGTAACTGGAGCAAATGATATCCTTCTTTGCCTTTCACTGCTTTCTGATACCTCCTCAAGATGAGACAGCTCAAAATTTTTGGAATTGACATCTTATAAGACTGCCTTCCCTTTCTCTTTCCACTTCCACTGCCTTGCTTTGGGCCTTCATTATTTTTCATCTTGATCATTGAGACACCATTCTGTCTGCAGGAGACTCTCCTGCAGACTCTCATCCAGTGTGTCCATCTGTCATGCATATTACCAGAATAATCTCTTAGAAATGTAAGTCAGAAAGAGAGAAACAAATATCATATATTAATGCCTATATATGGAATGTAGAAAAATGATACAGATGAACCTATTTTCAGGGCAGAAATAGAGTGCAGATAAAACGAACAGACTTGTAGATATGGTGGGGGTAAGGAGAGGGAAGGAGGAATTGAGAGAGTAGCATTGTCATATATACACTACCATGTGTAAAATAGCTAGTGGAAAGCACAGGGAGCCCAGCCCCATGCTCTGTGATGACCTAGAGAGGTGGAGTGGAGGTGGGTGTGGGAGGGATGCTCAAGGGGGAGGGGATTTGTTGTTTAGTAGCTAAATCCTGTCGGACTCTTTGCAACCGCATGGACTATAGCCCTCCAGGCCCCTCTGTCTATGGGATTTCCCAGGCAAGAATACTGGAATGGGTTGCCATGCCCTCCTCCAGAGGATCTTCCTGACTCAGGGATTGAACTCTTGTCTCCTACATCTCCTGCACTGCAGGCAGATTCTTTACTGCTGAGCCACCAGGGAAGCCCCTGCGGGAGGGGATATATGTATACATATTGCTAATTTTTCAGTAGAAACTAACACAACATTGTAAAGCAGTTGTTTTCCAATTAAAAGTAATTAAAAAAAAAATCAAGTCTGACTATGTTCCTGTCTGCTTAAAACCAGCTGATGATGGGCTCCTGTTTCATTCAGCATGAAGTACATGCTCTAGTGTGGTGCTGGGGACTTTTTGGTTTAATCTCAAGGCATATCTCCAACCTTTCTCTTGCTATCTGAGCGGGCATGGCCTTCCCCTCGCCTACAGCCCTCCTTTGTCCCCAGCGTCTGTTTCTCTGCATGTGCCATGCTGCCGTGGCTTCTCTGGAATGCTCCACCCCTCCTCCACCAGGCAGGCATTCACCTTGGGAGACACTGCCAAGGCCAAGGATTACCTCATCTCTGAGATCTTGTCTGACCCACCCCTCCCACCACCTCATGGCCAGTAGCCTAGATTGTGCTCTCCTTTGGGTCCTCACCAGGTCCTGGCCAGTTTTTATAGAGCTTATAACAACACACCATGGTCTTGCTTTTTTATGTTCATCTTCCTCACAAGACAGGGCTCTTCCCAAGTTTGAGGATTGAGTCTAATTCACTGTTGGGGTTCCCTTGCCTAGCACATATCAGGACTTAATAAAGGTATAGTTCTATTTATTTATACATGAATGGATGGATTTGCTTTCCCTATTGCATCATATAATTTTCTAAAAGTTACTTGGCTTTCTGGAACTTACATTAAGAAATTTAGATACCAGCAATAATATCTGGTTAGCTCAGCCAGTGCCAAAATTGCCTGTTGAGATTATCTGTGCCTCTCAGCTAGAACTTGAATTTCTGCTGCTTTTCTATGTTCTCCCCATGATCTGACACAGTGTTGGACATGCATTACTTGTTTAAATTATCTGTTGATTTAAGTTGGGGAGTTGGGAGACAAAAGACAGAAAAAATAGGGCTCCTGCTATTGAGGACCTGACACATAAAAGGGGAGACAGGACACATCCTGTGGGGGAAAAGCCAATTGCTAATGACGTCCCTGGTGCTCCCGTGGTTTAGAATCCACCTGCCATTGCAGGGGACATGGGTTCAGTTCCTGGTCCTGGAAGCTTCCACCTGCTTCGGGGCAGTTAGGCTTGTGCACTGAAACTACTGAGCCTGCACCCTACAGCCTATGCTCTGCAATGAGAAGCCACCGCCGCGAGAAACACAGCCACCACAACAGGAGAGCAGTCCCTGCCTCCCACAACTAGGGGAAGGCCACGTCCAGGAGGGAAGACCCAGCACAGCCAAACAAAGATGGGGAGTAGTCCTTACCTCCCACAACTAGAGGAAGCCCATATCCAGTATGGAAGACCCAGCACAGCCAAAAATACTGTTTTAAATCCCTTATATAGGACAGTCCTTCGAATAATAAACAAATAAATAAAAACATATTCTCTTGAAAAAAAATTACTAAGACTTTCCTCCCAAGTCCCCAAAGGTGCCTGCATGTATCCCCAAAGAAGCCATTCTGATTGCATGACCCTGATGAAGGTCTTCCTTCATCATATGATTTGTTGCAGTAAAAATAAGGAAGGAATTTCTAAGCAGTTAAGGTCACTTTGTACTGAGACTATGGCACTCTATCATGTTAAATAAAATGTCAGTTGATAGTTATTGTGTCATTCTTTTCAAATGATTTTATGCACAGTAGATGGTTTTATTATAGGTGAATTGGATTTGACTGTTGATTTTTAAGAATTTAGTAAGAATATGCAAACAAATGTGTATATCTTATTTAAAGAATCCTAATAAGGAAATTGCAACAGTACTAATGTTGAGTGAAAGCTGTGTTGGGTGTTTTGGATATGAATGCCCTTGTCTGATCTTTTCTACAATCCTGGCACAATGATTTTAAATCGCCTATTCACAGATGGAAAAACCAAAGCTAATTAACTGGCTGGAGATCTCTACAGCCACTATCGTGTACCATCTATAAATAGTTAATTCTAAATTCAGTCATGTGAAATTCTGGGTTAAATCTGTTAGAAAATTGACAACTATAAGATTCTGTTGGCTATACTCATGTGTATTTATTTATTTATATTTTTATCCATGTATATGTTTTTAAAAATTTAGTTAAAATTTTAAAATAATTTTATAGATTACTTTCCATTTACAGTTATTACAAAGCATTGGCTATATTCCCTGTGTTGTACAGTACATTTTTCCATGTATATATTTTTAAGTTTCAAATATGAAAACTATTTTAGCCACTAGGCTGCAAAAGTAAATGCATAGTATACAAAATGAATGTGGGCTGCTGTATGTCAGCATTTCCATATAAATATATTTTCTCAGGTAAAAGCCTGAGGAAACCTGGAGCAGTATTTTGCAGTGGAGATAATTTGACAGAATATACCTAAATCAACAGTATACAAATCCAGAGACCCACTGAGGCCTCTTTGGGGATTCTGTAAGATATAGTAACATAATAGTTAAGAGCAGAGGCCCTGGGGTCCACGTGACTCTGGGAAACTTACTTTGAGCCCCATTTTCCTCATTTGTCGCATTAGGTTAATGGTGCCTACCAAATGAGGTGTCATTAGGATTAAACGTCAGATGTCTGTCTAGTGCTTGTTCGTGGTATGACATAGCAAGGGGTTGCTGTTGTTGAGTTGCTCAGTCATGTACCATTCTTTGTGACCCCATGGGCTGTAGCACGCCAGGCTTCCCTGTCCTTTACCGTCTCCCAGAGCTTGCTCAAACTCATGTCCATTGATTCAGTGATGCCATCCACCCATCTCATCCTCTGTTGTCCCCTTCTCCTGCCGTCAATCTTTCCCAGCATCAACTACACTGGCACTTACCAAGAGCATCGCCAATGACTGAACAACAAAGGCCTTTGCCGTAGGCCTCTACAGAGACTGAACCCCACGCTGCTACAGCTGTTGACCTTCAACAGCCCCTGAGGGAGTTCCGGGTGGAATGAGGCTCTCTGTGCTCCAGGGAATCTGGTGGGACAGGTCTTTAGATAGTTGGATGTGTTTTAGGAACAGATTTTATGATATCTATCCTTGCATCTCCTCATATCTAGAGAAGCAATAAATCCCTTCATGGTGACATCAGATTCTCATGACTTACAAAAACCTTTTGTAAATCAAGTGCTTCATGGTATTGAACTCCCCCTTCATTGAAACCTTATATACTGACTTTCCCCCACTGCCGCTTTGGAGCAGTCTCTCAGAGCTATCTGAGATGCTGCCTCCTGGGCTGCAGTCCTCATTGTGCCCCCAATAAAACTTAACTTGCAGCTCTCAATTGTACATCTTTTTTTAGTCAACACCAGCATCAGGATCTTTTACAGAATCCACTCTTCACATCAGGTGGCCAAAGTATTGGAGCTTCAGCTTCAGCATTAGTCCTTCCAATGAATATTCAGGGTTGCTTTCCTTTAGGATCGACTGGTTTGATCTCCTTGCTGTCCAAGGTTCTCTCAAGAGTCTTCTTCAGCATCACAGTTTGTAAGCATCAGTTCTTCAGGGCTCTCTCACGTCTGTACATGACTGCTAGAAAAATCATAGCTTTGATGATATGGACCTTTGTTGGTAAAGAGATGTCTATGCTTTTTAACATGCTATCTAGGTTTGTAATAGCTTTTCTTTGGATTTTGTGGCTACAAGTCACTGTCTGCAGTGATTTTGGAGCCCAAGAAAATTAAATCTGCCACTGTTTCCATTGTTTTCCCATCTACTTGCCATGAAGTGATTGGACTGGATGCCATGAGCTTAGTTTTTTGAATGTTGAGTTTTAAGCCACCTTTTTTACTCTCCTCTTTCAAGGAGTACATAGCTCTTGTCACTGGCTAGAAGTACACTCTCCTTCTCACTGGTTAATGAGGTGCTCTCTTCTGATTATGTAGATTGACAGGTCATGGAGAAACTGAGGTTGGCTGCTGGGTGATTGTGGAAGGCTTCTAGGAACTCCAGGAGGGAGAAAAGGTGTCACTTAGAAGAGAAATGAGCTTGATGTTTGAAGCCATTTTCATATCATGGGTGAGCGGAAAGCCCAGATTCTATCAAGAAACCACCCCTGGATGTCTTAGTTGTGCTTCCAAATGTCTGTAGTCATTTCATTGTGCAAATAGGGCTTGTATTCTCTACTTCCTGAGAAGTCTCAGTTTCCAAGATTCAGTCCTATTAGCAAAGCTCAATTTCTGATTTTGTGAATTTGATAATATGGAACCTAGAAGTGGGAAAACCCTCCAGTGTAATCTTTAAGCATTGTAAATTAGATATGGGACATGGCAAAGAGAAAGCGGAGCAGGTGGGAGGGGTGCAGAAAGGACAGAGGGAGGAGAAAGGCAGGACCGGGGCTAACCCAGAGCTGGATACCCAGGAATGTTGGGAGAGGGGGTTGCTGCACTGGTTTGAGTGAGCACATTATGTAAACCAAAGACTGGGAGTTCAGGATGATGCCCACAGAGGCGGCTAAGGGCTGACCCTTGTACCCTCCACTTGCCCCTGCTGCCCTTTGGTGCCTCCAGGGGCATCCTGCCTGACACCTCAAGGGAGGTGGTCACCAGCATCTCTCTGGAGCCCCTTCCTCTCCATCAAGGGCCCCTAAGAGAGATTTCCCAGGTTGGGACATGGGCCTATCAGGGCATCACTCAACTATGAATGGCCCCTTAATTATTCAAGACATTCACCTAATGTGGCCAACTCTCCAGCCCTTCCTGTGCTCATCCACAAGGAGAGAAACTCTGAATTGGATACTCTTTCCTAGGGCCTTGGAAGAATTCTCCTAAGGGCTGGAATCATCTCCTACCTCAGTCTTCAGGTTTTGAAAGAGTGAAATGAGAGCATTTTGTGATTCTGGGCTTCATGCTTTTACTCTATTCCCCATTTCATCACACCCCTCAGTGCTATGAAATGTGGATTAGTTTTTAATCTTCCTTTCTCATTTTTGTTGTGTTGGTGTTGAACTGATTATGCAGAACTGTGTGTTGATATCTCTTGGCATCTTCCCTCCAGGGATGAAGCTGTGCTTTCTAAACATCACCTTTAATCTTCTTATGGAAGGAGGCTGTATAAGGTGCTCACCCCATCCATCAGGACCCATTGAGACTGACAGGTTACAGGCCCTTGTAACCTGGGCCACACAGAACAGGAGGCTCAGTGGTGCCAAGATCCCAAATCTATTGCTACCCCTCTAGCCATCCATCTCAGGTGACGCTGGTGGTTGAAAGAATAAATACATGAAAATTAAGCCCACTCTGCCTGCAAAAGAAAACAGAAGGCAAGCTGGCCATAGGCTGTCACCTGGAATCACCTACTGGGAAGTGCTGAGTCACCTCTAGATGAAGGATGGAGAGGAGGCTTGAGTGACAGACTCACGTACAAGGAAGCTTCAGTTCAAAGTGAAAACCGATTCTCTGCCTTGGAGCTAATCTATCAATATAAAATATTTTACTCTGAATACAGGGATATTTGTGATAAACAGATCAACACGGAATGCCTGGTATCACTTTTCATTTTCATGTGCTCCTTGGAACACCTCTCACTTTCCCATCTTAATGGCCTTTCCAGAACTTTCCAGAGCACACCCAGCCGACTCCTAGTGTGTCTGGGGATGATTTCTGGTGGTGGTGCACTGAGAAAGTGACTCTTGTTTTACCTGCCCTGCTGATCTTCTGGTTGAGTGGAGAAGAGGCTTCACTCTGGTGCTGACGACTTCCCTCGCCTGATTCCTTCTTGTTTGTTTTCTATTTTTAAAGATACCAGGGCCAGTCCACTAAGCATTTTAGCAGGTAAATATCTAGCTAGACTTAGTAAACCCTCTTTTGTTTCTAAGATTTTATTTGTTTTAAGATTTTATGGAAGGTAGTACTGGTTTTCCATTTACATTAGAGGCATTTATTTAGCAAACACTCATATAGCTTTTATTCTATGGAAGGCCTGTTTCAAACACTTTATAAAGAGACAGCCCTTTGTTTCTCACAACCTGATTGTAACCCTCTGTGATAAGAATTATAATCACCCTCATCATGCTGTGTCCATGCTAAGTCACTTCAGTCATGTCTGACTCTTTGCGACCCTGTGTACCACAGCCCGCCAGGCTCCTCTGCCCTTGGGATTCTCCCGGAAAGAGTACTGGAGTGGGCTGCCATACCCTCCTCCAGGGGATCTTCCT
This sequence comes from Capricornis sumatraensis, assembly GCF_032405125.1. Taxonomy (NCBI): domain Eukaryota; kingdom Metazoa; phylum Chordata; class Mammalia; order Artiodactyla; family Bovidae; genus Capricornis; species Capricornis sumatraensis. The sequence goes on along the minus strand of NC_091071.1, from coordinate 115,488,351 downwards.
GACCCAGGGATCAAACCCAGGTCTCTTATGTCTCCTGTGTTGATGAGCAGGTTCTCTACCACTAGCACCACCTGGGAAGCCCACCCTCATCACATAGATGGGGAAACTGAGGCACAAGGGGGTTAAATCAGGTTTGGAAGTGGCAGAAGCAGTGTTGAAACCAGGGCAGCTTGACTCCAGACTGTGTTCTTAACCTCTATGCACTGCTGCCTCTCCAGAAGGAATGCTTTAAAAATTGATATATTCAAGGGGGAAAAAAATGAGCTGATTCAAAAAACATGATACAAAGAAAATGAGGTTCACGTACTATTTGTAAATGGCAAAAATGGTGACGGTGAACTAAAATGAGCATCGCTGGTAGCTCCCCTGGGCCTGCAGGATGAGGAAGTGACTGGCTAAGCACTCCGCCTCAGACACAATGCACTGCACCTGGAGGATCCCTGGAGCTGCAGATAAAACTTCTTGCAGGTTGATTGTGCTGTAGAGACCTCCTGCTGCCGTGGACGATGTATTGTAATAATATGTACATGAATGCATAGGTACATGCACTCGTACATGTGTGTGCACACTGCCATCTTCACTGCTGTCGACCAGGAACAGAGTCGCACAGCTTGGTCAGCACCATTCCTCCTTTTCTTTCTTAATGGAAGTATAGTTGTTTACAATGTTGTGTTACAAAGGCAAAACAAAACAAACAAAAATATTAGTTGCTGGCATAGAGCAAAGTGATTCAGCTTTGTGTGTGTGTGTGTATATATTCTTTTTGAGATTCTTTGTCGTTATAGATTATTGTAAGATGTTGAATACAGTTCCCCGTGTGATATTGTAGGACTTTGTTGGCCTATATACAGTGGTGCGTATATGTTAATCCCAAACTCCCATTTCATCCCTCCCCACCCTTTTCCCATTTGGTCACCATAAATTTGTTTTCTTTGTCTGTGAGTCTGTTTCTGTTTTGTAAACAAGTTCATTTGAAACATTTTTTTTCTTTTAGATTCCACAAGTAAGTAGAATATGATATTTGTCTTTCTCTGACTTACTGCACTTAGTATAATAATCTCTATTATTCACATTGCAGCAGATGGCAATGTTTCATTCTTCTTTATGGCTGAGTAATATCCCCTGGAGGAGGGAATGGCAACCGACTCCAGTATTCTTGCCTGGAGAATTCCATGGACAGAGGAGCCTGGTGGGCTACAGTCCATGGAGTCACAAAGAGTTGGACAAGACTGAGCTACTAACACTTTCATTTTCACAATATTCCACTATGTCTGTGTACCACATCTTCATTCATTCATCTTATTTTCTTTAACCTGTATTATCTCTTTAAATTTTCACAGCAGCCTCTGTGGTGGGTTTCATCTTCATCCCAGGATGAGGAAGCTGAGTCTGGGCTATTCTATAGAACATATCCAGGCCACCCTGCTGACAGGGGTGGACCTGGGCTGGGAGACCAGGCCAGGCTGCTCCTAAACCCCAGCAAGGTCTCAGCCATGACATTACACTCTCGGTTACTTATTCCTTAAAGGTGAACTCAGTCTTCCTACATTCTCTTTCAGAAAAAAAATGTTGGGTCTGACCATAACTCTTGACCATAAGTCTCAGACTCTTGCATTTAAATAATAAATAACTTAAATCTTAGAGATTGATTACATTCGTCAGCTCTTTATTTCATCAGGTAAACACATTACTTCCCTAAGTAGTTGCAAAGTTCAACAATGCTTCTTCAACATTGTCAATACACAAATGAAAGGAGATCACAACAAAGAAACATAGGGAGGACATAAGCTTGGAATAATCTGTGTGCGTGTACGTGCATGTGCACAAACGTGTACAGCATGTTTTTAAGACAAATGGAAGCTTCTTCATGGAGCCAAGTTGGTAGTACTGGGGAACCACTGTCTTAAGAATTCCTGCCTAGCTGCTGTCATCTGTTGGCTGGTAATTAGATAATTTTTTAAAATGAAATATTTACAATGTGTTAGTATCAGGTATACAGCAAAGTAATTTGTTATACATATGTGTATATGTGTGTGTGTGTATCTTTTCTTTTTCAGATCCTTTCCCATGATAGGTTATTATAAGATATTGAATATAGTTGTACTATACAGTAGAACCTTGTTTTTTTTAATCTATTTTATATAAGTAATGTGTATATATTGATCCCAAACTACCAATTTATCCCTTCCCACTCCTTTCCCTTTGGTAACCGTAAATTTGTTTTCTCTTTTATTTATTCATTTTGGCTGCACTGAGTCTTCATTGCTGCACATGGGCTTTCTCTGGCTGCAGAGAGTGGAGGCGACTCTCTAGTTGTGGTGTACAGGCTTCTCATTGCAGTGACTTCTCTTGTTGCAGAGCACAGACTCTAGGTGCACGGGCTTCAGTAGTTGAAGCACTCAGGCTCAGTAGTTGAAGCATGCAGGCTCGGTGGTTGAAGCACGCAGGCTCAGTAGTTGAAGCATGCAGGCTCAGTAGTTGAAGCATGCGGGCTCGGTGGTTGAAGCATGCGGGCTCGGTGGTTGAAGCAGAAGCATGTGGGCTCAGTGGTTGAAGCATGCGGGCTCAGTGGTTGAAGCATGCGGGCTCAATGGTTGAAGCATGCAGGCTCAGTAGTTGCAGCTTGTGGGCTCTAGGGCATGTGGGCTCGGTAGTTGTGGTGTGTGGGATCACCACCAGGCTCTAGAGCATGGGCCTAGTTGCTTTCCAGCATGTGGAATCTTCCTGGACCAGGGATGGAACTCGTGTCCCCGACAAAGGCAGGTGGATTCTTACCTACTGCACCACCAGGGGACTCCAATAAGTTTGTTTTCTGTGTCTGTGAGTGTTTCTGTCTTGTAAATAAGTTCATTTGTATCATTTTTTTAAATTCCACAAAAAAATCATGATATCATGATATTTGTCATTGTCTGACTTACTTCACTTAGTAGCTTAGTTGCTTCAGTCATGTCCAACTCTGTGTGACCCTGTGGACTGTAGCTCACCAGGCGCCTCTGTCCATGGGATTCTCCAGGCAAGAATACTGGACTGGGTTGCTGTTTCCTTCTCCAGGGGATCTTCCTGACCCAGGGATGGGACTTGTGTCTCTTATATCTCCTGCGTTGGCAAGTACGTTCTTCACCACTAGCACCACCTTGGAAGCCCATGATAATCTCTAGGTCCATCCATGGTACTGCAAATGATATTATTTCATTCTTTGTAATGGCTGAGTAATATTCCATTCTATATATGCACCACACTTTTTAAAACCCATTTGTTTGTCAATGAACAGTTAGGTGACTTCCACGTCCTGGCTATTATAAATGTGCTGCTATGAACATTGGTGTATACGTATATTTTCAAGTTGGAGTTTTCATCTTTTCTGGATATACTGGCTGGTTACTTTTAAAATGACCTCCTTCAAGTGATGCTAAGAAGGTATCTCCCAGTTATCCTGAAATTAGTTGTTCTGATTATGGATGGTACTGGCTGTTAGTTCTGTAGATTTTTAAAAAGCTCCTTCACAATCATTACCATCTCCAGTGAACATGATAAATCCTAGGAAGTGGTGAGCTATGAGAGGGGAATAGCAGTGTCTGTTTTTTCACTGCTCCATCCTAGAACTTAGCACAGTGCTTGGCATAGAGTGGGTGCACAGCAACCATGAGTTAAGTAACTGAATGAATGAATGAATGGTGGATGAAAGAGATAATTGCATTTAAAATTTCTTATTCTTTGTGTCCAGAGCTGATAAACTCTTAATATAAACATATTTGTAAATTATGTAACAATAATGAGAAAGTATACTATTAACCCACTACTGAGCTTAAGAAAAAAGCTTGTGAGTACCTTTCCTATCCCATCCTTCCTGCTTCCTTCTAAATAAAAACCATCCTGAATTTTGGGTTTCTCATTTTGTTGCTTTTTAAAAGAGTAGTTAAAAAATCCCATATGTGTATTCCATCCTAAATCTTATGTATACCACCTTTGCTTCCTTAAGCTTGTTCTAAAAATCACATATGTATGTAACCCTAATCAGAGTGTTGGTTAGTTTTTGCTTGGTTTCTGAAGTTTATAAAAAATGCTATCATATAGCTTATGGTTTTTTACTAATTTTTTTTCACTCCATATTATGTTTCTAAGCTTCACTGGAGCAATAGGTAGTTTATTTTCAGTGCTGAATAATAAACAGGCCATCATCTGAATAGCACAATTTATTCATGAATTTACCTGTCAATGGAATTTGGGTTATTTCTAGTTTGGGGCAATTGTGAACAGTATGGCTATGAACATTCTTTAAAAAAATTGTTTTGGTTGTTAAAATAACAGTATATACATATATACATGTATATATAGCATAAGAAATGAAAAGTTCATGTATTAAAAACTGAACACCTTTAAATACACCCATGGCAAGACGACTTACTCGGACCTCAAAGCCTGCAGTAGGCACCGTGCCCTCCTTCAGTTGGACTTTGTGTTAATCACCTCTGTACTTTTCTTCGCTGCACTCTCACCGTTCCTAAGCACTACAGTTTAGCTTTGCCTGTTTATCTCTTCTTTCTTAGAATGTCTTTTCCAGCTCTCCTTCCATCTGTAAGCCCCCATTCCATTTCCTCTCCCTCCTCTTGCCATTTTGAACTATTAGGCTTTTGTTTTCATCGGTGCATTTCTCTGGCATGCTTTTATTATCTATAGGGATGTTATTCTGCTCCTCATTTTTCTTTGAATTACTGTACAGGATTTGACTTCAATCCTTTTCCCTTACTTATGCATACGTGATATTAGGTTTCCCGAACTTACAGGAAGGAGGTATAATTTAAGAGTTGTTCTGCTTTTACAACTTTAGAGCATCCTCTTCTGTAGTCTGTGTTAAGTATTAAAGAACTCTGGCACCTCACTTCCTGCCATCTCCAGATTCCTTTTCTCAGGCTCTTCTTCCCGCTCCCTTTACTCCATTTCCCTGATCCGCTCCCTGTGGATTCTGTTTCTGGCAGTTCCTCCTCAGTTGCAATTTTTTTAAATAATTTATTTTTGTGCTTTTGGCTGTGCAGGGTCTTCATTGCCGGGCAGGCTTTTCTCTGGTTGTGGCCAGTGGGGACCACTTTCTAGTTGCGGCGTTCTCGCTTCTCATTGCAGTGGCTTCTCTTGTTGCAGAGCTCGGACTCAATATTATCAATTTGCAAATATTATTGCCCATGCTGTGGGTTGTTTTTTCACTTCTTGGTGATGTTGTTTGAAGTATAGAAGTTTTTAATTCCAATTCATCTATTTCGTCTTGTGTTTCTATGCTCTGTATGTCATATTAAAGAAACCATTGTCTAATCCGTGGTCATGAAGATTCATATCTATGTTTTATTCCAAGAGTTTTATCATTTTAGCTCTTATGTTTAGGTCTTTGATCCATTTGTGTTAATTTTTACATGTGGTGTGAGGGAGAGGTCTAATTTCTTTCTTTAGTGGGTGACTATCCAGTTGTCACACCATTTCTTGAAAAGATATTCTTTTACCATCAGTTGGCACCCTTGTTTAAAATCAATTGACCATAGGTATATGGGTTTATTTCTTGACTCCAAATTCTGTTTCATTGACCTATATGTTGATAGGTCTTATTTCCTATAGCTTTGTAGTAAGTTTTGAAATTGGGGAGTGTAAGACATCCAACACTTGTTCTTTTCAAAATTGTTTTGGTTTTTCTGTGTCTTCTGAAATTCTATATGAGTTTTAGGATCTGCTTATTAATTATTGGAAAAAAAAAAGCCCACAAAAGCCAGATGGAGATTGACGGAATCTGTAGATCAATTTGGGGAATACTGTCATCTTAACAACATTAAGTCTTTTAATCCATGAAGATAGAATGTCTTTTTGCTTACTTAGTGCTTATTTAATTTCTTTCAGTAATGTTTTATAGTTTTCTGTGTACTTAAGTGTACTCACACCTTTTTGTTAAGTTTATTCTTAAGTAGGTTAATCTTTTTGGTGGTATTATTAATGGAATTATTTAATTTTTGTATTGTTTATTGCTAGGACATAGAGCACAACTGATTTTTACATATTGATCTTGTATCCTATAACCTTGCTGGATTGGTTTATTCCAATTTTTTAGTGGATTCCTTAGGATTTCGTATATATAAGATAATGTCATCTCTAAACTGAGATAGTTTCACTTCCTTTCTAATATGAATGCCTTCTAATTTCTTTTCCTGCCTAACTGCCCTGGACAGAACTCCAGTACAGTGTTGGGAAGAGTGGATATACTTATTTTCTTCCTGATCTCAGGAGAAAATCAAGCAATCTTTGACCACTACATTAGCTATGGATTTTTCATAGATGCCCTCTATCAGGGTGAATAAGTTCCCTTCTATTCTTAATCAGTTGTGTTTTTTAATTTTTAATAGGAGAATAATTGTTTAACCATTGTGTTAGTTTCTGCCATACATCAGCATGAATCAGTCATAGGTATACATGTATCTCCTCCCTCTTGAACCTCCCTCCCACCTCCCACCCCATCCCACCCCTCTAGGTTGTCACAGAGCACCGACTTTGAGCTCCCTGCTTCATACAGCAAATTCCCACTGGCTGTCTATTTTATATATGGTAGTGTGTATATTTCAGCATGACTTTTTCAATTCATCCCTCCTTCACCTTTCCTCGCTGTGTCCACAAACTGTTCTCTATGTCTGCATGTCTATCTTCAGTTCAGTTCAGTTGCTCAGTCCTGTCCAGCTCTTTGTGACCCCATGGACTGCAGCATGCCAGGCCTCCCTGTCCATCACCAGCTCCTGAAGCTTGCTCAAACTCATGTCCATTGAATTGGTGATCCCATCCAACCACGTCATCTTCTGTCATTCCCTTCTCCTCCTGCCTTCAATCCTTCCCAGCATCAGGGTCTTTTCCAATGAGTCAGTTCTTCACATCAGGTGGCCAAATGATTGGAGTTTCAGCTTCACCATCAGTCCTTCCAATGAATATTCAGGACTGATTTCCTGTAGGATGGACTGGTTGGATCTCCTTGCAGTCCAAGGGACTCTCAAGAGTCTTCTCCAACATCATAGTTCAAAAGCATTAGTTCTTTGGTGCTCACCTTTCTTTATAGACCAGCTCTCACATCTATACATGAGTAATGGAAAAACTGAAGCTTTGACTAGATGGACCTTTGTTTGCAAAGTAATATCTCTGCTTTTTAATATGCTGTCTAGGTTGGTCATACCTTTTCTTCCAAGGAGCAAGCATCTTTAATTTCATGCCTGCAGTCACCATCTTGGCTGCAGCCCAAGAAAATAAAGTCTGTCACTGTTTCCATTGTTTTCTCATCTATTTGCGATGAAGTGATGGGACCAGGTGCCATCATCTTAGTTTTCTGAATGGTGAGTTTTAAGCCATTTTTTTTTCACTCTCCTGTTTCACTTTCATCAAGCGGGTCTTTAGTTCCTCTTTGCTTTCTGCCATTAGGATGGTATCATCTGCAAATCTGAGGTTGTTGATATTTCTCCTGGCTATCTTGATTCCAGCTTGTGATTCATGCAGCCCAGTATTTCTCATGATGTACTCTGCATGTAAGTTAAATAAGCAGAGTGACAATATACAGCCTTGATGTACCTGTTTTCCCAATTTGGAACCAGTCTGTTGTTCCATGTCCAGTTCTAACTGTTGCTTCTTGACCTGCATACATGTTTCTTAGAAGACAGGTAAGGTGGTCTGGTATTCCCATCTCTGTAAGAATTTTCCACAGTTTATTGTGATCCACACAGTCAAAGGCTTTACTGTAGTCAATAAAGCAGAAGTAGATGTTTTTCTGGAATTCCTTTGGTTTTTCTTTGATCCAACAGATGATGGCAATTTGATTTTTGGTTCCTCTGCCTAATATGTTACACATAACTATAATATGTGGTACACACATATTGGATTAGGGTCCACCCTAATAACCTCAGTTTAATTAATTACCTCAGTAAAGATACACTCTCCTGGTAAGGTTATATTTTCAGGTCCTGGAGGTTAGAAATTCAACATGTGAATTTCGGGGGGTACTCAGTTCAACCCATAATAGTAAGTGTACACATATTTTTTTTTAATATCTGGAAACAGTTTGTGAAGGATTATTGTTAATTTTCTTTAAACATTAGGTAGTATTCATTTAGTGAAGCCTGCTTGTCATGGCCTTTTTTTGGGTAGGAAGTAATCAAAACAATTTTGATTATTAATTCATTGTTTTTACTTTATAGATTATTAATAAATTTATAGATCTCTTCAGATTTTGTTTCTTCTTGATTTGGTGTCAATAGCTTGTGACTTTCTAGGAATTTGCCCTAGAAGACTATCTAATTTGTTGGCATATAGTTGCTCAGAGTATTCCCTTATAGTCTGTTTCATTTCTGTAAGGTCGGTAGTAATGTCCCCACTTCATTTGTGATTTTACTGATTTAAGGCTTCTGTTTTTCTTGATCAGTCTTGTCGATTTTGTTAAGTTTTTAAAAGAGCCAATTTTTTGGTTTTGTTGATTCTATTTTCTATTCTCTAGTTCATTTATTTTCACATCAGTCTTTATAATTTAATTTCTTCTGCTTTTTTATTGGGATTTTTGTTTGCTCTTGCTTTTCTAGTTTATTCAGATTATTGATCTGAGGTCTTTAGTCTTTTTAAATATAAGTATTTACTGCTATAACTTTCCTCCAACCATTGCTTTAGTTATATCCTAAGCTTGGGAGAAGGAAATGGCAACCCACTCCAGTATTCTCTCCTGGAGAATCCCATGGACAAGGAGCCTGGCAGGCTACAGTCCATGGGATTGCAAAAGTCAGACATGACTTAGCGACTAAACCACCATAAGCTTTGGTATGTTTCTGTTTTCATTCATCTCAAAATATTTTCTAATTTTCTTTGTTATTTCTTCTTTGATCCATTGCTATGTTGTTTAATTTCCAGATATTTTGAATTCATAAAATGTATTTTTGTTACTGATTTCTAATTTCTTTCCATTGTGAAGAACATACTTTGTGTGATTTTAGTCTTTTAAAATTTATTGGAACTGGTACATTTTATTGGAACTAATGTATAGTCTGTCCTGGGGAATATTCCATGTGTGGTTGAGAAGAAGGTATACACTGCTGTTTTTGGAGTGTTCTATAGATATGTGTAAGTCTGGTTGGTTTATAGTGTTCAAATCTTGGATTTTCTTATTGTCTTTTGTCAGGTTTTCTACCCATCCCTGAAAATGGGCTATTGAAGGCTGCTGCTGCTGCTAAGTCGCTTCAGCATGTCCGACTCTGTGCGACTCCATAGACGGCAGCCCACCAAGGCTCCCCCGTCCCTGGGATTCTCCAGGCAAGAACACTGGAGTGGGTTGCCATTTCCTTCTCCAATGCATGAAAGTGAAAAGTGAAAGTGAAGTTGCTCAGTCGTGTCTGACCCTTAGCGACCCATGGACTGCAGCCCACCAGGCTCCTCTGCTATTATTTTTGAATTGTCTAGGTCTCTCTTCAGTTTTGACAGTTTTACTTCTTGTATTGGGGGGTTGTTAGAACATTTATCTTTATAACTGTTTTATATTCCTGATATATTGACTTTTTTCTTATTTTAAGATTCTGACTCCATTAAATTATTTTGTCTGAAGTCTATTTGTCTTTTTTCATATAGTCATGACAGTTCTCTTTTGGTTGTTGTTTGCATAGAGTATCTTTTTCTATCCTTTTACTTTCAACCTATTTGTGACCTTGAATCTGAAGTGTTTCTCTTGTAGCCAATAGATAGTTGACTCATTAAAACAATCCATTTTGCCTTTTAAATGGAGTGTTTGATCTTTTTACATATAATCTAATTATTTATAAGGTAGGACTTATGTCTCCCATCTTGCCATTTGTTTTCTATATATCTTCTCTTTTGTGCCTCAATTTCCCCATTATTTATTTTTTTGTGTTAAATAGGCATTTTGTAGTGTACCATTTTAATTCCCTTGTCATTTCTTTTACTATATATTATTTTCTTACTGGTTGTGTTTGAAATTATAGTTAACATATTAATTTATAACAATTTAAGTTTGGGTTAATACCAACTCAGTATTATACAAAACATTGCCCCTATATATATATTCAATTCCATCCTCTCTCCTTTGTGTTGTTTATTGTTGTACAAATTGCACCATTATACACTGTGTGCCCGTCAACTCAGGTTATAATTATTGTTTTATGTGTTGTCTTTTAAATCAGAAAATTACAAATAAGAAATGCATTTATACGCTTACCTCTGTTGTTATCTTTATTGGTGTTCTTTACTTTTCATCTGAGTTTGAGTTACTGTCTAGTGTTCTTTTAATTCAGTCCCCCCCAAAGAAAAAATCCCCTTAGCATATCTTGTAGGGTTGGTTCACTAGTGATGAATTATATCAGTTTTTGTTTATCTGTGAATATCTTCATTTTTCTTTCATATTTGAACACATTTATAATGGGTATTTTGAGGTCCTTTCTGTGAAATTTGATATCTGGTTGTTTCCAGAGGCAGCTTTTGTTGTTCTTTTATTCCCAAGGTGTGTGGGTTACATTTTCCTGTTGCTTGCATGCCTCATAATTTTTTGTTAGAAACTGGACATTTGAGATGATATATTGTAGGACTCTGGGTACTTATCTCCCTTCTTCCCCAGCCAAGATCTGTTATTTTTGTTTGCCTGTTTTTTAGTGACTGGATTATTTTAGCAATATTTATTTTCTCCATCCTATAAAGTGTGAAGTCTCTGGTGCTGTTCCTCAGGGAGTGAAACCAAGCAAGACCCTCTGGGGCTCCTGGGTATAGAAGCATTTCTGTGTCCCCATTCCTTGTTTGTAGGGAACAGACCCCAACCTCCATGACCTTCCCTGTGTCCCAAAGGGCAGATTCAAACAGTTGCTAATCAAGGAAGGGAGGAGATTCAGAGACAAAGAAAACACAACCAAGAAACAACAGTGCCGCCTTGGAGGAGGGTCCTGTTTCTACCTCCAGATGGCATAGCAATATCTTTAAGCTCTTTATAGAACTAAAGTGAAAAAGTGAAGTCGCTCAGTCATGTCCGACTCTTTGCATTGTAGGCAGATGCTTTACCATTTGAGCCACCAGGGAAATCCTATAGAACTAAAACCCCCAAGAAATGCAAGGTGTCAGCAGTCCTTCATTCTAGAGAAGCCCTTCTGAAGTCAGATTAAAGGAACCAGAGAAGCTCATCAAGAGATTACCTGAGAGCAGATTAAAGGAGTGCAGGCCCTGCACACACCCTGATCCTTATCAGCAACCCTACTCTGGAACTATTGCTATAAAACTCCTCACCAAATCCTCCCAGGTTTGGACTGTTTTCAAGGGCAGGACCCTGCTGTGTCTCCTTTGGCTGGAAAAGCAATAAAGCTCTTCTTTTCTAATTCACCCCAACTCTGTCTCCAAGATTTTATTTGGCACCAGTGCACAGAGGCTGAGTTTTCGGCATCAGAAGACCCAACTTGGATACTTCCATAATCACTTTGGGATGATAGTTCCCTGACAACACTCAGTTGTTAAACCCCACTAATTGCAAGCTTATTGCTCTATTGGTTCTAATAATGCCCTAGGGCATAAATTGTCCTACAAACTAATCAGGCCACCTGATTTGAAGAACTGACTCATCGCAAAAGACCTTGATGCTGGGAAAGATTGAAGCCAGGAGGAGAAAGGGGTGAAAGGATGAGATGGTTGGATGGCATCATCTACTTGATGGACAAGCTTCAGGAGCTGGTGATGGACAGAGAAGCCTGGCGTGCTGCAGTCCACAGGGTTGCAAAGAGTCAGACATGACTGAGGGAATGAACTGATAGGCAGCTAGGGATAGGATGTGAAACACTTAAGTTCTGCCTCTCCTAGGAATAGAGCCCTTCCAATGGTAGCTTGAGGAGAGGGAGCCCTATGTCCTTGGCTGCAGAAGTCTGGAGTCTTCACTGAGCTGGAACAGGGAGGAGGGTGGTCTTTGTTCAAAGACTGCCTACTTGTGCTTTTGTTACCAATTTTGGGGTGTGTGTGTGCTTGCTAAGTCGCTTCAGTCATTTCTGACTCTCTGCGACCCTATGGACTGTAGCCCACCAGGCTCCTCTCTCTATAGGATTCTCCAGGCAAGAATACTGGAGTGGATTGCCATGCCCTCCTTCAGGGGATCCTCCCAACCTAGGGATCAAACCTGTGTTACCTGCGGCTCCTGCATTGCAGGCAGATTCTTTACCACTGAGCCGCTGGGGAAGCCCAATTTTAGGGGGTAGGTTTTCTCAAATATATGCACTAAAGCCACCTGTGCTCTAGACCTTATCTCTTCTTATACCCTCTAGAACTTGGACCTCTTTCTCTCTCTTCTTGAAAGACTCCAGTTCATTTTGTTCTTTTCCAGAAACATTTAAAACATGTTCAGGTCAGAACCATGGGAAAAAATAACCAACTATCCTTCTAATCCCCCATTTCTCCAACCCTTTCTCTCCCCTACTTCACAGCCAAATCTTAAAATAGTATCTAGAACTAGCCTCGACTTCCTTACTTCTCTCTCATTCCCAGTCTTTACTTTATCCCCAACATTCCATAGAAATTCTCACCCTAAAATTTCCATATTTCCAGATTCAGTGGACATTTACTGGTTTTTACCCTAGTTGACTTCTCCATAGTATTCAACACTGTTTCCAACATTCACATGAGCACACGCACACACACACACAGACATACACTCTCTCTTATACTTCTTTAGCCCTTATTTTAAAACGTTAGTTTTAAAGAGGGTCAAAAGTGTTTAGTTGAATCTCATTGTGTTTCACACACACACTCTCTCTCACACACACTTCTTTAGCCTTTATTTTATTTTTTAATTTTTTAATTTTTTTTTTGCATTTTATTTTATTTTATTTTTTTTAAATTTTAAAATCTTTAATTCTTACATGTGTTCCCAAACATGAACCCCGGATAATTGCTTTACAGAATTTTGTTTTCTTCTGTTAAGCTTCAACATGAATCAGCCATAGGTATACATACCTCACATCCCTTTTGAAACTCCCCATCATCTCCCACCCCATCCCACCCCTCTAGGTTCTGTACCTCCCTCCTCTTCCAAATCACAGTACCTGGTTTTCTAGAGTCTTAGCACTGCCTGGGGTTGTTCTTTCAGGTGTGGGCTTGACAGTCTGTTTCTTGACTACAGGGACATTGCCTGGGTCATTCATTTTTCCTTCCCAAGTGTCTGGCATGGAGTAAGTGTTCAGTAAACACTCGCTGAAGTTGCGAATGGGTTCTCGCATCTATACACTGTGGGTGAGGGTTCCGCCAGTGTGGAGGTGCTCAGGGTTGTGTCTGGATGGCAGCCGTCTGCTCCAGTGCCTTATCCTTGGGCTCCAGTGTGCTTTTCATGCTCATACAGCTGTTTCTTCCATGTTGTCCGGTTCTGCTTTCTCAAGAACCTGTTTCTTCTTTGTGAAGAAAATAAGAGAGGGTTCTGGCTGTTCAGTTGTGTGCTCAGAATTTGGAAGGTGGGGACAGAGAGGAGGAAGATTTGACTTCATTAGAAATGAACAGGAGACGAAAGGCAGCCAAGTTTACCTGGGTCTTGCGCTGTCCTACTCATTATGGTGTATTTGATCTGCAGAAAGCTGGGATCTTCCTCTGCTAGGCCTCAGAGGGGGGCAGGAGCACTCTAGGCTTAAAGGCAGCCAAAGTACCAGGACGGATCAGAGCAGAAGTTTTCTCTATTTATTACAAGTCTCATTACACAAATACAGCTGACTGGAAGGTCTAAAAGACCCTTCCAACCCTGATCCACCTGTAGGTGCAAGGACAGGGGCCACACTCACTGGCCGGGGAGCCCTTCTTGGAAGAACTGCTTGTCTCTCAGATGGTTCAGAGTCTTGGGGTCCAGCAGCAAAGAGAAACCCAACCTGGATGGACAACCCCTCAAAGCAGTCCTTGGTGGCAATGCTCTGGGCAAATTAGCAGCTTGAAGTTTCACAGTTTGCATCTTCCAACCAAACAAGTCAAGTCAACAGTTAAAAATAAAATGAAAAAAGGAGAAGGCTGGAAAAGCAGTGCTGGAAGAGGCTGTGGGTGCGGGAAGGGCACACAGTGGGCTTCAGATATATTGGCAGTTCCTTGATTTGGACAGACGTACGTCATTCTAAAATGATTCTTTCAGTTTAGTTCAGTTCAGTCGCGCAGTCGTGTCCGACTCTCTCTGACCCCATGAACCGCAGCACACCAGGCACCCCCGTCCACCACCAACTCCCGGAGTCCACTCAAACCCATGTCCATTGTGTCTGTGATGCCATCCAACCATCTCATCCTCTGTTGTCCCCTTCTCCCCCCGCCCCCAATCCTTCCCAGCATCAGGTTCTTTTCAAATGAGTCAGCTCTTCGCATCAGGTGGCCGAAGTATTGGAGCCTCAGCCTCAGCATCCATCCTTCCAATGAACACCCAGGAATGACCTGCTTCAGGATGGACTGGTTGGATCTCCCCGCAGTCCAAGGGACCCCCAAGAGTCCTCTCCAACACCACAGTTCAAAAGCATCAACTCTTTGGCACTCAGCCCCCTTCACAGTCCAACCCTCACATCCATACATGATCACTGGAAAAACCACAGCCTTGACTAGACGGATTTCTCTGCCTTTGAATATGCTGTCCAGGCTGGCCACAACCTTCCCTCCAAAGAGCAAGCGTCATTCAACTTCATGGCTGCAATCACCATCTGCAGTGATTTTGGAGCCCCCCAAAATAAAGTCTGACACCGTTTCCCCATCTATTTGCCATGACGTGATGGAACCAGATGCCATGATCTTAGTTTTCTGAATGTTGAGTTTTAAGCCAACTTTTTCACTTTCCTCTTTCACTTTCATCAAGAGGCTCTTTAGTTCTTCTTCACTTTCTGCCATAAGGGTGGTGTCATCTGCATATCTGAGGTTATTGATATTTCTCCCAGCAATCTCAACTTGTGCTTCCTCCAGCCCAGAGTTTCTCATGATGTACTCTGCATAGAAGTTAAATAAGCAGGGTGACAATATACAGCCTTGACGTACTCCTTTTCCTATTTGGAACCAGTCTGTTGTTCCATGTCCAGTTCTAACTGTTGCTTCCTGACCTGCATATAGGTTTCTCAAGAGACAGGTCAGGTGGTCTGGTATTCCCATCTCTTTCAGAATTTTCCACAGTTTATTGTGATCCACACAGTCAAAAGCTTTGGCATAGTCAATAAAGCAGAAATAGATGTTTTTCTGGAACTCTCTTGCTTTTTCCATGATCCAGCGGATGTTGTCAATTTGATCTCTGGTTCCTCTGCCTTTTCTAAAACCAGCTTGAACATCTGGAAGTTCATGGTTCATGTATTGCTGAAGCCTGGCTTGGAGAATCTGATTCTTCACATACATTTAAATGGCACTGACTTTCCGTATGCATGTAATATCTTTAAACATTTTTAATTAAAGAAAAGAAACCCCAAATGTGAAAGGCTATAAGTGGATGATGGAGCAGAAATGAAACTGAAGAGCATAGAGAAGGAAGAGGCGAGCCATGAAGTTGAACGTGGGGATGGTGGCCTCAGTCTCTCTTCTTCTGTCTGGATCCTGGTTCTGCTTCTAGGTGCTGGAGCCCCACTAGCATGCCCAGGATTGAGATACTTGCCACCGTGAGGGATGCCATGATGCCAATCGTGGGAGCCGCGGTCCCAGATACAAACAACTCAGAGAGTAAGTGTCCCAGTGCGAGGAAGAAGGCCCAGAGCGTGATGCAGTAGAGCGCTTTGCTGCGAATGTCGATGGCGCAGAGGCAGCGAACCACTGACGAGAGCAGTGTCCAGGTTCCACAGGTCCGAGCTTGGAGGCCATTCCCCAGGTCTGGCTTGCCGGTCTAGAGCTTTTCATAGAGAAAGGTGTGGTCTCGGAAGCTCTGTAGTGAGTTCCCCGCGGCTACGATGGATACCATCACCAGCCAGCTTCGTAACACATTCAGGAATCGGCTCATGGCTCCCCTCCAACCTGAGAGGGCTTTTTGCCCGGCGACAGCACTCTCAGCACAGCAGCAGCAGCAGCAGCAGCAGCAGCAGCAGCAGCAGCAGCAGCAGCGGAACTCTAGCCTTTATTTTAAAACATTAGTTTTAAAGAGGGTCAACAGTGTTTAGTTGAATATCATTGTGTTTCTCTCAATACCAACTTACTTACTGTAAGATCATTACTTATAATAATTTATACTCATTATTAGTATTATACACACACACACACACACACACACACACATATCAGTTCAGTCGCTCAGTTGTGTCCTACTCTGCGACCCCATGGACTGCAGCATGCCAGGCTTCCCTGTCCATCACCAACTCCCAAAGCTTGCCCAAACTCATGTCCATCAAGTTGATGATGCCATCCAACCATCTCATCCATTCACCCCCTTCTCCTCCTGCCTTCAGTCTTTCCCAGCATTAGGGTCTTTGCATCAGGAGAAGCATCAGCATCAGTCCTTCCAATGAATACTCAGGACTGATTTCCTTTAGGATTGACTGGTTTGATATATGTTAGTGTAAATTACTTTGGATTTGTTTCTACTTTATATTTCAATTAAGACCTTATGTTGATTTAAAGGGCTTCCCTGGTGACTCAGATTGTAAAGAATCTGCCTGCAATGCAGGAAACCTGGGTATGATCCCTGGGTTGGGAAAAAACTACATATAGTAGTTTATATTATTTCTGAATTTCATTCATAGAAAGGAATTTTCAGCATATTTGTTAGAAAAAGTTGGTGCTAGTCTGGGGAGATTGAGAGTTTCTGCTGTAGCAGTGCCAATTTCCTCTTTCTAAAGAGATCCAGTGCAAGTGAGCTTCTGCACTTCCCAGTGTCCCCCTTCATTACTTTTGAAACAAATTCAGCTTCTCAAATAGCTGAATGATAATTCTCTTTAACTAATATGAGTTATTTTGGTTGTTCCTTAGTTCTTATGTGAGCTACCAAAATAATGGATATTTTTTCATTTACTTTATCCCTTCTTTTTAAACTTACCTCTGCCAGCCTTATGCATGGGAGGATGCTTGCTTGCAAACCTCCAAGTACAAGATTTTGTTTTTCTATTGAAAATTATTTGTAGTGAAGTTTTTTTCTGGCTGTGGTTCTTATTTTGGAAAACTCTTTTCACAGGCTCAAAATGGCAAGGCCATCTTTTGGTTATTGTTCCCAAGAAATGGTTTTCAACCACTAGATTGCTTTCTGCACATGGGTTTCTTTATTATTTCCTGGTACGAGACAATTCTGGTTGCTTCAGGAGAAAAGCTTGACTGCATGACAGGTGGGTGTTCTCTGAAGAGTTCCTATTTTCTTGATGGACCCAGAGCCGATGTGCGGGACCACCTGGGAGCATCCTACATGGAGCACACAGAGGGCAAGACTGTGGCCGGTGGGGTGTTTTCTCCGTCTACTTTTAAGAGAACAGGGTTTGCAGCAGCATCAGCAGTATCTAACCAGGGCAGCCAGGGAACCAGAGTCCAGGGGAAGCTTACTGGGGCAGACAAGCACTGGCTGTGGGCTGCAGACTGTGGCACAGCAGACACTAAGAAAGCCATCGAAGCCCATGTCACTCCATCCAAGGATCAGCATCATAAGTGGCACTTGGGAACTTATTAAGATGCACAGTCCTCATTCCTGACCCATGGATCCAAATCGAGGTGTGGACAAGATCCTGATGCAACTCCTGTGGACATTATGGCTTGAGGATCACTGCTGCTCTAATCAGACCACAGCACAGACACTGCTCCCTCCAGGAAGTCTTCCTGGTGCTCTTTTCAATACCCCAGCACTGGGTCTCCTCTGTGTCCTCACTGGCCTTGTTGCTGCAGGTCTGCATGTCTCTTCCTCAGTGCTAACCCAGGCCATTCTGTGCTCACCTTGCAGATGACCTGATTCAGAGCATATTCTAATCAGAAGGCCCACTGGGCCAGTGAACCAATGAATGGGCAGGTGATCAATGAGACAAAAATAACAGCCTGAAATTCATGGAAGGCTAGGTGTTTATTTTTGCTGCTTCTCAGACAAGCTCCTCAAGGTAAAAACAAAACACGCAGTTTCAATAGCATAGATTTTAAACGTTCAACCTCATACCATGGCATTTCAGGTTTCCAGAGCATTTTGGTTCAGGCACTTTTGTACCCAGAGGCACAGAGAATTTCCCAGGCTGGAAGGGAGTGACTTATTCTCACGGGGGTGCTGTTGTCAGCTGCCTGGTGAGGTATGGAAGAGCAGCAGATGACACCAGGTCAAGGCCAAACACACAGCCCACCCTGCCTTTCATGAGCAGGTTGTCCAGCTGGGGTGTGCTCAGGTCCTCTGCTGCACCTGCCCCCCTGAGGAGCACCTGTAGCAGAAGGTGGGCAGGGAAGGGGAGGGAGCGTATTAGACTTGGCTCTGTGTCAGCATCTTTGGTGTAAGGAAACATCCCAGGCCCAGGGAGGGCCGGAGGAAAAGGGCAGCTAATACTGAGTGGGGCTGACAATCCTTGGTGAGTCCCAGCTGCCCATGTTCTCCCTGCTTCCTATCAGCAAGAAACTGATGGGCATTTTTGTCAAGCAAATGCTGAAATCTCTGCTTCGCCCACCGCCTTTCCAGTGAGCTTCTCTGAGGCCAAGGCTGCCGCTCCATCAGGGCCCCATCTGGGAGGCAAGCTCACGCCGCTCGGCTCTCGAGCAGCAGACAGAAACATCCGCAGGAAGCAGGCAGTTCTGTCTGTACTGCTTTCCCTCCATCAGTCCCTGGCCTAATGAGATATGCTTGCACTTGGCTCCTTTTTTTTTTCCTTTTTACTCAAGGACCCTAATGCGCTGCACAGACATGAGCTCATGCAGTCTCCATGGGGAAGCAGGAGCGTTTCTTCTGTGGCACTCCTGGGTCAGCTTTTTCCAGCTGACTCTCTTTATTTCATGAGATGGTTAGCTAATATCACCAACTCAATGGATGTGAATCTGAACAAACTCTGGGAGATAGTGAAGGACAGGGAAGCCTGGAGAGCTGCAGTCCACAGGGTCTCAAAGAGTCGGACTTTGTGATAGAACAACACGATGCCCCCTGGCCTGGGCGACCTAAGAATATAAGCATGACCAACGTCCCCTTTCAGGGTACATCTCACTGATGTCTTCCAGCAGACCGCGCCGCTTTGTGTTCAGAGATGACACATCATCCCGATGCTGCCAGGGGCTGGGGGCTTAGCTGAGAACAGCTGTTTCTCTCCACAGGGGAAATAAAAAGTTTCAGTATGAATCAGTGAGGGACAGCATACAATCCAAGGACACATGGCCTGTGGCCTCTCTTGTGCTTCGGGGCAGCAGTGTTTCCCGTTTGTGGTTTTGGTGGAAAAGCTTCCCACCTTACCCCCCACAGCTATTTTGAAACATAACCCTGCATTAGGAAGAACTTGGAGCCAGTGTAGCTTTGGGGTGTTCAGAAGGCAGGTTCTCTGCCTGGCGGCAGCAGGAAATTAGAAAAGTCCCCAGCGTTCTTCCACAGGACAATTCAGTGAGGACTATCCATCCTTCAGCCCTCTGGCTGGGGCCCCGAGAAAAGCAGGCATTGTTTTCCCCTCCCCCTTGAACCAACTTTTAGAGGGTCTGCTCTCGGGGAGACGTTCAAACTAATGATTTACAAGGTGAGAAGGCACAGTGGTTTAAAGAACAGTCATCACCAACTTAAAGAAAGAAAAAAAGTACACTTGTTCTCAAGACAGGGTTCATTAGTGGCTCCGGTAAGGAGGTGATTTCACACTCCCACAGGAGGACCAATTTGCAGCTGGCGGGGTGATTTCTGACTTTTAGGAAAAAAAATCTCCCCAGCTCAGGGAGGATTAGGGGTAGCAGCCTCAGCCCCAATTGTTCCCCCTTCCCACCTCCTAACCTGGCAAAGGATGAACCTTCAGGTGGTTCCCTGGGCACAGACCTGGGCTCACCCCCAGTGCCCTCAACCCCGCCTGGCCTCCTGCTGCAGCCAAAGGAAGGGCGGCACTCTGCTCCCTGGTGACTGGTCAGCCCTGTGCACCTGGATTGGGCTCCAGGCAGAGCTCTTGTCTGCCCTGCTACCCGAGAGCCTCAGCTCTGCAAACGCCTAGGGAAAGTAGCAAAATGGGCAGGGGGCAGGGGTGCGCACACATGGATGCAATCATCAAAGTACCAGCCTCTCATTGCCTTTTCTGTGCCAAGTTTGCTCAGCTCTCCGCAGATGTTGCAAGTGTGAGCTGCCCTTCTCCTAACATCTGGCACTGGCTTTGAAATCTACAGGTTGAAATCTCAGGGACTCAACTTTTGAGCTAATAAGTGTAATTGTAAATCCTGTTATCTATATGAAATACATGTGGACATATATATTTTTGAATATTACTGCACACACATCCCAGGAATCCAGACCTCGGCCCACCAACTTGTGTGTAATTCTGCCGTCCTGCATGATCGAGAAGTCCTGGCAAACTCCGGGCACTGTCCTGCCTGTGTCTGGTTCCCCGGAGCTGGGTGCAGGCCTGTCACACGTGGCTTGTCTTCTGGGCCAGGGCGTGGTCCACTGGCAGTGCGAACCTGACGGAGCCATCCTTCTCCCAGCCCCTCCGGATCTTGGTGAGTCTGCGGCTGACGCACGGCAGGAGAAACAGGCCTTTGGCCAGGATGATAACACAGGGCACCAGCAGGGTGAGGGTGAAGGTGGGGGGCAGAAAGAACTTGTAGCGGCTCTCCTCGAAGGCACGGGTCCAGCCATAGGTGAGCGTGTGCAGGGTGCTCAGTACCAGAGCCACAAAGCCCAGAGTGGACTGCGGGGGAAAAGAAGGCTGCAGTAAGGGTGAGGATGGACGTAGCGATCCCGCCAATGACAGGGGAAAGAAGCAGCGTGGCTTTAGTGGGGCTCTGGGTTCAAATCCCAGCACCATCACTCACTCTCTACATGATCTTATTGCTACCAAAACTCTCTGAACCTCAGTTTTCCCAACAGAAAGACAGGAACAATGCTTATATGCCAATGTGTGTAAGAATTGATTGATTCATAAGGATTCAATAAAACAACAATGCTTTTCCCCAAACTGTATTATTCATACCTCTAGTGGCTGCCAAAGGACTTAAGATGGAATTAAATTCAAAGAAGTTTAAAAACACGTTAGTAGTTTTGTGTATATATTCATGCATATAGAGTAATAAGTGTCTGCTAGCATATCAAAATCATAATTTCACAGGTAATATTTGGCATAAGGCCAAGAAAAAAACAAGTGGATTTTAAGTTGATTTAAAGATAAACACAGGGACTTCCCTGGTGGTCCAGTGGTTAAGAATCTGCCTTGCAATGCAGGGGACGCTGGCTCCATCCCTGGTTGGGGAACTGAGATACCACATGCTATTGGGTGCTGCTGCTGCTAAGTCGCTTCAGTCGTGTCCAACTCTGCGTAACCCCATAGACAGCAGCCCACCAGGCTCCTCCATCCCTGGGATTCTCCAGGCAAGAACACTGGAGTGGGTTGCCATTTCCTTCTCCAATGCATGAAAGTGAAAAGTGAAAGTGAAGTCTCTCAGTTGTGTCCGGCTCTTCCAGACCCCATGGACTGTAGCCTACCAGGCTCCTCTGTCCATGGGATTTTCCAAGCAAGAGTACTGGAGTGGGTTGCCATTGCCTTCTCCGGCTGTTGGGTGGGGTATGGCCCCAAAAAAGAAAAGATAAAACACAATGCAAAAAGTTCCCTCAGCACCAACAGTGAAGATGGTTCTCAGGGGCCTCTAGGCTAGGTGTCTTCATGCTGTATACAAAGCCCATAGCACCACAGAGATGCTGCCTGTGGGTACTGGTCCCTTACTTCCTGCCCATGCTCTGAGCTACAAACACCCCAGGTACAAACCCTACCAGGATTACTCTCCTGCCTGGAAGGAGATTAGTGATGCTAAGGAGATCAAGACCATCACAAATCCGAATGGGCATAGTCCAGGCCATCTTACAGCAGAGCATCCCACCCTTGAGCCGGGTGTGGGCTTTTGTGGGTCACTTCCAGCCATGAGCAGTTCATCACCCCAAGTGCTATACAAACACGACTTTCTATGGGGACCACAATGTGAAAATAGCCAAGAAGTGCTGATCTGTAACTCCAGCCTCTGGGAATCTTTTTGCAGGCAGGGTTTCTTGCAAACTACAAATGACGCCTTCCAGATTTACTGTTGGTGCTAGCCTCAACTGACACTGTGACCCTCGGCAAGTCACTTCATTAGCCTCAGGGAAAAGGAAGTGATTAAAAAAGTTGAAGTCAGAATTGTGGGGAAAGCGCTGTACTGATGCAGCATTCTGCAGCCCCCAGACCTGGCAGGCAACAGTGCAGAGCAGAGGGCACCTAGGGTTAGGGCTTTGTAGAGGTTGGGGAGGGGGTACAGGGCACTGAGAGAGTCCTGGTAGGGGAGACCTGTGTGCCCTGCATAAGGAATATGCAATGACCCATCAAGCAATGAACACACATGCATTTTCTCCAAGGACACACCTCATGGTACCTGAGGGTGCTTTTTGCAGGTTGGTTTTGAGCTTTCCACGGAGAAGCTGTAATTGGCCTCTTGGATCTCCTTCCGGCCCAGCTTGTTAGCATCAATCCAGGGGCTTGGCTGAGAGATGCTGTCTTGTTTTCACTCCCCTCAGACACAGCTCTAAGTGGGTCTGATTTTACTACCGTACCTCATGCTTACTCCTCACTAGCATGGGTGGCGCTTTGCTTATACCCGCCCCGGTGTAAACCCAGGACGGTGAACCTCAGTAACTGGTTCAGAAGAATTGCCTGTAATGCTTTTACTAAAAATAGTAATAATAAATATTTTCTAATGGCTGTACATACAAGTTCATAAATAGGTTCACAAATATAACATTTTAACCCTAAGTAAAATACTAGCTGGGTTCGCCTTGTGGCTCAGTGGTAAAGAACCCACTTGCCAGTGCAGGAGATGTGGGTTCGATCCTGACTGGGGAAGATCCCACAAGCCTCAGAGCAACTCTGCTCATGCCCAGCAATTACTGAGCCTGTATTCTGGAGCCCAGGAGCCGCAACTACCGACCTCAATCCCTGGGTCGGGAAGATTCCCCTGGAGAAGGAAATGGCAACCCACTCCAGTATTCTTGCCTGGGAAAATCCCATGGACAGAGGAGCCTGGTGGACTACAGTCCATGATGTTGCAAAGAGTTGGATATGACTTAGTGACTGAACAAGAAAAAAAATACTAGCTGCCAAAAGATCCGGTCTCTATCCTTCCTTAGCCATCTCTGGTCCTTCTTGGCTTTGTGACCACCTCAAGGATCTTTTTATCACATCCTTAACAACTTCTTGGCTCAGTACAGCCTGTTGGGAAAGGCCATGGTTGGCTCTGTGCTACCCACAGCTACTTCAGGTATCTTATGAAAATGGTTGGCCCCCAAATGGGAGGCATCTTGACTGTGAGTCACATGTAACCAGAGTCACTTCCAGACCCGTCAAGAATTCCAAATCTCCTAGCAACTTCTGAACCAGAGTAACTTTTTCTAAGTTCTGATCTATTGATAATGAAGACTCGGGTTAAAGAAGTTCCCAGCATTGAGAAAATATTTGGGATTAATATCCAGGATATATAGAGAACTCTTAAACTCAACAACAACAAAAACAAACCTGATTCAAAAATAGGTAAAGGACTTGAATAGAAATTTCTCCAAAGAAGATATAGAAATGGTCAGTAAACACATGAAGAGATGCCCAACATCAGGAAAATATAAATCAAAACCACTCCACATCCATTAGGAGGGCTACTACTAAAAACAAAGCAAAACAAGAAAAGTGTTGGTGAGGATGTGGAGAAATTGGAGCACTTGCTGCTAGTGGGAGTGGAAAGAGTGTGGCTACAACGGAAGATGGTATGGTGATTCCCCAGTGAATTAAAAAACAGTCACCACGTGCTTTGGCAATTCCACTTCTGGTATATATCCCAAGTAACTGAAAGTAGGGTCTTAAAGAGTGCTAACTATAAGCACAGAGTCCTCATCTGACCACAGAGTAATTCTCCATCAGGAATAAATCTTCAACTAGCCTTCCAACCACTCCCCTATTTCCCAAACAACTTTCAAGGCCCAAACTACTGCTCTCCTTACTCAGATGAATTCACTGGGTTTTGCTAAGATGGCTGGGATGTGCCTTTTCATAGCCGGAGACTATTTTCAAATCTGGCTGCATAGTAACATCACTTGGGGAGCTTGGGGAACATCTTAATGCCCAAGCGCCAGTCCTAGGAATTCAGATTAAATTGGTTTGGGATGGGGCTCAGACATTGGTAGTTTTTACAAGTTCAGCAATGATGCTATTTGCAGACAGGACTGTTGCTGCTGCTGCTGCTAAGTTGCTTCAGTCGTGTCTGACTCTGTGCGACCCCATAGACGGTAGCCCACCAGGCTCTGCCATCCCTGGGACTCATCCAGGGAACACTGGAGTGGGTTGCCATTTCCTTCTCCAATGCATGAAACTGAAAAGTGAAAGTGAAGTTGCCAGGTGTCTGACTCTTAGCGACCCCATGGACTGCAGCCTACCAGGCTCCTCCACCCATGGGATTTTCCAGGCAAGTGTACTGGAGTGGGTTGCCATTGCCTTCTCTGGCAGACAGGACTAAGAATCACCAATATGGGAGATTCTCCTCACCTGAGACTTTCTAGCTTCAGGCTGAGACGTCTTCGTGGCCCCTCTGCTCAGGCTGTTTGATGGGGGTGGACTCAGTCCTTTCTGTTGCTTCGACAAAGACCCACCCATGGCCTGAATGGGCTTACACTCTGCACTGTGATACCTTCCCAGATGCTACAGCAGTGAGAACCCACCCTGGCCCAGGAACAAGTCCTGGCAGCCCCAGTGAGGCCTAAACACCTCCCGTGGTGACATGTTCTGGGGCTCCAGTGTTTTGCCCATGCTCTCCACTGTCTCTGGCCCTGATCTGGAGAGTGATGGACTGTGCTGGGCAAACAAGACATGCCCTGGGAGGCAATAAGGACCTGCTCCCGTTCAGACGTCCTCTTCCCTTCGCCATCCAGGATCCCATGGTGACGGGTGGCAGGAGGCCCCAGCCTCGGGCTGATGGCTCACAGAGAGGGCTGACAGCCAAAGACCGGCCAGTGACAAAGGGCTTTTTGACTTTCCAATCCCAACAAGAAGCCTGGATGACTCCAGCAAGTTTGTTTCCCTAAAACTCACTCTCCTTGGGAACAATTTAAAAATCTCAGAACAGCCAAAGGGAGGCATGGTCTTGGGGCAATTAATGACCCCCACAACAAGCTAAGGCCATTTCTATTATATGTAGGCTTGTTAGTGAGAAAGAAACCACCGGTTGTTGCCGGCTCCTGCCGGTGCTTAGCTACTGTGGTGGGAAGGGGCTTTGGACCATTGCTTACAAGGCTGGGATCAAAGCAGGCCTCTGCTACTATTTCGGGCAAGTGGCTAGAGTGGGCAAGGCCATAGGCAGCTCCTCTAACTATGGGGCAGAACTGAGGTGCTAAGAACTGAACCCTAATTTCTCTTCCAATTGAGCTGCACTGACCTGGGTATTCTGCAATCTGACAATGTTTAACTGGCTTCATTAGGAGTAGTTGGCACAGCCCAAAACAACAGCAACAAAAACACCCAAACAAACAAAACCCCAAATTAAAAACTTTGAAAACAGCCTCAGGAATGTAAGCACAGGTCAACTTGTTGAATCAACACACTGTTTTGATGGCTTGAAGGCATCAAGATGGAGAAGGCAATGGCAACCCACTCCAGTACTCTTGCCTGGAAAAGCCCATGGACGGAAAAGCCTGGTAGGCTGCAGTCCATGGGGTCGTGAAGAGTCGGACATGACTGAGTGACTTCACTTTCACTTTTTACTTTCATGCACTGGAGAAGGAAACGGCAACCCACTCCAGTGTTCTTGCCTGGAGAATCCCAGGGACGGGGAAGCCTGGTAGGCTGCCGTCTATGGGGTCGCACAGAGTCGGACACGACTGAAGCGACTTAGCAGCAGCAGCTCAGTAAATCATTGCAGACCCAGGGGTCAGGCCAGGCGCACTGGGAACCACGTTTTCTCCACAGTCAGTTTCTAGGCCCTGGTGACCTGCTGCGGGCTTTCTTGGCTGGGGAAGGAAATGCAGTCAGGGTACTCCTCGTTCTAGAGCAGTGCTTACCTTACGGAGAAGCTCACCTCAGAAAGTATACAGCCACCCCTGGGTGCACGTGTCATGCACTCCACACGTCCTCAACACAGGAGGCGGACACAGACAAGTCAGGCCACAGTCAGGATGCTCAGAGAGGCTTAGAAACTGTCTAGTGGGGCAGGGCTGGTCAGTAGTGGTCTTGGGACTGAAACCCAGGTCTGCTGGCTCCGCCATCTCAGAGACTGTCACACACCGCATGGCACGCACTTAAGTCACTCAAAGAGCTTATAAAGACAGATTCTAGAGCCAACCCATAGATTGGGGTAGTCCTGGGTATCTGCACTTCTCCAAGAGCTCTGTGACTTCTAACTTTTTGACGTCAGCTCACCATAAGAATCGCATTTTCATTACCACCCAGGACACAATGATGTCTATACACATATGTATAACTACTGATACAACTGAAAAAGAGATGTCTGTGCTCAGAACATGTAAAGTGCCCTGACATTTTGGGAGACACTCTACTCTATTTGAAAAGCTTCTTGTAGCCCCCAAATTGATTTCATGACCCATCAATGAGTGTCCACTGCAGTTTGCAAACCCTGCCTTGGACTGTTCTAAGGCCCTCAGGGGAGTCTCTTGGTCTCCCCTGAGTGCTGAGTGACTCAAGAGTTCAGTCTCTTGCTGCTTCCTGCTGGGCTCAGAAATGGGCAATTGGTAGCTTAGTGATCAGGGAAATGCGGCACATGCCCTAAGAATAATGGCAAATCACTTTGTATTTGTGTTTTACACATAATCTTGCACAATGAGTTGCAGCACCTCTGGAGGGAATTCACTCCACTTCACAAGAGTGTAAGGTAAGGCTTAGGGAGCGCACATGATCTGCCCATGGTTCCAGAGCTGGAACAAGTCTGTTCCTCCTCCATGTCAGCACTCTTGGGAGATAAAGCATTTGAGGACAGAATGTGGGCACTGGATTTCCACAAGTAAAACCCTGCCTTTCCACCCCTCTCTTGGCCTTCCACCCCCCTCTTCCTGCAGCATCAGCAGGACTTTCCTATTTGTATTTCAACTCTTCAGTATGTAAAGCAGAGAGGCTGCTGAGGTCCCTGTCAGCTTTTGCTAACAAAACCAAATCCCCCGGCTTTCTCTGGCAGCAGGAGCCGGGGCTTGTAATCTATGGCTGCTTAAGGAAGCAACTTTCTGGTGAGGGGAGCAAACTGCAGTCTGTTTTAATTGTGGATAAACCATGCACCCTGGCAGACTCCAGGCAGGAACTGGAAAATCCCAGATTTGTGTGTTTGACACATGAGGATTAGTGGCAGATAAATAAGATTCTTTCTTCCCCTCTTTTGCCAGCATGTAGTCAGGCCTGAGCATTCCTCCAGAGACCTTCCAAGATGAGCAGAGCCAGTGAGAGTCAGAAACTGACATAAAACACCACAACTCTGTCTCGTTCTAGGGTGTGCACATGTCCCCAGTTAGGAACAATAAATTGGGATTATATAAGAGTACCACACCACTGGTGTCCCTGCTGGAATCTCATGCTGTGTCCTTGCTGCACAGAGAAGATATGCAACAGATGTTTGTTGGCAGTGGGGGTGGAAGTGATAGCTGTTCCCTGCCCTGATACCACGTCGATGGTAGAACCCAGTATTAGTCAGCACTCATCACTGGAGTGGGTGAGTTAGTGTGTCAGTACCAGGGGGTTGACCACGTGCTCTGTATAGAGAACAGTGGGCGATGCCAGAGGAATGCAAATGTCCCTTCCCAGTTGTCCTTAAAATTAAAACATGGCTATGCCTGGCTTTAGAGGACGACATAGCAACTCACTCCAGCGTTCTTGCCTGGGAAATCCCACAGGCACAGGAGCCTGGGAGGGCTACAGTCCATAGGGTCACAAAGAGTCAGACACGACTGAGCAACCGGACATGCACACATGCATGCCTGGCTTGTTCACAGGTCTAGCACAATGCTGGGTGCAGAGTATGCATCAATAAACAGTGAATAAATGCATGAAGAACCTTTGCTACTAGTAGCAGCTTCCTAAGTGTGTTCTGTAGAGTGTAGATAGCTGTTATGTGGGTGGTGGTGGTGGGGGGAAGTGGGGTAGGGAGGGTGCTACGACTCAAGTAAGTCAGCTGAACAAGATTTGCTTGTGGCAGACATTAATTTGATGTGCCAAAGTGCATTGTGACTAACTCAGGGGGCAGCAGCTCTTTTCCCAAATGTATTTGACCCCACATGTCCTTTTTCGTAGGAGTGGTGTCCTTTGGGAAATGCTGTGGTTTATTTCCTATAAATTGGAGGCCCTCATGCCCATCCACTCTGCATGAATCAAGAGGTCAAAGGGAATAACAGGGTCCGGATGATCTGAGGGTGCTGGGTGGCCACTAGATTCACTCAAGGGCTCACTGATTTCCTAGCCAGATAAGCGACATGTCCAGTGACTCCACATTATGGGATTTTGTTTCAGAAGCCCAAGAATTATAGAAACTGAGAACGTGTAGTCCAGGGTTCAGCATTCTGCCATCTGACTTTTTCACATGCCTAAATCTGGCTTCCCCAGATGTTGTGAGGATGAGCTGGTCCCAGGCAGCCCCTTTCTCAGGAGACCTGGGTGAGCCTGCCAGGCTCCTGGGACAGTGGACTGAGAGGTTCTGTTGCACAGATTATGAAAGCCCAGGCAGCATGTGGATGGGAAGGCACCTGCATGGGAGAGGCAGGGCCCAGGCTACCTTACCTGGACAAAGCTGAACTCCCTCCAGTTGAGTGAGTTCGCGATGGATGGCAGTGAGGTGACAGCCAGCAGGGACAGCATGCCAAGGGCCAGCACTCCCAGGGACAGGTAGATCTCCATCCGCCACACTTCCTCCTCGTTCCAGATGTGACTCTTATTGGTCAAGACCTGGTATAGAAGGAAGGAAAACCATGAACACTGTGGCCAAGGTCGAAGCCCTGGGATTTGGGCCAGTGAGGAGTTTGGGATGGGAGAAACACAGGAACAACCAACATTTCTACTTTCCACCTCATGTAATGTGTGTCTAGCTCTGTTTGAAGCGCTTTTCAAGTATCAGCTCACCTGATCCTTAGAACGACCCTGTGAGAGAGAGTTCATTACTGTCCCCATTTTTCAGATGAGGGAAATGAGGCAGAGAGATCAAGTTACCTTGCCGTGGTCACACACACCTCAGGAGATGGCAGAGCTGAGACTAGAAGCCAGGCAGCGGGCTCTGAAGACATGACTCCCTCCCCACGCCTTTCACAATTGGCCTGGGGCCAGTCAACCAGAGCAGCCACATGACCCAAGAGTAAGGAGCAGAGAATTTGATAAGACACAAAGAACCTCCAAACATGGCCATCTCTCAAGGTTTTCGGGTGCCCAAGTCCCCCAGAGGAGGGAGGAGCTCTCCAAGCTCAGAATCCCATCAGCTAGGTGGGCTGCTGCCTCTGCTGCCCACCTCCCCTCCCAGCCTGTCTCACCTTGGACCCATGGTCCCCCAAGCTGCCCCCATCACTGGTTCATACTCCAGACACACACAGACACCAAACCCCTCAACATTTCCTAACTAGCCCCCAGCTCCCATCTTCCCACCCAGCTCCTCATTTCTGTCTGAGGAATACAGCTTTGACTCAACTGTGGAGCCCCATACTGAGGTCACAGGTGTGAGGCCTTTGATGCAGAGCCCAGATCCAAGGTCACCTCTGGAACTGTCAGAGCCTCATTGTAACCATTGCCAAAACCTGCCCTGATCCTTACTGGCCAGACTCCTGACTCCAAATTAGGCAAAAATGCCCCTCCTCCCAAACCTTCCCCCCTGGTACTCACCCTATTGCGCCCAAACCAGTCACCTAATGCCACCCTTCAAGCAGAAATTTTCTTAGTCTTGAGGCCATAAAAATTGGCTACCAACCCATGTAAAGCATCAGCTCTCCCTTGAGCTGGCCAGCTGTTCTAACAGCGTCCCGTTGGCTCTCCCTGGTCTGTCAGGAGGCTGGCCTACTGTGCTCACAGCCCCCACATTACCTCAACTCTTTGTTCTTAATAAGCTCACTCCCATCTGAAATGCTCTGTGTCTGCAAGTTCTTTTCCAACCTGCACTCAGAATGCCAGGACATCAACCACTGCTACACAGCAGAGGCCAAGATCCACTCACCAAGCAGGCCCATGAGCACTTAAGAAGCACCTACTGGGCCAACATCCGTTGGATCATCAAAAAAGCAAGAGAGTTCCAGAAAAACATCTACTTCTGCTTTATTGACTATGCCAAAGCCTTTGACTGTGTGGATCACAACAAATTGGAAAATTCTTCAAGAGATGGGGAATACCAGACCACCTGACCTGCCTCCTGAGCAATCTGTATGCATGTCAAGCAGCAGGAGTTAGAACTGTACATAGAACAATATTGGTTCCAAATCAGGAAAGGAGTATGTCGAGGCTATATATTGTCACCCTGCTTATTTAACTTATATGTAGAGTACATCATGAGAAATGCCAGGCTGGATGAAGCACAAGCTGGAATCAAGATTGCCGGGAGAAATATCAATAACCTCAGATATGCAGATGGCACCACCCTTATGGCAGAAAGGGAAGAAGAACTAAAGAGCCTCTTGATGAAAGTGATAGAGGAGAGTGAAAAAGCTGGCTTAAAGCTCAGTATTCAGAAAACCAAGATTATGGCCTCTGGTCCCATCACTTCATGGCAAATAGATGGAGAAACAATGGAAACAGTGACAAAACTTTATTTTCTTGGGCTCCAAAATCACTGTAGATGGTGACTGCAGCCATGAAATTAAAAGACGCTTGCTCCTTGGAAGAAAGGCCATGATCAACCTAGACAGCATATTAAAAAGTGGAGACAGTACATTGCCAATAAACGTCCATCTAGTCAAAGCTATAGTTTTTCCAGTAGTCATGTATGGATGTGAGAGTTCGACCATAAAGAAGGCTGAGTGCTGAAGAATTGATGCTTTTGTACTGTGGTGTTGGAAAAGACTCTTGAGAGTCCCTTGGACTGCAAGGAGATCCAATCAGTCAATTCTAAAGGAAATCAGTACTGAATATTCACTGGAAGGACTGATGCTGAAGCTGAAACTCCAATACTTTGGCCACTTGATGTGAAGAACTGACTCATTGGAAAAGACCCCGATGCTGGGAAAGATTGAAGGCGGGAGGAGAACGGGATGACAGAGGATGAGATGGTTGGATGGCATCACTGACTCGATGGACAGGAGTTTGAGTAAGCTCTGGGAGTTGGTGATGGACAGGGAAGCCTGGCGTGCTGCAGTCCATGGGGTCACAAAGAGTCAGATATGACTGAGAGAATGAACTGAACTGAACTGAACTGTGTGCTAGGCCCTGGGCCACAGAGAACAAAGACACCTGACCTCACAGAGTTCCGGATACCCCACTGAGCTCCCGGGATGCACCCACTGATGAGCCACTGCAGGCCCAGAGGTGTCTACTTCCTTCCTCCCCACGGGGAGTGCCCTTGCACCTGAGCCCCCTCCAAGCTGGGCTGACAGATCCTTCTATTAAAACTACGATTTCCCAACTAGACCAGGTAGCAGAGTTCCTGGAAGTCAAGGTATTCTCTCAGAACACTGGCAAATGCTGGTGCTTCAATTCTACCCACAGGACAAGGAACAGCATTTCCCTTAGGAAATATGACCAGGCTTTAGCAGGCACGTCTCCGCTTTGCAAAACAGAGTCAGTCAGGTTTTTAAGAAACTATTTCAGCAGAGGGAAAAAAAATAACCCAAGTACAGGTAGAAGATGTAATAATAAAAATGAATCTAGTGGGCTGAGCAAAAATGGTTGAAAAGCTTATGAGAAAAGGTTGAAAGAAACTGAGCAAATGCCATCCATTGAGTACTTTTCATGCAATTTGTGAAAAACGATGGACTCTGTTCTATTTCAGGGCAGGCTGGCTCTTGCTGGTGCCATTAAGCCACAAAAGGACCAGGAGTCTGGAGACCCAGGTTCTCACCCTGACCACAAGTCCTGTGAGACGCTGGGCAACTCCAGCTCTGGGCCTCTGTTTCTCCACTGACAGAGCAGGAAGAGCTCGTGTCTAAAATCCTAGAATTTTGCTCCCTTACCAAACAAATGTCATCACCAGCTAGGGAAGGCGGGGCCGGATATTACCCTGCAGGGGGCTGGGAGGTCTCCCTCCTACCTGAGCCTGGTGGAGGCTTACTCACACCTTCCTAGGACTAACAACTGCTGCTTGTAAGTCATCCCCATGTTCTGAGTTGTTTGTTCTTCAGATATTCTTCATTAGTCATTCCCTTCTGCCTTTTGGTAAGATTAGGCAGTTAATGTCACAAGTCAAGAGTCTGGATGATGACACACACCGCATTTGCTTGCAAAATGTCTTGTTTTTTTCCTAATATTTCCATTCAGCAGTGATGCTGGGAAGGGGTTGGGTGAGGCTGGCAAGGGAGTAATGGGTGGCGCGGAACCTGTGTGAGCATCTGGATATTAGGCCGTGGGGGTCTCATTCAACCAAAGTGCTGTTCTCAGGGCTCCCAGCGACCAGGGTCACACCCGGCTAACCGGGACATAGATTCAATAGCTCTCCACTCCCACAGGGATTCTCCCATGTTCAGAGCTAATCAGGCTGGCCACCTTGACATGATGAGGACAGTGCTCATCAACAAGAGATGGAATGCTGGCATCCACGCATGACATTTCCTTTCCCTGTAGGTTTCAGCTTAGAGGCAGAAGGGTTCAGGGACAGGAGACCCAGAAGCCTCACCATGTCCCAAGAGTGGGTGGTAGTTGGCAAGAGGGTGATGCTGACCTCCAGCCAAACCCAGAGACTATGGTAAGGCAGGAGAGGGTCAGTCTAGGGTGCTGGTGAGAATGGCTTCGCTGTCCCAAGGCCTGGGTTCAGTGCTGGGTCTGCTGCTGGGGGTCAGTCATGAGATCCAGGCAGTCGCTTTCCAGAGTACCAGCACCTCTCTGTCTTCTTGCAAAGACTAAATGGGTGATGTTTGTGAAGTGAGAAGCATGTGACTGGCACATAGTAGATGATTAATATAATAAATGGCTGGTGCTGTTGGTCTTAATGGCAGCTGGGAAGTTAGATTAGTTCTTTCCCCAGGCTCTACCCAGACTTCTCTTAAGAGATGCCTGGTGTTAGCTTCATGGTGGCCAAGTTACCAGTCACTCAGTGAATACGCACTGGGACTCTGTGTTAGGAACCATGGACCTCAAGGGGTGGAAGACCCACCCAGTCATGGAAATCTAGGCTGGGCAGACATGTAGATGAGTGATTACACAGTGATGCAAAAGAAATCCCATAGAAATGTGGACCAAACACAACAGATAACAGAGGTGGCAATGGGGAACGGGAGAGTGGCTGGAGAGGCTTAATAGAGGTTGGGTTTTGAAGGAGGAATAGGAGTTTGTCAGACTGCCAAGGTGTCCCAGGTTGGGGTGTCCAAGCTGGAGGAATGAGCTCTGCCCATTCCGAGGACAGTATGGGCCCTGAGTGTGACGTGTCAAAGAAGCATTGGGGAGATGAGGCTAGGGACAGATCCCAGATGCATTGGGAAGGGTCTGTCCTTATCCTGAGTCACCAAATGCTTTTCAGCAGTGACACGGTCAGATGTGAGATCTAGATGGTTCTCTCTGACAGCTTAGACTAGATTTGGGGTGAGAGGAAGGAGAAGACAGTGTGTGCATAAAACATTTTCTGTGATATTAATTTTGACCTTAAAATGTATTTCTAAGGCACCATTGAAGTAAATCAGAAAACACTAGTAAATAAAATATGACTTACCATAGATGTAAATCAGAAAGTACTAGTTACCACTGGTAATCCTATTAACAATATCGATAAACATGGTCTCAGAGGTCTTCTCTGCAGCTGGTGCGTCTCCAATTCTGTGGACTTGGGGTTAAAGGAAACCTGTGTTTCCTGTGCCCAGGCTAGCGTGCTCCCTTCCCTCCAGTCAGGCAGCCAAGGTGGGTCCTGAGAGGGCAGCCCGAGGGCAGACTGGGAAAGTCACAGGTCAAAAACTGCTCCCAGAGCCCTGCTGCTAGGGGCTGAATGCAGGACAACCTCAGATGCCCAATCTTGGAGCCTGTGGGCATGGTTGACCTGCATACTATCCAGTCTCTAAACCTCCAGGTTCAGGCAACTCATCACTTCTTGGGTGTGCATCCTACTTCTGGGCTGCTCTGCTGTTAACCGCCCCCACCCCCGACATACCCACAGCAGCCCTGGCTCTGCCCTACAGAACACTGCAGAACAAGGTTCGGCCCCTTCGCTTGACTTTGCTATCTGTCTCTGATCCCATCCTGTGGGAGTGATGGTTGCCTGGCAACCTCCACTGGGGCCTGCAGCGTTACAGGGCTTTGAAACTCAGGGAAAGTGACCTTGCCCTTGCCCCTCTGTGCCTTGGTGTTTGCATCATGGCAAAACTATATTAACATAATATCAAGAAGAGCCTTGGGGACTTCCCTGGTGGCGCAGTGGATAAGACTCTGCCTGCGAGACAGGGGAGAGGGGTTTGATCCCTGGTCCGGTAGACTCCACATGCTGCAGAGCAAAGAAGCACATGTGCCATAGCTCCCGAGCCCACACTCTAGAGCCTGCAGGCCACTCCCAAAGCCCATGAGTGACAACTACTGAAAACGGAGTGCCCTAGAGCCCGCACGTCGCAACTGCTGAGCCCGTGCGCGTAGGGCACGTGCTCATCAACAGGGAAGCTTCTGCAATGAGAACTCCGGACAGGGCAGCAGAGTAGTCCCCGCTTGCCCCACCTAGAGAAAGCCCACGCAACAACAAAGACCCAGCACAGCTGAAAATAAATAAATGATTGAATTAAAAACAAAAACAGAAACAGCCTTTGCAGGGTGGAGAATCTGGAGAGTGGCAGTCAGAGGGTGAGCAGGGGAAGGGGCAGCCAGGGGTTTGCCTCATGCTCTGGTGGGAAGGGGGCATCACCTTCTTCCTTACCTGCTGCCTGAAATGCCTGCCACCCAGATCTGCCACCTCCTGGGCAGCAAGTACTGTGCCATACCCTGAGAAGCTATGCACGGCCTCCTGCCCAGTGACAGAATATTGGAGAGCATCAAACCCACTAGCACTGGGTAAGACCTCCATCGACATCAGGGCGCTGAGAACCAGGGAGGGGCTATGACTTGCTCAAGGTTAAGCTCTTTGTTCTCGTCAGTGATGCTAGAGGACAAGAGTCCAGGGTTCTGGCCTGCAGGCCTGCACGCCACCCCATGCCAGCTAAGGGGAGGACGAGACTGTCTTACTTCATCCTGTGGCCTTAGGGCCTGGTAGAGTAGAACTCAGTGAATGAATGAGCTCTGGGATCACCTACTCAACTGGTAATTTGGACTTGTTTTCCCTGTAGAAATTACATGGGCATGAACATGGATCCGGAAGAGAATGCCTGGATCTGCATCCCACCTCAGCCCCTTACTGGCTGCGTGACTCTGGCCAAGTAACTTAAACTCTCTGTGCCTGTTTTATCACCTGTCAAATAAGGGTATTACAGCATCTGCCTTATAGAGACAAGGGCTAAATGAATTCACGCTAGGTATGTAAAGCTCTTAGAATGCTAGGAGTAAGCTCTTTTTAAAGACTGTGTGACCATTATTTTTCCCTTTCTCTCTCATTGCCAGCAACGAGAAGTCTGAAGTCTGGGTTCCAACTTTCTCTTATGAAGGCCCAAGCCTACAGATGCAATGATGCCAGGTATCCATGGGTAGGGAAGGACAAGGGCATTTGAGAAGCTGCGAGCAGGGAAGCAGGAACCCAAGTGAGTAGGGGCTGAGGTCTGTGGTTCCCAGGAAGCGGCCCCACCTTGCCCCCACAGTCCTGCTCTGGGAAGTGGCCAGGCCTCTGAGGGGATGGCTGCATGGCAGATGTGCCTGGGGAGGGCACAGCCTCAGTAGGATCCCTGCTTTCCAAGCAAGAACAAAACTGCAGCTGGAACCAGGGGCAGATGAGAAGGGTCTCATTGGATGACTTAAGTGTCCTGGAGTGTGTAGGACCCACACACCAGGCCAGAGGCTGAGGGCTAGAGGTAGAATCAAGCAGGTTAGCGAAGATAAAGAAAAGCAGTGTTGCTTGCAGACCTGCGCTTTGGAGTCAGAATCAGGCCCTGTGAGTTTGTAAACCATGAGGAAGCATCTAGGGGGCCTATTTCTGTGGGTACAGGTGCCAGGGGAGGCTGCCTGTGGTGCTATTTGGTTTGGCCTGAAGGCCCTGCATTCCCAGGAATCCTGATGGCAAAAGAGCACCATCTGGCTTTCCTAAATGCATAATTACTGTGCCCCCCCCCCTCAACCATATTTCTTCCCCAGCAGCCTTCCCCATCTCAGATGATGGTAACTCTACCCGCCTCGGTACTCAGGCTGAGAACCTGAGCATCTCATCTATCCCAAGTCTATTGTAGCAATCCTGTGTACTTGGGCTTCAAAACATGCCTTCAATACCTTCTTGCCCCTCTGCTGTCCCCACCCCATTCCAAGCCTCCATCGCCTCTCACCAGGGTTCCTGCACAGCCTCCTAACTGGTTTCCCAGCATCTTCATCTGATCAAGTTAGAAGGTCGTCTATCTTCTCCACCTGGCAGCAGAGTGAGCCAATTAAAACCCCAGATGGATCATCAATCCTCTACTCAAAACCTTTCATTGGCTTAGGGTCTAAGGCCGAAGCCCTTCCTTGGCCTTCAAGGCCTCTCTGGTGTGGCTTCAGCCTCCCAGGCCTCACCCACCACTGCCTCCCTGGGCTCCACCAAGAGGTCCTCCTTGCTATTTCTCAAAGGTGCCAGGCAACTCTTCTCCTTCCAACCTGTGCTCACATATCACCTACTCAGCAAGGCCTCCTGCTGCTGCTGCTGCTAAGTCGCTTCAGTCGTGTCTGACTCTGTGCGACCCCATAGATGGCAGCCCACCAGGCTCCCCCGTCCCTGGGATTCTCCAGGCAAGAACACTGGAGTGGGTTGCCATTTCCTTCTCCAATGCATGAAAGTGAAAAGTGAAAGTGAAGTCGCTCAGTCATGTCCAACTCTCCACTATCCCATGGACTGCAGCCTACCAGGCTCCTCCAACCATGGGATTTTCCAAGCAAGAGTACTGGAGTGGGGTGCCATTGCCTTCTCTGAGCAAGGCCTCCTACACCACCCTTTAAAATTGCACCCCACCATTCTCCGTGGTTTTCTTTTCTTCCTTAGCGCTAGGCATGTTTGCTCAGTTATATCCGACTTTTTGTGACCCCATGAACATAGCCCACGACACTCCTCTGTCCATGGGATTCTCCAGGTAAGAATCCTGGAATAGGGTGCCATTCCCCACTTCAGGGGATCTTTCCAACCCAGGGATCAACCCACATCTCCTTTCCAACCCACATCTCCTGCATTGGCAGGCAGATTCTTTACAGCTGTGCCACTGGGAAGAATTGGCAGATGGCAAGTGGAGGGTTGTACCTATGGGACACCCAGTACCATGACTGGCAGGAGACAACTCACGAGGGCCGTACCTGCTTGATGGCCAGGTTGACCAGCTCATAGCGGTGGGAGCGGCGCAGCGGCAAGCAGAGACTGTAGACCGCGTGCAGGGCAGCGCAGAAGAAACTGAGCAGGCCCATCTGCTTGCGGTGCTGCAGCCAGTGGTCCAGCCAGTCGGGGAAGCGTTGGTACTTGGTGCCGCGGCGCAACTGCAGGGCAGCTGCCAGCACGCCGGGCAGATACACCAGCGACAGCAGCACGTAGGCCACGCAGGGCAGTGTTGTGTTGACCACGAGCACAGGGAGCTTGTAGAACTTGTTCTTGCCCTCCTGCACGTAGGGCTCCAGCACATCCCGGACAAAGTTGTAGGCGTAGAAGAAGATGAAGAGCCCCAGGGCCAGGAGAGCGGGCACCTTCCAGCCTGGGAAGAGGCGCAAGGGCATGGCCTCCACCTCCCGGGCTGAGGCCAGGGACCCCATGTCCACAGGGGTGAAGCCCATGGCCCTTACCATCTCCAAGACAGTGCGCTTGGCTTCCGGCTGGTCACTGCAGATGGGCACCTGTGGGGAGGGAGGTGGGAGGCGTCAGATGGGGTCCCTGGGTGGGGCCTCAGAGAGTCTCCTGGCCAAACTCCTCACTAAATAGCCAAGGAAACTGCCAGGTAAGGTACAGCTGGAGCAGAAGGTGACCCTGACTCCCAGGCCAGAGGCGTTTCCTCCCTGTGGTCTCCCAGTCTCTGACCCAGCAGTGCCCACTACTCAAGGATAATGGCCAACATTCATTCAACAGTGAGCATCTCACCCAGCTCATAGCCATCAGCATCCACAAGCAGAACACTCATCTAGACAGCCCCCAGGAGCCCTTGGAATAGGTGCCTCGAGGACTCTGGCCTGCCCTGAGGGTTGCTCAGCAACTGGGCTTTGCGTATGGCTTAGAACATGCTGCTGTGGCTGCAGCCCCATCCCTCAGTCCACAAGTGTCCTCTTGCCCCTTACAGCTCTCAGCCAACATATGAGGCATTCCACAAGCCAGCCCCTGACTTGTAGCCCACTGCTCCCCTCTGTGAGCCCCCAGGCAGGTCCACTGGTATCCTCTGACCCCAAACACTCTGCGTGTCTTGCTGACACTGCTGTGGTCAGCTGCTCTACCAACACTGACTCAGGATCTACTATGTGCCAGGCTTAACACGTGTGATCCCTCAGCGTTGCCACAAGCCTGAAAGTAGGTACTACTGTCCACATTTTTCAGGTGAGGAAACTGAAGTTTGGGAACATCAATTTCTCACCTCTGTGCCTCAGAAGGAATGCCCTTTCTGTGCCTGATAACATGAGGTTGGGCCAAGGCCAAAGCTGACTTCAAAGGCTTCCCCAGCCAGCTGCTGGTTCTGCTCCCTCTAGGCCCTGCTATCCTACATTCAGCCACTGTCCCTTGCCTGTCCACATATGAGAGCCCCAAGATGCAGGCTGTAAAGAGGACCCTCCAGTTAGAGGGGCTGGGTACCGGTGGGCTCTCCCACAGCCTGGCATGGAGTTGGCAGAGAAGCCATCTGAGCTGGATTCATTGGAAGAGGGTCTCATACACATGTGTTAGCATTCTTCCTTCAGGAAAGTGCAGGTGGCCTCTTGACATTAAAAACCATCTTGCCTTGGTTAGAGCCCCTCTTGCCAACAACTGTATGCAGCAATGGCTGTTTTCTGGAGCCATTTTCCACCTCCAGAAAAACCTGCTATTAACTATTCTGAGAAATCTGCTCAGTTCTTGGAAACCCTTGGAATAAATGAGATAAAGTTTGGGACTTGCCTCCTTCCTCAGGATCTGGCACAGGTTCTTCTTTCTAAGTTCAATCCTAAAAGCAAAATCTCTCTTCTTGACTCCAGATAGTAAAAAGAAAGCCATCAATCTTTTCCTCCTTATTTTCTTGGAAATCAAATTACCATAGAAGAACATGGATTTCCAGTTGAAACCCCAGCTCACCAAGCTATGGGACCTGGTGTAAGTAAGCTCATTAACAACTCTGCACCACACTGCCCTACTCTGTGAAATGGAACTTTGCAGTCATGTGAGATGAGCTGAGATAACGTACACGAAGAGCCTGGTTCATCAAGGGCCTTCAGTGAAAGTTAGCCATTTACATTGATTATGATGACTGCATTCCTCCAGCACTTACCTGCCTATTTCCATCCCTTGGACCAGACTGCAGGGTCCAGGCAGAGATGACATTGAAGGCCTTGACCACTGCGCAGG
Organism: Capricornis sumatraensis; assembly: GCF_032405125.1. Lineage (NCBI taxonomy): Eukaryota > Metazoa > Chordata > Mammalia > Artiodactyla > Bovidae > Capricornis > Capricornis sumatraensis. The sequence goes on along the minus strand of NC_091071.1, from coordinate 115,448,544 downwards.
TGGGGAAAAGGGAGGCCAGGTACTCAGCATTGGACTCATGGTGCTGAAGGTGCTCCTGCTCTGTGGGATTGCTCACGTCCACCAGGATCTTGCCAGACAGCTGGTCACTGAGGCCACACAGTGTGGAGTAGTGTTCCCGGAACATAGCCACGAAGATGACCTCCGGGGAGCCCACCGCCTCCTCCTGGAAAGTCACTTGCGCTGCTGAGGGAAACAGCCCAGCCATGCGTTTGGGGTTGCGGCTCCCCACCACCACACTGAAGCCGGAGCCCACCAGGCGGGTGGCCAGGGAGCGGGCAAAGTCCCCGCTGCCCAGGATGCCCACTTTGGGAACCTCACTGGGGGCCTCAGCAAGGCTGCCATCACTGTCCACCAGGTGGTGGCTGATGAGTGGCTTGTCCATCTTTCCTGATGTTCTGGTGGCTAGAAGAGAAACAGGAAGTTGGTCAGCAGAGGGCTTGTGGACTGCCCCTCCTACCAGCTCCCTCTCTGTCCATCAGAACTGCATGACGGTCCAACATTCACTCAACAGGCCTTTCAATGTTAACATGTGCCAACATGGGGGCACAAGTTGAATAAGTCCCAGTCCCTTCCTCAGGAGCTCACAGATTCCATAAAAGGAGAGGGAAGGACCTCTGTGTTCTACTCTGTCCTCTGTCCTGAATTATTTGCTTGGTACAAATTTGTGAGAGTGAGTGCGCTGAGAAAGAAGGGTATGGAATTTCTATGATCAATGCTATGCATGTCTTTTCAAAAGCATTATATGATATCCAGTGTTACTATCCGGGAGTGACCCCGACCTCAGCATCACTGGGTTTATTGGATTACCAGGAAGGGCAGATGATGCTTTCCTGTGTTTGTTTACACTCTGCATTTAGGGATGGTATCTCTGATGCTCTTCCTTAAGTAGACAATTAGCAGCTTAAAGGTAGAGACCTCATGTTATCTGACTGTGGATCTCACCAATTATCACAAGGCCTGGCACAGAGCTGGTGTTCAGTGCTTACCGAATGAACGAACGAACACCAGAATTCTACTCTCTGAGGGTAGGACTGGAGTGGGACTTGACAGTGAAGGGGACCTAAGATTGGGCCCCTGCATTTGGGCTACAAATTTACAGTAAACTTGGGTGGGAAAGTTTTTTGTTTTAATTGTCACCAACTTCTAGCTGTAAGTTGCTAGTTTCTTCAGTATGAAGGTAAGCAGCAACACAGTAGTATTGGCCTATCTGCAGCTTTGTCACCAATAATGACCAATGTCACAAGTTTAATTGTGAAAGAGCTCTCCAAATATGATTTAAACTCATCATGAATTTAAAATTATGGTAGATAGAACACCTAAATACATAAAGCAAATGTTAATATACCCGAAGGGAAAACAGCAACAATAACAGTAGGGGACTTTACTATCCCACTTTCAGTAATAGATGGATCAGACAGAAAAAAAAAAGTCAGCATGGAAACATTGAACTTGAACTATACTTTAGACCAAATGAACCCAACAAATATATAGAGAACATTCTATCCAACAGCAGTACAATAGATATTCTCCTCACATGTCACAGAACATCCTCCAGGATACAGTATATATGTTAGGTCATAAAACACATCTTAACAATTTAAAAAAGCTGAAATCACATCAAGTATTTTTCCAACCACAACGGTATGAAACTAGAAATCAGTAACAGGAGAAAAATTAGAAAATCCACAAATATGTGGAAAGTAACATACTCCTGAATGACCAATAAACCAAAGAAGAAATCAAAAGAGAAATTAAAAAATATATATATCTGAAGCAAGCAAAAATGGAAATATAACATACCAAAAAGTATGAAGTGAAGCAAAAGCAGCTCTAAGAGGAAAGTATAGCTTAATGCCAAAATGAAGAAAAAAGAAAGATCTCAAAACAACTTAATTTACATCTCAAGGAACTAGAAAAAGAACAACAAATTCCAAGTTAACAGAAGGAAGGAAATAATAGAGATCAGAGTGGAACTAATTGAAATAAAAGCTAGAAAAACAACAGAAAAAAATCAATGAAGACCTGGTGTTCTGAAAAAATAAAATTGACAAACCTTCAGCTAGATTCACTAAGAAAAAAAAAAGATTCAAATAAAATACAAAAGAAAGAGACATTATAACTGACATCACGGAAATACAAAAGATTATAAGAGACTATTATGGACAATTATATGACAACAAATTGGACAACACCAATGAAATGGATAAATTCCTAAAAACATACTATCTACCAAGACTGACTCATGATGAAATAAAAAATCTGAACAGGCCAGTAATGAGTAAGGAGATTGAATCAGTAATTTAAAAAACTCTCTGACTTAGCTGACTAGATAGATGTTGACTCAAAGAAGAATATCTATAATGATAAAGAAGTTACTAAGACACTCTCCCCTTTCCTAACTACATGTCTCTGTGACGCTGGATTTTCTTCATACATTTCAATCAAATATTGCCCCACACTGAATGCAGAAAAGTGAGAATTCAGCTCTTTCATATTAAGCCAGCCCTTAAGGAGATATTAAAAAATATAAAATAATGCCTCTGTTCGCATTACTTTTTGTTTTGGAAAATATCATTTTCATGAAAATATCTATTTTAAAATAAAATGGATTTATTGTGACTATTTTAAAATAAATTAATAAGCAAGCAAACAAACCAACAAAAAAAAACCCCAAAGCCTCTCCCAAAAAATAAAGGCCAGGACTGGATGGCTTCACTGGTGAATTCTTCCAGAGATTTCCTGACAAGTTAATGCTAATCCTTTCCTCACTCTTAAAAAAAAAAAAAAAAAAAACTGAAGAGAAAGGAACACTTCTAAGCTCATTTTATGATGCTATCATTACTCTGATACCAAAGCCAGATAAGGACATTACAAGAAAAGGAAATTACAGGCCAATATCCCTGATGAACATAGATGCAAAAATCCTCAATGAAACACTAAGAAACTGAATTCAGCAGCACATTAAAAGGATCCTACACCATGATCAAAGTGGGATTTATCCCTGGGATGCCAGGGTGGTTCAACATAGGTAAACCTTTAAATGTGATATACCATAATGAAAGAATGAGGGATGAAATTAATACTATCATCTCAATAGATGCAGAAAAAACATTTAACAAAATTGAACATTCTTTCATGATAAAAACTCTCAACAAGTTAGATACAGAATTAGCAATGTACTTCAGTATAATAAAGGCCATATATGACAAGCTCACACGTAATATCATACTCAATGGTGAGAAGGTGAAAGCTTTTCCTCTGAGATCAGGAACAATACAAGGATGCCCACTCCTGGCCACTTCTATTCATCATAGTAGTGGAAGTCCTAGTTAGAGCAATCAGACAAGAAAAAGAACAAAAGACATCCAGATTGGTAAGTAAAAAGTAAAATTGTCTTTCTTTGGAGTTGACATGATCTTATACATAGAAAACTCTAAAGACACCACCAAAAAACTATTAAAACTAAGAAACTGATCCAGTGAAGCTGCAGGATACAAACTCAACATGCAAAAACAAGCTGTATACATACCAACAATGAACTATCTGAAAAAGAAATTCACTAAACAGTCCCATCAGTTCAGTTCAGTTTAGTTCAGTCGCTCAATCGTGTCCGACTTTTTGTGACCCCATGAATCGCAGCACGCCAGGCCGCCCTGTCCATCACCAACTCCCGGAGTTCGCTCAAACTCATGTCCATCGAGTCGGTGATGCCATCCAGCCATCTCATCCTCAGTCGTCCCCTTCTCCTCCTGCCCCCAATCCCTCCCAGCATCAGGGTCTTTTCCAATGAGTCAACTCTTCACATGAGGTGGCCAAAGTATTGGAGTTTCAGCTTCAACATCAGTCCTTCCAATGAACACCCAGGACTGATCTCCTTTAGGATGGACTGGTTGGATCTCCTTGCAGTCCAAGGGACTCTCAAGAGTCTTCTCCAACACCACAGTTCAAAAGCATCAGTTCTTCGGCGCTCAGCCTTCTTCACAGTCCCTTCCCTGGTGGTCCAGTGGTTAGGAATCTGCCTCCCAATGCAGGGAGTGCTGGTTTGATCCCTGGTCAGAGAACTAAGATCCCACATGGCTTGGGGCAACTAAGCCCATTTGCCACAACAAAAGATCCCGTGTGTGCTGCAACTAAGACCCAAAGCAGCCAAATAAAACAAATAAATAAGTATTTTTTAAAGAATAAAATACTTTGGAATAAATTTAACCAAGGAGGGGAAAGATCTGTACACTTAAAACTATGGAACACTGATGAAAGAAATTGATGAAGATGCTAAGAAATTAAAACACTTTCAGATTCATAGCAATCTATACAAAAATTCCAATGACCTTTTTCAGATATAGAAAAAAAAATACTAGGATTCATACAGAACCACAAAAGATCCCAAATAACTAGAGCAATCTTGAGCAAGAAGAACAAAGCTGGAAGCATCGTATTTCCTGATTTCAAATTATATTACAAAGCTTTAGTAATCAAAACAATATATTACTGACATAAAACAGACATAAACCAAAATAGCCAACCCAGAAATAAACCCATGCATATATGGTCAAGAATATGCAATAGGGAAAGGACAATCTCTTCAATAAATGGCATTGGAAAAACCGGACAGAATGAAAGTGGACCCATATCTCATATCATACAGAAAAATCAACTCAAAATGGATTAAAGAATCACACTCAAAAAAAAAAATAAAAATAAAAACAAGACCGGAAACTGTATTACTGTCCTAGAAAAAAACTTGGGAAAAAGCTCCCTGACATTGGTCTTCTCAATGGCTTCCTTTAGATTTGACACCAAAAGTACAAAGATCAAAAGTAAAAACAAACAAGTTCAGTTTGACTACATCAAACTAAAAAGTTTTTGCACAGCAAAGGAAAAATCAACAGTCAACAACATGAAAAGGTAATATGTGGAATGGAAGAAAACATTTGTAAATCATATATTCAATAAGGGGTTGATTTCTAAAATATTTAAGGAAATCATACAACTCAATAGTAAAACTCCAAGTAATCCAATTAAAAATGCAAAGGAATTAACAGACATTTTGCTGAGGAAGACATACAAATGGTCAACAAATATATAAAAAGATACTTAACATCACTAATCAGGAAAATGTAAATCAAAACCTCATACCTGTTAGGATGACTAGTGTCAAAAAGTCAAAAGATAGTAAGTCCTTGGCACACATGTAGAGAAAAGAGAACCCTTCTGGGAGTTGGTGATGGACAGGGAGGCCTGGCGTGCTGCAATTCATGGGGTTGCAAAGAGTCAGACACGACTGAGCAACTGAACTGGACTGAACTGAACTGACGCACTGCTAGTGGGAATGTAAATTCGTATAGCCATTGTGGAAAACAGCACAGTGACTCCTCAAAATATTAAAAATAGAACTACCATATCATCCAGCAAACGACTACTGAATATTTACCAAAGGAAATAAAATCACTCTCTTGGAGAGATCTGTACCCCATGTTTATTGCAGCATAATTCATAGTAGACAAGATATGGAAACAACCTCAGTGTCTGTCCGTGGATGAATGGATAATGAAAATATGGTATGTGAGTACAACGGAATATTATTCAACCTTAAAAAAAGAAGGAAATCTTGATATTTGCATCAACATGATGAACCCATGGGACATAATGCTAAGTGGAATAAACCAAATACAGAAGACAAATACTGCATGGCCCCACTTATATGTGGTTCTGAAAAACCCCAACTTAGAAGTAGAGAGTAGACTGGTGACCAGGAGAAATGGGGAGATATTGGTCAAAGGGTAGAGACTTTCAGTTATGAGTATGTTTGGGAGATCTAATGAACATTACGGTGACTACAGCTGATAACGGCACACATTATGAGGGGGTTGTAGGAATGAAGAAACCAATATGAACAGTGCTCTCTCAGCAGTTAAGCCAGCACTGGGTGGATGGCGGCTCTGGTGATGAGGCAGACCCTGGGTGCCAGCACTGTCCCAGCAGCAGGGATGCGGTGATGGAAGGATGCAGAGAACCTGCCAGTGCCTGTGCACCTGGGGAGAGGGGTGAGTGGTGACAGGGGCTTTGCAGGCGGCCTTAGATTCCCAGGCTAGCATCAGGGATTTGGGCCAAGATAACTGTACATCCCTCCCTAGGGACTCCAGCTTTCCCTATGGCCAGTCGGGGCTTGGACAGGTACCCTGGGGTCTCCCCAGTCCCTGCCCCAGCCACCTGGAGATACCAGTGCCAGAGCAGGCTTTGTTCCTTCGGGGGGAGAGTCACCACACTGAGCTTTCCAGGTCATCTTCATGTTTGCTAATGATTTGGAGGATCCCAAGCAGGTCCCCTCATGAACAGAAGCCTCTCCTCTGGCTTTGGTCTCCCCTTCTCCTTCTCATCTCCTGAGCAGCTACCACATGCTGAACCCTCTTGGGAGGATAAAGATGAATAAGAAATGCTCCCCACTCTCCAGTGGTTTATAATTGCATGTGTCTGTGTGTGCGTGTTGGGTGACGCAGGAAAAGAAGGGATAGGGCTTCCAAAGGGGCAGCCGACGACAACTGCACGGCACACACAGCCTCTGCTGGTCCTTGAAGAGCCCCGAGTGATCTACAGCCTCACAGTAAACATGAACCAGCCCAAAGAGAAGTCAGTGAGACCTGGACTTGGAATCCTGTCTGTGTTTATCCCCAGACTTAGCATCACGAGGTGGGAGGAAGTGCTCAGGGCTGGGACTCAAGCTTCACTGCTCAGAACCTCATTCGTATTTGCTTCCCGTCAGGGATCTGAGGTGACGCAGCTGAAGCTGAGGGAAGCCACAGCCCCAGAGACCTGGGGCTGGTCCCAGTTTTTCCCTGGACTGACCCTGAGACATTGGAACATCTAGGGACCTATTAAACATCCCAGACTTATTGTCCTCGGGGGCCCTGCTTTGAGCCTCAGGGTAAATGGAAACTAAACATGAGACACCTCCAAAGTGCTTCTTGCTCCCAAATGTGGTCCTTGGGACAGGAAAAGGCCAGCCACCTGGGCAGAGGTGCTAGGTTCTGATCATAGCCATGCCCATTGCTCACTACCCAGGTGCTTCTGCACTTTAGTCCTCTCACCTTTAAAATGGGGACACAAATTGCATCTTCCTCCAAGGACTGTTGCGAGGCTGAAATTAGTTAACAAGAACTCAGAGCCACCTTTTCTGACTGGTGCTATGTGTACATGTACATGTGGGTGTGTGCGTATCTATGTGCACTATCCTCTGAAGTGCTTCATGGGCCTTTCAAAATTCTTCAGCCCTCCCACTGCCCAGCATGAGCCTGCAGCTGGCATGATGCTGGCAAGGGCAGGACATGTGGTAGGATCCTGGAGGCCCCAAAGGTCTAGCGGAGCCCCCGTTGCCTGTCCATGTGACCCAAAGGTGAGAGGGCCTAACCCTGCCTGGGCCCTGGCTCCCCTGCTATTTTGTTTACAGATCTGGGGGAGGTGGAAGGGAGGGGATCAAATTGCAGCTGGGTTGGGGCAGCTGGGGCCTGCTGCCTGCACAGACACACCTTCCCACCTCCCCTTCTCAAACTGTGGACAGAACGACATGTAGGCCTGGTTGTGCAGGAATTGGCACAAACCACAGTTTCCAGTCCCCTCTGGGTCCCTGCCCTGCTTGCTGGGCCTCTCTTCCTTCCTGGCAGGGCCACAACATGGGTTGTTTGTGGCTGGGAGCCAGGCCTGGCCCACAGGCCTGCCTGCCAGCTTCTGTCTGCTCTTGGACAGGCCTTCAGAGGTGGGCATTCAGGGCGTGGACAGCGCTGCAGCCACTTCTACACGGGTGGCACACGCCCGTCAGACCCCAGGGGCTGGAGCAGGCTGCAGCCAAGAAGGTGCTGCTTTGGGGCTGGATGTGGGTGGGGGCAGGGGTGCCAGCTTGGCACCCTGCAGCTGGAGGGTCTGCAGGCCACCTGGGATGCCACCCCTTCCATCCCCAGGGCAGAGGCTAACTTAACTAACATTTCTGGCCTCATGGACTGCAAGATGAATATGGCACAATTCTTGCCTTCAAGTGGCCCACAGTTGTGTTCAAGCTTTATTTTTAAATTTTAACACTAAATCTGGGGGGCACAAATTCCTGTAATTCTATGTATGTGCTGTGCTAAGTCACTTCAGTCATGTCTGATTCTTTGTGACCCCATGGATTGTAGCCTGCCAGGCCCCTCTGCCCATGGGATTCTCTAGGCAAGAATACTGGAGTGGGTTGCCATGCCCTCCTCCAGGGGATCTTCCCGACCCAGGGATCAAACCAGAACTGCTCTATTTATTTATAAATTAAGTATATTTTAGTATGATTTGTACACTCTAATGTTATACACAGAATAAGTAATATATAAACACACATAAATGTAAAGAGATAAGGCTAAAAATTTAAACACAAACAGAAGCTCTAAGTTTTCTTCCCACTCCCAGGGATGATCCCTGACAACCCCTGGGGAAGTTTGTACCCTCCAGATACTGGGGTCCCCACAGAGTGACAGGCACAAGATGCAACTGAACAGGGTCCCCTGGGAAAGGACCCTGCCAATAGACAGGGCAGCTGGGCAGCTTCCTGCAGGAGGTGGGCCTGAGCTGAGCCTTGAAAGATGTGCAAGTGAGCTCAGAAAAGCCTTCTAGAAAGATGAGCCCGTGTGAGAAAAGGCCCAGGAGCTGAAGAACAGGGATCCACAGATAGCTCGTGGCCCTGGGGCAAAGGGTGTATGTACCCACAGCCAGCACCTAGGAGCTGGCAAGTCATAAATGAAAATGCAAATTCTTACCCAGAACTTAAAACACACACACACACACACAAATAAACTAAAAAAGCATAGAGATGAAGAGCATGGCTCTCAGAGGCTGAAACTCTAGGTTTCATCCTGACAATTTCCTCACCAGTAGACACTGGACAAGTTCCTTCAGTTTCCTTATCTGTGAAATGGTGGAAGACCACCTGGCTTCCCTCAGTGGGCATGGGGTAGTTGAGCCCGGTGCACACCTGGGACTTTGCCTGTGGTTAGGGACCTAGGGGGCTTCTCTAGGCCCTTGTCTGTTGGCGTCCCCATGCCTTGCCCCAGTCAACTTTGGGAAGGTAGAGATCACCATGCTTGTTCCATGGCCCGACTTCTAAAACCCAGCCTTGTGCCTGACACATTGCAGATGTTCCATGCATATTTGTGACTAGAGATACATGTCACAGAAGCTTCCAGCTTCAAAACTTACTCTATTTGTCCTTTGGGGGCAGAAATCCTTCCAAAATGCAGTGACTGCTTCAAGAGAAGGCAAGCACATCCTCACCCAGAACCCAGAGATCAACCTGAGCTGCAAGAAGGGATGTTCCTGAGTCTCATCTTGCTTTTTTAGAACTGTGTTATAGGCTTATCTCCTCCCTCACTGGCAGGACATTTATCACAGCTGTCAGCCTGCTTGCCTCTTAATTAAGGCCCTCCCAGATCCTGTTAATTGGCTGTGGACAAGAAATACAGACAACACACGATCAAGAAAGTGAAAGGACAACCCACAGAATGAGAGAGCAGTTTTGGAAGCCATATAGCTGATGAGGGACTTGTTTCTAAATATATAAAGAACTCATACAGCTCAATATTAAAAAGACAACCTATATAAAACTGGGCAAAGGATTTGAGTAGACATTTCTCCAAAGAAGATTTCCTGGTTTTCAAGAAACACACAAAAAGATGCCCAACATGATCAGCCCCCAAGGAAAAGCAAATTATCAAGAAAACCATGAGGTATCACTTTATACCTACTAGGATGGCTTAACCAAAAAAAAAAAAAAAGAGAGCGAGAGACAAAGATACAAATTGTTGGTGGGGATATAGAGAAATCAAAACCCTCATCCACTGCTATTGGGAAAGTAAAATGGTACAGCCACTGGAGAAAAGAGTCTGGAAGTTCCTCAGAAATTTCAACATAGAGTTTCTATGTATTCCAGCGATCCCACTTCTAGGAACACAGATACCCTAGAAAAATGAGAGCATATATACACGCAAAAATGTGTGCACCAGTGTTCCCAGTAGCACATTCACAATAACCCCAGAGGAAACAACCCAATGACCACCACTCATGAATGCGTAAACAAAACGTGGTTCACGCACACAGTGGAATGACATTCATAATGAAAAGGAATGAAGTACTAATACACACGACAACACTGTGAACTTGGAGAATATTATGTTAAATGAAAGGAACCAGTCTCAAAAGGCCACATGTTGTATGATTCCATTTATATGATATGTCTAGAAACAGGCAAGTCTACAGAGACAGAAAGTAGATGAGAGGCTGCCAGGAACTAAGGATGGGGGCGGGGGGTAAGGGGTTGGGCAAAATCAAGAGTGACTGCTCACTGGTACAGGGTTTCTTTCTGGAGTGATGAAAATGTTCTAAAATTGATTGTGGTGATGGGTGTACAGCTCTGTGCATATACTAAAAAACCACTGGGTGGCTTACTTTAAATGGATGAATTATATAGTACACGAATTATAGCTCAATAAAGTTGTTACAAAAAAACCCGAGACACTACACAGCCTGTTACTATGTATAAACTAAGAACAAACATGCTTTGGTGAGAGTTTAAGGATTCCTCCCGACTGAAGCGACTTAGCAGCAGCAGCAGCAGCAGCAACATGAGTTAATACATGGATTTTGTGACATCAGTGTTGGTGATTCTGCAACCTTCCCAAGTTATCTGCTGCTGCTGCTGCTGCTGCTAAGTCGCTTCAGTCATGTCCGACTCTTAGCGACCCCATGGACTGTAGCCTACCAGGCTCCTCCATCCAAAATTTGAGGTTTCTAAGCCCCAAGACATCTAGAAAAGTGAGGCTTATGTAGTCAACACTATTAACTACTGCTGTAGCGGAGATGGTTGCTGTTGTTTAGTTGCTCAGTTGTGTCTGACTCTTTGCGTCCCCACGGGCTGTAGCCCACCAGGCTCCTCTGTCCATGGAATTTCCTAGGCAAGAATACTGAACTGAGTTGCCATTTCCTTCTCCAGGGGATCTTCCTGACCCAGGGATAGAACCCATGTCTCCTGCATTGCAGGCGGATTCTTTACCACTCAGCCACCTTGGAAGCCCCAAAGGCAGATGGTACCACGGGCTAAACAGTCCTCTTGGCTTCTGAATGGGCCTTGCAGCTTTTGCCCACACAGCTACTTCTCTGCATTTCACCCCATGTCAGCAGACAGCTGTTCCAGAGCCACAGTGGATGGCCTGCAAGGAAGGGCGCTGAGGCCTGAGGCTCACCTACCAGCTCCTGGGATGGGTCAGCGAATAGGGCATGTGTGTTCTAGTGAGAGGGGACAGGCAGGTGTCATCTGCTCCTCACCAAGTGGCTGAGGGTTTATATAAAGACCTACAGCTGGAAACTAGCACACAGTTGCCAATCTGCCTGCATTAGTTCCAATACATTCATCTTTCCCCACCAAACTCATCCTTTCCTTAATTAGGCAGAAGATTGGCCCCTGAGAGCCATCAGTGGTCATTGGGAGGTTGTCTAGCAGAGTGTGGTCTCGTAAAACATCTGGATTTACTCAGGATCAGTCACCTTAGGAAAATGCAAAGTGGGCCAGCAAGAACACAGGCAATTATGGGGTCATATTTCAGCTGCACCACTTATGAGCTGGGTGGCTTTGGCAAGTCACTTTACCTCCCTGAGCCTCAGTTTCTTCATCCGTACAATGGAGTGATGTCACTTACTTTAATGAAACATAGTAAGGATTATGAGTGAGTGACGGAGTGAAGTCGCTCAGTCGTGTCCAACTCTTTGCAACCCCATGGACGGTAGCCTACCAGGCTCCTCCCTCCATGGGATTCTCCAGGCAAGAGTACTGGAGTGGGTTGCCATTTCCTTCTCCAGGGGATCTTCCCAACCCAGGGATTGAACCCGGGTCTCCTGCATTCCAGGCAGACACTTTAACCTCTGAGCCAGTTTGGCCCCAGTAAGGATTATAGGAGGTAGCAAAGTGCCACGATCTGAGCCTGTTAAAACTCATATGAGTTTCATGTTGTTCCTCTCTGCCTAGGATTTTTAAAAACGTTTGATCTGTGTAAAGCAGAAATAAATGCACCTAAATCAATAAATGGTGTTCTCTGCTGAACGGAAAATTTTACTCCAAAGTTTTCTAAAAATACGCTCTGAGATAATGGTCTGGATATCTGCACACACTTCTAAGACAATCGGAGGAAGTCATGCTGCTCTTTGGGGCTCAGGAAGAGGTAACAGGGGGTGGTCGAACAGGGAGGGGTACAGTGGAGAGAGGCTGGTGGTCAGGGGAAGGGCACCAAGGGTGGTCTGGGACCAGGCTTTGCTAGTCTCAGCACCAGGCTCCCTCCCAGGGATGGAGCTCAAGTCACTGGTGTTGACAGGCCACCAGCAACCCTTACCAGCTACCCCAGCTCCTAGATCAAACCCCACCAGCAGCCACTCTGCCTTCATGGTCTTTGAGAACAGCCCCTTTGCACTGACAGGATCTCTCTTTCCTGCCTTTGTCCTCCCCAGACTCCAAGGGCAAGAACAGTCAAATTCACTTCTGCAATCCCAGCACTTAGCCCAGTGCCTAGCATGTATTAGGTCAATCCTGAACTACATTTGAGTCATCTGCAGGGCTTGGTAAAACATACTGCTAGGTGGGACTTCCCTGGTGGTGAAGAGTCTGCCTGCCAAGGCAGGGAACATGGGTTTCAACCCCTGATCCAGGAAGATCCCACATGCCGTGGAGCAAATAAGCCCATATTCTACTACAACTGCTGAGCCCACGCGCTGCAATTACTGAAGCCTGAGCTTAGAGCCCGCGCTCCTCAGTGAGAAGCCACCGCAATGAGAAGCCCGTGCACCACAGCTACGGGAAAGCCAGCGAAACAACGAAGACCTAGCATGGTCAAAGATAAATAAATAAAACTAAATGTATTAAAAAAACAACCATACTGCTGGGCAGCACTTCCCTGGTGGTCCAGTGGTTAAGAATCAGTCTTTCAAAGCAGAGGACGCGAGTTCAATCCCTGGTCAGGGGAACTAAGATCCCACATGCCTCAGAGGAACTAAGGCCAGCAACTACAACCACTGAGCCTGCACACCATGACTAGAGAGCCTGTGCTCTGCAACAAATGATCCCAAGTGCCGCGCAGCCTAAAACGAAAGCAAAGACAATAAAACGAAAGCAAAGACAAAAACCTACTGCTGGGCTGCATCCCCAGGACTTTTGATGCTACTGGTCCTAGGACCACAGGCTAAAAACACTGCAGCAGATGCTCACAAAAGGTCTGTGTGAGGGGCGAGTGAATTGATGAATCACTCGCATGTAAGAACCACTCCCGCTCTGTCTTCTTCCTTGAATTCTTCTAGTCAGGCCTAGCCTTTAGGCCACTCCTTCATAAAGCCTCCCTGACCCCGGGACCCCTGGTATCAGTAACTCTTCTTATACTCCTCTCAGTCTTGAAGGCCAGGTGCACCCCACCCCTGCACACACTTTGGCCTCCCAAAGCTGGCTCTTTCTGGTAAAGAGAAGGCAGTCAAGGCTATGGTGGCATTGCCCACTCAGTCAATGAGGCAAACCCTCCAGGCAACCTGTTCCCATGGCCCCCTCCCTGTCCTGTGTGCAGGTCACCAGGTCTACTGCAGGGGGTCACCTCTCCCACTGAGGGAGAAGAGAGTAGTGAAACCAGGAGACCACACAGAGCCTGTGGACCCAGGGGCCCCCAACACATCCACTGGGGTGATCTCTCCAGAAGACTTAGTTTCCTGAAGGACCAAGAATTCAGATGGCCTGAAGTCATATCCATATCCATGTATTCTCACTGCCAGGCCCGGAGGAAATGCTCACTTGCACAGTACATCACTACCCACCATCAGTACAGAGGCAGGAGGGTGGTCAGTGCTGCTTGCAAGGGGGAGGGAGGAAGTCCTGGTGGTCAGCACCAAGGCCAGTGGCGTGAAACAGGGACGATGCTAGCAAGGGGCCCTGTGCTCACAACCCCAGGGGCACCATTTACATTGCGATCCATGTGAACAGTGCCCTCTGGAGTTGTGCAGTGCACATCCTGTGTGGTTTTTCGTAAAGGTTGGTCCTGCCAACCCTGGTCTGAATATCCACTGCATACCTAGCAGGTGTTCTGGCTGCTGCTGCTGCTAAGTCACTTCAGTTGTGTCCGACTCTGTGCAACCCCATGGACAGCAGCCCACCAGGCTCCCCTGTCCATGGGATTCTCTAGGCAAGAATACTGGAGTGGGTTGCCATTTCCTTCTCCAGGTATTCTGGCAGGTGTCCGCTTGAGGCTCTTAGGGGAAAGGTTGGCTACACCCTGCGGCCAGGAGAAAAGTGCTTGAATGAGGGCATGCCCAGCACTGTGGGAGCCAGGGAGGAACGCTTGCCTCTGCCCAGTGAGGTCAGGGTGTTGGCATGTGGAGGCAGCCAGCTCCCTATGGACTGGTTAAGCCAGCCAGGTTGGAGGCTGTCAGGCAGCGGCAACTGAATCTGCCGCCTCAGCGATGGGGCTTGGATGGCTTCTCGCTTTCCAGGGACACTTGGTGCTGCAACTCGTGGGGCCAGATGGGTCTTGTGGCTGGTTGCTGCCTCCACCCTTTCCCCTTGCCATGATGTGCATTTGCACATCCAGAAATGGGCCCACCTGGCCCTGGGGGCTCCCCTGCCCCTGGGGAGGATAGAGGAACGGAAAGGGTAGGTCCCCAGACTTTCGCCAAGCAGCTCAGCCTGCCTCACATGGCCAGATTCTTAGGTTTGGGGTGCAAGTTTCCTGGCTTTGCCCAGCTGATGGGCCACATTCTCCAGGAAGCCTCTGGAGTGCCTGACCCTGACCCTCGGGGGCCTCTTCCTCTGAACTCTTAGGGACAGTGGGACTCAGCCTCCACTCTCCAACTGCTCTGTGTGGGGATGGTTGTCATGCCACTCCATCCCAACCACCTGCCACAGGCCAGCTCCACACAGAACTCTGACTTTTGTTAGAAGTCTCTGAGAGCTCAAATAACTGGTGCGAGCGGTCCTGGGAGCACCTTCTGGCTTCCTCCTGGGCCCTGAAGGACAGGGGCGCCTTGTGCTCCGTGCCTCAGTCTGCACTCCTGTCACATTGCCATTGACCACACATACCGGCTTGCTCGTTCATCACCTCGCCAGACTAGGGCCCACTTTGGATTCATGTCTGTGTCTCTAGATCTGGTCTGGGGCCTAGCACCATGTAGGTGCTCAATCAGTGTTTGCCATTTGGATGACTTAACTGCTAGATTCTGTGCCCGAGGGCAGAGTGTGCTTGGGAATGAGCCCTGGCTGTTCATCCCAGCACCTAGCTGGGGTCCTCCTCTACCCAGAGGGGATTAAATCACATGATGAGTTTTGAAGTCCTACTGCAGCTTGCTTATACTGTTAGAACTGGCCAGAGATTTCACTGTTTTTAACGTAGAAGACCAATGCATAGCTGTACTCACACACTGCAAAGAGACAGAATGATGCAGTTCAGCTCGTGCAACTCTGGCCAAAGTAGGAAATCAAACACCACATCTGAGGCACAGCAGGGTGCAGCCTGGTAAGGACAAACCCAGGGAAGAAGGCTTCAGGGATGCTGGGCCAATGGCTCCAGGGTCCATGAATCTCAGCCAGGAGGAAGCAACCTTTCAGAGCGATCTGCCCTCTCCATCAGGGAACAGTACCTGGGACAGGTGAGGCACAGCTGTGGCTTCTGGCAGATGAATTCCTTGAAAGTGAAAGTGAAGTCGCTCAGTTGTGTCCGACTCTTTGCGACCCCATGGACTGTAGCCCACCAGGCTCCTCCGTCCATGGGATTCTCCAGGCAAGAATATTGGAGTGGGTTGCCATTTCCTTCTCCAGGGGATCTTCCCGACCCAGGGATCAAACCCAGGTCTCCTGCAATGCAGGCAGACGCTTTAACCTCTGAGCCACCAGGGAAGCCCTTAGATGAATTCCTTGGCTTTTCCCAATCAAGACCCACCTGGCCAATGGTCTTGACTCGGACATCCTTCCTTATGCTTTTTCCTGATCAAGTCATAGACTTAATCTCTGTGCCTGAAAAGTCTTTTCCTTCCAAATGACAAAATTCAAGGTCCAGCAGAAAGGCCATTCCTCTGTGAAGCCCTCACCCTAACTCCTCTTCGAGGCAGGATTAACCTCCCTCCCCTGGTCCCCTTGGCTCCCTGTAGCATGCTAACAGGATGGAACCAGCATATAATGGTAGGAACTTTCTTTGAGAGGCCCAAGGGGTGGATAGTGGTGGAGTTCCCAGCCTCCTTAAATCTCCATCGCCCTTCCCCATGTGCTAATGTTAATATTAAAATGAATACACTTTGATATGAATAATTCACATTTCCCAGTCTGGTGAAGTGAATACAGCTCCTACAAAATCTTTCCCATTTTATAAATCTGAAAGAGACAATCTAAGTACAAAGCCGGCTACTTGTTATGCAAACAGATACGGTTTTCAGGGAAATCCCCTAGTTCCTCCTTCCCTCCACATGACTGCCCCTAAAGCCACGTCATGTAGAAATCCTGGTCTTCCCAGGGCTATGAGGTCCGCCAGCCCTTCCCTACTGAGATGCAGCTGGGAAGTCACAGCCCAGTACCCAGCAAGTGTTTGGCACATGCCACGTCAGCAACAATCAGGAGTCAAAGAAGAGACGATGAGGTGGGGTCTGACTCACACAGTGGAGAGACTTTAACTGTGGGCTTGTACACTCAGGGTATCACTGCTTCCATTCCACAGATGAGAAAACCGAGGTCAAGTCAGGGCTTCCTGAAGGCCCCTGGATGGCTCTTGCCCTAGCCCCATCCAGTCCTGCTCATGCACGTGGATATGAGTAACAGCCAGTCATCTGGTCTACATGGGGCTCTGAGGTGGTCTTGGCTTCCTCTCCACTCTCCCTCTGCCCAGCGGAGCTGCCCAAACTCATACTTTCCAATCTCTCATTCTCAAATTGTTTCTGCAAATCCAGGGCTGCCCTCTGTCCTAGATTCTAAACCACAGCAGCACTGGCCCTCCCTCCCTGATCTCAGGTTGAGGGGCCCAGGGGGCAAGAAAGAGGTGCTACCTGTGTCCAGTTGCTCCCCCCCAAACCCCCACAGCTGACCTGACAGCAGACAGCATAGAAGATGCCATCTCAAGTACAGGTTTAAAAGCTGGGTCAGAGACGCACACATCTAATTGGTGCATTTCTATTTTTTTTCTGCGGGCATTTTCTCTTTCTGATGGACTCTAACAAACATTTTACTGTTATATTTCTTGTAATACTGCCTGGAATCATTATTTAGACATCATTAAAAAATCATTATATTTTTAAAAGGAAGGCTGAGAAGTTCCTACGGAAGAGAATAACAGAAAGCAGGGGTGCGTGCACATGCATAGACACACAACGCTGTACACACACAAAGACACACATATGCAAGTTTGGTTGGACAGAAAAGAGGTTTATCACCACACCGCCTGCAAAACAGAAGTGAATGAAAAATTTATAGGGCTTTTTACAAACATTTAGATTGTTGAAACATTCTAAAAAAATCCAGTTCAACTATTTACAGCAGCAGTTCTCTGATAAACCAACCCAGAAGTGGTTACTAATAAGTAAAATTTACAATTCCCAAATGGACCTGCCTTCCACAGAAATATATCATAAACATTAACCTTTTTTTTTTTTTTAAACACACCAGAACCCACAAAGCCAGTGCTCACATTAACTGAAGGCACTGCGTGTGATAAATCCTTGAACCCTTTACTTTGAAAAGGTTTCTGACTTAATGTGCTGATGATAAGATTTCCTATTTTGGCAAGAACATCACCAGATGGTGCTCTTTGGTGCCAGTTCTAAAACAGGGGCTCCCCGAGATGCTGGGGTACACTCAAGCAGACCAGGATTGGAGGGGCTGGAGAGAGGGCCCCACATGCTGCCCAGGCCGTGTGTCTCTGCACCCTATAACCAGACTCACCCACAACAAGCCGATGCGAGGGTCTGACGCACGCGTCCCTTGACAGCCCCACTGTGATCTGGCCACCCGTTCTCCCTGGGGTCTCCCCCTGACCTGTAAGCTGCCTGACTTTGGCTTGGAACACAGAACTCAGGCAGATGCTCAGAAGGCGTGGGATTGCCAGGGGCTTGGACAGCCGGGCTGCCACCGCCTCAGCCTGCACTCTGGTTCCCGGCTGCAGGGAGTGAACAGGGTAGTGACTGATGCTTGGTTTCAGAGTGCACTGCGAGCGAGTGGCTCTGGCCTGATACTTCCTGTTAAGGGAGGAAACCTCACTGGTGATAATTAGTGGCTCAGACTCAAGTCTCTTTGCTACAGGAACTGAGGCAGGACAGCCAGCAGAACCCAGGATACATAAAATGAATAAATGTCATCCAACGCAGGGCAGACTGCCTCACCACAGGAGTGTGTGTGTGTGTGTGAGAGAGAGATGCCTTTACTTCTCAGATACAAAGCCAAACGTAATGGCTGCAGAAAATGGCAATTTACCAATTGCTGCAGGGGGTAATTTATTGCAATCACTGTGGTTGTCATTGGCTTAGTGATAATTCTCTCTACATTCGGTGCCAGCAAGGCTTCACAGTCATCTTTACTAGCTAGTTGGTGCCTCTCTCCGGTAGGGAGACAGACAGAGAGACAGACAGAAGGACGAACAGAAAGACAATACTGTCCAGAGGACATAGCCTGGACAGGGAAGGCCTGCCTGTGCAGTGACCCTGGAGGCCAGGCCGCACCAGCAGCACAGGGGGAGGCCAGAGGTGTGGAAGCTTTTGTTTCATTGAAGTAAACTATGCCAAGTTCAGTCTTATGACAAGTACTTTTGATTGTTTTCAACTTGTTGGAAAACTGGTGATTTTGGGAAACTAGCTCTGAGGAACCATGGGCATCTGGGCCTTTGATGACCAGAATACACACCCTGTTCTCCAGACAGGTTTACTCATTACCAGCAACAGGTCAGGGCCTGAATGGTTCTCTGCTAAGGCTCCTCTGTCTCACCCTGTGGGCAGGGAGGGGCATTGTGCAATGTCTCCAGAGTCCAGCCTAGACCAGCAATGCACAGACTGACTTTCCCCTGCTCAACTCATCTGCCACCCCTCCTTCCAGTCCCCGCTGCTCCCCTCTTCTCCCAGCGCCGTCACCTCCACCTGAAGTCTTGACTTCCTCCTGTCCATTGACACTCCTCTTCCCTGAAGATCTAGCCTGAGCCCTTGGGCATGCAAGGCACCTCCAGGAACCCCCCCACAGCCCCCCACTCATCTCCCTCATTCTGAATACAGAAGCAGCTGTCCTCATGCGGGATCTAGTTAGACAGATCTAGGTGTGAATTCAGGTTTGACCGTGTACCAGCTATGTGACCTTGGGCAGGCTACTTTCCTTCTCTGTTCTGATGGTTAAGTAAGACAGTAAGCATGAAAGCTCCCAGACCTACATCTTACAACTGCTAGTTTGTACCCATGGCCTGTGTTCCGCTGTAGGCCACCGGCCACATGCAGCCTTGGACTCTTTCCCTTCCGCTGCCTAGGAGCATTTTGTATCCTCATTTGGCTTCCCAGTTGACTGTAAGTTCCCTGAGGGCTCTCCACTCCTGTGTACCTACACAGCCCCTTGGAGAAGCTGCCCTGTCAGGAAACCACACTTCCTTCTGAAAGCAAACCCTCCAGGCATGAGCAGCACCCCCATGGTTCCAGCTGTGATGCCCTGCCCCCTGGGGTTCTCCCCAAGCCCCTAGTTGTGTCCTGAGCTCCCCCAATCTTGTGATTCCCCCTCCCTTCACGTGTCACACAGAGCCATGCCAGATCAGAATGTTCTAGAAGAGCAGTAGCAAAACTTTGTTGTTGATTAGTCACTCTGTCATGTCTGATTCTTTGTGACTCCATGGACTGTAGCCCGCCAGGTTCCTCTGTCTATGAGATTTCCCATGCAAGAATACTGGAGCAGGTTATCATTTCCTTCTCCAGGGGATCTTTCTGACCCAGGGGTGAAACCCCCGTCTCCTGCGTTGCAGGCAGATTCTTTACCATTTGAGCCACAAGGGAAATCCACAGCAAAATTACGAGAGGACAAAGGCCGCCAAGCCAGAACTCACAGAGCAGTCAGATCTCCAGCCTCCAGCCTTCTAATCTAGGAACACCAGGAGGGCAGGGCTTTCCCAGATCGAACCCCCTGAACTCTCATCACAACCCTTGGCCACCTGGATCAGCACGTCTTGTTTCTTCCCTAAAAATTCCAGGCACCACCTGATTTCCAGCCAGTGTGGAGCCATCTCTATAGACAGCCACAAAGGGCCTTTCCTGCTCTAGGAGAGGCTCAGCCCCACATCAGGTCATGGCTCATTTGCCAGACCCCCACCCCACCGTATCTATGCAATACTGACCCATGTACATGTCTGGCTGGGCACCTGGGCTTGGCACAGACCTGTTTGATTCAAAAGGCCCATTGGGGTGACTCCACAGGCACCATATTTGGCCAGCCTGTCTTTCACAAAATCTACCTGGAGAGCCCATCTCACAGGGACACCTGAAGCCCCTTAACATCCTCAGCTGTCAGCACTGAATGATTCACCTTCAGAGAGACCTTCATCCCAACAGCAGAGCATGCTGTCACCTCCCCAAGCCCACCAGGCAAGTCACAGGGCCTCCCCTTTCCACAGCCTGACAGCCACCAGAAGCATTGGCTGCTACAGTCCTGGGTCTTCCCATCACAGACAGCACACAGGCTCTGGGAAACATGCTGTCCGCACTTGAACCAAGACAGCCTACTCCCCAGGGAAGACTTAGGAGGCCCATTCACCCGTCCATAAACTCCTTTACATTTACCTGGACTGATTTGATAGTCTTGAGACTGCATTTTTCACAGTTTAATCTCCTAATTGGATAGCTCTAAAAGGCTTAAAAGTGTGCTGTGTGCTTTGACCCCACCTGGATCTCATTAAGCCGAAGCCGGAGTGAGAAGTTACTGCCTGATGGCAGACCAATTAGGGCTCACCTGTTGCCCGTTTGCCAGATGACAATGGTGACTGATGAGGACAGACTGATTGGAAAGAGTTGAGCATCAGATAATTCTCCAGTGACAGCGTTCCATACCTGAGGACGGGGGAAATCTTTTGCTCTGGGTTGAAGAGACAATGCAGGGGTTTATGATTCCGCATAAATTTGCAGCCACTGATCCCGCCAGGGCCGTGGTCAATACCTCCAGCTCAGGGAGGAGCCATCTCTGGTTTTGAATCCTGGCTCCCTCGCATTAGCTGTGGAACCTGGGCTTCAGTTCTCCCACTCATATTCAGAAATAAGTGGAGGGTGTTGGCGTTCGTGTGATTATAAATGACAGCCTATACTCATCCTGCTAGAAGTAGGACTCAAACCAGTTCCTGAGTGCCTGATACCACGTTAGTGCTCAGTAAATGTTGAATGAAGAAACAATTAGGCAAAATTTGGACAAGTAGTTATAGTCAGTGGTTAGGAGAACAAATATGCTGTCAAAAGAATGGAGTCTCATGTGTTCTTGGGAAAATCACAGGGCTGGGAGAATAGCACTGTCTATTTCATAGGACAGTTGGAAGGTTCAAGTGTGCTCACACCTATAACATGCTTGGCACGTGGGGAGCTGACTATTCACTGATGATGACGATTGCATTTCAGTTATGAAGTGGTGATCACTGCATGCCAAAGGCATGAAGGGCTGACATGCAGAGGCCTGGGAATGGCAGATCAGGTTGGACAGGTAGGTGGGCCCAGCTCTGGGGCACAGATAGGAGGAAGTGAGCCTTCTGTAGCCAAATGTTTGAAAACCACCTAGTGTGCCTTGTCCCCACCCCTTGCCTTCCCACCTCCAAGTTCTGTAACCCAAACTAAATTGGGGCCTGGGCTGGGCTCAAGACCAGGTCTGCAACAGAGAAGGGGACCATGGAGGGCATGCCCTAGTGAGCTGAGGGGTTCAGACAAGAGGGGCAATGAGCCTGTAAGGTTCCCAGCTGCTTTTCACTCAAACCCTGGGAGAATGGGAAGGGGTCTGACATTTACTGTACTCCTGAACCTCAGCACTCTCACACAGTGCATCCTCCCCCAGCAGGCACTATTGTTCCTGTTTTATAGGAATATAAGGTCCCAAGCCTTAGCAGTTCTTATAGATGAAACAGGTTCAGAGAACGGAGGCCGTGCTTTAGGCCACATGGTAAAGGGCTGTGATGAAGGCAGGCACCCTTCTCTGCAGTCAGCCACTCCACTGTTCAGGTTTGCAGCTATGGACTTTAGTCCTTACATTTCCCCTTTTAACTATCTGAAGCCCTGCCCAACAACTCTGATACATCCTGCAAGGGAAGGGCCCAGAGTTAAGGACAGAAAACTTGGAGGAGAGAGGAGTTCATCTGTTTCACATCTCTAGGCCAAAGAGGGCATACCTATGGTCCCAGTGTGACCAGGCCTGGTCCTGGGGAGCTCAACAAGCTTGAGGCTGTCTGTCCAACCCTCCAATGAACAAATGGCCTGGCCCAAACTCCCTGCAAACTCTGAGGCCATGGTCACCACATGCCAAATCCAGGCCTTCCTCCCCTAGGCCTGGCTGAGGTCACTTGTCCATCATTCGAGGCCTCTTTCAGGAAAACTTTTCTGTCCCAGTGATAGCCCCTGACCCACGAAGTCCATTCATCCATCAGACATTGCTTAAGTGTTGTAGCGGAAAGTCAATTGACTGCATGTTGGATCTATTTCTTTGACTTGCTTTTCATTGCTTTTGTTATAATCATACGTTAGGGCCTGCCTCAGAGAACCCTGTCCCTCTGCCTGTTAATCTAGAGTGCCCTTATTCAGCTCCTAGGGAGATAATCTGACCCTGTCCACCAGCGAATGGCTGTAAGAAAGATGAGAAGAGCATATCCCTTTCCCAAGGCTGGCCATTCCCAGAGATGTTTTGCAAGACTGATGGCCTTTTTTACTTTACTTCCTCATTGCCTCTATTCTGCATTTTGGCCTTAGTTCCTCACTGCATCTCTCTCTGGTTCTATAAAAGAACCTAGCATCCAGACCCCACAAGATGGTTTTTTGGAGATATTAGTCTGCCATCTTCTCGGTCAGCCAGCTTTCCAAATAAAGTCCATTCCTTGCCTCAACACCTTGTCTCACGGTTAACTGGCATATTGTGTGGAGAGCAGAGTGAACTTGTACTTGGTAACAAAAGCACCTGCTCCAAGCTGGCCCCTCTGGAGGCCACTGGGGATACAGATGACGGTAGAGCGCCCTCCAGGCCCTCCTGACTAGATGCTAGGGGGGTTCACTCTGCAAAACTGGACTCGGCCAGCTGTGGGTAGGACCTTGTTGTTGTTTAGTCACTTAGTCATGTCTGACTCTTTTGCGACCCCATGGACTGTAGCCTGCCAGGCTTCTCTGTCCGTGGGATTTCTCAGGCAAGAATACTGGAGTGGGTTGCCATTTCCTTCTTCAGGGGGTCTTCCCAACCCAGGGATGGAACCCATGTCTCTTGCATTGGCAGGTGGATTCTTTACCACTGAGCCAACAAGGAAGACACAGGTATCTGTATTTTTAAGAAACCATGCAGGTGACCGAGGGTCACGCCCAGGTAAGACTCTTTGGTCTTGTGGATTTTCGGGCCCCTTGCCTGGGATTCCTCAGGTTGCCACAGTCCTCTGAGAGCATGACCTATCTCTTCCAGTAGTAGCATTCTCTCGGCTCTCAAGTCAGATAAATCTGTGTACAAATCCTACTTTTGCAACTTAGTACTCGTGTATCCTTATAAAATACCCATGCTGTCAGAGGCTGTTTCCCCATCTTAAATGAGATAATAATGGTGCCTTTCCATACTGAGGATTAACTGGAATACTGTGAGCAAAGCAAGAATTCTGGTGTAGATAATGCACAATAAATGTCTGCTATTAATCATATCATCACTGGACTCTGATGGACAGAAATACTTCCCTGTATTTCCAGGATCCCTATCTGCAGCCTGTGTCTCAGAGGCGGCCTTGGAAACCTCTGAGGCCTCTCCCCAGAGTCCTCTGCCGGGGCTCCAAGACCTGTCTGCATTTTCCCTGAGGACCCAGCCTCCTGGTCCTCAAAGGACATACTAACTCGTCGTACCCTCCCCTTCATCTAACCCAGAGTGAGCAAAGTTCCAACCACGCCTCTCTGGGCAGCCCGCCCCCAATTTCGCGGAAACCGGTAAGTTTGCCAGGCAAGAGCTCCGCGGGCAGAGGACACTGGTCAGCCCAGCCTCTTCCCGGTCAAGGTCGGGAGCCCCCGCCCCTGCCGCCTGCCCCGCCCGGGGCAGGCACAGGGCTGGGAGGCCTGGCGAGAAGATCCCGCCCAGCGCTCCGGCGCTCCCCTGTGACCGCGGGCGGGAGCAGCGGGGAACGCGGGACCGGTGGACTCGGCGGGTCCGCGGGGTGGGGCGCGGGACGCAGCATCCCGGGGAATTAGCTAGGTCCCTTCAGTCCCGACCCCGGCGCTGCGCGCACCCGGCCCTGCCCACCTCGGGTGGCGCACGAGGTTGCGAAGGAAGGTACACCGGAGTGGAGGACCCAGGACCTGGGTTCGCTGCCGCCGGGCACACGTGGCTGGGTCCCAGTCGCCCAGGTTTCCTGCATGCGTGGGGCGGCCCAGGCGCAGGAGGCTACGGGGCAGCCTCCGGGGCCGGGGTCCCTGGCAGGGCGCAGCCCCGCGGCGACCTGGGCGAGGGGCCACTCACCTTTCAGGCCCTTCGCTGCTCGGAGCGGCGGCAGCAGAAGGTCCGCGGCGGCGGAGGCGGTGGCCCGGCCCGGAGGCTCCTCCTCTCGCGGTGCCCCGCCCGCCTGTGGGGCCGGACCTGCGGGGGAGGAGGCCGCCCTCCTGCCGGCGGCTGCTGCTTATCCGGCTTGGCCACCGCCCCCGGGACCGCAATCGGGGAGCTGCAGGGTCCTCGATCCCCGCCTGGTCCTGCAGCTCCAGCAGTGGTGGTGGGCGGCAGGGACAAACGACCCTCCCCTCCCCCGGCCTAATGTTCCTAAACTTCTAGAACTACACCTCCATCTCCCTCATTAAAGTGGACAACTCTTAACCCGGACAAGCAGGGCGTCTGGAGTCCGCAGTAACTTCTGGAACCGGCTGGCTCCCTTCATCCGAGGGACACCTCAAATCCACGTCCATTTCATAATGCCAGGTTAAGTGGCAGGCCAAGTTCACACAGGTGGGAAGATGCCAAGGCACCAGTTCAGCCTGGCTTCCTTCCACCCTGCAAGGGGCGCAGCAGCAGAGGCCCCCTCCTCCACTAGGCTGCGTCCAGGCCTCAGTTGCTTCGGTTGCTCCTCTGTCCCTGGTCTACCCGTAGCGCAGACCTCTGACCCTTCTTCAGAGTCCTCACTTCCAGGGCCTGGGAACTGGGGGAGGGCCCTTGGGAGGGCCCTAGTCTCCTCATCTAGACTTCCTAGGCTTGAAACTACCACCCTGCCCAGAGACAGATGGCCTCCAGCCCTGGGCGCTGATCTCCACTCCCCCATGACGGTGGCCTCCCAGCACAGCCGTGAGTCAGGTATAAGGTGAGGATATCTTTCAGGTACCTTTCTAGAGGTGTGCGCCGTCATCTGAAGCCCTTTCTCACCTGCAGTCTCATCACGTGCTGCTGACCACCGTTCCTCTCCTTCCACAGGTGAGGACACCGGGGCTCTGATCGTTGTGGGGCACCAATGTCACACATCTTCTGGGAGGCTGACTGGGGGTTGCCTGACCCCTGGGACTCTCTCTGGATTAGTCCTCTAGGACATATTCTGCTAGCCCTTGATAAAGAGCTTCAAATTACTCCAGGATCCCAAGCTGTTCTGGGGAGATAAGTCCTAGGGAGGGGCTATCTGAACCCGGAGACCAGAAAGGCAGGCGGCTGGGCCTCAAGAATGGCCCCACAACTAGACCTCAGGGAGCGCAGTGAGGGGGAGAGGCAGAACTCTGGCCAGGTGGTGGGGTGAGGGTCCTTTTCCTTGTCCTCTCACTTCACCAGCATCTTGTGCTTCCTCACTTCCAGAGGTTTCCTCTTGCATAAAATACCCACCCGCCCCAGCTCTCCACTCTGCCAAACTCTGAGGCCCAGCTTCTCTCCCATCTCCTGTGCCACCCTGCCCCAGGAAAACATCCTCTCTGAGCTCTGGAGCAGTTCTCATAGATCCTTTGTGCATTCCACACTTGGGGAACCACACCATATCACAATGTTCCAAGTGCTGGGGACACAGTTGCCCCATGCCTGGTTCTGGCCCTCGGATGGCAGGTTGCCTCTGCAGTGATTTTGGGGAAACAGGAACGAGCATGTAGCCTTCTTTGGTGCCCCTCACATGGTGCCCTGCACACAGTAGGTGCTCTTTCAAGATCTTCTCTGATGAGGGTCTCTGAGCACCCTTCCTGTTACTCCAGAGGAGTTGGAGCACAAGGAGATGCAGCTTGGGAAATAGGGACGCCGAGAAGTCTTCCAATATTCTCAAAGGATCTGTCTAGCATCCTTCCGAAGAGACCTGGTAGGGCTCTGAGGGGCTCCCCATGAGTTGGAGAGAGGGCAAAGGCTGGAGCAGCAGAGATACAG
Source organism: Capricornis sumatraensis (assembly GCF_032405125.1). NCBI lineage: Eukaryota > Metazoa > Chordata > Mammalia > Artiodactyla > Bovidae > Capricornis > Capricornis sumatraensis. The sequence goes on along the minus strand of NC_091071.1, from coordinate 115,421,984 downwards.
AGAGGAATGTCCTAGTGGAGCATGAGCTTGTGCAAGAGAACAATGAGGGGCCTGAAAGGCACAGGGAGGGAGAGAGGTGAACACTCTGCTGAGGCCAAGCACCTTGGTGGACAGAGCACCATCCACGCTATTGGCCTTTGATGCTTGGCCTGTCTGCCTCACCTGACGTGAGGCCTAGTGTGGCTGAGAGCTGAATCAGTGTTTCCTGGAGCCCAGCTCCTGGAAGCAGACGTGCCACCTCCTAAGCTGGGGGGAGGATGGTGCCCTGACACTGGTCGAGCACCTCCTCTGCCAGACCCATGTCCACGGCCAGGCCAAGGGCAGTGGCTGGAGCCATCCTTTGGAGACGTTTGTCAGACCATGTTACTCCTTGGCTCAAAACTTGCCCCTGGCTCCCTGGTCTCTGAAAGGCAAACCAAAGTCCTTTCTATGGCAACCAGACCCAGCAGGACCTTGTCTTCGGCTCCCTTCTCTCTGCTCTCACTCAGCCCTGCCACGCGGGCCTTCTCCCTCCTTCCTTTGGATCCTTGAGAAGTAACATCACCTCTGTGAGACTCACCCAATTATCTGCATCCCTCATCTGGGTACCCTGCCCTATTTCTTTTCACTTAGCCTTTTTCTCCTTCTGGTGTGTGTTAGTCACTCAGTCGTGTCTGACTCTTTGCAACCCCATGGATGGTAGCCCGCCAGGCCCCTCTGTTCATGGGATTATTCAGGCAAGAATAATCCCATGCCATTTTCTACTCCAGGGGATCTTCCCAACCCAGGGATTGAACCCATGTCTCCTGCATTGGCAGGCAGATTCTTTACCACTGAGCCACCAGGAAAGCTCTTTTTTCTCCTTCTAACACACTATAAGACACGCCTTCTCTGTTTGCTGTTCATTAATGTTCTGTTCCCACAGAAATGTAAGCTCCTTCAGGGCAGGGAGTTTTATCTGCCTCTTTCACTTCTGTATTCCCAGTGCCTGGATCAGAGCCTGGCACATAGTCGGTGCTCTGTAAACAGTTGTTGAATGCATGCTTGGCCATTCTCAACCTTCCGCACCTCCCAGCATCTCTGGGAAGCTTCGCCCAGCGCTCCCCCGACATCTGGTCTCCTCCTTTGCTTGCCCCGGAGCTAGCGCTGCAGGCACACAGGAGGTGCTCAGTACATGCGCTGGTGGATATCTGGATATGGAGCCCCTGCATGTCAGTGTCCTGAGAGTTCCCTTTTTCCTGCAGACAAGGCTACTCCTTTGGCTTAGAAGATGAGAGTACCTGGGAAGAGAATCTAGGTTTATCTTCTACTTGGCCCAGAGGGGAGAAGGACATAGTTCAGACTCAGCTTCTTGGACTGATCCAGCACTTGTAAGCTCAGACAGAACACATCCATTTCACAAAATAAATACTCTAATTGACTACTAAATCAAGATGGTCACCAGAAGCCGTGTGCCAGGTGTATTCTGACAGCCTGGCTGGGAGCCAGGCCACCTGGACCTAGATGTGCTCAGGCTGGGCTGCGGCCCCAGGAAAGGTGCCCTGCCCTCCACTGCCAGGCCCAGGCAAGGTGAGACCCCCCAAACCAAGCCTCTGGGCACAGGGAACTGCTTCCTTCTGTGCACCTTGGGGAAGCGATTTCAAGGGAAAACGGATGGGTTGTGTCTTCTTCTGTGATGACCCTGTGGATAAAGCCTTGTTGAAACTACCCAGAGGTGAGGCAGTGATCACAGGCATGGGGTGGGCTGTGGGGGACAGCCGCTGGAAGGGGAGGCACGCTGCAGAAGTGTGCTCAGGGCTCAGGGTTTAAGCTTACAGTCTCTCTCATGTCATGGATTATTTCAAGCCAACACTGTAAGGTGTTATAAGGTGTGACTAACAGGGCCCTCAACCCTCTGTCCCTGCACCCAGGGCTTGGCACTCTGGTGTAAGTCTTGCCCTCCTTCTAGTCCTCTATTGCAACATGAGCTCTCTCCAAAGGAAAAGCTCTCTGAGTTCAGTGGAATGAGACTGTATCCACAAGAGATTTAACTGTGGCAGCACAAGAGCATGAACAAGGTTCTAGAGGCAGGTGCTTTTAGGGGGAGGGGTGGGCACATCCAAGACTAGGGGAAGGGTGGGCAGGAACAGCCATTTTGCTAAGGGTGCTCGGACACATGGTAGGCACTTAGTCAGTCTCTGTGTGAGTCGGGAATCATGGCTTGGGACTGACATCAGTGGTCAGTGGGAACTATGGCAGCACTGCATTACCTTCAGTTGGGGGAAACCGCCTAGGTGCACAGCTAGAGAAGTCTAGGCTTTTAGCTCCTTGCTCCAAGTATGGTACACGTGGTACCCTGGGAGTTTTTCAGAACTGCCTACCCCAGATCTAAATCAGAAAGGCATTTTTAAAAGACTTGCCGGAGATTGCATGCATATTAAAGTTTGAGGAATGCGGGTCTGCAACACAGACGAGGAAAGGGACAACTCGCTGAACACCCAGGCCCATCTGACCATCAGAAACCTGTACTGGAATGCATTCACCCTAATGGGGTGGTACTTTAATACCATTCCCTTTGCTTTCTCAAGGGTCCTTGTGAGCCAAATAGCCTGATTTCATCTGCTTCTGAATTTTTAGACATATGAAGTAAATGACCTGTTTCTCACAGTGCTTAATGCCTATTATATAAAGTGCTAGGAAAAAAATATAAAACTAGTATGCATCTTCCTTTCCAGTTGCTGATCCTATTTCCCTTTTTACCCTGGAGACTAGGATACTCAGACCCATATTCATGATTATCTTATCTTTACTAAATATATTTAATGAAAGTCGCTCAGTTGTGTCTGACTCTGCAACCCCATGGACTATACAGTCCATGGAATTCTCCAGGCAAGAATATTGGAGTGGCTAGCCTAGTCTTTCTCCATCAGATCTTCCCAACCCAGGAATTGAAACGGGGTCTCCTGCACTGCAGGCGGACTCTTTACCAGCTGAGCTACTTTAAGTTCTACTTTATTTTGACCCCAGCCCATGATTTCCCAAGTCTTATTTACTATTAACCTTATTGTGAAGCTCTTCTTTATAAGCTGTTCTAAATTGCTTTTGGAAAAAGCCGATTGTTTAAGAAAAATAAATAGGTAACACGTGTGTGTTACAACGGCAAATTCATTTCTCCCTGGGCAAACATTACCCTTCCATTCCCATCCTCTGCTGGATTTTTGAGAAGGTGCAAGGATTGGGAGACGGATGACTCTGCCCGAAGTTACTAAGAAAAGAAAGCTCGACCAGCTAGGTGACACCCATACTATGCTCCTCCCTGCTTTCTCCCTGCACCTCCGTACCCAGCTCACCTGATTGGGGGTGCAAGGGGCTGTCCTCCATGTCAAGGGACTTACCGCAGCCTGGAGCAGGGGCTCTGCTCGCCAGCTGCCCACTCTTCATGTGCTGCTGCTTCTGCCCTGGGTCTGAGCCTGGTGGCCGGGGCTCACTCAGCTCACTCAGCTCAGTGTGGGCGGAGAGTGGAGTCAGCCCAGACTGCTCAAGCGCAGCAGTGTCAGAGCCTCTCCTGGCCCAGGTGGGGTCACTGACCTCAAGGTTATCTGTACATGCACTGTGGTCAGTAGCTAGATAAGGCTTCCTTCCAGGCCTGGGGATGTTTTCATCCTGCCTAATTCTCTGCTTCCTGGGTATTGACTCCCAAAGGGAGGAGGGTAAGGAAGTGACATTTTTGAAGTTCCACCACCTATTTAACTTATATGCAGAGTACATCGTGTGAAATGCCAGACTGGATAAAGCACAAGCTGGAATCAAGATTGCCGGGAGAAATATCAATAATTTCCGATATGAAGATAATATCACCCTTATGGCAGAAAGTGAAGAGGAACTAAGGAGCCTCTTGATGGTGAAAGAAGAGAGTGAAAAAGCTGGCTTAAAACTCAACATTAAAAAAACAAAGATTATGGCATCCGGTCCCATCACTTCATGGCAAATAGATGGGGAAACAGTGGAACAGTGACAGACTTAATTTTCTTGGGCTCCAAAATCACTGCAAATGATGACAGCAGCCATGAAATTAAAAGACATTTGCTCCTTGGAAGAAAAGCTATGACAAACCTAGACAGCATGTTTAAAAGCAGAGACATTACTTTGCAAACAAATGTCTGTATAGTCAAAGCTATGGTTTTTCTAGTAGTCATGTATGGGTAAAAGATTTGGACCATAAAGAAGGCTGGGCACCAAAGAACTGACTTTGTTGAACTGTGGTGTTGGAGAAGACTCTTGAGAGTCCCTTGGACAGCAAGGAGATCAAATCAGTCAATCCTAAAGGAAATCAGTCCTGAATATTCATTGGAAGGACTGATGCTGAAGCTGAAGCTCCAATACTTTGGCCACCTGGTGTGAAAAGCCGACTCATTGGAAAAGACCTTCATGCTGGGAAGTACTGAAGTCAGGAGCAGAAGGGGATGATGGAGGACGAGATGATTGGATTAGCATTGAAGTAGAAATTACTAGTCAGTGTAGAACTCTGAGACCTTGGTCTTGTTTTCAGTAAACATCCACTCCATTGTCCTGAATTCCTGGAATGTCTCTTTAGTGTGATAAATGATCAGCACTCAGATCCAGGGAATGGAAGTAATTGGATTCTGTTCCACATGCTTGGGGGAAAAGCAACTGGTGATCATTAATCTTCAGTTCAGTTTAGTTGCTCAGTGTCCAACTCTTTGTGACCCCATGGACTGCAGCATGCCAGGCTTCCCTGTCCATCACCAACTCCCAGAGTCTACTCAAACTCAGGCCCATCGAGTCAATGATGCCATCCAACCATCTTATCCTCTGTTGTCCCCTTCTCCTCCTGCCATCAATCTTTCTCAGCATCAGGGTCTTTTCTTTTTTTATTTTTATTTTTATTTTTACTTTATTTTACTTTACGATACTGTATTGGTTTTGCCATACATTGACATGATTCCACCACGGGTGTACATGCGATCCCAAACATGAACCCCCCTCCCACCTCCCTCCCCATAACATCCCTCTGGGTCATCACGGTGCACCAGCCCCAAGCATGCTGTATCCTGCGTCGGACATAGACTGGCGATTCGATTCTTACATGATAGTATACCTGTTACAATGCCATTCTCCCAAATCATCCCACCCTCTCCCTCTCCCTCTGAGTCCAAAAGTCCGTTATACACATCTGTGTCTTTTTTGCTGTCTTGCATACAGGGTCGTCATTGCCATCTTTCTAAATTCCATATATATGTGTTAGTATACTGTATTGGTGTTTTTCTTTCTGGCTTACTTCACTCTGTATAATCGGCTCCAGTTTCATCCATCTCATCAGAACTGATTCAAATATGGAGAACACGGTCTTTTCAAATGAGTCAGTTTTTTGCATCAAGTGGCCAAAGTATTGGAGTTTCAGCTTCAGCATCAGTCCTTCCAATGAATATTCAGGACTGATTTCCTTTAGGATTGACTGGTTTGATCTCCTTGCAGTCCAAGGGACTCTCAAGAATTTTTTCCAACACCACAGTTCAAAAGCATCAATTCTTCAGCACTCAGCTTTCTTTATAGTCCAACTCTCACATCCATACATGAAAAAACCATAGCTTTGACTAGATGGACCTTTGTTTGCAAAGTAATGTCTCTGCTTTTTAAATATGCTGTCTAGGTTGGTCATACCTTTTCTTCCAAGAAGCAAGTGTCTTTCAGTTTCATGGCTGCAGTCACCGTCTGCAGTGATTTTGGAGTCCCCCGCCAAAAGTCTGTCACTGTTTCCACTGTTTCCCCATCTATTTGCCACGAAGTGATAGGACCAGATGCCATGATCTTAGTTTTCTGAATGTTGAGTTTTAACCCCACCTTTTCACTATTCTCTTTCACTTTCATCAAGAGGCTCTTTAGTTCTTCTTTGCTTTCTGCCATAAGTGTGGTGTCATCTTCATATCATTATTGATATTTCTCCCGGCAATCTTGATTCCAGCTTGTGCTTCATCCAGTTCAGCATTTCTCATGATGTATTCAGCATATAAATTAAATAAGCAGAGTGACAATATACAGCCTTGATGTACTCCCTTCCCGATTTGAAACCAGTCTGTTGTTCCATGCCCAGTTCTAACTTGCTTCTTGACCTGCGTACAGATTTCACAGGAGGCAGGTGGTCTGGTAGCCTTTGACCGTGCAGATCACACAAACTGTGGAAAATTCTTAAAGATCATTAATCTTAAACCCATACGTCTGGTAAAATGGCCAGAGGGCATGAAAAAGGGTGGTGACTTAATCCAAGGATAAAGAGAAACCATAAAGATTTTAAGTATCTTGACTTAAATTGATTGGTTTAAATTAACTTTAAATTGGTTGGTTAGAAATAATGGTTATTATTGGTTATTATAATAATTGGTTAGAAATAATTTGAGGAAGGATATAAAAACTGCTTTAAGTCCCACCTTGTGGGTACTGTTTACCCCCTCTCAGTGTCTATGCTGAGAGCTTAGTACTTTCCTTCTCTTAAATAAATCCTATTCACTTGCTACCGTGAGTGTTTGCGTGTTCGTGGATTCCATTCTTCAGCTCTGTAGACAAGAACTCAGATTCCCATCTCAGCATCTCTGACTCAATGGACGTGAGTTTGAGCAAGCTCTGGGAGATGGTGACGGACAGGGAAGCCTGGTGTGCTGCAGTCCATGAGGTCACAAAGCATCCTACAAGGCTGAGCAACTGAACAACAACTACCTTGAGGCAAGGACTGTGCCACATTTAAATCACGTGCTTTAAGCCCCATCAAGACCTTATGAGGTGAATAGAACGAGCCACATTTTCAGATGAAGAAAGCATCATGCAGTGAGGAAGCAGAGCTGGGATTTGAACCAGGTCTGCCTCAACCACAGGTCTTTCTGCTCCCCTGCCTCAGCAGGTGCACGGCTCCTGTGGGCGGCGGCTAGCACGCCTCTGTGCTAAGGGCTGGGGCCAGCCTAGTCAGGGGCAGAGCAGGAGTAGTCCACGTAGTGTGGCCAGAGGGAAGATGAATCTGGATGGGGAAACACTTGCAGCTCTGCCCCTCCTACGCGGAGTCCTGTGAGCCGCCCTAGCCTCTCAGAGGCGAGGCTTCACCGATGAGATCTGCAGAGCCCAGAGGCAGGTTTGTGAAATGCCAGGTAGGTTTTCAAGAGTCTGGTTGTTTCCAGTGTACTGCCTGATTCCAGCGATGTGCACAAGTGGGCCGTCATCCTCAGAGTCATGTAAACATTTGCTATTCCCTGGCAGCACGTGAGAAGCTAGGTCCCTGCGAGACAAATAAAGGAGATAGTGGCCCAAGTCCTGGTATATATTCCAAGAACCAAGGCCACAGTCAGCTAGATCCTGGGGACTCCAGGGGGAAGAGGGACCGGGGATTGGTCTTTAGAGGCATTTGCAGAACAAAGCGACATACTGACCTGGCTTCAGACTGAAGCCAGGATTCAAACTTGGTTTCCTCAGCTGCAAAATGACAGCATATATCTCCTTCAGGTGATTGTAAGAATGAAGTGATAAACTGCCAGGAAAATGCCTGGCACATAGCAGGTGTTCATTAAAAGGTAGTCAATCAATTAAGAGGAAAAGGAAGAGTGAAGTGGGCAGACCACTTAAAAAAGTCATTTCCGTAAGAAAGGCACTTCCTAGCAGGCCTCTCTTCTCCCCACTGGAAAAGTCTTCCTTCTGCGTCCTTATCTAAACTCTCCCTGTCTCTGAGAAGCCCTCAGGGAACTAGCTCTCCTCTCAATTCATGTCAAAGATCCCCAGTGAGTGCCAGTTTCCCCACTCCACCCTCCTGTCATAGTGGTCAGTGGGCACTGTGAGCCCTCTAGTCAGCTTCCAGGCTGACTGTAGAAACTTCTTGCCCAGTTCCCTGCCCCTGCCAGCTCAAGGTGTCTGAAACTTCCCACAATGGCTTGTGAGTCCTGTGAACAGGGCTTGCCCTGTGCATGATCTGGGGGTCCCTGAAAGCTGCTGCAGCAGATAGGGCTGGGGACAAAGGGGACAGATGAAGAGAGGCCTGGTTTGCCTTTGGGTGATTATCGAGGCTTTGTCCTGCTAGCTGGGGGGGCCCAGGAGGATTTGAAGAGGCATGAGTGTGTGTGATAATAATAGCTAAGAGTTTCTGAGGCATGCTATATACCAGGCCCTGTTCCTAGCGTGTTAACTGTGTTAGCTCATATAATCCGTGTATGGGCAATGTCAACTACAAATGGGCACTTGCCCAGAGTATTGCCAGTGACTGAAGAACAAGGGCATTTGCCACCCGCCTCTGTGGAGATCGAACCCTGTGCTGCAGGTGTTCACCTTCAACACTCCCTAAGGGGAGTTCAGGATGGAGGGAGGCACCCTGAGCTCCAGGGAACCTGGTGGGGCAGGTCTTTAAATAGGAGGGTATTTTAAGGAACAGATTTTATGATCCCAATCCTTGCATCTCCTCATATCCAGAAAAGCACTAAATCCCTTCATGATGACATCAGATCCTGGCAACAAGCAGAAAACCTCTTGTAAAGTAAGCATTGATGGCATTGAACTCCCCCTTCACCATAATTTATGGATTGACCTTCGCCCGTTACCTCTTTGAAGCAGCTTCTCAGAGCTATCTAAAATGCTGTCTCCTGGGCTGCAGTCCTCATTTTGCCCCAAATCAAGCTTAACTCAACTCTCAAGTTGTGCATCTTTTTCAGTCAACAGCAGGTCATTCAAAATGGCTGTTCTCTTACTCTCTGTATACCCCCTCTTCAACCAGACCTTGCTTCATTCACATAACTACCTAATCCTTTTAATTACTGAGCGTAATTAGTCCCTGGTAACTGATGAGCCCACCTGATGTCAAATAGTAGCCTCCTTTTCCTCTGAGTAGCAAAAACTGCTGTCATGTCTCACTTACCATCTGTCACACATAGTGGGGGGTCTCCCCAGGACCCTCTGCGAAAGATCCCCTGTCCAACAAACCACTGCTGTCTCTGTCACTGTCTCCAGGCTCTTTCTTTGATCTTGGGGCTGGGAAACTACAAGGCATGCAGATCCACAGGGTACACCCCAACAATCTTCATAGAACATTCCCCCCATTTTCAAATAGGAGACAGGTATGGGGAGGTCACGTCACCTATTGCATTGTATTGTTAGTCTCAGTCGTATCCAACTCTTTGCGACTCCACAGACTGTAGCCTACCAGGCTTCTCTGTCCATGGGACTCTCCAGGCAAGAGTACTGGAGTGGGTTGCCATTTCGTTCTCCAGGGGATCTTCCTGACCCAGGGATCAAACCCAGATCTCCTGCATTGGAAGCAGATTCTTTACCATCTGAGCTAGAGGGACGTCCCTACATCACCTACTTGATGTGAAATAGCTCAGAAAGTGGTGGAGCCGGGATTGAAAGCCGATGGGTGTACTTTGGTGCCCACTCCCTATCACTTCCTTTCTGTCTCTTGGAAGCCGTTGGGGGTGGATCACAAAAGGCACATGAGGGGCTGGGAGGGGGTGAAGTGTACTTAGGGGACAAAATAAGTCTAGTAAATCTTGTGCGTTCAGAGCTCCTCACTCAGGGCTAAGGGCTGCATGTTTAATCAGAGTTCAAAGCAACTGCCCAAGCAGTCGTCTGGCCAGGGCTAAAAAGGGCATTCAAAAAGGTCATTTAGCCAAAATCAAATCTCTTGCTTTCTGGAATCCAGGAAGGGAAGTGACTGAGGACCTATGGCCCACCCACTGCCTTTGACATCTGGAGAGAACAAGGCTTTTGATGTGACAAGGCTTTTGAAGTTGAATCATAAGCCTCAGTTTTCTTATCTGTAAAATGGAGCTGATGACAGAAGGGGAGTAAACTACATGCAGATGGTAAAATTAGTCCTTGAACACACATTAATTCCCCAATCTGCCCTCACCTATATTCCTTGGTTCGTTGTCCTTCTTGGCTGCAATCAATCCCCTGGATTCCAGAGCCTGGAGGGATGGAAGGAGGATGCTAGGACCCTGGGTACATGCTGCCCATTGGACCTGGCCCAGCCCTGACTGGAAGACCTGAACTTTGTGGCTGCGAGGCCCAGTCTTCCCTCTGCTCTCCCCTTACAACCTTTCCTGACATTCCAGAAACCCTCATTCATCAAAGGTGGGAAGCAGGTGGTTGTTGTTCAGTTGCTCAGTCATGTCCAGCTCTTTGCAACCCCATGGACTGCAGCACACCAGGCTTCCGTGTCCTTCACTATCTCCTGGAGTTTGCTCAAACTCACATCCATTGAGTTGGTGATGCCATCCAACCATCTCATCCTCTGTCACCCCCTTCTCCTCCTGTCCTCAATCTTTCCCAACATCAGGGTCTTTTTAAATGAGTCATTTCTTCACATCAGGTGGCCAAAGTATTGGAGTTTCAGCTTCAGCATCAGTTCTTCCATTGAATATTCAGGACTGATTTTCTTTAGGATGGACTGGTTGGATCTCCTTGCAGTTCAAGGGACTCTCAAGAGTCTTCTCCAACACCACAGTTCAGAAGCATTCAGTGCTCAGCTTTCTTTATAGTCCAACCCTCACATCTATACATGGCTACTGGAAAAACCATAGCTTTGACTAGATGGACCTTTGTTGGCAAGGTATTGCCTCTGCGTTTTAATACACTGTCTAGGTTGGTTATACCTTTTCTTTCAAGGAGCAAGTGTCTTTTAATTTCATGGCTGCAGTCACCATCTGCAGTGATTTTGGAGCCCCCCAAAATAAAGCCTGTCACTGTTTCCATTATTTCCCCATCTATTTGCCATGAAGTGATGGGACCAGATGCCATGATCTTAGTTTTCTGAATGTTGAGTTTTAAGCCCATTTTTTCACTTTTCTCTTTCACTTTCATCAAGAGGCTATTTAGTTCTTCTTTGCTTTCTGTCGTAAAAGTGGTGTCATCTGCATATCTGAGGTTATTGATATTTCTCCCGGCAATCTTGATTCCAGCTTGTGCCTCATCTAGCCCAGCGTTTCTCATGATGTACTCTGCATATAAGTTAAATAAGCAGGGTGACAATATATAGCCTTGATGTACTCCTTTCCCAGTTTGGAACCAGTTTGTTGTTCCATGTCCAGTTGTAACTGTTGCTTCTTGACCTGCATACAGATTTCTCAGGAGGCAGGTCAAGTGGTCTGGTATTCCCATTGCTTTAAGAATTTAGAGTTAGGGGGCAGAAAAGCAAACTTTGAGACATGCAGAGTTAGAAGCAGTTAAAGTAAAAAAAAACCGGGAATGTTCTGGCCTGCTCACTGTTCTCTATACCTTCTTTGTTCTCAGGAAAGGGAACGAAAAAAAACTCATTTTTTTTTTTTTCTTTTTCTTTTTCACTGCAATAACTACAACATGTAGATGGCTAGGGATGTGTTCGTTTTCTTGTTTCAGAGAATGGATTTCTATCAGCGGGTCAAGTCATGGGGAAAAGAGCTAATCTGGGGGTGGGAAAGCAGGGGGCCTTAGAATTGGTCAAGGAGGTTCCCCACTGGGCCAGAGAGTGCTTATCTGAGTGTTCAGGTAAGGAGGAGCAAGAGTTCCAGCCAGTGGGGATTGAAGTGCAACTTCCTTCTTCCCCTCTCCAGCCTTTCCTGTTCCAGTTTCACTTCTAGGATCACGTGGGCACAGCTGAGACCTGAGTGGAGTTGTAAGGTCAGTAAGTTGCAGGATCATGAAGTGAGTGTGAGCTGTAACGTTTGCGTGAGCCAGGAGTGCTGGACTTAGATTATCTTCAGACTTTGAGGGACGTTTTGCTCAGAGTCATGGTGGGGCCTAGTTGAGGCAATCAGCAATCCCATTCCTTCTCCAAAGCCAGTGGGGTTATCAGTGGTCCCCAGTGGAGAGGGCTGTGCCCGCATGAGTGCACATGTGACCATCTCATATGGCCATTGGCAAATGTGGGGGTCAGACCAGAGGCTAGAGAAAGGGCCTCATGCAAGAGCCCTTGGTAGCAGTTTTCTGGGAAATCTGTCTTTGCTCAGTCACTAAGTTGTGTCTGACTCTTTGTGATCTCATGGACTACAGCACACCAGGCTTCCCTGTCTTTCACCACCTCCTGGAGTTTGTTCAAACTCATGTCCACTGAGTCAGTGGCACCATGCAACCGTCTCATCCTCTGTTGCCCTTTCTCCTCTTGCCCTCAATCTTTCTCAGTGTTGACTAAAAAAGATGTACAACGTGAGAGTTGTGAGTTGAGTTTTATTTGGGGCAAAATGAGGACTGCAGCCCAGGAGATAGCACTCCAGTTAGTTCTGAGAGACTGCTCCAAAGAGGCAGTCGGGGAAGGTCAATATAGAAGATTTTGGTGAAGGGGGAGTTCAGTGCCATCACGTGTTTACTTTACAAGAGATTTTCTGCTAGTTGTGAGGATCTGATGCTATCATGAAGGGATTTAGTGCCTTTCTAGATAAGAAGAATAGGCACAATAAAGGACAGAAACAGTATGGACCTAGCAGAAGCAGAAGATATTAAGAAGAGGTGGCAAGAATATGCAGAAGAACTATACAAAAAAGATCTTCATGACCCAGATGACCATGATCGTGTGATCACTCACCTAGAGCCAGGCATCCTGGAATGCAAAGTCAAGCAGGCCTTAGGAAGCATCACTGTGAACAAAGCTAATGGAAGTGATGGAATTCCAGCTGATGGAATTTCGAATCCTAAAAGAAGATGCTGTGAAAGTACTGCACTCATGGAATTTGCTCAGAGTGGCTAGAGGACTGGAAAAGGTCAGTTTTCATTTCAATTCCAAAGAAGGGCAATGCCAAAGAATGCTCAGACTACTGCACAGTTGCATTCATCTCACATGCAAGCAAGACCATGCTCAAAATTCTTCAAGCTAGGCTTCAATAGTACGTGAACCAAGAACTTCCAGATGTACAAGCTAGATTTAGAAAAGGCAGAGGAACCAGAGACCAAATTGCCAACATCCGTTGGATCATAGAAAAAGCAAGATAATTCCAGAAAAACACCTACTTCTGCTTTATTGACTACGCTAAAGCGTTTGACTCTATGGATAACAACAAACTGTGGAAAATTCTTCAAGAGATGGGAATACCAGACCACCTGACCTGCCTCCTGAGAAATCTGTGTGCAGGTCAAGAAGCAACAGTGAGACCTAGACATGGAACAACAGACTGGTTCCAAATCTGGAAAAGAGTACATCGAGACTGTATATTGTCACCCTGCTTATTTAACTTATATGCAGAGTACATCATGAGAAATGCTGGATTAGATGAAGCATAGCTGGAATCGAGATTGCTAGGAGAAATATCGATAACCTCAGATAAGCAGATGACACCACCCTTATGGCAGAAAGCTAAGAGGAACTAAAGAGCTTGTTGAAGGTGAAAGAGGAGAGTGAAAAAGCTGGCTTAAAACTCAACATTCAAAAAATGAAGATCATGGCATCTGGCCCCATCAATTCATGGCATACAGATGGGGAAATAATGGGAACAGTGACAGGCTTTATTTTGGGGGGCTCCAAAATCACTGCAGATGGTGACTGCAGCCATGAAATTAAAAGACGCTTGCTCCTTGGAAGAAAAGCTATGACAAACCTAAGCAGCATATTAAAAAACAGAGGCATTACTTTGCTGACAAAGGTCTGAAGCTATGGTTTTTCCAGTAGTCATGTATGGATGTGAGAGTTAGACCATAAAGAAGGCTGAGAGCTGAAGAATTGAGGCTTTTGAACTGTGGTGTTGGAGAAGACTCTTGAGAGTCCCTTGGACTAAAAGAAAATCAGACCAGTCAATCTTAAAGGAAATCAGTCCTGAATATCCATCCATTGGAGGGACTGATGCTGAAGCTGAAGCTCCAATACTTCAGCCACCTGATGCAAACAGCTGACTCATTGGAAAAAACCTTGATGCTGTGAAAGATTGAAGGCAGGAGGAGAAGGGGACGACAGAGGATGAGATGGTTGGATGGCATCACTGACTCAATGGACATGAGTTTGAGCAAGCTCTGGGTGATGGTGAAGGACAGGGAAGCCTGGTGTGCTGCAGTCCATGGGGTTGCAAAGAGTTGGACACAACTGAGCTGCTGAACAATGAAAAGGATTGGGATCATAAAATCTGTTTCTGAAAATGTCTAGCTATCTAAAGACCTGTCCCACCAGGTTCCCTGGAGCACAGGGTGCCTCACTCCACCCTGAACTCCTGAGTGAGTGTTGAAGGTTAGCAGCTGCTGTAGCACAGGGTTCAGTCTCCACAGAGGCAGATGGCAAATGCCCTTGTTCAGTTGTTGACAGTGCTCTGGGAAAGTGCCAATTTGTAGTTGACACCAGCACCAGGGTGTTTTCCAATCAGCTGGCTCTTCTCATCAGGTGACCAAAGTATCGGAGCTTCAACTTAAGCATCAGTCCTGCCAGTGAATATCCAAGGTTGATTTCCTTTAGGATTGACTGGTTTGATCTCCTTGCTGTCCAAGGGACTCTCAAGAGTCTTCTGCTGCTGCTGATACTGCTAAGTCACTTCAGTCGTGTCCGACTCTGTGCGACCCCAGAGATGGCAGCCTACTTTGGCACTTAGTCTTCTTTATTTCTGGGAAATACTCAGAAATAATGGGGGGCGGTGGCAGGTATACTTTGAGAGGGACTAACCTTCTGGGTAGATGGTGGTAGGAACTTGTATTACAAAGACTTCAGCCTAAAAAGCAAGGGCACTTTCTTTTGGGATCACAGGCTGATGGGCTCAGAAACCCATATATCCCACCCTGGTCTCTGGCCTGTGGACTAGTCAATCATGGGGTGGAAGAATGCCCTAAGGCTGGTATGGTGGTGACAGAGGAATGGGCAGAACTGGCAGGGGCTGGGGAATCCAGGCAGAACTGATGGCAAGTGTGGGGTCCCTGGGCCCAGCATCCAGTCTCCTTTTACTGCCAACCTCAGAGCACCGAGATTTCCTCCCAAGCAGCGTTTACTTCAGAATTTGACTGGGGCTTCCCTGCTGGCTCAGTGGTAAAGAATCTGCCTGCCAATGCAGGAGACACGAGTTTGATCCCTGATCCTCGAAGATCCCACATGCCATGGGACAGCTAAGCCCCTGCACCACAACTACTCAGCCTACACTCTAGAGCCGGTGCTCCAAAGCAATGAGAAACCCATGCACTGCAACTAGAGAGTGGCCCCTTTCTGAAGCAATTAGAGAAAAGCCATGCAGCAATGAAGCAATTTAAAAGAATTTGACTGGTTCCCTAACTAGACACAACTTTTCACTTCTCCAGGCTTTTCATGCAGTTTAAAGTGAAAGTGTTAGTCTCTAAGTTGTGTCTGCCTCTTTGCAACCCCATGGACTGTTGCCCGCCAGGCTCTTCTGTCCATGGGATTCTCCAGGCAAGAATACTGGAGTGGGTTGCCATTTCCTTCTCCAGGGCATCTTCCCAACCCAGGGATCGAACCCCAGTCTCCTGCATTGCAGGCAAATTCTTTACCATCTGAACCACCAGAGAAACCCCATTTCATGTAGGGACCAGGTACAATTACTGGTAAAATAACATGCCAAACCCCAAAGCAGAGGCTCAAGTTCTTGGCAGAGGGCAAACTGCAGTGACTGGCAGTGTGGTGAGCTGGGCTGGAGGGGCAGTGCAGGCTTCTTGACCAATCAGGGCAGAGGTGGGGGTGCCTGAGCACTTAGGCAGAGTTGGAGGCCCCGTCCATTTCCTAGACCATTAGCAAGGCAAGTGACTGTTGAAAAATTAACCACAGGCAGGGGTAATGCGCTTTGAAGAGGAAAAATCTCCTCAGAGGCTCAAATGCAGGACCTCAGTCCGAGAGGCTGGCCACTGTGGGCGGAGCTTTTGGAAGAGAAAAGAGAGTGGAAAGATATGGGGTTTGCCTCCATAGCAGCCTTCCTCAGTAGTGTGGTTGAGGGAGTGACCCCAAGGGCTGGGGCTTCTCTTTCACGGCCCCCACTGAGCCTCAGATCTGGGAAGAATTTCTTGACCCCTTTCAAGGCTCTGATCTCTCAGCTCGAGGATGTCCCCCCACCCTGTGGCACATGCTCTGAAGCAGGCCCACCTTCTCCAGTCAGCCCCCAAATGTGTTTCCTTGTGGCAGAAGTCCAGTTGGTTGTAAACACTCCTGGGCAGAGAGCTCACCTGAGCTGGGGCAGGAGAGCAGCTGATGCTCCCTCTGCTTGGCATGGGGTCCCCTTGCCCACCAACTGGCTTTCCTGTACATGTGCCAGATGCCCCACTTCCATTATTTCTAATGTCTTAAGTACCCTTCCAAGATGGTCCTTACCATCTGCCCATTTCTCAGACAAGAACACAGATCCCCCAGCAGTGAGAGATGAGAAAGCCATGTGGCAGGCAGTGCTTCAACCAGGCCAGCTCAGTGCAGCATGGATCTTGAATGTGTTTTCAACCCTGTCCCCTTGCTGAGGGAGGTAGCACCTTAACCATGGGTTTCTGCCAGGCTCAAGTTCAACTGAAAAATGTCCATACCACCTGCAATGCAATAGATATGATCCTTGGCTCAAGAAGATCCCCTGGAAAAGGAAATGGCAGCCCACTCCAGTATTTTGGCTTGGAAAATCCCTTAGACGGTGGAGCCTGGCGGGCTACTGTCCGTGGGGTCACAAGGGTTGTACACGACAGTGATTAACCCATCACCACATCATATTTGAAAGCTTCTGATGGATGGTTGGTTTGTCAAATGGGTAAAGCCAGGGCTTTCAGGCTTTTTCTTGGAGTCATACAATCTGGCCCAATACATACCTACTTATATGTAGCTTATAGATCCATACCTGAAACAATAGTGTGAGGAGACAAAACATATCCTCACCACGTATGGCAAGATCTGATATTTAAACTTTTATTCTCTTCCACTTCATTAAAGAAAAAGCTTGTTGACCTAGTCCTCTAATAAAGATGTAAACTGAAGTTTGCCAACACTGGCTGGTGGCCACGTGCAGCTGGTCAGGAAGCGGTGCCACCAGTGTGCTGTGGTTGCTATGGCGTGGTGGTGGGTTGTGGCCTTTGGGGGTCTGTACACTGGGGCCTGTGTGAGAAACAGATGGGAGACTGTCCACCCACAAGTGTCTCAAGCCTATACCGCAGGGAGTGCCTGGGGTCTGAGGCATCCACCCTGCATCTCAGAGGGACCCAGATTCCCTAACCTAGCTGGGTGCCTTTGGACTTAGTCACTCTCTCTGCTCTCAGCTTCTTATCGGAGCACTGAAAAGGTGATAGCTGATAATGCCCATGGGCTGTCCTAGCTTGACCATTCTGGGATGGCTCCAACTTGAACTTGACTTTCTGTAAACCCTGCCCACTGAGGGGCCAGCCACCAGAGGCTGAGTGGGGCTGGGAGCACTGCAGGAGCAGGGAGTGGGACTGGGTAGGGGTGGCAGGCAGCAAGACTTGAGGCCTTCTGTTATTGCTCTGGGCACTCAGGAAGCATCCCAGGTGGGGAGCCATGGACCTGTCATTCCCCTCTTCAGTGGGAGCCTCCATACCTCCTAGCATTTGGAATGCAAGAATGTAGTCATAATTACGCACCCAGACACCCTAGCCCAGCTTCATACCAGCTCGCCCTGTTCTCAGAGTTCTTCACCACTTAGTGGGCAGCTTCATCTTTGTGTTGGATGTTTCTTTAATATGAAGAATTATATTATTCTTAAACACAGGCTACAGTCTGAGTGCCCTGGGCCAGGAGGAAAGCAGAATTCATCTCAGAAAGGGAAAGAGAAAGAGGTCTGCCCCTTTGGGACTCCACCCTGGCCGTGAAAGTCAAACTCCTTTTTAATCCTTCACCTCACACCTGGGAGCACAGGCACCAGACTAACGGGAGATACATTTTCCTTTTCCTTTTTTAAAAAATATTTTTATTTATTTGGCTGCACTGGCACTGGGTCTTTGTTGCTGCGTGCTGGCTTTCTCCAGCTGTGGTGAGCGGGGGTTGCTCCTTGCTGTGGCTTCTCTTGTTGTGGAACACGGGCTCAGTAGTTGTGAAGCATGGTCTTAGTTGCTTTGCAGCACGTGGAATCTTCCTGATCAGGGATTGAACCCATATCCCCTGCATTGGAAGGCAGATTTTAAACCACTGCACCACCAGGCAAGTCCAAATTTTCTTGTATTTTAAATAACAGGAATTTTGCATTTCAGGCCACTTGCCACTTGGGAGAGAGGGTGAGGAGCCAGAGCTCAAAGTCAGGCAAAAGGAAGATCTAAAGAGAAAAGGGTTCCTGAAACAGGGTGGAATCTAGGAGCTTCTTGTTAGAAAGTGTGCTGTGGGACATCCCCTGGGAGTTTTCCAGCCCCACGTCAGTTATGCGCCCCGGGTTCTCAGACTTTTGTGAGTGACTGTCTGAACACCTGCTTGTGGTTAGCATGCTCTGGGGCCTGTGGGAAGGGGAGCAGGCTGAGTCCATGACAGGCACCTAGGACATGGAACTGGAGCTGTGTTTGCTCCACTGTTGGCTGGGACCAGACCACTGTGTGGACTGACTAGGAAAACATGAGCCCCCGCACATTCAAGAAGCTTGGATTCCAGAACATTTGGGTGGTCCACCACTGGGTTTCAAGGCCCTCACTCTAGCCAGCTCTGCAGAATGGTCATGCCTTTTGCCAACCCCCTCTTGTCCTTCGCTGAATGTTTGTTAACTACTGCCTACATTATTTTCCTTTAGGCTAGGAAATCAGTAAGGAAAAATCAAGATCCCCTGAAAGAATCACCTACTGTCCTATTTTGCTCTCGTGTCCTTTCATCTTAAGAAACAAGTGACGAGGGCCGTCACACTCACACGGCCCTTACAGTGCCAGGCTCTGTCCTATATATGGTCTGACATATATGATTTCATTGTCTTATGGTCAACCCATGAAGTGGGCTCTGTGACTATCACCCCCATTTTATAGATGAGGGAACTTAGGCACTCAGAGCTTCCATAGGCATAACCTCTCTCCTGTGAATAGCTCTCAAACTGCAGTATGTTTCTTGAATGATTTCTGATTAACTCAGTGGTTCTCATCTGTGCCAATTATCCCCCCCCAACCCCCCCCCCCCCCCCACTGCCCCACTACAGCAGGGGACTCGACAACATCTGGAGACATTTTTGGGCAGAGCCTCAGGCCAGTGTGCATGTGGTGTATTTGCGGGGAGAGCTCAGGGAGCTGAGTGTGGGGCTGGGGGAGTGAAATGGAGAGGGGGGAGCCAAATCAAGGGTACATTGCTTGATATGTCTCCATCCTGCTAGAAGCTTCTGGGGAGTTTATGTGTTTCTGCAGACCCTCCAGCCTTATGGCCATGGAGGACTGCTCCAAGGCTCCTTAGTGGTCCTGCGCTTCTGAGCTGGGAGCAGACTAGGCTCTGCTGTAGTCAGAGGGGAGACGGAGGGAGTAGGGAGATGGGGCACTAGAGCAAGGGACAGACCCAGTGGGCCAGTGCTGAGACCCCCACCACACCATCAGCAGACACTGACACATACCCGGTGGGGATTGTGGAGCAGGCGATGGCACCCCACTCCAGTACTCTTGCCTGGAACATCCCATGGACAGAGGAGCCTGGTAGGCTGCAGTCCATGGGGTCGCGAAGAGTCCAACACGACTGAGAGACTTCACTTGCACTTTTCACTTTTATGCATTGGAGGAGGAAATGGCAACTCACTCCAGTGTTCTTGCCTGGAGAATCCCAGGGACGGAGGAGCCTGGTGGGCTGCCGTCTATGGGGTCGCACAGAGTCTGACATGACTGAAACACCTTAGCAGCAGCAGCAGCGGTGAGGACTGGCAAAACCCCTGCCTTCAGGCCATCATTGTTTGGCTGGAGAAAAAAGACAGGATTCTTCCAAACAGTTGGTGAGGCCAGGACCTTACATAACCCAGCTGCACACCCACTGAGCAACAGATGACGATGTCAGAGCTAGAAGAAGCTTCAAGGAGCCTCTTGTTAATTCCAGTCCAACCTTCTCACTTACAGAGAAAATTGAGGTTCATGTATTCATTTGTTCAACAACTATGCCCATTTTATTATAGTAAAACGAAAGAGAAGTTACTTGTCTTCAGAAGGCAGCCGATGTTTTGGGTGATTCACCAGGAAGTCCTAGAGGACTGGCCGGGGTGGGGGATGGTCGGGGTGGGGGGATGGGCAGGGCGGGCTTGGAGCACCTCTGCTGACTTACCGCACCACTTGGAGGGTGATTCCCAGTTATTCTGGACACATCAAGGAAGACCTGGCCTTTGCTGGAGACTTGGCCATCCTCCCTCAACGTTAATGGGTATTGATCTACAAATAAACTCTCCAGTACAAGAGATGAGGACTCTTTAAAGAACAAGCATCAGTTCATGTAGAATTTGGTGTCCTACAGTAATATGGATACTGTGTCTGTATTTTTGGTTCTGTTTAACCTTGAGCAGTTTGTCTTTTCTCTCTCTGAGCCTAAATTTCCCCATATTTTTAACCCAGCTAGAGTTGCTAAGAGTCGGACACGACTGAGTGACTTCACTTTCACTTTTCACTTTCACGCACTGGAGAAGGAAATGGCAACCCACTCCAGTGTTCTTGCCTGGAGAATCCCAGGGACGGGGGAGCCTGGTGGGCTGCCGTCTATGGGGTCGCACAGAGTCGGACACGACTGAAGCGACTTAGCAGCAGCAGCAGCAGCAGAGTCTTCCAGAAAAGAAAAGCTTTGTTGAATGCATGAACCAACCCACATAACAGTCGAATTTAGAAAGATGGTAACGATGACCCTATATGCGAGACAGCAAAAGAGACACAGATGTAAAGAACAGACTTCTGGACTCTGTGGGAGAAGGCGAGGGTGGGATGATTTGAGAGAATAGCATTGAAACATGTATATTATCATATGTGAAACAGATCGCCAGTCCAGGCTTGATGCATGAGACTGGGTGCTCAGGGCTAATGCGCTGGGATGACCCTGAGGGATGGGATGGCGAGGGAGGTGGGAGGGGGGCTCAGGATGGGGAACACATGTACACCCATGGCTGATTCATGTCGATGTATGGAAAAACCACTACAATATTGTAAAGTAATTAGCCTCCAATTAAAATAAATAAATTAATTAAAAAAACACAAACAAACAAGAAAGTAGCCTTGGAGATAATCTTACCTTGTTTAAAGATGGGGAAATTGGGTCCCAGGAGAGAAAGCATGAATTGCCCTCCAAACACCTATAAGCAAGTGATGAGGCAGACATGGAACTAATAAATACAAGGTGACAAGTATTAGAGCAGGGGTGTGTGCCAGGAATATAAGCACAATGAGAGGGTGGTGAAATCTGCCCAGGCTCCTGTGGGTGGTGGGGAGTGGGCTGGAAAAAGCCTTACACTCCCCCGGACACCACAGAAGTGTCTGTTAGTGTCATATTCTTTAATTTTCAATTTTTCTAAATGTATTTTTAATTGGAGGTTAATTGCTTTACAATGCTGTATTGGTTTCTGCTGCACAATAACATGAATCAGCCATAAGCATACCTATATTCCCTTCTTATCAAAACTTCCTCCCACATCTACCCCCCATTCCACCCCTCTAGATCATCATAGAGCACCAGGCTGAGCTCCCAGCAACTTCCCATTTTCTCATTAGCAGCCTCATAGTCTTTCTTCCCTTCCTCTCTGCCTCTGTCCTTCCTTCCCCTTCTGTGACTGTGAGGGTTCTGGGCTGCCCACAGTAGACCTGTGCTCTGACTGACTGGAGCAAGATATGGGTCCTTACAGAATCGAGGGAGGCACCAGGGAAATGAGCGGGAACCACAGGCCACCAGGAAGACAGCTGAGGCCATGTGACAGGACTCTGTGGCCATCAGCATGGACGCCAGATGCCACTACTGGGCCTGTTGCTTCTGCTGCACCCAAGCCATCTGACCAGCCCTGCTTCCAAGTGTCACTCACTCTAGTCTAAATCCCTGATAGGAGATCCCTTCATCTGAACTTTGGGCATCATCTAGCCATCGGC
The DNA here is from genome assembly GCF_032405125.1 of Capricornis sumatraensis. Lineage (NCBI taxonomy): Eukaryota > Metazoa > Chordata > Mammalia > Artiodactyla > Bovidae > Capricornis > Capricornis sumatraensis. Next base: position 115,400,120 of record NC_091071.1, on the reverse strand, counting down.
TGGCCAGGCTAAAGGGAACAAGTCAGGGCCTTTCAGCTCTCCTGGAGGTGGCAGGGCCAGCTTTCTCCAAGACTCACACAGCGGCCCTTCCCTGAAACATGGGGAAGAGGCCCAGATATTGGGTCCCTCCTACTCCGCGTTCTGCCCTCTCCTGGCCTACCTGCACTCACCCTACGTAGGGTGTGACCCAAGCTGCAAAGAGCTCATGGCCCATGAGGAGGCAGCTTGAGACTGAGTCCTCCCAAAACCCCAGGCTGGGCCCAGGGCTGATCTCTTGCATCCAGGAATATCTGAGAGGGGAGTCTGGCCCAGTAGTGCCCTGCATCTCCAGAGAGCATCTTCGTGAGCATTCTGACGTCTGTGTTCTGACGCATCCTACAGATGTCAGGACCAAAGAGAACTTGATCAGAAGAGGACACTTCTGCAAAGTGGCAAGTGCTCACTCCACCCCCAGCCTCTGAAGTGAGCGGTTGAGGATCCCAAGGCCACAGGAGGACCTGAATTAGCGTACTCTTCTCCCTCTCCTCTCCCTCCACAAGTTGCTCTCAAGGAGCGGCAACATGAGGCGTCACCTCCCTCCTGTCGATGCTAGATAAGCCTGTCACACACAACACGTGACGCACGTGGGTCTGCACCTTGGTTTCTCTTCCTTGGCGGTGTGTCTTGGTGATACACTGGCCCTCCATGTCAGGGCGCCTAGAAGTCTCATTCTTTGTGATAGCTGCAGATTATATGCCTTATTTATTTACCTACTCCGCTTCAGATGGAGAGTTTGATGGTTTCCATCCTTTGCTCTTACAGGTTTTTATTTGTGTGTGTGTATATGTGACTGTATTTGGGCTTCCCAGGTGGCTCAGTGGTAAAGAATCCGTCTGCCAATGCAGGAGACCCAGGTTTGATCCCTGGGTCAGGAAGGTCCCCTGGAGTAGGAAATGGCAACCCATTCTAGGATTCTTTTCTGGAAAATTCCAGGGACAGAGGAACTACAGTCCATGGGATTGCAAAGAGTTGGAGATGACTGAGAGGCTGAGCAAGCACACATGCATGTGATTGTATTTGGGGGAGAAATTCCTAGGAGTAGAATGCCCGGATTAACTAGTATGCACACTAAAAATGTTATCAGATATTGCCAAATTGTGCCTGAGTAGAGGCTGTATCAGTGTGCACTCCCAAGGGCAATGTATGACAATGGGTTCTGGTTCCATACCTCAGGATATCTGGACTGTGGGGAGGTAGGAAAGGTGATGTGTTTGCTCATCAGAAACCACCAAGATAGCAATGCCTGGTACTTGGCTGGGAAGATATTTTCATAGTTCTCTGGGTGTGTTATAAATGTTCATTTTCCGAATGCAAAGCATTTTGTCATGATTTTTCCCTTTTGACGGCAAAATTGGTCTCAAGGGCCTCCCTTAGCCCTCGGCGTGGTGGCTTTCACGGTAAAGGAGAGACAGCAGAACTTTCCTCTGGCCGTAGGGCACTCCCCTGGATTTCAAACTGATTGGCCTTGTGGCAAGTTCAGTGCTCAGCCAACAGGAAACAGCAGCGGCCCAAATACATCACTCTGGAGCAAGCATTCCTTCACTTGCTCACTAGCCTGCATCTGTCAGTCCTTCTGTCCATCTAGCTATCTATTCATCCATCTATCCATCAATCCCTCTCTTCTCTCATAAAACATTTATGAGTACCTGCTCTGAGTTAGGCACTGGTATGTGTGCTCAGAGAGCTACAGGGTGATAGGAAGGGATGTAGAAACGCAAACACCCAACAATACTGTGATGCAGAGGAAGGCTGGTTACAGTAGATCCGCTTATCACAGAGCTGCACTGTGCTGGGCCCCTGCATACGGGGTGCAGAGACGCTGGAGGGAACCATCTCCTTCCCCTAAGGAGATCAGGGTCTCCCAGGGAGGTAGGGTAGTCACTATTACCTAGTATCAGGGAAATGCCCTCTACATGCAGGAGCACTGAGGAAGGGATTTGTTCTTGCTGGGGGCGAAAGAATGTCACATTATTTTATTTGCTTTGCATGCTAAGTCACTTTAGTCGTGTCTGACTCTTTGCAGTCCTATAGATTGCAGCCTGCCAGGCGCTTCTGTCCATGGGATTCTCTAGACAAGAACACTGGAGTCAGTTGCCGTGCCCTCCTCCAGGGGATCTCCCCGGTCTAGGGATCGAACCAGCATCTCATTATGTCTCCTGCACTGACAGGAGGGTTCTTGACCACTAGCGCCACCTGGGAAGCCAGTTAAACTGGCTGCAAGCCCCCGTGTGTCAGGATAGAGGAGAAATCCATAGCTGCCATGTTGTGGGCTGGCCACCCCCGGGGTGAGCGTTCAGGGGTCAGCACTCCGGTCTTCTGCATCACTGGTTCCTCTAAGTTCCCATCCCAGCAGGAGTGGTTCCTCTGCCTCCGTGTGGACTGAAGCTGGAGGTCTTTACTAAGGTGGGAAGCCTCAGGATGTAAGGTCAGCCTCCCTAGGGACCTCCCCTACAAGGTCTGTTATCTGTTGGGGGAGGCATTCAGATGAAAGCATGGGTTCCTGCCATCTCAGAGACCGCACTTCCAGAGTTTCTAAATTTCAATTCCTAGGTCTTGGGGAAAACGAAATCGTCCCTTCTCCCTGGATTCCAGTCTTGCTGAACTTAAGTGTCCCTTCCTTCCAGCGAAATCAGTTCGATCAACTTGATGAGCATGGACAATGAAAACAAGGGCCTCCTGGGCATCATCTCCCTGGGTGCCTGGGCAGCTTCTGATCTCAGCTGGCTGAGCGACACACAACAGGGAATCAGAGGCCTGGTCCCTGTGCTGTATGGGGAGGCGAACATCCCTACTGCAGTGTAGAAGACATGGCTCTGATCCCCTCAGATGTGTCTATCTGTGCCTGTGCGCCCATCCCCTGGGGTACAAGGGCATGTTGTCTAAGGCTCTGCACCTGCGACTCTGAAGCCTCAGGCTTTTAAGCCACACTGCCTGCACACATGCACAGATGGCTGAGTGCAAGACTAGTGCTGCTCCATGAAAGCCTGGCTACCCTACCTCAAGTGGTGTAATTGACATTGAGCTGAGTCTAGAATTTGCCCAAAGCACAGTCTTCCATTTTTCTCTGTTCTGCTCCTCCTACTCCCTTACTGGTTTCTCCTGGGAGCACTCTCTTAGCCAGTCTCATGAACTGCCATCTCAGGGCCTGCTTCTGAGGGATGGACCCACGACAACCAGTGGGGACAAAACACAGATATGGACTGTTCCTGGTGTGCCCCTTGGGAATGCAGTGAATGCGTTCTTTCAGAGCAGAGTTTCACAGCAGAAGGGACTCTTGAACCTACCCAGTCTCACTTGGCTCAGTTGGGTAGACCAGATGACCAGCACAGGCCAAGGCAAGGCAGCTTCCCAGGGCGCAGGTGAGAACAGCATAATGTTCAACTGCAGACTACAAGCTCAGGCCCCAGTGCAGCTCAGCTGCCCTGGATGAATAACCCTAACCACCTTGGTTTTTAGCCCCTTTGCCCAGTGTGAGCAAAGCCAGAGTCCAGAATAAGAGACATGAAATCCCACTTAAACCAGTAAAGCCACAGAGCTGGATGGAGTCTCCTAGGTGACCTTGTCTTGTATGGCGAAGGGGCTACAAACCAAGGTGTGTGGCCCTGGGGCAGCTTATTGTCTGCAGGCCAGGTGCAGGGACCTGACATTCCTGAGTGCTCAATCACTCAGGTTGCTACTTCCTCCGTCGGGGGTCTTCCTGACCCAGAGATCGAACCAATGTCTCTTATGTCTCCTGCACTGGCAGGCAGATTCTTTACCACTAGCGCCACCTGGGAAACCCCTGATGTTCCTAAAGGAATGAAGAAGGCTTGATAGAATGAGTGGAGATTGAGCTTTGAAGGATGAAGGGAGGTCACTAGTGAGAAAGGGCAGGCATTTGAGGCAGAGGGAGCCCCTTCTTACTGCGTGATCTTGCCCAAGTTGTTTGTCCTGTTTAAGCCTGGCTTTCCTTTTGTGTAGGATGAGGGCAGCAACAGTACTTAATTCCCAGGGTGCTGTAATGGTGAACTAAGCAGGTGAAGAGCTTAGGACAGGGCCTGACCCATAGCAAAGGCAGAGATAACATGAGCTATTATTGCCATGTTTATATGAGGAAGAGCCAACTGAACTGAAGATGTTTGGATGGTCTACTCAACAAAGACCTATATGTGCATACCAAGACCCAGACCAAATAGGATCTCCTCTGTCTTCTTATTTCTTCTCCTTTTATTTCTTCTGCATCACTGGTTCCTCTAAGGTCGCATCCCAGCAGGAGTGATTCCTCTGCCTCCGTGTGGACTGAAGCTGGAGGTCTTTACTAAGGTGGGGGGCCTCAGGATGTAAGATCAGCCTCCCTAGGGACCTCCCCTACAAGGTCTGTTATCTGTTGGGGGAGGCATTCAGATGAAAGCGTGGGTTCCTGCCATCTCAGAGACCGCACTTCCAGAGTTTCTAAATTTCAATTCCTAGGTCTATGCAAAATAGAATCGGCCGTCCCCTCTTTAGGCATCCTTGTGTGTGCCCTGGAGTGGATGCTGTGCTGTGTTACCCAGACCCCCATTCTAGGCAGAGTCACTTGCTTCTCCAGCTGCCTGGAGTAAGTATTGACTACAATGGCAGGATCACTGCAGTCCATTCTGGCAATTGCCTTCAGCTGGAGACAGAAGCTCTGCCTAAGGCCCACACTCTTGCTGGGAGTGGCCCACACTCTAGGGCTTGGGAGCAGGGTAAAGGCCAATCTTCTTGCCTCATTTGAGACAGCTCTGAAAGGCCATCAGCTCAGCGTTCCTCATAGAATTAGCTGAGGACTCCATTGTGACTGCAACTCAGTATAAGTCTGCCCTCTGTCCAGTCTTACTTCTGTCATTCCCCCACAGGTGTCAACCTTCTGCATGCAAACCTGAGACACACCCTGTGCATTTTCTCCATGTCTGTTTATTTCCTCCAATAAAACTGGGGCCATGTGTTCTCCACACCAGGGTCCCCAGCACGTAGCACAGAACAATGATGTATTAAGATTAGTGCAGGTGCTATCAGAGTCCAGAGCACCCAGCTAAGATGGGTGGCTTCCAGGCAGAGGTGGCGTCTGAGCCAAGTCCAGTACTAGTCCTTTGTGAGCCAACTCGACTGGCCAGCAAAGCACAGAGGTCTTGGCTCGAATGAGGGGTTCCAGGACTAGTACCCATCCCCAGGCTGCAGGTTCCTGAAGAGGGTGGTGATTACAAGCTCCCAGTGGCCTCCAGGTGACACCTAAGCCTCAGAATGAAGGCTGAGAATTCACAGGGAGGGAAGTGTGAACAACCAATTCCATCAGTGCAGAGTACGGCAAGAGGGATGGAAGCCAAGCTGACCCTGGACTCTCCAGCCCATGCAGGTAGGAAGAGGGGGGCCCAGGTATCTCCAGCCCCACTGGTTGCAAAGACAGTGTGGGAAGGAAAGGTGAATCATTGCAAACACACATCTAGAGCTGAGGAGAAGTTTGCGGAGAGCTGTTCAAAAAGGGTGGACAGACATGGGGTAGAAATAAGAGTTGGACCATGAAGACGACTAGTAAAAGTGGAAGGGGAAGAGAAGAAGGCTAAAGATCTGACCTGGGGTGGAGGAAGAGATGGTGCCCTCATGGTCAAGAGGGGAGGGTCGAAGGGAAGAAACACCGAGGAGAGGCAAAGAGATCTCAGCAGTCAGAGGGGTCAGTTGCTACTTGGATATCAGGGAGGTTGAGGCCAAGGGAAGCCACGGGCTGGTTTGGGGAGACCCCTGGTGGCCTATGAGAGGCTGGTCAGGGCACTGATTGAGAGCACAGGTTTTAGAATCAGAGCTGGCTTCAGGCTGCAGTTTCTTTACTTCCTGCCTATGTGACCTTGAGCAAATCACTTAACCTCTCTGGTTTCTATGTCTCAGTTCAGTTTAGTTCAATCGCTCAGTCGTGTCTGACTCTTTGCGACCCCCTGAATCGCAGCACACCAGGCCTCCCTGTTCATCACCAACTCCTGGAGTTCACTCAGACTCATGTCCATCGAGTCAGTGATGCTCATCCTCTGTCGTCCCCTTCTCCTCCTGCCCCCAATCCCTCCCAGCATCAGAGTCTTTTCCAATGAGTCAACTCTTCGCATGAGGTGGCCAAAGTACTGAAATTTCAGCTTTAGCATCATTCCTTCCAAAGAAATCCCAGGGCTGATCTCCTTCAGAATGGACTGGTTGGACAGATCTGTAAAATGTGGTTGTTACAAAGACTAAAGGACACAATGGTTAGAAAAGCACTTGGCACAGTGCTTCACCGTGGATAGTTTCAGTCACTAACAACTTTGAGGGCAGAGAGGAGAATATGCTTGAGAGGGGGCCAGGGTGAGAAAGGCTTTGTAAGGCTAGGGGTGGGGTGTGCTGCTGTGTGGATGGGGCCAGGAATGAACAGAGCTGACGTTTCTAATGTGGGCAAGGGTAGCTGATCCTGGAGGTGTGGCAGGTGCACAGAGGCTGGGGTGGGGGGGGGGGAGTGTGGAAGCATCCTTAGTCCCTCCAGGCTCGGAGGAGGCAGGGCCCTCACTGAGAGTGACACAACGCCATTTCCCCTTATCATGGATCTGCTTATGGCCATAAAATATGGGATGACACTAGATTTGGCCATCAAGTAAATGGTATAAAGAAATAATTGGAAAATGGATCTGGAAGGAGTGGAATTTTTCCCTGGGCTACTGCTGTCTGTGCCCCACTCTCTGAGTAATCTACAGAGCCAGGCAAGTAAGTATGTCAGGCTTAGGTGTGATGAGAAACTTTACCTTAAACAGAGCCTGAAATTACCCATGACTGTGGAAGAGCCTTTGTCTCCTGAACAGAAGGAGGAAGAAAGACATTGAGTGTTCCCTGGGGGTGAGGGGGAGGGAAGGGTGTTAAATGTTAAAGGGGCACCATGGCGTCTTCCCTGGGTGGGCAAGACTCATGGTCCCACCTGGGGAGGGGTCCATGTGCTGGGACGGGGGTACACTAGGCTTGGCGGAGAAGGTGGCTGCTTAGGAGAAACACATGCTTTTGCCTGCAAGTCAATTCATCCATCTCTTGGCCCCTGCAATTCATGCCCTTACACCTGACTCTTGGCACACTCCACAAACCAGAGCTCTTGCTTGGACTTTTAGGGGGAAGAAAAGTGGGGTTTCTGGTATCTAGGACAGCCCTGGGAGGAAGAACTAGTTTTCCAGTGGATAGAGTGTGAAGAGAATAGAGGGGAACCCTCCTTTTCCATACCCCCAAATCTTTTACAAAGAACCCACAGTATCGTATGGAAATGCCACTCTGACGTGCCTCTCTGTGGCTTCAGACCTGGTCATCCCTCATGCCGTCGCCCCCCGGGTGCTTACGGCCCTGAATGCCACTCACCCCTCCCAAGGTCCATTGTCCAAGGCACCAAAGTATTGCAGAACCATACTTTCTCCTTCTGTTGTGCCTTCTGGGCAGGAAGCACTGTTTCAGGTAGCTGTTTTCTCTTTCTGCCTCCAAAAACAAGTCAGGAGCAGCCCCACGAGGAGCTTCCCAACTCCAGTCAAGCACACAGGACAGGACCCAGTTTTCCCATCTCTGGATGAGAAGAGCATCTCCCACAGGCTGGTGGACTTCCATAGCATCAGCTTCACTTCTGACAGTTGTGAAAAATACAGATTCCTGGGCCTTGCCCCAGAACCCCTGAATCAGAATTGTATTTGGAAACCTGGATACTTGACTTGGGGTTTCCCGGGTGGTGCTAGGGGTAAAGAACGTGCCTGCCAAGGCAGGAGACATGAGACTCAGGTGTGGTCCCTCGGTTGGGAAGATCCCTGAAGGAGGGCATGACAACTCACTCCAGTATCCTTGCCTGGAGAATCCCATAGACAGAGGAGGCTGGCAGGCTACAGTCCATGGGGTTATAAAGAGTCAGACATGACTGAAGTGACTTAGCACACACACATACTTGACTTGAAGGGAGAAGTCTCTACTTAAGAGTGTTGTATCCCCAGCTAAAGGCAGATTGCCTTACAAGAAACGGTCAAATGCAAGAAAGTTAGAAAACACTTCTCGGCTTTACAAAAAATGGAAAGTATGAAAATTCCCCAAATAAAATATACAAGTATTTGTTGTTGCTAAACACTGACAGCATAACAATTAATTTACTAGAAGATAAAAGTGGAATGAGCAAATCGGTAATGAAGAAAGGGAGTATTTCTACAAAATCCATTTTTATTCATCTCCATTTGATGTCCATCAAAATGAATCATTGACCGTGTAGCAAATAAATAAAAATGTGATACACTTGTGCACATGCATTAGTGGCTTTATGTGCAATAAAGGAAATGGAAGGAGAGAAAAAACTGGAGTAGAGTCATCAGGATGTGGTGGACCCCTCCTGCCTGCTGCTGGAACACACAACTCTATGTCCACCCTCCCTCGACGACTGTGTGAGCTGTGTCTGGCATCGACCTTTGAGTTTGCATCTGTGCTCCTGAGAGGTTTTACTGAGTAACGCATGCCTCTTCTTTGAAAACCTCACCGTAGAAGCATCCTACCCTTCCCTTGTCACATTAATATGAAAGTTGTTCTCAGTCCTGACCCCATCCTTTGGTTTCTCAGGGCACATAGCCAGTGCAGGGACCTTCTCAATTGCCTTCCCAAAAGAGGTACCCATTTTTCACCAGGGAGCATGTGGAAAGCACCAGCAGGGGCTTGTTTGTCTGATGTGTTCTCAGACACATCGAGTGGGAGAAGCCACGGAGGAGATGTCTGAGATGTGTGGCAGGGTTTCAGTCCCCACTGCCTTGCTGGTTGGAGCCCTCATGGGTCCTCCACCTGTTCCTTGTCCACCCCCATCCCTCTCCCCAGTGTTCCTTTGAGGGTTGCTCCATCACATTATCCCTAACCATCACTCTAACCCCTGTTCCAAATCCCACTACAGCTCTGACCTAGTTAGTTCCTGCCCCACTGCAGTCAGGTTTCATATCCCCCCTTTCCCTCCCCCCCCTCACTTTTTTAAATTAGAGGAAAATTCATACTTCGTTGGTATATGGACATTGACAAAAAAATATAGTCATGTAATCATCCCATATACAAGATACAGGACGGTTCCAGTTCCCCTCAGGATGACCTCATGCTGGCCCTCTGTAGTCATTTCCTCCCCTAGCCTCTAGCCCCTGATAACTACTGATTTGTTCCTACAATTTGGTCTTTCCAGAAGGTCATAAATGTCCACAATATTTTCCAAACTGTCACAGCATCCTACAATGTGCACTCCTTCGAGTCTGGCTTCTTTCACTCAGCATAAAGCACTGAATTTCATCATGTTGTTGAATCTATTGGTTGTTCATTTCTCTTTATGGCTGAATAGTATTTCATTGTGTGAATGGAACACGATGTGCTCATTCATTCGTCAGTTGAAAGAAGTGTTGGGTTGTTTCCAGTTTTGGGTGATTATAAATAAAGTCATTGTAAACACTTGTGTGCAAGTTTTTGTGTGCACATATGTTCCATTTCATATGTTACCTAGAAGTGGGATTGGTGTGTCATGTGATAAATTTTGTGTTTAATTTTATAAGAAACTGCCCATTTCTTTTCCAAAGTGGCCATACCATTTTGTATGTATGTATATACAAGCAACATATGAGTTTGTATGTATGTATAGCAAGGAGATCAAACCAGTCAATCCTAAAGGAAATCAACCCTGAATATCCTTTGGAAGGACTGATGCTGAAGCTGAAGCTCTAGTACTTTGGCCACCTGATGCCAACTCATTGGAAAAGACCCTGATGCTGGGAAAGATTGAGGGCAGGAGGAGAAGGGGGTGACACAGGATGAGATAGTTGGATGGCATTGTTGACTCAATAAATATGAGTTTGAGCAAACTCTGGGAGATGGTGAAGGACACAGAAGCCTGGCATGCTGCAGGCCATGGGGTTGCTGAGTCAGATATGACTTAGCGACTGAACAATGTATACATATACAGATACGTTTTTATTTGTATATATACACACAAAAAGCAATGAGAGAATCATTCTTTTGCATGTGTGTATATTCACAAGTATGTATGTATATAATACATTTACTTGTGTTTGTGTGTTTATATTTACAAGCAATGTATCAGAGCTCCAGTTCCTCCTCAGCAGCTGTATATATATATATTTTTTAATTAGGGCAGAGTCGTCTTTCGTTGTGGTCCTGATTCGCATTTCCCTAAGGCTTCCCAGATGGCACTAGTGGTAAAAACCTGCCTGCCAATGTAGGAAACATAAGAGATCCCTGGGTTCGATCCCTCGGTTGGGAAGATCCCATGGATGAGGGCATGGCAACCCACTCCAGTATTCTTGCTCGGAGAGTCCCATGGATAGAGGAGCCTGGTGGGATACTGTCCATAGGGTCGCAAAGAGTTGGACATGACTGAGTGGCTAAATACCGAAGGATTAATGATGTTAGGCATATTTTTATATGCTTATTTGCCATCCATGTATTTTATTTGAGGAAATGTCCAAATCTTTTGCTCATAATGCAGGGGACACAAGTTCGATTCCTGGTCAGAGAACTAAGATCCCACATGCCACAGGGCAACCAAACCTCAGCGATACAACTGCTGAGCCCACACACTCTGGAACCTGTGAGCCACAACTAGAGAGGAGCCCACAAGCTGCAACAAGAGATCCCACATGCCACAGTGAAGCCCTGACACAGCCCAAAATAAGTCAATGCATAAAGAAATAAGTACATATAATAAATAAATAAAATTGAATTGCTTTGAGTTTTTTCTATATTTTGAAACAAATTATTTTTATGAAATGTGTTTTGCAAATATTTTCTCATATTCTGGATTTGTTTTCTTATTCTCTGAACAGTGTCTTCCACCAAGAAGAAGTTCTTAATTTTTAATAAAGTCTGATATATCAATTGTTTTTGGTGGCTCATGGTTTGATTGTCATGTTAAGAAATCTTTGCTAACCCAGAACCATGAATATTTCTCTAGTGCTTTCTTCTATTAATAGAAATTTTATAGTTTTAGGTATATGTAGGCCTGTGTTCCATTTTCCTTGAGATTTTCTATGTAGACAATCATGTCATCTGACAATAAGAATATAAGTTCTATTTCAACTTTTCCAATCTCGGTGCCTGTTTCTTTATCTCACCTATTGCACTGGCTAGGAACTCCAAATGATATTAAATAAGAGTGGTGAAAGTGGACATCTTTTCCTTGTTCTTGATCTCAGAGGAAAGCCTTCTGTTTTTCATTATTAAGCAAGATGTTTACTTTTTTTTCTAGATGCCCTTGGTCAGGTTAAGGATGTCCCTTTCTGTTCTTGGTTTGCTGAGAGTTTTCTCTTTATTATGAATGGATATTGAAATTTGTTACATGCTTGTCCTGCATCTATTTTGATTATCATATATGTTTTCTGTTTTAGTCTCTTGATTTAGTTAATTATTTTTGAAAGCTGAGAAAATCTTGTATTTCTGGGATAAATCTTAAGTGATTATGATATGATATCCTTTCAATATTGTGTTTAATTCAATTTGTTAATATTTCATGGAGGATTTTTGCATCTATGCTCATTTTTTTCATTCCTGATTTTGGAAATTTCTGTCTTATTCTCTTTGTCAGTTTGGCTAGAAATTTAATTTTATTGATCCTCTTGAAACAGTTTTTGGTTTAATCATTTCTATTATTTTGAATTCGTTGTTTCAGTGAAACAATTTGATTGTTTTTAATTTTATCTGTATTTTTTTTCCTCTATTGGCCATGAGTTTAATTGCTTTAATTTTTTCAGTTTCTTAAAGTGTAAGCTTAGAGTATTGATTTGGGACCTCATTTTTTTTTTAATATAATCATTTAATGCTATAAATTTCACCAGAAGCATTACTTTAGCTGCATCTCATAACTTTTGATTTATTATATTTTCATGCAATTAAAAATATTTTCAAATTTGCCTATTGATATCATGTATGACCTATGAATTGCTTTAGAAGGGCATAGTTTATTTTCCAAATATTTGGAAATTTCCCAGATATTCTTCTGTTTTGATTTCTAATTTAATTTTATTAGTTGGCTCAGAGAACATACTTTGTATAATCTCAGTTCTTTAAAAAAGCTTCTCTCCCTTCCCAAACAGTCTAGAGTAAGTTTTATTGTGGTAGGTTTTCCCTGTGGAAGCAAAAAGAATTCTGTTGTTGTTGGGTCAATTAAACCAAGCTTGTTAATAGTGCTAATCAGGTCTTCTACGTCCTACAGTTCAGTCACTCAGTCATGTTCGACTCTTTGCAACCCCATGGACTGCAGCATGCCAGGCCTCCCTGTCCTTCACCAACTCCCAGAGCTTACTCAAACTCATGTCCATTGAGTCCGTGATGGCATCCAACCATGTCATCCTTTGTCGTCCCCTTTTCCTCCTGCCTTCAATTTTTCCCAGCATCAGGGTCTTTACCAGTGAGTCAGTTCTTCTCATCAGGTGGCCAAATTATGCCCTTACAAACCAGCTGCCCATCTTTTCTAGTAATTAATGTGAGAGCAGTGTGAAGTCTCCAAGTGTAATTGTGTATTTTTCTGTTCAGTCCAACCAATTTTCCTTGCCTGTATTTTGAAACTTTGTAGTTAGGTACATACATATTTAAGGTTTAATTGATCCTTTTACCATTATATTATGTTATGCTTTATGCATAATAGTCCTTGTTCTGAAGACTACTTTGATATTAATGTAATCATTCCAGTTTTCTTTTGATTGCCATATGATTTTCTATCCTTTAACTTTCAACATACTTATGTTTTTATACCTAAAGTATTTTTTTTTTCCTTGAGAACAGTATATAGTCAGGTCTTTAAAAAAATTCTGTCTGATAATCTCTGCTATTTCACTGGGATTTATATCCTTCATATTTAGTATCACTATTGATAAAGGTTAGATTTAGTTCTGCCTTTTTATTATTTTCTATTTTTCTCCCCTTCCTACTCTGTTTTTTTCTGCATTGTTTTGATTATGTGAATATATTTTAGTATTTGATTTTTTCTGAGACAGAAACTCCTGTTTTTATTTTCAAACATTTATTTAATTTTAAGGGGAGGATAATTGCTTTACAATATTGTGTTGGTTTCTGCCATACATCAGTATGAATCAGCCATACATATATCCTCTCTCTCTTGAACCTCCTTAGTATTTGATTTTATCATATTGACTTTTTATCTGTTTTTTTTTTTCCCCCTTTTTGGTGATTGCTCTAGAGGATATAAAGTATATAACTGTGTCAGTTTCCTGGAGCTTCTGTAACAGATAACCACAATCTGGGTAGCTTTAACGATAGAGATTTATTTTCCCACAGTTGTGGAGGCTTGAAGTCCGAGCTCAAGGTGTGGGCAGGGCCACACTCCCTGTGAAAGCAGCACAGAGGGTCTGTTGCAGCCTCTCGCTTCGCCTGGTAGTTCCTCTGCTTGAGGCAGCACAACTCTACCCTTTAATGGCATTCTCCTTGTGTCTCTATCTTTGTGTCCACACTTCTTCTTTTTTCTAAATTCACAGTCATATCAGATTAGGGCCCACCCTAATGACCACATTTTAACTTGATTACTTCTATAAAGAGCTTATCTCTTAATAAGGTCACATCTGAGGGTTTCAACATACGCATTTCGGGGGACACAGTTCAACCCATAGCAATAAATAAACTTTTGTAATCTATTTAGAGTTAAATATTTCACCATTTCAAATAAAAGGTAAAGTAACTATACAAGTCCTTTAGCCTCTACCGTTGTATAGTTACTATGTGTATTACATGTCTTACATGAAAACTCCTCCAGAAACCATTATAACTTTTGCATTGAGCACTCCTGTATATTTTAAAGAACATAAGAGGGGAAAATACTTTATATTGATATAGATATTTATGTTTGTTTTGCTCTTTCTTCATTCTTGAAGTCCCCAGTTTCTCTTTGGCATCATTTCCCTTCAGCCCAAATAATTTCCTTCATAGCAGGGCTGCTGGTGATAAATTCTCTTAGTTTTCCACTATCTGAGAATATTTTTATTTTGCCTTCATACCTTAAGGATAGTTTCACCAAATATAGAATTCTGAGTTGGAAGTTCTTTGCACTTTACAGAGGCTGTCTTACCATCCTTTGACCTCTGTGATCATTCAAATGTTCTATAAGTAATGTGTCATTTTTTTCTGACCGTTTTTAAGATTTTTTTTGGTTGAATCTTTGTCAGTAGTTTCAGTTTGATGTATATGGCTGGTTTTCTTTGAGTTCATCCAGTTTATGTGCTTCTTTTCGTTTATGTCTTTTCCCAATTTGAGACATTTTGACCATTATTTCTTTAAATTTGTGGTGCACTGCTATGTTTCTCCTCTTTTTCTAGGATTTCAATGACACAAACATTAGATCTTCACTATTGTCCCACAGGTTCCTAAGGTTCTGTTCATCTTTTCAATCATTTTCCCCCCATCTCAGTTCTTCAGCTGGTATAATTTTTACTGGCTTATGTTCAAGTTCATTAACTTCTTCCTTTGTCACTTCCATCTTGCTTATTGAAATTTGTCCAATGAGTGTTTTATGCCTGATATCATATTTCAATTTTTTTTACAGTCTCTATTTCTCTGATGAGCACTTTTCCATTAATTTAAGTGAGTTTACCACTCAGTGTTGTTATTACACTTGCTTTAAAATCTCTGTCTGCTAATTACAATGTGTGCATCATCTATTGATGGTTTAGTTGCTGACTCATTTAGTCACTGGCTCTTTTGTGGCCCCATGGACTGTAGCCCACCGGGCTCCTCTGTCTGTGGGATCTCCCAGGCAAGGATACTGGAGTGGGTTGCCATTTTCTCCTCCAGGACATCTCCCTGAGCCAGGGATCGAACCTGTGTCTCTTACTTCTCCTGCATTGGCAGGCAGGTTCTTTACCATCTGAGCCACCAGGAAAGTCCATCATCTATTGCCTCACTCCAGCTAGGGCACCATAGAACTCACCTCATTATCCTCACCATTCCCAATTCCAGATGTTTTTAGCCTTTAAAAAAAGTTTCAGCAGCTCAAGACCTGGCCTGAGTCAGAGAGGCCCTATCAACAGCTTCCCACAGAGCAGACTTGAAACACTAGAACTTGCAATGCCACTGACATCAGCTGGTAAATCTCATTGACCAGGAAGGCTCTGCTCTTGTTCTGAAGTTCTTGTTTCAACATCTCCATATTCGGGCCTTCTTCAAGGTCTGAGAGAGTCTCACCGAGATGGCCACTGACTGGGTTGAAAACTGTTCCACCTGGAATTGGGGCATCTGAGTGAATTCTCCTGGCAGACCTGGACTGGAAGACCTCAGGCAGCCATACCCAGTCCAGCCCTTGCCTGTCACCCCTTTGCTTTCTGAGAGCCCAGCCCCCTGAGTTCACGTCCCATTTCAGCCAGTCTCCAGCTTGTCCTCAACCTTCTTGCTGGCAGCTTCTGTTTGTCTCAGAAGTTCAGCAGCCATCTCTCCAGGAGAACAAAGAACAGTCAGGACAGCTGCTTCCTCATTTTTTTTTTTTTTTTGTTTTAACTTTTTATTTTGTATTGGAGTATAGCTGATTGACAAAGCTGTGACAGTTTCAGGTGGAGAGCAAAGAAACTCGGTCATACGTATACTTGAATCCCTTCTCCCCGACGCTCCTCTCCCATCCAGGCTGCCACGTAACATTGAGCAGAGCTCCCTGCGCTATACAGTAGGTCCTTGTTGTTTATCCATTTAAATAGAGCAGTGTGTACATGTCCATCCCAAACTCGCTAACTATCCCTTCCCCCAACCCACCCCATTCCCTCCCTCCACCTCCCACCCCACCCCGGCCTTACATTTTAACTTGCAGAGAGACTACAGTCCCCACCACAAATCCTTTCTCTGTGAAACCAGGGGATCTTGCTCTCTGCCTTTTCTGGAACTCTGTCCTGGCTTGCTTAGACTGTATCTCAGCAGCTAAGGAGTCTGAACCTTCCTTCCTCTGTGCCTCTGAGAGCCCAGCAGATAGAAGGGGGCTGGTAAGGAGCCCAGTGAGAGAGGGAACTAGTTCTGGTGGGCTTGGCTCCGGGAAATCTGCTCACCCCCATCTTCAGTGGTAACTTCACTCTTGTGAGCAGAAAGCTGTATGCTGGCACATCCATGAGGAAAGCTGAGTGAGTCGTGCGGACATGTCCACAATGCCCTGACTCTTTGAGGACCCCAGGACCCTCAACTTTAGGCTCCTGTTTATCCTGTTTCCAAGGATAAGGCAGGAAGGTAGCAGGGGGCTTCTTCCTTGAGCTGCTTTTGTGAAACTTGAGATATTTGTCAGAGATTTTTTGGAGACTCAGAACAATGGTTTGTGGTGAACACTATGGTGAGCCCACCCACCTGGGACTCTCTCCCTCCTGGCAGTCCTCTCCCAGTCATTTTACTGCCCATCTGCTGCCTACCTCCCATGCCATTTCAGTCCCATAGTCACACGGCAGCTTCAGGGCCAGGTGGTTGGTGCAGAGGGCCATCAGTCTTGGTCCCTGCCCACAGGAAGCACACATCCTGATTCGCTTCAGTGATGGCCCTCAGGTGGTTCTGAGCTTCCAGCTTTCTGTCAGGAGTAGTGGTTCTCAGAGTGTGCTCCCACGACCAGCCACATCAGAATCACCTGGATACCTGTCAGACCTAGGAATAAGGAGGTCAGGGGGTGGAGCCCAGCAAGCTGAGTTTTAACAAGCCCTTCATGTGAACCACCACTGCTCAAGGGCTGAAGAGGAAGTGAGAAGACAGGACTAGGAGAGGGTAGGGGCTGGGCAGAGGCATCAGGACAGCGTGTCAACCAGAAGGGCTTCATCTCATAGTGCCACCCTGTGGTCTCTGCACAGTGGAGGTACGCTCAGTGCAGCTTCCCTCTGGGGCCTTGTCCCCCTGCCTATAGCCAGAGTCTAGGGACAAATCAGGACTTCAATACTCCATATACTTCCTACCTCTAAGCCCCAGATCTGTTCCCCATGGCCTGTCAGTTAGGAGAGACCTAAATCTCCTGGTCCAAACATTCAGATAAGGAAAGACAGTCCTGGTCTCACTGCAATTCAGTTCAGTTGCATTGCTGTTGCTGTTGCTAAGTCGCTTCAGTCGTGTCTGACTCTGTGCGACCCCATATAGAGGATCCTAATTTATCTTATCTCAAACTCACCCCCTTAAGTGAGGACAGCCTGAGCCTCTGGATCCAAGTCCTTTTGCATAATCAAGGTGTTGAGAATCTAGGCAAGGAGAATGAATGGGAGTGGGGAGGGAGGGTGAGAAGGAAGACAAGGAAGGAAATAGGTGGGAAAAGCTTATAATCAGTTGGCCAGCCCCCACTGGGACCATCTCTGTGTGGCTAGTCCAGCCTAGAGGCTCAGAGAGCAGGTTAAGGTAAAATCAGATGGAACCTGGAGTCCAAAGCCTGCTGGGAAGTCTCAGTGGCTTAGGCCATTCCTGGGTGCTGTCTTGGAGAAATCTGGGCAGACTGAAAAACTCACAAAGGACTGGGAGAATCATCAGATCTGAGCATAGAGAACTGAAGGGCAGATTTCACTGATGAGGAATGTATGTGTGTGAGGGGATGGCTAGGGGGACAGAGTCAGGGAGGAGAAAGTCCTGGGTCCTGGAGTCCCAGAGTTCCTCTGCTGGAAGTTGAGCAGCTTGCTGAAGAAATTGAGCAACAAGAAGTTGGCCTTCTTGTCTTGTCCTGCAACTGTGACACCCTTTGTCCACCAGGAGCATTGCCACCTACAGGGAACTCTGCTTGAACTCTGATTCAAATATAGCCAATCAGGGGTTCTGATCATCATTACATAGCTGTGTTATTTCCCAGAATTGACACTTTATCAGACAACAATAAAGAACTTGAACTCTGATTTAATTTAGAGAACTTATAATGGACATGGTCTCCATTTAGCTTCTTGAAAAGTTGAAGATAAAACTTGTGGACATTCCCTCACTGGGGTCTTGGAGCTGTAAGTACTGGGAACTATTATAATAAAGGAGGAGTCAGGGATGACTCCAAGATGCCTGGTCTGGAAGGATCGTGTCCTGAGAGGCTGGTATAGAGCACAACCAGGACTAGGGGAATGCTGAGTTTAGCTTTAGACATGGAAAAGTAGAGATGAAGAAGGAATCTTCAGAAGGAAGCCTACAGGAAGCAACTGGGAAAGACTTTTATCTTCTAATATCTTGTTTATGGCCATACTGCCCTCAATGGGTCTGACCTTATCTAAAATCTGAGTGACAACATTTGCAAGATAATGTCAGTCCTGGAAATAGATATAACTGGAGTCATTGCAAGCAGGTGGCAACCTTAAAAATGGGTGAACTCCCCAGGGCAGTTTTGGAAGCCTTCTAGGAATTGGTGGTGGGTGGGTGGGAATGCCAAAATTAAAAATGAAAGAGTTGTTTGCTTTCTCAGTCCAGGCCTCCATTCCAATTCACCTAGTGGTAGCAACCTGCGTGCCAAGAAGATGAATATGAAAACATTTGGAAAGTGTTATGAGTTGAATTGTATTTCCTCAAAAGGTACATTAAATCTGTAAACCCTGGTATGTGTTAATGTGACCTTATTTAAAAATAGGTTTTCTGTAGTTCAGATGAGTCATTAGAATGGGTCCTAATCCAATATAGGGCTTACCTAGTGGGTAAGAGTCAGACATGACTGAGTGACTTCACTTTCACTTTCCACTTTCATGCATTGGAGAAGGAAATGGCAATCCACTCCAGTGTTCTTGCCTGGAGAATCCCAGGGACAGGGAGCCTGATGGGCTGCCATCTATGGGGTCACACAGAGTCGGACACAACTGAAGTGACTTAGCAGCAGCAGCAGCAGTGGCTCAGTGGTGAAGAATCTGCCTGCCAATGCAGGAGACACAGGTTCCATCCCTGGGTCAGGAAGATCCCCTGGAGAAGGGAATGGCTACTCACTCCAATATTCTTGGCTGGGCAATCCCATGGACAGAGGAACCTGGCAGACTAGAGTCCATGGGGTCACAAAGAGTTGGATACGACTAAGCGACTAAACAACAACAATCCAACATAACTTGTGTCCTTATATTAAGGGAGAAATTTGGACACAGATGCACAGGGAGAATGCCATGTAACAGTGGGGGCAGAGATTGGCGTGATGGGGCTGAAAGTCAGTAAGGCCAAGGATTGATGGCCACAGCCAGAAACTAGGAAGAAACAAACAAGGATTTTGCCAAAATTTTGATTTTGGACTTCTACCCTCCAGAACTGTAAGATAATAAGTTTCTGTTGGTTTAAGCCATCCAGTCTGTGGTACTTTGTTGTGACAGCCCTAGGAAACTAATAGAGGGATGACTTCCTCTTTCTGAAGTGTTCTAGTCTGCTCCATGCAGAATGAAATAACAATGGCTAACATTTATTGATCACTTACAATTACACTAGGCACTGTTCTGAGCATTTCACATGATTAACTCAATCCTAGAATGAGACCATTATTCTTTAACTTCAAAAATTATTCTGTTTTGGTTGCACTGGGTCTTCGATGCTGTGAGTGGGCTTCCTCTACCTGCAGCAAGCAGGGGCCTCACCTCATTGTGGTGCATGGGCTTCTCGTTGCACTAGCTTCTCTTGTTGCAGAGCATGGGCTGTAGGGTGTGCGGGCTTCAGTAGTTGCTGCACTTGGGTTCAGTAGTCGTGGGGCGTGGGCCCTAAAACACAGACTCAGTAGTTACAGTGCATGGATTTAGTTGCTCTGAGGCATGTGGAATCTTCCCAGTCCAGGGATCGACTGTGTCCTCTGCGTTGGCAGATGGATTCTTAACCACTGGATCACCAGGGAAGTCCAAGGTTATTCTTATTATCCCCATTTTACAGATGTTAAATGTGAAGATAAGTGGCTTGCATAAGGCCCCCCAGCTAGTACCTGGCAGAGTTGGAGTTTGAACTTAGTTCTCTGTGATTCCAAACCCCTTGCTGCCTTTAGATCAAACTGGCTTTCCACTAGTGCTAGCCTGCTTTTAATCTTTGCACATTATACTTGACCCTGTACCAGCTTAGTCCTAGACACCCTTGAGCAAGCAGGATAGTAAAAACCAGAGGAAAGATGTGACAAGATAGAAGTAAGGAGAAGATGAAGGAGGAAAAAGGAGAGGCGGAAATAGAACCTCTCACCCAGCTTCATCAGAATCAGGAAAAGAAACATTGAGGAGTGATGATGCAGGAAAATTAAACGTCAAGGGGGTGTGGTGGAACGTGCTGGTGAATCCTGGAGCAGGGGTAGGGAGGAGAGCTGAGCAGAGAACAGCCAGCTCAGCAGAAGTCTCAGAAAGAAGACAGACCTTAGGTGATACAGAAAGGACAAGAAATGCCCCCAAGACCTCATTCTCTCTAGATAGTTTGAAATCTATCCTAGTCTTCAAAGGCAGTGAGCTATCTTCTTTACAAAGTCTGATAAACATCCAGCAATTTAGTCCATAAACACCTGTGGTTGTTGTTCCTGAGACCTGGCTCGTGAAGTAAGAACAAATCTCACACTGGTCCTCTCAGGCTTCTCTACAGTAGAAGTCTCCAAGAGGTAGGCTGTGTCTGTGACAGCTCCCTAAATGCCCATTACTTCCTTCCTCTATACTTCCAGGCAATGGGCCCAGTGTTGTTCAGAACGAATTTCTGCTTCTCCTTCTACTCGTTTTTTTTGGTCTACTCTTAAAAAAACCAAAAATTATATATATATTTGGCTGTGCTGGGTCTTAGTTGTGGCATGTGAGATCTAGTTCCCTGACCAGGGATCAAACCTAGGCCCCCTGCATTGAGAGCTCGGAGTCTGTGTCACGGGGCCTCCAGCGGCGTCCCTCGGTCTACTCTTGATAGAGGGACCCTATTGGCACGAGGAGCTCTAGTGACCAACTTGAAAGCACTCAGTTCTCCACCGTCTGGACAACCATTGCTTCCCATCAGGATAATAACATCCTCAATCACTACTAATGAATGTTGTTTAAAAAATGCAATAAGACAGAATAAAGGAATACAGGTATAAAGACATGGAAAGAAAAGACAAAGTGTTATGATCTACAGGTGATCTTATCATCTTCAAAGAATTCACAACAAATATAAGGGAAGTTTAAGATTAAAACAATGACTAGATATAAAACCAACATAGAGAAACCAATAGTATTTCTATATTCAAGGTATAATCAACTAATAAGACAATAGGAAAAAACACAATCAAAACTATAGTTTTTAAAAAAGCAAACAGCAAAACCCCCAAAACTATAATTTATCTTGGAGTTACATTGTTGCTTTCCTTGGAAGAAAAGCTATGACAAACTTAGGCAGCATATTAAAAATCAGAGACATTACTTTGCCAACAAAGGTCCGTCTAGTCAAAGCTATGGGTTTTCCAGTAGTCATGTATGGATGTGAGAGTTGAACCATAAAGAAACTTGAGCGCCAAAGAACTGATATTTTTGAACTGTGGTGTTGGAGAAGATTCTTGAGAGTCCCTTGGACTGTAAGGAGATCAAACCAGTCAATCCTAAAGGAAATCAACTCTGAATATCCACTGGAAGGACCAGTGCTGAAGCTGAAGCTCCAATCCTTTGGCCACCTGATTCAAAGAGCTGATTCATTTGAAAAGACCCTGATGCTGGGAAAGACTGAGGGCAGGAGGAGGAGGGGATGACAGAGGATGGGATGGTTGGATGGCATTACTGACTCTATGGACATGAGTTTGAGTAGGCTCTGGGAGTTGGATATGGACAGGGAAGCCTGGCGTACTGCTGTCCATGGGGTCACAAAGAGTCGGACACGACTGAGTGATTGAACTGAGCTGAACTGATCTTGAAATTAACCTAGCCAAAAACGTGTAACAACTTTCTGTAAAATTTTTTTGAAGTTTATTGAAGAAATTGAGAGAAGATTCAAATAAATGATTTAGAAGTTTCAATATTGTAAAAAATTATTATTCCCAAATTAATCTATAAATTTAATATGATCCTAAATGATACTGCCAACAAAATTTTTAACACCACTTGGCAAATTGACATTAAAATTAATCTAAAAGGTTGAGTGGGCAAAAACTAGTAAGGGAATTCTGAAAAATAAGAATAATGAGGAAAAGTGAATGTATCAGATAAGAAGACCTGTTACACCCTTTCCTTCTCCTCCTGTGTCATGTGCCTGGTGCTCTGTGTCAACCTAGAGAGGTGTGATGGGGTGGGAAGGGGTGGGAGCTGGGATGGAGGTTCAAGAGGGAAGGGACATTGTATTCCTACGGCTGATTCATGTTGATGTATGGCAGACACCCACACGTTGTAAAACAATTATCCTCCAATTAAAAATAATAAATAAAAAGAACTGTTACAAACTTATTTAACCCTAATAGTATAATATTGAGCAGCTTTAGGCAAATGGATAAATGGAATAGGATATGTATACATGAGAATTTGTTATATGTTAGAGCTTGGCATCATAAATCAATGAGGTAAAGACAGGCTCTTAATAAATTATATTGGGATAACTGAATAGCTACATGGAAAAAAATTAAATTAGATTTTACCCTATACTGTAAACAAATGAAACATTCCAAGCTCATTAAAAACTTAATTGTTAAATAATAATATTTAAAAATATTATAAATGGTAAAATGGGATATGGGAGTCAAAAGGTACAAATTTCCAGTTATAAAATAAGCAAGTCCTGGGGATATAATGTACAGTATGATAATACATAATAATACTGTACTGCATATTTGATAGTTGCTAAATAGTGTAGATCTTTTTTAAGGGAGGGGATATATGTATACATAGAGTTGGACTGTGAAGAAAGCTGAGCGCCGAAGAATTGATGTTTTTGAACTGTGGTGTTGGAGAAGACTCTTGAGAGTCCCTTGGACTGCAAGGAGATCCAACCAGTCTATTCTGAAGGAGATCAGTCCTGGGTGTTCTTTGGAAGGAATGATGCTAAAGCTGAAACTCCAGTACTTAGGCCACCTCATGCGAAGAGTTGACTCATTGGAAAAGATTCTGATGCTGGGAGGGATTGGGGGCAGGAGGAGAAGGGGACGACCGAGGATGAGATGGCTGGATGGCATCACGGACTCGATGGACGTGAGTCTGAGTGAACTCCGGGAGATGGTGATAGACAGGGAGGCCTGGCGTGCTGCGATTCATGGGGTCGCAAAGAGTCGGACACGACTGAGTGACTGAACTGAACTGAACTGATAGCTGATTCATTTTGTTGTACAGCAGAAACCAACACAATATTGTAAAGCAACTATACTCCAATTTAAAAAAAATAGAGTAAATCTCAAAAGTTTTCATCACAATTAAAAAAATTCTGTAACTATATATGGTGACAGATGTTAACTAGAATTATTATAATAATCGTTTGGAAATATATACAAATACTGGATCATTATATCATACACCTGAAACTAACATAATGTTATATGTCAATGATACCTCAATAAAAAGCATTAGAAAATAATACAGGAAAACACTTTTATGGTTTAGGGATAGGAAAGACTTTAAAACAAAACTCAAACTTGAAAAGATTTACAGGAATAAACTGGTAAATTTGAAATTATAACAAACAGCTTAGACATGTCAAAAGAAAACACGAAGCTGAAAGATAAGTAATAAAATGAAAGAGCATATTGGCAACAGACGCAATAAAGATTTAACATAGAAAGTATATGAAGGACTGACTACCACAAACCAAGAAGAAAAAGAGCACTATTTGATAGAAAAATGATCAATGGATACAAACCAGCAATCATAAAAATAGAAAGTACAAATGGCCAGTAATTACATTAAGAGGACCAACCTCACTGGTAATCAGGGAAATGCAAAGAAAAATGATGATGAGAAAAATTTTCAGCCATTGTATCAGTTAAAATTGAAGTTGGACAGTATGAAGTGTTGATGAGAGCAGGTGTAAAGAAATGGGTTCTTCATGTACTGATATAGGAAACATATCTGATATAGCATGCTTCACTGGTGGCTCAGATGGTAAAGAACCCACCTGCAATATGGAAAAACTGAGTTTAATCCCTGGGTTGGGAAGATCCCCTGGAGGAGGGTATGGCAACCCACTCCAGTGTTCTTGCCTGGAGAATCCCCATGGAAAGAGGAGCCTGGCAGGCTATAGTCCATGGGGTTGCAAAGAGTCGGACACAATTGAGCGACTAAGCATATAGTAAACATAAATTGTACAAACATATAAGACAATTTCATTTTAATAACTAAAAATGCTCATACCTGTGATTCTGCAATCTATTTCTAAGACTGTAGCATAGAGGAACATGCCCAAGGTGTACACATACATAAGGAGCAGCTCCAGAGGTGTCTATACAGCATCCTTGGTGAAAGGAGACCCCGGTTCAATTCCTGGGTCGGGAAGATCCACTGGAGAAGGGATAGGCTACCCATTCCAGTCTTCTTGGGCTTCCCTTGTGGCTCAGCTGATAAAGAATCTGCCTGCAATGTGGGAAACCTGTGTTCAATCCCTGGGTTGGGAAGATCCTCTGGAGAAGGGAAAGGCTACCCACTTCAGTATTCTGGCCTGGAGAATTCCATTGACTGTATAGTCCATGGGATTGCAAAGAGTCAGACATGACTGAGTGACTTTCACTTCACTTGGTTACAGAAGAAAACTGAAGTAACCTAACTGTTCATCAGGAAGTGAATGGATAAAGTCAATAGGGCACATACACTAGTAGAATGCATTCATTGGACTAAGAAGTTAAAAGTACTGAACTAAATCAGTGGCTCTTAAACTTTTGGGCTCCAGACCCCTTTGCCATTTTAAAAATTACCAAGAAGCTTTTCAGAGAAGGCAATGGCAACCCACTCCAGTACTCTTGCCTGGAAAATCCCATGGACGGAGGAGCCTGGTAGGCTGTGGTCTATGGGGTTTCTAAGAGTCAGACACGACTTCACTTTCACTTTTCACTTTCATGCATTGGAGAAGGAAATGACAACCCACTCCAGTGTTCTTTCCTGGTGAATCCCAGGGACGGGGGAGCCTGGTGGGCTGCCATCTATGGGGTCTCACAGAGTCGAACACAACTGAAGCGCCTTAGCAGCAGCAGCAGCAGCAAAAAGCT
The DNA here is from genome assembly GCF_032405125.1 of Capricornis sumatraensis. Classification (NCBI taxonomy): domain Eukaryota; kingdom Metazoa; phylum Chordata; class Mammalia; order Artiodactyla; family Bovidae; genus Capricornis; species Capricornis sumatraensis. Next base: position 115,375,057 of record NC_091071.1, on the reverse strand, counting down.
TTTATGTGGGTTATGTGTGCTGTCTTGCGCTAAATCACTTCAGTCATGTCTGACTCTTTGCGACCCTATGGACTGTAGCCCTCCAGGCTCCTTTGTCCATGGGGTTCTCCAGGCAAGAATGGGAGTGGGTGGCCATGCCCTCCTCCAGGAGATCTTCCTGACCCAGGGACTGAACTTGTGTCTCTTTTGTCTCTTGTATTGGCAGGCAATTTTTTACCACTAGTGCCCCCTGGGAAGCTCTTATGTGGGTTATATCTACTAATATTTACAGCATTGGAAATGATAAGGCTGGGAAAGCTTTAAAATACTTATCAATTCATTAAAAATAAGCCCATTTAATGTTAACATAGTATTTATAATAATATAAGCAACATTTAAATGAAAAATAGATATATTTTTCAAAGCAAAAAAAAATGTAGTGAGAAGAGTGGTATTGCTTTATATTACATTTTTTTTCCCCAAATCTCTTCAACTTCTGGCTTACTAGAAGACAGCTGGATTCTTATACCTGCTTCTGCATTCAGACTATTGCACTTTCATATGTAATATAGTTTCTTGAAAACTCCACTGTAGACTTGTAAGGAAGTAAGAGTAGAAAAAGGCAAATAAATTCTTAGTGTGATTATGAAAGAGTTTGACCTTAGGGACCTCCAGAAATGGTCTCAGGAACTTTGTCCCCAGACCACATTTCGAGAACCAGTCAAGTACCCTGGTGGCTCAGATGGTAAAGTGTCTGTCTACAATGCTGGAGACTCAGGTTCAATTCCTGGGATGGGAAGATCTCCTGGAGAAGGAAATGGCAACCCACTCCAGTACTCTTGCCTGGAAAATTCCATGGACGGAGGATCCTGGTAGGCTACAGTCCATGGGGTCACAGAGTGTCGGACACGACTGAGCAACTTCAATGTCAATGTTCTATGTCAAGTAGATCAATATAGACTTATTTTTAACAGTATATTTAATTTAGTGTTTTAGCTTGGTTTCTGCCAAACAGCTGAAGCAAATGATTACATTTAGGTACTTTACTGTGGGAAGTGATTTCTGGGATTAGGAGTTGGGGGACTGAGAAGAACAGGGGTGTGTTATTAAGTTGATGATTTCTGTTGGCAACTGAGGCTCAGGTTAATTGGGGATCCCCTGAGAAACCAAGTAGGATATACTATAAAATCATCATGTGCCGGAGGTCTGAAAGTATGGATTATTGATCCATTGGCTCCCATCTCCCGTTGGTCAAGGATTGCCCAAGGGAGGGTTAACCAGTGCACCAGAAAACCTGGGGCAGAAAGGAAGCCGTGTGAGGTGCAGCTGAGGCGAAGTTGTCAGGCTACACCTGGGAGCCCCTGGTTGCCACAGCAACTATTATACAAAAGGCTGGCCAAGACAATGTGAGATGAGGCCTCAAAAACTCAAAAATATTCAACACATTGTATGGGAAAACCGGGTTGCAGAATAATATATACAGCAAGATACCGTTTATGGAAATAACAAAACCACCAAAACAATAGTATATATTTTCTGGGCATAAAATAAATTCTTTTAAATGGATTTACACAAATATGTGTGTATGTACATATGTATATAAGCATGTGTTATGTACATACATACAAGATTACTACTAAAAAAGTGTTGGATTTTTGTATACCTACTTCAGAGGAACGAGATCTAGACTGGATATGAGGTTGTCTCAGAGCTTTTTCTGTAATTTTCTAACCTTTCTTTATCTCCCAAGCTTTAAAAACAGAGGATTAAAAAGAAATTTGCTGAAGTTAATGGACAGAATTTGTTTGTTTGCCCCTTCTCTTTCTGTGGGACAAGGAAGCAAAGGGAGCAAGCCAAGCCAAGCCAAGGGGCTCAGAGAATAATTGTGGAGTCTGGGGTGTGTACAAGGAGAGAATGGCGTATGTCCCTTTTGACTGAATGATCATCCCCACAGAGAACCAGGGTGACTAACCAATGAGAAATTTGAGGGAAGGCATGGCAAGGGTGCCTGAGAGTTTGGGATGAAACCTGAGTAGATTCTTGCTTCCTTTGTGGAAAATTCTTAAGTGGAGATCTGCCTTGCAGCAGCCGTGATGGTGAGCAGGGAGGGCCAGTGCTGGGCAGCTGTACTTTCACGCTTGGGCAAGGCAAAGATTTGCTGTTTCTCAGGAGCTAAATGGAGCTCCCAGAAGCTGGGCTAAGCTGCCCTCAAAAAGCCCACTTGTGAGTATGGCCTGCTGTGGGGAGGGGTTCCCCAGGAAAAAGCTGTGAGCATGAACCAAAGATCAGTCAGCGAGCACATCGTTCACGTTGATGAAATCCTCATGGAGGACAAACATCCCCTGGGTGTTTTGAGGAGGTGATTCCTCCAAACCCACTTGGGAAATGACAGTCACGTGGTCATGTCTGACTCTTAGTGACCCCCATGGACTATAGCACCAGGCTCCTTTGTCCATGGAATTCTCCAGGCAAGAATACCAGAGTGGGTAGCCTTTTCCTTCTCCAAGGGATCTTTCTAACCCAGGGATCGAACCTGGGTCTCCTGCATTGCATGCAGATTATCTACCATCTGAGCCACCAGGGTAGTTCAATTGATTTGGGGGACAAATCACCCACCACCCACCCACCACCGCTCCTCTAAGCCTGGGCCCTCTCTCTCACCTCCTTCTTCCTGACCTTGAACCTGGAAGAGTCAGGCTCAGGAGGGAGGGAGGTAGAGATGTGAGAGAGCGGGCCTATCCTTCGTTCTGCACCACAGAATGGTTTGAGCTGGGGGAGGGAAGAAGCTGACACCACACTGAGTCCTGATGCAGACAAGGCTGCACTTTCGTTCTTAAAGATACTACACCAGTTCTGAAGCTCATTGTGACGGAAAAGCTGGGGGTCCAGGAAAAGTGCGCTGACAGGGCAGACCTGAAAATATAGCGCTGGGAGAAAACATAGAGCTGTTTTCCTCTGTGCCCATTGAGTTCTGCCCATTCAGTAAATCAGATATTCTTATTTGCACTAAAAAAGTACCTATATATGGTCGGTCAATGCTGAAGCAACTCTGTCCAAATGTTACCTGTGATTAGCAGACTGCACGTTACCTGTTCAACCTCTGTGTTTTCTATTGTTTAGTCGCTAAGTTGTGTCCCACTCTTTTGCAATCCCATGGACTGTAGCCCGCCAGGCTCCTCTGTCCATAGGATTTCTCAGACAAGAATACTGGAGTGGGTTACCATTTCCTTCTCCAGGGAGTGTTCCGGACCCAAGGATTGAACCTGCATCTCCTGCATTGGTAGGAAGATTCTTTACCACTGAGACACCAGGGAAGCCCTGGTGTTTCTGTGTTTCTTACAGAACCCTAATTTTGCTCTTTCATCACCCAGCTCTGAAGTCACATGGACCAGGAGAGCTGGTTGGTCTAAGCCAAGAAGGCAATATCATTCCCTAAGTATGTTCTGGAAATTAGTGGGGACTTTTATGTTGGGCAAGAGGGACTTGCTGTAGGTATTGAATGAGAGGGGTCTAGGAATGCCAAATATCTTACAGTGTATGGGACAGTCCTTGAGAGAAGGGCCCCGTAGTCCATGTGATATTTTGATGCCCCATGAGACATTACCGCACAATCACACTCATCTCACACGCTAGTAAAGTAATGCTCAAAATTCTCCAAGTCAGGCTTCAGCAATACATGAACCGTGAACTTCCAGATGTTCAAGTTAGTTTTAGAAAAGGCAGAGGAACCAGAGATCAAATTGCCAGCATCTGCTGGGTCATCGAAAAAGCAAGAGAGTTCCAGAAAAACATCTATTTCTGCTTTATTGACTATGGCAAAGCATTTGACTGCGTGGATCACAATAAACTGTGGAAAATTCTGAGAGAGATGGGAATACCAGACCACCTGACCTGCCTCTTGAAAAATCTGTATGCAGGTCAGGAAGCAACAGTTAGAACTGGACATGGAACAACAGACTGGTTCCAAAAGGAAAAGGAGTACCTCAAGGCTGTATATTGTCACCCTGCTTATTTAACTTCTATGCAGAGTACATCATGAGAAATGCTGGGCTGGAAGAAGCACAAGCTGGAATCAGGATTGCCGGGAGAAATATCAATAACCTCAGATATGCAGATGACACCACCCTTATGGCAGAAAGTGAAGAGGAACTAAAAAGCCTCTTGAGGAAAGTGAAAGAAGAGGGTGAAAAAGTCGGCTTAAAGCTCAACATTCAAAAAACGAAGATCATGGCATCCGGTCCCATCACTTCATGGGAAATAGATGGGGAAACAATGGAAACAGTGTCAGACTTTATTTTTGGGGGCTCCAAAATCACTGCAGATAGTGATTGCAGCCAAAAATTTAAAAGACACTTACTCCTTGGAAGAAAAGTTATGGCCAACCTAGACAGCATATTCAAAAGCAGCGACATTACTCTGCGAACAAAGGTCCGTCTATTCAAGGCTATGGTTTTTCCAGTAGTCATGTATGGATGTGAGAGTTGGACTGTGAAGAAAGCTGAGCGCCGAAGAATTGATGCTTTTGAACTGTGGTGTTGGAGAAGACTCTTGAGAGTCCCTTGGACTGCAAGGAGATCCAACCAGTCCATCCTAAAGGAGATCAGTCCTGAGTGTTCATTGGAAGGACTGATGCTGAAGCTGAAACTCCAGAACTTTGGCCACCTGATGTGAAGAGTTGACTTATTGGAAAAGATCCTGATGCTGGGAGGGATTCGGAGCAGGAGGAGAAGGGGACGACAGAGGATGAGATGGCTGGATGGCATCACCGACTCAAGGGACATGAGTTTGAGTAAACTCCAGGAGTTGGTGATGGACTGGGAGGCTTGGCGTGCTGCAATTCATGGGGTCGCAAAGAGTTGGACATGACTGAGCAACTGAACTGAACTGAGACATTGATGGGAGAAGGCAATGGCAACCCACTCCAGTTCTCTTGCCTGGAAAATCCCACAGATGGAGAAGCCTGGTAGGCTGCAGTCCATGGGGTCGTGAAGAGTTGTACACGACTGAGTGACTTCACTTTCAATTTTCACTTTTCTGCATTGGAGAAGGAAATGACAACCCACTCCAGTGTTCTTGCCTGGAGAATCCCAGGAACGGGGGAGCCTGGTGGGCTGCTGTCTATGGGGTTGCAGAGAGTCGGACACAACTGAAGTGACTTAGCAGCAGCAGCAGAGACATTGATGCAGGTGAAAAACCCATTTCTAAGACTGAAACTTCATCCATTTGACATAAACTTACTCTAGATATCTCTTTGCATGTTTTTAAAATTAATTTTTGTTGGAGTATAGTTACTTACAAAGTTATGTTAGTTTCTGCTGTATAGCGAAGTGAATCAGTGGTACATATACATGTACCCCCTCTTTTTGGATTTCCTTCCCATTTAGGTCACCACAGAGCACTGGGTAGAATTCCCTGTGCTATACATTAGGTTCTCATTAGTTATCTATTTTCTACATTGAAATGTATATATGTCAATCCCGATCTCCCATTTCATCCCCGCTCCCTGGTTTGTGCATGTTTTTTTTAACATAACCTGACTTTCCTAGGAATCTAACTATTGTATAAATCAAGGAATGGCTGCATTGTATTTTGTTGAAAGGCCATCAAGAGTTGTTCACCACGTTAGAAAATCATGCTGTAAATGGCAGTGGCCTTGTGCTAGTTGAGTCATCTCCTGCATCTGTCTGCAGCCTTGGCATTTCCATGTGTAGCTGCCGGCATCTCACTGCTTTATCACAACCTACTTGATAAAACTGCTGCCTGTGTCTTTGCTTAGTAAGATACATATTAATTTGTTGTGAACTATTAATGTCTTCTTTACAAGTAACATTTTGAATCCCTTTAAAAATACATATTTAGTGGGAGTTCCCTGGTGGCCTAGTGGTTAGGTTTCTGGGCTTTCACTGCTGTCCTGGGTTCAGCCTTTGGTTAGGGACTTGAGATCCTACAAGTAGGGTGGTGCAGCAAAATATGTCTATATATTACATATATGATATATACACACATATAGGTACATATAACAATTGTTATCTACAACTTTTGTTTCTGGATTGAAGAACATTTGTTATAAGAAGGATGTTGTCACCAGGGCTAGTTGAGTCCGAGACGTTTTACTTATTTAGTGGCTGTGCTGGGTCTTCACTGCTGCTTGGACTTTAGCTGCAACGTGCAGGCTTCTCATTGCCGTGGCTCCTCTAGCTGCAGAGCACGGGCTCTAGGGGGCACAGGCTCCAGTAGCTGTGGCACATGGGCTCAGCAGCTTCAGCTCCTGGACTCTAGAGCACAGGCTTAGCAGCTGTGGCACATGAGCTGAGTCGCTCCGAGGCCTGTGGGATCTTCCCAGACCAGGGATCGAGCCCGTGTCTCCTGCATCGGCAGGCGGATTGTTTTTTACTGAGCCATAAGGGAAGCCCAAGTCTAAGATGTCTGAGGTGGTCCCTTTCCCTGACTAGTGACATGGAACACTTTGTTAACATGGGCCCCCAGCGCTCTGGCCAAAAGCTTTACAAGTTGAAGAAAAGGCCTTCAATCAAAGAGTGGAGAGGGGTTGATGAAGAATTCATCATGTAAAGAAGCTGATGGAGGACACTAACAAGCTGGTCAGCAGTACATTTGATGAAATGAAACTTCTTGGTCAACAGTACCTTTGATGAAATGAGACATCTTATGAATATTCTTTGGTCAAAGTGATTTCCTGTTGTAGAGCCCGCAAACCCTTGAATGCTCTGAATTTTGTGTGACCACTAGGACTGTGGGTGAAGGAGCTTAGATAGTTTCACATGAAGAATTTGTATCACATATATACAAAATGTATTCAATATATCAAAAACCAAGCCAAACTAGTGGCTAGTTTGGGTGTGGACATGTGACATAATTTGGCCAGTGAGATATATGGGTACATCTGCTGAGGGACTTTAATGAAAGGAAGAGATAGCATCTTTCCTACCTTGGGGAATTGTTTTCTTTTATCACATGCCTGGCTCTTAAGAACAGGAAGTCTGAGAACTAAGTCTACACACTTAGAGAGTAGAATAGGATAGAAAGGACCTGGTCTTTGGTAATATAGTTGTGCCATTCAGTAGCCAAGTCTAGGGCCACCTCTCATTTGCATTTAAACTCCCAGTAAATCTGCTGATATGATGTGAGACTATGAGTAAGTCATTGTCATTTCTTTTGTTGATAATATTTACCTTCTCAGACAAAAGAGAACAAACTAAACCAAAATCTCCTTCGAAGGAAAAAAGTAATAATACACATGACAGAAAAACCAAACATTACAAAATGTTTATAATGAAAAGTCAGTCCTTTTTTACCTGTCTCCCTGCTCCTTCCACCAGCCTGTTCACCACTTTCCCAGAGGCAACGAATGTCACCAGTTTTTTGTGCATTCTTCTAGAAATATTCTATGCATATACAAATATATATGCTCATACACCCACTTCCTTTTCAAATGCATCATCATATGTTGTAAATTCTTCCCTTTTCCCTTTTTCCCCTGCTATGTGATTATAGAATTAGGACAGCAATTATCTTTGATATTTCCTTACTTCAAGGCTAATTAGAGAAGTCATCTTCTTGGCATAGTAAAGTGGAAAACTTTGTCAATAATTTTTTCCAACCCATTTGACTTTTATTTTCTTATGCTGTCATTTTACTTTCAAAATTTCAGCGTGTAATGCTCTTTATAGAAATAAAGTTCAGGGGCTTCCCTGGTGGCTCAGTGGTAAAGAATCTGTCTGCCAATGAAGGAGACATGGGTTCAATCCCTGATTCAGGAAGATCCCACAAGCTGCTAGCCAGCTAAGCCTGTGTACCACGACTACTGAGCCAGGGCTCTAGATCTCAGGAGCCAAAACCACTGAGCCCATGCCCCACATCTGCTGAAGCCCACACACCCTAGAGCCTGTGCTCTGCAAGACGAGGTGCCTCCTCATGAGAAGCTCACACCCTGCAGCTAGAGAGGAGCCCCAGTTTGCCGCAACTAGAGAAAAAGCGTGCATAGAAACAAAGAGCCAGCACAGCCAAAAAAAGAAAGAAAGAAAAGAAAGAAAAAAGTTCAGATCTTTTAAGAAAATAAAGTTTCTTGGAAGAGGGGAAATTGCCAACGCTGTTGCTGGGAGGGCAAGGCAACCTGGAACCAACATCGTCCTGTGTCTACCTCCACCCTAACCTGAGGTATCCAGAGGGTTTGTGGAGGTGGGGCCAGGGCTGGTGGCAATGGTGCGAGCCCTGGGTATGGAGCTGCTTCACCCCTCAGAGCCTCAGTTTCCTCCTGTATAGATCTCCATGGCCTCCTGCCTCCCTCCACATTCTTCCATTTTCAAAAAAGTCAAACAAAATGTGGGAGGGAAGGGATAAATCAGGAGCTTGGGGTGAACACACACGCACACTACCGTATAAAAGATGGATAACCAACAAGGACCTTCTGCATAGCACAAGGAACTCTGCTCAGTATTCTCGGGTAACCTATATGCGAAAAGGATCTTAAAAAGGATGAATTATACGTGTGTGTGTAACTGAATCACTTTGGGTGCGCCTGAAACTAACACAACACTGTAAATCAGCTGTACTCCGATGGGTCTTCGTTTCTGTGCCCGGGCTTTCTCTAGTTGTGGCAAGTGGGGGCTACTCTGTTGGGGTGTGTGGGCTTCTCACTGTGGTGGTTTCTCTTGTGGAGCATGGGTGATAGGTGCATGTGCTTCAGTAATTGTGACCTGTAGGCATTAGAGGGCAGGATCGGTAGTTGTGGCGCACAGGGTTAGTTGTGGAATCTTCCAGGACCAAAGATCAAACCTGTGTCTCCTGCATGGACAGGTAGATTCTTATTCCCTATACCTCCTGGGACATCCTGCCCATTTTAAAATCAGATTGTTTAGGGGTGTTTTTGGTATTAAGTTTTATGAATTCTTTGTATAATTTTCATATTAGCCCCTTATCAGATACATGGTTGGCAAACATTTTATCCCAATCTGGTTGCTTTTTCTTTTTGCCAACCATTTCCTTTACTGTTAGACATTTTTAACTTTGATGTGATCTCACTTGTATATATATACATTTTTTTTTGCCTGTGCTTTTGTTGCCAAATCCAAGAAATCACTGCCAAATCTAATCTAGAATTTTTCCCTGTGTTTTTCTTTTAAGAATTTTGCAGTTTTAGGTCTTACAGTTAGATGTTTAATCCATTTTGAATTAATTTTTCTATCAATATATGGCACAAGGTAAGGGTCTAACTTCATTCTTTTTCATGAGGATATTCAGTTTTCCCAACACCGTTTATTGAAGAGACTCTCCTTTCCCCATCGTGTGGTTTTGACACCCTTGTTGAAGATGATTTGTCCATGCAAGAGTTTATCTCTGGGCTCTTTATTTTGTTCCATTGGTCTACATGTCTCTCCTTATGACAGTACCATCTCATTTTGATTACTGTTGCTTTGTAGTATAGGAAGCGTGAGGTCTCCAACTTTGTTCTTTTTCTGGATTGTTTTGACTTTGGGGTATCCCCTGAGATTCCATATGAATTTTAGGGTATTTTTTCCCCTGTTAAAAGTGTCATTGGGATTTTTGGTATGGGCATTGTAACAATATTGAGTCTTCTAATCCAGGAGAGAGTGTTCAGCTTTTTAGTCTAATCTTTCATATGTGGCTTGATGGGTGGTGGTGTGGGTCACTGGTCCTGCAGCATGGGTGCCTGTGATGATGTGTTTTTGCTCAAAAGGAATATTGGGGGGCAGTATGCGATCAGTCTGTATTCACAGAGCTGCCTGCAGCCTCCAGTTGGCCGAAGAATGGGGCAGAGGGGTGTGGGGACAGTATGTGGAGTGGCAGGAAATAACCCTGAGAGTGAATGCCTGCCTCCCTACAGCATGGCTTAGCCTCCCTGCTTGAAGATATTCCTACATTCCAGGAGCTGGTGAAGAGCAAGGATGTGCTGCTATCTGTCTGGGCCACCTCCTCTTCTTACTGCCCAGTGGTGTCCCCAGCACAGAGCAGAGTGTCTGAGATGTGGTAGGTGCCTGGTTACACAGATGGCCTGAGAGGGGGTAGCATAGCACCCGGTCAGCAAGTGACGGTCACACCTCTCCCTCACCCTCCTCTGGAGGCCAACCTCTGAGGGAGAAAAGGCCTTACTGGAGAGAGGCAGGGGCGTGAAGTGCAGAGCCCCTGTGCTCATTTTTCTGCAGAACCCAGAGGCCTGGCCTGGGCTGGCCAAGGGCAGAGGAAATAGTCACTAAGTGAATATGAGACTAAAGCTTTTAATAGGATTGGACATCTGCTTGAGATGTCCTGCAGGGACAGAGTCTGACTGAAGACAAGGATGGAGAAAATAAAGCCTTTTTATGCTTTACCAGGGCTTCACTGGTGGATCAGATGGTAAAGAATCTGCCTGCAATGTGGGAGACCTAAGTTCAATCTCTGGATTAGGAAGATGCCCTGGAGAAGGGAATGGCTACCCACTCCAGTATTCTTGCCTGGAAAATTCCATGGACAGAGGAACCTGTTAAGTTACAGTTCCTAGGGGTGCAAAGAGCTGGACACGATTGAGCACATCTTCCGCTTTAACACAATTTTTGCATGTGCTTTATAATGTCTGCTGCTGCTAAGTCACTTCAGTCGTGTCCGACTCTGTGCGACCCCATAGATGGCAGCCCACCAGGGTCCCCCGTCCCTGGGATTCTCCAGGCAAGAACACCAGAGTGGGTTGCCATTTCCTTCTCCAATGCATGAAAGTGAAAAGTGAAAGTGAAGTCGCTCAGTCGTGTCCGACTCTTAGCGACCCCATGGACTGTAGCCTACCAGGCTCTCTAGTCCATATACAAAAAAGTAAGCAGTATGTTGAGGGCTGTCCCTAATCATGTAAGCCTGGCTCTGCCTCCTGGAGAAAGGTAAGGAGTGCAGGGCCCCACCCTCTGGGAGAGAAGCACTTTCAAGGGAGGTGCAGGGGAGCATCTGGGATGCCGCAGAGCAGAGCTTCCCACCTGAGCCCCAGGTGCTGGGAGGCTCTGGGGGCGGAAATGCTGGCTTCCTCTAACCTTGGAGGAGGGGCAAATCACCTCCAGGTGAAAACAGCTTGCCCTGTGATCTCTATGTGCCTTGCGATGTGAAAGGTGGTGCACTGTCCAGAGACTTGAGGGTCTAGACGTGTGCATGGGTTGGGTTTACTTAGAAGTCCTGGGACCGTGATAGGAACCATTTCCACGCATCAAGGGTGGAGGTGAGGAGACCCTCCATAGCACTGGGTGAGTGAGGCAGAGTCTTAACCACTCTGGAAGGGGGGTGTAGATATGGACTGATCTGGGGGCGGCAGAGGACAGCCAGGTAGAAGCCTCCCAAAGGGTCCTTGCCCAGGATGGAAAGTGACCAGACAGCAGAAAAACTGGGCATGTTTTGGAAATTACATCAGAGAAAGCAGAAATTACATCAGATAACCAGAGGATTAGATCATGAAGCTAAGAAGTTTCAAGTGGGCTTGAAGAAGGCTTGAGGGGAACTGACAAGTGGATGGCTACTGAAGCACATAAAGTTTGTCCCCTGTGGGGAGGCTGGCAGTGTCTGAAATGTCATGCCTTGTATTGAGCTTTGAGTTTTCCTCCTTTATCAGTGTCCAAGAGAAATGCTGATGGCCCATTAGACCTGGACTGGGAAGACGAGCCACCACCCCCACCAACTCATCTTGTCTTCTTTTCTCTGTATACAAAGAGCTCTGGGTTCAGGAATAGAAAGGAACTTTGTCTTATTTTGACTTCTTGCTGAGAAGGTCCGTTTTGAGCCATGAACTTTCTTGTGGCTTCACTGACTCTTTAGAAGAAGGTGTTCTGTTACTGGTGTGGAAACTGAGGCTGGAGGAGTCAACGTCTGCTCCTTGATGGTGAACCCCAGTCTGCTGAATTCCAGAGCTCCTCCCTGTACTTCTCAGTTCATGAGCATTCCCAAAGCATGGTGCCCAAGCCACTGGAGGTAAGTGAGAAGATTATGGGAGAATGTCTTTTTTCTTTTTTCATTTATTAGTAATAGTTTTATGGTTTTCCATTTAGGGTAGGTATTTTTGAACAGGTGAAAGTACTTAATTAAAATGGAGTTGAGGACTTCCCTGGTCATCCAGTGGAAGAATCTTCCCTGGTCTGGGAAGATTTCTCATGTTGTGGGGCAACTAAGCTTATGTGCCTCAACTACTGAGCCCATGCTCTAGACCCCATGTGCCACAACTGCAAAAGCCCATGGGCCTAGAGCCTGTGCTCTGCAAGAAGAGAGGAGCCCTCACAACCAAAACATTTTTACTTATTTTTCAATTAACTTATTTATTTTAATTGGAAGCCAATTACTTTACAATATTGTAGTTGTTTTTGCCATACACTGACATGAATCAGCCATGGTTGTACATGTGTTCCCCGTCCTGAACGCCCCTCCCACCTCCCTCCCCATCCCATCCCTCAGGGTCATCCCAGTGCACCAGCCCTGAGCACCCTGTCTCATGCATTGAATCTGGACTGGTGATCTGTTTCACATATGATAATATACATGTTTCAATGCTATTCTCTCAAATCATCCCACCCTCGCCTTCTCCCACAGAGTCCAAAAGACTGTTCTATACATCTGTGTCTCTTTTGCTGTCTCACATATAAGGTCATTGTTACCATCTTTCTAAATTCTACATATATGCATTAGTATACTGTATTGGTGTTTTTCTTTCTGACTTACTTCACTGTGTATAATAGGCTCCAGTTTCATCCATCTCATTAGAACTGATTCAAATGCATTCTTTTTAATGACTGAGTAATATTCCATCATGTGTATGTACCACAGCTTTCTTATCCATTCGTCTGCCAATGGACATCTAGGTTGCTTCCATGTTCTGGCTATTATAAACAGTGCTGTGATGAACATTGGGGTACATGTGTCTCTTTCAATTCTGGTTTCCTCGGTGTGTATGCCCAACAGTGGGATTGCTGGGTCATATGGCAGTTCTATTTGCAATTTTTTAAGGAATCTCCACACTGTTCTCCATAGTGGCTGTACTAGTTTGCATTCCCACCAAAAGTGTAAGAGGGTTCCCTTTTCTTCACACCATCTCCAGCATTTTATTGTTTGTAGACTTTTTGATAGCAGCCATTCTGACTGGTGTGAGATGGTACCTCATTGTGGTTAACCAAAACATTTTTAAAAGGGAGTTGATATAAACATTAAGTGAACATTAGTACAAGTGCTATAAGGACATGCAAATGTCAGGATACTTCCAGAAGAATCTTGCCCTGCTCTCCTATCACCTTTCCTTTCCAGGACAATTGGCCTGGGGTTAGCCTGCCCCATCATTTCAGGATTTATCCTCCAGTCACTGGATTTCCTTGTTCCTCTCTCAGCAAAGGGAGCTGTCATCACCTGGGAGTTGGGAGGGAGGTGGTCCATTCATGGAGGACATCTCCTAGCTACCCAGATCTGTTCTCTGACAGCCCAGCTAGGTCAGATGTTCACTTCCCCCGTGACAAGGATGACCTCAGAGATGGGAGGGTTTTCCCTTGCCCCTCATCCCCATCCTTGGTCTGGGCTCTGAAAACACTGCAGAGAGATGATCCTGGGCTGGGGGAGATGGTTACAGTTCCTGGACCAGACCTCACAGGGCTGAGGGTATGCAAAGATGCCTTATCACAGCAGGAAAGGAAACTGGTGGAGCAAGGACCATACCTATCTAAGATCATCATTGTAAAAACAACTTCTTTCATTTCCCCCATCTTATCTGCTCTTGTTCACATGCACGTCTTTAAAGAGTTTTAATTCATTACATACCATTTTGTATTCTGTTTACCCCCCAGCCTCAAGCCGACCATGTGCGTGTGTGCTAAGTCACTTCAGTTGTGTCTGACTCTTTGCAACCTCATGGACTGTAGCCTGCCAGGGTCCTTTGTCCATGGGATTCTCCAGGCAGGAATACTGGAGTGAGTTGCTCTGCCCTCCTCAGGGGATCTTCCCAACTCTGGGATTGAATCTGTATCTATCATCTCCTGCGTTGGCAAGCAGGTTCTTTACCACTAGTGCCACCTGGGAAGCCCCAGAGCAGACCTCACCCCAGCCCTTCACCAGGCTGCTCTGTCATTTTTGTGATGGCCATTGTGATCTTGCACAGGGCTCCCTCCAGTGGGTCTTCAATCATGGACTAAATCTCCCTGGATAACAACACTAAGATGGCTCCAGTGTTTCATAATTATATAAAAGATTGCAAGGAACTGCTTTAACAAATGTCACTTTAAAAACGTTTTCAACCATTTTTTAGGGTAATTATTTGCGGCCCCTCTTATTACTTCATTCTCAGCCCCTCTTGATTTTCCTTGCCTCTTTTCTGGAAATTTCCACCCCTTTCCCCCTCCCCAACAGCCCTCTGTCTTCTTCCTGCCTGTCCTGTCTCCTGCTCCCCTATCCACATGGCTCGAGGAAAAACAAAACAAAACTGGATATGGAGTCAGAAGAGATGAATCCAAGGTAGGATTTGTCGCTTTCCAGTTGTGTAACCCCCAGGCAAGTCACTTGATCTTCCTAGGTCTTGTTTTATTTCTATCTTTAAGCATAAGAAAAACAGAGGCTGAGCACAGAGAAATTCTAGGGTAGTGAAAATATTCTGTCTTTACTCTGATGGTGGATAATAGGCATTATCTGTTTGTCCAAACTCATAAGATGTACAATACCAAGACTGCATCTTCATGTAAACCATGGACTTTGGATGATAATGATGTGTCAGTATAGGTTCATCATTGGTAAGAAGCACACAACTCTGGTGCAGGATGTTACTAATGGGGGAAGCCTTGTACATGTGGGGCAGGGGCACACGAGAAACCTCTGTACCTTTCTCTCAATTTTACTGGGAACCTAAAACTGCTCTAAAAATTAAAGTCTTTAAAAATATGCAAGAAAGGGGCTTCCCTGGTGGCTCAGTAGTAAAGAATCCACCTGCCAGTGCTAGAACATGGGTTTGACCCCTGTCGCAGGAAGAGCCCACATGCTACAGAGCAACAAAGCCCCTGCCCCACAACTATTGGGCCTGCGTTCTAGAGCCGGTGCTCCGCGACAAGAGAAGCCACCACAGTGAGAAGCCTGTGCACTGCAACTAGAGAAAAGCCTGCACAGCTTCCAAGATCCAGAGCAGACAAAATGAGCAAGGAGATCAAACTAGTCAATCCTAAAGGAGATCAACCCTGAATATTCATTGGAAAGACTGATCTTGAAGCTGAAGCGCCAGCACTTTGGACACCTGATTCAAATAACTGACTCATTAGAAAAGACCCTGATGCTAGGAAGGAGGAGGAGAAGAGATGACAGAGGTCAAGATGGTTGGATGGCATCACCGATTCAATGGACATGAGCTTGAGCAAGCTCTGGAGATGGTGAAGGACATGGAAGCATGGTGTGCTGCAGTCCATGGAGTTGCAAAGAATCAGATATGACTGAGCACCTAAACAACAACAGCAAAATAAATAAAATTATTAAAAAATATGTACGATGGTCCTCTGATCCCAGTCAGTGGATCTCAGCAGTCATGGCCAACCACATTGTGCTCTACACTGGCACAAAGATGCCCATCTTGGGGTTGGGCACCTGGAAGTCCCTTCCAGGCAAAGTGATGGAGGCTGTGAAGGTGGCAGTTGATCTTGGGTACCATCACATTGACTGTGCCCACATGTACCAGAATGAGAACAAGGTGAGGTTGGCCCTCCAGGTGAAGCTCCAGGAGAAGGTCATGAAGTGCGAGGACTTTTTTCATTGTCAGCAAGCTGTGGTGCATATTTCACAACAAGGACCTTGTGAAAGGTGCCTGCCAGAAGCTGAAGCGGGACTACCTGGACCTCTACCTCATCCACTGGCCCATGGGCTTTAAGCCTGGGAGAGACTCTTCCCATTGGATGAGGACTGCAACGTGATTCCCAGTGAGAAAGATTTCGTGGATACCTGGACAGCCATGGAAGAGCTGGTGGATGAAGGGCTGGTGAAAGCTATTGGAGTCTCCAACTTTAACCATCTCCAAGTGGAGAAGATCTTAAACAAACTTGGCTTAAAATACAAGCTGGTGGTTAACCAGATGAAGTGCCACCCATACCTCACTCAGGAGAAGTTAATCCAGTATTGCAACTCCAAAGGCATTGTGGTGACTGCCTACAGTCCCCTAGGCTCTCCCGACAGGCCCTTGGGCCAAGCCTGAAGACCCTTCCATACTGGAGGATCCCAGGATCAAAGCCTCTGCCAGGTGCTGATCTGATTCCCCATGCAGAGGAACTTGATCATGATCCCCAAGTTGGTGACACTTGAATGCATTGCTGAGAACTTCCAGATCTTTGACTTTGAACTGAGCAAGGAGGATATGACCACCTTGCTCAGCTACAACAGGGACTGGAGGGCCTGTGCCTTGGTGAGCTGTGCCTCCCACAGGGATTATCCCTTTCACAAGGAGTTTTGAAGCTGTGGGCACCTGCCCTTGCCCAAGTGACCTGCTGTCTCCCACCTCACTCTTCTTGTGTGTAGGGTAATTTGGCCGTGCCCCTCAGTGGTGGGTCAGCAACTTCCAGACAAACCAGAGAGGGCTTAGCCAGCTTGGTGTTGGGTCCAAAGAGCAGAATCAGTAGACTGGAAGTCTCTATAGTTTTCTTTTCCCCTTCTTGTCCAGTTGGGGAATACGCAACCCAAATACTTATTTAGAAAAGAGTATTTGGATTATGTGTGCTGTGAAAGTGTTGCATTCAATATGCCAGCAAATTTGGAAAACTCAGCAGTGACCACAGGACTGGAAAAGGTCAGTTTTCATTCCAATCCCAAGGAAAGCCAATGCCAAAGAATGCTCAAACTACCGCATAATTGCACTCATCTCACATGCTAGCAAAGTAATTCTCAAAATTCTCCAAGCCAGGCTTCGGCAATTCATGAACCGTGAATTTCCAGATGTTCAAGCTGGTTTTAGAAAAGGCAGAGGAACCAGAGATCAAATTGCCAACATCAGCTGGATCATCGAAAAAGCAAGAGAGTTCCAGAAAAACATCTATTTCTGCTTTCTTGATGATGCCAAAGCCTTTGACTGTGTGGATCACAATAAACTGTGGAAAATTCTGAAAGGGACGGGCATACCAGACCACCTGACCTGCCTTTTGGGAAATCTGTATGCAGGTCAAGAAGCTACAGTTAGAACTGGACAGGAACAATACACTGGTTCCAAATAGGAAAAAGGAGTATGTCAAGGCTGTATATTGTCACCCTGCTTATTTAACGTCTATGCAGAGTACATCATGAGAAGTTCTGGGGTGGATGAAGCACAAGTTGGAATCAAGATTGCCAGGAGAAATATCAATAACCTCAGATATGCAGATGACACCACCCTTATGGCAGAAGGCGAAAAAGAACTGAAGAGCCTCTTGATGAAAGTGAAAGAGGAGAGTGAAAAAGTTGGCTTAAAGCTCAACATTCAGAAAACTAAGATCATAGCATTCGGTCCCATCACTTCATGGCAAACAGATGGAGAAACAGTGGAAACAGTGTCAGACTTTATTTTTTTTGGGGCTCCAAAATCACTGCAGATGGTGATTACAGCCATGAAATTAAAAGACTCTTACTCCTTGGAAGGAAAGTTATGACCAACCTAGACAGCATATTAAAAAGCAGAGACATTACTTTGCCAACAAAGGTCCATCTCGTCAAGGCTATGGTTTTTCCAGTAGTCATGCATGGATGTGAGAGTTGGACTGTAAAGAAAGCTGAGTGCTGAAGAATAGATGCTTTTGAACTGTGGTGTTGGAGAAGATTCTTGAGAGTCCCTTGAACTGCAAAGAGATCCAACCAGTCAATCCTAAAGGAGGTTAGTCCTGAGTATTCATTGGAAGGACTAATGTTGATGTTGAAGCTGAAACTTCAGTTTTTGGCTACCTGATGTGAAGAGCTGACTCATTTGAAAAGACCCTGATGCTGGGAAAGATTGAAAGCAGGAGGAGAAGGGGATGACAGAGGATAAGATGGTTGGATGGCATCACCGACTCAATGGACATGAGTTTGAGTGAACTCCGGGAGTTGGTGATGGACAGGGAGGCCTGGCGTGCTGTGGTCCATGGGGTCACAAAGAGTTGGACACGACTGAGTGACTGAACTGAACAGAAATTGAATTGACAAAGTCAGAATAGTGCCTCTAATAGCTGGGCCTTGATTGCTTGGAGCTGTAATCCTTTCAGCTAGACTTTTCTTTGCCTCAAACAAAAAATGCATTTATGAAAAAAATATTTAAGAAAAATAATACCATCCCCAAATATGTCCAAGCATTATTTCTATAAGTCAAAAAGTTTACTTTTAGAAATAAGCCAAAACCATTAATAATAAGACTACATAAATGAAGTGGTAAACATAAATAAAAAGTATATAAATTGTTTCATATGCTGGCAGCTGTGCATTCACTAAAAACAGTGAGATGGAGCTGTGTGTTCACAATATGGTGCAGGTGATTGTGAATTAGGGCTTTCCAGATGGCGCTAGTGGCAAAGACTTCACCTGCCAGAGCAGGCGATGCAAGAGATGAGGATTCGACCCTTGGGTTGGGAAGATCCGCTAGAGGAGGAAATGGCCACCCACTCCAGTATCTGTGTCCAGAAAATTCCATGGGCAGAGAAGCCTGGCAGTCTGCAGTCCACGGGGCTGCAAAGAGTCAGACCCAACTCACTGACGGAGCACAAGCACAACGGTGACTAGCACATAAGGTGCCAAACCACACGCACGGCAACGTCTCCCTTTCAGTAATTATTGCTCCACATATTAATGCACTGAGAAAGAATACACAGTAACAGGATAAATTATTAATGATATAATCCCCCGGGGATTGAGAGACGGGGGAGAAATGTTTAGGGGTACTTTTTACTTCATCCTCTTATTGAAATGGTTTTTAAACAAACACATATTGTTTTGTAATATAAATAATGTGTGGAAGGGAAAAACCTATCTGTCCTTTTCCCAGAGTGCTGACTGCCCAGTGGCACCCTCTCTGAGAAAGCCCTCGACAGCACACAATCACGTGTGTGGTTATCAACTCTACTGCGGTCATGGCCCCTTTCTCCTCTCCTGCTTCTGTTTCCCTTTCCAGTCTTTCTCTTCTTGTAGATGGTATGGGACACAGATGACAGGGTGGAAGAGACAGATGAATCTTAGATTCAGTACAATTCTCTGTTTCCCTCGCCCCTGCTGCAAGTTCTGCCCAGAGAAGGACACAGTTGGATAAACGTGTAGACTGGTTCCCTGGGGCTGCCCTCTCCACCCCTTGCCATATCCTGGGGCCACCTCTGCAGGTCCCTGGATGCTACCTGGTTGCCCTGGCTCCCAGCCTGCAGCGCCTGCACCCATAGCCCTCTGCTGGCTGGGATGCCCATGCCCAGAGCCCCTGGCTCCCTACAGTTGCCATAAAAACCCCACCTCCCCAGAGCAGGGCAGGAGCAGCGCTGGATCGAAGCCCTCAGGATCTGTTATGTGGCATTAGCTCAGAGCTGACAGATTGAGTCATACGGGCAAGCTAATTATATTTTTCTTTTTTTTTTTCTGGGCATTTGTGAGTCTGTAGGAGCTTAATTTATGTATTAATTACACCTCAGAGCCAAATGAGGGGCTGGAGTGCCTCAGACAGCCTTTGCATTTTATCAGGAAATACTGCATACACATTTGGCTTCATAGGGAAACAGCTACTAAAGCACCCTTTGGGGGCTTAGGGAGAGCAGAACTCTCTGGGCAGTGTAGGCGGGGGACTCAGTGGAGCAGTTTTAGGCCAGTCTTCTATTCCAGTCTGTGGCCGACTTTGAACCATGTGATTAATCTTGCTCACCTTCTCTGCTGCCCTTCCTCCACTGCAGGGAGACAGTCCCCTCGCCGCACCCCCACATCCCTGGCTCCTGCGGCTGCTGCGTGGGTTCCTGCTAATCGGGTGTGGGGTTGTTGTGTTGTGCTAAGCTGCTGTCTCCCTGTTGTGGTCCAGCAGGGAGGCCATCAACCTGTTGCTAGAGGCTGGGGCTTCTGTAACAGAGTTACTCCCACAGGGTCCCCACCAGTGAGCCATATATGTGAAGCTGGGCTTGATTAGGCAGAATGAGAGGGGCTGGCTTTCTTATCTTGAATCTGGACTTGAGGAGAGTCTGATAGGTGTGGTGGCTCAGCCATTGCCCAGGAGGCAGGGCCATGGCAATGGCCAAGAAGTTGGCAGGAAAGATATGGAAGTCAACCTAAGTGTCCATCAAGAGATGAATGGATAAAGAAAATGTGGTACACGTATACAATGGAATATTACTCAGCTGTAAAAAAGAACGAAATATTGACATTTGCAGCAACATGGATGGATTTGAAGGGCATTATGCTAAGTGAAATGTCAGACAGAAAAAGACAAAGACTATATGATACCACTTACATGTGGAAAGTGAACTGAAGTCACTCAGTCGTGTCCGACTCTTTGCGTCCCCATGGACTCTAGTCTACCAGGCTCCTCTGTCCATGGGATTTTCCAGGCAATAGTACTGGAGTGGATTGCCATTTCCTTCTCCAGGGGATCTTCCCGACCCAGGGATCGAAGCCGGGTCTCCTGCATTCTAGACAGACGCTTTACTGTCTGAGCCACCAGGAAAGTCCAAGGGATGGGGAATTAAGAGATATAAGCTGTTGGGTGTAAGACAGGCTACAAGGATATAATGTACAACACTGGGAATATAGCTAATATTTTGTAGTAACAGTTAAAAAAACAGAAGTTAGCAGGAAGAAAGCCATGTTTCTGTAGTGGACCATCAGGGCTCTGGGCTCCTTAACCTCCCTTTATTGTCTTCCAGTTCTTTCCCAGTTCTTGCTGGAAGCTCCTAGCATAACTGTCCTGTATTATGGGGGCAGGGTTTAGGAGAAGGACCTGAGAGTACTCCTCCCCAGTTTTCCCGGGGGAAACAGCACTAATGCCTCATGGTGGGGGGTTGCTGATATCAAAGTGATCATCAAGGGAAACAATAGAAGTAAAATCTTTCCTAGCTCAGAGTCGCTGGCAGGGTCAACTTTGGAGATTGTATATCTGAAGAAAGCACTTTTTAAAAGAACTCAAAGAAAGCCCCAAGGCTCTCTAGTACCCTCAGGCTGATGGGCAGGTATGGGCCCTGAACACTGAGTTAACGGGTCTAACTGGTGTGCCTTGCCACTGACCTGGGGGTGGGCCAGCCATCTGCACCCATCTTTTGCCCCTTCCTCTTGCTCTGGCTCTTTCATGAGTCAGCAGAGGGCAGGCCTACTCCATGCAGGACATGGAGGCTTGTCACACTAAGAGGTGACCTTCGGTAAGTTTGGAGGAGTTTTGGTCTTTGTGAATGTCTTATTAAGAAGAAGGGTAGTTTGGGGCACACCCACCCACCCCAATGTGAACCCTCTGAGGGCAGGAATTTTTGCTTGCTTTGTTCACTGTATTCCAAGAATGCAGAAAAGTATCAGGCACAGAGCAGGTGGTCATTAAAAGAGCAGCTAGGTGGTGCTGTTAGGAAAGTTGGCTACAGCTGCTCTCAAATCATCTTTTGGGCAATGGAGATGAACAGGACATTGATGAGTCTCAGATAGGCTCTGGCACCTGCCCCAAATCACATGTCTAATCAGAGGCCAGACCAGGCCAGGAATCATGGATAGGAGCGATTCTAATAACAGCCTAATATTCATTCTCTAATCTGTTGTCTTAGCGTGGGCTGCAATAACAAAATACCATTAACTGAGTGGTTATAAACAACAGAAGGTATTTTTTACATTTCTAGAGGCTGGAAAGTCCAAGATCATGGAACTGGTGTATCCAGCGTTTGGTGACAGCTCTCCTGGGTTGTGTACGGCTAACTTCTTGTATCCTCACGTGGCAGAGTGGAGGCAGGAGGCAAGCTCTCCTGAGACTCTTATAAGGGCTCTAAGGCTCCACCCTTATGGCCTTACCTCACCCCAACCACTTTCCCAAGTCCCCACATCCTCACACCATCACACTGTGGGCTAGAGTTCTAATACATGAATTTTGGGTGGGAGGGGGGCACAAACATTCAGTTTAAAAGGACCCATCTGTTATTCAGACCCTGTGGTTACCATGTTCATTGTTTTAGCCTCTAGTCATGGCAAATAGATGGGGAAACAATGGAAACAGTGACAGACTTTATTTCCTTGGGCTCCAAAATCACTGCAGATGGCAACTTACAGCCATGAAATTAAAAGACACTTGCTCCTTGGAAGCAAAGCTTTGACCAACCTAGACAGCATATTAAAAAGCAGAGGCATTATTTTGCCAACAAAGGTCCATCTAGTCAAGGCTATGGTTTTTCCAGTAGTCATATATGGATGTGAGAGTTGGACCATAAAGAAGGCTGAGCTCAAAGAAATGATGCTTTTGAACTGTGGTGTTAGAGAAGAGTCTTGAGAGTCCCTTGGACTGCAAGGAGATCCAACCAGCCTATCCTAAAGATCAGTCCTGAGTGTTCATTGGAAGGACTGATCTTGAAGCTGAAGCTCCAATACTTTGGCCACCTGATGCGTAGAACTGACTCACTGGAAGGGACCCTGATGCTTGGAAAGATTGAAGGCAGGAGAAGGGGATGACAGAGGATGAGATGGTTGGATGGCATCACCAACTCAGCGGACATGAGTATGAGCAAGTTCTGGGGGTTGGTGATGGACAGGGAAGCCTGGTGTGCTGCAGCCCATGGGGTCGCAAAGAGTCAGACACAACTGGGTGACTGAGCAATGACTAGTCAGCTAAGCTAATAAGAAATCGGCTTTGCCTGATGCATAGGTGATGGTTAGACTTTTTGTGTCCCCAAGATGGCTTGATGCACGGAAATTCTTCTAGTGGGATTTCATCACCTCGGTGAAGTTTCTCGTTCTTGCATTTATCAGGGGAAGGTGGGAGAAGACTGCGGTGAAGAGACGACCACTCACAGGGAAGCTGACAGGCTGAGGGCTGGTGTGGGGCTCAACTTTGTGGCATGGCCTCTGCAAGCTCACCTTGGGGAGGGGCTCAGAGGCTTGTGGGTTTCACTCCTGCTTACTCCACCTAGTGTGCCTGCTGTCCACTGCCATACCAGCTAGTCTGTGCAGGAAGTGTGGAGGTTGGGAGCCTCTGCAGGAAGAAGCGAGAGCCCTCACAGCGCAGGGTGTGTGTTCTCTTAGTCCTCAGCCCTCCTCCCAAAGCCAGGCTGCGGCTTGTGCTGTAATCATCTCAGAATCAGGTGCCTGATCAGAGTCCACCTAGGGCAGAAGGTGCTGTCTGGGCTTCTCCACAAGGGTCTGGAAGTAGCGCCTCTCCCCCAAGGGCCCTCCGCTTGCAGGCACCTGCTTCCTCCATCTCCTTTCTTAAGCCTCAGGCCAGGATGCCAGCCTTCTCAAGACAGGATGGATGGAGCCCGCATGATCTTTCCAGGGAGAGCACTGCCGGAGAGGTGGCCAGCATGTTTGACAGATAGAGCTCTGGATCCGGGCTGTCTGAACGCATTTGTCTCATCCCCCCGAATCCAGCCAGCCTGGGAGACAAGTCTAACCTTTCCTGACAGAATCAGTTCAGGCTTGTCCTCTGAGCAGGGCCCAGGGTGGGCAGGGGGCTGGCTGCGGCCAGCTGGGCTCTCTGACTAGAGCTGCCAGGGGCCTGCTGGCCAGGGGAGGACACATGGGGAACCCAGTGGACAGGTTCCAGCCCAGTTCATGGAGCAACAGCCAGGAGAGGCAGAGAGGGGGCCCTGCCTCTGTGGCTTCTCCTGCATCCCCAGGGCTAAAGTAGGGAGGGGGACTGGCAGAGAGCCTGCTTTTCTCCTTCATCCTGCCCCATTCCTATTTTGAGGCCTAACTCTTATGAAAGTCCAATTTTTTGGGGGGGGGGCGGTGGTCAGACTAGCCTGGATTTGAATCTTGGGGTAAAGGATGGAGGAGAGGGGTGGTCTGGGCCCCTTTGAGAGCAGGTGTGGTCTTTCCACTGTGAGTCAGACCTGCCCACCCCAAAGAGGCCTGACCTTGGGCAGAAAACTGTCCCTTCTGCATTTGAATGACACCCTGTTTGTTCTGCTGCCAATGCCTGAAAGCCCACATTTGTGGCCCACACCCTGCTGTCTCCAGCCTCTTTAAGAAATTGCAAATTTATTTTATTTGTGAAAGCTTATCTTTTCTTGGAAGGGCAGAGGCAGGGACCCCAGTCTGTGGATGTTCCTTGGGGGTGGGGTAGTGATTGGCGGTCCAGGGTGGAAGTAGGGATGTTAAAGGGAAGCAGGCAGTTCAGGAAAGGAAGGCAGCCGTGTAGCCAGCATCATCAGCCTGTCTGGCGTTTAGACTGTGGAAAGAGGGATATGGGGCCTTGGAAGGACTAACCTCTGTTTTTTTTCCAGGTGTCAGGGGGCAGGGGCAGGGGACTGAGAGCCAAATAGAGTCCCAGCCAGAAAGAAGCCAGGATCAGCGATTTCTCCAGCCCTCAACCCCACTTTGGCACAGGGGCCAAGTGACAGTCTAGGGAGCTGGGTGAGGTCGCAGAGTTCCACTTCTGTCCATCAGAAGCAGAGAAGCTGAGAGCCTGATGTGTTCTGGGGGCTCAAAGAAAGACAGGTGGAAGCTAGGGACCCACAACACTCTTGGGGGATCAGAGAACAGAGGAGGTGCAAATTCCCAACCCAGAAGTATTATAAATTTAAAAGGGTTCGGTCCCTGGGTCAGGAGGATCCTCTGGAGAAGGGCATAACAACCCACTCCAGTATTCTTGCCTGGAGAATCCCATGCACAGAGGAGCCAGGCAGGCTACAGTCTATGGGGTTGCAACAGAGTCAGACAGACTGAAGCAACTTAGCACGCGAGTGCACACACGCACACACACACACACACTCACAACCACCCACAAAACAGCAAGCTGTGGATGTACATGCATGAGCTCATGTAGTTCCCCTCCACTGCCAGAAAGCAGAGCCAGAGATAGAAACGAATGAACAGGGGTTCATTTTGGGCAGGTGAGGCCAGGAGACACCAGAAAGGGTGCAGGGAGGCAGGATGGGAGTGGGAGAGGCAAGCAACAGGCATCTTGGAGTTACCCCCATCAAAAAAGTGCTTACATACGACCCCCACCGACCACTGGATAGGCTGCTTCAGTGAGTCTACTGGCAGAGTTCATCCTGCCTCCTGGGCAAAGAATCAGGGTGCAGATTTCTGGCCCCCGGTCAGCCCATTCTCCACCTCGGGCTCAGAAATGCACGTGCTGGTGTTTGAGAGTGTGGCCTGTGTGCGCTGAGATGGCGTGGACTCGGGGGGTCTGCTCCAGTGCTGTCAGTCCGTGTCCAGATGATGGAAGCAAGTCTCACAGGGTCTCTTCCAGCTGGTGATAGCTGTGCTGGCATCTGACTCTTTTCCAGGCCCCAGTCTTACTTGTCAAATGGGGATCACAATACCTACGGTCACAGTCTTGATGACAAGGCTCCCCATCTTCCAGGGGGCTTATGAGGGCAGACTGTGATGGTGATTACAAACTTGCTTCTGAATGTCCAAACCCTGGTGGAAGGCAGCAAAACGATGTGAAGCCTGGGTTCAGATACCACTTGGGCTACTTAACTGCAATGTGATCTTGAGGAAATAGCTTAACTTCTGAGCTTTAGGTTCCCCAGCTGTAAGATGGGGCTGATAGTATATTTCAGGAGGAGTTGTTACAAGGATAACATGAGAAAATAGGTGACATGAGTGGTGTCCCCAAAGGGCTGTGTACGTGCACTTTACTCTCCTTACCTGCTCCTCTTTGCACATTTAAACTCTTACGATTTTGCAGAAAGGTGGAGTTTAAATCCTCTGATTACCCTCTGGGTGGTAATGTTACTGGGGTGGAGGTCTCATTTCTGGGAATAGACCTGTGCTTGATGTGGCTCATGGTTCCCTTCCCAGTTCCCCTGTGGTCTCAGGAGCCCTTCTGTTACTGGTGAGCTGGGTTTCTTTCTGCCTGAGGCCACTTTATGAATTATACAAACAAGGACCCAGAGGGATTCTTAGAACAAAGGTTTTCACAGCCTTTAAAGGACCTGACTCTCCAGTTTCCATGTTAATGAGGGCCCGGATTGACCCAGGATTTGGCAAAAGCTGGTTCCCACTTCCAGCACTGTCTACAGTCTCTCTCATGCTCCTCATTCCCACTTTATTTTTTACCAGGCTGCAGGGTTCAAGAGCACCGCTCCTGAATGCCTCCATGCCTTTGCTTGTGGTTTTATGAGGCCCAGATTAGATGTCCCCTTTCCTCCCATAAATCTTCCTTGTCATCCCCAGACAGAAGCACCTCTTACTGCTGCTGAAGCTTAACCTACATAAACTTGGGCAAGAAGGGATATATAACCACCCTCTGCCACCAGGGGGCAGCCATGCAGAAAGGGTCCCAGGCCTGTGCACCTTGCCATGTTAAGCAGGGAGTGACCCTTGCATAGAGCCCGGGGCCCTGGGGACAGCAGTCAGAACGTTGGTAGGCGCTGGCCTCAGGTAGACAGGCAGGGGCTGTGGCCCGCCAGCATCTGCCGCAGTTCACAGAGAGTCAGGAAGAGACTCAGGGCTTCCTGCCTCCCTTCCTTGAAGAGGGGCTGAAGCAGAAATGGGCCCAGTGAGGAGCTAGTCCAGGATTCTCAGCAACGATGCTTAAAACACGCCTAGCTTCTTCATAAAGTCCCTAGCTAAGGGACTGAGGAGAAGGTCTGCCTGGCAGTTAAGAGTCAAGATTCTGATCTTGAGTGGGCTAAACCAACCCAGCAGACTCCTCCCCAAACTCCATCCTAAAAAGGCGCTTGTCTCTCTGAGTGAAGACTTGCACCTGCCGTGCACTTCTGAGGGGCTCTTGTCCCTGATCCCCCACCAGGAGGGGGCCTTCCAGCGATGACTTACTCCCCTTGATGTCCTAGGTGAGGCCTGCACCAACTTTGTATCCTATAAATACTGCATTCAGACCTCCCTGCCTTTTCCATGGGAACATGGAGGGGCCCAGATGTCCCACCCAGAGAGGTGAGGGGCAGCGCCTGGGTCAGGCTCTGAAGGAGAGATGTAGCTGGCTCACGGAGCACTGGTCCACGTTTACCCACTCCTCCAGGTGAAACTCTCTGGCACCTCCCTGTGCTCTCCTTGCATGCTGTGCGGTCAGTCTTCTGCAACAACTTGGCTTGTCTGTACTCCCCAGTTATTCCATCGAACACTAATCCAGGTGTTGCTGTGGAGACTTTTTTGTTAGTTTGTTCTTGTTTTTTTCTTTTTGAAGATGTGATTGATGTCTATAATCAGTCGATTTTAAACAGAGGAGATCATCTCTGGGTGAGTCTGATTCAATCAGTTGAAAGACCTTAAGAACAGAGCCAAAGCTTCTCTGAGAAGTTCCACCTGTGGGTAGACAGCAACTTCAGCTTGTGCTAGAAGGTTCCAGCCTGCCTTTCCAGATTGCCTGCCTTGCAGATTTCAGATTTAAAACTTACATAACTGCCCACGGTTATATAAGCCAGTTCTTTGCAACAATTCCCTTCATTTATATCTCTTGTTGGTTCTGTTTCTCTGGTGGAATTCTACATGGTACACGTGGGCTGGGTAAGTTCCCTGTGCCCAGAGAGGGGGAGATGAATCAGGTGATAGAATCATTCTGGTATCAGCGTACTCACAATATAGCTGTCAGTGTGCTAAAACTTTGATCATATTTATCCCTCTAAGCATCGTATATCATTGTTTTTATTGTTCAGTTGCTCAGTCGTGTCCAATTCTTTGTGGCCCTATGGACTGCAGCACACCAGGCTTCCCTGTCCTTCACCATATCCTGGAGCTTGTTCTTACCCATGTTCATTGAGTCAGTGATGCCATCCAACCATCTCATCCTCTGTCATCCCCTTCTCCTGCTTTCAATCTTTCCCAACATCAGGGTCTTTTTTCTAGTGAGTCAGCTCTTTGCATCAGGTGGCCAAAGTATTGGAGCTTCAGCTTCAGCATCAGTCCTTTTAGTGAATATTCAGGATTGATTTTGTTTAGGATTGGTTTGATATCCTGGCAGTCCAAGGGACTCTCAAGGGTCTTCTCCAACACCACAGTTCAAAAGCATCAATTCTTTGGCTCTCAGCCTTCTTTATGGTCTAACTCTCACATCCATACATGACCACTGGAAAAACCATAGCTTTGACTATATAGACCTTTGTTGGTAAAGTAATGTCTCTGCTTTTTAATATGCTGTCTAGGTTTGTCATAGCTTTTCTTTCAAGGAGCAAGTGTCTTTTAATTTCATGGCAGCAGTCACCATTTGCAGTGATTTTGGAGCCCAAGAAGATAAAGTCTGTCCCTGTTTCCATTGTTTCCTCATCTATTTACCATGAAGTGATGGAACCGGATGCTATGGCCTTCCTTTTTTGAATGTTGAGTTTTAAGCCAGCTTTTTCACTCTTCTCTTTCACTTTCATCAAGAGGCTCTTTAGTTCCTCTTCACTTTCTGCCATAATGAAGGCCAGGATCAGAAACTCCTGACTCCAAAGCACAAGTTCCTGACCTTTTTGTACCAACAAACCCTGTTGCAGACTGATGAGGTCATAAACATCTCCTCAGAAATATTCTTTTGTATGCATAAAATAAAATGCACAAAGTTACAAAGGAAGTGATTAAAATAATTATCAAAATATTTTATAGCACCAGTTTGTGACGTGGTATTGCATGTGCTTTCCTATAAATGCATTCCATTAACTAGACTAAGGAGGGTCCACACATCAGGTGGCTGCATCATACATCTGTGATCGCTGTCCTATGCTGTGAGACTACACGTGACTCTTCTTGGTGACAAGTATGGCTAACGCTACTTGTGATTCCTAGCTTGCTCTCCTCATGGAAAGAAATGCTACATTTCAATTAAAGTGATGATAAAGATGTGTTTTTCCTCCATCCAAGTTTAGAGCTCCCCAAATGCTCCCTGATTGGAGGGCAGAGTTCACCACCCCACTAGATGCCTGCTCTGCAGAGGTGATGGTGGAACAGGTTCATGAACACTAAGGTAGACCTATTACACAGGAAAGGCACAGGCACACAGCAGTGTCTTCCTTCTCTCCCCTCCAGGACCCAGACAGAAAAGCGGTGCCAGGGGTCCCAGGGTAGGACACAGTCAGAGGGAATGGCTTTTGTGCCAGACTCAGTCCCTACAACCTCTGAGTGCTGGCGCGCCCTCACTCTGGCGCCGGTAGCCCCCAGGCCCAGGGCTACTCACATTCCCCACACGTCTGTGGAGTCATGGCGACACCCAGCCCTGAAGCTCCCTCACTATTCCTCTTGGAGACAGAGGCTGTGGCCACCTGTGTTTCCTGCAGACACTTCTCGTTTTTGTATCAACATGGGCTGCACTTGGCCAGCTGGCTCAGCCTTTTGTATGTAGAGTAGCTTTGCCAACATGTAGCTGAAAAGACCAAAGCGGAGCGTCTCCAGGTGGAGAACCAAAAGGGGGAGTAAGGGTGAGAGGCAGGCTACCGACTTTCTCTCCCTCCTCTGGAGAGGGGAGGCTGATGAACAACAGCTGAGAGAGGCCCTCACCCCATAGCTACGCCCCGACCCCTGCCCCAGACCACCAGGCCAGCCCTGATGAAAATCAATCTCCGAATGGATACATGTGCATGTATGGCTGGGTCTCTTTGCTGTTCACCTGACACTATCACAGCATTATTAGTTGCCTACATTCCAATAAAAAATAAAAAATTAAGCTCCCAGCATGACAGCCATTTTCAGCCCAAGCCTTGTTCCCACCTCTACCCGTTTCCCTCTTCATGTCACTTCTCTTGTTGTGAGAAGGCAGGAGAGAGGGACCTAAAATGCTTGAGTGTTCAAGAAGCGCCAGGCACTCTGAATACACAATCTCGTTTGCTCTCTCCAGCACTCTGTGAGGGGTTAAGACACCAGTTTGATAGGTGAGGTAGCCCAGATTCAGAGGAGTGTTGCCCAGCAGTAAGAGGCTAGGATCTGAACTCAGCTCTGGCACCAAGGTCCACTCTCTTTCCACTTCACAGGCTGCCTTTCCCTGGTCAGCCTTTACTAATCCCTGGTACCCAGCTCCCAGACTGAACAGGCATCTCAGAAAGCTTCTACCAAAGTAATTCAGGCTAAAGTGTTAGGGATTCAGTAGATTACCCTCCCCTAGGGTATATGCATTTTAAGAGGACTTCAGGGAGGTGTAGCTGTGCTCAATTCTCAGAGAAGGACTCATTGTACCATAAAGACTAAGTAGGATTTGGGGGTTAAGGGAATGAAGAAAGGTGTGTAAAGCCTGGAGGGGTGGAGTAGGGTGAAGCTAAGAGCTTGGAGATAGGTATGTGCACATGGGGGTGTGTGAGGGAATGGGCAGGGTTGACATTTACCTCTAATCCTCAAACCCTAAGAGGTAATGAGTATTGCTAATTTTTTAAGATAAGGAATGGGTTTAGGGAAGGGAAGTGACTTGTTCAAGGTCACACAGCTGACAAGTGGAGGAGGCATGAGACAGTCATGCTTTTTACGTCATTGTGCTAGTAAGCAGTGGAAGATGTCACGTGTCATCCTTTCCAGGCAACATGCAAGCATTCATGATTAATTAATTAAGCCATGATGAGCACCACGTGTGTCCAAGACATTGTGCTACGTACTGGGGCCATAGAGATAAATGGAATGTAGTTCTTGCCCTTGAAGAGTCATAGTCATTGTGGGAGAAAGACACATAATCATTGCAATTTACTGCAGCAAATTCTCTGATCCAAGGCAACTCCAACCCACAATGTTCCTTTAAGATTTTATAGAGTGAGTAGTTTTCTGAATAGATTCACAGAAGGCTTATCTGAGGAAGAAACTCTTAAATTGTTTCAAAGGCTCATCATAAGTTTGAGCAAGGACATTCCAGCTAGAGAAAATGAAACTGCTTTTGCAAAAGACTGTGTGCCACTTCTTTGGGAACCTTCCATAGACAATGCCTTTACTTAGCATTTCCTTTACCTAGCAATTCTCAGATAAGTTTCAGTGCCCTACAAATATCAGTGCCCTGATACTAATCAGGGTAAGCAGCAGTTTTCTAAGGCTTACTACATGCCAAGCACTCTTCTAAGGACTCCATATATTAGCTCATTTAACTGTCTCAATAATCTTCTGAGGTAGGTCTTATTATATTCATTTCACAGCTGAGGAGACAGTGGCAC
This sequence comes from Capricornis sumatraensis, assembly GCF_032405125.1. Classification (NCBI taxonomy): domain Eukaryota; kingdom Metazoa; phylum Chordata; class Mammalia; order Artiodactyla; family Bovidae; genus Capricornis; species Capricornis sumatraensis. Next base: position 115,343,948 of record NC_091071.1, on the reverse strand, counting down.
AGAGAGGTTAAGGAACTTGCTCAAGACAACACAGCTATTCAATGGCAGAGCCAAGATTGGAACACAAGCAAGAATGTTCTAGAATCTATGCTCCAGTGAGTGCATCAAAGCTGGTCAGGGGAAAATAGCATAGTGAATATTGGTCTGTAGCCTACCAGGTTCCTCCATCCAGGGATTTTCCAGGCAAGAATACTGGAGTGGGTTCCCATTTCCTTCTCCAGGAGATCTTCCCAACCCAGGGATCGAACCCAGGTCTCCTGCATTGTAGACAGACGCTTTACCATCTGAGTCAACAGGGAAGCTCTAGTGAAAGTTCTGAGAAGTGCACCAGCTCAACAAACATACACATGCAAATTTTTCCACTCAGAGTTTCCCAAACTAATTTTACATAGGAATACTCTTTTTTTTTTTTTTCTGTCAAGAATGAGCTCATGGAAAACCCTTTGAGAATTGCTGTCTTATCCCCAAGAGTGACTCTTTGTCACTGGGGGATTGCACTTTGAGGCTGGCCTCTTTGGCTAGGGGGTGGGAGTGGAGTGGGTGTTTCCAGTTCCTGATGGTTCTCAGTCAGGCCCACCAGAGGACCACCTTCTTGCAGCTCTGTAGCCCTCCCTGACTGAACTTACCAGCACTGTGTGCTCCTTCCACACACTTTACAGTGCAAGAAATGTGCAAACTCAAAACTATTTGAGTTTGGAAGAAGCCTTGCATTTTTCATCTTGTGCTTGATTTCTCTCTCTCTTGACAGAAAGAGAAAGTGACTGTTGGAGAGGGTTAGTGATTTCTTCATTTACAGCTGTGGCTCCTGGTGTGTGTATGATCATGGTACACAGTGAATAGCCAAGAAAAAGGAAGAAGGGAACCAGAGAGAGAGAAAAAAAAAAAAAACACAATTCCTTTTAGCTATCCAATCCCTCTGCTTGTCAGAGGGGAAGTCTCCTATGCAGGGGTGAGGCCTGGTGAGAGAGGGCATGTGTGGAGCATCTAATATTTCCACACAGAGCTATGGCTTCACATCAAAGTCTGGGAACATGAATAAATTCTTGGATTTCTGAAACATGATCCCTTCCTGCCAAGGAAGTCTGGCAGCCACAGCCATTAGCACCATGGATAGCGGCAGGCCTGCCAGGTGCACCCTGGGAAGGGGCTGGATTTCCCTTGCTCAAGAAGCATACAGGTGCTGGTAAGATTGAGTCTTAATAGGATCACAGGACATTTTTGCACTGGGAGATGGGGTCTTTGCTGGACTTACTATCATACACACACACCCCTCCTGCCCTCCCACCCTTATATCAAATCAGTGAACACAGGGTCCTAGAGAAAAGAAATGCTTTCCAGGGACTCAGAAGATGGTGATAAGGGAAGTCACTGCAAGATGGTAGTGGAAGATACATCCATGTGCTCAGGAGTTCACAGACATGGCTAAGGTCCCAGGAACACTGTGGCAGGGTATGTTTTGTTGCCTTGCCTTGCCTTGTCTGTGGCTTCAAGGCCAAGAAATACCTTCAGTGCCTAGCCTGGAGTAGCTGGCCCATTAGAGTTGGTGCCGTAGGAGGAGGACCCTGCTCTATGGCCAAGTTCTACATGTGTATAAACAAAGAACTGAGTCTCCCTCTAGAAGAAATCCTTACAATCTCAGATGAATTTTTGAATCAAAAGTCTGCTTCCACTGGCAACCCATAGGCACATTTTCAGGATGTGGAAACTTGCTTTATTGATAGCAAACTTGCAAAGAAAACAAAAGCAAGAAGCCACACTTACTTCTCTGGTGGCCTCTGGGGCTGTCGGTGGCTTGCTGTGCTGCCCAGAGAAAAACCACCTAGCACTGGGTTTCCGGTTTCATTCTACTCCATCCCACAAATGCGTCTTGAGTGGTCAGTCCCAGGATCAGTCCTGTGGGGATGAGGAGACCAAATGGAAGTGTCTTTGACTGAGGAACATACAGCCTCTCAGAGGGGAAACACACTCAGAGAAGCAGGATACCACAAAGGCCATCTGAGGTTGTCACATGTATTGCCCCAGTCCCAGGCATAGATGGCTTGGATGAGGTGAAGTCCATTTTGGTGGATGTTACCAGGAAGACAGGAGAAGAGGTTGGAAAAGTAATCCACCAAAATTGTAAGCTTACTCAGTCAGCAAGGACAGGGTGTCTCTGCTTTCAGCTGTATCCCCCGTATCTTGCACATAGTAGGCACTCAGTGAATACTTGCTTGAATTGATGAGTAATTGGAGTGCCTGCAAGAGGATCGAGAGATGCAGGGTGGTGTGACCCGAAGGGCTGGCACACTGTGGCTTAGTGGGGGAGTCCCAGCTTAAATCACTATTCCCTGGGATTTCAGAGAGAGCTGTCTTTGGCAGTTGGGGCTGTTTCAGGGGACTTGAGTCCTGGGGAAAACATATGAGGAATAACTACAGACCCACAGCTCTGTGAAGACGCAGCCAGGGCCAGCTCATCAAAGCAGAGGTAATCTGGGCTCCTTGCCTAGGAGAGTCAGGCGTGCACTTTCAAGGGCTGGCTGACCCTCTTGACTCAAATGTGTTGCTGCTGCTTCTGGGCTAATGGGCCCAGTGGGCGCTTCCTCACCCGCCCTTAAGAAGGGTTGTCTGAATATCTTTAGGGCCTGAGGCTGGAGTGCTCTTCCTCCTCCCCCTTCAGCATCTCAGGAGCTGAAATGGAAACAGAGTCCTCAGGTCACGGTGGCCCTGACTCTCAGAAGAGCGAGAGCCTGTGTACTCAGCCTTAGCCACTCTCTGGTCCACAGCTATGGGGCATCTGTTCCTGCCTGAAAGGACTGGGAGAGGCTGTGGGACACACACCCCATAGAACACTTAGCCCAGTGCCCCACACAGAGTAGAAACTGTTATTGCCCTTATGTTTTTTTTCAAAGCCATCACTCAATAAACACAGTCAAAGACTGGGAGGCTGGGGGCTGGATATACAAAGAGAGGCACAGGGTAATGCCTACAATAATATCTCTAGAAAGTTCATAAAGAAAATAGAGCCAGAGGGCAGAGTAATCAACATTTGCAGGGAGGTGGTGGTGGGGCGACTTGCTGGGAAATGTAATGTGTACAGCTTACCATCTACACCAGCCTTGCACAGTCCCCTCTGCTCTGTATAGACAAGCCTCTTCACTCCTTAGAAGACTTGACCTCCACTATCCACCCAGATACCTGATCAGTTCAAATATTACCTGTCCTTTAAGGTTATTCTCTGTCTCTTCATCCTGGGGCAGACTTCCTCAAGGGCCATGGCCACAAGGCCTTGATTTTAGCAACCTCTTCCTGTCCATCCCCTTGCCTATACCACCTAAATGATGTATTTCGTGGCTACTTGGGTGCTTTCTATTTGTTGGTCCCTCCAACTAAGTCTGTAAGCGCTTTAGTAAGGACCTCATCTTAAATCCTCCATTCCATGCTCCCACTAATCCTACTCTGGCACAGCAGGGTATTCTGCATATAGTAGGTGCTCAATAAAATTCTTACTGAGAGACTGAATGAGCAAATCAGTGAAGGAATAAGGAAAGTAGGAAAGAAGAGAGGGAGGAGGGAGGGACGAAGGACAGAAGAAAGGAAAAGGAAGGAAGGGAAGGAGGGTGGGAGGAAAGAAGGAAGATCACTCTGGTTTTTGCAAAGACTAACTGGAACTTAAACGGCTGACAAAGTTGGTGCTCCTTCTTTGCCCTCAGTTCTTACTCTTCCACCATAAAGACTGTCCTTTCAAAATTTTTACTCCTTGAGCACATCATGACTTGAGCTAACGTAATTAAGATTTTCAAACCATACAAAATAGTGAAAGTATTATAAATGTTTACTGAACATTTACTGGGCTTCCCTGGTGGCGCAGAGGTTAAGGCGTCTGCCTGCAATGTGGGAGACCTGGCTTCGATCCCTGGGTCAGGAAGATCCCCTGGAGAAGGAAATGGCAACCCACTCCAGTATTCTTGCCTGGAGAATCCCTTGGATGGAGAAGCTTGGTGGGCTACAGTCCACGGGTAGAAAAGAGTGTCTTCACAATAGTCCCTCTCTTGAGAGGCTTAGTTGGGAGGTAAAAGTAAATAAATGCACATGAATTCTTCAGCCAGTGACCTAGTGGTTGGCACTTCAGATCTGGAGATACGTCTGGAATCTCAACAGGACCTGGATCAACTACTAGAAAAATTACATACAAAAATGATGTCTGTCAAACATATATATTTACCACCACCCTGTGTTTCCTCAGCTATAAGACAGGGACACACATCTCATGGGACATTACAAGAATTAATATGCCTAAAATTCTTGGCAGAGTACCTGGGCATGGTTAGTGCTCAATAAATATTACCCATATTATTACTGCTAAAGATATAAAATTTTTATTGAACATCTGTCATGGGTCAGTTACTAAGAACTTCAGGTGCTGGATTATCTCAGCTTTCTCTTGATTGTTTTCTCCCTTCATACCGTGCCATTTTCACAAGCAAATAAACATGCTCAAGTGTCTCCCATCTTTAAGACTTTGTGTGATGTGACCCCAGCCTACCTCTCTGAATTCAGATCATGATGCCCTTCCCACTGGGGATAGAGGCAAAAGTTTGGCCAGTGTATTCAAGATGATGTCTCTAAAGAGCTTGTGGTCCAATTGGCTCACAAGTCTAATTTAAAGAAAGCAAAGAAAGCCAACACACAGCCATGCCAAAGAGCGGCTGTTTAGATGCAAACTCAAATAACACAAGTTGAAAGAGGTGGAGGGAGTTAAGGAAACCTCGCAGGGGAGCAAGAATGGAAAGGATCACACCTGTATTGTTCTCCTCTGCACACTCAGCATATAACACAGTGCCTGGCATACAATAGGAGTCAATAAACATTTGTGGGACAAATGAATGACACATGCATTAATGAGTAAATGGTGTGATTTTCTGCCCTACTGGAGCTCACACCCTGGTTGGGGAGGCTAATGAGTAAACAAATATTTGTATGACACATGATGGCCAGGGTATGTACATTCAAGATAATTTAAGGGTATACAGGCAAGAATTATCAGTTCTGCTTGGGAAGAGGTTAGGGAAGACTTTGGACAAGGGACTTCACTGGGAGTTGAAGGATAATTAGGGAGGGCAGATGAGGGGGGACAGTCATGCTGGGTTGAAGACACTGTGGTGCTGATGAATGAAGAGTGGGGTTCACTGCTGGTGGACAGTCATTAAAGTAGCAGATAAGACAGTGTGTGATCAGGTGTCAAACTGTATGCGTGACCACTAGGGCTTTGGGATGTGAGAAGGTGGAGTTGGCTAGTTGGCACATAGTAGACTGTCAGTGGATATTGGTGAAAGGAAAGCCGGCTGGATTATTAAGGGCAATTTGGGGCAGATTGAGCCATTACTGAGCCTTGAAATGTAAAACTACAGTCTAAACGGAAGGCATTATGCTAATAAAGGTCATAATTAATATTAATGAGAAGATGGTCACTGATGATGACGTTGGTCCCTCCAGGGGGAGCAAAAGCCTGGAGATGAGAAGGTATGTCTAGCACTCTAGCAGGCTACTCTGTCTACCTCTGCCACGAAGAAGGGAGGGAGGGAGGGCAGGGGAAGGACCTCACCATGACTCGTGGCTGGTGGGGAGGAGGCTGCCAGCTCTCCCCCTGCTCTAGCTGCTGCTTTTCCTGCCCTTGGTAGAGGTCTGGCCTTGGGAAATGACCCTCCTTCCTGCAAGTCTATAGTTGCTCCCAGGAATGCTGATCCCCTGGAAAGGTTGCTTTGTCTGAGATCTGCGAAAGCAAAAGCCTGAGTAGCAAACATTTGCTCCTCCTTCCTTGTTCCCTGCCTAGATCCTGCAGGGGCAAAAGCACTAGCATTGAGAGATGGTGGTCTGCAGGGCTGAGGCTCTCAAACTGAATGTATACCTCAAAAATGCTTGTCCAGGTGGAACCAATGACTGAAAACACTGGGCAGTCTTGATTGAGGGCAGGAAGCCAGAGCAGGGCAGTCTCAGGGGAATGTGGAACAGATGGTGTGGTCCTCCTCTGCTTCCCAGAAGGATAGGATGTGTGGATGATCTCAGGGTCTCCCTGTTTTTGAAATAAATCCACTTTCCCCACCGTACATGGGCTTCCTGCCCGCATATTTCACTTGAGAGTTAGTCTTAAGTGTGATGGTGGAGGTCCAAAGTATTATTAGTTAATAATAATTGTGCACGTTTACTGATCCAGCTATTGTTCTAAGGCCTTTGTATTAATTAACTCATTTAATCTCTCAGTGGGGCTCCTCAGTGGTAAAGTATCTACCTGCAGTGCAGGAGATATGGGCTTGATTCCTGAGTTGGGAAGACCCCCTGGAGAAGGAAATGCAAACCACTCCAGTACTCTAGCCCTGATGGGCTACAGTCCATGGGGTCACAAAAGGGTAGGACATGACCTAGCAGCTAAACAACAACAACAACAGGAAACCCAGAGGCTGAACAGGTAATGAGCACTCTGCTAGTCACAGGTAACATTTGGACATGGTTGCTTCCAGCACTGACCACGCAGTCCAAGAGGTGGCAAAAGTCAGACATGACTTGGCTACTAACAAAAAACAAATCTCTCAATAACTTGAAAGGGACATCTGTAGTTCCCATTCTATACACATGGGGACTGAGGCTCAGGGAGGTGAAGCAATTTGCCCAAGGTCACACAAGACAGGAAGCTGCGGAGCCAAGACTGGAACCAGGCAGGGTAGCTCCTAGAATCACCGGGGCTCCTCAGTTCTAGAGGTGGCCTTAGGGAAGGGAAGGGAGGACTCCTAGGACCCAGCCACCCAGTAAAGAACATGGTCAGGAGCTAACGGCCAGTGCTATATTCACTGCCAGGTTCTTAGAGCCCCTGAGCCAGGTGGAGGAGGAGTCCAGCTCTGTCATATGAGTGGAGGACTGGGCAAGCACTTCACACTTTTCAGTCCTCTGTCTCTTCTCATCTGAACAATGGAGAATGACTGCGGATCTGCAGGACTGTTGGGAGGAGTAACAGAAGCAGCACATGCAAGTGCCTGATGCATCATAGTAGGTGCTCAATAAATGAGCCCAGTCTCCCTCTTCTCACCTGGGTCAAGTTCACTTCAAGCTAGATTCAGTCACCTTTTCCACAATCTGTAGTCAAGGCCTACCAGGTGCCAGATTTTCTGCTATGCCCTGGGAGAGACATCAATGAAGGAAGAGGCTGGACCCATGTGAAGTGGAGAGGGGGAATGACCCAGAGTAACGAGAAACAAACAAAATGAATTTTAAAGTAACCCAAGACAAGGCAATACCTGATAAACGAATGTTCTCCTCAAAAGCAATAGCCTCAGGAAGGCGTATCCGTTCCAGAGACATGGAGGCTCTGCCAAACACTGACATCAACCACTGACTCTCCTCCCAGGCATTCCCTCCTGGTGAATTCCCCTGTCAGGAAGACTGCCTGTTAGGAAAACGAAGGCTTGGAGCAGGACACAATCTGCCCAAAGTCATATGCAGGGCAAGAGCAGAACCAGAAAACAGAGCTTTTTGATTTCTGGACTGGAGGTCTTCCCAATTCTTCTCTAAATTAGGTGTCACAGCTTTGGCTCAGAATGGCTTTGGACTTTTTTTTTTTTTTTTTTTAATATCTCTACCCGGGTCAGTAGGACCAGAAACTGGAAATGTCCGAAGGAATCTGTGGATCTGCCTGGCAGTGGCGGGATAGGAATGAAGCTGAGTGCACCAAGATTACCACCAAGGGCTGGGTGCCAGGGATCTGGATTTAAATGAACTTTATACAGAGTACAAGGGCAGGCCATTCTTCGGGTGGAAGAAAAGAGTCGAGAGTAGTCTCTTCTTTTTTCTTTCCGCTACCGGCAGGCAGCAGGCAGGATCTTAGTTCTCAGATCAGAGATTGAAAACCACGCCCCCTGCAGTGGAAGCGCCTCGTCCTAACCGCTGGACTCCCGGGGAAGTCTCGCTAGTAGACTCTTGTGTTGGGGGCTTTCGGCTTTTCAGAGTCATTAAAAGAGCTGGTGGGCTGGTTTTCTGGTACCTCTTTGGCAGCTTGGAGTCCTCTGGTTAGGTGTGCGAAGACCCTGAAGTGAGATTTATTCTATTCTGAAGACGTAACTCCGAAGAGCTTTCAGAAAGTTCTCTCCTGGGCTTAAGGGACTGAGGTTCTCCTTGACTGGGGGAGTTCAAATCTAGTCCTGCTTGCAGGCAGGGGGTGGACTAGGTGATCCCCGAAGGACCTTGCTGGCATCGGGATTCCGGGCGCCTTCGTGGCCCTGTGGACGTGCCTGTGTGCGCCCGTAAGTGTGTGGCGGGTGGGAGGCGCGTGAGTGTGGCCGCTGGTGGGTGTGCTTGAGGAGCTGGGTCCCGGCTGCGCCCGCGGCGCCCACTTGTGGCTCCCAGGCGCCGCCAGGAGGAACCGCGCCTTTGCCGCCTCTGCCTGGGACGCCGCCCGATAGGAGGAGGACCGAAGGCTGATGACATGAGGGCGCCGTCTCCCAAGTGATGGCAGCGCGCGCTGCTTCCTCACCGCCTCCGCCGCTCAGCCCCGGACTCCTTACGTCAGGGTAGCTGGGTCCCCCCTCCGCGCGGCAGCCAGCGAGCAGCGGGAGAGCAGAGCAGAGCGCGCCGCGGAGCCCGAGCGCCCTCCCTGCGCGCTGATCCCTGCTGAGTCCGGCCGAGCCGGGCAGTAGGCAGCGCGGCCGAGCCCTCGCGGGACTCCGCCTTCCCACTCGGTGCTCCCGGGCCGCAGCCGCAGGGACCCGTTCGGCGCCGGGCTCGTCCTGTGCGCCCCCCGCCATGCGTGCTGGGCTCCGGGGCTCTCCTGAGCAGTCCCAGCGCGGTGGGCACCGGCGCCTGGGCCAGGGTGCCTCTCGCTGAAGTAGTTGCGCGCCCAGAGGAAGGGGTCGCCACGTCGGGGGCGCGACCGGGACCCGCGGAATCCGCCCCCGAGCGCGGGGAGCGGGGCCGCCTGCGCCGCCCGACCATTACCTCCCCAGGCGGCAAGGAGGAGCTGGTGGCGGTTGCCTCCCGGCTGTGGCAGCGGCGGCGCCGCGCCTGCCTGGCGGCCGTCGGCGTGCTCCTGGCCATGGCTCTGGGGCTGCTTATCGCCGTGCCGTTGCTGCTGCAGGCGGCGCCCCCCGGCGCGGCGCACTACGAGATGATGGGCACCTGCCGCATGATCTGCGACCCCTACACCGCCGCACCCGGTGGGGGGCCCGCGGGAGCCAAGGCTCCGCCGCCGGGACCCAGCACTGCCGCGCTGGAAGTCATGCAGGACCTGAGCGTCAACCCTCCGCCCCCTTTCATCCAGGGACCCAAGGGCGACCCGGGGAGACCTGGCAAGCCGGGACCGCGGGGCCCCCCGGGAGAGCCGGGCCCACCTGGACCCCGGGGTCCCCCGGGGGAGAAGGGCGACTCGGGGCGGCCCGGGCTGCCTGGCCTGCAGCTGACGGCGGGCGCGGCAGGAGGTGTCGGGGTGGTGGGTGGCGGAACCGGGGGCGGCGGTGACTCTGAGGGCGAAGTGACTGGCGCGCTGAGCGCCGCCTTCAGCGGTCCCAAGATCGCCTTCTATGTGGGCCTTAAGAGCCCCCACGAAGGCTACGAGGTGCTCAAATTCGACGACGTGGTCACCAATCTCGGCAATCACTACGACCCCACCACGGGCAAGTTCAGCTGCCAGGTGCGTGGCATCTACTTCTTCACCTACCACATCCTCATGCGCGGCGGCGACGGCACCAGCATGTGGGCGGACCTCTGCAAGAACGGGCAGGTCAGTGACACCCCCGCTTCCCCTCCACCCGCGCAAGTCCCCGCGGGCCCTCGTTCCCACCCAGCGCCCCAAACCTCCTGAGAACTCAGCCTCTCTCTCCCCATTGGGAGGGCGCGCATCGCAGCGTCGCGTCTCCCGGTGCGTCCTGGTCGCATTTTACCCGGTAGCTGCGGAGGTTGGGTTCCCCACTACCCAAATTGCACTCCCCTGCTATTTGCACAGCCGCCTGAAGCCCCGTGGGGTTCTCGGAAACCGCATTCTTCTTTTATCTCCCTGTGCGCCCCATTCTCCCCTGTGCCCTCCCGTCTCCCTTCTTCTTGGCCCTGGCCCCTGATTCCCGCTCTTCCCTACTGGGTCAGTGTCCCCGAAGCCCTCTGCCTTCCTTCTTCCCAGATCTGGCGACTGCGGAGACTAGGGTGCTGGGAAGGAGTTGACTAAGTTGGAGAGAGAGCGTGGAGCCTGGGTGGGAGCGTGGACCCTGGAGGGGCAGGCGGAAGACCGGCCAGGGGGCACGCCACGTGGGGGGTCGGGCAAGGGCCCAGGCAGAGATATTCGACCCACCCGCTCTGACGGCTCGCCCGCAGGTCCGGGCCAGCGCCATCGCGCAGGATGCCGACCAGAACTACGACTACGCGAGTAACAGCGTGGTGCTACACCTTGATTCGGGGGACGAGGTGTATGTGAAGCTGGACGGCGGAAAGGCGCACGGAGGCAATAACAACAAGTACAGCACCTTCTCGGGCTTTCTTTTGTACCCGGATTAGAGGAGCAGGGAGAGCGAGATGGGTGGCTTCAGGCCGCCCCATGCCCGTGGGGGCGCTCTGTTCCCTTGCGAGGACCGCTCTCGCTTCGTGACACTTCCTGACATCGTTGGAAAAGACACACCCCCGCTGTCCTTCCTGCCCCGCTTCCGACCTCCGTGTGTCTGTGACTTGCCTCGCTCCTGGCTGTGCTCCTGGTTCCTAGCCGCAACCCGGGGCGGGAGAGCGGGATGCCCAAGTGGAGAAATGAGCGTGAACCTGAAACCCCAGCCAGGGAGGCGGCAGCGCAGACTTTGCAGAGCTGATTGGACTGGACAGGCCCCAGCAGGATGCCTGAGTGCTTCCAGTCCCCCTCCTCCTCCGAGAGCCCTGAGACTGAGGGCTCCCAGCTCTGGCCACTGAGGTAGGCCAAAGCGAGCACAAGCTCCCTGGGGTGTCCTTCTTTGTGACCTGAAATACTTGTGCAAATGTCCCTATCCATCAGCTGAAACCCCATCTTCAGCAGAATCCCAGCAATCAGAAAATCCATCTCTACACCGCACTCCCGCCTCAGACCTACCGCGATGCATTAAATTATGTTTCTAGACTATGGACTCTTGATGTCTCTGTCAGCCTGGTCCAGGGACCGAGCCTCCAGATGTTCACCTTGACATAAAGACCGGAACTGGGCCCTGAATAGCTCCATCTCTACCCCGGTTGCCAGCCACTGCCTTGTCTGTGCTGCTGGGTGGGTGAAAAGATGTGGGGAGAATGGGAGGGTAGCCTCTCACCCTTTAGGGTGCATCTCCACCCGGCTGGGCTGCAGCCTTGAATTGGAGGGGACCAGAGGAGGGCGGAAGGAAGAATTAGAGGGTGACAGGAGACAGAGGTTGGATTTTCAGGATCCTAGCCTTGTGGGAGGAAGTAGAGGCCAGGAGTTTCTGGAGAAGCAAAGGGAAGAGGAGGCATTTCTGCAAAATGAGAGGGATGAAGGAGGTATTTGCCATCAGATGATCTCCGAGATCTCCTAAAAGGCAGTAGAGAAATTCCTGAGGAAACACACCCACTCGGGCATGTAATGCACTCAGCACATGTCTATCAGCTTACACTAGCTGGGTCCATAATCTCAAGTCAATTGCCTGGTACACTGAGGCAATTGTATGGACCATCCAACTCCCTGAATTCACCCACAGCTCTGTGGTAAATGAAATAGACTCTCCCCTTTGTGGTGGGACAGCCCTCTTTAGGGGTCTTCCTTTGTGTGTGGTGGTATGAGGCACCTGCTCTGAACCTGACTGCATTTGTTTGGTCCTTCCTTTCCTTTCCTTCACTGTTACACACGCACGCACACACACACACGCACACACAGACAGGTTAAGAAAACACTCCACATGGTGTTTTTGTTTTTTCACTTTTTTGTTCCGTTTTTAGATTATTGAGTTCCAATAAACAGTACGTTATCTACAAAATAACTTGTTAGCAACCTGTTAGTATTCACGGAGCTCATTTTGACCAGCTGTTTGCAGAGAAATGTGAATATGTACACAGAGGCAACCCTGGAGTGTGCTACCTATGTCGAACTGGATATGCACACACACACCCCATGTGGATATAATGTGGTTGTCATCGCTCATCCATGTTACACAGGTGCGCACACACACATATTCATAGACTCATGTCAGTGTGGTGTGTGACATATTTGTGGCTATATGTCTGCTCCCAAATTGCAATGTGCTCAACTTTAGTTCCTGGAAGATGCTGAAATTTGTGATTCTGATTTAAAAGACAATTATACCCCCTGCCTTGAGTCTCGTCTCTGTCGCTATCCCTCTTTATGCTCTTATTTTATTTGAATAGTGTTTTATTGTCATTCACTTGAATATTAGCAATGATTGCATCTGCCTCAAGTCTAGGCATAAAGTGCTCAAAGATATTGAGGAGGAAAACAATATCCATATGCAAACCATCACCCTCCCAGTTCCAGCCCGAATGAACCGCAGTTCCCCACCAACCCCACCCCACAACCAGCTGAGCCCAGGAACTGGGGAGGGCAGAGTCGATCCCATCTACAGTCGCATACGTATCAGTTTCTGATGCCTTGTTGATTGTATCATCCAGAAATGTGATTAAAACCAAATATATGAGACCCAAATGAAGTCTAATTGCTATGGATCTGCAATCCCCAGTGGGCCCCTAATCCTTTTTGACTTATTCCTCCCCTTCCTCCGATGAGATGGAGCTTAGACACAAAGCCCTCGGTTTAAATTTCAAAAATTAAAATTGACATGCAGCGGTGGCTTTCCTGGAAGCAGGAGGAATTTCTAAGGAGGTGCCGGAGCCCAGCTTTATCCTCTGCATTAAGAAGCAATTTGTACTTCTAACAAAACCCCCACCACTTCCCTTTGGTGGAAGGGCAGTTGAAACGCCTTGCCTGGGTCTGGTTGTTCACAATACTTAGACAAATTTGAATCTGAGATTCCTCCATCTGTATTCCCCGGTGCAGCTGGGCTTCTTGCAATTCTAATGCCTGGGTTGCTGGGAGGTGCTGCCAGAGGTGTCAGCTGCTAAGAGGATGATAGATTGATGAGGCAACGGGCGGGAGACTCGGCCGACGGCAAGAGCTTGCCAGCTCAGGAGCAATCTCTCCCTGTATCTCTACACTTTCTGGGTTTCAGGCAGACCCCTCATGACGCAGGGTCTACAGTCCCATTATCTTCATGGTGGTCTCCCTCTCCCTGGAGGGAAGGATGGGGAGACCTTTGCCACCTCTGTGTGCCATCAGTCTTGGGGTACATGTGAAATGAAAGAAATTACCTGCCCCAGACACTTTTCCTTTTTGTCTCTAGTTGGTTTGAGAATTATTGTCAATCAGTTGTAAAGTATCATTTTAAGTCCCTAATTGCTTTTGAGTCCATTTTCTGTTTTTAGGTTGGGATTGTCACCTTGGCATCTCCCTGGAAGTAGAAAAGGGTTTATTCTGTCCATTTGGGAGGTGGATAAATTAGGATTCAGAGAGACCTAGTGGCTTGCCTGTGTTCATAAAGTTTGTAACAGACGGAGTCCGCACTTGAGCTCAGACCTCCAGGCTGTGCCACTGCCTGACTGCATAGATAGAGCCTGTTCACCTCTCAGAGCTCCCAGGTATTTGAGAGGACAGCACACAGGTGGGACACATTTTTCACTCCTTTCTCTGATTTTGGGAGTCTCAGCATCCTTCAAAGGGTCAGATGAGATGAACCAGCCTGATTCTTTGACTCTGGCTGCCCCCAGAGGGCACCCCAGTCTCCTGGACAATCTGGCTGAACTTCCTGTCCTGGGGTCAGTGTTGGTGGCAGGACCATTTGGTCACCAAGTCCTGGTGCTCACGTTTACCTGTGTGTCTTCACTGGCAACCCCACCACCATCCTTCTCCTTAGGGGCCACTGACCACCTTCTCCTCTGATAGCTCTCCCTTCTTCCTCTTGCTGGTGAGAAGATTTAGCTCAAGTGAGCATGGCTGTCCCTGATTGCTGAGAGGTCCTTTTCTCATTCCCAAAGTCCACATCCTAAAGTCCCAAAGTCCAATAATTAGGTGGCTAATTATTTTCAGGACTGCCTGAGAGCGTGAGATACACCCTTGACCCTGGAAACTCAGATGGAAGTGATTCCGTCTGCTACATCTTCCTCCTATCTGTGTGAGCAGATGGCTCTTTTGGGCATCAAAGAGGAAACATCTAGGCCCCCCCTGCATGGAGTTATGATGACACCTTGGAGAGGTCATATTGTTGCTTTAAACTTCACTGACCAAGCATTCCTATCAGACAAACATTTTTTGAACTCTCATCCCCAATATGTGTATTTGACTTAGGAATAATTTATGTATACCACTATCAAGTCATACTTTAAAAATTCTTTTTGTGTTCATGTTCATTAAAGGCTCTCCACATTCAAGTGTATGTATATTCTGGCTGGCTAACCAAGTTTGGAGATGTCTCCTTTGCACGGCAACTGAAAAAAACAAGGGTTAATCCATGTGTTTTACTTCAACTTGCCATTTTTTCAAAATCTTGGGCAAAAATATGTTCTTTTATGAGTCCCAGGGGAGTCTGTGCACTCTAATTCTTTGAGTGCACAGTTTCAATCCATATTTTAAGTATTGTTGTTGTTTAGTTGCTAAGTTGTGTCCGACTCTTTTATGACCCCATGGACTAGAGCCTGCTAGGTTCCTCCATCCGTGGGATTTCCCAGGCAAGAATACTGGAGTGGGTTGCCATTTCTTTCTCCCAGGGATCTTCCTGACCCAGGAACCAAATCTGCATCTCTTGCATTGGCAGGCAGATTCTTCACCACTGAGACGCTAGGGACGCCACTTTTAATATTAGTAATGCTTTATTTTCCCCCTCTTTTTTTAGACTAAACATAAACAGAAGTAACATTTCAATCTTTCCTTCTCTCATCTGATTTTGAAGACTAATGTTGGCATTGGAACCAAATCCTGGAATCAGGATGGGTTGGGGTGGGGGCAAGGTCTCTCCCAGGGACCTTCTGGATGCTGGAGAGGATGAAGTTGGCAGGTGGAAATGTGGGATTCTAGAGGCATGTTTTAGTCTTGTTATTGCTATACTCTTCAATCAACAAGGGTGTTCCACAAAGAAGCATGGGTCCCAGCAGTGGTTGAAGTAAATGATAGGAGCAGTCACTTTAAAAATTAAATTCTGTCACAAGAATTTGAAAAATACTCAAAAGTAAACAGAAAAGTGCAACGACCTCCATGTGCCTGTCTTAACTTTGACACTTATGCACTGTGGCCATGACCCACCAAGCAGAACTCCAGTGTTTATGGATGGAACCCTCATGATGTGCCAAAAATTGGTGCTCAGGCAGTTGTTTCCACACCACACCCCTCTGAAGTAGGTATTGCTATTGTCCCACTTTACAGATGAGGAAACTGAGGTGCAAAGAGATGCAATGACTTGCTCAAGGCTAGGGCCAGGACTGGCACTGAAGATCAAACTCTTTGGAAATATAGGTGGGGCAGGGTGGTGAGACCTCAAAGACAGACTACAGGGAAGGCACACTGAGACAAGCAAGGGTCCCCATCAGGCACTCCAGAGGTAAAGCCACCTTTTGTGGAGCCACCTAAGTGTCCGCTGTCTCCTCACAGTGTGATCAGTTTGTTTCTAGGCTTCTCACTCCCTCCCTTCTTACTATTTCATGTACCAGCCATGCTGTCCCCTGTACTTGGAATCCTCTCCTCTGGGTTAGCTGCCACCCTTCCTTCAGGGCTCAGCTGACACATCACTTCCAGTAACCTCCTAGCCTCAACCTGATGCCCCTTCCTCTAAGGACTGATCTTCCTTCCCATGGTGCTTGCCACAAGGCTGTAAGCACACGCTCAGGTTGTCTGTCTTCCCCATGGACTTCAGGCTTCACAAGACAGACCTATCATCGGTGTGAGTCACCACTGAAACCCACACCCCAGATCCAGGATTTAGAATGTGCCTGGTAATCAGTAGGTGTTCAATAAACGTTTGTAGAGTGGATGGATAGATGGATGGATGGATGGATGCAGGAAGCCTAGCTGACAGGGTAGATTTTTGGAAAGATCTTGAGTATCTGACTTTACAGCAGGATCAGAGGGGATCTCTTTTAACCAGTGGGTCCCCATCCACCTCCACCTCTGGCCCTAAGTTCTTAAGGTTTGGGTGAGTGGTGAGGACCACAGAGGAGCATTTATTGCAACCTTCAAGGCCCTGGTTACATGTCTAGAGATCAGGAGAACCATCCAGTTGACATGAAATGATGGCTACTGCCCACTGGGGCTTCTGGGCTGATTTAATTTTTTAATTGATTAATTAATTAATTTGGCTGCATCGGGTCTTAGTTGTGGCACGTGGGATCTTAAGTTGTGGTGCGCGGATTCTCTAGTTGTGGCAGGTGGGGTTAATTGCTCTGTGGCATGTGGAATCTTAGTTTCCCAACCAGGGATTGAACCCATGTCCCCTGCATTGTAAGGCAGATTCTTAACCACTAGACTACCAGGGAAGTCCCCTGCTGGGCTGATTTAGGTCCCCTCCCCTCAGGGCCTCCAGGATGTCCCTAAGCTTTCTGTGGCTGCTTGGGCAGTAGCCCCACTTCCAGCGGGGTCCCTCACTTGATGCTTCTGCAGTCAGGATGCTTTTATTTTCTCTGAATGGAAAACATCTTTTGAAAAATTGTAGATGCAATGTGCACTTGCAAAAAGTGTAAACAATATACAGAAATATAAGACAGAAAATAAAATTTCCCTCTCTCGTTATGCAATCTCCTTCCCAGAGGTAATTTCCGTTAACAGCTTGGTTTGTATTCTTCCCGACTTTTCAAATGTACATGTACGTGGATTTGTTCGTGAAGAATATAAAACTCTAAACACTGGCAGGCTCTGCACCTGCTCTTTCCTCTGATGATTGCCCTTGAACAATGCTAAGGGGCAGTTTGTGCCGAACCCTTTTCCCTTTCCCCTGAGGTGCCTACCATTGACCATAGACCCTGGATTTAGGTTGGTTAAACAGGGCTTCCATCACTGGGTCTGGACGCTGTTTCTGACAGCCCTGCTCTAACAGAGGAACAGCCTCTGCTAACAACAGGATTGCCTTCCATTTAGATACAGGTTTCTGCCCTCATGTGGGAAAACCCTGCCTTATTTTCAAAGAAATGTGAACAATGTCTCTAATTTTCAGATGTTTCAAGTGGGTCCCCTCCTTCTGTTCTCACTGTCTACCTCTTGATATGTTACTTACACCCAGCAACTCTTCCCCTGGGACTTAGTGAATGAGGCAACGAGATCAACTCCCGCCAGCTCAGTTTTGCCCCTGTTGGCCCAGGATAGAAGAAGGGAATTCCTTCCACTTGGCTACTCAGTTGTGTCCCTAGGCCCAGCCTGAGGTTTGGAGAATGACCCTCCCCCCTTCTCTTCTCCCTTTCTCTCTTGGAATTCCCATGTCCAGAGCTGGGTGCTGCTGCCTTTCCCCCAAGCACTGCACTTGGAAGGAAGCAGGGGAGAGCGGGAGGGCGGGGCATTCTGCTCTGAAGCCTGGTGACTCCAGGCCAGCTGAAAAGACTGACACAGGCGCAGGGATGCCAGGCCACACTAGGCATCTGACGTGTGCCCTGGAACCAGGCTGAGCAGTGGGCAGCAGCCAAGTGTACCAAAATAGCTCAGCCCTTTAAAAGTAACCAGGTCACAACAGGGAGTGGAAAGAGAAAAGAAAAAAGAAAAAAAAAAAGTGGTTTTAACCTTTCTTTTATTTTTAATTGAGCTGAGCCTTTATCTTTATTATCTTGCTTGATATTAACAAGGAAGGCAAATGATCGGCAAGTTACATAGCTCAAAATTGAAGCACAGAGAGGTTTAATGATTTGCCCAAGATCACCCAGCAAGGAAATGCCCAAGTTTGAAGCTCTGGTCTGTTTCTCTGACTCAAAGGCCAGATTACTTCTTGTAATCTAGTGCCCCACCTCTCATTCTGGTGCTTATTATGTAACCTCTTTGAGCCACCTATTTCCTTTTCCATAAAATGCCACCTATTCTATAAGACTTCTGGAAGGAGTGAATGAGTTAATGGATGTCAGCCATATTAAAAGGAAAGTGAAAGAAAGAAAGTGAAGTTGCTCAGTCGTGTCTGACTCTTTGTGACCCCATGGACTATAGAAGTTCTTGATAAAAGTTGGTTATTATCAGCATTTAAATATTTGGTTTGAAAATGTCACTTTTTCACAGATACCACCTGGCAACTTCTTACAGCTAGTGATATTCAGTGGAACTCAACAATGGTCTTTGAAGTTGGATTCAAATCCACCTTCACTATAAACTGCCTCTGCAATACTTTGACAGATATTTAACTTGCTGAGCCTCACATTCTCCATCTGTAAAATGGGACCAGTGCTCCTACCACATGGGTGGTTGGGAGGATTAAATGAGATAACACAGTATGGGGCAGAGAGTGAGTGCTTGAAACCTGGGGATGGCAGGTGGTACTGTTGAAATAATTGTTAGGGACTGCTCTGTTTTCTCCTGAGTCTGACGCATCTCAGGAAACATCAAACCAAGGTTGCCTAGAATGAGGAACAGCAGGATTTCCGTGACAACAGCTGGCATTTACAAGCATGCCAGTGGTATAGGAGGCACCAAGAGCATTTCCCAACTTATCTACAATCCATTCAGTGAGTCTGTGAGGTAAGCATAATTGCACCCATTTCACAGATGAGGAGGTGGAATGGCCATTTTCAATGCTTGTGCATCAGAGCCAGAATTCAAACCAGTATTTTTTTCACTGTGCAGTCCTTGGCTTCCCAGAGAGCCAGAGCCCACGTAGTGAGCATGGCCCCGCCTGGTGCCTGTTTGCTGATGAGCGTGCAATAGTCCTGTGCACATCTGGGGAGGGGCACTCCCTTATTGACTCCCGGCTAATAAGCCCCTGTATAACTGGACCTGGAGCTATGACTAAATCTCAGGGCTTTGTTGCATGAATATGCACACTCCCATTGACGGCCCAGCTCTATCACAGCCTGATTTCAAACTGATGGGCACAACCCAGTGGCTTGAGACCTCTCCCCATGCATAGTAAGAACACTAATCCCTGTCAAAGCTCCTGCAGCAGGGTTGGGGGAGGGTGGGCTCAGCCCATGTGAGAGGACACATTGAGGGCACGTTGTCCAGGACATGGCCTCCTTCAAAGCCTGCTCTGCCTCTGCGAGATCCACATGGACCTCACGAATCTATGGAAGGCTGGTTTCTTCTTTCATTCCCCGGCTCCAGGTGCACGCTAGGGAGAGCCAGGCCCTGCTTGAGGGCGCAGAGTCTGATGGGAGAAGCGTGCTGATCTCTGGACTCTGAAAACCAGCTTTACCATGTGTTGCATTCCAGATCTGCTTACTGGGTGTCCACCGTGCGACTAGCACTGCAGCAGGGGACCTGATCGCTACCCTCTTTTTTTAGAAACTTAAAAAAAAATTTAAATTAATTAATTCATTTTAATTGGAAGCAAATTACTTTACAATATTGTGGTGGTTTTTGCCATACATTGGCATGAATCAGCCATGGGTGTACACATGTCCCCCACCCTGAACCCCCCTCCCACTTCCCTCCCCATCCCATCCCTCTGGGTTGTCCCAGTGCATCAGCTTTGAGTGCTGTGTTTCATGCATCGAACTTGGACTGGTCATCTATTTCACATATGGTAATATACATGTTTCAATGCTATTCTCTCAAATTATCCCACCCTCGCCTTCTCCCACAGAGTCCAAAAGTCTGTTCTTTGTATCTGTGTCTCTTTTGCTGTCTCGCATATAGGGTCATAGTTACCATCTTTAAATTCCATATATATGTGTTAATATACTGGTGACAGGAAAAAGAATTATCAGTGATAACAGCAATGGCATTTCCTTCCATTGTTGAGTACCTGCTGGGAGGCAGGCGTGGCCTCATTTGAAACTTTCTGCGGCCCTGCAAGATGGGCATTATTTTTTTCCATCTCACAGCTGAGGGTGCTGAGACTTGAGAAATTAACTGAATTGTGCTACAACCCTGCATATGAGAAGTGGTGGATTTCCAATTAAAGCCCAGATCTGTCTGCCCCCAACCCCAAACACTGCCCCACCCAACAGAAGTGCTACAGGGCGTGGGAAGGCTGCCCAGGTGGCTTTTCTGGGCATAGGGATCTCCATCTGGAAGTGAGAGGGCCTGGGAAGGGCTCAATGATCAGGAGGACTTCCCGGAATTAGTGACCTTTTAAATCAGAGTTTGCCCGATAAGGTTTAGTCCTCATCCTTATGGAGCTTGCAATGAGGTTGAGCAGGAGAGACTAACACACTGAACATTTGCTGGCAATTTGTTCATTTTCCCAAGATTACTGAGTGCTACCCGACTTCCCTGGTGGCTCAGACAGTAAAGAATTTGTCTGCAATGCTGGAGACCTGGGTTCAACCCTTGGGTTGGGAAGGTCGCCTGGGGGAGGAAATGGAAACCCACTACAGTACTCTTGCTAGGAAGATTCCATGGACAGAGAAGAGACTGGTAGGCTGTAGTCCATGTGGTCGCAAAGAGTTGGACATGACAGAGTGACGGAGAACACATGAATGTATGTATATATGGAGCTGGGCCTGGGCTGGAGATGTCCTGAGATGTGTCCCAGTCCTGCAGGAACTTTCGGCAGATGGGAGGAGCCACACCAGGGCCCAGGGCGAGGCATGTATCACCTGCAGCAGGGAAGAGGCACCACCAAGAAGGGACTTGCTAAGCCTAGGGTGGGGCAAAAAAGAAACATGAAAGTTCTATCTCTTGGAAACCTGGGTGGGGGACAGCAGGAGGTTAAGGTGCCATTCTTGTGGGGAGGGACCAGCATAGGTAAAGGTGTGGGGTGGGGCTTGCCTCTGGGAGAGGGGTCTCCTGGAACCTGTCTACTGTGTGTGTGCATGTGCATGTGTGTGCATGTGTGTGTGTGAAAGTTTAGGAGGACTAGGACATTTGTGTGTATGATGGATGTATCTGTATGTGAGTGCTGGTATATATTGGGGAGGTGTGTGTGACTGTATCAGTTTTAATGGTGCCATATCTTAAGTTTAAGCCCTTCTTACCCCACACTGGAAAGATGGAATGCTTTTATTCTCTAAGTTCACTCCCTTTGCCCTCAACACATTCAGTACATTGTGGCTGACTCTCCTTGAAACTATTCGGAGTTTTGTATTTGGGTGGGTTGGAGGCTGGGCTATGGTCCTGGGCTGAAGCTGCATGATGGGGGAGTGAGTGGCTGGAGGTTAGGAGGGTCCCTGAATTGCCTAAAGTACCGAAATCAAGATGCCTTGGGAACACAGATGCAGATACCTGACATGTAGCAGCAGCAACTTAGCATTTTTATTGATTGGATTGGATTGGATAGATACTTTCTAAAGTGCACTGGCAGCTGTTCGCTGTCTCGTTTGTACTGACACTTCGGCACCCATGGTCCCCAGCAAGCTGAGATTACACAGAGCTCCTTCCCATTTGATTTCTGGATGACCTTGATCACTCGGTGAGTTAGTGATTACTTATCCGTTTACTCATAGAGGAGATCTAGGCTAAAATAAGTGAAGTGATTGGTTTGAGGTCACACAGCTGGTTACCAGTCATGTTGGGAATGGACTCCTAGTCAGACTTTAAGGGCATTTGTTTGCTCAAAGTGGAGTCTGAATGTGTAAACATGAGGAGGTGGGAGTGAGCAGATAGATTCCCACCCCTATGCTAGGCTATCGGAGCAGCCACCCTCCTGCATGTATCCCAGCCCTCTAATAGCTCCCTGTATATATCAACTAAAGCATCTGTCTGTCTCTCATCCATCCATCCACCCATCCATGATGTATCCATCATTCATGAATTCAATGCATACCTGTGCACCAGGCCCTGTGTAGGTGCTAGGAAGATAGTCTTCACACAAAAAATTATCAGTCTGGTGACAAAACTTCTGGAAGCCTTCACCCACCATTTTCTCACTTTCTTCAAATAGTTCCATACTGAGAGAAATAGAAGTAAGGAGCTCACCTATCAGTGAGCTCATCCAGCAAGGAGCATAACAGCTTCTGACAAGCCCACTCCTAAGTGACTGGCATCAGAGAACACGGAATTCCCTATGGAAAAGGCAGAAATCATGAGGCCAACCTCAGGATGTGTCCGATAAATATGTGAGGTGGTCGGAGATCTGTAGCCTCTCCTAAGACAAAGCCTGAGGTTTTCCCTACCACTGAGCAGGAAAATGGGAGTCTGGGGCACTGCAGGCTTCTTGCTTTGAGTTTGGTAGTACCATGTGCCTGGTGTGGGGTTTGTCTGAGCCCTTGCTTGGACCTTGGCCACAGGCTCCACCATCCATTCCACTGGTGACTCTAACCCAACCCTAACCTTAACCCTAACTCTGACCCTGCTGGGAGTGTGCAGCTGGTACCATGCACACTTGTGTCCCCACATCTGGAGGGCCCTTCCCAGCTCCTATGCTGTCAACAACGTTGTGTTGTGTCTGGCTGCACCATGTAAAACTTAGGCTTGTGTCTTACTTCTGCTGCTAAGCTAGTGACTGGAGAGGAAGACTTCTGATGGAAATAAGGGAGCAAGCCCACCAGCTAGGCTGGTACACACGTGGCTGAGGGACACTTCCACTACTGAGCTCCAGGAGTTGAAGACCATGAGAGCTTGGCTCTAAGACGTGTGTTCTGGAACTACCCTGGTGGTGCAGTGGATAAGAATCTGCCTGCCAATGCAAGGGACACGGGTTTGATCCCTGGTCTGGGAAGATTCCACATTTTATAAAGCAACTAAACCTGTGTGCCACAACTATTGAACCCACATGCCCAGGACCCATGCTCCGCAATAAGAGAAGCCACTGCAAAGAGAAACCCCTGCTCACCCCAACTGGAGAAAGCCCTCATGTAGCAATGAAGACTGTCCACAACCAAAAAAAGAATGTGTTCTGCAGAGCTGGCTAACTAACCCTCACCGCCCACTGCCAGCTGCCCCCTTTCATACTGCTGGATGAATGGGGCTGCCAAGTTAGGGATCCCGTGGCCCCAGCCCTCAAACACCAAGTAATTGTTTCCACCGTGTGAGCTGACAATGATCCATGGGTGTTTGTTGGCAGCTGCTAGGGGCCAGGGGCTCAGCCAGAGTTTCCTAATTAACTCTCCATTATTCCCATCCCAGGAGGACAGGGCAAAGGAAGTCTAGGCACCATCAAATGGCAGACATCACTCTCAGCTCCTGCTCTCTCATAAACCTCTCATGACTCCCGGCACTTATAGGGTGCCCTTTAAGCTCCAAACCAAGCTGCTGGTCTGGGAGGCTGTGAACAGGCCCCACTGTCTCCCAGCCCACCTCTCTCTCTCTGTGTCTCACTCCCTAGCCAAATGTAACTTCTTGCTTCCCTACATGGAGGTTTTAAGCAGGGCTGGGACCAGGATGAGGCACAAAATTTAAGGGAATGCCAAAACTTCTCAGTGATCAAGATGAATAATCTTGATGCTACATTTAACACCTCAAAATCAATACAATCCATGATAAACAAAGCATCACATTTTTAAATAAAGATGCTATCAGTTGAGTGAGTTGAGCATATCTTTCTCCTTCAGGGTGGGTTCCTGA
Source organism: Capricornis sumatraensis (assembly GCF_032405125.1). NCBI lineage: Eukaryota > Metazoa > Chordata > Mammalia > Artiodactyla > Bovidae > Capricornis > Capricornis sumatraensis. Next base: position 115,320,349 of record NC_091071.1, on the reverse strand, counting down.
CTCTCGTTTTATCCCAGATAAGCACCAGGTTGTAGGAGAGGAGGAAAAGATGAAGGAGAAAGGAGTGCTGAGACTTTAGGGAAGGAATGAAGAACTGCACTAATTTTAGCCAGAGTAACTCCCTTGTTACTGACCATCCATTGTCTACTGAGCACTCAGTGCCAGTACCCTGCGGTCCACTTTACAGCCACGATCTCGTTTTTTCCCACAGAAGTAGGTGCGATTACACTCAGCTCATGGACTTGGGATCTGAAGAGCAGAAAGGTCGAGTAGCTTGCCAAGAGTGACACAGCTGGATGGGGGTGAGAGGGGGGAGCTGGTGCTGAAATTCAGGTCTGACTTCAAGGCCTGTCCCCCTCCAAGCTATCGCATGGCCTCTGTCTTGCCTTTCTCCCTGTCCCAACAATGATGACTATACAATAAGTAAAATTTCCTAGGCTCTGGCTATATGCCAAGCACTTTTCTAAGGATTTTAAACACTGTTATCTCATTAAATCTTCCCAACAACCCCATGAGGGGTCTTTACCCCTAAAGAGGTAGCATTATCCCCATTTTATATATAAGGAAACTGAGGCACAGAAAGGGTAAGTAACTCGCCCAATATTCCAGAGATTGTAAGTGGCAGAACCACCACAGGCTGGTACCAGGGCCTGAACTTGCCATCTCAAGGATGGTCGGGATGCTCCAGGTGAGCTGAGCCAGACCATATGCCAGAGGTGGGAAAGATGTCATCAATCTCCCCAGACCTGGCCCAGGCCAGGACCTCAAGAGTTCCAAGGCGGATGCCCAGGCTGGTGCCTTTCCTGTCCATTCTCAGGCTGGTGCCTCGCAAGGCGGCCCCTTCCACGGTTCGCTGCTACCCTCAGCAGAAGCCGTCATCCTTGTGGAAACCTGCCAGGGGGACAATGAAGGCATTCAGGAGCTGTTATTTATTTATTTCTCAATAAAGAAACTTCATGAATAGATGGATATTTATTCACCTAATTCACTTTTGCAAATGCAGTGTCCTTCAAAGGATGATTTGTTTGCTGAGCGGGGCTGAGGCGGGAGGTTAAAAATAGCTCCCGGCAGTACCGTATTTCTCAGTAAATCAGTGTTGATAATTTAATAATAAAATTAGTCTTACTTCAGGTACCAGATATCGCTCCTCTGACATGCAAATCGAATTCAGCTTTCTACCCAATGTGGGCCGTTTGTGAGGCTACAAATTCACCAGCGTCTGTTTTGGGGGCACTAAATTTAGAGCCTTTCTTACATGGGTCAATATGAGTGCCTCTGAAAATGCCTGTCTCACTAATGTGGTCATTTGTAATATTCACTAAGTTCAGAATGTAGATGGCTGGCCTTCCTTTCACTTCAGAGCTGCCACCTACATCAGGATGGAAAAGATGGCCAGGCACACACTTGTCCAATCTGGGCAGATCACTACAAATTGCATTGAGTTTCAGGGCAGAGGGACTGTGTCCCCTAAAGTACATTTCATCTCCTCTCAGTAAAAGTTTTGTGGCCACCTGCTGTGTACCAGGTCCTATGGCAGGTGCTGGGTTGACGGAGATGAGCTAGGTGCTCTCTCCTAGAAGTGCATGCAGACAGGATGGACACATCAAAGGCATCATGGTATAAGGACAATGTGGTCTAGGGGCACACAGCAGAAGAAAGGGCTGACATCATCTGTGAAGGAGAGAGCGCATGATTAAGGAAGGCTTACCCTCCCAAGAGACTTCTGCATGGGGTTTGCAGGATGAATAGGAGCTCTCCAGGCAGTTGGGTAGGAATTGGCGGCACTTGAGAGGATGTTCCGGGCAAAGGAAATGGTATATACAAATGTGTGGGTGCCTGAGACCAGGTACTGTCTAGAGCAATTAAAATCAGTCCATTGCAGCCAAAGATTGGCAAGAGGGAGGTTCAAAAGTTTTGTGGGGGCCAAATAGCCTTGTGTGACATGAGGGAGAGCTGAGATTTTTGCCCACCTGCCTGGGGAACGAGGGGAGGGTTGGAAACAGGGAGAGGTGGGGTCAGATGCCCATGTTGAAAGACAGTACAGAGGAAGGGTTAATGGAGGAGAGGAGGATGGTTCTCTCTCCCCCTAAGGACTGAGCACTGCATTTTCTATAGGACAAATGGGAGATGCTGAATGATTCAGGACACAGGGGTCAAGGAGCAAATAGGAACTGGAGAACACTGAGGGCAAGAACAGAACAGGACGAGCTGCCCTAGGCAGAGCTGAGGGGGAAGTGAGAACTTCTGCCCTGGGAATCTCAGGGCTCCTTTGCCATCGAGTATTAAAAAAACCCTCTACTTACTTGACAGGGCCTCCCTGGTGGCTCAGGTGGTAAAGAATCTGCCTGTAATGCAGGAGACCTGGATTCAATTCCTGGGTTGGGACGATCCCTTGGGAATGGAATGGCAACCCGCTCCAGTATTCTTGCCTGGAGAATCCCATGGACAGAAGAGCCTGGAGGGATACACTCCATGGGGTCGCAGAGTCGGGCACGACTGAGCGATTAACACACACTTGTCTGACATATGAGATTTACAAGCCCTTCTCACATGGACCATGTGATTTGATCCAGACCATAACAGTCTGAGTTTGGCAGGGTCATGATTCTCACTTCACAGAAGAGAAAAGTTGAAGCTCAAAGAGGTGAAATGACCCTTTCACTGAGAAAGCAGAAGTAGGACTCCTGATCAAGTCCTCTTAATTCCTAGTCTGGGCTTTTTGGGCGGCATAAGTCTCATTTCAGTGAGGTGGGCCCCTATGATGATTCTCTTTCTAATGTGGTGGGTGGGAGTCAGAGGGCTAGAGTGGCCTGCTCAAGATCATGTAGGTGACCCAAGGCCCACACTTAGATTCTGTTCTCCTGAGCCTCATTCATTGCTTCACTCATGCTGTTATCATTGTCATCCCACTGCCCCTCTGTGGTGCCCTGTTCTCATTCACTGTTGCTGGGGTCACTGGTCTCCCTGGCATGTTGTAGTTGTGCGCATGCTCCTGTTCGTGACCTTTGCCCTTGCTGCTTCTCTGTCTAGACCACATTTCCCCTGGGTATTATCACAGCCCCCTTCCTGACTTTGTTGAGGTCTCCCCCGAAATGGCACCTCTTTAGAAAGAACTTCCTACCCTCCCCATCTACCACAGCACAGCCCATGGCTCCACTCCCTCTCCAGCCTGAGTTTTCTTGATAGCACTAGCCCCTTCACTACCATTTCTTCACTTGTTTATGGCTGCCTCCCTCTCTAAAAAATAAGTTCCAGGAGGGCAGCGACTTTGTTTGCTTCTGCTTTTTATTTGCTCTCTTGTTGCCAGGAGGCACTTGATAAATGTTTGTTGAGTGAATGCGTGTTGAGTGCTACCAATGCAAGGCACTGTCCTTGGATCCAAGGTGAGCCCTGCCAACAGGAACTAGTGCTCAATGTGCCACGAGATAGGCTCGCAGGCCTCACCCCAGCAGCGCGACAAAGGCTGTGTCCACATACATGAGAGCTTTCCTCATAGATCATGAACTGTTTGGGCTCTTCTCGCTGAACAATAGTTGGAGTTGTTGTGATTCAGTCATTAAGTCATATCTGACTCTTTGTGACCCCATGGATGGCAGCACACCATGCTTCCCTGTCCTTCACGATCTTGGAGTTTGCTCAAACTCATGTCCATTGAGTTGGTGATGCCATCCAGCTATCTCATATTCTGTTGTCCCCTTGTCCTCCTGTCTGCAATCTTTCCCAGCATCATGATCTTTTCCAGTGAATCAACTCTTCGCATCAGATGACCAAAGTACTGGAGCTTCAGTTTCAGCATCAGTCCTTCCAATGAATATTCAGGGTTGATTTCCTTTAAGATTGACTGGTTTGATCTCCTTGCTGTCCAAGGGACTCTCAAGAGTCTTCTACAATTTGAAAGCACCAATTCTTCCATGCCCAGCCTTCTTTAGGGTCCACCTCTCACATCTGTATATGACTACGGAGGGGAAGTGTGCGGAGAAACTGTGCTGAGGCAGGCTGACTTGCACACACTGAGGACTATTTTAGGATGAATGCAAGGCATAGACAAATGTAGAGAAGACATCAGATCGCACCTAAAATGGCCCAGAAGATGAATGTTCATTTTCAACACTTTGGTGTTTAGTCATGGCCACATCTCAGTGTCACGTGTATATGCTTAGTCATGTCAGACTCTTCATGACCCTATGGACTGTAGCCCACCAGGCTTCTCTGTTCATGGGGTTTTCCAGGGAAGAATGCTGGAGTGGGTTGCCATTTCCATTCCAGGGGATATTCCTCACCCAGGGCTCGAACCCAAGTCTCCTGAATCTACGGCATTGCGGGCGAATTCTTTACCACTGTGTCACCGGGAAAGCCCAGGATCTCAGTTTACTTAGCAAAACAGTGGGTGGAAACGTCCTGCTTTTTCCTCACCAAGCTTGCCATTTCTGTCCCTCCTTCCAAGGGAATTCAGCTGGAATTCCATTTCCTTTCTTTTGTCTGAATCTTTATCACCTGCTGAACATTCAGCTAGGTGCTGGAATGGGAGATGGTGGAAATCTCTCCCTCCCCTTACCACCAGAGTGACTGAAGCCTGAGGCCCTGAGGTCCCCTCTGGCCCTAGAGAGTCTCAGGGAGAGAACAAAGGAGTCAGCCCAGGAATAGATCTGCAGCCTTGTGAGCTGGCTCTGGCAAACATAGTTAGATGAAGGGTACATTTTATTCTGTAATAAGAGGGCTTTTAAGAAAAATACAGAAATGCTTAGGGGAAAGTTAAGGGGAAAAAAGAAGGTGATGGAATTGTTCACATTCCTTCAGTGCATAAGAAGAGCCAGTTTCAATGATGATTTCTTCCCGGTATTGGGTGGTTGGGATGCCAGCCCCTCCATTGTGCACACACACACCCCTCTCCAGTTCTAGAAACCTCTGTTCCCAGGCCCCTGCCCAATGGCCACATCAATGTGGGTTTGATCCCTGGGTCAAGAAGATTCCCCTGGAGAAGAAATAGCAACCTGTTCCAGTATTCTTGCCTGGAGAATTCCATAGGCAGCAGAGCCTGGTGGGCTACTGTCCATGATGTTGAAAAAAGTTGGACATGACTGAGCGACTAACACTTTACACTTTTTTCTTTTTTAATAGCTGATTAACAGTGTTGTGATAGTTTCAAGTGAGCAGAGGAAAGACTCAGTCATACATATACATGTATCCATTCTCTCCCAAACATTAGGGAGAGTTTCCTGTGTTATACGATAGGTGATTTTTGGTTATCCATTTTAAATATAGCAGTGTATACATGTCCATACCAAACTCCCTAACTATCCCTTCCCCCTATTCTTCCCCCTGGCAACCATAAGTTCATTCTCTTGAGTCTGTGAGTGTGCTTTTGTTTTGTAAGTAAGAGAACCTGTGAGTGTTACTTTATACTGAAAATGGGACTAGGCTGCTGAGATTAAGTTAAGGACTTTGAGAGGGGGGGATTATCTTGGATTATCTGGGTTGGCCCCCCTGTAATCATAAGTGTCCTTGAAAGAGAAGCAGAGGAGGAGTCCATTTGACCATGGAAACAGAGACGAGAGTGATGCAGCCGTGAGCCGAGGAATGCAGACAGCTGCTGGAAACTGGGGCGGTGGGGGGGGGGGGGGGGCAAAGAGCAGATACTCCACCGGAACTTTAGAAAAGTCAGCCATGTGGAAACCTTGATTTCAGTCCCACTCCTGTCAGAACTCAGTTCAGATGTCTGGCCTCCAGAACTATAAGAAATGAGTTTTGGTTGTTTTAAGCCATTGACTTTGTGGGAAGTTGTTGCAGCAGCAATAGAAAGCTAGTCCACACACCAAACTCATCTTCAACCTCCTGGTAAGTCCTGGTAGGTCATGACATGTGGCCTAGAATACTGCTCAGGGCTTCTCTGGTGGCTCAGTGGTAAAGAATCCACCTGCCAATGCGGGAGACACGGGTTTGATCCCTGATCGTGGAAGATCCCACAGCTGTGGAGCAAGTAAGCCTCTGTGCCTCAACTGTTGAGCCCATGCTCTAGAGCCCATGCTCTGCAACAGAAGTCACCACAGGCAGAAGACTGTGCACTTTAACTAGAGAGGAGGCCCCACTTGCCTCAACTAGAGAAAAGCCCACGCAGCAAAAAAAACCCAGCATAAATACGTAACATTTTTAAAAAAAGGAAAGAAAATGTCTCAGAACTGTGGCCTCGCGGAAATGGAAAATGAACCATGCTAGTCCCGCTCCCTCACTGCCCATCGGTCAAGGGCTCCCTATTACCCTGGTGGCCCAAAGCCTCTTGCCGGCATACAAGTTCTTATGATGGCCCCTACTGACGCCTTTAGCCATTCTCTTCACACACCCTATGTTCCAGTCACACCAAAGCGCTGACGTTTCCATTCTCTGTGGCCTCATGTCACACGCTCTCATGCCTCAGTACCTTTGTGCCAAACCAGTCACCAAACCTTCACTTGGTCACTGTGTACTTGTCATTCAAGGCAGCCCAGGAGTCTCCTCTTTCAGAAGGCCTCCTGCCAGCCGTGGGGTTGGTTCCCTTCCTGCTCCTACCACCCCTGGTGTCGGCCTGGCCTCAGTGCTGCTTGCACTGCCCCTGCGGTCTGCTTCTCCCGCCCCCAGGGAGGGGAGCCCCTGATGGGGTGCGCAGAGGAAGGCTGTCACTGCCTCCACCCACTAAGTCTGGCCACCTTTGCTGGGCTCAGCCCAGCCGACCATGGCCTGGACTCATGACTGTGCTCTGTGAACCACAGCTTGGTGGCTTTGTCCAGGGCAGCAGAGCAGGTGTGGGCAGCAGAGCAGGTGTGGCCACCTGAGGCCCATCTGACCCAGCTGGGGGCCCACCAAGGGGAAAGGGGAGGCCTGGACCCCCAACTCTGCTTTCCTTCTTTCTCAGGTGTTTACACTTTAGTTACACATTAGATAGAAGACATTTTCATCTTGCCTTTTCTTCCATAATCCTATGGGGATTTTTTTTTGGTAAGAAACAGATGTCCTGTAGATAACATATAAGTAAACAAAGGGTGAGGATGCTTTTATTTTTCTTTACTAGCAATGACTTTGTTGATTTTCTTTTTTTATGCTCATAAAAATCCTACCTGTTCACTAGAGAAAATCTGGATACTGTGGGATGGATACTGCTTTGGAGGAGGTTAGGGAGCCCAGCAGTGCTTACTTCCTCCACCCCCCTGGGGCTCCCACTCCTCATCTCTGTGCCCCCAGTGCCCAGCCATTGCAGCACTGAGCCTTCCCCTCCAGGGTCCTCAGCACTGGATCTGCTCAAAGACCCCGCACAGCTCCATCCCCACAGCCACTGCTGCCTACCAGGCCCCATCATCTCTCACTCAGACATCTGTGGTGGCTCCCACTTTCCCTCCCCTCTGGTCTCTCCCTTTCCCCTCCTGCAGCCTCCCACCACCACCTCATACAGACACAGTGCACCATAGGCCCATCTCTCACTAGCTCTCCCCCACCACTGGCCTATCTATCTGACCACCACCTTCTCTAACCATGCTGGCTTCCCTGGTGGCTGCCATTGGCCCACTTGGGCTCTGCTGCACCTAGGCTCTACTTCCATGGATGCCTTTTGGATTTAAGAAACAATATTCACCCTGGTGGCTCAGACGGTAAAGCGTCTATCTGCAATGTGGAAGACCCGGGTTCCATCCCTGGGTTGGGAAGATCCCCTGGAGAAGGAAATGGCAGTCCACTCCAGTATTCTTGCCTGGAAAAATCCCATGGATGGTGGAGCCTGGTAGGCTACAGCCCACGGGGTCGCAAAGAATTGGACATGACTGAGTGACTTCACTTCACTTCACTTCGTTCACCCCAGCAAGGAGATCAAGCCAGCCAATCTTAAAAGAGATCAAACATGAATATTCATTGGAAGGACTGATGCTGAACCTGAAACTCCAATACTTTGGCCACCTGGTGTGAAGAACCGACTCACTGGAAAAGACCCCTGAAAGACTGAAGGTGAAAGGAGAAGGGAGTGACAGAGGATGAGATGGTAGGATAGCATCATCAACTCAACGGACATGGACATGAATTTAAGCAAACTCTGGGAGAGAGTGAAGGACAGGGAAGCCTGACATGCTACAGTCCATGGGGTCACAAAGAGTCAGACATGATTTAGCGACTGAGCAACAACGTCCACTTCACTTCTAGAAGTGGGGAAGGCCGTTCTGTAATTGGGAAGCAGAGGAGGAATGGAGTCAAAGGCTCAGGGAAGGGCGGGGAAGGGGGCTGAGAAGTTGAGGAGGAAGAAGGGCCTGCAGTGGAGAAGAGTGAAGTCCCTCCCCCATCTCCTGGTGATTTTTGAGGACCACACACATACAATGACAGAGAAGGAGCAGGAACGGCTGAGCCCGGCGGCCAGAAGTTGACCTGTGAGGAGAGTGCAGGCTCTGCCAGGCTGCCAGAGGTCCAGGGAAGAGATGATGCCCTCACAGACTGCTCCAGGGGCTCTGACGGGCTGGAGGTGTCCTGGAAGCATCTGCCTGAAGCTTCTCAAAGGCTCCTCGCCCAGCCAGCCTGTCCCAGCCTGGTGGGCCCCTCAGTCATGCCTGCTGTCTGCCAGAGCCTGCGGAGGGCCTGTGGGCCACCTATAGGAGGCTGAGAAAAGAATTCGTGATCTGAGCACTCCATGTGTACCCGGCCTGGTGCTGAGGGTTTTACATGGATTACGTCATCTAATACCCAAAATGGCCGTGTGAAGGGAGTAGCTACTATCTCACTGTCCGGGGCAAGAATAAAATAAGGGCAGAGCAGGGGTTCAAACGCACGTCTTTCTTTCTCTTCCCCCACAGAAAGGCCTAGCCCCAGGGATTGTTGGAGATGATGGCCGACCGAGGAGGCAGGCTCTAGGTGCTCCCGTCATGAATTCCGCCTGGGTTGTAGCTGTCTCCCTGGAGTCACCAGCAAAGGCTGTCTGAGCAGGGAGAAGTGCCGACTGTGAGGAGCCTACAGCTGGACGTGTGGAAGACGGTGGCAGCTTCAGCCAGGACCAGTGAGAAACAACTTTGGGTGGGTGGGAGGGTCAAGGATCATGGGGGTGGGGAATGGGTGTGCCCAGGGGATAAAGACAGGGTCCCAGGTCATTGTTGTCTCGCTCTCTGCGGGGGTAGGGGAAGGGGTTCTGGCCTAGGCCGTGGGTGAGTGATCTCTAGTTATGGGACAACAGCTGGGAGTCGGGTTGGGGAGCAGTCTGCTCCGTAACCTCTGTAAAGTGAAGGTTGAGCTGGCTCAGTGGAAGGTCTCACCCAGCTCTGGCAGCCAAGGTCCCGGGACGCTGAACCAGTGTGGTCACAGAACAGAGCTCCTAGATGGCAGGGCCATGCTTGTCCTGCTCATCACTGCCTTCTCGAGGCCTGGCACCTCACAGTCAGGGCTCACAGAGAGGATTGCAAGGGACACCCCAAAGGCTGGAGGCTCCAGCTCTGGGCAGGAGGAGGGAGAGGTGAGAAAAGCTGTGGGTCACATGTGGGACCTCGGTGTTCCTGCCCAGAGGACCAAGGCCAGAGTCAACTCTCGGGTGAAAGAAAGCGAGGAGGCACTGTTTCCCCCCCAAGTCTTAATCCTGTAAACTCAGACAGGGGGGTTTCAATTACTCATCTTTGAGTGGTTTCTTATTTCAATCAAAGTCATCAAGTAAACATCCAGAAGTTAGTGCCTTGTTAGGAATTAGCAGCACAGTGGAACCTCTTCAAAATGCTAAACTGAAGTTGCCCAGGGAGGGAGGGTGGTGGGGGGGTGACTGGCACCTGGTCTATCACCTCCACCCATGGGCTGAGTTAGTGCTCTGGGCCCTGGCAGTAGGACAGGGGCTGGGGGCCTCTGGGAGTAGGGTAGGTGAGCCCCGAAGCATTTTACTTCTCCAGCTGTGGAGTCACTCCAGGCTCAGGTGGGCCAGGGTGTCAGCTCAGACCACATCCAGGGACCAAAAATGATGGCAACCATGGCAGGCCTGTGCAGACAGCAGGTTCTCAAGTAGCACTTGTTACACTGGCATGTGAGTAGAGAGGGGTACCCCAGGACTCGGGACCTGGGGTGAGGGCTGTGGTCGAGGTTCTGACGCAGGCAAGAGAGCTTTGGGGTGACTCTGGTTTGCCCGTGCTGGTCTTCCCAGGGTCTAAGCTGGGACGGGGGCAGGGGGGAGGGGAAAGAAGGGAGCTAGAGATGCCAGTCTAGGCCACAGTGGGTGCTCCTTAGACATGAGGTAACCTCTTCACGGCAAGTCGTGGCTAGAGAACCAACAGCCCTATCTGGCTCCATAAAGGATAACTCAGGTCACTGGCTACCTCTGGAAGAAGATGTTGTCCTCCTGGGAGTCCTCATGGTTCTATCATCAGTGCTATAGACTGAACTGTGAGCCCTCAAAATCCATAACTTGAAGCCCTAACCCCAAAAGGACTGTATTTGGAGTAGGACCTATACAGAGGTGTGTGTGTAGATGAGTTATGCCTGATTCTTTTGTGACTCTATGGACTGTAGCCTGCCAGTCTCCTTTGTCCATGGGATTCTCCAGGAAAGAATACTGAAGTGGGTTGCCATGCCCTCCTCCAGGGGATTTTCCCATCTAGGCGTTAAACCTGAGTCTCTTATGTCTCCTGCAACGGCAGGCAGGTTCTTTACCTGGGAAGCCCCTAAATAGAGATCAGTTCAGTTCAGTTCAGTTCATTTCAGTCGCTCAGTCATGTCCAACTCTTTGTGACCCCATGAATCGCAGCATGCCAGGCATCCCTGTCTATTACCAAACCCCGGAGTTCACTCAGACTCACGTCCATCGAGTCAGTGATGCCATCTAGCCATCTCATCCTCTGTCGTCCCCTTCTCCTCCTGCCCCCAATCCCTCCCAGCATCAGAGTCTTTTCCAATGAGTCAACTCTTCGCATGAGGTAATTGAGATTAACTGAAGTCGTAAGGGTGGGGCCCTGATCCTGTAAGATTAGTATCCTTACAAGAAGAGACACAAGGAAACTCGCTGTCTTTCTCCCTGCCATGTGAGCACATGGCGGCCATCCACAAGCCAGGAGGAGAATTGTCACCAGAAACTAAGTTTGCTGACCCCTTCTTGGACTTCTAGTCTTCATAACAGTGAGAAATGCATTTCTGTTGCTTAAATTAGCTGGTCTATGGTATTTTAATGCAAAGATGGGCTCGATAAAGGACAGAAATGGTCTGGACCTAACGGAAGCAGAAGATATTAAGAAGAGGTGGCAAGAATACACAGAAGAACTGTACAAAAGAGATCTTCATGACCCAGATAATTGTGATGATGTGATCACTAATCTAGAGCCAGACATCTTGATGTGTAGTCAAGTGGGCCTTAGAAAGCATCACTACGAACAAAGCTAATGGAGGTGATGGAATTCCAGTTGAGCTGTTTCAAATCCTGAAAGATGATGCTATGAAAGTGCTGCACTCAATATGCCAGCAAATTTGGAAAACTCAGCAGTGGCCACAGGACTGGAAAAGGTCAGTTTTCATTCCAATCCCAAAGAAAGCCAATGCCAAAGAATGCTCAAACTACCGCACAATTGCACTCATCTCACATGCTAGTAAAGTAATGCTCAAAATTCTCCAAGCCAGGCTTCAGCAATATGTGAACCATGAACTCCCTGATGTTCAAGCTGGTTTTAGAAAAGGCAGAAGAACCAGAGATCAAATTGCCAACATCCACTGGATCATGGAAAAAGCAAGAGAGTTCCAGAAAAACACCTATTTCTGCTTTATTGACTATGCCAAAGCCTTTGACTGTGTGGATCACAATAAACTGTGGAAAATTCTTCAAGAGATGGGAATACGAGACCACCTAACCTGCCTCTTGAGAAATCTGTATGCAGGTCAGGAAGCAACAGTTAGAACTGGACGTGGAACAACAGACTGGTTCCAAATAGGAAAAGGAATACGTCAAGGCTATATATTGTCACCCTGCTTATTTAACTTCTATGCAGAGTACATCATGAGAAACGCTGGACTGGAAGAAACACAAGCTGGAATCAAGATTGCCTGGAGAAATATCAATAACCTCAGATATGCAGATGACACCACCCTTATGGCAGAAAGTGAAGAGGAGCTAAAAGCCTTGATGAAAGTGAAAGAGAAGAGTGAAAAAGTTGGCTTAAAGCTCAACATTCAGAAAATGAAGATCATGGTATCCGGTCCCATCACTTCATGGGAAATAGATGGGGAAACAGTAGAAATAGTGTCAGACTTTATTTTTTGGGCTCCAAAATCACTGCAGATGGTGACTGCAGCCATGAAATTAAAAGATGCAAAAAAAAAAAAAAAAAAAGACGCTTACTCCTTGGAAGAAAAGTTACGAGCAACCTAGATAGTATATTCAAAAGCAGAGACATTACTTTGCCGACTAAGGTCCGTCTAGTCAAGGCTATGGTTTTTCCTGTGGTCATGTATGGATGTGAGAGTTGGACTGTGAAGAAGGCTGAATGCCAAAGAATTGATGCTTTTGAACTGTGGTGTTGGAGAAGACTCTTGAGAGTCCCTTGGACTGCAAGAAGATCCAACCAGTCCATTCTAAAAGAGATCAACCCTGGGATTTCTTTGGAAGGAATGATGCTGAATCTGTAGCTCCAGTACTTTGGATACCTCATGCAAAGAGTTGACTCATTGGAAAGAACTCTGATGCTGGGAGGGATTGGGGGCAGGAGGAGAAGGGGACGACTGAGGATGAGATGGCTGGATAGCATCACTGACTCGATGGACGTGAGTCTGAGTGAACTCCGGGAGTTGGTGATGGACAGGGAGGCCTGGCGTGCTGCGATTCATGGGGTCGCAAAGAGTCAGACATGACTGAGCGACTGAGCTGAACTGAATGGTATTTTATTCCGGCAGGCTGAGATGACTAATACAATCACTGACATTTTGTACAGTACTCTAGCTTCCAACAGCTCTGGGAAGATGCTGAGCAATAAAGTGCAAGGGTCAATGGTGCAGTCGGGCAGTGGTGGTCAGGGCCAGACCAGAACTTGCAGCTTCTAAGACCAGTGGCTTTAATGACTGGGGCTGAAGATGCTGATGATAGTGCCGATGGCAGCAGAATTCACGTGGAACACAATAGAACAAAGAAATAGAGCTAGTTTAAGGAGGTGACCAAGGGTCGAAACCAAAACAGGCTCCAAAGGGTTCAGAGGCGTTTGAGGATGGCAGCATCTCAGAGGCTCTAGTCAACCTTTCCAACCAGGACTGACCTGGGGACCCACTCTGCTTCTTTATGCCCTTTAGGGCCCAGGCATTTAGAATCAGTGTTTGTGATTGGATCCTGGAGGAAGAGGATCCAAATTCAAAGTGCCTCAACTAAGCCCAGCGCAGACAAATAAATAAATATTTTAAAACAAACAAACAGGGCTTCCCTGGTGGCTCAGTGGTAAAGAGTCCGCCTGCCAATGCAGGGGTCACAGATTCAATCCCAGATCCGGGAAGATCCCACAGGCCGCAGAACAACTAAGCCCGCATGCAACAACTGCGGAGCGTGTGCTCTAGAGCCTGGGAGCCGCGGTTACTGAAGCCCACATGCCCTACAGCCAGTGCTCCGCAAGAGAAGCCACTGCAGTGAGAATCCACACACCGCAACTAGAGAGTGGGCCCCCACTCGCCGCAACTAGAGAAAGGCTGATGCAGCAATGAAGACCCAGCACAGCCAAAAATAAAATAAATGTTGAAAAACCTCCAAAAAGTGAACCAAACAAAAACCACAAAGTGGGGACCCCAGGACACTACCTATTCTGGACTCTGCTTCAGCTGATGATCTGAGCTGTCCTGCGGATACTTTGTTCTCCGAGTACACAAGACACCCACACCATGTGGGCCATCTCCTCCCAGGCTGGCTGGTCTTGTGGACAGAGCATCCACGTGGACCCTTCCATTATTGTACAGATACCAGCTGTGACTACCCGATGAGATGCCAGACGTGGGCATCTCACCCTGGCTATGGGAGGGAGGTTGGAGGAAGCCAAGGTGAACAGAAATATGTCCACAAGGTCCTGGGGTTCCTGCCAGCATATAAATAGTGCAATGCTAGGATAAATTTTTTTTTTGAAAGGCATCACCTGAAGAAGGTTACATTAATGCAACATGTCATCCTTTCTGGGAGCCACCTTTGAGATCAGAAGCCTCAGCTGGGCACCCACTCAACACCATGAGGATGATTAAGCAAAATGTCAAGCACTAAAATGATGTTATTAGGCCAGCAGGGACTCCGAACTTGGGCTAACGAGGGGAAATTGGGGCATGTGAAGAGAGGGGGTCCCCTACTGCTTCCAGGCAGTCTGGTGGTGCCCTGCATCCCTCAGGGGTCTGGAGGCTGGGTTCTGGTGCTAGGTCTGCTACTGATTTGCTGTGTGGCTTGAGTTAAACAGTTGCCCTCTCAATCTCCTCACCTACAAAGGGGTGGATGTCTCTAATGTGTCTTCGAGGTTTGTGCTTCTCTGAATAACATTTAACCTGATTATGCTGTATGGAGATTTGTTGCATGCTTCTTCTTAAATCATGTTTTTTGAAGTATATATCTCTGCTTTCCACACACGCTCATGACCAGTTATTTGCTGGTCTTCGGGGAAGATTTGGGACTTTGTTCCTGTTCTTTTAATTTTCCACTGACAACTGTGATCCATCTAGCGGGTGGGGACAGCCCTTGTCTTCTAGGTTGTGTGTATTGACCTGCTACTAGTTAAATAATCTTTGTAAAGAGATTGGGTTTTGGATTCCCACAGAGCTGTTCTGAATTCAGGTTGCTCTGTGTGACCATGGGCAGGTGTTCAAACTTACCAAGCCCCAAATTCCTTGTGTATAAAATAGAACAAATAGCAGTTACCTTGGGGGATTGTTAGGGGAGCAAATGACGTGCCGCAAGAGAAGCACCTGTCTGAGCGGGGACCTAGGCAATGATGACCAGGGTACTGAACAGCACCTGTCACTTTTTTAATTTTTATTTTTACTTTGTTTTGCTTTACAATACTGTATTGGTTTGCCATACTTTGACATGAATCAGCCATGCGTGTACATGAGTTCCCAATCCTGAACACCCCTCCCACCTCCCACCCCATATCATCTCTCTGGATCATCCCCGTGCACCAGCCCCAAGCATCCTGTATCCTGTATCGAACATAGACTGGCGATTCGTTTCTTACATGATAGTATACATGTTTCAATGCCATTCTCCCAAATCATCCCACCCTCTCCCTCTCCCACAGAGTCCAAAAGTCTGTTCTAAACATCTGTGTCTCTTTTGCTGTCTCGCATACAGGGTTATCATTACCATCTTTCTAAATTCCATATATATGTGTTAGTATACTGTATTGGTGTTTTTCTTTCTGGCTTACTTCACTCTGTATAATAGGTTCCAGTTTCATCCACCTTACTAGAACTGATTCAAATGTATTCTTTTTAATGGCTGAGTAATACTCCATTGTGTATATGAACCACAGCTTTCTTATCCATTCATCTGCTGATGGACATCTAGGTTGTTTCCATGTCCTGGCTATTATAAACAGTGCTGCAATGAACATTGAGGTACACGTGTCTCTTTCAATTCTGGTTTCCCACTCATTATCAGAGAAATGCAAATCAAAACCACAATGAGGTACCATTTCACACCAGTCAGAATGGCAGCGATCCAAAAGTCTACAAGCAATAAATGCTGGAGAGGGTGTGGAGAAAAGGGAACCCTCTTACACTGCTGGTGGGAATGCAAACTAGTACAGCCACTATGGAGAACAGTGTGGAGATTCCTTAAAAAATTGCAAATAGAACTGTCACTTTAAAAAAAAATTGTTTTACAATGTTGTGTTGGGCTGGTTTTTTTTTTTTTGAACTTTTTATTTTGCTTTGGGGTATAACGGATTAACAATGTGATAATTTCAGTTGAACGGGGAATAGACCTAGCCATACATACACATGGACCCATTCCCCCTCAAGCCCCGCTCCCATCCAGGCTGCCATACAGCACTGAGCAGAGTTCCTTGTGCTATACAGTAGGTCCTTGTCCCCTTGTCACTCCTGTCATTCTGAGTCTTCTGTTAGTAATTCACCTTTCTTTGTCTTGTCCTCCCAAATCGATTCTCAGTTCTAGGTGTGGCACGTGGGCTTCTTGTAGCCTCCCAGAGCCCAGCACAACTTGCAGGTAATGTTTACTGGATCTTTGCCTATCAAATGGCACAAGGGGACCCTTTGGACATACCTGCCTACCTGTGAGCCATCATTCCTTTCATTCCTGGTTCATGGGACCCCTTCTCAGCAGCCACCTTTGTACTGATGAATACTATATATTCTGAGTTCTAAGACTCATTAAAAAAAATTAAACAATGAGTACCTACTTGTACTTTTTGTCCATTGTTTGTTTGTTTACTTAATGAGAATAATGCCAGGCTGATATAAATAGTTCAGACTGAGATGTATGTAGAATAAAATATGAAAGTCCTTCTTTACCCCTCCAGTCCTTTTCTAGCCCCAGAGGTAGCCATAGTCAATAAAAAGGGCTTTAATTTCACCTGACCTTTTTTTTTTCTATATTACAAACTATCTGCATAACATATGTGAACTTACACAATATAAAAGCTTTCAAAAAACATAAATGGGTCATTTCTGAGACTTTTCTCTTTTTTACCTTTTTGTGTCAAGCATACTGCTCTTTTGAAAATTAGCCATATTCTTTAAATTATAATACATTAAAATTGACTTTTGGGTATACAGTCTCTGGATTTTAACATATCCACAGATTGTGTAACCATCACCATCACAACCAGAATGCAAAACAGCTCCATGACCCCCTAAATTTCCTTGGTGCTGTTCTTTCATAGTCAACCCCTACCCCCCATCCCTAACTTCTGGAAATCACTGATCTGTTTCTCCATCACACACTTTTGTCTTTTCAAAGATGTTACATAAATAGACTCGTACAGTTTGCAATCTATTGAGACTGGTTTCTCTCACTTAGCATAATGCCTTTGAGAGCCATCTAAGTTGTTGTATCCGTTTTTATTGTCGGACAGTATTTCATTATGTGGATAGACCACATATTATTTATCCAATCATCAGTTGACAGACATTTGGGTTGTTTCCAGTTGTTGGTGATTATAAATAAAGCTACTATGAAGATTCATGTGCAAATCTCTGTGTGGAACATAGGTTTTCATTTCTTTGGGATAAATTCTTTAATTAATCAATACATACTTTTAATTTGCTGTCATTAAATTAACAGAAGATTTAATTTCTGAGCCCAATATTCTGCGGGAATAAGAAACTGAGGGTTATTGATCTCCAGCCTTGGGCTGGTCCTTCTTGTACAGAGCAGGAACTGAGATTTGGCCAACATGAAGATACCATGAGCTGAGAGAGAGAATCTCATGATAGTCAGTTCTCATTCCTTTTCTCTTCTTACTTTCCCATCAATAAGAAAACAAATGAAAATAAGATAAAAACAGAAATATTTTAAGTTGCTTGATGTTTGGAAATGGGTTGGCCAACATCCAGATACTTGCCTCCACGGCTGTTTCCAGGTGTCCAGTCTGACGTCATTTAGACAAAGGCTTGGGCTTCCCTGGTGGCTCAGATGGTAAAGAATCTGCCTTCAATGCAGGAGACCCTGGTTTGATCTTTGGATTGGGAAGATCCCCTGGAGAAGGGAATGGCAACCCACTCCAGTATTCTTTCCTGGAGAACTTCATAGACAGAGGAGCCTGGGAGGCTAGAGTCCATGGGGTCACAAAGAGTCAGACATGACTGAGCGATTAACACACACACACACACACACACACAGAGCTTAAATCACTCAGATCTTTATTTATGTATTAAGTGTAATTGTCAGCACAGATTGATAGATTCCTTAATTTGAATGAGCTTTCAGGGATCATTCTCCATCCTGATTCAGACAATTGCTCTTCAACTTCCACTGTGAGCATTATCTATCTGGTTTAGGTCGTGGGGAACTCAGTATAGTACATCGCCAAGTGACTTAATTTTTAGAATTTATTTTTTTTCCTTGAGCTGAGAATTACCTCTTCTGACTTCTTCTGTCTGTCTCTGGTTTGTCCCCAGGAGCCAACAGAGCTTCTAAGTTTCTGGCACTCCCTCTTCCTGTTCACAGCTCTTGATACAGTTGAAAAAAGCTGTCACATCTTCCCCTTGCTCCCTTAACTTTCTCAACCCCAGGCCCACAGCCCCAGTGTCCTTTCAGTGTTCCACAGTTTAGAGCTTCCAGCCCTGTTCCTCTCCTCTGGACGTGAGTCACTGACCTGCTTGCAGAAGTCCTTTGTCCTTATCTCTGCGGTTTGTTCGCTTTCTATGTGTGAGTTAGGAAATGAGAGCTGTCGATGCCAACGGTGGCTCCCCCTCCTGCTCCAGGCAGGTAGTAGGAGGTGTGAAGCCAGGACCTGAGTTGGAAGCCAAATTTGACCCTTAATAGTTGTGTGACCTTGGGCAAGTTTCAACCTCTCTGTGCCTCAGTTTTTGCATCCATCAGAGGAGTGTAACTTACTTCTAGCAGGCTGGAGGTGGTCATCTACCCAAAGGCACATGATGGTTTATAGCCAGGGGTGGGAGGCATGTCCTGGGTGTACCCTCTAGAGAAGGTGGAATCTTCCTTGGAACCCCTGCTGTCATCATACAGGAGAGCCTCAGAAGGACAAGCTCAGAGTACATGTGTTGGGGTGGGGGGCAAAGCACTTGCCTGGACTGTCAGGAGGCATGGGTTTCAGTCTCACCCTGACCCTGAACAATTCATAGTGTCTGTAGGTCTCAGCTTCCCCTCACTGGGAAAGTTAACACCACCTGTAGCCCTCACCTCATTTTTGGGGCAGCCCTGAGTCTCAATGCTGAGTTACCCTGCTTTGGGGCCATACAGATCTTGACTTGAACTCTGTCTCTGGCACATAGAAGTTGAAGGACAAGGGCAAGTGTCTGACCCCTTCGAGACCCTGGGTTTGTTTTGGACAATGGACATGGTGTTATGTGGTAAGTTTAGACACACTGCATGCCAAGTGCTTAGCATAGCACCTGGCACACAGTGGGGACTTAACTATGGTGTACATCATTGTGAAATCTGAGCAGAGTGTTTGGTGCACAGCAAAATCTCAGGAAATGGTAATAACACTGGAGAGAGTGGAGGTAGCTGGAGTTGCCCCTGGAGCCTGTGACCCAGGGTTGCTGGGGGAAGAACCTGACCTGTGTTTCCCTGAATTTGGCCCTCCCTATCTAGTGAACTCAAACATGGATTAAGGTCAAGACTAGGACAGCTGGAGCCAAGGGACCGGATGCAGAAACCTCTGTGTCTGTCTTTCTCACCCCTTGACCATTGCCAGGCAGTGTCCCAGGGCTCTGATGTTGGAATATGAGACTTCTAGGGCTTTCTGATCACAACTGACTGTACCCTCTGAGCAGGCTAGCGGCTAACACATTCCCCCTTCTGAGCAGCAGGTTGCCTGGCTTTTGGGGCATGATGGCAGGTGTGGCCTCTTAAATATTGAATCACCCCTCCCTGCCCCCATTCCTGCTGATTTGACTAAAGGTTCCAAGCCTTAAGTTTGTTTAATAACCTCCTGACGCTAAACAAACAACCTTGCAAAAGAAGTAATTTGCGAGTCAGAAAGAAAACAAGTCGCAAGGACATAGCACAGCCTCGGCCAGGCTGATTACATTCCAGGGGCCACCTACATCTGACATCAACTGAGAGCATATAGATCTTGGCTCTTTTCCACTCTGGGAAGTCTTCAAAAACATGGGCAGGGGAAACTTTGCATTAGGCCTCTGAAGACGGCATGCCATTAGAATTCTGGGGGCATATTAAATGCCATCTAGTTGCTAACACGATGCATCATTTTCTGCTAAATAATTGATCACGGTGCAGAGATTGTGTTTGTGAAGTTTAAAAAAGTGATTAGAGTAGGGAACATTTCTGGGAGGGAAGTTGCATCTGTAACCCGGAGCCTGCTCTGCACACCTTCCCAGGGGGCCACTGGGCTTCAGGGATTCTTGCCACACAGGACCTGGGGTGCAGCACAGGAGCACTGACTCAGCGGGACGGGGTGGCGGTGTGTGGCATGGATGGAGTTATGTAAGACTGACGGGGGCAGGGTGGTGGTGGTGGTGGTAGCAGAGATTTTGCAACAGCCTCAGAGGCTGTGCCAACCCCTGACCTTGCCCAGGGAGAAAGCAATTGTTGCACTCCGTACCCCACCCAGACTCACTTTCAAATGACATTGCCCAAGGCCATGAAGGCAGGTCTGGTCCTGAAAAGGTCTGGTCCTCTCCCCCAGAGATAATCTCTTTCTCCTTCTCTTCTCCTAGGAAAGAATTCAGGACCCTCCATCTTTACCTCTCACTAAGGGGTGTGTTGTTAGATTGAGGATGTGCGGGAAAGACTTTGGTTCTGGTAGATGGAGAAGCAATTCAGAATGTGTTGGTGGGGCAAAGCTTTCCTGGTGGTCCAGTGGTTGAGAATCCACCTTGCAATGCAGGGGACATGGGTTCAATTCCTGGTCTGGGAAGGTCCCATATGCCTCTGGTCAACAGAGCGTGGGTGCCATAGCTGCTGAGGCCAAGAGCAGCAACTGCTGAGCTTGTGCTCCACAAGAAGAGAGAACACCGAAAAGAGAAGCCTGTGCCTGCAACTAGAGAGTAGCTCCCACTTGCCATGACTAGAGAAAGCCCACGCACAGCAACAAAGACTCAGCGTAGCCCAAAAATAAAATAAATAATTGTTAAAGAAAAAGAATGTGGTGAGGGAGAGAGACTGTGGGCTGCAGGTATATTTGGGAGGTGAGGTGGTGAGATTTCAGTGGGTATTAAAATAGCTAAAAGGTAGAAGAATCTGGTATATGGTAAAGCACACTGATATTTTTTTTTAAATGAAGGATACAGCCCTGAGCAAGGAGTCAAAGTCTGCAGATTCCTGACTGTCAGTGTGCACTTGAACAAACTACTGAGCCTCAGTTTCCCTATCTGAAAAACACACACGTGCCTGAATATGTGTGTGTGTGTGTGTGTGTGTGTGCATGCAGTGATTTTTAAGGGCCCTCCGATACTGACACTCTGTGCTTCAAAATCAGCTGTTTTTCTCCCTGGCTTCACTTTAGAATCTCCTGGGAGCCTTTAAAAATTACTGATGCTGAGGCCCAAGCCCCAGAGATTCTGATACAGCTGATCCAGATCAGAGTGTGGGCATCTGTACTCCTGGGGTCTCCCCAGGAGTGGTTCTGACATGCAGCCAGGGACAAAAGCTCTTACCTCTGGAGGGTAAGAGTTCCCAGACTAGCTGCAGGGGTTCCTGGAAGGAAGGGCATCAACTGCAGATTCAGATAGACTTAGGATCTTGGCTCTGCTGCAGTCTAGCTGTGTGACTTTGTGACCTTAGGAGGGGTGGGTGATATGGGTAAGGCCAGCACAGGTCTGGGCCAGTTGCTCTGGCCAGGTGTGAAAGTCCCCATCTCTAGAGCAAGAAGGAGAGGCCGAGTATTATAGAAATCACTTCAGATATCCAGCGGCTATGGAGAGCTGGGCAAATGCTGTAGCTTGGAGCTCACCAGGCACCACTCCAGGGAGAATCCAGGGTCTTCAGGGAGGAAGCCTTCCATGCTCTTTGCAAAGAAAAAGCTTTCTTCATGGAGAGGCTTGGTTGAGGCTCTAGGAAGAAATCATTTTTTGTGCCTCAGTCCTGCATGTTCTTAGAAGGAGTGTTTCTCTCTCTTGACCCAGGGCAGAGGCCGAGGGTGCTGAGATGGCCCCACGGTCAGGTGGTTGTCCTGGCTCTGCTGCTTTCTCTCCAAGTGGCCCCTCCTCTCTTGGGCTGCTCAGGATTGCCCCAGCTCTCGGGTCCTAGTACCCACCAAGCTGAGTGCTCAGTCCGGGGAGGTGGGACTATGCACACATCCCTTCTCTCCAGCTGGAGAGCTCATTCCCTGAGGGTCCAGAGCACTTCTCCCACCTTCCTGGTGAAGTAAAGCATTAGATGTTCCTGTTAGGTCATTCGGACTCACAGCGCACTAACAGGCCATCACCCCTGCTCTGCTCACCACCAAATCCCCTTTCCTATCCTGGACCCCTATTTCCTCACCCGAAAAGACTGAGTCAGGCCCCTACAAACTGATGGCAGTGGGTTCTGTGGCTCTGAGGTGTAGACAGAGATGGCTGCTACTTTCCATCTTATAGATGGACTATCTGAGGCTCAGGGATGACCTGACTTCACCAGCGTCATTCAGCTAGAAGGAGGGAGAGCCAGAAACAGAACCCAGGGCCTCTGGATCCCTGTCCAAGACAGCTGGCAACTGAAAAACAGAACACGGTCCACGGTCGTGGGGACCCCCTCAAATCCCCAGTCTGAGGAGGAAAATAGTTTCTCTTAGGTGTCAAGCATCTACTTTCAAATGACCCTTCTCACTTTCTCTCTCTCTGGGCAGGACTTAACTGATTCATTCCCTGCCTCCATCTGAGTACCTCTGGCCCTTTAGCTTGTCTGCTGCCTGTTCTGCCTTAGGGGCAGTGGCCTGGGCCACACCTCCAGGCCCACTTTGTCCTGTCAGTGTGCTGCCCTTGTCAGCCAGGCTGGGCGACCCACGGACTATCCGAGGGAGACTGGCAATCTCAAAGGCAAATTTTGGCAGGAATCCCTGGGGAGACTTCCTGGGGAGACTTCCTGGGGATGCTCATGCCAGCCCTGGCCAGCAGGGGGCGTGCAAGACCCTGCATCCCAAGGCACATGGTAAGAATGGGAAACGGAGATTGGAGGCTGGGTGTGGGGTTGGGGGCCGGTGTGGGGTAGAGGCAGGGTCCGAGTCCAAGCCCAGGTGGCCTGCCGAGCGTGCCTCTGATAATTTCCAGCTGCTGCCCCAATTGCTCCCATAAACTGGGGTGTTGGAAAACCATTAATCCGTCAGTCTCCCAGGTCCTGCAGAGCACAGCTGGGTGACTTTGGAGATTATTCTCTGAGTTGTTTCAGTTTGAGATACAGAATTGGGAACTGAATTTCATTCCTTCTCCCCACAGGAGCTGAAATGGTCTAACCTGGTCTTTTCTACATCGCTCATATTTCTATTCTTTTCCTCAAACACACCGTGATCCAGCCCAGCACTCCTCCAGCTCCAGTGAGCATCATCGTCACCAGTGACTTGCCAAACACAGATTCTCGAGCCCCACCCTCAGGATTTCGATCTGGGAGCTCTGGAGTCCAGCCTCCCACCTCAGTTCCCAAACTAGTTACAGGATTTCTTGGAAGTAAGGGCATCAGCTGTAGATTCAGGCAGATGTTAGAAACTTGGCTTTGCTGCATTCTAGCTGTGTGACCCCGGGCAAGTCTCTCACTCTCTCTGAACTAAGTTTTCCTGAAATGTAGGGAAGGCAATGTCCACCTCACAGGCTCCAGGTGAGGTCTGAATGGGATGACTAAACATTTGTGAAGCCTCTCGTGTATCACAGGCAGGCACTCTGGAATACTCATTTCTAGATGGGGCGTTATGGCAGAGGTGGGGAAGGCAGAGGCCATGCAGCCAACCCTCCTCCTTGTGCCAGTAGAGAAAGTAAGGGTAGGAGCCCAGCCCAGGTCCCACTTGGGGGGCTGGCAGAGCTGGTGCAGGGTGGGCAATTCTTCTTATTTGCCTTCCCTCCAGCTGAGAGGCTGTAGCTCACAAGCCCAGCAGGCAGCATGTCTTCTTAGCTGTCTGACCAAACATCTGTGTTAGAAGCAGCCTAACCTCCAACCCTGCACCCTATGCAAGGCTGCTGAGTCACCACTTCACTGAGTCACCTCCTCCTCCCTCCTCCCTCCAACACCTCCCAGCCTCCATGGGCTCTGCCAGAGCTGGGAGCAGGTGAGTGAGGAGCTGGACTCCTCCCACCCCCCACCCTCACTTCCTCCAGGGCAGGGGGTGCTGGGTAGGGAAGCTGTGCCAGGATGGACTCTCCTGGGTATCTACAGCACTGTCTTACCTGTGTTTCATTAGACTGGAATCTTCCCTTCCTGCTCCCCTTTATCCACCAGCACCTAAAGGAGCACTGTTTGGGCTCATCTCAGGGTGCCCAGGACCAGGCCACCAGCAGCTTCTCTGTCTTTAGTTCCCATAGCTCTTTGTCAGGGGGTGGGCTCAAGCTGAGTTCTGGTCCTTTAGAAAGAGAAACCATTGTCTGTCTCCTAACCTCAGTTTGCTCATCTGGGAAATGGGAGCCCACAGCAGCACTTACCTATTTCTCTTCCACAGAAATCTTGTCCCAAAGCTGCCCACATGTGCAGGGATAGGGCTTGGAGCCTAGGGCATGCCCCACCCCACCCACTTGGAGAGAAGGGAAACGGTTTCTTTTCTCAAAAATAATTGTATTCATTTATTTTTAGTGTGTGTTTCTCTAGTTGTGACAAGTGGGGCTACTTCCCAGTTGTGGTGTGCAGGCTCCTTACTGCAGGAGCTTCTCTTGTTGCAGAGCCTGGGCTCTAGGGTGCATAGTCTTCAGTAGTCATGGGACATGGGCTTAGTTACTTCTCAGCATGGGGATCTTCCCAGATCATGGATTGAACCCATGTCTCCTGCACTGGCAGGCGGACTCATTACTACTGAGCCACCAGCCCAGGAAGGGGCTTCTTGCAGGGCCATTTTAATACCTATGGCACAGGGAAGGCAGACAGTGAGTCTGGAGCTGCCTTTTCTCTTTCTAGGGCTGTCCGTCTCAAAGATATGTCAGTGGGGTTTCTATGTGGGCTCAGTGGAGCACAGTCTCTGTCCCCAGGTCCTCTTGCCTCTTTACCTTTCGTATTACTTGTTAAGGTGGAGAGAGGCTGGGGGTCCACTGGCCTCCATATCTAACTTTTGAAAGTAGAGATTCCTGTTTAAGGAGTAAGCCAAGGTGGAGAGATGATTCCTTATCCTCCCAGCGCTCACCACCGATCCACCCACCCTCCTTCCCCTCCCCCCTGACACCGTATATGTGAAAGAGGCTTCCCTGGTGGCTCAGATATTAAAGAATGCCTGCAATGTTGGAGACCCAGATTCGATCCCTGGGTTGGACCCCTGGAGAAGAGAATGGCTAGCCACTGCAATATTCTTGCCCGGAGAATTCTTTGGACAGAGGATATTGAGACCCTGGGTGTTTTCCATTTGTCCCCTAGGGGAAGGAGGCCTTGGGGCCCTGCGAGTTTCTTTGCCAGTTGCAGTCATCTCTATTCCAGACATGTTGGAGCTCCTCCAACTCTTTTGAATCCTCCAAAGACCCTCCAGTGTTTAGCTCAAAGGAACACTTTGATGTCCTAAATGACAAAGCCGGGCATCACGGAGACTGCGTGGAGATAGCTCCCTGCAGACATGCCGGGAGGGGCGTCTTCCTGGCTGTCAGCACTTCTGGCCGTCTGAAGTGTTTTGTTTCAGCTCTATGTGGGCGTCTTTGTTGTCAGAGCCCCCCTGCATGGCTTCTCTTGGGTTTCCTTGCGGAAGTATGGAGCTGCTGGGCCAGCCTAGTTTTGTCACCTGCCTGAGTCCTCTCCCCAACCCAGGCTACTCTGGACACCAAGGGGGTGGGGCTTTTGCATCCAGGACCTTTACATACTCTGGTTCTAATCCCAGTCTTAGGGTAAGTGTCACCCTCATCTGTTAAATAGGGATGATAATGATACCTACCCTAGAAGGTGGGCTGGCACACATACACCCTGGAGAGTCCCTGGCACAGGCCAACTTTCAGTAGTACCAGCTCCCATCCCCTTTCTTTACCTTCTTCTTTATAACTTAATAGTCCTCAATTGGGCCTGTTCATTAAAATTCCCTAAGTGCCCAGACTTCAGCCAGACTGATGACAGAGGAGCTCGGAGGGTGCGGTTTACTTCTGTGCTATTTTAAAGCTCCTCAGATGATGCTAAGATGCAGCTGAGAGGCAGAACTCCTGATCGCGCTTTAACTGGGTCCCATGCCTCATGACTTGTGCTGTCCAAAGTGCATGTCACTAGCACAGTAACTATTTAAGATTAAATTCACCTAAAATATTTATTTATCTGCTTTCGGTCTTAGTTGCAGCGTGCAGGATTTGCATTGCATCACATGGGATTTTTCATTGCGGAGCGTGGACGCTAGTAGCGGCTCTTAGGCTTAGTTGCTCTGAGGCTGGTGAGACCTTAGTTCCCCGACCAGGGATAGAACCCCTGTTCCCTGCATTGCAAAGTGGATTCTTAACCACTGGACCACCAGGGAAGTCCCCTAAATTCACTTTAAATAAAATAAATTGAAAAAAAAATAAATTGAAACTTCATTTTTGCGATCACAATACAACTTTTCAAGTACTCAGCAGCCACGTGCGGCTGGTGGCTGCAGCATTGGACAGCACAGCTCTCAAGCATTTCCAGTAGTTCAGAAAGCTCTTTTGGAGTACACTTCAAGACCAGAGTTGTCCACCAGAAATATGATGCAGGCCATGTATGTAATTCATGTAATTAGAATTTTTCTAGGAGTTACATTAAGTAAAAAACAGGTGAAATTAATTTGAATAATACATTTAATTTAATCCTACCCGCACAAAATGTGGGAATTCCCAGGTGGCTCAGCGGTAAAGAATCTGCCTGCAATGCAGGAGATGTGAGTTCAACCTCTGGGTCTGAGAGGAGGAAATGGCAACCCACTCCAGTATTCCTGCCCAGAGAATCCTGTGGACAGAGGAATCTGGTGGCTACAGTCCATGGGGTCACAACGAGTTGGACACGACTGAGTGACTGGCCACCACCATGCATCCAAAAGATGATATTAGAGCATGTGATCCATTTTAGAGAAAGTAATGAACTATCTTGCATCTTTTGTGTATTCAGTCTTCAAAGCACGCATTTTTACACTTTTAGTGCATCTCAGTTCAGACAGGCACCTTTAAAGGACTTGGCACAACGTGCCCTGCACAGTGTGGTTAGAAGCAAGTGCCTGGTGACATGGGAAACCATCTCCTGTGAACATCCTCTTCTTGACAGAATGACACTGCTTTAGAGCTTTAGGACATATGAAGTGTTTTCATATACACATCTTCTGCTGCCCCCAAGGGCCTCCTGCCCAGGTACCATAATCTTCAGGCTGGTTAGAAGTGCTGCCCGGAACCCAGAGCTGGTGCTGCAAGGAGGCAACACTAGAAAGCAGGTGCACATCCTCTGGGCTGTTGTTGTCCCCGAATTACCGAGTGTCCAGTTCTGGGCAAGTGCCGTTTGTGTTGGCCAAATAGACTGGTCATCTCTTGGAAATGGAGAGCCTTTCCTCTATTCTTCTTTTTCTCATCCTGCCTCTGGCATTCCCTCCACCAGCCCATGGGTGGTTGAGGAAAATGTTACTGGGGTAACCTGAGTAGTGCTGGAAGGTCTCTCTTGTGAGGGGACATGGGACTGGTGGTCCCCACCAGCACTCACCATGCATTGCTGCACCTGTGGTGCTATCATCCATAGATGGTAAATGTGTCACCAGGGAGAGTTCATGCCACCTACCAACACATACCGATTAGCCATATTGCTTCATAGTAGAGGGTGGCCAGGCACGAATGGGATGCTGTGACAGAAGAATGTGGAATGAAAAACCAAAGTACAGAGCTCTTTCTAGGATGAGAGAAGGAGTCAGTGGCGGGGCAGGCAAGGAAGTCAGGGGCAATGAGAAGATATGGGGCCAAGGGTTGGGCAGAGAAGAGAGACCTGGCAGAGTGCGGGAAGAGTGAGGGCAGAAAGCCTTGTCCATGGAAAGATGAGACCTGTCTTTCTTTGCCCAGGCACATGGGGCCCTGGTGGCTGGTGCTGGAGGCAGATAAATATATGTGACATCAGAGGCTTGGGGAAGAATCCTACCCAGTCTTCCTAGATTTGATCCCACTGCTTCTTTTAGAAGCCCAGCTGACAGTGGAGCCCTCAGGGGTTTAGAGTTCAGTTCTTGGCCTTGGGGCTGGTGGGCTTTTTGGGACATTTACTATTGCTGGGCTCCTGTATGCCATAACGTCACCCCCTTAGGTATACAGCTGACACTACATGGAGGTGACCTGATACTCTCACACTTTTCTCTATCTTTATTCTGACTTACTCTCCCAACCACTCTCCCCAATCTGTCCCTGCTTTTTCCAGGGTCTGTGGAACTTATTTCTAAATTCCCTCCATACCTGGGGACCTATGGAGCGGTATAGCCTGATATCTCTTTGGTCTCTAGCCTTTTCTTCCTTTGTGACTTAAACTCAGTTCTCTCTCTTTCTAAGCATCCCCACCCCGGTGCAGATCTTGGTTCAGCCCACATGGTGTCAGGCCCTCCAGGTCCTCCCAGACTCCACTGGTGGGACGTGGAGACCTGATGCCAGGTCTCTTCCCTAATTACT
Organism: Capricornis sumatraensis; assembly: GCF_032405125.1. Taxonomy (NCBI): domain Eukaryota; kingdom Metazoa; phylum Chordata; class Mammalia; order Artiodactyla; family Bovidae; genus Capricornis; species Capricornis sumatraensis. The sequence goes on along the minus strand of NC_091071.1, from coordinate 115,292,059 downwards.
TTAGCCAGAGTAATACTGGCATGGAAAGTGATATATTGCAGGCCTACAACAGCTATTCAAATCCAGAGACCGCTGGCCTGGGCCAAACTGTTCCTTCCTATCCATCTGACAAATGCTCGCTGAGTACCAAATCCACACCCTGTCCCACCCCAGGGCCTCTGATCCAACTGGCCATGCCTGCACGGGTTGGTTTTGGATAATGGGCTAATGAATCAGGATCATCCAAATGGCTTTCTCTTGCACTGAAATGTCCAAACGTCAGGCAGCTCTGTTCATGGACTCAGTGTGTAATGATCCCTCCCAGAAAATCATAATCCATCAATCTCCCCTTTCAAGACCATCAATCAGTGTTCCAGAGCCCACAGCTGCGTTCTCATTCCAGGAGTTTTCAATCACTTCCCTTTTCCCTCATGCTTGCAGAACAATGCAGTGACACTCGGAAATTGTGTTTTGACATGAAATCATTATATGTTTTAAAACCTCTCCTTCAGGGTTGGTCTTTTCCTGCCTTTTGCTCTCCCCTGACACAGATCCTGCTGTGAACTTCAGTGTGAGCCCCGGTCCTTTGTTAAATTCCCAGGCACAGGTGAGGGATGCATGGTCCAAAGAGAAGAAATATAGGAAAAATAAGCTGCCCATTTTATTCTGGTACTATCACAACTCTAATTAATTTATCTCCTCTAATCAGAGTCCTCCTAGTATACTTCCGGCATGGATGTTTGATGGACTGGTTGTGTGTGTAGCGGAGGTTGGGGTGGGCACAATGAGCTGGGGCAGGTGTGTGCTGTGAAGGAGCATTATAATCAGGTGGCTTTGATGTGAAACATCTATATGGATTCAGCAATCAGTCAGTAGGTGCAGGGAAGATTAAGCTAGGCATTCATGGTATGGCGAGTCTGCCTATGGCCCCCCTGCACATGAACCCAGAGTGAGGGTGAGAGGCACGCTGCTCCCTAACCATCCTGGTCCCTGCACACTTCTGCAAGTAGGAGCATCTCTCTTTGCTGATGCTGAGTTTCGTGTTTAGAGACAAGTCTTTTTTGCACAGTGAGCCCTTAAAGACACACCAATGACTGATCTGGTGCTCAGAGGAGTGCTGGGGGAGCAATGGACAGAGTGGGACTTCCAGGCAAGTACACTGGATCTATCCTATCTCTTTCCCAGGGCCTTTTCATGAGAGACTTTGGTTCTAAGCAATTCCTGCTCATTGTAGAGCTAAGCCCCCTGAGGATGGGCCTGAGCCACATTTGGGAGACTCAGCACAGCAGAATCATGGCAGACCAAGGGGAGACAGGCTAAGTGTGGATCCTCCTAGCTGTGTCTTCTTGGGCAAGTCACTTAACCTCTCTGAGCCTCGTTCTCTTCATCTAGAAATGGGGGTAAGTAATACCTTCTTTGTTGGGTTTGATATGAGGGCTAAAGATAAACTGTGCTTCTGTGGGCCCTAGTGGGTGTGCAGCAAATGGTGGGTCTTGTTATCATTGTGGATAAATGAGTTCTCACCTAGGAATGCTGAGCAGCCAATGTCACCGAGGTGCTTCATTTAAAAAAGAAAAGATGCTCTTAAGTTAGTTTCTGCCGAACAACAATAACTTACACTGTAAATAATTGATGCTATGAGCAGACTCCCAGTGTTCACATCCAGGTAAGGTTTAGGAATGATGTCTCCACATTCTAAATCGCCTCATCTTTTCTTTCTTAAATAGATGGAGTCTGTGCTGGAGGTCACAGTGAAAGTTACACCACTGTGACTTCCAAAGAAAGTGCCACTGGGGAGACTGCAGTCTGCTCCCTGGCTCCTGGGGTAGGGGAAGCAACTTGGATGCCCCTCTATGCAATTAGGAGGCTCGCACCTAAGGACTCTCCTTCGGGGGACCCTCCCCTCCTTTTGGCATCCACTGTTTCAAGGGTTTGCAAACTGCTTCTCAGTTTCACTAAGAGGTTCTGTTCCAGTCTGTTATTCCTTGGCAGTGTCCTCCCTGAGCGCCTCCCACGTGGCACTAGTAGTAAAGAAAGAAACCTGTTTACCCATGCAGGAAACATGAGACACGAGATGTGGGCCGGGAAGATCCCCTGGAGGAGGGCGTGGCAACCCACTCCAGTATTCCTGCCTGGAAAAGCCCATGGACAGAGGAGCCTGGTGGGCTACAGCCCATAGGGTCACAAACACACGTGACTGAGCAGGCATGCACCCCCTCCCTTAACTCCTACCCATCCCCTGTCCCGATGCCATGGGACCTGATTTTGTCTAGGACAATTATGACAATCTTTCATCAGTGTTTAGAGTAGTTAGTAGTGCATTCTGTTAGAGTTGGAAGGCACCTTCCTAGAGGCTACCTCATCCCATTTTCCAGCTGAACCTTCCAGACGAGACTCCCTGGTCGGGAAGTGGCTTGCCAAAGTCGTAAAGCAACTTTGACCTTAAATCTGCATCCTCAACTCTGAGACATGCAGGTGTCAGGAGGGTGAGACGCTGGGAATCAGGAACTGGCTATGGGCGTGGCTGATGGATAAACGTGACATAAACCAATATTCACATATCTACCGAAAGAGGAGAGTGTGGCCTGGCTTCTCTGGCCTGGGTGCTGATCTCTCTCTGTAGGGGTCTGGTCTGGATTGCCAGAGGTGGAAGGTGAAGTCAAGTGGGAGGTCTGTTCATGATCTGGATGCTCAGCAGCAAAAGAGGTGGGGTCAGAGCTGGTCCCGGCAGGAGCTGGCTGACTCCCTCTCCACTTACTGGATACTACAGTGTGCCAGGCAGTGTTCTAAGGGTTTGCCCATGTTAACTCCTTAGATCCCACCACGGCTCTTGGAGGCTGGTGCTGATGCATGTAGATGAGTGATCTGGAGGTGTAAGATCACTTTTCTAGAATGGGGAGCCAGGACTCAAAACTGGCCCGTCACGCTCTCAATTCCCGTGCTCTTTGCTTGGCTCCTCACAGCCTCGCTAGTGCTCACTGCATGGCTCAAGGTCAACAGGAAGAGAGAGGATGAGGAAACTGAGGCAGAAGATCAGGTCAAGGCCGGGTGGGGAGGCAGGAGATGGCCATAGCCTGACATGGCCTAGGGATCCTGGATACGGCTCTCATGCAGGTGTGGAGGCCAGCCTGCTCCCACCTGGCCAGGTGAACTCAAGAGCACTTCCTAGGCCCGGCCCTGGCTTCCAGGCCTGCACTTAAACAGGGGACTCCTGCAGGTGCATGGAAGGGGGCTTCTGGAAGCGGGCTCTGGGGGGAGGGAGTGTTTTCCCTGTGGGGTCCCATGAATTGCCCCTCCGAGGAGAAACCGCCCCCCTCCGATCCCCGCAACTGGCAGACATGAAAGACCAGCCTGCGGGGGCCTGAGGGAGGGCCTGCCAACTCTCTGTTATAGGAACTTGCCTGCCCCAGCGGTTTTTTAGTCAAACTGCCGGTAGGGCCACCTGCTTTTTAGTTCAATGAGGCTCCCTGGGGAAGGAACTTTAAAAAGATTTCAAATCATAACAATGCTCTCCTCTGCTCAAATCGACAAATGTTTTCTTCCCCTTCATCACAGCAAGGGCACATACAGAGGAGGATAACATTGAGAAAATGCCGTTTTTTTTGGCTGTCAGACCAAGTAGGGACAATTAACCCTTACTTAGTCAATTTCTTCCCACTGGAGGAGGCATCCTTTGATGAGTGCATTTTTTCCTCCCCAGCAATACCAGGCTCACCATCATAGGTTTGTGTTTTCCCAACGTTGCTGTTATATCCATCCCTTGCTTTGCAGTCCCAGGACCATGACCTTGGCTGCTCATTCATCTTCCCTCTGGCCTTCCACAGTGGCCTTGTAACAGGATTTCCCTTCCCCCCTCCACTTCCATGGTGCCATCCTGTGTGCCCCAGTCCCTCGTGGAGTGATTTTTCCAATGATGCGCAGTGCTATGAAGGCTGTGGGTCTCTGCCAGGCACCTTTTACTCCTGGCAGAGCTGTTAATGACCATGGCCTCCCTTCAGGGTAGGCACTAGGACCCACCCAGTCACAGCACCCATGTCTTCGAGCCCTGGAGCTGGACCCAAGGGGTGGCTGGTGACAGCCTTCCTGTAGTATTGCAGCCGTGTGCAGGGAGAATCTTCCAAGAAGCAGATCAGCAAAGGCATCTGCTCTTTTGTGTGGCTATGGCAGTGCTTCCGGCCTCCGGTCCCAGTGTCCCAGGTGCTGCGTGACAAACAGCCACAGGGGCGTGTCCCAGAACAGTGGTGTGGCTGGGGGTTTGCCTGACCCCTTTGTTCTCACCTGAGCAGTGTCCAAGTTCCATTCTGAGATTCTCTCCAAGATGCCAAGAGATACCCAATGAGTTTCAGTGAACCCCTTTATACCTAATCCAGCAAAGGGGAGTCTGCTCACCACAACTTAGGATCCCGACCAACACAGAAAGTGACAAAGAGGAACCCTGATGGCAGCTTTTGGCCTCTGGATGCAACTATGTTTGACCCCAGATGTCCCACCATCCTTCCCAGCTGTATGAGCTGACAAGTCCCTTCACTTTCTTATTTGGTAGAGTAAGGTGTATTTTTGAAATTTGTAATCAAGTGAAACCTGAATAATATTGCAGTCTTAATTACATCACATCATGTCTCTGCTCAGGCATCTCCAGAGACTCCCATGGCGCCAGGTTCAAGTGTCTTACAAAGGCTGCTGTCTTCCTAACTACCCTCTCTGAGTTCTTACTTGTTTCCACATGCTTCATCATCTCTTTACTATCTTCCCCTGCTCCCTCCACCTCCCCTCTCACCTCTCATTCATATCCTCTTCTCCGCACTCCCTGCTGGAAGGCACTCCCTCTTCACTCAGCTCGTAGCCAGCCTGCGGGTTATTTCAGGGGACTGCAGGGACATCTCTACAGCCCTAAAATTTATTCAATGTAAGCTCATTCATTCATTTCCTTCTCAAGGTTCAGGGGAATATTATGGATGTGGGAGTTGGACAAGTTATAAGTGAAGAGGTGGGTGTCTCATGGGTCCTGTGTGCCTGGCACCTCCAAGCTGAGTGCTTCCTGTACACCTCATTAATTCATGCACATCACAAAAAGGAGACTAGTATTGTCATTTGATGACTGTGGGAACTGAGGTTCTTGGACTTTAAGTAATTTCCCCAAGGTCACAGAACTCTTGAGTGTAGAATCAGCTCCTCAGAGAGCATGAGGCATGGTCCATGAGGCATGGACCTCAGTCTGAAAGGGGCAACACTCACAGTGGGACCCAGGATATTCTTCTAAACAAGAAAATGGTTACCACAGTCAATTTAGCCACATCACTGAGTGTCTACTGTGTGCGAATTGTTGGGCTATTTTTTTCAGGAGCAAAATAATGATTCAGTCCCTGACCTCAGTGCAGAAGGGAAAATAGAAAGTCCTTCAAGGTAATCCAGGTTGGAGAGAACAAACAGGAGCCAGCGGAGGGAAAGACCATGACTTTGAATTGGAGAGCCCTTGAGCTGGGGCTGGGACCCAAGGTCAGGTAAATAGCGAAGGCCATCCAAGTTACAGGGGCTCAGGTGGGCAGCTACAATAGCCTTGGCCTCAGTAGCCAGGTGGAAATTTCCTGAGGAAAGTGGGCCTTACTCTGAGCCGCCAAAATTAGGCAGGGTAGCAGTAATTAGGTATGTCACCAAGTTCTTCTCCCTTATGAGTATAAAATCCTCTTAATAAGAAATTGATAAACTTGAAAAAATTCTGTATGAAAACTCACTTGCATTCCATGAGTTCCTTCCATCTGCCAAACACTGTGCCTGGTATTTCCTTCCAAGTCCAAGTTTTCTTGTCTGTAAAATGAGACTGATTCTCAGCATCCCTGTAAATATCTGAGCATTTACCTCAGTATGCTAAGGTAAATGTTTACACTGATGATGATCATTGCTTTAATAAAGGATATATTACTATGTTTACAATCTTGAGTTTTTAAAGTATGTAACTGTTATCTTTTATAATTCTACACATTTAATTTATGTATTAAAAAATTAATTTCACTTTACTAGACTGCTGAAGGATCCATGGCACAATTAAGAGCCTCTGCTTTTCAAAGATTATTCAGCATAATAAATGCTTTAGAGTCTGTTCCCATGTTAAAAAAATAAAAGAGAGTGATTCTAAGAGCTTCATTGTTGTGGGAGATTGACAAGAAGGTATAGGAACGGTTTGGCATTCAGCAGTGCTCAGCAGATGGGAGATACGGTGGCCGATCTTTACAACGACCCCATGTGGAGGGAAGAGGGGGTTCTTTCAACTACAAGTGGATAAAACTGGGGCTCGGGGAAATTACATGACTTCCTGGGGCCCCTTGGCTTCTCACGAGCAGAGGAGGACTGTTGGGCCAGAACTCCCTGCACTTCCCTCTCCAGATAGGGCTCTCTGGCCTCAGTAGTTGGTCTCGGAGCCAAGAGGGTGCCTGTTGAGGTCAGTGTCCTGGTGGTGGAGAATATATCTTATTGTGTTGTGCTTAGTCACTCAGTCGTGTCCAACTCTTCGTGACCCCATGGACTGCAGCCCACCAGGCTCCTCTGTCCATGGGATTCTCCAGGCAAGAATACTGGAGTGGGTTGCCATGACTTCCTCCAGGGGATCTTCACAACCCAGGGATTGAACCCAGGTCTCCTGTGTTGCAGGAGGATTCTTTACCATCTGAGCCACCAGGGAAGCCCCTTCCAATAAGGTACTCAGCCCGGCAACCTCCACATGGGCTTAGTTAGTTGTGACTTTGTGGGTGTCATTCATCCAGAAACTCAAGGCTTGAGCCTCATAGCTGAGGCTGGCACTCAGGATGTCGATGTGGATGGCAGAGGTCCTGTTGTGGGGGCTGAGGAGGCTGGGGGCAGTAATCCTTCATCTCATCCCTAGGCCCTTGTTTGACTCCTGTGGGCAGAACGACGTAGGCTGGTCTCCTTACTCAAGTCCTCGAGGAGGAGTGATGTTTGCCCAAAAGTGGCAGTGTTCTTATTAACTCGGAAAGGCCACTTCTTCCTGGGAAGCATGGTATGGTGCCCTGGGGGGGCAGCGGAATTAATAGAGCAGAGCTATCTTTGCCCTTCTTTTTGAACTTCTTGTCCAAAGGAAGCTGAACTGGGAGTGGTCTCCAGGACCAGCGATGGGCCACAGGGCAACTAAGAGGACTCATGGGGACAATCTTGCAAATCCTTTCATGATTTTCAGAAATAATCAGTGAGACGTAAGGTCCTCGTGTGCTTCTTTGTGGGTTGCCGTTTCCTGCTCCAGGGGATCTTCCCGACCCAGACCTGTGTCTCCCATGCCTCCTGCATTGGTAGGGAGATTCTTTACCACTGAGCCACCTGTGAATCCTATAAAGTCCTGGGGTAGTGGGTAAAATTAGTCCAAGAAAAGCCTTATCACAAAGCCTGTGCCTAGCATGATGCTGGGCACACAGGATGTCCCCAGTATCACTTCCTAGTTAAGGCATTAATCAGGGTTATCTCATTAGCTGGGATGCACTTGCTGACTGTTCTCTGTGTCCCCCAGATGGAAACCTGTGTGGTTTCCCAGTCAGATGGAAACCTGTGTGGAATGAGAATCTCTGTTTCTGAGGAGGCGATGAAGGTGGTGGCGGCTCTGGGCTCCTTGGGGAACTGGTCTGTCGGCTTCCCCACCTACCTGGGGCAGGGGCGGCTCCCTCCAGTGGCCCCTGGCTTTCTTTGCACTGGGAAGGCTCAGCTCCAGGTAGCTGCAGGGTCCTAGCAAGAATGCTTGGGTCTTAAGGGGATACTAAGTCTCTTGCAGTATCTGAGGGCTCTTTTGAGTAAGTCTCTTGTTCGGTCTCCCAGAATGAAAAATTAGAGCCATCTTAGACCAGCCTCCTTTTCCCACGCACCTTGTCCATCCATGGCCCAGCCTGGAGATGGGGGAGTGGGTGAGAACAGCATGGGACTTGGAGCAGCAATGGGCAGTGATGGGTGGACAGGCCCTTTCTTTTCAGCTAGGCAGGACTGCCTTCCCATCTCTCAATTCCAGTACATTTGATTCTGAGCCACAAGTGGCTTGTTCCTCTCGAAAGAAGCATTTGAATTTTAAAAGAGGACCCTGGAGAGGAAACACTTAACCCAAAGGAATGAATATTGAATGCTGGCATTTCAGGTTCTGTCGGGGAGAGGTCTTAGAGGGGTCTTTCCCAGTGTGCCACAGAGCACCCCGCAGCTGCTTGCTTCTTCTGCCTGGCAGGAAGGCCAACCTGGCAGAGACCCTCAGGGGAGGCTGCGGGGGAGGACAAGGCACTGGCTGGTCTCGGTTTCCAGCTGACTCCGTGCCGCCCTAAGCAGGCTGTGGGGGTGGCTGGCTGGGCCTCTGTTGGTTCCAATGTGAGGGCTCTTAAAGAGGTGGCTCAAGGCTCAAATCAGGCCTTGATTTAAAAAAATTGGGCCGTAAGGCCCTTCAGGGGAGGCTGCAGTGTGGGAGGTGCCCTGGGATGTGTGGCATGGCCAGATATAAGCTCCCCAAGGGACAGAGAAGGCGAAGATGGGGCCTTGATTTTTCTTCACTCTCAGTAGGGAATTCGCAGCCCAGGACTGTGTGCTCCAAGGGTTTCTGGGAAGTGGGGCCATTCAATGTGCTCCTTGGGTCCTTCCTGCTGAGGGGCTTGAAAGAGAAATTCGGGGTGATCTGTGCCTGTTTCTGTCTCCTGAGGTGACAGGACCCCTTTACAAATGTCCAGCTTGCTCATACATCACCATGGTAGCTGTGGCCACATCAGGATTTGCCTGCTGGCAGGACTGCCCCTCAGGTATAAGTGCACACACAGGTATAAGCTTCTCCCCCGTCTACCTCAAGGAAGTGACAACCACAGGATCAGCGGGCAGTGGTCGTGTGAGGTCTATTCCTCCTCTCCGTCTGGCGTCAGGTCCCCTGCCCTTTCTTCAGGATCCTGGCTCTGGCTTTCAAGCTGACCTCCTCGCCTCATATCCCAGTGCCCACAACCCCCCAGTCTTCGAGGCCAGCCTGGGCTGCAGAACCATTGCAGGCTTTGCCATCAGACCTGTGTGGGCTTGAACCCAGTACTCCAGTTTACACTGTGAAATTGGGAAGGTTCCTTCATCTTTCTGAGATGTTTCCTTATCTGCAAAATGGGATAATGATGCTTTACATTGTGTTTAGGCAAATTAAGTGTATATAGAAATATATTTAATTAATTTTTCCTTACTTTTCCTTTTATTAAGGTACAATTGACATAGTACCGTATTAGCTTCAGATGTACAACTTAAGAATTTGATATTTGTATCCATAAAGATAGATTCTAAATGATTGCTCTCCAATTGCAATTGGTCTGCACCTTGTTTTTTCCCACCTTAAAACTATATCTTGGACTATTCTATATTAGTACATAAAGAACCTCATCAATATTTTTATGTTTGCCTGGTGTTCCTTTGTACAAATGGACCATAATTTATTTAGCAGTCCTTTTCTGATGGACATTTAGGTTGTTTACAGTATTTTGCTATTATAAATACTGCTGGGATAACAGCTTTGTATATTCATCATTTTGTACATATGCCTTTGTGGTTATGAATAGGCTGTCCCTTTTCTTAGGAATTTTCTCTCCTTGTTCTGTCTAGCTGGTGAGGGCATCCTGCTTGTTCCTTAGGTGTGTCTTCAATGCTGAGTGCCGAGGAAGTCCTTCCAAACTTCTCCAGAGAGTCCCATTGTCCTCTTCTAGTGCCTGTCCTCTCTTTATATCCTGGACAGATTCCTCTTCTCACAATTCATTTATTTGTATGTCTGTTTTTCCTTCTAAGATGTGAACTTCTTGATGACAAGAACTGCATCTCAGTAATGGCAGAAGCTGCAAACACGGATCTCCAGTGCCCAGCCTGGTACTTTTCACATAGTAGGAGCTTAATAACTTTTTGTTGCACAAATGAATAAAAAAATAAACTTTATGCATTCAGGAGATTTATAGTCCAATGGAGCAGGTAAAGATATGCACAAAGATAATGCAAGCAGAAAGCATTAAATGCCACCAAAGATACAGATTAACTATTCTATTCATTGGTTCTCAGCCATGATTACAATGAGAGCCACTTGGGAGCTTTCTAAAAGTACTGCTATGCCTGGGCCTGATCCTCAGAGTCTGGTCTGGTGTGGCGCCAAGCCACTGGTTACTTAGAAATTTTCCCAAAGGATTCAATTGGCAGCCAGAGTAGAGAACCACTGCCATGCTGCTCTAGGCAGTGAATCCGTGGGGATCTTATTAAGATACAGATTCTGATTCAGCAGATGTGGTTGGGGCCTGACGCTCTACATTTCTATTAAGAGCCTAAATGTTGTCCATGCTGCTGGTCCCAGGACTATACTTTGAGCAGCAGTGCTTTTCTAGAGCAGTTGTTGTCAACCCTGGCTTTCATCAGCATCCCACTCCCAAGCTGACCTCCAGACCAACTAAGTCAAGGTCTCAGTCAGTTCTGGATACTGTCACAGCATAGCAGGGACCATGTAGCTTCAACAAATGCTCATTTCTGACAGTTCTAGAGGCTGCAATTGGAGATCAAGGTGCCAGCATGGTCAGGTTCTTGGTGAGAGCCCTTTTCCTGGTTATGTCCTCAGATGGTCTTCCTTGATGCATGCAGAAATATAGAGAGGGAGAGAGAGAGAGGGGGTTCTGGTATCTCTTCTTATAAAGACACTAATCCCATCTTCAGGGCCCCACCCTTCAGTTCAGTTCAGTTCAGCCACTTAGTCGTATCCAACTCTTTGCGACCCCATGAATCACAGCACGCCAGGCCTCCCTGTCCATCACCAACTCCCAGAGTTCACTCAGACTCACGTTCATCAAGTCAGTGATGCCATCCAGCCATCTCATCCTCTGTCGTCCCCTTCTCCTCCTGACCCCAATCGCTCCCAGCATCAGAGTCTTTTCCAATGAGTCAACTCTTTGCATGAGGTGCCCAAAGTACTGGAGTTTCAGCTTTAGCATCATTCCTTCCAAAGAACACCCACAGCTGATCTCCTTCAGAATGGACTGGTTGGATCTCCTTGCAGTCCAAGGGACTCTCAAGAGTCTTCTCCAACACCACAGTTCAAAAGCATCAATTCTTCGGCACTCAGCCTTCTTCACAGTCCAACTCTCACAGCCATACATGACTACCAGAAAAACCATAGCCTTGACTAGATGGACCCTTGTTGGCAAAGTAATGTCTCTGCTTTTGAATATGCTATCTAGGTTGGTCATAACTTTTCTTCCAAGGAGTAAGGGTCTTTTAATTTCATGGCTGCAGTCACCATCTGCAGTGATTTTGGAGCCCAAAAAAATAAAGTCTGACTCTGTTTCCACTGTTTCCCCATCTATTTCCAATGAAGGGATGGGAGCGGATGCCATGATCTTCATTTTCTGAATGTTGAGCTTTAAGCCAACTTTTTCACTCTCCTCTTTCTCTTTCCTCAAGAGGCTTTTTAGTTCCTCTTCACTTTCTGCCATAAGGGTGGTGTTATCTGCATATCTGAGGTTATTGATATTTCTCCCGGCATTCTTGATTCCAGCTTGTGCTTCTTCCAGTCCAGCATTTCTCATGATGTACTCTGCATAGAAGTTAAATAAGCAGGGTGACAATATATAGCCTTGACGTACTCCTTTTCCTATTTGGAACCAGTCTGTTGTTCCATATCCAGTTCTAACTGTTGCTTCCTGACCTGCATATACGTTTCTCAAGAGGCAGGTCAGGTGGTCTGGTATCCCCATCTTTTTCAGAATTTTCCAGTTTATTGTGATCCACACAGTCAAAGGCTTTGGCATAGTCAATAAAGCAGAAATAGATGCTTTTCTGGAACTCTCTTGCTTTTTCCATGATCCAGCGGATGTTGTCAATTTGATCTCTGGTTCTTCTGCCTTTTCTAAAACCAGCTTCAACATCTGGAAGGAAGTTCATGGTTCACATACTGCTGAAACCTGGCTTGGAGAATTTTGAGCATTACTTTACTAGCATGTGAGATGAGTGCAATTGTGTGGTAGTTTGAGCATTCTTTGGCATTGCCTTTCTTTGAGATTAGAATGAAAACTGATCTTTTCCAGTCCTGTGGCCACTGCTGAGTTTTCTAAATTTGTTGGCATATTGACTGCAGCACTTTCACAGAATCATCTTTCAGGATTTGAAATAGCTCATCTGGAATTCCATCACCTCCACTAGCCCACCCTTACAACCTCATTTAAACCTAGTTACCTCCCCAAGGCTCCATCTTCAAATGCCATCACATTCGTAGTTAGGGCTTCAATATATGAATTTTGGGGTCATACAAACATTTAGAATATCTGGGTTGGGAACTTAGGTATTCATATTTTTTAAAGTTCCAAGTGATTCCAATGTGGATGTAGCAGTTCTTTCTAGCTATGTGGAAGGAGTCCACTTTTCCTGGAAGAAGTGACACTGTTAGATAGTGAGGAGAAAATTTCATGGGAGGGAACCTGCTTAAATGACCTCTAATTGCTCTCCTAGTTCTAATATTCTTTGATAACCCTGGTTAGATTAGAGGATACGAGACCTGGGATCTTTGTCTGTATGCTCTTAGGCAATTCATTCATTCATTAATTCACTCGTACACATATTTGTTGAATGCCAGGTATTGTATTAGGTTCTGAGGAAATATTAATAGCAACAAACAAGACAGGTCTGAAGGTCTGATCCCTACTCTCGTGGGGCTTATTGGAGAGCAGTGAATTCAGACAATTAACCTAGGAATTATCATGGAGTAAAATCGACGTTATGATAAGGAAAGCATAGAATAAAGTTCCAGGTTCCTAGCTGACCAGATAGATGCATATAATGAGGCCTTTCCTTTCTACATCACAAGGTGTGATGAATGTCACATGGGACAATGGGTTTGAGAAAGCTGTGCAACTGTGTATAAGGTCTGCAAGCATGTGACACATGGACACTCAGAATATATGTCTAATGGGACAGAAAGGATCTAATTGACAGTCAGAGAAACCTACAAGGCCCCAGCCACCAGCACATTTTTCTGGATGGCTTGGATTTTTTCCAAGACTTGAGTTTAACTCCAGTGCTTTCTGTACCACCAACACCCACACAGGCACTTAGTAGAGTGTGATTTTCAGTGGGGTTGGTTTTATATAGAATCTCCATTGATCACAGCCTTGGAGATGACACAGTTCTTCAGGAGGGGATGTGCAGAGTGGCCCTGGCAGAATAGCAGAGAGAAGGGTGGGTCACCCACCTTCTAGCTGCTTGGGACCCTCCAACCACCTTCAGCACTATCTCTGAGGCAGCTGGCACTGCAGGGCCCAGGATTTACAGCTGAAATCACAGGTGGTCCTGGACCCAAGCGGCTGTGTGAGATGACATGCAGATGACTGCATTAATATACAGGTGAAAGGGTAAGCGCTTCCAATTCACTTCATCTTTCATCGCTCACAGCTGGAATGCCCCACTGGAGACCAGAGAGTGCTGTGGGAAATGGGGCGAGGAGAATGCAGCCCTCCTGGGGGACTTACGGCTGCTTGTTCTTTGTTATTTATGACTCACCCCTACTGAACTGGACTATGGCATCTAGCTGCCCACTGTGGGTGCTTCTTGTCTCTTCTCTGCTGCCACCTTCTGAAACTCAGACCCTACCTCCTCAACACTGACTCCTTCAGTCACCCTCTGACTTGTATACCTGCCCCAGGATTGGCCCTCCCATTAACCCTATAAGATGCTGACAGGCTGTTGATGACACTCAGATCCTGACACTCTAACTCCAAGCATTTTGTAGTTCTCAATTTCCCATCACGTCAAGTCCAAACTGCTCTGTCTACTTCCAAAGCCCTCCATCAACTGGAGGGTTAAGTTAAATTCTTAACTCCAAATATCTGACAAAATGTAACACCATTTCAGACTGCCAGTGCCTTCATTTCTTCCCTTTACTCTTTCCACTTTAACCATACATAAACACACAATCACACACAACAAACACACGCTTGGAGGTGGAGGATACTTTTACCCATCCTGGAGCATTTTATACTGCCATTTCCTTGTATGAATCTTGTTCATTCTTCAAGGCTCACCTTCCTTTCCCCATAACACACATTTACTATGCTTGTGCTGCCCTTACATCGTATGGCATTGCTTGCTCACTATCCATGCCACGTATGTGAATTGTGTTTTCCCAGCAGACAGCACAAGCCTTGAATGCCAGAGCCATGCTAGTCACACTTGAATCTCCATCCATTAGCATTGAGCTGGGCATACAGGAGGCTCAGTGAATTAATTTATTAGTGAATCCCTATTAACAGACAAATGGAGTCAATCAGAGGGGCCAGGGTTCCAAGTGGCATGCAGGATGACAGAGGCCCAGATGAGGGAATGGGAACATTTATGGAAGTCAGGCAATAGCAGGATGAGAGAAGCCCCTGGAAGATTTTTACAAGAAGGAGAGAAATTACTCCATTTAACAAGCATTTAATGAGCACCTACTATATATTGTCAGCATAAATTATAGCTATCCCCCACCCCCAAGGCATTCAAGGGCTAGTTCAAGAGAGATGTCCGCTTTCAGCCAACTAAATAAAACACACTGAGATACCCTGATAATATGATCTAGGCTATAGGAACAACAAACAAGAAGCACACAGTAGTGATCCGTACCTGGTTGGCTCTTGTTGTTGACTGAATCTGACAGGTCATTAGCAAGAGTAGGTGACTGATCAGAAATTAAGAAGTCAGAAGTGGGATGAGAACACAGAAAGCAGTATGACATTGTAAGAAACAGCATAGTGTCATAGAAAGCATGAAAGTCAGCAGAACTTGGGTTTAAAACTCAGCTCCAGTACAGCGTGTCGTTTTCCTTATATGTACAATGAAGATAACAATATTTCTCTTCCATTTAGTAAGGAAAGGTGAGATAATGTAAGAAATGCACTTAACACAGTCCTTGACGTACAGGGCGAACTCGTGGATTTGAATCTCCGTTTTTGGAGACTGACTCCTGGGCCAGAAGCCCCATGCGCAGACCTTCAGCACCACGGACAGCTCCACAGAGGGGGTGCGGAAAAGTAGGCTGTTGGTGAATTTGGGCTTTTAGCTTTTGGGTCTGAAAAATAATAGTAGCTAAAGTTTATATAGAATTGCTATCCCCAAGACTTTACATATATTAATCCATTAATTCTCACAAGAAGTCTAGGACAAAAAATACTGCTTTAGCCTCTATTTTAACACATTAAAAAAACTAAGGCAAAATCACTCAGATAGTAGGTGGTAGAACCAAGACAGGACCCCAGAGAGATTGGCCTGATAGCTCATGCTCTTTGACACTAGGCTACAGGCTACATACACTGTGTCAGGACTTCAGGATGCCTGTGTTTTCTGAATTGGGGCAGTGTGAGTGGGGGAACTGGCAGGACTGTTCTTTCATCACCTTACAGTTCATTGTCCAGGACTCCCCTTTATTTTGGTTTTGTCCTGGAGGTGGGATCTCAACCAACAAGCCTTGTTTCTATCATCACCATCCCAGCATGCTTGTGCCTAGTTCCCTTTTCCCTCACATATCTCCCTTCTCTCACCCAGTCTCCCACCTCTCCTGCATAGTTGAAAGTGAGGGGAGAAAAGCAAGAAGAGAGATATGAGTAGAGGAGAAAGGAAAGTTAAGTTTAGAAAGGGTAGAAGAGAAGTACAGAGGAGAGGTGCAGGAGAGAAAGAGAGTGAGAGAAGAATCTGAGCAAGATGGTGAGGGTTCAGGAGATGGGGGAAAACAATATGCTAGGAGTGAGTGGGAGAGAGGATGGAGAAATGAGTTGGAAGGAAGCAAACACAGGAAGTGGAAGAGATGAAAAGGAGAGGAACCAGTGGAAAGGAGTAAAAAAAAATATGGGTACAAGAAGAGAATGTGAAAACTTGGGAAGAAACATGCTGTGATGGGTGAGGGGGGGAGAGAGGAAGGTAAATTGGAGAAATGAGCAGGAAGGTATCAGAGAAGGCCCAAGGTCTATGAAAAAGTGACTGATGGCATTCCTCTCCCAAATGGAGCTGAGATATTGCCCCATCTTGCTTTGTCCTTCCCTGAGGTCTTGGGGTCCAGCAAGGTTAGAGGGAGAGGTGAGACACAATGTCAGCCTATTACAGAATTATGAATTCCCACAAGCTCAAAGGAGCTCTCAGTCCTCCTTTCCATGGTTAGATACCCTCATTCTCCACTCAGCATACCCACACTTTTCCATCCTCCTTTTGGTCAGCTCATAACTTGGTATAGGCAAGCCGGTCCTTTGGAGGAGGAAAGGTAAAACATTGATGCCTCTTTAAAGTTTGTCTTTGCAGGTCATGAGGAGAGAAATGTGTGTATCACTCAAATCTTCACTTCTTTTAAGTCAGCTGCAACTTATTTTGTTGCTATCAAGGATCAGGAATCATTTATACATGCTTAACATTATGCCAAGTGCTTTTACATACAGAGTCTTGTGTAATCCTCACAGAGACCCCAAGAAGTAGGCATTATTAATCTCCAACTTTGCAGGTAAGAAGCTATGGCCAAAAGAGGTTAAATAATTTATGCAAGACCATGCAGCTAGTAAGTGGTAGAGCAGGCAACTCATTTATTCAGTCTCCAATGCCTTCATTCTTTCTATAAGGAGCTAAAATCATGTCATAATATTGTCTTCAGAAGGGAGAACACCTTTTGCCATGAAGTTGGGAAGCTTGAAAGTGAAGAGGTTGAGATCAGGAAAGCCTTGCCTGTAAGAAATGCTCCATTGCCTCAACAGAGGCAGAAATATCACTGGGCCTGATTTATTATCTGGCCTTTTGGGGTTCTGGACCAGTCCCTTTGTTCTGTGCCTTGGTCCTCTTCCCACCCCCACACTCTCCATCAGTAAAAGAAGTTCAAGAGCTTTATAGAACACAGAAGTCTAATCTATGATAAACTCAATGAGGGTTCAAGTTTCCCAGGCTGTTTTTAGCTTTGCTCCTTCCGACCTTCAGTTTCTCTTTCATAACTTACACATGGAGGAACCTCCCCAAAACCGCCAGAATAATATTTCCACTTTGGCAAAGTCACCTGTACTATACATTCACAACTTATGATAATGATTTGTCACTAAGAGAAAAAGTCAGAGTTAAGTGTTTTTTCATAGACTACTTGCCTTGGGCAAAGCACCATAGTCAGGAATGTTCTTCCCTCAGGGCTGCTGACTGCTCTTGTATAGGTTGTGAACTACAGAAACTACTGAAGTCAGGACTGAACGAGTGCCGAAAACTATCCTGGACTCCCTTTTACCAATCCACGTGTTCTGGCAGGAAGTGTCAGTCCAGAAAACGAGGAACCTATTGCTAATTGCTCTGCCCAGAGGAGGATCCCTTTCATATTTCACTAGGCAGGAAGAACATTCTAATTTTCACAGAGGTGCAAGAACTGCAGCCCTGTTCTTCCTCTTCATTTAAAAAATTCACTCCCCAGATTTTGCTTTCAGAAATTGTTCTAGTCATGCTGAAGTAACTGGCTTTAGATTTACCTAACCACAAAAGCAAGAAATTATAAAACAGAAGAAAATATATAAAGAAACTGTTTTCAGACATTGGACAAGAGGAAGCATAGGATTTTGATTCCTGAGAGAAAGAAAACACATGGATGTGTGCCAAGGTCTGCCTTGATTTCCTGTCTCAGATCATGTTTCTGATTTTAGTTCGGGGGTGGGGTGGTGGTGGGTGGAACCCATAATAAAAGTAAAAGTGATGTTCTCATTGAGTTGAGGAGGCAGAGATTGAAGCATCTGAAATTTGCAAGGAAATGTACCAGCAGGGAGGAAGCTGCATGGGAGAATACCTGGGCAGGAGTCTACATGGGAGTTTCCCTTCGTTTTTTTTTTTTTTAAATTTTAATTGAAATATAGTAGATTTACAATGTTGTGTAGAGCAAAGTGATTCAGATATATATACACACTATAGTTTATTACATGATATTGAGTATAGTTCCGTGTGCTTTACAGTAGCAGGTCCTGGTTGTTGATCTATTTTATACTTCCGTGGTGGCTCAGAGGTTAAAGAGTCTGCCTGGAATGCGGAAGACCCAGGTTTGATCCCTGGGTCAGGAAGATCCCCTGGAAAAGGAAATGGCAACCCACTCCAGTACTCTTGCCTGGAAAATCCCATGGAGGGAGGAGCCTGGTAGGCTACAGTCCATGGGGTCGCAAAGAGTCGGACACGACTGAGCGACTTCACTTCACTTTCACTTTCAGTGTGTATCTATTAATCCTAAACTTCTAATTTATCCCTCCCCAACTTTTCCCTTTGGTATCCATAATTTTGCATTCTGTGTCTGTGAGTCTGTTTCTGTTTTATAAATAAGTTCATCTGTATCTTTTATTTTAAATTCCACAAATAAGTGAAATTATATGATATTTGTCTTTCTCTGTCTGACTTACTTTACTTACAATGATAATCTCTAGGTCCATCCAGGCTACTGCAAATGGCATTATTTCATTCTTTTTTTGTGTGACTGAGTGATAGTCCAATAGTCTATCTGTCTAACTATAGAACATCTTCTTTATCCATTTATTTATTGACAGACATTTAAGTTGCTCCCATGTCTTGGCTATTATGAATAGTGCTGCTGTGAACATTGGGGGTTTGTGTATCTTTTTGAATTAGAGTTTATGTCTTTTCTAGATGTATGTCCAGGAGTGAGATTGCTAGGTCATATGGTAACTGCATAAAATAAAATATTTTTAAAATATTTGATTAGCATAAAAGAAGGCAAGAAAAAAATAACAGAGGAATAAAAATATGATAATGAAGAAAACAATAGGGAGATAGTAGACTTAAATTCAAGTATATAAGTAATTACATTAAATATAGTTTTACTTCCGATAGAAATGCGGGAGATTTCTCGTGTATACCTGTGGCGGATTCATGTTGATGTATGGCAAAACCAATACAATATTGTAAAGTAAAAAAAAAAAAATTAGTTTATTATTTATTTACTTGGTTGTGCCAGGCCGTAGCTGTGTCATGAGAACTCTTAGCTGTGGCATGTAGGATCTAATTCCCTGACCAGAGATTGAACCTGGGCCCCTGCATTGGCCCGAGGAGTCTAAGCCACTGGACCACCAGAGAAGTCCTTGCAGAGATTTTTAGCCCAGTTCAAAAGAGACCCAACTATGTGATAGCTACAAAAGCCTCCACAAAGAGGCAGACTCAGATATACTGAAGGCAAAAGGATGTAAAAATACACAATGGAAATGGTAACCATAAGAAAGCTGCTGTGTAGCTATTTTAATATCAGACAAGGTAAATTACAAGATAAGGATTGTTAGCTAGAGATGAAGACTTTCCTAATAATGAAAACAAAAAGGCTAGTTCAGCAGATAAACATTGTGTCTTCGCTGAATAATGGGGCTATAATACATATGAAACAAAAACTGATATAAATAAAAGAACTCTTCAAGCCAACAATAATATTAGATTTTTACACTCTCCTCTCAGTAATTGATGGAAAATGCAGACAAATCAGCAAGGATATGGCAGATTCGAACAATGCTAACTACCAACTTGACCTAAACAACTGCAGCATACATATTCTTTTCACGTGCATAGAGAACACTGACCTAGAATTCACACTGGCTATCAAATAAATATCAGTAAATTTTAGAACAGTGAAAGTTTACATATGTTTTCTTATACTAAAAAGGGATAAATTTGAATTTACTAAAAATAAAATATCTTGAAATATTCCAAATATTTGGAAATTATGCAACATATTTCTAAATCCATGGGTGAAAGAGGAAATTACAAAAAAAATTAGAAAATATTTCAAATGGAATGATAACAAAGAACACAGAATTTCAAAATGTGTAGGATATAGCTAAAGAGGTTCTTAGAGAGAAATTTATACCTTTAGGTACTTATTCTAGAAATGAAGAAAGGTTTTAGGTTAAGAATAAAATTTCTACCTTAAGAAAAAAGTCATAGGGGAAAGTGAATAAAAATAGATGTGAAAAACAATGAAATGTGCAACAGACAAGAGAATACTAATAAAACCAAACATTAGTTCTTTGAAAAGATTAATAAAGTTGATAATCCCTCAGAGATGCTGATCAAGAAAAAGGAGGAAAACCATTGAATGTGATAGAAAAGAAGCAGATTCATAGAGAACAAACTAGTGGTTAGCAGTGGGAAGAGGGAAGCAGGAGGGTCAATATAGAGGTAGGGGTAATAACAGGTACAAACTGCTAATATTATGCATAAAATAAGCTGCAAGGATATATTGTACAACATGGGGAACATAGCCAATATTTTATTATATCTATAAGTATAATTGAAGCTTTAAAATTGTGAATCATTCTATCATACACCTGAACCTTATATAATATTGTATATCAACTATACTTCAACAAATAAGAAAAAGGAGACAATACAAGTTATCAACATCAGGACTGCAAAGGTAGATACTACTATAAATCTTACAAACATTAAAAGACTATTATTAGCAACTTTCTGCCAATATATTCAACATATATAAAACAGACAACTAAAAAATTGACACAAGATGAAACAGCATATCTGAACAGCCCTCTATGTATCAAATAAGAGGAGTTTGTTTTCAAAAACCTTCTCAAGATAAAACTTCAGGCCTGGGTAAATTCATAAGTCAGTTCAATCAGAGGTTAAGAAAAAGTACCAATCTTACACAAACTCTTTCAGAATATAGAGGAATAGACTTTACTTTCCAATTCACTTTACGAGACCAACACTACTCTGCAGTACCCAAACAAGTCAAGGACATTAGAATTAAAAAAAAAGAAAAAACAACCCTGCAGATCAGCATCTCTCGCAAGGTGGATCATAGAATAAAGCATCAAAGCCAACATTAAAAATTTCTAGAAAAAAACAAAAAACTTAGACAAAAAACACTTTGACACCTAAGAGTAGGCAGTGATTTCTTAGGACATAAGAAGGACTGATTTATAAAAGAAAAAAGTTGATGAAATAAATTTCATCAAAATTAATAACTTCTGCTGATCAAAAATACTGTTAAGAAAATATAGAACAAACTATAGGTTGGGAGAAAATAAAATCAATATATATTATGACAAATATATCCAGAATATGTAAGGAATGTTTGCACATCCAGAATAAGACCATAAGCATTTCATTAAAAATGGAGAAATATTTGGATAAACACTTTTCAAAAGTGTAGGATGCACAGGTCTTTTCTTTTTCTTACCCCAAAAGTGTGTGTTCTTAAACATTTCATTCTATTTTGGGGACTGAGCTGAAGTTTGAACAAAGTCTGGTACCCATTATCCCACCCAGCCATTCTCCTACCCATATCACAATCAACAAGCAGCTCACAGTCTGAAGCAGGAGTGGAGGGATGAGCTGGTAGAACTTCATGTTATGCTGCAGCATAAAGGAAGGCCCAGGGGCTCTGAGGGCCAAGAAGAGGGGCCCCAACCTAGTGAGCTATTCCAGGGAGGCTTTCAGAAGAAGGAAGAAGGGCATACCCGTTCTTGAGAAGACTGAGATTATCCCGCTCCATCCTTGTGTACCTTGGGTCCACATCACTTCAGGGTGGTGTACAACCATCTCCCTAGGGCAGGGAACTGTTATATAATTCCTGACTGGTAAGATGGACAAGACAGGACAAAATCTTGGCTGTTACCCTTCTCCTTTCCCTTCAGTCTCCCACTCCCTTATCTTGGACTAGTCAATGTGCATCCGTAAGAGGACATTGCCCGTTCCTTCCACTGAACTCGGAGGGGAAGAACTGAGAAAAATAATGTCAGATTTGCTGTTGTTCATTTGCTCAGTCTTGTCCAACTCTTTGTGACCCCATGGACTGCAGGACTTCAGGCCTCCCTGCCCTCACTATCTACCAGGGTTTGCCCAAACTCATGTCCATTGAGTCAGTGATGCCATCCAATCATCTCATCTTCTGTCATCCTCTTCTCTTCCTGCCTCCAGTCTTTCCCAGTATCAAGTGGAAAGGATCTTTGCAGGGTCTTTTCCAATGAGTCGGTTCTTCAAGTGGCATCAGGTGGCCAAAGTATTGGAGCTTCAGCTTCAGCATCAGTCCTTACAAGGAATATTCAGGGTTGATTTCCTTTAGGATTGACTGATTTGATCTCCTTGCTGTCCAAGGGACTCTCAAGAGTCTTCTCCAGTACCACAGCTCAAAAGCATCAATTCTTCAGCACTCAGTCTTTTTTTATTGTCCAGCTCTCACATCCATACATGATTACTGGAAAAACCATAGCTTTGACATTTTTTGGCAAAGGAATATCTCTGCTTTTTAATATGTGGTCTAGGTTTGGCATTGCGTTTCTTCCAAGGAGCGAGCATCTTTTAATTTCATGGCTGCAGTCACCGTCCACACTGATTTTGGAGCCCAAGAAGATAAAGTCTGTCACTGTTTCCATTGTTTCCCCATCTACTTGCCACGAAGTGATGGGACCGGATGCCATGATCTTTGTTTTTGAATGTTGTTTTAATCCAGCTTTTTCACTTCTCCCTTTCATCTTCATCCAGAGGCTCTTTAGTTCCTCTTCACTTTCTGCCATAAGGGTGGTGTCATCTGCATATCTGAGGTTATTGATATTTCTGCCACAATCTTGATATACCCTAGGAAAAAGCTCCATCCTCTCCTTTACCCCTCTTGACCACTCTGTCTCAGGTAGGCTGTGTGGGAGGGCTGGAGGGCTGGGACCTACCCTCAGACATCCTCTGCTCCAGCACAGGAGCTAAGGCATATGCCCCAGGAGGAGCAATGTTGGATGAGAATTGGTGAAAGCAAACAAGGAGGAAGGAAGGTCAAGGAAGGCAGATGCAGATTGGAGGGCTTCCTGGAGGAAGTGGGGCTTGTAGAGTAGGGAGGAATTTTTTTTTTTTTTTTTTTTTTGCTTTACTCCTTATTTTTTTTCTAGCTGGGTCTTCGGTGTTGCATGTGGGCTTTCTCTAGTCTTGGTGAACAAGGGCTACTCTTTGGTTGCAGTGCACAGGCCTCTCATCTCGGTGGCGTCTCTTGTTGCAGAGCAGGGCTCTCGGGCACGGGCTCAGTAGTTGCGGCACATGGACCTAGTTGATCTGAGGCATGTGGGATCTTCCTGGACCAGGGATCAAACTAGTGTTACTCTGCATTACAAGGCAGATTCTTAGCCACTGGACCACCCAGGAAGCCACCTTTATTATTATTTATTGTGTAAATGTAGGCATAATTGTAGAGAACACAAACATTTACTTTCAGTAAATGACATTTAAAAAAAGACAAACTCTTACAATCTCATTGTAGTAAAACATGTTGAATCAAGAGTGGGAAGTATTTTTTTTAATTGAATTTTAATTGGAGGATAATTGCTTTACAATGTTGTGTTGGTTTCCGCCATCAACAATGTGAATCAGTCACTAGCATACATAAATCCCCTCCCCCTTGAACTCCCCCCCCCCACCGCCCCCCTGCACATCCCACCCCTCTAGGTCTACACAGAGCACCAGGCTAGGCTCCTTGTCCTATACAACAGCTTCGAGAGTGGGAGGGATTTGGATGGGAGGAGGGTCATGGGGGGCATTGCACATGCCTGCTCAGTTGCTAAATCTTGTCTGACTCTTTGAGACCCCATGGACTGTAGCCTGCCAGGCTTCTCTATCCATGGGGTTCTCCCAGCAAGAATACTGAAACAGGTTGCCATTTCCTTCTCCAGGGGATATTCCCAACCCAGGGATCAAAACTATGTCTCTTGTGTCTCCATTGGCAGGCAGATTCTTTACCAATGAGCCACCTGGGAAGTCCGGGGGGCGGGGGACATTGTGGGTAGCACTAATTATGTAACAAAGTATTACATTTAATTACTAATAAGAAATTATTATTTCTGTCTATGGAGTATTTTTGTTCCTTCCACCCCCCTCCCCCCCATTAGTCTTTGACCAAGGTAAGCACCTTATTGGAGAAGGAAATGGCAACCCACTTCAATACTCTTGCCTGGAGAATTCCATGGACAGAGGAGCCTGGTGGGCTGCTCTCTATGTGGTTGCACAGAGTCAGACATGACTGAAGTGATTTAGCAGCAGCAGCAGCAAGCGCTTTATATGAACACATATTTTCATCTCAAGAGGTGCAGTGGAATCAAGATGAGCAAAGGCACTTTCCTCTCTTTGGTAGCCCAGGGCAGTCCCTAGCATGCCCTCACCCCTTGCAGGCACACATGCAGGTGGCACACAGAATCTAGACTGAGATGCTCAGGGGCAGAGTTCAGGAGCCAAGTCTCACATTTCCTTAGCACTGATCTTGTTCATTGATATAAATTGGTATAAGCACATTGGCCTTTGGGCAGCATATAACTGTTTGAACTTTCAGAGGAAAAGGGCACCGGGTGGGCAAGCTTGGGGACAGTGACTGTCACCTCTCTGGTGGTAGCCTGTGGAGGGCCACACATGTCTAGCTTAGAACTCTCCATCAGTTAGATGGCCCACTCTCACCCAGTGTCTGCTGGGGCCCGGCACTGAGCTTGAAAGCAACCTGTAAGTCTTGATGTATGGCCCGTCGCCTTGCTGGGGAGGCACCACTCACACGGACGAACTGACTGAACAGCTGAGCTGGATCACAGTGGAATATTGGAGATGTGATGTGATGCTGAACGCAGGGCAAGGGCCTTGTGTTCCCAGTCTGTGCGCTGGGAGCCTAGGGGGATGTAGCAGGATAGCCCCCTTTCCTGCTTCCCCTGATTTCTTTCATGCCTACTGGACTTGAGGAAAGAGTTCATTCAAACCTGTTCTTTTTGAGAAAACATTGCTAGTGGAGTCCTTTAGAGGTGCTGGGTTGATGCAATTGGTTGCAGGGCTCCCGAAGATCCTGAAGGAATTGGGAAACTGCGCACATGGAACTGGGGAGGGGGGAGGTGCAGGTGTCCCCAAGTGGGGGGCTTGAGCAAAGTGAGCCCTCAACCTCCCCATGCCCAGCACAAGGAATTCCATTTCCCACAAGCATGCAACATGGTCAAACTCTTAATAATAATAATAATAATAATAAACTCTTAGTTTTCCCAGGTAGGGGCTTCCACAGGCTTTCCAGGTGGTGCTAATGGTAAAGAACCCACCTGCCAATGCAGGTAGACATAAGAGACACAGGTTCAGTCCCTGGGATGGGAAGATCCTCTGGGAGGGCAAGGCATCCCACTCCAGTATTCTTGTCTGGAGAATCCCACGGACAGAGGAGCCTGGCAGGCTGCAATCCATGGGGTGGCAAAGACTTGGACACGACGGAAATGACTTAGCACGCAAGCCCACAAGGGGGCTTCCACTGTGGTGGTCCTGGGGGCTGGAGCCAATGCTTAGGGGGAAGGCTGGAGATGTTCACTGAACCACCGAGGGGGATCTCACCTGATCTTCAAGAAGGGAACCAAGATAACAGGGCCTGGGCCAAGGGTCAGCTTTCATCAAGACCACAGTCTCCCTGCTCTGGGCGGTGAGGGGCCCAGAGTCAGAGGCACCCCCTCCACCCCACCTGCCAGGAGCACTGTTGGAAGCATCTGCTGCCTCACTCCCTGTCACTCATCAGCTTTGGAGCAATCACTCTGCTCCTTAACACTTGACTAGGCAAAGCACTCCAGCCGCCGCCTCCCATTTGTCTTTGTTAGCGCTCACAGGGGATGGGTGTGCGGATCCCTGGGCCCCCTCCCTGCCACGCTGCACCTGGGCCCGCTGTGCAATCACTCAGCCTCCACAATCACCGGCAGGGTACTTAGGAGAGGCTCACCTGGCTGCTAAGTCAGTGCCACAGGGCCCGGGGGCCATGGCCAGCGTGCCAGGGGAACTCTGGGGAGGGCCCCCAGGCAGAAACCCACCCTGCTGTCTGTCTCCTCATGTGCAGACTCGTGGGCACGTGTGTAGTGTGTGGCGAGTTCACTTAGTAAACACTGGCTGCGCTAAAGGCTGGGGTACCACCACCCTCCCCTCAGAGCCCACAGCTTGGCAGATGAAGCAGACCCATCCACAGATGCTTTCCAGTGACGCAGTCAGTGTCAGAACAGAAGTGGGTACTCAGCCTTGTTACAGTGGAGGTCTCCTCTCACTCTGCCAGGCAAGGGCAGAAAAGGGACTGGTATGTATGGGAGAAACCGAGGCCATCAAAGAGTAGGCAGTGGGGGCCCTGAGGCTGCCAAAGGAACATGTGCTACGGAAGCAGCCTTTGCAAAGGCCCAGGGATCAGAAAGATCAGATTGAGCTGGAGGAATCTCAGGTGGATAGGCCTGGCTGGAGTATGATCAAATTGCCATGTATCTATTATTTAGGTGTCAACAATCCATCCCTATCTCTTCTCTTGTTCTTTTTTAAAAAGAACTTATTTATTTTTAAGTGGAGGGCAATTGCTTTACAATGCTGTGTTGGTTTCTGCCATACATCAACATGAGTCAGCCGTAGGTATATATATGTGCCCGCCCTCTTAGGTCTCCCACCTATCACCCACACCATCCCAGCCCTCTAGGTTGTCACAGAGCACCCTCTTGCTCCCTCTTTATGGATCTACCTACGCTTTCATTGCCATCCTTCCAATTAGCTGTTATTTGTCTGTCTTTCATCTGTTCATTCATGCATGCATGCATCCATCCATCTCTTCATGTCATGTTCCAAAGAAGATCTGTCTTCAAAGAACTCTCTCAACTGACACAGTGCCTGACACTTCACTGTTAGGGATGAGTTTCTGCCTTAAGTACTAATGTCTCTCAGCACATTTAATAAGTACATGACCCAAGGAGAGGCAACAGCAATCACAGACACCGCAGCCTGTGTGATGTGGATTAAATCACACATCTCTTTCATGATCAGGTCCTGGGACCTGCAGATAAGTATCAAATAAGCTAGCGGGTGCAGGGAGGCCCAAGCACGGAGGGCTAGGCCCGCTATTGAGGATTTGCTGTTGATATGCTCCTGTCCCTGGGACCAGCCTTCCCCGACTATAAGCTCCATGGAGGCAATAGGAGGGGGATTCTATCTGTCTGTTTATTACAGTGATGGTTTGGAGTACAGACTCAATGAATAATCTGAATGAATGACAAAGGAACCCTTGTGCAAGCTATTGTGTACCCCCTGCCAAAGCTGCTACTACCCTGGCATACCCGTGCTGGCCTTAGAAATGATGTAGGGCCCAGACCTCATAGGTTTGGGTTCATAAATGTCTGGCCTTGAGTGACAATTTAGCCACTTACCAGCTGTACAATTTGAATAGGATACATAACCCCTCTGGAGTTCAGATTTTTCAGTTGTAAAACAAGACCAATAGTTTGTATTTGTGGGATCGAATGATACTGTGATTTTTCTGGAACTACAAACCATTGTACACAATAGTGATTGTTAGTCTGTTTTGCTTGTGAATAGAACGCAAGGCTCATCAGAAGACCTTTTACTTCTCCCAAGGAGGAGGAAAAACTACAGAAAATATCAGACACTTCTAGATTTTGTGGTCTACCTCTTTTCAGAGTTGTCCTCTTATCATACTGGAAAGTTCTATGTCCTTTATTTAAAGAGCAATTCCTCTATAACCCTCAATGCAAAACATTTCCAATGTAGTGACTGGAATTTCATCGTTAAAGATTCAAATTTTTTAGGCAAGACCATTAAGAGACGTTTTGTTAGTCTGATACAAGTGTCCTTCCTGGAGGGCTGTATCTTGGGTTTTTACGCTAACACCTGGATGTGTGTATATGTTATACGTGATATCCCCTCCCCAATATACACACGTCTCAGGTGGTGCAGTGGAAAAGGATCTGCTTGTAATGCAGGAGACTCAGGTTCAATCCCTGAGTTGGAAAGACCCCCTGGAGTAGGAATTGGCAATCCACTCCAGTATTCTTGCCTGGAAAATTCCAGGGGCAGAGGAGCCTGGTGGGCTATAGTCCATGGGGTTACAAACAGCTGGACATGACTGAGCCCACACACACACACACACACATTCTACTGCTTACAATCAAAGTTTCAGACACACGTGGTGGTTGGCTGGAATTTCTGTTTCTCTCTGTTGACTCCTTAAATCTGAGAAGTGCTTGATTTTTGCATCTGTTGTCTTATCTGGCCTCCGCAAGTGAGCTAAGATGTAGATGCATTTTCATGGTGGAGTGGGCCCATCCTCAAAGGACCTTGCTCTTTCAGGATCATGTTTTAGAATCGTCCCCTCTTGACTCCCCTTGGCCCTGGTGAATGCTGGGGAAAATCCAAGAGGCTCTGCCCCTCTGCCTTGCCCCCAGTCCCACTACTGACAATTCAAATTGGGCAACTCACGTTGCTGTCAAACTTCAAGGTATCTTTGTACTGAGCTCATCAAAAAGCAAACACTCAGGCACTTGAATAAGATAAGCAATTTGTGGCTTTGTAAAAAGTCAATGCAATTCAATTTAGACCTCTTAAGGAGTGCTGCTGCCTCTCACATTTATTGTTTCCTTGTATAACCTGCTCCATCGAAGGGACTGCAGATTTGTCTTCTGTTTGCGAAGTGGGATGAAGTCCCTGGAATGAGTGACCTTCAAGAGAAGCACAAAACTTACAAATGAAGCTGTCGCCGAGAAACCTCACTCTTGCCTCAGCTCACAGCTTTCTTTCTTTATATAGATTTGATTTTCCAAATGGCAGATTACAAAACTAGCTATTTTTTCCTCCCAAACACAAACACTTTAATTTCTTTTCTTTTTTCTCCCCTTTTAACCAAGAATGGTGTTTTTAAAATGCAATCCTCACTCTAATCTTTACCACCTCTGAAAGGCCCCATTTTTTTCACCCATGAAGACATCTCTGGTGCCACGTGGAGCCCCCCAGAACATGTGCTTTTGTTCTCTTAGCCTTCTTGGAGGTGGATTTTTTTTTCTGGTTTTTGTTTTTCTTTTTGTCATAGAACAAATTGCTCATGGTTTCTTTTGATTCTTTGTTGGTTTATTTAGAGAATAGAATCAGTTTAGACCCACTTTGTCAAATAAATCCAAGGCACATGAGAATAATAGTATTAATAATGATAGTAGTAGTAATACTGTTAATGATTATCTGTTCAGTGTCAAGGACTACACATGGGGTTTCCCATGTGCTTTTTTGATTAATTCTTGCAACAACCCATGAGGTAGGTATTGCCACCTCACTGTGTTGATGAGGCTCCGAGAGGTTATGGAAATTTCCCAAGGTCACACAGCTAGTAAATGCCAAAGCTGAAGGTCAAACCTATGCCTGGCTGAATCCTGAGCACAACTCCTGGGCCTCTAGTATTTTACAGATACTGCTTCCTGCTTCCATTTCTTAAGCCTCAATTGTGAGAGCTTCTCATTGTACATTTTCTCATATAGACTCTCACTTTCTTTTTATTGAAGGGTAGTTGATTTACAATGTTGTGTTAGTTTCTGGTGTACAGCAAAATGATTCAGTTACATTTATGTATTCTTTTTAGGATTCTTTTCCCTTGTAGGTTATTACAAGATATTGAATATAGTTCCCTGTGCTGCACAGTAAGTAGGTCCTTGCTGATCCTATTTTACATATAGTAGTGTGAATATAGGGCTTTCCTAGTGGCTCAGTGGTAAAGAATCTATCTGCAATGCAGGAACCGCAGGAGATGCTAGGTTCAATCCCTGGGTCAGGAAGATCCCCTGGAGGAGGACATAGCAACCCACTCCAGAATTCTTGCCTAGAGAATCCCATGGACAAAGGAGCATGGCAGACTGCAGTCCATGGGGTTGCACAGAGTCAGACATGACTGAAGTGACTTAGCATGCACGCACACAGCATGTATATACTAATTCCAAACTCCTAATTTATCCCTCCCTTCTCGTTCCTCTTTGGCAACCATAAGTTTGTTTTCTATGTCTGTGGGTCTTTTTCTCTTTTGAATATAAATTCATTTGTATCACTTTTTAAGGTTTTTCTAATATAAGATGTATCATGTGATATTTGTCTTTGTCTGGCTTACTTCACTTAGTATGAAAATCTCTAGGTTCACCCACGTTGCTGAAAATGGCATTATTTCATTCTTTTTTATGGCTGAAGAATATTTCATCGTATATACGTACCACATCTTCCTTACCCATTCATCTGTTGATGGACACTTAGGT
This sequence comes from Capricornis sumatraensis, assembly GCF_032405125.1. Lineage (NCBI taxonomy): Eukaryota > Metazoa > Chordata > Mammalia > Artiodactyla > Bovidae > Capricornis > Capricornis sumatraensis. Next base: position 115,262,048 of record NC_091071.1, on the reverse strand, counting down.
AGCTCTCAGGTCTTGGCTATTGTAAATAGTGCTGCTATAAATATTGGGGTGCATGTATTTTTTTCAAATTGTGTTTTTCTCTGGATAGATGTCAGGAGTGGGATTGCAGGATCACATGGTAGCCCCATTTTTTGGTCTTTAAGGAACTTCCATACTGTTCTTCCTAGGGCTGTACCAATTTACATTCCCACCAATAGTGAAGGAGAGTTGCTTTTTCTCCACATTTTCTCCAGCATTTATTACTTGTACACTTTTGATGATTGCCCTTCTGATTGATGTGGGGTGACACCTCATTGTAGTTTTGATTTGGATTTGTCTAATAACTGGGCTTCCCTGGTGGCTAGATGGTAAAGGGTCTGCCTGCAGTGCAGGAGACCTGAGTTCAATTCCTGGGTCAGGAAGATCACCTGGAGAAGGAAATGGCAATCCACTCCAATATTCTTGCCTGGAAAATGCCATTGACTGAGGAGCCTGGCAGGTTGCAGTCCATGGTGTTGCAAAGAGTCAGACATGACTGAGCAACTTCACTTTCAATAATTGGGCTTCCTTGGTGGCTCAGTTGGTAAAGACTTTGCATGCAGTGTAGGAGACCTGGGTTCAGTCCCCGGGTAGAGAAGATCCCCTGGAGAAGGGAATGGCTACCCACTCCAGTATTCTTGCCTGGAGAATTACATGGACAGAGGAGCCTGGCAGGCTATAGTCCATGGAGTCACAAATAGTCACACAAGATTGAGCAACTAAGCATTCATTCATTCAATGATAAGCAATGCTTAGCATCATTTCATGTGCCTATCTTCTTTGGAGAAATGTCTACTTAGATCTTCTACCCATATTTGATTGGGTTATTTTTTAATATTGAGCTATATGAGCTGCTCGTATATTTTGGAGGATAATCCCTTGTTGGCTGCATTGTTTGCACCATATAATATTTCTCCTTGGCCCATATTCCTTGGCATTAAAAGCACCCTGCCTTGAAGGGCTTAAGGGAGCAAAAGGTGACATTTATGAAGCTTCATTTGATTTCATTGTCATTTGTCTCAGTTAAAGGCTTCTGTGTCATTCTTAGTATTGAAACTGTTGCTGACATGATTTCACCTAGCTTTAGAAGCTTCCTTTCCTCCCTTTCATCACCTTCGTGGAAAACCCATCAACTACCCTCTCCCCTAGTCACCCCCGGCTCCCCCTTGGCCTTGAGAAAACCATGGGGCTTGTAGTTGTACCCCAATACATGGGTGCAGCCCCTGGGAAAAGGATAATGTTGTGGCTATAATTTTGGCCCAAGAATCCTGACTCCAAGTTGAACGTGGAAAAGCAGATCTTCCTGCCTGGGTTCAAAAGGTCCCCTATTCTCATCCCCCACCTTCCCAGAACACCAGGAGATTCAAAGACTGAAATACCAGGCCTCCAGGGAGTCCAAAACGTTAGGGCAGAACACCAGCTTGGGCGGGGGGAGGGGAAACAGAAAATGCTGGATTGTAAATTTTGAACCCTCTCTGGCTACCTTTTATTTGAGCCAAACACAGACCAGTCACCTCTAACAGATCTGCAAAACCAAATCTCAGTCTTGCCCCTCCTCACAGGTGCCACTGCTCATTGCCCTGTGAGAGGCTGATAACTTCTAACTGTCCTAATACTCTGCTGCTTTCCCACTGATTCAACCCAAATACTGTGTATCATGCAGCATCCGATTGCCATTGTTTTATTTTAATTGCATTTATTTTTATAGTTACTTTCTATTTAGGGAAGATGATGTTTGTTTTCCATGAAGGACAGTGATCTGACATTTTATGCTTTTTGATATATTTAAGCAAGAATGGACAGTCGGTTCAAAAATATGATGTGATATTGTAATACAGATGTTAGGAGGGAATAAAAATAGTAGTGCAGGGGTAGAAATGACTGAAGGTGGGGACAGTGACCTGTGTAATTCTGAGGAGTAAAATTAAAGATAGCAAAATCAATCTGAAACAAAATGCTGCACGTTGCAGGACTAGGTAGTGGCAGTGGGGCGGGGGGCTTTTTGGGCGTGCTTGGATCAAATGAGCTGCAAGTCGTAGGGAGTTAGCTTGGGAATACATTCTCTCTCCAGGAGCTGGCTGACTGCCTCTGTCTCTCCTGGCTGACTGCCACGTGGTTCCAGCCCAACCCTGGGCACATATGTGGGAAACTTTAATGTGTGAAGCACCTCTGAACTCTGGAACCAGAAGCAGGAGGGCTCCTGGCCACGTGGACAGCTCCTCCTCATGACGAGGTCATCCACCTCAGCCCCTTACCTGGTGGTTTCCGTCGGGGCCCTGAGTAGGAATTCTGTGGACCCTAGGAAGTGGCAATCTCTGTCCAGTTACCTGTCTTGGCTGGACTGGTATGGAGACTGTGATGACTGTCACGCAGGGGACAGGCCCATGGGGGGAAGGAAGACAAGGCCAGGCTGTCTTCCTGTATCTCACATTTGAAGCACTCACACATTCAGCTGATGGACTGAAAGGAGAATTTTTAAGGAGGAAACGTAAACAAGTGTCAGCGTTTGAAGCAGGGCCAGGCAGGATAAAAGCAGAGAGACACACAGAGGCTGTGTTTATCAACATGTGGGGCTATAACAACCTGTCAGTTTTTGATTAATCAAAATACTAGTCATACTAGGAAAATCAGTTTGACTGATGTTGATAAAGCAGTTATTTTCTGCACAGGCCAAGGGAAAGGATGAGGCAGTTCCCACAGTCGCTGAGAGGAGCATCTGAGCAGAAGAGCTGGAGGAGGCCATAGGGAGCAGGCAGGAAGGCTTAGAGAAGCCCATGGTCTGTGGATATTTGGGGGGCCTTGCCACACTCCCTGGGTCAGACACTGCTCATTGTCTTCCTAATGGCTGTTGCTGCCTCTTCCTAACTAACAGAATCTAATTTAATTCTGGCAGTAATTTGCTTAGCAATGGAGCATGATTATCGAAGTCAGTCATGACGATTCTGTTTGCCACTTCCCCAGATGTTCCTCTGGTTGAGTGGGGGACACAGTTAATAAAATCTAAGGTTTTTTCAGAAGACTCTGAAGGAGCTATAATTTCCTTGTAAAAAGTTCAGATGAAGCTGGTGCTGTCTTTCAAGCTTCTGCCTGTTTCTTGCCTTGAGCACAGCTGTGGCTGCTAGAAGGATGTTAGGTGCCCCCAAGGTGGCAAGACAACACATCCACGATGGCAGAGCAATAGTAGAGTTTGGAAGTTTTGATGATATCATTAGCCTGCTGTACCGTTTCCCTACCCAAAGTAGCTTTCCTCTGGATTTCTCCTTATGTGATAAGTGAAAGTGAAAGTCGCTCAGTCACGGCCGACTCTTTGCAACCTCATGGACTATACAGTCCATGGAATTCTCCAGACCAGAATACTGGAGTGGGTAGCCTTTCCCTTCTCTAGGGGATCTTCCCAACCCAGGGATTGAACCCAGGTCTACACGCATTGAAGGTGGATTTTTTACCAGCTGAGCCACAAGGGAAGCTATCTTATAAGCTTAAGCTATAAGCTTGTCAAGTATTTTAGTACTAACAGATGAGCACTTGATTTTACAGAAGAGGACACTACTGGTGCTGCTGCTGCTAAGTCGCTTCAGTCGTGTCCGACTCTGTGCGACCCCATAGATGGCAGCCCACCAGGCTCCCCCATCCCTGGGAATCTCCAGGCAAGAACACTGGAGTGGGTTGCCATTTCCTTCTCCAAGGCATGAAAGTGAAAAGTGAAAGTGAAGTTGCTCAGTTGTGTCCAGCTCTTAGCGACCCCATGGACTGCAGCCTACCAGGCTCCTCCGTCCATGGAATATACCAGGCAAGAGTACTGGAGTGGGTTGCCATCTCCTTATCCAGAAGAGGACACTAAGGTCCATCAAAGAGTCAGAACTTTCCTAAAGTTACACAGTTGGTTATAAATCTCCCTCAGTAGGTCTTAGAATATTTCTTGAAATCCGCCACCCCTCGCTGCAACCACCCTAGTCTTCTACCAGCCCAATCTCTCAACTTCAGTGCTCTCTCCCAATGGATTCTGTCTTTGGTGTTTTCACATGGAATTTTCTTCACATTTTCTCCCCATCCCTACCTTATCCTGGACCACATTGGAGGCAAGTTTAAATGCAAGGTCTGCTTGGCTAAGCACATCAGTATCTGTGGATGCATTAAATCCTTGAATGTCTGCAAAGTGATTACTGTCTTGCTTCAGGACCAAGAGGCTACAGTGTCTTCCAGAACCATCCTGGGCACAGAATCCTCTTATGCTCAAGATAAACAAAGCTGTCAGTTTATTTCTGAGGAAGCTGATAGAACACCTCATTCAGTCCCCTACTCTTTGATGATGATGTTGTTCTCTGTCTCCCTAGAAACCTTCCAAGACCTGGTATAGCCAACAACTGCTGTCATCCTCTACTGGTTCATTAACAACTGGAAAGCAGAGTTTTGGTCCTAGCAGGCCAGCAGTGGTTCTTGAGTTACACACTCTGGTACAACCAGGGTTGTACACCTTGGTACAAAATGGATCTTGATCCATTATAATCTGCATGCAGTTGCAAGGGAATGCTATTGACCAATGGTTTTTAAAATTTTGTGGGTCATCAATTCTCTCAAGAACTTGAAGAAATCTATGGATCCTATCCTGAAAAAAAATCAATGAGTGAGTATGTGCATGTGTGCACACACATATTTGTGTATCATTTTGGGAAGGAAGATCACAGACTCCCTAAAGCCCAGGTACATGGACCCAAAGTTAAGCACCCTTTCCACAGGTAAAGTTGGATTTCATCTGGTTATGCTATACAGCCTTTAATCTCACTTTTGAAAGCAGGACCTGAATGACTGCAAAGCTGGTGGAAAAAGTATCAAAGAGACTTATTTTAACAAATGGTGGTTCTTCTGGAGAGAAGTCTAAGTGGGCCATCTGAGGTTCTGCTCTTGGCCCTGTCCTATGTGACATATGTTTAAATCAGTGATTAAATATGAGATACTCCAAAACTGACACAATATTTATAGGGAAAGCTAATATGTTGTATAAAGAGATCAATATTAGAAAAAGATGTCAGCAGATTACATGTCAGGAAATTAAAACAAAGTGAATATTATAACACATGTGCAACAGAACAAGGGCTTCCCTGGTGGCGCAGTGGTAAAGAATCCGCCTGCCAGTGCAGGAGATGTGGGTTTGATCCCTGGCTTGGGAAGATCCCCTAGAGAAGGAAATGATAAACCACTCTAGTATTCTTGCCTGGGAAATCCCATGGACAGAGGAGCCTGGCAGGCTCCAGTCCATGGGGTTGCAAAAGAGAGTCAGACACGACTTAGTGACTAAACAATAACAAGCAACAACAGAATGTATTAAGGTTATTACGAGTCAGTTGCCCAAGTACAAATTAGGGAAATCTTGTTAACAGGAGTGCCCTACAGCTCAAGGGACCTCAGGATATCTGGGAAGTTAGAGAGTTTCTGCATTACCTTATGGGGAGCACAGCCCCCAGACACTAAGCAACAATTGTCCTTAGGTCTAGAAGCTTCATGTGGCAGTAGGGTCGAGGAATGAGATTATATATAAAGAAGGGAAGCTAAGAGGTCCAGGGGTTATGGATTCATATGATGTGAGGGGAGTTGGAGAGAACCCAGACTCTTCACCCTAGAGGAGAGATGACTTACCTGGGGGAAAAGGTGGGCCTGATAATGGCCATCAAGTGTCTACTAAGCTTCATACAGAAGAATGACTAGATCAATTGGTGGTTCTAGGAATTTCCTGACAATGTGTTGCTCACCAACAGCACGGGCTGACTCATGGAGAAGCAGGGTTCCTATTCAGGGAGATGTTTGAGGAAAGACTTCCTGATTACCTGTCGGGGTGGGTGACTCAGCAGGCAGTCGCCTCTGCCCTGAGTTGAAGTTGCACTTGATCTGGGAAGGCAGCTGTAGTAGACTGGCAGGCTAGAAAGCAGGGACGAGAAAGCTTTGGTGGGCACCTGTGGGTTCAGCAAAGTGGTGAAGGCTGGGTACAGCGGTGGGAAGTGACGGGGCTTGTGCTATTTATTGGCCAAGATTCCTTATTGCTTGAAGACTCTGAAATTCTCCTTTTTGCCCCTGGGAAAACCTCTTCGGCACATGTCTGTGCATCCACACACAGTCCGTGTGCTGTTCATGTGTATTGTGTGTGTGTGTATTGTGTGTGTGTGTGTGTGTGTGTGTCTTCCTCATGGTGACTTAGTCAGCTGTTCATGTGGGAGCAGAGCTTGCCCTCCATGGTCAGGTCTCCCCACCTAACCTCAGCCCACACGCTGGCTCACTGGCCTCCACTCTGCCTGTGTGGGCCCCTCATGGATCTGAGCACAGGTCACACTTATTCCTGCCTCTGCAACTTCACTGTACATCCCCTCTCCTGAAGCCATCCTCTTCTCTCCTGTCTGGTCCTCTCTACACAGCTAGGCCCAGGCCAGTGCCTTCCCCTTCATGGGCATGGGGACCACCCCAGACCTGATCGGAGACCCACCACTTAACTATGAGCTGCGACTCTAAAGGAATGAGGATAGACTTCTAGAATGCTTGATGGAAATTAGCTTGTTCAGGTGCCTAGGTTGGTTGTCCCCAAATTACAGCCTAAGACTTGGGTGCAGGAAATTCATTTGGGAGGTTTCCACAGGGCTTAGAATCTGGTAAAGAATCTGCTGACAACGCAGGAGACCTGGGTTCAATTTCTGGGTCAGGAAGATCCCCTGGAGAAGAAAATGGTAACGCACTCCAGTATTCTTGCCTGGAGCATCCCATGGACAGAGGAGCCTGGCAGGCTATTAGTCTATGGGGTCGCAAGAGTTGGACACGACTTAAGCAACTAAGCCACCACCATAGGAAATAGAATTAAGGCAGATGGGAAATGGGGATGGAGGGGAAGTCAACAGAAAGGTGAGTTATTGAGGCGCCAGGGGCGTGGCTTGCTGGTCCTCTGTAAAGTGTACAGAGCACCCCCAGGATCTGTCTGTCGGGATGGACACTGGGGGCACTTATCAACTTGCTCCCCGCCCCATGGGCCAGGTTGCCCATCAGAGTTACCTCCTTGCATTTCTGGTATGCAGAAGTTTGAAGGCTGAGTGGATGCCCTTCAGAGCAGGTCCCAAGGTAGGAAGGGGAGAGCAGAGCAGCTTGTCCTTCAAGTCTGTGAGCCCTGTCACCCTCTTCCCCCACTCCCACGCTGTGACTACAGCCTCCCCTGGTTGCAGCAGAAATTGGAGGGGAACGGGGCGGGGGGTGGAGAACACTGAGCCATCGACGGCAGTAGGTCCAGCTGGCCCAGGGCCGCTTTGTGTTTCCCACTACTGTCCCACTCTATGTTTATTTCAGCAAACGTTTGAGCACCACTGTACACCCAGTTTTAGGCCCCAAGATACAGAGAGTTCTAAGTCTGTTTCTCATCATCTACCATTTCAATGGAAAGCTGTTTGGTGCAGGGAACACAATATTTTGGACATACTGTAGGCACCCAGATTTGTTGATGGATTAATTAATTGATTGAACAATTTACTAAACTAAGCTTTCATGGTTTCTATATTAAAAGTCATTCCTTATGGTAGGAAAAAAAATTTCCTCCCAGGCCTCTGGGGCATTCTAACCTGCAGTGTGTGCAGTACACATTTCAATGATAAAGTCCTTAATAACTACAGGATGAGTTGGCAGAATGATTTAGATCTAAAGTCCAGAGCAAGGCAATTACATCTGGTTCTCAGCTTTAAAAAATTGAGATAATCTTTATCTGAATTTTAAAACGTATGTTAAAATTATAACATCAAATGTCAAGTGTGGCGATGACTTATCCTGCCCATATGACAGGGCATGGAGGAGGCAGGACCTTAATATGCATGTGGTTACTGCCTAAAGGTTAAAAACATCTGATGCCATCTGGGGCACTAATTGTACTTTCATCGATCGCATTCGGAATCTGAATAGCATCAGAGAAATGAAATTCTTGTAGTCGACCATTCTGCCGTAGACTTTCCTCATCTCCCTTGGACAAATGAGACATTTGGAGAAGGAATTCATCTCCAGGGACTTGCTGTCCTGTTAAATTATTTTCTATTTCTCATTAATTCTTGTCTTCCTCTTGCTCACACCACCCACCCCATCACACCCTCCCTGGCCCATCCGAGTCACATCAAGTTGTCAGATTCACCTGCTGCAGGCTCTTCCTCCCTGCTCCATTGAGCTCCCTTCCCTTCCAACCAAGGCTCCTGGGACCTGGCAATCGGGGCTTAATTATGTCCTTCTCGTGTTACTTGTTAATTGTCACTTCTAGGACTCTCTTGGCTCCCCGAGAGATACTGCCTTTTGATGTAAAAGGCATGTTTTAAGTAACTGTAAGACGATGTGAGTTTGAAATTGCCAAAGGAACATTAACAAGGTAAATTCAAAATCTGAAGCCAAAGGGGTGAATCTTGGCTTCTGGCTTCGAAGGCGGTGGGGACAGGCACTAATGTGGACACTCCAGGTGGGGGCCGAGGCGCAGATAGCATAGCAGGCTGCTGCTGCTGCTAAGTCGCCTCAGTTGTGTCTGACTCTGTGCGACCCCATAGACAGCAGCCCGCCAGGCTCTGCCGTCCCTGGGATTCTCCAGGCAAGAACACCGGAGTGGGTTGCCATTGCCTTCTCCAGCATAGCAGGGAAAGTCATCAAAATGAAATCACAGCCCTCATAGGTGACCACGGGGTCACACAGACCCAGTGTGAGCAAAAGAAGCCAGACACAAAATACATACTGTGCAATTCCATCGACATGAAGTTCAAGAAGAGGCAAAATGAATTTAAGCCCTGGAGGTCAGGAAGTGACTTACTTCTCAGTGTGTGAATGGAGGAAATGGTCTGCAATTTGCTGTGGGTGGTGTGTGCAGTGGTAAGAAACCACCGAATTGTACACTGTATTGTATGTATATAATACCTCAATTAAAAAAGTAACAACAATGACAAAAGTAATAATACAAGGGTGGATGTTTGTGGAGCCTCTCCTACACCCCATGTGCCTGGCACTGTGCTGCTACTTCCCATGAGTTCTATTTGACTCCTGCCCTGGTGGCTCAGCTGGTAAAGAACCCACTTGCCATTGCAGGAGACACAAGAGACATTGGTTCGATCCCTGAGTCGGTAAGATTCCCTGGAGGAGAAAATGGCAACCTGCTCCAGTATTTTTGCCCAGAAAGTTCCGTGGAGAGAGGAACTTGGCAGACTATAGTCCATGGGGTTGCAAAAAGTCAGACACAACTGAGTGTATACACACACACATGCATAGCACTCTTCAAGGCAGGTGTTCCCAGCTTCGTTTGCCAGGTGGGGAAACAGAGGCTCAGAGAGGGTAATAAACTCATTCCACAAACTCGTGTTACAAATTCCTTCAACTGTGAACTGGAAAATAGTGGGAGAATTCTGAAGAGTCAAAGATTCTATCCTGAAAGCAGTCCCAGGACTGGACCATGGCTGGTCATCTCCAAGCTGTGAACATTATTCCTCCAGTGCCCAATGCCATTTGGAAGTTTGGGAAGATGACAGGACTGGGAGAGGCTGGGGTCAGAGGTCACACTGCAGAGACACTGCAGTTGGTGGCAGTTAGCAGGGGAGAAGCCACTGCCCAGGGGAGAAGGCTGGGTGCCCAGAGCTCAGACCTTTCAGACCCTGAGCTTGTTATATCCCAGCTGGTCAGTGAGAGGCCTGCACCCACCAAGGGTGCCTGCTGATTAGTTCTTGGGAGCAGGGTGGTTGCTCTCACACTTGATGTGAAAGGAGGTTCTTTCTTTCTCTCTCCTTCCTTCCTTCCGTCCCTTACATATTTACAGAGCACTAATGATGTGCTGGGCACAGGGGATTGTGGCAGTGCACAGGACAGAGAGTCCCTGCCATCCAGGAGCTTGCAGTCTCAACAGGAGACAGACGATGAGAACCCAAACACATAAGCAAACAGGCAGTGTATGGTGTATCACATGATGTCAAGTTCAAGGAAGGAAAACACAGCTCCTAAGAGAGGTGGCTACAGGGCTAAGGGTACCAAGAGAGGCATGTGGAATGATCTTTCTGAGGAGGCCTGAGGTGAGCAGGTTGTTTATGGGTCAGGAGAAGAGTGTGGCAGGCAGGAGCCCAACAGATGCAAAGGCCTTGAGGTGGGAAGGAAGCCCTGGTGTTCGAGGAACAGCAGAAGGCCCTTGTGGTTGAGTGAGGGAAAGAAAGCAGTGATTGAAATCAGAACAGGCAGACCCCAATGGGAGGGAGTTTCTTTTCTATGCTGAATATAATGGGACTTTTTGTAAGTTTCTGAAAAGGGGCGAGGCTCAATCTGAACTTCTGATCCAGGCAGGATGGAGGCAAGGTGGTCAGGAGGAGTCTCCTGCAGAGTCAAGGCTAGAGACAGGGCACCCTCCTAGGCCTGTCGTCCAAGCTGCCACCTCCTGAGGAGTTACAAAGTGCTCCTTTGAAATGGAGTGAAAGTGAGTGTTGCTCAGTTGTGCCCGACTCTTTGTGACCCCATGAACTGCAGCCCCCCAGGCTTCTCTGTCCATGGGATTTTCTAGGCAAGGATACTGGAGTGATTTGCCATTTCCTTCTCCAGGAGATCTTCCTAACCCAGGCTCAAACCCAGGTCTCCTGCATTGCAGGCAGATTCTTCATCAACTGAGATACCAGGGAAAGAAACCCTTTGAAATGGAGTGTCTCCTGCTATATCTATAAACAAGGATATCACAGCCATCTGAGATTCCAGCCCTCCAAATGTGAATTTCTGAGCCCAAATGTGAATTTCTGAGCCCTCAAAAGGGAGAACGATGCCTACAGCTGCTGCCACTCCCTAAGAACATGAGGGGTGGATGTGAAAAAGAAGGATGCTGGCCTCTAATAGCTGAGGTGCCTATGAAAGGAATGAGTTCAGTGAGCCCAATTCTGTTCAGTTGCTCAGTCGTGTCTGACTCTTTGCGACCCCATGGACTGAAGCATGCCAGGTCTCCCTGTCCATCACCAATATCTGGAGTTTACTCAAAATCATGTCCATTGAGTTGGTGATGCTATCCAACCATCTCACCCTCTGTCGTCCCCTTCTCTTCCCATCTCCAATCTTTCCGAGCATCAAAATCTTTTCAAACGAGTCAGTTCTTCATTCACATCAGGTGGCCAAAGTATTCAAGTTTCAGGAGTTTCAGTGAGCCCAGAGGTTTGCATCTTCCCAAACATAGAAAAGTACTAAATTCCTTAACTTGAGATATCTGGTTTTCCTTAATTAACAATAGTCTTTGATGTTCAGACTATCTGTCCCATTTGTTGCAAACTCCTGTATAACCTGACTCCTTCCCTGCCTCCTCAGAGCGTTTTCTCAGGGCTACTTGAGATGCAGCCTCCTGGGCTTGAAGTTCTAAGAATTCCCACTGAAAAAACATAAATCTCAACTTTCAGGTTGTGACTATATTTCTTAGTTGACACCCCTAAAATGCTGTGTATGGGCCTGAGTTAGGCCTCCAGACCCCTGCCTAAGGGCCTCACTAGTAAAATAACAGTTTGGAAACAGGACATTGACAAGCAGTGAGTTCAGCACAAATTGTTTCCTTTTTCAATTCTCCTTTTATCCTTTTGTTTCCCTTGAGGGAACGGGATTTCCCAAGGTTTACAACAGGGGTCCCCAAAATGGGATGCATCAGCCCCAAGGCTGTGCGAGAGAGTCTCTGGGGACAAGAGAAGAAAGTGCAGGAACATGTAATTATAGTGAGCTCTTATCACATAGCTCTCTAGGCGATTCAGTCTAGGTGTGTGAGCTCAGTTGTTCAGCTGTGTCTGCCTCTTTTGTGACCCCATGGACTGTAGTCCACCAGGCTCCTCTGTTCATGGGATTATCCCAGCAAGAATACTGCAGTGGGCTGCTATTTCCTCCTCCAGGGGATTTTCCCCACCTAGGGATGGAACCTGCATTTCTTGCATCTCCTGCATTGTCAGGCAGGTTCTTTGCCACTGAGCCACCTGGGAATTCCGATTCAGTTTATGGGTATGTGCAAAGTACATTAGTAAGACCATGTGTGTACTAAATTTACAAATACCTATGTTGGGAGGTGTTGTTAAAATATTGGGAAATGGAATGGGCAACAAAAATACATTTGGAGTTCATTGACCCACAGAGTAAAAATCCCAAACTCCATGACATGGCTTACAACTGCCTCACCATGGCTTCCTGCTTCCCTCCCTTCCCTATATCCTCTGTTACAGAAGAGCCTTCAGATCACCTACTGTTGTTCACTGTGGGGATGGGGAGTATGGAGACTGCTGGAAATTGTTAATAGACTTTCAGACCTCGGCCTTCCCTGAATCATCTCCCTCTCCCCCCTCCCACACCTGCTACCATCATGTCCAGGACAGATTCCTGAAACACTTCATTGCTCCTATTTATCCCCAGCTTGTCCATCTCCTGTGGTTGTGAGCACCTTGGGACAGGGGTGGTGATTTATTGGTCTTTGGATCTCAGGGTTGCCAGAATTAGCAAATAAAAATACAGGGTGCCTAATGAATAAATTTTTTACTGTAAGTATGTCCCCTGGGAAGTATTTGGGACACATTTATAATATAAAATTATTAATATTTGTTGTTTATGTGAAATTCATATTTAACTGAGATTTTATATTTTAACTGGCGACCCTCTTGTACCTCCAGGGCCTGGCTCAGGTGTTGTCATGGTGGAGATGTTTGATAATTACCTTTTGAAACAACATCTGAATGAAGAAATGAGGTGGCAGTTAGAATGATTCCCTCCATGTACCCTCTAGAACAGAGAGATGTGAGGATTTATCTTTCATCTGTTTAATAATTTGATTCTTTAAAGGGGACTCTGACACCATTAGTAGTGTGTATGTGTATATGTTCAGCTCTGTCCACTTACTGGGTCTGGAAGCAATAAGCAAGGACTCCTTAGCAGCATGAACACACCTAGTGCCCATATCTGGGTTTCTGAATGTCATTTCTCTCTAAAAGTTACATGGAGAAATGGCTGGAAATCTCAAGGACTGCCTGGAACATCTCCCTTTCTCAGAAAAACAGGGTGAACTTAAAGATTAATTGGGTTGATATAAAGGTATGGGCTTCCCTGGTGGCTCAGCGGTAAAGAATCCCACCTGCTATGCAGGAGAATTGGGTTCCATCCCTGAGTGGGGAAGATCCTCTGAAGGAGGAAATGGCAACCCACTCTAGTATTTTTGCTTGGAGAATCCCATGGATAGAGGAGCCCAGTGGGCTACAGTCCGTGGGGTCACAAGAGTCACACACGACTTAGCAACTAAACCACCACCACTGTAAAAGGCATAGGACCCACTAGAAGAGGTTTCAATGCATCAATTTTTGATGATTTGAGCATCAAAAAGTATAATGTCTGTAATGAATATTAACACATTGAAAAACTAATGTATTCATAGTGATGAGAGAGAGAGAGATAGGTGGATATGAGAGAGAGAGAGAGAGAGAGAGAGAGAGAGAGAGAGAGAGAGGGAGAGAGGGAAAGAGTGAGAAAATGAGAGACAGAGAATAAGAAGGTGGAAAGATCCTTGTTTCCAGGAGAATGCTAGCTAATAAATATGGAAGGAACAATAGAGTTAGAAAATCACCATTTTGTAACCAGCAATATAATAGCTGATTCAGGTGAATATAATCAAGGCTGATAAAAAATTTGATAAGAGAACAGGATATTCACATAGACTTTAATTATCCCCCCACAGATTATTTATAATTATCAAGGGGAAGTGAATGTGACCACAGCAACATTCAGTAGCCCTGGCCTAACCATGCAGTCAAACATCACCTACGAGGATCCTGGTATCATATGTCTTCTGATGTGAATCAATAAGAAGTACCAACAATACTTATATAATATTCTTGGCTGAAATGATTAACCAGAATCGACATGAGGAAATAGCCAAATCCAGAATGTGGAAAAATTTAAAGAACAACTGGCTTGAAATCTTCATAAACATCAATGTCATAAAAGGCAAAGAATAGGGCTTTCCTGGTGGCCCAGGGGCTAAGGATCCATCTGCCAGTGCAGGGGACATGGGTTCAACCCCTTGTCCAGGGAGACCCCACGTGCCACAGGGCTGCTAAGTCTGTGCACCACGACCACTGAGCCTGTGCTCTGGAGCTCACGAGTTGCAACCACTGAGCCCATGTACCTAGAGCCTTTGCTCTAAAACGAGAGAAATCACTACGGTGAGAAGCCTGTACGCCCCAATGAAGAGTAGTCCCTACTCCCTGCAACCAGAGAAAACCAGAGTGTAGCAACAAGGACCTAGTGTAGCCATATTAAAAAATGCAAAGAACTACACATGTGTACACACCCCACAGATACACTGAGTGCATGTAAAACGGGTGGAGTCTGAATAACACTGGTGAATGTGACGATGTCAGTTTCTTTAAAAAAAGACAAAGAACAGTGAGAGAGTTGTTCTAGGCTAAAAGACACTAAAGGGACACAGCAACAAAAAGTCATGGGTAAACACTGATTGGATCCTGGATTGATGGAGAGGACGTTTGGGAAACAATTGAGAAAATTCAAATGGTGTTGAATTGCTGTTAATTTTCTCACATGTGAATGCTTTTGGGTAGTTCAGTAGAAGAATATTCTAAATCCAGGAAACGCCTGCTTAAGGATTAGAGTTGAAGTGTGGTGATGTCAGCAACTTAATTTCAAATGGTTCAGAGAGAGAAAATGAATCTAGATGAAGGGTTTTAAAACATTAAAAATAAAAAACACCAAAAAAAAAAAAAAAAAAAGAACATGAGGGTATTCAGAGGAGAAACGATCCAGAAATTGGAGAAAGGCTGGGACAAGCAGAGGAAGGCAGAACGTTTGTGAACTGCCAAACAGGCTGTGGAATGAAGTTGTCCGAGACCCTCCCTCCCCTTTTCATCTCCTTCCAGAACATTCCTCCTACCCAATCCCGGCTGAACCTCCACACTGTAAGATACCCCTGCCTGGAGCAGAGGTGAACAAGTGATGTAGAAGCTAAAAGCTTCTATGACACATTTGGTCCTTCTAATCAGAGCTTAATATTTTGAAGCATCACATTGTCCTTTAATATCTTTATTAAAACACATATGCTAATGCACACGTACATGCTCATAGAAATGTACAGCAATCCAAAGTATATGTGCAGCCCCCTCTTCCCGCCCCAGCCCATCTGAAATGACAGAGTGCACCATCTGAGCAATGACTCCTTTCAAGACAATAATTACAAAACACTTAGCGGTATTTCCAAATGATTATACATTTTATTTAAATATTTATCTTTCTCAAATTTGACTTGAAATCTATAAGTAATTAGTTATCAGCCCAGCTACCAGGCTGATGGGCGGTTTTCTTAATTTCTTATGCAGTCGACAGGTTTTAACTCTGAAATTATTCTAGTCACAACATACTTCAAAGGTCTAAATGAAAAAAAAAAGTTAAATGCCTTAATATCTTTGAGATTTGCAAAGATATTTGAGGATTTGCTGAGGGATTCAGTGTAGGGATGAAGAAAGTGTTTTGTTAGCAGGCAGACAAACTTGCATCTCCAATTTGAAAGGAAATGTGAAATCCAAATGCATAAAGATTATTTAGATGAGAGAGAGCACTGAACAGTCACTGTTATTCCTCTGCACCCAGGGCTCTGAGTCCTAGGTTTTAGAGGTTTGGAGAAAATATGGGAGGATTCGCTTCCCTCCTGGGCCAAGGGTAACTGTGTTTTCACAAGTAAAACATGCAAACTGGCACACCCTAATTATAAGGCGTCTAAACTAAACTGAAGCTCAAATCCTCTCCTGGACAAACACACACCCTCTGGCTACATTTGGGCCTCAACAGTGTGGCTCTGAGATGCTCTGGTGTCCTGGGCTGGGTCACCCACCCAGACCTTCCTGTTGGCCTGGTTCCTGGCTTGTCTGATGCAAGGTTTCTGGGTGTCCAGTGGTCTGTCCCCACCCCTACCTCCCCAAACTTTCTCCTGCCACACCTTTGCACTATCTGTCTCCTCCACTCACAACCCTGCAGTTCAGCTCCTCCAAGCACAAAGCTCACATTTGTTACCAGGAGAGACTAGTCCCAGAAAACCTAGCCTAAGGCCAAGGCATGGGAGTTCCTGAATGAAGATTTAACTTGTCAGCTGAATTTAACTTGGCTGATGGTCTTTGGAAATTACCTTTTGACTAATATCAAATTGTTCACTGCCATATGTCACTGTCCTGTGAAAGCCAAATGCTGAAAAGTGGTTCGGGCTAACTGGGAATTTTGGTCAATCAACAATCAACACTGGTTTCTTTCCTCTGTCTGAGGGTTAAACTCACCTGGAAAAGATGATTTTACCGATTCACATGACTCCCCTAGTGATTCAATGGTAAAGAATCTGCCTGCCAGAGGAGATGCAGGAGACACAGGTTCTATCCCTGGGTCAGGAAGATTCCCTGGAGGAGGAGATGGAAACCCATTCCTGTATTCTTGCCTGAAAATCCCATGGACAGAGGAGCCTGGTGGGATACAGTCCATGGGGTTACAAAAAGTCAGACACAACTGAGCTTGCATGCAATGCAATACAAAATAAAAAGTTTAAAAAAAAAAGTGTTTTGCAGGCCAAACAAAATACATCAGCCAAAAAGCTCCATGAGCTACCAATCTGCCACTTGTAAGGACAGGGAGGATGAGGCCCAGAGTGGGAAGTGATTCGCCCCAGACTGTCCAGCCTGTGCTGGATACACAGCAATCCCAGGAACCCAGTCTTTCTCCCAGGAACCTGACTTAGTACCTGGCTGCCGGGACTCCATTCTCTCACCCCAGCAGGCAGGGACCTGGGAGCCTGAGCCTCTCGTGAGCAGACACTCTTGGTCAGCCCTGCTACATTGTCTGCCAGGACGCAGGAGCGGGGCTTTCTGGCTGTCAGCCCACAGCACGCCCATCACAGTCTAACAGGCTCTGATGAGAAAGTTTTGGTGGGGCTTCCTACGAATCCAGAGTCATCATGAAAGGATTCTTTAGCTCTGGCTCCCACGGGAGCAGGAAGAGGCTTCACAGCCCTGAGGCTCAGCACCTTTCTATACCCTGTTTGCCCTTAGATTACCCCCCCATACCTCAACCCACCTACACTGCTTCCTCCATCACCATACCGAAAGGACAGCTGGAGACACCTCTGAGAAATGGACTTTGGTTTTTATTTATTTCAGTCAGGAGACTGCATCCTCAGATGTCAGAGGGCAGGAGACAATCGCTTTGGTGTGATTTGGGTTCCAAGAACCAGAGGGGGACAAGGGGTCCTCTGAATCAGAGCAGAGAAAGATTGAAACCCCATATGGCCCACTCTTGACGTCTTGAGCCACCTGGTAAGCTGTCACCGGGCCAACCCAGGGACATGGAGGCAGAGGTTCTGGCCCCCTGAGCCCTTTCCTCTACCTGGCCCCATGAGCTCAGCCATGGAAACTGAGAGGTTTGGGCTGGAACCGCAGGTCCAGCTCACCACAGGGGCGAGCACTGAACATGCCTCTCTCCCCTCTTCCATGACGTGGGTCTGCTGACATCCACCCCAGAATATCAGTTCCCCACCCTCAGCCTGCCAACCTCTCCCTCCTGCTTGGTGCAGGCATGCCTCGCTCACTCAGTCATGTCTGACTCTTTGAGGCCCCATGGACTGCAGCCCGCCAGGCTCCTTTGTCCATGGGGTTATCCTGGCAAGAATTCTGGAGTGGACCTACTGATAACTCTCAGCTTGCAGCACACTCTCTCTCTGACCTGGCCTCACCCTTTAATTTCAGTCTTCATGAACCTAGTCACTGTTCCTCAGAATGCGTTTTCTAACCTGAGTTTTCCTGATTTTGCCGGATGAGTGCTTGATACCTTGGACTAGTCAAACTTAAGCAAAGTTCTAACCTCAGAGTTGGGCTTCTTCCTTGCATCAGCCGCTCCCTCCTCTGCCTGGAGCCCCTGCAACCTCCCTACTCTGCTGTCTTTTCCCCAATTAACCCAATCGCTCCCTTGCATCCACACCCACAAAACTTGCTCTCCAGAGAGGTTTGGTTTCCACTCATTTACACCCTGACATGAGCCAGTGGCACCTGTCCCAGGTATTGACTCTAAATCTGGTCCCTGGATATGCAAAATGAACATCAAGTCCCAGGGAGTGGGAAGGAGCTGGTGGTGGTGTGGCCGACCACCTTCTGGTTGGGCGGCCCTCAAGCCATCAGAGCAGGAGTGAGATAAAGAGCTCTAAACTGCTAAGTGAGAGCTTGCTCCTCCTGAGAATCAGCAGGCAGACTGGGAGGCAGGACTCTCCAGTGTTCAGCATCAGCTGTCTGATTGGCAAGGCTGGCAGAGGTATGGCATTTGTTTGTTCATTCAGCAGATATTTGTTGAGAACCAACTATGTGCTGGCTTGGAGAATGAAGCAGAGAACAGGCACACAAAATCCATGCCCTTGCGGAGCTTGTATTCTAGTGGGGGAGACAGCACTTGTGAGCTTCACCTGCCTAGGAAGGCAGGGAGGAATTTGGGCTTTAGATCTAGGGATCCTAAACCATGGAACATTGAATGAGGACAGGCTCACTGTGGCCATGCTGATCACTGGGCTGAAGGAGATAAAATAAGGGGCAGACAGTCTAGATCAGAACTAATGACCCAGGGTCATAGCCAGGCAAGCAAGACAAGGAAACATAAGGAATAACAGTGTCAGGGAGGATGCAAAGAGAGACCTCATGGTTTGTTGGTGGAAATGCAAATTGGTGAGGCCACTGTGTGAAACAGTATGGAAGATAGGCAAAAAGTTAAAAATAGAACTGCCTTGTGACCAGCAATTCCATTTCTATGTATTTGCCCAGAGAGAAAAAACCCCACTAATTTGAAAAGATAGATGCCCTCCTATGTGCATTGCAGCATTATTCACAACAGCCAAGATATGGAAGCCACCTAAATAAGATAAACAAGTAAAAATATGATTCTTTAGAAGGTGATAAGTGTTAAGAAGAAAAAAAAATGAGGAGGATACAGTGTTGAGATGGAGTTGAGTTTTAAACCTGATTGCCAACCTTGCTGAGAAGGTGAATTTTTGAGCAAAGTTCTGAAACAAGCAAGGAAGGCTGTGGAGCATCTATCTGGGGGAAGATTCCAGGAAGATGGAACCGCAGGTGCAGAGTCCTGTGGAATGTGTGTGGGACAGAGAGGAGGCCATCAGCCAGCACAGAAGAGAGAGAGATGGAGAGCAACGGGTGAGGTCAGGGGCTGGGTGGCAAGGATGCCAGATAGGGACTTGGTTTCAACTCTGAGATGGGAGCTATGGCAGGATTCTGAGCAGAGGGAGACTTGGTCTGACTAGTGTGTTAACTGGGTCACTTTAGATGCTATGTTGAGAAAAGACGGCAGAGGGGTAAAATGGTTAGGAGGGTACTCCAATATCCTTTTACACAGTTTATGAGGTTCTAATGGCAAATACACTGGGGTGGTTTGCATTCCCTCCTCCAGCGGATCACATTTTGTCAGAACTCTGGCAAAACACTATGACCCATCTGTTGGGTGTCCCTGCATGCAGGGCTCATAGCTTCATCGAGTTATGCAAGCCCCTTTCCCATGAAAAGGCAGTGATCTGTGAAGGGCTGACAAAGGTCTGTATAGTCAAGGCTATGGTCTTCCCACTGGTCACGTATGGTTGTGAGAGCTGGACTGCAAAGAAGGCAGAGCACCAAAGAATTGTGGTGCTGGAGAAGACTCCTGAGAGTCCCTTGGACAGCAAGGAGATAACACCAGTCAATTCTAAAGGAAATCACCCCTGAATACTCACTGGAAGGACTGATGCTGAAGCTCCAATATTTTGGTCATCAGATGTGAACAGCTGACTCATTGGAAAAGTCCCTGATGCTGGGAGAGATTAAGGGCAGAAGGAGAAGAGGGCATCAGAGGATGAGATGGTGGGATGGCATCACCAATGCAATGGACATAAACTTAGGCAAACTTTGGGAGATGGTGAGGGACAGGGAGGCCTGGCATGCTGCAGTCCATAGGGTTGCAGAGTCAGACATGACTGGGTGACTGAACAACAACAACAACTACTGGTACCACCCCAATGACCCGAGTGAAAGATGATGGTACCTTGGACCAGCCCGGACAGTGGGGAGGTGGAAGGGCTCAGATTGTTGAGGGTGGGAGGGATGGAGGTGGGGGAGGGAAGAAATAAAAAAATGCAGGAAGGAGGGAGGGAGGGAGGGAAGGAGGATGAAGGGAAGGAAAGAAATGTTAACTGTTGGTATTATTCATTAGTATGCTGTTATTTATTGGAGTGCTTTAGCACCTTGATTTACAGCCTACTTATATCAGTTAGCTACTGTGATAATAATGCTACACAATAAACTACCCTGAAATTCAGTGGCTAAAACAACAATCATTTATTCTTACTCTTGCTGCTGAGATCCTGTGGATGTAGGATGGATTCAACAGAGTGGCTCTAGGATGCCCTTGGCTCCAGATTCTTGGACTTGTTATTCTCACACAGCTGCAGAAGCAGGGTAACTTCAGATGAGGACAAAGCCCAATTGTACAAGCATATTTCAAGTCTTTGCATGCATCGTGCTCACTGATGTCTCTTTGTAGAAGTAAGTCACACGGCCAAGCCCAAATTCCAGGAGCAGAGAAATCAACCGTCTAGTGGGAGCAAAACACAACGAAGGGTATGAATGTAGGGAAGGTGAAGAATTCGGGCCAATTATTCAGTCATATCACTCTCCATTGCCTCCTACCTTTCTATGAAGAATCGTTTGGGATCATCAAGGGATAGGAAAGTGTCTAATGGGACCCGAGTGTCTTTTCCACTCCAGCTTCTTCTATCGCTTTCTTCTGCTCAGTTGTGCTTTTTCAGGGCTGTGACTTTGTGTTCCTTTGAAGAAGCATCAGTCAGCCTTCTTTGCTTGCAGGCCACAAAAACCTCTGGTAGACTTCATCAAAAAGGGAATTGGACGAAGTGCTATTAGGCAGCTCACAAAACTGGCAGGTGGCTAGAGAACGAGGCTGGAAACAGAACAGATTATAGGTTAGCTCTGGGGATCCAGGCACTGATGGTGGGGTGGGGAGGGCACTCCAACGGGGCTTTCCATCACCGTGTCTTTGTTCTCAGAATTCAAAGTTTTGGCAGCGAGGGTCCCATTGGCCTAATGCCCACCTCTTGGTTTGGGGTACAGCAGGGCATCACAGCTTATTGCTTGCCAAGATTACCCACAGTAAGGAAGAGGAGTTTTCCAAAAGGAAGTCAGGAAGCAATAGGAGGGATAACCAAAAAAAAAAAAAAGTCAGCGTCCTCTATGTCAGGCTCCTAGGGCAACGGATGTAACAGAAAGAGGCTTGGAGTGCAGACAAGAAGCCAGATTCCCTCCCCCTGCTCTGCTACCAATTTGCTTAGAATATTGCATTCAAGGTGGATTTCTTCTTCTTTAACAAACACTTGAGTGGAACTTACAATGTTCCAGGCCCTGTTCTAAGAACTTGACAAACATTAACTCAGCAGTCCCTGATCTCAAGGAGTCCTTAGCGAGGGCGACGATGTACCTGACCTCACAGCTTAGTTGTAAGGATTAAATGAACAGCATGTGTGAAACATCCAGGAGAACTCTGGCATGCAGAAAATACTCAATACATGTGTTACCTTCTCCCAACCAGCTCTCACTTCCACCCTGACAGAGGACTCCATGAGACAGGGTGATGCTTGAGGTTTCAGGGGCCATCCTAAGCCTCTAATATTGACATCAGGGACACTTCTGCCTCCAACAGCACAGCCAGCCTGCCCACTCAAGTCCAAGGAGCAGTATGGCGTTTGGTGAGCTGTGCTAGGTCATCGTGAGAGTGGAAAGTTATGAAGCCTCAGGACATCTTGTCGCCACCATCTTCGGTATTTCTGATGCCAGGGAAGATCTGGAACTCATTTTCTAGGCTATATGCCCTCCAGTGTGATGGTGGAAAAGTTCTCCATCTGTGAGGTCCAGGGTGGCAGCCAGTAGTCCCTATGGGGCTACTCAGCACCTGACAAATGGCTAGTTTTACTGAGGAGCTAAGCTTCTCTTTAATTTTAATCGTTTGAATTTAAATAGCTGTTTGTGGCCAGTGACTGTCAAATAGGTAGTGCAGCTCAAGTTTTGCTGCTTTTTCTAATTTGTTTATTTGGCTGCGCTGGGTCTTTGTTGCAGCATGTGGACTCTCTAGTTGTGGTGTGTGGGCTCAGTAGCTGCAGGGCACGAGTCCAGCTGCCCTGAGGCAGGTGGGACCTTAGTTCCCCAACCAGGGATCGAACCCTGTTCCCTGCACTGCAAGTGGATTTTTAACCCCAGACCACCAGGGAATTAACCCTCCCACCCCCTCCCCGGCTAGAGTTTTCGATGGAACCACCTAAGAGGTGCTGATGCCTGGAGTGAGAGTGGCGGGATGGAGCCTTTAGAGAAGGACAGAGCAGCTCACTCTCCATTCTGGGAGGCAGCCCCAGAAAGGCCCCCGCCGTGGCCATCGCTGAGCTCTGGCTCCTGCTTCGCCCCTCTCACCCTGTTCTCTTCACTCCCCAGCAGTAACCCCTGGCAGCCGACCGACACCTTGGGTAGGAGTCATCCCGTTTCAATCCTACACTCAGGTTTCTCACAGTAAACAGACCCAAAGGTTAATGGAGGTGAGATAAACGGGAAACACTCAGAGAAAAATTAATTAATCTGGGGTTTCTGCTCCCTTAGTGTGACTCATCCCTCCAGAGCCATCCGTCTACTGGCTGGTTTTGCAGATTGCATTTTATTAATATAAAAGAACAACAATCCCGTTTACATCAATACTAATACCTAGAACCACTGAATGTCAAAGCTGGACGGAACCTTTAAGAGCAGCTGAGTCGGCATCCTTATTTTGTGAATGGGGTGACTGGGGTCTAGGTAGGATGGGGAACCTGAAGAGCTGACTCCAGTCCTGTAGGAGGAGGTGTGGAAAAGGAAGGTGTTTCCCTTCTGCAATTGAGCTGATGGAGCTAGAGGGAAGAGCCAGAGAAGTGTGTCCAAAAGGCATCCTCTGAGCAATGTATGGGGAGCAGAGGTGGGAGGCTCAGGGAATCAGAGGGCTGGGAATGCTGAGGTCAGCCAGTGATATGGACCCACATTCTGGACAAATAGAGCATCTCAAGGGCTGTCTTGGTCTGTTCTGGCTGCCGTAACAAAAATACCATGGACTGAATGTTTGAACAATGAACAACAATTTATTTCTCATAGTTCCAGAGACTGGGAAGTCCATGATCAGGCACCAGCAGATTTGATGTCTGGTGAGAACCCACTTCCTTATTCCTGCTGTGTCTTCATATGGAAGAAGGGATGAGAGAGCTCTGCAAGGTCGCTTTTATCAAGCACTAGTCCCACACTTGTGGGCTCCATGTTCAAAACCTAATTATTCCAAAATAATTATATCTCTAATTATACTGACACCATTGCAATGGGGAATTGGATTTCTATAAGTGGATTTTGTGGGACACACATCACTGTTGTTGTTCAGTCACTAAGTTGTGTCTGACTCTGCAATGCCATGGGCTGCAAAATGTCAGGCTCCTCTGTCCTTCACAAGCTCCCAGAGTTTGCTCAAACTCATGTCCATTTAGTCAGTGATGCCATCCAACCATCTCATCCTCTGTCTCACTCTTCTCCTTCTGCCCTCAATCTTTCCCAGCATCAGGATCCTATACTTTGGTCACCTGATATGAAGAGCTGACTCAATGGAAAAGACTCTGATGCTGGGAAAGATTGAAGGCAGGAGAAGGGGACGACAGAGGATGAGATGGTTGGATGGCATCACTGACTGAACGGACATGAGTTTGAACAAACTCTGGGAGATGGTGAAGGACAGGGAGCCTGGTGTGCTGCAGTCCGTGGGGTCGCAAAGAATTAGACACAACTGAGCAAATGAACAAGAAATTTACAGGAAATAGGCTTAGGAAGACCAAGCAGCTGATTCCAGGATGCACAGCGAGTGGGGGTTCAGAGCTGAAATTTGAGCTCTGTGTGTGTGACTTCATAGCCCGTGCCCTTGTGCGCCTTGGGAGTGTAGTGGGACAGGCTCACTAGCACCATTTGCCAGACTAGAAAATGGAAAGGTTGTGTGACGGTCTGGGGACATAGTGCTGGGGAGTGACATAGAGGTGGGAACGCAGGACTCCTCCACCGAGTTCTGTGCTTCCTCCAGAGCCCATATTTTCGCTTTCTCATACGTACTGGTCTGGAGTATCTTTTGAACTGGGTGACTTCACAGTTTGTTTTATTTGGCAGGTGGGGAGGGATGTGTCCTGCTGTGGTCTCCAGAGCCGCCTGGGTAGTGAGTATTGATTTGGGGAGTCAGGAGTGTGGTCTCAATTTCTGAAAGCAAATGACTTCTTGAGTGGTGTCCCCAGCTAAATTATGATGCCTTGTCCTTTTGGCTGGCTGGCTGTCTGTGAAGGGAGGTGGGGCTCCCAGCAGACGGCAAGGAAAGGTTAGGAGCCCACGTAGCATCCTGGATGCTCGCTGGGGCTTGCCCCACACAAATGAACGTCTCAGCAAAGAGCACTCCTGCCTGATTAATAGGTACACACTTGGCCTTGATGGGGGCTGGGCCCAAGCGGCTGTTAATCATCTCACCTCATGCCTACACAGGAGCTTGAGTTCCCAGGGGGGAAGCGCTGCCATGGCTCAAATCCTTGGAGACGCCACGCCACTAGCCTCCAGTCCACGCTGCTGCTCCCCAGGGGCCCTGTGAGGACTCGGAGGGCCTGGCCCAATGGCGTGTCCCCTGCCTCCCTCACTGTATGGTCACTAAGTACTTCCCCACCCCTCCTGAGAGAGAGCTCAGGGACGACCCCCGGGTGGTGACCCCTGGTGGTGTCCTCTGCCCTTGGGGTTGGGTGAGAAGTAGCAAGAGGCTAAACATGCCTAGGGTCAGGGGAGGTGAGCATTCCACTGAAGCCAGAAGACTTCACTCCCTTTTCCAAAGGAATAAAAAGAGATAAGCTTGTCTTTTGTTTGCTTTCATGTTGTTTTGCTTTACTGTGGTAAGATGCATACATAAAACAATTTACTGGTTCAAGTGGGAGGGGTCATATGTATACCTATGGCTGATCCATTTTGATGTATGGCAGAAACCAGCACAAAATTGTAATTATCCTTCAATTAAAAATAAATAAGAAAAAAATTTACTGGTGCAAGAGGGAGAGGACTTATGTATACCCATGACTGATTCATGTTGATGTATGGGAGAAAAAACAATATTGCAAAGCAATTATCCTCCAGTTAAAAATAAATTAAAAAAAAATTTTAAAACAAAATTTACCATTAGTGACATATAGCACATTCACAGCATTGTGCACTCATGACCAGTATTTCCAGGATATTTTCATCATCCCCAAAAGGAAATATCATACACATTAAGCTGTTGCTACCCATTTCTTCCTCCCCCAACCCCTGGCAACCACCAATCTGCTTTCTGTCTCTGAATTTGCCTATTCTAGACATTTCCTACAAACAGAATCACAAAATACGTGACCTTTTGTGTCTGGTTTTTTTAACTTAGCTTTATGTTTTCAAGGGGCTTCCCTCATAGCTCAGCTGGTAAAGAATCTGCCTGCAATGCAGGAGACCTGGGTCAGGAAGTACCCCTGGAGAAGGGATAGGCTACCCACTCTAGCATTCTTGGGCTTCCCTTGTGGCTCAGCTGGCAAAGAATCTGCCTGCAATGCAGGAGACTTGGGTTGGAAAGATTCCCTGGAGAAGGCAAAGGCTACCCACTCCAGTATTCTGGCCTGGAGAATTCTGTGTACTGTATAGTCCATGGGGTGGCAGAGTCGGACACGACTGAGTGACTTTCACTTTCACTTTCACTATTTTCAAGGTTCATACAGGTAGCATGTGTCAGTACTTTATTCCTTTTTTATGACTGGATATTATTCCATCATGTAGATAAAATAAATTTTATCCATTCAGCTGTTGATGGGCATTCCGTTATTTCTACCTATGGACAGTATGAATAATGCTGCTGTGAACAACTCATGGTTTCAAGTCTCTGCCCTCTGATGCTCTCTTGCAATACCTACCATCGTACTTGTGTTTCTCTTACCTTGGACGTGGGGATCTTCACAACTCAGATAGTCATGATGATGTGATCACTAATCTAGAACCAGACATCTTGGAATGTGAAGTCAAGTGGGCCTTAGAAAGCATCACTACGAACAAAGCTAGTGGAGGTGATGGAATTCCAATTGAGCTGTTTCAGATCCTGAAAGATGATGCTGTGAAAGTGCTGCACTCAATATGCCAGCAAATTTGGAAAACTCAGCAGTGGCCACAGGACTGGAAAAAGTCAGTTTTCATTCGAATCCCAAAGAAAGGAAATGCCAAAGAATGCTCAAATGACCACACAATTGCACTCATCTCACATGCTAGTAAAGTAATGCTCAAAATTCTCCAAGCCAGGCTTCAGCAATACATGAACCGTGAACTCCCTGATGTTCGAGCTGGTTTTAGAAAAGGCAGAGGAACCAGAGATCAAATTGCCAACATCTGCTGGATCATGGAAAAAGCAAGAGAGTTCCAGAAAAACATCTATTTCTGCTTTATTGACTATGCCAAAGCTTTGTGTGGATCACAATAAACTGTGGAAAATTCTGAAAGAGATGGGAATACCAGACCACCTCACCTGCCTCTTGAGAAATCTGTATGCAGGTCAGGAAGCAACAGTTAGAACTGGACATGGAACAGCAGACTGGTTCCAAATAGGAAAAGGAGTACATCAAGGCTGTAAATTGTCACCCTGCTTATTTAACTTCTATGCAGAGTACATCATGAGAAACGCTGGACTGGAAGAAACACAAGCTGGAATCAAGATTGCAGAGAGAAATATCAATAACCTCAGATATGCAGATGACACCACCCTTATGGCAGAAAGTGAAGAGGAGCTAAAAAGCCTCTTGATGAAAGTGAAAGAGGAGAGTGAAAAAGTTGGCCTAAAGCTCAACATTCAGAAAACGAAGATCATGGCATCTGGTCCCATCACTCCATGGGAAATAGATGTGGAAACAGTGGAAACAGTGTCAGACTTTGTTTTTGGTGGCTCCAATATCACTGCAGATGGTGATTGCAGCCATGAAATTAAAGACGCTTACTCCTTGGAAGAAAAGTTGTGACCAACCTAGATAGTATATTCAAAAGCAGAGACATTACTTTGCTGACTAAGGTCCGCCTAGCCAAGGCTATGGTTTTTCCTGTGGTCATGTATGGATGTGAGAGTTGGACTGTGAAGAAGGCTGAGCGCCGAAGAATTGATGCTTTTGAACTGTGGTGTTGGAGAAGACTCTTGAGTCCCTTGGACTGCAAGGAGATCCAACCAGTCCATTTTGAAGGAGATCAACCCTGGGATTTCTTTGGAAGTAATGATGCTAAAGCTGAAACTCCTGTACTTGGCCACCTCATGCAAAGAGCTGATTCATTGGAAAAGACCCTGATGCTGGGAGAGATTGGGGGCAGGAGGAGAAGGGGACAACCGAGGATGAGATGGCTGGATAGCATCACGGACTCGATGGACGTGAGTCTGAGTGAACTCCCGGAGATGGTGATAGACAGGGAGGCCTGGCGTGCTGCGATTCATGGGGTTGCAAAGAGTCAGACATGACTGAGCGACTGAACTGACTGAGCCACATATGGATATTTAAATTTAAATTAATTAAAACAAGGCTTCCTGGATGGCTCAGCATGTAAAGAATCCACCTCTAATGCAAGAGACACAGGAGATATGGGTTTGATCCTTGGGTGGAGAAGATCCCCTGGAGGAAGAAATGGCAACCCACCTCAGTATTCTGATAATTAAAATAAAAACTTCAGGTACCTAGTTGCAATGATTATATTCCAAGTGCTTAATAACCACATGTGGCTAGCAGCTACCATATTGAATGGCAGTGCAGATATAGAACATTTCCATCATCCCAGAAAGTTTGGTTGGTAAACTCTTGTCTAAAATGTACTATTAATGGAAATCCTGCCAGTCCTTCAACAGGTGTTTCAACTCCAATAGCTTTTCAATAACTTGAGCCTCCCTGATCTCTCCCTTTCCTTGGGTTACCTTCTGAGAGCAAGGCTTTTTCCCTGCCATTGTCCTTTCTGGAGGAGGGGGAGTATTTTTTTCTACTTGCCTTTTTTCTCTCTTCTTTCCAAGACAGTAGAAACTAGAGATCTTGTTTTGTCCCCTAACTTGTATACACTGATGGACACACTCTAGCACTCAGCATTGCAGGCACTTTGCACCCACGTCCTGGCCCTTTAACAGCAAACCTCCCAACCCTGATAGGGCTTGGCATTGCCAATGTAACCCAGTGTGGGTAGACGTCCTAGTCTGGGAAAGTTAATGCTGTCACATCAGAATCAATTGTTATAAGTTCTTGCTTTTGCCCCTTCCTGCACTGGCCCATCCAAGTCAAATCATCTCCAGTAGAGCATTCCATATGCATCTGCATGTCGATGTCAGCTGCAGGTACCAAGCAGGGTCGCTGGTGTCTCTCTACTCTTCTGGCAGCCTTTGTGGATACCTACCCATTGCTTTCTTAGGTCCTCAAAGGAGCTCTCTGTCAACAGTGGCCTCTGGAAGAATGTCACTGTCCAATGAGGACAAGGAAGGCTGAGGATGGGCTCCCGGGTCTCAGCCTCTATACCTGATACTGACCTTCATGCTGGGAAAGAGTGAAGGCAAAAGAAGAAGGGGAAAACAGAGGGTGAGATGGTTAGGTAGCATCACTGACTCAACAGACATGAGTTTGAGCAAACTCCAGTAGATAATGAAGGACAGGGGAACCTGACATCCTGCAGTCCATGGGGTTGCAAACAGCTGGAGACAACTTAGCGACTGAATGATAACAACAACCTGATACTCAGTGCCCGAATGGCTGGGGCTCAGTTTGTGCTGTGGACCATGAAACGCCTGAAGCAACCAAGGGTCACACCTGAGAAGACAGTGTCTAAAGGTTAATTAAGGATGCTCATGTGTTGCGGACCAAGAGCTGAGAATAGGGAGGAGCTAGCTGGTCCATGGGCTCTTTGGCCAATCCTGCCTGGGCAGAAGCATCCATTCTGATAAGCTCACTTGACTGAGCCAGTAAGGCATAAACTAGCAGGCCATCTAGTCCAGTTCCCCTGTTTGATAGAAGAGGCTGAGCCCCAGAGAGCCTTGAGCAGCTCCACTGCCGCCTACGGGTGCAATCACGTCGCACCTTGGAGGTGCTGCTGGCACAAGCAGTCCCCATCAGTGTCACCACAAGCCAAGGTCCACAAGCCTACCCCCACTCACCCTGCTCCAGAAAGCCATGGGTATCAGGCTCAGCCAGCCCCCAGAAAGCGGTTGCAAGAGACTCATCAGCACAGCCAGCAGGGACCGAGAAGGCCATCGTAAGGAAAGATACTAATAGAAGCCAGAACATGGCTCAAGACCCTGGCTAACATGACAAGGACCCGAGGTGGGCTTTTGTCATGTGGCGAAGGAGTAGGGGGTAGGTCTGGGGGGTAGTTTTTGGGTGCCAGCAGGTAAAATGGCCATTCCTATGTTAAAAGGATTCTCCACTTCACACTAACAGCACTACTGGAGGAAGGAGAATGAGTGGAGGAAGAGGGAATGGGGTTAGGTCCCGGAGAGCCAGGCTCAATGGCACCTTCCCACCTGGGCTCAGGCAGCAGTCCTGCCTCCCAAATGTGGATGCCCAGTGGGTACTGACCCCAGGATCCTGGTCCTCCCGAGGCGGTCAGTTTGCAGCAGAACCAGGCAGACAATCAGGGGACACATGATGTGCCTGTGTCCAGGCCGTGGGCTACCATTCCACAGGCTCCCTCCCTAAGGCTGCCCAGCCAAGCAGTAGTGATTTGGATAAAGAGATACAAGTCCCCAGCCAGCAGTCTCAACATCACTAGCATAGTTATCCTGTACACGTCCACAAACCCCATAAGAGGACAAAAAGACAAAAGCCCTATTATCTGAGAATAAGTACCTTCCTAAAACTGATTAGGGCAGGGAGAAATATCAATAACCTCAGATATGCAGATGACACCACCCTTATGGCAGAAAGTGAAGAGGAGCTAAAAAGCCTCTTGATGAAAGCGAAAGAGGAGAGCGAAAAAGTTGGCTTAAAGCTCAACATTCAGAAAACGAAGATCATGGCATCCGGTCCCATCACTTCATGGGAAATAGATGGGGAAACGGTGGAAACAGTGTCAGACTTTATTTTTTGGGGGGCTCCAAAATCACTGCAGATGGTGACTGCAGCCATGAAATTAAAGACGCTTACTCCTTGGAAGAAAAGTTACGAGCAACCTAGATAGTATATTCAAAAGCAGAGACATTACTTTGCCAACACATGTCCGTCTAGTTAAGGCTATGGTTTTTCCTGTGGTCATGTATGTGAGAATTGGACTGTGAAGAAGGCTGAGTGCTGAAGAATTGATGCTTTTGAACTGTGGTGTTGGAGAAGACTCTTGAGAGTCCCTTGGATCGCAAGAAGATCCAACCAGTCCATCCTAAAGGAGATCAGTCCTGGGTGTTCATTGGAAGGAGTGATGCTAAAGCTGAAACTCCAGTACTTTGGCCACCTGATGCAAAGAGCTGACTCATTTGAAAAGACCCTGATGCTGGGAAAGATTGAGAGTGTGAGGAGAAGGGGACAACAGAAGATGAGATGGTTGGATGGCATCACCGACTCAATGGACATGGGTTTGGGTGGACTCCAGGAGTTGGTGATGGACAGGGAGGCCTGGTGTGCTGCAGTTCATGGGATCACAAAGAGTCGAACACAACTGAGCGACTGAACTGAACTGAGGCAATGTTAGCTATTCCAAACATCAGCCACTGTGGGCAGCCAGTAAATAATAATAAACCTGAGACTCCAGCCATAGGATGTGAATAAAAGAAGTTGGCACTGAGTACAAAACTGCCTGTTGACAAAATAACTAGCAATATCCAGGCAACACAGAGCTTTTATTTTGTTTTCATCCACAGACTTCTTTTTTTCAGTAATGACAAACATGATGTTTTCAGAAGGCTTTGTTTCACATCTTGACAAGTAGAGATTTTAGACTTTTAAGTCAGAAAATCTTTCCAGACTAGGAAAGTCTCCTTTGGATCTGTGGACCATGATGGAAAAATCTATCTACCCTAGACTTCCATGCTATGAGGAAGCCCAGACCACATGGGAAGGCTGTGTGCAGGCGCTCTGGTTGATAGTCTTGCCTAAACTCCCAGCAGATCACCAGCATCAGCTGCCAGCCTTCTGAGTGTGCCAGCTTGAAAGTCCAGCACAGTCAAGCTTTCAGAGGACTGCAGCCCAGCCAGTCTCTGGCCTTTGCAACCCTACTTAAGTCTCCAAGTTTGAACTGCCCACTGGAGCCATTTCTGAAATCCTAACCCACAAAATAGTGAGCAAACAAAATGATTATGTTAAGTAACTTAAAAAACCCAAAAATAAAAAAAATACCAAAAAACCCAAAAATAAAAAAAAAACAAAATAAACAAAACTACCTTGATACAACTAGAGGTATTTTCAAGTCCACAAACTGGATGAACTTGCCACTAAGGGTCTTAAATTTTATGATCAAGAAAGATACTGAAGGGACTTCACTGGTGGTCCAGTGGTTAAGAATCTGCTTTCTAATGGAGGGGACATGAGTTCAATCCCTGGTCAGGGAACTAAGATCCTGCATGCCACAGGGAAACTAAACCCTCACACCATAACTACTGAGCTTGTGTGCTCTAGAGCCCATGTACTACAATGAAAGGTCTTGTGTGCGCCAACTAAGAGCTGATGCAGCCAAATAAGAAAATAAAATTTTGGAAAAGAAGAAAGATACTGAGTCTCCAAACTGGGGAGCGCCTTGCTCAAGGACACCCTACTCTGGATCCCAGGCTTCCTGTCCCCTGGGCTGTGAGATCTGATTCTTGCCCCCCTTGGTCCCCATTTGCTGGCTGGCTCATCGAACAGAGGCATCTACCGCTGGACCACAGAGCACCCTCTGCCTGTCTCATTTGTTTACAGAAGATTGTGCTCTAACAACTCTTTTCCTCAATGGAAATATCAGTGAGCAGATCTGTCAAATGAAACGCCACCGGCGTCTGAGGCTGCCAGTTCCATAAGAGCAGGGAGGCAGTGTAGCGGTAGAGACAGAGCAGGTGACGTTTCCCTGTGGCCTGAAGGAGGGAGCTTGGCTGGGTCACCGGGCTGGCCTCCTGTCAGGAGCAGAAGTGGAGGAACCACGCTGAACCAGCACTACTTAGTCAAGCAAATGCAAGTGGGAAACCAACCAAGGAGCAACTTGCCAGCTTCCTAGTGTGGGGGCAGTCTCAGGCACCCCACAGGGGGCCCCAAATGGGCTTTTAGGCATCTGGAGGGTAGCACTGCCTTCTGAAAAAGCAGATGCACTCAGGAGAGATAGACAGATCCCAGGAGGTTTGTCAAGCCCTTGACTCTCATCAGAGGACGGACAGGAAAAGTGGCCTTGTGGATACATGGGAGTGAGGGATTGGTCAAAGTCTGTGCCCAGGGCAGAGACAGAGGTCCCGTGGGCCTTTCTATGTGAAAGAAAGTCCTTCAGGAAAGCTCCAGGCCTGGGATCACAGGCCACAGGAGAAAGCCAGGCTGCTGTTGGTCTGGGGCCTGGCCTAACAAGGCTTCATGAATCCAATCAATTCACTCCCTCCTCAGAATCCCATTTTTCTCATTCATATAAGAGAGAGCAAGCCAGAGATGACTGAGATCACTGGTTTTCAGCTTTCTTTCTTTGGTCAAGGAATTCTTTATTCAAATGAAGTCTAATGAAGAATAAAGCAGAAAATCTTCCAAATAATAAAGCAAAATAAAATAAAGCAAAGCTGCCTTGGTTACAGATGATGGTGGTGGTGGTAGCGGCCAAGGACCCAATCACTGGGCTCCAGCTCCACCTTGACTTCTTCTGATTTCTCATTTCTAAGTATCTATGATTTTAAAATCATATTCCCACTAGCTTTCTCAGGGAAATTTTGGACTTGTGTAAACCCCAGGTTTAAATTGCTGTGTTTTCTTTCAGTCTGTTGTAATTTGCACCAAGTAAAACACCTACTTTACACTCTGTTTCTTCATCTGTAAAGTGTGCCCTGTATTATTTACTCTCCAGGGTTCTTAGGAGATTGAAGTGCCCTGGCAGAGAATCTGGCATCCATCACATTTGTCCTGCCTTCCGTTCGCATAGGCTGGTTTTGCATCCCATATCTCCTGCAGGCTCTGTTCTGGATGGATTGTGGGCCAAGGCACTGTGTTGGGTAGTCGGTAGTGGGTTTTTAAAAATAAATAAGGCAAGATCAATTACTTCATGGAATTCAGACAAGAAACTGAAAATTTCCATACAACTGGTTTAAGCAAATGAATATGTTTAAACCTAGATGCAGAACTTATTTATCTTGACTGATGTTCACTTTATAGCTTTGGGCTATGTCTTCTGGCTTGGTTTGAATTTTTTTCCATCTTGAAACTTAATAGTTTTCTTATCTTTCTTATCTACAAGTGTAATAAAGTTCAGTTCAGTTGCTCAGTCCTGTACGACTCTTTGTGACGCCATGGAGTGCAGCACTCAAGGCTTCCTTGTCCATCACCAACTCCTGGAGTTTGCTCAAATTCATGTCCATTGAATCAGTGATGCCATCCAACCATCTCATCCTCTGTCGTCCCCTTCTCCTCCTGCCCCCAATCCCTCCCAATATCAGGGTCTTTCCCAATAAGTCAGTTCTTCGCATCAGGTAGCTAAAGTATTGGAGCTTCAGCTTCAGCATCAGTCCTTCCAATGAATATTCAGGACTGATTTCCTTTAGGATTGGTTGGATCTCCTTGCAGTCCAAGGGACTCTCAAGCGTCTTCTCCAACACCACAGTTCAAAAGCATCAATTCTTTGGTACTCAGCTTTCTTTATGGTCCAATTCTCACATCCCTACATGACTACTGGAAAAATCATAGCTTTGACTAGAAGGACCTTTGTTGGCAAAGTAATGTCTCTGCTTTTTAATATGCTGTCTAGGTTGGTCATAGCTTTGCTTCCAAGGAGCAAGCATCTTTTAATTTCATGGCTGGAGTCACCGTTTGCAGTGATTTTGGAGCCCCCAAAATTAAAATCTCTCACTGTTTCCATTGTTTTCCCATCTATTTGCCATGAAGTATGATCAAAATTGTTCCCATATCTTCCTGTTATCATGACTGAGATGGTGAAAAGCACTAGGCCATGAGCAATGGTGTAGATCTTCCCACCAAACTGGTTCTAATATTTTCATCAACCCCATGGCAGTTCAGCCAGTTTGAAAGTTATCTCTCTCTCTTATGGTCACTCCTATACCTATAAAATAAAATATTTTATAATGCTGTAAAGTGAATTTTTTATATACACAATAATAATTTCACATGTGTGCGTAAATATAACTATTTCATACACATTTTCAGAAGAGTCCCATTTTGTTGGGCTTCTCTTCCTTCTCCAATCTTCTGCTCATGACACTTTCCACTACCAGCACTAGGCCTGCTCTGGGTAACCTAGGTTAACAAACAGTGTGTGTTGTATACACACACACCGTATACACACACACATGCATACACGTGCACACCATATGAACACTGTTGCTTTTTAAAATATTTACTCGCTTATTTCTGGCTGCACTGGGTCTTCACTGCTGTGTGTGGGCTTTCGCTAGCTGTGGTGAATGAGGGCTACTCTAGCTGCAGTGCATGGGCTGCTGACTGTGGTGGCCTTTCCTGTTGCAGAGTACAGGCTCTAGGGCACACAGGCTTCAGTGGCTGTGACACAAGGGCCTGGCTGCTCCATGGCATGAGGGGTTTTCTTGGATGAGGTCTTGAACTTGCGTCTCTCACATTAGCAAGTGGATTCCTAACCGTTAGACCACCAGGGAAGTCCAAACATTGGGGTTATTTTTTCCCTGGTTTACATTAATTGGATACTGTCTTACACACTTTTCTTTATCTTTGTTTTCTTATCATCAATAACTTGTAAAAATTATTCCTAGTCAACCATCAGAGCTCTAATATACTCTGTTAAAGGGTTATATAACAGACTATCCAATGAAAAATGGGTCGTTATTTATTCAACTCTTCCTAATTGGATAGGCATTTACCCTTTTTCTATATAAGCAATAACTATTCTTGCATATATGTCCTCATGAACTGGTGCTTTTATTTCTAGGGGATAAATTATAAAAAATGAGATGGCTCTTAATTTTAATATCTAATTTTAATAGACATTGCTGGCTCATTTCCCAAAATGACCCTAATAATTCAGATTTTCATAGCCAAGCCCAGAGTGGGTGTTCCCACTGATGGTTCCCCAGAGTAGGTCTTTTAATTTTTGCATACCTGGTATATTAACTTCTTATATTTTAATCTCTCTTGTCTTTGTGTTTTTGTTTACTTTTACATTACTAATCTCTTTCATTTCTCCTAATCAAGTTTGTGAGGAGATATTTCACCTTATTGTTCTTTCCAAAATACTGTTTTTAGATTTATTGCCCCTTTCTCTTATTTGAAATCTTTTCCTAGTTCAATTTCAACTTTTGTCTTTATGAGTTTCCTATTCTTAGATTAAAAAATTTTTCTTTACTTATTAATTTCTTGAATTCTGAAATGTTTTAACTTTAATTTTAAATTAAAAAGGCATTTTAAGCATGTTCATTTTTATTAGCATGGCTTTTCTGACTCATAGGTTATGTATAAAGTGTTCTTTTCACTGACTTGTACAGAATTTGTAATATCTCTTTTGATTTTTCTCTCAGTTCAATGATTTTTTAAGATTGTATATTTTAACTTCTGACTGGTTAAGATTCTGGTCATTTTTTATTACATATTTCTATCTTGTTGGAATAGCATCAGAGAATGTGGCCTCTATTTTAATCTATATAATGTCTACTTCTCAGAATATTCAAAACATTTCTTTTGGAGAAAGAACATGATCAATATTTTATATGGTTTGTTAACACAGAATAAGTATATTCTGATTCAAAGCAATTATAGATTTTATATATAGTCAAGATTATTGATTTTAAAAAATTTGTCTATGCCCATATTTAATTTATTGGATATGAAATATTCAGATGGAATTATATTGAAATCTTTCTGTATAATTAAAAAAATCAAGTTCTTCTTACATTTCTAATAGCTTTAGCTTTGTAAGTTTAGCTGATACATTGTTTTGAGCATACCTTTTATGAAATAACTTCTTCATCAATTGCACTACTTGTGTTATGCAACATCCCATTTTTGTCCTGATTTGTGTTTAACCTTGAATTCTACTTTGTCTATTATTAAACATTTCCATTCTTGCTTTTTATTTGTTTGCATTTGCCTGGTATTCCTCTTCTCATTGCTTTAATTTGAACCTTTCATTAACTATTTCCTCTAAGTGTATTTATTTAAACAGTGTATAAATGTTTTTGGTTTTTAACTCTCTGTGACATTTAGTGAGACAATTCTGTTTGTTCACATATGGTTCAATAACTTACATTCCTGCTTTTTCTTCCCCATCATATTGTTTTATAGTTATAATTTATCTCACATTACTTTTCTTTGTCTTTATTTTCATTGGTTTAATTAAATTGTTACTCATCTTATTTTTCCCTTTGTTAATTTATAGGTCTTAACACAACTGTTAGATTAATGTTTTCCTTTACTTTCCTTGTATTCAAAGTCAAACACTGTTCTCTCTATTGTTATTTGAAGCAATAATTTTACCAACTATTTTACCAAGCAAGGCAGTCTATTTTCATGCTACTTCCCTATTCTTACTATGAGATAAAACCATTAGAGTTCCATCACTTTTTTCTCCCCCATTTCCTTTCTCCCAGTCCTGGAAGAGGCATCTGGGATACCTCTCACTCCCTTCCCCATCCATTGCTCCTGTTAACTTGGCGTTGCTGAAATAGTTTAGTGCCATTAATTCTAGATTATTCTTATGATGCATATTTCCATGGAATTCATTATTCTCCATTCAGAAACCTTTTCCTGTTATTTGCTTAACTATTATCTTTTTTGTCATGTTCTTATATTTCTTTAAGAATCCTGATACTAGAGCCCTAATATTAGGTTACACTGTTCCATCCTCCAACTCTTTGGTTTTTTCCTTTGCAATTTTCATCTCTTTATATTTTTACTGCATGCATTAGTATCTACAATTTCCATTATGAGCTTCCCAGGTGGCACCAGTGGTAACGAATCTGCCTGCCAATGTGGGAGACACAAGAGACATGGGTTCGGGAAGGTTCCCTGGAGCAGGAAATGGCAACCCCCTCCAGTATTCTTGCCTGGAAAATTACATGGACAGAGGCCACTAATTCAGGCCTCAACCACTGTCATCTTTTCCTTTCCTTCCCCTGTCATGTTGCTTAGTGGGAAATCTTTATTTTAGCTTCAGAATGTCTTTGTGTGTGTGTTTGCTGCTCTTGATTATCAAGTGCTCTATTTTTCTGTTCTGTCTCAGCAAAAAGGAACTTGGAGGCAGTTATAACCACGGATATAAAAGAAATTAAAATACTTAAAAGAGAATAATATATGCAACATACTGGCCATAACTTTAAAATCTGGAAGAAATGGATGATTTCCTAGCCAGTAGATTTTCAAAATTTACCCTAGAAGAAGTAGAGCACTTCAAAAGACTAATTATCATAGAAAAGAAAGTC
Organism: Capricornis sumatraensis; assembly: GCF_032405125.1. NCBI lineage: Eukaryota > Metazoa > Chordata > Mammalia > Artiodactyla > Bovidae > Capricornis > Capricornis sumatraensis. The sequence continues at coordinate 115,224,356 of NC_091071.1, read as the reverse complement.
ATTAAATATCTGCCACCTAATAAACACCAGGGGTGGGGGTCAGAGGTGGGGATTATAGCTGGGCTTTATCTAACGTTTAGGGTCAAGCGAGGAGCTTTCTTTGCCTTGGTATGCATTTTGTCTGGTAGGTCGTCCTTCTCTGGACCCCAGAATGGTGTCACAGGTGAGGTTCCCTGGGAAGAAGACTGAGAGGGAGAAGGGCTCATCCCTGAAGGGGAGGGGAGGAAGCAGGAGTGGGAAGATAGAGAAGTTGGGTTATCATGGGCAGTCTCTACAGAGCCTGTCTCTATGAAGAGTTCTAAAATTATGGCCTTTCAGGGCTGATGTGAGGGGGCTGGGCTTTTATACCCTTACACCAATAAGATGTTTGATGTTGTCTACCCTCAAAAGTGGCCATGACTTTGAATGTACTAAAGTAATCCCCAAAGAGAGTTGACTGGCAGTGGTGTGCTATCTGAGCACACGTCTCTCAGAAACTCAGGGAGGAAGGGAGAGAAGGTCCTTCAGCTCTATAGGTGAGTCCGGGTGGCACATTACAGCATCCACTACAGATGGGTTGTTATTTTCCTCTGTGACTCCCTGAGTTTCTGGCCTGTTATTGGACTATCACAACAGGTATTAGTCCCCAGATTGGTGGACGATGAAGCAGTCCCCTCACCGCGGGCCATTGCTGCTTTACTGTGTAGCAGGTAAAGTGCTGGTCCCTGTGAGACGTCTGGAGGACAACTCCCTGACCCTTTCTATCCTCTCAGCCATCAGAACATGAAAGAAAAGACTCAGATCATTTATCCAGCTCTCTCTTGTCCAGGCACATGGGAACAGAGGGAAGGCAAGGGAGGAGAGGCGTATCCCCTGAAGGGGCACAGATTTCTGTCCTCCCAGGACCTGCTGCTTTATTTACCACGCTTGCTGCCCTCACCGTCACAGGAGAAAGTCCTGTGTCAGTGTCCTTGACCATGACTCCCCTGGTGCCCAAGGCTTTACCCAGTCCTCAGCAGCTGTGTGACTTGGAAAAATCAAACAGATTAGAGTTGACAGGCTGCCTTCTCCTCACAATCCCCTCCTCCCCACCTTTCTCACCTTGTCCATGAGAATCATGTAAAATATTTCTCTAGTTGAGTAGCTGAAGTCAACATGCTAATTCAGCAGCCAGTGGACCCAGTGAGAACTGGGCTGGAGGTGGAAAAGAGGCAAACACAGTTCATCTGGAGGTGAGGGAGAAGTTTACCCAGTCACCAGACAGCTCCTTGAGGCACTCGTGGTAAAGAACCCACCTGCCAATGCAGGAAACATAAGAAAAGGGCAAAGGAAAGGGAAATCGCTGAGTTGTGTCTGACTCTTTGCGACCCCATGGACTGTAGCCTACCGGGCTCCTCCGTCCATGGGATTTTCCAGGCAAAGGTACTGGAGTGCCATTTCGTTTTCCAAAACATAAGAAACCCGGGTTCAGTTCCTGGATCTGGAAGATTCCCTAGAGGAGGGCATGGCAACACACTCCAATATTCTTGCCTAGAGAATCCCATGGAGAGAGGAACCTGGCAGGCTTCAGTCCATGCTGTCTCAGAGTCAGACATGACTGAAGTGACTTGGCACACACAGCTCCTTAATTATGAGCTGAATATTCATTGGGAGAACTGATGCTAAAGCTGAAGCTCCAATACTTTGGCCCTCTTATGTGATGAGCTGACTCATTGGAAAAGGCCCTGATGCTAGGAAAGATTGAAAGCAAGAGGAGAAGGGGATGACAGAGGATGAAATGGTTAGACAACATCATAGTGACTCAAAGGACATGAGTTTGAGCAAACTCTGGGAGACAATGAAGGACGGGGAAGCCTGGCAAGCTGTAGTCCATGGGGTCACAAAGAGTTGGATACAACTGAACAGTTGAACAACAACAGCAACAAAAGTCCTGAGTTAGTACCTGAGTGGAACTCAGAAAAGAACAATTAGCGAATTCCAGAAGACAGCATTCTCTGCATGTACTTCCATCCAAAGAGATCAATGTTTATGTATTTAAGTAAAGCCTTATGTCTTATATATGATTGTGAGCAGGTGGAAATGTTTACTCAGCCTGAATCCCCAGTTGCAGCTCTCTCTGTGATCCCGCTCCTTTGAAATTCAAACATATTCATGAGGCTGAAACAGGAAAGCTCTTTATTAAGGCAGAAGAGGCTCTCTATAAAAAAAGAACTCTCAACCCCATATATATGCTTGAAAATAAATGTGTTAATGGAAACGTCCCTGTCGTGGAGGAGCAAGGAGCTGATGAGTCCTGGGAGGGCTGCCCCGGCACACAGCGGGCGAGGGTTAAACGCCGCCAGCAATTCTGACTTCGCAATCCCAACCCAGCTGGAGAGGAAGGAAGAAGAAAAGCAGGCGGGGAGAGGAACGCACGGAAGGGAGAGCTCTGGGTGCACAGGGAGCTCTGTCTGAGCACGAGTGTGGGGCGGAGACACACAAAAAGCAGACTCACTGCCAAGGACAAATGCTAAAGTACGCTCTGAGGAGTTAAGAGTGGTGGCCAGGAAGCCTCAGTACTGAATGAACTGAGGTTTGGAAGAAAAAAACCAAGGACAAGAAAAATTCTTTCTTTCTTTCATTTTGTTTGGAGCCAGGAAAGTATGGATTTGGCTGCTCCTTGGAGGCACTGGGGTTCTCTGCCGCAGGTGACCAGGTGTTCCCCTGGTCACAGGGGAGGCGGGTATGTAGCAGATTGCCCTGTGAACGGGGCACAGAGGGAAAGCATAAGAACCCAAACCTCTCTCATTGTTTTCATTGTGAGGGGTTTTCACGTGACTTGAGGGGATGGAGAGGGCTTGATGTGGGAGGTGAAGCCCAGCAAAGGTCAAGAGATGGAGAGGGCATAGCAGCTGAGGGTGGCCAGGGGTGGAGGTGGGCAACCACTGAGCTTGCTGCAGGCTAGCCCCACAAAGCCCTGCACGTGTGGGCTCCCACAAACTCTGTTTCAAACAGGACAACAGCTCGATGATGTGACCTCAAGGAATCCACTCTCTGGACTCTTTCAAGGCTCAGAAATGACAAGGGAGGGAGGCAAGAATGCTCATACAACAAATGCAATGTTGATGCTCAAAACAGAAAATGAGAACAAGTCCATTTCCAAACAGGAAACTAAAGGCCATTGACTTTAGTGTTAATTCCTGGAAAAAACCTCTAAATCCAGTCTGTTTGTAAGTGCTTCAGGAAGAAAACAGGCCAGTCAGTGAGCACTCATGAAGAAAGATATGCAAATAGAGGTGACTTTGTTTTATTAGGGTGAATCTGGTTGATCAGGGTGTCTGAACTTCAGCAAACTGTTCTGTGTCTCTCTGTGTAGTCTGGTCTGCAAAGGAAGAGCACGTGGGCTACATGACAGTAAGAGGGTTTGTTGGGGGTTGAAGATGCATCCCAAAGAGTGTTGGTGAGTGGCAGGATTTCCTGTGGTCTATACAAGGATCTACTTTCAGCCAGATTCTGCTCTATTTAATAGGGAGACAGGTAAGCACAGTATTTGAAAGCAGTATTTGACTTGAATGAGCTATCCACACTTAAATTTTGGCTCAGTCACTTACCAGATGGGTGATCAAAACAACTTTATTTTTCTTGGCCTCAGTTTCCCCATTTGTAAAATGGAAGATAATTCTACCCCTACTTACAAAATTAAATACATATACACATACCTATAGGCTTTCCTGGTGGCTCAGTGGTAAAAAATCTGGTTGCTAATGTGGGAAATACAGGTTCTATACCTGGGTTGAGAAGATCCCCTGGAGGAGGAAATGGAAACCCACTCCAGTATTCTTGCCCAGAGAATCCTATGGATAAAAGAGCCTGGCGGGCTACAGTCCATGAGGTCACAAAAAAAGAGTTGGACATGATTTAGTGACTAAATAACAACACACACACGCATATGTTTGTCTACATATATATGAAAGTGTGAAAGTGTTTGTCACTAAGTTGTGTCTGACTTTTTGTGACCCCATGGATTGTAGCCGACCAGGCCCCTTTGTCCATGGACATACGCATGCAAATACATATCTATATTATGTATGTGCATATATATATATATCTCATATATGCTCAGCACAAGTGTGGAATATTGTGTACACTGAACAATGATCTTTGGGTAACGGGTGTTTACCCATGTGCATTATCACCTCTTCTTTCAGAAGGAGGAGCAGGAGCTCATGCTCTTGAAGGGCAGGTCTTGATGGCCCCCAGGGCATGAATGGAAGAGAACATCAAGGATTTTATGAAAGGAAAAAATTTAAAGTTGGAGTAAGTCTAAAAGAAAATAGTAAATCCTGAACAGATTTGCTAAATGAGAATGGATTGCAGCACTCTGGCCAGGGGCAAATTTAGGAGTTAGTGCGGCAATTACAGCCCTCCCAGAGTTATAGGGCACACTAGAGAGTCTTTAACCAATGCCCTGTAGCTGGAAGAGTAATTCACCAAGCTGGGCTGTACGTCTAAAGAGAAGCCTTGCTGGAGACCAAGCGGTTTTTTCCTTCCAAATTAAAAAGCAATTTACATTCTTAAATCACAAGCTGCTGAGTTCTCCCCCACACCACTATGCAAATCTTTTTCTATAGGCAGATAGATTGAGACAGCAGTAAGAAAAATAAGTAAAGCTCCATACATTAAAACCTCTTCTACTCTCTACTTAGGACAAAGTAGAGCAAATGTCCTCATCCTTGCCCACATCACTTAAAGAGCCCAGCTATGTCTCCTCTGTTCCCTCAGTCCAGCCACTTGCTGAACATTTGCTGCTGCTGCTGTGCTGTGCGCAGTCGTGTCTGACTCTTTTGTGACCCTACAGACTGTAGCCTGCCGGGTTTCTCTGTCCATGGGATTCTCCAGGCAAGAATACTGGAGTGGGTAGCCATTCCCATCTCCAGGGGATCTTCCTGACCCAGGGATCGAACCTGAGTCTCCTGCATTGCAGGTGGATTCTTTACCACTGAGCCCTCAGGGAAGCCTGAACATCTGATAGGTGTGAGACAAAGTGGGTCTCCATCTGAACTGCCAGCTCAACATGGGAAGCAGAGAGCTAACCCAGTCCTAGGTGTCCAGCTGGATCCCCAGGAAGAGTTGTGTGTCGTGCTCAGTCACTTCAGTCACGTCCGACTCTTCATAATCCCAAATGGACTGCATCCCCCCAGGCTCCTCTGTCCATGGGACTCTCCAGGCAGGAATATTGATGTTGGTTGCATGTCCTTCTCCAGAGGATCTTCCCGACCCATGGATCAAACCCACGTTTGATAGCTGTTGAGTATCTATTACGCAGCATGAGCTCTTTAGTGGTGGTCCTCATAGAAGAAAGCCCAGTCAATATCATTATTCTCAGTTTACCAAGGAGGAAGAACAATGAGTATCAATGAGGTGAGAATTTTTCCAGGGTCCAGGGAGAGAAACCCAACTCAAAGCAGATTCAGGGGCTTTCCTGGTGGCTCAGTGGTAAAAGAATCCGCCTCCTTATGCAGGAGACAGAGGTTAGATCCCTGATCCGGGAAGATCCCACATGCTGTGGGGCTCCTGAGCCCATGCGCCACGACTACTGAGCCTGTGGTCTAGAGCCCGGGAACCACAGCTACTGGGCCTCATGCCGCAACCAGTGAAGCCCAGGTGCCCTAGAGCCACGCTCGGCAAGAGAGGCCATCACAGTGGGAAGGCTGAGCACCGCAACGCAGAGTAGCCCCTGCTCACTACAGCTAGAGAAAAGCCAGTGCAGCAGGAAAGACCCATCACAGCCCCAAAGAAATAAACAAATAAAATTATTAAATAAAAGCAGATTCAGCAGGAATGGGGGTTCAGGGGAAGGATGCTGGGGTGATAAGGCGTCACCCATCACAAGCCTTACTTTGGCGCTCTGGGCTATATTATCAACAAAACACACTAACTATTGAACACAACAGTTCATCCCCTTCCCCTCATTCACTTGAAGCCTATAGCTCATCATACGGTAGCAGAGAGAGGGCTTATAAAGCCAAAGCATTTCATTACTCTCACTGTCCAAGGCAGGGACGCGATGGAGCAAGCTGGGGAGGAGCAGAGAGGGCAGTTGTTTTTTCCAGAGCAGGGTGTGAGCCCCTGGAAGGTGGGACACAGCATCTTCTCTTTTAGCTCTACACCCCAGGTGCCAGCTCCAGAAATGCAAGATCAGTGATGTGGCTGGTGGTCTTGATGGCTGACCCCTGAACAGGCAGCCAACCTGCTCAGCCACTCCAGTTCTTGCAGCCTGGAGACAGACACCCCTGTCCTAACCAAAGATGTCCTCCTTCCCCCTCTGTCCTCCTGTCACCCAGGCCCTTGTTGAGCTGCAGGAATCCACTGGGTCCTGGGTGAGAAGGTTGAGGAGCCCCAGGCTGTGGCTTCTCTCTTGGGTGGAACATTCCTCTAGAATACCCAGCTTCCTACTGCTTCTGAGCCTTTGGATTCGTAACCCAGTCTCCCAAGTTCTCCCCATTGATGGCGGATTCTCACAAATACCCAGTACCTGGTGCCCCGCTCAGGCCAGTTGCCTCCCACAGAAGGACGCAGTCTCTCAAGCAGCCTGGAAGATGCTGTCCAGCTTCAGTTGCATTGGGATCTTGCCTATTCTTTCTGCAGCCTGATGAGCAGTCCATACATCTGTCATCAGCCAGGTGTTGCCTGTCCACCTGGGTTCCATCCATCCTTTGTCAGGGGTACAGTCTCCAGAGAATGAGAGGATGGAGGTTGCCCCTTGAAGAATCTCTGGGAGACGAAGTGTAGGTACAACCACACCCTAGGAGAACTGCATAGAGCAGTTTGGGTTGCAGGTGGGCTGGACATCCAGGAAGCTGGGAGCTGGAGCAGCTGGTCAGGAAGAACCTCGTGGGTGGCTGGGTGAAAGTTGGTGGGAGAGGATATTCCATGGGGAGGTGAGAGGGTGTAGGAGCTTGGAGGAGGGGAATTTGTAGGGGTGGAGTAGGTGGGCGGCATGTCACCCTCCCCCTACATCTTATGCTCAGATCACGTGTATGGCCCCTGGGACTGCAGGCACTGCTTCCCACTCCAAAGCGTTTGCCCCTCCTGTCCAAATCCTTTCCTCCTGGAATTCCTTTAGAACCCTGTAAAGGGGGCCTTCTCCCCAAAGCCCACAGACCAGGAGTGTGAATCACTTGGACTATACCTCCTCCTCCATTTGCAGCCTCACTTCACATGGCCTCTCTCTCCCTCGGCTGGGGCCTCCCCCAGGACAGACCACATCTTACCTTACCTGTCCTTGACTCTCAGTGCCCAACACGAGGCTCAGCACACAGCAGGTTTGCCAGAAACACCGACTGGGTTAATCTGAGCTGCTGGCCAAGCCCAGCCCGAGGGCCTCTTTCCTCTAGGAGCACACCCAGTCTGTTCAGATGCTGGTCCTCTCCCCTCACTGCCCTGCATCTCCACTCCTCCCCTTCAGCTCTGCCACTTACCCCCAGTGATATTTGGGCCACTTACTTTAAGTCTCGGGCCTCAGGCTCCTTCATGTCAGTCAGTTATAAAGGGATCTCCGCATGGAGAGGTTATGACACTTACAGGGCCCAGAGCCTGGCACCTTGGGGGCCCTTTAAAAGCAGCCATTCCCTTCCCCCGTGCCTGGCTCCCCTCACTGTCCTGCTCCGGTCCCTCCCTCACCCATCTGCTTTGTGGCCCAGGTGAGCCTTTGGGGCTGGCCCAGACTCTGGAAGCTTTCCTAACAAGAGGTTTGCATGTTTGCTTAATAGGAGAAAACACAATCCCGGCGGAGGAAAGACCGGAGTGTGCAAAGGTAGGATGAAGGCCCAGGGAGTTGGACCTTAGTGAGAAAAACACCAGTTTAGCAAGCCCTTCACCTTGTTCCTATTCTTCGGTGCATTTTGTCATGGTCGAAGGAGGAGGGTTTGCCCCGCTGCAGAAGCTCCAATCCCGATGAAACAAATGTGATAGTGGCCACACAGGCACTGGGGACCAGTTCTGCTTTGGCCACTGGCGGGCTGTGTGACCTCTGGCAAGTTAATCTACCTCTCTTAGCCTTAGACTCCCCACGTAGAAAATGAAAATGGAGCTAGAACCATCTTCGAAGAGGGTAATCTGAAGATGAAATGCAATAATGCTAAAGCCGTGATTAGCATGGTGCTGGGGACGTGGGAAGCATGAAATAAATTGTATAAATTAGTGAATATGTGCATTTTTACGGCTTGACCAAGCCTAAAGAACAGGATTAACCTTAGGGTGTATGAGGCCCGAGGAAAGTATTTGATTAAAAATACGTTATAAAATCCATGTGGAGTGTAATGATTTATTGATGAAGATTTAAAATAATGGGCAGAGAAGTGAAACTTAATTGTTTGTTTATTGTCCAATCAGAGCTCATGAAGACTCTTCAATGTCCCCAGGCTCTGTCTCTCCCTGTTCAGGCCCAGAACCATCTCTTTGTATTCTTTATTGTCACGTGCACATTCCTGGCTAATTCCTTATTTCCCACTGCAAGGAAAAAGTGGTAACACTATTTCAATTCTCAGTGCCCTGTCTTTCTGGAACCAGTTCATACACTTTTTGCGTCTGCAGGTCCCTAATGCTGTATAATTCATGCTGGTTTGCACTGTCACTCCCGAAGCTCCATGTGCCATTGTGCTGCTCGTGACTACTGACTTCACTGACCTTAAGTTAACTTTGTGCTTTATTTACTGATGACCACATGGGCAAGTCCTGCCCAAAGATGGCAAGAAAAAAGAGCAATAATTCATTTTCCGGTCATGTTAAATTTGCCTCTTGGAATTTTGTAGCATAAACGTAAAACAATATATATCTTCCACCCACGTCCTCTCTGGAATCATTAGGCTGTGATCACTGTGTCCCCAGAATGCGATCCTTCTCACTGCAGCTCAAGCGCCAGCCTTTCACTCACGGCCCCCAGCCTGGAGCACAGGCAAGGGGGCGTGGCCGGAGCCCGCAGACTGGGGCATGCGCACAGGCGTGATCGTGCCCTCTCAGGCACAGCTTGAGATGCGCTAGGGGACTGTGACGTCACCACACCCGTTGGTCATAAGAGAACGCATCAGTTGGAAAGATCCTTTGGCATTTCTCCAAAGCCTTCAGAGGAGATAGGTGTGGCCATCTGTGTGCTCAGTGTGTGCGTGCTGTTTCTCCTGTCCATGAGATTTTCCAGGCAGGAATACTGGAGCCGGTTGCCATATCCTCCTCCAGGGGAATCTTCCCAGCCCAGGGGTTGAACCTGGAAACCGTGTCTCTTGTGTCGCCCTGCTCTAGAGGGTAGATTACTTACCACTGCACCATCTGGGACGCCTCCTGGCCACCTGTAGAGGCTACCTGACTTGGATCCTGGGGAAGAACTGTGGGTGCCATCCTGTGTGCCAGTGTTGGGAGACGCAAGGGATGAAGGAGGCCTGCCACCACTCCACTGCCCTCAGGTGCCATGGACTGTGGAAGCACTGTGGTGGAAACACACCCAGCAAGACAGCCCACGGACCCACGGTGGCGGCTCAAGCCTGAAGCTCCACTGTGGACTGTAATAGCTCAGAGCCCCAAATTCACCCTCTGTCTGGCATGAATGCGAGTTACCCCAAAGCAGCATGTCAGCTCCGCTTTAAGGGTGAAGGTCCAGGCCAGCCAGAGAAAGAAATACACAACCACCCAGCAATTTGATCTACTCAGCTGTGACCCACTGCTGGAACCACAGCCTGCTCATGGGGCCTTGGGAAGTCCTCGGGGGCTTCAGTTGTCTTGTAGATGCCCTGTATTGGGTAGAGGGCCTGAGAGCACCTGGAAAAACAGGGTTAGTGTCCTCACCAGTCTAAATCTGGTGTAGGGCTGCCCTGCTCAGACGCTCTTCCAGCCCTGCAGATCTCAGGTACTGGAAAGGATCTAAGAAGAAGGGTATGGCTAGAACCTGGGAACACATGAGATCTGGGGATCTGGTCTAGACCTCGGGTACCCCGCTTGGACCCCTAGCCAAGATTGGTCCCAAGTACCCAAGGGGGCCCAGAGAATTTCAAGGAAGGTAGCCCCTTTTAGGTACAGGGCCAGGGCAGGGGTCAGCTTGCCTAGGCCTAAGGGAGGTACTTCCAAAAAAAACACTGAATGAGATTTTAAGTCTAAGGTTCATGAAAGACTGACCTGCATAAGAATTTCTCTGCCCTGTCCAGCATTCAACCTAGTTGCTCTGGGCCTGGTGGGCTTCAGTGGGGCAGATAGACTTGGCCTGGGAAGTGATGGTTCAGGTCTCCCAGGGAGGCCACTGTTTGAAGAGAGTAACTCACTGGGCCAGTGCCTCTCCTCTGGTCCTGCCTTCCTGTGCCAGGGCAGAGGTGCTCAACCAGGATGGGCACTGCAGTTATCTGGTGATGTCCCAGTCCCATGCCAGACCAGTTACACTGAATCTCTGGGGGCTTCTGTGCTCAGAGAATGGATGAAGCGGGAAGAGTGTACTGCACTGGCTTTGAGGTCAGTAGAAAGAGAAAGTGTTGGTTTCTCAGTTGTGTCCAACTCTTTGTGGCCCCATGGACCATAGCCCCACCAGGCTCCTCTGTCCATGGAATTCTTCAGGCACAAAACTGGAGTGGGTTACCATTCCCTTCTCCAGAGGATCTTGCAGACCCAGGGATCAAACCCAGCTCTCCTGCACTGCAAGCAGATTCGTTACTGTCTAAATCACTAGAGAAGCCCCTTGAAGATCAGCAAGACTGAGTTTAAATCTTAGTTCCTCTACCTATAAGCTGTTTGACCTTGAACAAGTTAATTAACCTCTCTGAGGTTCAGTCTCCACCTCTGTAGATGGGATAGGACTCTGCCTCTCAGGACTGTCACAAATGCAGTAATTGAGACCTTGGACTTGGAGGTCAGGCACGTTCTCTGTTCTTTATTAGCTGTGTGACCTTGGGTGATTATCTAACCTCCTTTGAACCTTCATTTCTCCAGTTTTTAAATGGGCATTATAATGTTACCTCCTAGGGCTGTGGAGATGGAGTAGGATAAAGTATGTTAAATACCTAACATAGTACTTGGTGCATTATTAGGAATTTTTAAAAAGGATGATTCTCCTGCCTGCAGACCTGACTATAAGGAGTGGATGACCCAGATCCCTCAGCGGTTTTTGGTTGTTTCCACTTTTGCTTTCCTGTCTGCCTCTCCCGTGCTAAGCCTGACAACACACACCTCATCAATCCTTCTCTACCCTAACTGCTCCAGTCATATTAATCTTCCTTGTTCTTTCTTATCTCCCAGCCTTTGCTCCTGTCAGGTGCAACAGAGTGATATCCCCTCTTCTCTCTGCCAAACTAGGCTGAGCACCTCATTCATGCCTTTGTCAAATTAAAATCTTCTCCATGGCAAAAAAAATAGCATGAAGAAAGTAAAAGGACAAACCACGGGAATCTATTTACAGATTTATATCCACACAACATGAGCTCTTCCAAATTAGTGAAAAAGAATGATCACTCAATTAAAAACTAGGGAATGGACACTTGAGACAACTTCTAAAAAAGGAAACAAATGGTCAATAAACATATGAAAAGCAGCTCAGACTCACGATTAACAAAAATGAACATCAGAGCAATGAGATGTCATTTTCACAATTTTGTTGGCAAAATAATGGTGACCACAAACGATCAGACAAGAGGATGGAGAGAGCCAGTCGGGTACTGTTAATGGGGATGTGAGCTGGTGCAGCCTCTTGGGACAACGGTTTGACAGATTTACCAGTATTTTTGAAGCTTATCCCCTTTGAGAGGGCCGTGCCACTGCTAGGAGCTATTTCACAGTTGTAATTACATGTGCACCTCTGTTCATTCAACGAATCTGCCGCTAACCCCCACTGTAGATGCTGTTCTTGGCAATGAGGGGAGGGCAAGACACAGTTACATCTGGATTAGCTTCTTATGGCTGCCAGAACAGATTACCATAAACCGAGTAACTTACAACAACATGGCTATATCACCGCAGATCTGGAGGTCAGGCGTCCTACCATCAAGGTTTCAGTAGGGCTGAGCTCTAATGCAGGCTCTAGGGGATGATCCTTTTCCCTGATTTCCCAGACTCTAGAGGCTTCCTGCATTCCTTGGCTCACGGCCCCTCATCCTCTCTCTGACTCTGACCTTCCTGCATGGGCTTAGTTCCTCCAAGGCATGTGGGATCTTCCCAGACCAGGGGTCAAACCTGTGTTCCCTGCATTGGCAGGCAGATTCTTCTCCACTGCGCCACCAGGGAGGTGTCATAGCTTTAATCACAACTGTAAAGTCTCTTTTGCTACAGAAAGGAACATGGCCAAAGATCCTGAGGATTAGGATGAGGGCATCTTCCTGGGTGGTGCTAGTGGTAAAGAACCTGCCTGCCAATGCAAGAGACATAAGAGACCCAGGTTCCATCCCTGGGTCAGAAAGATCCCCTAGAGAAAGGAGTGGCAACCCACTCCAGGATTCTTGCCTGGAGAATTCCAAGGACATAGGAGACTGGTGGGCTACACAGTCCACAGGACTGTAAAGAGTTGGATATGACTGAAGTGTGTTCTGCCTGCAACACAGCCTTTTGGGGTTAATATTCGAGTGATATTTATACACAAAGATATTCATAACAGCATTACTTGTAACAGCAAGAACTTAGCAAAGAAAAGCCTAACCATCAGTAGTAGTGAACTAGTTAAGCTGGTTATGATACACCCATTTAGTGGACTCCCAGGCTGCCTAGGAGCTGAACAGTGGAGCTGTATGTAGTCCCAGGGCTCCGTCTCCCAGACACTTTGCTGCGTGAAGAAGTGACTCCAGAGCAGGATGAAGAGTAAGCTGGATAGAAAGAAAAGCACTTGTACTTCTACAGGTATAGACTATATATGAAACAATACACAGGAAATTGAGAATGAAGACTGAGATGGGGAACTAGAGTTTGAGTCAGAGGGAAACTTACTCTTCATAATATATCCAGTCATAATTCTTTTCTTTTTTTTTTTTTACCATTTGTGAAAATAACTCTTCAATTAAAAAGAAATCTAGCTAAAGAAAAGATAGAAATGCTACCTTCAGTGTCTTATCTATCACCTCCATCCCTTCCCCAAAGCTCTACCTCATCCTCTTCCTCCATGACCTCCCCCTCCCAGGTGCCCCAAAGGAAGAAGGAGTTGTCTATGAACTTGAAGCAGGAGACACCCCCATCCTCGGACAACTGGCTAGAGGGCCAAGGGTGCTCAGAAACTTCAGGCTAAGGCAGCGACAGAGCGTGGAGAAGGGAAGTAAAGGCAGGAAAGAGAACCCAGCTAGTCTTCATTCATTCATTCAACACAGAGATGTGTGTGTAGGGTCTGGGAGGGGGAGCTTGGAGACATCCCAAGGGGATGAGTTTGAGCCCCATCTCGTAAGGTCCCCCGTCTCATTTCAGACTCAAAAACGTGTCAGTTGGCTGCCCTCTGCCAGGTCCTGGGTTGGAATTCTGCCCCATGGAATAATGAAGTCAGATTTGAACATTAGAGATCCCTTTGGGCTGCACGGGGCCCAGAGTTTGGATGGGCTGAGGATTAAGGCAGGAGATAAACTGGAGGCTGGTTCAGGGGAGAGGGGACAAAGATCCAGATTGAGACAGTGGCTGCCGGGGAAGAGGGAGAGGATCTGAAGGTGACTTGTGATAGAAATGAAAGGACTCGGAGAACTGGAGTGCTTGTGCCAGGAACTATTGGCTCTCTGAGAGACTGCTTAGATGACAGCATCTTCAAGTGGAAGAAGCGATCTGGTGAGGAGGTCCTAGGTTGGGTCTGTGCAATGGAGGCACCCGTGGGGCCCTCAGAGGGTGGTGAGGCTGCAGCGGTGGAAAGCCAAGGTGGCGCAGGCAGCAGGGGTGACACCCGGGAGGGACAGAGCAGCAGCCTGCTGGAGGGGAGAGGCTGCGTGCGCCTGCGCGGCGCTCTGGCTTAGGTTCCGCCCATAGAAACAGCAAGGCCTTCTAAGGTGTGATCAGCCGGGCTCTGCTGGAGAAGGAGAAAACATGCGCTCCATGTGAAGCACGTCACTCACTCTTTTTTCCTCTCTCCTTTTTCTTCTTCCTCTGATTTTAGAGGGTGCTTTGGGAGGAAGCAGGTGGAGTTGCAGGATAATCATCCCCAGCCACCCCTTGGCATAATCCTCACTAGGGAACGTGTGGACAATGAAGAGAGAGGGAACACCCATTTTTGAGTGACAGGCAAAGGGAAAGAAGCCGGGGAAGAAGGCTGAGGGAGAGTCAGGGAGACAAGTGGAGTGAGACTCCAAAAAAGATTGAGAAAATCAAGGGGAGAGAATGTTTCAAAAAGCTCTATGTGCTTTTTGAATTAAAAAAAAATGTTTGTTTGAAAGGAAGTAATGATTAACACAAGTATCTCCAATATCTATGTATCTATCTATCCATCCATCTACCTAGTCAGTAAATACTTAAGACATGCCTGCCAAGAACAAGACATCATATTAGAATCTGTAGGTAATGCTATTAAGGCACAGTATACTCTAGTCAGTTGAAAACTGAAAATAGCTATAAAATATTTAAATAACATTTTAACCCTGGAGTCACAATGGAAAATACTGAGAAATTTGACTGCACAAAAACTAAAAGCTTTAGTACAAGCGAAAAAAATCTTCAGGACAAACTGTAAATGATTTGTAATGCATATGACAGACAAAAGACTAATTTCCTTCACTTACATTGTAAGAATCATTCTGAGACAGACCTCAAATGAGCAGATGTGAACAGGAAGTTCTCAAAAATGAAAGCTGATATGAAAGTAGTCTCAACCTAACGCATAATTAAAGAAATGTAATTCAAAACTTCATTAACCACATCTCAGGCTGGCAAATATGAAAATGCTCATTACTATCCAGTGCCATGCAGGGTATGGGGAAACAGACCGCCTCTTACTACTGGTACCAGTTCACTGCTGCACAGCTTTTATGGCAGGTGATTTTGGACCAGGTCAACATTTAAAATACATTTCTCATTTGACCTAGAAATCCCATCCCTAGGAATGAGCTTTATAGGTGTCTTGCATTGACACCAAGGTGGACCAAGAAGGGTGCTCCTGGTGGCAAAGACTGCACACAGCCTAACATCCATCAGCTGGTGAGTGGAGATATAAGTTATGCTGTGCCTGACTGTGGAATATCATGTAGCCATCAGGAAGCCATCAGCTCAGCAGAGAACAGTGTATCATCTCTCTTTATGACATGACACTGATAAAAATTATATACACTATATATGGATTATATTTACATTTTGTTTTGGAAGAAGATTCATGATGCTAATAACTGTTTCTGTCTTGAGACACTATGTGAATGATTGTTCCATCAAGCGAGATAACAGATGCAGGTGCAGGTCTTTGGGTGAAAATCATGTCTGTTGACTCTTGAGTTTAAAATACACTTGGGAGGAGGTCTGAGCATCGTTCAATATAGAAACAAAGTCTGCTAGTATCTAGTTTATGTTTCCAAGTTCTATATGAACTTAAAAAATTATGTGCATATACTATATTTTATAATATATAAAATATTTTATAAAGATTTAAAATAAATTGCATATTAAGGCAATACCTGAGCTGTTAGCCCAGGGCCACATGTGAGAAACATCATTCAACTTTTCCGCCAACAAGGGCCAGGATGGGAATTCTTTGTGATCACCCTGATGTACCACAAGTTGTTTCTCTACTTTGTGAAATCCTTTAATCACTTTTTGTTCATGGAGGTCCTTAGGAAAAACCCCTGAAAAATTCCTGAGATGCAACCCCCCCCTGCAACCTCCACAACCAACCCCAACATCTTGCCTCAAGATAACCATAACAGGATTTTGTTCTGAATCATTTCCATTTCCTTGTAATCCCCAAACATCAAAGTATGGTCTTCGCCAAAGATCTAAAGAGTCACCCAAGTGGCGCTGGTGGTAAAGAATCCAGCTTCCAGTGCAGGAGATGCAAGAGACACAGGTTCCATCCTTGGGTCAGGAAGATTCTCTGAGGTAGGAAATGGCAACCCACTCCAGTATTCTTGCCTGGAAAATTCCATGGACAGAGCAGCCTGGTGGGTCATAGTCCACGGGGTCGTAAACAGTCAGACATAACAGAACGCATGTCAACATTAACATTTAACAAATCACTAATGTAGACAACTGTGTGTGCCTGTGTGCCTCTGTGTGTGTGTGCATCCCAAGGTGAACAGAACAGTGTGATCGGTGGACAGAGCAGTGTGATCAGTGGTCCCTGAATCAGGGACCAGAGGACTTGAGTTCTAATCCAGCTCAGCAGTTGACCAGCTGTGTCCTGCAGCCATCACAATGCCTCTCGACCTTCATCACTTGTCTCTTAAAAGAAGAAATCCAACCTAGTCATGGTCTCTAATGATCCTCGCAGGTCAGACATTCTGACTTTTTTACATTTCTTTCCTGGCCCCAACTCAAAGCTTATATATTCTTCCATTTCTTTGCTTTACCTAGAACCTTTTGTAGGGCTGAGCCTGCAGAGGTCTGGTGTGCATGGATTCCTGGGGTGGAGAGTTTGGGCCTTAGAGGCAGATAACGTTGGCTTTGAACTTCATTTCTGCTCCTCAGCAACCATGGAATCAGCCAGTTATCTTCTCTGAGCCTTGATTTCTCCATCTATAAAGTACATTCAAGGTGGTGGTACAGATTAGAGAGTGCCACCTCCATCTCAGGGGCCTGGCACGTAATGAAAGTGAGTCACTTCAGTCGTGTCTGACTGTTTGCGACCCATGGACTGTTGTCCCCCAGGTTCCTCTGTCCATGGAATTTTCCAGGCAAGAAGACTGGAGCGGGTTGCCATGCCCTTCTTCAAGGGATCTTCCCAACTCAGTAATCGAACCCAGACTTCCCACATTGCAGGCAGATTCTTTACAGTCTGAGCCTAACAGGTGCTCAGTAAAAAGGGAATTCTTATAATGGTATCAGAAAGCAATGGCAGAAGGGCACAGGATGCCTACTTCCTTACCTCCTTCGAGTCTTATCCAACACCCTTCCTCTCTCTGGGCATTCGTGTCCTCACTCTTCTGACAGTGTGTATTGTGTTCTATTGAAATTGTCTGTTGATGTCTCTATCTCACCCACTAGACTGTGAAATCCTTGGGATCCTGAATCATGAACACTAGTGCCTGGCACAGTGCATGCACTGTGATACATAGAGGTCTATGTGTCTATCTTCTATGGGCTTCCCTCGTGGCTCAGACGGTAAAGAATCCACCTGTGGTGTGGGAGTCCTGAGTTTGATCCCTGGGTCGGGAAGATCCCCTGGAGACGGGAAGGGCTACCCACTCCCGCATTCTTGCCTGGAGAATTCCCATGGACAGAGAAGCCTGGCAGGCGACAGTCCATGGGGTCTCAAAGAGTCAGACATGACTGAGCGACTTTAGATATATGGTCTTAGCCAAAGATAGAATAAATTACTAACTTGGACAACTGTGAGTGTCTGTGTCGAGTGAGAGTACCCACCTGGTTACCTGACACAGGTAGGTCTGGGAGGACTGCAGACTTTGGGGGTGGTTTTGCCTCAGGCTCAAGCTATCCTCGGCCCACATGTTTCAGCTCTGATTGAGCTAACCTAGGAGGGTTCCTGTATGCAGTGGGGAGTGAGGGGCTCTCTGGGTAAACTGATATGAGAAGTGACCCCTCAGCCCAGTGCCTGGTGGAGATTCAGCTGTCAGCCAGCCAGGAGTCTCAGGGAGAAGCAAGTCCATTCATCCAGGAGATAAAGAGCCTTCAGGTGCACTGGAGAGCATCTGCAAGCGCCACTCACCAGAGAAGGAGGCTCATTTTTAATTAATTGCAGCCTCTTTCATCAATGACAGCAGGGGCCACAGCATCACAGAATCACTTTAATTGCCTCTGAGAACTCCCCACACTTCGGGTGTACTGGGAGGGTCTCCTTGGCAGGCCCAGGCAGGCCCACAGGCTCTCCTGTTCATACCAATTGCACAACTCCTCAAGGGTTCCCACAGGTCAAACCCAAGCTTTTCTCTCCCTCAAAATGCCCTCTGCTTCGGTGACTAGCACAACTACACTCCCGGGCAGCCCAGCCAGGAGCCCAGGAATAAGACTGGAGTCCACCCTCCTCTCCAGGCATCTGGTTGGAGAGGGCCCATCCTGTGCCCCTCTCCCCTGTTCAAGGCCTTGACATCTCTTAGCTGGGCTGCTCTGCCAGTCTCCTCACCACTCTTGACCCCTAAAAGTCCAGCCTCCCCCTCTCCCCCCCCGCCCCGAACCTCACCCAGCTCCCTCTTCCTAGAGCATCTTCCCTCTGCCCTCACTCCCCGAGCTGACTTTATCCACTCCCTGCCCTGGGGTGAACTCTTGCTAGAAGCTGCCCCGGATCTCCGTCACCCCTCAGTGGTTCCGTCCTCCTCTGGGTCCCTGGGCTCTGTATCTAATGGCCTAGCTGTCTGTTGCTGGTTCTGTTTCCCAGTTGGATGGAGAGTTTCGGAGGGTCAGGCTGCAGGTTGCCTCCATCACCATAACCCCCACACCTGACACATCCAGTGTGTCAGGGCAGAGTATGTTGGAACAGAGTTAAATCCAACATGTTTATAGTGGAAACAGCCAGAGAGACAGACAGCTTCTGCCAAGAAAAAGATGAGCTGTTGAGTGCTGGGGGTACCGCCTGATGACAGAGGGCGTGAAGAGTAACCAGCAGCCGCTTGGTCACTGAGGGGCTCACTGAGACCCGGGGTGTGCACCTGTGGTGTGGGTCTCTGCTGCCCTGCTCGCCTACCTTCCCAGACCACTGGCCATCCTCAGGCAGGCCTGGGATGGGGCGACTTTTCAGAGGCTCTGGCCCTCTGGTACCCAGGCCTTAATTCACAGATGGCATAGTCCTGAAACCATATGCATGAAGGCCCCCTCTTGGCTCTCTTCTGACATCTCTGGCCAGTCCTTGGAGGAAGCTCCCCTAGTTAGGGAGTTCTCCATGCACGAACTGTTGGAGATGTTGGGGGTGGGGGAGCTTGGGAAATGACCTAATCTCATCCCACCTTGTCCAAATAAGGAAATGGGTGCCAAAGGGGAAGGACCTGACTGGAGGTCACCAGCTAATATCTGACAGAGTACAGGTTGGGAGTCAGGTCCCTGACTGTTTGATGCCTTTTCATTGTAGAATTCTACCTCAGTCTCCTCCAAGCTTTTCAGAAGTTCTTCAATCAGACCTGCTGTGGTTGCCCCCTCCTCCTGCCCAGCTTCTTTTCCCTGGGCTGTGGGGCACCAGCAGCGATGGCAAGAATGGGGAAGGACATGAGCTTTGGGTCAACCTTGGGACTTGGATTTCTAGCCCTGGTGCATATCAGCTCGCTGGTCCCCCTGGGTAAAAAAATCTACCCTCTCTGAGCTTCTTAGTAGAATGAGAGCTATAGAATATCATGAGATTGTTCTGAATAACTAATATATATAAAGAACCTCACACAGTACCAGTTCACAGTGAGTACTTAATGAATGGGAGTTCCGCAACATCCTAAAATAAAGGTGCTGACCCCCTAAATGGTCCCTTTTGAATGGCTTCTGTCCAGGGCCAGCAGTAGATTGGTTACTACTGGGCATCAGGAGGAGAAACGGAGGAGAGAGTTTCGTGGATGCCCGGACCGGGCACAGATGAAGCGTGTGTATTTCTTCTGAGCGGTGGGCTGCGTCCAGCCCTGGAGCCTTTGCTGGGATCCGCGCAGTGGCAACCCACTCCAGTACTCTTGCCTGGAAAATCCCATGGCTGGAGGAGCCTGGTAGGCTGCAGTCCAGGGGGTCGCTAAGAGTCGGACACGACTGAGCAACTTCACTTTCACTTTTCACTTTCATGCATTGGAGCAGGAAATGGCAACCCACTCGTGTTCTTGTCTGGAGAATCCCAGGGACAGGGGAGCCTGGTGGGCTTCCGTCTATGGGGTCGCACAGAGTCGGACACGACTGAAGCGACTTAGCAGCAGCAGCAGCCTCTCTAGTTCCGTCCCTGGCGGAGCCGGGCAGAGACTGAGGTCGGAGCCTGGCGGGCTGAGCACGGCCTGCAGCGCCCCCTCGTGCCTGCAGCGGGAAGGCGGCCTCCTCAGCGACAGGTCTGCAGGCCTTACTCTCTGAGCGGAAAACAGGGTCCAGTTGATCATGCCGAGTGGGAGGCAGCCAGGTTGTGTTTGTGGGGCAGGAGACTTCCCCAGACTTCCACAGACTGTCCCCTGGTCGCAACCCTGCCACCGTCTGCAAAGGTCAGTCATTGCCCAGTGTTTACCGAGTTCTTGGAGTCCCCCAAGCCTGTGGTACCAAGCACCGTCTGTGTTCCATACAGTATTCTTCCCAGTCCCCATCGAAAGGGGCAGAGGGCCATAGCAGAGCTCCCATCTTCTTATCACAGGACTCCAATCAGAAAATCCAGAAAAATGTTGTTCTAACATGCATTTTAACAAGCATGCAAATTTCTTTTGATGGTTTGTATGATTCTGAGTAGGGCTTCCCAGGTGGATCACTGGTAAAGAATCTGGCTGCCAAAACAGGAGATGCAAGAGACACAGGTTTGATCCCTGGATGGGGAAGATCCCTTGGAGAAGAATTGGCAACCCATTTCAGTACTGTTGCTTGAGAAATCCATAGAGGAGGCTGGAAGGCTACAACCCATAGGATCGCAAAGAGTTAGACGTGACTTAGCGATTAAACAACAACAATGATTTTGAGTGTATTTAGTGAGGAGTTACCATACAGCTGTTTGGTTCCTTAAGATTTTATCATACAGATTTGGGCAAGTGGTAGGGAAGGAATCCCACTGGTCCTGGGGCTGGAAGAGGGGAGTTCAGAGCGGAGACACCTCTGGCCCCCACATTCGTGGGCCAGACCAGCCCATCACTCTGTGCTGATGTGTTCACTGTGGTTTCCCCCCTGAACCCTGACCTCAGAGGTCACGAACTAGGTTTTTAATCTTTGTGTCAGTGGCTCCCTGCATAGCACCTCACATGGAGAAGGCACAGGTAAATGCCAGATTAGCGGGGCAAAGGCAAGTATAGGAAGGAAAGGTTGGGAACACGGTTGTGACAAGTGGAAGGGAAAGAGAGGTTCAGTGCAGAATTAACCACAGAGGGGCCCCCGTTAAAAACACCCCAAACTCCCCTGGTAGGACATGAAACCACATTCATTCATGTACCAGAGCCCCCAAATTTGCCATTCCTGCAGGAAACAGGACTTGACCAGGTGAATACCAGGTTAAGATGGTACCCAGCGGGGTGGATGGAGTCTGACTATGCAGTCTTATCAAGTGCATGTCCAACAGGTGTGTGTGCGGAGGGCCACTCGTCTCTGTCATCAGAAACACCAGGTTCAAATCTGGCCTCTGCCTCTTGCTAACTGTGTGACCTTGAACCCACAGCTCCTTATCAGTGATCCTACCTTGCAGATTGTTCTGAAGTTTGAGAATATGTGCCTGGCAGAGGGAACCTTCAAGATAGTTGCCCCAATACTTCTAATGTTTCCAGCAAAGGTGGCCATGCAGCCCTCCCCACCCCAGCTTCAGATCTTTCTCTCTCCATGTGCCCAGCACCCATTCCTCCCCAGACCCCCTCAGCTGTTGACTTTGGCTCCTACCCTCTGAGAAGATAGAAACAATCAGATGAGAACTCCCTCATTCCTCATCTACCAAATCCACTGGCTTCCGCATCTTTATTCAGATCACCACCTTCCTTCCTGCTATCCTAGAATTATTCCTGTCCCTGCCAGTTGCTCAGAACCCTCTATTCCTCCTAAAGACCTAGCTCCTGAAATCGTGCCTTCCCTCTTGAATTATTAATTGGGCCTATCTACTAGGTCATTCCCATCAGCATATAAACTGGACTTTATCTTGTTACAAAAAATAAAGTCCACCCCTGCATCCCATCTGTCTCCCTCCAGCTGCAGCCCCATTTCTCTCCACAGCCACACAGCCAAAGTGTCTGCTGGGCCCTGTCCTCCTGTCCCTCCAGGGGCCTGTGCACCAGTGACTCAGTGGCACACAGGGACACTGGGGCGAAAAGTCTGAGCTGGGGAGGAGGGTAGACTCTGATGGACTCTGTTGAGTCCATTTATTGTTTACACTAAATAATTTCTTTTTTCCTTTTAAAAAAAATCATGTTTACATTTTTAAATTGGGGGATAATTGCTTAACAATGTTGTGTTAGTTTCTGCTGTTAAACGAAGTAAATCAGCTATATGTATACAAATATCCCCTCCTTCTTGAGCCTCCCTCCCACTCACCCCCACATTCCTCTGCTCGAGGTCATCGCAGAGCACAGATCTGAGCTCCCTGAGTTACACAGCAGCTTCCCACCAGCTACCTATTTTACACATGGCAGTGTATATGTCAATACTTCTTTCTGAGCTTCTGTGAAGGGTCCTGAATAGTCGTAATAACCCAGACTGAGCATTTACCACATGCCAGGCAACAGTTAACATGCTTTCTTTTAATTTATCATTTCTTTTGGTTTTTCTAACCTTTATTTTGTATTTATTTATTTTTATTGGAGTATAGTTGCTCAACAATGTTGTATCAGTTTCTGCAAAAAAGTGAGCCAGTTACATGTTTATTTATAGTCACTCCTTTTTTAGATTTCCTTCCCATTTAGGTCACCACAGATCACTGAGGAGAGTTCCCTGTGCTATACAGTAGGTTCTCAGTAGTTTTCTGTTTTTTACATAGTAGTGTATATATGTCAGTCCCAATCTCCCAATTCTTTCCCCTCCCACTCCGCACCCCCCCCCCCCACCAACCTTGGTAACTGTAAATCTCTACTTCTGTGACTCTATTTCTGCTTTGCACATAAGTTTATCTGTACCATTTTTCTAGATTCTACATATAAGTGGTATTATATGAGATTTTTCTCTTTCTGAGTTATTACACCCTATATGACAATCTCTAGGTCCATCCACATCTTTGCAAATGGCACTATTTCATTCCTTTTTATGGCAGACATAATATTTCACTGTATATATGTACCACAGTTGCTTTATCCATTCCTCAGTTGATGGAATTTAGGTTGCTTCCATGATATTGTAAATGCTGCTACAATGGACACTGGGGTGCTTGCATCTTTTCAATTACGGGTTTCTCCTGATATCTGCATAGGAGTGGGTTTGCTGAATCATATGATAGCTCTATTTTTACTTTTTTATGAAATCACTGTAGTGTTCTGCACAGTGGCTGTATTAATTTATATTCTCACCAATAGTTTAAGAGAGTTCCCTTTTACTCTACATTCTCCCCAGTATTTATTCTTGGTAGATTTTTTGATGATGGACATTCTAACTGGTGTGAAGTGATACCTCATTGTAGTTTTGATTTGCATTTCTCTAATAATTAGTAATGTTTAGCATCTTTTCACGGGTTTGTTGGCCATGTGTGTGTCTTCTTTGCAGAAAAGTCTATTTAGGTCTTCCACCTATTTTTTTTGATTTTTTTTTTTTTTAATATTGAGTGCATGAACATGAGCTGCTTATGTATTTTGGAGATTAATCCATTGTCAGTTGTTTCATATGCAAATATTTTCCCCTAGTCTGAGAGTTTTCATTTTGTTTACAGTTTCCTTTGCTGTGCAAAAGCTTTTAAGTTTAGTTAGGTCCCATTTTTTTAAAATTTGTTTTTATTTCCATTGGATCAAAAAACATCTTATGGTAATTTATGTCAATGATGTTTTGTCTGTATTTTCTTCTAAGAGTTTTGTAGTATCTCCCTTTACATTTAGGCCTTTAATCCATTTTGAGTTTATTTTTGTGTGTGGCACTTGGGAGTGTGCTATTTTGATTCTTTTACATGTGGCTGTCCAGTTTCCCAGCATCACTTATTGAAGATACTTTTCTCCACTGTATATTCTTACCTCCTTTGTCATAGATTAGGTGGCCATAGGTGATTGGGTTTATTGCTAGATTTTCTATTCTATCCTGTTCCATTGATCCATGTTTCTGGGTTTTTTTTTTTGGGGTGGGGGGGAGTACCATACTGTTTTGATTACTGTAGCTTTGTAGTATAGTCTGAAGCTAAGGTGCCTGATTCCTCTAGCTCCATTCTTCTTTCTTTAGGTTGCTTTATCTATTTGGGGTATTTTATGTTTCCATACAAAGGGTACATTCTTTTGTTCTAATTCTGTGAAAAATGCCTTGTAATTTGATAGGGATTGGATTCAACCTGGAGATTGCTTTGGGTAGTATAGTCATTTTAACAATATTGATCATCTAATCCAAGAACATGGTATATCCCTCCATCTCTATCATCTTTGATTTCTTTTATCAGTATCTCATAGTTTTCTGAGTATATGTCTTTTACCACCTTAGGTAGGTTTATTCCTATGAATTTTATTCTTTTCAATGTGAAGTGAAATGGGATTGTTTCCTTAATCTCCCTTTCTGATTTTTCATTGTTAGTGTATAAGGAAGCAAGAGATTTCTGTGTATTATTTTCATATATTGCAACTTTACCAAATTCGTTGATGAGTTCCAGTAGTTTTCTGGTAGCATTTTTAGGATTTTCTATGGAAAATATGACATCTGCAAACAGTGACGGTTTTACTTATTTTCCAATTTGGATTCCATATATATATATATATATATATATATATATATATTTTTTTTTTTTTTTTCTCTGATATCCACGGCTAAGACTTCCAAAACTATGTTGAATGGAAGTGGTGGGAGCAGACAGCCATGTCTTGCTCCTGATCTTAGAGGAAACACTTTCAGCTCTTCACCATTGAGTATGATGCTAGCTGTAGGTCTGTTGCATATGGCCTTTATTATGTTGAGGTAGTTTCCCTCTAGGCCCACTTTCTGGAGAGTTTTATCCTAAATGGATAAAAACTTTGTCAACAGATTTGAGATGATCATATGTTTTTACTGTTCAATTTAATGTAGTATATCACAGTGATTGATTTGCATATATTGAAGAATTTTTGTGTCCCTGGGATAAATCCTACTTGATCAGTGTGTATGATCCTTTTAATGTGTTGTTAGATTTGATTTGCTAGTGTTTTGTTGAGGAGTTTTGCATCCATGTTCAACAGGGACATTTGTCTGTAATTTTCATTTTTTGCAAGATCTTTTTCTGGTTTTGTTATCAAGGTGATGGTGGCCTTGTAGAATGAGGTTGGGAGTGTTTCTTCCTCTGCAGTATTTCAGAAGAGCTTCATATGGGTAGGTGTTAACTCTTAGAATTTGCCTGTGAAGCCATCTGACCTTGGGTGTTTATTTGTTGGAAGATTTTTAATCAGTTTCAATTTCAGTACTTCAATTAGTACTTCAATTAGATATGTTTTCCATCTTCCTGGTTCAGTCTTGTGGCATTATACCTTTCTAAGAATTTGTTCATTTCTTCTAGATTGTCCATTTTACTTGCATATAGTTGCTTGTAGTAATGTCTTATGATCCTTTGTGTTTCTGTGGTGTCTGTTGTAACTTCTCCTTTTTCATTTCTAATTTTATTGATTTGAATCCTCCCCTTTTTTCCCCTGATGAGTCTGGCTAAACGTTTATCAATTTTGTATATCTTCTCAAAGAACGAGCTTTTAGTTTCATTGATCTTTGCTATTGTTTTATTTGCCTCTATTTCATTTATTTCTCCTCTGACCTTTATGATTTTTTTCCTCCTATTAACTTTGGGTTTTGTTTGTTCTTCTTTCTCTAGTTGTTTTACGTTGTTTATTTGTGATTTTTCTTGTTTCTTGAGGTAAGATTTTATTGTTATAAATTTCCTTCTTAGAGTAGTTTTTGGTGTGTCCCATAGGTAGTTGTATTTTCATTGCCATTTGTCTCATTTGCCATTTTTTATTTCCTCTTTGATTCCTGCAGTGATCCACTGATTACTCACTAACATACTGTTTAGCCTCCATTTTTTTTAACAGTTTTTTTTTCCCCCCTGTGATTGATTGCTAATCTCATAGTGCTATGGTCAGAAAAGATGTTTGATATTATTTCAATTTTCTTAAATTTACCAAGGATTGATTTGTGACCCAAAATGTGATCTGTTCTGGGGAATGTTTCATTTTTATTTGAGAAGAAAGTGCATTCTGTTGTTTTTGGATGGAATGTCCTATAAATATCAATTAAGCCTATTTGGTCTAATTTATGGACTGTGTTTTCCTATTAATTTTCTGTCTGGATGATCTATCCATTGGTTTAAGTGGGGTGTTAAAATCCTCTACTGTTATTATGTTACTATTGCTTTTCCCTTTTATGCCTGTTAGCATTTGCCTTATATGTTGAGGTCCTATATATTATATACTGTGTGCATATATATTTCTAATTGTTATGTCCTCTTGGATTGATCCCTTGATCATTATGTAGTGTCCTTCTTTATTTCTTATAATGGTCTTTATTTTAAAGTCTGTTTTATCTGATATGAGTATTGCTACTCCAGCTTTCTTTGGATTTCCATTTGCATGGAATATCTTTTTCTGTCCCTCACTTTCAGTCTGTATGTGTCCTTAGGTCTGAAGTGAGTCTCCTGTAGACAGTGCATATGTGGGTTTGTTTCTGCATCCATTCAGCAACATCTATACCTTTTTTTGTTTTTGGAGCATTCAATTCATTTACATTTAAGGTGATTATTATTTTTTAATATTTTTATTTATTTATTTTGCTGTGCTAGGTCTTAAGCTGAGGCATGTGGGATTTAGTTCCCTGACCAGAATCGAATACAGGCCCCTTGCTTTGGGAGCATGGAGTCTCAGCCACTGAACCACCAGAGAATTTCCCCAAAGGTGATTATTGATATATATGTTTCTATTGCCATTTTCTTAATTGTTTTGGGTTTGTTTCTGTATGTCTTTTTTTCTCTTGTGTTTCTCACCTAGAGACGTTTCTTTAGCAATTGTTCTAAAGCTGGTTGGGTGGTGTTGAATTCTCTTCGTTTTTCTTAGTCTGTAAAGCTTTTGCTTTCTCTGTTGAATCTGAATGAGATCCTGGCCGGGTGGAGTAATCTTGGTTGTAGGTTTTTCTCTTTTAATACTTTAAATATATCTTGCCACTCCCTTCTGGCCTGCAGAGTTTCTGCTGAAAAATTAGCTGATAACTTTATGGGGATTCCCTTGTATGTAATTTGCTGCTTTTCCTTGTTGCTTTTAATATTTTTCTTTGTATTTAATTCCTATTAATTTGATTAATATGTGTCTTGGCATGTTTCTCCTTAGGTTTATCCTATATGGGACTCTCTGTGCTTCCTGGACTTGGGTGACTATTTCCTTCCCCACGTTAGGGAAGTTTTTGAGCATATTCTCTTCAAATATTTTCTCAGATCCTTCTCTTCCTCTTCTTCTGAGACTCATAATTCAAATGTTGGTGCATTTAATGTTGTTGCAGAGGTCTCTGAGACTGTCATGACTTTTTTTCATTTTTTTCCCCTTCGCTGTGGCAATCACTTCCACCACTCTATCTTCCAGCTCACTTATTTGTTCTCCTCCTTCAGCTATTCTGCTATTGATTCCTTCCAGTGTGTTTTTCATTTCAGTTATTGTATTGCTCACCACTGTTCATTTATTCTTTAGTTGTTCTAGTTTCTTGTTTAACATTTCTTGCATCTTCCTGATCCGTGTCTCCATTCTTTTTCTGAGACCTTGGACCATCTTTACTATCATTACTCTGAATTATTTTTCAGGTATATCTATTTTCTATATCTTCTTCATTTATTTGGTCTTGTAGGTTTTTACCTTACTCCTGTGTCTGCAACATATTTCCTCTGCTGTCTCATTTTATCTAATGTACTGTTTGTGGTCTCCTTTCCATGGGCTGTGGGATTGTAGTTCCTCTTGCTTCTGGTGTCTGCTCCCTGGTGGGTCAGCTTGATTCAGGGGCTTCTGTTGGTTCCTGGTGGGAGGGACTTGTGTCTACCCTCCAGCGGGTGAAGCTGTGTCTTGTTTCTGATGGGTGGGGCTGCTTTGGAGAGTGTGTTTTGGGGTGTCTGTGAGTTTAGTATGGTTTTACTGCTGAGAAGTGGGGCTGTGTTGCTGTCTTGCTGGTTGTTTGGAAAGATTCCCTGAGGCCTCTGCTATCAGTGTCATTGTCCCCATGGTGAGCCACAGACAACCCCTTTCTTCCCAGGAAGCCCTCCAAGACCTCTAGGTAGATCTCTGTATCTGCTGTAGGCACTTTGCAGACAGCTCAAACTCTGACCTGGCCCAACACCCACATGTACTTGTCCCCAAAGTCCACAGCTGCTAAAGCTAGACCAGTCTCAGTTATGGGGGCACTTATGTCCATTCATACAGTCTGCAGATGCTGGGTTTACCAAGCTGATTGCTGGAGTTTAATCCATGACCTGTGCAGTTTCTTGGAAAGATTTCAGTTCTCGTTACTTAGCTGCACAGCCCCTGGGCTCAGTTTTGGTTTTGGGCCCACCTCTGCATGTGGGCAACCCTTAGGTGCCTGTCCCTTGCTCAGGCAAGAGGAGGAAAGGCAGTGGCTGACTAGGGTGCTCTTGCTTGCTTAGGTGGGAGGGGCAACAGGCTGCTACAGACTGGGGTGCAGGCTCACTCAGATGAGAGAGTGATAAGGCAGCCATGTATGGGGTGCATGGGTTCACTTTGATGGGATTCCCCTCTAGGGCCTGTGGAGGTGGGGAGGGGAGAGTCTGGTGTGGTGGGGAGAGTCTCCCTGTCAAGGACTCTTGATGGCGACCCCTCCACTTGTGTGCCACTCAACAATGGCACCTTGCTTCTGAAGTAGACCACGTTTCCTCCAGGAGCTTTCTGGGATGTGGAGCTCCTCACTCTTGTCTCCTCAAGCTGTCTCCATGCAGCCAACAGCAGTCTTCTGCCCAGGTCTGCTTTCCTAACCCCACACTTCAGCACCCTGCCACTGCCTGCATTGGCAGACAGCCGTCTCAAGCTGGGGCTCCCGGGGTATGACCAGCCTCCTTCTATTTCAGTGTACTTTGCTGCTAGAAAGGGCGCCTCCCCAGATGCAATAACCTCTCCTCTCCTTCAGCTCCCTGCTCCCAAGGGGTGTGGGCCCCATCCTGTTCCCTCTCTCTTTTTTCTTCCCCTTTTCTCCTCCATCCTACCTGGTCATGCTGGGATCTTTTCTTGTCCTTTAGGGTGTCTAGGGTCCTTTGCTAGAGATCAGCAGGTGCTCTGTGTGAACTTTTCAACTTGTAGATGTACTCTTGATATACTTGTGGGGAGAGGTGAACCCCAGGTCCTCCTATTCCATCATCTTGACCTTGACCTTAACTTATCATTTCAGTGAATCCTCACAAAAAATCTAAGAGGGGGAAGCTGTTACTAGTTTTTATTTTACAGATGAGGAAACTGGGACCCAGAGAGTTTCAATAATTTAATTGTGCAGGTGAAGGCCTGTTAAATGGCAACATTGGATTCTGACCCAGGATATTTGACTCCAGAACCTCGGTCCTGAGTTGCATTTCTAGAGCTAGATGATGGGAAACTGTGCCTGCCTTGCCAGGCCAGTGATGGGGGTCTTGCACACAGAGGGTCCTTCGAGGGCCCTGCCATCTGTCATGCCCAGCCAGTATGCTCAGTGCTGGTGTCTGTGCTGCTGGCCTCAGCCAGGGTCCAGCATCCCCAGGAAGGGGAAGCAGGAGGGAAGAGAGTGTTTTCAAGTGGACGGCAGTGTCACACAGAGGTCATGCCCAACATTTGGCGGCCCCAGGCCCCTAGCCTGCTCTCCAACGGTTGAGAATGCTGTCCTGCTAATTTTACCCAGTTCCTCTTCAGCCCCACAACTAGCCACCAGTCAGCCACAGCACCAGCATGCCACATGCTGCGGCCAAGTTCTGTGGTCACTGTGGTTCCAAAGGGGTTTCCTCAGCTTAGCTCAGCCGGAGAGCTTATCAGAGAACCCACTTGGCAGACGTGCAGGCAGCAACTCTCCTGCTGTGTGAATCCCCCTCTACTTCTTATTAGCTGCATGTAGTTTTCTTAGGCCATTATTGCTATATAACAAACCACCCCTAAACCTAGTGGCTTTCAACCACAACCATCTGTGATTACTTACGGATTTATGGGTTAGTCTTCTGATGTGGGCCAGGCTTGACCAGTCTCAGCTGGGCTCACTAACGTGACTGTGGCCAACTGTATGCTGACTCACGGATGATGACCTCAGCGGGGGCAATTGGGTCATGCTTCACACACTTCACACTCCTTCACATGCCTCCTCCATTAAGTTTAGCCTGGGTTAGTTTCATATCATGGTGGGAATTCCGAGAGAGATAGTGAAAGCCCTGCTTCCTGTGCAGCAGTCACGTTGCAAAGGCCATCAATAGAAAGATGGTGAACTGGAGCCAACATACTACAGTGCCAAACTTCTCAGAGACTCAGTTTGCATACTTGTTAGCTGGGAATGGTGTCCCTTGTATCATGTGCTGCTGTGGTGTGCTGTGTTCTTCGATGGGATAGTTGGTCAGGTGTGGCCTCAAGAGGGGACCCAGAAGAGTTGTAGGGATTACACTCACCAAGACAGAGTCCCTACAGGTTGAGAGGGGCCCCAGGGAGTGGGTCAGCCACTTAGCCGGGGAGCCAGGAGAGGGTGAAGACTCATGGACAAGGGTCTTCACTGGGGGGTCAGCATGGGGTACACAAGCAAACAGTGCGAGGGGATTTCATTGGTGCATTTGAATATCACTAGGTCACAGTCACTGTGGGTAGGGGGAGGAAGGGGAATTGTGGCAGGGTCCCAGCTTATCACACCAGTGCACCTGATTATCTGGGCTGGTGCTCACAGCCTGTTTGTGGCGATGCTGAGACAGTGAGTGGCAAGATAGGATCTTTTAAAATTTACAATTCACCTTGCAAAACTTGGACCCCATTTTGTTTCAAAAGCTAATCTCCTAAAGTGTGAAAGTCCTAGTGACTAGATTTGCCTTTGGAGAAAATCTTCGTATTGAGGAACCACTGCACAACAAGGATATGTCTCTTGCCAGAGGAGAGACTGTGAAGCAATACCAATGTTGAAAAGCTAAGTACTCTGTTTAGCATTCCTTCAGCAAGCCAGTCAGAAAATATTTATCACCAGTTTGTTGTGTAAGAGACATTATGTAAGAGAAACTGAATGAACAAAGGGCTGGATGTAATAGAGGGGAAATGAAACATTAAGGCTGCAGGAAGACTTTGTGAGGTTGTCAGGGGCACAGCCTTGTAAGTCACGATGGTGAGTTTGCCCCACTGCCTAAGGGAATGGGGAGCAATTGAAAGATATAAGCATGGAGCGGCATAGTGAGCTGTACGATTTCTAAAGATCTGTCAGGCTGCCGCCTGCAGAACGGATAGGTGGTTGGTGGAGCATGGTGGAGGAAAGAGACTGATTAGAAGTGCCAAGCCTCCAGGCCACGGGGCAGTGGCCTGGACCATGATGGTAGTAGCGATGGAGAGACCTGAGTGGACTGGAGAGACTTTTGGGAGGTAGAATACTTGGTGCCTGGTGGAGGCGTGGCATCTGACACCCAGTTTCTGTCTTGGACACTGGATGGAGGGAGCAGGTTTTAGCTGCCAAACTTTGAGGTGCTAGCGTGGAGGCAGCTGGTGGACATATATGTAGCCAGAGCTCAGGAGAGAGGTCTTCACTGGAAGTATAGATTGGGGGGTCAACACCTAAGAGATGAAAACCAAAGCCATGGGAGGGAAATTTTGGGTGTGTTAAATCATGTCTTTCAGCTTTCTTGCTGGAGGAGGGGAGGGGTCGGGGGAGGTTGGTCCATTCTCTGTAAGGATTTTTTCAGTTCTGCCTATAAACTATTATTTGTTCCTGTGGAAAGATTGTGTGTGTGTGTGAGAGAGAGAGAGAGAGAGAGAGAAGAGTGCATGCATGCTCACACATCCCTAAGGGTGATGCAAGGGGTCCCCCAGGTAGGAACCAGTCCCACAGTCCATCACTCTTGGAGGAGGCAGATCCTGGGAAAGGAGATGAAAATGGGAGAGTTGGGCCTGATACTGCAGGGAGAACCCTCCTCTATTTCTGTCTCCTCATCTTTCCCGCCTTCCCCAGGGAAGGGCAGGGGGCTTTCATAATACCCTTCCTTCCTGCTTGCTCTGCTCAGACCACCTGGACTTAAAACACTGTGACCAAGTCAGCCAGGCTTGGCTTTTGATAAGTTAAATGGAAAAAACTAGAAAACTGTTTCTGCTTTCCACTCTGCTTTCATGGTTCTTCTGTTTCTAAAGAGGTTCAGGAAGTCAGTTTGAGATTCAGATGGGAGAGATGACCCCTCCTCTCTGTTTCAGGTTGGACCTGCTCTTGACTTTCCTTGTGGATGGGTAGGTGGGGGACTTGTTAGGATAGAAGGAATGGGCAATAAGCTTTGAGAGATAAGGATGTTGATAAGACAGACAAGTTACATTTGTAAAGTATTACATCTTAGAACCCTGACAGGGCCTCCTTCCTCCCTGAACTTCCATTCTTCCATCCTGAAGTGTCAAGGAAACCTGCATCATTATAGAGGTTTCTGCCAAATTAAAACAACCAGCTTTCAAATCCTGGCCCCATCCCCCTCTCCATGCCCAGGTCCAGAGAGCTCTCCCATCCCCCTGTAGCTCTGACCCTGGTGCTGATTTCTGAGCAGCTGCAGCCTCTGAAAGTGCAGACTGGGTCCTGGGTGGCTGGTTGAGCTCTTGAGGGAGGAAGCCCTGGGATGTCCGCTCCGTCTCCCAGTCCTTCCGCTGCTCCTCCTGGGCTCTACCACTTACAAGTGCATGCCGGTGTGCTGAGTCGCATCAGTCCTGTCCAACTCTTTGCGACTCCATGGACTATAGCCCACCAGGCTCCTCTGTCCATGGAATTCTTCAGGCAAGAATACTGGAGTGGGTTACCATGCCTTCCTCCAGCCGGATCTTCCCAACCAGGGATCAAATCCATGTCTCCCATGGGTGAATAAAATGGATGAAAGTTCCTGCATTTATGGAGCCCACATCCTAATGAGAACAAATTTTCATGCCCCTGTGCTTAAAGGTACAGTTCCTATTTTCCATGCATCCTGGTGTCAACTACATGAGGTCTTTTCATTTGCTGGCGAGTAGCTCCAGTGCTGGGGGGACCATCCACTGCTGAGCAAAGAGGCTACATCTGATTGACTGAAGGGCTGGTCATGACTAATTCTGACAACAGGTGAGCCCCAGTTTCACCATGGAATTTCAGCCCCCATGTTCCCCAGTTCTGAGCTAAGATTCCATTGTCCCTGTGCACTGGGTGGGAGTGCAGGGAGCATGAGGACTCAATGAAAGGCTGTGTGCATTGAGTGGGTGCATCCCTGAGGGATAGGAGGGATGAGCTAGTCATTTCAGCCACAGCCAGGCAGTGCCAAGTAGCGCTTTGAGCTTTATTAGCTTTATTGAACCCGCTTCAGAGGCTGTCAGCCACCCCTGGGAGCCCCTCAGAGAGCACCGCCTCCCTTCGTGGGCAGAGTGTCTCGGCTGTGGACACCTTGGGGGAAGAGTGGTGAGTGGACTGTGGGGTCAGCTGCAGTTCACGCCCGCATCCTCATTGTGGTTGCAGTTGTGAGAGCCCCAGCTGCTCTTGTTGCAGTCCCACAGGGTCCATTCTGACCCTGAACATGCAACATCATCCAGCCAGATGTTTCCAGAGCCTGGACACAGAGACAGCAAGGAGAGAGAGGAGTGTGGGATTAGGGTTCAAGCTGTGTGGTCTGTCTGTCCTCGGGGTCTTCCACAGGGAGCTAGACTGATCATTTCTCCTGCAACTGCCCAGGCCCACGGTGCGGACGACTATTCTGCTCTCTTATGATGACTCTGCTTCTGTTCTGCTTTCTACCCTTTGATAGAGGTCTCATCCAAGTATTTAATATGTAATCCAAGCATGATTTGAAATCTCCTGAGGATCTCTCAGGGTTTGTCTCTTCCTTAAATGCCTTTGTAACCAGGTCATTCTCAGTTCCGAAGCATTCTACCTCCTTCAAACCCCGTTCCTTCTGATATAATCGATTTCAGATCAAGAGCTCAGAGAAATTACTGGCTTATTTGATTCCAGGAATTTACACTACAATGTGACAATCTATATAGGCTTAATCCGTGGGAGGAAATGTGTATTTTTAAGGAGTTTTATAATCCAACTAGACTCAGATTAAAAAATAGGTATGCATTTTGGTGGGGTGGAGGGGGAGGGGTAAGGGCAGAGAAGATTTGGGGGCGGGAGGAGGATAAACCAGCCTAGTGTCCTTGCCAGGTCAGCTCTTGGTGGTTGTTGAGTTGTTTAGTTGCCAAGTTGCTTTTGCAACCCAATAGACTGTAGCCCATCAGGCTCCTCTGTCTACGGAATTTTCCCGGCAAGAATACTGGAGTGGGTTGCCAAGCCCTACTCCAGGGGACCTTCCTGACCAAGGGATTGAATGCACGTTGGCAGGCAGATTCTTTACCACTGAGCCACCAGGGAAGCACCCATCTGCTTTTATGGCCAAAGAAAATGACCTTTTCCTGCAAAACATAGTTGAGTCTCCAGCACTCCAGGACATCTTTCCAAAATGGATTTTAGGAAATCCCTGCTCTGATTCACTGTCTCTTCCCTTCTCCTTGAAGATGATCAAGCTTGGGCTGCCCAGGCCTTTAGGCTCCAGAGAGCTGAGATGACCACTGTGCTTGCCTGCCTGACATCTTTGTTCTCCTGGCTTCCACCCCTCAGCTGTCCTTCAGAGAGCATCCCTCACAAACACTGTCGGACACGTGGCATTCTGGCTTTAGGGCTGGGTGGACAGCAGCTTCTGTCCCTGTGGAGGAAGAGAGCCTTCTTTCTCCTGGGGCTGCCAGCCAGAAGGGTGTAAGCTGGGGCCCTGAGCAGTGAAACTTTTCAGTTGTTTGAACCAATCCCTTTCTTTTAAGCCAACCACGATGAGTCACTTGCAACTGACGGGTACCAACACCCTACCCAGGAGAGAAAGCTCACATCAACACCTCAAAAAAAAAAAAAAAAAAAAGACTCCTGGTTGAGGACTGATTCACTCACCAGCTCCCACATTGTAGATAGCACTTCCAGAGGAGTAACCCAGCATGCGGCAGAAGACAGTGGCATCTGAATTGTCCCAGCTGTCATCACAGATTGTCCCCCATGCACCATTATAGAAAACTTCAGCTCGGCCTCGGTTCCTAGAGCCGATAATCCGGACGGTTAACGAGGAGTCACCTGGATGGCAAAACACATGTGGGAGAGGTAAGGAGCAGCACAGGGCTTTGGGCAGATGCAGGTTCTGCCTTTTAATTTTTGGAAGTCCTATTGTTGTTGTTCAGTCACTAAGTCGTGTATGACTCTTTGCGACCCATGGACCGCAGTATGCCAGGCTTCCCTGTCCTTCACTGTCTCCCAGACTTTGCTTAAACTCATGTCCACTGAGTTGGTGATGCTACCTAACCATCTCATCCTCTGCCTCCCCCTTCTCTTTTTGCCTTGGAAGTGCTACAGTTAGGGAAAAGAAGTCTTCTGCTTGGCTGTCATCATAGCAGTAAGATCCCACGTTATGGCGCTGAGTGCCCAGCACTACCAGCGGCCTCTGTGCACTGAGGCTTGCAGGTGTGAGGCCAGAGAGGGAGGTGCCTCTGCAGCTGGCCTTGCAAATCCACCCTGCCATGTTTTGCTTGTGTTGTAAAGGAAAAAAAGGGAGGAGGAAGAAGGGAGGAAGAGAGGGAGGGAATTGGGGATGGGAGAGAAGCAAGGAAAGAAGGGAGAGAGAGAAACTGTTACCTGTGGCTCTGTGACACAGGCAGGCTTATTCAAGGGACAGCCTTTTAGCTTTCCCCCTAAATGAGGAATCTCTCTGAGAACCAAGGCCTGTCCCCCAGAACACATGCAACTTTCAAGTACAGAGTAGCCTCTATAGCATACATTAAACAGAACAGAAATAGCAATTACCTTTTTGACCTTTTTCTCCCTTGGCTCCTTGTGGCCCAGTAGCTCCTGCCATGAGGAGAAAAACCACACAGTTTGAAGGAAACCAAGTCAGGAACCCCCTGTTCTCCTTTGCCTCTCCTCCCCTTTGGGGAGGAGAGGTGGGGGTCAGGCTCTCTCCTCCATCTTTGCCAGCCCCCTGGCATCATGGGGACTGGATATGCCATGATCTCCATGGTTGAGCAAGAAGAGATGGGCCTGAGCTACAGCAGGAAGGACTTGAGCTAGATTAGAGAAGGACATTCAAGAGGCATGGAGGGGGAGGTCTCTCCTGAGGTCAGTCACGGAGACTGTATGGTCCAGGGGCCTTGCTGGGCGTCGTCCAGCACATTGTCACCTGCTGCGCTGAGTGCCCACCTGTGCCTTATTCACCTCTGTAAGCTCCGGGCCGAGGGCAACCCCAGCACAAGACTTCTCCGCAGAACCACTAAGCCTCTCGCCTTCTGGTTCTGAAAACCACTCCCAACCCCTTATAACAGGCTTCTCCTTTGAACTCTTCTGTCAGAAGCCGAGACCTTACCTCTCGATCCAGGCTCTCCCTTTTGGCCACTTGGTCCAGGTGCCCCCTTGAGGCCTCCCAGGCCCGGGCTTCCCTTTTCTCCCTTCATGCCTGCAAGGCCTGGGGAAGAGAGACCACTGCCATCAGATGTTCTGCTCTGCTTTCCAGGGGAAACTAACAGCCTTGGTGTTTAATGAATGAATTGTCCTGAAGGTCCCCCCCACCCCTATCAATGGGCTATTTGGATGTTCAGCCTTGGGGCAGGGGCAGAGTGTTGCCCCTGCCACCCCCTCGCCACCTTCCAGGTAAACTCTGGTTGGGGGCAAGAGGGTGAAAATAGCCGACAGGATTCCAAAGTTGTTGGTCCTCATTGGGCCATTATGTGGAAGCCATTCTGGGAGAATTTTCTAGAACATTTCCAGGCCTCAATTTCCCTGTTAGTAAGTTAGAATAGGAAAAGAAAATCCACCTTAGTAGTAATAAAGACTGCTCAGGAAATGTGTCTGAGGAGTTTTGTTTTGGCTCCTTAGGGTGGGGCCGGCAAGAAGACTAGGAATGCTGTGTGTAAGGGTGGGGACTAAGGAGGACTGCAATGATGGTCCTGTGAGAAGTAGCAGGAGAAGGGGGTGCCTGGAGGGCCAGTGTGAACAGGGAGATGGAGCAAAGAGATACAGGCCAGGCAACCACCTTGGGAACGGGAGAGAAACGTTGCTTAGCTCCACGGCGGCTATGCAGCCTGAATTCACTGCCACGCGGCAGCTCCTGGGGCTTTTTTACTGTTTTCTCTCTCAACTCCACCCCTTTAAACCCTTTCCCCTGGTTTATCATTGGAAGAGCCTGAGGCTTGAAAGACAGAGCCCTGGAGGCCTCAGTGCTCTGGTGGAAAGTTACTGCAGTTTCAGCCCTGCTTTCAGGGTCAACAAAACCCGCCTCAGAGAGTCCTTCCAGTCATTATTGTGGAAAATTAAAATGAAGCCAACACTTTACCTGGAAATCCTGATTCTCCTTTTGTTCCTTTCTGTCCTTGAAGTCCTAAAATCAAAATACAGAAAAGGGAAGAAGATAATAAAACTTAGATATTAAACACTTTTAATCTTAGACAACCTCTACCTTCTGTCTGATTAATGCGGATGGAAAGGTACATTGGTTCTCCTCGATTGTTTAAAGCCTCTTTAGCAGAGCATAAAAGCAGACAGACGCAGATAAATGGGTACGTGTATTGGGGTGAAATAGAAACGTGGTGGGTGAAGGTCTGGATTAGGTGAACAGACCCCACACTCAGTAACTGGCCTTCTTTGTCCAGTAATAACCTGGCTTGATATCTATTCCTTCTTGTTGCAAAAGAAGGAAAAGATTGGAAAAAAGATTTTCTATTGGAAAAGAATTGAGAGATGTTTTGAAAATAAAGTTATTTTTATTTCTAAAAGACTGTGGAGGGGACTCAGTGGCCACTAGAAGCTCTGGGAGTCTCTCACTCTCAGTAGATATTCCGTAAGTCTATTGGTTTATTTCACTGTGGCCCCCACTGTAGCTAAACAGTTAGGCCGCTAAAGGGTCTCATGTCAAGAAAATGGAAAAATAACCACTGCAATTATCTGGGATGATCCTATTTGTAGTTCTGGTGTGAAAGTTCCTCCCTCCTTCCCTCCCTTCCTTCCTCCATCCATCTCTTTATTCACTGACTTATGTAGAAGGCCCAGTATTCCCAGCACCATGATGGGTCATTACTTATTGTGGGATAATAACCTATTGGTTTAGCAACTCCATGATCTCTCAGTTTCAGGGAAACAGGACTCTCCAAGACAGTCACATAAACTTGGGGAAAGTAAAGCTCATTACTGATCATGAAGTAACAGTTTCTTGAGGGTAACAGTGGGATTGTACTTCCACCATGATCTTGACTGGGGTCGCTTCTAACAAGCCAGCTCGGCTTTAACCAAAAACCCACTCATTGGATGGTTACTAGGAGCCAAGAGGAGCTCAGTTACTCTCACTGCCAATCACCTGGGGGACGCTCCTGCCTCCCACTTCAAATTCCTGGCTTTCCTGAGTGCCCACTGTGTGCTGGTCAGTGGAGAGCAGAGGCGGGACCTGGCAGGCCTCTTCAGGATCCCTTCTTGGAATGATGGACAAGGAGTCCTGGCCCCTGGCCACCTTTCAGATGGCTAGCCTGGGAGGAGGGTCAGAGGGCTGAGGAGTTAGGAGCTGCTGCTGCAGGCCTGGGCACTCAGGGAGGCTGGGAGGGCTCGAAAGATCTGAGAGAGCAACTAGTTTTGCCCTTCATTCTTGAGATGAGGACCAGTTCGAGTCTCAGAGAGCTTCTTCTAAAAGCTGGAGGAACCTTTGAGGTCAGCTGGCAGGTAGGCTGCAGCTCACCCCGGGCCAGGTGTGCTTCTTCTGGTCCCTCTGTTTGGAAAGTCTCACCCCTTTGGTCTCCTGGAGAACTGGATCAAGCCTGTGAAAGCTGCTATGATGCTAGATGTTGCCGACTATAAAACCTTCTCTGGCCTTGCCCGTGGAGGATGCGCTTCCTCCCAGGGCAGCACAGGACCCAGATAGCCTGGGTTTCATCTGCCTCTGCGACATTTAGTCCAGTTCCCTCTCCCTCAGCCTAACCTTTCTCCTCTGAGCTTCTGGCTGCCTTGGGGATGGTTATAAGACTGAAATGTAGTCACCTGTGTCAAGCCCTAATCCTCGTGTCTGGCAAGTGGTGCCATGTGGACCCTGGGGAACCTTTTGGTACTTGTATGTACTCTTCCCGGAGAAGGCAATGGCAACCCACTCCAGTGCTCTTGCCGGGAAGGTGCCATGGATGGAGGAGCCTGGTAGGCTGCAGTCCACGGGATCGCTAGGAGTCGGACACGACTTCGCTTTCACTTTTCACTTTCATGCGTAGGAGAAGGAAATGGCAACCCATTCCAGTATTCTTGCCTGGAGAATCCCAGGGATGGGAGAGCTGGGTGGGCTGCCATCTATGGGGTAGCACAGAGTCAGACACGACTGAAGTGACTTAGCAGCAGCATGTACTCCTCCAGTGGGGAGCACCTGGGACCCTGGGGCTAAAGCCCCCACAGGAGCCCCAGCCTTGCTGCCTAGGAAGCCCCCCAAAATGTTTGCTGTTGACCGTAACTGGCCCAGCAGGGGCGGCAGGTGTGTCCTCTCTACTTAGGTGTGTGCTCGGTTGTTCAGTTGTACCTGACTCTTTGTGACCCCATAGATTGTAGCCCATCAGGCTCCTCTGTCCCTGGGATTTCCCAGGCAAGAATACTGGAATAGATTTCCATTTCCTCCTCCAGGGGATCATCCTGACCAGGGATCAAACTTGTCTCTCCTACACTGGAGGGCAAATTCTTTAGTACTGAGCCACCTGGGAAGCTTACCCCTGTGATTACCTGCATCTGAATTGCAGGTGTCAAGATTAGGGAGGAGAAACCACATTCAGAAACCTGTCTTTGGTAGTTAAATAGAAAAATGGTTCATATCTAGACTCTTGATCCCCTGTGTCTCATACTAAAGGATGCCATAGCGCACAAATCTTTACCTTAAGAACCTGTCCCTAGATGCAAGGTTGAAGCCACTTCACACTGTGATCTCTCCTGATTGCCTCCCCACTACCTAAGAAGCCTCCAAAGCACCAAACAACAAATGTCTTGTACAAACAGGAGCCCTAGGTAAGCCCTGGTTCACTAGGTCCATGGTCCCCGAGGCCTGACTCTCCCACCGCATTTCTCACACCCTCCCCCAGCCCCTCACCTCTTAGAGATGAAGCATCTGCTCCTGAATGCGCTATGCTGGACACTCTGCCAGGGGCTTCACATGCATCTCTCAGCTGCCCTGCTAGGTTGTGCCATTTCCCTTTTTATAGAGGAGGATATCTACACTCGAAGATGCGAGGTGATTTATCCCAGGTCACACAGAGAGGGAGTGGAGAAGTTAGATTTGGGAACCAGGGTTGGCCTCCCACTGGGCACTGTGGCTGCCTCTTCTACCAGCGTGCCAGCTTACTCCCGCCTGGAGTTTCACATGGGCTCTCCATGGGATTCCAAAGACTTTCAGTAGCCTTGGGCCATTCCTTACTCCTAAACGAGTAGTCAAACTACAGTGAACATCAGAGTCACCTGTACAAGGTTTGTTAAAAACTTTCTGGGACTTTTCTGGTGTCCAGTGACTAAGACTCTGAGCTCCCAATGCAGGGGCCCTGAGTTCAATCCCTGGTCAGGGAACTAGATCCCACATGCCACACTGAGAGTTTGCATGCTACAACTAAGACCAAGCACAGCCAAATAAATAAATAAAAAGATTTAAGAACACTTCCCCCTTACATTTCTAAAAACAAACAAACAAAAAACAACTTGCTAAGCTCCACCCCAGAGTTTCCGATTCCGTGCATCTGGTTTGGGCATCTGAGACTCTGTGTTTTTAATAAGTTTCCAGGTATTGCTGACGCTGTTAGTCCAGGAATCAAGGTTTGAGTAACCACTTCTCTAAACACATCCCACTCAGTCTTTAGGGACCAGCTCACAACTCAGCTCCTCCAAGAAGACTTCCTGTCTCTAAAGAACCAACGACCCCCTCCCCTGGCTGAACTCTCATGGAACCCACTGGCCCTTGATAAAATGCCCTCTAAGAAATGTATAATAGGTATAAATAGATATATAACAGGTGTAGGTTTTATCTTCAAAACTCCCCTCTTCAAGGGGAGAACACTGGAATTGAGTTTTGTGTGATTTCTCTCCAGGCCTCCCTCGACTCTGAGAGGGTGCTCACTGAGTTACTGTGCATGGATCCAAGGACTAGTAATTACTTTGCTATAATTCAAGGTGATATCCTGATTGGATCAGGGAGAAGGAGAAATGGCTGAAAAACAGAAGTGCATGTTTAGAAATGCATGTTGTAAGCCTACACTGCAAGGGAAGGAATGCTGTTTGTCCTCTTAACCACAAGCAAATAGGATTCCCTGGGTGTCACAGGCTCAAGCTGAAAGGGCCCCAAATGTTTATTTGCAAGGTGCTTATTTAGAGACATAATTTTCTCCCAAGAAAATAGTTTAGTTGAAAAGCACAAGCCTTCGTATTGTTTCATGTTCAGCTGGTGCTGTGCCTAACATCTTTCCCTTCAATCAGGGAAAATTGCTTGTTTCAAATCCAGAATGCTGGCGAATTGTCAGGGAGCTGGGTATTATTCTAGACCTTTCCCCATACTCCAGAGAGGAGCAAACCAAGGCCTTGCAAGTTCCAATATCAACCTATCACCACCTAGCTAGTTTGACAAGTCCAACATAACACACAGGCCTACCGACTCTGATTTAATGTAGAAATTTCCAGTACATTGGGAAACTTCCTTAAATACCATCCAAACTTACAGGCTAAGTGCAGCCTGGCAAACTTATGGTTAATTTAATAACGAACAACTTAGAGTTGTATGATAAGAAGTCAGATGGTAGATAGGGAACCCCAAACTGGGACACATGTAGACTTCTACAGATGTCTCTAAGAAACTTACAGGAAAATGAGGAAAAATCTGTGGCAATTTAGTAATATGAGTTGGGAGAATTTAATAAATTCTTAGATTAACTCAATACTTATACACGGGGAATGAAATTAGCTGAGAAATTGTATTCATGATATAATGCTCAGTTGCTATTATGGATTATTCTTTGCTACTTTAAAAGTAAAACACATCTTAAAATACAGATTTTAAGGAACTAGATTTTAAGTTATTGGCACATTGGCTTAGTCTCAAAAGAAACATAAAAGGACACAGAAAATTCAGATTCTTGTTATGTTTTAGACATTAGTACTGTTGAGATGCAGAAATTTTTATCAGATTGGGATTTTGGAGCTTAAATGTTTTGGCTGCTTCTACTATGACCAACCTAGATAGCATATTAAAAAGAAGAGACACTACTTTGCCAACAAAGGTCTGTCTAGTCAAGGCTATGGTTTTTCCTGTGGTGATGTATGGATGTGAGAGTTGGACTGTGAAGAAAGCTGAGCATCAAAGAATTGATGCTTTTGAACTGTGGTGTTGGAGAAGACTCTTGAGAGTCCCTTGGACTGCAAGGAGATCCAACCAGTCCATTCTGAAGGAGATCAGCCCTGGGTGTTCTTTGGAAGGACTGATGCTAAAGCTGAAACTCCAGTACTTTGGCCACCTCATGCGAAGAGTTGACTCATTGGAAAAGACTCTGATACTGGGAGGGATTAGGGGCAGGAGGAGAAGGGGATGACAGAGGATGAGATGGCTGGATGGCATCACTGACTCAATGCACATGAGTTTGAGTGAACTCCGGGAGTTGGTGATGGACAGGGAGGCCTGGTGTGCTGCAATTCATGGGGCTGCAAAGAGTCAGACACGACTGAGCGACTGAACTGAATTGAATTGAACTGAACATCATTTCACGAGATGGGGAGGTAGAAAGAGAAATGCCATGATCACAAGCTGAAGTGAGCCCTTCCTTATTTCCAAATTAAGTTTACTTTCCAAAATGGCTAAAGGATTTAAAGCTAAAATTAGTTTTGTTGTGGATTTTCTTTTTCCCCAAAGTAAAGTGATTTTGCAATCATTTGACAGATCAAAGGTTAGCAAACACCAAGTTTTGGGGGTTTGTGAATGGTGAAAGGAACTACCATTAGAAAAATTTCTTCTTGGTGATAATGTCCTACCTTAAATATGAGCTATGCAATCTATCTTCCCAACAGAATGGAAGGAGCCTCCTCTTTGCCATCTTTAATCTGAGATGGCTCCTCTTTCTCAAGGGATGTGAACACGGGGAAATATTCCACCAGAATGGGTTGGAGTGTGGTTATTGAGTGTTTAAAACAGTAGGAAGATTTGGTGACTAAACTAGGATTGACCCATCTACTGTGAGGTGGAAAATATGGGGAACTCTGATCTCTCTGTGTCCTATACTCTATGCCATTATATACAACAAAATTTAGAAAAGCACAATTTTGGAATCAGACTTTGGATTAAGTCTTGGACTCAGTGTATATTAACTATGAGATCCCAAGGAAAGGTTTTACTTTCTGGGAGCCTTTACTTCCTCAGCTGCAAGGTAGGTTTGGTGAAACTCAGCTGTGTGGGTGGGTGCACTAAGGTTATGGGAGTAAAGGCCCAAACAGAGTACCTGGCTTAGAGGTGTAATTAATAATAAACAGACCTCTTTCTTTTGGTAATTAATGCACAATAATGGGGCTTCCCAGGTGGCTCAGTGGTAAAGAAACCACCTGCCAATGCAGGAGACACAGGTTTGATTCCTGGGTTGGGAAGATCCCCTGGAGTAGGAAATGGCAACCCACTCCAGTCTTCTTGCTTATGGACAGAGGAGCCTGGTCACTGAAGTCCATGGGGTGGCAAAGAGTCAGACACAACTGAGCAACTGGGCATACATGCACAAAAATGAGATCAGCTGTCACCTAGGTTGAGTCAAGGGACCATAATTTCTCTGTTTTTAATCCCATGCAGCTGGATATTCTTCTGTGAGATTGATGATTTTATTTACAAAATGGGAAATACATCAGTTTGAAAAACTGCCTTGATATGATCAAAACTGAACAAATACTGCAGTACCTCTAGTTTGGGGAACACCAACATCCTGACATTGACAAATAGGAATTGCTTTCCATGATGAGAAGATCTTGTTCCCACCCTCCCTCCCTTCTCCCACTTCAGAAATCTGACCTCTCCAAAAGTCCATTAACCCATGACTTCAGGATGATACACAGCCCTGGCTACAACTAGTTAGGTTATGGTCCCACGAGAACTCCTTCCCGAGCTGTCTATGTAGACCATCGCCTACTTGATCAAGGGAAATGTTTGGATTTGAGTGGGAAACCTTTGCAATTTGGAATAAATTATGATCATCACACACCCCAAATTGAAAATGCAATTCATCGTGTTTACTTGAGCAGCTGGAGTTAAGGAATAACCCTTAGAATTTTCCAGATTTGGTATCCATCACTAGGTTTGGTTGATGGGAGTTCCCATAAAGGTGCCCACCTAATATGCATGTGTGCATGCTCAGTTGCTTTAGTCATGTTTGACTCTTTGTGACCCTATGGACGGTAGCCCGCCATGCTCCTCTGTTCATGGGATTCTTCAGATCAGAATACTGGAGTGGGTTGTCATGCCCTCCTCCAGGGGCTCTTCCCAGCCCAGGGAGAGAACCTGCATCTCTTATGTGTCCTGCATTGGCGGGCAGCTTCTTTACCACTAGCACCACCAGGGGACTTGATAATGGAGTTAAAATGATTCCCAGTCAACCAAAAGTGTCTGTGGGATCTTGGGGTGGGATCTTGGGTAAATAACAAAGAACTATAACAGGGTCTGAAAGCCCTATGTTTCCTTCTAAGAGTGGAAGAAGCTGCTGAGGCTTCTGCTCTGATCCTTCCAGGACTTGGGTAGAGGGAGAAGGTGCTCCTCATCAGACTGCCCTGATGGGGTGGGGGTGCTCTCAGGTTGCTTGAAGGAAAAGGCAGCATGATAAAGTGTAATGGATGAGGTCCCAAGGGTGAGTCAGCCAGGCCTGGATTCCAACCCGAGCCGCATCTCTTACCGTGAAGCAGCTCTAACAAGAGTGTTGATCCTGTTGAGCTATCATGAAAATGCTCTTTGAGTTTTAGGACTCAA
The DNA here is from genome assembly GCF_032405125.1 of Capricornis sumatraensis. Classification (NCBI taxonomy): domain Eukaryota; kingdom Metazoa; phylum Chordata; class Mammalia; order Artiodactyla; family Bovidae; genus Capricornis; species Capricornis sumatraensis. The sequence continues at coordinate 115,179,403 of NC_091071.1, read as the reverse complement.
ATCCTCCCAGGATGCAGAGTGCAAACAAGATTCCCCACCTTTGGACAGTGGGAGACAAAGGCTGGGGACCTGGGAAGTGGGTGCAGTGCTGCCTGTGGGTAAAATCTTGTTTATCACCATGCTCTTGCTTAGTCAAGAATCACTAGTCTGGCAAAGGTGGGATGGGGTGCAGGGGCTCCCCCCAAAATTTATAACTGAGGGAGAAAAGCCAACATCTCCATGAAGCCAAGGAGAAAACTCAGGGGTAAGACATCTTTAGGCCTCAGAATCAGAAATCCCAAGATCTGGGTTCAGGGAAGAGAGAAGTATAAGACCAGAAAGAAGCAGCCAATAAATTGGGGTCGTCTGACCACTACACCCACATGGAGCCTGGAAGGCGAGACTTTGCTGACAGCCTTCGGTGGCATCCACATGGGATTGGGTAGCAGAGCCCCTGCCTGTCCTGACCCACCATCTGTGAAAAGGAAAGCATCTTTGAAGATGGATGGGTTAGAAGGACAGTGTGTATAGGAGTCACATCTGCCAGGGCTCCTGACAACCTTCAGGGGAAACCCAAAGGGCAAAGGCCCAGAGTCCCAGGCTCAGAAAGTGGCCTGCCCAGCTCTCTGGCCAGAGCTTTCTGAACCTCCACCACATCCCAGACCTGGACTCAAGGGATGCCAACCTACAGAGCCCTCCCGCACCTTCCAAGACTTCACCTGCTCTGTTCCCTTTCTCTAGACTTGTCTTCCTCTCTCCATCTGGCCAAGCCCTATTCATCCTCTATGACTCAGCTCCAGCTCTTCCATCACTCCTGCAAGATGCTATACTTTGCTACCCACACCAGGGGCCACTGTGACCTTGAAGATTTGGACAGAGTCAAGTCACATCTGTTTAAAAAAAATCAATCAATCCATTGACCACTTGATCAATGAAAAATGAGAGGGCCTGCCCCTGGTGTGGGTTTCTAACATTGCTCTTGGATGAAGGCATCCAGGTTGCCTAACTCAAGTATAACCTTCTGCACTTGCCGTGACTGTCCACAGACATCCTTGGAAGATGCCCAGCTTTTTCTCAACCTGCACTGGCCACAACACCTCCTGGCCTGCACCTGGCTTCCTAAATGGCACATGGCACTCCTCCATGCAAAACGCTCAGCAGAGTGTGCCTGACGCCATCTGACAAAAGCCTGTCTGCCTGTCTCCTGCACCAGCCTGCATGTCTGAGGGCAGGAACCAGGTCTTATGTGTCTTGGAGGCCCAACACTTTCTAGACTATCCAGTGGACCAGATTTTCTAGACCATCATGGGTGCCTGGACTTACTTAGTGACTAGCAAAGTTAGCAGTTGTTTATAAAGCAGACCACATTGGTAGGATGGTTTATAACCTCGATTAAATTGGCCTAACAGCTTATGACTTGACTAAGTTGGTGTGATGGTTCATGAACTAGTGTCTGTGAGTTGGGTAACTGTGGGTCACTCCTTTCAGCCTGGGCCCCACTGGGAGAATGTGCAATTCGGGTTTTTTGACAAAGTGAAATCGTTCGGTCGTGTCCGATTCTTTGTGACCCCATGGACTGTAACCTACCAGGCTTTTTCATCCATGGGATTTCCCAGGCAAGAGTACTGGAGTGGGTTGACATTTCCTTCTCCAGGGAATCTTCCCAACCCAGGGATTGAACCCAGGTCTCCCGGATTGCAGGCCCACCAGGGTTTTTGACAACTGCTGCCCAAATCCAGAGCGCTGACCCTTGGGGCCCCACCTCAGATCAGTGGGAGAGAGCGGGCTCTACATGCACAGCCGGAAGGCAGGCCAGGAGACAGTGCGAGCAAGGTGCCCACCCCCCTCCTGTTTGACAGTGGAGATTTGATTGTGGCATTCAAGGTCTTCATGGACTCTGGGCAGAGAAAAACAGCCATAGGGCCTTGGACTCAAAGGGCTCTGGCAGAGGAAGGTGCCCTTCTTAATCCAGAGGCTTCGGGGGCCAGAGCTCAGGAGACCTCTGCCTTCTTCTGATGGCCCTGCTTGGAAGTAGTCCTCCTCCGTGTCCATCACTGACACCCAGCAACTCCACTTTCCCACCTACCCACAGCCTCTGTTACCTGTGTCCCCCTTGCTTCCTTTTACACCTTCGACTCCTGGTCTCCCGGGCATCCCTGGTGGTCCTGGACAACAGATAACACAGAGAGTGTAAGGGCTGGGCTGGGTGGGTCTCCAGACATCACTACCCCCCCCCCCCCAACCCCACAGGAGCCAGGACCTCACCTATTGGCCCAGTGGGGCCAGTGCTGCCAGTCTCACCCTTGGCACCTGGGGATCCCACAGCTCCTGGAAAGCCTGGAAGACCCTTCACTCCAGGTGGTCCTGAAAGCAAAGTCGTGACTAGAAGGCTGGGGGTGGTTGGTAGAGGGCCTGGCTGCCTATGCTTTCAACACACCTCTGTTCTCTGCAGTGGCACATGCATCTCTTAACATCTTAAATGTTCCCTGGGCAGCTTAAAAGATCTCTCTTTAGAAGCCTTAAACTAGCCCTATTAGTGGAAGGAAAATTACAGTCTCAGCAATTTATTAATTTATTTCCATTCACTGCTGCAGGGTTTGAAGCTTATGGACTTACACAGAACTCTGGGTGTGAGCGTCTGGCTTCACAAGCCTGAGCAGCAGAGTGACGAGAAGCTCTCAAAAAGAATATCAATTAGGCCTGCCCTCTGAATGCTGCTCTGTTCCTCTTAAGGATGGGCCAGGTTTTACAAAATCTCAGAGGCTCTGGGTTAATATTACAGTCAAATATGAGACAGGGACAGTGGTACCTGGAATGATGCCCATTCCTACAACTCTTACCTTGATCACCTTTGATTCCAGGAATTCCAGCCACTCCTAAAATACAGAAGGATTTTTAGGGATTGTATTTTTACCCTCTAGCTTCAGCCTGCGAGACAAAAGGGGAACACCCACAGGGCAATAGCCCTGCCAGTGCAGACTCTTACCTGGGGAACCTGGCTTTCCTGAGTCACCTTTATCCCCCCGAGCTCCGGGGGGTCCCATGACCCCCATGTCTCCTTTCATGCCCACGTCTCCTTTCATGCCCACGTCTCCTTTCATGCCCACGTCTCCTTTCATGCCCACGTCTCCTTTCATGCCCATGTCTCCTTTCATGCCCATGTTTCCTTTCATGCCCATGTCTCCTTTTCTTCCTGAAAAACCAAGAAGTTGTGGTCAGACATGGGGGGAGGGTGGGGCTTCCCTGGTGATTCAGTAGTTAAAGAATCTGCCTGCAGTGCAGGAGACCCAGTTTCGATCCCTGGGTTAGGAAGATCCCTGGAGAAGGAAATGGCAACCCACTCCAGTATTCTTGCCTGGAGAATCCCATGGACAGAGGAGCCTGGCAGTTTACAGTCCATGGGATCACGAAGAGGCGGACACAACTTAGCAACTAAACCACCACCACCACGGGAGGAGCGCAAGCCAGGCCACCACATCCAACTCTGATACTTCCTGTCCCACTCAAATTCCAAACTCAGACTCCTTGAACTCCCTGGTGCCCAGAAGTGGAAGATACAATGACTGCCCTCAAGGAGCACACCACCTTGCCCAGAGACCAGGCATAAACTTATAAAAAATGGATGAAAGGACCTGGCCTGGCTGATGGGAAGTGGAAGGTCCCAGAAGCTGAGCTCTCCATCAGTATTGCCTGGCTTATTTCAGTGCCTGAATTTGGAGAACTATTTTTTTAAACTTCGCAAACAGAATTCTGAATATTCCAGAAAGCAGATTTGAAGTGCTGAGAGCAGAAGTTTGAGGTGCTGATGGAGAGAAAAGCATCACAGCAGCACTTATCCCGCCAGTGGCTCAGACACAGGCTTGCCTGGTGGCCAAGGTTTCACATTTTCCACTTGGCATCAGTATTCCGAGCTTGCCCCCGTCTATGCTCTCCTCTGTCCTCCGTCACTGCCTCCTCCTTCCTGCCGCTGCTCAGAGCGTATCAATCGAGGGAGGCTCCTCACTGGGCAGGGCTCGACAACCCCTTTCTGAACCTGCCAGCCACGCATAAAGGGCCTGCTCATTGATACCCACTGGCTGAGGAAGCCTGGTGAGGTCCCACCATCAGCAGAGCCCCACTCCTAGCAACTCCCTCAGGGGGCAAGACTGGCTCGTTAAGATGGAATTAGGTTAAAGGGCTCTATTCTATTATTTTCATGATTTCAGAGCTGGAGGGAGAAGGAAATGGCAACCCACTCCAGTATTCTTGCCTAGAGAATCCTATGCACAGAGGAGCCTGGTGGGCTGCTGTCCCTACCGTCGCATAGAGTCGGACACACCTGAAGTGACTTAGCATGCATGCATGCGTTTGAAAAGGAAATGGCAACCCACTCCAGTGTTCTTGCCTGGAGAATCCCGGGGATGGAGGAGCCTGGTGGGCTGTCGTCTATGGGGTCGCACAGAGTCAGACACGACTGAAGCGACTTAGCAGCAGCAGCAGCAGAGCTGGAGAGAACGCAGAAAGGCCCTGGCCTCCTCTCTAATGAATCAGGAAAGTGAGCAAAGTGGTCTTGAGTGGAGGCAAAGAAGCGACTGCCGCACAGAACTCTCTGGATCTAAGATTTGAGCGATGTTAGGTGTAAGTCTTGAGAACGAGTTCTTTGAGGTGGTTAGGATACTTAGAGAATGATTATTCCTTGAAGGAAGACAAAACAGCCATAGAGACCTTGATTACAATAGAAGTCCCTTACAACTGCCTCAGATGCAAAGAGCAAACAAGATTTCCGTTCTTCAGAGCATCCACTTGAGCAGAAGGGCCAAAAGGCTAGGACAATGCAAGGAATTATTTCCCTGAGGCATTTGTTAGTGCCCTGCTGCTCTGGGGCAGTCAGGGTCATCACAATAAGGCAACTGTGTGACTGTATGAGGTTTCTTTTCTCTTTTTTGCTCTCCCACACAGTTTTCAAGATCTTAGTTCCCCAACCAGGGATTGAACCCCAAGAGAATGGAGTCCTCACCACTGAACTGCCAGGGAAGTTCCTGTATGAGGTTTCTTGAAACGGGTGTGGGCCTGAGTGTGTGTTGCGATGACTTCCGTGTCTCCATAAAGAGGACCACCTTGGGAAGCAAAGTAGTACTGGTGAAAGTACCAGAATCTGGCACCAGCTGAGGAATCACAGCTACCTCTGACTTCAGAACCTCCCCATCATCACAGCTAAAGGTGGAGTGAAGGAGACTGACATGATCCCCTGGAACCTCATTACAGTGGTATTACCCATCTTCTGGGACAAAGAGGGGAAAACCTCAGTACTCAATACTGCAGGGGCGGGTCCCACTTGGTCTGCTAACCCCGTCTGTGGGCAGTGGATTGGGCAAACAGTGGGTAATTTGAGAAGAGGAGTCCTGATTTCTGAAGACGTGAAGCCGATGCATTTCCTCTCGCCAGCTGCAGGGCTCCCAGCCCCGAGCCTGAGTGTGGCAGTGGGTGAGTGTGAGGTGGGAAGCAGTGTGGTTCAGATTCCACAGGCAAAGGCTTGGCTCTCATTCCTCCCCTCTCTGGGCCTGCCGGGGCCACCTTGAGAAAGTCTGGGCCACAGAGAATTGTGAAGGGCCACCTTTGGAATCATCCTCATATGTCAACTGTCCGACCGCTTACCCAGTGCAAGGGTCCCCCTTCTGTTCCACCAAGAATTCTGCAGCCCTTTTCCCCAAGTCCCACATCTGCCTGTTTCATTGTGAGGCAGCCCCAAGTCTTAACTGTTTGTTCCTCCCTTACCTCAGCACAACTGATTCTCCAGAAACCTTTGCCCCTTGGCCTCCATTCTTCTGATGGGTACCACTGAGAGCAAGTCTATTTTCTCTTCCACGGGACCTTTCTAGTATTTGAGGATGGCCGACATGTCCCCTATAAGGGCTCACTTCATGAAGGCACCCACCCTCAGTTTCTTCTGATGTAGATAATTCCCACATGCCAGCTACAGTATCACCCATCTTCTGTCTTATATTCCTGTTGCAATCAATCCTCACTGAAGGTTGTTATTACTATCCCCTTTTATAGGTGAGTTAATTGAGGTTCAGAGAGGTTACACAGCTGGTGAGCCATGTTCCAACCCAGATCTCTCTGACCTAGGAACTGAAATCCCTTTCTGCATTACAGGATCACTCACACTACCTACACTGTAGTGGAGTTTGAAAACATAATTTCCAACTCTTATAGCTGTCCTGCAAAGCACATGTAATTTAATTAGTATTATTTTAATATAATTGCCATTCTTTGCTGAAATGAAGTTAAATCTCAGCAAGCTGAGTAATATGGCTTATAACTCCAGTTACACAGGTGAGTATGCCCAGAGCTGGAGTGGCAATCAAGCCTACTGGCTCCACAGCTCCATCCTGCTACTGCGCCCAGAGCCACCCAAAGGCTGGTCTCTGGGGAGGCCAGGAGTCCAGGAGTATGAGCTGCTCAGTTGTGGCCAGAGCAGCAGGCCATGCTTCTTAAAGCCTGTCCCCAACACCTCCAGGGTCTGAATCCTCCACAGCCTCTAAAGCATCTCAAACGGCTTATTCGTGGCTGTTAGCTCGAGAAGCCCTACTCTAGACCAGGTGTGGGCCATCAAGGGAAGATTCTAGATGTCTTATCAGCCCCTTTGTCCTCACTACCAGCGGTCTCCCCTCCTGACCCAGGCCCACCTCAGGCCCCACTTGGATCTCCCACCTTTTTCTTCTCTGGGTTCCCAGCACTGACATGTCTGCCCTTGCCACCAGTTATACATGTTTGCAGCTTTCCCATCCTGTCCTTTGCTCAACTGGACAGAAGGGGCCACCGCTGTGCCCCTGGGATGCCTGGTGACCCACCACCCTCTGTGTGACCTTGCCCCTCCCTGGCCCTGAAGGCTGAGTGAGTGAGTGTGTATGAGTTTGTAGTAGGGGTAGTGAGTGCATGTGAGTGTGTGTGTGGGTGTATATGCTTGTGAGTATATGTGCACGTGTGAGCAGGTGCCCTAGTGTGACCGTGCATGTGTGATTGTGTGCCTGGGTGGGTCCCTGAACTCTCCTCCTACTGTTTGCCCATGCTCCATTCTGAAAACCTTCCCCAGAAAAACCCTGCTGGAGACTTAGAACACTAGGCCTGCTGGGATTTCCCCTTCTATTAAAATCCTTCCAAAAATTAGTTCCTGGAAAAAAAAAAGTTTTCCCTCCTAACAAGTTTCCCTTCTGCAACTAGTGGTGTTTTTCTTTCTGTCTCGGAGTCCTGGAGACTTAGAGGCTCTCAGTCTATTTCCCCTTTTCTTGCAAATCCTCTCATTCTGCTCTTTCTTCAGTAACAGCTTTCTTGGCATCTTTACAACTCAGCAGCCTCCACCCCTCTGGGGATTGGAGGTTTGAGAGTCTAAGTGAAGAGCAGAGTGGATTGTAACAGTGATGAAGCCCCTCTCCCTCAGGGGCCATCCGAGCCCCCACATCCTAGCCTTGCTGTGGCTACTGGTAAGGCACCTGAACATATTAAGGCCACAGACTAAAAAACAGAGCCAATCATGGGCTTTAAGTTATAATTTTAACTTCCCAGAAATCCTCTGAAGCATTCTTATCCCCATTTTACAGACACAGAAACTGAGACTCAGAGAGGTAAAGGAGTGCTCCCCAGGTCGTGCAACCAGTCTGTGGTGAAGGCAGTTGTGTCAAACTCTGGAGTCTGGGCCAACGAGCTTGACTCTCTCCAGGGATGCTCATAGACTTGTACTCTGAGCACCAAGTCTTGGATTGTCCTCACCCTTCCATCCATACCTAGGTGTCTCCTCCGTGAAGCAGGTACTTCCCAGCATCCCAGGACACGTAGGGTCTCACCCCAGGTGACCTCCCTCACACACAGATCCCACTCGGAATTCAGACTCTTGAGGTGGGGTGTGTGTTGCAGCTGCTCCGAGACAGGCTGCTGCTTGGCTGGCACACACACCCAGCCCCTGCTCACCTGCCTCTCCCTTGATTCCTGGTGGGCCTCGGGGTCCTGGGGGTCCTGGGGGTCCTGGAAAGGAAAAGGAATTCAGAACGTAGCCTGGAAAAGGAGGAGGAAAATGGATTATGGGGCCAGTAGACAGAGGCAGTTTCTATGACTTCTCTGCGAGTGCTCCTGGCAGGTGGGGAAGGCGAGGTCCACCCTGGGCCCCTTTGGACCTGAAAGACCTAAGGAAAAGGAGCAGAGACACCATGCCCCAATGACCAAGGTGAGGATGACAGTGCCTCTCACACCATCATTTACTCGACAAGTATCACTGGGCACCACGGATCAGCCAAACGGTATGGAAGAAAGAAAAGATGGAGTGCCTTCCCCCAAGAAGCTCATGGCCCACCCAGCAGGCAAAATTCAGTTGTGTAGATGATGCTCCAGAGGGAGGTTGAGCCGGACAGATCTGGGTTTGAACAGCAGCACTGCCTCTTTAGCTGAGTGACCCTGGGCCTGATGTTTCATTGTTTGGAGCATCAGCTTTCTCATCAATGAACTAGGGTTCATATACCAGTTAAGCAGGGCTGTTCTGAGGCTGCCACATGGAAACCCACATGGAAAGTATGCCCAGGCTCTGATAAATGGCACCCATTGCTGCTGCCACCCATATCAGATCTCTCCCTTTCTAGGACTGTTTTGGGGATGACAGCCTCCCAAAGACTTGGATGGATGTGATGGGGCTGCTTGTCCTGTCTTAGTCCATTCTGGCCATTATAACAACACATTATGGACTGGGGAGGTGGGGCTTAACCAAAGAAATTCACTTCTTACAGTTCTGGACGCTGGAAGCCCAAGACAAGGGGCCTGCAGGGTCAAGTGCAGGGGAAAGCCTTCTGTGTGGCAGTCTGCCACCTCTCTCTGTATCCCCGCATGTGAGAGGAGCCAGGGTGCCTTCTGGGGTCTCTTCTATAAGGGCAGGTCCAATGTCCTCTCCCCTCCACGGTCCCTGCTTTGGCCCACTGTTCCTCTCTCCAGCCACAGACTAGTATTAGTTTGCCCCTTGGAAGTGGTCCTAGGAATTGCTCCAGGCTCTGCATTTTACCTGCCCTCCTGAGCGTTCTGGGCTGGTCTGAGGGCTTCGTGGCTCAGACCTGACCTTGGGATGGTTACTGAAGACCTTGGCTCTTGGATGTCATAATCATTTGGAGGGTCCTTGGCTCCTAGCTTCCTGACCCCACTCTCTCCAGATCTGTCTGCAGCCACCCAGGATGCCTATAATTTCATGCCCTCCTCATTCAGCCTTTACTCCCTCTCTTGGCCTCCAGGGTCTCATGCCAGGCCAGAGTCCGGGAAGCCCCTCTGCTGAAGAAAGGAATTCAGGTCTAAAGACCCTCTTGCCCACACACAAGCAGCTCCCCCACTCTCATTCTCTCTGGAAAGTCCCAGCTCAGTGGGAAGGGACCAACCTGGGATCTGAATAAAGTTGTCCATCCGTTGCTGTAGGCTCTCCTGCTTGGTGAGGACTTGGGTGAGCTGGTCCTGTGTTTCATTGTTGTAGGGCGTCTCCAGGATCCGGAGCCGCTCCTGCAGGTTTAGAACTGGACACCCCACACCCCAACCCTTCAGCATTCTTTTAGGGACTTCATCAAATTCCAAGGCATTTGAACATAGCCCTGACATTCTGTGTTATATGTGCATAACTGTAAGTTCTGACTATGTAAACACATGTTTTGTGTACTGTGAGGACCTAGAGTGAGCACAGAGCTTTGTCTGTATCTCGCACATGGGCACTTTACACTCACAGATGTTACATGTCCATAGAACACACTGGCACAGTCTGTGCACCCACTGCATCCATGATCAACCTGCATGCAGTTAAGAACTTTGTGCATGCTTGGGCGTGAGTGCATGGCCACTAATATGCTGACCTGGCCTAATCATGTGAGGCATTAATGTGTGTTATGACAACTGGGCACACGACACGCTTGAGCAACTTCACTGTCTGTATGATGGATTGCTTCCTGACCTAACCATTTGGACTGGGACCACTTTGAAAGTCAAATGATGTTGAAACAAAACACTGATCAAAAAAGCTCCTTCCTAAACTAGAATTGAAAAAGACACATGTACCCCAATGTTCATCATGGCACTGTTTATAATAGCCAGGACATGGAAGCAACCTAGATGTTCATCAGCAGACGAATGGATAAGAAAGCTGTGGTATATACACACAATGGAATATTATTCAGCCATTAAAAAGAATACATTTGAATCAGTTCTAATGAGGTGGATGAAACTGGGGCCTATTATACAGAGTGAAGTAAGCCAGAAAGAAAAACACTAATACAGTATACTAACGCATATATATGGAATTTAGAAAGATGGCAATGATAACCCTATATGCAAGACAGCAAAAGAGACACAGATGTATAGAACAGTCTTTTGGACTCTGTGGGAGAAGGCGAGGGTGGAATGATTTGAGAGAATAGCATTGAAACATGTATATTATCATATGTGAAACAGACTGCCAGTCCAGCTTTGGTGCATGAGACAGGGTGCTCAGGCCTGGTGCACTGGGATGACCCAGAAGGATGGAATGGGGAGGGAGGTGGGAGGGGATTCAGGATGGGGAACACATGTACACCCATGGCTGATTCACGTCAATGTATGGCAAAACCACTACAATATTGTAAAGTAACTAGCCTCCAATCAAAATAAATAAATTAAAAAACAAACAGACAAACAAAGCTCCTTCCCTCCCAGAGAGAGGGAATTCTTGATGTGAGCTGCATAAGGCACACCTGTGTGAAATCACTTCCTCTTTATGCTCCAGACATACACATGTGTGGTCTATTTCTCCTTGCCTTCCTCCCCCCTACACACACATACACACACACCATGTAACACGTAACACACACTCCCCTTTCTGCTTTCTCCTCCCCTCGCCCACCACCCTGGTCGCCCAGGGCCTGAGAGCTCTCTCCCAGCAGATGGGCAGCAGTGGCCCCAGGGCTCTCCCCTGAACCTGAGTTCTCTGTCAGGTGGGTCCACATTGTTACCCAAGGAAGGAGCAGACAGGACTCAGACGCTTTACCTTGTATCACCAATAGCCCAGCGCCCACAGTGAGCAGAACCAGGTACGTGACCACTAGGACCATGATGCAGTTCATTCCATTTCTCCTCTTGGGCTTTGGATCTGAAGTAGAACACAGACAGAAAGCAGCTGCTAGAGAGGATGGAGAGCAGAGGTCCCTAGCCTGGGCCCAAATCCCCTCTGGGTGAGCAAGGGGCTCTCCATGAGGTTCCATGAGGGGAAAGACACAAAGACCAACGACACCCACATCCTCCCCTTGGTCCTCCTTCCACAAGGCAAGAAGCCACTCGTTTGTGTGGCTGGGTGAAAAACACCTCTGCATATATTCTTTGCTGAAAGAGCACGGTCCTTAAACCAGATATTACATCGGCCTTGCTCACTGTAGAAGCCCCAGTGTGCCACCTGCTACAGGGGGTGTGCAATAGATATACATCAGATTAACTGATGAATTAACATCTTTCAAATTCAAAATTTTTGGAGGAAAATGATTGTTTCCATTTTATAAGCATTGAGTGAGGTTTGGAACAGTTGAAAAACCTATTAGGTTATAAGACAAGATCTGCAAATTTTGTCCAGGCCTTTGCTTTCTTTTTCTTTAGATTTTTAAATTATGAAAGTAAAACATGCATAATATAATTCATCAAACAATATGGAGAGCATTTCAAGGATTAATAATCTCATAATTAATCCCCTGAGGTCCTAGCCTGCTGAGGTAAGCTTCATTAGCTTTCTGGGATGCCGCCTTCCTCCCATTCCCCCTTCCGAACAAACCCATATCCTCGTAGATGGGCTGTTTCTCCTTTTAGTTCACTAATGATATCATGTTACAAATACATACTACTGTAGCACATGTGCTTATCATGTTGTGCTTATCACATGTGCTTTAGTAGTATGTAATCAACTAAAGCACATGTTCCTTCTGCAATGAAGAATTTTCCCATGGATTTTCTTCTAGTTTTCTCAGTCAACAGAGATTTAACTGTGCTCTTTATTAGTTGCTTCATATTCCTTAAAGACGCATGGCTAGTCTCTGTCTACCACAGGGTGTACTCTCTACCTGCATGCACCCTGGAGTCCAGGCCCACATGAGTGAGTTCTCCAACACACATCCTGCCCCAGTTGCTCCCTTGTTTTCAGCCCTTGGGCTCACTGCCCTCAGGACAAACAACTCCCCTGTGGGTACATGTAGCCTGGTCTCCAGCCAGCTATCCTGTGGCCATGCCTCTATAGCTCACCTCCACCCCTGATACTGAACCCTGAGCCCAGACCACTGGGGTTACACCCTTCTGACTTCAGACAGAGTATTTCCTCTGAATACTCAAGGAATGAATATTCCTTCCTTCTTTATGCATAACCTATTATTACTCATCCTTTGGGAGCAGAGTAGAGACTTCCCTGCTCCAAGATAAATCCTCAGACTCCCCTGGGATGGGTGGGACCTTGCTCTGCTTCCCTACATCATTGTGTTTTTATCTGCTGTGACCCGGAGCACCTTGAACTATTTCTATGTCTCAGTCCCCTTTATATGGCCTGGAAGTTGCCAAGGCAGCATTCCACATCAATATGATATGCTGGGAAAATGGCGAATGGCTAGTTGAATGGATGAATGAGTAGTCTGGGTGCCACATGTGGGCAGAGTTGAACACTGCCAGTTTAAAAGTATCGGAAGAGCATCAGGAATGCAACTTAAAACCTCAGGTACCATACAGTCATGACAGTGAGAATGAATAAGTGTGACGGGAAGCCTCACGCTTAATAGAAGTTGGTGGATGGCAAATACAGTCTCATAGACAGCACAAAATGTGATGAAACTTAACATGTGATGGGAATAGAAAGATAAACTAAGTTTCAGAGACACACATATCATAGATGCTAGAGGTAGGGGTGAGGGCCAGCATGGAAGATACAGATATTTTCAACCACATGGTAGGAACATGGTGTAAGGCATTTGAAAAAGGATAACAAGAGGAAAAACAGACATGACAAGGGAGGTGGGAGCAGTTCAGGTCCAGAATGCAGATTGCTTTTTAATTCAGAGCTATAACTGGCATTAAAGGCAAAGTATTTTAGAACTGGGAACTTTAAATCTGTAGGTTTTGTCTTTCTCTATACAAAGCAAAGGATATGATAAATTCTTTACCCCTATGTTGATCATTAACAGAAGCAGAAGATATTAAGAACAGGTGCCAAGAATACATAGAACTATACAAAAAAGATCTTAACGACCCAGATAACCATGATGGTATGATTACTCACAGAGAGCCAAGTCAAGTGGGCCTTAGGAAGCTCATTATGAACAAAGCTAGTGGACGTGATGGAATTCCAGTTGAGCTATTTCAAATCCTAAAAGATGATGCTGTTAAAGTGCTGCACTCAATATGCCAGCAAATTTGGTGATCACAGGACTGGAAAAGGTCTGTTTTCATTCCAATCCCAAAGAAAGGCAATGACAAAGAGTGTTCAAACTACCACACAATTGCACTCATCTCACACAGTAGCAAAGTAATGCGCAAAATTCTCCAAGCTAGGCTTCAACAGTATGTGAACTGAGAACTTTCAGATGTTCAAGCTGGATTTAGAAAGCAGAGGAACCAGAAATCAAACTAGCAACATCTGTTGGATCATCAAAAAAGCAAGAGAGTTCCAGAAAATCATTTATTTCTGCGTCATTGACCATGCTAAAGCCTTTAATTGTGTGGATCACAACAAACTGTGGAAAATTCTTAAAGAGATGGGAATACAATAACACTTTACTTGCCTCCTGAGAAATCTGTATACAGGTCAAGAAACAACAGTTAGAACCAGACATGGCACAATGGACTGGTTCCAAATTGGGAAAGGAGTATATCAAGGCTGTATATTGTCACCCTGTTTATTTAACTTATATGCAGAGTACATCATGCAAAATACCAGACTGGATGAAGCACAAGCTGGAGTCAAGATTGATGGGAGAAATATCAATAATCTCAGATATGGAGATGACAGCATCCTTATGGCAGAAAGCGAAGAAAAACTAAAGAGTCTCTTGATGAAAATGAGAGAGTGAAAAAGTTGCCTTAATACTCGTCATTCAAAAAACGAAGATCATGGCATCCAGTCCCATCACTTCACGGCAAATAGATGGAAAAACAATGGAAACAGTGACAGACTTTATTCTGGGGGGCTCCAAAATCACTGCAGATGGTGACTGCAGCCATGAAATTAAAAGATGGTTGCTCCTTGGAAGCAAAGCTATGACCAACCTAGACAGCATATTAAAAAGCAGAGACATTACTCTGCCAAAAAAGGTCCCTCTAGTCAAAGCTATGGTTTTCCCAGTAGTCATGTATGAATGTGAGAGTTGGACTATAAAGAAAGCTGAGTGTCAAAGAATTGATGCTTTTGAACTGTGGTGTTAGAGAAGACTCTTGAGAGTCCCTTGGACTGCAAAGAGATCAAACCAGTCAGTCCTAAAGGAAATCAGTTCTGAATATTCATCAGAAGGACTGATGCTGAAGCTGAATTTCCAATACTTTGGCTACCTGATGGGAAGAGCTGACTCACTGGAAAAGACCCTGATGATGGGAAAGATTGAAGGTAGGAAGAGAAGGGGATGACAGAGGATGAGATGGTTGGATGGCATCACTGACTCAATGGACATGAGTTTGAGCAAGCTCTGGGAGTGTGATGTGCTTCAGTCCATTGGGGTTGCAAAAAAGTTAGACACGACTGAGTAACTGAACTGACTGACATCGATCATTTGATCTCTTAGTGGTTAGAAGAAACTGTCAAGAATGATAGCCCACAAAATGGGCCAGAATCTGTCTAACAAACCTAAACAGATTATGCAAGAAACTTAAACCTGAGATCATTGAGATGACACAAATGTTGGAATTATTCAATAAAATTTTAAAGCAGCCACCACAAAAATGCTCTAATGAGTACTTACAAACAAAATTTTTTAAAAAATCTCACAAAATAGAAGGTATATAAAAGACTCAGATGGAAATTATAGAATTTCAAAATGCCAAAAATCCTTTTAAAACATCACCACATTGGCTCAATAGTGTAATAAATATGACAAAAGAAAGAATCGCTCAACTAAAAGATAGAACAATAGAAATTGACCAATCTGAAAAACAGAAAATCAACAACAATAAAACAACAAATAAACAGAGCCTCAGAGATGTGAGTCAATAAAAAAGACACACACACACAACACATAATACTCATCATTGAAGTCCTAGAAAGAGTGTGAAGCAAAAAAAAAAAAACAAAAAAACCCTCAAAGAAATAACAATAGCTGAAAATTTCTCAAATTTGATGAAACACCCTACAGATCCAAGAAACTGAGCAAATCCCAAACATGGTAAATTCAAAGAACTCCATATCAAGATACATAGGCAAAAATCTGAAAAATTTAGAGATAAAGAAAATCAAAAATCAAAAGGAAAAGAAAACGTCTTGAAAACAGCCAGAGGGAAAGGAGAAACTACTTATAAGGTAATATCTATTTGGAATGTCAGCAGATTTTTCATCGGAAACCACAGAGGTCAGCTAGAAGTGGCACAATACTTTTTGTGTGCTGAAAGAAACTGTCCGCCGTGAATTCTATTCTTACTGCATCCTTTAACAATGATTGGAAAATGGAGGTTCTCAGATGAAGGAAAACTAATAGAAATTATTGCTCATGAACTTGCCTTTAGAGAATGGCTAAAGGGAATCTTCAAATAGAATGGCAATGATGTAGGCAAAGGTTTGACAACTCCAAAGGAAAGAACAGGAAAAGGGAAAGAAGAATGGGTAAAATACAAGGATATATATTAGATTATCCCTCTCCTCACAGCTTTTAAAGATCACAATTGACGGTTGAAACAAATATATGAGACCATCTAATGTGGCTCTCAGTGTATGTAGGGGAAATACCTCAGACAATTCATTTCAAAAAGTGAAGACAATAAAAAGACATAAATGTAAATAAGATTTTTACACTTGACTCAAAGTGGTAAAATGTTGATACCACAGACTGTGCTAAGTTATGTATGTATATTGTAATGCACAGAGAAACTGCTAAATAAACTATTAAAAGAAATGTACCACAAACAAACTATAAATAAATAAAAATGGAACTCTAAAAAGTACTCAGTAAACCTATAGGAAGATAAGAAAAGAGAAACAGATAAATGGGAAATAGAAGAAACAAAGAGAAAACACAAACTAGGATGGCAGATTTAAACCTAAAGTAACTATAATTACTTTCATAAGTAATCTAACTATACCAAGTAGAGGGCAGAAACTGGCAAGGTGAGTGAAAAACTATGACCCTTTATAAGATGTCTGTAAGAAACCAAACAGTAGAACTTCTATTCACGTGAAACAGAATTGATACAACTGAAAAGAGAAATAGACAAATCCTAGTTATAATTGGGGATTTAACACCCCATTCTCAGCAGTTGCTAGGAAATCAGCAAAAGTATAGAACAACTGAACACCAACAGGATCTAACTAACATTTATAAAATGCTCCATGCAACAGCAACAGAATATGCATTCTCTCCATGCATACATAGAATATTTACTAAGATCATATCTTGAGTCATAAAACAAACCTCAACAAACTGTAAAAGAAATTAAAATTTACAGATATTCTCTGACAATAATGGAATCAAAATAGAAGATAATAACAGAAAAATCTTCAAACAATTGGAATCTTTTTTTAACTTACAAATAATGCATGGGTCATAGGAAAAGTCTCAAAGAAAAAAATCTTAAAAAGAATTGAATGAAAGTGGAAATAAAAGATATCAAATTATGGAATGCATCTAAAGCAGCACTGGAAAGGAAATTCACAGCACTAAAAGTTTACATACATATGAGGAAAGTTCTCAAATCAATAAACTAAGTTCTTACCTCAAGAAAAGATAAAAGTAAGTCATAAACAACCAGGAAAAAAAAAAAAAAGAAATAATAAAGACCAGAGCAGACATCAACGAGATTTAAAATAAGAATACAAGGGAGAAAATGAAAAACCGAAAATCTGGTTGTTTGAATAAAATCAATAAAAATTGATAAAGCGCTCTCAAGACTGACAAAGATAAAAAGAAAGAAGACACAAATCACCAATATCAAGAATAAAACAGGGTGTATCACCACAGATGCTGCAGCCATTAAAAAGCAAACAAGAAAATACTACTAACTTTATGCTAACAACTTGGAATGAACCAATTCTTGAAAAATCACAAACTATAAAAAACTCAACCAAGGTGAAAGAAATAATATAAATATCTATGCCTATTAAACAAGTTTAATTTGTAATTTAAAATCTCTTATAAAAGAAATGTCCAGGTCCAATATCCTAACAAACCTTTAAGAAAAGAATTAACACTAAGTTCAGACAATCTCTTATGGTTTACAGAAGAGTAAAGAGCACTTTTAAGTCATTTTGTGAGTATTATTATAATATGAAAATCAAAGACAGTACAAAAAGGAAACTAAAGATCAATATGTCTCATGAATGTTGACACAAAAATCCTCCACAAAATAGCAGTAAACCATATCCAATAAAGCATTAAAAAGATTTATATACTAAATGGGATTTCCAGGTATACATGACTGGTTCAGTGTTAGAAAATCAATGTAATCTACATATCAATAGACTAAAGAAGAAAAATCATGTAACTGTATAGTTAATTAATGCAGAAAAAGTACTTAACAAAATCCAATTCATGATAAACTATCATAATTATCACTCTCATAATAAATAACACATTTATAATATAACTCTCAGCAAATTAGAAGAGAACATTCTCAAATTTTCTTTTTTAAAAAAAGAGTATCAACAGCTACCTAAAGCTTACATCACTCTTTTTTCTTTTTTTGATGTGGACCATTTTTAAAAAGTCTTTATTGAATTTGTTACAATATTGCTTCTGTTTTATGTTTTGGTTTTTCACTAGAGAAGCATGTAGGATCTCCATTCCCCAACTAGGGATTGAACCCACACCCCCTGCATTGCAAGGCTAAGTCTATACACTGGCCTGCTTATATCACTATTAATGGTGAGACAGAAAACTTTCCTCCTTAGACTGGGAACAAGGCAAGGATGTGTGTTCTCACTCCCTCTTTCTATATACAACTGACAAACAAGTGGAAATCAAAATTTCAAACACATTTATAATTGGTCTAAAGACAATGAAATACTTTGATATAAATTTAACAAAATGTACACAAGATCAGTATGCCCGAAAGTTACAAAATTTTCATTAAAAAAAAAAAAGCAACAAAGACCCAAAGAAATATGGGAACATACCAAGTTCCTGGATTGTAAAACAACATAAAGATGTAAAGCTATCAGTTTTTGAACTATCTAGATGGACAGGGAGGCCTGGCGTGCTGCAATTCATGGGGTCGCAAAGAGTCGGACATGACTGAGCAACTGAACTGAACTGAACTGAGAGGTATAATATAATTCTTACAAAATCCAGCAAGGTTTTTGATGGTATAAATTTACCCCAAAATTTATATGGAAAGGCACAAACCCCAGAATAGTTAAAATCATCTTGAAAAAGAAGAATAAAATGTGAGAAATAACATTACTTTATGTTTAGAGTTACAATAAATCTACAGTATCAAGACAGTGAGGTATTGGTGCAGGGATAGACATGTAGACTAATGGACAGAATGAAGGACACAGAAATAGACTCATACAAGTAAGTAAGTGAACGTGTTAGTTGCTTGGTTGTGTATGACTCTTTGTGACCCCATGGACTGCAGCCCACCGGGCTCCTCTGTCCATGAGATTTCCCAGGCAAGGATAATGGAGTGGGTTGCCATTTCCTTCAAGTGTGCCCAACTGATTTTTGACAAAGGTGCAAAAGTAATTTACTTGAGGAAGGATAGTACTGATTGCTTCAATACCAGCACAT
This sequence comes from Capricornis sumatraensis, assembly GCF_032405125.1. Taxonomy (NCBI): domain Eukaryota; kingdom Metazoa; phylum Chordata; class Mammalia; order Artiodactyla; family Bovidae; genus Capricornis; species Capricornis sumatraensis. Next base: position 115,160,507 of record NC_091071.1, on the reverse strand, counting down.
GGTATTGAAGCAGTTGGACATCCATAGGCAAAATAAACAAACCTTGACCTAAACTTCACATCAACTCAAAATGAACCATGATATTATATTATAAAACTATAAAAGCTTTGGAATTACACATAGGAGAAATCTTTAGGACCCAGTGCTAGGTAAAAAGTTCTCAGACTTGATACCAAAAGCACAATCCATAAAAGGAAATGTCAATAAATTGGACCCCAATAGAATTAAATACTTCCACTTTGCAAAAGACTTTGTTAAGCAGATGAAATGACAAATTACAGACTGAGAAAGAATATTTGCAAATTGCATATCCAGCAAAGGATATATATTTTAAGTATATGAAGAATTCTCAAAAAGTTTAGCTTTAGCTTAGTAAAAAAGAAAAATCCTATTAAAATATTAGCAAAAGACACAAAGAGACATTTCCCTGAGGAGGGTGTATAAGTGACAAATGAACACATAAAATGATATTCAACATCATTCAGTTCAGTGCAGTTCAGTTGCTCAGTCATGTCCAACTCTTTGCAACCCCATGAATCACAGCATGCCAGGCCTCCCTGTCCATCACCAACTCCCAGAGGTCACTCAAACTCATGTGCATTGAGTTAGTGATGCCATCCAGCCATTTCATCCTCTGTCGTCCCCTTCTCCTCCTGCCCCAAATCCCTCCCGTCATCAGGGTCTTTTCCAATGAGTCAACTCTTTGCATGAGATGGCCAAAGTACTGGAGTTTCAGCCTCAGCATCAGTCCTTCCAGTGAACATCCAGGACTGATTTCCTTTAGAATGGACTGGTTGGATCTCCTTGCAGTCCAAGGGACTCTCAAGAGTTTTCTCCAACACCACAGTTCAAAAGCATCAATTGTTAGGCGCTCAGCTTTCTTCACAGTCCAACTCTGACATCCATACATGACCACTGGAAAAACCATAGCCTTGACTAGACTGATCTTTGTTGGCAAAGTAATATCTCTGCTTTTTAATATGCTGTTTAGGTTGGTCATGACTTTCCTTCCAAGGAGTAAGTGTCTTTTAATTTCATGACTGCAATCACCATCTGCAGTGATTTTGGAGCCCATAAAAATAAAGTCTGACACTGATTCCACTGTTTCCCCATCTATTTCCCATGAACTGATGGGACCAGATGCCTTGATCTTAGTTTTCTGAATGTTGAGCTTTAAGCCAACTTTTTCACTCAACATCATTAGCTACTAGGAAAATACAAATTAAAATTACAATAAAGTATTACTATCACATGCTTATCAAAATGGCTAAAGTAAAAATAGTGATAATACCAATTGCTGGCAAGGATGCAGAGACAGTGAATCAGTTGTACACTGCTGATGGGAATGTAAAATGGAACATCCACACTTGAAAAACAGATCGACTGCTTTTTATAATACTAAACATACCTAGAATCCAGCAATTAATTGCACTTTTTGGCATTTTTCCCAGAGAAATGAAAATTTGTGCTTGCACAAAAACTTTTCCATAAATAAGCATCACAGCTTTATTTGTAATAGCCCCAAACTGGAAACAACTCAAAAGTCTTTCAGTGGGCGAATGGTAACTGTGGTCCAGTCATATCACAAAATAATACTCAGTAAAACTCATTAATAATAGAATCAACTATTGATACATACAACAACTTGGATGGATCTCAAGGGGGAAAAAAAGCCAATCTTTAAAAAGTTACATACTTGTAATTCATGTAACTTTCTTTAAAGAGAAAAATTATAAAGAGCTGATAAGTGGTAGCTGGGGATAGTGATTGTTGGACGGGAGAGAGGGCATGTGCATCTCTAAAAAATACCATGACGGAGATTTTGTGGTGATGGAATTGTTCTATATCTTGATTTTGGTAGTGGTTACGCAGGTATACACATCTGATAAAATTGTAGAGAACCATATTCACACACAGAAATGAGTGCACGTAAAACTAAAGAAACCTACATAAGCTCTGTGGATTGTATGTATATCAGTTCCCGACTTGTCATATTGTACTAGAGTTATGTAAGATGTTATCACTGGAAGAAAATGGGTGAAGGTCACAAAGACTTCCCTGTACATTATTTGCACTTTCTGTGAAATTACAAATATTTCACAATAAAAAGTGGAAAAACACCTCTGGGTAGTCAGAGTTTCAAAAAATGTTGAGAAATAAGGACATGACAAAACACAAAAGTCAGAACAACAATGTGAAATGAAAGTAGTCCTTTCAGCAAGGCTGACCCTGCATAGACTCCAAAGTTAAAGTCTTTTCAGTTCAGTTCACTTCAGTCGCTCAGTCGTGTCCGACTCTTTGCGACCCTGTGAATCACAGCACGCCAGGCCTCCCTGTCCATCACCAACTCCCGGAGGTCACTCAAACTCATGTCCATCGATTTGGTGGTGCCATCCAGCCATCTCATCCTCTGTCGTCCCCTTCTCTTCCTGCCCCCAATCCCTTCCAGCATCAGAGTCTTTTCCAATGAGTCAACTCTTTGCATGAGGTGGCCAAAGTATTGGATTTTCAGCTTTAGCATCAGTCCTTCCAATGAACACCCAGGACTGGTCTCCTATAGAATGGACTGGTTGAATCTCCTTGCAGTCCAAGGGGCTCTCAAGAGTCTTCTCCAACACCACAGTTCAAAAGCATCAATTCTTCGGCGCTCAGCTTTCTTCACAGTCCAACTCTGACATCCATACATGACCACTGGAAAAACCATAGCCTTGACTAGATGGACATTTGTTGGCAAAGTAATGTCTCTGCTTTTGAATATGCTATCTAGATTGGTGATAACTTTCCTTCCATGGAATAAGCGTCTTTTAATTTCATGTTAGCAGAATATTTAAAATTAACTTCAGAGCAAAAAGAAGGGACAGCTAGGTCCAATGCTGGGGCCAATGCTCTATGTTAATTAAAACAAACAATACCTGCCCCCCCATAACTTCTCTATTTGTATTATTTGGGGTCTTCTCTGTCAAGAAGGATGTTGTTCGGATGGTGGGAAGAAATATCATGATAAAGATACAACACCTAAAATAATTGAGGGCTTTGCATGAGAGGGCTAGATTACATTCCACAGAAACTGGCAAGAGCATGCTGATCTGGTAACAGAAGTTCAGATATCAGACACATCCCATAAGGAGAGTGACAGGAAGATGTGAGCCAGAGAAATGCTCATATTTTCAAGAAGGTGAAAGAAGTACATTCCAGAAAGATATGGACCACAGAAACAAGTGTGTATTCTGTCATTTGGGCTCAAATCCTCCATTGTTGAAGGGAAGAGGAACTGATATTTGTTCATGAAGGAAAACCTGGAGTTTCATTGTCTTAAGGGCAGCAAGAGCCTTCAGTCTGCAAAGCCACTTCAGACAACTTACGCAATCTTCAGTTGACAGAGAGATAGGTAGACAGATAGATAATGGATAGATAGATGGGTGGACAGACAGATAAGTGAGGACAGACAGATAGATGAGGCTGGAGCCATTTAGAGCTGAAGCAAATAGTTTTTTTTAGTCTCAGTAAGCCCTGAGGGGGCACTGGTGTTACATAATCTCACAGTGAGCACTATCCATAACGGTATTCATCTAGAAAGTTCCATGCATTCCATATTCTTTGTATGAGGAGATAGGAACTTTGTGGATGCATTTAGGAAAATGGTCTCTCCAAACAGGAGTGATTGTGGTTAGATTTTTATATCATGGTATCTATAACCCCAGTCAAAAATCTAGGGTTCACCTTTGACTTATCCATCATCCTCACTTGTCATGACTCCCCACTCTAGCCTTACTGATCTGACTTCTGTTTTTCCAGAGCATCCTCTCTTTTCCTTCCACACAACCGCTGTCTCTCATCATCTCTGGCTGCCAAGCTCCTCTCTGTCCCCAGAGTTACTCTTTCCAACTCATCCCCCATCTGTGAGGATAAGTAACTGAAGAGCAAACCACTGCCTCTCAGCCAACTTCAGTCTGTACAAAGCTCCCCGCTGCCCTTGCCACCTACAAATTGGCACCTGCCATCTACCTCTACAAGGATTAGATAATGAGCTGCTGCAGCTGTTTTCAACACCCTCTGAAAGGAGTTCAGTGTGGAGGTCAAGAATGAGGCATTCTTGTACTCTGGGGAAAATGGTAGAATTGGTCTTCAGATAGATATTTATAGGATTAGATTTTATGAGCCCAATTCTTTCCTCTCTTCACATCTGAAAAAGCACTAAAATCATTAACAGTGACATCTGCTCTTTGTGATTGGCAGCAAGCCTCTGCCAAAATGTGTACTTGACTGCAAGTACCCCCTTCACTAAAATCATATATAACTCTGACCTTCCCCTTTGCCTCTTTGGAGCATTTTCTCAGAGCTATTTGAAATGCTCTCTCTGGGGCTATTGTCCTTATTTTGTCCCAAACTGCATTGAAATATATGCATTTGTTGTTGCTGTGTTAGTAGCTCAGTTGTGTCTAACTCTTTGTGACCTCATAGACTATGTAGCCCACTAGAATCCTCTGTCCATGGAATTCTCCAGGCAAGAATACTGGAGTGGGTAACCATTCCCTTCTCCAGGGGATCTTCCTGACCCAGGGACTGAACCCTGGTCTCCTGCATTGCAGGCAGATTCTTTACTATTTGAGCCATAAGGGAAGCCCAAAATACATTACCTTGTGTAAAACAGATAGCTAGTGGAAAGTTGCTGTATAACACAGGGAACTCAACCTAGTGCTCTGTGACAACCTAGAGGGTTGGGATGAGGGTGGGAGAGAGGCTCTAAAGGGAGGGGATATACTTATGAACTAAGATGGCTCAGCAGGAAAGAACCCACCTGCAATGAAGGAGATGTGACAGGAGCTGTGGATTCAATTCCTGGTTGGGAAAATCCCCGGTGAAGGAACTGTCAACCCACTCCAGTATTCTTACCTGGAAAATCCCACGGACAGCTCACTGGGTTGCAAAAGAGTGGAACACAGCATAATGACTAAACAACAACAATGGCTGATTCACATTGTTGTACAGCAGAAACCAATACATTATAAAGCAATTATCCTCCAATTAAAAAAAATTAACTCACCACTCTCACATTGTGCATTTTTTTCTCAGTAGACGTTTTCAGGACAAGGTCTGGATTAATCGGTCTTAATCTCAATCCCCATTGAGTTACTCCACCCAATTTTGAACGAAACAATATGGAGTTGGTTTTTTTTTTTTTTCTGAATATTCTTGTGAAAGTATCACAAACATGTGGTGCCCTACCCCTGTCCCAGCTTCCATTTTCTTTCTCTAATGGATCCTCTTTATCCATTAAACTTTAGAAGAGATCTCAGCTCTGCCCTCCAGGGCCCCGCACCAGATTAGGTCTGTCCATAAAGTCCTGTGCAAATCTCAGTGACAGCCAGTGACAAATTGTATGGCAATGAGTTATGGATAGGCTCACTCTGCCGTCCTCCATCCTACACGACTACCTGTGGTCATGTACTATATCCTCCATCCTACACGAGGCCAGAGACTGGGTTGATTCTTGTCTATCATTTTGGAGCGGAGTACAGAGCTCAGCAGGTAGTAGGTACTGAGTCTGTTTGATCACCTGACTTTGCTTGAACATTTTCAGTATCTTAAAAAGCCACATGTCCATAACGCTGCCTTCTCCAAAGTTCTGAATAGCCAACAATTATGAAAATCATCTGTAATTCAGCCTTTATTGTTACCCCATTTGAACACCTAAAGGCAGAGCACCAGACCCTTTGTCACCCTATCTTTCCAGCCACTGATTTGCACAACAGACCCTGGACAAGAGGGACAGTTAAGCCAGGGAACAGAACTGCAGTTGTTCCTACACATACAACTTCCAGAAAAGACTGAGCGTGGGAATGACTAATTGACTTGGAAGACAATTCCAAGAGGATATTCTGAAATAGGAAATCAGAGATCCCCTGTGGGAAGCACTCATTGGTGACTTTCAATGTTATGAATTCTAGGAGATTTTTAAAAATACATCATCTGTGTAACACTGAGGGAGAAAATAAAACAGAGTTGACTGAATTTTAAAATCTGAGTTTAAGACAGACTAGTTATGCCGCTATAACGTATTCTTTGTTGTTTAGTTGCTAAATCATGTCTGACTCTTTTGTGACCCCATGTAGCCCACTAGGGCAGTAAGCTCTAGGCTACATCATTTTGTGACTGAAGCCCACTAGGCTCCTCTGTCCATGGAATTTCCCAGGCAAGAATACTGAAGTGGGTTTCGATTTCCTTCTCCAGGGTATCTTCCTGACCCAGGGATCAAACCCAAGTCGCCTGCATTTCAGGCAGACTCTTTACCACTGAACCACTGAGGAAGCCCACAAGTAGAGAATGCATTCCCTGAGCACCACATGAGTATTCACAGAAGCTATCTTAAAGAATTTTAACAGAATTGCATTAAATAAATATGACACTTGGCCTCAGTTTTGTAAAACTTTTTCATCCCTCTTTTTTTCCATTTTCCTTTTATTACAAACATCACAGACATAATCTGTGTGTCAAAGAGACACTAGTAAAAAGGAGGGACATATAAAAAGCATTAGTATTAATGAAAAGGAAAAATATTTAAATACAATTTAAGTGAGTTGTAAAGCTAAAAGAAAGAAAACCCAACTGTATGCTAAAGACATAGTTTCTATTACTAGCGTTATACAAATTTCCAGTGGAAGCATTCCAGAAATGCATCATTGAATCTCTAAGGCGCAAACCTAGACTTTCAATGGACTTGTCTATTCCTATGTTGCCAAGAGAAAGACATCACAGGCAATGTCATTATTGGGGAGTAGTACTTTACCATTAACTTCAAATGTCTCCATCCTAGACAACATGGTTTGGTCGAGAGCCGTTCCGTCTTCAGTGCTAGCCAAGAGCTCTTTCTCTTTGAGAATTTCCTCATTTTCCATTGCTAAGGTTTATAGATGGCCAAAGTTCTGGAGCCAGCAGAAATGCTCTCTCCAAGAGGAACCACTTGGGGAGAGATTGTTCCCTTTTGACTACTGCTTCTACTTGTAGAACACACAGTACTTCCTTTGACTCTGATTTCTGAATTTGCAAAATGTTTCCTGACATGGTCAGGATTAGGCATTTCTCAAAAATTGGCTATTCATACATGGAGCTCCTGCTTAGTGCAACTGCTTGTTAAGGGGTATGGGGAGTTGGGACACAAATCACAGGTCCCTGAAATCACTGCTTGTTCTGAGGCCCCCAAGAGCAGAACCAATGACCCCCATCTCCTCTGCCTGTCCATACTCTGCCTTCACCCCAGACCCAGCTTATTGTCATGGGACTTCTCCAACCCACAGTGAAATCTGACTCCTCTGACCTATTTCAATCCTTTGAGCTCATCCTTGCTACACAAAGCATGGGCCATGGACCAGTAGCGTCAGCATCACTTGGGAACTGTTGTAAAGGCAGAGTCTCAGGTCCCACCCCATAGAGGCTGAATCCAAATCTATAGTTTAACAAGGTCCCCAGGTGATGTACGTACAGATTCAAGTTGAAGAAACACTGCTCTACCCCATACGTTTTAGCATTTAATTATGTTTCCTCTCATTGCTTTTCCACGTTATCTCTGTGTGTGAAAGTGTGTGCTTGCTCTGGTCCCAATAAGATCTGAGCCCCTTAAGAGAAACCCCTTTGCTCTCTTCCCTACACCAGGTACTCTCTACCAGGGAGGTTATATAGCACAGTAGTCAACACATGGACCCTGAAAGCTTAAATGCCTGAGTTCCAATTTCACTTCCTGCAAGTGGTTGTGTGACCATGGGAAAGTCATGCCAGCTTTGAACATCTCACTTTTCTTGTTCATAAAATAAGGAAGGTGGTAATAATTTGTGTGTGCATTAAATGACTTAAATGGTGTAAGGTGGCCAGGGCTGCATCTGATGGGCAATGAACACTAACATTGTGCTGCTGCTATTATCAGTAGAGACATTGTGAACCCACTGGGTTCAGGCAGGTGAAGGTAATAATAGCCTTTGCCTTAAGGGATATCAGTCCAGTATGCAGAATGGTTGTGGATACAACTGAATTCTAGAAAACTGATGTTGATGATTGGAGCCCCTAGGAGGACAGGGGTGACCTGGAGGCAGAGAAGGCAGGCCTGGGAATGCCACAAAGAGCTTGTCCATTGGATCTGGGTTTGAAGGGGTGACTGGGGGTTAACTATAGAGCAGAATAAGGTGATGGCCTTGGAAGTGTGAAAAAATGGCAAGCGTAGCATCATGGCAGCAGGATACTTGGAGGCAGAAGAATCATGGACCACTGGAATACTGGGGGCATGAGCTGTGACGTGGCAGGAGATAAAGCTCAACTAGACTAAGTCTCTTTCTTCAGCCAGCAGCATATCAAAAAGCAAACTCAGGAAAAGGAGTTACTGACAAGGTAGTGCCCTTCAAGGTAGAGGTCCTACCTTGCTCACAATTTCAGCATTGTGAGGTCACAAGAGGTCACTGGTTTGGGCTGAGACTTAGGAGCAGAATCCAGGACAGGAAAGGTTAAAAGAGAGAATTGGCAGTGAGGAAATGAAGGCAGCTGGTAGCTCCAGTCACAAGTTGGGTAGTGGACCATCCAAGAGGCCAGGGGCTATAAGGGCTTCTTCCGTGGGCAGGAAATCTCCTGGCGAAAGGAACCCATTACTTGGGCTGCTGTGCCTCCCCTCTCTGCCTGGTTATCTCAGCTCTGGCCAAGGGCAGTCCTCACTCGTGGGGGTGCAGAAGGGACTCTTTGGAAAATGCTTGTGTTAATTACGGAGTGTAGTCCTCTTTAGCAGGAACATTTAGTGGATATCAAGTATAGTCAACTAGCTCTGACTCTGGGGTCAGACAGACCTGGGACCCAAAGGCAACTCTTCCACATACTTGCTGTGTGACCTCAGGTGATTGGCTTAGCTTCTCTGAACCTCAGCACAATGTAATAGCTCATAGAAGCATTAACTGTTATCCAAGATGTATCAGGTGTCAGGCACTGTGCCAGATATATATACATGACTCAACACTCACAATAACTTGTATCTTGCCTCAGATCTTGTGGTTAGAAAGTGATAACACCTGAATTCAAATCCAGGACATCTTGCCTTTACAGTTTGGTTTAAATCTAGTTTAATCCAAGGTTTTTAATCCAGAAACTCATACCAGATGAGTGTTTTAAAATATTCGCTGCTCTTCTCCTACTCCAGCCTGAGATCCTGATTTTACTCAGAAGCCTCATGGTTGGTTCTAATGCACAGCCAGGCTGAGGACTGCTGTGCAGAATAATAAAGCAGTCACAGGCAGCACAGAGACCCATGTGAGCCCTCAGGACTCCATCCTAGGAGGACCCATGAGGTTGAACCATAGGAAATTACTGATATTAATCCCATTTGATAGTGGATAAATGGATACTTCATAAGATTCAAGCTAGTCCATCTGCTTAGCAGGGCCAGATAAAGCAAACCAGGCACTAGCTTGGGGTGAAAAAGATTCAGTAATCAAGGTAAGTAATATTTTAACACAATCCTTAACAATCAAAATTAATGCAAAAGGTCTATCATGAAAACAAAGACAACATTTTAAATAGACCACAGGACTCCATGCTGCTTTGTGCAATGACTCTGGTCACCCATTCAACCAGGTCCCAGCACTGCTCCTTACTCTGTTTCAGTATCCTCATTTGCAAAATGGGATACCGACAGTTTCCCTGTTTTTCCATAGTGTAAGTTTGGGGATCAAACTAAATAATAGAAGTCTAAGTGTTTGTAAACAAAAGGGCTTTCAGTGGAATAGCATCTTATACCAAGCAGGTACATAGTGTGAAACTTCTGGATGTGGATGTTACCCTTAAAAATCCCTAAGTCTTCCATAAAGTGCAAAAGACACGATTTGGAGAATCTTGCACAGTTTTTTCCTAAGTCCCACTCAGACACTTTTATCTCCAGAACACAGATCTGGCTGTTACTTTCCTTGAGCACCAGATGAAGTGGTTGACTTGCATTTGAGGACCATGCTGTTCAAGAAATGCAGGGTTTGGCTTTCCTTTCCATGCAGAGTGCATATAATTGCATTGGAGAATTTAAATGTTTTCAGAGGGGTTCTCAAGGTTTGATGTTCCCCAAATTGCCTTTCTTACGCAGGAGTTATGGTGTTGGAGTCCCAGGAAAGCATGACCCCAACTCATGGTACCCTCTACAGAGCTTGACCCTCTGAACTAGTGGCTCCCAAACCACTACAGTCATTGGGACACTTGGCAGATCATCAAGAACTCCTGAGTAACCCCATTCCAGCTTAAAACTGGGGCAACCATGATAACACATGATGTAAAATTCACCTGCACAAATCAAAATATTCAAAACAGACAAAACTTCTCAGCAAATAGACAAGCCAGGTCTCCAAGATGCTCTTTAAGTCCCTGTCACCTCTCACTGACAGTTTGGCCCATTGTTCTGCCATCTCCTTAAGCTCACCAGTGGAGATGATAGAAAGAGGGACCTGGGCTAAAGAAAATAGAAAGGAGACAAATATTAAACATTTCTATCTATTGACCTTATTTTTCTTGCTAGTCATGCATGACAGTGGTGGTCAGTGTCCCCCATGACAAGCTCAGCACTTACTTAATAATTTCATTAATGGTACTTAATGAAGCATAATTATTATGAATTCATTTTAAAAATTAAAAAAGCTCAACAACACAAGTGAGCATCATTAGATTAACAGGTAAATAAATTTTGGTATATCCATTCAATGGGCTACAGCAATAAAGAGAAAGAGGCAGCAACATAAATGAATCTTAAAAGCCACTATGTTGAGTGAAATAAGCTAGACCCCCACAGGACATTATATGAGTTCATTCATGTAAGTGTCCAGAACAAGTAACACTCATCTATAGTGTCAGAAAACAGAACCATCAGGCTTCCCTGGTGGCTCACTGGTGAAGAATCCATCTGCCAATACAGAAGACATGGGTTTTCTCCCTAGTTTGGGAAGATTCTACATACCACGGAGCAACTAAGTCCATGCACTGCAACTACTGAAGCCTGTACGCCCTAGAGCCCATTTTCCACTGAAGCCTGTATGCCCTACAGCCCATTTTCCAGTAGTAGGAGAAGCTATTGCAATGAGAAGCCTGCACACTGCAACAAGAGAGTAGCCCCTGCTTGCTGCAACTAGAGAAAGCCCACACAGCAATGAAGACCCAGCACAGTCAAAAATAAGTAAATAAAACTACTGTTGACTAAAAAGATGCACAACATTTGAGAGTGATGAGTTAAGTTTGGGCAGAGTGAGGACTGCAGCCTGGGAGACAGCAATCAGATAACTCTGAGACACTGCTCCAAAGAGGCAATGGGGAAAGGTCAACAATATATAAGATTTTGGTGAAGGGAGAGTTCAGTGCAATCAAGCACTTACTTTACAAAAGGTTTTCTGTTAGTTACGAGGAGATGATGTGACCATGAGGGATTTTATTGCTTTCCTAGAAATGAAGAGATGCAAGGATTGAGATCATGAAAACAGTTCCTGAAAATATCTATCTAAAGACCTGTTCCACCCGTCTCCCTGGAGCACAAAGTGCCTCGCTCTCCACGCTGAATTCCCTCCAGGGAGTGTTGAAGGTCAGCAGCTGCAGCAGAGCAGGCAGATGGCAAATGCCCTTGTTGTGGTTGTTTGGTTGCTCACAAATGCTCTCGGTAAGTGCCACTTTGTAGTTGACAGGCAAGTGGCAATTTGTAGTTGACAATTTAAAAACAATACTAAAAAAAAAAAAAGAAAAAGAAAAAAAGAAGAAAAACAGAACCATGGTTTCCTGGAGGTAGAGGTAGGGGAGAATTGACTGATCAGGAGCACCAGGGAAATTTCTGCACTGATGGCAGTGTTCTGTGTCTTGATTGGGTGTTTGTTACAAAACTAACCAAATTTTAAATACATATATAGTATGAAATTTGAAATACATATATAGTATGTAAATTATGCTTCAATAAAGTTAATTAAAACAAAAGTTAAAGAAAAAACGGTGACAAAATTATTATTGCTGGACCCTGGCCCAACTTGTAGAAGTTTGTCCTTTGAGAAACATTGGAGGGTGTAGATGAGGTGAAGTGTGTGTGAGACCTTGCTGAGCCACCCACATCTTCTCTTCCCTGGGAAGGGATGCTCACACACATTTTGGGATTGCTGCATCAGGACTGCAGCCTGTGTTCTAGAACAGAGGGAAGAAAAGGGAAGCAGACTGGTCTGTGGTGCAACTTTCCCACTGAACCAGCACTCCATTCAGGGCACACCCAGGGCAAAAGCAAGAGAGGCAGCTGTGAGTTTCTGGTCTGATTTTTTTTTTTTTTAAGTTCTCCTGAACACAGACATCACCCTCTGCCTTCCTGACACATACAATGTTTTCACAGGGGCCAAAACTTTTTTCTGTTGTTTAATCACTAGGTTGTGACTGACTTATTGTGACCACCATGGGCTGTAGCTGCCAGGCTCCTCTGTCCATGGGATTTTCCAGGCAAGAATACTGAAATGGGCTGCCATTCCTTCCTCCAGGGGATCTTTCCGACCCAGGGATGGAACCAATGTCTCCTGCACTGGCAGGCAGATTCTTCACCACTGAGCCATCAGGGAAACCCAAAACTTTTATTACCTTGATTTAAACGTATTTGTTTTGGGGGGGGGATTATTTATACTGAAGAATAAATAAGTAATATTATTCCTTTTCCAGAGAGACTTTTGAGAGTTGGAGGATATGCATGGGCAGGTGAGAGTAGAACAACTCTAGATCCTGGAAGCCTCTGCACAATAAAGTGTTAAATGTGCACTTAAAAAAAAGAGAGAGCGCGCCACTATTAGAAACTGTGCAGGCTTTGTGCCAAGGGTCACCTGTGCTAATTCTCATTGATCTAAAACAATTTTGCCTGAGCAATTCTGGACTGAGAACAATGGGGATGAAACAGAAAAGATAGGAAATCAATCAGAATTGCCTAGAGTTGGTTGTCAGTCATTCCCCATTCATTAAACAGATGTTCATTGAGTGCTAACTCCGACCCAAGCCCTGCACTGGTAATAAAAGAAAGCAGAATCTCTGATGGTCTGGGTCGTCACCCACCGCTCGTCACATGCTATCAGGTCATACCCTACCTTGTCATTTTTATTGATAGTAAATCCTTCATAATCACTCTTCATTCTACTCTCTGGCACACCTCCAATCTTTTCAGTTCTTCCTTCAGTATGCTAGTCCCAACAATCCTTTGCCTTCTGATCTGTTATTCTGCCACACTTCCACTGTCCGTTCCCCACTTCTTGTCCTTTCTCATGTCTAAACTTACAGTCATTTTAATTAGCCCCTGGCACACATCCTCAGCTGTTGCTCCTGTTTTGCTTCATTGTACTCACTTGCAAAAAAACATAGCACAGGTTGGATCCAGCTCTCTGGGCAACTGAATTTAACTGGAGTAAATGATGGGATTATGCTGGTGGTCTCATTGTGACCACCCATCTGGCAATAGGGTATAGGTTTTTATTCAAGTCTCTGCCAAACAACCAATTCATTGTCACTTGATCTCCTGTCTTCACTCTGAACTGATGATCTTGCCCTCTTCCTTATTATGAAAATTCAAGCAACCAGAAGTGAAACTCTGGATTCCCACCATTACTACCATCTCGACCAAGATGCCATCCACCTGCTTCCTTATGACCTAGATGAACTGTTCAACCTCCTGTCAAGAACCACTCTTTCAACCTGTGCACTGAATTCCACCACCTCTTACCTACTTCTGAGTATTTTCGCAGCAGCAGTCCTTCCTTCTCTCTCCTTCACAGCATCAATAATACAATTTCCATTGGATTATTGCCAATTGCTGAACACACATATTGTCAGCTCTCCATTTTGAAACACTTAATCTTGGTACACTTCCTTCAACCTACTATCCAATTTTTTACCCTCCTTTGTGGAAAACTTCCTTAAAATTGTTGTTGATACCCACCATTGGCAATTCCTCTCCTTCTGTGCTCTTTAAATCCACTCTAGTGGAACGTTCATCTCCATGATTCAGCCAAAACTACTCTCATGTTATCACCAATGGGTTGCTCATCCTCTCCTTAAAATAATATCTTCTGTTGTCTTTGAAGACATAGCACTTTCTTGATAGTTTTCCTATTTCACTGGCCACTCTTGGTTTATTTTGCTGATTCAGTCTCTCTTTCCTCATCTCTTTTTATGTTATGGTGCCCCGGGATCTGATCCTTCATTGTCTTTCCCATTTATACTCACTTCTTTGGTGATGTTATCTGGTCTCACAGGTTTAAGTTCCACCTGTGGAATGACACCTATGTGTCATTATTCACAAATCTGCATTTCTAGATCAGACTTCACTCTTGAACCACCGATGCCTATTTCTACACACCTGTCACATAGACATCTCAAGTTCTAAATGCTCCTGAATTTGCTCCATCTTAGTTGATGGCAACTTGTTCACTCCAGTTGTTTTGATTAAAAAACAAACAAACAACTGATACCAACCTTGAATCCTTTCTGTCTCACAGTCTGTTTCTCACCACACTCAATGCATTAAGAAATCTTTGCTTAACCTTCAAAATATATCCAGAATTTGAAAGTTCTCACCATTTCCCCACTACCATTCTGGTATAAGTCACCACAGTCTCTCACCTAAATACTTCATTAACTTTATTTTTGTAAAGAAATGGGATTTTAATATAATATTCAACCCTAGCATTTACTATTCTTTTCCTTTCAGTTTTATGGAGATATATAGTCTAAGGTGTACAGCATAATGAGTTGACTTACATACATCATGAAATGATTATTGCAATAAGTTTGGGGAACATCCATCATCTCATAAAGATATAATATTAAAGAAATAAAACGTAATTTTTTTCTTGGGATGAGAATGCTTAGGATTTACTCTTCTAACGACTTTCATATATAACAGTCTGCAGTGTTAATTACATGTATCACGCTTTACATTGCATTCCTACTTCAGTAACTTTCTAACTGGTGTCCATACTACAATATGGTCCACATTCAATATAGCAGCCAGAGTGATCCTTTCGAAACATAAGTCAGGCATGATGCCAGAGAAGATGATGGAATAGAGGGCTAGCAGGTATCTATTTCTCCAGCCAAATAGCAGTTATACTGGCAGAAACCGTGTGAAGTGACCAAGTTGTAGTTCTGAAGTTTATTTGAACATTTGTGGCTTTTAGGAAACGACTTGGCTGATAAATTGCAGTAAATTTCTATCTATAATATTTCAGCCTTCAGCATGATGGCAGCTACCCATCTCCTACTTGCCCTCACTGGCAGACATTTGTAGGGATAGAAACCCAATTTCTGGCATGACTTTCTAGAACCAGAGTATGCAGTAAGGACCTTGTCCTCCAAATGTTGGGGTTCTGTGTTCTGACTTGATTGCTCCTTCATGTTACTAAGGAGAAGACATGGAGGATGTATGCTATTTTTTCAACCTTCCACAGCTGAATTAATTTCCAGGAGATTTACAGGAGCAGTACCTGCTGTTTTGGGTGTTAAAAAAACAACCCTATATATGGCAGAATTTGGATAGCATACCCAGACAAAGAGGTAGATTAAAAAAGAGCCGAGAAAAACCTTAGGTTTTCACTTTAGGAGACACACTCCAACAATTTTTTAAAAATTAAAAACAACAATAGCAACATTTTTTTTTTTAATTTTAAAAGCCAGCAAATCAGAGGAAGATGCTGATTTACAGATTTAACACATTATAAAATTCAAATGTCCCGGCTTTCAACCAAAAAAATCACAAGCCATTCAAAGAAATAGGTAAGTATGGCCCATTCAAAGGAAGATAAATAGACCGAAAATATACTTCCGGAAGCCACAGATGTCAGACTTAACCATACAAAGACTTTAAAACAATTGTCTTAAAGATGCTCAAAGTGCTAAGGGGATGCATGGACAAAGACAGAAAACAATGCACGGGCAAAGCTAGACTATCAACAAAGAGATAGAACACACAATGGTCAACCAAAAAGAAATTCTAGAGCCGAAGGATATGAAGAGTGAAATGACAATATGCTCAGTTCAGTTCAGTTGCTCAGTAGTGTCTGACTCTTTGCGACCCCATGAATCGCAGCACACTAGGCCTCCCTGTCCATCACCAACTCCTGGAGTTCACTCAAACTCACCTGCATCGAGTCGGTGATGCCATCCAGCCATCTCATCCTCTGTCGTCCCCTTCTCCTCCTGCCCCCAATCCCTCCCAGTATGAGGGTCTTTTCCAATGAGTCAGCTCTTCACATGAGGTGGCCAAAGTACTGGAGTTTCAGCTTTAGCATCATTCCTTCCAAAGAACACCCAGGGCTGATCTTCTTTAGAATGGACTGGCTGGATATCCTTGCAGTCCAAGGGACTCTCAAGAGTCTTCTTCAACACCACAGTTAAAAAGCATCAGTTCTTCTGCACTCAGCTTTCTTCACAGTCCAACTCTCACATCCATACATGACCACTGGAAAAAGCATAGCTTTGACTAGACAGACCTTTGTTGGCAAAGTAATGTCTCTACTTTTTAATATGCTGTCTAGGTTGGTCATAACTTTTCTTCCAAGGAGTAAGTGTCTTTTAATTTTATGGCTGCAATCGCCATCTGCAGTGATTTGGGAGCATTGAAAAATAAAGTCAGTCACTGTTTCCACTGTTTCCCCATCTATCTGCCATGAAGTGATGGGACCAGATGCCATGATTTTAGTTTTCTGAATGTTGAACTTTAAGCCAACTTTTTCATTCTCCTCTTTCACTTTTATCAAGAGGCTCTTTAGTTCTTCTTCACTTTCTGCCATAAGGGTGGTGTCATCTGCATATCTGGACAGGTTCAAAAACATATTTGAGCAAGCTGAAGAATCAGAAAACTTGAAGATACCATCATTGAGATTACTAAATCTGAACAAAAAGAAAAAAGAGTGAAGAAATTAAACAAAGTTTGAGGAATCTGTGGGGCACTGCTGACCAACACATATATTGCGGGAAGAAGGAAAAGAGAAATAGCAGGAAGACTATATGAAGAAATAACGGCTGTCAGCTTCCCAAATGTGATGAAGTACATTCATCTGCAAATTCAAAAAATTCAATAAACAAGTAGGATAAATTCAAAGAGACCCACAGTGATACACATTATCGTCACATTGTCAAAAGACAAGGAGAATCTTGAAAGCAGCAAGACAGCAGTGACTTCAAAGAATCTTCAGTCAGGATCTCTATGAGAGGCAAGAGAACACTACAGCAGCAGAGTTTTCGTTTGCTATTGAAGTTGGTATAAATTCTAATTAGACTGTTATAACTTTAGGATTTGAATTTAATGGTTACCTAAAAGAAAATATTTATAGATTTCACATGTAAGAAAATGACAATAGAAATGAAAACGTTACACTAAAAAAATTCAACTGAACACAAATAAGGCATTAGTGGAGGAAATGAGGGGGAAAGCTACAATTCATGTAGAAAACAAATAGCAGAATGGCAGCAGTAAGTTCCTCTTTTCCAGTAATTATTTTAAATGTAAATAAACTCTACAACCCAAAGAGTTTGGAAGAATGTGGGATTTAAAAAACATAATTCAACTATATGTTGTCTACAGAAGATTCATTTTATTATTTATTTATTCTCCTTGTGGTGTTTTATTTCATGAATTTTTATACCTTATGCTCAAATAATTTTCTTTTCCTGGAGTTGCTTTAAAATATTGTGTTAGTTGCTGTTGTACAGCAAAGTGAATTGGTTATATGAATACATATATCCACTCTTTGTAGATTTCCTTTCCATTTAGGTCACCACAGATTATTGAGTAGAGTTTCCTGTGCTATACAGTAGGCTCTCGTCAGTTATCTATGGTTTATAAAGTAGTTACATATGTCAATCCCAACCTTCCAATTCATTCCATCCACCATTTCCCCCTTGGCAACCATGTTTGTTTTCTACATCTGTGATTCGAATTCCTCTTTGCAAGTAAGTTTATCTCTACCATTTTTCTAGACTTCACATGAAAGTGATATTATACAAGATTTGTTTTTCTCTTTCTGACTTACTTCACTCTTTATGACAATCTCTCGGTTCATCCATGTCCCTGCAAATGGCACTATTTCATTCCTTTTTATGGCTGAGTAATGTTCCATTGCATGTATATACAACATCTTTACCCATTCCTCTGTTGATGGACATTTAGGTTGCTTCCACATGTCCTGGATATTGCAAATAGAGATGCAACAAACACCAGGGTGCATGCATCTTTTCAAATTATGATTTTATCCAGATAGATGTCTAGGAGTGGGATTGCTGGGTCATGTTAACTGTGGTGTGCTGCAGTCCATAGGGTCACAAAGAGACTGGGCGATTGAACAACAACAATGGTAGCTCTGTTTTCAGTTTTTTAAGGAATGTCCATAGTGGCTGCAGCAGTCTATATTCCCGTCCACAGTATAGTAGTGTTCTCATTTCTCCACACCCTCTGCAACATTTATTCTTTGTAGACTTTTTAATAACCATTCTGAACAGTGTAAAATGATACTTCATTGTAGTTTTGATTTGCATTTCTCTAATTATTAGTGATGTTTAACATCTTTTCATGTGCTTGTTTGTGTATGTCTTCAGTGGTCAAATGTCTATTTGGGTCTTTTGCCTACTTTTTGATTGGGCTGCTTGTTTTTTTGATATTGAGTTACATGAGCTGCTTTTATATTTTGGAGATTAATTCCATGTTAGTTACTTCATTGCAAATATTTTCTCCCATTCTGAGGGTTGTCTTTTTGTTTTATGATATCCTTTGCTGTGCAAATACTTTTAAGTTTAAATAGGTACCATTTGTTTGTTTTTGTTTTTATTTCCATTACTCTAGGTGGTGGATTGAAAAAGATTTCGCTGTGATTTTTGTCAAAGTGTGTTCTCCCTATATTTTCCTATAAGAGTTTTGTAGTGTCTGGCCTAACATTGAGGTCTTTAGTCCATTTTGAATTTATTTTTGTGTGTGGTGTTAGGGAGTATTCTAATTTCATTCTTTTATATGTAGCTGTCCAGTTTTCCCAGCACTGCTCATTGAAGAAACTCTCTTTTGTCCATTGTATATTCTTGCCTCATTTGTCATAGATTAGGTGGCCATAGGTGC
This sequence comes from Capricornis sumatraensis, assembly GCF_032405125.1. Taxonomy (NCBI): domain Eukaryota; kingdom Metazoa; phylum Chordata; class Mammalia; order Artiodactyla; family Bovidae; genus Capricornis; species Capricornis sumatraensis. The sequence goes on along the minus strand of NC_091071.1, from coordinate 115,141,402 downwards.
ATGGGTTTATCTTTGGATGTTCTGTCTATTCCACTGGTCTATACATACTGTTTTGATTATTGTAGCTTTGTAATATAGTCTGAAGCCAGGGAGACTGATTCCTCCAGCTTCATTCTACCTCGAGATTGCTTTCTCTATTTGGGTTTTTTTGTGTGTTTTTCCATACAACATGTAAAATATTTGCTCTAACTCTGTGAAAAAATGCCTTTGGTAATTTATAAGGATTACACTGAATCTGTAGTTTGCTTTGAGTATTATAGTCATTTTCATAATATTGATTCTTCCAATCCAAGAACGTGGTATATCCATTTGTGTCATCTTTGATTTTTTTCATCAGTATCTTACAGTTTGCTGAGTATAAGTCTTTTGCCTCTTTAGGTAGGTTTATTCTTAAGTATTTTATTCTTTTTTTCTGTAATGGCAAATGGTATTATTTCCTTAATCTCTCTTTCTGATCTCTCACTGTTAGTGTATAGGAATGCAAGGTTTTTGTGTATTATTTTTGTATCCTGCAACTTTACCAAATTCATTGATGAACTCCAGTAGTCTTCTGGTAGCATCTTTAGGATGTTCTATGCATAGTATCATGAAGTGAAGTGAAGTGAAATGAAAGTCACTCAGCTGTATCCAACTCTTTGCGACCCTATGCACTATAGAGTCCATGGAATTCTCCAGGCCAGAATACTGGAGTAGGTAGCCTTTCCCTTCTCCAGGGGATCTTCCCAACCCATGGATAGAACCCAGGTCTCCCACACTGCAGGAAAATTCTTTACAAGCTAAGCCACATGGGAAGTCCAGTATATTATCATGTCAAACAGTAACAGTTTTACTTTTTTTCCAATTTCAATTCCTTTTATTTCTTTTTCTTCTCTGATAGCTGTGGCCAAGACTTCCAAAACTATGTTGAATAAGAGTGACAAGAGTGGACATCCTTGTCTTAGAGGAATGCTTTTAGATTTTCACCATCGAGTATGATGTTAGCTGTAGGTTCATTGTATATGGCTTTTATAATTGAGATAGGTACTCTCCAGGCCCACTTTTTGGAGAGTTTTTATTCTAAATGGGTGTTCAACTTTGTCAAAAGACCTTTCTGCAACTATTGAGATGATCATATGCATTTTATTCTAGTTTGTTAATGTGGTGTATCACACTTGTGTGTGTTAAAGAATTCTCACATCCCTGGGATAAATCCCACTTGATCAGCATGTGTGATCCTTTTACTGTGTTGCTGGATTTGGTATGCTAGTATTTTGTTGAGGAGTTTTGCATCTATGTTCATCTGTGATACTGCCCTGTATTGTTCTTTTTTGTGATATCTTTGTCTGGTTTTGGTATTAAGGTGATGGTGAATGACGTCGGGAGTGTTTTTAGCTCTGTGCTTTTTTGGAAGGGTTTCAGAAGGGTAGGTGTTAACTTTTCTCTAAGTGTTTGTTAGAATTTGCCCGTGAAGCCATCTGGCCCTGAACTTTTATTTGTTGGAAGATTCTTACAGTTTGAATTCCAGTACTTATGATTGGTCCATTTATATCTTCTATATCTTCCTGATTCTGTCTTGTGAGATTGTACCTTTCTAAGAATTTGTCCATTTCTTCTATGTTGTCCATTTTATTGGCATATAGTTGCTTGTAGTAGTCTTTTATGATTCTTTGTGTTTCTGTGGTGTCCATTGTAACTTCTTTTTCACTTCTGATTTTATCGATTTGAATTCTTTTCCCCTTTTTTTTCTTAATGAGTCTGGCTAAAGGTTTATCAGTGTTGTTTCTCTTCTCAAAGAATCAGCTTTTAATTTCACTGATTTTTGCTATTGTCTAGCTTGTCTCTGTTTCATCTATTTCTGTTCTGATTTTATGGTTTCTTTTCTTCTACTAACTTTGGATTTTGTTTGTCTCTCTCTAGTTTCAGATGTAAGGATAAGCTGTGTGAGATCTTTCTTTTTTCTTGAGGTAAGATTTAATTGCTATAAATTTCCCTCTTAGAACAGTTTTTGCTGCATCCTATAGTTTTGGATTATTGTGTTTTCACTGTCATTTGTCTCAAGGTATTTTTTTATTTCCTCCTTGATTCCTTCAGTAATCCATTGATTATTTAGTAACATAGGGTTTACCTTCCATGTGTTTGTGAGTTTTTTATAATTTATTTTCCTGTGATTGATTTCTAATCTTATAGCTTTAAAAAAAGGAAGGATTCTTGATATGATTTCAATTTTCTTAACTTTACTGAGGTTTGGTTTGGGATCCAAGCTGTGTTCTATCTTGGAGAATGATCCTGCACACTTGAGAAGAAAATCTGCTGCTTCTGGTGGGATATCCTATAAATACTAATTAAATCTATCTGGTCTGATGTGTCATTTAAGGTTTGTGTTTCCATATTCATTTTTTTTGTCTGAATGATCTATCCATGAGTGTAAGTGGAGTGTTAAAGACCCCCACTATTATTGTGTTATTATTGATTTTCCCTTTTATGGCTGTTAACATTTGCCTTACATACTGAGGTGCACCTACGCTGTATGCATATATTTTTCAGTTCTCATGTATTTTTCTTGGATCAGTCCCTTTATAGTTGTGTAGTGTCCTCTCTTGTCTCTTATAATGGTCTCTATTTTAAAGTCTATTTTGTCTGATATGAGTATTACTACTCCAGCTTCTTTTCAATTTCCATTTGTGTGGAGCATTTTCTTCCATCCTTTCACTTTGAGTCTGTGTGTGTCCCTAGTCTGAGGTGGGTCTCTTGTAGACAGCGTATACATGGATCTGTGTTTGTATACATTCAGCCAGTCTATGTCTTTTGATTGGAGTATTTAACACATTTACATTTATGGTAATTATTGATATATATGTTCCTATTGGCATTTTCTTAACTGTTTTGGGTTGTTTTCATAGGTCTTTTCCTTCTCTTGTTTTCCCTACCTAGAGAAGTTCCTTTAACATTTGGCATAAAGTTGGCTTGGTGGTGCTGAATTCTCTGCTTTTCCTTTTGATTCCTCTGTCAAATCTGAATGAGTTCCCTGCTGAGTAGAGTAATCTTGGTTGTAGGTTTTTCCTTTTCATCATTTTAAATATATCCTGCCACTCCCTTTTTACCTGCAGAGTTTCTACTGAAAAATCAGCTGATAATCTTATGGGGATTCCCTTGTATGTTACTTGTTGCTTTAATCTTGCTGTTTTTAATATTTTTATTGTATTTACTTTTGTTAGATTGATTAATGTATGTTTCAGCATGTTTCTCTTTGGGTATATCCTGTATAGGGCCCTCTGTGCTTCCTGTGTGACTATTTCCTTTCCCATATTAGGGAAGCTTTTGATTATAATCTTTTTTTTTTTTTTTGGATCATTTTTAGTTTTTTTTTTAATTTTTATTTTTACTTTATTTTGCTTTACAATACTGTATTGGTTTTGCCATACATTGACATGAATCAGCCACAAGTGTATATGAGTCTTCTCAAACATTTTCTCAGACCCTTTCTCTTTCTATTCTTTTTCTGGGACCCCTATAAATCAAATGTTAGTGCATTTAATGTTGTACCAAGAGTCTCTGAGATTGTCTTCATTTCTTTTCATTCTTTTTTCTTTATTCTGTTCTGCGAAAGTTATTTCCACCAGTCTATCTTTCAGTTCACTTATCCATTTTTCTGCCTCAGTTACTGTGCTATTGATTCCTTCTAGTGTATTTTTCAATTAGTTATTCTATGGTTCATTACTGCTTGCTCTTCAGTTCTTCAAGTTGCTTGTTAAACATTTCTGTATCTTCTCAGTCTGTGCCTTGTTCTATTTCTGAGATCTTGGATCATCTTTACTATCACTATTCTGAATTATTTTTCAGGTAGATGGCCCATTTCTTCCTCATTTATTTTGTCTTGTTGGCTTTTGCCTTGCTCCTTTGTCTGCAACATATTTCTGTCATTTCATTTTCCTAACTTACTGTGTTTGTGGTCTCCTTTGCACCATCTCAGGGGTGGGTGTCTGCCCCCTGGTAGGGGAAGTTGTCCAGGGGCTTGTCTAAGCTTCCTGGTGGTAGAGCCTGGTGCATGCACTCTGGTGGTTGGAGCTGAATCTTATTCCTCTGGTTGGCAGGGCCATGTCAGAGGGTGTGTTTGGGGCTATCTATGAGCTTAGTACAACTTTAAGCAGCCTGTTTGCTGATGGGTGGTGTTGTGTTCATGTCTTGCTGGTTGTTTGGCCTGAAGCATCCACCACTGGATCTTGCAAACAGTTGGTGGAGCTGGGTCTTGATGCTGAGATGGGGACCTCTGGCATTTTAGGTCCAATGACAAAATCAGATTAAATGTGAAAGGATGGTGAAAGATATTCCCTATCCCTATAAATGATAATCAGAAAAGATGCGAATATACTAATATCAGAAAATATACTTTAACTCCAAAAAAAAAAATTACAAGAGACAAAGAAGGATATACTATATTAGCAAAAGGTCAAAATGTTCAACATAGCAAGAAGATATATAATAATTAAAAGACCTAATAACATTTTCATAATAGACTCTACAATTTTTATGCAAAAGTTGACAGAATTGAAGGGAGAAATAGTTTTACAATAATAGTTGGAGACTTCAATATCCAGTAGTTGGACACTTCAATACCCAATTGAAAGACTTCAATACTTTCAACAGATAGAAGGAAGATTAGGAAGGAAATAGAGAGCCTGGACAAATGGTTAACAAATCAGACAAAAAGACATATCCAGAAACTATCCAGTAGCAGTGGAAAGCACTTTCTTCCTAAGTGCACATGGACAGGTTCTAGGATGAATGAATGTTCAGCCACAAAACAAGTCTCAATAGATTTGAAAAGATAAACATCATTCAAAATATCTTTTCTAACCCCAATGAGATGAGGTTAGAAATCAATAACAGAAAGAATATTAGAAAATTCACAAATAGGTGGAAATTGAACAATATGTTCTTAAGCAGCCAATGGGTCAAAAAGAAATCATAAAAGAAGTGATAAAATACATAGAGATGAACAAAAACAAAAGCATAAGATACCAAAACTTATACACACTTTTAAATGATTAAAATAAATATTTTGTTATATGCATTTTACCATAATAAAACAGTAACTCAGGTTGACTGGGATGGCCTAATATCTTACTGGGTAATAGGCCCTACACATGCTACATTTAGAGGTTGGGAGTTTATTTTCACCTCTTTTCATCTCAAGTTTTGTCTTGCCCTGCTCTCCCCAGAGGGTCTAGGTTCAGAGAGACATTGCCTTTGAGGAGAAGCAGGCAGCTTCTCATTTACTAGCTTGTCAGTGGCATGTGACTTCATGGGAAACTCAGGAATGAATGAAGTGATCTGAAACTAAAAAGTCATGAGGAAGTGGGAGTTTGTGAAAGAAGACCCAGGGTTGGATTATTTGCCTGGACGTCTCTTCTTCTGATTCAGATTTATAGATACCACAAGCAGTGAGCTCTGGCACTGGGAGTGCTGAATGGCAGTGTGGACTGTAAACGCAGGGTGAAAAAGCACTCATTTGCAATCTCGTTGTAGTTTGAGGTAACTAACAAATGAGTACACAGATGATATGTGACTGCTGCTTCATGGTGGACAACTAGCTGCACATATCTAAATAGAATTCTGTGTCATTCTTTACCCCATGTTGACTGACACAGGAACAGGGTAATGTAGTCAGGTTGAAGTCAGGGAGGGTAAAATCAGTATTCATTTGACTCTTCCCCTGGAGCTGTCCAATGCAACTGGAGAGGAGGAGGCCTCTCAGGTCCCTCCAGTCATTCGGAACTACTGAAGATGTGCCAAGTACTTACTCAGGATTGCTAGAGTAGACACAAATGGGTGTGGGGGCTGTGCAGCACCCGTTTTCCCTTCCAAGAGCTCCCAATTCCTTTTATCAGTATTACCTTTTCTCTCTTGTCATTCAGACCAACATGGACAGGGGACCTGCAGTAACTCAGCCAAGGAGTAGGCAAGTAAACAAAGAGAGGCCAATAGCATGATCCCTTTCTGGTAGTAAAATCATAGGGAGAGGGACAGTAGCTTAAAAATGGTTGGGGTTTTGCTCCTTTCTGTAAGTGTTGTTCTGAGCTGGTCATTCCTTCTACCTGACATTAAGCCTGCTCTGCTATCTACCATCTCAAACTGCCTCAGTTTCTCTCTTTTTTAAGTCCAATTCTTTCTGTCAAACCTGGAAGTACAACAGTCTTCCAACAAACTACTTCTTGCTACTTTGTCTAGATTTGGTTTCTACTGCATACAGCTAAAAAACACCCAGGTTCCCCCAGATTTTCATAAAGGTTGTCTAGGGTCTTCTTCTTACCTCTTTCTGCTCACTTCTCAGATCTGTATGCCCCTTGATTCTGGATTTCCAGTACTTTGGGTCTGGTATTCCCTTCAAAATAAAGTTCAGTTCAGTTGCTCAGTCATGTCCAACTCTTTTGTGACTCCACGAACTGCAGCACACCAGGCCTCACTGTCCATCACCAACTGCCGAAGCTTGCTCAAACTCATGTCCATCAAATCAGTGATGCCATCCCACAATCTCATCTTTTGTTGTCTCCTTCTCCTGCCTTCAATCTTTCCCAGCATCAGGGTCTTTTCCAGTGAGTCAGTTCTTCATGCCAGGTGGCCAAAGGATTGGAGCTTCAGCTTCAGTATCAGTCTTTCCAATGAATATTCAGGACTGATTTCCTTTAGGATGGACTAGTTCGATCTTCTTGCAGTCCAACACCACAGTTCAAAAACATCAGTTCTTCGGCACTCAGCTTTCTTTACAGTCCAACTCTCACATCCATACATGACTACTGGAAAAACCATAGCTTTGACTAGATGGACCTTTGTTGGCAAAGTAATGTCTCTGCTTTTTAATATGCTGTCTAGGTTGGTCATAGCTTTGCTTCCAAGGAGCAAGCGTCTTTTAATTTCGTGGCTGCAGTCACCATCTCCGGTGATTTTGGAGCCCCCCCCAAATAAATTCTGTTACTGTTTCCATTGTTTCCCCATCTATTTGCCATGAAGTGATGGGACAAGATCCCATGATCTTAGTTTTCTGAATGTTGAGTTTTAAGCCAACTTTTTCACTCTCCTCTTTCACTTTTCGTCAAGAAGCTCTTTAATTCTTTGTTTTCTGCAATCGGGTGGTGTCATCTGCATATCTGAGGTTATTGATATTTATTCTGGCAATCTTGATTCCAGCTTGTGCTTCATCCAGTCCAGCATTTCTCATGATACATGCTTCATATAAGTTAAATAAAGCAGGGTGACAATACACAGCCTTGACACACTCCTTTCCCTATTTGGAACCTGTCTGTTGTTCCATGTCCGGTTCTGTTGCTTCTTGACTAGCATACAGATTTCTCAGGACGCAGGTAAGTGGTCTGGTATTCCCATCTCTTAAGAATTTTCCACAATTTGTCATGATCTACACAGTCAAAGGCTTTGGCATAGTCAATAAAGCAGAAGTATATGTTTTTCTGGAACTCTCTTGCTTTTTAGACGATCCAACAGATGTTAGCAATGTGGTCTCTGGTTCCTCTGCCCTCTAAATCCAACTTGAACATCTGGAAGTTCTTGGTTCACATATTGCTGAAGCCTGGCTTGGAGAATTCTGAGCGTTACTTTGCTAGAGTGTGAGATTAGTACAATTGTGTAGTAGTTTGAACGTTCCTTGGCATTGCCTTTGTTTGGAACTGGAATGAAAACTGACCTTTTCCAGTCCTGTGGCCACTGCTGAGTTTTCCAAATTTGCTGGCATATTGAGTGAAGCACTTTCATGGCATCATCTTTTAGGATCTGAAATAGCTGAACTTGAATTCCATCACCTCCACTAGCTTTATTTGTAGTGATGCTTCCTAAGGCCCATTTGACTTCCCACTTCAAGATGTCTGGCTCTAGGTGAGTGATCACACCATTCTTTTTTTTTTGTTTGTTTTGGTATAGCAATGGCAAACCACTTCAGTATTATTGCCTTGAGAATCCCCTTCAAAGGCCTTAGCGTAATACAGAAAGGGAACAGGCTCAAAGTTTAGAACTGATATGGTTGATTTACTCTTTAGTAACCCAATTCACACCCCAATTCAAATCCAATAATTTTTGATACTTTTTGGCAGTTCTCAATTTTATGTATTTCTGAAAGAAATAATTTTTTAATAGTAAAATAGCAACAAAAAACTTTTAAACCAAAACAACAACCCAGAAAAACATCAACTGGTGGTGAGTAGGGTTTCCCTTTCAAATAGCCCCAAGGAAATGACTCAGAAATGGCTCCCCATCCTGTAACTCATGACTTAGTATCAAGTCAGGAATGCACCAAAGACTGCGGATGAGGCTTTTTTTCTGTTTGGTTCATTATAATCTCCTTTAGGTGGTTGACATCCTTCCCTCCTTTGGAGGGTCAAGACACAGCAGAAACCATGTTCTAGCAAAAGAGACTGATGAGTCTAGTTACTTGAATTCTCAGTCTTACCGGCAGCCAGGCATGGGTATGTGACCAGCCAGGCACACCTTCCATGTTATGATATGGATAACTAGAATGCTAGGATAACTGCACACAGAGAAGGGGCAATAGCTACAGCAATGCCAAGGGTTTTATCTTAGCCCTCCCTGGTAGCATAGGCAGGAAGAGAGTGATAACAGGAAATGGGTCCTCACTGGATGGGTTCTGTAGCATGATTCTGGCTTGCAACCTACACCCTGACATTTCTCCCACATCTGGTTCTGCCATCTTATCAGCAATTCTGTCAGTTCCCAGTAGTTTTCTAATAATTTCCTTCTCAGCTTTAATCAGTCAGCTTTCCATTTCTGTTCTTTGCAATGGACAGTGGAGACTGTTGCAGAGAGCAAGAGATACAGTCAGCAATCAGACTTTAGAAGGCCCTGGTGTTTAGATTTTTGGAGAATAATAGGGTCTAAGTTCCTTATTTGCATGACAAATAAGGGCCTCTATAATTGTGCCAGTACCTCCCTCCTAGACTATCGTTGCCCTCTCCTCCATTTATATATGTTTCTCTGGTCATCCTTGCAGGGAGCCAGCGTGAGGAACTCCGCCCATGGCAAAGGTCATGAGGAAGGAGGCTTGGCATACGCAAAGGCGTGATCAAACCTCAGGAAACCCCCTGTTCCCGAGCATCTAACCCCAAAACCAGAGTCTGTTTTATGCTCTCACCTACGCCTCTGACTTTACGGGGGGCTCTCCCCCATAACCGTGTCTCTCGGAGAAGGAGTAAACGTGCAGCTCCAAGGCAATAAAAATTCTTGGGCGTGACAAGAGTGTTTCAGCTTACGGACTCCTCTGAAGGTTATCTAGCCCACCTGTATAGGTTCGTCCCGCCACATGTGATTGTTTACAGCCTCCCAACCTGAGAGGCACGAGATGTTTTAGACTTACTAAAGGCAAATTCTTTTGGGGAGTTAGAAATTATTAGTATAGTAGGTTGGTTAGGAATATATTGGTGAAGGGTTTTTTCATTTGTTGTGTCAATAATTGCTGCTAATTCCCTGCTCTGGGTGGGACAAGGATGTCTCAGGTCAAACCTCTCTGCTGACAGGCCAGCTTGTGTGACAGGATTATCCATACTCCTGCCACATGATTGTTTACTACCTCTTAACCATAAACAGCACAGAGAGTTTTGGAGTATTTTGAGAGTCTTAATTAGCATAGGGCTTTTTCTTCTTGTTGAGTCAGTGATTGCTGCCAGGCCTCCATATCCTTAGGCACCTGGGAATATATTAATCAATGTATTTGGAATATAGAAAAGGAAATATAGTAGTTTTTGATGTTAGCATTACTAGACTTTTTGAGTTAATGAATTTTCTCTTTTGTAATAGATCACTGTACTTTGTTATAAATCACTGTGTCCTTGCTATGTAAAAACGCAACTTTATCACTATCTTAAGACTAAATAGATCTTAAGGGGAGCATTGGTGAAAGGATTTTCATTTGTTGGGCTGATGTTTGCTGCTAAATCTCCATGTTCCCTGCCCTTATAATGAATATAACTAACATATAGGAGAAATAAGTATTAACCTTTAAGCATATAGGATAAATAAGTATTAACCTTTAAGATTAATCATGTTAACCTTGGGTTAAATAGATTTCTTTCTTGATTGTAACTCACTACACCCTCACCCTATAGGAATGTAACTTTATTTGGAGGGTGGTGCCTGGTTTAAGAAAAAACACCCTTGGAAGAAATAAGTTTTTTGGTTATCAGAAAGAAAGGATCATAAAATGTCAGCAGGTCTCACTCATGGCCAGAAGATGATGTACCTTTTTTTATACATTTATGTGAAGCACCTGATTTTGATAAAGGTCAGGACTGCTGACCCCCACGTGACTCTGTATTCATCCCTATGTGTAACAAAAGGTATATAAGCAAACCCCAAAATAAAGAAATCGGATCAGTTTCCGGAAAGACTGATTCCCCCATGTCACTTCTTTCTTGCTCCCGTTTTTCTGGCTGAATTCCCATCTGGAGCATGGATGCTATTCCACGTAATCCAAGTTATTCAGCTTCTTTTTCTCCACTAATCTTCCTACTACACTATCCATTTCTAATCTCTCTATATCTGTGATTAAATATGTATTTTTCCAAAGACGCCGACTCCGTCCCCACCTTCGAATCACCCTGGATCCACTGGGGCTGGACCCCGGCACATCCTCAATTGCTACAGTTTTTTTTTAACCAAGGCTGGTGGTTTAGCCTGAAGAGACTTTCCCACTCCTATATCTCATCTGACAAAAGCGTGCCTGTGTGCTCAGCTGCCTCAGTTGTGTCTGACTCTTGGCAACCCTCTGGACTGTAGCCCACTAGGCTTCTCTGTCCATGGGATTCTCCAGGCAAGAATACTGGAGTGGGTTGTCATTCCCTCCTCCAGAGGGTCTTCCCAGCCCAGGGATTGAACCCATGTCTCTTGCATCTCCTGTATTGGCAGGCAGGTTCTTTACTACTACGTCACTTGGAAAACCCCTGACAAATGACCATTATTCAACAAAGGGCACCCGGTCTGTGAAGTCCAATGAGTAGAACTGACCCTCTACACTCCCTACTCACCTTTTCAAGTTACATTCTGCACAGAGACTTGAGAGGAATATGAATAATTGTGGTATTTGTGTTTATTGGTTTCCTCCTTAAGCTGTGAGCTCCCCAAGAGCAGGAACCACACATTCCTGTTGCTTTAACCCCAGTTCACACAGAGTGAAGAAATGAAGGATTGATTGGGAAACACAGATGATGAGAAGGAGTTACCACACAGCATGTCAGCAGCACTGGAATTGCTTATTTTCTCCCATGATATGAGGAAGGAGGCAGGAGGAAAGGACAGGACCAAGGTCCTTTTATTCTCTTATTAACTTGTTCAGTTCAGTTCAGTTCAGTCACTCAGTTGTGTCCGACTCTTTGCAAACCCATGAACTGCAGCACGCCAGGCCTCCCTGTCCATCACCAACTCCCAGAGTTTACCAAAACTCATGTCCATTGAGTTGGTGATGCCATCCAACCATCTCATCCTCTGTTGTCCCCTTCTCCTCCTGCCCTCAATCTTTCCCAGCATCAGGGCCTTTTCAAATGAGTCAGCTCTTCACATCAGGTGGCCAAAGTATTGGAGTTTCAGCTTCAACACCGGTCCTTCCAGTGAACATCCAGGACTGATCTCCTTTAGGATGGACTGGTTGGATCTCCTTGCAGTCCAAGGGACTCTCAAGAGTTAGATTGGGTCAAAAGAATGATGATCCAAAAAGGCTTTGTGGGTATCTGTGGTTTGTTCGTATATGGCACAAAATATTATCTTGCAAAAACTAAAGAATGTTATGGTCAATTGCATCTGAGATTCATTCTTCAGAGTCTTCAACCTCAACCCCAGGATAATAACAGCTGGATAATCACCTTCCCAAGAACTGGACACCTTAATAGGGACCTTACACTGTTAACTGACTACATTTCTGCAGAAGTGAGAGACTGGGTGCCGAAGGTCTTTGCTGAGGCTGTACTTTCTCACTTTCCTGCTCTTGTGGGTGAATTGAGTAAACACATGAGGATAGTTCTAGTGATTTGAAGCCAAACTCTGCCTCTATCTCCATTCAAACTATTTTTTGGGTGCAATAAACAATACAACTTTGCCTCCATAATTTGGTCTGACTCTGTGCTTTTCACTAGAGGAGGCCGAAATCTTGGGGCTCATGATTCTAAAATCTGTCCTGAGTATGGTGAAACCATGTAAAACATGCATGTAAGAACTTATTAGTCTACAAAATTTCCAGACTATTACTGTCTCCCTTATGTCATTTCTGATCACAGAGAGGAGTTAACTAATAATGATTGTGCAAAATATATACAAATAAGAAAAGAAGTGAAGTGCTGATGCAGAGTTTTTAAGACTGGGTGGAGGGATCTAAAGTAATTGCATTTCCCTAGACTCACTTTCAAAGTGGTCAATTTTATAGAATCACTTCCCCAGCAAAAGGAAGTGAGTGTTCACATTTTAGGACCTACTCTGAGCCTGGCATAGTTGGACATTTACATAGGTTCTTTCACAACAATCCTCTTTAAATGTTAATGTCACTGTTTCTTTTTCACAGATGAAGAAACTAAGGGACCGGGCAATTAAAAATATATGCCAAAGGTCACACAACAAGGTTCATCTGATTTCAGAGCCCAGATGTGGTCTACCACATGCCCACGGAATGTCACTGGGCCTAAAGGGGGTTAGTTATTTGAATGGTGCAGTTATAAGGGAATTTTTATCCCAAGAAATAAAGCTATCCATCATAAGAAATACAAAAAACTAGAAGCTAATGAGCCCATAGGAAAATCATGATCTATGTTACATATGTCTGATTCTCTTTGCCCTGATGGACATCCTCTTTTGAAAGAGGCTGTGTACTCAGCATTTCCACTGCCAGAGTTAATTCTAAGGAGATACTCACAGAAGGCTCTGTCACCCAAAGACACTGCAGCACTTTTTTTGATCACAGCAAAAACCTGGAAGTAGTTGAATGGCCTTTAGTGGGAGATACATCAATAATACATCAGGCTTCCTTGGTGTCTCAGCTGTAAAGAATCTGCTTGCAATGCAGGACACCCCAGTTCTATTCCTGGGTTGAGAAGATCCCATGGCGAAGGACAGGCTATCACTCCAGTATTCTTGGACTTCCCAGTGGCTCAGATAGTAAAGAATCCGCCTGCAGTGAGGGAGACATGGGTTTGATCCTTGCATTGGGAAGATCCCCTGGAGAAGGGAATGGCTACCCACTCCACTATTCCTGCCTGGAGAATTTCATGGACAGAGGAGTTTGGTGGGCTACAGTCCTTGGGGTCACAAAGAGTCAGACATGCCTGAGCGAATTTTACTCACATCAGTAAATTGTGAAATATTGTTGTTGTTCAGCTGCTAAGTTGTGTTGGGCTCTCTGATCCCATGGACTGCAGGACACCATGCTTGCCTGTCCTTCACTATCTCCTGGAATTTGCTTGAGTTCATATCCATTGAGTTGATGATGCTATTGAACCATCTTATCCTCTGCTGCCCTCTTCTTTTGCTTTCAATCTTTCTCCTCGCCAATGAGTTAGCTCTTCGCACCATGCGGCCAAAGTTTTGGAACTGCAGCATCCATCCTTCCATAATTTTCAGGGTTTATTTCCTTTAGGATTGACTGGTTTGATTTCCTTGAAGTCCAAAGGACTCTCAAGAATCTTCAGCACCACAATTTGAAACCATAAATTCTTCAATGCTCAGCTTTCTTTATGGTCCAACTCTCACATCTGTACATAACTACTGGAAAAATCATGGCTTTGACTATATGGACCTTTGTCAGCAAAGTGATATCTCTGCTTTTTAATATATTGTCTAGGTTTGTCATAGCTTTCCTTCCAAGCAGCAAGCACTTTCTAATTTCATGTCTGCAGCCACCATCTGCAGTGATTTCAGAGCCCAAGAAAATAAAATCTGTCACTGCTTCTACTTTTTCCCCTTCTATTTGCCATGAAGTGATGGGACCAGATCCATCTAGTCAAAGTTATGATTTTCCCAGTAGTCATGTATGGATGTGAGAATTGGACTATAAAGAAAGCTGAGCACCGAAGAATTGATCTTTTTGAACTATGGTGTTGGAGAAGACTCTTGAGAGTCCCTTGGACTGCAAGGAGATCAAACCAATCAATCCTAAAGGAAATCAGTCCTGAATATTCATTGGAGGGCCTGATGTTAAAGCTGAAACTCCAATACTTTGGCCACCTGATGTGAAGAGCTGTTAAAGCTGAAACTCCAATACTTTGGCCACCTGATGTGAAGAGCTGACTCATTTGAAAAGGCCCTGATGCTGGGAAAGATTGAGGGCAGGAGGAAAAGGGGACAACAGGGGATGAGCTGGTTGGATGGCATCACCGACTCAATGGACATGAGTTTGGGTAAACTCTGGGAGTTGGTGATGGACAGGGAGGCCTGGCGTGCTGCAGTTCGTGGGGTTGCAAAGAGTCGGACACGACTGAGTGACTGAACTGAACTGAACTTGCTTTCTCTATGATATAATGGGTATTGGCAATTTGATCTCTGGTTCCTCTGCCTTTTCTAAACCCAGCTTGTTATCTGCAAGTTCTTTGTACATGTACTACTGAAGCCTAGCATGAAGGATTTGGGGCATAACCTTACTAGCATGGGAAATGAGAGCAACTGTCTGGTAGTTGGAACATTCTTTGGCACTGTCCTTCTTTGGAATTGGAGTGAAAACTGACCTTTTCCAGCCCTGTGGCCACTGCTGTGTTTTCCAAATTTGCTGGCATATTGAGTGCAGCACTTTAACAGCATCATCTTTTAAGATCTGAAATAGCTCAGCTGTAATTCCATCACCTCCACTAGCTTTGTTGGTAATACTGCTTCTCAAGACCTAATTGACTTCACGCTCCAGAAACTTATGTAGAATATTACACAGCTGTTACCAAGAGCAAGATAGATCTGATCATGTAAATTAAGAAATTATTGCAAAAGTTATTATTAAGGAGGAAAAAGGGGGACAGAACAAATGAATAGTATGATCTCAGCAATAAAAATTTAAAAGTATATGCATATAACCCACTACATGATATCATATAACCCACTACATGATAGGATTATTTTTAAAATTTCTCAGAAGTAGAACTGTATGCAAAGACATTTTAACAGTGGCTGTCTTTGAGATAAGAGACTGGGGGTGGGAGTGATATAACTTTAAAGTCATTTTTAATCACATCACATAATAAGAATTGTTAAGCTTCATGCCATGTTTATATTATCCTTGCACTATTACAAGTGTTTTGTGTATTTGAATGTATTTAATCCACATGATATCCCTAGGAGATTGATATCACTTCTAGCTCTGTTGAGCAGATGAGGAAATCTGGTTCAAGGAATTTATGTAATTTGCTCAAAGCCTCATAGATATTAACTGACAGAGCAGGGATTTGAGCTCAGACACTCAGACTCCAGAAATTAGGCTTATAACCACTGTCTTACACTACCTCTTAGAAGTAATATATACACATAAATTAAAAAGTAAAAATTGATGAAAGGCTGATAGCTAAAAAGGTGTAGTTTGCTGTGCCACATTTCTTCCCCAGGGGCAAAACTTTCAAACTCTTCTAGTTGTTTCTTCTGGTTATTATCTTCATGTTTTTATGATAATGTATTTATGCTGTTATATTTGATTTACCAATTCTAGAACATAATCTGTTGGCTTCTTGTAATGGAAATTCAGGTTTTAGCTTTCTTCTACTGTCCTTTACTTCTCCCAACTATGCTCTGCCAGAATTTAACTTAATCAATAGTCCAAGGTTAAATCTCCATGACCATGTACCTATGTTCATGGGTGAGCTAAACTGTCAACTATAATTGCCTTCCCTTTATTTTACTTGTTTTTCTTGAATTAGTACTTGGCTTATTTTTTTTTTCCATTGGCTTAGTTTCCTATGTATCCATCCTTAAGTTTTTCAAATATTTCATCAAATTTGTTTAAAAACAATAAACATGTTTCTAAATGATCAAATATATCCCTGTGAATTCTGTTTTTCTGATAACTCTCCTGAACTTCTTAATCAAATAATTTTCAATACTTCTTGAATTTTTTAATCATGTGGCTATATTACATTAAAATACTAAACAGGGGTTTATAGAGGTTTAATTGACATATATTAACTGCAAATGCAAAAGTGTACAATTAGACATGCTTGGCATATGTATACATCTACAAAACCATCACCACCATCGGAATACCCATCACCCCAAAAATGTTTTCCTGGGTCCCTTGTAATGCTTCCATCTTGTATCTTCCCACATCTCTCATCCCCAAGCAATCAAGGATTTACTTTCTATCATTTAGATTGCTTATATTTTCTAGAGTTTATATAAATGGAATGAATCATGCAGTATGTAGGCCATTTGTCTGACTTTTTTCATTGAAAAGATAATTATTTTGAAATTCATCCATGATTATCAATGGATGGGTTATTCTTGTCATTACTCAGTGGTTTTCCATTATATGTATATATCAAAATTTGTTTATTCACCTACTGATGAACATTTAGCTTGTTTTCAGTTTTGCACTATTACAAATAAAGTTGTTATAAACATTTGCATGTAAGTCTTTTTATGGACATATATTTACCTAGGGGTAAATACCTAAGGGTGGGATGGCTGGATCATATGGCTAGATGTATGTTTAACTTTTTTAAAAACTGCCAAACTGTCTTCCAAAGTAGCTGTACCATTTTACATTCCTTGTATGAGGTCAGATCTGTGATTATATACCTGGAAAACTCAAAATAATCAGATAAAAAAATGAAAACATCAAGAAAATCTATTGAAGTGGACCAGTAGAAAAAAAAAAAAAAAACAATTCGGAGAAGGCAATGGCATCCCACTCCAGTAGTCTTGCCTGGAAAATCCCATGGACGGAGGAGCCTGGTGGGCTGCAGTCCAAGGGGTCGCTAAGAGTCAGACATGACTGAGCGGCTTCACTTTCACTTTTCACTTTCATGCATTGGAAAAGGAAATGGCAACCCACTCCAGTGTTCTTGCCTGGAGAATCCCATGGATGGAAGAGCCTGGTAGGCTGCTGTCTATGGGGTCGCACAGAGTCAGACACGACTGAAGCGACTTAGAAGCAGCAGCAATAGCAAAATTAACATGCAACCATAGCTTTCTTTGTATAAACAACCATCCATTAGAAAACATAATAAATATAAGAAAATATTTCATTCATAACAGTGTTAAGCTCTATGTGAAGAACACTTTGAAATCCTACTGAAATACATTTTTTAAAGATTTGAATAAATGTCTTAAATAAGAAAATTCAATGTTATCACAATGCCAATTGTCCCTAAATGAATATACAAATATAATGTAAGCTCAATCAAAATAGTAACAGGGTTTTCTGAGAGCAGGGAGTTAGACAAGCTTTTTTATGTGGAAAATAAACATGCAAGAATATCCAGAAGATGAAAATTAGGAGTTCTGAAGGAAGACTAATCCTACCAAATAGCACAAAATATTATGAAGTTGCAGTAATTGAGTTTGTCCTTGTCTACCTACGACAAGGCAACAGCAACAGAAGAGAAGAGACAGTCCACAAATATTGAAAACATACATTTGAAATTCAAGGTACCAAAAGGCTATATTTTATATAAGAAAAAAAAAGAGGGACTATTTGATAAATTATGTTGAGACAGCTGGTTAGTGACTCCTTGCAGAAAAATTAAAAACTGTTAAGTCAGAGATATAAATGTACAAAGTTTAAAGCTAATAGTGGCAGAGGAAATGTGATCTATTTTAGTTTGTTTTTAATATTCTTAAGTAAGTAAGAACTTTCTAAGCAAAGCCAAAACACACAGGCTGGTTTGAACATATGAAAGTTACAGTTAGCAGTAGGGGAAGAAAATCCTGTAAAGAAGTTTTTTCATTTTAATAGGCTAGGCCAAAAAATATTTAAAATACATTTTACAAAGGGCTAATTTCCTTAAAATGTAAAGAATCTGTATATAAATTAAAAACACTAATAGAAGAACAGGCTTCCCAGGCGACTTGAGTGGTAAGGAACACACCTGCCGATGCAGGTAGGTGTATAAGAGACGCATGTTTGATCCCTGGGTCAGGAAGATCCCCTGGAAGAGGTCATGGCAACCCACTCCAGTACTCTTGCCTGGAGAATCCCATAGACAGAGGAACCCGGTGGGCTACAGTCCATAGGGTCACACAGAGTCAGACACGACTGAAGCAACTTAGCACACATCCACAAAAGAACACAGAAAGCACATGAACCAGCAGTTTGCAGGGCAAGAAATGAGTCACAAACAAATAATAATACAAATCATATTTCCAGTTTTTAAATATCAGATTGGAAAATATTAGTAAGTTTGTCAAAGCATTATTGTCAGAAGTATAAGGAGGGTAGTAGGCACTGCAGTGTAAAGCTGATGGGGGAACAAATTGCTGTATCTTTTTTGAGGAGCAATTTCACACCATCTATTAAAATAGCTATTTTGAGGGAAACTAATTGACATGGCTACACTGCTATATTTATTTATTTATTTTTGACTGCGCTGGGTCTTTGTTGCTGCTCATGGGCTTTCTCTGCTTGCGGCGAGTGGGGGCTACTCTAGTTGTGTCCACAGGCTTCACCTTGCGGGGGCTTCTCTTATTGCAGAGCACAGGCTCTAGGCTCAGTAGTGAGCGTGGTTGCCCCACAGCATGTGGGATCTTCCCAGACCAGGGATTGAAACCGTGTCCCTTGCATTGCTAGCCAGATTCTTAACCACCAGACCCCACCAGGGAAGCCCCTAAAGTAGCCAGCTTTTGACACCATAATTCCACTCCAGAGCATTTATTTACAGGTATTCTCATACACATGTACAGGATATTCACGAAGGCTGTGTTTGTAAGGAGAAGACTGGGAGCAACCTGAAGCCCTCTCAATGGGGAGCCAGTTGAATAAATTATGATCCATTCATACAGTGATATCCTGCTATGGCACAATAGTGATTTTGAAATATCACCCATTGTATCAATCTTCCTGCTATTTCTTTTTCTTTTCCTTTTTCCTCCTCTGGTCTTGGGCCATCAAGGTGAGGCCCAGGGGGCTCAGACTTGTAAGAGGCTCTTGCACTACCTCCACGTAGAGAAGTTTGATACAGCCCAGAGCAGAGAAATAATTTCTTGGCTTTGATTTCTGGACCTCATAAGGTTCACAGTGAGGCTATAATCTTGAATGTTCTACATTTCTTGAAATAGAACTCTCAGACTTAGAACTCCCAAAGCTAAATTTTTCATATTTCAAGAAACAAAATTTAAAGTGAAAGTTGCTCAGTCGTGTCTGACTCTTTGCAACCCCATGCACTATACAGTCCATGGAATTCTCCAGGCCAGAATACTGGAGTGGGTAGCCTTTCCCTTCTCCAGGGCATCCTCCCAACCCAGGGATCGAACCCAGGTCTCCCGCATTGCAGGTGGATTCTTTACCAGCTGAGCCACAGGGAAGCCCAAGAATACTGGAGTGG
The DNA here is from genome assembly GCF_032405125.1 of Capricornis sumatraensis. Lineage (NCBI taxonomy): Eukaryota > Metazoa > Chordata > Mammalia > Artiodactyla > Bovidae > Capricornis > Capricornis sumatraensis. The sequence goes on along the minus strand of NC_091071.1, from coordinate 115,121,915 downwards.
GTAGCCTATCCTTTCTCCAGCCAATCTTCCCAACCCAGGAATAGAACTGAGGTCTCCTGCACTGCAGGCAGATTCTTTACCAACTGAGCTATCAGGGAAGCCAATAAAAGACAATGAAACGGCATTAAAGGAATGACTGGGATGACACCCTCCTAGTGTTGGAGATGTCAGCCAGCAAGGAGGTGCTACGTGGAGAGAGGTGAGGTGAGGAGGGTGACTGTTTGAAGGGGCAAGTCTGGCTCCTTTTTCAAGATCACCCAGAACACCTCGGGGCTCTTGTATTGATTTCCAGGACACTTCTAAGGAGATGACAAGCCTTTAGCGTAATGTCATGTCCCACCTGGCCTGGTGAAACCAAGAAGGACCCTGTGTGGCCCTTCTGGGTACAAAAGCCCCTCCGTGCCCCCCATTTCTTGTTTGTAGTGTTGACAAAAAATGAATCAGTCGATATAAGAAATAAATGGAAAATTTAATTTGATCTAAATTGAGGATTATCACCTGGGCACAAGATCTCAGAAAGCTCTGAGAACTGTTCTGCCCTTAGAATTCAAGGCACAGTCATAAACATTTTGAGACAGAGGACTATATACATCAAGTGATGTATTATTGAGTTTGCACAATCCAGATCTAAGTGTTGTCATAGCAGGTCATGTGACCCCTTACAAGATCAAGAAGGAATACTGTCTTTCAAGGAGTTGTCTTGTTCTTCTTTATAGTTAAGCAGGTGTTTCTACGGATGGGAGAGGTCAGGTCAATGCATAATATATATACACAGTGCACAATGCAGCAGAGAGAGGAAGCCAAAGGGATTTTTTATATTTAAAATTTTCTTATTTTGCCATAACATATGAATAATTTCACAATAGAAGAAAAAGGACTTTAGTCTCCAAGGCCTTCCCCAAGTTCCAAAGAGCAGTTTCAATCAGTTAAGGATCAGGACAATAGAGTCATTGATTTCTGTGACTCGTTTCTTTCTACTAGAATGTAGGTAACAATCTGATGCATATCTTTGAATTGTTTTGTAGAAACTAAGACCTCCACCCAGGTGGAAGATGGTCACTACATGCTGGCTACAAACACATAGACCCCAGACTTCTTGGAACCAGAAGGTTGAGATTCCTAAAACATCACCTGTTACCTCACCACCCATCAATCAGAAGGTTCAGGAGCTGATCATGCGGGTATCGTGTGAACCTCCCCCTAACCCTGTCTTTAATCATTGTCTAAATGATCACAGGATTTGAGTCATGAGTACAAGCCACTTGTTCTCCTTGCTCGGCCTGTGCAATAAACCTTTCTGTTCCAAACTCTGACGTTTCAATTCAGCCTCACTGTGACAGGCGCATGGAATGAACTTGAGTTCCATAACATTGGAAGTGACAGGGGCACCATACCTGAAGGCACTCCCCAAAGCCCACAGACCCCAGTGTGACACAGGGAAAGGACCTAGGACAACGTGCGGAGCTATGAAAACACCAGTGGACCAGAACTGAACACCTGGAAATGCTTGGGTTTAAGGCAAAAGACTCTTGATTCAGAAGGCACTGGCAATCCCTGAGCACAGTGACAGAGGTGGCAGCACTCTGTGGGGCCAGCCCATCTCAGTGGATGCCAGTGGGGGTGCCCAGGGCCAGCATTAATTACTTTTCAGGGGATGCCACCAAAAATGTGTAAAATTGGGTATCCTTCTATTTGCAATGCCTGCTTACAGAAAGAGGCATAATAAACTGATTCCAGTGATTACACCTGGGGAAGGGGCCTGTGGGATTGAGGGTCTGGCAGAGTCCAGGCAGGCTCAGAGCAGATGTGAGCTCCTCGAGGCCAGGGTCAGACTAGTCAGTCATTAAGCTGAAGGCCACTGTCTCCCCTATTAGAAGAGGGCTTTGCAAAGGCACACGGTGAGTCTCTCCCATCAGGAAGCTCCCATAAACCTCTTATCCTTATCCATCAGAAGGCAGACAGAATTAAAACCACCATCACAGAAAACTAATCAAACTGATCACATGGACCACAGCCTTGTCTAACTCCGTGAAACTATGAGCCATGCCATGTAGGGCCACCCAAGACAGGCAGGTCATGGTGGAGAGGTCTGACAAAACGTGGTTCACTGGAGAAGGGAATGGCAAACTACTTCAGTATTCCTGCCTTGAGAACCCCATGACCAGTATGAAAAGGCTAAAAGATATGACACTGAAAGATGAACTCCCCAGGTCAATAGGTGTCCAATATACTACTGGAGAAAAGTGGGAAAATGTTTCCAGAAAGATTGAAGAGACGGAGCCAAAGTGAAAACAACGCCCAGTTGTGTAAGTGACTGGGGACGGAAGTAAACTCCAATGCTGTAAAGAACAATATTGCATAGGACTCTGAATGTTTGGTCCATGAATCAAGGTAAATTGGAAGTGGTCAAAGAGGAGATGGCAATAGTGAACATCGACATTTTAGGAATCAGTGAACTAAAATGGACTGGAATGGGTGAATTTTACTCAGATGACCATTATCTCTGCTACTGTGGGCAAGAATCTCTTAGAAGAAATGGAGTAGCCATCATAGCCAACAAAAGAGCTTGAAATGCAGTACTTGGATGCAATCTGAAAAATGACAGAATGATCTCTGTTTGTTTCCAAGGCAAACCATTCAATATCACAGTATTCAAGTCTATGCCCCGACCAGTAATGCTGAAGAAGCTGAAGTTGAATGGTTCTATGAAGATCTACAAGACCTTCTAGAACTAACACTCATAAAAGATGTTCTTTTCATCATAGGGGACTGGAATGCAAAAGTAGGGAATCAAGAGATACCTGGAGTAACAGGCAAATTTGGCCTTGGAATAGAGAATGAAGGAGGGCAAAGGCTAACAGAGTTTTGCCAAGAGAACGTTCTGGTCATAGCAACCAACCACCCCCTTCCAAAAACACAAAAGAAGACTCTACATATGAACATCACCAGAGGGTCAATGCCAAAATCAGATTGATTATATTCTTTGCAGCTGAAGATGGAGAAGCTCTATACAGCCAGCAAAAAGAAGACTGGGAGCTAACTGCAGCTCAGATCATGAACTCCTTATTGCCAAATTCAGACTTAAATGGCAGAAACTAGGGAAAACCACTAAACCATTCAGGTATGACCTAAATCAAATCCCTTACAATTATACAGCGGAAGTGACAAATAGATTCAAGGAATCATTCACTCTGATAGACAGAGTGCCTGAAGAACTATGGACAGAGGTTCCTGACATTGTACAGGAGGTACTGATCAAGACCATCCCCCAAAAAATGAAATACAAAAAGGCAAAATGGTTGTCTGAGGAGCCCTTACAAATAGCTGTGAAAAGAAGGGAAGTGAAAGGCAAAGGAGTAAAGGAAAGATATACCCATTTGATTGCAGAGTTTCAAAGAATAGCAAGGAGGGATAAGAAAGCCTTCCTCAGTCATCAGTGCAAAGAAATAGAGGAAAAAAATAGAATGGGAAAGACTAGAGATCTCTTCAAGAAAATTAGAGATATCAAGGGAACATTTCATGCAAAGATGGGCACAATAAAGGACAGAAATGGTATGGACCAGAAGCAGAAGATATTAAGAAGAGGTGGCAAGAATACACAGAAGAACTATACAAAAAAGATCTTCATGACCCAGATAACCATGATGGTATGATCAGTCATCCTGGAATGTGAAGTCAAGTGGACCTTAAGAAGCATCACTATGAACAAAGCTAGTGGAGGTGATGGAACTCCAGCTCAGCTATTTCAAATCCTAAAAGATGATGCTGTGTCAATGCTGCACTCAATATGCCAGCAAATTTAGAAAATTCAGTAATGGCCACAGGACTGGAAAAGGTCAGTTTTCATTCCAATCCCAAAGAAAGGCAATGCCAAAGAATGTTCAAACTACTGCACAATTGCACTCATCTCACACACTAGCAAAGTAATGCTCAAAATTCTCCAGCCAAGCTTCAACAGTTCATGAACTGAGAAATTCCAGATGTTCAAGCTGGATTTAGAAAAGGCAGAGGAACCAGACATCAAATTGCCAACATCTGTTGGATCATCAAAAAAGCAAGAGAGTTCCAGACAAACATCTACTTCTGCTTTATTGACTATGACAAAGCCTTTGACTGTGTGGGTCACAACAAACTATGGAAAATTCTTCAAGTGATGGGAATACCAGACCACCTTACCTGCCTCCTGAGAAGTCTGTATGCAGGTCAAAAAGTGACAGTTAGAACTGGAAATGGAACAATGGACTAGTTAAAATAGGGAAAGAAGTACGTCAAGGCTGTATATTGTCACCCTGCTTATTTAACTTATATGCAGAGTATATCATGTGAAATGCCAGGCTGGATGAAGCATAAGCTGGAATCAAGATTGCCAGGAGAAATATTAATAACCTCAGATATGCAGATGATACCACCCTTATGGCAGAAAGCAAAGAATTAAAGAGACTCTTGATGAACGTGAAGAGGAGAGTGAAAAACTTGGCTTAAAACTGAGATCTTGGCATCTGGTCCCATTACATCATGGCAAATAAATGGGAAAACGGTGGAAACAGTGGCTGAGTTTATTTTTCTGGGCTCCAAAGTCACTGCAGATGGTGACTGCAGCCATGAAATTAAAAGACGTTTGCTCCTTGGAAGCAAAGCTATGACCAATCTAGGCAGCACATTAAAAAGCAAAGACATGACTTTGATGATAAAGGTTCATCTAGTCAAAGCTATGGTTTTTCTAGTAGTCTTGTATGGATGTGAGAGTTGGACTATAAAGAAAACTGAGTGCCAAAGAATTGATGCTTTTGAACTGTGATGTTGGACTGCAAGGAGATCCAACCAGTCCATCCTAAAGGAAATCAGTCATGAATATTCATTGGAAGGACTGATGTTAAAGCTGAAGCTGCAATACTTTGGCGACCTGATGCAAAGAAAGAACTGACTCATTGGAAAAGACTCTGATGCTAGGAAAGATTAAAGGCAGGAGGAGAAGGGGACGAGAGAGGATGAGATGGTTAGGGTTGCCAGGAGTCGGACACAACTGAGCGACTGAACTGAACTGAACTGCAAAGACATCGAACATGCCTTCACCAGCAGGTGCTGAGTCAGAGGATTTTCTGATTGTTTCTGTGAAGACCTCCTTGTGTCTGTCAAGACCTCCTTGAGTCCTGCAAAGACTCCCAGACTCAGCAAAGTCCTGCTGAAGATGATGGTAAGTATTCAGTGATTTCTAATAATGTCCCCTTTTGCTCTTTAAAATGCCCCAGTTCATTGATAAATAGTATAGCTAATATTTCCTGCTAAATAATCTGCAAACAGAATATCTCTTGAAGCTCATGGAAGGGAGAGTTAAGATTCTTCCTCTACCTGTGGTTCCCAGATACTTCAGCTTGTCTTCTATTCACCATCCCCTGTGAGAGAGGTAGGCTGTGTTAGACACAGTGACTGGCCTTAGGGAACTTCTAGTCCACTGAAGGAGGCAGGAAGACACACAGATAAGGAACAAACATTACCAGATGGGGCTTGCTGAGGCTTCACACATGTCATAAGAGCTCTAGAGTTCCTAATTTGTTTCCTCCTGGAAGCAACAATGCAACAATGATAATAATATTAGCTATGATAATAACACTGAATGCATGCGTTCTGAGTCCCTTCAGTCATGTCTGACTCTTGTGACCCCATGGACTGTAGTCTGACAGGCTCCTCTGTCCATGGGATTCTCCAGGCAAGAATTCTGGAATGGGTTGCCATGCCCTCCTCCAGGGGATCTTCCTGGCCCAGGGACTGAACCAGAGTCTGTATGTCTCCTGCATTGGCAGGCAGATTCTTTACCACTAGCGCCACCTGGGGAGCCTGATAATAACCATAGCTACCCATTATGTGGGGCTCCCTTCCTTGCGGAGCTCCCAGACCAAAGTGGTGAACAGCCTGACTCTGACCTGGGAGAGACCACTCTTCTGGGAATGCATAGCTACAATCTTTTGGAGTTCTAACACTGGTGAGAGAAACTAGCCAGGTGCGTCACCAAGAGATTGATAGAAATTCTTCATAAAACCCTTCAGGGGAACTGTCCTTATGCCCATTTTACAGATGAAAAAGTTGAGGTTCAGAGAAGTGATGCAGGAATTTAGTGGCATAGCTGAAATTCATGCTTCAAATCCTTGCTGCAGCCTCCAAGTACAGGTGCAGTGCAGAAGCACAACCATCACTTACCCTGTGTGTATGGGCTAGTGTTTCCTCAGAGACACCAAGTACCACCTCCCAAACCTTCTATTTGAAGCCTGAGCACAGGCTAGGCTGCCTGCAGCACCAGGAACTGGGCTCCCTCCCAGCGACTCTGCCACCAGCACAAGGTTAACAATTTTAACCTATAGCGACCTGAGTTCTGTTTTGTATAATGATGTGACTCCCTCATTATGTTAATTTTCAATTTTTAAGTTGTCTGGGTATCTCTGCATACGTGCTGCTGCTGCTGCTGTTGCTAAGTCACTTCAGTCGTGTCCGACTCTGTGAGACCCCATAGACGGCAGCCCACCAGGCTCCTCCATCCCTAGGATTCTCCAGGCAAGAGTACTGGAGTGGGTTGCCATTTCCTTCTCCAATGCATGAAAGTGAAAAGTGAAAGTGAAGCCACTCAGTCGTGTCCAACTCTTAGCTACCCCATGGACTGTAACTCACCAGGCTCCTCCATCCATGGGATTCTCCAGGCAAAAGTGGGTTGCTATGTCCTCTTCCAGGGCACCTTCCTGACCCAGGGACCAAAGCTGTATCTCTTATACAGATGGGTTATTTACCATTACATCACCTGGGAAGCCCTGTGTATCTCTATGAAAACTCAAATATTATTTGGAACAAGTTGAGAGAGAAAATGACCAAAAGAAATTGGTAACTGTGGTTGGGAAAGGGTCATAGACTCTCATGGGTCTGCCTATTTACACAAGCCCCTCCTCATGTCTCAGCATGATGTGTGGTCCTGTAGGTCAATATCCCTATAGTGCTCTGAGCACGAGTGTGCATGTGTCAGCACACAGCACCATCCTCAAGTGTTTGCTCAGCCCAGGTGTTAGGTACAGAAAAACTAACACCAACTCCCACTACCCAAGAACTTTCAGAGACAGAAGAATCTAGGCTCCGAAACAATCAAGGTCACTTAGGAGGGACAACAAGAGATGACACAAGGGAGCAGATAAAATCCATTTCTCTTTTGAGAAGAACTTTCTTTCCTCCAGAACACAGGGAAGTGGGCTTTGGCAATGATCCAGGCAGAAACCTCAGACCACAGCTCACTGGGAGAGCAAGAATGTTGCTTTGGCTTCTGGGGACACAAAGTCCATATTGATCTAATAACTCAGAGAAGTGGCTTGGAAACTTGAAGATACCCTCAGATGTTGACTGTTGACTGGACAGAATGTGCTGGTGTCTGGCTGAACTCTTCCTTACTCCAGCTGATGTCCTAGAGTCAGACAGTGGATGGGGATACTCTGAATACTCAAAAGGCCCTCAGTCATTACAGGAGCTGGATCCTTTCTGGGTCAGGACTCACAAGTACCTGGTCTTCTCTTTTTTCAAGGCCCGTGGGGCATTTACTACTTAGTGTTGTTGATTTACATGGAGCCATAATACTAGTTCTGACTAACGGCCCATGAGTACAAATTACATGTAGTTAAAAGCTGATGTGAAGGTATAAGATGGTGGAGGAGTAGGTGGATGCGGAGTACATCTCCCTTCACAGATACATCACAAATACACCTTCAGACACAGAAGCACATGCAGAACACCAGGTGAGAGCAGACAGGAGGACCTGACCAGTGGAAAAGGATATATAGAACCACACAAAACTCAGTAGAAAGAAGGAACTAGGGGAAAGAACAGGAGTATTAGCAGGACTGGACCTACCCTCAGCGGGAAGGTAGCAGGGGTCTGATCCCCACAGTGGGGCAAGTGTCTGAGTCAGAGGAGAAACATTTAAGGCTGAGAGTGAAACAGTTGATTTGTGACAACCTTAATGGAATGAGAATCAGTCCTTGCCGCAGCTATACATATGCCAGGCAGGAACACGGGTCTCCTGGAAGGGACAGCAGCTGGGAGCTGGAGTTTAGGGATTGTAGAGCAATCCCAGTGAGAGAGCTGCTGTTGACTGCAGAGAGATGGATCGAGGGGATGTGAGGGAGGAGAGCATGGTGGGAAATGCCTGTGGTAGAAAGCCAGGCAGCCATGGAAGCAAGGTGATACTGCTGAGTCATGCGTAGTGGGTGGAGCCATCACCATAGCCTCTCTCTCTACACACCAGCATTGGCAGCTGAACAATAAAGAGGCTGGCCCATCAAATGCCTGATGCACTGAACTACACAGTAGGATCCCACCCAGGGTGCCTCTTTAAGTGCCTGATGCACTGATCTACACAGTAGGACCCCAGTCAGGGGGGGCCCCTCTATGTGCCTGATGCACTGAACAACAGAGAAGAACCCCAGGTAAGGGATCCCTCTAAGTGCCTGAATGGGCAGAGCTGCGGAGAAAGACTGGCCAAAGAGGCCTTCTGATTGCCAGCTACAAGAGGCTTGAAAAAAGACTCTGATAGGGCCATAACTTCTGCCACGGAGGCAGTTTGTGTCCCTGAACACTTGGTGCCACCAGGGTCCTTGCAAGCCAAGCAGCTGCACCACCTTCACGCTCAACTCTCACTGGGGCAGAGCTGCCACAGGCAAAAAAAAAAAAGTCTTGTGTTTATGAGCGCAGGGTCGCTTCAGTCCTGTCCGACTCTTTGCAACCTGTAGACGGTAGCCTGCCAGGCTTCTGTCAGAGAAGGGATTCTCCAGGCAAGAATACTGGAGCATATTGGCCAATACGGGTTGCCAAACCCTTCAAAAACACTATTTTTCCTGCTGCCCTAGCCACCAACCCCACTGAGTAACTGGTGCTGCCAGACACCTGTGACCCAAGAAGCTGCATCACTTCCACACCTGGCCCTCACAGGGGGCAAACCCAAGCCTTCCAGGGCAGCCTCAGGAGCTAAACCCCAGTGGACGACCCACACGTAGAGGTGGAAATAAAACCACAATTGAAACCCAGGGGCAGTGTGGCTAAGGAAGAAGACCCAAAACCTCCCCACCAGCTGTACAGGCTGCAGATTAAATCCACACGGTCAACTAAGCAGACTCTGTGTCTACGGAATATATAAAAGGCCATTGAGAGCTCCCACAAAAGAAAACGCACTAGCTCTGATAGCTGTGGACATTGGAGGCAAGAACACACAGGAGTAGGACCCAATTAGAACCTGAGCAGCCCCCACAGCAGGTCCAGAGATCAGTACAGTGTTGGAGGGCATCCCAGGAAGGTAAGGTGGACTGTGATTCCCAGCGCAAGAAAGGACTCTCTGAGAGCAGTGACTCAAGAAAAACATTTATTATTATTTTTTGACTTGTTCTGTAGATTATTTTGGATTTTTTTCTTTTTTTCCCCTTTCTCCCCCTCTGTTGTAGATGTTGATTTTATTGGCACTAAGAAATCCAATTAAGCTTTTGAGCTTTTTTTTTTTTTCTTTCTCCTCAGTCACATATTTTATTGTTGTTATAAAACTCTGCCTCTATGATGGGCTTTTTAATTTTTTACAGTTCTGTGGAGTTTTCCTCTTTTTTTCTCTTTTCTATTTTTTTAATTTTAATTTTTTAAACCTATTATTATTTTTTTCTACATTTATTCCTTTTTTATTTTTTAAATTTAAATTTATTTATTTTAATTGGAGGCTAATTACTTTATAATATTGTATTGGTTTTGCCATACATCAACATGAATCCACCATGGGTGTACACGTGTTTCCAATCCTGAACCCCCCTCCCACCTCCCTCCCTGTACCATCCCTCTGGGTCATCCCAGTGCACCAGCCCCAAGCATCCTGTATCCTGCATCAAACCTAGACTGGTGATTTGTTTCTTATATGATATTATACAAGTTTCAATGCCATTCTCCCAAATCATCCCACCTTCTCCGTCTCCCACAGAGTCCAAAAGACTGTTCTATACATCTGTGTCTCTTGCTGTCTCACATACAGGATTATCATTACCATCTTTCTAAATTCCATATATATGTGTTAGTATACTGTATTGGTGTTTTTCTTTCTGGCTTACTTCACTCTGTATAATCAGCTCCAGTTTCATCCACCTCATTAGAACTGATTCAGATGTATTGTTTTTAATGGCTGGGTAATACTCCATTGTGTATATGTACCACAGCTTTCTTATCCATTCATCTGCTGATAGACATCTAGGTTGCCTCCATGTCCTGGCTATTATGAACAGTGCTGCAGTGAACATTGGGGTACACGTGTCTCTTTCAATTCTGGTATCTTCAGTGTGTATGCCCAGCAGTGGGATTGCTGGGTCATAAGGCAGTACTATTTCCAGTTTTTTAAGGAATCACCACACTGTTCTCCATAGTGGCTGTACTAGTTTGCATTCCTACCAACAGTGTAAGAGGGTTCCCTTTTCTCCACACCCTCTCCAGCATTTATTGCTTGTAGACTTTTGGATCACAGCCATTCTGACTGGTGTGAAATGGTACCTCATTTTGGTTTTGGTTTGCATCTATCTGATAATGAGTGATGTTGAGCATCTTTACATGTGTTTGTTAGCCATCTGTATGTCTTCTTTGGAGAAATGTCTATTTAGTTCTTTGGCCCATTTTTTGATTGGGTCGTTTGTTTTTCTGGAATTGAGCTCCAGGAGTTGCTTGTATATTTTTGAGATTAGTTGTTTGTCAGTTGTTTCATTTGCTATTATTTTCTCCCATTCTGAAGGCTGTCTTTTCACCTTGCTTATAGTTTCTTTTGTTGTGCAGAAGCTTTTCATTTTAATTAGGTCCCATTTGTTTAGTTTTGCTTTTGTTTCCAGTATTCTGGAAGGTGGGTCATAGAGGATCCTGCTGTGATTTATGTTGGAGAGTGTTTTGCCTATGTTCTCCTCTAAGAGTTTTATAGTTTCTGGTCTTACATTTAGATCTTTAATCCATTTTGAGTTTATTTTTTGTGTATGATATTAGAAAGTGTTCTAGTTTCATCCTTTTACAAGTGGTTGACCAGTTTTCCCAGCACCACTTGTTAAAGAGATTGTCTTTTCTCCATTGTATATTCTTGCCTCCTTTGTCAAAGATAAGATGTCCATAGGTGCATGGGTTTATCTCTGGGCTTTCTATTTTGTTCCATTGATCTATATTTCTGTCTTTGTGCCAGTACCATACTGTCTTAATCACTGTGGCTTTGTAGTAGAGCCTGAAGTCAGACAGGTTGATTCCTCCAGTTTCATTCTTCTTTCTCAAGATTGCTTTGGCTATTCGAGGTTTTTCGTATTTCCATACAAACTGTGAAATTATTTGTTCTAGCTCTGTGAAAAATACCGTTGGTAGCTTGACAGGGATTGCACTGAATCTATAGATTGCTTTGGGTAGTATACTCATTTTCACTATATTGATTCTTCTGATCCATGAACATGGTATATTTCTGACGAAGATGCCACAAAAAAAGAAAACTACAGGCCAACATCACTGATGAACATAGATGAAAAAATTCTTAACAAAATTCTAGCAATCAGAATCCAGCAACACATTAAAAAGATCATACACCATTGCCAAGTGAGCTTTATCCCAGGGATGCAAGGATTCTTCAATATCCACAAATCAATCAATGTAATACACCACACTAACAATAGAAAAAGAAAAGCCATATGATTATCTCAATAGATGCAGAGAAAACCTTTGACAAAATTCAACATCCATTTATGATAAAAACTCTCCAGAAAGCAGGAATAGAAGGAACATTCCTCAACATAATAAAAGCTATATATGACAAACCCACAGCAAACATTATCCTCAATGGTGAAGACTTGAAAGCATTTCCCCTAAAGTCAGGAACAAGACAAGGGTGCCCAATTTCACCACTACTATTCAACATAGTTCTGGAAGTTTTGGCCACAGCAATCAGAGCAGAAAAAGAAATAAAAGGAATCCAAATTGGAAAAGAAGAAGTAAAACTCTCACTGTTTGCAGATGACATGATCCTCCACATAGAAAACCCTAAAGAAGGTAATGGTATCCTACTCCAGTACTCTTGCCTGGAAAATCCCATGGATGGAGGAGCCTGGTAGGCTGCAGTCCATGGGGTCGCTAGGGGTTGGACATGATTGAGCGACTTCACTTTCACGCATTGGAGAAGGAAATGGCACCCCACTCCAGTGTTCTTGCCTGGAGAATCCCAGGGACGGTGGAGCCTTGTGGGCTGCTGTCTATGGGGTCGCACAGAGTCAGATATGACTGAAGTGACTTAGCAGTAGCTTAGCAAAGACTCCACCAGAAAATTACTAGAGCTAATCAATGAATATAGTAAAGTTGCAGTATATAAAATCAACACACAGAAATCCCTTGCATTCCTATATACTAATAGTGAGAAAATAGAAAGAGAAATTAAGGAAACAATTCCATTCACCATTGCAACAAAAAGAATAAAATACTTAGGAATATATCTACCTACATTTATTCCTTTGTTTGCTTTTCCTACTGTTCTTTTCCCTTTTCAGTTAATCTTTAACGTGTATAAATCTTCTTTCTCTACCTCTATTTAACTTTATGTACTATTCTTTCTTTATTTTCTTTCTCTCCTTTCTTTTTAACATATTTGTTAGTTTTATTTTCATTGCTTTATTCCCCAATTGGCACCTTGCTTTAGTTTTATTTTCCAGTTTATGCTTTAATTAGTTTTGTTCTGATAGATATAATTTTTGGTTTCCTTTGTTCCCCAGGCCAATCTATTGTGCTTAATTTTTGTTGGACTGTTTTGATTTTGCTTATGGGTGTATATGTGTATATTCAGTCACACTTTCTATTGTTATAGATCTCTGCTTCTACGTTGGGCTTTTGCAGTTCTGTGGAGTTTTCCTTTTTTCCTCCTTTTTTTCTTTCTACTTCCATTATTTCTCTTTTTTTATAATTTTAATTTTTAACTTTTAAAACCTATTATATTTTTTGTACAGTTATTCCTTCATTTGCCTTTCCTACTGTTCCTTTCTCCTTGCAGTTAATCTTTAATGTATATAAATCTCTGTTATCTACCTCTATTTAACTTTGTATATCTAGTCTTTCTTTCTTTTCCTCTCAACATATTTGTTAGTTTTGTTTTCATTGCTTTATTCCCCACTTGGCACTTTGCTTTAGTTTTGTTTTCCAGGTTGTGCTTAAGTTAGTTTTGTTCTTAACTGGTAAATATAATTTTTGATTTCCTTTGTTCACCAGATCAATCTATTGTACTTTATTTTTGTTGGACTGTTTTCACTTTGCTCATGAGTGTATTCAGTTCAGTTCAGTCACTCAGTCATGTCTGACTCTTTGTGACCCCATGAATTGCAGCACGCCAGGCCTCCCTGTCCATCACCAACTCCTGGAGTTCACCCAAACCCATGTCCATTGAGTCAATGCCATCCAACCATCTCATCCTCTGTCATCCCCTTCTCCTCCTGCCCTCAATCTTTCCCAGCATCAGGGTCTTTTCCAATGAGTCAACTCTTCATATCAGGTGGCCAAAGTATTGGAGTTTCAGCTTCAACATCAGTCCTTCTAATGAACACTCAGGACTGATCTCCTTCAGAATGGACTGGTTGGATCTACTTGCAGTCCAAGGGACTCTCAAGAGTCTTCTCCCACATCACAGTTCGAAAGCATCAATTCTTTGGCACTCAGCTTTCTTTATAGTCCAACTCTCACATCCATACGTGACCACTGGAAAAACCATAGCCTTGATTAGACGGACCTTTGTTGGCAAAGTAATGTCTCTTCTTTTTAATATGCTATTTAGGTTGTTCATAACTTTCCTTCCAAGGAGTAAGTGTCTTTTAATTTCATGGCTGCAATCACCATCTGCAGTGATTTTGGAGCCCAGAAAAATAGAGTCAGCCATTGTTTCCACTGTTTCCCCATTTATTTATGTATATGTATATATTCCATTATTTAAATTATTTGCCTGATTTTGTAACTGCCATTTGTCTGGGGTCCATCTTTGGCTTCTCATTTTTGGATATTTGTTTTACTCTCCCTTGATGCCATAGCAAACCACTTGTGGAATCTTCATTCCTGACCAGAGATCAAACCCTGAGCCTTTGGAGTGGGAGCACTGACTCTAAGATCCTAGACTACCAGAGAACTAACCCTAGGGAGTATCAAATAGTGAGAATTCACACAAAGGAAACCACTTGAGGACAAGACCTGGCATCACCCAACCACCAGTAGCATCCTGTGCAGGATGCCTAATCTAAACAACAAACAAAACAAAAACACTAACCCAGTTATCAGCAGACAGGAGTACCACCTCACTCAGTCTTGCCCATCAGAGGAAAAACAAACAAGCAAAAACTCAGCACAAATTTCACCCTGTACAAAGCTCACACAAACCATTGGGCCAATCTTAGGAGGGCAGAAAGCAAAAGCAAGAAAGGATTCAACCTTCTTCAAGGAAAGAATTCAACTTTCTTTTAAGTTTTGGAAAAGGAGACCTCAAACAATAATTTGAAAAAAAAAGAAAAGGCAGAGAAATACTGCACAAATGAGGGAAAAAACTAGGAACACAGAAGTCCAAATAAATGAAGAAGAAATAGGAAAATTACCTGAAAAAGAATTCAGGATAATGATAGTAAAGATTATCAAAAACCTTGAAAACAAAATGGAGAAAATGCAAGAATCAATTAACAAAGACCTAGAAGAATTAAAGAATAAACATACAGAGACAAACAACACAATTACTGAAATTAAAAATACTCTAGAAGGAATTAATAGCAGAATATCTGAAGCAGAAGAATGAATCAGTGAGCTGGAAGATAAAATGGTGATAATAACTTCTGAAGCACAGAATAAAGAAAAAGAATGAAAAGGCCTGATGACAGAGTCCTCTGGGACAATATAAAACACACCAACATTAGAATTATAGGGGTCCCAGAAGAAGATGAAAAAAAGAAAGGATATGAGAAAATTTTTGAAGGGATTATAGTTGAAAATTTCCCCAGCACAGAAAAGGAAATAGCCAATCAAATCCAAGAGGCACAAAGAGTCCCATACAGGATCAACTCAAGGAGAAACATGCCAAGACACATACTAATTGAACTAAGAAAGACTAAACACAAAGAAAGAATATGAAAAGCATCAAGGGAGAAGCAACAAGTGACATACAAGGGAAACCCCATATGCTTAACAGCTGATCTTTCAGCAGAAACTCTTCAGGCCAGAAGGGAAAGGCAGGATATATTTAAAGTACTGAAAGGGAAAAATCTACAACCAAGATTACAGTACTCAGCAAGGATCTCACCCAAAATTGATGGAGAAATAAAAAGCTTTTCATACAAGCAAAAGTTAAGAGAATTCAGTACCACCAAACCTGCTTTATGACAAATTTTAAACAGACTTAAATAGTTAAGAAATACAACATAAGAAAAAAGATCTACAAAATCAAGTCCAAACAATTAGAAAATAGCAATAGGAACATATATATCAATAATTACTTTATTTATTTATTTATTTATTTTACTTTATTTTACTTTACAACACTGTATTGGTTTGTATTTCAGACCTCAAGACACATATAGACTGAAAGTGAAAGGATGGAAAAATATATTCCATGCAAATGGGAAGCAAAAGAAAGCTGGAGTAGCAATTCTGATATAAGGCAAAATAGACCTTAAAATATATAATATTACAAGAGATAAGGAAGGACACTACATAATGATTAAGGATCAATCCAAGAGGAAGACATAACAATTGTAAATATCTATGCACCGAACATAGAAACCCCTCAATACATAAGACAAACACTAACAGACATAAAAGGAGAAATTGACAGTAACTCAATAATAGTAGGAGACTTTAACACCCCGCTCACACCAATGGACAGATCATCAAAACAGAAAATTAATAAGGAAACACAAGTCTTAAATGATACATTAGATGAAATGGATCTCATTGATATCTTTAGGACATTCCATCCAAATGCAGAAAAATACATTGTCTTCTCAAGTGCACATGGAACATTCTCCAGGATAGACCACATCTTGGGTCACAAATCAAATCTCAGTAAATTTAAGAAAATTGAAATTGTATCAAGCATCTTCTCCAACCACAATATTATGAGACTAGATATCAATTGCAAGAAAAAAAATTGTAAGAAACACAAACACATGGAGATTAAGCAACACGTTTCTAAATAACCAATAGGTTACTGAAGAAATCAAAAGGGAAATAAAAAAAATTTCTAGAAACAAATGACAATGAAAACAATACAACTCAAAACCTATGCTTTGCAGCAAAAGCAGTCCTAAGAGGGAAGTTTATAGCAATACAAGCCTATCTCAAGAAACAAGAAAAACATCAAATAGACAACTTAACTTTACACCTAAAGCAACTGGAAAAAGTTGAAGAAAAAAGCCCCAAAATTAGTAGAAGGAAAGAAATCATAAAGATCCGAGCAGAAATAAATGAAAAAGAAATGAAAGAAACAATAGTAAAGACTAATAAAACTAAAAGCTGGTTCTTTGAGAAGATAAAAATTGACAAATCCTTAGCCAGACTCATCAAGAAAAAAAGAGAGAAGAATCAAATCCACAAAATTAGAAATGAAAAAGGAGAGGTTACAACAGACAATGCAGAAATACAAAGGATTATGAGACTATTATGAACAACTATATGGCAATAAAATAGATAACCTGGAAGAAATGGACAGATTCTTAGAAAAGTTCAATCTTCCAAGACTGAACCAGGAAATGACCTAATTATAAGCACTGAAATTGAGCTGTGATCAAAAATCTTCCAAAAAAACAAAATTCCAGGACCATATGTCTTCACAGGAGAATTCTATTGAACATTTAGAGAAGAGCTAATGCCTATCCTTCTAAAACTCAAAAAATTGTAGAGGAACAAACACTTCCAAACTCATTCTACGAGACCATCATCACCCTGATACCAAAATCAAACAAAGATGACACACAAAAAGAAAACTACAGGCCAATATCACTGATGAACATGGATGCAAAAATCGTCAACAAAATTTTAGCAAACAGAATTCAGCAACACATCAAAAAGCTCATACACCATGGTCAAGTTGGTTTTATTCCAGGATGCAAGGATTCATCAATATATGCAAATCAATCCATGTGATACACCATATTAACAAATTGAAAGATAAAAAGCATATGATCATCTCAATATATGCAGGAAAAGCCTTTGACAAAATTCAGCACATATTTATGATTAAAACTCTTCAAAAAATGGGCATAGAAGGAACCTACCTCAACATAGTAAAGGCCATATATGATAAGCCTACAGCAAACATTATTCTCAACGGTGAAAAACTGAAAGCATTCCCCCTAAGATCAGGAATAAGACAAGGGTGTCCACTTTTGCAGCTATTTATTCAACATAGTTCTAGACGCCCTAACTACAGCAATCAGAGAAGAGAAAGAAATAAAAGGAATCCAGATCAGAAAAGAAGAAATAAAGCTCTCACTGATTGCAGATGACATGATACTGTACATAGAAAACCCTAAAGATAGTATCAGAAAATTACTAGAGCTAATCAGTGAATTTAGAAAAGTTGGAGGATACAAAATCAATACACAGAAAACGCTTGCATTTCTATATATTAATCATGAAAAATCAGAACAATCAAGGAATCAATCCCATTCACCATTACAACAAAAAGAATTAAATGTCTAGGAATAAACTTCCCTAAGGAGACAAAAGAACTGTACACAGAAAATTATAAGACACTAATGAAAGAAATCAAATGTGACAAATGGAGAGATATTCCATGTTCCTAGGTAGGAAGAATCAGTACTGTGAAAATGACTATACTACCAAATGCAATCTACAGATTTAATGCAATCCCTATCAGATTACCAATGGCATTTTTCACAGAACTAGAACAAAAAATTTCACAATTCATATGGAAACACAAAAGAACCCAAATAGCCAAAGTAGTCTTGAGAAAGAAGAATGGAGCTGGAGGAATCAAGCTACCTGACTTCAGGTTATACTATAAAGCTACTAGTATCAAGACAGTATGGCACTGGTACAAAAACAGAAATATAGACCAATGGAACAAGATAGAAAGCCCAGAAATAAACCCGTGCACCTATGGGTACCTTATTTTTGACAAAGCAGGCAAGAATATACAATGGGGCCAAGACAGCTTCTTCAATAAATGGTGCTGGGAAAACTGGACAGCTACATATAAAAGAATGAAATAAGAACACTTTCTAACACCATACACAAAGATAAACTCAAAATGGATTTTAATCTTAAAGTAAGATCTAAATGTAAGACCAGAATCTATAAAACTCTTAGAGGAAAACATAGGCAGAACACTCCATGACACAAATCAAAGCAAGATCCTCTATGACCCACCTCCTAGAGTAAAAACAAAAGTAAGCAAATGGGATGTGATTAAACTTAAAAGCTTTTGCATAGGAAAGGAAACTATTAGCAAGGTAAAAAGACAACCCTCAGAATGGGAGAAATAATAGCAAATGAAACAACTGACAAAGGATTAATTTCCAAAATATACAAGCAGCTCATACAACTCAATACCAGCAAAACAAAAAACCCAATCAAAAAGTGGGAAAAAGACCTAAACAGACATTTCCTCAAAGAAGACATACAGATGGCTAACAAACACATGAAAAGATGCTTAGCATCGCTCATTATTAGAGAAATGCAAATCAAAACTGCAATGAGATATCACCTCACACTGGTCAGAATGGCCCTCATCAAAAAGTCCACAAACAATACATGCTGGAGAGGGTGTGGAGAAAAGGGAACACTCTTGCACTACTGGTAGGAATGTAAATTGATACAGCCACTATGGAAGATGGTATGGAGAATCCTTAAAAAACTAGGAATAAAACCACCATATGACCCAGCAATCTCACCCCTAGGCATATATCCTGAGGAAACCAAAATTGAAAGAGACACATGTATCCCATTGTTCATTGCAGCACTATTTACAATAGGTAGAACATGGAAGCAACCTAGATGTCCATAGACAGATGAATGGATAAAGAAGCTGTGGTATATAGACAAAATGGAATATCAGCCATAAAGAGGAATGCATTTAAGTCAGTTCTAATGAGGTGGATGAACCCAGAACCTATAGAGAGTGGAGTCAGAAAGAGAAAGATAAATACTCTATTCTAACACATATACAGAATCTAGAAAAATGGTACTGAAGAATTTATTTACAGAGCAACAATGGAGAAACAGACATAGAGAATAGACTTATGGATATGGGGAGAAGGGATGGGAGGGTGAGATGTATGCAGAGTAACATGGAAACTTACATTCAGTCAGTTCAGTTCAGTTCAGTTGTTCAGTCGTGTCTGACTCTTTGCGACCCCATGAATCGCAGCACGCCAGGCCTCCCTGTCCATCACCATTTCCCGGAGTTCACTCAAACTCACGTCCATCGAGTCAGTGATGCCATCCAGCCATTTCATCCTCTGTTATCCCCTTCTCCTCCTGCCCCCAATCCCTCCCAGCATCAGAGTCTTTTCCAATGAATCAACTCTTCACATGAGGTGGCCAAAGTACTGGAGTTTCAGCTTTAGCATCATTTCTTCCAAAGAATACCCAGGACTGATCTCCTTCAGAATGGACTGGTTGGATCTCCTTGCAGTCCAAGGGACTCTCAAGAGTCTTCTCCAACACCACAGTTGAAATGCATCAATTCTTCGGTGCTCAGTTTTCTTCACAGTCCAACTCTCACATCCATACATAACCACTGGAAAAACCATAGCCTTGACTAGACGGACCTTTATTGGCAAAGTAATGTCTCTGCTTTTCAACATGCTACCTAGATTGGTCATAACTTTTCTTCCAAGGAGTAAGCACTTTTTAATTTCATGGCTGCAGTCACTATCTGCAGTGACTTTGGAGCCCAAAAAAATAAAGTCTGACACTGTTTCCACTGTTTCCCTATCTATTTCCCATGAAGTGATGGGACCAGATGCCATGATCTTCATTTTCTGAATGTTGAGCTTTAAGCCAACTTTTTCACTCTTCTCTTTCACTTCATCAAGAGGCTTTTTAGCTCCTCTTCACTTTCTGCCATAAGAGTGGTGTCATCTGCATATCAGAGGTTATTGATATTTCTCCTGGCAATCTTTATTCTAGCTTTTGCTTCTTTCAGCCCAGCGTTTCTCACGATGTACTCTGCATCTAAGTTAAACAAGCAGGGTGACAATATACAGCCTTGATGCACTCCTTTTTCTATTTGGAACCAGTCTGTTGTTCCATGACCAGTTCTAACTGTTGCTTCCAGACCTGCATATAGGTTTCTCAAGAGGCAGGTCAGGTGGTCTGATATTGTAAAAATAGCTGTATGGCTCAAGAATCTCAAACTGGGGCTCTGTATCAACCTAGAGGGGTGGGATGGGGAGGGAGATCAGAGGGAGTTTCAAAAGGGAGGGGATATATGTATACCTGTATCATGGCTCATTCATGTTGAGGTTTGACAGAAAATAGCAAAATTCTGTAAAGCAATTATCCTTCCATTTAAAAAATTAATTAATTAAAAAAAATTTGGTGTGAATGTTTCATGCAGTCTTTGGCTCCACCACAGTGACTCAGGATACTCCATAAAGCTATAACAGCTATACCCATAGCCCTAGAGATATAGAACAGAACAAGTGTAAACTGCTCAGTCATCACAGGGAGGACAGCTGCTCACCAGAATTCCATGAGCAAAAAATAAACTTTGGTTGGGTTAAGGCATAGTGATTTCACTATCAGTTTTTCACTGTATGACCTGGCCTCTCCTGACACTTTGACACCGCAGAGTACTGATGGGGAGCAGAGGCTGGGAGAAGGTGAGAGCCTAGAGGGAAATCCTTTAAACTGTCTCTTTGCTTTTTCTCTTCAGTGCTCTTTTGCACCCTCTCCCCACATCCTTTCACCCACTCACCACTGCTCTTCAGTTATCCAAAGATCTGCCATGACGCTTCCTCACAACAGACAAAGGGACTTCCCTGATTGCTTCATAATCTGTTGTGATTCAGAAAATCAGGACTGAAGGGGGTCCCTGGAGTCTATACAGTTCAACATGTCATTGAACAGAGACAGAAGGCATGGCTTGAAGGTGATGTGACTTGCCCAAGGTCATACAACGACTGATGATAAGACTGGCACCCAGATCTGACGTGTAGGCCCAAACTTTCTCCTCCATCTCTTCCCACTCAGAGGGTGATAGGCTAGGCATGTTATTCTGTATCTCTTGTGTTAGGAAAGTTTTATCAGCATCTTAAACATCAAAAGGAAGCAAAGCATGTCCTTTACTGTTGTACCAGGGCCTTATTTAACAAGCCCACTAAAGGGTTATTAATTCTCTGGGAAATTATAGTTGTGCTTCATGCTATTTGATGAGAGTGTGGCTATTCCATGGGGTTGCAAAAGAGTTGGACATAACTTAGCAACTAAACAACAACAGCAGTGAAATTACAAGTTTAGCTGTAGATTTCTGTCTGGCAAAGGAATATAACTCCAATGGTTATGCTTTTATTGCCGTATTTATTGTCATACTGGTATGACATTAACCAGTTTTTATCTAACTTGACAGTCTTTTCCTTTTCTTCTCTCCTCCCCTCCTTCCTTCCTTCCTCCCTCCTTTTTTTTCCAAAAATACATTTCTTGATGGACTATATTCATCTAAGTTCTTAAAGTCCTCTTGGAACTAGTTTCACCATCTTACCAGTTTTCTCATTTATTGATACATAGAATAAAATCTGTGATACATGTACATTCTATATTTGGATTGAAAGCCATGTTTTTAACAATTATATTTTGACACTTGAGAGAAATATTCACTATCTTATAGCACTTAGCATAGTGTCTGACTTAGAACCAAAAATTGTAAATGCCCACTGAATGAGTGACTGAATTAAGGTCTATCCATCAAGATCATAGACCATAGATTTGCTTTTATCAGGATCTTTAAAGTCCTAACTCAAAGGTAAAGCTCTAATGTAGGAACCTTAGGCACCAGGAGAATCTGGTAGGGAAATGCTTGGAATTTTATGATCCTTGCCTGATCTTCTTTCATAAGCTAACTCCATCTTCACAAAGAAACAAAGTCCTTCTGTCCTGGTGCCCCTGGGGACACACCATCTACCTCAGTGGGAGAAGCTGGGATAGGAATAATCCTCTAAGATATTCCATACTGACCTTATTGTGACCTGTACATTGCCTCAGAAGTTAAGAGAGAGAGTCAGTCTGTAATTCCACCCTCTCAGCCTTCTCCCATATTCCATCAGCTTAGCTGGTCATCTCTGATATCCAGTAAGACTCCAATAGTCAGGCAGAAGCCAGAGGAACTCACCCTGTCCCTCTCCTACCTGCTCTAATGATGGCCCTTGTACCAAGAAGCCCATCCTTCATAAGGATGTGGCTTTTAATGGTGTTATTCCCCAGAAACGTCCACAGGAGCTACTTAATAATTTCCCCTTCCATTTAAAGGCACTGTCAGGTCCTCAAAAACGCAGGACAAATTAGCCATCCACGATCCCCTAAGCAGACCCTAACACCCAGACAGAGGGAGGTCTTCTGTGTGTGGCTGAACAGTGTCCCTTTGTCCAGGAACTTCACTTGAGCTGAAGGAAACAATTCACTTTGCCTGTCATGATTTATCCTTCCTGACAGTGTTTATCATTCAGCACAAGGCTTGGATGGGACTGAGTGGATAGGAACTAAAGCAGCTGATTTATATTCAGAGCGGAGTTTAAATTAACTGTGCCGAAGTCAAATCTTGCATTGCTCGTGTTTGCTTTTTCTGAGTAGTGCTGAGGACTTATGCTTTGGTCCATCCAAATTCCTAATGGGCCAAGTGCCCCAATTATAGATGATTTTGTGAACATCTGTACCTCCTGAGAGCTGATGCAGGGATGACTCAGGAGTAGCTTTGGTGTCCTTCAGCTGGTTTAGGCAAATGACACCATGAAAAAAAGCACGACCGAGCCCAGAAGGGCTTTGGCTGGAGTGACGGTCTTGGGTCTCTGTGGCTCTCTCATGGCTAGATCTGAGGACACATTCAAAGGGACTGTGTGCTGGTTGTGTTTTTAATGGAATGGATACTGGATGGGGGAGTGACAGGTGCTATAAATGACATAGGACTGAATTGCTGGGAGATAAGTACTGGGAGTCATCTTCTCATTCTCCCTACCTTGAATATGCTTGAAATTTCCAGCGTTAAAATAGTTTCAATTTTCTTTTAAAGGAAGAAACTTTTTTTGTGTGTGTGGACCAGAGACCTGAGAGAAAAGTCCAAAAAGAAGGACCTTGAAAAAGCCCCCAAAAAGCCCTGACAGACTCCACTGCTTCCTGCTGGTGGTTAGTAACCTGTTGGAGGAGCCAGGTGACTAGGACAGACTCTGCCACTGGTATCAAGGGCTAACTCCTGAATGGGAAGCCTCTATGTGGCTGGCACTCTTGTTTCCCACCCAACAGTCATCCCGGCTTTGTCCTTGCTGGCAGAGCTCCATTGTGTTCAGCAGCACCCTTGCAGGAGGGAGGCTCAGACCCTGGGAATGAGTCATGCCAGTGCCTGGCTTAGGAGTGGCCATGTCACCCACTTCTGCACAGTGAAATGCAAGAGAAAGTCTTTGGGGTAGGGCTAGCCTGCTGGGAAATATTTTCCTTTCTGATTCACAAAACGGTTGCGCCAGGAGCAGCTTTTCTTTCCTTGGTGTTGACACAGGCTGTCGTGTTCTCTCAAAGACCCGAGGTCTCTTTTTTCTCTCTGACCCCATCTGCCGCGCTGATCCCCCTTAATCACACTCCTCCAACCACTGACCTCCTGCTGTCTTAGAACAAACTAATCCCACTTCTGCCTCAGGGACTCTACACTCTCTGTTTCCTTCTAGAGGGCTCTTCCTCCAGATCTTCACAGGCTCCTTGTTCATATCCTTTGGGGTTTGGCTCAGATGTCAGTTTCTCAGATCTTCCCTTGCCATCATTAAAAAATATCCCTATCCTTCTTCTCTTAATCCTTATTCTCCCTTATTCTATTCTGCACAGAACATCCCACTAAAACACTATGTAACTTTAAAATTTATTTTGCTCAGTGTCTCTCCCTTTTCCCCATTAGAATGGAATCTAGTGCAGGGGTTTCTGTCAGTCTTATTCACTGTTGTGTCCCCAATACCAAGAAAAATACCCAATATGTAGTAGCACTATTAATATTTGCTGAATGAATGAACGAACTGATGCTATACAACAAGCTTCAGCAGCTATCTTGCGATCATGAGGGGACTGAAGAAAATCACAGAGGAACAGCTCTACCGCCTCATCATCGTGGAGCCACTCACTCAACAACTCTGCCTGTGAAGCATTGTTATTGAGGTAATAATATCCTAATAATTTAAGTCACTGCTAATTGGGAAATATTTTGCTTGTGACTGATATCCTAAATGATACATCCTTCAGGCTGCTGGGATGAGAGTCTAAGAAGACTTTGTTGTCCCATCCCAGGAGGATTTAGGCAGGAGAGGGATAGAGAATCAGGCCCTAGAGTGTCAGGAGTGCTATCAGTTAAGGCGGTGTGCAGCCTGACCTTTACCTGCCCTCTGGTGCACCCAGGGTCTCTGTGTTTCCACCAATGCAACGGGCATTCTAATACCCATTTTCACTATAGGTCCCAGATCCAGAAACCCCACAGGAGTTTCAGGCCTTGATATTCAAGAAATAACCTGTCAGCATGTTCTTTTTGTAAATGAAGTAACACAAGTTGGTGGCGTCCTAGTGGGTCCCCTTTAGCCGCACAGCTGTTGAAACAGGGCTGAAACAAAGGCTGAAAACTCTTGCCTTCTCCATTGATTTTCTTTCTCCCTATTTACTCTAGTTCCAGAATTTACCATCATTCCTGGGAGGCTGAGAATTCTCATACTACCTCCATCTTCAATATGGGGAAATGGGATGCTGACAACTATCTGGTCATCTGAACTTGTCTAGACAGGTAAGCCAGCCACTAGCAGGGATGCTGGGACAACCACAATACAGGTTACGAAGATAGGGCTCAACCTGGTTTCCATGGAGAATCGGGGCTCTCTTACAATGTAAATCACATCATGTCACTCTCCTGCTCAAGAACCTTGCATAGACTTTCCTTGCTCTGAAATTGAAATCCGAACTCCTTGGCAGACTTGTTGAATCTGCTCCCACTTCTCCAGTCCCGTCCCACCAAACTCCAGGCACAAGCCTTTCCCTGTTCCTGCCCCTGAGTCTTTGCAATCATTGTTTTCTCCCTTGAGGTGGATTTCCAACACTTTGCATGGCTGACTTATTCTCAACCTCAAGGTCTATATTTTCCTCTTTAGAGAAATATTCTCTGACCTCCCTCCCTCCCTGATGTGGGAGCACCCCAGTCCCTCTGCAGCATCACTCTGTTTATTTCATTCATAGCACTTATCATCATCTGTAAAGGTCTTAGCTGAATGTCTCCCCAACTGGACTGTCCAGAGGGCAAGGACTGTTCTCTCTTCTTAACTGCGTCTACAGGGCCTCCTTGCTCAATACCCAGCACGTGACAATGCTCAATAACTATGCTGAGTGAATAAACGAAAGGATAGATGAATGCTCTTCTCACCTCCACCACAGCACCAGATGGTAAGGCCCCAACAGGACACTGGCCTAAAGATCCCTGATGGCCTTGGACAAACCAGAAGTGTTGCAACCACCGCAAGATAGTGATGCTTCAACTCAGTCAAAAGAGGACTGCACAAGGCACTAGGCCTCCAAGGTGTGGAAGTGCTTCAACCCATCAACCCAGGTCCTGCCCTGAACAATCCTCAACTTCTGAGCACAGATGGGCTGTCTTGCCAAGTTTCCCCCAGTCTCCCCTGCCACTGTTTGGGAAGGCTTGGCTTTTTTGCAGCCAACCAGGCAGTCTAGCAATGACTGAGGGTTAGCCAGTGGGATGCTGGGGCTACAGGGGGCAGCAGTCCTTCCAGGAGCCTCTCTGGGTCTTTCCTATGTTGATGTGATTCATGGGAACATAGTCAGAGGAGGATGCTACAGGTCAAGTATGTTTGGGGAATTCCAAAGATGAGGGAATGGAAGCCCTCCTTTTATATAAGGGGTGGGATTTGCAGTGTTAGAAAGATAACTAGTAAGGCCACGTGTACCCTTTCTCCTCATATCCACTCCCAACAAAGACATGGATTCACATATATGTATATACACACACAATATACACACGTACATACATACACTCCCCCTACACACAAAAATGTACAACTACTTCTGCAAAAAGATTTATTTCCCTTTCTTAAAAAATATTTAATGTTTCAGCAAAAGTTATTCTGAGATCAGAAACTCCCTGGCTGGTTCCCTGGCCATTAAGGAAGTCAGGATATCACATGGGGTTGACCCCTTCGCTTACACAGGTCACCATAATCTCTCTGCTGGAGATTCTGCAGAAATGGTTAATGAAATGAAGGGGATGTTTTTCTGCATATCAAATTCTGAGTGTTTCTGATGTCCCCAAACATCCAGTTTCCCTTAATACTTTCCAATCTAGGTCTGTCATCCTTGTCTTAAATCTAGTTATAATTTCAGCTGTCAGTTTATTTCCCAAAGTGAGAGTAGTAAACAGGACTTTAATGAATCTATCAGCAAGTGCTGTTGTGCAAACAGGAGCTGGTGAAGACATGGATATTGTACTAGGAGGCAAAAGTCCTGGATGTCGGGCCTTTTGCACCACACCTGGCTGAGAACCCAGGAAGTCACCACCTCGGGAGGTCTTAGTGTCCATATCGCACATGCAAGAAATATTAGCACCTCCCTGTCTGAAGATGGACACAAGGTTTTCTCTGGTGCTGAACTGTCTGACTAGTACTCTGTCTGACTCTGAGGAGCATGAACAACACACACATCTCCTTCCCTCGGGGAATTTGCTGGTGTGTAGGAGAAAGTTCTGAATCTTTCTGTGCTTATTTATAAAGCATCAGGGTTGAGCATGGTCTGTTCTGCTCTCCAACTCTTAAAATGATTGGTACATGAGATTCAGGTCTCTCCGTGATCAGTCACTCAGTCATGTCTGACTCTGTGACACCATGGACTATAGCCCGCCAGGCTCCTCTGTCCATGGGATTTTCCCAGCAAGAATACTGGAGTGGGTTGCAATTTCCTCTTTCAGGGGATCTTCCCAACCCAGGGATCAAACCGCATCTCCTGCATTGCAGGTGGATTCTTTACGGCTGAGCCACCAGGGAAGCATAGGTTCCTGAATCCCTTTATAATAAACACAGTTTGGTGATCTCACACCATATATTCTTCTCCTGTGAACAAAATTAGGTGGTCTTGTGCTTCAGGAGAGAATGGGCCCATCATCTACCTCTGGGGAAGGAGCTAGTCCAGCAAATCATTGATTCCTTTCCCTCTTGAGAGTTTGGTGGACCTCTGACACAGTTCTGGCCAAGGTGGATTGAGGGAGACTCCAAACTCCACTGGGGGAAGGAGGAGGGTTTCTGGAGAGGTTATTTGTTATTCAGTCACTCAGTCGTGTCCAACTCTTTGCAACCCCATGGACTGCAGCATGCCAGGCTTCCCTGACCCTCACTATCTCCCAGAGTTTGCTCAAACTCATGTCCATCGAGTCAGTGATGCCATCCAACCATCTCGTCTTCTGTCATCCCATTCTCCTCCTAGTTTCAACCTTCCCCAGAATCAGGGTCTTTTTCAATGAGTCAGTTCTTCGCATCAGGTGGCCAAAGTACTGGTGCTTCAGCTTCAACATCAGTCCTTCCAATGAATATTCAGGATTGATTTCTGTTAGGATTGACTGGTTGGATCTCCTTGAAGTCCAAGGGACTCTCAAGAGCCTTCTCCAACACCACAGTTCCTAAAAAGAATAGGCACCATTCCTAAAAGAACACAATTCCAAAAAAGAATAGGCAATAATCTATCAGCACATCTCTCTGACTCTACATTTTTGTGTGAGAGTGTGATATCTAGAGCTGCTGACACTATGTTGCCCCACTGAGGGGAGAAGTTAAAGTGCTGAGGGTGGCAGGTGGATAAATACCTGGGTCCTTGAGGATATCACTGAATCTCAGAATTGCCCAAACTTGCACTACTCTATTTGCATACTTTGTGTTTCAGGAGATAATAAATGTACTTGTGATGAGCCATTTTCCAATGGATTTTCTTTTTCCTGCAGTTGAAAGCCTCTTAACTCTATAAGTTAAATTATGCATAACAAACAACACTCATATCACAGCTTGATACAAGTTTTCTCACTCAGACCATCTGTCCCTTGGGGTTGGCAGGGAAATCTGCTCATCATAGTCTCTTAGGATCATAGCTATTGGAGGTTGGGAAACTAAAAGTTTCTGCCCTGAGGTGACGTCTATCACTTTCCCTCACATTAAAAGCAGGTTATGTGAATATGATTTCCTTCAAAAACTTGGGAAGTACAGTCCTTCCCTCTGCCCAGAAGGTGGAAGTGTGAAACTATTTGGGGTCAGCACTAACGTTGTTCAGTCGCTAAGCTGTGTTCAACAATTTGCGACCCCATGGACTGCAGCACGCCAGGCTCCTCCGTCCTCCACTATCTCCTGGAGTTTGCTCAAATTCATGTCCATTGAGTGAATGATGCTGCCCCCTTATCCTCCCCCCGCCCATCTTTTCCAGCATCATAATCTTTTCTAATGAGTTGGCTCTTCACATCCAGTGGCCAAAGTAGTAGAGCTTCCACTTCAGCATCAGCCCTTCCAATGAATATTCTGGGTTGATTTCCTTTAGGATTGACTAGTTTGATCTCCTTGTGGTCCAAGGGACTCTCAAGAGTCTTTTCCAGCACCTCAGTTCCACCACATTCACTGATATAAACTCTAGGAACATCTAGTTGTATGACCCTGGATCAACAATGTAACTTCTTTAAACCATGTAAATTTAATTTTTTGAATGTTTCCTCCCTTTCCTTCTATTGAAAGAATACAATGAGTAATAAAGATGAAGGTATTTTTAAAAGCATAACAATTGCTTTTAATTCCTGCAACTGCTTTATGTATGTAACTTACTCATCTCCACCACGTGTCTGCAACCAGAACACCCGATAGTGAAGACATTGACTATTTACTGTTTTCAGCATAAAACAGAGAAACAATGTTTGTTTTAGAGGTAGCTGTGGAGGATGGTGGAGGAAACGGGATGAGTATGGGAGTAATTTTCCTTATGGCACTTCTGGGAGGCTGTCTTATTAATAATAAGTTCAGGCTGCCATAACAAAGGGTTTCCCAGGTGGTGCTAGTGGTAAAGAACCTGCCTGACAATGCAGGAAATGCAAGAGGTACAGGTTTGATCCCTGGCTTGGGAAGATCCCCTGGTGGACAGCATGGCAACCCACTTCAGTATTCTTGCCTGGAGAATCCAATGGACAGAGGAGATTGGTGGGCTATGGTCCATAGGGTCACAAAGAGTCGGACACAACTGAGCCGACTTAACACACATGCCATAAAAAAAATGCCAGAGGCTGACTGGCATAAACAGCAGAAACTTATTTCCTCACAGTTCTGGAGGTTGGAAGTCCAAGATCAAGGTGTTAGCAGGGCTGGTTTCTCTCGGGGCCTCTCTCCTTGGCTTATAGATGGCCATCTCCCCCTGTGTCTTCATATGGTTGTCTCTCCGTATGTGCCAGTGTTTCCTTTTCTTTTAAGGACAAGGATTTAGGGCCCACCCAATCAGTCTCATTTTAACTTAATTACCTCTTTAAAGACTATTTCTTCAAATGCAGTCATACAATTAGGGCTTCCACATACGAATTTTGAGGGGACAAAATTCGGCCCATAACAGAGGCCTTTCTTTTCTTCCCAATGAGAAGGAAAAACCATAGGAGAATCACATACTAATTTCCTCCACACGTAAGAGGGAAAGGAGAAGACAAAGGCATAAGATGGAGAAAGAAAAGGAAAAAGAAGAGGAACAGAGCGAACTTGAAAACCTCTCAAGCAAAGGCTGAAAAAGCTCTGGGAAGAGAGGGATGCAGGTGCAGAGATGTTTGCAGACAACACTCAGCTCTGAGCATCTGCCCCCTGAGCAAGTCTGCATATGACAAGAAACACAAGGAGCAAGGAGAGCCAGCTCAAGCCACTTCTAGCCAGTGCACTGTTGCCAACTTGCTGTGTGCAGAGGGATTGGTGGTCTAAATGAAGCCCAGTGCTGCAGAGTTTACTTACAGATATAGTTGTATAAGATATTCATAATTAATTGTGTAGGTTTAAATGCTTATGAAAGTTTATTTATCATCTTAACTGGAGTCTCTGCATTAAGTTCATTTTAAACAGAACCCTGATTTAGGGAACTCAGCAAGACAGGAGTCATGGCTAACATATTGAAATCTGCGTGAATTCTGTTCTTCACCTGGACTCTTAACAGCCAGGACCTATTGGGCAAAGAAAAGAGGATACAGGAAAGGAACCATGCAAATATAAAACATGAACATTTTGAGAGCATTTGCTCTGTAGTCTCTGTTATGGGCTCAATTCCAAGACCTAAAAGAGAAGACAGTACGCAGCCAAAGAAAGGAACAGTGCATTGGGAGTGGCCCTCATTTCACACGGCACTCAGGCTACTCCTGAAGGGCGCCGTACCCAGACGAAGCACAAGCTCAGGCAAAATCAAAGTAAATAAAAAAATTCTTTTGAAAGCATTTGATTTTCAATTTTTTCCCCCTGCAAGTAATTCAAGTACCCATCAAGGAGAAAGGAAGTTCACTGAACCTTCTTGTAGTTATTAAGTTTGGGGGCAGTGGTAGCTGAATCATCAGTAAGGCTTCCAAGAAGAGCTCTCCTCCTAAATGAGACAGGTGAGTCGATACGTAACTCATGACGTGAAGAATCGGATGGGATGATTCAGTCAAAGTCAGCCCTCAAATATTCAGTTGTGCAAATCATCCAAATGATATACGTATAAACATTTCCTGCATGGCTCCAGCATTTCACTTTCTCTGAGTCACAAAGGGCAGCCTCAACCTGACATTGACTCACTAAGTACTTTGTCCAACTGCAGATACAAAGTGAGGATGAAGCGATTTTTATTGTTATTGTCATCATTAATCCTTTAATTAAGGTCTCCTTTATTCATGTCAATATCCTGTCCCTTTCCCCCCTCCCTCTCTTCTAAACCTCATTCGTTGGGCTGGTTTCTCCAAGCTCTCCCAGCTCAAATTTTAATTAAAGTGAGTTACAAGCCTTGAATCTCTAATGAGCCCCTCTTCCAGATTCCACTAGAAATCAAAGTTGCCACACTCTCTGTAGTCTTGTTCATTAGCATGGTATTATTTTTTGAATATAGAGAGCCCCTATGCTGAGACTTCTTGCTTTATCTTGATATTCAGAAACATTTCTCACATTTTACATTGGCATCAGCAGCATATGTCATTGCAGGTATAATGAATTAAGCAAATGAGGTATGAGTGGAGACTACCTCATTCTACATTTATCCTGCATCATTGGAGACTAGAGGTATGGGAGGTTCCATACTGGGGGGCTTTTCAGATGACTGAGACCTCTTCTGATATCAAAACTTTTTTGTTTTAGCCTATTAATGTAAGTTTTCTAAAATGCAGTCTCTGTGGCTCTGCAGGTAAAGAATCCGCCAGCAATGTGGGAGACCTGGGCTTGACCCCTGGGTTGGGAAGACACCCTGGAGAAGGGAAAGGCATCTTCCAGGCCAGAATACTGGAGAAGTCCATAGGCTGTATAGTCCATGGGGTCGCAAAGAGTCAGACACAACTGAGCGACTTTCACTTTCACTCTTAAACAGAGGTCGTGCTTTCTTGATGCTTCAACCCATCATTATGATGAGCAGTCAGCTAAGGTTTGGTATAGAGCATGCTGCAATCACATACCAGGCTACAGTCCTACTCTGGGAAGTTGAAGTTTCCACAGGCTGGGCTTCTAAGAAAGTCTGAAAAGTGAAAGTGTTAGTTGCTCAGTCATGTCTGACTCTTTGTGACCCCATTGACTGTAGCCCGCCAGGCTCCTCTGCCCATGGGATTCTCCAGGCAAGAATACTGGAGTGGGTTGCTGTGCCCTCTTCCAAGGAATCTTCTTCACTCGAGGACTGAACCCAGGTCTCCTGTATTGCAGGCAGATTCTTTACCATGTAGGGCACTGAGGGAGCCTAATAAAGTCTGAAGGGGGAAGTATTAGCCAGGAGAGGGTGGTTGCTGCATTTGCTAAGTTGTCCTTTTTGGACTGTGAGATGTCCTTTTTGGACTGTGAGAGCTAGAGAGGAATTCAGCAGTCCTCGAGTCCAATGCCATAAGCTTACAGGTTAGGAGAGGCAAGAGGATGTTTGGCCACGGTCACGATGCAGTGGTCAAGGTAAACACTGACCTGGTTCTGATCCAGAGCTTGGGCTTTTCTCACCCAGAGCAGGTAGGACACTGACACGCATCTGTCCACTGTGTGCAGCCTCCTCACCAGTCCTTTTTTTTTGAAAAGGTGCAAGGAAATGGGTAATCATCTGGGATCCACAACAAAGAGACAGGTGACTGGACCAGATAATCACTGTCCCTACAGGAGAGTCACATTCTTGTGACTTGTCTAAATTAGTTCTCTTGTCTAAATACATTTCCTCATCTCCAACTCCTCTCTACACACTCATCTCTATGATTATTAGTTAATGTTTACACATTTGTTATTCACAGAGCCCTTTAATCCAAGTTCACTTTAAATTATTTTTAGCTTTTTATAATATAAATGATCAAGCTTGGAAATGAACAAAACGGTGTAATGAATTCCCTTGCACCAGCACTCATGTTTTTTTTATGGCCAACCTTCTTCCATGTACTTCCTGATGCATTTCCCCGCCTAGACATCCCATCACTTCATCTGAAAATATTTCAGTAAGTATCTCTAAAATTCTACTGTTGTTACTTTTGTTTTACTTGCTGACAATAATTTCTTTTTTAAGATAAATACAGTAATCTTTTCGTCTGCTTTCCTTTGGTTTAGTTTTTTTATTTTTCTAGTTTTGTGAGTTGGTCTTCAATTTATTTTCATGGTTTCATTTTTATCAATGGAGATATGTAATGGCATAAATTTCCTTCTGATAACTGCTTTACCTGATTCTATACAATCTGATATGTATATGGCATTTTCATTATCATTATTTTAAAGAAATTCTATAATTTTATATTTCTTCTTTGGCTCAACAATTATTTAAGGGCAAGTTGTTTTTCTTTCAGACTTCCAAGTGTAAAGGCCTTTATGTGCTATCAGTTTCCAGTTTCACTGAATTATGATCAAAGAATATTGGTTTTATATAGTTTTTATTTCCTGGAATATATTGAGGTTTTCTTTGATTCCCAATACATGGTCAATTACTGTGAAGGTTAGATGTGTAGTTTCTATTATCAGGCGTCAGACTTTGTTATTGATCTTTAGCTTCATCTCATTGGTTATGTTGTATAATTCTTTTATATCCTTACCAATCTTTTGTCCACTTGATCTTTCTCATCTTGAAAGTGATATATTAAAGTCCTTATGGTATTACATAATATACATATATACTTTTCCTTTTATCTCCAGGGGCTTCTGCTTTGTAAACACGGCTGAGGTATAACTGGGTATCAGCATTATGAACTTTGCCTTCTATGGTGGTTCAGTGGTAAAGAATCCGCCTGCAATGCTGGAGTCTCAGGTTGGATTCCTGGGTTGGGAAAATCCCCTGGAGAAGGCAAAGGCAACACACTCGGATTTTCTTGCCAGGGAAACCCTATGGACAGAGGAGCCTGGCGGGCTACAGTCCACGGTCACCAGAGTCGTGCAGGACTTAGCAGCTGAGTAATAAAAACAGCAATTATGAACCTTAACATAAGGAAGAGTCCTCTGTTTCTTTTTTAAATTTTATTTTTAATTGATTTTGGATTTAATTGATTGATTTATTGTTTTTTTTTTCCAACAAAGTTCAATCTTATTAGACTACGTCTCAGTGTGCCATTTTGGGTCAGTTTTCCTAGGTATGTGCTGTATACTTTCAACATGTTTCAAACTTTTGGTTTTTCTTTAAATTCAAGAATGTTCTTTATTTTATATAATAGATTACAATATTTGTTCTGTTCCATTGCTTTGGTCTTCTTTGTGAAAGCCTCTTATACATAGGTTGGATCTTCTTTCCATATCTTCTATAGCTATAATTTTTTCCCTGAATATTCTTTAAAAAATATTCCTTTGTTTCTCCTTTATATTTAAAATGTCTAAGTTCCATCTTCTATTTATCTCAAGGCATTGTCCATTGTCATTGATCATGTCTGTGTTCATTTTGGTTCAGTTTTCATTTATAATGGTTTTCATTTTAGTTCTAATTCTTTTCTGAATGTCAACCTCTCTTTCCAAACTTCCTTTTCTTTAGTGACCTCATTTCTGAGCTTTCTCAATTCATTTTTATGTGTTCCTTTATCATTTTAAAAATGACTTTGGCTCACTTGGAATACTAGGGTATAATTTCACACAGTTTATGAGCATGCCTTTTTGGCCTGCTTTTATCATTTGTGTAGGGACATTATTCTGTTCCATTGTTCCCTCTTCTTATATTGACTTTGTTTATTTTCTTTGGCAATCCAATTTTCTGTTGTTCGTTTTTAGGGGAGATAGTATTTCTTGTACTTTAGGAGGTGTACTTTTGGGCCAGCTTTTCACAATGTTAGCTTCCTTAAGAATGTAAGATGTTTTTATGAAGTAATCACAAATGTAGCTTCTACCATGTGATATGTGCCTCCTGTACTTCCTTCCCCTTGGATCTTTTCTTTCCCATGCCTCCAGTGTCTCTGTCTTGCCCAGTTTCAACTCCACCCTCAGCAGTTTCTTCTCAGGGTAGGGAGTCTCTCCTGGAAGCCACTGTGTGTATACTTTTCATAAGATCACAGGGCCCACACTACTCCAGTACTTTCAGGCCTCATGACGGCTCTGTGCTTTTCCATATAATGGATTCTGCAGAACCCCTTCCAGCTGAAGCTGCTATTCTCAGATTGGTCCACTGTGTTTTCCAGTGAGCATCTGTGGTGATTCTGGAGTTCTGTTCTTAGGACCATCAGAGGTCCCTTTTCTTCATTTTGCATAGATGTTGAGATCAGACAGATCTTATAGCTATCAGTGACTCCCACTCATATTTCCAAGCTTATAAGAGTGTCTTTTTACTGTTTTGTTATATATATGTCCACAGGTTTTTAATTTTGCTATCCTGATGGCCATATATACCATGAGGGACTTACATAAATTTTAAAACTATGCTTTTATAATAATTATCTTGCCAGAATCCATCCCAAGTCATTTTGATCATGGCTCTGTGGCTGTTTTTTAATTTATTTTTAATTAGAGTATAGTTGGTTTACAATGCTGTGTTAGTTTGTGCTGTACAACAATGTGAGTCAGCTATAAGTATACATATATCCAGGCTTTCCTGATGGCCTGGTAGTAAAGAATCAGCCTGACAATGCAGTAGACACGGGTTTGATCCCTGGGTCAGGAAGATCACCTAGAGGAGGAAATGGCGACCCACTCCAGGATTCTTGCCTGAGAAATCCCATGAACAGAGGAGCCTGGTGGGCTACAGTCCATGTGGTCACAAAAGAGTTGGACACAACTTAGCTACTAAACAACAACGACAATACATATAAACCCTCCCTCTTGAGTCTCCCTCCCGCCTTCTCCATCCCACCGCCCCTCCAGGTCATCACAGAGCACCTAGCTGAGCTGCCTGTGCTATACAGCAGTTCCCATTGACTATCAGTTATGTCTGACTCTTTGCGACCCCACGGACTATATAGTCCATGGAATTCTCTAGGCCAGAATAGAGAGTAGGTAGCCTTTGCCTAGGAGTGGATAGCCTTTGCCTTCTCTAGGGAATCTTCCCAA
Organism: Capricornis sumatraensis; assembly: GCF_032405125.1. Taxonomy (NCBI): domain Eukaryota; kingdom Metazoa; phylum Chordata; class Mammalia; order Artiodactyla; family Bovidae; genus Capricornis; species Capricornis sumatraensis. The sequence continues at coordinate 115,086,009 of NC_091071.1, read as the reverse complement.
CTCAGAGTCAAACCCAGGTCTCCCACATTGCAGGCAGACTCTTTACCAGCTGAGCCATGGTAAAGTATATATGTTAATGCTGTGGCTGGTTTTTGATCACCGATTCCTTGAAGACAGAGAGACTGATAATCTGTGTCCTAGAGCAAGGACACAGAGTTCCATATGTAGATAGGTTTACAGTTTTGTTAACAGATTTTAACAGTAATACACACATTCCCTAAATTTGGAAACTACATAATAGCACATAACAAGAAATTAATATTGCCAGTTATACCACCACCATAGAAATGCCCACTGTTAACAGCCTGGTGTTTCTCTTCTAGTCTTTTACCCAACCAAATTTTAAAAATATGTGTTTTCAATTGAAGGGGCTTCCCTGGTAGCTCAGTGGTAAAGACTTCACCCGCCAGTGCAGGAAACACAGGTTGGACCCTTGTCCAGGAAGATCCTAGCTGCCACGGAGCAGCTAAGCCTGTGTGCCACAACCGTCGAGCCTGTGTTCCAGAGCCCACGAGCCACAGCTACTGCACAGGTGCTGCAACTGCGGACGTCTGCCTGCCCTAGAGCCTGTGCTCCACAGCAAGAAGCCACTGCAATGAGGAACTCATGCACTGCGCCTGGAGAGTAGCCACACCTAGAGAAAAGCCGACACAGCAAGGAAGACTCCGCACAGCCACATAAATACATTTTAAAATATGTGTCTTAGTTGAGATCATAGTATACATGAAATCTCTGTGTTACAACTATCAGAGACTCACTTAATCTACCCTAGGGAAGAAGGAGATTATTGCTAAGGCATTTACAAGGTGAAAATAGAAACATAATGGAGTGCTACCAGCAACTGTGGCTGCTGAGGAACTGGTGATTCCCATAGTCTCCCTCCCGGGTCACATGCTCTTCTCAATGTCTCACGTTTGCTCTATTATAGTTCAGATTGCTGTAGATTTCGGATTCTTTCTACATTACAGTCTTTCAGCCATAGCTCCTACTGATAATAAACTCATGTGAACTGATACAGCCACTGTCAAGAACAGTATGGAGATTTCTTTAAAAACTAGGAATAAAACTACCATAAGACTCAGCAATCCCACTATTTGGGTATATACCCTGAGAAAATCACAATTCAAAAAGACATATGAACCCCAAAGTTCACTGCAGCAGTACTTATAATAGCAAGGACATGAAAGCAACCTAGATGTACATTCACAGATGAATGGATAAAGGAATTGTGGTACATATACACAGTGGAATATTACTCAGCCATAAAAAGGAATGAATTTGAGTCAGCTCCAGTGAGGTGGATGAACCTAGAGCATGTTATACAGAGTGAAGTAAGTCAGAAAAAGAAAAACAAATATCATATATTAACACACGTATATGGTGTCTAAATAAATGAACTGGGAGAGTGACAGGAAATACATACATCACCATATGTAAAACAGATAGCCAGTGGGAATGTGATATATGATGCAGGGAGCTCAAGCTGATGCTCTGACAACCTAGAGGGGAGAGATGGGGTGGGCGGTGGGAGGAAGGTTCAACAGGGAAGGGACAAGTGTGTACCTATGAGCTTATTCAGATCAACATTGTAAAGCAATTATCCTCCAATTAAAAATAAACAGTTAAAAAAGAAAAGAACAAGTCACAAATTTACATTTGCAAAAAGCAAAACAACATAAAACAGTAATGGGTCCCCTACTAAAAAAAAAGCAATAGACAAAAATCAGTGAAACTGAGTTTGTTCTTTGAAAAGATTAACGAAATTGAGAAAAATTTAGCTAGATTGGCTAAGAAAAAGAGAGAAAATTCGTCTCAATTGATGCAGAAAAAACATTTCACAATATTCAACATCTTTCCATGATTAAAAAAAAAAAGTTCAACAAACTAAGAATGAAAGAAAATATCTCACCATATTAATGACCATATACAAAAAGTCCACAACCCACATCAGACTCAGTGGCAAAAGATTGAAAACTTTTCCTCTAAACATCAGCATTAAGACAAGAATGCCTGCTTCTGTCACTTCTATTTAACAAAGGAACGAAAGTTCTAGCCAGAGCAAGTAGACAAGGGGGTAAAAAAAAAGAAATAAAATGCATCCAAATAGGAGAAGAAAAACTATTCCTGGTGGCAGATGATATGACTTTATATGTAGAAAATACTTAAAATTCCACACACAAAAAATCTGTTAGAACTAATAAATGAATTCAGCAAAGTTATAGAATACAAAATTAATTGCATTTCTGTACACTAACAATGAACAATCTGAAAAGGAAATAAAATAACTTCATTTACAAAAGCATCAAGAAAGAGTAAAATACTCAGGAGTAAACTTAATCATGGAGGTGAAAGACATATACACTGAACACTAAAAAATACTCATCAAAGAAACTGAAGAAGACACAAATAAACAGAAAGACATTTTGTGTTCATGGATTTGAAGACTTAATATTGTTAAACTGTCCAAAGTACTCAAAGCCATCCACTGAATCAATGCAATCCTTAAAAAAAATCCTAATGGCATTTTTGGCAGAAATACAAAAATTCATCCTAAAATTCATCTAGAATCTCAAAGGACCTCAAGTAGCTAAAACAACTTTGAGAAAGAAAAATAAATTTGGAGGTGTCATACTCCCTAATTTCAAAACTCTTTATAAAGCTACAATAATCAAAACAGTATTTTACCAGCAGAAATAAGGGCATATAGACAATAGAATAGATGAGAGAGTCCTAAAATAAATCCTCACATATATGGTCAAATGATTTTCAACAAGGTGCCATGACTATTCAATAGGGAAAGGAGAGTCTTTTTTAATAATTGGAGCTGGGAATACTGTGTTCACATGCAGAAGAATGAGGCTGAACTTTTAGCTTATACAACATATTAATACAATAATTAACTCAAAATGGATCAAAGACCTAAGTAAGAGCTAAAGCTACAACACTCTGAGAAAAAAAAAAAAAACAGAGGAAAGACTTCATGATACTGAATTTAACAATGACCAAAAGTACAGGCAAATAGATGGGGATAAAATGGAAACAGTGACAGACTTTATTTTCTTGGGCTCCAAAATCACTTTGGATGGTGACTGCAGCTATGAAATTAAAAGATATTTGCTTCTTGGAAGAAAAGCTATGACAAACCTCCTGTTGCTGCTGAGTCGCTCAGTCGTGTCCGACTCTGTGCAACCCTATAGACTGCAGCCCACCAGGCTCCCCCGTCCCTGGGATTCTCCAGGCAAGAACACTGGAGTGGGTGGCCATCTCCTTCTCCAATGCATGAAAGTGAAAAGTGAAAGGGAAGTCGCTCAGTCGTGCCCAACTCCCAGCGACCCCATGGACTGCAACCTACCAGGCTCCTCTGTCCATGGGACTTTCCAGGCAAGAGTACTGGAGTGGGGTGCCAGTGCCTTCTCCTGACAAACCTAAACAGTATATTGAAAAGCAGAGACATCAGTTTGCCAACAAAGGTCCATATAGTCAAAGCTATGGTTTTTCCAGTAGTCATGTATGGATGTGAGAACTGGACCATAAAGAAGGTTGAGCGCCAAAGAATTGATGCTTTCAAACTGTGATGTTGGAGAAGACTCTTGAGAGTGCCAGCAAGGAGATCAAACCAGTCAATCCTAAAGGAAATCAACCCTGAGTATTCATTGGAAGGACTGATGCTGAAGCTGAAGCTCCAATCCTTTGGCCACCTGATGCGAAGAGTTGACTCATGGGAAAAGACCCTGATGGTGGGAAAGACTGAAGGCAGGAAGAGAATGGGATGACAGAGGATGAGATGACTGATGGCATCACCAACTCAACGGACATGAGTTTGAGCAAACCCTGCGAGATGGTGAGGAACAGGGAAGACTGGTGTGCTGCAGTCCATGGGATTGCCAAGAGTTGGACACAGCTTAGCGAGTGAACAACATGACAATATAAATCTTCATTAAAGGACACAATTAACTGAGTGAAAAGGCAGCATATAAGCTGGGAGAAAATATCTGCAAATCATATATCTGGTAAGGATTCAATATCCAGAATACATAAAGAACAAAACAAAAAATAACAGCCTGATTTAAAAATGGGCAAAAGGACTCGAACAGACATTTCTCCAGAGAAGCTATACAAATGGCCAACAAGCATCTGAAAAAATATTTGCCATCGCTAATCATTAGGAGAGTGTAAATGAAAACCACAAAGAGATACTATCTCACACACATTAGGTTGGCTACTATCAGTGCTGTGAAGCAATGTTGTTAAGAAACATGTTTGAGTAGATCCAGATTTCTTAGCCTTGGCACTATTAACATTTTGGATCAGGTAATTTTTTGTTATGGGGACTGCCCTGTGCATTCGGAGATATTTAGCAGCATCCTTGTCCTCTACCCACTAAATTCCAGTACTATTCCCCGTTCCTAGTCATGACAATAAAAAATGTCTCCAGACATTGTTACATGTCTTTTGGGAAGCCAAGGTGACCTTAGATGAAAACCACTGGATTCAATCACACAAATAAATGAAGAGCCTGCTTACTCCAAGTTGATGAGAGATTTGACCTTAATAAAAGCATCCTTAAAATATATTGGTTTAAGGAACTGTTTTACAGTTCACCAACAGCTAGAGGCAAACTTTGACTTCAAAATTCCCTTACCCTCCCCTTCAGTATTCCCTTGTATTTTTCTCCTATAAATGACTGCCACCCTGACTTCTAATCACAGGAATACAGTAGCTTGTCTTCCTATTGCCATCCAAACATAATCTCAAGAAAAGAACTATAGGGAATTTAAAAGATGGTACAGGAGGAGGCTATATTAGATAAATGAAATTAGTTGGACTAATTTATAGGGAATGGGCTTCCCAGGTGGCTCAGTGGTAAAGAATCCTCCTGCCAATGAAGGAGACACAGGAGATGTAGGCTTGATCCCGGGTCAGGAAGATCCCTTGGAGAAGGAAACAGCAACTCACTCCAGTATTCTTGCCTGAGAAATCCCATGGACAGAGGAGCCTGGCGGTCTTCAGTCCAGGGGGTCACAAAAGAGTCAGACACGACTTAGCGACTAACCAACAACAGGAGCAATATGAGGCAAGGAACTGAACTGGAACCCAAGCATCCTGGGAGCTGGTCCTGGCTTTGTTACAACCAAATGTGTAGCCCTAAGAAAGTCAGTTAATCATCTGGACCTATATCATCTCCTCCGCAATGCTGAGGATTGGGTCAGATGATTTTTCTGCACTCATTCTCACTAATGGGTAAAGAGATAACAAAGAAGGTTTCGTTGGTTGCATATTTGTTGCAATAATATGCAATAGGGCAACAGTGTAAATAAAGTGGTCACACCTTTTTTGGAAATGATGCTTTCACTAGGCAAACAAATGTTTAGCCTCAGTGCCAGATTCTACATCTATGTAAGATAAGCATAGACGATTCTGCAGCATGCATTCAGTCACGGAATGGAAGACCCTGACAGCTGCACGATATAGAGAACACCTTGTTCTACTCAAGGAAATCCTGAAGCCTAGAGAGGGGGAGGGCAACTTGTCCACCTCTTACTGAAGAGTGGCATAATCAACATGGTGTCTTAAACACAGGGGACTTGAAAGCACAAGCATAAGGTGCTGCACCTTATTCAGCTCTGTGCACTCTCAGGGTCACTTACCTGAGACCACTCGGCACACTCAGGGTTCCTGTCCTTGGTGGAGTGACAAAATTTATTTCCTGTATGTTTACAAACAAGTCCACTGATAATCAGGACAAAGACACAAAAAATATCAAGAGCAGATAGACGTTGAAAGACAAAAAACCCTTCACTGGCATAGACAGGAGACCCAAACTACACAGGATATTAAATAGGGATTATGTTAAGTAAAGAATTATTGACTAGTAACAGGGGGATGTAGTAACAGGGCATGACTACTAAGGGTGAGGAGAGCTATAAAGAATCCGGGAATGGCTGACATAGACAGGGAGCAGGTACTGCCCGAGGGCGGGAGCAGAGCCCGCCAGAAAAAACTAACCCCTAACACGCTAGTCTGAGATTCAGATCTTGCTGGAGAGGGCGGGGGCTTGGCCCACTGGATGGTGAAGTTTGCCGAGGTGACAGTCAAGCAGGAAGCTGTCACCTGGAGTGACAATAAAGCTTTCCAGAAGGGGCCTGAAAGGAAAGTGGTTGAACGTTTTGGAAAACCGACTGTGGTACTACAGAGACTTGCGAGGAAGCTTCCAGGAAGCCACCCCACCACCCCCAACGAAGTGCTCTTGAAGTCACTGGAAGTCGGATGAGTTGCCTGCAGAACTCACCAGAAAGTCATGCACAGGGGTGAAGGCGGCTCCATGGGAATCCTGCACACCAACACCGCAGGAGCAAGCAACAAGCACCGCGCCCGCAACCAGGAAGCCCTTCGTCCGGCAGCGCTCCTCCATCGCCCTCTACTGGCGAAGTGCAGCATCGTGCCTGCTGGCAAAGGAGGGACATTTGCAAAGATTCAGTTCCAGTATCACATTCTGGCCGAACGGAAAAGCAGCACTTTCACAATCAGCAACACGATCATGGTTGTTATATACACACACAACACACAAGTATCAAAATAACACAGGTAAGAACTGTTCAGGTAAGAACTATCAAAACAAGGACTCCTTTCTTTTAGCTCAATCTGTCCTGGATGCACGCATTCTGCCTGCCTGCACTCACTGAGGAAGGCAACCTGCCCCACCTTGGCCGCAAGCAGAATCCCAAGGCCCGGGTTTTCTGACCCACTGTCTTCCCTCAGCTTTCCCACTGGGACTGCACTGTGTACTGAATGATCACACAAATGTCATGAAAGCTTTAAAAAAGAGTCCTGCTTGGACTCAGAAACTCAGGGGCATTAGAGAGGAAAGTAATTTAGCTACAGTGACCTCACGTCAGGTTAGCATCTGTGGTCCCAGCTACTGTCCACCTGCTGTCCAATTTTACTCTCCAAAGTGTCCTACTTTAGGCAGTGAATTATGTAGTCACCTAAATGTAGTGTGAAGATTGTTCATCAGTCATGTCCGATTCTCTGTGACCAGCAGTCAATCCGCTTCCCTAGGTTACAGGTGAGGAACTCTCCCATGTTGATGGTAAACAAGAGACCCTTCTTGGGTGGTGGGGAAGATGGGACTCAGGTCTGTGGTGTAACATTGGCTGGTTACCGAGTCTCTCTCTAAAGGCCCCCAGGTTGGGGCGCTGAGATGATAAAAGGAGCTAAGGTGTGCAGGGTATTCGGCATGAGTTCTGGCAGCCCCATCAAGTAGCTCCTCCATCTGCCCACCTCCCCATTTCCCAGCGCATGTTCTCAGTCTTTAAGGATGCATTTTTCTAATGGTGGAGCACAATAACCCTTCAGGATAATCACTGCTAACAGGGAGGATGAAGCAGGTGAATCTCAGTTTATTTGACAAGGATCAGGGCTGTAAGTGTCCCATACTTGCTAAGCAAGCAGTAGATATTGAACCCTTTCTCCAGTTCATGCCTCCCTCCACTAAATTCCTGCTTCCTGAAGGCTATAGGCACTTAGAGAAGTGGAACAAAGGCCACCCTCCGGGAAGATTGGTCCACCCAGGTACAAGTCCTCCTTGGGAAGTTCAGTTCAGTTCAGTCGCTCAGTAGAGTCTGGCTTTTTGCAACCCCATGGACTGCAGCACACCAGGCTTGGCTGTCCATCACCAGCTCCCAGAGCTTACTCAAACTCATGTCCATTGAGTCAGTGATGCCATCCAACCATCTCATCCTCTGTCATCTCCTTCTCCTCCTGCCTTCAATCTTTCCCAGCATCAAGGTCTTTTCAAATGAGTCAGCTCTTTGCATCAGGTGGCCAAGGTATTGCAGTTTCAGTTTCAACATCAGTCCTTCCAATGAATATTCAGGACTAATTTCCTTTAGGATGGACTGCTTGGATCTCCTTGCAGTCCAAATGACTCTCAAGAGTCTTCTCCAAAACCACAGTTCAAAATGATCAATTCTTCGGTGCTCAGCTTTCTTTATAGTCCAACTCTCACATCCATACATGACTACTGGAAAGACCATAGCTTTGACTAGGCGAACCTTTGTTGGCAAAGTAATGTTTCTGTTTTTTAATATGTTGTCTATGTTGGTCATAACTTTTCTTCCAAAGAGTAAACATCTTTTAATTTCATGGCTGCAGTCACCATCTGCAGTGGTTTTAGAGCCCCCCAAAATAAAGTCTCTTACTGTTTCCACTGTTTCCCCATTTATTTGCTAAGAAGTGATGGGACCAGATGCCATGATCTTAGATTTCTGAATGTTGAGTTTTAAGCCAACTTTTTCACTCTCTTCTTTCACTTTCATCAAGAGGCTCTTTAGTTCTTCTTAGCTTTCTTTCATAAGGGTAGTGTCATCTGCATATCTGAGGTTATTGATATTTCTCCCAGCAATCTTGATTCCAGCTTATGCTTCATCCTGCCCAGCATTTCTCATGATGTACTCTGTATATAAGTTAAATAAGCAAAATGACAATATACAGCCTTTATATACTCCTTTAACGAATTGGAACCAGTCTGTTGTTCAATGTCCAGTTCTAACTGTTGCTTCTTGACCTGCATACAGATTTCTCAGGAGGCAGGTCAGGTGGTCTGGTATTCCCATCTCCTGAAGGATTTTCCATAGTTTGTTGTGATCCACACAGTCAAAGGCTTTGCCATAGTCAATAAAGCAGAAGTAGATATTTTCTGGAACTCTCTCGCTTTTTCGATGATCCAACGGATGTTGGCAATTTGATGTCTGGTTCCTCTGCCTTTTCTAAATCCAGCTTGAACATCTAGAAGTTCTCAGTTCATGTACTGTTGAAGCCTAGCTTGGAGAATTTTGAGCATGACTTTGCTAGCATGTGAGATGAGTGCAATTGTGTGGTAGTTTGAGTATTCTTTGGCATTGCGTTTCTTTGAGACTGGAACAAAAACTCACCTTTCCCAGTCCGGTGGCAATTACTGAGTTTTCTAAATTTGCCGGCATATTGAGGGCAGCACTTTCACAGCATCATCTTTTAGGATCTGAAGTAGCTTCACTGGAATTCCATCACCTCCACTAGCTTTGTTCATAGTGATGCTTCCTAAGGCCCACTTGACTTCACATTCCAGGATGACTGATCACACCATCACGGTTATCTGGGTCATGAAGATGTTTTTTGTATAGTTCTTCTGTGTATTCTTGCCACCTCTTCTTAATATCTTCTGCTTCTGTTAGGTCCATACCATTTCTGTCCTTCTTGTGCCCATCTTTGCAAGAAATATTCCCTTGATATCTGTAATTTTCTTGAAGACATCTCTAGTCTTTCCCATTCTATTGTTTTCCTCTATTTCTTTGCACTGATGACTGAGGAAGGCTTTCTTATCTCTCCCATGGGTATATCTTTCCTTTTCTCCTTTGCCTTTCACTTTTCTTTTCACAGCTGTTTGTAAGCCCTACTCAGACAACTATTTTGCCTTTTTGCATTTCTTTTTCTGGGGAATGGTCTTGATCACTGCCTCCTGTACAATGTCAGGAACCTCTGTCCATAGTTCAGGCACTCTATCAGATCTAATCCCTTGAATCTATCTGTCACTTCCGCTGTGTAATTGTAAGGAATTTGATTTAGGTCATACCTGAATGGTTTAGTGGTTTTCCCTACTTTCTTCAATTTAAGTCTGAATTTGGCAATAGGGAGTTCACGATCTGAGCCACAGTCCACTCCCGGTCTTGTTTGTGCTGACTGTATAGAGTTTCTCCATCTTTGGCTGCAGAGGAGATAATCAATCTGATTTCAGTATTGAGCATCTGGTGATGTCCATGTGTAGAGTCTTCTCTTGTGTTGTTGGGAGAGGGTGTTTGCTATGACCAGTGTATTCTCTTGGCAAAACTGTATTAGCCTTTGCCCTCCTTCATTCTGTACTCCAAGGCCAAACTTCCTGTTACTCCAGATATCTCTTGACTCCCTACTTTTGCATTCCAGTCCCCTATGATGAAAAGAACATCTTTTATGGGTGTTAGTTCTAAAAGGTCTCGTAGGTCTTCATAGAACCCTTCAACTTCAGCTTCTTCAGCCTTACTGATTGGGGCATAGACTTGGATTACTGTGATATTGAATGGTTTGCCTTGGAAATGAATAGAGATCATTCTGTCGTTTCTGAGATTGCATCCAAGTACTGCATTTCAGACTCTTTTATTGACTATGATGGCTACTCCATTTCTTCTAAGGGATTCTTGCCCACAGTATTAGATATAATGGTCATCCGAGTTAAATTCACCCATTCCAGTCCATTTTAGTTCACGGATTCCTAAAATATTGATGTTCACTCTTGCCAGCTCCTGTTTGACCACTTCCAATTTGCCTTGATTCATGGACCTAACATTCCAGGTTCCTATGCAATATTGCTCTTTAGAGCATTGGACTTTACTTCCATCACCAGTTACATCCACAACTGGGTGTTGTTTTTGCTTTGGCTCTGTCTCTTCATTCTTTCTGGAATTATTTCTCCACTGATCTCCAGTAGCATATTGGGCACCTACCGATCTGGGAAGTTCATCTTTCAGTATCCTATCTTTTAGCCTTTTCATACTGTTCATGGGGTTCTCAAGGCAAGAACACTGAATGGTTTGGCATTCGCTTCTCCAGTGGACCACGTTTTTTCAGAACTCTCCACTATGACCTGTCTGTCTTGGGTGGCCCTACATGGCATGGCTCAGAGTTTCATTTAGTTAGACAAGGCTGTGGTCCATGTGATTAGTTTGGTTAGTTTTCTGTGATTGTGGTTTTCATTCTGTCTGCCCTCTCATGGAGAAGGATAAGAGACTTATGGAAGCTTCCTGATGGGAGAGACTGACTGAGGGGGAAACTGAGTCTTGTTCTGATGGGCAGGGCCATGCTCAGTAAATCTTTAATCCAATTTTCTGTTGATGGCTGGGGCTGTGTTCCCTCCCTGTTGTTTGACCTGAGAGCAAACTATGGTGGAGGTAATGCAGAAAATGAAGATAATGTGTGGCACATTATCCTGTGTGTCACAACTAAGACCTAGCAAAGTCAAAGAAACAAATAATTTTTTAAAAAGAAACAAACAAAAACAGTGATTGTGTTCTGCTGGTCTTTGGAGACCCAACTCGTGGTTCCTTGGCTGCACAGTGCTGAAGCATCTTTAAGGAGATACCCCACATCCAAGGGCAAAGCAAAAGCCCCAGCAAGATGGTAGGAGGAGTGATATCACGTTTCGAATCAAGCCCCATACCGCCAGAGATGCTCAGAAGGTTCAAGCAAACTTAGTGAGCACCAGGACCCAGAGACCCCGCAGAGACTGAGACAGAACTGTGTTTGAGTGTCTCCTGCAAAGGTATGGGTCAGCAGTGGACTGCTGCAGAGGCAGGGGGCAGGGGTCCTGGGTGCAGTAGACCTGGGTACGGCATAAGCCCTCTTGGAGGAGGTCACCATTAACCCCACCATAGAGCCCCCAGAACTTACACAGGATGGGGGAAACAGACTCTTGGAGGGCACAAACAAAACCTTATGCACACGGGGACTCAGGAGAAAGGAGCAGTGACCACACATGAGACTGGCCCAGACTTTCCCGTGGTTGTCTTGGAGTCTCTGGCAGAGGCTTGGGTCAGCGGTGGGCTGCTGCAGGGTTGGGGACATTGAGTACAGCAGTGCGCGCATGGCACCTTTGAAGGAGGTCGCCATTATCTTCATTATCTCCCTGGGAAAGACCATCCCAAGATCTCCATCTAGTGGCCACACTGTAGAACACACTCCTTGGACAATTTGATGACCAAACAGGTGAGCAGTGACCCTGAGGCTGTTTATGAGACAAAAACCTCAGGCTGGGACCCCTCATGCAGGACACCTAGTGATGTTGCTGACAGAGGCTGCTTGAGGGCATTTGTCTGGGCGTGCATTCCTCAGGCCACACTCAGACATGTATTCAGAGACTGCTCTGCCAGGCTTGCTGCCCTGGATCCAGGACAAGTTACTCCAGAGTTTTTCAGCCTCAGCATTCTTGACGTTTGGAGCCAAATGATTTTGTCATGAGAGACTGTCCTGCACATTGTAGGCAGTTTAGCAGCATCCTTGGCCTCTACACACTAGATGCCAGTAGGAACTCCTCCCAGTTCCCAGTTATAACAACCATAAACATCTCTAAGAAGTTTGCCAAATGTCCTCTGGAGAGTGCTTGGGAGGAGTTGCCCCTAGTTGAAAACTACTGGTTGAAAACCTGGTTCAACAAATGAGCTGTTCAGTTAAACATTTCAGTTCTTAGCAAAGTGGCGAGGAGGGCAGGACTCCAGTTGGGTAGCAGCAGGTCCTGGGACCCACAGAGTGTGGGGTCCATGAAGCAGGGATTAAACCAGCCCTGTGCCCTAGTCCTCCACAAGGTTCACCCATGGGGTCTCTCATTGCCCATATGTGTGTAGGGATTTTTGAGACTGATCCCTTTTACATTTCACTGGTAAACAAAGCCTGTTTCAGACAGGCCTGGATGATTTCATCTCAGAATCATCAGAATCAGGAGGGCCTATAATTATAAGAACAGTTATGGTTGTTTTTCTTTCTTTCTTTCTTTCTTTCTTTTTCATTAAGAAATAAGAACCAAGCCACATGCTCCTGTTTTTCTGCCTTTGTTCCTCCTCACTCAGCTCTGCAAGGTGGGTGTCATTTTACAGATGAGAAATGGAGTTGCAGTGATCGAGTAACTTGTCCAAGGCCTTGGAGCTGGTGCTTGGTGAGACTGAATTTTGAATTTGGGTTTCACACAATCTTCTGCCAGTCCCCACTGTCCCCGGTGAGCAGACTTCTCAGATACCCTTTAGAATTTGTCATTTGTGTAGGTGCTGATTAAGTTCCTTTTCCTCTGCCCTAGGTATGCTAATTTTGTTCTCCTTGAACAAGCTGGAGACACCTCAAGGAAAAGCATCAAGCCTCCTGCTTTTCTTGTGCTGCTTTCAGAGCCAGTACAGAGATTGGCACAGAGGTCTGAAAAGCACCTAGAGATTCACCAAGGCACCCCCCTTTCATTAGAGTAGAGTCTCTCAAAATTATGCTTGCCCTGCCTGGAAGCCTCCAGTATTCTACAGACCTTGCTGGCCCCTCTTTCCTTAGAACCGTACCTAATAAAGAGATCCATTTCATCTCCACCTACATCTCCCTCCGGTGGCAATCTAATTAGGTTCTTTCTACAATTAACTATTAGTAATTAAAGTGGAACAAAGCCCATGTGTCATTCTTAAACTTCATCCATTAAACAACAATGTCCAATTTTGAAATCCCTCTTCAGACAAGGAGGCACGGTACATGTGTGGGATAAGAATTCTCCAGATATGCTAACCTAAATTTAATTATGCAAGGAGAACAGAGGTTTAACTTCATTCTTCCCAGAACTGCTGTAATTAAAACTCAATTAGGGGCCGTGGTGGCCAACATCATTATCCAAGTGTCACACTACAGAAGGGACAAACGGCTCAGCACCGTTCAATGGCTGTTGGCCTGAAGACTTTGCAAGGAAAGGGGCGCTTTGGTCCATCCTCTGTCTTTCAATAGTCTTCTTCCCTTTACCACTTGTTCAGTGGCTTTCTCTTCATTTGCAGCTTTTGAAAATTGTTCTGTCCAAGTCAATGGAGGAAATGGCCATTGCGATGTCTTGTAATAAGCTGTCAAGTGCTTATGACAGGCTGGGTGTTTCACATGCAGTATCTTATTTAGTTTCTACTTCAACTGTTGGAAGTAGATATCATCCTTATTTAAAGATAAGGGAGTCAAAGTTCAGAGAAGTTACAGAACCTGCCAGTCACACCATTGTGAAATGGTGGGGCCAGGATTTAACCAACCCAGCCCATCTCCAGAGTCTGTGCTAATCATATTACACTGGTGTTTTGAAATAGCTTCTCATATGTCTGATATCTGAATTAAAAACATTCTTACTCTGTTTTTGATTGTAGAACAAACAAACAGGATTCTGAACTCTTCCTATGAGCCTCCCAGGAGGCTCAGTGGTAAGAAATTTGTCTGCCAGTGCCAGACATGCAGGAGACACAGGTTCAACCCCTGGGTTGGGAATATCCCCTGGAGGAGGAAATGGCAACCCACTCCAGTACTCTTGCCTGGAGGATCTATGGACAGAGAAGCCTGGCAGGCTGCAGTCCATATGGTTGCAAAGAGTTGGACATGACTGAGCACACACACATGCTTATGCATGAACTCTTCCTGCACGCGTCGTGTTAGCAAGTAGGACAATGCACTGGGAGATTCCACGATGGCCTCATGCTGGGTTTGGAGAGCAACCGGCTCATTGAGTCATGCATTCATTTATTCATGTGAGCAGCAAGAGGCTCATCTGACTGGAGAAGGTACTGTTTCTGGGAAACGCACTCTTTCCAAATCTGAGCCATAGTTCTATGAAGTCACAAGGCCAGAGCCACGACAATTATCAGAATTTCCAGGAACTCAAGGTTCACAAGGGGTTTTGGCAAATGTAAATTTATGGGACTTCCCTGGTGGTAAAATGGATAAGAGTCTTCCTGCCAATGTAGAGGACATGGATTGATCCCTGGACCAGGAAGATCCCACACGCCTCGAAGCAACTAAACCTGTGCACCATAACTCTAGAGCTCAAGCGCTGCAATAACTGAGCCCCTACTGGCCACAATAGGGTAGATCACGCACCACTGTCAGAGAAACACATCCCCAACCCAGCCTATGTCCTTGGTGGGGCTGTCTACACAGACCACCCACGTCAGTGGACAATCCTTCTGACTCTGTCTTGAGAGTGCTACCAAAAGTGCACGTGTCAGTCAGGCCAAGTACCACCCAGGGCCACCACTTCCAGTGGGAAAGTTGTGCCCTTCCCTGGGAGGAACCCCTGCAGGGGATGAGTTGCCCCAAGACCCATCTTACACTCTGGTGGTGGTTTAGTCCCTCAGTCATGTCTGACTCTTGTGATCCCATGGACAGTAGCCCACCAGTCTCCTCTGTCCATGGGACTCTTCAGGTAAGAATACTAGAGTGGGTTGACATTTCCTTCTCTGGGGGATCTTCCTGACACACAGATTGAACCTGGGTCTACTGTATTGCAGGCAGCCTCCTGCATTGCAGGTGGATTTTACTCCAACCAAAGGAAGGATACCTTTCTGATTTGCCCAAAGGCACTGATAGGATAGCGGTGCTATAGTCCTGCTGGTTTCAGTGTCCAGGCCCACAGTGCACTGGATATGCTACCCCTGGTTCTTCCCACACAGAAAACAAATTCAAACCTAATACATGGAATAATTCAGTCAGTTAAGTTCAGTCGCTCAGTCATGTCTGACTCTTTTCGACCCCATGAATTGCAGCATGCCAGACCTCCCTGTCCATCACCAACTCCCAGAGTTCACTCAAACACATGTCCATCAAGTCGGTGATGCCATCCAGCCATCTCATTCTCTGTCGTCCCCTTCTCCTCCTGCCCCCAATCCCTCCAAATATCAGAGTCTTTCCAATGAGTCAACTCTTCACATGAGGTGGCCAAAGTACTGGAGTTTCAGCTTTACCATCATTCCTTCCAAAGATCACCCAGGGCTGATCTCCTTTAGAATGGACTGGTTGGATCTCCTTGCAGTCCAAGGGACTCTCAAGAGTCTTCTCCAACACCACAGTTCAAAAGCATCAATTCTTTGGCGCTCAGCTTTCTTCACGGTCCAACTCTCACATCCATACATGACTACTGGAAAAACCATAGCCTTGACTAAACGGACCTTTGTTGGTAAAGTAATGTCGCTGCTTTTGAATATGCTATCTAGGTTGGTCATAACTTTCCTTCCAAGGGGTAAGCGTCTTTTAATTTCATGGCTGCAGTCACCATCTGCAGTGATTTTGGAGCCCCAAAAAATAAAGTCTGACACTGTTTCCACTGTTTCCCTATCTATTTCCCATGAAGTGATGGGACCGGATGCCATGATCTTTGTTTTCTGAATGTTGAGCTTTAAGCCAACTTTTTCACTCTCCTCTTTCACTTTCCTCAAGAGGCCTTTTAGTTCCTCTTCACTTTCTGCCATAAGGGTGGTGTCATCTGCATATCTGAGGTGATTGATATTTCTCCCGGCAATCTTGATTCCAGCTTGTGCTTCTTCCAGCCCAGCATTTCTCATGATGTGCTCTGCATAGAAGTTAAATAAGCAGGGTGACAGTATACAGCCTTGACGTACTCCTTTTCCTATTTGGAACCAGTCTGTTGTTCCATGTCCAGTTCTAACTGTTGCCTCCTGACCTGCATATAGGTTTCTCAGGAGGCAGGTCAGGTAGTCTGGTATTCCCATCTTTTTCAGAATTTTCCACAGTTTCTTGGGATCCACACAGTCAAAGGCTTTGCCATAGTCAATAAAGCAGAAATAGATGTTTTTCTGGAACTCTCTTGCTTTTTCCATGATTCATCAGATGTTGGCAATTTGATCTCTGGTTCCTCTGCCTTTTCTAAAACCAGCTTCAACATCTGGAAGTTCACGGTTCACATATATATATATGAAATAATTACTCAATCATAAAAAAGATTGAAATAATGCCCATTCGTAACAACATGGATGGACCTAGAGATGATCATACTAAGTGAAGTAAGTCAGAGAAAGACAAACACCATATGATATCATTTATATGTAGAATCTTAAAAATACAAAGAAACAACTAATACCAGTGAATTCATTTACAAAACAGGAACAGATTCACAAACCCAGAAAACAAACTTATGGTTACTAAAGAGGAAAGTGCAAGAGGCGTTAAATTAAGAGTTTTGGAATTAGCAGGTACAAACCACTATATATAAAATAGATAATCAATAAGGATTTACTGTATAGCACAGGGAACCATATTCAGTATCTTGTAATAACCTACAATGGAAAAGAATTTGAAAAAGAATATGTAGTTCAAAAACAAGTCTCCAGATACAGCTGCTGCTGCTGCTGCTGCTAAGTCACTTCAGTCGTGTCCGACTCTGTGCGACCCCATAGGCGGTAGCCCACCAGGCTCCCCTGTTCCTGGGATTCTCCAGGCAAGAACACTGGAGTGGGTTGCCATTTCCTTCTCCAATGCATGAAAGTGAAAAGTGAAAGTGAAGTCACTCAGTCGTGTCCAACTCTTCAGGCCCTACTGACTCTACCAGGCTCCTCCATCCGTGGGATTTTCCAGGCAAGAGTACTGGAGTGAGTTGCCGTTGCCTTCTCTGCCAGATACAGCTGAACTATCAAAAAGGAAGAAACACAAGGAGGTGGTAAGGGAAATCCTCAAGCTAACAGAGAAGTTGTGATTCAGGTCGTGAAGAAGGAAGAGGGTTTGAAAGCAGGATGGACCATGCAGCAGGAACCCATCCCAGAAAAAGGGGAATCTCTCCTTCCTCCTCCCCCCGCCACCTTCCCTTCTCTCAGCCTCTCCCCAGTCCTTGCCTCCTGGCTCCTTGCGCTCAGAAAAAGCTGTTGGAGTCTCTCCTCCAGGCCCTGGCAGTTGTTTCTATACAGAAAAGAGACAATGACAGTAGAGTGTGAAGGGAGGGCAGGTGGATTGCCCTTGAGCAGCAGCACAGGGCAGAAATGACTCAGACTTTGGAGCCAAGCTGACTGGAGAGACCTTCACAAAGGCTCTTGACCTCCATGTGCCTGAAGTTATCATCTATAAATAGGGATACAAATTGCTCCTGCATGCGGTGTCATAAAGTCTGGACTAGACAGGATCTGATACTTAACAGGGCTCTGCACACAGTAAGTACTGCATTAAAGCTCCCACAGCTACAGCTGACCTGTGGGGAGCTTCTGACCTCTGTCTATATTGTCATCTGATGAGTTCAGTGAGTGCCACTTGGTTTAATTCATTCAGCTATTAAGCCTGCACTGCCCTGGAAGGCCAGGTGCTATGTTTGGAAACAGCGGGGATCAAAGGGACATGGTTCTGTCCTTTTGGGGCCCACAGTCACCTCTGGAGCCCCTGCAGTCTGTTGGGGAAAGCAGCCTCTGTTTCTTTCCTGGGACCCTTAGAAGAGACGATGACCCTCCCCCTTCCCTTCTCAGCCTACTTGATGTGCTGCAGAGCAGGGTGGCTCATGAGTGTCTGCAGGTACCTGCGAGTTCTGGCTGAGGGCACCTCTGATGAAGGTGCTAGAGTTAATCATGGTGATTCTGACAGCGGGGTGTTCACAGCTGCCCTGGCATCCTCCGGGGCTCTGCCTGGGGCTCAGAACCACAGTACACCATGTAAGCCTGTGGGCTGGGAAAGCAGGCATTGTGCTAGGGGCTCCTGCAGAGGGAGCTCATCTGCTGGCAAGGATCTGCCCTGAGATGGAGCCAATGCAGCCAGTCACAGGCCATCAGAAGCTGCTGGCGATAGTGTCTGAAGACCAGCTGTTCCAGGAGAACAGTGTGAGGAGGAGGGGAATAGGGGTAGGTACAGGCCTCTAGTCCCAACACACCTCCACCCCTTCTGAATCTCTGCAACAATATCAACTATGATTCTTTCTTTAATATTTATATATTTATTTAATACTTAGGGGAAGGCAATGGCACCCCACTCCAGTACTCTTGCCTGGAAAATCCCACGGATGGAGGAGCCTGGTGGGCTGCAGTCCATGGGGTCGCTAAGACTCAGACACGACTGAGCGACTTCACTTTCACTTTTCACTTTCAGGCATTGGAGAAGGAAATGGCAACCCACTCCAGTGTTCTTGCCTGGAGAATCCCAGGGACAGGGGAACCTGGTGGGCTGCCGTCTATGGGGTTGCACAGAGTCAGACACAACTGAAACGACTTAGCAGCAGCAGCATTTAATATTTATTTATTTAGTTGCAGCTCGTAGGATCTTTGGTTGTGGCATGTGGGATCTAGTTCCCTGACAGGGATTGAACCCAGGCCCCTCAGCACTGGGAGCATGGAGCCTTAGCCACTGGGCCACCAGGGAAGTCCCTAAACTATGATTCTTGTAATAAGGCCCACAAACCATTATCCAGGTGCATTCAGAAATTCAGAATTTGAGGGATTTTAGGAAAGTAATATGGTTTAAAGACTGTATGGTATCTGACAACCCTGTGGGGTCTGGGGCAGCACCCCATAATCAGGCACACGAAATAGAGGAGCATTCAAACCTAGCCAGAATCAGAAAGACTATAAATTGCTTCCCATTCATTTAGGAAGGAGCTGACCACCAAACAAGTTGTGCAAAATTATGGTTTACTGAACCTTTTGGATTTATGATCACCAAGAAGGGCTCATCAAAATGTGTTAGTTACGATAATAGTAAAACAGTAATAATATCCTCTCACATTTGCCGTATGACTCAGGGAACTCAAACGAGGGCTCTGTAATAACCTAGAGGGGTGGGACGGGGTGGGAGGTGGGAGGGAGGTTCAAGAGGGAGGGGACATATGTAGGCCTGTGGCTGACTCATGTTGATGTATGGCAGAAACAGACACAATATTGTAAAGCAATTATCCTTCCATTAAAAATATTTTTTTTAAAAAAAAAGAAAAAAATAATATCCTCTCATATCCACAATTGCTTTCTCGGTCTTACTCAAGTGGGAAGAAAACACCTCTAGAAAACTGCATTTATATAACAGGTAGTTTAGGTGAAAAACAGTTGAGGTGCTTGGTCAAGGCCCAGCCCCCTCCAATTCCATTCCCCCCAAGCATAGACATTCTGGAGTGGCCCCTGCAGGAGTGACTGCCCAGGAGAAGGCCTGTGTGAGGAGGCACCTGGAAAGACTTGTTTTTTTTTTTTAAATTTTTATTGGCTGTCCTGGGTCTTCATTACTGTGTGCAGGCTTTCTCTAGTTGCTGCGAGCTGGGGCTACTCTAGGTGCGATGCTTGAACTTCTTGTTGCGATGGCTTCTCTTGTTTTGGAGCGTGGGCTCGTGGGAGCTCGGGCTCAGTAGTTGCAGCCCATGGGCTTTAGAGCCCTGGCTCAGTAGTCGTGGCACATGGGTTTAGTTGCTCTGCGACACGTGGAATCTTCCCGGACCAGGGATTGAACCTGTGTCCTCTGCATTGATGGGCGGATTCTTATCCACTGTGCCACCAGGAAAGTCTCTGGAAGGACTTCTTAGAGTTCCTGCCCCTGAGATGGGCAAGGACCTTCCCCAGCCCAGAGGAGATGCTGCAGAGGCTGAGGGCCAGCCTAGCATTTCTGCTTAAAACAGAGAAAGAAGAAGTCTCTCCCTTCCTCCCCGAGAGTTGTGAGAGCTTAAGCTCCTTGGCTTAAGGTGTTACCAGGTGTGTGTGCATGAGATGGGTGGGGATATGGCCTCAGCCTTGATGGGGAGCCTGGTGGGGGCCTCTTGGCTCCAGGGGTAGGACTCACAGAGCAGCCAAATGAATGGGCAAACTGCATGTTGCTGTGTCCGCATTAAGTCCTTTCCTTTATTCCTGATCTTGAATGACAGAATCCAGGGGAGAGGCAGAGTCCAAGCTCCGGCCAGCAGACAGTGCCCTGGAGGCCTCAGCACTGGCCACCTGTGAAGGGAGACACCAGGGCAGGTGAGAGTATTACAGGTGTGTTTTCATTGCCTGGGGACGAGTCCTAGAGAATGAATTTCTCATTGCGTTACCCAAGAGCATTTGCACATTAAAGTTTGGGAACTCGTGACAAAAGAGAAGGGGCATCTCTGAGACACAGGGAGCTGAGAATGGCAGGTTTAGCCTCCTCTGCTCAGCACAGAGCCGGAAGACTGGGGCTTCCTTAGTGAGAACTGAGACTTCATGAACATATATACTTTGCTCACATGATTACTATATTGTGTCATTCAAACAACTCTTTGAATAAGATGCTATTGCTTCCATTACATATTTGCACTCAGGGTGGCGTGAGCTGGGGGTGGAGCTGCTGTCTGAGTCTGCAGGCTGGCTGTCCCTGTGGCCATCTATAATGTAGTAACCACAGGAGCACTCCACAGTGCTTGCACAGTCTCCACAGTGCTTGCTCTGTAACAGAAAGAACAGAGTTTATGATACAAGAACCCTAGGAACCTGATCCTCCTTTAACTCGTATCTCCTATTTTTAAAAGTCAATCCAAGGACTGCTAACCCAAGAAACACTGCCAAGCATTTGTAGATGGCTTTCAATGAACAAAACCCTTCACCACATTGCATCTCATCTTGATACTCTCAATGAAAAGGTAATGCTTCTAGATGGGGACTTTATGCCTCTATTTTATGAGTTTGGGGATGGAGGCTCACTGAGAAGTGTGCCTTCCACAGCCAGCAGGCAGATGGCAAGGACTTGAACACCAGCTTCTTTGATAATAGGTGTGTTACCCCATCAACTCCCCTCATTCTACTCCAGACTTTATTTCCAATCCTCCTGACCCAGTTTAGGCTGGCTTTACCACTTTGGGTTCCTAGAACCTAAAGGTTTATAGTCATAAATGATTGCACTCTAAGAGTTAATGTCAGGAAATTGACTTGAAAGGGACCATCTAGCACAACAGTAATGTTTCCTGACTCCAGGGACCAGGAAATACTCGCTGAGGAATTGTGCCTTCATCGAATCAACCTCACCTCCACTATCTTCAAATTAAAAAAGAATCTTAATAGGGAAAAATTTGGTTATGAGAAATCCAGAATCCAGGTGCTTTTCCATATGTTTTTATCTGCTTACTAGCTGATGAGTTCATTTGAGGACTCAGTTGTTAACCATTTTGTTTTCAGTTGAACCTCCCTGCTCCAAACTGTCAAGGAGCACAAATATTGATTTAAATACATGCATTGAGATAGCTTCTCACTCATCAAATGGAGGCAAGCTACAGTGGAGGACAGGGTACATTCACACACTATCAGTTCGTTCAGTTCACTCGCTCAGTCATGTCCAACTCTTTGCGACCCCACGAGTTGCAGCACACCAGGCCTCCCTGTCCATCACCAACACCGGGAGTTTACTCAAACTTATGTCACACACTATGACAGTCTTTTATTCATATATGATCTAAAACAGAAGTTTCACGAAACAACTCCTACCCTTATTTATAAATGCACTCTTAAGTTTTGTATTTATCTTTTCTCTGTTTTTAATGCTGGAGATGTCCCACTATGTTGATTTCATAGTTCACTAATGGGGATTAAGATCTGCAGTTTCAAAAATACTGAACTCAAAAATGAGTTCTTACCCACTCTCTTGTGTCCAGTCATCACTTATATGTGAGTTGAGTTTTCAGTTTTAGTCTCTCTCTTGGGCTCAGACTCTAATCCCCAACAGTCTATGGAGCTTCTCTGCTAAGAGGAACCTGAAGTGAATGTAGCCCAAGAGAACACAATGCCTCTCCCCTCTTTCCTCCCAGTTCCCCTCCCTAGAGTTCCCCATCTTCTGAGGGGGTCACTCTTGATCCAGGCGGCCACCCCAGACACTTGGTTAGTGTCCTCTTCTTTCCCTCCTCACTTCCCATACCCAGTCAATCATCGAGTCCTGTCCAATAGCCCTTCTAAATATCTCCTGGATTCATCTACTTCTTTCCAACAGACCATTATTATCTCTGAACTACTCCAACAGTCTCTAACTGGTCTACTTACTTTCCAACACGATGCCTTTCAATCCATGCCACACACAATGGAGAGAAGTCCTTCTAGGATGCAAAGGCTCATCACTTCGCTCTTTAGCATAAAAGCTTTCGGTAATCTCTTGGAACTTGTAGTAACATGGCTTCCTTGGCTTGGAACCCCCTTCTATCTGCTCACCAACCCCACATCTATCTCTGCCCAGCCCTACTCATTCTTCACGTCCCTACTAAGATGTCACTCACTATGGGAGCTCTGAGCCGACCTAGACAGCAAATTCAGGTCAAACTGGCCTAAGCATCCTTGTGTGTGGTCCTTTAGCATCTTGCCATCACCTGTCCCAGCACTTACTGCCCTGTACTATCTGAATAGTTCTCCATCATAGCCCAGTGTCTGCAACAGATACTTGCTGAATGAAAAAATGAATTCTGGTATGTAACCTAGTCTTTTCTTTCAATACATCATAAAACATTTTTCTACTACATAATTTTAAAGGAGGGCATTTTGTATAGTATTGCATGAGTGTACAGCAATTTATTTAACTATTTGTAAAGCATTTAGGTGGTTATAAGGTTCCTCTGACTATACATATTATTACAGGGAGCACCTTTACACACAGTTCTTAACACGCAACTTTAATTATTTTCTTGGGCTAAAATTCCTAAAATTTGAATTGCGAGGCCAAAATGTATGCATGTTTTAACAGGTTTTGATTTATATTGCCAAGTTGCCCTGCAGGAAGTCTGGGCTAATTTGCACTATTATAAACAGTATAAAAGAGTGCTGATTTTCCTTCATTCTTAGCAACACTGGGTTTCATTTAAAAATAAAAATTATCCAATTTGAAAGGTAGAAAATAATAATTCCTTGTTACTTCATAAGGGATATTAGCATTAACAATTGCATAAAATATTTTCATGTATTATTCATTATATAAGGGTTTACAGATATACTTAAGATAGTAATAATAGCTGTTATTTAGAGAGTCTCTACTTGTAGGTAATGTCATATAGATAAGATTGTTTGTGAGAACTTATTACATTCAGAAACTGCTAAAAGTTCTGTTTACATTATTTGCCACCAAATCCTCACAAAAAACATTACAAAATATGTAGTATTACATCTATTTTACAGAAAATCTAACTGAAATAATGATAAATTATAAATGATTATAAATTTGAAAATAATTATTGTTCAATTATTATATGCTAGTTATTAATGCTTAGTGCTTTCAAAGCCCTAATTAATTCTCACAGCAACACTATTGTATGGATGTGAATTTTTGACAAAGGTGCTAATGTACTTCAATGGAGAAAAGACAGACTTTTCAACAAAGCTGCTGGACCACCTGGAATTTCATACGCAAAGAATATTCCTTGACCCTTATCTGATACTATACATTAGATATAACTCATAATCAATCATCAGTTCAGTTCAGTTCAGTTCAGTTGCTCGGTTGTGTCCGACTCTTTGCGACCCCATGAATTGCAGCACGCCAGGCCTCCCTGTCCATCACCATCTCCTAGAGTTCACTCAGACTCACATCCATTGAGTCAGTAATGCCATCCAGCCATCTCATCTTCTGTCGTCCCCTTCTCTTCCTGCCCCCAATCCCTCCCAGCATCAGAGTCTTTTCCAGTGAGCCAACTCTTCACATGAGGTGGCCAAAGTACTGGAGTTTCAGCTTTAGCATCATTCCTTCCAAAGAACACCCAGGGCTGATCTCCTTTAGAATGGACTGGTTGGATCTCCTTGCAGTCCAAGGGACTCTCAAGAGTTTTCTCCAACACCACAGTTCAAAAGCATCAATTCTTTGGTGCTCAGCTTTCTTCACAGTCCAACTCTCACATCCATACATGACTACTGGAAAAACCATAGCCTTGACTAGATGGACCTTTGTTGGCAAAGTAATATCTCTGCTTTTCAATATGCCATCTAGGTTGGTCATAAATTTCCTTCCAAGGAGTAAGCATCTTTTAATTTCATGGCTGCAGTCACCATCTGCAGTGATTTTGGAGCCCCAAAAAATAAAGTCTGACAGACACTGTTTCCACTGTTTCCCCATCTATTTCCCATGAAGTGATGGGACCAGATGCCATGATCTTCATTTTCTGAATGTTGAGCTTTAAGCCAACTTTTTCACTCTCCACTTTCACTTTCCTCAAGAGGCTTTTTAGTTCCTCTTCACTTTCTGCCATAAGGGTGGTGTCATCTACATATCTGAGGTTATTGATATTTCTCCCGGCAATCTTGATTCCAGCTTGTGCTTCTTACAGCCCAATGCTTCTCATGATGTGCTCTGCATAGAAGTTAAATAAGCAGGGCGACAGTATACAGCCTTGTGATGTGATGTGATGTGATGTGATGTGATTAGTCGCTCAGTCGTGTCCGACTCATTGCGACCACATGGACTGTAGCCAACCAGGCTCCTCTGTCCATGGGATTTTCCAGGCAATAGTACCGGAGTGGATTGCCATTTCCTTCTCCAGGGGGTCTTCCCCACCCAGGGATCGAAGCTGGGTCTCCCACATTGTAGACAGATGCTTTACCGTCTGAGCCACCAGGGAAGTCTTGACGTACTCCTTTTCCTACTTGGAACCAGTCTGTTGTTCCATGTCCAGTTCTAACTGTTGCCTCCTGACCTGCATATAGGTTTCTCAAGAGGCAGGTCAGGTAGTCTGGTATTCCCATCTCTTTCAGAATTTTCCACAGTTTATTGTGATCCACACAGTCAAAGGCTTTGGCATAGTCAATAAAGCAGAAGTAGATATTTTTCTGGAACTCTCTTGCTTTTTTGATGATCCAGCAGATGTTGGCAATTTGATCTCTGGTTCCTCTGCCTTTCCTAAAACCAGCTTGAACATCTGGAAATTCACGGTTCACGTATTGCTAAAGCCTGGCTTGGAGAATTTTGAGCATTACTTTACTAGCATGTGAGATGAGTGCAGTTGTGTGGTAGTTTAAGCATTCTTTGGCACCACCTTTCTTTGGGATTGGAATGAAAACTGACCTTAATCAATCATAGACCTAAATGTAATTGCTAAAACTATAAAAATTGAAGAAGAAAATAAGGGATAAACTTGGTCTTGGATTATGTAAGAATTTCTTAGGTAAAAGACTATAAAAGAAAAAGATAAGTAAAATGGACTTGAACAAAATAAAAAATCTACACTCTTCAAAAGACATTGTTAAGAGAATGAAAAGACAAGTAACAGTCTGGGGAAAAAAAAATTCCCAAAATCTGATAAAAGACTTATATATCTTGCATATATAAAGAATTCTTACAACTTAATGAGCCTACAACTCAATTTTTAAAAGAGTAAAAGATTTGAACAGTCCTTAATCAAAGAATAGAAGAGGAGCGAAAAGCAAAGGAGAAAAGGAAAGATATAAGCGTCTGAATGCAGAGTTCCAAAGAATAGCAAGAAAAGATAAGAAAGCCTTCCTCAGCGATCAATGCAAAGAAACAGAGGAAAACAACAAAATGGGAAAGACTAGAGATCTCTTCAAGAAAATTAGAGATATCAAGGGAATATTTCATGCAAAGATGGGCACAATAAAGGACAGAAATGGTATGGAACTAACAGAAGCAGAAGATATTAAGAAGAGGTGGCAAGAATACACGGAAGAACTGTACAAAAAAGATCTACAAGACCAAGATAACCACGATGGTGTGATCACTCACCTAGAGCCAGACATCCTGGAATGTGAAGTCAAATGGGCCTTAGAAAGCATCAGTATGAATAAAGCTAGTGGAGTTGAAGGAATTCCAGTTGGGCTATTTCAAACCCTGAAAGATGATGCTGTGAAAGTGCTGCACTCAATATGCCAGCAAATTTGGAAAAGTCAGCAGTGGCCACAGGACTGGAAAAGGTCAGTTTTCATTCCAATCCCAAAGAAAGGCAATGCCAAAGAATGCTCAAACTACCACGCAATTGCACTCATCTCACACACTAGTAAAGTAATGCTCAAAATTCTCCAAGCCAGCCTTCAGCAATACATAAATCGTGAATTTCCAGATGTTCAAGCTGGTTTTAGAAAAGGCAGCGGAACCAGAGATCAAATTGCCAACATCTGCTGGATCATCAAAAAAGCAAGAGAGTTCCAGAAAAACATCTACTTCTGCTTTATTGACTATGCCAAAGCCTTTGACTGTGTGGATCACAATAAACTGTGGAAAATTCTGAAAGAGATGGGAATACCAGACCACCTGACCTGCCTCTTGAGAAACCTATATGCAGGTCAGGAGGCAACAGTTAGAACTGGACATGGAACAACAGACTGGTTCCAAATAGGAAAAGGAGTACGTCAAGGCTGTATATTGTCACCCTGCTTATTTAACTTCTATGCAGAGTACATCATGAGAAACACTGGGCTGGAAGAAGCACAAGCTGGAATCAAGATTGCCGGGAGAAATATCAATAACCTCAGATATGCAGATGACACCACCCTTATGGCAGAAAGTGAAGAGGAACTAAAAAGCCTCTTGAGGAAAGTGAAAGTGGAGAGTGAAAAAGTTGGCTTAAAGCTCAACATTCAGAAAATGAAGATCATGGCATCTGGTCCCATCACTTCATGGGAAATAGATGGGGAAACAGTGGAAACAGTGTCAGACTTTATTTTTGGGGGCTCCAAAATCACTGCAGACTGTGATTGCAGCCATGAAATTGAAAGACACTCCTTGGAAGGAAATTTATGACCAACCTAGAGAGCATATTCAAAAGCAGGGACATTACTTTGCCAACAAAGGTCTGTCTAGTTAAGGCTATGGTTTTTCCAGTGGTCATGTATTGATGTGAGAGTTGGACCATGAAGAAAGCTGAGCGCCGAAGAATTGATGCTTTTGAACTGTGGTGTTGGAGAAAACTCTTGAGAGTCCCTTGGACTGCAAGGAGATCCAACCAGTCCATTCTAAAGGAGATCAGCCCTGGGTGTTCTTTGGAAGGAATGATGGTAAAGCTGAAACTCCAGTACTTTGGCCACCTCATGCGAAGAGTTGACTCACTGGAAAAGCCTCTGATGCTGGGAGGGATTGGGGGCAGGAGAAGGGGATGACAGAGGATGAGATGGCTAGATGGAATCACAGACTCGATGGACGTGAGTCTGAGTGAACTCCGAGAGTTGGTGATGGACAGGGAGGCCTGGTGTGCTGCGATTCATGGGGTCGCAAAGAGTCGGACACGACTGAGTGACTGAACTGAACTGTACTGAATCAAAGAATATATTCAAGCAGCCAATAAGTACAAAGCAAAACAAATAAAACCAAATGAGATACAATTATTCATTTTTACAATTGACTAAAATTAAAATACTGGCAATACTGAGAAATATTATATGATATCACTTATATGTGGAATATAAAAAAGAAATGATTCAAATGAACTTATTTATGAAACAGACTCATAGAACTTAAGGTTACCATGAAGGACGGAGGGGAAGAGTTAGTGAGTTTGGGATAGACATGTGCCCGCTGCTATATTTGAAACGGATAACCAAATGGATCTACTGCATAGCACAGGGAACACTGCTCAGCATTCTGCAGCAACCTGACTGAGAAAGGAGTTTGAAAAAGAATAGATGCATGTATATGTATACCTGAATCACTTCGTGGTATACCCGAAACTAACACCACATTGTTAATAAACTATACTCCAGTATAAAGTAAAAATTTTAAAGAAGGATCAATACCAAGTATAGGTGAAGATATGGAGGATCTTAAACTCTCATACACTGCTGGTGGGACAAGAAAATGGTACAACCACTCTGCAAAGCAGTTTGGCAATTCTTTTAAGGAATTATCTATCTTAATGTTTTTTAAAATTTTTTATTGGAGGATGCTTGCTTTACAATGTTGATTTCTGCCATACAACAATGTCAATCAGTCATCAGTATATATATGTCTCCTCCCTGTTGAACACTCCCTCCCACTTTGCACTCCATCCCATCCCTCTAGGTTGCCACAGAGCGTCAGGCTGAGCTGCCTGTGTTATATAGCAACTTCCCACTAGCTTCTATTTTATAAAGTTAAATATATATTTACTATGTAACTGAATAATCCTGCTTCTTGGTATTTATCCAAAAGAAATGAAAACACACTTCTATGCAAAGAACTGTAGCAAACAATGATAGCAGTTTTATTAATAAGATCCGCCAAATTTAAAAAAAATCTCCAAAGTCCATTAATAAATAAATGGGAAAATAAAATGCAGTATATCACAATGAAATACATATTTCACTTTGAAATAAAAAGGACTGAAATGTGACGTATGCAGAACACAGATGGAACTCAAAATAATTATGCTGAGTGAAAGAGATGAAGTACAAAGGACTACAGAAACTACAGCTTAATTTATCTGAAATTCTAGATGAGGTAAAATTATAATGACAGAAATCAAGGGAGTGGTTGCCAGGGGCTGGGGATGGGGAAAAGTGATGGCAGAGATACAGAAGACTGTTGGGTAACAGGACTGTCTCCTGTCTTGATGACTGTGGTAGTTACACAACCATACACATTTGTCATTATACTGTACAATTAAAATTGGTGGATTCGATTATATGTAAATTATACACTGTAAATTTTACTGTAAAAATGATTTTGGAAAGAAAGAAGGAAGGACGCGAAGGAGGTAGGAAGGAGAGAAGAGAAAAAGAAAAATACTGTCAGGCCAGATAAAAGCTGGTTAATGTCATACCAATATGACAATAAATATGGCAATAAAAGCATAAACATTGGGGCTATTTTCTTTTGCCAGACAGAAGTCTACAGCTGAGCATGTAAAAGAAGGAAGGAAGGAAGAAAGAAAGAAAATTCAATACCTATCATAATTCAGAAACTGGACTATTGAACTCCTGGGTTTATACCCACTTAAAGGTGCACACATGAGTACTAAAAGGCAAGTTCAGGGATGTTCACAGCATTCTATTTGCAATAGCTCCAAACTGAAAACAACCAAAATGTCCATCAATAGCACAATCACTTGCAACAAATCAGACAATGGGTTTTTATACAGTAGTTGAAAAAAGCAAATGATGGTGACATGTGATACCCTGATGAATTTCATAGAGGTAATGTTGAGTTCAAGAAGTCATATGCAAAAAATACATGTGACAGAATTCCATCCATAGGGATCTCAGAAACAGGGAAAACTAATCCATGATGATTGAAGTCAGAGTAGCAGCCTCCTTGGGGAAGACATGACTGAGGGGGGTGGTGGACAGGGGACCTCTGGGGTCAGGAAGTGTTGACTAGATGGATCTAGGTAGTTTGTGCACAGTGTATACTTGAGTAAAAATTTAGTAAGCTGGACACTCCAGATTTCTAAACTTACTGAATTTAAGTTATGCCTCAGTGGAGAGACAATTATTTTAAAGACATATCAGAAGATCAAACCAGTTAATCCTAAAAGAAATCAACCCTGAATATTCATTTCAAGGACTGTGCTGAAGCTGAAGCTCCAATACTTTGGCCACCTGAGGCAAAAAGCCGACTTATTGGAAAAGACTCTGATGCTGAGAAAGACTGAGGGTAGGAGGAGAAGGGGGCAACAAAGGATAAGATGGTTGGGTGACATCACCGACTCAATGGACATGAGTTTGAGCAAACTCCAGAAGATAGAGAAAGACAGGGAAGGCTGGCGTGCTGCAGCCCATGGGGTTGCAAAAAGTCAGACTCGACTTAACGACTAAACAATAACAATGACAAAAATACTCAGTGCCTATTCATTTCAGTTCCTGATTTCAGACGTGGCAGATGTACAGACCAGCTAGGTTGGGTTTTTATCTGTTCTTTATGAAAACAAGGAACTTGGTAGTATGAAGCATGGGCATTCTGAGCCTCCCTGTGAGTGAAGATTTGTCTGAGAACTGTCTTGATGGTTTGGAAAACTGCTATATAGGCAATCCCATGTGTTCACATAGACTATGTTAATTATAACTTTCTTATCTGCTCATCAGGTCAGATTTCTCAACCACTCTCTCTGGGGCACCTGGAGACTTGCGAAGACCTAATTGCCATCTCCCTGTCTAAGAACCTATTAAAAAGTGCTTTAAGCAAACTGTGAGGTGCAGGAGGAGTGGCAGCTGTTCATTTTACAACTCTCGGAGAGTCAGGGCCCCTTTCTGCTTCTATCAGGCAACTCTGGGTTCCCAGGTGGGTGAGCGAGCTTACTATGGTCAGGAGCCCTCTTTGCTGTTTCTCTATTGAAGAAAATTTTTGTTGAAGGTGGGTGAGCTCCCCTTCACCTGGGCAGAGGGGAAACTCAGAGCTCACAGGCTAACCTCAGCCTCACTGTGCAGCCCCAGGGGCTGGTCACTTAACATCTTTAAACCTCATCCCAACGGAGAAGGCGATGGCACTCCACTCCAGTACTCTTGCCTGGAAAGTCCCATGGATGGAGGAGCCGGGTGGGCTGCAGTCCATGGGGTCGCGAAGAGTTGGACACGACTGAGCGACTTCGCTTTCACTTTTCACTTTCATGCTTTGGAGAAGGAAATGGCGACCCCCTCCAGTGTTCTTGCCTGGAGAATCCCAGGGACGGTGGAGCCTGGTGGGCTGCCGTCTATGGGGTCGCACAGAGTCGGACACAACTGAAGCAACTGAGCAAAGATGTTAGGAGACATATTGTATGTTCAGAGATAGGAAGATGCAACATTTTGAACATGTCGGTTCTCCCCACACCAGTCTATGGATTCAATGCAATCTCAGTAAGTTCCCCAAAACTAATATCGTTAGTTTTTGTTTTTCATAAAACTGGGGTTGCAAAGAGTCAGACACGACTGAGCGCGTGCACACACACACAAACACACAGAAAACTTGACAAGATAATTTTAAAGAATATATGACTGTCCAAAGGACTAAAAATAGGCAAGACATTCCTGAAAA
Organism: Capricornis sumatraensis; assembly: GCF_032405125.1. NCBI lineage: Eukaryota > Metazoa > Chordata > Mammalia > Artiodactyla > Bovidae > Capricornis > Capricornis sumatraensis. The sequence goes on along the minus strand of NC_091071.1, from coordinate 115,054,647 downwards.
AGACTAGGTTGGGGGTAATTTGATATCGGGAATTTTCATGAAGTTATATGACAAATGAAACAAACTAGACACCAGCACCAGATGTACTGTGGACATGATGTGACATGGTGACCTTGCAGACAACAGGGGAGGAAGTGCTGGACTGGGGCCACTGGCTATCCAAACAGAAAAAAATAAAATTGAATTCTCTCCTCCTCCATATATTCTGGACTTTGTGTAAATTCCAGAGGTACTGAGGACTTACAGGTGAAAAGCAAGAGGGTTTCTTCAACAAGAGAGAAGAGAAAGTACTAACTATAAAAAGGAAAGATTAATAAACCTGACTACATTAAAATTAAGAATTCTGTTCTTCAAAAGATGTTGATGAAAAGTGAAAAGACGAACCACATCTTGGGAGGAGATATTTGGAACATTAATAACAAATAAAAGACTAGTATCTGAAGTGTATGTTAGTCGCTCATCCATGTCTGACTCTTTGGAACCCCATGGACTGTAGCCCACCAGGCTCCTCTGTCCATGGGATTTTCCAGGCAAGAAAATGGGAGTGGGAAGTCATTCCCTTCTCCAAGGGACCTTCCCAACCCAGGGATCAAACCTGGGTCTCTAGCATTGCAGGCAGATTCTTTACCATCTAAGCCACCAGCAAAGCCCAGAATATATAAAGAGCTCCTGCTAATGCATAAAAGAAAGACAACACAGCAGAGACTAAGCAAAAATCACGAATAGGCATTTCTCAGAAGAGGGAGAAATTATAAGCCCATTATAATCAGGGAAACGCAGCACAAGAACCCAGCAACACACCATTTTAGAAAAAAATGCTAAGTTTTGGGCGAGACATGAATCAAAAGGAACTTCTGTGTTAATACATTACTTTCCTTTTTTATTTTTTTTTTTAACTTCATGCAGTCTCTTGGGAAAACCATTTGATGGTTTCCAAAATTGAGGGTTTGGATATTTGTGGCCCAGTAATTCCACTTCTAAATACACATGCTAGAGCAGGGTCAGCAAACCATGACTCACAGGCCACTATTTGTTTATTTGTTTTTGCTAAATAAAATTTTATTGGAAATCAGCCATCTCATCTGTATGGCCTGTGCCTGCTTTTACCCTAAGACAGCCGAGCTGAGTGGCTGTAATAGGGAACATAAGGCCCCAAACCTAAAATATTTACTAACTAGCCTTTTCTGAAGTTTGCCAATCCTTACCTAGAGACATTTTTACAGCCTCATCTTGCTTTTTTTCACATTTTTTCCTGCACTGGGTCTTTGCTGCTGCACATGAGCTTTCTCTAGTGCTGCATGAGCTTCTCATAGCAACAGCTTCTCTTGTTGGGGAGCATGGGCTCTAGGGCACAAGCTCAGTAGTTGTGGCACACGGGCTTAGTTGCTCCGAGGCATGTGGGGTCTTCCTGGATCAGGGATCCAACCGGTATCTCTTGGATGCAAGGCAGATTCTTAACTGCTGGGCCACCAGGGAAGCTCCAACATTTTTTATGGACTTTATTTTTCAAAACAGTTTAAAATTTACAGGGAAGTTGAGAAAATAGCACAGAGAGCTCTCACATGCTCCTGCACTTCGTTTCCCCTATTATTAGCGTCTTACATTAGTGTGCGGCTACACATTCATACAGATGTGAACCGAAAGTGAAAGTCGCTCAGTCGTGTCCGACTCTTTCAACCCTGTGGACTATACAGTCCATGGAACTCTCCAGGCCAGAATACTGGAGTGGGTAGCCTTTCCCTTCTCCAGGGGATCTTCCCAACCAGGGATCAAACCCAGGTCTCCCGCATGGCAGGAGGATTCTTTACCAGTTGAGCCACAAGGGGAGCCCCAAAACGAACTAAGGTGTTTACTGTATTCACAGTTCCTTAGCTTTTATTCACTGTCTTTTTCTCTTCCAGGGCCCCTCTCAGGATGCCTCATTACATTAACTGTCATGTCTCCTTAGGCTCCTCTTGGCTGTAATAGTTTCTCAGACTTTCCTTTCTTTTTTTTAAGCTTTTTATTTCGTATTGGAGTGTAGCCAATTAACAATGTTGTGACACTTTCAGATGGACACCAAAGGGACTCGGTCATACATACATATGTATCCATTTTTCCCCAAACTCCCCTCCCATCCAGGCTGCCACATAATATTGAGCAGAGTTCCCTGGGCTATACAGTAGGTCCTTGTTGGTTACCGATTTCAAATATAGCAGTGTGTACCTGTCCATTCCAAACTCCCTAACTATCCCTTCTTCCCATCTTCTCCCCAGCTCTTGCAACCATAAATTTATTCTCCAAGTCTGCGAGTCTGTCAGACTCTCCTTGGTTTTGATCACCGTGACAGTTCTGAGGAATGCTGCTCAAATATTTTTGAGGATGTCCCTGGGAATTTATTTGATGTATTTCTTATGACTCGATAGCGATTATGGACTTTGGAGAGGAAGATCAAAGAGGTAAAGTATCGTTTTACCAAGGGTACCAACTAACAAGAATTATTTCAGCTTATAATGACCTTGATCACCTGCCTAAGGAAGTGTTTGTCAGGTTTTGTCTGTCAGGGATTCTTCCCCTCACCTTCTGCCTTTGCATACTGGACTCTCTGAAAAGCAATCACTATGGGCTTCCCAGATGGCTCAGAATCTGCCAGACGTAGGAGACGCGGGTTTGATTCCTGGGTTGGGAAGATCCCATAGAGAAGGAAATGGCAGCCCATTGCAGTGTTCTTGCCTGGAAAATACCAGGGACAGAGGAGCCTGGAGGGCTGCAGTCCATGAGGTCGCAAACAGTGGGACATGACTTAGCAACTAAAAACAGCAGCACAGGCTACACTTATGGGGTGCAGATTATTCCTTGGAGGTGAAATGTATTATTTGGAAATTTTCTTCAAGGAAAATCTGCCTCTTTTCTCCCATTCATTTATATATTCAGTCATTGATATCGGTATGGGCCCATGAATACATATTTATTTTAAACTTTGGGTCAAATGTTACAATACTACTTTATTTTGTAGCTTGGTGTTCCAGTTTTAACACTGGGAATCCTTTCAGTTGACTCCTGTATGCCTCTATCAATGGAGGTTTTTAAAGTTTTGAGTACTTTCTTACATTCTAGCAACACAAAATCCTCCAGGTTCACCATGTGTATTTCCTTTTCTGGTTCGAGAATTGGCCATTTCTCCAAGGACTTTTGGTTCCTTATTGGAAAATGGTATTAGAAACCAAGATCTGGGTGCTAAGATGCTTATTGTTATTGGGGTGTCATTGCTTCTAGGCCCTCTTAGCCTATAGGACAGGAACTATGTATGTATATATTAACCTGTGTTTGTGTGTATATCTATCTATCTCTCTATATAGATATACATGCATATACAAATACTTCTATAAGTAATCATCTGTATAAGCTACACATGGGTTTATACTAATGTCTCCCACTCTAATCCATTACCACATGGATCATTCCAGCTGCCACTCCTTGACTATTTGTAAATTCCCACTCCAACTATAAGAAATTGGTTTCCCATCATCTGTCAACCATTTACTTGATTGTCCAGTTCCTGTGTACATGTTTAATAATATCAGAACAAGTATTGCATGCCCCCATGGGAAACAATTTTATTAACCAGAGCACAGTGCTTATGTGTACTTTTCCATGCCTCTATTCTTACTTATTTCCAAAGTTGCTTAGATCTGCATCTTTTCCACCCCTTTCAAATGCAAATGTCTCATTCATTTGCAATACAGTTAGATTCTCTTGGGACAGTCTGCATTCCTCTATAGGGTCCCCTGATCTCCTAGATGAATTTTTAACTTTGTGTATATTAAAATTCTGTTTGCTATTTGTGTGCCCGACTCAATCACGTCCAACTCTTTGTGGCCCTATGGACTGTAGCCCACCAGGCTTCTCTGTCCATGGGATTCTCCAAGCAAGAATACAGAACTGGGTTGCCATGCCCTTCTCCAGAGGATTTTCCCAACCCAGGGATTGAACTCAGGTCTCCCTCATTGTGGGAAGATTCTTTACCCTTTTGTATTCATACCTAATTTGTGGGATGCTTGTGAGCGTTAAATGAGATAGCACATGTAAAGACTTGGTCTTCACTGATGACACAACTGTGTTTGTATTCATGGTCAGTTACCTCTGCTCTGTGTTAAGTCACCTCCCTGAACTTCACATTAAGCCCTTTCTTATAGGTGACCACCTGTGAGGGGTCGAGTCCACTCCACCAAAGAGGATTTGGGGAGCCAGAGCTGAGGTTAGAGGTCATCTGCTATATGACTTTTTTTGCATATATGAGGGAAAAGGGGCACAGAGAAGTAGAAAGACTTCCCTAATACCACTCAACTTTTTGCAAGGTTTCCAGGCTAGAATATCTGTTTTCTAGAGAGAGGTTTCTAGAGTTGTTCTCTTGAGTAAAGAGAACCTCGCAGTGGGTTAGTGAGGTCGACCCAATACTGCAGAGGTAGCAGAGCGGAAAGGAGGCTGAGAGGATAACAGGACACATTCAAGGAGGGGACATTCTTCTGCAAGCGGAGGGTTTCTGATCTATTAGCCCAGCCAGTGCGGTAACTACAGCGAGCAAGGGGCAACACCAGGACTGGGAAACGGGGACTGTTTCCAGCCTGTGGTTGGTGTAGTACTAAGAAATGACCACACGATGGCACCAGAAGCCATTATTTGGAAACAAGTCAAGCTGGGCTCCCGGCCTCCTGATCTTTCGGTGCCTATCTAGCAGAAAGGAAATTTCCCTGGAGCTCTGAGTGGCCTCCATGCATGTGCCTAATGTAAGAAGGAAATTAATAAGCAAGTCCTCAAAAATAACTTCAAAAGGGAAGGATTTACTTAGACCAGCACTGTCCAATAGAAATATAATGTGACCCCTGAATACAAGCTGAATATGTAAATTAAATGCTCTACTAGCCACATCAAGAGAAAGTAACAAGAAACAGAGGAAAATAACTTTAACAATTTATTTTATTTAACCCAACAAATTAAAAACTTGTCATGTCAATGTATAAATAATACAAAAATATTAATGAGATACTTTATTTTTGCCAAGTTGTCTTTGAAATCTGATGTGTGTATGTGTTTCATTTTTATTGAAATATATTGATTTACAATGCTGCATTAATTTAAGGTGTACAACAAAGTGATTCAGTTATACATATACATATATATCCAAGATTTTTTTCCCATTATAGGTCATTATAAGATATTGTGTAGAGTTCCATATGCTATTATACAGTAAGTCTTGTCGGTTATGCTGCACTTTAATTTACACTGACAGCCCATCTCCATTCAGACCACTCATACTTCAAGTGCTCAGTGGGGCCAGGTTCTGTCGTGCTGGACAGAACTGAAACAAGGTCACGTGCACCAGCTCTGAGAAGCAGCTTGCATGCACTGGAGACATATGGGGGCCCAGAAGCATCCCGAGTGTAAGGCTAATTTAGCAAATAGTACCAAGTCAGCTTGCATTCCCCCAAATTCCTTGCCACCTGCTGGATAATGCCTGAAATTTTACTATCTGCTCCTTTGGGGCTTCATATCCTTTAAACCCTAAGTGTGACACACTCTTCTCTTTTTGTACTCACAGGCCAGAGACCTGGGATCTGAGTTTATGGAAGGATGTGGGCCAGGAGGTCTTCTCTCCACAGGAAAGGGTAACAGAGGAGCAGCTTCTCTGGCCCACCAGAGACTTGTCATAGCAAATAGAGTTCAAGGCCCTGTAACCCTCTGCCGCTTCACCATCCCCAGTTAGTTTTCCTGAACCCACACAGGAAATGCTCAAGATGGTCAAATTTGACAGTCTTCCCATGAAATTAGCTTCCAAACCAGATGTGCTAGAGGAAAGCCCAGTTCCTGCATCCCTTCTACCACCCTGGACCGACACAGCCCATTCACGCTGAGCTGGGTTGTCTCGTCCACACGTGCTAGGCAGTTTCCACTGGACAGAAAGGGAATGATGTCCTCACACTTCCTCCCCAACCCCACCGCCACCTTGGGCAGGAATTTCAGTCTGGCGGTTCCTTAGGCTTCTGGCCCAGTCTACTGTAAGGACTCCTGTGGAGAGGGGAAAGGGGGACTTGATTTCCCAGACTATTGTGGGCCCTGGTAACATACTATTATCTGGAGGAAAGGCTGAACATTTTGGCTCCCAGGGCCAAACAGCCGACAGTGTGGAAATATCTGAATTTCTGGAGAGATTGTTTTTCATTGCCTGGCATTGTGTTGACAGCACATGGAGGAGGAGAAGGGCATGCCTGCCACAAGGAAACGGCAGCCCACTTCAGTGTTCTTGCCTGGAGAATCCCAGGGACAGGAGAGCCTGGTGGGCTGCTGTCTATAGGGTTGCACAGAGTCGGACACGACTGAAGTGACTTAGCAGTAGCAGCCACATTGGAATAGCAGCCCCATTCCCTGATCAGACTGCTCAGATCAGAGTGCTTTCAAAAGAATTAACCAATATTATTAAACAAAATGCTTGGGTACCCACAGCCCACAGCAAACACAGCAGCCAGTATAGGAATACAGATGCTGAAAAAAGATTGGGAGTTCTGAGTGATGAAAAGGATGGTGGCAGTGAGTGAAAAGGATCAAAAAGAGCTAGTGTGCTAGCATGGTAGCTTGGGGAAGCCGCACAGAGCTGAGGCCCATGTCCCACAGACATTGCTGCTCTGCCCAGCCCCCAGATCCCATCCTATTTCTCTCCCTGTGGTCTAGAACCTGGCCCCACCACATCACCTCGACTGTGCCCCACACTCCCCTCCTACCAGACAAAGGGAACCAAAAGTCAGAAATTAAAATTGTTTTTTTCCATGAAATTCCTGGAGAAGGGAACGCTTTCTGGTGAATAACATCTTCAGGAAGCCAAAAGAAGCTAACTCAGCAGCAGTTGCTAAGAACTTATCTGAAATATCAAGTGTGTCTTACTTATTGGTAACTACTTGGTAACTTATCTAATTTGGAAACAGATTCTCCATGATGCAGCTCTCTCGGGTGGCACCGAGTAAAACAACAACAACAAGACAAACTTGCTGAAAAGCTACACATAGGTGTATCCATTCTCATTTGCCCCTAAATGTTCCCAGACCGCAACTCTCATTCACTGGAGGTGCTTACTGGGGTACAGCCTGAACTCAAAAAATAAGCCAGGGGTGAAGAAGTGGGCCTTACGGTTCACTGTCCCACTGTCCTGGGTGTGTAATTGGACAATTTAGCCTGGGAACTGCCTGTACCCCTTCAAGGTTGGCTGTGGGGTTGGCAGGTCAGTGTGAGAACTGTATTTTTGAACTGTAGGATTTGGTGATTCCTAGGGTCACATTTTGGAGAAGGAAATGGCAACCCACTCCAGTGTTCTTGCCTGGAGAATCCCAGGGACAGCGGAGCCTGGTGGGCTGCCGTCTATGGGGTCACACGGAGTCGGACACAACTGAAGCGACTTAGCAGCAGCAGCAGCAGCAGCAGGGTCACATTTGGGGCTTCCAGGTGGCACAGGGTAAAGGGCCAATGCAGGAGATGCAGGAGATTCGGATTTGATCCCTGGGTCAGGAAGATCCCCTGGAAGAGGAAATGGCAACCCACTCCAGTATTCTTGCCTGGAAAATCCCATAGACAGAGGAGCCTAGTGGGCTACAGTCCATGGTATTGCAAAATGATTGACACGACTAAGCACACACACACAGAGGGTCACATCTGGGGACTGTGTGGGATTTTGCATGGGGATTTGCCTTCTTATCCAAAGAAGCAGCAGGTAGGATGGTGTGGCAGAAAGGGCACTGACTGGCCTGGAAGGTAGTCTCTGCCTGCCATCAATGGGTGGTGTGAGCTAACGTTTGTCACCTACTTCTCTGGGCTTCCCTGTGGTTCAGCTGGTAAAGATTGCCCCTGCAATGCGGAAGACCTGGGTTCAATCCCTGGGTTGGGAAAATCCCCTAGAAAAGGGAAAGGCTACCCACTCCAGTATTCTGGCCTGGAGAATTCTATAGACTGTACAGTCCATGGGGTCACACACCCAGCTTCTTATTATAAGGAAGAAATAAACAGCAAAGCCTATATTTAGCTAAGAAAGTGTGAAATGGCAAATTCCAGAATTCCTTTTACCTGTGCGTTTGTGTTGTGTGTGTGTGTGTGTGTTGTCAGTGTTGATGTTATGATTCTCCTCAATTTTGACCATGAAATATCACATAGCCTAAATGCCAAAGCCTAACACTGTCCCTGTTAACAGCATTCCTATTTGGATGTCTTAAAAAGATACCTAGGAAACCACCTATTTCTGTTTAATCTGCAAAAAGTTTTAGTTTTAAAGGTAAGGTGTTTTTGAGTTACTGAAGCCTAGCTTAAACAGTACGAAGTACTTTGTTTTAAAAACTTAACTAGACAAGAATTTGTTTCCTTTGAATAACAACAACAAAAAAAGAGTCAGCTATTTTCTTCTCCAACAAGGAGGGGTATGTCATCACATAGCAAAAAAACCCTGAAAATCCAACCAAATTAGGACTGACAAAAAATGGCAGCTGGAAAAGCCTGAAATTGTAACCTATTCTCCAAGTCACGGAGAAATAAAATTAGGGCAAGTTCAAGGATGAGAAGTATCAGCAAAGTATCTAGGTTTTGATTCTTCAAAACCCTTGAGAGGCCCAGTGATTTCTGGTGGAAATTCCCAAAACCCTCAATCATGAGTCATTGTAGTCTGCTGCCCCGAGTCTCCACTGGTTTTGGCAGACATCAGCACCCCATATCTCCAGCCCAGCACTGGTGGGGAAGCTCTGATTAGGAGAGGATGGGGCTGAGGGACGGGTGGTAGTGAAATGACCTTATAAGGCAACTTTAAGTCCTGGAGAAGGCCTGGTGTTTCATCAAACTAGAAAAATGTTAAGACCTGAGACCTCCTTCCCCTCCCATGGAGAGTCCAGAGAAAGAGGGAGATGTGTTTAAGGACATCCTTCTATTTAAACATGAAGGGTAACCAGGGTAATCTCCCTAATGGTTCGATCTTAAGCAAGCTCTGGAAGATGGAAGACGTCCAGCTCACAAAGGTCAGACTTTGATTTGAGTGCACCGTGGAGCTGGTCAGAGCCTGGAAGAAGCAGAATCCAACATGGGGGTATCCATACCTTGGGAATCACCAACTTCCCATTTTACAGGTGATGGACTTCAGGGTCAGAGAGTGAAGTAACTTAAGGACTCCCAGCCAGGATTAAGCCCAGTCTGCTTCCCAGCTGATGGGGGCAGGACCTGGAGTGGGAAGGAGTTCCCACCTTCCACCTGGCCACTCAAACCCGGGGCTCTGTGGCAGAAAGAATGGGTGTTGCCTGGGATTCTCATAGACATGCACATTGGGGTTTAGCGCTGAGCTGTCTGGGATGTGCTTCCTGGCACATAATTACCACCATCAAGATTATTATTAGCATTAGGCGTTTACATGACACTTAATATTTCCAAAGCATTGTACTGCCGTTTAATTGGTTTTTCTTTGCAACATTCCTGTCAAGTCTACACTTGATAGCTGGGAGACTGACGGGGGCAGGCAGGAGAGGTGAGGGGATAAATGCTAAAGGTTGATGGAGAAAGGGGGATGGAAGCACTGTCTCTTGGCTTTCCTTCTCTGATGACCTAGGGAAGATAAATAACCTCCCATACTCCCTGCAAATTCTGTACTCCCAACCCCTAGGTCCCCACAGTCAAGGTACCTGTAACTTCCAGGAGGTAGAGGATGTGAGGAGAATCTCTTCTTTGGTGTATTTTGGCTCAAGGTTCAGATATCTTCCAAAAAAAAAAAAAAAAAAAGACCCATGTCAGTTCAAGATCACATTCATTCAGAATTGTTGACACCTTCAGTTTCTTGCCAAATCTCAACTACCCTGCAAATTTACAGAGTTGTGATTTCCAGACCTAAGACAGCCTTCAATAGGAACACTTTTAGCATTTGACAAGTCCTAATTAGGTTTATCAAAATTGAAAAGTGGTGCAGGCCAGGGGGCACTGTCTCTTGCTGGCCAGTGGGCCTCAGAGTTGGGCTATGAAAGGGGCGGCTTCTCCGCTCACTCCTCATCTGAGAGCCCTGCTGGGGTCTGGAGAAATCAAAGGTGCCCTCTCAGTGACAGACACCTTGCAGCAAAGCCTCTAGCTCTGCTCCTTGGGTTCAAGGACAAAGCTGTGGGAAAGGGAAACAGGAGGGAGCCAAGGCTGAAAGACTAAAAGTCCTGGCGGTTAGCTGAGGGAGATAGCACTCTGGGGTCCAGCCCCCTCTTCTCAGCCCACCTGCCCTTTTCTGAAGCAAGCTGAGAGCCCACCTCCTTTTCCTCTGCCTGGAAAGTTCTTTCACCAGGGCCTGGGTGAGTTGGAGCCAACCATCAGCACAACCTCTTCCACGTAGCACCAGCTGAAGGTTCTCAAGGACGGCAAAGTTTCTCACTGGCCTGCAGAGGATCTGGAGCCAAGGTAGAGGGGAGTGGACGCCTATCTCCTATCAATTCTGATCCTAGGTCCCCTCCTTCCCTCTCCATCCTCAGCCTCATCCTGGTGAGTAAGAAGGGCTGCTGGAGCCTGGGAGGGGAGCAATCCCGAGGGATGAGGGATGATGGCTAGGAAAGGCTGGGGAACCCGGGTTTTGCCACAGTCCTCCTCCACCGGCCCTGGGACATCCGAAAGTGGCGGTGGGACACTTGAGGCTCAGGTCTGGGAAGCCTGAGGACTCGTCCCCTCAGCGGGACTCAAGCTCTCTGCACGCCCCAGCCAGAGTCCCCACCTGCTGCGGGAAAGCAAGTCTGGGAAACACTGGGCGTTGGCGATCACTCTGGCAGCCAGCTGCCGAGACTAGACACTGAAAATGGAGGTGCGGGTTGGGCTGGTGAAGTCGGGAGTGGGGATTCCCAGCAGCTTCGACCTGCCAGGACCAGCGTTTTTGCCCCCGCAGCCCGCTGCAGCCAGCCAAGAATGAGTCCACGCGGGGCCCCTTCCGAGGTCACTGAGCTCAGAAGCACGAAGAGCACCAATACCCGCAATGAGTGGCTGCCCGACTGCGCTGCACCCGGAGGGGCTTGTCTGAGTGACAGAAACGGAAGGTCATCTCCCTGCAGAGGATTCCAGTTTCTGCAAGGCCGAGAGATCTGCCTGCCCCTGGAGAGAACTCAGAAGACCGGGCCGACGTTCACCAGAAGGAGCTCCGCAGCCTACACGAGTCCGCCTGGCTAGAGCGTCTGGGATCATCGAGGCCGCCTCCGTGCGGAGAAAATGATAACACCCCCGTCCTCCCTGGGTGCCCTGAACAGACTTTCCCCCGCTCCTCCCAGAGCTGGGGATCAATTCTGCTCTTCGTTTTCCGCTTGCTATGAGCATCCCCTCGGGCTACGTTGTGACTCTCCGTGCCTCAGTTTCCTCCTTTGCAAGTTGGAGAAGCAGCGCCACACTTCTCAATAGGTTATTGTAAGCATTAAATGAACTAGCCCCGAAGAAGAGCTTAGAGCTGCTCCCAAAGCACACCGCTGTATGCTGGATGCCCTTATTCAGCATCCTTACCTCCGCTTAAGGGGACCTGCCATCTGTTTGTCTCTTTCCCCTTGCCCCCTTCCTTCCCTCTCTCCCCCATCTCGATCCCTCACCCGCATTCTCCCCTTTCCTTGTTTCTCTCCGTATCTGTCTGTCTCTCCGGATGGCTTTGTAGACCCGCAACATCTGAATGAAATGTGCAAAATGAATCCGTTCTTTTTCTTCTGTCGGTCCCTCCACAGAGGCGAATCCGAGCTGTGTACTTTGGAGCCAGCGTTTTCCGCACCAGTGCCGCCGAAGTTCCCGCGTCTCGATCAGCTCCTCGCAGCGCACTCTTGTCTGGCAACTTGTGATTCCTGAAATCTGGGTTTCTTGGCCCACCTGGGAAAGAAAAGGAGGTGGTGGGTTGAACACTGAGTCCCTGCTGCCCCTCGGTCCGGCTGGGCGACAGCGATCACGCGGCCACCGTGCTCAACCCACAGCTGCAGCCGCGGTGCCGCCGTGGTAGGCCCAGGCTTGGAGCTCGCATTTCCTGGGCCGACATAGCTTAACGGGGTGGCCACCAACTCCGGGGCCTCAGCACCCAAGCCAGAGGGCACAAAGTTCCATGGGTCAGATCTGAGAGGCTGGGAAAGCGCCCGTGTCACAAGCAATGTGAGTTCCGCGCTGCCGAGAACCGGGACTGCGAACTTTTCGCCGGCCTCTGAGTGCAGCTCGAAAAATTCCGAGCCGTACAGACCGTCAGGACGTCAGGGCCAGGTCACCAAGTACACCAAGGGCTCGGTTCGGGTTCACAAGGACAAGTGACCAGACTCTTGATTTTTCCACCTGCAACTAAGAACTTTAACCACTGGCCCTGAATCTCAATGTGCGCGGGTTGTTTAAACGCTGAAATTCACCGCTTCCACTTCCGAGGAGCCGGCGGCCCAGAACGATTCTTGGACACGCAAACTGGAAGACGAGAAACGTCCCTTCCATCCAGAATGAAAAGGGTCCCAGATTCAAAGAGGCAGCCCTTCTGGACGTCCCATGGGGAGTTTCTATTCCCAGGGGAGGGGAAGCGTGGCCTCCGCCCAACCATCCTAACAGGCAGCGGATCCAGCCTCGCGCTGCCCCTGGCCGTTGGGAAGCTGAAGAGGAGGTTAGCGGGCCCTGCCTGCTGCTCCGTCAGGTGCAGACCTTTCCGGAGCGCCCCAATTGGCACGTCTAATTTGGGCGCAGGCAGGCTGCCCCAAGCTTGAGTGGCGGCCCTTTCAAAAAGCACCCACAGCGGGCAACTTTCCCTTCCCTCCAGTTTCACAAACCCGAAATTCCAAGCAGAAGTCACGCTTTCTCAGGATAACCAGAGGAAAATACTGCCCCCACCCCCTTCTTTCCGTTCTTTATTAATTTCATGGTGAGTTTTAGGGGAAGTGGCTTAAGGTCTGAGCGATCCTCCTTTGGTCTCAACGCCTGCCTTTTTTGGTCCCTCTATCTAGGAGACTCCAGTCAGGAGCTACTCCGACCCCACCCCAGGAGTTTCAGAGTGTCCATGGCTTCGCCCGTTATTCTAGCCCGGTCTAGCTTCTGTTCTGCCTTGACCTCTCTGACAGTGACTGCAATCCAGAGTCCTGGGTCTTCTCTCCTAAGGCTCCCACATGAACATCCATTATGTTCTCCCTGGCTCTGTGACACCCGTTCTCCCCAGCCATGTCCACACTGTAAACTGACTGAAGTTTTTCTGTTTCTTTTTTTTTAAAAAGGTTTAAGTAAATGGGCATTTTGGATTCCTTGGTGGCTCACATGGTAAAGTGTCTGCCTGCAATGCAGGAGACCCGAGTTCGATCTCTGAGTCGGGAAGATTCCCTGGAGAAGGAAATGGCAACCCATTCCAGTATTCTTGCCTGGAAAATTCCATGGAAGGAGGAGCCTGGCAGGCTATGTCCATAGGTCTCAAAGAGTCAGACATGACTGACTTCATTTCAAACAGGCATTTATCAGGATTATTTGGGCCACCAAGAAGCATCCTGATCCCATGCAAATGAAATCCCCAGACAACTGAGAAAACAGTAATATTAATTGAAGCAGCTACATATAAGAGATTAGGATATAAATGGCATATAAAAGTCCAGAATCTATTAAGAGCTGGAAATAGAAACACAGGACACACACGTCTACATATACTTCTTAGATTCAATGTTAGATTCAAGGTCAGAGTCGAGAAGGGATCAATCTAATCCAGTTTCCTCAGTTTATGAATAAGGAAACAGGCCCAGAGAAAGCCAGGGACCCTCTCAAGGTCGCATAGCAGAGGAGTCCAAAGAATCCAATTCTGACTCCCAACGCACTGCCCATCCTACTCCGACTCAGGTGCTTGCTGCTTTAGGAATCACAGAGCAAACAGCTTTAGCTCTCACGAGGCGAGGGGATTCCGTGAAGGATCCCCTTCCTGCAATCTTGTCTCTCTCCCCGTCTGGTGTGGACTGTCCGGAAACGGTCTGGATCCCCCGGCCCTGGGAGTTCAGATCAAACCTCTCCCCTATAGCCTCCTCTACCCAAGAGCAACACAGGTGCAGTTCTCCTAGAGCACCGATAGGTGGCGCGTTCCTCTCAGGAAAACCAGCCGAGAATCCTCCCGCGCTCCTAGGACCCTGCTCCCTGCCTTAAGAACCCGCCTAGGGTCCCTCTCGAAAGAAATAGGGTAGAAAGCGGTCCAGCAGAAGGGCTCAGGCTCGTGCCGGAGGTTTGAAAAGACCCTAGAAACCTTGATTCTAGTTCTTCGGCTCAGAGTGACCACACTCTTTTAAGACGCTAAAGAGCTTCGAGCGCAGAGGGCAAGGCTCTGCTCACTGGCCCAGAGACAACACCGGGACTTACCAGGGTCACCCCTAGGGGGCGTTATCTCCCCTCAACAAGCGCGTCCACGAACCCGCTCCTTCACGCAAGCTGGGCTGCTGCCTTTCCCTACCACCATCCCCAGGCCCCATTCTTCCGCCTACTTTTTTTTTTCCCCAAATATTGGGAATGGGATGGGGGGGAGTAAGGGAAGCCGAGAGCTTTTTTCAATTGCGACGATAATTGTCCTCGAGATAGATTTCTTAGTCTGCTCATCCATTATTGACTTCTCTTCTAATATTTGGTTTTGCCGCTTTGATCGCAAGAAGATCACAGACTTGACTCCTTTGCATAACAATTTTGGGGCGGGCGTACTCGGTGCGGGAGGGGAGGGACGTGCCTGGAATGGCTTTGGGGTCGGTATTCCATTCCTCCCCCGTACTTCATTCCTGGCATTGAGGCCAGCCTGCCTCTCACTGACTTCCCATCCCTAACAGCATCATTCATGCCTGGAAAGTTCTGAAGCCGAGTGGAGGTGGAGAGGAAGCAGCGAACCCCCACCCCTCGTCCCTCCCGGAAAGGCAGCAGGAACCTTAAGGCCCTCCAGTGGGACAGAAGAGAGGAGGGACTGTGTCTCCCGCTCGCCTCCCATTGCTTTCCCAACCCCAAGAGATGCTGCCTCTTCCACCGCACAGTCTGGGGAAAGAATATACCTTACTTGAAGATGAATTGAATGGAGTTGGCAGACCCAGGGAAGGAGACCACTGTCCCCTGTGCTCTCACTTGGCACTTAGGCCTCAGGACAAAACTCAGATGTCCAAGGCTCCCAATACCAGCGGCAGCCTGACCTAGTTCCTTTCCGCTCTGAGTCTCAGTTGCCTCATCTGTGGAGTGGGCTTACAGACTATTCTCTCCCTGAGGCCCTGTGATGTTAACCTTGCCACATGTTGCCACTCTTTCCCCCAATGAGGACTTAGGGTTTGGGGATTGCATAGGTGGGTTTTGGTGGGAAACAGAAAACCAGTGGCTATTTTAATCAGGATTTATCAACTGCTTCCTTTGCCTTTGCCTAGTTCAATGACGGGGGTGGGGGAGATGTGATGGGGTGGGAGGTTTGGGGTTAGAGCCCTCTGCCCCTTGCTCTATCACACACCTCACTTAGAGCCTCAGTGGGAGGAAGTTGCGCTCAGGTTCCCAGCTGGCACACAAACGCACCCCAGGAGACCTACACATGGACAGGCACAAGCGCAGTCAGGGCACAGAGCCCATGCAGACACTTACACGTGCACATCCGGACACAGCGCGACCACGCGAGGGTTACAGGGGCACAGCAATGCATACAATCCTTTCGAGCAGTTGGCACACACGTACACACGCACTCACCTGGAGTCTCTCACACAGAGTCACGTACAAACACGCTGGCGCCCGGCTGCACCGTCGCCCTCAGCTCTGGTTTCTGCAGGAGCAGGGGGAGAGGGAAGGTGGCCCCGAAGGCCGAGACCTGGTAGTGACCCCTCCTCCGCACCTCACCGGCACAAGATCCAGTCTGAGCGAGGAGGTGGCGGGGCGGGGGGGGAGGGCGGTTCGGGGGGTGAGGGAAGGCACCCGGCTTCTCTCCCCTCTTTCCCTCTCTTCTCCCAGGCTCGGTGGACTTCCTTTCCCCACCTGCCTCCCTTGAGGATGAAACTTTTCCCTCTCTCACCTCCCCGCCAGCTGCCAGCAGCGCGGATCTCGGTTGGAACCCGGAGTTTCCCCGCACCCTCCCCGGGAAGGGGGTCGGGGAGGTTGCACCCCAGTGGACGAAAGGGGGGCGCGGCCTGGCTCGTGCCCGGGGGCCGGTGGGGAGGGCGGCGAGAAGGCGCTGGCCGGGAGCCCGAGCGCCGAGAGCCTGGTGCGCCGACTTCTGCTTGCTCTCCCCGGGCCAGCGGCAAAAGAGCCGTGGGACCAGTGTTTAGCCCTGTAGGAGAAAAGGGAAGAAGGATGCCTGCTGGGGCGAGCCGGAGACCGCGATTTTGGAGCCGTATGGGCTCTTCTATGCAAAGGACTCGGATGTCGTATGTGTATTTTGTTTTCTTGAGTTCTTTTTTTTGTTTTTTTTTTTGTTCCTAACTTTGGAGTTGGGTCTGACCTCCCGGGGAGCATGGACTGAGCCGAGGCGGGGGAGGTGGCAGCAGAACCCGGAAGCCGCCCTGGCCCCCCCTCGCGCGCACTCTCACATCCGTACCCACCGGTGTGCACACGCTCGAGGCCAGTCAGTGTGGACCCCGACCCGCGCCGAGCCTGATGGAGGCGGGAGCCGCCACTCGGACAGGTGGGGACCTGGGTGGGCAGCAGGCCTCCTCGGCCTGGGGTCGCCAAGCTCTGGAAACCTTCTGGGCAGGAGGAGGGAGTGAGAGAGGGCGAAAAGCAAAATAAAGGAAGAAAATTCGAGTGTAGCCGCTGAATTTACTCCGGGCTTTCTTTTTAGGCGGGGGTGGTGGTGTAGGGGGCTGTGAGGATGAACATTAGGGTTTCGGTTCTGGGGTTTGGGTGGAATTCTTTGTAAGGAGAAAGGCGGGATGTCTGATTAAAGTGAGGAAAAATGGAGAGAGAAGGATATATAATCGCCTTGCTTTCGGAAGCCGTGAGCTCTAAAATCCCCGGCTCCCTGGTAGGCGGGCGGCGTGTGGTACAGTTTGAGGGCGGTTTGGGGATACGGAGGAGAAGGTAAAGGCTGCTTTCCGTAATCTGTGCCAAGGGGCCTTGCATCTCTCTCCCCAAGTCCTTGATCCAGCCCTAAGTCGACAAGTCAACCCGCCCGCAGCGACGGTCTGGTGTTTGCACCCCGGTGTCCGGGAATCCGGCGCCGACCGTGTCAGCAATTTTCGGGAATCGCCAAAGATGTTTCCCCCATTTCCCATAGTCAAGCAGAGAAAAGAGGCTTCATTTTCTCTGCTTACCCAGCTTTAAAGGGGGTAAAAGCACCCCGAAACCAAAACTGTTTCTAGAACAAAAAGTCCACACTGTGAACCGCCTCTCCCTCCCATAAAAGGGAGAAAACCCTGAGGGAAGGCAGGATGATGAGTGCATAAATTCAAATATTGAAATCCTCAAAGGTGACCACCTCCAACAGCAGGCCTTTGGGGGACTTTTTAGGAGCCTGGACATTTGTGGACACACGTCTTGCACACAGAAATAAAGAAATATCCCCTGCCCTCCTCCAGTCTTCCAGGGTCTCTATAAACAAAGCAGCTCCCCCAATTTTGAGAGTCAACAGAGCATTTTATTTCTATGGTTTGCTTCCCACATACCCCCATCTCAGCTTTATCCCTTCCCCTGCTTCCCCTAGTCCCGCTTCAAACTCCGGGTACAATCGCTTAGGATCCCTAACCAATACCCATTGAATCCCCCTGCACCCACTCACCCCCTACATTATTATTGCTTCCAAATGAAGACCAGAACTCCCGAGCGCTAATTGAATTAGTCTATTGAAAGGACTGTCAGGTACAATGACGTGGCTCGAGGCCCCACATTTCCCAAGGTCTATAGGCTTTGGGGACCTGCGATGTATAGTCTGACCTTCCGGCTCATAATAATACCGAGGCACTTGTAGCAGAAATCTCCTCGCATTCACTCCCAACAAAACCGCTGGTCACCCAGTCCCCGTAGGAAGGCTGTGCGCTATTGTGTTGCGACAACTCATTCATGTCCCGCGCCACGAGGCCCCACCGCCATCTGATCTACACTCGAAATGCGATTACCACCGTGTGCATGCAACACGCTCATACTCTTGGCCCAACGCTTGCACGGCTGGCCAGGCTGCAAGGTTTTCTTTCACAATTCTCCCCCTCACACTCATCCACGAAAGACAGGTGGAAGCAGGCAGGACCATGACATTTGCCTCTGCCTAAACGAAATCTAAAGTTCTGTGGAAATGTGGGATGGTGGAAGACTTCTCTTTTCTGCACAGCATACACCAAAGCCCTCACCAAATACATTTCACTGTACCCAGCTGGTGGGGCAGACTCAGGTGTACACACTAATGTGTACACTCGCTAGCCTCCAGCCATGCACACAAATACACAGACATACAAAGCTTTTATGGACTCATTTCTGTCTCTGGTTCTCAGATGCACAAGCAGCAGACATGAATATAGGCTCATTCTCCCATAGCCATGGACACTCTCCAAATCCATAAGTGGTTTCTGCAAGATTGGAAAACAAAGGTAGAGTATCCCAGCCTCTACTACTACTCAGTTCTTACTTATGGTCCCCAAACTTCTCTAGCTTCCCCCAAACACACAAACACTTCCCCTCTGATCAGGTGCCTTTCGCTCAGTGGCAGGCCCTGGTTAGTTAGATTCAGTGGAGGAAGTCTGGGAGCAGGAGAGAGGACGGAGGATTGAGAGGGGTCCCTGTCTTGCTTACCGCACCCTCCACCACTGAAAGCCTCTTTCAGCTCCCTTCTCCCTTCAATGAAGTGGAAAAGAAATGCTCTTTTTGGCATTAAAAATACTTTTTTTTTCTCATCATTCTCCACTTCTATGTGGGCTGGCAGAACTCGGGGACAGTCAATTTATTGCATAGATATAGCTATGTCAGTGGCCTTCTGTGAGCCCTCTGGCCCCCAGCGGAGCGGCACAGCTTAGAACTGAACTTCCATATCTTTGGTCCTGGAGCAGAGGACATTTGAAGAAAAGGATTCCATTGGATTTGCGAAAATTCTCCCAACCTGCTTCCTGACAGCCTACCCCTTCCTGGACATCTATCAAGTTGGTAGAAATTCGCAAAGGCACAAACCAGTACCCCTTAAGAGACTGCCACAAAAGTGCACTCACACCTGTACGCACATTGCTCCACACACACTTAACCCCTCTACCTACAGGCTTTTACACACAACTCACCCTGCCCGTATTTCATCACCCACATGTCCATTCTTGGGCACCCTCCGAGACCTCTGGACCCTCACACACCCACCTGGATCAACATTTGCTCACTGTGACACCCTACTATTAGGCTTGCCAGGACACCAACCCGCTAACACCAAGTTCCCAATAATATTTTCATTTTCAGGAAGAAGAGAGGACGGCGCGGGCCCTGGTAGGGGTCTCGGAGAGCAAGCGGCTCTGGATGCGGAGTGTCGGCGGAGGCCTGGCCTGGGGGAGGATGCTGTTGGGGGTGGGGGGACGAACCAGCGCGAGGAGCACCGCCTAATCCAGCCGGAGCTCGTGGGCCGCGGGTGCATTTATCATCCCATTACTGTAACAAATCCGGGCTCCACTACATGAAAGGTAAAATGAATTACCGACGTTAAGCCGTCAATAAAGTCATTTCTGTAAATGGTGTCTCCAAAGGGCCGCCGCATTATTCAGCTGGCTTTATCAGCTGGCTGGAAATTACGTGGAGGAGCCGGGCCGCGCGGCGCGCGGGGCCGCTCACTTTGATTAAGCGTCTTGCCAGCGCGATGTGACAGAGCTTTTGACCAGGGTTTTATTCACAGGCCTGTGATGAACGCCAAGCTGATCAGGCGGAATGAAGAGTAATTAAAACCTATAAATTATCTTCCGCAGCCCTTCTCGAGGCGTCTCCTGCAGGCGAGATAAGGCGTCGAGACCCTATTTACGGCGCTGAAAGGGACCGCGGCGCACAAAAGCTACGCGGCTAAATAGGATATTGATAGTGTCCTAATTAGAATTTAATTAAGTACCCACGCTCGCTTGCGGGATAAAGATTTCAATTTTGCTAACTTAAATATAAATAATCCCACACCCATTTCGGGGAGAATGGGTGGGGGCACCGGGAGATTTCGGGGAGCCCTTGGGTGCAGAACTGAGGAGGACCCGGGAGACCCTCAGGTGGGTTTGGGGGACGACTTGGGAGCTTTGAGGTGATCACGTCGGGCCTGCTTTAGCGCAGCGCTTCGGGAAAGTGGTTCTCGCCGCCCCGGAACCGCTGGGAAAGTCCAGCTAGAATTCCGAAAGCCCCGAGCATCGGAAGACCCTCGGCTGACCCGGAGATGCAGCTAGCAATACCAACTCCCGCTCTCCACTAGCCCCTTGTGAGAAACTTCGGTTAGTGCGGGGGTTCCGGTTATTGTGATTTTCGTTTTATTCTCTTCCTAACCTTCTGTGACTTTTCTGGGCACGGGGATTATTTTGCATGCTTCCGTTAGACAACATCCTCAAAAAGATCCTTTCTCCGTCGCCCCAGTTAAGGATGGCGGTCCCGGCTAGATGCCCACTGGAGCTCCGTGATAACACCCTCTCGGAGGCCTCAGTTGCCCGAGTTTTTCTACGCTTCACCACATAGTCGGATCCCGGCCCTCCTTGGTAGGCAAACCAAACCCCGCCGATGTTCAGCGCCTCACCTTCCCCTACCCTGTCCCTGGCAGTGGGAAAACTTCGGGGTGCCTCGACAAGGAAACAGCGAAAAAGAGCCCAGCGACTGGAGACAGATCCCCGTGAGCGTGGGAGCGGCGGGACCCCGTGCAGTTCCTCCCTCCCCCCAAAAAACTGATAAGAAAATTCAGGGCTACAGTGAAGAGGCCTTTAGGGACTGGGGAACAATCCCAGGAAAATCTGGGCTACTGGGGGAAATTCGCTGTCCAGCTGGCTAGGGCAAATACCAAGAGTGCAGTACTTTTATCCGCTGGATTTCACTTCGCGTGGAAATAGAAAACGGAGGTTTCCCTGAGCTCAAAAGCCAGGGCCTCGAGGGTATCCGCACCCTGACTTACTTGGCTCAGGACAACTGTAAGATGCCCGGACCGCTCGACTCCGGCGGCCAGAAAAGGACTCTCTCGCGCCCTCTGGACCTGGCTTAATGGCGGCGGGACAGCTCCTAGGGGTTGTCAAAGGTCCGGCCACGGAAGGGCATGGGTACGGAAACCCCGGGAAGGGCACGCAGTGCAGCCGGCCAACATCCACTACAACCCTACAAACCTAGCTAGGCGCAGCTGGCCGCTGGCGTTTGCTACTTGTGAAAAACAAACCGCTCCACTGAAAGTAGCCAAATCTAGGTCTGTTTCACGTCTCCGACCATGCTCGGTTCACCTCTCCCCACCCCACTCCCCCCACTCCCCAAACACACACCATATACACACAGACTCGGACAGTGATAGCACTCTTTCACCCTTAATAACGAGCAAGAAAAAGCTAGAGCGAGAAAATAAAAGGCTGTTTCTTAGGCATGGGGGTTGCCAAAAGAGCCGATGCCCCTGCCTCCTGATCCTGCGCCTGTACGGACGCACCCATAATTCTGCATTTCTCCAACAAGTTGTTTATGGAGTTGTCTATTTGCGTACACCCCGCAATCCACCCCTGCTCGGTCTCCTTTGCCCCTTCCTCGGTCCTGGCCTGAAAGAGGGGGAGGGGCTCGGGTGCGGATAAGGGAGGGAGGGCCGTGCACACGGGGCCCGCGCCGCGGCTCCCCCTCTCCGCCCGCGGCCGCCGCCCCCGGATTATTTATCCGCAAAGTCCCGCGCGCGCCTATTGGGCCGAGGCCCGGGTGTCAGCGCGAGTCCTGGCTCGCCATTGGCCCCGCACACGTGCGGCCCTGACTCACGTGCTTCCGGTTTGAAGGCAAAAAGTGTGCCTGGGTGATTTTTTTTTAAGCGAGAGAGTTTGAGCAAAGATCCGAGCTGTCAGAGATTTGAAAAAAAAAAAAAAAAAGCAGCCCCGGCGCTGGCGGAGACGCGCTCTCCCTGCAAAAAAAGCAAAGGCGATTAAAGGCGCTGCCAGCCTCGCGCTCTGGGCACAGCTGAGCGTGACACTCGGGGAAGTCAAACCCCTCACTACTGCCTAGGAAAATGGCTAGACTTTAAAGACTATTTTTTTTTTTTTAATCTTTAAGAAAAAAAAATTCTTGGAGATTTTTTTCTTGCTTTCTTTTTCCTTTCCTGTTTTTTTTTTTCCTTTATTTTTAGCCGTGGCTTACTCCCCATTTAAAACAAATTGATTCTGGTTGCAGAAAGAAAAAAGAAATAGCCAAGTGTCTTCATATCTGGATATCTACAAATTAGAGAGAGACAGCGAGATCTGCTCGATAAGAGCGAGAGATCCAGGCCAGGCTCCTGGGCTTTTTTTTCTGCACCCGCCCCGTGCCTTCGCTGGGGCTTTGCCGGCCTCCTTCCTCCGCACACCCCCACGGGCCGCTGGCAAAGTGGGGTGGGGAGCGAGGCGGGGGGGGCGGGGGCCGGCGCGGCGGCCGAGGCGGCGGGGCGGCCGAGCATGGAAGAACAGCAGCCGGAACCTAAAAGTCAGCGCGACTCGGGCCTCGGCGCGGCGGCGGCGGTGGCGGCGGCCCCCGGCAGCCTCACCCTGAGTCTCAGCCCCGGCGCAAGCGGCAGCAGCAGCAGCGATGGAGACAGCGTGCCGGTGTCCCCGCAGCCCGCGCCCCCCTCGCCGCCCACGGCGCCCTGCCTGCCGCCCCTGGCCCACCACCCGCATCTCCCCCCGCACCCCCCGCCCCCGCCGCCGCCGCCGCCGCCGCCGCAGCAGCAGCATCTCGCGGCGCCTGCTCACCAGCCGCAGCCCGCGGCCCAGCTGCACCGCACCACCAACTTTTTCATCGACAACATCCTGAGGCCGGACTTCGGCTGCAAAAAGGAGCAGCCGCCGCCGCAGCTCCTGGTGGCGGCGGCGGCGGCGGCCGGAGGAGGCACAGGCGGAGGCCGGGTCGAGCGTGACAGAGGCCAGACCGGCTCAGGTAGAGACCCCGTCCACCCGCTGGGTACGAGGTCGCCCGGCGCCGCCTCACTCCTGTGCACCGCGGACGGGAACTGTGGCCCACCCGACGGCTCCCCGCCAGCCACCGCCGGCGGCGCGGGCGCGTCCAAAGCTGGGAACCCGGCGGCGGCGGCGGCGGCGGCTGCAGCAGCGGCCGTGGCGGCGGCGGCGGCGGCGGCAGCAGCGGCCAAGCCTTCGGACAACGGCGGTGGCAGTGGAGGCGGCGTGGGGAGTCCAGGTGCGCAGGGTGCCAAGTACCCGGAGCACAGCAACCCGGCCATACTGCTAATGGGCTCAGCCAACGGCGGGCCCGTCGTCAAAACTGACTCGCAGCAACCCCTCGTGTGGCCCGCCTGGGTCTACTGCACGCGCTACTCCGATCGCCCGTCCTCCGGTGAGTACCCAGACCTAGGCTGCGCGGTGAGCCCGGCAGATGCCGGTAGAATTCTCAGCCGCCGGGCTGGGGAGAGCGTGCGGGCCGGATCCCGAGGGTTCTCTTTTCTCACGCCTGCTCTCTCCTTTTCACCTTCGATTCCAGTCACTACCGACTGTTATACCGAGTTTTGCGTTCCCGGGCTCTGCGACTACCACCTGGGAGGTTACGGCTCAGGGTTACAGGGAGTGGGATCCTTCGATTTTGAACTCCGAGCCCTTCTCGCCTTCTTTGTGTTTTACCTTTATTATTCTTAGTAAACACCCAATCAGTCATTGCTTTTTCTTCCAGGAAAAGGGGTTTTTAGAATCAGCGGGAAGGTGGGCCTAGCGATCTGGGTCTCAAATCCTGCGGAGGCCGAAACTGAGCAAGGCTTTGATTAGAGAAATTATCTTCGCTTTGTGTCCTTGCAGACATAAACACCATATCGATATTTTCTGCGGAGAGATCATTTGCAAAGAGATAGATGTAAGGAGACACAGGAAGAAAGAGAAACGTGTCTGATAGCTGTCGTTCTTCCGCAAGCCGGGTAGCCAAAAGGGCCTGACCCGCCTGGGTAGAATCCAGGGAAAGGCGGTTTCGGAAACAGTGGGTGCCGAGAGCCCCTGGCTCCCGATTCTCTGGAACTGACAGATAAACGAGGGAGAGGACAGAAGATACCTTAGGCTCAGGCCAGAGACCTGGGCCGAGGGCATGAGAGCCAGCCCCCACCTCAGCTTCTCCGTGGCCGCCTGGCACATCCTCCCGGGCCCTGCCCCTTCCTTTTTTCACTCCTTCCTTCCGTACATCTGCCCGTTAGCAAATTTCTGCCAGCCATGGGCCCATTTTTCTCAATTTTCCTTTGGCCTTTCCCCACATACCTCTTTGAGTTTGGAGAACCCCAGGCCGAGAGGTACTCAGGGGCAGCCACGAGGCCCCTGGAGAGGAGGCTGTGGCCTGCCCGCCTCCGGGGACCGCAGCTCCCAGGAGGCTGATGGGCGCCTCGAGGAGGGCGGCAGGGGTTCTGGTCTACGATTGGGGTTCCGCGCCTGGGTCTGGCAGAAAGCCGGGCTGGCGTCGCGGTGCGGCGCTCCACTCCGACTGGTCTCTGACTTCCCACCGCTGCTGGCCGGGCGCGGATCGATGAGCGCTATCAGCCCCCGCCATCTCGAGCCCCGTTATTGACACATCGGGCTCCCTGAACCTCCGAAAAGCTGCTTTGATTGACTCGCCTGATGGATAGAGTGATTGAGCTGTCAGGCTGTGCCGCTCAGGCTGGCCAGGAGGCTACGATTTTATTACAAGTGTTCATGCCTCTGCAAGGGCACCCATACACACAGTAACAACAACAACAACAACAAAACAATTGCAACAATGCTCTAACAACCTAAGGGATGCCCGTCTCACAGTGGGGCCTTTCTGAGGTTGCACACATTTCCTGGGCCACTTCTGCTCGACCAGCTAATTACTAACCTAAACCAAGGCCTTCCTGGCCCCTCACCCCGCCTCCCAGTGCTTTCTGCATCGGGCTCAGGAGTGGGCCTTGTCTTTGTTCTTGGCTGCTTTCCTTCTTACAAGCCTGGGGAGGCAGGGTGCTGGTTTCTAATCCTGCAGGGGCAGTTGAGGGAGAGGAACCTCAACCCAGTCTTGAGTTGTGGTGGTTGGCCAGGCCTGGACTCTTTTGTCACAGGACAGCTGGTGACCCCTGGTGCTGGTCTGCCCCAGAGGCCAGCTGCCTGATTTACCCCTCTGCCACTAGGTTTGGAGATGCCGGTGCAGACCCTTCTTTCCAGACAATTTTAGAGGTTAACAGGCCAGATAGGGACTTCACTCAGCTCGGGAAGCTCCCATAATCATGACAGGGCCCAGCAAGTAAATGCTAGAGAAGACTTGCTTGTGGAGGCCTCTCTTTTTCCTCCTCTCTTCAGGGCTGGGCTTCATAGCCAGCCCTCTTCCCAGACTAGTTTTTGAGGGACACTTCACTTTCCTAGGAAGGTTTCCTGTGGCCTCTTCCTATAACCATCTTAGGGCATAGCACAGATTTTTGCTGGAATTGTCCCACCCTTTCTGTCCCTCTGTCCCTGTTTTGCTCCTGGATGTGGGGAGGGGGGTGCAGTTTTCTTGCAGATCACCATAGGTGGGCAGAAAAGACAGCTCTGACTTGCTTTTGTCGTTTGGTTTTCAATCCTGAGATTGCAGCTTCTGTATCCGAAGGACTAGGGAGAGAGACCTGCCTGTGCCACTGGGTGTAGGATGGGGAGGGTCCTCTCTTTCTTACTGGTACCATCCAAGGGACAAAGCAGAGAACCCAGGGGCCTGGGCATGTGGGTAAAGTATACAGCTGGGAGAAGGCCTCTTCTCCCCTTTCCAGGAAGCAGGTGGACAGTGTCTTCCTGGGACTCCATAAGGGGCTTCGTTTTAGGCCAGAGGGAAAGAAGAGCAGGTAGAGAGAACAGATGCTGAATGTTTTGGAGCTAGGGAGCCCTCCTTATCCCCTTGT
This sequence comes from Capricornis sumatraensis, assembly GCF_032405125.1. Lineage (NCBI taxonomy): Eukaryota > Metazoa > Chordata > Mammalia > Artiodactyla > Bovidae > Capricornis > Capricornis sumatraensis. The sequence continues at coordinate 115,028,744 of NC_091071.1, read as the reverse complement.
TTTCTGGAGTCCGCAGCTACAAGCAGATGTGGTCTTATTGTAGGTGTATGGGTGTAGATGCACTTCTTGAGGAGGGGGAGAAAAATAGTTTGCAGGCTGGCAATTCCCTCACGGCAGTCCTATCCCAGTCTTCATGACTCCAGTGTTGAGCCTCTTTTTGTGCCAAAGCTGTGAAGACAGCAGGCCCCTGACCTCCAACTCTGGGCTGGGCCTGATAGGGCTCCAAATATCTTTCCATCTTGGACTCTATGATTTAAGCCTATCACGGCTGGGTCGATTCTGAATTGGGGTGTGAGGTGCATACACAACTTCGGCAGGCCAGTTTTCCTCTGTGACCCTTCTGGCATCCCAGAGGATTCCCAGAGGGGAGCCCAGCAACCCCAGTAGCCAGCAGATTGATCTAGGGGCTCATGGGCGGGAGGGGCTGCACGGCCTCCGCTATCGCCCCAGAAGCTCGGGGCGAGATCGTCCAGCTCGGCTCCGCAATTCTCACGGCTTCCTCTGCCCTCTCCCCCCTGCCCTCTGCCCCTTGTCCCCACCTCCGATGCTGCAGGTCCCCGCACCAGGAAGCTGAAGAAGAAGAAGAACGAGAAGGAGGACAAGCGGCCGAGGACGGCGTTCACGGCCGAGCAGCTGCAGAGACTCAAGGCGGAGTTCCAGGCGAACCGCTACATCACTGAGCAGCGGCGGCAGACGCTGGCCCAGGAGCTCAGCCTCAACGAGTCCCAGATCAAGATCTGGTTCCAGAACAAGCGCGCCAAGATCAAGAAAGCCACGGGCATCAAGAACGGCCTGGCGCTGCACCTCATGGCGCAGGGACTGTACAACCATTCAACCACCACGGTCCAGGACAAAGACGAGAGCGAGTAGCCGCCTCCGGCAGAGGCCGCGCGGTCCGGCCGCCGCACCCGCGCCCCCTCCTGGCACCGCGGCCGCCGCCGTGTGGGCCCCACGCCCCGGGGAGAAAGAATCAGCGTAAAGGAGGAAGGGAGCAACAGGGAAAAGAGAGAGAAAGAGGTTCCCAGAATGGAGAGTCACATTGGAACGAGACATTTTTTTTTTCAAAAGGGAGAAAGACTCAGACAGGTGCTATTGAAAAATAAGATCAGTTCTCTCTTCACAGTATAAGGGACGAAAACTACGAACTCCTTAAAGCTCTATCTAGCCAAACAGCTTACGACCTTGTATATATTTAATTTCAGGTAAGGAAAAGAATTATGTGTAGCGATCTCTATTTGCTGGACTTTTTATTAATCTCCTTTATTATTATTGTTATAATTATTATAATTATTATAATTATTTTATCTCCCGCCTCCGCCTCGCTGCCCCCGGCCCAGTTTCGTTTTCTTTTGAATGTTATCGCTTCTCCGGTGCCTCCCGTCCCGCATCGCTAGCCCTCCGTTTCTCTGGGACTTTTCTTTGTGTGCGTGAGAGTGTGTTTCCTCGCGTGTCTGCCCTTCGCCTCTCCCCCTCCCCCCATCTCCCCGGCCCCTTCTGTCCGTCTGTCTGTCCTGCCCCCGACCCTTTCGTTTTCTGGAGACTTGTTGAGAAATACGACCCCACAGACTGCGAGACTGAACCGCCGCTACAAGCCAAAGATTTTATTATGTTCAGAAACCTGTAGTCTGAAATAAAGTGTACACTGTGCTCACGAGCGCCTGACGGCCCTCCTCTTTGCGGGCTGGGGAAGGGCGAAGAAGCAGGGCGGCCCTACGCAAGGCGGGTGCACACCGGGCGCGGAGCCGCGAGGCTGGCCAGGCCTTAAGATCCATCACCGCACAACGAATATAGGGGACAAGGAGGGCGCGGTGATAGGGATGGCTCGGACCCGGGGATGGCCCGGGTTTGGAGGGTCTGGCGGGACATGCCTGGTCTCTGATAGCATTCAAAGGAGACCAAAGGCCGGAAACCCCAGTCTTGACTTCGGAAACACTGTGGGGCTGTTGGTCTGCTTCCCCGCGGAGCCAGGACCAGCCGGGCTGCAGCATACTCTGGTTCAACCTGCTCCTCGCTCCAGCTTCCTTCTTTTCTTTTCTGTCTCTTTTTCTGATGCGAGTCTTGCTGGAGGTTTTCTCCTTTAGAAGCAAAAGGACTTCCCAGGGCATGGCAGAGGTGAGGGGCTGCCTGGAATCCTGAGCGAGGGCCACTTCGGCCTGTCTGGACTTCACTGCTCTTCCAATGGAGAAGTGATTCGGTTGTCTAGACCGCTGGTCGAGGGCGGCACACGAGCCTGGCAGGCCTCATGGTGGGCGAAGTCCGGAGAGGAGGCCTGCATGCGGAGAAGCTATGTGGAGCCACAACCCCTCGGTCAGCTACAGGGATTGCTCTGGGGCGAAGATCTCGACATGCACACAGGCCTGCCTTGACCCTGCCCCAAATCTAATAAGTAAGGTTCCTTTCACAATCCCAACAAAGCCTGGCTTGCTTTCTGACAGAGGGGGGCACAAACACCAGCCCCCTGGGCCCCCAGAACCCCCAGATTTCCAATAGGGAAATGTCTGGACACTTGTCCCAGACCCTGGGGCCTATCCTTCCTGGGTAGCCCCTGGGTCCCACCATTCAGGGACTAGAAAGAGAAAGGGGAGGTCCCTTCTAATCTTCCTTTGGTCCAGTACTTTTTAATGGTAAATTCTGTTCTCCCCATTTTTTCCTTCTCTTCTGTAGTATGTATGTATGCAGCTATACTCATACGACCAGAAACGTAGGTGTCCCAAAAAACTCAGGTGCATATGTGATCATGTATAGATAAATACTGGTACATCTGGGTGCCCACAGGGTTTTGTGTATTTCTGCATTATGTGAACATTATGCGATTGGATGTTCATGTCTCTGTAATTAGATGCATACTTGGATGTTTGTGAGTTTACAGTGTGTGCACATGTGCTTATTTGTGTTTGCAGGTGTGTTTGTGCATGTAGGGGAACCCTGCTTCTGTGCTCTTTCCTTGGGTTTCTTTCCTGTTGTTTTTGCAGGATTGATTATTGTGAGAGTGGGAATGACCGATCCGTCTGCCTTTCTTGGAAAATTCGCCTTGGTTTGGGCCTGTGCTGAGTGTGAAATGACAGTGCCAGGTGTCAGGTCTTTGAAGCCAAGGGGGTGTTGAAGTCCCTGTTGAAGGGCTTGGGGGATTGGGGTTCAGGGGCCTGGAGTTGCAGAGCACATTTGACCTTGCCATGGGTTCCCAACTTTCTTGCATTCCTTTTACATCTTTTTTTGGGTGTGTGGAGTAACCTCTACACATAATAGATGTTCACCCAGTCCTTGAGTGAAGAGTTGAAAGCAGTGAGGTGGGCCCTTGCCTGGAAGGGAAGTATATCCTGTGCTTTTCTTGGGGTGGGGATGCACAGGAGGAGCCTGGAATCTTCAAGTTCTCCAGGGCTTTTGGTTTTGGGGCTGAGACCTGAGGCTGAGGGTACCCCTTTCAGAATCTGGCCACAGGCAGATAGGATGTTGGGGTGCCCAGTTCTACAGAGAATCTTTCTGTCCAAATGCATGGAAACTGGGCTACTTCTCCTTCTCCCTTCCTCAGTGTGGCCCCCTTAGGGTACCTGTGCCCCTCAAGATCACAGATGCAGAGTCAGGGGCCAACTTGAGTAGTAACTCCAAGAAGCATCCTGTTCCTTAAGGCTCCTCTTTATCTGTACCAGGAGATCAAAGCCAAGAGTTTTCTCTCTGGGGGAGGGAGAGGTGGTCACCTCTCCCCAGGATTATATTGGTAAATTGCATGGATGTGTCATTATTATGTAATTTGATTTCTGGCCTATTTTCTCCTTTTGTCTTCCAATCACTATGGGTAAATAGAATTTTCTTCTTTACTCAGAGGAGGAAACTAAAGCTTGGAGAACTTAAACATTTGGTCCATGGCTCCTCTGTTCTCCTGTGTCTCCCTCTTTGTCACACCTACTCATTACAACTGCCTTTATCTCTGAAATCTGGCTGAGGTCCTCAAGTAATGGTCCAGTATGACTTTCCTATCTTCTCTCTTCCCCATCCCCATTTTTCTTCCTCCTGATTGAGGCAGAGACTAGAGAAGGAGGACTCCAGTCAGACTTCTTTCAAGCACCCCCTCTAAAAAAAGAAAGTAATAATAATCATAAACAGGCATTCATTTCTCTGATTTATGGGTCTGGCTTAGCCAGCTGCCTGTGTATTAAAGTCTGGCACTGCATCGAAATAAATACTAGAGTGTGCTATCCCAACTTCCTTATATTCTACCTATTTTTTTAAAGATTGGATTGAACCATAAACTTAAATCTTCCTCAGCCCAGGAGGAAATACACACTAGCCAAGTCTAAACAGTATTGATCCTTGGCTCTTTCTGAGGGCAAAGGTCTCTGTTCTCTTGCCAGAAACTCCCGTTCCTTCAGTAGGGTCAGGAGGAGGAGGTGTGGATGGGGGTGGACTACAGAAGGGGTATTCGGGTGTATGGCGGTGCATTGTAGGTCTGTGTTAGCTTGTGTGTTTGTGGGTTGTATTGCATGTGGGCATTTGTATAGAGGTGCTATTGACTGATAAATAAATGTATTTATTTGGGCGTGGGAGGTGTAAGTGTGTGTTTTGAGTGTATGGGCACCAATAGCGATTGGTGTTTGTGGGTGTGTGTGTGTGTATCCAGGCTGCTGAGGGCACAGAGAAAGAGTCAGTACTAACCTGCCCCCCACCTGGCCCCCACAGCCCTGTCACCCTGTGACAGGGCTTCCAGATGCCCCAATGCCCTCAGTAAAAAAGCCAAGAGACTGCGGGGGTAGGGGTGACCCTGGCTGACACCAAGAAGCCGAGGCCAAGGCCAGGGTCAGGGAGACTGGCCTCCCCAGACTCCTTGCCCCGTGGAGGTGTCTGCTGTGGCTTTTCTGGGGATGGCCATCTGTTTCTCCAAGGGTCAGCCTTGCTTTTCTTCTTCATAAAAGCTCTTCCTCTGGCAACCTTCATTCCTCATCTTTCAACAGGCACAGGCTGGGAAGGAGGTGGGGAGCCTGAAGACCCCTCTCCTCGCTTTGCCTTACTGCCTGGGGCCCATTTAATCTCTATGTCACCATCGCTTAAATTGGAAATCATGTTCACTCCGTCTGGAGGGAGGTGGCCAAGTACTGCTCCATCCCCCATCACCCCACCAGAGACCTCTTCTCTCTTTCACTCTGAACCCAGGTGAAAGAATTGTGGCAACTTGTGGAAAGGGGCAAGACTGGGGACTCCACCAGCCCCCACTCCTTCCCAAATGATTTAGGCCAGGCATTTAATTGTTGGAGGCGATCCACAGAGATTCTTGAATAAAAAGTTTCATTTAACTGGGGGTGGGGGATGGGAGGGAAAATGCCTGGCAGGGTGTGAGAGCATACTGGAAGTGAGAGGCAAAATCTTCAGATTTCCTCTAAGTCCAGTAAGGGCCTCAAGAGTGTCACTGAGTGGGTGGTACCAATGCACACATAGACATGCAGCATGTGTGCACATACTTCTGCACATCCAAATGCACAAAAAAGATGCTCACATGTATAATACTTGTACACCTATGTAAATATGAGCAAATATACAAACAAGTATCTAGATATCTAGAACTGACATGCAGAGATGGGTTCCTAGCAAGCACATGGCCATGGTCCACGTAGAAATTTCTGGCCCTTTTTTTTTTTTACATGACCCAGGAGTACACCTGCTGGTGTCCAATACACACCTGCATGCCCCAGCTAGTGGGCTTTGCTCCTATCCAGTGTAGGGACAGCCCTTCCAGGGCTGGGGACACACTAGACTGCCCGTTTCTTTTCGTGAAGGCCACCAGGGAGAACTGGGACTGAGGTGAGTGGATTGATTGTGTGGGAGTGGAAAGTCTGGAGTCAAGGCAGCCCCTTCTCTCTCCCCAGAGACTCTGGGCTCAGACACAAATGTGCTGCTGCTACACCTATCTCCATCCCTCCCTCCCACCTACCCTGTGCCTTCCAAGGTGTACCTCCTGGGGGTGAAGCAGATCCAGGGAGGGAGAGGGCAGACTTCTGATGCTGATTTCTCAGAGAGTTGGGTAAGTCTTGGGCCATTATAATTTGCACTTTGAGTTTGCTTCTAAATGCAGCCTTCCCCAGAGATGCCATTCTGGAGATGGAGCAGGCCCCTCCACTCTGGAATTCTTCCCAAAGATATGGGGTAGGTTGCTGTGAGCACATTTGGAAAGATTTCAGGTTGCAATAATGGATTGCAGAAAAGCAGAGATCGGAGCACTGTGCATGCTCAAACACACTCAGCTTATCCCGAGGAGAGGATTGGATCCATGCTCCAGACTCGCCTTTCGGATGTGGGAATGGGGTGAAGGGTGGCGGTGGGAGGATGCAGAAGGAGCCCTGTGCTGGGGGAAGATGTGAGCACAAGCCTCCCCACTCAACTCTGCAGGGGACGGGGTATACACGCAAGCAATCTCTCAGGGACTAGCAGCTACCAGAAGATTCCTCCCAGACCCAGCTGCCATTCAAGTGCAAGTGCAGGGGTGGTGAGAAGCGCCATCCTGGGTGCACTCAGTACCCCCTCTCCGTTTCCCCCCACCCCCTCCCACTCGCTCCTGGCACCCCAGGAACAGCAATTGCATCGAAGAGGGGAGGGAGACCCCTGTAGGTGAGATGGAATCCAAGGAAGAGAGGGACCTACTAAAATTGAACATTCCTCAAGGACAGACCACTGCAAGAGTGGGCTAGGACCCTGACTGAGAGGCCAGCAGATTCAGGCAGGAAGGCAGACAGTGGTGCCCACTGATGAAGTGAATGCAGTGGGAAACCACGGATAAAGCCCTGCTGCTGCCCCACACCCCCATCCAGCTGCAGTGAGGCGGCCACTAAAAGTCTTTCATCCAAGATGAAAATTCATCATTACAAGACACATCCAGAAATTTAAAAATAATAACAGATTCTCTATTTACTGAGAGCCAGTGTCCCACGTTGCTAGTCATTTGACACAATTTACTTTTTTCAACCTCACACACTTCTTTGAGCTGGATATTATCATCCCCATTTTACAGGTAAGAAAAGTGAGGTCCAGGGACGTTCTTGCCAAGGTCACACCAAACCACGTTAAAGCTTACACAGTAATTATATATCATAATACTAGGACGATTCTCCCGGTATGCTGTGATGTTTCCACAGTAAGAGAACTTCTGCATAAGGTCGGGATAGGGGTGGATTTGGGTTAAAGGCTATTCTTTCTCTTTTGGACTCAAATAGGAGTAGTTCTCAGCCGCCAGCTCCAACCTCCCACCCTTCCCTCAAGTTAGTAACTCACGCTCGAATTCTTGCTCTCAAATCCCACTCTACCCAGGTTGGTCTCAGATTAGGTTCCCTGGAGGTCTTCAAGATGACCCCTTCCCACCACAGTCAACAGTGTCTACCCTCACAATCTCCTCTCCCTTCTGAGCCCAGTCTGGCTCGGCTGAAACAGCCCGCCCCTGGCGTCTCGGACTTTGGCTTCTCCCGCCTGGCTGGAGCTGCCTGCGCGCCCAGCGAGGTCTGCGGAGGGCGCTTTGCAGATGCACTTCCGGTCAGCGCAGCGAAGGCCGTAGGCTTGGACCGCGCTGACCTGTCGAGTCAGGCTGGAGATCGGAGAGGATCTGGGGCTCGTCCTCTCTCGAGGAACCTCGAAACCCCAATTCTGCTAGCCCTGCGCGGGATCCTGCCCACCGGCTCGATGGAGACGCCAAAGGGAGGGCTGCCCGGCGGCTTCCCCGCCCCGGGCTCCGGGCGACGGACAGGGGCCCGCCTCCCTCCACCCGCAGGAGCCAGTGCTCCCGCATCCGCACCCGGGCCCCCCGAGCGACGATCTCTGTGCAGTTTCGATTTGTGTCTGGGCCGGGTTCGCTCTCCTTTCAGTAATTTTCTATGGGCTTCCCGGCCTCTGGGTCCCTCTCGTGGGTCCTCTGCTCCAAGGTTTGTTTTCGTTCAGAAGACTGCCCTCCTGCGGTCAGCCTCTCGGACCGCTCGGACTCGGCCTTTGCGGAGGGTGTGCCTGGGCGTCTCTTTGGCTTCCTGCCCTCCGTCTCCTCTGGTCCGTGGCCCGGCTCCCAAGTTTGCTCCCGGGATTGGGAGGCTCTGAGGGAGGCCGCGGACTTCCGACCTCTCGCTTCCCTCCCTGGGCCGGCGCGCGGGACCGGGGCTGACCTTGGAGGCGGCCACGCGCCCCCCTCCCACCGTGTTCCCCAGTCACCCCCGGCCCCCTTGACTCCCGGGCTACCAAGTCGTGGCCGCTGGGGAAGCGCCCTTCCCTTGGCGGTGCGCCCTTGCCCTGGAGGTATCGCGCAGCGGCTGGCAATCGGAGCTGCGCAAACCATGTTTCGGAGCGGCCGGGCCTGGGGTCAAACCAGGAAGGAGGAGGGGGTGGACCTCAGGCTGTGGAGAGCCGACTTTATTTGTTTCAACTTGTCCTGAAGGGTTTAGACGAGGCGCACGCTCTCGCACAGTTGCCACCGGGAGCCGAAACCCTCGCTGGCTCGGCTGCCCGGCTCGGCCCGCCCGCTCGGCGCCCTGCGCGGCCCTGGCTGGCCCGCAGGCCCTGGCGTCCGAGAGCTTGGGCGTCTGCCTTCTCGGTGCCTGGCTGGGGCGAACTTGGCCCGCGAAGGGCCGCCACCTGCATTTTCCTGGACTAGGTGAGCGCCTTTCCGAAATCCCCGATGCGGGATCCTTTTTTGGGGGCGAGAGAAAAAGTTGCAGCAGCAGCCCTGCCCCCTGCCGCCTTTTCCCACAATAAAGCGCCCACTTTCAGGTGGCAGACTTTTTTCCACCTTCCCTTTCCTTCTTTTCTGGAGATATTTGGCCAATTCGCTTTCTTAGGCACAGCTGTGGTCTCCCCCTCAGGTTAACTGTTTGCATGGAATTTCTTTAAAACTAGAGCAGTCCTCTTGCTCTCGGTCAGCATCTTTTCTGAGTGGCGCCCACCCAGGCCCTATAGAGCTTCCAGGAAGGCGCGGCCGGCTAGCCGGGCGTGAGAAGGACGGAGGCCGGGCGAGGATCTTCGGTCCTTCGCTGCAACTCCCCCACCTCCTCCCCTTGCAGACTGAGAGCTCTGGCCTTCAACGCTAGCCTCACCGCTTCAGGGTCGGTTCAAGTGCGCTGCCCTCAGCGGGCAGAAACAGAGAGCTCCGTCGGAATCGCTAGGTATCTACCCGGGGGAGGACGGCCAAACCCCAGTTCCATGTTCCTCGGGCTTCAGTTTCTTATCTGTTCTCCAAAATGCCCTAACAGGGTCGAGCTGTTTGGAGCTGCAGAGTGAGAAGTCTAGGGTTGTGGGTCTGCGTACTGGCAAGGGAGTGAGGGGACCCGGGGTGTTGGGGGAGGAAAGAATTGGAAGGACAAAGCCTCCCCACGCCACTTTCACTCAGCTGAAGTGAACAAAGTTCCCTTTTGGGATAGAGCTATTGGGGCTCTCGGACTAGCCAGGATCAGGGGATTCCAGGTGGGCGAGATTCTGTGCTCCATGCACCCCAGATGCAAACTTTGGCCCCAAACCAAAGCTGCCGCGGGTGAAAATAACCAGAGATACCCGAGGTTTTGAGGAGGCGCCCCCACGGCGCCCCCACAGCACCCCGCAAGTGCGGACTGCTGACTTGTGTAGAAGACACCTCTGCTCCCAGTCTTGGCTGGGCCTCGGTGGAGAGGGTTTGCTCTCCTTTCTCTCGGACAACCTGATCGGATATTTCTCCCTCTCCTTTCTTTCTCTCCTTCCTTAGTTACTAACTCCAGGAGAGCTGCTTGCGTTTGGATTTGGCCCACCAATCTAAGCAAAAAGACCCGCCTGCTGGGCACGGGAGTCGAGGCCCTCCCTCCAGCTTCCTGGGGGTAGGGTGGGGACCCCTCCCTTAGAGATTCTCTAGAGCCAGAGTGTTGATGATCATTACTTTAAATTAAAAGTCCTCCTTCTTACTTTCTGTCTAAGCTCCAACTTAGTTTCAGAGAATGAAGCGTGAAAGCTCTATTATAGAGATTACCGATGCTTCATTTATTCCCGCAAATGGCAAACACTGCCCGGCAAAGACCGAGCGAGCGAGTTCCTTGTCTCGGATCCTCAGCCGTCTCCGGGCTCACAAGCTCACTTGGCTGTGAGACAGCATCCTCGGGAAAACCCCTACAATGGGCTTACCTGGGGAAGGGAAGAGCTCTGTTTGCTGGAGCTGCAGCCAGCAAGCTCCCTCTGGTTGGGGTAAAGACCTAGTTACATACCCCTGACTTGAGAGTTGAGGGATTTGAAATTGGAGAAAAGGGGTGTCCAGAGGATTACTCTTGAGGATCCCTGTGATGTGGAGTGTATGTGCCTGGAGAAATCCCATGGACAGAGGAGCCTCATGGGCTGTAGTCTATGGGTCCCCAAAGCAGTGCAAATCACTGCTAACCTTAATGCTGCACCTCCCTTTTCTATTTACAGTGGAGTTCCTTGGAATTTGCAGTGTGTTCCAGGAGAGCCAGGAGACCCGGCTGTATGCTGTCCTGTATGCTGTCTTGACCTCATTCACTTTGTCATTCCAACCCTCTAGCCCTCCCTGATCTTCTCCATGCTCAGGCGGTCAAGAGCTTGTGTCCATAGTGACAACTCTCCATCCACAGTTTTATTTTGATGCATATATGCAGTCTCAGTGGGTCCTTTTGGAAGCAGATCCAGAGCCTTTCTACCTTTGATGTACAAAACTCACCTAGTGACTTGGTGATTGTTGTGGTTTAGTTGCTTAGTCTTGTCCAGCTCTTTGCTACCCCACGGACTGTAACTCTCCAGGTTCCTCTGTTCATGGAATTCTCCAGGCAAGAATACTGGAGTGGGTTGTCATGCCCTCCTCCAGGGATCTTCCCAACCCAGGGATCAAACCCAGGTCTCACACATTGCAGGCGATTTGCCTTCTCCATAATGAGGGATTCTTTGGTCATTTCACAAAGAGGCAGTTGGAAAGAAGTGAAATGACCTCTAGGGGAAAAAACGATAAAGATTTTTTATTCTTTTGAGACAGAGCAGTGAAGTTTGAAGAGGAAGAAGTATAAACTCCTAGAAGGAGAATTTCCCAAGTTCAGGCTTAAATTCCTTTGTGACACTGTATTATTAACTCCAACACAGTGGCAGGCCCACATTCCAGTTATCCCACACTGGGAGCCCCTCCAACACAAAGGCTGTTGTTTGCAAGGGGGGGGGCGGTGGATAACCAGGAGGGATTGTCAGTCCTTCTTTCTCTCACCTTATCCAGCTCACAGATTGCAGGGAAAGTGGAAGTTAATTATGCTTCTGTTTTAGAGGAGCTTGTTTTTCTTAAGAAGCCACCTTATGGTAGTGTGTGTGTGCGACTTGCCTTGGGGTATCAACAGGGACCATCCTGGAAATGATGCATTTCCCTTATTAGGTGGCTGGTGACTTGTCCATAGCTTGCAATGGAGTCAAGCCCCTGTACTTGTCCTTTCTGCCTTTAATAGATGATGACTTTTTTTACCACAAAGGTCCTCAGTGGTCAAGAGTGGCAGTCTTAATGGTTCTTTGAGGGCAAAGTCACCTCACAGAGCCTGGGGAGTTTCCACTGATGTAGTAGGGATAACAGAGCCAGCTGGATGGGGAGGGGATGCGACGGTGAGTAGATATGATGGCGCATCACTAAGTCAGGGAAGGAGGGGAGAGGGCTTGCTGCTCTGCTCTCACAAACAGTGGTCAACTTTCATTAACTGCTCAGTTATTTTAATGTGAAGGCAAATACCAGAATGCTCTAGTGCCCATTTTGGATTAATGGGCCTGCAATATTAGATAAGGAGGGGGTCAAAGAGAGAATAGAGGTGTTCAGGAGATTTCAATCTTCTTTCAAATTTAGAGGGCTTTTTTTGGGGGGGAGGGGTTGTGGTTTCCACTCCTTTACCCCACCAAATGCATGAAGTGGGAGTCAGTGAATTGAAAAGGCGAACAGAGATTGGCTTCTAAGGATAACAAAGATCAGAGGGAAACCTCTGCTGTGTCCTGATAAATTATTCAATCAACTCAACTTGACCTAAGTCAAGTGCCTGTGATGCCCTGAGGTGGGCATTGGTGGGCTGCACTCTTAGTGTCCCAGGTGCCATGTTGGTATGGTATAGCCCAGATTTCCAGATTAGCCATGTGAATTCCTGAAGGCTGGTTATTTGGAATATTGTAAACACCATCGGAACCCATCCCTTAACTTTAATAATATCAGAGGCAATACCTCTGGGACTGATTCCGGCTGGTTAACTTAGCTGAATTTATGATCTGTGAAAGAGGAACCAAAGGCAGGTTCAGGTGCATCTACCTTAGTTTTTTATGTCAGTAGCTTCAGGAAAAAATTATTTCCCTACATTTAACACACAGATCTGTTCAGGTTAGTGGAATAAAGCACAGATGTACAGAATTTAGAGATTATATCCTATTTTTCATGATACTTTCCCTCCTTGTCTTTGTATTTGTTTTCAGAGGCTATCCACACTCATGTCTGAATTTTTGGTGGATATTTTTTTCTGGGAAATGTGGTTGTATGGAGTAGTCTCAAGTAGCTTTTGAAAGTGTAACCTTGAATTGGGAACAGAGCTGGAGGCAGGGTGAGTCCTGACATTCTGGGCATCACATAAAATGTATGAAGTTAGAGGAGCATCTCTGAAATGACTCCGGGTCTATTTTGGGGCAATATTCTTTGAGGTTATTATTAAGGAAAATACCTTCTTCAACATAAGCATCACATTTCTGTATGGGCAAAACTTGGGCAGAAATTTGAAATATCCTGCCTATGAACATCCATGGAGCCATTCTATGTTAAATTTCTTGTGGTAAGTTCACCATTGCAGGCCTAGCCCTTGAAGTTTACATTCTTGGAATTCTAGGACTCTTTCTGGGATTCTTTTAGGCACAGTCTATACATGTAAACCAGTTTAAGTAAAAATGACACCATGAATGAAACAAGGGTTGGCTGAAGTCAAACAGACAGCCATGTGGTTGTTTAAACTGCTTCCCTCCCTAACCTTGTCCAGACCAGACTATGGGTGGAGAGCAAGCCTGTGACCACTCCTTCCACAAAGTGTACCATTTGTTCCCAACTGCCTAGAGTTCGATAGGATGTAGGTAACGGACAGACTGGGAGGAGCAACACCCCAGAATTCTCCTTTAATATCAAGTGAGTTTACCTCTAATGAGTACCTTTCATAAAATCCCAGGATGATGAATCCTGGGGAGGAATTTGGAGCTGGCCTTGAAGTGAAAAGGTGACTAATTTCTTGTTGGTGTTCATAAATGTGTGTGCATTTCTTTCAAGAGGTTACAGTGCTTACTTGGAGGCTGCTTATGAACTACCACAACCTAAAGGGAAAGTCCCTTTTTTCTTATTAATTTCTTCATTGAAGGACTTTATAGAAGAAATGGTTCCATGCACTTTTCCTTGGAAACCCTAGACAGTGAGCTGTCAGCCTCCCTGTGGGGTGGAGAACTTAATACCCTCAGAAGTGGGAAGCCAACAATCAAACTGAGTAAGTCCCAGAACCACCCAGGATAAAGACAAAAAAACCCCTCTTGGATGTTCTGACTCAATATCCTTGGCGTCAGGACAAACAAGTCATCGTAATCCTGTGCACAGTTTTTCTAAACTTATCTGGAGTCTCATCTCTGACATTCAGACTGGCAGATGCCAGAGTGAAAGTAGAAGTTTATGCCACTGCTTGACCATCCAGGCTGTTATTTATTTAGTTTCATATGTGGGACGAGTGAGGAGATATAAGGGGAGAGAATTTCTGGGAATCTTTCATGGTTGATACAAGGCTGATCTTTTTATAAAAATGGAATTTGCTGTTTAATAAATAAAACTCTACATGTCAGTCTGGGAAATGTGACACTTCAGTGAATAAAAGATGGATGAGGAGTTGAATTGTGGGCTGTGGTGGGTGCAGCTTCATCCTGTTTCTAGATTCACGTTCGTTGGAAAGAAGGCAAGTCTCCTCCCCCAGGTAACTCAGGGTTCTGGTCAGGCCTTGCCTGTGGGCAGACCTCAGCCTCAGAGGCCATTGTGGGCCCAACAAGATGTAAAAACTTCAGACTCTGGGTCATTTTTTTTTCCTGGTCTTCAAAGTAACTGTCCCTACTCTCCAGTTGAGGTGGCAGGAAGTGGAGACAAATGACTTTAGGGGGAAGGGGTGGAGGGTGCACATGAGCTTATGGTGCCCAGTTTAGACTGTTTTCTTTCCATCACTTCATGTGTCTGAATGGTGGGAACTTTCTATCTGGAAGAGAATTATTTCTGTGCACAATTGTCAGTCCTGCCAGGAAAGTTATAGCTGCCCTATAAAAGGGGACTGACTGCCTGTCTCCCTTTGTCCTAGGTTGGGAAGGCCTTCTGGTCAATAAATACATATTAATCATGTAAAAGGATTGACATGCAAATGAAGGGCACCATTGACAAGCCCTGGATGGCAGAAGAGAAACCCTCTGCAGCCGTGGTCCTGGCTGGAGGAAGCCAGGGCTGCACCAGGCTCTTCACAGGGTGTTTTCTAGAGGGTTAAGCATTCTTTTCCAATAATGATGTGAAAGAGTTAATTGAACTGGAGGTGGCTTTGGGATATTTTGCTTACAATCCTTCTTAGCTCTGCCCCATCTCCAGATTTTTTCTTTTAATTTTAAGTCTGGTAATAGGCAGGCCACCCTTTGGATCGCCGTGTCTCTCAGTCCAACTGTAAGTCTCCAATGGTACTTTGTTCTTCTGATCAAAGAAAAGTTGAAGCAAACAGGGAAAATGGTTAAAAGCTTAGCTGAATTTTTTGAGGAATGCGTGATGTTGTAGGAATAATTATTAGTTGCCATTATGAATTACTGCTTATAAAATAGCATGTTACATATCGTCATGGCTTTCTTTACAGAGCAAAGACACTATAAAATGACCTGGTGTAGGTAGAAGTACGTTTGACTCATATTTTTCTATGTGCATGACACCTGTGGGTAGGTACAGCCCACACAATGATTTTTAGGTTACATATGACCAGTGGAGAATATGATTTGTTGTCAAGGCATATATTGAAAATCTTTTGCTGTGAGGACAAAACAAAAATGCATTGTTGTGTGCTCCCAACAGATCTCTGAGGTGAATATAGTTTCTTTATCCTTTATGAATCATTAGAATATAAGAAAATATTTTATATCCTCTGGTAAACTAAGTTATTCAGAAGTAGAAGTGAAGGGAACTACCTGAGTCAGTGGATGGTCTAACTTTGGTCTTCTTTAGGGGTATGTGATGTTTTAAAAGGTGGACAATTAGCATTTATATAATTTAGGCTTCGAGTTATGCCTGTAGATACTTGCTAGCTGAGATGCATGCATTCAGTACTTTTGGAATTGGACCACAAACTTATTTTAGTGATATTCCTGCTCAGGCTATAGGTGTCAAACTGGGCCCTGGTTTAGTAAAGACGATGGACGTCTGGGGTTCTGGCAGGTCAGGCCCTGGGAAGAGTTAGCAGGGTAGTGTGTGTGTATCTGATGACTTTCTTTTGTGGTCTGTGTCTAATATTATCTAATTCTCTGCAACTGAATAACAGATCTAGTCACACTAACTGGGGGTGGAAGGGAAGCAGGAATATAAATGGTTTTCCTCTCCTGGCCAGAAGCACTAACCATGATGCCCTGTGAGTTAAATGTATCTGAGGATGACTGTGGGACTGCGATCTTTTAGTGTTTGGGGCTATATTATTGATTTGCCCAAACAGTTGCATTTTCATTTTAAATGAATTCATGAGGATGCTTTTGGAGGGAGGCTTGTTGACTCTGAAAATCAATACCCAGTTCGAAATCAAGCACTGTCTCCTAAATTCTTACTATGGATGTATTATGCTTAATACGCTTTGCTAATGTTTATCTTAGATTTTAAATGAATCAAATATTACCTAGAATTCAAAGCTAGTAAACATGTCTACTGAATTACTCTGTGTGTGTGTGTATGTGTGTGTGTAAAGGAGAAAGTAGCTACTGCCAGAGATAAATTATTTAACACAATTTTCCTGTATTGTGAAGAAGCAGGCTGAGCCTCATTTTTTGGATTATGATTTGTATTATGAAATGCTTATCAAATGTTTTCCAAAGATTAGTTTAATTTTAATTAAATAAACCTTTCTCAAGAGAAGGCTCCCAACTATTTCTTGTACCCAGAGGCTAACGTACTTGTTGTTTTTAATTATTTTCTGCTGTTACCCAAAGTGCTTTGGATTCTCCCGCCCAATTAAATCAAAGGCGCAGGTTCCTTATACACAATATGTTTAATATTTAATTTTAATTAAATTAATTAAATTGTTTATTTAATTTTATGTGCATTATTGTGCATAGAATAATGCAAAATTCATGATCTTAAGAATTAGGGTGGAGAGGTGAATCAGAGCAGCTTTCAAACAAGCTAATTATGGAGCTTAAAGGAAACCTCCCTCTCATTTCCAGGGGAAACATCCTGACATAACCTGAACTTTCTCTTGCAGTGCTCCGTGGCCAGAGCGCTGTGGCTGTGGGGTCGTTGGCCTCTTTAGTCCTCTTGATCTTGCCCTGCAGTTTGCAGCTGTAGCAGCTGCTCGGCAGAGGAAAGCACACGTGCGGGCCTGTACATGCTGTTATCACGGCTCATGCGCAAGTGACATTTTCTACTTTGCTGAGGAGCCACCAGCACAGTGCTCCTGGGGTAGGGCCATTTCCTACCAGAAACACAGGCAAAACTTCAGTAACGTCTTTTCCATTCAGGAAAGGCCCATTCTAATGGCTTGGAGCTGCCTTAATCTAGGCCAGTGCTTAAAAATGTGGAGGCATGCAGAGGGGCTCACCTTTTGATTGGAAGCAGTTCCTTAAGGGTAGGGGGAGGCGCCCACTGCCCTGGCTCAGTTTCCATTACAGTTTGCATCTTCAGGGCATGGTTTTCAAGGGTGTTTTTTATCTGCACAGTGCTAGGCATAACTGTCTCTCACTAGAATGCTTAGTTCTTAAGAAATCAGTCTGAACAGACATAGGATATAGAGACCCATAAAAACCCATAGAATGCTTAGTTAGCTTTGCCATCGCTCCTATCTGACTTGTCTCTAAAACAATGAACTCTGGAATAAACAGTTTGAAGCGCCCGAGATGAAGAAAATGCCTGAATTTCGAGGCAATTTTATTGTCTCCCTTCCCTACTTTCCTGACTCCTAAATAATGACACTCTTACCATCGTGGCCCTCTACTTGGGACATCTGAGCCAAATTTTCCAAACTTGACCTCATGAAGTGGTGTAGTCACTAAACTTCTTTTCATTTCGGGGTTTTGCACATCTGGACCACGGTTGACTATTTACACTTATCACCACTCTATAAATTTTTTTCTGTGGGTGGGTGGAGAGTGTTTCTTTCTAAAAGCCTTCTTCTTACAGAGACTTGTTAACTGCACTTTGTGAAGTCTAAACTTTAATGTGATTAACTCAGCTACTGAGAAAAAAGAGAAAAAAATTAATGAAAAGAAGGAAGGAAGAGAGAAAGAAAAATAGAGGAGAGAAACTACTGTTCCTAGGTGAGACTGTTTGCCTTTTCAGTAGCCACCTTAAATGAGAATGAAGCCGCTAAAAATAAACTGTCTTTTGTTGGTGGTGTTTTTTTCCCCTCTAAGGCTGGTTTTGTTTCAGTAGATTAAATATTATCATAAAAGTAGCTGATGATGCAGTAAATTAAAAATCAGGTTGTGGAATATTTTTTGAAAACCTTTTTTTTTTTTTTTTTGCTTCTGTGGCATTAACCCAGTTGGGGCAAACATTAGTTTTAAACCAAAAACATTTGTCAGGAGGAATTTTTGCTTTAAATAAGGGTTTGGGAAATACTGAGAGGCACAGTTAGCCAGAATGGGGAGAAAAAAGAGTAAAAGAGAGTAAAAAACTAAAAACGGAACCCAAAATTTGGAGAGAGATTAATGTTGGCTTGGTAGGCATAGAAAAAATAACTTACCCTCCATTTTTGTTGCTCTTCTGTGAGCTTAAAAAGATTTTTAGTGCAAAACATAAGCCTGTGTAGCTGCAAGAAATGTATCTGAGAACAGATGCAGTTGAGTTTGTGGGGTACTGCTGTTTCACCACGTTTAGCATCAAATTATGAATTAAACAAGAAGAATGAATAACAAATTAGGACTCGCCTAAGCTTAGCTTTGTGCAGTGGGACAATGAAAATTTATTTGAATTCTATTCCTTGATGAGGTTACAGATTTTCTTCCAACAGAAGATATGCGTTAATATGGTGGAGACAATTATTGGAAGTTCATTTTCTGTGCACATCTTAGAAACCTTTTCATGGAAACAGAAAATTCCTGCACAGATTTGGATTTTAGAAAAACCCTTAGTCTGTGTTATGCACTCTGTGGAAGGCCCAGTGTAGGAATAATTTGTTAAAAGTATTCTGAAGAAAGGCATTAGAAATATGGAAGCTGAGCTGTGTGTATGTGTACGTGTGTGGGGGGGAGTGGTGGTTGTTTTTTGATGTGTGGGAAGACAACAGCTAGAGTGTGGCTTTTGGAATTCTACAACAGGCTGAGAAATGACAGGCTTCTTACAGCTGGGCTGTTTGTAAAACAACAACAACAACCCCCTCCCCCCACCAAAAGACAGAAACCCTCATGCTTTCCAAAGCTGACTGCGCTTTTAAAAGTACAGTCAACTGTTCCTCCTCACCTAACTGGAACGGGGAGATAATATGCTGCGACCCTCGCTAATGCCTTCACCACATGCTGAAAGTGGGGTGAAGAAAGGAAAGGTTGCTGGAAAGTTAACAAGAGAGCAGACGCGCAGACAAGTTAGATATACTGGGAGGAATTTCTTGCGTGGCTGGATGTGAGAAAACTTTTCAAGCCCTTAATGGAACCCATGTGCATCATCGTTCCAAGCTTATTAAAGAGACTAAATAGACAGGCACGTAAGGAGACATAAAAATATCACCTGGACTCACACTTAGGGTATTTAAGAAAATTAAACAAAACCTAACCCTAGGTCTCTGCTGCATAGTCACCGGTTATGCCTAAATGATGCCACTTTGCTATTTCATAAGCAACATTTTACCTTCAAAGAGTTTCTGATTTATGGAAAAAATTTGTGAAGACGGTTGCCTTCACTTTATTATTACAATTGCCAGGTGGGGTTTACTTCTTCCTGAGTACGTTCTCAAGAGGCAGAAGGCTTCCTGGAGAATGTAGTTTGTGTAGCTTTAGCAGAGCTCCTGACTACCTTGAAGAAGATGCAGGGGCTTCATACACAAACCCTTTTTTGAAAATAAAATAACAGTTGAATGTATTCAAATAGCAGGGTTTTTTGTTTGTTTGTTTGTTTGAAAGCTAGCTTTAGTGGAAGGACCAGATTTTCATGGATTGTTTTCGTGGAGGTGCCTTGTGCCTTTCCTGCCTTCTAAACCTCCTAGCCTATTTGCTTCTATAGGTACAGTTCATGTTAGCTTGCTGTGTCTTTTTTGGTGTCACCTTTGAGATTCTGACAAAAACTGGGGGACACAACCTGAAGCCAGCCTCCTTTATCCCCACCTTACTCTCCAAGTACAAGGAAGATCTGTGTACCCGCAAGGTCTGTCTGGTGCCCTGGCCTTACTGATTCTGTTTGGAGGGCCTTGAGCCACAAGAAGCCAATTTATATGTTTTTTTTCCTCAAAATGAACTTAATTTTAAAAGTTGGGGGGCTAAGGAGGTAGTGTCCCAGGGGGAACCTCTTTCGGAAATTAGTCACCAAAATCACTTCTCAGAGGGTTTTAAAAAAATCTACAACTGATTCCCTTCTCCCACTGCCCTCTCACTCCCTCCCTGCCTTCACCCCAACGTGCTAATCACATTCAGGCCAAAGGCAGGAATGGGCTACCTGGCTGCAGCCCAGAGGACATTTTATTTTATTTACAGATGAGCTGTTAACCCCTGAAATATGGATTCATCTGGAAGCTGTGACACCAGGAAGGCTAGCCCCGTTTCGGCAGCTCCAGCCCAGAGCTGCAATAGTACTTACCTTAATTAGCTGTGTCATTCAGAACAGAGCCAGCCAGCCAGCAGGCCTGGGAGGAGGGCCCAGCCCCCTTCCAGCCTTCCCAGTGCGATGGTCTCCATTAATGTGCGTGCAGCCCAGGGCCTGGCCACGGAGTGGATTCTACTCCAGCCGTGGATAGAACCTCGCTGCTTTCTTTCACCAACTGGGGCTCCAAAGTAATGGCCTCAGACCTGGGTTTATACCCTCCCATTTCTATTTCCCAATAACTGTTGACCTCTTTGAAGCAATGACTTTGAAAGGATATGCTGTTGCTCCAGGAATACTGCAATTGCTTGAAACTTTTAAGAGTTTCTCTTTCAGAAGCTAGTTTACAAATCATATATTCACACACACGCCCCATCACAGACACATAAAAGGAGTCTTGTTATTTTATATCTGAACCTCACTCATGCTCAAAATAGCATTTCCAGTCTGATCACTTGCCTTATTCATCAGACTTGGCTGAGAACGACTTTCAACTCTTACTCAAACTCAGATTCTCCCTGAAGGATGAAACTTCTCCACCACTGAGGATTTTCAAAAGAGTGTGCCATGGGATCTGATGCACTTCTAGAAGAAGAGTTTGTGGGGCTTTTAAGCATAGCAGTGTAGCTGGAATAATCTATGAGTTTCCGGCATATCTCTTTGGAAGGGGACAAGACATATTTGGATGTGAAAATTCTGGGTTGGTGAAAATTTCGATCTTGAAACATGGCCAGCAGACCTGCCATACCCCACTCCACCCCATCCCACTGATTCAGCCCAAGCCTTGCTTCAGTGGGTGCTGTGGAACTAGTGAACATTTTAAGTGAATATTTGTTTGCATTTCAAACATGGTGGGTCAGGCCCCTCTGATGCCAATTAAATGGTTTGGTCTTAAGGCATGAGCATATGTCTAGAATGAGAGAATCTAGCAATCGGGTGTCTTTTATCAAACTCTTTCTCTAACTTGCTTCTTTATGTCTTTTCTCTCATAATATAGATCTGTAGACAATAGTGATGTATAAAAATTCACTGGCCATGAGACATTCTGAGAATATATTTCTGTTGATAGGAGACCTAATCTGCAGCAAGCAAGTTTCCTGTTTCCATTCATTTATTATATGTAATATATGTATACATATATTTTAAAGAGCCCTCGGATGCCCCACCTTTTCTTCTAAAAACAAGAACATTGGAAGAGGCCAATTAGGAGGCAGAGTAGAATACACCCTGATAGCCCTGATCACATGTGTGGCATCAATAAAGCAAGGGCTTCCAAAACAATCTAAAGGTAGAGAATTTGATCCCTGACATTTGATTGAATAGTATCAACACAGTCCTTAGGGGAAGCATCAAAGCTCTCTCGAGTCTCCTTCTTGCCAGCTTTCTGGTTAGCCTTGTTTTATTTTGAATTACATTTGTGGGCACTCTAACTGAGCTGGTGCTTGATGGTGCCCTACTGAGATGGGTTCTCTTTATGGAAAGAGAGTTCTCTGCCTGCCTGGAGCCCAGAGGGGGCCAGTGGGGTTGGGTGGGGAAAGCATGGGGACAGCCCCTCTGGCAGCTCTGAATAGTGCCCCGAGAGGTCCAGGCTGCTTTCTTCACTTGGATCAGGAAACTGTTCTGCTACCAGGTATGTGACGGGAGAGTGGGACTCCTGTTATTTCCGGTATGGGTGTATCATTCGTAAGATGAGGGGACTGGGCTTGTTCAGTTGCCTGCCTCTGTCCCTTACTTGAGGTCCTTGACAAGAGTAACAGGGGAGGAGGGGCCTATAGCAATCACCATGTTTTAGGGGATTGCCAGAAGTAGTCTGTACACCACTTGCCAAGGCTGCCCTGGCCAGCCGGACCTGTTTCCTTGCTTGGGCCTGGGGGTCTTGCAGAGTACTGGGCTCACAGATGCTGTTTCATGTGGACCATGTGGACCAGTACTCTGACCTGCAGGTACATGTCCCTTTGACAAATAAAAATGGGAAAATAAGTGCCTTATTGTTTAACACATTTAAAAATGAATAACAGTTATAAGATACATGGCATATTGTTTTCTCTTGGTAAATGGTGGTTGTTATTTTTATTAGTACAATTATATTATTGTAGCTTATTTGGTTGGCAAAAGCTTTCAAAATATAAGTGTAGCAGGAACATCGCAAATTCATGGGGAGATGGTTGGGAGCCCTGTGGGACTTTTTTCCAAGCCCTTCCAGGAAATCACATGGTCTTAGTTTCTGCTGACTGCAGGCCTCTTGTGCAGGTGGGCAGGGTGGCTGTGGTGGTTTCTGGCAACTGCCAGGCATTGAATCTGAGGGAGTAGAACTAGCTCCTGTTCTACCTGGAATCTTCCCCTCTCTCCAGCCCTGAGCTAGACCAGCCACCCCGCCCTAGTGGGCAGCATCTGCATGAAAAGTGGCAGTGTGCATGAAAAGCCTAGGGTTCTGATAACTTGCCTGTTCCCTCACTGTGAGTTGCATGATCTGATGGGTACAGGGGTGGCGTTAGGAAGAGACATAAGACTTGAGAAGGACAGTTTCCTCCTCTGTGACTTCACATTTAGTTCATGTAGAGGTAAATGCAATTAAGAAAACAACTACGTGATTATTGTCTTAGAATTTCATGCCACATGTCATAATAAAAGCTACCATTTATTGATTGCTTCCTATTTGCCCAATACTCTCCTGAGTTATTTACATATATCTCATCTCACTGACTCTTTATAACAGCTCTTTAGGATGTATCAGTATTCCCATTTTGTAATTTCAGACACTGACGCTCAGAGTGGTTAAGTAACTTGCCCAAGGTTACACAGTTAGACAGTAGCAGAACTGGAATTTAAAGCCTATGGTCTTCCCAGATATTAGAGATTTGTTTCCATATGATGAAATATCTTACAGTATAAAGAAGGTAAACATTCGCAAGCTGGAGATTCACAGAGTGAAAGGTCATCCAGAAATGTTTCCATAGAGAAGAGTTTTGAGTTGGCTCTTGAAGGAGAAAGAGGTGCAGGGATGGGGTATGAACCAAGCTCAAGGTGATGTGTGTAAAAGAGAAGGGAGAGATGGGGTGCTGGGTCCAGGGTGATGGAGGAAGGCTGAGGCCCGGGGACGGGGGGGTTAGGCTGGAAGTGACGCCCTTGTGGTTGCTGCTTTGGAGACAGGTATCGGGCACTTATCTCTTTCCCATACCCTCGCCTCTGCCTCTCTCTTTGGCCTACTGGTGGCAGGACTCTGCAGGCAGCAGTCAGATTCCAGGAAAAACTGGCAAAGGATTTAACTTCCTCTCTTCCTCCCTCCTCTCTCCCTTCTTTTCTCCTTCTCTCTCCCTTCTTAATATTTCCTTTTTTTAAACCAGTATTTAAACAATGCAGTTAATTTGGAGGTGGAGCAGGGCCTGTGGGCTGGGAGACAGGTTATCATTCCCGGTACAGAGAGTTACTAGAGTGCTTCGAGCAGGGCTAGGGTCCCCTTGTCTGACTTATGGTTTGAACATTTACACATTTTAGAATAGCTAGCTGCTGCTACTGTTGCTAAGTCACTTCAGTCATGTCTGACTCTGTGCGACCCCAAAGATGGCAGCCCACCAGGCTCCTCCGTCCCTGGGATTCTCCAGGCAAGAACACTGGAGTGGGTTGCCATTTCCTTCTCCAATGCATGAAAGTGAAAAGTGAAAGTGAAGTCGCTCAGTCATGTCCGACTCTTAGCGACCCCATGGACTGCAGCCTACCAGGCTCCTCCATCCATGGGATTTTCCAGGCAAGAGTACTGGAGTGGGGTGTCATTGAATAGCTAAAGGAAGTGCTAAATGTGAGCAGCAGACCTTGTTGTGGTAGGCGTACTTGGGAGGTAGGCAGGTGTACTTGGGAGGTAGGCGTACTTGGGAGTGTTACATGTGCTGAGTCTTACTGGAAGAAATAGGAGATGTTGAACGGACAGAAGGAGCCCACCACGCTGTTTCCCATGAGAGGCTTGGAGATATGATTCAGAAGAGAGACATCACAGCTGTGATGTTTTTCTGACCACGAAGGAAGAGAGACACGGGGAGGAGCACTGGACACTTTTTCCCTCCCTTGTGTGCCCCCACCCCACCATGAATCATGTATCTGTGGACCCACCAGGCCTCGGGGTGGCGCTCTTCTCCAGAGACTTTCATGAGCTTGGTTGGATTCCTGGGACTTCTCTCAAGGGTCCTTCCCTTGCTGCTGTCAGAAGTGATGGGGGGCTGCTGAGAAAGGGCAGGCAAGTGGGGTCAAGTCCACAGGAACACTGAGAGGCGCTGCTTGGGATTCCATTGTGATTCTTTCAGAGCCCGCTGGGGGCGCTGACTCACACACAAGGCACTTCTGGTCAAACAACTTGAGATGCCTCTTGCCCCCATATACAGACCTCCTACATGTATCGGCACATGCAAAGGCCTGACCCACCAGACCCTGGCAACCACGCTCATTTGTTGACTGCCATGGGGAGCTCACCTCATCTGTGGGATTCACATCCAAACTGTCGACACAAAGAACCACACAAGCAGAAAAGCCTTGGTTTTCTGGACCGTCCCTCTGAAGACCAAGTCTGGTTACAGTCCATCATCCACCAGGCTCAAAATGCAAATTCCGTAATTAAGTTCCATTATAATGGACAGGTGATTTTGAAATTGTGGCTCATGACCCATTGTTGTTGTTCAGCTGCTAGATTGTGTCAGACTCTTTACAACCCCATAGGCTGTAGTCCTTCAGTCTCCTCTGTCTACGCAATTTCCCAGGCAAGAATCCTGGAGTGGGTTGTCATTTCCTCCTTCAGGGGATCTTCCTGACCTGGGGATTAAACTCACATCTCCTGCTTGGCAGGTGAATTCTTTACCACTGAGCCACCTGGGAAACTCCATGACACATTTGTGGGTCACAAAATCGATTCACTGGGTTGCAAGCAAATTAAAAAAAAAAAAAGGTACAATAGAGAAACTTAAATAGAATGCATGCATGCTAAATCATCACTTCAGTTGTGTCCGACTCCTATGAGCTGTAGCCCACCAGGCTCCTCTGTCCATGGGGTTCTCCAGGCAAGAATACTGGAGTGGATTGCCATGCTCTCCTCCAGGGGATCCTTCTGAGCCAGGGATTGAACCTGTGTCTCTTACATCTCCTCCATTGGCAGGAAGATTCTTTACCACTAGCGCCACCTAGGAAGCCCTCATTGTTGCTAGCTATACATTGAAGTAGGCATTATTTCAGCAACTCAGAGAGATGGAGTGATTTGTCCAAGGTCACACAGCAAGTGAGCAGCAGAGCTAGGACTTGGGTCTAAAGACTCCCAGGCACACAGTGCAGTGATGAGTCCTACACTTGTATCTTGGGCTTGAACCTCGGATCCCATACTTCTGAGGGATCTGGGCCAAGCTCCTTAGGCTCTCTGCACTTCAGTTTCCTCCTCTTTAAAGAGGCAAGGCTGATAGAATCTTCCTGGCAGGGCGTTGTGAGCACTGACTGAGCAGTGTCTGTACACAGTGAGCGCCCAGTAGGTGGTGTGGGAATGCTACTGTGACTGATGGTGGTTATGCCATCTCCCAAGCCTGGGCTCCCTGCATATTACACACAGGGACTCAGACTGGACAGGCTGAGGCTGACCACCCAGCTCTGAAATTCTGGAATGGAGTTTGAATCTCAGTTTCTGGCAGTATGGATGATATCCTGGGATAACTCGCCTGGAGGCAGTGGAATCCCTGTGACCTTCCTGAGTACCAAGTTTGCTCAGCTTGGCCGTAGCAGGCAGAGGGATAGTGGCCTTCCTGTCTCCCTTCAGGAGGATGGGCTGCCTTGCGGGGCTCTGGGGAAAACTCTGGGTGAAAAAGCAATGAGTTGTTATGAAGAGGATGCTGGTCTATCTGCCACAGTGGCAGACAGAGAGACAGATAAAACTCTGTAAGTAGCACATTTTCTGCAACTACTCAGCTATAAAGCCCCTTTGAAGGGCCTTCTAAAAGGCCTGTGCTCAGGGGCTGGCACCACAGTGGCAGGGTGCAGGGGCCTTTGGAGGTTGCCAGGGAATGGCAAGGGTTGGAGGATGTGCACATTGCAGGCAGAGATCTTCCAAGGGTGGGAGGGTCTATGAAAATAAGCCTGATAGAGGCAGGTATGAGTGTGTGTGTGTGGGTGTGTGTGTACAATATATGATGGCAACCCGTTCTTGGAAAGGTCCATTCTGGAAGCTGCATGAAATGATGGGAAGGAAAGCCAGGAGACAAAGGCTGGAAGGAACAATGCCAGCGCAGATGGGCAAGATTCCAAGCCCAAGACAGATGCCCGCCCCCTGGGAGACCCCACACCTCTGGGCCTGACTGAGGTGGGGGCGCTGTGGGCCCAGAGCAGGCCTGGATTGCGGTCCGGGTCCTCTATGCGGTAGGAGAAGCAGAGACAGACAGCCTCCTGCTTCTCTCTTGCTGGTGGACCCAGGTGGAGTCAGGGTAGTAATGCAGACAATGTCATTTTAACCCATTGTGAAAGTCAAAGGCCTTCTAAATTTGTTTCAGATTATCCTGGCTGTGTGGCCACAATCATTATTTTCATTCGGTCAGTTTAGAGTAGTAGTGGTTTTGTGCTGGACCCTGTGGGCACTGGAGATACATAGGTCCTCAGCGAGAGAACATTGAAAAGATGAAAGAGGGTGAAGTCACAGAGCAACCTCTGAGGGCCGAAGAGAATTTTAGGTACCACGGGGGCACCAAGCAACACAGAAGATGGGGGTCTCTCCAGCCGGAGAACAAGAACCATACAAACGCACAAAGACCCAGCCACAGTGAGGTAACATGATCAAGAAGAAGAACAAGCATTAATATTTGCATGTATGTCTGTAGGACTTAGTATGTGCAAGACACTGTTTTAGGTGCTTTGTGCTTTGTCAGGTCCTGTGTGAAATCATTGAACCTCTGGGAGAATGTGAGGCAGGTGGAATTACTAGCCTCCTTTTACTAACAAGGAAACAGAGGCACAAGGAAATCAAATAGAAGTGCATGCTTGCTAAGTCGCTTTAGTTGTGTCCAACTCTGTGCAACTCTGTGAACTGTAGCCCGCTAGGCTCCTCTGTCCATGGGATTCTCCAGGCAGGAATACTAGAGTGGGTTGCTATGCCCTCCTCCAAGGGATCCTCCCAACCCAGGGATTGAACCTTGGGTTCAGTCTTATATATAGCATCTCTTATATCTCCTGCATTGGCAGGCAGGTTCTTTACCACTGGCATCACCTGGGAAGCACCAGATAATAGACATTCAGTCCCAAAATGAGTGCACATAATGTGGGAAAGATCTGATGAGCCCTATTTTGCAGCTGAAGAAAATGAAGCTCAGAGAGGCCAAGGGAACCAGGCTTACTCAGACACACACAGAAGTCCTTGCTTCACTGACCAGAGCATAGATTATGAACAGGCTTGGTGTGTAACGTGTAGACCCCTGACTGCATTCATGTTGTCTGCAGGCTATTGCCGAACCCAGGCCTTCTGACCTAAGCACAGTTGTTTTTTGCTGGTCTTCAGTGCCTGGGGGCTTTCAGATTCCCTGCCCCCCCCCGGATGCCCTGGGGTGGCACCCTAGGGGCACGAGCAGCCTGCCAGGAGCAGGTTTTCCTGGGTATTAATGCTTTCTCACAAGTGCTCTCAGGCCAAGAATGGAGCTGGACCTCAGAGAGACCTGGGGTCTGCACTCAGCCCAGCACAAGTCCTTGACGTACCTCGACCCTCTGACATCCCTTGTTTAAATGGCGTCTTATTGAAAAGCTTACTAGGACTACTAGGATGCTGACCTGACTGAGACTAGAGAAACTGGGCAGCCTCGTGGCCAGACTTGTCCAGATGCTGTGGTTTCCTTGGAGCACATTTGAACCCTTGCAAGACAAGATGCTTTTTGAGACTCTGTCTAGCCTAACACATGTGATCTGTTGCCCATCAGATGGGTTCCTTGCTCTGTAGAGAAACTTGAACACATGTCAGGTCCATCTCTTTGGGGTCAAGGCCCATAGTGACCTCTGATCTGTTTCAGGTAACAGTGAAAGGAAAAAGGTTTCTGTGTCCCTCTGGCCTTTCTCCCATGAAGCAAGTGCAGTTGGTTTAAACATGTCAGTTTCAGATGTACAGACCTGTGTTTTAATCTCATCTTTTGTTCCTAGCTGGGTGACCTTGGATGAATCATTCTACTCATCCAAGCCTGTTTCTTCTCCCTCTTAGGGGGTGCCAGTTTAAGTAAAATAATGCCTGCAGAGCTCTTAGCCCAATTTCTGGCACCCTGTGTGCACATAGCCCTGTGCTGGTTTATAGCACAGCTCTGAGAGGGGTGTTTGGGACCGGCTCTGGCAGGCATGCTGCGTCAAGGCTGGACCCAGACTACTTCTGGAGAAATTGGGAGGTAAGCCAAGGTGTTCTGGTCACCTCCTTCCTTTCAGCTGTCCCTCTTCTCTCTGCTCTCCTTTGATGCACAAACAGAGGTGATAACAGCATGAAACTCCCCTGCCCCACAGCTCATCTTCTCAAGGTCAGACACGCTTTGGACTTTCCAAGGTGAATATAAGCAAGTCAGTTACCCTGAGCTCTTCTCCCAGGCATGAGCCTCATTCACTAGAACTCTGGTGTATTCTCCTGCCTTAACTGGGATACCTGGAGGCAAACCAAACTCCTCACCTCTCTGTCCCCAGCACCCAGTCCTGGCCAAGGGCATTTAAAATAGTCAGTCCTAGTGAATATAGTATAGCATTTGGATATAGTAATCTTACTTATTTCTCTTTCAAAGGAGTGATTTTGAAGGCAAAAATGTCTGGCCTGCTAAGCTCGAGGGGTATAGAGAATATTCCTTTTTGCAAAGACCCCAATGCCCCTTAAATTATGTGCTTAAGTGACAGGCCTTCGCCATGAGACCTGAGGAGGGCTTTTGCTGTTTTGCTTCAAAGAGGAGTTTTTGATCTCAGAAAATGTCATTTGAGGCTGTGAATTAGGGCAGGAGGGAGAAAAGGGGCTTCAGACCAGGGCCTTCTGTGAGAGGCTGGAGAAGAATTCTAAAACAAGCCATTCTCAAAGCCAGGGAAGGAGTTCTTTGTCTCCGTGGTAGCCAGAGAAGATGTAGGATGGATGCCAGGAAGAAATATAAATTTCCCAGGGGAGAACACAGACCAGCCAAAGGAAATCAGCATGATGGCAGTACCAAAGGCCAGCACAGTTGCCTCCGTTCAGGTTCTTTGGAGCCCATTACCTGACCCCAAGGTATATTGCTATATTTCTTATACTATCCAAGTATTGAAAATGAACAGTGGGTATCTTTCCAGGTGATTCCAGGTGCTGAATGTAAATCTAAAGTGACTCCAAAGGCAGAGTCAGGGGGCTTTGATGACTATTCACATGTCGGAGGCTGTTTGGGGGTTTGGTGGGGAAGGCTGAAGGCAAATGATGTACTGGGTAGCCCAGGTTCCTGTCTGCTTTATGCTCTGCAGGCCAGAGAGTGTTAGGTGTGAATTCTATACACTTGTCCAGTTGAGATGATGTCAAAGGCCTACCCAAAAGGAGGGGGACAAGAATCTATGGCTCAGAGGAGGCAAGGCCCTTGTGCCAAGGAAGCCTCCCACAGCTGTATCCATCAGCAGTGCCCAGGAGCAGAGTGGCCAGCCAGACCCTTGACCCAGGGAGACCTGGGAGCTGTAGGAATGATTTAGGGAAGAACAGGATCCTAGAGGCAACTAGAAGTTGCATTACATAGCATCTAGTCTCACCCCCTCATCCCACAGGCCAAGGTACTGAGATCTGAACTGCTGGCAGTTTGAATCTCAGCAGTGCTATTAAACATCTCTGATTCCTTAAAACAGTATCAGCATCTCTAAATGCCATCATGTTTATCAAGTAACTCACAGTTTGGGAATGTGAAACTAGAATCCAGGCTGTAAAAAAGGCCACCTAGGTGAAACAAACAAACAAAACTAACACCATAAACAAAATGAAGTTAAAAGTTGGGCGAAGTGTTTGCAACTTATTGTAACCAGGAAAAAGTGAATTTCCTTATGTATATAGAACCATTATAAATTAATAAGAAAAGAACCACCAACCCAACAGAAAATTTGACAAAGGATGTACATCATCCACAGATGAGGAAATTCAAATGGTTCTTAAGCATTTGCAGAGTTGCTCAACTTCACTCATAATAATAGAAATACATATGCACAAAATATGAGATAATACTTTTCACCTGATTGGCAAAGAGCAAAAAGTTCTATATCACTTCCCCAGGCTGTGGGGAAGCAGGCACTTTTTTTTTCAGTATTTTTTGATGTGCATGATTTTTTAAAGTCTTTATTGAATTTATTGCAATATCTCTTCTGTTTTCTTTTTTGTTTGTTTGTTTGTGTTTTGGCTCCAAAGCATGTGGTATCTTAGCTCCCTGACCAGGGATAGAGCCTGCGCCCCCTGCACTGGAAGGCTACTGGAGAAGTCTCTAGGCACTTTTATATAATGTTGATGAAAGTATAAAATAAAATCTCTACAGAGAATAATTTGGTAACAACTATCAAAATGAAAAAATACATGTTCCCTTTTAGGGAGCAGTAATTTTCCCTATAAATATGTTAGCACACTTGTAAGGTGACGATATACAAACATTTTCACTAAAGCATTGGGAACAACAAATGAGTCAAGTAATTAAGAAATTGCTTAGAGGGCTGATTAGATAAATTATGGTATATCCAGGGCTCCCTGGTGGTTCAGACGGTAAAGAACCCACTTGCAATGCAGGAGAGGTGGATTCAACCCCTGGGTTGGGAAGATCCCCTGGAAAAGGAACTGACAACCTGCTCCAGTATTCTTGCCTAGAAAATCCCATGGACAGAGGAGCCTGGTGGGCTACAGTCTATGAAGCCACAGAGTCAGACCCAATTGAGTGACGAGACATGTACACACACATGGTATATCTATATAATAAGGTATCACAGAACCTTTAAAAAGAATTGGACAGCTTTATGTATGGATATGGATTTATATTTCATATGTATCAAGTGAAAATAAATATCACACAACAAATGCTACCATTTCTATAAACAACAATAAGCATATATACCTATATACGTGTTTATGTACCTACATAGC
This sequence comes from Capricornis sumatraensis, assembly GCF_032405125.1. Lineage (NCBI taxonomy): Eukaryota > Metazoa > Chordata > Mammalia > Artiodactyla > Bovidae > Capricornis > Capricornis sumatraensis. The sequence goes on along the minus strand of NC_091071.1, from coordinate 114,997,701 downwards.
ATATGGAATTGCTTATACATGCACAGATGATCTTTGGAAGGATATACTCCCAAAATGGTAACGGTGGTTGCCCCTGGGAAGGAGAACTGAGTGATGCGTATCTGAGATGTAGAAGTGGAGGGGGGTTTTTACTCTATGCTCTCTTTTGTGTCATTTGCATGTATCCCTGGTTTAAAGGATGACAGGCTTTTAATCCTGCTCTCTGAGGCCCAGAGACCCTCCTCTCTGGGCCACTCTCACCCCCTAGTGACAGTCTCACTCCTGGTGACAATGGTCTTGATGAGCACAGGCCTGGCCATGAGGCTGAGTCTGGGACAGGCTCGGCTGCCGGCCAGAGAAGAAGACGGTGGGGAGAGGGAGGCGGGTACTGGACTGGCTCAAAGGTCTGGGAACCCCCAAATCCATAGGAATCAAAACAGAGCATTCGAACTGCCTGTGATCTTGAAAACATTTGGCTGACTGCGTCAGATCACAGGCCCATTTCCAAGTGTCTGGCTTCTTCTGTTCCTCACCCCCAGAGGTGGGGTCTATGAGGACAGGGCTGGTCACATAGCCTTTTGTAGAGTCTGTGTGACCCGCCTGAGCAGTGGTGCGTACACACCTGTGGGCACTTATAAGAGTGGTAATGGAGACAGCGGGCTGTTGGGGTCAGTGGATATTACTGACATGGCTTTTTATGCAGGTGTTGTCTGCACTGGGAGCAGGTGATAGAGTGGGAAAACGGGGGCATTTGAATTCATGCTGACCTGGGTTTGAGTGTGGGCTCTATGCATATGAGGAACAGAGTGTTAAACGTAGACAAGGAAGCCGTTACACTGCTGAGCCTCATCAGGTCACTGATGAGCCATACTGGTGTCCTAAGGAAGTTGACCCACATCTCAGCTTATAAATGCCTTAAAGTTACAAAATCAAAACACTGACGATGACCAGTCATAAACAGCTAACTGGTGTGCTGCAGTCCATGAGGTCACAAAGAGTTAGACACGGCTGAGCGACTGAACTGAACTGAACAGAGGCTTTAAGCTTTAGCCAATCAAATAATTTCCTTTCTTTGCCTCTGTGCTTTCTCTATATAAAATCTTTCCTGGCACTGAGGCAGGTGGTAGATGGGCCTCCACCCAGGGTAAAGCAATTGGAGATTCATTCCCTGTGGACTGAAACTCCAAGATGAAAATAACAGGACAGTTAAGGGAGGAGACTGGGCCCTGCCCAGGCCACATATTTCTTAGTCTTGCGGTCAGGAAACCTCCTTGACAACACATGTGCAGAAAGCCTCCTTGGAGGTTAAAGGGAAGTGATGCCAAGGGGTGTTCTACCCATGTGCCTTGGCTAAGACATGCGTGAGCACACTTGGGAGGATCCTGAGATACACCAAATGCGGACTGTGAACCAGGCAAATCATAATGACTGGCTAAAGGAAACACAGAAGAAATGCCCATAAAAGTAATTCAAACTACCATGAGCATTCGACTCAGTGACTCTCTTGAGTCCACCCATGTGTCTATCCATACCTGCTGTACTCTTTTCCTCCTAAAAAATACTTTACTTGTTTCATTACTTTCTGTTTTCATAGGAATTCTTTTCTGCAAAGCTGAGGAGCCAGGGCCCCTGCCATTCACCATTGGTCTAGTGGCTAGGATTTGGTGCTCACATTGCTGTGATCTGGCCTCAATCCATGGCTGGGGCCAAACCCTGCTTCAAGCTGCTGCAGGCCAAAGCTCCCCGAGATCAGCACCTGTGGAGGGTAGCTCCTAGTTATTTCTGGCTTGGCATTGCCCAATTCTGATCAATTTTTGCTCAAATAAACTCTTACACATTTTAATATGCCTCAGTTTATCTGTTAGCAATAGATAGGAGAAAGATCCTTAACTTTTCTAAGCCTTAGTTTCTGATCAGTGAAAGGGAGAACCGCCTTACAGACTGTCACTAGGCCTGATGTGAGTGGGAGTGTGGTGTGTCACACTCCAGATGCCCATGTTGCCTGGTGTCACCGAGGTAACATTGTTGGACTATGGCAGATGGTTATGTTAATTAATGGGCTTTAGGCAGGTGGCCTAGGTTTGAACCCTGGTTGTGCATCCTGTAGGCTGTGGGACTTACAGTAAGTTACATGACCTCTCTGTGTTATATAATCTATAAAACTGGGATTAAAAGTAGTACATAGCTCATCTAGGGTTGTCCTGAGGATACAAATGAAATACATGTTCTGCTGTAAAGCACTTAGCATTGAGCCTGACCTGGAGTGAACAATCAAGAATATTTGCTTCCATTCTTATTATTTTGAAACAACTTGATAACATCAAGTCAGTCAATGACTGATCTTACAAAAATTGGTTACCAAGTTAAGAACTTTTCTTTTTCTGGACATACAGTGGAAGGTGCTGAATTGGCATCTCCAGTGTGGGCAGCTTATATTTTCCAAAGACACAAATCAGGCAAATGGGCAAAATGCACCCAATTAGATGCACCATTGTTTCCCAGGAAACTGCATCCCATCTGGCAGTGCCCACATGGGACCAGGTCAGGGAGGAGTCATGAAGGGCTTGTTTCAAAGAAATAAAAAAAATCCTGTGCAGTTCGGTGAGGAACATGGAGTCTTTGGAGTGGTCTTTGAAGAAAGTGAAAATGAAATTCAGAAGACCTCAATGCATGGGAGAAGCAGTGTCTGTATCACAGGGGTGGGGGATGGGGGAACTATGGATTTTTTGGAGATTCTGAGTACAAAGGAAAGGGGAGGCTGTGTTTGATAAGCTGCCGCCGCACTCTGGGCTCTCTTTCCAGCAAAGAAACATTATGGAAATTAAAAAAAGAAAAAAGATGGAGTCAAAAAACCTCTAGACAGATCAATTCCAAGAGTGTACATGATTACAGGACTTCGAGAAGCTGGCTCTGAGGATGCTTAGCGAAGACAGATAATTCTAAAGAGGTGCCAAGGACTCTGAGGAAACATTTATTGAAGTAATGTCAGAATGGAGATTTATAAGATGAATCTAGTAACAACAGTAACTCGCTGGGGCCCTCCTCCCAAATTAAATGACACACCCCTGTAGCAGCAATAAGAAGAAATGTTTTGGGAGGTGAAGGGATGGAGGGAGAGGCAGGGCAGAGTACCCATGTTAATTAAATAAATAAACCTAAACAACACATCTCACAAAAAAGATGCATAGGGACTTCTTGCCTCTTGTCATTCTATTAGAATTTTATGTAATTGATTATTTTTGACTCAGGGGTTCCCTAGATTGTGCTGGCTGGGCCAGGCTGAACCTCAAGAGAGAAGCCTGCACCTCCTCACCACTGCAGAATGGTTTTAAGACAGCAAGGAGGCCCTTTCCTACCCGGTAGCTCCCAGATCTGTGTGATCACTCCCATCCTGAGGTGCTTGATAACACTTTGGAAAGTGGCTTTGCCCAAGCTCCCTGGCGACACTCCAGTGAATCAGAATTTAACCCGAGGTCACTTGTCACAGAGCTGAAAGTCCCTGGGCCAGACTTCTGGGTGCACAGGAAAACTGAAGAAAGCCAGGGACACCCGGCCAGGGCCCTTCCTGGCAACCCTGGCTCCTTCCAGAAGCACAGGGGCATCCTGGCACCCGAGGTGCCATGAGAGAAGAAATCGAAACAGGATCTAGGTCCACGTTGGTCCTTTTTTCTAATGATGATTTTTTTTTTCTTTTAATTTCACCACCACAAAATTTCAGGCATAGGATGGTCGAGAGCAGCAGGCTGCACGCGGAGGAGGGCTGAAACCTGTTTTGTAAGCACTTCCTCACAGCCTCCCAAAGTTTAAATATTAATTTGCCTGTAATTGGCGGAGAAAACAAACAGGCAATTAAAAACGTTACAAAGCTGACTTTCTCCTTCCTCTGCTGTCCCCTCCCTTTTCATTTCGCCGCCGCCTAGAACTGGTTGTAAGACAATGGGACCCCGAGCTGTGCGGAATTCTAAGCCCGGGCTTGCCTTAAAGCTACAATATGGATTTAATTTATATGCAAATGCAAGCAATAAAAAGGCAGACACTGTAGAAATTATAGGGTTCCCCCCCCTTCTTTCTTAGGAGATGCTCAAACCTTTTCTCTCCTCTTCCAACTAAGACCTAATTATTATTGGTTCCTCCTACCTCCCTCTTCTCTTCTTGCCCATTCCGGGTGTAAACTGGGCCGCTTAGGAAAGCCCACAGAATATTGGAAACAAGAGAAGGACCATCAAGACAATTTCACAGTCTGATCCCCCCTCCCCCCCACTTTTTTGGGGCCTGCCAGGGGCCCTCCTGTTGGTGAGGAGAACGCAAAAGTGATCAAAGTCAGCCGGAAGCCTTAAGTAGGCCAAAATGGGGCTAAAGTATGCTAATAGAGGAGCTAAATATACTTTAATCCTGTTATAATACAAGGTAACTTGGAAGCAGAGTTGGGGCCTGGTGGCTTTGGCAGGGGGTGGAGGGGGGCTGGGACCCCTGTGAACCCTGAATAGAAGTTGCTTCCTATTCTTTCTCTGGCTGGGGGTGGGGTGGGCGCCTCCTTCCTCAGATGCCTGCACCAGCCCCGCCTGCCCCGTTTACTGAGTGTCAACAGTTGGGTGAGCAAGACTTCACAGCCCTTAGATCAGCACCGTGTGACCCTCCACATTGAAGCCTCACCATTCAGGCAAGCCTTCCAGCTGTTGCCTGAAGGATGAAGGTTCTTTTTTTTTTTTTTTTCTTTTCCAAAGTAGGCTATGGCTTAGGAGAACACTAGGCAACAGTTTAAACTATGTCCCCATCACCACCCAGCCTGGTCTGCACACTCTGGGGTGGGGGCGCCTGTGCAAAGCCCGCCTGGTCTGGCCCAGTGAGGAGCTGTTTGGACCAGCGCATCTGTTGTAGGCAGAACAGAGCAGGCCTCGGCAGGGAAACCAGCCTCTGCGGCAACTTTCAGAGCTGACGTCTGCCAGGCTAGCCTCTAACTTTAGAGTGGGGAGGGTGCCACTCCTGATGAGGTAACTCTCACTGGAGGAATGACTTGGGGTCCTCTGCTATGCATCTTTCTCTGGGCTCTGGGCCTTGGAGGCTTATTCCAGAATGTCAGTGAAGCAGGACCCAGGAGGGTCGACTCTTGCCGGAGAATCAGCATCCAGGCCTAAGAGCCTTAGAGGAGACGATGTAATTTTACAGCCGTCCAACTGCCACTGGTATCAGAAGATTACAAACAAAGGTTGCATTGAGGCCTACCTCCCACCGTGCCCCTGGGAGACCGAAGGGTGGAGTGGGGAGGAGGTAAAAAGGTCCCAAATATCTCTCCACTAAGTACAAATTACATACTGGATATATTAAGTCGTAATGGTGTATTTTGAGTCTGACTTAGTTTCATGAGAATGTCGCTGGTGTGCCCTCTGAAATACTGAGTCGGTGACATATGCAAACAAAAGGGAATTCAATCCCACCAGAATATGTGCTGCTTAAATTCAGGCACGACTTCCTCTTTCTTCCTTTTTGCTGTCTTAGTTCCCCTTGGTTCTTTCTTCCTCCCCGTATCCTTAAGTCCCTACTGGATGCTCTGTAGGGCCGAGCCCTTCTGACACATTTTATTTTGAGGAAAGTGGTTTTAAGAAGTTGACCAGAAAGCAGATGAACAATTAGGTCCTGAAAAGTAGGCACTGAGCTGAGAGATTTTTTTTCTATCTCCGCCCTTCTACCGCCTTCCACCCAACCCCCACCAGGCCTCGCCATTTCCTGGTCTGTAAAGAAAGGAGTCTGTCCAAGGTAGTCCCTGAACTCAGCTATGAGGCCTCTGACAGTGCGGGCGGCCGCCTGTCTCCAGCCTCTGCAGCAAGTACATCCGGGGCTGGCTGGGCTAGGAACACAGCAAGCGCTGGATTGCGCTCTGTGATGATGCAGTCACCCCAAACAGAGCAGAGGAAGGCCTTGGAGGGCTGTGCCACCTCGTGCAAAGAGAACCCACAGGCTCCAACTTAAGAGAGACTCGATTTGACCCTGGCTCTTCCACTTACTGCCATGTGATTTGAGGTGAATTCTTAATTTCTCCTCCCTTGAGTTATTTAATCTGCAAGATGGGTGGAGATGTACCTATGTCTTGGGGTTCTGAAGATCAGATGAGCTGATACCTGTGATGTGCTTAGTATAGGCCTTAGAACATGTTACATACCTACTGGTTATCTCTTCCTGTGCGTTATGGGATTAAAATTTCCTTTCTGTGATTTAAGTACTTCGGCAAGAGTCAAAGGTAAAATCTGCCTAGAGCCAGTTATGAGTGATCACCTCCTCCCACTCTTTTCCCACCACATTTGAGAGCATTTGTGTTGTTCAAATCTCACTTCAGAATTGATGCTGAGGTGGTTGGTCCTGAGGCAGATAAAGGCTCTCATACATCCTACTTATTTCTGGTTCTGCCTCTTCCTGGAGTCAAGCAGTAAGGCCCTGCTAAGCATAAGGGAAAAATTAAAACTATTTGCAAATGTCCCATCTGGCCAATACTTTCTATTTCTCGCTTGAGTAGAATCCACACCCCCACCCCCAGCCTCCCCCTCAACCCCCACCCCAACAACAAATCTTGAGGCCTGAGTCATCATTTCTCCTCTTGCAAAAACTCATAAAATGGTTTTAATTATATGGTGTTTTTCCAAGTAAAAAACACCACTGACAGAGAAAACACCTTCTAATTTTTGCTGAATTAAGTTGGGAACCACCCCAGCACCATGATTGCTGATGACGTCAGTGACCTGAGGCTTCCGATACTGATTCTGTCCTCATTCTTGTACAAATGCTCTCTGGACCATAGCAACAGGGAAGTAGGAACCAGCCCAGAGATGGTGAGAAAAACGTGAAGTAGCACTTTAGGACAGGGCTGCAGATCTCAGGGAAATCTAGGAGTTATTTCGGTAACAGTTTTGCCAGGGGAAAAATATGCAAAGATCTTTGTTTCCACCATAAACAAACACAATATTTTCCTGACGGCAGGATGACCATGAGGCATCCTTCAAGGATGCTGTAGCAAATATATGAATAGTAACAGCCGATGTACTGAACAATCTTGCTTCCTCCTTTATTTAAACTCTTTATGTTCCGCACATTCATTAACATTTCCCTGCATGTCTCATTATTATCTCATCAAACATTTATTATTACTTCAAGATAGATAATTAAAATTTTATACAGTGATTTCTCTGTACGACAATCCAAGAGAGCTCAAATCCCACCCCTCCCCAGTGCTTGTCTGCACTCTCACAATCGGGTTATAAGACTCATGAACTTTCAGTTCAATGTGCAGAAAGCATAAGAACAAAATCTAAAATTCATTTTGAATGGGAGTTTAGTGTCTTACATAATGATTCAGTTATTGTAATTGTTAAAGAATCAGAGAAAGGGTTCTCAGAGGACAATCCTTGCTCTTCATCAAATAAATAACTGGACTCCATTGATAACATCACAAGATAGACAGCGTAATGAGTGACTTTTAAGGCCAGGAGTGGATTTGTTAGAATTGAGTGCTCCCAGACAGCAAATACAATAAACTCAAAAAGATTAGCAAAGAATTACTCTCTTTCCAGGATGTATATTACATTTAGGAATAGAAATCCTGATATGGATTATATATCACTCGTATTGCACAGAGCACAAAAGTATCAAATTCATTGCAACTAGGGTGAGATATTTATTCCACTGGAATTTAAGAACCTAGTTTGGTTCTCGGCTACTTACAGCTCAGAAGGCAATTTCCGGGTGGGAGGACTCTCCAGTCTTAAGAAATCTGTGACCTCTTGTCTTCTGTGTTCCGTTTCCTCGCCTAGACTTGAGCCTGAGCAGAAAAATTATTTGAGACCAAACCTGACCCTGAGGAGCTTGACATGAGATTTTTTAAATAGCTTAAATTTGGTTTTGGAGCTACAAATCTTATCACTTCACTGGAAAATAATGAGTGTCAAGCTCCAGAAAATTTAAACAGTTTCACATTTCTTTTTTAAATATGCAAACCAGGAAGATGTCGATGTAGTCTGCCTAATTAATTAAACGGTTAATGTCACTGAATTTGGGGGAAATACTAATATTATCCTTCAATAACTATCACCCTGATCCAAAGAGGGGAAAGGCTATCATTGTGACCCATTTCTTCTAAACTTTTCGAAAGCGTGGTTTGAAAATCACCACTTGGCAAACAATCATTTTCCCTCTTTGGGGCTTTTCATCCCTACCAGGTTCAGATTTCAGCATTGTTCACCAAGAAACTGTTTACTCTGCGCTTACTGGGCATGGCAGTGGCTGTGACTGCAGGCAGGCACAGCCCAAGTTTCTGAGCTGCGGAAAGAGCAAGAGGGCTGGTCTTTTAAACAGGTACTCTGGCTGTTGAGCCATTGTGTGTGACCATGTGGGTCTTCCCTGGGACAGATGGCTAGTGCCCCTTCTGCCCTCGATGCCCACTTACTGACATCGTCTTCTTCTCCCAGGCTGCTTATGTTCTCTATCGATGGCAACAGCACAACTCAGCTACAAGAATTTATTAACATACCAGATAGGTCTGGGATGTAGATAAAGACACGGTCCTTGCCCTCAAGGAATTTTAATTCATCAGTTTTCATTGTGTTCCTACTATGTGTTGGCAAATGAAATAGTTTAGTGCACTGTATAGGCAGAATCAATTTTGGTCACAAAGTGTTTGATATAAAGTGTGATCCTCAAAGGTCTGAGGGGCTTCCCAGGTGGTGCTAGTGGTAAAGAAGCCCCCTGCCAATGCAGGAGACATGAGAGATGCAGGCTTAATCCCTGGGTTGGGAAGATCCCCTGGAGGAGGGCATGGCAACCCACTCTAGTATTCTTGCCTGGAGGATCCCATGGACAGAGGAGCCTGGCAGGCTACAGTCCATAGGGTCATAAAGAGTCAGACACGACTGAAGCGACTTAGCATGCAAGAGTTCTGAGGGGCTTGGAGGGTACAGGGTGGCTTCAGGTAGGAGGATGTGAGTGATAATGGAGCAGGGATGGAGTGGTGGGTTGGCTTTGAAGAACACAGACTAGGCTCTATGTTAGGGCACCAGGAGTCTAGTCACACCTGTATCAAATCCTTACTGGGTATCTGCATGATCAGCAAGGGACAGAGTTGATTGACAACAGCTGGTGCCCAGACAGATCACTGATCTAGAATTGCTCGGAGAGGGGCCAGGATATGATTTGTCTTCGTGACTCCCACCCTGACAGCTGAGGAGGGACACACTCAAAAGCTGGATGACCAACTGAATTAAAATCTACACCTGCCCTTTGGGATATTCTTTGCAAAAGACCACTGAACCCCCCCCACCTCTTTTCCCCCCTTTAGCTGTTTTTAAGGCCTTCTTCTTTTGTTCTCTTGAGGGTAGACTTTACCTTCAAGATGCTGAGATCTTGGGTCACAGCATCCTTCCTCAGATCCAACACCTGAAGATTTTCTGAGCACCCTGGGGTAGAGGGTTGTCTACCAAGGTATCAGGCTTCACCGAGATGAGGTGAGAGGGCAGGGGGCCCCACAATTTCCCTTTTGACTGGGAAGAGAAAAATTAAATTTTGTTGGTACCCCTTGAGGTCATTCTCACAGTGAACTTGTGAAGTAGGTGTTACATCATTACCCTTTTAGAGAGAGGAACAGTGAGTCCCAGAGAGGTTTTCAAATTGCCAGAGTCACAAAACTCATGGCTGAGTGACCAACTCCTCAGTCAGAGTTTTAGAGGGAACATACAGAACACTCTGCCTGCACGTCTGTCTGTCCCCAGCGGCCTGGGAGTCTATCTTAGGGCAGGGATCAGGTCTGAGTTGTCTGCTGCACACATCTTGCACAAAATGACCCTCAATAAGGATGGGCTGAATCAAAGAATAGCTCTCCCATTGTGACTGAGGCTGGGAGAGCAGATTCTAGAGGATCATCTATCACAAAAACAAACCAGCAAACAGCAGGATAAGCTAACACCAGCAACATGTGCAGTGTTCATTTTGCATTTTTGTTTAATTCTCTTTTTGCTGTGGTGGTATTGACCAGTCAGTGAGAAATGCACGACTTTGCACGTCCAGACACAGCCTAACATTGAGCAAATCTGAGCTCACCCTCATCCCTAGCCCCGTTAAATTGGTTTGATCAGCCTGGTGGCCTGGAATGTCTGAAGTCTTGCAAAAGACACAGGCGTGCTTGTTGATGGGTCTCGCAAACACTCTCAAATTTGACATGGCTTAACAGTTGCCAGGCTAGCTCCGTCTGCCTCTAGCCCTGCCTACCCCTGCCATCCTCGCGAGCAACACAGGAGAGTAAATATATCTGGTAGACTCCTTAAAACATCATTTTGTTTAGAACAAAATCCTGATTTTAAAAATAGAGCCAGAGTTCACATCTTGGAAAAGTCAAAAGGACTAGACAAATGCAAGGTGAGGGGAAGTCTGGCTTAAGGCAAACTAGGGCTGGTCTGGGCTCAATATCAAAAGTATGACCTTGAACAAGTCACTTAACCTCTCTTGAATTTCTGTGTCGTTGTCTTTTTTTTGGGAAAGAAGTTTTCCAACAGGTTGCCAAGAGGACAAAATGAAGTGGCTGGTGAGGACACTTTGCACATGCTTGTGATGGAGTGGGTACTCCAACAAGCTATTGTTAGTTTCATTTCTAGCTCCTACATAAATCTAATGTTCACTATAGTTCACTTGACCACGAACATTTCAGTGTGCCATTACTCATTGGACCCTGACATCCTCTAGCACTGTGACAAAGTTCTGGAACAGAGGACAGGAGTCAGGAACTAGGCTAGAGAATTGTTCTCAGTGAGTGAACGGAGCTGACCTGGAGGCAATAGAGAGCAGTGGGGTCTGTGGCAAACTGGTGTGCCCATGCTTTGTCTCATGGGGCTGTTGTGACCCAGCTCCAGTCAATGCCAGGTATGCTATGCTAGGCTAAGTCACTTCAGTCATGTCTGACTCTGTGCGACCCCACAGATGGCAGCCCACCAGGGTCCCCCGTCCCTGGGATTCTCCAGGCAAGAACACTGGAGTGGGTTGCCATTTCCTTCTCCAATGCATGAAAGCGAAAAGTGAAAGTGAAGTTGCTCAGTCGTGTCTGACCCTCAGCGATCCCACGGACTGCAGTGTACCAGGCTCCTCTGTCCATGGGGTTTTCCAGGCAAAAGTACTGGAGTGGGGTGCCAATGCCAGGTATAAACATGGGCTAAAGACTCAGACTTTTTTTAAAAGACTTTTTCATTTAGTGTGAAATTAGTTGGTTACTGTTTAGTATCCTTTTAAGACGTGGTACAGACCACCTGCACATCGAAGTCAAACCAAACGTGTTTGTGGGCCAGATGCAAGGCTCTACGGTGAGGCCTCTGGCCCGTAAACCCCGCTTTCTTTTGGACAGGAAGGAGGCAGGGGGGAGACGGAAACCCGGGGGCTGGCAGAAGCTACTAGGTCTAAGTTAGCTCTCGTAGGACTGTGGGGACACACAAAAATCTAGCACAGTGCCTGGTAGATGACAGGAATACAAGGCTGTGGTGTTATATGTCCTATAAGTGGATATTTCCCCAAGATAACTTAGGTCAGTGATGACTTTGGGGGCTACATCAGTTCCAACTTCTGTCTCCATTTCAGGATTAATGTCTTTATAGGGTCTTAGGACCTGGAGAAGGGCATGGCAACCCATTCCAGTATTTCTGCCTGAAGAATCCCTTGGACAGAGGAGCCTGGCAGGCTATAGACCATAGGGTTGCAAAGAGTTGGGCACGACTGAAGTGACTTAATGCACACACATACACAGGGTCTTAGGAGCATCGTTATGATTTGAGCTATAATCTACTTCTCTCAATATTTTTTGCATTTGTGACATCCCAGAGAAGCAGAGTGACTTATCCAGGTTCTATGGCAGACAGCTGCGGCTTCTGCTTTAGGATTTGAGGTTCCAGCTCTGTCTTGGCTTAGTTCAGGGCAAGGCTAATCACTTGTCTGACAGGAACCAGATAGGGAACATCACACTGTTGGTCTGGGGACTGGTGGATGGTTCATGCTATTAGTTGTGAGCTGAGTAATGCAGTCTGATTCATGAGGGGAATTAGGAGAGAGGACAGAGGGAGAAGGAAGGGAGCTGACACCAGGGTGTGGAGGGGAATTGCATGGGGATGGATGAGTCTCTGATTCCTGTCAAGTCCCCGTCTTCCTGACCCTGCTTATTTTTCTCCGCCTCCTAAAATCCCCCACTGTTTGATGATGTAGAACAATATCTTCATTGTCTGACTCCTCCTAGTAGAACGTAAGTTCCATGAGGGCAGAGCTCCTTGTATTGGCTGTCCTGGGTCCTCCATGCTCAGCGCAGGCCCTGGAGCAGAGCAATATTGATTGTCAGAATAACAGCGGCAATGTGTGCACAGGCTAAAATAGCCACACATCTCCATTGTTCATGCCAGGGATGGGACCAGTCACGGCTTCATTTATGCCTGAGGTGCTCCAGGTGACTCGCCCACTGTGATGCTGCTGAAAAGTAATTGCTGGTAACTTGGACCCAGAAACCAGTCCCCTATTCTAAGCATGGGGCTCAATCCCCATATTACTTTGCACATGAAGTCCACAATCTTGGCAATACCACTTTGACTGTTGCTTCCATGTTTGTGAGCGGAAAGGGAGGTCTGAGTTAAAAGCTTGAAATTTAAGCAGAAGTCATCAGAGATTCCTGGACAGAGTACTGTATTACTCTGCATTGTAGTGGTTGACACCAAGACAGAGCGTGTCATATTGAAATAAATGTGATCCCACTTTTATTCCCAAAACTTTGTCTGAAGTTGTGATCCAGATGGAAAGATGGAAGTGTTTCCTGAGTTTCAGAAATAAGGTGGGAGCCTCAATCCTGACCTGGTGCTCAGACTTGAAGAGCCCTCAGTGAGTCAGGAGATCACCTCATTCATAGAATTACAGACTCTCAAGGCTCAGAGCTGAATGGACCTTAGAAATAACCATCTGGCTCCAAGCTTTCCAAAGAATTGTGCATAGACTCTGGTTAACAAGAATATGAACATTTTATATTTTAATAGTCACATAGTTATTTTAATGTGTAGTAGACAAAAAATAACTATTTCATTAACTCCACCATGTCAGGCTATTGTTGTTGAGGGGAAGGCTTGTAAAAAAACCTGTTTTTAAAGTATTAGGTTAATTAAAAAATAGGGATATGAGAAGATGGCAAAAATCCTTTTGGCACATAAATGTTTGAAGTTTGAGAAACATAATTTTGTAGCTGAGGAAAAAAAAATCAGTCATTAAGCAAGTCGTGGCAAAGCTGTGACTTAAGCGCAGGTCTTCCCTTCCACTCCCCGGCGAGTGGAGTGCCAAGGAGGGAATGTCATCGTCCCAGCCTCATCAACAACTGTGTTCATCTTTTCCTGACTGCACTGCTCTGTCGTCCCTCCATTCAACAAATGCTTCTTGAGCAGCAGTGGCCAGGTATTGGGTGGGACAGAGAAGCTGGGGCTGAATTATGTCACTCTCCTTGTCACCAAGGAGACTTCAGTCTATTGGTGAAGCAAAGCACTGACAGGAGGCAAGAGTGATCACCATGCACTTTAAAAAAAGGGTTATTGATTCAGCTTTATTTTTGGCAGTGTTGGGTCTTCATTGCTGTACACAGGCTTTCTCTAGTGCTGAGTGGGGCTATGCTTTTTAAACTTTTTTTTAATTGAATAATAATTGCTTTGCAATGTTGTGTTGGTTTCTGCTGTACAGCAACATGAATCAGTCATAAGTATACATATGTCCCTTCCCTTTTGAACCTCCCTCTCTACTCTTCATTACAATGTGCAGGCTTCTTATTGTGGTGGCTTCTCTTGTTGCAGAGCACAGGCTCTGGGCACACAGGTTTCAGTAATTGTGGTGTGTGGGCTCAGTAGTTGTGGCCCACGGGCTTAGTTTCCACTTGGCATGTGGGATCCCCCCAGGGTGGAGATGGAACCCATGTCCCCTGCATTGGTAGGCAAATTCTCAAGCACTGTACCACCAGGAAGCCCCCACTATATACTTTTAATCATGAGCCCCATCAGTCCCCTGTTATGATTTAGTTCAGTCACTCAGTGACTCTTTGCGACCCCATGAATTGCAGCATGCCAGGCCTCCCTGTCCATCACCAACTCCCAGAGTTCACTCAAACTCATGTCCATCGAGTCGGTGATGCCATCCAGCCATCTCATTCTCAGTCGTCCCCTTCTCCTCCTGCCCCCAATCCCTCCCAGCATCAGAATCTTTTCCAGTGAGTCAACTCTTTGCATGAGGTGGCCAAAGTATTGGAGTTTCAGCTTCAGCATCAGTCCTTCTAAAGAACACCCAGGACTGATCTCCTTTAGAATGGACTGGTTGGATCGCCTTGCAGTCCAAGGGACTCGCAATAGTCTTCTCCAACACCACAGTTCAAAAGCATCAATTCTTTGACGCTCAGCTTTCTTCACAGTCCAACTCTCACATCCATACATGACCACTGGAAAAACCATAGCCTTGACTAGATGGACCTTTGTTGGCAAAGTAATGTCTCTGCTTTTCAATATGCCATCTAGGTTGGTCATAAATTTCCTTCCAAGGAGTAAGCGTCTTTTAATTTCATGGCTGCAGTCACCATCTGCAGTGATTTTGGAGCCCCAAAAAATCAACTCTGACACTGTTTCCACTGTTTCCCTATCTATTTCCCATGAAGTGATGGGGCCAGATGCCATGATCTTCGTTTTCTGAATGTTGAGCTTTAAGCCAACTTTTTCACTCTCCTCTTTCACTTTCCTCAAGAGGTTTTTTTAGTTCCTCTTCACTTTCTGCCATAAGGGTGGTGTCATCTGCATATCTGAGGTTGTTGATATTTCTCCCGGCAAACTTGATTCCAGCTTGTGCTTCTTCCAGCCCACCGTTTCTCACGATGTACTTTGCATATAAGTTAAATAAGCGGGATGACAATATACAGCCTTGACATATTCCTTTTCCTATTTGGAACCAGTCTGTTGTTCCATGTCCAGCTATTATGATTACTTATTTATAAACCATATGTATCTCTTTCTGTGCTAGTGTTCTATTCAGGATAAAACATACACAGAATTAGAGACTAATTGATAATGAGCTAAAAACAAAATGAGTAGTACTTTTAAAATGTTTAATAGTTGCATTTATCAATAGGACAAAAGAAACTAGATATAAAAAGAAATAAATACAAAGGAGGCTCAGTACTTATAAAAACAAAGTGCATGAAATAAAGGTGCATTCAGTAACATTTTTGAGTATTTAAAAAGTTAATTTTGTTAATGGCAAAAGACATTTTGTTCTCATTCAGAATTATTATTAATTTTTAAAAATGTATTTGAATATGTTTTAATGTTCGTTTAGCCCTTTGTGATAGACCACTGGATTCAAAGCTCTGGTTCTAAGTTTGGTTTTCTAAAAATACTTAGTTTTAATGCTGTCAGAGCTGAAACAAGAATCTTTATAAAGACATTGAAATCCGAATGGAAGAAATGCAATGTTGGCTATGCTTACTAAATCAAGATGCTCATTAAAAAAAAAAAAAAATCCCATCTAGCAATTGCGCAAAGGTTTTTATTGAAATTCATCTAGTCAGCTAGTCAGTTTCCATCTTCCTTAATGCCAATTCTTTTAAACTAATCAAAAGTTATATTTTTAACAAATGGGTTCAAGATCCACTGAAGCTCTCCTTGGAAAATTTTTAAATAGGTTAGAAAATTGTTTCCAAGTTTTTTTTTAAGTGTGCAAATACTAGTTTTCTAAAGAAAGAATATTACATATATTATCTTGGAGAATAAAATCACACAGTGATGGAAACACTTACAAACATCTATTCTCAAAGTACTTTGATTGTAGCACATGTTGCTTGGGCAAAATGGTTATTTATCACTCCTTGCGAAAATACTACCTTTACCTGGAAAATATAGGGTGTTTTTTTTTTTTTTTTGTTTTGTTTTGTTTTAAATTAAGAATATTCCAGCTGTTAAACTACAAGAGCCAGTTCCATAACAGAAAAGTCCAGCAAATCTAGAACATTTAAGAAATTATACAACTCACCTTTACTTAAGAAAAAAAATTACTTTTCCAAGAGATAACCTACAGTCCTCTTATGATACAAAAGATTTTCATGGTCACCCTATATCTTATTTTAAAATATTATAAACATTCTGCTATTTAAGATGATGTAAAAGATGCTTACTCCTTGGAAGAAAAGTTATGACCAACCTAGATAGCATGTTTGCTGACTAAGGTCCGTCTAGTCAAGGCTATGCTTTTTCCAGTAGTCATGTATGGATGTGAGAGTTGGACTGTGAAGAAAGCTGAGCACTGAAGAATTGATGCTTTTGAACTGTGGTGTTGGAGAAGACTCTTGAGAGTCCCTTGGACTGCAAGGAGATCCAACCAGTCCATTCTGAAGGAGATCAGCCCTGGGTGTTCTTTGGAGGGAATGATGCTAAAGCTGAAGCTCTAATACTTTGGACACCTCATGTGAAGAGTTAACTCATTGGAAAAGACTCTGATGCTGGGAGGGATTGGGGGCAGGAGGAGAAGGGGATGACAGAGAATGAGATGGCTGGATGGCATCTCTGACTCAATGGATGTGAGTCTGAGTGAACTCCGGGAGTTGGTGATGGACAGGGAGGCCTGGCATGCAGCAATTCCTGGCATCGCAAAGAGTCGGACATGACTGAGTGACTGAACTGAACTGAACTGAACTGAATTCATAATTTCCACATATACTGTATATATCACAAGATGCTGAAACCATCAGAAAAGTGAGGGAGGAGCCATCATTCCCATTTTATTGTCAGCCAACCACTGTCCCCTCTGAATTTCCCGCATGCTATGTGACACATGAGGGTCTGACTTACTGAACCAGTGAGGGCAGCAATGCTTAATCCTGAATTAGATATTTGTAAAGTTTGTGTTACTCTCTAGCCAGGTAATAACACAAATAGAATTTTCTGTTCTTTCTTCATACATCCTAGTTTGGAGGTGATTGAATTGGAGACAAATCCAGAATGATATACATTGCAGAGTTATGTATGGGGTGTCGACTTTAAGGAAAGTGGACTTGGATGTCAGAAGGTGGGCATGGGCTGGGGCACTGGGTGAGTGAGGTGATCTGGAGGTGAGAGAAGAGCCGGTCAGTGTCCATCTGGCAGGACGCCAGGCAGCCTCTGGAAAGGCGTAGGTTCCCTTGTGGCCTCTCCTCCCCACAGAGACTGACAGCCCACCTCCTAAATAGAGAGTAAAGCAGAGCAGCATGATGGGCCTACTGTTAGTGTTTCTGCCCAGCTCAGTCCATGATGTCATTTGGTAGGTTGAAATCAGCCAAAAGGACATATTTGTGTGTGTGCTCATTGCTCAGTCATGTCTGATTCTGCAACCCCATGGACTGCAGCATGCCAGGCCTCCCTGTCCTTCGCTACCTCCCAGAGTTTTTTCAAACTCATGTCCATTGAGTCGGTGATGCTATCCAACCATCTCATCCTCTGTCGGCTGCTTCTTCTCTTGCCTTCAATCTTTCCCAGCATCAGAGTCTTTTCCAGTGGGTCGGTTCTTCACATCAGGCAGCCAAAAGATTGGAGCTTCAGCTTCAGTCCTTCCAATGAATATTCAGGGTTGATTTTCTTTAGGATTGACTGGTTTGATCTCCTTGCTATCCAAGGGACTCTCAAGAGTCTTCTCCAGCACCACAGTTAGAAAACATCTTCTTCGGAGCTCAGCTTTCTTTATGGTCCAGGAGATCTTCCTGACCCAGGGATTGAACCCATATCTCTTGCACCCTCCTGCATTGGCAGGCAGATTCTCTACTGCTTCACCTGGGAAGCCTCAAGGGGACATATTTGCATCACAGAAATTAGCAAAGTCTACAAATGAGCTTTCTCTGTTTTCAGCAAGAATCCTGTTAAGTTGGTTTAACAGAAGCCCCTTACCTTTGATGCCTCCTCTTAGGAATTTCCCATCCACTGAGGCCCTCACTCTGCTGTGAGACCACAAGGGAAACTATGCCTTCCCAGAGGCTGTGATGTCTTTGGAGTTGAGCCCATTTCTTCTCCCCTATTGTGATGGTTCATCAGTTGCAATAGTTAGAATAAGGCCTTCCCTATCACTTAAGGAAGTTTCAGAATAAGATTTTTTTCTTTAACCACAGCAGGTGTGAGGAGTGTCTGTACCTCTAGAAGCTTCCCTACACTTGTGTAGACACAGGGCGCACATCTCCAGCTCTCCTCTTGGCTCCCCATCCAGGTTTCGTTTCAGAACAGCTGGGACTGGGGTGTCTGCAACACTTCACCTGCACCACTGAATGCTGCACTCTCTCAGTTCCTCCTCGCTTGCTGTTCTCTGTCTGCTCCTCCTTCTGTCCTCACTGTTCTTCCTGGAAAGCTCCCTCAGGGCACCTGCCCCACAGGGAAGTGCTCTGCCCCTACCCGGCCCTGATGCCCGCTTCCTTCCATGTTGCTTCTATTCCTTGAGGTCTAATCTCAGGCCCCTCATCTCCATTGTGCTGTGGTTATTCCCAGTTATTCTCTCTTCCTGGTCCTTTCAGACTGATAACAGGTTGGAATGATTCATCTAGCTTCTGATGTTCCAACCAAGTTGAGTTTTCAGAAACCTTAAACTTCGACATCAACTGATGCCAGCGGTGACATTTGTTTGATTGGAAGGGGTGGAGACTCAAGGATTCCTCATAGGAGCCCACCACCTCTGTTCACATTCCTTGGCTGGGCTGGGAATGTCAGCAAGAATGAGAGTTCTTCTTGAGGTGTCCTTGAAGGGAAGCATGACATTAATGGCCCCATGATCAGACCCTGACCCCACATGTCTGCCCAAAGCATTCACTGGAAAGTACTTGATGGGGTCCTGGCCCAGCCTTGAAGCCACCATAGTTTGTCCTGGGCTGTGCAGGTTGGTCCATGTGGCCCTGGCACAAGCAGCTTCTTGGCCTTTTTGTTGGTGTCACTGTTGTTATGCTTAGTTCCTGCTGGATAGGATTCCACTGGGCTAGTTTTCCCCAGGATTAATACTCTGACCCCAGAAACCCTTGAAGATCTAGCTTCTACTCAAGACTCATCTTCTGCCATGCCACAACCCATTCCTAGTCCCACTGCCCTTCCATGCTGAACGGAGGGGCAGGTTCTTATGCCATGTGCTTTTATCTGTTCCAGCTGCCTGAATTATTCCTCCTGTTTGCCTGGTTATATCTTTTTGCCCTTCAGCCTTCAACCAAGGGACCAGCTCTGTTAGGCTTCTTGCTTGATTTCATTGTCTTTCTGCCCACGCAAGCTGGCACCCCCTTATATCATCCCGGCACCTGGGCACACATTTTGCTATACCTGACCTCACCTTTACATGGACCCTTTCTCAGGAGACACAGAGAAGCCTGTGCAAGGGCACAGCATGGATTTCTTGAATGAATGAAAATGCTCAGCCCTTTAAACCTGATGCAAAGATTCCTTCCTTTTTTCCTTCTCTGTTTGTATTTCTGAGTCCCAGACATCTGCCTTTCTGTTATGTTTGTGGGGGCCTGAGTTTACTCATGAAACTATCAGGTTGATTGGCCTTGAACTCAGTGGGGAAGATGAAGGCAGGGGCAGGGCACCAAGTCTAACGTTGTGACTTCATGTTGGCTATTGTCAAACTACTCAGGCCCATGGTCCGCTCATCTCATCTTAAACAAGGATGAAGGCGTCTCATTCCCTCCTCTTTAGTTTTCACCCTTGACATAAACCCAGGCTACTCTTGTTCTCACTCAATGTGCCCAGTGGTTCTTTTTGCTGTGATTTCCAATTTTTTAGCATGACGCTCAGGACTTTCAAACTTGGCTTCTTTATTGTTTTATTCCTTCTCTCATCCACCAGGCGGTCCACTCAGTTCCTTGTTTCCTAAACATGTTGGGGCTTTTTCATACCTTCTGGGACTTTGCACATACTCATCCTCTCACAAAGAATGCCTTTCCCTCTCTTCCCTGACATACCATCATCTCCACGACCTGGCTTGTTTGAACCTCCTTTAGTTCCCACAGAATTAGCTACTCTCTCCTCAGGGCCCCCATAGTACTTTGAGTTGAAGATCTATGACTCCTATTTATTGAATTTCACCTGAGTTCTTTATCCATACTTTACTTTCACTGGAGGTTATGCTGATGTCCAGCTTCCACATGTTCCCTCTTGGACTCCCCAACCTGGGCCCTTTGGACACGGGTCTGATCCATGGAAGGTCCTTAAGAAACACTCGATGTGAGTGGAATCTTCTTTCCTAGCTCCATTTTAACACCCTAATGCCTTGCTCTATAACACATGGCCTGTGGACCAGAAGCTATGGCATCATCTACCCATTGCAGCCTGCATTTAATAAGATCCATTCTGGATTCATTAAACACACATTAAAGTTTGAGAAGATCAGACTTATAGTCAAAGAATTCCTTTACGTCTGCCCAAAATCCTTTCTGCTTTTAGCTGACTGCTGGGACAAAGCACCATTGCTCAGGCCCTTTATCTTCCCAGTGACTTGAGAATGTTTCATTGCACCTTTGCATGTCCTCAACCAGAATAAATGAGAACAGTCTTCTTAATGTGCCAACCAGCAGGTTCTTTCCTTCTAATCAAGTCCATATGCTGTTTGTGACTCCCTTTCTGGAAAGTAAAAATAACCCCATTACCAACTCCTCCTTCTAGTAGCCTTTTCTCTGTAGCCAAGTTAATTCCAAATAGAACATCTGGAAATTCTATTTTGTTGCCTAATTTAAACCAGACTAAAACCAATCTGCATAAAAGTTTATGAACTTTCTAGGGCCTCACACCTTATATTTTCCCATCTGCAGAAGCCTGCAATTTGGAAGCTAGAAGAGGAGGGATTTGGCCATCTCTTTCTCTAGGACTGCAGAGAGTGTTTGTAGCTTTGTGCATTGGAGCAGGGAATTGGGTTAGTAGTATGGTGGGTGGGTGGAGGGGGAGGGAAATGAGGGCAATGGATAGAGCTGTACTTCCTTGTGCAAAAATAAATCTGCATAGGTTAAAGGTCTTTTAACTCTAAGCTAAGGTGATAGGTGGCAGAAGGGGCTTGAGAGAGGGAGAGTGCTGCGTGAGGGAAGAAAAATGGAGTGTCAGGCAATGGGAGAGGGGGATGGGGAAGGGGACATGCATCACCAAGCATAACTGGAGAGGTGCATTTCAACAGCTGCCCACTGAAGCCAGTGGCTCAGGACTTGGGAAGAGGCTAAAAGAGCTCTTGTCTTTGTCATTAGCTTGAATAGGGACCCCAGGTAAACTGAATGGAGGGGGAAGCCCAGAAGTAAGGGCCAGGGCAGAGTCTTTGTTAGCCTGGATAGAGAACAGGAAATAAAATGAACTCTAGATATTTTAAGCAGGAGTTCATGTAATCCCATTCTTATTTACTTATTTTTGGAGAAATTGACTAGCTGATTCTAAAATTTATGTGTGGAACAGCAAAGTATGTGTGCTAGCCAAACAGCTTTTGGAAAGAAGAATGAAATTAGAGCACTTGATTTCAAGTTTTCCTATAAAGCTATGGTAATCAAGACAGTATGGTATTAAGCAAGAATAGACATATCACGTTTTGAGCAGAAGGAAATCTCATAGAATTGTTGTTGTTTCATTGCTCAGTCATGTCTGACTCTTTGTGACCCCATGGACTCTCGCCTTTCAGGCCCATCTGTTCATGGGATTCTCCTGGCAAGAATACCGGAGTGGGTTGGCATTCCTTTCTCCAGGGTATCTTTCTGACTGGATTGATCTTTCTTTCTGGATTGAACCCTGGTCTCTTGCTATGCAGGCAGCTTCTTTACCATCTGAGCCATCAGGGAAGCCCTGTGTTCCCCAAAAGATATGTCCAAATCCTAACTCCTGGTTTGTGAATATAACTGTGTTTGGAAATGGAGTATTTGCAGATGTAATTAAGGTATAATCTTGAGATGAGACCACCTTGGGTTGGAGTGAACCTTAAATCCAATGACCAGCTTCCTTATAAAAGAACATGAGGAGACCCAGAGAAACACAGGAAGAAGGCCACGTGACGATGGGAGCAGAGATCAGATCAGAATGATGCTGCCACAAGCCAAGGAATGTCAGAATGTCAGGGTGGGTGGATAAAGTAATATAATGTCAGGAGCCTCTACCAGAAGCTGCAGGAAGCAAGGAAGTATTATCCCCTAAAGCCTTTGGGGAGAGCATGGTCCTGTCAACACCTTGATTTCAGACTCTGGCCCCCAGAACTATGAGAAAATAAATTTCTGTCTAGTCATAACCACTGAGATGTAGCATTTTGTTATGACAGCCTGAGGAAATTAGTGCAACAGATACAGTAGAGCTCTCCTTGATGGAAGAAATTTTCTTTGAGCTTTTGTTGGGTTGTCTTTTTAGAATTTACAATTGGTTTGCAGGCACCCTGATTTTTATCTTTTGAGATTGAGCATTCAACTTTTTTTCATGTTTTTTATTTAAAATAAAAGCATTTTTTCTCTCCATGAACTTCTCCCTAAATTTCTCTTGCTAATCCAAGTCCTATAACATGAAAGAACCCTAGAGAAGGAAATGGCAACCCGCTGAAGTATTCTTGCCTGGAAAATCCCATGGACAGAGGAGCCTAGTGGGCTGTAGTCCAGGGGGTCACAAGAGAGTCAGACATGACTTAGCAACAAAACGACAATGAGAAAGAGTAGGAAGATGTGGGCTTTAGGGTCAGATAGCTGCGGGTTTAGGCATTGACTCTGCTGTGGGAACTTGGGCAAGTTGCATAAAGTCTCTGGGCTTTGTTTTCCTCATCTGTGAAAATAGAGATGATCTTAACATGTCTTTCATAGTGTGGGTGGATAATGTAACATACATACCTAACATGAGTAGTAGTTCTCATTCTTTATCCCTTTCCTTCAAGACCAAAGTCGGCACCCTCTTCCAGGAAATTTTCTCTCTGAGGAACATTAGCTCCAAAGTCTTTTCCTTGCAGTAAAAACAGCTGTGGGTGCTATTCCCCAACATCTATAGACCTCACCAGCTACCTCCTGTCCTGGGAGGGCCAAGCAACAGTCTCCACTTCTGCCTCCTGTCTTTCTTTTGTGGCTTTTATCAGTATCTAGCACAGGGCTAGTGTGCACATGCAGACACACACAACCATACGGAAGGAGCCACAAGGAGGTGTAACCCTGAGTGGATAGCAAAGCCTCTGCCCAACCACTGGGGATATGTGTCTTTACATCCCGAGCCCCATTTCCTGAGAGTGACTGTGCAGAAGCTCAACCTGGAAATACTCAAGTAGAAACAGGGTATCCCTAGGAGACACATTGTAGAAATGAGGGCTGTAGCCTTCACTGGAGTAGAAGTTTGTTAGTACTTACCTCTCTCTGTTGCAAACACAGTAATTCATTAAAAAGAAAGAAAGAAAGAAAAAAAAAGCCTGTCACTTTTGCCCCATTTCTCAGACGCTTCTGCACAGCCTCACTGAAGTTGAGCCTCATTACCAGGACTTTATTAAGCTTGCAAAACAGACGGGGAAGAGCAGCGTGAAGCATACAGAGCTCAAGTTGCCAAAATAAATGAACAAAGCACCTCCTGATGCCTGGGCCCCTCAGGGACGTCAGCCCAGGAGACCTCGAAGGCTATTAGGATGCAACTTTATTAACTTCACTCAGGCACGTGGCAGTTAGCCTGGGGCGGCTCCAGCAGCTCCTGGCTGGAGCGCAAAATCCAAGTTCAGGACTCCTCCTCAGTCCTGTCCTGATGCTCACTGCCCTGCCCTAAACACGGTTGCTGTTGTAGTCCACTTATTCCTCTCATTTGAAGGCCCCGGGATCAGAGGGTCTGTTGGGGGCATCCTCTACTTAGACGCGCCTCTCACTTGCTTGTACATCTACAGAAAGCCATACTGAAGTGGAGAGGAGTGGGAGAGGGAGGGAGAGAAGCCTGCAAGGATAGACCACTTTTGGTAAGTATTCTCGTCACGCCAGTCTGCTCGACCACTACCCACTCCCATCCAGAATGGTCCCCATGCTTGAAAAGAGGTGAGAGGGAGTTACTCTAGGATGCCTTTGTCTTCGGGGAGAGTTATTGGGAAAGTCATGTCACCTCTGAGCCTCTCTGTCATCATCTGTGAAATGGGACACACATGAACCCCAGCGCCTGGCATGTAGCAGGCACCTGCCTGTCCATCCCGCTTGCCTCTTCCTCTCCCATCAGGAGCTGCTCTGGGCAGGGGAACCTAGATGCACGGGGAGCTGTAGGCTGGATGGGGTGCTGCAGCCTTGACCTCTCACTACAGCCGTGTGTGCTCTGAGTTGCTCTAAACATTTTACAAAACATCTGCTAGTTTCAGCCTATACTTTCCTGGGGGACTGTATGGTCCCTGTTGCCTTGAAACAAAGGATTTACCCTTTAAGACAGCAGTGTTGAAGGGGACTTTGGGCTGCCCAAAGGTGCCAGACCCCTAAAGTATCTCCTCTTGAATCTCTCTGAAGCCTTTGAGTTTGGACTGTGATGAGACAATGATGGGGTGGAGAAGGACCTGGATCAATCCCACAGGGATGTACTGGAGAGGGAGGAAGTCTGGCCTAGATGGGGGAGGGTTACATGTGTTCCCACAGCCGTCTGTCAGGGTGGGCACAGTCAGGGCCAGAGATGGCCTGGCTGACGTCGTAGTGAATAGGAGACCCAGCTTGTATTCTTCCCCACACTGAAGGTTCTCGCTCCACCTAATGGACACAGTTGATTTCACTGATGGTTTTCCGGGCGTATTTAAGTCCAGTGTTGGTGAATTCACATTCACCTTCATGATTTTCTGCTATCAAGCCTGGGGGACCAAGCAGACTAGAGTGTTCTTAGGGAAGGTGATTGGAGAAGGGGAAGTGCATTTTCTAGTACTACTTCCACAGACTAGAAATCTAAAACTAGAAATGGCCCTGAGGGTTTTTTCATAAACAATCTTAATAATAAAAAAGAATCATAGGACCTCCAACACAGTCACACATCTTCATGAGGAAGTGAATTTTTTTTTTTTTTTTCAACTTACTGGAAATTTGGGTCATTAATGCTTCTCTTCGTGCTACCTCTGTCCCGGTTCCATACAGAAATAATTTTCTCTGAAGAGTGATCAGTTGATTGCTAAACAGGGCAAGATCCTTAAATTGTGCTTTTGTCTGAAGCACGTGAGCTTGAGAAACTGAAAGAGGGTGCTGTGACTCCCAGCTCCCTGAAAATTGACTGAACCCTCAGGGAGCTAATTGCATTTGGAAAACTAAGGACTCAGCCTGGTGCTTCCTTCTTTCGAGTCTAAGCATAGCTTTCAGGACCCACCAGCTAAGTCCAGCTCAGCCCCAATCAACAGCATCTTCTTTAGCAGAGGGTTCCTTCGAGCATGCTCACTTTAGTAATAATAGTTCCAAATAATAGTGCCTTGGGGATCAAACCAGTCAGTCCTAAAGGACTATGCATTAGTTGCTCGGTCATGTCTGACTCTTTGCAATCCTGTAGACAGCCCTCCAGGCTCTTCTGTCCGTGGGATTCTCCAGGCAAGAATATTGGACTGGGTTACCATTCCCTTCTCCAGGGGATCTTCCCAACACAGGGTTCGAACCTGGGTCTCCCATATTGCAAGCAAATTCTTTATCGTCTGAGCCATGTGGCTCAGCTAATCCTAAAGGAAAGCAACCCTAACACTCACTGGAAGGACTGCTGCTGAAGCTGAATCTCCAATACTTTGGCTATCTGATGTGAAGAGCCTGGAAAAGACCCTGATGCTGGGAAAGATTAAGGGCAAGAGGTGAAAGGGATGACAGAAGATGAGATGGTTGGATGACATCACTGATTCAATGAACATGAACTTGGGCAAACTCCGGAAGATGGTGAGGGACAAGCAGGCCTGGCATGCTGCAGTCCATGGGGTTGCAGCAAGTCGGACCCAACTTGGTGACTGAACAACAACAACAACAACGTAGTGCCCTGGAGCTCTGGTTTTCTGTAGTGGTATCTGATCCAGCAATCCTTGCTGGCAAACCATTTCACAAGTGGGACCAGGGACTGTATCAGGGAAGCTATAAGGCCTGTCTGTCCATGTCACCAAACAGGCAAACTCAGCCCAGGTTGGACAGCTTTAGCTTGTTCTTGCTCAATTCATCTACTCAGTTTAACAGAAGAGGACAATTCTGGGGGATGGCTATAGAACATGTTGAGCTTGACTGATCTGGAGTGTGTTCCTAAAGATGCTTCATTTGGTAATGGTGGTAATTGGTGACCCTGGACCTATTTTCATCCTTGAGCAACACTGCAAGGAGAAGCGTGCACCTGGACAGAGTATAAGCTTCTAAGTGTGAAGCAGTTATTAAATGCTTCCCACTACACAGATGTCTATAAAATAACACATATATATGTGGGCATGAGGTTTCAAAAGCCATCTGCTCTTTCATTCTTCTTGGAGGCAGTCTTCACTTAAGTTGTTCAAGACAGAAGTGTCATTTTCATTCATTCTCCCTTTTTAAAGAGTGTCAACAAAGGAGAGTCCTTAACATCTGTGGGTCAACAGCTTTAGCATTTAACAACCTTCATGGTCAGGAAATTAATCCTGACATTTAACCTAAATTCTTCTTGTTGACTATTTCCTCCATTCTGGGACTCAGTGGAGTGAGGAACAGCTGCTCACCATTCTGAATCCTTTGCTCTACCTGCTCACAAATGAAAACTGCCACAACCTCTCTCGTTATCCTTTTCTCCAGACTCAAGAGTAACAATTCACTTGAGGGTTTTCCCTTTCTTTCTAGGACCTGTTTGCAAACTTATTCTAAATCTTTTCCATATTCCTCACATCATTCTTGAGCTGTGATAGTTCAAAGCAATCCTGATTAAGTGGTCCTGTTTTATCCCAGACCGTGGACTATGTACCTTTCCCTCCACTCCCAGGCAATCCCCTCCATTAAAAACAGCCTGACCCAAATGACTTGTGTTATACCTATATATGATTGTGGTCCGCTATGGTTCTCTGCTTTTCTTATATGTGCCCATGGTGTATAGTTTCCCTACCTATTATTTCTTTATCCTGAGTCTGGATTGTTTTTTTTTTTTTAAAGAATCCTGCTTAACATATTGCTGAATCGAATCTTGAAGATTACAGCCATGCCTGCAATATGGCCCACTGATGTTAGATGTTACAGAGGATTCTCTCATATTTTCTTTTTGTACTTACATATTACTTGCATGCATGTACCCTTGTGCTTTCAAAGTTGAAAACAAAAATAATAGCATTAAGCACTTGGTGAATACCAGGAGAGTACAGATCTAAGTTCTTTCTCTCAAAGGTTAAGATTTTTTGATTGTACAGGATGTTTACATATAACATTTTGAGAGCCTCACTTAAGATGGAATATATCCAGGGCTGGTCTTTATGGTAACAGTGATGGTGATGAGTGAACATTTGCTGGGCCAACTATATAGTAAGCATGTGATAAGCACATTATATAACTCAATTGAAACAGATAACTAACAAAATAAAAATTCCAAAAAAAGGCAGATTGGTGAGGAATACCCAATCTATCTATCTTATTCAGTGTTATATCCCCAACATTTGGGAGATGCTTAGCATACAGTCGGTGCTCAATTAATATCAGTTAAACAAACATTAATTAAACATCCCCCTCTGTAACACCTACAGCACTACTTATCTCATCACCTTTCATTCATTCTCTCCTCTGTTACCAAATACAGTGAGCCTATTGTGAAAGGCACTGTGGAAAATGCTAATATGACTGGGGAGACAGGAGGAGGTATGACTTGAGTTGCACCTAGACTTGGCCCAGATGTCCTTGCCCCAAGTTCATTGCCTTGCTGGTGCTTGCTGGGTTTATGAAGGCTAACATTTCTAGAGACAAGAAAACTGATGGACATTTTTAAGCTGAGAAGTCTTGTTCATGTTATAATGGTATGTTATTTAACATATGACTCTGTCTTCATGAAGGATCATTAGTGCAGGTGAATTTGGGGCAAGGGGTGGCTTCCCAGGATATGGCCAGAGTTTGCAAAATGATTTGTCATTTGACAAGAAAATAATGGGCAAGGGGTTGTAGATAACTTGTTTTCTTAAGACTCCACATACCTGGGTCCATTTTCGTCCATGCCCAATACCTGTATTCAAAAATGGCATAAATTCATACTTTTCTGTGCCAGAAATAGGAAGGAGGGTGAGCCCTCAAAGTAGGGAGAGGGTCCTGGAAGATGAGGGGGTGAGTGTGCCTCCAGTGAGTTGTGGGTCTTTGGAGGAATAAGACATGAAAATAAGTAACAAGACGTGTGGTGGGAGATATGCTAAAATCAAAGCCTTCTATCTGATCCCGCCGCTCCAGCAGAAGGCAGCTTTCCTCTCCTCTGAACAACCCCTGTGCAATAGCATTACACCTACCTGGTATTCTTCTTATATGTACATATATATGTATCTGTATATGTGTATGTACTGGTCTATATCCTCTCCTTGGCTGTGAGCTCCTAGAGGGCAGGCTTGTCTGCTAAGGTCAGTCTCTCTCCCCAATCATTTAAGCATTTTCCACAATGCCTTGTGCAACAGGCTCACCATATTTGTTGACAGAGGAGAGAACGAATGAAAGGTGATGGGATGAGTAGTGCCATAGGTGTTCCAGAAGGGAATGTTTAATTAATGTTTGTTTAACTGATATTAATTGAGCACCTACTGTATACTAAGCATCTCCCAAGTGTTGGGGATATAGCACTGAATAAGATAGACAGAAACCCAGCCCCCAGGATGCTTATACTCAGGCTGGGGACATCGCTTCTTACTTGAGGGCTGAGTGGGCTCTACTGCAGAACTGGGTGTGACCTTGGCCTCGGCATATGGAAGGGATTCTGGTGGGTGGCAAAGAGTGAAGAGGTCATTTTAGGTGCAGGGTGTGAGCACAGCCTGAAGTAAACTATGTATATTTCTATCACATGAATATGTGAGGCATGACAGCAGATGACCTCACTACAGATTTTGCTGTCTCCCCGTGAGTACGCTTTGCTATAAGAAGACAACGTGGGGTCCATGTGCCGATTCTGAAACTGAAGGGGAGGTAGAAAAGGAAGATACCTATTTATTGGGCTGGACTTTTTTCATTTACTCTGCACAGTGGTCCTGCAAGTTGGTTATTGCCATCTTCCTTTTGCAGAAGAGGAAACTGTTGCCCAGAGAGGATGTATAATTTGCTTAATGTCACAGTGAAAAGCGAAAGTGTTAGTCTCTCAATTGTATCCAAATCTTTGTGACCCCATGGACTGTAGCCTGAAAGGCTTCTCTGCAATGAGATTCTCCAGGCAAGAATACTGGAGTGGGTTGCCATTCTCTTCTCCAGGGAATCTTCCCGACCCAGGGATCAAACCCAGGTCTCTCACATTGCAGGCAGATTCTTTACCATCTGAGCCACGAGTGACGACCCTGAAGGTCACAGAGGAGGGTCTAAATCCAGCTCTGACTCTCACATGTGCACTTTTGACACTTTACCACTAAAGCAAAGGTTTGAACCAACAAACAAGCAAATAACAGGCTGAATCTCTTCTGGTGAACCTCTTGTTCCCTGGTGCCTACTTTGCAAGAGTCTTCCTAGGAGTTCAGCTCTCACCATGCCATGATGACTTTATTCTCTTTCAAGTTCTTGGTAGCTGGAAGCTGGATGACTCTGCTTGGGGTTCATGCCTATTCTCAAATGTTAGCTAGAGGCAGTGAGGTCCATGGGAACTCCTCCAGGTTATAAATGACTACAGGGGAATTCACATGGGAGATTAGGAGGGACAGGAAAGGAATGTCACCAGACCCAACACAAAGTCATGGGGAGAGTGGGGAAGACTTATTCCCTCTTAGACTGTTTGGATGAAATCATGGGGCATTCCCATGAGTTTTGTAATGGTTACACCCAATGGGACACTTCGTTGATTTTCTTTAGTTTCCTATTCTTTTTCTAGAAGCATTGATCTGATCCATCTCTTGAATTTCATTAGCCTCAAGATTGTCTGAAGACTTGGACACTGTTTCCCTAGCCCTTCAGTTTGAGCTTTCCTGGGAATAAGCATATGAACTATTTTTCAAATAGGAGCTCTGATCACTGAGGCTGGATCTCTGCATCATGTTTCCTGTCCCTCCATTTAGCTGGGTAGAGCCTTGTGATTAAGTTTCTTCCAGTGGAATGTGAGCAGAAGTGATATGGCTATTTCTTCCTGACCCATCAAATCTCTCATGCTTTCTTTCCTGTTCTCATTGGCTGGAATGGTGAGGACCGGGGTGCCTTGAAAACCTCTTGTCAAAGATGACAGAGCTTCTGTTGGCCTGGATCACTGAATGACTGTGTGTAGTGGAGCTACCCCCCAATATGGAACTTGTCTCTGGACCACTATGGTAAACTTCTGTTGTGTTCCAGCCATTAGACCTCTTGGGTGTGTTGGTTACAGCTGTTTAGCCTACCAAACTGGATTCATTCCTTATGGCTTCCACAACAAAATTTTCCTTGGAATGGAATGTAGCCACTCTCTGTCTTCCCAAGGAGTTACCACAGTTTCTGTGATAGATTCTGGGGTTACCAGTCTCCTTCTCCCTTCAGGGTGGGACTCAGGGAGGCAGCTGGCAGCTTAAGCCAGTTTAATATATGATCCAGCACAATAGAAGCCTATGTGTACGTATTTATTACTTTAGTTCCTCCTCCATTTCATGGCTCCCAACAAATGAGGAAATTTTAGAAATAGAGGTAGACTGTAAGATAAAATGCCTATAATAAATCTGGTGTCACTTTGAGAGATCATCTTGAGAATCCAGGTAGCCAAAGAAAAAAGTAACCAAAGAACGTGACTGATGATGAAAATGAGCAGTTTGATCCTTAGGAGAAGCCCAGCTTTTTTGGCAAGGAGGTCTGAACCCTTATCTCCTGTGATCCTCGGTGCTATTTGTACACTAAATACACAGTGACTGCACAGTATACATTTTCAGTTCAGTTCAGTCACTCAGTTGTGTCCAATTCTTTACGACCCCATGGACGGACTGCAGCAGGCCAGGCTGCCCTGTCCATCACTAACTCCCAGAGCAGGCAAATTACATTTTTACTTATTTCCTTTATTTCATTATTTAAAATGATGGATGTGATGCTCAGTAACATATGTCATTAGGGAACTGCAAATTAAAATAAGATATCATGACTTAACCTATTAAAATGATCAAAATCCAAAATGCTGGCAACATCAAATGCTGGCAAGGATATGGGATAACAGGAATTCTTATTCATTGCTGGGGTAAATATAAACTGTAAAGTGACTTTGGAAGACAGGCTGGTAGTTTCTCATAAAACTAAACATATTCTTACCATTTGATCCAGCAATTGAGCTCCTCGATGTTTAACCAAATGAGCTGAAAACTTTTGTCCATAGAAAATCTAGCATATCATGCTTATAGTAGCTTTATTCATACTTGACAAAACTTGGAAGCAATTAAGATGTCCTTCAACAGATGAATGAATAAGCAAACTATGGTGCAGCATACAATGGAATATTAGTCAGTGATAAAAAGAAATAAGCTTTCAAGCCACAAAGAGACATAGAGGAAACTTAAATGAATATGGCTAAGTGAAATAAGCCCATCTGAAAAGGTTACACACTATATGATTCCAACCATGTAATGTTCAAGAAAAGGCAAAATGATGGAGCTAGAGAAAGATCAATGGTTGCCAAGTCTGGGGGTTGAGGAGGAAGGGTGGGATTAATAGGTTGAAGCACAGGGCATTTTCAGGGCAATGAAGCTATTTTTCTATACAATACTATAACATTCATCAAAACCTGCAGGATGTATAATACAAGGCACGAACCCTATTGTAAACTATGGACTTCAGTTAATAACATGCATCAGTATTGGCTCATAAATTGTAACAAATGTACCACACTAGTGCAAGATGTTAAAAATAGGGAAAATCAGGATGTGTGAAGTGGTATATGGGAATTTGTATTTTCACTCAATTTTTTTCTGTAAATCTAAAACTTCTCCAAAAAGTTCATTATTCAGAAAAAAAAGATGCATGTGTAGATACCCCTGGAATTGCAAGACACTGGGGAATGGACTTGGCACCCCCAGTGGTGCCAAAGTCTTCCTTTTCTTGTACTTGTTTCATAGGGCCAAGGACCCTGCAGACTTCCAGAAAAACCTTGCTGACTTATCTCCAGGGAGGGAGCCAGGTCCCACCCAAGGAGGACAAGCCAGGGGGTGGGGGAACTAACACAGAAAAAAGGCGCCTCTTTAGTCCTTTAGTCCCTTCTCAGGGCTGCATATTTTACTCTCAGGCAGGATCCTTTAATAGCTTTTCATCTATTACCTAACTAGTGTTGTAAAAGTGTCACTTTTAGAGAATGTATTCAACTTGTCTAGGGCAGCAATCCCCAACCTTTTTGGCACCAGGGACTGGTTTCATGGAAGACAAGTTTTCCACTGACCTGGGAGGGGGGATGGTTTGGGGATCATTCAAGACCATTACGTTTATTGTGCACTTTATTTCTGTTATCCCTATATCAGCTCCACCTTAGAACATCAGTCATTAGATCCTGAGGTGGGGGACCCCTGGTTTAGGGGTTTATTATAACTCCCATTTTGTAGATCAGTAAACTGAAGACTGGAAATAAAGTCCACAGCAGAAGTGGCAGGGAGGATTCAACCTAGTGCTAATGGCATGCTCTCAACAACACACAGATCTGTTCAGCTGGGTGGAGAAGCAACCCCCACCCCACCTCCACCCCATCCCTCCCACCTCTTGCATCCCCTCCATCTACCTCCTGCCTCGTGTCCCTGGAGCCCTGCCCCAAGGCCAGTTCGACCTTCACCTCGCCCAACCCCTGGCTCTGCCCCCAGCCAGTGTTAGCTCCCTGAACTTTCCCAACCTCTTGGGCAAAGCCAAAAGCTTGGGAGATGCAAGTTCACATGTACTTAGCACCAGAAAAGTGAAAAAAAAATTCTCCCTAGCCATTCATTTTTAAAAAATATGCGATCCAAAATATATGACAAGTGTACATACAACAATAACAGATGTTGTTTAACAGGCTTGTAGGACATTCCCATAAAGTTATAAACATATCTTTCAATGGTTACTTAAGATAAACAGATACAAGTCACATATTTTTTTGGTACAAGAGACAACTTGCTGTTTGGAAGCCAAATAAAGATTCCTGAATGTGAGATGCACCTGAAAAAGATTAGGAGATCATATCAAGGATATTAAACTTGAGCCAAATCTAACGTGCTTTGCTTGGAGTTATATGTCTCAGCAAAACAAGGGTTTCCATCTCCCTGCAGTGGACCTGGGGCTGATAAGGACTCAAGGGACATTTCCACAACCCTACTGCGTCTCCCTTTTCTGGTGCAAAGCCACAGTCACTGGGGCAGCCTGTGCTGCTACCCGATTGGTTCAACTTAGCCAACTGTTGCCCAGCTCTTCCTGTGGGAGCTGGGTGCTGACCAGGGGCCAGGCACAAAGAACTGAAATGGAGAGCATGGTCTGATGGGAGAAGCAGATGTAAAAATAGACACTTTAATCAAATGGGACCATTTATGGGAGCATCATGTGTTCAATCAATGGGCTCCGGAAGCCAGACTGCTGGGGTTCAGACCCTGGCTCTGACAATTACTTGCTCTGTATCCTGGGGCAAGTCGATTTTCATCCCTGTGCTTCAGTGTCATCTTCTTTATAATGGAAGCATAGAAGTACCTGCCTATATAATATACTGCCTTTTGTGTAAAAACGTACCCCAAACTTAGTGGCTTAAAATAACAAATACTTCTAATGTCACAGTTTCTGTGGGTCAGAAATATGGGCATTGCGTTTGGGTGCCCCTCCTCCCACTCTCTCCTGAGAATATGGTCAAGGTGCAGCTGGGCTGCGGGCACCTCGGGCTCCACTGAAGATGGTCTTCTTCCTAGCTCACTCACAAGGCTGTAGGTGGCCCCGGGGGCTCTCCGGCTGTTGGCCAGAGACATGAAGCCTTTGCCACATGGACCTATTGGAATACACACTCCTGACAGCTTGCTTCTCCCACAGAGAGAGGGTGAGAGAGTGAGAGAGTCAGAAATCAGTGTTTTGTGATCTAATTTTGGGTGTGACGTGTTAGCACTTTTGCCATATTCCTATTTGTTAGAAGCCAGCCTCCAGTTGTGATCCATACTGAGGGAAAGGGGATCACACAGGGGCAGGAACCCCAGTGGGGGTAGGGGCACTGGGGCCACCTTCTAGGCCTTCATACAGGGGTAGCACTCACCATGTGAAGGAGAGTTGTGCCTTTGCGCCTGGGGCCCCAAGCTCCTTTGTTCTGATCTCTTCAGAGAGTAGCCAGGTGCTGAGTTTTTCGCTGGGTCATGGGAGAAGCTGAACAGCCTAAAGAAGAGATAGGGGACGGGCTTAAGAGTGAGGACCGGACCTGTGGCCAAGCATGGTTTTGACTTGCAATTCCTAAATTTGACCCTGCCCCCTCAGACTTTACTGTGATACGGTGCACCTGGGAGATAGTGGATTTAGTCATGTGGGGTAGGGCCTGATATTCTGCCTTTCTACCAAGCTCCCAGGAGATACCAAAATGGCTGGGCTGTGGACCACACTTCAGTTAGCAGCAGGGAATCAGGCAACAGGCCCTCCTCCAGTGGCTCTTCTTTACAGAGGCCTGGAAAAGCCGGAGTCTCCACCCTTTTTGTGCTTTGTCCAGCTGAGCAGTTAGGCTATGTGAAAACAGAAAGAGAACCAATGATACAGAAGCAAATGTAACTAGGGGCAGGGCCATGGGGAGACAGGGAAGACCCACTGGATGAGGTGTGATTAAAATAACCCTACAGGGCAGGTTCACTCCATAAGGATGGAGAGCAGGGCTTTAAATTGGTTAGAAAGAGAAATTAGGGTTCAGAGAGCAAAGGACCAGGCTAAATGCCAGGCTAAAGTGTTTGGATTTGGTTCTAAAGTCTGGCATTGCCAAATTCAAATGCCTGCAAGTGTACGTGAGAGACAATAAGGAGTGGTGGGGTCTGTGGTCAGCTGAAGAGAGCCTGGCTATCAAAAGGGGCCGTTCCTATTCAGGTCCAGCTGACTGTGACCACATAGGATTGTAGCCAGACCATTTGGCTTTTCAAGCATGGTCACATCTGGAATTTTATGTAAAATCATCCAACTTTCAGATGTTGTGAGGCTAACTAAAATTAATTTCCAATCATATCTGGCTTGAGAGCCCCCCAGATCATGACTTCAGATGAAGGCAGGAGGCAACCAAGGAAAGTCTGGGTCAGGAAACTGTTTAGTAGGGGAGAGCAGCTTCTGTTGGATGGTGTCCGCGAGAACATTGGTCAGGAGCGCATGCTGCCTGATGCCACTGCTCTGCAGCCGTGAGCTCCGTCTATTTCAGCAGTAGCTCCTCTGGGTAAGAGGGCTCCCGAGCACCAAGGGAAGGTGTTCACTCTGCGTGGAGACAGTTGCCTGCTTTAGACACAGAGCTAAACGTGCCTCCTCGTCTTCCATGGTGCTCCGAGACTGGCTATCTCCAGCCTTGTTAGAGGCCATTGTGCAATTTAAGGTCAGGTAGCAAAGGAGAGTTGGGGATGTTTGTGTGCATCTCAACCCTGTCATCTCCTAGCTTGTTCTCTGCCAGCAAGTTTTGCCTGTTTCCCAAATAGTCACAGCTAATTGTACTTTTCTCACAGTGTAGCTGGGAATCAAGTGCGGTAATAGAGGGCAACTCCAGTTTCTTGCATGGACTAAGTGCTCAATTAATAATGTTTTTATTATTATCACTATCCAGTTTGCGGCAATAGAACGCTAGCTTTGCAAGGGTCATTTGGAATTATCCAACCCCCTTTCTTTACAAAGCAGGAAACTGAGGCACAGAGCTGGCGGGTGACTTGGTTCAGGGTGAGGTGGAGTTAGCCAGGATCCCCCAGCTCCTGCCCCTGTGCCATGGCTTCTCTCCGGCGATGAGCACAGGACCCCTTGCATGGCGGAGTTGGGAAAGAAACAAATGGACCAAACAGCATGAGAACCAGGAAATGAGAACGCTCATTTCCTCCATCTCCTCCTCCTCTTTGTAACACTGCACTCTTGAGTCTGGTGGCTCAGCGGTAAAGAATCCAGCTGCCAGTGCAGGAGACACGGATGTGATCCCTGCATGGGGAAGATCCCGTGAAGAAGGGAACGGCAACTCACTCCAGTATTCTTGCTTGGGTAATCGCATGCACAGGAGCCTGGTGAGCTATAGTCCGTGGGGTTGCAAAGAGTTGGATACAACTTAGTGACTGAACAACAACAGAAATCCTTGAGTCATTTAAAAGTGTGTGAAGAGACATGTGGGATCCAGCGATTTGGGCATTTAGAGATGTTGAGGAATTCACCAGAAGCTGGAGTTAGACGTTACTGTTTCTAGCTACCTCCCCTCCCTGCTCCCCATCTCCCTCCCTCCCCTTCTTCCCTCCTTCCTTCTTTCCTCCTGTGTGCCTGTCTGCCAGTTTTTCCTTCATTTAGTCCATTTTTATTGAGTATCTACTATACTCCCGGTTCTTTGGGCACTGTATTAGGCACTGGAAATAAAAGATTGAATGAAATTGTCATTGTCCCTCCCTCACAGGACTTACAGTCAAGAAGGATAACCCTTAATCATCAAACGATCTCACAAAAGGTCCGATGCTTTGAAGGGCACAATAGGGGCTGCTATAGGGAGTGTGTGTGTGTGTGTGTGTGTGTGTGTGTGTGAGCATGATGGGGAGGGCAGAGCTCTGACCTGGTCAGACCCCCCTAAGGACATGGCACTGGTGTGAGCTGAAGGGCCAGTGTTGGGAGGGGGGCATATCCCAAGAAGGGGGAACAGGGAAGTGCAAAGGCCCTGAGCAAATGCAAGAAAACCAGAGATGGTGGCTAGAAGGCTTGGTAAAGGTTTGTTTTTTTTTTTTTAATTTCTTTAGTTATTTTAATTGGAGGATAATTACTTTACGATATTGTGACGATTTTCGCTATATATCAATATCAATCATCCATAGATATACATGTGTCCCCTCCATTCTGACACGCCCATCCCTCCAAGTTGTCACAGAGCAGCTTTGGGTGCCCTGCGTCATACACCAAACTCTATTTTACATATGATAAAGGTAAGATTTTGATCTTGATTCTAAATGCTGTGGGAAGCCACTGAAGTGGTTTGTTAGTTTTTAGCAGATATCCATTGTAAAGAGATTCTTCTGGCTGCTGCATGGAGAAGGACCTCCATGGGGCAGGGGGTGGAAGGAGGGAGATCAGCTCAGGCAAGGGTCAGAGGTGCAGATGGTGTGGAGGCTAAGAAGCGTGTATCAAGAGAAATTTGGGAGGTAAAACTGTCAGGATATAGGCAGTTGTTAAATGGTTGTAAATACTTAAAGGATTTCCTCCACAGAGTGAGAAATCCCTGGGCTCAGGGAGGCAGCTGCTCTGCTCCCCCTAAACAGAGCACATCAAGCCCCAAGCACGGTCCCTGGGAAGCTGCTGTCTGCGTGCTAACACCGATTTTCCACCAGCACCGCACCCCTGAGGATTTATTAAGAGCGCACCATGGGGCAGCACTGGGCTAGGCACCATGGCCCTCTGCCCTCCTCAAACTGATGGGGTATGGGATGAGACTGAAGGCTGCGTGCACAGCTGACCACTGCATCTACTACATAAAAGATCTGGGGAGAGGCAGACTGGACTGTATTCTTCTAGATGTTTCCAAAGATCCCCAGGGTGCTGTGGCCAGAAGGATATTTAGGTTTCTTATGGATAAAGGAAACTTGGTCCTTCAGAAGTTCGTATCATGTCCAATAAACATCCATCTAGGCTTTCTTAGGAAAGACATCAAACACCTATGTGCGAGTGGTGAGAAATTCGGATATTTTCGAATAGAAGAAGAATGACTTGGAAGTACTAGGAAATTACGCACTTCACAGACTGAATTTTTCAGGTTTTAGCCAGATGGCAGGGTTTGGAGAGCTCTGCTTTAGCCCTGTCTGCACAGCCATTCTGGAAAACTGGAAGGACAGCTTCTCTTTTGGCAGCCAATGGAGATGGCTGAAATGATAAGAAATGAGTTTTTCCTATTGTGTGCATGCTCAGTCACTCCGTGTCCGACACTTTGTGACCTGCCAGGCTCCAACGTCCATGGAATTTTCCAGGCAAGAATACCGGAGTGGTTTGCCGTTTGCTTCTCCAGGGGATCTTCCCAACCCAGGGAGCAAACCTGCTTCTCTTGCATCCCCTGCATTGGCAGGTGGGTTCTTTACCAACTGTGCCACCTTTGCCCTTCATTAGCTGCATCAAGCTGTCTGTCCACAAAGGTTCCTGGGAGCCCAGCCCTCTGGAGGACCTCAGACTGGGCCTTCCTTCCAGTTTTGGACTGAGCCCTGCCCAATTATCTCCCTCCTGCTGCAGACTCATCAACTGGACGGTGGCAATGAGGTGAAGAAAAGTCTCTAAGAGAGAAAAAACACAATCTTTCCAAGTGTTTCCAGTGCTAGACCCTGTGGCACTCTATTTCTAACAAAGGCTGGTGGATAAGAAGTGAAGCTGCTGCTTATTTGTTGGTTTGACTTTACTGATTAGAGAAGTGCATTCCACACTTTAAATGGCACTCTTGGGCATTTCCTCTCCCCTCTACAGGTTCCAGAAAATTCACCAGGCTGCAAATATTATTGCTCCAGATCACTAGGGAAGGGTTGTATCGGTGACAGAACAAATAGAGAAAGAAAACTATTTGTTTGCAAAAAAAATGCAAGGATGAGTAAGAAGATATTTAGGCTCAGGTTTACAAATTTTTGCAAATGCCACTTCTAGAATGCTCTTCTTATCCAGAGCTATTCCCTTTTATGGAAAAATTCTTAATAAAGATCCCATCACCCTTAGTAAACCTTTCAACTCAAGTTTTCTTTCATGTCTTAGAGGAAATTTCTCTCCATTAGGACTACTGGTGGATTGGTTTCCCAACAAGAGGAGACACATTTACTGCTTGCTTGTTTAATATGGGGGAGAAAATGAAAGAGGGAATCTTTTTCCTCTGGTTGTTTTCTTGAGCTTATAATTTTAAAACTATCTTCTTCCAGGGTCCCTTATCCATTGACAGAGCAGAAGTTAGGCAAAGGAGGTCTTTCTGCCTGCCGTGTCTGCCTCCCGCTGTGAAATCACAACAATGAAGGCAGGAATAGCTGGGTGAGAATCCCCAGCTCCAATGCAGTTGTGTAATTTCCTATGATAAATAGCTTGGATGACTGCTAATCAAAATTACTTTCTGGTTCTACCTTATTCAGCAAGACGAATGCATGACATGGCCCCAGAGGCTGGGATTTGTTAATTTGCAGATGTCTTTGCTCACGTTTGTCTGACCATGCTGGCAGACCCCACCTCTCTGTGCACACAGGAGTGGGGTGTAGGCCCCTCTGTCATGGCATCCTGGCCTGCTCACATGCTGACCCGCTTCTGCAGCCTGGGTACCAGCCACCATGTTCTTTCAGGGAAGCAGCTCTGAAAAACCTACATTCCAGAAAGTAAGAGGGCTGCCAGTGGTTAGAGGACAGTGATGCTGACAGTGTATATTATCATTCTCATCTCTAGAATTCCCTTCTTCCAGCAGGCTGGAGGACATATGTGGTCAAAGGAGCAGGAAGGGGGTGAGAAAATCTTTTTTTTTTTTTTTTTAATTGGATATAGGGACCACAAGATGAAATGTGTCAAGAAACTGCAGCTTGAGAAACCATTATCCAAGTGGGTTGAAGGATTTTGGAAAGAGGCAAGAAGATCAGCTGAGATGATGTCACTGCTGTTTTAGGACTCATCTAATGACATCAGGGAGGAGAAGGCGATGGCACCCCACTCCAGTACTCTTGCCTGGAAAATCCCATGGACAGAGGAGCCTGGTAGGCTGCGGTCCATGGGGTCACGAAGAGTCGGACACGACTGAGCGACTTCACTTTCACTTTTGACTTTCATGCATTGGAGAAGGAAATGGCAACCCACTCCAGTGTTCTTGCCTGGAGAATCCCAGGGATGGGGGAGCCTGGTGGGCTGCCGTCTATGGGGTCACACAGAGT
The DNA here is from genome assembly GCF_032405125.1 of Capricornis sumatraensis. Classification (NCBI taxonomy): domain Eukaryota; kingdom Metazoa; phylum Chordata; class Mammalia; order Artiodactyla; family Bovidae; genus Capricornis; species Capricornis sumatraensis. The sequence continues at coordinate 114,957,675 of NC_091071.1, read as the reverse complement.
CAGACACGACTGAAGTGACTTAGCAGCAGCAGCAATGACATCAGGGAGAAGGAAAGGCTAATTTCAACCACATGAAGTGGCAAACATGTGAACAGTGATTTACAAATTCAGCTTTGGGGTTTGCTGACTTCTGTTTTGGTGGCTTTGTGAGAGGGACCAAGTAAAACCACAAGATGAAAAATATCAATCTGATGGGATCAAATTCCTCGGCGTGAGCTTGCACAGTCACACCTATGGACCATCTGAGTAGGAAATGTTGCCTGGAGTGACAGCAATTTCACAGAATGGACGTTATTTCCCTCCTAGGTCTTAACCTTTCATAGAGAGACAGGCAACCAAGAATGTAGGAAGTCAAAACAAGTCATGTTTAGCCGAATTTTACCTTCCATAATCTCTTTACCATGCTTGATCCAGCAAGGCAGGAATGCTCTGGTCGGTCCATTCTGCACAAATCCATTCCAGAGGACTGTGATTTACAACTTAGCTCTGTTCTTGACTCTTCCTGAGAGTGAAGTTAAATGACCCAAGAATAACATTTCTCTGCACCAGGACTAGTGAGATAGGTCTTCTAAAGGGTGGTCTCCAGAGCAGGTTTTTACCCAGGGAACCTTAAGCTCAGAGACCACTCCAAAGTCCTGGTAAAGGTCAGGTCTCCTTCCTATTTGCAGAGGTTGACAGCGTGGTGAGTTATGAGGTTGGAGGGATGAGTGGGGCTTTTTTTTTTTTTGCCTTCTCTCCAATGAATCTTGCTTGATCCCGGCCTGGAGGGTTCCACCCTCCTCCCAGTGTCAGGCCCTGTTGATAGTGATGGACCCAATGGAAAGACAAGAAGGCCCTTCTGCCTCAAACTTGATATAGAAAGATATTCAGTGTTGGAAGGCAGGTTGAACGGGTGGTCCCAGGCGGAGAAAGAAGCAGGGCAAAGGTTTGAAGTGTCATTGGTTAAAATATCCTGATGTAAAAGCAACCCTTTTGAAATGCTCTGAGAGGGTTAAAAAAAAAAAAAGATCAGAAAAAAACCAAGCCACCTGACAGTGGTTATAAACAGACGGGTGAGATGTTGAAATTATTTTAAGACGGATGCCTTTTTAAACTGCTTTCAGAACACCTTTCGCGGCTCCTACTTGCTCCGTTCCTCAAGCAGGAGGTATTTCATCTTCACACATCTGGAACTGTCGAAGAGGTAGCGCTACAGACCTTGGATGCAGGCGCTTCTACACAAAAGTGCTTCTACACAAAAGTGCTCCATCAAATCATGGCCGTAATCGCAGAGCACGCGCGCCCAGCACCGCGCGCCTTCAGGGTTTCGGAGGCAGCCTTCAGAGAGAAGAGCGGCTCCGACCGGGGGGCTGGGGAGGAAGATTTACCATAATTCCTACTTCCTCCACTTTTAATGCTGAATCAACTGTTTAAAGCGGCTTCTCTGCCATCTCCACCAAGTGGCTAACAACTGCAAGCAAGTTTCTTTTCTGAGCTTGTAGGAGGTGATTGACACAAAGAAGTATCCCCTACTCCCTTTCGGGTAAAATTTCCTGTCCTGTAAATCTGCAGGCTTGACAGAGTTGGGTAAACCTGTGCTGTTGTTTAAAGGCGTCTTCATGCTTACTTGCTTTGGGCTTTCCACTGGACTTGTTGGGAGGAGGGACCGGGACAGTGAGAGCCCCAGGCTACATGAAGGTGACCCTACACCACCTTCTAAGTGTGGGCAAAGTCAGACCTGGCCAGGGTATCCAGCTGGACGCTGAACTCTCAGCAAGTGAAGAGCCTTCCATGACAAACCACAAAAATACCAATGATGCTTGAATCCATCTTTTCAGGGGCAAAGGCTCAAATAAGTCTTAAAAACCTGTGGCTTGTTTCATTGCTTAAAATCTTTGTGTGTGTGTATGTATGTGTGTGTGTGTGGTTATGTTTCCAGAGAGAAGTAAAAACAGGAGGACCCCACAAATGACTGAGTTTGAACTTCACAAAACTTTTCTGTAAATTCTAGTGATAAAACTAATACTGCTAATAACAAGGATGCTAACTGTAAATGCTTTAATCAGTTAGATGGAAAAATGAAACTGGCTGTTGGAAGCTTTGGAATTTATAAGGACCTCTCTAGTCAACATATAAAAAGAACAGAAACTTCTGCAGGCGAAGGAAGAGCTGGTATTATAATCTCCGTCATCATCACTGTTTTAGCTTTGCTTGCATGGCAAAACAGGCACTGTTCTGGTTTTCTAAAGCATCCTTTAAATTCAGTTCCTGGCAAGTGGAGCAGTACTCTTGGAACTTGAGAATGCAGGCTGCCTGGGCTGCGTGAGGGCTGAGGAAACCCAGCCGGGCATGACTGGGAGTGGCGATGGTTTCAGGGGTCAAATGTTTCAACATCTGGTGCCTCCGAGAAGCCAGCTTCAGTTCCAACACCTCTGTTGGGGCGGAGGTTGAGGGGAGGGACGGGCAGCGGGACAGGAAGACCTGCTGCCATTCTTTACATCCGAGAGCTTGGTTTCTTTTCCCCTCTGCTTTTCAGAGAGGACGGCCAAGTGCATGACTTCTACCCCCCTGTGGTAACATCATGCCATGACATACACTCCTGAGACAGGGGCCTTTGCTGGCGTGCTTGCGAGAAACATCACCCAAGGCACCCAGGTTCCCCCTTTGCATCCTGCTGTCCACAGGGTATTTTTAGGGGAGTGTTGGAGGTCAACCCCAGCATGTATTTTCCAGGTTTGAGGTTTCTCAAAATCACCAGCCCTGGGATTTTAATTTTGGCCACGAAGCAGAACCAGAACACACAGGAGCCAGAGCCACCAGTGAGGTCCCAAGTCCAACACGCACTGAGGGTCAGGGGTTCAGGAGGACAAGTGGTCTGTCCAGTGAGGCTGACACAGGTTTTGCAGTGTTTGCATTTTCTCACAGCCTGTACAGTTCCCAAATGTTCCCTTTGCACGGCATGCCCCCCACCCCCAGTTTTATATGGAGCAGATGGTCTTCAAAGAAATCAAGGAGCAGAAGCTGCAAAAGGCTTAAAGGAAAAAAAAAGACAGTGAAACTCATATATTTCTTCAAACGATAAGATGAACTACAGATGTTTGCTGAAGGGTGATGGTGCTGCCTACAACTTAAGACTCAACTTAAAAGAAGAGTCCACTTGTGTTTAGCGTTGGACAAGCCCGGTAGCTGTCAGGGTGTGATTTATGGAGGTTGTTTGTGAGATTTTATGTTACTGGGGACATGGCAATTAAAAGGCTCTGCTCTTCAGCTTGCAAAGAATCTTTCTCCAGGTCCCAGGCATCCCTGATGGAAGTGTGGTGTCGACCTACAGCCAGGGAAAGGTGGATGTGGCCATCCCAGGCCTGGCTTGCAGGTTCTTGAGCTTCCTGAGTTTTGACCAACGTGTCTTCTGGCTCCTGGGCCTCCCTCCTCACCCTCCACAGGATTCTTGGTCTTTGCAAACAGAGTTCTGCTTTTACCTGACACCTGCAGTCAGATTAATCTCACAATAAGCTTGACAAAGTTGCTAAAAGAGAAACAGTTGTCTGTTGCAGGGTCCAGCTGCATATAGAAAACAGCTGCTCCTTGGGCACGGTTTTCAAAAAAGGCAGAAAAGAATCACTGGAAAGCGTTAAAAAAGAACATAAAGCATATATTGGAAGGGCCAGCAGAGGCCTGTAATTAACACAACAGTAAGTATCTGTGTTTCCATGAGAAGCTTCTTTTTCAGGGCTTGTTGTAACTTGGTCATAAATACTTATTACAAACTGAAACTGAGCAAACTCTGCTGAAAGCTGTCTCCCCTTCTGTCTCGCTGTTCTCTAAGGCTGATTCTCAATGGGCAAAGAGAGTGGTGCATCTTGGATGCATCTTGGAGGCACTCCCAAACACAAGCCATGGTACACATCTGTGCAGACGCAGACATCCAGCACAAGTGTGCGCGGGGCCCTGATTCAGGCGGCTGAGGGGTGGGTTCGAGGCAGAGGCCGCAGGGCCTCGGGCAGAAGCAGCGGGAGGAGGCCCCAGAGAGCCTCTGGCCTCTTCGGCAGGAACGTGGGGAGCCTTTGAAGTTACCACAACTCAGGTGGAAACCCCTCAGAGCAGCCAGGGAGGAAGTCATTCGTTTTCAAACAAAGGGGAAAATTCCTCAGGACCCTGGTGTTTCCACTCAAACAAATCTCTGAAAAGTTATTCTCCGGAGGATCAAGGCCCAGCTGTTCTCCATCTCCACAAGGTTGGGAATAGAGGAAATGGGCTGCCGGTCCTGCAGCAGGAGAGATGGAGGCTAGCTAGAAGGAGACAGGCAAGGGCCTTGGAAAGGGGACCAGGAGGCCCCAGTGGCTGTGTTCACAGGCAGAGGGATGGAGGGCACAGCTTTTCAAGGTTGTCCAGTGTTCCCCTTGAAAACAGAAAGCCATTGCCTCTTCATACCAACACTGAACTCACTCACTACGCAACTCAGAATAAAAGCTGGAGGGACTCTGGCCCATCTTCTCTCCTCTCCCCAGTTCAGGCAGAATTACGTCCTAAAGCTTCTATGGAGATGAGACCCTTGCTTATTTTTAAAAGACTTTAAATTACCCAGTAGTGGACATTTGTCATCTCGCTTTGTTCGGTAGGAGTTCCGCATGTGGTGGATCACAGCGGGTGGCAGAAATCTCCTCTCATTTCTGAGGCTGAGAAGTCAGGGCCCTTTGCAGGCCAGGACGGAGCTTATCTTGGCTTCATTCTGGCATCTCTCCTGTGGAAGGTAAGTTTCAGGTGAAGGATGTGCATTGTGCAGTTGGGTTGATTTCAACACTATTCGGGGAGGTGATACTAGAACGAACAGCCACACCGAGTGCCTGTCAGTTTGGGTGCATCTAACATTGGGTTCAAGTGTGAGGACTGAGTGGATCCCATCAAACAAGCCTGTAGTAGATAGATAAAAGCCTGAATAAGGCCTGTGGGCAGCTGGCCAGGGTAGAGGGAGGCAGGCTGGGCAATCTTTCATGAAGCCACGGAGTCTGGTGACATAATTGATGGTTTCACAGCCAGAGCTGGGTACAGTTCTAGCTGAGTGACCCTGGGCAAGGCTCAGCTTCAACGAGCCTCAGTTTCCTCGCCTGCAAACCAGGAGCCCTTTCAGGATTGTTGTGTAGGTCAAACAGGGCTCACTGCCTGGTTCATGGTAGGTACTCAATAAGTGACAACCTGTCTGCCCCAGAGGGAAATCCAGACGGAGAAGATGCGGCTGAATGTTTGTGGGAACGTCGTGGGGTGAGACACCATAGCCTTCACCACAGATCCTCAAATGGAAAATGTATGTCTCACAAACAGCAGATTCCTCCCCAGTTATCCTGTTTGCAGAGGCTAATGGAGGAGCTGGACTAACAGGGCTGTGCTTTAGTCTTCATTTCTGCCACTGCCCCAGATCCCTTTGCTTCCCTCTCTTGCTCTCTGGGACTGCAACTGACATGCACTTACTGCATCTCCCAGGCTCCCTTGCCCTCTGACTTCTGGGTTTGGCCAATTTCAGCCTGGCCTGAGCTCTCACTGGGCTCCAAGAACACCATTCCCTTCAGGCCAAGGGGTGGATACAACTTCCTGCTGCTGCTGCTCTCTGGGACTTCAATGGTGGTTCTTTAATGTTCTATTCGTGGTTCTATTCATATTCCTATAAATGGTCCCTCTATAAAAATTCTCCTTGGTATCTCATCTGAGTGTGTTTTCTTTTTCCTGCTGGGAGACCAAAAAAGAATGAGATTGGACACAGAGTCCACCTAGGAAGACTTCCTGGAGGAGGGTGTTTCTTCTGCAGGTTTTTGCAGGAGAGGCACAATAGTTTGACAGCAATATAGAATAGAAGGCTGCTGTTCCTGTAAGGGAGACTGGAGCCAACACATGCTTAGGACTTAGACTCTGCGTTGTCTCTTCATGAGGATGGCGAAGGTACTCAGCAACAGGACATCCCCTCAGAGTCAAGAAGGGAGAGAATAATGATATTAAAAATAGAAAATAGCTGTCCTTCAGTTATTGTCTACTGTATGATGAGCACACACAACTGTGTAATAGGTATGGTATCACTGTTTTGCAGATGAGGAATGAAGGCTGAGAGAGAGTCAGTAATTTGCCCAAGGTCACATTACATTGTGGAGTTGGGATTCATAAGGACTGCTTGGTACCCAGTCAAGGCTGCCCAATGGTCCCAGGTTGCCTGGAGCTGAGGGCTTTCCTGGGATAAGGGGCCCCCAGGGCTCATCTTAAGTTAACAGCAGAATCCATTGGGTAGGAGTGGAGAGTCAGTGAAACTGGGCATGATCAATCATCCCTGGAATAAAGTTAATTTTCTTACCTCAAAAGATTCACTAAAATTGATTGGTAAGAGTGGAATCCCATGAGGAGGAGAAAAGATGGAGAAAGAAAACTACTGATTCAAATCTTCAGGCAGCAGGGAGGTGGTGCTGCCAATCCAAATGGTAGACACTCCAACATTTCTGTTTGTCTTGAGAATGTGACATTGTTCTTCCCTCCAACAGATTTACCTTTGAAATTCTTTTTTGTGTCAGACTTTATTTTTTGGGGCTCCAAAATCAATGCAGATGGTGATTGCAGCCATGAAATTAAAAGACACTTACTCCTCGGAAGGAAAGTTATGATCAACCTAGATAGCATATTCAAAGCAGAGATATTACTTTGCCAACAAAGTAATCAAGGCTATGGCTTTTCCAGTGGTCATGTATGGATGTGAGAGTTGGACTGTGAAGAAAGCTGAGCGCCGAAGAATTGATGCTTTTGAACTGTGGTGTTGGAGAAGACTCTTGAGAGTTCTTTGGACTGCAAGAAGGTCCAACCAGTCCATCCTAAAGGAAATCAGTCCTGGATGTTCATTGGAAGGACTGATGCTAAAGCTGAAACTCCAATACTTTGGCCACCTCATGCGAAGAGTTGACTCATTGGAAAAGACTCTGATGCTGAGAGGGATTGAGGGCAGGAGGAGAAGGGGATGACAGAGGATGAGATGGCTGGATGGCATCACCGACTCGATGGACGTGAGTTTGGGTGAACTCCGGCAGTGGGTGATGGCCAGGGAGGTCTGGCGTGCTGCGATTCATGGGGTCGCAAAGAGTCGGACATGACTGAGCCGCTGAACTGAACTGAACTGAATAATGGAGGGTGCATTCCTTAAAAGCACAAGGAGAGAAAAATGGTGGTATCTGGATTCTGTGGGCTTTGAAAGAGAGTTAAGCCCTGTTATTGACAGTGTAACCTGTGGGTCTCTGGAGGCATGAACACTGTCAGCCCATAGACTTGCCATTAACTCAGACTCAGCAGGCGAGTGTGGAATGGATGGTATTGTCTGTGGCTCCAGGATCATCCCGGTCAAGATGCCCCATAATAGCAACAGAAATGAAATGACCATGCACGGGGTTGTCACCTTTGTTCTGGGTATGCCACAAGCATTATTTTAAATGTTCAGGAAAACTTTTTAGAGAAGGTGTAATTAGTCCAGTTTGCAAGATGAGGAAACTGGAAGAGAGAACTTCAGGAAGTTCTCTGGGGACCTCTGGCATGAACCAGGCAGGCCTGGGCTCCGCATGGACCTTTCTCTGGTGTCAAATCCTGAACCAGGCTCTAGCTGCACAGCATCTGAGTACCCAGGGCTCTGGTGATGTCTGGTCGTGTTCAGCGAACATTCATGAGATTCTGGAGTACTCTGCCAGTGGGAGAATGGGCTCTAGGAGTTGCTGAAGATCTCAGGCAGGTTTTTTAGTTCCTTCCCATTCCCATGATATCTGCCTCATGTTCCTCTAGCTTCTGTGCATTTGCACATGCTGTGTCTCTGCTAGAACAGCCTTTCTTCATTTGACCATCTGGATAGCCTCTACCCAACATTCAAGACTCAACTCAAGCACTACTCCATGGATAAGGCTCTCCTACCTCCCTGCCCTCCAGTCTCGGTGAGGTCTGCCCTTCTGGCATCTCTTGGTATCCCATTTGGACTGTGACTCCCAACACTGATTATTCTATAACCTTCTAGTGACTTTTCTGCCATTCCCCTGCCCCCCACAACTCCAGACGGTGAGCTCCTTTACATATGTGCCAGCGGTTTCTTTGATTGATGCAAGGAGCATACTCAACTTCATTGAGTCAATAAGTGACAGAAGCCAGAGTATCCCAGGAGCTCTGGCTAAAGCTTGTTGATTTCCACTGCCTCTGCTAGCAGCTCGAAGAACCCCCACAGCACCTTAAGTTTGCCTTAAAAAAAAAAATATTTATTTTTGACTGTACTGAGTCTTCATTGTGGTACACGGGCTTAGTTGCTCTGTGGCCTGTGGGATCTTCCCAGGGCAGGAATCAAACCCATATCCCCTGCATTGGCAGGAGAATTCCCAACCTCTGGAGCACCAGAGAAGTCCCTTAAGTTTGCTTTATGTTAGATTCCCCCTCACAAGCTCCTAGGAATCATGCTTTGCTGACCTGCACTGGGATGTTTTTCCTAATTTGTTGTGGTTTTTCACCTGTCAGTGCTAAGACTAGGTGCTGTCCTCATGTATTCTTAATTAAGCGTGGTGATTTGGAGAAGAGAGATGGAGGAGCCATCATAAAAATGTACACTGGGGTGGCTACCATCTCGTTTTATCAATCTCCTGAGGTTTCATTAAAGAGACCTGTAAGGGAAGGGAGAGCTTAGACACAAGCTTAACTACGGAAAGTATTTTTCACAAGACTCTTCTCTGAGGAAGGATCCAAGCTCTATAAATGTTACATGCCAGCTCTGAAAGGAAGAGTTGATTTACAAATTTCCATTTAGCCCAAAGTAGATCATTGGCTTGTTTAGCGAGGGCTTTCCACCTCAGTCCCTCCGAAGCGGTTGGCAGCTCTGGGGTAGGGGAGGAGAGGTCAGAAGATTGGGCTCCTGACAAGATCTACCACTTACTAGCTGGGTGGTGCTGGGCTCGAGCAGAATCCTCCAGCTCTGGCATCTCTAAGACAGTGATGGTGATAACGATGATGATGATGATAAATGTCTGCCAGCCTTCCTTGTAGATCTGGATCAAGTATGGCTCATAGATACTTCCAAATGCAAATGAACACATCCTTATTTTATGGTTAAAAATCAAAGCTAAAGAACGATTTGAACAAACAAATCTGCTTCAACTCTTCTGTTTTGCAACGTAAGCGAGGCCAGGGAAACACCATTCACAAAGCTGTCTGGATACGGCCACTCCCTGGTGCTGAGTCCATACCATTGAGATACGACCCAGGGAAGGACCCAACCCCAGCTGGAACTGATGGGAACCACAGAATGCCTGGTGAACTGCACTTCCTACTTCAATTACACCAGTTATGCTAGGTGTTTGTAGGGCTTTGCCTCTTGATCAGGAATATTCCCTTGTGATAGTGCTACTTGAGTTCACCATGCTGGTGCCAGAAATGTAAATATGATTTAATTGACTAATAGGCATTAATGGCCGGTAATTAAGGCATAACCTGTAGGCTGGTAAAAATCACACAAAACAAACCTATAGGATTTCCTTGTATCTGATTGTTCTTCCTTGACTGTGGACTGTAGCTGAGGGAGAGCTGCCTTCTGAAATATGGGTAATAAGTGAAATAAAATGCACATGTCAATATATGATTTAGAATCCATTTATTGTGCTTTCACTGAAAAATATCTGAGCTTTGTCAACATGAAGTTGGTCCTTAATCTCTGATTTGAAGGTCATCTGTTGAGGGGAAAGCCCTCACCCGTGCTTGGTACAAGTGATCCACTTTTACTGGATTCACTGTCTAGAAAATCCTGGGCTTCTATTGCATTCAAACTTCTTTGATTCTCAAAAACTTTCCTCTGCTGCTAACATTTAGGAACAATGTAATAAGTAACTTCCAATTAAAGTTTTCCATACGTGGCAAAATCGTAATGAATGAATAAGTAAAGAACACATAATGGAAGCCTATTAGCCAAGTGAATATACTCTTTTAAGTCAAATTTCTATACCACTTTTGTATTATCTCCCATCAGAAGAGAACGTGCAATTACCAATTTTATCTTATCTCGGGCTTATTATTAAAGAGTAGTAAAGGAAACTTCATTCTCGAAGCCATAATGTGATTTTTGATTAATAGAGGGATTCTTATGTGACAAGAATATTTCTCCTAGGCAGAGTCTGCCCATGGATTTCTGCCTGTAACTGGAAGCTACATCTCAAGTGGAACAACCTTTCAACAATAGGGGCTATGTTTCTACATGGGGATCAGATTCTTAAGGTGAGAAGGACAGGGAAAAGCATGAGAAGGGCAGGGAAAAACTGACGTGGGCTTCTCAGATACTGTTGTTTATTTAGTTGGTTCCAATCATTCTGGTGGCTCAGTGCTAAAGAATCCACCTGAAATGTAGGAGATGCAAGAGACATGGGTTCAATCCCTGGGTTGGGAACATCCCCCGGAGAAGAAAATGGCAACTTGCTCCTGTATTCTCGCCTGGAGAATTCCATAGACAGAGGAGCCTGATGGGCTACAGTCCATGGGGTCGAAAAGAGTCGAACACAACTGAGCATAGCACAGCAGAGCAGATGGCAATCATAATATCAAAACCGACACTGATTCTTGTCCAAGGGTGAGAGGAGCAGCCCACACAGCTCGTGACCTCCCCGCCTCTGTTGGAAGCCTGAGTGTGAACACGCTTCTACATCTGCCATTGTTTCTAGCTGGGGACTGAGGCACTTGATAGGGATCTATGAGTCCAAGGACCCCAATGTCTGCGCTCTCACCACCAACTGCACGTTAAAATGGTTTGAATTTGAATTCCAGCCCTTCAAGCCAGCTTTTCCCAGAGAGCTGCTGTAAGGAAGTCACCTGGGAACTTGCCCTTGGCTCTGAGTGGCCTGTGTTTATGCCAGTGACCTGGGGGTAGGGGATAAGGGGAGGGCTGTACTGCAGTCAGCACCCTCCTGTTTTCAGAATGTGGCAGGATCAGATGGCTTCCTGCGGATCTGGCATTTCTCTTGTCAGCTGAGCAGACATTCAAACTCATCTGAGCCTCGGTTTCCTCAACTGGAAACAGAGGTCCTACCTCCTTGGGGACTTATGAGGATTGAAGCAGCGCTTTAGCACATAAGCATCACCATGGTGAAAATGAAGCTATTGGTCTAATGGGCTAGGTTCCTTATATGGCTTCGTTCTTGTGCTCCAGGGAGCTCAGTTCAGTGCTCTGTGATAACCTAGTGGGGTAGAATGGAAGGGTGGGAGGGAGGATCAAGAGGGAGGCCACATATTTATACATATGGCTGATTCCCAGGCGATAAAGAACCCACCTGCCAACGCAGGAGATTTAAGTGATGTGTGTTCAGTCCCTGGGTCAGGAAGTTCCACTGGAGGAGGGCACGGCAACCCACTCCAGTTTTCTTGCCTGGAGAATCCCATGGACAGAGGAGCCTGGCAGGCAACAGTCCATAGCGTTGCAAAGAGTTGGACAGGACTAAGTGACTTAACACGCACATGGCTCATTCACGATGGTGTGCAGCAGAAACGAACACAATGTTATAAAGCAATTATATTCTAATAAAAAAAATTTTTTTAATGTGTTCCCTGTGGCTCTCTGTCCTTCCTTGAGGCTGCTCTGCTGGCCCTGGTCACCTCCCAATCCCCAGGGTAAGTGTTGTCAACCTGGGGGACCCATACCTTTGACAAGCTTCTGGGGTGGGATTTAATTCTGTTCAGAAACTTTATTTCTATCATTTGGTAGGAGAACACAAATGCCTAAAAGAGCAGAAGCCCTTCCTTCAGAAATTTTCCTTCCAGAAGTTGATCATAGAGGAAGTAACTGAGCAAGCATAAAAGGTAACATATATACAAATGTTCACTGGAGCACTGAATTTAAGTGCAAAAAATTGGGATAAAATCATAATGGGGGGCTGCTAGTCACACTGTGGTGCATCTAAACAGTAGGGTCCTGTGGAGCTAATTAAAGATAATGTAGAAGAATATCTTCTATGGTAGAAAGATGGTTATAATTTGGTAAGTGGAAAATCAGGTTATAAGGGAGAATACACCGTATGATTCTATTTTTTGAAAAACAAAACAAAGCAACTTAGGGATTTATCCCCCCAAAATAAATATCAACTGATTGGTTCAAGATTGAAAAGGGAGTATGTCAGGGCTGTCTGCTGTCACCCTGTTTATTTAACCTATACACTGAGCACATCATGAGAAATGCCAGACTGGATGAGTTGTAAGCTGGAATCAAAATAGGTGGGAGAAGCATCAACAACTTCAGACATGTGGATGATACCACTCTAATGGCAGAAAGTGAAGAGGAACTAAAGAGCCTCTTGATGAGGGTGAAGGAGGAGAGTGAAAGAGCAGCTTAAAGCTAAATATTAAAAAATCTAAGATCATGGCATCTGGCCCCATTACCTCATGGCAAATAGACGGGGGAAAGGTGGAGGGATGACAGATTTCCACTTCTTGGGCTCTAAAGTCACTGCGGATGGTGACTACAGCCATGAAGTCAGAAGACGCTTGCTTCTTGGCAGGAAAGCTATGACAAATCTAGACGGTGTGTTGTAGAGCAGAGACATTCCTCTGCCAACAAAGGACCACAGAGTCAAGGTTATGGTCTTCCCAGTGGTCATGTACAGTTGTGAGAGCTGGACCATAAAGAAGGCGGAGCACTGAAGAATTGATGCCTTTGAACTGTGGTGCTGGAGAAGACTCTTGAGAGTACCTTGGACAGCAAGGAGATAAAACCAGTCAATCTTAAGGGAAATCAACCCTGAATACTTGTTGGAAGAACTGATGCTGAAGCTGAAACTCTAGTGTTTTGGTCATCTGATGTGAACAGCTAACTCCTTGGAAAAGTCTCTGATGCTGGGAAAGATTGAAGGCAGAAGGAGCAGAGGGCATCAGAGGATGAGATGGCTAGATGGCATCACTGATGCAATGGACATGAACTTGGGCAAACTTCAGGAAATGGTGAGGGACAGGGAGGCCTAGTGTGCTGTAGTCCATGGGGTTGCAAAAAGTCGGACACAGCTGTGTGACTGAAAGACAACAATAAATATCAATGTCTTAGGATAGTGGGTTCACAAGTTGTTTTATATTCCCCTTCTTTCTTTTGCTTACTTCTATATTCTGATTTAAAAAATAATCAATAAGAACTATGAACTACATATGAAATTTTCTAAAAGTGAGAAAGTATTTTGTTGAGTCTTTCTTTCAGATTGAACTTGTAGAACATCAAAATCTCCAGCTTCAGGCTGGACTTACTCAGTGTTGAGCGGAAGTCAGGGTGGGAGATGGGTTTGCAGGGGTCCTGAGGACTTTTCTGAATCCTCACTCCCTCTACCTGCCGCCCCTTCTCAGCACATTCTCCATGGACAGAGCACCTCTCATGAGAGTTTTTAGTTCCTGGCCCCCTGGTGGGACAGCAGGGCAGACAGGGCATTTGGCTGTCCCAGTCTCCCTTGCAGTCAAGGGTAATTCACGTCTAGGACTAGATATGATGGGAAGAGTAGACAGAATCTGCAAGAAGACAGGTTTGGGAAGGGAGGTGGAGGAGGGCAAGGAGAGCCTTAGGGCCCAAGGGTGAGGCGCCAGGACAGCTGGTTTCTTTCCAACTTTGCTACAAAATTTGGTGCCTTCCAGAAACAGAAGATGCTGTGGGTGGCAAACAGGAAGGGATGGGCTGGGGTGGCTCTGCCCTAGGAGACACCGTGCTCCACTGGCTGCAGACAGGGGCTTGGCAGGGGGAGGGTTAAATGCAGCCAGCTGCAAGGGGCAGGGGTAATTGGCTTCTTCCTTTCGAAGGCAGAATGCTATAACTGGAAGGCCGCAACGCGGTCTGTGAAGATGAAGCCACTAAAGAGGGGGCGTTTTTGGTCCCTGGGTGTTGGGCCTTTTCATTAGTTGCCAGGGCTGTGGTTTGGCCAGGCCTGGTTCCCTTCATCCCTGCTGACATAGGAACACTGTGACGTGGGACATTGACGACATTGCGTCGCCTATGGGTGGAGCCTGGGTGCTTCGTGGTGACCTGACCCAGCTGACCTCCCGAGTCTTGCCCCTCCTAGCACACATCCTCCTCCAGCTTCTTGGAATTTGGCCTGGCTCCCACATAATGGTTTTTGCCAATGCGGAGGCTTTAGTCACGTGCTCTTCCCTTTGCCTGGAAACCCCACCTCCTTCTGTGCACCCTCAGCACTTATTCATCTTTCAAAAGCCTGTTGAAGCTTCTGTCAGGAAGCCTTCCCTGATTCACTTCATCCCACAGAAACCATCCTGTGTTTCTTAAACACCTAGGTGGTTAGCGATGTGGAGAAAAAGCCGAAGAAATAAATGTGTTGAGATCTTTTCCTTTGAGATTCCAGCTGTGTATGAACTCCAAATATAAACCTTGACCACACAAGGTACTTAACATTACCTTATTTGGATAATAATGTTTCTTACTTGATTTTAAAATAGGTAATATATTCACATGATTCAAAAACATAATGTAAGTAGGAGCTAATCAAATACAATATTCAGTGAAAATCTGACCTTTCACTTTATCCTCCAGACCTACCCCTTCAGCTCCCTCCCCCCCACAGATAACCAGTGTTACCAGTTTCTCTTGAATCCTTCCCAGCACATGAAAGCAAACACACACACACACAAACATGCACACTCTCATACACAGAGTTCTTCAGTTCTTAAAACACTGGGCCATGCTATATCTTGCTATATGCCCTGTGCTGAACTTTGTTTTTTCACTCAACAAATTATTTTGCAAGTTAGTCCATATCGGCTCATCATGATATTTTTTTTTCAGGTTTTCTTGTTTTTAAAATTCCTTTGAACTAGTCTATCATGCTTCCTTCAACTCACCCTCTGTTGATGGGCATTTAGGTGGTTTCCAGTCTTTTGCTCTTATAAACTGTACTCACAACTTTCTATGTAGTCATTTCCCAGAACTATACATGTGTGAATGAATCGTAGGGCAAATTCCTAGAAGTGGAATTGCTGGGTCAAAAGCATGTACGTTCTAATTTAGATAGTTATTGGTGCATTGCCCTTCATGAGAGTCGTGATGATTTATACTTCCCACAGAAATATTTAATGTGGTCAGTTAATATCCAGTGCTGACAACTCTGTGTGAGTCACACAGAACATGTCTACAGGCCAGAGTTCCCCCAAAGGGTGTCACTTTGTAAACTCAGCTTCAATTTCTGCAAAACATGTAATGGACAAGGGCTGTTGGCCTCAGCATCCCCACTTTTATGCAACCACTCAGTCCGCGTCTGGTGTTGCTCCCCTGATTCCCACCTGGGCCAGGCACATGGCTGGTCTTGACCACAGAGTTGATTGATTGACGGCTGACACATGGGTCAAGCTGGATCAATCAGAGAACTTCCCAGGATTCCTACTGAAACCCAGGTAGGTAAATCATCCTTTCTCTTCTGGGATCACAAGCAATAGGGGTGATGAAGCCTTGTTGGTCTCCAAAGGCCAGTTAGGCAGTGCATGCAGAAAGTCTCTGCAAAGGACTGTAAGTCAAGGGCAGCAGAGAGAAAGCCTGAGCCCCAGTCATGCCCTTAGAGACCCTGGATCCAATGCTGCCTGAAACTAACAACTCTGGACTTCCATGTTATATGATTAATTAATATGCTTTTTTGGGAAGGGCTTAATTAATGTTATTTGCAACTGAAAGAATTCTAACAGAGTGCTTTATATGTATGATTTCATTTGAATCTAATAACAATCTTTTAAGATAGGTTATTTTTCTTCCACTTTAGAGATGAAAAAATTGACCTTCAGTAAGTCTAAGAAATTTTCCAAAGCTCACAAATAACATAACTAGTTTCAAATTCAGGTTGTTTAACTCCAACATCTGTGATTTAAAATTTTTTCTGCCCTGTTTCCAACAGCACTAACTTGTTTGGTCTAATACATTCTTTTTGCTCTGTATTCTGACTTCTGTCCATGTCCATATAGCTAAGCCATGCATTTGGAACTACTTCAAGAAGCCTGCCCACCTGCAATTCATACCTGTGTTTGGAAAGCCAGCTGGCAAGATGCGGCAGGAGAGGGTATCATTCAGATCATCCACCTTCCCTTCGAGGGAGCGGCAGATGGAGATATAACCAGAGAAGGTAGTGGGCATGGGGCTACTGACGAGTCTGTTCTGTTGGAAGTCAATGCTGGGCCCAAGCTATGCCCTTGTTACCACAGAAGAGTCACTCTGAAATACGCAGCTTGCCAGGCCTAAGCACTTTCTGTCTGCAGGCTCCGCATGGGTCACCAAAGAAACAGAGGTGGACAGGCCTGTGCTTCATGCCCCTGCCCATGTGTTTTAAAATGTAGTGTATTAACAGAAGGACTTCCCAGGTGGCTCAGTGGTAAAGAACCCGCCTGCCAATGCAGGAGATGCAGGAGACCTGGGTTCGACCCCTGGGTTGGGAATATCCCCTGGAGGAGGGCATGGCAGCCCACTCCAGTATTCTTGCCTGGAGAATGCCATGGACAGAGGAGCCTGGTGGGCTACAGTTCACAGGTCACAGTTCATAGGCTCGGCTGATATGACTGAGCACATATGCACATATTAATAGAAGATTAAGGTCAACAGGATCAGGAAATGATTGTCATTGAAAAGGCTAAGTCACAGTCCCTGAGACAAAGGGACAGGCTACATGGGGAAGAATGAGGGTGAGTCAGGAGGCAGGGTGACAAAGAGGCACA
Source organism: Capricornis sumatraensis (assembly GCF_032405125.1). Lineage (NCBI taxonomy): Eukaryota > Metazoa > Chordata > Mammalia > Artiodactyla > Bovidae > Capricornis > Capricornis sumatraensis. The sequence continues at coordinate 114,941,001 of NC_091071.1, read as the reverse complement.
TGTGAGTGGGACTGTGATCTGCACAGGAAGGAATGGCTGAGGCCAAGTCAGTGGCTTAGATCAGCATTTGAATAAGCTCAGTGGGCTCTATGACCCAGGGGCTGTCCCAGGTTGCCTGGTACCTGGCCTTCAGGTATTAGGATAGGTGGAAAGGGACTCCAAGGGAGAGAGCCCAACAAAGGAGGTGGTGGGGTGTGAGCTCTGAGGGGGTTGGTTCCTATTTAAAAATTGCCCTTGCAGGTGAATCCTTTACTATCATTAAGAAGTGAATACTATTGTTAAGAAGTAGCTAACAGATGTGGACTATAAAGAAAGCTGAGGGCCGAAGAATTGATGCTTTTGAACTGTGGTTTCTAGAAGACTCTTGAGAGTCTCTTGGACTGCAAGGAGATCCAACCAGCCCATCCTAAAGGAGATCAGTCCTGGGTGTTCATTGGAAGGACTGATGCTGAAGCTGAAACTCCAATACTTCGGCCATCTGATGCGAAGAACTGACTCATTGGAAAAGACCCTGATGCTGGGAAAGATTGAAGGCAGGAGGAAAAGGGGGCGACACAGGATGAGATGGTTGGATGATATCACCAACTTGATGGACATGAATTTGAGTAAGCTCTGGGAGTTGGTGATGGACAGGGAAGCCCGATATGCTGCAGTTCATGGGGTTGCAAAGAGTTGGACATGACTGAGTGACTGAACTGAACTGAACCCTGAAAGGGGAGGGCAGTCTTTCCAAAGTCAGCAAGACCCCGGACATCATCAGATACAGAAAATAAAAGCCATAGTGAGTATACGTGTGGCTAGGAGTTGGGACTGTGCATGGGGGTTTGGTCAGCTAACCAACAGTGTCCACACAAATGTGTACTGCTTTGGATCAACAATTCCACTTTTATAAAGAAATAATTGGGCAAATAAGCAGAGATATATGTATAAGAACTTTTTATCAACATGATGTTTATAACAAAAAGGGGAAAAAAGCCTTAATGTATATCAATGAGCATATGGCTAAATAGTTTATTACTTATACTGTACAATGTATCATTGCACAGTAATTGAGAGTATTGATGTTAGAGGTATATTTGCTAATATAAACACATAGTCACAACATGGGGCTTTCTAGGTGGCGCTACTTGTAAAGAACCTGCCTGCCAATGCAGGAGACAAGAAATGCAGGTTTGATCTCTGGGTTAGGAAAATCCCCTAGAGGAGGGCATGTCAACCCACACCAGTCACAATATACTATTGAGTGAAAAAAAAATTATAATCAATAGGTATATGTGACTCTAATTTTGTTAAAAATCTGTTTACTTATATTATCACTGTATTTCTATTTATTTTTGAAAAAAGATTGGAAGGAAATGTATCAAATTATTAACAACAGCTCTTTCTAAATATAGTTGCAGGTGGGAAAGAAATGACAGCAGCAGGAATACACACATTTTCCCTGTTTGTCCCTGGGACAATTCTCAGCACACCTGCTCATGTTCCACAGTGTAGCCTGTGTTTATCCTTCCATCGTGTTCTGGTAATGACTGCAAAACCACCATCCGAACCAGGGCTGCAAGTTTGTTTGACATTCACAAAAGGAAAAGGACAGTGAATCCAGTGCAGACTTTGTGGTTCCTTAGATTTAAAGTGAGTGGTGAGGCTGCCAGTGCTGGTAGAAATTGATAAAAATGTATCCTGAAGCATCTCTATTAGTTTGAATCACATGAAATTGCCCCTATCCCACCATCTCTGACCTATAAAATGATGATTTCTATAAGCAAGACAAGGCCTTTCCGAACTAGAGAATGAAGCAAATCAAAGAACATCTGTTTGGGGTTTTTGCAAAATATTTTCTTTGAAGAAGTTTCTGAGGCTCAAAAACTACGTGAAAAATTCCAGAATAGGAGCTCTCTATGGTCTTTTTTAAGTTGAAAATGTTGTCTTTTCCTTCCCCACTCCTCCTGACTCACACTCCCTGGTGGCCCATCCACCATTCATATCTGTTCAGAAGAGGATCTCCAGGTCCCACTGGCCTTCCTGAAAACGAGGGTCCTTCCACCTGCTCAGTGCCCAGAGCTCAACAACCAATTCTGTGACTTTAGCTTTAATCCTTGCCTCAGGTTCCCCACAATCCTCATTCTCTTGGACATGTGGACCAAATCATCTCTTTTTCTAAACTATGTTTAGGCCACAACTTTGGCCTAAAGCAAAACTTCACAGCAAGTGAAGCTGTCATAGACTGTTCAAACATGACTCCATGGAAAGCCAATCCCATTTTGGCTAGTGTTTGCTTGACTACTTGCAGAGAAGGCAGATAAGGACAGATATGGACAGATTCATGGTGGTGGGGGCTCCCTAAGGATAGCTGCACAGTCATGGGCCAGCTGGGGCTCAGTGTACCATGCCAGTGATAGCCTCAGAAGCTGGAGGTTGGAAGGAGTTCTATGCAAGGTGGGAGTGCTTAAAAATCATCGTCATCATCATTGTTGTTGTTGTTATTGTTATGACCACAATCAAATCTTGGAGAAGGGAAATTTGAGACTGTATATCTGTATCTTGAAGGAGGAAATAGAAAAGGCTTGGGTCTGAGCAAGATGTAAGGAGGGACGAGAGGAAAGGCCCCTAGGTGGAAATTATCCAAGGATGCATCATCAAGTGAGCAATGTGTTGGTTTCTAAAGGAGTTTCCATAGTAACCAAGTCCAAAGGCTGTGAAAGCAGCACCTGTCACTAGCCTCAACATGAAGAATCTACTGAAAAAGGGAGATAAGGAGGGAACACAGAGGTCAGGGTGACCTACTGACCAAGATAGGCCTAGGTAGAGGAACAGTGAAGAAGACAGAGACTCTCAAAGAGAATGAAGATTGTTAGGAAGAGGGAGGAGTCGACTGATGCCAGGTAGGGGTGGAGACTGAGACTGGGGGAGAGGGAACCCACTGCTGGGAGTTCCCAAGGTGCCTGCAGAGGCAGGTGACTCCCTCCCTCTGATGTTTTGCAGCTGGGCAGGACCCACCCTGGCAGAGCCTGCCTCCCCTTGGAAAGCTCTATGGGAAAAGCTGGGCTGTGATTAAGATCTTTTAATTAAGGAAGCCGTTTGCACAGGATGCAACAAGAGGTGGATGGAGAGTTTGCTCAAATTGGATTTTTTTTTTCCAGTTAACTAGAAAAATAATGAGAGGAACTCGTCTTTGTATAAGTCAGGGGGATATGTCATTTTGAAGGGAGCCACATAGCTACCTGGAAGAATTCATCTGTTCATTCATTCACCCCCAGTGCACATCTAGTATCACCACGACTATAAATATTGAAAAATAATGCTGACTCTGTGTCAAGTGCAACGCTAGCTGCATTGCATCAACTATGTCTTTCACTCCACTCAATCACCCCATGAAGCACATGCTGCTACTCGACCTTTTCTGCAGGTGAGAAAACTGTGGGCCTCTTGGATGGAAGAAGGGAAAACTAACGTGAGAGGGGAGGCAGAACAGGGCTAATGTGAGCCCCAATTCCTTTTTTTATTGCATCTCTCTATTTTATTGTTCTCTTTCCTGTGTGAAGACTCCGGATATCCTTCCTGACTGCGCACATCTACATAAAGCTCCTGCTCCTGCCATCTCGGATGTCCCCAGGGACACGGTGCAAAATGTACTGAGGTTGCCTGGTGGCTGGCTTCCAGGGCCAGGACCCAGGCAGGTGAGATGGTGACTGATACCAGTCACCCCATCTGTTGCTTCCTTCAGTGCCGATGCAGCCTTGAATTTGAACAGTCCCTGGGCTCTGGGGCTGACCCTGCATCAAAGCTCTTGCCTCTCATGCCGGACTCCTGGTACTGATGTCATCCTGAGTTCTGAACTTTTTTCTTGGTTCTGGGTGGTACAGTCAGTGGCCCTGTTTCTTACCCTAAGTCACATAATACATCCAAGACTGACAGAAAGGACAGCTCCTGAGTGCCATGACCTTTGGCTGGGTGCCTATCTGCCAGATTCTATCCCACAGAGTCAGTTTCCTGACTTCAGTCCCTCTACAGTCTAGTGTGGAAGAGAGGTCCAAGCACCAAACCCCATTCCATGTGCCCTGTGTGTTGCCCAACGTCTCTTTTTTGGGGGAATCCTCCTTCTCCTCTAGGGGCTTCCCTGGTGGCTCAGAGGGTAAAGCATCTGCCTGCAATGCAGGAGACTCGGGTTCGATCCCTGGGTCAGGAAGATCCCCTGGAGAAGGAAATGACAACCCACTCCAGTACTCTTGCCTGGAAAATCCCATGGTCAGAGAAGCCTGGTAGGCTACAGTCCATGGGGTCGCAAAGAGTCAGACACGACTGAGCGACTTCACTTTCTTTCACTTTCACTTTCCTTCTCCTCTTCCACAGTATTCCTGCTTGGTTGATGGTTTGGATTGAGGAGACTATGACCACCACTCTGCCCTAGGGGTCCAGGTTGGCCAGAGGACTCCAGCTTCTTGGCCCCAGTGATTGGCTCCCCAAGGGCATGCGACTCAAGCTGGGACAATCAGAGTCACCAGAGCTTCCTGGCAGTCTTCGCAGGACTGAATTATATGGTCCTTCCCTTTAAGATTCTGAGATCTTACAGCCATGCAGAGAGCCTTTTCTGGGAGTGAAGTAAGACCTGCCAAGCAGCTCTGAGAGAGACTGTGGTTCAGAGACAGCTGTTTGATCCCTAAATCCCACTGTGCCTGAAGGGAGAATGCCCCTCGAACTTTTCAGCTTTGTGAGCCATACATTCTGTTTTGTTTTTCTTAAATGAGTCTGAATTTAGATTTTGACACTTGCAACTGAAAGAGTCCTGGGTACTGTAATGTTTTTCTATGAGATGGTCTTTATTTCTTACACCCAATCCCCAGTTTTGGCAGAAGACACAGCAAAACAGGAATGACACGAGTCTTGTGATTTGCCCTGGTGTCTCCCTATGGCTTTTGTTTGCTTTTTGCTTAAAATGTTTTCATTTTGCTTTTACACCTGAATGGTCAGTTGGCTGTAGGAAGAATTTTTTTTTTCACTTTTTCTTGAGAAAGATTTCAAGCATATATAAAAATAGAATAACATATCAGCTTCTTGGAAGCCAAGTCAGAAAGAGAAATGTGACGACTCTCTTAGTCTTATAGTCAGCAAGAGTAGGTGTTGGTAAGGGGTGTCAACATTTTAATTTTCTTGGCCTTAAGTTTTGTAAGGTCTTTCTCATACAACATTTTATGGAATGGACATGGAATGATGAAATGGGCAATTTCCTCAGTAGCTGTTATTTTATAAATAAAATATAATTTAAAGCAGGAGCTTTCCATTCTGGATTCCAGCTTAGGACATTTAAAAAATAGAATAACATCACAGAGTCTTCTGTCCTTGGGTATTTTAAAGATTTCTATTAGTATTGTTGCTGTTGTTCAGTCACTATGTTGTGTGTAACTCTTTGCGACCCCATGAACTGCAGCATGCCAGGCTTGCCTGTCCTTTACTATTTTTCCCTGAGTTTGCTGAAACTCATGTCCATTGATTCTATTAGCATAGCGTTCTTAAATTCATTTGAGACACATTTGTTGAGCTCTTGTTACATGACATGGGTGGTTCCAGGGCTGGAGATACAGCAGTGACAAGATCCAGGGTTCCCTCTCTGGTGCTTGTATTCTAGTGGGGAAGATGAATATAAGCAAGTTTACAAATCCACACACAGGCCATTTCAGACAGCAGTTAATGGTGGGAAGAAGAGAAGTCAGGCCTTTAAGTGAATGGTGAAGGAAAGCTTCTCTGAGGAGAGGTCATCTGAACAGAGTCCTGAAGGATAAGAGGGGATCCTCACATGTGATTACCTGCTAGGAGACTTCCCAGCAGTCTCATCAGTATGTGCACAATCCCCGAAGTTCAAGAAGGCACATGAGTGGAGCAGAGTGGTAAAGTGTTGGCCTAAGTAGAGGGTACACAATGTGGAAACCAACCCAGAGCAGGGAGTAAGATCTCAGGCCAGGGCTGCCTGTCTGGTGTCATAGGTTGTGCACTGCATAATTCTAGGACAAGTCATTCACACACACCAGGGTTTGGCAAACTCTCCATCAAAGGCCAGATTGTAAGTATTTCAGGTTTTGTGGGCCAGATGGTCCCTGTCACAAGTACTCACTTCTGCCCTTGTCACACCAAAGCAACCGCAGACAATATATAAATGAACGGGCATGGCGGTGTTCCAACAAAACTTTATGGACACTGAATCTGAATTTCAATATTAAAACTAAAACAATTGAGATATATTTTCTTTTTTTTCAACCCTTGAAAAATGTAAACCCATTCTCAGCTTTCAGGCTGTACAACAGGCAGCAGGTTGGACTTGGTCCACAGTCCGCAGTTGGCTGACCCTGACATAAACTGTGTAGTAGCCTGGTCATCTGAATGTCCCTGTGTCCCTTCTTCACTGTCTTTGCTTACACATGACTGCTACCTTGAGGGTCTACTCTCTTCCATGCCCTCCACTGGGCAACAGGTGTAAACCAGACATGGGAATTATAAAGATGACTAAGATATCTTCCTCGCTTGAAGGAAGCTCCCAAATGGTTCATCATTCCAGGGTCAGGCCAAGCCCCTTCCGACAGTAAAGCATCCCAGGTCCCCCTACCAAATAGCACTTTCTCCCTCCCCCAAGCTCTTGAAATCCTTCTTGTCTGCTTGGCATTTACTCCCACAATAATTCCTGCTTCAGCTATTTTGCAGGTTGTGAGTGTGTGCCTCACTTCCCACTTGGAGTCTGGTTCTTTTGAAGTCCATCTCTATCTTTCGTCCCTAGCTGAGGGTGCTAATGTTTTTTGCCTGTTGAATTGGTTTTGAAAGAGCCTGGTCTTATCAGGAAGAGCTGACCTCAAATGATGGGAGCTTTAGGGAGGAAGAGGAGAGGGGTGGGGAGTTGAGAGCAGGGTGTTCCCAGGTATTCCGACTGGATTTAACTGGGATTAATTACTGCTAATACTACTGTCTCATTTGTCTGCATTAGGCTGTCACATAAATGGTTTTTTAAAATGTTTTAATGATGAAAGGATTGCTGTTTATAGAAATAAGTACCCAGCTACTCTGCTATAATTGCTGTCTCTTTCCTGGCTACACTCTATAGTCACCTCTCAATGATCTCTGTAGGCTTTAATGCCGTGGTGATTTCTCACTCTTGGCCTTGTCAGCCTCTCATTAAGTAGTTATTGTTTGACCTGGGAAAAAACATAAAAATTACCACCCTAACCTAAGCCATCATCATCTCTTGCTTGGATTATTTTAGTAGCTTGCTAATTGGTTTCCTTGGTAGGAGATCATATATATTTGCCCCAAATATACTCACAACTTTGGCAATTCAAATTGAATTGACAATTGAATTGATGCTTTTGAATTGCAGTATTGGAGAAGACTCTTGAGAGTCCCTTGGACTGAAAGGAGATCAGACCACTCAATCCTAAAGGAAATCAACCCTGAATATTCATTGGAAGGACTGTTGCTGAAGCTGAAGCTCCAATACTTTGGCCACCTGATGCAAAGAGTTGACTCATTGGAAATGACTCTGATGCTAGGAAAGATTGAAGGCAAAAGAAGTGGGTGACAGAGGATGAGATGGTTAGATAGCATCACCAACTCAATGGACATGAATTTGAGCAAACTCCAGGATATAGTGAAGGACAGGGAAACCTGGCATGCTGTAGACCCTAGGGTTGCAAAGAGTTGGACATGACTTAGCAACTAAACAACAGCAACAAAATACTCTCAACTCAGAAATCAGTCTGATCTTTAAACATATGTCATCTCAAGTAACATCTCCATTTACCCCGCCAATGATTGCCTCTCCCAGTTGGAATAAAAGTCCATGTTCTTGTAATGACTCAAAAGATCCCATGGCAGGGATTCTTAAACTTTGTGATGCCCTGGAAACCTCTGGAAGCACAGTGAAGCCTATGAATCCATTCTTGGAGTGTTTTTAAATGCATAAAATAAAATAAACTAAACAGAATTTCAAACTAAACAAGCTATCATTGTCTTATTGTGGAGCTATAACAACATACCATGGGCAGCTTAAATGGCAGAAATGTGTTTTCCACAGTTCTGGAAGGTGGAAGTCTGAGTTCAGGATGCCAGTATGGTCAGGGCATCTTCCAGGGTTTTCAATAGCTGCCTTCTCTCTTTGTCCTTATACAGCCTTTCCTTTGAAATCTCTCTCTCTTCCTCTTCTACTAAAGGCACTAATTTCACCATGAGGGCCCCATCCTCATGACCTAATTAGCTCCCAAGAGGCTCGGTCTCCAAATACTGTCATATTGGGGCTTAGAGATTTAACATAGGAATTTTAGAAGAACATAACACCAATTGTAGTGGAAAAGAGTTATCAAATTATTAAATAACAAAACTGGGAGACAGTGATATATACACTTCATTATTACTGTAGTATATAATGAAAATACTTTAAAGAATATAAAAAAGTTAATTTTTGAAAGGCATATTAGGATTAAGGTTTTATTGGCCTAACCTGAATAAAGAATGCTCAACCATGGGTGGTCTCTGGCAGGATGACATGCATGTTCTGTTAGATGTGAAGATGCAGCTGTGATTCTTTTCCCAGTCCCATTCATGGACACACGGAGAGCTCTCTGTGGACCCTGTCCAATATGATCAACCCTCTGCTCTTAACCTCACAGAACTTGCTCCACATCTACTCAGCCTGTTCTCACTCTTCGCTGCCATGCTGGCCTCATTGCTATTTCATCAACACTCCAGGCACATTTCTACCCCAGGACTTTTGAGCCTGCTGTTGTCTCTATCTAGACTGCTCTTCTTGCCAATATGTTCGTGGCTTACTCCTTTACTTCTTTCAGATATTTTCCTTAAATACCACCTTCTCATGGGTTCCTGTTTGAATATCCCCCACCAGTCCCGTGCTCGCCAACCCCCTTCCTTACCATACACTTTGTATTGCCAGCTAACCTATTTTATATTTTCCCTACGTATTGCCTATATTCTCTGTGTCCTTCAACCAGAATGTAAAATTCATGTAGATGGATATTTATTGGTTTTGTTCACTGCTGTACCCCACCCCGCATGTGCCTAAAACAGTGCTGTGCACAGAGTAGGCACTTAATAAACATTTACTGATGGATGTACAAGCTAACAATATTGGCCTGAGCAAAATATAATCAAAGTGGTAATTCTGTGGTTTAATTTCCTACCAGATTTTGATATCCTGAATCTGTTTTCTGATTGCTCGTCACTACTACAGTGGAAATGTGCTCCTAAGTGCTAATAAAACCTCCTTAAAGAATCCAGGGCATTTGGGTCAAGTATCCATTTAAAGGTAATGTCCGATTATTGAGATGATATATGAGGGGCAGGAGTGGCAGAGAAGCAAATCCTGGGTCACTGTCCAGCTGTGTGACTGTGGATGGGAATTTCACCCTCTCTGAAGCTCACATCCTCATCTATCAGAAGAGACAGACTATCCCTATGGATCCCCAAGAGCTGCTCTGAGCTTTAAATGAGATAATTCATTAAGAAGGCAAAGGCAGGCTCAAGGAATAAATGATAGCTCTTGGCCACACTTGTAATATATCAGAGAAAAAGAAAGCAAAGGGTTCCAAGAAGTTTGCTGCTCTGCAGGAGACCTTTGAGGTCCTGAGGAAAAGCTACAGTCCTGCTAAAGGGAACGCATTGTGCTGGAGTCCCCCTCCCAGCCTTCCCCAGGTGCTGCTACAGCCTGTCTGCAGGGCCTACCCCAGCTTTGGCCACCTGTGAATGCCTCTGGCTTTGAGAAAAGGCCTGTAAATCTGAGCTGAAGGGATGGGATGGAGAAACTCAGGCCAGGCCAGGATTCAAAAGGCAGCAGGAAATGAATACATTCATTGGAACTCATGGCAAAGGGGATTTGAATTGTCTGGAGGGTAGTCATCAGGTATGCTGAGATTGGAGTAGCCCCTGGCTCACAGGCTTAAGGGGACAACTGGGAGACCAAGCTGTGAACAATATGACACTCACAGCCAACCGGACTCATCTTCAGATTAACTTCTGGTTCAAATTATCTGGTTGCCCGCCTCCTGTTTATTTTTGCAGATGATTGGAAATTGACTGACTATAAGTATATTATGCCTTATTTTATTCATCCATTCACCAGATTTATTAATCATCATCTATATGCAAAGTACTGAATTGGACACTGGGGGCATACAAAGATGAATAATACTTGAAAATGATATAAAGTTCACAAAAATAATCTTACATTATCTTCAGAACATGAAAGAGATAGAAGCTAACTTACTTCAGTGACTGCTTTGTTGACTGATTGTTGACTCATTAAATCATGCAATAAATACTTCCTCAGGACCTACTGTATGCCAAGTTCTGTGCTAGATGCTGGTAAAAACACAATAAAGACCTGCCATTGGACTTGAACGCCACGTGAGAGACAGAACATAAATAAATAAGCATGCAGAATAGTATCAGGATCTGGCTCAGATGTAAAGAATCTGCCTGCAATGTGGGAGACCTGAGCTCGACCCCTGGATTGGGAAGATCCCCTGGAGAAGGGAATGACTATTCATGCCAGTATTCTTGCCTGGAGAATTCCATGGATAAAGGAGCCAGGTGGGCTACAGTCCATGGGGTTGCAAAGACACAACTGAGCAACTAAGCACAGCACATAGTGTCAGGAAGTGATGGTGCCAGGAAGGATGAAGCCAGGCTGGGGTGGTTGAGATTAAAGTGTTGGTAGAAAGGAGGTGGCTTTGAGCACAGAGGCCCGAACAGGGTGAGAGAAGTGCCCAGGCACTTGTATTGGGAGGAACCATGGTTCTGGACTCCTCTCTGGAAACTGTCAGAAAAATGAATCGATTTTCCCAGGATCACACAACCTGACCGTAACTGAGCTGGGGGACTGCTCTGGCCTCAAGATTATAACCTGCACCACCTAGTTTTAAAACACTGCCCGTGAGTTCAAGGAAGCCTACAGTCCAGTAGTTGACTATTGCCTCAGTTCAGTTCAGTTCATTCGCTCGGTTGTGTCCGACTCTTTTAGATCCCATGGACTGCAGCATGCCAGGCCTCCCTGTCCATCACCAACTCCTGGAGCTTGCTCAAACTCATGTCCATTGAGTTGGTGATGCCATCCCACCATCTCATCCTCTGTCATCCCCTTCTCCTCCTGCCTTCAATCTTTCCCAGCATCAGGGTCTTTTCAAATGAGTCAGTTCTTCGCATCAGGTGGCCAAAGTACTGGAGTTTCAGCTTCAGCATCAGTCCTTCCAATGAATATTCAGGACTGATTTCCTGTAGGACTGACTGGCTGGATTTCCTTGCAGTCCAATGAACTCTCAAGAGTCTTCAACACCACGGTTCAAAAACATTGATTCTTCGGCACTCAGCTTTCTTTACCACTGGAAAAACCATAGCTTTGACTAGATGGACCTTTGTTGGTAAAATAATGTCTCTACTTTTTAATATGCTGTTGGTCATAGCTTTTATTTTTTTAGGTTGGTCATAGCTTTTCTTCCAAGGAGCATGAGTCTTTTAATTTCATGGCTGCAGTCACCATCTGCAGTGATTTTGGAGCCCAAAAATCTAGAGTCACCTAATTACTCAATAAAGAGCACATGATGAATCCTTTAGTAAAGTAGATGTGTACACACACTTTAGGTAAGTGATAGACGCTTTGGCTGGTGGCCAAAGCAGGGGGGCGGGGGGGGGCCGGTAGTGAAATCATGAATTAAGACCCTGCTCCTTTGCAGTTCTTCTCTTAAGATCAGTGCTTTATTTCTACTCTTTCATTCTGGAAATTAGCATATGAAAGTGTTTGCTGAGTTTCATACTTTGAGGTGAGCTAACGCAAAACTCAGTCAAAGAAAATGTTTGTCATTGGCAAGGTCTCTTTTATGTGAAGGCAGTAGCAGTTTTCAGTCATAGTTCTGTTCAGAAATAGAACTCTAAACTTTCATCTCTTGCAAGCATTCCCTCCCCTTTCTGCCTTGGTAGCATGAGATGGAAATGTGTATTGAAGGCCTGGCTTCTGAGGGAGAGGGTTGTTTAGTGCTCTTCTGCCCTGCCGCTCCCAGTGCCCAGAGAAGGGAATTCAGCTGCCAGTTGCAAAACAGAGGGCCGGGATTTTAAGGACAATAGCAAGGAACAAAAAACCGTTTTTACTTTCCTTTTTGCTGGTGGCTCAGACGGTAAAGCGTCTGCTGGCAATGCTGGAGACTTGGGTTCGATTCCTGGGTCGGGAAGATCCCCTGGAGAAGGAAATGGCAATCCACTCCAGGACTCTTGCCTGGAAAATCCCATGGACAGAGGAGCCTGATAGGCTACAGTCCATGGGGTCGCAAAGAGCCCACGAGTGAGCGACTTCACTTTCACTTTCACTTTCACTTTTGCTTTTGAAAGGTCTTCCCAGGTGGCGCTAGTGGTAAAGAACCCGCCTGCCAATGCTGGAGATGCAAGAGATGAGGGTTCAATCCCTGGGTCGGAAAGATCCCCTGGAGTAAGAAACGGCAACGCACTCCAGTATTCTTGCGTGGAGAATTAATTCATGGACAGAGGAACCTGGTGGGCTACACCCCATAGGGTTGCAAAGAATTGGACAAGACTGAAGTGACTTAGCACGCATGCATGTGCTTTGGGAAGGTTTATTTGATACTTGAGAGCCCAGATGTTTTTTCCCCTCTTAAATGCCATTTTTCTTCCTCTATGTTTGAAAGTAATATATATTTATTATAGGGAGTTGGAAAACACAGAAAAGTAGAAAGAGTACAAATCTCACCCATAATCTCACTATCCAGAGAAAACAACAAAATCATGTGTTGTTTTTTCCCCTGATCTTTTTGTATTGGATATATATATATATATATAATTATGTAAAGAATTATATATATATATATATATATATATATATATGTATAAAAGTCTCTCTCTATCTCTACCTATATATATAAAGCCTGGCTTACTGCAGTCCATGGGGTCACAAAGAGTCAGACACGACTGAGTGACTGAACAACAGCAGTATATTAAAAAAATTATAATCAGATGTCAATAACTTATTGACATCTGATTATATTTATAACTGAGTTTCTTATGTTTTAATTAACAATAGCAATACCGTATTACATATATCCTGGAGCAGGGCATGGCAACCCACTCCAGTATTCTTACCTGAAGAATCCCCATGGAGGGAGGAGCTGATGGGCTGCAATCCATGGAGTTGCAAAGAGTTGGACATAAACATCAGGTAGAATTTTTAAAGTTCTTCCCTCTACTTTGAATATATTACATGTTTATTGTGGAAACTTTAGAATACATGGAAAAACTGTATTTTGTGTGACAAAGGACACAGTCAAAAAGTGGAAAGTCAACCCACAGAATGGGAGAAAATATTTGCAAACCTGTTAAATACTTGCAATCTGTTAAGTAGCGATATCTAGAATACATTAAAGAACTTGTGCAATTCAACAATAATAATACAAAAAACTCAATTTAAAAATGGGCAAAAACGTGAATAGGTATTTTTCCTAAGAAGATATACGAATGACCAATAAGTACATGAAAAGATGCTTGGCATAACTAATCATTAGGGAAATGCAAATCAAAACACAATGAAATCCTACTTCACGGTCATTAGAGTGGCTATTATCCAAAAAAAAAAAAAAAAAAAAAAAGGAGAAAATAACAAGAGTTTGCAAGGATGTGGAGAAATTGGAATCTTCATGTTTCTAGCAGGAACGTAAAATATTGCAGCTTCTATGGAAAAGAGTATGCTGGTTTCTTAAAAACATCAAATGTGTAATAACCATATGATCCAGCAGTTCCACTTCTGGGACTATACCTAAAAGAACTAAAAGCAGAGACTTGCACAGCTACTCTCGTGTTCATGCCAGCATTATTTACAAGAGCCATAGGAGGAGAGGATGCAAATATCCATCAATGAATGAATGGATAAATGAAAGGTGGTATGAACTGTTAAAAGACAAATCAAGGAATAAGAACAATTTTTAGTGTATTTGAGCAAAAATAAATTCAAATCAGGCAACATCAAATTTTAAGTGGCTAGGAGTAATCCATCAACAGCAGCTGGGAAAGACTTTTATAGAGAAAAGGTGGAAGCAAAGCAAAAAAATATATTTGGTTATAGCTTAAAGCCTAGTTAGCTGTTGTGATTGGCTGGTCTTAGGTTTCAATTTCAAAACCCTGAAGCATTTATGGGCTCAGATTTTGTTTATGTAGCCTACGATGGCATTAAGGCTGCCTCAGTCTAATGACTCTTTGTTTAGTTAATAAAATGTGTGTGTGCTTAGTAGTATCCAGCTCTTTCGGACTCCATGGACTATAGCCTGCCAGGCTCCTCTTGCATGACATTTTTCAGGCAAGAATACTGGAGTGGTTTGCCATTTCCTACTCCAGGGGATCTTCTCAGCCCAGAATTTGAACCCACGTCTCCTGCATTGCAGGTGGGTTCTTTACCACTGCACTACCTGGGAAGCCCTAAGGTAACAATATATACAATGAAATACTATTCAGCTCTAAAAGGAATGAAATTTTGACTACTAAAAAAATTGGTTCTGAAACTTGCTAGAATGGTAAACAATACTTTTTCAGGATTACTGCAGTTGACGTCAAGACTATCATAATGGGGGAGAGAGAAAGGGCTCAACTCCAAATACAACAAAGTCAGCTAGGGATTTACAGCCAACAAGCAGAGTGAGGGGGTCAATGGATGGGAAATTCCTAAGAGGAGAGTTAAGGGTCAGGGCACTCTTGCTAAACTAACTGAACAGAATTCTTGCTGAAAACAGATCAGGAATATCAGATATTAAGGGCAGGGGATTCTTGCCAATCTGACTCAGCAGGATTCTTGCAAAAACTGGATGATGCCGAACTAGAAAGGATGGGGATCATGGTAAAGGTCCTAGTTGAGAAAACCCCTTGAAGACACAGTTGGTGAAATGTGAAATAAGCCAGACATGAAAGAACAGATACTGTATGTGTCAACTTTTGATGATCTTAGAATAGTCACATTCATAGAGACAGAAATGGAATGGTGATTGCCAGGGGCTGGGAAGTGGAGTGGGAAAGAGGAGTTATTAGTTTTAGTTTCGGAAAAGGCAATGGCAACCCACTCCAGTACTCTTGCCTGGAAAATCCCATGGATGGAGGATCCTGGTAAGAGCGGAACATGACTGAGCGACTTCACTGTCACTTTTCACTTTCATGCATTGGAGAAGGAAATGGCAAGCCACTCCAGTGTTCTTGCCTGGAGAATCCCAGGGATGGCAGAGCCTGGTGGGCTGCCGTCTATGGGGTCGCACAGAGTCGGACACGACTGAAGCAACTTAGCAGCAGCAGCAGCAGCAGTTTTAGTTTGGGAAGATAAAAAATTTCTGGAGATGAATGATAGAGATGGCTACACAACAATGCAAACTGTACTTCATGCCAAAGAACACTTAAAAATGACTGGAATGGTGAATTTTATGCTTTGCATATTTTACTATAATTAAAAAATCAATACCAATAAAAATCACCTATTTTTTACTACTCTGAGATAATGCTAATCTCTATTAGCATTGTGGTATATTCCCTTCCCATCCTATTTCTATCAATCTATATGCTAGCTATTTATACAGATAGATGTGTGTGTATATATGTATACATGTATTTAAATATATATATATACTTACATAACCATTAGGCTTCCCTGGTGGCTCAGATGGTAAAGCGTCTGCCTACAGTGTGGGAGACCTGGGTTCAATCCCTGGGTTGGGAAGATCCTCTGGAGAAGGAAATGGCAACCCACTCCAGTACTCTTGCCTGGAAAATCCCATGGATGGAGGAGCCTGGTAGGCTACAGTCTATGGGGTCGCAGAGAGTCAGACACGACTGAGTGACTTCACTTCATATACTTATATGTATGTGTGTGTGTATATATACATATATATATATATATTTGAATATCTTCATGTGTGTGGCTTTCCCCACTACATTTGAGATTAATTCTTTAGTTTGACTTTGGCTAAACTAAAGGAGGTGAGAATGTTTTTAAAATCATTAAGTTAGATTAGTAGGGTGTTATCCATTCTTCCTTCCTTCTTTCCTTTTCCTGTCTCTGCTGTTTTTTTTTTTTTTTTCCTACATTTTTGGGGGGATTGTGGCAAGTAGAATTCTAAATGGGCTGCAAGATTCCTGACCCCTGGAATATACACAACTTCTCCTAGGTTTTCAACTAAGCACTAATCTAGCTCCTGCTATAAGGAGATTCTGCAAATATAATTAAGATCCCAAATCAGTTGACCTTAAAATATGGAGATTATCTGGTTGGGCCTGACCTGATCAGATGACCCTTTAAATCTGAGTCTAGAGGTCAGACACAGGGAGACTTAGAGATTCAGAGCACAGGAGGTTTGACTCAGATGAAGCGCTCCATTGTTGGCTTGAAGACGGAGAGAATGTTGGGACCAGGGTGTGGCTTCTGGAGCTAAGAACAGCTGACAGCCAGCAAGCAAACACAGACTCCAGGCTCACGACTACAGTGAACTGAGTTCTGCCAATGACCTGACTACTGCTACTACTACTAAGTCGCTTCAGTCGTGTCTGACTCTGTGCGACCCCATAGACGGCAGCCCACTAGGCTCCGCCGTCCCTGGGATTCTCCAGGCAAGAACACTGGAGTGGATTGCCATTTCCTTCTCCAATGTGTGAAAGTGAAAAGTGAAAGTGAAGTCGCTCAGTCGTGTCCAACCCTCAGTGACCCCATGGACTGCAGCCTACCAGGCTCCTCCGTCCATGGGATTTTCCAGGCAAGAGTACTGGAGTGGGGTGCCATTGCCTTCTCCGGCCAGTGACCTGAATGAGCCCAGAAACTCGTCCAGAGTCTCAGATAAGAACTCATTCCACTGGCATTTTGATTTCAGTCTTGTGATAGAGCTAGCAGATGGTCTAGCAAGGCTGGGCCAGATCTGACCCATGGGACTGCCCACTAATAAATGAGGGATATTTAAAGGCATCAAATTTGGGGTAATTTGTTATGGATAATAGAAGACTAATACAGAGATGTACTTGTGTTTGTAAGGTGTGTGGCTGTGTGTTTGTGTGGGTGGGGGTGCTGGGCGGGGGAGCAGGGTACACACAGCTAGTTTGTTGAAGCTTAGATTTCACATGATCCACTGTGGTTTTATGGGTTGGTTATCTCTCATCCAAGGCCTTTATAGGGTCACTTTACTTATATTTGCTTGTCTAATACCTCTATTAAATATATGATCAGACTCATGATTAGACTAATTTCACAGATTAGGAAACTGAAGCACAGAGGCATTGCCATGGTAGCATAGCTGGTGTCAGTGATGCTACTGAAACAGAGACCTGAGTATGAGAACTCCCTTCCCCTTCTATACCACACAGCTGTCAGCACTTTGGGGGTAACTTCACTGTTAAATAACTTGGGTAATTAAATTCACTTATAAATCCAATGAGGCCAGAGAAAGTGAAGTCACTCAGTCGTGTCCAACTCTTTGTGACCCCATGGACTGTAGCCTGCCAGGCTCCTCTGTCCATGGGATTTTCCAGGCAAGAGTACTTGAGTGGATTGCCATTTCCTTCTCCAGGGGATCTTCCCAACCCAGGGATCGAACCCGGGTCTCCCGCATTGTAGACAGATGCTTTACCGTCTGAGCTACCAGGGAAGTCCAGAGGGAGGTGATAAATTAGGAAAGGAAGGAAAAGTGAGGAGTCTAAATATCAGCTTCTTTCAAGGCCCAAGCTGTGTCCTGCCTTCTTTAGCGGATGCCAGCACTTCTGACCTCAGCTCCCCGTGACCTGCCCGTTGTTTATTCCTTTGCTGTGGTTCCCACCCGTTTGGCTCCAGAGGCTCTGCCTGTACTCTGTAGGTGCTCAGCTCCTGCATGTGCCTGAGCATCCTGTCAGCTCCTCCAGGGTAGGCATGTGTGCGCATGCTGAGTCACTTCAGTCATGTCTGACTCTTTGTGACCCTACGGTTCTGTAGCCCACCAGGCTCCCATATCCGTAGGATTCTCCAGGCAAGAATACTGGGGTGGATTGCCATGCATTCCTCCAGGGGATCTTCCCTACCTAGGTATTGAACCCGTGGTGCCTGCATTGCAGGCAGATACTTTACCATCTGAGCCACCGGTGAAGCCCTGTCTGGGGTGGTGGCTGAGTTTTACTCTTTTTTGAACCCATAGCATTCCAGCATCTTACAGGCAGGGTCTGGCATGATCCTACGGTGACTGACAGTCAGGGAAATATTGCTGAAGAAGTAAATGGAGCAACGGCCTCTTCTGTTATCCTTAAGAAATGTCCCCACCCTCTATGAGGAAGTACCACCTTTAATAAAAAGAAACCTCACCACATTCAGTGCAGATGCTCTAACTCTTAGCCAAAGCTAACTCCCTTTGTCTGGGCTCTTGAAGACTTTGCAGAGCACTGTTATTAGGTGCATGGTTGTATGTGTGATTATTCCCCCTTTGCCATCCACATCACGTAGAGCAGACTTGTTTGAAAGTACCAGCTTATTTCATCCAGGCTGGGGGATGACATGTGGAATCTGACTTGCTCTTTCTTAGGTGCTCCTGCTCGGAGTTCACCTGGACATACCACTCTTCTGCAAATTGTGATCAACTCTCGAGATGAAGACTGAATGCTGAAGAATTGATACTTTTGAACTGTGGTGCTGGAGAAGACTCTTGAAAGTCCCTTGGACTGCAAAGAGATCAAAGCAGTCAATCCTAAAGAAAATCAACCTTGAATGTTCGTTGGAAAGACTGATACTGAAGCTGAAGCTTCAATACTTTGGGCCCTAATGTGAAGAGCCAACTCACTGGGAAAGACCCTGATGCTGGGAAAGATTAAGGGCAGGAGGAGAAGGGGACAACAGAGGACGAGATGGTTGGACAGCATCATCAACTCAATGGACATGAGTTTGAGCAAACTCTGGGAGATAGTAAAGGACAGGGGAGCATAGCGTGCTGCAGTCCATGGTGTTACAAAGAGCTGGACACGACTGAGCAACTGAACAACAAACAGCTAGAGATGTCTGCCCACTATCCAGGAGTGTGCACAAGGCCCTGTGACACTCAGTATCTTGGCCAAGAAAGATAGGTTGATTCCTAAGTCCTGAGTCCCTGACTTAGGGCCTGTTCCTATCATCTGCTTATTTATCTGAGGACAACTGCCTTTTCCCATGACTCCAGACTGGCTTACCCTGCTCCCTGGAAGGCTAGATTCTACCTTCATCCACTGATATGCAGTTGTCATTCCAGCCTGCATAGCATAACTGTGTCCCCAAACAACCTATCCATCCCCTAGTAAATATGCTCATTCATTAGAAAAGAAGGGGTTGTATCCTTGGAGTCTGCCTGAAGTCCAGTGGCGGGTTTCATTTTACAGAGTGATGGAATTAGAGGAGAGAGCTCTGGTGACTTGGAGGACAGGTGACTGGGGAGGTTTCCATGGTTCCCTAGACTGGAGTGAGCTCTCTACAGGCAAGCAGCTGAGGCTGGAGAGAAGGGATGGGCAGCACCAGGGACCCCCCACTTGAGCACCAGTGCCTGTATTGTCTCTGCACTGGAGCCCAGGCAGGAGGCTTCGGGGAGGGTGGGAGGAAACCATAGCCTCAGCACTTCTGAGCAAGGGAGGAAAAAGATACAGAAGGGCAGAAGATTTGACAGGGCAGAGGCAGAAAGCAGAGTGGATAAGTGGGGCTTGCCTAGTGGAATCAGCTTGGAATCCTTCCTTTGTTTGTGGAGTGAGTGTCCTGGAGATACACAATCTGAGCTTGGGAACCCTAGTGTGTGGAGGGGTTTGCCTAACATCTTGATCTACTTTCCTAAACTTTTTGGATGGAGAAAACCCCCAAGCTCCTGTGCCAAGCCATTTCCCCCTCTATTTGTTAAACCCATCTGCAGTTCAAGGGAAATCAGATTCATGTGTTTTCAATTCATTTACACTTAACTTATTAAAATATTGCTTTGTAAGAGCTATTTGATGTCCAGGAAGCCATTTGTGTCTCTTAAATAAATCTTTAAAGTCCCTTTTTCTTAGAAACAGGAAATTGCATTTTGCCAAATGCAAATTAACTTGCACCTCATAAAGTTCAAGTTGAGCTCAAAACATATACTGTGTGAGGGTCGGGTGGGTTTCAAACTTGGCAATCTCTCTCAAGGTTTAATCGAAACCAAAAGACAGCAATTGCAGGCTCCAAGGACATTCCAAAGGATGGTATTATTGTAGTCTGCCAGCAGAAAGTTAAATTTACATGCAACCTCATCTCGGTTACTCAGCAGTGGATTATCAGCTCTCCTTCTCCTGCTCCTCCTTCCTCAGCCCTCTTTGCTTCCAGCCAGATTCAGAAGATAAAATTAAGGGCATTCCCCCACCCCCTTGGTCAAGAGAACTGGGGAGAGTTAGGGTGGGGTCCATTGGGCTGAGTCTTTGGTTTCAGATTTTATTTGACTTGGTTCCCTCTGAACTCCAGAACCAAGAGACTTCCTCCTCACAGTGCCTAGACCTGGACTCAGACACACTCCATTCTCTCCTGGCCCATGTGGAGCAGGGAGTGCACGTTACATATGCGTAGACCCTCTGCCCTGAAGCTTTACAGACCTATTTTCTTCTCCTCTGTCAGTGCTGTCAGAGTTGGGCAGAGAGTATTAGCTTCATTTTACACATGAGAAAGGGAGGGTCATGAGAGGTGACTCACACAAGGTCACAAGCAGAGCCAGGTCATCTCCTTCTGAAACCAGAGAAACCAGCCCTGGTTTCACCTGTGCCACGCAGAGGGAAGAGCCTCCCAGAATGGCCAGCCCAGACAAATAAAATGTTAAGAGAAGGAAACAGTTGCACCAGAGGTCTGTGCGGTATTCTGCTGAATTCCATCAGTGTGTCTTAAGTACTCAGCCTATGCTTGGCCATGTGCCAGGTCAGGGAAATGCAGATATGAATAGTACATGATCTCTGCCTCCAAGGCACCCAGTTCAGTGGGGAGACAGGTGCATAAGTAATAACTAGAACAGATTATGTTCAGTGTCATCACTATGGTGTGCAAAAGGCATTCTAGAGGAACTCAGGAGGGGTGCTCAGCCCAGTCTGGGAGTTCCGGAAGGCTCCTGGGGGTGGAGGGCGGGGAGAAGGAGCTAACTGTACCAAGACACTAGGAACCAACAAGGTGCAGCCAGGGGAAGCAGAAGGGGGCCGCTCTAGATGCAAAGAGCAGCAAGAGTGAGTGTGGAGCTGTAGAAACAGCACAGTAGAAGTGGGGAATTCTAGGTAGCTTGGGATCATTAGAACATAAAAGCACAGAAAGAAGTGGGTGGGCAGCAGCCAGATTGTACTAGTTCTTATCTGCCAGGCCAAGGAGCTTAGATTTAATCTTGAGCCCCAGCGGTTCTCAACCTCTTCTATTGGGCCCTTGGGAAATCTGCTGAAATCTATGGACCAGATTTTGCTAAGAAAATGTGTATCTTCACGTACACAAAATGGTGACTGCAGTTTGGAGAGATTCACTGTTTTCTGAAGCCAGGCTAAGAATCCTTTCTTCCTTGCTCAGGCAGTAGAGAACTAGTGACAAATGTTATGCAGGAGAGTGGGATGGTTCGACCTGCATTTCAGAGTGACATTCTCCCTATAACACAGAAATAGACGGGAAGGAAAGTAAGACTAGAGATGGGGAGACTGGTGAGAAGGTCAATGCAACAACCAAAGACAGAGATGGTGGAGACCTCAGGAGGTCAAGAAGCTTCCCTGGAAAGAAGGTGGCAGAGTAGTGGCCATGGTCTTGGTTGCAGAATTAATCCCTTTCAGATAGAGAACTTGGTCCTGAGAACAAGTCTGGAAGGACATTTCAGGTCACCAGTGGGACCAGTAAGAGCTGGAGGACCCCAAATAGCCAGGGCGATAAAGCAAAAGAGATGAAGAGAGAATAAAGTTAACATAAGACTTGTGCCTTGTTTTCCTGATGAATGTTAATATGCTGGGGTTTACTCATGGCTCCAGATTCTGGGCAAAATATTTGCTGCATACATGACTCTGCCAATTGGATATCACCCATAGATCCTTTGTATGTGATACAGATATTTCATTATTGAAAAGTAATTTTTCACTTTGGATTTTAAAATAAACTCCAGTAATGTTGAAATAAACATTGAGACTTCCAGTAATATTAGGGAGAAGGAAGAGTTCTTCATGGTGGTGTGTGACGGCTATAAAAATGTGTAGGACCTCCTGATTCGGAGAAGCATGGGCCCTGAATGCTGCCCTGTTAAGTCCTACATAATGTTTGGGGAGTGAATTACTCAAGAAGATATGAGAAGAGAAAAGATGGAAAAGAGAGAGAGGAAGAGTGGCTCACTTCACCTGGACCTGATCGATGACAATAGACGCTCCAAGAGATTTCACAGTTACCTAAGAGCTCATAGTTTGTGTTAGGGTCAAGATTCAAATTCAGATGACATGATTCCTAAGACAAGTGAATTTCTTTTTCCCTAACTGTGTCCTGGATTGTAGCTTTCCAAATTGCATTCACCTCACCTGATACCTCAGACTACTGGCAGCTCAACTATGCTTATAGACCCTGCATTTTCCTAGAATGCTTATCAGGAGGTTAAGCGTGGTAGTGCCCCACAATCTGCAAGTTCAGGTCTTATATTGTGTCAATTGAAAACCTCATTTTCTCCATGGTTCCTGGAGAAAAAGAGAGAAAAATTTGAATTATTGACACTTTTTCCTGCTGACCTTCTCCGCAACTCAACGGGAGATGGAGGTGAGATCCATCACTATCTCAGTAATCAAGCTATGATCTCTGTGAAGAAGAGAGGTTAGAGTGTGGAAATACTTGGTCCAGGTTAATAAGACTATTTCCTTGCTGATATAGTACAAGAAAAATCTTCAGGGCCTCACATATGAGCCAAGTAAGCAAAGCACCAACTTGCGCATTGCTTGCCTGGGGTTAGTGTGGATTCATCCAACTGGCCACATAAAGGAAACTGATGTTATCAGAGCATGTTTGCCCTTGTAACCTGAGGGTACTCCCCACACTGCCCTGGAATTCTGAGGTGTTCTCAGAACTGGGGATATCTGTGGCTGGAACAAGACCCTCTGTCATTTGGTTTCACTAGGAGGAAATGAATGACTAAGTTAAGAATGGAGGAGGATGAGGTGGAAAACACTTTCCAGAAATGTCCAGGAAAGAAGCCTCTTCTCCTACAAACTCATCCACTTATTCAGTGAGGTTTATGAATGATTAATTTTGAGCTAGGCAACATGCATGGGCTTCCCAGATGGTGCTAGTGGTAAAGAATCCAGCTGGCAATGCAGGAGACACAGAGATGGATCCTGGTTGGATCCCTGCATCGGGAAGATCCCCTGGAGTAGGAAATGGAAACCCTCTTCAGTATTCTTGTCTGGAAGATTCCGTGGGCAGAGGATCCTGGTGGGCTACAGTCCATGGGGCTGAGAAAAGACTAAGCAAGCACACACACAGAGGCACTGTGCACAGCATCAAGGGTTAGACTTGGGCCCTGTCCTTCAGAGACTCACAGGGCTTGGTCCTGGGAAGCCCTGTGGGCTATTTGAATACCTGGGTTAGTGCATATTTTGAGCAGAGTTCAGAATTTCTGGCACATGATTGATGCTTCATAAATGTTTGTTGAATGAAAAGGCACAGTTCCTGCCCACAGACATACAGATGGGGTCTGGAGAAATAGTCAAGTAAAGAGAAGTGAGCCAGAGTGAGGACTTCCACTCAGGAGAATCTCAAGGGTAGTCCCCACTTTTTTTAAAACTCACATTTATCAGTCTAAAAATGTCTCATTCTCATGAAATAAAATCAAAGAAATGTGGAAAGCATAGACATATCTAAAGAAGAAAAGTTCACTTATAATCACAAGATCAAGAGAAGATCATGAATGGAGCCCCCCAACATAAAGATACAATTTGTTACCTTGGAAAGAAAATTAATTTTATTAGATGTTCATTGAACACCTGTCCTGGTTTGGTCCAGCCACTGGAGGCTGTTTGGAGCCTTTTGTGGTGAAGGATGGGAACATGGAATTGATGGGGCAGCTGATCTCAGATGGGCTCGAGATGCCTGATTGTGTGTGGGTGTCCCTAGAGAATGTGGGCTGCATCGAGATTCCAGCTCTGGGTTTTCTGCTATCCCAGGGCTGGTATCTCTGAAGCAGCTGTTGGGCCACTGACTATATGCCCAGCTGGTCCTGGTAGGCTTGATAAAGAGAAAGAGGTCAAAGTGGTCCTCCCTAGCCTGATGCCCAGTTCCTTAAGCCTAATGAGCCCTCTATGCTGACCCACCATCCTGAGTCTGGAATCTGTTCTGATAAAATCTGTTACAAAATCAGGACATTCTGCTTTGGAGTTTTCCAAAATGGGCTTCTGATCAGGAGAAGAACCTGATGATCTGCTGAATAGAGAGGACAGCCCTGGTAGACTGGTTTCTTGTTTACATCATGATAACGGTGGGGAAGACCAGGGAAACAAATGTCTACTGGCCAAGCACTCTGCTAGACAGTGACTGCAAACCAAGCGGCTGAACTCTAAAGGTCCCAAGAACCCCTCCAGTATCTGCTGTTTGGAATAGAGGAGAGCAGGAACGAAGAGACATGAGGCCACACTCCAGGTTCTCAATCCATGCCACCAGACCACCACATTCACTCTCACCTAGTTTACCCCTGGGGCTTCCATGGCAGCTCCCCTTTGGACAAAGGACCCCGTGGATAAAACATATTTGAAAAGCTTTGCTCAGCAGTGATGGTCCCTACAGAGCAGTAAGACAGCCCAGTCCTTAAGGATTCAGCTGAGAAAGGACATCCTGTGCCAGGAAGAGACCCTGAGCTCAACACCTGGTCTGCCACTGGCACCAAGGGGGTTGGGAGCAGGAGGCTGGGGCCAGAGGGGACCCAGGTCGGCTGTGTTTGAGGATCCCTGCCATGGTCTCCCTGGAAAATGCACTCCCTCATTTCCTGGCATTTTCCTCACTGGCAATATTCTTACAATATCCCTTTAAGGTATTCAGACCGCTGATACATCATATGTTTAGTGGTCAACAGAGGCAAATACAGACATTCCCCTGCCCCATTCCTTCCATCTTGATGGATCTGCTTCTGTTTGATGCCAGTTATGCCCTGTTTCTGGACCTCTGACCTTGAACACGAAATTCATTTGCCTTCACTTGATTGTAGACGCTGGACTCTTTCTTACCCTCGCACTCTGCAAACCTAGCTGCTTTAAGAAGAGACTTTGCTCTCTCTCTGGTGGCATGCATGCATGCTAAGTCACTTCAGTCGTTTCTGACTCTTTGTGACCCCAGGGACCATATTCAGGCTACTCTGTTCGTGGGATTCTCCAGGCAAGAATATTGGAGAGGGTTGATATTTCCTTCCCGGGGACCCAGGATTTGGTCTCGAACCAGGGATTGAACCCACGTCTCTTATGTCTCCTGCATTGGCAGGTGGGTTCTTTACCACTGACGCCACCTGGGAAGCCCTAAATCTGGTTATCTGGCCCTAAATCTCATACCCCCTACCTTTCATAGCTTGACTAGAAACCTATTGCTTCTCAGCTCAGTCCTGACAAAAGTCTGGAATTGTCCAAAAAGAGCTTTACTAAGATGCTGTGAAAGTGAAAGTGAAGTCGCACAGTCATGTCTGACTCTTTGTGACCCCATAGACTAGCCTACCAGGCTCCTCTGTCCATGGGATTTTCCAGGCAATAGTACTGGAGTGGATTGCCATTTCCTTCGCCAGGGGATCTTCCCAACCCAGGGCTCGAACCCAGGTCTCCCACATTGTAGACAGACGCTTTACCATCTGAGCCACAAAAACAAAAAGGAAACAAAGAAATCACAGCAGCACAAAATGATTGACTTCAGCAAACTCAAATTCCTTATTCTAATTCTTCCCATAGAGTGGCTTTGCTGGTACCGATTCTGGGCTCACTGCCCTGGGGGCCTTTCCTCCCTCCCAAGATGGCTGGGAGGCTTGGGGGCATTCTCTTTCCTAGAAGTGATTTCTTCATCTTGTTTCTGCTCTGGCCCCGGGTCATCACCTCCAGCTCCAGGTCGAGCCGCTACTGCCCTGGTTATGCATCCCTGCTTCTGGAAGGCAACTCCCTTCTGCAGCGCCAGCCAGTCTTCTTGAGGCCGCTGCTGACACGCAGTTGCCTCCTCTACCCTCCCAGTGGGCAGGTGACCTTCCTGGCTTCCTGAAGTCTTCCCCTCCCTCTTACCTCCTAGTGCCTTTTGCCATGAAAGTTTGTTCATATAAAGAACATGCACTCAATCATTCATTCAACTTGACGAGCTGTTTTAACCTCCTTGTTCTAGACTTTGTTTTTATACTTTTTATTTTATTATCCTCTCAAACATTTAAAAATGAGTACATTGTTTTGGAATTTGTTTGTTGTCTGTCAAGTCGTGTCTGACTCTTGGGGACCTCGTGAGCTGCAGCATGCTAGGCTTGCCTGTCCTTCACCATCTCCTGGACTTTGCTCATATTCATGTCCATGGAGTCAATGATGCTATCTAACCATCTCATCCTCTGTCATCCCCTCCTTCTTTTGCCTTCAGTCTTTCCCAGCATCAGGGTCTTTTCCAGTGAGTCAGCTCTTTGCATCAGATGACCAAAGTACTGGAGCTTCAGCATCAGTTCTTCCAATGAATATTCAGGGTTTATTTCCTTTAGAATTGACTGGTTTGATTTCCTGGCAGTCCAAGGGACTCTAAAGAGTCTTCTCCAACACCGCAATTTGAAAGCATCAATTCCTTGGCACTCAGACTTCTTTATGGTCTGACTCTCAAATCTATACATTCAGTTCAGTTCAGTCACGCAGTCATGTCCGACTCTCTGCGACCCCATGAATCACAGCACACCAGGCCTCCCTGTCCATCACCATCTCCCGGAGTTCACTCAGACTCATGCCCATCGAGTCAGTGATGCCATCCAGCCATCTCATCTTCTGTCGTCCCCTTCTCCTCCTGCCCCCAATCCCTTCCAGCCTCAGAGTGTTTTCCAATGAGTCAACTCTTCGCATGAGGTAGCCAAAGTACTGGAGTTTCAGCTTTAGCATCAGTCCTTCCAAAGAAATCTCAGGGCTGATCTCCTTCAGAATGGATTGGTTGGATCTCCTTGCAGTTCAAGGGACTCTCAAGAGTCTTCTCCAACACCACAGTTCAAAGACATCAATTCTTCGGCGCTCAGCTTTCTTCACAGTCCAACTCTCACATCCATACATGACCACTGGAAAAACCATAGCCTTGACTAGATGGACCTTAGTTAGCAAAGTAATGTCTCTGCCTTTGAATATGCTATCTAGGTTGGTCATAACTTTCCTTCCAAGGAGTAAGTGTCTTTTAATTTCATGGCTGCAATCACCATCTGCAGTGATTATGGAGCCCCCCAAAATAAAGTCTGACACTGTTTCCACTGTTTCCCCATCTATCTGCCATGAAGTGATGGGACCAGATGCCATGATCTTAGTTTTCTGAATGTTGAGCTTTAAGCCAACTTTTTCACTCTCCTCTTTCACTTTCATCAAGAGGGTTTTTAGTTCCTCTTCACTTTCTGCCATAAAGGTGGTATCATCTGCATATCTGAGGTTATTGATATTTCTCCTGGCAATCTTGATTCCAGCTTGTGTTTCTTCCAGCCCAGCATTTCTCATGATGTACTCTGCATAGAAGTTAAATAAGCAGGGTGACAATATACAGCCTTGATGTACTCCTTTTCCTATTTGGAACCCGTGTGTTGTTCCATGTCCAGTTCTAACTGTTGCTTCCTGACCTGCATACTGATTTCTCAAGAGGCATGTCAGGTGGTCTGGTATTCCCATCTCTTTCAGAATTTTCCACAGTTTATTGTGATCTGCAGTCAAAGGCTTTGGCATAGTCAATAAAGCAAAAATAGATGTTTTTCTGGAAATTTCTTGCTTTTTCGATGATCCAGCGGATGTTGGCAATTTGATCTCTGGTTCCTCTGCCTTTTCTAAAACCAGCTTGGACATCAGGAAGTTCACGGTTCATGTATTGCTGAAGCCTGGCTTGGAGAATTTTGAGCATTACTTTACTAGTGTGTGAGATGAGTGCAATTGTGCGGTAGTTTGAGCATTCTTTGGCATTGCTTTTCTTTGGGATTGGAATGAAAACGGACCTTTTCCAGTCCTGTGGCCACTGTTGAGTTTTCCAAATTTGCTGGCATATTGAGTGCAGCACTTTCACAGCATCATCTTTCAGGATTTGAAATAGCTCAACTGGAATTCCATCACCTCCACTAGCTTTTTATACATTATTTCTGGAGGAAAATATAGCTTTGACTAGACGGACATTTGTTGGCAAAGTGCTGTATCTGCTCCCTTTTACACTGTCTAAGTTTGTTGTTGCTTTCCTTCCAAGGAGCTAGTGTCTTTTAATTTCATGATTGTCATCACCATCCACAGTGATTTTGGAGCCCAAGAAAATATAATCTGTCACTGTTTTGGAATTAGATCATACAAAATAAAGGTGAATCACTTCTTAAAATCTGTAAATAAAAAAATAACAAAATATGATTGCGTTGAAGCAATTCATGCTACTGTTTGGTGCATCCCATTCCCTATTTTTCTCTACATTCTTGTTCATGCACACACAAATTTGATTTTTTTTCCTCTAAAAATCTGTTACTATATTCTGTATCACTCTGCAACTTACTTCTTTCACTTAACTTTTCCTGTTGTGCCTAGGTGATATTTTGTTGAATCTTACTTCCCTTACTCTTTCAGGTCAGAAGTTCCCAATCACACTTCTGCAGAACATTGGATTTCCTTAAGTTCAACCAAGATGCTGAACAGTCAAAACCCAGTAATAATCATTTTCAATTCAGTTTGTACTTAGTCTACAAAATTTATAATTTATTTTTATTATAAACAAAATGTACAAGTAAAAATTTCTCATTCAACCTTGACTTTTAACTAGAACATTAACTTTTAACTAGAACATTTGGATATACTGTTGTTGTTGTAGTTATTAAGTCATGTAGTCTCACCCAAAATGATTGCTACGTTAATCAAAAGTTGTATTTAGTTATCTTCAGTTAATCTGCTAATATTTCATAAGGTCCTGCAAAGAGCCCCATGACCTCCAGGAACCTTGCTATGTTCCCACATCTGGGATGTGCTGTGGGTCTGAGTGCATGAGTATTCAGTTGTGTCCAACTCATCGTAACCCTATGGACTGTAACCTGACAGGCTCCTATGTCCATGGGATTTTCCAGGCAAGAATACTGGGGTGGGTTGCCTTTTTGGCTTCTGGGAATCTTCCAACACAGGGATCAAACCCATATTTACTGTGTTTCCTACACTGCATCCCTTGCAGGTAGATTGTTTTACCGCTGAGCCACTGGAGGGATCTAGGGCCTCCTAGATTCAGCTTTGGCCTGAATGTACAGTTTTAGCTTGACCCAGCCATCAGACAGTGTGTGTGAAGCCTGAAGAGGAAGGGACAGATGATGTGCAGAACTGCCATGCATGGGGATCTCACCCTACTCTGTTGAGGGACTGCTCCAAAGAAGTGGCAAAGAGAAAAGGGGAGATATTTCTCCACCTGCAAGACAGAGGTGAGTCCAGGAGTCCAGGTGGACAGGGAGCCTACAGGGAGCATCTGAGAGAGACTCAGTGAGGCAGAGAAGGATATGGGACCCAGGGGAGAGTTGAGGTTGGTATTCTGGAGGGATTGATAGTGGAGTTCGAGATAGTGGATTGGATTAAAGTAGGAACAAAAGAACATTGGTGATTTTCCTTGGGACCTCACAGAAAAGAGTGCATAGGAACTTTGAGAGGAAGCTGGGGTTCTGCAGGGATGTCATCTATCACGTGGTGATTCCGTTGTACCTATGTGCTGCAGGGGAGTTGAGAAATTTGTGTGTGGGACAGAATGGTTGAAACCAAAAGGGCAGAGCAGAAAATCCTTTAAAAAATATGTTTATATATTTATTTATTTTTGTCTACTCTGGGTCTTTGTTGCTGTGCATGGGCTTTCTATTGTTGTGGCCAGTGTGGGCTACTTTCTAGCCGCAGTGCATGGGCTTCTCATTGTGGTGGCTTCCCTTGTTGAGGAGCACCGGCTCTAGGGCCTGTCCTTCAGCTCTAGGGCACATGGACTTAGTTACCCTGCTGCATGAGGGATCTTCCCAGACCAAGGATAGAACCCATGTCCCCTGCATTGGCAGGGGGACTCCTATCCACTCGACCACCAGGGATGTCCTAGAGGATCTTATATTTGCAGTCGTCTGTCTGAGCTCAGATAATTTCAACAAGATATGGCCTTTTCACCCCCCATCTCTCAGCATCTCTCTCCTCTCTATTGGCTCCAAGTCTGGAGTTCCAGACTTGACATCTTGGTTGAAGCTTAGCTGGAAGGAGCTGCCTTTCTTCCAGCCAGCCCACCAGCCCTTTGACTAAATTTGTTCACCCTACTTCCCACCCCAACCCCAGGAATGGGAGATACTAAATGGCTCAGGTCAGGTTTCTATGTTCCTCTCTGGAAACAGGGGTGGGCCAACCTGTCCCAAACTACTGGGCTGGGTGATTCCACAGGAAAAATTTAGAAATCCTAAAAAGTGTGTATTGGAAATGTGTATTAGGTGCTGCCAGGCAAAAAAACAGTGCCCTATAGTATTAAGTAAATACTTAAGATAGATTATTGAATGTCTCTGAGAAACTCCTGGAGAGAACTGAGGGAGGTGAAAGTGACTATTCTTATGCAGATGGAGATTTTGCAAGGAAGCCAACCATTTATTCTAGCAGCTCAGGAGGGCAAAGAGGTCCCAGCACATCCTAAGCCTCCATCTCTGGGGGTGGAAATTGATATTTCTTCTGTTAAGGCTTCACATCCCAACTACAGTCACCAATTATGTAGAAAACTTTTGCCTAATGCACAGTCATGGACTTTTCATCAGAGACAGAAACTGGGTGAATGTCAGGTAAGGTGTTAAACAACAGGAATGGTTTTCAGCTATGAAGATCTATGAGAAACAGAAAAATAGGTGGCTCAGTCTTGTGTGAATGTAAGTGTGTGTGTGTCTGCGTGTCTGTGTGTGTGTGTGTCTGCGTGTGTGTATTTATTTATGTTCGTTGGTGCCTGACTACGCACTGGGGGAAAGGTTAAGGGAGAGGGGCAGAATTCAAGTTGCCATGGAGACCTGAAGTTGCTCAGCCCCCGTCCTGATCATAAATTGGGGGCTTGAATGAATGATGAATTTGCCTTGAGCCTCTCACAGCAGAGGAGCATCATCAGGACCAATCGGGACACTGTGTTTTTGGTAGAAACAGCTGGGGTAGTGAGGGGTTTGGAGGGGGGGCCTTGCTTTCTGGGTCTGGCAATTCAACTGCCCTCCTCCTCCTCCTTTTTCTGCAGGGCTTCTCCTTGAGGCTATGGAAGATGTCAAATACAGCTCCCCTCCTGAGCAGGGAAATGAGACCCAGTAACAGGTTTGATGTTCATCTTGTCTCCTATTAGGTAACCTTTCCCATCCTCTCAGAGATCACCCATTCTCACTCTCTGTCTCTCTCTTTCCCCTCTCTCTCAGTCTCTTCACATCCCCTATATTAAATTACTGTTGAAATGTTTCGAACTCTCAGCACCAGGATCATATGACAGAACGCTAGGGGGTTTGCTTTTTAATCTTGCCTGAGAGAGAAATGAAAATGACTTGAAGGATTTTGACACAATGATCAGACGAAAAGATTTTTATCCCCCACCCCTCGAATAAATAGGAACTTGTCAAATGCCATTATCAAATCATATAGATCAGAATTCGTCTCAGTTTGTGTGTGTGTGTGTGTGTGTGTGTGTGTGTGTGTGTGTGTAGAGGTCTAAAAGCAAGAAAGAGTTATAACTGCATTCCAAGTTATGTTTGACAACTCCACGACCAAAGACTTGTCTGTCCTGAAGGCTGATGGAGTTTGAGCTGATTTATCTCCTGGAACTGGAGGCTCCATCCCTCCCTGAGCCATAAAATGCCATACTGAGCTCTGATTCTGATCATTCCATCTGAATTGTGCTAGAAATTTCTGAAGTGACCAGGTCTTAGGCTAAACCCTCAGGATTCAGAGAGGCAGGGGAGGTGGTGGGGGAATGGACTCATTTCCATGCCTGGTTTTCATTTGCATGGGGAAAAAAATCTATTCTAATAAAGACCTCTGCCTGTGCTAGGTGATGTTCAAGAATTATTTCCTGCCGCTGTTCGTCCATTAGATAAATAAATTGCTGCTGTCTTTGACTTTTCATCAAGGGACTTTGACAGATCTCAGATGGGCAACTTCAGTTTTAAAGATTTATTTGGGTTAGTTAGCCTTTGGGTGACTTGGCCTTGAAGATAATGTTAAGTAGAAAGTCTAGTTTCTTGACTCCAGGTGGAGAAAGCAATGGGGTTCACCCAGAGTCCCATTCCCTGTCTACCATTTTATTGGATCTTTTTTAATGAAGACAGATGCCAGACAACTCTGGTTTATCCAGCTACTCAAAGGTGTAACTGACTTCCCAATTTATTAGCAATGGTGATTCATTACCATGACAATTGGGAAAAACTGATTACCTTTGAATTTCTGATGAGGTAATCCTGCCTCCTTCAAGCCCTGGTAATGAATCACTATTTTCCCTCCCTCCTCTGACCTAATTTTCCAAATCATGTACCTGTATAAAATATTGTGCAGAGGCGTGCATATATTTATTTTACAGGAGTTCTCTCCTTCTGAATTCAAGGGAGAAGATACCCCCTCCAACTGAGAGGGAAGATTCATGAATGTTCTGGGTACAGAATTCACTGGAGTCCAATCCCTCAGATAATCAATCTGCACTGTGACGAGTCTGAGAGCAGCCATTCCCATCCTGCTGGCCTGGATGCTGGCATTTGTACTTGATAGAAATGAAGAAACCTTTAGGAACAACGTGATTCCCCTTCCCACTATTGAAAGGCAATACTTGAAACTTAGTCTTAAAAGGCTGGGGTTTCTTGTGATAATTTTTTAAGATTCATAAAATCTCAAAGAAGAAGACTTGGTGGTCTCACAGGTGTTGGCCTTGACTACCATGGGTCTCAGGATCAATGGTCAGCTATGAGAAAGTTGATGTTGGGTAAACTGGTGCCTACTATATTACTGAGGCTCTCAGACACAGGAATCTTTCCCCATGGTGGCCAGGGTTCTTTTGATTAGCCATACTGTTTTGTCAGGAAAATGCAGCTGTGTTGGGAAATGTAAAGGGGATACACCACCACCCACTTTCTCCTAATTAATTGTTAACTAACTCTCTTTTCACCTTCCTCCTAGCTATGAGAAAGAAAGAAAGTGAAATCGCTCAGTCATGTCTGATTCTTTGTGGCCCTGTGGACTGTAGCCTACCAGGCTCCCCTGTCCATGGGATTCTCCAGGCAAGAATACTAGAGTGGGTTCCTTCTCCAGGGGATCTTCCCGACCCAGGGATCAAACCCAGATCTCCCGCGTTGCAGGCAGACACTTTACCGTGTGAGCCACCAGGGAAACCTAGCTGTGAGAAGCATCCCTAACTCTCTCTGTTTTTAGAACCCTGGTTAAAAATATTTTAGTATTTTTCCTGCTAATAGGACCACCTCCTTTTCAGTCAACTCCTAACTATACAGGCAAGAAGGCACCTTTTCCTAGATATGTACATTGGGCAATTCGGTTCCCTTAAATACTTATTTGATGAATGTCCACTTTGCTGGGCACCAAGAATAACCAAAGATAAATGGAACACACAGTTGATGCCTCAAGAGATTCTCTCTTTCACTTAGTTCTGGTCAATATCAGTATGGTCCAGACCAGGACACTCCTATTGCATTTTCATATTTGTCCAGGCTCTTAGCCTAACTAGCTTTCTTGGTTTGGAATTCCCCCCAGGCAGAGCCAGGGTTAAAGGGAGGAGTGAGAGAAGCAAGTAGGGAAGGCATAAAGTTCAGTGACACATGTGTGAGTGAGGGGAACTCAAGCCCATGACGTAACCTCTTGAAACCATGGGGAACATCTGGGGATACAGGGGGGCTGGTCACTCATCCACTGAATCCCAGCAGCCTTGGTCCTTGATGGAGTGTAGTCTCCTGCGCTTCAGGGTTGTGCCTGAGTCAGCTGAGCAAAGTCTGATGTGCCAGAGAAAGCCCTTGAGCACCACATCTGTGAGGTGGCTGAGTGGCTCATGGTTCCATACCATGACACTCATGGTTCCATACCATGACGCTATAGTGGCTCAAATGGAGAAGAAGTGTCATAGGTCACTGTGAGATGCTCCTTAAATAGGCAGCCCTCCAGCTTGGGCCCCAAGGTGTCCAGAACAGGGCTAAAGGGGAATGAGCTAGCCTTCTCACCTTGTATTTCCTCCTCATAACAGAATCCATCTTTCTTTTTTGGGTGTGTTCATTCTCTGACCTGGTAGAAGGCTTTCTGTTTGCATGACCCTACCTAATAGCTTAGGTTAGCCAATCAGGATCCTTTCTGGGAATTTACCTAAATATATGAAGAGAATCCATCTTCAAATGGCCATTTAACTCTGAATTTTCTACCCATGTTTGGAAGTAAAGCCAATACACTGGAGAGCATAGCATTAGGAGAGAGGGGAGAGAGTTAATGGGATAGAGATAACTGAGGTACATCATTTAAACTTCAGGATCTGTATCTGAAGCATCAATTCCCCAAGGAGACTTCTCTGAATCCTCATTCCCACCCCAAGCTGGTGAAGGCTATCTTCCTCAGCTATCCAATAAAGTCAAGCCAATAAATCTATGACTGTATTCCTTGTATTATACTGTAATTGTCCAACTGCCTAGAACAATTTGGCGCTTGAATGTTGACAATTGTTTCTCGAATGAGTGAAGAGCCATATTGTCACATTTCTGGTTATCCTTTCACTGGATGTGGGAAGGACATCTTTTCTGGGGGCTGCTGGATACTGTAGGATTACTCATTGTTTGTTATTATCCCTCTTAATGGCTATATTTTATATTCCCATGAGGTTAGAGAATCACACTGTGGCCCAACAAAGGTTGACTTGAGTCATCAACCATCAGTGGAAGCACTTCTGAATGGCTCTTTGTAGAATTACTTCATACAAAAGGCTCTTCTAAAGGAGCAATGAAAAGAAAGGAGGTTGTGGAGAACCTATAATTCTTGTGTCAACTAGAGGTCATCTAACCATTGGGAGCCAAGGCACACAGATTTAGGCTTCTCTGCTACAGTGATCCTCTTTAGTTAAGTGACTATTATGGTTAAGAATTTTGATTTTGTCAATGAGTAGGAATCATACATAGTGGTATCAATAGAGCATTAAGACAGACGAAGAATTCAAGTAGTTTTAAGAGTTTTTTTAGAGCAACTACTGTGTCCTTAAACAGTAAGCACTGTAGTTTAAGTGCTTAAACTACCCCACATACCTCAGGAGATGTGGGGTAGTCCAAGAGATGTTAAAACATAGTTCTGAAGACAATGAAAAGCATTAGACTTATTATCAAGTAACTAGAGGTCAAGTGTGGTCTCATTTCTAAGGGTGTCACTTTAAAGAAGTCACTTAACATCTTTATTCTAATTTACTCACCTAAATCATGTTCATGATAGCCTAGTGCTTTCTAACTCTGTAGAGAAGTCTAACAAGATTATGCAGGTGGAAGTATAGCAAGAAGCATGGCCGATTAGACTGTGCGAACCATTGTCAAGGGGAATCTCAAGTTTGAAGAGCACTTGCTATGAGAAGTCTCCTCAGTGGGGTTCTACTTAAATCCTGTAAGAAGTAGACATGCTTATGAATTCATTTATTGATTCAACAAATATGTGTTGAGTGTTCACTATGTATTGGGTGCTATCTTGAGAGCTGGAGTCATAGCAGTGAACAAAACCAGACAAAACCTTCATCTTCACAGAACTTCTGTTCTTGAATTTTGCCAACAGGGGACAGGGAGTGATGAGTACTGGCTGAAGACCAAAGGCCTTAGTCTTGTGTTCATCCTTAGAACATAGGAATCCTGAGATGGAGTGGCTGCTTCAAACTATCAGGTGAGCAAAATGATAAGACTGTTGCCATTGTCTTTTCTTTTTATTCCTAAGTTATGGTCCCTATTTTCAAAGATGTTTATCCCTTCAGTGTCCCATATATGAAAAACCATGCTAGAAATTCACTTTATACTTAAATATCATTAGGCTGGAAGAAGCACAGTCTGGAATCAAGATTGCCGGGAGAAATATCAGTCACTTCAGATATGCAGATGACACCACCCTTATGGCAGAAAGTGAAGAGGAACTCAAAAGCCTCTTGATGAAAGTGAAAGAGGAGAGTGAAAAAGTTGGCTTAAAGCTCAACATTCAGAAAACGAAGATCATGGCATCTGGTCCCATCACTTCATGGGAAATAGATGGGGAAACAGTGGAAACAGTGTCAGGCTTTATTTTTGGGGGCTCGAAAATCACTGCAGATAGTGATTGCAGCCATGAAATTAAAGGACACTTACTCCTTGGAAGGAAAGTTATGACCAACTTAGATAGTATATTGAAAAGCATAGATATTACTTTGCCAACAAAGGTCCGTCTAGTCAAGGCTATGGTTTTTCCAGTGGTCACTTATGGATGTGAGAGTTGAACTGTGAAGAAAGCTGGGTGCCAAAGAATTGATGCTTTTGAACTGTGGTGTTGGAGAAGACTCTTGAGAGCCCCTTGGACTGCAAGGAGATCCAACCAGTCCATCCTAAAGGAGATCAGTCCTGGGTGTTCATTGGAAGGACTGATGCTACGGCTGAAACTCCAGTACTTTGGCCACCTCATGCGAAGTGTTGACTCATTGGAAAAGACCCCGATGCTGGGAAAGATTGAAGGCAGGAGGAGAAGGGGACGACAGAGGATGAGGTGGCTGGATGGCATCACCAACTCAATGCACATGAGTTTGGGCGAACTGCTGCAGTTGGTGATGGACAGGGAGGCCTGGCATGCATCGATTTATGGGGTTGCAAAGAGTTGGACATGACTGAATTACTGAACTGAACTGATCATTGAAGTATTTGTTTCTCTTAAAAGGAATTTATTTTCTCTTATACAATGAGAATTTTGAAACTAATCATTTCTCTTTTGGCTGTTTGGAAGCTCAGAGCTGAAGTTAAAACTCAAAATTCATCACTAGAAGTTTTTTTATGAATATACATATGTACATTCTATCTGTCCACTGGCTTTAGCTTCCTATTCTATTTATATCTACCTTAGCAATTATTAAAAACATTTTTTCTATGCTACTGTATTGCATGAATTTGCTTATGATACTTCCAATTCTGTGTGGCATAAACTAGGGATGTAGATTTCAAATAAATATCTAGACTGTGGTACATATATACAATGGAACATTCAGTTCAGTTCAGTTCAGTTGCTCAGTTGTGTCTGACTCTCTGCGACCCCATGAATTGCAGCACACCAGGCCTCCCTGTCCAACACCAACTCCCAGAGTTCACTCAGACTCACATCCATCAAGTCGGTGATGCCATCCAGCTATCTCATCCCCTGTCATCCCCTTTTCCTCCTGCCCCCAATCTCTCCAGCATCAGAGTCTTTTCCAGTGAGTCAACTCTTGGCATGAGGTGGCCAAAGTACTGGAGTTTCAGCTTTAGCGTCATTCCTTCCAAAGAACACCCAGGGCTGATCTCCTTTAGAATGGACTAAATGCATCTCCTTGCAGTCCAAGGGACTCTCAGGAGTCTTCTCCAACACCACAGATCAAAAGCATCAATTCTTCAGTGCTCAGTTTTCTTCACAGTCCAACTCTCACATCCATACATTACTCAGCCATTAAAAAAGGAATAGATTTAAGTCAGTTCTAGTGAGGTGGATGAACCTAGAGCTTGTTATAAAGAGTAACGTATGTCAGAAAAAAATTTTATATTAATGCATGTATATATATGGAATCTAGTAAAATGATATTGATAAACCTAAGACACATATGTAGAGAATGAACTCATGGACCTAGTGGGGGAAAGAGAGTGGAATTAATGGAGAAAGTAACACTGACATATATACACTACCATATGCAAAATAGATAGCTGGTGAGAAGTCTCTGTGTAAGACTGGAAGCCCAGCCTGGTGCTCTGTGATGACCTAGAGGGGTGGGATCAGGGAAGGGAAGGGAGGCTCAAGAGGAAGGGGGATATATGTATAATTATGGCTAATTCATGTTGCTGTAGAGCAAAAACCCACACACCATCATAAAGCAATTTTCCCCCAATTAAAAAGTAAATTAAAAAAAAGAAGTAAATACAAGACAATATCTCTAAGCCTGGAGACAGACTGGCGTGCCCTCCCTTGATGTTCTTCTTGATATGTCTTGGGAGCTGGGACATGAAAATGAATCTTCCTTGGTGGGAAGGGGTGAGAAGAGAGGCCGTGGCAGGGCTATTGTGGAGGTCGTGTCGAGTGAGGGGGTGTGCTCCTGAGAAATTCAGACAGTCTGGTTGTTCACAACCCCCAGGCTATCTCCTTTCAGTACTTAACACATTTGCTATGTATTATGCTTATTGGTTTCTTATTGGCTTTTTCATCTTGTGTTTTAGAACATAAAATCTGTGAGGGTAGTGATGTTGATGTCCCTCTTATTCACCAGCGTATATCCGGGGCTATGTACTTTGCTTGGCACACTATTTGTGCTCAACAAAAATGTGTCCAATCAGTGATCAGAATAAACACCGATTTGATTATCAATTAAGTCTTAAAACCTTAGCCTTGGGGATTACTGTTAGATGGCATAATGCATAAGTATACCCAAAGTCATTAAAAAATGCAAGGTTGTGAATTATCATTTTCCCAGTGGGAATCTCAGACTGAGAGTAGGACATGGGGGAAAGGCATATGACAAAGAATTAAAAGAAATGAGAGACATCTGATTATAACACAATAAAATGAAACAGTTTATTTCTAGGATCTGCAATAAACCTAAAGTAAATCAATAACCCTGTCTTTTCTTCCTTTCTTGAATTATCTGGGGATTCCCAGCCCCCACTTGGGAAATTTTGGCAAGGAGTGAGTGAGATTGTAATTGTTTAAGACAATTAAAAATATCAGAACGCATACACGCACAACCACCTTGGCTTAAAGTCATACACAACGGCATACTCACCTGTGGCTTCTTTTCTTTCCTCCCTCCTCCCTCTATCATTTCCATTCTCCCTTCTTTCTTTCCCTTTCTCCTAGCAGAAATGTCTTGAGCCCTCCAAATCTTGGACCTTTCCTACTGTTGGGTAACAAATTACCACAAACATGGTGACTTACAGGAGCCCCTGGTGGCTCAGATGGTAAAGAGTCTGCCTGCAGTGCAGGAGACCGGGGTTCGATCCCTGGGTCGGGAAGATCCTCTGGAGAAAGAAATGGCAACTCACTCCAGTATTCTTGCCTAGAGAATCCCATGGATGGCGGAGTCTGGCAGGCTATAGTCCACGGGGTCCCAAAGAGTCGGACATGACTGAGCAACTTCACTTTCACTTTCTTTTCATGGTGACTTAATATACATTTACTATCTCAGTTTCTATAGGTCAGAAGTCTGTGGACCGCACAGCTGGGTTCTTAGAGTCTTGCCAGGCTGAAATCAAGGTGTCAGCTGGAGCTGTGGTTCCATCTGAAGCTCAGGGTTCTCTTTGAGACTTACCTGTAGGTGGCAGAATTTGGTTTCTTGTGGTTGTAGGACTGAGATTCCCACTTTCTCCCTGGCTGGCATCCAGGGGCTGTCTGAGCTGCTAGGGGCTGCCTGCCCTCCCTTGCTATTTGGACTTCTCCACAATATTTGCTTCTCCAAGGCCAGCAGGAGAATCTCTCCAGTCTGGAATCACTCTGACCTTTTATTAAGGACTCAACTAGAACAGAACCAACCAGGATAACCTCCCTATTGATTAACTCAAAGTCCACTAACTATAAAAGTTATTTACATCTGCAAAATCTCTTCTCCCATATAATATAACATCATCATAGGAGTGATATCTCCTTATACTCACAAGTCTCACTTAAGGGGAGGGGATTATACATGTAAGGCATGCATACCAGTTCACTGGACTCTTGGGGCCCATCCTAGAATTCTGTCTGTCACGTCTCGCTTCCCCAGACTTTTCCCTTAGGGTCAAAAACGAATCTCTCATAAAATAGTGTTGTCTGCCTCTTGGGAGAGTGTGTTCACAAGACAAGAAGAGGATTTGGTCTAAGGCAGAGTTTCTGAACTGGGCTGGTTTCAGTCCCAGGAAACTTTTGGCAATGTCTGGCTGTCATAACTGGAAGGTAGATGCTATTGGCAGCTACTGGGCAGCGGAAAGGAACCGTGCTAAATATCTTACAGTGTACAACCCCCCATCCCCCATGCCCACCCAACAATGGATTCCCCACCCAAAATGTTATTCATGTTTTGGCTGAGAAACCCTGGCCCGGACACATGGGAGAGGAGCTGAGAAGCTGGAAAGGGAAGCAGGTTGGGGATAGCAAGTGCAGCCACAGGAAATGGAAATCACAAATTTTAGAGACAGTTCAGGTGAATAAACATGAACATCTCCACTGATGGGTCGCAATGCAGGATCTTTATTCCCTCAGACATGGAACAGGTACAAGACCAGGATGAATGCAGGGAAATCAGAAATTCTGAAACTTGGATTCTCTTAGCATAGCTGGGTGTGAGACTGGAGGGCTTGCTGCAGGGGGAAGATAGAAAATTAGCAATCTCAGTGGGGCTACTGTCAGGTGAGAAACAAATAAAAACAACTTATTGTGCTAAAATGGAAACATTCTATCCAGCTCTCTTGCCATTTGCTGACAGTCAAATCAGAAACTGCTTGTTAGATACGAATAAACATTCTGTGACCACATACATCTATCATTGAGCCAAAACGCAGGTCCAGTAGGTGCTGATAGGTAGCCACAGTTCTCCCGTATGATCATCTGTAAGGAATACTTACTCCTTTATTATCTTTTATCTTCTCTTATTTTAAATTTAACAGATTGAAAGCCTAGCATGTGCTAGGCAGTACATTAGGCAGTGAAAAAGACAGAAATAACACTTACAGAGTTTTCAGACTAGTAAGGAAGATAAGCACTGAATAAGTAACTTCCCAGAAAAAAAGGGTAAGAGGGAGGTTATGTGTTAGTGGGAAGGCCCATAGGTCTGCCAGAGCTTGGAAAAAAGAACTCTGATTTGTGCGTGACTGGGTGCAGGGAGAATGTTTCTGGGGAGTGAGGCTTGAGCTGAAGTGTGAAGGATGAAGCTGCAAGACCTAGGACTGAATCAGACCTGGAGGAAAAGTGATACTGAGTGAAGATGAAGAGTGAGGATGGGGTGCCAATAGTACTTGTTTAATTGCTAAGTAATTTCCAATTCTTTGCAACCCCTTGGACTATAGCTATCAGGCTCCTCTGTCCACGAGATTTCCCAGGCAAGAATACTGAAGTGGGGTTGCCATTTCCTTCTCCAGGGGACCTCTCTGACCCAGGGACTGAACCCATGTCTCCTGCATTGGCAGGCAGATTCTTTACCACTGAGCTACCTGGGAAGCCTCACCGATGGCACAGCATGTACAAAAAGGCTGAGAGTCTGGAGCACAGAGCTGGAGAGAGAGGGCTGTGAGTGAAGGAGCTGGAGCCATAGGCAGGGGCTGGATCTGTGTGTCCTGTAGGCACTGTTGATGATTTTGGTCTTCATCTTAAGGTCATCCAATGGTCTTGATTAAATCTGTGTTGTGAAGAAAAGTTTCTGTTTTTTAGAAAAGTCTGGAGCAGACCCATTTTTTAGAAAAACTCTCTCTGGGCTGTTGTATTGGAAATATATTAGAAGGCACAAGCATGGGCTCAGGGAGGCCATCAGGAGGGCCCTCCTCCTCTCCAGGGGAGACAGGAATGGCTGGGACTAGGTTGGAGGTTATGCGCACAGCAAAACAGGGTGGATTGAGGGAACCTGAATTTGGGAGAATTAAAGGGACCTGAGGATTATTGGCTTGGAGAGAGGAGGCGCTGAGAGAAGAGGGGGCCCAGCTGACTCCAAGGTTTCTGATGGGGTCTCCTCCTGGTGCAGTGGGTAGGTTGGCCGGGCTTGAGAGCAGGGCTACAGTGCTCCCCAGGCCAGGCTCCATGGAGGTGGGTTTCTCTCAGTGTTTATCTTTCTCCATCTCTGTAGTCTGGTCTCTCCTTACTGTTTTGAAACACAGTTTCATGGGATCTGATGGGATGTGTGTTTCTGAATTGAAAGGGTTTGGTTTTAGTTGAGGTAGCAGCACTCCCACTCTTAACAACCCTCCTGCAAAGTCAAGTGGAACCAGATGTCTAACTAGTTCCTGGCACCAAAAAGCTTATTTAAAACTGGATCAAGGGCCAGAGTGATTTGGGTGTGGGATGGGAGGTTTGAAGTGTTGGCTACATGAGCTGATGTTTAGAAATCATCTTGTCAAATGGCCT
Organism: Capricornis sumatraensis; assembly: GCF_032405125.1. Lineage (NCBI taxonomy): Eukaryota > Metazoa > Chordata > Mammalia > Artiodactyla > Bovidae > Capricornis > Capricornis sumatraensis. Next base: position 114,898,587 of record NC_091071.1, on the reverse strand, counting down.
TGAACTACTTAAGGGAAAGGCTTCCCTCCTACTCTTATCTTTGTTTTGACTGCAGCGGCAGCAGGGGGCGGCAGGGACGCAACAGGCTACATTCACGGAAACATGGAACCAGTGCTGGTGCGGGCGGTCTGAGTGGGTCTGGATAGGGACAGGTCAGGGCACGCTTTCTGAGAGTGGGTGCGGAACAGTCCCTCCCTGGAGGGGTGTGTGACTGCCTCTGAGGGACATGGAGGAGAGCATCCAGACCAGGGCAGTGTAAGCTAGACCAGGGTCTTCAAACAGTGGCATGGGGCGCCCCAGTGCATACACTGATCTTGGCTTTTATTTTATGTTTTGTAATGCTTTGACATCTTGGGACCTCGCTGGCTTTGGAGAGACTGCCCCTCCTGGAGTTAACCAGTTCCTGGAGATAATAAACAACTCACTCGGTCCCTGGGCGTGCACTATTAAAATGCAAACCAACCAATCTAGAGCTCATATCCTAAACCACCTGATTTATGGGGCTGCTGCTGGAGAAGACTCTTGAGAGTCCCTTGGACTGCAAGGAGATCAAATCAGTCAATCCTAAAGGACATCAACCCTGAATATTCATTGGAAGGACTGATGTTGAAGATGAAGAAGCTCCAATACTTTGGCCACCTGATGTGAAGAGCTGACCCATTGGAAAAGACCCTGATGCTGGAAAAGGTTGAAGGCAGGACAAGAAGGGAGTGACAGAGGATGAGATACTCGGATAGCATCATCGACTTAATGGACATGAGTCTGAGCAAACTCTGGGAGATAGTGATGGACAGGGAAGACTGGCATGCTGCAGTCCATGGGGTTGCAAAGAGTGGGACATGATTGAGCAACTGAATGACAACACTGCAGACCACTATCCACCAACATGAATAATCCCAGCATCGGTATCAGACACCAGCCTTCCACGCTCTTTTTACTGGAAAGTGGGGTCTATGTCCCCTTCTCTCAAATCTGGGCTGGTTTGGGACAGTTTCGACCAATAGTTTGGCCCATATCCCAGCTCACTGTCCACTTTCTAATAAGTGATAATATAGGGCCTTCATTTTTAAGGCCAGAGTGGGCAATTGTATGGATACGCAAAGTGATAATAATAGCCACTATGTATCGTGTTTATGTGTATAATGTGCCAAATATGCTGTTCCCATGATAACCAAATTTCTCGTGATTACTTGCAAAGTAGCTTTCACTATCCCTATTTTAAAGCTAAAGAAACCGAGATTCAGAGAGGTTAAGTCACTTGGTTAGGGTCAAGCAGCGAACAAGTGGTGGAGGTGGCATTCAGAGCTAAGTTTTCATGCCTTCATTCACCCAACCAATACTTACTGAGTCCTTAGGGTGTATACTCCAGGCATCATTGTAGCACTGGGAATATCACAGTGAACAGACAGATGAAGACTCTGCCCTATGATTCTAGTGGAGGAGAGAAACAAAAAACTAAAGGAGATGTGTCAAAAAATTGCCAGAGTATTTTCTGATCTAGGTAAGCCCTGTGAAGGAGATGAACGAGAGTGAAGTGATAGAGAGTTAGGAGGAGCGAGGTGGGCAAAAGATGGGTCCACCACTAAAATCCTTGATTCATCATCCCCGAAAGCTGGACTATGTCTGGGTTGTTGTTGTTGTTCAGTAGCTAAGTCATATCCAACTCTTTATGACCCCATGGACTGGAGCTCACCAGGCTCCACTGTCCATGGGATTTCCTAAGCAAGAATATTGGAGTGGGTTGCCATTTCCTCCTCCAGGGAATCTTCCCACCCAGGGATCACACCTGAGTCTCCTGCATTGCTGGTGGATTCTTTGAGCCACCAGGGAAACCACGTCTGGGTTATGCATACAGACTTACGACCTGGGGTTGGGATTTGGTGTCATAGATACCATAAGATCTACTAAAAATGGGCACCACTGCTAGACAGAAGAGAGGATCAGATCTGGGAGAATAGATGTTGGGCTCAGAATCAGTAGACTTGGTTTCTGGTCATAACTTTGCTGTTGATTTGCTGTGCAACTTTTGGCAAGGCACTCAGCCTCTCTGACCCTCACCTCTGCAATGGTGCCTGTCATCTCCTGGTAAGGGGATCATATGAGAAAAGCTGCCCTACACCCCTAAGTTGCCCCAAGGTTCTGAGACCCCCTCTTGCCCTCTACTGTCTTTTTGAATTGACCAGAGTCTAGTTTCATAGGAGACTGGGGGAAAGCAGGCCATGGAGAGTGAATTCCAGTTCTTTTTTTCTCTTGGCTGTCCAGAGTCTCACTCCTCCCACTCTCCTGTCCTGGTGGCATAGGGGACGTGGGGGACACGCTCTCTGCTACGACTGATAGCAGTTGATATTAAGCTGCCCCTTTGTCACGGCAGGATTTAACGCACTCTCTCTTCTTGGCACTCTTCGGCCTGGGGGTCCCCTGTTGCCTCTTTCTCTATCAGAAGCCTCCACACTCTCCTCTCTTTGTCCCTCCAATTCCTGCTCAAAAGCTTTGAGTTATCCCTTTCAAGCACATGTGCTCCTATGAATCTATTTCCCCACTGGCACCTTGTGCTTTGTTGGGAGCAACCTGTTGGTGTTTCTGAGCTGGCAGTGCATCGTCTCCGATGCCCCCCTCCCCCACCTCCCTGGGTCCCAGCTTCTTTTGCAGGCTTGTGAGTACTAAGAATTCCCCCAGGTGGGAATTTCATTTTCTGTGTTTGGGGCTGGTCCCTGGCTAATGTGTTCTCCCACACCCTGTCCTCCTTGGCATTCTCTTCCCTTTGTTTTAAACTCCACATAGACAGAGGGGTTTCACACACTGTAATTTACAGACCTCTGCATTGTAAATTCACATGACTCAGAAGCTCTGGGCAGGAACTTTGTGGTGTGTGTGTGTCCCTCTAAGAAAAGTAGATGTATAGATATGCATTGACGATAGGCAAAGTTTATGCATGTGTGTGTGAATACATGTAAGCAATATCTCAGAGCTTTATAGAAAGGAGGGGTCTTTGTCGCCTGCTTCCCCTAACCCACCAGATAGAGAATTAATCACACCTCCTACTGTCTTTTTGAAACAGACACCCCTGCATTTGTACAGCTGATGACCCATGGAGTGGTCATTTAGATCTTACACATATTCCATGAATTCTTCTCCAAAAAAATGTATTTATTTATTTTATTTTTCGCTGCACTAGGTCTTCGTGGCTGTGCGCGGGCTGTCTCTAACTGTGGTGAGTGGGGGGCTACTCCTTGTTGCAGGGCATGAGCTTCTCATTGAGGTGGATTCTCTTGTGGAGCACGAGCTCTAGGTGCTCGGGTTTCAGTAGCTGCGACTTGCAGGCTTGGTAGTGGTGGCTCCTGGGCTTAGTTGCTCCGAGGCATGGTGGGATCTTCCTGGACCAGGGATTGAACCCGTGTCCCCTGTATTAGCAGCCTATTTTCAACCACTGGACCACCAGGGGTTCCCTCCATCAATTATTTTTGAGCACACACTAGGACCTAGGAACTTACAAGCCTTGCAGCAGCCCTTTTGCTGATGTGTAATGGCTCTTGTTGTTTCAGCATGTATGAATGTGCAGCTTTGCAGGAAGAAGGGCTTGGCCTCACGCGGGCCTCTTCCTTACCACAGGCAGACTTGTTCACTCTCTCTGTCACCGGATCTTTCCATCCCTGAATGCGTCTATGATCACTCTGGCTTCTTTCTATATCTACCTCCCCAGCTAAACCACCAGTTTGCTGACAGCAAGGATGTCTGCATCCTTGCACCTAGCTCTGTACCTGGCATATGATGTTCAGTTGCTCAGTTGTGTCCAACTCTTTGTGATCGCCTGGACTGTGGCACACCAGGCTTCCCTGTGCTTCACTACCTCCCAGAGTTTGCTCAAACTCATGTTCATTGCAACAGTAATGCTTCCAACCATCTCATCCTCTGCTGCCTCCTTCAATCTTTCTCAGCATCAGGGACTTTTCCAGTGAGTCAGCTCTTCTCATCTAGTGGCCAAAGTATTGGAGCTTCAGCTTCAGCATCAGTCCTTCCAATGAATATTGAGGGTTGATTTCTTTTAAGATTGACTTGTTTGCTTTCCTTGCAGTCCAGGATACTCTCAAGAGTCTTCTCTAGTACCACAATTTGAAAGCATCAATTCTTCGGCTCTCAGCCTTCCCTATGGTCCTACTCTCACATCTGTACATGACTACTGGAAGAAACATAACTTTGACTATATGGACCTTTGTTGGCAAAGTGATATCTCTGCTTTTTAATAGCCAGCATACAATTAGTGCTTAATAGTTGTTTAGGTTTCCCTCGTGGCTCAGATGGTAAAGAATCTGACTGCAATGCTGGAGACCCAAGATCGATCCCTGGGTTGGGAAGATGCCCTGGAGAAGGAAATAGCAACCCACTCCAGTATTCTTGCCTGGGAAATCCCATGGACAGAAGAGCCTGGCAGATTATAGTCCATAGGGTCATAAAGAGTCAGACATGACTGAATGGCTAACACAGTAATAATTGTTTGACGATGCAATGTTTATAATAAAGAGACTAGAATTTTTCATCTCTGGCAGAGGATTATTTTTGAATTCCATGGCAAGAAAAATATTCTATGTGGCTTCTTTGGCCTCTTTGGTATGAATAATGACCGGAACATAGGGATTTCAAAACTTAAGTACTTAGAAGTAGTAAACAAGGCAGATTGGAACATACATTTAAATATTCATTTAAACAGGTTTTCTTCCAAAACTTTAAACAAGTACAATAAGGAATTAAAAAGCAACCACTCCAAAGACAAAGAGAGAGCAGTTGAGAGATATCAACACAATTTTTAAAGATGAAAAGTAACAGACAAATGGAACTGACTTAGCAGATGAGAGCTGAGGCCTTGCCTGCCGGGATGGGTGGAAGCCAGGGTAAAGCGAGCTTATCCCATCACAAAATCCCAGAAATGCTAAGAAATTGGAGGCGCTGGGTACCTCGGAGGGTAAAGTTTAGGAGCTTCAGGCAGTAAGACAGTTCAAACATTTTTATAAAGAGCAGGTATTGGGGATTTCTTCTCCCAATCCACGCAGTAGGCATCGGGCCCTGCCTCTCTCATAGCTGGATGGAGGTCAGCTCTAGACAAAGAGAAAGAAACCCGAACTTGAGGACACCAGCCTAGCGGGGAGGGCAGCCACATTAAGAACTGGAGCTTGAGGGCCCAACAGTGAGCCTCCATGTCCCTCTTCCCGCTCTGTCTCTTGTCCAAAACTGGCTTCCAGGACTTGCGCTGCCTGCAGGAGTTTGGGATCGCCACCTCAGGAACCAGTCAGTTAAAGAAATACTCTCAGAGAATGACTCTTGGGGGATCCTAAAACACAAGTTGGCTCACCGTACCTCTGCTTCCTGTCAACATGCCCCATCCACACGCACAGTTTCCAACAGCTTCCAGTGAGGATCACCAGGCATTTAAAGAAAGCGTCTATTCTGAAGACTGGATGAAAGAAAATGCAGAAACACAGAAAAATGGTCACAAATTAATATAATCAGAATAATAAAATAGTTGCATCTATGGAACAGGAACAGGGGGCCAGATGGGAGAGAGGTTCAAGAGGGAAGAGACATATGTATGTTTATGGCTGATTCATGTTGTTATATGGCAGAAACCAACACAACATGGTAAAGAAATTAGCCTTCAATTAAAAATAAATTAAAAAAAAAAAAGAACAGGGGGTTACTGTAAAAAGGAACATTTGGAAGAAAAAGATGAAGAGATGGAAACTAGGAAGAAGATGTAAGGAAAGGAGAGGGTCAGCCAGGGTATCCAACATTTTATTAATAAGCTTCCAAAATTTAAAAAAATAACCAGGGAAATAGAGGGGAGGGAATTTCCCAAGAATCAATACTGGCAGTTTCCTTAGAACTGAAGGACATGATTTTCTGAACTTGGAAGATCCACAGAGTGTCCAGCACACATGGACACTGTCATCCAAGGAACGCAGGGAACCCGGCAGAGCAGGCAGGCTGGGCGGAAATGCTTTTGCAAACATCATTCGTCACCAGTGCACAATTTTTGTGTGCCCGAGTTCACCAGTTCCCACTCTCCGGGGCCATTCTGTCTCAGGGATGACTTAGCCCCTCGCCACACAAGGTGCTGGGGGGCACTCCAGGTGGGGGACATCCAGATATGGGCTCGAATCCCAGCATTGTCTCTTGCCGAGTATGCTCATTCTGTAACTTCCCTGAGCCTTGGTTTGTCTCATAGCAAACTGACTTGAACAAGACTTCTACGTCTTTTTCTAAAACCAAGCCTCTCTTAGCCTTGGGGATTTATGATGAATTAGACACAGGCTTTCTCCTCAAGGGACTCAGAGGCTTGCAGCCCAGTCAATGTGATGCATAGAAAATTTCAAGTCTGCAGGCATGTGGGCCCCCAGAAGGGGTGGTGATGGATGGGGGAACCAGGCGGGCCTGCCAAAGGAGGGTGGCCCTGAGCTGAATCTCAAGGGAAAGAGAAGACTCTGCTGGACCCCTGTGTTTTCCTCCTTGGTTTTGAGATCCCCTTGCTGTATCCTGAATGCCTTGCTCAGAGGTGCAGTTTACGCTGCTGGTCAACAGACCTCCCTCAGTCACATCAGAGATTTATTCTGTTGAGACAGTAAAATTAACAGTTCTCTCTCATCCTCTGGACCTTTGTGCCTCTGTTCCCTCTCTCTGAAATGCCCTTCCTGCGAAGCTCCCAGTTATCCTTTGCAATTCGGCTCTGGCAAAATTTTCTTTGGGAAGGTTCCTTTTGACCCCTCTCATCCACCTGGTGGACATACTTTGAGTGAATGAAGGAATGAATCAGGATGTGACATGTGGGCCTCTGGAACTTTGTATTTTTAGGCAGTCAGGCACCTGCCACGCATGTGTTCAACATCCTTTTTGCACTATTGGTTAAAGTCCTTGGAAGTCATCTTTCCCCCGGCCTCTCCACCCAGGTCAGGCCTCCCCAAATGGAAAAGCTTGCTTCCCCTGCTCCTTCCCCTCAGCTCTGCAACCCTGGGGCCCAGGAGAGCTGTACCAGCTGTGAGCTGACTTGTTAGATCAGCAACTGTAAGGGACAGAAACATCTGTTGGTGCCCCCGTGTCACTAATCATTGTCATGGTTTCCATCCTGGCTGCTGACACCTGCAGCTGAGCCCTGAGCTCTGTGATCTGAGACTGGTGATTGGTAAAATGCCACTTCAAGTGCACGCCTGTCAGAGCAGTCAATGTCAGCTGCCTGGCCTGGCCCCAGGGCAGGCAAAGAGGCAGGCAGCTAACATGGGTGACGGTGGTAGAAACTGGGTCTAGCGCAAAGACCTGGGCACCTCACTTTCTGAGTTTTGAGTTATGTATGAGGCCATCTCCTGATACCATGTGTCCTTGTTGATGGCTCATACTCTGACAGGATGTGTAAAGTGACAAGGTTTACATGTCACTGGAAGTGTAGTTACAAGTGTTTCATGGACAATCGGAGAAAAAGGTTGAGGTAAAGATGGGAGAGTCTGTCAACCAAAGGCAAAGTTCAGTGAAATAAGTATGATAAAGGATCAATAACTTTCATATATAAAAAGCACTTACAAATCAATAAGAAACGTTAATACTACAATAGGAAAATGAAGTAAGGAGATAACTATCTCATGGAAGGACTATAAAAGAGCAATGAACTTAGAAACATGTTCAGCTTTGCTAGTAATAAATATGCATATAGAAATGATCTTTTAAAAAATATATCAGATTGGCAAAATGCTTTGAATGATTAATCTTCAATTTTGGTGAGAGAAAAATAAGATAGTCACACATTCTTTTGGGAATGCAAACTGGCATTACCTTTCTGGAAAACAATTTAGCAGTATGTACCTAGAGACTTTAAAAATACTCCTAAAACTTGACCTGTAATTCCTCTTCTAGAAATGTCTGCCAAAGAAATAGAAACTGGCACAAAGATTTATATGCACAGAGATGTTTATTGCAGAATTATTTGGAAGCAGCTCAAATGTCTAACCATAGTGGAATGGTTAAGTAAACTGTAGCATAACAACACAGTGAAATATCACAGTATCATTAAAACAATGCTTCTGAAGAATTTTAAATGACATGGGAAAATACTCATGATAACACTTTAATTGAAAAAAGCTGTATAGAAAATTATGCATACATTGTAAATTCAATTATGTAAAAATACTGCTCCCCATTAAATACTATCTATTTTCAGAAAAAAATCTTGGATGAAAAAATACAAAAATACAGTGGTTATCTCTGGATCAAGAGATTATTGTTAATTTAGATTTTCTTCTACACATTTTCTGAATTTTCCATAGTTTCTAATTTATCCACTTATTCATTCATGGGAGTACATCCTCTGTCCCTAGCACTGGTCCAGGCACCAATTTGAAAGCCTACCTACATTCTCTCTGTCTACAATTGTGGAGTTGGAAGCAGACTGCTGGAGTTTAATCTTGATCCTGTTGCTCAGTGTCTACTCTGTCTCTTTGTCCTCTGGAAGAAAATACAGGATGATACTGGTAGCTATGTCATCGTGTGCTTGCAAGGATTAAACAACACGATACACAAAAAGGGCTTGGCTTAGGGCCCGGAAGCTAAAGTATATCAAAAGATAAACTAAAGTATATCTACCGCTGGGAAAGCCGCACAGAGAGAGCTCCTCCATCTCGTTCCTGCCTGCTCAAAGTCCAGTCTCCATGGAGGTGTAGGGTGAGAAGGGTGTTCCTCTTCTCCATCAGTCCCCTCCCTTGCCACAGAATCCTTTTCCTATCCTCAGAGGTGCCGCATGAAACAGTTTTGTTAGTTTGCTTATCTTTCCTTGAAATGCTTTCTCTACATCTAATGCTTCGAGACAGATCTGATTGTGCCCATTTGTTAAATAAGGAAGAAGAGACTGCAAGATGGTCAGTGGGGTGACCATTTTCACACAGATGGGCAGAGCCAATCTGGGAAGGCAGATAAGAAGGCAGATCCTGGTTCATCTAGCATCAGTGTCCAGGCCTTCGGGATTGTCCCTTCATCACTGAGCCCAGCCCCAGGCAAGTTCTTTACCTTATAAAGAACATCACTTCAAGATAAATCAGATGGTAATGAACCTGCCTGCAATGCAGGAGACCAGAGTTCTATCCCTCGATTGGGATGATCCCCTGGAGAATGAAATAGCTACGCACTCCAGTATTCTTGCCTGGAGAATTTCATGGACAGAAGAGCCTGGTGGGCTGCAGTCCATGAGTCACAAAGAGTCGGACACAACTGAGTGATTAACATTCCTTCACTTCCAAGGTAAAAGCAGGATATTAGAAACTCTGAACTCCAAGCCACTTTATTTTTGTTTCCTACTGCCACCTACATCTTACTCTGTAGGGGTAGCCCTCCCCTTTGCCCTTGAAGAGAACCTAAGCAGACCCATAACCTTTGTCTTCGACTTTAGTTGATCAAGTCCTGCGTTGCTGTGACCCAGACGGTGTTGAGGCATCCCGTCTCCTCTTCCCAGCTGGACTGGTTCCAGCACAGCCTGTGTACCAGAGAGGGGTGGGGCTGCTCCCTTTCCCGCTTCTCCACCCACTCGTTGTCTCCACTGATAGTCCTGGGCCTGCAGGCTCTCAGCCTTTGGCAGATGTTCACAGCTGTCTCCTGCTCTGGTCGGCACATTTGGGAGCTCCAAGAGACACCCCTCCCCCTTTTCTGGGCCCTTGCAAGCACTCCATCATAGTGGGTAGGGTTTTTTTGGGTGGCCAGTCCTGACAACCTCACACTCAACAACTTCCTACGGGTGGATTCCACTTACCATGTCAAGCGACACTCTTGGGAAGGAGGATCCATGTCAGTATGATCCAAACATTCTCTGGTAACCCAAACTTGACTCCCAAGATTCAGGAACCATTTCTTTTTGTCAAAGCAGGGAGGAGGGTAGCACATTTCTCAGCCAGTTACTTACAAATGGGATGGAGCCACCATGACTATTTCAGGTGTGTGTGTGTGTGTGTGTGTGTGTGTGTGGTTGTATGCACTCATGTGCATGTGCACTGGGTCTCTGATTTATAGAAAAAAATTGAAACTTAGAAAGCTGGAGTGTCTTGGGTAAGATCTTGTGACTGTTGGTTGTGAAGTCAGAACTCAAACCCAGGTCTTCTGATTCTCGCCAGAGCTCTCTCTCTTAAACAGCTTTGTTGTCTGTGAAAAGAGGAAATGAGATTGATCATCTTTAAGGAACTGCTCAAGTATTCCAGAGCTCTGAGATTATGCCTCTTCTCTGGCTCCAGAATGGACAGTAGCTCCTTGTCACAATACATGGATGGGGCTTCAGATTGTCCTTTATAGGTGACCTTGCTCACCATGGTTCAAGCCCATGAATGGCCTCTGTTAAGAATCAACAACAACTCCTGTTGATTGGGGGCCACCTGGGTGCCAAGCCCAGAATTTGGCACTTTGTACACATTATCTCTGAACAACAATGGAGAAATATTAAGGGAAGTGAATAAGAAACACTAGAGGATGTTTTAAGCCTTGCTATTGTTGTTGGTCAGCTGCTAAGTCATGTCCTACTCTTTGTGAATCCATTGACTACACATAGCATGTGAGGCTCCCCTGTTCTTCCCTATCTCCCAGTGCTTGCTCAAACTCATGTTTATTGAGTCAGTGATGCTATCTAGCCATCTCATCCTCTGCTGCCCGCCTCTCCTTTTGCCTTTAATCTTTCCCAGCATTGGGGTCTTTTCCAATAAGTCAGTTCTTTGCATCAGGTGGCCAAAGTATTGGAGTTTCAGCTTCAACATCAGTCCTTCTGGTGAATATTCAGGCTTGATTTCCTTTAGGATTGACTGGTCTAATCTTGCAGTCTAAGGGACTCTCAAGAGTCTTCTTCATGACCACAATTCAAAAGGATTAATTCTTCAGCTCTTAGCCTTCTTTCTGGTCCAACTCTCATATCTGTACATGGCTACTAGAAAAACCATAACTTTGACAATATGGACCTTTGTCGGCAAAGTGATGTCTCTGCTTTTTAATATGCTGTCTAGGTTTGTTACAGTTTTCCTTCCAAGGAGCAATCATGATTTCATTTCATAGCTGCAGTCACTGTCTGCAGTGATTTTGGAGCCCAAGAAAATAAAATCTGTCACTACTTCCACTTTTCCCCATCTATTTGCCATGAAGTGATGGGACCAGATGACAAGATCTTAGTTTTTTGAATGTTGAGTTTCCAGCCAGGTTTTTCAGTCTCCTCTTTCACCCTCCAGAGGCTCATGGATCACAAGGCTATGATCCGTGAAGGGGGTATTAAGCCTTACTCTTTTCCAAACAGAGGTCAAAGAAAAAGACCTTAAAAAATAAAAAATTAAAACAGCAGCTTTACTTGTACTCATTATAAAATGGAAATAATCCAAATGTCCATCAACTGATGAGTAGATAAAGTGTGGTACATGCATGGATGTTACCCAGCCTTAAAAAGGAATGAAGTACTGATACATACTACAAAATGGATGAACCCTGAAAATGTTAAGCTAAGTGAAAGAAGCCAGACACAATAAGATAAATAGTGTCTGATTCCTGTTCTACCAAATGACCGAATAGGCAGATATATATATATATATTATATATATATATATATAATATAATATATATATACATCTATATGTATATGTATAAAGTGGATGGGTGGTTGCACAAGGCTGAAAGGAGGGGAGAACAGGGCTGAACTGCTAACAGGTTTTCCTTTGGGGTGATGAAAATGTTCGAAAAGTAGACAGTGATGATAGTTGCACAACTCTGTGAGTATACTAAAAACCATTGAATTGTACACTTTAAATGGGGTGGATTTTATGGTTTGTGAATTACATCTCAATTTTATGGTACATGAATTAAAAAACCAAAGAAAAAAAAACAAAACAAAAAAACCCCCCAAAAACCCAAATGGCCAAGTCATGAGGATTTTACCCGGCTTGTTTGCTAACGGACCTAGGAATCCGATTGTAAGAATTAATCAATGCATTCACTTTGAAAATGGAATTACAGTGTGTGGTTGTGGTTCCAGAAATCCATCCCTTCTCAGTCTCTGTATTAGGACTGAGGCCTATTAGCTCCTATTGGAAGTCTAATCTCCTGCTGAAGATGTGAGAATAAGTAATTTACTTTCAGTCAATCAAACGTGTTAAGGGGGAACTCTCAAGGTAGTCCAGGGGAGGGGGGATTGTTTTGTTTTTCTAATATTATTGAAAGCCCCGCAGAGCCACTGGCAGCTTCTCTGCAGCTGGGTGAGTTCTCTCAGCAGGGGGCCCAGTGGACTGGAATCCTCAGCAAATCATCCAGACAGCCGGGACCATGAAATCCAGCCAGACCCCCAAAAGGTGACCCCCACAGCCCCAGCGCCCTCTGAAGCCCTCCGGGTAGGCTGGCTTCCATTTCTGGTCCAGCGTGGCCACTGAGGAATGCCAGACATCTCCACGCCTGCAGCCACAAGGCCACCAGGTGTGCCCAGGCCGGAGGGAAGGTTCAGGCCTGGGTGGTGTTTCTGCTCTTTCTCCCTGCCCCTCCTGGAAGCCTGCCCCAAACCTCCCCGCCTCCATCCCTCTCCTGTTTCTGGTCTGTTGCTGGCTGAGAGTTTGGACAAAGCCATGACTCTCTCTGCAGGCTGGGGAGACTGCTGGAGGCCCATCTTCTAGGGGGTATCATTTCTTCGGGAAATGGTTGGGCTAATTGGAGACAGGTGTCCCTAGGTGCTAACACGCAGACTCCCACTGGAGAAGTGGGTGCAAAGTCAAACCACATGGGCTACTTACAATAAGTGAGGTGTGAGCTGCTGGCCCTTTACCTCATCCTCCTTCTCCTGCTCCCGCCCTCTCCCTGCAGTCTGAAGGGGACAATCCCCCTCCATACCCCGACCCTGCCCCGACCCTGACTCACACGTCGGGTGGTATGGTTGTGGTTTCCACATAGCACTTTGCTGGTACAGAGAAGTGAAGGGCAAAGGCTTCTCAGAGTGGGATTCTGAGAAGAGCCGGGGATAGTACATGGAAGTGGGTCTTATGAAAAGAGACCCAAAGAACCAAGGCTGTTTTCCTGAAGCCTGGAGACCCTCTGTTCACATGTATTAGGAATCCACTTAGCCAGCAGGTTTGGAACTTTGAGGAAGAATACATTCAAACATTTTCAAGTCCTCTCTGGGTGTCAAATCCCACCGTCCATTTTCCAGAGAAGAAAACTGAGGCTCCAGTGTGATCCACACACAGGCAGAGTCAGGATAGGAACTTGATGCTTTGGCCCCTGAATTACGGCTTGTATTTATTTTGACTGTGGGTTAAATCTACACGAGTTCAGAGACAGGTTCGGAGGGAGCATGGGCATGGGCATACCAACTGCCATTTTGGTAATTCCCCTGCCTTCCTTCTTTTCATCTGCTGGATCCTCACTTGCTGTGTGGGGCAAAGCTTGCTAAGAGGGTAAGGGGGCAGGCTGTAGGCAAGGAGACTTCAGAGCCCCTGAAATCACACCTTAAACATTTCCCAATCCGTCATATTGTCTGAGCTCCACAATATTAATGATTTCATTGCAAGGTGGGCTGGGGAATCTGAGATAGTTTGATTCTAGAGACAAGGCTACTGTGTTGATAAATTCAGAAGCTGGGGCTGTGAGATGGAGCAGTGGGATCCGGTGGAGAGAGCGCTGGGCTGAAGGACAGGAGTCCTGGGTTCCAGCCAGATTCTGCTACCAGCTATTGTCTGAACTTTGCTAAGGGACTTCACTTGACTGGTGTTTAGCTTCCTAACCAGTAAAATAAATACCTTTTTTATTCTAAGTGTTGCCTTTGCTCTGCCAAAGCCTTTTCATTTTCTCTAGTCCTACCTGTCTATTTTTGCTTTGGTTGCCTGTACTTTTGGTGTCACAGCAAAAATAATCATTGTCAAGATCAATGTTAAGGAACTTTCCCCCTATGTTGAGTGTCAAACCTTATGTTTATGTCTTTAACTCATTTCTGTGTTGATTTTTTGTGTATGGTGCAAGAGAGAGGCTCAATTTAATTCTTTTGGATGTAGATACTCAATCTTCCCCAAGTCTTCCCTCTTCCTTTGTTAAAGAGACTATTCTTTCCCCATTGTGTATTCTTGACACCCTTGTTGAAAATCAGCTGGCTGTATACATATGGGTTTATTTCTGGAGGTTTTATTCTGTTTCATTAGTCTCTGTGTTTATCTTACAATCTGTGTAACATGAGAAAATATTTCCAAATCATTTTTCTGGTAAGGGGTTAATATCCAAAATATATTTGAAAAAAACTTCTACAACTCAGTAACAAAATAGCAAATAACCTGATTAAAAAATGGGAAAAGGCCATTTTCCAAGTGAAGAGAGCCATTCAACCAGGTAGATGAAAAGGTACTTACGATTACTAATGATCAGGGAAATGCATATCAAAACCACCATAAGCTATCACCTCATACCTGATAGGGTATCTGTCAGAATGGCTATTATATAAAAACAATAAGAACAATAACAAAAGATAACAAGCTTTGGTGAAGATGTGGAGAAATTGGAGCTCTTGTAAGATGAGATTCCATTTCCAGTTGATAAGGATGTAAAATGGTGCCAACCACTATGGAGGTTCTCAAAAAATTAAAAATAGAACTACTATATAATATAGAAATTGTACTTCACTTTATTATGCTTTACAGATATTGAGGGTTTTTAAAATATAAATTGAAGGTTTGTGGCAACCTTGCATGGAGCAAGTCTATGGGTACAATTTTCTGAGCAGCATTTGCTTGCTTTCCTGTGTCTAGGATTTGGTAATTCTACAAATATTTGAAACTGCTTCATTATTCTTATATTTGTTGTGAGGTCTGTGATCAGGTCTTTGATACTACTCAAATGATGGCTAGCATTTTAAGCAAAAATTATTTTTTAATTGAGGTATGTACATTTTTTAGATATAATGTTGTTACACACTTAATAGACTACAGTCTACTGTAAACATAACTTTTATATCCACTGGGGAACCAAAAAATTCATGTGCCTCACTTTATTGTAGTGGCCTGGAGCCAAACCAGCAACATCTCTGAGGTATGCCTGTATTGGGTTTCCCTGGTGGCTCAGATGGTAAAGAATGCATGTATATATATATATATATAAAAATTGAAATCAGGATATTGAAGAGATCTATGCATTCCCATGTTCATTGCTGTATTATTCACAACAGCCAAGACTTGGGAACAAAAACTCATGCGTTTGTTGACAGATGAACGGATAAAGATATTGTGGTCTATACATGCAGTGGCATATTGTTGTTGTTAGTCATGTCTGATTCTTTGTGACCCCATGGACTGTAGCCCACCAGGCTTCTCTGCTCATGGGGTTCTCCAGGCAAGAATCCTGGAGAGGGTTGTCATTTCTTTCTCCAGGAGATATTCCCAACCTAGGGATTGAACCCACGTATCCTGCATTGGCAGGCAAATTCTTCACCACTCAGTCACCAGGGAAGCCCACAATGGAATATTATTTAGCCTTAAAAAGGAAGGAAATTCTACCATTTGCAAAAATAGATAAATCTGGAAGAGATTATGCTAATTGAAATGTCAGTCACAGAAAGATGAAAGCTGTATAATTCCACTTATATGTGGAATCTAAAATAGCCAAATTCATGTTGTTACTCAGTCACTCAGTCATATCCAACTCTCTGTGCCCCACGAAGACCAGGCTTCCCTGTCCTTCACTATCTCCCAGAGTTTGCTCAAAATCATGTTCATTGAGTTGATGACGCCATCCAACCATCTCATCCTCTATTGCCCCTTTCTCCTCCTGCCCTCAATCTTTCCCAGCGTCAGGGTCTGTTCCAATGAGTCAAACTAGTAGAAGCAGAGAATAGAATGGTGGTTGTTTGGGGTTGGATGGAGGAGAAAATGGCAAGTTGCTATTCAATTGGTATAAAGGTTTAAATATACACAGTGAATAAGTTCTAGAGATCTGTTGTATAATATAGTGCCTATTGTTAACAATATGGTGTTGTACATTTAATTAAAAACTTAACAGGGGCAGATCTCATAATAATTCTTAGCACAAAAATTAAAAACATTACAAAAGAAAATGTTGGAGGTGATGGATATGTTTATTTCCACGATTAAGGTGATAGTATCACAAGTGTACACATATGTCTAAGCTCATCAGATTGTATACACTGAATGTGTACTTCTTTTTGGTTTGAAATTCTTTTGTACTTTTGTACTTCTTTTTGGTATGAATTCTACCTCAATAAAGCTGTTGAAAACAAGCAAAAAAGATTTTGAAACTTTCTGTTAGACACTAGACATTGTTAGTTGCCTATTAAATGACCATCAGCTCTTTTCCTCTTTGCTTGTCTTCTGGATAGAGGCTAAAAAAATCAGGTCCTCTCTTTCCCAGTCTTCCTTGTAGTGAGGGATAGTCATGTGACCCAGTCCTGGCCAGTGAGATATAAGAGAGAAGTCTGGAACACCTGGAAAAAGTTGTTCCTTCTCACTAAAAGGACAGAAGTTCCAGATGAGAAGCCACTTTTCCACACACTCCCTTCCTTGCTACTTGTGACATGACTGAGTGAGGATGTGATTCCTGGAGCTGTAGCAACCACCTTGTGATCATGCTGCTGCTGCTGCTGCTAAGTCACTTCAGTCGTGTCCGACTCTGTGCGACCCCATAGACGGCAGCCCACCAGGTTCCCCCATCCCTGGGATTCTTCAGACAAGAACACCGGAGTGGGTTGCCATTTCCTTCTCCATGCATGAAGTGAAAAGTGAAAGTGAAGTCGCTCAGTCGTGTCCAGCTCTTCGCAGCCCCATGGACTGCAGCCCACCAGGCTCCCCTGTCCCTGGGATTCTCCAGGCAAGAGTACCAGAGTGGGGTGCCATCGCCTTCTCCAATGCATGAATTGAAAAGTGAAAGTGAAGTCGCTCAGTCGTGTCCAGCTCTTCGCAACCCCATGGACTGCAGCCCACCAGGCTCCCCTGTCCCTGGGAGTTTCCAGGCAAGAGCACCGGAGTGGGGTGCCATCGACTTCTCCATGCATGAAGTGAAAAGTGAAAGTGAAGTCGCTCAGTTGCGTCCAGCTCTTCGCAACCCCATGGACTGCAGCCCACCAGGCTCCTCTGTCCATGGGAGTTTCCAGGCAAGAGTACTGGAGTGGGGTGCCATTGCCTTCTCTGATCTTGTGGTCATGAGGTAAGACCAAATGAAAGAACCCAAGACACTGAGGTTGTATAACAGAGAGCTAGGTCCTTAACATTATTGAGCTGCTGATCCAACCTTAGTACCACAGTCTCAATATTTCCTGTCACAGAGATTTTTAATTGCCTTTATTATTTAAGCTATTCTTAGGCAGGTGTCACAGCTACAGTCAAATATACCATGATACACTAACATCCTACAATTCTGTAACATGTATGATCCATTTACAGATGCCAGCTAAAGTCCCTGGGAATGATGAATGACCGTTCTGTTAGTATCACTCTTCGTCTTGTGGCCTCTTCACCTGGCTTCCTCCTTTCCTTCAGGAAAGACACTCCTTTCTTAGAGAAGCCTCTGCACCCACCCTGTATAATGGGAAGGCTGTCCTTGCTCTAGCCATTTGCCTTTACCTGAGTTGCGCATTGCAGTTACCTGGGCACCTGCTCATCTTCTTCACTGAACTATGAGCTCCCGCAGGGCAGAGGCCTTCTCTTCTTCATACACACACATCTTTAACATCTTGGAAAGGTAATTAGGTCTCCTAAGGCTGTGAGTGGCAAAACCACATATCAAACTAGCTTAGAGAAGAGACATTGAGCAGGAGGAGGTAAGGCACAAACTCAAATGAACTGCTGAATAGTCAAATAAACGGCCCCAGGAACACTTGGAATCAGGAGTTCAGCTGCCTCCAATATTCACTCCTTGTGTGTCTCTCTTTTTCCCTTTTTTTCTGTCATTTTTGCTTCTCTCTAAGTGTTTACTTCGTTAACGTTCGTTGCTTCCTCCACGTGGTGGGAGACACTGGCACTCAGTTTTGGGGCCTCTGGTCACAGAACGTTTGCCTCTGGAGAGGGACTGACTTTCTCAGTTCCTTCTTGAAAAATTCCCTGGGGACGAATCTTAGCCACCAGGGTGGATGGGGTCATGTAGGCACAGGGTGGCTGCTCCTGCGGTCCCAATGTCTGCACTAAGGGGAAGACAAGTTACCCCACAGGAGAGTGAATTCCCAGGTGGGACAGTGGTGGTACCAGCAGACACAATAAAGGGCTTCCTTTGCATCTAAGGTAGTCCCTCAGAGAAGGGACCGAGCAGCTGGTCCACGGAGGCCGTGATCAACAGGGCCTTCTGGATGCAGAGCAGCCTCTACGCATAGGGGAGGGGCTGGAGCAGGAAACCGCAGGGTGAGCATCTTGTCTCCTCCCTCCAGCTTCCCAGACACACTCCTACCATCCAGTGCCCAGCTTCCTCTGAGGAGAAGGACCACCTCTCAGGGAACCAGGACCTCAGAAGGGTTCCCTGTAGGGAAGAGTAGGGGTACAAGGAAGTCTGGACAGGAAGTGGAGAAGAAATGGGAAAGAAATTGGGAGGGGAGAGGAAGTCAGAAAAGGTGGGGGAGAGGAAAGGAAGGGAGGAGTGACAGGAGATGAAAGTGCAAGGGCCCAAAGGAGAGAAAAGGAAACAGTGGAGAGGAGAGAAAAGGCAGGAAGCAACTACTGTCTGAGCTCCTGTGCACCAGGCCCTTTGATGCCCCCTTCATCTGTCTGATGGCTTTTCAGGAAGACACAGGCACCCACCTCAAGGAGGAGAAAGTGAGGGTTTAGAAGCATCACAGCTTTCCCTGTGTCCCCTTCTTGGCACTTGACCTGTCACGAGGATCTTGAGAGCGGGGATGTGTCTTTACTATTCATCTCTTCAATTTCAGCACTAAGCACAAGGCCTGACACATCATAGGCATCTGAGAACTCTCATGGATGAATGAATGGTGAGCAACGCAGAAGCGTCTTAGTTTAATCATGGTTGTATAGCAGCCAGATTTTGCTAGGCAGTTCCTGTGTGCCAAGTACTTTACTTCATTTTGCTTTTTCCACCTCAGCAGTGTGGGGAACATTGGTATCCCCTCATTCTTCAGACAAGGGTGTGGAGACTCAGAGAGGTAACTCACCCAGGGTCATGTGGCTAGGAAGAAGCAAAGGCAGAATTTGAACCCAGGTCTCCTCCTCTGGGCACTAAGCACCTTGGCCATCTCCCCTCTAGATGCCAACCCCTCAGGGGTGGGGAAAGGACTCTCTCAGGCTGAGCTCTGTTGGTCTACCTCCCTGTGGCTGCTGCAGGGACACGTCTGGGTTACTGCTTGCTGGACAGAGCAGGTGGGCTCTGAGACAGTTTCTAGAGGAGGTGTGGGGTAGTAGGGGGTTGTCAGCACTCTCTGAGCAACACCTCAAGAGGCTGGTGGGGGTGCATGATCTGTTGGAGGCTGGCTGACTTTCTCCCTTGGTCATGGAACCTCTACCTGAGTGCCCACTGGTACCTAAGTGACCCTGGGAAAGGATTTTGGTTTTTCCTTTCCCCACTGCTCTTGGAGAATGAAGCCCTCATCCTATTAACCCTACCATTCGGTTAGTGAAAAACATGAATCAGATAGCAGTCCTTCTGCACCCACTGACAACTCAAGCCTTCATTGAAGGAGTCCTCCTACACATATGGTAGGTAGGATGCCATCTCAGTGGTAGGGAGAAGCTGGCTGTATATTGGGGTGGGAAGACCCTGGGAAACCCTCTTCAGTGGTTTTTTAGAGAAAGTCACTCAGGTACTCCAGCCTGGCACCAGTTCATAGACCTGGGGACCCCTCTACTCTCCCACCCACTGGAAGAGTGGGTCCTAAACAGGGTGCCACATGGGAATCACCCAAGGTTCTTGAACTCTAGTACTTGTCTCCAAGAGGAGGCTCTTGTTCATCTATGTTAGCCTCAATATGTATGGCTGATCTTTAAGTTAATTTCCTTTCCTGTTTCTTTCCCCTGGTCCTGGGGAGAAACAGTCTATAAATCTCATCATAAATGAGGTTTTTCACATAAGTGGGATTATCATTTTGAACCTGGAGTTGGCATACAAACCAGAAGTGCTCATTGCCTTGATGGAGGGGCCACCAGTGAATCATCTGGGAAGGTGGAAAGAGCAGGAATCTGTGGACAGGCTGCTTGGGAATGGTGAGCTGGAGCACTGTGTAGAGTTGTCCCATTCAAAAAGGGCAGGAGTGTTTCTCCGTCACATTGCTTCTTCCCTTTATCCAAGTGTAGAAGTGGCTGCCACTTTTCTCAGCAAACCAGCTTGGGCCCCCTGCCCTGTATCAGGAGGTGGTAGCATCTGCTGTGGGTGGCTTTCTTCATGCCTCTCTCTGGTGTTAGAATTCTGGGTGTAAGGAGGACTGTGGGATAGGCTGTATGTGTAAAGATGAGGGTCAAGGCTGAAGGAGGGGAGACACAAGGAAAAGTTTTGTAGAAAATCCCATTGGAAGGTCTAAGAAGGATTTTAGAGGTAGGATAGACTCAGACAACACAAGGACATTCTATGTGGGAGTAATCCAACAGCTCCCACCAACCCCATTGTCCTAGACTTTGGAGGGAAGATAATTCACATATCACTGGTGCTGCTGCTGCTGCTGCTAAGTCGCTTCAGTTGTGCCCGACTCTGTGTGACCCCATGGACGGCAGCCCTGGGATTCTCCAGGCCAGAACACTGGAGTGGGTTGCCATTTCCTTCTCCACGTATCACTAGTCCTGTATCAATTCTCTGCTATGGGAAAAGCTTTCTCTTTGTTAGGCTCTGATGGACAGGATATGAATGAGACCTTGCCATTACCCATTCACCCATCCATTCAGGCTATATCACCTATTGATGTTGGTCTTACTAAACCAATCCAGATGCTGGAGTCTCCATGATGAACAAGGTTCTAGTCCTCAACTCTAGATGCAGAAACAGATGAGTCAAAAGTGCAGTGTGGGAGAGCAACAGTGGAGGGCATGATGGGTGCCAGGATGAGGGGAAAGATGAGGACAGATTAGATAAGAGGGAGGTGAGGGAACTGGGAGGAGACATCTCCCTAAAAGAGATGCTGTTTGAGTTGAGAATTGAAGACAAAGGTAGCAGTAAGCAAGGAGTGTCTTAGGCAGGAGAAAAAGCATGAGCTGGACTCTTGAGGCACTATTGCTTGAATTGAATCCTGGCTCCAGGACATTTCTGCATGTGACTGGGCAAGTGACCCTTTTGTGCCTCATTTTTCCTTCTTGCAAATGGGCATCATAAGTGATACCCAGCTTTTAGGGTTATGGGCACTAGTGGCAAAAAAATAAAAAACAACCCACCTGTCAATGGAGGAGACAAGAGAGACACAGGTTCGATTCCAGGGTCAAGAAGATCCCTTGGATAAGGGAATGGCAACCCACTCCAGTATTCTTGCCTAGAGAACCCTGTGGATAGAGGAGTCTGATGGGCTATAGTCCAAAGGGTCGCAAATAGACACCACAGAAATGAATTAGCACAAATGCACAAGCGTTAAACACATCAGTAGAGTACTGTGTGGGACTCATGGTTTGCTATGATGCTTATTAGTACTGGTCATGGGACAGTGTGGCCAGTTTGGGGAATTGAAGTAGTTCCAGTAGACAATAGCGTGGGTTGGGGCAGGATCGCAGGCTAAGATGGGATTGGAGAATAAGCAAGCAATCTGCTGGAGTTGTCCTTTCTCCTATGGAGAGGAGGGGGAACCAGCAGAGTTTTCTTTGAAGAGCTTGATAGATTTGTAAGCAAGAAAATGACATTCTCCTTAAGGGGATCATGAACACAGGAGACAAAGACCACAACAACAATATGATAAGTGAAAAGTGATTCAGGTCCAAAGAGCTGTGACAATTCAGAGGTAGGTGCATGCAGAGAAGGCTTCACAGCAAGGCATTGGAGCTGGGGTCCGGACCATGTTGAATTATTCAATTTAAGAATCCCCTTGTCGGAGACGGCACATTCTGTGACTGCTGTCACTTACCTGATCTCAATAACTGCAGAGGAAGGCTACCAGAGAAGGGTTTATATCACTGTGGTGCAGTTTTGACATCCGGACCCCAGGTCATTGGCTGGGCACTGAGAGAACTAGCACTGAAGTCAGGTGTCACCCTGGTCTCTGATTCTGCACCTCTCACTGAAAAAGGGGACTGAGCTTGAGGGCCCTGGACAGAGTGCAGGGTGATGCTGGAACTGAAGCCATTCCTGGGTCACAGGGAATTTAAACTTGAGAATCCTGGATGGGAGTGTTTGTCCTGGATGGGAGTGTTTGTGCACAGGGAGTGGGGCCTGAGAGAGAAGCAGGAATCAACAGAGAGGGGCTGAATTACAGACATGGATTGGTCCCATGATTGGGAGGAGAGATACTGAGGAGGAGAAATTGAGTAGCAGCTGTAAGAGGGACTCTAGGTCATCACAGCATTTTCTGCCCTGTTCCTGGGCTCTTCCTTCGCAGAAGAAATGAAAAGAGAGAGGAGGGGAAGCTCCAGAGGGATGTGTGGGCCAGGTGTGCTCACTGCGGCCTATAGCCTGGGGCCAGGTGCCAGCATGTAATTACAGAAATAGGGAGCAAGTGCCTGGAAATGTAAAGCGACTTCACGTTGTCATTATCTATGCTTGCAGTCAGGGGGCTCATCTTATTGAAAGGAGTATTGGCCAGTTTGGATACTGTTGGATTCTATGCTAAGTCACTGTCTTAGTCTGTTAGGGCTGCTGTAAGAGAATATCATAGGCTGTGGCTTAAAGCAACAGAAACTTACTTTTTATAGTTCTGGGGGCTGGGAAATCAAGATAAAGGCATCAGCAGATTTGGTGTCTGGTGAAGGCCCATTTTCTGGTTCATAGATAACTATCTTTTCACTGTTTCCTTACATTGTGGAAGGAACAGGGAGCTCTCTGGGTCTTTTTTTTTTTAAAATAAAGGCACTAATCTTATTAATGAGGACTCCATCCTCATGACCTAATTACCTTCCAAAGGTCCCTTCTCCAAATGCCATCACATTTGGCTTGAGAATTTAACACACAATTTTGGGGACAGGGGGACATAAGCATTCCATCTCTGGCAGTGACCGAGCCACACATGGCATGTGCTGCGTGCTTGTCACACACGGCAGGGACACACTGGCCTTTGTCGCAGGATGTTGGGAGGGTTTAGGTTCTGCAGGATGAACAGGGGGTAGGTTAAGTCTGGTTTTTCTAATATGCTGTTGGGAGAACTAGAGTGAAGTGTAATGGGAAATCTTCATCTGTGCTTTTGTTTGTTAAAATGAGGGATGGTTAACTTTGAACTGGTAGGTCACAGATTGTAAACTGGTGGCCCATCAGCCAACTATGGCCCTTGGGTGTTTTTGCTTGGCCTACATGTGCAGCTTCCCATACTGTTTAGAAAAATTGAATCACATGTCAACTAATTTCATAAAATTTGGATGTTGCTTTTATGAAAAATCAGCTTACCTGGCAAACATGGGCCATACTTTTGCTTGTCCCCAGTTGGCCAATGCTAAGTAGTGCCTGACCCCTAGATGGGGCGTGTAGCCCTCAATTCTCATCTGACCCTCTGCTCAGACCTGGCCAGTTTCACTAATTTATGTAGTCAGGCCTGGTCTCTGTAGGCTTTTTGATATGCTTAAGTCAATTCAATTTGATTCATTGAAAATTTAATCAGGTGTCTATTATGTGACTAGTACTGGATAACTTTTTTTAAAAATTAGATACTTATTGTATTTTGTGGAGGGTAAAAAAGTTTTTTTAAAAGATATTCTCTCATGCAAAGAGAATGACACCTTGATAGGAGGGAGGTTGTAGACATGAGATGCAGCAAGAGTCCCAAGCCAAAAGGTATATGGTTGGTGAGCAACAGATACTTCCAAGAAAGGAACAATTACTAGTCTGAGTTCCTTACACTCATATGACACAATACCTTTTCAAAACCTTTCATGCACAGGTCTTGCTTTGATGAACCCTGGTGAGATAGGTAGGACATGAATTAGTCCTTTTAATTATGTACAAGAATTAGTACTAAGGAAGGTACTGAGGCCAAGCAATGTCTTGGCCAGGTCTACCATCAAGGCTTAGAGTCTAAGCCAGGCCTCTGCATTCCAATCCAGTGCTCTTTCAAACCAAGCCAGGTGTCTGGGGATGGATTCTACTGCCAGCAAGGAAGGCTCATGTGGTTTGGAGACTCTGGTTGAATGATGATTTCAATATGGAAGAATCATCCCGCCAAGAATAATTCATCAAAGAGTGAATCAGTTCAGAAAAGGACACACCCAAACCATGTCATCACCTGGGGAATGAGTTCTCATCTTTCAGTGCAAGTCATGCCTTATGAAGTTTTAGAGAAGCCATTTGGCCTGGCCCATTTCCTGCACTGTGAAGTCATAGGTTTATTTGATGATCTGGGCTGGAGTCGTTGCTGGAGACATCCCAGTTTCCTTAACCATAGAGAGATCTGTAGAGTGGAGGCAGTGTCGGCTGAGCATCTAAGGCAATGCATAAGGACTGCGTGAGCCAAGTCTCCAAGGCAGCTAGCTATCTTCTCTCTCTATCCCCAGTTTTCCTACCCAGCTTCTGAGTAGCTCATTTTGCCTCTGAGTCCAGCCTGGGTGGTATCCACCAGGCTTCTGCTTCCCTGTGGGGAGATAGGAGGGGATGTGGAGACGATGCTCCAGAGACATCTCTCCAGCTTCAGTTCAGTTCAGTTCAGTTGCTCAGTCGTGTCTGACTCTTTGCGATCCTGTGAATCTCGGCACACCAGGCCTCCCTGTTCATCACCAACTCCTGGAGTTCACCCAAACTCATGTCCATCGAGTCAGTGATGCCATCCAGCCATCTCATCCTCTGTCGTCCCTTTCTCCTCCTGCCCCCAGTCCCTCCCATCATCAGGGTCTTTTCCAATGAGTCAACTCTTCGCGTGAGGTCGCCAAAGTACTGGAATTTCAGCTTTAGCATCAGTCCTTCCAATGAACAGCCAGGACTGATCTCCTTTAGGATGGACTGGTTGGATCTTCTTGCAGTCCAAGGGACTCTCAACAGTCTTCTCCAACACCACAGTTCAAAAGCATCAATTCTTCGGTGCTCAGCTTTCTTCACAGTCTAACTCTCACATCCATACATGACTACTGGAAAAACCATAGCCTTAACTAGACAGACCTTTGTTCCAAGGAGTAAGCGTCTTTTAATTTCATGGCTGCAATCACCATCTGCAGTGATTTTGGAGCCCAAAAAATAAAGTCTGAGACTGTTTCCACTGTGATTCCAGAGAAATCTAACAGCTACGTGGTCAAGATGCCAGAATGTGTAAAGCAAGGTGTAGAGGAGAATCCATGTGGCAAAAGAGGTTATTTTGTCAGTGCTCACTACAAATGAGTACAGTTAGTTACTTTGCTTGTGCATGATCTTAATTCAGTTTTAAATAAATCTGGAGTTATCTGACTCCAAGACTCGTATTTCCCACCCACTACCCTCCAGACCTCACTGTGTGTCCTCTGATTGACAATGGAGGCTCAAGGACATTTGTCCCTTAATCTCTCCTCTCTTCCATCTAGGTGACAGTTTGTTGAAGAGGTAGCATAAGTCATTGGCTAATAAACAGAAACATATTGCATGCAGCAAATTACAATAATTAGATTGTAACAGCGATCATTTTCACATCTGTAGTCCTTATGTTTGTGTTTGAAATATCCTGTAGGATGGAAGATGAGCACGGAAGGAAATAATTACATGTTATCTGAATAAAATCTGCAACAAATTACCTATAAAACTATAACTATCCAAACAGGATGACATTTACTTTATAAGTTCATGACTCCCTTTCTTTAAAGTTTGCTGAAAAGAGAGCAAAGTAATTACAGTTCTTCTCTGATTGATTAAACATGACATATATGCTAATATGAAAGTAACGCTTGTCCTTTGTTACACCATCGTCTGGCTTACAGTAATTTGCAAGGTAGCAGAGAGAATTATTTCAGAGCTGCTAGCCTGAACTCTATACTAAAAATAGAATCTTGGGTCTCCTTTGCCTCAACCAAGAATTCATATTCAGTCTCCATGTTTCAGCTTTCATATAGATCTGAAATGATGTTGCAGCTATTAGAGCCTCTTTTTTTCCCTCTTGTACATCAGAAAACACATGTTGCCACAGTTGCTTTGGCAGAAAAAAAAAACAAAAACCAAAAAGCACCTGCTAAGATTTCCTTTCAAGCAATTATGTAGTTAGTGGTCTGTCAGATGGAGTGTTTTTCACCTTTGGAATAAAATAATATTAGACATGACTGAGAAAAAAGACACACATAATTTAGAACATCAATAAAATATGCTACTTGTCAAGCTTTGAGGAGGACTGTTCAATTTAAAGCAGCACTTATTTAAAAAATAGGTCAAGACACATATTTTGAGAAGATTACCATTACTAATACAGCAATTAATTATTTTAAAAATCCATATGAATGAAAGGAGAATTAGAAACAAAATATAATAATGGCAGCACACATATACTATGCCTATTAAGTGGTAAGCATTATTCCAAATGTGTGTTAACTCGATTAATTCTTGCAAGAACTCTATGAACTAGATCCCATTATGAGCTCCTTTACCCAGATGTAGGCAGAGAAGCACCAAGAGGTTAAGAACTTCCCCAAGGTCAAACAGTTTTGAAATTCTAGATATCCAGTTAAGTTCAGGTCATACTGCTGAAACATTCTATGGAAGGAAATAGTAGACTTCTTGGGTTAAAGAAGATAAAGGATAGACTCTCAACAGAAAAGTGGTGGTTAAGCCTTTCCCTGGACTCCTGCTTCATCCTAGAATAGAATGGTCTGTGGGCCTCTGAACTCCTCTGGCCTTGGTTACCCCCATGAACTCAGAGACCCCTGTGTGGTAGTAGACCAATAGCTCTGGTGGTTCACTCAGGCTCCTAGCCCGACCTTGTTCCCTGGGACTTCTCTGGCTGAGCTGAATTTCGACCCCAATCCCATTTCATCTGACTTTTCCAATTCTGTGCTGCCTCTGTCTCCCTGGGCCTGGAGAACTTGCTCATATGTTGTCTTCTTTGGGAAGACTGTGCTCAATGCCCCAAACAAATCCAAAAGAAGATATTCGAGGGTCTAAGTCCTAGCTCTGTTACTTACTATTCCCTGGATGACTCTGAAACATTATTTCAGGGCTTCTTGATTCAGTTTGCTCACCTGCAAAATGGGGGTTTTCAGGGTATTTGTGAAGATCACATGATATATATCAAGCAATGGATTCATGGCATATGCTGGAGGGCTAGTAGCCCCCTCTCTCCCTTCCTTTCTTCCTTCTTTTTAAAAAGATTACCTCTCTCTGGGTCTCAGATTCTCATTGAAAAGGGAAGGGACTAGGCTGTTGGTATCCCTCCAGTTTCATATTCTGTGGTTCAAAACTGTGATTATTGAATAATCAAAATACCTACAAGCTAGTTTGTATTTCAAAGACCTAATGGTGGTCAGAGTGATGTTCTTGCTAGATAGTTGAATAATTACTTATTAATTTAATGTACACACACTGAGTCAAAAGATAGACAAAATCATTTTGTCCTTTTGGAACTCAATCCAGTCAGGGAGAGAGAGACAGACAGGCAGGGGGCAGGTTTAGAATATAACCCGTTGCAGGCTAGAATAGAATAGAGGCTTGCCTAAGTGTAACTAACTTGCAGGAGAAGATATCTGAGGATGCATTCAGTTCAATACTGAGCCTCCTCTGTGGTCTCTTGGTGCCACATACCTGGAGGCTGGTGCTCAGTGTGAGGGCTTCATCTCTTGCCCCAAAGCGCAGCATCTTTGCTCCTAGCACCTTTACTACCAGGAACAACAGGCCACTTCATCCTTCCTGAGGCCTGAAAGCTGAGTGAATTTGGAAGGAAGGATTTTCTTAGGCAATTAATGGGAAATTAATTAAGTCCCTAAAATTGATAGTGTGAAATGACACCCATGTCTGGAGATGCCAGACAGCCAACCACCTGACCACATCCTGTAGCTGGAAGGGTGAGGCCAGGTGCTTGCCTCTCGGCAGGTCAGGAGAACTGGCTTCCTGTTGTTAGCTCCATGTGTGTGATGCCACCGGCCTTCTGGGAGGGGTGCCCTCTGTTCTCCCTTTGTTTGCCTCCTTTTCCCCTCCTACCTACCTGAGTTTTAGGAATGCGTGCAATATTCAAGACCCCCTTAAAACCAGGGGCTCCTCATCCCTTGCTTTCCATCTTCTAAGCTACAGAATCATGGACATACACAATTGCTGGTAAACAGCGCTGAGGTAGTAACAATAGGTTCTACCATTTATGCCTTACCTGGTCTATGTTAGCTTTGCTAGCATAGCTGAGATCAAGGAGGTTTAAGGATTTCACCTAAAGGTTGCATAGCTGGGAGGATGGAGTTTGAAATTCCACATTCATTTACTGAGCAAATATGAAGCAAGAATGACTATGTACCAGATGCTCAAGGGGAGATGGACAAAGATGCTGTGGTGGTCACAGGCTTGTAGAGAAGGTGAATGGAAAGTATTCTAACAGGGACAAGCACAGGTTTCAGCAGCAGCAGAAAGGCAGGGA
The DNA here is from genome assembly GCF_032405125.1 of Capricornis sumatraensis. Taxonomy (NCBI): domain Eukaryota; kingdom Metazoa; phylum Chordata; class Mammalia; order Artiodactyla; family Bovidae; genus Capricornis; species Capricornis sumatraensis. The sequence goes on along the minus strand of NC_091071.1, from coordinate 114,870,017 downwards.
GTTTCAAGAAGGCTGCCTGGTGGAGGTGCCATGGGAGTTTAATTGCAGAGAATAAGCAGTCGTTTTTCAGGTGAATGCAGGGGGTTGCTGTTGTTTAGTCACTAAGTCATATCTGACTCTTTTGCGACCCATGGACTAGCCCACCAGGCTCCTTTGTCCATGGGATTTCCCAGGCCAGAATATTGGAGTAGGTTGCCATTTCCTTCTCCAGGGGATCTTCCGATCCAAGGATCAAACCCACGTCTCCTGTGTTGGCAGGCAGATTCTTTACCACTGAGCTACCAGGGAAGCCTGAATGCAGGTGGTAGGGAGGACATTTTGGGTTGAAGGAAAGGAGACAGACAAGGACCACACTGGCAAGTCTTAAGGACACTGCAGGAGGCAAAGGTTAATGTGATGTGGGGTGAACTGGGGTTGGAGAGGTGGCTGAAGGCAGATCCCAAACGGTATGCGTGAGGACATACAAGGAGCCTGAACAGAAAAAAGAACCCACCCTCAGAGCATTTTAAGTACCTCCATATCTTCCTTCATCAACGCTTCTTTTTCAAGTGTTTAGGCGATCTATTTCTGTATAACCAACACGCTACATTTTGGTAGAGGGTGATGATCATCATTCTGTGCATTGTGTACAGATGCTACGGGCCAGGAAGTTAGAAGGGGCACAGTGGGGCTGGGACAGCTGGGGCCAGAGGAGGCACATCTGAGAAGACTTCTTCACTCCCGGGCCTGGCACCTGGCTAGAATGGCTGAGGGACAGGCCCCACTGGGACCACTGATCTGGAGGCCTCCCTGAAGCTCTTCCGACACAGTGGCCTCTGGTCATCAGATGCCTTACCCAAGGTTTCTCATCTTTAGGAAGGAGCAGTCTGGTGGGCAAAGAAGATGGCATAAGGCCCTTTCTGACTCAGCCTTGAAAATCATAGTGTCGCTCCCACCATTCCCCAGAGATCAGGCCAGTCACAGGCCCGCAGGGCTCAAGGGGAAGGGTGTCAAAAAATTGGTGGCCATGTTTTAAAACTGCCACCTAGTAAAGCCCGCAGTCCTGAGACCTGTCGCTTACCTCTCCTGTAGACTCATTAAACTGACTAATCCAAGATCTTAATGGTCTTTGAATCAGTGATTTCTAAAATCCTTTTCTCTAGTGAAACACAGGGAGGAAGAGCTGGTGTCAGGGTGAGAGAGGGACCCCTGCCCACCAGGCAGGCCTCTCCCTCTAAACACATGTTTAATAAACACATGTTTAAAGTCACTTTCAGGAAGCAACAGTTAGAACTGGACATGGAACAATGGACTGGTTCTAAATAGGAAAAAGTGTACGTCAAGGCTGTATATTGTCACCCTACTTATTTAACTTCTATGCAGAATACATCATGAGAAACGCTGGGCTGGAAGAAACACAAGATGGAATCAAGATTGTCAGGAGAAATATCAATAATCTCAGATATGCAGATGACACCACCCTTATGACAGAAAAGTGAAGGGGAACTAGAGAGTTTCTTAATGAAAGTGGAAGAGGAGAGTGAAAAAGTTGGCTTAAAGCTCAACATTCAGAAAACTAAGATCATGACATCTGGTCCCATCACTTCATGGCAAATAGATGGGGAAACAGCAGAAACAGTGGTTGACTTTATTTTTTCTGGGCTTCAAAATCACTGCAGATGGTGATTACAGCCATGAAATTAAGATACTTACTCCTTGGAAGGAAAGTTATGATCAACCTAGACAGCATATTAAAAAGCAGAGACATTACTTTGTCAACAAAGGTCCATCTAGTCAAAGCTATGGTTTTTCTTGTGGTCATGTATGGATGTGAGATTTGGACTGTGAAGAAAGCTGAGCACCGAAGAATTGATCTTTTGAACTGTGGTGTTGGAGAAGACTCTTGAGAGTCCCTTGGACTGCAAGGAGATCCAACCAGTCCATCCTAAAGGAGATCAGTCCTGGGTGTTCATTGGAAGGACCGATGTTGAAGCTGAAACTCCAACACTTTAGCCACCTGATGCGAAGAGCTGACTCATTGGAAAATACCTCAATGCTGGGAAAGATAGAGGGCAGGAGGAGAAGGGGACAACAAAGGATGAGATGGCTGGATGGCATCACCAACTCGATGGATTTGAGTCTGAGTAAACTCCGGGAGTTGGTGATGGACAGGGAGGCCTGGCGTGTTGTGATTCATGGGGTCGCAAAGAATTGGAGATGACTGAGCAACTTAACTGAACTGAACTGAGAGTCACTTTCTCAGAATTCTGCATGATCTGAGGAGCAAGGTTTCCAATGCCCTCTTTTAAAGTATTGTTTGCTCTCTATAAAGATTCAAGTGGGTGACAAGTCTCCACTGGTGTAAATCCAGACCCACGAAACTCATAGGGACCTTTCAGGAGTATCCCCACAGCTCATGCCACTCAGCAAGGCACGTTCTACTCATACTTGGAGCCAGTTCTCTTTATAGTATCAAAAAAAAAAGGTCTAAACCAGTGGCTATCTGTACTACCTGATCTCCAACCACTTTTTAAATGTCTGATTTCAGGTTTTGGTTTTTTTTCTAGCTAGTGTCGCAGCCCTCTCACTCTCGTCTTCTGTTCTGTTGTTCCCCTCATCTTCCACTCTTCTGCCCATATAGCCTGAGTGCATAGAAAAAACGTTCCCCTTGGCTCCAGTCCTCAGGGCTGCAGAGCAGGGCGGTTTGGAGGTGTGGTTGCTTGGGCCATCTCCGGAAGCCTGAGTGCACAGATAAGGGGACACAGGAGGTGTGTTCCTAGTGTCACCTTCTCCCCTGGGACCTGCCCCAGGTGGGGGTGAGCGGTACATGGCCTTGGCTGACCTCTTGACTGTGATATAATGGAGATCCCAGCTTTATGTGCCTGGCTTTCTCCCACCCGCCTGCTGGGCAGAGGAAAACTTTGGGTGTTAGGGTTCAGGCAGGAACCCTCAGATTGAGCCTACTTGGGGAGAGTTTAATTAAGAGATTATTTCACAGAGGTGGGCAGAGGGTAGGATAGCCTTAAGGCGAGGAAGCCATCGTCAGAACGTGACAGAGAGAACTGTGTGGAATGATGGCCCAGTAGGAGCTGGGACTCCTTTGTGGATGCAGTTAACCTGCAGCGTTCCCAGAGGGTGGAACCCTCAGGAAAAGGAGTACCTCAGCTTTAGGCACTTCCCTCCCTTCCCTCATGGGCTTCCCAGGGGGTACACGGGTAAAGAATCTGCCTCCAATGCAGAAGACACAGGAGATCCCTGAGTCGGGAAGAGCCCCTGCAGAAGTAAATGGCAACCCATTCCAGTATTCTTGCTTGAAGAATCCCATGGACACAGAATCCTAGCAGGTTACAGTCCATGGAGTCGCAACCAGTCAGACATGACTGAGTGCTTGCACGTGCTCACACACACACACACACACACACACACATACACACAGCCTCCCGGTGCTCACAGCCTCCTGACCGGTGCTTGCTTTGGTCCACCCAACAGAGAGCCCTGTGCAGCTGGGAAGCAAGCTGCAGGTCAGTAACCTGGAGCATTGTCAGGGCTGGGAGAGTGTGGCTCTGGGGCAAACTGAAGATACCCATAGGTGTGCTTACCGGTATTCAGTGCATACTATGCACCCAGGCCTTTATGTTTCCCATGTAACCTATGATATCCCTGCCAATTAAGGATGCACTCCATTTTACAGATTGGATCCTCAGGGCCATGAATGTACATCGGGCCCTCTCCACACAGGTGAATGTAGTGGGAGGCTCCCTACCACCTTGCTTGGCTCCTGGCCCAGAGAATGCCCCACGATTGCCCCACAGCTGCCTCTCTGAAACATTTCCGACACTCATCAGTCATAACAAGCTTCCTGCATCAACTTGCTTTCCCAAACGCAAGATTTCTTATTGCCAAGTGTAATTAACATGATACATTGACTTAGGGCACAGCTAACAAGCACATATTAATTCTGAAAAGTCAGGTTCTTTCACTGGAAATGAGCTGCTGATGAACACCTACCACAGGAGTTTAAAAGTGCAGGAAAGGGAGTGGGTAATTATGGGCTGGCACAACCAATAGGTCTGAGTTACTGCCCCCTGGAAACGCCCTGACAATGAGTGATTGCCTTCGGAGTTGGGGAGCGGAGCGCTCAGGTTTCCCCAGCTCTTCCTCCCCAATGCCCTGTCTCTCTCCACTCCACCCAGGGAGCATCTTGGTTTGGCCTGTCTCTCAATGTAGTTATCTCTGATCAGAACTTGTACCTGAGCTGTTCTTTGCCTAATTGCTTCCCCTGACTAGAAAATTTATACCCTCCTTTCCTTTCCTGACTTGCAGAGAAAATCCACCCTTCTTGGGACATAGGTCACTGGGCAGTCTTGGACAAACAATGGGAAACAAAACAGAGATGCTCAGATCCTGTCTGCCTCTCATTCAAGGGCACTGACGGTTGGAATTTCCTTTAGAACTCTGGTTTCATGAGCCAGGTGTTTCAGCAAATTCCCCTTTCTATCTCCTGTCCCAATGGGGAGAGTAAACTTCTTCGCACATCTTCATGTTCTAGGGCTGGGACTTTCCCCCCATCCTTCTTTGTGGGAGTGGCTATTTAGTTGTAGGGGCTCCATTCTGATCTCTGAACCTCCTTCCCATACAAGTTGTCTCCTCTCTGTACTGAAAGCCAACAGCATACTGAACACTGGGTTAGGAACGCTTTTTCCTTGTATAACAAGGAGGAGGTCTGGGTTCAAGTTCCACCCTACATTGATTCAGCTATGGGAAGTTGGACAAGTCATGGCAACATGTTAAATACCAGTTTCCCCAGTGGCAACTTGGTGGTCACAATCCCCTCTCTTGGGTGACTGTGGGTCAGTGACTTAGCACATGCAGACGGCTTTGCATGGTGTCACACTCATGGAAGTGTCCTGGGAAACACTCTTCCCTCTGACTCTCCCCTGGTGGCTCAGGGATAAAGAATCCTGCAATATAGGAGACACAGGTTTGATCCCTGGGTTGGGAAGATCCCCCTGGAAGAGGGCATGGCAAGCCACTGCAGTACTCTTGCCTGGAGAATCCTATGGACAGAGGAGCCTGGTGGGCTACAGTCCATGGGGTCTCAAAGAGTCGGACATGACTGAGGTGACTGAGGACTTGCACTGACCCTCCCTCCTTCACATACTGCCGAGCATGCCAGCAACTGCTGGGGCAGTCGAAAAGTTTGTGTTCGTTGAGGAATGCAAGGAAACCATCACATACCTCTGTTTAAAAACTTATTTTGTGGTTTTCTTGGTTATTTATAGAACTCTGACTTTCTCTTCCTCATCACTTGCCTCTTCACTTCATTCTCCCGTGTTTTCCATCTCCCCTTACAGACCAGTCTCCCTAAAGGATCCTGGATGCATATGAGGGGCCTTGTTTCAATCCCTGCGGTTTCAGATGATCCTTTTTCTGTTGACAGGGGTCTTCTGGCTGAGTTCCTCTAGGCTTTTTCTCCAGAAGTAAGGAAGGCTCTCTCTAGTAAACCTTTCCTCCACACCCCCAAAGCTGCTGTGCATCTTTTGTCTAATGAAACCGAATCCAATGACTGAGACTAGCCTCTTCCCAGCAGGATTTCCAATGCTGTGTTTCTAGCTGGAGTCTTCTCTTGTTATCTAAGTTGACTCCCTCCTCACCTTCTTCAGCTTTCTGCCACCTAACCTGGCCATGCTCCATTCCACTCTGCAGTGCGGTCTGCCCCTCTTCACTAGTGCCTCTGGATGGAATTAGTTAACTGCTTAACTACATCTTCCAAGGACTTTAAGGATGTCTCTATCTGGCCCTCTGCTCAGTCCTCCCCCCAGCACCACACCCCCACCCCCCTGACAAAAGAGGAATCACCATTAAAGCTGAGTTTCAGTTCAAAAGACAGTTCTCAGGCATCTCAAGCTGTAGCTTGGACGAATTTTCTCCAAATGAATGTCCTTGGATTATTGATAGCCTCATCCCAGCCGGAGAGTAACCTCCCTCAGAGCAGCTCCTGGGCAGGAGAGAGGAGCCCTGAGCCTTCTCAGGCTCCAGGGAGTGGACACCATCTCTGCAATTACAGAGCATGGATGCTGACACTCACTCCACTTCCCATTCTTGCAGCAGTCCCAAGGACACGTGGCATTTAAATATGACCAATAATTCTTTTAACTCCCCTGCTTTAATAGCTATCAGATGGAAACTTTGGTTCCTTTTTATTAAACGAGGCTGGATGTCACCCAGAGAACTACTGTGCAGTGGAATTTCTATTCTGGATTCACTGTCTTTTGGTTGACTCCTCCCCACCCCGACCTAGTTTTCACGGGGTCATTCCCAGGAAAGGCAGACTCTCCAGGCTTGCTCCCAAATCCTCCAAGTACTGTTTTGATACAAAAAGCAACATTAGTCTAAAGTCAAATTCAGAGAGATATTCCCATTAAGCCTCTGTGAGACTGTATCTTAGTTGAACCAAGTCTAATCAATTGTTTTTGAACATGAGTAGCCACCGGTCTAAACTCAGTGAACTGAGTTTCAATCAGGTTTCTTTGCAGCTTTTTTGTGGCAGAAGCTCCTACATTTCTGTGTCTTAAACACGGGTCTTTTTGGACAACCCATCTTTTTATCTCCTGCTGGAGGTGATAGCAGCAGAGTAGCTACTCCAAAGGGGGACTAGCTACCTTTTTGCTGCTGTCCAGGAAGCATCAGTGGTCTGGGGACAATCTAAGGATGGAGATGTCTCTCCCCCACAGCACCAGGAGCTTTTAGAAGCAAAAGGAAAGGGAATCAACTTTAATAAGCATGCCCTGTGTGCCAGCCCCGGGGTGAAAGCTCCCTACTGCTATTGTACTTCTCTCCTAACATCCCTGCAGAAAAACTATTATGGCTTCATACATGATCCACCAAGGCTCTGTGAGGTTGGTGTAGGTAGGTTCCCCAGAAGCTGATGCTGTGGGTTGGGGTACAGATGTTTATCAGACATCAATACCTGTAAAAGGAAGGAGGTGGGGAACAGGACTGGGGAGAGGGAGAAGTCGAACTGGGGGTAGATCCAGCAAAGCCCCAGCCAAACTGGGAAGAGTTTACCCATCAGGACTGTTACATGTTGCTGAACTGGCTATGTCTTTACACCTAGCTGGACTAGTTGATGTGCGGGGCTGCTTAAGGAACATGTGGCCTCCAAAGTCCCTCTTTGGGACTAAGGTGGGATGTGGATGGTGTGCTTCTACATCTATCGTGAAGGTAGCTCAGCCGGACGTTTCATGCTGGGCCTGGAACTCGTACGAAGGTGTGATTGCCTACAAAACCGCTCGCTCTGCTACATCGTCACAGCGAATGCTCTCTGCAGAGGGAGCGAGTCTTCCTTTCGGGTTGGGAGTTATTGTTTTGAAAGTATGAATTGCGGCTTTTCCTTCCTTTGTTCCCCTCGTGGGGAAGACACTCCAACTCCCTTTTGGGACTTCCTGACAGTGTAGTCAGTGGGGACCTTCACAGTATCCAGAACCATCTGCTAACTGAGTTACCACAGCCAAGGGCCAGCCAACCATTTCCAGCTTGTAAAACTGGTGACTTTGAATAACAGAAATGTATTTCCTCACCATTCTGCACACCAGAAGTCTGTGATTAAGGTGTCAGCAGGGTTGGTCTCTTCTGAAGTCAGAGATAGAGAATCTGTTCTGTGTCTTAGCTTCTGGTGGTTTGCGGGCAGACTTTGGCATCACCTTGATGTCTTCATCTTCTCCCTGTGTATGTGTCTCAGTGTCAAAATTTCTTTTATTTATAAAGATGCAAAAGGAGGTCATTAGGATGAATGACCTCCTTTTAACTTGTTACCTTTGTAAGGACCTTATATTCTGAGATGCTGGTGGCTTAGGATTCCAACATACCTCTTTTTGGGGTATACAATTTAATTCACATCAAGTATTTATACCACATGGTATCTTTAAAAGGCTTTTACAGCTCTCATGTTCTGGCCTCCTATCTGATTGAGGCCCCCAAGGGAGGCATGGGGGGATGGCATCCTGGTTCTCCCTGGCTGTGGCCCTGGGATTTAGTGATCTGTTCCAATCAGCCATCCCACCTTGATGGCTCAGAGGTAAAGAATCCACTTACAATTCAGGAGACCAGTGTTTGATCCCTGAGCCAGAAGGATTCTCTGGAGAAGGAAACTGCAACCCACTCCAGTATTCTTGCCTGGAGAATTCCATGGACAGAGGAGCCTGGCTACAGTCCACAGGGTCACAAGAGTTGGACACAACTGAGCGGCCAAACCAAACCAAACCAAACCAATCATCCATAAGACTCAGCCATCTCAGAACCCATAGAAATCTTCCAGAAGTCTTCCTGCCTTCATCTAACCATCGTTTGCACACATTTTTTGCCTTGGTTTCCTATTTTTTGTTAACTGTTTCATGGAAGCCCTAGGTCATTAGAGGAGAAAATAGCTTGTAGTTTTGGGGTATTCTTGAGCTTTTCTCTCATATGTAATTGCTTACAGAACCAAACTATGAAGCAATTCAAGCCCAAGCTTCTCTTATTAAGGTCAAGGTGAAGTTTTCTTAGAGACCAAGGCATAAGCTGGAGAGAGTCTCCTGGGGGAACTCTTGGAAATTAAACTCATGACCTTGATTAGGGTAAAGCTATTTGGTGATTTACTTTTCTTTGGGGGACATCTCCTCCCTGAAAGTCAGCTTTCTTACCTAAACAATGAGGGTGGCTCAGATGGTAAAGAATCTGCCTGCAAAGTGGGAGACCTGGATTTGATCCCTGGATCTGGAAGATCCCCTAGAGAAGGAAATGGCAACCCACTCCAGCATTCTTGCCTGGAGAACTCCATGGACAGAGGAGCCTGGTGGGCTACAGTCCTTGGGGGTCACAAAGAGTCAGACACGACTGAGCAACTAAGACAATATACTAAAAAGATGCACAATGTGAGAATTGTGAGTTTAAGTTTTACTGGGGACAGAGTGAAGACTGCAGCCCAGGAGACAGCACCTCAGGCAGCTCTGAAAACCTGCTGCAAAGAGGCAGTGGGGGAAGGCCAATATATGAGACTTTGGTGAAGGGAGCGTTCAGTGCCATCAAGTGCTTACTTTGCAAAAGGTTTTCTGCTAGTCACGAGAAGCTGATGTCACCATGAAAGGATTTAGTGCTTTTCTAGATACAAGGAGAGGCAAAGATTGGAACCATAACATCAGTTCCTGAAAACATCCAACTATCTAAAGACCTGTTCCACCAGTTTCCCTGGAGCACAGAGTGCCTCACTCTCCACGCTGAATTGCCCTCCGTAGGTGTTGAAGATCAGCAGCTGCAACAGTGCAGGGTTCAATTTCCACAGAGGCAGAAGGCAAATGCCCTTGTGTTGTTGGTCAGTCATTAGCAAATGCATTTGGCAAGTGCCAAAATCACTGCAGATGGTGACGGCAGCCATGAAATTAAGACGCTTACTCCTTGGAAGGAAGTTGCGGCCAACCTATATAGCGTATTGAAAAGCAGAGACATTACTTTGCCAACAAAGGTCAGTCTGGTCAAGGCTATGGTTTTTCCAGTGGTCATGTATGGATGTGAGAGCTGGACTATGAAGAAAACTGAGCGCCAAAGAATTGAGGCTTTTGAACTGTGGTGTTGGAAAAGACTCTTGAGAGTCCCTTGGACTATAAGGAGATCCAACCAATCCATTCTGAAGGAGATCAGCTCTGGGATTTCTTTGGAAGGAATGATGCTAAAGCTGAAGCTCCAGTACTTTGGCAACCTCATGTGAAGAGTTGACTCATTGGAAAAGACTCTGATGCTGGGAGGGATTGGGGGCAGGAGGAGAAGGGGATGACAGAGGATGAGATGGCTGGATGGCATCACGGACTCAATGGACATGAGTCTGAGTGAACTCTGGGACTTGGTGTTGGACAGGAAGGCCTGGCGTGCTGCGATTTATGGGGTTGAAGAATCGGACATGACTGAGCGACTGAACTGAACTGAACTGAACTGAATTTCTAGTTGACAAAGACTTAGACTAGATTATCCGCATGATCACTTCCAACTCTACAATCTCACAATGAACTATAATTCCTGCCACTTTTTATGGAAGATCTTTCCATTCCTATCCAAAACTCGTATCGATGCCCCTGTGAGATTTTTCAATATGGGAGCTGAAGTGAAGGGGAAAAATGTGGTTCTTGGTATTTTCTTTCCTAAAAAAAAGGGATTTGGTTAGGGCCACTCTTGTCAATCATGAGGGGAAAATAGACTCTAAAAACTCACAAATTTCAGCTACAAGTGTGGCTCTTTCTTTCTCGTGGTTTAGTTCATCACTGCAGAGCACTTGTTTGGGAAAGGGAGCTCTGATCCAGCGCAGATGGAGAAAACTGAGAGACCTCTCCCCACGCCCCCTCCACACACTCACCGTCCACTCTTCTCTGCATGTCCCACCCTCCCTTCCCTCTGGTGCAGGAAAGGAAGGTTTTCTGCATCTGAAGTCAAGGCCATGACCACATCCAGCACACTGACCACAGCAAGGGGTGGCCTCACATCCTCCTTGGGAAGTCACAGAGGCCAGTGCAGATCACTGTTGGTCATTGCCCAAATGGGAAAGAACATTTTTTCCCCAGACCATTATTAAGAATTTTATACAATCACACATGCTCATCTCTCTCACGTGCAGACGTACACTCCCAAAGAGAAAAATTCATCCCTGAGTATTGGGTCATAAATTATATGAGGTACATTTCATTATAAAGTACATTTCTTTAGTCCTTTATGAATGCTCTCCACTTACCCCAGGAGGGCTGTAATGTACACTGACATCTTACTTTCTTCCAAGAAGCATTCTCTCGAATTGTTTAGTATGTGGGGCCTGGCTGGGCAAACAAACCTATGCTAGAAAATGAAGGCAGTCGACTCTTATAAATGGGAATACAATCACGCATCTATGCTTGGGCTCCAGGGAGCTCACATATAATCTTTAGAAAAGCTGGGTAAGTAAACATCAGAGAAAGAAATGTCTGATGGAGAAAGCGGTCTGCATAAACAGTGAAATGCATAATTGCTACGGTCCAGGAAAATTGGAAGCCAAGTGATTCTAAAGCTGGAAAGCCATGAATGAGTATTTAACAAGTCGGTCCTCATTATGTTTGATTTTTAATTTTGATGACTTACTGTATCAGTCCATCCCCCTCCCAGCCCCCACCTGATCTTTCTAAGATACATTCTCTTAAAGTGGAAAACTGTGGAAAGGTAAAAAAATTGAGCAATTTAGAGACAACATCGGGGCCTTTCCACTTTCATCAGCTAACAAAACCAGCAGCAGCAGAGGATGTGGCAGGATCTTTGAGCGGTTGGGTTTTATTGAAACTGAAATAGTTCAGTTTTACCTTGCAGAAGATCAGAAAGCAAAGCTTATAAAATTGAACTCAGATGAAGAACACTCCTGTCTTTGGAGTGCTACTAAACAATCTGCAAATTATTTAAATTAAACCAACCCAGCCTTCAACATCTGCACACAAAATGCTTAAATTCCAAGTGCAACTTTACTGGCATAAGAAAATAATAAGGGGAGTTCAATTTGTGTCAGCATGGCTCAGGAAAATAAGATATCATGTCTTGCTGTCTGCTTGATGTCAACTTCTCAGATGCGAGCCCTAATGCCTCATCCTAGACTGTCCGCACCAGAGCCTGCCAAACAGAGAAGTTCAGCCAAAGTTCACCAAGCTACTACCAAATAGCTTTCCCCCCCTCCTTTTTCAATCATTAGAAACCTTCTGTTTTATATTGTGCACACGTGATCGTATCTACCTCTTAAAACATATATAACTCTATTAGCTTCTCCTATTCCTTGGGAATGCTGTCAATTCTTTTCTGTGATGAGTTTGTTCCATGGCTTAGAGATATTCAACTTTTAAACTTTCACTGCATTTACTAGATCCTATCTGAAATGCTTGGTCAGGAGACACAGATAAAATCTGTAATATTCAAGACGATTTGAAAATAATTCTTTTTTAAATAAACAAATAAATAATTGGAAAAAAAAGCAGACCAATCAATTACTGTCCAAGAGGGATTCAGAAATGCTTTTTCAGCCCTTTCTTTCTCCTCATTCAAATCAGAGGCTTACTTAGGGCTTGCCAGAGAACCTGTGCTAAGACTAGCATCCAACTCTCCAAAAAACCCCCAGCACAGACTTCAGTTCTAATCTCCCCTTCAGCTGGGCTCCTGAGACGACCAACAGGGTAATTACACAGACCGTTTTCCTCATTTTCGTTGTTTAGTCTTGATTTACTTTAAATGACTGCAACTCTCATTCCTCCCAGTGAAATTGTGCACCCACACTTTTAATCATACAAAACCAACATTTTAATGCTGCTGGGTGATGTATCAATTTAGGGTCCTGGGATGACCAAAGAGCTAGAATTTCACTCATCAGCAGAAATGCAGCTTGAGTAGGTGTGTGAAGACAAAAATAAGCGCAGTGAAGTCTTTGATCTACTGCGTACATGTTCTATAAAAATACCTTTCCTATAGTGTAACATGTCACATTTAATCTATGTTCCATCTTTCCCATCTATCTTCCAACCATCACTTGGTCCTTTTTTTAAAGAACCAAACACCAATGCTCTAAACAGCCTTGTGGGAGCAAAGTCTTTGTTTCCATTTGGTGATATGCTTAGGGTGGGGTGTGAAAACCCCACCAGGCAACAGGAAGAATACCTCCCTGGCCTATCACGTTCAAACTCAGTACTGGGCTACTCCCTTCTTACTGTTTCAAAGACAATTAAAATAATGTTGAAATTCACATTTCAGGTAAGTCATAGCTGATTATAAAACAGTTATATATAAAAAAAGCTTCCTTTACAATTAGCTTTGATTTGGACAACATTCACTTATGTTAAATATTTGTCTACCAATTGCTGAGAATGGTTTCTTGAAGCAATTTAGAAAAACTAGTACACATCAACTTGGTCTAAATACAAACAAAAGTGAAACAAATCCTAAAATATAGCAATATTAAAAGTATAATCTTATCCCATGCTGATGATTATTATCTTGATTTCTTTTCATCTTTCATATCATAAAATAATTCAGCTTAAGCACCGCATGTAAAGGAGCTGGTCTACTGATTCATATTTCACTTAATCTGGTATCAATTACTGGCTGAGATTTGGAAAATTCAATGTCTGTGTAGATGAAATGCTTTAATACCTTAGATAGTAGCTGGTTTCTGGGTCCAGCCTGAAATGACATGGTCAGAAAAGTTTAAAATATTTTTGCTAGATTCAAAGATGAGCAAGATTAAAAATTCCCAAATGTGTATTCTGGAATCCCTCCAAAAACATTCCATCTTTATTCATTATTGGATATTGTCTTGATTAAAATTCCTGTTGGTTTGTTCTATGGTTAAGTAGTAATCTTGTATCTTAGCATTTGGAATGTATTGGTATCATGTGACGAGCACAGAGCCCGAATGAATATAGAGAGATCTCTTTCACAAGTCAACAAGGAGGACTTAGAGCGTTCAGATTTCAGCAGAGCTGTTTGGGGGGAGATGGGGGTTATCTGCTCAGCACATTCTTTCCAAAAAGTGAGTCAGAAAGAGAACTGTTCAAAGCAAAATGATTTTTCCTACAACGCCAACGTCCTGAATCAAGGCAGTTTTCTCTAGAGGAAATAAGAGATTTTCCCTTTTCTTTTTCTTTATCTCTTTTGTTCTATTTCTAGCATTTGGTGCCCTTTATTGCTAGTTTCACCCAGTAACATGTGAAAAATGTACTCGACAATGCAAAGCAGATGACTTGGTCACCATCTTCTGAGTCACCATTCTGTTCTCTGCATTCCTGCAGATGCCTTTCAAAACCAGAAAATGATTCTGTTAGGAGCCAGAGAGAAGGAAAATAAAACTGAAAAAAAATGTGCCTACTTATACAGCCAGCACAGATACTTTTGTGACTTGTCCCCTAACTGGCAACCTGCTTGGCACTGGGCGTTCCCAGGGAGTTTAGGCCTAGACCCGAAGCCTGGAGAAGGTCTGGGAGAGCAGAGAAGTTCACTTTGGCAGGCTTCGCTGGCCTTTCATTTTATTTTACATCTTAATGGTTACATGGAAGGGAGCGCTGTGACAGGGAGGAAAGGGGAGGACATTGGTGAAGATCTGGGCCTCTTGAGGTGAGGTGAGCTGTGTCTACCTCTTGTGTGCTGCAGACGCATCTGTTAGTTAGAAAAAGTCAGAGCCAAGGTTGTAGGCATAGACCCAACTTTTAAGAAAGTTGTCAGGTATACCAAGTCACCCTCTAAGTCCTCTCTGGAGTGGTAGGGTGGGATATCTCATGAGATTGGGTGAAGATATGATCCCAGTGACCATGACTCTGGAGAAATGAGTCAACTGACTGCTTTCATGGGTGCAAAAGAACACACAGTAGGTGCTGTATGCCTCTCTGGGCATCAGGAAGCATGCCTCCTAGTGATCTGGTCTTTGTCTTGGGGAAGTGGGTGGATTAGACCACATTTCATTAGAGTTTTACCAATGAATGTGCTCACTAAGCATCTCACTCACCATATGCAGAGATAATGATCAAGAAGATGTCCAGTTTGTTGTACACAAGCTCTAAGAAGAAGGTTCTATCTGTTTCATTCTTACCCTAAGAACCAGTGCTTATGACAGCGGCTGCACATAAATATCTGTCAATGAATGAATGGTATGGTATGAAGATGCTGAATCAAAAACCAGCCAATGCAGTGGTCAGGTGGATTTTGAGCATAATGAGCCTATAATCACACTCGGTATCTTAACAAGCTAAATTTTAAGAAGACTGAAGCAAGGAAAGGGAGAGTACATGGTAACAATCATTGGCACTTGCATGTATTAGAAAATTTCTCCTATTCTTTGATGAGTAGGTATGGTCCCATTTTCCAGATTAGGAAACTGCAACTTGGAGAAGATAAACCATTTGCCTAAGATCACACAGCTAATGAGTGATTGATATGTGGTTCAGACCCAGGACTCTTATGTTGGAGTTTATGTTCAGATGGGACTGGAGGGTGTGTATTTCTGAGTATTGTGACTGCTACACCCCATATATCCACAAAAATAGTCCCCCCAGATTCAGATTGGCTTTTAATAGTCCATGCATCTGATATCGTTTTCTAGGTTGGCAAAACTATTTTTCAGTTACTCTAGCACTTCCTTACCAGAGTCTCACTACATCAGCATTTAGGGATATATAAGACTGCTTACATTGATGCTGGAAAAAAGTTTTAAAATCTTTTCATGGGAAGTTTTTAGAATTCTGTGATTTAAACCAGATTAAACAGGTGAAAGAGCTTTTTTAGACTGCTTGGCTCAATACTAAAAAATTTGTTCTGAATCCAAATCCAGGATAAATATATTAGCTTTTTCTAGCCAAGAGTTTACAGAAGCAAGAAATAAATCAACATGCCTTCAACCCCAGGAGGTTCATGGAAGAGAGAGATGGATGCTTGATCAGGTCTCAGAGGGCTCAGGCTTTAGTTCCAACTCTGCTTTTGAACTGCTGTGTGATCTTGGATAAGTCCCTTCACCTCTCAGGATGGCAGGCTTATCTATGATCAAATAAGGGAATAATAACCCTTGCTTTGCTTGCTGTGCTGTGCTTAGCTGCTCAGTCATATCTGATTCTTTGCCACCCCATGGACTGTAGCCTACCAGGCTCTTCTGTCCATGGGGGTTCTCCAGGCAAGAGTACTGGAGTAAGTTCCCATGCCGTCCTCCAGAAGATCTTCCTGACCCAAGAATCAAAGTAGGGTCTCCTGCATTGCAGATGGATTCTTTACCAGTTGAGCTACCAGGGAAGCCCCTTGCTATGCTTACTGCTCAGATATTGGAATCAAGAGAAATAATGGAATTACAATACTTTGAAAAGTTATAGAATCCAATTAAGAAAGCATCTAATTTTGTGATGAAAGTGTACTACTTTCTGTTTGAATGGAGTTTGAGATTTTCCCCATCTATTTTCTTAACTTAATTTTCATCTTTGATGATAACACATACTTTTCTCATTTAGAATTTTACCGGGCTTTTTCACTGAACCTAATGGCACTCTTCTCCCCTTTGGCATTTGTAAATATTTCTTTGATTTTTTTTCCTTTTTAATTTTAGTTCAATCAGAATTTACTGTTTTTCTCTAAGGCAACAAGTCCAAGTACCTGAATTCACCTCAAAGGGCACAGAGAGTTGAGATATTTCTCTCTGTACATATATTTCTAGGGTTGGCCCCAGATATGAAACATAATTATGGTGCTCTCTTGCCTGATATTAGACAAGTCTGAGGAGGCCTGGCGTACATTCCTTGGGCTCATGAGTAATTATGGTGTTGGTGATGATCAGCTACTTTATAAGGTCTTGAGTGGCTGAGATTCTAGTTTTTATGTAATGCACATAGCCCATGAATTTAATTACCACCATCTTGGTGCCTGACAAATATGCTTCACTTGTAAGCCTTGTACGTATTTATGTTCAGATGGGACTAGAGGGCATGTATTTCTGAGTATTGTGACTGCTACACCCAATATATCCACAAAAATAGTCCCCCCAGAGTCAGATTGGCTTTTGTTTTAATAGTCCATGCATCTGATATTGTTTTCTAGGTTGGCAAAACTATTTTTCAAGTTCTCTTTTTCTCCACCTCCTTTCTTCTCCCTTCCTGCCTTTGTCTAAACTTTAGAATGCTGTGTTTCCTTTTGAAAGATTAAGTAAGAGGGAACACGTGTGTAAAGTCGTGGCCAACTACCATGTGCTGAGGGCTGGTGAGGTGAAGGCTAAAGGCCAAATGACTTGAACACCTGACAAGTGTGTGGATCTCATTATGGCCATGGTTTCTGGGGGCCTTGAAAAATCAATAGATTTACAGGATGCATAGTCAACATTTGGTGAGAAAGCAGGTCTTCAGTGATTTTGTTTCTAATCCATGGCAGAGGTGTGTGTGTGTGCTCAGTCATGTCCAACTCTTTGCAACCCCATGGACTAGCCCACCAGGCTCCTCTCTTGATGGAATTTTCTAGGCAAGAATACTGGAGTGGATTCCCTTTCTCTTCTCCAGGGATTGTCTCAACCCAGAATTGAACCTGTGTCTCTTGCATCTCCTACATTGGCAGGTGGATTCTTTACCACTAGCACCACCTGGGAAGTCCATGGCCCTTCAAAAAAACAATCTTTTTGTTTCTTGGCAGGAAAGTTTCCATCTGCCCCATACATGTAGGGATTCACAGAGCTTGAGGCAGTATTTGAGATTATCTTGTCTAATGTGTTTATATTATAAATGAGTAGCATGAGCCCAGGAAGGAGAGGGTCCTAAAGCCTCATAACCAACCAGATTCCCTGACTCCCACCTCAGGCTTCCATCTTTCACACCTGCTGTTGTGGTGCTGACTCCTATTCACTTATCCAGGGAGGGGATTTTGAGCACCCATTCTGTGGCTGGGGGTAAGTGACTTGGCTTGGGACTCACAAAGAAGTCATTCAAGCATAGTTTTGGCCTTCAAGGAATTTGTTAGCAAATTGGAGAGTCAAGACTAACATGACACAGCGGCCTCATGTGTAAATGGCTACATATAGGTCGGAGTCAGGCTGCATACAGGTATTAATAAATGGAGCCGTTGACCCGTTCCTCAGGATGTCAGCATGAGGAAGGCTAGGCTTCTGGGAAAAGACTTGGAGTTAGAACTTTTGGAAGTTTGAAGTTTTGGAATTCCAGGAAGGAGCAGGGCTTGCGAAAGTCTCAGAAGCCTGAAAGAACAGCCTGTGAGTAAGAGTTTGGAGGGAAGACAAGCCAACTTCTTCGTCCCTGTGTGGAGGGCGTGGCGTGAGGTTGGCTCCACAGCGTAGGAACACAATGCAGCCTTTTGTCCAGGCTAAGGTGTCTACTTCCTTGTGCAGAGAATGGACGTCCACTACAATTTTAAGTAGGGTAGTGAGGAGAACAGAAAGTGAAGATAACTGGTTAAAGCAAAGATTGGAGGGAGGTAAGATCAAAAATGGGGAACTGATTGAGTTATTTTAGAAAAAGTCCCACCATGAGGTGGTGAACCCTCTGAACAGGAAAGTGAGCGCTACAAAGCAGCAGGTGCCGAGGAACCCCCCCTAACTCTGCGGAGCTGCCTGGGTGAGGCTGAAAGTTGCAATGCAACTCCTAGAATGACTAAAGTGGTTACCTTCCAGGATCTGGTTGCCCATAGGGCTCTTCCAGGAGGGCCAGCACAGGATATCCTTCTTCACCATTTAGAGGCAAAGCTGGAAGCAGGGAAAGAGGGACAGTTGCCCCACAAGACCTGGACATCTCATGCTAACACTAAAATACCCAGTGGTTGGGTAGAGTGATGTGCCTGTATCCTGACTTGGCCATTAACTTATTCCAAGCTGCAGTCAAGCCATTAACACATTTCAGACCTCAGGGTTCTTGTCTGTGCTTCTGAGATGTGATAACGCCTGTCCTAGCTACCTCACTCAGTGTTGTAAGAATCCGACTAGAGTATCTGTGAGCCATACGTGGACTGTAATCATTGTCTTGTCACAGCTCTTGCTGCTGAGATGGTGGAACATTGGATGCAGGGAGAAACTACATGAGAGCAAGGACATACTCCCTGCTAAGAAAGTCACATTTTGCCTTGCCAACTTTGACACTGCTTTTTCCCCATTATTTTCCATTTAAGAAGAAATAGAAGTGGAAATAACTTAAGGATGCTGTTCAAACTCATTACTGTGAGCCGCCCTAAACCAGATCTGATCAGGCTCTACTGGCAGAACTTTCAGAACTTGGGTGGCCCCAGCCAATGCTGAAAAATCAGTGAAAGGATGGAAGAGAGAGGGTGAGATACTCATCCCTAAAAAAAAAAAAAACCAAAAAACAAAAAAACAGGAGATGATTTTCAAGCTGTATTATTAATATATTTTCTAAATTTTAATGACAACTCTTGTCTGAAATCATTATCAGCTTCTCAAACTCTCTGAACAGGGCTCTCCTTGGAGGCTGGCTTGATCATAGGTTTAATTCCTGACTCCTTTCTAAAAGTAAAGAACCAGTTCATCTAGAATTCCATAAATGCCCCCTCCCGAAGGAGGAGACTGTGCTGGAGGCTGGAGACAGAACGGGGACCCTGTGGAAAGGGGGATTCTGAGTAAAAGAAAGAAGAAAAACATTTGAAACAGATCATTGAGCACCAACTGGTCTAGAGAATGAGGGGCATAAAAAATATATGTTTTTGAGTGCTTGCTATGTGCCAGAACTTGTTTCTGATTCTGATTGTATAGTGTCAGAGGTTAAGACACTGGATGTTTTTCTGGAGGTCAATGAGGATTCAGTGATAGGGTTTTCTCTGCACAATGGCATAGATGTCACCTTGGAGAGCTCATTTGGGCTGTTACACAGAGAGTAGATTTGGGGCGGGGGGGGTGGGACACTATGAATGAGAAACCAGTGTGGAGGCAGCAGAGTGGGGGAGGGGGAACAGCAGGCATCCCCTGAACTAGGGCAGCGGTGGTAGAGAAGGACAGATTTGGGAAACAGTTTGGTAACAAAAATGAAAAGAGTTGACCATGTATCCCCCTCATCCAGCACTTATGAGATGCTTAAACTCACAGACTTAGAGTGCTTGTTGATTAATTGCTTGGTTCATCATATTCCCTAAGGAAAACTTTTCTTGTTAACCCATCCAGTGATGAGGATCAAAACTGAGCCATAAGTATGTTTATCACAGTAACATTTTTTCCAATTTCTTTGAGATATAGTTGACATTCAGCACTGCTGAAGTTTAAGCTGTACAGCATAATGATTTGACTTGCATACATCATGAAATGATTGTCATAATAAGTTGACTGAGCACCCAGTGTCTTATATAAATACAACACTGAAGAAATAGAAAAGCATTGTTTTCCTTGTGATGATAATTCAGGATTTACTCTGTTAGCAACTTTCACGATAATGTACAGCAGTGTTAAAATTATCTTTATCATGCTGTACAATACATCCTTAGTACTTACTTGTCTTAAAACTGCAAGCTTGTACCTTTAGACCGCCTTCCCTTAATTTCCCTTCCTCCAACCTCTACCTCTGGTAACCACAAATCTGGTCTCTTTTTTCATGGCTTTGTTTTTGAAGTATAATTGATCTGTAACACTATGCTAGCTCCTGGTACACAACATAGTGACTCAATACTTCTGCACATTTCAAAGTGATTGCCAGGATAAGTCTAGCTGTCATCTGTCACCATACAAAGATATTACATAATTATTGGTTATATTCCTCTCACTGTACATTTCAGACTTGTGACTCATTTATTTTGTAACTGGAAGTTTGTGCTTCATAATCTCCCTCACCTATTTCTCTGCTCCTCTCAGTTCTCTCCCCTCTGGCAACCACCTGTGTGTTCTCTCTTTCTGTTTAGTTATGTTTGCTAATTTGTTTTGTTTTTTAGATTACACTGTGAAATGAAAGTATCTCCTGCCATATCAATAAACAGGAAATGTCACAGCCATCAGTGATTTCTGGCCTCCAAATGTGAATGAGGGCTCCCAAAACTGCGGAGGCTACCACCACCCCTCGTGGTGATGGCTGAGGAGCTGGGGGAATGCAAGAGGCAAGATGAACAAGGAAACAGGATGAGCCCCAGAGAGCTGAAGTTCATATGAAAGGAATGAATTCAGTGAGCCCAGAAGCTTGCATCTTCCCATACACAGAATGCTAAATTCCTTAACTTGATACCTGATCTTCGAGGTACAGACTGCCTGCTCCCTTTGTTGGAAACTTGTATATAGCCTGACTTCTTCTCCTGCCTTCTTGGAGCAGTTTTCTCAGAGCTACTGAGACTCTGTCTCCGAGCCTCGGAGTTCTAAACACTCCCACCAAATAAAATAACTCCCGACGTTTAGGTTGTGTCTACTAAAATAGACAACACATACAAGTGGAACCATACAGTATTTATCTTTTTTTGTCTGACTTACGTTACTTAGCATAATACCTTCTAAGTCCATCTATGTTATCATAGATGGTAAGACTTTTGTCTTTTTTATAGCTGCGTTATTATGTGTGTATATATATACCACATATTTTTTATCTATTCATTTATGATGGACACTTGTTACTTCATGTCTTTGCTATTGTAAATAATGCTGTAGTGACCATAGGGATGTATATATCTTTTTGATTTAGTGTCATTTTTAATCACAAAATTATGTTTAAAAGGAGGAAGTCTCTTACGTTGGATAGAATATTTACAATTATTAAAAATCACCTTTTCAATAAACATGACATAGGAATGACATAGGCATTATGACATAGAAAGTTCTTCTAATATAATGTTAAGCATAAACATAATACAAATTACGTATAGATAGTATCCTCATAACCAATTAAAAAATACACACAGAGGGGGAAAAAAGGGAAGAAAATATATCAACATGTTAATCATAGCTATCTTGAGTTGCAAGGCTAAGATTGTTGTTTATTTTCTACATTTTAATATTTTTCCAATTTTGCACTGTGGAGAGCTAGAAGTTTTGAAATTACTGTGGAAGAAAAAAAAAAATCCCAAGATGATACCACTTAGGTTTCAGAAGATTGTTTTCAAATGTCAGCAGTGCTTCAGGACTTAGGCAAGTCACTTAACTTCTATGGTGTATAGTTTTCTTATCTGTAAAGTGAACATAATAACATGTCAATTATAAGACTATTATAAATGTCAAACAAGGGGTGTGGAAGTGCATTATCAGTTACTAGTAACTTGCTTCATGAAAATATAAGATTCTGGTTATTGCTATGTTTCTTCCCCTCATGGGGGACCTATAAGTTTCTGTTAAGGGCCCTCTGGGTGGGTGTGGGTAGCCTGCAACCCACTCTGGAGAAGAAGGAAGGGAGCTCATCCCAGCTGGAAGTTATTTTGCTTGATTGGAGTCTATCAGGTCTAGCCAAAAATAATCTCACTGTGCTGAAGAGAGAGAGCGTGAAGTCAAGGTGGGAGCTCTAGGGAAAGAGGAAGACATTAGGCAAAGGAGGCCTTAGTCCTGGCAAGCCTGTTGAGATTCTAATTCTTGCTTCCAGTCTGTCTGCAAGGCTGCATTCTCCTTCCAGCACTGAGACTCCAGTCTTGAGTAACACTGGACCAACCCTTACTCCCCCTGGACCTCAGGATCCTGTCTGGCAAATGAAGGCTTGTAAGGGCTGGTCCCTCCCTCCCTTCTGAATACGGGAACATATCCCGTGTGTCTCATG
This sequence comes from Capricornis sumatraensis, assembly GCF_032405125.1. Classification (NCBI taxonomy): domain Eukaryota; kingdom Metazoa; phylum Chordata; class Mammalia; order Artiodactyla; family Bovidae; genus Capricornis; species Capricornis sumatraensis. The sequence continues at coordinate 114,847,833 of NC_091071.1, read as the reverse complement.
TGACATCATCCCTTTCATCAGTGCCGTAAGAGAATCACCATGAGTGATCTATGTGAAGAGGTAAAGGGTGTGAATGAAACACACACGAAGAAGGGCGGGGCAAGCGGGCAAGCCAAGAGATCATGTGGTATCACAACCAACAAACATATACTGAGGTAAGTGTAGGTCCTTGAGCTTCATACTGAGAATTCAGAAACATGGGTCCCAGTTCTCTGACTACTTGGGGAAAGACAATGAAGATAGGATCACTTCCTAATTGCCAAGAACACGTCCCAGGGAGTGAATGCCCAGGAGATCAGAGGAGGCAGATGATGACCAAAGAGACAAGGGGATAACTCGGAGAGCTGGTGGCTGAATGAGGTCTCCCAACTCTGGGAGTGAGCAGAAGGCACCAGTATGAAGGTAGGGTTAGGGAACAATAACTATTATACATAGCCTCCACCAGTCTGGAAGCTTCTAGTTGATTTATCTTGAAAAAATCATTTAATTCCAATGAATCTCTGTTTCTTTATTTGTAAAACAAGGCTAATAATACTTCACAGACTATTGGGATGATTAAATGGGTCAAAGAAGATGAAGTTCCAGTCATATAGTATGCATTCAAAAATACTTATTTTCTTCTCTCTCTCTTTTTTTTCTGCATTATCTAGTGTCTAGCCCCAGACTGATGATTGGAAACTGGTGGTCTATGAGCCAGAGCTAGTCTGTAGAAACTGTTTTATTTGGATTACAGAATCCCAGCTTACACTGTATTTTAAAAACATTTGCATTAGTTGGCAACACGTGAAAATTAGGAGATTTTATATAACGATCCAGATTTCTGGCGTCTCTTGAAAAATCAGATCTGGCCACGGAAAGAAGGCCCACATTAACACTTGGCACCTACTGGCTGGCACTGAGTCAGGGCTGCTTCTGTGGGTGGGGCCCCATTACCACTTCTCCACAGTCCCCACAACTCCCTACTGAGCTCCAAGCCTGAGGCCAGTGTCAGCTGTAATCTATCACTGCGTTTGCACTGTTTTTTATTCTCAAATTGAGTTAAGACTTGAGTGAAATTTCTTTTTAAAACAAAAGCAGAAAAATGAACCATTGGCCAAGAACATCACACGTTTCAAAAACAACAGAATAGGAAGAGAGTATATTTTGGGGGGAAAGTGAAGATTGTTCCTATTGTTTAACATGCAGATGAAGCATGACTGTATTGAAAGAAGACACTTGGCTTGTTTCACTTGTTACCTGCTTGGCCCTTGTAGACAGTTGAGTTTATTGCCCTTAGTCTGGGCCACTTACTTTTATCAGTATGCGCTTGTGGAAGATATCAATCCCTCTGTAATTTTCTCCTGCCATGAAGGGGAAAAGTCAGGCAGATCTGAAAAAGACATGCAATATCATTGGTGGTCAACATGAAGTCCACTGAGTTGGCTACTGGACAAGGACTCTTGCCTCCATGAATATGTCAGTTCACCATGGAGCAGACACTTCTGGGTCTTGAAAATACATGATCCTTCCAGAGCTTCCTGGTTAAGACTCCCATGACCAATGACAATTATAAACTGATGAAACAAAGTCTGGAATTAAAGGAGAAGCAATGGTTTAGAAAGACACTGTACAAGTAAGGGAAGGAAAGACTAGGATGAATGAAGAAAGCAACGCTGACATGTATGCACTACCATATGTAAAACTGATAGCTGGTGGGAAGCTGCTATATAACGCAGGTAGCCCCGCCCAACATTCTGCGATGACCTACAGGGGTGGAATGTGGGGTAGGAAAGAAGGCTCACACAGGAGGTGATATATGTATAATTGTGGCTGACATGTGTTATTGTATGGCAGAAACCAGCACAACATTGTAAAGCAATTTTTCTCCAATGAAAAAAAATGCCAAAAAAACCCCAAGAAAGTCACTATCCAGTAGAAAAGTCACATGAGCTAACTATGTAATTTAAAAATTTCTAGTAGCCACACTGTAGAAAGAAACAAATAAATTTCATTTAAATAGTGTATTTTATTTTACTCACTATATCCAAAGTATTATTTTAATATTTTAGCATGTAGTTGATATAAACATACATTGCTTCTCTTCTCATTAATTCAGTCTTCAAAATTTGGTGTGTATTTGCATTTACAGTACATTTTGGCCACATTTCAAGTGCTCACTAGTCTCCCATGGCCAGTGGCCACTGTACGGAACAGTGCAGGTTTCGAGGATAGATGGGTGCATCAGCAGCTATAGGAGCTTTACTGCTTCCTTGGTTTTGCTGCTGGTAGGCCCAGATCAGTCACATCTTGCTCTCTCTCTTCTTGTGTATCCCATATCCTCTGTATCATGTGCCTGTATTTTCTTCTCAACTTTACCAGCAAGCAAGCATTTTGAGGACACCCTTCCCACACTAGAACATATTTTCCTTTCCTTGCAGACTCTTTTGGATAAAGGATGATGTGGGACATGGTAGCAGGTGCTAACTATGTCTTCTTGACCTTGTGTATTCTTTTTTTGAGTTTGAGTTTGAGTTCGTCCATTATGGAAAATTCACAAATTCTCTGTTCTGAAACAGGATATTGACTTTGACTACTCCTATTAAGCCCCCAAGATTAAAGATCCCACTGAGTCTTAGACTTTCAGTGTCAAGAACATTCATTCATTCATTCACAGATTCATTAACAAACATGCCAGGCATATTGTTAGGCCCTAGAATTCCAAAGATCACAAAAGCACATTTATTACTCACTACTTATTCAATATGAAAAGCAAGTAAATGCTGTTTAGCACAACAAGTACAATAATAGATGTAGAGTGGGAGTGAGAGAAAAAGAGTAAGGGAGTAACCCTTTTGTTTGGTAAGATTAGGAAAGGCTTCACCGAGGAGGTGACTTTTGAGTGGGGTCCTGAGGGATGAATAGAAATTCAGCAGGCAACAAGAAGGGCATGAACTTACACTTGTGTGGTCAGCACATGCCGAACTCTGGAAGAGGGCCCCAAATTGGAGGTGATGGCCAAAGCAGATGGGCCAGCTGTGTCTTTACACTGTGATCTTATAGGTTGGACTGCAATCCCCTGACATGAGACTACTGCTAGTTTGATATTCACTTAGCCTTCTGTTTTATTGTGACTTTATCAAGATGTTGCAAGCTGTGAGATGCCTACCTCTATGATCAGTTTTAGAAGACTTCTGTATTTCTGGGTAACTCGCAGAAATTTAAAACAACTTAACTTGTTTTTACATGAGGATATCTTGGGCTCTATCTAAAAGTCATTTTTATAGGAGTTCTTTAAACAGATTTCTGAGTAACCCTCAAAATTAAGTACCATTAAACCATAACCAAAATGTACATGTGGATTTGAGATGTGTCAACATGTGTTTTGCATCTTTCACTTGTGAAATTTATGTATCTTGTATGGCCTTTGGGCAGAGCCCATGTGTTTCACATATGGTTGGTACATTTCTTATTAGGAATGGTATAAAGAGGGTCAGGAGAATCAGACTACTGTATTGATAAACATACGGTTTGAGATCCACTGATAATAAATGGCTTCTGAGACACCCACATTAATGAGAAGAACATTTATCTTGAGGACATAGAAATTTTTGGCTGGAAGGAATCTTAGAGAGAATTTGGTCCAACTCATTTATTTTACACTTGAAATCTTGAGGGGTTAAGTGATTCATCTAAGGTCCTCAGATAACACTGGCAAAGCAAGGATAAGAACTTAAGCTGTCTGATTTCCAGCCCAATGACCTTTTTCTGTTTTCCACATTGCTTTGTTCATGATTCTTGTTAAAAGTACATTATCATTTTCCAGTTTAAAATGATTTCTGGATAGCAATTCTAGAGAGCTTTCCAGATTCCAACTATGAATACATAGGAAAAGATGAAGGTTTGTGGAAGCAGAGTCATGTATTTATGACTTAAAATTTTAGCCCCTAGGCCTAACAAAGAGAAGGCAATGGCAGCCTACTCCAGTACTCTTGCCTGGAAAATCCCATGGACAGAGGAGCCTGGTAGGCTGCAGTCCATGGGGTTGCTAAGAGTAGGACATGACTGAGCGACTTCACTTTGACTTTTCACTTTCATGCATTGGAGAAGGAAATGGCAACCCACTCCAGCGTTCTTGCCTAGAGAATTCCAGGGATGGAGGAGCCTGGTGGGCTGCTGTCTATGGGGTCACACAGAGTTGGACACGACTGAAGCGACTTAGCAGCAGCAGCATGCCTAACAAATGTTTAGCACATAGCAGTTCCTTATTAGTATTTGGGGAATGAATGAACCACAGCAATAATCCAGATGATGGCCAATCCACTACCAGAAGCTATGAGAATTGTCACCAAGACCTATAAAACTAAAGTGAGAACTGTTATTGGGGCAGGGGCCACATGTGATTTGCCAAAGAAACAGGGCAGGATTGATCTCGTATAGAGTGTGTCTCTACTCTGAGATGTTATTCAAAATATTCAATGATCTTGACCACACAAGCATTAGCCATCATAGTAAAGGCTGCTGTGAACAACTAGAACTGGAGCCAGTCAGTTAAATGCCAGCGCCATATCTTCTCCCATTTTACTATTCTTTGGAATCCCTTTCCCACCCACCCAATAATTCTTTTTTTCCATGTCTCCTGAGAGAATAAAACTATAGTGAAGGAAGGAATATGGATGAGGATGTGGATATTATTACATGGAAAATGTAGTCTCAGCGAATTAAGTTCTGCAGGTAGGAGCATTGCATGCTGGGGCACTTTGGGAATGGCTACCCCCTCCAGTATTCTGGCTGGGAGAATTCCATGGAATGTACAGTCCATGGGGTGGCAATGAGTCAGACATGACTGAGCGACTTTCATTTCGCTTCTTTAGAGTCAGTGAGCCGGGAAAGTGAAGAAGGACATTTTCACAGCTTGGTGGTACTAGATGAGCATCTGCTGTGCCCTGGAGCTCTGAGTCCTCATGTACATCCTTCTGCCCTCCTGCTATTCACTTGGGAATGGGCTTTACCAAAACCACAGTGATGAGGTGGACTGAACTACACAAAGCACTCCTGCAGGTGCATGCCATGTCTGGATGCTAATTTTAAGATCGGAAAAATGGAAAAATCCAACATGGAACATAATAAAGAGATTGCACAGCAAGTGATAGGAGATAAAACATTGAGAAACTCCTTGAAATACTCTGAAGGATGCAAAAAGCTTTGTTTTCATGAAAGGAACCAAATACTATGAGGAAGAAATAGCCTGAAATGTTGATAATGAGGACTGCAAAGAAAATAAAGGTACAAAAAAGAGTTGCAGAATTTAAATCCTCACTGCAGACAGAAAATAGCAAAACTGATAATGCTGAAGACTGAATCAACAGCATTACAGACAAGCTAGATAGTTGCCCCCACTCCCACCACAGAATGGAGAGAAAAACAGGGACGGATGGAGAAGGTTCTATGACTCAGTGTTCTTGACTGTAGAATGGGTCTAATAGTAATTACCTGCCTCAAAGGGACATGTGACATTTAAATTAAATCATTGAATTTAATTATTTAAATTAAACTCATTATTGATAAATGTTTAAACTAGGTTTTGCACGTAGTAAACACTATACTGTATTTGTTAAGTAAAACAACAAACAAGAAGATTACATACATGGAGGACAGAGGATGAAAATTAAAGTTAAGAACATAAAATACATCAAAAAAATACAAAACTTAATTAGATTAGCAATAATCACAAACACAATGACTTTTTGAATTCCTGGCTTCCAGCAGCCCACCTGACCACCAGCCGCATCTCTAGGCTCATACTGGGGCCTCAATAATCCTCGGAAACACTGAGAGTGTGCCACTACACTTGTTACTGTCTTTTCCTTTATCATCTTTATTTCTCTTCACTGTTTATTTTATCACTGGTTAAAATTATATTATACATTTGTTACTACTTTCACTTCCACTTGAATTTATGTTCATGAGTGCTAATCTCTCTTGTTCACAGTTGGCATAGATACTAGAAAAGTTATTGAATAAGTGAATGAAGGAAGACCTGGGTATTTGTATTAGATGGGTTCGTCATATCAGGTCATATACATTAAGAGAGCCATTCTTAGATATGTAATGGCAAGCTTTTAGATGACAAATAGAACTGCAGGCATCCATGGAAGAAAAAATTAGTTTCCCTGGCTAGAAGTGAAAAACAAATTTAAACAGCATCCTTATCCTCTGCTGTAGTATATGAAGAGAAACAATAGAGCAATGTCTTCAAAACTTCGGAAAAAATTTTATACTCATGTGCTGGAGGATTAGATTATAACTACCATATGCCTTTTCTTTGAAAAAGAAATGAATCAAAAATGAGACCTTGATAATGGAGAACTCATGATATAAAGGGAGGGTGAGGGGTACTCATACTCTGCTTCTATAGCTTTAAAAGCCATTCATAGACAAAAGACTCCCACATTTAAATCTTTAGTCCTGATAATAACCCGAATAATGGTCCTCTATAGACTTCTAGTTCTTCATCTTCATCCTTGGAACCTGTGAACATGTTACCTCACACACACGCACACACACACACACACACACACACATAACTTTTCAGGTGTAATTAAGTTTCAAATATTGATGCAGGGCATTATCTTGCATTATCCAAATGGAATCATTTGCAATCACAAGAGTCCTTGTAAAAGGGAGGCAGGAGAATCAGAATTGAGAGAGTGGTAGGAAATGTGAAAATAGAAGCAGGAAGATAGAGGGATGTGAGGAAGGGATCATAAACCTAGACATGTAGGCAGTGTCTGAAAATGAAAGAAAGGTTTTCCCCTCAAAGTCCCTGTGTTTAGTCCAATGAGACTGATTTTGAAATTCTGACCTCCAAAGCTATAAGATAACAAACTAGTCTGGTTTTTAAATTGAGGTAAAAGTATACATAACAGTTAGTCATTTTAAGGGGCACAGGTCAGTGGTGTTTGGTGCATTCACAGTGATATGCCACCACCACAACTCTGTAGCTTAAAAATGTTTTCATTACTCCAGAAGGAAACGCCTGCCCATTATGTAGTTACTTTTTGCATCTGGTTTCTTTACTTAGCATAGTATTTTCAAGGTTTATCAAAGTTGTAGGACATATCAGTACGTCATTCCTTTTTATGGGATGTTTATTGTATATACATACCACAATTTGCTTAGCCATTCATCCACTGATGGGCATTTGAGTCATTTTCATCTTTGAAAGTGAAAGAAAATGAGTCGTTCAGTCATGTCCGACTCTTTGTGACCTCATGGACTGTCCATGGAATTCTCCAGGTCAGAATACTGGAGTGGGTAGCCTTTTCCTTCTCCAGGGGATCTTCCCAACCCAGGAATCAACCTGGGGTCTCCTGCATTGCAGGTAGATTCTTTACCAACTGAGCTATCAGGGAAGCCCTTTTCCTCTTTGGGTATTGTGAATAATACTTCTATGACCATTCAAGTACAAGTTTCAATGTGAACAGTATTTTCATTTTTTGTGGATATAAACTTAGGAGTAGAATTGCTAGGTCATATAGTAATTTTATGTCTAGCTTTTTGAGAAACTGTATCTCACAGTTTTGCATTTGCACTATTTGTGATGCACTATTTTACATTTGACCAGGAATGTGCAGGGGCTACAATTTCTTCACAGTCTTACCAACACTTGTTCTTTTTCTTTCCATTAAAAAATTATGGCAATCCTAGTAGTTGTGAGGCGATATCTCATTTGGAGGTTTATTTGCATTTTTTGATGGCCAATAATGTTGAGTATCTTGTGCTTGTTGGCCAGTTTGGAGAAATGATCAAGTATTTTGCCTTTATTTAAAATGGATTTTTTGCTATTGTTGAATTCTCTGGGAGTTGGTGATGGACAGGGAGGCTTGGCGGGCTGTGATTCATGGGGGCGCAAGGAGTCGGACACGACTGAGCGACTGAACTGAACTGAACTGAAGAGTTCTTTATATGAAAGTTGTCTTTTCACTACCTTGAAAATCACCTTTGATGCACAAACATTTAATATTTATCAAGTCAAATTTACCCATTTTCCCCCTCTTTTTCCTTGTATTCTGTGCCAAATCTAAGAATATATTGCCAAATCTGAGGTTGCATAGATTTAATCATATGTTTTCTTCCAATAGCTTTATTACCTTAAGCATTATATTTAGATCATTGATCCGTTTTGAGTTAATTTTTGTATATGGAATTAGGTTAATATCTAACTTCATTTTTTTTTTTTTGGCATGTGATTATCCAGTTATTCCAACACTACTTGTTGAAAAGACTGTTCTTTCTTTCTTGAATGATCTTAGCATCCCTGTCAATTGGCCATAGATGTTTGAGTTTGTTTCTGAACTCTGAATTCTATTCCATTGGTCTGTATATCTTATGCCAGTATCAGATTTTTTTTTTTCACAAGTTTTTGTAGCTTAGTAATAACTTTGAAATGAGAAAGTATGAATCCTCCAAATTTTGTTTTCTCTGGTTTTTTTTTTGGCTGTGCTGGATCTTTGCTGCAGTGCCTGGGCTTCTCTAGTTGTGGCCCATGGACTCTAGAGGGCACAGGCTCAGCAGTTAGGACACGTGGGCTCAGTTGCCCTGTGGCTTGTGGGATCTTAGTTCTCAGATCAGGGATCAAACTGGTGTCCCCTGCATTGGAAGGTGGATTCTTAACCACTGGACCACCAGAGAAGGTCCCCGTTTTCTTTTTCAATATTGTTTTGACTACTTAGAGTACCTTACAATTGTATGTAAATTTGAGGATCAACTTTTTCATTTTTCTACAGAAAAGGTCATTGGAATTTTGAGAGGGGTAGCACTGAATCTGCGGATTACTTTAGGAAGTATTTTCATCTTAACAATAGGTCTTTCAATCCATGAAATAAATGTATTTCCATTTATTTAGGTCTTCTTTAATATCTTTTAAACAATGTATTATAGTGTTTGTGTACAAGTCTTTTACTTCCTTGATTAAATTTATTCCTAGGAATTTTATTCCTTCGGATGCCATTATAAAGAAAAATTTCATTCTGGATTGTTCATTGCTGTTGTAAAGAAACACAACTGATTCACAATTTTTAAAGTTTATTTTCCATTTATTGTTGCTGTTGTTCAGTTGCTAAGTCATGTCCGACTGTTTGAGACCCCATGAACTGCAGCACGCTGGGCTTCCCTGTCCTTCACTATCTCCCCAAATTTGCTCAAACTCATGTCCATTGAGCCAGTGATGCCATCCAACCGTCTCATCTTCTGTCACTCCATTTTCCTCTTGCCCTCAATTTTTCCCTGCATCAGAGTCTTTTCCAATGAGTCTGTTCTTTGCAACAGGTGGCCAAAGTATTGAAGGTTCAGCTTCAGCATCAGTTCTTTCAGTGAATGAATATTCAGGCTTGATTTCCTTTAGGACTGACTGGATTGATCTCCTTGCAGTCCAAGGGACTCTAAAAGTCTTCTCTAGCACAACAGTTTGAAAACATCAATTCTTTAGTACTCAGCCTTCTTTCAGCTTTTAAAGATTCTGCCCACCCTGTGGAAGACCTGGGTTTGACCCCTGGGTTGGGAAAATCCCCTGAAGAAGGGAAAGGTTGCCCACTCCAGTGTTCTGGGCTAGAGAATTCCATGGACTGTATAGTCCATGGGGTCACAAAGTGTCGGACACAACTGAGGGACTTTCATTTTCACAGCCTTCTTTATGATCCAATTCTCACATCCATACATGATTACTATAAAAACCGTATCTTTGACTATATGGACCTTTGTTGGCAAAGTGATGTCTCTGCTCTTTAATACACTGTCTACAATGTTCCATTTGTAATTACTATAAAATATTGGCTATATTCTTCATGTTGTGCAATCTACCCTAGAAGCTTATTTTATAACTAAAGATTTGTACCTCTGAATCCCCAACCCCTATTTTGTCCCTCTACCTTCCCTCTATCCACTGGTAACCACTGATTTGTTCGCAACATCTATGAGTCTGTTTCTTTGTTATATTCTCTGTTATATGTATGTGTATATGTTATATAAATACATATATGTTCAATGTATTCTCTGTTATATGTACTATTTAGATTCCGTATATGTGATATCATACAGTATTTGTCTTTCTCTGTCTCACTTATTCCACCTAGCATTATGCCCTTCAAATCCATCTATGTTGCTGCAAATGGCAAACTTTCATTCTTTTTTATGGCTGAGTAATATTCCATTGTGGAGAAGGCAATGGCACCCCACTCCAGTACTCTTGCCTGGAAAATCCCATGGACGGAGGAGCCTGGTGGGCTACAGTCCATGGGGTCGCTGAGAGCTGGACACGACTGAGTGACTTCACTTTCACTTTTCACTTTCATGCATTGGAGAAGGAAATGGCAAGCCACTCCAGTGTTCTTGCCTGGAGAATCCCAGGGACGCCGGAGCCTGGTGGGTTGCTGTCTATGGGGTCGCACAGAGTCAGACACGACTGAAGCGACTTAGCAGCAGCAGCAGTATTCCATTGTATATATATTCCATTGCATATATATGTATGTAGAAATATATATCTCACATCTTCTTTATCCGTTCATCTATTGAGGGACACTTAGGTTGCTTCCATGTCTTGGCTATTGTAAATGATGCTGCTATGAACATTGAGGTGCATGTAGCTTTTGAATTAGTTGTTGTTTTCTGTTGTCTATCTGGGCTTGGAATTGCTGGGTCAGATAGTAGTTCTATTTTTTCCCATTTGAGAACCTTCCTACTGTTTTCCATAGTGGATGTACCAATGTACCTTCCCACCAACAATGTACAAGAGTTCCCTTTTCTCCAAACCCTTGACAACATTTGTTATTTGTGTTTTTTTTGATGATAGCCATTCTGACATGTGTGAGGTGATATCTCATTGTGGTTTTGATATGCATTTCCCTCATGATTAGTGAGAAACACAGCTGGTATTTATGACTTTGCTGATTTTGTTTGTTCTAGTATATTTGTGTGTATTTGTTTGTGTGTGCATTCTTTGGGATTGTCTATATATAGAATCATGTCATCTGCAACTATTGATAGTTTTACTTTTTCCTTTCCAATCTGAATGGCTTATTTTGCATAATTGCTCTGTCTAGGACTTCCAGTGCAATATCCACTGCAGTAGCCATGGTGAAGTAAATATCCTTGTTTTGTTCCTGATCTTAGGGGAAAGGTTTCAGCTTTTCACTCTTTTAAGTATAGTGTTAGCTGTGGGGTTTTGGTGTATGTCCTTTATCATATTGAGGATGTTCCATTCTATTCCTACTTTGTTAAGTGTTGTGTTTTTTCTTTTAATCATGAAACGGTCTCAAATTTTGTTGAATGATTTTTCTATGTCTATTGAATTGATTGTGTGGTTTTCTCCCCTACACTGTATTAATATAGTGTATCACATTGATTGATTTTCTTATGGTAAGCCTCCCTTGCATTCCTTGGAAAAATCCCACTTGGTCATGGTGCATAATCCTTTTAATGTGCTGTTGGATTCAGTTTACGAGGATTTTGTTCAGGATTTTTGCATGTACATTTATAAGAAATATTGGTCTGCAATTTTCTTTTCTTGTGATATCTTTGTCTGGCTTTAGTATCAAGGTAATGCTATCCCTAGAATGTGTTAGAAAGTGTTTCCTGTTCTTCTATGTTTTGGAAGAGTTTGAGTACTATTTGTGTTAATTTTTCTTTATTTTTATTTTTTTTAATTTAATTTAATTTTTATTTATTTTTATTTTTACTTTATTTTACTTTACAATACTGTATAGGTTTTGCCATACATTGACATGAATCCAGTACGGGTGTAAATGTTTGGTAGAATTCACAAATGAAATCCACTGGTCCTGAGCTTTCATTTATCAGAAGGGTTTTGATTGCTGATTTTTTTTCTCATTATTTGTTGTAAGTCCTTTGAGATTTTCTATTTCTTGGTTAGGTCTTTATTGGCAATTTGTGTGTTTTTAGGAATCTGTCCATTTCATATAATTTATTTAATTTGTTGACATACAATTGCTTATAATATAGTATTCTCATAGAATCCTGTTAATTTCTCAAAGGTCAGTAGTAATGTCTTTACTTTCATTTCTTATTTTAGTTATTTGTATCTTCTTTCTTTTTTCTTAGTCAGTCTAGCTAAAGGTTGTCAATATACTGTAGTCTTTTCAAATAACCAAGGTTTAAAAAATTTTTTTTCTCTGTTGTTTTTCTGTTCTTTATTCTATTTATCTCTGCTCTAATATTTATTTCCTTTCTTCTACTGGATTTCAGTTCAGTTCAGTTGAGTTCAGTCACTCAGTCATGTCCGACTCTATGTGAACCCATGAATTGCAGCACGCCAGGCCTCCCTGTCCATCACCAACTTCCGGAGTTCACCCAAACTCACATCCAACAAGTCAGTGATGCCATCCAGCCATCTCATCCTCTGTCGTCTCCTTCTCCTCCTGCCCCTAATCCCTCCCAGCATCAAGGTCTTTTCCAATGAGTCAACTCTTCCAATGAGGTGGCCAAAATATTGGAGTTTCAGCTTTAGCATCATTCCTTCCAAAGTACACCCAAGACTGATCGATCTCCTTTAGAATGGACTGGTTGGATCTCCTTGCAGTCCAAGGGACTCTCAAGAGTCTTCTCCAACACCACAGTTCAAAAGCATCAGTTCTTCAGTGCTCAGCTTTCTTCACAATTCAACTCTCACATCCATACATGACCACTGGAAAAACCATAGCCTTGACTAGATGGAACTTTGTTGGCAAAGTAATGTCTCTGCTTTTGAATATGCTATCTAGGTTGGTCATAACTTTCCTTCCAAGGAATAAACATCTTTTAATTTCATGGCTGCAATCACCATCTGTGTGATTTTTGACCCCCCAAAAATAAAGTCTGCCACTGTTTCCCCATCTATTTGCCATGAAGTGATGGGACCAGATGCCATGATCTTAGTTTTCTGAATGTTGAGCTTTAAGCCAACTTTTTCTCCTCTTTCACTTTCCTCAAGAGGCCTTTTAGTTCCTCTTCACTTTCTGCCATAAGGGTCGTGTCATCTGCATATCTGAGGTTATCGATATTTCTCCTGGCAATCTTGATTCCAGCTTGTGCTTTTTCCAGCCCAGCATTTCTCATGATGTACTCTGTATAGAAGTTAAATAAACAGGGTGACAATATACAGCCTTGACGTACTCCTTTTCCTATTTGGAACCAGTCTGTTGTTCCATGTCCAGTTCTAACTGTTGCTTCCTGACCTGCATATAGGTTTCTCAAGAGGCAGGTCAAGGGGTCTGGTATTTCCATCTCTTTCAGAATTTTCCACAGTTTATTGTGATCCACACAGTCAAAGGCTTTGGCATAGCCAATGAAGCAGAAATAGATGTTTTTTCTGGAACTATTTTGCTTTTTCCATGATCCAGCGGATGTTGGCAATTTGATCTCTGGTTCCTCTGCCTTTTAGTTTGTTATTATTATTTTTCTTTTTCTAATTCCTCAAGGTAGGAGGTTAGATTGTTGATTTGAGATTTTTATTCTTTTTAAATGTAGGCATTTACAGCTATAAATTTTCCTCTGAGTATTGCTTTCACTGTATTCCATAAGTTTGGGTATGTTGCCTTTTCACCTAAAAAATAAGACTTATTCCTTAGAGTGGGCTTTAGGTTCACAGCAAAACTGAGGGGAAGGTATAAAGATTTCCCCTCCTTTGTCCCCACAGAGTTATTGCCTCCCTTGTTATCAACATTGCCTACCTTTTGTACATTTGTTTCATATAGTGAATCAACACTGATACATCATAATTGTCAAAAGTTCATAATTTATATTACAGTTCACTCTTGGTGTACATTCTATGGCTTTCAGTAAATGTATAATGACATGTATTTATCATTATAGTGTCACTCATTGAATAAAAATTGTCTGTGCCCTTACTACTCATCCTACGAACACCTACAGCCCCCTTAAAATTCCTGGCAACCACTAACCTTTTCACTGTGTCTACAGATTTTCCTTTTCCAGATGTCATGTAGTTGGAATTATACTACTGTATGTAGTCTTTCCAAATTGATTTCTTTCACCAAACAATATGTATTTAGGTTCCTCCAGGTCTTTTCATAGTTTAATAGTTCATTTCTTTCTATCACCAAATAATAATCCACTGTCTAGATGTACCGTAGTTTATTCATGCACCTTCTGAAGGACACTTAACTTCTAGTTTTGGATGATTATGAATAAATCTGCTGTAAATATCTATGTGCAGGTGTTTGTGTGCACATGCATTTTCAGTTCCTTTGGGTAAATTTCCAGGATCATATGGTAAGAGTATGTTTACATTTGTGAGAAACTGCTAGACTGTCTCTCAAAGTGGCTGTACCAGTTTGCATTTCCACCAGCAATGAATGAGAGTTCTTGTTGCTCTGCATTCTCTCCAGTACTTGGTGTTGTTCCAGAATTTGGCCATTGTAGCAGGTGTGTAGTTGTGTCTCATCATTGTAGTTGCAATTTTCATTTCCCTGATGACATGTATTAATATTATGGAGCATCTTTTCCTCTGTTTATTTGCCACCTGTATATTGTCTTTGGTGAGGTATTTATGACAATTTTGGAGGCATTTTAAAATCAAGTTTTTTTAATTGAGTTTTTTATGTTCTTTGTATGTTTTGGATAACAGTCCTTGATCAAATCTGTCTTTTGAAGATATTTTTTTTGACTATATAGCTTGTCTTCTCTTTTTCTTGACATTGTCTTTTGTAGAGCAGAAGTTTTTAGCTTTTGTTAAAATACAGCTTATCTATTATTTTTTTTTATGTGTTGTGCCTTTAGTGTTGCATCTAAAAAGTTGTTACAATACCCAAGTTTATCTAGGCATTCTCTTATATTACCTTGTAGGATTTTTTTTAATAGTTTTATGTTTTAGGTCTATGATCCATTTATTTAGGTCTATGTCTATCTGAGTTAACTTTTGTGAAGGGTATATAAGGTGTGTGTTTAGATTTATTTATTTTTGCATACTGAAGTCCAGACTTTTTCATTTTCATTCATCTCAAGATATTTTCTTATTTTCCTAGACATTTCTTCATTGATTCAGTGATTATTTAAATGTTTTAATTTTACCTATGTGTGAGTTTTCTAGTTTTTTTTTCTGCTTTTATTTTCTCACTGCATTATATTGTGATCACTGAAGGTACTTTATTTTAGTGTTTTTAAATTAATTGAGAATTGCCTTATCACTTAATATGTGGTCTATCCTAAAGAATGTTTCATATACACTTGAGAGGAACTTATATTCTGCTGTTGTTGGATAAAATGTTTTCTGTATGTGCTAGGTTTAGTTGGTCTGTCTAGATATTCTATCCATTATTACAAAGGGATCATTGAAGGCTTTAGAATCTTATAGGACACAAAGAGTTACACACCAAAACCATAATCATATTAGGATTTATTTTTATTAAATATTTATCTTTGCCAGAGAGCTTTATTTCTTCATATGACTTTGTGTTTCTATCTAGTATCCTTTCATTTCAATCTGGAAGACTCCCTTTAACAATTTTTTAGTAGGGCACTTTTACTAGTGATGAATTCCTTTAGCTTTTATTTATCTGGGAATGCATTAATTACTTCTATATTTTTAAAATATGGTTTTTCTGGATATAGAATTCTTGGTTGACAGTTTTTAAGTTTAATATCTGCTAAAATGTATCATCACTCCAATAGATAGTGAGTTCTAGTTCAACATGGTGATATAAGACCCACGATCTTTGCATGGACACACTGAGTCTACAGATATATATGGAACACTTGCTCTTTAAAAAACATAAAGGCTGGCTAAGTGATTATTACATATTGGACAAACATGAAGAAAACCACATCAAAGTAGGAAGGACTGGCTGGGACACATTCCCATCATAAACACCATCCCTAGAGAGTGGGAACTAAAAACCTGGAGTTTCTCCCTGAGAAGTGAAGAGACTGAATCCCACATTGGGTATCACATTGAGATTTTAAGATATACACTTGAGAGACAAACCTCCAAAGCATCTAACTCTGAAAACTAATGGGACTCGTGTCCTAAGACCCGTAAGACTGTTGTGATCTGAGAAACTGCTTTTAAGGGCTCATGTGCTTGGACTTAGCTACCCTAATGTCCAGCACTGCTGCTGCTGCTGCTAAGTCGCTGCAGTCGTGTCCGACTCTGTGCAACCCCAAAGACGGCAGCCCACTAGGCTCCTCTGTCCCTGGGATTCTCCAGGCAAGAATACTGGAGTGGGTTGCCATTTCCTTCTCCAATGCATGAAAGTGAAAAGTGAAAGTGAATTCACTCAGTCGTGTCCGACTTTTAGCAACCCCATGGACTGCAGCCTACCAGGCTCCTCTGTCCATGGGATTTTCCAGGCAAGAGTGCTGGAGTGTGTTGCCATTGCCTTCAGAGGCTGCCAATTGCTCCCAGACTTAAAGTGAGGGAAGTTCACTTGCTTATATTAAAACATTGGCCTCGGGGTATCTAATTTAGAACAGGCATCTGATTTAGAACACACATCTATGAATCTGCCGGAACACTCTTCAGGGATGGAGACTGGCAAGAACCATCTTCATGCCCTCCCTTTGCCATGCTCTAGAGCACTAGTGTCTCCTGGAAGGAGATTTTACACACACCTTGTTTTTTTTTTTTTTTTTTTTTTGTGGCTCATGAGTAGGAGACACATCTTGATTGTTTGACTGTGAAAGCCAGGGAAGCTTGCATTACTGTTCTCATGGAACTCTAATAATTGGTGTCACCCATAACAAAGCCTATAACCCTGTTTGGTGCCCTGATTTTTTGTGACTGCTGCCAAGGGGCATCTCTACATCGCATAGGTCTGGTGGCCAGTGAAGCTTGCACTCATGGGCCTCACAGAAATGTGACTAACATAGACAGTGTTCTTAAACAGCTACCACCTCCAGGGCACAGCACAAGACAACAGATCTAGGAACCTGCTCTTTGTGTGAAGCACACCTATTAGCTAATCATTATGACTGTGGTCTGAGGGGTGGTTTTCTATTTAAATATGTGTCTTGGGACTGACTGTAATCCTTTCCAGAGATCTCAAAGGTCAGGTGAGCTCTTCGTGGTCATCTTCTGTTGCTCTAGAGGGTTCCTCTGTTTCCTGAAGGAGATTTTTATGTGTATGTGATACCCTGGTTTTCAGAGCTGCTGCCCAGGGGATGCCCTTTGATCTCCTGACTCTTGAGTCTATGGAGCGTGTACTCTTGGGTCCCAACAGACTATGGCAATTAGAGAGGTGGTCCTTGGTAAGCTCCTACACCAAGGCCTCACTGCACAGACAGGGAATTGAGGCAAAATCCTCATCTTTCTGTGAAGGAGGCCTCATTACTTATCCTCAGGGTTGGTACACATATAATGGCTCATGAAGCTGCCCTCAGGGAACATTGTAGATGCTCTCTTGTTGAATTCATTCTGTCTTGCTCCAGCTCACCAGTGTCACCCCCAAAAGAGCTTATATACTGGCTTAGAATTCTAATTTCTATGACTGTTACCAAAAAGTACCTCCAGATTGCCTGATTCTGGTGGCCAGCAAGGCTTAACACTTGTGTTCCCACAGGACTGTATACATATTTGCACACTTTTAAAATCTGATGCCTGAGGGCCTGGTTTTTAGTCAGCCTTAATGTAGGTGCTGCGTTCCTCCCTTTTGGGGTGCTGACATGTCTTGGTACATTCTCAACTACTTGGAGCTATTAAAAATATGACAGGCTGCTTAGACAGCACAAAGGTTAAGGAGACCACCATGAACTGATGCTGGGTTGAATGAAAGGTTCATCTACACACAGCTTTGTCTTCAAGACTGAAAGAGATTGTTGTTTAGCCTTCTCTATAGAAACTAAGAGTCAAGAAAAATGAAGAAACAGAGGAACATACAAAGAATAAAAGAACAAGATAAAATAAAAGAATAAGATAAAATCTCAGGAAAACACCTCAGTGAAATGGAGGTAAGTAATTTACTTAATGAAGAGTTCAAAGTAATGGTTATAAGTGAAGTGAAGTCGCTCAGTTGTGTCCGACTCTTTGCGACCCCATAGACTGTAGACCACCAGGCTCCTCTGTCCATGGAATTTTCCAGGGAAGACTACTGGAGTGGGTTGCCATTTCCTTCTCCAGAGGATCTTCCCAACCCAGGGATCGAACCTGGGTCTCCCACATTGTAGGCAGACACTTTACCGTCTGAGCCATCAGGGAGGCCTAATGATTATAAAGATACTTACTAAACTGGGGGAGAAGAATGGATGAACACAAGAAGTACTTCAACAAAGAGATGGAAAATATAATAAAGTACCAAATAGAAGACACGGAGCTGAAGAATACACTAGAGGAGTTCAACAACAGACTAGATAAAGCAGAAGGAAAGATCAGTTTGAAGGCAAGGCAGTGGAACTCACCCAAGCAGAGCAACAAAAAGAAAAAGAAATGAAAAAAGTAAAGATAGTTTAAAGAAATTACAAGGCAACATCAAACAGACTACCATTCACAACACAGGGCTCCCAGAAAGAGAAGAGAACAAAAAAGGGACAGAAAACTTATGCGAAGAAACAGTTTCTGAAAATCCTTCTAACTTGAAGAAGAAAACAGACTGTAATATTTAGGAAGTCCAGCGAGTTCCACATAAGAGGATCACAAGGAAACTCACACTAAGAGACATTATAATTAAAATGTCAAAAGTTAAATGTAAGGAGAAAATATTAAAAGCATTAAGACATCACTCTACTTAACCCCCCAAATTGTATATAATTATTTTATATTGTTAGATTAATTATGCTTCCATTATGGCTTGCAATTGTAATTATCTTTTAGTTTTTGTCTATTTACTGTGAAAACTGATAAACACTTTTTACTATTGTGATTATGTAAATATTATTCACTTAATACTGTTATATCATGATTGGTCAACAGAAAATAATAGAAATAGAATTTTATAGCACTAAGTGAAAAGTGAAAGCAAAAATGAAAGTCGCTCAGTCATGTCAGACTCTTGGCGACCCCATGGACGGTAGAGTCCATGGAATTCCCCAGGCCAGAATACTGGAGTGGGTAGCCTTTCCCTTCTCCAGGAAAATCTTCCCAACCCAGGGATTGAACCAAGGTCTCCCGCATTGCAGGTGGACTTTTTACCAGCTGAGCCACAAGATAAGCCATATATCACTAAAACTACCATTTAAAAAACTTGCAATTGCTTTTTAAAATCCAGATGTTAATAGAATTATCTTGGGATGTTTTGAAAAACACAAGTGCCCAGGTACTACTATTCTTTTCCAAAG
This sequence comes from Capricornis sumatraensis, assembly GCF_032405125.1. Taxonomy (NCBI): domain Eukaryota; kingdom Metazoa; phylum Chordata; class Mammalia; order Artiodactyla; family Bovidae; genus Capricornis; species Capricornis sumatraensis. Next base: position 114,828,576 of record NC_091071.1, on the reverse strand, counting down.
CTCCAGATACATATCTAATGAGCTGCTAAGTCGCTTCAGTCATGTCCGACTCTGTGCGACCCCACAGACGGCAGCCCACCAGGCTCCAGCGTCCCTGGGATTGTCCAGGCAAGAACACTGGTGTGGGTTGCCATTTCCTTCTCCAATCGAATGAGCAGTCATGTTTAAAAACAACTGGACTATATGATGGTATTTTACATTTGTCTAGTTTGTTTCACATTTTCTCTTTCATATTCAGTGCTCTCATTTTAGTTTACGTTTTCAGTTTCTCTTTTTGTTGTTGCTGTTCTTTCTCAAGCCTTTATTAAGTGTAGTAGAAAAACTTTTGTATACATATATATAGTATGTATAATATATATTTTAGAAAATGTATGAATTTTTGCCTAGATAAAACACTTTATGACATTTTGATGCCACTTGCTTGACTTAATATGAATAGAATGTTAGATTTCTAATTTATATTCATCCAAAACTTTGATATATTTCCATGTACTTTGGCACCTAGTATTACTGCTAAAAGCCAAAAAAAATTATTTTTAGTCATTAAAAATTTTTTTAAATAAGGCTTAAAACTTCTAATCCAATTCTGAGAATATATAGAAATACCATGTTGTAAAAAATGGGAAATTAACAAATGATACAGTATGATTAACTACAGTACAGATTTTGTTCAAATTTTACAAAATTTGATGCTAGTGTCTATTATTTGTTTTCATATCTTATTCAAGAGTCCACACTGTACTTAATTGCATTGAGCAGCTTCAGTGGCATGCACCAAATGCTGGCAAATTCTCTTTTCATTTTTATTCTATTATAAATACTTATTATTAATATTAATTAATTTTCCTTTTTATGGCTTCTTAGATACACCCATCATTTAAAAGTGGATGTTTAATTTCCAAATACATGGGATTTTGTTTAAAGTATCTTTAATATTAATTTCTCACTTTGATATTAATTTCTCATTTAAATGCTTCCTTCTCTGAAATCACCTTCTGTGTTTTTTCAGCCTAATTTTATTGAGTTTCGATGGCTAAGTTGAAGATCTCTCTTGGTAAATGTCATATTGCACTGGAAAACATGTGGGCCATTTTCTAATATCTTTTGATATTGATTTCTAACATAATTCCACGGTGATAAAAGAACAGATTCTGTATGATTTCAACACCTTTCAGTTCAGTTCAGTTCAGTCACTCAGTCGTGTCCGACTCTTTGAGAACCCATGAATCGCAGCACGCCAGGCCTCCCTGTCCATCACCATCTCCCAGAGTTCACTCAGACTCACGTCCATCGAGTCCGTGATGCCATTCAGCCATCTCATTCTCTGTCGTCCCCTTCTCCTCCTGCCCCCAATCTCTCCCAGCATCAGAGTCTTTTCCAATGAGTCAACACTTCGCATGAGGTGGCCAAAGTACTGGAGCTTCAGCTTTAGCATCATTCCTTCCAAAGAAATCCCAGGGTTGATCTCCTTCAGAATGGACTGCTTGGATCTCCTTCAGAATGGACTGGTTGGATCTTCTTGCAGTCCAAGGGACTCTCAAGAGTCTTCTCCAACACCACAGTTCAAAAGCATCAATTATTTGGCATTCAGCCTTCTTCACTGTCCAACTTTCACATCCATACATGACCACAGGAAAAACTATAGCCTTGACTAGATGGACCTTAGTCGGCAAAGTAATGTCTCTGCTTTTGACTATACTATCTAGGCTGGTCATAACTTTTCTTCCAGGGAGTAAGCGCTTTTAATTTCATGGCTGCAATCACCATCTGCAGTAATTTTGGAGCTCAAAATATAAAGTCTGACACTGTTTCTACTGTTTCCCCATCTGTTTCCCATAAAGTGATGGGACCAGATGAAGATGCCATGATCTTCATTTTCTGAATGCTGAGTTTGAAGCCAACTTTTTCGCTCTCCTCTTTCACTTTCATCAAGAGGCTTTTTAGCTCCTCTTCACTTTCTGCCATAAGGGTGGTATCATCTGCATATCTGAGGTTATTGATATTTCTCCCAGCAATCTTGATTCCAGCTTGTGTTTCTTCCAGTCCAGTGTTTCTCATGATGTACTCTACATGTAAGTTAAATAAGCAAGGTGACAATATACAGCCTTGACGTACTCCTTTTCCTATTTGGAACCCGTGTGTTGTTCCATGTCCAGTTCTAACTGTTGCTTCCTGACCTGCACACAGATTTCTCAAGAGGCAGGTCAGGTGGTCTGGTATTCCCATCTCTTTCAGAATTTTCTACAGTTTATTGTGCTCTACACAGTCAAAGGCTTTGGCATAGTCAAGAAAGCAGAAATAGATGTTTTTCTGGAACTCTCTTGCTTTTTCTATGATCCAGCGGATGTTGGCAATTTGATCTCTGGTTCCTCTGCCTTTCCTAAATCCAGCTTGAACATCAGGGAGTTCATGGTTCACGTATTGCTGAAGCCTGGTTTGGAGAATTCTGAGCATTACTTTACTGGCATGTGAGATGAGTGCAATTGTGTGGTAGTTTGAGCATTCTTTGGCATTGCCTTTCTTTGGAATTGGGATGAAAACTGACCTTTTCCAGTCCTGTGGCCATTGCTGAGTTTTCCAAATTTGCTGGCATATTGAGTGCAGCACTTTCACAGCATCATCTTTCAGGATTTGAAACAGCTCAACTGGAAATCCATCACCTCCACTAGCTTTGTTCATAGTGATGCTTTCTAATGCCCACTTGACTTCACATTCCAGGATGTCTGGCTCTAGATGAGTGATCACATCATCATGATGTTGTGAAGATGTTGTGAAGATCTCTTTTTTGTACCATTCTTCCGTGTATTCTTGCCACCTCTTCTTAATGTCTTCTGCTTCTGTTAAGTCCATACCATTTCTGTCCTTTATCGAGCCCATCTTTGCATGAAATGTTCCCTTGGCATCTCTAATTTTCTTGAAGAGATCTCTAGTCTTTCCCATTCTGTTGTTTTCCTCTATTTCTTTGCATTGATCGCTGAAGAAGGCTTTCTTATCTTTTCTTGCTATTCTTTGGAACTCTGCATTCAGATGCTTATATCTTTCCTTTTCTCCTTTTCTTTTCACCTCTCTTCTTTTCACAGCTATTTGTAAGGCCTCCCCAGACAACCATTTTGCTTTTTTGCATTTCTTTTCCATGGGGATGGTCTTGATCTCTGTCTCCTGTACAATGTCACCAACCTCATTCCATAGTTCATCAGGCACTCTATCTATCAGATCTAGGCCCTTAAATCTATTTCTCACTTCCACTGTATAATCATAAGGGATTTGATTTAGGTCATACCTGAATGGTCTAGCGGTTTTCCCTACTTTCTTCAATTTGAGTCTGAATTTGGCAATAAGGAGTTCATGATCTGAGCCACAGTCAGCTCCTGGTCTTGTTTTTGTTGACTGTATACTTTAGACTATGAAATTTTCACACCTTGTTTTATATCCCTGGATATGTTCCAAGTTTACAAACTAAGTATGTCTCCTAGTTTATAGTCTATGGGAACTTGGATAGAATTTGTGTCCTACTGTTGTGTGAAAATTGTATACATCTTATTTTTGTTGAATTGGTTCACAGTGCTTTTCAGATCTACTATATACTTCTGTATATATTTATTCTATTAATTTTTGCATTTGATATTGAACCTCCAACTAAAAATCTTATTTTATCTACTTAAAAATAATTGTAATATATAGTGGAACTGTATTTAAACTTAGTTTTGTATTTCCCAAGTCTCCTACAAATGTGTTATAAAATCAAATGTATAGATACAGAGAACAGATTGGTGGTTGCCCAAGCTGGGAGTTAGGGGATGAGTTGCATGGGTAACAGGATTTCTTCATTTCTTTCTTTCCTTTTTTAGTTTAAATAAATTAAATGTAAAATAAAGAAAATAACCTACTGCCTTTTGGTTTCCATGGTTTCTGATAAGAGATGAGATTTTAATCTTACTGAGGATCCTTTTTACTCAGGAGTTGCTTCTCTCTTGCTCCTTTCAAGATTTTCTGTTTGTCTTTTGCTAGTTTATTATGATCTGATTTGGTGTGAATCTTTTCAAGTGTAACCTACTTAGAGTTCCCTGAGCTTCTCAGATTTTATAATTCATACCTTTCATGAAATTTCAGAAGTTTGCAGCCATAACTCCTTCAAATTTTCTTTTTGTTCCTTTCTCTGTCTTTTCTCCTTCTTGGTTCTGCCAGACTGCATATGTTAGTATACTTGATGGAGTCCCACAGGTTTCTTAGACTGTTCATTTTTCTTTATTGTTTTTTATTTCTATTCTGCAAACCAGGTAATTTCAATCACCCTATTTTCAAGGTTGTTAATTCTTCTGCATGCTGAAAATCTTCTGTTGAACATTCTGTAGAGAATTTTTAATTTCAGCCATTGTACTTTTCAGTTCAAAAATTACTACATGATTCCTTTTGTATAATTTCTAAATCTTTATAGCTATTGCCTACTTGTTCATACATGGTTCTTCTGATTTTCTTTCTTTTTTCCTACGATTTTCTTCAAATTTTTGAGCATATTTATGACAGTTAATATTTTGTTTTGTTTTTCTTTCTATCATTTCCAATATCTGGGCATTCTCAATGATATTTTCTCTTGATCTCTCTTTTTGTATGCTTTGGATTTTTTGTGGAGAACTGGACATCTTGAATATTATAATGTAATAACTCTGGATGCCAGATTCTCCTTTCCAGGGGTTTGCTGATGTTGATTATTGGGGGGCGAAATTGTTCATTTTTTAAAGTGACTTTTCCAAAGTATCTTTTGTCCTTGCACGGGTAGTCACTAGAGTCTCTTTTCTATTATCTCTCTGGTCAACAAGTGGCATCATCCATAAGGAAAAAGACTTTTAAAAAGTTATGTCTATTTAAAGTCTCCAACAGACATTTCCCAGGAAGGTGCTTCAGCCCATTGTGGTTGAAATAATGGTCAACCACCTGGTAGTCCTTTACTGAACAGGCAGATTGAAACACACAAATTGCTTATTGGAGATCAAGGCCTTTATTGACCAACCTGACACCAGCAAGCCTCACCAGGAATGTGGGCCACCATCCCCAGAGCTGCCTGCCATGGACTTGGGACATGGAGCAAGGTAGTTGCTATGTAAAACTCTGTGATTATTCTGAGATTAATCAAAATTTGCTAGCCTCCTTCTTCATCAGGTACTCCCCTAAATGCTGAAAGTGTTGGATTAAAATTCCAGAATTCTAAACAGTTAATTCTGATGCATCTTGCTAGTTTCACTGGAGGTATTAATTCCTAGGGCTTCCTACTCCCTGTTTTCTGTGATGTCACCAAGACTTGTGTTATTTAAACCCTAAGTTTGTGGTAATTTATTAAAGCAGCAGTAAAAACTAATAAAGCCATAATCTCTTCCTGAGAGCCAGCTTTATAGCTTCAATGCTTGCATGCATGCGAAGTTGCTTCTGTTGTGTCTGACTTTTTGTGACTCTGTGGACTGTAGCCCACCAGGCTCCTCTGTCCATGGGATTCTCCAGGCAAGAATACTGGAATGGATTACCATTGCCTCCTCCAGGTAATCTTCCTGACTCATGGATCGAACCTGCATCTCTTAACATCTCCTGCATTGGCAGATGGATTCATTACCACTAACATCAGCTGGGAAGGCCAGGAACAAGGTTTACTCTGCATCTTTTCTTGGATAGCTTTTAGATGTACTTAGCCCTGATGGCTCAGATGGTAAAAAATCTGCTTGCAATGTGGGAGATCAGGTTTCCATCCCTGGGTGGGGAAGATCCCCTGAGAAGGAGATGGCAACCCCCTCCAGTATTCTTGCCTGCATAGTTCCATGAACAAAGGAGCTTGATGGGCTACAGTCCATGGGGTCACAAAAAGTTGGACATGACTGAGCCACTTTCACTTTTTCAGCAGAATTCTTGATTTCTATGTTCTTTCTTGAGATTTCTTCTTAATAGTAAATGGAAAGCGTCCACCCATACGCAGGTACTGAGGGTGAAAACACAGGCATTTTCCTCATCTAGAAATCTTTTTTCTTCATCCCAACATGCAATCTATGAGTCAGTCCTGTATTTTCTACCTTCAAGGTGGTTTAAGTTGTGTCCAACTCTTTGCAACCCCATGGACTGTAGCCCACCAGACTCCTCTGTCCACGGAATTTTCCGGTCAGGAAAACTGGAGTGGGCTGCCATTTCCTTCTCCAAGGGATCTTCCCCTCCTAGGGAGTGAACCTGGGTCTCCTGTATTGCAGGCAGACTCTTTACCAACTGAGTCACCAGGGAAAACCCCTCCTTCAAGTGTATCCTAAAGCTATCCACTTCTATCCTCCTCTAAATGACCATGATTTCCTGTTGATGCTACCATAATAGCTTTCTAATTCTATTCCTATTCCTAATTTCACCACCATTGTATCAGTTTTTCACATTGTATCTGATTAAAATTTCTTTTTAATTAGTAAATCATATATTAGTTGCCTGCTTAAAATTCTTCAGTGACTTGCTATCACATTTAAAATAAAATCTGCCTTTTGATAGTTTTATCTGTCAACTTGACTGGGCTACAAGTTTCCCAAACATTTATTCAAGAACTATTCTGGGTGTTTCTGTGAGGCTTTTAGGGAATAAAATTAACATCTGAATCAATAGATTGAGTAAAGCTGATTGTCCCCCTAATGTGGGTGGATCTCATCTGGTCAACTGAAGCCAAGGCAGAACAAAAACCAGTGTGTACATCCTCTGAGTCAAGGAGAAGATTGAAGCAAACAAAGTAAATTTTGGGTAACAAAGAGAGGAAAGAATAAAGAAGATTTAATAACAGAAGCCAAAATGTAAGTAAAGATAGAAGATCAAGCATATTAATTTCACTTATGAATATAAACACAAATGACATAACCCTTAATTAGAAATAAAATACCTTCAAGTAGGTTCAAAATATCCAACTCTATATTGGGTACAAAACAGTGTTGCAGAATCCTGATGATAAAAATTGGGAAAAAGATTTACCAGGGAAATGTAAACCAAAGGAAATCAGGGTGGCAATATAAATGTCACACAAAGTAGATTGCAAGGCATACTGTGTTACATGGGATGAAATGAGTCCTTTTATAATGATGAAAGGTGAAATCTATAATCAAAGTATAAAAGTAATATATACTACATGACTGTCATGAACTATAAAAAGCAAAAATGAAAGATAAAGCAAAGAAACAGCAGCTTTTAGCTGTGAGAAATGTCCCCTCTAGTTATTGGATAGGACAAATAAATACATAGAGAATCTGAATAATATAATCTAAAAGACAGTATTAATTGGTATAGTAAAGGTTTTACTCCCACCAATGGAGATTTTATCTTCTTTTCAAATATACATGAAACATAAAGAAACCTGATTATATAAACAAGCCATTCAAAACAGAAATAAATCAAAAGTGTATGAAAACTAAGTTTCTCAGCTACAATATAGTAAAATTAAAATGGAGGCAAGGGGACCCACAGAGAAAGAGATACATAAACAAAAATTTCTAAATTAGTTAGCTATTAAAAAACCATAAGAAAATGAGACTATTACATATCAAAATGGAGGTGACAAGGCCAGTCTCCACCATAGGTTAATTTTTTTGTCTTAAATAATATATAATAGTAGTGTAATAATGTGATAAAATAAAAACTGAAGTAACCAATCAGTCAATATGAGGAGTTACTTAAAAATCTAAAAAGTAAAGCAAGCAGAGGGAAGAAAAATTAAACAATTATAATGAATAGGAAAGCAAAAAACTAACTTTTGAAAAAAGACAAATCTCTCGTAAATGAAGATAAGAGGAAAGAATACAAGGAAAACTAAGGATAAGAAAAGGATGAATCAAAGTATACAGACATTTCTTTAATAACTAAGCAAATATAATGTAAATTTCTTTGCCCACAGATAAAAATATCTTGAAAGAAATGATACATTTTTGAAAAAATGTGAAGTGTTCACTGTGACTCCAGGAGAAATGGAAATCAGGAAAGTTTAATAACCATATAAATAAAGAATTTATTAAAATACTACTGTGTAAAACAAGTCTTTGAGACAGAAATCTTTTAGTGATGTGATACTTCAGTCTTTCAAGGGCCATAATTTGCATGTTACATAAATAATTTTTGAGAAAAATAAACAGGGGAAAGCTAATCAATTAGAAATTACAATTGATTATGAAACTAAAGGGGCTTCCCAAGTGGCGCTACTGTAAAGAACCCACCTGCCAATGCAGGAGACATAAGAGAAGCAGGTTCCATCCCAGGATTGGGAAGATCCCCTGGAGGAGGGAACAGCCACCCTCTCCAGTATTCTTGCCTGGGAAATCCCATGGACAGAGGAGCCTGGCGGTTTACAGTCCATAGAGTTGCAAAGAGTTGGACATGACTGAAGCGATTTAGCATGCATGCATGCATGAAACTAAAAATACCCCAATATAAAACCCAATATATATAAGTACATTTTAAAGCTATGAAATAGTATCATACATGAATACATTTAAAAATTCATAATTAAATTTGAGCAAACCAAATTCAACAGTAATATATAAGCACATTTCTCTATTAAAGAGTGAGGCCCAGCCTTATACTTTAATATTAGCAAATCTGTCTTCATTCTAAGATGCACGTTTTCTTTCTCATGTTTTAACATCTCTGAGATTACAAGGTTTTTAAAATTGAACTATAATTTACTTACAATATTGTGTTAGTTTCAGGTGTTCAGCAAAGTGATTCAGTTATATACGTATAATATATGTGTAGGCTGCCAGGCTCCTCTGTCCAAGGGATTTCCCAGCAAGACTACTGGAGTGGGTTGCTATTTCCTTCTTCAGGGGATATTTCTGACCCACGATCACGTCCACATCTCCTACATCAGCAGGTGAATTCTTCACTGCTGAGCCACCAGGGAAACCCACGTGTATATTCTTTTTCAGATTCTTTTCCATCATAGGCTATGATCAGATTTTAAACTTGGTTCTCTGTGCTGTACAACAAATCCTTGTTGTTCATCTATTTTACATACTGTGGTGTTTATCTGTTAATCCCATACTCTTCATTCACCTTTCCCCCACAATGTATTTTATCATCAATGAAATATGTAGTATAAATGTCGTTGCTGTTGTTGCTTAGTCACAAAATTGTATCTGACTCTTTTGTGACCCCATGGACTGTAGCATGCCAGTCTCCTCTGACCATGGCATTGCCCAGGCAAAAAGACTGGAGTGGACTGCAATTTCCTTTTCCAGGGGATCTTCCTGACCCAGGGATCCAACTTGTATCTCCTGCATTGCAAGCAGATTTTTACCACTGAGTCACCAGGGAGACCAGGGAAGCCCATCTCATCCTAATCTTAGTAGTTTTTAAAAGAACATAAGACATAATCAAACACCACTTTTGTGTTTAAAAAACTTTATAAAGCAAGGAATAGTAGGATTCTTCTTAATAACAATGAACTACTTATGTCAACATTTCACATCATAGTTAATAGTAAAATACAAGAAGTATTTCCATTAACATCAGTAACAAAAGAATGCCTGCTCTTCCTATGAGAACAATAGAACACAACAGAAAGTACTAGAATTACTACTGAAAGGAGGATGCACATTTATCGATATTTCAAATGATGTGATTATATGCCTAGAAATTCCTAGATAATTATTAGAAAATATTTCAGAATTGTTAAGAAAGCTCAACAAAATTGCTTGATAAAAGATAAATAGGCAACAATCACTATGTTTCCCAAATGCCAGCATTATCCAATTAAAGTATATAATCGTGTTTTTTTTTTTAATTCTCATAGCAGTGGAAAACAGAATAGTTAAGAAAATCACAACAAACTGGAAAATTCTTAAAAAGATGGTAGTACCAGACCATGTTACCTGTCTTCTGAGAAACCTGTACGCAGATCAAGAAGAAACAGAACTAGATATGGAACACCTTGGCTGGTTCAAAATTGGAAAAGGAGTACAATAAGTCTGTTTTTTGTCACCCTGTTTATTTAACTTATATGCAGAGTACATTATGCACAATTCGAGGCTGGATGAAGCACAAGCTAGAATCAAGATTGTCAGGAGAAATATCAATAACCTCAGTTATGCAGATGATACCACTCTAATGGCAGAAAGTGAAGAGGAACTGAAGAACCTCTTGATGAGGGTCAAAGACAAAATTGAAAATGCTGGCTTGAAACTCAGATCATGGTATCTGGTCCCATCACTTCATGGCAAATAAGAAGGGAAAAAGTGCAGATTTTATTTTTCTGGGCTCCAAAATCACTGCAGACTGTGACTGCAGCCATGAAATTAAAAGATGTTTGCTCCTTGGAAGGAAAGCTGTAACAAACATAGAAAAAGTATTAAGAAGAAGAGACATTACTTTGCCAACAAAGGTCCATATTGTCAAAGCTTTGGTTTTCCCAGTAGTCATGTATGGATGTGAGAGTTGGACCATAAAAAAGGCTGAGCGTGGAAGAATTAATGCTTTCAAACTGTGGTGCTGGAGAAGACTGCAGAGAGTCCCTTGGACAGCAAGGAGATCAAACTAGTCCTAAAGGAAATCTTAAAGGAATCCTAAAGGAAATCAACCCTGAATATTCATTGGAAGGACTATTGCTGAAGCTAATGCTCTGGAAAATACCATGGACAGAGAAGCCTGACAGGCTACAATCCAGGGGGTCACAAAGAGTCGGACATAACTGAAACAGCTTAGCACACACAACACTCCAATACTTTGGCCACCTGTATCAAAGAGCTGACTCACTGGAAAAGATGCTGGGAAAGATTGAAGGCAAAAGAAGGGGGTAGGAGAGAAATGAGACAGCTAAATAGCATCACTGATTCAATGGACATGAATTTCAGCAAACTCCAGGCAATAGTGGACAGAGGACCCTGGCATGCTGCCGTCCATGGGGTCACAGAGTCAGACATGACTTAGCAATTGAACTACAATGAGATGCCTGGGATCTATAGGAAAAGTGCACAGTTTCATGGAGAGATGTAAGGGTTTTAAATAAGCTCCATGCTCCTCAGTGGGAAATTGAACACTGGGCTTCCCTGATAGCTCAGTTAGTAAAAAATCCACCTGAAATGCAGGAGACCCCATCTGATTCCTGGGTTGGGATCCACTGGAGAAGGGATAGGCTACCCGCTCTAGTATTCTTGGGTTTCCCTTGTGGCTCAGCTGGTAGAGAATCCACCTGCAACATGGGAGACCTGGGTTCAATCCCTGGTTTGGGAAGATCCCCTGGAGAAGTTTTTAAAGGCTACGCATTCCAGGATTATGGCCTGGAGAATTCCATGGACTGCAAAGAGTCAAACACGACTGAGCGAATTTCACTCACTGAAGCACTCACTGAAAGATGTTCACTGGGGCTACCTAGGTGGCACTAGTGGTAAAGAACCTGCCTGTCAATGCAGGAGACATGAGATGCAGGTGTGATTCCTGGGTCCAGAAGATCCCCTGGAAGAGGGTATAGCGACCCAGTCAAGAGTTTCTGCCTAGAGAATCCCATGGACAGAGGAGTCTAGCAGGCTACTGTCCACAGGGTCACACAGAGTCAGCATGCACACAGGCAAAGATATTCGTTACTTCCAAAATAACTCCTAATTTTAATATAAATCCCTTCTAACATGACAGAATGTTTCTAAAGTTCATCTGGAAGAATGATGTGGCAAAAATAAATTTAAATAAGGATAAGGAATTTCTCTGCCCAATACTAAAACTTTAAACTACAAATTAAAACCTCAAACTAATCACCTTTGAAAGATCTTGGCTGTGTGAACAGGGATGCATTAGAGAAGAAACATGCTGCTGGTTGGGAGGAGAAATCACCTCTAAACTTACCACCATATAACAGACTAAATTCTTATTGGACAGAAAACAGCAGCACAGAACTGGAAGATAAAAAACGGAAATAGATATAAACAGACATTTATTTATTTGGGGATTGGGAGACACTTTCTTTTAAGTAGAAGGAAAAGAGAAAAAAGATGAATTTGATTACATAAAAAAATAAAAGCAAATGACAACTTGAGAAAATCATTTACAAAAACATTGAAGAAAAGGATGGATATTTTATGTATAAGAAAAACTTTAAAAGTTAATACATGAAACAAAAATATTGAAAAACTTTTGGATAAAGAACATGCTTACATAATTAATGAACAAAATTGAAGAGACTAAAAATTTAATACCCATGAAAAAGCTGTCATTCTTACTACTAGTCAATGAGGTGAAAATCAGCACAAGAATGAGCTACCATTTTTCTCTTTTCATGTTAGAAAGAATAAAATAATCTGTTATTACAAATAGGTGCTCAGTGCTAAGTTGTGTTTGACTCTTTGCAATCCCATGGACTATAACCCACAAGGCTCTTCTGTCCATGGGATTTTCCAGGTAAGAACACTGGAGTGGGTTGTCATTTCCTTCTCCAGTTAATACAAGACAATGATTAAACAGACACTCTTATACATTGATAGTTGAATAGAATTTAGTACAGCTTTTCCTAAGTGTAATTTTTCAGTGTATATAATGAACCTTAAAATCTTCCACATACTCAAGCAATTCCATTATTTAGGAATGTTGTCTCATGAAATAATCAGAGATACTAAGGCTTTGGAGCAGATATACAAAATAACAGACATGCACAAATAACATAGGGAAAGGTAGATGAAAATGGAATGTTATACAGTCAGATATAATCAAGTTCTTTGAGAAAGGAAGGACACAAAAGTGCATATACATCACATTCTCAATTTTCTTAAAAGTTCATATATGTGTGTATATGTGTGTGTGTATATATATATATATATATATATATGCATATGGTCAATATGACATATATGCATGATAATGGAAAATATGTTTATTTGTTTAACAGTAATGGATGTATTTTAAAAGACTCATCTGTACAAATGATAAAGGAAAATAACTGTAAAACACATTACAAATTGTGTTTTTATAATGATAAAAAATTATCTGAGAAGATAATTGCTCCAAAAAACTTAATAGAAGACTGGTGTATATCCTATATGTAAAACATACTGAAAAAAATAAATTTTATTTTTTAGTGTGTGTATATATATACATATATACACATGCATTTTTAAATGTTGACTAAATTGCCAACAGCTGCTGGATCATCAAAAAAGCAAGAGAGTTCCAGAAAAACATCTATTTCTGCTTTATTGACTGTGCCAAAGCCTTTGACTCTGTGGATCACAATAAATTGTGGAAAATTCTGAAAGAGATGGGAATGCCAGACCACCTAACCTGCCTCTTGAGAAACCTATATGCAGGTCAGGAAGCAACAGTTAGAACTGGACATGGAACAACAGACTGGTTCCAAATAGGAAAAGGAGTATGTCAAGGCTGTATACTGTCACCCTGCTTATTTAACTTCTATGCAGAGTACATCATGAGAAACGCTGGGCTGGAAGAACCACAAGCTGGAATCAAGACTGCCAGGAGAAATATCAATAACCTCAGATATGCAGATGACACCACCCTTATGGCAGAAAGTGAAGAGGAACTAAAAAGCCTCTTGATGAAAGTGAAAGAGGAGAGTGAATAAATTGGCTTCAAGCTCAACATTCAGAAAATGAAGATCATGGCATCTGGTCCCATCACTTCATGGGAAATAGATGGGGAAACAGTGGAAACAGTGGCAGACTTTATTTTGGGGGGACTCCAAAATCACTGCAGATAGTGATTGCAGCCATGAAATTAAAAGATGCTTATTCCTTGGAAGAAAAGTTATGACCAACCTAGATAGCATATTGAAAAGCAGAGACATTACTTGGCCAACAAAGGTCTGTCTAGTCAAGGCTATGGTTTTTCCAGTGGTCACGTATGGATGTGAGAGTTGGACTGTGAAGAAAGCTGAGCGCCGAAGAATTGATGCTTTTGAACTGTGGTGTTGGAGAAAACTCTTGAGAGTCCCTTGGACTGCAAGGAGGTCCAACCAGTCCATTCTAAAGGAGATCAGTCCTGGGTGCTCATTGGAAGGACTGATGCTGAACCTGATGCGAAGAGTTGACTCATTGGAAAAGACTCTGATGCTGGGAGGGATTGGGGGCAGGAGGAGAAGGGGACTACAGAGGATGAGATGGCTGGATGGCATCACCGACTCGATGGACAGAAGTTTAGTAGACTCTGGGAGTTGGTGATGAACAGGGAGGCCTGGCATACTGTGTGTTGCAAACAGTCGGACACGACTGAGGGACTGAACTGAACTGAAGAGTCTCTAATTTGAAGGAACTATTTTTATGTCACAAACAAAAATATACACAGTATGATTACAACTATACAAAATTGAGGGTGGATGAAGACAGTTTTGATGGTTCTTAAAAAGTCAAACCCAGGATTTCCAAATATCACAGTAATTCCACTCCTGGATATTTACCCAAAAGAACTGGGAGCAGGTACTCAAAATCCTTGTAGATAAATGCTCGTGGCTGCACTTATTCACAACAATTAAAAGGTAGAAAAAACTCAAAGATGCTATTACTATATATACAATATTGTACAGATATATATACAGTGATATTCTGAAAGAAAATATGCTGTTAACAACAGTTTCTTTGGATGATGGGATTACAAGCAAGTTTTGTTTTTTTTTCTATTTCTTTGTGTTTTATGAAGATCCTAAAACAAAAGTACGATGGTCATACAGAACCTACAGAGTACAGATAATAAGAAACCATACATAACCTCTGGGTCTGTTTTCTGCTCTTCTCGTTCCTCCATCTACCTGAAGTGAAGTGAATGTTGTTCAGTCATGTCCAACTCTTTGCATCCCCATGGACTATACAGTCGACGGAATTCTGCAGGCTGGAATACTGGTGTGGGTAGCCTTTTCCTTCTCCAGGGAATCTTCCCAACCCAGGGATTGAACCCAGGTCTCCCGCATTGTAGGTGGATTCTTTTACCAGTTGAGCCACAAAGAAAGCCCAGGAATACTGGAGTGGGTAGGTCTCTGTTCTCCAGCAGATCTTTCCAACCCAAGAATCGAACCAGGGTCTCCTGCATTGCAGGCGGATTCTTTACCAACTGAGCTATTAGGGAAGCCCTAATAATCCCTGCCCATGATTGAAAAAAAACAGCAATGAACAAACAAAAGGCACAACTTCATTAAAGAGAAACAAACAGAATAACTTGTTTTCTATTCCATATATCTCTCTAGCTTTGAGGATGGGACTCATGAGGCAGTAAAAAGAATTACAGAAACTTAGAGTTGAAAGAAATGGCAGCATCATTTAT
Source organism: Capricornis sumatraensis (assembly GCF_032405125.1). Lineage (NCBI taxonomy): Eukaryota > Metazoa > Chordata > Mammalia > Artiodactyla > Bovidae > Capricornis > Capricornis sumatraensis. The sequence goes on along the minus strand of NC_091071.1, from coordinate 114,813,333 downwards.
TTGAACAGTCTAATTTTCCTTTTTGGTTGTCCCACATGCATTCTGAATTTCTCTTTGGTCTTATCTTATCCTGTTTGTGGGAAAGACCGTAACTTGGTGATTTTCACCTTTGTTTATGTGTTAAATCACTTAAGAAACTGGAAGCTGGGAGTTCTCTGACTTGGCCATTTCCTCCCCCTCATTCATAAGGGAAAAGCACTTTCTGTTTGTAAGTCAAAAGATTTTAAGGATAGAAGCATCTTTAAAGATCTTGTGTTTTGAGTAATACTAGTTATGAAAGGTAAAAAATGAAAAAGGAACAGAGAGGAGTTCAGTGGTTCAGTGAGTTTGGAACACATTCTATACAAAACTGCCTTCTTGGAGACTCATGATGATCATGAGTATTTTAAAGGTTTTGAGAATTCCTGCAGGTAAAGCTAAAATGAAGCCAAATCTCTCTCACTTTGCTTAATTTCATATTTTCCAAATTTCTTTGATTGTTGTAGAAATGGTTATCAACAATTCCTCCTAACTCTGATAAGCACAGACCATTGTTCCCATTAAGAGGAGAGTCCATCTCCTCTACATTTAAATCTGGATTGGTCCTGTGACTTGCACAGTGTGGAAAGAGTGACACTGTGTCATTCTAGGCCAAGCCCTTAAGAAGACTGTGAGCTTCTCAGTTCTCTTAAAAGCCCACTGCTCTGCTGTAAAGAAGCTCGAGCAAGACTCTTCCTGCTAAGAGCCCAGTGAAGGGAGGCTCCTCTCACCCAGATCTCTCAGCTACTCACGGAGCTGGGTCCATACTTTGATGAGCTCTTTGAGAACCTTCTCAGAACCAAGCTCTATGACAGACAGTGGGAATATGACAATAAATACTCCATTTCTTTCCTTTAGAAATTTCCATATTTATTTATTGATTTTGAAGATGGGAGTAGAAACTGACAATTCAGCAAAGTGTGGTGACGGAGGTGGGCAATGGGTGTGATAGAAAGGCCAGAGGGTGACCTTGAATCCCAATTTCATGTTTCAGGGTCAGAGACATCTTCCTGGAAGGGAAGTTACTTCACCTGAAACCTGAGGATGAAGAGTGTGGTAGTTGTAAAATGTGTCCAAACATTCTTTGACCATCATACCCTGACAAGATAGAGACTGATTTTCCTCCCCTTGAGTGTGAGCTGAATTTAGTGACTTGCTTCTAGGTAACCAGACGTAGCAGGTTTCCCTGGTGTCTCAGGGGTACAGAATCTGCCTGCCAATGCAGAGGATGTGGGTTTGATTCCTGGGTCAGGAAGATCCCCTGGAAAAGGAAATGGCAACCCAGTCTAGTATTCTTGCCTGGGAAATCCCATGGACAGAGGAGCCTACAGTCCACAGGTTGCAAAGAGTCAGACACAACTGAGCGACTAAACAACAAAAACAAACCAAATATAGCAGAAGTGATGATGTATGACTTCTGAGATTAGGTCATAAAAGGCATTCAAGCTTTCTCTTCCCCGCTCCGTCCCTCTGTGTCTGTCTGTCCTTGTCTCTCCCTTTCACTTGCACTTGGGGAAACAAAGTTGCAAATAGCCCTGTAGAGAGGTCCATCCATATGGAGAAGAACTGTGGCCTCTTGCCAACAGCCAACAAGGAGCTGGAACTTGCCTGTGGCTATTGGGTGAGCCACCTTTGAAAGGGCTCCCTAGCCCTCATGAAGCCTTTAGACAATTGTAATCCTGAGTCAATTGCAACCTTAGTGAGAGAGCCTGAACCACCCAACCAAGCCACTCTTTCATGGCCACTGCCAGAATGCCTGGTTTCCAGTCTAATTTCCAGTAGCAGAGGCTTACCACCAAATCTAAGACCACAAAGCTCAGAAAGAGATGAGAATTCCCACTCTTCAGGTTTAATACCAGTCTCCAAGTTGTTGACATTTCCTGGCTAGAGGCCCATCTCTGTCCTGGAAGACTGACAGTGGAAATGATAATACACTTGCTCTGCCCTGGGAAAACCTATCTCCCATCACCAAGCTTGTAACTTTATCTTGTGTCAGTGATTTCAAACTTGGCTGCATATTGGAATCACCTGGGAAGCACTCAAAGCTTCTAAATGCTCATATCAAATCCTAGAATAAATAATAGAAGAATCTCTGGGGGTGGGGCCTAGGAATGAGGATTTTTTTTTAAAGCCCTCCATCCCCACCACCCCCCACCACTGCTGTAAATCTAGTATATAGCACAAGGTTGAGAGCCATTGCCCTATGTCCTTAACTGAGTAAGCATCTCTCAGTCAAACTGTGGTGCTGTGGACTTTGTATTAATAGAGCTTTTCATATGAGAGTAAAGAAGATATTCCTGGAGCTTGGCAACTCAGATTTCTGGGCCAGGAGGCTCTAGGATGCATCTTGTCTCCCAGCACAAAGGGTCCAGGACTTTGTAGCCCAGAGAGTATTCACTGTTAGGCATCACCTCTCTTCTGAGAGTAACAAAACTGATAATACTTATCAAGCATTTACTATGGTCAAGAAATGCTTGGAGACCTTTACACATATTAAGTGAAGTCTCATAACATCTTACAGATGAAAATTTTAAACCCTGAGAGGTTAAGCAATTTGCCAAGGTTTACATAGCCAGAAAGTGACAGAGTTGAGATCAGAATCAGGAATCTGGCTCCAGAACCATCATCTTTTCTAACTTTGACAATCTGTCACCCTGGACCCTTGGTACATCAGAATCTGCTAGACTGGGTGGTGGAGAGTTCTGACAAAATGTGGTCCACTGGAGAAGGGAATGGCAAACCACTTCAGTATTCTTGCCATGAGAACCCAATGAATAATATGTAAAAGGAAAAAGATAGGACACTGAAAGAGGAACTCCCCAGGTTGGTAGGTGCCCAACATGCTACTGGAGATCAGTGGAGAAATAACTCCAGAAAGAATGAAGAGATGGAGCCAAAGCAAAAACAACACCCCGTTGTAGATGTGACTGGTGTTGGAAGCAAAGTCCGATGCTGTAAAGAGCAATATTGCATAGGAACCTGGAATGTTAGGTCTATGAATCAAGGCAAATTGGAAGTGGTCAAACAGGAGAGGGCAAGAGTGAACATCAACATTTTAGGAATCTGTGAACTAAAATGGACTGGAATGGGTGAATGTTACTCAGATGACCATTATATCTAGTACTGTGGGAAAGAATCCCTTAGAAGAAATGGAGTAGCCATCATAGTTAAGAAAAGAGTCTGAAATGTAGTACTTGGATGCAATCTCAAAAATGACAGAATGATTTCTCTTTGTTACTAAGGCAAACCATTCAATATCACAGTAATCCAAGTCTATGCCCCAACCAGTAATGCTGAAGAAGCTGAACTTGAATGGTTGTATGAAGATCTACAAGACCCTCTAGAACTAACACATCAAAAAGATGTCCTTTTCATTATAGGGGACTGGAATGCAAAAGTAGGAAGTCAAGAAACACCTGGAGTAACAGGAAAATTTGGCCTTGGAGTACAGAATGAAGCAGGACAAAGGCTTACAGAGTTTTGACAAAAGAATGCACTGGTCATAGCAAACACCCTCTTCCAACAACACAAGACAAGACTCTACACATGGACATCACCAGATAGTCAACGCTGAAATCAGATTGACTATATTCTTTGCAGCCAAAGATGAAGAAGCTCTACACAGTCAGCAAAAACAAGACTGGGACCTGACTGTGGCTCAGATCATGAACTCCTTATTGCCAAATTCAGACTTAAATTGAAGAAAGTAGGGAAAATCACTAGACCATTCAGTATGATCTAAATCAAATCCCTTACAATTATACAGTAGAAGTGAAAAATAGATTCAAGGGATTAGATCTGATAGACAGAGTGCCTGAAGAACTATGGACAGAGGTTCATGACACTGTACAGGAGGCAGTGATCAAGACCATCCCCAAGAAAAAGAAATGCAAAAAGGCAAAATGGTTGTCTGAGGAGGCCTTACAAATAGCTGTGAAAAGAAGAGAAGTGAAAGGCAAAGGAGAAAAGGAAAGATATACTCATTTGAATGCAGAGTTCCAAAGAATACCAAGAAGAGATAAGAAAGCCTTCCTCAGTGATCAAAGGAAAGAAATAGAGGAAAACAATAGAAGGGGGACGACTAGAGAGCTCTTCAAGAAAATTAGAGCTACCAAGGGAACATTTCATGCAAAGATGGGCACAATAAAGGACAGAAATTGTATGGACCTTACAGAAGCAGAAGATATTAAGAAGAGGTGGCAACAATACACAGAAGACATATACAAAAAAGATGTTCACAGTCCACATAATCACAATGATGTGGTCACTCACCTAGAGCCAGACATCCTGGAATGTGAAGCCAAGTGAGCCTTTGGAAGCATCACTGCCAACAAAGCTAGTGGAGGTGATGGAATGCCAGTTGAGTTATTTCAAATCCTGAAAGATGATGCTGTGAAAGTGCTGCACTCAATATGCCAGCAAATTTGGAAAACTCAGCAGTGGCCACAGGACTAGAAAAGGTCCGTTTTCATTCCAATCCCAAAGAAAGGCAATGCCAAAGAATGCTCAAACTTCTGCACAATCGCAATCGCACTCAACTCACACGCTAGCAAAGTAATACTCAAAATTCTCCAAGCCAAGCTTCAATAGTACATGAACCATGAACTTCCAGATGTTCAAGCTGGTTTTAGAAAAGGCAGAGGAACCAGAGATCAAATTGCCAACATCTGTTGGATCACCAAAAAAGCAAGAGAGTTCCAGAAATACATTTACTTCTGCTTTGTTGACTATGACAAAGCCTTTGACTCTGGATAACAACAAACTGTGGAAAATTCTTCAGGAGACAGGAATACCAAACCACCTGAACTGCTTTCTGAGAAATCTGTATGCAGGTCAAGAAACAACAGTTAGAACCAGACATGGAACAACAGACTGGTTCCAAATTGGGAAAGGAGTCCATCAAGGCAGTATACTGTCACCCCACTTATTTAACATATGCAGAGCACATCATGAGAAACACTGGACTTGATGAAGCACAAGCTGCAATCAAGATTGCCTGAAGAAATATCAATAACCTCAGGTATGCAGATGACACCACCCTTATGGCAGAAAGTAAAGAAGAACTAAAGAGCTTCTTGATGAAAGTGAAAGAGGAGAGTGAAAAAGTTGGCTTCAAGCTCAACATTCAGAAAACTAAGATCATGGCATCCGGTCCCAACACTTCATGGCAAATAGATGGGGAAACACTGGAAACAGTGACAGACTTTATTTTTGGGGGGGCTCCAAAATCACTGCAGATGGTGATTGCAGCCATGAAATTAAAAGATGCTTACTCCTTGGAAGAAAAGTTGTGGCCAACCTAGACAGCATATGAAAAAGCAGATTACTTTGCCAAGAAAGGTCTGTCTAGTCAAAGCTATGGTTTTTCCAGTAGTCGTGAGTGTTGGACTAAAGAAAACTGAGCCCCAAAGAATTGATGATTTTGACCTGTGGTGTTGGAGAAGACTCTTGAGAGTCCCTTGAACTGTAAGGAGATCCAACCAGTACATCCTACAGGATATCAGTCCTGAATATTCATTAGAAGGACTGATGCTGAAGCTGAAACTCCAATACTCTGGCCACCTAATGCAAAGAACTGACTCACTGGAAAAGACCCTAATGCTGGGAAAGATTGAAGGCGAGAGGAGAAGGGGACAACAGAGGATAAGATGGTTGGATGGCATCACTGACTCAATGGACATGAGTTTGAGCTAGTGATAGACAGGGATGTTTGGCATGTTGCAGTCCATGGGGTCGCAAAGAGTTGGACACAACTGAGTGACTGAACTGACTGACTGGGCTGACACCCTGGACCCTTGGTACATCAGAATCTGCTCGATTGGGTGGGTGAATGGGAATTAAAAATAAGAAGGATTTCTTGAATTTGGACAATTTAGGGAGTCCTGGAGACAGCAAACACTTTGGTTATATAAACTAGGGATAATTCAAGACATCACTTTGCTGACAAAGGTCCATACAGTCAAACCTATGGTTTTTCCAGTAGTCATGTATGAATATGAGAGTTGTACCATAACGAAGGCTATGTGAATTGGGGTGTTGGAGAAGACTCTTGAGGGTCCCTTGGACTGCAAGGAGATCAAACCAGTCAATCGTAAAGGAAATCAACCCTGAATATTCATTGGAAGGTTTGATGCTGAAGCTGAAGCTCCAATAATTTGGCTACCTGATGTGAAGAGCAGACTCATTGGAAAAGACCCTGATGCTAGGAAAGATTGAAGGCAAAAAGAAGAGAGAGTGGAAGAGGATGAGATGGTTAGATAGCATCACTAACTCAACAGACATGAATTTCAGCAAACTCCGGGATATAGTGAAGGACAGGGAAGCCTGGCTTGCTGCCATCGTCAAGAGTCAGAAATGACTTTGCGACTGGACAACAACAATAACAGCCATCTTTTTGGTGAATTTAGGCTGAGGATCTGAAGTGAGTCAGAAGGGATTTGTATTGTTATCGAGTGGAGAGGCATGGGATTCAGAGCACCGAATAAAGGAAGGAGACAGTTAAGAAAACTGCAATTAGAGGTGAAAGCTTGCAACAAGCCCCTCCTAAGGTGAACAGCAAGCCCTAAGCCCCGTGGGAGCCCAGCTACTTTCAGGTAGAAGCAGTCCTGTCCAGCCTGCTCTGCGGAGAGGCCGTCCTGCCCTCGGTGTCCTCCTGGAATCAGGAGTCCTGGTGCTGCACCTGTCCAGAGCCCAGGTAATTTGTGCTGTCAGGGACACTTGAGTTTTCTGTAATAACCCCTTGCCAGATTCACTCAGGCGGAGGCCTCGGTGATTTCCACTTCTACTTTGGTGTTCCTGCTTTTTCTTGAATGTCAGGGCCAGCTATGCTAGCCTCCTGCATTCCTGAGCAGTGGAATATAGTTTACTTAACTGCTCCACGTGCATCTCTTTATTTTATTGTTACAGTGACCCTCTGATGTAGGCCAAGGAGAATTTTTTTTTATTTAAAAATTTATTTTTATTGAAGTATAGTTGATTTACAACGTTACAATGTTATATTAGTTTCAGGTATACAGTAAAGTGATTTGGTTTTATATTTACATGTATTATATATATATATGTATACAGAGATCTGGTTATATATCTATGTATATGTGTGTGTGTGTGTGTGTGCATGTGTGTTTGCTCAGCGAATCTGTCATATTCGACTCTTTGTGATCCCATGGACTGTAGCTCGCCAGGCTCTTCTGTCCTTGGGATTTCCCAGGCAAGAATACTGGAGAGGATTGCCTTTTCCTACTGAAGGGGGTCTTTCCAATGCAGGGATCGAAACTATGTCTCTCACATCTCCTGCACTGGCAGACAGATTCTTTACCGCTGTGCCATCTGGGAAGCCCATATGTGTGTGTGTATACATACTTATATATGAAATATATATATAAACATATTTCTTTTTAGTTTCTTTTCCATTATAGGTTATTAAAGATATCAAATACAGTCCCCTGTGCTATACAGTAGGTCATTGTTGTTTATGCATTTTATTTATAGTAATGTATATCTATTACTCCCAGACCCTTAATTTATCCCTCACCGACACTTTCCCCCTCTGGTAATCATAAGGTTGTTTTCTATGTCTGTGAATCTGTTTCTGTTTTGTTAATAAGTTCATTTGTATCATATTTTTAGGTTTCACAAATAAGTGATATCATATGCTATTTGTCTTTCTCCAAATAGGAGTTCCTTTTTTCCATTTTACAAGTGGGGGGACTGAGGCTTACAGAGGGATTCAGTAACTTGCCAAAGATATCCAGCTGCCACCTGCTACATGTAGCAACAATGCTGTGCTAAAAGTCACCTTTCTTATTTCCAGGTCTTTCAGTCCAGAGGCCTCAGTTCAGTTCTTCCTTGAGAATGCTAAGCTTTTAGGGCAGGAAGTGTGTCTGCTGTGTCCTTAGCACACCCCTCTTTCTGCCCACCATGAAGTCTTCTGGGTCTGCTGTGCCTAGGGTACACTGTTCACAGAATGTCCCAGGGCCATCTGTTCACTTGGCGTGTCCCCAAACTTGAACCCAAAATTTACAGAGTGGATGAGTCAGGTAAATCACATACCATGATGCCTTCTTCTTAAAGGGGGACCAAGGAGAAAGGCAGGAAGAGTGGCTTGCTCCTAAACCTGTGTGCAGACATCACATGGCTCCCTGTGCAGGCCTGGAACTGAGACCTGAGGATGTTTTCCAAGACATTTGCCAAGAAGCCGCTGGAGAGGCTGAATCATTGCAGCCAGAGGAGGGGTTTTTCAAGAGAAGAGGAGCCATTAAATGTGCCAGATGTTTCCTAGACAGCTGCAAATTGTACCTAGTGATCTGGAGGTCATGGCAGAGAAAGTCTGGAGGGATTTACCTGGGTTTGCCAGGGAGTAAAGTTAAGGAAATGGAGTTTAGTGTGTGGAGTCACGTTCAGGTTTAACACTGTGATCCTACAAAGGTTATTTGCCTTTTTGGGGCTCCTTTTCAGTGTTCTTACCTGAAAAATGAAGGAGTTGAGCCGTTAAGTCTATAAGACATTCTCTAATCCCACCAAAGTGGGATTATTCCCATTAGCAGTGTACTAACTGCAAGAGCTTCTTAATGACATGAGCTTCCACTGTCTCCTTGGGGCTGTCAAACCTAGTATAACAGTCCAACTGGGCAATTTCCTGCTCGGCACCACATCTTTTCAACTTGATTCACGTCATTGTCCCTAGCGACATTCCTTTCTAGGCTATCTCAAATATGCTGATCTCTGCACCTCTGGAGCATTTATACAGTGGCCTAATATTTTCCATTGCTCTTTGTCTGAATTTTTTGCTCCATATCTTTCTATGACTTTGCTGATTACATGTATGTAAAAGCTGACCTTTGATTGTGTTCTAGGTACCAGTCCAAGTATGTGGTATGTGTATATGTATGCACGTGTGCATACGTGTTTCTTTGTGATGACAACAGTGGGTATGGGGATTCAACTACAAGTGGCCCATAGAATCTGATGGACTTTTGTGGGCCAGTTTTTAGATTGGACCATTTAAAGAAAATTCTGGAAAGGAAGAATTAGAAGAGGATCTATGATTTAAAATTGGTTTTATGTGATGCCCTCAGTCAGGGCAATCTAGCAGAGATCAACTTTTTGTTCTCATCCCTCCATCTTGCTTCTATATAGGGGGATATACTGGGTTTCAGAAAGTTAAGCAAGTTACACAGTTAGTTGGTAGAACTACAGATAAATGTAAGACTCTTGCAGGGTGCTCCTGGCTTCTCCTCTCAAAACAGCAGAGCCCTCACTATGTGCTACACACTAAGATGGGGAAGACCTTGACCTTCACTTGGGTCTAACTGGGGAAAAAAAACAAAACCCTTGTGGAACAATCTGGGGCTACGTTTGTAGTAAATGTGTCTAAGTACAAAAGTACTGAAGAGAAGAGAGACATGCTGTGGGTCTCGAAGCCTTGGACATTGAAAGAGACAAAAAGGGTGAAAGAAGGAATGGAGAGGTCTTAAGGAGAGAAGTAGGAATAGAGTGGAGTAGGGGGAGTGGCTGGGAAGACCTCGCATGGCCAGAGGCATGTGTGAGGAGAAATGAGGGGGGGTAGATAGACTGGAAGTGTCACATGAGGTTGGAAGGAGATTCAATATGGCAGGGAAGCAAGAGTTATTATAGAAAGACAGTATAGTTATAATTTTTAATAGCTATGTATATAAACAAAAGAATAACCAGAAGGAGTTCACGGTTTTCTCCTACGTCTGCCACAGAACTATTTTGGCATTGTCTGCTTGCTGCTTCCTTTTTCCCCAGGGAGAGATTGAAACTCAGCCATCCACATCCACTTCCAGCTGGGTGTAGTGAAAGAGGGAACCCAGTGCGATCAAGATGTGGTAAGATGGCCCTGGTTGAAGGTTCTCCTGGGGAAAAGCGACAGGTTCCGAGGGGTTGGGGACTATGTACCTGGATCCTCTTAAAGAGCCGGGAGAGTGAGAGTAAAGTTGGAATTTCAGTTTGGAGAGTATATTTGAAGTGTGTCCCTGATTTGAATGAGCCCCCATTGTGTACCTGCCCCTCACTTAACAAACACCTTTAACAAAAATAAAGGTTAATTATACTAAAACACATGGAGATAACACATGTACATAAGGAACATAGAAGTCAGAGAAGATGCCACTTCTTTATCTCTCTTGCTTGGTATACACAAACCAAAATGCTTGCATTTAGTCAGATAGGAATTTAAAATTTGTCTCTGAAGGATTTCTTACTAGAAACTGTAGTATCAAGTACATTGATGAATGTGTCTTTGCCTGAAACCATAATGTCAAAATCTTATTTCTTATCACATGTTTATCTGGAGTTTTTTTTAACTAAACAGCTTGTTATAAGAAATAAAAAGGAAGTGCTGTCTTGGAAGTGGTGCAATTTTTCAAGAATCTTTATGGTGAAAATTCACTAGCATATACACAGGGAAAGGAATAATCTAGGGTACCATTCATTGTCAAGCTTTTGCTCAAGTTGTAAGACAACTTCCTCCCACATGCTCTCTGTGTTTCTTGGCTTGGCACAGTTGTATTAGATTAATATTCACTCCTTTTTATTGCTAATCAGTATTTTATTGGCTGAATATACCACTGTATTTTTAACCATTTACCTGTTGATGGACATTTGGATTGTTTCCAATTTGGAGCTATTTCCATTCAAGCTGCTAAGAGATTTCTGGACTAATATTTGCTTGCTTATATGCTCCCATTTCTCTTTAGCAAGTACCTGTAAGCAGAAGGGCTGGCTTACATAGTGGATGTACAGGTAGAGGTTTAGAGGGTTTCCCTTGTGGCTCAGATGGTAAAGAATCTTCCCACAATGTGGGAGAAACAGGTTCAATCCCTGAGTTGGGAAGATCCCTTGGAGAAGGAAATGATAATCCACTCCAGCATTCTTGCCTAGAGAATCCCATGGACAGAGGAACCTGGCGGTCTATAGTGTCCTAGTAGACATATAAGCAGAGTTTTAAGAAACTGGCAAACAGTTGCCTAGAACAGTCATATGGTTTTATACTCCCACCAGCAGTGTCAATATATAAGAGTTCTAGTTTGTTTACATCCTTATCAACGCTTGGTATGGACAGTCTTTTTAATTTTTGAATTCTTATAGGTGTGTAGTAATATCTCATTGTAGTTTTAAATTTCATTCCTTAATGACTAGTAATATTGTCTTAATTTACTAGGGCTGCCGTATAAGATAACATAGATTTTGTGGCTTAAACAACAGATATTTATTTTCTCACCCTTCTGGAGTTTTGGAAGTCCAAGATTAGAGTGGACTTAGAAACTCATCAGAACAATTAGATTTTGTTGAGATTCTTTTCTTGGCTTGGGTAGTTGGCTACCTTCTTGCTCTATTCTCATATAGCTGGGTGCACTGAAAGGGTGAAAGAGAGAAGAGACAGAACAAGAGTTAGGGAGAATCCTTCCTCTTCTTATAAGGCCACTAATCCCATCATGAGGGGCCCACCTTTACACTTTAATCTAACACTGATTACCTACCAAAGGTCCCATCTTCAAATACTATCACATTGGGGGATAGGGCTTCAACATATGAATTTGAGGAGGATACAAACATTCAATCTATAACATATTAAGCAAACTTTTACCATCCACATATCTTTGGCAAAATATCTGTTAATACTGGAAATTAACAGTATATATATATATATATATATATATATATATATATATATATATATATATATATTTGCATATGAATGTCCAGTTCTTTCAGCACTATTTGTCCTGCATTATTTTTTCTACTTTGTTAAAAACTTATTATTGGTGGTGATCTAGTGGTTAAGATTCCACAGATCCAATACAGGGGGCATGGGTTCTATCTCATTGGGGAATAAGATCCTACATGCCATGGGGTATGCCCAAAAGATAAAAACTAAAAAACAATTGTCTACATATGTGTGTCTATTTCTAAACTCGCTATTCTGTTCCATTGATCTGTTTAAGTGGTTTTGAAGTGCACTATATCCATAGTCTTGGTTAGTAAAGTTTTATAGTAAGTCTTAAAATCAGGTAATGTTGTTCTCTTTCAAGTTGTTTTGGTTACTCTAGATTCTTGTCATTTCCACAAAAATTTCGGAATCACTTTGCCAATTTCTACAGAATATCACCAGTGGTCTCTTTATTTTGAACATTGGCAAGCTGATTTTAAAAATTATTCAGAAATGCAAGAAATACAGACGAGCAGAAACAACTTTAATAAGGAAGAAGAGGACTAACACTCTCATTTAAAGACTCAAGAAATAGATACAGTAATGAAGACAGTGTAGTACTTGTATAAGGATAGACGTTCAATGGGACAGAATAGAGAGTTCACAACTAGTCACACATATATTTAACCAATTGATTTTCAACAAAGATACCAAGTTAATTCAACGGAGAAAATATACTCCTTTTAACAAGCCATGCTATAAGAACTGGATGTTCATAAGGAGAAACACAAAAAATCAACTTCAACCTTTTCATGCTTTACCAGATAAACTTGAATCATAGACATAATTGTAAAACCTATAACTATGAAGCTTCTAGAAGAAAACACGGAAAAGCATCTTTACAACATTAGAAGAAAATATATACAATGCATAAATATATCAGAGAACTTGTGTACAAAATATACAAAAAATTTTATAACTCAATATTAAGACCACGAAACAAACTTATAAAGATGAGCACACTATTTGAACATTTATCACGAGGACATAAAATGATCAATATACATATGAACAAGAGTTAGTCATCAGGGAAACTTGAATTAAAATAACAAACAGTGGAAATAGTGACAGACTTTATTTTGGGGGGCTCCAAAATCACTGCAGATGGTGATTGCAGCCATGAAATTAAAAGACCCTTACTCCTTGGAAGGAAAGTTATGATCAACCTAGATAGCATATTCAAAAGCAGAGACATTACTTTGCCAACAAAGGTCTGTCTAGTCAAGGCTGTGATTTTTCCAGTGGTCATGTATGGATGTGAAAGTTGGACTGTGAAGAAAGCTGAGCACCGAAGAATTGATGCTTTTGGTCTGTGGTGTTGTAGAAGACTCTTGAGAGTCCCTTGGACTGCAAGGAGATCCAACCAGTCCAATCGAAAGGAGATCAGGCCTGTGTGTTTATTGGAAGGACTGATGCTAAAGCTGAAACTCCAATACTTTGGCCACCTGATGCGAAGAGCTGACTCATTGGGAAAGACCCTGATGCTGGGAGGGACTAGGGGCAGGAGGAGAAGGGGCAACAGAGGATGAGATGGCTAGATGGCATCACCGACTCGATGGACAAGAGTTTGGGTGAACTCTGGGAGTTGGTGATGGACAAGGAGGCCTGGCGTGCTGTGATTCATGGGGTCACAAAGAATCAGACATGACTGAGCGACTGAACTGCTGCTGCTAAGTCACTTCAGTCGTGTCCGACTCATGCAACCACATAGATGGCAGTCCACCAGGCTCCCCTGTCCAGGCAGGAACACTGGAGTGGGTTGCCATTTCCTTCTCCAATGCATGCAAGTGAAAAGTGAAAGTTAAGTCGCTCAGTCGTGTCCAACCCTCAGCGACCCCATGGTCTGCAGCCTTCCAGGCTCCTCTGTCCATGGGATTTTCCAGGCAAGAGTACTGGAGTGGGGTGCCATTGCCTTCGACTGAACTGAACTGATATACTCACTAGAATTGCTAAAATTAAAAAGACTGATAATAAGCAAATTTTGGTAGAGATAAGGAACAACTAGATATCTCATATGTTGCTGGTGCCAGAGTGAAAGGGTACAGCTGCTTTGGAAAGCAATTTTTGTTTCTTATAAATTTAAACATACATTTACTACATGACCCAGCAATTCCACTCCTATGTGTATACCCAAAAGAAATTAAAACATGTGCCTGCACTAAGACTTACACAAGCAGCTTTGTCCTAATAATCCCCAAACTGAAACAAAATGGTCCTCAATAATATAATGGATGGGGCTTCCCTGGTGGTTCAGTGGTTAAGAATCTGCCTACTGCTGCAAAGGAAATAGGTTTGATCCCTGGGCCAGGAAGATTCCACATGCCATGGGGCAGCTAAACCCATGCATCACAACTACCAAGCCCAGTCTCTAGAGCCTGTGAGCCACACTACTGGAGCCCGAGAGCCTAGAGCCTGTGTTCCCCAATAAGAGAAGCCACTGCAATGAAAAGGCCATACACCACAGAGAAGAGAAGCCCTGGCTCAGCACAAATAGAGAAAGTCCATGCGCAGCAACGAAGACCCCGTGCAGTCAGAAATCAATAAATTAAAAAAATTATGAATGGACAAATTATGGTGTATCCATACAATGGAATTCTGCTCTCCAGGTAAAAAGGGAGCAAGTCCCAATATACACAACACTATGGATAAATCTCAAAAGAATTTTAATGTGCTAAAGGAGCCAAGCAGAAAAGAACAGGCAATGCCTGATTCCATTTGTATGAGGGTCTACAACAGGAAAAATAGAATCTATAATGAGAGAAATCAAATTCATGTTTGTCTGGGGTCGGGAAGAGGGGTTGACTGAAAAAGGCATGAGGTTTCTATATCTTGACTGAGGTGGTGGTTGCAAAGATATCTATATTTGTCAAAACTCCTCAAACAATACACTCAAAAATGTACATATTCTTTTTCTGGTATGCAAATTATATCTCAAAAAGTCTATTACAAATAATCAAATAAGAACATATCAAACAAAGACAGGTGCCTGCTGTTTCTTCAGCAGACCATCAAGGCACACAGCTTTCATATATTTGGCATTTAACCTCAGAATATAGGCAAGAGATGGCTGGAGCCTTTTGGAGGCATGACCAACAGATCTAGTGTGCCTGAGGCATATGATCCGGAGTTATCTTAATAATACTCCTTTCATTACCTTTTTATGTTGGAAAATGGATGCTGCATATTGGACCATGAAGATGAGGGCTTATCTTGATAGGGTTTGCAGGTGAAAGAAGCCCAGGTCCCTAAAGATTCCATGCTGCATAAATATCTGCCTACCTCTAGACATCTCAGGGGCTTCCCTCATAGCTTAGTCGGTAAAGAATCTGCCTGCAGTGCAGGAGACCCAGGTTTCTTGAAGAAGGAGACTTTTCAGTTGCAGAAAGTGAGATATAAACCTGCTTGGTTGACATTACTATTGTTTGAGTCTCTTTTATGGCTTAACTTAAACTGCTATAATTACCCAAAATTGTCCAGACAATCAAACCATGATTTAGCTTTCAGTTCTACTTTTGTCAAATATTTCCTACTTAGACTGATATTCAATCAAAGTACATGAAAATCTTGCACTGTTAATGAATTCCTCTTCAACTTATCCCATCTAGTGTTAAGATTTGAGACCAACTTGGCTGTCATTACCAGCCAAAGCCATGCAGAGGCTAAATTTCCAAACTAGAAAATCTTAATCTATTCTAGGGGCAAAGAGAGCACTGGATACAATGAAAATGTGTGGTTTAGAATTTTTGACTTCTGTCTTTGTCATCTGCAGAGTATTATGAAACTGAAGAACTGGGAAGGGGCGTGTTAGAGAGGTTGTTGTGTGTTTCATGTTCAAAGCACAACTGGGACTGAGAAAATTTACAAAGCTCTCCAAGACTGTAATTAATCCCTGTACTGGAGTGAATAGTGTCTCCCCAAAATTCTTGCCCTCCTAGATTCTCGGGATATGACCTTATTTGGAAATAAGATCTTAATGGATTTTTGTAGTTAGGAAGAGGTCAAGGAAGAGGTCGTATGAGATTAGAGTGAACCTTAAATTCAATGACTGATACCCTTTAATGAAGAGACATATCGGAGACTAAGATATGGACAGGGAAGACCCTGTGACAAAGGAAGCAGAGATTGGAGTGACGTAGTTACCAGCCAAGGAACACCCAGGACTGCCAGCAATCACTGACTTTCCAGGTGGTGCTAGTGATAAAGAACCTGTCTGCCAATGCAAGAGACATAAGAAACATGGGTTCAGTCCCTGGGTTGGAGAAAGAAATGGCAATCCACTCCAATCCAATCCGTATTCTTGGCTGGAGAATCCCATGGACCGGGAAGCCTGGAAGGCTATAGTCCATGGGGTTGCAAAGAGTCAGACACGACTGAAGTGACTTAGCACACAGAAAACCAAGAGCTGGAAGAAGCAAGGAAGGATACATCCTAGGGCTTCAGAGGAAGCATGGCCCAGCTGGGTATTGGGTTTCCAGTCTCTGGAACCATGGGACTTAACTTCTGTTGTTTAAGCCACCCAATATGTGGTAATTTATAATGGCAGCCCTAATGAATGTGTAACCTGAATTTTCCTATTTTACTAAAAAGTGAATCAAACCCAGCCCATCATCTGGTAACTGAACTGAAAAGGTCTTTCTTTTATCAGCATAATGTGGGAGGAGCACTGTCTTGTGAAATGCATGTTTAAGATGATGTCAGGGGTTTCTGCTGCCCTGTTTGGTGTCTGGTTCTGTTGAAACGACCCTTCTTGGGCCAGCCAATCTGTTATGCTTCATGTAACTCTTAACTGACAACATTGCAACAGAGACTTGTAAGTATTTCTCCAAAATTCTTCACATTTCCTGCAATGCAAATATCTTTAGTTTAGTAAAACTATGGTGGAAATAGAGACATCCAAATAGATCCTGAAAAGTTCCTCAGAACATCGTAAGACAGTGTCAAGGTGCTTCAGAGGGCCTCTGGCAGTCATGCCTATGTTTATAGGATGTCTTGTTCTCAACTAGGTGGAATAAACTGAAAGCTTCTTTTTATTAATATTTTTGCATTCAGCCAGAAACTCTTTATGCTACTGACTCTGAAAACAAGGAAAGCTCTGGGCCACTTCACACTTGGGTAGGGCAATCCATTTATGAATCAGGACAGATCTACACATGGGCTGTAGGAGAAAACTGCGGCAGTCTACCGAATATTTCCAGATGTTAACATAATTGATGATATTCTAAAAATGAACACCAGTTGTTACATGTGGTTTCAACATTTTTGTTTTATTTTCCGTAATGGTTGCCTTTCCTCATTGAGCAATTTCCAGTTCTCCAGAACGCATAATGCTTACCTTTAAAGGTGTGATCTCCCAACACTTCATTCCCTGGATAGGTTTCTTTTTAGCAAGCTAAAACAGACATAACTAGGGCACCATCTCAGGCTGATATGACAAATGTGAAACTAAAGAATATTGAAAGCCAGTCAAAAATTGGTTTGGTAAATGACAGTGCTGTATAATGAAACCAAATGCATAGATTGGAATTTTAAAAGAAATCCTAGTGTGAAGATAAAAGGACATGAAAGATAATAAATGTTGAAATAATACACCACCTAATGGTATCCTGCCAAGAAAGAAAGATAATATGATAACCTACAGAGCATCCCTGAGCCTCTATAGGTACTTGACCTATAGTTTGCAGGGAAACAATCTTTTTGTTTCATCTGGCTCATATTAAAAACAGGAAAAACAAAACCAGCATTTTTTTCCCCACTCTCACACAGATGGTGGAAAAATCCATGCAATTTTTAACTGTCTGAAATTCTTTAAAGCAATATAAGACAGAAAGAATTATTAAATCACTTTTCCATTTCATATAATGAAAAACTGTACCACCATGGTGGGGCTGGAGTCATCAATTTTGGAGTAAGTGGGAGCTCTGATTGGTCCTGCAGGCAATCAATCACCTGGCAGTCCTGGGTCCTTATCTCTGAAGTCATCTTGCTATAGGAAAGAGAAATTTTGAAAAAAAAAAATCAAACCACTCATTAACATTTATATAATTCCATTTTGAGATTTATTTAGTATATAATTTACATACATGACATACATGGAGGTATTTGGGGGACATATCTACACAGTCATTCACTCATTTGTTTCTTCTTTCACTTTGTTCATCCACTCATTCAAAACATATTTAGCAATGATTACTCCAGGCATTGGGATGCAGACTCTCCCTGTGAGCTCACAGTCCACTGAGAGATGGACAAATGAATGACAATAATGTATCTTGATAAATTGTACAATCAATGTTATATACATTCTTGATAATATCATGTACACACACACATATATATATGGCTATTTCTAGATATTCTGGGGCCAAATAAAGAGCTGTTAGAAGGGCAATGGGTATTTATCTTACTTATTCTGTTTACTTAATATTTGAAGGAGTGATAGCTTATTTTTTATTTACTTCTGCATTTGGACTTACTTTCAATATAAAAAAAAGTTTGTTGTGACTTTTCATAGTAAGTGTGGTACCAAATCTCAATACTTGAGTGAATCTGACTAGGAGAGGCCATTTGCTTGTGGGGAGAGAATCTAGTTAGAGAGACTTATTAACAGTGATGTCCATCATAGCTTGCCAGATAAGTCAATACCCTTGGTTCTTGTCTCTAGGGGTAGCAACACTGCCTACTGAAAAGGCCCCCCTATTCTAGGATCTTACATCTAGGTGCAAGGCTAGACAAGTAGCTAAACTTACCCCAGTTCCGTTCAGTTCTGTTCAGTCGCTCAGTCGTGTCCAACTCTTTGTGACCCCATGAATCGCAGCAAGCCAGGCCTCCCTGTCCATCACCAACTCCCAGAGTTCACTCAAACTCATGTCCATCCAGTTGGTGAGGCCATCCAGCCATCTCATCCTCTGTTGTCCCCTTCTCCTCCTGCCCCCAATCCCTCCCAGCATCAGAGTCTTTTCCAATGAGTCAACTCTCTGCATGAGTTGGCCAAAGTGTTGGAGTTTCAGCTTTAGCATCAGTCCTTCCAATGAACACCCAGGACTGATCTCCTTTAGGATGGACTGGTTGGATCTCCTTGCAGTCCAATGGACTCTCAAGAGTCTTCTCCAACACCACAGTTCAAAAGCATCAATTCTTTGGTGCTCAGCTTTCTTCACAGTCCAACTCTCACATCCATACATGACCACTGGAGAAACCATAGCCTTGACTAGATGGACCTTTGTTGGAAAAGTAATATCTTTGCTTTTGAATATGCTATCTGCTGCTGCTACTGCTAAGTTGCTTCAGTCATGTCCAATTCTATGCTACCCCAGAGATGGCAGCCCACCAGGCTCCCGCATCCCTGGGATTCTCCAGGCAAGAACACTGGAGTGGGTTGCCATTTCCTTCTCCAATGCATGAAAGTGAAAAATGAAAGTGAAATCGCTCAGTCGTGTCCGACTTTTAGCGACCCCATCGACTGCAGCCTACCAGGCTCATCCATCCATGGGATTTTTCCAGGCAAGCATGCTGGAGTGGGGTGCCATTGCCTTCTCCGGAATATGCTATCTAGGTTGGTCATAACTTTCCTTCCAAGGAGTAAGCGTCTTCTAATTTCATGGCTGCAATCACCATCTGCAGTGATTTTGGAGCCCCCCCCAAATAAAGTCTGTCACTGTTTCCACTGTTTCCCCATCTATTTCCCATGAAGTGATGGGACCAGATGCCATGATCTTAGTTTTCTGAATGTTGAGCTTTAAGCCAACTTTTTCACTCTCCTCTTTTACTTTCATCAAGAGGCCTTTTAGTTCTTCTTCACTTTCTGCCATAAGGGTGGTGTCATCTGCATATCTGAGGTTATTGATATTTCTCTCAATAATCTTGATTCCAGCCTGTGCTTCTTCCAGCCCAGCATTTCTCATGATGTACTCTGCGCAGAAGTTAAATAAGCAGGGTAAGAATATACAGCCTTGACATACTCCTTTTCCTATTTGGAACCAGTCTGTTGTTCCATGTCCAGTTTTAACTGTTGCTTCCTGACCTGCATACAGGTTTCTCAAGAGGCAGGTTAGGTGGTCTGGTATTCCCATCTCTTTCAGAATTTTCCACAGTTTATTGTGATCCACAGTCAAAGGCTTTGGCATAGTCAAGAAAGTAGAAATAAATGTTTTTCTGGAACTCTCTTGCTTTTTTGATGATCCAGCGGATGTTGGCAATTTGATCCCTGGTTCCTCTGCCTTTTCTAAAACCAGCTTGAACATCAGGGAGTTCACAGTTCACATACTGCTGAAGCCTGGCTTGGAGAATTTTGAGCATTACTTTACTAGCATGTGAGATGAGTGCAATTGTGTGGTAGTTGAGCATTCTTTGGCGTTGCCTTTCTTTGGAATTGGAATGAAAACTGACCTTATCCAGTCCTGTGGCCATTGCTGAGTTTTCCAAATTTGCTATCACATTGAGTGCAGCACTTTCACAGCATCATCTTTCAGGATTTGAAATAGCTCAACTGGAATTCCATCACCTCCACTAGCTTCATTCATAGTGATGCTTTCTAAGGCCCACTTGACTTCACATTCCAGGATGTCTGGCTTTAGGTGAGTGATCACACCATTGTGATTATCTTGGTCATGAAGATCTTTTCTGTACAGTTTTTCTGTGTATTCTTGGCACCTCTTCTTAATATCTTCTGCTTCTGTTAGTTTCATATCATTTCTGTCCTTTATTGAGCCCATCTTTGTATGAAATATTCCCTTGGTATCTCTAATTTTCTTGAAGAGATCTCTAGTCTTTCCCATTCTGTTGTTTTCCTCTATTTCTTTGCATTGATCACTGAGGAAGGCTTTCTCATCTCTCCTTGCTATTCTTTGGAATTCTGCATTCAAAGGGGAATATCTATCCTTTTCTCCTTTGCTTTTCTCTTCTCTTCTTTTCACAGCTATTTTTAAGGCCTCCTCAGACAGCCTAACCATATACAAATCATCATTTTATGGTGCCTCAGTGTCTCTGAAGATATAATGTAGTTAAAGCTAATTATCTCAATTAGCTTTAACTCATGGGAAAGAAACTTTAGAAAGGGGACTGCAATCTCCCTTCTTAACAGTCATACCTTTGGGAAAGCAGCTTTAGCCTTGACAACTGAGCAGGACTCTTAAGGGTAAAGAGGTGGGAGAACCATGTAAGGTTAACTGGGGGCTAGGTCCTTTACTGCTTATTAATGAAAAGGCACTTCAAAAGATTGGAAACATGGTGGACAGTTGACTAGATCACTGCTCAAAGGTCTCAGTCATCCAGTTCTTCGGGTGGAGGGGGAGGAACATGTCTAGAGCCTGTGCCAGAGCTGACTGGGTGAGAAGCACAGGGTCCACGGCAGGGAAGTAGAATCTGCCCGAGACCTGGCTACAGGACAGATGCAGGAGTCCGGGTAGGGTCCTGCATGTGCGTTAGAGCTGTTAACATGGTGGCAGTGATCGTGGTGGCGGGGAGGTGTCTTAGAAACAACACTGTCTTCCAGAAGGAACCTCAAGGGCAGACATTTCATCAGACCCTTCTTTTGGAAAGTTTAGTCACCCCAAGGGGATTCTATGAAGGCGTAAATTGATGCTTCTTTTTCTCAGAGACATATTTACATCTGAAATGGCCAAATGTTGGTTGGCTCCAAGCATCCAGTTTGTCTTTTCAGTACATATTTGATGAATACCTACTATGGTCAGGAAGATCCTCTGAAGAAGGGAATGGTTGGTCATCCACTCTAGTACTCTTGATTGGAGAAGTCCATCGACAGAGGAGCCTGGAGAGGACTACAGTCCATGGGGTCACAAAGAGTCAGACACAACTGAGCAACTAACACTTTGTCACTTCACTATGGGAGAGGCACTGGAAGCAGAGATGAGAAAATGCTGTCATCACCCTTAAAGAGTTCCAGTCTAGTGGGAAGAGAGATGAGGCAGATCCTGCCCACAAGATCCAAACTGTACCAGGAGGAAGCCTGATTATAATGGGGGCACAGTCAGAGGTGGGAGCACTGGGGGTGCAGGGGATGTTTACTGAGTCTTCAAGGAGGTGTAGGAGAGAGCCAGGTGGAGAAGTGTGTTACCTGGGTCAAGTGCAGGGAAAGGCAAGGACTGCAGGGAGCAAAGGCGCTCCCAGCCCAGGCAGCTCTCAATGCAAAGGGAAAGATGAGGCACACTGGCTGGCCACCTACAGGGGTTGTTTCTCATCCTAACTTTCATGGGCTTCACAGCAACAAACCAGCCTTTCTCCTGGGGGCACTAATCTGGCTCCAAATGAAATAAAAACACTACCTGGCAGCTTCTATCTTGGCACATGGAGCTCACAAGACCTGAAATAGAGAGTCAGGGCTGAGCTGGAGGAAGCTGGCCCTACGTGTGATGGATATTCAGACCCACAAATGGCAGTCGAGGCACAAGGCTTGTTTCTGTGTCTATTGTCTCAAGGTGCTGAGGAGACACTAATCCATAACCATTGTGTGGCTTTACACCTGCCTGCAGTCCTGCCACCGCCATCGTGTATTGTGTTTTCACAGTCCCAGGAGTACCTGCAACCCAGGCAGGAGTGAGGTATTTCTGCCTTTGCTTGCAGAGAAAGATAATAACCTCAAGGAGGGGATTTCACAGCTCTTTGAATTGAGTTGCATGTTTGTTCTGGGTTATTCTTTCTATTTCCTAATATAACACTCGTTTGCTGTAGAGTAAATATTGATCCCATTGCAGTCAGCATTAGTTGCAAAGGATGCTGAAAAATAACCAACCAGGTAATCAGGTTTGCTCTCTGGACTGAAAGTGAGTATGGTAGGGGCCCTGTTAGGACGGAGGCCATGTCCATGCCACAGACAATTCAATCAACACTTCTGTAATTACTAGGTTCATTTTGGTCCTTTATAAAATATGCTAATCTTCCCTGAATAACACCTTTCCTTGAACAGATACAAATCAGTCTACAATTTAGATACAGGTCATGTGTATCACAAAGTAGAAATTTGCCTCCCCCACTTTCTTTTTTTTGTGGCATTAAGTGTTGGCTGCAAATTGAATTACAATTAGATTATTTGATGATGTGATAAAATCCTCATATATTAAAATGCCATTAATGCCTAAATAATGGTAATTTCAACCAATGATGTGCTCTATCTATATAAAGAAGAATTTGCTAAACATATTCATAGTGTAATCAAGTTTACAAAGATTATAAGCCTGCTGCTTTCTAATTCTTTAAGTAGTGTGGCACTTGTTAGTCAGTCACTAAGTCATGTCCAATTCTACGAACCCTGAACTGCAGCATGCCAGGCTCCTCTGTCCACAGGGATTTCCAGGCAAGATTACTGGAGTGGGTTACTATTCCCTTCTCCAAGGGATCTTCCTGGACCAAGGACTGAACCCATATCTCTTGCATTGGCAGTCAGATTCTTTACCACTGAGTCACCAAGGAAGCCCAGTGTAGTAGTTATTTATGTTATTTTCCAGAATCATAGAGTCTAGGATCATTATGCATAACTATTCTCATTTAGCCCCCTCCACACTATCCCCTTCACTTGCTTCTCTTCCTATCCTGGACACTCTAGAGTGGGAAGCTTGCTACCTTACAAGGTGATCCACTCTATTTGGAGAGTTCCAACAGAGAATACTTTCTGGGTAGAGTCAAAATCGTTTCCTTACTTTTAGTCATGAGCCATACAAAGCTAGCTTAATTAATCTTCTAGGTATTTGTAGACATAAATATTTGTGTGCTTTTATGTGCACTTAGAATCTAGGATCTCAGAAAATGAAGGAAAAAAAACTCAAGAGTCAAGTATTACAACCCCTTTCCCTTCACCCACTCTTCAGTTCAATTCAGTTCAGTCGCTCAGTCATGTCCGACTCTTTGTGACCCCATGAATTGCAGCACGCCAGGCCTCTCTGTCCATCACCAGGCTTAAATTGCTATTTTCACATCCTACCCAATATGCACTTAGCTTGTGACTTCAAGTAAAAAAAAAAAAAAATGGTGTTTCTTTAAATTTTTTCTTTAACTTAAACCAGTCTCTAATTTAGACTGATCTTTCTCCTGAATTCATCAGAATTAATGAGATGGGATGTGACTGGTGACTTGGAAATGGGAAGATAAAATCAATTCTATGGTGTTCTGTGATGGTGTTTTCCAGACAAGACTGAACATCCTTGAAAACCCTCTGGAGGATGGTGGTGTCTAAATGCATGAATAAATTTTAAAAGCCTGTAATAGGCCAGGTGGTCCCTTCCATCAGACCCTCATTAATCCATGAAAGCAGGGCTAACACTTCTGCTGTTTTAGGCAGTTGCTATGGGCTTCCCCATCAGTCCCATTCCATCCTAACTACTCTCCCATTGGCTTGACAAACTAGATTTCACTAGATCTTAATTTCTCAATTCCAGGTCCCAAAGTTTCAGCTCTGAGGCTTTGTTTCTTGCCTTTGATACTCTTCCTCCCTGTCCTCACTGATGGGATCTGGTTCAATCACTCTCTGTTCCCAGCACCTCATGTTGTCACAGATGGATCCTCCCTGCTCCAGCCCCAAGATCCAAACCAAGTGGGTAGTACCCAAGCCTGGTGTCCCTGCTAATGAAGAGATTTGATCTGTCAAACATATTTCTTCTCTCACTATGTCCCCAAGACTAATGTATTAGACTGCTCTACCTACACATCTCCTGTGGAACCTAATCTTCTGGAAAGCCCACATGTACTATTACCACTTTACCAAGAAGAGAAAAAGCAAGTTCATTTCCATTGTGAAAGCACCTTCAATTGGGATGTAGTAGGAAGTCACTCAGAGAAGGCAATGGTGCCCCCCTCCAGCACTCTTGCCTGGAAACTCCCATGGACAGAGGAGCCTGGTGGGCCGCAGTCCGTGGGGTCGCTAAGAGTCGGACATGACTGAGCGACTTCACTTTCACTTTCCACTTTCATGCACTGGAGAAGGAAATGGCAACCCACTTCAGTGTTCTTGCCTGGAGAATCCCAGGGAGGGGGGAGCCTCATGGGCTGCCGTCTATGGGGTCACACGGAGTTGGGCACTACTGAAGCGACTTAGCAGCAGCAGCAGGAAGTCACTTTTAGTGACTAAAGACACCAACTATGCTGCATGTCCATGCAGCCTGACCCTCTTTCTGTTCACACCACTGGGTCCATTTTCCAGCCTTCTTGGAAAGTAATTGAGACCAAGCTTCTTCAAATAGGAAATATGTTCTCTATTCAAGACATTTCAGTGATGAAAGAGTGGGTAGGGAAATGTGAGGGTTTCCCAGGAGGTACTAGTGGTAAAGAACACACCTGCCAGTTCTTAACAGATAGACTTTACACACTTGGGTTTGATCTCTGGGTTGGGAAGATCTCCTGGAGGAGGGCATGGCAATCTACTCCAGTATTCTTGCTTAGAGAATCCCCATGGACAGAGGAGCCTGGTGGGCTACAGTCCCTAGGGTCAGAAAGAGTTAGACATGACTGAAGTGACTTAACACAGTGGAGGGAAATGTGAAGGGACTCAAGTGAACTCTGCTGAGATGTCACCTGGAAGAAAGTGGTGACAGTGGATGGGGCTTGGATCTGGGTTGAACCTGGAATGCTGTCTCAGGTGGACTGAGGCAGCTTATAGAAAGGAGTCAGACATTGTCTGGCTTTGAAGGGCAGGGCAGGGGTGGGGGTTATCCTGTAGGACCTAAGAAGAAAATGCCTAGGGTCAACTTGAAGGACAAAGGCTGAAGATAGTGAATTAATGGTGAAGACAATAGCTTTAAGGATCAATAACAAGAATGAAAAATGGGGGAGAGATGCACAGTTGGAACTGAGGCTGTGAATATACTGCCATTTTTGTTTTATGTGGTGTCTGGCATAAGGCTAATGTTGAAGGTAGCTGAAGAATAATGCGGGGCTGGATGGAAGGTGTTGAGGGGCCGGCAAGCTTTCTCAGTGATTCCTAAGGCAAATAGTGTGGGTGGTGAGGAAATACCTCGTTGCTTTCCAAGTGAGGTGAAATAGCAATTGGTGTTTGAAATAGTTTTTGTTACTGGTCTCTGCTATTTAGGGCAATGAAGGTTGGTTAATATATCTGAAGCAGTTTACTTCTTGATGGATATTTTGTTCAACTCTTAGAGGCAGATTTGAACATTGCGTTCACATCTCAAATTGGCTGCAGCATTTATGCAAAAGAAGGGGCTGGATGTGACAAACTTCATGTCATGGGATTTAGAGGTAGGTCTGTGTGTTTCAAAGAGTGAGAAATCCCTGACTGCTTGTCTGGAGGCTTCTGTCTCTTTGGAGAAGGAAGACAATACAGGCCTTGGTCTCAGCAGGAGCAGGTGCAGGCCGGGATCATGAGGGTCCTTGTAGCTATAAGGATCCTGAGGGTCCTTGTAGCTCCACACTTTCTGTGAAAAACCACTTTGCCCTCAGCTCTTTTAGGAACACATTTTAGCAAAAACCTGGATAGAGCAAGGCTCATTCTGTCACAGGTAGTTTAGAGAGAAGGTCCTTTAGGACATTTGCTTAAATGAGTACAGCTTGACATTTGCACACAGGGTAGATCTGTGCCAATGTACTTTCATGCCCTTCACCTTATTTTATCTTAAAAACCTTAAAAACAATCCATAAAAGTATTCTGTTGCCAGGATTGTCATCCTTATTTTATGAAAAAGAAATGGAGTCTCTTAGAATTTAGGAATTCTGTGTGAGACTGTGCACGTCACATCACTAACACTAACAAAAACAAGAACAAAATAAGTCTATAAATTTAACTTTCTAGTAATATATGGCAGTATTTGCTATTTATTATCAATAAAATCTATCATTTAGATTTATAGATCAATTTAGGTGGCACGTATTATCTTTATGTCTTTCTATTAAATAATGACTAGTTATATAGAATAAAAAAAACTAGAAAAAATATTTGTTCTACCTTTTGGCATAACTGGGTATGCAGTAGGCTGGGTTCTCAGCAGTTCTGCCCCTGGGAATAGCTCTAACCATAATAATATTCAGTTCAGTGCAGTTCAGTTCAGTCTCTCAGTTGTGTCCGACTCTGCAACCCCATGAATCGCAGCACGCCAGGCCTCCCTGTCCATCACCAACTCCTGGAGTTCACTCAAACTCATGTCCATCGAGTCGGTGATGCCATCCAGCCATCTCATCCCCTGTCGTCCCTTTCTCCTCCTGCCCCCAATCCCTCCCAGCATCAGAGTCTTTTCCAATGAGTCAACTCTTCGCATAAGGTATCCAAAGTATTGGAGTTTCAGCTTCAGCATCAGTCCTTCCAATGAACACCCAGGACTGATCTCCTTTAGGATGGACTGGTTGGATCTCTTTGCAGTCCAAGGGGCTCTCAAGAGTCTTCTCCAACACCACAGTTCAAAAGCACCAATTCTTTGGCACTCAGCTTTCTTTAGAGTCCAGCTCTCACATCCACACATGACCACTGGAAAAACCATAGCCTTGACTAGACAGACCTTTCTTGGCAAAGTAATGTCTCTGCTTTTCAATATACTATCTAGGTTGGCCATAACTTTCCTTCCAAGGAGTAAGCGTCTTTTAATTTCATAGCTGCAGTCACCATCTGCAATGATTTTGGAGCCCCTCAGAAATAAAATCTGCCACTGTTTCCACTGTTTCGCACAGATGCCATGATCTTTGTTTTCTGAATGTTGAGCTTGAAGCCAACTTTTTCACTCTCCTCTTTCACTTTCATCAAGAGGCTTTTTAGTTCCTCTTCACTTTCTGCCATAAGGGTGGTGTCATCTGCATATCTGAGGTTATTGATATTTCTTCAGGCAATCTTGATTCCAGCTTGTGCTTCTTCCAGCCCAGCGTTTCTCATGATGTACTCTGCATATAAGTTAAATAAGCAGGGTGACAATATACAGCCTTGACGTACTCCTTTTCCTATTTGGAACCAGTCTGTTGTTCCATGTCCAGTTCTAACTGTTGCTTCCTGACCTGCATACAGGTTTCTCAAGAGGCAAGACAGGTGGTCTGGTATTCCCATCTCTTTCAGAATTTTCCACAGTTTATTGTGATCCACACAAAGACTTTGACATAGTCAATGAAGCAGAAATAGATGTTTTTCTGGAACTCTCTTGCTTTTTCAATGGTCCAGTGGATGTTGGCAATTTGATCTTTATTGAGTGCTTACAATGTAGTGGATGCTATTACAAACAACTTCAGTGCAGATCTCACTTAATCCTTGTAACAACTCTTGAAATATACTTTTAGTATTATTTACACTTAGCACATGAAGAAATGAAGGCATAAAGAAGTTTAAGTAACTTGCTCAGTATCATAGTGACAGGAAATGATAGAACTAGGTTCTGTCTACAGCTCAGGTTCTTACCACAGAGCTTTGGGGAATATGACAGATAGTGAGCTGTGTACACAGAGCTGTCCAGAGTCCCAGGTACAGGGTAAATGAGAAATGGTTCTTGCTCTTACTCTTAAGTTATGAAGACTTGGCTTTAAGTACTGAGGTTAAGGGCCCAGGGAGGGGGGCCTATAGCCACAAATCGACTCATAAACCTCTAATCTTCAAGAGCCCAAGGAAACAGCTCCGCATTTGCGAACAGTTTCTGGAAGTCTGCTGGAGGCCGCCTGCTCATTGCTTGTAAGTGAGGGGCTGTTCTGTGTCTGGGTGTAGATAGCCACCATAAGAGTGTGGTCTGGAAAAAAGTGTTAGCTACTTTCCATTTTACAACTGAGCAACTAACTGGGTGTTTTTTAAAAGAAGTTTTGATGTTGCTGTGGATGCCTGTGGTCTGAGCTGTCAGTGGCTACCCACATCACTGGCCAGGCACCCTCAGGCCCATTCTGGGAGCATCTGTGTGCTATTTCATGGCTCTGTCCTTCTTTTGCTACAAACACTGCCTCTGTCACATCCGAGCAGCCTCTGTGGTGCCCGGACACACTGGTTTTCATGCATGTTTTTATGATTAGTTCTCCTTCCCCAACCTTGCCCTGAGAACATGTGTGCCCATGTCCACTTTTGCTCATCTTCTGCTTCTTCTGGCCTATTGCTTTCATTAATAAACTCTTTCGCATTTTTATTTTCTTCTTTTACTTCTTCCCTTAGAGAAGTGGTGGAGGAGGAACTGCATGCCTCCATGTTTCTCTCTGCCCTCAGGAGGCATGGCTCACCCAGCACCAGTGGAGTTGTGGGCCTGGGACACACTGAAACTGGGTTTCAAGGAGGCTAAATACCTGTGACTGGAGTTTAAACAAATCATTAGTTTAATCCTCTATCTCAGAGAGCACTGTTCCAAAACCATTTTGTCCATACAAAGTCCCTTAAGATGTCACTCCCACCTACTCACCATGGAGAGAGAAGGCAAACACATGAATAATTGATTAATTTCAGAAAATTAATGTTCCCTGGCTTGTATGCACAGAGAAGGCAATGGCACCCCACTCCAGTACTCTTGGCTGAAAAATCCCATGGGTGGAGGAGCCTGGTAGGCTGCAGTCCATGGGGTCGCTAAGAGTCGGATATGACTGAGCGACTTCTCTTTCACTTTTCACTTTCATGCATTGGAGAAGGAAATAGCAGCCCACTCCAGTGTTCTTGCCTGGAGAATCCTGGGGATGGGGGAGCCTGGTGGGCTGCCGACTATGGGGTCGCACAGAGTCAGACATGACTGAAGTGACTTAGCAGCAGCAGCAGGCTTGTATGTGAGGGTCTGAGAAAACAGGAAATCTTCTTGGTTAAATTTTGCCTTTTTTTTTCTATAGTGGAGGTAAAGTCGTTGACTCAGAGGCATTAAGAGGAGAGAGAATATGAAGTGCACATGGAAAATATGTTTGCATTTAGCAGACTGCAGGAGTGATAATCTTTTTTTTTTTTTTTTGGCCAATGTTTATAGGAATGTCAATATTGAGGAAATTTTTTAGCATTAAAAAGACTTAAGATTGTAAAGTTGCTAATAAAGTTTTTATGTGGTTACAATGCTGCTTGTAGAACTTGTACTCTAACTTCAAATCTAGGTTTTTCAGGGGAAATAGTGGTGGTGAAATGCCTAAGGAAGTTTCCTAGAGCAGACACAAGCAGTGTTTGTCAGAACCGATTATGGATTGTTAATATTGTTTGGGAGTGTGTGAAGGGGAGTAAGGAAACCAGCCTACTGCTTTGATTAACATCCAAAATGATGCCAAAGTTAAAAATAAATAGCTCATCTTTACATGTGCCAAAGTTTTATATGTCAATTAAAATTTTCAACACCATTGAATAAAATTACACAACTTAAAGCAGTTACTGTCACAATGATAATTAGAAGGACACCTGTCAGAATTTAATAATCACATAGTTTCTATCCTTACCAGGCCTTGATATCAGCCACAACTTTCTGACTAATGAGAAAATTGACTGGTGATTATGCTCATTGACTTGTGATCAGATTGAAAGGCTAGAAGCTGGTAATGAGTATATGCTGAAGCATATTTACAGAAACGCATCTATTTGCAAAGGGGTTTTGTTCAAGTTCACCGAAATGCTTAATTCAGAGTGAGCAAAGCAATAAAGTGAATTTAAAAATGATTTTTATTGAATTTAAAAATTGTGAGCTAAAAGTACTTGAGTTAAATTAAAAAGCAATTGTATTGTGTTAATGGTGAGTATAAAGAATGAAATCAATAAAAGCCCCACTTGCCATTAAGTTCAAAAACAATGAAAGATTTTATTAACTGTGTTGTTTTAAATTCAATCATATATGCACCCTCAATTTGCAAAGCTTTTTTTTTTTTGCTACTGAATGTGGGCTTTAAAGATTACAAGTATATATAAACACACATGTGTATAATCTAAACCATGAGCAGCATTGACCTTGGGCGGTCCATTGAATTACACTGCTTGGTTTCATCACATATGAATCAAGGATGATTATATGTACTTCAGGTGTGTTACATTTCTGGAGATACTGGTAAGGGCTCCCAAATAGTGAAGTGAGCCTGAACTAACAGATGACTTCTTATGCCCTTTATAACATAAATTCATCATACATAAGTGAAAGTAAATTTCCCATATGGTAAATATTAGGACCAAACTTGAAATTGTTATTTTTGTAGGTTAGAGATCATTGAATAACAACAGTTTTAAATGGTACAACCTGATACAGCCCACTGGAATTCATTCGTTCATCCATTCATTTATTCATTCTATCAATCACTCAACAAATCAAGTGACTGCTCTGCCAGGTGCTGAGTATACAAGGAAACAAGAAGATGCAAGATAGAGTGAGAGACAGACAGCAAATACACCAACTTTCAAAGAAGTGTACAATTAAAAATTGTGATAGGCACTATCACAGTAAAAACTTGGGGTGACAAAAGAATAACAGAGGAATCCCAGGAGGATGGCTCACAGGCAGTGCCATTCAAGCTGCACCTGAGTGATGAGTTGGAATGATCTAAGAGAAGCCAGGGGAAGAGCACTGCAGTGGAGGGAGGAGCAGGTTGGAAGGGCTCAGGCCTTATGGGGGCGGGAGCAGGCAGATATAGGTGGCCACATATTTACATAAGTCCGGAAGGTCTTGAGGAGGGTGCTGAGTTCTGTTGATTGATTTCATACCTGGATGATCAGCTTCATGGGATTAAAGCCCAAGTGAGATGCTGTGGCCAGCTTGACTATCCACCTCTGCCCATATTCTGCAAGTAACCATCTATGGGGCAAGCACTACCAACCTCAGGTAAATGATGCCCTGTTATTCTGCCAGGTCCCTATGCAGAGTCTGGACTCAGAGCTTCAAAACCCAGCCTGAAAATGAGGCAGTGCTGGGCAGCTAAGGCTGACTGACCAGTTCCCACTGGAACTAACCAGAAAGTTTAGCTGTAGTTGTAGTTTAGTTTAGTTGTCGCTAACCAGAAAGTTCTCCCTAACAGAGCATTGTTGGAATATATCAACAAGAACAATATGTTTTATTTCCTGAGGGCTTATTATGTGCCAAGCACCAAGTATTCACTTTATTTAAAATTTTGTTACTCAATTTTAACCCAAGGAGATAGGCATTATTATCACTTCATTTTACAGACGTGGAAACCAAGGCTCGAGGAGATTGAATGACTTGCCATGGTCCTGCAGAAGGACAGTGGTAGTCTAGGCCAGCTGATTGCAGAGGCTCTGCCCTTCACCTCTCTGCTATATTGACCTCCCTCTCCTACTCCACCCCACCCCAGCTGTCACTGAGCAGCCTGCATCATTTGAACCTTGGTTTCCTTCAAGGAATGTTGCAGTCAAGCCATGACCATGAGTCAGAGGCTGGGTCTCCCCCAATTAATGCAATTTTCTTTGTTAGACTCAATTAAGAAAGAGGCAGTTTCTCACACAAGAAATTGAACAGTGAAGGTTGCAGTGTCCAGCCAATTAGGAGAGTAAACTTAGCTTCTGACTCTTGGTAAAGACCCCAAGAATCTAGGAAACTGTGCATGTTCTCCTGGGTGATGCAATTGAGAATTGTCTGGGGGACACCAAGAGCTATGGAAGGAGCCATCCTTTGTAGCATCTATTAGAAACCTGCTAGCTCCATGCTTCTCTTGAGCTCCCAGCCCAGTTCTCTGCAGAGAATTACATTGGTCCACCTCAGGCAAGACCAACAAGGGGGGAGAAAGTCAAGGATTCTAGGGTAAGTTAAATTCCCAACTCCAGATTCATCTTCTCCACTGAAAACTTCTCTTTTACAGTGCCAACTCACAGAAGTATGTTTTGGGACAAACACTTTTCCTTGTCTTATTACAAATGACAGAACATATTTCATAATCCCATAAGCAGAGTGAGCAGTCTATGTTATCTCTGCTTCCTGGGGGCTGCCAAGCAAGAAAAGATGCCCGTGAAACCACTGGCGCCAGAAGTGAACACAATGCCCTGCAACTGCTATCATCTCCTAGGGTCCTCAGCAGCTGGGGGGGCCTGTTTCAGGCAGCAGAGCTAAGGCACATCCTACCGGGTTGGATGGGGGCCCTCCTGAGCTTGCTGGGGCACATATCGATTTCAGGGCCCTGCATGGAATCAGAGCTGGGAAGGGGAGGCCTGAAATACTGTGAAATGTGATAAAGCTGGTTTGATTCAGGGCGTCCATGCTTTGTGACACCTGCCTATCTGTTACACTGAGGCTGTTACACAACTGTCTGGGAATTCATCTGCATCCTCGTGTGTGCCGTGGTGCCAACCGACCTCAAAGTGGGTGGGCACCTGGAGGGAGGGGTAGGACTGGATTTTTACATCCCCCTTTTAGCTGTGTATAACTCCCGCATCTGCCAAATGACATGCTGGTAGGAATGACTGTTGAAAACCTGTGTTGATTTCAGCTAAGCACTTTGTTGTTGTTCAGTTGCTCAGTCATGTCCAACTTTTTGTGACCCCATGGACTGCAGCACATCAGGCTTCCCTGTCCTTCACCATCTCTCAGAGGTAGCTCAAACACTGGGAGAAGGAAATGGCAACCCACTCCAATATGTTGGTGATGCCATCCAACCATTTTGTCCTTTGTCATCCCCCTCTCCTCCTGTCTTCAATCTTTCCCAGCATCAGGGTCTTTTCTAATGAATTGGCTCTTCGCCTCAGGTGGCCAAAGTATTGGAACTTTAGCTTCAGCATCAGTCCTTCCAATGAATATTCAGGACTGATTTCCTTTAGGATTGACTGGTTTGATCTCCTTGCAGTCCAAGGGACTCTCAAGAGTCTTCTCCAACTGTTTTGCATGAATTTGGCTTGCCCAGCCTTCTTTCCCTGGTGGCTCAAATGATAAAAAGTCTGCCTGCAATGTGGGAGACCCAGGTTCAATCCCTGGGTCAGGAAGATCCCTTGGGGAAGTGAATGGCAACCCACTCCAGTATTCTTGCCTGGAGAATCACTTGGACAGAGGAGCCTGGCAGGCTACAGTCCATGGAGTTGCAAGGAGTAGGACCTGACTTAGCAGCTGAGCACACATACACACTTCCATTAAACCACTAATCAATGATGGCAATCTCTAGGTGATATGTTTAGCTGAAGTGTACCAGCACTGTGATTTTGGAGCCCAGGAAAATAAAGATTGTCAAGGTTTCCATTGTTTCCCCATCTGTTTTCTGTGAAGTGATGGGTCCAGATGCCATGATCTTAATTTTCTGAATGTGGAGTTTTAAGCCAGCTTTTTCCGTCTCCTCTTTCACCTTCATCAAGAGGCTGTTTAGTTCCTCTTCACTTTCTGCCATAAGGGTGGTGTCATCTGCATATCTGAGGTTATTGATATTTCTCCTGGCCTTGATTCCAGATTGTTCTTCATTTAGCCCAACATTTCACATGATGTACTCTGCATGTAAGTTAAATAAGCAGGGTGACAATATACAGCCTTGACATACTCCTTTCACAATTTGGAACCATTTTGTCCATTTCTAACTGTTGCTTCTTGACCTGTATACAGGTTTCTCAGGAGACAGGTATTACCAAGGGAACACTTCATGATGTTCACTTCATGGGCACAATAAAGGACAAGAAGCACTTCCCCTAGCCTCTCCAAAGTCCAGGTCACTGGAATATTCTTCTGCCTCTGCCACCCTCATAGAAAATGCAAGCCAATTTTAATCCCAGGAAGGGAAGTTCTCAAATTACCCCAGAAATTTCTTTTGGTATTTAAAGCTTATGAGGAGGCAATTCACATGTCCACTAACAGATGAATGAATGAAGAAACCATAGCATCCACGTGATGGAATACTACTCAGTAATAAAGAGGAAGGATCCACTGGAATATAGTCTGGTGTGGATGAATTTCAAAAGCGTCATCCTAAGTGGAAGAAGACTCATTCCAAAGATTGTATGCTGTGTAAATTCCATTTATATGACATTGTGGAAAAGGCAAAGTATGGGGGAAATTTGCCCCCATGGCAAATAGTTTTCAATCACAAGGGTGTCTCAGGAACCTTAGTGGGGAATAAGGGTGATGTAGCATTGTGGAGAATCTAAGCCTCCACTTCATTTAGAGAAGACTCACTGTTATCTATTTTATACATTGAGGTTTGATGCTTTTGACAAACTTGTCATATACTTCAAAAAAGTTTGAATAAGCTAAACCCGATGAAACAGAGTCTATGGTCACAGCAAGGAGATATAAGTCTTCTCCACTCCTTGTCCAGCCCACTCCTTGTCAGGAACTTCTGAGGTGGCAGAATCTGATTCGTTTTATGATCTTTTTTCCCTTGAGAAGTGCACACATGTACAGGGACCTACAATTTGCATGCTGATCCAGGTAGAGTCATAGGCTCCCTGAAGTCCATTCTCAGATCCCCTAAAAGCCCAAGGATCTCTAGTTCAGTATGTTTGCCTTAGAGAGGGGGCAAACATATTTTCTTCCTTAAACACAGTTCCTATTTTTCAGTCCAGGTGTTGTTTCATTGCGAAGTTGTATATGACTCTTTTGTGACCCCATGGACTGTAGCCCTCCAGGATCCTCTATCCATGGGACTTCCCAGGCAAGAATACTAGAGTAGCTTGCCATTTCCTTCTTCAAGAGATCTTCCCAACCCAGGGATTGAACCTGAGTCTCTTGCATCTCCTGCATTAGTAGACAGATTCTTTACCACTGAGCCACCAGGGAAGCCCCAGCCCAGATGTATCAGTTATCTTTCGCTGCATAACAGGCCATCCCAACAGTTGACATCCTAATAACGTTTAATCATGTCTCTCAATTTTCTGTGTTAGTTGGTCTCAATTGGGTAGTCCTTCTCTTTCGTGTGCTGTTGGTTATGGTCAGTCACGTGGCTGAGTTTCTCTGGGAACTCATCTGTGTGCTTTACCAGGGCTGGAATATCAAAGATGACCTCGGCCACATGTCTGGGGCCTTGGTGCTGACTTGTGACTGGAGTACCCAGTTCTCTTCCATAAGGACTATTTCTTTCTTCATGTGGTCTTTTATCTACTGTTTAGCCCTGGTGGCTGGCTTCCAAGAGAAAGATACTGGAGGCTGCCTGTCTTCTTAAAGGTTAGGACTAGAACTGGTAGTGTCAACTCCATCACATTCTATTAGTCTAAGCAAGTCAGAGCCAGCACAGATTCAGAAGAAGGGAAAATAGAGGCTGCCTTTTGCTGGGTGGGACACTCTGCACATACAAGAATGGCAAGATTGCTGGTGACCATCTTTGGAGACAATTAACCACACTAAGCTCTTGGAAATTTTAAGAGGATTCATCAGTGTTAACGGCAACCCCATTGTACCACCCAGAGATATGAGCTCCTGGGTTGGAACCTGAGCATTTGTTTCCTGCTTTTTAAGGATCTGTTTTCCGATGTTATTTCTCCTCTCGTGTTACCATGAAGGCCATCAGGAGGTAGGTGCACTCTTGCTCCTCAAAGCTTATCTTTACACCCTCCAACCTCATTGCTCTGCCTCACATCCTTATCACCTGTAAACTTGACTAAATATTTTAGACTTCATTATATTTTTCAGTTTTTTCTTCCCAGAAACACATGTCTGTTTTCTCTAGACAAACTGGAAGCTCCCTAAGGCAAGGAGCACACTCCTATCTCAGGAAGGTAGTATAGTCTAAGTAGGAATGACCTTCTGACCTTGTCACAAGGCCAACATTGTGTGCCTGCACCCAAACTACATGATGCCCGTCTGCCCTGCAGATGATAAGGTGAATAGCCTTTGGCTTCCAGGGACACCTACGGCGGATGAGCAATCTGGCCATTTGTCAAGCTGAACTGCACTTTTATTGTCTGTAAACTGATGTGCTTCTTGTGACTTCATCGGAAAGCAGCTCATTGGTTGGGGTAGGGTATAATGAAAATAGAACCCTGCTGCAACCAGTCCTGGGAAGCACTGTTACCACTCTCACCCTTCCCCATGGAGTCAACAGTATTAATTCTATGTTTCACTTTAGCTGGGAAGCCGTTTCTTGCTTCCCGATATTTCTGCTCCTTGCCTACAATACTTCCTCCTCTGTCATTCCTTTATTCCAACTTAGCCCATTCTTCAAAGCCCAAGTAGTCTTACCATCCCCCTAAATCCATAGGTTCTTGGGATCATGCTGTCACAGAGCTTGAGGGCTAGAAAGCCTCTGGCCCAGCAGTTTCAAACCTTCCAAGTCCTGGGGTCCAAGGAGGGGTACTCAGCTGCAAACAGGTAATGGATGGGTCCTCTAAGCCAAACTTGGTTCTTGCCACTTCCATTTCAGCTTAGAGGCTCCCTTATGATCTGTTTTAACCTTGAGCTTCCATGTAAAATGAAATGGAGTGTTAGTTGGTCAGCTGTGTCTGACTCTTCGTGACCTCAAGGACTTAGCCCATCAGGTCCCTCTGACCATGGAATTTTCCAGACAAGAATACTGGAGTGAGTAGCCATTCCCTTCTCCAGGGGATCTTCCTGATCCAGGGATCAAACCCAGGTCTCCCACATAGCTGGCACACTCTTTACCATCTGAGCCACCAGGGATAAAACATTATACGATGGTAAAAAAGATTTTATGTTTAAAACAAAAATTGAAAATCATAGATCTAACTTAACTTCTTTGCTTTATGAGTAAGAATAACTAGCTTAGAGACCTGGAGTGAGCTACTCAGATCTGTAGATAAGCCCAGGACTCAGGTCTCTCCATTGTGGCTAACTACTATCTACTATTTCTGGATCATTGTGGATGAGAATACAATCTATCCAGGCCTAACAAAGAGGCTAAAAGTCTGGATATTGCTTTGCTTTGTTTTAAGAAACCTTTTGCTTGACTGGGATTTCCCCTCTGCCTTACTGAAATTTCTATGCTGCCGAAGAACGATTATTGCTGGCTTATCCTGTGCTGCGGCCTGGTCTCCAGAGCCTGTGGGGAGCTTGTTTTGCTAGCTCAGCTGTTTCTCAGCCTGCCCTGCCCGGATGATGTCAGCTGTGATGTTCACCCCCTTCCCGCTGCTTACTGCCTTGGAGTCTTGGTCCAGCTAGCGATGTCTTCATCTCGCCCCTTGTTTTCCCGTTCTCTCTGCTTTTGATATCCTTGAGGCTGATGGTGTTTGTCAGGTCTGTCTTTAACTCTGGGGAAAGAGCTGGTGGAGCCATCTGTGGGGTTTGGAGAGCATCCCTGCTTGTAATTATTTTTCCTGGAGTCCTCCATGATGAGGTGAAGGCTCATTGTTGCATTATTACTAGTTGTCGCCTGGGTTTTCCCATCATAGAGTGTGTCCTGTGGGGCAACAATAGCACCATGGGTCTCAGAGAAACAATAGTTGTTGATTTATTCGCAGACAATTTAATGAAGAAGCTGGTTTCCAGAATGATGCTTAGTTTGCCCCCTAACCTTATTTGGCTGTGGAGTTTCCTACAGTGGGACTAGGATTTTCGTCTCTTCTCTTCATCCCAAATGTCAAGATGTTGTCAGAGACTGGGAGAGAATGAAGAATGGGCACTTTCTCCACATGAACAGGAATTCCTTGCCCCACAATGGTAGGCAGAAATGAAATCATCATAAACCCTCTAAAGCTTTGGTAATTATTGTGAAGGGCAGTGAAAATTATTGAAAGGGCTAAATTACATTAAATTCAGTTCAACAGTTGGAAGAGAGTTGATGTTAACAGAGCAGAGACAGGGTGATAAAAACTCAGATTTTAATCCAAGCTTTGCTGTTAACTACTGGATGACTTTGTGTGGGACCCTTTCTCTATTTGTATCTAAATTTTCTTACTTACAAAATGTGGAGTTTTGAATAATTGATTTATAAAGACCCTTCCACATCTCCTATTCTATCATTTGCAATAAGTACCAGCCCTGGATGGTCCGTGTCTGGGCCCT
Source organism: Capricornis sumatraensis (assembly GCF_032405125.1). NCBI lineage: Eukaryota > Metazoa > Chordata > Mammalia > Artiodactyla > Bovidae > Capricornis > Capricornis sumatraensis. Next base: position 114,774,861 of record NC_091071.1, on the reverse strand, counting down.
GCAGGGGAAGCCAAACCAGTCTACACTATCAGTTTTTTCTAAAGATCTGCCACTCTGTTCAGTTCAAGCAGAGATGATTATGCATCAGCCTAAGGAATCACTGACAAAAGGACCTGATTTATTTGAATAGTATATAGAATATGAGTCATTAGAACATTCATTGTTTAAATGTAAATGCTTGCTCATGAAGAGCTAAAAAAGATGCTTCTCCTAAGTCCATTGAGCAATTGTAGTTGTTCTTCTAAGTTGTTGAGCTTTTGCCTTTTTTCCATAGACTGTTACCGTAACTATTAATGATTTATGCTCTGCCTCCTCCAAAAAGAATGTGGGGCAGCTTAAAGCAGAAAACACAAACCACGACAATTAAAATTTTTTAAAGGAAAAAAAAAAACAGAAAAACTATAAGCCAGGGAGATAAGCTTTCCAAATATCCAGGATACGTTGTTTCTGCACTTGATCCCCGAGTTAATTGTACTTCCTGGCTCTCAAATCACAGAGGTAGTCCAGAGGAACAAGGTGTCCAGGCTTCCATGAGCAAGGTCAAAGACTTACTAGGTGGGTGGTTCCCTGAGAAGCCAGATTCCTTCCGTTAAGATCAAGCGGGAAGATAGATCTGCAGACAAATTCTTAGGATACAGTGTGCTGTGTGTTGGAGAAGGAAATGGCAACCCACTCCAGTATTCTTGCCTAGAGAATCCCGTGGACAGAGGAGCCTGGTGGGCTGCTGTCTATGGGGTCGCACAGAGTCGAACATGACTGAAGCAACTTAGAATGCATGCATGCATTGGAGAAAGAAATGGCAACCCACTCCAGCATTCTTGCCTGGAGAATCCTAGGGACAGAAGAGCCTGGTGGGCTGCTGTCCATGGGGTCGCACAGAGTTGAACATGACTGAAGTGACTTAGCAGCAGCAGCAGTGCTCTGTGTACATTTCTCAGTGGTCTCCAAATTATTCAATTGTGTGCCTCTGTCAGAAAAACTGTTTGGGATATGTACCCTCCCACTAGTGTAAGTGTTAGCTCAGTTGTGTCCGACTCTTTGTGACCTTGTGGACTGTAGCATGCCAGGTTCCTCTGTCCATGGAATTCACCAGGCAAGAATACTAGAGTGGGTTCCCAGAGGACCTTCCTGACTCAGGAACTTGACCTGGGTTTCCTGCTTTGCAGGCAGATTCTTTACCATCTGAGCTACCACAGATTCCACCTCCCATTAGGTGCATATTTATTTGCATATGAATTTTATATGTGAACTACTGTGTTAAAATGTGTATATCATTAAATACACACAAAGAAATAAAAATGTTTGCGATAAAAATATATAAATTCTAATTTTTTTCAAATGGTATGGCTTTATTTGGTTGAAATGTTTGTAAGTAGAATGATAGCTATTTAAATACTAATAAATGAATGAATGCTTATAAAATGCTTAAATGGAAAGTCTTCTAAATATATAAAACAGTTCACTTGCAATAGGATTCACCCTTAAGTTGTGTAGTAAATGTGTTCTTTAAAAATAAAATTTTTGAGGGGGGTAATTTTAGATTTACAGAAAAGTCACAAATATGGTACAAAGAGTTTCCAGGTAGGTAGGCTTCACTCAGTTTCCCCTAATGCTAACATCTAGTAAACACATTTTTCATAGGTTGTTATCAACTGAGCACCCCCTGGGATGTCTGACTCAAGCCCTTTTGGGGAACATTAGCTTGTTTTGAGCAGAGCTTGAAAGGTGTGTGCCCCAGTTCTCTTGTTCAAAGGTAGACCTTTAGAACCTAAAAAAAGGTCCAGCACAAAATAAATACTCCTTAACCAGGTAACAGACTGAAAAAACAAAATTCTCTCTATGTGTCTTAGAAAGTAGACAAGGGCTTTAAATATTTTCTCCTGTTACATGTTCAGATTAAAAAAAAGAAAAGAAACATAACTTCATTTGTCACAGAAAAGGAGATCAATTAGAGTTTTGTCATTTATGTAATAGATTGCTTGTTAGCTGATACTGTAGTTTCAGCTGACTCTAGTGACTGGACTTCTGTTTAAATGAATGTCCTGAGTAGGCACCTGCCTGACCCACCTCTTATACTGGCTTAGGTATCCATGTGATAGAATGTGCTTTTCTGTTAGAGCTTACTTCACACAGGGGACTTTCCCCATCCACATTGGTCTTTCCTTTTCTGAACTTGCCACAGAACTTTCCCTCTGTACTGACTTTCCTATAATTGAAATTGTCTTCTGTCTCCCCTCTAGGATCTTGATGGTTTAGTGAGTGAGGCAGTGTTAAATTAATTCATTTCATGTATTCAATCCTTGCATCGTCAACTGTGTAATGAACTCCTTGAGTATAGGTCAATGTCTTCTCATCGCCGATGTCTTATAGATTTTACAATATAGCAATATCAAATTAAAATGCTGGAGTTCTCAGCTATCATGCAGCTCCTATCCAGGAAGATCACCACAGTGAGTGATCATTACTTGGTCATTCCACACTTTCAACAGACATACATTGAGCACCTACTGTCTGCAAGGCACTGTTTACTGCCCTTGAGTGTGTATACATGTGGAGTGTGTGTGTGTGTTAGATGGAGTGGTCAGGGAGGGCCTTTCTGATAAGTCAACATGTGTGCAGGGACCTGAATGATGTGAGAGAATGAGCCATGAGGATGTAGAGTAAGAAGGAACAGCCAGTGCAAATGCCCTGGGATAAGAAAGCTAATGATGAACCATTAGCAGCTTCCCTTGATTTTCACATTCAGTCCACTTCCCTAAGATCTGAGGGAATTCTTCATCCCTGCACTTAGGTGTCCTTGCCAGCCCACTAGCTTAGTTAACTATACCAGATTTCCAAGCTAATGCATTTGTAACTTTATGGAAAAACTACTATGTAATGGAGAAAACATTTTTTTCTTTGCTAGCTGAGATGGGCAATCTCTTCTCACATATTTTATTTCATTTTCAGTTGTTGGCCTTACCCACTGAGTCTTGAACAGTTATACAGGGAGGCTTGTAAAGCCCAGCTCTATGGGGAGGAGTAGTGACCAAAGGGGAGGTCATTCACTAGGGCAAGAAGCCATCCTTGGAAATAAAATAGGGCCTGGACAGGGAAGAGGAACATGGTTTAGCCTGCCTTCTTCTGGATATTGAGTGGTCTGGAGGGAGTTCCTTTAAAGTGAGTTTGTTATCTTACATGATAAAAAAGACTCTGTAGATGTGATTAAATTAATGATCTGGAGACTGGGAGATTATCCTAGAATATCCCATTGAGTCCAGTATAATCAAAAAGATTCTTTTAAGGGAAAGAGCGAGGCAGGAGAGTCTGATAAAGAGATATGACAGTGGAAGCAGAGATCAGAGTAGAGATTTGAAGATGCTATGCTGTCTTTGGAAATGGAGGAAGGGACTGCAAACCAAGGAATGCAGGTGGCCTCTGGAAGCTGGTAAAGATAAGCAAACAGATTCTCCTCTATAGCTTCCAAAAGTAACACAGCCTGACTAACACTTTGATTTTAACACTTCTAAGCTCAGAACTGAAAGATACTAAATTTTTCTTATTGTAAGTCACCATGTTTGTGGTAATTTATTATAAATTGCTAAGTTGCTTCAGTTATGTCCGACTCTGTGTGACCCTATGAACTGTGTAGCCTGCCAAGCTCCTCTGTCCATAGGAGTCTCCAGGCAAGAATACTGGAGTGGATTGCTGTGCCCTCCTCCAGGGGATCTTCCCAACCCAGGGATTAAACCTGTGACTCTTAAGATCTACCTGCATTGGCAGGTGGGTTCTTTACCACTAGTACTACCTGGGAAGCCGAATTTATTACAGCAGCCATAGGAAATAGCATCAGTTGTGGAACGTGCATGACTGTTTCCCTCTTCCTGCAGCCTAAGGCAGGACACTTGTGCCAAGACATCATCCCAAGGATACCTGCCAGCTATGGCCAGTCCCATTAGGACACCACCTTAGAAGATGTGGGCCGGCTCAGAGTTTGTCCCGAACAAGTTACTGAAGTGGGAAATAGAAGCTCCCAAATGTCCTGGGGGCAAAGGGGAGAAGGTCCTCTTGTTTGCCTCAGGTCAGTTCAGTTCAGTCGTTCAGTCGTGTCTGACTCTTTGCTACCCCATGGACTGCAGCACACCAGGCTTCCCTGTCCATCACTAACTCCCAGAGCTTACTCAAACTCAGGTCCATTGAGTCAGTGAGGACTCATCTCATCCAACCATCTCATCCTCTGTCATCCCTTTCTCCCACCTTCAATCTTTCCCAGCATCAGGTCTTTTCCAATGAGTCAGTTCTTCACATCAAGTGGCCAAAGTGGAGTTTCAGCTTCAGCATCAGTCCTTCCAATGAATATTCAGGGTTGATTTCCTTTAGGATGGACTGGTTGGATCTCCTTGCAGTCCAAGGGACTCCCAAGAGTTTTCTCCAACACCACAGTTCAAAAGCATCAATTCTTCTGGGCTCAGCTTTCTTTACAGCCCAACTCTCACATCCACAAAGGACTATTGGAAAAACCATAGCTTTGACTAGACAGACCTTTGTTGGCAAAGCAATCTGCTTTTTAATATGCTCTCTATGTTGGTCATAACTTTTGTCCTGAGGAGCTAGCATCTCTTAATTTCATAGCTGCAATCAACATCTGGAGGGATTTTGGAGCCCCAAAATATAAAGTCTGTCACTTTTTCCACTGTTTCCCCATCTATTTCCCATGAAGTGATGGGACCTGATGCCATGATCTTAGTTTTCTGAATGTTGAGTTTTAAGCCAACTTTCTCACTCTTCTCTTTCATTTTCATCAAGAGGCTCTTTGCTGCTGCTACTGCTAAGTCATTTCAGTCATGTCCGACTCTGTGTGACCCCATAGATGGCAGCCCACCAGGATCCCCCGTCCCTAGGATTCTCCAGGCAAGAATACTGGAGTGGGTTGCCATTTCCTTCTCCAATGCATGAAAGTGAAAAGTGAAAGTGAAGTCGCTCAGTCATGTCAGACTCTTTGCGACCCCATGGATTGCAGCCCACCAGGCTCCTCCATCCATGGGAGTTTCCAGGCAAGAGTACTGGAGTGGGGTGCCATTGCCTTCTCCGAAGAGGCTCTTTAGTTCTTCTTTACTTTCTATCATAAGGATGGTGTTATCTGCATATCTGAGGTTATTGATATTTCTCCCAGCAATCTTGATTCCATCTTGTGCTTCATCCAGCCCAGCCTTTCTCATGATGCATAGAATTTAAATAAGCAGGGTGACAACATACAGCCTTGAGGTACTCCTTTTCCTATTTGGAACCAGTCTGTTGTTCCATGTCCGATTCTAACTGTTGCTTCTTGACCTGCATACAGTTTCTCAAGAGGCAGGTCAGGTGGTCTGGTATTCCCATCTCTTTCAGAATTTTCCACGGTTTGTTGTGATCCATATAGTCAAAGGCTTTGTCATAGTCAATAAAGCAGAAGTAGATGTTTTTCCAGAGAAAGCAATGACACCCCACTCTAGTACTCTTGCCTGGAAAATCCCATGGATGGAAGAGCCTGGTAGGCTGCAGTCCATGGGGTCACAAAGAGTCGGCTATGACTGAACAACTTCACTTTCACTTTTCACTTTCATGCATTGGAGAAGGAAATGGCAACCCACTCCAGTGCTCTTGCCTGGAGAATCCCAGGGACGGGGATCCTGGTGGGCTGCCGTCTATAGGGTTGCACAGAGTCGGACACGACTGAAGTGACTTAGCAGCAGCAGCAGCAGCAGCAGATGTTTTCCTGGAACTCTCTTGCTTTTTAGATGATCCAGCGGATGTTGGCAATTTGATCTCTGGTTCCTCTGCCTTTTCTAAAACCAGCTTGAACATCTGGAAGTTCACAGTTCACTTACTGTTGAAGCCTGGCTTGGAGAATTTTGAGCATTACTTTACGAGCATGTGAGACGAGTGCAATTGTGCGGTAGTTTGAACATTCTTTGGCGTTGCCTTTCTTTGGGATTGGAATGAAAACTGACCTTTTCTAGTCCTGTGGCCACTGCTGAATTTTCCAGATTTGCTGACATATTGAGTGCAGCACTTTCACAGCATCATCTTTCAGGATTTGAAATAGCTCAACTGGAATTCTATCACCTCCACTAGCTTTGTTCTTAATGATGCTTCCTAAGGCCCACTTGACTTCTCCTTCCGGGATGTCTGGCTCTAGATGGGTGACTATATCATTGTGGTTATGTGGGTCACAAGATCTTTTTTTTTTTCATGAAGATCTTTTTTTGTATAGTTCTTCTGTGTATTGTTGTCACCTCTTCTTAATATCTTCTGCTTCTGTTAGGTCCATACCATCTCTCTCCTTTATTGTACCCATCTTTACATGAAATAAAGCTCTAGGGGCTTCCCTGGTGGCTGAGAGGTTAAAACATCTGCCTGCAATGCAGGAGACCAGGTTCGATCCCTGGAGACGGAAGATCCCCTGGAGAAGGAAATGGCAACCCACTCCAGTATTTTTGCCTGGAGAATCCCATGGATGGAGGAGCCTGGTAGGCTACAGTCCACTGGGTCGCAAAGAGTCGGACACCACTGAGCAACTTCACTTCACTTACATGAAATATTCCCTTTGTATCTTCTGAAAGAGACCTCAGAAGAAGCCAGTCCCACTGATAACTAGTCCTTGGACTTCCAGACTCCAGAACTGTAATAAAGTAAACTTCTGTTGTTTAAGCCATCCACTCTTTGGTGTTTTGTTATGGCAGCCTTAGCAAATGGATACAAGGTACAATGGAAATTTATCACCAGGTATTACTTATTCCAAAGCCCCAGCTGGCCCTTTCTCTGTACCATGGAAAATATCAGCCAGTGATGTGGGAGACAGTAGGACAGGAGTCAAATGAGTGATATGAAAAGCTATTAAATGTGGTAAGAGGGATTGGTTGGCAGGGTTGAAGGTCAGGAAAGGCCTCCTGAATGAAGTGAGCATGCTGGTGATTAGGGCAACTTGGGAAAGATGCAGATGGGCCAAGGGGAAGGAGGAGGGCATCCCAGGCCACAAGGCTGATTATTTTGCTGGAACCCAAAACCACCATCCTGCCTTCTGGATGGATGTTTGGCCAACTAAGCTTGCATGTGGACACAGTACTAAAGAATGTTGGCCCTGACTGAGAATGAGGAGATGGTCTGTAAATCAGGAGTCTCTTTTATGGACAACTTCTTCCCCTGAAGCCCCAGAAGATGACCAAGAACAAAGAAGCTGTCAGCTTCTCATATTTACTAAGAGGCAGAGACTGTGAGAAGGAGGGACCAGGAAGCACTAGCAGAAAAAAAGGACACCGTTAACCCTAGAACAGTTAATCCAGTTTCCTGGGCCTTGAAAAAATAAAGCTGACAAGAAACCAGTCACGGGATTGAATACAGAGTATGGGAATGAGTTGAGGGGAGGGGTCCCAAGTCTGACACACAATGTATCAAATATAATAAGTCTTGTGAGGCAAATCAAATCCCCTGCCACCCCCATCACCACACTATGCCAAATAGTAAAAGCAGATGTTTTGCAAGCTGGTAACAACTCAGAAGTCTTTTCTTGTGATTGGCAAGAGATGGGTGGAGACTGCTGAGAAGGGTGGAGAGAGAAGGCTTCTGGGAAGGGTCCAAACATTAGTGCACCAAAAACCTTTCCTTGGGCTCCTCCAACAATAGGAAAAGAGAGATTCAATTCAGCTTGGGTAAAAAGAGAAGATCTATCATAACATGGAAGAAATTCAAATGTGATAGGAGAACAAAGTGACATTTCAAGTGACTGATTTATCCAGCCCCATCGCCTGGCCCATTTCTTTCAAATACCAAGCTGACAGGGCCAATTGCAATACCTCATAGGAGAGTGGGGTTGGAAGGTCCCCTGTTATGCCTCTGGAAATTCAGTCTCTGCATACTTCATCCTGAGACTTTGGCTTTCCTCTGCATGGCAGAGGAATACCCCTCATCCCTGCAGCTTCCAGAATATTCTTGATGGGAGTAGTCACCAGGGGGTAGCATTCTCCAAAGTAGCCATGGTACCTTCTCTGCCTAAAGGCAGTACCCAACGAGCAGCTCCTGTCCATCCCATCTGGCAGCCTTGCAGGGAGATTCAGGTGCATGCACACAGGCAAGGCCCAGCCAGTGAGAGGGAATCCAGGCTTCTTGAAGTGACGAATGGGAGTGAGGTTTTTAGGGTCTAGGCTTTAGGCAATTCACTGAACTTCTTTGCTTTATTTTCCTGCTTTCTTCTATGAGGAGGACATTCTATGCATTATATGCTCTCATTTTGGTATGACATGCATATAACTATGTATTTAATACATACAACTTGAATTTGGAGATAAGCATGCATTCTTGAAATCATTATCACAGTCTATGACATAAACGTGTCCATCACCTCTAAAAGTCTCGTCCTATTTTCTTTATTATTATTATCATTACTATTTCATGATAAGAACATTTAACATCTACCTTCCTTGTAAATTTTAAGCATACAAATACAATATAATTAACTATTGGGTCAGAAATATTCCCTGGAGAAGGAAATAGCAACACACTCTAGTATTCTTGCCTGGGAAATTCCATGGACAGAGGAACCTGCCAGGCTATAGTCCACTGGGTTGCAAAAGAGTTGGACATGACCTAGCAATTAAACAACAACAACAATGGTAGACAGTATGCAGATGACTTCTAGGACTTATTCATCTTGTATAACTAAAACTTTGTACCCTCTACTAATATTGAAGACCTCCTTGTTTCCTCCCCTCTGTAGCCCCTGGTAATCACTATTCTATTCTCTGCTTTTTATGAGTTTGCTATTTTAATTTCCTCATATAAGTGGTAGCATGTATTGGTTTCACCAAAAAGTTCATTCAGATTTTTCCAGGACAGCTTATGAAAAACCCAAACAAACTTTTTGACCAACCCAGTAGTATCTGTCATTCTGTATCTGGCTTATTTCACTTAGCATAATGTCTTCCAAGTTTATCCTCATTATTACAAGTGGTACGATTTCCTTTATTAAAGCTGAATAATATTCCATTGTGTGTACATACCACATTTTCTTTATCCATGTTGATGGATATTTAGTTTGCCTCCATATCTCGGCCATTGTAAACAATGCTGCAGTGAATATCAGAATGCACATATCTCTTTGAGATCCTGATTTCAATTCCTCTGAATATATATCCAGAAGTGGGATGGTTGGGTCTTACGGTAGTTCTATTTTTAGAATTTTTGAGAAACTTTCATACTTTTATTTTAGTGTCTGCACCAATTTACATTGCCACCAATAGCATGCCAGGTCTCTCTTTTCTCCATATCTTTGCCAACATTTTTTATGGTTCTTTTTTAAAATTAGTCATCCTAGCAGGTGTGGGATGATATCTCATTGCTGTTTTGAGTTACATTTCCTTGAACGTTAGTGATGTTCAGCATTTTTCACAAACCTGTCAGCCATTTGTGTGTCTTCTTTGGAGAAATGTCTATTTTGTTCCTTTGTTGAGTTCTGTGTATTTTGTGGAGTTGCTCATTCATTCCTTTATTCCATCATGCACTTGTGGTGTACACTGGTGTACAGCAGAAACACCACAATGTCCCTGCTTGCATAAGCTTGTCTTTGGTTGGGGGACGGGCAATGGGAAGGCAGATGATGAGTGAACAAATGTATCACTTGGTTATGATTAGATTAAAATAGATTCTAACTCTGAAAAGTCTAAGCAGATTTGGGGTGTGATTGTGCCAGTGACAGAGCTGCCTTTCAGCATCCAAAAACGGCTGGATAAGAAAACCCTTTGACTTCTAGTGGGCAAAAATGAATTTGACTCAACACTCTCTTTCTAAATTTGAGAAAGAGTAGGCATGAAAGACAGAGAAGGCAATGGCAACCCATTCCAGTACTCTTGCCTGGAAAATCTCATGGACGGAGGAGCCTGGTAGGCTGCAGTCCGTGGGGTCGCTAAGAGTCAGACACGACTGAGTGACTTCACTTTCACCTTTCACTTTCATGCATTGCAGAAGAAAATGGCAACCCACTCCAGTGTTCATGCCTGGAGAATCCGAAGGACAGCAGAGCCTGGTGGGCTGCCGTCTATAGGGTCACACAGAGTCGGACACAACTGAAGCGACTTAGGAGCAGCAGCAGGCATGAAAGATGATTATACCAGTTTTGTGTGTGTGTGTGTGTGTAAAATCTATTGTGATGATGCTTTATTGACACAATCTGGGGTATGCAAAGTGCTTCAGCTTCAAAGGTATCCATTCATGTTTCAGTCTCATTTTCATACTGGACTATCATCCCAGTTCCTGCATTGAACGCTGGGCTCAAATCTCTTGCTTGTCATACTTATTGATTAGAAGGGAAGTGACATTTTTTGGTTGTCTTCCAAGCTAATACAAAACAATAATCAAGGCTTTTTCTTATATAATTTTGCCTAATCCTCATCTCAACCCCATGAGGGAGATGTTAGTATACAACTTTATGGATGAGCGATATTGAATAATTTGTCCAGAATTACACGTTACTAAGTGGTAGAGTTGATATTTGAGTTCTAAAGCCCTTGAGTATCTGTTTTAATAAAATCCTTACTAATTTGAGGTAATGAGACTGAGAATTGAACAGTGGTCCAAGGGAAATGTATTTTTCATCTATTATCATTTCTGGTTTGATGGTGTCTATTTTGCCATCATTGAAACCATTTTATCCATGTCAATTGATTTCTGGTTTTTCAGGTTATCAGATGCCAGAAAGATGTCTTAAAGTGTCTCTTAGAAAAATCTTAAGACTGAAAGAGTGATATTGCTCTGTTCAAACATGAGGTTAATTATAACAATTATCTTGTTGACCAATGTTAACCCTAGAGTAGGCAAAATAAGAGACCATGAGTTCTTAGAAAGAGGCCCCGTGGTGAGAGTGAAGGGAAATGCCAGATAGTTCTCATTTCCTTTCTGTGGATTAAGGCTTTTAAACCCATAGTAATTTATATTACTGGGGACTATTGTAGATAAGATGTATCTGAAATTTAGAAGTTGTTGACTAAATCTCTTAGGGTCATACCTACACATTCAGGTGCTTTCACAGTAAAGGGAAGTTCTTACCTAAAAATGTTAAAATGCCTTTCTTTAATTCCAGTCTTAACTCCCTCTCTTCCTTTATTGTCAAATTTCTTAAAAGTAGTTCATATTCAAAATGTCAAATTTCTCAGTGCTTTTCTCTGAAATCTATTACGATTAGATCTATACTTCATAATTTGTTCACTAAGGTCCTCAATGGACAATGCAATAGAGCTAATGTCAGAATCATTCCTTTTACCTCCCTGGAGGTCAGTATTTGACATTGATGATACATCCATACATACTTTCTAAAATCTGTTCTTTGCTCCCAAAGACCTGACTGCTCCTGTATCACCTGGGTGACGACAGGCAGCCCTCTCTGCATGACTCTAACATACACAAGTTTTAGTTTCCACAGTTCAGTTAAATGACACCAGTCCCTTATAAAGTGAAAAGTGAAAGTGAAGTCGCCCAGTCGTGTCCAACTCTTTGCGACCCCATACTCTGTAGCCCACCAGGCTCCTCTGTCCATGGAATTCTGCAGGCAAGAATACTGGAGTGGATTGCCATGTCCTTCTCCAGGGGATCTCCCCGACCCAGGGATCGAACCCAGGTCTCCCTCATTGCAGGCAGACGCTTTAACCTCTGAGCCATCAGGGAAGCCAGTCCCTAATAACATGGTTCAAATTTTAGTTTCCATGACATAGTAACTATGATTTCATTGTTAGATTAGATTAGAAATCTAGGCATAGATTTCACTGTTTGCTCCTAAGTCTGAAAATCTTTTACATAAACAACAGATATGCATCATGATTAGAAACGAGTGTTGTATCTTTAAAGTCTGTGGTGATTGTGCATCTTTTTTTTTAATTTTTATTTTTTCTTTATTGTACTTTACAATACTGTATTGGTTTTGCCATACATTGACATGAATCCACCACGGGTGTACATGCGTTCCCAAACATGAACCCCCCTCCCACTTCCCTCTCCATAACATCTCTCTGGGTCAGCCCCGTGCACCAGCCCCAAGCATGCTGTATCCTGCATCGGACTATTGTGCATCTTTTATTCAGTTCACATACAGACAGTGAAAGTTGTCATTGCTTTGCCTTCTGTCTCCCAGTGATAAACCTACATAATATTTTACAAAGAAAGAAAATCAAAAGAGGAAATTTAGCCAATAAAAACAAAAGTGCAGCAAAAAATCAATAAAACATGATAATAGTAGAAGTAAGATTTGAATGAAATATCTTGGGTTTATAGAAGAAGTAGCTGGCCATAAGAATATTGACACTGCTGCTTTGCTGAAAACTCTAGGATGTTTCAAGGAACTTAGTAAAGACAAACTTATTGACATAAATGAGGAAGATGTCGTGAAAAGGATGATGTCCCAGAAGAAGTGACACCAAGAAACATTACACACTAAAGAAACTCGCAGAGATGTTTCATAAACTGAAAGTACAGAGGATAAAGTGTTGGAAGTGGATTCAAATGTATAAAGAAGTATGAAAGTCCATCACAGCTTAGGAAAGATGCTACCTCTTTATCAAGAAGCCAGTCACTCTTGTTAAGCCTTTTTTGCCCCCAGTGAAATAAAACACTTTAATTCTCTTCAAGTGTTTTAAGTTACAGTGTATTAGATATTAGTTTTACTATTTCTTTTCATTTGCCTTCATGTTGATAGCCTACAATAAGGGTTTTTAATGTTTTGATGAAAATTTTTAGAAGTTTCAGAATAATTGTTCAGTTCAGTTCAGTTCAGGCTCTCAGTCACGTCCGACTGTTTGTGACCCGGTAGACTGTAGCACGCCATGCTCACTCCCGGAGCTTGCTCAAACTCATGCATCGAGCCAGTGATGCCACCCAACCATCTCATCCTCTGTCGTCCTCTTCTTCTCCTGACTTCAATCTTTCTCAGCATCAGGGTCTTTTCCAATGAGTCAGTTCTTCGCATCAGGTGGCCAAAGTATTGGAACGTCGGACCTGACTTAGCAGCTGAACACACACACACACTTCCATTAAACCACTAATCAATGATGGCAATCTCTAGGTGATATGTTTAACTGAAGTGTATCAGCACATGTATAAAAGTATTGTTTGAAATCCCACAGATGAAATAGGTTTTTTTAGATATCAATAACTCCAATATATGCATTTAAACAATGAATATTTCCATAGAAAAATTAAGTCATTTGGTTATCAAGAGGCATGTTGAAGTTTAAACACACCTCTCAGGAATCAGGCCATTGGTGGCTAATCCCATTCCCTTGCTGACCACCTCTCCTTTCAGAAGATTCCTCTCTGGGGGCCCTCTGGGAACAGTCTGACCCTCTGCTCCTGCCTGGGAGTATCCTGGGACATGTTTATGTGGTACAAGCAAAGGAAAAGCAGAGAAACGCATTCCTGTCTATTGCTCAGAATATAAATCTGTCACAGAAGCCCTCCAAAGACAGTTTGGCCAAGGAGTAATGAAGTGAGGGAATCTATAGGTGACCAAGGATGACACAGTCAACTCCAAATAATTCAGTATGATTAGGGAATTAGCAAGAACCAAGGGAGCTGGTGAGAAGAGATGCATAAATTTCTCCTGGCGTAAATGAGTGCAGAGCAGCGTAGCCAGGGAAGGGAGGTGGCCACTCTCCAGAGCTGACTGGGATTTTAAAAGCAGTACATTTCTGAACAAATCCAAAGGATTGGCTTTTGGAGATTAAATCAGTCTTGACAAAGAAGAGGGGAATGAACAGAATCACAAAGGGTTCTGTCCATAGACTGGCTGGGAACTTGGGCGTGGCTGCGGCTGAGAGATTGGCCCTGGTGCTGACTCCAGACCTCAAAAGCTGCCCTCATTTAGTGGCTTCAGCTTTATTCTTAGCGCTGCACAGAGAATCCAGGACTGCCTAGCTTTCTGGGACTCACCAACATTTATATTACAGGATTTGCTTTCCCCTGGGACCAAATCACCAAAAATATTATTGATTACATTTACAATGTAATAGAAATGCTTCAAAAATATTTTAGCTTGCTTAGTGCTTTCATGCATATTTATCTTTTTTGAGTCTTATAATACCCCAGTAGATGGGAAGATATGGTACACACTGACCCTAAACCTTTTTAAAGTTGTACTTTTATTTTTTTTTTTAACAAAACATCACATTTATTGAACAATTTTGCCTGAACAAACTTTAGAGAATATAGATGAGTTTTAAGAAAAAAGTTTCAGTCACTTACGATCCTTTCATAAAGTTATGTTTCCCTGCATTTTTCTATGCTATTTTATATTCTATTTATATGCACCGTTTTGCAGCTCTAACATAGTTTTGATTATGAGAATATTTACATCAATAAGTACACAATTTCATAACCTTTTAAGTGAATGAATATACATACTGTTCTACTGTCTTACTGTACATTGAGTAATTCAATCCCCTAGTGTTGGATATTTAAATCATTTTCAAGGTTAATGACTGAACACAATCATTTACATTGTTTTAATGTATTAATAATCAAATCAACTATGATTTCAATATTAGGTATAAACATAATAATTACACAATCAGTAAACAGTATTACACTAAATAAACACTATTTAATATTCAAAATAATAATGAGGTTAACATCTGTGACTAAGTCATCAGGCACACCTGTGCTTATTTCCTGGACCTTTTAAATCAGCTTCATGATACAGACTTTTCAGAGTCTACAGTCAATGAAAATGAACCTCAGGTATTTCTGTCCTCTTTCTGGAATTGTAAACATCTATCTCTGCACTCACCATTGTTTTTCTGTCTTACTCAGCTTCAACTGCCACCCAACTTCTACCACTTCACTGTTAATTCAAAAGCCAATTTCCAGACACATGAGACATATGTCATATGCTACATGCTAAGCGTACACCACAGTGCATGAGAACTGGTCCCTGTCCTCAAACTGCGTGCAGCTCAGCTGCCAACACAAACAGGAGAAGGATGAGATGCCATGCTGCAGGCAAGCAGTGGGTGCTGTAGGATTCCAGAAGCCACTAGCGCAGACCGAGGAGTTAAAGAAGTTGCTAAGATAGATGGTGGTCATGTGTGATGCCTCTGGAATGATGACTGTGAATTAGCCAGGACACAAGGGGCTGGGGCAGGGAAAGGGGAACATATCAGGCAGGGGTAGCAGTTTTCACTGTGTTCCAAAGGAGATGTTAGGATGACCCACCTATCAGATCTGTCTCTTAGTCATTGTGGTTGCTTGGAAAATACAGATCAAACATGGATAGGAAATGCGATATGAGCCAGTGTATGTGATGGAATTACTAAGAGAGTTTCTAGACCTTGTAGGTGATTTTCGGTGTTTAGACCCAGATGAAGTCTATCTCAGACTCTGAAAGGAACTTGCAAATGTGACTTATCTCATAGTCAAGAAACCTTGAAAAGTTTCAAGAATATTTGAGGTAGTAAAATTATATACTTATTTTTGTTAATGGGGCAAGAATTGCTTCAGGAACTAGTAGGATTGTGTTGACCCTTGGTTAATGTTAGATTATACTCTTACTAAACAGGCCATTTGCCAGCATTTTGGAAATCACACAGTGACTTCTAGTCATCAGCATAGGTTCACTGGGAACATGTCATGTAGAACTAATCTTGATTCCTTTCCATTCAGGGTTACATAAATGACATCTTCAGCAAATTTAGAGGATTCTGATTTCAGAAAAGCACTGGATAGAATAGTTTTTCATTGTTCCTGTATATAACAGACAAAACGTTAAAGCTTGAAGAAGAATAGAGAAGAGATGAGGATATGAAAGCAAAATACTTGCAAGTTAGATGGTCTTAATACGTGTTTATAGTTACTGTTCAGGGAAAGTTGATCATCTAGTACCTGATAGTGGCGAAATTGCATCTGAAGCAGCAGATTTTACTGAAGATATTATATTTGAGGAAGAATGCAGATGCCTTGGTGTTTGGAGATCAAGAATCTGGATATAGTGTCATATATGGAAGGTGATAGTGTTATTGTACATGGAAAAAAGAAACCCGCAGAGATGATATCAGTCTGTAAAATTTTGGAGCTTCTTAGATCTATCAACTGATGTTTTTCATCAGTTTTAGAAAATTCTCAGCCATTTTTTGTCTCAATATTGGTTCTCCCTTTTCCACCCTTTTCTTCTTATGGGACTCCAGTTGACTGACTCTCTTGCTATTACACTTATCATTTGGGTTTTTATCATGTGGCTTCGCAGTTAAAGAACTTTCATTGTATTTTTTCTAATTTTTTTAGGTTTTTAGTTCTCTGGTGAAATATCTAACCCTGCCTTCTATCTTCTTGAATATAGAAGGGATTGTTATTTAAAGTCTTTATCTGATAAGTTTGATAACTGGACACCTCATGGATCTGACTCTATCTTCTGTTATTTCTATTTATTATCAGTCATTTTGTTTTACATCTTTGTCTACCTACTTTCCTTTTGATTGTGTTCTCATAACTGTAGTACAAAATTGTTTGTGGGAAAAATGGTGAGAACAAAAGTGATATTGTATTTCACCAAAAAGGATTTTTGTTAGTTCTGACTGAAGCTAGGGAAACTAGTAATTAAGGATCACCTTAACCCAGCTTTATAGCTTAAGATTTTACTGGCCATTCAGATGACATGAATCTGCCCTTGTCAGGGCTGGTTTATTTCTGATTCACCATTATTTCTTGGATATATTCCTTTGGAGTTACACCTAAAATGGGGGATTACTAGCTTCCCATCACTCCCCCTTGACTGGCTCTGGAATCCAGCTCTAGTCTCTTTAGCCACATGAGGCTAAAAACTAGGAGAGTTTAGTCCCCCTACCCTTCATCAATGTCTGCTCATGGGGGAAAAGCAACATGATTGCTTTTCTCTAGATTTAGATTTTCCCGAGTTTTGACCTGGAAGTTCTTCATTACTCCAGTAGCTCTTAAAAACACTTTATTAATCTCTTCTACTTATTTTCTGTAGGAGGCTTGATTTTAATTACAAGCGTGTAACTGCTAGAAAACATTAAGTGAGAAAATAGATGTGTTCTGTTTTGTCCAATGGTTGGATGAAATCTGATGGATGGAATTTACAAAGAGGCCAATTTCTACTAAACCAAAGGAATAACTTCCTAGCAATTATTTTAAAAATAATAAAAAAGCTGCCCACAAAACTTGGAGTTTTCTGTCTTGTCTAAGTTAAAATGTTGCTTTGCCAAAATTTCTTCCAGAGACTCTCCAGCAGCAGAGGAGAAGGAGCTTGTATCCCTTGGGAGTGTGTAGGAGGCTCATGAGGCTTCTTTGAGATTTCCCCAACCTAAAACATATCTCAACCTAACTTAGCCCAGACAGAACTCTGGATTTCTCCCCTGTTTCTCTGATGGCACCAGCATCCACCCAAATATTCAGGCTTTAGATTTGAGAATAGCTTTCATTAGTCTCTTTCCTTCACATTCCACATCTAATCCATTGATAGGAATTGTCAGTTCTCTTCCAAAGTATATATCCTGGACTTGACCATTTCACTTATCCCTGTCTTTAGGACCACAACTCTAACCCTAACTGAACCTAATCCTAAATTTGCTAGGACTGCCTAACAAAGCTCCACAGACAGGATGACAGAAACAATAGAAATGTTTCAGAGTTCTAGAGGCTACAAGTCCAAGATCCTTGTGTCAGCAGGCTTGGTTTCTTCTGAGGCCATTGAGGGTAGATGCTGTCTTCAAGTATACTCACATTCTGAAGTACGGGGCGGGGATGTGGTTAGAACTTCAACATAAGAATTTTGGAGAAACACAACTCAGTCCATATTAGCTACCATCTTTTCTTGGCTTGACCATGGCAATAACCTTCATTTTCTTTCAGCGTCATTTCCTTACAGTCCCAAAGCCTATTGTTCACTCAGCAGCCAGAGTGATTTTTCTAAAGTACACATTATATCACATCATTTCTGTGCTGAAAATGCTACCTTGTGAACCAGAATAAAATGTACATGTAGGAGCACAGGCACTATTGACCTCACAACTCTCTGTGAGGTCAAATTTGCACAATTCTCTGACTTCCTATCTGTGTAGCATTCACACTGCATCAGTTACCCTGAACCTCTGTTGTCTCTGCAAACATTCCTGGCCATGCTTTCTTTTCTTCTTGGAAAGTTCTTTCAGTCCTTCATGGCTGGCTTTTTTGGGTCATCTCCTCAGTAGACCTTTCTTTATGTTCTAGCTAAAGCAACAACACGGGGTTCCCTGGGGGTTCAGATGATAATAAATCTGCCTGCAATGTGGGAGACCTGGGTTCAATCCCTGGGTCAGGAAGATCCCCTGGAGCAGGGAATGGCTACCCACTCCAGCATTCCTGCCTGGAGAATTCCATGGACAGAGAAGCCTGGTGGGCTATGGTCCATGGGGTTGCAAAGAGTCAGCTACAACTGAGCGATGAACACTTTCACTTTCAAAATGACAACTTACCTACATCCCCACCTTCTACTACTTAACCCTCCTTATTTTATTTATATTATTTATGAGTCTGAAATGATAATGCATATTTATTGTCTATATGCTCATTACCTTCCTCATACTCTAGAATGACAGTCCTTTGAAGATAGAAGTACTGCTTGTCTTGGACCCTGCTGTCCCCAGTGCTAGATACAGTGCCCGCCATAGAAGATGCACAAGAAATAGTCATTCATTCACTGAATTCATTCAAGAATATAGGCACTCAAAATCTCTTCCTCTCCCCCTTAATGTTTTGATAAAGTTGATTACTATGAGTCTTTTTTCCTCCTATAAATACACTTACTCCCTGGCATGAACTGCATTTTTCTGGGGGCTGAAGAAATCCTTTTTCAAAAAGCTTGGAATACAGAATGACTAGATCCGAAGTGGTAAACTGGTTTTTTTCTTGTGCACAACACTGGGTGCTTAGAAGTGGCTGAGATGAATGTTGAGGTTCCACCTGAGCTCATCGGGGGTGTCATGACTGATTAGCAATGTCTGCCAGTGGCACTGTATGGGAGACTGCAGGCCTCATTTGTTGAATGCCCATTGCTTGCTAACTGGTGTCCACAGCATATATTAATGAATTAAAAGCTTGTTCTATATTCTGTCTTTAGTGGTGCTCCAGGCAAAATTAAAGACTAAAATATTCTGTAAGTATAGATTCATATGACCATGGGATTCATTTAAAATTATGCTAATTAGAGAAAAAATCTTCGAGATAAGTTAATATATCCAGTCCCCTAACTACCAATGATATTTAACCACACCAACAGGAATACCCAGCCTCAGAGACATGAAGCCAATCACAGCCCCACGAGTTCTGACCAAGCCTAAGTATTTTTGCCAAAAGAAATTCCTGAGACTGATTGAATGCTCAAATCTTAAGGCAGCCCTTCAAGATTTTTGCCACTGAAGATTATGTTTGCAAACCAATCAGCAAAATGCAGAATGAGATTATTCTGTTGGTGGTTTGGATAAAAAAAAAAAAAAAAAAAAAACGCATTCTTTACTGTGTAGATGAAAGTTGAGTGGGGTGTTTCCCATCTGAATTCTCTGAATAATTAAGGATACCTGGGAGTTTCAGAATATTAGACATAAGCAAACAGTTGCAAACATTTTATGAAGTAGTGGCAGTGGGGGGTGGGGATCCCACATTTTTCCAATTATTTAGCAAAGCATAGCTCTTGGCCTCTTTATATGAGCAAAATAAACAAAGAAGTCATTCTCTGCTCTTTTACATCATTAGAACAAATGTAGATAAGGACATGTTCTCCAGTGCCAAGATAGTGGCTGATATTTAGTTTCAAAAGGATCAACCTCTCCCAAAGGTAAACCTTCTCCTTTGTCTGTGAATTTGCTTTAAGGAAGGCTGTAGACAAAAACTCCTTTTTGTTGTCATTATTACATAAGTCTCTAAACATAAATATTGATGCTTTCAAACTGTAGTTCTGGAGAAGTCTTGAGAGTCCCTTGGACTACAAGGAAATCAATCCAGTTAATCCTAAAGGAAATCAACCCTGGATATTCATTGGAAGGACTGATGCTGAAGCTGAAGCTCCAATATTTTGGCCATCTGATATGAAGAGCTGACTCATTGGAAAATACCCTGATGCAGGGAAAGATTGAGGGCAGGAGGAAAATGAGGCAACAGGGGATCAGATGGTTTGATAGCATAATCAACTCAATGGACATGAGTTTGAGCAAACTCCAGGAGATAGTGAATGATAGGGAGGCCTGGTGTGCTGCTGTGTATGAGGTCACAAAGAGTCAGACATGACTTAGTGACTGAACAACAAAACAGAAATACATAAATAAATAAATTCTTAAACCGTCTGTTTGAATTACAAGTTTTTATACCTGTATATAGGACTTCCCATGTGGCGTTAGTGGTAAAGAACCTGCTGCCAAGGCAGGAGACATAAGAGATGGGTTCAATCCCTGGGTTGAGAAGATCCCCTGGAAGAAGACATGGCAGCCCACTCCAGTATTCTTGCCTGGAGAATCCCATGGACAGAGGAGCCTGGCAGGTTACAGTCCATAGGGTTGCAAAGATTTGGACACGACTGAAACTACTTAGCATGCACACATGCATGCATATATATATTCACTGCATTTGATCCCATGTGTCATTATTTTCCCCATGTATTCATTTATATGTGTGTGAGCTGGCATCCGGTCCCATCACTTCATGGCAAATAGATGGGGAAACAGTGGAAACAGTGGCTGACTTCATTTTTTGGGGCTCCAAAATCACAGCAGATGGTGACTGCAGCCATGAAATTAAAAGACGCTTACTCCTTGGAAGGAAAGTTATGACCAACCTAGATAGCACATTTGAAAGCAGAGACATTACTTTGCCAACAAAGGTCCGTCTAGTCAAAGCTATAGTTTTTCCAGCAGTAATGTATGGATGTGAGAGTTTGACTATAAAGAAAGCTGAGCGCCAAAGAATTGATGCTTTTGAACTGTGGTGTTGGAGAAGACTCTTGGGAGTCCCTTGGACTGCAAGGAGATCCAACCAGTCCATCCCAAAGAAGATCAGTCCTGGGTGTTCATTGGAAGGACTGATACTGAGGCTGAAACTCCAATACTTTGGCCATCTGATGCAAAAAGCTGACTCATTTGAAAAGATCCTGATGCTGGGAAAGACTGAAGGTGGGAGGAGAAGGGGACGACAGAGGATGAGATGGTTGGATGGCATCACTGACTCAATGGACATGTGTTTGTGTAAACTCCGGTAGTTAGTGATGGACAAGGAGGCCTGGTGTCCATGGGGTCACAAAGAGTCGGACACAACTGAGAGACTGAACTGAACTGAGCTTGTATTTGTACATATATGCCTCTATGAATGTATGTGTTAGATGTAAACACATTTTTCATGTGGCAGAAGGGAATACTGTCAGTAGCTTTAGCAAATCAGTTAAAGCTGCCAAGGTTGGTCCTTTGCATAGCCCTCAGCTCACTTTCTGTGTCCTGCCTGTACTACTCAAGACTAAACCAGGTAGGAAGTATTGGAGTTAGCATGGCAACATTATAATGTTCTTCATATCTGCCATTGGGTAAGAAGTCTGAGATGGGATAAGAAATGAGAAGTTTTATAGGTTGGGATTTAAACACAGGAGGGTGTGTGTGTTTGGGGGTATATATACACACACACACTCATAGCCCTGATATTGTCACACTGTGCTCTAAAACACTGTTAATATGTCTTTTGAGACCCTCAAACAAGCCAGGCTCTAATTCTCCTCTGCCCACTTTTCATGGGCCTCCTTCTTATCTTTCTTTCCTAAATATCACTATTCAGAGAGGCTGTTCATGACCATATTACTCAGATTCCCTTGCTTGCTTCCTTCCAATTGATTATTAGAAGTTTGTCTATTTGGTCCATTTGTGCACCGTTTGTATCTAACTCTCCCAGGAGAAGGTAAGCTCTGTGACATCTGAAGTCTCGTCTCTCATTTTCTGCTGTAGCCTCAGCCCCCAGCACAGAATGTTTGACGCGCTGGCAGTTTCCTGGTTGCCCAGGAAACCCCACTTCACTGTCTCGCCTGGTCCTGGGCACTCTACATTTGCTGCTCTGACAGCCCTGTTGTGCTTCCCACAGCAGTGCTTAGTCACTTTATCATGTCCGTCTATTTGCAACCTCTTGGACTGTAGCCCACCAGGCTCTTCTGTCCATGGGATTTTTCAGGCAAGAATACTGGAGTGGATTTCCATTTCCTCCTCCAGAGGATATTCCTGACTTAGGGATCAAACCCATGTCTCCTGCATCTCCTGCATTGACAGGAAGATTCTTTACCACTGAGCTACCTGGAAGCCCTATTCATTTGTGTACTGATACCCAATAAGAGATGCTCTGAAATAAACATCCTTGTTAAAGTGTGACAGGAGCATGGTGGTTTCTTTTATTCATTCACTTCCTCACCCACCCCTAAAAACATTCTCTAAGGCTTTTCTGAGACAAGCCTGTGGAGAACATTAAGGACACTATTATGAATAGTATCAATATATGATATCTGTCCTCAATAAGTTTGTGGGCTAATGGGGGATATGGCCTATGAGAAGACAAAGGACTCTGGTAGAAGCAACCACAGGGTTTTCTGTGGGCTCAAAGGATTGGTCCTCAAACTCAGTCTATATAGGCAAGAAGATCCCTGGAGGAGGGGGAGTTTTAGGAAAATCTTGAAGGACCAGTAGGAGTTAGATAAGGTTGGGCTGGTCTGAGGGGTTATGCAGAATGATTCAGGGAAGGAAACTCCATGTGCAAAGGCATCAGGATTCTTTGGAGGCTGTAAGAGTTCTGGTGTGCTGAGTGCACTGTAAAATCATAGGGGAGGGTAAGGGACAAAGGTGGTCCTGGACAGATGGCATACATCATGAGACGGGCTAAGAAATTTGGAATTCATCCTAGTCACCATGGGGAATCACAGAAAGATTTTAACAAGATAATTATATAATTAGATTTGTTTTTAAAATGATCACTCTGGTTTACAGGGTGGTGAGGGTACAATGCTCATTCACTCATTTATCCATCCATCCATCCAACAATCTTTATTTAGTGACTACTATATAACAGGCATTATTCATCACTGAGGATGAATAATGAGGAGCAAAACAGAGTCTCTGACTCTTCATTCTTCTGGTCTAGTGGACAGACAAACACAGCACCAGAAATAAACAGAAAAGCACGAGTTATAATAAAGGCTATGGAAGGGAAGAATAAGGAGCTGTGGGAGCATTTGCCAGGGTCCAGGAGGCCATGAGGGGGGAATGGTGTTTGTGTTGACCTCTGCCAGGTGGTGATGTTAAACTGGCCCTGCTCGTTCTCCCTGTGAGTTCTCTGGCTTTGACCAAGATGGTGGAAGTGGCACTGAGGGAAGGAGACAGTCTAGAGAGATCGTATGGAGGTAGAATCAATAGGACCTGAAGCTATTTGGGGGTGGGGGGCAAGGGAGAAAGGGGGAAGGAGAGAGAAAAAATTCAAGAATGGCCCAGGCATTTGACTTGGGCACTCTGTCTTGTGCCATCTCCAGGACCTCAAACATCAAAAGCTACAATGACTGGACTTGTCTTATCTCCCAAACACTTCTCTTACAGACTTTATCTCACTGAACTCTCATAACAGCCTTATTTGATATCCTCCACATATTGGGCGCCCAATCTGTCAAGGACTGTACTAAGTACTTTCCATACATTAATTCTTCTATTAATCAGATGAGTCAAAGGCTCCTGGCATATCAAACCTCAGAGAGGTTAACTAACTTGATTGGGTCTACACAGCTCATCACTTTCAGAGTCTGGATTGGAGCCGACATCTGCTGCTCTTCAGAATAAGTGGTTGTAACCATTTTGCATGGTCAGTTTGGGATATCTACAACATAGACATTGACCCCTCATATTTGTTATTCACTAGAACCATCAGTACCTTGGCTCAAAAGCCATCATCTAATGCTACTATTTAATGAACTCTATTTCTCTACCCTTTATAGGTACCATTCGATGAAAATCTCAAGTTCACCCTGAGCTAATAGGGCTTACTAACCACTGAAATGCACTTCACTGACCAGTAAAATGCAGCCATTAAGGGAGATAAAAGCACAACTGTCCTACCCATTCCCTGGTCACCTTGGGGGTGCCAGGCTCCTTCAGGGGGACATTGGTTGACCAGGAGTCCCCAGGTGGGGAGATACATGTGCTAGGAGCCTCCTGGCACCCCACTGGGTTCCTTACCTCTGCTGATCTTCATGGTCTTCTAAGCATCCCTCTGAAGTGTTGGGAGTCATTTCATAGTTAAGGAAGCTCCCGCACAGACCAGCTACAGTCCTGTTAAATCTACACTGAAAAAGTGACTAGGAGGTTGGAATTTGAATCCAGGCCTGTCTGTATCCCCTACTCAACTAGAAACGATGTGGCAGGAGAGGTGGAAGAAACCAAGAGGGCTTAATTTGGAAGGAAAGATTTTGAGATGTCAGGGTGAAGTAGAAAATAGATGCCTCCTCCCTAGGGTTCTACCAGGCAGAAGGAGGACCAAGAGTAAGATTCAGGTTCAGTCAGCTGACCCTGCTGTGTGTCAGGCCCTATGCCAGATGCTGGGATTTCAGAAACAAAACTTCGGCCTTGGCCTCTTGTAGCTCATAGTCTGGGAGAACGATGGACATGTGACCAGGTGCTTCCCACCAAAGCCCCACATGCTGAGTGTACCAGCAGACAAGGGGATGGAGGAAGAGGGCCTGATGACTTGTGACTGGGCTTACCAGAGAACACTTGAAAAATATGGTCTCCTTTAAAGATTGCTTCAGTGAACAAGTAGAGTCTTGATAAATAGAGATAGAAAAGGTAGAAGGTTCTTAGGAGCTGGGCAGTAGGAGCAAGAGCACCAAGGCAGGAGACTGGATGGTGGATGTGGGAAGAGTGAATGCTGGGCGGGGTTAGCAGGTGGCTTCTACTTGGAGAAATGCCAACCATGAGCCTGAAAATATCTAGCCTTGAGTTGGGGGCGGGCCTTGAACATCAAGCTTCCTGAAGTAAGAAGGCGTATCTTGCTTCAGGCAAATTTGAAAGAACAGCATAGAGATTTACACAAAGATACTCACTGTTTATTGCTGCTTTTTCAGATGTTGCCAATAAGGTGATTGTTATTGAAGTTCAATATTTGCTACCAGAAAAATAAAATTCTAGCCCTCATTCTTCACAAAGAACTCAGGTCATTCTCCGGATATGCACAACCCCAGTGACTGTGCTTTTAAATATGAGTCTGAGATGAGAACTCGGGGACCTGAAGGTATCTCAGTTCATTGAGGATTGACAACTGAGTGAGGTGACAACTGGGTCAGGATAGGAGGGGGAACTTGGGGACTCAGATGCCACAAGAGTGCCCTGGAAATCCCAGCCCATTTGGCGTTAGCTAGATGTGAGAGAGGCAGAGGGGCTGGTACCCTAACATTTCCTTTTTGATGACTATCGTGCTCTGTGTATTTATGGAGAAACAAGCACTAACAAGTTTTAGCATTTTTTCAAACATTTGGGTCTTGATTGCAAAAAATTGTAGCAGGCCTCTTAACTGCTTAAAGTCCTTAGTGCAAAGAATGGAGGTTGTTAGATTTATTATTATTTTTTACCGTCTCCCTCTAACCCAACTCCAGTGCTTTTCAAATAGTTGAAGAAAGACAATTGCTAGTCTTTAAATTGAAGCGCATGGAAGAATGTCTTGGGAGAAACAGTGTTCAAGAGGTGAAAGATTACCATATATTTAAGTGTTTGAGCCCATCCATCTTTTAGAGCAGAAGTCTTTAATCAGGGCCAGTGATTACAGGGATAATGTCAAGATAAAAATCATATGCATTCTAGCATTTAAAAAAATTCTCTGCCCTAAGTCACTAATGGTAGCTTAGATTATTAGCACAGAGATCATTCTCAAGGCCTAATGGGCCCTGGCTGGTTCCTCTCTTGGCAGGCCTTGGGCACTGGGCTCACCTTTGTAATTTCACCTTTGGCTTGGAGTCTGTGTCTCCACAGGCACCTCTATTTGAAAGCAATCGGCTGACTTCATCCTTAGAAGTGAGTGTTATCAAGAGATCATGTGCCTTTTGTTTTCAAAGTAACTAGTTGATTAACTGAAGTCAGAAGTTGCAGCAAATTGGGTTGAGTGTGTAGCTGCCATTTTGCTTACAAAATGCTTTCCCATTCTGGCAATCATGTGTTTTGTGAACGTTTGTTGAGGGCTTATTATCTAGAGGCTCTGTACTCAGTACTGAAATGCATACAAGAACACAAGATACAATCCAAGCCTAATGAAGCTTATGGTGCAAGCATTCATTCATCATTTATTCCTACACGCAGCACATGTTTACAGGGTGTCTCAGTGTGTCTGTCATGAAGGCATTGATCCAGGTGCGGGGCTGCAACACAGCAAATTTCCTTCTCTCAGGTTATTTGTATTTTGGAAAGAGATGTTGGGAACTAGAATTTGTCAGGTATTGATGACAACAAAGAATAATAAAACTGGGGATATGGGCATTGTTAAACAAATTATTGTATTTCTTACCTTCTTTGGGTGAGATTAGTAAACCCATTCTAAAGATGCAAACAAGGTTCAGGATGCACAGAATGGCCATGTCCTGCAGGGAGCCATCCAGAGAGAGGTGCGTTTGGCCCCAGGGCTGCGCCATTCTGGCCCTCACCTCAATGTGCCGGTACCCTGCCTTTCAGGGCACCCTGCTGCTTTCTCTTTGGGGTTCTGCCTGAATGGGGAGATGTTCCTTTTATGCATGTATGCATGGTCAGTTGTGTCCAACTCTTTGCAACCCAACCATGCCCCTCTGTCCATGGAATTTTCCAGGTAAGAAGACTGGAAAAATGAGTTGCTATTTACTCCTCAAGAGGATCTTCCTGAACCAGGGATCAAACCCATGTCTTCTGCATTTCCTGTTTTGGTGGCAGATTCTTTCCACTGAGCCACCTGGAAAGCTCCTCCCTTAATGCAACCTCCTGTTAAAAAACTATCTCCCACCTCCAGCCCTTCGCCCAGACTTTGACTTTCTTTCAAATGATTTAATTTTTTTTTTCCAGAAAGAATGCTTACAACTGTCACTTATGCTTTTAATTTTAATACCCTCCCTTCACTCTCAGGAGGGAAACCAGCATCAGAATAAAGCTCCAAAGAACCAGCACTGATGAGCTGGGAAAGACCTGTGAGTTCTGCGATAAGCCTCAGGGGTCTAGGATTGCCACTTGCTGCCCATGGGATTTGTTTCCCTCCCTCCTTTCTTTCCTTTTCCAGAATCTCCCTTATCTATAAAGTCATGAACAATAGCACACCCAGCCACTTGCCAGGACTGTAGTGAAGGTCACCTAAGAGAAAGTTACAGGAGTCCTTCATGAACTCGCCCCTTGGACAAAAACCCGAAAGAATAAAATAGATCACTGAGTGTTGTGGAGAGAGCACCCACTCTGGAGTTAGGGGGCCTTGGTGGGACCCTAGCACACGAGCTCAAGGATTTACTCTGCCAAACCTGTTTGCTCCTGTCACTATAGAGCCTGCAATGATGGAGGGCCACCTGGCTGAGGGACAGAGCAGCAATGTCTCCATCATTAGGCAGAAAATGGAATGAAATGGTGATGTAATGGTCTTGCTCTGTGCTCATATTTTCTAAACCCCAGGCATTCACGAGCACCTTCATGACGTCTGTCACATCAGCGCTTTAAATCTCTTCATTTACATTTGTACTTTAGCCATGGCTAAATAATAAAGGCCATAAAATCACAGGTTTTATTTCATGAATGTCTTATAATTAGAAGAAATATGTAATCATTTAATATATTATATACTATAATAAAATACATAATATTATATATTATACAATATATATAAATTCCTGAAATTCTTGTAAGCAACCCCAGTGCCATGCGAATGTTTATCAGGTGAACGCATTGTAGGTCCTCTTTCTGATCTTTTCAAGGGCTTTAATCATCAGCACATTTTCATGGAGTTTCAAAGTCTGATATTGTCCTTTCACAAATGTCATGTCATTTGATGCTTATGATATTCACAGCTGAGAACAAGGCTAAAATTATTGTCTCCACTTTATGGCAGAAAGGGCTTGGAGAGAGGAAATAATTTGCACGGAGTCATGCAGGTTATTAGATGGGAGCCAAGTAGAGAACCCAGGGCTCTGGATTCCCAGCCTAAAATGCCTCCCTCCTTTGTCTGGGATGTCCCTTCTCCTCACAGGGCCCTGGGCCACCCACCCGCCATTGGTTCCTCCCCTCCAGACCTGGCTGAGGCCTCAGAAGGCTGTCTGGACTCTCAGAGCTCAGCTGTAAATATTGGAGAGGGGTTCTCTTATCTGAGAGTCACTTCTCACTCATCCAGCTGCCAGCAGCCTAAGTATCCATCAACTTGCAGACTGTAAATCAGTGCCCAGCTCGACAGCAAATCTATGAGCCTGAGCTGGAGCCCAAACAGGCATCAGCCCCTGCCTGAGGAATTACAGAGGAAACTTTGAGGCTCAGCCCAGCCAAGAACCACTCTGTTTAAGAGATGCTTTGGGTCCTGCCCCCAGTGGAGAAAGACCAAAAGGAGAAAGCCAGGGGCTGCAAACCCAGGCCACTGGACCCCAGACTGCATCACATGGGGACTGCATCACGTGGGGACTGCATCACGTGGGGAAGCCCACTCCTAAACTTGGTAGTTTGCTGCCTGAGCACATCAGTTCTACATCCAGACGGTCAGGCAAAGGCGGATATGGATGCCTGTGTCAAAGCTTTAGGGGCCGCTTGAGACTCACACTTAGAGAGAGGATCCTTGTCTCCTCCCTAATCCTCCAAACAACTCCAAAGTTAACTTGGAAAACCCACTTCATGCTGAGATTGGGAAAGACAGATTGTAACTCAAGGAAAAAACAAAAACAAGCAACTATTTCTGTATTTCCCGGAATTGGTTAAAGTACACAACAAAGTCTGCAACACCTTCCAGGATGGGGCCCCTGCCCAGTCCCTCAGCCCTGACCCTCTTTATTCCTACTTTGAACATTCCTGCCACACCAACTGTGTGGTCTCCTAGACAGGCCTGATGTCCCCAGCCTCTAGGACTTCACCCTGAGTATATCTCTGCCAGGGGCATCTCTTTTCCTCTTTC
The DNA here is from genome assembly GCF_032405125.1 of Capricornis sumatraensis. Taxonomy (NCBI): domain Eukaryota; kingdom Metazoa; phylum Chordata; class Mammalia; order Artiodactyla; family Bovidae; genus Capricornis; species Capricornis sumatraensis. Next base: position 114,745,734 of record NC_091071.1, on the reverse strand, counting down.
CACCTAATTCCTACTCAGCCTTCAAGACTTTTCCTTTGCTGATTCATTGATTAACCTAACCAAACATTAAAAAATAATAATAATAAATGAAATAAAGTTCAGGGATTAGCCTAGCCATAGAAGAATAGTGCTTAGAGCAAGCACCTTGGCAGGGTCAGCTAAGATCAGAGTAATTGGGTCTGAAACCATGCTGAGTGCCCTCCCACCTTCTCTAGCAGCCCTCGTCTGTCTGTTGGCTTGATCTCACAGCATATGCTAGGGCCCTCTCTTACCTCCTTACCCATCAGGATCTTACTGAACCTTTAGGGCTCAGGAGCCCTACCAGGAGCCCCTCATATCACTAGACTTCTTGGAGAATCTGATGGCTAAATTCCAAAATGATGCCTGTTTATACTTTGCAGTTGTTGGAGTTGTTATAAGTTCCTGTTTCTCTCCCCAAAGAGACTCTGAGTTTCTCAAATGGGCCTTCATCTTTCACTCTCCTTGTTCACTTCCCCCTATCCTTCAACCTAACTCCCAGCATCTGTGCCCTGAGTGGTCCACAGGGCAGGGTCAACAATATATTAGTGATAGTTCATGGGTTCTCCAGGGCTGATCTTCTCATTGTTTAATATGCACACTCTGGGTGCCCGTATTTTCCCATCATTTCATGGCAAATAGATGGGGAAACAATGGAAACCGTGACAGACTTTATTTTCTTAGGTTCCAAAATCACTGCAGATGGTGACTGCAGCCAAGAAATTAAAAGACACTTGCTACTTGGAAGAAAATCTATGACAAATCTAGACAGCATATTAAAAAGCAAAGAGATCACTTTGCCGACAAAGGTCTGTATAGTCAAAGCTATGGTTTTTCCAGTAATTACATACAGATGTGAGAGTTGGACCATAAAGAAGGCTGAGCACCAAAGAATTGATACTTGCGAAATGTATTACTGGAGAAGACTCTTGAGAGTCCCTTGGATAGCAAGGAGATCAATCCAGTCAATCCTAAAGGAAATCAACCCTGAGTAGTCATTGGAAAGCCTGATGCTGAAGCTGAAACTCCAATATTTTGGCCACTTGATGTGAAGAGCTGACTCTTTGGAAAAGACCCTGATGTTGGGAAAGATTGAAGGCAGGAGAAGAAGGGGACAACAGAGGATAAGATGGTTGGATGGTATCACCAACTCAACGGACATGACTTTGAGCAAACTCTGGGAGATTCTGAAGGACAGGGAAGCCTGGTGTGCTGCTGTCCATGGGGTTGCAAAGAATTGGACACGACTTAGCAACTGAACAACATTTTGCCAAATAATGAGATGCCTTTCAACAACATTTTAGGCCATTTAAAATGGCTCAAATTAATCCTATAAATCTGGGATTATTTCCCTCAGGAGCTCAAAAGTAATACAACGGTAAATATACATAATTCTTCCATTTCTCGTATGCCTTCCTACTATTAATGGCTCCATGTTGCAAGTTGGCCAAGGACACAAGTTGCTAATTTTAGCTAGACTGAGAAAGGTATAGCCCTGGCACAGCATGGTGGCTGATAGATAGCAATCCTAGAACTAGGGTGAGAATGGCAGGTGAATTTCAGAGAGGTGGTTCTCCTTCCTTACCTCTGACTGACACCCGTGTCATGACTACAGGCAATTCTAGATGACTGAACAATTTAAAATCTTTTTTATCTTACACGGTTCTTCCATTCTCATTGCAGTTATTACTGATGGCAGGCGTGCTGATGTCTTGGCAGAGTGGAGCCTTCCTGCTGGGAAGAGGGGTTTTGAATTTGATGTCCCATTATGACTTTGATAGATTCAGACAAATTTCTCAGGCTTGGTGGACCTTTGCCCAGGCTGGAAATCTTCCCTGGGCAGCAGGAAACATCTGAGGCACCCAGACCCTAAATGGGGTGTTTTGCTTTACTAATCCCCAGACCTCCATGGATTGTAGCCAGAAGGGTTTGAGAAAGACAAAGCTGAGATTCAGTCTCCAAGGTCTGAAGTGGTAGCAATGAAGTTCTTCGATGCAGGGAGTCATGAAACAGTGTCCAAGCCCTTCGCTAGGTTGGACCAGGCCCAGTACAAGCTTCCCTGGGCTGAAGACATCCAGAATATGAGTTAGCCTGGGCTTTACTAATGGGAAGGCTCTATTGTGGGGCTGTGCCTTTAAAGAAGTTCACAGAATATTTGCATTTAGGTGGCTGGAGAGAGACGTTTGGAAGAAATACAAGAATGGGAGTCATAGTGGAAGCTGAGATGTGGTAGAAGTGGATGTTAATGGATAGAATAAGTCTGGGGCAGAACTGAAAGGCTCTAGAAAATGGGCAGTGATTCCAGAGTCAGGATGAAGCAAGGCATCTGGAAGTTAACAACAGGAAAGCAAGTCATACACTATCACCTCTATGCTACAGGTGTACCTGGAGTGTGGACTCGGACACACCTTGCAGGGGACTGGGCTCAGCACCTGTCTTGGAAAGTAGGACCTAACTTGTACCCACTCACATGGCCATGAGACTACATCTGTAGTCTCAGAGCTCAGGAGTAAAATGTTAGAAAAGGACTCCAAGTTGCCAGAAGCCAACCTCCGTCCTAGCTTGTCATCCCTGCTAGAATGCCATGGTAAGCTTCTTGGACCCTAAGAAGAGATATCTGATAGTATTTCCCTTCCTCGGTCCTTGACCCACATTCCTTAGAAGATCTGTTCTAATGGAATTCTCTTTACAGGCCAAGGATGCAAGCTGTTATTCAGTATTGTGATGTGTCAGGCACTAAGACATGCTTTGAATTCCAAATGTCACCATAAGAACAGTCTTACAGTCTAATGAAAGGGAGGGAGACCACTATCTGTAAGGACTTTGAACTCCAGATGTACAAAGTTCTGAGGCTCTCCAGAGCAAGCGTAATTTAAGTACGTGCAGAGAGGAGTAAATGACTATGTAGGGTTTTGAGGGATAAATAGGAGTTCTCCAGGCAATCCACTCCAGTATTTCTGCCTAGAGAATCCCCATGGACAGAGGAGCCTGGCAGGCTATAGTCCATGGGGTCGCACAGAGTTGGGCATGACTGAGTGACTAAGCACACCAGGTAGATAGGGGTAGCTAGGTAAGTAGATAAGCTCCTTGGTGTGTTCAGGGAACTGGAGGTGGGCATCCAATCATAAAGCACTCACATGCCCTGGTAAGGACGCAGTTTTGCTGGTTATGGGGAGCTACTGAAAGGTTTTCATCAGGTTAAGGATTACAGATAGCAAAAATGAAAGTGAAAGTGTTAGTTACTCAGTTGTGTCTGACTCTTTGCAATCCCTTGGACTATAGCCTGCCAGGTTCCTTTGTCCGTGGAATTCTCCAGGAAAGAATACTGGAAAGCATTGCTATTCCCTTCTCCAGGGGATCTTCCTGATCCAGGAATCAAACCCAGGTCTCTGGCACTGCAGGCAGATTCTTTCCTGTCTGAGCCACCAGAGAAACCCATACAGATAATAAGGACAGCTTTAAATGAAGAGCCTTGCTTAAGTGGAACACAGTTAGAGCAGGAAGAGGTCTAAGTCAGTGGTCAGGAAAGGCAGACTCTGCCCACTTGGCCAGTGGATGGCACAACTTACAGGCACTCACTTCCCCTCTAGGTCTTTGCAGCCACATCAGCTAAATCCCTTCTGAAATATACTTTTGTAAGCAGAACATCAGAGGAAGTTAATGAATACAAAAGCTCTTCAGGAAAAAAAAAAAAAAAGGACTATAAATGCAAGACGGTGCCATCCTGTTTTTATTTTCTTCCTAAGCTATTAAAAAGAATAGCAAAGCTATAGGCTCCGAGTGCTCATTCTGCCACCCAGGAAGGCTTAGGCGCACAACTTCTCAAGATGCGCCGTGGAAAATGGAGAGCCACGTCAGCTGTTCACTGGTGTGCCAAATCGGTTCGGCTAGGGTGTCGGACTGTCTGGTGCCCTACCCAGCTGGAGGAAGGATTTTCTGGGGCTCGGAAGCCTAACAGTAATTTCTTTCCTCCCAGGGCCCACCCTCCCTGAGGAGTCACCACAGATTCTCGCGTAGAAACCAGATCCACGTGTCCCAGGAGGGCTAAGCTGTGAGAAGCTCCAGTGACGGTGTTGAGCAAATTGATCATTGACTGACAGGTCCCCAGGCCAGCTTGGAATGCCTGCTTGGGGTGAACTGGCAGTGCTTCCTGCTTTCCAGAGTTCGTGGGAACGTGCTGTTCTTGTATAAACAGCCTGGCACGCCTGCAGGCTGGGAGGCAGGGACTCGGTATGTTCAGAACACAAGGAAAACCCTCAGATGCCTCAAAGAACCAAGGACAGCTCTGAGGTGGCCTCTGTTCCCTCCTCAGCATCCCAGACTCATATCACCTGGAGCTCTGTTTAATTATCAATTGCTACCAAGTGATCAGCTTCAGACAGATTTTGGAGACCCAATTCCATCACCAACAAGCTGTGTGACCACAGGAACTTCAATCTTCTTCTCAACATCGTGGTCTTCTCATAAGAAAACAAGACTAGATAATTCTAGATATTTCTGGTGTGGACAGAATGGTACAAGGAGGGAACCTTGGCTTTGAAGTCAGTAGATGGGAATTTAAACCCAGTTCTGTGGCTCCCTGGCTGTGTGATCTTGAGAAAGCTGGTTTCTCTCATCTACATGGTGCCTGGCATTGTGTAGCTCCTCCAAAATAATAAGTAAGATGAATGTCTTTTACTTAGGCACAACCATGTCCCTAGGCGTGCAAACATTAGTCAATACAGGCACATCGTTAGAAGAGTTTCAGGGCAACGGGCTCCAAGTGACACAAATCTCACAGTTCTGCTGGGTAGCTGTGGTTTGCAGGTCAGTGTTGCCCTTAGAAAATTTCCCAGGTGGCACTGGTTGGAAAGAACACACTTGCCAATGCAGGAGACATAAAAGATGCAGCTTCAGTCCCTGGGTTGGGAGGATTCCCTGGAGGAGGGCACGGAAACCCACTCCAGTATTCTTTCCTGGAGAATCCCTTGGACAGAGGAACCTGGGGGCTATAGTCCATAGGGTTTCAAAGAGTCAGACACGACTGAAGCGACTTAGCATGCACGCAGGTTGCCCTGAGAAAAGCCCTTGGGGCCTCTGGGAGAAGGAAATGGCACTCCGGTATTCTGCCTAGAGAATCCCATGGACAGAAGGCCCTGGCGGGCTATGGTCTTTGGGGTTGCAAAGTCGTAAAGACTGAAATGACTGAGCACAGAAGCCTCTGGGCCCCGACCTCCTGTCCGACCCCATTATAGGCCATGGAGATCTCTACAGTTTCCTCTAATAAGGCAGATGCAATCCCCAGGACCCTGATGCAGGGGCCAGTGGGCTGGCTAAACCTACCATGGCACTAGGGGAAAACCACTCGGATCCTGCTTTGAGATAGGACTGAGCAGGAATCTGAGCTCATTGCTGAAAGATTAGCCTAGTTGACTCCCCAGGTGTGGCTCAGGGGATTCCTTTGTTGCCGGGTGGTTGGTGGGGGGGGCACCCTTTGACCCAGCAGTGCAGATGCCTGGACCAAGAGCCCCGGCGTCTCTGAGGAGCAGCTCCCGGACCCAGGCTTTATATGGAACAAATCATGGGAGTGGCTGCTCCTGTGTTAGAAATCCTGAAGAAATAGAAACACATTGGAGGAGCAACAGCATCAATAAATAATTGACAAGAATAAAACAATACAGGGACACACCCATACAAGGAAATGCAGCACAGCTGTTACAAGTGATGTGTGTGAAGAGTTTTCCATAAGATCTGAAGGTTTATGTCTTACAATGTCAAATAAAAAACTGGTATATTCACCTGTTTGCAAATAAGTAAACCACAGTCTTAGGAAAAACAATCCTTGAAGAAATCAATCACTGGACTCTAGGTGGTCCTTCTTGGCTTTCTACTTTGATGTCGTTTCCAATGTGCTACCGGGTGCCTGTAGTATTTTCAAATGAAAAAAAAAAAAGTTAAACTAGAATTTCCTTGCCATCATACTGAGACAAGCAAGCTGGAGTGCTTTATCTGAAAGTTTAAACTGGGCGGCAGCTTGATCATTTCAAACACTGATGGCAAGAAGATTCTGAACCATGCAAATGCCAGGAGAAGAGCCAAAATACAAAAATCTCACCACCACGCAGAGTGCGGAATGTCACACAAATGCCTTTGGTTCTTGGCACCTCCATCCAGAGCATGAATATCAACCCCCACAATAGTACACAAATTAAGAATATAAATTAACATGGTTTAAACTCGTTATATTTACAAACATACAGGGATTTTTATAATCTTTCAAATAGATGCTGCTGCTCTAAAACAAATCCCTTAGGTGATATACAATTTATTCCCACATTGTTGTTACAACTCAGAAAAATCTTTCTCTCCTTTTTGGAATCATCTTTATTTATGGATGTGGTCAAAATTGCCACATCTTTGCCATTTCAAGATGGATTATGATTTTCCAAAAGTTATTTGGAAAAATCTGTCTATCCTTAAACTGGGCCATTACCCTGGGAACCACTTTTGGGTAAAAGTGAAATGTGACTGGAAAAGACTAGAATCAAAAATGACCTACCTAGAAAGATGCTGCCAACCAGGCTGGTACCCAGACTTCCTACGAAACTGCAGCTTCAGAATAATTGCACAATTTCTGCAGGGGGCTACTTTGGGCCCAACATTAATTGCTATGTATTATTTTGCCTATGTGGCAGGAAAACATTAAACCTTTAAGTACTGATGGAAAGGTTATTCCTATGTACGTCTGAAGCAGAAAACAGAGAAAATGAAGCCTAGCTCCTGCTTGTCTTCCAGGGGCTCCCCAAATCTGTCTCTTCGCCATCACTTCACACACACACATATATACATATATCCACATATTTCAATATGAGTATCTGGAAGAGACATGGGAAACAGCCCATGGCCTGTGCATCAGCATTTTTATAATGAGTGGGCAAGGGACCCTAGGGCAAAAGGTCAACTTTTGGACAAGAGCAAGATGAATCTTTTCTCCCTGTCCCTCTGCTGCCTGAATCACCTGAAGCAGACAGACCTGGACTTTGTTACAGGTAAATAATTACAGTTGTATCTGCCATAAATATCTTGCTGAAGGGGCCATTGCAAAAATTGAGATTGTATCTCCAAGCAACTGTCAAATGGCTAGAATAAATTCAGAGGACTTGAAATACTGATGTACATTTTCTATCATAGATATCTCTTGGTCTAGACTTTCAGACTGCATCTTGACAGAACACCTAGGATGGCTGAGAAATTAAGGAGTCAGGAACAAAAAAATTACATAGTGTTGGTGTTCTGTGGTTTGTGTCTTCTTTATCTGTGGTCTCGGCAAACAGGAAGTCCTTGTGAATTGGGGGGCTTGAGCAGAAATGTTAAAGGCACAGATCCCTGGAATTAAAAAAGCCGAGGAGGTAATAAATCTTGGACCAAAATGGAAAGCCTGAAGAGGTCAGTGAGCTACAGCCAACCTAATATCTGTACTTCTCAGGGCCGCAATAAATCTGACACTACTCCTTCTTGGCTCAGCTGGCTTCTGTGTAGCTGGCAGATCAAAGCCTCCCCCAGGACCGTCTGCAATCACCTGTTTCTCATTGGCCTGGTGGGTGAAGGAGGCAGAATGGGGAGGGAAGGATGGGGCTGTCCCCTCCTGCTCAGCACCATCTGGGGACCATATTTAAATACCTACAACCTGGAGTTTAGGGAGAGGATCCTGGTAGGCACTGTCCTAAACTGGAAGAAGTGAAGGATCAGCAGCAGAAAGGAGTGGCAGTGGAGCAGACAAAGGTTTTCTAGATGGAGATGCTGTGTTGTTTGGGTCTAAAGGGAGAAAGGGAGGAGGACCATCTTGGAGCTCTCTGAATTTGATCACTAGTCAATTTCAGCTCAGCTGGATCTTCGTCTCACACATTCCCCCAAATTATTCATTTTTTTTCCTTCAGCAATACTTAGTAAAACGTCCGTTTATTTATTTGTGTAAAAATCTATGGCAGACCTCTTACTCACCTTATCACTAACATTGCCAAGGAGATATTATTACTTTCTTCCTTCAGGTGAGGAAACTGAGGCTCAGGGTAGTTAAGGACCCTGGCTGCAGTCATATAGCTAGAGGGTAGCAGAGTCAGGATTTGAATTCAAACTTCCAAAATGGAAAACTCCACACAGTTCCTATGCTGCCATGGAAAATCTGCTGTGATCAGGGCACCACTAAATCCTGCAAAGGATGTAAAATAAAGGATGTAAAATAAAGCTGAAGATCCTAGTTTAAAAAAAAAAGAAACGGTTTGAAAGTTGAGATCTGACATATATATAAATAATAGTAATAAAAATAGAGTGTGATAAATGCCTTGAGAGACATACAGATGAAATGTGAGGGAATTTGGAGGAGGCAGCAATTGCTTCTGGGTAGCGTGGGCACTTGTATTGGATCTCAGAACATCAGTAGGATTTGGGCCTCTGGCTCTCAAAGGAAAGGATATTGCAGCTGAGAAAATGGCTGTTGAGAGGCTCCAGCCAGCAAAGCAATGAGAGCACATGGGATTTCAAGAAGCTGAGTTTGGAATAAGCTACCCCAAGAGGAATATTACAGGGAGATGAGTTTGGAAAGACCTGTAGTTTAAGGGTATGTATGTCTTCTAATCCTGGATTAGGAAATGGCAACCCCCTCCAGTATTCTTGCCTGGAAAATTCCATGGACGGAGGAGTCTGGCAGGCTACAGTCCATGGGGTTTCAAAGTATCAGACGTGACTGAGTGACTGAGCGTGCACACACGCATGTTTTCTAATGAACTTCCCAGGTGGCTCATTGCTGGAGACACAGGAGACACCAGATCGATCCCCTGGAGTAAGAAATGGCAAACTCCTCCAGTATCCTTGCCTGGAAAATTCCATGGCATTGAGCCTGGCAGGCTACAGTCCATGGGGTCACAGAGTCAAACTCAACTGAACAACTAAGCACGCGTGCGCACACACACACACGCGTGCGCACACGCACACACAAACAGTCTTCTAATACTGAATAGAAGTTCCTGCAAGCAAGAGTTATTGGAGATTTTTAAGCTCATGATTTAGAAAGCTTATTTTTTTGTGACAGAGTGGAGGACAAATTGGAGAAGACAGAAAGGACGCAGAGGGGTGAGTGGGAGGCTATTGTAATAATCCAGGTTTTGAGGATCTTGCCCTTGAAGACTGCTTGACTTCTATATATTTTTGGCTTTGTTGTTGGGGGAAGATCAATTTTTCTGAACTTTTATCAAACGTCCTATTCTTAATTAAAGTATAGTTGCTGCTGCTACTGCTGCTAAGTCGCCTCAGTCGTGTCCGACTCTGTGCAACCCCATAGACGGCAGCCCACCAGGCTCCCACATCCCTGGGATTCCAGGCAAGAACACTGGAGTGTGTTGCCATTTCCTTCTCCAATGCATGAAAGTGAAAAGTGAAAGTGAGGTCGCTCAGTCATGTCCGACTCTTAGCGACCCCCATGGACTGCAGCCCACCAGGCTCCTCCGTCCATGGGATTTTCCAGGCAAGAGTGCTGGAGTGGGGTGCCATTGCTATATAGTATTAAATAGGTTACAGGTGTACAGTATCATGGTTCACTATTTTTAAAGATTATATTACATTTGTAGTTATTATAGAATATTACCTGCATTTCCCATGTTGTAAAACATACCTAATAGTTTGCACCTTTTAATCCCCTGCCCCTATTGTGTGCTATCCCACTTCCTTCTCCCCACTGGTAACCACTAGTTTGTTCTCTATACCTACTTCTATTTTGTTGTATTTGTCAGTGTGTTGTATTTTTTGACTTCCCTGGTAGCTCAGCTAGTAAAGAATCAGCCTGCAATACAGGAGACCATGGTTTGATTGCTGGGTCAGGAAGATCCCTTGGAGAAGGGATAGGATACCCACTCTAGTATTCTTGGGCTTCCTTTGTGGCTCATCTGGTAAAGAATCTGACTGCAATGTGGGAGACCTGGATTTGATCCCTGGGTTGGGAAGACCCCCTGGAGGAGGGCATGGCAACCCAGTCCAGAATTCTTGCCTGGAGAATCCTCATGGGCAGAAGAAATGATATCACCCAGTACTTGTCTTTCCCTGTTTGATTTATTTCACAACGCCCTCCAAGTCCATCCATGTTACTGCAAATGGAGAATTTCATTCTTTTTTATGTCTGAGTAATATTCCATTGCATGTATGTACCACAAAAGATCAACTTTTTGATATCCATCCACAGAAGTGTTATGAAGTCTTAGGTGTCCTGAGTAACACATGGTGAGTCATTCTCTAGAGGTGAGCAAGTCTCTGGAGGCTGAGTAAAAGCATCCAGGGGATGACTAGATTGTGAATAAAATGAGAGCTTCTTCCTAGTTTTCTCTAGAGGCTCTTCCAGAGATCCTGTCATTTCCAGTCCAGCACTTCCATGAGCTTGCCCTTTCTCAAGGATTCAAAATTCCTCTCCAAGAGCTGTTGATTCTCTGGGGAGAGGAGCACAGGATGTATGGGAAGCAGAGGGGCCAGGAGTCAGAATCTCAGATTCCAGTCTCTGTCCAGGCCCTAAACTTTGCACCAATCACTTTACCTCACTGGATTCAGTTTTACCATCTCTGAAACATGGAGAATATAATTCTTGGTTTACCTAACATTGGGTAGGATTATATAATACAGATTACATGGGCTGTTGGCTTTCAGATACCCTACCACCAAAAGTCCCAGACTTCTTTTGAGATGTTTCAGATACTCCCCACAGATAATCACAGTCCGAACAGATCCCTATGAATCCATTGTAACTGAACATATTTGGCTTCTGCTGCAAATATGTAATGCATGAATTAATGACTAAACCACTGGTGATGTATAAAAGACATTCATTTGGGAATTGGGAGATGTAAAACAGAATCCAGGATCTACATTAAATAGTGAGACTTTCAGCAAACCATTTATCCTCACCTGCAGCTTCTGCTTCTTCATCTGTCACATGCTTTGGTTTTGAATAGATGATCTGTGTCCCTTCCAGTGATGAGGCTATATTTCTCCATTATGTGGGGATTAGAGGCATATAAATAAAATGTATTGTGCCAATGCTTTAACTAATGCTTAGAAGTAGAAAGCAAGGCTTTGTATCACATCAGCTATGCAGATTACGATCAGATCCAGGGAGTCAGGCCTGGGACCATAGAGACAAAATGTGTGCACTTTATTCTTAGGAAGGCCACCGACAAGCCTTCATTCAGTGCTTACCCATTCTTAGTTTTTACATCGTTCTAACAGGCTTGGTGATTTGATGTTACAGCTCACAGCAGAAAGGGAACAGCTAGCTAACATCAGGTACTTATGAAGCAGTGACAGTCTGACACAAAGCTGGTAGAAATGAAAAAGGTGAAAGGCATTAAGAGGCTGGAGGAAGAACACAAAAGCACTTGAAGATAGGGACTGTTGATCATAGAGGGGGAAATTTTTTTACGCAACCTCGTTGCATCCATCTCCCTCTATGGCAGGAGTTAAGCTCATGAGACATCCAGAGGAATCCAAGACAGTTAGGAAATTGGCTTCCAAGTTAGAGCAGATGAGTTAGGGAAGAAGCAGAGCAAAGGCTACACCAAATATTTGTTTTAAAACCCAACCTGTCAAATCTGAGGGCCGAGGGGAAAACCAACTTCAGAAAAGCATGAGGTAAAAAGGGCATTGAGATTCAAGGGATCCAAGATAAAGAAGATTGTTCAGGTGGTTCAATTAGACACACTAATTGATGTTCCAGTACTGACCCTGGGTCATTATGATGAGAAAAGTACTGAAGGGAGTGCCGAAGCCTTGGGAAGATTTCTAACAGAGTGAATTTGGGACAGGGAAGGGTTGGGGGTTCAAGCTTTGGTTCTTAAAGGGTTAAGGCTTAGTTACCTGGAAATCTCTTTACCAAATCTCCCCCAATATCAGCCCTCTCCTGACTGAGGGGATACATGAATTCCGGGGGTGTCTGGGGGATATTCCAGTGAGCCCTGATGGATGGCGCCAAGCCCACAGTGCCAAGCAGCTGAGAGAGGCTTCAGTGCCACCAGCTGCCCTGTTCCTCTGTATTTTGCGCTGCTTTGGGAAGACATGCAGAGAGAAAGCCTTACTGAAAACCCCAGCTGCCTCGTGCCAGACAGTATCTTCTTACTTCCTTTCCCTACCACCTCATCACTATAGCTAGTAATTTGCAACAACTTGTGGATCTGGTGACCTGGGTTGTGGGTGCGGGCAGGATCCTGGGCCTGGAAGCCTTCAAGAAGGGCCAAGGAAACCCTGGTTTGGATCCCTGCTCCCTGTGGTTACACTTCCCTTAGAGGAGTGCCTGTAAAAGCAGAGAGGCATTCCAGAGAGCAGCCAGGAGGAAGCTGGAGACCACTTCACAGATGCAGGGCTAGTATGCAGCAGTGGGAAGATTTAAGGGAAAAATTTGGCTGCTGTCGCCACGTTAGCACTCAGGGCACCAGCAAATGTCAAATGCGAACAGGCTCTAAATCTTAGGTCTGCCTGGGGGCACTGTGCTCTGCTGCTAAGCTGCTAAGTTGCTTCAGTTGTGTCCGACTCTGTGCGACCCCATGGATAGCAGCCCACCAGGGTCCCCCATCCTTGGGATTCTCCAGGCAAGAACACTGGAGTGGGTTGCCAGTTCCTTCTCCAATGCATGAAAGTGAGAAGTGAAAGTGAAGTCGCTCAGTAGTGTTCGACTCTTGGCGACCCCATGGACTGCAGCCTACCAGGCTCCTCCGTCCATGGGATTTTCCAAGCAAGAGTACTGGAGCGGGGTGCCATTGCCATCTCCGGGCACTGTGCTCATATGGGAGATTTAGCCCATGTCCCTCTAGACCTTTTCAAAGACAGGAGGGAACTAAACTGGGCCAAGCACTGTGCTAAGCTCTTTACTTGTATTTGTTCCCTGAGTCCTGGTGACAGCTTTAGGAGTAAGGCAGTGATTGACCCATTTCACAGGCAGCAGCACTGAGGCTCAGAATGGTTAAGCAGTTTTCCTGACATAAGAATCCTAGCATGACCACTGAGGGTTTCAAATAAGATGTGCCCAATACTGACACACTCGGCTTTTTTCCCTATGCAGGTTTCTCGAAGGATCCCTCTTCAAGTTGGAGACAGAACTCTTCTATCTTGGAACAGAAGCAGCAGCATCACCTGGGAACTTGTTAAGAATGCAAATTCTTAGGCCCCACCCCAGATCTATGGAGTGAGAAACTCTGGGGCGGGGGGCATGGTTCAGCAATTTGTGTTTCAGTGAAGCTGCCCGGTGATACTGCTTGCCCCTGAAGTTTCAGAGCCCATGCTCAAAGGGCTTGCTAGTTAAAGTGTAGTCTCAGGACCGGCAGCAAGGAATTATGAGGGAGATTGTGAGCAATGCAGAATCTCAGGCGCTCTTCTGGATCTTGAATCTAAGACTGCATTTCAACAGGATTCCTGGGGACTTGAGAGCACATCAAAGCTGGAGAAGGACCCAGGTCCGCTGGTTGAAGGTACTGATGAATCCACACTGTGGTCCATGACCTGAGTGGTAAGTAGTTCTCCTGAAGTTCCAGAAAAGGACTGGTGCCACCTTCAACAGAGCAGACAAATAGGGGTGAGTGAGCAGGGCTGGGCTAGACTTTGAATGGCAGGCCATGCCTGGACCTCATTGCTTTACTTACAGAGGTTAGAACATCTGGAAGAGGCGACCACATCAGAAGACTTCACTTCTGTGAAATGCTCCCTGGCGGACAGGGAGGTAAAGGTTTTCTCCTTCCCTACCAAACTGACATAGTAGCTGCTGGGCTGTGTGTGCTGAGAATTCTCTTTCTGTGTCTGGGTGCAGTAGTCGTGAGTCCTGGGATCAATTAGAATGCCTGTCATAGTGTGGGATGGGGCAATGGTGTTACACATGGGGCAAAAGTGTATAACAATAGAAGGGCAGGGGATGGAGATTTTGAGCAGATTCAGGGTAACTAAGAAATCTGGTAAACACTTAATTATAGATATGGTTTTCTCTGCACAGTTTGTAGACAATCATATATCCTTGTTAAAACCTAACTACCATTTTAAAAAGATAAAAATGAATATAGTAAAAAAAAATGCAAGCAGTGTGTATACAGGTATATAAACTGTTCTCTCTTGACTACCACTCCTTCCAAAGATACTTTTAGGCGCATGCACACACACACACACCTCACTTAATTTATTTGGAGTTTGGATCACTCAAATAATTATTTTCCAAGGTTACATAGTACTTCATTGTTTGGATACACCATAATTTATTTAGCTAGTGCTTCTTTAATGGGCATTTTGATTGTTTCTCATCTCTTTACTGCCATGGATTATACTGCAAAGAATACACTTGTGAATGTGTGTTTGTTTTCACGTGTATTTCTGTAGAATTGATAATCCAAGAGAATGTGCTAACATTGAACATTATTACCATCTAATCCTTAGACTTTTTTCTTGAAAACTATTTTTTATTATTTAAATTTTTTATTGGAGTATAGTTGATTTACAATGTTGTGTTACTTTCTGCTGTATGCAAAGTATATCAGTTACATATATATTCAATCTTTACAGATTCTTTCCCCATATAGGTCATTACAGAGTACTGAGTAGAGTTTCCTGTGCTATATAATAGCTTATTAGTTATTTATTTTATAAATATTGGTATATATATTTCAACCCCAATCTCCCCATTTATCCCTCTCCCCTTAGAAAGTGAAGTCACTCACTCATGTCCAACTCTGCATCCCATAGACAGTCCATGGAATTCTCCAGGCCAGAATACTGGAATGGGTAGCCTTTCCCTTCTCCAGGGGATCTTTCCAATCCCTGGTAACCATGAGATGATTTTCTACATCTGTAACTCTATTTCTATTTTGTAAATAAGTTCATTTGTACCATTTTTTAAGATTTCATATATATATGGTATCATATAATATTTTTCCTTCTCTGTCTGACTTACTTTACTCAGTATGGCAGTCTCTAGGTTCATCCATGTTGCTGCAAATGGCATTCTTTTGTTCCTTTTTCATGGCTGAGTAATATTCCATTGTGCATATGTACCACACCTTTTTTATCCATTCCTCTGTTGTGAATATTTACATTGCTTCCATGTCCTGGCTATTGTAAACACTGCTGCAATGAACAGTGGGGTACATACATCCTTTATAACCATGTTTTTCTCCAGATACATGCCCAGGAGTAGAATTGCTGGATCATATGGTAGTTCTATTTATTAGTTTTTTTAAGGAACCTCCATACTGTTCTCTATGGCGGTTGCACCAATTTACATTCCACTAACAGTGTAGGAGAGTTCCGTTTCTCCCCACCCTCTCCAATGTTTATTATTTGTAGATATTTTGATGATGGTTATTCTGATCAGTCCACTCCAGTACTCTTGCCTGGAAATCCGATGGTAGGCTGCATTCCATGGGGTTGCTAAGAGTCAGACACGACTGAGCGACTTCACTTTCACTTTTCACTTTCATGCATTGGAGAATGGCAACCCACTCCAGTGTTCTTACCTGGAGAATCCCAGGGACGGGGGAGCCTGATGGGCTGCCGTCTATGGGGTCGCACAGAATCAGCCATGGCTGAAGCGACTTAGAAGCAGCAGCAGCATTTTGATCAGTGTGAGGTAATACCTCATTGTGGTCTTAATTTGCACTTCTTTAATAATTAGTGATGCTGAGGTTCTTTTCATGTGCTTTTTGGTCATATGTATGTTTGAAGAAATGTCTATTTAGATCTTCCACCCATTTTTTGATTGCGCTTTTTGTTCTTGTTGGTATTGAGCTTCATGAGCTGTTTGTATATTTTGGAGATGAATACCTTGTTGGTCACTTTGTTTGCAAATATTTTCTTCCATTCTTTGGGTTGTCTTGCTTTTTGTTTATGGTTTCCTTTGCTGTGGAAAACCTTTTAAGTTTAATTAGGTCCCATTTGTTCATTTTTGTTTTTATTTTCATTACTCTGGGCGATTGGTCAAAACAATATGGTACTGGCACAAAGGCAGAAATGTTGTTCATTGGAGCAGGATAGAAATCCCAGAGGTTAGCTAATCTGAGATAAAGGAGGCAAGAACATACAATAAAGAAAAGACAACTCTTATATAAGCTACATGTAAAAGAATGAAATGAGAACATTCACTAACACTATACATAAAAATAAATAAAAAATGAATTAAAGACTGAAATGTAAACCCAGATACTTATAAATGTTTTAGAGGGAAATTTATGCTCTGGCATAAAATTTATGCTTTGATCCACCTCCTAGAGTAATGAAAACAGACTTAAAAAAAAAAAAAAGCTCTCATCAATTGCTCCAATGATGCCCTTTGTAGCAAACAGATTCAGTCTGAAATCAATGGTTAGTGTCACGTCTCCTTGGTCTCCTATTTGGAAGAGCCCTTCAATCCCTTTGGACCGAGAATTACACACCAGTTGTTTCATGGAATGTTCCTCTATTTGTGTTTCTCTGATGTTTTCTTGTGATAAGATTCAGGTAAGGCATCTTTGGCAGAATTATCACATGAGTGATCCTGGAGTCTTTTCATTGCATCCTAGCAGGTGACGCATGAAACTTTTATTTGTCCCCATTGCTACTGATGTTCACTTTGATCACTCGATTAAGGTAATGGTTGCTTGTGCCTTCATATTAAAGTGACTCTTTTTGTCTTTATAGTTCATTAGTATTTTGTCAGGAGGAATTTTGAAGCTGTGTAAATACCTTGTTCCTCATCAGACTTTCCATGTACTCATTTATTGATATTTCTTAGTACACTTTACTTGTTAATAAGTCACATTCCATTAAAATTACTACTCATTTTGGTGTTCATATTGCTCTGATTTGGCCATGGGAGCCCTTTTGAACAGGCTTCTACACGCTTTTGGCCTTTTGCATCACTGAGCTTCCCTGTTGTCCGGCCTCTGAGGTGTTCTTCTATCATCCTGTACTTTCTTTCCCCTCAGTCCTAAATTCAGCCACTTCTCCGAGGAGTCCTGATTTCTTTTAGGGTTGAGTAATGGTTACGTATACACGCAAGCACACATTTACATTATAGTTATTTCTTTGTCTGTCTATACATATATATTGAAAATGATGAGCTCATAGTGCTACTTCAGATTTCTGTGTCGTGTGCTGTGCTAAGTTGCTTCAGTTGTGTCCAGCTCTGTGTGACCCCATGGACTGCAGTCTGCCAGGCTCCTCTATCCATGGGATTCTCCAGGCAAGAATACTGGAGTGGGTTGCCATGCCCTCCTCCAGGGGATCTTCCTACCGGGGATAGAACCTGAGTCCCACGTCTCTTGCATTGGCAGATGGGTTCTTTATCACTAGCGCCACCTGGGAAGCCCCTGCGGTTCAGTCTGATTTCCTCCCTTTCCATATTTTAAACTCCTTTCTGACAATAAGAACTTTAGGTACTATTTTCCTGAGTATAGTCAGTTATTTGTTTTAGCCTCTTGTACATAACCAGGCTCCCACCTTGACCTATACCCCTCCCTCACACAGATGTCCTCCATATCCATTCTGGCTACACATGTGGGATTGCTCCACCACCCTCTCTTCCCACTGCTGAAATCTCTCCTGACCTCATTCAGACTGGCCATTCCGGTGGGGCCCTCCTTGGCCCTCTTAGGCTGTGACTCCCACTCAGGGCCGCATTCCCTCACATAGGTGCCCTCATCTTGCCAGGCTTCCACTCTGAGCCACTATGGCTCTTCCTACCTCCAGCCCCACCTAAAAGCTTTAGGCTGAAGTGCACAGAGAAGGGAAGAGAAGGGAGAAGACACCAACCAGCAATTTAATGGTCTAGTGAACTCCTTCTCCTCCAAGGGGAATGACCCTTCATTTTTCCCTACTGTTGAATTTGATAAACCTCCATCTTGGGCCACTTTCTGATTCAAGGGATCTTGGAATGCTTTCCTGAAAGAAATGTATGCTGCTGAGGTCTGGTCTCGAGCAAGAGCATATGTGAGGGCAGGTTTCTGAGGCTGTGAGTGGGGCCCACATCTATTCTTGAGCACTTTTTATGTGTGACTTGTAAAAATGTAGATCCTCTGATAAGCAGTCATTAATGTGGGATTTGACATGCAAGAAATGTAACAGCTATGAGAAGAAAAGGGTGTGGGAGAAAGAGGCTGGAAGAGATGGCTACTTTGATGGCAGCCTGCCCTTGAGTGAAAGAGAGAAGGAAGGAAGGAGGGGTGGATGAAGGCTGTAGTGTGGTTCTAAGGAGAGTGCAACAAGACTTTCAAGGGGACCAAGCCACAGTCTCCCAGTAAAGGAGTCCCCTGGCATGTAGGAAGGGGCCTATCTCAGCATCCCTGCTGACCTTAGTTATTGGCTGGGATAAGCTATAGGAAGAGTGCTCTAAGCAGGAATGCCATGATGAATTTCAGAGGATGGCAACTGGGCTATGGGTTAATTATGCTTCCTGACATCAGAGATCTGAGAGGAGACTTCTTATGGCTGCCATGTAAACAGAAGGGCAAGATATCTTTCAGGAAAAATAAGATTGTATCATCGTCTGTGACCATACAAGAATACCAGCAATCAGAGAGATGTCACCTGTCTCTGCAAGCAGAGACACACAGAGAACTAGGATGAGAGAAGTCTAGTAAAGAGGAAGAAAGATCAACCCTCCTGCCAGGTATCTGATGCAATTGGCATTCCATTTTTAGACTAAATGAAGGTGCCCACCCATGAACCCCTTTGCCTGGAATGTTGAAACTGGCCACTCGCAAAGCCAAACTAGCCTCCCACTGGCCCACTGCAACTATCACTCCCCTCTCTCGACTCTTGGATCTTTGATCCCCTGATTTCATTCCTACTTTAACTCCCCATGATTGCCTAGCTCCTCCTTCTTGGTTGGCGACACACTCACATTCCTTTCTTGGCTCTAGCAGCCTTGGCGCCTCCACACCAGTGGGTTTTTAACTTGGCATCTCCCTTGGGCTCTGTGGCTCCCACAGCTGTGTGTGGGAATCTTTTTCTCTTCCAACTGGCCAAGACAGGCCAGTGACCTTCACTCCTCAGTGTAATTGGCAAGTCAGGCAGAATGGGGACAACCTGGAGCGTGTGGGTCCCCCAGGTAGCACTGGAAGATAGGAGGGAACTCCACAGTCCTATGCCTCCTGGTTAAATTTGATCAAAATACTCTTCATCTGTTGACATTGCCCATAGCCTTCCCAGGTGTCACAACAGTAAAGAATCCGCATGCAAAGGCAGGAGACACAAGGGACATGGATTCGATCCCTAGGTCAAGAAGATCCCCTGGAGAAAGAAATGGGAACCCACTCCAGTATTCTTGCCTGGGAAACTCCATGGACAGAGAAGCTGGCGGGCCATAATTCATAGGGTAGCAAAGAGTCAGACACGACTGAGCAACTAAGCATGCACTCACAGCCTTCCAGTTTCGCCTCTAATATTGGAAATAACTTGAATCCTTACATTTGTATACCACCTATATATCTTTTTAGGTTTTACAATAATGAAAGGTTGTGATGGCATTTTATTGGTAGGAAAGTGAAAAACCCAGAGAAGGTTAAGTGATATGCCTAAGGTCACACAGCTAGACTCTATAGAAGCACGACTGAGTTAACATTTAGTTAAATGCTCATTCCACAACACATAACCCCGCCCCCCCATCTATTGTGTGTCCCCCACCCATGGATTCCTTCTCAGCTCTCCTGAAAACCCGCGGCATGAATTCTGATTTCCTCCCCTAGCTTCTGCAACCTTATGAAATAACGTGCTTTACTGAATCATCGCTTTACCTACAAGATATAATTTTATTCTACTGCCTCTGATTTCATTATCTCTGTTTTGTCACTCGATCTCGCTTTTTCTAGGGGTTCCAAAGGATTTACAATGAATGATAAGAATGGAATTATAAGCACTAAAAAAATAGAGAATAATTAAATGTCAGTCACGGCCATGATAGAGTGAATGGAATTCTGTATCTCACTATTTGGGATGCTGACTCTGATGATACTCATTAACTGTGTTTTTATTCTTATGGCTGTGAATTTGGCTGGGAATTCAACTGTATGTGATGAATCATACTTACCTTGCCTTCCTCCCACCCTGAGGCCTCCCCCTGTAAGAAGATAAGCATCTTTGGGAGTGAGAATTTTTAAATGAGATTGTTTATGAATCAAGGAACAGTTATTAATACCTAAAGTGCATTCATATGGTGATTGTTTTCTGGTGATGAGCATGAGAAATGTTATTTCTCTATTAAATTATGGAGGCTACTATATTATGCACGCCATACCGATGTGCCAGCTCTGTTTCTCTCTACTCAAAGCGATGCTTGGAGTTTCATTTTCAAACTTGATACCTCCATAAATTGGCCTGAATGTTTTGTGCGCACATAAGTATTGGTGCCGAGGAAAAAACAATGGTTACTAAATAAGCAAGCTGAGTCTACTCTAGGGTCTGCTTTACAGGCAGGTTACACTCCGTAGACCGCTCTAGAATCATGTGCTCTGCCCAGGGCCCCACCCTTAAAGGAATATTATAAATGCAGTGAGAAAGGGTTAGATCTACAAGGTAAGCCACATGAAGAGCAGCCAAAGGAACCTGAGGTGCTCAGTATGCAGAGGCAAAGGCCAGAGCAGACACAGGATGTTCTCTTCAAATGCCTGAGCAGAACAGTTCCCTCTGGGAGGCTGAAACTTGCTCAGTGTTGCCCTGGAACGCAAAACCAGAATTTAAAGCTAGACTTATTTCACATCTTTACATTTTTGAAGTAGCTAACTACTCACAAAACCCTTTCAAAGACATGGTCACTAGAAAGTAATCTTCAGGTTGATAGAGGTTTTACTGAAAATAAAAGAAAATTTTTTTTAATTTAGTGTCTGCAGCTCCTATGACATGCCTGGCATATAGTAAATGCTCACTGTACATTGGCTGTATAAATGAATGAATGAGCTGGCTCATGAGGGTTTGATGTTTTAAGCCCATTTTGCAGATGATGAAAATTGAGGTTCAGACAAAGATTTAATAATGTTGACTTTCTATAATGAATTGGACATTTCCGGTGGTAGTTAAGAGTTCATCAGAATTTGAACAGATAAATTCGTGTTTCTACTTCCATGATTTCCTTGCATCATCTGGATAGTCAAATTTAGAGGGGTTGGGTGGAAACAGAATAGTGGTCTTTCTTGTCATCAAGGTAATAAGAGCACAGCTTTTCATACTCTGGAATTGAGTGCTGTGGAAGGTATCCAAAAAGGAGGCTGTTGGGTCCAGAGAGGATAGAGAGAAGTGGTGTGTGTGCCTACTACGTAGCTTCAGTTGTGTCCAACTCTTTGTGACCCCATGGACTATAGCCCACCAGACTCCTCTGTCCATGGGATTCTTCAGGCAAAAATATTGGAGTAGATTGCCATGCCTTTCTCCAAGGGATCTTCCTAATCCAGGGATCAAACCTGCATGGTGGCTCAGAAGGTAAAGAACCTACTTGTAATACAAGAGACCCGAGTTTGATGCCTGGATAGGGAAGATCCCCTGGAGAAGGGAATGGTAACCTACTCGAGTATTCTTCCCTTTGAAATCCATGGACAAAGGAGGCTAGTGGGCTGCAGTCCATGGGGTCCCTAAGCATTGGACAGGACTGAGCAACTAACACTTTCACTTTCCTTTCCTACGTCTACTCTCCATGCCTCACTTCCCCTCCCCTTTCTGTGTCTTTCTCACCCTCCCAGTTCACTCTACCATATAGCTGCTCTCTCACTCTTTGCCCCACCGGTTGGGACAAAATCTGTTTAAATTGACAACTAATACTTTGGTGAGCAATAGGTCAGCACACTACTTCTCTCAAAGTTATTTGGTTTTTCAAAGCATTCATTTATAGAGAAAAACTCAAAGGAATAAGTCTATGATAGTTGAATCTCACGTGCCAAGCACCTTGGAGTATGAGCTATTCTTGGAGGGGGAAGAGAGTTATGGGGACCGTTCTTTTTCTCATTGACCCTGGAATCCTGCCAATCAGGCAACTTTACACTCCATTTACAAAAGCCCAGCCCTGTAGGAAAGCTCCACCAGAGGGTGCTCCCCTTTCCTGCCCAACCTGATTCTGTCATCCTTACCTATACGATGTTCCCAGCCAGGCCTCCAGCTTTCTTACAAATCTTATAAAGATTGCCTCTGCTGGAGCATCAGTGGATGTGTTTCTGAGTGACAAGGAACTCAAGAAGAGAAATGATTAAAGAGAAATATTCATTAAAATGGTTAAAGGTGAGGGAACTTTGAAGGTCTCAGATAAAACAAATCTATGACACTCCCATTTCCACTAGAGTCTGCACAAAGTCTTGTTCCTCTACGGGTATTCTACTATGACTTGAAGTCCTTTTGTCTCTGCAGGAAAGTGCCCCCACCCCCACCTCCACCCCACCAGTTTACCTGGCCTTTGTTGCTCATGCAGAGGGCATGGGCCTCCTGACTCAGAGAGATCAGGAAACCACACTCCATCTCATCCCAGCCACTGATACTGACTCCAGAGGAGAAGAAACAATAGGAATTTTAAAAAGCACCAGCAACAAGGAATAGTTTATGGGACCACTAATAAGAAAGCAAACCTTGTACAGAAAATCTGTCTGCTTTCCTTTCCCCTTATCAATATTGCTCTGAAAGTCAATTTGTCACCCTACAGTCAGAAAGCTTACCCCGGTCTCCTTTAATGTTTCACGCTAGGTTTGCCCAACAAGAGTAATAAAAATAATGACACCATTATTCCTCTTCTCTCTTTGTTTTCAGTGCTTCACTTGCAGATCTGAATAATGAATTATACTCACATTATCTGTACTCTCTTGCTCTTGACTTCCTCTACTGGCTAAAAGTGAAGCTATTATCTGATTGTCACAGACAGAAGAGCTTTCCCTCTGCAGTCAGTGATCCTGTGATGTAGATACACTCTGGGGCAAAATTATCAAGAGTACAATTTCAAGCTGTATAAGAGAAAATTACCAGCCAGTGTGGAAATGAATCTGGAACCTAGTGAAATATTAAATATTTCATTAGCAACCCTTTTGGAACAAAAATAAGTAGACAACAGAATTAGTTGTGAGTTGGGCATAAAAGGCTAATTAATGTTATTCTATTCGGCTGATTGACTTCAAGGCTATTAAATCATTATTTTATTGTGTGGATCTCTGCCTCATTCAGGCTAAAGACGCCATTTCATAAAAAAAAAAAAAAAGTGTTCTTTCTCTTTAAAAAAAAGTTCTGCTGCTTCTAAAGATACCCACGCTCATGCCTGAGTAGGTTTCTTACATAGTCAAGTTTACATCATTGATAAATCTTCCAGGGGAGTTTAGAAGATGTAAAATGCACATCTGGCATCAGGAACAAATTAAAAGTGAATATGCCCCACCTCGCACCACCCCCCACCCCTGCCCACCATAGGGAGACCAGAACTCACATCTGGAAGGTCCTGCAGAGCTCATATTGTTCATACCTTCACACCAATAGATGGATGTCCTGACTATTCTTCATCCGCTTTGCCATCTTAGTCGTCATCATTTCCTTCTGCCTCTTGAAGAAACCTGGATCCGTATTTCATTCCATAGTCTACTATCCACAGAACCAAGCAAAACATATTGCTCTGTCACACAAGCTTATGCAAAAATATGTTTGAACCTATTTGTGATGACTCTTTCCAAGTCATCACCAATTTCACAAGTGTCAAAGGACAAATGTTGAGGACCAAATTTAACCTAAATATCCAAAGAAACTCTAATCTCTAAGACTGGGCCTAGGGCAGAGTGGCCTCTGGCTCATTTGACATCTTTAAGTCAGTTGGAAAAAGGCTCTCTTCCTCTGTGTCATAGCAGATTTCCACCAAGTCATGTAGCTTAGAAACTGAAATACAGGGTTGGATTTTAGCACGACTTATTCCTTTGACCAAGCACTGTTGAGCAGTGAACAACCTGAATGACCATACACATCAGACTCAGGATAAACTCTTAGCAGAGCTGATTTTCAACAACAACAACAACAAAAACGTAAAGGAGGGAAAATCCACCTCTAGGTCTAGGTCCCATCTTTGGCTTCTTGTCTGTTCTTTTTTTTGCTCTGCTTTCCTGACCCAGATGCTAGAAGTTATTCTTCATACAGAGGTTAAGAAGAACTCAAGGTAATTCCTTTTCAGTGGACCTTGAAATCTCATTCTAATAGGGGTTCCTTAAAAAACAAGAAGACTTTGAAAGGCAAAGGCATAAATTTTAAATATGTAATTCCATGTATACAAAAAGCAATAAAGACTTTCTGATACTTCCTCTAAATAAACTTCCATTGACTACTTGGGTGGAATCCTTGGAATAGATAAAATTCCTCCCAGGTGGATTCTGGAGACCAATTGGCCAGACTTCACTTTTTGGGTCCTATGACCATTCTCAAAATGGCAGAAGCCAGGTCAAGGAGTGGGGCCAGACATGAAAATCACTGGGAGTAGGGCTTTGAGTGATCTAGCTAGAAATTTAAATGGGCTGTTTTCAGTCTCTACAGAGAATAATGGGAATGGAGATGCTCTTTACATAAACAATTCAGACCCAATCCTTGTCAAAATGAGTAACAAGGGCCTCCATGATGAAATGGTATCATCTGACTCCATCAGTCTCACTTGATAGTAACCTAATAACTCTTTTTTTTTTTTCAACACTCTCCCTGGTTTCTTTTCCTTTTTTAAAGAAGAAAATGCAAAAAGAAACAGAAAAAAATAAAGTTTAAAGAGATGTTTTCCCATGTTAGTGAGCATGGTGGCTTGAAATCAGGTGAAAAGTTTTATTTTTTACATCTTTAAAATCAGTAGCACTATTTCCTCTGGATAAACCTGATAGAAATGAAATGAAATTGAATCAATAATTAGAAAGAAATTATACAACACTGGATAGATGTATAGCCTGGTTCTGCTTTCTTAATGATGTCAGTTTCCTAAAGACAAGGATGTGATTGGTGAAAGGATCCTTCTTTGGGTCTTGTGAGTAGATGCTACAGTGGGTTGGGATGGGGAGGGGAGAAACTAGAGAGAACTTGAGTTTTCCCCAAATGTAATTGATAGGTACAACTTTCAAATGCAATGGATTTTTACCTGGGAAAACCACATTGCTATACTCTGAGAACCAGTATACTTCTAGCTGAGAGGGATGTTTTATAGCAAACTTTCTTGAAAACCCACCTGGGCATGGACCAAGAACTCACTGTGTGAGCTCTTGGGAAAGAGCCTGGTAAGAAGGCCAGTTTCATGTGTATGTGGTTGTATTATCTCGGAGGGGCCATAGCTCTGGTTCACAGTCCAGCCTGTGATCTTGCTTCTGATGTATGTGAGGGTACTTGTGGCAACAGGACTGGGTAAATGATGGAGCTTCCATAAAGCTACCACACATCTGATGATGCAGGAAGTGCATTCATTCAACATCAATGTGCTGCACCTATGGCCTATTCCAGGCACCCAGCACTTGTGCAGGGCATTCAAAGGCAATGTACAAACAGTCCCTGACTTTCAGAAAATCACAATCTGATGGGTGGGGACAGAATAGGGAGAGACAGTGAATGAATTGAGTTCAGAGCTTCATGGAAGTGCAGGGAACGGACTGTATTATATTTTTGAAAACATCTAGAAGCATCCATCTCAGCTTGGAGGCAGAAAATGTGGGGTTCCTTCTGAAAGGTGACTCTTGTAATTCCTAAGCATCATTCATCTTAATGAATCCTGTTACAGTGTAAGAAAACACAAAATAGAGGAGAAAGATGAGTGCAATCTTGATCTTCTTCTGTTTCTCTTGGGACTTTCCATTAGCTCCACTTGAAGCCACCCACACCCACCCAAGATTGCAGGTAGTCTCGTAAATGCTGGGTGGTTTTGACTCTCTCAACTTCCATTTCTTCCCTCATTTTATTTTGAAAAAGTTGAAAAACCAAAGTCTACATTGTTCGGAAGACCTGGATGCAAATTAGGTTCTGTTAATATAATGTATTTGGGAGAGATTTGGAATACAGGCAGTGACCATCTTGGCTCCAGCAAGGAAGGCTGGATAGAAATGTGAACATGTGGTGGTCACAGCAGTGGCAGGTCAACATAGTTAGTGTCAGATGTCATGATAGGAACAGAGCACTGCCTTCCTGGCTCCCCACCCACAGTTAGGGTGGTATAACTTTGAAACTGGTAGTTCAGGGGTGGTTCCTGACCACTGGTTCCTCCAGCCCTTTCAAATATTATGCAAACAATTATTCCATGTATTAAATCTTTTCTGCCCAAAATACTTGAAGAAGTTTCTGTTTCCTGCACTGAACTTTGATAGATACGTTTCAACCAGCATACTCCTTGGCTGTCAAAGCTATGACAAACCAAGACAGTGCATTATAGAGCAAAGCCATCACTTTGCTGACAAAAGGTCTATATAGTCAAAGCTATGGTTTTTCAAGTGGTCATATATGGATGTAAGAGTTGGACCATAAAGAGGGTTGAGTGATGAAGAATTGATTCCTTTGAATTGAGGTGCTGGAGAAGACTCTTGAGAGTCCCTTGGATAGCAAGAGATCAAACCAGTCAATCCTAAAGGAAATCAACCCTGAATATTCACTGGAAGTACTAATGCTGAAGATCAAGCTCCAACACTTCGGCCACCTGATGCAAAGAGTGGGCTCACTGGAAAAAGATCCTGATGCTGGGAAGGCTTGAAGGCAAAAGGAGAAGAGGGCGGCAGAGGATAAGATGGTTCAATTACATCACTGACTCAATGGACATGAATCTGAGCAAACTCTTGGAGATGTGCTTCTGAACAACTCCTTGGTTAACATCTATTTTTCAAACCACTTGGCTTCCTTCTGTCCCTTTGTGTCTATGCTGGATTCCACTTCTCTGACCCTTGGCCCCTTCTTTGACCATGACTCAAGTACATCCCTTGGGCTCTTCTCTCTCTAGTCTCCTAGGATGTAGCATTTGTTGTTGATGTTCATCCCATACCCTGTTAGCCCATGCCCCCTTGGTCCACTATGCAGCTGGTGTAAGGAATTCCCGGCATGGTGACAGCTTAGTGCAGAAGTGGCCCCAAGGGTGAGGAAGTTAACACCATTAGGGAGCAACCCTTAGCCAATGAGGTTTTAGAGTCAGTAAGCAAGCATACCCCACCCTGCTCCATTCATTTGTAGGACATCTCTAAGACTCTTTTACAGTTTATCTGAGCTCCTGCTGCTCATAATGGAAGCTACCTTCTGGTTTTCCTCCCTTCCCTCTCGGGCACTCCACAATTCCTTACTGTGCTTCCTCCAATCACTTCTCAGAAAAACTGCTTGCACTTAAGTCCTTCTTTGGGCTTGCTTTTGGGGGATTCCACTCTAAGATCAAATGTAGAGAATATGCCTACAATACAGGAGACCCAGGTTCAATCCCTGGGTCAGAAAGATCTCCTGGAAAAAGGAATGGCTACCTACTCCAGTATTCTTGCCTCGAAAATTCCATGAACAGATGAGCCTGATGGGGTACAGTCCTTGGAGTTGCAAAGAGTCAGACACAACTGAGCAACTAACATTTTCCACCCTGAGATTGGGGTAAACTTGACAGTCAATTCACTTTCTATCTTAGCTGTTCTCACTGTATCTGTCACAGGTCTGCCTCAGACTCTCCCAGCTTTAGCCCTGACAGTTCCACACGCTTGATAAACCCTCATTCCTGGGCACACAGGATAGTTTGTCACTTTAGCAAGGTTTACAAACAAGAACAGATTATGCTGTATTTTATAGCTCATCTCAGAGAATGCTATGATTTCCTGCTCAAATGTGGTTCTAGAAAAATCCTGATGGCTGGAAAACCAAAATTTAAATGCAAAAACTGTTTGGCCACTGGTTGGTTTTATAACAAACTACATTAAATTCCTGCCTTGATTTTGGCCTCCACTTCTAAAAGACCATCACCAGAGAGCTGGCCTGGGAATGTGGTACCTGTGCTGTGTAGGCCCTAGAGTCAGTGACTCTGTGGTGTTTCCTGCAGGGCAGGCCTGGCAGGACCGCATGACATGGTTGGAATTCACTTCCTGCCAATTCTTTGACTTCATTGCCTTCCCAAAGATCAGCCTTCAGAGGCCTGTCGGCACCTACACTCCATTCTAGGTGTGTTGACAAACAGGCTCAAGGCTCAGCTCCTGCTAAGGGAATAGGTCACACCCTTCCCGTCACTTCTGGGTTCAACCAATTCAGCTCCTGTCTTTTGTAAGTGCCACCCCTGTGCTGGATGTAGCTGGATTCAGTTGGGCAAGCTGGAGGTCTGTTTTGGATGGAAAGTAGACATTCATCAAATAATCACAAATGTTATGTTTTAAACTTGTGGCAAATGGTACAAGGGAAAGTATGGGGAGTTCTGAGTAAATGAAATGGGCAGTGTCCCTAGCTCAAGGGTTAAGGAAGTCATTTCCAAGGATGCAAACTTAAAGCTGCAATAAAAAAGGAGTAAGCAATAGCCAGTGAACATCGACGGGGAGAAGGACTTCCCTGGTGGTACAAATGGTAAAGAATTTGCCTGCAATGCAGGAGTTCAATCCATGGGTCAGGAAGATCCCCCAGAGAAGGGAAAGGCTACTCACTCCAGTATTCTTGCCTGGAGAATCCTATGGACAGAGGAGCCTGGCAGGCTATAGTCTGTGGGGTCACAAAGAGTCGGATATGACTGAGAGACTAACATTTTCACTTTCAAGAAAGGTGTCAGCAATAGCCAGTGAGCCTCCAGGGAGCGAAGAAGAGAGATGGAGGATTTTCCAGGCCCTATGAGGCAAGTGCTTTCCAAATGAGGACCTGAGTGAAGATGCAGGTAGCTCATGTATAGAAGCAAAGGGGAGTGTTGAGTGAGTGGCTACAGAGGCTGGGGTGGGGGTAGACAGGCAGCCCTTGGAAATTGCTTAGGACCTTTTTTTATATACTTCTATCCATTGGTTAAAGGTAGGTATTGCAGAACGCTGTTCACTCTGCTGCTGCATCTCAGGGAGGCTGCATGGGGTGAACTTGAAATGATGCAAATAGGGTAGCAGGCTTACTGCCTTAAGAAACTGGTTGAAACACCTTTTCAGAGAAGGGCCAGTCCCAGCACATCCACAGGGGTGAACATTCTGTTTCAGGAACAGTCCCACAAATGTCCAGATGTGGAGGGAGCTGTGGGCCCCTGGTCTGACTCCAATCCTTCAACTTTCCACCTCTTGCCCTTGGATAAGTCTCTTTTTCTGTCTGGAGTTCTTTATGGTGTAATATATGCATGAGCACTTCATGTACCACAAGAGATGTCACAGTACAAGGTACTGTTATTAAGAATACAAGGTTAAATCAGATGGCACTTGGAGATCAAACATTTATTTGGGTCATGAGAAATGGAGGCCCAGGAAGGGTTGGACACTTGCCAAGCATCATCCTGCAAGGTAGAAGAAGAAAGATCCCAGCAGAGGGGAAGCTCTGCTGACCTCCAGGCCTGTGTCCTTCCATCATACCACTACTCTGAGCAACCTGCCTGACAATTTACCTGATAACTCCACCTGGACCTCTCATTCTTGATCTGTATAAAATATGAAGCAGACAGAAAGTTGCCAGTTTAGGTTTGAGTCCCCTAGACAAATATCTAAAACCATGTGAAACCAGTTCTGATGTGATGTAGCTGCTAACTATGTCACATACACCGTAATTCAACAGATCCTCCAGGCGTGCTTGGTCCTTCTTTTCTGACACACAGCCAGCACTTCTCCTGAAGCATCAGCAAACCTCTCTAAATGGTGGGAAGACCTCTATTGGTCATTGAAACCGACAGATTTGCAAATTTCTAAGAAATGCAATTCACTACCACTTGGTGTGTTTACAGAATTTATTGATAGGAGCAGGGGAGCTCAGTCAGAGTCTTGGTGTAGGGTCTATCTTTTGTACAAAGCAAAACACATGCAGAAACAGAGAGGAGACCTGCAGTTGGATGGAAAGGAAATGATCCTTACATTGGAGCAATCTGGATGAGGCAGAGTTGTGGGCTGTAGTTTCTGGCTTGCTGGGTAAGAGGTGGAGTTGAAATAGGTACAAAAAGGTGTATCAAGCAATTGCAAAGACAAATAGTATGGGTGAAATGGGAAGCAAGGGTGTTTGGAGGTCGTGAAGCCTGTGATCTTTAGTCTGGAAATTTGCCTGGAAATTTCCATGGACAGAGGAGCCTCTTGGGGTACAGTCCAAGGGGTCGCAAGAGTTGGTCAAATCCCAGTGGCATCATTTGATCACCATGCCTGCCTGGGGAAGCTGTTTGGTGAAGACAGTAACTGATATTTCATGGAGCAACTGGTAGAATTGAAGGCAACAAATCAACTTGCACATAGTAGATGCTTATTAATACGGGTTCCATCTAAAATCAGAATCTGTATTTATAATCTTAAAAGTAGTTTTAGACCAAAAGTCTCTTGGGCTAAATATTTTCCTTAAATGAATACTAATCCTCGACTTTACCCCTTCCCCCCCCCCCCACACAGTTGCTTTTTCCTTATGTTGACTAAACAGCATCGTAAGAGACTAAAGTTGCCATCAGCAGCCCTGATTATGGAGATTATGGTAAAAAGGTAGGAATCTTTCCAGCAGGCTTGCCACAGCCAGGCATACACAGGCAGGTGACAAGTACCGTCCACTGGCATGTCTTGTTTTATGTGTGTGATCAGAGAGACAGCGCAGAGGGCCTCTCCCCTCTGGAGCTGTGTGTGTCGTTTTTCAGAATCTGTCTGTTCACAAATCCAGCCATCTCTGTAAGTTGCCACATGCCTGCATGGGTCCATGTTTGCTGAATAAAGTTTTCCACAAAGCACAGTGCCAGGTTGGAATGTTGGTGCTGAATGAGACACATTTGAATTTCATAGGAGGCTGCTTCAAACCAGGCTGGGGCCCTGGCCTATAAAATTTACGAAGGCACACTCTGAATTAATCAGCAAATATATACTAATTCACGCTGACCTTTTTTCAAGCTGAGGCCTTTTTATCACTCACTGTGGGTTTAACATTGGCCTACCGAGTGTTATTACAAAGGACTCGATGGTTGGCCATAATTATATAATGCAAATGACATTTGCTGTTTTGTTTGAGCTTATTCCCTCAGATGTTTCCTTCTTTTATCACACTCTTCACACATCTGTGTCCCCGCCATGGCTCCGCTGGCTCCTCCTCTCCTGGTCCCCAAGTTCCTGTGCTGTCTGTCCCGACTGTCAGGCAGACACAGCCCGCTGTGAGGATGCAGCGGGTGCGGTGCCTGCCTCTGACACAGGTTATGTTGACAGCTGGTCGGAACAGGTGTACACTGATTCTACCATCAAATGGCAACACGCATTTGGCTCCCTCCCAACGCACAGGCATGAAAAACCTGTTCCCCTCACATTTCTTTGGAGATTGATTGACTGTTCTTTGACACAGCACACTGTGACTGTTTGTAAGGTCCCTGGTCCTTGGCCGGCTCAGACTCGTTTCAGGGAAGTCTCAGAGAGGACCTCCA
The DNA here is from genome assembly GCF_032405125.1 of Capricornis sumatraensis. Taxonomy (NCBI): domain Eukaryota; kingdom Metazoa; phylum Chordata; class Mammalia; order Artiodactyla; family Bovidae; genus Capricornis; species Capricornis sumatraensis. The sequence goes on along the minus strand of NC_091071.1, from coordinate 114,714,251 downwards.
TGTGGCACCATGAATTATTCATCTGCTTCTGCAGGATGGAGGTGAGGGAGAATGGAGTCTCCCCTCTCCTCCTCTCTGCTCCAAGACCCAGAGGATACTCTGCTACATATCTGAGGAGTTCAAACAGCAAGGGCTGGCTGCTGGAGAAAAAGAGCCCTGCAGATGTACATCGCTATTTGGATTCTGAGATGATTTAAAATAGGAGCAGCAGTTTCCAAGATCCACTGCATCCTGTTACTGACCCAAGTAATTGCACAATGCTGATTTAAAAACTGTAATAATTTAACCCAAGTTAAATTGCTCACCCCTAGGAAGCGGCTGAAGATTGCATATGGTCTCAGTTTAAAAAACAAAAAACTCCTATGATAAAATGTCATGATTTTTGTTTTTTAAAGTTCCTGTTGAAGAAGGCAGCCTTGTGACCAACCGAACACTTTCATAATTCTCTCAGTGGATGACGTCTGGTTGAATTCTGGGGGAGCTTTTTGCCCTGTCACAGGTAAAGGTTATACATCTTTTTCTTTAAAAAGAGGACAAGAAAAAACAAATCCTGTTACCAAGCAGAAAAGGGGTTGGTGAGCATGTCAAATGCATTTGTGGGTCCAGGGGTGAGCAAGTAAAAAACCATAACGCTTAATTCTTCCATTTCCAGGAGGACACAGCTTCCCGGAAAAACCAGGCAGACGTGGAACAGGGGACCTGCTGCCCAGTGGCTTCCTGCCACCACCTTCCCCATTTTCCCAGGGCCCTGGACCAGCAGTTCCTATCTGGACACATTTGCTCTACTGGATTTTTCCCTCTTTTTTCCCCCTTGCATGCTGACTCTTATTTTCATCCCTAATTCATTCTTTCATTTCCTTTGGTGAGTAGAACAAAAGAGCATCAAAACCAAGATGGCTGTAGCAGAAAGAGTGAACTTAAAATTAGATGAGTACTTCATGAGATTTTTATCTCCAACCCTACAGAGTCAAAGCAGAAATCTGTGGGCTTCTTTTGGGGAATATATGGTATCAACATCTAAAAGCACTTTAGGGCTTTATGCTCAGAAACTGCCATTGTTATCCTGAATTGATGATGCTATATTAGCACTCCACCAATTCATTTTGTACAAAAGTACAAATCTAATAAACTCATCTCAGAAATAACCCTAATGTATTCAGTTGCTAATGCCTCAGCTGCCTAATATATTTGTATACAGCAGAATTCTAAATCCAGTGGAGAATTCTGAGATGGGTTTATGCATTGCATGCTTCTCATAAAACCTTATTTGAACATTTGATTCCAGTTTACATTTTATTAGTAAAGCTCTCATTTTTCATTCAGAAAGCGAAAGCAGAGGGGAGGAGAAGTACATTCCTGCAACTTCAATTCTGTGTCCAAATAACTTACAAGATGGACACAAAATGGACAAGACTATGACTACCCTGAAGACAATTACAAAAAATACTTAATTAGGATGCAATGCTGGTTATTTTAAGCCATACAAAAGAGTTCTGTACATAATAGAGTGGCTGTTTCATGCAGCTCATATGATAAAATTCTCACCAGTCTTAAAATGACAGATGTAATATTACCTTTAATAAGTGTCTACCGATGCATGCAAATTGAATTAGATAGTGGGAGTACAAATTTGTCTGATAATTAAGATAAAATTTCATGTCAGCTTAAACCCTGGTGTATATTAGTAACTCTGTATATTTCCTCTCTGTTCTCTACCAATTATTTTTTAGTGTAGCTTCTTGATTAGTGAAATAGGCTAAGGGGGTAAAAAACTGGCCCCCAAAATGTATTATTATAAATGGAAGCAAGTCAAATCCCTGATAACTACTCAGTTTATGCTAAGTTTAAAAATATCAAGCATAACTCAAAAACTTAAATTCAGCTGTGTATTAAGTTAGTGTTTCTGGAGTCTTATGAAGTGTTACTATGCCCTTAAGGCTAATGCTGAGCTAATGCCATTTAGGGGAAATAAAAACACAAAATTTAGAAGTCAATAATTTCATTGATTTAGAAAACCTGAGTTTTAAACTGATTCTGCAGTGTTTTCTGTTAACATTGCAAATAAACTGGGTGCTCAATGTAATATTTTATTTATGAAAAAATCTTAGAAGGCACACATAGACACACACACACACACACACACACACACACACACACACACACACCCCTTGTGTGCACACATGCAAAACGCCATGCTCACATACACAGCTTAAAGGGTAAGTGTTCTGCATGGCATTCAGCTCTATTTTAATACCCTCCACTGCTGTGATCACAGTCCCCCAAGAGAGGCAAATATCCTGAGCATTATTAAAAGTGGGATTATCCAATCTAATACTGAAGATTTGGGAACCAGCCAAGAGGAGTCAGAAGCATGAGGGTAAAACAAAGAGGACTTATCGGGGCACAGACCACCGGGTTTGCAGTCCCTAAGCTTGTGCCTGGTGGCATATGATTGACAACACCTGACAGGTGACTGTCACTTGACCAAACAATGAATGCCCTCAGATGCCAGTGTCCGTGGGGTTTGCCTGCCACAGAGTCTGTCCATGAAAGAGAACGCTGGGAGAACATATTTCCTAATGACTGGCTCTCCTGAGGAGTACACTGCCCTCTAATTTGAGCTTCACAACAGTCCTTTGAGGTTTTTACTATGAAGAGTATTTATGCCTTTCTATACAGAAAACTAGACTCAATGGGGTTAAATGGCATGTCTAGGGTTAGAAGGTAAGTGACAAGGCCAGGATCCAGATATGATCACTTCCACTTGAAAGACAGTCCTTCAAGAAACCATGCTGATATCCAGACTCAGTTCTTCCACTTATTAGTCATGTTCATGGCCAAATCCAGATCCAGCCTCCAGAGTCTATGACATTAAAGAGTTTGGCAAATTGACCACTGTGGGAAAGTAGTCCCTACTCAGCTCTACCAGTTACTACCACAAAGAACATGGGATTTGCTACCCCATGCCAGTAAGATTCTGGATGGCTATAGCATTTATGTCTACAAACCCTATACATATGGCCCTGAAATATACCTCTGCCCTGAAATACAATTTTGTGCCTTATGGTAATCAGACATTATTTATATCATTATTTAGTAATTTAGTACATTTTCATACTGCAGCCTACCCCCAAAACATCTTCATAGCTCTTATGTTATTTTTCAGACTAGCTAGGAAATGTCTTATAAAGGATATTTTTGGAACACCCCTATATATAGTGAGTGCTAGTTGCTCACTCACAGCATCATTCTCCTCTTTGTCCTTAAAAGTAAAATCTTGACTTTTAACTGGACAGCTATGTACTAAGTCTAAAGACTATATTTCTCAGCCTCCCTTTCATCTCAGTGTAGCCACATGATTAATTTTGAGATAATCAGATGTAAATACTATTCTGTGGGACTTCCTTGATGTCTCTTTAGAGAGAGGGGGTCCATATTTGGCCCTTCCTAATGTTAGAGGTCTTGGACATACATTGGCTGGAGTATATGCAATCACTTAAGATTGTGAAGTAATTTTAAAATTTAAGTTGCTTCCGCTTCCTTTCAGTTCAGTTCAGTTCAGTCGCTCAGTCGTGTCCGACCCTTTGCAACCCCATGAACTGCAGCACACCAGGCCTCCCTGTCCATCACCAACTCCCAGAGTTCACTCAAACTCACATTCATTGAGTCGGTGAAGCCATCCAGCCATCTCATCCTCTATTGTCCCCTTCTCCTCCTGCCCCTAATCCCTCCCGGCATCAGAGTCTTTTCCAATGAATCAACTCTTCCCATGAGGTGGCCAAAGTACTGGAGTTTCAGCTTTAGCATCATTCCTACCAAAAAACACCCAGGACTAATTTCCTTTAAAATGGACTCTCAAGAGTCTTCTCCAACACCACAGTTCAAAAGCATCAATTCTTTGGCGCTCAGCCTTCTTCACAGTCCAACTCTCACATCCATACATGACCACTGGAAAAACCATAGCCTTGACTAGACAGACCTTTGTTGGCAAAGTAATGTCTCTGCTTTTGAATAAGCTATCTAGGTTGGTCATAACTTTCCTTCCAAGGAGTAAGCGTCTTTTAATTTCATGGCTGCAATCACCATCTGCAATGATCTTGGAGCCCAAAAAAATAAAGTCTGACACTGTTTTCACTGTTTCCCCATCTATTTCCCATGAAGTGATGGAACCAGATGCCATGATCTTCGTTTTCTGAATGTTGAGCTTTAAGCCAACTTTTTCACTCTCCTCTTTCACTTTCATCAGGAGGCTTACTTTCTGCCATAAGGGTGGTGTCATCTGCATATCTGAGGTTATTGATATTTCTCCCAGCACTCTTGATTCCAGCTTGTGCTTCTTCCAGCCCACCATTTCTCATGATGTATTCTGCATATAAGTAGAGTGACAATATACAGCCTTGACGTACTCTTTTTCCTATTTGGAACCAGTCTGTTGTTCTAGGTCCAGTTCTAACTGTTGCTTCCTGATGTGCATATAAGTTTCTCAAGAGGTGGGTCAGGTGGTCTGGTATTCCCATCTCTTTCAGAATTTCCCACAGTTTCTTGTGATCCACACAGTCAAGGCTTTGGCATAGTCAATAAAGCAGAAATAGATGTTTTTCTGGAACTCTCTTGCTTTTTTGATGATCCAGCGGATGTTGACAATTTGATCTCTGGTTCCTCTGCCTTTTCTAAAACCAGCTGGAACATCTGAAAGTTCATGGTTCACATATTGCTGAAGCCTGGCTTGGAGAATTTTGAGCATTACTTTATTTGCATGTGAGATGAGTGCAATTGTGTGGTAGTTTGAACATTCTTTAGCATTGCCTTTCTTTGGGATTGGAATGAAAACTGCCCTTGTCCACTGGAGAAGGAAATGGCAAACCACTTCAGTATTCTTGCCTTGAGAACCCCATGAACAGTATGAAATGGCAAAATGATAGGATACTGAAAGAGGAACTTCCCAGGTCAGTAGGTGCCCAATATGCTACTGGACATCAGTGGAAAATAACTCCAGAAGGATTGAAGGGATGGAGCCAAAGCAAAAACAATACCCAGTTGTGGATGTGACTGGTGATAGAAGCAAGGTCTGATGCTGTAAAGAGCAATACTGCAAAGGAACCTGGAATGTTAGATCCATGAATCAAGGCAAATTGGAAGTGGTCAAACAGGAGATGGCAAGGGTGAACATCGACATTCTAGGAATCAGCGAACTAAAATGGACTGGACTGGCTAAATTTAACTCAGATGACCATTATATCTACTACTGCAGGCAGGAATCCCTTAGAAGAAGTGGAGTAGCCATCATGGTCAACAAAAGAGTCCGAAATGCAGTACTTGGATGCAATCTCAAAAAGGACAGAATGATCTCTGTTCATTTCCAAGGCAAACCACTTCTGTTGCTGGTACCTAATTTTGGCAGATCAGTCTTTCTACTGAGAACAACTAGAAAAGCTGAGGGGTTTTTGTTTGTTTTATTATTTTCTTCAAAACATCTATTTAACGTTTTCAGGAGCTCTCAAGGTGGTAAGGATTCAAGAAACCAAAGAGTAGGAGGGTGAGAAACAGTGTACCGTCTTTCATCAGTTAGAGGATCTAAGAACAAAGGTACTGGGGCTCCAGGGTCTGAGCCTTTGCCCTCCCAGGGGCCTTTCTGCTGGATTCTTCCCAAGGTCAAAAGTGAGGAACACAGAGACGTCATCCTTCAGCAGAGTGATCTGGCCATGCTGAGGAAGGTCAAGGAGTGCAAATGTTCTTATTAAACTACCACCTCCCATACAGAGGCCTGAAGCTCATTGAGGAATTCTCTCTCCTATCTCCTGCAAGGCTGACCCACTATGCCAGTGCAGATACATATTCGTGAGAGTCTTGGAAAAGGGAAGATAAATGATCCTCAATTTCACTGCTTCTTTCCCCAATAGGGTATTTGTCAATTTCAATGTTGTGGTTTAGAGGCTGAAGACAGCAAAAAGCACTGACTGAGTTACTGAGAGCTGAGGAGAGCACTCAGCAGTCTGATAAGGCTGAGGGACATGGCCAAATATTAGAGTCCAGGCTCATCAGGCAGGAGGGGTCATGGCAAACACTCCAGGCTTCAGCTGGAACCCCCACAATGCCTACTCTAGAAATGGTCATGAAATAGATTAGTCTTCATGAAATGTGATGATGAAATAAACTGGTCCTTCAAATCAGCTCCATAAATTGGAATAAGACATATTACCCCTTACCTAACTTTGTGCCAGAAATAAAAGCAAATCTTTGAAGGAAGATGTCATCATTTTAGGGCTTCCCTGGTGGCTCAGCAGTAAAGAATCTGCCCGCAAGGCAGGAGGTTCAGGAGCTTCAGGTTCAATACCTGGGTCAGGAAGATCCCCTGGAGGAGGGCATGGCAACCCACTCCAGTATTCTTGCCTGGAGAATACCATGGACAGAGGAGTCTGGCAGGCTACAGTCCATGGGGTCAAAAAGAGTCAGACACAACTGAGCAACTAACACATACAATTCAATGTGTTCACCACATTAAGTCTGGTTACCACCCATCACCGTAAAATTGACTCCCTTCACCCATTTCACTCACCTCCTAAACCCCTTCTCCTATGGTAATCACCAGACTGTTTTTTGTATCTATGTTGTTTTTATTTGTTTTGTTTTTTAGCTTCATGATGCTTTCAAATTGTGGTGCTGGAAAAGACTCTTGAGAGTCCCTTGAACAGCAAGGAGATGAAATCAGTCAATCCTAAAGGAGATCAACCCTGAATACTCATTGGAAGGACTGATGGCGGAAGCTCCAATACTTTGGCCACCTGATGTGAAAAGCCAACTCATCGGAAAAGACCCTGATGCTGGGAAAAATTGAGGGCAGGAAAAGAGGGTGACAGAGGATGAGATGGCTGGTTAGCATCACCTATCTGATGGACATGAGCTTGGGCAAACTCCGGAAGATAGTGAAGGACAGGGAAGCCTGGCGTGCTGCAGTCCATGGGGTCACAAAGAGTCAGACACGACCTAGTGACTGAACAACAAGTGAAACCACATGTTATTTGTCTTTCTCTGTCTGGCTTATTTCACTTAGCATAATACCCTCAAGGTCCATCTGTGTTGTAAATGGCAACATTTCCTTCTTTTAATGGCTATGTTGTAACCCATTATTTCTTTATTCAGTCATCCATTGATAGGAACTCAGGATGCTTCCATATGTTGGTTATTATAAATGATGCTGTAATGAACATAAGGGTGCATATCACTTTTAGAATTAGTTGTCTTTGTATTCCTCAGATAAACACCCAGAAGTGGAATGAGTACCTAGATCATATGAAAGTTCTATTTTTAATTTTTTAAGGAACTTCTATTTTTTTAATGTAGTATCTGCACCAACTTACATTCCCGTCAATAGTATACTAGGGTTCTTTTTCCTTTATATCCTCTTTGACACTTGTTATTCTTTGCCTTTTTTACAAAAGCCATTCTAACAAGTATGAGGTGACATCTCATTGCTATTTTGATTTGCATTTCTCTGATTATTAGAGATACTTGTATCTTTTCAAGGGTCTATTGGCCATTTGTATGTCTATGAAAAATGTCTATTTATATCCTCTGCCTATAATAAAATCAGATTTCATGGGTTTTTTTTTTCTTCTTGCTACTGAGTTGTCTGAGTTCCTTTTATATTTTGGATATTAACACCTTATTAGATATATGATTTGTAACAATTTTCTCCCATTCAGTAGGTTGTCTTTTCATTTTTTTGATCATAAATGGATATTGAATTTTGTCAAATGCTTTTTCTACCTTTACTGTGATGATCATATTGAGTTTTATCCCTTATTTTACTAATGTGGTGTATCATGCTGATTTGCAAATATTGAACCATCCCTATATTCCTGTAATAAATCCCACTTAAACATGGTGTTCGATCATTTTAATATACTTTTGAACTCAGTTTCCAAATATTTTACTGAAGATTTTTTGCATTTATGTTCATTATGAATATTAGCCTGCAATTTTCTTTTTGTGGCATCTTTGTCTGATTTTGGTATCAAGGTAATGCTAGCTTTGCAAAATGAGTTTAGAAATGTTTCCTCCTATTCTATCTTTTTGAAGAACTGAGAAGGTTAGGTGTTAAATCTTTGAATGTTTAGTAAAATTCACCAGTGAAACCATCTGGTGCTCAATTTTCAATTTGTTATGGGGGGCGAGGGTATTTATTACTGACTCAATCTTCTTACTAATCATTGGTTTATTCAGATTTTCTATTTCTTCATGATTCAATCTTGGAAGTTTGCATTTTTCCCAGAATTTATCCATTTTTTATAGGTTGTCCTATTTGCTGATGTATGATTGTTCATAGCAGCTTTATAATCATTCCCCAAAAATCATGTTATCAGTTTTAACTCCTCCTCTTTCATTTCTGACCTTGTTTATTTGAGCCCTTTCTTGTTTCGCTTGGTGAGTCAAGCTAAAGGTTTGCCAGTTTTATCTTTTCAAAGAACCAGTTATTAGTTTCATTGATATTTTCTTGTTTTTTTAAGTTAGTTTATTTATTTTCATTGGAGGTAATTAATTATTTTACAACATTGTGGTGTTTTTTGCCATACATTGACATGAATCAGCCATGGGTATACATGTGTCCCCCATCCCAAACCCACCTCCCACCTCCCTCCCCATCCCATCCCTCTGCCTTGTCCCCATGCACTGGCTTTGCGTGCCCTGTTTCATGCAGAGAACTCGGACTGGTCATCTAGTTAACATATGGTAATATATATGTTTCAATGCTATTCTCTATTTTCTGATTTTTTTCAGGCTCCATGTCATTTATTTCCACTCTGATCTTTATTATTAGCTTCCTATTGATAAGGGACAGAAATGGTATGGACCTAACAGAAGCAGAAGATATTATGAAGAGGTGGCAAGAATACACAGAAGAATTGTACAAAAAAGATCTTCACAACTAAGATAATCACGATGGTGTGATCACTCAACTAGAGCCAGACATCCTAGAATGTGAAGTCAAGTGGGCCTTAGAAAGCATCACTACGAACAGAGCTAATGGAGGTGATGGAATTCCAGTTGAGCTATTTCAAATCCTGAAAGATGATGCTGTGAAAGTGCTGTATTCAATATGCCAGCAAATTTGGAAAACTCAGCAGTGGCAACAGGACTGGAAAAAGTCAGTTTTCATTCCAATCTCAAGGAAAGGCAATGCCAAAGAATGTTCAAACTACTGCACAATTGCACTCATCTCACAAGCTAGTAAAGTAACGCTCAAAATTCTGCAAGCCAGGCTTCAGCAATACGTGAACCGTGAACTTCCAGATGTTCAAGCTGGTTTTAGAAAAGGCAGAGGAGCCAGAGATCAAATTGCCAACATCTGCTGGATGATTGAAAAAGCAAAAGAGTTCCAGAAAAACATCTATTTCTGCTTTATTGACTATGCCAAAGCCTTTGACTGTGTGGATCACAATAAACTGTGGAAAATTCTGAAAGAGATGGGAATACCAGACCACCTGACCTGCTTCTTGAGAAACCTATATGCAGGTCAGGAAGCAACAGTTAGAACTGGACATGGAACAACAGACTGGTTCCAAATAGGAAAAGGAGTACGTCAAGGCTGTATATTGTCACCCTGCTTATTTAACTTCTATGCAGTGTACATCATGAGAAATGCTGAGCTGGAAGAAGCACAAGCTGGAATCAAGATTGCCGGGAGAAATATCAATAATCTCAGATATGCAGATGACACCACCCTTATGGCAGAAAGTGAAGAGGAACTAAAGAGCCTCTTGATGAAAGTGAAAGAGGAGAGTGCAAAAGTTAGCTGAAAGCTCAACATTCAGAAAACGAAGATCATGGCATCTGGTCCCATCACTTCACAGCAAATAGATGGAGAAACAGTGGAAACAGTGTCAGACTTTACTTTTTGGGGCTCCAAGATCACTGCAGATGGTGATTGCAGCCATGAAATTAAAAGACGCTTACTCCTTGGAAGGAAAGTTATGACCAACCTAGATAGCATATTGAAAAGCAGAGACATTACTTTGCCAACAAAGGTCCATCTAGTCAAGGCTATGGTTTTTCCAGTAGTCATGCATGGATGGTGAGAGTTGGATTGTGAAGAAAGCTGAGTGCTGAAGAATTGATGCTTTTGAACTGTGGTGTTGGAGAAGACTCTTGAGAGTCCCTTGGACTGCAAGGAGATCCAACCAGACTGCAAGGAGATCCAACCAGTCCATTCTAAACAAGATCAGTCCTGGGTGTTCTTTGGAGGGAATGATGCTAAAGCTGAAACTCCAGTACTTTGGCCACCTCATGAGAAGAGTTGACTCATTGGAAAAGACTCTGATTCTGGGAGGGATTGGGGGCAGGAAGAGAAGGGGATGACAGATGGCTGGATGGTATCATGGACACAATGGACGTGAGTCTGAGTGAACTCCGGGAGTTGGTGATGGACAAGGAGGCCTGGCATACTGCAGTTCATGGGGTTGCAGAGTCGGACACGACTGAGCCACTGAACTGAACTGAACTGAACTTTGGGCTTTTTTTTTTTTTTTCTAGTTTTCTTAAGTGTAAAGTTAAATTGTTTATTTGAGATTTTTATTTCTTGATGAAGGCCTGCATTTCTATGAACTTCCCTTTAACTGCTTTGCTGCCTCTAATAGATTTTAGAATGTTATATTTCCTTTTTAATTTGTCTTAAAGTAATTTTTAATTTCCCTTTTGATTTTTATTTGACTTATTGGTTTTTCAGTAGTATAATCTCCACATATTGATTTCTAGTTCCATACCTTTGTGGTCAGGAAAGATGCTTGAAATGATTTCAATCTTATTTATTGATAATTATTTTGTGGCTTAATATGTGATCTATCCTAGAGATATTTCCTACACATTTGAGAAGAATATATATTCTACTACTTTGTGATGAAATGTTGGGTCATCTGGTTTATCATGTCATTTAAAATTGTTTCTTTATTGAATTTCTGTCTGAATGATATACTCATTGATGTAAGTGGGCTATTAAAGTCCCTTGCTATTATTGTATTGCTATTTCTCCCTTCAGGTCTGTTAATATTCACTTTATATATTTAGACACTCCACTTTTGGGTGCATAAATATTTACAAATATTATATCCGTTTTTATTGATCTCTTTATCATTATGCAATGCCCTTCTTTGTCTTTTATTAATTATAGTCTTGGTTTTAAAGTCTGTTTTATCTGACTTTAGCTGTACCAGCTTTCTTTTCTTTTTTTAATTGCATGGATTATCTTCTTTTCATCCCTTCACTTTTAATCTGTTTGTGTCCTTACATCTGATGTGGGTCTCTTGTAGGCAACATATGGATGACTTTTGTTTTCTTATCCATAAAGCCACTCTTTGTCTTTTGACTGAAGAATTTAGTTCATTTACGTTTAAAGTAATTATTGATAAGTGTGTGCTTACTGACATTTTGTTACTTATTTTCTGCTTTCCCTCTGTAGCTCCTCTTTATTTCTTTTTCTTTTGCCCTCTTCTTTTGTGGTTTAGTGACTTTCTTTAGTGTCATGTTTAGACACTTTTCTCATTATATTTTGTGCATCTACTCCAAGTTTTTGCTTTGTGATTGCTATGAAATGTACATATGACAACTTATATAGATAAAATAGTATGGTTTAAGCTGATGGCAAGTTAAGTTTGAACACATTCTAAAAACTACATTTTTCCCTTCCCCAGTGTTTCATATTTTTGATGTTATATTTTATATTTTTAACTTTGTGTATCTCTTAACTATTTATTGTAGTTATAATTTTACTACTTTCATTCCTAGCATTTAAACTAGTTTTGTAGTCTATGACTTTTACTGTATATTTTCCTTTACCAGTGAGATTTTTTTTATTATGTGTTTGTGTCTATTCGTTAGCACCTTTTCTTTTCAGCTTAAACAACTCCCTTTATCATTTCTTGTAAGGCCAATTACATCTGGATAATCAATCCATTGATGTAAGTTGGGTATAAACTCCTTTAGCTTTTGTTTGTCTGAAAAACTCTATCTCTCCTTCAGTTTTGAATGATAACCTTGTTGGATAGAGTACTTGGTTGAAAGTATTTCCTTTCAGCACTTTGAATAGATCATGCCACTGCATTCTGGCCTGCAGTTTCTGCTGAAAAACCAGGTGACAGTCTTATAGGGGTTCCCTTGTGTGTAATGTGTTGTTTTTCTTTTGCTTCTTTTAAAATTCTTTGTCTTTAACTTTTGATAGTTTCGTTAAAATGTGTCTAGGTGTGAATCTCTTTGAATTCATCTTATTTGGAATGCTCTGTGCTTCCTGGACCTTGTTACCTGTCTTCTTCCCCAGGTTAGGGGTGCTTTTAGCCATTTTTTCTTTAAATAACTGTTTCTTCCCTTTTTCTCTCTCTTCTCCTTCTGAGACCTCTATAATATGAATGTTATTCTGTTTGATATCATCCCATAGGTCCCTTAAGCTATCTTTATTTTTTTAAATTCATTTCCCTTTTTGTGCTCTGTTTGGGTGAGTTCCATTCTCCTGTTTTTGCAATGATTCATTATTTGCTTCATCTAGTCTGCTGTTGAATCCCCTCAATTTTTTCAGTTAAGTTATTGTATTCTTCAGCTTTGTGACTTCTGTTTGTTACTTTCTTATATTTTCTATTTCTTTGTTGAAGTTCTCACTAGGTTCATTCATTCTTCTCACTCTTTATGACCGTTACTTTGGATTCTTTATCAAAGATTAATTATCTTTATTTCATTAAGGTTTTTTTCAGGGGTTTCTTTTTGAACATACTTCTTTGTTTTCTAATTTTACTTGACTCTCTGTGTTTCTAAATATTAGACAGAATAGCTAACTCTCCCAGTATTTCAGATGTGGCATTGTGCAGGAGATGAATCTTATCATTCAACCTCACCATAATTCTTGGTTGTTTCTTGAACCTTTATGATTGTCTACATAGCCTGGTTTATTCTTTATAGGTCTCAGTTGTTGAGGGTGTGCCAAGACCTGTCAGTGTTCCAGTGAGATGGATCTCAGTCAGCACCTAGTTTCACGTTGATTGGAAGCCAACTCCTTATGCAGCAGCTTTTAAAGTATGCAAATACATATAGTATTGCATGTAGTCTGGTGGTAGTGCATTCATAATCACTGCTGACCTCCAGATCAAGAGATCTATAGATGTTCTCTGGGTGACAGTGGCAAAAACTGAGGCTTCAAATGAGTTTATAATATGCTCTTTTTTAAGATGTGCCAGCAAGCCATGATGAGGCCAAGGGAAGAAATAAGAATGGTGTCTGCCTGTCTTCCATGAGACTGCTTCCCACTTCTAGGTATATAGCAAACCAGAAGCCTGTCCCTCAGGTTGAAGTTCCAAGACAAATAAATGGGCCGTTTTCACAGGCAGGCTGGCGGTGCATTTCAGTCTGCTGTCTCTGCAATGTTCTGAGTGTGATAGCCTACTCAGCACTGTCTTTAATTATTCAGTCCTGTGGGGCCCAGGAATATAAGCCCTTCTGGCCACCAGGGCTAGGTGATTAAAGGGCATTTGTTTCTGTGTGAACTGTGCTTACCTGCTGGTTTTAGAGAGGCTGTGGGAGTGTATTGAGGGCAGGGCACATCCAGGGCTTCAGCAATGCAGGAAAAGAGCAATAGACACAAGACAAGCTTATGACTTTAGCAACCGTGTCCACCTGTTCCTCACCTGCACTACAAAGGTATACAGTACAGAAATGGCACTTGCCAACCTCTCCACTCTCAGGGAAAGCCCCAGCTAACCCCTGTCCCTCTGGTAGATGCTTTAGATTAACAAACGAATCCCTTCACATATAGTCCAGGCACTTCTCTAACTATTGCTTTTGTACCGGGTCCCAGGATTAGTGAGACCACATACATCCTTCAAAAGGAGTATCTTAGATCCCCACAGCTCCCATATCCCCCAGACATAAGGTCTGTTGGTTTCCAAAGCCAAAAGTTTTAGAGGGCTTCTTCCCTCCAGTGCAGCTCCCAAGTATTGGGGTGATCAACATGAGGCATGAAGTTCTCTCTCCTTTGGGACTAGCTCTGGATCCACAAGATCCTGCCCTCTTGTGGGCTGCCATACCAGTTATGTGTTTTTCTGTGATTCTGCATCTCTGCCTCTCCTACCCACGTGGTCCTTTTATCCCTTGTTGTAAAAGATCTGTTCAGCCAATTAACAGTTCATTTTTAGCAGTGGATTTTCTATGTGTGACTATAAAATTGTGTGTGCATTGGATTTACACAGATGGCAGATCATTATGTCTAAATGCATTTGTTATTGTTCACTTGCAAAATTGTGTCCGACTCTTTGCAACACCATGGACTGCAGTGTGCCAGGCTTCCCTGTCCTTAACCGTCTCCTGGAGTTTGCTAAAATTCATGTCCATTGAGTCAGTGATGCCATCCAACCATCTGATCCTCTGCAAGGATCTTCTTATGCCACCATCTTAGATTGCCTCCCAACACCCCTTTTTGTTAATAGAGATATAATCAGAGTTAATGTTAGTACATGGAGAGGGCAATGACACCCCACTCTAGTGCTCTTGCCTGGAAATCCCATGGATTGGAGGAGCCTGGAAGGTTACAGTCCATGGTGTTGCTGAGGGTCGGACATGACTGAGTGACTTCACTTTCACTTTTCACTTTCATGCATTGGAGAAGGAAATGGCAACCCACTCCAGTGTTCTTGCCTGGAGAATCCCAGGGACAGGGGAGCCTGGTGGGCTGCTGTCTATGGGGTCACACAGAGTCAGACACGACTGAAGTGACTTAGCAGCAGCAACAATGTTAGTACAACTGTGGCTATCCTCTTGTACATTAAGTATTTTGGGGGGGAACAGAGAAAGCTTTATTACAGGGCCATGCAAGGAGAGTTTTTAACTGTATAGGATTTTTAAAGGGAAGAAAGGCAACCTTTATTCTGTGTGGCTATGGTTTCAGGAATAAGACCTGTTTTCAGGTAGGAATTAAAGGAAAACATATTTCTGTTCAGTGTGAATTCTACATTCTTTAATCTGACAAATTTCTTTTTTGAGAAACTACTCTGTATTATGTACTAACTTAGATTCTAGAAATGCAAAGTCAAATAAGACAACTTAATGTCTGGTGGGAGCAATAATTACTAAGCTTAAATTATGAGTCACAAAGTCAAAAGCCTATAGGGACTTGACAGGTCAAGTCAAATTGGGCTGGGAAGTGGTGAGGACTTGGTAAACTAGAGAACACAGACATCTTCTAAAAGGTACAACTTCCATTCAACTTCCCTGATGTATGCCTTTGGAAAGGCAATCCCAATATTTAAAGACCTTCCGATTTTTCCAAAGATGGATAACTAGATACTTAGGTGAAATGTTTTAATGCATAAAAGATTGTGCAGGAAAGGGCTAAATTTGATCCAAAGGTATCCATTTTACTACCCTGTATGTAGTGGGTTGAATAGTGACTCCTCAAAAGACATGCGTAAGTGCATGCTCAGTTGCTTTCAGTTAAGTTCAGTTCAGTCACTCAGTCGTGTCCGACTCTTTGTGACCCCATGAATCACAGCACGCCAGGCTTCCCTGTCCATCACCATCTCCCGGAGTTCACTCAGACTCACGTCCATCGAGTCCGTGATGCCATCCAACCATCTCATCCTGGGTCGTCTCCTTCTCCTCCTGCCCCCAATCTCTCCCAGCATCAGAGTCTTTTCCAATGAGTCAACTCTTCGCATGAGGTGGCCAAAGTACTGGAGTTTCAGCTTTAGCATCATTCCCTCCAAAGAAATCCCAGGGCTGATCTCCTTCAGAATGGACTGTTTGGACCTCCTTGCAGTCCAAGGGACCCTCAAGAGTCTTCTCCAGCACCACAGTTCAAACGCATCAATTCTTCAGTGCTCAGCCTTCTTCACAGTCCAACTCTCACATCCATACATGACCACTGGAAAAACCATAGCCTTGACTAGAGGGACCTTAGTTGGTAAAGTAATGTCTCTGCTTTTGAATATACTATCTAGGTTGGTCATAACTTTTCTTCCAAGGAGTAAGCGTCTTTTAATTTCATGGCTGCAGTCACCATCTGCAGTGATTTTGGAGCCCCCCAAAATAAAGTCTGACACTGTTTCAGTTGCTTTAGTTGTGTTCAATTCTTTGCAACCCTATGGACCAGGTTCCTCTATCCATTGGATTCTCCAGGCAGAAATACTAGGGTAGGTTACTATGCCCTCTTTCAGTGATGTAGCCAGGGAAGGTAAGAGATGCTGACACCCTGTAAAAGCTGGAAGAGGGAGAAAGGAGTTCCCCTCAGAGAGTTTTGAAGAAGCACAGCCTGAACAACACCTCAATTTCAGATGTCTAGCCTCCATAATGGTAAGAGAATACATTTCTGTTAAAAGTCACCCAGTTTGTGGTGATTTGTTATGGCAGATCATTCTGTCTAAATGCATTTGTTGTTATTGTTCAGTTGCTAAGTCGTATATGTCTCTTTGCAGTCCCATGGACTGCAGCATGCCAGGCTTCCCTATCCTTCACTACCTCCTGGAGTTTGCTCAAATTCATGTCCATTGAGTTGGTGATGCCATCCAACCATCTCATCCTCTGTCACCCACTTCTCCTCCTTCCGTCAGTCTTTCCCAGCATCAGGGTCTTTTTCAATGAGTCGGCTCTTTGCATCAGGTGGCCAAAGTATTGGAGCTTCAGCTTAAGCATCAGTCCTTCCAGTGAATATTCAGGGTTGATTTCTTTTAGGATTGACTGGTTTAATCTCCTTGCTGTCCAAGGGACTCTTAAGAGTCTTCTCCAGGAAGCTGAAGGTAAGCAAGTGTGCGTTAAGAGTACAAGGGAGTATCTTCAACCCACTAGACAGAGATTAGAGGAGGAAGAGTCAGGGAAGGGTTTCTGAAGGAACTGACATGCAAGTGAAGTAGCAATTGCCATCCAAAGCTTCTCTGTGTTTATGTGTAGTGGGGAGGGGAGGGTAAGCACATTCTAGATAGAGGTAATAATGCAAATTGTTCAACAGTGAGGGTTATATCATGAGGTAGTGAGCTTCCTATCAAGCAAGTGTTTACAAGTACATATTGCACAACTGCTGTTTGGGGAGTTTGAAAGGCAATTTATTCACAAGATAAACATTATACTCACTACTAGACAATATTTGCAATGCCTCTTGGACTTGAATTCTGATGACCCTTGTTTTTCCCCATCTTATTATATCCCTGCATGCTGGCAGGGCTGACTGCCAATGTCAGGCTTGTAAGTTTCAATGATTCCAGGGCACCATGCTGAGTTTCAAGGGGCCAGATCCATGCTGATCCCAGTCTCTCCATCCCATGGAGTAGATGCTATATCTGATGGAAAGTAAATGACCAAAACCCTCAGCCTGGGAGTTCTATTGCATCTCTTGACCGGTAAGACACAAACTGGTTTTCTTTCCTAAACAGTGTCAAGATGAGTCAGGAACAGAAGTCTCAGGAGCTAGACATTTTTGCATCTTGATTTGAAAAAGTGTCTTGATAATCTTTACCAAAGGAAAACTTTGGTAGAATTCACAGTCTAGGGGCTGTATTGGGCTAGACTCCTTGCTCAAATTTATAGAACTATTAAGTAGAGGCAACAGATGAAGTGACATGAATCCTTTCAGAGCTGTGCTGTTTCTCTCCACTTGCATGGTTTGTCTCTCAGTCTAGGGTACGTGTTCCCTCAGGCTAGGCAGAATGTGCTGGGGAAATGGAAAGTCGTAGAATAAGCATACTATATCTGCCTAGACCAACAGTTCCTAAACGTTTTGGTCTGAGGACCTATTTACATAATTCTTAAAATTTATTGGGGACCCCAAAGAATTTTATGTATAAGTTGTATTTATCAATATTTACCGTATTAGAAAATAAAACAAACTTTTGAAATGAAAGATTAAACAAGCACACATTTCAGTAGCCATCAGGGCAATAACACCATGACATGTCACATAGCTTCTGGACATGAGAGAATGAGAGTGTATTGCTTTTACAGTGTATTTATATTGTGATGAAAATAGTTTTGACCTGAATAAGTCTCAAGAACTTTCTATTTCTCAAATATTTAGATAAAATTGCATTTTAAAAAGTATTTATAATGTGAGTCAAATGTGTAGGAAAAAGAGATTCATAAGTGATACAAAGACAGCTTGTGATGGTGGTGGTTTAGTCACTAAATCATGTCTGACTCTTGCAACCCTGTGGACTGTAGCCTGCCAGGTCCGTCTGTCCATGGGATTTAACAGGCAAGAATACTGGAGTGGGTTACCATTTCCTCCTCCAGAGGATCCTCCCAAACCAAGGAAGAACCCACATCTCTTGTGTCTCTTGCATTGATAAGCAGATTCTTTACCTCTAAGCCACTTGGGAAGACCATTAAACGACCATGGAGCTGACTATATAATACAGTTTGGGGTTAGGGAAAGCCTGTGTAAGCATGACACAAACTCAAAAAATGGTAAAAAAGAAAGGAAGTGATAATTAGCCAGATAAAAGTAAAGTACCTGAATGGCAGCTGCCACTAAACATTTGCAACATATTTAATGGCCAAAGATCAATTTCTCCAATATGTAATAACTTTACATGTTTTTACAAGAAGGGGCAAAAAATATGAACAAGAAATTCAGAAAAGAAATATTAACAGGCAATAAATATGTGAAAATGAATTCATTCTAAACAATATCTTAAAGCAATTTAAGGCAGTAATAAGGGTGCATTTTGTATCTACCAAATTTTCAAAAAGTGTAATTTTAATTGATAGTATAATACTTCTGGGAGTATAGGAAAATGGGTACTCTTGTATTTCACTGATGAAAGTATAAACTAAAATACTTTTGCCTAACAATTTGCTTTATCTCTTACAATTTTAAATGTGTATACCTTAACAGCCAGCCATCTTTCACATAAGAATCTGTCTTACAGGAATTACAATTAAATAATGTGGGTATGTGTAAAAGGGATTTCTCCTACAATTCTTTTTGAAGTAACAACAAAGATTAGAAATGATATAAAAGTGGGCACATGGCTGCTGCTGCTGTCACTTCAGTCATGTCCAACTCTGTGTGACCCGCATAGACGGCAGCCCACCAGGCTCCCCCGTCCCTGAGATTCTCCAGGCAAGAACACTGGAGTGGGTTGCCATTTCCTTCTCCAATGCATGAAAGTGAAAACTGAAAGTGAAGTCGCTCAGTAGTGTCCGACTCTTGGCGACCCCATGGACTGCAGCCCACCAGGCTCCTCTGCCCATGGGATTTTCCAGGCAAGAGCACTGGAGTGGGGTGCCATTGCCTTCTCCGGGCACATGAAAATGTCCATTAATAGGAGATGAGATACATACATTGTACTGTAGTGATTGAACTGAAAACAGTGCAGCCATGAACAAGAATAGAGTAGACTTCACTGTATTGAAGCAGAAAAATCTACTGTATATGGTTAAATTTGAAAGCCATTTGTGGAGTCATACAATGGATGGCACCATTTCAATATGTGGAGAAAAGGAAATATGTTTATAAATATATCTCTGGAAACACAGGAAATAGATGAGAAAAATACATAGCAAACCATCATCCTGTCATCACTTGTTTTCTCTAAGGAGTGGGATGAGGTTTGTAGAAGAATTTTATTAAAGCAAACAATTTAAACAGATGTGAAATTATGAGCAATTATTCTCCTTTTCTTCCCCATGTTTTCTTAGTACATTTTAAGCAAAATTAGAGTTGATTTTTAATAATAAAATTTAATATCTCCAAAAATATTGCTTTGAGCTCCTCCCTGGACCTCGCTCTTCTCTGTCATTAATGAAACCTAGAGGAAAAGAATGGGACACCTTGTACCTGTGACTAGGCAGTGTCACCAAATGACCAAGGAACAAGTGGGGTCCTCAGTTCAACCAAGCAACCAAGGACACATGTGATTCAGGGCAGGTTACCAGTGAGGTGCTATCAGAGCACCTCATTTGGGTCTCTCCTCTGATCCCACCCACTCCACCTATCTTCCAAAGCTGCCAAGGCTCTCGGACAGCTCCTCATCCCCTGAACACATTCACACCCTTCATCCATTCAATCCTTCATCCTTTCACTCACCACTGACTCCCCTAGTGATGAGTCAGGCAAGCATGGTGCTAAAGGTGTTGGTGCAATGATAGGAAGGTAGAGGTCCTGCCCCCAGGGGAAGGGGTGTCACACAGGACACAGAGGAGAGAGCCCTGTAAATGCAACTGTCCACTCATACATTTCAGAGCCAAGCTGAAGATTGTTCAGCATTCATTGAGGGCCTGGAAGAAGGCAGGTACGGCTCTCTAGTCCCTCGTTGGGTACACTGACTTCCATCCACGGCAAGGACTCTCTCTGTGTCTTTGTCCTCTAGCACCTCCCAACACAGGCAGCAGGCGAGGAAGCTGCTTTATGGTAGCACGTGGTAGGAGGGGAGCATCACGCCACTTGCTCACTTCCTGTTTTCCAGCACCCGTTATCTCCCCTGAGCATCTCACCTTGGATCTCCTTTCCTCAGTCCTTCCAGAAAAGCATTTCTCTTCCTTCTCCTCTCTCTTTCTTCCTTTCCTCCCTTTCTCCCTCCCTCCTTCCCCTCTCTCTCTTTCTGTCTCTCTCCCTGCAGCTCTGTCTTCAAGATTTGAGAGTTGAATGAAGCCTAAGTTTCTGATAGTCTAACACTCCACAGTGTTAGAGGCAGACATGGAGCCAGTCTGTGGCTATGACCTGCTCAAGCCCTCAAAGTCCACTATGGATGAGGGTAGGGCAGGGGCCCTGAACTGCAGCTGGAGTGAAGAGGGACAGGGCTGTGCCCTCTGCCTCCACTCAGCACAGGGCAGGCAGGGAGCATGACTGTGAGGGCCAGGGCCAGGAAGCGGCAAGTTGGGGGTCACTTGTTCTAGAAGGAAATTCTAATGATTTAAGGCTGAAATATTATAACTGGGGAAAAAAAAGTTTAAGAGGGTACTGTGAGTCCTCAGTACCTATAAGAAAAAAAAAAAATCCTTTTCTTTAAAGAAAAATGAATCTTCTCTGCAGTTTGGGGTTGTCAGGAGAGCTGCCCCGTCCCAAGGCTGTGACTCGCTGAACGGGTCTTCTCACCTTGCAGTCACTAGGCATAATGGTCTCCAGGGGACAGTCAGAAATGTGCTTCTGCCTGGCAGCCTGTGGAACACAAAAATGACACTGGGCCCGAAACTGGTGGACAAGGTCTACCCCTGAGAGGCAGGAAGCACGGACCAGTGTGGACAGGCACACTCTGCCCTGGGCCTCAGTCTTCCTGTTTGTAAGATCAGGGACTAGGACTGGATGACCCCAGAACCTACTGCTCTGATAATGCAGGGCTCTGATAGGGTGTGGCAGGTGTGGGTGGGGGAGATGGAGGGAAAGAGGAGAGAGAAAGGAGGGGGTGATGAGACGGGAGCCCCAGCATGCAGTTCTCCCACACCCTCCTCTTGCCCACTGAGCGGGGGCTCTAGGTGACATCTCATCACACCTGTGGCTGAACCTAGTGTCCTGAGCCCCGCTTCCATCCTCTTCTGAATCTTCCCCGTGGACAGACACTTTAGACCTCTCTTTCTCAAGCCTCCAGTGACAGTTCATTCAGTGCCAAGGGCTACCTCTGCTGCATAGTCTCAGAATGTCCTATAGGCTCCAAGTTGAGGTCTTTGCACAGGATCACAGGGATGTGTTCACCACAGCCTGCCTCTGGGGGTCCTCCCTCAAACGCCTTTCCTCCCTGTGTGCATGAGACCAGGCATCATCCCTGCCACCATCAGACAGACACTGAGACTGAGAGTAGGCTCCAGAGACCGTGGATCCCTCTGTTCCAGGACACCTTGCTCCCAACTGGTCCCTAGGTCTCTGAGGAGCACACCCTGAAAAAGGAGGACACCCCTTGGGAGGTTCACAATGTAATTTTGTTCAGGATAGCCTATGGTTTTAGGTGTTTCACAGAAATGAGGAGTTAAAAACCACTGAAGCCCACATAGGAACAAGAGTGGCTTTCCACAGAATGTTCTCAGCCCTTTCGATGAGCTCAAGGCATTTGTGCTGGTCTTTAAGGCCTCCCTAATTTCAGTTAAGTTCCTTTTTAACAAGGAGACAGTGAACTCTAGGCTCAGAACCTTCAGCAGGAAATGTCAATACTAATGGTTAACTGGGACTTCCCCAATGGCCCAGTGGTAAAGAATCTGCGAGAAAAGTGGGTTTGATCCCTGGATCGGGAAGACCCCCTGGAAAAGGAAATGGCAATCCACTCCAATGTTCTTGCCTAGAGAATCTCATGGACAGAGGAGTCTGGTGGGCTTCAGTCCATGGGGTTGCAAAGAGTCAGACACAATTGAAGTGATTTAACACGCATGCACGCAGTGGTAACTCGGCAGTAAAGAATCCAGTTGCCAGTGGAGGAGACGTGGGTTCAATCTCTGGGTTGGGAAGATCCCCTGGGAGAGAAAATGGCTATCCACTCCAATATTCTTGCCTGGGAAATCCAAAGGACAGAGAAGCCTGGTGGGATACAGTCCATGGGGGTCACAAAAGAGTTGGATACAACTTAACAACTAAACAACAACCACAATATTTGGCTTGTGTTATATACTTCTGAAATTACCATCTCTTTATGGTAAATGAAACTGGCTTTCCATTTAATAGCAGTGTACAATGTTTAAAATTTGGATTTACATAAGAGTCAAAAAGGAAGTTGACTTGAAAAAAGATTATTTCAGGTGAGGCTTGGCTGTGGCTGGAGTTGGGAAAGCTCAATGCAGAGAAAGTGGGGACTCTCGTAAAACAATATCTCTACCCTCATGGGCTGGTCCAAAAGGGCCCTCCAGATACCCATTGTATCCTGGCTCTCATTCCTTCTCCCCAGTTTTCCAATTTCCTGACTCCTCATTCCAGCCATCAATATTTGTGTTGGTCCTCCTGCCATACTTGGGTGGTCTCTGGTTTACCAACACCATCAACTGTCTTCATTCCAGGTCCTAGAATTCGCTGTGGAGTAATCTTAGTGGAAAGAAACCTCATACCACCAGATTCAGCTCCATAAAGCAACCCTCACCATCCCCACTCTCTCAGTCTCTTTGCCAAAGCAGTCCACCATGCAGAAAAAAGAGGAGTTACTTTTGATGGAGTTGGCTTCCCAACATGTATGGCAGACCCATCTAATCGACAGAGCTGAGGTTTTAACTTCCAGGTCATAGTAGATCAGTTACCTATCTCAGACAGTGTTTTGAAAATAGTTCAGTTCAGTTCAGTTCATTTCAGTCGCTCAGTCGTGTCTGACTCTTTGTGACCCCATGAATCACAGCACGCCAGGCCTCCCTGTCCATCACCAACTCCCAGAGTTCACTCAGACTCACGCCCATCGAGTCCGTGATGCCATACAGCAATCTCATCCTTTGTCGTCCCTTTCTCCTCCTGCCCCCAGTCCCTCCCAGCATCAGAGTCTTTTCCAATGAGTCAGCTCTTCCCATGAGGTAGCCAAAGTACTGGAGTTTCAGCTTTAGCATCATTTCTTCCAAAGAAATCCCAGGGTTGATCTCCTTCAGAATGGACTGGTTGGATCTCCTTGCAGTCCAAGGGACTCTCAAGAGTCTTTTCCAACACCACAGTTCAAAAGCATCAATTCTTCGGCGCTCAGCTTTCTTCACAGTCCAACTCTCACATCCATACATGACCACTAGAAAAACCATAACCTTGACTAGATGGACCTTTGTCGGAAAAGTAATATCTCTGCTTTTGAATATGCTATCTAGGTTGGTCATAACTTTTCTTCCAAGGAGTAAGTGTCTTTTAATTTCATGGTGCAGTCACCATCTGCAGTGATTTTGGAGCCCAAAACAATAAAGTCTGACACTGTTTCCACTGTTTCCCCATCTATTTCCCATGAAGTGATGGGACCAGATGACATGATCTTCGTTTTCTGAATGTTGAGCTTTAAGGCAACTTTTGCACTCTCCTCTTTCACTTTCATCAAGAGGCCTTTTAGTTCCTCTTCACTTTCTGCCATAAGGGTGGTCATCTGCATATCTGAGGTTATTGATATTTCTCCCAGCAATCTTGATTCCAGCTTGTGATTCCTCCAGCCCAGCATTTCTCATGATGTACTCCGCATCCAAGTTAAATAAGCAGGGTGACAATATACAGCTTTGACGTACCCCTTTTCCTATTTGGAACCAGTCTGTTGTTCCATGTCCAGTTCTAACTGTTGCTTCCTGACCTGCATATAGGTTTCTCAAGAGGCAGGTCAGGTGGTCTGGTATTCCTATCTCTTTCAGAATTTTCCACAGTTTATTGTGATCCCATATTTAATAATATGCAAATGATCTATGAAAATTCTTGAATGAATGTGACAAAAATGTAACTTGAAAATGTAGCAGTTTGTTTGACTACTCAGTTCTAATGAATTGGATGAACCTAGAGCCTATAATAAACAGAGAGTGAAGTAAGTCAGAAAGAGAAAGACAAATATTGTATATTAACATATAGATGGTGTCTAGAAAGATGAACCTATGTGCAGGGGAACAATGGAGACGTACACCTAGAGAACAAACTTGTGAACACAGGGAGGGAAGGAGAGGGTGAGACAAATTGAGAGTAGCTCTGAAACAAACATTACCATATGCAGAATTAGACAACCAGTGGAAATTTGCTTTACGACACAGGAAGCACAAATCTGGGGCTCTGTTGCAACCTAAATGGGTGGGATAGGATGGGAGGTGGGAGGGAAGTTCAAGAGGAAGGGGGCATATGTGACTGATTTATGTTGATATATGGCAGAAACGAACACAATATTGTAAATTTTTAAATAAATAAACTTAAAAAAAAGAGAAAAAAATGCAGCAGTTGCAGATGTTCATTGTCAGATTCCTTGCATTGTCACCTGAGCCATGCCTTGGGTTCATTGTCGCTATAAGCTTGAGTTCTGATACCTGGCCTCCTTCTCCTGGCACCAGTACCAGCCTTTGACTCTTTGCTACTTCCCTCCATTCTGTTCAGAGACCAGTTATAACAGCCTAACCCCATCAGGAAGTTCACTGGGATAAACAAAAGTGCTCAGTTTATATTAGCTGAATCAATGTATGAGCTCCATGCAAGGTTTCAGTCATAATTGTTGCTTGATGCTTTTGTGGCAGATAAAAATTTCCAGCAGTTATCTGGAACAGCAGGGCAAGTTGATCAGACCCAGTTAGATCTTTCGGTTTTAATTTCAGTTTGATGGAATAATTTCACAAGGAACAGTACAAATTTGAAGCTTTGAGTTTAAGGCCCCCAAAGAAATAAGTTCTTTAATATATTAGCATTTAATATTTTCTTGCCATGTATTGTTTACTTCCATATGCAAAATTATAATTTGTACGTCTTTTCAAGGAAGAAAAAAATTTAATATAATACATCAAACTCATAATCACATTAAAATTGACTAAATTAAATTGGAGATTTAAAGTCTACCAAAGTTTCTAATTATGTGTATATATGTCTCCCTCATGCAAATCAGTCTTCTTCATGCTTTGCAACCTGCTCTCTGTTTAAAAAGATTCTGTAAAAATCTTTCCATATAAGTAGACCTAAAACTACTACACTAATGACTCACTATTGAAATTTTAGGGTGTTTCATTTTTTCTTTTTTAATAAATAATATTGTTAAACAGTCTCTTCCTATGCTATTAGAAAACTAGGTTCTTAGCAGTTTTCAAAAATGTTCTAAATAGTATTTCATGAACAATATGCTAAGAATGTTTTCTCACACTTATTAAGTATTTTTTAGTATAAATTTCTAGCAGTTGTGTTGTTCACCAGAGAAAAATGTACTTTATAAAAATGACTTGGGTAACTTATCAAATTGCTTTTCAGTAATATTGTAACAATTTATATACCCATAGGCAAAATATGAATGTACCTAAATCCTCACATACTCACTAGCATTATGTGTATTATTTTAAAATGCTCCCAATTTGATAAGTGAAAGTGATGTTTTTTCCATTGTTTTTATTATTTCAAAACGTTTCCTCGATTACTTGTGTGGTCCTTGAAATTCTTGGTTATTCATTTTTCTGTTTTAATAAGTAGTCTCTTTATAAGTAAAGAAGTAAGTGCTAGTTGCTCAGTCAAGTCCAACTCTTTGTGACCCATGGATTATAGCCTGTCGGGCTTCTCTGTCCATGGAATTCTCCAGGTAAGAATACTAGTGCAGGTAGCCATTCCCTTCTCCAGGGGATCTTCCCCACCCAGGGATCAAACCTGGGTCTCCTGCATTGCAGGCAGATTCTACATTTATCCAACTGTTTTTTTCTATTAGATTAGGCACTCTTTATCTACCCTTTGTCTACTTTATGTGTTCTTAGTTTGTTTTTTGCTTTTAATTTAAAATTTTTGCCATATTTGTAAAATTATTATGTAGTTAAATCTTTCACATTCATTGCTTTGTGGTTTCTGCTTTTGGTGTCATATTTAGAAAGGCCCTCCCTTTCCCAAAATTACAGAAACTTTTACTTGCAAGTGTCTTCCTTACTTTTGTGGATTTATATTTTACACATATTTTTAAGGAAGTTAAAGTTTTATAAGGTATGCATTAGTAAATCATTTCTCCAAAATATTATCAAATTATGATATTAATTATCAAATAATCAATCTCTTCCCTATTATTTTAAGCATCATTTATTATGTACTAAATTCTTATATCTGTGTTTATTTCTGAACATCTTTTTCCATTGTTTTGCTTGTCTAGAAATTCTTATATCTGTGTTTATTTCTGAACATCTTTTTCCATTGTTTTGCTTGTCTAGTTTGGTACTGCTGCCACACTGTTTTGATAACTACACACTGCTAATATGTTTTACAATTTGATGGAACAAGGAGTCCTCTATGATTTTTACTTTATAGAATTCTCCTGCATAGTTTTACTTGTTTACTCTTTCATATGAGCTATAGAAGTTCACCAACACACACAGACATACCATTAATACTGTTGTGGAATTACATTGAATGGGTAGATAAATTTGGAGGAAATCCAATAATGACTCTTTCCAACCAAAAGACCTGATAAGACTATTTATTCAGGTGTTTTCAAAACATCTTTCATCACTACTGAGGACCATATTCTCCAAAATGACTCCTGGAGGGCCAAAATCCTGCCAATGATCCATAGATTACCAGTGTTGAATTTACTCAAATGCCCAGATAAATTGCTTAAAATGAGTACTAAACGTCAAAATTGGAAGCTACTTCAGTGGGAAGCCCCTTTTGTGTTCACCCTGAAAATTATAAGGACATTAATCTTGCCAAATATTGCAGGAGCAGTCATTTTTCTTTGAATTCAGCATATCAAAATTATAGAAAAATATGATGGTATTAAGTCTTCACTTTTCCCCCTCTTGTCTACATTTCATCCACCCTCCAAAAAAGTCTTCTGCAGTCACATTAGGCGGTGACAGAGAAGGACAAAGGTGACAGCATTCCAAATGACAATTCTCAGTAATTCTCTGACGAGCCCCTGCCGGCTGCCTGCAGCAGATTCAAGACCAGGATGTGCCATTATGCACTTTATAATGTCATGTAATATGTCCCCACAGCCACTGCAATGAGGAGAATTTATGATAAGGACACAAGGCTCCACTGAGGAGTTCCTTGCTTTAACAGAAGTTGACTGTGAGTTTCTCAAATTTGAAGGAGAGGAAGAAGTGGCTGCTCTTTGAGTTAATCCACATGGCCTCTCAGGGCTCTAAATGACTATTTAATTTCCAACCAGATACGGGAACCAGGTGAACCCCCCAACTGAGGGCACACCAACAAAATGGCCAAGTATGATCCTTAATTTGTCAATAATGATTTTAGGCCATGACCCTTAATAGGACCCTGTCACTGGTGAAGTGATTTATGCCTCCTGTGATGACATCAGTACCAATAGTGCTGATAAAAGAACACTTATATTGGAGCAAACAGGATGATGAATGGAATCCGGGTCTCCTTAGTCATCTCATTACTGCCTCTCCTTCAGCACGGAGCTAATGTAGCGAGTCATCGTGCGCCTGGGGAGTAGTTTGGAGGCTGAATTTAATAGTGGAAGTGTGGGAAATGTACTGTGGTCCTGGGTCAAGAGTGGCGGAGGGTGCATTTTAAGTCAGTGTACAAGGAGGCAATTGTGCCAAAAATCATGACACTTCTGTGCCACCCAAGACTGCACCATGCCCTATCTCATTGGATGGCTGAGTTTTCTCCCCTCCAGTTTTCAAAATGTGACTCTAAAATCACAATGTCTTATCTTCTTGACCATGAGAGTCTTTCTCTTGAATATGTCCCTTCTTTCTTCCTTCCCCCCTCCTCCCTACCAGTTCCCTCATAGATATGGTTGATCCTTGATGCAGAGAAGCAACTTACAGAGGTGCAGGAATGGGGCAAAGAGGCCCCTTCCAGACATGTGAGAAGTGGGGGCTAGAAGTCAGGAGGCTCATTTCTCTTCAAGGTTTCAGCACTGGCTAGCTGTGTGACCTTAGACGAGTCACTTAGCCACTCTGAACCTTAATAACTCCATTTTGGAAAAGGGAGCATCCAGGTGCATCTCCAAGTTCTCTTCCTGCCATAAAATATAAGCTTTTTAGAGCAAGATTGAAATCCATGAATTCAATCTTTCCCTGAAAACACCAATTCTGGGTAATATCAATGACAGAGGGGCTTTGCACATAATAAGGAGGGGAATGTATCCCCATGGACTATTCAAAAGATGTGCATGTCACCCATAATTTGGCCAGCCCTTGAGTGCAGTGACTCTGCTGTACAGAGGGGAGTAGATGCAGTTTTATTAGTGCAATTTTATTGCCCTCACCAGCTGTACTCTTTTCTCTATAAAAGGTAATTACTTCCAATAGTAACAAGCTAATTGATTGCTAATTAAATCAATTGGCACACTAACCGCTGTCAGAAAGTGACAGATTAGAGGGTCATGTGACAGCGTGTTAGTAATGAAAAGTGGACATGGTCTGAGGGTGATTGACACATGAGATGAAAAGCGATTTGGGACCTCCGAGGTGGTCAGAGAGAGGGCAGGGAGAACATGATTGATTCAATGGTGACTGTCAGAGAGGAAATGAGAATTGAATGGAATTCAGTGTCTGCCTGAACCCTCACCACATGATGCTCCAAGTTTTTTCACATGTAAATAAGGGAGATGGAGACTTCTTGCAAATGAAATGCCAAAATAGAAAGGACAAAAGGGAGGGGGGACTGAAAGTGAAAGTGCGTGAGCCTTAAAGGAACAGAGATTTTTTTCATTTGGAAATTTGAGAAAATGTAAGAATAATTATTGTTCATTGTTTGTCCACAAGTCTCAGCAACCTGGCTGCCTGCGTGCTAATATCTCTGCCTTTTAGAAGGTGCTTATCTGCTGTCATTACCAAAAAAGGAAAATATTTATTGTCTGTATTTGCAATACATTATAGCCTGATGAGGGCAGTGAATTAGATATTAATTTCGTTTGCAGGAAAATTGCACAACGAATCTGCTGCAATAATAGACATATGTTTCAAGGAAGTGATGTTGGCATTTTGAACACCCACTGCCTTGTCTCCAGCAGGCTTGTCACTCTGGAAGTTCCCAGCGTCCCTTTTGCAGAGACTAGGAGAGAAACCACCCATCATTTGGTGAGGCCTGAGGTCAGTGGAGGTTCCCTATCCTTGCATCCTAAGATTTCTGATACTGACTGAAGTCTGAAAATCTGTCCTGAGCCTCTTATCACTCTTGGTTTTGAAGAGAAATGAGAAGTGAAGACTTGGGGGTAAATCTGACTCTGCATTTACTGGCTGTGGACCTCAAGGAGTCATCCTAGCTTCTCTGAGCCTGTTTCCCCATCTGTGAAATGAGTAGAATATTACTCACTCCCCAGGGCTGTGTAACAGCTACCTAAGATAGTTCATGCAGAATACCCCATGTGATGCCGCCAAAAATCTTGTCTTTCTCAGCTCACTGAACCCAAATAAAAAATACAGACAGTTGGAGGAAATAGAAAGGTGGCTTTAATCCTCAGCTGGCAGAGGGGAGACACAGTAGGCTTGTTCCTCAAGAACTGTGGCCCCCTTTTCATGAGGAATCTGGGGGATTTGTATAGAGGAGGCTTCACACTCAGGGGCTGATGTTGAAGAACAAAGATGTAAGGATCTTGGATTCTTCTTCCTCTTGCATGG
This sequence comes from Capricornis sumatraensis, assembly GCF_032405125.1. Taxonomy (NCBI): domain Eukaryota; kingdom Metazoa; phylum Chordata; class Mammalia; order Artiodactyla; family Bovidae; genus Capricornis; species Capricornis sumatraensis. The sequence goes on along the minus strand of NC_091071.1, from coordinate 114,684,119 downwards.
TTTCAAAAACAGTCATAGGCTGGCGTCAGGTAGCTGGGTAACTGGGTCTGGCAGTCCCTAACTGGTAGTTGGGTCTATTGTCTTGTGTGTGTTACATTGCTGCCTTCTTTCTATAATGCAGAAAGATAAAACTACAAGGGGTGATTTGCAAAGAGAGTGCTGTAAAGGTGAATACCAGATATGGATGTAATTAACATAGAGGTAAAGGATAGTAGCTGCAGAATATAGCTCCGGCAGAACTAGGGGACAGAAAAGCAAGCTTATTAATAGACAACCGATTAGGAACAGTTAAAGTGAAAACCTGGAGTAATCAGGCCTGCTCACTATTCTCTCCATCTTCTTTGTTCCCAGGAAAGAAAAGAAAACTCATCCCTCATTTCTCTTTTCTTCCCTTTTCACTGCAACAAGTGCACAAAACTTGCTTGAGAAATGGGAATTAATAGCATTAATACCAGCAGTAGTTACTTTATTAAATCTCAACATAGCCCTCAATGCCACCTGGTGAGAAGAAAGACCAAGATCTAGAGTCAGAAAGAGGTGGGGTGAACCAAAATTTTGAAATTTCCTCCCTTTTGGAAAACCTACCTAATTTCTGACATCTTTAGTTTTATCATTTGTAAATGGAATGAAAAATACCTATTTCAGGTTTGGGGTTATTTTGTGGATTAAAGAATTTAATTTATGTGAAGTTCCTAACACAGATGTTAATAAGTGTTAGTTTCTTCTCCAACACACTAAGATTTTTTTAAAAATAGGCAAAACTGGGGCTTCCCTGGTGGTCCAGTCAGTGGCTACCAATCCACCTTGCATTGCAAGGGATACCAGTTCGATCCCTGGTCTGGGAAAATCCCACATACCTCAGAGCAACTAAGCCCTTGAATTGCAGCTACTGAAGCCCATGCCTAAAGCGTGTATTCTGCAACAAGAGAAGCCACTGTGGTGAGAAGCCTACACACAGCAACAAAGAGAAGTCCCTGCTCGTTGAAACTAGAGAACGACTGCGCAGCAGTTAAGACCCATCACAGCCAATACATAAATAATTTTTTAAAAAATAGGTAAAAATGCCTCAATTTGGATTCTTGATTTGAGTTCTTTGTGTGTGTGTGTGTGTGTGTGTGTGTGTGTGTGTGTGTGTAACAGGAGAATGGCTACAATGAGGGCTGGAGACCTGGAAAATCTCTAGCCCTTTATGTCCTCAACTAGTGAGATCAAAGCAGTCAATCCTAAAGGAAATCAATCCTCAATATTCATTAGAAGGACTGATGCTGAAGCAGAAGCTCTAATACCTTGGCCACCTGGTGTGAAGAGCTGACTATTTAGAAAAAGCCTGATTCTGGGAAAGATCAAAGGCAGGAGGAGAAAGGGACAACAGAGGATGAAATGGTTGGATGGTATCACCAATTCAATGGACATGAATTTGAGCAAGCTCTGGCGTGCTGCAATCCGTGGGGTTGCAGAGTCAGACATGACTGAGCGACTGAAAAACGGTGCCTCTACTGTGCCTCTGTACCATTTTAAACACTTTTGTCACTCCAGTTGTGATTTCAGCATCCAAAGGACTAAATGTTGGTCCCGTAACAAATCAACCAATCCCAGAATATCTCTGTGTCCTCACCCAGGTAGGACCTCCCAATTCTGTCTTGCTGCAATAGTGATCTGCAGAAGCCAGCAAAGGTTTAACAGCTTTGTTGGTGATGTGCGGTTCCCAGACATGAGTATGCAGAGATGCAGAAATGTGTGGTGTGTTTTCCTTCTGCAAGGGACCATCTCTTTCACACCCACAGCACACCTACAGCACTCCTGGAAGCCATGCAAAACCAATCTTGCTGAGGCCAATGATGCCTCAGCAGCACAGCTGTCTCTGATTATTCTGGTATTTGTTGAAACAGAACCACATGCCCACATCCCTCAGGAACAGGTGCATTTACACAAATACACTCATGCACATCCTGATCTGATTCTGCTCAGAGGAACCTGCTCCTTCCCAGAGGAAAATGATCTCATAGCAGAGTCTCTGTCAGTCTACAGAGACTGGTCATGATGCTTAGAGCTTTTCTGAATGACTCAAGGACTCCTGGGTGGCATTAGTGGTAATGAACCTGCCTGCCAATGCTGGTTATACGTAAGAGATGCGGGTTTGATCCCTGGGTTGGAAAGATCCCCTGGAGGAGTGCATGGCAACTCATTCCAGTATTCTTGCCTGGAGAATCCCATGGACAGAGGAGCCTAGCAAACTATTGTCCATAGTGTCGCACAGAGTTGGACATGACTGAAGTGACTTAGCATGCACAGGGCTCCCGAAGGTAGAAAATACAAATTCCCACAGTTCTCATGAGAACTTGGCCCAGTTGTTTCCTACCTTTGCTGCACATGGGAATCACCTAGGGAGATTCTGAAATACAGAAATCTGGGACCTGCCCCTGATATCCTAATTTAGGTGTTTGAGAGGCAGCATGGGCAGTATAATTTTTTAAACTTAACAGCCAAACTGAGAATGATGACTTGGTGATGACGTGGTTAGACAAGGCAGACACACCTGTGTAGAGCAAGGGACTGCCTAGGGAAAGATTTTTCTGCCACACAGAAGTGCCTTCAATCTGCTCCTGATTCCCCAAATCCTGGCATCTGGGGCCACTGCCTACTACATCAGGGTACAAGGCATTAGGCTGCAGGTCAATCTGTGAGAGGGAGGTGGGTTATTTACAGTGAGCACTTTACAGACCTTTCTGGAGAGCATGTTTCATGACATGAGGAATGAGCTTAGGACGCTGGATTCCTTAGGGAGAAATAGTGGTAGAGAGGGGTGCAGGGGAGCCTCACTTTTATGCTGAGTTCCAGGCCTTGCTGCCAGGCCATCGGCCAACATTTAGGGATATAGGCCTATTCCCTTTCTCTTTAACTCCCAAAGTCACAGCGCTCCCACAGATACCATGGACAGAGTACACAGAGTACACGGATCCCTTCACCTTGGGGTATGCAAGCCCCAGGAGGAATGGTCCTTCGGTGAACCCCCAGTCAGAATCTTGAACAGCTTCCACCTCGGTAACTGAGGACTGTGGCAACTTTTGCAGATGACCTGTCGGGTTTGCAAAAACAAGACAGATTTGAGCAAATTGTCACTTTAAGTTACCGTCTCGGGAAAGCAAAAGGAGGCTCTGTGGTTTGACTTCATCTCTCACCTCGACAGAAGGAGGCAATGCAGCAGCAGGGAGTGGATGAGCTTCTCCCAGGCCACCAAGTGTGGGTCACCCAGGCAAGTTATCATCATTTTACACCATCTGCCAGAGTGCCTGCAGGATCCATCCTGTCACCCAGCCTTCCAGACCTGTCCTTCCAGACTTAATTACGCTTCCTGGCAGATGGAGCAGGCTCAGTAATGAGAGGCTGTGTGGTACAGTGGTTAAAGACAGACTCTGGAGCCACATTGCTGGGGTCCAAATCCTGGTTCTCCCACCGTCTAGCCATGTGACTGGGGACAAGTTCCTTAAGATGTCTGTGCCTAATTTTTCATTTGTAAAGGGAAGATAGTTACATTTATATACCCCATAGGGTTGTTGTGAGAATTAAATAAGCTGTTGTATGTAAGAGTGTAAGCTATGATTATAAGAGCATAAAAAGCACTTAGTTGCTTCACTTTATTGTTGAAGAGTCTAGGTTGGACAACTGCCGGGGAGGATTATAGCTTTTCTGTTTAATTGACTCTCTGAGACCCCATGGACTATAGCCTGCCAGGCTCCTCTGTCCATGGGATTCTTCAGGTAAGAATACTGGAGTAGGTTGTCACATTCAAGGGAGCAACCAGTTTCATTCAGGACCACACAGAAAAGGAATAATACAAAGGAGAGACTAGATAGACTGGCTTGAAAAAAGAAGACCATAATAGGCCCCTAAACAATCTTCTAGATACGATTGACTATGGGGCATATCAGTTGCTATGATGAAGATAATTATTGCAGTGATACTCCAAGCATTGTGCTATGCGTTCTGTTTAACCCTCCTAACACTCTAAAGGTTAGTGTCATCAAACCCATTCAAGAGAGAGGCTCCGAGAGAAACTAACTTGTCCCAAATTACATGGTTAAAGAGTTATAGAGGTAGGATACAATTTCAGGTCTGTGTGACTTGACAGTCTGGATTTTTAGAGTAAAAATGGATGGTACCATCAGAATCCAGCTGAATATTATTAACAATTTTTCACATATCATTTTGCTTGTCATAGTCCTGTAACTAATTGTATCAGTTAGGGTTCAGAGAAACGGAACCAGTGGGAGACATATAAAAAATATTTATAATGAGGAACTGGTTTACGTGATTATGAGGGCTGGAAAGGCAAGTCTGGAATCCACAGGGAAGATCATCAGGAAGGGCAGGCTACTGAGCTGAAGCTGGTATTCACAGGCAGGATTTCTTCTTCCTTAGGAAAACCTCAGTTCTGCACTTAAAGTCTTTCAGTTGATTGAATCAGATGCTCCCAGTTTATCTAGGAAAATCCACCTTACTTAATGTCAACAGACAATGGACTTCAATCACATCTACAAAATATCTTCACAGTAATACCTAGATTAATGTTTGATTGAATAACTGAAGACTACAGCCGAGACAATTGACACATAAAAATGACCATCACAGTGCACACCTTGTCAACTTAGGATCTACACATCTTTTCTTAAACATACTTAATCTCCAAATAAAGGCAGTAGCAAAGTTATACTTGCACCTAAAATGATACAACTATTCTACATACAACCAAAAAAATGCTGTTTCCCTCAAAGAATGTGCAAATTCCTTGGATGACATTTACTCTTCTTCTTTGATATTTTATAATTTAAATACTGTGATATAAAGCTAACTATTATATGTCTGGCTCTTTGTGACCCCATGGATTGTAACCTGCCAGGCTTCTCTGTCTATGGAATTCTCTAGGCAAGAATATTGGAGTGCTTTGCCATTTTCTACTCCAGGGGATCTTCCTGACCCAGGGGTTGAACCCATGTCTCTTGCATCTCCTGCATTGGCAGGTGGATTCTTTACCACTGTGCCACCTGGGAAGCCCAACTATTATTAGTAACTTACATGATAAGGGGATAAGAAATGAAGAAAACAAAAATGTTTTTTAGAACATGATTGAAACATATTCATAAAACATAAGGAATAAATACTTATAACTATTACAACCCTGGTTTCTGCAACTAGTTATCCATTGTAGTTGCCATTTACAATTGTTTTCTTCCTGTGGATGCAGAGGCTCAAGGAGCTCAAAGTGGTCAAGTGGCAGTCTCAACTTCCAGTTCAAGGAAATCATTTTGTGTCACCTGGGGAAAGCATTCCTCCCTTTGGAATTAAGTCCTTCAGCCCAGCAGAGCCTAAGATCTCAGGCAAGGAAAGTATAAGTTTTTCTAGGAGCTCACTGGAAATAATAATGAATAAAGCCACTCTCATTTCCACGTCTTAATTCCTGGACCTATGAATACTGGCTATGGGAGAAACAGCAGGATATATTTAATATAGCCTCCTGTATACAGGACGTTACCTTGCACCACTTGTATTGCCACCTAGTTGGTACCTGTAACTAGGCCTTCAGAAGGCCATTCTTCCATTCTATCAAGTCATCTGTTCAGAATAATGGAGGACGCATTGAAACTAGAAAATTCTACGAGCATAGGACCAGTACCGCACTTCATTTTTTTGTGAAGTGATTCATCATATCAATATTGTGTGGAATACTATCGTGATGGTGGGTGAGACATTATATCAATCCATAGAGGATATATGTGGAAGAAGCACCACATGCCAGAAATGTAAATATATATCCAGAGTAAATATAGTTAGAATAAGTGCTGTCTCTTCCATGATGAAGACAGTCTAATCAACCCACTCCAGGTACTTGGATGATTATCTGGGGAAAGGTGTCATATCAGATACTCAGTGTTGGTCTTTGCTGCAGGTAAAAGAGCACTCAGAAGTGGCTGTATCCAGATTGTCCTTGATGAATGGAAGTCCACATTACTGAGCCTCTACTTAACCTCCATTCCTTCCAGCATGTCCACTTTGTGGCCATCAGGCCATGAAAGGAATAGCTGAGCAAAGATACCGACTATTATCCATAGAAGGGGTCATTTTATCCACTTCATTATTAAAATCTTTCTTCACCAAGGTCACACTTTGGTGAGCATTCATGGCAAAACAAATATAGTACTGTAAAGTAAAATAAAGTAAAAATAATAAAAATTTAAAAATAAATAAATAAATAATTTTAAAAATTAAAAAAAAAGAAATGTCTTCTCATTATTTGCCCATTCAAAGAAGTCTATCCACAGGCCTCTTCCTCAGACCCGCTTGTCATCAATTTCTAATCATATCCCTTCCAAGTCCCTGACTATTCATCCAAACTATTGGCTGAAGCCCATAAGTCCTCATGGACTTGTACCTTTGGTCAGCTCTCCTTCTTATGAACAATCAGTTGCATTAATCAAAGTTATACCTTTCTTTTTATCCCTGTCTTTCAGAAATATTCCAGAAATGAGCTGTAGTGTTGCACTGTCCATTTTCAGGTAATGCCTAGGGAAGAGGTAGAATCATTTGTTACCTAAGCCAGAGTTTTCTTTCCCTCAGTCAGCTGGTCATAGGAAACACTCCATGAGGTCCAGGGTGCAGGCTGAAGTAGAGGACGTTGCAGGGGTTGTGATCCTTTTCATTTGGGGCATTTCTTCATGGAACTCACTTGTGCCTTTCAGACCTTCCTGAGTCTGATATCTTATATATCACCTCCATTTGGTAATAATATGCTCCTGTGCTTGATCAGTTTATAGTTTAGTGGGTTAGTTCATAATGGGCAGCTCAGGCCACATGGTAATCTGATGATCTGTGATTAAGTAATTATTCAGTCTCCTAAATCCCAGGAGAAAGTTCAAAGCTGCTTCTCAGAAAGAGAGTAGTTAGTCAGGGAAGAGTTGGACTTTACCACGAAATCCTGAAAGTCTGTGCTGGGATTCACTTAAAGGGACCAGTCAAAGTCTCCAGACAGCATTTCTAATTGCAGCTGATGCTTCAAGCCCTGTAGGGTCTGCTAGATTAAGTGCCAGAGGAGTTTGTATAGCAGACTTCTTTTGTTCTAGACTCTACTCAAAGTTAATAACTCTTGAGATTACTCAGTATATGGGCTGGAGAAGTACACTCAAATGAGGAATATGTGGCCTCAAAAATCTGGAGGCCCACTGGCACTGTGCCTCTTTTTTGGCTGTAGAATGGGCCAGATGCAATAACTTATCCTTCTTCTTAGATGGATATTTTAACATGCCCTCCCACCCCTGAACCCCATCAGCTTCACTGAGGTAAATTTTTGTTAGATTTATTTCCTACCCTCTGACATGCAAATGTCTTAACAACGTGTATAGAATAGTTGCTACTTCCGGCCTGTGCTCAGCTGCTCAGTTGTGTCCGACTCTTTGCAACCCTATGGATTACAGAAGAGCCTGCCAGGTTCCTCTGGCGGGGACTTACTAGGATTTCCTAGGCAAGAATACTGCAGTGGGCTTACATTTCCTTCTCCAGGGGATCTTCCCTACCCAGGGATCAAACCCATGTCTCCTGCAGCTCCTGAATTGGCAGGCAGATACTTTACCACTGAGCCATACTTCCTGCTCAATGGGTTCTATTGGCATGATATCTCAATGCAATGAACCAGCATGATGTCATGTGAATGTGAAATGTGACCGAGGTCCCTATGGACTAAATCATGACATAGAACTGGAGAGTTGATAGATCACAGAAGTAGGACAGTGAGAGTGTATTGTTGGCCTTGCCTCCTGAAAGCAAACTACGTTTGGCTATCTTTGCTAATAGGTTTTAAGAAAAAAAAAAGTGTTTGCCAGGTCAATAGCTCCATAGCAAGTACCAGGGGATGTGTTAATTTGCTCAAGCAATGAAACTACATCTGGAACATCAGTTGTAATTGGAATAACCATCTGATTAAGTTGATAATAATCCACTGTCATTCTCCAAGATCTGTTTTCTGCATAGGCCAAATAGGAGATGCGAAAGGAAATGTGGCTGAAATCAACACTCTGCACCTTTCAAGTCATGAATGGTGACAATAATTTCTCCAATTCTCCCAGGAATGCAGTATAGCACTTGCTTAGTATTGTAGGTAGAGATAGTTCTGGTGGCTTCCACTTGGCCTTTCCTACTATAATAGCCCTCACTCCACAGGTTGTGGAACCAACCTGGAGATTCTGACAGTTATGAGATTATAAATATACATATTTCTATTGAGTATTCCAGGTCTGGGGAAACAAGCACAGGATGGATTCAGAGACCTCCAGGGCCCACTCTGATGTACCTGAGATAAATCTCTATTGGTCACCTGACCTTTATAAGGCCCTATGCTGGTGGGCTACGGTGATGCTTTGAGTCTCCAGGAATTAGTTCATAGCCAGTGTCCAGGTAGTCCTCAAAAGATCTGATTATTTCCCTTCCCCAGTGCACAGTCTCCCTGGTATATGGCCATAGATCCCTTTGAGGTAGGCTGGGAAAAAGGTTAATAACATGTTTTTGGTACTGTATTGGAAGAAGCACAAGCTGGAATCAAGATTGCCGGGAGAATTATCAATAACCTCATATATGCAGATGACACCACCCTTATGGCACAAAGTGAAGAGGAACTAAAAAGCCTCTTGATGAAAGTGAAAGAGGAGAGTGAAAAAGATGGCTTAAAGCTCAACATTCAGAAATGAAGATCATGGCATCTGGTCCCATCACTTCATGGGAAATAGATGGGGAAACAGTGGAAACAGTGTCAGACTTAAATTTGGGGGGCTCCAAAATCACTGCAGATGGAGATTGCACCCATGAAATTAAAAGATGCTTACTCTCTGGAAAAAAAGTTATGACCAACGTAGATAGCATATGAAAAGCAGAGACATTACTTTGCCAACAAAGGTCTGTTTAGTCAAGGCTGTGGTTTTTCCAGTGGTCATGTATGGATGTGAGAGTTGGACTGTGAAGAAGGCTGAGCACTGAAGAATTGATGCTTTTGAACTATGGTGTTGGAGAAGACTCTTGAGAGTACCATGGACTGCAAGGAGATCCAACCAGTCCATTCTAAAGGAGATCAGTCCTGGGTGTTCTTTGGAAGGAATGATGCAGAAGCTGAAACTCCAGTACTTTGGCCACCTCATGGGAAGAGTTGACTCATTGGAAAAGACTCTGATGCTGGGAGGGATTGGGGGCAGGAGGAGAAGGGGATAACAGAGGATGAGATGGCTGGATGGCATCTCTGACTCGATGGATGTGAGTCTGAGTGAACTCTGGGAGTTGATGATGGACAGGGAGGCCTGGCGTGCTGCAATTCATGGGGTCGCAGAGTCGGACACGACTGAGCGAATGAACTGAACTGAACTGAAGGAACTTGTGTGCAAAAGGCTTAGGGGAATGTAGGGAGGCTATTTTACAACTCAAAATTGAACCTCCAGTTTGATGTTGAAAGTCTTCAACCTTTCCTACCTCTGGGATTTTTTTCCTAAAGTATCTTCATCTTGTGTCCCAGGCATTTTCCATGATGGCAGGATTTCTCTGCCCTGTCTCTTCTTGCACACTTTGAATTCTTCTTTTAGTTTCTCAGTTCTAGGGACTCTTACCACCCTTCACTCAGGCTACCCAGGCATCTTCAGGCATTCCTATTTCATTATACCTGACAACCTTTTGTTTTGCTTCCTTCCTCTGCTTGTGATGGTCTTAAAAACAAAAGCCCAAAACTTGCTAGAGCGTCTTTAGCAAACTCAAGGCCATAGCTCCTTTCTGGGCACCCTCTTCACTCATTTCCTTGGCATGTACATCCTGGTGTGCTGTCCTGCATGGTTCCATTCTCTCAACCATCATGCTGCACATTCTTTAATTTTTTTTTTTTCTTGTTTGTTGACCTAAGCTGAGTCTTTTAACTTCAAGGTGGGAAGTCAAGTGTCAAATGTGGCCTTTCCCAAGTCTTGCTTACAGAAAGTGCAGCAATCCCCTGAAGTGACTGGCAATGCTGTTTTGGGGCCAAATGCAGACAGCAGCTGCAGATGGTGCTATGGAGAGATAGTGTGCATAAGGCACCTCCCGCCAACCCTGGACGTTCAGGCCCGGCTGGGCCACCAGACTTCTGGCTCCTAGTCAGGACCCCAGCCTTCTCCAATGAAGGCTGTGTGGGATTGCATCCAGATACCTTAGGAGACTGTCTGGCAACCTGTTCTCCCAGCATGAAATGCCTCCCTTCCCTGGCCTTGGAGACAGCCTGGAACTGAGGGAAGAATGCTTGACAGAATGAAGGTCTCAGGGTCTGTCTGAATTTCACAGTCTCCAGGAGAACCTTGCTTTTCTTAAGCTTTTTAGGTGTTGAAGTCCAGCTTTTGCCACTAATTCTGTGAATCTTGAGTCTTTTACTTTGCTCTCAGAAAATCATCCTCGCAACAATCACTTGTGGAGCATGTTTGTGGCTTTAATTGTTCAGCATCAATCACCCGCTTCTTCTGGGAATAACACTTCAAAGTTCCTTTGTCTATACCTGGCTCAGTCCATGTAGGTCTGGTGTGACGCTTGATTCTGGATAAAGAGAACGTCGCTCATAATGGACCAGCCAGTACTTTGCATTCCTTCAGTCACAGGGACTGGTTCAGGGATGAGCATGTGACTCAGGTCTGACCAATCAGTGTAATTTCATTGCTGTGATCAGAGTTATTTCAGTATTGAACAAATGATTCATATTCTTCCAATGAGAGTGAGTTCTGCAGCTTCAGTTCAGTTCAGTTCAGTTCAGTTCAGTCGCTCAGTCGTGTCCGACTCTTTGCGACCCCAGGACTGCAGCACGCTAGGCCTCCCTGTCCATCACCATCTCCCAGAGTTCACTCAGACTCACGTCCATCGAGTCAGAGATGCCATCCAGCCATCTCATCCTCTGTTGTCCCCTTCTCCTCCTGCCCCCAATCCCTCCCAGCATCAGAGCCTTTTCCAATGAATCAACTCTTCGCATGAAGTGGCCAAAGTACTGGAGTTTCAGCTTCTGCATCATTCCTTCCAAAGAACACCCAGGACTGATCTCCTTTAGAATGGTCTGGTTGGATCTCCTTGCAGTCCATGGGACTCTCAAGAGTCTTCTCCAACACCACAGTTCAAAAGCATCAATTCTTCAGTGCTCAGCTTTCTTCACAGTCCAACTCTCACATCCATACATGACTACTGGAAAAACAATATCCTTGACTAGATAGACCTTTGTTGGCAAAGTAATGTCTCTGCTTTTGAATATGCCACCTAAAGTGGTCATAACGTTCCTTCCAAGGAGTAAGCATCTTTTAATTTCATGGCTGCAATCTCCATCTGCAGTGATTTTGGAGCCCCCCAAAATAAAAAGTCAGCCACCGTTTCTACTGTTTCCCCATCTATTTCCCATGATAGTATGCCAACAAATTTGGAAAACTCAGCAGTGGCCACAGGACTGGAAAAGGTCAGTTTTCATTCCAATCCCAAAGAAAGGCAATGCCAAAGAATGGTCAAACTACTGCACAATTGCACTCATCTCACACGCTGGTAAAGTGATTCTCAAAATTCTCCAAGCCAGGCTTCAGCAATACGTGAACCATGAACTTCCAGATGTTCAAGCTGGTTTTATAAAAAGCAGAGGAACCAGAGATCACATGGCCAACATCCACTGGATCATGGAAAAAGCAAGAGTGTTCCAGAAAAACATCTATTTCTGCTTTATTGACTATGTCTGCAGCTTACAATGTAGCAGTCTGAGGTGGGATTGGGGCTGGGGAATGCTCAATTTTCAGCTGAATTTAAAATGAGGAAGAAGGAGGACTAGAGTTGTTTGAACGATTTGCCACTAAGTGGTCCTTGAGAATAAAACCAACATGGTGAGCACAGCTGAGAGAGTAACTGGGTCCTGATGACATCATTTTATTTCTGGCATCAAACACTATCTGAAATCATTTATACTCTTGAATTTTCTTTCCTATTACATAATACAAAATGTTTTTCATATTTCAGCAATTTGATTCTGACTTAAGTCTTAATATGCCCTCCATGTCACTTTCAAGTGTAAACTTGATGTATTCAACCTCATTTGAGGCTAGATGATAAATGTTCTGTTTGTAACTCAGGCTAAGATTCTGGAAATAGAATTTAGTCAAGAAAGTGAAATTGCCAGGTTCAAGGGTCTGCAAAATTTCACTTTCAGTAGTTATTGTGAAAAACTTGAATGGTGCCAAATACTCAAGCGTTTTGTCCATTTTTTTTAAATTGGCTTACCTGTATTTTTTAATTAATACATGGAAGTTGTTTATTCTGATTATTAATTCTTTGTCAGATATGTGTTTGCAAATTTCTTTTCTATAGCTTCTCTTTCACAGTCTCGATAACTTTTGATGTACAAAAATTCTTAATTTTACCAAAGTCCAATTTATCAGTGTTTACCCTTATATGTGGGACTTCCTTGGTGGCTCAGTGATAAAGAATCTGCCTGTCAGTGCAGAAGATGCAGGTTCGATCCCTCGGTAGGGATGATTCCCTGGAAGAGGAAGTGGTAACCCACTGCAGTATTCTGGAGGTCTGGTACAACTTCAGTTAAATTTATTCCTAAGTATTTGATGATTTTTGATGCTATTGTATATGTTTGTATTTTAAATTTTTATTTCCTAATTATTTCTGCTGTTGTTTTTGTTTGTTGCTTAGTTGCTGAGTCATGTCTGACTCTTTTGTGACCCTATGGACTCTAGTCCTGCTAGGCTCCTCTGTCCAAGGAATTTCCCAGGCAAGAATACTGGAGTCGGTTGCCATTTACTTCTCCAGGGGATCTTCCCAACTGAGGGAACAAACCCATGTCTTCATGCATTTCACACTGAACCACCTGAGGACCAGGAATTATTTCTGCTAGTATAGAGTAACATTGATGTAATTAATTTTTTGACCCTACATCCAAAAATATTTTTGAAATCACTTATGAATTCTAATACTTTATATGTATATGCTTTGGGCTTTTTAAAAATTTATTTATTTTTTAATTGAAGGATAATTGCTTTACAGAATTTTGTTGTTTTCTATTAAACATCAGCATGAATCAGTCATAGGTGTACATATGTCTGCTTTGGGATCTTTAACACACAAAAATGCACCATCTGAAAATACAGTCAGTTTTATTTATTCCTCTCTAATATTTGTTTATTTTTCTTAACCTATTATACTAGTAAGGACTTTCAGTGCAATACTGAATATAAAGGTAATAGCAGACATCCTTAAACTCAGTCCTAGTCTCAGACAGAAAGTTCGTTATTTTAACACTATGTAAGATGTCTGATGTACTCTAGTAGAGTACATTCTATTATCTCCTTACTAAAAGTGTATTTTTTCTTTTTTTCTTTCTTCTTTTAAATCATGAATGAACGGGTGTTGAAAGTTATTAAATGCTCTTTCTGTCTTTATTGAGGTGATCATGTAATTATTCTCCTTTATTTTTTAATAAGGTAAATTACATAGATTTTTTAAATGTTAAATCAAGTTGGTATTCTTGATAAATTATCTTTTGGTATAGATTTAATGGGTTGGATTAATTGGTAGATTTAATTGGTTAATATTTTTCTTGTTATTTGTGAATCTATGTTAATGATGGATACTGGTCCTGGTCTATATTTTGTTTAATGTAATGTTCTTTTCAGGTTTAGTATTACAATTGTGCAGGATTCATAAAATGAGTTTGAAATGTTCCATCTTTTACTATTCTCTAGAAGAGTTTAGGTAAAATTGGTATTTTTTTTTTCCTTTAATGTTTGGAGTAATTCAATAATATAGTTATCTGGGCATGGAATTATTTTTGGTCAAAGTTTTATATTACAGATTCATTTTCTTTAATAAATAAGAATTATCTGGATTGTCCTATTTTTTGTTATGTACATTTGAAAACTGTGACCAGGGAATTTGTTCATTTTATTTTCTAAATTTTCAAATTTATAGGCAAATAAAAATTATAAAATTTTTAATATCTGTTGACTGTATAATAATATCCCCTTTTTCATTTCTGATATTTAGTCTTCTCTCTCTCAGTCACTTTGCTAGGGGTTTATCAGTTAATCATTTTAATTTGACTTTATTGATGCTCTTCATTGTATGTTGGCTTTTAATTTTATTGATTTCTGCTCTTCTTTGTTTTAGTTTCTCTGGATTTAAGTAAAATAACTTTCTTGAGATGGAGAGTAGATTGTCGCTTTTTATCCTCTTTTGGTAACATATGCACTTAAGGCTACAAATTTCCCTCTAAGCACTGTTTCAGCTTTATCCTCCTACACTGATATGTCATTTTTTGATTCAGACGCATTTCAAATTATTTTCTAATATACATTGTGATTTGTTCTTTGGTCCATGGGTTATTTAAAAGCATACTGCTTCATTTAAAACATCTGAAGAGAGAACAAGATGGCAGAGGAGTAGGAGGATGTGGAGCACATCTCTCTCCATGAATACATCAGGAATACACCTTCAGACACAGAAGTGCATGCAGAACACCAGCTGAGGGCAGACAGGAATACCTGACTGGAGGAGAGAATATACCAAATCATGCAACACTTGGTAGGAGGAAGGAACTAAGGAGGAAAATAGGAGTGTTAGTAGGGCTGGACCTGCCCTTGGCAGGTGGGAGAACTGAAGCAGGGATCCGATCCCCACATCAGGGCAACTGTCTGAGTCAGAAGAGAGACATTTAAGACTGAGAGTGAAACAGCTAATCTGTGGCAGCCTAAATGGGATGAGAATCAGACAGTCCTTGCCACAGCCATACATACCCCAGACAGGGACGCAGGTTCCCTAGAAGGCTCAGAAGCTGGGAGCCGGAGTTTAGGGATTGTGGAGCAATCCCAGGGCAAGGGCTGCTGCTGACTGTGGAAAGACAGATGGAGGGGATGTGAGGGAGGAGATTGTGGTGGGAAATGCCTGTGGAGGAAAGCCAAGCAGCCATGGAAGCAAGGAGATACTGCTGAGTCATGCATAGGGGTGGAGCCATCACCATAGCCTCTCTCTCACTACAAGCCAGCACTGACAGCTGAACAATAGAGAGGCTGGCCCATCACATGCCTGATGCACTGAACTACAGAGTAGGACCCCAGCCAGGGGTGCCCCTCTATATGCCTGACACACCAACAACAAAGAAGGACCCCAGGCAAGGGAGCCCTCTAAGTGCCTGAATGGGCAGAACTAAGGAGAAAGACTGCTCAAAGAGGCCTTCTGATACCCAGTTACAAGATACTTGAAAAAAGACTCTGATAGGGCCATAATTTCTGTGGTGGAGGCAGTCTGTGTCCCTGCACACTTGGTGCTGCCAGGGTTCCCACAAGCCAAGCAGCTGTGCCACCTTCATGCTCAACCCTCACTGTGGCAGAGCTGCCACATGCAAAAAAAAAACCAAAAAAAACTTGCATCTATGCTTGTAGGATCATTTTGATCATGTCCAATTTTTGAAACCCTGTAGACTGTGGCCTTCCAGGATTCTCTGTCATGCAGAGATGGAAATAAAATCACAATTGAAACCCAGGGGCAGTGTGGCTAAGAAAGAAGACCCCAAAACTTCCCAGCTGTACAAACTGCAGATTAAATCCACACAATAAACTAGGCAGACTCTGTGTCTATGCAATATATAAGGACATTGACAGCTCCTACAAAAGAAAGAGCCAGACATCCTGGAATGTGAAGTCAAGTGGGCTTAGGACACATCACTATGAAGAAAGCTAGTGGATGTGACGGAATTTCAGTTGAGCTATTTCAAATCCTGAAAGATGATGCTGTGAAAGTGCTGCACTCAATATGCCAGCAAATTTGGAAAACTCAGCAGTGGCCACAGACTGGAAAAGGTCAGTTTTCATTCTGATCTCAAAGAAAGGCAATGCCAAAGAATGCTCAAACTACCACAGAATTGCACTCATTTCACATGCTAGTAAAGTAAGGCTCAAAATTCTCCAAGCCAGGCTTTAGCAATACGTGAACCGTGAACTTCCTGATGTTCAAGCTGGATTTAGAAAAGGAAGAGGAGCCAGAGATCAAATTGCCAACATCTGGTGGATCATCAAAAAAGCAAGAGAGTTCCAGAAAACATCTATTTCTGCTTTATTGACTATGCCAAAGTCTTTGACTGTGTGGATCACAATAAACTGGAAAATTCTGAAAGAGATGGGCATACCAGAACACCTCACCTGCCTCTTGAGAAATCTGTATGCAGGTCAGGAAGCAACAGTTAGAACTGGACGTGGAACAACAGACTGGTTCCAAATAGGGAAAGGAGTATGTCAAGGCTGTATATTGTCACCCTGCTTATTTAACTTTGATGCAGAATACATCATGCAGAGAAGGCAATGGCACCCCAGTCCAGTACTCTTGCCTGGAGAACCCTATGGGCAGAGGAGCCTAGTAGGCTGCAGTCCATGGGGTTTCAAAGAGTCGGACATGATTGAGTGAATTCATTTTCACTTTTCACTGTCATGCATTGGAGAAGGAAATGGAAACCCACTCCAGTGTTCTTGCCTGGAGAATCCCAGGGATGGGGGAGCCTGGTGGGCTTCCATCTATGGGGTCAAACAGAGTCAAATACGACTGAAGTGACTTAGTAGGAGGAGCAGAGTACATGAGAAACGCTGGGCTGGAAGAAGCACAAGCTGGAATCAAGATTGCCGGGAGAAATATCAATAACCTCAGATATGCAGATGACACCACTCTTATGGCAGAAAGGGAAGAACAACTAAAGAGCCTCTTGATGAAAGTGAAAGAGGAGAGTGAAAAAGTTGGCTTAAAGCTCAACATTCAGAAAATGAAGATCATGGCATCTGGTCCCATCACTTTATGGGAAATAGATGGGGAAACAGTGGAAACAGTGTCAGACTTTATTTTTCGAGGCTCCAAAATTACTGCAGATGGTGACTGAAGCCATGAAATTAGAAGATGCTTACTCCTTGGAAGGAAAGTTATGACCAACCTAGATAGCATATTCAAAAGCAGAGACATTACTTTGCCAACAAAGGTCCATCTAGTCAAAGCTATGATTTATCCAGTGGTCATGTATGGATGTGAGAGTTGGACTATAAAGAAAGCTGAGTGCCAAAGAATTGATGCTTTTGAACTGTGGTGTTGGAGAAGACTCTTGAGAGTCCCTTGGACTGTAAGGAGATCCAACCAAGTCCATCCTAAAGGAGATCAGTCCTGGGTGTTCATTGGAAGGACTGATGTTGAAGCTGAAACTCCAATACTTTGGCCACCTGATGCAAAGAGCTGACTCATTTGAAAAGACCCTGATGTTGGGGAAGATAGAGGGCAGGAAGAGAAGGGGACGACAGAGGATGAGATGGTTGGATAGCATCACCGACTCGATGGACATGGGTTTGGGTGAACTCCAGGAGTTGGTGATGGACAGGGAGTCCTGGCTTGCTGCAGTTCATAGGGTCACAAAGAGTCGGAGACGACTGAGCGATTGAACTGAACTGAACAAAAGAAAACACACTTGTTCTGATAGCTGTGGACATTGGAGGCAAGAACACACAGGAGTAGGACCAAATTAGAATCTTAGCTGCCTCCACAGCAGGCCCAGAATTCAGCACAATGTTGGAGAGCATTCTAGGGAGGTAAGGTGGACTGTGATTCTCAGCAAGGGAAATGACTCTGACAGCAATGACTCAAGAAAAACATTTATTCTTCTTCTGTTTTGACTTGTTCTGTGGATTCTCTGGGATTAAAATTTTTTTTTCCATCTCCCCACTCTCCATTGTAGTCATCTTTTTATTGGCACTATGAAATCTAATTAAGCTTTTGAGCTTTTTTTTTTTTTCCTCTCAGTCACATTTTATTTTATTTTTTTGTTATTATAAACCTCTGCTGCTAAATTGGGCTTTTGCAATTCTATGGTATTTTCCCTTCATTTTCTCTGTTTTTTTTTTCTTAAATTTTAATTTTTTAAACCTATTACTATTGTTTCTATATTTATTCCTTTGTTTTCTTTTCCTACTGTTCTTTTCCACTTGCAGCTAATCATTAATATATATAAATCTTCTTTAAGTTCAGTTCAGTTCAGTCGCTCAGTCGTGTCCGACTCTTGGTGACCCCATGCATCGCAGCACACCCGGCCTCCCTGTCCATCACCAACTCCCGGAGTTCACTCAGACTCACGTCCATCAAGTCAGTGATGCCATCCAGCCATCTCATCCTCTGTCGTCCCCTTCTCCTCCTTCCCCCAATCCCTCCCAGCATCAGAGTCTTTTCCAATGAGTCAACTCTTCACATGAGGTGGCCAAAGTACTGGAGCTTCAGCTTCAGCATCATTCCCTCCAAAGAAATCCCAGGACTGATCTCCTCTAGAATGGACTGGTTGGATCTCCTTGCAGTCCAAGGGACTCTCAAGAGTCTTCTCCAACACCACAGTTCAAAAGCATCAATTCTTCAGAGCTCAGCCTTCTTCACAGTCCAATTCTTACATCCATACATGACCACTGGATAAACGATAGCCTTGACTAGACGGACTTTAGGCGGCAAAGTAATATCTCTGCTTTTGAATATGCTATCTAGATTGGTCATAACTTTTCTTCCAAGGAGTAGCATCTTTCAATTTCATGGCTGCAGTCACCATCTGCAGTGATTTGGGAGCCCCCAAAATAAAGTCTGACACTGTTTCCACTGTTTCCCCATCTATTTCCCATGAAGTGATGGGACCAGATGCCGTGATCTTAGTTTTCTGAATGTTGAGCTTTAAGCCAAGTTTTTCACTCTCCACTTTCACTTTCATCAAGAGGCTTTTTAGTTCCTCTTCACTTTCTGCCTTAAGGGTGGTGTCATCTGCATATCTGAGGTTGTTGATATTTCTCCCAGCAATCTTGATTCCAGCTTGTGTTTCTTCCAGTCCAGCATTTCTCATGATGTACTCTGCATATAAGTTAAATAAGCAGGGTGACAAGATACAGCCTTAATGTCCTCCTTTTCCTATTTGGAATCATTCTATTGTTCCATGTCTAGTTCTAACTGTTGCTTCCTGACCTGCATACAGGTTTCTCAAGAGGCAGGTCAGGTGGTCTGGTATTCCCATCTCTTTCAGAATTTTCCACAGTTTATTGTGATCCACAGAGTCAAAGGCTTTGGCATAGTCAATAAAGCAGAAATAGATGTTTTTCTGGAACTCTCTTGCTTTTTCCATACCTCTATTTAACTTTTCATATCCTTTTTTTCTTTTCTTTGTTTTCTTTCTTTCCTTTCAACATATTTGTTAGTTTTATTTTCATTGCTTTATTCCCCAATTGGCACCTTGCTTTAGTTTTAATTTCCAGTTTGTGCTTTAGTTAGTTTCATTCTTAAATGGTAGATGTAATTTTTGATTTCCTTTGATCACTGGATCAATCTATTGTGCTTTATTTTTGATGGACTCTTTTGATTTTGCTTATGGGTATATATGTATTTGTGTATATTCAGTCACACTTTTTATTGTTGTTATAAACCTCTGCCTCTATGTTTGGCTTTTGGAGTTCTATGGAGTTTTCCTTTCTTTCTTCTTCCTTTTCTTTTCTCTCTTTTTTATAATTTTAATTTTTTAAAACTTACTATAGTTTTTATTCCTTTGTTTGCCTTTCTTTCTGTTCTTTTCCCCTTGCAGTTAATCTTTAATGTATATAAATCTTCTTCATATGCCCCTATATTTAACTTTGCATATCAATTCTTTCTTTCTTTTCCTCTCAACATATTTTTTAGTTTTGTTTTCATTGCTTTATTCCTCACTTGGCACCTGCTTTAGTTTTATTTTCCAGTTTGTGCTTTAGTTAGTTTTGTTCTTAACTGGTAAATACAATTTTTTATTTCCTTTATTCACTGGGTCAATCTACTATACTTTATTTTCATTGGGTTGTTTTGATTTTGCTCATGGCTGTACGTGTATATGTATATATTCCATTATTTTAATTATTATTTGTCTGATTTTGTAACAGCCATTTGTCTGGGGTTTAGCTTTGGTTTCTTGTTTTTGATTTTAACTTCACTTAATGCCATAACAAACCATTTGTGGAATCTGTGTTCCTGACCAGGGATTAAGTCCAGAGCTTTTGGAGTGGGAAAAACAGACTTCAAGACCCTAGACTACCAGAGAACTAACCCTAGGGAGTATCAAATAGTGAGAACTCACACAAAGGAAACCACTTGAATATAAGACCTGGCATCACTTAACAACGAGTAGCACCCTGTGCAGGACGTCTCATCTAAACAACAAACAAAACAAAAATACAAACCCAATCATCAGCAGACAGGATTTCCACCTCACTCAGCTTTGGCTGTCAGAGGAAAAACAAACAAAAACTCAGCACAAATCTACTCTATAGGAAGCTTACACAAACCACTGGACTTAGGAGGGCAGGAAACCAAAAGAAAAAAAAAAAATTCAACCTTGAAGACTGGGAAAAAGAGACTTCAATCACAGTAAGTTTTAAAAACAAAAATTATGAAAAGGCAGAAATATACTACACAAATGAAAGAACTAAGTAGAAGCATAGAAGTCCAAATAATGAAGAGGAAATAGGTAAACTACCCAAAAAAGAATTCAGAACATTGAGAGTAAAGGTGATCAAAACCTCTGATAACAAAATGGAGAAAATTCAAAAATCAATTAACAAAGACATAGAAGAATTAAAGAATAAACATACAGAGACAACACAATTACTGAAATTAAAAATACTGTAGAAGGAATCAATAACATAACATCTGAAGAAGAAGAACAAATAAGTGGGCTGAATGATAAAGTGGTGGAAATAACTTCTGAAGACTAGAATAAAGTAAAAAGAATGAAAAGAGCTGAGGATAGTCTCAGAGACTTCTGGGACAATATAAAACACACCAACATTCGAATTATAGGGTAGCAGAAGAAGAGAAAAAGAAAGGGTACGAGAAAATTTTTGAAGAGACTATAGTTGAAAATTACCCCAACATGGAAAAGGAAATAATCAAGTCCAAGAACCACAAAGAGTCCCATACAGGATAAACCCAAGGAGAAACCTTCCAAGACAAATACTAATCAAACTAACAAAGACTAAATACAAAGAAAGAACATTAAAAGCAGTAAAGGAGAAGCAACAGGTAACATGCAAGGGAAACCCCTTATGCTTAACAGCTGATCTTTCAGCAGGCAAGAAGAGAATGGCAGGATATATTCAAAGTGCTGAAGGGAAAAATCTTCAATCAAGATTACTATACCTGGCAAGGATCTCATTCAAAGTTGATGGAGAAATCAAAAGCTTTTCAGACAAACAAAAGTTAAGAAAATTCAGTACCACCAAACCAGCTTTACAAAAAAAGGTTAAAGGGAATTACATAGTCAAGAAATACAAGAGAAGAAAAAAGATCTATAAAATCAACCCCAAATAATTAAGAAAATGGCAATAGGAACATATATATCAATAATTGCTTTAAATGTAAATGGACTAAATGCTCCAACCAAAAGGCACAGACTGGCTGAACGGATACAAAATCAAGACCCATATATATGCTGTCTACAAGAAACCCACTTTAGACCTCAAGACACATATAGACTGAAAGTGAGAGGATGGAAAAATATATTCCATGCAAATGGGAACCAAAAAAAGCTGGAATAGTAATCCTCATATCAGACAAAATAGGCCTTAAAATAAAGAATATTACAAGAGATAAGGAAGGACACTACTTAATGATTAAATGATCAATCCAAGAGGAAGACATCGCAATTGTAAATATCTATGCATCCAACATAGGAACATCTCAATACATAAGACAAAAACTAACAGACATAAAAGGAGAAACTGACAGTAACACGGTAATAGTAGGAAACTTTAACACCCCACTCACACCAATGGACTGATCATCAAAACGAAAATTAATAAGGAAACACAAGTCTTAAATGATACATTAGATGAGATGGATCTCATTGATATCTTCAGGACATTCCATCCAAATGCAGAAGAATACATCATCTTCTCAAGTGCACATGGAACATATTCCAGATAGACCACATCTTGGATCACAAATCAAACCTCAGTACATTTAAGAAAATTGAAATCGTGTCAAGCGGCTTCTTTGACCACTCAACTATGAAACTAGATATCAATTACAAGGGGAAAAAAAAAACAACGCAAGAAATGCAAATACATGGAGATGAACAACATGTTTCTAAATAACCAACAGGTTACTGAAGAAATCAAAAGGGAAATAAAAAAATTTCTAGAAACAAATGACAATGAAAACTCAAACCTATAACATAAAACTCAAACCATAACAACTCAAAACCTATGGGATGCAGCAAAAGCAGTTCTAAGAGGGAAGTTTATAGCAATACAATCCTACCTCAAGAAATAAGAAAAACATCAAAGAGACAATCTAACTTTACACCTAAAACAACTGGACAAAGAACAAACCTCCCCCCACCCCAAATTAGTAGAAGGAAAGAAATCATAAAGATACAAGCAGAAATAAATGAAAAAGAAATGAAAGAAACAATAGTTAAGATTAATAAAACTGAGAGCTAATTCTTTGAGAAGATAAGCAAAATTGACAAACTTTTATCCAGACTCATCAGGAAAAGAAGACAGAAGAATCAAATCAACAAAATTAGAAATGAAAAAAGAGAGGTTACAGACACTGCAGAAATACAAAGGATTATAAGAGACTATTATGAACACTTATATGGCAATAAAATGGATAACCTGGAAGAAATGGACAGATTCTTAGAGAAGTTCAATCTTCCAAGACTGAACCAGGAAGAACAGAAATTATGAACAACCCAATTACAAACACTGAAATTGAATCTGTGATCAAAAACTTCGCAGAAAACAAAAGCCCAGGACCAGACAGCTTCACAGGAGAGTTCTATCAAACATTCAGACAAGAGCTAATGCCTATCCTTCTAAAACTCTTTTTAAAAATTGCAGAGGAAGGAACACTTCCAAACTCATTCTACAAGGCCACCATCACCCTGATACCAAAACCAGACAAGGACAACACACAAAAAAGAAAACTACACACAAATATCACTGATGAACATAGATGCAAAAATCCTCAACAAAATTTTAGCAAACAGAATTCAGCAACACATCAAAAAGCTCATACACCATGATCAAGTTGGTTTTATTCCAGGAATGCAAGAATTCTTCAATGTATGCAAATCAATCCATGTGATACACCATATTAACAAATTGAAAGATAAAAACTATATGATAATATCAATAGATGCAGAAAAAGCCTTTGACAAAATTCAGCACCCATTTATGAATAAAGCTCTTCAAAAAATGGGCATAGAAGGAACCTACCTCAACATAGTAAAGACCCTATGTGATAAGCCTACAGCAAACATTATTCTCAATGGTGAAAAAGTGAAAGCATTTCCCCTAAGATCAGGAAGAAGACAATGGTGTCCACTTTCACCACTATTATTCAACATAGTGGTGGAAGCCCTAGCTATAGCAATCAGAGAAGAAAAAGAAATAAAAAGAATCCAGGTCAGTAAAGGAGAAGTAAATCTCTCACTGCTTACAGATGACATGATACTGTACATAGAAAACCCTAAGGATAGTATCAGAAAATTACTAGATCTAATCAGTGAATCTAACAAAGTAGCATGATACAAAATCAATACACAGAAATTACTTGCATTTCTATACACTAACAATGAAAAATCAGAAAGAGAAATTCAGGAATCAATCTCATTCCTCACTGCAACAAAAAGAAATAAACATTTAGGATTAAACTTACTTAAGGAAACAAAAGAACTATACACAGAAAATTATAAGACACTAATTTAAGAAATCAAATATGACATAAACATATGGAGAGAGATTTCATGTTCCTGGGTAGGAAGAGTCAATACAGTGAGAATGCCTATACTACCAAACACAATCTATATATTCAAAGTGATCCCTTTCAAATTACCAATGGCATTTTTCACAGAATCAGAACAAAAATTTCATAGTTCATATGGAAACACAAAGACCCTGAATAGCCAATGCAGTCTTGAGAAACAAGAATGGAGCTGGAGGAATCAACCTCCTGACTTCAGACTGTACTACAAAGCTATGGTCATCAAGACAGTATGGTACTGGCACAAAAGTGGAAATATAGACCAATGGAACAAGATAAAAAGCCCAGAAATAAACCCAAGCATCTATGGGTGCCTTATTTTTTACAGAGGAGGCAAGAACATATGATGGAGCAAAGACAGCTTCTTCAATAAATGGTGCTGGAAAACTTGGACAGCTACATGTAAAAGAATGAAATTTGAACACTTCCTAACACCGTACAGAAAGATAAACTCAAAATGGATTAAAAACCTAAATGTAAGACCAGAAACTATAAAACTCTTAGAGGAAAACATAGGCAGAAGACTCCATGACATAAATCAAAGCAAGATCTTCTATGACCCACCTAAAAGAGCAACGGAAATTAAAAAAAAAAAGTAAACAAGTAGGACCTGTTTTAAACTTAGAAGCTTTTGCACAGCAAAGGAAACTACAAGCAAGGTGAAAAGACAACCCTCAGAATGGGAGAAAATAATAGTAAATGAAACAACTGACAAAGGATTAATTTCCAAAATATACAAGAAGCTCAATATCAGTAAAACAAACAACCCAATGAAAAGGTGGGGAAAAGACCTAAAGAGATATTTCTCCAAAGAAGACATACAGATGGCTAACAAACACGTGAAAAGATGCTGAATGTCGCTCATTGTTAGAGAAATGCGAATCAAAACTACAATGAGATATCACCTCTCACTGGTCAGAATGGCCATCATCAAAAAGTCTACAAACAATAAATGCTGGAGTGGGTGTACAGAAAAGGGAACACTCTTGCATTGCTGGTGGGAATGTAAATTGATACAGCCACTGTGGAATGCAGTATGGAGATTCCTTAAAAAACTAGGAATAAAACCACCATATGACCCAGCAATCCCACTCCTAGGCATATACCCTGAGGAAACCAAAATTGAAAGAGACACATGTATCCCATTGTTCATTGCAGCACTATTTACAATAGCTAGAACATGGAAGCAACCTAGATGTCCATTGACAGGTGAATAGATAAAGAAGTTGTGGTACATATACACAATGGAATATTACTTGGCCATAAAAAGGAGCACATTTGAGTCAGTTCTAAGGAGGTGGATGAATCTAGAGCCTACTATACAGAGTGAAGTTAGTCAGAAAGTGTAAGATAAATATCGTATTCTAACACATATATATATAAAGAATCTAGGAAAAGTGTACTGAAGAATTTATTTACAGGGCAACAGTGGAGAAACAGACAAGGAGAATAGACAAATGGACATGGGGAGTGGGGAGGAGAGGGTGAGATGTATGGAAAGAGTAACATGGAAACTTGCATTACCATATGTAAAATGGATAGCCAATGGGAATTTTCGGTATGGCTCAGGAAACTCAAACATGGGCTCTGTATCAACCTAGCAAGATGGGATGGGGAGGAAGATGGGAGGGAGGTTCAAAAGGGAGGGGATTTATGGATACCTATGGCTGATTCAACTCTGGGAGATGGTGATGGACAGGGAGGCCTGGCGTGCTGCAATTCATGGGGTTGCAAAGAGTCGGACACGACTGAGTGACTGAACTGAACTGAACTGATGGCCGATTCATGTTGAGGTTTGACAGAAAACAACAAAATTCTGTAAAGTAATTATCCTTCAATAAAAATAAATAAGTTTTTAAAAATCTGGAGTTTTTAAGTTATTTTTTAATATAAATTTATTTATTTTAATTGGAAGTTAATTACTTTACAATATTGTATTGGTTTTGCCATACATCAACATGTATCCGCCACAGGTATACACGTGTTCCCCATCCTGAACCCCCCTCCTTCCTCTCTCCCTGTACCATCCCTCTGGGTCATCCCAGCGCACCAGCCCCAAGCATCCAGCGTCCTTATCTTTTGTCTCTGAATTCTTCCTTAGATTCACTGTCATAAAATATACTCTGTGATTGCAGCCTTTCACTATTTGGTGATATTTTCTTTGGTGTTACTCGTTCACTTGTGTCCAACTCTCTGAAACCCTATAAGCTGTCGCCCACCAGGCTCCTCTGTTCATGGACGTCTTCAGGACTGAAGTGGGTTGCCATTTCCCCCTCCAGGGGATCTTCCTGACTCAGGGAACGAACCCGGGTCTCCCACTTTGCAGGCAGACTCTTCACCATCTGAGCCACCAGGGGGTATTGTCAATTTTGGTAGATCCTTTGCATACGCTTAAAAAGAACGTTTATTCTCCAGTTGTTAGGTGTAATGTTCTACATATGTTATTGGAATTTATCCTGCTTGGTATTCTCTGATCTTCCTGGATCTGTGTTTTGGCTGTCTGACATTAATTTGAGGAAATCTCAGTCATTATTGTTCCAAATATTTCCTCTGTTCCTTTATCTCTTTTTTCTCCTTCTGGTATTTCCATTATGGGTATATCACATCACACCTTTTACAGTTGTCTCACAGTCCTTGGGTATTCTCTTCTCTTGTTGTTGTTTTTTTCAACCCCAGTCTTTGTTCTCTGCTTTTCCAGTTTTGAAGTTTCTATTGATACACTGTCAAGCTCTTTCCTCAGCCTTGTCTAGCTTACTAGTAAGCCCATCAAAGACATCCTTCATTCCAGTTAGTGTTTGGGGGTTTTTGTTTTGTTATAGTATTTTTATCTCTAGCATTTCTGTTTGGTTCTTAGGATTCTTAGAAGAATTCTTAGGTTCTTCTTCCATCTCTCTGTTTACATTACCCATCTTTTGCTGCATGCTTTCTACTTTAGCATTTTAATAATAATTGTTTTAAATTTCCAGTCTGATAATCTCAAAATTTCTTCATGTCTTGTTCCGATGCTTGCTCTGTCTCTTCACATTGTATTTTTTGCCTTTTTGTATGTCTTATAATTTTTTTTTCTTAATAGCCTAACATTATGTATCAGGTAAAAGAAACTGTTATAAACAGGCCTTGAATAATGTGGTGGTGAGGTGTTGGGGAAGAGGAAGAACCCTGTAGCCTATGATGAGGTCTCGGTATTTTACCTCTGAATTTTTACACTTCACCAGTATTCAGGTGTTTTTTCTCACTGCTATGTGGGACAGGATGACTGAAGTGGGTTCAGGTTGGGTATTTCCCTTCTTCCATGTGAAATACTAGTGCTGACTGAATTGGGTATTTTCTTTCCCCAGGGTCACGTGAGTTCTGATACTACCCCAGCAGGTTGATCTCTGGTTAACTAGTTTCCCCTGAGGGCAGGATTTGTTAAGATGAACACAGTACCTGAGCATATTCATAGTGATTCCCTACCCTTACTGGAAGCACACTGGGATTTTTCTCTGATATTTCCTTTGAGGACCTAGCCAAATTCCTGGAGGTAAAACTTACAAGAGTTTGGGGGAACCCCTATAATTTAGTTCCCCTGGAGTTTTTAACTCTCAGAGTTGTCCACACTGAGCCTTCAATAGTTTGCTGATTATAGTTTAGGTTTTTCTACCCTGGTACTGGTTACATTGGTTTTTGCTTGTCAATCTCTGCTCTGGTAAGCCTTGAATCCCAGTATTTACCTCTCTGTCTCTCCAGTCTTGGGGGCAATGGTTTGACCAGTGTTCTCCCCTCTCTTATAGAGCTAGGAAGATTTGTTAATATATCTTTTTATTATAGCTTTTTATTTGTTAGGATGAAGTAGTGACTTCTAGGCTCTGTCTTTGAAAAACTGGAAGTCAATATATTTTTAGGTATTTGGTTTATTCTGCATTTTGAACCATCAGTATACCTTTATTGACATTTTGCTATTTAAAAAAAATATATATATGTTAATGTCTCTAGCAGAGATAGTGGATTTATCTATTTCTCCTTTCCATTTTGTCTATTTTTTTGCTTTATATATTCTAAAGCAATGTTATTAGACGCATCCATATTTAGAACTGTAGTTCATTTAGTTGATTTTACCCTTTAATCATTGTGAAATACCCCTCTGTATCTCTATTAATATTTCTTGCATTCAAGTCTACTTTATCTCATATAATATAGCCCTATCTAAGACAATCTAAAATATATTTCAGAGTTGGATATATATATATATATATAAATTAAGATGTTATTGTAGCTATTATAACATTCATCCTTATATCTACCTTTAATTGTGTCTTTTATTTTTTCTTGTACAATATAGAAACCTTAAAATACTTCAACTTCATTTACCCTCCCACATTGTGGTTTGTCCTATTCATAGTGTGTATTTCAATTCTATAGAAATTTTAATCCCCATGACACACTATTATTATTTTAAAGCTAATATTACTTATTGCTGTTGTTTAGTTGCTCTCATATCCAGCTTCTTGCAACCCCATGGATTGCAGCATACCAGGCTTCCCTGTCCTTCACTATCTCCCAGAGTCTGCTCAAACTCATGTTCATTCAGTCTATGATGCCATCCCAACCATCTCATTCTCTGTTGCCCTCTTCTCCTCCTGCCCTCAATCTTTCCCAGCAGGGTCTTTTCCAATTAATCAGCTCTTGGCATCAGGTGGCCAAAGTATTGGAGCTTCAGCATCAGTCCTTGCAATGGATGTTCAGGGTTGGTTTCCTTCAGGATTGACTGGTTTGATCACCTTGCTGTCCAAGGGACTCTAAAGAGCCTTCTCCAGCACCACAATTTGAAAGTATCAGTTCTTCAGCGCTCAGCCTTCCTCATTGTCCAACTCTCAGATCCATACATGACTAATGGAAAAACCATAGCTTTGACTAGATGGACATTTGTGGGCAAAGTGATGTCTCTGCTTTTTAATGAGCTGTCTAGGTTTGTCATAGATTTTCTTCCAAGGAGCAAGCATCTCTTAATTTTATGGCTGCAGTCACTGTCTGCAGTAATCTTGGAGACCAAGAAAGTAAAGACTCATTGTTTTCATTTTCTCCACATCTGTTTGCCACATTTATTTAACAAGATCCCTCCTCTTCAGTGGGTTCTGAGATCAAGGGTTTTCTCCTTAACACTATAACTTTGTGGAAATTTGTCTCACTTTTATTAATAACTTTTCAGTATTTACTTGGCTTATCAATATATAACTTAAATGTTGACAAATGACCTGAGAGGAAATTGTAAACAAAATGCCAACCTCGTGGTATTAGTTTGCTAGGATTGCTATATTAAGGTACCACAAACTGGTTGCTTAACCAATAGAAATTTATTATCTGACAGCTCTGGCTAGAAGTCTAAAATTAAGGTATTAACAGGACCATTCTCCCCCGTGAAGATGCTACAAAAGAATAAGGTTTAGGAGGGTTTGTAGCACCTGAGGTTGCCATGACTACCAATCCCAAGGACCCTGTGGCCACCTTGGCTGCTGAGCCTGTGATGCTGTTGCTTGTGGATCGTTTCTTTACTCACTGATACAAAGCAGGCCAAGGGAATGGCATTTGCAGAGATGTGGAGAAACAGCAAGATGTCAAAGGAAAACCCTATGAGGACCACTGTATACTATAGCACTCTAACCGAACACATGTCATCATGTTGGCACAGTCTCATTCAGTTCTTCAAAGTGGAAGAAACAATTAAAAGAATTTTTTAATCAAATCAGTACCAACTGCAAGAGTACTGGAGTGGGGTGCTATTGCCTTCTCCAAGTACCAACTGTAGCAGCCTTCAGAACAAAGTCTCTGGGAAATTTAAGCAGGGAACACAGTTTCTCACAGAACTTGCACCTCTGTGTAAGATTTACTGCTCAGGTGGAGAAGAATGTATCATATCTAACTGTGTTAGAGGATGGCTGATGGAAGTGAATGTAAACATTTTCCATAAACCATCTAGTCTTCAAGAGAAGCCATCCACTGAAGGCTACATTGCAGTTGTGCTGCCCAAATTTGAAGAAATAAAAGTAAAACAGGAGGGTTACTGACCCAAGAAAATATGAAGAAATTATAGTGAAATGCAGGAAAGCCACAGCAGCTACCTCATTAGGGGTGAGGACTGAGATGGAGTGAAAAGCAACACGGCATCCTTTCCTTACCTGGCCTACTAGTCAGTAGAATAAAGAAGAACGTGCACTGGTGAAGTGTACTTCACACCTGGTCACCCACAGGGAGGCCTGACTTAGCTTTCCTTCTTTGTCTTGCATAACAAGCCTTGATTCTGTTTTGTCTTCAGCCTCCCAGACCTGCCTGCCCATGTACTCATTCTCTTCCTCTGTTACGTTTCTCTTTCTAACAACTGGTAAGGAAGACATGTTTTTCTGTTTAAAAACCAACAAACAAAGCATTTTGAGGAAAATTTGAAAAGACAGCAAAATAAGAATAATTTTCCCGTCATCCTGTCTCTTAGCTTCTGGCAGTTCCTTGGCTTGTAGGAGCATATCTTCACATGGTACTCTCCCTATGTCTAAATTTCTTCTTTTTGTAAGTACACAGTCCTATTGGTATATCATTCTCCAGTATGATATCCCCTTACTAATTACATCTGCAAAGACTCAGTTTCCAAGATCACATTCTGAGATACTGGGGGTTAGGACTTCCATATAATCAGTCTGGGGAGAGAACATAATTCAACCCATAATATTGAAATCAAAGCACTTGTATTTCCTTCCATATCTTTGTCTATAAGTCTTGGCTCCCCTTATTGCTCTCCAGCGTCTTTAGGCAGTTTTTGTCAGATTATACTCTGTTTTTATAATTGTTTTCATAGACAATGAATGATACTAGCTACTCCATGATTGATTCTATACTAGCTATTTTAAACTTAAAACTTTATAACTAATGCAATTTTAATATAGTATGTGGTTCTTTATTTGAAAATTGAAAGAAGTAATACAATGAATATATCAGGCGCATGGTATTCATAGTAGCTGGTGAAGAAACAGTTGAAGGATTTCTTGGTTGGAGAAAAGAGCTATTGGAATATAAGGCAAGGAAATTCAGAAAATAATCTACACATGAATCTTGTAGTAACCTATATGTTTAGGGAGTCTATGCAGGATGAACTCACTCTGGCTTCATCATTGTTGTGCTGGAAATTGATTTAACCCTTAGGCAAGCATCTCCTTAGGTGAATTGGTTAACTTCTTGTGATTGGTAATTGGTTACCCATATTTACTTCCCATTGTTGCAGGTATAACCCCCGCCATTTAGCTGCCTAACTCCTCCAACTCTATAAAACCTGGAGCCTTGCTGCTGCTGCTGCTGCTAAGTCACTTCAGTCTTGTCCGACTCTGTGTGACTCCATAGACAGCAGCCCACCAGGCTCCGCCATCTCTGGGATTCTCCAGGCAAGAATACTGGAGCAGGTTGCCATTTCCATCTCCAATGCACGAAAGTGAAAAGTGAAAGTGAAGTCACTCAGTCGTGTCCAACTCTTTGTGACTCTATGGACTGCAGTGTACCAGGTTCCTCCATCCATGGGATTTTCCTGGCAAGAGTACTGGAGTGAGGTGCCATTGCCTTCTCTGGAGCCTTGCTACCCTCCCATTATTCTCAAATTTGGTTTCTCTCATCCTGGACTCGACATCACAAATTGTCTCTCATCCTTCTAGCTTTTGATCCCATGTTTCGTTATATCAGTTCCCTGGAATCTCCTAATCTCATTCCTTCAATCTGAAGCTCTTGATTTGAGGTTCTGCCTGTGGTGTTTTCCCTCTTCAGTACAATCTAGATTTCACTAACAGCTATGCTGCAGTTGGATAAGTCAAGTAAACATCCACCTTGTGACTGTCCCACATCCCTTTCTTCACTATGACTCTCCAAAGTCAGTGTTCCTCCCAGGCTCATCTCAGGTCCACAGGCAGTTCCTAAATTAACTCCAAAAAAAAAAAAAAAAACCTGAGGGATTTAAGCTCCATGCTCATTATCTCTTGGGAAGTCAGTGAATATTATTATTTCTTTGAGTTGATCTCTTTCTTCTTCTTAGCATTCTTGTTATGAAAAGAGTTTGTCATGGAGCAATCAATTTTAGCAGGCCCCCACTGGATGTAAGACAACTTGGTAAGTGCTCTTTAATTATTCACCTATTCATTTAACGGGGGCTTCCCAGGTGGCAGTAGTGGTAAAGAAACCTCCTGCAGGGATGCAGGAAATGTAGTTTCGATCTCTGGATCGAAAAGGTCCGATAGAGGAGGAAATGGCAACCCACTTCAATATTCTTGCCTGGGAAATCCCATGGACAGAGGAGCGTGGTAGGCTACAGTCCATGGGGTTGCAAAAGAGTTGGACATGAGTGAAGCGACTAAGCATGCATTCATTTAACAACTATTGATTGAGTGCCCAAGCTTCTGGAGTGATAACAATGGTGAAAAAAAATAGTTGTGTTCTTGACCAATGGATTTCATAGTCCAGTTAAGAGAAAGACATTATTCAAGTAATTCAGAAATGTAAAAATGGAACTGAAGTAAGCGGGAGGAAGGAGAGAAGCATGGAGTTCTGCGTCCATTTAAGCAAAGCCCCAAAGTTCTCTTTCAGTTAAGTCAGGGCTTCTTAAACTCCATCATAGGAATAGTGTCAAAACAGGCTTGGTGCAGTGATTCTCAATCCCAGAAGTGTATTAGAGTTACATAAGGATTATGTGCTCAGCTGTGTCCAACTTTTTGCGACCCCATGGACTGTGGCCCACCAGGCTTCTCTGTCCATGGAATTTTCCAGGCAAGAATACTGGAGTGAGCTACCATTTCCTTCTCCAGAATTACAAAAAGTGCTTTAAAAAAAAGAAGAAGAAGCCAAGGCTTCACTCCAGACTGATAAATTAGACTCTTTGAGAATGGGATCTGGCATTAACTGTTTTAAAAAATAAATATCTGCAAGGACAGTAACATACAGGCTGAGTAGAGATTTCCTTCTCTTTGGAAACGAAAGGATCCCAGATGCTTAGCTTCATGGTTTATCACCTTTTCTCTCATCTGCCCTTCTGTTTTTGCCTGACCTCCTGTTTTTAGTAATGGGAATCTTGTTTGCTTCCCTTTGTTTCCAACCAGAGCAGTGACCTCAGGTCTAACATCTGGGCCCTGGCTCATAGGCCCCACCCTAGGAACATGAAGTTCAGGTAACTTATCAGGACCTAGGTCTTCTGAGGGGCCATGCAGTTGTGACAAATAGTCATCCCCTTCACCTGGGGCATGAGCTGCCAAAGTAACACTTTTTATTTTCACATAGAATGACATAAAAGAAAGAGGGAGGTAGGAAAGGTCCAGGATGTGGGAAGTGGGGTCTAAGAATTCTCTGAGAGGTGTGGCCACTCCCTGAAGCCCCTATAATATTCTCCAGGCAGCAAAGTGATTGGCTACTGCAGGACACAACCCCAGCGTCACAGTGGCCCTGAGCTTCTAAGTCCAAAAGGCACTCAGACCCACAAGGACCAAAACACCTGCATGCTATTCTCTGGTGAGTTTTTCCTATTTCTAGGGAAAATATGACTCTTCCTCTTGCCCCTCTCCTAGGTATCTCAAACTCTGCTTAACTTACCCTCTCAGATGGGTCCCAGAACAATTTATTTCACTTAATGTGTTAGTGCTGCTGTGTATGAGTTTCTGCTTCACATCTCTGTGAGTTCTCTGTTATGCATATGTGCATCCTAAGTCACTTCAGTCATGTCCATTTGCAACCCTATGGACTGTAGATAAAACCCCCAACACACATCTAATTTTCAGCAAAGTTGTCTCCATGCTAAAGCTATAAAATAATAACAGCCATTCTGTAAAAAGAATGCACTAATACACTAAGCATACACATCAATTGTTAAGATGTGCCCCAATTTCTCAATTTTAAAAATTGCAGCTAAAAATCAAAGAAATATGGTACCTGCAAATTTTTCTCCCAAGGTATTATTTTGAATTATTGTTTATAAACAGTTTATCATAGAGAACATTTGCTGAATATGATAATTTGAGTTTTGAATTAAGTAACCTTTAGTTGCTGGACAATAATTATCTGGTTGAAGTCAATACATAAATGATCACTGTAGAGAAAAGTATTTACCTTTCTAGCTTTGTTTGTAAGTATCTAAATCATTCAGAAGTCAGGTCTAATCTTTAAGATCACTGTCAAAACAAAACTTGTCAAAATTCTGCAAGATAATGATAGTTTGTTTTTCCTTTTGTTTCTCTATCTCTTCTTTTGATTTTCAAAATTTTGTTTCATTGGCTAGAATTCCCAGACCAATGTTAAATAATAATGCTTAATCGAGGTTACCTTCATCTTTCCCTGATTTTGATAGAAATTAACCTAGTGATTAATCATTAAACACAACACTGGTGGTTGGTTTGAATAGCATTTTATTATTTTGCATAAATATATATCTATTTCTAATTTACATAAAAAGTTAAAAAGTCAAAAGGTAAGCAAAGTTTAATCTCATGCCTTTTTTGGTATCTATATAGATCATACATTGTTTCTTATTTAACATAATTAACACCATATAATATTAAATATCTAAATATTAAATTACCTGGAATTTACCATTGTAAAAAGGGAGATTAAAGCATAGTACTATTTTATAAAGTGAATTATTTGTTTTATGAATTGCCTGTGACAAGTTTCTGAACCCAGGCAGCCAATCTCTATAAGCCAGCATGTGGTTGGCGTCTCAGGGTTCAGAGACTAATTATAATAGTGCCAGCCTAGGCAGGACACCATTAGGAGGTCAGACCTGCAGAAGAAATCAATTATAGGAGATGAACCTTGTTTGGATGTATTTTGTGCCATTGCCCCCTTGGAGGGCCAAGATCTTGCTTCCTGGTGCAAAGATCATGAGTGCCAGAACCTGTCATTTGTACGCCACTTGGCACTGACCGCCCCAAACCCCAGTCATCTTCAACTTTTTGTTCAGTAAAGAATTAATGATGAGACATGGAGATGATGTGGAGATAAGGGCTCCTCTTTATGGAGACACTCACTCCAGCCAAAAGAGCAGATTGTAGACAAATTCAATAACCCTCTGGCAGAAAGAAGGCACACTGAACATTTGCACACATGTTCTCTGAGATCACACACATACTCATACACTTATACCCTTCCCCTTACATTAGGAGATTTGTTGAATAGAGTGAGGGCTTAATACAGGCTTTATTCATGAAAGAGTGAATGAAGAAGAGAACTCAGTGGTCCAAGTATATCATTGTACTCATCCACATACACATATATTAATGTCGACTCATAAATACACAAGCAAATGGGAGAACATTGTCTCCGTAGCCCTCCACACACATCAACTGCTGTCATGGTCCCCTCCAAGCTGCCATGCATCCCTTCCAGAAATCTCAACAGTTACAGTTTCAAGCCTTAATTCCAAGGCTCAAAAGTCTTGATCCAAACTGGGTTTAACCACAGACAGATTTATTGCTGGATACAATAGGAGGTCCATAAATAGAGTTCCAGGATTGATTGATCTGGATACTGTCAACAAGGACTGAATTTCACCTTGTCACCGCGCTGCGCGCCCCCCCCCCTGCCCCGTACCCTCCTCCACCCGCCACTTGCAGAATCATCTCTACTCTGAGCCTCGTTTCCTTTGTGGGCACAGGATGACTCCCAGGAGCAATCAGGGCTACACATCACATAGTTCTTATCCAGGGATAGAAGGCAAGAAGCTTCTCTAGGCTTTCTCAAGAATTGGAAGAACTTTAAAAAAGTTGATGGTAAACTTGTTCCTGCATGTCAATGACCATAGACAGGGTAGAACTTTTTCCTGAAATTAGAATTTGAGATTGTACTTATATCAAGCAATCTAATCTCTTAAGACAAGAGCCACAGTGATGGAAAGATGCTGGAAAGTCCAGCATGAGAATGACAACAGTCTGGAAGCAATCTGTAGTACTAGCTTCCAGTACCAGCTTCACATGTGGCAAGAGGTGATAGGTACAGGGTAGAGATTTGTACTCAACTCTGTATGGCTCAGCTGAAATCACACCAGTGAGGCACATAGACACAGTGCTGCCCTCACAGACACAAGGAGGGCAGCACTGACTGGTCCAATTAGACTTTATCATTTCTTTTCCTCCTGGGGCTTCCCTGGTGGCTCAGACAGTAAAGAATCTGCCTGCAATGCAGGAGACCTGGGTTAGATCCCTGAGTCAAGAAGATCCCTAGGAGAAGGAAAGGACAACCTACTCCCATATTCTTACATGGACAGAGGAGCCTGGTGGGCTATAGTCCATGGGATCGCAAAGAGTCAGACAGGACTGAGGAACTAACAATTTCACCTTCTGTGCTTCAGTCAGTCAGTTCAGTTGCTCAGTCGTGTCTGACTCTTTGTGACCCCATGAACCACAGCTCACCAGACCTCCTTGTCCATCACCAACTCCCGGAGTCCACCCAAACCCATGTCCATTGAGTCGGTGATGCTATCCAACTATATCATCCTCTGTCGTCCCCTTCTCCTCCTGCCCTCAATCTTTCCCAACATCAAGGTCTTTTCCAATAAGTCAGCTCTTCTCATTAGGTGGCCAAAGTATTGGAGTTTCAGCTTCAACATCAGTCCTTCCATTGACCACCCAGGACTGGTCTCCTTTAAGATGGACTGGCTGGATCTCCTTGCAGTCGAAGGGACTCTCAAGAGTCTTCTCCAACACCACAGTTCAAAAGCATCAATTCTTTGGTGCTCAGTTTTCTTTATAGTCCAACTCTCACATCCATACATGACCACAGGAAAAACCATAGCCTTGACTAGATGGACCTTTGTCGGCAAAGTAATGTCTCTGCTTTTGAATATGCTATCTAGGTTGGTCATAACTTTTCTTCCAAGGAGTAAGCGTCTTTTAATTTCATGGCTGAAATCACCATCTGCAGTGATTTTGGAGCCTCGAAAAATAAAGTCTGACACTTTCCACTGTTTCCCCATCTATTTCCCGTGAAGTGATGGGACCGGATGCCATGATCTTAGTTTTCTGAATGTTGAGCTTTAAGCCAACTTTTTCACTCTCCTCTTTTACTTTCATCAAGAGGCTCTTTAGCTCCTCTTCACTTTCTGCCATAAGGGATGGTGTCATCTGCATATCTGAGGTTATTGATATTTCTCCTGGCAATCTTGATTCCAGCTTGTGCTTCCTCCAGCCCAGCATTTCTCATGATGTACTACTCTGCATATAAGTTAAATAAGTAGGGTGACAATATACAGCCTTGACGTATTCCTTTTCCTATTTGGAACCAGTCTGTTGTTTCATGTCCAGTTCTAACTGTTGCTTCCTGACCTGCATACAGATTTCTCAAGAGGCAGGGCAGGTGATCTGGCGTTCCCATCTCTTTCAGAATTTTCCACAGTTTATTGTGATCCACAGAGTCAAAGGCTTTGAGGCTGCTGAATAAAGATCAGAGTCCCACATGTGTGGCAAATATGAAGTTCAAAGTTATGCCTTGCATTCTTCTTTTTCCTCCACACCCGCTGTTTCCACTCACAGAAAAAGAAATTAAAACAGTGATTTGGGTACTGACTTGTATTAGCCCCTCATTATTGTGTCAACCAGAAAGCAGGGTAGTTCCCTTGAACAAGGAGCAGGTTGGTGTGTAAGTGTGAGTGCGTATGTCTGTGTGTGTGAGTCTGTGTGACTGTCTTTGCATGTCTGTGTGAGTGTGTTGGTGTAAATGTGTGTTTATGTGTGTGTTTACATGTCATGTGTATGTGTGTGATATGCATACATACAAGAATTTGAAAATCAAGACTTTGGCTGGTTGGTGTAAATAAAGCACAGGGTATGGAGAGCCCGAAAAGAGAAGGCCCTCTGGATGAAAAACAGCTTAAGTGGTAGGGCCCTAGCTTTTTAATTGTTTTTTTTTTTCACAAGTTTTATTGAAATATAATTCACATACCATACAATTTATCCAATTGTATTTATTGAATGTAAAATTCAATGGCTTCTAGTACAATCACAGAGTTGTGTATCCACCACTAGAGTCAATTCTAGGATATTTTCATTACCTGAAAAAGAAACCTCTTACCCATCATCCTCCAATCCCCCTGACCCCCTCAGCTCTAGGCAGTCACTAATCTTTGATTTTCCTATGCTGAGTATTTTATATAAACGGGATCATCCAATATGAAGTTCTTTGCTACTGGCATCTTACATTTAGCATGTTTTCAAGGTTCATCCATGTTATAAAACGAATCAGTACTTCATTCCATTTTATGGCTGAACAATAATCCATTATATGGACACACCACAATTTTATATATCCATTAATTTGCTGATGGTTGTTTGGATTGCCTTCATTTTGGGACTATTATGAATAATGCTGCTGTGAACACTCATGTACCAATTTTTATAAGGGTAGATATTGCCGTTTCTCTTGGGTATGTACCTAGGAGTAACATTGTCGGATCACATGGCAAAAATACTTAACCATTTGTGGAACTGCTGGACTGTTTCCCAAAGCAGCTTTGCCACTTAACATTCAGCAGTGTAAGAGGATCTCAGTTTTTCCACGTTCTCGTCACACTTATTTGTGTCTGTCTGAATACAGTCATCTTAGTAGGTGTGAAGGAGTATCTCACTGTGGTTTTAATTTGCATTTCCATGGTGGCTAATGATGCTGTTCATTTTTTTTCATGTGCTCATTGGAAATTTGCATATCTTACTTGAAGAAATGTCTGTTTATAATCTAGTGCCCATTTTTCCAGTTGTATCGATATACAATTGATATACAATCAATATACATTTAAAGCATACAGTAAAATGATTTTACTTACATATATTGTGAAATGATTACCAGGATAAGTTTTGTTAGTATTCATTTTAGAGACAATAAAAGGAAAATGATAAATTTTTCTTTGTGATAAGAACTCAAGATACAGTCTCTTAACAACTTAACTATAGTCATCATGTTGTACAGTACTTTCCTAGTACTTATTTATCTTATAGCTGGAAGTTTGTTCCTTTAAACCAGCTCTCTTCAACTAACCCTCACCTTCTCTTCTGGCAAGCACAAATATAATCTTCTATTCCATGATTTTTTACATATTAGATTACTCATATAAGTGAGCGCATATAGTAATTGTCTGTCTCTGTCTGACTTATTTCACCCAGCATAAGGACTTCAAGATCCATCTGTGTTGCAAATGGCAAGGTTCCCCTTCAGGTTTTGTTTGTTTGTTTGTTTTGTTTCATTTGTTTTTATTCCTTTCTTTTCTAATGGCTGAATAATATTACATTGTGCATGCATGTGTGTACCCACACACACACGTATGCCACGACTTCTTTATCTATTCATCCACTGATGGATATTTAGGTGTGTTGCTTCCACAACTTTACCATAAATAATGTTACTACAAACATGAGGTGCAGAGATGCTTTTCAAGTCAGTATTTTTGTTTCCTTTTGATATATTCCCAGAAGTGTACTGCTGGATCATATGCTAGTTCTATTTTTAATTTTTTGAGAAATTTTCATAATGCTTTCCATAGTGGCTAAATCAGTTTTCAAAAGGTTTCCTTTTCCCCATATCCCCATAAGCATTTATTATTGCTCATGATTTTGATGTAGGCCATTCTAATAAGTGTGGGGTTAATGTATCACTGTGGTTTCAATTTTCAGTCTCTATTAATAATGTTTACTTTTTTATGCACATGTTGACCATTAGTATATCTTCTTTGGAAAAATGTCTATCTAGGTCTTTTGCCCATTTTTATAGGAATTTTTGCCTAATTATTGAGTAGTAGTGTGTGTGTGTATTCAGTAGTGTCTGACCTCTTTGCGATCCCATGGACTGTAGCCCACCAAGCTCCTCTCTCCATGGGATTTCCTAGGCAAGAATACAGGAATGGGTTGCCATTTCCTACTCCAGGGAATCTTCCTGACCAAGGCATCAAACCAGAGTTTCCTGGGCCTCCTGCATTGGCAGGCAGATTCTTTACCACTGAGCCATCAGGGAAGCCCCATTTGAGTGATGAGTTTTTTAAATATATTCTATACAAAAGTCTTTTATCAGATATGCAATTTGTAAACATTATCTCCCATTCTACAGGTTGTATTTTCACCTTATGTATGAGGAGGGCTTACAAATAGCTGAGAAAAGAAGAGAAGCTAAAGGCAAAGAAGAAAAAGAAAGATATACCCATTTGAATGCAGAGTTCCAAAGAATAGCAAGGAGATATAAGAAAACCTTCCTCAGCGATCAATGCAAAGAAATAAAGGAAAACAATAGAATGGGAAAGACTAGAGATCTCTTCAAGAAAATTACAGATATCAAGGGAAATTTTCATGCAAAGATAGGCACAATAAGGGAAAGAAATGGTATGGACCTAACAGAAGCAGATGATATTAGGAAGAGGTGGCAAGAATATACAGAAAAATTGTACAAAAAAGATCTTTATGACCAACATAACCATGATGGTGTGATCACTCACCTATAGCCAGACATTCTGGGATGTGAAGCCAAGTGGGCCTTAGGAAGCATCACTAAGAACAAAGCTAGTGGAGGTGATAGAATTCCAGTTGAGCTATTTCAAATCCTAAAAGATGATGCTGTAAAAGTGCTACACTCAATATGCTAGCAAATTTGGAAAACTCAGCAGTGGTCACAGGACTGGAAAATGTCAGTTTTCATTCCAATCCCAAAGAAAGGCAATGCCAAAGAATGCTCAAGCTACAGCACGATTGCACTCATCTCACAGGCTGGCAAAGTAATGCTCAAAATTCTCCAAGCCAGGCTTCAACAGTAAGTGAACTGTGAACTTCCAGATATTCAAGCTGGATTTAGAAAAGGCAGAGGAACCAGAGATCAAATTGCCAACATCCATTGGATCATCCAAAAAGCAAGAGAGTTCCAGAAAAACATCTATTTCTGCTTTATTGATTACGCCAAAGCCTTTGACTGTGTGGATCACAATAAACTGTGGAAAATTTTTCAAGAGGTGGGAATACCAGACCATTTTACCTGCCTCCTAAGAAATCTGTATGAGATCAAGAAGCAACAATTAGAATCAGACATGGAACAACTGACTGGTTCCAAATAGGAAAAGGAGTACATCAAGGCTGTATATTGTCATCCTACTTATTTAACTTACATGCAGAGTACATCATATGAGAACCTGGGGTGGATGAAGCACAAGCTGGAATCAAGATTGCTGACAGAAATATCAATACCCTCAGATATGCAAATGACACTACTCTTATGGCAGAAAGTGAAGATTTAAAGAGCCTCTTATCCATTCATCTGCTGATGGACATCTAGGTTGTTTCCATGTCCTGGCTATTATAAACAGTGCTGCAATGAACATTGGGGTACACGTGTCTCTTTCAATTCTGGTTTCCTTGGTGTATATGCCCAGCAGTGGGATTGCTGGATCATAAGGCAGTTCTATTTGCAATTTTTTAAGGAATCTCCACACTGTTCTCCATAGTGGCTGTACTAGTTTGCATTCCCACCAACACTGTAAACCAATACAGTATGTAAAGCAAAATAAAGTAAAAAAAAAAAAAAAAAAAGAGCCCCTTGATGAAGGTGAAAGAGGAGAGTGAAAAACTTGGCTTAAAACTCAACATTCAGAAAACTAAGATCATGGCATCTGGTCCCATCACTTCATGGCAAATAGATGGGGAAACATTGAGAGACTTTATTTTGGGGGGCTCCAAAATCACTGCAGATGGTGACTGCAGCCATGAAATTATATCACACTTGTTCCTTGGAAGAAAAGTTATGACCAATCTAGATAGCATATTAAAAAGGAGAGACATTACTTTGCCAACAAAGGTCTGTCTAGTCAAAGCTATGGTTTTTCCAGTAGTCACGTATGGATGTGAAAATTGGACTATAAGAAAAACTGAATGCCAAAGAATTGATGCTTTTGAACTGTGGTGTTGGAGAAGACTCTTGAGAGTTCCTTGGATGGACGTGAGTTTGAGTAACCTCCGGGAGTTAGTGACTGAGCAACTGAACTCAGTTGTCCAACTCTGTGACCCCATGGACTGCAGCACCCCAGGCCTCCCTGTCCATTACCAACTCCTAGAGCTTACCCAAACACATGTCCATCAAGTCAGTGAAGCCATCCAACCATCTCATCCTCTATGGTCCCCTTCTCCTCCCACTTTCAATCTTTCCCAGCACCAGGGTCTTTTCCAGTGAGTCAGTTCTTCACGTGGCCAAAGTATTGGAGTTTCAGCTTCAGCATCAATCTTTCCAATGAATATTCAGGACTGATATCCTTTCAGATAGACTGGTTGGATCTCCAAGGGACTCTCAAGAGTCTTCTCTAACACCACAGCTCAAAAGCATCAATTCTTCAGGACTCAGCTTTCCTTACAGTCCAATTCTCACATCCATACATGACTGCTGGAAAAACCATAGCTTTGACTAGATGGACCTTTGTCACTGAAGTAATGTCTCTGCATTTTAATATGTTGTCGAGGTTAGTCATAGCTTTTCTTTCAAGGAGCAAGCATTGTTTAATTTCATGGCTGCAGTCACCATCTGCAGTGATTTTGGAGCCCCAAAAGATAAAGTCTCTTACTGTTTCCATTGTTTCCCCATCTATTTGCCATGAAGTGATGGGACTGGATGCCATGATCTTAGTTTTTCTAATTTAAAGCAAAACAAACAGAGAAGCACAGAAAAGCACATTTAAAGTATGGAAGTTTTGAATTTTAAGCTATGTTCATTTAATTTATTTTTATTATTGTCACTTATGCTTTTGAAATACTATGTAGGAAACCATTGCTAATCCAAGATTATGAAGATTTAAGTCTATGCTTTTCTCAGAGCTTCAGATTTTAATTCTTTCACTTAGGTCTTTGATTTATTTTTAATTGATGTTTATATGCTGCCTGTTCAAGATACTTTCGAATTGTGGTGCTGGAAAAGACTCTTGAGAGTGCCTTGGACTGCAAGGAGATCAAACCAGTCAAGCCTAAAGGAAATCAACCCTAAATACTCATTAAAAGGACTGATGCTGAAGCTGAAGCTCCAATACTTTGGCCACCTGATGAGAAGAGCCAACTCACTGGAAAAGACCCTTATGCTGGGAAAGATTGAGGGCAGGAGGGGAAGGGGGTGAAAGAGGATGAGATGATTGGACAGCATCATCAACTCAATGGACATTAGTCTGAGCAGACTTTGGGAGATAGTGAAGGACCCGGAAGCCTGGCATGCTGTAGTCCATGGGGTCACAAAGAGTTAGTGTTATACAGTAACACAATTTAGTGACTAAATAACAACAGTGTTGTGTGAGATGGGTTCCAATTTCATTCTTTTGCATACAGATGTCACATAACCCCAGTATACTTTGTTGAAAGAAAAATTCTCTTTCAATTGAATTGTGTTGATATCCTTGTTGAAAATTATTTCTAAGTGTTAAGATTTATTTATATACTCTCAATTCTATTTAATTAGTCCATGTGGTTATCCTTAAGCCAGTATCACACTATCTTGATTACTGTAGTTTTATAGTAAGTTTTAAAATCGAAAGTGTACAATTTCCAACTTTTTTCTTCTTTTTCAATATTTCTTTTGCTCCTCTAAGTTCTTAAAATTTCCATATGAATTTTAGGTTTCAGTTTGTCAATCTATGTAAAACAGTCAGCTGGAATTTTGATAAGAAACTGCCTTGAATCTATAGATCAGTTTAGGGAGCATTGCTATCTTAACCATATTAAGTCTCTTGATCCATGAACATGGAATGTTTTTCCATTTATTCAGGTCTTGTTTACTTTCTTTTATCAATATTTTGTAGTTTCCAAAGTATAAATGTTTCACTCCTTTTGTTAAATTTATTGTCAAGTATTTTATTCTTTTTGATGTTATTGTAAGTTGACCTGTTTTTTAAATTTCATTGACTATTTGCTGATTGCTACTGCCTTCCCAGGTGGTGCAGTGGTAAAGAACCCACCTGCAGTGCAGGAAACACAGGAGAGTTGAATTCGATCGCTGGATCAGAAAGATCCCCTGGAGTAGGAAACAGCAAACCAATCTAAGTATTCTTGCCTGAAAAATTCCATGGACAGAGGAGCCTCGCATGCTACAGTCCATGGGGTCACAAAGAGTCAGACACAACTGAGCGACTGAACACTGTATAGAATTACAGTTGATTTTTGCATATTGATCTTGTTTCTTCAACCTTGTTGAACTTGTTTATTAATTCTAGTAGATTTTTAATGACTTTGGTCTGTCTTTATTTGATGTTCTTTACAGTAATTCTCCTCTTTTAAGGTATATAACAAATTCAACTTAAAAAAAAAAATACAACAATTTACATGTATGGTGCAACTGTTCTGTCCCAATTCTTGATGCTCCTCAAGTTTACTAAATGAGTATTGCTTTTATGTACAGATGATAAAACTAAACTTAGAAAATTTGGGTAATTTTCTTAAGACCAAAAGGTCAAAACAAAGATTTTTTCCTATTTTTTTTGTAGAGCATGTGAGAGATGAGGATTC
The DNA here is from genome assembly GCF_032405125.1 of Capricornis sumatraensis. NCBI lineage: Eukaryota > Metazoa > Chordata > Mammalia > Artiodactyla > Bovidae > Capricornis > Capricornis sumatraensis. The sequence goes on along the minus strand of NC_091071.1, from coordinate 114,639,786 downwards.
ATCACCTTTCCTTATACCACTTCAGTTCCTAGGCCTGCGCGCGCGTGCACGTGCGTGCGCGCGCGCGCGCACACACACACACACACACACACACACACACACACACTGAGGTTCATTTTTTTTGTTAGATCTGAGCCACTGGGAATCTGTTCTCTGGTTGACTTCCTACCAGTCAGTACTGATGCACTTGTTAACTATGTTGTCAAAGGATGTGCATAGCTTTAGAGTAAATTTCAATCCTTTTTATTACCATTTGCAAATAGAGAACTAAGAAGAAGGTGTGTTTTGCCCAAGGTTACATAGAAAATAATGGTAGAAGAACTGTCCTGGCCATGTCCATCTTCTTTCGGTTTGGACTAAAATCTGTAGCCTTTTTCTTTTGCTAGATCTAGAAATTGTCTCTCATGCCATCTCAGAGATAAAATTGTAAGGGATATGTATAATCAAACAGCTGAATTCCCTAACAATGACTGAGAAAGACTAACAGTCATCTGTTTGGGACAAGACTTAATTCATATAATAATTATTTCAACAAATACTTATTGAATTCCTATTATGCTACTACACACCAGGTCATGAGTTAAGGGGACACAAAAGGGATACAAAGGTAAAGATATAACCCTTGTTCTCTACAAATTTACAGCACAGTGGGAGATAAAGACAAGCTGACTATTTGTATACTGCTTGACACGCTCTGGAAACTATAGGAAAACGTCAATCACTCATGTGTCAGGGCAGAGAATGATTTGATTCTTGGAGGGGAATATATGTAAACTGAAGTTAGAAGTATAAAACAAAACAAAGGAAGTATTAGAAGGAGTGAGAAAGGCTAAAGAGAGTAAATATAGCCATAGGTAACATTTTGAGAAGGCATGACACCTTGGAGAGCTTGAAGCCATTCAGCACAGCTGAAACATGAGAGTATAGGGCAGTGTATGGGTAAGCATTGTGCATTCTATGCTTAGATTATTGCCTGGCATGTATTACACCCTCCATAAATATGTGTTGCGTGAATGAACACGTGATGGAGGTGTGTCTGGAGAAGGCAGGAATCAGATCAGGATCATATACAACAATACTGCAAGTTTGAATTTTATTCTAAAGATACTAAGCCATAATGGATTTTCATCTGGAGATTGCTTTTGTCAGATCTGCTCTCTGGAAATGTGGAAAATGGATTGGAGTTGGACAAGCTTGTGTATGATGAGAAGGTTGCTATAAAAACTTGGGTGAGAACAGAGGAATGGGGAAAATGGAGGAGAAAAGATGCTGGTTGCAGAGAGTAAGAAAGCATTTAGCACTTGCTATTTGGATTGGAAGGGTGGGCAGAGAAGTGGAAGCAGAGAAAGGTTTCCACTGAAGTTTCTTCTAACTTGGAAATTCTCTGGACCTTGATATATCTTTATCAAGGCCCATGCAGTTGGTGTGAACTTCCTGGGGAGAGGGATTTATTGGGAGACTTTTGTTAACAGAAAGATGAATTAAGAGTTGAAAACAATTGTCTGAAATTCAGAAAACCTGACTCAACTCAACTAATTGGCAGGGGGCGGGGCGGGGGGGGGGGTAGTCAATTCACATCTCAGAGCATCTCACCAAAAATGAGAAGGAAGCATGGTAAACTAATAATGATGGTAAAGAAATCTTTCGCCTCCAGCAGCTTCTTACTCCAGGGAGTGGCTTAGAAAGGAGCTCTTCCTTTCTCCTATCCACATTCCTTGCTGTATTCTTAATCTAAACATTATTGATTGTTCCCTTTGGCCTAAATGATTTCCTAGTGTTCACTCTACTTCTTGTATAATAATCAACTCTACTTCCTGTTATGTTTGATATTCAACTTAAGCTGTTTAAGAAGTTCAAGTGTCAAAAAAAAAAAAAGAAAAAGAAGTTCAAGTGACATTCACTTTGGCTTTGAGGGAGACATTCCTAATTGGAGATACATCTGCTCCCACTGTGGGGTTCAAGATCAGCATCTTATATCTCAGTTATTTGAGGTCTGATCCTGGTTTGCCATCAGGCACACAATATATAATATTTATATCGGTGATCAATGGAATCTTCCCATTGAGTAAATAGAAATTAAAGGGGAAAGTGAAAGTGTTAGTCCGTCAATTGTGTACAACTCTTTACAACCTCTTGGACTGTAGCCTTCCAGACTCCTCTGTCCATGGAATCCTCCAGGCTCACTATTGGAATAGGTTGCCATTCCCTTCTCCAAGGGATCTTTCTGACCCAGGATCAAGCCTGGGTCTCCTGCATTGCAGGCAGATTCTTTATCATCTGAGCCACCCAGGAAGCCCTAATAGGAATATAGTTTCCCAAATGTAAAGGGAAGCCTGTTTCCTTTCCTCTTTCATGTATCCTTTTCATGTAATAAGTGCTATTGGCCAAGACAAAAGAGAAATCTCTAAAAACTCACCTATATTACCTGAGATTTTACTTAAAGATGAAAATCAAATACAGGCAATAGATGGAATATACAAGATTGAAATTTTAGGTCAGATATATCTTGATCAGGAATAGAACAATGGCTTTTAGTTTGTTACAGATTGTGTAGCTATTCCTGATTTTATAAAATGTGAGCCTTTCATCTAGAAATCCTTTTTTATATTTGGAACAAATGATAAATCCTTTGTGGCTTAACATGTTATTTGCTATCCACTTTACATCTTTTCTCAGCTTTGGGAATGCTCCCAGATAGACATATGCATGGAATAATGGGGGAAATCTGAAGAAGAAAGACACCAAAGCACGTTTCTCAAATCACCTTCGGCATTTACTGATGAGGTGGCTTAATATGAAGGTGAAAGCTTTGCTAACCTGGATCTCCATTTTTTCAATAAAATAAACAGGAGATGAATGACTTTGGGTAGTTGACAGTATTTAATTACTGCAGAGTTCTAAATGCTTATCTTGAAAAAAAAGCCAATGTGATTCAGAAGTTTTTTCTAAAAAATATTCCTTTTATATATAGAAGCAGATAATTTTAACAAAAGAAAACAAAATTGTTTACAATGCAGTGTTGCTCAGCCAAAAAATATGTATTTTCTTCTCCATGACCCTCAGTTCAGAAGAGCCCTTATCCTAGCTTCTCCTACTGTGTATGTTTGTACCTCTCGGTGTATCTTTGGGCTTTGCTTTCTTTTTCTGTCTACTCTTCTTTTTCCGCCTACTGTATACCATGTGCTTTACATACACTCTCATTAAGCTAATACTGTGAAACAAAATATTAAGTCCTTTTCAGATCTGCTCCTACCTCTGCTTTCTTTCCTCAAGTAAGGAGAGATGTAGAAATGCACCATCCAATGCTTAGGCTTGAATCTTAGGTTCACCACATTTTACCCTCCTTCAAGTTACGTAATATGTATATGAGCCTAAGCTTTCCTAGGCATATATAGCAGTTTTTCATGCTTGAGCCTAATTCATTCTCACTCTAGAAGATGAAATGATTAGAATGTGTCTGGAAAGATCCACTAGTTGAAGGGGGAAAATTCTGCCTTCAGTAGCCTTCCCTCAGACAGACCTCTGAATAGCATAGAACTTACATTTCTTTCTTTTTTTAAAATTTATATTTCACTTTATCTGGAAAAGAGCTAGCTTTGCCAGTCAATTGTTGGGTAGGGAAATAGGACTTTCTGTATGGATGGAAAAATTTTAATGAACCAGCACATTTTCCCCAGTAAGTTATAGTAAACATTATTGGCTACTAAACCAACATCCATTGTTTCCAAATAGTACCACATTTTATTCAGATTTCCATGTTTAACCATGTGGCCATGTGATTTAGGAGAGCTAGACTCCATTCTCTTGTGTGAATGCTGATTGGTCTAAGCTAGTTATTTATTTATTATTTTTTTTACTTTATTTTACTTTACAATACTGTATTGGTTTTGCCATACATTGACATGAATCTACCATGGGTGTATGCAAGCTCCCAATCCTGAACCCCCCTCCCACCTCCCACCCCATATCATCACTCTGGATCAACCCCATGCACCAGCCCCAAGCATCCTGTATCCTGTATCGAACATAGACTGGCACTTCGTTTCTTACATGATAGTGTAAGCTAGTTATTTTAACATCATATTCTTTTGCTGATTGGCTTGAGCATGAAAAAGACAGATACTTTAGGTCAATGGGTCATGGGGAGATATTTATGGGGACTTCTCATGATAATGAGATGATAAATAATGGAGTGAACATGGTGAAGATGATAGAAAATACATATGCCAAGAACTTAGGTCAGGAAGCTATCACTTTACTACTGAATCAACTAATCTCAAGGGGTAATGCATGTTCTTTATTAAGCCACTTGATGGAGTTTTCAATTATGTACAACTGAAAGTTATAAGTTGCCTAGTCGCCTCCTTTAACTGTAGAAATGAAGGGGTGGCTTATTTCCCTGTTAAAGCTCCCAGGCAATTTCTGTTTCTGGCTGGGTAGCTGCTGGGAAATCAAAGGGGTCAGTGATATGAAATGTAAAGTAAGTGGTCCAGAGTGACTAGCCTAGGAGGTCTATCTATGAGTTTCTTTAGGTAAAACTGGAATAAAATCCATACGACAAACCACCACACTCATTGCATGGGGTCAGTAGTAGTTTGAGATAATGTTTTATGTCCTCATACAATTCAGAATTAGATACATTTGGTTTAAATCACTATTCCTCAATTTCTTTAAGCAAGTGGTTTTTTAGTTTATTCTTCAGAAAAACAACAACAACAAAAATAATAATACACATAGGATGGTTTTGACAATTGTGATAAAACATGAAAGTAATTGTCTTCCTCGATGGCTCAGTGGTAAAGCATCTGCCTGTCAATGCAGGAGACGTGGGTTCAATCTCTGGGTCGGGAAGATGTCCTGGAGAGGAAAATGACAACTCCCTTCAGTATTCTTGCCTGAGAAATCCTGTGGACAGAGGAGTGTGGTGGGCTACAGTCCAGGGGATCGTAAAAGGATCCAACACAACTTAGCAACTAAGAAACAATACAAAAGTAATAGCATAGTGTTCAGCACATGAAAATATCCAATACTTGTTCGTTATTCCCACCACCATCATCGTCATCCTAGAGCTGAAATGAAACTTATACACAAATAGGCAATGTTGGGGAACAATTTCTTGAAATGTGGTAAATTAAAAGTTCTATTTCTGTGAATAATGATTCGTCTCCTCAAATAATAAACACAGTAATGATAATGACTATACTTTATTAAAAGCTCACGATGTACTGGATATTGTATTAAGCATCATTTGTGCATTATCTCATTAAAACCTCCTAACAAGTCTTTGAGGTAGTTACGATGACTACTGACACCATACCTGTTGTCAAGATGAGGAAACAGACACAAGGGAGAAGTAACTGTCCTAAGTTAAGGCTAGTGAAGTGCCAGAGCCAGGGTTGAACCAAGGCAGTCAGGATTTGGAGGGCGTAATTTTAAAACATTATGCTTTCTAGTTTATGCAGCTCAATACAAGAAAAACAAACAATTCAATAAAAAAGTTGGCAGAAAACCTAAACAGTCATTTCTCAAAAGATATACAGATGGCTAATAAATGCATGAAAAGATACTCAGCAATGTTCATGTGTGTGTGTGTGTGTGTGTGTGTGTGTGCATGCTCAGACAAATTCAACTCTTTGCAGCTCCATGGATCTAGCCCACCAGGCTCCTCTGTCTATGGGATTTTCTAGGCAGGAATACTGGAGCGGGTTTCATTTCCTTCTCCAGGAGTTCTTCCTGACCCAGGGATTGAATGGGAGTCTCTTGCATCTCCAGCATTGGCAGGTGGTTTCCTTACCACTGAGCCATCTGGGAAACCCTTAGTAGAGAACTGCAAATCGAAACTACAATGAGCTCACACTGGTTAGAATGGCCATCATCAAAAAATCTACAAACAATAAATGCTGGAGAAGGCATGGAGAAAAGGGAACCCGCTTGCATTGTTGGTGGGAATGTAAATTGATGCAGCCACTATGAAATGCGGTATGGAGATTCCTTCAAAAACTAGGAATAAAACTAGTGAATAGTATAGGTGTTAAAAACCATGAAGCATCTAAGATATAACCAGACTTGCAAGCTATCATTAACCTGCTTCCATTTCTGGGATGCTGGTAGAAGATGCTAGTTTCCTGGCTTAGAGACAAAGCTCATTGTATTAATGAGAACAATAGCTGAAGCATCAGTGTTTTTGTACCAATTTTACAGAGTGCTACAGAGAGGGACAAATGATATCTGTACACAGAGTGGGTGGAATTACAGGAGATAAACCCTGAGTTTAGGGTACCTGAATCTTTTACAATGGGTAGTAAACATGCCTACCCTTCCTTGGAGGGAAGAAGACATAGTCTTTATCTTCCAAGACCATATAAATATCCTTGAAAGATAGTCCAAAACAAATGAATGTCAATGCCTTCCTCACAAGATATGGAGAAACTCAAGATGCCAACAATTATTACTCTTATTTTACAAATGAGAAGGGTAAAGTCCAAATTGATGTAAGTTGCTCATGGTTACAAGGCCAGGTTTTAATTTCCACTCTGTGTTTTTTTTTGCTATGTGACCTTTCTTAATTTATGTACCCTGAATATTCTGCCTTCTTACTATCTTTACTAAGTCATCTCCTCCCCTTTCCCACTTGCTTATATCAACCTGTACCACTTCTCTCCTGGATCATTGTACCAGCTTCTAACTGCCCTACTCTTGCTCTCCTTCAATCATTCCTAAAGATTGCAGCCAGAGCCTACTTTCTAAAATGCAAATCCAATCACATGATTCCCCATCCTTAAAATCCTCTAATGACTCTCCTCTTTGCACAGTGCTTACCGTGGTATATGTTATCCTTACTCATTCATTCCCTGCTTGTCTTTCTTAGAGTCATTCTTGCCATAACAAATTACAGTTCATATTTTTTCAAGCTTCCACATGCCCATCTTGCGGTTCCCCTTGCTAGGAAAGCCTTTTCTCCTGGTCCAGCTGGAAATTGCTGTCATAGTTTTAGAATCTTATATATTGAATTTCCTCAGTAAAGCTTTGTCTGAATCCTTCCCTCTCATCAAACAGATTAACACTCCCTTCTTTTTTTTATTTCCTTCTTCTGCATTTCACCTCCTTATGTTTTTTGCTCTTTTCTCCTTTCTTGTATCTTACCAAATCAGATTCTATAACTTTAACCACCTGTGTCCTGCCAATAGCAAAGACTCCATAAGCCTCAGAACCATGTACATATATTACTGTGGTTTCTAGACTCACCATCTTCTGCTTGTGAAGTCTTATCCTGGTCTTTCTCAACACTGAGTGGTGATCTGACCCCTTCAACAAATGTAGAGATCAGATCAGTCCTGGGTAAGGATAGAAGAAGGGATTGACTTGAATGGACATAAGGACAACTTTTGGGTTAATGAAAATGGTTTATAAATTGGTTATGGTATTGGGAGCATTTCAGATAGATGAGATACAAGCTGAAGTTGTTGGGTGAAACTTCTAAGGCAATCTGCTTAAAAAAAGAAAAACGTGGTGGTAGGGGGCAGCTCCAGCTAGTATGTGTTCCACTGACTCTTACCTTCTTTCTTTATGCCTGGATTTTGGAAGCAACAGTGAAGGTAGAGCAACCATCTTATCACAGTGAGGCGACAAGCAGATGGGAAAGATGACAGAGCAGAAAAGAGGAGTCTGAGACCCTGATGAAAACTTTTTTAGCATCCCTGGATGACCTACCTCCAGGTACCTCAGTTGCCCTTAAATGGTTTAATCCACTGCTTTGCAGATTCCGTTCACTTGTAGTCAAACAGTTTCTAACTGACAGTGAAGCTGTGTGTCCACATTCATGAAGTCCAGAGGATCAAAGGGTAATACATTCAATCAGTGAAACTCAACCAACTTATTTGGGATTTTGACTCAAATTCAAAATCACTTACTTGCCTTACTCTTTTCATAATTGGCAGAATTTGACTTTCCAAATATCCAGGTATTTGCTTTTAGTTTTCTTTTTCCTCTACAGGTATAGATGCATCTTTCTTGGTCACAGATTTGCTGTTCAGATGGAAATCAAGCCCTCCCCATCTCCACACGGTGAAACAGGTTCTAATGTAATCAGTTTAGGCTAGCCCTGGAGAGTTCCTTTGTTCTTTGTTTTTATATAAAAATCTGTCAACCGGAACCAAAATAAATCAATATTGGCTAAACATTGAAGTTCCTATTTTCAAATTTCTTTGGACCCCTCAAGAAATCTGAAAATAAGAATTAAAGAGATTCCAGAAGGAGTCCTCATGGAGGCTGAGAGAGGGATCAGGGCTGCCTTGGGGGGTAGTTGCAGAGAAAAGCATGTGTTCTTCATTAAACTTGACCCTGCCTGCCTCACCAAGTTCACTCGAGGCCCTGACTCTGTCCTAGTCATGGCCCAAGGGAGGTCTCAGGTACTGCCAGGTTTGGTGCATCTCACTTCTATTCCCAGCCAAAAGACTCACAACTTTCACACACTGGAGATGAAATCTATTCCATAGGAAGACATTTCCAAAATTTTTCCTCCTTTAGCAAAGAGTTAAGTGTGTTAACCTTTACCTAATGATTCTCTAAACAAAGCCTCCTCATCTCTCTCTCCTCCCTGAAGCCACTTTGGTTCATTTTTCCTACCAGCCCTGAACCCCCCTCCACTCTATGCCAATCACTTTACAACAACTGGGAGCACCAAAAGGAAGATTGTCCTATCCTTAGAGGCTCCTGAGCTATCACAATCTCCTGGGCTGGTGCAGTGTTCCCATAGGTCAACCTCAATTCCAGATCTGGGTGGGCAACTGTTGGGAATCACGTGGTCAATGCTTTATCAAGGAGATGCTGCGGCTGTCAACCTGGGGAAAGGGGAGGTTGGGAGCTTGTGTTCTGATTCCATTCTGCAGATGAGTCTGATACAGAGCAGGATTCCTAAGGGGCTCAGGATCCTCTATTCTAGTAAGATGGTTTTGTTTGCTGCTCCCTGAAGTCTTATTCTTGTCCAACTTTGCCAGACCCTCCTCTTGTTCCATTCTTATTTAAATCAAAGTCTAACTTTAGTCCCTAGAGCTGAAGTCAGTTCTAACCATCTTCATGAAGCCATCAGTTTCCATTCTGCTTTGATGATGCCTCTTTCTCTGAGCTGTTTGATGTTGTGCCCTCACTGCATTTGGGGTGAATCCACAGAGCCACGGTAATTTCTCTTTGTCTTAAATACTTTTTGCCTCAGTTATCCAAGTGTAAGCCCTTATAGATTGTGCATCTTATTTCTGGTCTTTTATTGCCTCAGACCATGCATGACTGAGACATGATCTCAAACATGGTTGGGACAGTCACTGCACTGTGCAATCTATGACATTTGGCATTGTGCAGGCATGGATTCTGCTCTCAGCTGAGTGATATCTAAAATCTATGACTTAGTCAGATACCTAAATCCCCCAGGTCTCAGTTGCCTTTGCTGCAAAGTAAAGATCTTAGCACAGAAACAGTTTCCCCAAAATTGTTGAATAAATGATCATCATTAGGTATGATAGACTTGGTGCTTGTTTTTCTTCCCCTTCTTTTATCTCCTTTACTCTTTGAACAAAATTCCTATTGTTGGTATGAAAAGAGTTTGTAGATGGTAATACAAAGGTGGTATGTAACCTATACAGGCAGGTATGTTGCAGCTGTCATAGATTACATACCATGTGACCCCATTACTTTTGAAAGTGAGACACAGCACACTGTGTATGCATTTAGCATACACAAGCTTAGTGCTTAAGAAGCTGCTGTTTCTCTTTAGGTAGATACAGCTGGACTATTCTGATACCAGGTCAGCAATGTTGATCTCTTTAGCAACCCACTCCAGTATTCCTGCCTGGAAAATCCCATGGACGGTGGAGCCTAGTAGTCCAAGGAGTTGCAAAGAGTCGGACATGACTAAGCGACTTCACTTTCACTTTAGAAAGACAATCATATGCATGGTAAATTAAAATCAGGAACAGATTACTCCTCCTTAATTACGTATGCATCATGCAAATATAAACACATACCTAAAACCAGCTAAGCAGAGAGAGTAAAGAAAGAAAGAGGTTTTACAGATCTTTGCTACTCAAAGTGTGATCCACAGGCCAGCAAAATGGGCATCAGCAGGGAGCTTGTCAGTGACGTAGAATCTCTGGCCCCATCTCAAATCTACTGACTTAGAATCTGCATCGTAACAAGATATGCAGGTGATGTGTACCCATGTTAAGTTTGAAAGGAGGCTGCTTTAGAGAAACTTTAAAAAATGATGAGAATAAGAGGTCTAAAACACTATTCAGTCTTTCCCACAAGCCTGAACTGATGTTACGCCCTGCTTGACTTCCCTCCACACTCAAAGTAGGGGGCTACTTTATTTCTTCACTTACACTTTGTGGGAATCATTAATAGAAGTGGAATCAGTCATTGTTCTCATGCTCCTGCTCCTCAGTTTCATCAGCTACCACACTTGCTTTAGGTGATAGATTCTAGAGGGATGAGATTATGACCATGTTAGACCCATTAACATTTATATCTCCCAGTGGCGGTAAAAGTAGATAGGTTTGCAATTCATTTATTCGTCAGTGATTTTACTGAGCATCCAGGCATTGAGTTAGGCCCTGCAGAGAAAAAGGATAACAGGCTATGGCCCTTGCTATGCTTGATGAAGAAGGCAGCTGTAATGAGCTGATCAGTCTGGCCTAGTGGGCACTGTGACATGGGGTAAAGAAGAAGTGTTCTGAATTCCAAAGTGAAATTTCTGACAAAGGCCATCTTTCCTTTTCCTGCTTTGTAGGAAGGAAGACCTGAAGAGGCGGCAGGTGGAATGAAAAGACATGTGTGAAAAACCTCTGTGATTCTGACTCACAAGGTTCCTTTCCTCTGTGGACAGGCTTTCTTCTCAGAGGGACCCAATTGCTTCCTACATCTTTATTAACCCTTAATTTCAGGGACCAAAAATGATGTCTTTAAATTATTTCCTCCTAAACTAAGATTAATAGCTTGCCTTGAGTTCATTCTTCCTGTTTCTCTACTTTGGTTTTTAAAAGTATTTCACAGCATCTTGGCTACAGTTGGATCAGAAAACAAAGAAATAAACCTTATCGGTGAATTCTCCCAATATCTGCTAAATACCATAGAAGAGATGTTTTGATTAGGCAATTTTCATTACTAAAAACACTGTAGCACAATAAATTAATTCAGTGTTGTGCACTTATCTATTACACACATTACTATAGGAGTATAAAAATGTTAATTATTCATTATCATCACTCTGATTATTTGTTGTGGCTGATAATTACATTGAATATATTTTATATCAGTAATAACCTTCTGTCTACATTTACAACATGTCGTATCTTGGGGGCTTGTCAAGTTTTTTCCCCAAGCCTTTCCTTTATTAAGACACAGACCTCAGGAGTACATAACCTTTATGTTGAAGACTGATTTTCTTCTTTCATATAAAGAGCCAATATTATAGATTAATTAATCCAGGATGATTATAATTTAATCACTCTTCCTCTGACTTCACAAGGGATTTGGCTTTTATTCAGTTGCTCATTCATATTGTTATGAAGAATAAATGCAGTCATAAAATATTTGTGTGCTATGAATTCACAGAACAACTAACTGAGAACCTGGAAATGGATGACTGCCAGCCAGTCACCTACTTGAATCCCATGCCATGTGGCTCAGCCTCAAATACAAGCTAATGACCTCTAAGTGAAGAGTCGGGACCAATGCAGGAGAGCTTGGCCTTTGACTTGACAGGACTGGGTGTAGTTCAACCACAAGCAAGATATTTCAGTCCCCTAAAATTTACAGAGCACTTACTGGGCACTGGCACTGTGTTAAATTCAAGAATAAGCTACTTACTCTTGCTTGATCTTGAAACCATTATTTACTGTTCTGTCTCTTGATCTCCTCATTTGTAAAATGGGATGATAAGAATAGAACCCACTTCACTGGACAGTGAAGATTAAGTGGGTATATAATAATTGTTGAAGTGCCTTGAATGGTGTCTGGCACTGGGCAAGCACTCAATAAACCTAAGTTGTAGTTATTATTAGTCGTATGTCTCTCTTGTCAAGATGGACACAGATGTATGAGAAGTAAGGCACATATATGACTAATTGTGCAAATGCAGTGATCAAAGTCTGTTGAAAGACACAGAAGTAGGATGTGGGTGTGATGGGTGAGGAAAGACTTCCAAAAAGAGATCTTTGGAGCTCACTCAGAAAATGAAGGCACTGCTGTGTTGAGTGGATCCACTGAGGGCTGGCAGAGGGGGCGGAGGGTACAATTTCCAGAAGACAAAGAGCTGTCCATGAAGGCTGAGAAACCTGTGCGGAGGGAGCAAGATGGCTAGATTCAGTTCAGTTCAGTTGCTCAGTCGTGTCCGACTCTTTGCAACCCCATGAATCGCAGCACACCAGGCCTCCCTGTCCATCACCATCTCCCGGAGTTCACTCAGACTCAAGTCCATCGAGTCAGTGATGCCATCCAGCCATCTCATCCTCTGTCGTCCCCTTCTCCTCCTGCCCCCAATCCCTCCCAGCATTAGAGTCTTTTCCAATGAGTCAACTCTTCACATGAGGTGGCCAAAGTACTGGAGTTTCAGCTTTAGCATCATTCCTTCCAAAGAAATCCCAGGGCTGATCTCCTTCAGAATGGACTGGTTGGATCTCCTCACAGTCCAAGGGACTCTCAAGAGCCTTCTCCAACACCACAGTTCAAAAGCATCAATTCTTCTAGCAAGGACCAAATTCCATGGAGACTTACATGGGGAACTGACAGTTTGGACTTCAGCCTGAAGGCATGAACCATGGAAGAGTCTTCAGCAGGGGAGTCACAAATAAAATTAGCATCACTGCAGCATGGAGTATGGGAGGGATGGTAGCTAAGAGTCTGGAGAAGACCTAATGACAGCACCTGGCAGGAGCTATGAGGTCTCAGCTGAGGCAGAGCAATGCGGGTTCATGTGCAGAAGTTGTGTGTCTGCATGCTGAGTCACTTCAGTCATGTCCGATTCTTTGCAACCTTATGGCCTGTGGCCCTCCAGGCTCCTTTGTCAATGGGATTCTCCAGGCAAGAATCCTGTAGTGGGTTGCCATGCCTTCCTTCTGGGAATCTTCCCAACCCAGGAATCAAACCCGTGTCTCTCACGGCTCCTGCATTGGCAGATGGGTTCTTTACCAGGAGTGCCACCTGGAAGCCCCACAGAAGTTGTACAGAAGTATGACATTGGAAGATGGGAAGGAAAGTGGAGTAAGTATTATTGGTGAAAGTGCCAGGTAAAGTAACAAGGTACTTATCCTGCTGCACTAAACACCTTACCTGCACTGCCCCATTAAATCCTGGCAGAAATTCAGTGAGGAAAATGCCCTTAGGATCTCCATTTTACAGATGAGAAAATGAAGGCTCTGCCTGTTTCATACCAGGGCTACAGAGCAAGAAGAGGTAGCTCTGAATTCTAGAACATCCCCCTTTGATTTTCAGGGTTAATGAGATGAGCAATATGATTCTTGTCACTTCATAGTGTTTTGTTCCACATCTTCTCCAGCAACCATCAGAGGCCTCGGGTTGGGCTGCTGCCTCTGTGTGTGGCGGAGAATTCACTGGAAAACCTGCCCAGATTTTGAGCAGCTCTGGTTATGTGTCATATAAAGTGTACATTTTAATTCCCGTAGGAAATGGCTGCTCCTCTGATGTGAGCATTTTTTCTTGCTAGACAAGGAGAAGCCTGAGCCTCAGGTGCCTGGTACATCTCCCACCTATAGAAGACACCCTGGGCAGTGGCTTCTTTGCCAGCAAGAGCAGCAGTGCCAATGTGTGCGGGGGTGCAGAGCGAGGCTTAGTGCTGGGGGGTGGGGGTAGGGTGGAAATGGGGTGGGGCTCTCTGAACAGTGGTGAGAAAGATCTCTGAACAGATCTAGGTACAAGTGTTCTAAAAAACACTCAGAATGTCCAGGCTCAGGGCGCTGAGGTGAGATATAGAAGAAAGAAATTCTAAGGTCCTTCTCTCTGGGTTCCTGTCTCCTTGTATGTTCAGCTAGGTCTTCTGTGATGGGGACTAGAGATAATGTTGATTGAACTGTATGGGACTTCACACACGTTAGTTTCTGTCCCAGGGTGGGAGGTCTAGGCAACCAAGAGATCCAGGATCTGCAATGCATGGTCGGGCAGTAGCGGGGGCTGTGATCCCAGGCTCTCAAAAAGTGGGAGAAATTTGAATTGGGGGCTTGAAAGATATTGTAAAGACAGACTGAAAGAGATTTATTAGCTTAAAGAGTGCCCTTAGCAATCAGTTCTCAACCCTGTCTGGTTAGAATTGCTCAGGGAGCTTCTAAACATGCTAGAGTGCAGGCTGCGTCCAAGGAGATTTGGATCCGTTTGATCTTGGGTAGGCTCAGGCATGGGCCTATTTTTAAATTTACCCAGGATAACAATGTGTTGCCAGAGTTGAAACCACCAATTACAGCAGAGACTGAAGGCCAGCTGTTGAGGTCCCACCAGGCATGAGCCAGAGTTTCCGGGGCATGTTCCCCAAGGGTAGGCATAGTAACAGGCAGCTTTGTAGGAACAGTATCAAAACTCACAAAGCCAGGCAAGTACCACCAGGCACACTCCTGGAGAGGCTGGGCCAGTCCTTCTCTACCTCCAGTGGGAACTAGACAAGGAGAAACCTGAGCCTCAGGTGGGAACCACACAATGTGAACTGTGTCTTTGGGGGCAACCACAAAGCACAGAAACACTTCGTTCAACATTTCCATTCACTGTCCAGCCATGAGACAGGGGAAAGGATGAGAAAACCCATGACTGTCCCTCCAGCCCAGCTTTTCAGTAGAATATGGTACTGCCCTTGAGGAGAAAACAAAGCTACAGATCTGAGGCCTTGAGCTGTACTCTCAACTCAAGCTCCCCACGGCAGAGGGCAGGTCTTAACTAGCTTGGCCTGGTCTGCACCTGTGTAGTCAATTCTCTGTTTTGCAGGAGAGGATTTTCCTGTTTATGGTTTACATGTGTCTGACTTTTAATTCCAGCCTGGGTTTTTTCACTGTTCCACACCCTCCTGGGTCTTCTTCCCTATGGCCTGGGTGGCACACAGACTCCTACAATTATCTGCGCAGACTAGGATGTCAGACTGGTTCTCAGTGTTTGACTTGGCTCTCAGTACACCACAGACACTAAGTAGGTGTCTGTTAATTGATTGGTTGTGGCCACCAGGTCATGCCATGTAGAGCAAAGCCTAAGAGAATTATTTTTG
This sequence comes from Capricornis sumatraensis, assembly GCF_032405125.1. Classification (NCBI taxonomy): domain Eukaryota; kingdom Metazoa; phylum Chordata; class Mammalia; order Artiodactyla; family Bovidae; genus Capricornis; species Capricornis sumatraensis. Next base: position 114,624,536 of record NC_091071.1, on the reverse strand, counting down.
TATTGTCTTCTTCCCTTCATTGTGCTAATGAGCAAGAGTTGACTGTGATACTTTCTTGGTTGAGTAATTGCCCTTTTTGCAAATATGTTTGAAGTCTAGAAATAAAGAACAGAGATTTTCTCTTTATTGCTAAAGTGTTAGGCTGTTCTTGTTATTGCTAAAGTGCTGGGCTTGCCACTGGGCTTCCCTAGTGGCTCAGATAGTTAAGAATCTGCTTGGAATGTGCAAGACAGGAGTTTGATCCTTGGATAAGAAAGATCCCCTGGAGAAGGGAATGGCTATCCATTCCAGTATTCTTGCCTGGAGAGTTCCACGGACAGAGGAGCCTGGCAGGCTACAGTCCATGGGGTCCCAAAGAGTTTGACATGACTGAGTGACTAACACTCTCACCTTTTTTCATTGTCTTTCTACAGTCTCTTGATGGTCCAGTTGTATTTTGGACCGAAAATGTAATCTAGCAGAGTTTGCACAGACATCCAACCTGAACTTTATTTTTACCATTTAACCATAGAGGTGCTACATTTAATAATTATTGTATTCCTATTTAAATGTGTTTTTAAAGTTTAGAGAGGCAAGTCTTTTTAAGAGAGCAGATGTCTGAACTCAATGCCAAAACTTCAGAAACCATCATAGTTAATGAGGGGTTTACATAATGTTTAGTTTAAAAAATGAAGGTGAATTAATCTGGTGAACACAGGAGCCAACTCCTAATTTTCAAAAGGTTATCAGCAGGGTTTGTTGCATACTCTGGGAGTCAGTCTTTAAGCTGTTATTTATTCTAAGAGAGGATGTTCTGATTTGAAAAGGGGAGAGCCACATGGAATAAAGTTCTCTCCTAGAAAAGATGGTGCAAAATATTTATGTCTTTTGAGATGGACAAAATGTAACCTAGCATTAGCAACAAAACAAGATGTAATGGCTTTTATGATTTTGTCTTTGAACTCTTTTCATTTAATTAGTATTCTTTTAAATGGGCTTCCCTGTTTGCTCAGTGGTAAAGAATTCACCTGCAATGCAGAAGACGCATGCGGGAGACATGGGTTTGGTCCCTGGGTCAGGAAGATCCCCTGCAGAAGGAAATGGCAACCCACTTCAGTATTCCTGCCTGGAAAATTCCATGAATAGAAGAACCTTGCAGGCTATAGTCCATGGGGTCACAAAAGAGTCTGACATGACTTAGCGACTAAAGAACAACAATAACAAAGAATACTTTAATTAGTATTCATAGCACATAGCACCTGCAGAAACCTGCTAGTGTTTTCTCAGTTGTGTGTTCTTTCAGTTGTATATTCTCTCAGACTGGGTCCTTCACCTCTTTCTTTGCAAGTTATAGTCCATAGTTTCATTTTATTATCAATTAGTAGTTGTGGTAGTAGTAGTGTTTCTGGTATAGTGTATTTAAATAATTCTCATGACATTTCTAGTTATCTTTCTCATAGTTAACCTGAATATGTCTGTCCAGACGTCCTGCTGCTTTGATGTAGTTTGGGCTCATTTTTTTTTGGAATCTTTCTCATCTTTTCTGTCTTTTGTTACAGCTGCATTTTGAGAGCTGAGAGTTGTTTATCCATTACCTCTCTGGGGCTCAGTGATGTAGAGATAGAGAAGACAGAGCTCAGTGTCAGTGGGATACAGCTCTGGCTGAAAGGTCTGCATTCAACTTTCTGTTTTGAGATATTTTTGTTTGTTGTTTTTAAATTTTCTTCTTTTTTTTCTTGCTTTCTTTTTTTTCTTTTTTTAAATTTTATTTTGTTGTTCTTTGAGATCATTTTGTATGTCCTGTACCAGAGGCTACTCCACTCAGCCAAGGGTGTACGCTGTTTGGGGACTTAGCTAATCTTTCCCCCACCTATCAGAGTGTCTTGGATTATGGGATGCTTGGATGGCATTCCCTACCCTGCTGTGTTTCTCTTTCTTCTGCTGAGGACACAGCATATGTTAAGATCCCTTCTTTCAGTGACATTTTTTACATTCCTCAGGGCAACTCCATTAACTCATTGGTCCTCTTCTCTTCAGTTTAAAAAATAATCCTCAGATTTTTCTTGACTTTTGCACTGTTCTGACGCCCTTGGTCTGTTTGTCGTGTGGAGACAGGGTCAGAAGCTCTGACAGGATGGACACTCAGACTTGATTTAAGAATTTCTTGCCTTGACTATCACAAAAACTGTATCTGTTTATGTGACAAGTCTCTTCCCCTCTCCCTGGTTGTTATTGGTGAGTTTTGGGAAGGTCCTAACAAATTAGTTTTCGCTTGTTTCGTTAGGGACAGAATGCTGGTTTGTCTGTGATACTGCTTTCCCCTCATCTCAACCCTAAACTCTAAAGCAGTTTTAAGATGAAGAGCCAGTCATTCTTGGGTGTTGAAATGATGTTCAGGTGAGCAAAGATGGTCTTCTCTGGAAACCAGAGAAAACGTAAGCAGTGAATAATTATAATTATAAATTTGGTGAGTATTCAAGTTGAATTTAGGTGTTTGCAGTTATTTAGAATCCTCTAACGGAGAAGGCAATGGCACCCCACTTGAGCACTCTTCCCTGGAAAATCCTGTGCACAGAAGAGCCTGGTGGGCCACAGTCCATGGGGTCTCTAAGAGCCGGACACGACTGAGCGACTTCACTTTCACTTTTCACTTTCATGCATTGGAGAAGGAAATGGCAACCCACTCCAGTGTTCTTGTCTGGAGAATCCCAGGGATGGGGGAGCCTGGTGGGCTGCCGTCTATGGGGTCGCACAGAGTCGGACACGACTGAAGCGACTTAGCAGCAGCAGCAGCAGCAGCAGAATCCTCTAAATTTTAAGTTTGTTATTTCAAAGTAGAAATTATAGTTTAATTAATAAGCAGGTTTTCATCTTCAGGAAAAATATATTTTAATGGGAAGCATGTGTTTGTAACACTTTAAATCTTGCTTTCTCTCAGTTGTCAGAAGTGGGTCTAATCATTTGCTTAGGAAACTGGTCAGCCACCGCCTTGTAGAAACAACCTGAATTGCAAGCAAATTGTAAATAAACCCTAAAGGATCGTTCTTACCCTTGGCTGACTGTAGAATCACATGATGAGATTTTTTAAAGTACTGTTTCACTTGGATCCTAACACCTTAAATTCTGATTTGATTGGTCTAAGGTTCTTATCCACTGCTTCTAACTGTATTATTTTTGGAAGTCTTCAAGATGATTCTGAAGTGGTGCCTACCTGCCTCCTTTTTCTTTTTCTTCTCTCCTTCTTTCTTCCTACCACATTATCTTCAACCCCTCTGCATATCTCAGTTCCTCAGGTTCTCTTTCTAACCAGGTCCACCTAAAATAGTTGAAGTTCAAGAGCCCTCATCAATAGAAGCTCCTATTCTCTTCCAACTTATTGGTCTACTCAGAAGCATTTGCATGTAAATGAAAACACCAGGGAAAATGCCTTATCCTATTCCTCATTTGATAATTTCTAATGGCGATTTTAGCTGGTACAGAGTACTCCATGCCATATAAGATAAGGGCTTTTTCACCTACTGGTTTGTCTGATCTTTTTTCTAAATTGTTTCCTAAACAGTGTTCTGTTGTTTTTTTAAATGTCTCCTTAGATTTGTTCTTGATGCAAGAATTTCCAACAGAGAGTCATAACCAATGAGGCCATCTGAACAGTCCTATGGTTAAAAGAAAATATAAAACCTTACTGTTTTACTCAGCATTTTTCTAGATTGTTAGCAGAATCTCTTCCCAGAGTATAATTAACACTATGGTTTTAAAAAGCCTATTTAGTTTAGGGGGCTTTCCAGGTGGCGCAGAAATAAAGAATCCACACTCATGCACGCATTTAGGATTGATGTGTATACACTACTATATTTAAATAGATAACCAATAAGGACCTACTGATAGTACAGGGAACTCTGCTCAATATTCTGTAATAACCTAAATGGGACAAAAATTTGAAAAACAATCGATACATTTGTATGTTTAACTGAATCATTTGGCTGAACACCTGAAACTAATACAACATTGTTAGTCAACTATGCAGCATAAAACTATAAAATACAAACAAAATATTTCATATTTTAACTATAAAACAAATTTTAAAAATAAATAATGAAAAACCTATTTAACAGATAAGAAATGCCCTTCTAGAGCTTTTCCTTAGTTTCATACCTTGAGATCATGCCTATGTGCTGAAAGCAATGCCTGCCCAGTGAAATCACGAGGCAAGCGTGCTGAAGTCCTTTTTCCCTCGCCCCTATAACAGCACTGAGCATTTATAGGATTTTCCCGGTCAGATATTTTACATCTTGATTAGTATTTTCAGGATGAGTGAAGAAGTCATAACATTACCTGGGCCAGAAAAGTCTTATAAAAGTTGCTTTATACCCAAGAATATAGCAACACAGGCACCTCTATTTTTTTAGAACGATGCTTCATTCAGTAGCATCATCACTGGTCATTCTTAATTGAGACCTTAGTATTATACCTTGTATGACTCTCACTCACCATGTTTTACCTAGCATGTTTCCTCAAACAGTAGCTGTGGGTTTGTGACTGCAGAGCTGTTAGAGAGGAGAGTTCAGCAGTGCTTTCTCTTCCCTCCTCGACTTTCTTGCTATTCCCTGGGAGAGGGGTTTACACTTCATTTTACTTATTCATCCTCCGCTATGCTGATTTCACAGAACTAAAAGGCAAAGGGTCTGTGCACAGCAGACATCTGCTCCCATCATCTGAACCCATCCTTCTCTCTTTTTCTTCTTTCTTACCTTCCTCCCCCTTTGCCTGAACATCAGCACCAGCGCTGAATTGCCCAGCGGAAAACATAAGCACACTCAGAGATCAGCAAAGCCAGGACACCAAAGAAATGAGGAAAATACCATTAAAAGTAGAATTTTATTTTTTAAAAGTTTGGAAGGGGAAATCATGTGGGTTTTTTTTTTCCTCTTATTTTGAGAGCTACTACAATTTTTTTCTTTATTACTTCTGTGGCGCACCATATCCTTTTTAAGTTTTGGTCCCTGAATGATTTGCACTGGCAGGAATGGTTCAGGGGAAGGAGAGAGAAAAGGGACAAGCATCACCTGGAAAAGAATCCTGAGAGGACACACATTTGACCATGGCCTTGAGCCATAGGATGGGGTTAGAGCCAGAGCAAGCAAATTTTGGTTGGTCTATTTTCCAACCACTTTGCTTTCCTCTGCTCTAGAAACAGTGGGAGCAAAATGGGAGGAGTCCCAACCCGTGGCCTTGGTCTTCTGACAGCATTACTGCTATTGCCCATGTCATTGCTTTAGAACACAAAGAAACATATGGTCCCTCTGAATTCGCATTCAGAAGAATTCCCCAGCTGATGACAAAACCATCATGAGGAGCAGATACTCTGAGGCTAGTGCACTGGTTGCTTTCAAATCATTAATAATAATGACAGCGCTAATAATGTCAGTGGTGGAAAAAAAAAGGGAGGCAACGAATGACCGTGTGTATGCAGTGCAGCCTGTAAAGTGATTACAAAGATGCCCAAAGGCATTAACCTACAGGATATGTCCTAAATTGTCTCAACTCCCATAATATTACATTCACTCCCTTTTATACACCACATATTAGGCAGAAGTCCTTTAGATCTAATATATGTCTTCCTTCACCTGAAAACCCTTGAGAGCAGACCCTGTAGAGAGTAAGGAAACAGCGGCAAAAAAAAAAAAAAAAAAAAGACAAATAAGTTGCCCAAATGGCTTACTTAGCTATCTATTGCATAGCAGCTTAAAACGACTAATGCTTTAAAACAAGTTGGTGTCTTAAAACTTAAACTTATTGTCTCTACAGTCTCTATAAGCCAGGAATTATACTGGGAACAGTAGAAATTTTTTTTCCTGCTCTATAATGTCTGGGGCCTCACTGGAAGGCTTGAAAGCTGGGGACTAGATTCATCTATGGGCCAGCTCACTCAAATCTCTGGAAGTTGATTTTGGTCATTTATTGGGGCTGTTGTTTGGGACACTTTATGTGTGGCCTCTTTATGTGGCCTGGGCTTCCTTACAACACGGAACCTAGATTCCAAGAGCAAATGTCCAGAGAAAAGTGAAACTGTTAGTCCTTCAGTCATATCCGACTCTTTGCAACCCCATGGTCTTTCCACGGGATTCTCCAGGCAAGAATATTGGAGTGGTTTGCCATTCCCTTCTCCAGGGGACCTTCCCGATCCAGGGCTTGAACCCAGGTCTCCCGCATTGCAAGCAGATTCTTTACCATCTGAACCACCTAGAAGCTATGCCCTTTATGTCCTTACCTCAGAGGTCATGTAAAACTACATCTACCATATTCTGTTCATTAAAACAACTCTAAACGTTCATCCAGATTCATGGGAAGAAAACATAGACTGAAGTGAAGTGAAGTGAAGTTGCTCAGTCGTGTCCAACTCTTTGCATCCCCATGAACTGTAGCCTACCAGGCAACTCAGTCCATGGAATTTTCCAGGCAAGAATACTGGAGTGGGTTGCCATTTCCTTCTCCAGGGGATCTTTCCAACCCAGGGATCGAACCCTGGTCTTCCACATTGTAGGCAGATGCTTTACCCTCTGAGCCACCGGGGAAGCCTAAAACATAGACTACTACTTCTCAAAGATCAACGTCAGTGTACCATTAAAGCAGAGCACTTGGAACGGAGTATATAATGAACAACTTACAAAAACAATCTCCCACAGTGACCAACTGTCAAAAGGCTGATTGGACACCTCTCCCAGATTGGCTGCACAAAAACCTCTGCATTTTTACAACAATACCAGCTTCCCCACTGGAGGGAGACACATTTGTTCTATGGATGTCTGTGTACCCAGAGACATAATCTCTCTGGAGTTGGATGGAGAAGGTGGTATTGCCTGAGCCTTGTCTTCCTTTGACTTGCTGGTTATCTGAGCTCCCAGCCATTGCTTTCAGAGAAATATGCATGACAGAGCCCTGAGTGATGAGGCTCAGAAGAATGAGCACCAGCATAATCACCTAAATAAGTTTGCCTTCCTTACCTTAGTGTTTTGCAGAGGGGACATCCTTAATCTTGTTTCCAGCTGTTTCTGCATTTCTATGCTGCCTATCACCTTTTAGACCCAGATGCGATATGAATTATTCATTTGATTTGGGGCAGGTGCACCCATTTCCTCCCAGGACCCCAGGGGCAAGCATAGGAAATTAATTCACAACGTCTGTAGCTGAAGTCACTTGCAATTTCCACACCAAGGCAAAAATAAACTGAAGATATGGGACTTGAGAAAGCTCAAAGGTGTTGAGAATAGTCATTAGCAATTCTTCATTGCTCTAGAGAGACAAAAAAAATGGATACTGATTTCTGCATGATAGGTTCATGTTAGCTGTCAAGAAAGGACTTCTCCATCCCAGAGGTGACAAGAGAGAATGACTGAGATGTGTCACAGAAGCTCATCCCTGGAAATCATGAGACAATGGTACAGAACTGTCTGGACACAGGGGGATGGACTGGTTGACTTCTAAGGTTCTCCCTACCCTGACTCTTCTGTTATTCACTGAGTACCACTCCAGGTAATGAATTGGAACTCAGATCCTGAAGAAGAGTAGGGGTCTCTTTCCCCTGGTCATTTTAGGAGACTGATGGGCACACATTACAGATGAACATTGACTGCACCCTGACTGTAGCCAGCCCTCACTGCTCTGGGTTTCCCAAGAGCTATTTGGTTATGATGTGCTATCATCAGAAATGTCATTCATGCTGCATATTTATCATTTTAGAGCTCGCTTCCTCTTATTATAAACTTTAAAATATTCTCTAGCAGTCCTGACCCTTTAAACATGTCCTTATCCATGAGAAATTTGTGGATAGGGAAGATTATTCTTGAGTATTAGAGATAAATAATTGTAGACAGTTAGATCTTGGTGAGGAGAGAAAGTAACTTTCAGGTGGTCTTCACTGAGTTCTGAAAGTCCCTCTGAGTTTCCATAGGTCCCTCAGGTGCAAGAAAGGGCAGAAAGTGGATGGGCCTCAGCATGAATTAAAGTGATTTCTGTTTCTCAGTTTTACACTCTGAATGAGGAGATCCTCATTAAAAAGAACTCAACAAACACAAACCTAACTCCCTTGACAGAAGGCAAAGTGAAGGCTGAAAGAGAGCCATTTCTTATCCATAAAATATTAAACAGGTTTTACATTATGGGAATTATCTAGGAACTTCAAAACCCTAACTCCATCACATTTCCTTCTAGAAAAGTCACCTTCACACTGAATGTTTTGACTGTAACTCATGCAGTTTTTCCATGAGTCAAAAGCCATTGTTTGTTGGGGAGCTATGGAAACAGAAGGTTTACAAGGTGCTAAATCGCCTTTCCAGAATTACCTTGGTAAGAAGACTCTTTTTACATTTTTTCTCTTTGCATCTGTTTTTGTTATTTCCATAATTGCTTTGCTTAGACTCTTGGGACAGTTAGGGACCTGGCTGAATTGATTCTTTTCACACTTCAATTTGAAAGGAGTCATGCCATAAAATACATCTACCTGGATTCTCTTCTTCACTTCCATTTTATTTGGTAACTATTTGGCCTTAGCAACCCCTACTGATTGATAAGTGTGAGAGCTACAAGAAAGCCATGTAACTATAATTCTAAATGGATATGGTTATTTATGGCATGAAATTTAACAAATGCATCTGCTACTAGGAATATTTGACTTGTAAAATTTCTAGGGAAAAAAATGTTCTCTTAATACTTAGGGTTGGTTTTTTTTTGTTGTTAAAATTCTTTTGTGGTCATCTTTTGGATGATAACTGATATGATGATTAATTACTGCTGTCATTCTGATTAACAGACTGTTGTGGTGATGATGAGACAGGAACACTCAACATCATTTAACTTTTCAGGTAAAAATAATAAAGAGCCATCACTAGTAAATTTCTATTATATGCAAAGCATCATATTTACATATTTTATGATTTAATCCTCATGATCAAACCCTTTATTTAATAGGTGGAGAAACTGAGACCACGTGTCCAGTGGCTCACAGCTGGTAATGAAGGGCTTGGATTCGGACCTGTCTTTGGTCCATGTTCTTTGTGACCCTGTGGGACTAGGTGCCCTTCTAGATGCCATTGGAGGGACCTGTGGTTAGAAATTTGCATCCTTTTCTTTTAAAAGTAGATTCAGAGGATTCTTTAAGCTTTTGTTGGTAATTTTGAACTATTGTTGAGGATTCTAAGTTGTTTAAAGATTCAAAAGTGAATACTTAAGGACTATTAGAATTTGTGACAAAGTTATCTCTGCATCAGTTGACACTGTGTTGTGCTTAGTCACTCAGTCGTGTCTGACTCTTTGCAACCCCGTGGACTGTAGCCCATCAGGCTCCTCTGTCCGTGGGGATTCTTCAGGCAAGAATACTGAAGTGGGTTGCCATGCCCTCCTCCAGGGAATCTTCCCAACCCAGGTATCAAACCCAGGTCTCCCGCATTGCAGGTGGATTTTTTTACCATCTGAGCCACCCTAAGTTAGATATTTTCTGTGTGAATGACTCTATTTTTTTAAGTGACTTTTCTGCCCTCTCCCTCACCAGGAACTCTCACTTCTAGTTTGGGGAGATAAATCACCACGTGTGTTAGGATTAGGTGCAAAGTAAGAGCCAATAGATTCCAAGTGAGAACAGCTGAGCACTAACATGAGCACTAGGACAGCTATATTGGCCACTCAATAGTTTTCTTTTGGATCCGCAACTGCATTTCAGATCACTGATCGCAAGGAAAGTGACTCTGAGTTAAGAATATTTCACCATAATTGCTATGATTGCTGCTATTACAACTACAAGAACCCTTCTTATATGTTGTTAAATATTGAGATGCTGCCTAACACCCTTTAAAGTAATGTTGGTTTGCAAAAGGCCTCTGTTACTTGGTACATTCATTTATACAGTGCTCCGTTGCAAGAATACCTAAAATAGCAATAGGATTCCATGGTTTGTGATGAATTATATTAATTTTTATTGGTATTGCACAATGATTAAGTCATTAATCTATCAAATATTAATTGAAGACCTACTCAGTGCTAGGTACTGTTTCCCCGATGGCTCAGATGGTAAAAAAAATTCTGCCTGCAATGCAGGAGACCCATGTTAGATCCCTGGGTTGGGAAGATCCCCTGGAGAAGGGAATAGCTATACACTCCAATATTCTTGCCTGGAGAATTCCATGGACAGAGGAGCCTGGAGGGCTACATGCATCCAAGGAGTCAGAAAGAGTCAGACAGGACTGGACGACCAACACTTGCACTTTCATTTCAGTGCCGGGTACTGTTTTAGAGACTAAAAATATTGTCGTGAATAAAAAAAGTACCAGTCTTCACAGAACTTATATTCTCTATGAGTTTTCTGTTTGAATGGCCATCTTAAAAGGTGATCATATCCAACATCACATGCGACCTTTGGAAAAACTCTCAGGACTCAGCAGGGCAGGTATAAATCATCCCATTTCACAGATGAAGAGAATTCCCTGAATGCTTCCCTTTCTGGACCCAGGAAGGACTGGACTTGTTGAACTGTGTAAGGAGAGAGGAAGTAAATGGGGCTGAGTGTGTGAGAGAGCGAGCGCAGCATGCGGACACCTGGGGGACTTTATGGTTGTGAAGCCCGTGCTCCCAGAGCTGAGTTGGGTATGGTTTTTAACCATGCTTTGGAGTGTCTCTGTTCTTGTTCCCCTGTTGTGTTCTCTCTGGCTTCTCATCACTGCAGGAACATGTAGTGAATACCGAAAGGTTCTGCTGGGCCTGGCGGGGCCCTTCCTTCCCCGGCTATAACCTGTGGCATGTGGGGTGGACCCATGGGCACATCCTAGTGGGAGCATCTGTCCCTGTGCACGAGGGTGTCCCATGAGAGCAGAGCAGTGACACACCTGCCTACAAGAAAGGACGTGTTCAGCACAAACAGGACATTACAGCTCTGCAGAGACTCATCAGAAAAGCATTTACTGCAGGACGCAAATTACACAGGTTCCTCACCCAGCAGCAGTTCTTAGGTGCTCAGATGCCCATTAATTCCCCAGCAGGGGAGGTATGCAGTCAGGAGCGTGAAGGAGCATCAGGCTGCTGCAGTTCCTTACCCTTCGGCTCTCACAACCTCTATCCTTGAGGACTCCAGGAGGGACTCTCCCTAGCAGAGATAGACTGCAGAGTAATCGCCTTCAGGTAATTTCTAGGGGCAGAAACGTGCAGAGAAGCTAAAGAAATCCCAGGGAAATTCCCCCATGCACCCTCCACCCCCACAGAAGCCAGCGATGTTTCACCTGCTTAGGCCCACAAACCTTTGATTCCCACCGCCCACCCTCACCCAGGGACTATCATTTTCTCCAGGGAATGTTCCAAAATATGCATCCACTGAAATAAATCATACTTTATTTTTATGGCTCCTTATTATCTCAAATAGGAATGACTCTGCTATAAAACTTTCCTGTTAGAAAAATTAAAACTGAAATTGGGGATATTACAGATGAAGTCAGATCTTTGATGTTATCCACAGATCACATGGAGTGAAGATGAGATAAATTTATTGAGCACATTAAACATCTGAAAGGACAGTCATCCCCATTATTTAATTAAATTGTTGTTTTTCAGTTGTGAAGTCGTGTCTAACTCTTTGTGACCCCATGGACTGCAGCATACAAGGCTTTTCTGTCCTTCACTATCTCCCGGAGTTTGCTGAAACTCACATCCATTGCGTCAGTGAGGATATCCAACCATCTCATCCTCTGTAGCCCCCTTCTCCTCTTGCCCTCAATCTTTCCCAGCATCAGGGTCTTTTCCAATGAGTCAGCTACTCTTTAATGATAAAGGATATTCCTTTATAATCATTTCTTTATAATGATTATAAATGACTGGGCACCTCACCATTCAAACGTTTATCTGAAACACTCAATCATGTGTTAATATAAAAGCACTACACTCAGTCTTTCCTTCAGCAATCCAGAGTAGGGAGTCAATGACAATATGGCCACCTGTAGATTAAGAGCCTGAGGGCCAAAGATGGTCAGTGACACCCACAGGGACACAGGCTGGCTGGTCTCAAGATGTTCTGTGTCCGGGCCTGCAGTCTAGTGGATACACCACTTACCTGCTCCCCTTCACCACCAGCTGCTGCCTAGATCTCTGCTGCCTAGAAATTCCCTTAAGTGCAAAGCCAACAAAAACAAAGCATAAATTAATTTAACCCAAAGTCCTTTCTTTTACCCATAAGAAATGTCATAAAGGTGGCCAGCTCAGGAATTCTGGGTGTAATGAGAGCAGCAACCTGTAGAAGGCTTGGTCCTTGATGACTGGAAATATGGTGACAAACTTCTACCAAATGGAAGGGCCCTTAGACACCATTTACATCAATCCTGTGATGCAGACTCTGAGAAAGAATGTGCAGGAAAGAAGTCTAACCAGCTCAAGGGTGAACAGAGAAAAGGGAAGGATGAATCGAGGAATTTTATGTTTGAAACACTTTTGGATTTGCTCTTTAGATCGAGAAATCAAGGCTAGCTAATGATATTCTTATTTTAATAAAAGCCAACTCTTCAAGAGTGGGGTCTCTGGGGACAGCACCAGGAAGAGGCAGGACTAGAGACAGAGGGACTGAAAGTCTGTATTACTGCAAACCACCTCAAAAGCATATTTTTCCGCTATCATGTAGACCTCATTGGTTCTAATTCCTTGAAAAGTGGGAGGGGAAGAAACACCCCCAAACCATCTGCCTCATTCTTTTGTGGGAAAATACACGCACTTAAAGGGGAAACATTATTTGCCCAGTCTGACGCTTTCGGTGCTCCCCCTCAACTATTTGACCTGAATATATTAAATATTGTAATGTTTTGTTACATGTCCCAGGGCAAAAAAGAAATCAGGCTATCACTTATTAGCTTTCTGTTCCTGGATCCTTCCACAGTTGATTCGACCGTGCAGAAGATAGTGGGGAAATCCAAAGGTAAAGGTTAAACTCTGTTTTATTATGTTTACAGGATTTAAAGGGTAAGTCAGGAAGTGCTTACATAACAGCAAGTGAAAGTGGTGGATTAGTAACCAGAGCGGGACTTGAAAGCGGCCTTAATCCTCCGAATCTCCCGGGGTGAAAGGTCAACCTCTAACACCAGGTTGTGTAAAGAAAGGAGAAGCCACAAGCTTCTGTTTCATCGTGGCCCTGCTAATCCACTGAGGAAATGAGCAGCTGGGGGTCTGGCGGAGAGGTGCCGCCTCCTCCCAGGGAAGCCACCTGTGAATTCCGCGGAGAGGGCGTAATTAAAGTCAGCAGGGCCTGTGCAGGGGGCAGGCCGGACAGACAGACGTGTAGCCTGGCTGCAGCAGTGGAAGGGGGGGCTTCCTCAAGCTTGGAGGAGTCAACTGTGCTTGGCCCCCTGCCAAAAGCTGTGAAGGGATCCAGCTCTTCCCTGACAGGCTCTCATCAACCTGAAAAGTGGGCTGATAGACCAATGACAACCTCACACACACACAGACACACACACACATATGAACATGCACGCACGCCCTCTGCCTATTGGTAACTCTGAGGGTTTACTGGACATACTAAAAGAGCCAGCTGCTGAACATGGGCCTCAAAGAAATATTAATAAATCAGTTCTTCCTTACCTTCCCTCTTGCTCACTTGCTCTCCTTTGTTGCTCATCCAAAATGGGAAGAAAAAACTTTTCTTACTCATGAATATAAGATTTAAATAGATACTCTAAAATTATAGTCAGCCTTCTCCCCTAGGATTTTAAATGCTTTGGGAAATAATTGCCTGTAATAGACTGAAGTATGTTTATCTAGCTCTCCATCCTTCTGACTGTCTACCTGTATATCCATCTAACTGCCTCCTGCTTATCAATTGAGCATGTGCTTAACATATCTTAAGCCACAAAAATAACCCAGAAGGCAAGGATGACATCACATGGACATAAGCACTTTTTACAAGAAGCTTAAGATTAGGGACAGCAAAATCCCCAGATGCAGATTCCTTGTCTCCTCTGTTTTGGTAGCCATTTCAGCTCAAGAAAAGTCAAGTCAACTTTCTGATCCCCGGCCCCTCACTTTGCCCCCAAAAACATCTTTCCCTAAATTTCCCCTTAAGCCACAGCACGTTACATGGAACGTTTAAAGTCCACAACTTAGTCTACGTCTTTCTCCCATGCATGGACAAATCGGAACTTTGGATACAATCAATTTACGGAAGAAAGTTCCAATGCATTTCAGCAAAAAGCTAAAAAAGCTTTCAGAGTAGCCGTTCCATATTTATTCTGAGCTGGCCTTTATTAAATCACTGGTGAAAAATACGGAGATTCGTCTCAGCCGTAGTTTCATCATCTTAAAACAGCAGAGGCATTTATCTTATGAAATTGCAGGAGTCGGGCGCTCTGCAGACTGATGGCTCAGAGGTGTTCTTGGCATTAGTATCTGATTGTCTCGCCTAAGGTGTTTATGACGCGTACAGCTGCTAATAGGTTAGGCTGTTCATTTTTTATAGAATTTGTGGTTTAAGCATTATGCTTAGAATATCTAAAATATTTCTTCCCTTCTTTTAAAAAATGGTATCAAACTGTTTAATGTGAAATGTGAAAAGTGCTTAGTTGCATATATTTCATTCTCTGCCACCTTGTTTTTTTCTTCAGAACCCTCAACACTTTGCTTGGTGTTTCAGAGCCTGGCTCATTCCCACCAACTATTCTCTTTATTAAGCCAAAATTAATAACCTAAGCGCATTTGGAAAATGAAGGGGAAGTTTGAGTATTTGCTGCCCATGGGATATGGGTTTAGAAAATAGACGAAACATGGGATTTAGGTGCAGGTCACGAGGATGGAGGGGCTTCCCTGGTGGCTCAGTGGTAAAGAATCTGCCTGCCAATGCAGGAGATGCAGGTTCAATTTCTGGGTCGGAAAGATCCCATGGAGTAGGAAATGGCAACCCGCTCCAGTATTCTTGCTTGGAAAATCTCGTGGACAGAGGAGCCTGGTGGGCTACAGTCCATAGGGTTGCAAAGAGTCAGACACGACTTAGTACCTGAGCATGTGAAGATAGACCCCCAGACTGGGGAAAAAAATAACCATGATTTATTACACTGATTTGGTTTTTCGAAGGGCCAAATCGTGCCTCTTGACACAACCCTTTGGATAGTCAAATTTAAGGCTAAAATGAATCCCCAACAAAACTCTCAATGCCTGTCGCTGCTATACAGCACTACTTTTGTGGGAGAAAGTAGGAAGAGTGGAGGCCTTTAAAAACTTGAAGTAAAATCAGCTGGAAATTGCAGTCACACGGGAACTTGTTTGGGAGGAAACTCAGTTGAGGAAAGGAACTGGTTATGATAAATAGCTACAAAGTCAAAAGGCACGAAGATTTATTTAAGAAAAAAAAAAGAGTTATGGCTCCAAACTAACTCTTAGAGAGAGTAAGTTGCTCCACAAAGAAGCAGCGTCCAGTGCATTCATGGACAGAAGTCATGGAAGGTTTCAGGACACTGGCTGGTAAACCCAACTAGGATGTCAGTGATCGTGGCCTGTTGAAAAGAACCAGCCAGGACTTACACGCACATGGAGGATCAGAGGAGGGGTTACTTCTTCCTAACCAGCTGCCTTTCAAATGTCCTTCCTCATCTCCAGATTTGGAGTCTAGTATTAAAAACAGTGAAGCCTGAAGGAAAAGAATTTGCCCATTTTCATTTTGCCAAAAGAGAATCAAGTAGATTTGAAGTAAAAATGGTTTTGTCCTATTTAGTTCCCAATTTAAAGCAAACTTTGGGAAAGCACAAGCAGGAAAACAATGTCTTAGACCTAAAAACTTTCTGCTTACATTTTAAGGCTTTCACAAATGCAAGGAACATGTCAGACAGATTGATATCTAGAGCCAAGGAAAAAAGACCAACTGTAGTCCCTCACCTCACAGATGAGCCAGACGTTGCCATACAGGAAGATGCTTACATGCACAGATTCCAGGCACTAGGGCAGCCCATTTTCTAGGGCCAAAGGCCACATGTAATTTTTCTCTCTCTTACATAGGAGGAAAAAGGAGAAATTCGGGGTCAACCCTGTTGTCCTGAGTGATGCCAGGATGGGGGGCTTAGGCTGAGGGCCAGCTCTGCCCCTCGCTGGCTGTGTGAACTTGGCTGAGCACTGCACCCTGCTGAGCTCTGACTGGGAGATGAGGGTGATGGTGGCCTCTCTTGAAGGATTGCTGGGGGAATTGAAAGGGATACTGTGTAGAAGCACTTAACACTGTCTCAAACACAAAGTAAACCCTCCAGAAGGACAGCATTTATTAGCAGCTAGTCTGGCAGGCCAGCCATGGTGGTCCGATTACTTTCTCTGTAAGGATCAGCTCTAATGACCCAGCAGAAGTCTTTAAGCAGCAGAATCCTGCATTTAAGGAAGGATCGTGCAACCTGCCCGCAGAGGTCAACCGCAAACACAGGCCTAAGCTCCCCGCAGATGTCAAGTTCATGTTCCTGAAGCTGCCTGTCCCTTTCTGAACAGTTGTGCTTGCCTGGAGTTGGGTATGGGTATCTTTGTGGCATAACCTGTACAGACTGGAGGAGGGTGGAGCTAATTACAGGACTTTGGGGATCAGAGTGGGAGGACAGGAGATTGATAACTCCTTAGAAATTTAGCAAGCCCAGGTGCTAGTATAATGTGTATCTTTCAGAAAAGGTGTCTTGAAAAAAGACAACACAGACACAATTCCCATTTTCATAAAGCAGTTTTCTTCTTTTAGAACAACAAATTGTATAAAACCATACAATATGCATGGGGCTTCCCTGGTGGCTCAAACGGGAAAGAATCTGCCTACAATGCAGGAGACCCGGGTTCGATCCCTAGGTCAGAAAGATCACCTGGAGGAGGAAATGGCAACTCACTCCAGTATTCTTGCTTGGAGAATTTCATGGACAGAGGAGCCTGGTAAGCTACATACAGTCCATGGTGTTGCAGAATCATACATGACGGATCAGCTAACACTTTCAGTTCATTTTTCAAACAACATACATAGGAAATAAAGGTGCATCCTTGTAATCTTTTTAATAAAGACACAATGCACAGAGGCTCTACTTCACTCAGGATACTGAGGGTTGTTGGGTAAGTATAAACAATATCCAGTTTATCCAGGAAAAAATAAATAAGGAAAGATTTTCTCTTAATTAAACTAAGTCCTAACACAGGGAATAAGTGCTTTCTTATAATATGTGTGACCACGACACCAATCCTCCTTGTATTAACCCAGTTTCTTTTTCTTTACCAACAGATTCAGAATAAAACTAAAATATCTTTGAACCAAACAGCTCTAACTCCAAAGCCTCACTTTCAAACTGCCAACAGTGACCATCTGAAGAAAGCTAGAATGACTTGAATTCCTCTTACAGGAATTATTATACATGATGAGACATGATTCTGTTATCTGCATCTTTGCATTGCTGGTCAGTGCTAAACACCTTTCACTGCATCATACATTCTTCTGGTTAAGCACGTAACAACAAGAAAAGTAAACAAGAAGGCACTGTTTGAAACACTTTGCATGGATGGGCTCACTTCACTGTTGCACAACCTCTGGGGCAGACACCACCACTCAGTTCATCTGGAAAAGGACTCTGGCATCCTTTGGCATCACTGGAGGAGCAACTGGCTGGGGCTCCTATCCAGAGCCCTGGGTCACTAATAATGGGTGACCCTAGCAAGTTATTTGAGCCCCTTAACTTTAATTTACTCATCAGATATAAAAAAGACAGAGAACATATGACGTCTACTGTCCTTTTGAATTATGAATAGTTACTGCTTTCATAGAACCCCAAAGCCAAGAGCCTATAAAGAGCCAGCATTTATTTCTCCAATGCAGTCATGTCTTGAATGTCAAGCCTGGGTATCTTATCTCTTGAAGATGTGTTGCTCCAATGAGTTGGGGGTCCTTGAAAACTAGTTGCATCAGAGAGAAAGCAAAAAAGCAAAAAAAAAAAGCCTGGGTGGACAGGGTTGCTTGCCAAATCCAATTTCACCACATGTGGCTCCAGTTACCTCAAGGAGTGTCAAGAAAATTTTAAAGTCAAATTAATTCATTCTCATTTTAAAGTATGAGGGGGAAATGTCACTTCTCTTTCTAAAATGGGATGAAAAAAATAAATATCTGATCCTCATTTATCAAGGTGGTATCTGCATGGTTGTTAAAGTCTTTTATTTTTACTCTTTCAACATGCTGTTCACTTAAGCTGTTAAAAAAAAAAATAAGGCTGTTATGTTTATAATGGTCTAGAAAGAAAATTATATCCAAGAAGCTTTATAGCTCCTAAAGTGTGTCATCCTCTCCTATACCACACCCTAACAGTGAGGACAATAATTTACTCATAAAAATTGATAGCTGGCATTTGTATGCAAGTTATTCAGCTATTGCATGAGAATTAAAATAAAATTATCTTCTCACCAAAGGAGTTAGTAATCACCCGAGGCTAAGGCTGAGGTTGAGTTCAGAGGAATCTGGGTTCTGAGGATCTTTATTTTCTATGAAATTAGTAACTTCCTTGCACATTAAATAAATTACCCACAACCTTAAATACCTATTTTGAAAGCACAGACCCACCCCAGAGGTCTAAAAATAGATCTTTCTTCTGAAAAATCAGTCCATTTTGACCACTTTAGCTTTTGTCATTGTCAGAAATGTTTTTCCAAAGACCCGACTGCCTCTTTTCCAGCCGGCACACTGCCCAGAGATGGTGTTCTTGTAGCTGCAGCCCCTGGGGCTGGACAACTCATACATCAGTCAGAGAGGAAGAGATGAGAGGGAGGGGGAGGAGAGGGTGGCATGGGGGAGCAGTGGGCGGAGAGAGGGAGGGAGAGAGAGAAAGAGAGAAAAGAAGGAACCTACAAATAGTCTCTGTTGTCTCATTTGTCTCTCAGACTCTAAGCCTGTTTCAGAAGAAAATGGGTTTTGATAGAATGTCTTGCCTCTCTGAGTCTGTAACACATCTTTGACTTTGCCAGGACACACTAGGGATCTATCCTATTCTATTACCCACCAGTCTAGTCATCTGTCCTCCTTTCCCCAACCCAACTACCTTTTGATTCTGTGTGTGTGTGTGTGTGTGTGTGTGTATCAATCTATACTACATGGATGTGCACATGTGTGATGAATAATACTGCAGTTAAAGGTTATAGAGATTCATGCATACACCAAAGTACTCTGTAAGCACAACTTGTTCAAATATCTTCTGAATTCTCAAAATCAGGACGAGGAAGTTGCATATTGCACTAGAGGTCATAAATATAAACTCCAGAAGTTATTGCTTATTTCTGGAAAATACTTTAATCAGTGCAGATCTATTGTACAACTTAAACTTACACTTGCATGATTTTCCTATGATAAAAATTGTTTACAATCATAGACATTTTTTTTTAATTCAGGAAAAAACAATAAAGAGAGGAGAAAAAAATTTCCTCAACAGAGAATTTGAGGAAAGACACTACTAACAGTTTGGTGTGTTTGCTCCTAGTCTTCTCACATTGCTGTAATAGTTACAATCTTGGGTTAGACATAATTTTCTGTCATTGTATTTTTCACTAAAAAGAAAATGAAACAACTGTTACATGGTCTTTGAAAACCTTGTCTTGAATGCCTGTAAATAATTACATTGAATGGAATATCATAATTTACATATCCCTTTTCTCATTGTTGTGTGTATCACAGAGCAGTGAGTCTCTTTCATCTGCTTAGTGACTGTGAGACCCTGAGGCCAGTTATTTAACTTCCTTGCACTTCAGTCTTCTCATCTATGAAATGGCCATGATAGAGGCACCTTCCATGTGCTGATGTTGAAAAGAGAATGAGTGAAGGTGTTAAAGTGTGTGCTCCAGTGACTGTGATGATCCTTTCTGTTCATGCAGACTCTCAGCTGTCTCTCCATCCACCACATCTTCTGTTCCATGAAGCGGTTCCTTTCCTGACTATAATATAGTATGGCCATCTCTTTCTTTCCCTGTGCAGACAACTGCCCTCCCTGCAAGGGTCCAATGCTTAGAGTTTTCAAACTATTGTTTGTTCTCTTGACTTATTCTTCAGTTCAGTTCACTCGCTCAGTTGTGTCCGACTCTTTGCGACCCCATGAATCGCAGCATGCCAGGCCTCCCTGTCCATCACCAGCTCCTGGAGTTCACTCAAACTCACGTCCATCAAGTCAGTGATGCCATCCAGCCACCTCATCCTCTGTCATCCCCTTCTCCTCCTGCCCCCAATCCTTCCCAGCATCAGAGTCTTTTCCAATGAGTCAACTCTTCGCATGAGGTGGCCAAAGTACTGGAGTTTCAGCTTTAGCATCATTCCTTCCAAAGAAATCCCAGGGCTGATCTCCTTCAGAATGGACTGGTTGGATCTCCTTGCAGTCCAAGGGACTCTCAAGAGTCTTCTCCAACACCACAGTTCAAAAGCATCAATTCTTCGGTGCTCAGCCTTCTTCACAGTCCAACTCTCACATCCATACATGACCACAGGAAAAACCATAGCCTTGACTAGATGGACCTTAGTCGGCAAAGTAATGTCTCTGCTTTTGAATATACTATCTAGGTTGGTCATAACTTTTCTTCCAAGGAGTGAGTGTATTTTAATTTCATGGCTGCACTCACCATCTGCAGTGATTTTGGAGCCCAAAGAAATAAAGTCTGACATTGTTTCTACTGTTTCCCCATCTATTTCCCATGAGGTGATGGGACCAGATGCCATGATCTTCGTTTTCTGAATGTTGAGCTTTAGGTCAACTTGTTCACTCTCCACTTTCACTTTCATCAAGTGGCCTTTTAGTTCCTCTTCACTTTCTGCCATAAGGGTGGTATCATCTGCATATCTGAGGTTATTGATATTTCTCCCAGCAATCTTGATTCCAGCTTGTGTCTCTTCCAGTCCAGCGTTTCTCATGATGTACTCTGCATATTAGTTAAATTAGCAGGGTGACAATATACAGCCTTGACGTACTCCTTTTCCTATTTGGAACCAGTCTGTTGTTCCATGTCCAGTTCTAACTGTTGCTTCCTGACCTGCATATAGATTTCTCAAGAGGCAGGTCAGGTGGTCTGGTATTCCCATCTCTTTCAGAATTTTCCACAGTTTATTGTGATCCACACAGTCAAAGGCTTGGTGGCTCAGAGGTTAAAGCGTCTGCCTGCAATGCAGGAGACCCGGGTTTGATCCCTGGGTCGGGAAGTTCCCCTGGAGAAGGAAATGGCAACCCACGCCAGTATTCTTGCCTGGAGAATCCCATGGACTGAGGAGCCTGGTGGGCTACAGTCCACAGGGTCATAAAAAGTTGGACACGACTGAGCGACTTATTCTTGGTTGCACCCAATATTTTGACCTTTTCTCCCTTCAACTATTTTGAGCTCTTGGAAAGCAGTGAAAGTGAAAGTGAAGTCACTCAGTCGTATCCGACTTTTTGTGACCCATGGACTGTAGCCTATCAGGCTCCTCTGTCCATGGGGTTTTCCAGGCAAGAGTGCTGGAGTGGATTGCCATTTCCTTCTCCAGGGGATCATCCTGACCCAGGAATTGAACCTGGGTCTCTGGCATTGCAGGCGACGCTTTACCGTCTGAGCCACCAGGGAAGTAGAAAGTCAATAATTTTCCTTATACATCAAAACATACTACCACTCCAGCTCAATAATGCACAGGTTGAAAAACAATAATACACAGGTACCAGGTACAAATTCATACTTATTGATGAATATCAATTTCCCAGGGTTTTGGCATAGATTGATGTCAGAGGATTGACTGCAAGAAGAGGTGGAACATTCCTTTCATCAGTTTTTAGGTCTCAAGGGTTCAGATGATCCATGGATGGGTTAGTCAATGGGAAGCACGCTGAGACAGCGACTAGTCCAACACCAGTTAGGGAAGATAAGAGGAGGTCTGAGTCAGAGCTCCAGGGTAAGATGGTGCCAACATCAGGGCTCTTGTCAGAGGCCCACAGAGAGACAGGTGATGACAAAGCCAGCTCCCACTTCAGGCTGCACAGCTGGCACCAGGTGGCTGATTCCCAGGCTGGGAGAGGTGGAAACGGCCCCAGGCAGACTGCACGTCTCTAAAGTGGGCCTTCTGCCAAAAAAGAACTCCATCAACTCCTGACTGTGCAGGACCCTCCTCCAGCTGCAGGCATTTCCAGCCTCATTTTGGAGGAAATTGATGTTCATTGTTGATTATTTTATTTATATGTCTTTTATCCCTTTATGTTCATCAAAGGCTTGAATTTTAAGTATTTGCGTGGATGTTTATTTCATTTTAATTTATTTATCAGTTCTATTTTTCTGATTTAAAAATTTGAAGTCTGACTTCATCTCATTGCCTTCTACCTGCTTCACTGAGGGTAGTTGTGTGCAGGTTTGTTGGGGTTTTATTTGCTTTCTTAAAATTTTGCTACTTTGGACTCCTTCAGTTGTTCTTTGTCATTGCTGAGTTGCTAAGTCATCTCTGACTCTTTGCAACCCCATGGACTGTAGCTTGCCAGTCTTCTCTGTCCATGGGGTTCTCCTGGCAAGAATATTGGAGTGGGTTGCCATTTCTTTCTCCATTTTTGTTATTAATAATACTTTAAAACTACATTATTTTTATAGTACCTTTGAACTGTGGTGTTGGAGAAGACTCTTGAGAGTCCCTTGGACTGCAAGGAGATCCAACCAGTCCATTCTGAAGGAGATCAGCCCTGGGATTTCTTTGGAAGGAATGATGCTAAAGCTGAAACTCCAGTACTTTGGCCACCTCATGCGAAGAGTTGACTCATTGGAAAAGACTCTGATGCTGGGAAGGATTGGGGGCAGGAGGAGAAGGGGACGACAGAGGATGAGATGGCTGGATGGCATCACTGACTCGATGGACGTGAGTCTGAGTGAACTCCGGGAGTTAGTGATGGACAGGGAGGCTTGGCATGCTGCGATTCATGGGGTTGCAAAGAGTCGGACACAACTGAGCGACTGAACTGAACTGAACTGATATGCTGCATTTTAAATAGCACCTTGCTCCTTGCACTTATTAGCTGACTGAATTCTCATAGCAACTATATGATGTAGAAACCTTTGCTATTCCTATTTCCCAGGTGAGTAGATTGGGTTAAGTAATTTGATAATGTCATGCAACCAGCAAATGGCAGAATACTGATCTGAACTCCAGATCTTTCTTTGGAATTCACCCTTAAATCACTCCCTATGGTGCTAGCCTATAAGAGTAATGGCCAACACCACTTTCAGGCTTACTGTGTGCCTGGCCTTTGTGGGGTGCTTTGCATGTGTTGCCTAATTTAAGCCTGGAGTAGAGAATGTTGTTGTCTCAGTTTCCTGATGAGAACACTAATGCTGGAAGTATTCAATTCCTGCCTCTGCTTCGCAGCAGCAGACCTGGGATCTGAATCCAGATGTGTGGACTCCAGAGGGTGCCTCCATAATCATCCTGCAGATCATCTTCAAAAAATAACACAGGCATTAAAACTATGGGCTTATTTGACTCATCTTGAAGGAGAATTGTGAAATTCTAAAGGAAAAACAATAAAAGCTAAATTCTCTATAATGTCAATAGTACAATAGGATATTGCCACACAATCCTGGTAAAAGGATCAAAGCAAGGACCAGAGCCTGTCTGCATCTCCACAAGGTTGGGGCTGGCAGTGCACCCCAATAGAAAGCTTAGGTTTCCAGACTCTTGGCTCATGCAGACTTGGAACTTTACCCACAAGCTTTGAGCTTTGATTGAACTTTAATGATTCTTTTCTGTTTGGATGCCAGTACCCAGAGACCTCCAGGTCAGAGGCAGAAAGTCTTGTAAGTCAAATGATGAAGAAATAAGAATTAACAAACACCAGGTGTTCCCCAGGAGAGCTTCCAGGAGCCCATCAGCTCCCTAGTTCAAGTACTTTGTCATGGCGGGAAGGGTTAATGAATAAACTGACTGGACCTGGAGGATGTATAGCTTTAAGGCTCTTATGGCTAAGTCATGTCGTAACTCTTAAGCATCTTTGGGAAATGATACAGCAGTAAGCTCCTTTCCCTGTTCCCCCAATCATTAGGAAGGAGAAATATATTTGTAAAGGAAAATAAAAAGCAAACGAAAGTGAAGCAAGTCAAAGACAAACATCATATGATATCACTTATGTTTAGAATCTTAAAAAAAAGATACCAATGAACTTATTAATAAGATACAAACAGATTCACTGACTTAGAAAATGAATTTATGGTTAGCAGGGGGGAAAGGTCGGGGAGAGGGATAGATTGGAAGTTTGAGATTGTCACGTACACACTGCTATATTTAAAATAAAATGCTTTTCTATGGGAGTGAAAAAAAAAAAACCAACAACAACAACAAAGGAAGCTAGCCTTTCTTGATCACTGAGTGAGGATGTACATTATTTCATTGAATACCTGCTGCAGAGTTAAAAGGAAATGTTATTATTCCAGTTTCACAGTTGAAGGTATTGAGACGTGGAGGAGTAAAGCAGGATCATCAGCCAACAAGCGGTAGCACCTACATAAAATCTTACTTCCATCCAAGTCAGGCTAAATCACTATGCAGACTTCCTGGGAAGAGAGGTGGCATGTGGCCCCATTCATCAGACCAGGAGCAGGCCAGTACAACACAAGCAAGCATAAGAGGTTCTAGCCTTGCACAGGTGGCCAAAGAAAGGGCACCCAGGAGCATGGCAGATGCAACAGATTGAAGCTGTGAGTGGGTCCAGTTCAAACAAGACAGTGATTTTCCATGTGTGCTGGGACATGAGTTAGAGGCTAGGAAGATGGAGGGTGGAGCAGAAGTGAGGAAGGAAGCCTAAGAAATTGAGACCCTGGGCTGAACCGCCAGGAGCTGGAAAGAGGCAAGGGAGCGACTGTCAGGAACTCAGGTGCTCGTGGTGTTACAGAACCTGGACTACCACGCTGAGACTGCATGTACTGCTCGTGTCACATTTTGTCTTAAGTAAAGTGAGCTTGACTTTCAAAAGCAGAGGTAATTTAAAAAGAAAGAAAGAAACAAAAATAATCTTTAACCTTGTAGCCCCAAATAGCACGAGTTGACATAGGGGAAAAAAGAGATTGCTACCCGTGCATGCTTAGGATATTCAAAGTGTGAGAGAGGCAGGAAATTAAAGGTCATCGGCCTCCTCTTCTGACTCTCAGCTCTCAACCGTCACACAATTAACAGTGTTTGATGTGGTCCCTTGGAGAAGGGAACGGCAAGCCACTTCAGTATTCTTGCCTTGAGAACCCCATGAACAGTATGAAAAGGCAAAATGATAGGATACTGAAAGAGGAACTCCCCAGGTCAGTAGGTGCCCAATATGCTACTGGAGATCAGTGGAGAAATAACTCCAGAAAGAATGAAGGGATGGAGCCAAAGCAAAAATAATACCCAGTTGTGGATGTGACTGGTGATAGAAGCAAGGTCCGATGCTGTAAAAGGCGATATTGCATAGGAACCTGGAATGTCAGGTCCATGAATCAAGGCAAATTGGAAGTGTTCAAACAAGAGAGGGCAAGAGTGAACGTTGACATTCTAGGAATCGGCAAACTAAAATGGACTGGAATGGGTGAATTAAACTCAGATGACCATTATATCTACTACTGCGGGCAGGAATCCCTTAGAAGAAATGGAGTAGCCATCATGGTCAACAAAAGAGTCTGAAATGCAGTACTTGGATGCAATCTCAAAAACAACAGAATGATCTCTGTTTGTTTTCAGGGCAAACCATTCAGTATCACAGTAATCCAAGTCTATGCCCCAACCAGTAACACTGAAGAAGCTGAAGTTGAACGATTCTATGAAGACCTACAAGACCTTTTAGAAATAACACCCCAAAAAGATATCCTTTTCATTATAGGGGACTGGAAGGCAAAAGTAGGAAGTCAAGAAACACCTGGAGTAACAGGCAAATTTGGCCTTGGAATACAGAATGAAGCAGGGCAAAGACTAATAGAGTTCTGCCAAGAAAATGAACTGGACATAGCAAACACCCTCTTCCAACAACACGAGAGAAGACTCTACATATGGACATCACCAGATGGTCAACACCGATATCAGATTGATTATATTCTTTGCAGGCAAAGATGGAGAAGCTCTATACAGTCAACAAAAACAAGACCAGAAGCTGACTGTGGCTCAGATCATGAACTCCTTATTGCCAAATTCAGACTTAAATTGAAGAAAGTAGGGAAAACCACTAGATCATTCAGGTATGACCTAAATCAAATCCCTTATGATTATACCGTGGAAGTAAGAAATAGATTTAAGGGACTAGATCTGATAAATAGAGTGCCTGATGAACTATGGGCTGAGATTTGTGACATTGTACAGGAGACAGGGATCAAGACCATCCCCATGAAAAAGAAATGCAAGAAAGCAAAATGGCTGTCTGGGGAGGCCTTACAAATAGCTGTGAAAAGAAGAGAAGTGAAAAGCAAAGGAGAAAAGGAAAAATATAAGCATCTGAATGCAGAGTTCCAAAGAATAGCAAGAAGAGATAAAAAAAAGCATTTCTCGGTGATCAATGCAAAGAAATAGAGGAAAACAACAGAATGGGAAAGACTAGAGATCTCTTCAAGAAAATTAGAGATACCAACGGAACATTTCATGCAAAGATGGGCTCGATAAAGGACAGAAATGGTATGGACTTAACAGAAGCAGAAGATATTAAGAAGAGGTGGCAAGAATACACAGAAGAACTGTACAAAAAAAGATCTTCAAGACCAAGATAATCACGATGGTGTGATCACTCACCTAGAGCCAGACATCTTGGAATGTGAAGTCAAATGGACCTTAGAAAGCATCACTATGAACAAAGCTAATGGAAGTGATGGAATTCCAGTTGAGCTATTTCAAATCCTGAAAGATGATGCTGTGAAAGTGCTGTATTCAATACGCCAGCAAATTTGGAAAACTCAGCAGTGCCCACAGGACTGGAAGAGATCAGTTTTCATTCCAATTCCAAAGAAAGGCAATGCCAAAGAATCCTCAAAGTACCACACAATTGCACTCATCTCACATGCTAGCAAAGTGATGCTCAAAATTCTCCAAGCCAGGCTTCAGCAATACGTGAACCATGAACTTCCAGATGTTCAAGCTGGATTTAGAAAAGGCAGAGGAACCAGAGATCAAATTGCCAACATCCACTGGATCATGGAAAACTCAAGAGAGTTCCAGAAAAACATCTATTTCTGCTTTATTGACTATGTCAAAGCCTTTGACTGTGTGGATCACAATAACTGTGGAAAGTTCTGAAAGAGATGGGAATACCAGACCACCTGACCTGCCTCTTGAGAAACCTATATGCAGGTCAGGAAGCAACAGTTAGAACTGGACATGGAACAACAGACTAGTTCCAAATAGGAAAAGGAGTACGTCAAGGCTGTATATTGTCACCCTACTTATTTAACTGATATGCAGAGTACATCATGAGAAACGCTGAGCTGGAAGAAACACAAGCTGGAATCAAGACTGCCAGGAGAAATATCAATCACCTCAGATATGCAGATGACACCACCCTTATGGCAGAAAGTGAAGAGGAACTAAAAAGCCTCTTGATGAAAGTGAAAGTGGAGAGTGAAAAAGTTGGCTTAAAGCTCAACATTCAGAAAACGAAGATCATGGCATCTGGTCCCATCACCTCTTGGGAAATAGATGGGGAAACAGTGGAAACAGTGTCAGACTTTATTTTTTGGGGCTCCAAAATCACTGCAGATAGTGATTGCAGCCATGAAATTAGAAGACACATACTCCTTGGAAGAAAAGTTATGACCAACCTAGATAGCATATTCAAAAGCAGAGACATTACTTTGCCGACTAAGGTCCGTCTAGTCAAGGCTATGGTTTTTCCTGTGGTCATGTATGGATGTGAGAGTTGGACTGTGAAGAAGGGTGAGCGCTAAAGAATTGATGCTTTTGAACTGTGGTGTTGGAGAAGACTGTTGAGAGTCCCTTGGACTGCAAGGAGATCCAACCAGTCCATTCTGAAGGAGATCAGCCCTGGGATTTCTTTGGAAGGAATGATGCTAAAGCTGAAACTCCAGTACTTTGGGCACCTCATGGGAAGAGTTGACTCATTGGAAAAGACTCTGATGCTGGGAGGAATTGGGGACAGGAGGAGAAGGGGACGACTGAGGATGAGATGGCTGGATGGCATCACTGACTCAATGGACGTGAGTCTGAGTGAACTCCAGGAGTTGGTGATGGACCGGTAGGCCTGGCGTGCTGCAATACATGGGGTCACAAAGAATCGGACATGGCTGAGTGACTGAACTGACTGACTGACTGTTCTTACCTAAATATATGCATTTATCAGTATGCAAACATCAGAGATCTATCTATAGATATTTTTACATATTTTGCATAATATATTTATGTAGTACATGTATGTAATTCTTTTTCACAAAAGACTATAATACAGCATTCATCTCTACTTGATGTTTACACTCTAATTACACTTTTTTGTAGACCTTTCCACGTGAGCATGCACCTCGAATCTTAGATACTTTCATTGGTTGCTTATGTGTTCATCATTTGAATGTGATAGTTTTAACCAGTTCCTTATTGATAGTCACTTTGCTTCCACTATTCCCCCCCAGATTACAAACAATCCCATAGTGAATAACCTTGTATCTCTTCTTTGGTGAATGTTTACATATAGTCAAAAGATAAATTCCTGAAAGAGATCTCCATCAAAGGGAGCAAGTTCCGGCAGATGCCACCAAACTGTCTTCTAGAAAGGTTATCCCAACATAAATGCCCATCAATGGTGTATATAAAGCCAACTTCCTCATGCATCATCAAATCCTTTAATAACTGGCTGTCTAAGTTACCAAAATTATTGTTGCTTTTATTAAATAATAACAAATTATTCCTTTTTTATCAGTAGCTTATTCACAAACCTCACACATTTTTTTGATTGGACTGTTACTCATTCATTTTTATGAGTTCTTTGTTAATTAAAAAAATGAGACTTTGTGATATGTGTAACAAATATTTTTCCTTAGGTTTTTTTCTGTCTTTTTGCTTTCTGTATATAATTTTGCTTACAGATATTTTAAATTTTTAAATCATCAGCATTTCCAGTCTATGTTTTATGGTTTCTAAATAATGTATCTGCTCTGTAAATGCTTATTGCGCTTCTTATCTTCCAAAACTTAATGTAACTTTGTGTTTTCATATAATTAAGTCTTTTGTCCAATTGTAACATCTTTTCTAAAATGGGTAATCCAGCTTATCTTTTTCCATGCAATTGTCCTAAAACTATTAAAAATATAATCTCTCTTTTTCCTTTATCTTCTATACAGAGCCCACATATATTTGTGTCTATTTCTGTTCTCTCCATTCTACTCCATTAACTTTTCTTCCTGAAATTATTTTCTTCAGGTCTGCAAGGTACATTATGTACTGTGCATGTATATTTTAATATTTAGTAAACCTAGTCTTCTCTCATTTTTCTGATATTTCTAGAAGTTTTGATATTTATTTTTCCAGCTAAATGTCACATAATATATTTTAATTAAGATTGCAGTTTAAAGACTAATTTTAAAAAATGATAGCTTTTTATCAAAGAATTCATTGTATCTTTTTTCAGAATATAACTGTTTTTGAGACTCAAACTCTTCTGTTTAGGAACTGCACATATGTTAAATTAACTTTACTTATAGATATTATATCTTTAGTTGCCATTATTAGTGGGATTTTTATTCTGCTATATTTTCTGATTTTTGCTTCTCCACAGAAAAATGTGTTGATTTTTGTGATTCATTTGTTAACTAATACCATATAGGATTGTTTCTTCCATGTTGAATTTTTTTTCTAAGCTTTAAAGTATATGTATTTTCTCTTTTTTTCACTTATGCATTTTTAATTTATTTTTTATTGAAATATAATTGCTTTACAGAATTTTGTTGTTTTCTGTCAAACCTTGACATGAATCAGCCATAGGTATACATATATCCCTCCCTTTTGAACCTCCCTCCCATCTCGCACACTATCCCCTTCCTCTAAGTTGATATAGAGCCCCTGTTTGAGTTTCCTGAATCATACAGCAAATTCCTGTTGCATATCTATTTTACATATGGCAATGTAAGTTTCCATGTTACTCTTTCCATACATTTCATCCTCTCCTCCCCTCTCCCCATGTCCATAAGTCTATTCTCTATGTCTGTTTCTATTGCTGCCCTGCAAATGAATTCTTCAGTACCATTTTTCTACATTCAATATATGTGCATTAGAATAAGATATTTATCTTTCTCTTTCTGACTCACTTCACTCTGTATAATAGGTTCTGGGTTCATCCACCTCATCAGAATTGATTCAAATATGCTCCTTTTTATGGCTGAGTAATATTCCATTGTGTATATATACCACAACTTCTTTATCCATTCATGTTGATGGACATCTAGGTTGCTTCCATATTCTACCTATTGTAAATAGTGCTGCAAGGAACAATGAGATACGTGTGTCTTTTTCAATTTTGGCTTCCTCGGTGTATATGTCTAGGAGTGGAATTGCTGGGTCATATGGTGGTTTTATTCCTAGTTTTTTAAGGACTCTCCATACCATCTTCCATAATGGCTGTATCAATTTACATTCCCACCAACAGCATAAGGGCATTCCCTTTTCTGCACACCCTCTCCAGAATTTATTGTTTGTAGACTTTTTTATGATGGCCATTCTGATCAGTGTGAAATGATATCTCATTGTGGTTTAATTGGCATTCCTCTAATAATGAGAGATGTTGAGCATCTTTTCATGTGTTTGTTAGCCATCTGTATGTCTTCTTTGGAGAATGTCTGTTTAAGTCTTTCTCCCACTTTTTGATTGGATTGCTTGTTTTCCTGGTATTGAGCTGCTTGTATATTTTGGAAATTAATCCTTTGTCAGTTGCTTCACTTGTTATTATTTTCTCCCATTCTGAGGGTTGTCTTTTCACCTTGCTTATAGTTTCCTTTTCTGTGCAAAAGCTTTTAAGTTTAATCAGGTCCCACTTGTTTACTTTTGTTTTTATTTCCATTACTCTAGGAGGTGGGTCATAGAGGATCTTGCTTTGATTTATGTCATGGAGTGTTCTGCCTATGTTTTCCTCTAAGAGTTTTATAGTTTCTGGCCTTACATTTAGATCTTTAATCCATTTTGAGTTTATCTTTCTGTATGGTGTTAGAATGTGTTCTAATTTCATTCTTTTATATGTAGCTGTCCAGTTTTCCCAGTACCATTTATTGAAGAAGCTGTCTTTGCCCCATTATATGTTCTTGCCTCCTTTGTCAAAAATAAGGCACCCATAGGTGCATGGGTTTATTCCTGGGCTTTCAATCTTATTCCACTGGTCTATATTTCTGTTTGTGTGCCAGTACCATACTGTCTTGATGACTGTAACTCTGTAGTATAATCTGAAGTCAGGAAGGTTGATTCCTCCAGCTCCATTCTTGTCTCTCAAAACTGCTTTGGCTATTCAAGGTCCTTTGTGTTTCCATATGAAGTGTGAAATATTTTGTTCTAGTTCTGTGAAAAATGCCATTGGTAATTTGATAGGGATCGCATTGCATCTGTAGATTACATTTGGTAGTATAGTCACTTTCTCAGTTAATTCTTCCTACCCAGTAACGTGGAATATTTTTATCTGTTTATGTCATCTTTGATTTCTTTCATTAGTGTCTTATAATTTTCTGTATATAATTCTTTTGTATCCTAAGTTTATTCCTAGGTATTTAATTCTTTTTGTTGCAATGCTGAATGGGATTGATTCCTGAATTCTCTTTCTGATTTTTCATTGCTAGTATGTAGAAATGCAAGTGATTTCTGTGTATTGATTTTGTATCCTACAACTTTGCTAAATTCACTGATTAGCTGTAGTAATTTTTTGATACTATCTTCAGTGTTCTCTATATACAGTATCATGTCATCTGCAAACAGTGAGAGTTTTACTTCTTTTCTAATCTGGATTCCTTTTATTTCTTTTTCTTCTCTGATTGCTAAAGCTAGGACTTCCACAACTATGTTGAATAATAGTAGTGAAAGTGGATATGCTTGTCTTGTTCCTGATTTTAGGGGAAATGCTTTCAGTTTTTCACCATTGAGAATAATGTTTGCTGTAAGCTTATCACATAGGGCCTTTACTATGTTGAGGTAGGTTCCTTCTATGCCCATTTTTTGAAGAGTTTTCATCATAAATGGGTGCTGAATTTTGTCAAAGGCTTTTTCTGCATCTACTGAGATAATTATATGGTTTTCATCTTTCAGTTTGTTAATATGGTGTATCACATGGATTGATTTGCATATATTGAAGAATCCTTGCATCCCTAGAATAAAACTATCTTGATCATGATGTATGAGCTTTTAGATGTGTTGCTGAATTCTGTTTGCTAAAATTTTGTTGAGGATTTTTGCATCTATGTTCATCAGTGATATTAGCCTACAGTTTTCTTTTTTTGTGTTGTCTTTGTCTGGTTTTGCTATCAGGATGATGGTGGCCTTGTAAAATGACTTTGGAAGTGTTCCTTCCTCTGCAATTTTTAAAAAGAGTTTTAGAAGGATAGGCATTAACTCTTGTCTGAATGTTTGATAGAACTCTCCTGTGATGCCATCTGGCCCTGGGCTTTTGTTTTTTTGGGATACTTTCGATCACGACTTCAATTTCAGTGCTTGTGACTGGGTTATTCATAATTTCTATTCTTCCTGGTTCAGTCTTGGGAGATTGAACTTTTCTAAGAATCTGTCCATTTCTTCCAGGTTATCCATTTTATTGCCATATAGTTGTTCATAATAATCTCTTGTAATCCTTTGTATTTTTGCATTGTCTGTTGTAACCTCTCCTTTTTTCATTTTTAATTTTGTTGATTTGATTCTTCTCTCTTCTTTTCCTGATGAGTCTGGCTATTTGACAATTCTATCTTCTCAAAGATCCAGGCTTTAATTTTATTAATCTTTATTATTTTTTTCTTTCACTTCTTTTCATTTATTTGCTTGGATCTTTATGATTTCTTTCCTTTTACTAATTTGGGGGTGGGGGGTTGTTCTTCTTTTTCTAGTTGTTTTAGGCATAAAGTTAGGTTGTCTATTTAATGTTTTTCTTATTTGCTGAGGTAGGATTTATTGCTATAAACTTCCCTCTTAGAACTGCTTTTGCTGCATCCCATAGGTTTTGAGTTGTTGTGTTTTCATTGTCATTTGTTTCTAGAAATTTTTTGGTTTCCTTTTTGATTTCTTTAGTAACCTGTTGGTTATTTAGAAACATGTTGTTTAATTTCCATGTGTTTGTCTTTCTTATAGTTTTTTTTTCTTATAATTGATATCTAGTCCCATAGTGTTGTGGTTGAAGAAGATGCTTGACACAATTTCAATTTTTTTAAATGTATTGAGGTTTGATTTGTGACCCAAGATGTGGTCTACCCTGGAGAATGTTCCATGTGCACTTGAGAAGACAGTATATTTTTTTGCATTTGAATGGAATGTCCTGAAGATATCAATGAGAGCCATCTCATCTAGTGTATCATTTAAGACACGTGTTTCCTTATTAATTTTCTGTTTTGAAGATCTGTCCATTGGTGTGAGTAAGGTGTTAAAGTCTCCTACTAATTACTGTGTTACTGTCAGTTTCTCCTTTTATGTCTGTTAGTGTTTGTCTTATGTATTGAGGGGCTCCTCTGTTGGTTGCAGATATTTACAACTGTTATGTCTTCCTCTTGGATTGATCCCTTGATCATTATGTATTGTCCTTCCTTATCGCTTGTGATCTTTATTTTAAGGTCTATTTTGTCTGATATGAGGATTGCTACTCCAGCTTTCTTTTGCTTCCCATTTGCATGAAATATACTTTTCCACCCTCTCACTTTCAGTCTAAATGTGTCTTTAGGTCTGAAGTGGGTTTTAAACTATCATATATTTTCTGAGTCTATAACTATATTTTCTAAAAATAACAAAGTCACCATTTTCTTTTAAGCATTTATATCTCTTATTTTTTCTCTTGCCCTGTTATAATAGCTAATACTTCTACCAAAATATTAAATAGTAATTATGATGATATTGTCTTTGTTTCATTCCTAGTTTTAAAGGAAACATTTCTAGTAGTCTTCTCTAAATATGATACTGACTTTTGGTTTGAACACACAGACAGAGATATTTAATTATTTCTGTTTTACTATGACTTTTTGGGTTGCTATTCTCATAGTTAGGAATAAGTATTATTTCTTTATCATATTAAGAACTTGGTCTATCTATTCCTGTTTTTACTGTTTTTTTTTTTAATTTCAGGAATAAATATTTAGTGAAGTTCCTTTTTAATACATGTTGATATTATCAATTTTTGACATAATAATGTGGTGTATTCCATTTTTAGATATTTGCATTTTGAACTCCCAGGTTGAATCCTTATTGTTGAAGCATATTATTCTTAATTTTTGTAGTTCTGAATACTCTCTTATGCTGACATTTTATGAATTCCCACTTTATGTGCATTCAAATTGATGTGAGATTCAGCTACAGTTTGTGTTTGTACATGAGTATTTGTATGGGTGTGTCTGTGTAATTTGTCTTGTCAGTATTTGGTTTAATTTTATTAGTTGTTTACTTAGTGCCACCTTCACAAGCCTTTGACTCCCTTCAGGGGAAAACTGTGGCTGAATCATCCCTGAACCCTTAGCACCTAGCAGTGCTTAGCATTGAAACGCCACTCAGCACTTGCTCAGAGGGTTTACTTAGTGGTAGTGCTGCCAAATCAAATATCATATTAGTGTAAGTCTGTTCCAAATATGGTATGGAGCATACTGATACTATACAATTATTTGTTGTTTATCTGAAATTCAAGTTTAGCTGGGTGTCTTATAATTTATTTGCTAAACCTGGCAACTCTAGTTTTTGGAACAAAGAAAGAAATCAGAAGTGCTCCAAAGAGTCAAATGATGAAGGTTTCCTAGATGACCCCGTGGACTGTAGCCTGCCAGGTTCCTCTGTCCATGGGATTCTCCAGGCAAGAATACTGGAGTAGGCAGCTATTCCCTTCTCCATGGTATCTTCCCTACCCAAGGATCCAACCCGGGTATCCTGCATTGCAGGCAGATTCTTTATAGTCTGAGTCACCAGAAAAGCCCTTTTTTCTTATACTTTTATTTGCTAAATCTGCAAACTCTAGTTTTTGGAACAAAGAAGGAAATACTATGGTGAACACCTGCACCAAAATGATATTGTCTGAGACCACAATCCCACTGATCTCTCAGAGGCATCCAAAGAGCCAGTGATGAAAGTTTCCTAGCCCTAGGAGCCTCTGAGGCTGAACCTCGAGGGACTGTTTGTGGGAACTGAAACCAACACCTCTGGATATGCACTATTGGTCTGTCTTGTGGTTGGAGTGCTTGCCTGGCTCTGGAATGTTACTATCATAAAAAGAGGGGGAAAAAAGAGTAGACCACGCTGGCTTTATGGCAATGACTCATGCAATAAAATAGAAAAACAAGTAAATGGGCATGTTTAGTGAATGAAAGTAGTGATTTCTTCTTTTTATTTCTTTCCCTTTGGCACTTGGCTGAGACACTCAGAATAAAGCTCCTAAGCCTTGTCACGCTCAATGGAAACAATAAGCAGACCAACAAAGACTTAAGTGTGGCCGTGTAGACATCAAGTCATCCTTAATTAGGCCCAGAGAAAACCATTTGCTGGGCGAGCCCAGCGGAGGCCAAAGCTGGTGGCTGCCCTGCCCTCACTAGCTCCACCCTGGGGAGATGTAGGGCTGCAGCCCCATTTGGCTCCTTTCCCCCAAGCTGATGCACCAGTCATCAGAAAGGAGAGGGTTCGTTTGGCTGGTATGTGGGTGGAGGCCTGTCACTGAAGGGGATTTCCCAAGCAAGAAACAACTGGAGGACCTCGGGGATGGGAGAGAAGTAGCAATACTAAAATTTCCTGTTGGCTGGGCATTTAAGCGTGACAAGTCCTCGATCTCATTTGGTTTGTCTTTTAATCAAAATAATCCACACTTAGCCTTTCATTATGTGTCCCTTCCTATTTCTCAGGTTCATCCCTCAGTATTATCCCCCTACCCTTGCCAAGTATAGTCTGCTCTTTCTCACTTCCTAGGAGGTTCCTCTGCCCATGGGATCCTCCAGGCAAGAATACTGGAGTAGGCAGCTATTCCCTTCTCCATGGTATCTTCCCTATGCAAGGATCCAACCCAAGTATCCTGCATTGCAGGCAGGCAGATTTCTCACTTCCCAGGAGGCACCATGTTCTCACCTGGACCCCTGAGCATACTTTTGGCTCTGCTTGTAGATCTCTTCAAGTCATTATTGCCTCAAAGAGACATTCCCAACCCTCCAGATGCAGTGACATGGATGTGCTTCAGTGCTCCAGCAGGGATTGGTCATGCCTGCAAGCCAGGCCTCAGCACACACTTTGCATTGAAATTGCTATGTGTCTGTTTCTTCAACTTCCCTGTGACCTTGTTGAAGGTGAGAACCATGCCCTAGATTGCTGCATACCACTGGACCA
The DNA here is from genome assembly GCF_032405125.1 of Capricornis sumatraensis. Taxonomy (NCBI): domain Eukaryota; kingdom Metazoa; phylum Chordata; class Mammalia; order Artiodactyla; family Bovidae; genus Capricornis; species Capricornis sumatraensis. The sequence continues at coordinate 114,588,118 of NC_091071.1, read as the reverse complement.
AATCCCTCATGCAGCAGGACATCAACAATTAGTAAGTTTTAAAAGTTCAATAAATAATGGTGCAGGTTTTCCCCAAAAGAAGAAGAAAGGATGTTCCAGGCCTGGGGCACAATCCCAAACTTAGTGAGCCAGTGTGATATACGTTTAGTCACTCAGTCATGTCCGATTCTTTGTGGCCCCATGAATAGTAGACCACCAGGCTCCTCTGTCCATGTCCTTTGTCCATATTCAAAAATACTGGGGTAGGTTGCCATTTCCTTCTCCAGCAGTCTGACATGGCTGGTACTTTATTCCATACCATTTAATCCATTGTGACTACCTAGAGGGAGCTCAGCCCTGTGCTGGCTTCCATGTGCACCCCCTGACTTTGAAAACATTGCAGTCTATAGTCCAGTAAGGTGTACACCAACATGAGAACAGCTATGATTAATATTAAGGTAATCTATTTTTAAAAACTTATAGTATAATGAATCAACAGAGTTATGAATTGACAAGACCACATTCAGTGAAATAGCCAGAAGTTTTAAAAGGAAAAATAGTTTATTGAAAAGAAAGCCAACTGGGGTTTGAAATCAGGCTCTACTAATTATAAATTGTGTAACTTCAGCCAAGTGAAAAAAACTCACTGAACCTCAACTTCCTAATGTATAAAATAGTGCATGCATGCTCAGTCACTTCAGTAGTGTCTGACTCTTTGCAACCCTATGGACTGTTGACTGCCAGGCCCCTCTGTCCAACGCATTCTCTAGACAGGAATACTTGAATGGGTTGCCATTTCCTCCTCCAGGGGATCTTTCTGACCCAGGGATTGAACCCATGTCTCATGTCTCCTTCACTGGCAGGTAGGTTCTTTACCACTAGCACCATATAAAATAGGGATAAAAGGAAAAGACAACGGAACATTTTATGCAAAGATGGGCTCGATAAAGGAGAGAAATGGTATGGACCTAACAGAAGCAGAAGATATTAAGAAGAGGTGGCAAGAATACACATAAGGACTGTACAAAAAAGATCTTCATGACCCAGATAATCATGATGATGTGATCACTAATCTAGAGCCAGACATCTTGGAATGTGAAGTCAAGTGGGCCTTAGAAAGCATCACTATGAACAAAGCTAGTGGAGGTGATGGAATTCCAGTTGAGCTGTTTCAAATCCTGAAAGATAATGCTGTGAAAGTGCTGCACTCAATATGCCAGCAAGTTTGGAAAACTCAGCAGTGGCCACAAGACTGGAAAAGGTCAGTTTTCATTTCAATTCCAAAGAAAGGCAATGCAAAAGAATGCTCAAACTACCACACAATTTCACTCATCTCACATGCTAGTAAAGTGATGCTCAAAATTCCCCAAGCCAGACTTCAACAGTATGTGAACTGTGAACTCCCTGATGTTCAAGCTGGTTTTAGAAAAGGCAGAGGAACCAGAGATCAAATTGCCAACATCCGCTGGATCATGGAAAAAGCAAGAGTTCCAGAAAAACATCTATTTCTGCTTTATTGACTATGCCAAAGCCTTCGACTGTGTGGATCACAATAAACTGTGGAAAATTCTGAAAGAGATGGGAATACCAGACCACCTAAACCTGCCTCTTGAGAAATCTGTATGCAGGTCAAGAAGCAACAGTTAGAACTGGACATGGAACAACAGACTGGTTCCAAATAGGAAAAGGAGTACGTCAAGGCTGTATATTGTCACCCTGCTTATTTAACTTATATGCAGAGTACATCATGAGAAATGCTGGACTGGAAGAAACACAAGCTGGAATCAAGATTGCCAGGAGAAATATCAATCACCTCAGGTATGCAGATGACACCACCCTTATGGCAGAAAGTGAAGAGGAACTTAAAAGCCTCTTGCTGAAAGTGAAAGTGGAGAGTGAAAAAGTTGGCTTAAAGCTCAACATTCAGAAAACGAAGATCATGGCATCTGGTCCCATCATTTCATGGGAAATAGATGGGGAAACAGTAGAAACAATGTCAGACTTTATTTTTTTGGGCTCCAAAATCACTGCAGATGGTGAGTGCAGCCATGAAATTAAAAGACGCTTAGTCTTTGGAAGAAAAGTTATGACCAACCTAGATAGTATATTCAAAAGCAGAGACATTATTTGCCGACTAGGGTCCGTCTAGTCAAGGCTATGGTTTTTCCTGTGATCATGTATGGATGTGAGTTGGACTGTGAAGAAGGCTGAGCGCCGAATAATTGATGCTTTTGAACTGTGGTGTTGGTGAAGACTCTTGAGAGTCCCTTGGACTGCAAGGAGAGCCAACCAGTCCATTCTGAAGGAGATCAACTCTGGGATTTCTTTGGAAGGAATGATGCTAAAGCTGAAGCTCCAGTACTTTGGACACCTCATGCGAAGAGTTGACTCATTGGAAAAGACTCTGATGCTGGGAAGGATTGGGGGCAGGAGAAGAAGGGGACGACCCAGGATGAGATGGCTGGATGGCATCACTGACTCGATGGACGCGAGTCTGAGTGAACTCCAGGAGATGGTGATGGACAGGGAGGACTGGCGTGCTGGGATTCATGGGGTCGCCAAGAGTCGGACACGACTGAGCGACTGAACTGAACTGAACTGAACTGAAGGATTAAGTGAGATTATGCCTATAAAGCACTTGATACAGTACCTACTGCATAGTAATGTCTCAAAAATGGCAGCAAATATTATTCTACACTGTGCTCAACTTTAGGATATTTGTGACCAGGCAGATATTTCAATGTGACATAAATGAAGATGTTAGAATATTTAAGTTTTATTTTTCCTAGTAGTTTTTTTTTTTTAATGGAGGAACACAATATGTGCTCAATGAACCACACTCCTTATGATAGTAGTGGATTGTTTTCAGTACTAACTCATTTCCTCCTGCGAATTGGTAAGACCAGCTTAGTCTGAGTTTTTGAGAGGGCAAAACCAAGGCATTGTGTCTGGACACATTACTGACAGCCAAGTTCAAGTTACCACAGGTCCTGTTTATGCCTCATACTTGCTCATCCACTGTCTGTTTCCTGCTGAGGATGAGGGCAGGGAGGACTAGTTTTCAAAAGAAGATATAAACCTCTGAGCTTTGTAGCACTACTTGCACCCAAGATGCAGGTTTTCCTCACTACTGTACATTTCCTTGTCATATTGTGAAAGGAAGGGTGCTATTCTGTATCTCTCTTCAGGGTAAACTTGAAAGAAGCAGCGTCCTCTGGGGTCCTAGAAGAGAATTCAGCTCCTCAGCACTCCTGGGTGTGGCCGTTAACTCCCCACTCTTGAGAGCGGACATCCTGAGTGCTTGCCACTCTTCTTGATACTTCCTTCTTCACTTGTCTGTCTTCTCCAATGAGCTGTGAGCCCAATGAGAACAGGGACTATAACTTGTTCATCTTTATTTCCATCACCTAACATAGTGCCTAGCACATAGGAAATACTCAATAAGTATTTGATCTCTCTCTCTCTCTCTTTAGTTGCTAAGTCATGTCCGACTCTTGAGACCCCATGGACTGTAGCCTGCCAGGCTCCTCTGTCCATGGGATTCTCCAATCAAGAATACTGGAGTGGGTAACCATTTCCTTCTCCAGAGGATCTTCCCGACCCAGGAATCGAACCCCAGTCTCCTTCATTGCAGGCAGATTCTTTACCAACTGAGCTATGAGGGAAGCCCAAATAGCCTAATGAAAAAATGAACAGGTGAATCAATCAGTGAGTAAATATCACAACATTGCAAGTGTGTGTGTTTTTTTTTTTAATTTTAATTTTTACTTTATTTTACTTTACAATACTGTATTGGTTTTGCCTTACATTGACATGAATCCACCACGGGTGTACATGCGTTCCCAAACATGAACCCCCCTCCCACCTCCCTCCCCATAACATCCCTCTGGGTCATCCCCGTGCACCAGCCCCAAGCATGCTGTATCCTGCATCGGACATAGACTGGCAATTCGATTCTTACATGATAGTATACATGTTTCAGTGCCATTCTCCCAAATCATCCCAACAGTTTTCATTCTGTTTCTGGAAGATCATCTGCATCTAGGAGCAGTCAACCCAGACTTGTTCCCACTCCTGTCTGTTAAGACACTTTGGAAGATACCTTTTATATCAGAACCATTTTCTGTATAGTTTGCATGGGATTCCTGAAATAGTCCCATGTTCATGCCAGGCCAGCTGTGACATAAGTCAGGCAGCTGCAGAAAAGCCAGAGGAGCTAAACTGTTCAGCAACCCGAACACTGTGATTCCTGGAGATGGACACCTAGGTCCAGGGGGGCAACAGGCATGCACACACACTGCTTCCACTCACTCTGGGCTCCATTTTAGTAGGTTTGCTTTTATTTGTCCAATTCTATGGGCATCTCCACATAGGTCTGTATATACCAGATACAGTTTTCAGATTCTCCAGTTCAGAAATGTTCCTCTGCAAAGCTATAATGTTTCTCAACTTTTTGTTTAGAATCATTTTTCTTCGTAACTTAGGTTTTTCTCTCCTGTCTATCATAAATAAATAGTGCCCTCCCACAATCTCCTGGCAGCCCAGGGGATTGCCACTATTATCATAAATATCCTGCTCTGGGTATTTCCCTCTCGTGCTTACTTCTGTCCCATCCAAATCAGGATTAAACCAATCTCTTCCAATGTATCATGGAAATTAGACTCTTCAAAAAGAAAATCCAGCAAGATATTTGACTGTGATAAACTCCTACCCCCTGCCCTGCTGCAAGAGAGGGATGATGGGCACATCATTAAGAAAGTTGGGGAGATATTTTTAGGAAAACAACTAAAGAAGTTGTTGAATAGATGTTGCCTAGAATCTGTCTAGGTGTCTAGAATCACACTAGCACAATCTTGCCAGTGTGCTAAGGAAACATATCTTAATCATAGTGCAACTCTCAGTAAATACTCGACCAGTGAAAGTTGAGTGATTCAAGGGCAGATGTAAAAATGTAAAGATCTCTGAACATTTTACCAATTAGTTACATATAAAAAGAAATACAAATCTACTCAAAGGCTCTGGTCTTTTATTTATTGATGACAATGGTGAGAGATATCTGGTCCAATGCTTGGTATGTAAGGTGTGTTAGATATACATCATTATGGATTGAAAGCACTTAGAGGCTTCATTTAAAACTCATTTCCTTTATTTGTGAAATCTGTGGAGAGTCCTGTTAATTACCCATTTTTGGTGAAATTTAAAACTACATTCTGAAAAGGTGACAGAGCCAAGCTGCTTTTGTGACACTGAGGTTCTTTGGCATGCCAACATGTTAATGGAAAGTGTTGTCCTACTATATCCAAAGGAAGAATATGTGCACTAGTTATTTAAAGTGAAAAAACAATGGCTGAAAAAATGCAAGTTCAACTTCTGGAAGAAACTGCTCTGTGAAGTTATGCTTTGAACATGGTCATTACTCTCAACACAAATACACAGCTAAGATGGACTTAAAAAGATAATTAAAAAGATTAAAAAGATAATCATACTAAAAAATATAATGGATATCTTCATGGGAAAATAGAACAGAAATAACAAACAGATAAGACCTGCAGGACTCCAGATCTATATGATATGTGGGAAGGGATTCATGTCCTAGGCTAACAGGCTAAAAATGCCACCTCCTTCCCACACACACACACACACACACACACACACACACATGGAGCAGGATAGCAGACCTAAGCTCACTGGTTAGAACCAGAAATTGAAGCAGGTCATTCCTACACATAACTGAAAGCTAAAGAAGTTGTTGTCCACCTTGTCCTAGGGATGAAGAGAAGGTTTACAATTAAGATTTAAGAGAAGTATCCTGCTGACTTCTTATTCCCATGAGAATGGGAAATTCAGACCACAATATAAATCACAGTGCTGGTCTGGGTCATCCCAGGAGGAGAAAGGGCCATAACTACAGAGCCATAAGACACTAGATGATTGAGCCAAGAGAGACAGAAAGCAGAAAAGAAAAATTCTTATTCAAGATGGACCTGAAAACCAAAGTCCCAGAATACACAAAGAAAAATGATTTTTTTAAATAGTCAGCTTAAAAAAAATCAAATTAGATTTTTTAAAATCCCAGATGAAATGAAAATAAGAGAGAACTCTAAAAATGACTTTAAAGTATGATTATGAAAATGTAGTAGGTGGTAGCAGACCACCAATTTTACTGAAGCAACTTAAAAGTCTAGATAAATTTTGTTTAAAAAAATCATGTTTGTAAAGACTGAAGAGTTGTAGAAACAAAGAACTAAATGAACTAAAATTTCAGATAAAAGACAGTCCTTCTAAGTGAATAGTCACTTTATGATTGTTGGATAGAGTAAGGTCTAACCAACACAAGGGATTTGTTAGAGGAAAGAGAAATGAGTAAAGTTTTGGAAGATGAATAGACAACATAGTTTTGGAAGTTTTGGCCATAGCAATCAGAGCAGAAAAAAAAAAAAAATAAAAGGATTCCAAATAGGAAAAGAAGAAGTAAAACTCTCACTGTTTGCAGACATGATCCTCTACATAGAAAACCCTAAAGACTCCACCAGAAAATTACTAGAGCTAATCAATGCATATAGTAAAGTAGCAGGATATAAAATCAGCACACAGAAATCCCTTGCATTCCTATACACTAATAATGAGAAAATAGAGAAATTAAGGAAACAATTCCATTCACCATTACAACGAAAAAAATAAAATACTTAGGAATATATCTACCTAAAGAAACCAAAGACCTATATATAGAAAACTATAAAACACAGGTGAAAGAAATCAAAGAACACACAAATAGATGGAGAAATATACCATGTTTATGGATGGGAAGAATCCATATAGTGAAAATGAGTATACTACCCAAGGGCTTCCCTGGTGGCTCAGAGGTTAAAGCGTCTGCCTCCAATGTGGGAGACCCAGGTTTTATCCCTGGGTAGGGAAGATTCCCTTGGAGAAGGAAACGGTAACCCACTCCAGTATTCTTTCCTGGAGAATCCCATGGACGGAGAAGCCTGGTAGGCTACAGTCCACGGGGTCGCAAAGAGTTGGACACAACTGAGTGACTTCACTATACTATACTATACTACACTATACTATACTATACTATACTATACTATACTATACTATACTATACCCAAAGCATTCTATAGATTCAATGAAATCCCTATCAAGCTACCAATGGTATTTTTCACAGAGCTAGAACAAATAATTTCACAGTTTGTATGGGAATACAAAAAACCTCGAATGGCCAAAGCAATCTTGAGAAAGAAGAATGGAGCTGGAAGAATCAACCTCCCTGATTTCAGGCTCTACTACAAAGCCACAGTCATCAAGACAGTGTGGTACTGGCACAAAGACAGAAATATAGATCAATGGAACAAAATAGAAAGCCCAGAGATAAATCCACACACCTATGGACAACTTATCTTTGACAAAGAAGGCAAGAATATACAATGGAGAAAAAACAATCTCTTTAACAAGTGGTGCTGGGAAAACTGGTCAACCACTTGTAAAAGAATCAAACTAGATCACTTTCTAACACCATACACAAAAATAAACTCAAAATGGATTAAAGATCTAAACGTAAGACCAGAAACTATAGAACTCCTAGAGGAGAACATAGGCAAAACATTCTCCGACATGAGTCACAGCAGGATCCTCTATGAATCACCTCCCAGAATACTGGAAATAAAAGCAAAAATAAACAAATGGGACCTAATTAAACTTAAAAGCTTTTGCATAACAAAGGAAACTATAAGCAAGGTGAAAAGACAGCCTTCAGAATAGGAGAAAATAATAGCAAATGAAGCAACTGACAAAGAATTAATCTCAAAAATATACAAGCAACACCTGCAGCTCAATTCCAGAAAAATAAACGACTCAATCAAAAAATGGGCCAAAGAATTAAACAGACATTTCTCCAAAGAAGACATACAGATGGCTAACAAACATATGAAAATATGCTCAACATCACTCATTATCAGAGAAATGCAAATCAAAACCACAATGAGATACCATTTTATGCCAGTCAGAATGGCTGCTATCCAAAAGTCTACAAGCAATAAATGCTGGAGAGGGTGTGGAGAAAAGGGAACCCTCTTACACTGTTGGTGGGAATGCAAACTAGTACAACCATTATGGAGAAAAGTGTGGAGATTCCTTAAAAAACTTGAAATAGAACTGCCTTATGACCCAGTAATCCCACTGCTGGGCATGCACATCAAGGAAACCAGAATTGCAAGAGACAGCGTGTACCCCAATGTCATCGCAGCACTGTTTATAATAGCCAGGACATGGAAACAACCTAGATGTCCATCAGCAGATGAATGGATAAGAAAGCTGTAGTATATATACACAATGGAGTATTACTCAGCCATTAAAAAGAAGACATTTGAATCAATTCTAATGAGGTGGGTGAAACTGGAACCTATTATACAGAGTAAAGTAAGCCAGAAAGCAAAACATCAATACAGTATACTAACGCATATATATGAAATTTAGGAAGATGGTAATGATAACCCTGTATGTGAGACAGCAAAAGAGACACAGATGTATAGAACAGTCTTTTGGACTCTGTGGGAGAGGGAGAGGGTGGGATGATTTGGGAGAATGGCATTGAAACATGTATAATATCATATATGAAACAAATCACCAGTCCAGGTTCAATTCATGATACAGGATGCTCAAGGCTGGTGCACTGGGATGACCCAGAGGGATGGTACGGGGAGGGAGGTGGGAGGGGGGTTCAGGATGGGGAACATGTATACACCCGTGGCAGATTCATGTTGATGTATGGCAAAACCAATACAATATTGTAAAGCAATTGGCCTCCAATTAAAATAAATAAATTTATATTAAAAAAATAATAATGAAGAAAGTTGAATAGAAATGCCTGGGGCTTCCCAGGTGGCACTAGTGGTAAGGAACCCGCTTGCCAATGCAGAAGACATAAGAGAAGTGAGTTGGGTCCCTGAATGGGGAAGAGCCCCTGGAGGAGAACATGGCAACCCTACTCCAGTATTCTTGCCTGGAGAATCCACAGACAGAGGAGCCTGGTGGTCAACAGTTCATGGAGTTGCAAAGAGTCAGATACGACTGAAGCGACTTGGCACAAGTATGCACGCATGGAGCTGGCTTAACAATTTGGAACCTCAGGAAACATTACTGCACAATTGGTTTTTTGCGTAGTTAATCTTCAAAATTTAAGGCTATATGAAATGCTACACAAGAACTATCAGCTAGCCTTATAATATTTAGGAGAAATTATCCTGCTTGAAGAGTGTGGCCCACCTCAACCATATGCTTGCCTTCCTCCACAAGACATTTGTCAAACTGGGGAAAATCAAATCTGCAAACCTCTGAAGTTTGAGTCCAAACTATTTTGAGACTGAGAAGATAGAAAGCCACCAGTCTCTTGAACAAAAGCTCAGGAGGAAGATGCCCAAGAAATGAAAGGAAACAGAGGTGAATGAGATGAATCTTACTAAAACTTCAACTCAATCCCAACCTGGCTCAAGCTCTGATTAGACTGAGGTGGCCAGCTGCTTACAAGTCTGCCTAAAGGTTCATAGGAGAAGAAAGAGAGAATAAAAATAGGTACTACTGTAGTGAAAATTTTGCAAAACTGATAAGAGATACCAATCTACAGATTCAGAAGCTCTAAGCAATATAAACACAAAGAAAACCATACTTAAATGCATCAGAGTCAAGTGACTAAAAAACAGAGACAAAGAAAACTGAAGCATGCAGAGGGGGCAGAGAACATGTTACTTTCAAAAATTCAACAATAAAACTGAAGGCTAAAAATAGAATACTAATAAAATAATATCTTAAAATGTTGAGAGCAAATGCTCCAATCTAGAATTTTCCTTCCTTGAAAAATAATTTTCAGAAATTTAGGTAAAAACAACAACCAATAACAAACTTTGGAAATAATAAGTGTAGTCAAATTTATAAGCAAAACTTCAAGAATAAAGTTTGGATTGGACACAAAGAAAAAACTGTGAAATGCAAGATAGTTCTGAGGACTTAACCCAGATTTAGCACGAGAAGATAAAGATACTAAATAATGTAAAGTGAAGCTAAAAATGGTCTTAGTGGGAATTTTATAGTCTTAAATGTATTTATTGAAAAATGATGTATTTAGTTCAAGAAATTAGAAAGGCAGTAAAACATTAAGTAGAAGGAAGAAATAAGTAGTGATATGAACAGAAACTAATGAATTAGAAAACACACTAAAAATCAAACACATCAACAAAATCAAAATCTAGTTCTTTTAAATAAGACAAATTTTAGCAAGCCCAGTCAAGCAAGTAGTAGAAAAGACAAATAAATAACATTAGGAATTACAAATAAGACAAAATTATGGATATAATAGAGATTTTCTTTTTCTGTATCTATGAAAGTGAAAAAGTAAAAGTGTTAGTCACTCAGTTGTGTCCAACTCTTTGCAACCCCATGCACTATACCCCATCAGGCTCCTCTGTCCATGGAATTCTCCAGGCAAGAATACTGGAGGGGGTTGCCATTCCCTTCTCCAGGGGATATTCCTGATCCAAGGGGTCAAACCTGGGTCTCCAGCATTGCAGGCAGATCTTTATCCTATGAGCCACCATACATACATATATATTAAAAAATAGTGTGTAACATGTATTGTTAATACATGTAAAGAAATATGTATTATGGATTTTTTAAAATAAATTTTAAAACTTAGAGGTAAAGTGTCTGAAAAACGTAAAGTACAAACATTGACTAAGAGAATAATTACTTTGGTACACCCATACCATGGAATACTCAGTGCAGTTCAGTCAGTCAGTCGTATTCAACTCTTTGCGATGCCATGAATCACAGCACGCCATGCTTCCCTGTCCATCACCAACTCCCGGAGTTTACCCAAACTCATGTCCATCGAGTTGGTGATGCCATCCAGCCATCTCATCCTCTGTTGTCCCATTCTCCTCCTGCCCGTAATCCCTCCCAGCATCAGGGTCTTTTCCAATGAGTCAAGTCTTCGCATGAAGTGGCCAAAGTATTGGAGTTTCAGCTTTAGCATCATTCTTTCCAAAGAACACCCAGGACTGATCTCCTTTAGGATGAACTGGTTGGATCTTCTTGCAGTCCAAGGGACTCTCAAGAGTCTTCTTCAACCACAATTTAGAACCACAGTTCAAAAGCCATCAATTCTTTGGTGCTCAGCCTTCTTCACAGTCCAATTCTCACATCTATAAATGACCACTGGAAAAACCATAGCCTTGACAAGACAGAGCTTTGTTGGCAAAGTAATGTCTCTGCTTTTGAATATGGTATCTAGTTTGGTCATAACTTTCTTTCCAAGGAGTAAGCGTCTTTTAATTTCATGGCTGCAGTCACCATCTGCAGTGATTTTGGAGCCCCCCAAAATAAAGTCTGACACTGTTTCCCCATCTATTTCCCATGAAGTGATGGGACCGGATGCCATGATCTTCTTTTTCTGAATGTTGAGCTTTAAGCTAACTTTTTCACTCTCCTCTCTCACTTTCATCAAGAGGCATTTTAGTTCCTCTTCACTTTCTGCTATAAGGGTGGTGTCATCTGCATATCTGAGGTTACTGATATTTCTCCTGGAAGTCTTGATTCCAGCTTGTGCTCCTTCCAGTCCAGCGTTTCTCATGATGTACACTGCAGTGAAGTTAAATAAGCATGGTGACAATATACAGCCTTGCCGTACTCCTTTCCTATTTGGAACCAGTCTGTTTTTCCATGTCCAGTTCTAACTGTTGCTTCCTGACCTGAATACAGGTTTCTCAAGAGACAGGTCAGGTGGTCTGGTATTCCCAACTCTTTCAGAATATTCCAGTTTATTGTTATCCACACAGTGAAAGGCTTTGGCATAGTCAATAAAGCAGAAATAGATGTTTTTCTGGAACTCTCTTGCGTTTTCAATGATCCAACAGATGTTGGCAATTTGATCTCTGGTTCCTCTGCCTTTTCTAAAACCAACTTGAACATCAGGGAGTTCACGGTTCACGTACTGCTGAAGCCTGGCTTGGAGAATTTTGAGCATTCCTTTACTAGCATGTGAGATGAGTGCAATTGTGCGGTAGTTTGAGCATTCTTTGGCATTGCCTTTCTTTGGGATTGGAATGAAAACTGACCTTTTCCAGTCTTGTGGCCACTGCTGAGTTTTCCAAATTTGCTGGCATATTGAGTGCAGCACTTTCACAGCATCATCTTTCAGGATTTGAAACAGCTCAACTGGAATTCCATCACCTCCACTAGCTTTGCTCATAATGATGCTTTCTAAGGCCTCTTTGACTTCACATTCCAGGATGTCTGGCTCTAGGTGAGTGATCACACCATCGTGATTATCTGGGTCATGAAGATCTATTTTGTACAGTTCCTCTGTGTATTCTTTCCACCTCTTCTTAATATCTTCTGCTTCTATTAGGTCCATACCATTTCTGTCCTTTATCGAGCCCATCTTTGCATGAAATATTCCCTGGGTATCTCTAATTCTCTTGAAGTGATCTCTAGTCTTGCCATTCTGTTGTTTTCCTCTATTTCTTTGCATTGATCGCTGGGGAAGGCTTTCTTATCTCTCTTTGATATTCTTTGGAACTCTTCATTCAGATGCTTATATTTTTCTTTTTCTCCTTTGCTTTTCACTTCCCTTCTTTTCACAGCTATCTGTAAGCCCTCCTCAGACAGCCATTTTGCTTTTTTGCATTTCTTTTCCATGGGGTGGTCTTGATCCCTGTCTCCTGGACAATGTCAAGAACCTCATTCCATAGTTCACCAGCCACTCTGTCTATCAGATCTAGTCCCTTAAATCTATTTCTCATTTTCACTGTATAATCATAAGGGATTTGATTTAGGTCATACCTGAATGATCTAGTGGTTTTCCTTACTTTCTTCAATTTAAGTCTGAATTTGGTAATAAGGAGCTCATGAACTGAGCCACAGTCAGCTTCTGGTCTTGTTTTTGCTGACTGTATAGAGTTTCTCCATCTTTGCCTGCAAAGAATATAATCAATCTGATTTCAGTGTTGACCATCTGGTGATGTCCATGTGTAGTCTTCTCTCGTGTTGTTGGAAGAGGGTGTTTGCTGTGACCAGTGCATTTTCTTGGCAAAACTCTATTAGCCTTTGCCCTGCTTCATTCCGTATTCCAAGGCCAAATTTGCCTGCTACTCCAGGTGTATCTTGACTTCCTACTTTTGCATTCCAAACCCCTATAATGAAAAGGACATCTCTTTTGGGTGTTAGTTCTAAAAGGTCTTGTAGGTCTTCATAGAACCATTCAACTTCAGCTTCTTCAGCGTTACTGGTTGGAGCATAGGCTTGGATTACCGTGATACTGAATGGAATACTATTCAGCACTAAAAAGAAACACACTGTTAAACCATGAAAAAATACAGAAGAATGTTAAATACATATTGCTAAGTGAAAGAAGCCAATCTGAGTTGGAGATATTCTGTATGCTGCTGCTGCTGCTGCTAAGTTGCTTCAGTCATGTCTGACCCTGTGAAACCCCATAGACAGTAGCCCACCAGGCTTCCCTGTCCCTGGGATTATCCAGGCAAGAACAGTGGAGTGGGTTGCCATTTCCTCCTCCAATGCATGAGAGTGAAAAGTGAAAGTGAAGTCGCTCAGTTGTGTCAGACTCTTCGCGACCCCGTGGACTGCAGCCTACCAGGCTCCTCCATCCATGGGATTTTCCAAGCAAGAGTATTGGAGTGGGTTTCCATGTCCTTCTCCATATTCTGTATGATCAACATATATACATGACATCCTGGAAAAGGCAAAACTATGGAGACACTTAAAAGATCACTAATTGCAAAGGGTTGTGGAAGGAAGGATGAATAGTCAGAACGTGGGTTATTTTTAGGGTAGTGAAAATACTGTGTGATATTACAATGATGCATACATGTCATTATGCATTTGTTCTAACCTTTAGAACGTACTGCTGCTGCTGCTAAGTTGCTTCAGTCATGTCCGACTCTGTGCAACCCCATAGACAGCAGCCCACCAGGCTCCCCTGTCCCTGGGATTCTCCAGGCAAGAATACTGGAGTGGGTTGCCACTTCCTCCTCCAATGCATGAAAGAGAAAAGTGAAAGCGAAGTCGCTCAGTCGTGTCTGACTCGTAGCGACCCCATGGACTACAGCCTACCAGGCTCCTCTATCCATGAGATTTTCCAGGCAAGAGTACTGGAATGGGGTGCCACTGCCTTCTCCATAGAACATACTACATGGTATAAACCAAGAACTTTGAATGATTATGATGTGTCAGTGTAGGTTCATCAATTGTAACAAATGTGTCACACTGGGATGGATGGTCATTGATAATGAGAGAGGTTATGCATGTGTAGCTACAGAAGGAAATATAGAAAGTCTGTAAATCCCACTCGATTTTGCTGTGAACCGAAAAATGCTCTAAAAATAAAGTTGTTTAAAAATTGACTAAGGAAGGACTAGAAAACCTAGATGATTCATAATCATTAAAATAATTGAATTTACAAATATCTATATTTTATAGATTTACAGCTTACACCTGAAAGGTACCAACAGATGATTTTAAATGAGTTCTCACCAACCTTTAAAGATCAGACAAGCTATATATTGCATAAGTTATTTCAGAAAAAATATAAAGCAGGAAAATGTCCCCATATTTTGTGAGCCCAAATGTGACATCCTCACTGGAAAAACACAAACAAGAGAACACTATCGATCAATCCCACATGTGAACATTCATGCAAAAAAAAAAAAAAAAAATCCTAAGGAAAACTAGCATTTCAAACCTATCAATTTAAGAACGAAAGTGTTTCAAGAGTAAGTAAGGATTATCTCAAAAATGCTAAGATAGTTAGAAATTCCTATATATTCATATGTATGAGTATTGTCCCTTAACAAAATAAGAATAAAAACCTATAAGAATTTTTAAATGAAACAAAAGAGGAGCAGTTGTAAACTTCAACAGTCACTGATAATTTTATAAATAATAAAATAAAACTGTTAGAGATTTAGGGACTTCTTTACCTTGATAGACTTAATCACAAATCTATGGAGAGAGAGAGAGAGGAAGGGAAAAGAAACGGAAAAGGGGAGAGAAGAGGGAAGGAAAGGAGAGAAAAGGAAAAAAGAGAAAAAAGCCCTTACAAAACAGTAGCATTTCATTAAAGTCAGGAACAATACAAAGGTTCCTACCATCCATACATAGAATTGTCAATGGGGAAAAAGATAAAAATTAATTGCTATAGATTTTTAAACAGATTTATTAAACTGTAAGTGAAATATAATAAATTGCACATATTTAAAGTGTTCAGTTTGCTAAGCTTAAAGCCATCACCACAATGAAAGTAATGAATATACCCATCACTCTTAGAAATTATTGCATGTCCCTTTGTAACTCTCTTTTATACTCCCAGACCCAACACTCAGCCCCATGTAATCACTGATATGCTTTTTGCCACTACATAGATTATTGCAGTTTCTAGAACTTTATATAAATGGAATCATGCAACACAAAGTCTTTTTTGTCTGGATTATATTATTCATCTTAATGATTTTTAGATTCATCCATGATTTTGCATGCATGTCTCAAAAGTTTATTTCTATTTCTTGTTGAGCTGTATTCTACCATATGGATATATCACCATTTATTTATTCATTAATCTTTGGATAGGATAAACATTTGTGTTTTTTCTAGTTTGAGGCTGTTACAGCAAAGGCTGCTATGATCTCTATATTAAATATAATCCAAATCAAAATCCCATGAACCTTATTCTTTAAAAAAAAATAGACAAGCTGATTCTAAAATTTACATGGAAATGCAAATGACCTGGAATAACAACATTTAAAAAGAGAAAAGTTGGAGAACTTAATAACTAATTTCAAGATTTATTATATGTTTACAGTAAACCTCAAGGAAGTGTCAGAGGTTTACACAAAAAGACAGAGATGAGGTTAATGGAACAGAACTGAAATTTTAGAAATGTCTCACATTCATAGTATTGATTTTCAACAACATTGCCAAGGAGAATCTTTTCAGTAAATGGTTCTAGAACAATAGGATAAACAGATGCAAAAAATGAAACAAAACAAAAAAAATCAAAACATAAACTCTTACCTGATGCCAAAAATTAATTCAAAATGGATACACTTTAAATGAGAGAGCTAAAATTATAAAATAAAACAGAGAAGAAAACAGGAAAAAATTTAAAGCCTTATTTGGACTTGGCAAAAATAACATTAAGCACAATATTAAAAATATGAACTACAGAAGAAAAAAATCAATATATATGACTTTAACTAAAAACTCCCTTCTTCAAGAGGTAATCAAAACAGCATGGTACTGGCACAAAAACAGACATATAGATCAATGGAATAGAAAAGAGAGCCCAGAAATAGACCCATACACCTATGGTCAATTAATCTTTGACAAAGGAGGCAAGACTCTATAATGGCAAAAAGACATTCTCTTCAGCAAATGGTGTTATGAAAGCTGGACAGCCACATGTAAATCAATGAAATTAGAATACTCCCTCATACTATTCACAAAACTAAATATAAAATGGCTTTAAAATTTAAAAATGAGACACGACACCATAAAACTCCAAGGAGAGAATGTAGACAAAATATTCTCTGATATAAATCACAGCAGTGTTTTCTGAGGTCACTTCCAATGAGATAGAAATAAAAGCAAAAAATTTTAATGGGACCTAACCAAACTTACAAGCTTTTGCACAGCAAAGGAAACTATAAACAAAATTAAAGGACAACTTATGGAATGGAAGAAAATATTTGCAAATAATGTGATCAAGAAAGGCTTAATTTCAAAAGTATATGAACAGCTCATACAACTCAATAACAAAAACCCAATCAAAAACTAGGCAGAAGACCTAATCAGAGATTTCTCTAAAGAAGACATGTCGATGGCCAACAGGCACATAAATAGAAGCTCAACATCATTAAGTATTGGTGGTGGTGGTTTAGTCACTAAGTCATGTCTGATTCTTACAACCCCATGGATGGTATGTAACCTGCCAGACTTCTCTGTTCATGGGGTTCTCCAGGCAAGCATACTAGAGTGGGTTGCCATTTCCTTCTCCAGGGGATATTCTTGACCCAGGAATTGAACCCAGGTCTCCTGCACTGCAGGCAGTTTCTTTACCAACTGAGTTACCAGGGAAGCTACCAGGAATCACTAAGTATCAGAGAAATGCAAATCAAAACTATAGTAGATACCACCTCACTGGTCAGAAAGGCCATCCTAAAAAAGTCTACAAATAATAAATGTTGGAGAGAGTGTGGAGAAAAGGAAACCATCCTATACTGTTGGTGGGAATGTAAACTGGTGTAGCCACCATGGAAAACATGAGGTTTCCTTAGAAAGCTAAAAATAGATCTACCATATGATCCTGCAGTTCCACTCCTAACATACTCTGTGAAAGACAAAAATGTTAATTCAGAAAGATCCATGCATTCCAGTGTTCATAGCATCATTATTTCCAATAGCCAAGACATGGGAAGAAACCTAAGTATCCATCAACAGATGAATGGATAAAGAAGATGTGCTATGTATACATACATTGGAATATTACTCAATCATAAAAAAGAATGAAAAATCCCATTTGCAGCAACATGGGTGGACCTAGAGATTGTCATACTAAGTGAGCCAGACAGAGAAAGACAAATATATCACTTATATGTGGAATCTAAAAGATAATACAAATGGACTTATTTACAAAATAGAAACAGACTCACAGATATAGAAAACAAACTTATGGTTACAAAAGGGAAAGAGAAGAGGGATAAATTGGGAATATGGAACTACTATATGCTGCTAAGTCACTTCAGTCGTGTCCGACTCTGTGTGACCCCATAGACGGCAGTCCACCAGGCTCCCCCGTCCCTGGGATTCTCCAGGCAAGAACACTGGAGTGGGTTGCCATTTCCTTCTCCAATGCATGAAAGTGAAAAGTGAAAGGGAAGTTGCTCCGTCGTGTCTGACTCTTCGTGACCCCATGGACCGTGGCCTACCAGGCTCCTCCGTCCATGCGATTTTCCAGGCAAGAGTACTGGAGTGGGGTGCCATTGCCTTCTCTGACACTACTATATACAGAATAGATAAACAATGACTTATTGTATGGCACTGGGAACTATATTCAATATCTTGTTACAAACTATAATGAAAAAATTGAAAAAAGAATATGTACACATATAAAATAAGAATATATATGTATAAAATAAGAATATATATATATATAACCAAATAACTTGGCTGCACAACTGAACTAAAACAATATCATAAATCAACTATACTTCAACAGAAAATGATTTAAAAATATAAAAAACAAGGCAACAAACAAAAAAAGAGACAAAAGACACTGTTAAGAAAATGAAAAGACAAGCAGCAGACTAGGATAAAATAGTTGGTAAACTATTTGTTAGTCTATCTAACGAAGACTTTAAATATATAAAGAACTTTTACATATTAATTATAAGAAAACAGACAGTCCAGTTCCAAAAACTGGGCAAAAGATGTGAACAGACATTTCACCAAATAAAATATTCAGATGACAAGTAATGAAAAACCATGTAAGTTCATAAGGTTAATTAGGAAAATGCAAGTTAAAATTGTAGGAAAATGCTTCTACATACTAAGTAGAATGTTTAAAATTAACAAGGCTGAACATATCGAGTGTTGGCAAGGATGCCAAGCAACTAGAACATTCTCACACTGCTTGTGGGAATGAATGGAAAAGTTTGCCACCATTTTGAAAAGAGGTTAGCATTTTCCTAGAAAGTTAAACATTTACTTACCATACATCAGTCATCCCACTCTTTACTTATGAGAAATGGAAACTTTTATCCACTCAAATATTTATACATGAAACTTATGACACCTTTATTTGTAATAATCAAACCCTATAAAAAATTTGAGGTAATAAAGTCATTTTTTATATTTATAATGTAAAAACCTTTAGAAAATCTGAGAAAAGTTTGGAAGCAATAAGAAAATTCATAAAGATTGCTAATAGAATTTGAGGGGATTACGCTAAGTGAAACAAGTCAAAGGAAGGCTGTGATCATATGATCACACCTATGATCACACTATATGATCTCATTTACATGTGAAATCTACAATACAAACAAAAAGCAAGTTCATAGATACAGAGAACAGATTGGTGGTTGCCAGAGATGGGGTGTGGGAGATGGGTAAAATGGATGAAGGTGGTCAAAAGATACAAACCTCTAGTTACAAAAAATATAAGTCCTGGGAATATATATACAGCATGATGACTGAAGTTAGTAATACTATATTGCATATTTGAAAGCTGCTAAAATAGTAGATCTTAAAAGTTCTCATCACAAGGAAAAAAGGATGAAGGATGTGGTGAAGGATGCTAACTAGATTTGTTGTGATGATCATCTCATGATATATACAAATATCAAGCCATTATGTTGTATACATGAAACTAATATAATGTTGTATGTCAATTATAATAATAAAAATCAATTAAAGTGATTTTTAGATTGACATACAAAAATCAATATCAGGGGCGGTCCTAAGATGGCAGAGGAATAGGACGAGGAGACCACTTTCTCCCCCACAAATTCATCAAAAGAACATTTCAACGCTGAGTAAATTCTACAAAACAACTTCTGAATGCTGTCAGAGGACATCAGGCACCCAGAAAAGCAATTCATTGTCTTCAAAAACAGGTAGGAAAAAATATAAAAGATGAAAAAAGAGACAAAGGAGGTAGGGAGGGAGCTCCGTCCCAGGAAGGGAGTCCAGTCCCGGGAAGGGAGTCTTAAAAAGAGAGAAGTTTCCAAACACCAGGAAACACTCTTGCTGCCGAGTGTGTGGCGAGCCTTGGAAGCACAGAGGGCAAAATAACGGGAAAAAAATAAATAAATAATTAAAACCAACAGATTATGAGCCCAACAGTAACTCCCCCAGTGGAGAAGCAGTGCAGATGCCTGCATCCGCCACTAGCAAGTGAGGGCTGGGCAGGGAGGCACAGGCTGGAGTGCTTTTTAAGAATCGGGCCAGAATGCCCTGAGTGTAACCAGAGCGAACTAACTTGGGCTAGCATACCAGACTGTGGGATAGCTACCACGCGAAAAGCTCTAACATAAGACACCACCAGGACCGCACACAGAACAAAGGATGGAACAGAAATAGCCAGCTGCAGACCATCCCCCTCCGGTGACAGTCAGCCAGAGCCGTAAGGGCTCGAAGGGGGCAATCGCAGCCCCGGAGAGACTTTACCTACCAAACTGCAAGCAGGCTTCTTTGCTAAGACTTCTTGGGGTCCTGGACAGTCACCATCTTCCTGACAAGGGGCGCCAGCGGTACACCCAGAAAACTGAGCAGCAGGCATGGGAAAGGCAATAAGTCGCAGCGACCACACTCGCTAAACACCTAAGCTACTTGGTCCTGGGAAGGGCACAAAATGCAGGCCCAACTGAATCTGTGCCTCTGAGGAATATCTGAGAGCTGAGCCTGAGGGGCTTAGACCGGGGAAGTGCATGCAGCCTAGGGCCAGCCTCAGACGTTTCCCGGTGAAGCAACATAGAGCCTGAGTGGTGTGCGCCGTGTGCAGGGGCATGCCCAGCGTGGCTGAGACACTGTGAGCACATGCCAGTGTTCTTTGTTTACAGCATCCCTCCCTCCCCACAGCGCGACTGAACAAGTGAGCCTAAAAAAAAAAGTGCCCACCACCGCCCGCCTTGTGTCAGGGCGGAAATCAGACACAGAAGAGACCAGCAAACAGAAGAAGCTAAACAGAGAGAACAGCCTTGGAAGTGACCCCACACTGCCCACAACACGAGAGGAAGTCCCAGATATATCTTTAATATTTTTACGACCATTCTCTCTCTCTCTCTCTCTCTTTTTTTTTTTTTTTGGTTGATGTTGTTCTTTGATTGCTTTTTCTTCTTTTCTTTTTCTTCTTTTTTTTAACTTTTTAAAATTTTTAAGTCCTCTATTTCTCCTTTAATTTTAATTTTTATAACCTACTATTACTTTTCAAAAAAAGACCCTATTTTTAAAGCAAATGCCAATATATATATATGTTGTTATTATTTTTTAATAATTCTCGTGACTATGTTTCTTCTTCTTCTTCTTTTCTTTAAAATTGTATTTTTGAAAATCCAACCTCTACTCTAGATTTTTAATCTTTGCTTTTTGGTATTTGTTGTCAATTTTGTACATTTAAAAACCCAATCTTCAGCACCCAATTTTACCTGAGAGTGAGATTACTGGCTTGACCACTCTCTCCTCCTTTGGACTCTCCTTTTTCTCCACCAGGTTGTCTCTGCCTCCTCCCTCCCTCTTTTCTTCTCTACCCAACTCTGACTTTCTGTGTGTTCCAGACGATGGAGAACACTTAGGGAACATGGTTACTGGCTGGATCTGTCTCTCTTCTTTTCATTTCCTTTTTTTGTCCTCCTGGCCACCTCTGTCTACTTCCTCCCTCTCCTCTTCCCTGTATAACTCCATGAACATCTCTGAGCAGTCCAGACTGTGGAGCGCACATAAGGAAGTGATTACTGGCTAGCTAGCTCTCTCCTCTTTTGATTCCACCTCATCTCATTCCAGTCACCTCTAACTACTCCCTCCCTCTTCTCTTCTCCATGTAACTCAGTGAACCTCTCTGGGTGTCCCTCAATGTGGAGAAACTTTTCATCTTTAACCTAGATGTTTCATCATCAGTGCTGTGTAGATGGAGAAGTCTTGAGGCTACTGTAAAAATAAAACTGAAAACCAGAAACAGAAGTCTTAAGTTCAAATCCTGAGAACATCAGAGAACTCCTGAATTCAGGGAACATTAATCGATAGGAGCTCATCAAATGCCTCTATACCTACACTGAAACCAAGTGCCACCCAAGGGCCAACAAGTTCCAGAGAAAGACATACCATGCAAATTCTCCAGCAACACAGGAACACATCCCTGAACTTCAATATACAGGCAGCTCAAAGTTACTTCGAAACCATAGACATCTCATAACTCATTACAGGACACTTCATTGCACCCCAGAGAGAAGAAATCCAGCTCCAGCCACCAGAACTCCGACACAAGCTTCCCTAACCAAGAAACCTTGACAAGCCACTGATACAACCCCACCCACAGCGAGCTAACTCCATAATAAAAAGAACTCCACAAATTCCCAGAATATAGAAAGGCCACCCCAAATGCAGCAATATAACCAAGATGAAGAGACAGAGGAATACTCAGCAGATAAAGGAACAGGAGAAATGCCCACCAAACCAAACAAAAGAGGAAGAGATAGGGAATCTACCTGATAAAGAATTCCAAATAATGATAGTGAAAATGATCCAAAATCTTGAAATCAAAATGGAATCACAGATAAATAGTCTAGAGACAAGGATTGAGAAGATGCAAGAAAGGTTTAACAAGGACCTAGAAGAAATAAAAAAGAGTCAATATATAATGAATAATGCAATAAATGAGATCAGAAACACTCTGGAGGCAACAAATAGTAGAATATCAGAGGCAGAAAATAGGATTAGTGAAATAGAAGATAGAATGGTAGAAATAAATGAATCAGAGAGGAAACAAAAAAAACGAATTAAAAGAAATGAGGACAATCTCAGAGACCTCCAGGACAATATGAAACACTCCAACATTTGAATTATAGGAATCCCAGAAGAAGAAGACAAAAAGAAAGACCATGAGAAAATCCTTGAGGAGATAATAGTTGAAAACTTCCCTAAAATGGGGAAGGAAATAATCACCCAAGTCCAAGAAACACAGAGAGTTCCAAACAGGATAAACCCAAGGCAAAACACCCCAAGACACATATTAATCAAATTAACAAAGACCAAACACAAAGAACAAATATTAAAAGCAGCAAGGGAAACACAACAAATAACACACAAGGGGATTCCAATAAGGATAACAGCTGATCTTTCAATAGAAATGCTTCAGGCCAGGAGGGAATGGCAAGACATACTTAAAGTGATGAAAGAAAATAACCTACAGCCCAGATTACTGTACCCAGCAAGGATCTCATTCAAATATGAAAGAGAAATCAAAAGCTTTACAGACAAGCAAAAGCTGAGATAATTCAGCACCACCAAACCAGTTCTCCAACAAATGCTAAAAGATATTCTCTAGACAGGAAACACAAAAAGAGCATATAAATCTGAACCCAAAACAATAAAGTAAATGGCAATGGGATTGTAATTATCAATAATTACCTTAAACATAAATGGGTTGAATGCCCCAACCAAAAGACAAAGACTGGCTGAATGGATACAAAAACAAGACCCCCATATATGCTGCCTACAAGAGACCCACCTCAAAACAAGGGACACATACAGACTGAAAGTGAAGGGCTGGAAAAAGATATTCCACGCCAATAGAGACCAAAAGAAAGCAGGAGTAGCAATACTCATCTCCGATAAAATAGACCTTAAAACAAAGGCTGTGAAAAGAGACAAAGAAGGCCACTACATAATGATTAAAGGATCAATCCAAGAAAAAGATATAACAATTATAAATATATATGCACCCAACAGGAGCACCGCAATATGAAAGACAAATGCTAACATGTATGAAAGGGGAAATTAACAATAACACAATGATAGTGGGAGACTTTAATACCCCACTCACACCTATGGACAGATCAACTAAACAGAAAATTAACAAAGAAACACAAATTTTAAATGATACAATAGAACAGTTAGACCTAATTGATATCTATAGGACATTTCACCCCAAAACAATGAACTTCACCTTTTTCTCAAGTGCTCACGGAACTTTCTCCAGGATAGATCACATCCTGGGCCATAAATCTAACCTTGATAAATTCAAAAAAATTGAAATCATTCCAAGCATCTTTTCTGACCATAATGCATTAAGATTAGATCTCAATTTCAGGAGAAAAACTATTAAAAATTCCAACATATGGAGGCTGAACAACATGCTTCTGAATAACCAACAAATCACAGAAGAAATCAAAAAAGAAATCAAAATATGCATAGAAACGAATGAAAATGAAAACACAACAACCCAAAACCTGTGGGACACAATAAAAGCAGTGCTAAGAGGAAAGTTCATAGCAATACAGGCATACCTCAAGAAACAAGAAAAAAGTCAAATAAATAACCTAACTCTACACCTAAAGCAACTAGAAAAGGAAGAAATGGAGAACCCCAGAGTTAGTAGAAGGAAAGAAATCTTAAAAATTAGGGCAGAAATAAATGCAAAAGAAACAAAAGAGACCATAGCAAAAATCAACAAAGCCAAAAGCTGGTTCTTTGAAAAGGTAAATAAAATTGACAAACCATCAGCCAGACTCATCAAGAAACAAAGGGAGAAAAATCAAATCAATAAAATTAGAAATGAAAATGGAGAGATCACAACAGACAACACAGAAATACAAAGGATCATAAGAGACTACTATCAGCAATTATATGCCAATAAAATGGACAACGTGGAAGAAATGGTCAAATTTTTAGAAAAGTACAACTTTCCAAAACTGAACCAGGAAGAAATAGAAAATCTTAAAAGACCTGTCACAAGCACGGAAATTGAAACTGTAATCAGAAATCTTCCAGCCAACAAAAGCCCAGGTCCAGACGGCTTCACCACTGAATTCTACCAAAAATTTGGAGAAGAGCTAACACCTATCCTACTCAAACTCTTCCAGAAAATTGCAGAGAAAGGTAAACTTCCAAACTCATTCTATGAGGCCACCATCACCCAAATACTAAAACCTGACAAAGATGCCACAAAAAAAGAAAACTTCTGGAGAAGGAAATGGCAATCCACTCCAACACTCTTGCCTGGAAAATCCCATGGACTGAGGAGCCTGATAAGCTACAGGCTACTGTCCATGGGGTCGCAAAGAGTCGGACACGACTGAGCGACTTCACTTTCACTTTCACAGGCCAATATCACTGATGAACATAGATGCAAAAATCCTTAACAAAATTCTAGCAATCAGAATCCAACAACACATTACAAAGATCATACACCATGACCAAGTGGGCTTTATCCCAGGGATGCAAGGATTCTTCAATATCTGCAAATCAATCAATGTAATTCACCACATTAACAAAGTGAAATATAAAAGCCTTATGATTATCTCAATAGATGCAGAGAAGGCCTTTGGCAAAATTCAACATCCATTTATGATAAAAACTCTCCAGAAAGCAGGAATAGAAGGAACATACCTCAACATAATAAAACCTATATATGACAAACCCACAGCAAACATTATCCTCAATGGTGAAAAATTGAAAGCATTTCCTCTAAATTCAGGAACAAGACAAGGGTGCCCACTTTCACCGCTACTATTCAACATAGTTCTGGAAGTTTTGGCCACAGCAATCAGAGCAGAAAAAGAAATAAAAGGAATCCAAATTGGAAAAGAAGAAGTAAAACTCTCACTGTTGGCAGATGACATGATTCTCTACATAGAAAACCCTAATGACTCCACCAGAAACTTCCTAGAGCTAATCAATGAATATAGTAAAGTTGCAGGATATAAAATCAACAACACAGAAATCTCTTGCATAAAATTATAAAACATTGATGAAAGAAATCAAAGAGGACACTAATAGATGGAGAAATATACCATGTTCATGGATTGGAAGAATCAATATAGTGAAAATGAGTATACTACCCAAAGCAATCTACAGATTCAATGCAATCCCTATCAAGCTGACAGCGGTATTTTTCACAGACTTAGGACAAATAATTTCACAATTTGTATGGAAATACAAAAAACCTCGAATAGCCAAAGCAATCTTGAGAAAGAAGAATGGAACTGGAAGAATCAACCTGCCTGACTTCAGGCTCTACTACAAAGCTACAGTCATCAAGACAGTATGGTACTGGCACAAAGACAGAAATATAGATCAATGGAACAAAATAGAAAGCCCAGAGATAAATCCACACACCTATGGACACCTTATCTTCGAGAAAGGAGGCAAGAATATACAATGGATTAAAGACAATCTCTTTAACAAGTGGTGCTGGGAAAACTGGTCAACCACTTGTAAAAGAATCAAACTAGATCACTTTCTAACACCATACACAAAAATAAACTCAAAATGGATTAAAGATCTAAACGTAAGACCAGAAACTATAAAACTCCTAGAGGAGAACATAAGCAAAACACTCTCCGACATGAGTCACAGCAGGATCCTCTATGATCCACCTCCCAGAATACTGGAAATAAAAGCAAAAATAAACAAATGGGATCTAATTAAAATTAAAAGCTTCTGCACAACAAAGGAAACTATAAGTAAGGTGAAAAGACAGCCTTTGGAATGGGAGAAAATAATAGCAAGTGAAGAAACTGACAAACAACTGATCTCAAAAATATACAAGCAACTTATGCAGCTCAATTCCAGAAAAATAAATGACTCAATCAAAAAATGGGCCAAATAACTAAATAGACATTTCTCCAAAGAAGACATACGGAAGGCTAACAAACACATGAAAATATGCTCAACATCACTCATTATCAGAGAAATGCAAATCAAAACCACAATGAGGTACCATTTCACACCAGTCAGAATGGTAGCGATCCAAAAGTCTACAAGCAATAAATGCTGGAGAGGGTGTGGAGAAAAGGGAACCCTCTTACACTGTTGGTGGGAATGCAAACTAGTACAACCACTATGGAGAAAAGTGTGGAGATTCCTTAAAAGTTACAAGTAGAACTGCCTTATGACCCAGCAATCCCACTGCTGGGCATACACACTGAGGAAACCAGAGTTGAAAGAGACATGTGTACCCCAATGTTCATTGCAGCACTGTTTATAATAGCCAGGACATGGAAACAACCTAGATGTCCATCAGCAGATGAATGGATAAGAGAGCTGTGGTACATATACGCAATGGAGTATTACTCAGCCATTAAAAAGAATACATTTGAATCAGTTCTAATGAGGTCTATGAAACTGGAGCCTATTATACAGAGTGAAGTAAGCCAGAAAGAGAAACACCAATACAGTATACTAACACATATATATGCAATTTAGAAAGATGGTAATGATAACCCTGTATGTGAGACAGCAAAAGAGACACAGATGTATAGAATGGACTTCTGGACTCTGTGGGAGAGGGTGAGGGTGGGATGATTTGGGAGAATGGCATTGAAACATGTATACTATCCTGTAAGAAATGAATCACCAGTCTATGTTCGATACAGGATACAGGATGCTTGGGGCTGGTGCACGGGGATGATCCAGAGAGATGATATGGGGTGCGAGGTGGGAGGGGGGTTTAGGATTGGGAACTCATGTACACCCGTGGCTGATTCATGTCAATGTATGGCAAAACCAATACAGTATTGTAAAGCAAAATAAAGTGAAACAAACAAACAAACAAACAAACAAAATCAATATAATTTCTACACACTGAAAATAACAATTAGAAAATGTCATGGAAAAAAGATAATATTGAAATGTTAACAAAACAATAAATTTTTAGGCATAAATCCAAAAGAAGACATTTTCAGTAAACTGATAGAGAAAAATTACAAAATATTTTTAGGGTAAATAGAAGATAATCCAAGTAAAGATATAGATCTTGTTACAAATTTTGAAATGTTAAAAAAATAACAATCCTACCCAAATTAGTCTATAAATTCAACATAATTCCATTCAAACACCAATAATTTTCGTAGAGTTAAAAAAAAACTAAAATCTACATAAAGGAATCAAAGTTCAAAGTAAGTAGTCAAGTAAAATTTGAAGAACAAGAGGAGAGATTCACCGTTCCAGATATTAAAGCTCATTATAAAACTGTAGTAATTGAAACAGTATGGTGTTGGCTGAAAGGTAAATAAAGCAATAGAAGAGAGTATAAATTTTAGAAAGAGAACTGTGCATAGATAAAAATTCTATAAATTGACAGAATGGTACAGCAAATCACAGGGTAAAGAAAGACTGTATCATGAATGGCTAGGGAAAATCAGGAAAAATTAATTGCAATTCCTATTTCTCTACATTTTGGAAAAGTATATTTGCAATTCATATAATTAACTGATGCTTAGTATACAGATAATTGGTATATCAAATATATAAACAATGCTGCAAATTAATGATACAATAGTACCTACCAGAAAAATAAACCAAAAATATGAATAGTCATTTCCACATACAAGAAAGTTTGATCAATATATGTCAAATAAATGTTCAATTTCATTAATAATTATGGAAAGGATCTTTTGAACAATTTCACACTAGATGAGCAGAATTTTTTAAAGTTTCACAATACCAGCATCTGGCAACTTGGGAATTTTCATATGTTACTATTGTGAAGGTAAATTGGTGTAAACCTTATGAGGTACAATTTGGCAACATCAAGTAATGTTGAAGACACTCCTAGTCTATGATCCAGGACATGAGTCATAGACTGGGAAATTGCATGAGTTATAGATCTTTTAGTGGGAATCAGATTGTCATGTTGCTAACTTTGCATTTTAATTTTTTTCCAACAGTTTTTCTCAGAAAAGAAAAAAATACAGAGAAGAAGAAAGGCAGAAAGGAACAAGGCAGTGGGGTGAGAAGAAAGAGGAAGGAAACAATATTTTAAAAAGGAAAAGAATAGAAAGAAAACGTTAGGATTTTTCATATAAAAGTACTATAACCTATTGTTTTTTAAACTGCTAGTCTCAGCAGTTAGTGTCAAAAAATAATTTAGTATAGACTAGCATCTTAAAAAAATACTCTTTGGGATGGTGTTCCTTCATGTATTTTTACCTTTTATCACACTTAGCAAGAGTATCATTTTCTGAAGTTTTGGTGTCAGATACATGCATGTGTATGCACTGATTTGCAATGTGAAATATATTTATTACTATGCATTGCAGAGAAAATATATTTGGAATACATAGCCATAAGGAGACATTGTGAGTCATTTTCTCATACAAAGAATGGTTCCTATGGTGAACGTGTCTTTCTTTACAGTGCTACGACCCAGGCAGAGGGATTGCCTAGGGCAGTGGGGTGCCATCCACACCATGCTCTTACCCACTGTGCTAAGTAAACAGTGCTGAACAATAGGACTGATGAAAGAACACCATGTGCTCAGCAGAGTATAGCCCAGCAGCATTTGGAAAGGGAGCAGGTAGCTGTCCAACTGGCATTAGTGTGGAATGGACACTATTTGGAGAGTGATGGCAACTGAACCCACCAGCAGTAAGGAAGTAATCATGGTGGATCATTTTCTCCTTGATGTTATCCATCCACAGTATGCTGTCGCAGAGAAGAGAAGTGATGAATCCTAACAACAATAACAACAATGTTTTCCAATGATGTGGTGTTTCCAAAGGTCAGAATAAAACAACAGAAGACATTCCCCCCCACCAATACTTACTCCTAGCTTGTGATATATCTAGACCTGGAAATAAGGCATATCATTCTGTTCTTGACATCCAAAGAGTTAGGAGGCTCTCAGGATAAACAATAGGATTGAGACACTGAACCACTGTGTGATCTAAGTGTGTAGGCATTTCAATTCTGAGAATAAAGACCAAAAAGAGATTAAATTGCCCATTTGTAAAATCTAGAAGAATTTAACCATTCACTCCTTGAGTTCTGAAGTCATGGTACTTCCCACCAGTGTAACAGGAGAAATAGCGACCCACTTTATCAGCATGAGAGCTTCCCTGGTGGCTCAGATGGTAAAGAATCTGCCTGCAATGTGGGAGACCTGGGTTTGATCCCTGGATCTGGAAGATCCCCTGGAGAAGGAAATGGCAACCCACTCCAGCATTTCTGCCTGGAGAATTCCACAAACAGAGGAGCCTGGTGGGCTACAGTCCATGGAGTCGCAAAGAGTCAGACAAAACTGAGCGACTAACACTTATCAACATGGGCTATGCAAACAGAATCTTACCTAAAAGATGATAAAGAAATGTACTATTTTTAAAAGAGTCTGGATGAATTCTTGAGTAATAAATCTACCCCTGGTTAATATGGAGAACTAGAGTATTCGAGACACATCCCTAAATATGTAATACACTCTTTACCTTGGTGACTCTAACTGGGGGAGAAAAAAAAAAACCCTGGCTTGTTGAACCGTGAAAGCAATCTTGTGATATTTCTAAGATCCTAATGTCTCACAAGAGAACCTTCAGACCAAGGACACCAAACCACCAAATAGTCAAAACCTATTGCATTTTTCAAGGTGGAAGAGTGGCTATCTTATCTTTATTCAGCCCTGGCTCCCATAGTACCAAGAGCCCTCTTCACTGCTCTCCTTCCATTTCCCAGCAAATTTCCAAAGGTCTATCAAGGCCAGATGTGGAAAGAGGTGAGACGCAGATGCAAACATAAATTCTTCCCCCTGTGACAGTGATTGCTCAGCCATACATGCCCCCACCTATGTAAAATGCATGGTTCACTCATACAAATTAAGGACACATGGTGTTAACATTGCTCAGGTTCCAGAAACAGAGCTGAGACAGCATGTGATGTGTGTGTGTGTGTGTGTGTGTGTGTGTGTGTGTGCGTGTGTGTGAATTGAGTGGTAGGGCTCGAGGAAGGGAGTAGTCACAAGTGTGACTTCATGGAAACTACCTTTATGGAAATTTATTTCATTTCTGGCCAAATAGAGGAGAGTAAGAGGAGTAAGGGGAAGTCAAGGAAGGCGGTAATACTGTCTGGAGTCAGGGAAATGTGACATCATGCACTAATTCTATCAGAGCTTCATGACTTGAGGTCAATCACTTGACCTCTTCAGACTTCACTTTTCTCCAGTATTAAAGGGTAGAGTGGAAAGGTTCTGACTACCATAGGACTCCATGATCCAGCCTATGCCTAGCATCAGGAAAAATCAAAAAAACAACTTCAAATTGCTACAGTGCAAAATCCAGTGTGTGTGTGCCCAATTTGGTGAAATTATTCTCAGCTAGGAGATGCACCATCCACAAAAATTTATGTAGTATTTCTCACAGGTGGTGCCAATGCTCCAGCCTCATGGTATTATTCCTGTTCCCTTGTTTATTCCTTTAGTCCTTGACCCTTAGTCCCTACACTCAGTGTGATTAACATCCCCTCAACTGGTCCCCTTGCATCTCCAGTGACTTTCAAAAAGCAACTCTAGCTATCCCAAGACCATGTCTCTTGGAACCCAGACTGTTCCTGATACCAATTTCTGCCCCATATTTTCTTTATGCCTAATTTGTCTGGTGTTGAGTCAGAAGCAAAGCCTTGGGAGAAAACCAACAAATAAAGACCTGAAGAACAGCCTAAGCTTTCATGTTCATCTCAGTAGCAAAAAGGACTAATCTCTGCTTTTTCATAGGTTAAACTCAATTAGTTGCCACATACCTTTCCCAGATTTTAACTATATGACTAGAGAAAAACTAAATTGCTTTCAGTAGTTGATATCAAGAAAATTATGTTCTTAGTTCTAAAAAATGATATGGTTATGATCAGTGCTGTCTATGATTAACATATTTTTTTTCTTTCTCTGATTAGTGCAAGTGTCATCACCAGCCAGTCAACAATAAAATCATTACACAATGAAGGTTTGATGATGATGATGATGATGTCATCTATTGAGCAATTACCAGGCACCCTTACAAGAACTTTAAATGTATTAACTTCATTGTCCTCTTCCCAGCCCCATGAAATAGCTACTATTATTAACCTCATTTCACAGATGAGTCAAGTTTAGGGCTCAGAGAGGTTAAGCAACCTGTTTCAGATCAAACAGCTAATCAATAGTAAAGCTATGTTTCTAATACAATGGCTCCAGGAAGCTTCTGTCTTCGGTATATTTATTTCCAGCTGGCACGTACCAATTCCTCAAATATTTATTGAGTTCTTACTGTGTGCTAGGTAGGCTCATTTTGTCTGGTGAGAGAAATAGAAACTAAGCAACTAATTATATACATAAGTATTGGAATTATGACTATGATGAGTGTTATAAAGAAGAAGTTCTGAGTGCTTCTTGGAGAAACTATAATGAAGAGAATGGATCTCCACCAGGGGGTCAGGAAGGGCCCTGAGAAAGTGACTTGTAAGCTGAGAGTCAAAAATAAGTAGAGGGAAGTAAACATGTACCATGGCAAAGAAGGAGCATGTCCAGAGCAAAGGTCCTGAGTCAGTAACCAGATTAACATTTTGGAAACCAAAAATATGAGATGATGGAGTCAAGTGAAAGTAAGAGGGGAGAGCAGGGTGGAATCCCAGATGAATTGTATAGATCTTCGGGGCTTCCCTGGTGGCTCAGACGGTAAAGCGTCTGCCTGCAGAGCAGGAGACCCGGGTTCGATCCCTGGGTTGGGAAGATCCCCTGGAGAAGGAAATGCCAACCCACTCCAGTACTCTTGCCTGGAAAATTCCATGGACTGAGGAGCCTGGTGGGTTACAGTTCATGGGGTCGCAAAGAGTCGGACACGACTTCACTTTCACTTTCACTTTCAGTTATGTACCAAAATAAATCTTTGGCTCTTTAAGAACTCTTGGTGGTACTATTGGATATTCTCCATCTGCCCCTACAAATGCTCTGTAACTTCCTCACCCTGTTCTGCACCCCGTGGAGATTGACTTGAATTGTCTATGCTAACAAGCTCCCATATGTTCTGGTTTTAGTTGCGGGTCAGCCCATGGGAAGCACATGCAGATCAGATGGAAGTGAGGAGGGAGGTCAGGGCATCTGTTCCCCAGCCTGACCACTGTATTTCTCTACATAAGACCATAGATATTATTTCTCTATCTACTGTATTGCCTCTCTATGGAACCTTTTAAGACATTTTATTTTACTAATCACTCCCAAGTGAAATGTGTTTGTGCACACTGTGTATCTGTGCTATACACATAAAATAAGAATCTTTTCACATGCCCCCCTCTCCCTGGGAGTGCTATCACTCCTACTGAGAAAGCTTGAGGGATACCTATTCCCTCACACTGACCTTTTAGCCCAGAGGATCATTGGTGGTGGCTCCCACTGTTGCGAGATTGGGGGTGCACCACCCTCCCTTGTTGGTTTCCCTTACTCCTGTCCACAGCAGTTTTGTTAAGTAACTCCTTTATTCAACTCCCCAGTTTACCATTTGAGCCATCTTTTCTTCCTACCAAAATGCTGACTGGTGCAAAGCCATTAAAAATCTCTAAGAGAGAGAATGGCATTGCCAGATTTGCACTTAAAATACATTGGTATTATGTGAAGTATTCACTGAAGTAGGGTAAAAGTAGGGGACCAATTCCAAGGCCATTAACATGGTGACAATGGCAGGCAATGGCATTCTAGTTACTCGAATAGATTTTTCAAATTTATCCAAATGATCAGTATCACTACATAAAACTAAAATCTCTGTATCAATTTTGATAGTAATGACCTCTAGAAGGAAAAACATGATGAGAGAATTTACCAATTCATATTATCACATAAGCATTTGTGATAAGTAAATTTACTTTTGTGATAAGCACATAAGTCAAACTTATAAGAGGCTGAGGAAGAAAGCAGGTGAAGTTTTCTCCCCTTTTGAGAATCATACCCATTTTTGGTATGGGAAGGGCTTAAGCTCAACTCTGTCTACACACAGAGTCATGAACCAGATGGATCCTCAAGCTCTTTAAGGCGCAAAGCCAGTTGTATATCCCCTCATAGTCTAAATTTAGGCACTCTAAATTTATATCTTATATAATATCAATCCATAGCCCTGCAGGATTTTTCATTATTTCTCCACTTTAGAGATGGGTAAACAAAGGTTAAAAAAGTAGGTAGTAACATTTGTAAAGTGAAACATATATAGATGGTGCTTTTTCTGGCTTAAAAGTCAAACTCATTGTATCTACTAAACAGTATTAAACTCAGCATGATCATATCCATGGGAAAGATAGTTATCATTAACAAATAAGTTGCATTTCTCATTCCAGTTCCATCTGATTGAAAGTGACAGCCTGGAATGCTGTATTGAGAATTGTGAGACTAGACCAGGCAACCTGGGAAAGATGCTATAACTGATTAGTGTTGTCTGTCACAGATAAGAGTGGGAAATGGGAGCATATATACTACTTATCCTCCATCTCTCATAGACTTCTGCTACCCATGGAGATATAAAAATCAATAGCTCTTACAGCATGCTTCCCCCCAGCCAGGTTGCCACTTGCACTGACTGTTCTCAGGGTTTTAAGTCTATCTGTAAATGTGATGTTACATTTTCAAACAGGTTTATTTCTATTATTCCACATGTGAGCCAATGAGCCCATAAGAATAATGTGTTAGAGCAATTCTCTTTCACTACTTGTCATGCATTCAGCATGTTGACATCTCAAGTCTCAAGGAGCTATTTTCACATCATATCACTGGGCCAAGGAGATATGGCCTGAATTTGTAGGGTTTTCCTGACTGCCCTCCCCTGCATATGTTCTAAGGTCTTTCATGGAATAAAGATTAGAAAGACAAACACTCAAAGCATAGTCACTCAGGACAGCATCTTAGGATTCTGTTGTTGTTCAGTCACTAAGTCATGTCCGACTCTTGTGACTCCCTGGACTGCAGCAGGCCAGGCTTCCCTGTCCTTCACTATCTCCCAGAGTTTGCTTAAATTCATGTCCATTGAGTCAGTGATGCCATCTAACCATCTCATCCTCTGCTGCTCCCTTTTCCTTTTGCCTTCAATTTTTCCCAGAATCAGAGTCTTTTCCAATGAGTTGGCTCTTCACATCAGGTGGCCACAGTACTGGAGCTTCAATCAGCATCAGTCCTTCCAATGAGTTTTCAGGGTTAATTTCCTTTAGGATTAACTGGTTTGATCTCCTTGCTGCCCAAGGGACTCTCAAGAGTCTCCTTCAATATCACAGCTCAAAAGCATCAATTCTTCAGCACTCAGCTTTCTTTATAGTCCAACTCTCACATCCATATATGACTACTGGAAAAACCATAGCTTTGGCTGTATGGGCCTTTGTCAGTAAAGTGATGTCTTTGCTTTATAATATGCTGTCTAGGCTTGTCATTGCTTTCCTCCCAAAGAGCCAGTATCTTTGAATTTCATGGCTGTAGTCACCATCTGCAGTGATTTTGGAGCCCCCAAAATCTGTCTCTGCTTCCACCTTTCCCCTTTCTTTTGTCATGAAATGATGGGACCAGATTCCATGATCTTAGTTTTTTGAATGTTGAGTTTTAAGCCAGCTTTTTCACTCTCCTTTTCACCTTCATCAAGAGGCTCTAGAGAGTGGTCATGTTTCTTCTTTTCTGGCAGAGGGACATGAAACCACCTATAAAATAGGACAGAAACACCATAAGTAAGGGTGGAAATTGAGAATGAAAATCACAATCATTTAATTCAAGCTAACTATGAACAAGTCTGTTACATCATGGACTATTCTCTGATATACCATTTATTCACTCATCAAGTCTATATGGTAGATCCATACAAAGTGCAAACAACTGGGTCAACAAGTTATCCACTAAACAGAAAGGAAACAGGAGAAAACATAAAAGCAGTGATAAAACCACACCGACTTCCTGACCAATTGAGTCACTGCTATCAGAATAAGTGGGACATGTTCACCAGTGGAAGGGACTGTGGCAGGCTGTACTGGTCCCAGAGACTGCACAGAGGGAGTAAGGGCTGCCCTGAGCTCTGAGGAGGGGCAGACACTGAATTTGTTCTGCTAAGACAATGGTGGCACTAGTGGTAAGACCTCGCTTGCCAGTGCAGGAGCTACAAGAGATGAACGTTTGATCCCTGGGTCAGGAAGGTGCCCTAGAGGAGCGCCTGGCAATCCACTCAGTATTCTTGCCTGGAGAATCCCATGCACAAAGGAGCCTGAAGAGCTATAGTCCACAAGAGGGCAAAGAGTCAGATATGACTGAAGTGACTTAGCATGCACGCACGCACACAAGACAAATTTACTGCAAAACGCCTTCTAAATTTCAAAATGTATCATGGATGAACCAAACACATAGTGGTCAACCCATGTCCCAAACATCAGTGCTTAGACTAGTTTCACAATAAAATGAGTACAGTCCAGTACCTACTTCAGAGGCAGTTTTAAGTGATGAAATGAGTTAATACAGTGCTTAATACATGGTAAGCACTCAATGTGTGTGTTAGTCATTCAGTCATGTCCGACTCTGCAACCCCATGGACTGTAGCCCACCAGGCTCCTCTGCTCATGGAGATTCTCCAGGCAAGAATACTGGAGTGGGTTGCTGTTACCTTCTCCAAAGGATCTTCCTGACCCAGGGATCAAACACCAGTCTCCCATATTGCAGGCAGGTTGTTTGCCATTTGAGCCACCAGGAAAGCCCCCAAGCACTCGATAATATTAGCTTATTATTACTATTATTGTTTCTGGTATAACATGATATTCACAATGACAACTATCCAACTCCTAATGATATTAAAAGTATTGGTACATCTCAGGTTACTAAATGTCTTCTATCTTCAACTGCATTTTCTTTCTTCCTCACCTCTGCTCTCTGCTGGTAGGTATATCCCCATTCTATAGATAAGAAAAGTGACACTCAAATAGTTGAAGTGGACTCCAGTCTGGGTCTCTCTGCTGCCTAGCCTATTCTATGAATTGATGATGGAAAATTAGGGCATGATTAATTTTATGCATCCCCAGCCATGACTACTGGATGGCAGGAATTTCTCCACACCACTCAGATTTTACCTGGGATAGCCCAAGCAGGATTTAGCTTTAAACTCTCCATCTTGGTCTTCCACATTCTTCCTGCTTTCTCCTCGTCTCTCTCACCTGGTGGTCAGGAGCAGTGGAGCCAACTCCAAGCTCATATCCCGACTCTGCCTTTTAGCATCTGTGTGAGTTTGGGCAAATGACTGAATGTCTCATTGCCTCAGTTTCCTTATCTCCAAAAGGAATAATAATGATGGTGATAATGCTGAAAGCTCCCATCAGTGGTTGTTGGGAGATAGCTTAGTTGTTCAGGTGTAACCACTCTCCTGGGGTACTTTCTCTAAGGTGGAGATGGGGTAGAGATGGAGCATGTGGCTCTTCTCCTCCAACCGTGCACCTTTCCCCTGTATTCTTTTTCTGACTACCACTTCCCATTTCTTCACCATCTGCCAACCTCAGCCGTCCCTGGGGCCTGCAGGAGCCCTGCATCCCTCCCACCCAGCTGCTGGCAGCATCTTTTTGAAACCCCTCAGTGTTTTCAACCTCATATACTTTTGGCCTCTGTCCTGTCCTGGTCCCACTATAGCTATCTACCCTCAGTGAGGTGGAAAAAAAAAAAAAAAAGTCTGAAACAACCACCACAGCAAGCAAACAACAGTTCCTCCAGCCTCCTGGATGCACTCCTTATCTGCTTTAGTTTCTTCCCATGATCCTGGAGACTTTTGGTTTCTGGCATGTCCCCTGGTCCTTCTGATCTCATTGTTTTCCTCTCTTCTGGGTTCAACGGTATTCTCCTCCTCAGAGATGGGTTGAGCCTCATCCCATGTCCTCTCAACCCTCTCTCATTTCTAACTTTGTCTTTTCAAGGTATGAGCACCAGCGACACAGAGCTTGTGGGTGGTGGAGGCACCTGACAGGAGCAGGTTGAGGTCACAATTTCTTACATTCCTATTTCATGAGGAGGAGTGAAGGAGGAAGAAGGGTTGGGCAAGTGCAGGGTCATGACCACCACAATAATGGAATCATCACAAATTAATTGGCATCTATATTAATTAATTTTAACCTTTAGTTTAAATTCTTTAATTTTGATTTTTTGAGCTTTATAGAAGTTTTTAGTAAATGTCCCATTTGCCTCACCCTAGTCCATCATGTACTACTAGCTTTGGAAACATACAGAGTGATTAAAATCATTCTGCTTCAGTTTTCCCACTTGTAAATGGGTATCATACAGTCTTTTCCAACGAGCTCTGAGAATCAGGTCTAAATGGAGAAATGTATCTGGAAACTTAGCAAAGTGCCCAGAGCATTGCCAGTGCTCCAGAAATGTTACAGTTATTATTATATGCAGAAGTGGAACCGCCATAGCTAAGTTCAGCCTCATATTCAGACTACCTTCAAATATCTTCAGAAGACTCCTTTGCAGTCTTTGCTCTTTCTTCCTCCTCCAACCTCCCCTCAAATGTACCTTATCCCAAGAGTGATTCCAGCCACCTAGCAACATTTAACAGAACTAAAATCTCTTCAAATGAAAGTGTTGACATTTTTAATATTAACCAAAATTGCATATGGCAGGGCCTGCAAGGCTAAACTTAAGACTCTCCAACTTCAAACATCACACATTTTAATCCACATCTTTGGGAAAAATCACCACTAAAATCACCGTGTTGAAAATCCATGGAAAGACCTTATGGTTTGGAGGTGGCTGTGGAGGTTGAGAGTTGCAGGAAGGGGTGGGAAGTGAATCCCAGAGCATCCATCATCTTGGAAACAATAAAGGCAGTTTCAACTATCAGCTTTCAATGTAACTGTCCTCCAAACCTGGAGAGAGGCCATCATGGAAGACTTTTTCACTTGTCAGTCAACTGAAGCTTTTCAACTGAATTCACATTGGAATCATCCAACACCCCAGCTTGACTATTATTTCCCACTATTTCCCCACTGGAAGGGAAGCTTAATTCACTTGTTTCTGATTCATTTATACCCAACTCATCACAATGGTATATTGAGAGAGCTGTTGGAGCATCAGAAAAATTCCATTCCTTCTTTCATTTTTCTTGTTCTGCCTCCTCAATCCCCATTTCCCTCACTGTGTGGACATGGACTCTTCCTTTGGCCAGTCGTAAATTACCTCCACTCCAAATGTTGCAGTTGAATTCCCTGCTCCCAACTCAAGATATGTCTATGGGCTTGTAATTTGGCAAACATGGGTTCTTTCATCCCTATAAACTGAAAATCCAAACATATCTTTTATAGAAACCCCATACCTATAGACCCCCACTCCTGCTACCCCCTGCCCTGCTGCAGCCATCAGGCTGATATGAAATAAAACAGATGTGCTCAGAAAGGCACTGGTCCTCCCCCACCCAACCCAGCTCCCTGGAACCCACTGCCGGCTCAGTTACTTCTACGATGCAGGCCAGCAAATGCCAGAGCTCAGGGCTTTTCCATTGTGGGTCGTGCCGGAAGTCCACTGGATGTCATGTGCAGGATCAAATGACAGCTGCCAAGAGGTTAAAAAATATTCACCCCAAAGCTCTTAGAGTAGTTGGATAAGTGGGTCAAAGGTAGAGAGACATAAGAACACATTAAAATGGACATCTTAAAGCCTGCGATTTGTGGCAGTCAGAGCTCATCTACTCAACAAATATCTTATTTAAAACTAGTTGAGTGTGTATGTCTGTGTTTGGATTTTTTTTTTTAATCCTGTTCTCAAAGACCTTTTAACATATCAGACACATACCCTTCCAGGAATAAGTTATCAGTTTCATAGCTTGACCATTAAACTGAGAAAAACAAATCATTTGTAAACCCCATACAATTCATAAGTTCCCAGTTATAATGTAATCCCTGATATCCACTCCAAAGCCCCAGGGACAGCTCAACACAACCAGTTTTTGGTGATCTGGTGATGAAAGATATATTATTGAAATCCAGGAAACCTTGGGAAAAAAATGTAGAGCAAATCTAAATTGAAATGAAATGCAGATTGCTTGGCTGCCAGCAGAATTTTCTTCCTTCCTTCCTTCCTTCCCTTCTTTTTTTTCTCCTAAACTATTCCACATAAATGTCTCAAGGCTTAGGACATGCAATTAAAAGATTTATATGTAGACTGGAAGCAAAACAATTGCATGGTTTTCAGGGTCTGGGGCATATTCGAGATGGATTGGAGAGACGTGTGGAGGACACAGGCTGACATATGACCCATTTCCTCTGCCCCACCAGCCGGGCTGTGCTGGGTGCCACTCTCAGAACTCATTTTCCCAAGCTCTCTAAGCCTGTCCTGCCTTCCCATATGACTAGAATTACTCGAATGTCCACCATGTACGGTCGTTGGTGAAAGCTACCTTGTCCTGAGTGGCATTTTTCATTAAGCAACACCATTTGAGGCATGTTTGGGAAAAGAAACCCTATGGGAAAGTCAGATAGCTTAAAAAGACAAAAGAAGCTCTGTCTGGCACAATGATACAGTTATTGTAGGATTTCACACTTTCAGCTCAACTCCCAAGTCCTCTATAAGCCAGACTTATGATTACAGTCCGACTGTCCCTCCTCTGACTCAAACAGGAAGGTCTCCAGATTCAGGAAGGATTTCACTTACAGCCACAGAACTTTTCCTGTGAAAGGGACACCGACTCGTGTCTAAAAGTTATCAGAGAAGACAATATTCATTAGAATTACCAAACCATCAACAAGACCAGCAGTTTCTCTAATAACTGCTTCTCTTTCTCATCTGCCCAAATTAGAATTTCAAATATATTTGCTCTTTCTCCCTGGACATTCTTTCCCTCAACACCACCTCCACTATCAACAGCTCCCCAGAATTAAGTAATGAAACCCCGGTGTAGAGTAGATTCCTTCTGAAAGGAGATGTTATTAACAGAGAAATGTACCCTGACGAGTTCAGTGTCTGCAGAAAGCAAAGTCGGATGTGATTCAGTGGCCATATTTTCAGAACACTCTGTCAATGACAGTTAGAAACATATGTTTTTTATAAATTTCTCATTCCAAAACAAAGACTGACAGTAAACCCAGGGCTTTGATATTTATATAAATTGTTAAGTGGTTCACTGGGGAAAGTACATTTCAATTAGCATGTCAGTGCTCATCATGGAGGCTTCAAGAAAAGTGTTCTGATTAAGCTGACTATTTAGCAATACATCAAAAGTTAGGGGTTACTTAAGCGCTGTTCTCTTCAAGGCCAATGGTGTCACCTGATGCTAGGCAACATTTCTGAGTTTTTATTTAAAATCAAATTAGACACTCAAAATCCTACTTTAACCTACATCAATTCAAAACATCACTCCTTTTTAGTTCAATAAGCATGAACCAAGTAAATGTCAGGCACCAGGCTAAGTGAGGTAAAGGACAGCCTTGAATAAGGCCTAAGTCCTGGCTTTTTGCTGTCAATTATTGACTACCAAATTAAAAAAAAAAAAAATCTATGTCTAGTTATGAATTCTTTTGTGGGAGAAGAGATGAGCTATGATCAAAACCAAATGAAAATAAACTTTGCCTTTACAAAACTGCAATTCTACATCTTCAAATAAGAGATTTTCTTTCTTGAAACATCTTCTCATTTGTCTTTTGAGCCTGAGATTATGCCCATAAGCTGTAGATAAATCAACAACTCATCATTCAAAATCTTACTGTTAGTTGTGTTTTCCCCCTTCTTTTCTGTACTCTACTGCCGCCCTTAGGACAGCCTTATAAGTTATGAGGTTTTTCAGTTGGACTGTTTTCTTTGATATGTCACTATTTGCATTTCATTAGCTAAGCAGACATTCTTAAGATTGACAGTACAATTTTGTGCAACTCAATCCAGGGGAACATTCCCATCTCTCCCAGTCTGAAGAGTCCAGGAAAGACAAGGACACCAAATTTGTTCTCCTTATCTACCCAATTTAGTAGCTATTTGTCACAGTCAATTAGTCAAGGGTGAAGTAATTACCCATGCCTTGAGTTAGGGAACAAAGTCTGGTTGGCAGCAAAAAAGGGAACAGTCGGTTCATATGGGAAATGCGAGGTGAGTAGGTGCTATGGTTAGAGAACACAGGGCAAGACTACACCCAAAATATCTCTGACTCATGTCTGAAATTCTGCCATTTATGATTCATCCTTTTGTGTTAAACATTGCTTTCTTTCTGGAGTTGTTTTAAAATATCCACAGTCCAAGAAAGGGTAGCAAAATAAGTCTCTGCTTCAACCAATCTATATTTGTTGAGCCTTTTCTACAAATCAAGTGTGACATTTCAAAAAGTAACAAGATGTAGTCATAACCTGCAAGGAGTGCTACACAAGAAGTTCTATTTCTGAGAAGATCCTTTTAATGACTGATCTTGATATCCTACCCCTTTTGGATTGTTCTTCTCACTTCTTCATTTCTTACGCAAGCTTATTTAAAGTAGAGTTTATTTTAAATAGCTCTACTCCCATGCATTTAATTTATTCCTCACTTCCAGGTTCCTGCCCTCCCCAAGCTTGTGAATAAGGTCACAAAAGACCTTCCCATCGCCAAAGCCAAAGATCATTTTGTTCTGTCCATTTCTTTTGTAACTTCTCTAGCTATGCTGGGCTTAGTCGCTCAGTAGTGTCCTACTCTTTGCAATCCCATGGACTGCAGCCCACCAGGCTCCTCTGTCCATGGGGTTTCTCCAGGCAAGAATACTGGAGTGAGTTGCCATGCCATCCTCCAGGGGAATCTTCCCAAGCCAGGAATCAAATCCAGGTCTCCCACAGGTGGGTTCTTTACTAACTGAGCAACCAGGGAAGCCCAACCTCTCTAGAGAGTTGACTTTTCAAAATAACTTTCTTAGAAGTCTGCTATCTTGATTGTTCACACTAACTCCTCTTTTTCTACCTTACTTTTAAATATTGGTGAACTTCAGGGTTCTTTCCTTTGACCTCTTGACTTTATTTTAAATAGTGGTTCTCAGTCAAGGCCAGTTGTGTCCTCAGGAACATTTTACAACTTCTGAAGATATTTTTGGTAGTTATAACTGTGTTGGGGAGATGTTATTGGTATCTAGTGGGTAGAGGCCAGGGATGGTAGAGGCCAGTGAAGGGAAACATCCTCCAATGCACAGGCAAGTCTCCACTTCCCCAATCAGGAACAGAAACAATAACAACAACAAAAATCAATCCCATCCAAAATTGTAGTAATTAGGTTGAGATTTTATACTACCTGGGGGTGTTTTATACTCTCTGTGTTCTATACTATCCATGGGTGATAAGAATCGCACATACGGCTTCCACTTCTACTCTTATGAACTTATTACTCAAATCTTTGTTTTTGAATGAGATGGAGAGAACAAAGACGTCCAAAGCCACACAGCCAGTGGATTGTAGTTATGTTTACTTGAGGGTCTCCCAGCACACGGAAGTATAAAGGGCCAAAACCTAGTGTTTTTCTTCACTTACAAAACGTCATTCGCTTGATGACAGCATCTAGTCTCCTAGATTTGAACCCTGCGGATGAGCCTCAACTCTTTCCTTCCCCACAACCAACTCCTTCCGACTTTACCTTCCAGAGAACTCTCAAATCTGTCCTATCCTCACCATCTCCATAGCCACTGCCTTAGTTCAGGTCCTCTTCATTATCACATGCACTAAAAGCAGACTTAGAACTGAACTTCTATCTGAAAATTCACACCACTGAACCTGCCCTTTAAACACCTGCCTGAAAGGCTTTCCTATTCTGCTTTCTCAGAGTCCTCCATCCTTTTATCACCACATCCAATTAATTGTAATAGTGCTAATTGAGGATTGTTATTTGTGCTCTACATGAATTCTGTATTTATCTCACCTACAACACTGGGCTGAAAGAAGCACAACTGGAATCAAGATTGCTGGGAGAAATATCAATGACCTCAGATATGCAGATGACACCACCCTTATGGCAGAGAGTGAAGAGGAACTAAAAAGCCTCTTGATAAAAGAGAAAGTGGAGAGTGAAATAGTTGGCTTAAAGCTCAACATTCAGAAAATAAATATCATGGCATCTGGTCCCATCACTTCATGGCAAATAGATGGGGAAACAGTGGAAACAGTGGCAGACTTTATTTTGGGGGGTTCCAAAATCACTGCAGATGGTGATTGCAGCCATGAAATTAAAAGATGCTTACTCCTTGGAAGGGAAGTTATGACCACCCTAGACAGCATATTCAAAAGCAGAGACATTACTTTGTCAACAAAGGTCTGTCTAGTCAAGGCTATGGTTTTTCCAGTAGTCGTGTATGGATGTGAGAGTTGGACTATAAAGAAAGCTGAGCGCCGAAGAATTGATGCTTTTAAACTGTGGTGTTGGAGAAGACTCTTATGAGTCCCTTGGAGTGCAAGGCAATCCAACCAGTCCATTCTAAAAGAGATCAGTCCTGAGTATTCATTGGAAGGACTGATGTTGAAGCTGAAACTCCAATACTTTGGCCACTTTATGCAAAGAGCTGACTCATTGGAAAAGACTCTGATGCTAGGAAGGATTGAGGGCAAGTCTCTTCCACTTCTGATTTATCCCTCCCTTCTCTTCCCCCTCTGGTAACCATAAGTTTGTTTTCTATGTCTGTGAGTCTTTTTTTTT
The DNA here is from genome assembly GCF_032405125.1 of Capricornis sumatraensis. Classification (NCBI taxonomy): domain Eukaryota; kingdom Metazoa; phylum Chordata; class Mammalia; order Artiodactyla; family Bovidae; genus Capricornis; species Capricornis sumatraensis. The sequence continues at coordinate 114,544,011 of NC_091071.1, read as the reverse complement.
TTTTTGTAAGTTTGTAAAATTTTTTAGATTACAATATAAGCAATATTATATGATATTTGCCTTTCTTTGACTTACTTCACTTAGTAAGATAATCTCTAGTTCCACACATGTTGCTGCAAACAGCATTATTTCATTCTTTTTATGGCTGAGCAACTGGACATATAAAAGAATAAAATTAAAACATTCTCTAATACCATATACAAAAATAAACTCAAAAGTTATTAAAGATTAAAAGTAAGACCAGATACTATAAAACTCCCAGAGGCAAACATAGGCCAAACACTCTTTATCTGTCTCCTAGAGTAATGAAAATAAAAATAAAAAATAAAACAAATGGGACCAAATTAAACTTAAAAGTTTTTTGCATGACAATCCTTTTTACTCTTAAATTAAGAAATCTTAATTTCCTCATCTGCAAAGTGAAAATAATAATAGCTTCTTCCCTATCAGCTGTACTAGCTATTGTGAAGATCCAATGAGAAAACCAATGTTTGCAGTTCTATGGTTTGAAGAAAGAAAAGAAGGATACTGAAGTAAGTGTTAAGAGAAGGAGGGTTCCAGGAACATTGGACAAAGTAAGAACAAAGACAGATATAATGATGAGACCATCTCCATGGTCCAAATCTAAGATCTGGAGTGGATCTAATGCTCCCCAAGTTCTCCCCTTCTCTGTTGGCTGTTGTGGAAGACAGAAATACTTTTTTTGACAAAGACATATGAGACTTAAAAATTAATAACCAGAGGGAAAGAGCACAGTGATTCATTCCTGCTAAGATATAAATGGTAGACAGGTACTGATTTTCTAAAATTAACTCTGCATAGCACAGAGTCTCAAAAGGTCTATGTAGGTAGGGATAGGTGTAGCCACTCAAGATGAGGAGGACCTAAAAGAAAAACACTTCTCACTTCTGCATAAGAGTCAATCCTGTGAGACTATCTAGGTCAAGAACAATTAGATTATGCCAACCACCAACTCTTGATGGGGCCAACTGAATAGATATGTCCTTCCTGTAACATCCCGTCTGTGATCCCCCTATCAGGGCACTTTAAAAAGTTTAGAGAGCATCCAATTTTGACCCAAGATATTCAGAGTTTTTTGCTTCTCTATAAAAATCTCCAAACCAGCTCTGAATATTCTATGTTATCCCTATTAGGAGCAAAGTTTGCCCTGGAAAAGTAAGGCAGAGTACTTAGAATTCTTCTTTGACTTCATTAACAATAACTTATTAGAAAGTGAAAGTGAAAGTCTCTCAGTCATGTCTGACTCTGTGCGATACCATGGATGGTAGCCCACCAGGCTCCTCTGTCCATGGAATTCTCCAGGCAAGAATACTGGAGTGGGTTGTCATTTCCTTCTCCAGGGGATCTTCCCAACCTAGGGATGGAACCCAGGTCTCCTACACTGCAGGCAGGATCCACCAGGGAAGCCTTTAGAACTTTTTAGAAACACACTTTATTTTAGCAAACAAAGTTTCTTGGTCCATTCTAGCTAGTTTTCCAGGCTTTCAACATTACTATCATAACAATAGGGCTTCGCCAGTGGCTCAGTGGTAAAAAATTTGCCTGCAGTGAAGGAGATGAAGGAGTTGCAGGTTCAATTCCTGGATCAAGAAGATCCCTGGAGGAGGTCATGGCAGCTCACTACAGTATTCTTGTCTGGAGAATCCCATGGACAGAGGAGCCTGGCAGGGTACAGTCCATAGTTGTGGATGTCTATAGGGTTTCAGAGAGTCAGACATAACTGAGCATGCAAACATCCACCATAACAATAAATAATCCTATGGCTTTTCAAGCCTCTTCTATGACTATTTATTGAGAATCTATTAAATGCTTAGACCTGTGTTTGTGAAAATGAGAGGATTATTAAAAAAAAAAAAACTGTATAACTTCTTTCCCTTGGAGCTCTTACCCTCATCTGCAGAAGCATTAAGTTCTCCACGGAATAACCACAGAGACCACTTTGGACAATGCACCAGGTAAAATGAAGTCATGTCCAGCTTTGAGCTACTCAGGATGGATACATTGACAAGGCACCTTCTTTTGGATTGATATTAGTAGCAAACTCACATCTATATGTATATGTTTTTTTCTTTTATCTATGTCAGAGGAAGACAAGAAGGAAACATACCAAAATTTAATTAATGTTTCCTCTTGAGTAGGACAACAAGCATGTTTTTTCTTCTCTTTTCTACTTTTGAGTACTTTCCAAATTATTTTTAATGTGTAATGGAAAGTTGGTAAGAGAGATGGTAAGAGGGGAAAAATCTCATTTAGAATCTAACCCCATACCAGTCAGAGATGCTAGAAGGGCTCAAACAACTTTGTGTGAAGCTTGTGGGCACCAGGACCCAGGGACCCCACAAGAGGCTCAGCCAGACCTTCCTTTGAGTGTTTGAATGCCTCCTGTGGAGTCACAGGCCAGTAGTGGCCTGCCATGGGGACAGGGGCTCTGGCTGCAGCAGACCTGGGAGATGCAGCATGTGAGCCCTACCATAGAACCACCGAGCAGACAACCCAAAAACTGGAGAACAATTATACCAAAGAAGTTCTCATGCTGTTATGAAGCTTCTAGGGCCCACAACAGATTTCCCAACCTGTGGTTTCAGCAAAGGAACTGAGAACCCCCAGGGAATCTGACTTTGAAGGCCAGTGTGATTTGATTATAGAACTTCCACAGGACTAGGGAAACAGACTCTTGGAGGGTACAAACAATACCTTGTGCATACCAAGACCCAGGAGAAAGGAACAGTGACCCTACAAGATTCTGAGCCAGACTTGCCTGTGAGTGTTCAGGAGTTTCTGGGGGAGGCATGGGTCGACAGTGGCCTGACATGGGGTTAGGGGAACTGAATACAACAGTCCTGGCATAAGTCCTTTTGAAGGAGGTCACCACTACTGCCAATACCCCTACTGTCATGCCAAAATACAGGGAAGGAACATAGTCCCACGCATCAACAGAAAATTGGATTAAAGATTTACTGAGCATGGCCCGCCCATCAGAGCAAGAACCAGATTGCCTCACAGCAAGTCCCTCCCATCAGGAAGCTTCCATAAGGCTCTTAGCCTTATTCATCAGAAAGCAGACAGAATGAAAACCACAATCACAGAAAACTAACCAAACTAATCATTTGATCACAGCCTTGTAAAAGTCATGTGGTGTAGGGCCACCCAAGATGGATGGGTCATGGTGGAGAGTTCTGACCAAATGTGGTTCACTGGAGATGGGAATGGTAAACCACTTCAGTATTCTTGCCTTGAGAACCCCATAAACAGTATGAAAAGGCAAAAAGATATGACACTCAAAGATGAACTCCCCAGGTCAGTAGGTGCCCAATATGCTACTGGAGAAGAGTGGAGAAATAACTCCAGAAAGAATGAAGAGTCAAGTCAAAGCAAAAAAAAAAAAAAAAAAAAACAGTTGCAGATGTGACTGGTGATGGAAGTAATGTCAGATGCTGCAAAGAACAGTATTGCATAGGAACTTAGAATGTTAGGTCCATGAATCAAAGTAAACTGAAAGTGGTCAAACAGGAAATAGCAAAACATTGACATTTTAGGATCAGTGAACTTAAATGGACTGGAATGGATGAATTTAATTCAGATGACCATTGTATCTACTACTGTGGGCAAGAATCCCTTCCCTTAGAAGAAATGGAGTAACCCTCATAGTCAACAAAAGAGTCCAAATTGCAGTACTTGGGTGCAGTCTCAAAACTGACAGAATGATTTATGTTTATTTCCGAGGAAAACCACTCAGTATCACAGTAATCCAAGTTTATACCCCAACCACTAATGCTGAAGAACCTGAAACTGAATGGTTCTATGAATAGCTACAAGACCTTCTAGAACTAACACCAAAAAAAGATGTCGTTTTCATCATAGCAGACTGGAATGCAAAAGTACGAAGTCCAGAGATACCTGGAGTAACAGGCAAGTTTGGACTTTGAGTACAAAATGAAGCAGTGCAAAGGTTAACAGAGTTTTGCCAAGAGAACACACTGGTCATAGCAAACACCTTCTTCCAACAACGCAAGAGACAACTTGGATATCACATGGTCAATACCGAAATCATATTGATTATATACCTTGCAGCTGAAGATGGAGAAGTTCTATACAGTCAGCAAAAACAAGACCAGGAGCTGACTGTGGCTCAGATCATGAATTCCTTATTGCAAAATTTAGACAAGCTGAAGTAAATATGGAAAACCACTAAGCCATTCAGTAATGACCTAAATTAAATCCCTTAGGATGAAACAGTGGAAATGACAAATAGATTCAAGGGATTAGATCTGATAGATAAAGTGCCTGAAGATCTGTGGACAGAGGTTCATAACATTATACAGGAAGCAGTGATCAAAACCATCCCCCAAGAAGAAATGCAAAAAGCAAAATGGTTGACTGAGGAGGCCTCACAAATAGCTGAGAAAAGAAGAGAAGATAAAGGCAAAGGAGAAAAGGAAAGATGTATCCCTTTGAATGCAGAGTTCTAAAGAATAGCAAGGAGAGATAATGCCTTCCTCAGTAATCAATGCAAAGAAATATAGGAAAATAATAAAATGGCAAAGATTATCAATCTCTTAAGAAAGTTAGATATACCAAGGGAATATTTCATGCAATGATGGGCACAATAAAGACAGAAAAAATATGGACCTAACAGAAGCAGAGATAGTGAAAAAGAGGTGGTAAGAATACACAGAAGAACTATACAAAAAAGATCTTAAAGATCCAGAAAACCACAATGGTGTGATCATTCACCTAGAGCCAGACATCCTAGAATGCAAAGTCAAGGGGGCCTTAGGAAGCAGCACTATGAACAAAGCTGGTGGAGGTGATGGAATTCCAGCTGAGCTATTTCAAATTCTAAAAGATGATGTTGTGAAAGTGTACCACTCAATATACCAGCAAATTTGGAAAACTCAGCAGTGGCCAGAGGACTGGAAAAGGTCAGTTTTCATTCCAGTCCCAAAGAAAGGCAATGCCAAAGAATGTTCAAACTACCACACAATTGCATTCATCTCACATGCTGGCAAAGTAATGCTCAAAATTCTCCAAGTTAGGCTTCAACAGCATGTGAACTGAGAAATTCCAGATGTTCAGGCTGAATTTAGAAAAGGCAAAGGAACCAGAGATCAAATTGTCAATATCTGCTGGATCATAGAAAAGCAAGAGAATTTCAGAAGAACATCTACTTCTGCTTCACTGACTACACTAAAGCCTTTTACTGTGTGAATCACAATAAAGTGTGGAAAATTCTGAAAGAGATGGGAATACCAGACCACCTTATCTGCCTCCTGAGAAATCTGTATGCCGGTCAAGAAGCAACAGTTAGAACCGGACATGGAACAACGGACTGGTTCCAAGTTGGGAAAGCAGTACATCAAGGCTGTATATTGTCACCCCGCTTATTTAACTTATAATGCAGAGTACATCATGAGAAATGCCAGGCTGGATGAAGCACAAGCTGGAATCAAGATTGCCAGGAGAAATATCAATAACCTCAGATATGCAGATGACATCACTCTTGTGACAGAAAGTGAAGAGGAACTAAAGAGCCGCTTGATGAAAGTGAAAGGAGAAAGTGAAAAAAGTGGCTTATAACTCAACATTCAAAAAACTAAGATCATGGCATCCAGTACTGTCCATTCATGGCAAATAGATAGGGAAACAATGGAAACAGTAACAGACTTTATTTTCTTGGGCTCTAAAGTCACTACAGATGGTGACTGCAGCCATGAAATTAAAAGATGTTTGCTCCTTGGAAGAAAAGCTATGACAAACCTAGACAGCATATTAAAAAGCAGAGACATTACATTACCAACAAAGGTCTGTATAGTCAAAGTTATGGTTTATCCAGTAGGCACGTATGGATGTGAGATATGGACCATAAAGAAAGCTGGACAGCAAAGAATTGATACTTTTGAACTGTGTTGTTGGAGAAGACTTGTCAGTCCCTTGGACTGTAAGGAGATCAAACCAGTCAATCCTAACAGAAATCAGTCCTGAATATTCATTGGAAGGACTGATGCTGAAGCTGAAGCTCCAATGCTTTGGCCACCTGATGTGAAGAACTGACTCATTAGAAAACACCCTGATGCTGGGAAAGATTGAAGGCAGAAAGAGAATGGGATGACAGAGAATGAGATGGTTGGATGGCATCACCGACTTCATGAGCATGAGTTTGAGTGTGCTCCAGGAGTTGGTGATGGACAGTAAAGCCTGGTGTGCTGCAATCCATGGGGTCATAAAGAGTTGGACACAACCGAGCAACTGAAATGAACTGAATGGAAAGTAATAGGTTTTTAAACTTACAATGGAAAGTCTAACTTTTTAATGCATCCCACTAATATGTACTCACTAACAATGTGTTCCTTTACATGCTTGTATGAGGCTAAGTTCTGTTATGATCTCCATTTTATCATGTAAGAAGATTTCTTTTTTTTTTCCTCATATTCAAAGCTTCTTTATTAAATCTCACTAATATTTTCTCAATCTTGACTCTCAGAAGACCTAACTAAATTTCAACGCATAGATAGATTACATTTTTGCCCAAGTACACACAGCTGGTAAGTAGTAGACATAAGAATTAAAGCTAGATAATCAAGATTTAGAACTTGCTCCCTTGACCATTCTGTTCTACTGTATATTTTTTCACGTACAGTGATCATACATTTTACTTCTCCCAAACCTATGTGTGCTGTGCTTAGTCATGTCCTTTGTGACCCCATGGTCTGTAGCCCACCAGGCTCCCCTGTCCATGGGGATTCTCTGGGCAAGAATACTGGAAGGGGTAGCCTATCCCTTCTCGAGGGGATCTTCCCAACTCAGGAATTGAACCAGGGTCTCCTGCATTGCAGGCAGATTCTTTACCAGCTGAGCTACCAGGGTTCCAAACCCTATGGCTCCTAGAAAATCTTCTGAACTTTGCAGAAATTACTTTAAAAGGGAAAAAGAAAGGAATCTACAGAGGAAAAAGATTCAGCTTTAACATATTCCTTGGCCATTTTCACTATAAGTTATACCTAAACTATGCCAAAGCCTTTGACTGTGTGGATCACAAGAAACTGTGGAAAATTCTGAAAGAGATGGGACTATCAGACCACCTGACCTGCCTCTTGAGAAATCTGTATGCAGGTCAGGAAGCAGCAGTTAGAACTGGACATGGAACAACAGATTGGTTCCAAATAGGAAAAAGAGTACGTCAAGGCTGTATATTGTCACCCTGCTTATTTAACTTATATGCAGAGTACAACATGAGAAACGCTGGACTGGAAGAAACACAAGCTGGAATCAAGATTGCCGGGAGAAATATCAATAACCTCAGATATGCAGATGACACCACCCTTATGGCAGAAAGTGAAGAGGAACTAAAAAGCCTCCTGCTGAAAGTGAAAGAGGAGAGTGAAAAAGTTGGCCTAAAGCTCAACATTCAGAAAACAAAGATCATGGCATCCGGTCCCATCGCTTCATGGGAAATAGATGGGGCAACAGTGGAAACAGCGTCAGACTTTATTTTTTGGGGCTATAAAATCACTGCCGTTGGTGATTGCAGCCATGAAATTAAAAGACGCTTACTCCTTGGAAGGAAAGTTATGACCAACCTAGATAATATATCCAAAAGCAGAGACATTACTTTGCCAACTAAGGTCCTTCTAGTCAAGGCTATGGTTTTTCCTGCGGTAATTGTATGGATGTGAGAGTTGGACTGTGAAGAAGGCTGAGCGCCGAAGAATTGATGCTTTTGATCTGTGGTGTTGGAGAAGACTCGAGAGTCCCTTGGACTGCAAAGAGATCCAACCAGTCCATTCTGAAGGAGATCAACCCTGGGATTTCTTTGGAAGGAATTATGCTAAAGCTGAAGCTCCAGTACTTTGGCCACCTCATGAGAAGTGTTGACTCATTGGAAAAGACTCGGATGCTGGGAGGGATTGGGGGCAGGAGGAGAAGGGGACAACAGAGGATGAGATGGCTGGATGGCATCACGGACTCGATGGACATGAGTCTGAATGAACTCCGGGAATTGGTGATGGACAAGGAGGCCTGGCATGCTGCGATTCATGGGGTTGCAAAGAGTCGGACACGACTGAGCGGTTGAACTGAACGGAACTGAACTGATACCTAGAATATGTCCTGAATGATGCATTCTCCCGAAATGTGAAACTGTGATTCTAGAGGAGCTTCCCAGGTGGCGCTAGTGATAAAGAACCTCCTTGCCAGTGCAGGAGACCTAAGAGACCTTGGTTCAATCCCAGAGTTGGGAAAATCTTCTGGAGGAGGACAAGGCAACCCACTCCAGTATTCTTGCTTGGAGAATCCCATGGACGGAGGAGCCTGGAAGTTAAGGTTCATAGAGTCACACAGAGTCGTACATGACTAAAGTGACAGCATGCACACACATGATCCTAGAGGACTATAAACTGTGAAAGATGGTGGGTACTGCCAACGCAGATGCTGGTTCCCCAGGAATCCAGGCACTAAAGTCAAGGTTTATATTAAGTGATGAATGTCAACCAGTGTTCTGATCTAAGCATGGACTTTTGTGAAATTCATACTCCAGTGTCTTAAAATGCTTCATGCATGAAATGCATAGTTCTCTTACATTTTTTTTTAACACATGGACCAAAGACTTAAACGCTTTCTCCATTTTCTATGATATCTATAAAAAGAGGGATTGAGGCAGTTTGATGTGGTAAAATTTTCTCACCATTCTTTCTACTCCTCCCCTCCCCTAATTCTTTGTCCTACACATAGTAGAGCATTATGGAGGGATATGTTGGGAGGCAGAGGGTGAATTTCTTGACTTAATATTGAAGTTGGCTTGTTACAAGGTGGAATGCCTGTTTGTGAACTAATCTCCCATATGTCAAAAAGACCAATTTTTTGTTGAGAGAAAGGGATGGCCAGAGATGTGAAATGAGGTCAGATTCCCTAGAGTGCAATGGTTCACATGCCAAAGGAAACAGACGATAGAGGATGTAAAGATACAAGTAACTTCCTTAATGAAGTAAATCTGAAAGCATCTAAGAGTACATTAGAGAGCACTTCTGGCTAGGGTGGGTCAGCAGGTCACAAAGCTTGTTGCTTTTGCTCCCCAAGATTCTCCTTCTCCTGGGAGCTCTCTCAGATTACCCCTGCCCTACAGCACTGAGCTCCAGGGAGAGGAGTGACCACTGTTTGCTAACACTCTATTCCTGAGGCAGGATTACGGCTATTCCCAAGAAACACTGTGCAGAGTTGAAATGAACTTTGTAAGCAGTAGGATTTTAAAGAGGAAGTCAATTGAGAACTCAGAGCATGGTTCTGAAGATGGAACGTAAGCTGCACTCAGCCTGCAGCCAACTGCAGGTCTCCTTCTCCCTCACCCTGTCGCCTGAAGTGGGCACTGCCTTACTCTTCCTCCTCCTCACACCCTGAAAGCACCACCAGGGGTGCTTGTCAGGATGTCTGCCCTGCTCAAGGGTTAGACTGAATAGAGCAGGGAGGGTTGAGATCCTGAAGTCGCTCTCTCCTGCCTCCCTCTCCAGACCACTCCTTCCCTAGAGGATTGACTCTTTATGTGAAAATCCACTCTGAGGAGACCTGCCAAGACTTCATATAAAACAGATGACAATATTACAAGAAATACACAAATAGCAAGAGTCTTTGTATATATAAATACATATATGTATAGGGAGAGTGTATTTGTATTTTTCATGTGAGTCAGAGATGTTAGAATTCCCTGTCAGTTTGGAATTTTTCTTACCAAGACTGTAGATTTGGCTTCCCCACTAACTTCATATGTTACTCTAGCAAATCTCTTCATCTCTGAGAATTGAAGTGGGCTCTTCAATAAGATGTGGGAGTTCTATCAGTCCCTCTAGAAATTTCCCTGCTGGGCCTCCTCTCTGAAATTACAGAGAAAGCTAGCATTTGTTACATATAAAGAGGTACCGATATTTTTCTGTCCCTCCAAAAGATTACGGTAGCAGAGGGTTAAGGTCAATGTACAAACAACTATCTAATAAAAATGTCTATAATAAGGGGAAGTGAGTCAGGAAAGAGAAAGAGAATATGAGAGACTAGGGCAATTAGAGGTGGATTCTGGGAGAAGAAAGTATTAAGGAAAGAGTGATGTTAGTGTTGATCTCTTTCTGGATATTCTGTTTTTCCCGTGAGTATACAGACATGTCTTATATGCCACAGTCTTAATTACTGTAATTTTCTATTGCCTTAATATCTGGCAGTAGAAAACTACATCTCTGCTGCTCTTCTTCAAGATTAGCTTGATGATTATTGGCTTTTTGTATTCCCATACATATTTTAGTATCAGCTTGTCAATTTCCATTTTAAAAAGCAATGATAACTTTGAATTAGATTGTCTTCAATCTATTGATAAATTTAAGGAGATCTGACACCTTTCAGTTAAGTTCAGTCACTCAGTCATGTCTGACTCTTTGCGACCCCATGAATTGCAGCATGCCAGGCCTCCCTGTCCATCACCACCTCCCGGAGTTCACTCAGAATCATGTCCATCAAGTCCGTGATGCCATCCAGCCGTCTCATTCTGGGTCTTCCCCTTCTCCTCCTGCCCCCAATCCCTCCCAGCATCCGAGTCTTTTCCAATGAGTCAACACTTCTCATGAGGTGGCCAAAGTACTGGAGTTTCAGCTTTAGCATCATTCCTTCCAAAGAAATCCCAGGGTTGATCTCCTTCAGAATGGACTGGTTGGATCTCCTTGCAGTCCAAGGGACTCTCAAGAGTCTTCTCCAACACCACAGATCAAAAGCATCAATTCTTCGGTGCTCAGCCTTCTTCACAGTCCAACTCTCACATCCATACATGACCACAGGAAAAACCATAGCCTTGACTAGATGGACCTTAGTTGGCAAAGTAATGTCTCTGCTTTTGAATATGCTATCTAGGTTGGTCATAACTTTCCTTCCAAGGAGTAAGCGTCTTTTAATTTCATGGCTGCAGTCATCATCTGCAGTGATTTTGGAGCCCCCAAAAATAAAGTCAGCCACTGTTTCCACTGTTACCCCATCTATTTCCCATGAAGTGATGGGACCGGATGCCATGATCTTCGTTTTCTGAATATTGAGCTTTAGGCCAACTTTTTCACTCTCCTCTTTCACTTTCATCAAGAAGCTTTTTAGTTCCTCTTCACTTTCTGCCATAAGGGTGGTGTCATATGCATATCTGAGGTTATTGATATTTCTCCCGGCAATCTTGACTCCAGCTTGTGTTTCTTCCAGTCCAGCATTTCTCATGTTGTACTCTGCATATAAGTTAAATAAGCAGGATGACAATATACAGCCTTGACGTACTCTTTTTCCTATTTGGAACCAGTCTGTTGTTCCATGTCCAGTTGTAACTGCTGCTTCCTGACCTGCATACAGATTTCTCAAGAGGCAGGTCAAGTGGTCTGGTATTCCCATCTCTTTCAGAATTTTCCACAGTTTCTTGTGATCCACACAGTCAAAGGCTTTGGCATAGTCAATAAAGCAGAAATAGATGTTTTTCTGGAACTCTCTTGCTTTTTCCATGATCCAGTGGATGTTGGCAATTTGATCTCTGGTTCCTCTGCCTTTTCTAAAACCAGCTTGAACACCTTTACAATACTGAATATTTCAGTCTATGAAACATGATATATCTTTCTAGTTATTTAGGTCTTCTGCAATTTCCCTCAATTATGGCAGTTTTTACAGCAGTGTTTTGCATTATTTGTTTGTTTCTAGGTATCAGGTGGATTTCTATGTTACTGCTTGTGGTATTTTTATAAAAGTGTATATTCTAGTTGCTTATTGGTTGTTTGTCAAATGTAATTAATTTTAAAATAGTGCTTTATATCTAGCAACCTTAGTAAAGTCGTTTATAGATTACCCATAGATTTTTTTCAGCTTATAGTTTATAAAATCATATTGTCTGTAAATAATGACAATTTTATTTATTCACTTTCCACCTGTAGAAGATTGAATGATGACTATCCAAGGATGTCAAATCTTAATTTCTGAAATTTATAAATATTATCTTGTTTGGAATTGCAGATATAATTAATAAAAATCTTCAGCTAAGGAGATTGTTGTGAGTTAGCTGGATGGCCCTAAATGCCATTATGAGTTATCCCTATTAGAGAGAAGGAAGGAGAGATAATAGACACACAGAGAGGAAACTGATACAAATATAGAGGCAAAAACTGGGGTCATAAAGCTACAAACCAAGGAACCCTAGGTCAGCCACCAGAAGATAGAAGAGACAAAGAATGGATTCTCCCCTAGGGCCCCCAGAGGAAGCACAGTACTCTCAATTTTTAAACTTCTAGTCTCCAAACCTATAAAAAGAATAAATTTCTGTAGTTTAAGCCACCAAGTTTGTGGAAATTTGTTACATTAGTCACAGGAAATTAACACACCCCACCATCTGAATGGTATGTATGTATGTATTGTTTTCTTGCTCGGCCTAGGATTTCGAGGACAATGTTAATAGAAGTGTGACAGCAGATACATATAATACCTTTATTTCAGTAGAAAAATTATTTCCTAAAAACAGGGACCACCAGTCATTCCTTTTGCTGTTGTTAATAGCAGATATTTTTGTCTTGTTTATAAATCATGTTGACTGAAAAGTTTTTGTAAGAAATTCATTAATTAGACTTGGATAAGTTTTGTCTATTCCTGGTTTGGTAAGAATATTTTTGTGAACCAAGGTTAAATTTGATACAATTTGCAATCATGTAATTGTTTTCTATAATTATTGAGATGACATAGTTTTCTCCCATTATTCTATTTATGTGTTAAATATACTGTGCTTTGTTTAATTTTATCATTTACAATGATAAAATATTGTAATTTCTTTGTGTAGAACTAAATGTCCATCTATTATCATATTTATTCTGCTTAAAGGAGTTCATTTACCATTTCTTAATGCTTCATGCAGGTCATTTGGCAATAAATTTTTTCAGCTTTTGTGTGTCTGAAAAAATATTATTTTCTCTTCATTTTTATAAAGATATTTTCACTGAGTATAAAATTCTGAATTGACAGCTTTTTTCTTTCAGGGAGTTAGAGACGCCTCATTATTGTCTCCTGGCTTACATAGTTTTGGCCACATGTCTGCTGTCATTCTTCACTGCTCTGTTTGCAGTGCTTCTTTTATTTCCACCTACCTTCAGTATTTGCTCTTTAATTTTGATTTGCAGCAGTTTTATTATCATTTATCTTAATGTGTATGTCCTCTCTCTCTCTCCATACTGTGTGTATGTGTGTGTGTGTTTTCATTCTGCTTGTATCTATAGTTTGTAGTCTTTTATCAGGGGAAATTCTTAGTAATCATCTCTTCAAGTACATATATTTGTTTGACCCTATTTTCTCTCTCCTTTCTTTGTGGATCTTAAGTCGTGCTTACATTTGACCATCTGATATTGTCCCACAGTTCTTGGATGCTAGTTTTTGTCACTTTTTTTTCCTCTACCTGTTTCAGTTTGGACCATTTCTGTTGAAATATTTTTGAAATCATTGCCTCTTTCTTCATGTGTATCTTGTCTTATTATAAACCATCTTGATAATTACTCATCTTTGATATCCTGTTGGGGTTTTCCCTAGTATTTCTATTTGATTATTTTTCATAATTATCCATTTCTTTGCTGAAATTCTCCATTCATTTATGTATGCTATTTGTGTTTTTCATGAGATCTTTAATATAAATTATAGTTATTTTAAACTACTATCTGATAGCTCCAATATCTGTGTTATCTCTGAGTTTCTGAGTGTATTTCTGTCAGTGATCTTTTTCCTTGACAATGGTGTAGTTGTTTTTTTTTTTTTTTCCTGGCTTCTGTCTCATAGTTTTTATTATATACCTGATATTATACGTAAAAAGACAATAGAGATAGAAACAAATAATACTGCCTGAAAGTATCCATGTGTCTTCTTGTAGCAAACAAGAGTGTGTGTATCTGTTGGGGAGTGTTGGGGGGTGGTTTGAGTTAATATAGGTAATAATTAATTTAGATTTTTGCTTTGTTTTTGCAGATTGACCAAGAACTCAATCTCTTGACCAAGAACTTTCTCTCGCAATCAGTTCAGTTCAGTCGCTCAGCTGTGTCCAACTTTGTGACCCCATGAATCGCAGCACGCCAGGCCTTCCTGTCCATCACCAACTCCCGGAGCTCACTCAGACTCACGTCCATTGAGTCAGTGATGCCATCCAGCCATCTCATCCTCTGTTGTCCCCTTCTCCTCCTGCCCCCAATCCCTCCCAGCATCAGAGTCTTTTCCAATGAGTCAACTCTTCGCATGAGGTGGCCAAATTACTGGAGTTTCAGCTTCAGCATCATTCCTTCCAAAGAAATCCCAGGGCTGGTCTCCTTCAGAATGGACGGGTTAGATCTCCTTGCAGCCCAAGGGACTCTCAAGAGTCTTCTCCAACACCACACTTCAAAAGCATCAATTCTTCGGCGCTCAGCCTTCTTCACAGTCCAACTCTCACATCCATACGTGACCACAGGAAAAACCATAGCCTTGACTAGATGGACCTTAGTCAGCAAAGTAATGTCTCTACTTTTGAATATGCTGTCTAGGTTGGTCATAACTTTCCTTCCAAGGAGTAAGCGTCTTTTAATTTCATGGCTGCAGTGAGGTATAGATGTGGGAAGACTTTTCTCAGTGCTGTGACTCCATTGTCAACTTTCAGGAGTCTCTACACACATATGCTACATCTGACCTCTCCTCTAGAATTAGACACATGTTCTTGTTATTCACTTCTAAGCTAGTAGCTGGGATAAGAAGATTCTTCATTCTTATAGTTTAGCTTGAGTTTTACACTTACCCTGTGCACATGCTTCAGGAATGGAGCATTTCTGTATTACTGCCCTTCCTTACCCATGTGTTGTATTCTATGCTTAGTCACTCAGTCATGTCTGACTCTTTGTGACCCTCATGGACTGTAGCCATCAGGCTCCTCTGTCCATGGGGATTCTCCAGGCAAGAATACTAGAGTGGGTTGCCATACCCTCCTCCAGGGGATCTTCCCAACCCAGGGATCAAACCCAGGTCTTCCACATTGCAGGTGGAATTTTTACCATCTGAGCCAGCAAGGAAGCCCACCCATGCAAGTTCCTTTTACTTGTGGAAGCTCTTGGACAGAGATAATTTCTTACCCCTTCCTAATGATAACAAACTTCTGCTTTGTATCTATGCAGAATCCCTAGGACTAAAAATGTTCTTTTCTCTCCCTTCAGAGAAAAACAGCTTTTGATCTCTACTCTTTCTTTTAGAACCAATGGAGTTTTCCTGAGTCCAGGGCAGAAAGATTTCTTACCTCACCTTCCATGGCTTAAGTCTTTGTTACATGTGAGAAAAAGGTTCAGAGATATGCATGGTGTTTCATGCCTTTTCTCCCACCTCCCAGCTATTGAAAGCTTCCTGACTGCTTATACCTTGGGGAGAAGTCTTCTGGTCTCTTGACCTGTCCCTGATCTTACTTTGGAGAACAGATTGGAAGCTCATAATACATAGCTTGCAAGTGAGTACAGATTCCTCTTGTGGATGGGGTTCTCAGTTATTCTAAATTGTCACTCTAGCTTACACTTGGCCTTAAGAATGTATTAAGTTAATGGAGGCTATCTCTTTCTCTTTCTCGCCTGTCTTGTTGAATGCAGTTTCTGTAACTCAACCCCCTTCAAAGAGGTTTTACACTTCTTGGAATTTAGTTCATTTGTTGTCTTATAACCTCAGTCTCTGACAGACTCAAGGAAAATTTGATTTTGTCTATTATCGAGTTTTTTTTTTTTTCTTATTGATAGGTTGGGAGGTATGTTTTTTTGTGTGTGATTTCCTACTTTTTTAGAATGAGCACACACTTTGTGCAAGCTCTCTTTTGGAAAATACTGGCAAAGCCCATCTTTTTTAGGAATTTATATTCTAGTAGAGAGACAAACAATAAGCACTTAGATAAGTAAATAAGCAAATAGGGAATATTTGCTTATTTATAAGCTATAGATAAATTCAATCCATGAAAAGAATTATAAGAAAAAAACAAAGCACAATAAAATGACTGAAGATAACTTTGAAATGTTACTTTCCAGTAAATATTAAGAAACTTGAGAATTGACCAATTATGCACAGATGTGGGAGAATATTCTTAGCATAGAGCATAGTATACCAGGAAGTGAAAAAAGTGCATGAGGCATGGACTTAATATTTTCAAAGAAACAACTGAGAACTGATCTGGGTAGAACATAGAGAGTGATGGGGAGAATAGCAAGAGATGAGATAAGAAAAATTGGTGGAGGTATGATGTAGGACTTCATGACCCATAGTAAGGAGTTTGACTTTTATTCACTGGAGTGTTCTTGTTGTTCTTCAGTCACCAAGTCGTGTCTGACTCTCGTAACCCCATGAACTGCAGCATACCAAGCTTCCCTGTCCACTACCATCTCCTGGAGATTGCCCAAGTTTATGTACATTGCATTGGGCATGAATATGACTTTCATTCAGTGGACTGGTTTAAGACAGTTATATCATGATGATCATTCACTTGCTTGGTTATAGTAATCTTAGTCATTAGGGACTACATGAAACTGATTTCTTACTAAGACTAAAATCCCTAGTGTATTTGACCATTATTTTATATACTACTCAGACTTGTTGAGGTGGAAAGGATGGTAGAGATCACCTAGTCTCACCTCATTAGTAAGATTTCTTATCTTGCCCCCTCCTGGTTTCTTCATTCTACTCATGCAGTTTTATGCTTTTCTTTTGAAAAGGAAAAAATATAAAAATTCAGTCTGCAACCTTGCATTCAAAATTCTTAGACATCTGGATGAATCTCATATCCCAAGAAGAAAAGCCTCTGCTGGAATTACAGCACCTTCCAGATTAACTTCACAATATGGTTCCCACAAGATTAGTGCTCAAAGTTCAATGATATGTATCAAATTTAAAATGGTAATGCATTTTCACCCTAATCCAACCTATAGTCTTTCCTTAAATGTGCGTTTTCCAGGGAACTGTCCCACTTTTCCATCCTTCAAGTGAGGAAGAAAGACATAAGTATTTATAAATTTGATTTTCAAAGCCTCTGAGACTCAAATGCCAACCATCTCACCTTTTAAATGTAGCTAACAGCGTTAGAAGCCACTTACTAGCTATACATTAAACTCTTAGAAAATATGAGTCACAGATTTTCAGAGAAGGCATGCTTTAGAAATACCATAGTGCCCTGTGTAGTCTCTGAAGGCCAGAAAATTCAGTGCTGGGGTTCCTCTAAGAATATCTTGCTTTTCATCCTGTTCATTCTCTTATTTATTATTTTAGTAGGTATTTATTGAGCATATACTACAAAATCACCATTTGACTTTCTGTGGGGCCACAAAAAACATGCAACACAGCTCCTACACTGAAGGAGCTCACACAATCTAAAACAAGGGATGAATCAGGCAAAAATAGTTATAGCTAAAATAGAGCAGTCACTTCTATGCTGCCAAAAAACTAGAGAAGGAAAGGTACTTAGTTTTGGATCACTACTTAAGTAAGAGGGCTCAGTTCCTTTGCTATATGCAGCTTTAGAAAATTCACGGCTACTTCTTCTTTTTAATATTTATTTGGGTGTGTTGGGTCTTAGTTGTGGGATATGGGCTCTTCATTGCAGCACACATGCATCTCTAGTTGCAGCGTGTGAACTTAGCTGCCCCACAGCATGTGGGAACTTAGTTCCCTGACCAGGGATCGAACCTGTGTTCCCTGAACTGGAAGCACATAATCTTAACCACTGTACCACCAGGCAAGTCCCCAGGGCTACTTTTCATTGAATGAGTTTTCTTAATGTGAGGGTACCCTCCTCCTTTAAAGGCACCATTTCCAAAGATAAGAAGATGGAAAGGGAAAAGTAGTTTTAGGTGTTGGAAAGAGTTGTGTGCTTGGGTAGTTGAGACAGTGGGAACATGGTAGGCACCTCACCTGAGTCTTTGAATCAGTGATCCAAATATAGCAAAAGATGGAAAATACAGCTCTGGAAGTTTGCTTATATTGGGGTAGTAGTTAAAGGCACCAGGCCAGATGTGTTTTCAAATGGAAGGTATAGAATGAGAACACTGAGAACTGATCCTAGGGCTTCGGGGAATTCTCAGTCTTTCATGAAGTCTGCAGCCATGGCAGAGCTCTGCCTGGGTGGAAATCACATCCAGAGCCCTTGAGTCATTAACACACTTCTAACTAACTGCCCTTTTTCCTGGTAAAAAGCACCATGCAAAGCAATTATGCTCCACTTACTCCCGGCTGGATGTTTATATGAAGACTAACCATGGATTCCAAGCTGTTTAACTTGAACTCTTGTGTATAAAAGCACTTCAGTCAAAGATTGCCTGTTCATTTTTATTTCATGTAAAGCACAGCCCCCATTGTAAAGACCTCTCCTACTTTTCACTCCTAGGTAACTTTAGCCTCCTGGTCCTCTAGAGAATTACCCAGGTAAACTGACAAAACACATAAACCCAAACTGCCTGGGTCAAGTTTTGGTTTCTGTTCTTTCTTCAATTGTAAGTATTTCTCTTGGTGGGGGCCTGGGCTCAGAAGACAGATAGAATTTATCTAAATGCTGCCAGAATGTGATTTAAAATGAGTCCAAGAGGAAAAGAGTCTTCCCAAATATTCCCACTGTGCAAGAAGGGGTGGGCGGGTGCTTGATGGAGCCCAGCGGGAGAGGAGTGGAAGCTCGTAAGCTGTTTCTGCTGACAGCCTTTCAGGGACTTTAGAAAAGCAGCTAACATGACTGGCTATATCCTCTGCCCTTCTTTCTTGAAGAGTAGACGTTCTGTCCAAAAATGACTCTATCTGATGTATATTTAACTCAAATCTTGTGAGATTTTTCAATTTACACACAGATACAGCATTAAGGCATGGTTGTAGTGCATTCTTCGCAAAACAGATTTACTAAATATCGACTTCCCAGCTGTTTTGTGACCAAGCCAGGACTTAAATTCAGGCTTTGCACCTTTTCCAATGCTCTGCATTTAATATTCTGTGCAACTGGAAACATTTGATGTAGAGCATGAAAAATTGCTGGTAGGAGAATAGCTAAAATGTCATTCATTATTTGTGTAGGCCATTGATAGGAGAGGGAAAGGAAACAGAAATTAGCAAGCCAGGGGGAAGGCAAAAAGCTGAGGAGAGAACAGAAGGAGAAAGCAGGAGGGGAGGAGTAATCCTAAGTGAGTGAACAGTCAGGGTGAAGGGACCCAGGAGGGTGTTAAACCCTGAACATTTGTGTTCTCCATGGTAGAGCAGGATTTGTACATCGTGGAGCATGAGGCCAAGTGATGCTGTGGAGGAGGCAAGGGGTCCTCTCCTCTGTTCACTGAGGAATTTATTAAGCTAGAATTGTTCAGAAAGGAGGAGCTGACAATGAGATTTGCCTGCCTCATTCTGTCTCACACTGGAGGGAACCCAAATGGGGAGGAGGAAAAGGAAAAGAATCATCTTAATGGCTTGTTGGAAAAGAAGAGGAAGTCAGAGTACCTAAAAAACAAATAAAACCTGCACTCAAGACTTCACTCTAAGGCCGAAGATTGCTTATACCAGCCAAGATGGAACTCAGAGTACACAAAGAGTGAGGAATGAAAACATACTTTTAAGCCTCTCTCAAAAGTTCTTCCCAGAATTGCATGATTTGAGCACACACATCCCTTCAGACCACGAGGGCCACCCACAGGTGCTCCCTAGGCAGACTGCTTCCCTAACAAACAGGGTGACCTTGGTCTATAGAGACCTAATGAGAGAAGGGAAGTACAGAGAAAGCAAATATGACCAGCAGGGATCCTCACTTACAGTAATTCTCATTCAAAGGTGAACCCACATTTATAAATATTTTGTCTTTTTTTTTCCCCCATGAAACATATGCAATTATTGCTTACCTAGAAAGTGAGTGTTCATTCTGTTTTTAAAGAGAGACACTTTTCAGTCGAAAGTGATTGATGCAGGAAACTGTTTGCACTAATATATAATCCATAAATTTTACTACAGGTGGCAAAGTTTTTAAAAATGATGGTTGACCTCTATTATATTTGGAAACAATTCATAAGAAAAATTATGAAAACTATCTTAGAAACAAAAAAAAAGAGGGAGGAATTATATGGAAAGTAAATAAGTTTGCTAATTGTTTTATAGATGCTAACTGGGAGTAGAATTCTGCTTGGAGAAGGCAATGGCACCCCACTTCACTACTCTTGCCTGGAAAATCCCATGGATGAAGGAGCCTGGTGGGCTGCAGTCCATGGGGTTGCTAAGAGTTGGACACGACTGAGCGACTTCACTTTCACTTTTCACTTTCATGCATTGGAGAAGGGAATGGCAACCCACACCAGTTTTCTTGCCTGGAGAATCCCAGGGATGGGGGAGCCTGGTGGACTGCCCTCTATGGGGTCACACAGAGTCAGACATGCTTGAAACGACTTAGCAGCAGCAGCAAAATTCTGCTGTGAGAGAAGAGAGGTGCTAAATATTATTTATTGATTTATTTTAATATTGTTTTTAGTAAGAAAACAACAGGCAGTATCTAAAAAAGAGGGAATTAAAAGTATTGTATATTTTTTTAAAAAAAGTATTATATAAAGGTATTCACTGAAAGCTAAAGAGAAAAAATGAGCCTTCTCAGGAAGAGAAATATCAAAAAGAAAGGAAGAAAGCAAATGAACAGACCACATAGTATAACACATGTGCACACAATGCAAGCCAAAATGCAGTTATTGGGGGGGGGAGGATATATTTTAAAATCCTATAGACAGAGGAGCACAGTGGTCTACATTCCATGGCGTTGCAAAGAGTTGGACACGACTGAAGCAACTGAGCACACACCCACATATTTTATAAATGCTAAAGTCTGAAATTCACCATAAACATATAATTATATCTATGTATCCAATATAACAACAACTCAAAACAGAAACTACAGGAGAAACATGGAAAAATGCATTAATACAGAAATGCATTACTACAAGATGATTTTAACACATTTCTTATAGTAAAAGGACAAATGAAATTGTAAGTACAAAAGACCTAGTTAACACAATCTGCAATGTAGATCTTGTGGCTAAATATCTAATTCTTAATTCCAATAGGAAAGAATAAACCTTCTTTTGCATCCACATAAGAAGTGTTTTAATTTAAAAGAAAAAAAGGGAAGTTATCTGCTGACTCATGTTCCTGAGAAGTTTATGGGTTAACTTCATTCAGGTGCCCAAACAATGTCAACAATCTTTCTTTAATTTAAATGCATTTATTTATTTTAACTGGAGTATAATTAAAATATTGTGATGGTTTCTCTCATACATCAATAGGAATCAGCCATAGGTATACATGTGTCCCCTCCATCCTAAACCCTTCCTTCTTTATCCCTTGGTCCTGCTTTGCTTTCTTTTGATTCTCAGGCAGACTTTTTTCCAAGAGGTGACAAAGATGACCACCAGAATCTCTAGTTTGTGTTACTCCAACAGTTAAAGATTGTGAGTCCATCCTCTAATATCCATATCAATCTGTTAAAAAAAAACTCCTATAGGTCATTTATTCATGTGTCCATCACAGTCCAATCACTAAAGACAAAGTACTCCATTGTTCAACATAAGTCATAAGTCAATTTCAAGAAAAAGGAGATAAATCCTTGTGACTGAAAGCCTCTCTCAGTTCAGTTCAGTCACTCAGTCATGTTCGACTCTCTGTGACCTCATGGACTGCGGAACGACAAGCATCCTTGTCCATCACCAACTCTGGGAGCCTGCTCAAACTCACATCCATCAAGTTGGTGATGCCATCCAACCATCTCATCCTCTGTCGTCCCCTTCTCCTCCCACTTTCAATCTTTCCCAGCATCAGGGTCTTTTCCAATGAGTCAGATCTTCGCATCAGGTAGCCAAATGATTAGAGTTCAGCTTCAGCATTAGTTCTTCCAAAGAATATTCAGGACTGATTTCCTTTAGGATAGACTGGTTGGATATTCTTACTGTCCAAGGAACTCTCAAGATCTTCTCCAACACCACAGTTCAAAAGCATCAATTCTTCAGTGCTCAGCTTTCTTTATAGTCCAACTCTCACATTCATACATGACTCCTGGAAAAACCAAAGCTTTGACTAGACAGATCTTTGTCAGCAAAGCAATGTCTCTACTTTTTAATACGCTGTCTAGGTAGCAAAGCATAGCTATGTCATAGCTTTTCTTCCAAGGAGCAAGTGTCTTTTAATTTCATGGTTGCAGTCACCATCTGCAGTGATTTTGGAGCCCCCCAAAGTAAAGTCTCTCACTGTTTCCATTGTTTCACCATCTATTTGCTATGAAGTGATGGGACCAGATGTCATGATCTTAGTTTTTTGAATGTTGAGTTTTAAGCCGCCTTTTTCACTCTCCTCTTCCACTTTCATCAAGAAGCTCTTTAGTTCCTCTTCACATTCTGCCTCTCTATCATCAGGAGGACAGGAGGAGAGAAGGCTCCCAAAAGAAAACATGGGGTCTTCTTATCATAAGAGAGTAAAAAATTGGGTAGTTCAATTCAATTGCTCAGTTGTGTCCAACTCTTTGTGACCCCATGGACTGCAGCATGAAAGGCTTCCTTGTCCATCACCAACAGGGAACTCAAACTCATGACCATCAAGTTGGTGATGCTGTCCAACCATCTCATCCTCTGTCATTCCCTTCTCCATAAAACTAAAATTTATCTGCCTCACCTTGAACGAAAAGTGAAGAATGTTATAATAGAGAAATGGGATGTAGGGTAGAACACATAAAGGCCTGATTAACTCATTTTGGAGCAATGTAAGCAACATTTTAACACAGAAAATAGTGAGGTGAGTTTTGAAAAATAAGTGTTAATTCTCTAATTCTACCAAGGGAGGACATTATAAGTGGAAGGACCATTCACCAACAATGAAAGAAAATGTTACATTTGGGGAATTCTGAAGAGTTCAGTACAAATAAGGGGAGAGGAGAAGTTGGGCGAATGGTGAAACATGTTTTTAAAAGCATTTTTTGTATGTGGACCATTTTAAAGTCTTTATTGAATCTGTTACAATATTGTTTCTATTGTTTATGTTCTGGTTTTTTGGCCATGAGACATGTGGGATCTTAGTTCCCTGACCAAGGATCCAACCTGCACTCCCTTTGTTGGAAGGTGAAGGCTTAGCCACTCGACCTCCAGTGTGTATTTGTTTCTTGCTCATTAAGTAGCCTTCCCAGTATCAGCCCATTATCTCTGTGGCTGAAGCTTCTTCTGGAACCCCCTCTCAAAGAAATCAGCCCCACCACTACATCCACCTACTCCTTGCCAATGTCTGCATTTCCTTATCATCCTTCATTTGGTTTTTTAGCTCTTCTATTAGCTATGAAAACAATTCCCTCTATTAAGCTCCATCTATTTGAAAACCTAGAATAATTGCTCTTTTCCTCACTGGATTATGACTAATATAGTAATACTACAGAATTTGTACTTTATCCTATGCCCAATAAGAAAGGTCTTATCCACGGAAATGATGTCTAATTTATGCTTTAGAAAAACCCTTGAGGCAACAGTTGCGGAGAGATTGGAAGAAGGAAGATGTTATATAAGACAGAGATGATGAGTGTCTGAGCTGGAGCAGTGACTGAGAGAATGAATTAGGTTAATAATATATTTAGGAGGTGGCGTTGTCAAGTTCTCATGACTAATTAGAGAAAAGTCTTTGCACATAAGCATTGGCCATTTTAATATAAGCCTGTGAGGACTGTAAGGGAATAGCACGTTTTCTCCCTCATCCCCACTTTCAGTTCACATTGGAGTCTCATATCAAATGCTTTGTGTCTGGCTCACTTAGTGAGTAGCCTGAGAGTGCAGTTAATAGGAAGGTCCTAGAGCCGATGAAAGTGAAATAGGAGAGTAAAAACGTTGGCTTAAAACTCAACATTCAGAAAACAAAGATCATGGCATCTGGTCCCATCACTTCATGGCAAATAGATGGGGAAGCAATGGAAACAGTGAGAGACTTTATTTTGGGGGGCTCCAAAATCACTGCAGATGGTAACTGCAGCCATGAAATTAAAAGACGGTTGCTCCTGGGAAGAAAAGCTATACTCAACCTAGATAGTATATTAAAAAGCAGAGACATTATTTGCCAACAAAGGTCCATCTAGTCAAAGCTATGGTTTTTCCAGTAGTCATATATGGTTGTGAGAGTCAGACTATAAAGAAAGCTGAGCACCAAAGAATTGATGCTTTTGAACTGTGTTGTTGAAGAAGACTCTTGAGAGTTCCTTGGATTGCAAGGAGATCCAATCAGTCTATCCTAAAGGAAATCAGTCCTGAATATTCATTAGAAGGACTGATGCTGAAGTTGAAACTCCAATCATTTGGCCACCTGATGCGAACAACTGACTCACTAGAAAAGACCCTGATGCTGGGAAAGATTGAAGGCAGGAGGAGAAGGGGACAACAGAGGATGAGATGGTTGGATGGCATCACTGACTCGATGGACATGAGTTTGAGCAAGCTCCAGGAGTTGGTGATGGGCAGGGAAGCCTGGCATGCTGCAGTCTACTAGATTGCAAAGAGTCAGACATGACTGAGTGACTGAACTGAACTGAGAGCTTATCAACGGAGGAACTCATTCCTGACAAATATATTCTTAGAAACAGCAACATCTCTGGAATATCATACCTTACCTTGTACATGGGTGTGTTGCCTGGTATATGGATGTTCTACGCTGAGACAGAGCAATCACCTTTGCTGCCTGGACCTAAATCTTCTGATGTGACATGAAAGAGTCAATCAAACTCTACTACCACAAAGGCACATGTATGTATTCATGTACATATACATGAATATGTGTACAGAAAGAAGAATCTAGATGAAGAAACTAGGAAACTAGTCAGAAGCAAAAAAAAGAGGTAACGATGGAGTCTTAGAATACCACTGAATGACCCAGAGTACACTGAATACAGAATCTTAGAAAATGAGTCAAGACATTTGGATCTTATGATCTCTCAAATTGTGGTAATCCTGTTCTCTTTTCCATTAGCACTGACAATTGGACTTTAATAGGAAGACAGAGTGATAAGCTTTCTAAACACAAGAGCTGAGCACTGACCAGTGATCAATCATAACTCCTCTGACCCTTCTAGACATGAATATCCTCCTGCTGTTACTCCTTTTCTCCTCATAGGCATAAGAACATCAGAATCTTCTCCATGTTTCACCCAACCCATGGATGTATCTCTGACCGAGACATCAAGGCCTTTATGACAGGAGAACGTGGTTGACTCTTTCATGTCTACATCAGAAGATTTAGGTCCAGGCAGCAAAGGTGATTGCTCTCTCTGTCTCAGCCTAGCACATCCAGTCAGCACACCCATATACAAGGTAAGGTATGATATTACAGAAATGTTTCCATTTCCAGCTTGGTCTTGTTGCAGTCATACTTTTCCTTGATATTAAACTGATGACTGTATTTATCAAACCTGATCAAAGTGCTGATCCTTGGGTATTCCCTGACTCAAAGCTTTCCCTAATGGGCTTGGGCCTTTCTAGTTTTGGAGTGCCTCAGAGAAGGCATTCAGGCTTCTCTGCCACATCTAGGAATTCAACCATCCCTGTTTCAGTTATCCATCTCTATATAACAAACTAACCCAAAACCTAGAGGTTTAAGCAACAACTAATTTACTATTTCTCACCATTTTGTAGGTTAGGGATTTAATCAGAACTCAGCTGGGAGATCATTCCATTCTACATGACATCAATTGACATTGGCTGGAATGTCAATTTGGTGCATAAGCTGGGTCTGGTGGATCCAAGACGACTGCACCCTTATACAGAGTGGCTAACTAGATGGCTTAGTTGTTGATCAATATTCCTACATGCAGCCTTGTCATCATGGAAGTCGCAGGATATGACATCTAACTAGATGTCATACTTGGTAGTTTAGGACTCCAAATGTGATGTGGCTAAAGCTATTTGGGCATGCATGATTTACTCAGAGCATGCTTCTATTGTATTCTATTGATGGAAGCCAGTCAGATTCAAGGGGAGTAGACATAAACTATGAAGCCATGTTTTAAAACTACCGTACTTGCTTTGGATACAGATCCACTATCTAAGTGCAGCTCTAGAAATAACTGTTGAACATCTGTGCCAAACATCACTCGGAGGGAGCATGAGTTTGGCAAAATATAGTTATACAATGTTAAACAGTTTTCTTAACTACATAGGATTCTCAGAACCTTTTAAAGGCTAATATGCATTGGGAATCTCCAAGAGTAGAATAAGGTGTCATCTTGCAAAGCGTTTTGGCATTGAAATGTCCTAGAATTACCCTTCTGCATAAGACGTCTCAAAAATGCTGGCCTAAGACAATGACTGAAACAATGAGAGAAGAAACAGAGATGTAAGAAACGTAAGAACATTTTATAAATTTGAAGAGAACAAAAGCAAAAATAAAATGGATGTGGTTTTCTAAGATGACTTAGGTAACTAGAAGACATCTAAAGACGAATGGCCAACAAAATGGTTATCATGGGTTAAAGAAGCAAGCTCATAGATGCTCCCAGTTACTATGGAGATTAAAAAATTAGTACCTGTTTAAAGAAATATTAGTCATAAACTACCCAGAACCTTTTATAGGCTTTTTATTCTTCCTGAACATCTTAATTAAAATTTAAAATGACCGACAATGTTAGCTTCCTTGAGAATTGAAGGAGCATCCATAGATGTCCATGGAATGTGCAAAGTCTTGCAGTACTCATAAAAGGGCAAAGCAACCCCATAAAACAGTAAGATATTAATTATTTATTATAGGGCTATGGAAGAAGCCAAGGTATAGGGCCTCTTTTACTTTGGGGGTTTGGGTTTACAAGTTACAGGACAGAAGGGAAATAACTTCAAAATTACAGGAAATCAGAGACAGGAAATTTTAGTTTTGGTCAAAAGCCATAATGTCTTTTGGTGAGCTCCATTTGATGAACCTCAGTAATAACTGAAGGGGGTGGGGGAGTCTATTAAGCTGTTTCGGGACCTGGATATATTCTTCTGGAAAGATATATGGCTTCATATTACTTTCAGCATATTAAGGTGCCATTCACAAACAAGATGATCTACGGTATTCATCATTCACAACTCACTTCCATATAGACTGGGAACAGTACCCCGAAGAGATCCCACCATGTAGCCAAAATGCAAAATACAAAGATATGACGGGTCTGGTTTTAATTTGGGAACAGGATGGGGCTGCAGGAAGCTGCCCCAACACTGAGGGGACCTCTGGGCTCTTATTGCATCTTGGTGGGGACAGGCGTGGAAGGTGAGGAAAGAGCCAGGACCACTGCAGGGGCGGATATCGGCAGCATTGGCCTCTTTCTGTCTTTATCCTGGTGACGTGGGCAGCATCATGTTGCTGCTTCCATTGAAACAATGAGGGAAAGGAAAGAAGAGGCACAGGGACAAGTGACCAGCTGACACTTGCAAAGCAAAGTGTTTGTCTCACTTTTTTCCCTTTGCCAAAGGGAATGACTTCTACAAACTATTTTTTTCCACTTCCCTACCACTTGCTAGCCGAGTTCTAAAGAATCATTGGGCTGGTTTCCACAGTGATACAGTACCTCCCCCAAGGGTTATAAGGTTGATTCTAGGTGGTGTGCAGGCAAGGCATGAAACTGCAGTGGCTTGCACCATGACAAAATGAGTTCCTTTCAAATATTCTGTAAGGCTTCTGATTATATCAAGGAGGTCTCCAGCATTAGCTACTCTCTTTTGCTTTCCACACTCAGCAGAATCTAGCCAGAATATACCAAAGGGCTAGTATATTTTTGTTGACATTGGATTTACATCACCGTTTTCTTCCTTATGTTGTAAGTGATTCTGGTTTTCGTTTGGAGTAATGATATAGCTGTAGCTTATGAAGTAAATTTAAGTTGTCAAAGGAGGATCCATTTAAATACAAAGTACTTAGTGAAGTTCAGGTGGCATGAAAATATGGCAAAAATAAAAAAGATAGGAAGTAAATACTGAAATGTGAGAAGTACTAAACTGGTGTGACCCTCAAAGTTAATAATAGGGAAACTGAAGCTCCAAGAGTTTAAACTCCTTGATTACCACCCCTTGTAGAAGCAGATCAAGAACAGGCGGTGGCTGCTGCTATTTCTATAAACTGCACAATGCATGTTAGAATGCCTATAGCTGCAGGTTAACAAAAGAGACAACTAAAATTAACTTAATATAGAGTCATTATTCTGTCACTTAACAAGAAGGTAAATATTGACCCAAATCAGGTAATAAGCTTTAAAAACATTCTGAGTAAGATCTTAAGTGAGAGATCATCTGTGGTATCTTAGGCATTAAGCCAAATAAAGTAGAAACAAATATTTCCCCTTTATGTTCCAGTGACATGGCACACTAGACTCAGGGGAAGGGTATTGTGTTTGGTGCAGACAGGAAATGAGGTGAGACAAGAAATTGGAATGAGGGACAGATACTGTAAAAATCTCAGGTGGTGGTCAGAGCCTGTGATCAAGACAGAGGCAGCTGGGCAGGAGAGAATACAGAACAAAGCAGCAAGGATGGGGCCAGATTGCCATGTGGGACTTGAGGTATGGAGTCAGCTAATCAAAGATAGAAACACAGAGCAGTCAGCCCCAAGTTCCTGGGTCAGGGGCATAAGCAGAGTGAAGCTAAAAACCTACAGACCTATAATGTCGCTACCTCTCTGCCTAGACCTATATTTTGAGCTTTTCACTGAAGTATAGCATTCATAAATTAAAGGTCATATATTTTAAGTGTGTAGCTTAATAAGACCCAGATGATCACAATGGTATGATCACTCACCTAGAGTCAGACATCTTGGAATGTGAAGTCAAGTGGGCCTTAGGAAGCATTGCTACCAACAAAGCTAGTGGAGGTGATGGAATTCCAGTTGAGCTATTTCAAATCCTAAAAGATGATGCTGTGAAAATGCTGCACTCAATATGCCAGCAAATTTGGAAAACTCATCAGTGGCCACAGGACTGGAAAAGGTCAGTTTTCATTCCAATCCCAAAGAAAGGCAATGACAAAGAATGCTCAAAACTACCACACAATTGCACTCATCTCACACGCTAGTAAAGTAATGCTCAAAATTCTCCAAGCCAGGCTTCAACAATATGTGAACTGTGAACTTCCAGATGTTCAAGTTGGTTTTAGACAAGGCAGAGGAACCAGAGATCAAATTGTCAACATCTGCTGGATCATTGAAAAAGCAAGAGAGTTCCAGAAAAACACCTATTCTGCTTTATTGACTATGCCAAAGCCTTTGACTGTGTGGATCACAATAAACTGTGGGAAATTCTTTAAGAGATAGGAATACCAAGACCACCTGACCTGCCTCCTGAGAAATCTGTATGCAGGTCAGGAAGCAACAGTTAGAACTGGACATGGAACAACAGACTGGTTCCAAAGAGGAAAAGGAATACATCAAGGCTATACATTGTTACCCTGCTTAATTAGCTTATAGGCAGAGTACATCATGAGAAGCACTGGGCTGGATAAAGAACAAGCTGGAATCAAGATTGCCAGGGTAAATATCAATAATCTCAGATTTACAGATAATACCACCCTTATGGCAGAAAGGGAAGAACTAAAGAGCCTCTTGATGAAAGTAGAAGAGGAGAGTGGAAAAGCTGGCTTAAAGCTTAACATTCAGAAAACTAAGATCATGGCATCCAGTCCCAACACTTCATGGCAAATAGATGGGGAAACAGTAGAAACAGTGGCTCACTTTATTTTGGGGGGCTCCAAAATCACTGCAGTTGGTGACTGTAGCCATGAAATTAAAAGACGCTTACTCCTTGGGAGGAAAGTTATGATCAACCTAGAGAGCATATTAAAAAGCAGAGACGGTATTTTGCCAACAAAGGTCCATCTAGTCAAAGCTATGGGTTTTACAGTAGTCATGTATGGATGTGAGAGTTGGAAAAGAAAGCTGAGCACCAAAGAACTGATGCTTTTGAACTGTGGTGATGGAGAAGACTTTTGAGAGTCCCTTGGTTGCAAGATCAAACCAGTCCATCCTGGGTGTTCATTGGAAGGACTGATGTTGAAGCTGAAACGCCAATACTTTGGCCACCTGATGAGAAGAGCTGACTTATTTGAAAAGACCCTGATGCTGGGAAAGACTGAAGGTGGGAGAAGAAGAGGACAACAGAGGATGAGATGGTTGGATGACATCACCGACTCAATGGACATGAGTTTGGGTAAACTCCAGGAGTTGGGGATGGACAGGGAGCTCTGTTGTGCTGCAGTCCACGGGGTCGCAGAGTCAGATACGACTGAGCAACTGAAGTGAATTGAACTGAACTGAACTGAGTTTAATAAATGTTGCCAAACTAAACGCATCCAAGTAACTAGCACCCAGATTATGAAACAGAATATTGCCAGCATCCTAGAAGCCTCCTCATAACCACCTTCTGGTCATTAACCCTGCAAAGGAGAACCACTACTCAGCTTTTGCACTTGCTATAAGCACAATCATACAGTGTACCCACTTTTCTCTCACCCAAACTTTTGTCTGTAAAACTGCACCATATTGTTGTGCATAGTTGTGGTTCATTTGCATTCTGAGTAGATTTCCAGTGTGAATGTGCCACATTTCATTTATTCATCCTTCTGTTGATATGCATCTGGGTAATTTCCAGTGTGGGGATATTACCAACACCAACTGCTGTTATGAACATTTGCATACATATTTTTGGTGCACAGTGTGTGTTTTCCTGTGTTTTCCTAGATTGTCATACAATCTAGCCTAATTTTACACTATTCTGACCCATACTCATTTTACTTCCCTCAGGGTGTTCCCATACAAGCCATTTTCTCTTCCTGGTGCATCTTCCCCCTCACCCTTCACCTGGCTAACCCCTACTCATCAATTGATGGGGCAAATAAAGCTGTTCAGAGGAACCTTCCAGTTCCCTCGATACGACAAGCCCTATGTTGATTTACTCTTTCCTAAAATCCCACTGATAATGAACAGGTTTTTTTTCAAGACCTGGGATGGAGCTAGATCTACAGGCAGGAGTCAAGTAGCAGTTGTCTGAGCTCTTGTCTTCTGGAGAGGGGAGAGAGGACTTGGCTCATGGGTTTTACAAATAATCTTCAAAGCAGAGCCTATTTCTAAATGAGTCAAGCCAGATTTTCTTTAAGGGAGGTGGTCTCCAAGCCCTTTCCTCTACCTTCTTCCTTTTTCTCTTAGGACATTTTTCTTTCTTCTTTTCTTCCTTTCTTTGAATTGTAACAGCTGTGGCCCCCACCAAGCCTGTGAGTACTGGCAGCCAGATCAGGGCCAGCTTCCATTCCATCTTGGCATGAGGATACTAATCCATAAAAAGATATTAACGTTGAAATAGTTCTTTTATGCATATGGGAAACAGAGTGCAATTTCAGAAATGTCTTTTCAGAATTATACCCTCAACTTCATTTTTAATAGATGACAGTGTGTTTGTGCTAAATCAATTCAATCATGTCTGACTCTTTGCAACCCTGTGGACTGTAGCCCACCAGGCTCTTCTGTCCAAGGGATTCTCCAGGCAAGAGTACTGTAGTGGGCTACCGTGCCCTCCTCCAGGGAATCTTCCTGACTCAGGGGTCAAACCCATGTCTCTTACATCTCCTGCATTGGCAGGCAGGTTCTTTACCACCAGAGCCACCTCAGAAGCCCTCGAAGTCAGTGCTTGGTACATAAAAACACGCCATACAAATGTCAAATAAAATATGGTTATTACTTAGTATGTTATATGTTCCTAGATAATCACAGCAACTATTATGACTCTCCATGGGTGCTTGGAAGCTGACAGCACCACAGAGCACTGGAAAAGGAACCATAAGATAGCGGTTGTTAGTTTGAGACACTGTTCTTGTTGACACCCCAAAGCCTGGAAATGTGGACAGAGACAGGTGCTGGGGGTCAAAGAGTTTCATGAGTGGGAATTTGTATATTTCTTGTATGGGAAGTTGTGTATTTTCTGCAGAAATGCTTCCATGTTTGACTGGGTGTGCTGCTCAGATCCTCCTGAGGACTGAAGTCACTTAGCACAAATGCACTGATGTCTTTAAAAATGAAGTTGGGGGTATAATTCTGAAAAGACAATATGAAATATATAGACGGTATTGCTTTTCTAAAACCTAAAGCTGATTTCGGAAACGTATCCGACTCAAAGAAGTCCAGACAAGGGACTGTTTGTGAGTCTCTACATTCAGGAGCCAAGGAACCAAAGTCCAGTGGCTGCCCAAAGAGGTTCCAAGTAGAACTGGTAAATCTCAGACTATCTCAAGAGGTAGATGTCAGGAGAGAAAGCAGGACATAGAAGCCCCAAACAAGAACCCTTCCCTCCTGTAGACTAGATTCCATCCCAGGGGACATGGATGCATGTCTCTGGATTTCCCTAGATGGCTAACAAGAAATAGCTGTCCCCATATCCTGGCTTCCAGGTGGCCACCATGGCTGGTTCCCCACATGGCCCCACACTTTCATCACCATTGTTAGACTTGCTGGCCTTCTTCAGTTCAGTTAAGTTCAGTAGCTCAGTCATGTCCAGCTCTTTGTGACCTCCTGAATTGCAGCACTGTCCATCATCAACTCCCAGAGTTGACTCAAACTCATGTCCACTGAGTTATGATGCCATCCAGCCATCTCATCCTCTGTCGTCTCCTTCTCCTCCTGCCCCTCATCCCTCCCAGTATCAGAGTCTTTTCCAATGAGTCAACTCTTCGCATGAGGTGGCCAAAGTACTGGAGTTTCAGCTTTAACATCATGTTTATTCTTAATCATAATGGCAATAGCCATGCCCTATGGCAGAAAGTGAAGAGGAACTAAAAAGCCTCTTGATGAAAGTGAAAGAGGAGAGTGAAAAAGTTGGCTTAAAGCTCAACATTCAGAAAATGAAGATCATGGCATCTGGTCCCATCACTTCATGGGAAATAGATGGGGAAACAGTGGAAACAGTGTCAGACTTTATTTTTGGGGGCTCCAAAATTACTGCAGATGGTGATTGCAGCCATGATATTAAAAGACGCTTACTCCTTGGAAGAAAAGTTATGACCAATCTAGATAGTATATTCAAAAGCAGAGACATTACTTTGCCGACTAAGGTCCATCTAGTCAAGGCTATGGTTTTTCCATTAGTCATGTATGGATGTGAGAGTTGGACTGTGAAGAAGGCTGAGCACCGAAGAATTGATGCTTTTGAACTGTGGTGTTGGAGAAGACTCTTGAGAGTCCCTTGGACTGCAAGAAGATCCAACCAGTCCATTCTGAAGGACATCAACCCTGGGATTACTTTGGAAGGAATGATGCTGAAGCTGAAACTCCAGTACTTTGGGCACCTCATGCGAAGAGTTGACTCATTGGAAAAGACTTTGATGCTGGGAGGGATTGGGGGCAGGAGAAGAAGGGGATGTCAGAGGATGAGATGGCTGGATGGCATCACTGACTCGATGGACGCGAGTCTGAGTGAACTCCTGGAGTTGGTGATGGACAGGGAGGCCTGGTGTGCTGTGATTCATGGGGTCACAAAGAGTCGGACATGACTGAGCGACTGAAATGAACTGAACTGAACTGATGAGGCTTTCAGTATGCACTGTATCTTAAATATTCATTACCCACAGTGCCCCGCTCAGGCTCTAAAGTAGATAAAAACTCAATAAATGGACTCAATAAATTTGGTAATGAATGTGTACAATATCTTACTCTTCATAATATGTTTTTATATGCATTATCTCATTTAATTCTCAAAATGACCCTGTGAGTCAGCCAAGTGAAATAAGTGCCAAGGAAGTTAAGGGACTTGCCCAAGATGACAGCAAGCAAAAATTCTGTTGGGACTTGCACCAAAGTTGTCTGGTAAAAATTCTCCTCCTTTTTGAGCATCATTGTTCTTCCTTCCTGTGTCAACTGAACCCTCAGAAAAAGATGATCTGGTAAAAATACTTGGTCTCAGGAAAGACATGGGAATAAGAGAAACAGCTGGTGTAGGTGTCTCATGGACTTTAGGTAGGCCCATTGGGAGATAATGGCCTCGGGGGCCTGGCGTGCTGCAGTCCATAGGGTAGCAAAGAGTCGGACACAGCTGAGCGACTGAACTGAACTGAACTGATTGGGAGATAATGCCCTTACCTATGTCTGTCCTCTTGGGAAGTTAATTTGGTGAGAAATCCAGGACTTCCAAGAGAAGGGGTACTATGAAAGCACAGATATAGGTTACAGAAGAACCAGAGCCTGTTCAGGGCATCCCAGATCCCAGCACTGCTGCACCCCTTATTTGCTCACATCTGAAACTGACCTGGGGACCAATGAAGGGATGGGACTTTTGAAGGTTAATGGAGAAAACAGGAACTACGTGACAAGGAGACAGATGGTACCAGTGCCCACCTCAGGTAATAAGCTGAACTTGCTACAAAACAAGAATCTCACGAACATCTTTGTTAGAGAAACTGTCCAAGGTAAGGATGCCACCTCCTTCTATGAGAACAAATCTGTAAAGGAGGTGCTAACCTTACATGAAGTCATTCCAATGCTCCTCCAAGGGAAAGATGATTCAGCCTGGTACCCTCCTCTGTGGGCTCTGCCTGATATCTGGAGAACAGACCCTGGGCCTGGAGGGAAAGGAGTGTGGTGGGCAGGGAGGGGCTCAGTGTCCTGAGGCCCTGCACGTTCCTCAGCAGTGATCAGTGTCCTCGGAGGCACCCCTGCCCTGCAATTCCCCACCAAGGAAAGGAGCAGGTAATCTACACTCCTTATGGTTCTGTTTCCAGTGACATCACTTGGGCTCCTTTCTGTCCTCCCTCTGAGCAGCACAAAGGCTATGTGCTATGTGAATTCCAGGCCAGTCTTCTAACTCCCTGATGGTAGAGAAGCCAGAAAACTGAGAAACCAGGTCCAGGTTAGGTCTCAGATTCAACCTCATCTTTTACTCCTGTCCTGGCTCAGGCCATCCATCAGAAGACACTTCATGGGATCTTATTGTCTTCCCTCTATTTACGGATCCTTGTCCTCTTTATCCCGAAATTCTGGATTTTGTTTGCTTCTGGCGCCATATTCACCACAGGGCTGTGTGCTTTAGAGAGGCAGTAGGCTTTGTGAAGGACATTATAAAATGATAAAGATATCAATCCAAGAAGAAGATGTTATACTTATTAACATATTTACATTCAATATAGGAGCATTTAAAATATATAAAGCAAATTTTAACAGACGTAAAAGGAGCAATTGACAATAATACAATAATAGTAGGGGGCTTTAACACAACCCACTGACATCAATGAACATATCATCCAGACAGAAAATCAATAAGGCAACAATAGTTTTAAATGATAATAATAGAACAGTTGGACTTAATAGATATCCACAGGAAACTATATCCAAAAACAGCAGAGTACACTTTTTTTTCCCAAGTGCATAAGGGACATTCTCCAGGAGAGATCATGTACTAGACCACAAAATTGAAGTGAAGTGAAAGTGTTAGTCACTCAGTCATGTCTGATTCTTTGTGCCCCCGTGGACTGGGGCTCACCAGACTCCTTTGTCCATAGAACAAGAATACTGGAGTGGATAACCATTCCCTTCTCCCAGGGATTTTCCCAAGCCAGGGATCAAACCCAGGTTTCCTACATTACAGGTAGATTCTTTACCATCTGCACTACCAGGGAAGCTCACAAAATAAACCTCAACAAATTTAAGAGAATAGGAATTATGAATAAGTAAATGTTGGAATCACCTACACTTCCGGGGAGTTGTTAAATGCAGCTTCTTTGATCCATTCTAGACTCACTAAATCAGGATGTTTGGATGGGAAACTGATTCCAGGAATCTGCATTTTAATAAGCCCCTCTAGAAAATTTGATGCAGACACATAGAACATTCTTTGAGAAACATGTTTACAGGCTTTGGGAATCAAGCCTAAATTAAACCTTAGCCCCGTCAGGTAACCATGGAAAAAATGATTGCTCTGAGTCTCAGGTTCCTGGTATAAAGTGAGGCTAACAAGATTAAATGATTGTGTGGATTAAACAGAATATGTATATAAATTGTCCAACAGATAACTGACAATAAAAAGCAACTACAACAATCCTGAGCTGTGGAGCAGTTTGCCTAGGCAAGTGGCCTTCTTCATTCTCAAGGCCTTGCAGTAGGTCCCAAGTACTTAACTTTGCTTCCACATTTTAACTGAGTGAGAAGAGTTCATATATTAATACCTGCAGTAGGCAGAATAATGCCTCCTCCCTAAATGTCCATGTCCTAGTCCATAAAACTGAGGGAATTAAGGGTTCAGATGGAATCAAAGTGGCTAATCAGCCAATCTTAAGATAGGAAATTATCCTGAGTTGGCCCAATGTAATCACAGGGTCATTAAAACTGGAAGAAGGGGACAAAAGAGGTCAGAGTGATACAATGTGAGAAGGACTCGGCCCACTGTTCCTAGCTTTGACAACAGAGGAAGGTAGCCAGGAATTGCAGGCGCCTCTAGAAACTGGAAAAGGCAAGGAAACCATTCTCCCTGGAGCCTATAGGAATGAATATAACCTTGCCAACATCTGGACTTTAGTCCAGTGAGACCCACATCAGGTTTCTGACCTATAGAAGTGTGAGATAATAAATCTATGTTGTCTTGAGCTACAAAGTTTGTGGCAGCAGGCACAGGAAACTAACATTATACCAAAAATTGGGCTGCCAGGTCCTGGAAACCTCACTCAGTTCCATGCTTAGGGGGCTTTCTGAATTTGTGGTGGCATACTGTTTTGTACCATCTTTGTGGTCCAAATGACTAAGGCTAAAGACATGAATGGGGTCTCTAGATTAATTTCCATCATCCTACCAGGTAATAATAATACTAGTAATCATAATGGCTATGATGTACTGAGTGCTTCCTCTGTGCTGAGTTCTTTATATCTCACTTAATTATCAAAACCATCTCTGCATCTACTATCAAACCAATTTTACATGGGGAAATGGGCTAGGTGAAATTTTCAGTTCCAACTCACATCAGTAAGAATTAGAGCCTGGATTTAAAGCCAGGTTTGCTGTCCCCAAAGCCCAAGCCCCTAACTGTATCATGAAACAGCCTAGTTCTGTCCTGGAGCCAATGGAGGAAGGAGTGTGTTCTCACAAAATCTCAGGTTGAACCATCTATTAAATTTACCCATATTTGAAAAGATGTGTCCTGCTGGCCAGGGAGCTTCCTGGTAAAAGATGGGAGGGTTCGACAGCCTGGGAGAGTGCTTGGAGTCTTGCTTTTGTCATGGCTGATGGTATTAGCAGGAGAGAAAAGTTCAGAGACCCAACCTTAGACTTCTGCAGCCAGGGACAGCAGCAGTCATGTTAGTTAGTCCCAAGTGTTTTAGAAGAGAAGTGGGGCTGTTAAGGCTGGGGCCCAGACTCCACCATCCACTGATAGGCTGCAAGACCTTGGGCAAGACTGTAGACCTCTTTCCATCTCTTCCAAAAATGGGACCAATTACACCAATGCTTCCCCATCACACCTGGCTGCTGTGGCAATCCTATGAGATCATGTTTGTGGGCACGCTCTGAAAATTACAGAAGCATCACACCCTTACAGTCTTATAAGGGCTATCATTTAATTTTTATAACTTGAGGTGAATGTGGCTCATTATTGCTGTCATTAGTAATAATCATTGTACTAAACCACACCAGAGAAGAGAATGTTCTCTCACTGGTTTCTTCAGTAGGATCTGTGGAGTAAGCATTTTTCAAAAAAAAAAAAAAAGTTTTAAAAAAATCTATGAAACTGTAATGTTCTGGCACGTTGTTGTACAGAATGTGCTTTGTTTTTCTCATTTTTAAAAGGAAAGTTTGAAAGGATGACACCTTGAATATTATGTTAAGATCTACTTCTTTAGGCTTCCCTGTTGGTTCAGAGGGTAAAATGTCTGCCTGCAATGCGGGAGACCAGTGTTTGATCCCTGGGTCAGGAAGATCCCCTGGAGAAGGAAATAGCAACCTACTCTGGTACCTT
The DNA here is from genome assembly GCF_032405125.1 of Capricornis sumatraensis. Classification (NCBI taxonomy): domain Eukaryota; kingdom Metazoa; phylum Chordata; class Mammalia; order Artiodactyla; family Bovidae; genus Capricornis; species Capricornis sumatraensis. The sequence goes on along the minus strand of NC_091071.1, from coordinate 114,506,036 downwards.
GCCTGGAAAATCCCATGGATGGAGAAGGCTGGTAGGCTACAGTCTGTGGGGACTCAAAGAGTCGGACATGACTGAGCAACTTCACTTTCACTTTCTTTGTAAAAAGAATTTTTGGTGAAAATGTCTTTTCCAAAAACACTTTAAAAATTATTTAATTGGAGGATAATTACAATATTGTGGTGGGTTTTGCCATAAATCAACATGAATCGGCCATTGGCATACACGTGTCCCCTCCCTCCTGCACACCCCTTCCACATTCCTCCCCACCCATCCCTCCAGGTTGTCACAGAGCACCAACTTTGGGTTCCCTGCGTCATACATCAAATTCTCACTGGCTATCTACTTTACATGTGGTAATATATATGTTTCAGTGCTAGTATCTCAAATCATCCCACCCTCTCCTCTCACCGAGTTCAAAAGTCTGTTCTTTACTTCTGTGTCTCCTTTGCTGCCCTGCATGTAGCATCGTTGGTACCATCTTTCTAGATTCTAAATATATGCATTAATATATGATGTTTGTTTTTTTCTTTCTGACTTATTTCACTCTGTGTAATAGACTCTAGGTTTATCCACCTCATTAGAACTGATGCAGATGTATTCCTTTTTATAGTTGAGTAATATTCCATTGTGTATATGGACCACAACTTCTTTATCCATTCATCTTATTTATTCATCTGCCAATGGACATCTAGGTTGCTTCCATGTTGTAGCTTTTGTAAATAGTGCTGCAATGAACACTGAGGTACATGTGTCTTTTTCAATCCTGGTTTCCTCAGGGTATATGCCCGGTAGTGGTAGTTTTATTTCTAGTTTTTAAGAAATCTCCATACTGTTCTCCATAATGATTGTATCAGTTTGCATTCCCACCAACAGTATAAGAGGGTTCCCTTTTCTCCACGTGCTCTCCTGTATTTATAGCTTGTCGGCTTTTTGATGATGGCCATTCAGACCAGTGTGAGATGATACCTCATTGTGATTTTCATTTCTCTAATAATGAGTGATATCGAACATATTTTCTTGTGATTATTAGCCATTTGTATGTCTTTGGAGAAATGTCTGTTGAGGTTTTCTGCTCACTTTTTGATTGAGTGGTTTGTTTTTCTGGTATTGAGCTGTATGAGCTGCTTGTACATTTTGGAGATTCTTTGTCAGTTGTTTCATTTGCTATTATAACAGATGGAAAGGTACATCATGTTCCTGGATTAGAAGAATCAGTATAGTGAAAATGACCCAAAGCAGTCTATAGATTCAACACAATCCCTATCAAACTACCAACAGTATTTTTCACAGAACTAGAAAAAATAATTTCACTGTTTGTATGGAAACACAAAAGACCCCAAATAGCCAAAGAAATTTTGAGAAAGAAAAATGGAGCTGGAGGAATCAACCTTCCTGACTTCAGACAATACTACAAAACTACAGTCATCAAAACCATAGTGTACTGGCACAAAAATAGAAATAGAAATCAATGGAAGTAGAAAGCCTGGAGATAAATCCACATACTTATGGACACCTTATCTTTGACAAAGGAGGCAAAAATATATGATGGAGAAAAGACAATCTCTTCAACAAGTGATTCTGGGAAAACAAGTCAACTACGTGTAAAAGAATGAAATCAGAACACTAACAACATACACAAAAATAAACTCAAAATGGGGCAGGAGGAGAAGGGGACGACCGAGGATGAGATGGCTGGATGGCATCACGTACTCGATGGACGTGAGTCTGAGTGAACTTCGGGAGATGGTGATGAACTGAGAGGCCTGGCGTGCTGCGATTCATGGGGTCGCAAAGAGTCGGACACAACTGAGCGACTGAACTGAACTGAACACCATACACAAAAATAAACTCAAAATGGATTAAAGACCAAAAACACTTTCTTGTCAGGACCTGGAAGCAAGCTCAACCATGAGCCCTGTGGCAATTCTAATGAGAAATGAAATGCAGGCACACCTTAGAGACTAAACTAAAAGATACCCAGGGAACACCCTAGAAGAGAGATCACCACTACCAAGAGGACGCAGGGTCACTGCCAACTGTCCTAGAGTCACCAGGAGTCCCTGAGATCCACTGAAAAGCTCTAAACCCAAAGAAGGGTAGTCTACCCAGAGATGGAGTCACTCTTCACCAAGTGCAGGTCAGTCTTTCCAGGAGATTCACTCTGCTCAACTCTACCACCACTATTAATTCAGAACTACAGGTAAATCATCTGTTTCTCACAGGCCATTACTTGGGAGAGTTAACACACTGGGTCACAGTGGTTTTCAGGGCCCTGGGGCAAATTATAGGACAAGATTCAAGTTCATTTTTCCTTCCTTCCTTCACTCATTTCTTCCCCCTCCCTCTCCTCATTACCTGTCTCCTTTTCTACTTTTCTTTTGTAAGCTGGCAACATTTAGTGAAAATATCATAATGGTTATAATACCAGAAGCTCAGAGCAGATTAGTTAAGCATCAAGGAATTCTTAGACTAGAGACCGGCATGCAAATATACAGTATCATTTGGTGACTCCATTTTTGCCACAGAGGCAGGTGCTGAGTACAATATGATCAGAAGAAAAGGAGGCACTGTGCCAGCCAGCCCAGTTGTGGAGCAGGGGAGCAGACTTCAACAATTTTGTAGAATATGTGCAAAAGCAAGGGTAGGCAAAACATAAGCATTGGGTCAGACTCATTGGACTCAAGCCTTGGGTCTACCCACTCACTCACTTGCTGTGTGACCTGGAGCCTCAAAGATGACAGTAACATGGTTATCCCCATGTCATGATGCTGTTGTAAAGGGCCTGAATGGTGCCTTGTACAGCACAGCAACACCAGTTAGCATCTATCCAGATAGTGAGACCCAGTGTGCTAACACAGATTCAAAATCACATGACTGTGATTAACAAGCCTCAAAGGCTTGCCCCAGTTCTTTCACAAACCTTGCAATAATGCAACCCCACATTAGATTACATTGGGTGTGGATGACTTCACCACCAGCGCTGTCACTGCCAGGAATGGTAGTAATAATGGGAGAATAGTAGTGAAAAATGCTCCTTGGCCTCAACTGTTACAAACTAATTTGGAGGCAAGTGTCTCCTATGTCTCTCTACTTAGCCAGTACAGCACCTGGACAAATGTTACACTACCTATGTGTCCTTAGACTCAAGAACTTTGTGGACACTTTTAATGAGTATGTGCCTAATTTTCACTAAGTTTCCTCTGGGTAGCTTTTAGTGACCCATCAACAGAATTTCAAAAATTCAAAATTAAAATCTGAGTTTAATTATAAATAAAAGAGCTAACAGGATTTTTAAAGTTCTAATGCAAATGAATGTGTGGAAACATGAGCACCCTCGCGTACTGCTGGAGGGAGTAGGTTTTATATAACCTTTCTGGAGAACAACTTGATGACATGTGTCAAAGGAATTACCTATGTTTTTACTTTAAACTTAAAACAAGTAAACATTAATTTAAATTTTACCAGTATACTACTTGCAAAATTTTATCCTAATAACCATAAGTGTACACAAAAATTTGTCTTCAAGTATGCTTGTTGCCTGATCCTTTAGAACAAGAAAATTTGGGAACAACATAAATGTACAATAATAAATTCTCATTAAATATATTGATTTCCTAAAACATAAAATTTACATGCAACCATTAAAAATTACCTACGAGAAGTGTGTAACAATACAAAAAATGTTTATGATCTATTAGAAGATTAAAGAGTTTTAAAAACTGTGTAGTCTAATCTAATTATGTAAATTGAAAAAAATGTTTAAGAAAGAAAACAGATCAATCCCAAATATTAGCAGTTTTCTCCAAATTGTGGGATTACTAACAATTTGTGTGTGTGCATTCCTACACTTTCCAAATTTTCCATAGCCAATGTCTTGTACAGTGAAAAGAGAAAGACAAAAAAATTAAACTCCAAAGCTTAAAATTTAGGTTTAAATTCAAATGATCACTTTGCTATGTGTCCTAGGATAAACTATTTAACCATTCTGAACTTCATTTTCTTTCCACCTATAGAACACAGGTAATCATAACTACCTCATAAGGTTGTAGGAGATTGTATTAGATAATACATGTAATGGTCTGTACATATAACATGAACCCAATAAATTCATGTTCCTCTCACTTCTTCCTTAAGGAGTTCACTAACAAGATGTTTAAAACTTAACACAGGAGGCAGCATTAGAGCATAGGTAGCATCTTAGTTTAGGCCTGAAGTTAAACCAGGTGTGGTGACAGGAAAGAGGAATATTTGCGATGGGAGAGCATAGAAAAGGCATAGTGAAAGTGAAGTCGCTCAGTCATGTCCGACTCTTAGCCACCCCATGGACTTAGCCCACCAGGCTCCTCCATCCATGGAATTTTCTAGGCAAGAGTACTGGAGTGGGTTGCCATTTCCTTCTCCAAGGGATCTTCCCAACCCAGGGGTCAAACTCAGGTCTCCCACATTGTGGGCAGATGCTTTACTGTCTGAGCCACCAAGGAATCCCCCAAAACAAGTAACCTGGGTACTGTTTCTCTCCTCTGCTTCCCCATTGAGCAGGTCCCAGGAGATATCTCAATGCTGACACCTCATATTTAGTAATTCTGCTGAAAATAAATTTTCACTATTATACTTATCAGTGTAACAAATTATTCTAAGATTTAATGACTTAAAATGGCAATCAGCATTTATTATGTCATACAGTTTCTGTGGGTCAGAAGTGAGAGAGGAGCTTAGCTGGATGGTCCTGGCATAGGAATCTCTCACGAGGTTGCAGTCAACAAATAAGCCAGAGCTGCATTCTCTGAAGGCTTGAGGATCTGATTCCAAGATGGCTCATGCATATGGTTAGCAAGTTGGTACTGGCCATTGGTAGGAAGTCCCAGTTCTTCCCTATGTGGACCCCTTCACAGAGTGACTTGACTGTCCTCATGACATGGCAGTGAGCTTCCCCCAGAGTGAGTGCTCAAAGAAAGAGCAAGAAAGAAGCTGCAATGCCTTTTATGACCAAACCCTGGAAGTCAACCCCAGTTCTACAATGTCCTATTGGTTATACTGATCAGCTCTACTCAAGGTGGAAGGGACTACACTGGGGCATGTGTATGAGGAGGTAACAACCTCTGGGACCTTTCTGGGGGCTGGTTGCCACAATTACACTTATAGTCCTTCTGCTAGGAGTGTTCTTCCCCCAGATATCAGCACAGCTCATACTCTCATTTCTTCCAGATCTCTGCTCAAAAGTTACTTTACTGGAGAGGCTTTCCCTAAAATTTCTCTCAGAACGGAATCCTTCTCATCATTCTCTCTCTCCTCTTATGCTGTTTTATTTTTCCTTATTGCACTTAGAACATCTTACAGTTACATACTCCTTCATAGGTAATTTGTAATGATTAAATGTAAATTTCATGTATGTAAAATATAAGCATCACAAAAGGCTTGCTATGATCTTTCCTGGTACCCAGGAGAAGCTCAGTAAACAAATGAATGAGGCTTGACATCACCTGACACTTCTAATACTTCACTCACAAAGAATCAGTAATTCCCTCTTTGGTGCCACCACCCTAGCTTGTAAATCTCCTAAAACTGGCATATTTAGCTTTCTGAATGCCACCTTCTTGCTTTACATCCCTCCCAATCACCTCCTGAGCCTCTCCTAGCTGTCCTGATCCTCTTGGTGCTCTGCTTCCTCCATCCAGACATCCCCCTTTACTGGCTGCTTCCCCCTGACATTCACATAGTTGAGGCTTCCTTATTCCAGTTCTTACCTCCTAAAGGCCTACAGAAAAGGATAACAACTAAGAAGCATATATGCTGGCACTCCTCCTCCCCTATCCACGGCAAATATTGCTAAGAGATCAGGCCATCTCCAACTATATCTGGGCCAATGAGATAATGACACTATGCCAGGAAGATAATTGATCCCTGTTGCTTAACACACCATCAGTTCTAGTAGCAGGCACTGTAACAATGAAATCATAAAGATATTTGAATATGAGAGGGACAAATGAAACTACATAGATAATGTATTCTAACCACCAAGCAATTATGTTAAGCAATTGATGTGGATTACCTGTAACATTTAATCTTCATGACCATCTACAAGAAAGTTACTATTATACCCATTTTACAAATGAGGAAGCTGGGGCTCAGAGAGGTAAACAGTTCATACAGGATCACTTAGCTAAGAGTTGGTATGAATTCAGGCCATCAGGTGTGGAGTCTGCTCTTAAAACATCATGATATTGCCTTAAGGTCTTCGAGAACCAACTGGCTCCATGGTATCTTAGGATTAAATGTCTAGTTGTCAGGCCTGAGAGTCCCCAGGAAATTGTCTATGTCTGAAATTGCCCCCAGAGAACCTTCACTCACCCTTAGAGATCCAATTTACTTCTAACCACCTCTATGAAGTTTTTGTTGATATATTTATGCCAGCACTGCTTGAACTTCGTATTATTATTTCACTTACCAGCCTGGAGTGCCAGCCCACATTTTCTTGTAGGTCTTCTTTACTGCATCATAACTGCATAAATTTCTCATTTCTTAATCCTCACATTTTATGATATCTAGCCTATAATAAAACTGATAAATAAATAAATATCATCCCTACTTCCATGATATACTTTCCACTTCTCAAAGTTAGGCTTAAGTTTTATATGCATGTATTTACTGAGTCACTTTGCTGTACAGAATAAATGAACACACACTGTAAATCAACTACACTTCAATCATTTTTTTTTAAAGATAAGCTATGTTATACATTTTTATAGCCTGGGTATTACGGTCTTTACATCAAAATGAAGAAGTTCAGCAAGCAATGGCTTCCCAGGAAATGCAGCACGGAAATCTTCTCTAGAAGCAAACTTCATGGAGAGTCATAGCCCAGAGCATGAGTGTGAGCATTTCAGTTCTGTCCTAGGAAGGTAATGAGACACTGAATTTAAATACCACTCACCATGGCATCCCCAGGCAGAGTTTCTCTTCTACTGAGCTTATAAATCCTCTGCCTCCAGCTTTCTGGTTGCTTTGATAAAAGGAGGTGTAGAATAGCTCTCCTTAGGAGGTCACAGAACTGACACTACAGCAAGAAATCAACATTAACTTCCACCACTCTAACAACAGAGATCCGTCGAGTTCTGAAGTACTCACAGGCTTTCCAGGAGACCTGGACAGGTATGGTAATGGAATGGGAAAGCTGTGAAGAGTGAAAGCTACATTCTTTTAAAAAGTGGGAAAAGCTTCCAGACTTCCTAAAAGAAGGTGGACTTAAAGCATAAATAAATAGGGAATTAGTGCCAACTGCCCAGGATGGGGCATCAGATGGTGTGATATGGTGCCACCTGTGCCACAGATTATAAAAAAATGTTATAATCTGGGGGACAAAGAAATGTGACTTTCTCTAAGGCCATCCTCATTTCATAATTTTGGTTTATCCCCCATAAAATGGAGGGGGAATGGGACAGTTGAGGAAACATGCCCGTCTTAGTGAAGGTCTATAGAACGTGAAGTCAGTCATTCATCATGTCAGAGTGTAATTCCTAGAGCAGCCCTTAGCCCAGCTTGGCTATGGTCTGCATCTCTCTGCTCCAGGATGTATATATGACTCACCTCTGTATGTGATCCTCATTGTACCTTGAATAGTGCTTGCCCTAAGATAGGTGCTTAGTAAATGAATAATGAATTTCATTAGATTGAATTGAAATCAACTTTGAAACACTTCCTATCAGAAACCCTACTGCATTTCAGATTGAATCAAAATATCTTTACAAACATAGGCTGGCTCTCAATCAAGATGGGAAAAGAGAGAGAGTGACCTGTTTTTCCAGAAATATAGGGAGAAATGGAGTATTAAGATTACCTAGCTTACTTAAGGTATCTCTCTAGTAAGTGGTAGAACAAAATACAGTTCTGTCAAGCTTTGAAATCTGTAGTTTTCTACTACACAAGGGGGATAGTCTTCCATAATCACAGAGTTCAATGTTCTATGTATAAAGTCTATAGACACAATTTGAAACTCCTTAATACGTCATTTCAGTCACTCAGTCGTGTCCGACTCTTTGCAACCCCATTAACCACACTACGCCAGGCCTCCCTGTCCATCACCAAATTCCGGAGTTCACCCAAACCAATGTCCATTGAGTCGATGCCATCCAACTATCTCATCCTCTGTCATCCCCTTCTCCTCCTGCCCTCAATCTTTTCCAGCATCAAGTCTTTTCCAATGAGTAAGTTCTTTGCATCAGGTGGCCAAAGTATAGTAGTTTCAGCTTCAACATCAGTCCTTCCAGTGAACACCCAGGACTGATCTCCTTTAGAATGGACTGGTTGGATCTCCTTGCAGTCCAAGGGACTCTCAAGAGTCTTCTCCAACACCACAGTTCAAAAGCATCAATTCGGTGCTCAGCCTTCTTCACAGTCCAACTCTCACATCCATACATGATCACTGGAAAAACCAGAGCCTTGACTAGGTGGACCTTTGGTGACAAAGTAATGTCTCTGCTTTTCAACATGCTATCTAGGTTGGTCATAACTTTCCTTCCAAGGAGTACGTGTCTTTTAATTTCATGGCTGCAATCACCATCTACAGTTATTTTGGAGCCCCAAAAAATAAAGTCAGCAACTGTTTCCACTGTTTCCTCATCTGTTTGCCATGAAGTGATGGGACCAGATGCCATGATCTTCGTTTTTCTAAATGTTGAGCTTTAAGCCAACTTTTTCACTCTTCTCTTTCACTTTCATCAAGAGGCTTTTTAGTTCCTCTTCACTTTCTGCCATAAGGGTGGTGTCATCTGCATATCTGAGGTTGTTGATATTTCTCCTGGCAATCTTGATTCCAGCTTGTGCTTCCTTCAGCCCAACGTTCCTCATGATGTACTCTGCATAGAAGTTAAATAAACAGGGTGACAATATACAGCCTTGACGTACTCCTTTCTGTCTTTGGAACCAGTCTGCTGTTCCATGTCCAGTTCTAACTATTGCTTCCTGACCTGCATACAGGTTTCTCAAGAGACAGGTCAGGTGGTCTGGCATTCCCATCTCGTTCAGAATTTTCCACAGTTTATTGTGATCCACACAGTCAAAGGCTTTGGCATAGTCAATAAAGCAGAAATAGATGTTTTTCTGGAACTCTCTTGCTTTTTCTATGATCCACCGGATGTTGGCAATTTGATCTCCGGTTCCTCTGCCTTTTCTAAAACCAGCTTGAATATCTGGAAGTTCGCGGTTCATGTATTGTTGAAGCCTGGCTTGGAGAATTTTGAACATTACTTTACTGTCATGTGAGATAAGTGCAATTGTGCAGTAGTTTGAGCATTCTTTGGCATGGCCTTTCTTTGGAATCGGAATGAAAACTGACCTTTTCCAGTCCTGTGGCCACTGCTGAGTTTTCCAAATTTGCTGGCATATTGAGTGCAGCACTTTCACAGCATCATCTTTCAGGATTTGAAATAGCTCAATTGGAATTCCATCACCTCCACTAGCTTTGTTGGTAGTGAGGCTTCCTGAGGCCCACTTGACTTCACATTCCAGGATGTCTGGCTCTAGGTGAGTGATCACACCATCGTGATTATCTGGGTCGTGAAGATCTTTTTTGTACAGTTCTTCTGTGTATTCTTGCTACCTCTTCTTAATATCTTCTAATTCTGTTAGGTCTGTACCATTTCTGTCCTTTATTGAGCCCATCTTTGCATGAAATGTTCCCTTGGTATCTCTAATTTTCTTGAAGAGATCTCTAGTCTTTCCCATTCTGTTGTTTTCCTCTATTTCTTTGCACTGATCGCTGAGGAAGCCTTTCTTATCTCTCCTTGCTATTCTTTGGAACTCTGCATTCAAATGGGTATATCTTTCCTTTTCTCCTTTACTTTTCACTTCCCTTCTTTTCACAGCTATTTGTAAGGCCTCCTCAGACAGCCATTTTGCTTTTTTGCATTTCTTTTTCTTGGGGATGGTCTTGATTCCTGTTTCCTATACGATGTCACCAACATCCGTCCATAGTTCGCATGGCACGGCACAGCGGCTGCGATGGCACAGAAGCATGGCTGTTCAAGAGGAGCTACCCCACGTCCAAGGTCAGGGGCAGTGGCTGAGAGGAGCTGACCCATGTCCAAGGTCAGGGGCAGTGGCGGAGAAGAGTTAACCCATGTCCAAGGTAAGATGCGGCAGCTGCAATTTGCTGGAGCAGCCGTGAAGAGATACCGCACCTCCAAGGTAAGAGAAACCCAAGTAAGATGGTAGGCACTGAGAGAGGGCATCAGAGGGCAGACAGACTGAAACCACAATCACAGACAACTAGCCAATCTGATCACACAGACCACAGCCTTTTCTAACTCAATGAAACTAAGCCATGTCGTGTGGGGCCACTCAAGATGGTAGGGTCATGGTGGAGAGATCTGACAGAATGTGGTCCACTGGAGAAGGGAATGGCAAACCGCTTCAGTATTCTTGCCTTGAGAACTTGAATGTCCCTAAAAATGAGTTCTCCATTAAAATATAGCAGGCCATTTGGCAGTACTAAAATTATGATGGGAAACAGAATTTTGGAATCCCAAATAACTTTCTTGCCTACCATCAATGTGAATAAAGTGGGCTAGCTATGTCCTTTACACATGTTCTACACTTTCTCTAGTGTCCCTTATACAAAGAGTGAAACTAGATGGACAACCTCCGCCATAGCTATTTATCAGCAAAATGTTGGCATAAGGACCTGTGGATTCTCTGTAGATTTTTCCATAAGCGTAAAGCTCATCAGGATAATGGGGAGACTGTGAAAGCTCTGTATTAGGACATGATACGCAATTCTGGCTGTGATAAGCAAAGACACGGTGTTGAGGGATGAGGACCCTGACAGTTTTAAGATCTGACATCCCTGTTAGCACTGAATTTGACCTACAGCAGTGATTTCCAACATTTTAAAAGTCACAGTGCCCTTTCTCATATAAAGTCTTAATGAAACCCCAATATATAAAGAAAGATACAAGCAGACCTGATTGAAATGGGATGGGAATCCTGTGGCTGCACCTCCTCATTTGTTCCCTCTTGTTTGAGATGGCTCAAGATATTTCCTGGGAAACCTAGGGCTTCACAGAACTGTATAAAAATCTCTGACCCAAAAGACACGTCGCTCAAGTGACTTGTTTCCATATCAATGCCTAATTCTCTCTTGACATCATAAAATAAGAGGTGGCAATTTATTGTTTTGGTAAACAAATTGACACCAATATGGAAAAACATCATACTTAAGAATGGACTAAGCCTTTACCACATATTGAAAAAGGACAATGTGAAATACTGCTCAAAAATTTTTTTTAATCATTGCAAAGTGCCTAGGGATATTTTTCTGGTGGCCAACAGTCTATAGGTCTAAGGGAGACACAACAATGTCAGCTTAACTGAAGCATACACAGAGGACAGAAGAGTCCCTTGGCATCTAGCCATCTCTGTGCCCAATATTCAACAGGAAGGCAGCATAGAAAGCAATCTAGTAAAGTGTTGACAGAATTAATCACCCTCCATTTTCCAGCTTTCTTTTACTTCCTGGGCTAAGAAATTAGAAGGCTCTGGCTGAATCAGCTACACAATGACATTTCCCCAGAAGCTCAGTTTTCCTGGGGAAATAAAGCTAACGAAAGGACAGGCTAACTATGTTTGATTTCCTCAAAGCCCACTGCCTAATTTTATATGAATTGTCTGATTTCTTTTAGACCTTAAGTCCATGGCCCAGTGACACTGCATTTCTCAGAGAAACCAGAAAAAAACACCTGTGAATAAACTGAAAAGTTAAAGTACTGATGTCTTGCACATGGATGGCCCTTACCTAACGTTAAAGCTCTTCCACAGATTACTTCAATGAGTAGTAATAAATATCTACCACTTATTCAAGTCTGTCTCTAATCCCTATCATGATAGGTGAGTTAGATATTATCCCTCAATTTTACAGAAGTGGAAACTGAGCCAGAGCAAGAATAAATGACTTGCCCACAAATGACAGACTCCCATTTTGAATTCAGGACTCTTGAACATCTGATCCCCAAATCTGATTGCCTCTCCAGGCTCTCTTTCAACCTCAGTCCTTCTCAGGCATGATGCAGTATTACAAAATTATCTCAAGAGCTACAGATGGGGTCCTAGCCAAGACAAATTCTCTTCAAACAAGAGCGTGGAGAAGTGTGTTGATCTTCAGAACTCAGAGTAGACGGACGGTATCATCCTTTCTCAGGGATGGGGAGACTAGCCAGTTTAAGCTTTCCAGGTGTTTGGGGAAGATTGTGGTCTTTGTAAGCATGAAGGATTTTGTCTGTTATTCTAAAGGCAACAGGGAAACACTGAATCTTCTGTAATATTTTACAGTAGTGAGAATTCAAAGGTCCAAAAAGGCTTAGCATTTTGTCCAAGACCGCTAGTTTCAACCCTGGCCTCAGTATATGATTCATGTTCCCTGTTGCATCCAGTTTCAACTGGTCAGAAATGCATCATCTCAGGCCCAGGCTCACTGAATCAGAAAATAGTTTGAACAAGATCCCCAGGTGACTCACAGGTGCATCAAAGCTTGAGAAGCACTGCTTTGAAGTATGAATACTTCCCTGAATGCTGGGCCTCTGCCTGCAGTCAAATGTTTGTATATTTAGGCCTCCTGCAAGTCAAGGAGGCAAATGGAAAGTGAGAAGGAATATGTGGTTTCATTTAGGGGTGGTTATGTCAACGCCCTCCCCTACAGGCTCCTCCCCACCAAGCAAACAATTATCAGCTCCAGGGCAGGTGGAGGCCAAGGCCCCTGATTGACCCATTTCATCAATCATCACCTCAAAGCACCCAGGAGAAAGAGGTCCTGGTAGATGAGCACTCAGCACTGAGGAAGACCGAGGTCCCAGGTCGCTGATAAAATGGGCGCTTGGAGTTGGGATGAGGAAGGTCGGGACTAAGGAATATTAGGCATTCACCCCGCTGCTCTGATTGGTAATTAAGTGACTCGTCTACTGGCGGACAGTCCTGCATGTTCCCTCAGGCATCTGTTAGTTCTTCGAAAACCACTACTGACAAAATGAGGTTTGCCCTTGGTACACAGATAATGACTGAGCTTGACAGGTGTGGCGCGATTAGAAAATTTCTACATGAAGCTCATTCTGCTAGCCACTCCACAGTAAACAGACTCATTAGAACTTGCAGGTCCCTGGAGGCAAAGCATGTTTGACATTATTAATTGGCTTTTCTGTATAAGGAGTCAAATAGATGAAAAGGTTTATCAAGCTGAAATAATTAATTTTGCCTGAATTCGCTGACAGTTCATTTCTCCTGTAAAAGACCATTTTAAGGTCCCCCCCTTTTTTTTTTTCAAATTTCAAAGTTCAAAAGACATAATAGTGGCAAAAGTGAAGCTTTTTAGTAAATTATAATTAAAGGGAATTTAATTAACTTAGACCTGGGGAAGGGGAAATAAAGGAATTGCTATCTGTGTCTATACAGAGGTCTAGATGGTTGAACATCTCATGACTTAATAATGCATTAATTTTAATCTAATCAAAGTATTATAAAAGAGGTAATTATATGTTTAAAAATTACCAGGCTCCAAGAGTGGGGTTTTTAAACACTTAATACTTACCCAGTTTCTCGTTAGCAAAGTTATAATTGTTGTTCTCAGATTCTGCTTATTTAAAGATGGGGGTTACAGGCAAGAGGTTAATTGAATAAATCATTGTAAGAACCCATGTTGAAACTATGATGAACTACAAAGTTTGCATTCCCTGGCTGCAAAAGATTTTTTTTCTTCCCTTTTTTCTCTGTGTCTTTCTATGTCTCTAAAAATAGCAAATTATTTCCATTCCTTTATATGTGCTCCTGAATGCTCCCACACCCACTCTTTACCCCACAAAGCCAAAATCCAGTTCACATAAGAGTCTGCAAAACTTTCATCTCCAATGTGATTTTGTAGTTTCAGTGTGAGACTTCTTAGTCTTAAGCAATGGATGATAAGATGCCAAGAATGGGTGCAAAGAATCACGATATCTCCAAGTGGTCATTAAACAGTAGGGTTTTGATTTCTGTAAAGGGCAATGTGTCTGGACATTTCACTGATTAAAGGGTGAGTTCTTAGGAATATCTGAAAAGGTATAGCTGTTTTGCAGCTAAGAAGTGTCTTACCACATGAGCCCACATACTCGGTTGGTAGTTCAAATATGATTAGATTTTCCCTAAAACAGTCTGACCTTGATGAAATTAAAACTGGTCAGGAAGGAGAACTAGGCAGAGGAGTTATCGAGAGTGGTTCTTCCATATCTAGTGGTATGTGTTAGACCAGTTCCTTAGGCTGTTACTTCCTTCCATCATAGACTCAGCTCAGGCAGCCTGAATATCTTCACCCAACTCACCTCTCCTCCTATTCTATCCCATGATGACTGACCTCTAAAAATCTAATGGCAATGTTGGTTATTTTCAGCTTGTCATTGACATTTTTATAATGCAGAAATACTTGTTGGCTATCTTCATTAACTACCAGGGCATTTATGGAGTCTCTGTTTGCCCTTCGACCTCAATTGGAGACAAGAGCTTGGTTACCTGAGACTCACTATTACATTTCTTCAAGTAGTGTCTTTAAAAAAGTGATCACATTTAAGTGTAAATTAACACAGAAGGATTCACATCCTGTTGCGTCATTTTGAAAAATACAAGAACTCTTCTACCTTTTGCCAAAATGTCCTGAGGTACACTTTTCAAATAGGAAGGAGAGATATAGGGCACACATAGTGGCCACGTTACACATATCATCTCAGTTCTCAGAGCAACCAAGTGATATTGTCCCCATATTAAAGATGAGACAGTTGAGAGTCAGAGATAGGGGGAAAAAATGCTCCTTAAGGTCACACATTTCAGAAACAGAGCTGGTCTGCTTGACTTCAAGGCCCATGTAATTTCCATTAGAAAGGAGTAACCCAAAAAGTTACAGACATCAGATTCCCAAACTGTAAACACTTGTAACATTTACCAGAGAGTTAACATTTGGGGTAAGAAATGTCATAACCCAAAAAGCAAATATCTATTTCCTTGCTCAGAGGAATACTCACAAAGATGTATTTTAAAAAATGGTAAACTTAAGACCTTCCAGTCCAATAGTCACAAACTTATTGTTGATCATATTTTCCACTCCTGCTTCCTTATATTAGTTCCCTAATTAACCATATATTAATGTCCAGGGGCCATTGTGATTGAATAGAGGGCTGGACGTGAGGGCGGGAAGAGGGAGGAGGTTTTTGTGCAAAGATACAGGGCTTGTGCTGCTATCACTCACCAGCATGTTTTCTTCTGAAGTCAATATGTTGTTCCATTTCAAACACGCTTAAAGAAAACACAAATTGATTTATTTACAATTCTGAACTACTTATCAAACACTAATGATCAGTGCCTAGTAAAACACAGGCTGAAAATATGCCATGCAATGCTTAGTCATTCTGCTAATGGAACTAATATTTCTCCACTGTGCCTCTCATTCTACTCTCTCACCATTTGCCTCTCTTTATTTATTTCTATAATTCTTCCTGGTAAGAGTTAGAAACCCAGAAGGGATCTATGTTAGTGTGGTCAGTTCCGAAGACTCCAGAGAAAGCCCGCATCTACCCAACACCTCCCTTTCATTCATTAACCCACCAGGGGCCAAGACTAATTAGATCAGCTTGCTCATTTTGAGCCGATAATTGATTTAAATAGGTTGCTCATTTAAAGTAGAAGAAAAGACTGCTAAACATTTGGTGCTGGGATTTTTTTCTTTTTTTTTCCCTTCCCTGCAACTTTCAATTGCTTGTGCAATGTAGCATAAAATGTAGAGGTCTCCCTTTTCTTTTCTCTCTTTTTTGAAAGGGGCCATAAAATTAATTACAATAAGTAGGCAACGGGCAGGGGCAGGGGGTTAACTGATGGCTCTAATGAGCTGCGGAGCTTTGGGAAAGCTGGACCACTCATGCTGTTTGTTGGCTGCGAGGGGCCAAGGCTTCCAACAGGAGTATAGCGTAAAGAGGTCCTTTGGACTGATTCTGTCTTCATGGCAACCGAAGTAGCTAAGCTTCAAACAAAAGGAGGCTTCCTTTCGGAAGGTGGGGACATTCTGGAATTGTTTCCTTACCATTAAGCAAGAAAAGACCCTCAAAAGGCCATTCCGTGATACACTCCCACCCCCAAACTCCTGTATTTTACACAATTTGTGAGTGGGAAAGTTAGAGGAAAACTTGGACTTACTCTATATCCTAAAGACCTTTCCCTTCTCAAAGGGTCTTTCATGACCCGTCCTGTACCATATTGATTTATTTCAAATGTGAATCAAAAACGTTTAGACTAGGCTCCTCTTGGAAACTAAATCGTCCTGTTAGTTTATACTATTCGGCTGACACAATGAAAAGAGCTTTTGTCTGCAGCCTGGAGGGCAAGAGGTGGAAGCCACACTTGTAATTTGTTCTGTAAATTTTATTTTGCAGTGTTTCCTATCACAGGAAGAAGGGAGTGCTCAACTTGGTGAGGGGAACTGAGGAGTGCTGCAGTATCTTTAAAGGCAAATAAAATGACTGGAAATAGAAAAGTTACCCCCCAAACAGCACCATGCTATATTTCAGATGTTCCTAAGTTCCTACTTGACACTAGCAACATGATCCACATAAGAAGCACATGGGCTTTGAAGGTAGAGCGACAAACCCGGGTTTCTGCCCTGATTCAGTCACTTCTGTGCTCTGTGTAAGTCACTTGTTCTCTCTAATAATCTCTTTACCTTTAAAATGGAGACACCAAAGTCTATTTTGGAAGCATATCCTAAGGGATAGAGAGAATGTCAGAGCCTAGCATAGAGCCTAGCTTTAATAAGCACTCATAGATAGTAGCTATAATGCAAAACTGGCTTCCTAAAAACCAGGGAGGGTCACTCAGTCTTGTTTTGTTGTCTGAGGCCAGGCAGTTCAGAAGAAAGTATTGTTGTATTGCACACAGGGCCAGCCTCGAGGGTATACAACCTGCACAGTGACAAAGGGCCTAAAGCTCAGAAAGACCCCACCGTTGCTGTCTTGAAATGTTTAATTTTTGAACAGAGGACCCTGCATTTTCATTTTGCCCTGGGTCCTGCAAATTATGTGGCTCATCCTGACGGCATATTCCCCTTGGCTAATGCTGTCTCTGCCAATCTTGGTCTCTTGAAGAGTCTCCTTATATGAGGTCATGTCTGTGTTGGTGGCACACTGCTTTCACACTTATAAATCACATTCTTTCTGCCTCTTCCACAAATTAGAACCAGAGGTGTAGCCTCTCCATTCCTTTGGGCCCAGGGCCTGACTGCCATGAAAAACTATTCAAGAGCACATGCTAGTGGCCGAAGGTCAGAATGGCACCTTTGCAGTCCCATCGTCGACCCACTGAGAGAGCTCCTGTCTCTTAGAGGATGGAGGCCTGAGCCAATGGGTGACAATGAGGACTGAGCATCCCTTTGTTAATTCAGCATTCTTGTGGCGGATTATTTTCACTGTTAATGACATACGAGTTGAGTCGCAGGTAATTTTTTTCAAAGCAACCAGTTGTGAAATATCTTGAGAAAACACTGCCAATTTCCAATCCTAATGACAGAGACACTGAAGGTAAATAAGATGAATATTTATGGGCTACCTGATTGCCTAAATGAGTTCCCTAAGGTATGAATAATTGAATATATGCTAATTAATTGGGAAAAGCCAGTAGGTAACTCTTTTTTATTTACATTAGCCTCATTTTATTTCATTTCTTAGAACTATTACAGTTCCCAGTTATTTCCTATGCTTCAGTAAAGTTGAGTGTCATTGAGAGAATTTTTAATAGACATCATGAGTCTTAATTTCAATAAATGTATAAGCTAAGGTAGAATATGTAATGATAGTTCTTAGGACATAGTTACTTGGGTTTTCCAAACAAAAGCTATTTGTGTATTGGTGCCTCATGCTAGCTAATTGTTTACATATGTCTCCTGACTTATTCCTTATATTAATCCTATAAGGTTAGACATTGTACAATTGTCTCCATTTTACAGATGTGGAAACTGAGATAACAGTTAAGTGAGCTGCTCATGGCTATGTGACTATAAGTATTAGAGCACAGATTCAAATTTGTCCTGCTTCAAAGTCAAAAGTTCTTCCAGAAAGGGAACACAGACTTTCACCTGGAATAGAAGGTTTGGAAAACACAGGCCTTTCCTTACCATTTTGTAAACATGATCCCTGAAGACTTCACCCTAATGTTTGATATTGTTCTCAAAGAGCCACTAAAGTCAAATCAGTCAAAGTGACCAATTTTTTTTTTTGAGTCTAGACTTTTTAAATAGTTTTTATTTTAAAACAGTTTTAGGTTTATTTTAAAAATTACACAGAAGGTACAAACAGATATCTTATGCCCCCCTCTTTCCACATCCAGGTTTTCCTATTAACATGTTGCATTCCTGTGGTATATCTAATTGGTGAGCCATTAATGATATACTATTATTAAGTAAAGTCCATACAGTTCACTTTTGCCTTGTACTTTCTGTGGGTTTCGACAAATGCATGTCCTATATCCACCATTATGGTGTCATATGGAATAGTTATACTGTTTTGCTCCACCTATTCATTCCTCCACCCACTTTCCCACCATCCCCCATCTGAAACCCTGGCAAACAATGATCTTTTTACTGTCTCTGTAATTTTGCCTTTTCCAGAATGTCAGTTGGAATCATACACATAAGAGTCTTCTCCAACTGTCTTTTTTCACTTAGCAAAATGCATTTGTTTCCTCCATGTTTTTCCATGGCTTGATAGCTCATTTCTTTTTATTGCTCAATAATATTCCATTGTATGGATTATCACAGATCATTTATCTATTCACCTATCAAAGGACATCTTGGTTCTTCCAAGCTTTGGTAATTATGAATAAAGTTGCTATAAACATTCATACACATGTTTTTGTGTGGACATAAGTTTTCACTTCATTTGAGTAAATACCTGGGAGCCTAATTGCTAGATCCTGTAATAATACTATGTTTAGTTTTGTTAAAAATTGTCAAATTGTCTTCCAAAGTGACTTCACCATTTCGCATTCTTGCCAGCAATAAATGAGAGTTCCTTTGCTCTGCATCTTTCACCAGCATTTCCTGTTGTCTTTGTTTCAGATTTTAGCATTTTAATGGGTGTGTAGTAGTATCTCATTGTTGTTTTGATCAGCTATTTGTTCTTATTCAATTAAGAGTAAGCAGCTGTCTCCCAAGTAGGATATGTATATCCTATCATTTGCACAAGATAATGCATTGAAATACACAGAGAAAAATGGCAACCACATTTTTTTCATTCATTATGTGAAATTTTATATTCTTTGCATATATTCTTAATGTATATAATATTTTATTAGCATAGAAATTCTGTATATTAATGCTTTATAAATTAAAAATTCTTATATTGTTAAGGTTCATGTTCTCTCATTTTTTTTTTTAATTGACAGAAGTGTTCTATTAAAAGAGGACCCTACTGCCATAGAAAACCCTGGATCTATGAAGACATCAAAGACAGAGACCTAATTTTTCCTCTCAAAAAATGAACCTTGATTTCCATTCAATATTGAATTTGATGTTTAGAAGTTCTGAAGTATGTCAGAGCTGAAGTTTATCTATGCTATTTTGTACTGGATACATCTACTAGTGTGACATATTAGATGTTTTCCCAGAGTAGCAGTTGTCTGAATTCATCTGCAGTAAGGATACATACAGGTATGTTTTCAGAATATTGTCAGAGTGGTCTTAGCTTCTCAAAGCAGTTTCTCCTATACCATTTTGTTAGGGGAAGCACATTGACTGAAACTGCCCACCCTGGCCAGGCACCATAGTAACTATTTGCATGAGTTATTTTACAACAGGAGGTCCTGGTAAGGAACATAGAACTAATAAGCTACCACCAACCAGAAGAGTTCGGGAAAGGTCAAAAGGAGACACCACATGTCTGACCACCTCCCAGAATCCTCCCTGGCATCCATCTTGGCTGAACAAGGTGTGCACCACCAGGAAGGACTCTGAGTGGGAATGATTGGCTAAAGACAACCCAGAAACTAATCCCATCACCATAAAACCTACAAGCTGTGTGACAGAGCTGTTCTCCTGGGTTCCCTTACCCTACTGCTCTCCACCCGGGTGCCCTGTCCCAATAAAATCTCTTGCTTTGTCAGCACATGTGTCTCCTAGGACAATTTATTTCTGAATGTTACACAAGAGCCCAGTTTCGGGCCCAGGAAGGGTTCCTTTTTCCTGAAACAATTTCACTTCACATATTAACAGAATGACTATGGCTGTTTTATTGATAGTTTCCTTTTCAAAACTGATTTTTAAAGGACCAGTATGAACTGATAATCCTTATAGAATGAGTTCTATCGTTAATCCCATTTTATAGATGAGGCAACTGAAGCATAGAAAATTTAAATAACCTGCCAAAAGCTCCCAATTTGTAATTGGCAGAACCATGATTCACACTCAGGTGTAAATGCCAGAGTCCAAGCTCTTACTCATTAGATTATTTTGCCTAAAAACATTTATGTGCTTAATGAGGTGGCATGTGTCTTATATAATTTAGAGAAAAACTTGACCAGTTTGACAAAAGGAAAACCAAATTGTGGACTGCACCATCAGTATATATCTTTGTTTTCAAGTGCAAATACATGCTTTTTTCCAAAGCAATATGTATGCAGAGCAGACACTGGCAAAAATTTTAATCACTATACATCATGTGTGTTTGATGGGAAATACTAAATATCTTCTGTATATAGTGAGAAAATCTAAACCAAAGAGATCACATTTGTACAAGTATCACTCTTCACATCATAAAGCAGTATGAGAACCTGTCAAAAAATACCAAGGAACAAGTTGATACAGCCAGTAGAAAAAGAACTCTAGGTTTGGAAATTATTAATGGGCCTGATCCTTCAAAATGAGATATTGGAAAACACTATCTTCAGTATGACAGTTGGACTCCAAAACATTTTAAGAACAAAGATCAAAAATGTTAGGTAGGATTTTCCTCCTGTTGACTAAAGTGATGCACAATTTGAGAGCTGTGAGTTAAGTTTTATTTGGGGCAAAATGAGAACTGAAGCCAGGGAGGCAATACCCCAGGTAACTCTGAAAGACTGCTCCAAAGAGGCACTGGGAGGAAGGTCAATACATAAGACTTTGGCAAAGGGGAAGTTCAATACCATTAAATCCTCATTTTACAAAAGATTTTTTGCTAGTCATAAGGATCTGATGTCACCATGCAGGGATTTAGGACTTTTCTAGAAAAAAGAGGAGATGCAAGGATTGAGATCATAAAATCTGATCCTAAAAACATCCAACTATCTAAAGATCTGTCCCACCAGATTCCCTGGAGCACAGAATGCCTCACTCCACCCTGAATTTCCTCAGGGGGTGTTGAAAGTCAACAGCTGCAACAGCACAGGGTTCAATATCCAGAGGGTTCATCTGCAGAGGCAGATGCCGAATGCCCTTGTTCAGTCACAGGCAATGCTCTTGGTAAGCGGCAATTTGTAGTTAACGTTCCTTTCTTTCTTACTTCTCTCCCTCTCTCCCTCCCTTCTTTCTGAAATAAAAGAGGATATTGAGGATTTCAGAGAACCACTGGTTGAGAATAACAGCTCTAAAGAAAGTAAGGAGGAAAGTAGTTTCATAAAATACAACAGAACTTTTTTTCACCTGGACTGGCCAGAATTTTAGAGTTAGATCCATTCTTGAAACCTCAATGAAGCATAATGATTATGCGGTTGTCAGTCTTTGATATAACATTCAACAATCTGGTACCTTCTAGTATTCTCTCCTTTCTACAGTCTCCATAGAGGTCTGCTAGTGAGACCTTCAGAATATGAGAGAAGTGATGGTTTGATTCCTTAGGTTCGGTCACAACAGACATTGAAGCTTCTGACTTGCTCTCTTAGATTTTTTGCTCTGAGAGAAGTCAGTCGTCATGCTGTTATGAGACTCAAGATGTCCTGTGAAATGACCTGCCTGGAAAGGAACTGAGAACTCCTACCAATAGCCAGTACCAACTTGTTAGCCATGTGAGTGAATCACCTTGGAAGAGGATCCTCCAGCCACAGTCAGTCCTTCAGATAACTGCAGCCCCAGCCAACACCTGACTGTGACTTCATGATAGATCCCTAGTATAGCCCAGTCATGCTTCTTCTGCATATCTAACCCACAGAAACTAAGAAATAATAATTGATTGTTTACGTTACTTAAGCATTAAGGGTGATTTATTATGCAGCATTAGGTAACTGATTCTGTCAGAAAGCCTGGATATTTGGCCAGAAATACAAAAGAACTGAGGCTACCACTGAGTTGAAAGAATGCAGGTTGCTAAGCAGAGAAATCTTTGGTGGGAGACTTAAGATCTGTGGAGCTTTGACCCTAGAGCAAAAGTGTGAAGTAAAGGATGTCCTGAACGCTACAGATGAAACCAACTAGGTCAAAACCACATGTCAGCACCAAATTAAAACTAAAAAATGCCTGAACTAAAAAGTAAGTGACTAAATTAATGTGAAGCAAATGAAATTTTTTTTCAAATACTCCTTGAAACATGATCAGTTATCAAATTAGTGAAAAGAGAAAAAGAAAGAAAAGAAATAGAACATTCTTAGGAATATTTTAGTTTTATCAACTAAGCATTTCTCCAAGTCTGTATTCTTTAGATAACAGTAATAGTAATAAAACTATTAAATTAGTTCAAAGACCAAGAATTTCTAAGGTAGAGAAGATGCAAGTTTAATTGAAGATGTTAGAATGAAATAGATACAGCTATTGGGCAAGGGATACAGACTGTAGTGTCATTCATTTCCCCTGTGGGACATAGCATGTCCCAAAGATGGCTTGCCAGCATGAGATACCTAGATATAAAGCCAAACTTGACATAAACACTTTCTCCCAGATGTGACCAGAAGGGATGTTAGGTGAAGCCACCTGTTCAAGTAATAGCAGCCACAACAACAATAATAATACTAGCCTGGAAAATACCATGGATGGAGGAGACTGGTGGGCTGCAGTCCATGGGGTCGCAAAGAGTCAGACACGACTGAGTGACGTCACTTTCACTTTTCAGTTTCATGCATTGGAGAAGGAAATGGCAACCCACTCCAGTGTTCTTGCCTGGAAAGTCCCAGGGATGGGGGAGCCTGATGGGCTGCCATCTATGGGGTCTCACAGAGTCGGACACGACTGAAGCGATTTAGCAGCAGCAGCATTTATTTAATGTTTACTATGTGCACAAGCACTGTTCCAATTCCTTTATGAGCATAAACTCATTATTCATTTAATTAACCCAAACATCTGTGAGTCTGCTGTTATAGCTTCCTTCCTTTGAAGTCTGATGCATTTCTATGTCTAAAAATATCCCCTTTAGCAAAGAGTTCCATTAATTACCACTATTCACATGCCTACTGTGTGCCAGGAATTGTACTTTGTTTTACAACAGCATCACCACATGCAATCATGTAGGTTATGCAGATATATATGATCCCATCTCATATTAGCATATCTCATCCTTTTAAAAACCTATGTCAGAATTATTATCTTTATTTTACAGAATAGTAAACCTTGACTCAGATAGATGAACTCACTTAATATGGCCTCAGAGCAGATAAATGGCAGAAATAGAATTTAATACCCAGAATTTGTAAGCCCAATTTATATGCCCTTTCTCTAGCATGCATATTTAACAAGAAAAAGACATATTATACGAGTCTCATTTTAAACAAGAGCTAGTTTCTAAAGTTAGCTACAAAAATGAAAACTGCTTTTCCTCTCAGTTAGATTCACGAAAATATATTAAATTGTCTCATAAATAATGCGGCATTTTCATATGACCATTCTTCCTCCTAGCTCTCCTACAAAAAAAATCTTGGTGACTTAAAACAACAACCATTTTTGTTTACTTATGATTCTGCAGTTTGGTTAGGACATGAGGAAGGCTAATAGGTAGTGTCGCTGCTGCTGCTGCTAAGTCACTTCAGTTGTGTCTGACTCTGTGTGACCCCATAGACGCCAGCCCACCAGGCTCCCCCACCCCTGGGATTCTCCAGGCAAGAACACTGGAGTGGATTGCCATTTCCTTCTCCAATGCATGAAAGTAAAAAGTGAAATAATGTTATCTGCCCTCAAATGTTCAACATAAAATGGTAAGACATGGATTGAATAACTGTACTAGAAGCTTTCATTCAAAATAGGAAAAACAAAGTGATATCAGCAAAATAGCAAACTAGGAACTTCCAAGCCCTTGTTTTCCCCATGAAAATAAATGAATAAAGTAAGATAAAACAGAACTGACTGAACAAATATACCAGCTTTAGAAAAGAGTGAAAAATCTACAGCAACCAAATCAGCATCCAAATAAAAGTCCACATTCAAAATGGTAGGAAACTTTGTGACATAGTTATTCAAACTTTGCCTACCTTTCTATCCATGGTGTGGTCTTGGTCTAAAGCAAACAGTGACATAATTTCCAATTTTCACCCTTGGACTGGAAGGAGCAGAGTAGCTGATACTCACAATGTTCTAACCTGTCTGGGGGCTGCCTGAAAAACTGGTTTTGTCTTGTCTGACTCAGATCTTGGATGAGAAAGATCAGCAGCTGCTATTTGTGAAAGTTATAGGGGTGGAGGCAGGCACAATAGACCCACATATACCTGAAGAAGAGACTGTGTATGGAATCATACAGTAGTCGTGTAAAATCCCAAGGAGAATCTAGATGAAAATGTTTGAGAAATTAAAGCATTCAAAAGCAGATGTGTGTAAAGGGAATATAGAAAGTCACATGTAACCCAGGTAAGATGCATGCTCAAAAAAGACCTGAGAATAATTTCAGATTGCACTTCAAGTTTATACCTATGGATAGGGCATGCCCAGTTACTCAATGAATGACTTTCCAGGCACAAAACCAGTCTGCAGTTGCTATTTTTACAGATGCCCAATTATCAACAAAAAATTACGTTACAAGGCCTACAACAAAATGAAAATCAGAAAACAGAGTTAATTGGTAAATACCACCCATGAAGAAGCACAGACGTCAGACTTGCTGGACAAATACATTGACAGTTCAGTTCAGTTCAGTCACTCAGTCATGAATTGCAGCATGCCAGGCCTCCCTGTCCATCACCAACCGCCAGAGTTCACTCAGACTCACGTCCATCGAGTCCGTGATGCCATCCAGCCATCTCATCCTCAGTCATCCGCTTCTCCTCCTGCCCCCAATCCCTCCCAGCATCACAGTCTTTTCCAATGAGTCAACTCTTCGCATGAGGTGGCCAAAGTACTGAAGCTTCAGCTTTAGCATCATTCCTTCCAGAGAAATCCCAGGGTTGATGTCCTTCAGAATGGACTGGTTGGATCTCCTTGCAGTCCAAGGGACTCTCAACAGTCTTCTCCAACACCACAGTTCAAATGCATCAATTCTTCGGCACTCAGCCTTCTTCACAGTCCAACTCTCACATCCATACATGACCACAGGAAACAACATAGCCTTGACTAGACGGACCTTAGTCGGCAAAGTAATGTCTCTGCTTTTGAATATACTATCTAGGATGGTCATAACTTTTCTTCCAAGGAATAAGCGTCTTTTAATTTCATGGCTATAGTCACCATCTGCAGTGATTTTGGAGCCCCCCAAAATAAAGTCTGACACTGTTTCCACTGTTTCCCCACCTATTTCCCATGAAGTGATGGGACCAGATGCCATGATCTTCGTTTTCTGAATGTTGAGCTTTAAGCCAACTTTTTCACTCTTCTCTTTCACTTCCATCAAGAGGCTTTTTAGCTCCTCTTCACTTTCTGCCATAAGGGTGGTGTCGTCTGCATATCTGAGGTTATTGATATTTCTTCTGGCAATCTTGATTCCAGCTTGTGTTTCTTCCAGTCCAGCGTTTCTCATGATGTACTCCGCATCAAAGTTAAATAAGCAGGGTGACAATATACAGCCTTGACATACTCCTTTTCCTATTTGGAACTAGTCTGTTGTTCCATGTCCAGTTCTAACTGTTGCTTCTTGACCTGCATACAGATTTCTCAAGAGGCAGGTTAGGTGGTCTGGCATTCCCATCTCTTTCAGAATTTTCCACAGTTTATTGTGATCCACACAGTCGAAGGCTTTGGCATAGTCAATAAAGCAGAAATAGGTGTTTTTCTGGAACTCTCTTGCTTTTTCCATGATCCAGCGGATGTTGGCAATTTGATCTCTGGTTCCTCTGCCTTTTCTAAAACCAGCTTGAACATCAGGGAGTTCACGGATCACATATTGCTGAAGCCTGGCTTGGAGAATTTTGAGCATTACTTTACTAGCATGTGAGATGAGTGCAATTGTGCGGTAGTTTGAGCATTCTTTGGCATTGCCTTTCTTTGGAGTTGGAATGAAAACTGACCTTTTCCAGTCCTGTGGCCACTGCTGCGTTTTCCAAATTTGCTGGCATATTGAGTGCAGCACTTTCACAGCATCATCTCTCAGGATTTGAAATAGCTCAACTGGAATTCCATCACCTCCACTAGCTTTGTTCATAGTGATACTTTCTAAGGCCCACTTGACTTCACATTCCAAGATGTTTGGCTATAGATTAGTGATCACATCATCATGATTATCTAGGTCATGAAGATCTTTTTTTGTACAGTTCTTCTGTGTATTCTTTCCACCTGTTCTTAATATCTTCTGCTTCTGTTAGGTCCATACCATTTCTGTCCTTTATTGAGGCCATCTTTGCATGAAATGTTCCCTTGGTATCTCTGATTTTCTTGAAGAGATCTCTAGTCTTTCCCATTCTGTTGTTTTCCTCTATTTCTTTGCATTGATCACTGAAGAAGACTTTCTTATCTATTCTTGCTATTCTTTGAACTCTGCATTCAGATGCTTATATCTTCCATTTTCTCCTTTGCCTTTCGCTTCTCTTCTTTTCACAGCTATTTGTAAGGCCTCCCCAGACAGCCATTTTGCTTTCTTGCATTTCTTTTCCATGGGGATTGTCTTGATCCCTGTCTCCTGTACAATGTCACGAACCTCAGTCCATAGTTCGTCAGGCACTCTATCTATCAGATCTAGGCCCTTAACTCTATTTCTCACTTCCACTGTATAATCATAAGGGATTTGATTTAGGTTATACCTGAATGGTCTAGTGGTTTTCCCTATTTTCTTCAATTTGAGTCTGAATTTGGTAATAAGGAGTTCATGATCTGAGCCACAGTCAGCTCCTGGTCTTGTTTTTGTTGACTGTATAGAGCTTCTCCATCTTTGGCTGCAAAGAATATAATCAATCTGATTTCAGTGTTGGCCATCTGGTGATGTCCATGTGTAGAGTCTTCTCTCGTGTTGTTGGAAGAGGGTGTTTGCTATGACCAGTGCATTTTCTTGGCAAAACTCTATTAGTCTTTGCCCTGCTTCAGCTGTTTTAAATATGTTCAGAGAGTTAAAGAAAAGACAAGAAAAACTAATGAACTCGGTAAAAAAAAAAAAAAAAAAATGAGCACAATGAGAATATCAACAAAGGGACAGATATTATTGTACTGGGATTAGTCAGTCATGTCCAACTCTTTGTGACCCCATGGACCATAGCCCCCCAGACTCCTGTGTCCATGGGATTCTCCAGGCAAGAATACTGAAGTGAGTTGCCATGCCTTCCTCTAGGGGATCATCCTAACTCAGGGATTGAACCCAGGATAAATTATTAAGAGGAACCAGATTCTGATGCTGATAAAAAAAATAATAATTGAATTACAATAATACTTTGCCAACAAAGGTCCATCTAGTCAAGGCTATGGTTTTTCCAGTGGTCATGTATGGATGTAACAGTTGGACTATAAAGAAAGCTGAGCACTGAAGAATTGATGCTCTTGAACTGTAGTGTTGGAGAAGATTCTTGAGAGTCCCTTGGGCTGCAAGGAGATCCAACCAGTCCATCCTAAAGGAGATCAGTCCTGAGTGTTCATTGGAAGGACTGATGCTGAAGCTGAAATGCCGATATTTTGGCCACCTGATGCAGAGAGCTGACTCATTTGAAAAGACCCTGATGCTGGGAAAGACTGAGGGCAGGAGGAGAAGGAGACGACAGAGGATGAGATGGTTGGATGGCATCACCAACACAATGGACATGGGTTTGGGTGGACTTTGGGAGTTGGTGAGGCCTGGCATGCTGCGGTTCATGGGGTTGCAGAGTCAGACACAACTGAATGACTGAACTGAATTGAATCACTGGAGGATTTCAACAGCAAATCGGAACAGGCAGAAGAAAGAATATGTGAAAATAAGCCAGAAATTAAAATTATCAAGTCTTAAGAGCAGAAATAAAAAAGAATGAAGAGAAATGAACAAACCCAAAGGGACATATGGGATATTATCTAAAGGAACAACATATTCATTATGGGAGTTTCAGGAGAATAAGAGAGAAAGAAATGGTAAGAGATTATTTGGAGAGCTAAAGTCCAAAAAAGATTCCTAAATTTGATTCAACACATGAATCTACAAATATAAAGAAGCTCACTGAACTATAAGTGTAATAAATCCCAAAGAGATACATTTTATAATTAAACTGTCAAAGGCAAAGACAAATAGAGAAAATTAAAAGCATTCAGAAAGAATCAGCTTGTCAGATACAAAGAATTCTCAATAATATTATCAACTGATTTATCAGAAGAAATCTTTCAGGCCAGAAGGCAGTGGTATGATATATAAGTGCTGAGTTACAGAGAATAAAAACCTGTTAACCAAAATTATATATTGAACCAAACTGTCCTTTAAAAATGAGGGAAAAGTTAAGACATTCCCACATATATAAAAACTAAGGGAGTTCATTAATTAACATCAGACCTACAAATAAAAATTGCTGAAAGGAATTCTTCAGGTTGAAATAAAAGGATACTAGGCAGTACCTCAAAACTATATGAAGATATAATACTCTCTAGTCAAGGTAAACACATGGGCAAATATGAAAATTGGTATTATTGTAATTTTGGTTTGTAACTCCATGACTGTGTGGATCACAATAAACTGTGGAAAATTCTGAAAGAGATGGGAATACCAGACCACCTAACCTGCCTCTTGAGAAATCTGTGTGCAGGTCAGGAAGCAACAGTTAGAACTGGACATGGAACAACAGACTGGTTCCAAATAGGAAAAGGAGTATGTCAAGGCTGTATGTTGTCACCCTGCTTATTTAACTTTGATGCGGAGTACATCATGAGAAACGCTGGACTGGAAGAAACACAAGCTGGAATCAAGATTGCCAGAAGAAATATCAATAACCTCAGATATGCAGACGACACCACCCTTATGGCAGAAAGTGAAGAGGAGCTAAAAAGCCTCTTGATGGAAGTGAAAGAGAAGAGTGAAAAAGTTGGCTTAAAGCTCAACATTCAGAAAACGAAGATCATGGCATCTGGTCCCATCACTTCATGGGAAATAGGTGGGGAAACAGTGGAAACAGTGTCAGACTTTATTTTTTGGGGCTCCAAAATCACTGCAGATGGTGACTACAGCCATGAAATTAAAAGACGCTTATTCCTTGGAAGAAAAGTTATGACCATCCTAGATAGTATATTCAAAAGCAGAGACATTACTTTGCCGACTAAGGTCCATCTAGTCAAGGCTATGGTGTTTCCTGTGGTCATGTATGGATGTGAGAGTTGGACTGTGAAGAAGGCTGAGTGCCGAAGAATTGATGCATTTGAACTGTGGTGTTGGAGAAGACTGTTGAGAGTCCCTTGGACTGCAAGGAGATCCAACCAGTCCATTCTGAAGGACATCAACCCCGGGATTTCTCTGGAAGGAATGATGCTAAAGCTGAAGCTTCAGTACTTTGGCCACCTCATGCGAAGAGTTGACTCATTGGAAAAGGCTTTGATGCTGGGAGGGACTGGGGGCAGGAGGAGAAGGGGATGACTGAGGATGAGATGGCTGGATGGCATCACAGACTCAATGGACATGAGTCTGAGTGAACTCCGGCAGTTGGTGATGGACAGGGAGGCCTGGCGTGCTGCGATTCATGGGGTCGCAAAGAGTCGGACACGACTGAGCAACTGAACTGAACTGAACTGAACTCAGGGCTTACATAATAAATACAAAGTTATAAATCTATGTTAGTGATCAGTCAGTAACAAAATTAATGTAATATTATTGACTATATTTCCTATGCTGTATGGGAGCTTCGTCGGTGGCTAGGACAATTAAGAATCTGCCTACTATGAAGGACACCTGGGTTCAGTCCTTGGATCGTGAAGATCCCCTGGAGAAGGAAATGGCAACCCACTACAGTGTTCTTGCCTAGAGAATCCCATGGACAGAGGAGCCTGACAGATTAGAGTCCATGGGGTAGCAAAGAGTCGGACATGACTGAGCAACTAACAGTCCTTTATTGTACCTCCTCATGACATTTATTTTATAACTGAAAGTTTCCACCTCTTAATCTCCCCCTCCTATGTCATTTACCCTCCTCCCTCCTCTTGACAGCCACCAGTGTGTTCTCTGTAATTTTGGGAATGTTTCTGTTTTTTTATGTTTGTTCATTAGGTTTATTTTCTAGAATTGACATATAACTGAAATCATGCAGCATTTGTCTGTCTGACCAGTTTCACTTAGCGTGATATGCTTAGGTCCATCAATATTGTTGCAGATGTTAAGATTTTATTGTTTTCAATGGCTGTGTAATGTTCCTCTATATATGTATAATATTCCATTATATATATATATATACACACACACATATATACACACATTATATAGTAAATGCTCATATTATACATATATAACATTGTTAATATATATATAATATATATGTTGTTGTTGTTCAGTTGCTAATCCAACTCTTTGTGACCCCATGAACTGCAGCACACCAGGCGTCTCTGTCCAACACTGTCTCCCTTTGTTTGCTCAAACTCACGTCCATTAAGTCAGTGATGGGTAAAGAAGACATATAAATATATGTGTATGTATATATAATAAATACTCATTATATACATATAT
The DNA here is from genome assembly GCF_032405125.1 of Capricornis sumatraensis. Classification (NCBI taxonomy): domain Eukaryota; kingdom Metazoa; phylum Chordata; class Mammalia; order Artiodactyla; family Bovidae; genus Capricornis; species Capricornis sumatraensis. Next base: position 114,475,083 of record NC_091071.1, on the reverse strand, counting down.
ATTATATACATTCATAATATTGTAACAATATTACATAGTATTGTAACAATATTATATATGTATATAATGAGTATATATAATGTGTGTATATATATATATATGTATCTTCTTTACCCATTTATCTCTCAGTGGGCACTTAAGTTACTTCTGTATATCTTGGCCATTGCACATAATGCTGCAATGAGCACAGGAGTGCATATATTTGTTCAAATTAGTGTTGTTGCTTTCTTTCTTAAGAAAAAAATGCCAAGATTTGGAATTGCTGGATTGTATGGTAGTTCTATTTTCATTTATTTTAGAATCCTCCATATTGTTTCCCATAGTGGCTGTACCAATTTACATGCCCATTAACAATGCACAAGTGTTTCCTTTTCTGCACAGCCTTATCAACACTTGTTACTTATTATCTTTTTGATAATAGCCATCCTGACAAGCGCAATGTGTTATCTCATTGTGGTTTTGACTTGCATTTCCCTGATGATTACTGATGTTGAGCATCTACTCCTGTGTCTGTTGACCATCTGTATTATTTCTTTGGAAAAAACGTCTATTTAGGTCCTCTGCTCATTTTTAATCGGTTTTTGTTTTTTGTTTTTTTTTTTACATTGAGTTGTATAAAATCTTTGTATATTTTAGATACTAATCCTTTATCAGAAATATTTTCAAGTATCTTCTCTCATTCAGTAGGCTGCATTTACATTTTGTTGATAGTTTGCTTACCTGTGAAAAAACTTTTTAGTTTAATGCAGTTCTATTTGCTTGTTTTGCTTTTGCTTCCATTGCCTGAGAGAATATATCCAAGAATATAGTTAAGCCTGGTGTCAGAGAGCCTATTGCCTATGTTTTCTTCTAGGAATTTTATCGTTTTTCAGGTCTTACATTTAAGCCTTAGTTCTATTTTGAGTTTATTTTTCGTAAATGGTATGAGAAAGTAGTCTGGTGTTATTCTTTTGTATATAGCTCTCCAGTTTTCCCACCATTCATTAAAGAGGCTGTCTTTTCCCCATTGTATACTTTGCCTCTTTTGTTACAGATTATGTGTGGTAGTCACTCAGTCATATCTGATTCTTCCCAAACCCATGGACTGTAGCCCTCCAGGCTTCTCTGTCCATGGGTTCTCCAGGCAAGAATGCTGGAGTAAGTTGCTATGGCCACCTCCAGGGGATCTTCTTGACCCAGGGATCAAACCTGCATCTCCTGTATTGCTGGTGGATTCTTTACTGCTAAGACACTGGGGAATCCCTGGATTCTTCTTTAATCACTTACTATTGTTGATTTTTATAAGCTTATTGAAAGAGTTATTTTAGATGTATTTACCCAAATTTGTATCAACTCTCACTGTTGTGCATACAGAAAATAAATAATAAAAGCAAAGCAAATTAGTTAAGGTATTTCCAAAATTTTCTCACATTCAGAGTCTGACTTGAGAGTCACATTTATGTTTATCCACAAAATATCACCCTCCATGTCATCAAGTGCATATCAAGGCAGTATTTCTTAAAGATTACTCCACTGTTACATTAGAACTTTCTTCCAAGCTGCTAACATGCATTATTCAAGTTTTGATGCTGATATTTTCTTGATTGACTAAGAGATAGCTTGAATCAGTTACATTAGCCCTGTGTTGCTTTGAATTTCTTCCAGAGACTTGGCAGTTCCTTTTGCTTTGGGTTGTATTGCTTGGACTATGGTAAGTATTCCTTTTGCACATATCGTAAGTGCAGACTTTTTGACAGCTTCATATATCTGAGGGTCTCTTCCTTTTTGAGCCTCCATAAAGTACTTGGTCTTCACATTTCAGGAAGATGCAGACTTGTGGCCATTGTCCAATCATATTTGCTTTTCATTCCACTGCTTTATTTCCATGTCTTCTGTTTTCACTATAACATTTGGTATCAGTATCAAATCACAGTGTAAAATGTATTTAAACTACAATTAAACTCAATAAATATAGCGCTGCTGCTGTTGCTGCTAAGTCGCTTCAGTCATGTCCAACTCTGTGTGACCCCATAGACAGCAGCCTACCAGGCTCCGCCATCCCTGGGATTCTCCAGGCAAGAACACTGGAGTGGGTTGCCATTTCCTTCTCCAATGCATGAAAGTGAAAAGTGAAAGTGAAGTCGCTCAGTCGTGTCCGACTCTTAGTGACCCCATGGTCTGCAGCCTACCAGGCTCCTCCGTCCATGGGATTGCTAGTGAAGCACATCACTCAAAAGTGATGATAGTGATGCAGTGATAACCAAGTTCATGCTTGTGCAGTTAAAGGCAACTATGTCTTGAATGTTACTTGACTGATGGTGCCAAATGCTAAAAATTGTAATGTGCATCTCAATTTCAAAGATATTTAAGTGTTAAAAAATACGATATTTATTGAGTTTCTCCTGTGTATCCAGTGATGTGTTAGGCACTGTCAGATAGATGTATTTAAACATTTTAAAAATAGTGCTTGTCTCAAGAAATTTAACAAAGAGAGTTGCTCAGATGAGGTAGGTAACCATGACAAATGGCATAGAATAAACTTTAAAGTAATAGCAGGACATGTTGGAGTTTGAAGGGATCTGAATAGTGGAGGCCATTCATCATGTCTCTCTACATTTTATCACCTCTTCATATATGCCCCTATTTTTTGTATTTTGGTCGTTGTATTATTAATTAAGAGGAAGAAAGAAATTGTACTATATTTAAAATATTAATATTTGTAAGATGAATTTTTGAAATACTTTGTTCTAGCCTGTGACTTATTTTTAAATTTGTCTAGAAGTCTTTGACCATACAGAAGTCTGCAACTATAGCACAGTAAAATGTATCCATGTTTTTCTCCATGGCATATAATTTTTATCTTATTTTATAAATAATTCTGGATATTTTCCAATATTTCCTAAAAATTTTTTAATTTTGGCTTTTCACACTCAGGTTTTTAACAGCCAGAATTTGGCTTTTGTGTATGGTGTGAGGTAAGGTTTTCATTTTCTCCACATGAATGACCAATTATCCCAAGATAGTCTGTCAAAAGTCAATCCTTCTTCACCCTCCTGATTTGGAGTGCAGTCAATTTAGGGAACACAGTTGAGGGAATAAAACCCTGACTTGAAAAATAGAATTTTCCTTTGAGAACATAAACTCATAATCAAATTATTATGTAAGTACTTAAATATGGATGGAATATATGCTAAAATACTCTAATCTGATAATTTTTAATCTTTTAATGTCAGAAATAGAATTCTGATTAAAACTATGGACCTCTCTCTAAAAGGAAAAAATAAATGCACAAACACATTAAAAACATACTTGAAATTTGTGTACTGGCCTCTTCCCCTCAGTTTAGAGTGGAGAAATTGGGGGAATGTTAATATATTAATCAAGAGGTCACAGGTACTATATGTCATAGCCAGAAAAAGAATGCGTATCTCCCATGTCTCTGCTTTGTACCATTCTACGTGCATACTTACAGTTGAGCCATGAAAGCAGAACAGGGAAACACCACAAATTGTGATCACATGCTAAAAATAATCAAAGAATCAATACCAAAACAGTAACATGAATTTCATTTCTGATCTAAATTTAACAGTTAATTGTGTATGACAGGTGAAACTGTGTGGTTATAAAGAAGAATTGAATTTGAGAGAAGGATTTAACTTTAATTTGTTCATTGGGTCTGCTGCCCCCATTCAATAGGAAGGACTTTAGTAGCCAGTTATTTCCAGATTGATTTATGGCTTTGGCACCATATAAATAATCATTGGAAGACCTAATTTGTTTGTTATATGCAAATTACCTAGGTGAGCTTATTAAAGATAAGGTTGGACTGGTACTGAATTTAATTCAGGACAAACCAAGAAGGATTAAGGTATTTAGTGATTGATTGAGTTGGGAAGTTGAAAGTCAGCAACTAGACAGATTGATGTGTTCAGCAGGACATTTTGAATCAAGAGCCATCACATACAATGTAGGAAGCTCAGTTAATAAATTAACCAAGAAAAGAATGATCTCACTTTGAAGAGGTAGAATGATAGGAACTCCATCTAGGGTATTAGAGAAATTTGAAATTAAAGGTGTTTTAAAACTGTAAAAAATTAAAACCTGTGGAAATGAACCCAGTTGGGAAGTAAATGAGGATTGAAGGTTACGACAAATCTACTGGTAGTTTTGGTGATATTGATCTAGGTATTTCTCTCCCTTTATCGTTCTGGGGGAAGAATCAAACTAATCGGTTCTTAGCTGAGCCCAAACTGCCAAACCCACAAAGCTCTAATTCCCATCCAAGCTGGACTGATGTGAAGTGAAGCTATACCTTGAGAAGCCCTTGAAACAGTTCCAAATTATTCCAATGAAACTGAATCACTGAAAGAATAAAGCTGCATCTCTGGAGAAGTGGTTTTGTAGACTTGACAGTCCTGTTCTTTGAGCCATTTGTCACACTTGTTCATGGGCAAACAGCTTCTGCATCTTTTACAAGACTGAGGGGTTAAATGTCTTCCCACCCATGGGAATAAATTGTATTACACCATTTTTTGTGTAACACATTTTTTCTTTATCTTGTTTTAATTTTTTTTATTCCCAGAATTCTACCCCATCAGAGAATGAATCTCAGTCCTCCTTTCTTTCTCTTTCCCTCCCACAGTATTTTTTTTTCTCCTCTAGCCTTATTCTTTCACTTTCAGAATCCTCCCTCTACCTGCTTTCAATACCACTACTCAATAGTTCTCTTACCCCCAGTTTTATTAGAAGGTTCTGCTCACACCTTCCGTGTTTCACTTTTTTAGACACTAGCCTTTTTCAGACCTTTTTTAGACACTAGCAGTAAAAGTAGTGCTGAAGTGGCAGTAGTAAAAATGGTAGTGGTGGAGTGGGTGTGCGTTAGTTGCTCAATCCAACTGTTCGTGACCCCAGGGACTGTAGCCCACCAAGCTCCTTTGTCCATGGAACTCTCCAGGCAAGAATGCTGGAATGGGTAGCCATTTCCTTCTCCAGGGGATTTTCCTCACCCAGGAATCGAACCTGGGTCTCCTGCACTGGAGGCAGATTCTTTACCATCTGAGCCACCAGGGATCTTGCGTGTGTGTGTGTGTGTGTGTGTGTGTGTGCGCGCGCGCGCGCGCACTCAACTGCTCTGTAGTGTCCAACTCTTTACAACACTATGGACTGAAGCCCACTGGGTTCCTCTGTCCATGGGGTTTTTTCAGGCAAGAATACTGAACTGAATTACCATTTCCTTCTCCACATTTTCTTCTGGACCCAGGGATCAAACCTGCCTCTTTTGTGTCTCCTGCATTGGCAAGCAGATTCTTTACCCCTGAGCCACCTGGGAAGCCTCTATAGTAGTGATAGTAATAGTATTTATTATTTTTCTAGAAGTGCTGCAACAGAAACATCATATTCTTGTAAAAACATTCAACACACTTTCCCATTGTTAACCCTTTGATCTTGCCAAAACCTACCGTCACAAATCTTTAGACGGTTAGCCATCAACTAATGAAACAACATTTACTCCCCACTGAAGTCATTGGGGAGCCCATAGAAATATACAATGAGGCCTACAACTGGAAAGAGTTCCCACATAGCTCAATAGAAAGCCAGTGGACTAAGAGCCACATAAGTGAACACACTTCGGTGCTGTAAAATTTTAGAGGAGGTAGATACAATGCCCTGAGGAGGTCAGGAGAAGTGTCTAAGAGGTGTCAGTCTCTGCCGGGCACTGAGCTGGAACTGGGCATTCCTAATAATCAGAATCAGAAAACACAGTCAGGGAACACAATCAGAAAACTCACAGATATGGGAAAGGGCCAGGGAAAATGAAGAGGACAGATTAAAACTCTAGTCCCATTATTAGTGGCAATTATGAAGATATGATATGAAAATGAGCTCTTTGCTAATAAAGCCACAATTAAATGAAGTTAAATGAAGTAAGTTAAATGAAGTAAGGCAGTGGAACCTAAACAAATCTAACTCAGACTTCTTGCTTTCCATGGACCACTCTCTTGCTTGCACTTGGCAAGGATCATACCTGTGGCATGGATCATACCTGTAAGAGTGTATTTGTTCAGACTGATGTTTGTGTTCTACTGAGACAGATGTCATTATGACAACAAGGGATATGCATTAACTTGCAGGCAGTTGACAAGATGGCTGTAGGGTACTATTTACAGAAGGATTTCAGTACTCCTTATTAATAAAGGCCCATTTGTAAGCCTAATTACATCCTTGCCAAATAATAGAGTTGCCTTTTGTGCCATTTCCTCTTCGGTCTAAAATGGACATATCCTTTATTGATAGATTTGAAAAGTCAGCCAAATTTGTGCTCAGGGCTCCTGCAGCACAATTGTATATACTTGTTCCATCTTTCCAGTGCTGTTCTCTTGTCTCACCCTGTTATCCTTCCAGATTCAGTGGCTACAGGGACAAGAATCCCTCTGAATGGAGAAATTCACTCACATGTAGGTAGAACTCTTTGAAGACAGTTTTATTGCCTAGTCGTCTTGTAAGAATGTGCTCTTACAGAGAGGATATTGGTCAAAGTCATGTTTGACTCTCCACATGCCTACAATGCACAGCCAACAATCCTACCCCACCCCAAAACAAGAATTATCCAGTCCAAAATGTCCATAGTGCCAAAGTTGAGAAACCCTGCTCTAACCAAAGGAGTGTTCTATAAGACTATTTTTGGTCTTTTATTCATTTATTCAACAAATATTTACTGAATGTGTACTATGTAGCATGTGGCCTTCCTTGGTGGTTCAGCAGGAAAAAATCCATCTGCAATGAAGGTTCCATCTCAGGTTGGGGATGATCCCCTGCAGAAGGAAATGGCAACCTACCCAGTATTCTTGCCTGGAAAAATCCCATGGACAGAGGATCCTGGAGTGCTACAGCCCATGAGGTTGCAAGAATCAGACATGACTTAGCGACTAAATAACAACAGCAACAATGTACCAGGCATGTATGGAGTTTCATACATATGACAATAATGCACACAATAGACCACAGCATGGATGTTATTATTACCCCCATTTTACAGATAAAAAAATCTGAAGTCCAAAAAGGTTACTTTACCTGAAACCATCCGATTGTGGTGAAAAGGGGGATTTTAGTAGCGAAAGGGGATTTTTAATGCAGTGCTTGACAAGTACCCTCTACTTTGATATACAAGGATGTTAATGGAAAAAGTAGCAATCTAAAGCCAGCCAGACCTGCACTGAAATGTTGGTGCTTCTACTTACCTGCATATTTAGTGGGGACAAGATTACCTTCTTTGAAAAATCTGTGAGGATTAAAATAGGTGCTGAAAGCATTGTATGACAGAGCATGTAATAGTGGGTGCAACCAAAATACTAGCTTCAGTTATTTCATTTTCAGCCCCTAATGTCAGGGAAATCTGGAAACCACCTCACTCAGCCACATGCTAGAATTCTTGAGTGCTGAAATCAAAGAAGGAGGGGTGGGGAGTAATTTTTCCACTGAAACCTGAGCGGATTTTCTTGAGTATTTCAGGCCCAGGGGACAATGTGGCTTCTTCGCCAGGTGGCAAGACCCCTTCCCTAAAGTGGACTCTAGGATGAGGAGAAGACTGCTTTCTGTGGAGGGCCTTCTCGCCTCTGTCCAGCGCTTCCTCCTGTGGAGCTGCTGGGCAGGGATTAACCCAGGAGTGACAGACTGTCAGCCAACCCTGCTCCAAGCACTCCCGCCGAGCACTCACAACTGTCAAGAAGGTTTTCTCCTGATGGGAGAACACAATTTCACAGTTTCAGAATTAAGGGATAAATGCACGAGGCAGCTGGAGACGCAGAGCGGAACGTCACAACGCATCAGCAGACAGGACACTCTACCCGACTTTAAACAGCGCACTTTGTCTTTTTTTTTCTTTTCTTAGTCTCTTTTATTTCTCTTTTTGCCCCAAGGCTTGATACTCTACAAAGTCTATTGCCTTGGCTATATCATTACTGGGAAAACAGAACAGCTTTTTTGGCTCTGAGATAATTAGAGCATCACATCATGGCCTCCAGTTTGAAGAGGGAGAATTCACCAGGGCTTTTCTCCTTGGTTCAACTCTGCAACACTCCTCAAGTTTTCCCCCTTCTCTAAAGGTCCCTTCTTTTCTCATCCACACCATAATCATTCAATCTTCTACTACAGATCTCTGTGCTTAGTTCAAAATTAAAAAAGAACACCAAGGATCAGCAGATGTTTGAGAAAACCAGCAATAGAGATGGAAAGGATTAGAGAATACTAGACTTCAGAGGAAAGGGAAGTTTTAAGAATAATGTGCTCAAAGGAATTTACAAAACAAGAGCAGGTTACAACTAAACAGGAGCATAAAATTTTATTTCAAGTAAGTATCAAAATTAAAAACAAGATGGCCTAAATAAAAACACACCCAAGTATTAAAAGAATTTATAACAAACTACTTAAAAAAGAACTGCTAAAGATCAAGGAAATAGAAATCTGAGATTTTTTAAAAAGGTAAGAATCATAGAGGGATAATGCAGGAAGTCATCACTCTCTACTTAGGTGTTACAGGTAAAAAAAGAAAAGAGAACATGAAGGGGAGAAAATAACCAGTGAAAGAATAAAGGATAAATTTTCCAGACCTAAGAAAAGATATTGAATCAAGATTAACTGGATACTGGGGGATAACAGAGCAATTTTTTCAATGTTGTAAAGAAAAAATGATATTGAGACTCAAATTCTATACCCAGAAAAACTTTCAAAAAGAGAGTGAAGACAGGTATTCTCAAGGCTTCCTTCATGACTTAGCAGTTAAGATTCCACCCACAATGCAGGAGACGCAAGTTCAATCCCAGGGTCAGGAAGAGCCCCTGAAGAAGAAAAGGGCAAACCAGGGTCAGTAAGAGCCCCTGAAGAAGAAAAGGGCAAACCACTCCAGTATTCTTGCCTGGGAATTCCCCTGGAGAGAGGAACCTGGTGGGCCACAGTCTATGGGATTGCAAGAGTTCGATACAACTTAATGACTAAACCACCAACAGATATTCTCAATAAGGCCATGAAGTTTACCCACCACACACTATGAAAAAAAAAAATTGCTTAAGGAGATACTTCAGTACATAAGAAAAAGAGTCTATGAAATATGAAGTGATGGGTGCTAAGAAGAGACTACAAGGAGACTACTACAGAGAGCAACAAAAGCAATACCAGCTTCATGTGAGTTGGAACAAGTTTTTGGAAGATTTAAAGGAAAGTTTCTTCAAAAGTAATACATTTTATTCAACAAAAATTGATTTTGAAACTGAAAGATCCAAGTACCATGCTAAAACAGTATAGCTTTTTTTCTCAAAAAAGAAAAAATATATAAATATAAGCCTGCTGCTGCTGCTACTGCTGCTGCTAAATCGCTTCAGTCGTGTCTGACTCTGTGCGACCCCATAGACGGCAGCCCATCAGGCTCCCCTGTCCCTGGGATTCTCCAGGCAAGAACACTGGAGTGGGCCGCCATTTCCTTCTCCAATGCATTAAAGTGAAAGTGAAAGTGAAGTCATGTCCGACTCTTCGTGACCCCATGGACTGCAGCCTACCAGGCTCCTCCGTCCATGGGATTTTCCAGGCAAGAGTACTGGAGTGGGATGCCACTGCCTTCTCCGAAATATAAGCCTAGTAAAAATGAAAACGCCCAGGAAAATTATGAATTATAAGGAAAACATGCTAAATTGTGGCATTAATTTAAGTACTTTGTGGCATATTAAAAAAAAGAATCTCATTGGCCTTGACACTTGGAACATTCTTTTATAAACAGCACATTTTTGATGATATGAAATTACTTTTATCTTCTCCAGGGATCTAATCACACTACTTAGTTCTGTAGTAAACAACAGTTACAGATAATGATATTATAAATTTTACTTATGGATTTTTAATATTTGTAGTAAACCCATGGACAAAGCACTTAGCACGTAATAATAATTACAGAAAAGAATACCAATGCCAAAACCTTGATACTGTTAAAAAAAATAATAAAACTGATGGAGAATGGGAAGTGGGCCAGGGGAAAAAAAATGGAATGTAACATAAAGGTAGTTTATTTCTGAGTAATGTTGAATCAAGAGAGTGTATGTCTAAAACAGATAAAACCAAAAGTAGAGGTTCCACTACATTAAGAAACATTTTAAAGATCATCAGTACAAATGAAAATAACAATTTAACCAACAAATTCAGAAGACACATAGAAACAAAGATACTATGTATAACGAGTTATTAAATTCTTCATCTTCAAAATGAGGGAGTCTATAAATCAAAAACTGGTTTATCATTTAGAATTATCATGGACCCAATGGAAAAAAAAAATTTATAAAATACTTCTAGGAAATGAAAGTAGGGGTAGGATGACTATTATTTTCTCAATTATTACTATTCTGTACTATATCAATTATTTTCTTCTAGGCTTATTATTTCTATATGCTTATTTATCTTATATGCCAAGTACATCATGAGAATGCTGGGCTGGATGAATCACAAACTGGAATCAAGATTGTCAGGAGAAATATCAACAACCTCAGATATGCAGATGATATCACTCTAATGGCAGAAAGTGAAAGAGGAAATAAAGAGCCACTTGATGAAGGTGAAAGACATTGAAAAAGCGGGCTTGAAACTCAATATTCAAAAAACGAAGATCATGGAATCTGGTCCCATCATTTCATGGCAAATGGAACGGGGAAAAGTGGAAGCAGTGACAGATCTTATTTTCTTGGGCTCCAAAATCACTGCGGTTAGTGATTTCAGCCATGAAATTAAGGGACACTTGCTCCTTGGAAGGAAAGCTATGACAAACCTAAACAGTGTACTAAAAAGTAGAGAGATCACTTTGCTGATAAAGGTCCATATAGTCAAAGGTGTGTTTTTCCAGTAGTCATGTGTGGATGTGAGAGTTGGACCACAAAGAAGGCTGACTGCCAAAGAATTGATTCTTTCAAACTGTGGAGATGGAGAAGACTCTTCGGAGTCCCTTGGACTGCAAGGAGATCAAACCAGTCAATCATAAAGGAAATAAACCCTGAATGTCCATTGGAAGGACTGATGCTGAAGCTGAAACTCCAATACTTTGGTCACTTGATGTGTAGAGCTGACTCATTGGAAAAGACCCTGATGCTGAGAAAGACTGAAGGCAAAAGGAGAAGGGGGTAGCAGAGGATGAGATGGTTAGATAGCATCACTGACTCAATAGATACGAATCTGAACAAACTCCGGGAGATAGTGGAGGACAGAGGAGCCTGGCAAGCTGCAGTCCATGGGGTCACAAAGAGTGGGACACAACAGGAACTGAACAACAATAGCAAATTATTTCCATAATTTATAAACTAGGGTGTAACAACATAGTAAATGCATTTTTAATATAAATTTATTTATTTTAATTGGAGGTTAATTACTTTACAATGTTGTATTGGTTTTGCCATACATCGACATGAATCTGCCACAGGTACACATGTGTAAGAAGTGAATGTGGAGACATTCTGGATTAGTGCAAGTGTTGGACTGCCTTGCATAGCTCTTATCCACATGTTTAAAGTTTATTATGTTTAACTAAAATTGTCATAATGACTCTATAAGAAGATAAAACTAAAATCCCACTGGCATAAGCCCAGGAGCTGAAGTAGGTCCAATGGTATGATAAGCAATAATACCAGAATCTGCAAAGTTGTATAAGAGGCTTTGCATTCATTCTATAATTGGGTTATGGGACACTAGCAAACAAGAAATTGTGAACCCCGATGTTAGATCCAGAGACATAACTTAGGTATATAACATGTATCAGACCTAGCATTATTATCTGTTGCCATCAGCAGCAGGTACCTGAGTCCCAGTAACAAACAACTGTTCCCCTCCACTGAACATGTCCAGATTTATATAAGATGCATTTAGTGCCCTTTACCATCTGCCAGCACTCACCCCCTCCAAACTCTTCTGCTACTCCCATGGTGAGCTGGAGGTAAAAATAAACCAAAACAGCATCCAGCTCCAGGGGCAATAAAAGGACTCCGGTGAGATCTTTTTTTTTTTTTTTTTTTTAATATTCTCTAGTATCTAGATTATTTTTTTAAGATACCACTTCCCTGGTGGATCAGACAGTAAAGAATATGCCTGCAATGCAGGAGACCTGGGTTCCTTTCCTAGGTCGAGAAGGTCCCCTGGAGAAGGGAATGGCTACCCATTCCAGTATTCTTGCCTGGAAAATTTCATGGACAGAGGAGCCTGACTGGCTATAGTCCATGGGATCACAAATAGTAAGACAGGACTGAGCAACTTCTACTTTCACTTTTGCACTCTGAGCAACCAGAAGTTGTTGGAGAAATGCCTGATTCTAGGTTTAGGGCAGTTGATGTAAGAAGTAAACTAGGCATGTCCTGTTGTGCGTGAGTGTGCTAAGTTGGCTTCAACTGTGTCCGACTCTTTGTGACCCCAAGGGCTGCACCCTGCCAGGCTCTTTTGTCCATGGGATTCTCCAGGCAAGAATACTGGAGTGGGTTGCCATGCCTTCCTCCAGGGGATCTTTTCCACTCAGGGATCAAACCTGTATCTTTTATGTCTCCTGCATCTGCAGGCAGATTCTTTACCATTAGCACCACCTGGGAGCTACATTTCTTTTCTCTTATATGGAAAATCTTGTCTCCTGACAACAGTGGTATAACTTATTTGCTTTACCCCATGATCTCCATTAAATAGTCTTTTAAATTATATCAGTATTATTTCTAACATGAAAATACTGAATGAATTCATTTCTATTTGTTCTAAGAATATATCCTCTATGCCGGCTCAGTCAGAAGCCAGTGTTCAAATGTCCCTTGGGATTATTCTTTAATTTTAGGTATAATTATATTATTTCTTTATTTTTTACTTTAATGTTTACTTTTCCTTAATTTAAGACATTTACAAATTTCAGAAGGAAAACTGTACAAAAGGACACATGCAGAATAGTACAGTTCCCATCTACTACCCTCCACTTTTCTCCTCTACCCTGTCCCCAAAATAAGCATTTTTTAATTACTTTCTGGTTTATCCTTTCAGTGTTTCTTATTAAATAGCTAGACTACGTCTACCTGTCACTTTGCTTTATTCTCTTAACAATACACTATGGAAATTGGTTGATATCAATTCAAAGAGATCTTGAGAGATTACGCCCTAGAGTCTTTCCTAAAGCAATGTTATTATTTTTTTTAATGCTAGTATTCATATATATAACAAAATAGTCTAGGGTCCTTTATAGTTGTATCCTGAGAACACATAGGTTTTTCATTGGAGCCATGTTTTCTTAAGCCACAGATGAAAAACTTTCACTCTGACTCAGCGGGTCTATTTATCATAGGCTAAGCTGGTCCTCGTTTCTGTACCCATATTCACACTTCTCCACATGCTTGGCATATGACCCTCCTTCATTTGAGGCAAGGCCAAGTTCAAATCCTAACTCCTTTCTTCTGAGGAACTGTGCCTGTGCACCCCAGTGTCTAACATGATGGCCAGCACATTGGCAACGTTCAGTAATGTTGCGGATGACTTTACAGTAACGTGTAAAGAAGATAGTTTTGGGGGTCAGCTTAGTTCTCAGTTTAAATTCTAACTTAGCCACTTTGTAACTGTGTTAGTTATCTATTGCTATATAACAAATTGACCCCAAACATAGCATATTAAAATGACATACATTTATTATTTGTGGGTCAGGAATCTGACACAGCCTCACTGGGTCTCTCACAGGCCACAGTCAAGGGGTTGTTCTCTTCTGAATGCTCACCTGGGGAAGCTACTTTCAAGTTCATGCCTGTGGTTTTGGGGGGAGTTCAGTTTCTTGTGGCCGTGGGACTGAGGTCTCAGTTTCTCCTGAGCTGTTAGCTGGAGGCTTCCCTCAGTTCCTTGTCACATGGGCATCTCTCCATGGTATTTCACAGCATGGAAGTTACTTCATCGGAGTGAGCAAATATAAAGGGAAGAGAAGTACCAGAGAGAGAAAAAGCAGAAATCACAGACTTTTGTAACCTAATCTGGAAGTGACAGCCTATCACTTTGACCACACTATGTTTCTTAGAAGAACATCGGTGGTCCAGCCTAGAATCAGGTGAATGGGATTGCACAGGGGACTGAACACCAGGAAGTAAGACAGAGGCTGTCCACCATAGAACCATTTAAATTCAGCTAAAGTGCTCTAGCTCTCTTTCTTTGCCTACAATATGGGAATAATAATAGCAACATTGTGACGTTATTGTGAAAAACCAAAAATAACGCATATACATCACTTGACACTAGTAAGAGCTCACTATATGGTAATCATTACAATATTAACTATGTTGTCTGACCAGCTACTTTTTTATCCTTTCTACCCAGTCTTTATTCCTCACACTTCTGCTCCTTAGAATCTAAATGTTTTCACTTCTTCTCCTCCTTAATATTTTATTAACAACATGCTTCAAGTGACCAGTGTGATAGGGTAATTTCTAATTTCACAAGGTGGATTTACCAGTTGAGCTTTATGAAATTACTTTGATTCTTTTCATGACTTCCTATTTGAACCTAGCACCTCTAGAAAAAGACAAACCAAGTACACCAACACACCAGGAAATACTGATTTATAAACTAGAATGCTCTTTACTTTTTTGTGTATATCTAGGTTTACAAATTTACTCATTATAAATCTGCTAGAGAGATCATGGTTTTGCAAGACATAATATTATATTTCATAATTATGTGACATTCTAAGAGATTTTTGCTAAATTTTGTTTTATCTTTTCTTTCTTTTTTTTTTTTCTATTATGGCAAGAACTTTTCCTGTTAAGTCTCAATAGTTTACCTTTGTTAGAGTCTGAGAAACTCTTGAGAAACACATGTCCAAAGAAAGAAATTTTTGCAGCCAAACTTACAGTAAACTCCCACCACCTGTGTGAATCTATTCTAATGTGTCCTAAAATATTTTGCTTATGATACATACAGGAAACTATCTCCATTCCAATTCTTCTTCCTAATCTCCTATGAATCAGAGCACTGACTTGGGGAGTTAAGGTGATTCACTCCATGACCTTTCCAAGCAAAATTTCCCACCCATAGAATGAGCCACGTGACACTATCCTCATGACCTATCACTTGATCCCTTTTGCAGGATAAGCAGAGCTGGGCAATGTTCTAGGGCCTTCTGAGAAGAGCCCCTAGAGACCCAGCAGTGGAAAGAAGGTGCTGTGTCTCTTTTAACTGTGATCAGAGAGGCTGATTTTGAAAAACAAATCAACTCATGGGAGTAAATATCAAGTTAGAGATTAACAGTTAGAACTGAGTTCCTAATCACTGGGGACATGGGGAAAAGAGGGGAAGTCCAGATGCAAAATCCACATAAAAGACAACAAGAAACAAAAAGGAAAAATGAGGAAAGATAAGTTAGCTCTAAAAAACTAGAATGGCCTGGAGCTGAAAAACTAGGCAGTGATTTTCTCCTGTTTCTTTAGCTCCATGGGGGCCTGCTGGAAACATTTAAAGGGAAATCCTTGGAACAGACATCTACCACCTGTGGCTATTGAAAAGATATATATCATTTAGATACCACTGCATTAAAAAAAAAATGCCTTAGAAGGAAACATCTTGACTAACAGCAAGGTGCAAAATTGATTCATTTTGCTCAGCATTTTTGGAAACAATTGACTTCAAACCTCTGTAATTTTGTGCCTGAAAGTCTCCATTACAGCTGTGGAGAAATTCTTCACTTTCTCTGCTCTGACACTCGAGACTTTTGCAACCGTGAATGGACACAAAAAGATGTCAATCATATCCAGTAATGAAAAGTTCATTTCTCACTCCCTATTGTGAAGGCAGTGCCTTTGTGATAGCCATTGTGTGAGACTGTGTTCAAGCTCATTTACCTTCACATAGAGAATATCTGTTTTATATTAAAAGTTTAGACTATAGTCACCCCAGATCACACCTAATGCATTAGAATTGTAATACCATTATCCTCTATTAAATCTGTGACGATGTTATAATATCTATGTCAGAAATAATGAAGAGATTAATGTGGAGAAAGAGATACTGATGTCACCTTTCTTCTGCATTTCAACATCAAATATTCTTGGCACTAAAAACTAGTCTCCGTCAGCCAGTGAGAACGGGGACTTTGACAATGGAGAATTCATTGAGAGATATGAGGGGAATTTTCCAAGTTATGTAGACAGCTGTTGAAGTGATAATTTTGAATAAAAGTGAAAGTTCTTCCTTTTTCTCCTCTTCTAGAAAAATCTGTATTTCTACACTTAACTTCACAGAATATACCCTCCTCAGGGGGTGATGATATATGCTGAGAAAGGTTTATTTGAAGTGGTTCCTCCACAGCTGGATTTATGAATGGATACAATAAAGACACTTGAGGAGAAGGAAAGTCAACACTAAACATGCTGGTGCCAGATTGTGAAGCAGCAGCCCCCTCAAATTTAAGGGGCTAGAAATGGTCTCCCCTACTGCTCTGCCTCCCCTCCCATCCAGTGGGTTTGAATGGGGGAACAGAGTGACAGAGGCAATTCATTTATCCTCTCAAAAGATAGGTATCAAGCAGTGGATTATTATTATTCCTTACTTCATAAAGCACTTTACATTATATATATCTGATGATATTTCCCCCCTTAAAAAAAAAAAAAGTTCAAAAAAAAAAAAAAAGAAAGTAGATTGCTGGTTACCAGGGACTGGGAGGGGACAGTATGGAGTAACTAGTGGGTACAAGTTTTCTTTTGGGGCTGATGAAATGTTCTGAACTTGATAATTGTGCAATCTACAAAAATCCACTGAATTATGTACCCTGTAAAGTAATGAATCTTATGTGAATTGTATCTCAATAAATCTATCATTTAAAAAAAAAACAAAACAAAACAAAATAGAAAGGGCATGTATTACTATTCTCACTTTATAGGTGAAGAAACTAAGTCTCAGAATATCTTGTGTATATTTACACAGCTATTAAAGAGAAGATCAGAAATATGAACTCATGCTTCAGAGTTTGAGCTTCGTTCCATAGTCAATTTGGGCCAGTAATAGAATTAAAGTGGAAGTACGGGAGTGGAGGTTCATTTCAAAAGCTTTCTCTGGCTGTGGAATGCGGACTGAGTCTTGGGGAAGGAAGATGGAAAGTAGGAAGGCTGGAAGCTGCCATGATAATCAAGGCAAACCATGATGGTGACCTGAACTATCAGAAGAGAATCAACCAACTGCAATTTAGGGAGTACTCAGCAACTGTTGGATGTTGGAAATTGGAAGGTGAAGAAGCACAAACTACTGAAGATGTCTTGGGTTTATCGTCTGAACAACTGGTTCCACAGCAACGTCATTATCTGAGATGAGGCATACAGAGTGAAGAGCTGGATAGGAAAGGAAAGGGGGATTGTAAGATCCATGACTGTGGATCATTTGATGAAAATAGCTGTACATGGACTTTGAGCTAACAGAAAGCATCTTGCTTAGGTTGAGACTTGGAGGCATGCATTATTCTAGAAACAGAGATTCCAGGTACCTATAGCAGGAGAATTTCCAGGGAGTGATGGAGGCAGAAGTCAGACTGCAGGAAGTGGGGCGTGAATGAACTGAGGATACAGGGAGGACAGCATTCTGGAAAAAAAACAAGTATGACTGGAGAAATAGAAAAAGAGCAGTACCTGAGGGGAGAATGGGGCACAGGGAGAGTTGCCTTATTTATTTAAAGAAAGACTTTGTTTAAATGTTGATAGGAAGGAAGCAATTGAGAAGGAGAGACTAAAAGCCCAGGAAATTTACTCTGTGAACAAACAGCTATTGAACCTTCATCACTGAGCTGGCAACCCAACAGCAACCAAGAACAACACCATCCCCACTTCGTGGAAATTATGATCTCTGTTCGATTCACTATCACGGTAGTCCAAGTCTGTGCCCTGACCAGTAATGCTGAAGAAGCTGAACAGTTCTATGAAGACTTACAAGACCTTCTAGAACTAACACCCAAAAAAGATGTCCTTTTGATTAAAGGGGACTGGAATGCAAAAGTAGGAAGTCAAGAAACACATGGAGTACCAGGCAAATTTGGCCTTCGAGTACAGAATGAAGCAGGGCAAAGACTAATAGAGTTCTGCCAAGAGAATGCATGGGTCATAGCAAACACCCTCTTCTAACAACACAAGAGAAGACTCTACACATGGACATCACCAGATGGTTGACACCAATATCAGACTGATTATATTCTTTGCAATCAAAGATGGAGAATCTCTATACAGTCAGCAAAAACACCAGGAGCTGACTGTGGCTGAGGTCATGAACTCCTTATTACCAAATTCAGACTCAAATTGAAGAAAGTGGAGAAAACCACTAGACCATTCAGGTATGACTGAAATCAAATCCCTTATGACTATACAGTGGAAGTGAGAAAAAGATTTAAGGGGCTAGATCTGATAGAGTGCCTGATGAACTATGGATGGAGATTCGTGACATTGTACAGGAGACAGGGATCAAGACCATCCCCATGGAAAAGAAATGCAAAAAAGCAAGATGGCTGTCTGAGGAGGCCTTACAAATAGCTATGAAAAGAAGGGAAGTGAAAAGCAAAGGAGAAAAGGAAAGATATACCCATTTGAATGCAGAGTTCCAAAGAATAGCAAGGAGAGATAAGAAAGCATTCCTCAGTGATGAATGCAAAGAAATAGAGGAAAGCAATAGAGTGAGAAAGACTAAAGATCTCTTCAAGAAAATTAGAGATACCAAGGGAACATTTCATGCAAAGATGGGCTCAATAAAGGACAGAAATAGTAGGGACCTAACAGAAGCAGAAGATATTAAGAAGAAGTGGCAAGAATACACAAAAGAACTGTACAAAAAATGATCTTCATGACCCAGATAATCACGATGGTGTGATCACTCACCTAGAGCCAGACATCCTGGAATGTGAAGTGGGCCTTAGAAAGCATCCCTACCAACAAAGCTAGTGAAGGTGATGGAACTCCAGTTGAGCTATTTCAAATCCTGAAAGATGATTCTGTGAAAGTGCTGCACCTAATATGCCAGCAAGTTTGGAAAACTCAGCAGTGGCCACAGGACTGGAAAAGGTCAGTTTTCATTCCAATCCCAAAGAAAGGCAATGCCAAACAATGTTCAAACTACCGCACAATTGCACTCATCTCACACACTAGTAAAGTAATGCTCAAAATTCTCCAAGCCAGGCTTCAGCAATACGTGAACTGTGAACTTCCAGATGTCCAAGGTGGTTTTAGAAAAGACAGAGGAACCAGAAATCAAATTGCCATCATCCGCTGGATCATGGAAAAAGCAAGAGAGTTCCAGAAAAACATCTATTTCTGCTTTATTGACTATGCCAAAGCCTTTGACTGTGTGGATCACAATAAACTGTGGAAAATTCTGAAAGAGATGGGAACACCAGACCACCTGACCTGCCTCTTGAGAAACCTGTATGCAAGTCAGGAAGCAACAGTTAGAACTGGACATGGAACAACAGACTGGTTCCAAATAGGAAAAGCAGTATGTCAAAGCTATATATTGTCACCCTGCTTATTTAACTTATATGCAGAGTACATCATGAGAAACACTGGGCTGGATGAAGCACAAGCTGGAATCAAAATTGCTGGGAGAAATATCAATAACCTCAGATATGCAGATGACACTACCATTATGGCAGAAAGTGAAGAACTAAAGAGCCTC
Source organism: Capricornis sumatraensis (assembly GCF_032405125.1). Classification (NCBI taxonomy): domain Eukaryota; kingdom Metazoa; phylum Chordata; class Mammalia; order Artiodactyla; family Bovidae; genus Capricornis; species Capricornis sumatraensis. The sequence continues at coordinate 114,455,442 of NC_091071.1, read as the reverse complement.
TTGATGAAAGTGAAAGAAGAGTGAGAAAAAGTTGGCTTAAAACTCAACATTCAGAAAACTAAGATCATGGCATCTGGTCCCATCACTTCATGGGAAATAGATGGGGGAACAGTGGAAACAGTGGCTGACTTTATTTTTTTTTTTTTTGGAGGGGGGGGGCTCCAAAATCACTGCAGATGGTGATTGCAGCCAGGAAATTAAAAGACGCTTGCTCCCTGGAAGAAAACTTGTGACCAACCTAGACAGCATATTAAAAAGCAGAGACATTACTTTGTCAACAAAGGTCTGTAGAGTCAAGGCTATGGTTTTTCCAGTAGTCATGTGTGGATGTGAGAGTTGGACTCTAAAGAAAGCTGAGCACCGAAGACTTGATGCTTTTGAACTGTGGTGTTGGAGAGGACTCTGAGGGTCCCTTGGACTGCAAGGAGATCCAACCAGTCCATCCTGAAGGAGATCAGTTCTGGGTGTTCATTGGAAGGACTGATGTTGAAGCTGAAACTCCAGTATTTGGCCACCTAATATGAAGAGTTGACTCATTGGAAAAGACCCTGATGCTGGGAAAAATTGAGGGCAGGAGGAGAAGGGGATGACAGAAAATGAGATGGTTGGATGGCATCACCAACTCGATAGACATGGGTTTGGGTGGACTTTGGGAGTTGGTGATGGGCAGGGAGGCCTGGCGTGCTACAGTTCATGGGGTCGCAAGGAGTTGGACACGACTGAGTGACTGAACTAAACTGAATTGAATGAGACAAGAAATAAGCAAACACAACAACAGCCGCTGTTAAGTATAAACTGTAACATAAAGCTATAATGTTTGAAACCCTATGGCAGTGACACATGAATAGACAAGAGATGCATAGTGAGAAAGACACCTCTTGTCCAAAATCTAGCCAGGCTTCTCTGAGCCCTTTTCTTGACTAGACCTCAGCCTTACCCAATAATGATTTGAGCAAAACATAACATACTTTCTAACTGCTCAAGGCCACATCCCTGGCTCCTCTGTTTTCCTTGTGAGAAAGAATCTGGTATCTTTTGCTTAGAGTAAAGAGGATTAGAAAAATTAGGAACCTGGAGGAGATGGGAGTGGGGAGTAGTTAAAAGAGAATATAATGAATGAAGTTCAAGGCACAGCTGGGGACTATTCATTTGGAATAATTTAAACAGAACGTAGAATTGGGCCAAGATGAAAAGTTTGCAGAGCAGGTAATGAGTAGATTTCAACGAGGTGAAAATTACTCCCTAGCTCTGCAGATCATGAGGCCACAGAGTTAGGTAGCTCAAGTTTAGGAACCAAGCAGGAAATATATTCCCTGGAGCCCTGGGACAGCAGTGCAGACCCACTCGGGCACCTTAACATCAGTACAATCTATTTAAGAATCACAACAGGTTTTTCTTCATAAAACCAGACAAACTTCCAATAAGGTTGATCTCTCTACCAATATATTGGTATATTGGTATATCTTCCTCAATATCTATTCTCAATATTTATTGTAGTGGCTTCTACAGTCCAAACTATCTTCTACTGAATATATTATTTTCACTTACCTCATTTTGAATGGCAGTGCTCATAACAAAGAGAGGGTGCTGATGAGTGTTAGAAATCAAGGGAGGAGGGATTTCCCTGGTGATCCAATAGTCAAGACTTCACCTTCCAATGCAGGAAGTATGGGTTCTATCCATACCCAAGAAAAAGAAATGCAAAAAGGCAAAATGCTTGTCTGAGAAGACCTTACAAATAGCTGAAAAAAGAAGAGAAGTGAAGGCAAAGGAGAAAAAGAAAGAAATATCTATTTGGATGCCGAGTTCCAAAGAATAGCAAGGAGAAATAAGAAAGCCTTCTTAAGTGATCAATGCAAAGAAATAAAGGAAAACAATAGAGATCTCTTCAAGAAAATTAAAGATGTCAAGGAATATTTCATGCAAAGATAGGCACAATAAAAGACAGAAACGGTATGGACCTAACAGAAGCAGAAGATATCAAGAAGAGGTGGCAAGAATACACAGAAGAACTATTTTTTAAAAAGATATTAATGACCCAGATAGCCACCGTGGTGTGATCACTCACCTGGAGCTGGACATACTGGAGTTCAAAGTCAGTTAGGAAGCATCACTACAAACAAAGCTAGGGGAGGTGATGGAATTCCAGCTGAGCTATTTCAAATCCTAGAAGATGATGCTATGAAAGTGCAGCACTTAATATGCCAGCAAATTTGGAAAACTCAGCAGTGGCCACAAGACTGGAAAAAGTCAGTTTTCATTCCAGTCCCCAAAAAAGGCAATGCCAAGGAATGCTCAAACTACCACACAATTGCACTCATTTCACAGGCTAGCAAACCAATGCTCAAAATTCTCCAAGTGAGGCTTCAATAGTACATGAACCAAGAATGCAAGGAGGAGCCAGAGATCAAATTGTCAACATCCATTGGATCATTGAAAAAGAAAGAGAGTTCCATAAAAACATCTTCTGTTTCATTGACTAAAGCCTCTGACTGTGGGAATCACAACAAACTGTGGAAAATTCTTAAACAGATGAGAATACCAGACCACCTTACCTTCTTTCTGAGAAATCTGTATTCAGGTCAAGAAGCAACAGTTAGAAAGGGACATGGAACCACAGACTGCTTCCAAATTGGGAAAGGAGTGCATCAAGGGTGTATATTATCACCCTGCTTATTAAACGTCTATACAGTATATCATGAGAAATGTTAGGCTGGATGAAGCATAAGCTGGAATCAAAATTGCCAGAACAAATATCAACAACCTCAGATATGCAGATAACACCACCCTTATGGCAGAAAGTGAAGAGGAACTAAAGAGACTCTTGATGAAAGTGACAGAGGAGAGTGAAAAAGATGGTTTAAAACTCAACATTCAGAAAACTAAAAGATCATGGCATCTGGTCCCATCACTTCATGGCAAATAGATGGGGAAACAATGGAAACAGTGACAGACTTTATTTTCTTGCACTCCAAAATCACTGCAGATGGTGACTGCAGCCAAAAAGATGGTTGGATGACATCACTGATGTGATGAACATGAGTTTGAGCATGCTCCAGGAGTTGGTGATGGACAGGGAAGCCTGGTGTGCTGTAGTCCATGGGGTTGCAAAGAGTCAGACATGACTGAGTGACTGAACTGAACTGAATATATTATTTTCACTTTCCTTATTTTGAATGGCAGGCCTTATAAATAAAAAGAGGATGCTGATGGGTGTTAAAAATCAAGGGAGGAGGGACTTCATTGGTGGTCCAATAGTTAAGACTTCACCTTCCAGTACAGGGGTACAGGTTCAATCCCTGGTTAAGGTGCTGAGATCCCATGTGCCTCTTGGCCAAAAAAACAAAATATAAAACAGAAACAATTTTTTATTTTACTGTAACATATTCAATAAAGACTTTAAAAATGATCCACATCAAAAAATCTTAAAAAAAAAAAAAAAAAAAAAAAAGGAAGAAGAAGAAGTCAAGGGAGGGAAACAGGGCCTGACCTAGGAAAGACTTGGAACTGAGCAGAGCTGAGGCTGGACCTGGCAGCTGGTAGTCACTGTGACCCAAGAATTTAGGGCCAAATGCCAATTTCTCATGGCAAGTAAGAAATCTAATATACAAAAAAAAAAAAAAAGACTTGAAGAATCAAGCACATAGAATTCCAGGTAGTCTGGTAGTGAGAATTCAGAAAATCAAAGAGGCTGATTTGTCTGAAACTAGGCAAAGAATCTAGGAAAGAGTCTAGAAAACTGGTAGAGAAATAACAGGGACCGCAGACTGGGCCACAGACGATCAGAGTCCACGTTGTCCACTTATTGTCCTCTCTGCCTAGAGCAGTGGCTAGAGTTGAGCCAAGGAAAGGACAATTTCTGACATTGACTTTGTTGAGGAGAGCATCCCAAATGCAGGTCTCCCTGCCAGACAGTCGCTTATGAGACATGTGGAGAAGAAAGTGTTATCTCTGCAAACAGAGTTGTTTCTGAGTGTGTTCACATTACTATAACTAAATACCATAGGCTGGGTATTTATTAAACTACAGATTATTTATTTCTCTCAAGTCTGGGGGCTGGGAAGTCCAAGATCAAGTTGCTAGCAGATTAAGTGCCTGATGAGAGCCTACTCCCTTGTTCTTAAACAGTATGGTCCCTATGTCCTCACACAACAGAAGAGACAAGGGAACTCTCTGGGTCTCTTCTATAAGGGGCACTAATCCTATTCATGAGGTCACTACCCTCATGACCTAATCACCTTGTAAAGGCTCCACCTCCATATACCATCACATTGGGGATTAGGTTTTCATATACGAATTTGGGGGACATAAACATTTAGTCTATAGTGGTTTGCTAGCACACTCTCAGTTCAGTCACTCAGTTGTGTTCAACTCTTTGTGACCCCAGTAACTGGAGCATGCCAGGCTTCCCTGCCCATCACCAACTCCCAGAGCTTATTCAAACTCACATCCATTGAGTCGGTGATGCCATCCAACCATCTCATCCTCTGTCATCCCTTTCCCTCTCGCCTTCAATCTTTCCCAGCATCAGGGTTGTTTCAAATGAGTCAGCTCTTTGCATCCAGTGGCCAAAGTATTGGAGTTTCAGCTTCAGCATCAGTCCTTCCAATGAATATTCAGGACTGATTTCCTTTAGGATGGACTGGATTGATCTCTTTGCTGTCCAAGAGACTCTCAAAAGTCTTCTCCAACACCACAGTTCAAAAGCATAAATTCTCTGGTGCTCAGCTTTCTTTATAGTCCAACTCTGTCATCCATACATGACTACTGGAAAAACCATAGTTTTGACTAGATGGACCTTTGTTGGCAAAGTAATGTCTCTGCTTCTTTAATATGCTGTCTAGATTGGTTACAACTTTTCTTCCAAGGAGCAAGCGTCTTTTAATTTCATGGCTGCAGTCACCAACTGGAGGGATTTTGGAGCCCAAAAATATAGTCAGTCACTGTTTCCACTGTTTCCCCATCTATTTGCCATGAAGTGATGGGGCCAGATGCCATGTTCTTAGTTTTCTGAATGTTGAGATTTAAGCCAACTTTTTCACTCTCCTCTTTCACTTTCATCAAGAGGCTCTTTAGTTCCTCTTCACTTTCTGCCATAAGGGTGGTGTCATCTTCATATCTGAGGTTGTTGATATTTCTCCTGGCAATCTTGATTCCAGCTTGTGCTTCTTCCAGCCCAGGGTTTCTCATGATGCACTCTGCATTTAAGTTAAATAAGCAGGGTGACAATATACAGCCTTGACGCACTTCTTTCCCAATTTGGAAGCAGTCTGTTGTTTCACATCTAGTTCTAACTGTTACTTCTTGACCTGCATACAGATTTCTAAGAGGCAGGTGAGGTGGTCTGGTATTCTTATCTCTTTAAGAATTTTCCACACTTTGTTGTGGTTCCCACAGTCAGAGGCTTTAGTCAATGAAACAGAAGATGTTTTTATGGAACTCTCTTTTTCAATGATCCAATGGATGTTGACAATTTGATCTCTGGTTCCTCTGCCTTTTCTAAATCCAGCTCCAACATATGCAAGTTCTTGGTTCATGTACTATTGAAGCCTCACTTGGAGAATTTTGAGCATTGGTTTGCTAGCCTGTGAAATGAGTGCAATTGTGTGGTAGTTTGAGCATTCCTTGGCATTGCCTTTTTTGGGGACTGGAATGAAAACTGACTTTTTCCAGTCTTGTGGCCACTGCTGAGTTTTCCAAATTTGCTGGCATATTAAGTGCTGCACTTTCATAGCATCATCTTCTAGGATTTGAAATAGCTCAGCTGGAATTCCATCACCTCCCCTAGCTTTGTTTGTAGTGATGCTTCCTAACTGACTTTGAACTCCAGTATGTCCAGCTCCAGGTGAGTGATCACACCACGGTAGCTATCTGGGTCATTAATATCTTTTTAAAAAATAGTTCTTCTGTGTATTCTTGCCACCTCTTCTTGATATCTTCTGCTTCTGTTAGGTCCATACCGTTTCTGTCTTTTATTGTGCCTATCTTTGCATGAAATATTCCTTGACATCTTTAATTTTCTTAAAGAGATCTCTATGGTGGGTTAATGGAGACCTCCCTCCAAGAGGGCTTATGCCATACCCAGGTCTGCTGCACCCAGAGCCCCTGCCCCACAGCAGTCCACTGCTGACTCGTACCTCTACAGGAGACACCCAAACTCGGTTCTGTCTCAGTCTCTGTAGGGTCTCTGAGTCCTGGTGCTCACAAGGTATGTTTGAGCCCTCTGAGCATCGCTGGCAGGTATGGAGTTTGATTCTAAATGCGATTTTGCCCCTCCTGCCATCTTGCTGGGGCTTCTCTGTCCTTGGACGTGGAGTATCACCTCACAGTCACTCCAGCACCAAGCAGCTGCTGCTCAAGCACTCAGCAGCAGATGTGGGGAATCTCCTCACAGTCACTCCAGTGCCGCACAGCCGCCACTCCAGGCTTGCTAAAAGTAGAGGTGAACCATCGTTGAGATTCAGAGTGGGAAAGATTTCTAGGCCACACTAATACTCAGTAACATCAGCATAGTCACTCAGAAGTCTAACCATCATAATTCATTAATTCTAAGAAATGAATGTGTTTGGGTAGAGTGAAGGACAGGGAGACTACATTTAAGAATATCAATAATTGGGTCACTTTTCCCACTTTCCCAGTTTTCAGATAAACATTTTCCCCTATGGTTTCTTACCATGCCAAATTTATGTGAACTGGTCCAGTATCTTTAAGAGCTCTATTCTTCTATGAGCAGGTGAGGACCAAGACACCTCATAAACTTCTTGCCTCTCTACTCTGGGGTTTTATAAAGTTTTTCTAAGTGCTAATACCTGAGCCTCTTTCTTCATCTCACCACTTCCAGTGTTTCTCTGGTTGCCTATACTCGCTTTCACATTTGTGGTTGGCCTCGTTTAGCTTGGATCCATTGTGTGCGCCCTGTGTTTGACTCTGCCCCCAGCCACCTGACTGGCCGTGCTCTGCAGCCTCTGGGGATTTCAGATCCTCTGTGTGTGCAGTCCCAGCTCCTGCAACCCCTAATCCTCCAGTTATCCAGATAGAATTCAAATAATATTCAGTCTCCTCCACAATCCCTCTCCTTTCTCTCCCCTGAACTGCTCGCCAACCAGATTCACTTTCTCACTGACCTAGGTTCCATGAAGGGCATTTGGTATAATAAGACACGTAGGCTACTCATCCCTAATTCTACTTTCTTACAAGGAACACTGTCCAACCTGCTATCCTCTGAGAGAGAGAAATGGAGAAAGCTAGCAAGCAAGAAAAAAAGAGCAGGCCCTCACATTGAGAAGTTGACCTGGCATAGCTAACCACTGTGTTAGTCTCCTCTCAGATGTAAACTCACAGAACACCAACCACAGCAAGGCAATTCCAAGGTCACGATAACATGAGACCAAGCAAGCTCATGTCATAATTGCATTTAAGAAAAGACAACAGCAAGGTCACTATGCCATGCATGACACACCCAGCACCTCCATCTCTGGACAGGAGGAGTGACTGCTACTTCTTCATCAGTTACAGCCTTATTGCTTCTCTTGTCTCCCCTGCTTAGAGATCAGATTTATTGAGATACTCAGTTATAGAATTACCCCCATTTTCTGACTGAATCAAACTTCCACTTTATTTGACTTGCTCCCAAATCACTCAGCTAAAGCCCAAATCCTATTGTAGGTCCACCCTCTTAGGGAGACATTCCACAGTTCCCAGAATCTATGCACTCCCTCACTATAATGAGTAATAAACTCAATGTTCTCAACCACAGTCTTGTCCCTGGTGGCCTTTGGTTGAAGGACATTGACTCTGTCCAACATGAAAGGGCCCCTCCTATGTGCCAGGTCCAGAACTGGGCCACGTGGATTCAGGGAAAACATGGCATGGTCTTCTTAAATTCTTACAGCTGCTTTGTCAGATAAATTTTACCATCTTCACTATACTGAAGAGGAAATACCTAAAGAGATCCAAAGCCAGGCAACTAAGAAGTGGGTCAGGAATAATTTACCAATCTGCGGGTTTCCAAAATTCCTCTCTTTCCCTTAATCGGGAGCAGCAGCATTTAACTGTTCCCCATCACTGGAAACAGAAGCAGACCTCACCCAACACCTCCAGGAGCACCAAAGAGAAAAACCAGACAGGGCTGGCCAGTAAAACAAAAGACATGAACAGACTGGGAATAGCATGGCGGCAAAACTCAGTAAACTCATTAGAGACCAAGAGACACAGTTCTTGAGCCAAAGGGCCCAAAAGGCAGTATGGGCTTGAGAATGAAACAGAGTTCCACTATTTTCAGACAATTTGCAACATGTTAGTTAATAAAAACAAAAACCAAAAAGAGTAAACGGATCGGCTCGTGATGAGCTCATCTGAAGGAACAAAAGTACAACAGAAGCTGCATATATTTTGAGCAATGAGCAGAGCCAGGGAATCAATGCTTCTTGGGTAATGAGAGCAAACAAAAGGATCAGAAATAGAGAAAATAAAAATACCAAGGAAAAAGCCATCATTATCATGGGGTTATTGAACCAGGGCTCCCTGGGGAAGGGCAAAAGCTAGATTTTGGGCACAGTTTCAGCCTGACAGTATACATTGTCGGGAGTTGCCTTACACTGGTGGAAGACCATCTGTGTGAGCCTTGCTTACGTTCCTGCCTCTAGGGTCGAGGATCCTGCAGTCTGAATCCATTTTCTGTTGGCAAAACGGATCTGTCTTCTCCTCTAAGCAGAGATGCAGAGAAGGAGAGAGGGCCTAGAAAGCTTATTGCATGTCACATTGCTCTTAAAAATCGCATTTTTATGGGTGAAAATGAATCAGAAACATATGGATGAAATTTCCTGGCTTGCCACAAGCAGTCTCAAACCCCAGGCAGTGCCCTCAGAGAGGATGCTTGGAATGTCAATGTTGGTGCCAGAATCCTGGGTGGAAAGGTCAGGGGAAGGGCCCTCCCTTACCCTTGTACCCCTCCCCTATAGCATAGACCCTGCAGCTGGACCTTATCGGACCCCTAAGAAACACTCCTGCACCAGACCACTGCCCATTCCTTAATTAGTTCTCATCCAATAATGAAAGCAGAAGGTGTGTGCATGCACACGCACACGTTACAAACACAAGCCTGTACTCCCCCAACAAACATCATGAACAGGCCAAGATGTACACAAAGTTGTGAAATAACGATGTCTATTTCTGAATAGTGAAATCTTCCTGCAGAAAAAGTAACTTAAATATAGAGAGAAATACTAGTACTAGATAGTAGAGCTACTGCAGGAAAATTCAGCTATGTGATTGTGGCATAAAAATCCATGGATATGAAGAGAATATTTATTGAATTTCCTTTTAAAGCCTGGAGACATCCACCTCCCAAGGTTTTGGACCTGACTGGCTTTGTGTTCAGCATCTACATTTTAGGTAAAAGCAGAGAAACATAACTAGGCTGTGTCATATTCCTCATGTGCAGATTAAGTCTAAAGTCAGGATGACTGGGATGAAAATCTACACGGATATAACCCAAGTAAGTAGACAAACATGGGCTTTAAGTGCCACTGCACAAGGGCTGAACCCTAACCTTGCTATTTGTTTCCCTGGTGCCTCAGCTGGTAACGAATCCACCTGCAACGTGGAAGACCTGGGTTCAATCCCTGGATTGGAAGATCTCCTGGAGAAGGATAGGCTACCCACTCCAGTATTCTGGCTTGGAGAATTCCATGAACTGTATAGTCCAAGGGGTTGCAAAGAGTCAGATACGACTGAGCGACACTTACTTTCACTTTCTTTCCACTTTACCTTGACCAAGTAATTCAGCATCTCTGAAATGTTTCATTGTACTTTAACATACCCCAAACTCTCATTAGAATGAAAATTTCTCATTTACCTTTTAAAACTGGGCCTTCAAAATCATCCAGATTTTGAGCTGAATTAGAAATGCATTTCTTAAATTCAGGTACAAGGACAACCCATCCCAGATGCTGGCTCAATTTTTCATTCTCTGCCCCTGAGCCCACCTCCTTGACTTGGCTACCAAATCGGGCAACTCAAAAAAAGTGCTATGTGGTGCCCTGACACATTCAGAGCACTCACTCTGGCTTCCCTCATCATACCAGCTCACATAGCTCGTTATCTGCATTGTACTCTTACCAGCCTTCAGGGGCCCAAAAACACACCACTCTAAGCACACCCTCCATGCTAGGTCCAAGCTCCAGATCTCTGCCATTATTTCTCAAGAACAATAAAGTCAGGAAAACTTTCCCCTGCTACATGGGTTTTCCTGTCTTACCAGCTGACTGCACCATATTCAGGTTGACTGTGCCTGTTCCTCCACCCTGGTTTTTGTTTGCTTAGCAAATAAAATCCACATTCTTTGTCTTGCCACAGTCTCATACCCACTTCCCTCAGCAGCCCCATCCCAACATCATTTCAACTCCAGCCAGACAGGTTATTCATCATTGTCCAACCACACCCAACTGATACAACTCTGTCTTTCCCTAGGAAGTCTTCTCTACTGCTCTCCTCTTCTGGATGTTTGACTAAATTCCAGTCCTCCTTGAAAGGCTTCTCTTGCCTCTAGCCCACCTTCTCCTCTTCTAATACAGGGAGCTTTCCCAACCCGCTCCAGCCCATGTGACCTTCCTTTCCCTAGCACATCTACTTCCAATGCCAGTATGTGGTCCAGCATGCAGAGTCTGCTATGTCAATTAGCTTTTCCCACACACATCCTAGCTCCCTGCTCAGAGTGGAAGTCCCTGCTGGGGATAAACTGTGCCTTCATTATACAGGATCTTCAATGGGAGATTAGTTAGTATTTTAATATTTTAAAGCCAGACTGGAATAGTTAAAAGTTGACATGAAATCTGATTCTGTTGACAAAAGAGTTCTTTACTTACTACTGTAATATACAATCTGTTCTTTTGGTTTTTACCATTTTATTCTCTTTGAACAACGTGGTCCCTGGAATCCTCATCAGGAAAAGAAAAACTCCAACACCTTCAACTCTGTCTGAGGCGCAGGCTATAAATGGACACACTGTGCCCTCTGAGGAATGGAATCAAATGTCCCATCAGAGGAATGTTGCTTCTCTTAATTCACCCTCCGATCCAGACTATGGTCCCAGGTTGTGCTGCAAAACTGCAGAGCTCAGGGAATGGGGTGGGTCCAGGACTTCTCCTGAAAGGCAGAGTGGGAAGTGGAATCCTGAGATGAAAAACAGGGAGGACTCTGAGTGAGGATAACCTATGCGAACTCTTTGTTTAATGAGCATTCGTCCTATATCCATGTTACATGGATGTTCCAAGCTTCACCCATCTTCTGCTAGGGACAGACAATAAGCAATGTAAACTGAAAATACAGATGCAAAATAATTATATTTCACAGACTTTTCCTAGAATATAAACCAAAGCAAATTTTTGAATCTCTCTATGGTTTTACCTCATTGGAAAAGACCCTGATCCTGGGAAAGATTGATGGTAAAAAGAGAAGGGAGCGGCAGAGGATGAGATGGTTAAATAGCACCACTGATCAATGGACATGAATTTGAGCAAAATCTAGGAGACAGTGGAGAACAGGGAAGCCTGGTGTACTGTAGTCCATGGGGTCCCAAAGAGTCAGGCAGGACTTAATAACTGAACAGCAACAACAGCTTTACCTATGTTTATTTATGGAGATGATACCTGCAGCTACCTCGTAGGGCAGTAGTGAAAGCCATGGTAAAAAAAAAAAAAAAAAGAAAGAAAGAAAGAAAGAAACAAGAAAAAAAAGTGATACATTCAAGCAGTGGAGTATTATTTGGTCACCCTAAGGAAGGAGGTACATACATGCTACAGCTGGGTCTTGAGAACATTATGCTGAGTGAAAGAAGCCAGATGCAAAGAAGCAAAAACATGCCACATATTGCATGATTCCATATGAAATGTTCAAAAGTAGCAACTCCATAGAGACAAAAAAGGAGATTAGTGGTTGTCAGAGGTTAGAGAGAGGGAGGAATGAAGAGTAACTGCTAAGGGGTATGGGACTTCTCTTAGAGAAGAAAAAAATACTGTGGAATTAGAAAGTAGCGATAGCTGAACAACCTTGAAAATACACTTATAAACACCGAATTGTATACTTTAAAAGAAAAAGCATGAATTTTATGGCCTATAAATCATATCTCAATTTTTTAAGTGTAAAAAAGCATATAGACAACCTATTTGTCAAACAGCCTGGCAGATACAAATACTCAGCAAATGGTGCTGTGATTGGGATACGGATTATTGAAAAGTGTAAGATAGCAGGAAAAAAGTTAGATGAGGGTAAATCCTCATTCTTCCATTCACTAGCTCTGCTGAGTAACCTTGGGCAAGGTTGCTGTCTTCAATTCAGGTTCTGAAAAGTTTAAATGGGACCCATACCACTACCTATCTTGTTATATTAGGTAACATATAAAAAATTCCCTTGCATAGCACCTGGCATGGTAGGTATGCTGCATAAGCCATCATCCTCTTCTTCTTTAGTTCCTTTTAAATCTCATTCCTGCAATAAATCTCAGAACACAGCTGGAGTTGGCTGGGAGTTGGGGTGCCAACTCTGGAACTAACAAGACCCCAGAAGGGATTCTAGGTAGGGATGATGCAAAGTGCTTCTGCAGAGAGCCCCAAAACAGAATCTCCAGAAAAGCTGGTAAGGAATACAGTCCAAAGGGAAGCCAGAAGTCAGCACTGGGAATGTGAGCCCACAGACTGAGTGTCAGCGGAGTCTGAGCCTCTGGGTTTGGCTATAGAGTAAGTCAAGGGGTCAGAGACCAAGCAATGAGAACTGGGAGCTGAGACACACTGTCCAGGAGAAAGGCCATGAGAAAGCAATGGTGTTAGGGCCCACAGCAAGGCCTGTTTATTTAAGAGACATTAAACTATATTGGACCTAAGAGCTGATATCTGTTATTCTCAACTAGTCAGTAAATCATTCTCCTTGTCACAGAAACCTACAAAGAAGGAGGGGAGGGATGGGAGAGAGGGGGAAGGGGAGAGGGGTTCTAGGAAACTGGACATGATTAATCATCACCACCTCTCCCTGGACAATGCTATTCAGTGCACAGCAGCTGGGGGTGGGAAATCCTTTCTTGAAAATTCTTCATCTTCTTAGCCCACAGTCTAACAATCCTGCCAAAATATTGCCACTGGGTAAATTTAAGGACAAAATACAGTGATTTGTTGGATGCAAAATTTCTGGAATGGGAGACTTTTTGCTCAAGAGTTGAAATTGTTGCATTGACAAATGCTGGTGTTTACTGCTGCCGGCTGTCTCAGGGGGTGGGGAAAGGGGAGAATTTGATTCCACGAGGAAATTCCTCCTAGCTGTCTCTTAATCTATTCTGTGATCAATACTAACACTATCATAATACTTAAACTCTTCTCCCTTGTTGTCACTCCTGTTCGTATGAATTCATTACCAAGGCCAGATGGAGGACAATAATGGGTCTGCAGATAAAATAAGGGCACATTATTTTATTATAATCTATAGAGAAGTTACCTGGTCAGAATAATAAATGATGCCAGGCACCTTCCCTGCAAACCATGGGGCCCTTGCAGTTCTTCCCCCTTTCCTCTTCCACAGAGATAGATCCATTTCCTTAAAGGCCACTGGATTCCAAGGCAGAGACATGCACATATGTTTTTGCTTAGGGCCTGCATGTCCAGTGATGTCCAGGCTGTTTCTCTGGGACCTGGCCAACACAACTTAGTGAGTTTGGGTTTGCAACAGCAGACATTCTGCATTTCAAAAATTTCTCCTTTCAGCGAAGTATACTGCACCTCAAGGCAGAGGCTGAGGTCTGGAGCCCACTGGGAATGTGACTATTAACAAAGAGCTCTGAAACCCTTTGGCTGCTGAGACAATACTAGGATTCTTCCTGGATGAGCTCCATCTCGATTTGCACATTTAAGGGCTCTCTGACACACGTACCCACTTACACAAATTTAGGTCCATGCATTCAAATGTCCATCAACATGCATATCTCGTGTGCATATGCATCTCACACACTTATGCATATATACACAAGTACCCCTGTGCATTTGGTTGAAAATACACAAACATGCACACATATGCATTGATCATATATTCAAGCACACTCATAACCCACAGATAAACATATGCATGTACACACATACATGTACACTTACACTCTATGCATATGGACGTGTAGGTCCTCATAGTCATGGCAGGAATTCTGTAACAATCTTGTGGTGTACAAGTTATAGTCATATAACCTTCCAGACAATTGCACCCCATTATAAAAGTGACATATATTAGGAGACATAGTGAAAACAATTACAGTATTTGCTCCACCACAGGAAGTCTATAAATCACTGTGCCTTACATTCAGCAAAAGAAAGAAACAAAGCATCATTCAGAACATAACCAAAATGTGACCAGGTATTAACATTGCACAGACCTTCAAGTAGAAACTTTAAGGTGACAATATTAGCACAAGCCAGCTGACTTGGCCATGAGCGACTTCTGAATACATTCTAATTTGAAATGAATGAGGATCTGAGGGTGAGGACCATACACATCTCTGTGGCATTCAAATAGAGACAGGCTTGGAGATATTATTCTTGCCAATGGCATTTCTAGGGTCCAAACAGGCCATTTGATTACACAAAAAAATGCACTGGAAAAGAGCAATATCTTTTTCACTGTCATTTTTCTGCTTGGCAAAACCACATCTTGGAAGCAAAGCAGAAATTTTGGAGGCAGTTAGCCTAAAACCCCAAACCAGATTTACAACCAGATATATTCTTTAATGGGGCTCTGCTGCTTATAAATAGGTGGCAATGAGAATTAACTATTTTCCTAGAGTCAGCCTGAACAAGTGTTGACTCTTCCACCCCTCCCCATCCTACATGGCATCCCCCACCTCCCGCTGCCCATCTCAAACCCTAAGAAACAAATCTCTCTCTTACACCATCAGCCTCAGAGAAACATGAAGCCAGTTGTTCTGGAGTTGAGTTCACAGATGCTTTCTTGGGCTAGAGTAGTGCGCTGGAAGAACTGGAAATCCGGTAGCCAGAGAAAGGGGAATAGGAGCAGATTAGGGGTGGGTCGGGAGGTGGGGGTGGGGGAAAGTTGGGCAAAAACCTCGAGTCTGAGAAATCGGAGCCCAGGGTGCTGCCTGGAATTCCAAAATGGGGAAAGAGATCTCAGCTGCTTTCATATGGAAATTGACCTGGAAGCGGACTTTGTCTCTGAGTGGAACTGAAACCAAGACCAAGTTCAGTGAACCTAACACACTGTTCAATCAAGCATTGAAACCCAGGAGAAGAGAAGGCAGGAAAGGGAGGGCAGAGGGTCAAAGAGGCTCCCTTTCATTTGGACTTGGTTATGGAGGTGGCCATAGGAGGAATTAAACACTGCCAACAACTTGAAGGCAAAATCCCGTCTATCCGGAGGATGTGTTCAGCTGGGCTTTAAGCGAGAGAAAAGAAAAGGAGAGAAAAAGGAAACAGAGGAAAGCAAGCAAGCAAGGCAAGAGAGAGAACAAAAGAAAGGAAGGAAGGAAGAAGAGAAAGAAAGGTAACAATGATAATCACTCAAAGAAATTATTCTGAAATTGGCAAAATAAGCACAAATGCGAGTATGGTGGGTGTAACAGAAAGAAGGAAAGATCTTGAACTTGTCTATACTCTGCCAAGATTCCCCTACCCACCCCCACCATAGATAAAGACTTTCAGAGATAAGAAGATTCTTAAGACAAACACAAATGGGACTTTTGAGGGCTTACTATTGGACTTGGCTGTAGTTGTTGTTGTTGTTTTGTTAATTGCATCTTCAAAGGAAAGTTAAGAAGCCTCTACTCTTTGTAAAAATACACTAATATAGTTTATTCCTGGATACTTTGGGGAGGAAGGGGGCTAGTTTCCTGTCTTTTGTCCTTGATTTATTATTGCCTTTATTTGTTCTCCCCCATTTGGTCCATTTTATTCTTATTTTAAAAGAACAGCTCCAAAGACCCTTCTATTTTCATGGAAATTGCTCAGTAGTAACAATTTCAGATAGCTTCCAGAAGAATAATCATCATGCTGGCTGTTTCACCCAAGATGCTTTGCAACATTTCACATAACAATTTACTAATTAATGACAAATTAAATGGAATTTGGTAAGAAGAATCAGAGGTTAGAGTACTGGTGTATATCATGTGTAAAAAGGTATGCAAATATCTTCAGCCCATTTGTGGTTCATCACTAGGAAATAATAGCTATTCTACTTGAAAATTTCAAATGCAGGACGGCTGCTGCATAGAATTTGGAAATTATTCATCGTTTTAATTTTTGAACAGTTTCTTAGATTAGACACTGTTCCTTCATTTTAGAGGCACAATGAACATAGTTTTTTGTTTTAATAACTTTAAAATCATAGAAAGTCGACCATACTTTGCTGCTTATATTAATTATATATTAGGAGGTGAAGAGCAGTTTTTGGAAATCACCAGCTGAAGTTTTCATCTTTCAGAGCTCTGACTCCATTCTTATAAGGCAGGTATTGGCAAACTACAGCCTGCAGATGAAACCCAGTTTGCCTGTTTTTGTAAATAAAGGTTCACTGGAACACAACCTCACCCATTCCTCAGCATGTTGTCTTTGCCAGCTCTCACACTTTCATGGCAGAGTTGCAACAACCATCTTGTAGCCAGCAAAGCCTAAAATATTTACAGAAAATTTTGCTAACCCCTGTCCTAGAGGATAGAGCTGGAGAGAGAAGATTTATCCTAAAGAGAGAATAAAGATTCTTAACTGAGAACATACTAAAATCATTTTAAGGTTTCCTACCACCATTTAAAGCCCACAAATGGTCATTATCAATATAGCTGTCATAAAATTGGCCAAAATTGTTTCTTGCTCAGTGTACACTGTGGGGTTGTGGGGTGGGGAATGAATACTCTCTTTAGTCGGTTCTGCAGCCCAATGAGCAGGTGATTCACCACAGGGAAACACTGGTCACTCCTAATAAGACAAGGTTTTCAAAGAGTGAAATTGTCTGCTCTATGTAGAAGATCCTGGGGAACAAAGAAGATTTTCTACATCAAACAAAGTGATTTCTTTGGGCATATGTCAGTTAACTTATTTTTATTGTTTCTAATTTTGGGAGTGAGACAAAGTATCTTTAGTTTTCATTTTCAATTCATCTTCTTTTCCAATTATTAATGTTCAAAAGATTTTTGGAAAATGAACATTTTTTACTGCATTTAATATGCTCCTCCCTGGGATACAGGGTGCTATAAACACACATTAATTTAACTCCAGAACATATGGGATGTGTCATGTTGATGAGGGCAGAGACAAAGCCCAAGATGGAACAGCCCGTGCACATCCCCAACCTGGCACCACCCAAAGGCTCCTATCACAGCCTGACCAAATGTCAGCCTGCGGAAATTTTCATGATCATTATTTTTATGTAAACCGATCACAATTTTTCACCATCGGTAGCTTAATTATGTGTCTGAATTGGCTGGCTGTATAGTCTCTCTGCACAGTCTCGGCCCCTTTCCTCCTGGAGTTTATAGTCTCTTATGATCTCAACCTTACACATCTGGTGGGTTGGAAGATGCACTGGACTAGGAGCAATGTGAGCAGGTAATGTGACCTGACAACTCCATGGTGAAGGAAGAAATGGGATTGGTTTGGGATATCCAGACTTGGTATCTGTATCAATCTCTCTATCACCATGTCAGCAAATACTACTGAGAACTTACTGTGCCCTAGCACTGTGCCAGGTGCTGAGTAAACAGCTGGGGAAACAGGCATGCCCTTGCCCTCAGGAAGCTTGCTGTTACATGAATGTATTGTGAGAAGGGAGTCAAGGAAGGTTAATTAAACACAGACAAATACAGAACGACAAATTATGACAAGAGCAATGACGAGGCATTAACAGGAATGATTTCACTTTAGCAGGAAAGGACTCTCCAGGGAAGAGACATGAAGGATGAGCCAACTAGAAAAACTGTGGTTGGGTAGGGGAACATTCCAGTTAGACTGTGCAGCTGCCAGGGTAAAAGTGCTGAGACAGGATAGAGCTTTGCACAATAGAGTAATTGAAGTAAGATCTGCACTCATGGCAGACATTACTAATCTATCACAGCACTCCTTTCTGTTGAAAATAGACAACGCCTCAGAATTCTCAACAAAGCATTCCAGGCAGCCACCACCAATCAACTGGAATTGGTCAATGATGGAGTCCATCTGTCATCCCTAGACCACATAGTTTTGGAAGGTCCTCTCAGCCCTGGAATTTTCTGATACTCTGATTCTTATTTTAGTCAGTATTTGAATACTTTTTTTTAAAGCAATGAATTTCACATTTTTAATAAGGCTAAGGATTTTACTACATAGCAAATTAAGTAATTTTGTTTCTATCTGGCACAGCATTAATTGTTTTATCATGCAAACTCTGTAGACTTTTGATGATGTCCATTCTGGGTGGTATAAGGAGATATATCAATGTAGTTTTGATTTGCATTTCTCTAATAATGAGTGATGTTGAGCATCTTTTCATGTGTTTGTTAGTCATTTGTATGTCTTCTTTGGAGAAATGTCTGTTTAGGTCTTTTTCCCACTTTTTGATTGGGCTGTTTGTTTCTCTGGTATCAAGCTGCATGAGCTTACCATGCAAACTGCATTGAACACATATTATCCATCCCCCTAAATTAATGGAAACTCCTGGAGGATGGGGACCATGTCTCCTGCCCATGCAACCTCTGCATCCAGGGTGTTATCTTACATGTGGTCAATATTGGCTTAGTATCTGCTGGGTAAAGCCTGAACTTAGGAGTGGTTTAACTTTTTTTTTCTTTTTACTATTATTGTTTGGAGTATAGTTGATTTACAGTGATATGTTAGTTTCTTCTGTACTAACCGAATACTAACTGTTGATATGAACATCCTTCACGTTCCTGTTTTCTTCCAACTTTGTAAACTTTCTGGAAATAATGAACTTTCTCTCTCATCTCATTCCATTCAGATTCCTACACCCAAAGCCCCTTTCTATAACTGCATTCTAAAGGAAATTATATTTTCATGGTGAACTCTCACCCATGTGTGGCAGAATCTATCACTGTGCAATCAATCACATCAAAACCTAGTGACTTTAACAATTTACCTTTACCTGAGGTTCTTTGGGTTGGCTGGTCAGTTCTCACTCCCCCAGGAGTGGCTGGATGGAGTCTGGATTCAGCTAGGCAACTTGAGAGAGCAGAGATGGTAGAACTTCACTCTCCAAGTAGTCCTTCACTCCAGCTTCTTCTTGGCATGGCAGACTACAGAAGTGTCATGAGAACGAGGAAGAGATGCCCCTTATGTCTGAGTCTCAGAAACTTGCATCATGTCAATACTTCCTATTGGTCAAGGCAAGTCACAAGCCAGACCACATTCAAGCATGAAAGGCACATTTTCAAGGGGCATGTACAAAGGAAAAGGGAGAATTCATGGCCATATTTTTTTTATCCGGGCCACCAAAACTTTATTTCAAAACTGCTGAGGTGGAACAAACAACCAAGCTGCCTAAATCCTAACCCATTTTTCTCTCTCCCTTTCAACACTCTCTGGTTTTAAGGCATTACTTTCCTATAGATAACTGGGAGGTTGAAGGAAATCATGATAATAACTCTGAAAAGCATGGCTGGCCATGAACCTCATGCAGCTAAAGACAAATAAAAATGTTCAATTTTGAATAGACTTGTTTATTGCTATAGTGAAACCATACATTGACAAGGAAGTTCCCGATTAACTCAGTTTCCACAAAGGGAGCGAGATCACTCGCCTTTGAACCACCTGTACTTTTCCTTTATGGCTTATCTACTTACCAGGTTCTACCTTGTAGAGATATCATTGATTTTTATAGACATCAGAGTAGAAAGATCTTGAACTTAGGGTAAACAGACAATTTGCATCCAAATGTACCTCATACTAGCTCCTTGGAATTCTCTAGGCCAGAATACTGGAGTGGATAGTCTTTCCCATCTCTAGCAGATCTTCCCAACCCAGGGGTAAAACCCAGGTCTCCTGCATTGTGGGCAGATTCTTTACCAGCTGAGCCAAAGGGAAGCCCAAGAATACTGGCAAGGGTAGCCTATCCCTTCTCCAGCGGATCTTCCTGACCCAGGAATCAAACCGAGGTCTCCTGCATTGCAGGCAGACTCTTTACCAACTGAGCTACCAGGGAAGCTGGATAGAGAAAGTATCAGAAAAAAACACAATATGACTCATTTAGGTGATAATAAGCATCCCAGTCTAGGTGAGGGTCTTATCCTTAAATTCAGCTTCCTTTCATTAGGCTTCCCAGGTGGCGCCAATGCAGGAGACTTAAGAGACACTGGTTAGATCCCTAGCGGGGGAAGATTCCCCAGAGAAGGAAATGGCAACCCACTCCAGTGTTCTTGCCTGGAGAATCCCATGGACAAAGGAGCCTGGCAGGCTACAGTCCATAGGGTCGCAAAAAGTCAGATACAACTGAAGCGACTTAGCATTTGAGTATGTCACTGGTTTAGGAAATAAAGTAGGAAAGGATTTTCTTGGGCTGCAAAATCACTGCAGATGGTGACTGAAGCCATGAAATTAAAAGAAATTAAAAGCTCCTTGGAAGGAAGCTATGACAAACCTCAGTTCAGTTCAGTCGCTCAGTCGTGTCCGACTCTTTGTGACCCCATGAATTGCAGCACGCCAGGCCTCCCTGTCCATCACCAACTCCCGGAGTTCACTCAGACTCACATCCATCGAGTCAGTGATGCCATCCAGCCATCTCATCCTCGGTCATCCCCTTCTCCTCCTGCCCCCAGTCCCTCCCAGCATCAGAGTCTTTTCCAATGAGTCAATTCTTGGCATCAGGTGGCCAAAGTACTGGAGTTTCAGCTTTAGCATCATTCCTTCCAAAGAAATCCCAGGGCTGATCTCCTTTAGAATGGACTGGTTGGATCTCCTTGCAGTCCAAGGGACTCTCAAGAGTCTTCTCCAACACCACAGTTCAAAAGCATCAATTTTTCAGCACTCAGCCTTCTTCACAGTCCAACTCTCACATCCATACATGATCACAGGAAAAACCATAGCCTTGACTAGACGGACCTTAGTCGGCAAAGTAATGTCTCTGCTTAACAGTGTATTAAAATGCAGAGACATCACTTTGCCCACATAGGTCCCTATACTCAAAGCTATGGTTTTTCCAATAGTCGTTTATGGATGTGAGAGTTGGACCCTAAAGACGGCTGATCACCAACGATTTGATGCTTTCGAATTGTGGTGCTAGAGAAGACTCTTGAGAGTCCCTTGGACAGCAAAGAGATCAAACAAGTCAATACTAAAGGAAATCAACCCTGAATACTCAATGGAAGGACAGATGCTGAAGCTGAAGCTCCAATATTTTGGTCACCTGATGTGAAGAGGCGACTCATTGGAAAAGACCCTGATGCTGGGAAAAATTGAAGGCAGGAGGAGAAGGGGACAACAGAGGATGAGAGGGTTGGGTGACATCACCAACTCAATGGACATGAGTTGGAGCAAACCCTGGGTGATGGTGAAGGACAGGGAAGCCTGGCTTGCTATAGTCCATGGGGTCACAAAGAGTCGGACACAACATAGGAACTGAACTACAATGAAGAAGGAGGCTGAGGTAAAGTACATGAGGATTTTAATTGTCTCGATAAGAAGCCTTGGCGTCTTCTGACAGACAACTGAAGATCATTGAGGGAGAGTGACAAAATGAGAAACAAGCAATCAGAGAAAGATTTAGGCCCTGTCTGGCCATGGTGAGAGGGAAAGACTAGAAAGACCAGAGGGAGGAGAACCAGTTGGGAGGGGAGATGGTGTGTGGAGCTGCAGTGCTCTTGGGAACATCTTCCAAATGGACACTTCATATCTCATCCACTGAGGAGGTATATGATTTAGAAATGTGTCCACAAATTCTTTGGCACTCCTCCTATGGGAGGACAGGCTTTATTTCTACTTTCTTGAGTGTGGGTCTGTCTCTGTGACTTTAATCAGCAGAATGCAGCAAAGTGATGGTGTGGGACTTCAAAGGCTGGGTTAAGGCACTAGAGCTTCTATCTTGCTCTCTTTCTCTGAGGATGCTTGCCCTTGGAAACAGTCCCCAAGGCCATGAGGAAGCCTAGCAGCCCCAGCCTCAGTGGAGGTCCCAGCTGAGAATCAGCCAGCACTAACCTCCCGCAGGCAAAGGGGGGGAACCTCCAGATGGCCCAATGCCAGCCTCTGATCCCCTCACTGAACCCTGCCCAAAGTGCTGATCTCTGAGCAAAGTGAAAGTTGTTGATGTTTTAAACCATTAGGTTTTGAGGTGTTTTGTCTCTCAGTAATAGCTAACTGGAACTGTAGCCAGGTATTCCTCTTTCCATTTGTGCAGAAGGTCAATTATTCAGAAATCATAGGACATTCCCTATCACATCACCCTCTCCATTTTTTTTCCCATAATATTTATCACAATTTGCAACTACAGTCTTTATTTGCCCATTCACTTAATTTCTTTGCCTCTTCCGCTGGAACAGAAGCTGTCTGGATATTCTGATCTTGTTTCTGTATCCCATCACCTAGCTCAGCACCTGGAACGTGCTGAGCACTTTAAATATACTTGTGAAAAGTAATGAGCAGATCAGCATCATGAAATTTGGGTACATTCAATTCCACTACACTGGACCCACTTACAAAAGATGTGTGCCAACGTTTTAAGAAAAGAAAAAAATATCTATGCAGTTTAGCATTTTTAAATTGAAATGATTTGCATAATTTTTTTTATCTCTTACAAATTGTTAACAGGTAGCCATGACCCATCATTACTACACATACCTCATTAAGATCACAGGAAAAGAGTCATCTTAGATGCTTCTTCTGAACTATCAACACACAGCATCTCAACAGACCCTCAGTTGCTCCATGTGGCAGGTTTTCCCATTCCCAATTAAGGAATGAGGAAGCGGAGGCTTAGAAAAATTCAGAAACTCTCTCAAGATCCACAGCTATGCAGAGAAGAAGCCAGGGCAGACTCAGATATGACTCCACACTTCTGTCACGTGGGGCTAGTAAGTTCAAGTGGACCAAGAAGATCGGAGGGATTCTCTCTGTGTGAAGGCAATCCATGGATGTGCTGTATTTGTTCATAGGCATTTCTTGAATGTATGTAGCGATGTGGGTTAAGATTATAATGTTGATCCTTCCTTCATTCCTTTTATTATTCAACAAACCCTTTCTGGGCACATTCAATGCAGAGGAGCCTGGGAACACACACAGAAGCAGCTCCTGCCCTCAGGGAGAACCTTGTTCCTGGAGGAAGGAAAGTGGAGGCAGGCTCAGGGAGTTATAAGGCAACATTTAAATAAGTACCAAACGTGTAGAAAAGATGGAGGAGCAGGCAAAAGGATGCTCGCAGACAAGTCCAAGGGCTTCAGGGTAAATTTCAGTCTTTCTCCACCTGACTCTTCAATCCCTAGGCCTCCTGGGCTGGACAGAGTGAGCACGGTCATGTTCTCAGATATGGCAAACACGATAGGGCCGAAATCAATTTCAATTGGGTCCCATGACAGGATAAAATGCTTTTGTTGTAATATTGTCTTGATAAAAACCATTGTAATATTTAAAATGTAGTATCGATCCTTTTGAGAGGACCATAAATCCTAGCAGATCTGAGAGACTGACCACAGAGGATGGGCTGTCTGCTGGGAGGCCACCAGAAACGCAATGCCCTTGGACTCCACCTTTGTCCGCGAGAGTGGAGGAAGCCAAGTGGGGCCGGCCCTTGCCTTGCTCCCACATCAAAGAAGAGATGCCATGATCCCTGAGCTGACACAGGAGAACTTGAGAGAAACTGTTTAAACACAGGAATCAAAATATGAAACTAAATCACCTGCTCGTGTTTTATTAGGCCTTGTTCTGAATCAATACAAGACCCAGGGCCCATGACTCTTCGTGCTGAAAGGGAATACTTTGTCATCCTAAAACTGAATCAGGCCACTTAAGAAAAACAGATGTTACCCCTTGAGCTGGGCGATTCCTAGCCCTCCCCCAGCCCAAGCTCTCTCCCTGCACGGGACAGAGGGAGCCCTCCCAGACCCTGAAATCCAGATCAGGGCTGGAAAATCCGAAGCCTTGGAATTTCTCAACCCTAAACCCACAAAAGTTTTCTGTTTACCGGTGAGGGAGACAGAGAGGGGAAAGCAAGTCTGTTAGCAGAGGATTTGAAGATACAGTGGCAACGTGAAAGGCAGGGAAGATTTTCATTTCCTGTGTTATGGGGTGAAATAATATCAGTATAAAAAACCTGGCAGCGAGATGGGAGATAGCAGTTTTTACATTGATAAGTATTTGTTCATTTCCTGACAACAAAAAAATATAAATCTCTTCAGAAATTAAATGCCCCGGCTTGTTGGAGCACTTTTGTGGCGCTCGGTGCAAGGCCGGCTCCCTTTCTCCAGGCCGCCGCGGGCCCGGGTAATCACAGCATCAGTCATTATCCCTGGATCACGCGGGCGGCGGCAGCCGGGCTGCGCAGGGCCCAATTCTCCCACTTTTTTGTGTCACTTATTTTCTCGGCGGGCCCGATTTGCATTTTAATGGAAGTAGTTTATAGACTTCTCCGCTGCCTTCAGAGTGCCACAAGTGGCATCATTAAGTGAGCTAAGCCGGATTAATGCTGATAGTAAAGTCAGATAATACAATAACAGAGGCCTCCTGCCATTTGCATTAGGTGAGGAGCGCGGGGCTGCCTGGAGCCTGGCGATAATTTGTAAGCGCGATATGTTGTACTTGAGAGGATAAGATTAAATTTAGTGGGTTTAACTGTCATCCCAGTAAGTCAATTACTTCATCTTTTCAGCCTTTGAATTTCTTTTATAAATAAAATAAATGGAATATTGAGCTGCTCCGCAGCCATTTCGAGCTCCCATGAAGAAGAATTACACAGGCTGGGCCAAAAAAATAAAAGGCTTCGGATTCAGCTCCATAAACAAAATATAAACTCCATTCAGGTGCCAGCATGGCAGCAGCTTCGAAATATTGTCCATCTCTCATATCACAAGCATGACAGATTCCATTGTGACTTTAGTTTCTCCATAATAGGAAATATTTATGTAGTGCCTGGATCTTTTCTATTCCAATCCCTCCCATTGTGGGAGGCAAACACTCTAACACAGAACCTTGGGCCTCTCCACTCCCTCCCTCTTGAGCTTCTTGTTGCCTGGTGCTAAATATTTAGTGTTGGGGACGGATATTAAGAAAGCCTCATGACCCAGCTGAGAGAGAGGAGACGCATCTGATTCCAGGCAGGTCTCAGATAAACAGAAGGGTTCAACTTCTTTTACACCCACTTCCTCTCCCCAATCCTGGGTTGTTGCCAGTGAAGATGACATCTCTGGATGAGAAGTTGAGCTATCTGTCGAGAGCACGGGCAAGTGAAATCTTGACAGAAGGCCATCAGCATCTTTATTTATTCAAAGGTGGGAAGAGGGGGGTGTGGGGTGGCGGTTAGAATCAAGGAAAAGAAAGAAAATCAAGCAGTTAAACCTCAGGCACCCACCAGCACAAGTTGTGTCATAGGAGACCTGACTCTGCTGTCTTCTAAGCTGACTTAGAAGCAGACTTTAAAAAAAAAAAAAAAAAGGTAGTCTGTGTGACTGCTGTTCTTAATCATAGATGGATGGATGGATGGGTGAGTGAGTGATAGAAAGAGACAAAGGGCACAATCTTTGTCAAGACCCTATAAAACTGGTAGCTAAAAAGCATAGTACGACGTATAGATAACCCACCCCTGGGGAGAACCAGGATTCCAGCCAAATGGATTTGACTTGCATGTTCTGTGTCCTGACCTATTTTCTTACAGAAAAAAAAAAAAAAAGAAAAGCATAAAAGACTGTCCTCAGAGAGATGCAGGAAAATATTCAAGCAACCAGTCATGAATAAGGAACCCATAGTGATGCGTAGATGAGAATGAGGGACCCAATATCTCTCTGGTTTTTGCTAAGGCTCTCACCCTCTCTTCCCATTCGTCCTCCACACAGACCTAGTTCAGCACACCTTGCATCTGCATGGGCTGTGCCTCCTTTTGGGGGAGACTTCCTCAGTCTTTCTTTGCCTAGCTAAACCCTAGCCTTTTGCAAGACTCTGGCCATGCATTTCCTCTTCACTGAGCCTTGCCCAGCCCACACAAACCAAGAAGACTCTCCTTCTGAGCAGCCCCTGGTAACAGCACTGTGTGAACTGCTCTACAGACATTTATTAACATGTCACTGCCTCTAAAAAGCTACAGGGTCCTTAAGAAAATGACGTTGTGTCTCCATCTCCCTCAGTCATTCATTTCTTCATTCTTACACCCATCAAATACCATGAAGTTCTTGGTATGTTTTTCTGGTCATAGACATCTGTTGTTTCTGGGTAAAATATACTGAGTAGACCAATAGACTCCATCACTCTTAACCACTGGATGAAGTTTCCTGTGTGGAGATCTGTGTTTAAGGCAGTGCTAAATACAGAACCAAGCACTGGAGACACAGAGATGAACATGTCGTGGTTCTAGCCCCAGAAGAGCTGAGTGAAGGAGGTGAAATAGGCTTGTAGTTCAAATACAGTGTGTGCCTATCTGTTCTCCTGGTGTTGAGCTTAAGATGTGACCTGCAAGAGATGCTAAACAAATGTTAGTTACATGAGTGAAGTTTCGATGAGATGTGGGGAATTAGCCTGGGAGATTGTTGAAAGTCTTTAATCTCACCACATCTTTCTCTGCTTCTTGGTCTCTAGTCCTCTCCATCTTCACGGCCCCTGTCCAGTATTTCAGCAAAAGAACTAAATAACCGCTCCAGAAGGTGTTGTGAGCCTTAGAAACATAAAAGCTGAAACCATCTCAGGTGAATGGGGCTGTTTGTGCTTTCTGAGAGTTCTCTGGAGGATCCAACTCAAGTCTACCAGCCACATCGCCTTGACGGAAATCTCCCTAAAAGACCCCAATTCCCACCTGAATGCTTTTTGACCTCTTAGTATATGACAGCCCTGTTCAGTTCAGTTCAGTTCAGTTCAGTCACTCAGTCATGTCCGACTCTTTGCGACCCCATGAATCGCAGCACGCCGGGCCTCCCTGTCCATTACCAACTCCCGGAGTTCACTCAGATTCACATCCATCGAGTCAGTGATGAGTCAGCCGTCTCATCCTCTGTCATCCCCTTCTCCTCCTGCCCCCAATCCCTCCCAGCATCAAAGTCTTTTCCAATGAGTCAACTCTTCTCATGAGGTGGCCAAAGTACTGGAGTTTCAGATTTAGCATCATTCCTTCCAGAATTGATGCTTTTGAATTGTGGTGTTGGAGAAGACTCTTGAGAGTCCCTTGGACTGCAAGGAGATCCAACCAGTCCATTCTGAAGGAGACAGCCCTGTTATTCATAGTTGAATGCTTCGGAGGAGTCTAGCAGTGAACCATATTCTGTAGCTCACAGTTCTACTTCACTTGGGTGATGTGTGGCAGCTAGCACATGATTTGTCACAGGGAGCTGTGAGTGAGAACAACTTGCCTCCTGGATTCTGATTTATGCCTTTAGTCAACTGTCAAAAATCTGCAGGTCAACTCTTATCAATAACAGTAATGACAGCTACATTTGTATATGATGCATGTCTTTAAAAATTTAAAAATACTTTACATATCGTTTATCTCCTATTTAAATAAGTGCCAAGTGTACCCTCCTTCCTTTCCCCAAGAAAAGGAGCTATAAAGGATGCCACTTGGGAAAGCCTTTGCCAGGGAAGAGAATGACGTGTGTGTGTGTGTGCGCACACACACACACGTGCATGTGTGTGCATGTGCCCACGCCATATGTGTCTTTCTCTGATTTGATTCCAAAGCCAAAGATATAAATGACTTTTAGATTACCCCTTGTTTTGTATTATCCATGCCTCTGCCCTTCACTAGTGCAGATAATCGAGAGCTCACTGTACTGTGATTAATTATACGGCAGGGCTGAGAGCCAGCAGTCACCAAAGTGCTAGGACTGATTTCAGGCACAGAGCCTCCTTATCCTTTACTTTTTAGCTGGGATGAGGTTTTTATTTGTTTACTTGCTGAATTGTTCAACTAGATCTGGTGAGTGCCCAACCTGTGCCAAACACTATGTTGCTGCTAAGTCACTTCAGTCATGTCTGACTCTGTGCGATCCCATAGAAGGCAGCCCACAAGGCTCCCTCGTCCCTGGGATTCTCCAGGCAAGAACACTGGAGTGGGTTGCCATTTCCTTCTCCAATGCATGAAACTGAAAAGTGAAAGTGAAGTCGCTTAGTCGTGTCTGACTCTTAGTGACCCCATGGACCGCAGCCCACCAGGCTCCTCCATCCATGGTATTTTCCAGGCAACAGTACTGGAGTGGGGTGCCATTGCCTTCTCTGAAACACTATGTTAAGCACGCTTATATACATCATATAATGGTGGGTACTATTATTATTCCCATTTTAGAGCTGAGAAAACAGAGTGTGAGAGAAATTAAATAATTTTACCAAGATCACACAGCTAGCAAGGGCTAGAGCCAGGCTGTCTGCAAATATCTTACGAAATATGATTAATGACTTAATCAGTGACTTTGATGTATGGTTCAAGAGTCACTAAGAATCAGGTTTCCCTGGTGGCTCAGATGGTAAAGCATCTGCCCACAATGCAGGAGACCCGAGTTTGATCCCTGGGTTGAGAAAATCCCCTGGAGAAGGCAACCCACTCCAATATTCTTGCCTGGAAAATCCCATGGCCAAATGACCATGGTAGGCTACAGTCCATGGGGTCGCAAAGAGTCAGACATGACTGAGTGACTTCACTTTCTTTCTAAGAATCACAGCTATTACACATATGTCTGTTTTAGCCTAATGCACCAATAATTTATCTCCAGTATCTTCAAAATGAAGTCTGAAACACTTTGCAGGATTCATGTTCCGTTTTCCTGAGTCCACGAACAGTTCAAGAAAACAAGTTCTGATCTTTCAGAGCCATATTCAAGGCATAAACCTTAGAGGTTAGAATTGAGACTCATGGCCTAGGCATTTAAGGTGATGGCAACATAGCATCATTGTAGGTTCCCTTCTTTAAGTAGTTTCCCTTCAAGTAAAGAAAAAGAAGAGGCACTCATAAGGGTGGAATATGTGCCAAGATGCTGTACACACATGGCCTCATTAATCACAGCAACCCTGAAAGGGTAACACTATTATTCCCTTTACTCAGAGGAACAGAGGTACAGGGAAATAACGTGTTGGGAAATAAAGTGTAGGATCACACAGATCAAACCCAGCTCCATTTGGCTCCAAAGTTCATGTTGTTTCCAGACCTCTCAGAAACTAAATTTATAATGTAGAAAAATGCACTATTAAGAATACAATGTTAGAGAACTTGATAAGGTTTTAGCCTACATCTTTGTAATGTAACATATTTTTTGTCAAATTAGTTTCAGGCTACCATCCTTAAGAACAATGATTAATTTCAGCTCTTTGCATATGGACAGTTCTCTGTCTTAGTCAAAATAAGAAAATAACCCTTTGCATTATTCACTCCAGGCCTAAATATTGTTCACTTCATTTTTTTATCTCTTAACCATATTCTTGTTTATAGTATTTTTAAATGTGGTCTTAAAACCATCCCATTGTTTCTGTTTTCAGATGAAGTTATCTTGATATTTGAAGGCAGATTCTTGTGTCTCACTTTCTGCCCACAAATTTGCCTACAGGCTCTACTTGCAGCTTTCTTTCACTTTTTAAAATTTGTTTTCCTATGCCAAATGGGAACTACTTGGTCAGCATATCCCATATTATATAGTCCTTCATGGATTTGAGAAGCTCACTTACACAACTATGTTTTACTAATTTAATTTTATATTTTAACCAAAAAAGAATGTGCCAAAGGAAAACAGACTTCAAATGGAATTCATCATTTTGGAGCACAGTTCCATAACCAATTTGACTTCCAGTTGTTTTATTATTCCAATTAATCTCTTTAAACCTCTCTAAAGAGTTGGCATTTACATTTTTCATTTCCATAGTTAGGAACATTCTTCTAATAATAATATTTCCTAATGCCTACACTATTTCTGGGTTTGATTCCGAGATACATGGTAGCACTAATCAGCAACCTGAGCCAGAGTGTTCGTACAGATATCAGTGTCCCATTTTCTCTAAAATTAGCAATGTCACGCAAGCTTTCAGATGCTGTAATTACAACCGCAATAGAGCAGAAAAGCTCCCAACAGCCACCCAGACTCCAGCAGCCCCAGAACCAGCCCACCCCATCTGGAAATCCAAGTGTTCCTTCCTCTCTTTCACCCCTGGCTTTCAGAATTGCTCCCATCTGCTTGAGTCCCTGCTCCAAACCCCTGATATGATGTAAGTTATGTTTCCAAACATATCATGAGCATCTCTCTGAATGTCGGTGGATGTTAGCATCTGGACTGACCTTAGGCCACTATCTAAGGTCCCAGGTCACAGGGTACTTAGTCTTTAAATGAATCAGCCAGGAAAAGACAGACCAAGTCCAATGAGAGGCAGTGGGGACAGATGTCTGCCCTTGGACTGAAGGCAGTAGTTTCAGGGTTCTTGTCCCTCTTCTTTGCAGAGCCTCACCCCTGTGGATGCTCAGATAAATATTTCACCTCCTTCCTGGCTGAAGATTCCCCTCTCATCCCTCCCTCCTGTCCTTGGCTGTGAGCAGTGCTGGTCAACGGAGAAGAAACCCCTTCCCTCCTTTTCTCACTCCCTATCCCCATTACTCCTCCTTCGAAAAGGGCAGTAGTGGTTGCTTATCAGCTGTGTGTCCTTGGGCCACATCTTAACCTCCCCCCAAGTGCTCTCCTGATGAATGGAAGCCCCATTAAAACATCAGTTCAGTTCAGTTCAGTCGCTCAGTCGTGTCCGACTCTTTGTGACCCCATGAATCGGAGCACGCCAGGCCTCCCTGTCCAGCACCAACTCCCAGAGTTCACTCAAACTCACATCCATCGAGTCAGTGATGCCATCCAGCCATCTTATCGTCTGTCATCCCCTTCTATTCCTGCCCCCAACCCCTCCCAGCATCAGAGTCTTTTCCAATGAGTCAACTCTTCGCATGAGGTAGCCAAAGTACTGGAGTTTCAGCTTTAGCATCAGTCCTTCCAATGAACACCTAGGGCTTATCTCCTTTAGAATGGACTGGTTGGATCTGCTTGCAGTCCAAGGGACTCTCAAGAGTCTTCTCCAACACTACAGTTCAAAAGCATCAATTTTTCGGCGCCCAGCTTTGTTCACAGTCCAACTCTCACATCCATACATGACCACAGGAAAAACCATAGCCTTGACTAGACGGATGTTTGTTGGCAAAGTAATGTCTCTGCTTTTGAATATGCTATCTATGTTGGTCATAACTTTCCTTCCAAGGAGTAAGTGTCTTTAATTTCATGGCTGCAATCACCATCTGCATTGATTTTGGAGCCCCCACAAATAAAGTCTGACACTGTTTCCACTGTTTCCCCATCTATTTCCCATGAAGTGATGGGACCAGATGCCATGATCTTAGTTTTCTGAATGTTGATATTTAAGCCAACTTTTTCACTCTCCTCTTTCACTTTCATCAAGAGGCTCTTTAGTTCCTCTTCACTTTGTGCCATAAGGGTGGTGTCATCTGCGTATCTGAGGTTATTGCTATTTCTCTTGGCAATCTTGATTCCAGCTTGTGCTTCTTCCAGCCCCTGCGTTTCTCATGATGTACTCTGCATTTAAGTTAAATAAGCAGGGTGACAACATACAGCCTTGACATACTCCTTTTCCTATTTGGAGCCAGTCTGTTGTTTCATGTCCAAACATAAGTTAGATGAGCTCAAAACCAGATCTTGTTTAGCTCTGTACCCTGGTACCCGGCTGAGAGCTTGAAATATCGCATGCACTCAAACAACTACTCACTGAGTGAATAGCTAAACTTTGTAACTAAGGATGCTGCCTACCTTGGGGAGTTTTGAAGGGATAGCTGCTTAAGGATTAGCTAAGAAAATCAGCTTTATGTTAGTTTGTTTCCATCTCTTAAAATTAATGGTGATTTATAAGCAAAAAAAAAAAAAAAAAAAACCCAAAACAACAACAACAAAAAATCCACAAATCCGAGAGGTATAAGGTGAGTGGAAGACAGAGAAGAGGTTAAAAAATAAGGTATTCAAAAAGACCTATGTGATTATTTTAAAATAAAATAAATTAATCAGTTCAAAAAATAATTAAAAAAAAGAAAATGTCCACAAATTCCTTTATATTCCTTACTTCAAAAGCGGAGCCAAATTTTCCTCCTATGAATAATCTGAACCTAATGACTCATTTCTAACAAATATAATAAATCATTTCTAACAAATAAAATAAATTTTTCCACTAGTCATGTATGGATCTAACAGTTAGACCATAAAGAAGGCTGAGCACTGAAGAATTGATGCTTTCAAGCTGTGATGATGAACAAGATGCTTGAGAGTCCCTTGGACAGCAAGGAGATCAAACCAGTTAATCCTAAAGGAAATCAACCCTGAATAGTCATTGGAAGGACTGATGCTGAAGCTGAAGCTCTGATACTTTGGCCACCTGATATGAAGAGCTGGCTCACTGGAAAAGACCCTGATTCTGGGAAGGATGGAGGGCAGGAGGAGAAGGGGCAACAGAGGATGAGATGGTTGGATGGTTAATGTCCATTAACTCAATGGACATTAGTTTGAGTAAACTTAGGGAGATAGTGAAGGACAGGGAAGCCTGGTGTGCTTCAGTTCATGGGGTCACTGAGTCAGTTATGACTTAGTAACTGAACAATTACAACAAAAATAAAAGAAGTAATGATGTTTGACTTTGGAGACAAGGTCATAAAAAGTACCATGGCTTCTTGCTTTCTCTATTGGATCACTCATTCAGCAGAAACCACTTGTTATGTAATGGATTCAGGCTCATAGAGGTGAAAGTAAGGCCTCCAACCAACAGTCAGAGAGGAACTGGTGTCTCATGCAAACAGCCATGCGAGTGTGGAAGTGGATTCTCCAGCCCTGGGAAAGCCTTCTGATGACTGCAGGCCTTGGCTGACCTCTGGTCTGAGTCAGAGCCACTCAGCTAAATTGCTTTTGAATTCCTGACCCTTAGACTGTGAGATGATTCGTGTTTGTTGTTTTAAGCCACTAAATTCTAGGAGAGTTTGTAATGCAAAAATAGATAACTGCTACAACCTCATAAAACCTCTCACCAAGAGGCCTGTCCAGCACTCAGGACTCCCTCACTTCCTTGGCAGGGAAGCCCTAGGTCTGCTGGTGTCAGGTCCTGGACAGGGAAGCACCCACCATCCCTCTTCTCCTTCAGACCAGCATGTTTGCCCCTCCTTCCAGGATTTTCCTGATATTGGCAGGTCCAGTTGTCATTGCCATGGCAGCTTTAGGCCCCATTTCTGTTTTGGCCTCCATAGTAAGCCCTTGGCAGAGATCAAACATCCACAGGCCAAATAGGTCCCTAACTCTTCTTTGTTTGACTTGCATCTTGTTTTGTTTTACTTGTGTTTTGTTTTACTTTAAGATATGAGCTATTCTTTGAAAATTGGAAGGGTATGTTCAGTTAACATATGTATTTAGTCTGTTTCTCACAAATTAAAAATAACAGCAAAAGAAATATTGTAAAATTTTTAAGCTATGAAGACCAAAAAACATGGAGATTAGACAACAGAAGACTAGAGATTTCAACAGAAATCTCTTTAGAGGCAGTTGAAAGTGTGACAATGGACTTTGAGGTAAGGAACCTCAACATGGGTATGTATGGAGGATTATTGTTATTAAAAGTGGACCCAAATTCACCGTGAACACTCTTGGAAAGCTCAGAGTTTCTGAACGTGAAACATCATAAGAAGACATGAGATAAAAGGCTGCAAACAGGATAATCGGTTGCATAGCTATATGTGGAGGGGCTTCCCTGGTAGCTCAGATGGTAAAGAATCTGCCTGCAATGCAGGAGACCTGGGTTCAATCCCTGGGTGGGAAAGATCCCATGGAGAAGGGAATGGCACTCTACTCCAGTATTCTTGCCTGGGAAATCCCATGAACAGAGGAGCCTGGCAGGTTACTGTTGATAAATTGGAATTCATGCCTTGCAAGCATCTAAGCAACCTGGCAACCAGCATCCCCACCTTGCCAAGTACTTTGGCCTTGGCAAGAGACTGTGGCTTTCTCTTTGGGGAAACTGAATCTGAGAATCTCCAGACTTTGGTACAAAAGCCAAATTTGGTGTGGGAGATACTGTGACATAGGACTGATGAAAGTGTTTTCAATATTTTCCCCTGTCCTGTTTTTAAAATCTCAGTAGCTTCATTTATGCTTACCATGCCATGCTTGCTGCTCAGTCATATCCAACTCTTTGCAACCTCATGAACTGTAAGCCCATCAGACTCCTCTTACCAATTAGGAGGTAATCTTGAAATAAATAATTTCATGGAAATAAATAAATCTTGAGGATAATTCTTGAACTAAACTGAATAGTTTCATGGAAATGCCATGGTAATAGGCTGAGATTAAGATTCCCCCTCAGGGAAAGTGATGACTCACTGCTTAACTGCCCTATAGTATAGAGAAGTATGTGTTAGTCACTCAGTCATGTCCAACTCCTTGTGATCCCATGGACTGTACCCCACCAGGCTCTTCTGTCCATGGAATTCTCCAGGCAAGAATAGTGGAGTGGGTTGCCATTTCCATCTCCAATAGTATAGAGAAGCTCACTAGTTAACAAGTCTCATCCAATGAATGGATCTTCCAACTTTCAGTACTCTGCTCCAAAATGTGAAAGCCAGATAAGGATCACCAGTAATTTGAGGAAATGCTGACAGAAAAGTCAGAGACCAAAAAAATAAAAACCAGCTCACACACAGAAGAAAGCAATCAAAAGTAAATTTTAAAAATACAATCAGTACAAAGCAAGAAAGGGGACTACGTAAGGCTACTGTAAAAAAATTACCCACAGATTGCTTGGTTTAAACATGGATAATTATTACCTCATCTTTCAGCAGCTAGAAGTCTAAAATCAAGATATCATCTGGATTGGTTCTTCCATTGGCTGTGAGGAAGAATATAGCCCATGTCCATCCCTAGCTTCCGATGGCTGCTGACAGTCCTTGGTGTCTCTTGGCTTGTGGTTGCATCACTCCAGTCTCTGTCTTTCCTGGAATACGGTCTTCTTCCATGTGTCTCTCTCTGCAACTTCAGATGGCCTTCTTATATAGACATAATACATTAAATTTTGAGTTCCATCCTAATCCAAAATTACCTCATCTTATTGAATAACTCAGCTAATTACACCTGCAAAGTGATATTTACAAATGAGTTTACATTCTGAGATTAAAAGACGCTTACTCCTTGGAAAGAAAGTTATGACCAACCTAGATAGCATATTCAAAAGCAGAGACATTACTTTGCCGACTAAGGTCCGCCTAGTCAAGGCTATGGTTTTTCCAGTGGTCACGTACGGATGTGAGAGTTGGACTGTGAAGAAGTCTGAGCACTGAAGAATTGATGCTTTTGAACTGTGGTGTTGGAGAAGACTCTTGAGAATCCCTTGGACTGCAAGGAGATCCAACCAGTCCATTCTGAAGGAGATCAGCCCTGGGATTACTTTGGAAGGAATGATGCTAAAGCTGAAACTCCAGTACTTTGGCCACCTCATGCGAAGAGTTGACTCATTGGAAAAGAGTCTGATGCTGGGAAGGATTGGGGGCAGGAGGAGAAGGGGATAACAGAGGATGAGATGGGTGGATGGCATCACTGACTCGATGGACGTGAGTCTGAGTGAACTCCGGGAGATGGTGATGGACAGGGAGGCCTGATGTACTGCGATTCATGGGGTCACAAAGAGTTGGACACGACTGAGTGACTGAACTGAACTGAACTTACATTCTGAGATTCCTGGTAGACCTGAGTTGGGTCATGACACTGTTCAACCCAATACAGACACTATACTGAAACAGCAACAAGAGCAAAGGAATAACCACAGAATAGCATACCTGGGAATTGAACTAGTTAAATTGGACTAAAGTAAAATATCAATAAATATTCTATTAGGGTTCATGCAGAGAAGCAGAACTACTATAAATATTATGGATTAAGGAATTTTTATAGAAATTTAGACTTTACCCATTGTGGAAAGAGCTGGAAAAGTAGAGAATTCAGGAACAGCCCTAACCAGCCCTCCTGAAACACAGGTGCAGGTGGACAGATTGGTGATTTCAGGCACATTGAGCTTCTGGAGTAGGACTGTGAAGGGTTGATGGGTAAAAGTCCATGGAAACTGCTTCTTCATAGCTCCTGCTGCAGAGAGTTTATAGCCAAGCATCTAATGGGCGCCTGGAGTTACCACTGGGCAGCAGAGCTAACACGAAGGAAAAGAACTGGATCAGAGCAGAGAAGACTATGCAAGTGGACAAG
Source organism: Capricornis sumatraensis (assembly GCF_032405125.1). Classification (NCBI taxonomy): domain Eukaryota; kingdom Metazoa; phylum Chordata; class Mammalia; order Artiodactyla; family Bovidae; genus Capricornis; species Capricornis sumatraensis. The sequence goes on along the minus strand of NC_091071.1, from coordinate 114,419,051 downwards.
ACAAACTGGAATTTGCTGGCACCTTTCTCTATGTCTCACCACTCGCCACTTCTAATCACAATGAGCTCCAGTAGTAATAACTACTTTCTGACTACTTCCCAAGTCTTACACAAACTTCTCTTTGGGTCCACTAAAACACCAAACCATACAGAGTAGGTGATTTGGGGGAAATGTAGGTCCATATTAGCCAAGTTCACACAGTAGAAAATCAACACTGTGGGGAAACTCATGGTAAAGGATTCTAGAAATATAGATCAGATTAAGCAAGCTGATATGGTACAAAATGGCATAGAGACGAGGGAATTATGCAGAAAACAGAACAAAAAGATAAAGGTAAAACAGGAATGTTAAGAAAGCTTGACATTTAGTCCAAGAAGTCCAATATTCAAATTATAGAAATTCTTGAAAAAGAAAACAAATAAACCAGAGAAAATCAGATTATTTTAGAAATTAAGAAAATACCATGGTAATGAAGAAAGCTAGTTTCCAAATTGAAAGGGCTCCTCTGGTACAAAGTGTAGTGAGAGCAAGAGTCAAGGTTCATAAGTGAATTTTCAGAATATCCTGGGCAAAGATAAGATACTAAAGGCCTATAGGAAAACAAACTACCAGATCACATAATGAAGACTGAGAGTCAAAAATTACAACATTGGATATTCAAAGACAATGGAACAATGCTTTCAATATTCTGAGGACATTTAGCTTGAATTTTCAACCTAGAATTCTATACCTAGCTGAAATATTCAAGTGTATAGATAGAATAAAGGACTTTTTCGACACACAAGGATAAAAAAATTACTTCTCATTCATACTTTGTGGAAAAGGTACTGGAGTCTGTACTCCAGGAAACCAAAATATGGAATAAATCAAGATAACATATTGGAGTATGACACTTTAAAATAACAAAGAGAAATCTCAGGATGAAAGTTTTGTGGAAAGGCTAAAAACTAATTCATACGAATGGGGAGCAGGAACATGGATAGTTCTTCAAAGAAAAAGTGGAAACAACATATTTGATAATATATAAAAATATAAATAGGTATTTGAGTGTTTTCAAAATCTTTAGGGAAAAAATGACAAAAATAACCTCCCAAAACTCATAGAAAATAAAAGAAATTAAATCATCAAGCAACATTTAATTTCAAGAAAGACAAAAAATAAAAATTATTTGAAGAAGGAAGTGTAATCAGAGTTAACTACTTAGCCCACTGGTCTTTATACAGTGATAATGATATAAATTTTGACTATTGATTTAACCAACAACTAGGACCTAACAGTACTGAGATGATAAGAAAGAGGAAGTAGGAAAGTAAGCTCATATAACTACCATTAAAAAGTTAAAAGTTGATAGATAATGTTGAAAATTGGTAAATTAAGAAACAGTGGCGGGAAAGAGTGGGGCAGAATAGTACTATGTTGTTAATATAAATCTTTAATACTACTGAAAAGTGTGTTAGTGCTCAGTTGTGTCCGATTCTTTGTGACCCCATGCAGCCTGCCTGCCAGGCTCCTCTGTCCGAGGAATTCTCCAAGCAAGAATACTGGAGTGGTAGCCATTCCTTTCTCAAGGGCATCTTCCCAACCCAGGGATCGAACTCCTACATTGCGGCAGATTCTTTACCATCTGAGCCACCAGGGAAAATTTTTAAAATGTACACATATTAACTTGATAAATATTATAATGAAACATTTATATGAAAATTCATATTTCTGATTTTTCTTTGAAAATATGAAAAACTGGCATCACAAAGGCTGCAATACAGAAGACAATTTCTGGAGTTGATGTACCCTTACCTTTTCCCTGACCACCATCTCTCCCACATGTCTGCCTAATTGTTATCCTTATTTAGGACGTGTTAAACCTAGAGTATGAATAAATATCTATATTATTACTGAAGGAGAAGAGAAGAAAAAGTTGTAGAAGAATTGGACAGCCTCAGCAAGTTAGTCCAGGCAGATAACAAGGAAATCCTTGGGCACTGTCAGGAGAGGTAAATATCACTGTTGGAGGCTGGAAAGGAAGACAGCTAAAGAGTAAAAGAGACCTGGTGGGGGTGGTGAGCAGGGGATGAAATGCATCTGAGGAAGAAAGCAAAGTCTGCACCAGAGGGAGCAGGAGGAGAGTTAAAAAAAGCAAGGGCCAAGTGTAGGTTCTAGGCTCCAGAACAAGTGTGGAGGAGAGCTCAAGCTTGGCAAAGCAATGTGGTGAAGGATATAGACCATGATCCAGAAGGGATGCTGAGGTTGCCCCATAGGCTGCTGTAACAGGGCACAAACCAGGGTAAACTACTTAGTGGCCAAGCTGGACAATGATCAATGTATTAAGACCCTGGAAGCTACAAAGAAAAAGCAGCCTTTGCTACATTGATCTGATAAATCACCACTTTTGATTTTTATTTAATCTTCATATATAGACCCTTTTGCTCCTCCCTAAGAGGTAGAAAGCAAGGATCTGAGTAGCATCCCAGATGTCTGAAGCATGCAATGCATCCCCCAGCCTTGAGCGTTGCCTGGAAGGAGTGACACTGGGTGGGCTTTGCAGACCAGATGTCCTGGGAGGCCTCGGGAGTGTGTCTCAGTTTCTAAAGCTCTCTGGGAGCCAAGGTCTGCTTTAAAGCATCCTCTCCTCCAAAAGTGACGCCAAGCCATCATTTTCTGCTCTTGGCAGCAGCACAAACCTTTCACTTAGACCTGATGTACTGTGTGAAAACAGGAGTCTGCAGGCCATTCATTCCCAGCCCTGTCAGCCTGGAGAGCGGCGTCTCCCTCAGGAACCATCAAGAGGAAAGTCGTGCATTCAGTTCACCACATTGTACCAGGTCCTCAGCCCTGACCCCTCTGACTGGTTGATTTGGTCCAAGACCAGATTCAAACAGGGTAACACCATTCACAGGGGTGACACATGGAGAGATGGGGCCTCATGATCTACAGGCTCTCCTGCCATGTAGGTACAGCAAAAAAGGGACTCACCAAGCTGCAAGGAAGATGGCCTCAACAGCTCTGAGGGCAACACAGGGACACCATCATCCCCTGTGGATCTGGACTGCTGAGTACTTTTGCAGAGTTTTGGGGGGGAACAGATTGTTCAGAAAATGTTGCAATGTATATTTTTTCCAGATGTGAGGGTGATATGCCTCCAACATCTGCCACCCAATACATATTTGTAATGCTTTATGGCACTTTTTGTTTCTAAGTCAGACCTTCCCCATTGGATGACTAGCCCCTCACGGGCCAGCATCATGTCTTACACTGAGCATATGGTAAGTAAGTAAAAGTTTGTAGAATAAATGGGCCATGCTTACTAATTGATTTATTAAGTGTAGGAAAGGTCAAGGTTTCTGCGGGGGTCCGGGGTGGGGGGAAAGAAACACTTGATGTGCATTCCCATCTAGAGAATCCTGGGATATTGGAGCAGGACATAGGTCATCGTCTCCCCTACCCTTGGCTTCCTGGACAAAATGAGAAAGGGTTTGAAGATGTACAATTTTGATTCCAAAGGTTTGAGATTTGGTTTAAAATTTGAAAATGAAGAGAGACCAATGAAAAGAGGAAAATTGATTGAGCGTCTACTGAATATTTGTCACTACTCTGGGCATTATTGTGCCTATGAAATCTATTATTATTTCTGTTTACAGATGAGGAAAGTGAGGCTGAGAGAATAACTTTTCTTTGGTGAAGTGAGCAGAGATGGTGACCTGCACTGACCTCATCTTGCCAGTGGCAAGCTCACTCTTAGTTTGCCAAAGACGCTGGCCAGTAAATTGCAAGTTGAAACCACAATAATGAACAGCAAAAAACAGAAGTACTGATGCCAACTAGAGGAACCATTTGTGTACTGGTGTGTGACATGCTTGGAGAACTTGGGGGAAGGGATAAAGGACTTAGATATCCTCTTAAGACATTGGTCAATGTTTTTAAAATTGTCAACTCAAGGCACCTTAAGTTGAAACCACTTGGGTTTATTACCCACACCCTTAACTATATCCCAAGATGGCTGTGACCTAGAAGAGCAAAGATTTATAAGCATGTGAACAGATATGTCAAGTGAAGTCACTCAGTCGTGTCTGACTCTTTGCAACCCCATGGACTGTAGCCTACCAGGTTCCTCCATCCATGGGATTTTCCAGGCAAGAATACTGGAATGGGTTGCCATTTCCTTCTCCAGGAGATCTTTCCAACCCAGGAATTGAACTCGGGTCTCCCACATTGTCGGCAGACGCTTTACTGTCTGAGCCACCAGGGAAGTCCCCAAACAGATATGTCAACTCACTACCAAATGTAAAGGGGCTTCCCAGGTGATGGATTAGGAAAGAATCTGCCTGCCAATGCAAGAGACACAATGAGTTTGATCCCTGGGTCAGGAAGATCCCATGGAGTAGGAAATGGCAACCCACTCCAGTATTCTTGCCTGGAAAATTCTGTCGACAGAGGAGCCTGGTGGGCTACAGTCCATGGAGTCGCAAAGAGTCAGACACTGAGTGACTGAGCATACACCAAATACAAATCTCCTCTTTCTGAGAATATCATTCCTTCACCTGAACACACAGTTTAGAAGAAAAACTGTGCTGCCATTAGGAAGCAAATAGTCTTGCTTGGTTCCTTCATTTGTCCTAATGTTCAACTAAACCACACTTTATCTCCATTTCATGTTCAGAAATCTTCCTGCATATTCTCCAAAGAAACATCTAGAGACTGCCTCAAACTTTCAAATTGGTGACTGTGGAAATTTTATCTTGGCTGTTGGATTTTTCCTAAATTACATTTCCAACTAGAACCACATGTTGCCTACACAGTCTCCACTAAATGCTCACCACTTTACAACTTAAACTAAAACTACATGCAACCATTCCTCACAAAATAAGTGTGTTTGCTTTTTCTGAATTACAAGGATTACACATTGAGGTAAGTAGAGAACTACAAAGCACTGTTGTAATGTGGGTATTCCATACCTGGTCTCAGTCACTCCCTAGCTCTGCATACCAGCGACTGTGATTAAGATTTATATCTCAGGGCACTTATAAATTCCTCCATTTCGTTGGCCTTTCAGGCTACTCTCCTCCTCTGCTGCTGCTGCTGCTGCTAAGTCGCTTCAGTCGTGTCTGACTCTATGCAACCCCATAGACGGTGGCCCATCAGGCTCCCCCGTCCCTGGGATTCCCAAGGCAAGAACACTGGAGTGGATTGCCATTTCCTTTTCCAATGCATGAAAAGTGAAAAAAGTGCAGTCACTCAGTCGTGTTTGACTCTTAGCAAGCCCATGGACTGTAGCCTACCAGGCCCCTCCATCCACAGGATTTTCTAGGCAAGAGTACTGGAGGGGGTTGCCATTGCCTTCTACACTCTCCTCCTCTACTAATCATCAAAACAGCTAAATCTGGTACCTTCAAGGATCTATGTCAGAGGCTACAAACCAGGAGTTCATGGGCTAGGTCCATCCAGCTGATGTATTTTATTTGGCCAACATAGTATTTGAAAACATTGGCTTGGTTGCCAGCACATAAAGAGTTTCCCATAAACTATCTGGATTTCTGACTTCTCCCAAGAACTTGGAGGATCTAGACCTACTGTGTGACATCAATTGGAGAAGTGGGATGGTAGCTACCCATTGAGGTGAGTCATCCTCACCTCTGAGATCCACCATCCTCATCATTCTCTATTGTCTTATAGCCAACCCTCTTTCATTTACCTGGCATCCCTGGCATTGGTGGACTTTTAAGATTTTAACCTCCAATCTACATAGTTTATCTAAAGTTTTTCTGGGTATGACATACATGCTTATATTGCATTCAGCTAAATTCAAGACCATTTTCTTTTCTCTGTCTACATTTCCTGTCTATGTTAGCCCATTTAGTCCCATGGTTCTCAGTGCTTTCTATGTGTTTCTGACATGAATTTATGCTCAAGCCTAGAGATTTACTCTGAACTCCAGACTCATACATACACCTAACTACTTCTCCAAGTCATAGACATTGACTATGTCATAGGCATCTCATCTCTACCATGTCCAAAGCAGAACTCCTCATCCCTCCTGTCCCTCAAAAGCCTATGCCATCCATTTTGTACACTTTAATAAATGATACTAACCCCTATGGGATTTCCAGGTGGCGCTAGTGATAAAGAACCCACCTGCCAACAAAGGAAACATGAGATGAGAGTTCAGTCCCTGGGTCGGGAAGATCCTCTGGAGAAGAGCATGGCAACCCACTCCACAACTGTTGTCTAGAGAATCCCATGGATGGAAGAGTCTGGCGGGCTACCATCCAGAGGGTCACAAAGAGACACAACTGAAGCGAATTAGCCTGCATGCACGTACTAACGCCCATCCAGTTATCCCAACCGTAAATCTGAGTCATCTTTTATTCTTTCTCCCTTAACCCTCACACATATACACTTCATCAGCTCTCCTGTCTCTTCTACCTCTAGATCATATCTCAGATTTTTGTGTTTCTCCCCACGCCCACCATCGCTCTGAAAGTCCAAGCCACCATCATCTCTCACCAGTATTATTAGAATAGTACCTTAATATCTTGCTGCTCAAAGGATTATCCACAACCAGCTGTACAGATGTCATTTGGGAATTTTTACTCCCTACCTTCCAAAAAAGAATCTAACAAGAATGAAATGCATGCATGCAGAAACAAATGAATAATTAAAAGTTCAAACTTTCAAAATCAGTTGTGATGAGTGGCCAGAAAACACCTTTCAAACTCTGAAAAAAAAATGTCTCTCCAGGATACTCAGGTCAAGGACAATGTCCTAATTAGTGTCCATATAAAGGATACTCTTTGGCAAATCTTTTTCTTTTATATTTATGCTTCTTTTTTTCACTAATTAAATAAGGTCTGATACTCTGATTTGAGATTGCAATTATTGTTGGTATTCAAAAAGTAAACAAAACAAACAGACAAAAAAATACCAGAACCACACAGTAACATTGCACATTTGAATTAGTGATAAAGAACTTTCACATTCATTTCTTCATTTGAGCCTCTAACAACTCTAAGAGAGAGACAGAGCAGAGCTGGTTACCCTCTTTTTACAATGGGAGAAACTAAGACTCAAGAAACTCAACGATTTGGCACAATTACACAATTTGGAACTGATAAAGCAGTACTTTAAGTGTAGATTTTTTTAACTCCAAGGCCAAAATGCTCTCCAGCATATCACATTCCCTTCATAAATGTGGACTGCAACTACATCCACCAAACAGACTATTAGTTGAGCTACAGAGGAATCATATGTGTAAACAGAGGTACGTCCACACACTGGTAACCACCCCTTCTCAATATGGATCTTGGCCAACCCTGAGTCCTTGGCTAGGAGAGCTCTGGATAAAGAGGGTCATCTCTCCAAATAGTTTGTGCTATTTGTCTGTTAGATGTAGCAGGCAATCATTTTAATGTTCAATCAGTTTCAAATACATTTATTTCAAACAGTTGGCTCCATGACGAACCAAGAAACTGAAGGCAGAGTCTAAATTGGGGCTTCAAAATCTGTTTCCAAGTATTAATTTTGAGTGGAAACAATTTTGGTTGAATTTGGGGATTATAAATATCCCCCAAGAGTCTTTCGGCTCTTGGCCTCCTGTCTCTAAGTTTCACTCTGGTTTCAACCTAGGGGGTTGTTAGATTAGAAGTAGACAGCTTTGGCATGTGGTTACTCCAAATGTCTGTAACCGTCTTTAAAACATGAGCTAGAAATGTTGATATTATAAATGACCATTTTTCCAAAATAAGGTTTGCAAGAGTTGAAAGTGGAGTCGGATGCCAGAAAGTCTTCGAAGGAGGATTTCCATTCAGCGAGATCTGGTTACCTATTTCATAACAAAGAAGAAAGAAAAATCTTGGGGCTGCAATTCATACACTTTTGGACTGAAAACAATGGGCTCAGTGGGGACACTGGATTTATAACTCTTTGGAGGCACTAACTCTACCCACCCGTGCAAGAGCCATGGATAATTTTAGACAGACAGCAATGAAAAAAATTCCTGAGATATTAAGGGGCACCAAAAGTCACTTACAGAGGTGGTATTTCACTTGGAATAACTAACACAACAAAAGAAGACACGTCTACACACCCCTATGGTAATATTATAGCAAGAAGAGGACTGTTTACAGAAAAATCAAAGTATGTTTTTAAGTCAGTTATGACCCTTTATGCCAGGAGTTCATTATATTTATTTATTTGGCAGTGTCAGTTCTTGGTTACAGCTAGTTGCTCTGCGGCATGTGGAATCTCAATTCCTGGAACAGGGATCGAACTTGAATCCCCTGCATTGCAAGATAGATTATTAACCCCTGGACCACCAGAGAAGTCCCTCTAAGCCAAGTTCAAACTCAAGCCCATCGTCATGGAAATGTTATCGCTGAAAGCCACAATTGTTGCACTTTCCTTTAGAGTACACTGTGCTTTCATGGCCTGTCTGTGCACATAAATTTGGCCAATGGCTGTTAGGAAATGCCCCCATTTCTGTTGTGTGCATATGTGCACGGTCATTTCCAACTCCTAATGGGATTTCCCAGGCAAGAATATTACAGCAGGTTGTCACTTCCTCTTCCAGGGGAACTTCTCGACCCAGGGATCAAACCCATGTCTTCTGCTTGGCAGGTGGATTCTTTACCACTGTGCCACCTGGGATTCCCAATCCTGTTGTGAATAGTCCACAATTTCATGGTCATTGTGTCCTAATCTTACAGCATTTTCTTTCGAAGGCTTGCAAGAGCCTCAGCACTGGATGAAGTGAGAGCTGTGTGATCTGTAAGGGGAGGGCATCCCTGAAGTCAGATGCTCAGGATCAGGGTTGAGGGCTGGGTGGGGCGGGTAGTCGAGAAGGGAGGGAAAGGCAGCAAGCCTCAGGTTTAGGTTCTGGTAACTGAGGCTAGAACTGATGTGATTGCCAAAGAAAAAGCTAGAATTGATAAAAGCAGATGTTAAAACCCAGGGGGCTTAAGCTATCACTTAGTTTAAAAAGAAAGTGAAAATGCAGACAGGAGAGCCAAAGATCAGAAACTGACAGCAATTTAATTGAATTGAATATAAGAACAAGAGCATAACCACTATAAATTGATTCTGTGGTTGATCTCTGCATATAGAAATAAAATAGAGTTTGTTAGAACAAATTCCCTGGGAAACAGACTCTGAGAAGGCAGTTAGCGTGCAGGAGGCTTACTGAGGAACAAGAGGAACAGGGCTGGACAGAGGGCCTGGGGTTGAAATGCAGGACGGTCCCAATAGGGGCCTCTGATCCTTTGGCGGGCTCTGGAGCAAAGAGGGCCCCTTCAGAGCTATCCTTCCTTGAGACAAGGGGACTAGGCATGTACAATCCCAACTGGCTGACCAGTTGTTGAGTAGGGCTGCCCCTAGAAGGGACTATGACTTTGGTCATCACCAACATGCTCAGCAGCACTTCCCAGGTGACTCAGTGGCAAAGACTCCACTGGTCAAAGCAGGAGACCCAGGTTCACTCCCTGGGTTGGGAAGATCACCTGGAGAAGGAAATAGCAACCAGCTTCAGCATTCTTGCTTGGGAAATCCCATGGACAGAGGAGCCTCATGGGCTACAGTCCATGGGGTCATAAAGAGTTGAACACAACTTTGCAGCTGAGCATGCATGCAACATGACCAGCAGCTGGAGAAATGACTGCTCCCATCCTAAATGGGGATCTGGGTGCACCTGGGTGGCTCACTGCAGCTTCAGGGCTATCCTCTGTGTTCAGTTTGATAGACCATCAATGATATACATAACTGGGTAACTGATCTGCTTCAAGGGCACAGGGTGAGGTTGACATCTTCAGCTGAAATAGGAAATTCCACGAAGAAACTGAACCCTCCTTATACCTTAGGGAATATGCATAGTCTCTAAAGCTATCTTTTGGGCTCTCTAAGCCATTTTCCCTCTAAAGAAACCTTGCTAAACTGCCTCAGCAAAGCATAATCAGGCCAAAACCAATTATGAATATTTTATTCCAATTGAAACTACTGATTATTGTCGAAAGCGGAAGAGAATAACTAGCAAAATAATGAATCAAGATTTTTTTTTATTGTATTTTAATTTCAGATGGAAACTCTGGGAAGTTCATTTCAGTTCAGTCACTCAGCAGTGTCCAACTCTTTGCAACCCCATGAACTGCAGCACACCAGGCCTTCCTGTCCATCACCAACTCCCGGAGTTCACCCAAACTCATGTGCATTGTGTTGGTGATGCCATCCAGCCATCTCATCCTCTGTCGTCCCTTTCTCCTCCTGCCCCTAATCCCTCCCAGTATCAGGGTCTTTTCCAATGAGTCAACTCTTCGCATGAGGTGGCCAAAGTATTGGAGTTTCAGCCTCAGCGTCCATCCTTCCAATGAACACCCAGGACTGGTCTCCTTCAGAATGGACTGGTTGGATCTCCTTGCAGTCCAAGGGACTCTCAAGAGTCTTCTCCAGCACCACAATTCAAAAGCATCAATTCTTCGGTGCTCAGTGTTCTTCACAGTCCAACTCTCACATCCATACGTGACCACTGGAAAAACCATAGCCTTGACTAGACAGACCTTTGTTGGCAAAGTAATATCTCGTTCAATTCAGTTCATTTCAGTTCAGTCACTCAGTCATGTCCGACTCTTTGCGACCCCATGAATTGCAGCATGCCAGGCCTCCTTGTCCATCATCAACTCCTGGAGTTCACTCAAACTCACGTCCATCAAGTCGGTGATGCCATCCACCCATCTCATCCTCTGTCGTCCCCTTCTCTTCCTGCCCCCAGTCCCTCCCAGCATCAGAGTCTTTTCCAATGAGTCAACTCTTCGCATCAGATGGCCAGAGTACTGGAGTTTCAGCTTTAGCATCAGTCCTTCCAATGAACACCTGGGACTGATCTCCTTTAGAATGGACTGGGTGGATCTACTTGCAGTCCATGAGACTCTCAAGGGTCTTCTCCAACACCTAGTTCAAAAGCATCAATTCTTCGATGCTCAGCTTTCTTCACACTCCAACTCTCACATCCATACGTGACCACTGGAAAAACCATAGCCTTGACTAGATGGATTTTTGTTGGCAAAGTAATGTCTCTGTTTTTTAATATGCTATCTAGGTTAGTCATAACTTTCCTTCCAAGGAGTAAGCGTCTTTAATTTCATGCCTGCAATCACCATCTGCAGTGATTTTGGAGCCCCCAAAAATAAAGTCTGACACTGTTTCCACTGTTTCCCCATCTATTTACCATGAAGTGATGGGACCAGAGGCCATGATATTTGTTTTCTGAATGTTGAGATTTAAGTCAACTTTTTCACTCTCCTCTTTCACTTTCATCAAGAGGCTTTCTAGTTCCTCTTCGCTTTCTGCCATAAGGGTGATGTCATCTGCATATCTGAGGTTACTGATATTTCTCCTGGCAATCTCGTTACCAGTTAACAAAAACCCCTCAAAGATCTATGCATCAAAATTCACACTTATTTGGAATAAATATATGGAAATGCCAAGTGATTATATATTCTCATGGCAACAGAAGCCTTAGCAAGGAAAAATGCTTTCTGTAAAGCAACTTTTATTTCAAGTTTGACAACCAGAGTATTATTTTTTTTTTAATTCCGAATCCCACTCCCCTACACTCTTGACTGATCTCTCTCAGTCTGATCTAATATTTTTACCCAAAATTTGTCACCTACTACCATACTGCATTTTTTACTTATTTATTGTTTGCTTTACTCCTCGAAAAGTGTAAGCTTCATGAAAGGAAATATTTGTGTGCCTTTGTTCACTGATATATACCAAGTGCCATGAGCATTGTCTTACCCATAGCGACACTCAGTTATTATTCATGGAATGCAAACATGAACTCTGCAGTTGTTCATCTTGCTCTGAATGGCATCATTCTATCTCCCCCTTCTGTGTGTGCTCTCAGCCCAATCTCCCTGACTCTTAAAGATAATAGTTCATTCATGGGCTTCCCAGGTGGCACAGTGGTAAGGAATCCACCTGCCAATGGAGTAGACGCCAGAGATGCAGGTTCAATTCCCGGGTCAGGACGATCCCCTGGAGGAGGAAATGGCAACACACTCCAGTATTCTTGCCTAGAGAATCCCATGGACAGTGGAGCCTGGTGGGCTACAGTCCATAGGGTCTCATAGAGTTGGACACGACTGAACACTAATGCATGCATTTTCTCCACCTCAGCTTCATGTCAAGGAGTCTAGAAATCCTTGTCCCAATGTCTACACACATGCACACAGCCTAGCATAGCTCTGATGAGCCTAGTGAATGTGAGTGAAAGTCACTCAGTCATGTCCGACTCTTTGCCACCCCATGAACTATACAGTCTATGGAATTTCCCAGGCTTGAATACTGGAGTGGGTAGCCGTTCCTTTCTCCAGGGGATCTTCCCAACCCAGGGATCGAACCCAGGTCTCCAGCGTTGTAGGCAGATTCTTTACTGTCTGAGCCACCATGGAAGTCCAGACCACCCATCAAAATCCTGTTTCTCACTGCCACTGTCTTCCAACCTTAAGTTTTAAATACACCCTCACCCACATTAGAGTTTGAAAGGGAAGTGTGGTCTTCTTCTGGGTCAGCAGCAGGGAGATTGACCTCTTCCATATGTGCTGTCTCCTAAGAGTTCTCACTCCCACGGTTATGACTACATTTCTAATGCCCCCATTTTTGATGGTCAAAACTTCCAGATCTTTTTGCTCTAGTTATAGGAAGTCTTTCTGAGTGGAAGGTGCTCCTTTGCTACATCCTGAACAGGGATGGAAAATCTGCCGAGGAAGTCCAGGGGTAAAATGTATTCTTTCTTCATCAAATGTTTCCACTTCGGACAGTCTACACTTGAGGGGAGAATGGCCAACAGCTCCCCAAACCAGCTGATAAACCATGAAAGAGAATATACCAGCCACTGCAAGCCATCTTCCAACTCTGTCACTCCTTTTCTGTAAAGACTCTGTCCTTTGGACATGGAAGCAAGATTTCACTTCTTAACAATTTATATGATAAAACCATTCAAAAACTGAGTGACAATAATGAAACTGTTTTCTTCAGATTGGGACCTGAACCCACATGGCTGGGACTCGAACCCAGCCAGAACCCACAATAATGAAGTTCAGGTTCTTGATGTCTCATCACAGAAAGAATTCAATAAGAGACAAAGTGATAGGTAAGAAGTGGATTTATTCAGAGAGAAACAGACTCCACAGAGAGTGTAGGCCTTTGCAGAGGGCAAGTTCAGTTCAGTTCATTTGCTCAGTCATGTCCAACTCTTTGTGACCCCATGGACTGCAGCATGCCAGGCTTCCCTGTCCATCACCAACTCCCAGGCCCTGCTCAAACTCATGTCCATTGAGTGAGTGATGTCATCCAACAGTCTTATCCTCTGTCGTTCCCTTTTCCTGCCTTCAATCTTTCCCAGCATCAGGGTCTTTTCCAGTGAGTCAGTTTTTTGCATCACATGGCCAAAGTATTGGAGCTTCAGCTTTAGCATCAGTCCTTCCAATGAATATTCAGGACTGATTTCCTTTAGGATTGACTGGTTGGATCTCCTTGCTGTCCAAGGGACTCTCAAGAGTCTTCTCCAACACCACAGTTCAAAAGCATCAATTCTTCAGTGCTCAGTGTCCTTTATGGTCCAACTCTCCCATCCATACATGACTGTTGGAAAAACCTTAGCTTTGACTATACAAACATTTGTCGACAAAGTAATGTCTCTTCTTTTTAATAAGCTGTCTAGGTTTGTCATAGCTTTTCTTCCAAGGAGCAAGCATCTTTTAACTTCATGGCTGCAATCACCATCTGCAGTAATTTTGGAGTCCAAGAAAATAAAGCCCATCACTGTTTCCACTGTTTCCCCATCTATTTGCCATGAAGTGATGGAATTGAATGCTATGATCTTAGTTTTTTGAATGTTGAGTTATAAGCCAGGTTTTTCACTCTCTTCTTTCACTTTCATCAAAAAGCTCTTTAGTTCCTCTTTGCTTTCTGCCATAAGGGTGGGTCATCTCTATATCTGAGATTATTGATATTTCTCCATGCAATCTTTATTCCAGCTCATGTTTCATCCAGCCTGGCATCTTGCATGATGTACTCTGCATATAAGTTAAATAAGCAGGGTGACAATATACAGTCTTAAATTACTTCTTTCCCAGTTTTGAACCAGTCCGTTGTTCCATGTTCAGTTCTAACTGTTGCTTCCTGATCTGCATACATATTTCTCAGGAGTCAAGTTGACTTGTCAGCCATCTGGGACTCATTTGATTCTAATCAGTTTATGTTGTGTCCCTGGGCTATATCATTCTTTCAAAAGTTGTGTCCTGCCCCCTTCCCTCCTGTTTCAATAGTTCCTATGAAACCATTGTTTATTAAACAATGACTGACTCTCACCCTTCCTTCTTTCTTTCCTTCCTTCCTTTTTTCCCTTCCATTCCATTTCTTCCTCATAGATATCTCTAAGAGTATATACTCTTTTACTGTTGTGACAAACGCTGGCTAATTGAGGTGAACACTAATAGATGAAGCTCCAAATCTTTGGCCATCTGATACAAAGAGTTGACTCTGGAAAACACGTTGATGCTGGAAAAGATTGAGGGCAAGAGGAGAAGCAGGGGACAGAGAAGGAGATGGTTGGATGGCGTCATGGACTCAATGGACATGAGTTTGTACAAACTCAGGGAGATAGTGAAGGACAGGGAAGCCTGGCATGCTGCAATCCATGGGGTGGCAAGGAGTTAGACAGGACTGAGCGACAGAACAACTGTACTTTATGTTCATATATGTGTGTGTGTGCATACTCAGCTATTCAGAAGTGAAAAAATTGCTGCTCTTCATAGAGTGTATTTTCTTGATTTGGCAGGTCTATCTAATCAAAGTGGGATGGGAGCCCTGTGCATTGTGGGAAAAAATAATGCTTCAAGCATAGTCTGAAGCCAAACTGGCTCTGAGGTATTTAAAGGCATGGAAAACAATTTGAGAACTTGCAATACACTGGGGTTTACAATTTCACCACAAAAGATAAACATTTGTTTAAGTCAACCTGTCTGCCTGGTGTGGAGGTATGCATATGGGAAATGTTGACAATGTAAACAAGGCCAAGAGGTGTGAAATTTAAGCACATTATCACTCACTGTCAGATGCTAATGACTCTTCTCAAGGTGGAAGAGATTGGTTTAAATGCAAAAATATTATCCTTGGCAATAGCAGCACTAGTGAGATCTTAGCCAATTATTTGGGCTCTTGTGTTTCCTGACAATACTCCTCATTAGTTTTTGGCTCTGATGTACATGTTAGAATGGAAATTCATGTGCCCCTTTAGATGACTGCCACGCAAGCCATATATTCATCTGAAGCGTTCATATTTCCCAATATACATGAACACAAGACATGGGACATGATATATTGTGTTAATGTCCTGACCCTACAAAAACATACAAGTTCAAAGACCTACCTAAAGGTAAAACAGAAGTAGTTCATTTATGATTAATTTCCTCAAAATCTCTCATATACAAAATCATATCTTATTTGACCAAAAAAAGATCCAGATTGGGAGGGAGTACTTTAATGCCATTGATTAAAGTTTACTTTTTTTTCTTAAAAAAAATAAAGAAAAAGAAGGTTAAATTAATTTACCCCTCATGTATATTACCTATGGAGTTGTTCATTTAATAAGTATAAGGGAATTGAATGTACTGTCATCCTTATTGGGATGAATGTTACATTCACAAGCTCTGCTTGTTTTAATAGGTTTATTGTACAGTTGCAGACATGTGCTATTGCACTGGGATGGATATGCTTTGAATATTTTTATAATTGTGGATAGTATAAAAGTCATTTTCTGTTAGATTGCACAAATCCATTACATTAGGAGAAGGATACATTATTGTAACAGGATTAATGTGCAACACATAAACATAATCAGTAATATTCTGTTTGATAAATTATCTCATTTTAATCGGAATGTAAAGAGATTTTGGGATAGTTCCTCCTTTGATTTGCATAATTGTATTACAGACAGGCAAATTGCATTATATTCTTCATTAACAATAGATGGCTGTATAACTATTGTATTTTTGAAGGCATTGCTCTTAGATTCATCCTGCAATTTGTCATGTTCTGACATTGCTGGGGAGCTTAGTTGGGAGAGAATAGAACCTAAAAAAGATTACTTGATTTTCGCTGAGTCCAATAATATCTCAGCTTCCGGTTGTACTGTGGTTATACTATTGTTTGTTTTAACAAATTGCAACCCAGTGGCAAAGAACTTCCTTTAAAAATCTTCTAATTCAAGGACAATTCAGCCTTTATAGATTTTCACAGCACTATGTCAGCCCTTGTAACAAACTCCGTGTATAAAAATGTGAATTAAAATTAAATTAAAGCCATACGATTGATTTTCTGTTTTTACTATGGCAAATGCTCTCCTGGACAGGACTTCCCTCCCCTCTCCCCAGCACAGACACAGCTAACAAATTGCCTGATAGTCTAAATATTATTCTTCTCTTAGGGGACACTTGGTGTGTACAGTCACTCAGCAGTGATTATCACAGCCCCCTTCCTAAAGCCAGGCTAATGACAGCTGTCAGCAGCTCTTACAAAGGACAGTGCAGCACCACGTAGCACTTCAGTGGGTCTGAAATCCTCAGCTTTCAGAGCCTGAAAGAGACACCCTTTCTGTGATACCCTCTTAGGCAAGAACCCTGCTTCCTCATGTCCCCCACCACCACATTGATAGGAGAACCCTGTGGGGCAGAAACCATGTGGCCACTTCTCTCAGCTCCACACCCAACTGAGGCCATGATGTTCAGCAGAAGTCATAAGCAAGCGATGGATGAATGAATGAATGGAGATATGGATCCCATCAAAGTATCTGATGTTAATGAATGTAAAATTGAAAAAGAAAAGCTTTCACACTCAAAGCAAATTGTATTTCCTACAATTTTCTCCACTAAACTGAAATTATGACATCATATCCCAATCCCTTAAGGATTCACATTTTCTTTACATGTGCTTGGCACCTGAAAGTTTCTAAAACACCCTGACCTTCATTTCACTGAAATCTCACGACAGCTCCTTGACACAGATAGAAATCGGAAGTAAGGGTTGTTTGAGGGCAGAGAAGTGGGCTTGCAGGACGGGACAAGGGGAGAGTTTATTATAAAGGCTGCCACCCCTCCCACCCCTGGGAGCTGTGATCTGCCCTCAGGCCATCTCCCTCCCCTCGCTACCCCTCCACCAGTTCTTCTCTCTCCCACCCTGCCTGGGACCCTTGCCCACTGACTGATCTCCACTTCAGCCTCCAGATTCCCATCTCTCTCCATCTTCCCTTGCCCTGAACTCCACTTTTAAAGAGGATCCCACACCTACCTGTTTGGGTCCCTTGAAGCTACATCTTTATTTGCCTATCTATTTTACTTGTATACCTTTTGTTCCTCTGCATAACAAACACCACTGACAGATGCATGGTTCAAACTCAAATTCAAGAGACAGGTACCAACAGTTTTAGGAACCACTGCTCCCCTCCAGCTCTCACGTTCCAAGACTCAGTGAGCTCCTGAGTCAGATTGCTCCTTCCTTCATAGCAGGTTCTAACCCAAGTTCCTGCCACTCTCCCCAACATCTAGCTTCTGAATATGTCCTCAGCCCCTCCTCTCTGACATGTCTGAACTGTTCTAGTTATTTCTGGGGGCTCCTCACCCACATGCAATTAATCCAGCAGATAAAATAATGTTGGAGGGAGGAGATGCGTCCTCCACAAGACCAGCACTGTATACTTGTTTCAACTCTGGCCTTTGCCATCCTTGAGACTCATTGTCAAATACTCATAATTTCTACAGAAGTTTGCCTGTGAGCTTTTCAGTGGCATCGTTCCACAAAACCTGCATCTCTAAGCTCTCAGCTACAATCAGGCTTGTTGACTGCAAGGAGTGAGGCATTAACAAGCATCCATGGGGAACCTGGAGGCATACTCCCAAGGAACTAACTAAGGAAACTTAATGCAGTCATACCTGGAAGGAAAGACACACAGAGAGAGATGGTATCCATCTCCTGACCAGTCACATGGGAAGAAGTGCAGGAGGCAAAAAGTAAAAAGACTCTGTCATGAGCAGCAAGGCCACAGGAAAGCTGGATGAGATCCAGGGTGGTCCATAGATAGGCACATAGGAGCATTCTCTGCAAGAACCTTGGGAACTTGGCAACACTGAAAACTGGAGGGAGCTCAGATGGGTCTTGGCATCTCCGGGATTTATATCTTGGAAGCCCAGAAAATAGCAGCATTCTAGGTAGGAGATCGGTATTCCCAGGAGGACACAGTACCAGTACCAGAGGAAAGATTTCATCCTGAAGGGGCTATCCAGGTACTTGACCCCTATGAAAACTACAAGAGCTTATTAATGAAGACCTGTGAGTTCCTTGGCGATGTCCAGACACAATGAGAGAGGAGTGGTGAAAACACACCTCCTGCAAGCAAGTAGAAGCCAGAGTAGAGCTCAGACTGTTATGAATAATGGAACAAGTTCTGCCCAGAGGACAATGAGAAGGCCCAGGGAAAATTATATTTCTTCCATTGATTACTTTGTTGGTTAGAAATTGCACATACTGCCTCAGGTAAATCGGGGTTCCCTGGGCTAGTTATGGCCTTCCACAGTCAAGAAGCACTGGAAATTCTTTCTGACTGGTTCAAAAAGAACCTCCTTTCTGGTGGATAAAACTAGAAGTGAAGTCACAAGCTCTCCCAACACCCATCAAACATATGGAGAAGGATGGAATTTTGACATGTCCATTTTGTCTGCCCAATAATTAACTTTGCAGTGCAATGGAATACTACTCAGCCATTTTGAAAAAAGTGAAATTTTGCCATTTGATGCAATATGGATGGACCCTGAGGATATTACACTAAGTGAAATAAGTCAGATGGAGAAAAATAAGTACCATATGATTTCACTCATATGTGGAATATAAAAGCAAACAAAACAAAAACAAAATAAATGAACAAATCAAACCAAACAAAAGCAAACATATAAGTACAGAAAACCAAGTAGTGGTTACAGAAGAGGAAGGGAGAGGATGAGGAGGGTAGAATGGGTAAAGGGGGTCAACTGAATGGTGACAGATGAAAACCAGACTTTTGGTGGTGAACACACTATACTGTAGTCTAAATAAAACATTGTACCATGAAATTTATATAACATTATAAACCAAAAATAACCATTAAAAAAAAGGAGTTCTACCCTCGAGTGGTTGATAAGAAGACAGAGGAAGAAACTAGCTTCCAAAACCATTGAAGACTTGATTTAAAGGTAAATGGATCCAAGTGTTAAACTGTACGGCAATGACAGCAGCTTCAGTTCAGTGGTGCCTTCTATAATCTGGGGCTTCTGTGGTGACTCAGAGAGTAAAGAATCTGCCTGCGATGCAAGGCAGATTTGCATTCCTGGGTTGGGAAGATCCCCTGGAGAAGGGAATGGCTACCCACTGTAGTATTCTTGCCTGGAGAATTCCAAGGACAGAGGAGTCCAGCAGGCTACAGTCCATGGGATTGCAAAGAGTAGGACATGACTGAACGACTAACACTCACTTTTCCTGCAGGCTGAGTGCTCTGCACTGGCCACATTTGCAGATGTGCAAACAAGGTATAGAGAGGTCAGGAGATTTTGCACCCACACAATCTGGTTGCAGAGACTGTGACCTTAACCCCATGTCTGCTGATTCCCAGGAAGACCAGGGTGAGATGGAAAGGTGAGGAAGACCTGGGCTGGGTGGTGTACAGGCACAATGGAGGAAAGATCATCAATGACACCAAAGAACCAGAGGGAAAGAATGGGCATGTGCTCTTTGAGACCCT
Organism: Capricornis sumatraensis; assembly: GCF_032405125.1. Taxonomy (NCBI): domain Eukaryota; kingdom Metazoa; phylum Chordata; class Mammalia; order Artiodactyla; family Bovidae; genus Capricornis; species Capricornis sumatraensis. Next base: position 114,399,244 of record NC_091071.1, on the reverse strand, counting down.
CTCACAGGTGCCCCAAATCAAGGACCAAAGCCTGTTTCTCTCACAGGCAGGATTTTTCTAAGGTGACCGCAAGTCGGTTATAACTAGTGCCTTCTGGAATATATCCCCAAACCATTTACTGCCCCTTACCTCATTATTCAGGTATCACTCGTGTCACAGAATCATAGAAAATCAGCTACCTGGGAATTCCATACCAGAGAGTGGACGATCTCATTCAATTCTCTCATCTTAGAAGTTCCCAGTACACTTGTGTAGACACCTGAATCCTTGCTGTTTCCTGCACTTTGGCGGCTATTTCCCCACACACTGTCTGCCTGGACATCCATTAACCAGCTCCAAGGATTCACCGCTCCCTGACCCCTCCCCGCTTCTGTTACCAGAGGTGATGGCCCCGCTCTGTTCCTGATGAGCCTCTCTCATGGCAGCTGTCACACTGCACTCATCCGAGGCATTTCTTCACCGGCAACGCCTTCTTGGCTAGGAGACAAGATCGTACCACCACTGAATCTCCAGCATCTGCCACAGTTCTGGTCCAGGACAAGGGCTGGTGGAAATGAGCTGCTGACAGCATGACATGAATGGGCCCAGCATTTCACTTTCAGGTGGGGATAGTGGTAAGGATACCCCATATACATATTTGTGTAGGCATGTGATCCCCCAAAGATACCCACGTCCTAGTCCTTGGACAGAGACGTCTCAGGACGGATTATTATGTTAAGGATCTGGATATGGGGAGATGGTCCTGCATTACCTGAGGAGACCCTAAACACAATCACAAGTGTCCTTCCTTGTAGAAAGGAGATAGAGGGACATTTGGCACAGAAGAGAAAGAAGAGGACGTGAAGATAGAAACAGGGAGAAGAGAAGAAGTGATGAGGGGTCGTGAGCCCAGGGGTGAGAACAACCTCCAGAAGCTGGAAAAGTCAAGGCAACAGGGTGTCCTGTAGCATCTCTGGCTCTGCTGACCACTGAAACTCACTGTAGACTCCTGGCTGTAGTATTGTGAGAGAATACCTGTGACTGTTAAGCTGCCAAATTTGTGATCATGCATTACAGCAGCAATAGAAAAGTAAGACTTTATTTTAAAATACTGCGCCCTACACAATCAGTTCTGGCTTCGCCTGCACACACACTGCTGCTGCTAAGTCGCTTCAGTCGTGTCCGACTCTGTGCGACCCCATAGACGGCAGCCCACCAGGCTCCCCCGTCCCTGGGATTCTCCAGGCAAGAACACTGGAGTGGGCTGCCATTTCTTTCTCCAGTGCACACACACTGCAGTCACTCCTAATCCAGACTCAAAATCTGAGCAGCTGCGTTCTGTGTTCTTCCTTGTACACACCCCCCCACCCCTCAACACACACACACACTCTCACTCACTCTGGTGCATTTTCATAAAGCCCTCTAACTCAGCTAAGCAAGTTCTAAAAGGACAGGCTTTTACACACTGGATCTCAGGATACGATTAACTGGCAGTAAAAAAGTTGGACTAGGCATAGCACAGGGTAAGTACACATCTGGCTTGAAAGACAACTAAAACATCTGCAACGTGGACAGTGGTGCCTCTTGAGGAAGCAGAATGATTGACACAAACCAACTTAGGACCACCCAACCTAAGTGCCATCCAGCATCAGGATACGGCTGCAGGGTTTTATGAACCATGCCTGTCCTGGTGGTCCAGTGGTTAAGACTCTGTGCTTTTGCTGCAGGGGGGCATGGATTTGATCTGCGGTCGAGAAACTAAGATTCCACATACCACAGCCATGGCCAAATAAAAAAATAAAAATAATTAAAGAGTGGGCTTTCTAGAGCCCACGTAGGAGCTAATGTCTCCTTTGGGGCTGCCTGTGGGACCCAAGTGCAGGGCCAGCTAACAAGAAGCAGACCACTGGCTGCATCACCAGCCAGATTGCCAGCCTCAAAGTGTGTGGCTGATGCTCTCTGGGCCACCTGGAAGTGTAGCTGATGACCACAGGCATTTCTGCCGGGAAGGCAAGCTGGGGTCAACAGCCAATGGAAAAGGGAGAAGTTAATTTACTGCATAACTAGCCCTACACAGAACCCAAGTTAAGTCCCTCAGAAGCCACCGGAGAGCCCAGTGCTGCTGGTTCTGTCACCTGTCAACCTCTTACTGGGCTTGAAATGCCACCATTCATTCATTCACATGACAAATAGGTATTGGACACATCCTAGGGATTAGAAATCAGATGAGGAGTTAGGGATAACAGAAAAAATAATGGGTGTCTACTGGAACCAACCTAGACAACATATTAAAAAGCAGAGACATTACTTTACCAACAAAGGTCCATCTAGTCAAAGCTACGGTTTTTCCAGTGGTCATGTATGGATGTGAGAGTTGGACTATATAGAAAGCTGAGCGCTGAAGAATTGATGCTTTTGAACTGTGATGCTGGAGAAGACTCTTGAGAGTCCCTTGGACAGTAAGGAGATCCAACCAGTCCATCCTAAAGGAAATCAGTCCTGAATATTCATTGGACAGACTGATGCTGAAGCTGAAATTCCAACACTTTGGCCAACTGATGTGAAAAACTGACTCATTGGAAAAGACCCTGATGCTGGGAAAGATTGAAGGCAGGAGGACAAGGGGATGACAGAGGATGAGATGGTTGGATGGCATCACCAACTCAATGGACATGAGTTTGAGTAAGCTCCGGGAGTAGGCAATGGACAGGGAGGCCTGGTGTGCTGCAGTCCATGGGGTCACAAAGAGTCGGACACGACTGAGCAACTGAACTGAACTGAACGGGAAGTCCTGGGTCTAAGGAGAAGATAAATATGTAATCAAAGTGCTAACACAGACACACACACTCACAACTGGCTCAGTATTTTCGGGGATAGAAGTACAAATGAGAATGGAGCACAAAGTGAAGGGAGGCTGGTTTGGACCACAGAGAAGAGGACATTTATGTTAGATATTACAAAATGAACAGTGTTTCTGAGGGAGGAGCTTGTGCAGAGGCCTGGGAGTGAGAGCGCCAGAGAATGGCCCCGCCGTGTCGGGGAATGGCCCCACCGTGTGGCCCTGGAGTGAGGAACTCTAAGAGAAAGGGTGGAACCAATGTGAAACGGTTAGTTCCCACTTTGCCATTTATGAGTGTTGTAACTTTGGGCAAGTCGCCTGATCTCCCTATGCCTCAGTTCCTCTACCAAAATCACCAGGACTATCACCTTCCTCGCATGCTTCTGGGAGGTGAATATGAGTAAGTCCATGTCAAGCGCTTAGCACAGTGCCTGGGGAGTAGGAAGTGGTCATTCAGGAAATGTTGACTCTCCCTCTCCTAAAGGGGTCGCATAGGTCACTGTGGCAGAATGACATTACCGATTCCACGCTCTTTTTCATAACAGATCCTCCCCTGAGTTCCTCACAGAGGGCATCTCATTTAATCTTCATTATGAAAGTCTGGGAGTTTTGTGTTGTTCTTCCTATGTTTGTAGGGGAGGAAAATTGTAACTAAGATCAAGGGACTCATCCAAGGTCATGCAAATATTGCAAGGAAAACGGGCTGGAAAACATTTCTCCAATTCAAGTGTGTCAGATATGTGTGTTCACACTCATATGCTCCACAGAATTTTGTCCTGTGTGTAGGCACTGGGTGAAAAGGGCCATTTTAAGTAGGAAAGCAAAGTATTGTTTTTAGAAAGAATACCTGTAAATGCAACCAGAAAACAAATATCAAAATAAAACACTGATAACCAAAGAAACAAGATACTACTTTTTAATATGCATAATCACTTTTTAAATTATTTATGTATTTATGACTGCATTGGGTCTTCATGGCTGCCCAAGGGCTTTCTCTAGTTATGGTGAGCAGGGGCTAGTCTCTAGTTGCAGTGCATGAGTTTCTCATTGCTGTGGCTTCTCTTGTTTGGTGCACAGGCTCAGTAGTTGTGGCACATGGGCTTAGCTGTTCTGCAGCATGTGGGATCTTCCTAGACCAAGGACTGAACCTGTGTCCCCTGCATTGGCAAGAGGATTCTTAACCACTGGACCACCAAGGAAGTCCCAAGATGCTATTTTTAAAAACAAGAGTACCCAGCATGGATGAAGGTATGAACCAACAGCAGTGTCATAAATGGCTTGTGGATGAATGAATCAGCAAAACATTTTTGCAAAACAAGTTTGTGTTATACTCCAAGAGCATTTACAATATCCAGATCTTTTAAACCTATAATGCTAGTAACGACTGAGACTTGATCTTTAGGAAAAATCCAAAACTGGCAAAAAATTTACGTATGAAGTTGTTTGTAAAAGTATAGTAAGAGTAAGAATTTAAAAAATCCCTAACACAGGTGCTTCTGAAGTCACTGTAAGTAAAAAATAACCATGAACGAAAACACTGCTTAATGCAGTGCTGTCTGAACCACATAAAAATATGAATAGGAACAAAGTCACAAGGAGTGGTGGAGTAATTGAATTTCTTTTCCTTCTCCTATTCTTCAGTATTTTTCAAATATTCTGTTTCATGTCTATATTACCTTTATAATTAGAAAGAATAACTTTATTTCAAAATTGAGAAAATTTTCATGACAGATATTTACTTACTTGAGTGAAAAAAATAATAATTTCCAAATTGTTTTAACACAATATCATGCAGAGTCCCCGTAGGTAAAAGAATTTTTTAAAAAGCAGTTGTGGATCAAGTAGGCATGGGGGGCCCAAAAGCCCCGTCTCTCAGCCACCTCTGCTGGAGCCAGAGATATCCCCAGGGTGTAATATAAAAACCAGCAGTGAAGGCAGGTCCCCAGTTTTGTAACCAGCTCGTGCTCTTTCCAGGAAGACCCAGATTTCTATTTCTGTCTCTGGGGTCTTTGGCTAAGGTGGCTGGGTTCCTAGGGTGTTACAGACAAGGACATGATTCAGATGCTGTCGAGCTGAGCACCAACACAGGACTGCAGCGACTTTCCCAGTGCACAGCCCTCTTGTGAAGTCTTAGCGTACCACCTGCCAAGACTGTCCATTGCTTAACCCCTGAGAGACAGATGCTGAACCACCTCTTAGGATCCTAAAGTCACTAGCTTCATTCTGTGGGGAACAAGCACCTAACAGGGGCCCCCTAGGGTGCTGACTGCTAGAGGCTTCTGGCCATGCCTCTGATAACATTCCAAAATTCAGACCAGCAGAGCTTTTGAAAACCTTTCATTGTTGTTCAGCCCCTTAGTTGTGTCTCTTTACGACACCATAGACTGCAGCATGCCAGGCTTTCCTGTCCTTCACTTTCTCCCTGAGTTTGCTCAAACTCATGTCCACTGAGTCCATGATTGCATCCAACCATCTCATCCTCTGTCAACCCCTTCTCCTGTCCTCAATCTTTCCAGCATCAGGGTCTTTTCCAATGAGTCAGTTCTTTACATCAGGTGACCAAAGGATTAGAGCTTCTGTTTCAGCATCAGTCCTTCCAATGAATATTCAGGACTGATTTCCTTTAGGATTAACTGGTTTGATCTCCTTGCTGTCCAAAGGACTCTCAAGAGTCTCCTCCAACACCACAGTTCGAAAACATCAATTCTTCAGTGCTCCAGCCTTTGTTATGGTCCAACTCTCACATTTTTACGTGACTACTGGAAAAACTATAGCTTAATTTTATCCAAATCGTTGCTTGTTTTCTTTAATCCTCCATTCCCTGACCAACTGAATCCTATTCTTTCCCTTTCTAAGTGTAAAAGAAACATTTTCTCTACAGGGGTGCTAATCACACACCTCCTTCATTTAACAGTAACTCTTCGAAAGAGAATTAGAACAGAGAACAGTTTTCCTTCAACATTAGTGTCTCCACAGCAAGCCAGGCATGCAGTATGCTCACCCTTGTAAATTTTCCATTGGTCTTGGGAGTTACACATTTTAACCCAAATAAATATATTTGGCTCAGTATCAAATAGAAAAAAAATCATTCGTAAGCACTTTCCTTCCTTCATTTTTCTACAAGAGCAAATGAACTTCGCACAGAAGAAGGGCATCAGCTCAGTGCAAAACTTCCAATTCCCAGTGAACTAAATTTCACATCCTCAAATGAGTAAATATAAATGGAGGTACCCTGGGCCCTCGGAACTTGCAGATACAGAGGGCTGACGTACTATACTGTCGTCCCTAAGAGGCTTGAGCAGCAGAGGACTTTTGTCTCCTTAGAGGTCCTGGAACCATTCCCCTACTGAGAGATGATTACATATTAACTTTGAGGGCAAGACAAAGTTCCAGTCTTTGGCCCATATGATGTTGCAGAGGCCTACAGATGACACAAGAACAGGCCTAAACCCCCAAATTCATCCATTTTGCTGTTACTCAATGGGGCAGTCCCAAAGTCAGTCTGTTTTTTACCACCAAGAATTACAGTGGCCCCACGGTATCAAGGGCTTCCCTGTTGGCTCAGACGGTAAAGAATTTTCTTCCAATGTAGGAGACCTGGGTTCAATTCTTAGGTCGGGAAGATCCCGTGGAGAAAGGCATTGCAATCCACTCCAATATTCTTGCCTGGAGAATCCATGGACAGAGGATCCTGGTGGGCTGCAGTCCATGGGGTTGCCAGGAGTCAAACACCGCTGACCGGCTAACACTTTCACTTTCAGGGTACCAAGCAGCTCAAGGCAAACCCGTCCTTAGAACAAGAGAAACAAGTTAAATACCACATCTTTCTTGGGAAGCCCAGTTAAAATGAAATTATCTGAAGGACTGACTATGAATTTTCTTCCTTTCACAGCTCCAGAGGCTTCCTTACTGCACAGATGCTGGAAGGATGGTTCTAAACACCCGCTCTTCCAACATGGCACTCCTTGCTGACCAACCCTTCAGAGATGTCCCACTACTTACACGATGTGTCTAGACTTCTTAGTTTGGTATGTGAGTCTCTGGTTGATAATAACCCTTAAATTATAATAAAAGCAGCTGGCACTTACTGAAACATCTCTCCTGTGCCAGGCACTTGATGAATACGATCTTATGTTACATTATCTTCACTACAACCCCTGGAAGAATGTTCTAGGATCTCTACTTTAGCAAAGCAAAAGCAAACCTACTGTAGTGAATAGCTTGACCTCTGGAACGTGGAGGGTAGGGTTCACAATCAGGCTACCCTGACCCAGAATCTTCCCTTTTCACCTCCTGGCTCTTTGGTCTATGCATCCAGAGGGAAAGTCCAGACGAGACAGGGGGTGGAGGAGGGAGAGTCAGGATATACCTTTCTTTTCCATCAGCCCTGAGCGAGAACAATGCACATGAAATGTACTCTTTCATTTTATCACCCAACAAGCATAATTAGGAACAATGAGGAATGACAAATAATAATGAACCTCTTTTCTTCCTAATTAAAATTTAACGACTGTATTTCTGCCATTATAGCCCAGAGCCTCAGTGCAGGTTGTGTGTTAACAAAGCCAACTCTGGAAGTCGGGGCCTGACTTCACAGATGGCTCAGCCTGGGTCTGCCCAGGCTTGTGAGAGGACAGCCTGCTTTACAGGTGGCTGCTGTCTGTCTGCCCACCTGCCCAGCGGCACTGGGCAAAATAAACTGGATGGGCAGGAGGGGGTCAGACTGAGCAGAATCTAATAAGCAGTGGTAAATACTGCAATTCCATGTACACAGTGGAGAAAATGTAGGCTTTGGTCACAGGTAGAACAGGGTTCGAGTACGGACTGTTACCAGCAGTGGGCTGTGCATTCTCTGACCGGCTCATTAGCCTCTTTGAGTCAGTGAGTGAGAAGGAAAAGCCTCCAGTGGCGGTGTTGGGGATTGTAAATGATGGAAGCAGACTCAGTGTGGTGGTCACTGTCGTCTGCGGCTGCCCATAACCTTTTAACACTCTCTTTCTATTCGAATCATTCTTCATCATGTAAAACGTACCTTCCCATCAGAGATTCTCCCAAACTACATTTCCCAGCTTCCATGGCCATGGGGAGGCAAACATGTGATTTAATTTTACTGCTCAGAGGCCCCCCGCGCTGGGCTCTGAGGTGAGCAGGGCTATAGGGTGAAAGAGGTGGGTCTGGGTCATCTGTTTCACGGGTAGAAGGTGACAGTGTGGCTGTGGAGGAGGCAGCTAAGGTGCCAGCTCCTAACGCTGACAGAGCCAGCCCCTCCTCTGCCCAACAGTTCTGCAGTGGGTGCTGAGAGCTCCTCCAGGAAGGTCCACCTAGAATCTGTTTCTCCAGCCCTCTCAGTAATTCTCTGCATTTTCTCTACCTATAAATATATCTCTCCCTGCTTCGACCGGCCAGAGCAGACAGTGTCACTGCAAGGGAGAGCCCCGACCCAGACAGGGCATGATGGCACCCCTGAAGCCTACTGGTGGAAGTGGAGGAAGTGATGGTGAGAAGATTGCTGAGAGTCAGTTATCCTGATCCCTCCTGGAGGGAAGAGGGCCCCAACCAGGGAAGTCCCGCAAGTCATTCTAGAGAGTCGACCACTGACATGCCTCTTGCGTCTTCTGCCTTCTCTCCAGCCCACTGCCAGCATCTGGGGCTCCAGGATTACACCTTCACCTGCGGCCAGGGTGAGCTTTGCCACTGGTATCATCTTACTTTCCCTGCTGAAAAGTTTCTCATAGCTTCCTAAGACTTCAGCACAAAGTCAGAATTTCTCATCATGGCCTACAAGAATCGTCATGGTCTGCAGCTCCTCCTCTCCCCTCTCTAGCCCATTGCTCCTTCTGACACAGAGCACTTGACAGGCACTTAACTCCTCATTCCTCACCTTCCCCTGCCCTATGACCTTTGAAGGCACCCAGTGTGTAACTTCAGCTTCCAACCTTCAACCTTCTCATATCCAGCTGACTCCTATTTGCTCCCTTGCTAGGCCATCTCTGTCCCTTAGGCAAGACTGGACCTGCTATAGTTCTCAAACTCTCCTCTTTCACTGTCTCCAAAGCTCTGTATGGGAACTGCCTGTTTAACATCTGTCTGCTGAAGACTTGTGTTCCCCATTCTATCCTGTTTGCTGTTCCTAGCACCCCTGAGTGTGGATGGAGACATGGACTTGTGTTAACACAACTGATGAGAGTCAAACTTTGGATTTAAAATGATTCAGACATGGATGAGTCTCCTCTTGCACACGTGCTATCCATTGACCAAATGGAAGCCAGGGACTTGACAGCCCCTGGTCACGGCAGGATCACGAGGTCGAAGGAGCTCGGGTCCTTGAACGCCTGTGTTGAAGACTGCCTGTCAAATAAGTCCAACTGATACTACAGAAGCCAAGAATAATACAGCTCTATTTTATTTAGAAAATAGCAGGAAAATCCATCCTCGAGGCATGAGGGCATGCCAACCCAAAGACGCAAGAGGAGAGAGTGGGGGAGCGCGCGAGCGCACAGGAGAGACAGAGACAGACAGACAGTGTACGCATGCGCGCGCGCGCGCGCGCGCGCGCGAGAGAGAGACCCCTGGCCCTTTGGCTCCTGTTTTTATATGTTTTCTCCTCCCCCGGGACCACCCTGTGTAAACTGGGCCAGCCAGGAGCGCTGTTTGTTCTGCCTGAGGTCCTCACTCCAGTCCTTGGGCCTTCCTTTGTTCTATTTTCGTGGGCTTTTCCCTTCCTTGTCTTTTAGCCACTGCCATTCTGGACTCCTGTTTCCTCTTCTAACTACCTAACATTCCCCCCTCAAGAGATGGGAGGCCCAATTCTTTGGGAATAGGGGCTTCAAGGTCTTTCTAGCTACTTTCTTCTGAACTGGGATGGTGAGGGGTATTGGGCTTTCCCCTCTTGCTGGTCTCAAGCCTCAGAGTCCTTATAGCGGTGTCCATCTAAGGGTGTGTGATATTTTCCGTGGCCGGCTGTAATTTTATATATCCTTGTTGAACTGGCACTGCATGTTGTAGCTTGACCTGTCCAGAGACAAAATGGGTCAGACAATTGGTAATACATGGAGCAATCATAAGCAATATCAATACGGTATAACAAGGACTCGTAGGGGCATTAGCCAATTCTGAATCCCCATCACCAGGATGGCTCAAGTCCCTCCTTGTTCAGGGATCAAAAGATCTATCTCCTGTCTGTTTTGGAGTACAACCCCTGCCAAGGGCTGGGTTTGGCTATTTAGAGCTGTCCTGAGAAATCTTATCACCAGAAACTAGATTTTGGGGGGTGTTCATTACAATGGCACTCACAATGATAGTTTTGGTAGCCAACTTTATCTTAACTAGCACAGCCCTGCAAGAGTATGGAGGGAGAATACTGGGTCTGCCCTGGTCACTTCTGCAGCCCCAGCACAGAGCACACATCTTGACACAATATGCATTTAATTGGAAGGGCCTAATAAGCATTTGTTGCGTGAATGACAGAGAAAGAAATTAACAGGCCAAGGAAACAGATAGCACTGGGGAATGCAAATGTGATAGGACAAAACCAGTTCAAACACAGAGAGTGTTTTAAGGGCAGCGGTGCTTGAGAGAAGAGGGGTGTCAGTTAGTGAGGCCCATAGAATATTCCAAGAGGACAAGCCCAGTTGGTCCATGGAAAGATAGAATCAGAGAGGAGACAATTTCTGTCATTTTCTGTACAGCCATCACTCACTCATTAATGTCTTATTTCTTCCTCTCAGCCCGAATCTTACATCCTGACATGATCCTCCAGAGAGAGGAAAACAGTGCACATAGTTTTCTCTCCATCATAAATACCTGAGCAACTTGATGGCTCAATTGAAAGCACTGAGGTGTAGGGACAATTTCCTCTTTCAGTGCCTGTGTAGACACACGCTCATGTGTGTATTTATAGTACGCATATGTATGTGTAGAATGAAGCTTGGCTCGGTAAAACTAAACTCATCCCAAATACACAATGTGGGCACATTTCCTGAAAGGGGAAAAATATCCTTCTCAGGATTATAAAATTTTATAGCAGGAAGGGACCTTCGGAACTATCCAATTTAAATCCCTAATTTTACGGTTGGAGAAACTGAGGCCAGAACAGCCAAGAAACTTGCTCTGGGTCCAACAGCTCCTTGTTACAGAGTCGGGCTGGTCTCCAGATACCCACTCCAGGGTTTAGAATTTTATTTGTAGGCAAAGAGAGACCAAGATATGAGGTCAGTATTAGTTTACTCATTGGCCCAGACATTAGACTTTAAGGGGTGCCTCATGAGTGACCTCAGGACCTAACCATATAGGGGTTCTGTCCCCAATGGTCAGTAAGACATGTAGAAGCCACACAGCTTCTCATCCAAGTTCCTCTGCTCTAGGTATTTTTCAGAGTCCATCGAAATCTGGCTTAAGCCCACTGGAAACCCACACGTAAAATGATTGTGGTCACCATTTTGTGAGCATTGGAATGTGTTCCAGAAACCGTGGAAAGCACGTTGCCTAAAGTTATTCTACACAGTTCTAACTGCAACACTGAAAAATAAGTATAGTTTAGTCTGTTTTGAGGCCAAGGATACTAGGACTCAAAGAGAGGCTAAGTAAGTTACACAGGAATACACAACTCAAGTAACGGAGCTGGGATCTGAACTCTGGTCTGTCAGGCTCCCCCTGGTGGCACTAGCAGTAGAGAATCTGCCTGCCAGCAGGAAATGCAGGTGATGTGGGTTCAATCCCTGGGTCAGTAAGATTCCTCTGGAGGAAGAAGTAGCAACCCACTCCAGTATTCTTGCTTGCAGAATCCCATGGACAGAGGAGTTCATGAGGCTGAAATGAGTTGGACACGACCGAGCACACACACTGTCAGGCTCCAGGGCTCGTATACCTTGCCACAGTGACACAGCCGCTCCAACAGAAGACTTGAGAATAAAGTGAGATGTAAGGACAGACAGGGCTTCCCTTGTGGCTCTTGAATCCACCTGCAATTTGGGAGACCTGGGTTTGATCCCTGGGTTGGGAAGATCCCCTGGAGAAGGGAAAGGCTACCCACTCCAGTATTCTGGCCTGGAGAATTCCACAGACTGTGTAATCCACAGGGTCGCAAAGAGTCGGGCATGACTCATCGACTTTTACTCACCCACTCAGAGGACAGACAAAGCATCACCCAGAAGAGGACAAGACTAGAAGATATGTTCCTTGGTGAGGTGTCCAATTTGGTGTTGCTGACTTAGGTCTGTGCTTCCTCTCCCCTGGTGGTGGTTGGGCTCTAATAGCTGGCTCTCCTTCCTGCCTACTCTTTTTTCCCCAAACCTGATAGGACTCTAAACTATTTACTACTCCACCCAGCAAAGTTGGTGTGAAATGCTGAGATGACATTTGCGCCTGACCCCATGGACTGTAGCCCATCAGGCTCCTCTGTCCATGGAAGTCTCCAGGTAAGAATACTGGAATAGGTTGTCAACTCTCTCCTCCAGGGGATCTTCCCAACCCAGGGATCGAACCCTCATCTCCTGTATTGCAGGCAGATTCCTTACCATCTGAACTATCTGGGAAGCCTGACTAAATGTGCACACAGAGTTTATACTCAGATCCCTAGCCCTGGAAACCATGTACACTTCTACACTTCCCACCCGCCCACATCCTCCCCCCACAGCCTTCATGCTACCTGGATGAAAAACAGGACTGCCTCATTTTCATTTCCTGCTACACAGTGCATAGCACAGGGCTTGGGGAGGCATAATAAAATTGTTTTTTTACTATGCTGTCTAGAAAAAATATTTTTCTAAAATATCTGTTGTATGGAGAAGTGTTTGTTCTCTTTCCACCATGATTTCGTATGGTTTCCTCAGCAGAGTGTGTTTGAGTCAAATGGGAGTTTTGTCTTCTCTAGAACCATAGGCTCATTGTCCTGAAGCTTTGCTGCCTTGGGCAATGGCCCATCTCCTGCGGGCTCCACCGACACCCACTATAGCAGACCTCGGAGATACTGCAGATTTGGTTCCAAACCACCTCAATAAAGTGAATAGCACAATCAGTCAGTTCAGTTCAGTTCAGTCTCTCAGTCATGTCCGACTCTCAGGCCTCCCTGTCCATCACCAGCTCCCAGAGTTCACTCAAACTCACGTCCATCGAGTCGGTGATGCCATCCAGCCATCCATCCTCTGTCCCCTTCTCCTCCTGCCCCCAATCCCTCCCAGCATCAGGGCCTTTTTCCAATGAGTCAACTCTTCTCATGAGGTGGCCAAAGTACTGGAGTTTCAGCTTTAGCATCATTCCTTCCAAAGAACACCCACAATAGAGTTACTCAAATTGTTTTATTTCCTCATGCATATGAAAGTTATGTTTGTGCTCTACTATAGTCTATCAAGTGTGCAATCATTTTATGTCTAAAGAAACAACATGTGTACATATCTTGGTTAAAAAATACATTATTGCTAAAAAATGTTCACCATCAACTGAAACTTCTGCAAATCCAAATTTTTTGTGAGAGTCACACCAAAGATCAGTGATCACAGGTCGTGTAAGAAATATAGTAACAATGAAAAAGCTTGAAATATTGTGAGAATTGCCAAATAGGATACAGAGACACAGAAGTAAGCAGATGCTGTTGGGAAAATGGTGCCGATAGACTTGCTTGACACGGGGTTACCACAAACCTTCACTTTATGAAAAATGTAATATCTGTGAAATGCAATAAAGTGAAGCACAGTAAAACGAGGTATGCCTGTCCTTTTGGGTAAGGCCAGCCTCCTCATCCAACCTTCTGCACTCCAGAGTGATCCAGCGTCTCTGGTTTCCCAGATTTTCGATAAGTGATGTTTGCATCTGCCAGGACTGGGATATTGGCAGGCTTCCAAATAGCTTTCAGCAAGCACTAGGTTGCAAAAATATCATTTGGCCTGGAAACTGCTCATAGGTCTGGTTGCATTTCTCAGAGTTTTTTCCACCACCCCTCCACCATCCACTCATCCCTATCTCCCTCCCCAGACCCAGCGACATTCAGCATCAGTCTGAAGAATGGGTGTTTTTCTACATGAGTCGGCAGAGTTTTCATACACACACACACACACACACACACACACACACACACACACACACACACACACACAGGACTTTCCACACTAATACAGACAGATGGAGAAGAGCATGACCACATTCATTTACTGGAAACTGGGTGTTTGATTTTCAGTCCTTTTACCCCCATCTCCTTTTTCAAGTCTGACATAGACTAGAGGAAGACAGGACAGTTTTTAACCAGACTCAAGTTCTTGTGGATATCACAGCTGTGTCTCTCACTGGCAAGAACATGTGTGGGGTTCCTCAGAAAGTCGTTTGCAGGGATGGATGCAGGACCAGGTGGAAAGCAGCTGGCACCCAAGGCACTGAATGGAGATTAGCTCCTGCAGCCACACTCATTGCAAGCGGGCTCTGGGCCCTAACTCTGACTTGTCCAGGAGGGCACGTACACAGGGCAACACTTCTGCATGCTGTAACAAGATCTCAGTGTCAGAAGCTCAACAGTCCACATCCTCAAAGCCATTTTGGTGCTCGATGGTCATACAGACAGCCACTATTGACCAAGTGTTATCTACCTTGTATAGGACAAAGTGCCAGGAACTTTGTGTCCCTGTATATCTTTATCGCTAAGCTTTACAGCATTCTAGGGTAAGCATTACTATCCTTGTATCATATTAGTAGTGAGGAAACTAAGGCTCAAAGAGGTTAAAAAAGAAAAAGAAGTACTCAAGGTCTTGAAAGAGGGATTCAGATCTAGACTATCAGGCTGTGAAATCTCATTCTTCCCACAACACCACAGAAACCTTCCCCCAAATGATTACACTGGGATCCAATCTGCCAGTTACATGAAGGACTCTCAGTGGCATCTGCACCAGTGGGAAAAGCCACTCCTTCCTGTTTTCAAGTATATATTGGGCACTTTGAGAGGTAAAAAAATAAAAGCCGAAGTCCCTTCCCAAAGCGAGGTCATTATCATTGACAATCCCAAAATAAACGAAACTTAAATAAGAAGTGCTACAAGCCACCTTTTGTCACACATTCTTAGGCCCACAAGGACCCTTAGAGGAAACCTTCAATACCCTGGTTTGGAAGATGAAGAATTGGCAGTCGGGTGTGAGGAAGTATATTAGTCACTCAGTTGTGTCCTACTCTTTGCAACCCCATGAACTGTAGCCCACCAAACTCCTCTGTCCATAGGATTCTCCAAGCAAGAATACTGGAGTGGGTAGCCATTCCCTTCTCCAGGGGATCTTCCTGATCCTGGGATTGAACCCAGGTATTTTGCATTGCAGGTGGATTCTTTACCGTCGGAGCCACCAGGGAAGTCTAGTGTGAGGAACGGCTTATGCAAAGTTATGCAGTGTTGATGGTAGTTTCTAAACAGAACGCTGGTGTCTGACACCATGTTCTCTTCACACGCACATCCCATGGGCTCTCTCATATCAAGGCTTTAAGAAAGGCAGCCTCATAGAACAGTGAAAAATGACTAAGCAGGTCTCCTGCTGAGGGATAAATGGCTGGCTACCTCTGGGTTTTCCTGGGTTCACAGTCCCCTGGCTGCTGTGTGCACGCATGAACTGTGAGAGCAGAGAGCATAGCTTAGACCTTCTTGACCACAGCACAGCCCACTGAGGTTGCTGGGGAGTCTAGAGGAAGGTACACCTTGCTATGTTCAGGAAAAAATTAAGAAACAGACTCCCCCCACGTTGTAAATGTCATATCATGTTGGCACCTAATCAACACTTTGAAGCATTAGCATTGTTTTAATCACTCTCCTATTGGAAAACAAATGTTGCATGTATAATTACACTGCTGCATTGTACTGTACAAATAACCATGTAATGACATCGTTGGAATTTCTTGGTTCTTCATGGTAATGCCAAGTATAATTACCATGTAATCTGCCGAGAGCAAACAAGGTTGTAATTATTCTGTAATCCAATCTAATTATGGGGCAACTGGTTTGTTATTTGTGTTCAGAAGGAAAATATACACACAAAAGAGTAGAAGAAGAAACTCATTTTCTCCAATAGTAGGATGACAAGTGGCGGGGTGGGGGGGGCGGTTCGAGAGGACCCTCAGCTCTGCGACCATCTGCTCAGATGACAAGGTGCATGCTCGTCATGACTTGGAGCCCATGGTTTTCAAGGCTGACTGGATTGGTCAAGTGAAAAACTGACTACAAGGGCAAGTCCAAGTGGGAGTAGAAGAGTCCTCTCGGCAGAGCTGCTGGAGGGGAGCACCCATGCAGTGAGATGGAGGATGAAGAGAGCCCAGCTCTCATAAAGGATCTCACCCACCAGCTTCTCCTATACCTAGGACATACCTGGGACAGCAACATATAAATCTCTGTGACTATGTTCCCATTCAATTCAGGTGTGGTCTTTTTATGGCGGCTGCAAGTCTGGCTCTGAGCCTTACAGAGAGGAGCCAGGCAAAGAAGAGCAGAAGAATGGAGTGAACAAACATGGGAGCAGGCTTTGGCAAGAAAAGTTCTCTGTGTTGCTCGGTGGGGGTTCCACTGATTCACTAGGGCTGCTGTAATAATGGACCACACACTAGGTGACTTGAAAAACAGAAACTTAAATGTCACACCACTTTGGAAACCCAAGTTAAAAATCGAGGTGTTGGCATAGCTATGCTCCCTCTGAAGACTCCAGAGAAGAAGGCTTCCTTGCCTCTTCCTATCTTCTGGTGTTTTGCTGGCAGACTTTGGCTTCCTTAGCTGCAGGTGCATGGCTCCAATCTCTGCCTCTGTCTTCATGTCCCTTTCTCCCTGTGTTTCTCTTCAAATGGTGTTCTTTTTATAAAGACATCAGTCATTGTATTAGGGACTCATCCTATTCCAATATGACCTCATCTTAATTTATTACATTTACAGTGAGACTTGTCCCCAAGTAAGGTCACATTCTGAGGTCTTCAGAGTTCAAACTTCAATATATCTTTTTTGAAGGGAAATGATTCAGTCCCTAACAGGGACATCTAATGCATACATGTGAGCTTCCCTGGTGGCTCAGGCAGTAAAGAATCCACCTGCAATGAAGAACACCCGGGTTTGATCCCTGAGTCAGGTAGGTCTCCTGGAGAAGGGAATGGCTACCCACTCCAGTATTCTTGCCTAGAGAATTCCATGGACAGAGGAGTCTGACAAGCTTCAGTCCATGGGTTGCAAAGAGCTGGACATGACTGAGCGACTAACACTTTCATACTTGACATGCATTTATTTAGTATCTACTATGTGCCTGGTGTCTTTTCATACTGTTCATACTCTTCATGGGGTTCTCAAGGAAAGAATACTGAAGTGGTTTGCCATTCCCTTCTCTAGTGGACCACGTTTTGTCAGAACTCTCCACCATGACCCATCTGTCTTGGGTGACCCTGCATGATATGGCTCGTGGTTTCATTGAGTTAGACAAAGCTGTGGTCCATGTGATCAGATTGATTAGTTTTCTGTGATTGTGATTTTCATTCTATCTTCCCTCTGATGAAGAAGGATAACAGGCTTTTGGAAGGTTCCTGATGGGAGAGGCTGACTGAGGGGGAAACTGAGTCTTGTTCTGATGGGTGGGGCCAAGCTCAGTAAATCTTTAATCCAATTTTCTGATGATGGGGCTGTGTTCCCTCCCTGTTATTTACCTGGGGCCAAACTGGAATGCAAAGTCAAGTGGGCCCTAGGAAGCATCACTTAACAAAGCTAGTGGAGGTAATGAAATTCCAGTTGAGCTATTTCAAATCCTAAAAGATGATGCTGCAAAAGTACTGCACACAATATGCCAGCAAATTTGGAAAACTCAGCAGTGGCCACAGGACTGGAAAAGGTCAGTTTTCATTCCAGTCCCAAAGAAGGAACGCTCAAACTACCGCACAATTGCTCTCATCTCACATGCTAGCAAAGTAATGCCCCAAATTCTCCAAGCCAGGCTTCAACAATATGTGAACCGTGAACTTCCAGATGTTCAAGCTGGTTTTAGAAAAGGCAGAGAAACCAGAGATTAAATTGCCAATATTCACTGGATCATCGAAAAAAGTGAGAGAGTTTCAGAAAAACATCTATTTTTGTTTTATTGACTATGCCAAAGCCTTTGACTGTGTGGATCACAACAAACCGTGGAAAATTCTGAAAGAGATGGTAATAACAGACCACCTGACCTGCCTCCTGAGAAATCTATATACAGGTCAAGAAGCAACAGTTAGAACTGGACATGGAACAACAGACTGTTTCCAAATAGGGAAAGGAGTACATCAAGGATGTATATTGTCACTGTACTTATTTAACTTCTATGCAGAGTACATCATGAGAAATGCTGGCTGGATGAAGCACAAGATGGAATCAAGATTTCTAGGAAAAATATCGATAACCTCAGATATGCAGATGACACCACCCTTATGGCAGAAAGTGAAGAAGAACTAAAGAGCCTCTTGATGAAACTGAAAGAAGAAAGTGAAAAAGTTGGCTTAAGGCTCAACATTCAGAAAACTAAGATCATGGCATCCAGTCCTATCATTTCATGGAAAATAGATGGGGGAAACAATGGAAACAGTGTCAGACTTTATCTTTTTGGGCTCCAAAATCCCTCCAGATGGTGACTGCAGCCATGAAATTAAAAAATGCTTGCTCCTTGGAAGAAAAGTTATGACCAACTTAGACAGCATATTAAAAAGCAGAGACATTACTTTGCCAACAAATGTCCATATAGTCAAAGCTATGGTTTTTCCAGTAGTCGTGTTTGGATGTGAGAGTTGGACTATAAAGGAAGCTGAGCACCGAAGAATTGATGCTTTTGAACTGTGGTGTTGGAGGAAATTCTTGAGAGTCCCTTGGACTGCAAGGAGATCCAACTAGTGCATCCTAAAGGAAATCAGACCTGAATATATACTTTGGCCACTTGATGCAAAGCACTGACTCATTTGAAAAGACCTTGATGGTGGGAAAGATAGAAGGCTGGAGGAGGATGGGATGACAGGATGGGATGCCTGGATGGCATCACCGACTCAATGGACATGAGTTTGAGTAAACTCTGGGAGTTGATGATGGACAGGGAGACCTGGTGTGCTGCAGTCCATGGGGTCGCAAAGACTTAGACAAGATTGAACAGCTGAACTGAACTGAACTGAACTGATGTGCCTGGTGTGTGATAATGGCCCAGTTTTTCTTTTCTTGATTATGTGTGGCATGCATTATCTCATTTAAGTCTTTTACAATGTTTGAAGTTGGTACTATTATTAAGCTCATTTTATATATATATGGAGACTGAGGCTTAGACTTGTGGGAACCCAAGCCCAGCCAGACTCCAGGATCTGCATGCTGAACCCCATACCTAACCTTGTCAAGCCCAACGTGGCCCTGGAACATATAGAGACAGAAGCCAAGGTACCTTCAGGGAGTCCACTGACCAAGGTCCAGTCACCATCTCAGAGCAACCCATGAAAGGGGGTTAGGAGGAAGTATTGCACTATAGACAGGAAAGTTTTTGAAACTAGGCATGCAGAAGAAAGAAATCAAAACTGGAAGATGGAGAGTGTGGTTAAGTGTTAGGATGGGAGGACAGGAGATATGCATAGTTTTATCATGATAGAGCTTATCAAGTCCTACCCGATGCTTCCAGGGCCATCCAGGATGGCTTGTTGAGTTGCTCCTATGGATGGTGGCTTTTGCATCTTGCCAGAACTCCTTTACAGGAGGAGACTCACTACTTTATTTTCCATCCATGAATGTGGTATCCAAATGTGGCCTCCTCCTTTGGGCACCCCTGGACAGGAGGGTCTAACCTTCCTATTGCCTTTTCTTCCTCACTCAAGGCCTGCTTGTGAGCCATATGGCCCCTGGCCTCGAGAACTTGCTACCTTTCTCAAGGTACTGAAAACTTTTGGAAGAAGTTACAGTTACAGTCTTAAAACAGGTTGTAAATTCTTTATTTGGGGACTAATCTTGCCAGGCTGGTCGACCCTGGTGTCGACTGCTTTTCCAACCTGACGTCAGTTAATCCCCACTGCTCAGAAGTTAATCCCTTTGAGAACAAGATGAAACGTGGTTTTGTGAGGCAATATTTAAAGGCCTACAAACAATATCACGCCTTTGCCTCTGCTTCTGCGATTTCTACTTCTGGAAAGGGTTCAAAAACCTGTTTGTGTGAATGTATGTGAAGAACTTTTCATGGCTGATCTTGCGAGATGATACTTTGAGGAATAATGTAGACGTGCTTATACATTAAGGCAGAAGGCACCCAGTTTATGTGTGTTTATCAAATATGGCGCAGGCAAAGGGCAAACAACAGCTAGTATGGGAATTTCAAAGGCTGTGGAAATTCTGGGAAAGATTCTCTAATTGTGAAATGTCAAGGGGGATGGGTGGAAAAAAGCCTTTAAGGAAATCCTCAGGAAAAACTGATACATGTTATCAGTTGTTACATTTTGGGCCCTTGACTCATTGGAACGGTACTGTGAGATATTATAAGTAATATATCCCCTCACCTTCCTCACACTCACAACAATCTATCTTGGCATCAGTGACTCTATTTTACAAAAAAAACAACAACAACAACTAAGACTCAGAGAAGTTAACTAACCTACTGAGAGTCACATAATTACTATGAGATAAATGCTGAGATGAAAACTCACATATGATTCCCAAGCACAGGGTCTTTCACCATCTGCTGGAAGCTACATACTTTTAGAGCAAAGACAAATACTGCATATCTTATGGCTGGAAATGAGTGTCTTGCTTTCATTTGCCAGATGACCTGTGTTTATTTTATCTGACAGAGTCCAGGTCAGAACCCTCTACTTCCAGGAAGGCTTCCTGGATTAGACAGAATAAAAGAATGGATTAATAGAATTAAAATGTCAGCACTCATACAAACCTTATAGGTCATCTTATTCACTGGCTTTCAACTATGTTTGAGGAGTCCTAGAGATTGTGCTGGGCTTCCTGTGTAGCTCATTTGGTAAAGAATCCACCAGCAATACAGGAGAATCTGGTTTGATTTTTGGGTTGGGAAGCTCCCCTGGAGAAAGGATAGGCTACCCACTCCAGTATTCTTTCTTGGAGACTCCCTATAGACAGAGGAGCCTGGTGGGCTACAGTCCATGAGGTCACAGAGTCAGACATGACTGAGTGACTAAGCATAGCACAGCACAGAGGTTGTACTTAGTGTCCTTAGGAATCACTGGGATGGTGGCTATGGATGAATGATGAGGTACCTAGGGGCTAGAGATTCAGACTATTTTATAGGTATTTGTTACATATTTAGGACTTCCCTGGTGGCTCAGATGATAAACCGTCTGCCTACAATGTGGGAGACCTGGGTTCGATCCCTGGGTAGGGAAGATCTTCTGGAGAAGGAAGTGGCAACCCACTCCAGTACTCTTGCCTGGAAAATCCCACAGACGGCAGTCCATGGGGTTGCAAAGAGTGAGACATGGCTGAGCGACTGAACTTTCTTTTTCTTTACATATTTACACTTAACGTGTTGAGCTTCTTTCATAAAATTTCACTTGAAAAAGAACTCTATAGCTGAGATTAAAAAAATAATAATCAATATATGCTGGAGTTTGAAATGCACCATTATTGTCCAGTGTTCTTTTTTTATAGATTGTTATTGTTTAGTCATTAAGTCATGTCTGGTTCTTTTGGAACCCCATGGTCTGTAGCCTGGCATGCTCCTTTGTCCACAGGATTTCACAGGCAAGGATACTGGAGTGGGTTGCCATTTCCTCCTCCAGGGAATCTTCCCAACCCAGGGACTGAATTGGAGTCTCCTGCTTTCCAGACAGGTTCCTTACCACTGAGCCACTAGGAAAGTATAAATACAGAGAGGGTAATTTCCTTCCTCAACGTCACAGTGATAGGCAGTATCCTGGAACCCAGGTCTCTGAGTTTCAATCCAATATTCTTGTTAATAATCCATCTTTTTTCCTGACTCTGTTCCAACCAGATCCTGACACTTCTTTACATAAGCAGATATATGCACATGTATATAGGTATGTAGGAGAAGGCAATGGCACCCCACTCCAGTACTCTTGCCCGGAAAATCCCATGGACGGAGGAGCCTGGTAGGCTGCAGTCCATGAGGTCACTAAGAGTCAGACACGACTGAGCGACTTCACTTTCACTTTTCACTTTCATGCATTGGAGAAGGAAATGGCAACCCATTCCAGTGTTGTTGCCTGGAGAATCCCAGGGATGGGGGAGCCTGGTGGGCTGCCGTCTATGGGGTCGCACAGAGTCAGACACAACTAAAGCGACTTAGCAGCATATAGGTATATGACATGAAAAATATGAAGGTTATATATTTATATGTATTTAATCAGCTCCTGTGAACCAAGCTGTAAATTCTTTGAGAACTTGGACCACATCATATCTAGAGCTTTTGATTTTCATTGCCCATGAACAGCCTAACTCAGGGACTCCCTAGAAAAGGAGTCACTTCTTGTGATCTTTATATTCCCATTTACTAGCAAGATGACAGGCACATGAGAGCTCCTGAATAAATGGTTAGAGAATGAACAAGTAAATCTGACTACCAGTTCTCAAGTCTCTGTTTAAATAATTCCAGTGACAATGAACTCACTACCTATAAAACAACTTATGTTCTCTTGAGTAGTTCCGTGTGTTATATTGAGTAAAAATCTATGCCCCAGTAGATTAACAATTAACAAACAAAATTCAACACTGTACATTATGATCAAATTGGATTTATTACTTAAAGGCAAAGTTGTCTTAGTATTTTAAAATATATAATATCATTCATTTCATCAACAGACCAAAGGGTGTAAAAACATATTTACATACCTTTATCCAGAAAAGTATTGAAAATAATAATTCTTATTATTGGTAAAATCTCAGTGAATTAAGAATAGAATTAAGCATCTTTAAACAGGTAAAGGGGGCCTACAAAAGAGTAAGTCTACAACAAACCTCATCCTACATGGGAAAACATTCGAACAACCCTCTTTAAAGTCAAGAACAAGTCAAGTGTGCCAACTTTCAATTCTATTCAATAGTTTTACAAGACAGAAAGCCAGCATATTACAGGGCCCAAAAGATATTAATATTGTGAAGAAAAGTGCAAAATATTTTATTTGAAGATATGACTAACAACACAGAAGATCCTAAAGGATCAGTGAAAAATATAGTTAACAAGTTAATTTAGCAAGGTTGTAGAATAGAAATTCAATACACAAAAAGCAATTACATTTCTATGTACTAATGATAAGCCTTTAGAAAATAAAATTTTAAAAATAATACCATTTACACTAGCACAACAGATACTTTCCAGAAATAAAATGTATAAAATGTGTGTAAGACTAAAAGACTCGAGACTAAAATCTATAAAATCTGAAGAGAAAAATCAAGGGAGAATATGCTATATTCATGGGTTAGAAGGCTCAGTGTTGTTAACGTGTCAATTCCCTTGGTGATTCACAATCCAAATAAAAATTCCAGCAGGACTTTTTTTAGAAATCGATAAGCTAATCACAAAACTTATATAAAAATGCAAAAGATCTAGAATAGTTAAAAATATTTTTAAAAAGAAGCCAAACATACATTTTTAATGGGCAAAATATTTGAACAGATATGTCCAAAGAAGATATACATATATCCAATAAGTAAAAAAAAAAAAAAATGGTCACATCATTAGTTATCAGGAAAATACAAATTATAATTAAGTATAATTTTGCATTCACTAGAATGACTAAAAGTAAAAGATGAAAGGCTATAGTGACCAAAAAAACCTCTAGTGACAGAAAGTACAATAGTAACTGCTTAGAGCTGGGAGAAAGGGATTGACATGCATAAAGGGGCATGTATTTTTAACTTTTGAGGATGGTGAAGGTGCTCTGTGTCTTTACTATGGTGGTGGTTAGATGGTTGTATACATCTATGAAAACTCATCAAAACTACGCACCTAAATGGATGTTTCATTGTATATCGTGGAAGTGCTCTGTACTCAATCATATCTGTCTCTTAGTGACACTTTTGGACTTGGCCCACCAGGCTCCTCTATCCATGGGACTTTTCAAGCAAGAATACTGGAGTGGGTTGCTGCTTCCTCTTCCAGGGAATCCTCCCAACCCAGGTATCTAACATGCATCTCCTGCATCGCAGGCAAATTCTTTACCTCTGCGCCATTGGAGAAGTCCCATTGTACATAATACATTGCATTAAAGTTGTTTTTTAAAACACCAAATTGACTCTAGCAAGTGTTGGATGTAAAATAATTAAAACACTTATACTTTGTTGGTGGAAGTACAAAATGGGACAACTGTTTTGGAGAACCCTGGTTTTATTATTATAAAACTATAAACATAAAAGTACTCTTTGACCCAGAAAGACCACGCCCAGGTTTTTATCTACAAAAGTTGAAAATAGACATCTTTAAAAATACTTACTCCAAATTAGAAACAACAGACAGATGAATGGGTAGACAAATAGTGATATATTCACTTAATGAATTACTACTGAGTAATAAAAATGGACCAGTAGCAAATACACAGAATCGTGAATTAATCTCACAGACATAATATTGAGTGAAAAAGCTAAACACAAAACAGTACACATGATATTATGCTTTTTATATAAAATTCCAGAACTGGAAAAGATTTATGGTTATAGAAATCAGATTAGAAGTTGTCTTGGGCAAGAACAAGGGATGTGAGATGCAAATGGGCAAGAAACTTTCTGGCATGATAGAAATGTTCTTTATCTTGACTAGAGTGGTGATTACACAGGTATCTTCATTTGTCAATACCATCCACATAAAATATGTGCATTTGATTGTATGTAAATTTATAACTTAAAAATTGTTGAATAAAAATATACTGGAAAATAGGAAAAATATTACCACTATTTGAAACTGTTGTATACTACAAATAAAAGAAAATATTAGCAAGATAACTGGATATTAGATCAACTTTCAAAAGTTAATCCCATTTCTATACAACAGCAACAGATATTTGGAAAACTAGTTTATATAAAAGATCTTTAATAGCAATGACCTTTAAAGTACCTGAGAAATATTTTAACCAAAGATGTGCAAGACCTGTATATAGAAAATTTTCAAACTTTACAGCAAGATGACCTTAAAGAAGAGCTAAATAAATAGAGCACAATACTATGCTTATGACTAGGAAGACTTAACACTATAAAATGTCTAAAATTTCCCAATTGATCAATAATTCAATGGAATTGAAATCAAAATTCCAAAAGTCCAAGTTTTTATGAAACTTGACAAAGTTATTTTAAAATAGTAGTACAACAGGACAAGGAAAAGAATGAGAGAGGAGGTTCCTACCTTAACAAATATCAGGACTTCTTGTGAAGCCAGGGTAATCAAAACAGTGTGGTATTGGCAGAGGATAGACTAGCTGACCAGTGGGACAAAGACAAAGCCCTGGAAGAGATCCATAAGTATATGGGACTTTGATATATGGTGGAGCAGTGGCACAGATCAGGAGGGACTAGTCAATAAATGGGCAAAGTGGTCATCCACACTGCGGAAAAAAGAAATTGAATCCTTACCCCACACCACTCACAAAAATTGGCTCCAGATGATTGAAGGACTTAAATGTCAAAAGGGAAATTTTAAAGTTTTAAATAGGTCAATATCTTCCTGACCTTGGGAGTAGAAGAAGGATTTCTTAAGCAAGGCACAAAGAATCATAAAATTTAACAGGAAACATAGACCACATTCAAATAAAACATTTCCATTTACAAAAAAAAAAAAAAAAACACCCTTTTTTTAAAAAGTGAAAAGACAAGCCACCAAACGAGAGAAGATATTTGCAACATATTTAGCTAGCAAAGGATTGCTGTCTAGAACATACAAAAATATTAGGAGAAAGACAAATAATCCAGTGGAAAATGGGCACTACACAAGTATTTCACAGGAAAAAATACAAGTGGATGATCAACATCCAAAGAGATAGTCAACCTCATTGACAACCACGGAGATACAAATCGATACCACAATTGACAGACTCAAGAAAGCTGAAGCTACAGAGGGGGGATGCAGAGGCTCTCTGGAACACTGCAGGTGGGAGAGGGAGCTGGCATTGTCTTACAAAAGTGAATATTCACATACCTTATGAACCAGTTCCTCTCCTGGGCACATAAGAGAAAAAATTGCACATGCACACAAAAAAATGTGTAGTAGTATAATATGATATGAATGAATATTACTACACTTTTTTTTTACTCTTTGTGACCTCATGGACTGTAGCCTGCCAAGCTCCTCTGTCTATGGGGATTCTCCAGGCAAGAATACCGGAGTGGGTTGCCATGCCATCCTCCAGGGGATCTTCCCAACCCAGGGATAGAACCCAGGTCTCCCGCATTGTAGGCTGATTCTTTACCATCTGAGCCACCAAGGAAGCCCAAGAATACTGGAGTGGGTAGCCTTTCTCCAGGGGATCTTCCCAACCGAGGGATCAAACCCATATCCCCTGCATTGCAGGCAAATTCTTCACCACTGAGCCACCTAGGAAGCCCATACCAAGGATTATGAGGGTCCAATTCTAAAATCCAAAAGTAATTTTCATCTTTTAATTAATTTTTATTGAAATATAGCTGATTTATAATAGTTTGTTAGTTTCTGCTGTAGAGCAAGGTGAATCAGCTATACATGTACATATGTTCACTGTTTTTAAGATTCTTTTCCCATATACATCATTACAGAGTATTGAGTAGAGTTCCCTGTGCTATACAGTAGGTCTTTATGAGTTATCTATTTTATATATAGCCGTGTGTTTATGTCAATCCCAATCTCCCAATTTATCCCTCCTCTCCTTTCCTCTTTGTTAACCGAAGTTTGCTTTCTATATCTGTGACTAGCTCAGTTTTGTACCATTTTTTAAGATTACACATATAAGCAATATCATGTGATATTTGTTTTTCTGTCTGACTTACTTCATTCAGCATGACAGTCTCTAGGTCCATCCATGTCACTGCAAATGGCATTATTTCGTTCTTTTTTTCTGGCTGAGTAAAATCCCACTGTATATATGTACCACATCTTCTTTATTCATTCACCATCAGTGGTAGGTTGCTTTCATGTCCTGGCTATTTTAAATAATGCTGCAATGGACATAGGGATGCATATATCTTTTCAAATTATAGTTTTCTCCAGATATATTCCCAGGAGTGGGATTACTGGATCATATAATGTTAGTTCTATTTTTAGTTTTTAAAGGAAACTCTGTACTGTTCTTTATAGTGACTGCACCAATTCACATTCCCACCAACAGTATAGGAGGGTTTCTTTTTCACCATACCTTCTCCAGCATTTATCATTTGTAGATTTTTTTAATGATGACCATTCTGACTGGTGTAAGACGATAATTTAATAAAGTTTTGATTTCCATTTCTCTACTAATTAGTGATGTTGAGCATCTTTTCAAGTGCTTTTTGGTCAGGACAGCTAGGTAGGAAGTGTGAGAGGCTGAGACTGGGATTTTCAGTTGTGGTTCAACCACTATTACCAGGCATGTCTCTAGGTCCCAGTGTCAGGATGATTGAACTGGACAGTGGTTTTCAAACTCACTTAGCAGCAAGATGCTTTTCTCGAAAGGAATTACAAGTGGACTCAGTGATAAACACCAAGCTTCTCTTCTTGCTGCTTAGGGGGAGGGGGAACTGAACCAGCCTGGAAGCCACGGGGGAGAGCAGCTGTGGTAACACCCAGTGGAGAAGGGAAGTGATCCCCAAATGCAAGAAACTGAGAGAGTGGATCAACCTTCCAGGAAGAGCTCAGCCTTCTAGGGCAGGGCTAGTTCCTATTATCACTATCAGTAATGAACAACTGCAAAATCTCAACGGCTTACAATAGCACACATTTATTTTTCTCTCACATGAGTCTGTATGTAGATCAGCTGGATGGGGCCCTGCTTCATGCTACTGCTGCTAAGTCGCTTCAGTTGTGTCCAACTCTGTGTGACCCCATAGACGGCAGCCCACCAGGCTCCCCCGTCCCTGGGATTCTCCAGGCAAGAACACTGGTCAGATGCAAATATGGCCTACATGTCTCCACTCTGGAACCATGTTCTTCTCTCAGCAGACCACAGGCTCACAGCAGGGCCAGCTGCATGAGGGGTCTGCAGCACCATCCCTGCTCCTCCAGGCTGTCACCTGGCCAGTCATGGCCAAGCCCCACATCAATAGGACTGGAAGTATACTCCATAAACTTCACTGGGAGGCCCTGCCAAGCCTAGTGGCCTTGGGCCTAGTTATGTCATTATGTAACAGGGAGGGAGTGATGAATTGGGAGCAGATCATGCACACATAGATGCTGTTTCTCATATAGAAGGGTCCAGTCTGCTCCATTGCGCAGGGCAGACCTTCCTGGAAGAGGCCTCCCCACCACTATTAGTCTGGTAGCAACTACTGGAAATGTCAGTATAGTTGGTATCTAAGAAAGTGACTCTTTTGAAAGTATGCTTTCAGAACCTAAATCTAATGAAAGTTTTTTTTCAACTCTTGGATGAAATGAGTTCCTTATTGGATCCAGCAGCTGCCCCTGGAAAAATACTTGCTATCTGGGCCATACTTTGAGGCCTAAATTCTCCCAGCTCACAATAGAGCTACCCTCAGAGCCTTTTACAGCCTAAATTAGGCCCCCTCCTCCAAATTCATATGTTGAAGTCCTAACCCCCAATATGACTCTTTTTGGAGACAGGGCCTCTGAAACAGTTGTTATTGTCAGTCACCAAGTCATGTCCAATTCTTTGTGACCATGGATTGCAGCATGTCAGCCCTCTCTGTCCTTTACTATCTCCCACAGTTTGCTCAAGTTCATGTCCATTGAGTCAGTGATGTCTTCCAACTGTCATCCCCTTCTCCTGCCTTCAATATTTCCCAGCATCAGGGTCTTTTCCAAAGAGTCAGCTCTTCATATCAGGTGGCCAAAGTGTTGGAGCTGCTGCTTCAGCTTCAGTCCTCCCAATGAATATTCAGGGTTGATTTGGTGATTACACTGAAATGAGGCCATTACTGCTGCTGCTGCTGCTGCTAAGTCGCTTCAGCCGTGTCTGACTCTGTGCGACCCCATAGACGGCAGCCCACCAGGCTCCGCAGTCCCTGAGATTCTCCAGGCAAGAACACTGGAGTGGGTTGCCATTTCCTTCTCCAATGCATGAAAGTGAAAATTGAAAGTGAATTTGCTCAGTTGTGTCCGACTCTTTGCAACCCCATGGACTACACCCTACCAGGCTCCTCCATCCATGGGATTTTCCAGGCAAAAGTACTGGAGTGGGGTACCATAGCTGCCAGAGTCCAGCCCCAGTGGATCCAGGATAATTCAAAGCAGGGATGGAGTCAGCATCCTAGCAAAGAACTTATTTAATTACAGATATAAAGAGAGATTAGAAAAGGATAGTGTAGTAGGAAATACTAGTGAAGAAAAGAGGCTGAATAACTTGGTTTACATGGAAAGCCAATAAAACTCCAAGACAAGGAGTTTGCACCACCTACGTAGGCCACCGGCACCCACTTGAATAGCAGAGGGTACCCCGCCTTGGGCTCCCTCTAGCATGGGTCTTCCAAGCCAGGGCAAGTAAGTAGACATGCTCCAGATGGGAATTCAGCCAGAAAAGAAGAGAACAAGAAAAGACCACATGGGAGAAACCAGTCTTTCCAGGAACTGGTCCATTTCTTTATTTTCCAGGGCCACTTTTATACTTTTAGTTATACATAGAGATAAATGTAAGAAACAGTCACGCAGGGTCAGCTGCTCCAACCCTTACCTAAAGACAGTGTTCTCAGTATATCTTTGTTCTTACAAGGGTCTTACATTTGTTTTACAATATCTTCTGGTCTGGAGACTGATTAACATTTTATGGCCTCACCTTTCTTTCTATTGATAAAGGTTAATCGATCAGAAAACTTGTTTCCCCTTAAGATCTATTTAGTCTTAATATAGTGATAAAGTTACATTTTTACATAGCAAGGACACAGTGATTTATAACAAAGAAAGAGGGATACAGTGATCTATAACAAAAGAGAAAAT
This sequence comes from Capricornis sumatraensis, assembly GCF_032405125.1. Classification (NCBI taxonomy): domain Eukaryota; kingdom Metazoa; phylum Chordata; class Mammalia; order Artiodactyla; family Bovidae; genus Capricornis; species Capricornis sumatraensis. The sequence goes on along the minus strand of NC_091071.1, from coordinate 114,369,427 downwards.
TCATTAACTCAAAAAGTCTAGTATTGTTAACATCAAAACTACTATATTTCTTTTTCTACATTCCAATTACATTGATTAGCATACTCCCAGGTGCCTAAGGATATGGAGGCCTGGCGGCAATCATTAACTCAGCAATGAAACCCTGCACCAACATGATTTCTAACCAACTTGCTAATACTATACTAATAATTTTCTAACTTCTCAAAGGAATCTGTTTTTAGAAAGTTTAAAGCATCTCGTGCCTCTCACGGTTGGGAGGCTGTAAACAATCACATGTGGCTGGATAATTCTGTCAGGCAGGCTAGAGAACCATCAGAGGAGTTTTTGGACTGAAACACGCCCAGGAGATTTATTAACTGGAGTCCTAAGTTAACTCCTTTACAGAGAGAGGTGGTGGGGGTTAGCCCCCCATAACATCAGAAGTAGAGGTGAAAGGCATAATGCAGCAAGGCAGGCAAACTCTGGTTTTTGGGGCAGATGCACGAGCAGATTCAGCGAGGCTCACTTAAGGCCCAACTCGCCTCTGCCTGTCGAGCCCCTTAACCTCATGACCTTTGCTATGGGCGGGACTCCTCATGCCGGCTCCCAGCACATAGCCTTCTCCAAATGAGGTCATTAAGGTGGGTCCTAATCCAATCTGAATGATAAGAAAGGAAATTTGGACAGACTAGGGAGTTCACGCATATTAAGAAAAGACAGTGTAAGGACCCAGCCAGAAGGCAGCCATCTGCAAGCCAGGGACAGAGGCCTCAAAAGGAACCAGTCCTGCTGACACCTTGATCTTAGACTTTCAGCCTACAGAACTGTGAGAAATACATTCCTGTAAAAGAAGCCACATCCCTGATTCCAGTCTGAGGCATTTGCTATGGCAGCCCCAGCAAACTAATACAGTTGGTATTAATATAGTGACTCTGTGGAAGGGGGCATCCTTGTCCCTCCCACTTCCTTTGTCAGATGGAATATGCACTCAATAGCATGCGCTACATGGTCAGGATCAGGAACTGCAGCAGGTGGGCACTGAAGCCCCTCTGGCCCTTGCTGCCTCTATCTCCTTTAGCCTCTTTTTCCCTGAGGCGTCCCTGGTGGCTCAGATGGTAAAGCATCTGCCTACAATGTGGAAGACCAGGGTTTGATCCCTGGGTTGGGAAGATCCCCTGGAGAAGGAAATGGCAACCCACTCCAGTATTCTTGCCTGGAAAATTCTATGGACTGAGAAGCCTGGTAGGCTACAGTTCATGGGGTTGCAAAGAGTCGGACACGACTGAGCAACTTCACTTCACTTCACTTCACTTCCCTGCCCTGAGCCTAAAGCCTCTTGTCTCCATCTACTTCATCCCAAAGCTCTCACTCTTTCCTTCCTACCCCATCCTTAAGCACCCAAAATTAGGTGTGGGGAGTGCCTATGCTCTCTGCCCTGAGTGGGGCTGGCTCCCTGGATAGCATCATCACAGAGCCCTGCTTCCAACATCAGTCTCGGGCACTAGATTTGCTCCTCCTGCCATTAGTGTTGGAGAAGGAAATGCCAACCCACTCCAGTATCCTTGCCTGGAAAATTCCATGGATGGAGGAGGCTGGCAGGCTACAGTCCACGGGGTCACAAATGGCTGGACGTAACTGAGCAACTTCACTCCCATCAGCATGGCTGTGGACTGGCCATTCTGCTGAAATCATCACAATCCTACAATGCCAGAACTGCCTCTAAAGAGGAAAGGACCAAGAGGAAAAGGCCAGATGGGCTCTCGACTATCCCCCCTTGACAAGAAAGTGTCCTCTGTTCTCCAAAACCCAGATTACGGCAAACCTTTGTTTCTCGTCTGCAATCACATGTTTACTCTCCAGACAAGGAGAGCACAGTGTGACACCTGGAAGACTAGGATGTGGTGGACAGCCACCTGTCCTGCTGCCTGCATCCCTCCAGTGTAAAGGTTAGAGGGCTCTGATGCGCCTGTCCTCTGAGCTCAAACTCTCCACAAAGGGCATGTTAGCACAAAGAAGCTAGAAGGCAGTGGTGAGAAAGAGGATAGCAATGGCTGCTTCTGATTTCCCTTGATCTGAATTGCTTTATCAGGCCCTCATGCTGAGGTTACTCTTTTGTTTTTTGTGTCTTTGGGTTTGAATGGAGCTCTCTCACATCTCACAAGGGGCTGGAGAGGGAAGAATGAAATAAACATCAATGGCAGGGTTGATAATCCTACAACCATTGACTAGAAGCACCCACCACTGGGCCGATGCCTGGTTAATCTGTTGTGTCAATGCATGCTATTAGCAGCCCTTAATTGATGGGTTATTGACAGAGTGAGCAGGGGTGAGTGCTGATAGTCTGCAGTGTGAGGGTGTATTTAGGGAGATTTAATCAGCAAATGATAGACATGGTCGCTCCTTCAAAGCCTCCTCAACAGGTCCAGTTCTTTCAAGGCTGAGCACCTCCACACTCCTCCAAGACTCATTCTGAGGCCTCCAGCCTGTGCTGGTCTCATGCCTATAGCCTATCCTGTCTTTTACATCTTAAAAGAAAAAGAAAAGTGTTAGTCACTTAGTCGTGTCCCACCCTTTGCGATACCATGGACTGTAGCCCCTCCACACTCCTCTGTCCATGGCATTCTCCAAGCAAGAATAATGGAGTGGGAAGTCATTCCCCCTCTAGGGATCTTCCTGATCCAGGGCTTGAACCTGGGTCTCCTGTTTTATAGGTAGCTTTTCAGCCTTTTATATCTTAAATTCTACCCTAAGTGGGCAGAATGGGAAGGAGAGGAAGGGATGGTGGAGAGGAAATTTAACCACAGGCATTACAATTACAATTTTTAACCGTGTGAGGCTCAGGCACTGATCCCCAGCTAAGGGTCAGGAGCAAATGAGGAATTACAAATAGATTTTCCTTTTGGCCTTTTGGATTTTCTGCACCAGCTGTGTGGCCTCCCTGGAGTCTTTCTTGGGGAGTCTAATCCCACTGTAGTTTCATGGCTTGGTTCTGGGAATGGGAGGAGGCAGATTCTGAAGGAAGAGGCGTAGCAAGGAACCCCATGTGGTGATGGGTAGGGGAGAATTTGCCTCAAAGTCACTCTGGATATTAGTCTCAGATGGAAACTCCAAAGAGAAAAAGCTGACAGGATAATGAGGCACATTTACAAGTGAACATGGGGACTGAAGGAGAGTAAATTCTGTGTAATTCTTTGCTTAAAGACCCACAGCCTAGCCTCTGTTTGCTTCTTTGCTCAAGATGCTTTTTAGTTAAGTCTTAGATCTTTCTCTGACCATATAATCAAAGCTGTGGTTTTTCCAGTAGTCATGTACGGATGTGAGAACTGGGCCATAAAGAAGGCTGAGTGCCAAAGAATTGATGTTTTTGAACTGTGGTGCTGGAGAAGATTCTTGAGAGTCCCTTGGAAAACAAGGCGATCATACCAGTCAATCCTGAAGGAAATCAACACTGAATATTCATTGGAAGGAGTGATGTTGAAGCTGAAGCTCCAATACTTTGGCCACCTGATGCGAAGAGCCAGCTCATTGGAAAAGACCCTGATTCTGGGAAAGACTGAGGGCAGGAAGAGAAGGAAATGACTGAGGATAAGATGGTTGGATAGCATCACCAACTCAATGGACATAAGTCTGAGCAAATTCTGGGACACAGTGAAGGACAGGGAAGCCTGGCATGCTGCAGTCCATGGGGTCACAAGAAGTCAGACAAGACTGAGTGGCTGAACAACAACAGATCCTCCTGTTTCTAAACTGCATGTGAGCAGAGATGGGAAAGTTCGCTGTGCCTCAGAGAGTAGTTTAGCAGGTCCCCCAGATCTGGTATGTCTCCTGTAAGACTCCTCTTGTTCCAGGTGTCAGCAAAGCAGGTTCTTTGTCCTCCAACTAGCTGGATCATCACAGACAAGGAGTAAAATATAAACAAGCTTTAAAGCTGTCTCCCTTTCTCTCAAGACCCAAGGAGCAAGAAAGCAGACAAGCCCAGCCAAGGGAGGCCCTCAAGGGCTAGAATTCTTCTTCACTGTGGGCAGAGCATGCCTCATGCTACCCGTGAGGCTGAGGATGCAGCATGGCTCAAGAGTCATGGTTATTAGAGAGCGGTCCTTTCAGAGTCAGCTGAGGAAGAGCAGCATAACCAACTGGGGGACCCTGCAAATTCCCAGGTCAGATGAGTCGTGTTCCCTTGGGCAGTGTCTCTGGATCTTTTTTCTTATAGGAACAGTAGATCCTGACTCTGTGTGTCTGTGTGTGTGTCTTGTGGGGAGTAGAGGCATTCTAATCACATCAAGGCATCAAGGGTGACCACATTTAAGAGTGGCTCAGTCCTTGAATAACAGTCTGTACCTATTTCAACCTTCAGGCTTCTCTACACCAGAGTTAGAGACCAGGCACCCCCTGGTTTGATGGGGATAAACCAAGGAGCAGAGTTCAAGTCCTCCTCAAATACATCAAGGGGGTAGGCATTCAAGGGTTGGAGCATCGCCAGCAAATAAATCACATCAACCCCTTTGAAACACAGAGTTAAAATCAACTTCCATTTCAAATAACAATGGCATCTAAAAATCAATCCACTATCTGACCTGGTTTTGTGTTAGTCAATTTTGTAATGAGACACTGCAAGCTTTAATTGCCCTGAGAAGATAATGCAGTGGCCAGAGAGGGTCTTGTTAAAAAGTTATGCTTACTTGGAAAGGCCAAGGATGGGAATTGCTCCTGCCATATGCAACAGGCGTATGCGAGTTTACAAGGAGGTCTTTGCTGAGCTATGCAACTCTCCTGGGATTGCTGGTGAGGAATCAACATGCCAACTCTATTCTTATCACACGCTAGAGGCTGTTGGACTAATTGTCTAGTTTAGGGCAAACTTACTCTTGAAAGATGAGATCTTGCGTCAGACATAGACTGGCGATTCAATTCTTACATGATAGTATACATGATAGAATGCCATTCTCCAAAATCATCCCACCTATGTCTGACGCAGGATACAGCATGCTTGGGGTTGGTGCATGGGGATGACCCACTGAGATGTTATGGGGAGGGAGGTGGGAGAGGGGTTCATGTTTGGGAACACATGTAAGAATTAAAGATTTTAAAATTTAAAAAAAAAAAAAAAAAGGCAGCCACAGTGGTGATTTGGGATAAAGAGAACAGAGGAATATGGATGAGTTCAGTCAATGTAAGAAGCCAATTCGTGGCTTTCAGATTAGAGTTTGGAGTGATATGCTTAGCTTAAATGATCTTGAGTAGTGCCTGAACATTGTATGTTATTTTGTAAGTGTAGACATTGTCCTTTTGTTGGTTAATTTCCTAGAGGACTCAAAGTTCCAGTTTCCATGTGTTGATACTGCACTTTGAAAATTGCACACAAAAATGCTTGTGTTTATAGAAGAGAATGGAAAAAGTATGATATTGAATAGCTATTCCAGATATCCTTGTGCTGCTTTAAGGAGTCATCAATGGTATACTCCAAAAGGTTGAAATAAAATACCTGTGCTATAAAAAAAAAAAAAAAAGAAAGAAAGATGAGATCTGAGGACCAACTATTACATAATTCAAGGCAAGGCATTTAATCTCACTAGATAGTTTCCTCTACAATAAACTGAGAATTAGAATATATTCATGAGCTTGTCAACAAGGCTGCTTATTCACAGTTAAGTTATAGTGTTTTGCAAATAGTAAGGAAATGTGTCACTGTGTAACCTTGAGGCTCTACCTGATACATTTAGAAAAAGAAAGGACAATGGAGGCTCCATAAAAGCAGGTTGCACTTCAGATTTGTTCTCTGCACGGTCCTTAGTGTCTAGTAGAGAAACAGGGCACAGTCAAGTATTTGCTGAATGAATGAATAAAGTCAGGAAAAGAAGCAATTGGCCCACAGTATGTGGACTGCCCTTCTATCTGATGTCTTTGGTGATAAATGTTCTTTCTCTTTCCCTGTGACTTTCAGTAAAATTGAAGTAAAGCCATCAGTAGAATTCAGTAGACTTCCTTTTCCCTGAGTCCCTGCAGAATTGCCCACTGCCAGAATCTTTCTGGTAACTTCCATTTGAACTAATGATTCCTCTAAAATGTCACCTTTGCTGAAAACTGTAGAGCTTCAGGAAGGCAGAAGACAAGCTCAGAGGTTGCTCTTTGGCAGGAACAAGTACACTACTCTTCCAGGAAATGAAGTAGGGGTGGATGACCACAGCCCTTGACTGAACCATGTATTCACAAGTCCCTGCTTTGACCTCACTCCTTGTCTGCAGTACCAGCCCTAAGAGAATCCCATTTCAGTCTCATCACTCATGTCCTAGAAATGGTCTGGGAAACTTAAAAGCAAAAAGGTCTAGGAAGACCACTGTCCCATGTGGCTGGACCTGGTTCCTTCAGTTCTAAGCTCAGAACTGCATCTGAGAACTCAAATCCACCTTCAGGATTCACTTCTAGCCATTAAGTGATGCCAGGTCTCTAGCTCAGGCCTGGCTGTGTAGGAAGCTTGAGAGTTGAAAGACGGGCATGCTCTTAATCAAGACTGAGAAACTCTCAAAAGCAGGTATTGCGTTGCCAGACTAGGGCACTAGGGGCAAAAGTTTGGCAAAGAACAACTTCTAAGAGGAAACCAATATTTTCCCTGAAACTAAACGGAAGACTGAATCACAGTTTCAGGATCAAGGCACCCTCAGTGTGGGACCCACATGGAGAGTTTAAGGAGTTAGGAATGTTTGTAATTTAACAGGTGAGATGATGGATCAAGGGAAAGAGGAGCTGAGTTTAGCCACTGGGATTAAAATAAACTAGACAAGGAATGCTACCCCTCAAGCAAGAGTCAGTCAGTCAAATCAAGCTACATGAAGTCATGGAAACAGCTCTGATGCAGAAGTCAGGATTCATGGTTCTGGTCCATTCTATTGTATAATTAATACACCTGACCTTGAGCATGTCACATCACTTCTTATATGCAAAGTTAATGAGTAAAACTAGGTGACCTCAGCACTCCTTTCAGTTCAGTTCAGTTCAGTCGCTCAGTCATGTCCGACTCTTTGCAACCCCATGGACTGCAGCACTCCAGGCCTCCCTGTCCATCACAAACTCAGAGCTTGCTCAAACTCATGTCTATTGAGTTGGTGATGCCATCCAACCATCTCATCCTCTGTCATCCCCTTCTCCTCCCACCTTCAATCTTTCCCAGCATCAGGGTCTTTTCAAATGAGTCAATTCTTCATATCAGGTGGCCAAAGTATTGGAGTTTCAGCTTCAACATCAGTCCTTCCAATGAATATTCAGGACTGATTTCCTTTAGGATGGACTGGTTGGATCTCCTTACTGTCCAAGGGACTCTCAAGAGTCTTCTCCAACACCACAGTTTAAAAGCATCTATTCTTCGGTGCTCAGCTTTCTTTATAGTCCAACTCTCACATCCATATATAACTACTGGGAAAACCATAGCTTTGATTAGACGGACCTTTGTTGGCAAAATAATGTCTCTGCTTTTTAATATGGTGTCTAGGTTGGTCATAACTTTTTTTTGGCACTCCCTTAATCTTCTCTTATTTCAACCAAAGTCAATCAAACAATGAAATTAATTTCCACACAGTTGGTTGGACAGAAGAAACTAATGTCTCCCTGGCACTCATGCTGGGTTTTCCCTTATGTAAACCTGCAGCAACTCTAAGAGATTGGCACCACTTTCCCCATTTAACAGATGAGACCACCAAGTCTTAAATCAGTCAAACCATCTGTCCCAGGCTACAAGATGGAGGGTGGTAGGACAAAGGCTTAGACTCTGTTTTGAAAACCTCCCATTCTTCCATGAGCCCATGCTCCCTCACAAGCCACATGAAGAATATTAGTGTCATTTCTTGTACCTGCTGTGTCGCTCCTTAGGAGAAAGCCCTGTGCTGCAAGAACACTGGAGTGGGCTGCCATTTCCTTCTCCAATGCGTGAAAGTGAAGTCACTGAGTCGTGTCCATCTCTCTAGCCCTGTGCTAGACTACACTATTTGTATGACAAGCACTGAGCAGGATACAGAGGGGATGCCAACACCTAGAATCCATGCTCCTGACCTCTGGCTTGGATGACAGGCTGCTGGTAAATGACATCTACTAAGAGTGGCTTCTGGGATCAGCGTGAGAGGTCACCCTGATATTTCCTATGTTCCTTTCTTTATTCTAAAAGGAACCATCTTCAGCCAGAAGAACCCAGGGGCTTTTCACTGCACCATTCATATGTTTGTGGCACTGCCATAGCCCTCACTTTTCATCATCTCTTTTCTTTGATCCCTGTAAATTCAATTCTGACTGGGGGTAGGGTAGAGAGGGGATGGAATTAAAACCTTTCCAAGTCTGCATGAAGAAGTCCAATGCAAAAATAATTAAACCTCCAACCATTTATCTTCCATCTCCAATTCTAATCCATTGTTCTGAGAAGAATTTAAATGGTGTGCTTCTCTCACTATGTAATTTCAAATTGAGTTCACACTTAGCTACCTTTTTCCTGCTAGGAATTGCTTCTGAGGCAAGCATTTCAGCCTCCTCACAGGAACAGTTCTAATTTGGAGCTCAAACAGAGAGAGGGAGCTGGTATTACAGGAATGTCAGCCAAGCTCCCAGTTTAATGGCTGTGGGGTGGCTGAGTAGGTGCAGATGTGAGCACTTCAGAACAGGCAGCCTGTGCTGGGATGTGAAGGCCTCCAAGCCCTGGTATTTCAAAGTGGGTAAATTGAAACAAAATTGTGGCATAGCACTTCTTTTGGATGCTACTTTTTGATGACAAAGCTACTACTTGATACCTAATATGGTAGCTCCAATGAATCTATTCAATCTAATCTTCATAATCATGGCATCTCCAAAGTAGAAAATTAATTGGATGAGGTTAAATATCCCCTTTTCATGTCAACAAAATTGGTTTTTCTAGGGATTAAAGGATTAACATGGTGTTAAGTCCCTAAAGAGGTTAAAATACTTTATTATTCATTACAAAACACAAAGATTGGGCTGTTATTTTTTTTCTAATGTCATTGCCACTCATGTCACTAAAGGGAGCACCACAGAGAACTGGTAATGACAGTTTCACAAGCTTTTAATGCTCTTCAATATGCACGTCTGTCCTGCTTACAAACACTTTTCTGGGTAAAATAGCCTGAAATATATCAAATTGAAGACCTTTACGGCCCATTCTCAGTGTCAGATGACCAGTGGGCAGGGATGGGCTTTCAGGAAAGTCATCAAGGCTGTAAAATGTGGTATTTCATATTGCCATTATCTCAGCTTCTGAGCAAAAGAGCACCATTTCCCGTCAACAACAGAGAAGGTTTCCAGTTTGGATCAAAGGATGGAAAAATCTGGGCTGTACCATGTCACCACAGGAGCAGACACTTTTCAAATTAGGATTTGCACTTTCTCTACCCCCATATAAAAAAGAAGTGATTTCAGCTCTGTTTTCATCAGAGCTTCGTCATGGTTTGCCATTTTAAACTGGAAAAAAAAAAAAAATCCCTAAATCCGGTGTTAACTTTTGCATGTGAGGAAACGGAGGCGCAGAACTATGTTATGAGATGCTCTTGGTCACTCACTTGTAAGTGACAAGGTGGTGGCACTGGAACCCAGTTTCCTGACCCCGATGCTTTCTCCCCTACCTCCGACCCCTCGTTTAATACTTCCCCAGCATCCTCACATTCCTACAGATGGATGGCTTGGTGACTAAGGGCCCACACATTTAAATGGATGTTGGAAGCTGGAACTCAGACTGAGACCAGAACAGAAGTCCAATCCAAAGTCACCGGACTATCCAGTGACCATCCACGACCTCAGCCTTGTGAGGCCCAGGTTCTGAGCTGACACACTAGTCACAAATTCAGGAAGCCTAGCTCTGCCTTTCATTCAAATCCATCCTGGGTGGCTCCTGGCCCTCTCTTGGGGGACAGAAAGGCAAAGCAATTAATTCAGATCATCAGGACAGTCCTGTAAAGCTCTATGCCAGGGAAAGAATAATGAGTCAAACATAGAATTGAGGGTGTGAGGTAATAATGTCAAGTAACTTTAATAAAAGAAGAGTCAGACAAGATAAAGAGCCATGAGAGGGAACTTACAAAATACCACCAGAGTCAAAAGAGGGAGGTCTGCTCAAGTTGGGGAATCCAGAAATGATTCATGGATGAAGAAATGGCTTTTGAGTGAGTTTTGAAAGAGGGAGTTATTTCAGGGGGTTTAGATAAGCCAAGCACATTCAATCTAAAAGGAAAAAAAAACTTACACCTGAAAGTAACACCACACTGTAAATCAACTACACTTCAATTTAAAAAAGAAAAACAAAAGAAAACATGCACATGAAGAGGAAGGCAGAGAGCACTATTTGGGAGGCCGTGAATGATGATTTCCTCAAGGCCAACTGATATGTCTTCCCCCCAGCAAGCCCTCTCTGATTTTTCTGGGCTGGTTAAATACCCTCTCCAGTGCTCCCTCAGCACCCCAGGCACACTCCCACCATAGCATTAGTCAGAAGACTGTGTCACAGATTTGTCCCACCAGACCCGAAACAACTAGAAGCCAGTCAAGATCATGTTTTAGCTTTTGTATGTGATGACCCCAGCACAATGCCTGATGTGTGTTAAGTATCCTCCAATATATGTTAAATGTGTCAAGGAATTGGTTTGTATCACTGAAAAAAGTCAACAAGAGAAGTCTTAAAAGGAAATCTGGATCTTATCTGGGGAGGACCTCAATGTTTGGAGTAGGAGCTTGTGCTTATTCAGCATGTGCTGGGGAGTAGGAAGCTGATGGAACAAGAAAGCTCATAAACAGAGTTGCTCTTCAAGTCAAGAGTGAAGAAGGACAGATCTGAACGGGGAGAACCAGAACCTAAGCAGGAGGCTGGGTGGGCTCCGCAGGGCACCCTGAGCCTCTAGCAAGGTGGACTGGATCTGGCCAAGGGTGAAAAGGTGGGGGTGGGGCAGAGAAGCACAGGAGGATTTGCAGGGAAATACAAGTATGCGTGCGCATCCATAGCTCTCTATTCCTTGGTTGGCAAGGATGGGAAGAGGGAACTTTCTAACATTTATTTCTTGGAGGGGTGGTCTATAAAATATCTATGGCCTGTAAAGTGCTTTTAATTTTTCAGATGCAATAAACACAAGAAGGGAAAAGAAGTGTTACTTCTGCACCTTCATTGGAGAAAGCTAAGATGCATAGACAGGCTAGGATTTGCCCAGAAAGACAAAAAAATCAAACTCAACTAAAGCATTGGAAAATCACTGTTGATAAAAAACCTGAAATTTAGACATTGTCAACATTCACACACACACACAAACACATCCTAACTCTCCTTTTTTTCAACTGACATTCAATTATTTTGTCACAAAATACACAAACTTTTCAATTAGATGCTAACATATATTTTGCTATACTTTTAAAATGCTGCATGTTTCATATTTGCCTCCAACAGAGCAAACTGCCAAACTTTTCAAAAGCTGCAAAAAGCCCCAGAGGATCAGTGGGTAGGACAACAGAAAGCTGAAGGCTCAGGGTCGTCAGTGAGTATTGCCATGGCTACTCCAGCAGGTTACTTTACGTTTGATTTGTACTGTCTACTCACATGTCCAGTTCAGTGGTACACTCGTGGCCTTCAGGGAATCTCCAATTTAATGTCATGAGACTCGGTTCCTGTCTTCAGGAAAATTACAGATAATCAGCTTGAGAAGTCAATGTATGCACACCACATACACACTCCACACACCTTACTCCAAGCATCTCACCACCAGACAGCAGTAATACTAATGAAAAAATATTACTGCAGAAGTACATACTCTATGATTAAAGAATTACAAGAATCAGTGAGAAAGCAGTAAATAATGGCTAAAAGAGAAATTTCCAAGTCAGGATCATGGCTTCATAATTTACTTAATGAATAGCATTGGGCAAATTACTCAGACCACTCTGACCCTCAGTTTTCTCATCTGCAAAATGAAGGTAATACTAATAAATACTTACTTTAGTCATTTTGGGGAAAATTGTAAAAGAAATTATATTGTAATAAGTGGCATAGTATTATGAAATATAATATTAATAGATATACTGCTACTGCTAAGTCACTTCAGTCATGTCCGACTCTGTATGACCCCATAGATGGCAGCCCACCAGGCTCCCCTATCCCTGGGATTCTCCAGGCAAGAACACTGGAGTGGGTTGCCATTGCCTTCTCCAATGCATGCATGCATGCTAAGTCGCTTCAGTCGTGTCCGACTTTGTGTGACCCTGTGGACAGCAGCCCTCCAGGCTCCTCTGTCCACAGGATTCTCCGGGTGAAAATACGGGAGTGGGTTGCCATTGCCTTCTCCAATTAATAATTAATACATATACTGACATGTATATAGCATACACAGGATGTGCTCAGTCGCTCAGTCATGTCTGACTCTTTGTGGCCTCAGGGACTGTAGCCCACCAGGATCCTCTATCCATGGGATTTTCCAGGCAATAATACTGGATGGGTTGCCATTTCCTTCTCTTGGGGATCTTCCTGACCCAGGGATCAAACCCATGACTCTTGCGTCTCCTGCATTGGCAAGTGGATTCTTTACCATTAGCACTACCTGGGAAGCCAAGCATACATAGTATGTGTGTGTGTGTGTGTGTGTGTGTGTGTGTGTGTGTGTGTGTGTGTGTGTGTGGAGCACAGTGGAGATGCTGACCAAAACGAGGAAGATGCCCACCTGGTACCTGGCTGTGCCCTGAATCAGCCCCTGCCAGCAAGCTACTGGGGGCAGGGAAATGTGTCAACACTGCCCACTGCACCTCCAAACACCACTCTCCAAGGACCCCATGTTTTTCTACAGCTAGAGGAAGGGTATGGGCGTCCTAATTCTTTTAAGGCGACATGCCTCTTGGCAACAGTGTATCTGCTCCTAGCTTTGGGAGAGGAAGGACAGCAAGCCTGTCAAAAGTCCAGCTCTCTTACGCCTGAAACAGAGCAAGACCAGAGTTGACGACCATGCATTTTAGAAATGAAGATACCTTTCTGGTATGATGGCTACAAGTCCTTGAGCCAAAGGCTCTTTGGAGACAACGCAATTTGAAAGGCAGAGCCTCACAGCCCGCTCACTAGCCCTTCCTCTCAGTCTTCAAGGCTCAATCCCTGCCCAGAGTCCCATCATCCAAATGTCATGTGGCTGGACGTTATTATCTTAGTTTCCCACAGAAAAGACTATACCAAGATAAGATTTAATGCTATGCCCTTAGCCTTTATAGAGGGTCGACAGGAAAAACATTTAAGGACTGTTTCCCTGCCTTTGTAGAACTGCAGTAGAAAATGGGGTCCATTGTACTACCTGGCATCCTATGCAGCCTTGACACAATAAATCCTCCTTCCACACAATGCCAGATAACGTCTTTCTCTCCCAATTTGTATTTTTTCCTCTCTTCAGATATTACCGACTGGATAACCAGGCATGCATCTCTTTCATTTTTCTTCTTTTTGCCTTCATTTCTATTAACCTGGCACTGAATTCAATTCTCAGCTTCAATAACTGATTCCATCCCTGTGTCTTCCCACATCTGTTTCTCTTTTCTTTTTATCTGCTTTTATCTTTTAATGAGCAGGGGCTTCCCTGGTGGTTAGATGATAAAGAATCTGCCTGCAATACAGGAGACCTGGGTTTGATCCCTTCATCGGGAAGATCCCCTGGAGGAGAGAGTGGCAACCCACTCCAGTATTCTTGCCTGGGGAAGTCCATGGACAGAGGAGCCTGGTGGGCTACAGTCCATGGGGTCACAGGAGTCAGACATGACTGAGAGACTAACGTTTATGTATGGCTAATTTTGTAGACTGCTCAAATCCTGTCCCCCATTTAAGAAAAGAAGAAATAATAGATAATTGATAGACAGAGATATAGGAATAGGGTTAGGTATGTAGACCAACTAGCTTTGGGTGAACAGATAGAGTTATGAGTGGGTAGATAGCTTGACCTGAGTCTCATCGTTTCATGCACACAGTTAACCCAAAATGGAATCGGGAATCTAGAGTCAGCCCCGTTGTTGGTCCAAGATCTCCATTCAATCCAATTTAACAAAAGTATGTTGAATATTTCTAACTTGAGCACAATATTTTCCAGGATACAGTTTGTGTTTTATTCATATTTATATCCAGCAAAATGCTGCCATATGGTAAGTGCTCACAAGATGTTGAAGGAAAGTTGAATTCAATTAAACTCGAAACTTCCTCTGCTAGATGCAATGCACAATGCCCAGAACCCACCACATCCTTGGGGAGATACAATTCACAAACCTCAACAGATCACAATGGCCATAGAATCAATACTCCACTTGTAGACCATTCAGGCTGATCAGCTCAGACCCTGCTCATAGCCTCTGCGGGGCTTTTTCAGGCTGCTTCCCCACCCATAATGCCCACCCTCTTTCCATCCTTTGAACCACTCCTGCTAGCCTTTGAGACTTAACTCAAGTCTCACCACCATAGAACGTGTTTCCAATTCCAGCCAGCCCACATTGATTTCTCCTCTGACCATCCACTGCACACAAGGCTTCTCAGGGACTCTGACAGCCAATGACTTACCCACCCAAACGTCCCATGGGTGAGTCAATTTCAGCCTGGCTAAAGTGAAACTTATCTTTCCAACTGCCTATCTTTCCAATGTAATCTGTTAATGTGTGTGTGTCTGTGTGTGTGTGTGTGTCTGTGTGTGTGTACACATATTGTTGTTCAGTCGCTAAATTGTATCCCACTCATTGTGACTCCGTGAACTGCAGCATGCCAGACCTTGCTGTCCTTCACTATCTCCCTGAGTTTGCTCAAACTCATGTCCATATAGCCTGTATATATATATATATATATATATAGGCTTCCCAAGGGCTCAGTGGGTAAAGAATCCACCTGCAGTGCAGGAGACACAGGAGATTTGAGTTGCATCCCTGGATTGGAAAGACCTCCTAGTGGAGAGTGGTTGCTAGGCAAACAAATACCTCACACCAACAAAGTGAACCAGCAGGTCAGTGACAGAGTGTGTGAGCTACAAAAGGGTTGCTTCTTCCCTTCTATCCCCTAAGTCTTCCACAAGAATCTCTCTTATGACCCACTTTAACCCAAAATACCTAAGAAAGAGAATTTGGGGAAATTACCTTAGCCTAACCAAGTGGAAATATTTTGGACTCACCACAACCATGTATAATCTTCATGGTCTTGAATAAGTAACCATTTATTGAGCCTCAGGTTTCCCATCTGCAAAATGGCAATAAGATGGCAAAGCATTCTCATGAGAATTAAATATAATTATATTTGTTGAGCTCTTAGCACAGTGTCAGACATGAAGTTAGTGTTCAATAAATGTTATCAATTAAGATTAATCTGGCTTCTCCTACTATTTTCCTAACTCAGTTGGTGACATAAAATCTACCCCTTCAAGCTTGGGCTAGACTTCTAATGGTGGCCAAGTTGGCTAAGATGTCATGAAGACATGTCTGCCTTGGCCAGGCAACTTCTTGGAGGCAGCTCTATTTGAAGGGTCCTTGGTGCGCCAGGGTCTTGGAGCTGCATAATCACCTTCCTGTCCATCCGTGGTTGGCACCACATACCCGCCCTGTCCATAGCCCAGGCCTCTGACAGCAGTGTTTCTATCTTCATTCCAACTTCCCAGACCCAGACTCAAAGGGCTTCCAGGGGCCCCTGGACAACCTTAGAGACTGGGCTTCTTTCCAGGGCAGACAGTACTGGCTCTGGCTAGGACAGACACCCAAGGAAGTTTTATCTGGGAGCAGACAGCCTGCATCTGGATCCTTGGCCTGGAGTTCAAAGACTCTAGACCTTTTTTCCCCGCAAGCTCTTTAGAGCAGTAGAAATCCAAATCACTGTAAAATCCTGGAGCTTATGTAAAGCAAGAAGCTCTAGTCCTTCCTCAGGGTTCCCTGTTATCCAGTAAGTCTTAAGCTCCTTTTAGGAGAGATCTGCAGGTGGATGAATTCCTCTAACTCAGGCCATATTAAAAGTGAAAATTCAGAATTTTATACTTTCTCTGCTCCCTAGAGAAACAAGATCTTTTTCTTCAATATTGTTTACATGAAACTAGAACTTTTATTTGTTAGTAGTTCTTGCTAGGATAGTGAATAAAAACTCAAAGAGCAACCCCCGCCACCCCCCCACCCCCACCCAAAAAAAGGAGTCAGTCCTCCTCTTGACTTCTCACATCCAATCAACTACAAAGCTCAAAACTCTGCCAATAATCCCCTGTTTAGGTCTCAGTGTGTTTCCCTCCTTCTGTTCTTACTGTCACTGCATTAGTTTTCAG
This sequence comes from Capricornis sumatraensis, assembly GCF_032405125.1. Classification (NCBI taxonomy): domain Eukaryota; kingdom Metazoa; phylum Chordata; class Mammalia; order Artiodactyla; family Bovidae; genus Capricornis; species Capricornis sumatraensis. Next base: position 114,353,183 of record NC_091071.1, on the reverse strand, counting down.
TTCCGTTCAGTTCAGTCTCTCAGTCGTGTCCGACTCTTTGCGACCCCATGAATAGCAGCACACCAGACCTCCCTGTCCATCACCAACTCCTGGAGTCTACCCAAACTCATGTCCATCAAGTCGGTGATGCCATCCAGCCATCTCATCCTCTGTTGTCCCCTTCTCCTCCTGCCCTCAATCTTTTCCAGCATCAGAGTCTTTTCCAATGAGTCAACTCTTCACATGAGGTGGCCGAAGTATTGGAATTTCAGCATCAGTCCTTCCAATGAACACCCAGGACTGATCTTCAGGATGGACTGGTTGGATCTCCTTGCAGTCCAAGGGACTCTCAAGAGTCTTCTCCAAAACCACAGTTCAAAAGCATCAATTCTTTGGCGCTCAGCTTTCATTAAAGTCCAACTCTCACATCCACACATGACCACTGGAAAAACCATAGCCTTGACTAGATGGATCTTTGTTGGCAAAGTAATGTCTCTGCTTTTTAATATGCTGCCTTAGAAAGCATCACTACAAACAAAGCTAGTGGAGGTGATGGAATTCCAGTTGAGCTATTTCAAATCCTGAAAGATGATGCTGTGAAAGTGCTACACTCAATATGCCAACAAATTTGGAAAACTCAACAGTGGCCACAGGACTGGAAAAGGTCAGTTTTCATTCCAATCCCAGAGAAAGGCAGTGCCAAAGAATGTTCAAAACTACCACACAATTACAGTCATCTCACACGCTAGTAAAGTAATGCTCAAAATTCTCCAAGCCAGGCTTCAGCATTAGTTTAGAACTGACTATGAATGCTTCCTAACTTCAATCTTCTTCCTCCAATCATTCCCCCACATGTGATCACAATGGTCTATGTCAAAACAAACAAATGAGTGAAAAAGAAAAAAGAATAGGCAAATCTAATACAGCATTCCCCAGTTTACAAATGGCTCTTCAGCTGGTTCCCAGGCCATATTCCCTTATACGTCCTTAGGGGCTGGCTCTCCATGACCTAGACCCTGCCCCTTGTCTAGCCTCAGTGGCCCGATTTAGACTAATCATGTCATGTTCTCAGCATTGAGAGGTCTATGTGTGACCTTTTTCTGTTTTTATTTCTTTTGTTTAATGGTAACCCACAGCTTCGCAGAAACTGACACTGGCAATACCATGCGTATCTGCTCCTCATCACTATACCCTCAACCTGTAGTGTGGATAGATACATGATTCTACATCTATGTTAAACCTCCCTGCTCATCTTACATCTATCCTCTGAGTTTTGAGGATCGGCTGGCCAGAAGAAGAGCCTGGAACTGCAGGAGAGACACACACACTCAGAATTGCTGCCTCAAACTACCTGGTATAAAAGAAGAAGGAAGAGGTCAAACCCTGCTTCTTCCAGCCTTTGGAAGAAGTAGCTGCACTCAAGGAGAAATGTAGATCAGTGGGTGGCATCCATGTGTCAGGGGCTCATTTCTCCTTCATAGGGCAGAGTGCAAGGCCAAGACTACCGTCCTACTGCAGGGGTTTTGAACCCATCGAGAGGGTTACTGGAGAAGGCTCAATTGATGGGATTCAGGTGAATAAATGTTCTGACATTTCATCCAAGCTTATGTGTGAACGTACCTTTTCTTGAAGGAAAAAGTCCATCGCTTTCATCTGATTCTCAAAAAGATTCCTGACCCAAAATATTTTAATACCATCTTATGTGTGGCCCCTAAGATATGCCCCAGAGTCGGGGTGGGGCTGTGGAGGATGAAAGGCTAGAGACTGGTCTGCCTCCCAAGGTTGCACCAGATTGGGTAAGGAGGGTGGCTGACAGCCAGTGTCTCGGAAGCCTACATTGCATCCCTTCATCCCCACTAGTGTGCACAGAGCACAGCTCTGGGAAAGCATTATGAGCTGAACCGCCACCTTCATTATCCCCTCAGCTGGATAATACATGCAGTGAACAACTGGCTGGACTGTACATAACACCCCTTGGAAGCTGCAGTAACTTCCAGTCTAACCAAAGAGAGGATGTTCTCCTCTTCCAGGGTGACATCACCTGGGAGGTACTGCCAGTATCTTCTGTCCCAGATTCTTCACTTGCAGATCCTCTATGTTCCTAATTGCCTGTTCTATGCCACGAGCACCTCTTATGTGGTTGCTTTCTTTGACTGAGAGCCCCCCTAGGCTCCAAGATCACTGTGGATGGTGACTGTAGTCATGAAATTAAAAGATGCTTCCTCCTTGGAAGAAAAGGTATAAAAACCTAGAGAGTATACTAAAAAGTAGAGACATCACTTTGCCAACAAAGGTCCATATAGTGAAAGCTATGGTTTTTCCAGCAGTCATGTACAGATGGGAGAGTTGGACCATAAAGAAGGCCGAGTGCTGAAGAATTGATGCTTTCAAACTGGTGCTGGAGAAGACCCTTGAGAGTCTTGCAAAGAGCCAACTCATTGGAAAAGATTCTGATGCTGGAAAAGATTGAGGGCAGGAGGAGAAGAGGGCAACAGAGGATGAGATGGTTGGATGGCATCATCGACTCAATGGACATGAGTTTGAGCAAACTCTGGGAGACAGTGAAGGATAGGGAAGCCTGGTGTGCTGCAGTTCATGAGGTCACAAGGAGTCAGATACAACTGAGTGACTAAACAACAATAACCAGTGCCTTTTACTAGAGGAGTAAAATGTGCCTCAAATACTAGGAGAAGGTATGTAACACCTTTCTGTCCCTTGCCCTAGGGTGCCTAGTACATCAGCGGATGTGTTGGTTGCATGCCTGTGTGGCACCTTCATTCAGCCACAACCCACCAGTGAGATGCAGAACACACCCAGCAGACCACCCACCATGTTCCTCCATCAGCATCCCCTTAACTGGAGGAAACCCACACAGCCCTCTTCTTGCCTCCCATGCCCTAGGCTTCTCTCATTCCCAAAGCAATCACAACCTCAGTGGGGAGAAGGTGAGAGAGGAGGTGTATTTTGAATGAACGGCTGTGAAGAGGGCTGCCCTGGTAGCTCAGACAGTAAAGAATCTGCCTGCAATGGTTCAAAGTCTGGGTCAGGAAGATTTTCTGGAGAAGGAAATGGCAACCCACTCCAGTATTTTTGCCTGGAGAATTCCATGGACAGAGGAACCTGGTGGGCTACAGTCCATGGGGTCGCAAAGAGTCATACACAACTAAGCGACTAACACTTTCACTTTCGCATAAGAGAGAAGTGTGGTTACTGAGGAAAGGGTGAAGCAACAGTCCTAGTGACTGGGAGAGACACTTCTCCAAGAGGAAGAGCAGGGAATTACACCTACACTAAGCAGTGGCCCAAGAGCACCCCTAAGCCCGGCTCCTTTGGCACCCTGAACACTCAGAGTTCTGGGCACTGTGCTCCCTGATGCGGATAAAATTCAGTCCTTGCCTTGTAGAGTTCACTGTCTTGGCTCAGAGGTTAAGACACTTGTTGCAGAGTGTGAGGTTAGCAAGGGACAAGCCAGGCTCGAGTCCTGGTCTCTTAACTCCTCCCCCTGTTTACCTTCAGCAACAGCCACTGTGGAACATGATCCACAACCTAACCAACCACCACCACGCATCCACGGTCTCAGGACCCTCATCACTTGGGCAGGAGCACTCCTTCTTTAAGTCCCCAAAGCTTGTCAGCTCCACCATTATCTCAGGTCCTTTGGTGGCCATTTTCACTGTCAACCCAGCATTCCAGGAAGATGGATTGTGGTACCTGAGAGAATTCCTTACTGAGTGAGTTTGGGTTTTTGTGTTGCCTGGAAACCTCTGTTAAATATCCTGTCCCCACAGGAAGACAGTCATAAAGAATTTCATGACTATTTCTCCAGGAGGCAAAAGTGTAGGATATTTATAATTTGGGTACCAGGATGCAGTGACTCACAAGCATATTCAGGCCAGGGGTCCTTCCTGAGCCGCACCCTCTCTGGGTCATTCTGTGGTGGAACCAAGGTCCCACAGAACTTAGCCAGAGCGGCATCACACCTGTGTTCCCTGCAGCCTCAGGCAGCACAAGCTGAATGATTCAGGTGAGATCCTTTTCCTGTGTCTTATTGTGCCTATTTCCAACAGGAAGGACTTCAGTAAGATCATTTGCTGTTCAGCGGCTAAGTCGTGCCCGACTCTTTGTGACCCCATGGACTGCTGCATGCCAGTCTTCCCTGTCCTTCACTCTATCCTGGAGTTTGTTCAAACTCATGTCCATTGAGTCAATTGTGATATCCAACCATTTCATCCTCTGCCACCTTCTTCTTCTTTTGCCTTTACTCTTTCCCAGCATCAGGATATTTTCCAATGAGTTGACTCCACATCAGGTGGCCAAAGTATTGGAGCTTCAGCATTGGCATCAGCCTTTCCAAAGAATATTCAGGACTGATTTCCTTTAGGAAATTGACTGGTTTGATCTCCTTGCAGTCCAAGGGACTCTCAAGTGTCTTTTCCAACACCACAATTCGAAAGCATCAATTCTTCAGTTCTTGGCCTTCTTTATGATCCAACTCTCACATCCATACATGACTAGTGGAAAAATCATGGCTTTGATTACATGGACCTTTGTCCTCAATGTGATGTCTCTGCTTTTTAATATGTTGTATTGGTTTGTTATAGCATTCCTGCCAAATAACAGGATCAGTGCTTACCAAACTGTTCACTTAGTTGCATTTAGTTTCTTTCTTCAAAAGAAAGCAATGCCAAGAAGGATAAACAAATACAGAAAATAACAGCAGAGCTCCTCTGGTTGAAAGGATCCCTGGGTTATGAAGGAAGCCTGAAACTCTTCTCTGCTCAGCCACATAAGCCTTAAGGCAGCTCCATGGGACCCCTAGGGTCCCACGGAACAGAGCTTGGAAAGCAGTGGGCTAGATGATCTCTAGCAATCCTTGACATCTCTAAAGCCATACCATAGGCCTCTATTATTAAATCTTGATTCTCACTTGGCTTTTATTCATTTGTTACCCATCTTCGTAACTCCAGTGACAGAAATGGAGGAACATTTGTGCAGGAAGTGGTAGGGGACATCCTGCATCTGTATCTTCCCTGCAGGATTTCAGTCCAGAGATATTGGCTGTCCCTAATTACAACATGCCTCCCTATGCTGTGTACTCCAACCAGCATACAGCATGCCACCTCCCAAATCTCCAAATATGGTTTCATGACGCTGAACATCCCAGTTACTCTGCTATGAGTATCATTGGGTTGCCTGTATGTTAGTCTTGAACACAAGGCTCTTGCACCGCTTCAGTGCCCAGGTAAATAGAGTTGGGCATCTTTCTCTAGCACAAGTCATGTTCTTTGTTCTTTAGCTTTCCTGCTTGGCTTCTGAATGTCCCAGGTCATATTCTCTCTCTCTCTCTCTCTCTCTCTCTCTCTCTCTCTCTCCATATATATATATATATATATATATATATATATATATATACTAATGTATATACTAATATACTATATATATGTACACTAATCTCTCTTACTGTGTGTATGCTGGAGTTGCCATTTCCTTTTCCAGGCGCTCTTCCTGACCCAGAGACCAAACCTGCATCTCTTGTGTCTCCTGCCTTGCAGGCAGATTCGTTACCTGCTAAGCCTTCAGGGAAGCCCCAAATTTACCAAATATTTTCTATTTTAATAATAAGATGAGCTTACTGAAACCAACAATTTGTTATCTAACAAGTAATGTTATAGACTGAATGTTATAGACTGAATCCTCAAAACTCACATGCTGAAATCCTACCCTGTGAAGTGATGGTATTAGGAGGTGGGGCCTTTGGGAAGTAACTAGGATTAAGTGAAATTCTGAGGGTGGAGGCCTCATAAGAGGCACTAGAGAGTTTGCTTCCTCTCTCCACTCTCTGCCATGAGATGACACAGCTGGAAATCAGCAGTCCACAGCCTAAAAGAGCCTTCCCTAGAATGTGACCATGCTGGCATCAGATCTTGCAGTTCCAGTCTCCAGGGAGAAATAAATTGTTTATAAACCTCCCAGGCTATGGTACTTTGTTACGGTAGCCCCAACTAATTAAGACAAGAATCAAAACAAAATTTGGTATTCCCTACTAGCTTCAAAAGGCTTCCCAGTTTCCATTTGTAAAGAACCCACCTGCCAGTGCAAGAGATGTAAGAGACATGGGTTCAATCCCTGGGTTGAGAAGATCCCCTGGTGTAGGAAATGGCTACCCTCTCTAGTATTCTTGCTTGGAGAATTCCACGAGCAGAGGAGCCTGATGGGTTACAGTCCATGGGGTTGAAAGGAGTCCAACATGATTGAGCAACTAACATTTCATGAGTATAATAGGCTCTGTGAGTTCTGTGAGTCTCTCTAGTGAAACAAATATGAGATGGCTTTGGGAAACTCCCAAGCTTGCAGTCTGGAATCTTCAAAGGAACTCTGGGCTGAGAGTTCTGGGTCTAGTCCCGGCTGTCACTGTTGTGGTGGGTGTGACCCTGAGCAAGTCACGTTATACCTCCCATCTTAACAGTCAGTATAAAAGGCCCATCTCTTCTTTCTTAGGTGCATACTGAGGGCAAAATGATGTCACAAGTGGAAGAATGTTCTGAGAAAATTTTTTAAAAGGATAAAATAAGACAAAATGGTATTTTAATAATTTGACAACTGTGAAGGGAAATGGACAAATGCAGGTACTTATGATCTAAAGGAACATTTTCAGTAGCATTATCAGTAGCAGCATCCCTAGCCTCTCAGCTGTTGATGGCCCTGTTCATGAAGTCCCAGAGTCAGACACAACTGAATGACTAACACTTTCGCTTTTCGCTGAGCTTGCAGTTGGTGTCAGAAGTGATGGTGGTCTTGTGTGGACTTTTCCTTCTAAATTTGCAAGTGGGATCCTTGCAATTGAGTTACAAGTCTTGGGCAGACTTGCCCTCTGGAGGACTGCATCCATAACCTTACAGTTTGGCCAACTCCAGACAGGATGTGTAAGGAAAACCATCCAAGCCCCAATCTAGATCTTCCAGAGAGAAGGAGGCCTCATCAAAGTCCCAGTCAGCTGGAGTCCTTCAGCACTGACTGTGGGGCTTAGAGGGGCTGCTCCTGATAACACTACTGAGAAGGTTCATTGAGAGCATAAGTACCTGTGTTTGTACATTTCCCTTCACAGCACGGTTGTCATATTATTAAAATACCACTTTGTCTTATTTTATCCTTTTTACTTCTCAGAACATTCTTCCACTTGTGACATTGTTTTGCCCTCAGTATGTGCCTAAGAAAGAAGAGGTGAGCTTTTATACTGACTGTCCAGATGGGAGGTATAATGTGACTTGCTCAGGGTCACACGCACCACTAGAGTGACAGCCAGCACTAGACCCAGAGCTCTCAGTTCAGGGTTCCTTTGAAGAGTCCAGCCAGCCAAGAAGTCTGAAATTCCTCACTCCATTTCTTTTTGAAAAGCTACTTATTTATTTTTGGCCGCACTGGCTCTTTGCCGCTGCACAGGGGCTACTCTCTGGTTGCGGTAGGCGGACTTCCCATTTGGTGGCTTCTCTTGTTGTGGAGCACAGCCACTAGGTGCATGGGCTTCAGTGGTTTCAACCCGCATGGGCTCAGTAGTTGCAGCACATAGGCTTAGTTGTTCTGTGGCACGTGGGGTCTTCCTGGACCAGGAATCAAACCCATGTCCTTGCACTGACAGGCAGATTCTTATCCACTATACCACCAGCGAAGTCCCTCACCCTGTTTCTTTAAGACTGCCTGTATACCTCTGAGAAATACTGCACAGAAACTGAGCATGGATAGAGTGAGAGCAAAATCACCCCATGTCTGACCTAAGTCATGTTTGCATTGACTGTCCCCTCCGCTGTGATGACTCTCTTTTTGTGGTGGACGCTGTCAGTGCTCTGCCCAGATCACCTTCAGCTTTCTCTTTGCACCCTTCCTCTGAGCTTCAGTGTGCTTCTCAAACAGCCTATACTGTTGGGAACTATCCCAGAGACCAGAGCCACGTTGCCTGAATACCCAGAGAGCAGAAGTATTTTCCGCCCTGGGGTAGCCCTAAGCCAGTGACTGATGGGTGTGATATATGAAAGCCCAGTGCTTCTGCCTCTCTTTGGTATGACTCTGAGGCATAATGTACTCCAGAGGTCCCAGTAGGATCAGGATACAGCCATCGTGTATAGAACTTTTCCTGAAACAGTATTCTACTTAATTCTTCCCTTTCCAGATTCTCCTGGGAGCACCATCTTAACAAACTGTTGTTGTTCTTGTCCAGTTGCTAAATTGTGTCCAATTCTTTTTGACCCCATGCCCTGTAGCCTCCCAGGCTCCTCTGTCCTCCACTATCTCCCAGAGTTGCTCAAATTCCGTTCCATTGAGTCGGTGATGCCATCCAACCATCTCATCCTCTGTCACCCCCTTCTCCTTCTGCCTTTGATCTTTCCCAGCATCAGGGTCTTTTCCAATGAGTGAGCAGTTTATATCAGGTGGCCAAAGTATTGGTGCCTCAGCGTCAGTGTCAGTTCTTCCAATGGATATTAAGGACTGATTTCCTTTAGGATTGACTGCTCTGATCTCCTTACAGTCCAAGGGACTCTCAAGAGTCTTCTCCAAAAGCAAAGTTCAAAAGCATCAGTTCTTCAGTGCTCAGCCTTCTTTATGACTAATACACAAATACTCATCTCAGGGTCTGCTTCTTGGGAACCCAACCCAAGACACTTCCTAACCTCTATCTGACATAGAAAGACTCAGAATCATGGGTCACTGGACTCAAAAGAGCATCCAACTTTGTCCCTATAGGGGACAAATACTGAGGGTTCTGATAGAAAAAGAACTCTGAACCCCATAAATTTGGATGTGAAATGGGAGCCTAGACACTTCATGGCCAGTGATCTTAGGAAGGTTTCTGAACTTCTGTAAGATTCAGCTGTCCAATCTACAATCCGGGGGAAGAGGGTGGCATTATGAGCTGAACTGTTTCTCCTTCTCCTTAAAATTCGCATGTTCCTGGGAATTCCCTGGTGGTACAATGGATAAGAATCTGCCTGCCAATGCAGGGGACACAGGATCAATCCCTGGTCCAGGAGAAATCTACATTCCACTGAGCAACTAAGCCTGTGCGCCACAACCACTGAGCCTGAATTCTGAGCTGCAACTATTGAACCTGTGTGCTGCAACTGCTGAAGCCTGCTTGCCTACAGCCTGTGCTCCACAACAACCACAGAAGCCTCAGCAATGAGAAACCCTAGAACCACAACAAAGAGTAGCTCCCCACTTGCCACAACTAGAGAATGCCTGTGCACAGCGCCTGTGCACAGCAATGAAGACCCAGTGGAACTCCCCCACAGAAAATCCGTATGTTATAGCCCTAACTTCCAATGCCTCAGAATGTGACTATTTGGATAGGAAGCCTTAAAAAAGATAATTAAAGTGAAATGAAGTCACATGGGTGGGCCCTAATCCAGCATGACTGGTGTTCTTATAAGAAGAGGAGATTTGGACACAGATACACACAGAGACGTAAAACCATGGAAGCCACAGGAAGAAGGAGGCCATCTGCAAGCCAAGGACAGATACCTCACAGGGGAAAAAAGAAGAAGAAAGAACCCTGCCAAAACCTTGATCTTGGCCTTCCAGCCTTCAAACTCTGAATAAATTTCTGTTGTTAAGTCACCTAGTCTGTGTCTCCCTGAGGACAGCTAGACTAAGAGCAAGTCCAGCTGTTAGTCTGACAATCAAGACAAAGAAGCTCATGCCACACACAGCAACAGCCACTGGAGTCATTCCGGCAAAACAGATACCCTGTTAGAATTCAATGCCAGGCTCCATGGCCCTGATCACCTGGGGCTCAAGGGCTCCATGAATGTGCTCCCTTATCCTCCCCACAAGCTCAAGTCCTCATGATAGTGATGTTGGCAGGGGGAGGGTCTGGCACAACAGCCAGTCAACTGAGCATCAGCATTTGGAAATGATTCCTGACAAGCGGTGAGGGGGCAGGTTGCAAGCTGGCGGCTTTCACTCCAGATCATTTTTGAAAAGTTCTTATCACTTAGAGATACCTATCGATGTCTTCCAGATGGAACACGATGTCTGCGATTTGCTTCAAAATAATTCAGGGCACAATGGGAAGAGCGTGAAGACATAGATGAGTCAGCACAAACATGAGTTAACTGGTGCAGCTGAGTGAAGGGTACACGGAGGTTTATTATATGATTGTTGTGTGTGTGCATGCGTGTTTGGAATGTTCCATAATCAAAAGCTTAGCATTTTTACTTAATAATTGTGTAAGAAGTTGACATAGCAGGTCTGAAATACTTAGAAAGGCCTTTGACAGGCATCTGGAAACTTGACTGGTTCCTTACTTGGATAGACAACATATCCCAACTGAAAAGAGTGGCTAGCTGTACCTGGACTGGGAAACAACATGGTTTATATGGGACATTTGCGTTCTCCCAGGAATCTGGAATTTTAGTACATGCTCAGCAGAGTGACCAGCTCCCAGGAAAACTTGGGCACTGGGTCCCTAGTGGGCTTTTCTTCACAGAAGCATCACAAGCATATGACTGCATGTTTTGCTGGGAAGAGTGTGCTCTGTGTGACGTCTCGTGGGAGGGATCAAGCAGAGGGAAGCCAGAGCAGAAGGAGCCTGGGTTCCACCTGTGTCTTTTCACCTTATCATCCATCTGCGTCTCCTACAACCTGACTTCAGGAAAACTTACTGTGAGCATGACAATATACCAAGTCCCCTGAGTCCCTCCAGTGAGTCTCCAATTGTGGGGGTAACCTCAGGGACTCTCAACACAGTTTATTTATTAATCACTTTTTAGCCTTTGTGTTTTTAAAATTTTTATGGAAACATAGTTGATTTACAATGTTGTGTTAGTTTCAGGTGAAAGCAACTATCATTTTAAAATAAGATGATTTTACATAAAACTTTGAATTTACAATTTCTCTTGAAAAAGCACAAAATCCAGCAACCCTGGATCTTTGACAGGTGGTTTGACACAGTCCTCAGAAATACAGGTTCCTGAGGTATGTTCATTACAAGGCATGACTCGCTGTCCATTAAAGCTCCTTCAGGCCCTTTGAGGATTCAGCAAATATTTACAAAGAACTTAGAGTTACTAGGTTTGTGCTAATAATGTTAATAAACAGTGGTAATACTTTGCACTTGCTTGCTCTGTCCCAGGCTTTATCTATATCATTCCTAATCCTGACAACACCTGCAACGTAGATCTTATAATCACCATTTCCAAGGTCATTTGTTCTGTGACTGCTGAGTGTCTAGACCACATGCAGGCAAAGTCCTAGGCAGCGAAAAACAGAGGGGCAATAAGACAATGCTCCTGCTTGCGTCACCTTATATTTCTATCAGTAAAGACAGACAACAAGCTAGTCAACAAATGAATAGATATTGTATGTATCAGGCAATACTAAGTACTGTGAAGTAAAATCAAGCCAGCAAAAGGGTCAGAGAAGGAGGAACTTAAGACTTCCCTGAGGACATAATATGTAACCAAGTGCCTGAATGAGGTATGAGTGGGAGCTTGCAGACCTGAGGAATAGCTTCCCAGGACCAGAAAGAGCATGTGCGAATGTCCCAAGGCAGAACTGAACTTGGTTTGTCTGTATTGTTAGGGCTTGATGAGCAAGAGGTCAAAAGGTTCAGCAGTAGACCCACTCTGAGGGTCTATAGAAGGAACTTTAGATGTTATTCTTGGTGAGATAGGAAAGCACTGGAGTGTTTTAACCAAGATGTGGACCCAATGGTAGAAATTGAGGGTCAGAGACAGTAAATAACATTGCCCACAAATACCAGAGGCGGAATTCAACCCCATGTCTATTTAACTCCAGATAGAGTTCAGGGTCCATGCCATTGCAGAGGGAATGTTTCTTTCTCTTAAAGTTCTCAGAGAACTGAAAACCCAACAAAATTCACAGCTTCCTTTTGCTCTGAGACCCACCATCATAAACTCACAGTTCACGGAAACATCCCGGTCTGAAAAAGAGATATCTGTTCCATTCAGCTTTTTGGCCAAGATTAAATGTAGGTAGATGCTGCTTAATGATCATTAAAAATTAGAAACACACTATTTACAAGAGCCAAGACCATGAACCAACCTAGAATCCATCCACAAATGAATGAATAAAGAAGATATGATACATATATACAATGGAATACTACTCAACCACGAAAAAGAATGAATAATGCCATTTGCAGCAACATGGATGGATCTGGAGCTGATCATACTAAGTGAAGTAGGTCAGACAAATATCATATGATACCACTTATATACAGAGTCTAAAGAAAAGCACAAATTAACTTATTCACAAAACAGAAATAGACTCATAGATATAGAAAATAATATTATGGTTACCAAACAGGAAGGGAGGGATAAATTGGGAGTGTGGGATTAACAGACGCATACTACTGTATATAAAAGAGGGAAGGAACAAGCATTTACTGCACAGCACAGGAAACTACTTTTAATATCATGCAATAAATCATAATGGAAAAGAATCCAAAGAAGAATACAGACATACATTGATATATATGTTAATATGTATTAACCAAATCATTTTGCCTTACACCTAAAACTAACACGATTTTGTAAATCAACTATGTGCTATGTGTGCTAAGTCACTTCAGTCATGTTTGACTCTTTGTGACACTGTGGACTATAGCCCACCAGGCTCCTTTGTCCATGGGATTTCCCGAGAAAGAATACTAGAGTGGGTTGCTATTTCCTCCTCCAGGGGATCTTCCTGACCCAGGGATCGAACCTGAGTCTCTTGCGTCTCCTGCATTGGCAGGCAGATTCTTTGCCACTAGTGCCACCTGGGAAGCCCCCAAAAGTTAATAACACAGGGGCATGTTTACATGAACTCATTCATGACAATTCATGATGAAGTGCAGTTTTTGTCAATTAAATCATCTGAAAACCACTGATATGCTTGCTCTTTTAAAGAACTTGAGAATAAAGCATTAGTTAAGATACAAGGAATCATCTTGTAATACAAATGATGACTTCCTATCTTCTTTCCTCCTCAAATTATGGTTTCTGTACATGAGATATTCTTAATGCAGTTATTAACTCAGATCCCTGAGTTATTAGTGCCAGCCTCACTGTATCCTTGTTACTAAGATCTGTAACATTAGACAGAGCATGCTGAGGTTTACATGTGATTAAACTCCCTCTCCTTCTGGTGGAGAAGGAACCACACTCACTGGAACTGGCCCATCAAATCTAGGGAATTTACATCACCTGTTTAGAATTCCAGTCCTCTCCACACTGTCATATTAAACGGTCCCCCTCAGACACTGGGACCCTGGATGCTTTTAGTCCTATATCTGAATTTTCTTTGGCCAAACAGAAGCAGCTTTTAATTCTCCAGAGGACTCCCACAGGAAGAAAATGTAGGTGTGCTTCAAGCCTGCTGATGATCAAAGGGAGAAACCAACTTTTGTGCCAGTAACTCTTGATTATTCAGGGGCGGATGATCCAATTTGTGGATTAGCTGGGCCTCTTGGTCTTTCCTGATTTCACTGATCATTAGCCCATGGCCCCCTCGGGCCAGGAAGATAAAAGGAGTGCCAGGCAAAGCGGTCCACTGGCTTCTTGGCGGATCCCGTAAAAGGGGGCAGGGCAGAGAGGCAGTCATATGCAATGGAGAAAATGAGGTTTAGGGATTATCCGGATTTCAATGAGCTGGTTTCTCCATAGCTCCCTGGCCCCCTACCTGGGTCCCTAACTCTGGATAATGGACGGTGTACCTTGGATGGGGCGGAGCATGGAAACGGCCCAGTGGATTCCGAAAGTGGTATTTCAAGTACCCTGGGGGGCAGAGCTGTGAAGCTGCGCTTTACCGAGATCCTCGGAGCACCAGGCTCCTCCCCATTTCACGGCAGGCGTGGGGAGGTGGGGTTGCTGGCTTCTATACAGAACACTTCTGCACCAGAGCAGCAAGGCTTTTAACTTGAGAAGAGTTCATCCTCTTATAAAGCACTTTCTAGGATCCCTAAAGCCTCCAAGGAGTTGGGGAGGCGAGAGAGGAGGACGAGGAGTAAGAAAAAAGAGAAAGAAATAGAGAGAAGGAGGGAGGAAAGAGATGAAGGATGGGAATGGGGGAGTAAGGGAGAGAAACCGCAGTCCAGCCTGAAAGGGTTTTGATCCCAAAAGTCCTAGAATAAGCCTTCTCAATGATCAGATCAGACAGACGAACAAGCACCGGGGAATCATAAATCCACCTCCTCTGCAAAGTCAAGCCGGGAAAGAGGGCCAGAGGGACTTGGCACAAGCAGGGAGACAGGTCTTCAGAGGCCAGATCTGCCACTTAGCCACTGTGACTTTGGGTGAGTTACTCTTGAAGCCTCAATTTCCACATATGAAGAGTCAGGATAATATGAGTACAAATTCCTTCATACTCCTGGAGAAAAAAGTGAGATTCCCCCAAGTACAGATCCCAGCCCAAGAGGAGGCACGTGGAAAGCAGGGCTTTGAGCCCTCCAGAAGGGCTTTGAGCCTCAGCCCTTGCAAAGATGCCCACATCCTCATCACACGCATCCTGTTCCTGGCGCCTAAATGTGCAGTCGGCTCCACCACCCTGTGGTGTTTCGGCTGTCGATGGTAGCTAAGCATCCAGGACACCACTGGGCTCATTTACGGATTGTCCCAGACTACGGTCTCCTGACAAGGAGTCTGGTCTGGGCATTTGAGATCCAAGTCCTGGCTGATACTAGCTTGCTCTGTGATATTGGAAAGTCATATACCTTCTCTTAAGTCTGTGTTGCTTTTCTTTAAATGGGACCAAGAATTCCTCTTGTATCCTGGGGCGTGAGACAGTGTGAGCTGAAGAGTGGAAACTGCCGCTGTAAATGAGGGAATGATGCTGCGCGGTGAGGGGGAGAGGAGTGTGCGGGGCAGGGGAGGGCGAGAGGGTGTTAGGGAAAAACATGTATTTAGTTCCTCAAAATGTCTTCCTAGTTTTCAAAGTTTCTAGTAAATATTTATAGTCTCTAACAAAGGAAATCTATGGAGCCAGATGCCCAGAGAGTAACTTCAGGCCCCACTCCTTGCCTCAAAGACAAAGAGTTAGTTAGTCCTCACAGGACACTAACTAACCCAGCGCCAGCAGCGAGCTGAGCTCAGTACCGGAAGCTGGAGATGCAGAGATAAATCCTCTTACAAAGAGACAGAAAGATGAGAGACAGAAACACCAAGAGCTGCATGAACTTTGCAGACTCTCTGCTCTCAGGCTCCCTTTTTATACTTAAACATTATAATGTGCTTGTGTCTATTTATATTTGTCCATAAGTTAAAACAAGTATTTAAAACACAAGAACACACAAGCACACATTTCAACACCCATCAGAGAAATTCCATCCTTGCAGGTCACAGAACTTCTGGAAAACTCCCCCATATGCTCATGGGAGAAGGGGAGTGAAAAAGAAAAGTACAGTTTTGGTCTTAGTACGGAAATTGTTTTGACTTCTCAGACACCCCTGGAAGAATTTTGGGGATCTCCAGATTCACTGGACCACACTCTAAGGACCACTTCTGTGGGGGTGGGATGCTCAAATTTTAACGTGCCTACATACCACTTGGGAATCATGCTAAATTTCAGATTCTGGCAATCATATATATATGTGTGTGTGTGTGCATGCATGCAAAGTTGCTTCAGTCATGTCCAACTCTTTGTGACCCTATAGACTGTAGCCTGCCAGGTTCCTCTGTCCATGGGATTCTCCAGGTAAGAACACTGGAGTGAGTTGCCCTGGCCTCCTCCAGTGGATCTTCCATACCCATGGATCGAACCTGTGTCTTTCATGTCTCCTACATCAGAAGTGTTCTTTACCACTAGTGCCACCTGGGAAGAATATATAAAGAATATATATATCCATTTCCACTGTAAGTTATTATAAGATATTGAATGTAGTTCCCTGTGCTATACAGTAGGTCCTTGTTGGTTATCTATTTTGCATATAGTTGTGCATGTATGTTTATCCCAAACTCCTAATGCATCCCTCCTCCCCTTTCCCCTTTGGTTACCATAAGTTTGTTTTCTATGCCTGTGAGTCTGTTTCTGTTTTGTAAATAAGCTCATTTGTATCATTTTTTTTATGTTCTACATGTAAGTGATATCATGTGATATTCGTCTTCCTCTGACTTACTTCACTTAGTATGAGAATCTCTAGGTCCATCCATGGTGTTGCAAATGGCATTATTTTATTCTTCTTTTATGGCTAACTAGTATTCCAGTGTCTGTGTGTGTGTGTGTGTGTGTGTGTGTGTGTGTGTGTCACAACTTCTTTATCTTTTCCTCTGTTGATGGACTTTTAGTTCGCTTCCATGTCTTGGATACTGTAAATAGTGCTACTGTGAATACTGGGGTATAAACTGCAGATTCTGATAAGACAGGTCTGAGGTGGGGACCAGGACTCTGCATCATTGCTGGCAAGTCCCCAGGTGATGCTGATGTTGCAGTACTTGGATCACACTTTGAGCAGTAAAGCTATAAAAATCTGAAGAAGAAATTAGTTCACCATCGACTAAAGTGACCGAAATTTGGATCTTCCAAATTGGGCAACAACATTCCAAATAGTGGGAATGAGTAAGAAAGCCATTTCAAGTGAAAGAGATGATGTAAGCAAAGGCACAAATGTAGGAAAATACAAGTTTGGCTAAAGCATAGTGCCCATGCTGCTGCTGCTGCTGCTGCTGCTAAGTCACTTCCATCATGTCCGACTCTGCGACCCCATAGATGGCAGTCCACCAGGCTCCTCTGTCCATGGGATTCTCCAGGCAAGAATACTGGAGTGGGTTGCTATTTCCTTCTCCTGTAGTGCCCATAAAAACCTTCAAACTGCCCAACACTCCACCCTAAGGCCACAGCACTGTGTGTAAGGGAAGCAGGGAAACACTGGCCTGGGTATCTCAGTGTAAAGGGTGTTAGACCTCCTCCCGCCCATCATTACCACCAATACATGTCTATTGAGCACCATGGGAAGCAAGGAACTCCAGTGGACATTGATGGTCTTGCTTCTCCATCATCTATCTCCATTTCTATCTTCCCTTGAGGGTCATCATTTTCCTACACTCAGTTTAAGTAGTTTGGGTGGGTTTGGCCCAGGAGAAGCACATGCTTCAGGTCTGGCTAATGAAAGTACAGCCTCGCTATGGCCATAGTGATTGTTCAAGAATGGACACAGGGCCAAACAAGCCACTGTTAGCCCCCCTGGTTCTTCTGCTAGTTTTACAGAAAAAAACATGCAGGGAGATCATCTAGACAGAGATGCCCAAGGAGCCCCAGAAGTTAGAGTCTTTACAGACCAGGCTCCAGGTGGGTGAGTGAAGATGAACCCAGCCCCAGAACCTTCTAACAACAATCATCTAAGGAACCCCAAGCAAGCAATGCCTAACTAAGCCCAGTCAACCCTCAGATTTATAAGCAAAGTGAATGACTGTTGCTTTAAGCCACCATTTTTGATGACTTTTTATATAATAGACAGCCAGCACTAGTGCTTGGTTATGTGCTCAGTGACTCAATCATGTCCAACTCTTTGCAACCTCACTGACTGCAGCCTTCCAGTGTTGTTCATGGGATTGTACTGGCGAGAATACTGGAGTAGATTGCCATTTTCTCCTCAGGGGGATCTTCCCAACCAAGGGATCAACCCTGCAACTCCTGTGTCTCCTGCGCTGTCGGCAGATTCTTTACCGCTGAGCCACTGGGGAAGCCTAGAACTGATGCTCGGCTTACCTATTAATTCCAGCACTAAAAACACCAGAAAATGAATCAACATTCAGGACAAGGAAGCCATTGGACAGATAACAAATTTTCCAAATGTCTTCACTTTGAACCAACATGGTATGTGTAGATTTTGTCAATAAATACGAGTCTCAGTGTACACCTGCCTTGAGTAACTCACTTTTCTAAGCATCTGCCATGAGACCAGTCCTCCTGACAGGTAATTCAAATGCTTTAAATGAAGTCTGAATAGAGACATACCATTACCCTATTTAGAGAGAAGAAAAGTGGTGTGCAGAGAGATTAAGCACAGCTGGTAAATGATAGAGCCAGAACTTGAACCCAAAGCCCATCTTCCCAGAATTCCAAGCTGTCTGCCCATTTCTTCTCTTTCCTGGGCACTTTAAGCACTATCCACAGAATCAGCACCTTCTACTGTGGGACAAGACTAGAAAACGGTGTGCATGAGACAGGGCGCTCAGGGCTGGTGCACTGGGATGACCCTGAGGGATGGGATGGGGAAGGAGGTGGGAGGGAGGGACAGGGTGGGGAGCATGTGTATACCCGTGGCTGATTCATGTGCATGTATGGCGAAAACCACCACAATATTGCAAAGTAATTAGCCTCCAATTAAAACAAACCTAAAAAACAAACAAACAAACAAAAAGAAAACAATGAGACCCCTTTTCTGTTCAGCATGTCACAGGAGGTCCCACCACCCCTGCAGACCTAGTGCTTTCCTATCTTCAGAGGTCTGTGTGCCCCACTCTGACCAACGCATCATGCTGTTGAACACAGGAAGCCACGTGGTACAGCAAGGGAGGGGCAGCAAGGCCTTGGGATCAGATGCCCTGATCAAAATCCTGGCTTCACCACTGGGCAACTGTGGGACCACCAGGCAGTGACTGCAGCGCTTGTTCTGGATCAGCATCCTCCTGCCTAAAGGAGGTACAGAGAGCGCCCCTTGCACAGGCTGGTCATGAGACTCAAGCCCAATAGTCCAGGCTACAGCAGGAATGTAGTGAACATTCTGTAATGTTTGGGGGTTCCCATTATCTTCCCTGGTAGCTCAGATGGCTAAGAGTCCTCCTGCAATGCAGGAGACCTGGGTTCGATCCCTGGGTTGGGAAGATCCCCTGGAGAAGGGAATGGCAACCCACTCCAGTATTCTTGCCTGGAGAATTCCATGGACAGAGGAGCCTGGCAGGCTACAGTCCATGGGGTCATAAAAAGTCAGATATGACTGAGTGACTTTCACTTTCACATTATAGAACAGTGCCTGCTCACTGACGCTTTCCTCCTTTACTTGGTTTCTTCATCTCAAATTGTAAAATCCTTCGGGAATGAGACATCTCTAATATTTCTTCAGGGTCCCAAAGCCTATGATAAAGTATGAAGCATGTTGGATGCCTGATAAACATTTAAACCAGGTTAAGTCAACAGTTTGCCTGGTTTAAATCTCAGCTCTTATATTTCACATGGCAAGACTGTGGAAGGCCACAAAGATCATGGAAAGCCACACAGGCCAGAAGTGTCCTTTGAAAATATAGATGTTAAAAGCATACAAGAGATGCTGTGCGGGAGAGGAAGACAGTCAACAACTTTTGTATGACCTCCCCAGGCCTTACAGAACATGGAGTTGGAGCTGACAGACACGAATTCAAATCCCGAGTCAGCCATCAGTGAGCAGGAAGCATTCAGCGAGTCTCCAGCCCTGTTAGTCTCAGCTTTCTGATCTGTACAGTGGGGCTAACAATAGCTACCAGGCACTATGGTGATTAAATGAGACATTTTATGTAAGGCATATGTTGGCGTATGTAGGCACCATGAAAGGAAATGGTTATCATCAGCTGTACATGTGGGGATAAAATCCCTGGCTTACTCACTTGACATGGCAGTTTTGTGGATCAAGGGAGACTAGATGGCATGATGCTTTCAAAATATTTATAAAGTTCAATGCAAATGAAGTTATTAAAATCCAGAAAAAGTCTAAATCATAGAGTATAAATATCCTTTCTGTTTGCACATGCAAAGCAGAATACAGAATGTAAGGCCGAAACTGCTGGGGGAATTCAGAGAAAGGGTCACATCAATGACCCATTCGTCTGGAGCTGAAAAGGACCTTCAGTCTATGGACCACATTTTTCAGGTTGGGAAACCAGGCCCAGAGAGTGCCCCCATGCGGCCAAGCTCTCACAACCTGGTTGGCATAATCAGGAGGGGAACTCTGGACCCAAACACCCAGTCTAGTGCCTTTTCACTATTTTCCATCCATCTGGCTTGCACTGACTGTCTCATAATCCAGGTATCTGCCCTCTGGAACATTCTCAAACAAACACTGAATGCATCTGAAAAATAATAAATGCAGATCAGTTATAACACCTGGACATTTCTTTCCTCATGCCTGGGAGTTACAGAGACAATGCCTCGAATATCTTTCTCCATTATGTCTCTCAAAAATGGTATGAAATTGAAATGACTGCTGAGAAAGAATAATGTGTCTTGGGGAAAATATGCTTTCTACAAGCTGCTTCTCTGTCCTCCCCATGAAGACACCGAGGTCTGAGAACCTGGCTTTGCATCACACTGAGCCTTAGCCATGAGGCCAACTGTTTGGCTCTGACAAAGAAACCTCTTCAACATTGGAAAAGCTCATCAATGTTGGTATCTGAGTTCCTCTCTTGTCATGAAGCTCTCAATATTTTAAACACTCTGCACGTAATGCTGGATTTAAATGTTATTTTAATTCCTTGCACATAACGAGGCTGCCTTTTTCCCCTGGTCATCCAGGCTTGAAGGCCGCGTCACCTCTGACCTGTCTCCCTGCTTTGAGCTCTATGTCCATCCAATTTTTACACAATCATTTTTCCTTTCCATGCTCATGCCACTGGCTGGCAGCAGCCCTCACCCCTCCTGCCTGCCACAGCCTCCCCACTGGGATCTCAGAATCCATGCTTTCTCACAACCCCAAACCCTGCCTGGCATCAGCTCTAGTCTTACCCCTAAACTCAGCACTCAGACCTCCCCTTGTTGATGGGATCTAGTCCAAAAGTCTCAGCCAGGCTGTAGCTGTCTCCTGTTTCATTCCTGCCTTATCTCCTTCCATCCCCTGAAAAACTAACTTGCCATTGCCTTGTGATGGTGAAAGCCTGCTGTTCTCTGTATCATCCGTGTCCTCTCCCACCTCTGCTTACCAAAATCTCACTCAGCCTGCAGGTCCTAGGAACCCCAGTGCTACTTCTTCCAGGAAGTCTCTGCTGCTTACTCAGGCCAGAGATCCCTCGTTCCCTTGTCAGAGCTCCTCCCTACTACAACCTCAGCCCAAGCCACCACTGCCACATGTCCTTGCTTGTCACAGTGCCCAGAGACTAACGGACATATTCTTTCAGGCTTAGGGCCACATTTCATTGTTTATCTCTCACAACACAAAGCATTTTATCTTTCACATCCAAGGTGCTCAATAATTATCTTTTGATTGAATGAAAGGGAAAACAAACAATAAAAACACTCAATTTTTAAAGTCAATGCCTTCTGAGACATTCAGCAGAATTCAATAGGCTGAGAACTGAATTCACCAATTCTGATTTCTTCTCTGGATGTTAATTTGAAAGTTCCCTGATACCTTGTGCCTCAGTTTCCCCATCTGCAACCACATGACAAAAACACTTCTTAACCTGCTTCAACCAGGCTATTTCTTTTCCCCTAAAGGGTGGCAATGCCATGCTTGTTTTGTTTTGTATTGTGTTTTCTTTTTAAGCAGGCTAAGTACACAGAGACCTGGAAGGTTCTGTTTGGAAGAGAAAGACCCTGGGCCCGTTGCCTGGAGTTCAATGCCAGCCCACAGAGGTTCTCTCACCAACCAGAAAGGAAACAGCTGTGGTGACAGATGTTGCTGGTGCTGATTCTTGCAGGGTTGTTTGCCTTCAGATTTCCCAGGCAGTCTCAGTTTTTTGCAGTCAGTCTCCTTTGACAGGTTTCCCCAGGTCTTCAAGGGTGTAAACAAGCCACCTCCTTGCCCCATGCATTGCATCTGTTTCCTCTCTCTACTCAACAAGCACACAGATAAGGGACATCCACCCACCATGCCTACTCCCCATGCCCAGGAGACTTCATTTTGAACATGAACAGCGGCCTGGGGAGAGAAACCTTTTCATTTCTCCTTAGGTTGCTTTGTGTTTTGGTAGGTGTGGGGGGTGGGGAGTGGGGGGTGGGGCGCGGTGCAGGGAGGTTGGTGTAGGTGGTAGGGAGGTCCGGCTAAACCTTATCTAAGGCCAGTATCTCCAAAGATATGCAAACTTCTGATCCCACCGGGGACTTCAACTGAATACCAAAAAGGGGGGTCTTTGTTCCCTCTAAACAGATTATTTACTTTGAGCTGGTAAAATGAATTAATGAAAGGAAATGACACCTTCGGCTTCTGGGGGAGGGGTGGTAAGTGAAATCGGGGGTGAAATCCCTCCCCTCAAATAAAAGGGAAGGATGAGGATGAAGGGTGGCGGGGGAGGGCGGATCCCATAGGGTTCTCTAAGACAGACTCGGCTAGAACACAGGTTCCTCTTTTCTGGGATTAAAAAATCGCCTCATAATACTGTAAGGCCCATGTATATGCAAGCAGTTGGGAGTTATTACGGACCTAAAATAGGAAACCATTCGCTTGATCTTTTGCTTCAATCCTATTAAGGGCCCCCTGGAGCTCGAGAGAGATACCAGCCTGTCATGTCCCTGTTGCTGTGACGACCCCGTCTTTATAGAACAAGAAAGAGAAATGGTAGTGATTGGCAGACCTTGCTTGCCCCCGTATGTAACACAAAGGGCGACAAAACGAAGAGGAAGTGAGGCCCTTCTCCGAGGTCCGACACTTCTTAACCCTACACCACCTTCCACCTGGCCCCAAGGCGCCCCCGCTCGCCTCCTCCAAAGGGAAGGGGGGCCGGGGGGCCGGGGGAGGGGGGGGGGGCTCCCAGCAGCCTAATGTTAAGTGCTAATGTCCAAAGATCACAAGTTACTTTTTTGTGTAATCCCGAGTAATACCATAAGGTAAATATATATGTATGTATGTATGTATATATAAAGCCTATCATCTATCAACTTCTTGAAGGGAGGAAAGGAGCGGTCCAGGCGTTTCCAGCCCCGGGCCGGGCCGGGCCGGCGACTTTGTCGGCCGGGCCGGGCCGGCGACTTTGTCAGCCGGGCACTGTTTGCCCGACATAGGAGGTGGGGGCTCTCTCGGGGGCTGGAGGCGGCCAGGGCCTGATAAATCCCACCATATGGTGCCAGACTCCGGCTCCCCGACCATAAATCACGACCTCCCTCCTCGGGGTTTCTGGCCTTGCTCCTCCGATTCCCGAGAAAGTGCCGGAAAAGTGCAAAAGGCTGTTAAGCGCCAGGTTTCTCCGCGGTCTGGGGCAGGAGGGGGCGGGCGCCCGGACCGTATCCCCGAGACCCGCGGGGACAAAGGCCCTAGTCCGCCGCCCGGTCCCATCGAGGCCCGAGGTGGCCCAAGGAAGCCAGCTGACCCCAGAAGCGGAGGCTTCGGGGTCCGGCCTGCCCCTTCCTCGGAGCGCGGGGCCCGGGCCCGAAGCGGCCCAGCCGCGGCCGGCCGGTGCGCCCCTGGAGCCCGCGCGCAGGCCCCGCTCCCACGTCCGCCAGCAAGGTCGCCGCGCTCGGCTCCGCGACCCGCCCGGCTCGGCTCGGCCGCTCCCTGCAGCCCCAACTAGTTCGCAATCTCATCCCGGAAAACTCAACCCCAAACCGTCGCCGAGGCCCCGGGTTGCTCTGAAATGTACACGGATTAGAAGTCCAAGATGATTTCCGGCGGGGGGAGAGGGAACAGCTTTGTGCCCAGGGCTCGTCTTCCTGACTCTTTGATGCGGGGAGAAGAGGGAGAAAAGGAAAAAAGAAAAGAAGAAAAAAGTTTCTTTTGGGGGAAGCAGTGCAATAGGAAATGAAGATCCGCTCTGTAGTTTAGCTGAAAGGAAACGCTGTCTAATCCTGACACGTATCGCATTTAAAATAAAACTCTTTTATCTTCTGGCGTGCCGAGCCCCCCAAACATTGTTCGGACTCCTAGAGGGGGAAAGACGTCATAAAATGAGAATTTGTTTCATTGTGGGTCTCTCTGCCAACAGGAGGCTTTTAAAGGCACGCCAAACAAAGCGGGTGCCAGGAGGGGGCCTTCCCAGGTGAGCCGGAGAAGGGCCAGCAGCTCCTCTCCGCTCCGGGCAAACGCCCGAGAAGAAGTTGGGGAGTAAAACCGACTCTTCCTCCTCGTAACCCCCCAAGTTTCCTTTCCAAGACCCTGTCCCTCTCCCAAATAAATTACAAGCGACTGTCTTCCTACGCCAAGCGCCTTGGCTTCACAATAAGCCCCGCAGATTTTTAAGAAAAGATGTTGGCGTTTGGAAATGGGACGAGAGGGACGTGGGACTCGCCGCCGTCCTGGGTTCAGTGTTGTTGGTTCCTTTCCCGCCAGGCGTGATAAAGGAAAATATTTTAACTGCATCCTAGAAGCTTGTTTTTAATTCTGGTGGTTTTTTTTTCTTTCTTTTTTTCTTCCAAGAAACAGATCAAGAAAAACTAATTACGAGGCACGGCACCGAAGTTAAATGAAAATGTAACCCGGCAATACGGAGAGCAAATTAATTTTTTAAAAGATAGATTTTAGTTAGGAAAAGAAAAATACATTGTTTTCCCTGGTAACATTTGTTAAAACTAGGCTCAATTTGGGGCTGAAAAATCAGTCCTAACCCAGAACTTTGAGGTCGTTCCCTGAGTGCGTTGTCTTTAGAAATTCTAATTTAAAAATGTGCAAGCTTTCTTTTGGGTCTTTGTTTTGGTTTGTATATGGAAAGGTTTGGGGGTTTTAAATTTTTGTTTGTTTTGTCTTGATTTGATTCAAAATACTCCCTCTCAGTTTAGAACGAGAAGGGAGGTCCTGGAACCTGGGAGGATATAGGAAAGTATTTTTTTTGAAAGCACCCCAGTTGATATTTTATTGAAATAATTAATTTAAAAAACACACACAAACTTTCTCCCTTTTAGGTGGACTTCACATTTCTAAAAATGCTCTTGACTAGTGGGAAAATAGGCATCGGCCAGACACATATCTAAGTTGGTCTAAAACAGGGCTTGCTCACAGCGGCTCCCTTCACGCCAAGTGAGAAAGGTTTTGTTATTTCTGTTGTTAATGATGGAGTTTTTGTTTTCATTTTTGTTTAACACTCTTTTTTGGTCTCTGCATTCTATATTATCTTCCAGAGGGAAGGTTCAATTTTCATTTCAAAAATGCACAAACTGCCACACAGAAAATGGAAATCATAGTATATACTTCATGTTAAAGATACTTTTAAAAGTCTAAATGTCAAAATATGATAATAAATATTTTCAAATGGAATGAAATATATGTCTGAATAACCACTTCCTGGCTGTTTGTCAGAGTCTCCAACATATTTCCTTCATGCAGTGTTTGTCTGAAGCCATTACGAACTCCATCCTGTTAATTTTTTACATTGAGATAATAAAAATTATCTTTCTCAAATCTTCATCCCATGTTTGCTTTGTTTTGGCTTGTCGCCTAGTTTGATCCACATCGAACTAAATTTGGCAGCAAATATGTTGACAAGTATTATATGAGTTATTTGGGGTTTTAAGATGAAATTTTAAGTCTATTAATTTATTTCTAAATATGAGACTCCCCCCCCCCAACCCTGTTTTACTGTACTTGTACAGAGCAGGGCGCAAGTTAAAAAAAAAAAAAACCACGTCCTCTTTTACTGTATCGGCAGTGAATTTGCGCCACCTTCTGGTAGGTTAGAGAAAGACGAAAACACTGCGACTTCTATAAAAGAATTCTTTTACTCCCCCTGCTTCTGTGAACATTGTCCTATTTGTATCTGAAGTCAGAGCCCCAGTGAGCTTCTCTGAAAATACACAACAGATCTCTTACAGCCTGATTTTATGAAGATTCTCTGAACCAGGAAACAGTTTTTTTATCCCATTCTTAAAAGAGCTCACAAATTCCCTTACTGGCTCCTGCATGTTCATTTACTGAAATGCCTGGCAGGGAAGTAAAAGATGAGTCCTATTCTGTTTTGGCTTTCCTCTGTAGAGTGCTTGAAAACAAATCGAGGCTATAACTGTAACAGCAGAGAAACAAATACTTCTCTTTCTTGGGTTCATAAGATCCTCATTACCCACAATTAATCATAATGACATTCTGCATTCAGGCTTCTTGCTGGGGTCTGGCGAGGAGCACACAGATGTGGTTTGCTGTAGATTTCAATCCCTTTTGCAATGTGGATTTCAGAATACAAAGCTCGTTAGTACACATTACCAGCTCCCAGGGTCTGCTGTTTGTCTAAAAAGTGCTAGTCAGCACTAGGGTGGTGAGGATTTTGTGGCCTTCAGATAGGTAATGTTTTTTACATGACCTTCCTACCTGGTGGCTATAGTGACCACATGGTCCAAAGGCTGATACTTTTTCCTCAAATCTAAGTTAGATTTTTAAAAATAGAATGTCTCTTCATTTCTAGGCATATACATACATCTGTGTGTTACATCCATCTTCTCCTGTGAAAGTCTCTTATTCAAGGCAAAAATAAACTTGATGACAAGCTTTAAAGAGTGTGGGGAAAATTAAGACCCTGTTCCCGTAAGGAAGAACCAAAATGTTTTTCCTACATAACTGAGTTCATAGAGAGGAAGGTGTGTAATTGAGTGAAATTAGTGAAATTATTCCTGAATAATTCCTTCATGCACCAGGTCTGTGAGTTGAAATGGCCATGGCTGGCTGTCACAGGCTAGTTGTCCAGCATATTACTGTCTTCACTTGGATTAGCAAGGGCTCTCCTACAGAACGATGTTTATGGAGTCTGTCTAGACAAGGCTGTTTGCTTATTCGCACAATATTAAGACAGCTCCATCAAGGAAGACCAACAATTACGGTGTCATCAGCATAACCTCTTTATTACCAAGTTTTCAAAGTATACAGAGAAAACTACAAACTTTCTAAGGAACATCCAAAAAAATATTGTTGTTGAAAAAACATACTATCCATTTGTCAGAAAGATAAGTTCACACACCCTTTAGCCAAAAATAAATTGCATATTGCTAAAAAATTTCTATGGAGCTTGCCCAGTGGCTCAGCAGTAAAGACTTTGCTTGCAGTGTAGGAGCTGTGGGAGATGTGGGTTTGATCCCTGGGTCGGGAAGATCCCCTGGAGAAGGGAATGGCAACCCACTTCAGTATTCTTGCCTGGAGAATCCCATGGGCAGAGGAGACTGGCGGGCTATAGTTCACAGAGTCACAAAACGTCAGACACAACTGAAGCGACTTAGCGCTCACACACGAAGTTTTATATAAGATTAAATCATAAAAAGAAAATGAGAAGAGATAGCCATCTCACAGCAGAGAAAACACATAAGCCAATAAATGCAAGAACAGGCTAGGTCATGTGGAGAAATCACATTTTATATCTGATACCCATGCTGGTACTATATTGTAGATATCATTAACACTATCCATTTGGCAAAAAATTTTCGAAGTCTAGTGACATTAAGTGTTGGAGAGGATGTAGTTTCACAATCTCTTAATACTTCTGGAAGGAAAACGTATATAATCACCTTGGAAAACAGTTTGGCACATAATATACATAGCTCAGCAATTCTTCTTGTTGTATATCCAACAGAAACCTTCTCACCTGTGCACTAAGTATAAGTATATTCAGAACCGTGCTAGGTAATAGTAGTGACCTAAATGTTTATAAATGGAAAAGTGTAGGAAGAATACAGTGGTGTACAGACACAACTGAGTGCATACAATCATCAAAGTAAACTATGGTGAGACAGGTAGAATGACGGATTGAGCAGAACAGCGTGATATTAAAGGAGAAAAAATAGTGTCAGACAATCACATGTAGCATAATACTCTCTTATAAGATGGGAACAATTCAAATACAATATATATGTCTTCCAAAAACATACAGATAAGATGAAATTATGAAAAAGGGAAGGATCAACGCAGACTTCTAAGCGGTTTTCTGAAGAAAAAGGAGGAAGGAGGATAGAGTAAGGGCAGATCACAAAGAAGAATGTAAATTATTTCAATACCCTAGTTATAATATTGGGTGGTGGGTCCATGGGTGCTTATTACAGTCTTAAAGTCAAAGGACTGAATACGTATTAGAGGATCATGCATTCAGCCGTGATAAGAGTGCATCATGAACAAGCAACTATTTGCACTCGAGGTTCAACAAAAATTCAAGAAAACATGAAAAAGTAAAGGTAGTTGTACAGTTTTCTTGTGAGGAAAGTTCTTACAGACATAACACCAATACCAAAAACCCATAAAGAAATTACTGGTAAATATGACTACCTAAGGACTTTAAAAATTTCATATCAGGAAACAAACAAACTCATAGAAAAGAGATCAGATTTGTGGTTACCAGAGGTGGGAACAGGGTTGGAGGAGGGAGGGTGGGGAGAGGTAATTGGATAAAGGTGGTCAAAAGGTGCAAAATCCCAATTATAAGTACTAGAGATGTAATATTACAACCTGACAAACATAATTAACACTGCTATATGTTATGTGTGAAAGTTGAGAGAATAAATCTTAAAAATTTTCTTCACAGGAATTTTATTTGTTTCTTTCATCTTGTATCTATGTGAGATGAACTATTGTTCACTGAACCTACTGTGATAATCACTTCATGATGTATGTAAATCAAATCATTGTCTGAAGAACTTAAAGTTAGGGCTGGAGTTAATTATATCTCAATAAAACTGGAAGAAAAAAGATACATAATTTAGAGGACTAAAAGCTGAACAAGTTAATAAAAATATTTCACCACATGTGAAAAACAGTTAATGAAAATTTCATCAAAGCAACAAAGAAATATCCTAATTGAGAAAAAGACAAGGATATAAACATCAAAACATAAAAGAATACATACGAATGACCAACAAATACATGAAAAATGTGTTCCAGTTCATTAGTAATCTAAGAGGCAAAAATTAAAATAACAATAAAACATGGCAAAGATGGAAATGCCTGGTACAGAGATTGATCCCGCCTGGTCCTGGCAAGGATTGAGGCAATGGGCTTCTTGTACCAGGCGTGTAGAAACTGCTGCACTATTTGTGGATTCCAGATGCAATCAAAATCCAAATGGTGGCTAACATTTACTGAGCCCTTATTATGTGCCAAGCATTCTATCAAGTGCTTTCCATGCATTTAATCCCCATAACCAGCCCAGAAGATAGGTACTATTAATAGCCACATTTTTTTAATGAAAAAATTTTGAAATGTGTATCAAAAGCCTTTAAAATGTGCTTAGTGTGCTGTACCTGTGACCGTCTAAGGTTAAATTGTTCAAGATAAAAATAGAGAGGACTGGCATCACTTTAACATTTTTTTTTTCTGTTCACATCTTGAATATTCAAGTAGGTTCATTGCTTCCCAGTATTGAATCTTTCTATACTTTAGATGCAACAGGATTCTGAGCGTGTGAAAGAAAAGAAGTAGCCTTTGACCAGCAATTCCATTTCTAGGGCTACACTATAAGAAAATGCATAAACATACGTGCCAAAATTTAGCTGCAAGGGCATTCATGCCAGTGCTTTCTGAAATAAGAAAAAATATAATAACCTGAATGTAAGACACAAAGAAACTGGCTGAATAAGTTGCAGTATATTCATAGGACGCAATAGTTTGTGATCTTTTCTAACCTACCAAGTTGTGTTTTCAATTAAACTCTTTCATTTGAGATAATTGTAGATCCACAAGCAGCTGTAAGAAATAATGCAGAGAGAGCCCGTACGCCCTTTCAACCAGTTTCTCTCAATGGCACATCTTGCAAAACTATAGGATATGACAAGACAGAGTATTTCCAACACCACAAGGATGTTCTTGTTACCCTTTGACCTGCTGCCCTCCCACATTCACTTCCTCCTTAACCTTTGACAGCCACTAACCTCTTTCTCCATTTCTGTAATTTTATTATTTCAAGAATGTTATCCTAATGGCATTAGACAGTATACAACCTATTGGACTTTATTTATTTATTTATTTTCACACAACTTAACTACTCTGGAGATTCATCTAAGTTGTTGCATGTATCGAGTTTTTCCTTTTTATTGCTGAATAGCATTCGATGATATAGAGGTATAGATGTACCGTAATGTATTTACCCACTTGCCCACTGAAGAACAGCTGGGTTGTATCCAGTTAGGGGCTAGTACAAGTAAAGCTGCTATAAGTCATTCCTTTGTGAGATTTTATGTGAACATGTAAGTCTTCATTTCTCTGGGATAAATGCCCAGGAGTAAACTGCTGGATTATATATAGTAGAGATTATCATACTAATTGAAGTAAGTCAAAAGAAAACGACAACTACCACATGATATCACTTATACGTGGAATCTAAAACACACCACAGATGAGCATATCTATGAAACAGAAACAGACTCACATTTCATCGTTCCAGGAACCCAGAGGTGAAGTTGAAAAGGACACTGAAACTTGACTTTGCAAGATTTGCTTTTAGTCTGTGCCCTCACTGAGATGTGCGATGTCACAAAATGAGAATTTGAACCAGATAACATCTCTCCCACTTATTTTGGCCAGCTGTCCTTTGGAGATGGCCTCTGGAATCTTCCTATCCAAAAGGCTACCCATAGGGACTTGGACAACCTATGGCCCCAGAGCATCTCCAAGTGAAGACAAAGCAAACTCAGCAGGTAGATGCAGAAAACACCTACCCCCAAGGGAAACAGGTGGAGAGAGGGGTCTGAGGTTCCTCCCCACCTATAAGTTGAAACACATTACTTATTATTCAGATTCAGCCATGAGCCCCCTTCCTCTTCATTTTCCCCCACCCTAATCTCCAGTGGGAGAAATTCTGCCTCGGCCGTGAAATGAAGAGCTAGAACACCTAAGTACATCTTTGGAAGTAGTCAAGTTGATATGAGCTCTCCCACCTTTTTTTTTTTTCCTTACTTTTGTGTCCCCCTTTCCCGTACCAATTAGACTCAGGCAGGCTTTTGATTGTCTGATGTCCTCTCCCTACCCCACCTTCCACCAGAACCTAAAACAGATTTCTTTCTCCTTCCTAAATTTATCTTCTCACAGACCATGTGGGCTCCACTCATGTATTTATTTTTTTTGACTTCTTTAAATAGCTTTGGTTTAGTTGGACAGGGAAGATTAATATCAATTAATTTAACTGACAACACTTGAAAATTAAAATATTTCAAAGAACTCAGTTTCTGGAGTCTCTTAAAAAGTTGGAAAATCTGGTACTATTGGACCATTATCCCATAGACCAACAGGCTAGAGCTGAGTCTAGCTTTAATGGGGACACACTTTCTCCGGTTTATGACTGGTTACAGTTCGCTGATTACATTACCTACTAAACAGTATGCTCTTGTGTACCCTGCTATAAATTATCCTCAATCTATTCCCTGCCTCTGTAAAATACCGTTTCTCTTTTAGACTAACGCTAGGTCTTCAGCAGAAAGCAATCTCATTAAAGGTACTGACACTATAGAAACTTGCTACTGAAGCCTGCTCCCCAGGTCAGCAGCGTGGCCATTACCTGGAAGCCTGCTGTAAATGCACAATCCCAGGACACCCCCAAACTTACTCAATGAGAAACTCATTTATTTATAACATCCCTGGATCATTGAATTGCATACTGAAGTTTCAGATGTGTTGTTGTTGTGTAGTTGCTAGTCATGTCTGACTCTTTTGTGACCCCATGGACTGCAGTCCACCAGGCTCCTCTATCCATGGACTTCTCCAGTCAAGTGGAGTGGGTTGCCATCTCCATCTCCAGGGGATCTTCCCAACCTGGAGATCAAACCCGACTCCCTGTATTATACCTCCTGTATTGCAGCTCTTGCATTGCAGCTGGATTATTTGCCACTGAGCCACCAGGGAAGCCTCAAGAGGTGTTGCTCTAGAGTAATTGTCCCATGGTGCCCTCTACCTCCCATCTCACCCAGGAGTTATATATTTTTATAATACTGATCAATGAGATTTTAATGTGAACAGTGAAACTGAAGATATTTCACAGATTTTAAGAGATTTATTTTCAGATCCTAAGTCGCTTAGATCTAGAAGATCTAAATTCTCTTATTTTGACCCTAATCTTAGAAGCTGAGACAGGGAGCTATCTTGTTCAAAATCAAAAGCTAGTGGTCACGCTAAGAGGAAAACAGACACGGAGGCTTCTTCACAACATTGCCGGAGGGAGAGGAATGACACTGGCCCTGGGTTGTGATCTCTTGTTATTTTGGAAGATTTCCAAGCAGCTTGTATTTGCCTCTGCTCTGGCTTCATCTAGAGCAGTGATTCTCAGCCCAAGTGTGTAGAAAAATCACCTGAAGGGCTTGAAAGATAAGCTGCTGGGCCCCATGCCTATGTATGTGGATACCCCAGGCCTCACATCCGTTCCTTCTGTGCCTCCCATGAGCACCTAGGCTAAGGCTCAAGGCCTGAAGGTGAGCATCGGGGTGGCACAGTATACCCTTGGGAGGATGTTTAAGAAAAGAGGGCCATGTAGGTCTTGAATGAGGGCTCAGAGCCATTCAAGAAAGGAATCTCTGGGTCCCAGCACACAGAGTAGGGCCAAGAAGGTGGATGGCATGGCCTTGGCATGGCCAGAGGATCCCCAAGACTCCTCAGCAGTTGGGAGGAGGACAGCCAGAGGGGCAGCACAGGATCTCTCAGCTTCACTGCTGAAAATGCAGGCTGACCCAGCAGCAGCAGTGTCACTTTGAAGCTTGTCAGAAATTTAGGATCTCAGGCCTCACCCCAAACCCCCTGAATCAGGATCAGCACCTTAGTAAGATTCCCTGGGACATCTGTGAGCACAATAAGTCTAAGCAGCACTGGTCTAAGCCTGGGACCAGGGCAGGGGCCCTTCCCCTGAGTCTGAGGGCAGGACTTGTCCTGGAGGAGGAGAATGATGCTTTAATTCATCTTTGGGTCTGTCGTAGAATCCACTATCCATCTAGCAAGTGATTGGCATTTGTTCACTATGACAAAATTAACTGCCAAGCAATACGTGTTCTTTCTAATTCTGTTTTGATTTAATCTCCCACATGATCATGTCCCCACAGTTGGACAAAATTCTAGGTGGTGCTACTAGTAAAGAACCCACCTGCCAATGCAGGAAACTTAAGAGACATAGGTTCGAACCCTGGGTCAGGAATATCCCCTGGAGGAGGGCATGGCAACCCTATCCTGGAGAATAATTGCTTGGAGAATCCCATGGACACAGAGCCTGGTGGTCTACAGTCCATAGCGTCACCAAGAATCAGACACAACTGAAGCGACTTAGCATGCACACACTCATGATCATTTCACAACAAGAGGATCATTTTTGAGCAACTCATATATGTAGTACAGCAGAAGGTTAAGTAGTTGATAATTTAATACTCCTAGAACAAAATAAAGTGTTTTTGAAGGAGAGAGACAGACAGCAATCCAGCTGCCTGTTGCCCTAGCATGTTCCTTGTACGAACTAGATGGTCTGGTCACTCTAGACAAGAAGATTCTTAAGCTCTGTTCTTAGGCCTGCAGACCCTAATTCAGATGAAGTTTTACATTAAAATTTGTATTTTTCCATCTTCTTCTTTTTTTTTTAAAAAAAAGAAAGATCTAGAAATACTAACTCCATATTCACAAATACCTGCAATTGGCTGGAGCTGAGTAGCTCTGCCCATGACCTTGATGAGCACACTTTGTGCCCCTGAGCCCAGTGCTCCCAACTGTCTGTCCTCACTGAGGTCCAGTTGCCACCTTACTGGCTCTTGTGGATATTTGTCATTTCTGCTACAGAAAGCCTCAAAGTGTGGCTAATATAAAAGATAAAACAAACAAAAAACCTCAGAATAGGAAAATCTCAACCAAAGCATGCATTTAACAAGTATTGAGAGCTGACTGCCAGGTCCTCAGATTGGAGAAACATATAGAAGGCAGGGGTGGAGCTTCCAGTTCAGAATGAATAAAAAGATAAGCATGTAAATAATTCTATAAATGTTCCAAGTGCTCAGAGCTGCAAGAAAGACACACAATGGAATAACCACCCCATTGCAGGCATGACTGTCTAGATTCTGTAGGAATGTAGCCCCAAATCTGAGGCCCTCCTCTGGGTGACACATTAGTGGTATCCCCAGCTGGGCACCTGGTCCAATCTACAGCTCTGGGTGAGGACATTTGCTTTCCTGTCCAGACTTTTTGCAGGAGACCTATCCAGCCTTCATCTATCTTGTCAGTGGATGGATCTAAGGATAAGAATCACAAAGGAGAACAAGGACCTTTCTCTGCATCCAAAATATGTCAATGGGCTCTTCCCACTTCCATCACTGTCCCTTTAGTATTGGCAAACAGTATCATTAAATTCTACTTTACACAGCAGTGATGAAGGTAAAGTTATGGAATGCATCATTCTAAAAGGATCATACAAGAACACACACATGCTGATCTATATACATATGTGTGTACTTATATAGATGTACATATGTTTAACTGAAAGTATTTGTCACTTAGTCATGTCTGACTCTTTGTGACCCCATGGACTGTAGCCCACTAGGCTCCTCTGTCCGTAGGATTCTCCAGGCAAGGATACCGGAGTGGGTTGCCATGCCCACCTTCAGGGGATCTTCCTGACCCAGGGATTGAACCTGGGTCTCTTGCATTGCAGGCAGATTCTTTACCATCTGAGCCATCAGGGAATTCTAAGGCAAGTGGGCCTTAGGAAGCATCACTACGAACAAAGCTAGTGGAGGTGATGAAATCCCAGTTGAGCTATTTCAAATCCTAAAAGATGATGCTGTGAAAGTGCTGCACTCAATATGTCAAAAAATTTGGAAAACTCAGCATTGGCCACAGGACTAGAAAAGGTCAGTTTTCATTCCAATCCCAAAGACAGGCAATGCCAAATAATGCTCAAACTACTGCACAATTGCACTTGTCTCATACACTAGCAAAGTAATGTTCAAAATTCTCCAAGCTAGGCTTCAACAGTATGTGAACAGAGAACTTCCGGATGTTCAAGCTAGATATACAAAAAGCAGAGGAACCAAAGATCAAATTGCCAACAAATGTTGGATCATTGAAAAAGCAAGAGCATTCCAAGAGAACATCTGCTTCATTGACTACACTAAAGCATTTGACTGTGTGGATCACAACAAACTGTGGAAAATTCTTAAACAGGTGGGAATACCAGATCACCTTATCTGCCTCCTGAAAAATCTGTACACAGGTCAAGAAGCAAAAGTTAGAACCAGACATGGAACAACAGACTGGTTCCAAATTGGGAAAAGAGTTCATCAAGGCTGTATATTGTCACCCTGCTTATTTAACTTATATGCAGAGTACATCATGCAAAATGCCAGATTGGATGAAGTACAAGCTAGAATCAAGATTGCCAGGAGAAATATCAATAACCTCAGATATGCAGATGACACCACCCTTTTGGCAGAAAATGAAAGGAACCAAAGAACCTCTTGATGAAAGTGAAAGAGGAGAGTGAAAAAGCTGGTTTAAAGCTCAGCATTCAAAAAATGAAGATTATGGCATCCAGTCCCATCACTTTGTGGCAAGTAGATGGGGAAACAAGGGAAACAGTGAGAGACTTTATTTTGGGGGGCTCCAAAATCACTGCAGATGGTGACTGCAGCCATGAAATTAAAAGATGCATGCTCCCTGGAAGAAAAGCTATGACAAACCTATAACAAAACAGCATATTGAAAAGCAGGTACATTACTTTGCTGACAAAGGTCCATATAGTCAAAGCTGTGGTTTTTCCAGTAGTCGTGTATGGATGTGAGAGTTGGACCATAAAGAAAACTGAGCACTGAAGAACTGATACTTCTAAATTGTGGTGCTGGAGAAGACTCTTAGAGTCCCTTGGACAGCAAGGAGATCAAACTAGTCAATCCTAAAGGAATCAGCCCTGAATATTCATTGGAAGGACTGATGCTGAAGCTGAAGCTCCAATACTTTGACCACCTGATGTGAAGAACTGACTCATT
This sequence comes from Capricornis sumatraensis, assembly GCF_032405125.1. Classification (NCBI taxonomy): domain Eukaryota; kingdom Metazoa; phylum Chordata; class Mammalia; order Artiodactyla; family Bovidae; genus Capricornis; species Capricornis sumatraensis. Next base: position 114,317,480 of record NC_091071.1, on the reverse strand, counting down.
AGAAAAGATCCAGATGCTGGGAAAGATTGAAGGCATGAGAAGGGGATGACAGAGGGTGAGAGGGTTGGATGGCATCACTGACTCAATGGACATGAGTTTGAGCAAGCTCTGAAAGAAGGTAAAGGACAGAAGCCTAGTGTGCTGCAGTCCACGGAGTTGCAGAGACAGACACGACTGATCGATTGAACTGAGCTGAACATATATATAAAGAGTCCTATCTATCAATCTCTCTACCTAAATAAATTGTTAAGCCATGTTGGTTTCATAAGAGGAGATTTAGGTATTGGGGCATGTTCAGAGACATCATTAGAGAGGGTCTATCTCTCATTAATATCCAGGGATACACTGAGTTGAGGGTGCCATGTGACCGACCAATCACATCTTCCCTGGTTCTTTTTCCTAAATTAGTTCTTATATTTCTTTTCTGACACTGGCTCAACTTTGAAGAAAAAGGTTAAACCTCCTAATCACTCCCTATGCTGAACAGCAAGGATTTGGCTCTCTGAACATAAGGGCTGAAACCTTCTTTGGATTTACTGAACTGAATGATTCCAGCTAGGGGGGAAATGTATGGAGTACTTGGGAGATGAGTAGTGTGAATGGAAAGTAAGACATGAATAATTAATGGGATTAAGAAAAAGGAGTTACCTACATTTATTTTAAGATGCCTCTGGCAGCTCCTGGGGGTTTGAAAATCCTCAAGATTTTAAGGATGCATCATCTCTGTGGAAAGTAACACCAGCTTTTTGTGTATTAGTTCAACTCCAAAAGTCTCAAAATAACTGACAACATGTCTGACTTTTAGAGTGGAAAATACCAGTGCTGAAACTTTGTCTGGCATTTCAGATAGCACTCTTGAGGATCCATTGCTGAGAAATGCATAAGAGCCACAGGAGACCTCTGAGAAGTAGTTGTTGTGGAAATAGCAGAGACCTGAAATGCAATCCTGATCTCACTCCTACCCAGCCAGGGCCATAGGCAAGCCACTTCCTCTCTGCAGACTTCATGTACCCTGTCTACAGTATGAAGATTTTTTGTTGTTCAGCCGCTAAATCATGTCCTACTCCTTGCATCCCCATAGACTGTAGCACGCCAGGCTTCCCTGTCTATGATCTTCCAGAGTTTGTTCAAACTCATGTCCATTGAGTCAGTGATGCCATCCAACCATCTCATCCTCTGCCACCCCTTTCTTGTCCTGCCCTCAATCTTATTGGGCCAGAAGAATCTTGGGTTCCTCCTAGCTCCAACCTCCCTCTGACTCCACTCAGTCATAGGATGGTAGACTAGAGAATGATTCCAAATATCCTGGTCAAAAACCAAGAACCTAAGAATGTTATTTTATACAACCAAAAGGACTTTAAAGATATACTTAAGGATACTAAAATGGGACAATAACCCTGGGCCCAAATTATGATCATTAGGGTCCTTATAAGGGGGAGACTGGAAAAGGTCAGTTTTCATTCCAATCCCAAAGAAAGGCAATGCCAAAGAATGCTCAAACTACCGCACAATTGCACTCATCTCACACACTAGTAAAGTCATGCTCAAAATTGTCCAAGCCAGGCATCAACAGTATGTGAACTGTGAACTTTCAGATGTTCAAGCTGGTTTTAGAAAAGGCAGAGGAACCAGAGATCAAATTGCCAACATCCTCTGGAGCTTCAGAAGAGCAGGGGAGTTCCAGAAAAACATCTATTTCTGATTTATTGACTATGCCAAAGCCTTTGATTGTGTGTATCACAATGAGCCGTGGAAAATTCTGAAAGAGATGGGAATACCAGACCACCTGACCTGCCTCTTGAGAAATCTGTATGCAGGTCAGGAAGCAACTGGACATGGAACAAAAGACTGGTTCCAAATAGGAAAAGGAGTACATCAAGGCTATATATTGCCACCCTGCTTATTTAAGTTATACAGAGTATATCATGAGAAACACTGGGTTGGAGGAAGCACAAGCTGGAATCAAGATTGCCAGGAGAAATATCAATAACCTCAGATATGTAGATGACACTACCCTTATGGCAGAAAGTGAAGAGGAACTAAAAAGCCTCTTGATGAAAGTGAAAGAGGAGAGTGAAAAAGTTGGCTTAAAGCTCAACATTCAGAAAACGAAGATCATGGCATCCGGTCCCATCACTTCATGGGAAAAAGATGGGGAAACAGTGGAAACACAGTCAGACTTTAGTTTTTTGGGCTCCAAAATCACTGCAGATGTTGATTGCAGCCATGAAATTAAAAGACGCTTACTCCTTGGAAGAAAAATTATTACCAACCTAGATAACATAGTCAAAAGCAGAGACATTACTTTGCTGACTAAGGTCCGTCTAGTCAAGGCTATGGTTTTTCCTGTGGTCATGTACGGATGTGAGAGTTGGACTGTGAAGAAAACTGAGCACCGAAGAATTGATGCTTTTGAACTGTGGTGTTGGAGAAGACTCTTGAGGGTCCCTTGGACTGCAAGGAGATCCAACCAGTCCATCCTAAAGGAGATCAGTCCTGGGATTTCTTTGGAAGGAATGATGCTAAAGCTGAAACTCCAGTAATTTGGCCACATGATGCGAAGAGTTGACTCATTGGAAAAGACTCTGATGCTGGGAGGGATTGGGGGCAGGAGGAGAAGGGGACGACAGAGGATGAGATGGCTGGATGGCATCACTGACTCGATGGACGTGAGTCTGAGTGAACTCCGGGAATTGGTGATGGACAGGGAGGCCTGGCGTGCTGCGATTCATGGGGTTGCAAAGAGTCGGACACGACTGAGCGACTGAACTTAACTGAACTGAAGGGGGAGACTAAGAGAGATTTGACGCAAGAGGTGAGAAGGCTGTGTGACCACATAGCCAGAGATGAGAATGATGGGGCCACAAGCCAAGAGGCTGGAAGATGCAAGAAATGGATTCTACCCCAGATCCTCTAGAGGAAGCCAGCCTACCGACACTTTGATTTTAACCCTGAAGGCTCTGCTCAGAGTCCGGCACCAAAATTCTAAGAGGGTAAGTTTCTGTTGTTTTAAACCAACAGTTTAACTTTGTGGTGATCTGTTATAGTGGCAACAGGAAAGGAGCACACACATAGACACTAACCTTTCAAAGGGTTTCATGGTTATGATGTCTGTTGCCTCCCAATGCTCTGCTCCACGTAGTAATCCTATCTGCCTGGCTCCTGAGGGCCACTGAGGTGGCAACGCCTGGAACTCCTCAGAATGACTCTGATGAATCTGATGAGATCACCACCCATTTATTTATTCACTCCCTCATTCATTCAGCCGACATTCATGCAGTGCTTGTAGCCAGGCAGTCTGCAAGTGTTGGGGCTGCAAGGTTGCCCAGAGTACATCTCATCTCCCCACAGTCTTGAGTGAGAAACATGTCCAATAGCCCTGGGATAGTGGAAGCAGTGATACAGACATGGAGGGATAGAGAACAAGGGTCTTGCCATTGCCATCACCACAGAGAGACTTCCAGGAGGCACAGGAGGCTCCTGGGTGCCGGACAAGGAACAGAATGTAAGGTGAAAATATTCCAGGGCATTCACCCGTGTCACTGCCTGACCACAGCACAGAAACATATCTGACTCCAGGCCCAGACACCTTCTCATTGACCCCAGGCTTCATCACTAATTATCTGTGCATGTTATCTGCTCAATTGAGTCTTACTCTTTAAGACATCATGGACTATGTTCCTCTGTCCATGGAATTCTCCAGGCATGAACACCAGAGTGGTAGCCATTCCTTGATCCAGGGATCTTCCCAATCCAGGGATTGAACCCAGGTCTCCTGTATTACAGGCAGATTCTTTACCGTCTGAGCTATCAGGGAAACCCCAAGGAGAGAACCCTCAGGTTTAGCCAGTACTGTCCTATGCTTTCTCAGAATCCTGCCTCACTGGTTCCAATCAGCATTTTTCAAACTGAGGGCCATAATCCATTCAGTTCAGTTCATTTCAGTCACTCACTCATGTCTGACTCTTTGCTACCCAATGGACTGCAGCAAGCCAGGCCTCCCTGTCCATCACCAACTACCAGAGTTTACCCAAATTCACGTCCTTCAAGTCAGTAATGCCATCCAACAATCTCATCTTCTATTGTCCCCTTCTCCTCCTGCCTTCAATCTTTCCCAGCATCAGGGTCTTTTCAAATGAGTCAGCTCTTTGCATCAGATGGCCAAAGTATTGGAATTTCAGCTTCAACATCAGCCCTTTCAATGAACACTCAGGACTGATCTCCTTTAGGATGGACTGGTTGGATCTCCTTGCAGTCCAAGGGACTCTCAAGAGTCTTCTCCAACACCACAGTTCAAAAGCATCAATTCTTCGGTGCTCAGCTTTCTTCACAGTCCAACTCTCACACCCATACATGACGACTGGAAAAACCATAGCCCTGGCTAGATGCACTTTTGTTGGCAAACTAATATCTCTGCTTTTTAATATGCTTTCTACGTTGGTCATAACTTTCCTTCCAAGGAGTAAGCATCTTTTAATTTCATGGCTACAGTCACCATCTGCAGTGATTTTGGAGCCCAAAAAACTAAAGTCTGACTGTGTTTCAACTGTTTCCCCATCTATTTGCCATGAAGTGATGGAATTGGATGCCATGATCTCAGTTTTCTGAATGTTGAGCTTTAAGCCAACTTTTTCACTGTCCTCTTTCACTTTCATCAAGAGGCTTTTTAGTTCCTCTTCACTTTCTGCCATAAGGATGGCATTTCTGCATATCTGAGGTTATTGATATTTCTCTTGGCAATCTTGATTCCAGCTTGTGCTTCTTCCAGCCCAGCGTTTCTCATGATGTACTCTGCATATAAGTTAAATAAGTAGGGTGACAATATACAGCCTTGATGTACTCCTTTTCCTATTTGAAACCAGTCTGTTGTTCCATGCCCAGTTTTAACTGTTGCTTCCTGACCTGCATACAGATTTCTCAAGAAGCAGGTCAGGTGGTCTGGTATTCCCATCTCTTTTAGAATTTTCCACAGCTCATTGTGATACACACAATCAAAGGCTTTGGCATAGTCAATAAAGCAGAAGTAGATGTCTTTCTGGAACTCTCTTGCTTTTTTGAAGCTCCAGAGGATGTTGGCAATTTGATCTCTGGTTCCTCTGCCTTTTCTAAAACCAGTTTGAACATCTGAAAGTTCACGGTTCACGTACTGTTGAAGCCTGGCTTGGAGAATTTTGAGCATTACTTTACAAATGTGTGAGATGAGTGCAATTGTGCGGTAGTTTGAGCATTCTTTGGCATTGCCTTTCTTTGGGATTGGAATGAAAACTGACCTTTTCCAGTCCTGTAGCCACTGCTGAGTTTTCCAAATTTGCTGGCATATTGAGTGCAGCACTTTCACAGCATCATCTTTTAGGATTTGAAATAGCTCAACTGGTATTGCATCACCTCCACTAGCTTTGTTCATAGTGATGCTTCCTAAGGCCCACTTGACTTCACATTCCAGGATGTCTGGCTCTAGGTGAGTGATCATACCATCGTGAATATCTGGGTTGTGAAGATCTTTTTTGTACAGTTCTTCTGTGTATTCTTGCCACCTCTTCTAAATATCTTCTGCTTCTGTTAGGCCCATACCATTTCTGTCCTTTTTTGAGGCCATCTTTGCATGAAATGTTCCCTTGGTATCTCTAATTTTCTTGAAGAGATCTCCAGTCTTTCCCATTCTGTTGTTTTCCTCTATTTCCTTGCACTGATCACTGAGGAAGGCTTCCTTATCTCTCCTTGCTATTCTTTGGAACTCTGCATTCAAATAGGTATATCTTTTCTTTTCCCCCTTGCTTTTTGCTTCTCTTCTTTCCACAGCTATTTGTAAGGCTTCCTCACAGCCACTTTGCATTTTTACATTTCTTTTTTTGGAGATGGTCTTGATCCCTGTCTCCTGTACAATGTCATGGACCTCCGTCTGTAGTTCATCAGGCACTCTGTCTATCAGATCTAGTCCCTTAAGTCTATTTCTCACTTCCACTGTATAATCGTAAGAGATTTGGTTTAGATCATACCTGAATGGTCTAGTGGTTTTCCCTACTTTCTTCAATTTAAGGCTGAATTTGGCAATGAGGACTTCATGATCTGAGCCACAGTAAGCTCCCAGTCTTGTTTTTGCTGACTGTATAGAGCTTCTCCATCTTTGGCTGCAAAGAATATAATTGATCTGATTTCGCTGTTGACCATCTGGTGATGTCCATGTGTAGAGGCTTCTCTTGTGTTGCTGGAAGAGGGTGTTTGCTATGACCAATGCATTCTTTTGGTAAAACTCTGTTAGCCTTTGTCCTACTTCATTCCACATTCCAAGGCCAAATTTGCTTGTTACTCCAGGTGCCTTCCTACTTTTGCATTCCAGTCCCCTATAATGAAAAGGATAACTATTTTAGGTATTAGTTCTATAAGGTCTTGTAGGTCTTCACAAAACCGCTCAACTTCAGCTTCTTCAGCATTACTGGTTGGGGCATAGACTTGGATTACCATGATATTGAATGGTTTGCCTTGGAAATGAACAAAGATCTTCTGTCATTTTTGAGATTGCTTCCAAGTACTGCATTTCAGACTCTTTTGTTGACTATGATGGCTACTCCATTTCTTCTAAGGGATTCTTGCCCACAGTAGTAGATATAATGATCATATGAGTTAAACTCACCCATTCCAGTCCACTTGAGTTTGCTGCTTCCTAAAATGACGTTCACTCTTGCCATCTCCTGTTTGACCACTTCCAGTTTGCCTTGATTCATGGACCTAACATCTATTTCTGCTTTATTGACTATGCCAAAGCCTTTGACTGTGTGGATCACAAGAAACTGGAAAATTCTGAAAGAGATGGGAATACCAGACCACCTGACCTGCTTCATGAGAAACCTGTACGCAGGTCAGGAAGCAACAGTTAGAACTGGACATGGAACAACAGACTGGTTCCAAATTTGGAAAAGGAGTAAGTCAAGGCTCTATATTGTCACCCTACTTATTTAACTTATATGCAGAGTACATCATGAGAAACGCTGGGCTGGAGAAACACAAGCTGGAATCAAGATTGCCAGGAGAAATACCAACAACCTCAGATATGCAGATAACACCACCGTTATGGCAGAAAGTGAAGAGAAAGTAAAGAGTGAAGAGAAAGTAAAGAGCTTCTTGATAAAAGTGAAAGTGGAGAGTGAAAAAGTTGGCTTAAAGCTCAACATTCAGAAAACAAAGATCATGACATCCAATTCCATCACTTCATGGCAAATAGATGGGGAAACAGTGGAAACAGTGGCCAACTTCATTTTGTGAGGCTCCAAAATCACTGCAGATGGTGACTGTAGCCATGAAATTAAAAGATGCTTACTCCTTGGAAGGAAAGTTATGACCAACCTAGATAGCATATTCAAAAGCAGAGACATTACTTTGTCAACAAAAGTGCATCTAGTCAAGGCTATGGTTTTTCCAGTGGTCATGTATGGGTGTGAGAGTTGGACTATAAAGAAAGCTGAGCCCTGAAGACTTGATGCCTATGAAATGTGGTGTTGGAGAAGACTCTTGAGAGTCCCTTTGGCTTCAAGGAGATCTAACCAGTCCATCATAAAGGAGATCAGTCCTGAGTGTTCATTGGAAGCACTGATGGAGATCAGTCCTGAGTGTTCATTGGAAGCACTGATGTTGAAGCTGAAACTCCAATACTTTGGCCATCTGATGCGAAGAGCTGACTCATTTGAAAAGACCCTGATGCTGGGAAAGATTGAGGGCGGAAGAGAAGGGGATGACAGAGGATGAGATGGTTGGATGGCATCACCGACTTGATGGACATGAGTTTGGGTAAACTCTGGTAGTTGGTGATGGACAGGGAGACCTGGCATGCTACAGTTAAGTGGGTCACAAAGAGTTGAACACGTCTGGTGACTGAACTGTCTGATGGACCTAACATTTCAGGTTCCTATGCAATATTGCTCTTTAGAGCATCAGACCTTGCTTCTATCACCAGTCACATCCACAACTGGCTGTTGATTTTGCTTTAGTTTCATCCCTTCATTCTTTCTGGAGTTATTTCTCCACTGATCTCCAGTAGCATATTGGGCACCTACCAACCTGGGGAGTTCAGTGTCCTATCTTTTTGCCTGTTTATACTGTTCATGGGGTTCTCAAGGCAAGAATACTGAAGGGGTTTGCCATTCCCTTCTCCAGTGGACCACATTCTGTCAGACCTCTCCACCATGACCCATCCATCTTGGGTGGCCCTACACAGCATGCCTTAGTTTTATTGAGTTAGACAAGGCTGTGGTCCATGTGATAAATTGGTAAGTTTTCTGTGATTGTGGTTTCAGTCTGTCTGCCCTCTGATGTCCTCTCTCAGCAGCTACCATCTTACTGGGGTTTCTCTGACATTGGACGTTGGATATCTCCTCACAGCCACCGCTCCTGACCTTGGACATGGGGTATCTCCTCTCAGCCACTCACTGTTCCAGTGAGCAGCAACCCCATAACCCATTAGTGTGTTTGAAATCAGTCTAAAAGGTCACAACCGCATTTTTAAAAGCAGGATAGAATTGAACAGGGAACATTAGAGTTTATTGCACAGTGTCAGTGGAGATGCCAATTTAGAAAAGTTTATTTCAGAAAAAAAAAACATATATACAGGATCATGATGCAAAATAGATCTCCTACTATGGGTCTTGAATGAGATAATTTGAGAGCCATTGATTTAATTATTTCAAAAAGAGATTCACTGCCCTAACACTTTCTTGGAAAAGGTGGGTAAGTCATGGCAAAAATACTTAAAATGAAATAACAAGTGAATACAAGTGAGCTTACACAAACACTTGAGCTTCCAGGTGGCACGAGGGTAAAGAATCTGCTTGCCAGTGCAGGAGACACAGAAGATGTGGGTTCGGTCCCTGGTTCAGGAAGATCCCCTGGGGTAGGAAATGGCAACCCACTCTAGTATTCTTGCCTGGAAAATTCCATGGACAGAGGAGCATGGTGGGCTACAGTCCATAGGGTCACAAAGAGTCAAATAGGACTGAGCAACTGAGCACAGACATATGACTGAGCAACTGAGCACAGTCATATAACTGAGCTTACACAAACACCCAGTAAGTACATGCCATGCATCTCACTGCATAGATGGCACTGTCCTCAGTGGCTCAAAAGACACAACAACAAGCAAGACCCAGAACTCAGTGCTTCCAGCTCTCAGAAGAGGTGAGACAGGACACACTTACTGTTGATTCTGGGCAAGGAATGCAATACAAGCACTGAAGACTTTCTGGCCCAGGAATTGTAGATGCCTTCATGAGGAAGATGGTTTCTGAGCTGTCCCTTACACTTGAGTTCATTTTTAATCAAGTGTGACGTGTGAAGGCATTCAGGAAAAGGGGTAGGAAAGTACAGGACCTCTCCAAGAAGCAGGAAGCAATCTTGTTTGACTGTGTACTTTATAAATAAGGGTAGATAAGGCTTCTGCAGGGTGTGACACTGCAGAGATAGACTGGGACCTCCATCAGCACTGATCCTCTTTAACCATAAGTTTTTTGCTACCCAGTGAAGTTAGTGGTACTGACACTGCTCACCTCTAGTGACACAGAATGTTGGAAGAGAGAAGAAATGGAAGAGAGAAGAAATTGAAGATGCATTGAAGAACACTGTTCGATTCACTCACTCACTCAACAGACAGACATTTCTGAGCCCTGCTGAGTGGCCAGGGCTGGTCTGCAATATGTTGATGGATGAGCCATGCCCAGCCCTGTGGTGTATGCAGGAACTCAAAGAACAACAATTCACCCCCTCTGCCTTGGAAAGTCAGAAAGTGTCCCCAGTTAGGACACTTGGGCTGAGGTGAGAGAGAGAAGTTGGAATTCGCAAAGGAGATCTACATACTGAAACAGTATTTGCCAAGGCTCTAGAGCTGTAAAACTATGGCAAATCTAGACAGCATATTAAAAAGCAGAGACATTACTTCACCAACAAATGTCCATATAGTCAAACTATGGGTTTTCCAGTAGTCATGTATGGATGTAAGAGTTGGACCATAAAGAAAACTGAGCGAAGAATTGATGCTTTTGAACTGTGGTGTTGGAGAAGACTCTTGAGAGTCCCTTGGACAGCAAGGAGGTCAAGCCAGTCAATCAATCCTAAAGGAAATCAACCCTGAATATGCATTAGAAGGACTGATGCTGAAGCTGAAGCTCCAATACTTTGGCCACCTGATGCAAAGAGCTGACTCATTGGAAAAGACCCTGATGCTAGGAAAGATTGAAGTCAGGAGGAGAAGGAGACAATAGAGGATGAGATTGTTGGATCACCGACTCTATGGACATGAGTTTGAGCAAGCTCCTGGAGTTGGTGATGGACAGGGAAGCCTGGTGTGCTGCAGTCCATGGGGTCGCAAAGAGTTGGACACGACTGAGCGACTGAACTAAGCTGAGAGCTGTAAAAGGGGTCAACATATTCATAGAATGGGGCTAGGGCTCAGGGTGCATAGATAAGGCTTCCCTGTACGATTTTGCTCATTAACTCCAAATTAGGGTGCTCTGTTGAAGGCACGAAGGGAATCTCAGTGCTGAGCTGACCAAGTCTTCAGCTAAGGCTGTCCCAGTTCGCACAGCCGCGCCATCTGCTGGCCAAACTGTATACCTGCAGGACCAGTTCAGGCCAGTATTTTTCCTATTTTGCACCAAGGTTCTATACTGGTTAGAGAAAGCTTTCTTTGTCAGGACTCACACGGAAGGCAGATGAGATCCGGAAGGGAAAGGAAATTCAGTTGGACAGCAAAGTGAGTGAAAGCAGCTTCATCGTCAGTTCTCCTTGGTGTAGGCTTCAGGACTCTTCTTCCCACTCCCAATTTTGGCTCCCTACTCAGACTTTCAGCTCTAGCAGAAATCCTTCTACCTTCTCAGACCACTCTGGACCATCCTCTTCTCCAGGCTATGCCCCTCTGCCACCTCCTCCAGACAGTCTTCCCAGGTTCTCCCAGCAGAACTAATCACTGCCTTCAATTCTGTTCTCCTGCCCCCGAATGTCTGTACTTCTGCACGTCTTCTTCATGCAGAGGGCTTCCCAAGTGGCTCAGTGGTACAGAATCTGTCTGGCAGTACGGGAGACACAGGTTCAAACCCCGGGTCAGGAAGATACCCTGGAGGAGGAAATGGCAACCAACTCCAGTATTCTTTCCTATAAAATCCCATGGACAGGAGGGCCTAGTGGGCTACAGTCCCTGAGGTCACAAAGAGTCAGACGTGACTGAGCAAGTGAACATGCACACATAATTGCGTATACCCTACCTTACAATCATTTGTGTTCCTCTTGTCTGCTCAGCCCATCAATCTCGTGGACACAGCTTGAGGTCAGGGATCACATTGTTTCAGTTCAGTTCAGTTCAGTCACTCAGTCGTGTCCGACTCTTTGCGACCCCATGAATCGCAGCACGCCAGGCCTCCCTGTCCATCACCAATTCCTGGAGTTCACTCAGACTCACATCCATCGAGTCAGTGATGCCATCCAGCCATCTCATCCTCTGTCGTCCCCTTCTCCTCCTGCCCCCAATCCCTCCCAGCATCAGTCTTTTCCAATGAGTCAACTCTTCGCATGAAGTGGCCAAATTACTGGAGTTTCAGCTTTAGCATCATTCCTTCCAAAGAAATCCCAGGGCTGATCTCCTTTAGGATGGACTGGTTGGATCTCCTTGCAGTCCAAGGGACTCTCAAGAGTCTTCTCCAACACCACAGTTCAAAAGCATCAATTCTTCGGTGCTCAGCCTTCTTCACAGTCCAACTCTCACATCCGTACATGACCACAGGAAAAACCATAGCCTTGACTAGATGGACCTTAGTTGGCAAAGTAATGTCTCTGAATTTGAATATGCTATCTAGGTTGGTCATAACTTTTCCTCCAAGAAATAAGCGTCTTTTAATTTCATGGCTGCAATCACCATCTGCAGTGATTTTGGAGCCCCCAAAAATAAAGTCTGACACTGTTTCCAGTGTTTCCCCATCTTATTTCCCATGAAGTGGTGGGACCAGATGCCATGATCTTCATTTTCTGAATGTTGAGCTTTAAGCCACCTTTCTCACTCTCCTCTTTCACTTTCATCAAGAGGCTTTTTAGTTCCTCTTCTCTTTCTGCCATAAGGGTGGTGTCATCTGCATATCTGAGGTTATTGATATTTCTCCCTTTGCAATTCTGCATGACTAAAGTAACAAGTAGTGATCTAAAGGACCATTTCTGGCTCACTAATGAAGGAAATAAATCTCAGGGTAAGTAGGCATAAGGTAGAGACCAAGGGCTGGATGTAGAAAAGCCCTCTTCTGGGAGGGTTTTCAGCAGCACAGGGTAGACACCTCTGCCTCCTACTCTAGCTCCTCACCCCAGATATTTCCATAGGGGAAAAGCCTTCCAGTATCTAATCTGAGAACAGACCGAGGAGTGGAATCCTAAGACTTCCATTTGCATTAAGGAATAGAGAACTGACAATGTCTTCTTTCCCTAGAGAGGTTGGATACAGGCCAGAAAGCATGAAGACAAGAAGTACCTAAGGGGAGAAAGGGCCGTCATGAACAGGAAAAGGGATTAAAAATATAAATGAAGACTGCAAAGAACCTAAACCAACAAATTACGAAGAGGAATTGAAACAGCAGCCTGGAGGCACAGTGGATCCAGCCCCTTCCAGAGGCTGTCCCTGCCTGGACTATGGAGCTTCAGGATGCCCCTCTTCTAGACATCAGCCACCCCTGCCAGTCCAGTTCCTCACGCCACACAAATAGCTTCAGATTGTGGCTGGGGAAGAAGGGGGTTCTCGGAGAAGATGGGATGGAAATCAGCTGGGCTCCAGAGAAAGCAGCCCAGGAGAAGAGACCAGTGTGACAAGTGTCTACTTGCTGGATAAGGAGCAGAGGTAGAGTGCAGTGGAAAGAACAAAGCCTTCCAGCGCAGGGGCCATGGACTGAGTCTCCCCCCAGTCCACATTTTGAAGTCCTAATGCCCAATATGATGATATTTGGAGGCAGGGCCTTTAAAAGGTTGTTAGCTTATGGAGTGGGGCCCTCATGTATGAGGTTAGCGCCATTTTATAAGAGACACAGGAGAGATGATCGCTCTCTCCCCAACCTGTGAGAAGGCAGCCATCTGTTAGAGAGCTTTCACCAGGAACCCAATTGGCTGGCACTTGATCTTGGCCCTCCCAGACTACAGATCTGTGAGAAATAAATGTTTGTTGTTTAAGCCATCCAGTCTAGGATAGCTTTTTAAATTTATTTTTATTGAAGGATAATTGCTTTACAGATTTTGTTGTTTTCTGTTAAACTTCAACATGAATCAGCCATAGGTATATATATATATATCCCCTCCATGTTGAACCTCCCTCCCATCTTCTGCCCTTTCCCATCCCTCTAGGTTGATACAGAGCCCCTGTTTTAGTTTTCTGAGTCATACAGCAAATTCCCGTTGGCTATCTATTTTACATATGGTAATGTAAGTTTCCATGTTACTCTTTCCATACATCTCACCCTCTCCTCCCCTCTCCCCATGTCCATAAGTCTATTCTCTATGTCTGTTTCTCCACTGCTGCCCTGTAAATAAATTCTTCAGAACCATTTTTCTAGATTCCATATGTGCATTAGAATACAATTTTTATCTTTCTCTTTATGACTCACTTCACTCTGTATAATAGGTTCTAGGTTCATAGACCTCATTAGAACTGACTCAAATGCATTCCTTTTTATAGCTGAGTAATATTCCATTGTGTATATGTACCACAACTTCTTTATCCATTCATCTGTCAATGGACGTCTAGGTTGTTTCCATGTTCTAGTTATTGTAAATAGTGCTGCAGTGAACAATGGGATATGTGTCTTTTTCAACCCTGGTTTCCTCAGAGTATATGCCTAGAAGTGGAATTTCTGGGTCATACAGTGGTTTTATTCCTAGATTTTTAAGGAATCTCCATACCATCTTCCATAGTGGCTGTACCAATTTACATTCCCACCAACAGTGCAAGGGCATTCCTTTTTCTCCAAACCCTCTCCAGCATTTATTGCTTGTAGGCTTTTTGATGATGGCCAATATGAGTGGTGTGAGGTGATGTCTCATTGTGGTTTTGATTTGCATATCCCTAATAATGAGTGATCCAAACAGTCAAAGGCTTTGGTATAGTCAATAAAGCAGAAGTAGATGTTTTTCTGGAACTCTCTTGCTTTTTCGATGATCCAGTGGATGTTGGCAATTTGATCTCTGGTTCCTCTGCCTTTTCTAAAACCAGTTTGAACATCAGGAAGTTCACGGATCATGTATTGATGAAGTCTGGCTTGAAGAATTTTGAGCATTACTTTACTAATGTGTGAGATGAGTGCAATTGTGCGGTAGTTTGAGCATTCTTTGGCATTGCCTTTCTTTGGGATTGGAATGAAAACTGACCTTTTCCAGTCCTGTGGCCACTGCTGAGTTTTTCAAATTTGCTGGCATATTGAGCACAGCACTTTCACAGCATCATCTTTCAGGATTTGAAATAGCTCAACTGGAATTCCATCACTTCCACTAGCTTTATTCGTAGTTATGCTTTCTCAGGCCCACTTATTTCACATTCCAGGATGTCTGGCTCTAGGTGAGTGATCACACCATCATGAATATCTGGGTTGTGAAGATCTTTTTCGTACAGTTCTTCTGTGTATTCTTGCCACCTCTTCTTAATATCTTCTGCTTCTGTTAATTCCATACCATTTCTGTCCTTTATTGAGGCCATCTTTGCATGAAATGTTCCCTTGATATCTCTAATTTTCTTGAAGAGATCTCTAGTCTTTCCCGTTCTGTTGTTTTCCTCTATTTGTTTGCATTGATCGCTGAGGAAGGCTTTCTCATCTCTTCTTGCTATTCTTTGGAACTCTGCATTCAGATGCTTATATCTTTCCTTTTCTCCTTTGCCTTTCACTTCTCTTCTTTTCACAGCTATTTGTAAGACCTCCCCAGACAACCGTTTTGCTTTTTTGCATTTCTTTTCCATGGGGATGGTCTTAATACCTGTCTCCTGTACAATGTCATGAACCTCAGTCCATAGTTCATCAGGCACTCTATCTATCAGATCTACTCCCTTAAATCTATTTCTCACTTCCACTGTATAATGATAAGGAATTTGATTTAGGTCACACCTGAATGGTCTAGTGGTTTTCCCTACTTTCTTCAACTTAAGTCTGAATTTAGCAATAAGGA
Organism: Capricornis sumatraensis; assembly: GCF_032405125.1. Taxonomy (NCBI): domain Eukaryota; kingdom Metazoa; phylum Chordata; class Mammalia; order Artiodactyla; family Bovidae; genus Capricornis; species Capricornis sumatraensis. Next base: position 114,302,321 of record NC_091071.1, on the reverse strand, counting down.
GCTTATGATCTGAGCCACAGTCAGCTCCCGGTCTTGTTTTTGCTGACTGTATAGAGCTTCTCCATCTTTAGCTGCAAAGAATATAATCAATCTGATTTTGGTGTTGACCAGTGCATTCTCTTGGAAAAAGTCTATTAGCCTTTGACCTGCTTCATTCCATATTCCAAAGCCAAATTTGCCTGTTACTCCAGGTGTTTCTTGACTTCCTACTTTTGCATTCCAGTCCCCTATAATGAAAAGGACATCTTTTTTGGGTTTGCCTCTTGAGAAACCTATACGCAGGTCAGGAAGCAACAGTTAAAACTGGACATGGAACGATAGACTGGTTCAAAATAGGAAAAGAAGTACATCAAGGCTGTGAGAAACACTGGGCTGGAAGAAGCACAAGTTGGTATCAAGATTGCCGGGAGAAATATCAATAACCTCAGATATGCAGATGACACCACCCTTATGGCAGAAAGTGAAGAGGAACTAAAACGCCTCTTGAGGAAAGTGAAAGAGGAGAGTGAGAAAGTTGGCTTAAAGCTCAACATTCAGAAAACGAAGATCATGGAATCCGGTCCCATTACTTCATGGGAAATAGATGGGGAAACAGTGGAAACAGTGTCAGACTTTATTTTTTTGGGCTCCCAAATCACTGCAGATGGTGATTGCAGCCATGAAATTAAAAGAGATTTACTCCTTGGAAGGAAAGTTATGACCAACCTAAATAGCATATTCAAAAGCAGAGACATTACTTTGCCAACAAAGGTCCGTCTAGTCAAGGCTATGGTTTTTCCTGTGGTCATGTACGGATGTGAGAGTTGGACTGTGAAGAAAGCTGAGCACCGAAGAATTGATGCTTTTGAACTGTAGTGTTGGAGAAGACTCTTGAGAGTCCCTTGGACTGCAAGGAGATCCAACCAGTCCATCCTAAAGGAGATCAGCCCTGGGTGTTCTTTGGAAGGAATGATGCTAAAGCTGAAACTCCAGTGCTTTGGCCACCTCATGCAAAAAGTTGATTCATTGGCAAAGACTCTGATGCTGGGAGGGATTGAGGGCAGGAGCAAAAGGGGATGACAGAGGATGAGATGGCTGGATGGCATCACCGACTCGATGGACGTGAGTCTGAGTGAACTCCGGGAGTTGGTGATGGACAGGGAAGCCTGGTATGCTGCAATTCATGGGGTTGCAAAGAGTCGGACACGACTGAGTGACTGAACTGAACTGAATAATGAGTGATGTTGAGCATCTTTTCATGTGTTTGTTAGCCATCCGTATATCTTCTTTGGAGAAATGTCTTTTTAGGTCTTTTTCCCACTTTTTGATTGGGTTGTTTGTTTTCCTGGTATTGAATTGCATGAGCTGCTTCTATATTTTGGCAATTAATCCTTTGTCAGTTATTTAATGTCTATTATTTTCTCCCATTCCGAGGGTTGTCTTTTCACCTTGCTTACAGTTTCCTTTGCTGTGAAAAAGCTTTTAGTTTAATCACATCCCACTTGTTTACTTTTGTTTTTATTTCCATTACTCTAGAAGGTGGGTCATAGAGGATCTTGCTTTGATTTATGTCATTGAGTGTTCTGCCTATATTTCTCTCTAAGAGTGTTAGAGTTTCTGGTCTTACATTTAGGTCTTTAATTCATTTTGAGTTTATCTTTGTGTATGGTATTAGGAAGTGTTCTAATTTCATTCTTTTACATGTAGCTGTCCAGTTTTCCCAGCATCATTTATTGAAGAGGTGTCTTTGCCCCATTGTATATTCTTGCCTCCTTTGTCAAAAATAAGGTACCCATAGGTGCATGGGTTTTTTCCTGGGCTTTCTTTCTATCTTGTTCCATTGGTCTCTATTTCTGTTTTTGTGCCAGTACCATACTGTCTTGATGACTGTAGCTTTGTAATATAATCTGAAGTCAGGAAGGTTGATTCCTCCAGCTCCATTCTTGTTTCTCAAAACTGCTTTGGCTATCCGGGATCTTTTGTGTTTCAATATGAATTGTAAAATTTTTTGTTCTAGTTCTGTGAAAAATGCCATCGGTAATTTGATAGGGATCACACTGAATCTGTAGATTGTATTTGGGAGCATAGTCATTTTCACAATATTGATTTTTCCTACCCAGGAACATGGAATATCTCTCCATCTGTTTATGTCATCTTTGATCTATTTCATTAGTGTCTTATAATTTTCTGTGTACAGTTCTCTTGTTTCCTTAGGTAAATTTATTCCTAGATATTTAATTCTTTTTGTTTCAATGATGAAGTTTAATTTTTCTTTCTGAATTTTCATTGCTAGTATATATAATGCAAGTGATTTCTGTGTATTGATTTTGTATCCTGCAACTTTGCTAAATTCACTGATTAGCTCTAGTAATTTTCTGGTACTATCTTTAGGGTTTTCTATGTACAGTATCATGTCATGTGCAAACAGTGAGAGCTTTACTTCTTCTTTTCTGATCTGGATTCCTTTTACTTCTTTTTCTTCTCTGATTGCTGTGTCTGAGATGTTCAGAACTCTGTGGAATAATAGTGGTGAAAGTGGACACCCTTGTCTTATTCCTGATCTTAGGGGGAATGCTTTCAGTTTCTCACCATTGAGAATAATGTTTGCTATAAGCTTATCATATATGGCCTTTACTAGGCCTTTACTATGTTGAGGTAGGTTCCTTCTATGCCCATGTTTTGAAGAGTTTTAATCATACATAGGAGCTGAATTTTGTCAAAGGCTTTTTCTGCATCTATTGAGATTATTGTATGTTTTTTTATCTTTCATGTGTATGTGTATGTGATATGGTGTATCACATCAATTGATTTGCATGTATTGAAGAATCCTTGAATTCCTGGAATAAACCCAATTTGATCATGGTGTATAAGCTTTTTGATGTATTGCTGAATTCTGTTTGCCAAAATTCTGTTGAGGATTTTTGCATCTGTGTTCATCAGTGATATTGGCCTGTAGTTTTCTTTTTCTGTGTTGTCTTTGTCTGGTTTTGGTATTAGGGTGATGGTGGCTTCATAGAATGAGCTGGTAAGTGTTCCTTCCTCTGCAATTCTTTGAAAGAGTTTTAGAAGGATAGATATTAACTCTTCTCTAAATGTTTGGTAGAATTCTTCTATGAAGCCATCTGGTCCTGGGCCTTTGTTTCTGGGATATTTTTGATCACAGCTTCAGTTTCAGTGCTTGTAATTGGGTTGTTCATAATTTCTATTTCTTCCTGGTTCAGTCTGGAAGATTGAACTTTTCTAAGAATCTGTCCATTTCTTCCAGGCTATCCATTTTATTGACATATATTTGTTCATAATAGTCTCTTATAATCCTTTGTATTTCTGCATCGTCTGTTGTTCAGTTCAGTCACTCAGTCATGTCAAACTGTTTCCGACCCCATGGACTACAGCACACCAGGTATTCCATCACCAACTCCTGGAGTTTACCCAAACTTATGTCCATCAAGTAGGTGATGCCATCCAACCATCTCATCCACTGTTGTCCCCTTCTCCTCCCATCTTCAATCTTTCCAGCATCAGGGTCTTTTCAAATGAGTCAGCTCTTTTCATCAGGTGGCCAAAGTATTGGAGTTTCAGCTTCAACATCAGTCCTTCCAGTGAATATTCAGAACTGATTTCCTTTAGGATGGACTGGTTGGATCTCCTTGCAGTCCAAGGGACTCTCAAGAATCTTCTCCAACACCACAGATCAAAAGCTTTAATTCTTTGGTGCCCAGCTTTCTTTATGGTCCAACTCTCACAACTATACATAACTACTGGAAAAACCATAGCTTTGACTAGACAGACCTTTCTTGGCAGAGTAATCTCTCTGCTTTTTAATATGCTGTCTAGGTTGATTATAACTTTCTTTTTAAGGAGCAAGTGTCTTTTAATTTCATGGCTGCAGTCACCATCTGCAGTGATTTTGGAGCACATAAAAATGAAGTCTGCCGCTATTTCCTCTGTTTCTGCATCTATTTCCCATGAAGTGATGTGACCGGATGCCATGATCTTCGTTTTCTGAATGTTGAGCTTTAAGCCAACTTTTTCACTCTCCTCTTTCACTTTCATCAAGAGGCTTTTTAGTTCCTCTTCACTTTCTGCCATAAGGGTGGTGTCATCTGCATATCTGAGGTTATTGATATTTCTCCTGGCAATCTTGATTCCAGCTTGTGCTTCCTTCAGCCCAGCATTTCGCATGATGTACTCTGCATATAAGTTAAATAATCGGGGTGAAAATATACAGTCTTGACATAATCCTTTCCCGATTTAGAACCAATCTGTTGTTCCATGTCCAGCTCTAACTGTTGGTTCCTGAGCTGCATACAGATTTCTCAAGAGGCAGGACTAGCCATCATAGTCAACAAAAGAGTGTGAAATGCAGTACTTGGACGCAATCTAAAAAACTACAGAATGATCTCTGTTCGTTTCCAAGGCAAACCATTCAATATCACGGTAATCCAAGTCTATGCCCTGAACAGCAGTGCTGGAGAAGCTGAAGTTGAATGGTTCTATGGAGACCTATAAGGCCTTCTGAACTAACACCCAAAAAAGATGTCCTTTTCATTATAGGGGACTGGAATGCAAAAGTGGAAAGTGAAGAAACACCTGGAGTAACAGGTATATTTGGCCTTGGAGTACAGAAGGAAGCAGCGCAAAGGCTAATTAAGTTTTGCCAAGAGAATGCACTGGTCATAGCAAACACCCTCTTCCAGCAACACAAGAGAAGCCTCTACACATGGACATCACCAGATGGTCAACAGCGATATCAGATCGATTATATTCTTTGCTGCCAAAGATGGAGGAGCTCTATACAGTCAGCAAAAACAAGACTGGGAGCTGACTGCAGCTCATATCATGAACTCTTTATTGGCAAATTCAGACTTAAATTGAAGAAAGTAGGGAAAACCTCTAGACCATTCAGATATGATGTAAATCAAATCCCTTGCGATTATACAGTGGAAGGAGAAATAGACTTAAGGGACTAGATCTGATAGATAGAGTGCCTGATGGATGGAGGTTCATGACATTGTACAGGAGACAGGGATCAAGACCACCTCCAAGAAAAAGAAATGCAAAAAAGCAAAATGGCTGTCTGAGGAGGCCTTACAAATAGCTGTGAAAAGAAGAGAAGCAAAAAGCAAAGGAGAAAAGGAAAGACATAAGCATCTGAATGCAGAATTCCAAAGAATAGCAAGGAAAGATAAGGAAGCCTTCCTCAGTGATCAGTGCAAAGAAATAGAGGAAAACAATAGAATGGAAAAGACTGGAGATGTCTTCAAGATAATTAGAGATACCAAGGGAACATTTCATGCAAAGATGGCCTCAATAAAGGACAGAAATTGTATGGACTTAACAGAAGCAGAGGATATTAAGGAGAGGTGGCAAAATACACAGAAGAACTGTACAAAAAAGATCTTCATGACCCAGATAATCATGATGGTGTGATCTCTCACCTAGAGCCAAACATCCTGGAATGTGAAGTTAAGTGGGCCTTAGGAAGCACCACTACAAACAAAGCTGGTGAAGGTGATGGAATTCCAGTTGAGCTATTTCAAATCCTGAAGGATGATGCTGTGAAGGTGCTGCACACAATATGCTAGCAAATTTGGAAAACTGTGCAGTGGTCACAGGACTGAGAAAGCTCAGTTTTCATTCCAATTCCAAAGAAGGGCAATGCCAAAAAATGTTCAAACTACCGCACAATTGTACTCATCTCACACACTGGTAAAGTAATGCTCAAAATTCTCCAAGACAGACTTCAGCAATACGTGAACCATGAATTTCCAGATGTTCAAGCTAGTTTTAAACAAGGCAGAGAAACCTGAGATCAAATTGCCAACATCTGCTGGATCATTGAAAAAGCAAGAGAGTTCCAGAAAAACATCTATTTCTGCTTTATTGACTATGCCAAAGCCTTTGTCTGTGTCAATCACAATAAACTGGGGAAAGTTGTTTGTTGTAATCTCTCCTTTTTCATTTCTAATTTTGTTTATTTGCTTCTTCTCTTTTTTCTTGATGAGTCTGGCTAAAAGTTTGTCACTTTTTATCTTCTCAAAGAACCAGCTTTTAGTTTTATTAATCTTTACTATTGTTTCTTTCATTTCTTTGTCTTTATTTCTGCTCGTATCTTTATGATTTCTTTCCTTCTACTAATTTTGGGGTGTTTTTTCTTCTTCTTTTTCCAGTTGTTTTTGGTGTATATTTAGGCTGTCTGTGATGTTTTTCTTGTTTCTTGAGGAAGGACTGTATTGCTATACACTTCCCTCTTAGGAGTGCTTTTTCTGCATCCCATAGGTTCTGAGTTGTCATGTTTTCATTGTCATTTGTTTCTATAAATTTTTTTATTTCCCTCTTTATTTCTTCAGTAACCAGTTATTTAGAAATGTGTTGTTTAATCTCCACCTGTTTGTGCTTCTTACAGTTGTTTTTTCTTCTTGTAATTGATATGTAGTCTCATAATGTTATGGTCGGAGAAGATGCTTGATACGATTTCAATTTTCTTAAGTTTGCTGAGGTTTGATTTGTGACCCAAGATGTGGTCTATCCTGGAGAATGTTCCACTGCACTTGAGTAGAAGGTGTATTCTTCTGCATTTGGATGGAATGTCCTGAAGATATCAATGAGATTCATCTCATCTAATGTATCGTTTAAGACTCTTGTTTCCTTATTAATTTTCTGTTTTGATGATCTGTCCATTTGTGTGAGTGGGGTGTTAAAGTCTCCTACTATTATTATGTTATTGTCGGTTTCACCTTTTATGTCTGTTTGTGTTTGTCTTCTGTACTGAGGTGCCCTTATGTTAGGTGCATAGATATTTACAACTGTTATGTCTTCCTCTTGGATTGATCCCTTGATCATTATGTAGTGTCCTTCCTTATCTCTTGTAATCTCCTTTATTTTAAGGTCTATTTTGTCTGATATGAGGATTGCTACTCCAGCTTTCTTTTGCTTCTCATTTGCATGGAATATATTTTTCCATCCTCTCACTTTCAGTCTATATGTGTCTTGAGGTCTAAAGTGGGTTTCTTGTAGACAGCATATATATGGGTCTTGTTTTTGTATCCACTCAGCCAGTCTGTGTCTCTTGGTTGGAGCATTTAATCTATTTACATTTTAAGTAATTATTGCTATATATTGTGCTATTGCCATTTTCTTAATTGTTTGGGGTTGATTTTGTATATCTTTTTTCTTCTCTTGTATTTCTTGACTATATAAGTCTGTATAACATTTGTTGTAAAGCTGGTGTAGTGGTACTGAATTCTCTTAATTTTTGCTTATCTGAAAAGCTTTTGATTTCTCCATCAGTTTTGAAAGAAATCCTTGCCGGGTACAGTAATCTTGGTTGTAGATTTTTCCCTTTCAATACTTTAAATATATCCTGCCATTCCCTTTTGGTCTGCAGAGTTTCTGCTGAAAGATCAGCTGTTAAGCGAATGGGGTTTCCCTTGTATATTACTTGTTGCTTCTCACTTGCTGCTTTTAATATTCTTTTTGTTTAGTCTTTGTTAGTTTGATTAGTATGTATCTTGGCGTGTTTCTCCTTGGGTTTATCCTGTGTGGGACTCTTTGTGCTTCTTGGATTTGATTGACTATTTCCTTTTCCATGTTGGGGAAATTTTCAACTATAATCTCTTCAAAAATTTTTTCATACCCTTTCTTTTTCACTTCTTCTTCTGGAACCCCTATTATTTGAACGTTGGTGCATTTGATATTGTCCCAGAGGTCTCTGAGATTATCCTCAGTTATTTTCATTCTTTTTACTTTATTCTGCTCTTCAGAAGTGCAAAGAACTTTTATCTTCCAGCTCACTGATTCGTTCTTCTGCTTCAGATATTCTACTATTGATTCCTTCTAGAGTATTTTTAATTTCAGTAATTGTGTTGTTTGTCTCTGCATGTTTGTTCTTTAATTCTTCTAGGTCTTTGTTCATTGATTCTTGCATTTTCTCCATTTTATTTTCAAGATTTTTGATCATCTTTGCTATCATTATTTGAATTCTTTTTCAGGTAGTTTGCGTGTTTCCTCTTCATTTATTTGGACTTCTGTGTTTGTAGTTTGTTCCTTCATTTGTGTAGTATTTCTCTTCCTTTTCATTTTTTTTTTTAACTGATTGTGTTTGAGGTCTCCTTTTCCCAGGCTTCAAGGTTGAATTCTTTGTTCCTTTTGGTTTCTGCCCTCTAAAGTTGGTCCAGTGGTTTGTGTAAGTTTTGTATAGAGTGAGACTTGTGCTGAGTTTTTTGTTTGTTTGTTTTTCCTCTGATGGGCAATGATGAGTGAGGTGGTAATCCTGTCTGCTGATGATTGGGTCTGTATTTTTGTTTTGTTTGTTGTTTAAATGAGGTGGCCTACACAGGGTGCTACTGGTGGTTGGGCGATACTAGGTCTTGTATTCATGTGGTTTCCTTTGTGTGAGTTCTCACTGTTTGATACTCACTATGGTTAATTCTCTGGTAGTCTAGGATCTTGGAGTCAGTGCTCCCACTCCAAAGGCTCAGAGCTTGATCTCTTGTAGGAGATCAAAATCACCTTGAGAGCATCAGCCTTCTTTGTGAAGAGTATGTGATCTGTGCCAAATAATGGACCATCTCCACTGCTCAAGTTGCCAGGGTGGTGGGGGGCAACTGTTTGTCTTCAAAAAGGTAAAGAATTTCTATCTCCTTTTCACAGATGAGGCAACTGAGATCCAGAGAGGTAAGATGATTTGCACAATATCAAATTAGTGAAGAGGTGGGTCTGGCTCCTGTCTCAAAGCTTTTTCACTAAGAACTGACCCTTAACAGTATCTCGAGGCTGCCAGCTTTATGAAGCTGGGTCTCCAAGCACATGGTTCCTCCTGCTGAATGCTTACAGAGAACAGAGAACAGGCTGGCCTCTAAAGCCCCCAGCTGTGGGCTCTGCACTGTACTTCTACCCATGGTGCACACCCGCCTCCTTCCCAGTCTATGAAAAATTTTTATAGCAACTCATACTAAGACAGCAGACAGAGCTGGACTCTCTTACCACATGTTGCTGCCCCTCCCAGGTGCATGTCTAGGCAGAAATATAAGCATGTGCATACACACACACACACACACACACACACACACACACACACACACGCTCCAACCAGGAGCCCTGGTCAGCCCCACACAAAATCTGGAGGAAGCCTGGCATTGTTGTGGACATGAGAGCTACAAAAATGAATGCAGATAGATCTATATTTGAGAATCAATTAAACAATAATGTCCTTGACTTAAAGAGCTCACTTGGGAAGCTATTAGCCATCACAGCAAATCACAGTGCAAAAGAAATTATAAATTATATGACAAAGCTATAAATAATACAATATGAGCATCTGGAGAAAACTTGACTCATTTGTGCCAGGTTACTAGAAACGTGAACACATGGTAAGGTCTTTGGTCTAAGCAGGGGCATAATGTGATCAATGTGTGTTGAAGAAAGATCTATTTAATATCAACTTAGGCAGAGATCAGAGCTCTGCCAGTTAGACCAGGTAGAAAGTAATTTTAATTAAAAATAACAGTTCCTAAAAGCTTCGGGAAAATAATGTATGTATGTATACATAGATAGATATGTGTACATATATGTATATGTATATACATAAATAACTGAATCGCTTTGCTGTACACCTGAAACTAACACAATATTGTAAATCAACTATATTCCAAGATAAAATATGAATTAAATTTAAGGAAAAGATAAAATAGGAAAAAAACCAGTTCTTAATCATGAGCACATCCTTTGTGTCAGGCTCTGTTCTAAGTGTTATATGTATATGACACATTTGCACCCACAACAATGTGTGGAGGTATGAGTTGAACTGTGTCCCCTAAATAGTCATATGTTGAAGCCCCAAACCCAAAAACTTCAGAATGTGAACTTATTTGGAAACAAGGTCTTTGCAGATGTACTTAGGATGAGGTCACAACAGAATAGAAAGGACCCCTCAGCCAATGTGACTGGAATCCTTACAGAAAGGGGATTTGGACACAGACATGCACACAGGGAGAGAGCCATGTGAACATGAGGGCGGACAGAATGATGCAGATATTGAGTCAGCCAAAAAGATGTTACAGGAAAACTCGAACTTCTTGGCTGACTTAATACAAGCCAAGGAACACCAAGATTATCAGAGAACCATCTGAACCTAGGAATGTGGTCCAGAACAGATCGTCCCTCAGGGTCCTTAGGAGGAGCCAACCCTGGCAACACCATGTCTGCAGACTTCTGTCCTCCAGAATGGAGACAACAAATTTCTGTTGCTGAAGCATCCAGTTTATGGCACTTTGTTCTAGAAACCATAGCAAATGACTACAGTCTGTCTGTCTGTCATCATTCCACTTTGAAAGAAGGAAGCTGAGACACAAAGGTCAAGTAATCCCAAGGTCACACTGAACCAGGAATTGGTGTGGCCTGGAGTTGGTGCAGTGGCTTCCTTCTAGAGCCCACACCCTCTGCCTCCACATGAACCCGCCTGTCTTAAGGAAGTGCCACGGGCATGAGCCAGGCCCGCAGTGGTAAGAGGTGAGAGGGGAAAGTCATGTGAGAGCTGTGCCCAGGGAAGAAGTCCAGGGCCCCTGTTCAGATGGAGCAGATGAGAAGGAAGCAGGTATTCAAAGTGGTGCCTTGATTATCAAGGGTGGTTATGTCTAGATATTATTGTAATTAAAGAATGGTTTTGTCAATTACATGTTTAATATCTGTCTTCCAAGCTATTTGAAGCTCATAGGTCATGGACAATGTGTATACGCCCCCAGTGTGTCTGTGCTTGTTGCCCAGCAAATCATACTGGGTAAACATTGGTAAAGTGAGTTGGTACTACCCACCTGTATAGCCCAGAACACAAAAGAAGAAGGGGTGGAGGACATCATTTAAACATGTTTTTCTTCTTGAAAGTACAGGCTGGGATCAGCCTCCACTTCAGTGGGATAGGCTTGCTCCCCCCCGCCCCCCCGCCCACAACATTCTGCCTGGTACACAAAGGCAGCTGTGTAAGTCATTGAACAGCACATGACTTTGTAGGAAACCCACACTAACCAAGGCTAGTTATGAGCAAGAAACCTACCCTCATCAAACACTCACCACCTCCTTTGCAAGGAGACTATAAAAGGAATTTCTCCTACCACAAATCCTTCAGGTGGTAAATTTAGAAAAAAGTACCTGGAGTAGCATGTGCTGGCAGCAACCAGACTGAAATGGAAAACCACATCCACACTGTTCTCAGCACCTGCACGGTGATGAGTAGTAAGAAGGAAGGATTTATCACTTAGCCAAGTACAGGGCTAAGTGCTTCATAAAGTAGAGATTGGTTGGCCCTCAAGGTCAATTCTCTCCCTTCTTTGATAAATAATGAATGTTCATTGGGTCATATGGCCACCTGGATAAATACAACATTTCCCAGGCTCCCTTGCAGCTGGGTGTGGCCATGCGACTCAGTTCTGGCCAATAGGATGTAAGCAGAAAAGTATGAAAGGGTCAGGGCTCCTTCCTTAAAGGATGATCAGTCCATGTTTTTGTCTTGGCTTTTTTAGACCTTTCTCTAGTCTTCTGGAACATGAATATAGATGTAATCACAGTGGACCAAGAGGACAAGCACACATTTTAAAAATGGTGGAGAAGTGAACAGAAATAAAGTGGATTCTGAGAACCTTACTGAGAGGAGTGTCCAGGACAGCCCAGGTTGCACAACTATAGACTTCCCAGCAAAAGAATATCTGCTCTCTGTTTAAGCACTGCCATTTGGGGTCTCAGTCACTCATAGCAAACCTAATACTGTTGTCGCTCATACACTGACTCGCATATATTGGCCAACAAATGAGGTACAACATAGATCCCAGTTTATGAATGAAGGAACTAAGGTCAACAGAGCAACTGATCCAATGTCTCCCCTATTTATAAGATGAGAACTCAGCTCTGCATCCAGAGGGTTTATCTTTTCTCCTGTACCAGTGCTGCCTCTGCATCTGGGAATTTCCAGGGCACTGTGAGGTTGTACAGCTTTGAGCAATTTCCTGATGTGGTTCATGTACCAGGTCAGTAAGGCCTCAGGTTGGTTTATGAAGGCCAGATGGCTTAGCTCCACGCCAGGGTCAAGGCTGGACAGCTTCCAGCAGCCAAGAACCTCATCGAGATATGCTTACGGTCACAAAAGGAAGTCAGGCTCTGTGAGAGCCACTTCAGCCGAGTAAACACAGGCCTTCCTCCAATTAAGACGGTTTACAAAGAGTACTGCTGCTGTGCCTTACTGTACATAGACCAGAAGTGACCGCTCATCATGGTCACCCTGCCCTGTACATGCTGCATTACTGACAATGTCTCTTCTCAGTGGGCAGACTGACTCAGTGGTCTCCTGCAGGGGAGAAGCACAGTTGTTGTTTTTTAAATAGAGCCTGACAGGCTATAGTGGATAGCATTGCAGAGTCAGGCACAACTGAAGTGACTTAGCACTCAAACATACACATTTATTTGTTTTTGTTCAGTCAGTCACTCAGTCATGTCCAACTCTTTGAGACCTCACATACTGCAGCACGCCAGGCTCCTCTGTCCTTCACTACCTCCCAGAGCTTGCTCAAACTCATATCCATTGAGTCGGTGATGCCATCCAACCATCTTGTCCTCTGTTGTCCCCTTTTTCTGTCTCCAATCTTTTCCAGCCTCAGGGTCTTTTCTGATGAATCAGCTCTATGCATCAGGTAGCCAAAGTACTGGAGCTTCAGTTTCAGCATCAGTCCTTCCAATGAATGTTCAGCGTTGATTTCCTTTAGGACTGATGCATTTACTTATTTATTATTTATTCGGCTGCATCCATTCTTAGTTGTAGCGTATGTGATCTTTCATTGCACTGCACAGGCACCAGAGCACATGGGCTCTGTAGTTGTGCAGCTCCCAGGTTCTCTACTTGTAGTGCATGGGCTCCCTAGTTGCAGCACTAGGGCTTTATTGTCCTGAGGCATGTCGGATCTTAGTTCCCCAACCAGGGATAGAAACCACATCCCCCGCATGGCAAGGCAGATTCTTTTTTTTTTAGTAAGTGACCACAAGTTTTATTTGGTGTTTCTGACTTGTTTCATTGCTTCACACAATTATGCTATAACATGGAGAACACACTTCTTCCTGATGATTGTCAGAATTTTTATTTTTTTTTAATTGAAGGATTATTGCTTTACAAAATTTTGTGGTTTTCTGTCATATATCAACAAGAATCAGCTATACGTGCACCCATGTCCCCTCCCTCCCAAACCTCCCTCCCATCTCCCTTCCCATCCCACCCTTCTTGTCACAGAGCTCCTGTTTGAATTCTCTGAGTCATACAGCAAATTCCCACTGGTTATTTATTTTACATATGGTAATGTAAGTTTCCATGTTGCTCTCTCCATTTATCTCCCCCTCTTCCTCCTCCCCTCCCTTTATGTCCATAGGTCTGTTCTCTATGTCTGTTTCTTCATTGCTGTCCTGATAATAAATTCATCTGTACCATCTTTTTAGATTCCATATATATGTGTCAGTATGCAATAGCTTTATTTCTCTTTCTGACTTACTTCACTCTGTATAATAGGCTCTAGGTTCAGCCACCTCTTTAGAACTGACTCAAATGTGTTCCTTTTTATGGCTGAGTAGTATTCCATTGTATATATGTACCACAGCTTCTTTATCCATTCATTTGTCAATGGACATCTAGGTTGCTTCCATGTTCTAGCTATTGTAATTAGCAAGGCAGATTTTTAACCACTGGACCACCAAGTAAGTCCCAAGCAGAGGCTTTGGTCAGAAGGCAGAGCTAGATCAGAGGCTTCCAGAAGGCAAGGCTGGATCAGGAGGTGGGATCCCTGGCAAGTGCAATGCATAGGGTTTTCTGTGTACAAATTCTGTGTAAAATTTGGGGGGAGGGTAGAGAAAATGTGTCAAATTCAATGGTCCAATCAGGGGGCTTGGGACAAGAAATCCTTCTGAAGTTCCCTTCAGAACCTATTTTAAACACAGAAGGTATTTTAAACACAAGGGAGAAGGTTTGTTTTTGTTTGGTTGTTTGTTGAATGGGATGTTTTCTGTTTGTGGTTTTTGTTGGTTAGTGGATAGGTTTTGTTTTTTCTTATTTCTAGTGTCATTAATAAAATCTCATCATGGCACTAACTAGCATGCATTACCTTTTAAGGGTCATGAATTACAAATGTAAGCATTCTTAAGGTCCAAACTTGTTTCTGGAGAAAGACACACAGGCCTGGAGCAATCACTCTTCTCATCTCACATTCTTGGCAGACATTGCTAATCAATCACTGAAGGCTATCTCAAGGCTGATTATGGAGCTGCACATCGCTGAGCACACTAGGCTACCACTGCCAAACAAGAGGAGTTGTTTTCTTATCTTAAAAACCTCCATGCCTGCTCTTTGAAGACAGAGACCCTGGGTCACCCTCAATTCTACATTTCCAGCATTTAAGATGAGACTTTGCATATGGTGGGATCTTCCTGGTGGATCAGATGGTAAAGAATCTGCCTGCCTGCATTGCAGGAGACCTGGGTTCTATCCCTGGTCAGGAAGATCCCCTGGAGAAGGAAATGGCAACCTACTTCAGTATTCTTACCTGGAAAATCCCATGGACAGAGGAGCCTGCTGGGCTACGGTCCAGGGAGTCACAAAGAGTAAATGAAGTGACTAACACTTGCATACAGTAGGTCCTTGGGATACATACGAGGAAGAGAGAGACAGAATAGACAAGAGGAACCATTAAGAGTCAGGTTATGGGACCTCCCTGGTGGTCCAGTGGTTGAGAATCTGCCTTCCAAGGCAGAGGAGACGAGTTCAATCCCTGATCAGAGAGCTAAGATCCCACATGCTGCAGAGCAACTGAGCCCATGAGCCATAAGGAAATATCCCACAGGCTGCAACTAAGACCCTACGCAGCCAAAGATAAATAAGTAAATAGAGTCAGGTTACCGGAGGCCCAGTGTACTGTGATAGAGGTTGGATCTCATCCCTGATCGGCCTCAGAGCCCAGAACTCTTTTCTATCCACCTTGCTGTATTTGACCCCTCCATAGCCCCCCACTTAGGTACCGGGGAGCTCCTTGTATGCTGTGGGTTTATGCAGATGCACAACTGCTGAGGTGGAAAGGGCACTAATTCAGGAGCCAGAAGGCTGGGTTCCTGTCCCAGCACCACCACTCACCTGCTGGGGGATCTTGAGCAAGAAGTAGCCGGGCACCACCCTCAGGCATGCTCCCTTTGTAGACAATGGGGGCCTTGTGTCAAAAGGCTGCTGTCCATCAGTCCTTTTCTCCTCAAATCTGTAGGAGTCCACTGCTGTTGTCATCCCTCCAGTGGGACTGCAGGACGCCTCTGCCCCTCTCACTTATGTTCCTGCCTCAACAGCATCTCTCTTGAGAAGCCTTTCCTGGGTATCCTAGCCCATGGATGGTACCTTTCTTCCTCAGAGCCCCTCAGCATTGATGGCCTGCCCCACGATGGATTTGAGCCTATATTTAGCTTCTGTTGTTGGTGAGCCATCTCCCATGGGTGTGCTCTCTTTCTCCAAATAGGTAGGAGATTTCTTGAGAGCTGAGAATATGAGCTTTGTATTTCCTTAATGTCTCTCACAAGAATAAAAGCAAAATGGAAGATAATATAGCAATAATGATGGCTGTGGTGGTGATGAAGATGATGGTGATGATGTGATATTGATGCCCATTACCAAACATTTTACACACATGTGCTCATCTTTTTCCTAATAACAACCCTGAGAAATGTTATCATTCTAACTTTTCAGTGTGAAAGCTTAGGTTCACAGAGTTTATAGGATTTGCCCAAGGTACACCAGGAGGAAAAGTCTGGAGTCTCAGTGCCTCTGGCCCAGACCCATGTGTTTAAGAACTAACTGCCACAGCCTGAAAAGCCTGGCAAAGAGTCGTTCTTGCTGTACACCTTATGTCCACAGGTTCAAACACCTTGAACTGAAGAGTCAAACACCTTCAGTTTGTGACACTTCTGTCTAGTTCATCTCTATATTCCCAGTGCCTAGCATAATATTCAGTATATGAACATATGAATGAATGGAGAGGCTCTAAAAGAAAGATCACTCCCAGGCCTTGCCAGCCATTCACTTGTTCAGTACTGCTCATCCATCCATAGCTCCAGTTCCCTGCCTTCAAGCACATCATGAACGTGTAAGACTATTTGAACAAGCTAAGACCCACTCACTTTAAATTACCTACTCATGGCATTTACCTAGCAGCCTCTCTAACCCTGTATAAGTAATTCATCTTTCACATTTCCTTTTAGCACATTTGAGGACTTCTTAATAAACTCTGGGCAGCTAATTAATTTACATATCTGGTCATCCTGAATGCTCATTTACACAGTATCTAGAGAGAACCTACTCTCAAATTCTTCAGCTGCTGCTGCTTGCTGCTGCTGCTAAGTCGCTTCAGTCATGTCCAACTCTGTGTGACACCATAGACGGCAGCCCACCAGGCTCCCCCGTCCCTGGGATTCTCCAGGCAAGAACACTGGAGTGGGTTGCCATTTCCTTCTCCATTCTTCAGCTACTCCTTGCTGAATCATTTCACTTTATGATGGAAACAGACAGTTAGATGGGATTCAGATCTGACCCCGTCTATCTGCATTGCCACTTCCCAATGCTTGTTCAGTCCAGACCTTTTCAACAGTCTTCCAAAGCATTGTGGTTACACATCACCCAGGGACCTTGTTAAAATGCTGATTCTGATTAAGTTGTCTAGAGTGGAGATAAAGAATCTGCATTTCTAACAAGGTCCCAGGTGATATAGATGCTGTTGGTCCCTGGACCACATTTTGAGAAGCAAATCTCTACCTTTCTCCTAGTTTCAGCACAATGCCTTCTCCCCACTCCCAAGTCCATCCTACATCCTCCCAGTAATCAAGCACACAAAACTGATCTCATCACTTCCCTACTGGCAGCTTGTGGGATCCTGTCCATGCTCCTTGGCCTGATTCTGGTCATGGTGGTCATCTTGGAGCCCAGCCTGTGTCTCTGCACCCGCTTCACTTGCCCCATCACACTACTCTTCCCCAATACACCCAGTGTGTGTCTCCCTCATTTCTGTGGCATGCTTATGTCTGAGCTTCCACAAAGCCTTCTCTGACCTCCCTTTTGTCCTACCACTCCTCAAGCCTGATGAAAAGCTCTTTCCTTCTGACTCCATAACACCCTCTGTGTAACTTTACTGGAGCACAGGTGCGTTGATCCAGATTGGAGTCCCCATCAGACCAGGACTATTTGGAGCGCAGGGACCAACTGTATCTTGCAAATCTCCATATCCTCTGTGACTAAACAAATATTTATGATATTAATAGAATGAACAGAGGAGACCTCTTTGAAGAATTCTTTGACACATAAAGGACAGTTAGTAGAATTTCCAGAAGGAAGAATAGCTCCTTTTCTGTTAATACAAACCATTGCTACGTGTATAAACTAACTTTTCAAGGCTAATAAGATGTTTGCTTATATTAATATGTTTGACTGTGTCATTTACTTTGCAAAGTTCAGGCAAAATTTTAAAATACTGACTGGCATTAAACAATTTTTAAGGGTGGAGTGGGCAAATTAAATGTATTTACTTCATAACTTACGCAGAGGATAATGCTCTTTGAAGTGGCTGCAGCACAATTTTTATTCTTAGAGTCATTGTTTCCTGAAGAATGATTTATTCAGAAATTATAATGGAGTCATTAGGAATATTTCACTAGAGATAAATCAGTTCAGTTCAGTTCAGTTCAGTCTCTCAATTATGTCTGACTTTTTGTGACCCCATGGTGCAGCACAGGGAAGCCAGGCTTCCCTGTCCTTCACCAACTCCCAGAGCTTACTCAAACTCATGTCCATCTCATTGGTTATGCCAACCAACCATCTCATCCTCTGTCATCCCCTTCTCCGTCATCCCCTTCTCCTTCTGCCCTCAATCTTTCTCAGCATCAGGGTCTTTTCAAATGAGTCAGTTCTTTGCATCAAGTGGCCAAAGTATTGGAGTTTCAGCTTCAGCATCGGTCCTTTCAATGAATATTCAGGACTGATTTCCTTTAGGATTGACTGGTTGGATCTCCTTGCTGTCTGAGGGACTCTCTAGAGTCTTCTTCAACACCACAGTTCAAAAGCATCAATTCTTCGGCACTCAGCTTTCTTTAGAGTCCAACTCTCACAGCCATACATGACTACTGGGAAAACCATAGCTTTCACTGCTGCTGCTGCTAAGTCCCTTCAGTCGTGTCCGACTCTATGCCACCCCATAGACGGCAGCCCACCAGGCTCCCCTGTCCCTGGGATTCTCCAGGCAACAACACTGGAGTGGGTTGCCATTTCCTTCTCCAATGCATGAAAGTGAAAAGTGAAAGTGAAGTCGCTCAGTCATGTCCGACTCTTAGCGACCCTATGGACTGCAGCCTACCAGGCTCCTCCATCTATGGGATTTTCCAGGCAAGAGTACTGGAGTGGGGTGCCATTGCTTCCGGTTACATGTGCTTTAATTTGCTTCCTGGGGATCCCGGAGGCTGCTCTCCAGGCGGAGGTGCTAGGCTGGGCTCTCCTGCAGCGGCCCCCTACACCAGCCCTGCAGACCCTTGGGAAGGGCCGTGTCCTCCTCCAGGCTGCCCGTGCCTTCCACGAGCTCCTCGTAGGTGATCTCGGCAAACGGCTGTGGCCCGAGCAGCTCCACCATGTCGGCCCGCTCCAGCACCTCCTTCTCCAGCAGCCGCCTGCCTACCTTGTCCACCTGCTCGTGGCAGCTTGTGAGCAGGTTCAGGGTGCGCATATGCGCGGAGCACATGAGCCACTGCACCTCCTCTTCTACGAGCTGGGCCGTGGCCTCGCTGAATGGCTTCTCCACCAGCGCCTCGCCTGGCCGTGGGAGATCGAAGGACACCTGGCCCAGCTTCTCACTCATCCCAAACTGCACGATCTGGGCATAAGCACTCTGGGTGACCTTGCTCAGGTCGTCCTGGGCCCCCGTGGTGACCTGCCCAAGAACAGCTGCTCAGCCCCGCGGCCGCCCAGCATGGCGAACATGCAGTCAAAGAGCTGCTCCTGTGTGTACAGGTACTGCTCCCTGGGCAGGCACTGGGCATAGCCGAGCCCCTTGCCCCGGGACGATGGACACCTTGAGCAGGGGGTCTGCATGTTCCAGGAACCAGCCCGCCACCACATAGCCAGCCTCTTGGTAGGCCACCATCATCTTCTCACCGGGCTGTAGGACCTGTGTCTTCTTCTCAAGGCCTCCAATGACCCTCTCGATGGCCTGCTCAAAGTGCTTCTCCCCGACAGAGGGGTTTAGGTGGCGGGCGGCGAACAGGGCGGCTTCATTGACTAGACAGACATTTGTTGGTAAAGTAATGTCTCTGCTTTTTAGTATGCTGTCTAGGTTGGTCATAGCTTTTCTTCCAAGGAGCAAGAGTCTTTTAATTTCGTGCCTACAGTCACCATCTGCAGTGATTTTGGAGCACAGAAAGAAGAGTCTCTCACTGTTTCCATTGTTTCCCCATCAATTTGTCATGAAGTGATGGGACTGGATGCCAAGATCTTAGTTTTCTGAATGTTGAGCTTTAAGCCAACTTTTCTACTCTCCTCTTTCACTTTCATCAAGAGGCTCTTTAGTTTTTTTTTTTTTTCTTTTTTCTGCCATAAAGGTGGTGACATCTGCTTATCTGAGGTTATTGATATTTCTCCTGGCAATCTTGATTCCAGCTTGGGCTTCATCCAGCCCAGCATTTTGCATGATGTACTCTGCATATAAGGTAAATAAGCAGAGTGACAATATACAGCCTTGACGTATTCCTTTCCCGATTTGTAACTAGTCTATTGTTCCATGTCCAGTTCTAACTGTTGCTTCTTGACCTGCATACAGATTTCTCAGGAAGCAGGTCAGGTGGCCTGGTAGTCCCATCTTTTGAAGACTTTTCCACAGTTTGTTGTGATCCACACAGTCAAAGGCTTTGGCATAATCAATAAAGCAAAAGTAGACATTTTTCTGGAACTCTCTTGCTTTTTCAATGATCCAGTAGACCTTGGCAATTTGATCTCTGGTTCCTTTGCCTTTTCTAAATCTAGCTTGAACATCTGGAGGTTCACAGTTCATGAACTATTGAAGTCTGGCTTGGAGAATTTTGAGCATTACTTTACTAGCATGTGAGATGAGTGCAATTGTGCAATAGTTTGAACATTCTTTGGCATTGCCTTTCTTTGAGACTGGAATGAAAACTGACCTTTTCCAAGCCTGTGGCCACTGCTAGTTTTCCATATTTGCTGGCATACTGAGTGCAGCACTTTCACAGCATCATCTTTTAGGATTTGAAATAGCTCAACTGGGATTCCATCACCTTCACTAGCTTTGTTGATAGTGATGCTTCCTAAAGCCCACTTGACTTCCCATTCCAGGATGTCTGGCTCTAGGTGAGTGATCAGACCATCATGAATATCTGGGTCATGAAGATCTTTTTTGTACAGTTCCTTGTAGTTTTGCCACCTCTTCTTAATATCCTCTGCTTTTGTTAGGTCCATACCATTTCTGTCCTTTATTGTGCCCATCTTTGTATGAAATGTTCCCTTGGTATCTCTAATTTTCTTGAAGAGATCTCTAGTTTTTCCCATTCTGTTGTTTTCCTCTATTTCTTGGCACTGATCACTGAGGAAAGATTTCTTATCTTTCCTTGCCATTTGTGGGAACTCTGCATTCAAATGGGTATATCTTTCCTTTTCTCCTTAGCCTTTCACATCTCTTCTTTTCTGAGCTATTTGTAAGGCCTCATCAGACAACCATTTTGCCTTTTTGCATTTCTTTTTTTGGAAGATGGTCTTGGTCACTGCCTCCTGTACAATCTCACTAACCTCTGTCCGTAGTTCTTCAGGCACTCTATCAGATCTAATCCCTTGAATCTACTTGTTACTTCCACTGTATTATCATAAAGGATTTGATTTAGGTCATACCTGAATGGTCTAGTGGTTTTCCCTACTTTCTTCAATTTAAGGCTGAATTTGGCAATGAGGAGTTCATGATCTGAGCCACAGTCAGCTCCTGGTCTTGTTTTTGCTGCCTGTATAGAGCTTCTCCATCTTTGGCTGCAAAAAATATAATCAATCTGATTTCAGTATTGACCATTTGGTGATGTCCATGTGTAGAGCCTTCTCTTATATTGTTGGAAGAGGGTGTTTGCTATGACCAGTTTGTTCTTGACAAAACTCTGTTAGCCGTTGACCTGCTTTGTTTTATACTCAAGGCGTAATTTGCCTGTCACTCCAGGTAGCTCTTGACTTCCTACTTGTGCATTCCAGTCCCCTATAATGAAGAGGACATATTTTTTTGGTATTAGATCTAGAAGTTCTTGTAGGTCTTCATAAAACCATTCAACTTCAACTTCTTCAGCATTACGGGTCAGGGCATAGACTTGGATTACTGTGATATTGAATGGTTTGCCTTGGCAACAAAAAGAGATCTTCTGTCGTTTTTTAGATTGCATCCAAGTACTGCATTTTGACTCTTGTTGATTATGATAGCTGCTCCATTTCTTCTAAGGGATTATTGCCTACAGTAGTAGATATAATGGTCATCTGAATTAAATTCACCCATTCCAGTCCATGTTAGTTCACTGATTCCTAAAATGTTGATGCTAACTCTTGCCATCTCCTGTTTGACCACTTCCAATTTGCCTTGATTCAAAGACCTAACATTTCAGGTTCCTATGCAATATTTCTCTTTAGAGCGTTGGACTTTACTTCCATCACCAGTCACATCCACAACTGAGTGTTGTTTTTGCTTTGGCTCTGTCTCTTCATTCTTTCTGGAATTATTTCTCTTCTGATCTCCAGTAGCATATTGGGCACCTACTGACCTAGGGAGTTCATCTTTCTGTGTCCTATCTTTTTTGCTTTTCATACTGTTCATAGGGTTCTCAAGGCAAGAATACTGAAGTGATTTGCCATTCCCTTCTCCAGATAGATAGACAGACATAAGCTTTCATACAGTATTAAGAATAAAAATAGCAACCACAAATAATAATAGCTATAGTTTATTAGACAGTTGCTCAGTACCAGGCATAAGGCTCACTCTTTATGTCTGTGATTTCATGTGATCCTCACACTAACCCTGGGAGATTGTCTCCATTATTCCCTTTGAACCAACAGGAATACTGAGGCTCAGAGGGACTGAGCCCAATCAGTGGGTTCCCACTTAATGTCAGAGGCTTCTTTCTTTGCTCATAGCCACTAAGCAAGACTGTCAAATGTTTAGTGATTGGATGTGGTTCAAAGACAAGTGTGTCAAGTGATCACATGGCATAAGACAAAAAAGTGGAACAGAGCTTCCATTCTCTGTGAGCTGCCTTCTTAAGACCAATGCAACACCCAAGATGGCCACATTAGTGGGAGAAATGCAAAGCAGATTTATCCTTCATGGAAACTCCACTTGTAGTGAGGAGTAGGAGACAAACCACTCTAAGTGGAAATGCAATTATTAGGCATGGAATGATAACAGCTGCCTGGAGTTAAACCAAAAATGTCTTACATGAGAGCAGCCTATAGTGTGGATCAAGATGATGCGAATGACTGGGAGAGAGGTAAACACCTACGAGAACCCCTTGTCTCATGCCTCACACATGGCACATCATTCATTCCCTAAGATGTCCCTCTGATGCTGTTTTAGCTGCCACCATTTAATAGATGCAAAAACTGAGGCTCTCAGAGATTCAGGAATTGCTGCCTAAGTAACAGGACAGTCTTTTTTTATTTTTTTTGAGATTTATTTATTTTTGGCTGTATTGAGTCTTATAGCAGCACACAAGCTTTCTCTAGTTGCACCGAGCAGGAACTCTTCTCAAGTCCTGGTGCATGGGCTTTGGGCACTAGCGCTTCAGTGGTTGTGACGCACAGGCTTAGTTGCTCAGTATGTGGGATCTACCTGGACCAGGGATCAAACCCAGGTCCCTGCACTGGCAGGCAGATTCTTAACCACTGGACCACCTCGCAGGACAGTCTTTTGAGCTCAGGTCTGTCCTGTGTTTTTGGTGCAGATGTGTGGAATATGCTCACCTCCGCTAACCCCAGTCCCTACAATGCTGTCATTCTTAACGAATTTTTTTAAGTTATCAAAAAGTCCCTTGCCGGTAGACTCAGCCTGAGGCTGTGGCACATACCATAGTCAGAGGAAAGAGACTTGGAATTTCAGGAAATCATGGAAAAATTAGTAACGTGAGAGCATTGAGACTTATTGAAAGGGCAGGAGAGTAAGAAAAAATTTTTTCATTTTATTATTGGAAACCTGAAGAGATGAAAATATGACCCTTTTTTTTGCCTCCCCTGCTTCTAAAAAGTGACAAAAGTGTTTCATATTCCTACAAGCTATATTAGGAGAAGTACCTCCAAGTGTGTGTCGCCTCCTGGGAGCTCAAAGTTTCAATCTCTTTTTTTGTTCGTTCGCAAGAAGAAAAGAGATGCTATTTTAGGACAGAAGTGTCCATATGGTTTTGATCTGGGTTGGGCTCTAGCCAAACAAAGCTGTAACCCACCCTGTTCCTCAAACCATATTTGCCCCCCCCAACTTAGAGATGCCCTTTCCCAGCTAACCACTAGGTCCTTCCCAGACAACTGACAAACACTAAAGAGAATCCTCAGATCAGAGACCCCAGAGCTCAGGCCCCATCCCTGAAGAGACCAGGGGGTCCTAGGGTCTTCCACCCACTCTTACTTCTCTCAGCCTTAACTTCCTTTTCTGTGAAATGGGGAGACTTCTGCTCCTCCATAGAGTTTTGTGGAGAGCAAAAAACATTGCAGTGTTTTAACTAGGCATTAGCTTTTGCTGGTGACTTAGCAGTAAAGAATCCGCCTGCAGTGGAGGAGTAACAGGTTCAATCCCTGGGTCAGGAAAATTCTCTGAAGAAGAAAATGGCAACCCACTCCAGTATTCTTGCCTGGAGAATTCCAAGGATAGAGGAGCCTGGTGGGCTACAGTCTATAGGGTGGCAAAAGAGTCATACATGACTGAGCAACTGAGCATGCCACGACACAGTTTTCATCAGTATTAATGAGCATTAACCAGGCACTTAATAAAAGAAGCTATTTGTATGATTGTTATCCTCTCCAATAATATTAAAGCAGAAAGGCCACGCAGTGAGGGCAACCTTCAAGGTACATGAGGTTCGGAGGTACCCTTTCCTCCCACTGCTGTGAAGGTGATGGTCAGAGGACAGCATGTCCACCAGGGTGCAGGTGGCACTCTCACCCTGGAGGGGAACGATGCATACCTCACTGCAGCTCTATGACCATGCAGCAGGCCAAGGGCAAGGACTTCTTTAACAAGAGGAGTCTGAATGACTTCAATGGGCAATGTGAGCCATACCAGTGCCCAGGCTGTGCTATATCCTGAGCTCCTTTTGCACTATAACATACACTGGGCAGTGTGCCCTGCACCAGAGCCAAGAGAGCAAGTGAGATCTGAAAGCCAGCCTGCGCTCCATTGGTCAAGCCTGTCCCCTGGCTAGAAGAAGGGGGCACTTCTTCTGAATTTGCATCCAGGTGTCTAGCAGCCAGTGGTGGCCACATGCATCCGGCGGAGCTCATAAGACCGACCTTGGATCATAAACAGTCCTTCCTTCTTCTCTTCCTTCCACCAACCCTTTCCAACACTCCCTTGTTTGTTTGGTCACTGATCCCTGCTTCAAGGGGCCCAGGATCTGATGGGGGACAGACATGAAGGTGAATGACTATAGAACAGGGCAACCCGACCAGAAAAGTGGCTCCTGATCAGAGAGAAGGAGCAACTGTCCCAAAGGGGTGAGGGTCTGACTCCAGATTACATGACTCATAGTTCCTGGGCACAGCCCACATGAGAAAACTTCATGAAAAGGCCAGAACATGCAGCCAGATTCAGAGAGGACATGGGGAAGGGGGCACAGGAGGAAAGGAGAGGCAGGAGTGGGAGGAAGAGAATTCAAGGTGTATGAGAAAGTGTGAGGTGGAAATGAATGAAAAAGAGGGCCCAGCTGGGAGGAAGAAGCTTGTGACTATGTGTGTATGCACGTGCATATGTATACACATATTTGTGTGTTTATTAGAGGTTGAGTGCAATCTGTATAAGACACTGAGATGATCTCTTCATGGGCACTGTCTCCTTGAATTCTTGTGGCAGTCTTGTAAGGTAGTTTGTGTTATTCCCATTTGGCAGATAAGGACCATGGAACTCACAGAGATGAACCCCAAGTAGCCCCTGTTGATACACACAGAGCCCACGCCATCTGTAGGGCAGCACAGGAAAGGGAAAGCTGTCCTTTACCGCTAAGAACACAGCTCCTCTCATGTCCCCTCTTCATCTTCCCTCTGTGGCAGCTCTAGGTTCAAGGCAGGAGCCCAGGGTCCTAGAAGCTCTGGCCTGCCAACAGAGCCAGGGCCTCAAAGGCCACAGGCAGATGAGGTTAAGGTGTCTGACATGGAACCAAAGATGCCTCAGTACAGAGTCCAGAAAGCATTTGGAGAGCTGTCTGTTTTTCCTCATTCCAGGTACATGGTGCCTCACAGTTATATTAATTAGACAAATCTAATCATGGAAATGAACTGACCCAGGTGATGAGCATGACACTCAGCCTCAAGTTCCTGGTGACTGTCAGAAAATCCAATTAAGATAAAGCTGAGCCAACCATACTTCAGAAAGATAATTTGAGACAGGGGTGGGAGCTGAGGAGGAGGTAAGAAAAGAAATCATATCTTAATATCCATTAAATCAACCTTCCTCTTAAG
This sequence comes from Capricornis sumatraensis, assembly GCF_032405125.1. Lineage (NCBI taxonomy): Eukaryota > Metazoa > Chordata > Mammalia > Artiodactyla > Bovidae > Capricornis > Capricornis sumatraensis. The sequence continues at coordinate 114,276,613 of NC_091071.1, read as the reverse complement.
CAATACCTCTTGGGCTGGGGAGAGGCCAGGAAGGATCTGTTAGAGAATCAAATGAAAAGTAAGCATTGCCTGTTCCCCCTTTGGCTATTTTCCTGAGATTCTGGTGGGGGGATCATGTGGTGGGCACAGGAGATGCATGGGCCTATGTGCCATCTATAAAATGCTGGGCCAGGAGTGTGGGAGTCTAGTGTCAAGTCTGGGCTGGGCACCATTATGAGTGAACCAGGTAACCTTAGGCATTTTGTTCATTGAGCCTTAATAAAATGGAATGCTAGAAATGAACCAAAGCCAACTCATAGGGTGGCTTCAGAGACCCAGGGAAATCGTGGATATACAAGAATTTCAGAAGGTAAAATCTTCTATCAAGTAGGTCGCAGTGAACTTGAGTTTTGTATAATGAAATAGCAAACAGAAAACACTGGTGAGGATGCTCAAGAAGGAAGTGTTAGTCACTCCGTTGTGTCTGACTGCGACCCCATGGACTGTAGACTGCCAGGCTCCTCTGTCCATGGGATTCTCCAGGCAAGGATACAGGAGTGCCCATTCCCTTCTCTAGGAGATCTTCCCCAACCAGGGATCAAACTCAGGTCTCTTGCATTGCAGGCAGATTCTTCACCATCTGAACCACAAGGGAAGCCCTAAGAAGGAACGGTGAGGATTTATTCTTCCTTTCATGCATCCATTCCAAATGCATTGAGCCTCTGTATGTCCAAGATCATAGAAGGAGACAGAATGTGGTGCCTGACCCAGACAGGATCTTTTATATATAGGCCAGGAAAGAAGGTGTTTTGTGTGTTTTTCTTCCCATTATACCCCAATAATACTTGACAGCAGTTAATACTTAAGAATGCGTACTCAATAAATACTCGTTGATAAATGAATGAACTACCAATTTTGTAAGGGTTCAAGACAAGTAAACAGACATTTCAATAAAGCATGATAAAGTTAGGAGAGTGATAAAGCAGCCAGGAGAACTCCATGAAGGGCACCTCACTCGCTGGGGCGGAGGGAGTTTTAGGAGTGGCTCCGGGAAGTAGTGTGCTGGAAAGGAGAAGCCGGGAAAAACAGACCAAAGCCGGGCTGGGGAGTGCTAGAGACACTCTGGGGCCCTCCATCCACCTTAAGGAATGAGGACTCAAGGATGGGGAAGTCAGATCTTAGTCTTACAAAGATACTCTGTGTGTGTCCAGTCAAGTGAGACAGCAGCCAGCAGGAAGGGAAGCTGGAAATTGTGAGATTTGGTTTAAGCCGGAAGAGTGGGTTGCGCCAGGGACCAGAAACTAAAGTGGAGAGCTCTGGAGGGCACTGCTGAAGAGGAAGGACAAGGTCATGAGAATGACGGTGGGTGTGACTTATTGGGATGGAGGCAGGGAAATTGGCGGGGGCGGGGGGAGGGATGAGCGCATGCGTTGTGCTCACACGGGCGTGTGCCTGTGCGCCAGCGCGCAAGCGCGCGCACATTAAAAATCCAGCTGATAAAACTGACAAAGGCGAGAGAGCCTCTCCTCCCTCGCGGCCACCGAGCTGGCGCAGCCAATGATGCCCGAGGCGAGGGGGAGGGACCAGTGGAGCGCCAGGCAGAACCAGACCCAAGCAAAAACAAAGCCGTCTCTCTGAAACAAAACGGAAACAGACGTGGCCGGGGAAAGGTAAATATTCCTGAGATGATGTGAACAAAGGGGAAAAGTCAATCTAGGCAAGTTTGAGTGTCTGCTTGGAGACTTCGGCGACCATGAGAGCTGGATACTTCATGAGAACGTCCTTTGCCCCTTCTCTCCCTCTCTCCCCGAAGGAAAATAAATCCTTGGCCAAAAGAGATTTGACGACAAGAAAAGAAGACCGTCTCCAGACTGTCCCCGCTGGCACTAGTGGGACCCGGCCAGAAGTGCCTCGTGAGTGACATTGAGGTCGGTGGCTCAGTACTGTCACCCTCCAAACACCATGATGCAGAGAACGAGGCCCTCCGCAGTGGGACAGGCGCAGCGCCAAGGAAATCTTTTTCTCTCTAGTCCTTCTTGCCAACCAGGGAGATAACGCCTCGGCATTTCTGCCTCGTAATACTGCTTCCTGTACTCCACCCCAGATTCGCTGCACCGCAGCCTCTCAGCCCCACCCCCACCGCCCACTGTGAGTCACCCCCTATCTCCCTTCTCTAAACCAGAGTATCGCAGAGCAAGGCCCTATTGTGGTTACCCATAAATGCAAAGGCGCGGAGACACCAGGACCTCTATAAGGAGCTGGCATTTTAATTAGCACACTCCAGCAGCCATAAACCCCGACTGGGGTCCCACCTCTCCTCCCCCTCCCAGTGCCCTCCTCCAACCTCCCCACTCACCCCTATCTATGTTAAAAAAAAAAAAAGCCATAAAGCCTTTCTCCAATCGCCTTCTTGGAGTTTATGCAACCCCCAGAACACAGGTTGATTGGAAAGGTCTCTCTCCTGGATAACAACAATTCAATGTGCCTTGACATTTTAATAGCCTGCCGTCCTGGTGAACACAATCGAGCAAGGCAGTGAAGCAAAAATCATTAGGTAAGCAAGATAATCTAAGCGGGATCTGCTGCCTGCACGCTCACATCTGGGGCAGGCTGCACAGCTGGGGCAGTCGGCAAAGCCCGTGGCCTCATCCTGCTTTGCAGAGCTCTGTTTGTTCCAACATAGACACTTGTTCAGCTAGAGACACACACCGCTGCAGACAGGTTTTAGGAGATAAACACAGACAAGTACAGGCTCACTGAAGCACCCTCCATATGAAATAGCTTGAGAGTATGCAAATTTACAATGAATCAAAATACCCACCACCTCTCCAAACTACCACCAAATTAAACTCACTGCTCTCAATTCAGGCTTTGCTTTATCACTGAAAATGAAGCAAATATTGGCTGGAATTCCTAATGTCAACTATCTATAAAGGCTGATGTATTTCCATGCATATGTACATGTTTATGCAAAGATTTTGAATATAATACCATGGGTAAATATATAATTTAAACATAAATATGTAATATAAAACATGTATGCTGACTGTATGGAAGGTAATATTGTAAATGTTCCACATCTATTAAGTCATTTAATTCTTGAACTGTATGTTCTGTTATCCCCGTTTCACAGATGAGGCACACTTAGTTGAAGCAACTTATCCAAAGTCATCCGCTAGTAAGTGGTGGAACCAGGAATTTTGATTCCAAGCAGTCTGTCTCTAGAGTACAGGCTGTCATGTTGTGCTATGCTGTCTTATAGAAAGTAAATCACACAAATAAGTGAAACGTGTTACACGTCTTTCTGAGGTCAGCACATTCCTTCATGAATGTGTATGTTTATGCACAAAACACATACTTTTAGATGGACAGTCGGAAGGGCTTCCCAGGTGGCTCAGTGGTAAAGAACCCACCTACCAGTGTAGGAGCCACAGGAAATAAAGGTTTGATCCTTGGGTCAGAAAGATCCCCTGGAGAAGGAAATGACAACCCACTCCAGTATTCTTGCCAGGAGAATCCCATGGACGTAGAGGATCCTGGAGGGTGACAGTCCATGGGGTCACAAAGAGTCCGACATGACTGAGCAAGTGAGCATACGTGCACAGAAGGTGCAAAGCAGTATGACTGGCTACTTTTCAGCAGAAACACCTGCATGTATATATTCAGCCATAATCACATATTGAACATTTTGTGAGGGCCGAGATTGTGTTAGTACTGACACAACAATTAATTAGACACAACTGCCACCCTCTGTACCTCGTAGCCTCTGGGAAAGTGAAACCAGCAAATGGATGCTTGACCTTGCAGGTGATCAGGTTAGATATTGACAGAGCTGCAGAAGCTCAGAGGACACCACCTCCCCACCCCTACCTGCCTCACACAGTCTGTCCCTGGTTCTTCTTGGCAAGTCATACACCTATTCCAGAGAGGTTGCCATCACTCCATACGCATGGAGCACTCCACTTGGGGATTGCTTTCAAGAAGGTTTTTATAAGCTGCCCAGGAAAATGAGTCTTCTTACTTGATAATTACACATAACACACATGCTCACACCCCTTTCTTAGGAAGGAGGTAGAAATGACATCACAAAACCCCGGGGGTGTTGGGGATGAGGGGGTGGCCACAGATGACAGAAAATTCTCCTGTTGGATCCCAGCCCTCCCAGATCACCCATGCTCCTCCCTCTCTCCCTGCACGGAAGTCCCCAGCACAGACCAGTTTCCCTGGGTGCTGACTTGGCAGGCTCTTCACTTTATGAATATGACCCTCAGAGGGGAGAGCCCCTCTCAGCAGCCCCCGAACTATGTTATCACCGTTATTAAGGAGCTTAAAGAGGAACTGGGAGGAGAGACACCGCTGGAATTGCAGCCTGATTGTGATTGATGTGTTCCTATTAGCGTCTCAGTGTTATCTCTCTGGATGGCAAGAACAGCCAGTGGCTTGTAACACAACAGATTACCTGAGTTCTCAGCCTTAGAAGGATGTTTAAATAAAATATAGTCCCTCTTAGCAAGAGGCTCATTTTCTCCACAAGGCTCCCAGACTATTTCATGTCAGCTCTGATTCGCTGCGACTCTCCTCAGTAAACATGTCTTATCATTAATAATTCTTTACAAGCACAATCTCTAAGAGTCCTCCCCTCTCTCTGTCCCTCTCTGTCTCCCTCTCTCTCCCTCTCTCGTTCCCTCTCTCTCTCTCCCTTTCTCTTTCTCTAGGTGGCTGGATTCAGACACATCACGCACCAGTTTGGGTTCCAAGGTGCTTCCCTCTGAATTTTCACCTGCCTTGCCAAAAATGATTGATTACGCTGGGCCGGCTGGGTGTCCGGCAATACCCAACAAATGACTTTGGCCCCTAACAGCAGGCCTTGGCCAGATAGAAATCAATATTTCACCATTAAAATCTATCAAAGAAGAGTTAAGGCACCATCTGTCCCTGCCGCCTCTCTATGGTGTGTGAACATTAAATCCGACACTTGTACTACATGGGTAATCAATATATAGTGGTTCACAGATCATTTGTGGTTCCCTTTTAGCAGTGATGGATGTCTGGAATCGTTGTGATTCATTTTGTCAGACCATTAAACAAGATTCTGTCCAGTTCCTTCCTGATTTCATTTAGAGGATCATTCTTCACAGTTCATAAGAGGGAAACGGTTTTACCAATCTGCTTCTATTTCAATAAGTCACTTTATAGAGATTTTGTGTCCTCCAGACTGTAAAAATTCTGGAGCGATAGTACAAACAGACCTCTAAAACTATTCACTGCATGACATATGCATAAAGTGTGAAGAGAGGAATGTAAATATGTTTACCTCTTTATCTGCAAATGTTGGTTTTTACCCGCTCCTGGCTGGAGCACTGGTCTGCGAGCGCTCTGGGAACAGAGCCCGCCGCAGTCACAGGAGGGTGGTGCTGGGGGCTGGGGGGCTAATTGACAGAGGCAGGGGAAGCCCCCAAAGCCTCCATGGAATGACTAAAGGCAATGGAAATGGCTTTTCCAAAAGTTCCATTTTGAGACTCTCATTTCTACCATCAAGAAGATCTGCCTTTGACCCAAACCTCTGGCAGGGGCCCCTCTGTATCCCCGTGCAACACAACCCCAGAAGACCATACACTTGAGGACTGAGTGTAGATTAACGCAAGGACCTGCATGACAATATCAGCCACCATCTGTGGAGTGCAAACCTGTTCATAAGTGTGGCCCTTAACAATCCTGAGAGACAGATAGTGTTTGTCCTACTTTCCAGTGAGGAGGTTGGTGCTCAGAGAAGTTAAATAGTAGAGCCAGGGAACATGAGAGTGAGGACCCAGACCCAGGCCTGTCTGACACCAGAGCCCACGTGGCCATAGTCAGCTCCTGGCTGGTGGCCGTTACTTTGCTGCAGTCTTTGCAGATGACTTTGTTTCAACCCGAGTGAATTTCCTTCAGTCCTCCTAGGACTGCACCAACCAATCAGGTGCTATTAGGATATAAAATTTTATTCTATTATTATTTTAAGTAAATCTGTAACAGGATCACTAAATAATGCACTTTAAAGCCAGACACTTAACATTAAACTATTTTCTGTTTTGATATTACTGGATAATTATATCATTGTAGCTACTATTAGAGTAGATAAGCAGATGTTGATTTAAATATTAATAGATGTTTATGTACATATGTACTGTATATGTACAGATACATACACATACAAATTTATATTTAATTATCATATATTATATAGTAAATACATATAATTTAAGAGTTCAGAGATAGTGGCTCAGTTGGGGTAAAGAATCCACCTGCAATGCAGGAGATGTTGGTTCGATCCCTGGCTCGAGAAGATCCCCTGGAGAAGGAAATGGCAATCCACTCTAGTATTCTTGCCTGGAGAATCCCATGGGCAGAGGAGTCTGGCAAGTTACAATCCATGGAGTCTCAAGAGTCAGACATGACTTAGCAACTAAACCACCACCAGAGATAATTTATCTTTTCTTTCGTTCCTTTCTCTTTAACATAAAGTAACCAGATTTCAAAAAGAATAAAAGCTGGCCCTGGGACAGGAAGCTTGTTTCCTGACTTTCAAGTCAATATACAACATTAAAAAAATTATAAGCAATCGAGTATTGCTCAATTATAATTTTGGTGATAGATTTCTTGAGAGGACGATCGATCGGGAGAGGGTGGCACCTATTTTGCAGTTGAGCATGGGGAAGACCTCTAACTACCCAATGCACTAACCACCATGCATTCCTGCCTCCAGGCGATAACAGCAGAAGGTCGAATCACTTCAGACCCAAGGCCACCTAGCCAGAGCCCTGTGGAGAGCAACATCCTGGGAATTTCCAGGCAAGGGCACTTCTAGGAGCTGTTGGGCGTGGCAGAGAGAGCCTGGATTTAGGCTTCAGAGAGACTAGGCAAAAAGCCCATCTGTGCTGCTAATTAACTGTCCCCTCAGATAAGTCACTTCACCCCTCTGAGCATCTGTTTCCTCATCTGTGAGAGTGACACTAGTCACTACCTCACAGGGTAATTGTAAGAATTAAATGAGACAGTGTAAACACCAGCACAGGTCCCAGTACAGAACATGTTAGTTACTGTTTTATTATTTCTTTCTTCTTCCCTTCCTTCCCCCTTGATGTTACTCCATAAATTTGTATTATACTCTATTTCCGCCTCCGGCAAGAACCTGTAATGGGATCTGCCACATAAGAATTTATCTAAGTTCTTCTCGATTCCAGAAACATAAAACCTAGGAATTAAAATGAGAATTGAGAGGTCTTTGGTCCAACCATTGACTCAATGCAGGAATCATTCTCACCACCTGCCTGACAATTCATTTTCAAGGACCAGGAGTTCAGGCAGTCACCAGGAAGTCCACCTCATTGCTGGACAGTCTTTTAATGATAAACCTTCCTCCATGTACATCCCATCCATTAGTCCCAGTAATAATTCCAATCCATAACTACCTCATGTTCCGTATAATAATTTAATAGAATGAAAAGAAATGTTCCTTTTAATTTGTGTTAAAACTACCTTCTTGAAGCATTTTGATTATCGGACTGAAATCCAAGAGGTTTACGAATTTGCCAGAGCTGGCTTTATGCATGTCTTTCGATTTTAGCTCTGAGCACATCCTTGCTGATACTGAGTGTAGTCAAGAGCTGGGATTTTTTTTTTTCTTTTATAAATTGCTCTTGGTCCTTGTCATTCTCTGGATTTTCTCTGTCTCTGCAGTTCTGATCTTGAACATGAAATCCCAAACTGCTCAGAACACTCCAATTTTATTTTCAGGTTTCATCCATACACTTCTTCCTTTACTTTATGCACTTTTCCTCCATCTCTGTGTCCTTCCATCCATCCATCCTCCCATCTCAAATATCCCAGTCAAAGCAGAAATGGGTCTGCAAAATGCTCCTTAATAATGTGATGCAAGAATCTCTAGTCCCAACAGTAGTGCCAGCCTTAGGAACTGGTGAAACAGCTGCTGCCCACTTTCACCACTGATCAAAGGCATGGGCATGAGCCCCAGGTAGGCAGGTTGCCATCCCAGCCAGGGCCTCAGGGCCTATCACTGTCTCTCAACTCTTCCCACCATTTGCATACTCCAAAATCACAGAATTAAATCCAACAATTCTATTTTGTGCATTCCTAAGAAAGCCATGCTGAGCTCTCAAGGTCTGCCTGAGTCATTCAAGACACAGCAGCCCTCCCAAAGCTGCCAATGCTTCATTCTGCCAAGTTGCCCAGTTCTATGATCAGTTGCATTACTGAAGTTAATCTTGCAGGCCCTACTCACATCCCACTCCTTGCTAATGTGCCATGTCCCAATTGTCAAAATCTAAAAATGCCGATATTGCTGCCAGGTTCTTGTTCTGTCTGCAGACCTCTGAATCCAACATCCCTTTGTCTCCTAAATCATGTCCTGCTATCTAAACATCAATAACATTTTTTTTTTCTAATTTCACTTTCAACTCCTGCTCAAAAGGCCCCATGAAACTATAAGACTCAGGACAGATGGGACACAAGACTTGGAGCCACATGGTGACAGAGGATCAAGGAGAAGCCAGGGACATTTAACTTCTTCCCAACCATAAGGCTCCTTGGCCAGCATGTATCAGGTGAGGATTTGGGAGCCAGGCTGATATCCGCTGCCAATGGCAAGGAAGGAAGGAGGGTGGCTGGACCAGTCCTGGAAGCTTCCACCTGGCAAGGGACTGTTGGCTCCACAGCAGAGCCTCAATCATAGAGGCTGTTTGCAGGCAGGCAGCCAGATGCCTGGTGCCCCACACTCTGGGGAAAGGGCTGGAGGAAGCCATGGGGAATATTAGCACTGGGAAGCTTACCAGGCCGGAGTGGGAGCACAGAGTCTCCTGAGGGCACACAGAAGTGTGACAGTGAGTTGTTGCAATGGCTGAGGGTGCTGTGGGCAATTAGTGGGCAGGACGGACTGTGCTCAATGTGCTCTAAAAGATGAGACGGTCTCACGTGATGACAAATTACCCATTCTAAATGCCAGTGATACTCCACTGATGAGTCCAACTCCTTCATTTTCAGGTAAGCAGGATTTGAAAGATTTCCCTCCAAGAGTCCTAGGGATAACTTTTATTTCTGCCCAGTGGTGTCTGTGTATATTCAGCTTTCCCAGAAAAAAAGCTTTCCTGAAGGTAGATGCCTCTCTTTAAGCTTATCAGCAGGGCCACAGTCCTGAGAAATGGGAAGGGAAGTGACATTCATTGAATGTGCCACTCCTGCACGACGTGCAATACTTCACACAGATGATCTCATTTCCTTTCTGAGGAAAAAAACAAAACAAAAAACACAACTGGGAATCAGGTGGTACTGGAGAAAAGGAGACTCGGGCTCAATTAGTAATCAGCTCATTGAGTAAGCTGACCAAGGTCACACGGGTCATCCATGGCAGAGGCAATGTTGCAATTCAGCTCTTCCATGCAGCCAAGTCCTTCCCTGGAGTCACAGGAGAGCAGCAAGTTAGGTGTCTCAAATCATCTCTCAAGTACCTCAGGGTTTCTGGAGTCTCCACCTCCCTGGAGCAAACTGGGAAAAAGCCAAGTCCATCTTGGTGCCTTTCCTTCCTCTTATGGTTCCTGTAACCAAATCCCTTCACCACCAGAGTTACCAAGTAGAAGCTGGTTATGGGTTACTGTTTGCCAGGAAAAATGGCAACCTACTCCAGTATTCTTGCCTGGAAAATTCCATGGACAGAGGAGCCCTGCCGGGCTACAGGCCATGGGGTCACAAAGAGTCAGACATGACAAAGCACGCGTGCACACACACATACACATGCTATGTGAAAAATATGGAAATACAAGAAACAAAGCTCCCATTATAGAAAGAGGATGGAGAGAGGCATTAGTGCTAAGGAGAAGCAAAGCCTCTCTCTAGAATTCTTCAGTTCAGTTCAGTTCAGTTCAGTTCAGTCACTCAGTTGTGTCCGACTCTTTGCGACCCCATGAATTGCAGCACGCCAGGCCTCCCTGTCCATCACCAACTCCCGGAGTTTCCTCAGACTCACGTCCATCGAGTCGGTGATGCCATCCAGCCATCTCATCCTCTGTCGTCCCCTTCTCCTCCTGCCCCCAATCCCTTCCAGCATCAGAGCCTTTTCCAATGTGTCAACTCTTCACATGAGGTGGCCAAAGTACTGGAGTTTCAGCTTTAGTATCATTCCTTCCAAAGAAATCCCAGGGCTGATCTCCTTTAGAATGGACTGGTTGGATCTCCTTGCAGCCCAAGGGACTCTCAAGAGTGTTCTCCAACACCACAGTTCAAAAGCATCAATTCTTCAGCACTCACATTTCTTCACAGTCCAACTCTCACATCCATACATGACTACTGGAAAAACCATAGCCTTGACTAGACAGACCTTTGTTGGCAAAGTAAGGTCTCTGCTTTTGAATATGCTATCTAGGTTGGTAGTAACTTTCCTTCCAAGGAGTAAGCGTCTTTTAATTTCATGGCTGCAATCACCATCTGCAGTGATTTTGGAGCCCCCCAAAATAGTCTGACACTGTTTTCACTGTTTCCCCATCTATTTCCCATGAAGTGATGGGACCAGATGCCATGATCTTCATTTTCTGAATGTTGAGCTTTAAGCCAACTTTTTCACTCTCCTCTTTCATTTTCATCAAGAGGCTTTTTAGTTCCTCTTGACTTTCTGCCATAAGAGTGATGCCATCTGCCTATCTGAGGTTATTGATATTTCTCCCAGCAATCTTGATACCAGCTTGTGCTTCTTCCAGCCCAGTGTTTCTCATGATGTACTCTGCATATAAGTTAAATAAGCAAGGTGACAATATACAGCCTTGACGTACTCCTTTTCCTATTTGGAACCAGTCTGTTGTTCCATATCCAGCTCTTAACTGTTGCTTCCTGACCTGCACACAGATTTCTCAAGAGACAGGTCAGGTGGTCTTGTATTCCCATCTCTTTCAGAATATTCCAGTTTATTGTAATCCACAAAGTCAAAGTCTTTGGCATAGTCAATAAAGCAGAAATAGATGTTTTTCTGGAACTCCCTTGCTTTTTCCTTGATCCAGCGGATGATGGCAATTTGATCTCTAGTTCCTCTGCCTTTTCTAAAACCAGCTTGAACACCTGGAAGTTCACAGTTCACGTATTGCTGAAGCCTGGCTTGGAGAATTTTGAGCATTACTTTACTAATGTGTGAGATGAGTGCAACTGTGTGGTAGTTTGAGCATTCTTTGGCATTGCCTTTCTTTGGGATTGGAATGAAAACTGACCTTTTCCAGTCCTGTGGCCACTGCTGAGTTTTCCAAATTTGCTGGCATATTGAATACAGCACTTTCACAGCATCATCTTTCAGGATTTGAAATAGCTCAACTGGAATTCCTTCACCTCCACTAGCTTTGTTCGTAGTGATGCTTTCTAAGACCCACTTGACTTCACATTCCCGGATGTCTGGCTCTAGGTGAGTGATCACACCATCATGATTATCTTGATCATGAAGATCTTTTTTTTACAGTTCTTCTGTGTATTCTTGCCACCTCTTCTTAATATCTTCTGCTTCTGTTAAGTCCATACAATTTCTGTCCTTTATCGAGCCCATCTTTGCATGAAATGTTCCCTTGATATCTCTAATTTTCTTGAAGAGATCTCTAGTCTTTCCCATTCTGTTGTTTTCCTCTATTTCTTTGCATTGATCACTGAGGAAGGCTTTCTTATCTCTTCTTGCTATTCTTTGCAACTCTGCATTGAGATGCTTATATCTTTCCTTTTCTCCTTTGCTTTTCCCTTCTCTTCTATTCACAGCTATTTGTAAGGCCTCCCCAGGCAGCCATTTTGCTTTTTTGCATTTCTTTTCCATGGGGATGGTCTTGATCCCTGTCTCCTGTACAATGTCACGAACCTCATTCCATAGTTCATCAGGCACTCTGTCTATCAGATCTAGTCCCTTAAATCTATTTCGCACTTTCACTGTATTTTAAGGATTTTATTTAGGCCATACCTGAATAGTCTAATGATTTTCCCTACTTTCTTCAATGTAAGTCTGAATTTGGCAATAAGGAGCTCATGATCCTAGACACAGTCAGCTCCCGGTCTTGTTTTTGCTGACTTTATAGAGCTTCTCCATCTTTGGCTGCAAAGAATATAATCAATCTGATTTAAGTGTTGACCATCTGGTGATGTCCATGTGTAGAGTCCTCTCTTGTGCTGTTGGAAGAGGGTGTTTGCTATGACCAGTGTGTTCTCTTGGCAAAATTCTATTAGCCTTTGCCCTGCTTCATTCCGTATTCCAAGGCCAAATTTGCCTGTTACTCCAGGTGTTTCTTGCCTTCCTACTTTTGCATTCCAGTCCCCTACAATCAAAAGGACTTTTTTTTTTTTTTTTTTTTGGTGTTAGTTCTAAAAGGTCTTGTAGATCTTCATAGACCCATTCAACTTCAGCTTCTTCAGCTTTACTGGTTGGGCATAGACTTGGATTACTGTGATATTGAATGGTTTGCCTTGGAAATGAACAGAGATCATTCTGTCGTTTTTGAGATTGCATCCAAGTACTGCATTTCGGACTCTTTTGTTGACCATGATGGCTACTCCATTTCTTCTAAGGGATTCCTGCCCACAGTAGTAGATATAATGGTCATCTGAGTTAAATTCACCCATTCCAGTCCATTTTAGTTCACTGATTCCTAGAATGTCAACATGCACTCTTGCCCTCTCTTGTTTGACCACTTCCAATTTGCCTTGTTTCATGGACCTGACATTCCAGGTTCCTATGCAATATTGCTCTTTACAGCATCTGACCTTGCTTCTATCACCAGTCACATCCACAACTGGGTGTTGTTTTTCCTTCGTCTCCATCCCTTCATTCTTTCTGGAGTTATTTCTCCACTGATCTCCAGTAGCATATTGGGCACCTACCGACCTGGGGAGTTCCTCTTTCAGTATCCTATCATTTTGCCTTTTCATACTGTTCTTGGGGTTCTCAAGGCAAGAATACTGAAGTGGTTTGCCGTTCTAGGATTTTTACTGTTTCACAACTCTGCCTTACATTTACCAGACTTTGAGACCCACTGAGGAAATAAATGTGCTTTGTCCTGGGGCTCCTAAATCTGAAGATTTGCCTTTTCTTTCTCATTGGTCTTGAACCATTCCATACTTGGAGACAGTAGTGAAGAGAAATACAGAGAAGATGAGGGAGCTGGCACTTCAGCTCAGCCTGGAGAACCTTCAGAGAAAAAGAAAATGGAAAAGAACAACAGTGCCAGTAGCATAATGGCCCATCTCAGCAATTTTTAAAATCCTTATGCATTTACTCAAAGAATGACCCCACTGGGATCCCTAGCATATTACATTTTAGTGTGTGATCTGGGCAAATGCCTTAAGTTGGCTGAACCTCGGGTTCCTCAGGTATATACACAGGTGGGTCATTTCCACCTCACAGTGTTGCCATAAGAAATGAACCTGGAAATAGAGCACCTTGCACACAGTAGGCACTCAGCAAGAAGAAGCAGTAAGGGCTGATTCACTCCAAAATGGAGTCAACGGGATGGATTTGAATAAGGGAGTGCAAAAGAGCTCATTACCTCCAAAGCTCTGACTCTGCTATCCTCAATCTCTTTTTTTCTCCTAAAGAGTGGGTGGGGGTGGAGGGAGAAAGAAAGGGGAGTTTTCAGGGTAACAAGACTAATCAGGATTTCACCATCAAAGCAAATATATCCAATTAACAGCTATTAAAGAAGCATTTTCTGGCACTGTGCACAATGAAGGCCATTCTATCTAGTGGAAATTAATCTTAATTATTGGTACCTGCATACATACGTGCAAAGGGAAGCAACTCACATTAATCTACATTAAACTTAATAGCAGTCCGTGTATTATCTATTCTGAGTCAAAATTGACTGCTGGCCCCTGCATAGATATCTGCAGTGCTAACTCAAGTAATTATAGTGCAGTGGGTCTCAAAGACACAATTTGTTCCCTATATAATAAATCAGCTGCTAGAAGCCTTTTTATAATTAAAAACCAAAAGGAAAAAAATAGAACTGTATAAGCAAATGTCATTTTCTTCCAAGGGAAATAAGGAAAAGGAAAATGTGTCATCTTGTTGCTTTGTCTGAAAGGAGTATGAAAGAGCCCTCTTTGATGGAATTCCCAAACAGAGAGGAATACAGAGTTAGGTTTCAGAACTGTGGAAAGAACATTCTTAAAGCCTCGAATTTAAGATGTCTAAGAGGCCTTAACTTTATTTCCAAAAAGTCCAGTAAAGCCATCTGAGAGAGATGCCTCACATGACCTGGAATTTTCAGTAGTTTGGATCAGAGGGGAAGGCCATATTGATCTTACTAAATCCCACTGAAATGGGAACCCTTCCATCAACCACGAGAAAAAAGGAAGGGTGACTGTGTTCTCTTCCTCTCTGTTGCTAATGGCCCTTCCTGTCAGGGCATCATCCTGCATTTATCCAACAAGCCAAGCTTTAGGAGACGCTCTGCTGCTGCTGCTGCTGCTGCTAAGTCACTTCAGCCGTGTCCAACTCTGTGCGACCCCATAGATGGCAGCCTACTGGGCTCCTCTGTCCCTGGGATTTTCCAGGCAAGAGTACTGGAGTGAGGTGCCATCCTTCACCAATCTTCACACTTGTCATCTCCGTCTCCAGAAATCACAGGCCCTCCTGCCACCTCGACAACTCCAGTCAGGACTTTTCTTAGTTGCCTAGAATCATACAACTCTGCTGTTCTATGACCCCTGAGGTCATCCAGTCCCACCTCCAACTCAGCCAGCGCTTCCTGAAGTCATGCCCCACCCCCACCCTCCAGAATGGGCAAGATTGAACCATATGTGGATAACACAGAAACTTCATTGCCTATTGCTGACCAACAGGGGCGCTAAGGTCACACTCCACTTCAGAGGACAGCTCGTGCCACCTCAGCCTGGGATACAAGCTCACACATGCCACATTTTCCCAGCCTGGCCACCTGTCCCCTTATCATAAGACCCCAGCTCACCCCAAGGCAGGACCTTCCTAAGCCCCTGCCTCCCCACTGTCCATTCTCAGCTCTCACTTCTGGGTCCCCCAAGCCTGATCTCACCCCTCCTGTGACCCAGTTAGGGCCACCATGTCCAGCTATTGAGGTTGTGCCTATAACTGCAAACTGCCCCCAGGGCTGCACACTCTGCGCCTCCAGCAACCACGTAGGGCACCATCACCACCATTTTGCCTCTGTCTTGACTTCTCCCTATGCCCTGCCTCCCACCCCACACCCCCTTCCCATCCCCCACCCCACATACAATGCCCCCCCATCCAATATCCACCCCCCTACCCGCACCCCTTCCCCACCGCCCCCACCCGCACCCCACCGCACACACACCCCCACCCTCCCCACCCCACACACACCCCCTCCCCCGCCACTGGCAGCTTCATCATTATTTTTTCCACAGATGCTGTTCTGCTCTCAGCCTCCAGGTTTCCTTCTTCAGCCAAAGCAATTCCCTACCCTGCAACCCCTCACTGTAGAACTCGGAGGTAAGTCTCTGATCCCTTGCATGAATCCACCACCCTAATCCCTGGTCCAACCTTTTCCAATCAGGCTGAAACTCCCTCTTGGATCACAAAGGTGCCTCAAGGTCATGATTCTTCCCATCTTGCCCCTCAATCTGTGTGGAGCGCTTGCTACTTCCTTCTACCTCTTATTCTTGTTTGCTTTATTCTTCATTATACAATAGTGTCATCAAACACAATTTTAAAATCAAAACCCACTGTATATGTATCCTGGACTAATTTTAGAAAATATAGAAAAATAAAGAAAGGCAGCCTGTTGGTGTTTGCCTCTCAAGTCTTCTTTCTGTGGACATATAGCAGACATTCTAATATACAAAAGGGGCACATGATCAATACTGATTTTTTAAATGTTCTTATTCATTCAATTTTTTTGAATAGGTAATATGTGCTCTGGACTGTCAGTATCCCATTCCAGAGACAAACAGCATTACCAGCTATTTTATAACTTGAAATTTTCTAGGAATAAGTGATAAATATATATATATATATATAAACTTGTTCATTCATGTATTAAATATATGTTATATATACATGTATTAAATATATATACATCTTTTACACAAGTGATGGGATCCATCACACTCCTTTACATCTTGCTTCTTTCTTTTGCTTAATAAATGTTAAGATGTTGGAGATAATTTACACTTTAAATGATGCAAGTGTGTGCCTACTAAGTCACTTTAGTCGTGTCCAACTCTATGCGACCCTATGGACTGTAGCCTGCCAGGCTCCTCTGTGCGTGGGATTCTCCAGGCAAGGATATTTGAGTGGGTTGGCATGCCCTCCTCCAGGGGAATCTTCCCGACCCAGGGATGGAACCTGTGTCTCCTACATCTCCTGCATTAGCAGGCAGGTTCTTTTCAAGGGCTTCCTTTGTGGCTCAGCTGGTAAAGAAACCACCTGCAATTCCGGAGACCTGGGTTCTATCCCTGGGTTGGGAAGATCCCCTGGAGAAGGGAAAGGTTTTCCACTCCAGTATTATGGCCTGGAGAATTCCATGGACAGTCCATGGGGTCTCAAAGAGTCAGACAAGACTGAGCCTCTTTCACTTCGCTTCACTCCACTTCACTTCTTCTTTACAAGGAGCACCACCAGAGAAGCCCAAATAATTCGCACTATCTTCCTTTTTAGATATATCTTTTCAACTGAAACAGTGACTAAGTCATAAGATACAGTTGAAATATAACAAAAATCATGAGAGAGGTATTTTAACAAATGAAGTTCAGAACACACTGTTCTCCTTCATATATGAATTCTGCCACTTCCCCTGACCACCCGACCTTGTCCATAAGTGGCCCTCTGGACCTGATTGAATACTTCCAAAGATGGGGAACTCACTTCCTTAGGAGGTAGCCTTAGGTGGTGAGGCTCTCATCCTGAGCCTTTCATCAAACAGATCTCTCCAGTTTCCTGGATCCCTTAAACCCACTGATTTCAACTTGTTGGTACTGTTTACCATTTTAAATCTAGCCCATCCATTTGGATACTTAATAGCCACTGCTCATCACTGTGTCTTAACCATTTCATAACAGGCTGCCTTGCCCTTTTAACTTAATTTTGTTAAAATTAACAAGCTTGGGAGGGACCGAAGCTTGGGATTCTCTTGCATCCCCTTCCAGTGCCTGCCACAGTGCTTGCTACTGCTGCTGGATAATGTCTCCAAACCTTCCTGATCTCAGCTAGGTCATTATTTCCTCCAGAGAGCCTTTACTAACACTCCACCCCCAGAATTTTTTCAGTCATTGTAATTGTTTGTGATCTGTGTTCCCAGTAGATATGCAAAGTCTGGAGTGGTTTTATATGTGTGTGTGTGTATATATATATATATTTGGTGAATAAATAAAAGGACAAATGAGGGACGTCTAATGGTAAAGAACCTGCCTGCCAATGCAGGAGACTCAAGAAAGTTGAATGAAGATTTGATCTCTGGGTCAATCCTCTGGAGAAGGAAATGGCAACCCACTCCAGTATTCTTGCTTGGAGAGGCTCATGGACAGAGGAGCTTGGCAGGCTACAGTCCATGAGGTCACAAAGAGTTGGACACTATTGAGCATACACACACAATTGTGGCTTTTTCTTGAGAAACAGTGATGACAGATAGGTTAGTATTAAATTCCTCAAGGGAAATTTGTAGAATCCAAATGCTAAAGACATATTCCTCCAGGAACCCCTGGATGCTGACAGGGCTACCACTTGCAGTATTGAGCAGCCCTGGAGCTCTGTTTACAAAGCACCCAATCATGACCAAAGCAGCAGAAACACAAAGCTGGATGCTAACTTTCTAGGCCATGCAAACTTCAGAAAACCAGGTGGAGTCTTGGAATCAACCCTAAAGATCACTTCTCTTCCCTAACCCTCTGCCCAGAAATCGCAGGCACCTCTAAGTTAAAACTGTCAGTTATGCTACAAACAAGCATATACTGAGAAATTACTGAGCATATTAGTTAAGAAAAGATCAGTTCCATTGTCTTAACACTCTAGGTAGCAATATACAACGAATTCACATAAACAGCTAAACAATACTGCAAATAAAACACCTTGAGAAAACATTCATTATTGTGGTTGGAGGAGAACAGGGCTTAAAGAACAAACATTTGAATCCTGGCTATGTTACTTTTCAGCTGTGTGACCTCTGGAAGTTGACTTCACCTCTCTGACTTTTATTTCTACACAGAAAGTAATAATGCCGTCTCATAATTATCCTAGGAATTAAATGAAACTTGGAAATATTGCATGTGTGAAGGTGGGCAGAAAATGCATGTGGACTTTAGAAGGTGACAGGTGAAAAGTGAGACGCAAAGAGCAATGTGGTCAAGTAGGAAGGGGGTCTGTCACTGGCAGGGAGAGCTGTCATCTGATGGTGTGATGGAGGAACCTTAACACACCCATAACTGCTCACTTATCTTGTTCTTCTTGTCACTCCACAAATATTCAATGAGCATCTACAAATGGCGAACAGCTTAGACAGAAGGACTGCTCTCATGGAGCTTACAGTATATCAGAGATACAGACACAGAAAGGACTTGAGTTCAGTGAGCTCAATGTTCTAAGAGGGGAAGGAGACATGAGACATGGAGTGACTCCAGGCAGGTAAGTGAAGAGAACTTGTGAGAGGCAGGTGACATCTCATCTCTCAGAGACAAGAAGAATCATCTAGGCAGGGGTAGGGTGGGGCAGAGGAGGTGGGAGTGGGAGAGTCTGAAAGAAGTTGAACTGATGCCTACTATCCCTCAGAGAGTGCAAGGGAAGACGTGACCAGACAGCAGAGCTTTATCAATCGCAGTAATGAGTTTGGATCATATCATGTGAGCCAATGTAGAATTTTAAGTAAGAGAGTGACACGCATGATCAGATTTGCATTTTTAGAAAGCCGAATGAGTTGGAGCAGGGCAAGACCCCCTGGAGAAGGAATGACAACCCATTCCAATATTCTTGCCTGGAGAATCCCATTGACAGAAGAGCCTGGTGGGCTATAATCCATAGGGTCACAAAAAAGTTGGACATGACTGAGCAAATAAATAACCACAAGATAGATACAGGGAGACAGGCTAGGAAAGAGTTGTAGGAACGGAACTAAAGGAGGGATCATAGGGCACCTGAGAAAACAGAAAGATGTTTAGAGAATATGGCTTACAACATTCAAGAAAAACTGGAGTAAAGGCCAGGAAAGGAGTCAGGAAGAAGCCAGCAGTGGTTCCCAAGTATCTGGCTTAGGCATCCAGGAGAAAATGTGCCACCATTGGCTGATCTGAAATTTTGAGGAAAGACATTGAGATTAATTTGGAGTATGTCAAGTTTGAAGTTCTTGGAAGATATCCATGTAGATCTGGAAAAGAGCAAACTAATATGTGGGTTTCAAATCAGTGAGGTTCTGGATTAGAGATAGAAGTTTGGGAGCATATTGATGATAAACAACTGCTGGACTATCTGAGATTTTTCTGAGAGTAGGAGCAAGTGGGGAGAAAGGAAAGCTGGCAGAGAACCCTCTATGATGTGGGCAGAAGAAAGGGACGCAATACAAGAGACTGAACATCAGCTGGATAGGTGGGAGGAAACCTCACAAAGAACACAGTGTTACAGAAGCCAAGGAAGAGAGGGCATTGCCAGGATGAGATAAGATTTGAGAAGTATTTATTGGATAGCGCAGTAGAAGTCTTTTCTTGGTGATATGAATAAGTTTCAAGGGAATCCAGATTGCCAGGGTTGACAGGCAGGTGAGAAAGGAGGAGATAGCAAGTTCAGACAAAACTTACCAAGAACTTACCATGTCAGTTAAGACAGAGAGGTACCTAAAAGGAGAAGAGTTTGGGAAGAGTTTTGGGAATGATGTTGTTTTTCAAGGTGAGAAAGCCTTGTGCTGTGTGCTGTGCTAAGTCACTTCAATCGTGTCCAACTCTTTTCAACCCTAAGGACTGTAGCTAATTAGGGTCCTCTGTCCATGGGATTCCCCAGGAAAGAATATTAGTGTGGGTTGCCATGCCCTCCTCCAAGGGATCTTCCCAACCCAGGGATCAAACCCACGTCTCTTATGTCTCCTGCATTGGCAGGCAGGTTCTTTACCACTAGTGCCACCTGGGAAGTCTTAAACATGTCTTGATACTCATAAGAAGAAGCCAATAGGAAAGAAAGGTTAAAGATATATAGAAGAGAGGAAGGAAATGATGATAGAGGAGACTCCTGAGGGAGATCAATGGAAATAGGATCCAGGAGGTATTTCATTGGAACAAGAATGAAACATGTATATCTGTTAGAAAATCTTTCAGGCTTAAATCCTTAAATGTGACATGAACTCACATTTTAGAAGTCAGGGAATAGCTTAACCATTAGTTAAGCAGCTCAGTGTTGGCAGGTTTCAACACTTTTTTTGTTGTTTTTGTTGGCAGAACTCTATGAGTTGCTTCACCTTTGCCTCATTACAAGATGGCTGTGGCAACTGTAAGAATCAATACTTCTATGACCAATTCACGTCAGGAAGCATGAATTGGCACAGGGCAAGAATTTGTCCTCTTATACCTCCTTTTTAAATGAGATAATAATATTTTTAGAAGACCCCTAGAAGACTTCTTGATGCATAATATTACCTAAAGTTAGAACTGAAACGTCATCCCTAGGACAAGGCTGGGCTCACTTCTCTGAGATGAACGCATCTCCACCCAGTATCAGTAGAAAATCCAGACTTCAGTGATAAAGAAGAAAGGGTAGATAAGGTAGGTCAGTGGATTTGGAAGCAGAAAATTTGGTGAAATCTCATCAAATGTCTATTTTCTCTGTCATTTTGTCATCCACTAAGAGTGAGTGGAAAGATTTGGTGGGATATGAGGTCTAACAGAGGTGGAGATCTCCAGAATAACCACTGTGAAGAACGGGAGACCAAACCAGGCAAAGAAACATCTAAAATTCCCAGGGGGTCCTCAGAGGGAGCATGCTTGGGGAGGAACTTATAGACCAAAGGAAAGAGGACAGGGAGGGAATTGTGTCCCAAGTGGTCACATACACCAGGGTCTCCAAACCTTGACGTTGTTGGCATTTTGGGGAGTTTGTGTGTGGGGTTATCCTGTGCACTGTAGGATGTTTGGGCTTCTCTGGTGGCTTAGATGGTAAAGAATCTGCTTGCAATGCAGGAGACCTAGGTTCGATCCCTAGATTGGGAAGATCCTCTGGAGAAAGGAACAGCTACCCACTGCAGTATTGTTGCCTGGGAAATCTCATGGACAAAGGAACCTGGTAGGCTACAGTCCATGGGGTCGCAAAGAGGTGGACACTGATTTATGAGACAGGGGTTCAATCCTCAGGCCAGGAAGATCCCCTGGAGGAGGGCACGGCAACCCACCCCAATATTCTTGCCTGGAGAATTCTGTGGACGGTGGAATCTGGCAGGCAACGGTCTGTAGGGTCTCACAGAGTTGGACATGGGTGGAGGAACTGAGCATGCATGCACATAGGATGTTTAGCAGCACCCTGGCCTCTGCCGCTATATGCCAGCAGTACAAACACACACCCTTCAGCTGTAACAACCAAGAATGTCTTCAAACAATGTTGAATGTCTCCTGGGAGACAAAGTGGGCTGAGTTGAGAACCACTGCTATACACTATCTCACTTAATCCTGTAGTTCAGGGATGTGGTCCTGATGATATTAAGTGCTCAAGGACACACAAGAAGAAATGGAGTCAAAATTTAAACCAAGTCTATGAGAGACATTCTTCTCCCTGGCTGTGAGCTCCACAGCCTGCAATGTACCACCAGCACCACCACCAAATGGGTACTCAGGGTCTTTGGTCCTCTTCAGCCTTCCCATCAAGGTTCTCCACCCCACAGAGTTCACTTTGAGCAGCAAGCTGTTTTTCCAGAAAGAATTAGAGAACCCATAAGAATTAAATCTTTGCAAGAGTTCTATACACTCTTTTCTAGGAAGTCAGTCCTCCCAGAGATACATGTGGCAGCATTTTCCCAAGGACTTGGAGAAGGAAACCAGCATCCAGAAAGGAAAATCTTCCAAGCTGAAATGTGCTCTAGGCTGCCTCTTTAAATTAAAAAAAAAAAAATGTTATATGCCTGGGAAACATTATATCTGCCAAAGCAATACAGAGACTTGCTATAAAAGTGACAGCTCAACTCCATACTGCCTTTCATCCTCAAGACTCCAAGAAGGGCCTTAAAAGTGAAATTTTATCCAAGTGCACACAAACACACACATTTGGGAGAATTCACACATATATCACTTTGTCCACCTCTCTAATGAAGGTGGAATGCTGTGGCAGATGTTTACCAGCTGCCCACCACTCACCCTCCAGCAGTTTAGGACAGGAAGCCAAGGATACTCGATCCAAGAGGAACTGCAGGGAGAATCCAGGGAGGTAAAATTTAATCCTGCAAACTGGGATTCAGCCAAATACATGAAGCACCCTCCACATCATTGCATTGTCCCTTACTTTAAGAGACCGAATGGAGAATGACAGGCACCTATCTGTATCAGGGAGGCTACACTGTACCCAGGAAGAGTTGGAACTAGAAATGGTCCCTGATACTTGAGGCATAGGTGCCATACACACAGCCTGCACCTGAGCCCAATAAAGTCAAGGTTATACGTTTGGTCCCCAGTCTGGTCAGATATCTTCACTCTGTTTAATAGGCTTTGGTTGTATCCCTATTGTGGAGATGACTTCTGGTCTCATTATATGATAAGCTTTAAAAAAAAAAATAAAGAATTGCCTCATTGACTGGAGAGATTTCGAGAAATCTGGATGTCTTGAAGGAGGCAATGGTTCAGAAAGAGGAAGTCACTGCTGAGATTCCTAGGAAACTGGAGAAATAAGAGAAGAAACTCTGGAAGAAGGAAGAGAAAAGGCTGGCTACAATTACCCTGACATCTTCAGAAAACAGTAGTGCCCCAGAGAAGTGTGAGGAGAAAAGTGAAAGACCAAAAAAGAAGAAAAAACAAAAGTTCCAGGAGGCTTCTTGGGAGAATGGAATGGAAGACTCATCTGCCTCCTTCTCCAATCCAAGAAAAGGAAATCTTTTTCCAAGGAGGAGTTGGTTAGTAGAGATCTTGAATAGATAGCTGGCAGTGGAGGTCTTCCCAAGAGGAAGTCTTTCCCCCAAAAGGAACCAGTTGGTGATCCTGAAAAGTCAGAAAACAAGAGGGTCCCTAAGAAAAAGAAGAAATTCTCTTCCAAGGAGGAGCCACCCAGCAGAAGATCTGAAGAGGCTGCTCCCAACAATAGCAGCAGTTTCAGGAAAAAAGAAAAAGCTCCAAAAGCTATCTCAGGAAAATTAGAATGCACATCTCCCTAGTGGAGCATAACTTACAGAGATGTTTCCCAACCCATCCTCTAAACCCCAATAAAAAATTTTAAAAAGATAAAAACAAAACAAAAAAAAGAATCACTGATGTACTTAGGTAGTAGGGGAAATGAGAGGTTGGGGCTGGCATCTTGTCCAACTGGGTCGGCCAGTGCATACAAAGCAGGGTGAAATGAACTAACATCTGTTCATGTTCACCTGGATTCAGCTCAGGTGAAGCTCTGACCTAGGAGCTTTGAGTGTGTGTACTTAGTCGCTCAGTCTTATCCAACTCTCTGCGACCCCCATGGACTGTAGCCCACCAGCCTCCTCTGTCTATGGGATTCTCCAGGCAAGAATACTAGAGTGGGTTGCCATACCCTCCTCCAGGAAATCGTCCCAACCCAGTGATCAAACCCAGGTCTTTTGCATTGCAGGCAGATTCTTTACCATCTGAGCCACCAGGGAGGCCCAGGAGCTTTACCAATGTCATCTCTTATTAGGTCATAGTAATTGAACTTTACAAATGAAGAAACTGAAATCTTAGGGAAGTTAAGATATTTTCTCTAAATATTTTTAGGGAAGTTAAGATATCTGTTACCTGGAGTAACAGGAAAATTTGGGCTTGGAGTACAAAACAAAGCAGGTCAAAGGCTAACAGAATTTCTCCAAGAGAACACACTGGTCATAACAAACACTGTCTTCCAACAACACAAGAGAAGACTCTATACATCTGAAAATCACCAGATGGTCAAAATTGAAATCAGATTGATTATATTCTTTGCAGCCAAATATGGAGAAGCTCTATACAGTCAGCAAAAACAAGACCAGGAGCTGACTGTGGCTCAGGTCATGAACTCCTTATTGCCAAATTCAGACTTAAATTGAAAAAAGCACGGAAAACCGCTAGACCATTCAGGTATGACCTAAATCAAATCCCTTATGATTATACAGTAGAAGTAACAAACAGATTCAAGGGACTAGATCTGATAGACAGAGTGCCTGAAGAACTATGGACGGAGGTTGTACAGGAGTGACATTGAACAGAAGGCAGTGATCAAGACCATCCCCAAGAAAAAGAAATGCAAAAAGGCAAAATGGTTGTCTGAGAGGCCTTACAAATAGCTTAGAAAAGAAGAGAAGTGAAGGGCAAAGGAGAAAAGGAAAGATAAACCATTTGAATGCAGAGTTACAAAGAAGAGCAAGGAGAAATAACAAAGCCTTCCTCAGAGATCAATGCAAAGAAATAGAGGAAAACAATAGAATAGGAAAGACTAGAGATCTCTTCAAGAACATTAGAGATACCAAGGGAAAAATTCATGCAAAGATGGGCTCAATAAAGGACAGAAATGGTATGGACCCAACAGAAGCAGAAGATATTAAGAAGATGTGGCAAGAATGCACAGAAGAATTATACAAAAAAGAAAAAACTTCATGACCCAGATAACCATGATGGTGTGATCACTCACCTAGGGCCAAACATCCTGGAATGCAAAGTCAAGTGGGCCTTAGAAAGCATCACTACCAATGAAGCTAGTGGAGGTGATGGAATTCAGTTGAGCTATTTCAAATCCTAAAAGATGATGCTGTGAAAGTGCTGCATTCAACATGCCAGCAAATCTGGAAAACTCAGTAGGGGCCACAGGCTTGGAAAAGGTCAGTTTTCATTCCAATCTCAAAGAAAGGCAATGCCAAAGAATGCTCAAACTACCATACAATTGCACTCATCTCACATGCTAACAAAGTAATGCTCAAAATTCTCCCAGCCAGATCTCAACAGTACATGAACCATGAACTTTCAGATGTTCAAGCTGGTTTTAGAACAGGCAGAGGAACCAGAGATCAAATTGCCAACATCTGTTGGATCATCAAAAAAGCAAGAGAGTTCCAGAAAAAAACATCTACTTTTGCTTTATTGACTATGCCAAAGCCTTAGACTGTGTGTATCACAGCAAACTATGGAAAATTCTGAAAGAGATGGGAATACCAGACCACCTGAACTGCCTCCTGAGAACTCTGTATGCAGGTCAAGAAGCAACAGTTAGAACTGGACATGGAACAGACTGGTTCCAAATCAGGAAAGGAGTACATCAAGGCTGTATATTGTCACCCTGCTTATTTAACTTATATGCAGAGTACATCATGCAAAATGCTGGACTGGATGAAGCATAAGCTAGAATCAGGGTTGCCGGGAGAAATATCAATAACCTCAGAAGCACAGATGACACCACCCTTATGGCAGAAAGTGAGGAAGAACTAAAGAGCTTCTTGATGAAAATGAAAGAGGAGAGTGAAAAAGTTGGCTTAAAACTCAAAATTCAGAAAACTAAGCTCATACATCCATTCCCATCAATTCATGCCAAATAGATGGGGAGGCAATGGAAACAGTGAGAGACTTTATTTTGAGGGCTCCAAAATCACTGCAGATGGTGACTGCAGCCATGAAATTAAAAGACGCTTACTCCTTGGAAGGAAAGTTATGACCAATCTAGACAGCGTATTCAAAAGCAGAGACATTACTTTGCCAACAAAGTCAAAGCTATGGTTTTTCCAGTAGTCATGTATGGATGTGAGAGTTGGACTATCAAGAAAGCTGAGCACCAAAGAATTGATGCTTTTGAACTGTGGTGTTGGAGAAGACTCTTGAGAGTCCCTTGGACTGAAAGGAAATCCAATAGTCCATCCTAAAGAGATCAGTCCTGGGTGTTCATTGGAAGGACTGATGCTGAAGCTGAAACTCCCATACTTTGGCCACCTAATGAGAAGAGCTGACTTATTGGAAAAGACCCTTATGCTGGGAAAGATTGAAGACAGGAAGAGAAGGGAACAACAGAGGATAAGATGGTTGGATGGCATCACCAATGGGATGGACATGAGTCTGAATAAGCTCTGGGGGTTGGTGATGAACAGAGAGGCCTGGCATGCTGCAGTCCATGGGGTTGCAAAGAGTCAGACACAACTGAGCAACTGAACTGACTGAAGATATTTGTTGGGGTTATAACCCTAATAAGCCAGGTTTCAAGCCCAGGTCTGCCTACCTCAAAGGGCACATTTCATGTTACCACAATGTCACAACAGAGAATATTGTTTATACCCTAGAAATCTCCTTTGTGCCTCCTCCATGTCATTACCCACCTTCTCCAGCTAAACACTGTTCTTGCTCCTATTCAGTTCAGTTCAGTTCAGTTGCTTGTATTACCACAGATTAAATTTGCCTGTTTTTGAACTACATATAAATGGAATCATCTACCATGTATTCTTTGATATCTCCCTTTTTTTTCACTCTGATTTATGAGATTCATTTGTGTTTTTGTGATTGTTGTTGTAACTTGTTGATTCCCATTACTATATAGGATTCTCTTGTGTGAATATATTGTTGTTTATTTACCCATTATATTGTTTATTTGCATGTGGGCTGTTCCATTTAGGAATAATGCTCCTTCAAGCTTTCTTGACATCTCTTTTGGTGCCCATCTGTTTACACATCTATAACTAGGAATAAAATTGCTGAATCATAAGATACAGGCTTGTTCACTTTTAGTAAATAATGTCAAATAGTTTTCCAATTAACATTCTAACACTATGTGAAAGTTCCGTTTGCTCCACATTCTCCAAAAATTGGTGTTTAAGCTTCTTTTAAAATTTTAACCATTCTGGTGACTGTGTAGTTGCATCACACTGTGGTTATATTTCCTTAATAATTAATGAATTTGAAAATCTTTCCAAATATTTATTGGCCATTTGATCCATTCCCTCCTTTGTGAAGGGATATGTTTTCATATATTGGTTTCCTGGAGATCTTTTTATATGTGCTCTGTATGTAAATCCTTTGTTAAATGATTGTATCACAAATATCTTCTTTCATGGTGTGGTTAGCCTGCTCACTCTCTCTGGTATCTTTTCATTCTTAATTTTAATGCTTTTAATGAAGTCTAGCTTATCAAACACTTTTGTTATGATGTTTATATAATTTAAAAATATTGGCCACCCAAGTTGATAAAAGATATTCTCCTATGCAATGTTTTGACTATTTATTGTTTACCTTCCATATTTGGATTTACAATCACACATGAAAAGAATTTTAAAGTATAATGTAACGTAGGAGTTAATTTTTCCCCCTCTAAATGGGTATCATATTAACCTCAAAACAGTTATTGACAAAACTGTCCTTTTTACTACTGCACTGAAGTGGTAACTTATTCACATACATGAATAGGTCTGCTTTTGAATTCTTTATTCTGTTCCTCTGGTCTGTTTGTCTATCTTTGCACTCATTCTGCCTACCTTAATTAACATTGCTTTATAGCAAGTCTTTATAGTGTAAAGTACGCCAGCTTTGTTCTTCTTCCAGATTGCCTTTGCTATTCTTGCCCCCATAGAATGTTGCATGTATTTTAGAATCAGCTTGCCATTTTTTAAAAATCCATGAAATTTTATGTGGATTGCACTGATCAATTTTGAGAAAATAGATATCTTTACAAAATTAAGCCTTTTTGATCTATAAACACCATGTATCTTTCCATTTATTTAGGTCTTCTTTAATTTCCCACAAAAATGTGTAATTAAAAAGTGAAGGTCTAGCTGTTTCTGTAGACATAGTTCTAGGTGTTTAGCAATTTTAATCCATTGTACAGTTTATAATTTTTAAAACTTTATTTTTAGATTATTTGTGGGTAGTATATAGAACACAGATACTTTGATATTGCCCTTGTATCCAGTGTCTTTGCTGAATTAGGTTTAGTTCTAATCATTTATCTACATATTCTTTTTGTATTTATCTGTATATTCTATGTATTCATTTATCTACATATTCTTTTGATACAAAATCATGATGTGTCCAAATGATAATAGTGAACATACTTGTCTCACTTTCCGTATCAAAGGGAAAGCTTTCAATGTTTCAACATGAAAGAGATACCCTTTACAAACTAAGATTCCTTTAATCTTACTTGGTGAGAGTTTTAATAATGAACGTAGTTTTAATTTTGTGAAGTACTTTTTCTGCATCTCTTGAGATGATTATATATTTCCTCCTTTATTCTGTTAATGTGGTGAATTATAATAATTGATTCTCTAAGGGTAAGTTAACCTTCCATTCTTGGCATAAAGCCCCATTTGGTCATGATGTATTCTCTCAGTTGTATATGACTAGGTTTGAATTTGTTTAGTTCTTTGGGGGCTATTTTGATTTCCTTTTTGAGCAATGGGTTTAATTTACATATAGATAAACTTCATTATAATCAGAGAATCTATTCCTTTGAAGTTTCTTGAAACTTGTTTTACTTCTCCATTTATAGTTTATTCTGGTATTTATGTTATGGGTACATGAAAAGAAAATGTATTCTGCAATTATAAGTTGCAGAGTTCTATAGATGTCAATTACACGTTGTTTCTTGTGTTGTTCAAATTTTCTGTAATTCTACTGATATTTTATGTATTTACTTTATCAGTTATTGAGAGAGCTTTGTTAAAACCTCACACTTTGTCAGCAAAATTTTCTACTACTCTTTAATCTGTCATTTTTTGCTTTATTTATTAAGAGGCTATTTTAAGTGTATAATTACTATGTGTTCCTCAGAGGTTGACCCTTCTAATGCTTTTAAATATTCTAACACTTTGAATTGCTTCTTATCCTAAAGTCGGCTTTGTTTGATTTTAGTATAGCTATAACAATCATTTTGGTTGATGTTTTCTTATGTATCTTGTTCTATCATTTTGCTTCTAATTTCTCTGTACCCTTACATTTAAGATGTATCTTTTATATAAGTAGCATTTAATTGGAATTTTCGCTTTTATCGCATTTGGGCAATATTTTTTAACTGGCGTGTTTAATGCATTTGTATTTAAAATAACTACAGATGCATTTGGTTTTAAAGTCTAACATTTTATTTGTTTTCTAGTTGTCCCATTTCTTCCCTCATCCTTTCATTTCCCTCTCTTGCCTCTTTTTGGACTAATCAAGAATTTCTGTTATTCCATTCTCCCTTTATATTAATATTAGCTTGTTAGTTATCAATTATTTTATTAGTCTTTGTGTTTATTCTAAAGTAGTGATTCTCAAATTTTAGCATGCAACAGAAACATCTGAAAAGTATTTGAAAATTCAGGTTCCTGGGCTTCACCTCAGATTTTCTTCTCCAGCAGGTCTAGGGGGAAACCCAAGAAACTGCATTTCAGGGTGCTCCTGATCTAGCTGGTCCAGAAATCACACTTCAAGAAATATCACCCTTGAGATCGCATCTTTGCTTTAGTGTTGTTGTTCAGTTGCTAAGTCACGTTTGGCTCTGCAACCCCACGAACTGCAGCACACTGTGCTTCCCTGTCCTTTATTAGGATCTATTATAAACTACTTTTACTATTGCCCAGAAAACGCAACAATCTTAGCATTTCTTAACTACATTTACTCTTATTTAAATTTTTATACATTTTAATTCTATGTTCTTTTAAAATCCAAAAGATAAGATTTTGTGGTTGTTGCTATACACAATAAATATTTATTTAATTTATGCATGCATTTACCTCTGTACTGTTCTTCATTTCTTCTTGCATTTCTGTATTTCTAGCTGAGATTATTTTTCATTTGTCTAAAGAACTCTTTTTAGTATTCATCTTATTGTATCAGTTGGTAACAAAGTCTCTCAACTTTTGATTGTCTAAAACGCCTTCATTTTATCTTCATTTGGCTCCCTTAAGGTTATTGTGTCTTTTTAATATCACCTCTTTTAAGATTTTTCTCTTTATCATTGATTATGATGTGCCTAAATATAGTTTTATGTTATTTACTCTAGTTTTTAGAGTGCATATTGAATTTGTAACTGGATAATTTCCATCAGTTCTGGAAAATTCTGAGAATATCTCTTCAAATATTGCTTCCATCCATGTTATTTCTCTCTATTTCTGAGTTTGCACTTATAGGTTGTAAGAGCTTTTCACCATGTTCCATATGTCTCATACCTTTTTTGGCTTTTTCCAATTTTGTACCTCTTTGTGCTTCATTCTGATATTTTCAGCTAGCCTACACTCAAGTTTTCTAATCATTTTTTAATATGATTCTATTCTTCTGTTAAGTTAATATATTGAATTATTTATTCCTGTTACATTATTGAATTATTTTTTACTGTAGTTTTCAGTTTGAGAAATTTATTTTAATTCTTTATATTTATAGATTCCAGCTCTCTGGTGAACTCTATCTTGTCATCTATTTTTTGCACATATTTATCATAATTATCAAATAATCACACCTGAATTACCTATGGCTCTGCTTCCATATCTGTTTCCTTATTTTTCCTTCTCGAATGATGAGTGATTTTTAATTGAATGCTGGACTTATATATAATAAATTGTAGAGAAATTGGGTAATGTTACTTCCCTGGTGGCTCAGATGGTAAAGAATCTGCCTGCAATGCAGGAGATCCAGGTTTGATCTCTGGGTCAGGAAGATCCCCTGGAGAAGAAAATGGCAACCCACTCCAATATTCTTGCCTGGAGAATTCCATGGGCAGAGGAGCCTGGTGGGCTAGAGTCCATGGGGTCCATGACTGGGGGACTTTCACTTTCACTTTCATCTCTCTCCATAGGGATTTTAATTTCCTTCTGGCTGGCAATTAAAGTAGAAAAGATCACCTTGGCTGAATCATAATTGAGATAATTTAAGATTTGATTTTGGTTTTCATAAGAGTTGACTACTTTTTAGGTCTTCACTTAATCTCAGGATATAACCTCTAAACGTCTCAACTGAAAGCCTCAGTGTGTATAAGGCTCTTTTCTGTATTGTGTCCTGTACTCCAATAATTGTTCACCATCACCTTGAAACTGAAGAAAGTTCTGTATTGCTTTATAGCCTCAATGCTAGCACATGTAATTTAGAAATTGGCAAATGTCTCAAGGTGAAAGCAAGGCAGAATATAGGAGCTCATTTCTCTGAGGCTCCCTTTTCTCTGAGATCTTGGTCTGCCATGTCCCAGTTGCCTTGGTAATGCTGAACTCCAGATTTTGTCTTGATAGCCCCATGCGACTGCCAAAATCTCTAATCACTGTTTCCTGCTTAGTCTCTCAGTCCTATTATGCTTATAAATCAGTAAATGCTTCCAGTATAAAAAACATCAGAAAATATTGAGCATCACTTTTTCTAGGCTCTTGGCTCCACAATGCCTGGTTGATTTGGTTATTTGCCAAAGCCTTCAAGAATTTTTTTTAATTCCCCTTTTATAGAGCTTTTGTTATCTTCATTGGGAAATATATTTTCATATAAGCATATTCTCACACAGTTATAGCCAGAGGTGAAAGTTGATTGGTTATTTTTAAAGTCCCCCCAGGTGGTTCTAATATATGATCATAGCTAAGGACCACGGTCCTAATTTATCATACTCTCTCATGCACATGTAATTTCCTCTGCCAGGAACTCCATTGCACATATTCTGCCTGGCTAACCTCTAGAGGAAGCCTTTCCTTAGTTATGGACAGGTGGGGTCAGTGGCCATCCTATGTAAGTCTATAAAACATCTTGTCTATCCAACTTTATCACTTAATCCATTCTATTCTAATTTGTGAGGTTTTGCACATATCTCCTCCATCAGACTGTGAGTTTCTTATGAATAGGGACCATTTCACTTTTTTGTTACATCTTGTAAGTCCTTGAATAGATGATATTAAATATCATATCGCTCTTCAGTTCCCACTGTTCCTAAGCAACAGTCCTTTTTCTCCCTCTCCAATCCCATGGAATAGCTTTTGGATCCATCCCAACACATCTGTCCTTTTGATCCTCTGAGACCATTGTAACTCTTCACCTTCCCAGGCTTAATCAATATGAAGCATTTCTAATCCTGCTACCAACTTTGAATATCCTTCACGCTTCTTCTTTCATTTTCATGTATGTATGGCATTCTCTTTCTGTGAAATATACATGTTAATGCCTTTTGGGGTATATTAATTCAGTCAGTCAGTAAGCATGTATGGAGCTACTAATACATGCACCAGCTGTGAGGGAAGGTATGGCAGATTTCATTATTCAAAGCTCAGCTCAAGGTTATTACTTTTGGAAAATGTCTTTCTAGGTTTGTTATTTTGGGGGATGGTAGTGCTCCTTTACCCAGAGTTCATGGCCTGGTTGGAAAAGTGAAATGACCCCATCCTTCCACTTTGAAAGAGATGAAGAGTACTTCCTGCATTACACTAGCTATTTAGCCAACTGATGAAAGTGTTATCATATTGGAATTTTTCTAGATATATATTGGGAGAATACGGGTGGGGGGGGGGGGCTCAAAACTTGCTGACAGTCCAAAGAAAAATATCTTCCCACAGAGCAGCTGTTGCTAAGTTTAGTTAATGTATGTCCTGTCAGTGAGAAAATAGGAGGCTTTCTTAAAATGTCTTTTTTGTTTGATTGCTTGCCTGTTCCAACACTGATTAGCTTGTTCTATGCATGTATCATTTACAAGGGGTGTATGTGTATGTATGTGCCCGTCTCACTAGAGGGAGCAGAAGAAATGGGAGGGAGATTGTCTCTCTCATAGTTGCAACTCCAGCTAGGCTTCTTCTCTGCCCTCACTATAATTCTCCAGTGGTGTTGGAATAGTGCTGTGGCAGCAACAGTGCTGTGAAGTGGGCTGTAGAGAGCATCTAGCCTCTTCCTGGGTTTTAAGCATTAGCATCTTTTTGTGATCCCATAGGCAAGAAAATGTGGATCAGGACTATCACTCTATGAGAATCTCCCAAAGGTCAAACTTAGATTCAGAAAAGTAATCTTAGTGAAAGAAAAGAAAGTGAAAGTCACTCAGTCGGTCCAACTCTTTGCGACCCCATGGACTATACTTCTCGAGGCCAGAATACTGGAGTGGCTAGCCTTTCCCTTCTCCAGGGGATCTTCCCAACCCAGGGATCAAACCCAGGTTTCCTGCATCGCAGGCAGATTCTTTACCAGCTGAGCCACAAGCTGAGCCACAATCCTAGTAGAGAGAGCTATATAATTTCAAAAGAAAATATCAGAAAGAAAGCAGGAAACATAATTTGTTTACCTTTGCACTTCTCATGGTACCCACTGCAATGATTTCCACTCAAAAATGAGGAAATGAATCCAAATAGTGATAGAAAACAAGAAAGACTGTCATCTTCTTAAGTGGATGAGGTCTGACCCTGGTCAGTTGTAGGAGAATGTATGATATGAGTTATATGGATTCCCTTTAGACCTGAGAGTGATGAGTTAGTAACCAAATCCCTTTCAGGCTTCATGTCTTTCTCCTACTGAATTACCTGTATTTCCAGTTTTCTGTAAATTGATACCAACAACCATATTCCAGACTAATACTTAACAATGACTGTAAGTATAATACTTTTTTAATGACAAAAATTCCCCTTACCCATACATGTGAGAAGCTATACTTTTAGAAACACTGATTGAGAAAATACATGACAAAATCAACCATGAGTCAGTTTCTTTTTTAAGGATATTTGAATCAATACAATATCTGTGCATATTTCAAAGTCAATGTAAATGTTTGTATGTATAATATAATACATTATGCATATAGACAGTATTTTACTTCCCTGGTGGCTCAGATGGCAAGAATCTGACTGCAATGCAGAAGACTTGGGTTCAATTCCTGGGTCAGGAAGATCCCTGGAGAAGGGAATGGCTATGCCTTCCAGCATTCTTGCCTTGAGAATTCCATGGACAGAGGAGCCTGGCAGGCTACAGCCCATGAAGTTGCAAAGAGTTGTACTTGACTGAGCAACCAACACTAACTGCATTTACAGACCCTTTGAAATAACCCTTATCCTTTGTTCCCTAGTCTTTCTCGCCTTATCCCTTCTGCTCATACTTCCTTCATGTGTGGCACTCTTACTCAAGGATCTCATCGTTGTCAACTTTGCACTTGATTCCTTCTCTCTCCGTTGCCTGGCTCGGCTTGTCTGCTCCTTTCCAATAGCCCAAGTTTAGCCATCCCTTCATCTGAAATCAAATTATTTATTATATCCATTTGATGACCTCGTTAATTTCATACAAACTTAGCCCCACTCCTGGCCATCAGCATATTCACTTATCTCACCTCAACTAAGCATAATAAAAGGTCTCCTAAAGCTGTCTTCCTTGTTTGGTTGTTTGCCTTTTACAGCCCTAGCTCATAGTTCAGTCACTCAGTCATGTCCGACTCTTTGTGACCCCATGAATTGCAGCATACCAGACCTCCCTGTCCATCACCATCTCCCAGAGTTCACTCAGACTCACGTCCATCGAGTCCGTGATGCCATCCAGCCATCTCATCCTTGGTCGTCCCCTTCTCCTCCTGCCCCAAATCCCTCCCAGCATCAGAGTGTTTTCCAATGAGTCAACTCTTCGCATGAGGTGGCCAAAGTACTGGAGCTTCAGCTTTAGCATCATTCCTTCCAAAGAAATCCCAGGGTTGATCTCCTTCAGAATGGACTGGTTGGATCTCTTTGCAGTCCAAGGGACTCTCAAGAGTCTTCTCCAACACCACAGTTCAAAAGCATCAATTCTTCGACGCTCAGCCTTCTTCACAGTCCAACTCTCACATCCATACATGACCACAGGAAAAACCATAGCCTTGACTAGACAGACCTCAGTCGGCAAAGTAATGTCTCTGCCTTTGAATATACTATCTAGGTTGGTCATAACTTTTCTTCCAAGAAGTACGCATCTTTTAATTTCATGGCTACAGTCACCATCTGCAATGATTTTAGAGCCCAAAAAAATAAAGTCTGACACTGTTTCAAGATCTTTTAGAACTAACACCCAAAAAAGATGTCCTTTTCATCATAGGGGACTGGAAGGCAAAAGTAGGAAGTCAAGAAACACCTGGAGTAACAGGCAAATTTGGCCTTGGAATGCGAAATGAAACAGGGCAAAGACTAATAGAGTTTTTCCAAGAAAATGCACTGGTCATAGCAAACACCCTCTTCCAACAACACAACAGAAGACTCTACACACGAACATCACCAGATGGTCAACACCAAAATCAGACTGATTATATTCTTTGCAGCCAAAGATGGAGAAGCTCGATACAGTCAACAAAAAAAGACCAGGAGCTGACTGTGGCTCAGATCATGAACTCCTTATTACCAAATTCAGACTTACATTGAAGAAAGTAGGGAAAACCGCTAGACCATTCAGGTATGACCTAAATCAAATCCCTTATGATTATACAGTGGAAGTGAGAAATAGATTTAAGGGTCTAGATCTGATAGATAGAATTCCTGATGAACTATGGACTGAGGTTCGTGACATTGTACAGGAGACAGGGATCAAGACCATCCCCATGGAAAAGAAATGCAAAAAAGCAAAATGGCTGCCTGGGAAGGCGTTACAAATAGCTGTGAAAAGAAGAGAGGTGAAAAGCAAAGGAGAAAAGGAAAGACATAAGCATCTGAATGCAGAGTTGCAAAGAATAGCAAGAAGAGATAAGAAAGCCTTCCTCAGCGATCAATGCAAACAAATAGAGGAAAACAACAGAATGGAAAAGACTAGAGATCTCTTCAAGAAAATTAGAGACACCAAGGGAACATTTCATGCAAAGATGGGCTCGATAAAGGACAGAAATGGTCTGGACCTAACAGAAGCAGAAGATATTAAGAAGAGGTGGCAAGAATACACAGAAGAACTGTACAAAAAAGATCTTCACGACCCAGATAATCATGATGATGTGATCACTAATCTAGAGCCAGACATCTTGGAATGTGAAGTCAAGTGGGCCTTAGAAAGCATCACTACGAACAAAGCTAGTGAAGGTGATGGAATTCCAGTGGAGCTGTTTCAAATCCTGAGAGATGATGCTGTGAAAGTGCTGCACCTAATATGCCAGCAAGTTTGGAAAACTCAGCAGTGGCCACAGGACTGGAAAAGGTCAGTTTTCATTCCAGTTCCAAAGAGAGCAATGCAAAAGAATGCACAAACTACCGCACAATTGCACTCATCTCACACACTAGTAAAGTAATGCTCAAAATTCTCCAAGCCAGACGTCAGCAATACGTGAACCATGAACTCCCTGATGTTCAAGCTGGTTTTAGAAAAGGCAGAGGAACCAGAGATCAAATTGCCATCATCCGCTGGATCATGGAAAAAGCAAGAGAGTTCCAGAAAAACATCGATTTCTGCTTTACTGACTATGCCAAAGCCTTTGACCCTGTGGATCACAATAAACTGTGGAAAATTCTGGAAGAGATGGGAATACCAGACCACCTAACCTGCCTCTTGAGAAATGTCAGGAAGCAACAGTTAGAACTGGACATGGAACAACAGACTGGCTCCAAATAGGAAAAGGAGTAAGTCAAGGCTGTATATTGTCACCCTGCTTATTTAACTTATATGCAGAGTACATCATGAGAAACGCTGGACTGGAAGAAACACAAGCTGGAATCAAGATTGCTGGGAGAAATATCAGTAACCTCAGATATGCAGATGACACCACCCTTACGGCAGAAAGTGAAGAAAGTGAAGAAACTAAAAAGCCTCTTGATGAAACTGAAAGAGGAGAGTGAAAAAGTTGGCTTAAAGCTCAACATTCAGAAAACGAAGATCATGGCATCTGGTCCCATCATTTCATGGGAAATAGATGGAGAATCAGTGGGAAACAGCATCAGACTTTTTGGGGGGGCTCCAAAATCACTGCAGATGGTGATTGCAGCCATAAAATTAAAAGATGCATACTCCTTGGAAAAAAAGTTATGACCAACCTAGATAGTATATTCAAAAGCAGAGACATTACTTTGCCAACAAAGGTCTGTCTAGTCAAGGCTATGGTTTTTCCAGTAGTCACGTATGGATGTGGGAGTTGGACTGTGAAGAAGGCTGAGCGTTGAAGAATTGATGCTTTTGAACTGTGGTGTTGGAGAAGACTCTTGAGAGTCTCTTGGACTGCAAGGAGATCCAACCAGTCCATTCTGAAGGAGATCAACCCTGGGATTTCTTTGGAAGGAATGATGCTAAAGCTGAAGCTCCAGTAC
The DNA here is from genome assembly GCF_032405125.1 of Capricornis sumatraensis. Taxonomy (NCBI): domain Eukaryota; kingdom Metazoa; phylum Chordata; class Mammalia; order Artiodactyla; family Bovidae; genus Capricornis; species Capricornis sumatraensis. Next base: position 114,239,369 of record NC_091071.1, on the reverse strand, counting down.
TTTGGCCACCTCATGCGAAGAGTTGACTCATTGGAAAAGACTCTGATGCTGGGAGAGATTGGGGGCAGCAGAAGAAGGGGACGACCAAGGATGAGATGGCTGGATGGCATCACGGACTCGATGGACGTGAGTCTGAGTGAACTCTGGGAGATGGTGATGGACAGGGAGGCCTGGCCTGCTGCAGTGCATGGGGTCGCAAGGAGTCGGACACAACTGAGTGACTGAACTGAACTGAACTGAACTGAACTGACACTGTTTCCACTGTTTCCCCATCTATTTCCCATGAAGTGATGGGACCGGATGCCATGATCTTCATTTTCTGAATGTTGAGCTTTAAGCCAATTTTTTCATTCTCCTCTTTCACTTTCATCAAGAGGCTTTTTAGCTCCTCTTCACTTTCTGCCGTAAGGGTGGTGTCATCTGCATATCTGAGGTTATTGATATTACTCCCGGCAATCTTGATTCCAGCTTGTGTTTCTTCCAGTCCAGCGTTTCTCATGATGTACTCTGCATAGAAGTCAAATAAGCAGGGTGACAATATACAGCCTTGACTTACTCCTTTTCCTATTTGGAACCAGTCTGTTGTTCCATGTCCAGTTCTGTTGCTTCCTGACCTGCATACAGATTTCTCAAGAGGCTGGTTAGGTGGTCTGGTATTCCCATCTCTTTCAGAATTTTCCACAGTTTATTGTGATCCACACAGTCAAAGTCTTTGGCATAGTCAGTAAAGCAGAAATTGATGTTTTTCTGGAACTCTTGCTTTTTCCATGATCCAGCGGATGATGGCAATTTGATCTCTGGTTCCTCTGCCTTTTCTAAAACCAGCTTGAACATCAGGGAGTTCACGGTTCATGTACTATTGAAGCCTGGCTTGGAGAATTTTGAGCATTACTTTACTAGTGTGTGAGATGAGTGCAATTGTGCAGTAGTTTGTGCATTCTTTTGCATTGCTCTCTTTGGAACTGGAATGAAAACTGACCTTTTCCAGTCCTGTGGCCACTGCTGAGTTTTCCAAACTTGCTGGCATATTAGGTGCAGCACTTTCACAGCATCATCTCTCAGGATTTGAAACAGCTCCACTGGAATTCCATCACCTTCACTAGCTTTGTTCGTAGTGATGCTTTCTAAGGCCCACTTGACTTCACATTCCAAGATGTCTGGCTCTAGATTAGTGATCACATCATCATGATTATCTGGGTCGTGAAGATCTTTTTTGTACAGTTCTTCTGTGTATTCTTGCCACCTCTTCTTAATATCTTCTGCTTCTGTTAGGTCCAGACCATTTCTGTCCTTTATCGAGCCCATCTTTGCATGAAATGTTCCCTTGGTGTCTCTAATTTTCTTGAAGAGATCTCTAGTCTTTTCCATTCTGTTGTTTTCCTCTATTTGTTTGCATTGATCACTGAGGAAGGCTTTCTTATCTCTTCTTGCTATTCTTTGCAACTCTGCATTCAGATGCTTATATCTTTCCTTTTCTCCTTTGCTTTTCACCTCTCTTCTTTTCACAGCTATTTGAAAGGTCTCACTGGCTATTTGTATAGTTGGGGAATTCATCAGCGACTATATGCGATCTCCAGTGGTAACCATGTCTGTCCTTTGTGAAGAACTCAGGTCTGGTCTCTACATCTTGGAGAAGTGCATAAATATTTGTTAGGAAAAATAAAATTATGAAGGTGGGAGCGGGGCACTTGTAATATAAGGTGTTCCTTATTTACCTAATCTAATTAAGCTACACAAATTGAGAATATTTTATGGCCTGCAAGGGAGACTGTCCTGACCTAGGTCAACACTGACCTAAATCAGAAGAGCAAGATAACAAGGGGCTGAACTTCTCCATCTTGTGATCTTCATTCTTGTAGTTTCTTTTTATAGCTTTGCTTCATGGATGCCACAGAACAAACCCACCCCCCTCTTCCAGAAGATACTTTCCACAGATTAAATGACAATTTTTCCGTTCCCTTTTTGACTTCTTCCTTTAGGTTTAACCGAACTTCCCTGGTGGCTCAGATGGTAAAGAATCTGCCTGCAAGGCCGGATACAGAGGAGGCATGTGTTCGATCCTTGGGTCAGGAAGATCCCCAAGAAAAGGAAATATCAACCCACTCCAGTATTCTTGCCTGGAAAATTTCATAGACAGAGAAGCCTGGTGGCCTACAGTCCATGGGGTCACAGACGAGACGACTCAGCACACACACATAAACACACACAGAGTGTTGTCTGAACAGTGACAAATACAGTGTTTGGGTTGATGTTATGTGGGCCTTACTTATGTGCCTTCCAGGATTTCTGAACTTCGGTTTGCTTTTTAAACTGACCCTCAAGGTATGAGCTGCCTCGCTAGTTATTAACATCTTACCTGTTCCTGACCTCCAGCAATGGGAACACTCCAGGCTCCTGGCTGGACATTCAGGATGACTCAGCGCTTCCAGACAATTTGTGGCATATTCTGCTCCTAACATCTATCTGGTGGCCCCTCTTCATGAATCTGGCATTGACAAGATCCAAGGTGCCAAGAAAGAAATCAGACAGAAAGAGAAGGTCATACCCTAAAAGAAGGTCTGTGGAGCCTATAGGAAGTTCCAAGTTTAAATCTGCAAATCTCTGTGGGATTTTCCTTCTTCATGGCTGAGTCCAGAAAACAAAGTTGACTGAAAGCTGGAGACCACCCCTTGACAAAATATTTTTTTTAAATGAAAGTTCTCAAGTATTCCTTTTTTGGCTTTTAGCTATGTGGTATTTCAGAGATTTCTTGTTCTTAAAATCTGTTAGCAATCCCCAAATCTACAAACGGGCTTTAGAAGATGGGGGTGGGGGAAGCAGAGAGAAAGATTGTTTCAGGAGCAATCCCTCTGAAAGGAAAAGCTGAAACCTAAATTGGATACAGCTGAAAATATCTCAATCCTGCACGATTAGTCTTGACACAAGCCCTGCAGCAGAAGCATTCTGTGTGTTAAAGGAATTACTCCAAAGGTTTTTCTTTTCTTATTGCCCACTTATTTTTCTGAAAAGCCATCTTCTGCAATTCTGTGTTTTACACTAATGCAAAGCCTTCTGGGGTTATTGTCCTATATGGATTCCAACAAGAGACATTTTCCTGGAGGCCATGACTAAACAGACTCCCTGGAATTTTGGCTTACCTGAGCCAGCAAGAAGCATCAACACTTCAGGAATACTCAGCCCCAGCCAAGGAGCCCTGAGTGACCACAGTAAGACAAAAAAGTCAGCCATATGAAAACTGAAGAGGGACAATCAAATCATTGCTTTGTCCTCCAGGGAGCAGTCTTGATTTCCTATTTCATCTCTTTCGGTTTGTAATGACCTAATACCCAAACCGTCACCACTTCCTCCTTGAAGTTCCTCCAAATTTTAGAGCTTTGCAGACAGGGGTGTTGTTTGCTGGATTCTGATCCAAGTCAATGGGATAATCTGTCTACTCTCATTCTTAAGAATCTCTGTTCTCACCTCTGTTTGGATGTCAGCTTTTCAGATTTATCAAACAGCAGCAAGCCGAAAATGGGTTTGAATTGAAAATGAGAGAAATGGAACTTCAGTTGATCAGGGTGTTTGCTCTCATTTTTAAAAAGGTTTGAGTCATACTGGATGCCTTAAAACCACATGGATGGTGGGACATCAGCAAAAGAAGGGACAGTATTTGGGAATCCAGTCAAATTCAAACCCCTCTGCAGGGCTTAGTCCCCCAAAATGCTGGTTCACATCTTCCAAACACCAAAAAAAATTCACTTTATAAAACCAGCCAGATCTAATCTGAACTTTCCTATTTGTTCCAGAAATCCATAGTTATTGTACTCTGCCAAGAGGACTTTTCCTCAGGCACACTCTTCAGGAGAATCATATAATCTATTGGCATAATGGTCCTTTTTCAAGAGAAGTATTTCATTTTAATAAAAATGTGTACCACCATGTTTAATCAATCAGGCTGATTGACAACAGCAATCGCTGAGTCTTGCAGCAGATGCTGCTGCGACCTCATTCTTATTCCAGTTTCGTTTCTCAATCAAATCCATGTGTAAAAAACATAATGTGCTGCCAACACAATGTAATAAAACCTCAACTGAAATGCACACCAGCACGACAGAAACTGATAACTCCAAGTATGGGAAAAGTTAACTTCAGAAAAATCACTTCTGACACCCGAGTACTCAAGGTTTATGGACAAGAGATGCATCATCTCACAAGAGCTAACATGAACAGACCAAATTCATGGATTTGTCCTGAAACAGAAAATAATAATCTCTAAAGCAACATTTTCCAAATGCTGGCAGAAAAAAAGCCTTTTTAAGAAGCCCAGAAATCATCCTTAAAATTGGCTGAGTTTGTTTGAGATGCACCATTTGTGTCACAGAGCAGTAAATTAGTACTTGAGCAGCATTTTTTTTTTTTTTACGGTGGTGCAGACTGGTTAAAGATGATGTATCACTGGTTGTCACAGATTGAACCAGCAGTTTTCAAAGTTAATGATTCATAAAGGAATAAAGGTAACCTAATTACAGCAATACCAGGACAGAACCTAGTTATTGCACTCAAATTCTGAGCTCCAAATTTCAGACTGGGAGAATTGTGCATACTTCTGTGAGACTTTGTTCATGCAAAAGCATGAGTTAGGGAGCAGGCTTATGAGTGCCTAGAAAGGGGGATAGATCTGCTGTAGTTATTATAGTAATTATACTATGAAATCTATGATTATATTATATTGACTGGTGTTCTCCAAAATTTATGTTCCTCCAGAACCTCATCATGTGACCTTACTTGGAAATAAGGTCTTTGCAAATGTAATTAGTTGCAATGAAGTCAGGCTAGACTAGAGTGGGCTCATCCAATGACTGGTGCCCTTACAAGAAAGCTAAGTGAATACACAGACATATATACAAAATGCAGTGGGAAGATAGACTCATCAAGACAGAGGCAGAAGTTAGAGTGATGCAGTTAGAAATCAAGGAGATTCAAGGGCTTCCAGTACCACCAGAAAGCAGCAAAGCCTGTGGGGCACAATGCAGCAGTGCCAACATTTGAGCAATAATTGGCGGTAATTCTTCCAAGGAGTTCATTCACAGTTGGATATAATATGGCCAAATAGTGGCACAAAAGGATCTGGCATCACAGAATGGCTGTAGTCACAGGTAACATTTAGCAATGAAATATAGGAAGTCAGTTTTTTTAAGGTGGCACTTAGTATAGGAATTGTTCCTACCAAAAATTAGGAAAGTCTACCAAATCTTTCTGCAGGAGACACTTCCACAAGAAAACCCTCCAGACAGTTTAACAGGCCACTGGGGTTGGGTTAATCACAGCTAGAGCTCTAGAACACAGCTGACAGAGATGCACTCTCAATAACAATCTCAAGCACCTGAACCAGAGTGAGAAGCCTGCATGGTTAGCACATCAACCTTTGCTGAAGGATGTGACCAGCCCAATGTGAACCTAGATCCATGTGGGATGTAGAAGAAAATTCAGGAGAGGCACAGTCCTGAAGAGTTGCACAGGATATAGTAAGCCATCGTGGAACCCTACGACCCTGCTGTGGTTACATTTGCATCCAGTTACTGCTCATGCATACCTGTCTCAAGCTCATCGTTGGTAACCTATCCAGGGTTCCTTTTGCACTGTGGGTTTGGTTCTTCTCAACTCATTATCTCTTGACTTTTTGAGGTCCTCAGAAAAGAAACATTTCTGATGCAGTGACATAAAAACATCTGGTCCACAATCCGGATGAAAACCACAGTCAAGAAACATACAACTCAAGTACGCAGGCCTTTTATAGAAGTGGAAGTGAAGTGGAGTTGCTCAGTCGTGTCCGACTCTTTGCGACCCCATGGACTGCAGCCTACCAGGCTCTCCCTCCATGGGATTCTCCAGGCGAGAGTACTGGAGTGGGTTGCCATTTCCTTCTCCAGGGGATCTTCCCGACCCAGGGATCGAACCTGGGTCTCCCGCATTCCAGGCAGATGCTTTAACCTCTGAGCCACCAGGGAGTGGTAAGGCGGCTTTTATAGAAGAACGCAGCCTAAATGAGAACTTTTGCTGAGTCTGGGAGCAGGAATATGATTCTCTTGAAAAGAGAATGGATCCATCATCCATTAGGGAAATTTATAAATCTACAACTGATTTGTAGTCCCCCTTTTCCTTGTTTGATCACACAGAAAAATGTATTTCAATATTTATAAGGATTTACATTCTCCCAACTCAAAAAGAGTTATGCATAACCCACTCCAGATGAACACTTACCTGGCCACAGAAGAGGGTACTATGGACTTTCTGAGACATTTGACAGCAATCATTAGCTTCAACCCCTTTCTGGGTCATCACTGTCCATAGTGTTCAGAATAAGTATCTAAAGACTGCCTTGGCTCTCTTCTGGGACCAATGGAAAGCAAAGGATCAATCTATAAAGAGCTTTGAATGCAAAAAGCAGCAGGGTTTTGAAATACATTTTGGTTGTTCTATGCCTAAGGCAGAGGCACCAGGCCTTCATAGTAACTGGGTGGTAACCAGGTCATACACCTTCCAATGTCTTGGATCTCACAGACGTGTTATGAGGGCACTGGTTACTACCAGATATAGGGGTGATTTTTACACAATTGGACTCTTTGGTTAGCATTTATTTGCCAGTCTCAGTCCTCAGGCCCCTAATTATTACTATGACCAGAACATACAGTTTTCCCAACCCCCTCCACCTCTGACCATAAACACACACTGTGTTCAGAAATGCCTGGAATCATTTGTTGGCCCCTTGTCCCTCTCATTGATCCTATATCCACTTATGTCCCACATTTCAGGAATTAGAGTGGCTTAACAAGATCTTTGATTTTTGACACACAGCTGATGGGAAAAGGCTCTGCCTCCACATCCCACTTGCCTAAAGTTTTGATAACCCTAAAGGAATACCCAAACTTGTAGAAAGAGGAAGAGCCAAGAGACTTTGTCCTGAGTGGACCTCAGTAGGAAGGGGAAAGATCTAATTCAGCAGCCAATGCAATAAAAGCTAGAGTCAGAGGCTTAATGGATAGCTCCAGGTAGAAGAGGACTAAGGATTCTAGCCACACAGGAAAGTCCAAGACACTAGAAAGCCAGCAACCTCCTAAGAACACATGAACTTGGTGCTCCCTACCTCTCACCTTCCAACAAGTGGGTGGCATGTCAGCAGGACATAAACACGAGATTTGCTCTGCACCCCTCATCAAGGACACGTGTGAGAGCTGTGCCCTGCCACGCAGCCACTGCCTAGGACACCCCCTGATGCCTAGAAGGATTTTGTCAACCAGGAATGAGAAGGAGAGAGCTATGGAGAGACTACTAGACTAGGATCCAGGAAACAAATCACCTAGTTAATTACTCTGGTAAAGTGCCTTAATTTTCTCATATATAAAACAGAAGCAACACTTGTCCAGATAGGACTGTGAGATGGAAGAACTCAGCCCTGGGGTTTGACAGCCTTGATATTGAAAGTTAGCTCTGCTATTTCCTAGCTGAGTATCTTGGACATTTAATTCTGAGTTTTAGTTTCCTCATCTGTGAAAATGAGGGTCATAACTGAATACAATAAATCACATGTATGAAGTCTCTGGCTTAGAGAAGTTTTAGAGACATCACAGGAAAAACCTTAAGGTGACTCTCTCACAGTATGAACCATAAACTGCCACACTGACGTTTCAGAGGCTTCTACTTCAAGATGGCAAACTTCCAAGAATAGGACTTCCTTCCTTCCCGCAATCCTTTCAAACTAACAGATTTTTTTAAAAAATCATAAAATAAATAATTGCTGTTGTTCAGTTGCTCAGCCGTGTCTGATTCTTTGCGACCCCGTGAACTGCAGCACACCAGGCTTCCCTGTACTTCATCATCTCCCAGAGCTTGCTCAAACTCACGTCCATTGAGTTGATGATGCCATCCAACCATCTCGACCTCTGTGGCTATAAATAATAAAATAAATAACAGTGAAGAGAATAAAGGGGATGCTGTCTTTGAAAAAGAAATTTTAACAGATTTCAGAAAAACGAAACTACAGCAAATGTCAATACACTAACAGGTAGACCCAAGCGGAGGTGTCCACAGCCCAAAATCACAGGATGGGTGATAATGGAGGAAGGTGTACATCTTCCAGGCAGGACCCTGGGCTTAACTCACCCACTCCCCAGAAAGCAAGTTTTCCCCCTAAAGAAGTTTAATTGCTTTATTTGGGGAAGAACACAACAGGTGACAAAGGTGTTGACATCCCAGAGTCAGGCCTTCTTGTTTAGGTTACACTGGAAGGAAGCTTGCTTGCATGACCTGCTTCCATACACAGAAACTGACAGCGCTCCTGTTCCACATTTTTAAAAAATGAGTTGACAGCTAAACACGGACAAACACTTGAGGGGAAAAAAAGATAGACAAATACCTCATAAAGCATCATTTCTATTTGTGCATGCTCAGTGACTTTAGTAGTGTCCAACTCTTTGCAACCCTATGGACTGTAGCCTACCAGGCTCCTCTGTCCATGGGACTCTCCAGGAAAGAATACTAGAGTGGATTTCCATGCCCTCCTCCAGGAGGTTTTCCCTACCCAGGGATCAGACCCGAGTCTCTTAGGTCTCCTGCATTGGCAAGTGGGATCTTTACTACTAGCACCACCTGGGAAGCCCCCATTCCTATTTATTCATCTTCAAATATTATCAGACAACTACTGATGAACAGATATTTGAGAAAAATATTAAAAATATACCATAAGAGACAAAGAGAATTCAAACAGCCAGAGACTTGAAAACACTTTATATACATAAGGTGAAATCAGAAAACCAGGATTTTTTTTTTAATTAAAATAAGAGAATAGTAAATATTCCTGGGAAACTAAATTGTCAAAAAATTTTTTTTAATTATAGAAAGACTAGAAGATATAATTGAGAAAACTTCCTATAACAGTGAACAAAACAACAAAAGAAGGATAATAAAAGATTGAAAAAGAGGAATGAAGCATAAATTCAGTAGGTATAATAGCCAATTAAGAAAAGTTACAAAAAGGAAAGGGGAAAATCAGGGAAGGAAGGTTATGAAAGAAACAATAAAGAAAATTCCAATGACTGAAGAGAAACACAAATATTAATCAGAATTAATTAAAAGAATGAAAACCTTGATGTATCATGCTGAAATATCATATCACCCAGGATAACATTCTTGAGATTGCAGGGTCAAAGAACTGTAAACAGGTAATTCTAAGGGGATTTGAATCAGAATGGATCAGACTACTCATCAGCGGCCAAGGACACTAGACCATAATCAAGGCTTCAAAATATGAAGGTTAAAAATTTTGGACCTGGAGTTCTATATCTAGATTCAGTTCAGTTCAGTCACTCAATCTTGTCCAACTCTGCGATCCCATGGACTGCAGCACACCAGGCTTCCCTGTCTATCACCAACTCCCTGAGCTTGCTGAAACGCATGTCCTCGAGTTGGTGATACCATCCAACCATCTCATCCTCTGTCATCCCTTTCTCCTGCCTTCAATCTTTCCCAGCAACAGGGTCTTTTCCAATGAGCCAGTTCTTCACATCAGGTGGCCAAAGGATTGGAGTTTCAGCTTCAGCATCAGTGCTTCCAATGAATATTCAGGACTGATTTCCTTTAGGATGGAATGGTTCGATCTCCTCGCTGTCCAAGGGACTGTCAAGAGTCTTCTCCAACACCACAGTTCAAAAGCATCAATTCCTCAGCACTCAGCTTTCTTTATTGTCCAACTCTCAAATCCATACATGACTACTGGAAAAACCATAGCCTTGACTAAACAGACTTTGGTGGCAAAGTACTGTCTCTGTGTTTTAATCTGCCGTCTAGGTTGGTCATAGCTTTTCCTCCAAGGAGCAAGCATCTTTTAATTTCATGGCTGCAGTCACCATCTGCAGTGATTTTGGAGCCCCCCAAAATAAAGTCTCTCACTTTATTTTCAATATTTCAATAAAGTCTCTCATAATATTTTCAAACAATGTTTCCATTGTTTCCCCATCTATTTGCCATGAAGTGATGGTACCAGATGCCATGATCTTAGTTTTCAGAATGTTGAGTTTTAAACCAGCTTTTTCACTCTCCTCTTTCACTTTCATCAAGAGGCTCTTTAGTTCTTCCTCACTTTCTGCCATAAGGGTGGTATCATCTGCATATCTGAGGTTATTGATATTTTTCCCAACAATCTTGATTCCAGCTTATGCTTCATCCAGCCTGATATATCACATGATGTACTCTGCAAATAAGTTAAATAAGCAGGGTGACAATATACAGCCTTGATGTACTCCTTTCCTGATTTGGAACCAGTCTGTTGTTTCATGTCCAGTTCTAACTGTTGCTTCTTGACTTGCATACAGATTTCTCAGGAGGCAGGTGAGGTGGTTTGGTTTCCCATCTCTTCAAGAATTTTTCAGTTTGTTGTGATCTATACAGTAATCAATAAAGCAGAAGTAGCTGTTTTTCTGGAATTCTCTTGCTTTTTCAATGATCCAGCAGATATTGGCAATTTGATCTCTGATTGCTTTGCCTTTTCTAAATTCAGCTTGAACATCTGGATGTTCACATTTCACGTACTTTTGAAGCCTGGCTTCGAGAATTTTGAGCATTACTTTGCTAGCGTGTGAGATGAGTACAATTGTGCAGTAGTTTGAACATTCTTTGTCATTGCCCTTCTTGGAATTGGAATGAAAACTGACCTTTTCCAGGCCTGAGGCCACTGCTGAGTTTTCCAAATTTGCTGGCATATTGAGTGCAGCACTTTCACAGCATCATCTTTTAGGATTTGAAATAGCTCAACTGAATTCCATCACCTCCACTAGCTTTGTTGGTAGTGATGCTTCCTAAGGCCCACTTGACTTTGCATTCCAGGATGTTTGGCCCTAGGTGAGTGATCACACCATCATGGTTATCTGGGTCGTGAAGATCTTTTTTGTATAGTTCTTCTGTGTATTCTTGCCACCTCTTCTTAATATCTTCTACCTCTATTAGGCCCATACCATTTCTGTCCTTTGTTGTGCCCATCTTTGCATGAGATGTTCCCTTGGCATCTCTAATTTTCTTGAAGAGATCTCTAGTCTTTCCCATTCTATTGTTTCCCTCTATTTTCTTGGCACTGATCACTCAGGAAGGCTTTGTTATCTCTCCTTGCTATTCTTTGGAACTATGCATTCAAATGGATATATCTTTCCTTTTCTCCTTTGTCTTTTGCTTCTCTTCTTTTCTCGGCTATTTGTAAGGCCTCCTCACACAATAATTTTGTCTTTTTGCATTTCTTTTTCTTGGGGATAGTCTTGATCACTGCCTCCTATACAATGTCACAAACCTCCATCCATAGTTCTTCAGGCACTCTATCAGATCTAATCTGTTGAATCTGTTTGTCACTTCCACTGTATAATTGTAAGGGATTTGATTTAGGTCATTTCTGAATAGTCTAGGGTTTTCCCTACTTTCTTCAATTTAAGTCTGAATTTGGCAATAAGGAGTTCATGATCTGAGCCATAGTCGGCTCCCTGTCTTGTTTTTGCTGACTGTATAGAGCTTAATATCTAGATTAAGACTGAGAAAAAGATAACTTCCTTTTCAGACATTCAAGTCTTCATAATATTTTGTTTCTCTCATATATTTTCTAAAAAATTTTGAGATATACTCCCAAAAGAGGGATTGGGTTAGAGGAGAGTGGGCAAAACCAAGAAAGGGAGAATTATGGAATGTAGAGAATTGTAAAGCTCACTAGGATTACAGTGAAAAGAAGCCCCTGGCAGTAAGTCTGCCACAAGCATTGAAAGCAATTTTAAAAAGCTGTTGAGTTTCAAGAACATTGTCTTAAGAAAAATAAAAAGAATTCCAAAAAATTAATAGACTGACTATAGAACTAGAAGGTATTTGTAATATAATAAGAATATATGTGGTTTTTCCTTCTAGAAGGAAAAAGTCAAAAGTCAAGGAAATGAAATTTTTACTAAATAATTATAGCCAAAATAGAAAATGAACCAAAATGTGGCATAAATTTAAATAGTTTTGAGAGGAAGGAAAAAGTACTTTTGATTCTGATGTTAAGAATGTTCTTTTGACTAAGGAAAGGATCTGTAACATTGGACTTGTGAAAAAAAAATGCACAGAACTTAGTTCTGCACTAAACAATATCATAGTGTAAACACTGACTCTGTTGTTGCTGTTGTTCAGTTCCTAAGTAATTTCTGACTCTTTGTGACCCCATGAACTGCAGTATGCCAGGCTCCTCTGTCCTCCACTGTCTCCTTGAATTTGCTCAAATTCATGTTCATTGAGTTGGTCATACTATCATACTATCTCATCTCTTCCACCCTCTTCTTTTGCTTTCAATCTTTCCCAGCATCAGGATCTTTTTCAGTGAGTCACATCAAATGGTTAAAGTATAGGAGCTTCAGCTTCAGCATCAGTCCTTCCAATGAATATTCAGGGTTGATTTCCTGTAGGTTTGACTGGTTTGATCTCCTTGCTGTCCAAGAGACTCTCAAGACTCTCAAGCACCATAATTTGAAAGTATCACTTCTTCAGTGCTCAGCCTTCTTTATGGTCCAACACTCACATCCATACATGACTACTGAAAAAACCACAGCTTTGACTATTACAGACCTTTGTTGGAAAGATGATATCTCTGCTTTTAATATGCTATCTAGGTTTGAAGGCAGGAGGAGATTGAAGGCAAGAGGAGAAGGGGACAACAGAGAATGAGATGACTAAATGGCATTACCAACTCAATGGACATGATTTTGAGCAAGCTCCAGGAGTTGGTGATGGACAGAGATACCTGGCATGTTGCAGTTCATGGCGCCACAAAGAGTCAGACATAACTGAGCGACTAAACTGAACTAAACTAGGTTTGTCATAGCTAATTGCTAGCTTTTTAATATTTAGAAACATTCATAGATAAATCATAGAAAACTGAGTGGTTACAAAACAGAATGTAAATGTTATCCACATTGATAATGTAAAAGAAATGAACAGAAATAAGGAGATGAAAAGGGAGGGGGAAAAGAGAGGGAAGGATTAGGAAGGTAATACATTCATTTTGCAAAATGAAAGTTTAAGAGACACAGTGGAAAGCAATAGACAAAAAATAGAACTTTACATATATATTGTTTAAAGCTACATGGTAACTAGTAGAGGAAGTTAAAAATATTAGTATAACTACCAAAAATTATCTCCCTGCCCTTTTCCCTCTCCCTCTTCTCATTCTGGGACTTCCGCAATGCATACATTGGTCTGCTGGTTGGTGTCCTACATATTTCTTGGGCTGGGTTCAATCGTCTCCAATCATTTTTCTTTCTGCTCCTCAGATGCAATAATTTCCACTGGTAATTTTTCCACTAGGAAAGAGGAAATTAATATTTCTTCGATGTGACTATGTGCCACATATCCAGGTACTGGATGCTTTACATCTTTATCAGAGTTGATACTCACAACAATTCTATGGGCTGAGTACTTTTTACTCCCATTAGAAATTAGACCATAGAGGTTTCTAGTTTAACTTGACAAAAGCCAGTCAGCATTTAGCCAGGCCAGGTTAACATCAAGGCTCACTGATGACCAAAGTCATGTTGTTAGGCATCTAGAATTGAAACCAGTGGTGAAACAGGGTAAACCATCAATGTGAACATGGTTTATAAATGTTTAGCTGTCATAAAGAGCATTCCAGAAAAATGTATGAACCAACAGAGAATTATGTAACCAAAGACTGGAACATGGCATGATTCCACTCACAAAATATTTCCACAACCCTTGAAAGGAAGACATTAATTAAATACAGTTTCATTTGCTGAAAACTAGTAACTAACGAATTCATAATAATTTCTCCTGAATAAAAAGTGAGATACATGTTGTGTACATACTAGACACAAGAAATACTGGATCCCTTATCTTCTCAGTTAACATCAACTTTTTTAATGTTATAATCTTCTAAATACAAGTAGCAGGGAAGGGATAGGAGAGATGACAGAGACAAGAAAATCCCTGATTAGGAGGTAATTTGTTTAAAAAGGAGGGAGTCTTTCACATGTACTTCCTTCTTATCACTATCGAGTAGAAAAGCTTCTGCAATCACAAAACTTATCTGAAAATCTGTCCATTTACAGGCAGGATCTCATATCAAGAGGAGTTAAACCTAGTAACACATTTGTGGTGAATTATTCATAGTAGCTATTGTTGTATAACAAAAGACTATTTAGAACCTAAAACAATAAACATTTATTACTCACATGTCTGCAATGCTCAGTGATGATCAAAACCAGCTTGACTGGACAGTCTTACTGATCTCAGCTGGGATCTCAGTGTAGCTGCTGCTGCTGCTGCTGCTAAGTTGCTTCAGTTGTGTCCGACTCTGTGCAACCCCATAGATGGTAACCCACCAGGCTCCCCCGTCCCTGGGATTCTCCAGGCAAGAACACTGGAGTGGGTTGCCATTTCCTTCTCCAATGCATGAAAGTGAAAAGTGAAAAGTGAAATTGAAGTCGCTCAGTCGTGTCCGACCCTCAGCGGGGTTGGCTAATCTAGGCTGGACTTGGCTGAAGTGATTCAGCTCCATGTGTCTTCATCATCTTCTAGAAGCCATGGGCAAGCTCAGACATGCCCCAATAATGATAAAAGCAATACCAGACATAGAAAATGAAGAGGCTCTTGACGTTTGGTCTCAGAATTTGCACACTATTTCTTCTGTTTTATTCTATTGGCCAAAATAAGTCACAAAGCTGAGCCCAGAATCAGAGTGTGAAGGTGCTACAGAGATGCATGGCAATGAGTGTGAATATAGTCACACGAGCATTAAGGCAGTCTAGGCCCTGGAGTAGAAATGGCCACAACTGACTCCAGTATCCTCGCCTGGAAAATCACATGGACAGAGGAGCCTGGCAATCTACAGTCCATAGAGTCTGAAAAAGTTGAACACGACCTAGCGACTGAGCATAACACAGTCTACCACCCCCAGTCACACCTAATCTGCTAAAGAATTACCTTCCCAATCTGGCTAAAAAGAGGTTCCTTGAGGGCAATAACTATATGAATTTATCATCTTTTTATCTTTACAATTACTTTCCAAAATATTAACAGGGTCTTTATTATATAGGTGAGGATGTCAAGGCTCAATAAGGAGCATCTGTCATTTTACATATATAGCCCTGGAATCTGAATTATCAATTGCTAAAGTGCTCTAATCATTTTGGACTAAAGACAAGTGCCTGATTAGCGGTCCAGATTCCTGCAACACTTTGTCCTTGTGATTATACCAAGTGAGTGGCTCCTGGCTTAGATCACTAACACTTGTATTCCATGGAGAACCAGACTCTGAGGGAAAAAAAATAACCAATATTCTGAGTACGAGGTACTTTTCTTATCTTATAGAGTCTGGGATTATACACTTACCATGAAGCCTCAAAAACAGGTTTACAGTCTTTACAAAGGGTGAAGCAGATTTTCCTCTCCTTTCTTTCAGAGAGCTGAGTATTGGGTAGTTGCATTGGCAGTGACTCTTGACTGCCTATAATGAAACTACCTCACACCTTGAGGATGTTTCTGTGGAGGCAGTCAGGAAGGTGGAATTTGGGAGATGTGTCCAGCTCTTCAGCAGAGGTGCTGTTGTGCCCACCCTGAGGGAGGCTTGAGAAACTTTGGGAAGAGTGAGTGATGCCCAGGACTTCAAGGGTAAGATTGGGCAGGAGGCAGGAGTCCTGGCCAGCACCCCCACCACACACACAGTGCACCTCTGCCTGCCATCCACACCATATGCCACCCTCTGAGCATATCACAGGCTGAAGGAGCCAAGCTTCAGCCATGCTTAACCTTCACCTGCCAGCACCATGCTACGCATGAAAAATATCAAAGTGAATCATGAATGATTCTTGCATTTAAAGGGCTCACAGAGAAATGGGGACATGTGGCACGTAAGGGTCATCAAGGCTCCCTGGGAGAGGCAACTTGCAGTACAAGTGAGAACTGGCTAGACAAAATCTGGAAAAGAGACTTCCAGAGAAAGAGAAGATGCTGACTGAGTCTCAGCTATTAAAATCCCCAAATTCCAAAGGCATGAGTACTGCAGTCTGAATAGCTAGTTTCCATACCATCACTGGCTTCCCTGATAGTTCAGTTAATAACGAATCCACCTGCAATGCAGGAGACCTCAGTTCAATTCCTGGGTTGGGAAGATCTGTTGGAGAAGGGATAGGCTACCCACTCCAGTGTTCTTGGGCTTCCCTGGTGGTTCAGCTGGTAAAGAATCTGGCTGCAATGTAGGAGACCTGGGTTCAATCCCACATCTTCTGAGGGCACCAAGGACCTACATTAGGAGGCTCCCCCTGACTGCAATGGGAAGAACAAACTGGGAGAGGGGGGCATGGGCAACAGTGAAGGTCAGGGGCTATCACAGAAGTCTACTATTATTGGAATCTGAGAGTAGACTATGCCAATTTACTGTAAAGTTTGAAAACTATTAAGATACAGAGATTGATGAAAGAGAATGAGGAAAAGAAATCAAGCATGACTACTGGATCCTGGCTCAGGTGATTGAAGTGTCAGGGTGGCATGCACCAGGGCATGAGGAGGAAGACCTGGAAGGCACTACTGAAGGAATGTCACAGGAAGCAGAACCTGGAGAAAACAGCCGAAGAGTGAGCATGAGAGGATAAACAAGCCAAAAACCCAAGGAAAGGTGAAGGGTGAAGGATCTAGTTTAGACACCAAGAATTTACTTCCAACTGAGTCCTGAGTGCTTGAACCCAAGCTTGGATGTCTAAAACATAGAGCTTTTCCTTGCAATTCAAAAAGTCCTTCCTTTCAGTCTTATTTTTCCCAAGTCTTCATGTTCCAAGATTTCACATCTCACTACCCCACTCATTTAGTACGTTTAATTAATTTCTCAATATTTTTGTGGACGCATTACTGCTTTCTGCACACATAGACATACTAGGATGAAGGAGGAGGTTCTGCTGATTGGTATTTGTAATGTACTGAGACTGATGAATGAACTCATACACACACCGTCACCATCACCAATAATAATAACAACCTCTATTACTAAGTGAGAGTCTCACCTCTTGTTTATTGAGCATCTATTATGTACGAGGTCTTCAGTTATGAATTTTATAAACATGGCCAATAAACAGAGTAGAAATAACATTTCTCTTTTATAGAGGGAACAAGTAAGACTTCGAGAAGTTAAGTGAGTGGCTGAAGATCACAGAGTAAATAATAAAAAGTAGTGGGACCGTCTATGGGGTCGCACAGAATCGGACACGACTAAAGCGACTCAGCAGCAGCAGCAGCAGCAGCAGCAGCAGTGAGACATATGTGTACTATCCACCAAGGGTAGAGCCCTTTAAAAACATTTGTGTGCCTAAATGACTGACTTTCTTGATTTCCTTGTTATGATTTGTGGGGAGAGGAGGAGTTTGGGAAGGGGGGAGGGAGCAGAGCAAAGGAAACAGAATTAAGTGGAATCGGGTCAGGGAATTGCTGTTCCTGAGCCCAGGATTGTAAATTGCTGGCTATGTGTTCAAACACTCCATCCTGCACAATCTCTTTCAGAAACTAATAAGTACATGAATGTTTTTCATTTGACATAGAAATTTATCCAAAGAAACAGAACATCCTGATGCACAAATTCCTGGCCAGCTTTGAAGAGCATGACTTACAAATCGTTTATTTGTTCATTTAATATTTGTTCAAACATTTACCAAGCAGCTACTGGATTCCAAGCATTGGGCTGGGTCCTAGGGATTCAGTGGCAGACATATCCACCACACCAGCATAGGAGAAAGAACAGAGAGTGCCCTGCTTGAATTGTCTTTGTGTAGGGAACTTAAAGGAAGAGAGTGGTTGAGGAGAGGTGGAGGGCTTTGTGGGCAGGGGGTCCACTTGAGCCAAGGACTGTTGCTCTAAAGCTGTGTTTTCACCACTCCTCCCCACCTCCATGTCACGTGGGCAGGCCTGACCTCTCTGGCTGTATCACAGGGCCTTTCTGTGGGATTCTTCTGCACCTTACGCCAATCTTTAGGAGCACCTATGAACAGACAGTAGGTATGAGCAGAGCTCTCTGGTCTGCCAGAAGCAAGGATTATTTCAGCTCTGTGTCCCTGTTGCAGCACAGAGCAGGTCTTCCGTAGACACAGTGGGATAGTCACAGCATACCCAGCAGGTTTGTAACACACATCAGGACCCTTTGGGTAGTCCTGGGCCATACTGCCCATTTAGCCAAGTTACAGTTCCTTTCTGAGGAAGCAGTTTGGAGATAATAGAAAGGTTGGAGGCCCAGGCTCTGCCAGAATGACTTCAGCACGCCACTTAAGGTTGTTTTCCTCTTTCATCAAAAGACACATTGAGTGAGACCATGGTGGACTTGGGATGCGATAGAATTTACCAAAGCCCATGAGTAGGTTTGTTTGTGCTATAGCAAGTCCAAGGTCAACCTTACATCCTATACTCAAGATGGAGCAGAGAGAGATTATCCAGAAAGGAGGTAACATCACATTTGGTCTTTCCTTTATTTCCTTCTGACCTACAATTCTGTGACAAAGTGTTCCTCTTGTCTGTGAGTCACCTGAAGCTTACTTTTTCAACAAGAACAGAGTTCAAGCGCCTGGCATAGAACACAATGATAGCTAAAAGAATACTGTTTATGGAGAACTGTAATTTTTGAACAGGTAAAAGTGTCACATGGCTCAAAGATGAAAGTAATAGCAAAAATGGACATTGAGAACCTTGACCTCATCAGGCTGATATCTTCCATGTTTGATAATCTCTCTGCCCCCATGAGTCACCAGCTTCCTACCTGCCCTTCCAGTGATTCTTTATGCAAATGCAAGCATATGCGGAATTTTGTTAACTGCATCTTGAGTCTCTGTGGAGACAATCATATGATTTTTTCTTCTTAGATCTATTTTGATGAACTATCTTTGCATTTTTAGAATAAGCTGCACTTGGTTATGGAGTATTACTCTTTTAGTATGTTGTTGCATTCTGATTGTTAATATTTTCTCTAGGATTTATGTATCAATACTCATATGTGAGATTCATTTGTCATTTCTTTTTTGTATAGCATTTGTATTCAACTTATCTTTTCCAGGTGAAAATTATTTGAAAGTTGTCCTTTTTTGTATATGCCTGTGCCTGCACACTGAATCAAATCCAACTCTTTGCAACCCCATGGATTGTAGCCCACCCACCAGGCTCCTCTGTCCATGGAATTCTCCAGGCAAGAATACCGGAGCAGGTGCCATTTCCTTCTCCAGGTGATCTTCCCCATCCAGTAATTGAACCCTCATCTCTTTTGTTTCCTGCATTGGCAGACAGGTTCTTTACCAACTGAGCCACTGGAGAAGCCCCTTTTTTGTATATGCTCTGAAACAATCTGGGCTTCCCAGGTGGTGCTAGTGGTCAAGAAGCCATCTGCAGTGCAGGAGACTTAAGAGATTTGAGTTCTATCCTGGGTTGGGAAGATTCCTTGGAGGAGGGCATGGGAACCCACTCCAGTGTTCTTGCCTGGAAAATCCCATGGACAGAGGAGCCTGACAGGCTACAGTCCATAGGGTTACACAGAGTCGGACATGACTGAAGTGACTTAGCATACATGCATACACTGGACCAATTTAAATAGTGTTGGAATCATTCAACCTTTAAAGTTTTGGTTAAATTTGCCCATGAAACTTCTAGCCCTTCTAGTACTTAAAAAATTTTTTAATTTTACAATTTTCTCTAATTTCTTTCTATGAAAAATGGCCTATTTAGAGCTGGTTTGAGTAAATTATATCCTTCTAGAAAAATCCATTTCTTTCAGATTTTCAAGGTTAAAGTTGTATAAAAAACTTTTTAAATTTCCCTTCCTTTCTTCATTATTTTCTTCTTGTCATGTATTATATTTTGCATCTGTTCATTCCTCCTTGATTTATGAGAAGACTTTTTTGTCTCATTGCCAATGATTCAGGTATTCACTTATTTACATTGTCTACCCAACCCTGTTATCTAACTCATTAATTTATTTTATTTCTACTTTATTCCTTCTGCTTTCCTTTGATTTATTGCTCTTTTTCTTAACTCTCCGATTCTCAGTTCTTTCAATTTCATCCTTTTTATATAAATATTTCTTTTACCTGGTGGCTCAGAGAATAAAGAATTTACCTGCAATGAAGGAGACCTGGCTTCGATCCCTGGGTCAGGAAGATGCCCTATAGAAGGGAATGGCAACCCACTGCAATATTCTTACCTGGAGAATTCCACAGACAGAGGAGCCTGGTGGGTTACAGCCCATGGGGTTGCAAAGAGTCGGACATGACTGAGCAAATAACCCTTTCACTGTCTTTTGCATTTTAGGCTATGACATTTCCTATGAGTAACGCTTTAGTTCTGTCTTTCAGATTCAGAACATAATATGTAGTATTTTCACTATTATTGGTTTTTCAAAATTCTGCAATTTGGATTTGTGCTTTTACTTTAACTCAGGAGTTGTTCGAATGATTATTTTCTTCAAAATTCTTTTATTTTTAAAAAATTTTATTATTACTGCATTGTAAACAGAAAATAATGTTTACATTATTTCTACTTTTTGAAATTTATTATAACTTCATTATGGTGGTCAATGTTATGGTCAATTACTGTGGCTGTTCCATGTGCACTTGAAGCAAAAATATATTCCTGCCTTCAGAGAGAAAGAGAGTTTGCATCATACTAAGCACTCAAATATTATTATTCAGTTCGGTTCAGTTCAGTTGCTCAGTCGTGTCTGACTCTGTGACCTATGAATCGCAGCACACCAGGCCTCCCTGTCCATCACCAGCTCCCGGAGTTTACTCAAACTCATGTCCATTAAGTCGATGATGCCATCCAGCCGTCTCATCCTCTTTCGTCCCCTTCTCCGCCTGCTCCCAACCCCTCCCAGCATCAGGGTCTTTTCCAATGAGTCAACTCTTGGCATGAAGTGGCCAAAGTATTGGAGTTTCAGCCTCAGCATCAGTCCTTCCAATGAACACCCAGGACTGGTCTCCTTTAGGATGGACTGGTTGGATCTCCTTGCAGTCCAAGGGACTCTCAGAGTCTTCTCCAACACCACAGTTCAAAAGCATCAATTCTTCGGCACTCAGCTTTCTTTACAGTCCAACTCTCACATCCATACATGACCACTGGGAAAACCATAGCCTTGACTAGATGGATCTTTGTTGGCAAAGTAATGTCTCTGCTTTTGAATATGCTGTCTAGGTTGGTCATAACCTTCCTTCCAAGGTGTAAGCGTCTTTTAATTTCATGGCTGCAATCACCATCTGCAGTGATTTTGGAGCCCAAAAAAATAAAGTCTGACACTGTTTCCATTGTTTCCCCATCTATTTCCCATGAAGTGATGGGACCAGATGCCATGATCTTCGTTTTCTGAATGTGGAGCTTTAAGCCAATTTTTTCACTATCCTCTTTCACTTTCCTCAAGAGGCTCTTTAGCTCCTCTTCACTTTCTGCCATAAGGGTGGTGTCATCTGCATATCTGAGGTTATTGATGTTTCTCCCGGCAATCTTGATTCCAGCTTGTGCTTCTTCCAGCCCAGCGTTTCTCATGATGTACTCTGCATAGAAGTTAAATAACCCGGGTGACAATATACAGCCTTGACGTACTCCTTTTCCTATTTGGAACTAGTCTGTTGTTCCATGTCCAGTTCTAACTGTTGCTTCCTGACCTGCATACAGGTTCTCAAGAGGCAGGTCAGGTGGTCTGGTATTCTCAACTCTTTCAGAATTTTCCACAGTTTCTTGTGATCCACACAGTCAAAGGCTTTGGCATAGTCAATAAAGCAGAAATAGATGTTTTTCTGGAACTCTCTTGCTTTTTCGATGATCCAGCAGATGTTGGCAATTTAATCTCTGGTTCCTCTGCCTTTTCTAAAACCAGCTTGAACATCTAGAAGTTCACGGTTCATGTATTATTATTAGTGCACCTAAAGTCCCTCCAAGTCATGAAGGGCCCTTGTCCTACCCACTATAGAAGGGTAATTGGATTTTCCATTTGGTTCGGTAAACAAAGCCTGTTTTGGGGACTCCCTAGTGGTCCAGTCAGTTCAGTCACTCAGTCATGTCCGACTTTTTGCGACCCCATGAACCTCAGCATTCCACGCCTCCCTGTCCATCACCAACTCCTGAAGTTTACCCAAACTCACATCCATTGAGTCCCTGATGCCATCCAACCATCTCATCCTCTGTCGTCCCCTTCTCCTCCTGCCCCCAATCTTTCCCAGCATCAGGGTCTTTTCAACCCTAGTGGTCCAGTAGTTATAAATTCACCTGTCAATGCAGGGGACATGTGTTAGATCCCCAGTCTGGGAAGACCCCACATCCCAAGGAACAGCTGAGCTCATGTACCACAAGTACTGAAGCCTGCACGCTCTAGGGCCCAACCCCTGATCCCATGAGCCTAGAGCCTGTGCTCTGCCATAAGAGAAGCCACTGCAATTAGGAGCCTGCACACCACAATAAAGAGTAGCCCCTGCTTGCTGCAACTAGAGAAAGACTGCCTATGGCAACGAAGATCTAGTGCAGCCAAAAATAAATTAAATAAGTAAATACATTTTTTAAACAAAGACCTATGGTTTTGGCTCTGAATGAAGCTTTTCTCATCTACCTTTTTGATTATGTGGCTTAGGTCCTTTGCATTCCTATTCATTTTGGGTCCAATAGGTCTGAGAGGATGTCTTACACTTTCCTGAGATGTGAAAAGGCTGAGAAGAAGCCAGTTCCTGGGGGTGGGGTGGGAGCACAGGCTCAGGCTGGGACAGGGGAGTGGGCTGTGAAGAAATCATGGCTTTGCTGGAGACATCTGTCAGACCATCTCCAATCAATACACTCTTGCTGTAAAGAAAAGGGCTGATCCAAATTGATCAAGGTCTCTATTGTTTAATTTCTATTGGTATTCTTAAAAGGAGAAAGAATCAGCCTCTCATTCAATCAGGTAATTTTGTATGGGTTTCTTTCTTCATATGTTGATTTTGCTTACCAAACCAAGTCAAAAAATCTGGTTCTCCTTCTATATTTTCATGACGGCCTTTTCGTGACTTGGAGGGAGTTTATATGGTGATGTTGCTAACAATAACATCTGAGCACTCACTAATGGCCAAACTCTCTTCAAGGTACTTTGTATGTCTTAGGTCACTTAATCCTTGTATGAACTCATTATACTCCCATTTTGCAAATTAAAAACAAGACAAGTGGAGGTAAAATAACTTGTTCAAGTTCAAACTGCTAGTGAGTGGAGGAGCCAGGACCCCAACCTTAGCTACTATGCTCTGGGGTCCCTTTTAGAGACCAGCTCTTCCAGAGGGTTCATTTTACAGGTGAAGTAATAGACCTAAAGTTGTTGAGTCAGCTAGCAAGCTCCCAACAGAGTTAAAACTAGACCTCTAACATTTGGACCTTCATCCAGAACTTTCTCACTATAACAGCACGCTACGCATAGAAGCAATGTTTTGTAATAGAAAAGAAAGTGAAAGTCGCTCAGTCGTGTCCAACTCTTTGCGACCCCATGGACTGTAGTCCATGAACTTCTCCAGGCCAGAATACTGGAATGGGTAGCCTTTTCCAGAAGATATAATTTGCTGGATGATATGGGCTAATCATTTTTAGCAACTACTGCCTACCTCACCTCACATGTCTATAGGGTAACACCATAGTAGATGGAAAGATGTTTTAACTTATGGGCTACCTAAATACCTTCTTGGAGAAGGCAATGGCACCCCACTCCAGAACTCTTGCCTGGAGAATCCCAGGGACAGGGGAGCCTGGTGGGCTGCTGTCTATGGGGTCGCACAGAGTCGGACATGACTGAAGTGACTTAGCAGCAAATACCTTCTGGTTCCTGAACAAACAGTTCAGTTATGGAATAAAATCACCTTTAATATGATTGTGTGTGTATGTTAGTCGCTCAGTCATGTCTGACTCTGTGCGACCCTGTGGACTAAAGCCTGCCAGTCTTTTCTGTCCATGGGTTTCTGCAGGTAAGAATACTGAAGTGGGTTGCTATCTCCTTCTTTAGGACCTCTCCAAGAGACCCACCCCAGCTACGATCCCAACCCAGGGATTGAACCCAGTCTCCTGTATTGCAGGCAGATTCTTTACCATCTGAGCCACCAGGGAAGCCCTTTAATACGATTAGGATATACAAAACTACAAAAAGTAATAATTCTTTAAGAGAGAAATTCTTCTAGGTGCCAATGTACTTTCACTAGGCATCTCCTCTACTCTCCAGTTCCACACACACGACTTCATTCTTTGTTCATGGATTGTGGGTGTCAGGCTTAAAAACAGGCACTTTCTCAAGACAAGTAGGAACTTAAGATTGGGAAAGAATACCAATCAATTCTCAGGGGAGAGCATGATCATTAAAAACAGCACATAAAGTGGTGAGTTTCTTGTATTTCTTGTAACGAAGTCCAGCCCTGAGAGCCTTTCTCTATCGTGAAAAGTGATCTAACATCTCCCAAGATAGCTTGGCTTCAGATGGTAAACTCTTTTCTCCATTCCATACTTATTCCAAAAATTATGAAAAGAGAAAGGAGTTTATGACATTTTAGAAGAAACTGATCTGCTATAGCAATTTTACTAAGAAATGACACAATGGTTTTGGCAAAATAAGAGAATTTCATTCTGAAATTGTAACAACATCATCTCCCACTGGAATTATTTGGCTTACCAAAAATCAAAGTTGTTAAGCTGGCAAGGGCAGGGCCATAAGGCAAATGACTAGAGGTGATACTCTGTACAACTCTACACACAGAGGCTTTCAGAAGCCCAGGTTAGGGAACCTGCTACTGTGGCTGGAGTTGGTGGTGTTCCAGTTGGATTCATTCACAATAAAGCAACAAGGTAGGATCAACTACAAACCCTGGAAAACTGTCCTCTCACTGTACAGAATCTCTACGAAGAATGAGAACAGAAAACTAAGGACTTTCTCAAATCACAGCATCGTGAAAAGATTTGTTCAAAGCTGGTCCCATAAACTATTGCTTCTGGGTTTTGCAGCAGAAGCTAAATAAAACATGTTTCCATCATCGTAAAGAGCAAATTGGCCTCACAAGCCTTCTACCTTAGCATTTACGTGTGTTCAGTTGCTCAGTCGTGTCCAACTCTTTGCTACCCCATGGACTGTAGCCTGCCAGGCTCCTCTGTCCATGCAATTTTCCAGGCAAGAATAGTGAAGTGAGAGCAGCTGGGATGGGTCTCTTGGAGAGGTTCTGGACTCTCCTTTCCCAATTTTCCTAGTTTTCATTTCAAACAAGAGACTGAAATGACTTAATTGTTGGATAGCTCAGATTTGAGGGAATTGCTTCAGTGATGTCTATAGCTTCAGTGACCTAAACATTTTTATTTGCAAAAGATTTTATTTAAAAGAAAGTACAGCCAACTAGTGCTTAACCACATAGATTATCAGGAACCTCTTCCATGACACTAAGTGAGATAGCTGAACTGGGAACTTTCACATGTGGTTAAAATTTAAGTCATTAATAAAAAGGTATCTGGCAAAAGTGGGAAAAGAGTTGAGAAAAGGTGAGTTTTTCATGAAACTCTATGTAGGTATTTTCAGAGAACCAGATAAGCTCAGGAACATATTTTATGGCCGTTTCCAATATCATTTAGTTCTAGCCACCCATAATTGCTCAAATAATCTTTGGATGATCTGTTTGGTGGGCAGGCTTCTCTTCCCATTACGGGACACACGTTATCTGAAGGGCATGTATAACTTACATGTAATCCGGGATATTAATCAGAATGGAGAGGGAAATGGCAACCCACTCCACTATTCTTGCCTGAAAATCCTGCGGATAGAAGAGTTCAGAGGATTGCAGTCCATGGGGTTGCTGAGAGTCAGACGTGACTGAATGACTGAGCACATTAATCAGCAGAGGGAACACCAGCACATTATTTTAGTCAAGGTTGGTCAGTTACAAAGAAGAGAAAACTAATCAATTTAAATCCCTTTTTAAAGAGTTTATTGGAAGAAGAGTATAGGTTTCATGGGAAGCGGAAAGACAAGAGTTGGTTTTCTCTCTCTTTTTTTCTTTATCACCTACTGTTTCTCTCTTCACTTAGCAACTTTATCTTGCTTTTGCAACTTCCAGTTCATAATGACTTTTGGGCTCTGATGGCACTTGTCTTTTTAGTTATCCTTATTTTTGTAATCATATTGAAACAGGCTGGGACAGATCCTTTGCCACATTGATGCAATGCTTGTACCTGTCTCCTCAAGGCCCACCCTCCCCCTCCCCCCGAAAAAAAAATGCTGTAAGGGACTAAAAGTAACAGTGTGCACACATGCACAGTTGGGGCAAATTCTGGACAAGATGCAAAAAGATCAAAAAGGTCCAATTGCCAACTCTGTAGAGCTGGGAACAAAAAACTAAGGTCAGGAGTAAAAGCAGGGTAATGGACATGCCCTTTGTATCCAACACTACCAAAGGGATGGGCAGACAGTAAGCCACCCCTCCTGCCTGAACTCTGGACATACCTCTACCCTCGCCCCATATAAGGAACCAACTCGCACCCCCCACCCCACTTAAGCAGCAAGCAAGGGAAGCTATTACTTGTTCTCAGTCCCCACTGCTGCAGCAGAGGCCCCAGTAAAGACTTGCCTGAATTTCTTTTCTGCCCTCTTATCAATTTCCATTTCTTGGCAAAGTCCAAAAATCCCTGTGAGTACCAATATCGCATTTTGTCTGTGCAGAGCCAGCCTTGAGATTGGTGTGGCAAGGGATACCTGACCTGACCAGAGCCAAAAATTTTCTGAGACTTTAGCAGAATCTCCTGAGCAATAGGACAGCGTGGGGAGGACTTGAGGCTGGAGCTGCCAACACCATCTAGCCTTGTAAATCCCCACCCTCATGTCAATACAGTAGACACAGAGCAAGATGGAAAGAAGCTGTCCTCTGATGGTAGTTTTTGCTACCTGATTCCCGGCTGCATGTGAAGCCAGTCTTGCTTGTTAGTTTCATGAGCCAATAACTTTTTTTGGTTAAGTCATTTTGAACCAGGTATTCTGTCAGGCAGGCTTCCCTGGTGGCTCAGTGATAAAGAATCCACCTGCCAATGCAGGAGATGCGGTTCGATCCCTGAGAGGGGACGATCCCCTGGAAAAGGAAACGGCAACTCATTCTAGTATTCTTGCCTGGAAAATCCCATGGACAGAGGAACCTGGCGGGCTACAGTCCTTGGGGTCGGAAAAGAGTTGGGCATGACTTAAAACACTAAACAACAACAACATTCTGTCATGCATATCCCTGAAAGTCCCAAATGCTGTAAAGCATCCGCCCCAGATTCCAGAGTCAATCCCATTCCTGACCTGACGTCATAGCTCTAGACTCCTGATTAGCCTTGTTAGGTAGGGCTTGCTCAGGAAGGAATGGAGTTCACTGTGGTATGGGGGACAATTCTTTGCAGAGGTAAAGGTGGGCAGAGTGAGAGGAAGTCATTAACCTCTTCATTTACATTCACTAATTAGAAGTTTGATCTCATAATTAGCCTGAATCCATCCTGTCTTCATTAAAGTCATTAATGTTAAAATATAAGAGATAATCTACAGAAATCATTTCCAACTTCTTAAATAGTGCTTGTGATTTTTTTCACATGAAAGTCTAATGGAAATTTAGAAAATGTTTATTTCCTTGTTGTTATTCTGTGGACATGCCAACAATATTTTAAATTTTTCATTATACTAACTTTAATTTTAAAACTAAAGACACTGGATGACATAGGAGGTCAAATTTAAGTGATAAATGAAAATGTATCTGTTAAGAAATGCTTTTCATCTTATTTCTTCATTAAGGGAATAACCCAATTCTTAGATTTAAAAATATCTCTAACAAGTCATGATGCAAATAATCTTCTCCCATAGCTTTTCTTTCAAGATACCCAATTTATTTCATCACAAAATAGTAAATCTCATCCTCAGAATCCATTTCTTAGCCTAGAGTGGCACCACTGAAGTTGTTCATTGCTCCAACTAAAATTTAAAATTGTTTAGGAAGGGTAAAGGCATGACTTCCCCATATATGTTTTAGTCCCATATTTAACATTTCATAGAAATAAATCAATTTGGGGAAAGGAAATCCAAAAAAAGAAGGGATGTATGTATACATATAGCTGATTCACTTTGCTGTAGAGTAGAAACTAATACAATATTATAAAGCAACTACACCTCAGTAAAAGTTAATTAAAGAAAGAAATAGGTTCCACTAACGTATTTCTGTTTTGACAGTACAGACAGTAAAGAGCTGCATCTTTCAGCCTGGGAAGGAGGAGGGCTTGGAATTACCCTCAGCTTAGCGTCTACTTGCATGATGTTGGCAAGTTATGTGTCATCTGGATAAGCCTTTGTTTCTTCATATTATATTATAGATCATACATAGTATTTATATCATAGCTTTAATGGGGCAATTAAATGAGGTGGTATATGTAAATCATATAATAGATACTCAGTGTTATAACGTACCAGCTATTACTTAAGGCAACAAATAATTTCCCATTATAACAGATACATTCATAATTCATGAATGTCCCTTTTCTACCAGTTGTCAACATTGCCATGAATCTTGCCGAGTTATAAAATTAAATCTACATTTTTCATGAATTGAAATGTTAATGCCCCGTTAAAGCTACTGAAATGTCTCATTCTGCTACTAATTGGCTCTGTGACTGGGGACAAGCAGTTAACCAATGTGAGTTTTGTAAAATGACAAGACTGGGCTGCCCATGATGAATTTTAGGGTCTCTTCTAGTTCTGACATTCTTCTCCCTGAATCTTATAGTGCAGTTAAGTTGCTATGTAATATTATATGAGTCATCATGGGATAATCACATCTTGATTTTAAATGAATTCATATTGATCTCAGAAGAAGAAAAATGGCTGCCATCTAAAACTATCCTCCTAAATAAAATTAGGATTAAAGCAGAGAGAGAGAGTAGTGAAAGATGACCATACAGTAATTCATATGCTCAGATTTTATAATTTTGGAAATCTCTAAAAATAGTTTTTCAAAACTTGAAGATCAATTTGATGACACAGCTGTAGTGGAAGAAAATGTGTAGCCGGACATGGCAGACACTTACCCATTAGATTTACAATCTATGGCTCCCCATGAAAAACACCAAACCCAAGATGCCTCAGTTATAGGAAACCCTAATGATTGCCGTGCTTCCATTTTTCTGAAACTGCAAAACAGATTTGTCTATTAACTACTCCTTTGGTATTTATTTTGAAACCAACTGTGTGGTTCTTGGCCTCTTCACATACAAACAATGCCAGCTCTTACACAATTCCACAGAATTCTTGCACAGTTCTCGCTTGTGTTGCCCAATTTTTGTCTTACTTTCCCCTCTTTTCCCTCATAAATGGTGAGCATCTCAGGAATGATGATCCCATTAGGAGACCTCTACACATTGTTCTATAAGACACTGAAGGAAAAGTTCAAAAGATGCCTCCACACACAAAAGTGGGGGGAAGTCACATAAATTAAATTTCAAACAGAAGAAAGTGCTGTGTGTGGAGAGCCCTGATTCTCTGACAGATGGCACACAGTGCTTGCTGGGCAGTGCTCGAGGTTTGCTCCATTGCAGATACAGAAACAATAAAACCGTTTAGCGAATTTTTAAAGAGCTCTGTAATGAAGTATGACATTCTAACAAATAAAGGTTTACTAAGGTAGAACAGCCAGGATTTAAGGGATCTTAAAACAGGATACTATTTAATTGATGTAAATGTTATTCTCAGGATGGCAAAACTTCAAGAACTTCAACTTGTACATGTGTGTAGGTGTTCATGGCTATGAGTACAAGCACATGTGCACAATGAGATCTGAAGTTTTAAATGATGTATGCCCATTAGAAATTTTCTTGGGCTTAGAAAAGCAAAGGTTGCAAACCTTACATTCAGTTGCCTTGGGCAACCAAGAAAAAATATCTGTCAAGACCCAGGTCTCACTGTTAAGGCTGGAGTTGAGAAATGCCCTCCAAATGCCTTCAAGTCAACATTAGCTATGACAGAAGCAAGACTATTATTTAACAGTAGCAGCAAATGTCAAAAACAAACTGTACCTGGCATTTTGACAAGACACTATTGAAAGAGAACCACTTCTTCAGCACTTGTGTAACCGTTGGGGAGAACTCGACAATTAATATCCTGAGGTCTGGTAACAGGATTCCCAGGCTGTTTGGTGATTTCCTTCTGATATACATGAAAGGCACAGGCAAGTGGCGGACACAGGCAAAAATAATCTGAAAAGATGAGGCCTGGAGAAATGGACAGATAGGCTAGAGATCCGGTGTCATGCAGCTAATTAAAATGTAACTCCTTCTTCGGTAAAGTGCACTCTCATGGTTGTGACACTATAAAGTATGAGGACAGAGCCGTCATCCCCAGGCAAGAGTAACATGCTGACAAAACCCATCTCCTGTTTCCCACATCCTTCTTTCCCTTTGGTGTCCTCATGCCGTTCTGCGGCAGCTCACCTGAGCTTCCCTCCCTGGATGACACTGCAGCCCAACCTGGCCTAACCTCCTTCCAAACAATTTCTCAGAATGACAATGACCAGCAAGCGTTCTCTCCTGCTTCCCTAGGGACCAGCTCACTGCTGACTAACCTGGTGAGGGAAGCTGTGGACAGTAGTTATCAGTGTTGTAGATTCCTGCATCCTGCTTCCTTCCATTTCAATGGAAACATGAAAGGAGTTTTCCTGATACAGAGGGGATGTCCATGTGCTGGTGCAGAACCTGTACTCTGAAGTGAACAAACAGGAGGGACAAGAGAACTAATATTTTACTGGAAACCTGTCTACATATTACTGTGTTTAATGTTAACAGACCTCTAAGGAAGGTGGTAGTGTATCTCCATTTCGGAGATGGAAAAATTGAAATTTCAAGAGCTTGGGGGACTTGTCCAGGGTTGTTGTTGTTTAGTCACTAAGTCATAGCCAACTCTTTTGCGACCCCATAGACTGTAGCCCACCAGGTTCCTCTGTCCATGGGATTCTCCAGGTAAGAACACTGGAGTGGGTTGCCATTTCCTTCAGGGGTTCTTCCTCACCCAGGGATCAAACCTGCATCTCCTGCACTGGCAGGTGGATTCTTTGCTGCTGAGCCACTTGCAAAGCCCCTTGCCTGAGGTTCTAGTCTGTAAATAACTCCTCAGGTGTTCAAGCTTGAGTGTGACTAAATTTCCAAGGCTCTTTCCTGATTCTGCTCAACCTCAAGATCACACCTTCATTAGCCACAGGATGTTCCTTTTCAGTACAAGTCTGATGCTAATGGGAATTCTCTGAGCTGTGCTAGATGGGGCAGCCCCAACTTGCAGGACTCCCCCAAGTAACCCCACAGGCAGGTGGGGGTCCCCCCTTAGCAGAGCACACCCTGCCTATAAGCTCTTTGGGAGCCATTTAAATATCAAAGTGAGGGACTTCTTTGGTGGGCCAGGGGCTAAGAATCTGTTTGCCAGTGCAGGGGACACAGGTTCAACCCCAGTCCATGAAGATACTACATGCCTGGGGACAAATAAGCCCAGTGGCCACAACTACTGGGCCTGTACGCTAGAGCTCAGGAGCCACAACTACTGAAGCCCGCCCATCCCAGTCTGTGCTCCACAACAGGAGAAGCCACAGCAGTGAAAGCCCGTGTACCACACTGGAGAGTAGCCCCTGCCTACCACAACTAGAGAAGCCTGCACAGCAACAAAGATCAGTGCAGCCAAAAATAGATAAAAACAAATAAATATATTAAAAAACCCCAAAGTGAAGTGAAGCCCTGTTTTAGGTTCTACTTCCCACCACGTCCTCTACCTGCCACCTTCACTATGCCCAGACCCACCTTTGGAGTCTTCAGAGTATATCCACCTGTCTGTCCATGTGGTTTTCCTGTTCATCTCATGCCCAAGAGAACTGTCCTCCCCTCCTCGAGCTGATCTGACTCATCAGTACCTGTGCCCTTGCCTTCCAGGGGCCTTTCCTGGCTACCATATAAACATCCTGTCTTACTCTAACAGAACTTACCGTCTATACAAACCGTATGCACAGATGGATCCCACCAGGCCAGTATTTATATCACAAGCACATCAAAAACTAGACCAGCAAGCACAATAACTCACACAGACTTCTCTCAGACTGAACTTAAAGGTCAGAAGTCAAAACCTGTTAACACATCCTTTCTATGCTGTCAGATTTCCATATGGGACTGTGCCTATAGAGGCTACAGTAGAAAAGTCTGCTATCTAGAGAGGCTTCAGAGTTCAGGCATTCCCCCATGGCTGAAGTCATCAGACTCTCCAACACTTTTGTTGACTAGAGAACCTTGATTCCAGAATGAAGTAAACATGTTAAACGTGTGAACTCAAGGTGTATTCATGTCAGAGGTGCCTTGGTGCCAAGACACTTAGCAATGGTCTTGGGATTCTGCTGGAAATGCACAGGCTAAACAGCTTGCAGGGACTTGTAGGGACAGTACCATGTGGCGCTAAGAATCCTTGGCTGCTGGAGCAAAGTTAGACCCAACTTTGAAATCCTGCTCCACCATTCAGAAAATCATGGAAGTTGGCAGCTGTAAAATGATGAGTGTCTGCCAGGGGTGGCAGCAACATTTGTAGGAAGCACTAAGGAAACGATTAATTTCCGACACCTTCTCACTTTCAGATGATAGGAGAAGACAAAAGTGGAGTTCTTCCTTCTTCCCCACTGTTCTGGGACATGGATACACAGTTTATATTTTATGTATTTCAAAGATTGTAATTTTCAGTCAGTTCAGTCACTCAGTCCTGTCCGACTCTTTGCGACCCCAGGGACTGCAGCACACCAGGCCTCCCTGTAAATCACTAACTCCCGGAGCTTACTCAAACTCACGTCCATCCAGTGATGCCATCCAAACATCTCATCCTCTGACATCCCCTTCTCCTCCCGCAAAATTTTAACACTCCAAATTTTTCATTGTCTTGTATTTGTATTCACTATGAATCATTTATGAAGAAAAATATTCTAGTGGGAAGAGAGTGCTACAAAATGCTTTAAACCAACTGCTGTAGGCATTGCCAGTGATCACCAGTATTTGGTCCTCCTGTCTGTCATGGGAAGGATCACACATTCCAGCCTCTGTGGTTAGCCAGGGACACAGGACCAGAACTCATCCTAACAAAGACTTAAGGATCATTAATTTATTTTTTCTGGGGGAAAAAAGTTGAATTTGACTCAACTTTATTATGAATTTTACATATATTCTGGAAAGACTCACTTTAACATATCCTGACCTGCTTTTCCCTCCTGGACAGATCTGAGGCATAGAAAATTCCACAAAGATTTGTCTTTACAAATATCTTTAACCTTCATCTTCAATTTATCAGTCTGCAGCCTTCCCAAGCCCAGTGTGTGGAGACTGAGCACAGCAGCTGCTTCCAGTTGATCCTAAGATGACGGGGCAGCAGTCTGCCTTCCTGTAATGTCCTGCTGCAAAATCTCAAGGTTTTATCAAAGCAGAAGGAACTGTTTAAAAACAGAACTGCCACTGTCATAACTTGGTTGGGCAGACATTTCCGGAAGATCTAGGAGTGACATGTGATGACTACAAAGGGAATAGAAATGAGTTTCATTCAACGGCAGAAATTTCCAGGGAATACATTTTAGAAACTCTTCTTCTAAAACAAACAGATTCAACACTCAGATTCTTTCTTTTGTCTGCTCAGTTGCTCATCACAATGAATTGGTCCATGATCACATTCTGTAAGTTATTCAAAACATGTTTCAAAGAGAGACAAAATCCTGCGAATGGAACAAACTCATGGAAACACAGTAGTACTAAATGAATTTATTAATTTCAGAACAGTAATAAAAGGACTGTTTTAAATGGAAATGTTTTCTATGTGCTCATTACTTTTAAAGCCCACCTTTGAGGGAAGCTACAGAACAACTGGCAGTTATAAATCCTACCATGGCAAAGCAGAGTGGAACACTCTTGTGCTGGCACAGAATTCTGATTAAAAATAAAACTGTCCCTTGTTCACGAACATCCTCATAAACAGTACAACCAGGGCAACAGTGAAAGGGAAAAACTGCCCATATATGGCAATCAGTTTCAACACAAGGCTTATCAATAGCCCAGTCTTTCACAGGCACATCATTATCTATCTGATCTGCCAAAGCTGATCCTTAACAACATTGTCTTCAGAACAGTTGACGTACCCTGGAAAAGTCTGTCTTGTAAATCACAAAGAAAGATGACAGGTTCCACAGATTTCATCAGTGATAAAAAGAAGGGAGGCATAAAGGAACTGATATCAGGATACTTACCCTTCCTGGCACAACGATCTCAGTGAATTCAATAAATATATTTCAATGGGGGGAAAAAAAAACTTCCACACTCCAATTTTTATTGAGACCAAGTAAGAAACTTAATCCATTTATCTCAGTTCCCAACTAAACTGAGTTTTTGAAATGTAAAGACAAATGATCAGGCAGATGCTAAGATTTTATGGTATAAAAAAAATGGTGAGGAAGATTGAATCAAGGCGGCAGACTGGTCAAGTTGTAGCTTCTCCCACCTACCCCAAATCCACAGAAACAACAAACGATTTTCAAAAGGAAAAGGAATCCACTATACTGCCAGGTAAAGAGAAGTATTCTCCATGGACTAGCCACTACAAGGAATCCATGAAAGCAAGAAAACAACTGACTGCAGACAGACAGAGAAAAATCACAGTTCAAACACTCAAGGAAAGGATGTGCTAAAAATGAAACCAGAGATGGCTAATACAGGAGCCCAAAATACCAAGGGCAACAGACCTTGTGGGCTAGGAGTCTTCCTACAGAAGTAGCCACGTGGCCAGCCCCTTGACACTTCTACTGGCCACCTTGGACCAGACAGAGACACAGTATCTGTTCCCAGATGCAAGCTGTGTGAGCACTAAGTTCAGAGAGGCCGGAGAGGGGGCCTAAGGTTGACTGCGGAGCATTCACACCCACAGACAGACTGGCACAGGCTCATCCTGCCCTTCCCTGCTCTTTGGAAGAGTTTAGAACTTTAGATTAATTAATATCCTCAGCAAATGCAAGAATAACCACATATATAACCACATATATACACCCCCAAAAAACAGAGATCTTGGAAATTTAAATTGTCATCACTGAAATTAAAAATTCAACAGATAGGTTGAACACTGAATGGGCACAGCTGAAGAGCAATTCACTGAGCTGGAAGTTCCAGTTAAGTAATTCTTCCAGAATGTAAGCACAATAGAGAAAAGCTAAGGGGTATATAGAACACAGGAACAGAAGATCAAAGACCTCCCAAACAGAAGAATTTCAGAAGACCAGAGAAGGTGAACAAAGGAATAGTAACAACAAAGAAAGAAAGAAAATTGTACAGAATTAAAGAGATGATCTCTGATTGAACAGGATCAGTAGATTTACTCATAAACAGCATGAGTTTTTAAATCACCTAGGATGTTGAAACAACTGAAAAAAAGCACATAAAGAGAGGAAGGGACTCTGATTAGAATTCCAATACAATCAAGCATTTGGATAAGCTGTTTCACTCAAATGGGCATTAGGCCTACAGACAAGACCTTCCTTTCCACCCAGCCTCTGGGATCAATCATCTCAGTAGCATCCATACTGCCACCAACAGCTGGTCACCCAGGCTTTGGATCTCCACCCACTTCTGTGAACTATGGAAATACAGTTGTTCAGATCACATCTTGGACCTCGAGATCTTGAAATGAGCCACTAAATTCCTCTGACTGCAAACCCCAAGCCTATCACCCTTCCCATCAAACAGGGTCTTTGGCCTCCTCAGACTTGCTGTCCTCTCACCATCACTTTGTTCTCCCATGCTGCCAAGTTAGCACTGTTGATCCGACTTCCTTCCTCAGTTCGTCTGGATCCCACAATAAATCTCTTGATGTTGCATTAGGAGCCTCCATTAATCTTCCACACAGCCTTGTGCCATGTCTACCAACAAACTCTCCACTAGACTCAATATATTCCATCACAAACAGCCTAATGCTTGGGCTACTAGCCCGCTTGGACATGACACAATCATGTCAATTGGCTCTGCTGCAAACATCTGATCTCTAGCCTTACCTGGGTCCTTGATGGCCTCAGAACTATCTGAAAAGTCTTTCTTTGCTTCAAGTCAGGTCCTAAGCCCATTCTTCAGAGTTAGATCCCAAATCTCCACCATTCTTCCAAAGTTCTCTAGATGACCCAGCTCCCCTCACACTTAACAAATGACAGTACATCATCAGTGTTGTCACTCAGTCATGTCCAACTCTTTTGAGACCCCATGGACTGTAGCCTGCCAGGCTTGTCTGGCCATGGAATTCTCCATGCAAGAATACTGGAGTAGGTAGCCATTTTCTTCTGCAGGGGATCTTCCCAACCCAGGGATCAAACACGAGTCTCCTGCATTGCAGGCGGACTCCTTACTGTCTGAGCCACCAGGGAAACCCACGTGATCAAGCTTTTCTCAAATATATTTTGTGAGCTATTAGTATACAATGATATACTCTAAATGTTAAGGTAAAATAGGTTAGAAAAAAGACTGTCAACATAGAACAATAAGGTATTACTTCCTGTTCTTATGAAGTCAATTATTTTCAATTGCACTTCATCCTACCAGTTACCATGCCTGAAATTCCCTCCTATTTTGGCTTCCATATCACTCTTCTGTTTTCCTTCCCACTTCTGACCACAGCCCTTTCATCTCCTTCACCAGCTTCTCTGCCCACAGGCCAGTGTGCCTCAGATCTCCTCCTTTTCACTGTAACATGCTCCCTAGGTGATCTCATCCACTCCTACAGCTGCATTTATTACTGTCATATGCTGATGACTCCCTCATTATATCCAATAACACAGACTCAAATATCCAACTGCATATAATCATCTTTACCAGGTGCCTTCTACACATCTCAGCCTCAATATATCAAATCAAACTCTTATCTATTTATCTACTTTTCTGCATTCCTCTTTTGGTTTATGGAAATACCATCCACTTACTTTTCCAAGAAAGGAAACTTAAGTCACCTTTCACATTTCTTCTTCCTAAAAACTTATACCCAAGTAAACAAGCTCACATGATTTAATCCAAAATGTATCTCAATGCGTTCCTCACTTGTCATTTGCAAAGTCACTACATCTCTCTCACCCAGAACCTCCACCTTATATTACATGTATCTTCA
Organism: Capricornis sumatraensis; assembly: GCF_032405125.1. Taxonomy (NCBI): domain Eukaryota; kingdom Metazoa; phylum Chordata; class Mammalia; order Artiodactyla; family Bovidae; genus Capricornis; species Capricornis sumatraensis. Next base: position 114,202,186 of record NC_091071.1, on the reverse strand, counting down.
CCTGTGAGAGGCAACCTGGGCTGCACATTAGAATCACATGGGGAACTTATGAAACTTCTATTGCTCAGAGCACACCTCAGGTCAATTATAATATATTAAGTCTCTGAGAGTGGGATTCACAATCAGCACATTTTTATAAGACTCCAGAGGACTCTAACATGCACTCACACTTTAAAATTTCCAGATATGAGCCCACAGAATGAAAGTACATACTGAATACTAAGCAAGAAAAATGAAAACAAATTTTAAAATGAAACAAGTAAAAGTGAAACTAAATAACCTCAAGGATAAAGGGAAATTTATGAAAAAGTGCCTAGAGAGACAAGACATATTGTCTTACAAGACAAGACAGTGTTACTTCCTCATTCATGCCCGATTCTTTGCAACCACATGGACTGTAGCCCACTAGGGTCCTCTGTCCATGTAATTCTCCAGGCAAGAATACAGGAGTGGGTTGCCATTCCCTTCTCCAGGGGATCTTTCCAACCCAGGGATCGAACCCAGGTCTCCCACATTGTAGGTTGATTCTTTACCATCTGAGCTACCAGGGAAGAACCAAATAATCTCAAGGATAAAGGGAAATTCATGAAAAAGCTCTTGGAAAGACAAGACAGCTTACCTACAAAGGGAAGAAAATTACACTAATAGGAGACTTGTCATCTGCAACATTAGATGACAGAAGACAAGTTAAAAAAATCTTCAAAGTGGTGGGACTGGCGGGAGACTGTGAACCTAGATGCTATGGCCAGCTAAACTGCTCTTCAAGAATGACTTTTTCATACATACAAAGCTAAGACACTACTATTCATGGACCATCACTTGCAGAATTACCTTACAAAGAACATTATGTCATTATCCAGGTAAGTGAGCCAAAAGATTACATAAGTATTTAATGATGTTGACCCAATCTGGATTTCCCCTAGATGTGTGAAACAGATGCACACAGAGAGGACCCAATGACCTCAATGAGGGTAAAGTAGTTCAGTGCTAACAAATAAAGATTATAACAACAGTATGACCAGGGTTCTTGCTAGTTAATTTTAATTTTTTGCTTGCGCTTTCATAGAATTCTAAGTTTCAGTTTCCAACTAGTCAACATTTGAGACTTTAAATAATAAATGCCAGGAAGCACTGCCAATACATCCATATTAAAATACATTTACCATCTTCTTCCATTGCCAAGAAAAAAATATACTTATCAAAATATCAAAACAATTTTATTTTTGTCAGAAATACCTTTTCTTGTTTTCTAGGTGATAGGAAAATAATTCAAGAACTTAAAGTAATAATCATTCAGTTTCTGTAATACTAAACTAATACTAGTTTCCTTCATTTTTCTTAATAAATTCAACCATACATGTTAAATTTTATTAAATTAATCCTCAGTAGTAAAATTCTAAGATTAATCACAAAGAAGAAAAGAAGACTCTTAACTAAGATAATAATTATATATTTAATACATCTTGCTTTAAACAGCAATTTCCAAAGTAAACACATCATAGACCTTATAACTTATTAAAGATTTATAGTGCTTACAAAGTTGATTCTAAAAATATACCTTATTTGTTCTAAATGAATAACATTATCCGGAAGATAGAATAATAAATTATAGTAGCATGTTTACCACCACTACAGTTAAGACTGTGTACATATATTCAATATGAAATCTTAGGATTTTCATACTTTCAGCCTTAAAACATAAGAGCAGATTAAAGTTTGGCATATAAGATCTGTTTGATAGCGATGGTTTTAAAATAAAAAATGAAAAAATATCTAGTTGACATTACAAGAGCAGCACATGCGTGTGTGCATGCGCATGCACACATACACACACACACACACACACACACACACATTCTCTCCCTCATTCAATCCAACATATACAGACACATACAAACAAAAACACACACACTTCCAGAGTAAGCAGATTTTGCCCTTGTGTATCAGATAAACGCCATCTATTTCAAAAAAATATAAAAATTGGAGAAAAAAGTTAACTAAGAGTATGTTTAAATCATACTTCAAAGCCTCCAGCTGTTGGAAAGATATGCATGAAACTATTATCAGGATCTTTAACGTGCACAGTATGCCCTCCCAATTTAGTCTTAAATAATATATTCCTGAACTGTTCACTAATGAGCACATGAATACATAGAACATCCTGTGCCCATCCACTCCCCAGATGGCAATCTGCTGACAATAAATCATATGATGCAGCCCAGCTCAAATGGTTTACTTTATAGAATCCAATAGATTATAGAACCCAAGAGAATTAGAAATTTCACTTGGACCTGTTTGGGATTTCTTATACATTCCATGTACAAAAGTAGTGGAATACTACATTGAAATTGACAGTTAATATTACTTAACACTGTGGCACTGCAGAAGGTCGTTTTGTATTTCTAAAGCATACTTATTCTAGCTAAATTTTTCAATGGTCCCTATTTTTAATTTCTAGATTTAGACTCAAAACAATTTAATGCTGATATACTCTCCTGCTTGTCACTTTTCACCTCCAGTAAAATCTCTCAAAACAAAAAATTACTCTTTGAACTCTCTCCAGTAATTCAGGTTTGCAAATATTCCATGGAAGTTCTTTTTCATCATATATTTAAATACCCAAAGCTCTTTGAGATGACATTAAAATAGAAACTAACCACACATTAGGGCATCCATAACTCACACTGCTGTAATTAGAAAAATAAAAAGGCACAACAGTAAGTGAAAGAGAATATACCAGCTTTCCATTTGCTTTTTTTTTTTTTTTTGGCTTTCCTCATATTTTATTTCATCAACTTTATAAATTGTTCAAAGCACTCTTATAGTCTGCATGATGGTTACAGAATTATTTTGGCACATCAATACTGTGATACGATATATGGTATACCTAAAAAATTAATTTAAAAATGTCATCTATTAATCAACATGTCTTTTAATGTAGCATATATATATTTTACAGTTATTTAAGTCAAATACATAAAGGCTTGTACTTGATTTACAGATGAAGCAATCACAGATTGCAGTAACATATGTATGTGTGTATATATATGTGTATGTATATGTGTGTGCGTGTGTGTGTGTGTGTGTATACACACACCAATCAAGGGAAAAACTGCATCCTGGCAATTTTATAGTCCGAAGTTTTGTTGGTCTATCTTATCATTTGCATGCCTTTTTCATCTTGCTTTTCTGTACAAAAGATGTATTTCTGCCTTCTTCATTCTTGATGAGATTTTTCTGCAATAACTTTACATTCATACTGTAAAAATTAAAAGGTTAACAGAGTAAGTTGATTTTGAATAGCAATTTCCATATAAACTAAAAAGGTCTAAATGTAACAGTTCGTTAGCATATGCCCCACTGTATTCCTTGAAGAATCTAAGAGTTGCACAACTATTAGGATTAAATGACCATTATGATAGGAAAAAAGAAAATTCACATTCTAGAGGCATAGTCAAAAGCAGGAAAAAATGAGATTTCTGCATTACAACCAAAGGACAACAGTATATAATTTAGATCAATTTGACAATATAAAAGGAGGCAAAATATACTTCTTTGTGCACTCACTAAGGCATACAAGCAAAGGAAACATTATGCACTTCAGGACAGGACTAATATCGTAAATTCAGGTATTTTTTCAAATAACTTAAAAATTGAAAAGAAAAAATCTACTGTATTAGCAAAAGTTTCAAATCAAAACAATATTTTAGAAATAGAGCTATAAAAATATATACCCATAATTCAAAATAAAGTAAACCAATGGATTTAGGATAACTGGGAGGTTAGGTTACCAAATCTAGCATTGTAAACCACTCAATTTTCTCAGGTGGCTAAAATGGTAAAAGTGACAGCACTTACTCATCAAAGTGCTGTGGCATCTGAATGCTACTCCTTGACTTGACATCTATGGCTGGGCTTATCAACAATGTCCTTTTCCTTCTTAATTAAAGTGATCAAACATCTTGATTTGCTGAAATAGTCCTAATTTATATCTACTGTAGCAACATTATTATCAATAGTGCCTCTTCTCACTTTTAAAACTTTCCCTTTTTTATGGAGTAGAACTGTATAGAGGAGTAAAATAATTAATAAAAATTGGAGGATAAATCATATCACCTATCAGTAACGTATTTTAGATTTTCTATCCAGAGGTTCTTTCTATTTTTTAATACACTTGCAATTAAATGCTTCCAAGTTATTTATTCCACTGCCCTTTGGAGAAAATTTATCTTACATCTCAAAAACAGACAGGTGACTAAATAAGCATGAGCTTACCATTGCCAGCTGTCGGCCAATGTTTCCCATTGTTATGCCTCCAGCAAAAAATATACATGGTAACCAAGAACGAACATAGAGAAAATCTGGAGATGTATATCTAGAATAACAGAAAAATTTTTATCAGCTCACATAGGAAGTAAGTACAATGACACTATTAAGATAATTACAATGGAAATAAGTTACTCTGAAAATTAAAGTGGCTAATGCAATTTTAAAATCTCAATTCTGAATTCACTTATTATTTTAGGAAACAAGCACCAAAAAGAATACTTACTGATAAACACCATTATAGACTAGCAGTTGAGTGACCACAGTTGCCAAGAAAGCAATTCCTATTCCAAGGCCAAAACCACTTCTAGATCTATCAAAAGTCCACCACAATCCAATGGATAGTGCAGCCAGTGTGAGAGACAACTGTATGTTGTTATCAAAATCCACTTTCTGAGATCAGTGTTAAAGAGCCATCTTAAAATTTGTAACCAAATAATATCATCTGTTCATTTTTCTAAAATAAGAGATGTTACTGTTGAGACTGGAGTGCATTCAATTTTTTAATACAATGTACAAGACTAGAGAGGATTAAAACTATGATGGCATGATACTTCACTAACAGATCTTACTGATGTGATGTGCAATCTCTCCAAAAAATAGCACAGTATATACATTTCCAATTATCAGATCAGATCCATTATTTAAGAAACGCTTTCTTCACAAAAAAATGTAACTGGAAGCTTCAAAATACAAGTATTGCTAAAGGCACACACTTTTGCTAAAATGGAAACCACTATTACTTCTCAAACAGGTTTAGAATTGTTTGAAAATCATACAGGAACTTGAAAATAGAAGAGTTGACAGCTATTTAACAGGGTACCACAGTCTCTATATGATTTACTGACAGACACATTTTATAATAATGCAGTTCAGAAACAAGAGTACCAAGGACACACTATCCCTTTCTATTATGTCAACTGTTCTAGTTTTAATTTGTTGAGAAGAAAGCCTTGAAGTGAACATTATCTTCCAACCTGCCAAGCTATTTTGGTTCCTGAGACTTTCTGGTATAGGACAGTTCGCTCAAATGATATTTTATTTCCGTCACCTACTTAAGCATCTATTCACAAATATACAGCCCTTTTCTACTCCAAAATCTCTAGGCAAAATGAAGCTTTATAAATTCAATTTTCTAATTTCTTTGCCAGAGGATTACACTACAGGAATTAATTTCAAGTATCATTAAAAGGGCATTATCTATGTCCCAAAGGCCACATCTTGGCTCTATATTCAGCTCCCCAGAGGAGACTACATATCTTGCCAAACTAACTGGCCATGCTGCAACTACAGAGAAGAGAGAACAAGCTCCAAATAAAACCATTTTCCACTTCCTTTAACACTGTGCTGTATACCACCATCCCCCCTCTCCCACCCAACCAGCGGGTACCCTGAACACCCAGCCTTCTTATGTCTCAGCAGTCAAGGACCACTCAAAATCAGTCCTTGCTTAGGCTCGACTTATAAAGAAACCTATAGTCTATGGGTATGCTTTCTGAAAAAGCTTTTATTCTTTAGAAGCTTTTAAACCTCCAACTCCAAAAAAAATGCTTGAGTTCTCTGATTTCTCTATGTAATAAGCACTCTTGTAATGAGTAGAGTTCGACATTAACTGGGTTCTATCTTTGCTAACTAAATTAACTTTGTTATAAGAGTCAAAGCAAAATAAGGAGATTTCCAGGGAACAGGTAAAAACATCAATCTTAACAATATTATAATGTGACTTTCTAAAGTCTAAGCAATCTAATATTAAGTCTGTGTTATAAAATTTGTAAAAATTTTGTATTTTGCTTAAAGGATGAACAGAACAGATGAGATGGTTATATTTAAGGATTTCATTTAGCAAGGAAGAAAAGAACCACCAAAGCAAAGAATTTAAAATAGACATGTAAATCTTTTAAATTCCAGAAAAGGTTATTTAAATTTCTCAACTTAAAAAGAACTGAACTGTCTAGGATAGAAAGGTCTAATCCAGCAGACAGAGATGAATTTACACACTTGTAGGGCTCCTGGGTCAGAAACGGAAGTTCCTAGATTCACCAGGATCTCCAGGGTCTGGACTCAGCTCTGGCACAGCCTTGCAGTATGAATTACTTAGCCAAGTACTGAATCTCTAGAGCTTTCCCTTCTCTTATCTTAATAAAGAAAACATGGAACTAGGAGATTTCTAAGTTTTCCTCCAGATATAATATTCATGAGTCTGTCTTTCTAAAGCCCTCCTAACCACTAGATTTGTTTGTTATAAAATCCTAATTCTCAAAGATTTCACAAAACTAAACATGTTGAGAAGCTCTTTTAAGACAAAAAGAAAGGGAAAAACCAAAAATAAGAGCCACTGAGGCATTTTCCAGTGGCTTCACAGATCTCCAAGAACCAGCACAACTGGGAACAGAGAGATAAGATGTGTTTTCAGAATCTAGGACTCAGCTTCTTTCCTTGGTTCCTCTTCTCCAGCTTCTCCCAAACAATCACTTTGATACTTTCTGGTAAGAGACACTGCAATCCCCTTGCCCCATGACACATCCTCTCTTCAGCTAACTGAGCCCAGCACAGAGTTTCAAGAGGAAACCTCACAGTCTGAGTCACAGATCTCTTTACTTCCACCTTCTAAGCCGTATCTTCCAGAAAAGGGAAGACTGAACTAGCATTTCCCAGATCCTCTTCTACAGAGGGAAATCAGGGACAGGGGTTCAGGTAGGAGGCAGAGAGGATGACAGGATAAGAACCTTATGAGGGCAAAAGTTTTTGTTCTTGGGGGGACATCTTTTTCTGGGGAGGGGGTAGAAGGCAGAGGAGAGATGGGAAATAGACGTTACTTTATCCTTCCAGCCAGAACATTATGAAAACACTCATGAATCAGTAAATTAAAACATCAGAATCCTTAAAATGATTAAACTTTGAGAATATGTAACTTAGGAAAAAGAAGTTCTTTTTGAACACAGGTCTATAAATTGGTTACTTCTACTTCTGCCCCTTTTAAGAACATTTATGTGGTTTGTGGGTGTTGATTAACACCAACAAATGACAGTCTTTAAAAACAGAAAGTATATATACGTACATATATATATATATATATTTCAAATTGAAAACAAAACAAGACAAAAAAAAATCTAGTACCTGAAGTCACCACATGTCCTTACTGGCAAATCTTAAAGAAAGAAAGAAAAGAAATTCCTTTGAAAATGTACCTGTTTCAATGTTCGAGTTAGCAAAACTAGATGGAGGTAATGAAGTAACCTAATTTAAAGAAAAATAGGGAAATTTTTTTTAATGTACAAAGTTTCTGAGTGATATTGAAAAATAGGAATTGAAGTGAAAGGCTGGACCCCACACTGTACTTGCATAGATGCTTCAACAATGTGGCATGTGTTCTTTTTATGACTAAGTGGGTATATCACAATTCGACAACAGTGAGGTTGCAAGGGTCTGCTTAACCTTTGGTTTCTCGGAAGCTGCCTTGTTATTATGCATCTCATCACAGCAGAAAGGATACAGCGCTGGCGTGATTTATACCAACAAAGACGGCTACGCACCGCATCACACTGGACCATTCTCTTTTAAACTTATGCGGTTCTCCTAGATGCCTGTCAATGCAGGGGTATAATAACCCAATCACAGCTGTGGGGGAGAAAAGCAAAAAATTAAGTCATCTCCAACGGTTAAGCTAAGCGGCACAACAACCATCATAAGCATTTCAAAGATTCTCTAGAAAAGCTTTTCAACTTACTTAACATTAATCATTGATACTATAAACTTACCTCCCAAAAGAAAAAAGAAAGTGGGGATAACACTGCTGAAGACAGCACTGTAAATGATTGCAACAGCAGTCTCAATTACAACAGGGAAAACAGTATTTCATTGTACGATTCAGAATTCAACAGACTGGACTAGAGATGAGTCACCACTTTTCTACTACTACTATCTCTGAGACTTGGAAACCATCAAACCAGTTAACTAATGTTCTCTTTAAGCTATATAACCACGCAACATGCCATGAAATGACACAAATCTAAAGAGAAGCTTGAAGTGTAAACACATACAAGCTCATCACACACATACTACTAGATGGCTATGGTTATACTGCTATATGGAGGATCCTGTCCCCCGATCTAATGTCTTGTCCTGACACTCCCTTTCAAGCTGGCCCTCTAATGAGACTCTAGATCAGCCTGTCAAAGCAGGGAAACTCGCAACAGAAATCTATTGTAAGACTCAATCTGCAGAGGAAAAATGGAGAAAACATGGTATACAGAATCACGTTTTCAGTAAAAACTGAAATTCACTGTTAAAAAGATCAGAAGAAATCATTTTAGAATATTTCTTCATTTTGGAAAGAACATATTGAAAGCTAACAGTGCAATTAATTATGAGTAATTCAATTTTTAACTTAAATTCTTGTCAAACCTCAACATTTTACTCATTTAGTGGGAGAGGATTTAAAATGCTAAGTTACTGATTTAAAAAAAAAAAAAAGAGTATTTCATGAACCAAAACATTTTTCAACAAGTTATGAATAAAATGTACTTCTATGGGCTAAATTTAATATCTGGGAAATATCTGGGCAGCTTTAGTCTGATAATCTTCCTAAAAACAGAATGTTTATGCTGCCATTTGGTAATAAACACACAACTGTCACACTGGTTGAAAAGTATGCTTAAAATGTCCAGTATTACCTACAATGAATCATGAAATTATGGTACCCAAACCTAAGAGACCAAAGGGTTAGAAGCCCTTGCCTGGGCTGGTATTGGTTAGCTCTAGCTCACAAACAACGCATCCTATCTTCAAGGAAAAATGAAAATCAATTAATAAAAAAAATCACAAGCTAGCAAACAAATGGAACAGTATAGAAACAGGCCACAAGGCCACCATGCCATCTGGATTTGAGATGTTGCAATGATATATACATTTTCTAATCCACAAAACTGAATGGGCTCTTCCGATTAGGCTTTCGCTGAGGATAAATGGTTCACAGACCATCAAGACATTAGCAACACATTCAGCAATGCAGAGCTCCAACAACTACTAGTAAATTTTAAAGTTTCAAATTATATTCCTATTTAAAAGGTTCTGCTCTAATATCCCGTGAGACTGACAGTATTTCCAAATTTCTACAAAGTTAAAGTGGGAACAAGCATGCCTAACAGTTGAAATATATCTGAATGAATATTACCTCTTTTTTTGTTCTCAAGGGGTCATGAAACTAGCAGCTCAATGTGTCGCTCCTTGTTCTTGCTCCCTCTTCCCTTCCTTTGCCTGTTGCTGGGGCTATCAGCTAAGATCAGGCATTCCAAGTCAATTTTCCTCAGCAGCTGATGCCATAGGTAGAGAATTATCACATAGAGAGTACTGACATGTGTGGGCAAAGATATAAATAAGTAAAATTGACTATATTTTTATGCACGTGATGTCAGACTCACAAGTGAGAGACAACTGAGGAGAGAAAGTGAAAACACAGAAAGAAATTTAAACTGCCACGCCGCCAACCTTGGGATCTGCCAATAAAAATCAAACCCATCGAGGCTGCATGGTTCTCGGATGCTCACTGAGAGGGAGAATTCGAGGGAGCTTGTCACTTCCCATTAAATGTCTTTTTTCTTTCCTTTAAATAGAGGCCTGGCAGAGTCTGAGAGCAACATCTACAGTGCAGGAAGGCTGTGTTGAGAGCTCAGCAGAAATGTGTCTGGTCTTCCTGTCCTCTTCCTCCAGTTTCTTATTTTAACACGAGAGACTAAAAATCATGCCTGTGTAAAACCATATGCAAACACAGTCCTGCTTAATCAGATGGTTCTCTGCGGCAAAAATCACATTTCTTGGGATGTATTTCAGTTATTTCCAAGTAACTAATTGTAGGCTACCAAGACCAAAAACAACAGAAGTTTGTAAAACACCAAGTCATTATTTTTCATGGTAATGTGTTTAATGCAGCACTCCACTAAAAAAAAAGTTAAGTCAAACATTTTTCAAGGAAAGGGAGCTGAACAAGCACAACCATGGAATGAGATATACTTTCACGGAAAACTATGACAGGCTGAGCAATGTGTTCATCTAACAAGATGAAACAGAACCCACAGTGTGTCTGGTTCTTCGTATTTGCTGGGGATTTAAAAAGGGTAAATGAGGAAGACGTGACTCAGTCCCTAAGTGACCACAGAAACAATTTGATCAAGTAACGTGTTAGGGGCAGCACTAACAGGGACCAAAGGTCCCATCTCTCCTGCCATATGCCAAGGGGAGGAGGGTGTAAGCCTGTTAGGAGAGTAACACAGAAGAGGTGACCCTTAAGGTAGCGTGTTCAGCAGCTGAGTGGTCTGGAAAGGGCTTTCTAATCAAAGGGAAGTATCTGAGGAGAAGCACAGACAACAGAAAATTCCTGGTATCATCTGAAAACTGGTAACTTTAGGCAGAAAGAGTCTGAGAGTCCAGAAATTCTCTGAGAAGGATACAGGCTGGCAGGGGCCATGTGCTAAGTCTCATTAGTCGTGTCTGACTCTTTGTGACTCATGGACTGTGGCCTGCCAGGCTTCTCTCCCCATGGGATTCTCCAGGCAAGAATACTGGAGTGGGTTACCATGCCCCCTTCTAGGGGATCCTCCCAATCCAAGAATGGAACCCATGTCTCTTACGTCTCCTGCATTGGCAGGCAGGTTCTTTACCACTAGCTCCACAGGCGGTGGAAAGCCCGTGCAAAGCCTACAGGGACTTTTCCCACAGTCACTGGGAAAATAACACCATCACACTTGTGCCAGATAGAGGGACAAACGTTCTTCCAGTAGTGAGGGTCTAACACAGGACAGGAAAGGAGGGGCTTGGGGGGCGGGGGGCGAGGGAGCCAAAATCCAAGGCGGGAGAACAAAATGACTGAAAATTCCAAGCAGAGTGGTTGAGGGCCTAGACCGAGATGAGGCATGGGAGAGATGGAAAACTTGGAAACCCAGTGTGGGCCATGAGAGAGAAAGGAGGAGCCTTGTAAGGCTCTCCAGTAACAGGCTGACTGACTGCATGGGTCAACAGAAAAGATGTTTGTTTTGCATTTTTAAATCAGATATTCACTTCATAGACACAGACACAGTCTAGTTACTAACGATCTGTCAGTCAAGTTCTCCAGTTATTTTAGCTACATAATCTTTTCTCCTATTTTTTCTTCAGAAATACTCCTTTGTAGCTCTCAACCACATTCAAGAGGTTCTTAACTCCAATTCTAATGCTCTGTGCAAGTTAAAAACGTTAACCAACTTGAAATACTGCCCATTATCAAACTGAAAACAGAGAACCAGGAAAAGGAAAATGGGATCCAGAGGAGTTTACCAGGATTCTCCACTAGCTGCCCCTCCCGAAGCACCACTAGTGAATTTCCCAGAACAGGGTTTACAAGTACAAAGTGGTGATTTCGGAGATGCTCCAGAAGGTAGCTGCTCGGTCTACAAACATTGATTGGACAGAAAAATCAAAGGATAATTATCAGTTTTTCTGATCTAAGATGATAAGAGCCAAGAGAATTTTGAAAATGCACAGCAACACATATACACAAAAACATAGACATATCATATACACACATAAACTGTACACACTGTTTCTCACAGCATTTACCTTTTTTAAACACTTTCCCTAAAATTGGAGCTGGGGGGTGGGGGAGGCAGCAATTATGTAAGAATCTATTTTCCATCTACGGCAGCTTCCACAAACCTGATATCCTTGTCCCCACCTACTAAACACCATGACCTACCCAACACCATCAGGAGTGGACTTAACTGGAATCTCTCCTTTCATTTGCCTGGGCACCTAATGGAATGTACTGCTTTCAGAAGAAACACTTAAGCAAGAAGTGTAAATGTAAATACTCCACATGAAATGATATGAGGTTAAGCTGGTAACTGTGACAAGCCAGTGGTTGGGAAAACGTAGGAAAGTAGGAACAGGGTGACTGAAATGTAGCATTAACATTAGAAATTTTCCTTCCTAAATGTGAGTTTGTGGCAGAAGTGCCCACATCACAGGGAGAGATGTATCCCCTGCTCCTCCCAGTGAGGGAGATGCAACGAAACCCCAGGCCGGTTCTCCAGCTCTTCCCCAGAAGGTGCAGCACAGGCCAGTGCACTGTAGGCCACTGTACCTTCAGGCCAGGCACCACGTCTGGAAGGCTCAAAGAGGCAGCCCAGAGAGGGGAGGAAGAGTGGCTCCCTCTGTGCCTTTCCCCAGCATGTGATGATGTGATGTCATGTGGCCATACCACTCCCTGCTCTGGAACCCTGGGCTCACTGACACCCTCTCCTGTTTCCTCATCCCCTCAAAATAGGCACAATGCAAACATCCCATTCCCACGGTTGCCTACAGATCCCTGGGATTAAGGGACAGACAAAACAGACACTCAATAAAACAAGGGTTTTCCTCCCCCACTGCTCCTTTTGTCTATTCTGGAAAGACACGCTCCTCTAAGTCCTGCAAAGCTTCTCCTGTACAGGGTCAGCAGCTCTGCTACAGGAGGAAATAAAGAAGTAGAAAAAGTTGTTGGGAAAACTGTTTTCTTGTGAATGTAAATGAAAGAAAGGAAAACACATGAGGACTGGTAGATATTGAATACAATAGAGAATAATAAAATATCATTTATGCTTTCTTCCCTTTGTCTATTTGAACTGTCACCTGTTCTCTCAGAGAATAATAGCAGCCCTAGGGAAATGAAGAATCATAACCTTTACAAGTTCTCTTTTAAGGTAAATACTGTAATAGTGAGACATCAGCATATAAACCATGCTGAAACCTTACCACAAAAATGCCTTTCCATCCACGCAATGGGATTATGTAAGTGTCCAATAAGTTTCACAAGATCATTTTAAAGCTATCTCACAGCTCCTCACCCTTGGCCCTCTAGCTCTAGGACATAAATCAAGGAAGATCTACATTATATTGAAAGGTAGTGATATATATTAAGTGTGAGATACCAAACAGATATTCATAAAATAATGAATTCTCTTCTACCCATGTGGTAGAAGAGAATGGCTTTCTTCTACATCTATTACTTTATTACATAAAGTAGTAGTAATCTATTGGTCTCACTAGAAAAAGCCAAAGAGCTATCCATTATAGAAGTGCAGCATCAATACAGCATTCAGAAATGCTCCACTTTATCCAATATACATTGCCCACAAAGAGAGATCTAAACTAATAGAATAATGATTTTAATCAAAGACAATCTGCCTTACTTCTAAGAATTTATTATTCTGAAAATACATCTAAAAACAAGATATGAAGAAAAAAGCATATACAAAAATCTAAAAAATAACATGAGGCTTTAAATTTGTATAAAATTACAGTCAACCCTTGAACAACACTGAGACTTAAGGACAACAACCCTCTGCATAACTGAAAATACGCCTGTAACTTTACAGTTTGTCCTCTATATACACAGTTCTGCACCTGCAGATTCAACCAATCTCAGATTGTGTAATACATATTTATTAAAAAAAAAAAAACCCACACATAACCCTTCACACTTGTGCTGTTCAAGGATCAACTGTCTTCCATTTTTCAAGTTTTCATTTACTTTAAAAACTAGACGATAACATACATCAAAACCTTAAAACCAGTGTCATCAAAATAATTTCAAATAAATTTATATGAGATGGGTTGAAGAAAGAACAAAATTAAGAGGTTAAAAGCCTCATGCTTAAGAGAATCAAGACTGTTTTTAGGACTGAATTTTTAAAGGTCCTATGGGTCACACAGAAATCAGACACAAACAAATAAGAACTCTATGATTCCATTTATACTAAATTCTAGAACAGGTGAAAATAATCCAGATTCAGCCTGAGGCTGGTGGTAAGCTGCAAAAGGGCACAAAAGAATTTAGAGGGTACCTGAAATGTTCGATAGCTGAACTGTGGGGGTGGTTACATGAATGTATGATTCATCTAAACTCATTAAACTCATCACTTAAAACAGGCGCATTGTACTGTATTTAAACTACAACCCAGTAGTGCTGACTTTTTCAAGTTATTTCCCAGACAATAGCCACAGTCATTTATCCTAATGTCTTTCCGTGTTACAGAAACAGCCTTCACATACCTGATGCTGTGCCACAGCACGGCGGTACCCACCACGCTGAAGAAAAGATGCTTGCAATCACATCAGGTGGAAAGAGTGTCACATTTCTCTGAATCTGAAGTAAATTTAACACTAATGCAAGAAATACTCCAATAAAAAACAGCACTACTCCTCGAATCATCAAGTTCACACTCCGGCTAGTGACAGATGAGATATATGGACCACGCTTTTTGGGCCCAGGTGACTCTGTCTCTCCTTCTGCCATGGTTTCATAAGTTCAGTTAAGTCGGCCAAAAAAAAAAAGGGAAGAAGAAATGGTTTCCCAGCTGAAAAAGCTGATTGTATGAACCAAAGCAGACTGGTGTTTCAACAGTACTGCATCTCGTCCTAAAACAGGAGCTACCAGAAATCCTGCAAGAGATAAGAAAAAAGCAATCAATGTATGCCTAATAAATGACTATACAGTTTTCCTGATCTCAATACTAGTTCCTTTTAAAGAACAAATAATGAAATGACAAGTTTACATGCTTATTTAGTTATTTATGGAATAAGACGATGTAAAAAACATTTTTATATGCATATTATAATAAAAAATAAAGTGCTAAATTTATATTTACCAGGACAGAACTAGTGACCCTGCTTGCCCCACATCAGTGAAAAAAGCAGCTCAGGCTATCTGAGACACTTTTACTATTGGAGAAACCACAAGATCAGATCTCCAGGTTTCTGTTTCTTCTACCCAAATCTCCAAGCCCATGTAACTGAAGGGCTTGGAGATTCACATAGAAATTTTTACACTTTACAGAACTTTACAGAAAATCGGCATATTCTGACTGTTAGTGTTTTACTGTTCTCAATAAAATGTGACTTGCTCTTGAGAACGATCTCCATAGGGGAATAAAATTATTCTTTCAATGTTTAATGCTTAAACATGTGAATTTCTGCACAAAAGTGCTCTATAAAAAACAGACCACCACCCATTCACTAACACATACATCAAGCACAGAAAGCAGACCTGACCCACTGTCCCCAGGCCAGAGTTGTGACCACCCCTGCTGCCACCCAGTCCACCTTTGTCGCAATCATGAGAGCTATTGTGAGAAAGCTGGAGTAGGAAGCATAAGAAAGAGCTACGAAAACAGAATAACCTCTTGGCTAAATTCTAAGGAGTTCGAGGCACAGGGCATCTGATTCGTAAAACCTAGAACTTTGCAAGTACAGCCATTCTAGGTATTCACTCACCATCACTCCCTGCCCTCGACAAACCAAAGTGATCTTTCCTTTGTACCCAGAAGTGAGTTTTAAGAGCATGCATGCATGCTCAGTCATGTCTGACTTTTTGCAACCCCATGGACTGTAGCCCTACCAGAATCCTCTGTCCATGGGATTTCCCAGGCAAGAAATACTGGAATGGGTTGCCATTTCCTACTCCAGGGGATCTTCCTGACCCAGGGATTGAACCCATGTCTCCAGAGTCCCCTTGTCTGTTTAAAGCAAATAACAGTTGAGACTATGTAAGGCACTGGTGGTAAAGAACCCACCTGCAGTGCAGGAGACATAAGAGACACAGGTTCGATCCCTGGGTGAGGAAGATCCCCTGGAGTGAGGGCATGGCAACCCACTCCAGTACTCTTGCCTGGAGAATCCCCATGGACAGAGGAGCTTGGTAGGCTGCAGTCCATAGGGTCGCAAAGAGCTGGACACAACTGAAGCGACTTGGCACACATGAGCTATCCTAAGTACCTGACATAAGGTAACTCATTTAATTTTCACAAGCCTAACAGGTAAGTGCAATTATGTCCATATTACAGGTGAGGTAAAAAAGCAAAGAAAGGTTGTCACTCAAGTTTCCACCCTTAGTAAGACAGCAAAATAGAATTCAAATCCATGCAGTCTGTCTGGCTCCAAAACCCTCATTCACATCATCATGTCCAGCCTCCCAAACTCTTACATACTCCCCTAGATGTTTTTTTTTTTCCCCTATAAATACCAATATATTTTTTTTAATGGGAAAGTACTATATAGACCATTTTCATAACTTACTATTACCCCATCCAACAATGTATCCTGGGCATTGTCACCTCAGTACATAAATGATATTTTCTCTCAATCTTAGTTTATTTAAAACTTAAATATGGCACTTCTAATGATGAAAGTGAAAGACGAGAGTGAAAAAGTTGGCTTAAGGCTCAACATTCAGAAAACTAAGATCATGGCATCTGGTCCCATCACTTCATGGGAAATAGATGGGAAAACAGTGGAAACAGTGTCAGATTTTATTTTTGGGGACTCCAAAATCACTGCAGATGGTGACTGCAGCCATGAAATTAAAAGATGCTTACTCCTTGGAAGGAAATTATGACCAACCTAGACAGCATATTCAAAAGCAGAGACATTACTTTGCCAACAAAGATCCATCTAGTCAAGGCTATGGTTTTTCCAGTAGTCATGTATGAATGTGAGAGTTGGACTATGAAGAAAGCTGAGCACCAAAGAATTGATGCTTTTGAACTGTGGTGTTGGAGAAGACTCTTGACAGTCCCTTGGACTGCAAGGAGATCTAACCAGTCCATCCTAAAGGAGATCAGCCCTGGGTGTTCATTGGAAGGAATGATGCTAAAGCTGACACTCCAGTACTTTGGCCACCTCATGCGAAGAGTTAACTAATTGGAAAAGACTCTGATACTGGGAGGGATTGGGGGCAGGAGGAGAAAGGGACGACAGAGGATGAGATGGCTGGATGGCATCACCGACTCAATGGATGTGAGTTTGAGTGAACTCCAGGAGTTGGTGATGGACAGGGAGGCCTGGCGTGCTGCAATTCATGGGGTAGCAAAGAGTCGGACACTACTGAGCGACTGAACTGAACTGAACAGCAACATTATGGATGATATGTATATTTGCTTTATGAAATATAAGCTTTGTATGTACATCTTATTCACTACCAAGTTTCATTGTGCCTATGAACCCAGAAAGGTACCTACATAGCCCATACTGGGAGCTCCACAAATTCACATTTGTTTAATCAAATTGGGTTAGCTCTTTCTGAATCAAACTATACTGGGTTAAACAAGTCTTTTGGAAGGTGAACCTAACCAAACATTTAATCATTTAAAATATCTTTCCTCTAAGCTTCCAAGTTTCAAACTACCTTACAAATGAATTTTGGAATAAAGCCCATGTGTACACTGTAGGAGGGATGGAGAAGCTTATTTTAGAGATAAACAGTATAAAAAAATGAGAACATCTGTAAGTACTAGGAACTTTCACAGCCTATCAGTTCCATGCAATAAACACTGACAATAGACTTTTTTTTTTAACTGCCTCTACCACACTCAAAGCGTATGCCCAATACCCAGAGGGGGAATTCTATCCTCAACCTCACAAACCTACTTAAGTCTACAGCATCACTGACCTCTATAGCTTAGTCGCCTTGAGAAAACAGTACATATTACAGTTGATTCATGGGAAAATGTCATGTGTTCTGGTGTTCAGTAGCCTCAGAATTCATCATCATCATAACCATCATGATAAAGCATATTATAAATGGGTATTTATTGAGGGACTACTCTATGCCAGGCACATAGTAACTCTAATTTTCAAAATAATGCTACAGGTAGGTATTATCTTCCACATTTTACATGTGAAGATATTAAGTCAGAGTCTTAGCAACTTTCCTACGGTTACATGACTGGCAGTATTAGAACTGGAATTGTACCCTACATCTGACTGATGCTAAAACCCTTCCTCTTTTGTATAAACCTTGAGTCCCATTCCAGCCCAACTCCTCAGGCTTCTTTTTTGGCACATCTCTTACAGATGGGGATTTGGTTACTGAAAAGATGGATAGACACCGGAAAACAATCTCAACTGTAAACATTCCAATGACATTCAGTTCAGTTCAGTCGCTCAGTCATGTCCGACTCTGCGACCCCATGAACCGCAGCACGCCAGGCCTCCCTGTCCATCACCAACTTCCGGAGTCCACCCAAACCCATGTCCATTGTGTCGGTGATGCCATCCAACCATCTCATCCTCTGTCATCCCCTTCTCCTCCTGCCCTCAATCTTTCCCAGCATCAGGGTCTTTTCAAATGAGTCAGCTCTCCACATTAATAATAAAATAACATTATGAATGTCAATTAATATCCAAGTAGAAAGATAATAAAAATAAATGTACAAACACCTTGTGATCTTAAGAGTACCAGATCAAGGAGTAAAAGATGTATTAAAGAAAAAAATCATACAGCCAACTTCATACAATGTTCAACCAACAGTCAACTCTTCATTTCCCAAACTTCAGTAGACACAACAATACCCCCTGCATTCTGCTATTAGAACAGCTAGTAGTGCACATTTTCAGTAACCCAACTGCTCTAGTAAATCACTTGTTTCTGTCTGAATTTTTTCCAAAGGGGAATTTTATGTCAAATAATGTTTTTAAAAGAACAAAATAGCTTCAGTTTTTAAAACCTGTTTCCGGTGTAGTACCCTCCATCTCACATCACTCACCAGTTTTTGTCATAGAGCAGGATAAGACAGGGCGAGACAACTTCTTGTTGTTTGGAACTGCCCTCAGCAT
Organism: Capricornis sumatraensis; assembly: GCF_032405125.1. Classification (NCBI taxonomy): domain Eukaryota; kingdom Metazoa; phylum Chordata; class Mammalia; order Artiodactyla; family Bovidae; genus Capricornis; species Capricornis sumatraensis. Next base: position 114,183,238 of record NC_091071.1, on the reverse strand, counting down.
TACGAAACATTGAGCAACCCTGGCTTGTGTCCACCAAATGCCAGTGCACGCCCCCTCCCCACTTTGAGATAACTAAAAATGGCCCTACATATTTCCAACCACCCAAACACCCACAGGGAAGCAAGGCTCTCCCACCAAGAGCCACTGATTGCTAGACTCCTTCCTCATTCTATTTCAAGGCTGCTAGAGACTTTTACACTGTTTATGTTATTCTGCCGCAGCTGTTTATTCAATTTTTCCTGAAAGTGCTTGTTTATGGTTTCCTACTTTATGCCAAAAGTAGTTTTTTAAAAATAACACACTTGTCTGAAGTTTATTTGAAAGATTTTTTTAAACTATTTTTAAGACCATAAAGCTAATTTTGTGACTACATAATAATCCAACAGTATGTAATTTCTGGAGACAAAATAAAAGTTAAAATGCTTTAGAATCACACTATCCTAGAATTTAAGAAACGGAAGGGAATTGGGAGTTCATCTACTTCAGGGGGTATGTAAGTCATGCAAAACAAAAGCAAAGAAGTTGTGCATATAAGCATTCTTCGGAGAAGAGAGTTTGGACATTTTCACATCAAGTTCTCAAAAAAAGAAAAAAAAAAAATCCATGATCCAAAAGAAGTTAAGGATCGGTGATCTAACAGTTTCCTGGCAAAGCAAATGAGACCCAAAGTGGTTAAGTGAAGTGACAAGATCAAGAATGTATATACTGGATCTTCCTATGATAAACAAACTCCTTGAAGGGATAAAACATTCTACATCCCCTACTGCACAATAATTAAGTTCCTAAAAGAGCATGTTTATAATAGGCACTCATTAGGGAAGTAGGTTATTTTAAAGTGAAAGCTCTTGGAATAAGTATCCTTAATATGTTTTAAAGTTCGGTTTTCTGATTATGAATTGATAATATCTGCCTAAAGTGTATCTATACCTTTAAATGTTACTATTACACCAGTGATAAATTCGATTCTCAAAAAAAATTTTAAACACCTATATTTCAAAAATTTAGGTTACCCAAGAAATAATTTTCTGATCAAGAAGTCTCCGGTATAAAAATACCACTTAAAAGATAATATCTCAATAGATCCTCAACAATAATCCTAGTAAGTAGGGAGGTGTTTTTTTAATCCTTACCAAAATAAAATAGGTTAAGCTAGCTACTACAAGTATAAAACTGTTGCCAGGTAGTACCTGCACTGGCCCCAAGCACAGTGGCTCCCTTTCCAGAGTGCTTCTTCACCACAATTGCCTTTTCTAAAAACACCATACAAAAACAATTTAGTGCCACACAAGAAATAATTTTAAAAGCCATCTTTAAAGCAAAAAAAGGACAACTTTTTTTTTGTCAAAAATTGACAATGAAACTTCCACAGAACATGAAAAATTCTACCTTAAGCCCCTGACTTACAATTTCTATAGAGTACACTACTGAACAAAATGAAAATAGTTCAAATAGTTTGGATAGATCAGTAACAAATCATCAAAACTGGGAAACATTACTCCCAGTCTATGGCTGCCAATCAATGGGTTATTATTACCATCAGATAAATAAAACAGAGTTGTAACTGATTTTCCGCTTTGTGGATGAAAATCAAAGTTTATATTTGCCAGTGAAAAAACTTCCAGGCAAAAGGCATTTGAAAACAAACACACAAACAAAATCTCCTGAAGAATCGACTAAGAATCAATTGTATTTTAACAACTGCAACACCTCCAAAACCAAACAAGATCTTTAGTCTTCAGAGGAAAAGCAGTCACAGAAGTGTGTTTATACCCTGTCTCTTCAGGTACTTAGGTCAGAAAGATTACTCAATAATAAAATTAAATTACTACCTCCCACTTTCTTATCCTATGCTCTAGTAATTAGAAAGGCATTCTCAAAATAGAATAAGTGTCATAATTAGGAAAAACACAAATCAATGAAACTCTCCTTTAAAAAAAATCATACAGATGTGATTCATAGGCTACAGACACTTAGAACTTCTAGGAAAAAAAACATGTCAGCCTTGAAGACCCTGCAGCTCATCTTTCCTATCAACATTAAAATCCAAACACAGAAACTATTAAACAAGCAATATTTGCATCCCATTACTGCTTTTAAATAACAAATCTCAGCCCATAAAAAAGGTTACTCCATCGTTTGAGAATAATTTTCTGATAACGATGAAAATAAGCTCTGTCTTTAAATTACTGAATTGCATTTTAAACTTTCCGCCATACGTAGAAGCAACAGTTGTCAGTTTAAAAAGAATAAACCTCTTTTAAACATACATGATTCATAGCTTTGTCACTTTATATCAGATATGTACTGAGAACTGTAACAAAACACTGCTCAACCTAATGTCCAGAGAAAGAATGAAAGGAGGGAACAGGAAGAGTACATGGCCATTAAGGGGGAGAGGGAGGGGGGATATTAAAGGGGTCCCGCCATTCATTTTCATTCAACTGTTCCCTATCAAGGGCAAATCCCAAAATTAGAAGATACAAGCTGGCCATTGCCAGGCTGCCTTCATTCCTCCTGAACCCAAGACTGGAGCCTGACTTCCCCTGAAACCACTGCAATATTGATCCCTGCCAGTCTCAGTGCCCCAGTTGTCAAGACTATTCATTTCTTCTTGAAGCATTTCCTCAATAACCCTACAGAATAGTCAGCTCTCCTTGGTATTTTTTCCTAGACTATCTAGCTAACGCCATACTTCACTAACTTTTTGCCAATACTAACTGGACATAGGTCATTATCACTTAAGTTTTAGCACCCATTCCCCCTCGTCCCCCATTATACCCACACTGCTTTCCTTTTCTAGATTGCCAATCTTCAGTGACCAAGCCTAAAATCTCGGAAACTATCACCAACTGACTTCTAGGTCCTGGCAAGAGTTCTCTTTGGCTTTACCTCATACCTACTCCAGAGGTCTCCAATTAAAATCCAAAATGCCAGAGTCCCACTCCTCAGCCCAATATCTACAAACCTTTTGGCGGATTATAAGCGTACTATCAATACAATACCAACCTTTCCAGATCCTTTCCCCTCCTAAGCCTGAGTCTGGTCTCCTTGGCTACAAGCCTACCAAGTCCTGACAGCTCTAAACTTGACAGCTCGCCGACTCTACCCCTTCATATCTTCGGGGTCGCCCTTCCCGCCGTCCGCCAGCCTTCTTTCCGCCCGGGCACTCTTCCACTGTCCAGGGAGTCTCGGCCTCTCCTAGGCCCTCTCCCTGACCCAGACGTCCCCTTCCGGATCTCGCCGACCCTCCTCCAGGTAAGCGGAGCCCCGGAGGCCCCATCTGTGGTCCTGGCTCGTCACACTTGCCAGGAGGGTTCCCAGGTTGCAAAAATGCAAGCAGTTCCTCTCCCCGAAGGCACCCCTTTCCTCAGGCTATTTCCCTCAGCATCAAGCCACTCGCGCTTCCCTAGGGGACCCCAACTCACCCCCGCCTCCGCCATCTTCTGGGACCGGCCCCCGACCCCCCTCCGCCTCTTCCTCCTCCCCTCCCACAACTCCGCCCGAGCTCCACTGCGCCTGTGCGGCCGATGCTCAGACGCTCAGACGATCAGGGCAGAATAACTTCCGGTTCCCACAGGGGCCAGGTGGAAGGCCGGAGAGCCGGGGCAAAAGAACTTCCGGTCTCCGCCAGGGTAGCGGCACCTGTAGGCGTGAACCGTCGATTGGTGGAGACTACCAGATCAGCTGTTGTTTGCTGACCGGGCAGTCGTGGGTTGTGAGGATTGCCCACACCCTATGGGCGGTGCCAGAGAATCGTGCAGCTACTCACGCAAACCCTTGGCGCGTCCTTCTCTTCGGAGCTGAAATCGGAGTCCTGGAGCGCAGGTCGCCGGTCCTCCTGCTAAGGATGCAGACAGTATCTTTTGTGATTTCGCCGACCTTTATTCTTTACCTTTTTTTCCTTCCCTTCTAAAGTCATAACTTCTTTGGGGAGAGAGCATTATTGATAATTCTCTCTTCTCCATCCCACAGCACTTTATGCGGCATTCATTAATAATCGTTCCCCAAATTTGACCAGGTAAAGCGGTATGGGGACAGTTTTCATAGAAAGAGCTTTTGAGGTTTACAGCGAAGTCGATTTTGCGAAGTAAAATACAAACTACTAAGAGGAAAATACAAAGTAGAAAAATTACAACCCTTTATTTGTCAGAAGTAGTATCATAATATGGTTGTGGTCAGGTTACAGTGTTTTTGTGGAAAGTTTTTACATGAAGTTTGGGCCTGGAATTACTGTTTAAGAGCTGTGCAAAGAAGTGTATTGGTGAAATTCCTTTGTTTTGTTTTGTTTTTACTTTGAACTGATTAATGATGTTTCTGACCTTTTTATGGGTATGTTTATTTGTGAAAAATTTGAAGGCGATGTTAAATTTACACCAAAATACACCTAAGCAAGTATTTACATGGCCTTTCTTATTTTCTCTATGGCCTTTTTTATTTTGTTTAATGGTTCCTAAAGGTCGTAAATTTTCCTCCTGTAGGTTTTCACACTACCAGTAGGAAAAAAAAAAAAATGGATAAGGATGAATTATACTGAATGGATGAGCAATTTTGAAAAGAGAAAAGCACCCAGAAAAGAGACAGTAACTTCAAAGTGTCCTTACATCCGGGGCCCTCTTTAAAGCAGCATGAGTCCTATTCATCAGCGTCTTGCCTTTTTCAAACACTTAAAAATTGTCTTCAAGAAATTACTTATGGAAAATTTTATCCTGGAGAGGCTTTTGTTTTAGTTTAAATATTTATTGATTTCAAGAAGAGACAAGACCTAAAAAGCAAGAACCATGTGGCACCAATTTCCAAGTTTCTTACATCCAACACAGTCATTCCTATTGCGGTATAGAGCAGAATACAAAGTCCTCAGGAGAAACACAGAGAACCGTTGTCTTCTGATTAAGTTTGGGGACAGTTTTCATGGATTATAAGGAGGCAGATATTATGGGGCTGTGCATTCTGGTGAGAGCTCAGAGATGGGAAAACGTGAAATAGATGATGGAGCCTGGCGCATGGACAGATGTCTTGAGGCATGAGATCTGAATGTCATACTCATGAATTTGGACTAAGCATTTGTTATTATCATGGAAACGTGAAAATCGCAAATTGCTTGATGCCAGAATATAAATTGATGAAGAACTGTGAGAAATTGGAATAACTGGGTTACTTTGAAACTGGTGTAATGTGGCTGAGAGAACACTGGTGAAGGATTCTTGAAACCTGGTGCTCTGACAGCACGTACATAATCATGTCCAAAAAATTCACTTTTTTTGGCCTTTTTTCTTGTTTGTAAGATGAGGGATTGGTCTAGGTTATTTCTAAGGTCCTTTTCATAGGCAAATGTATCAATGATTTGATAATTCTGTAACTTAAGAAAAACATTTTTTCCATTAACCTTACATGTTGTTTGGCTTCCCAACTGAATGGGACAAAAGATAAACTGGAAAACAAAACCTTTCTTACTTAGCTAACATAAACACCCACAGAAGATTATTTACCTTGTGAAAGTGAGATGTTGTTAGACTAACATTAATTATTGCCCAAGAGTTGATGACTAAGCCTCTAAGAAGCTGGACTTGGAAGCCTTACCCAAATTAAAACCATCTCCCTGAGGAAAAAAAACGTGTTACATTTTTCCTAGTCAAGAGCTAGAAACTGGAACACTAGTGACAGCAGTACTAGTTTTGATGTAGGAATACATATAGTTGTGGGACACAAAAAGTCAAGGATTTTTGCCTTTTTAAGAGTCCAGGATGGATTATTTATTCATCCAATCTTTAACAACGATTACCTGAACATCATGCACACCCCAGGCACTTGGCACTGAATCCCAGGAGGAAAGTGACCTTTTCTGCCTTCTGAAGTTTGCAGTACATTTGGGGAAACACACAGTAAATAGTTAATATATAATTTCAAAGTGAGACAAGTGATGACAATGAACATCTCCCTATGCAATAGAAAATAAAGGGGAAAACCTGGAGGCTAGATATGACTTCAGGTGTGACTTGAAGATAGGAATCTTCTAAGAGCAGGGTGAAGAGCAAGAGTGAAGGTACTAAAGCTGCAAAATGTGTACATTCCAGGAATTGAAGACAAAGCAGCTAGTGGCTATCGATTGAGAAGAAGGTTACAAATTAAGATAGTGTGTTAACATTGTGACTTACTATATGCCAGTGTGTGTGTGTGTGTGTGCGTGTGTGTGTGTGTGCACACGCTCAGTCACATCTGACTCTTTGTGACCCCATGGACTGTAGACCTCCAGGCTTCTCCATCCATGGAATTTTCCAGGCAAGAATACTGGCATGGGTTGCCATTTCCTATTCCAGGGCATCTTCCCATCCCAGGGATCGAAACTGCATCTCCTGTGTCTCCTGCATTGGCAGGTGGATTCTTTACCACTGTACAACCACTATGTGCCAGGCACTATGCTGAATTCCATTTCTTTTCAGATGCTCCAAACCCCTTCAAAACAGTTACTACATAGTAGATGAGAAATTAAGATCAAGAGCAGTGTTCTCAACCTTGGCTGCATAATAAGATCACCTGTGAATCTATTAAAATTTCTAGTCCCTGAGCCTCACCCTCCATATATTCTGATTTAATTGGGCTGAAGTGGGGGCTTGGGCCCTTCTAGTAAATCCCTTGTGTAATCTTAACATGAAGCCAGAATTGAGGATTGCAGTCTTAAAAGTTAATTTGCTCAGGGTCAGTTAGCAACTAAGAGGCAGAGGAGGCAGAAATTAAACCTAGATCTGTCTGATTCTAAAACCTGTGCTCTTAGCCACTCGTTAGTGCTTAACATTCAACTACATGTAACACTAGTTACATACTAAGAATTTTATAAAACACAGAAATAAAAATGAACAAAACAAAGGCCTTGCCTTCCATAAACTCACAATCTTAAGGCAGAAGCCTCAGTAAATGAAGCTTGGCCAGCTCATATAGGCAGAAGCAAGTCATCTGAGGACTTTCCTTGAGATTAGTTATGTTCATATTTCAAGCAAGATTGGCACTGAAGGTAACTGATGCATCAGGGAATCTATGTGGGTGGATATTGCAGTCATCGTTTAAAAGGTGGTAGAAGCCTGAATAAGACAACGGCTAGGGTGCAGAGAATGTGCAGGACTTGCTGATTGCTGATGTTAGGGTGAGGACAAACAAGAAAGAAGTGGAAGGTGAATTCAGAGTTTTGAGTTTCATAGACTGGCTAGAAGTGAACACCATTGGTCTAGAACAAGAACACATAACTGGCATCTGGGGTTCAACGAGTTTGAAATACTTGTTGGACATTTACGTAAAACTCTTGATTAGAGTGTTGGTAATGTGTGTCTGAAATTGAAGTGAACAAATGGATAGAAATAGAGTTCTGGAATCCTTGACCTCCAGGTGATAGTTGAAGGCATGCTTTGCATAGTATGTATGTTGTGTATGGAATTTTTTAAAAAGATAGCAGACTTCAAGAGGGAAAAAAATCCACAAAACCTGATATTGCTATATTTGAACAGTTCAATAAAGCTATTTTTATCCACAGTGATATTAAACCAGTCAACTTGTTATTATCCATGATGAGATTTTAATACTTTGCAGACCTTTTCTGGCCATACAGCCAATTTAACAGATGATGCATAGTCATGGAATGCAAACCAATTTTAAATATTGGCCAAATATTTAAGAATGCTACATGATGCATTCAAAATGTAATAGAAATATCTTACAACAGTGTTTACACACATAAATAATTTGTATGTAACCTTAGTTTTGATTTTGATTATTTTAATATTACTTAAACTTAAAAAAATGGTAATGTTCTAGATATAAAACTAGTTATAAAATTCTTAGGCTTAACTCATACATCTATAAACCAAAACATTTGCAAAATAAATATGAACAAAGGCTTAAAAATGTAATCTTCAAGTTACAGAATGTGAAAGATATTTTTGAAATTGAAGCATTTCAATAAATATTGAAATGGACCAACTGGACATGGAACAACAGACTAGTTTCAAATTGGGAAAGGACTATGTCAAGGTTGTAAATTGTCACTCTGCTTATTTAACTTATATGCAGAGTACATCATGTGAAACGCCAGGCTGAATGAAGCACACCTGGAATCAAGATTGCCAGGAGAAATATCAATAACCTCAGATATGCAGATGATACCATCCTTATGGCAGAAAGCAAAGAGAGCTAAAGAGCCTCTTGATGAAGGTGAAAGAGGAAACTGAAAAGGCTGGCTTAAAAGTCAACATTTTAAAAAAAAAAGATGATAATAGCTTCGGAACCTATTATTTCATGGCAAATAGATGGGGAAACAGTGAAAGATTTTATTTTCTTGGTCTCCAAAAGCACTGCGGACAGTGACTGTAACCATGAACTTAGAAGACACTTACTCCTTGGAAGAAAAGCTATGACCAAAGCTAGACAGCATATTGAAAAGTAGAGACATTATTTTGCCAACGAAGGTCCATATAGTAAAAGCTATGGTTTTTCCAGTAGTCATTTACACATGTGTGTGTCATCTGCATATCTGAGCTTATTGTTATTTCTCCCAGCAAGCTTGATTCCAGCTTGTGCTTCATCCAGCCCAGCGTTCTTATGATGAACTCTGCATATAAGTTAAATAAGCAGGGTGACAATATACAGCCTTGATGTACTCCTTTACCTATTTGGAACCAGTCTGTTGTTCCATGTCCAGTTCTAACTGTTGCTTCCTGACCTGCATACAGGTTTCTCAAGAGGCAGGTTAGGTGGTCTGGTATTCCCATCTCTTTCAGAATTTTCCACAGTTTCTTGTGATCCACACAGTCAAAGGCTTTGGCATAGTCCATAAAGCAGAAATAGATGTTTTTTGGAACTCTCTTGCTTTTTAGATGATCCAGCAGATGTTGGCAATTTGATCTCTGGTTCCTCTGCCTTTTCTAAAACCAGCTTGAACATCTGGAAGTTCACTGTTCACGTATTGCTGAAGGCTGGCTTGGAGAATTTTGAGCATTACTTTACTAGCGTGTGAGATGAGTGCAATTGTGTGGTAGTTTGAGCATTCTTTGTCATTGCCTTTCTTTGGGATTGGAATGAAAACTGACCTTTTCCAGTCCTGTGGCCACTTCTGAGTTTTCAATATTTGCTGGCATATTGAGTGCAGCACTTTCACAGCATCACCTTTCAGGATGATGCTCAACTGGAATTCCATCACCTCCACTAGCTTTGTTCATAGTGATGCTTCCTAAGGCCCACTTGAAGGTAAACATTGGATTAGAAAAAATTAAACGGATGTTGTCAATATGGGGATTCTGAGATCCTATAGTATTCCAGGACAAAATTTGTCCCATAAAACAATTTTTCCTTCTTTGGAGTATCTCACAGAGCTCACAGTTGGCTATGTTTATACACTGTCAAATAAATATCCCTCTCTAATATGTTTAGGAGAAGTTTAAGTAATGAATTTGTATTTTACAGTGAAAAATGTTTATGAAATCCTCTGTCATCAGTCAGTCCATCATGATCTACATAGTAAGCAGGCTCATCCAGCTTATGGCACCTCTGCAGTGCCTAGGGTGGTGCCTAGTCCGTAAGGAGCTCAATAAATATTTATAGGGTTAATTTTTTGTTGTATTTATTGTCTTATGTCAATAGTGATTGCTACTATTTTGGTTTCATGAACTACATAGCCTCTGAAGAGAGGTCTATGACCAGAAAACTATTTTAACCTAACCTTTTTATATAATAAGTGTATAACTTGAAGTAGCAGAAATATGGGCTTCCCAGGTGGTTCAGCAAGTTACGAATCTGTCTGCAATGCAGGAGACGCAGGCATACGCAGGTTCAGTCCCTGGGTTGAGAAGATCCCCTTGAGGATGGCATGGCATCCCACTCCAGTATTCTTGTCTGGAGAATTCCATGGACAGAGGAGCCTGTCAGGCTATATAGTCCATAGGGTCGCAAAGAGTCAGACATGACTGAAGCAACTTAGCACAGCAAAAATACATTTATCTTAGAATGTTCTAATACAGCAGGCACTAGACACATGAAGCTATCTAAATTACTTTAAATAAAATTAAAATTCAGGTCCTCAATTGCACTAGCCACAACTCAAGAGCACAGTAACCCCATGTGGATGGACACTGAAGATTTTAAAACTTTTCTATCATCACTAATTTTACTGGAAAGCACTATATTAGATGATTTATGTGAATCAGTCTTCCTCAAAATACTGACAAGAAAAACATTAAGAAAGAAAGGCAAAATCATTATCTACCACCAATTTGTCCACCTAAAATTTACTGGTTCTTTTAGCATATTGGAGACAGAATTATGTAGTGCAAAGGAGTTGCACTTAATTGTGGTTTTTTAATTTTACTTTAGGAAAAAGTCTGAGTTATGGCATTCTAAATGTTCAGACTTGGCACCAGCTTCTTCCAGAGGGACAGGCCAATTTCAAAAGGCAGTTTGGTTTCTCAGCAAGAATCATGAGTGAGTGACCTGTAGAAAGACTATAGCATGTTAATGTGGGCCAAGTTATAAAAAGATAAAAAGCCTCCCACTGGAAACAGTGTTTATTTGAATGTATTTTAAGTATTACCTTAAAAACATCAAAGAGCTAAAAAGATAAAGAGGGATTAGCAGGCAAAAATCTAAGGGAAAATGAGACCCCAGAAAAGTAAGCATAGCAAGGAAGCTGCTGTTGCCCAGAAATTATTTGCTGATTGGGAAAAATTGAAATTCTGTCTTGACAGACTTTTCAGACAAGAGACTATGTAAAATCATGAAGTCTGCTAAATTTGGGGTCAGAGACCTCAAATTTAAAAAACAAGACCCTGGGACTTCCCCAGTGGTTAAGAATCCACCTCTTTCTCATATTCTTTTCCATTATAACTTGTCACAGGACATTGAATACAGTTCCCTGTGTGATACATTAGGATCTTGTTGTTTATCCGTCTTGTACATATAGTCTGCATCTGCTAATCTCAAGCTCCCATACCTTCTCTTCCCTGCCATCCCCTGCCCTCAACTCTTGGCAACCACAATCTGTTCTTTATGTCTGTGATCTGTTTCAGGATCTTCCTACATCCTTTGTCAGTATTTTGAGAAGACAGGAGTCCTTTCACAGAGGGAAAGGATGAGCCCAAGATTTACTATTAGTTGAGTCAGAATAGAAATCAGATCTTCTGATTCCTAATTCCTTGCTTTTTAAAAAAAAAAAAAAAAAGACTTTATCTTGTTCTCAGGACCATGCTTTAAATCTTTTAGATCATGTCACAGAAATTTTTTTCTACTGTACTAGCTTAACAGACAGCAATAGATAATTAACAGTGACAATAATGGATAATTCTTGGTATATTTGTAGGCAAAGCTTTTATTCATTTTCTTGATAATATGCCCAAAATATTCAATATAAATTATTTATCATTTTGTAGCTCCATACACTGAGGTCACCCACTATTCAGTAGTAGTCACAAATGTGAGCTAATTTAATAGGGACACTTATCTTTTTTTTTTTTATGTAAACTCAGTAAATATCTTCTGCAATTACTGACCTTAGCTTGCTTGTAATTTTTAAATTGAGGATGAGCTCTATACCACACTCAAACAAACTGGAAGAAAAAAGGAATGATGGAGGTGCTTATAAATCAATCTGGTCACAGACAGGTAAACTAACCTGAATTTTCATGGTTGAATTTCTTCCATCTGTGATAATTAGTAAGATCAATGCTGGCTACAGAAAAAAAAAAAAAAATGTGATCAAAGAGTGGGGCAGGATGGGGAACAAGGCAGGTTAAACCTCCAATCTTCTGAAAGAAGGCAGTGAGAAGAGTGTTCACCATTTAGATTTGGCCTTGATGTAACCCTTTCAGGGTGCTTTTTGGGTTTGTTAGGAAGCAGTGATGACTAAAGTCAATAAATTGAATGTATATAAAATCAAATGGTCCCTGTAAGGCTTGGTATGTATCATCAGGCAACAAATAAACTAAACAAAGCCCAAACAAGGTCACCATGGATGAGCAAGCAAATGCAAAACACAACTCTGAGACAAAGTCACTGAGGTATAAAACATCAGGGTGAGAAGGCAACTGGAAAGATTATAGACTATAAACTATTTGTCAGAGAGGCAATGATAGAGACCAAGAATAAAGAGGCGACGCTAGCTATTAATTATTACAAGGGCCCATACAGTTTAAGGTCAAAAAACACAACAAGGTGCTGAGAGATTTCTCCCCTGCTAATTCACCACACGGTCATTCTAGCTCTGCAACACTCCTTCATTCCAATGAATGCACACCTGAGGGCTTATACAGCTTTCAGTCTCCCAAAGGCAATATGAGTATTCTAAATTCTAAATGAACTTAAGCTAGACTCATACTTGTCTAAAAGTGTATAATGCTTTTATATGGGGATCAAAAAAGTAGTAGAGAATTTCCTCTGGCTTCCCAATTATATATACATGTGGGGGGTTCATCTATATACAAAGAGCAGAATATTTTATCTGATCCAAATGGAGGACATAAATGATTATATATTTCAAAATTCCCTAAAAGAAGTATGCATAAGGCTAGGTGATGTAATGACTTCCCTGCTGGCTCAGACAGTAAAGCATCTCTCTACAATGTGGGAGACCTAGGTTTGATCCCTGGGTTGGGAAGATCCTCTGGAGAAGGAAATGGCAGCCCACTCCAGTACTCTTGCCTAGAAAATCCCATGGATGGAGGAGCCTGGTAGTCGACAGTCCATGTGGTCACAAGGAGCCGGACACGACTGAGTGACTAAACTTTTGATGTAAAATACACCAATTGAAATTCAAGGGCTTGAATTTAGATTTCTTCTGGAAATTGTTGTTCAGTCGCTAAGTGTCCGACTCTTTGTGACCCCATGGACTACAGCACACCCGGCTTCCCTGTCCTTCACTATCTCCTGGAGTTCACTCAAACTCATATTCTTTGAGTCAGTGATGCTATCTAACCATCTCAACCTCTGCCACTCCCTTCTCTTCTTACCCTCAATCTTTCCCAGTATAAGGGTCTTTTTCCAAGAAGTTGGCTGTTCACATCAGTTGAACAAAGTATTGGAGCTTCAGCTTCAGCATCAGTCCTTCCAGTGAATATTCAGGGTTAATTTCCTTTAGGTTTGACTGGTTTGATCTCCCCGCTGTCCGAGGGACTCTCGACAGTCTTCTCCAGCACCACAGTTCAAAAGCATCAATTCTTCAGTGCTCAGCCTTCTTTACAGTCCAGCTCTCACATCTGTAAATGACTACTGAAAAATCATAGCTTTGACTATACAGAACTTTATCAGCAAAGTGATGTCTCTTCTTTTTAATATTCTGTCTAGGTTTGTCATAACTTTTCTTCCAAGGAATAAGTGTCTTAATTTCATGGCTACAGTCACCATCTGCAGTGAATTTGGAGCCCAAGAAAATAAAATCTGTCACTATTTCCACTTTTTCCCCATCTATTTGCCATAAAGTGATGGGACTGGATGCCATGATCTTAAGTTTTTTGAATGTTGAGTTTGAAGCTAGATGTTTCACTTTCCTCTTTCACCTTCATCAAGAAGCTCTTTAGTTCCTCTTCACCTTCTGCCATTAGAGTGGCATATAGAGTTATCTGCATATCTATAGTTGTTGATATTTCCCCCAGCAGTCTTGATTCCAGCTTGAGCTTCATCCAGCCTGACATTTTGCATGATGGACTCTGCCTATAAGTTAAATAAGCAGGGTGACAATATACAGCCTTGACATACTTCTTTCCAAATTTTGAACCAGTCCATTGTTCCCTGTCTGGTTCTAACTGTTGCTTCTTGTCCTGCAACAGGTTTCTCAGGAGACAGGTAAGGTGGGACCTTAGATTTCCCGAAAACAGGAACAATCAAAATAATTTTCCATACAAATAAACTATTTTAAATGACTTTAAATTCAAAGAGGAAGGGAAGGGGAGGGATAAATTAGGAGTATGAGAAAAACAGATACCAAATACTATTCATAAAATAGATAAGCAGCAAGAATTTACTTACAGTACAGGGAACTATATTCACTATCATTTAATAACCTATAATGGAAAATAATCTGAAAAAATATACATATATAACTGAATCACTTTACTATAAACCTGAAGCTAAAACAATATGGTAAATCAACTATAATAATTTTTTTCAGTTAAAAAATTAAATTTTTAACTTCCTTGATATTTGAGAAACTACTTTCTTTTTAAAGCTAGGAACTAATGCTTTAATAATGATTATAGAGAATTAAAAGAACTTAAAACTTCAGAAAAAATCTTGGATTAATAAAATTGATTTTACTATTGATGTATGACAGAACCATCAGTAGAAAAGACATTCCAAACTGAGTAATATTATATGTTGCTCAGTGATAGCCTAGAGAGTCCTGGTGATGCTCAGTACTCTCAGAGGGTTTATTAGATACCTTAGCTCCAGAAGATCTCATAGCTCCTCTGTTATTTTAAAGAATGATCCTCTCCTAGAGCTCGGTTTTCTTTGAGAACGTGTGAGCCAGTGGAAAAGCATGAGCATTGTTTAAAAGGAGGCAGATCCAGGTTCTAATCTTTGCTCTCTATCCCCAGCTGGGTATTCTTGGGCAAGTTGCTTGACCCCTCTGATCCTTCATTTCCTCATTGTTAAAAGCACTTCTTGTTGTAAGGAATACATCTACATCTTATAAAGTCATAAAAAAATCATAGTCTTGTGGGTATTATTACTAACAACTTTGATATTCTCCCTGACAAATGACCTTCGTATTTCTGTTTAATGTCTCCAGGATTTCAGCTTTCTCACTTCATCCTTGCACAAACAGCTCTGTGTATGACAGAGTTCTCCTTAGAGTTCAACTGCACTCATCGTTTTTATTGCTCCTGCCTCTTGACTCCATTCTGTGTGACAGCTTTTTGTTCAGTTCTCCTCCCACTCCACACTCCCCACAGATTCTTGTCCTGGCTGAATATACTGTTTCTTTAGTCATTTTCCATATCACAGGTCCTCTCTCCCCTTACCGTAACTGTTGCTTTCTCTGGACATACTCCAGTTTGTTAATACTCTCCATAGGATTACTTCCAGAACAAACACCAGAGTTGCATCATTATGTCCCTTGTTTTGGATCCTTCTTTTAACAAAATGTCCTATCACAGTAGCATTTTTGGCAACCACATCCCAGTATTAAGTTGTGTTGAGTTGTTAAATTTAAACAACTGAAAATTCTTTCCATGTGCACAAACCACATTTTCTCTATCCTGTTCTTTTATAGTTGTGGGTAGAATTTTGAGTTGTTTGGATGTTTCCACATTGTCCATTGAGGGTGAGGATTGGATGCCTAATCAAAAGGGTTTATACTTTCCCTGTTGAATTTTTTTCTTAAACCATGTCAATAGTTACTACCTGGAAAGATCTTTGGGGTACAAATTCCACCATTTAACATAATGATGAGCCCTTTCAGCTTTGTGTTACCTACAGCCTGTATCTGCATGCCATGATGTTATCATAATCTTATTCCAAGTCCTTAGTAAACGTTTTGGGTAGTACAGCACCAATCCCAGAGGCCTATGGTTGGCTCTAAAGGGAGCCCTGCCTTTTAGTTAACATACCTCCATTCATCAGAAATAATTCTTTTCCTACTATATGCCTAGTTCACATTTAGAGGCTATCATTCAGTTCAGTTCAGTTCAATCGTGTCCAACTCTTTGCGACCCCATGAATCGCAGCACGCCAGGCCTCCCTGTCCGTCACCATCTCCTGGAGTTCACTCAAACTCACATCCATCGAGTCCATGATGCCAGCCAGCCATCTCATCCTCGGTCGTCCCCTTCTACTCCTGCCCCCAATCCCTCTCAGCATTGGGGTCTTTTCCAATGAGTCAACTCTGCACATGAGGTGGCCAAAGTATTGGAGCTTCAGCCTCAGCATCAGTCCTTCCAATGAACACCCAGGACTGGTCTCCTTTAGGATGAACTAGTTGGAACTCCCTGCAGTCCAAAGGACTCTCAACAGTCTTCTCCAACACCACAGTTCAAAAGCATCAATTCTTCAGCACTCAGCTTTCTTCACAGTCCAACTCTCACATCCATACATGACCACTGGAAAAACCATAGCCTTGACTAGAAAGACCTTTGTTGGCAAAGTAATGTCTCTGCTTTTGAATATGCTATCTAGGTTGGTCATAACTTTCCTTCCAAGGAGTAAGCGTCTTTTAATTTCATGGCTTCAGTCACCATCTACAGTGAGTTTGGAGCCCCAAAAAATAAAGTCTGACACTGTTTCTACTGTTTCCCCATCTATTTCCCATGAAGTGATGGGACCAGATGCCATGATCTTAGTGTTTCAAATGTTCAGCTTTAAGCCAACTTTTTCACTCTCCTCTTTCACTTTCATCAAGAGGCTTTTTAGTTCCTCTTCACTTTGCCATAAGGGTGGTGTCATCTGTATATCTGAGGTTATTGATATTTCTCATCAATTCTTTGGTGCTCAGTTTTTTTTATAGCCCAACTCTCATATCCATTCATGACTACTGGAAAAACCATAGCTTTGACTAGATGGACCTTTATCATTGAAATAATGTCTCTGCTTTTTAGCATGCTGTCTAGGTTGGTCATAGCTTTTCTTCCAAGGAGCAAGCAACTTTTAATTTCATTTTACTTCTTAGTAAAACTTAGTAAGTTTTATGTGCTACATGGGGACGACAGTGAGGTTAAATGAAAAAAATACATGTGAAGAATTCAGCACAGGATAGGCACTCAATGAGGGCTTCCCTGGTGGCTCAGATGGTAAAGAATCTGCCTGTAGTGCAGGAGACCCAGGTTCGATCCCTGGGTCAGGAAGATCCCCTGGATAAGGGAATGGAAACCCACTCTAGTATTCTTGCCTAGAGAATTCCATGAAGAGAGGAACCTGGCAGGCTACAGTCCATGGGTTTGTAAGATTTGCACACAACTTAGCAACTAATGACCAAACCACCACCAGGCACTCAGTGAACATGAATTTAAGCAAATTCTAGGAAGTAGTGGAGTACAGAGGAGCCTGGGTGCTACAGTCTATGGGGTCGCAAAGAATCCGACATGACTTAGCAACTCAGCAACAACAAGACGCTCATTAAATGGTAACTCAATATTATTCATTTCTTATTCTTTTAACCATAAACTACAACCATCTCCTCCATCCTGCACTACAGTTCTGCATAAAACAGCACATATATATCTGTACAAAACACCCTGGCAGGTGACTTTATAACACCATGTGTTCTTTGTGAGTTTTTGCATGAGTTTTTACCTGGTTTCATCAGCAATTTTCATAAGATCCACTAGGGTCACAGTCACCCATTTTTCCTCTTTTTTTGTAACCCTTTAGCCCCTGGCTCAGCCATGAGTTGCACAGTCCAGAGGTGCATACTAGATTATATAAACTCCCCTATGCTGAACAACTGAATGCAGGAGCCAAGACTGTTGCCCCCAATTTCTCTCTACAAATAACTCTCAGACACTTTGCTAAAGGGAACCTAATGTAGAGGAATGCTGCTTGTCCAGAGTGATTGCAGTACTTACAGGTGTATAATTAGTCACCAGTCAGTGTGTAAATACTCTGTAAATTGCTTTATTTGTGAACGTGAAAAGCTCTGCAGAAATACAAGGTATTATAGGAACCAGGGCTGAACACAGGAGATAAGGTACTGTGGCGGGAGAACAAGTGAGTGAGGTAGCAGTGTGTATCATGCATCCCTCGGAGGGAACGAAGCTTCTGGGAGCTCCCTGCTTGCTTTCTAAGAACACTGACTCCCCTGGGTGAATAATTTAAAGGACAAATTACCCCTCTTCTGGGTACCAAAGCCAGCCATAAGCTGAAATTAAATTAAATCATAAAGCCCTACAAGAAAGTGAGGAAAGAGTCAGAAATATAAAACCAAGGGAATCCAGAGCTAAGCATGAAATATTAGAGTCAGTGTGATGTCCTTGCCTTGCTGTGCTGATGAAGGGAAAAACTGAAAACCACCCTGGTATAGACTTAAAGGACCACCATCATATATCCATTGTTAAGTACTTGGCAGTGGCTATTGCAATGATTTCAATTCCAATGGGGTCTTAGAGGGAGTTAGAAGAGAGAGCACTAGATCAACTGCAAGTCCTTGCACTTCAGCTAAGTAGCTGGGTGACCTTGAGCAAGTCACTACCTATTCTGAACCTTACTTTTCTTCATCTTTGAATTGAGAAACATGAAATCAGAGTCTGTGCTTCTAAAATCCTTCCCCCCAACCATATCAGCTCAAAGATTTTTTTTTTTTTATTTTTAAAAAGCTGATTTTTTAAAATGTACAGAATTTGCCATCTATTAAATGTATTGCTTTGCATTGCATGGGCACTCAGTCATGTCTGACTCTTTGTGACCCCATGGACTGCAGCCCTCAGGGCTTCTCTGTCCATGGGATTTTTCAGGCAAGAATACTGGAATGGCTTGCCATTTCCCACTCCAGAGGTTCTTCCTAACCCAGAGATTGAACCCTCGTCTCTGGCGTCTCCTGCTTTGGGAGGCAGATTCTTTAACTACTTGCCACCTGGGAAACCCATTCAATACATATGAAACTATAAATATTAAAATATGCAACAAAACATCTATTACAAGTAGAAAGTTCATGAACCTTTTTCACAGCACCTGCCCTCGGATGACATTACAATGTCCTATATATTCCTTAGTAAGAGGCCGGGAAACACGTGGGCAGCTATAGAAACAGAAAACCATAAAGTTTTATACTAAAACACAGTATCCACACAAGTATATTCTCCAGAAGGAAATGAAAATTTACACTGCAGCTTAGGGGGGTGGTCCCATCCTGTATATCAGAATGAGGGGACATTTTGAATACCCAAGAATGGCTTCTGAGGAAGGAATTCTGCTTGCATGTACTAAAATAAAACCCAACGATCAGGAGTTCTCCATCAATGGAATGAGAAAGGGTTGTAAAAGAGCTCTTTTATGTAATCAATACAAAGCAGGGACTTTGGTAAACAGGCTGACAGCTCTTCTGCTGCCAATGTGGCATGGAGCTCTAAAATAAAGTCAAAGTCAACAAAGCAGCTGTTTTCTAGGATGTTACGTCATTGAAAGACCTGGGACATGTCCTAGATCCAGCATAACAGGCTTAACTCTATCAGCATCATGGCTAAGCCTGCTCAGCCTTTACTGCCATGACAAAAACACAGGAAATAAGATTCTAAAACATAGTGGTCCTTACCTCTGCTGGAAAGCTGTCCTGTTCATTCTCCACCTATATGAGGCAGGGAAAAAGACTGGGCTGCCCTGATGTCTCAGACAGTAAAGAATCTGCCTGCAATTTGGGAGACCCAGATTTGATCCCTGAGTCAGGAAGAACCCCTGGAGAAGGGAATGGCTAACCTCTCCAGGATTCTTGCCTGAATAATTCTATGGACAGAGGAGTCTGGCAGGGTACAGTCCATGGGGTCACAAAGAGTCTGACACGACTGAACAACTAACATTTGCACTTTGACTTCATGGTAAAGGCCACAACAGGAAATGTTCACCTAACTGGGGGTGCCTAGATCTTTGGATTCCATCGGCCAGTAAAATTTCAAAGAGAAAGAGAGAGATTAACAGATGGAGGCCAAATTTGATGCCCTTACTTCACAAAATAAAAAGCATCTGCTACCCACAACCACTGTCATTTTACAAAAGGGTTCTTGCTTGCTTAGTTGCTCAGTCATGTCCAACTATTTGCAACCCCATGGACTGTAGCCCACCAGGCTCCTCTGTCCATGGAACTCTCTAGGCAGGAATACTAGAATGGGTTGCCATTCCCTTCTCCAGGGGATCTTCATGATCCAGGGATCAAACCTGCGTCTCCCACATTGCAGGCAGATTCTTTACCATCAAGCTACCAAGAAAGATAACAGTAAACAAGGGAAAGACACTCTCAAAATGAGTCCTCTAAATTGCTTATATTTAGCTCTCAGACACACTCATTACATTGCCCTTGATGTTTTTTTTCAGTTCAGTTCAGTTCAGTCGCTCAGTCGTGTCTGACTCTTTGCGACCCCATGAATCGCAGCACGCCAGGTCTCCCTGTCCATCACTAACTCCCAGAGTTCACTCAAACTCAAGTCCATCGAGTTGGTGATGCTATCCAGCCATCTCATCCTCAGTTGTCCCCTTCTCCTCCTGCCCCCAATCCCTCCCAGCATCAGAGTCTTTTCCAATGAGTCAACTCTTCACATGAGGTGGCCAAAGTACTGGAGTTTCAGCTTTAGCATCATTCCTTCTGATGAACACCCAGGACTGATCTCCTTTAGGATGGACTGGTTGGATCTCCTTGCAGTTCAAGGGACTCTCAAGAGTCTCCTCCAGCACCACAGTTCAAAAGCATCAGTTCTTCGGTGCTCAGCTTTCTTCACAGTCCAACTGTGATGTTTTTTAGTAGTCACAATTAGTAAAAGCTTCATCTTGGAACAGAATGGGCCTTAGGCCTGCATTTGGAAATCCTGCTGTTTGTAAGATACTCTTAGAAAGTCTCTTCTTCTAACAATTCTACCCATAAATGTCCTCGGGGTCAAACTTTTAGCCCCATTTCTTATTTGAAGCTTTTCCTGATTACCTATAGCTATTGTGATCTTTCTACTTTCTGAATTCTTTTAGCACTTATAATTTTAATATATAATTTAACACCTTTACTTTGTGGGAAAAGTTTTGGAAATTGAGAATATTCTGTAGATTATTTATTTTTAGCTATAGAATTTTAAAATTTTTATTACTAACTGAGAGAATCACAGTTAGACATCACTGAACAACCCAGTTTAGGAAAGAAAAAAAAAAAAAAAAGCCCAGAAACCTCAAACATAAATCCTCCATTATTCTAAATGCATCTGAAGTTAGATAAGGTCTTTTTAAGGTTGACAGTATGGAATCCAATACATTTTGATCAGGAGACTGATCACTGAGCAGGTTGTAGTAGTATATTAAGAAAAGTTCACTAGATCTTTGGTTTTAACATTTCCCCCTTTTTTATCAAGCTCAGTAATCATCAGGACAATTGCTCACCTACTTCTTCGAAATGGTCCCATATTCTAATTTATATAGAAAACCAGAATTCTGTACGTAGAAAATTATCTTAGCAATCATTTAATCTATCCCCGTAGGGCTTCCCATGTGATGCTAGTGGTAAAGAACCCACCTGCCAACACAGGAGACGTAAGAGATGTGAGTTCAATCCCTGGGTGGGGAAGATCCCCTCGAGGAGGGCACAGTAACCCACTCCAGTATTCTTACCTGGAGAACCCCATGGACAGAGGAGCCTGGCAGGCTACAGTCCATGGGTTTGCAGAGTCAACACTACTGAACACAGCACAGTACACATGCAGTCTATCCCCTTGTTTAACAGATGAGGTATCTAAGACCCAGCTAAGTGAAGCAACTTGCCCCAGATACCAAGGAGATCAGTATTGGAGTTGGGATTCCTACTATGGTGTATGATCTTGCAAGTATTTTAAATATAATAATCTTCTATCCTCATATCTCCAGATATGCAGTGCACTACACATCAGTGCAGTCCCTGAAAGAAATTATAAGAAAGATGAGGTTTTCCCAGTACCATAGACTCTCTTTTCTTTCATTTTACCCTTGGCTATTTCTTCTTCCCTTCTTTGGTACCCATAACTCCTACCCTCTCTGCTCACAATTGTACTTCCCCTCCAAACTTATTAAAACCTAAGTTCTCAAGAAAGGATATGGTAAATTTATCCACACAAGGTAAATTCCTAATCCTTACGGAGTGGTTGCCATGTGCCAATCATTATGCTGGGCATAGTTTAACATGTTATTTCTCCTAGTTGTCGTTGTTGCTCTTCAGTAAGTAAGTTGTGTCCGACTCTTTGTGACTCCATGGACTACAGCACACCAGGCTTCTCTGTGCTCCACTAATTCTAGGGGTCTGCCCAAACTCATGCCCATTGAGTCAGTGATGCTATCCAACCATCTCATCCTCTGTTGCCCCCTTTTCCTCCTGCCCTCAATCTCTTCCAACATCAGAGTGTTTTCAAATGAGTCAGCTCTTCGCATCAGGTGGTCAAAAGTATTGGAGATTCAGATTCAGCGTCTGTCCTTCCAGTGAATATTGAGGGTTGATTTCCTTTAGGATGGACTGGTTTGATCTCCTTGCTGTCCAAGGGACTCTTAAGAGTCTTCTCCAACACCACATTTTAGAAGCATCAGTTCTTTGACACTCAGCCGTCTTTATGACCCAGCTCTTCTTTATGGTCAGCTCTCCATACATGACTACTGGAAAAACATAGCCTTGACTATACAGATCTTTGTTGGCAAAGTGATATTTCTGCTTTTTAATACACTGTCTAGGTCTGTCATAGCTTTCCTTCCAAGAAGCAAGCGTCCTCTAATTTCACCGTCTGCAGTGATTTTGGAGCCCAAGAAAAGAATATCTGTCACTGCTTTCACTTTTTCCCTTCCTATTTGTCATGAAGTGATGGGCATACTTGCAATTTTACAAAGTAATGAGATAAGTCAACAGGTTTCCTGTTTGCTTGAAACCTTCACTTTCCTTGAAACCACGTATAGGAAATAGTTTACTTCCAAAGTCAGCCAAGCTCTTCAGAGTTGGAACCTTGCCTTTCTTTTGTCCTCTCAAGGCAATTATCACAGTCTTGATACTTAATAATATTTATAATTTATGTTGACAACATAAGAGAGCCTTCATTTTTCTTTTTCAGTGCTTGTCTTTTCTTCTTTAAGTAAAATTCAAGCTTTAACCTTTCCACTTAAATGGATCTTGAAATATTATAAGCACCTTTAGATGTTATTATCAAAGCTACTCACATCCTGGAGTAAGAACCTGGAAATAAGGATTACCACTTCTGGAAAAATATACCAAATGATCTCTGCCAATTCTCTAAATTTCTCTGGGCTCAAGTTTTCACATGTATGAAACAGAAAAATTGTCCTTCATAGAGACTGAAGTATAGGAGTATTAGGAGCACACCTTTTAATCTTCCGTATGTTAGCATACAGAGCCTCATCTCCAGCTCTGCCCACGCAGATGCTCAGGAAATGCTTGCTAACTGAAGATTTTTATGATCACTGATAGAAAGACACATAAATGCAAAACACGAATTTTCCCTTGCCCCGAGTTACCCGGGAGCATCATTCTCATTCAGAGGTGACCACACTTCAGAAAGTGCGTCTCATAAAACATACAGTTTAATGAAGCCATCTGGGAAGATGATCGTCGTATAAATGCAAGGTATTGATATTACCTGGCTACTTGGGGAAATACCATGTAAATGAAGGTACAACCCAGCTCCATAATTCAAATCAAGTATTGATGTACAAGGTCTTTGGATAATAGACTTGGAAGATTGATATTTCTCTCAGATCTGAGGTTATTTTCTTCCCTCCTTTGCAATTCTGGTATTTTTGCAATAAGATTCTATTTTATTTTTTGGAAAATATCTTTTCTGTTGAACAAGAATCTATCAGTATCAACTGGGAATCTTGAAACAGAAATTTTACATCTGACTTTATCATTTTTTTTAGCTTCTATTCTTTAGAAGCAAGAAATGATGCAAACAATACAAGTGTTTCTTTCCTGCTCCAATAGTTATGCAGAATGTCATTCAGTAATCCACCATCCCAATTGCCTCAACTGCTTTTATTATTATTATTTTA
Organism: Capricornis sumatraensis; assembly: GCF_032405125.1. NCBI lineage: Eukaryota > Metazoa > Chordata > Mammalia > Artiodactyla > Bovidae > Capricornis > Capricornis sumatraensis. The sequence continues at coordinate 114,159,577 of NC_091071.1, read as the reverse complement.
GCAGAGAGGTATGTTCTACTTCTGACCTTATCCTGAGGACTATTCTGGATGGAATCACCCTGTGATTGGTATTCCATTTTAACCAATGTTACCTCCCTTCTCTGAGAGACAATTGCTAAAATAGTGCCAAGCTCAGTCATGCCAGTAATCACAAGATGAACTTTCAGCCAGCTTCAGCACTCAATCTTTTATATGGCTGGGGAAAGGGGCAGAGCATTTTCTCTACACGTGAACTCGGTCTTCTACCTCTGCTGAAGGTATCACACCTTGCATTGAGGCAGCAGCTGCCCCCACTGTGTAAACCAAAGTTCCTCTGGGTTTCCCAAGGTTTCTGCAGGACAAAAGAGATGCAGTATTTGTGCCCACTTTTCAGAAACCCTGAGTCCATTTAGCCCTACCTATCCTCAACCTCAGGCTTGCCGGGTGGCGCAATGGTTAAGAATTCAGCTGCTAATGCAGGAGATGCAAGAAACATGGGTTCGATCCCTGGGTGGGGAAGATCCCCTGGAGGAGGCAATGGCAACCTGCTCCAATATTCTTGCCTGGAAATGTCCATGGACATAGGAGCCTGGAGGAAAACAGCCCATGGAGTCACAAAAAGTTGGACCCAAATGAGTGACTAAGTACAAACATACACATCCTCAACATCCCTGCTCAACACACAATCATCAAATAATAATTAAATACAGTCAATCACAGCATGGCTCCCAGGGGTCTGTGGGGTTCATTGATATGGTCTGGCTCTATCTGTGGTGGGTTTTCTGGTCCCAGGAGCTACACACAATGTCCTTCTAAAGAATGTACAGGGCTTGATAAAACAGGTTCAGAGAAATGTTAATATGTCTCACTATGATTATATATTTTTTCTTTTCCCGTATAGTTCTTCCGATTTTTGCTTTATGTATCTTTGTTTCTTTGTTGTTAAGGTGTCTAATGGTTTATGATGTCTATCTTTTTTGTGAATTGTACCTTTTATCATTAAAAATATTTGTCTTTGTTTCATTTAAAATAAATAAATGAATTTTAAAAAAAAGAATGTGCAGGGATGGGGGCCTGGAGATAGAGAGGTTGTTCTACTTGCTTTGCCTGGTTGATGACTCAGATGGGATAGATAGGGAGCTAATGCTATATCTTTGATGTTTAATCCTTTTCATACTCACTGAAGAAACTCCTTCTGCCATTTGTCAACTTTTTGCATCTCTAAATCACAGCCTGAAAACAAGTGTGCCCAGAGCTGAGGACCAAGACATAGCCTGTATCCCAGGGACAAATTTGCATATCAGAAGCAGGATAAGGAGAATATACTAACCTTTTTCCCATCTCACACTCTGCCAGGTATATCACTGTCCATCCCTGATAGAAAAAGAATATTCTGAGTTTCAGCCTAATGGGACTGGTGGGAAGTCTAGTCTTTGAAGCCACATAAGCAGGCTCATTTAGTCAGTGCTGTGATCCAGACTGAGTAGAAGCATGGGAATATAAGAAGGAAGAACACCCAATTTGTGCCCTCAAAGTGTTCTTAGCCAGGTAAGGACCTCGTAGTAAATTTGACTATACGTACATACATGCATACATGCTCAGTCATGTCCGACTTCGTGAGACCATGGACTGTAGTCCACCAGGTTCCTCTGTCCTTGGAATTTTCCGGGCAAGAATTTTGGAGTGGTTGCCATTTCCTACTCCAGAGGATCTCCCAACCCAGGAATGGAACCCATGGCTCCTGCGTCTGCACTGGCATTCAGATTCTCTACCACTGAGCCACTGGGAAACCCAAATTTGACTATGTAAATCAACACTATTTTCAACTTTGAGAGCCTCCCAAGGTTTTTTTATGTTGCAAAATGAAAGAAAATTGCAAAGGTGATGACAAAAATAGTCTGAACATCCTAAGGGATTGGACCTCTGGCTTTAGAGATAGCAAGTAAAAATCAATCTTATCCAAACAGCTAACAGCAATGGGTCAGCAACTAACATGTTGAGAGAAGCAGCAAGCAGATTTGCTGCAAATACAAAACTGATATCCTGGGGAAAGCATTTCAGCTTCTCGTAAAACATTAGGCAGTTATGGGAACTAAACATTTATTTTTAAAAGGTCTCTTTAGGTAGAGAAATTAGTCTTTCAGATAACCACATGTTTTCTTAGCTGACTTCTGTGTGTTCAGAGATAGGCAACCACAATATGTGAAGACAAACAAGAGTGACACAGTCCTTTGAGTCACAACATTGGTGGGAACATGAGGTTTTGCCCAGGGAAAAATTAAAGGGGTATTGAGTCCCACTGTAAAAGACTTTAAAAACCCTTTACCTAATATCTGAAGACTCTATAGATGGAAAAAATGTATGACCATAACCAAGAAGTAAAAAACTGGGTTTAGAGCCTTTTTGTAGTCAATGGGGTGCGGTAGGGGTGGGGATGACAAAGGACTTGAGGTTAGGAACATAGGAAGAGCTGATAAATGTTTTTCTGTGCAAACAAAAAGTAAAATCCTTTCTAATGATTTCCCCCCCAAGTGATTTTCTGTAATTATCAAAAGTATTTGACCAATAGAGTTTCATACTCAGTCATTAAAACATTTGGGAAATTTTATTCTGAAAAACTAGAAATTGCTTTTCTGATTATTTTTCTCCATAGCAAAATGTTCAGACTGTATAGAAAATGACTGAGAAAAAAACAAAATCACCCGTAATCCTACTACACAGAGATAATCAATAGTAACATTTTGGTGGATACCCTTCTATATATTTCCATGTATGTGTACACATGTGTTAGCATATATTTTTATAATAATGAAATCATGTTAGGCATGCTGCAATTTAATGGGCTTTTATTGATTATCAATAATATACAGGCTTCCTTGGTGACTCAGAGGTAAAGAATCCGCCTGGCAATGCAGGAGACTTGGGTTTGATTCTTGGGTTGGGAAGATCCACTGAAGAAGGAAATGGCAACCCACTCTAGTACACTTGCCTGGGAGATCCCATGGACAGAGGAACCTAGTGAGCTATAGTCCCTGGTGTCTCAAGAGTCAGATATGACTGAGCAGATAAACAACAAAACAAACAATATATCATTTTATATTTCAATAAATATAGATTTCAATTAGTATAGTGATAAGTAGTGTTCCCCCTAAATTAATGTCTACCCAGAAAGTGGCTCAGATGGTAAAGAAGTGAAGTGAAAGTCATTCAGTCATGTCCGACTGTTTCCAACCCCATGAACTATACAGTCCATGAAATTCTCCAGGCCAGGACACTGGAGTGGGTAGCCTTTCCCTTCTCCAGGGGATCTTCCCAACCCAAGGACTGAAGCCAGGTCTCCTGCGTTGCAGGTGGATTCTTTACCATCTGAGCCACAAGGGAAGTCCAAGAATACTGGAGTGGGTAGCCTATCCCTTCTCCAGTGGATCTTTCTGAGCCAGGAATTGAACTGGGGTCTCCTGCATTGCAGGCAGATTCTTTACCAACTGAGCTATCAGGGAAGCCCCAGATGGTAAAGAATCCACCTACAATTGCCGGAGACTTAGGTTCAATCCCTGGGCCTGGAAGATCCCTTGGAGAAGGGGATGGCTACCCCACTCCAGTATTCTTGCCTGGAGAGTTCCATGGATAGAAGAGTCCATGGGATCACGAAGAATTGGATAAAATGGAGCAACTAACACACAGAACCTCAGAATGTAACCTTAGTGGGAAATGGTATCTTTGCAAATTTAATTAGTTGAGGGTCTAGAGATGAAATCATCCTGGATTTAGGATGGGCCCTAAATCCAATGACTGGGCCCTAGATCCAAGAAAATGAGAAGGAGATTTAGATACAGAGAGAGACAAGGAGAGGGCCCTATGAAAATGAGATTAAAGGTTGGATGGGTGCAGCTTCAAGCCAAGCAGCACCTGAGGCCACCAGAAGCTGGGAGAAGCAAAGAAAGATGCTCTCCTAGAGCCTTCAGAGGGACTCTGACCCTGGTGGTACCTTGATTTTGGACTTCTGATCCCCAGAGCAGTGAGTTAATAAATTCCTATTAAGTCACCAAGTATGTGGTAATTTGTTATGGAGGCTCCAGGAAACCAGTACTGTACAGTTAGCATTTTTATTGGCTACACGGTATTTACTGAATCCCATTCTTCGTGGATTTATTGCCACAGGGAATGGAATACAATGATGGACATTGTATTGTGGGAGGGAACACAACCTAATGGTTAACAGCATGGGATCCAAACTGAAGGAGACTACCTGGGCTGAAATTTTGATTCCATCACCTACTAGCTATTACTCTAAATTGTTAGTTGACTAGTGACTTGCTGTTATGGAAAATATTTTTTACAGTGTCTGACACATATTAAGTACTAAGTATGTATTTTTTTATTTATAATAAATGAACTAGAGATGGATAATTCTATGTCAAAGAAGAGATATATTTTCAAAAATCAAATGTAAGTATAAAAGTCTGAATAATAAGCATCAGAGTTCTCATTTGCTCACAGGAAACACATTTTCATAGAAAAATTATAGTTGCCAAAGGCAATAAATTCTTAATTTCTACTATCTCCAGAAAAAGACAGGAAAACACATTAGTAATTTACTTTTATTGTCCTTGAAAAGGCAACTGTTAATTGTTCAACACATTGGCATTTAAGTCAGACTACATATAATTTCAACCCTGATTCTGCCACTTTCTAGGATGAAGGAAATTACTAAACTTCTATTCTCCTTACTTTTTCAACCACAGACTGGGATAGTTTTCCCAGTCTTATTAGGATGGTTATAAAATTTAACTGAAGCAATTTATGCAAAGTGCCTAGTTCAGAACCCGGAACATAGTAGAGGCATAAAATAGTGTGTTATTATCACTAAAAGGAAAAAAATTAATGTCTCAGAAGATGGTAAGGAATAGTCTATTGAACAAAAAAGACAAAAACCTAAGTTATCTGCAACCACTTCATAGATGAATAACAATACAACTGGTCTACAAGTCTTTGGATACTGCATGCCATAAGCAAAAATCTTCACCATGCCCCACAAATATGTATAATTATAAATTATTAACATATACAATGACATTCATATGTACATCTTAAAACTTAGAAATGGCAAAGAGATGAAGTAAAAATTGTTAAGTTCTGGCATTTCTTTTCTACACTCTAGTGGATCATCTGGAATGCCCCTCACCTGAGTTCAAATGCTCCAGTCTGAAGATCTCTGATGGTACAATATTTTCAGCTGTAAGATAGTACAGCAATGGAGTGGGTCTAAGGATTTGCTGATCATCCTTCACATGGAACTAACCAATAGCTGATGTCAATACCTAACTGTCTGATATATATCCAAATTTTTCAGATTTGGTCCTAAGACCATCCTTTATATGAAACTTCTGGAATTTCCAGGTAGAACTGACAACTGCATCCCCTATCCCTATATAGATATTCACAATAGCATCTAAACCCTTAATTGCATTTATTAGCTTTTGGGTGTTTCTCCCCATGTTGAGCATCAGTTTCTCAGTGATAAGGATCATGTCAAATTCTTCATTGATTTACTAGTACTGGTTGTATGCGTGTGGACTCAGTCGCTTCAGTCGTGTCCAAATCTTTGCCACACTATTGACTGTACCCCGCCAGGTTCCTCTGTCCATGGGATTCTCCAGGTGAGAATACTGGAGTGGGTTGCCATGCCCTCCTCTAGGGGATCTTCCCGACCCAGGGATCAAGCTGTGTCTCCTGCATCTCCTAAATTGCAGGCAGATTCCTTGCTACTGAGCCACTAGGAAAGCCCAGTATGTGTATAGTAGATACTTAATAAATACATACCAAGTGAATGAGATGACAAAACCATATAGCAATACAATGGATAAAATTAGGATGTTTCAGAAGCATATAGAAGAAAAAAGAAAATGCTTTGAAATAAAATGCTAACTAGAGCTTCTTCAACATAGGGTTATGTTTAATTAGATTGTAACGTTTGACTTGTTTGTAGCAAGTTGCACAAAATTTCCCAGTGAATCCTCCAGATATTTCAACAAAATTCTTGGTTGCCTCGCTCCTCTGCACAGCTCTTCCTCTGCTCTACAGAGGAGGGGAGTTGGGCCCAGATGGAGTGTTTATGTACTTGCTAATCATATGTTTGTTTTCCCTCTAAACTCAGTTCTGCCTGTCATGGATAGTTCCAGATGATAATCATTTTCATGCTTTCAGTCAAATAAAGACTCCAGAAGGACCAGGAAGAAGAGAACACAGCCAGAAGTTTAATATCAAGAGCAACAAAAAGAAGAAGAAAATAAATTTAAATATTCTGCTCCACATTTTTTGTGATGCTATCTCAGCATTTCAGTACTCCTGTTCACCTGAAACTACAATATTGCAGTAGGTTAGGACAAGAGTTCAAATGTTTGTGTGTGTGTGTGTGTGTGTGTGTGTGTGTGTGTGTGTGCTCAGTCATGTCTGACTCTTTGAAACCCCATGGACTGTAGCCTGCCAGCCTCCTCTGTCCATAGGGTTTCCCAGGCAAGAATACTGGAGTAGGTTGCCCTTTCGTACTACAGGAGATCTTTCTGACCTAGGGATTGAACCCGAGTCTCCTGCTTGGCAGGTAAATTCTTCACCAAAGAACCACCTGGGAAGCCCTGGGAAGAGTTCAAACGGCTATTAATACAAATAAATAAGAAGGCTAAATTCTACCCCATGCTTACGTCTCTCAAGAGTCATCTGAGTTTTTAAAATTTTCTCTTTCTCATCACCCACTTTGTCTTTCACATTAACTTGAAGCCTCTACTAGTAACTGTTAGCAATATTTATTTCCACATTTGTTTCCCTAAAGCACTTTCCAAAATGAGTTCCATGAGATGTTCATAGATGCTCCATGGGAAAAGGTTCTGTAGTCAAATGTTTGGCAAATTTATGGTCATTACAAGTTAAACAGATTGCTTCGCAACAGTTCTTCTCGTACACTTTAATTTACCAGTGGACCTAGTCAGTCTCTAAAAGGAAGCACAGTTTTTACCACAGAACCCTCTTTTTCTGGAATCATCCGGCCAGACTAGTGGTCTGATTAATACACTTGAAGAAATACCACCCTTTGACATATAAAATGTTGAAGTGTTAATTGCTCAGTCATGTCCTACTCTTTCCAACCCTGTGGACTATAGCTCACCAGGCTCCTCTATCCATGGAATTCTCCAAGCAAATACTGGAGAATACTGGAGTGGGTTGGCATTTCCTTCTCCAAGGAATCATCCCAACCCAGGGATCAAAGCTGTGTCTCCTGCTTCGCAGGTGGATTCTTTACCACCTGAGCCGCTGGGAGCTTGTGTCGTCAGAGACACAGACATTCAGAACTAACTACCTTAGTTCCTCAGATTTCCATGTAACTCTCTACCACATTGAGAAAACATCACCAAGGAACTATCCCATCTACTCATACAACAAATTTCATTCTTCCCGTGGGCTGACAATCCCCACGCTGGGGCCTGAAATGCAAATTCTGCAGAAAGAGATAGGTTAGAATTATTGCTGGGTGTAAGAGCAAAATGAACTAAGCTGGACACCATGGCTTTAGCAATATGCATCCCAGGTCCTAAATTGTGTATTTAATCTCTCAGCAATTACACACCAGAGTGAAAATGCCCTTCTCTCTTGGGGTGCTTTCATAGAGAAGCTCAATTTTTACTATTTTTACTCCCACCCACCCTAACACAAAACCTTTTTATTACACATGGCTTTTGTTTACACTGTGTTCCCACCAAGAATACCACCTCTCTACCTAATTCCTACTTAGTCTTCAATCTCCTCCTACTGCACAGACTTCTCTTTCTATGCATTGTTGAACCCTCTCAGTTCTCTGAATACCCATACTACTTAGTGTCTATACCAGAAGTCAACAAGGCATCCTCCTTCCAAATTCAGCCTGCCATCTATTTTGATAGATACAATTTTATTGGAACACAGCCACAGCCATTTATTTATAATTGTCTATAGTGCCTTTCTCACCATAAGAGCAGACTTGAGTAATTGAGTTGAGCCATATAAAATGCAAGCCTAATATAATTACTATCTGTTCTTTACAGAAAAATTTACCAAACTCTTGCCCATACCATTTCTTTAGTAGTTATCAAAAGCTTCACACTGGGATCATACTTTGCTGTTTCTGTATGTATTCTCAGTGAGTTTTAAGCCCACTGAGGGCATGGTCTATAATTTATATTTACTTTGAATACTTTGCAACACAGCTCAGAATAGGTTATTAATAAACATTAATTAATCATCCAATTTCTTCTTGATTTTCTTTGAGAGAGCACAATTTACCCAAATTCTCTGTAAGATGTTCCTGGTACCAAAAGGAAAGAATAAATAGTATCTTATTGATTTCTTATGTTTCAGATTAGTAATTTGTGATGAGAAGTGAGCACAGCCTATTTACATTTGTTAGCTTCAAATTTTCTCTGAAAGTAAAGTAAACCTCAAAGGGATGGCTATATATTTCTTCCTGGTAGCTTGGAAAATGTTATCCTTTCTATACACAAATTACATAATTGTAATACTTTCCCTGTCTACTGTATACTGATTCCAACAACCTCAAAACAGCTGCAAAATATACACACATAACATACACTAAAGTACTAGCAGATAGAATTTGTATTAGCAGAAATTGATCAGTACTGTTAATAAATAGACAAAAGGCCCAAAATGGAGTCACTTTTGCTATGCCCCATATCATTAAACCAAGACTTAATACTTAATTACAGTTTCAGCTTCTCCCAAGAATGGACTCTTAAACCAGTCAATCAGGAATTACCTGGGCAGCACTAGTGAGGTAATCTGTCTAATAGACCCTGTATCCCATAGAGGAAGGTGACCTTGCCACAACCAATCCACTTTTTTGCTAATATAACTTTTTTGTCCTGCACCTTTCTGCCTATAAAAATCTTTTATTTTGTACAGTTCCTTGGAGCGCCTTTCTGTCTGCTAAATGGGATGCTGCCCCATTCATAAATCATTGACTAAATTCAACAAGATTTTAAAATTCACTCGGTTGAATTTTGTTTTAACAATACCGGTGGCAGCAGTGGGATTTGAAGGAAATTTCTGATGGCTTTAGGGATGATGAGAAACACAGATCCTGATTCCCATGAACCCTTTGAGTTCTCTGTCTTCCTCACCATCTCCAAGAGCTGTAGGTAAGCTCCTCTCAGTTTTGAGCTCTGCTATCTTTGCGTTGAGCTCCTGATCTAATTGGCTTTCCAGTCCAGGCAAGCTTAGCTTAAGCTAGGAGACAGTTCCACCCAGAACCCATGCCCCTAGTCCTTGGTTCAGTCAGTAATTCCCCAAATGATTAGAATCCCAGTCCTTGGCTAAGACTCCAGATTCCACATTGGTATTTCCTGATGGTTCCGTCTGCATTAGACTTAATTGAAATCCCAGTCTGCAGTCCCCTTTCGTTGGGGTCTTTTTGTTCAATCTTTTCCCCATTGCCACGTTGGGAATTGTTGGAGGTCCACACAAGGCCTTCTACTGACGAATTTACAATAACATCTCTCTCTCTCTCTCTCTCTCTCTCTCTCTCTTTTTTTGCAATAGTGATTTAAAGTACAATGAAAATGGAAAAACTAGCTATGGTTCTGAATACTTTTGAATATGTCTGACAGATGTTCATCAAAACATAAATTAATTACTCAGAATAAAAAGTAGATTGGAATCATGAATCTACCAAAAAAAAATAGAATGTTCTATTAACAGAACCACCTGAGGTTTTCAGCACCCTGGCATGAGCATCTAGGCAGATGGATAGCAATGTGTGAATGAAGGAAATCCACACAAGGGGACACTCATGGCAGTGCATAAATGTTTAAAGGAAAAGGAAAAGAAATGGTATACACTCGAGGTATAACTGATTCTAGGAGGCTGGAAAATGGGCCAGGAAAAAAAAAATGTAAAAGTGGTTATTAAGTTAAAAAGAAAAAAAACAACAACAAACAAACCGAATTCCAGGCAGGAAAATTTTTTAAGAAGGGAAGAGTAAAGTGGACCCCAAGTTTGGGAAACTGCCTAGGGTCTCAGATCCTTTTAAGACAGGTTTGGTCAGAGATAATATCACTGAAGATTGAAATTAAGTCTCCATATTAGACTTACATTTCAACATGGATCCAGAGTTATTTTATAACACAAGTCTTAATTTTTAAAGTATCTTCATTCTTGCTCACCTTCAAAACTACTAAAGCTATTTAGTTGTGTCTTTAATGATCAAAGCCAAAGTATTTATTCAAAACTCATTTAATGATATTTTATTACAGATATTACATAATCCCTAAGTAACAGTGCTTATTCCTATATATCAGGATGAAATATCTCTCAAGTTTCTCCAGCATCATTATAAAGTAAAAGACATGAAAATATTCAGGAAATTAATCCTATGTCAATCCACAGTAGCTACTCTACATTTTGTTATTGTTTAGTCACTAAGTCAAGCCCAACATTTTGGGACCGCATGGAATGTAGCTCACCAGGCTCCTCTGTCCATGGGATTTCCCAGGCAAGAATACTGGAGTAGGTTGCCATTTTCTTCTCCAGGGGATCTTCCCAATCCAGGGACCAAACCCAAGTCTCTTACACTGGCAGGAGAATTCTTCAACACTGAGCCACTTGGGAAGCGCTACTCTACATTTTACATCTGCAAAGATAGACTGCTCTGGGATAATGTATTACATTATCACTAACAGCAGCAATGCACTTTCCACTTGGTGATTATTTGTGATCATTAAGTACACACAGATATTCCTGCCAAGTAAATGGTATATAATGTTTGTTGTTTGTTTATTTATGTTAATCCACACAAATCACTGACTTTTAAATCTAGGTCATAATTTAATGAACTTGGAGTATATTATGGAGTCACAATATACTTAAGACCAACAGTTAATGCAATTGCCAATTTCAAATTATTTCCTGACAAACAGATATCTGCTAATAGTAGTCTGAAAACCAAAATCACTTTGGCCCAGTTCATTAAATTATAGCATCTCTTTGATTGCTGCTGGTGTGTTACAGTGCACACCTGGCAAAGCTATTGCTATTGGAAATCTCGAAAGCCAAAAGCTGAAAAATTGGTAGATGCCAAGCCCTTAAAGGGCTTCCCTGGTGGCTCAGACAGTAAAGAATCTGTCTGCAATGTGGGAGACCCTGGTTCAATCATTGAGTTGAGAAGATCCCCTGGAGAAAGGAATGGCAACCCTTCATCCAACTCCAGTATTCTTGCCTGGAGAATTCCATGGACAGAGGAGCCTGGTGGGCTACAGTCCATGGGGTCACAAAAAGTCAGACACAACTGAGTGACTAATACACATTAAGCCCTTAAAAGACATTAGAACACTTGCCATCTAAGACCCCTGTGTTAGGATAAGTTGGTCACAGAAAGGGTTAGATTGACACTAGGTCACCTGCAACCTCAAGAAAGTTTCCATGCAATGAGGTACACTGTAAAACATCACATAATCTCCAACTTAATGGTATTTCTCTCTTAGGTATGAGTTTGGTCCAGAGAAACTTAAAGCTTAGCTAAAGAAATGAGATCCTTAATTTCCAAAGAGTTGAGCATGCTACCTACCAGCATACCTACTTACTTTATAGCTAAGAACTATGGTTCCAAAAGCTGTGTTTGCATCCATGCTTAGTTCAGTCATGGTCACCTCTTTGTGACTCCATGGACTATAACCCACCCGACTACTCTGTCCATGGGGTTCTCCAGGAAAGAATACTGGAGTGAGTTGCCGTAACCTCCTCCAGGGGATCTTTCCAACCCAGGGATCAAACCTAAGTCTTTTATGCCTCCTGCATTGGCAGGCAGATTCTTTACCACTTGAGCATTTGGGAAGCCCTTCCAAAAGCTGTGGATAGCTACAAAAATGTCAAAATATCACAAAGACAACCTAGAAATACAATGGCCATGAAGAAGAGCATTCCAATTAGAAAAGATTATTTAATAAGTTTACTTGAAAGCAAGGACTACCAAATCAAACAAACAGAATGAAACACCTATTTTAATTGACATGCAAAAGCCTCTAAAAGGATTCAAAATTTCAAAATAGCTTTATTGAAAGATTCATTACAAACGGCTAGTGAAAAATTGAAGACATAATAGGTACCTAAATCAAAGGACTGTAAGACTGACACAATTTCTAGTACTCCCCTCTATCTTTCTTTACTTGAGTATTCATTCTACTAATCCTCTTTCTGAATTGTCTTCATACCCTGAAAAGACTACTGCTGGGCTCAGATGCTTCAGTCATGTCCGTCTCTGAGACCCCATGGACTGTAGCCCACCAGGCTCCTCTGTCCTTGGAATTCTCCAGGCAAGAATACTGGAGTGGGTTGCCATGCCCACCTCCAAGGAATCTTCCTGACCCAGGAATCAAGCATCTCCTGCAGACAGATGTCTCCTGCATCTCCTGCATTGCAGACAGATTTTTCACCACTGAGTCACCTGGGAATCCCATAAAGAGACTACTGCTGCTGCTGCTGCTAAGTTGCTTCAGTCGTGCCTGACTCTGTGTGACCCCATAAATGGCAGCCCACTAGGTTCCTCTTTCCCTGGGATTCTCCATGACTATAAACGAAAGTCTGGCAAATTAGTGACCTTACAGATACTCCCATCAGTTCAGTTCAGTCGCTCAGTCGTGTCCAACTCTTTGCGACCCCATGAATCGCAGCATGCCAGGCCTTCCTGTCCATTACCATCTCCCGGAGTTCACTCAGACTCACATCCATCGAGTCCGTCATGCCATCCAGCCATCTCATCCTCTGTCGTCCCCTTTTCCTCCTGCCCCCAGTCCCTCCCACCATCAAAGTCTTTTCCAATGAGTCAACTCTTCGCATGAGGTGGCCAAAGTACTGGAGCTTCAGCTTTAGCATCATTCCTTCCAAAGAAATCCCAGGGTTGATCTCCTTCAGAATGGACTGGTTGGATCTCCTTGCAGTCCAAGGGACTCTCAAGGGTCTTCTCCAACAACACAGCTCAAAAGCATCAATTCTTTGGCGCTCAGCTTTCTTCACAGTCCAACTCTCACATCCATACGTGACCACAGGAAAAACCATAGCCTTGACTAGACAGACCTTAGTTGGCAAAGTAATGTCTCTGCTTTTAAATATACTATCTAGGTTGGTCATAACTTTCCTTCCAAGGAGTAAGCGTCTTTTAATTTCATGGCTGCAGTCACCATCTGCAGTGATTTTGGAGCCCCCCAAAATAAAATCTGACACTGTTTCTACTGTTTCCCCATCTATTTCCCATGAAATGATGGGACCGGATGCCATGATCTTCGTTTTCTGAATGTTGAGCTTTAAGCCAACTTTTTCGCTCTCCTCTTTCACTTTTATCAAGAGGCTTTTTAGCTCCTCTTCACTTTCTGCTGTAAGGGTGGTGTCATCTGCATATCTGAGGTTATTGATATTTCTCCTGGCAATCTTGATTCCAGCTTGTGTTTCTTCCAGTCCAGCGTTTCTCATGATGTACTCTGCATAGAAGTTAAATAAGCAGGGTGACAATATACAGCCTTGATGTACTCCTTTTCCTGTTTGGAACCAGTCTGTTGTTCCATGTCCAGTTCTAACTGTTGCTTCCTGACCTGCATACAGGTTTCTCAAGAAGCAGGTCAGGTGGTCTGGTATTCCCATCTCTTTCAGAATTTTCCACAGTTTCTTGTGATCCACACAGTCAAAGGCTTTGGCATAGTCCATAAAGCAGAAATAGATGTTTTTTGGAACTCTCTTGCTTTTTAGATGATCTAGCAGATGTTGGCAATTTGATCTCTGGTTCCTCTACCTTTTTTAAAACCAGCTTGAACATCAGGGAGTTCACGGTTCACGTAAAGCTGAAGGCTGGCTTGGAGAATTTTGAGCATTACTTTACTAGCATGTGAGATGAGCGCAATTGTGCAGTAGTTTGAGCATTCTTTTGCATTGCCTTTCTTTGGAATTGGAATGAAAACTGACCTTTTCCAGTCCTGTGGCCACTGCTGAGTTTTCCAAATTTGCTGGCATATTGAGTGCAGCACTTTCACAGCATCATCTTTCAGGATTTGAAACAGCTCAACTGGAATTCCATCACGTCCACTAGCTTTGTTGGTAGTGATGCTTTCTAAGGCCCACTTGACTTCACATTCCAAGATGTCTGGCTCTAGATTAGTGATCACATCATCATGATTATCTTGACCGTGAAGATCTTTTTTGTACAGTTCTTCTGTGTATTCTTGCCACCTCTACTTAATATCTTCTGCTTCTGTTAGGTCCATACCATTTCTGTCCTTTATCGACCCATCTTTGCATGAAATGTTCCCTTGGTATCACTAAGCACAGACGGCTGCGACCCGGTGCCCGCGAGCCGGCGCCCTAAGCGCAGGTGGCCGCGACGCAAGGAGGCACCCTAAGCGCAGCCGAGAGGAGCTACCCCACGTCCGAGGTCAGAGGCAGCAGCCTAGAGTGCCAGGCTGTGATGGCGCAGGAACGGCCGAGAGGAGCTACCTTGCGTCCGAGGTCAGTGGCGGCCAGGAGAAGCTACCCCGCGTCCGAGGTCAGGGGTGGCAGCCGGGAGGAGACACGCCACGTCTGAGGTCAGGGGCCGCCGGGAGAAGCCACCTCGCACCCAAGGCCAGGAGCGGTGACCCTGAGGAACCACCCCGAGCCCGAGGCCAGGGGCAGCAGCTGGGAGGAGCCACTCATGCCTGAGGCCAGGGCCGGCGGCCGGGAGGGGCAACCCGAGGAGCGGTGGCTGCGCAGGCACAGGAGAGCCTAGAGGAGCTATCCCACGTTGAAAGTCAGGAATGGCAGTGGTAAGGAGATACCCCTCGTCCAAGGTAAGGAGCAGCGGCTGTGCTTTGCTGGAGCAGCCATGAAGAGATACCCCACATCCAAGGTAAGAGAAACCCAAGTAAGATGGTAGGTGTTGCAAGAGGGCATCAGAGGCCAGACACACTGAAACCATACTCACAGAAAACTAGTCAATCTAATCACACTAGGACCACAGCCTTGTCTAACTCAATGAAACCAAGCCATACCTGTGGGGCAACCCAAGATGGGCGGGTCATGGTGGAGAGGTCTGACAGAATGTGGTCCACTGGAGAAGGGAATGGCAAACCACTTCAGTATTCTTGCCTTGAGAACAGTATGAAAAGGCAAAATGATAGGATACCAAGAGGAACTCCCCAGGTCATTAGGTGCCCAATATGCTACTGGAGATCAGTGGAGAAGTAACTCCAGAAAGAATGAAGGGATGGAGCCAAAGCAAAAACAATACCCAGTTGTGGATGTGACTGGTAATAGAAGCAAGATCTCAGGCTGTAAAGAGCAATATTGCATAGGAACCTGGAATGTCAGGTCCATGAATCAAGGCAAATTGGAAGTGGTGAAACAGGAGATGGCAAGGGTGAATGTCGACATTCTAGGAATCAGTGAACTAAAATGGACTGGAATGGGTGAATTTAACTCAGATGACCATTATATCTACTACTGTGGGCAGGAATCCCTCAGAAGAAATGGAGTAGCCATCATGGTCAACAAAAGAGTCCGAAATGCAGTACTTGGATGCAATCTCAAAAATGACAGAATGATCTCTGTTCGTCTCCAAGGCAAACCATTCAATATCACAGTTATCCAAGTCTATGCCCCAACCAGTAATGCTGAAGAAACTGAAGTTGAACGGTTTTATGAAGACCTACAAGACCTTTTAGAACTAACTTCCCAAACAGATATCCTTTTCATTATAGGGGACTGGAAGGCAAAAGTAGGAAGTCAAGAAACACCTGGAGTAACAGGCAAATTTGGCCTTGGAATGCGGAATGAAACAGGGCAAAGACTAATAGAGTTTTGCCAAGAAAATGCACTGGTCATAGCAAACACCCTCTTCCAACAACACAACAGAAGACTCTACACATGGACATCACCAGATGGTCAACACCGAAATCAGATTGATTATATTCTTTGCAGCCAAAGATGGAGAAGCTCTATACAGTCAACAAAAACAAGACCAGGAGCTGAATGTGGCTCAGATCATGAACTCCTTATTACCAAATTCAGACTCAAATTGAAGAAAGTAGGGAAAACCGCTAGACCATTCAGGTATGACCTAAATCAAATCCCTTATGATTATACAGTGGGAATGAGAAATAGATTTAAGGGCCTAGATCTGATAAATAGAGTGCCTGATGAACTATGGAATGAGGTTCGTGACATTGTACAGGAGACAGGGATCAAGACCATCCCCATGGAAAAGAAATGCAAAAAAGCAAAATGGCTGTCTGGGGAGGCCTTACAAATAGCTGTGAAGAGAGGCGAAAAGCAAAGGAGAAAAGGAAAGATATAAGCATCTGAATGCAGAGTTCCAAAGAATAGCAAGAAGAGATAAGAAAGCCTTCTTCAGCGATCAGTGCAGAGAAATAGAGGAAAATAACAGAATGGGAAAGACTAGAGATCTTTTCAAGAAAATTAGAGATACCAAGGGAACATTTCATGCAAAGATACTCCCATAACTACCCTCAGAAGAAGGTCCCTAGCCTGGGTCCCACCCTTAGCAGCTATAACCTGTCCTCTGTGGACAGAGACTCCATAATAAAGATAATGGCAGGAGGGAGAAGGAGCTGAGTCCTATTTTGATACAAGATAAAGAAACCACATATTTCTCATTCTTGAGGTCAAGGAGACCTCCCAAATTATGCATATGCAGAAAGGTTCCTCAGAGGTCACAGAAGGGAGGAGGTGCCAGACCATTATATGTTCTTCTTCCCAGAATCCCTTGTGCTAGAATCCGTTTTGGCTAAAAGATGTGTACACATGCAGGGGAGGGCCCTGAGTTAGACCAAATAGGGACTCAGAGCTAGGCAAAGCAAGATAACTGGTCAGAGAAAATCTGAAAGAATTGCCCCGTATAAATGATTTGAACTACTCTTAGAATGGTTAAACTACCACACAATTGCACTCATCTCACACACTAGTAAAGTAATGCTCGAAATTCTCCAAGCCAGCCTTCAGCAATATGTGAACCGTGAACTTCCTGATGTTCAAGCTGGTCTTAGAAAAGGCAGAGGAACCAGAGATCAAGTTGCCAACATCTGCTGGATCATGGAAAAAGCAAGAGAGTTCCAGAAAAACATCTATTTCTGCTTTATGGACTATGCCAAAGCCTTTGACTGTGTGGATCACAAGAAACTGTGGAAAATTCTGAAAGAGATGGGAATACCAGACCACCTGACCTGCCTCTTGAGAAACCTGTATGCAGGTCAGGAAGCAACAGTTAGAACTGGACATGGAACAACAGACTGGTTCCAAACAGGAAAAGGAGTACATCAAGGCTGTATATTGTCACCCTGCTTATTTAACTTCTATGCAGAGTACATCATGAGAAATGTTGGATGGGAAGAAGCACAGGCTGGAATCAAGATTGCCAGGAGAAATATCAATAACCTCAGATATGCAGATGACACTACCCTTATGGCAGAAAGTGAAGAAGAACTAAAAAGACTCTTGGTGAAAGTGAAAGAGGAGAGCGAAAAAGTTGGCTTAAAGCTCAACATTCAGAAAACGAAGATCATGGCATCCGGTCCCATCACTTCATGGGAAATAGATGGGGAAACAGTGTCAGATTTTATTTTGGGGGGCTCCAAAATCACTGCAGATGGTGACTGCAGCCATGAAATTAAAAGACGCTTACTCCTTGGGAGAAAAGTTATGACCAACCTAGATAATATATTCAAAAGCAGAGACATTACTTTGCCAACTAAGGTCTGTCTAGTCAAGGCTATGGTTTTTCCTGTGGTCACGTATGGATGTGAGAGTTGGACTGTGAAGAAAGCTGAGCGCCAAAGAATTGATGCTTTTGAACTGTGGTGTTGGAGAAGACTCTTGAGAGTCCTTGGACTGCAAGGAGATCCAACCAGTCCATTCTGAAGGAGATCAACCCTGGGATTTCTTTGGAGGAATGATGCTAAAGCTGAAACTCCAATACTTTGGTCACCTCATGTGAAGAGTTGACTCATTGGAAAAGGCTTTGATGGTGGGAAGGACTGGGGTCAGGAGAAGAAGGGGACGACAGAAGTTGAGATGGCTGGATGGCATCACTGACTTGATGGACGCGGGTCTGAGTGAACTCTGGGAGTTGGTGATGGACAGGGAGGCCTGGCGTGCTGCGATCCATGGGGTCACAAAGAGTCGGACACGACTGAGTGACTGAACTGAACTGAACTGAACTGAAGGACACAACCCTTTATCTAAGCCTGCCCGTGTGTGTCTATCCACATGCTTTTTCCCTAATAAACACTTTACTTCTGTTACTATTGTCTGTCTGTTGAAATTCCTTTCTCCAAAGTAGATGAGCCAGGGCTTTGTCACTAGCCACTGGTTCTCATGGGCTAGTGGTTAGGATTCGGTGCTCTCACTGCTACAGCCTGGCTTTGATCTCTGCTCAGGCAACTGAGATCCTGCTTCTAGTCACTGCAGGCTGCTGCTGCTGCTAAGTCACTTCAGTTGTGTCCGACTCTGTGCGACCCCATAGACGGCAGCCCACCAGGCTCCCCCGTCCCTGGGATTCTCCAGGCAAGAACACTGGAGTGGGTTGCCATTTCCTTCTTCAATGCATGAAAGTGAAAAGTGAAAGTGAGGCTGAGGCCACCCCAAAACACCCAGGGTTCGCAGAGCTCTGAGAGAACTTATGGTGAACTGCTACATCAGTCCATTAGCAACTGTTGCCAACATCTTGGCTTTCTGTGCACCAGTGCCAAACAGAAATACAGAGACAGAATTACAGAAGAGAAAGAAAAAGTGGCTTTATTACTTTGCCAGGCAAAGGGGGAACATAGTAGGTTAGTGCCTCAAGAACTGTGCCTCCCCTCCCTGGTATGTAGGGAAAGGTTACATAGTCAGGCAGGAGTATATGATAAAGAGCAGGGCAGTAACAGTCTTGTATTCTTTCTTCTGCAGTTTCAAAAGTGTTGGGTTTGCTGACAAGACGGGGATGTGTGCAGGGTCCTAGGTGGTCTGTCTTCTATTCTTGATGAGTCTCGGCCTCAGGTAGTTTCATTGCTGCTGCTTCTTTGATTAACAACTGTTCTGCTTTTAGAACTCAGAGAAGGTCATGGAGGCTGGAGTCTTGCCTACAAGGAATAGGGGGACAAGAAGGCCTCTGTGCCCGGGAGTCCCACAGGGCCCTGCTTGGCATCGCAACCAAGGGGAAACTAATATTAAAATTAATGGAAAACCTTACCAAATTCTGGAAGATGCTACAGCCTGAAGATGAGATCTTGGAAAAAGTGGTAAGAGTGAGAGAAGAGTGAGAATTCTTACCAGGGTCAGCATTCCAGAATCTCTCGTGTCCTACTGAAAGAGAAAAATGAAATTTCATGTTGTCCCTTTATTTCCGAATTCAGACCCACTGACTGACAGAGATTGATCCTGTGGCAGCTGCTGCCTTCTTGCTTGTCTTGTTTTGTGTCCTGAGAAGTCAGCTTGGTAGCCATCAGAAATGTGGGTTGAACTTCATTTAGAGCTAGAGTCTATTGCCAGCCTTCAGAGCAATTTTTTATTTGGCAATGTATGGGAGTGGCTCTGGATCTTAGAAGGGTAATATTTTTGCACACTCTTTGGAAACACCTCTTGGGCCCATGGAGTTGTGAATTAAAAATGCTGTCTGCCATATCAGTAAACAACATCAACATCATTGCAACCATCAGACTACTATAGTAGCCCCCAGGGGTGCACTCTGAGAGAACTCAGGTTGGGAAAGAACAGGATACTGGCCCTAGATAACTAAGGTGCTTGTCAAAGGAATTATTTTGATGAGCCCAGAATTTCATATCTTCCCATACATAGAAACATGCTATATTCATTAATTTGAGGTGTCTGATTTCTTTAATTAACAGTAACCTTTTGATGTTCTAACTACTGATTTTTGTTGCAAAACTCCTACATAGCCTGCCTCCTCCCTTACCTCTTCAAATCAGTCTTTCAGAGTTATCTGAGAGACGGCCTCCCTGGCTTGAAGTCCTTAGAAAAATCCACCGAATAAGAACATAATTCTTAACTTTTAGGTTTTGCTCTTTTTTCAGTCGACAGCATTATTCAATACTCCCAGAAATATTCTTTGGCCTCTTCCACTACACTAAACCAAAACTATGTACCCAGAGGAACAGAGAAAACTTCTGAAGCCTTTGTGAAAGAATTTACTGAAACCTCCCAAAGACAAACAGCCCTATTCAAAACATAAAAATCCTTTGATTTCAATCTTAGTTGGATATCTTCCCCCGATATAAAAAAGTAAATTAAAGATGATGTAGTTGGATGGAAGAATCCCAACCCTATCAATTCTTTGAAGAGTTAAAGGCATCTGTCCTTATCTTACAAATCTTTGCAAGAGCAGAAATATGGCTCCAGAAAGAATTCAAAATTTACCCATGCTTTTTACCAAGCCCCAAGCCTCCCCATGGCCACCTGATTTGAAGAGCTAGCTCATCGGAAAAGACTCTGATGCTGAGAAAGATTGAGGGCAGAGGAGAAGGAGGCGACAGAGAATGAGATGGTTGGATGACTACACTGACTCGATGGACCTAAGTTTGAGCAAACTCCAGGAGATAGTGAAGCACAGAGAAGCCTGGTGTGCTGTGTTCATGGGTTCATGGCGCTGCAAAAAGCTGGACAGGACTTACTGACTGAACAACAGACTTCCCCTAATTTATCTCAAAAGGCTTGTAAATATTGTAAAAATTCTGGCCTTAGAAAACAAAAGTCCTTCCTGAAGACTTGCATTCTTTCCCTGTGCCTTTGAGATGTAAGTGTTCTATCTGGCCTTCTTCAGGAACTTTTATCTAGACCATCTCTTTGTAATAAAAATTTTAGGGAAATAATTCTTATCAGAAGGAAAAGGGAACAAGTTACCTGGAATTTAGGTGAATGACAAATCTTAAGTGTTTTCTTCATAACTCTTAGTAAAAAGCTTTACTATCTGAGTAGGTAAACTTATTCCATTTGCCAAAACACAATTTGAATCCAACTTCCTTTATAAACTCTGAATTATCATACCCATCTCATGGTTATATTTTTAAGAAAAAACTGTTAGATCTCTGTTTGTGTCTGTTTATGTATGCTTATGAATGGGTGTGATGTTACAGTCTATAAAGGAAGTTGGATTCAAATTGTGTTCTGGCAAATGGGATAAGTTAAGGTTACCTGCTCAGATAGTAAAGCTTTTTACTAAGAGTTATGGAAGATAAATGTATGTTAGGCTTCCATGGTGGTTCAAAGGGTAAAGAATTTGCCTGCAATATAGGAGACTCGGGTTCAATCTCTGGATCAGGAAGATCCCTTGGAGAAGGGAATGGCAACCCACTCCAGTATCCTTGCCTGGAGAATTCCATGGACAGAGGAGCCTGACAGGCTCCAGTCCATGGGGTCACAAAGAGTCGGACACGAATGAGTGACTCACTTTAATGAATGTATGTTAAAAATGTGCGTTGCTAAAATTAATTTGTAAAGAGCTCTGTTTAATTGACTTAAAAACAAGCACTGTATAACTTCAGTATATTCTCAGAAATATAAAAACTCTCCCAAATATTTTTCAAGTTCATGTGATTTAGGATGATTTTCAGGAAAAAAAAAAAGCTATTTTAAATTTGTTAGTTTAATTAAAATAGACATGTCTTTAGAGTTATCAGCATTGAAGATAATGCAGACTTACAACTTTTCCTCACCTGGGTTTATTAGTCAAATAAGTTTTCTCTGTTACAAAATGTTTCAGCAAGAAAAATAGCTTGGGGTGAATGCTGACTTTAATATCTCATGAAGGTTTTGGTGGATAGTCTAAATGTAATTGTTGGAGTAAGTAAATTAAGTAACTGTGAAAGGACTAAAAAGCCTCTTGATGAAAGTGAAAGAGGAGAGTGAAAAAGTTGGCTTAAAGCTCAACATTCAGAAAATGAAGATCATGGCATCTGGTCCCTTCACTTCATGGGATATAGTTGGGGAAACAGTGGAAACAGTATCAGACTTTATTTTGGGGGGCTCCAAAATCACTGTAGATGGTGATTGCAGCCATGAAATTAAAAGACACTTACTCCTTGGAAGGAAAGTTATGACCAACCTAGATAGCATATTCAAAAGCAGAGACATTACTTTGCCGACTAAGGTCCGTCTAGTCAAGGATATGGTGTTTCCAGTAGTCATGTATGGATGTGAGAGTTGGATTGTGAAGAAAGCTGAGCGCTGAAGAATTGATGCTTTTGAGCTGTGGTGTTGGAGAAGACTCTTGAGAGTCCCTTGGACTGCAAGGAGATCCAATCAGTCCATTCTGAAGGAGATCAGCCCTGGGATTTCTTTGGAAGGACTGATGCTGAAGCTGAAACTCCAATACTTTGACCACCTCATGTGAAGAGTTGACTCATTGGAGAAGACTCTGATGCTGGGAGGGATTGGGGGCAGGAGGAGAAGGGGATGACAGAGGATGAGATGGCTGGATGGCATCACCGACTCGATGGACATGAGTTTGATTGAACTCCGGGAGTTGGTGATGGACAGGGAGGCCTGCTGTGCTGCGATTCATGGGGTCGCAAAGAGTCAGACACGACTGAGCGACTGAACTGACTGACTGACTGACTGACTGACAGGACTAAGAAATTTTAGGTGAGCTTTGCAGCAATAATTGTTTTTTATAGTATGTCTACTTTGTTTCCTTAAATCTTTTTAGTAACTTGAAACCTTAAAGTTTTATTAAGTGAAATTAAATCATGGATAGTCTAGATCATTTCCAAATAAGCTAAAATATTGAAACACTAATTATTGAACATAATTGCTGGCTGCAGTCCAGTGTTGGCTTCTTATTACGAAGAAACTTCAGGTATATAGATCTATTGGTAAACATGTTTTGTGCCACATTGAAAAGTTGTGCTATGAGAAAGCATGTTCCTAGAAATTATTAGATGTCTTTATAAATTTGCCAGTTCACAGAATGCTAGTGTAGCAAACAGTCCACAATTACTTACATTTTAGCTTTCAATGGGAATTAAGGATTCTAGGGTTAAGAATTTTAATTAATACGTGTAATTAAAGCTACTTAGAAGTAATAAGGGTTAAAGGCGAAAACTGTATGAAAAGTAGGTAAGGAAAGCAAAATGAGTGATTGTCCCAGAATGAAAAACAGGAAGAACATATGATAAAATCTGAGGAAATATTTTAAAAGTTGTAGAAATTTTGTGGAAAAGAATCTTTGGAAAGGAATTTTATCTGCGATCAAACTGGCTAAGACTGTGACAAATTTATTTGTTTAAAAATAAATGTTAATCTCAAAATGCACTACTGTGAAATTAGCATTTCATGCTCTCTCTCTGTTAAAAGAACAAAGGTTTTGCTGGACTTTTGGTCTGTTTTGACAGGAAAATTGTGAAAGTTTATTTATCTTTTGAGTAATCTGCCTAGACAGCAAAGACTTTCTGTCTTATCAAAATAATTTACTGTGCTTCATATTTTCTTTATGAGCTCTTTGATTACTTAAATTGAATCTTCTCAATATTAAGAGCTAAGTTTTGTTCACAGCTATGTGCTCTTCTGTATTTGCCATTAACATCTTCTATTGTTACTTTGTTGAATGGATAATTTAGTATTGTTTCATAATTGTCTCTGATCTTTTTAGTCAAATGTCTAATTTTCATTTATATTTTTTACATTCTTGCCAAAATCAAATACTAAATTGAAGTCTTTTTGACCTGAAACTAACTTTGTGATTTTCCAGAGGGCTCCTGGAACATTTCAAAAGAACTGTTCTCTTATAAAAAGAGAGGTTAAGCTAATAAGGCTGATTCGATATGTTAAATTGCATGGGAAGTATCCACTAAAAAAGCCGCACAATGTGAGAGTTGTGAATAAAGTTTTGTTCGGGAAAAAATGAGGACTGCAGCCCAGGACACAGCACCTCAGATAGCTCTGAGAGACTTCTCCAAAGAAACAGTGGGGGAAGGTGAATCAGCATATAAGATTTTGGTGGAGGGGGAGCTCAGCACAATCAAGCACTCGTTTTACAAAAGGTTTTCAGCTAGTCACGAGGAGCTGATGTCACCTGAAGGGATTTAGCGAATTTTAAGAAATGAGGAGATGCAAGGATTGGGATCATGAATAAATTCCTGAAAATATCTAACTATCCAAAGACCTGTTCCAATTTGGAAAAGGAGTCCATCAAGGCTGTATAGTGTCACCTTGTGTATTTAACATATGTGCAGAGTACATCATGCAAAATGCCAGGCTGGATGAAGCACAAGCTGGAATCAAGATTGCTGGGAAAAATATCAATAACCTCAGATATGCAGATGACACCACCCTTATGGCAGAAAATGAAGAAGAACTAAAGAGCCTCTTAATGAAAGTGAGAGAGTAGAGTGAAAATGCTGGCTTAAAACACAGCATTCAGAAAACTAAGATCATGGCATCCAGTCCCATCACTTCATGGCAAATAGATGGGAAAACAGTGGAAACAGTGACAGACTTTATTTTCGTGGGCCCCAAAATCACTGCAGATGGTGACTGCAGCCATGAAATTAAGCGATGCTTGCTCCTTGGAAGAAACACTGTGACCAACCTAGATAGCATATTAAAAAGCAGAGACATTACTTCAACAAAAAAGGTCCATCTAGTCAAAACTACGGTTTTTCCACTAGTCATGTTTGGATATGAGAGCTGGACTATAAAGGAAGCTGAGTGCCGAAGAATTGATGCTTTTGAACTGTGGTGTTGGAGAAGACTCTTGAGAGTCCCTCGGATTCAAGGAGATTAAACCAGTCAATCCTAAAGGAAGTCAGTCCTGAGTACTCATTGGAAGGACTGATGCTGAAGCTGAAACTCCAATACTTTGGCCACCTGAAGCGAAGAACTGACTCCTTGGAAAAGACTTTGATGCTGGGGAAGATTGAAGGCAGGAGAAGGGGATGACAGAGGGTGAGAAGGGGATGACAGAGGGTGAGAGGGTGATGCCATCACCGAGCAAGCTCCAGGAGTTGATGATGGACAGGGAATCCTGGTGTCCTACAGTCCAAGGGGTCGCAAAGAGTCGTATACGACTGAGTGACTGAAGTGAAATGAACTGAAAGACTTGTTCCACCAGTTTCCCTAGAGTACAGAGTGCCTCATTCTCAGCAGCTGCAGCATCACAAGCAGATGGCAAATGTTGATGTTGTTCTTCAGTCACTGGCAAATGCTCTTGGCACGTGCCAATCTGTAGTCGACACTTTAGTTCAGTCGCTCAGTCATGTCTGACTCTTTGTGACCCTGTGGACTGCAGCATGCCAGACTTCCCTGTCCATCACCAACTCCCAAAGCTTGCTCAAATGCATGTACATTGAGTTAGTGACGCCATCCAACAATCTCATCCTTTGTCGTCCCCTTCTCCTCCTGCCCTCAATCTTTCCCAGGATGAGGATCTTTTCTAATGAGTCAGTTCTTCACATCAGGTGGCCAAAGGATTGAAGCTTCAGCTTCAGCAACAGTCCTTCCAATGAATATTCAATACTGATTTCCTTTAGGATTGACTGGTTGGATCTTCTTCCAGTCCAAGGGACTCTCAAGAGTCTTCTCCAACACCACAATTCAAAAGCATCAGTTCTTCGGCACTCAGGTTTCTTTATGATCCAAGTCTCACATCCATACATGACTACTGGAAAAACCATAATTTTGACTAGATGGACCTTTGTTGTGGAAGTAATGTCCTTGCTTTTTAATATGCTGTCTAGGTTGGTCATAGCTTTTCTTCCAAGGAGCAACCATCGTTTAATTCCATGGCTGCAGCCACCATCTGCAGTGATTTTGGGGCCCAGGAAAATAGTCTGTCACTGTTTCCATTGTTTTCCCATCTATTTGCCATGAAGTCATAGGACTGGATGCCATGATCTTTGTTTTATGAATGTGAAGTTTTAAGCCAGCCTTTTCACTCTCTTCTGTCACTTCCATCATGAGGCAATTTAGTTCCTCTTCTCTTTCTGCCATAAGGGTGTTGTCATCTGCATATCTGAGGTTATTGATATTTTTCCCAGCAATCTTGATTCCAGCTTGTGCTTCTTCCAGCCTGACATATCACATGATGTACTCTGCATATAGGTTAAATAAGCAGGGTGACACTATACAGCCTTGACGTACTCCTTTCCCAATTTGGAACCAGTCAGTTGTTTCTTGTCCAGTTCTAACTGTTGTTTCCTGACCTGCATATAGCTTTCTCAAGAGGCAGGTCAGGTGGTCTGGTATTCCCAACTCTTTCAGAATATTCCACAGTTTATTGTGATCCACAGTCAAAGACTTTGGCATAGTCAATAAAGCAGAAATAGATGTATTTTTGGAACTCTCTTGCTTTTTCGATGATCCAGCAGATGTTGACAATTTGATCTCTGGTTCCTCTGCCTTTTCTAAAACCAGCTTGAACACCAGGGAGTTCACGGTTCATGTACTATTGAAGCCTGGCTTGGAGA
The DNA here is from genome assembly GCF_032405125.1 of Capricornis sumatraensis. Taxonomy (NCBI): domain Eukaryota; kingdom Metazoa; phylum Chordata; class Mammalia; order Artiodactyla; family Bovidae; genus Capricornis; species Capricornis sumatraensis. The sequence goes on along the minus strand of NC_091071.1, from coordinate 114,133,121 downwards.
ATTTTGAGCATTATTTTACTAGCGTGTGAGTTATTTTTGTAGTCTTAAAGCTGTCCTTCCCTGAGATGGCATAGGATGAGGGGGACTAAAGGTAGATAATTTGTAGCCACTGTTGAATGACCAGGCAGATACTGATGCCAAGGGACTTATAGCACTAACTCCCACAGCAGGAAGCTGTATTTAAAGCAGCCTGGGGAATAGGGCCTGAAGAATAACAGGAATCAGGTAGGCCACACAGGAGTTCCCTGTTGTAAATGCCTTTATCGTGCTTTAAATAAACATGAACAGCTATCTTTCCCAGTAAGAAACCATACTGTTTTACTGTCTGTGTGGACTAACACATCAAGACCCGTAAATACCACATAGAGGATCAACTGAAACTGCAAGAAGTTCAGAACAGCATCTGGGAGTGCTGCTGATGCCTTAAATTATGATCCCATCTCTCAGACTGAGAGTCTGATCAATAGGATGAATTATTGAAAAAGATAAAACAGCCCCCAAATGGAGTCACCTATACTAAGCTGATTGTCACCAAACCAAGACTTATTCCCTTACTTATAGTTTCCGCCTCTCCCAGGAATGGAATCAAACCAGTCATACTGGAATGACCTGGTCCACACTAGTGAGGTAATCACCTGATCGACCCGGCTGTCCCCCAAAGGAAGGTGACCTTGCCATAACCAAGCTGATCTTTACTAGTATAACTTCCTTGTACCTATAAAACTGCCTTCTGCCTATGAAAGTCTTTCATATATATATATTTCCCTGAAGGAGGACATGGCAACCCATTCCAGTATTCTTGCCTGGAGAATGCGAGAATCCCATGGACAGAGAAGAGTCAATATATAGAAATAACTCAGTTCTCTGATGGCCATGAGGCTAGGTTTTCTGATGGCAGCTTGCTGGACTGAGCGGCCTGAGACCTATGGTCACAAGCAGGATGGCCCTGCAATGGCCCATTATTTTAATCCTGGAGGTGGCCTACATAATGAGCCTCTGCTGGATCAGAATACAAGAGGCAAACTCTTTACATGTTATCTATTCTGAAGATTTCCCCAGCTAATGTTTGTCAGGGTAAATGAAAATCCTAAGCTAAAAGTGGTGAAAGAAGCCCTTTTCAAAAGCCAATAAGGTAATCCTCCTCATTATTAGCAGCTTTTACCCACTCAGATGGAGTTAAATCAGTCACTCAAAAATGCTCATTTCATTCAGTGCCAAGAAGTGAGTTCGGATGGTCTGTGTGTGGTTGACACACACATAACTGCATTCTCATGACTCCCAGTGGTTGAATATGCTGGGCTGAGTTATGTATGCATGCTCAGTTGCTAATTCGTGTCTGACTCTCTGTGGCCCAATGGACTGTAGGCTGCCAGGCTTCTCTGTCATAGAATTTCCCAGACAAGAATACTGGAGGAATCTTCCTGACCCAGGGATCAAACCCACATCTCTTGCATTGCAGGCAGATTATTTACCACTGACCCACTGGGGAAGCCATGAATAAAATATGAAAAAAAGGAAACATTCTCAGAATTTTCCAACTTTACCACTTCCATTCAGTCTGACTCATCTTTGTTCCTGGAGAAATGTGAGGACTGGCTTAGGTTAGATATGATGTGATCTTCCTCAGGTCTGGCCCTGGTTGGTGGCCCAAGCAGAAAGAGTTATGATTTTTCTATTGTGAAATTGTAGCAGTAGATATGTTTGAATGTATAGAAAGTAGCCCTTTTATAATACTAACAATCTTCCATAGTTAAAATTTTCATGTCTACTGATTGAGAGGTGATAGGACTTATTCATAGCATTTACAGTCTGGTGGATTGATAAATATATATGTTGAAAAGGAGTTTTACAGGAAAAGAAACATTATTTATCAGAGCTTTAGTTTCTCTTATATTTGCCTTAAGCTGAGCAATACTGAAAGCTGTTAGATTTTTATTTATTTTACATTTATTTGGCTTTCTTTACCTAATCGAATCCAAATAAGAGCACCACTTAAGCACTTCTAAAGATGGTGTAGGGAGAAACGTGTATATCCTTGTCTTTATATTATCTTTTGTTCCCATGCTGAGGACTTTGGAAGGCAGATTGTCGTGAGGTACTATTTTATAGCATGCTTAGTGCTTATCAGTAATTTTTTCCCTCTGACCTTCTGCCTCAGACAATCAATTTTCTTGAACTGCTCATACACTAAAAGAACATTAGGGGGAAAAAATAATGTTAGTACTAGTGAATATAATCTTGGAAGAAAAGCTGTGCAATTATTCAAAGACCTAATCTTATCTCTTGTTTCATTTTTATATCACAAGTCTACATTTAAAAGTATTAGATATACTGTTGTGCTGTCCCACACCTTCAAACCCCAGTAAATAAATGCTGCTAGGTGCCACCAGGAGTGAAAGAGCTTGTAATGAGAAGTGTGAGGAGATATGTGCTCCATTCATCATTCTGTTCAGTCCAATATTGAGGCTCTTGTTATCAGCAGGATTCTTGGCGGTGTCATCGCGGCTGGCATAAATCTTCTGTCAGTGTGGGTCGGACTGATGCCCTATTAAAACGCTGCTTTCACCTAATCACAGAATGACCTTTCGATGTCTTTAATTAACCTCTGACCTGAACCATGCCAAAGTCTTGTTGGTAGGTAAATCTATGGCATGACATTTGCTTATGACACTACATTTGTCTTGGTTTAATCATCGTACCCTTCATATGATGGCTTGAATGAAATACAGTTGGGATCCCTGCTAATAGTCAGATTAATTTTTAAAAGGTTAGAACATAATATTTTCTTCTGAGTTCCCAGTGATATCATTGCAGACTTTTCCCCCTGGGGAATTGGGGGTCTCCCATTAAAGTAAATGCAGGTGAGCCTTCAATTTCACCAATAATGTCATCTTTTCTACTCAGTTATTCCTTTAGAATGGCATGGGGACCCTGAAGCATTCAAGATCCTGTGAATGACCAGAGGACAAAAGCTTTAAAACATGATTCATTCTTACTTGTTCAAGACAAGAGAATACAGCAGTGACATGGAATTTAAAAAAAGAATGAAAAGAGGGAGGAAAGGAGAGAGAGAGGGAGACCTTTATCTCTCTTCTGGGAATGTGCTTTTCAACTCTGGAATCTGAGTTTTAGGCCCTGAGAATTCTTTCAATAATAAAATTTCATTCATATTTCATTCCTCCACTAAGAGGAACCCTGTAAGTGACCTCCTATCTGAATTAGTAACTATCACAAAATATAAAATATTTATAAAGATATACACTTTTCTTAGGCACAAATGCAGTTATAAGTTGATTGGCGTGGTTTCACTCATTTAATTCATTTAAATTGAGTAAGTTATTTTAAATGGCACATTGTGATTGACCTATAAATCATCACATTATTTGAATAAAAGTTTTGAGCTACCTAAGATTTATCTAATTTTATACTCAATCAGGAGCCCCATGAAGGGTATAGACTAGATGGTTTCTCAGATCTTTTTCAGTTATGAAAGTCTGTGATTCAGTATCTCGATACGACAAATTCTCAGTTTATTGGGTCTGAATTCAAAAGCTTTCCTCCCTTTAATTTAGAAGTTATATTGAAGACTTTAGAAACTGGAAAGTTTCCAAGTGTCCCACCTGCCCTTTCTCTCTTCCCAGCCTCTCTCTCCTACCTGAGCTTTGTTGACTTGCCTGTAATGTGAAGACAACAATACCTATCAGTAGAATTGCTTTAAAGAAAATGTGCGTATAGCACCTAAAACAGTGTCTGGCATGCAGTGATGTTCAATTCATCGTGGATACTGGTGGATCTGGCAGTACTGGCAGCATCTGCTGATAGATTTTACCTCTTAGATTACTGCACTGCATGCATGCTAAGTCACTTCAGTCCTCTCCAATGCTCTGTAGACCATAGTCCACCAGGCTTCTCTGTCCATGGGACTCTCCAGGCAAGAATACTGGAGGGAGTTGCCATGCCCTCCTCCAAGGGATCTTCCTAGCCCAGGGATTGAACCAGAGTTTCTTACATCTCCTGCACTGGCAGGCAGGTTCTTTACCCCTAGCACCATCTGGGAAGCCCATATTAATGCACTAGTGTTAGTTGCTCAGTTGTGTCCAACTTTTTGTGACCCCATGGGCTATAGCCTGCCAGGCTCCTCTGTCCACGGAGTTCTCCAAACAAGAATACTGGAGTGGGTAGCCATTCCCTTCTCGAGGAGATCCATCTAACCCAATCTGTTTTCTTCTAAATTTATACAGTTTAATGGTTAACAACTCTGGAGTCACTCCTGGGTTCAAATATCTGCTCTATCAGCAACTTTCTGTATTATCATGAGCAACTGACTTAAGCTTTCACAATTTATCTACGAAATGGGGAAATAATTGTACCTATTTAATGGACCTATTGAATGAGATCTTGCACAAAAGTCACCATTTCTGATTTTGCTCCATATTTACCCTCATTACCTCATATACTACTTGGCCTGCAGTAAGCATTCCATAAATACTAAGATTTAACTATTAGGTATAATTATTCTATTATTTAATTACATATAAATATTACATATATATTAACAGTCACCATCATCAATGAACTTGTTCTATTTCTGTCTGACACCTTTGGTTTTGCAATGGTGGTAACATATTTTAGAAAAAGTGAGTTTTGGTTAGATCTTAAACTGAAGTGGGGAAGTGATGTTTATTAATGATATCATTCATTTTGCTTAATTATTCATTTATTTAAGAAGCATTTACTGAGCAGATGTTATATGTCAGGCTCTAGGGGTACAATGGAAAGCTAAGACACACAGTCCCTGCTGTCTTAGAGCAAGGAGTTTCTGAGAGAGAGAGAGACTGATATTAATCAAAGACGGACACGAATAAGTGAAAACCTGTATAACTTTGGCGAAGATCATGAAGGAGATATATTCAATATTATGAGGGGGTTTTCACATAGTCTGAGAAGTTAGGGGAGTTTGAAAGAGGAATAGCAGAGGATGAAGAAGCCAACCACATGAGAGTTAATACGCTATGGGAGAAATTCCTTTTCTTATCCTAAATTTACTGGGAAGTAGGGGGTAGTGCATGATGAGCTCTGTGTTTCCAAAAGCTTACTTACTTTTATGACCATATGGAAAGTAAGTCAGGAGACCAGGACATAAAGGGAGATGTTAAATGTCAGTGATTTACATTGTATAAAATCCCAAAGAGTTGTCGCCATTATAAGTCTTTCTTTGAATCACGGAAAAAAGTGAGGTTGATGCCTTCTTCATAGGCACCAAAAGAGTAGGAGAAAGGACCCCACTCCCTGAATATGTAGACCTTTCCTATCAATAATAAGGACCAAGAAATACCACATAAGTCTCTGAATTCTTTCTTATCCTCTGCTGCTTTTGCTATGACCAGAAAATAAAGCTATCTATGTTCACTGCCATATATTATAGGCAGTCACATGCCCTCTAATTAGAGGGCTACGTGTCAAGTCGGTGACCTAGGCTCATAAAACCTACTGATTATTATACTGATGAGGCCGGGCAACAGTGCAATTTAAGTTATGAAACTCAACTCTGAACTCTAGGTCCAACGAAACCACCTCTAGCTAGAGAGAGCTCATGGCAACCAACCTCTGAAAGAGGTAAGGTGGTAAGTTTATTCATATTTCCTTCTGCAAATATCTTTTCAACTCCTATTATGTAGTAGGTACTGCCTAAGTTTTAAATGGTGAACTAAGTCCAGCCTTGAGAGGGATATCTACTACGTCATGTGGTTTAAAAGGAAAGAATAACATTTATGAACCTGCTGTGTACTTAGTATTTACTATAGATTATCTGATTTGGTCAACTTTGGGAAGAGTTAGGATCTGAACCTAGATCCATCTACCATGAAACCTTTGACCTTCCATCACACTATGCTATTCACCAAGGAGGGCCCTTTTCAGAGATAGCTCCCCGCCAAAGGCAAAGCTGGCAAGACTCACCCTCTCTCCAGTGCCCTTTTGATAGCCATAGCAGAGCTTCTGAATCTCAGCACTGCTGATATTTAAGACTAGATAATTCTTAGTTGTGAGACTTCCCAGGGTAAAAAAATCTGCTTGCCAGTTCAGGAGATGCAAAAGATAAGGGTTTGATCCCTGGATCAGAAAGATCCTCTGAAATAGGAAATGGCAATCCACTCCAGTATTCTTGCTTGGAAAATTCCACAGACAGAGGAGCCTGGTGAATCACAGTCCACAGGGTCATAAAGAATCAGATATGACTGACAGACTGAGCATGCATGAATTTTTTGTTGCATGGGGCTGTCCTAAGTATCGAAGATATCTGCCTCTACCCCTGGCTTCTACCGAGTACTTACCCATAGCATTCCACCTGTGATGACCAGAACTGACTGTGAACATTGTCCCTGGGTAGCACTATCATCCTTAGTAGAGAAACACTAATGGAAAATAAAAGCAAGAGGCCAAAGAAGAGAATCTCCCTGAGGTGCACCAACATTTGGGAGGAGGGAGGAGGGTTCAGGATGGGGAACACGTGTATACTTGTGGCAGATACATGTTGATGTATGGCAAAACCAATGCAATAATGTAAAGTAATTAACCTCCAATTAAAATAAATAAATTTATTTTAAAAAATAAAAGGAAGAAAATAAACTATTGTGAAAAGCAAAGAAAGGAGAGCTTCAAGAAAGGAATGGTTGTCGAAGTCAGCCATTCCAGAGAACTCACATAAAATACAGATAGAAAAAACAGCATTTGAATTTGGTGATGAGGAGCATCTTGGTGACCCCAGGGAGATAAGTGTCAGGGGACGAAGTCTCAAGGGACTAGGAGAGGAGGGGCAGAAGCCTGGCAGTGATGTAAATGGAATGCATGGGATAGAGATAGTGAGTGGCCTCTTCTTTCAGTTAACGTTGAAAATACTGTACAAGTGAGGCCATACAAACTATGGGTGCAGAACTTAAGATATTAGAAGCTTCTGTTTTCTGTATCATGAAACACTCTCTCTGGGAGCCCCAAGCCACCATATAAGAAGTCTGATCACCACACTATGATCACAGTCTCAACTGAAGTCAAAACTGAACACTGCCTGCCAGCCATCCCTGCCATGTGGCAGGCCTGAAATTGAAGTCATCTTGGGAACTCTGGAGCAGCCCACCCACCTGAAGAATACCACTGAATCACCTATGTTAAAGCGACTTGGAGAAGAGCTCAGACAAGTCCTGCCTAAATTCCTAAGCCACAAAATTATGAGATACCATAGAATGAGAAATTTTAGGATGGCTTTGTACCCAGCAATATATACCTGGACCAGAGTGCATTGCTAATCCCAGTTGCCTTCTTCCAATTATGAGATTTAAAGAAAAAAGATGTTAATCTTACTGGCATCCTGTCCCACTGCTCTAAGAGTGACTTTAAGGCTGAGTTTTGTGTCATCAGCCCTTGATGGCCAAGCACTCATGCATGCGTTCTCAGGTACTCAGTTGTGTCCAATTCATTGTGACCCCATGGATTGTAGCCCATCAGACTCCTCTGTCTATGGAATTACTTAGGCGAGAGTACTAGAATGGGTTGCCATTTCCTCCTCCAGAGGATTTTCCCAATCCAGGGACTGAAGCCATGTCTCCTGAGTCTCCTGCATTGGCAGGTGGGTTCTTTACCACTGAGCCACCTTAGAAGCCCAGAGTTACACATACCCAAGTTTAATTCTTAGCTTCCTCGCTGAACAAAATAGGGGCTATTAAAACTCCTATGCATAGAAACATTGTCAAGATCCAGTAAGACGCATTTATTCAGTTACATTTACTTAAACTTGCATACTGCCTGACACAATAAATACTTGCTAAAATTTAGCTGTTATTTAAAACAATGAGTTTTTCTATCAAGGGATAGAAAATCATCACATTCATTTTAAAATAAACCTGACTTGGCCACTTCATGAGAACACTGGCGCTCACTTCATCCCTCCTAACTAGCAGGACCAGTGAGACCTTCTCTCACCTTTTGCTTCTTCACAAATACAACTACAAGGCTATTTCTGTTGCTCTTCTTGTGGCTTTACCTGGTTCTCACTGTTCGACCTACAGACTTACATATACACACATACATATACACACCACGTGAGCAAGCCTCTAAACCACAAGTTATCCTGCAGGAAATGTGAGTATTAAAGGATTGACTTCTGAATGTGTCTATAGCAACCGCGAAATTTTCAGTTTCAATTTGTGTGACTTGTGATTCACTCCTATTAAAAATAACTAGAAAGAAAGAGAGAACTAGGTGTTGAGTACAGCAAACCAACAGTAAAGGCAAAGGAGCCATAAAGTTTTTGTAGTGAAACATTAGAAATTCTGAAGGAAACTGAAAAAAAAAGAGAGAGAGAGAAAGGGACACCTATTTCTGCAAAGGGCTAAGCTGTGCATGAACAGGGCCAAGGGCAGAGCGAAAGCTGGAATCTTGGCTGCTGAACAGATATTTCAAATACAGCAAATTAGCCATGAAGGTCACCCAGGACTTCTTCCATCTCAGGCACCCAAACTACTCTGCATTTCTGAACCCACAGGGGACCCAAGATCTTGAAGATGGGAGTTAATAATTCTGAGTCATAACATTAACAAAGATTGAACAGATAGAGGATAAGACAGAGAGAGAAAATGCCCCCTAACCTGCATAGTACCTGAATAAACAATTTATAAATATCTCATTGATCTGCCCCAAGAGGGATTTCCTGTGAAGTCCCTAATAAACAATGAGTGTTAAGATAAAATTAATTAAATAGCATCCATTGTAATTAATTTAAATGGATGAAACGTCACCACAAATTTTGGTGTGCTCTTTACTCTTTTAAAAGAATAAAAATATAAGGCGAGTGACAAGCTCTGGCCTTTAACCTTAGTTTTCATACTGTCAAAATTCTTATCTTCTTTGGGCTTTTTAAGAAAAAGACTGAGGATTACCATCAGCGTGTATAGAGGGAAGTCGGAGGAGGGGACGATAGTAGGAAGGCATGGACTTAACAGAATGGTAGCTAGCAGCCCCAGAACTCCATCGGGATCCTTCCAGTTCCATGGGTAGGAACAAGCCAACTTCGTAGAAATAAATTGATTTGATGCCTTTTGAATCAAAGTGCTTAAGATGTGTCTGTCTTGCTGAGAACTATTCTTTGTGACCACAGGGCACAGAGCCACAGACCAACTGCTTTATATTTGCAGTGGTCCCTTTGAGTATTAAAATACCTCCACTCAGTCCCATTTAGACCTCCCTCCCATCAACCAGGGCTTTTCTTGGCAGAGGTCGAATGTGAGTGGGAGGTAGGTGGAAAGCAGCCAGATCACACGTTCACAAAAGGCCTGAAATTTATACTTTTGACACTTTCTCCAAATAAAATTATATAAACACTATACTTTTGGAATGCTAGAATACTAATTTTTTAAATGTAAACAATTAAAATCTACCATCTGTGTATCAACTGTATGTGTTAAATCACTTCAGTCATGTCTGATTCTTTGCAAACCTATGGGCTATAGCTCACCAGGTTCCCCTGTTCTTGGGATTCTCCAGGCAAGAATACTGAAGTTGGTTGCCACTTCCTCCTCCAGGGGAATCTTCTCGAGCCAGGGATGGAACCCACATCTCTTATGTCTCCTGCATTGGCAGACAGGTTCTTTACCATTAGCACCAGTTACTGCTCTTCCCCTCAAATGTTGGAACTTTTCAACAGAAGCCTAGAGAGACACTAAGCTGAACATGGGAAGGATAAAAGAATATGTAGTAGATACACACATATGCAGAGGAAAACACTAAAACCTATTCCACTGAGCTCCAATAGAAAGAATATCCCCTCAAGAGCTGGGGCTTAATCTTTCATCTTTGAATCCTTAATTCACAGTATAGTGGCTAGAACACAGTAGGAACTCAATGCATGTGTGTCAAATGGGTGAATGAATGAATGAATGAACAACACGAACCTGGACAGATTGTTCTTTATGCAATATATGATACTGTCAAATTCAACTGCCTGCAAGGGAATCATTTGTCTATGGAGTAGGCAAATTTTCAATCCGAAGCTGACTTCAAGTCATTGCTCAGACCAAGTGCCTGGCTAAAGGAACATAAATGATTTTTAATATCCTACCAAGGAAAGCCTATGTGGCCGAAGGAAATCTGCAGCTGCAAAAATGAGAGCATATTCCAAAACTAAAGAGAAATTCCTTCTGGATTGTCAATTGTTTGGGATTACCTGGGCCTGGGTTACAGATCATTGGTGTGGATAATCAAGAATCGACTGCAGATGTGGTTGTTAAGCCTGCCTGGACTCAGGCATCCCCCAGCAGCCTGATCACAGCCTCTTTCTCTCCCCAGAGCCCAGGGTAGAAATGGAGGTGTAAATCCACAGCAAGCCTGGAGGCAGGACCCTCCTACTAATACCTCCCAAAATTAGAGTCCTTCCCAACCCCCGCTTTAGGAATAAGCTGCTGCTGCTGCTAAGTCGCTTTGGTCGTGTCTGACTATGTGCGACCCCATAGACGGCAGTCCACCAGGCTCCTCCGTCCCTGGGATTCTCCAGGCAAGAACACTGGAGTGGGTTGCCATTTCCTTTTCCAATGCATGAAAGTGAAAAGTGAAAGTGAAGTCGCTCAGTCATGTCTGACTCAGCGACCCCATGGACTGCAGCCTACCAGGCTTCTCCATCCATGGGATTTTCCAGGCAAGAGTACTGGAGTGGGGTGCCATCGCCTTCTCTGGAATGAACAACATAAGCCTGAACAAATTATTCCAGGAGAGAGGGCCTCACAGAGGAGAGAATCAGGATTGTTCATTTTCCTGGGCTTTCCAGGTGGCTCAGTGGTAAAGAATCCTCCTGCCAAGGCAGGAGACATGGGTTCAATTCCTGGGTCAAGAAGTTTCCCTGAAGGAGGAAATGGCAACCCACTCCAGTATTCTTGCCTGGAGAATCCCATGGACAGAGGAGCCTGGTGGGCTACAGTCCAGAGGATTGCAAAAAGTCAAACACGACTGAGAATGTATGCACACACGTTGCATTTTTCTAAGTTACTACAACCTTCTAACACATCAAGTGTATTCCAAGCAGGGACAGCTGTGACGAAGGTGAAGGTGGGGAATCCTGCTTTGGGCACTGCTGTCCCTTGTCATCACAGTTTGGTCCCTGGCACTTGGCCTCCACTTGAGTGTGCAAGCTGCTCAAGGTCTTTCCCTGACAGCTTCCCCTGGGGATGATCTACATTGTGAGCCTCTCCTCCTGCCCCACAACCAATCTCCTGGTGTATACTCTGTTCTGCCAGAGGCCTGCCCTCAGTTCTCAAAGGTTAAAGCTAGGATAATTTGATAAATTAATCTAGGCTTTCAGAGCAATGTGTTAACGGGCACTCCTTCTAACAAGAGTGTTCAGAAGACCTTTCCCTATGTGTGTTGACCCACCTAATGGAGTGGTGCAAAAGGAGGGCAACAGGGGACAGGGGTGTGTGGAATCAGCCTGAGGGACAATGTTTGGGGATCTGAGGCTTTCACGATTTCTGGTTTTCTATGAGTGGATCTGTCTAAGGAGGCAGGTGATGAGCAAAATTTCCTGTGCGGAAGCACAAATCTAGGATGTCACTTGCTATTTTTCTATCCCAGGGGACTCCTGAGGGCATTTTGGAGGCTTTCCACTTTACTATTCTAGTTTTTTGAGAATATTTAAGTAAACACAAAGGGGGACAATTTGAGAAATTATACTTGGAGTCATAATCAATACAGGGGAGGAGGCCCACCATGAACTAAAGACTCTGGCCCATTCAGTGAAGGCGGGCATTGGGAACACATGAGCAGAGAGTTTGTCCCCCACCCCCGCCTCTGCTTGAGCTTTATAAAGGAGCTCTTAGCCTCACCAGGAAGAGTGGGATAATTTATAGGCTAACATTTTCTTTTAATGTGGATAGCATTTTCCTCATTTATAGTTAATTAGGTTAAGCATGCATGGGGAGCGAGGGAGAAAGGCTTTTAGTGATGCTCTAAATGATTAGTAATTTGAATAAAGTAAAGAACCTTTAAAAGATGGAGCATTGCCACATGTTAACCAGGCTGTCTTCTAAGTGCTAGAATCAGCCCCCTCTGGGGCTGAACCAGACCAGCTTCGAAGAAATCATTAAAGCTTTAAGATAAAAAGATACTGTGCTAAATATTTTAAACAGGTCTTAAGCTGTGTGTATGTATAAGAGACATTGAAACAAATGACTGTAGACTGAATGTATTGGATAGTCGGTTTCCTGACAGCCACCATGTTGAGCTTTGGCCCCTGGGTGACGCCAACTGGCCACGACCTAGAGACAAAGTGAAAGTGATGTGCAAGAAATATTCTTTTTGAACTCAGTTTCCTCATTTGTAAAATGGAAATAATAATAGTCCCCCCTTTAGTGTTGCCATTATGATTAGAGATAATATATTTTACCTGGGACTTCCCAGGTGGCGCTGCTGCTGCTGCTGCTGCTAAGTCGCTTCAGTCGTGTCCGACTCTGTGCGACGCCATAGACGGCAGCCCACCAGGCTCCCCCGTCCCTGGGATTCTCCAGGCAAGAACACTGGAATGGGTTGCCATTTCCTTCTCCAGTGCATGAAAGTGAAAAGTGAAAATGAAGTCGCTCAGTCGTGTCCGACCCTCAGCAACCCCATGGACTGCAGCCTTCCAGGCTCCTCTGTCCGTGGGATTTTCCAGGCAAGAGTAGTGGAGTGGGGTGCCATTGCCTTCTCCGCCAGGTGGCGCTAGCGGTTAAGAAACCACCTGCCAATGCAGGTAGATTTCAGAGACAAGGGTTGGATCCCAGGGTAGGGAAAAAACCCACTGCAGTATTCTTGCCTGGAGAATCTCATGGACAGAGAAGACTGGCCAGTGGGCTACAGTCTATATGGTTGCAAAGAGTCGGACATGACTGAAGCGACTTTGCACACACGCATGTGTTTCACCTAGTGAATAAAGGGCACCACTAAATTGATAACCAGTATTGTTATAAGATCAAAACCATTCCTCTTTTTGTAGGACTACAGTCTAGGCGTTACTTGTCTTCCTCCTCTTAACAAATCCAGACCTCTTTGGTTTAGGACAGTTATCACAGACAAACAAGGTGAAACTCCCTCTATATAGTTTTCCCTCATGCTAATCCAACTGAAAGAGTTCCAAGTACTGTTTCTTTACTGAAAATTTTTAGCAAGCAAAAATATAAGCAACCAAAAGTCTTTACCACAGTTTGCAGGACATCATTTGTTTCTATCACTCTGCGTTCGCTTTAGGCATTCCCATGCTGAGGGGGATAAGTCACTTCAGTCGTATCTGACTCTTTGTGACCCCATGCCAGGCTCTTCTGTCCATGGGATTCTCCAGGCAAGACTTCTGGAGTGGGTTGCCATGCTCTCATCCAGGGGATCTTCCTGACCCAGGGATGGAACCAGTGTCTTATGTCTCCTGTGTTGGCAGGCAAGTTCTTTACTACTAGTGCCACCTGGGAAGCCCTACCTGACATATCAACAAACCCTCATCCTCTATGCAGACAGGTGAGAGAAGAGAGCCCAAGGACCTTTGTCTGGTCCTGGCTTCGTCACCTCTCACCTGTGCAGCCTGGGGCTATTCTTCAGACTCTCTGTACCTCTGATTGACTCTCTATAAGATGCAGACTCTCTTCACGAACTAGATAAAATAACTTCAATGAATTAAGTCTCAATTCATGGGTCAAAGAATTGTTTTTCTAGACACAAGGTTCTAATGACTTAACAGAAGCACCCTCTCCCCACATTTCTCTGGCGAGCTTCTCACTCTACTTCTCCTTCACCAGCCTCTTGGAGAGGGAAACAGTGAGATGTTGAGTGGTTTGGGAGCCAGGTAAGCTGACATTTGAATCTCAGTGCTTTGGTTTACTGACTGTGTGAACACTGGCGAATTGCTTATCAGTCTGGAGCCTCAGTTTGTTCCCCTGTATAATTGGCTAAGGGCTTCCCTGGTGGCTCAGATGGTAAAGAATTCACCTGCAATGCGAGAGACATGGGTTCAATCCCTGGGTTGGGAAGATCTCCTGGAGAAGGGCATGGCTAAGCACTCCAATATTCTTGCCTGGAGAATTCCATGGACAGAGGAGCCTGATGGACTACAGTCCATGGGGTCACCAACAGTTGGACACGACTGAGCAACTAACACTAAATACTGAAGTAGCACAGAGCCCACTGCCAATGTCAGAAGAAGCAGTGGATTTTCAAGACAGCCCCCGACCCATGAACTCTCTCATAGGCCCCTGAAAATAGTCAGTGAAAAGATTATTTTTGTCTTTTACATACACACACACACACCATCCCCTATTCCCATTTGCCCACTTTCCCTGGAAATGAAACTTGCATTAGAACAAGGCCCACAAGAGGGGAGATGGTTTAAAAGAGCACTGGTGAGGAGAGGGCATTGCTTTCCAGATTTTTAGCCACCCTTCAGGCCACTGGCCTGATGAGAAATAAGGTGATTCTTTTTCTCCATTGTTTTAATTTAATTCTAATTGAATGAATGCCTGGAGATGCCTTAAACAGACTTTTTTTTCTGGTTCAAAGTCCTCGGGGAGCGTACCCCAAGACCTCTCTGTTTGTGATAACTTATTCTGGTCAGCAGAGCCGGGGTCTCTTTATTACATCTCCTGACCAACCCCCTCCAAAGCCCGGCAGGAGGGGCCCGCTGCAGTTGCTGATGACTAGAGAATTACTCAAGTGTGAACTGTTTCACTGTCTGTCACTTTGCTCATTAGGCAAGTGAGAAAATGTATCTATGGCTCTGTCTCAGGGTCCTCATTAGCTTGGTGGCTCATTCTCACTCCCTTATTTGTTTTAAAGATGAATGCATAAGAAACAATTTTCAGTCAGTGTTCCTCAGTATAATTTTAAGGAGCAAAAGCCTGGATAATCTTATTATCTTCCCAATAATTGTGTTGTTCAGATGAGAGGGAAAGGGTAATTGCCTCTACTGCATTTCCAGCTAGAGTACTGGGGTGCAACTGCCTTAGTTGTACTAAGACTTGGAAGTCCTCAGCATTGGGGTAAGATCATAGTGTTTTTGGAAAAATAATAAACAGATATGCCCATGAATCTGTTCCCTGATACTGTTGTTTTATTTCCTTCCAATACTCGAGTCCCTGTAGGTTAAAATTATATATATAATTAGCATATATATTATATACATATATATTATTAACACTACCTCTGTGTTAAATGTAATTCTATTTCCACCTGGAGATTTAGCAGAAGGTTAGTTTTTGGTGGGGGCAGTGATTTGGGAGGGATATGTGGGGTACATTTAAGATTTGATTTTTATAGACCATTTTTTACAAGTATTTATGGTTGTTTATCATCCCTAGATTTATTTACTGAGATGGTAAAAAAGAGCTGAGATCACCTAATATCATTCAAGAGTTTGACATCCTGGTTGCCTTCCTGATAGAAATGTGTCAGCCTATCTCTTGTTTGCTGCGTTTGACTTAGGGTGTTTAGGATCCATTTTTGTTCAGCCACATAAATGTTGTTTCAAATTCATTAGCATCTGTATGGAGTCCCAGCCACAGATACCCTGTGGCTGATGATTTAAGTGGGGAACATTCATCCCACAGGGATAAAAGACAAAAGATGCTATGTCCTTTTCTTTACTTAAAACTTCTCACACGTATGCAGCTTGTAAGAGTTGACATTTGCTGCTAGCATCAGTTCACACATAGATCTGCATGACCAAAAAAAAAAAAAAAAAATAGATGGACTATATCTGCAAACATGCAGAGTATATTTCTGTTTCTTTACATTTTCAGATCTAGAGTTTAAAGTCTAAGAAGTGTGGAGAAAGAGGCATTCTCCTATTTTTTAAAAGCTTGATTCTTTTAGTAACAATGCCAGCTAAAATGCCTGATTTTCATCTCCCTCAACCATTTTCTTCATTCAGAGAAATGAGAATGCACATAACCCATTCAAGGGAAATATAATGCATTATTATAATATGACTCGGCCCAAGTAGCTAATCACTTTTTATTAACACTTTTTGGCCCAGGGAGTTGGGATTTCTCCAAGCTGACTGTCAGGGCAGGGATTCTGGGAGTCTATATTAGTAATTAGCATTACAAGATCTTGACTCCTGGGGTGATTCAAATTAATACAAAATAAAAGTGCAAATTTCCAAATAGCTTTGAAAGCCATATCTATTATTAAATTTATGTTATTAAAGCCCTTTCCAGTCAGTATGACAGGGGTCCAAAGCAGAGAGTTTCCTTAAATGTCTGCACCACTCGTCTTGGACTCTTTAATAAATAAAAGAGCATACAATGAAAGATCAAAAGAATTTTCTGTACAATTGAGTTACGCCTTGGCAGTAAAGTTTTCCACCAAACCAAATCCCTACAAAGCAATATGAGTTTCATGGTCACAGTTGCTTTTGGACTTTCCTTGATACATTTGGCAGCTATCTTGAGAGCATCCAAAGAACCGTTGGCAACATCAATCACTCATTTCGTAAGCAGGCACTAAGAGGCGACAGGAGGGCGCTTGGCACATTACCATCTCTGCACCGTGCAACCCCTCCCGGCAGGAGAGAAAGGAGGAACGAGAAACAGTACAGCATAGAGACATTATGGAGTCCTTGTCTTCGAATAAGGTTCTGCTAATGTGTAAATAACCTGCTTTCTCTAACCATGTCTTTAGCAGACTAAGTGGTTAATTGTTATTGATCAGCTCTGCCCACTGTTCCAATATCAGTCATTATTGAAAATAATCTCAGTATCCTTCATTAAGCATGCATCTGTTTCCATGGGAATGCATTTTAAACACGGAGAGCTACTTGAGTGTTATTGGTTTCACTGGTTGTGCAGCACCGAGGGCTGTGGTTGCCCAATCTGTCATAGTTAATCAACTCTCATCTCTTAACACTGGCTGCAGTTATCAATGAGGTAAGGATTAATATTCTGGGCGAAGCAGATGATAAATCATTTGTATATAATTAGTGTACAGCAAGGTTACAGCTGACATGAATTTTTATCTTAATTATGAGAGAAATTTGTTCCATTAATTTAATTTAGTTTGCATGAGTGGCTAGACACCTAACAAAGTTAATCTTACACCTGTCATTACAACATTAAGGAGAGAGCCTCGAGTTGAAGCGCCGGTCTCGGGTCCTCCCTCGATGAGGATAATGTTGTTCATCCTGATGTGAAAATAGATGATCGTAGACAGAAGATGTAAAGTCGACTCTCTTTAAACTTGTCCCTGGGGATTTATGGGAGCATGTAGAAGCAACTCAATAGATGTTGCAGCACTTTGGATACCCCAGTCCCCTTTCAAAATTACTTTGCTCCTACCTTGTAAATCAGGTGGAAGATACCAGGCGCAAGAAGAGATGTGTTGTTTTTAGTGTATATGCGTTAACTTCAGAGCTCTTGGCCAAAGAAAGCTCTGCCTTGTGACAAGCTATTATTGCATTTGTACCAAATGCACTGAATGAAGAAATGTCTGCTGTTCAGGTTGTCTACTCTAAGCACTCTGTATTTATGTTATAATGGAATAGAAAAATTCACATCACCCTTTCTACTGAACAAGAGGTAATTAATTGTGCAGGCATCCCGAAGCTGCAGAATACTGCACAAACCTTAACCCTATGCTAATTATCCAAATGATTACTAAGTCTGATCTATCATATCTGATTGATAGATTAGGTGGGACTCTTCACGCAGCAGAATGTAATATTCTTTATTTTCCTAAAAATTAGCTACACATTTAAGATTTTTTAAAGGGACTTGCTAACCTGGCTTATTTTAAATGGTTTCTTTAGAGACTCGCCTCTGTGAAAATTATTTGACCCTGAATGTCTGTCTGAGTCAGGGGAAATCTTTAAAGGGAGAGGGTAGGGATGTCACTAAGTCAAAATACAAAATCCTCGTGCACAGTACGACTGCGGAACAATTCCAGTTATGTTGAACTAAAAATGGGGTCTTAGAGGAACCCATTTCTGAAATGGTGTATTTGTAATGTAAGTTCCAGCATCCCAAAGAGTGGACGTTTGCATTTAAGAATCCCCAAATCAGCCTGCAACTGAAGCACTAATTGCACAGTAACTCAGATTAATGTATTGTAATATTAGTCCACAATTATCACTTGGAGATAGGGTCAAGGAGTGTGTAGTTGGTTATTCACAAGAAATGACTGATTTAAAAACAAAGAGCTCTAATGGAATTCAATAGTGCTTTTCAGTCATTCTGCTTGGCATCTCTATTACCTGAGATGATTCACAGTCCATTATGGAAGCTTCCATGCTAATAGAATGTCTATCTTCTGTAATACAGACACATCAGAGCACTAACTGGGAATCTGTCACAATGAATTTCATCTAGATTTCACTTCATCTCTTCATGGACTGTAAAATTTGCTCTTGTACAATGCCTAAATTTACTGTGGGTAATTGAGAGAGATCTATAGATGCAGCGGCACTCGGTAAAAAGCTGTTTTCCAAAGATCTATTGTAAATTGTGCGGCTTTGCCTCAGCTGGGGAAAGATTATGGTGAGCTGAATCTCGTTTTTACTAATGAGATGTTTTGGTGAGTTCAAAGAGAGGTGGGGGGTGATGCTTTAGGGGATTCTGCCACGTGGAAAAAGGAAAACAAGGAAGACACCTATCTTTCATTCCCAGGAAAGGTTTGCAAAAGGGACAAAAAAAACATAATAATAAGTTTGGACACAGGCTTCATTACCTTCCATGGGAAGGATCAATCAGGGCTATAATACATATAATATTTTCCAAATCTAGCCGCATTTACTTGGCAGGAAAAGAATGTCTCATGCACGATGCAGCCTTCCAGAAGCTCACACTTGCCTCCTCTTCCAGCTGCAGGTAGAACAAATTCCATCTCTCATTTGCTAAACCTTCTGTTTCACAGATTGTTAATCCTAACTAAAATATTTGGTATTAAGCTATCTGCATGAATTGTTGATAAAGAATTAAGATAACACTTGAGCTATTAAATATAATGTGTGCTCATATTTTTTCAATGGATACTTGGGCTACTGCTCATAAAGTATACACGCTAACCTTCTTTTTTTTCCTTCTTCAAACCATTTCCCTTTCTTTATTTTACTTATCCCCATCAAAAGCTAAACAGAATCGCTGGGTGCCCTTAACAATCATAGCATTTAATATTTGTTAGCCAATTAGAATTGTGATATATTCTATAGCTTTTTTTCTAAGCCAGGAACTGAATAATAGCATCATGCTTCACTGGTAGTGAAGTGAGCTGAGCCTTTACATTAGGAGAAAATCAGAATGGTATGACTGCAGTTCATTACTGAAATAGGTAACTGATGAACTGAAAAGACAAAGGGCATTGTTAAATGAAATGTCATTATTAGAGGTGCTCATGTTTAACAAATGTACTGTAAGTTAATTCAGTAGTGTTTTCTATATAAAGTTCTTCACTGAATATTCGCCACTCATTTTTACTGTCCCTGCATACCTAACGTCTCCTTAAACATGTTTTAAAGGAAACAATGTCAACTCCCAACCATGGGAACTAAGTAAACCTACGTCACAACCACCTTCTGAGCACAGGTGCTTGTGGCACTGTCACTGAAGACCCCAATCAGAAACAATTGTGTTTCTGTTCCTACTGTCACTGAAGACCCCAATCAGAAACAATTGTGTTTCTGTTCCTAGATTTTCAGGAGATCTGCTAGGATGTAAATAAGCCCCCCCCACCACCACCAAAAAAAAGCATAGTCATTTTGGAAAAGACGAGAAACATGTTTTCAGCTTAAAGAGAAACAAAAGCAATGAAACCCCTTTGGCATCTGTGCAAAACTGTTTGCTTGGCTCTGGAGGTGATAAAAATAATTTATGAAGCTCTACATTTTTAGCAAGAGGAAATGACCTCAGCTTTTGGCCATCTGATGCAGTTAGCAAATCCTCTCTCTACTACTTTTATGGATTTCCTTGGGCTGCATATTCTGTGACCTGTATTTCAGATTTATTGGCAGATACATAAGCCACATTAAGTGATATAAAATGCAGTGAATGCATCAAACAACTCAGCAGGGACCAACTGACAGCAGGCAAGAGGCAGCCTCTTCGAAGAAGTCACTCTGAATCGGATACCTGTTTATGTGTCTGTCCAACCAGGCTCTGAATTTTTGTTTGAAATAAAGACATTATTTCCAAACTAAAAGAGTCTCCAGCCAAACACATAATATATTGGGTGGCAGGAAGAGGGTGCATGGCCAACTTTAAAATCTCAGCAAACTCTCAGGATTTAGAGTGTGAACACTCCAGTTGTTTCCATTTGGAGGGGGAGCATGACTTCTCAGCAAGAAGCCCCCCTCACCCCCTGCCCACCATATATGGTGTTTGGTTCGAAGCCAGACGATAGAATGGCGTTTTGACGTGGGAGTTGTGGAATGACTGACAATGTCTTTTGGTAACTGCAGACTGCCCTGATTAAGACTAGAAATGGATCTGGAAGGAAATGGGTATCAAATAGGGCTGTACACCAAGCAGTTGAAACACAGGTAGAAGACTTTTTGAAAAACCTCTACTCCCATCTCTGACCCACTAAAAGGAGGGGCAAAGTGGAAAGGACCAGCGCGGCAGTCAGGAGACCTGATTTGCTGGCTGGGCTCCCTGGGAATCATCTTGGGTAAACATACCCTCTCTCTGGAGTTCACAGCGGGACTCCTAGCATCCCTTCTGAAACAACATCCCTTGATTCTTGAGACAATGCAGTCCAAATGATGAATGTACGAGAATTGAGATCATAGGAGGCGGGGGACACCTCCACCAGCAGTGAATTACTTGGAAAAATTCAGGCCCTGGCATAAACCCAAACAGAAAAATGATGGACGTGTGGGAAGTTTCATGGGAACTTCTGAGGCACCTTCTTGTGACTGTTACATTTTGCTGTTAAGTAGTCCCTCATAAAGACAGCCTTGTGGAACTCAGAAAACTTCTTCTAAAACACCTCCCAGGTGAATTCACCCTATGCTGGCCCCTCCATTCTCTAAAACAGACCGCTCTTCATACCACCTAATACTGCCCATGTGAGCAAGTAAGTAGAATGATGGCAGGCGAGGATTCTCAAGTCAGATGGCCCAAGTTTAAGGCCTTGACTTTAGGCAAGTCTCCTGACCTCTCTGAGCCCCACTTTCCTCTTAAAACAGGGGTAACAATAAAACTGATTGTTTAATGAGTTCTTGTGATGATGAAATGAGGTCTAATTTGTACAACATTTAGCACAAAGCACGACAGAGTAAAATCCTCAATTAGTATTAGGCACTATTATTATTGACATTATTATTATTCTGTTTCATGCCTTTTCTTAACAGGCGAGCAATATCATTTGTGTGCCCTGCAATGTTGGGTTCCTGTTATGTTTTCAGCAAAAAAGTATTGGTGGATAGAATCCCGTTTAAAGGTGGACAAAGGACATACAGCAAAACAGCAGTAGAATGAAAAGTATCTGCATTCCTGTTGCTTGAAGAGCAGTTCTAATGATGGCCGCGATTATTAAACACTCAACTCATGCCAGATAATTTACGATATTTCCAGCCACTACTCTGAGAGATCTGGAGTATTATCCTTGTTTCACAGAAACAAAAATTAAAGTTCAGAAAAGGTAAGCTGTATGAAGCAGGGATACATCATGGAAATGAAAGAATGGAATTCAAGCCCAGGTCAGTCAGCAGCCAGTGTCCATTTCTATCATATACCTTCTTTCACCACAAAATGCTGTCCAGTCAGCAACTCAACTTCTAAGGGTGCCACAGAGCTGCTGTGTGGTGTGAAGGAATTAGAGGTGAGGACACCATAGGAGCCCTCAGTGCTAAGTCACAGAGCAAAACGTGTGGCAGGCAGTGGTGAAAGCTAAAAGCTAAGAGTCAGCCTTCAAAAATGCACAGTATGGGGGGAAAATGCAGAGCACATTTGTGTGGGGCTCACACCATACCAATTATCATTACCAAGGTTCTCTTTGAACCCTAACAATGATGACTTAAACACAAACGGAGATAATAAGATGGCATTGAATATGGATATTAAATGACAGTAATATGATGCCTCATACTTAGAAATGGGGCTTCCCAGGTGGCTCAGTGGTAAAAATCCTGCCTGCCAATGCAGGAGATGTGGGTTTGATCCCTGGGTCAGGAAGATCCCCTGGAGGAAGAAATGGCAACGCACTGCGATATTCTTGTCTGGAAAATTGCATGGACAGAGGAGCCTGGCAGGTTACATTCCATGAGGCTGCAAAGAGTCAGACACAACTTGGCAACTGAGCACACACACACACACACATACTTGGAAATAGCAGTCATGCCATATACTCACAAAGCTCCTCTAAAATGTCCACTGGCACTAAACTAAAAGTATTAAGGTGGGGGAATTTACATGGGCAAAGCTGGGACATGGCCTGAAGAAAAAAGAGAGGTTGGGAGAAGCAGGCAAGACCATCCATAAAATTCCAATGCAAGTGTCAGTGCAGGTTGTGGCTTGGACTGGAGCCAGTGGAGAAAAATGCAATCCATGCAGGATATGTTGGGGACCGTATTTACAGGAAGGACGCAGTATCAGGAATATCTTTGTCTGATTCAAAGTACCTGGTCTTTCCAGGCAACCGTTTCCAGATCTGAATGTTGCCTACCCTTTAGAAATGTTTCATCCTAGACCTGAGTTATCCCCATCATTTACCCAACTGCCAAGTAGAAATGCTTGGGATGAGAAAACAGGCAGCATAGGAATCCATTTGCCTTGGGTACCCTTCCTTAAAGGGCTTCGCAACAAAGGAGTCCAGAGCTCTGCTGGCAAATTTAATGAGAGCCAAGAACCATCTTAAATAATTCACAGCTAAAAGTAGGCATTCACCTGAAAAATTCAGGTAACCGAAATGAAAATGAGGGGGACTTTTGTTTATTTAAATTATGGGGATAATTGCCTCAATTCTCCAATTCCCCTTACTCGGTTAGACTTGGCTTGAGTACACCAGTATCCATGGTGACTCATCTAATAAGTAAACTGCATTAGCTCTGCTACTAGCAGAGAGGAAAGGAAAAGGTCTTGAAATCTATCTTTTGTGGCTTCCTTCCAGAGCAAGGGATTTCATTATATCCCGAAGACATGAGGCAGTTCAAAGAGATTTGAAATATGGAATGAGAAGAGGAGGAGGAGAAGTTTGGGCTTACACACTTGCTTTTTTAGTTTTGCTTTTATATATGAGAAGCAGACACTAGAAACAGAGACTCTGGGGGAGGCTTTATTCTTCTGGTCCAAGGTTTTATTTTTGGTTTGTTCTATGGTTGGTATCTTTCCAGAGAGTTCTCACACACAAGGAAGCTTTCATGTTTATCCTTATGTACTTAATTTCAAATATGGATGACAGAGATCTTTTAAAAAAAATACACATATATGATTTTATATTCTATGGCTGGCATGAAACTTGATGGAACAAACGCATAATGGTACCTGTTTAATAAAGCCAGACAGTGTGGAAAGATAATAGAAATTATTCCAGAAGAGACACTGCCATATCTTTCCAACAGGAGAACAATAACTTGCTTTGCCTCCATCTACTTTTGAAAACCATTTTATGATTACAAGCATGTAAGCTATTCCAATAATTACTGTAAATAATTAATCATTTCCTTTACAATCACTTATTAATTAGCTGTCATAACACTGTTATGAATTAGGAGGAAGACAAGGATTCAATATCTCATTATTAACACCTAATTAAAATATGCATTGTTTTCCATATGTTGTTTATAGCTTTGCTTCCTCATGCTTGATCATAGAATTTCTCTAACAAGGAACGTCTTCTATTTGCTTAGCGACATCGCCACCTGTTGTTGGGAAGTGGAAAATATCCTTTTCTGGTTTTTTGTTTTGTTGTTTTTCACAGAAACAATAGCTTAATTCTTCCTTGCTGCTACTGCTAAGTCGCTTCAGTCGTGTCCGACTCTGTGCGACCCCATAGACGACAGCCCACCAGTCGCCCTCGTCCCTGAGATTCTCTAGGCAAGAACACTGGAGTGGGTTGCCATTTCCTTCTCCAACTCATGAAAGTGAAAAGTGAAAGTGAAGTCGCTCAGTCGTGTCTGACTCTTAGTGACCCCATGGACTGCAGCCTACCAGGCTCCTCTGTCCATGGGATTTTCCAGGCAAGAGTACTGGAGTGGGTTGCCATTGCCTTCTCCGAATTCTTCCTTACCTCTCCGCTTTTATTTGGAATTGAAAAAGTTTGATCCACAGTGTTCTGTTCCTAAAATATTTTTCTAGACTTTGTCTTGCCACTGACTGCAGTATTCTACTGACTAATTTAAATAGCATCATCTCATTGGTAAAGTAAGTGAACCCATTAAATTACAGTGGAATAGTCAAAGTAAGCAGACACAGGTAGAGTAAAAGAGAGGGAATTAGCTAGTTAACTAATTGGCTTACATAGTCGTTATTCAAGGAAATTTAATATTGATACATCAGATCACCTATGGATTTACTCTACACTAAACGGTCGCAAAGAGTCGAACACGACTGAGTGACTGAACTGAGCTCATCTTTATAACAAAAGCCCACATTCCCTGATTGCTGGGTGCCCATCACTGTTCATTCTTGCAACAACCCAATGATAGAGACACTGTTAATGTGCTCATTTTGCAAATAAGGAAGCTGAGACACTGGGAGGTAAAAGTAATTTGCTGATGAAGTGTCAGCTACATAATTTGCAGGTTCCAGTGCAAAATGAAAATATGGGGTTTCTTGTTCCAAAAGCAGGGGAAAGGTGTCACTAAAGGTACTAAATATAAAGTTTTTTTTCTTTCATCCCTGTCTCTGTCTCTCTCTCAACTTATGATCTTTGTTATTTGCTGTTTAATGTCATTCTAAGCAAAGAAAAATTTAATTTTAAGTTATCAGTATGAACTTTGCCATTCATTTTCATATGGCGCAATGCCAGTTTTAAATGTAAATATTTAACTCATATGCAAAATAACCAAAATTATACAAGTCATTATTTTGCCAGCTATATCTGTAGCATGTATTCTGCTCTTATCAGAGCAGTAGAAAGCCTGCACAGGACGAACTCAGCTGTTTTTACCTCACTTGATATGTGCATTCTGCCAGTACTCTCTACCTGTGGCTTGCTGATGAGTAAGGAAAGACCGAAAGGGAAAGGGATTATAATTCTTTTTCCCTCTATGACATTATTAGTGTGAATGGTTGGCTAATCTAGAGAAATAAGAGAGAATGTGGTTGGGTTCCTTGTCATCCATGTTTCTTAGAATGTCACCACCTTCCTTCCACTTTCACAGCTAGTTCTGATTCAAAGAGAAAGTCAGGCACAGACATAACACACTTCCTTTGTCACACTCGAAGTCTCTCTGAGCTCCCACATGTGGCAGGTCCACCAGAAGCCTGTGCTCATGAGGCACCATGAGTTTTAAAAGGGGATGAGCTGGCAGGGAACAGCAGACACCCACACGCTCTCATCTACTGTACCCACATGCATACTCCATGTCTGGTCTGACTTCACTCACAACATATAAGGTCAAAGATAAAACTATCAAGAATTCCAAGAGATTCTGACCTAAGACAAATTAAGATGCAGATTTGAGAATCATCATGTAGGCATCGTCACTGAAACCATGATGAGTATGCAGGGTATAGAGGTCTCTTGGAATTCTTGATAGTTTTATCTGACAGCAGAGCCTTAAACCAAGGGTGAGGCTCCCTGTCTGTGGGGTCCTGTGAGACTGCATGGGTCACACACCCACAAAGTAGTCACCGAGATGATGGACACATGAAGAATCCAGGCAATCGGAATCCAGAGTCCGTGCTCTTAATCACCATGCTCTGCTGCCCCTCAGTTGGTGCTCAGAGGCACCCCCAAAAGGTTCTATTTTATGTCCATTATTCATAGAATTAAAATAAAGATGATGATAGCTAGAGGGCCTTAGAGATCCAACCTCCTCATTGTAAAGACAAGGGACAAAACATCTAAAAAGCCAGGATAACAGCCCTGGTGTCCTGAATCCGGACCTCAAAATAAGTGTAGTATGTCTTCCCCCCAGCACATCACGACTTCCCCACCCCACCCTTCCCTTGGGAACCCTTCTGCCCTAGGCCATACCCAGCCACTCAGTCTCTGTACCAGGGCCAGAGAAGGCACACAGGCAGGTCTGCAAAGCCATGTGCTTCACAAGGACCACATTCCAGCCACGGGGAAAGAGACACCCCCTTTTTCCTCTGGGATTTGAGACACAAGGACCATGAAATGATGGAGCATCCAGGTGCCAAACTGTCACTACGTGGAGAGGGAGTGTGGGACTCTGAGGTGGACATGGAGGAGAGGAGAGCTGAGAGACACAGAGAGACACAAACTCCCATGTAAGTACAGCCTTGAGCATCTGAGTTGTCTCCAGTTACATCCATGAGCCAATAAATCCCCCCTTTTATTCTTAAGCTAGTTTGAACCAGATTTCTGCCTCTTGCAGCAAGGAGTCCTGCCCTAAGACAAATTAAGATGCAGATTTGAGAATCATCATGTAGGCATTGTCATTGAAACCATGATGAGCGTTCAGGGTAAACAGGTCCAAAGGCAAAGCTCTAAGGAAGTTCATATAAGGACAGAGCTTAGGAAAAGAAGCCAGTAAAGGAGACTGGAGGAGTGATCAGGGAGTTTTCAAGAGACTCGTCACAGGAGAGAATGTCCATCAGACAGGAGTGAAAATCAGATGTGGACAAGGCCAGGAAAGACAATTTAATCAAGATGGAGCTTGAAGAGTCTAGGGACCCAGCAATCAGGACAGTGGAGACACCCACCAGGAGTTCCTTGGATGGTAGGAAAGAAAGCCAGTGAGCTGGGGATTAAAGAGTTTATGTAAAATCTTTGTGTTGAAAACAGGAGGTTAGATCCATGTACTGCTCACATTTTACTTCATCCTGAGACACGGCTAAAATGGGAAAGGGGGAAAAAGTTTAACCTGCAAAAACAATGAGCGCAAAAGAGACCACAGTGGATGAAATTTGATGACTGCCAGTGAAAAATGTGATGACATTTTGGGAAGTGGGAAAACAGACAGAGAACTGGCGTCTGGTTTCACAGAAGAGAGGAAGAGAGACCCCCTCCGAGCCCACTTGGGTTAATGTTGGGAAGTGATTTACCACCAAGAACCATGAAATCTGCAGGGCTAAGGCACCAGGCAGCTTGGAGAGCAGGAGCAAGGCTCCACGCTGACAACAGGAATATTGTTTGAAGCCTCTATCAGAGCAATTTGACATGTCCCCAGTCTTCCCCATCTTTTACGGTTGGGTCCTTGATTCCCTGATTCCCACAAGAAACCAGAAAATTAATGTCTGGAAACACTGAAACCCTGGAACCTCTAGCAGAGAAGGATCATGGATGAGGTTCTGTGCCACCATCTGAGGGATTACGGTGGCTCATGACTCAAACCCCCTCTTGTCTCCTGTCTTTTACCAGGACACCAGTAGTTAGGGGAATATGCCCCAACCAAGACATTGAAAGAACTCTCCAGAAACAATGCAGAGTACAAACAGTGGTGGTTTGTACTGTGGCACTTTAGCTAAGTAGGAACTGCACCCAGGAGAACCCCTTGCCAGTGTGGTTCTGCATTAGGGTAACAAAAGAGGAGTCAGTGTGAAGTCTGGAAAAAAGAAAAGGGAAACAGCCTCTGTTATGCTCACCACTTTAGCCCCACACATTGTCACGGGTCTGCAGGCTCACTCTGCTGGTGCAGGGCAGTTCCTCTAGCCCCACGGATCTCCTCCGGCTTCTCCCAATTCAGGCTCATGCATGTACACAGCTCTGCGGTGGGAGGCTCCAACCTCTTTGACAGGTCGCGTGCATCACTGAGGTTGAGGTGGCCAGAGCCCCCACTGCAGCCACCCCGCCCCTTTCCCATCTTACAGAGGAAGTTAGGGAGAGGAGGGAAGGAGTCCTTGAGTCGAAGCTGCCTGGAAGTGTCCTGAGTGCCTCTCCTGCACCCAGTCGCTGGAGCGGGGTGGCATGGGCCTGAGGTCAGTGCAATGATGCATCAGAGCCTCTGGCAAACTGCACTCACTGCAGTGGGGGATCCAGGAGGTGTGTTCTCCAGGCGCCACAAAGGTGCCCTCAGCCAGGAGGGCCGGGGGAGACCTACGGTTTTCCTTCTTCCCACACTCTGTATTGGTTTTCTAGGTCTGCCATAACAAAGAATTGGGTTGGCCAAAAAGTCCTTTTGGGTTTTTCCATAACACTGTATGGAAAAAAAAAAAAAAAAACCAGAAGGAACATCTTGGCCAACCCAATACAATACGCTAGGTGCCTTCAAACCACAGAAATTTATCATCTCACAGCTCTGGAGGCTCCAAGTCTAGATCAAGGTGTCAGCAGGGCCATGCTCCCTTTGAGACCTACAGGGGAACCCTTTCTTGTCTCTTCCTGGCTTCCAGCAGCTTGCTGGCCATCTGTGCCATTTCCTGCAGTGCAGGTGCATAGCTGTATGTGATTGGATTTGAGAATTTGTTTTAGCATTAGCTTCACTGTATGTTTCAGGTTTTAATGCTGTATCCATAAAAGGAGAGAACTGTGTTACCTTTTTAAAAGGATTAACACCAACAGCAATAACAACAACAAAACATTCCATTATTCAGTAGAAAGTCTGGGTTCCTTCTCTTTGCCAAGTACAATTCTAAGCCCAAGGACATTCCAGGCACTTGCTCTACAGCTTCATGAACTTTACAGTATAGAAGGGATGAGAGTCAACACTGTTTTCTTTTAAGATTTATTTATATATTTATTTTTAGCTGTGGTGGGGATTTCGGGGCTGCACTCGGGCTTTCTCTGGCTGAGACCGGCGGGGGCTCCTCTTCATTGTCATGTGTGGGCTTCTCATTGCAGTGGCTTTCTCCGGTTGCGGAGCACAGGCTCTGCGAGATCAGGCTTTAGTAGTTGCACCTCACAGGCTCTAGAGCACTGGCTCAGTAGCTGGGGCCCATGGACTTAGTTGCTCCGTGGCATGTGGGTTCTTCCTGGACTAGGGGTCAAAATGGTGTCCCTTGCATTGCAAGGTGGATTCTTAACCACTGGACCACCAAGGAAGCCCCGAGCTGCTGCTGCTGCTAAGTCGCTTCAGTCGTGTCCGACTCTGTGTGACCCCATAGCCAGCAGCCCACCAGGCTCCACCATCCCTGGGATTCTCCAGGCAAGAACACTGGAGTGGGTTGCCATTTCCTTCTCCAGTGCATGAAAGTGAAAAGTCAAAGTGAAGTCACTCAGTTGTGTCCGACTCTCAGCGACCCCGTGGACTGTAGCCTACCAGGCTCCTCTGTCCATGGGATTTTCCAGGCAAGAGTGCTGGAGTGGGGTGCCATTGCCTTCTCCAGAAGCCCTGAGAGTCAACAATATTTAGAATAAATAAACTGTGGTTCATTCACACAGTGAAATGCTACAGCAGTAAAATAAAATGCTGTTATACACATTAATCTGGGTGCCTCTCGCAGCTACAGTGGAGAGCATCTGTGAGAAGTCCAGGAATAGGAAAACTAGCCTATGATGATAAAAGCTAAAATAGAAAATCATTTATGGAAGAAGAGAGCCCTGCCTTCTGGGATATTAGAAATGTTTTGTGCTTAATCGGGGTGGTGGCACTTCGGATTTAGAGACATACAAAAATTTTTCAAGATTTTGCCACTTCACTGGGTGTATGTTATACCACAATACAATGCTAAAAAACAACCCCATATATAGTTGGGTGTGTGTGCCTAGTCACTCAGTCACATCTGACTCATTGTGACCCCATGGACTGTAGCCCACCAGGCTCCTCTGTCCACGTGGATTCTCCAGGCAAGAATACTGGAGTGAGTTGCCATGCCCTCCTCCAGGGGATCTTCCCCACCCAGGGATCGAACCCAGGTCTCCTGCATTGCAGGTGGATTCTTTACCGTCTGAGCCACCAGGAAAGCTAATCATTTGTAATAAGTGCTACCAAGAAGGGATTTCCCTGGTGATCCAGTTGTTAAAAATCCTCTCTCAAAGCAGGGGATATGGGTTTGATCCCTGTTCAGGGAACTAAGATCATAGTTGTGGGGCAACTAAGCCTGCTAGCCTTGATTAGAGAGAAGTCTGCACACCACAACAAAAGATCTTACATGCCACAACTAAGACCCAATGCAGCCATAAATAAATAATTTTTTTTAAGTGCTGCCAAGCCTCCAAGAGGACCTGATCTGACCTGGGGCATGACTTCCCCAAGGAAGTCGGAAATAGAAAAAAGGGGTTCAAAGAGATGAGCCTGCAGGAGGTACTGAGGAGAGAAGAGCTTGACTTCTGGAAGATGGGAAAGAGAACCAGAAAGGTTGGAGCAACAAGAGGGAGCGGTGCGAGGCTCGTGTGAAGAGCCAGGCAGCCACGTTCAGTCTGTTGTTAAGGTGTGGCGCTCAGCTCTGGGACCTGTAGAAAGTGAAAGTATTTCTCAGTCATGTCCAACTCTTTGCTACCTTATAGATTGTAACCCACCAAGCTCCTCTGTCCATGAGATTCTCCAGGCAAGAATACTGGAGTGGGTTGCCATTCCCTTCTCCAGGGGATCTTCCCAACCCAGGGATCAAATCCAGGTCTCCTGCATTGCAGGCAGATTCTTTACCGTCTGAGCCACTAGGGACCTGTGGAGGGGTCTTTAGAGAGCCGCATTATAGATTCTTTAGAAATCAGTGGGTGTTCAATGTACTTTTCCTACAGACTGAGTTGACAACTGAGGGTCTCTGTAGCAACACTTTATCGTCCAATTTGCATTTGGGGATCCCCTGATTTAATACAGACACCTTCATTTAATATAACTTCTCTCTCACTTTTCCTGCCCATTCTGTGCACGACAACAGTGCTGTTGAGTGAAGACTGACACGAACATAGGATCGTACACGCACGCCTCTCCCAGATACAACATTTGGGATGTACAAACCCAGACCCGCCTGCATGACAGCCAGCACAGTCCTCGAGTGCACCATTGCCCAGCCAGGCTCCCATGGAAACACCAGTGCTCCAAGAGGCAGCAGTCAGTCTCTACAGCCAAACACACCTGTGAAGCAGACAACACACACCGTTTTTCTATTGTAGGACTTCTCCACGTGTTTCCTGTGTGAACATGCATTTTGACTCTCTAAGGGTGGGTGGGTTGGAAACAATATGGAACATTTCTAGACTTATCTGAACCATGGAGCCCTTTTGTGGAGTAAATAAGGTTGGCAAGTCAAGGTACTATTCAGCGGAACATGCTCTGAGAAACGGTGATGTGAAGTCTGACAGCATAGCGTTCCAGTCCCTCTAACTAGCTATGATTCATGACATTACAGCAAGCAGTAGCCTCCCTTATCTCAATTTAGTTTCAGAATAAATATAAATAAATGACAGAACACTACAGTTGTTATTTTATTTTTGTCTTTCATCAAGTTCTAATTCTTCCTTCACCATCATCTGGTCATCTTCTGTATTTGTTCACTGGATGCTCATTCATCTGATTGGCTGTAGATTATTCTCCTCCTTGGTAATTTCAAGTACCTAAAAAACTTCCACCAACTCCTTGTATTGTTTGAAAGAAAGTTTGTTGATCTTTAACCCTTTTTAGAAATTATCATAAAGCTAACTGGGCTCAGATCTCCATCCTCTCAATGATGACACATAAAACAGTGTTTTCCATATCTCAAGTCCCAAATTGTGTTACCTGTTGTAGACAATTTTCATGAAACAGACTGCAAAAAAAAAAAAAAAATCTAGAAATTCTGCTATAGCTGACATATTCAGAATTTTTAGTATTCAACCTAAGCTTTGCATTTTCTTTGCAATTTTCAAAATGCAGAGCCTCACGCTCTCTTTCAAAGGCTCTGGTATTATCCAGAAGCAATTACGAAGAAAAACGAAATTACCTTTCGTCATTCTATCTACTCTGGGCCTTGGAAATGCAGACTGACAATGAACTGACAATTATATGCAATCCACTTTCAGTTAATTTCACCATAAATTGAGCCTAAGGACTGCTGACAAATAAAATATATTATTCTTCTGAAAACATTCTCTTTGGGGCTCCAGATCTTCAATCTATTTCATTAGTGGTCACGATCAAACTAAGTTGAAAATTGATTTATGCAATAGTTATCCTTCTGCAATAATTAATTAGGAAAATAATACTTTGGTGGAGCTTTGAAAAGGAGCAGTTTCTAAGGCTCTTTGATAAAATAGAAAACTTTTAAAATAATTATGAGGCAATGTTCCTAAGGGAGTAGATATGCATTGCCCTTGCCTATTTCCACAAGTCACTAGACTTAAATCGCAGTCAGAGATAGCTCCTTGAATTTCAATTCAGTTCATCTAACAATTGTTTGGTATGTGCTATGTGCCTGGCACTATGTGCTAAGTCTTGGAGTATCACAGAAATGGAACATCCTCAATAAGTGTACATGGGCAGGTACCCATGCATAGTATTAACTCTCATAATAAATGTTGTTATAGACATAATACCAAAGTGTTTGGCAGTCATAGAGGCTCCAGGGATTAATTCTACTTGAATCATTGAGGAAAGCTTCATGGGAGAAAATGGCATTGGAACAAGTTCTAGGGCAATGGGTACATTTTTTTAAGGGGTACATTTTTAATTGGCTGAGATGAAGGGCTGGAGAGAATGTGAGTAGTTCAATTTCAGGCAGAGTGAAAAGTACAAACAATTGCAAAGAATGAGGGTGATTCTAGGTAGGTTTTGAGAAGAGGTGAGAAATTAGGGTGGCTGTGTGTGATAAGAGGAGGACATGCTGGGATGAGACTGAGTAGAAGAAACAAAGCCCACAGACTATTTCTAATAAATGATCTTTTAAATGAGGGGGCTGCATTGTTCAAATGATAAATCTGGTGGCTGTGCCATGGGATGAAAGAGTACTGAAAGGTAATTGTTCTACTGAGAGGCGATAAAAAAAACAAACATTGAAGAAGAAAATAAAGATGCAAAAAGGAGCAGAATTTAGGAATCATTTAATTCATCCCTTTAGAAGTCAAGGCATAGTGAGGTCTGAGGTTGGAAGGATCTTGTGGGTGTTGAAGTTATGGAGGTTGTGAGCCAAAGATGGTGAGGAAAAAGTATGAATTCAATGCTAAAGTCTTAAAGGAGGGAGGGAATATCGTGGAAGATGATAGAAAAGGATGATATATCTTCACTATTTGACTCATTTATTCATTTTAAAAACTTGCCATTGAAAACCTACTCTGCTGGGCATTGGGAATACAAGCACCAACAAAACATATTAAGACAGCAACTTTGATCAAAGGGGGGACTTATTTTCTTCAGACAGAGGAAGGTTTCAAGATTAGTTAACAGAAGATTAACTGAGCATACTTTTGCACCCAACAGATTCTACTAGAAAGGAATCAAGGAAGAAGGGACATCACAGTTGAGTAGCAAGTACTCTTTGCATGCTTATGTTTATTTTTTTGCCCTGATTAATTAACATCTTACTGGGGTACAGATTCTATTAGGTTAAAATAATTTTTCTTTAGAATTTTGAACACGCTGTTCCATTGACTCTTGTGAAATCATGACATTCTAATTCTCACTTCTCTGTGATCTGGTCTTTCCTTCTGCAAAATCTTGGCATCTTCTCTTCATAGCTAGTGTTCTCAAATGTCATTCTACTGGGCTTTGATGTGGATTACTTTTCCATTCATTATGCCTGGCATTTGGAGGATCTTTCCAATCTTTTATTATTTCTTTGAAAATTCCATCCTCTATTGTCTTCTATTACAATGTCTGTCCTCCTGGACATTTCCTTCTATCTTTCATCTCTTCTATTGAATTTTTTGCTGTTGTTCAGTAGCTCACTTGTGTCTGGCTCTTTGTGACCCCATGGACTGCAGCACGCCAGGCTTCCCTGTCCTTCACCATTTCCTGGAGCTTGCTCAAACTCATGTCCATTGAGTTGGTGATGCCATGCAACTATCTCATCCTCTGTCATCCCCATCTCCTCCTGCCTTCAATCTTTCCCAGCATCAGGGTCTTTTCAAATGAGTCAGTTCTTCCAATCAAGTGGCCAAAGGATTGGAACTTCAGCTTCAGCATCAGTCCTTCCAATGAATATTCAGGATTGATTTCCTTTAGGATTGACTGGTTTGATCTCCTTGCAGTCCAGGGGACTTCCAAGAATCTTCTTCAGTACCACAGTTCAGAAGTATCAATTCTTTGGTGCTCAGTCTTCTTTATTGTCTGACTCTCACATCCATACATGACTACCAGAAAAACCACAGCTTTCACTAGACAGACATTTGTTGGCAAAGTAATGTCTCTACTTTTTAATATGCTGTCTAGGTCGGTAATAGCTTTTCTACCAAGGAGCAAGCATCTTTTAAT
The DNA here is from genome assembly GCF_032405125.1 of Capricornis sumatraensis. Taxonomy (NCBI): domain Eukaryota; kingdom Metazoa; phylum Chordata; class Mammalia; order Artiodactyla; family Bovidae; genus Capricornis; species Capricornis sumatraensis. The sequence goes on along the minus strand of NC_091071.1, from coordinate 114,098,743 downwards.
TTCATGGGTGTAATACTTTGGCCACCTCATGCGAAGAGCTGACTCATTGGAAAAGACTCTGATGCTGGGAGGGATTGGGGGCAGGAGGAGAAGGGGACGACCGAGGATGAGATGGCTGAATGGCATCACCAACTTGATGCACATGAGTTTGAGTGAACTCTGGGAGTTAGTGATGGACAGGGAGGACTGGCGTGCTGCAATTCATGGGGTCACAAAGAGTAGGACACGACTGAGTGACTGAACTGAACTGAACTGAGTTCAGTTCTGCAGTGATTCCAAGAAAATAAATTCTGTCACTGTTTCCATTATTTCCCCATCTATTGCCATGAAGTGATGGGACCAGATGCCATGATCTTTATTTTTTGAATGTTGAGTTTTAAGCCAGCTTTTTCACTCTCCTCTTTCACTTTCAAGAGGCTCGTTATTTCTTCTTCGTTTTGTGCAATAAGGGTGGTGTCACCTTCCAGCCTATGCTTCATCCAGCCTGACATATTGCATGCTGTACTGGGCACAGAAGTGAAATAAGTAGAGTGACAGTATACAGCCTTGATGTACTCCTTTCCCAATTTTGGAACAGTCCATTGTTCCATGTCTGGTTCTAACTGTTGCTTCTTGACCTGTATACAGATTTCTCAGGAGGCAGGTAAGGTGGTCTGGGAGTCCCATCCCTTTAAGAACTTTCTACAGTTTGTTGTGATCCACACAGTCAAAGGTTTTAGTGTAGTCAGTGAAGCAGAAGTAGATGTTTTTCTGGAAGTCTCTTGCTTTTTTCATGATCCAACAGATGTTGGCAATTTGATCTCTGGTTCCCCTGCTTTTTCTAAATCCAGCTTGAACATCTGCAAGTTCTCAGTTCACATACTATTGAAGCCTGGCTTGGAGAATTTTGAGCTTTATTTTGCTAGTGTGTGAGATGAGTGCAACTGGCGGTCGTTTGAGCAGTCTTTGGCATTGCCTTTCTTTGGGATTGAAATGAAAACTGACCTTTTCCAGTCCTGTGGCCACTGCTGAGTTTCCAGATTTGCTAGCATATTGTGTCTGGTACTTTCACAGCATCATCTTTTAGGCTTTGAAATAACTCAGCTGGAATTCCATTACCTCTACTAGCTTTGTTGGTAGTGATGTTTCCTAAGGCCCACTAGACTTTGCACTCCAGGATGTCTGGCTCTAGGTGAGTGATCACACCATCATGGTTATCTGGGTCATTAAGACCTTTTTTGTATAAATCTGCTGTGTATCCTTGCCACCTCTTCTTAATACCTTTTGTTTCTGAATTTTTAGTCAGCGTTTTCTTAATCACTGAGAACTTTTTCATATCTGAATTATTAATTATAATTAGTAATGAATGATAATTATAATTATATAATTAGAGCATACAAGGTTGTTAAGTGAGGCTTTTAAAAATAAATTTGGAGTTGAAAACCCTTGTTTAAAACCCAGAATGTAATGTACCCCTATATTCCAAAGAGAGATGCTAGACCATCACCCAAGGCTCACTATGAGACAGTAAAACAGGTCTTGTTCTCTTAGTCTACCTCTCAGCTCAAGTGCATATATGAAGAGAAAGTAAGAAAGAGGAGGGGAGGGAAGAGTGAAGGGAGGGAGGGAGAAACAGAGGTTGAGAGCATGGAAGAACGGAAAGAAGGAAGGAAGGACGAGAGAAAGGGAGGAAACAAAGAAGGAAGAAAGGAAGGAGGGAAGGGAGAAAGGCTAGAGACTTTTCAAAGTGAGTCAAGATTTTTTTTAAAGAAATGTATACATGGGAGTGGGAACATGTGGATGGTTCTCCTCCCCCGACTCCCTCAGGCCCACCCAGGAGACACTTCTCAACACACACTCAAGTCCCCTGGGATTGTGTGCCATGGGTGGAGACCAGCATCTTGGGCCCCAGCCAGCTTCTGCTAAGCTGCAGGCCCCTGTGGGCTTGACCTACCTATGCTGCCACTTAGGCAACTGGCAAAGTCTGGGGAGAGAGAGCTTTAGGGGAGAACTAGATCCATGTCCTCTGGACTTAGGGGGTCAGCTGGGTGGGGGCAGAGAGGTTAGTGCCTTCTGGTCACCTGAGACTGTCTGGTAATACTTGTGTAGGACAAATAAGAGAGTATAGTGGAAATGGTTTAAATTTTCATACAAGAGAGAAGGGAAGGAAGTAGAATGGATGAGTCCTGAGTTCCAGGAACTAAGTGGAAAACCAGGAAAGTAAGAGCTTGAAAGTACCCCACCACCACCACCACCACCTAACAGTTCTGCACAAGCAGATGGAAGAACAGGGGTAACAGCATGAGACATCAGCAACATGGTGTTCCTCTCAATGAAGTGTGGGAAGAACAGAACAAGGTCAAAATTTCCTAGGCAAGAAGTACTACCAGAAAGGATCAGCTTATGTAAACCCATGGCTGATTCATATCAATGTATGGCAAAAACCACTACAATACTGTAAAATAATTAGCCTCCAACTAAAATAAATTTTTAAAAAATTTTAAAAAAAGCAAACTAGTTCTATGTCAAGAAATAGTGATTGATAAAATTAAATTCTGGTGCACATATTACATGCATTATATATAAACATGTGGTTACTGAAATAAAGAAAAAATAATTTTATCTATGTATGTGTAAGTTTTGCTAAAAATGGCTAGAGAAAATCATGGAGAGCATACCACATTTAAAAAAATGTAACCTCAGATATGCAGATGACACCACCATTATGGCAGAAAGTGAAGAGGAACTAAAAAGCCTCTTGATGAAAGCGAAAGAGGAGAGTGAAAAAGTTGGCTTAAAGCTCAGCATTCAGAAAACTAAGATCATGGCATCTGGTCCCATCACTTCATGTCAGATAGATGGGGAAACAGTGGAAACTGTGGCAGACTTTATTTTTTTTGGCTCCAAAATCACTGCAGATGGTGATTGCAGCCATGAAATTAAAAGACGCTTACTCCTTGGAAGGAAAGTTATGACCAACCTAGATAGAATATTCAAAAGCAGAGACATTACTTAGCCAACAAAGGTCTTTCTAGTCAAAGCTATGGTTTTTCCAGTAGTGATGTATGGATGTGAGAGTTGGACTGTGAAGAACGCTGAGCACCAAAGAATTGATGCTTTTGAACTGTGGTGTTGAAGAAGACTCTTGAGAGTCCCTAGGACTGCAAGGAGATCCAACCAGTCTATCCTAAAGGAAATCAGTCCTGGGTGTTCATTGGAAGGACTGATGCTGAGGCTGAAACTCCAATACTTTGGCCACCTCATGTGAAGAGTTGACTCATTGGAAAAGACCCTGATGCTGGGAGGGATTGGGGGCAGGAGGAGAAGGGGATGACAGAGGATGAGAAGGCTGGATGGCATCACCAACTTGATGCACATGGGTTTGAGTGAACTCTGGGGGTTGGTGATGGACAGGGAGGCCTGGCGTGCTTCGATTCATGGGGTCGCAAAGAGTCGGACATGACTGAGTGACTGAACTGAACTGAAATAAGCAAAATGTAGGAAGTTTGTCTAAAACATTTACCCAATAAATGCTGTATTTATTTCTGTGAAAAAAAAAAAAGAAAGGATCAGCTTGGGGCAACTATCACACAAAGGCATCAGTGACAGGCAGGATAGCCCAATTAAATACAGTGTCCTTCTAATTTCAGCTTCCCTTAGGCATGACACTGGGAGGGGCAGAAGCATCAGTTAGTGGATGTGGGAATAAGTAGGGTGAGAGTGATAAAAGAATAGTCCATGAATGCCCCACTTTCATTTTGCAGAATTCTGGATCAGATTCAAGGGGGAGAGGGTATGAATTGGAAGAAAGACTGAAGGTGAGACTAGACTGAACTGTTTAATTACCCAAAAAGGAAATGATTCTAACCTCCCAAAGTGCCCATAAGAGCGTATGCACAGGTCTGATCCATGTGCAGGAGAAAGGAACTCTGACAACAACTTAAAGAGGGTTAGGATGACACCCAGGTTGCTTCCTGCTTGCACCTTATTGAGTATAACTCATTTAATGACCTGGATATAATGGCACATTTGTTTCCTCTTCCATTTTCTTCCATTCCCTTTGTCCTTGTGGAATCATACTCTTGCTATCATTTTATTTGCATTTCAGGGCAGAGAGAAGATGGGCACACATGTCCAGTCCCTTTTCCAACCACAGATCAATGCAACTGCATTTTTTTTACTCCCAGAGCTTTTTCCAAGAATAAGCTAACCTATTGATATTTGAAATGAGAGATCGATAGATGGTAGGATAGTCTCAAATTCCCATTTAAATATTGGTGTATTTCACTTGCATTAGCTTACCTCGGAGAACAGTTTTAACTGTGGCCCACCTGAACTCTTTTGCCAGATCATTGACTGACACGTCTGCCACCTGGTGGTCATTCTGATGCACACATTATGCTAATATTACCACGCCTGGCCTACAGCTTTCCATCAGTCTATCACCCATCTACACGTACCTGGTACACTTGTTCAAGGCACGTTCGGGGTATGAAGAAAAACAGAAAACACACATCTCCTGCCCTTCAGCTCCTGTCCTTGAGGAGCTGACAGTGTAATGGGGAGACAAAAAATATGCATGCATTTCAGGGTGATTTGTAAGAGCTTAGGGACTAAGGTTCAAGTCTGTATTTTTAACTTTTATTTTCTCAACTGGCTTTTCCCCTGAAATTTAATAAAAGATACTCATGTCTCTGCCATCTTTTAAAAAAATCCAAATAAACAAACTTTCCATCAATCATGTACTCCTTACCATCTTATTCCTTTCCTTCAATTCATAAGTAAGCTTCTCCAGAGGAGTCTGTACCCTCTGTCCTCTCTTTCTTGCTGATAATTTAAAGTTTTTAATTTCATTTTCATATATATATAAAATATATATTACATTTATTTATTTTTAATTGGAGGCTAATTACTTTACAGTATTGTAGTGGTTTTTGCCATACATTGACATGAATCAGTCATGGTTGAACATGTGTTTCCCATCCTGAACCCCTCCTCCCACCCCCCTCCCCATCCCATCCCATCCCTCAGGGTCATCCCAGTGTACCAGCCCTGAGCACCCTGTCTCATAAATAATTAAAATATGCAGAAAATAATAATAAAATTGCCCAAGTTATCACCCACCTTTATCAAATATTGACATTATATCATACTTGCCTTAGATCTTCTTTCCCCAAGAAGTAAAGCATTAGAGATTGAAAAGATGCTCTGTGGCCATGCTTCCCACTCTGTTCCTGACCCATCTCCTCCCTGCCCCCAGGGAGAATCACAATCATGGGCATAATTCCCACGCAGACTTCCATGCTTTCAGTTCATATTTATGTATCCATAAGCATTGAATGACTTCCTTGGTGGCTCAGACAGTAAAGCGTCTGCTTACAACGCAGGAGACCCGGGTTCAATTCTTGGGTTGGGAAGATCCTCTGGAGAAGGAAATGGCAACCCACTCCAGTACTCTTGCCTGGAAAATCCCAAGGATGGAGGAGCCTGGTAGGCTACAGTCCATGGGGTTGCAAAGAGTCGGACGCGACTGAGTGACTTCACTTTCACTTTCAAGCATTGAATAATATTATTTTGAATGGTTGTAAATTCATAAAATCATTACGAAAGTTGCTTTCCTTAAAAATTCAACTTTGTATTTTTCATATTTATTCATAGTCAAACATATAACTCTAGTTCATTTTCACCATTGGATATTAAACCATAGCATGAAGATATCCTGAATTATATATATTCAGCCTTCATATGATGAATATTTAGGTCACAGTCAGTATTTTTCTATCCCAAACAATGCTTGCCATGAACAATCACATGTACATCTCCTTGCTCACATGTGTAGTTTTCGAAAAGAGGACCCTCTGTCCTGCCCCTGTTCTGGAAAGTGAGGAAGAAACTTCCCAAGAGTTCTGTCTATTGAGGGTCTTTGCCAGCCCATCACATCCGCTGCTGGAGACAAGAAATGCACTGCCCTAAACACTGGATTCAGTCCTCTATCCACACAACCTGAGAACAGAAGTTACTTACCTGCCAAGTTGATGCCACGGTGTAATGAGTCTACTTCTGAGCATCCATAACTACAACAATATTTTTTTTTCCTCAGACGTTATAGAGTTCTTTTATTTTTTATTTTTTAAATTTATTTATTTTTTAAAATATTTTACTTTATTTTACTTTACAATACACAACATTATTTCTTCTCTCTTTACTAATATATTCTGATTTCTTTTTTTCTTACTTTTATTGCTATTAAGTAAGTAAGAAAAAAGAAATCAGAATTACTTAATAGCAATAAAAGTAAGAAAAAAAAAAAAAAGGCTCTTCCCTGGTGGCTAAGAGGTTAAAGTGTCTGCCTCTAATGCAGGAGACCTGGGTTCGATCCCTGGGTCAGGAAGATCCCCTGGAGAAGGAAATGGAAACCCACTCCAGTATTCTTGCCTGGAGAATCCCATGGACGGAGGAGCCTGGTGGGCTACAGTTCATGGGGTTGCAAAGAGTCGGAAATGACTGAGTGACTTAACTAACTATTGCTATTAAGTAATGGTTCAAATAACGTTTCCCTGGTGGCTCAGCTGCAAAGAATCTGCCTGCAATGCAGGAGCCACCGGAAACTCAGTTTCTATCCCTGGGTTGGGAAGATCCCCTGGAGGAAGTCATGACAACCCATTCCAGTATTCTTGCCTGGAGAATCCCATGGACAGAGAAGCCTGGCGGGCTATGGTCGCAAGAGTCAGACACAGCTGAACCAACTTAGTATGTATCCATGCAATGGTTCAAGTAGAAGCCTATTAGAATTATAATGTTTAGGATGGTATTCATAGTTTTAGATGATTTAAGTGCCAATCTTACAAATTAATGACTTCTATGTCGTTCCATTTGTAGGTGTAGCAGATTATTTTTGTTGTTTTAACAAATCCAACTAAACAATCCAGAAACACGGCTGCAATCTTTTGTCTTTTACAAGAAATGTAAAGGGTCTTAGGATAAAATTTCAGAAATATACAACATATTTGTGACTTTCACTTGTAAATTATTTCCATTTTATTTGATTTCAAGATAATGAAAGCATAATATATCTCTACTTACGACTATTTAAGAAGTCTCTCCTACTGACCCAGAAAAACTCATTTTTTGGTCTCTCTCCTAAAGTCATTTTGGATTTTCTCGTTTAGCTTCACATGGAAACTTGACGAAACTGTCATTCCTTGGAAAATGTTATATAAATGCAGTTTATTTAGAAGTACATTTCCTGAGTCAGTTGTTTCCTCTCCTACCATTTCCAGATGGTGTAAGGGTTGGGTTTCAGCTGTTGCTGTTTACTGGAATCCCCATAACATGAATGGCTTTTCATAACATAAAATGGTAGGAGTTTTACATGAGTAATCAGAGTCCATCTCTGTAGAACAAAAGCTAAAGTGACTCTACTGATAAGATGAACATGTTTATGAAATACTTTATCTTCAAACCTTCTGATACCTGTCCTGTGCTTAAGTGAAATCCAAACACCTTGGGGGTGGTCCACAAGGTACTGGGTGGTTGGGGAGTGGAGCCCCTCCACCACTGCTCTCGGGGCTCCATCCCTTCAGGCTCACCCAGCTCCTCCCTTCTCCGCCCACACAGGTCCCTCAGCCCAGAGGTTTTCCCCTGCTATGCCTCTTATCCCGCCCAGGCTTCAGTGGAGTAATTCTCACTGACTTTCCACTTCAAACCATTCCTCCTGCTCCTCCTCTTCTTTCTGCGTTTCCACCTCCCATTGATGGCACTTATTTCACATACGGTCATGCAGTTTTGATGTGATTATTTGTTGACTGTGCACGGTCATCTCCATTTTGTTGATTTTATGTATCCAGTGTGTTTCCGCCAGAGATTTGGGGGTGCTTGTGGCATCTGGAGGGACAGTTCCTCCTTGTGTGGTGAATGAGTCAGACTACACTGTGAGGACAATGTTAGCAAACAACCTTGAAATCTCACTGCTGTTGCTGCTGCTAAGTCGCTTCAGTCGTGTCCGACTCTATGCGACTCCATAGACGGCATCCCTCGTTCCTGGGATTCTTCGGGCAACAACACTGGAGTGGGTTGCCATTTCCTTCTCCAGTGCGGGAAAGTGAAAAGTGAAAGAAGTCACTCAGTCGTGTCCGACTCTTTGCGACCCCATGGACTGCAGCCTACCCGGCTCCTCCGTCCATGGGGTTTTCCAGGCAAGAGGACTGGAGTGGGGTGCCATTGCCTTCTCCGTCCAAATCTCGCTGCTCACTGCAAATACTGACAGCCCTCTCAGGGAGTTGACTGGGCTGGGTTTGGCAGGGTTGGGTCTCAGGTCCTCTCCCTTCTCTGTTTCTCATTCAAGAGCCCAGGCAGAAGGAGCTGTGGCTGCCGGGGTATATTCTAATGATGGACAGAATGAACAGAAGGATTCTTAGTATCTCTGCCCAGAACCGGCACAACCTCATATCTTCCCACATTCTTCCAGCCAAATCAATCTTTTGACTCAAAGTCAATACAGGACACTTGACATCCATAGTAGCTGGATGCTAAATTGTTGGTAATCCCTCCCAGTCACTGTGAAAACTGCAGATTCTCCTTGGGTGCTGAATCATGTCCCCTCACCCCCACTAAGAACCCTTCTCAGTCACTGGCACAAATATTCAATGGATATTTGATATCCATTGGGGACAGTTTGGCAGAATTAACTTTGCCAAACTGCCCTCCAGAACCCTTGAAAATTTTACTCAATGATGAGGGAGTGTTACAGCAATTAGTTTAATGTCCTTACAACATTATTTCTTCCAGGCAAAGGTTACAACTTTTTAATATGAAGCTTTGGATTTTTTTCTTTTCATATACTTAGTGACAATTGCTTTGAGTATTTCTCTATTCAAGTCTTCTGCTCGTTTTCCTATTAAATTTTTCTTCCTCATTTGCAAGAACTCTTGTCACGGGTAAGGAATATTTTCCTAGTTTGTCTTTTAAATGTTTTAATGATTTTCTGACGGGCAGACATTGCTAATATTTACATAGCCTCATCTCTTACCCTTTTCCTTCCTGGTCTGCTGCAGTGAATATTTTTACTGACAACATGGTGTTGCACCAAAAGCATATATACTATAATGTATTTGCCCATTCCCTTTTAGTGGGCTATAGCAACTGAACTGAACTGAACTACATGGTTTACAGGTTTTTCTCTTATAAATAATACTATGATGAAGACCATCTCTTTTTTTAAGGTTTCTTTTTAATATGGACCATTTTTTTAAGTCTTTATTGAATTTGTTACAATACTGTTTCTATTCTGTTTTGGTTCTCCAGCTAGGAGGCATGTGGGATCTTAGCTTCCCAACCAGGGATCAAACCCACACCCCCTGCGTTGGAAGGCAAAGTCTTAACCACTGGACCACCAGGGAAGTCCTATGGTGAAGATCTTGTACTTAAGTCTTAGTAGTGGAAGTATCACATCCAAGGATATTTTTTCAGTTCTTGATACAGTCTGTCAAATTATTGCTGATACTCTGCTTTCCAGGCCCCACACTGGATTCCACACTTCAGATCTTCATCTCCTAGTCAGCCACACCCCAGGCCCTGCTGATGAACCCTTACCAGCCAGCCTTGTACGGCAGCAGGCAAGGTGAGGTGGGGTGGGGGTGGGGTGGGCGAGAGTGGGTCTGGAGGGGCAAACAGAGGTTTCCAGAACACCCTAGATGCTCCTTCTGCCTGGAATGCTCTTCCCTGAGCTCTTGCCATAGCACCTTCTCAAGACTGGAGTCTTCCCTCAAATGGCTCCCAAGAACACTATCCTGACCCCTTTATTTAGAAGATGTACATGCTGTTGGATCTAAAAGAGCCTCTGACTCCAATGCATTACTCCCTATCACATTACACTGTTTCTTTTCGTTGAAGACCACTTACACCTATCCAATACTAACATTAATTTACATACTTAATTGCTGTCACTAATCATCTCATCTGGTTTGCTTACTGCAATATATCCAGCAACAGGAAAGTCTCTGGCACAAAAAGAGTGGTTCTCGGATTGGCTGCTCACCGAAGTCACCAGTGAAGTTTCAAAAATTCACTTCCTCCCCCAAATAAGAAATGTATAATGTTAAATAATTGGAGAAGGAAATGGCAACCCACTCCAGTATTCTTGCCTGGAGAATCCCGTGGACAGAGGAGCCTGGTGGGCTGCCGTCTATAGGGTCGCACAGAAGTGAAGTGACTTAGCAGCAGCAGCAGCAGCAATGTTAAATAATTTTATCAAGAAAAAGTTGGATATCATTTTCTACAGGAGATACAGAATATAACAGATGTTCTCAAGCATTTATTCATTGCTGTGTAGCTGGATCTTTGCCAAGTCCTTTCTAATGTTGCTAATAGACTGTGGTTGTGAAAATGATGGAAATTGTTGGAATTCTTTAATAAAAGTATAATGTTTGGAAAGATGCAGTAGAACTCATCCAAGTGTGTGTGTGTGTGTGTGTGTGTGTGTGTGTGTGTGTGTGTGTGCGTGCACATGCTGGGTTGGGTCTGAAAGCAGAGGGGGTTAGGTTTGCTTCTGCCTCTATTTTTGGTACACAAAATAGAGTACACTAATGGTACACTGTTGGTGCCTCTATTTTTTTACTATAGAAATATGACATGCTTAATATAGGATGTGTGTTGTAAAATTTTACTGTGTGAGAACAGATCAGCATACAATTAAGAATTTCCAAGAAGAACTCACTTAAAGACTTTTAGCTTGCTTACAGATCTTAAATTTTGTGTGCCACAGTAATCTAAAAAGAAACCTAACAATAACAATGTAGTCACTAATTACTATCATGTTGCCGGAGTACACATACCTGCATTGTTTTGTGTATAAACAATATATTCCAAGGGAAAAATTCAATACTCATGTTTCCTTCCAGATCAATTAAACCAGAATTTCTGGAGGTGGAACCCAAGGTATTTGTAACTTTTAAAACTCCCTTGGTGATTCTAAAGTGCAGACAAGTTTGAGAGCCACCAATGTAAAAGGAACTCAGGAATATTTGTTGGATTGATGGTTGGATGAATGAATGACAGAAGGATAAAAGGACACTGTGAATCAGAAATCTGAGGCTCTAGTTCTAGCACTGCCAATAATGTGCTATGTATCCTAAACTGTGTCACTCTACTTTTCTAAACACCCATAGCTGCCTTCCAAGTTCCTGCTTCAAGAATTCACAATTCCCCTTCTTGGTTATAGCAAGGGTCCTAGAGTGGAAAAGCTGCAAGAAACATGAGGACAGCATGTTTGAGGCTTTATAAAAATGCACCCAGAATAACGATGATCCTAACAAAACCGTGAACTTCCTGATGTTCAAGCTGGTTTTAGAATAGGCAGAGGAACCAGAGATCAAATTGCCAACATCCACTGGATCATTGAAAAAGCAAGAGAGTTCCAGAAAAACATCTATTTCTGCTTTATTGACTATGCCAAAGCCTTTGACTGTGTGGATCACAAGAAACTGGAAAATTCTGAAAGAGATGGGAATACCAGACCACCTGACCTGCCTCTTGAGAAACCTGTATGCAGGTCAGGAAGCAACAGTTAGAAATGGACATGGAACAACAGACAGGCTCCAAATAGGAAAAGGAGTACATCAAGGCTGTATATTATCACCCTGCTTATTTAACTTATATGCAGAGTACATCATGAGAAACACTGGGCTAGAAGAAGCACAAGCTGGAATCAAGACTGCCAGGAGAAATATCAATAACCTCAGATATGCAGATGACACCACCCTTATGGCAGAAAGTGAAGAGGAACTAAAGAGCCTATTGATGAAAGTGAAAGAGGAGAGCAAAAAAGTTGGCTTAAAGCTCAACATTCAGAAAACGAAGATCATGGCATCTGGTCCCATCACTTCATGGGAAATAGATGGGGAAACAGTGGAAACAGTGTCAGACTTTATTTTTTTGGGCTCCAAACTCACTGCAGATGGTGATTGCAGCCATGAAATTAAAAGACGCTTACTCCTTGGAAGGAAAGTTATGACCAACCTAGATAGTATATTCAAAAGCAGGGACATTACTTTGCCAACTAAGGTCCATCTAGTCAAGGCTATGGTTTTTCCATTAGTCATGTATGGATGTGAGAGTTGGACTGTAAAGAAGTCTGAGTGCTGAAGAATTGATGCTTTTGAACTGTGGTGTTTGAGAAGACTCTTGAGAGTCCCTTGGACTGCAAGGAGATCCAACCAGTCCATTCTGAAGGAGATCAGCCCTGGAATTTCTTTGGAAGGAATGATGCTAAAGCTGAAACTCCAGTACTTTGACCACCTCATTCGAAGAGTTGACTCATTGGAAAAGACTTTGATGCTGGGGGGGGATTGGGGGCAGGAGGAGAAGGGGACAACAGAGGATGAGATGGCTGGATGGCATTACTGACTCGATGGACGTGAATCTGAGTGAACTCCGGGAGTTGGTGAGGGACCGGGAGGCCTGGCGTGCTTCGATTCATGGGGTGGCAGAGTCGGACACGACTGAGCGACTGAACTGAACTGAACAGAAAGCTCTTTACCATGGCAACATTTTACCTAGAAAAGGAAAGCATTTTCAAGGTTTCTGAGAATCTCACACTTAAAAGAACATCACACATTTCTGTACTGGATGTGCAGAGGAGAGGCAAACTGATCCCTAATCCCCAAATATCCCAGTTGGGAAGTAAAATATGTGTATGGGTACCCTGAGCCAGAAGAGGAGAGATGCATTTAACTGAGTCCCCACAAACCTCCTTCTGATATAGTCTGTTTGAGGCCTTCTCCAAGGTAAACATGAGCTACTCAAACTTTTTTGAATGCTGTCTTGGCTGACTTGCTGAATCTTTGAAAAAATGGTGGGGGTCGAGGGCACACTGACTCTGCTACTGTTAATCTACACAAACAGTAAAACAGTATGGTTTCTTACTGGGAAAGATAGCTGCTCATGTTTATTTAAAGCATGATAAAGGCATTTACAACAGGGAACTCCTGTGTGGCCTACCTGATTCCTATTATTCTTCAGGCCCTATTCCCCAGGCTGCTTTAAATACAGCTTTCTGCTGTGGGAGTTAGCGCTATAAGTCCATTGGCATCAGTACCTGCCTGGTCATTCAACAGTGGCTACAAATTATCCACCTTTAGTCCCCCTCATCCTATGCCATCTCAGGGAAGGACAGTTTTAAGATTACAAAAATAACTCACACGCTAGTAAAGTAATGCTCAAAATTCTCCAAGCCAGGCTTCAACAGTACGTGAACCGTGAACTTCCAGATGTTCACACTGGTTTTAGAAAAGGCAGAGGAACCAGAGATCAAATTGCCAACATCTTCTGGATCATCGAAAAAGCAAGAGAGTTCCAAAAATGCATCTATTTCTGCTTTATTGACTATGCCAAAGCCTTTGACTGTGGATCACAATAAACTGTGGAAAATTCTGAAAGAGATAGGAATACCAGACCACCTGACCTGCCTCTTGAGAAACCTGTATGAAGGTCAGGATGCAACAGGTAGAACTGGACATGGAACAACAGACTGATTCCAAATTGGGAAAGGAGTACGTCAAAGCTGTATATTATCACCCTGCTTATTTAACTTATATGCAGAGTACATCATGAGAAACGCTGGGCTGGAGAAAGCACAAGCTGGAATCAAGATTGCCGGAAGAAATATCAATAACCTCAGATATGCAGATGACACCACCCTTATGGCATAAAACAAAGAACTAAACAGCTTCTTGATAAGCGTGAAAGAGGAGAGTGGAAAAGTTGGCTTAAAATTCAACATTCAGGAAACTAAGATCATGGCATCTAGTCCCATCACTTCATAACAAATAGATGAGGAAACAGTGAAAACAGTGTCAGACTTTATTTTGGGGGGCTCCCAAATCATGGCAGATGGTGACTGCAGCCATGAAATTAAAAGATGCTTGCTCCTTGGAAGAAAATTTATGACCAACCTAGACAGCATATTCAAAAGCAGAGACATTACTTTGCCAACAAATGTCCATCTAGTCAAGGCTATGGTTTTTCCAGCAGTGATTATGGATGTGAGAGTTGTACTATAAAGAAAGCTGAGCACCGAAGAATTGAAGCTTTTGAACTGTGGTGTTGGAGAAGACTCTTGAGAGTCCCTTGAACTACAAGGAGATCCAACTAGTACATCCTAAAGCAAATCAGTCCTATATATTCACTGGAAGGACTGATGCTGAAGCTGAAACTCCAATCCTTCGGCCACTTGATGTGAAGAACTGGCTCATTGGAAAACACTCTAATGCTGGGAAAGATTGAAGGTAGGCGGAGAAGGGGATGATAGAGGATGAGATGGTTGGATGGCATCACTGACTCAATGGACATGAGTTTGGGTAAACTTTGGGAGTTGGTGATGGGCAGGGAGGCCTGGCATGCTGCAGTCCATGGGGTCACAAGGAGTCGGACATGACTGAGCAACTGAACTAAACTGAAGAAGTTATGAAAGTGGGCACCTTAGACATTGTTTCCCTGGCTTCTCAGTGGATAAGAGTAAACTGCCACACAGCACAGGCAAGACTAGTCTCATAACACCATAATTTGCATATTCAAATTTCTCAACTTACTGCTAAATATTGTTAGCAATATTTACTAAGTATATTTTAAAAGGAAATGGTCGTTCATACGATGCTTCCAACCTCTTGTATACTCTGGTTCCAGAGAAATCTCTCCTCTGTCAAGAAAATGCCCAGGAGGAGTGCAAAAGGCGCAGAGAATTTCTTCAAAGAAACATTAATTGAGTACCTGCTTTTTAAGATGCTAGGTATGAGGAGAGAAACACACACACACACACACACACACACACACACACACACAACCTCTTTGAGTTTAAGGGACTCACAACCTCACATTCCTCACTCGGCCCCTCCCACCCAACACACTCACAGAGGAAACTTTTCTATAGGAAAAGTTTTCACACGTCACCTCTTCCTTCATCGCTTAAAGTAAATGATTATAGAGCTGGTGCCCAAGGCTTGTGGCTAGGTACATAACTCCTTTATATAAATGCCATTCTCTGGGACAGACAAGGTGTGCTTCAGGTAAATGGTGTAACTAAAATGACATCATTACAGGAGTTGCATCCTCAGAGATGACTTTCCTCTCAGGAAGAACATGAAACGGAGGGTGGTTAGGGTGAGTGAACACGATGTACTCACTGGCTGGAGGGAAGGCAGTGAGCCTAACAATTCTTTTTTGGGGGACTCGGTTCCCTGGTCCGTATATCAAGAAGTTTGCCCAAGTGCGTGTAACTCAGGGGACACCCCGATTCTGAACTAGAACCAGCCCGGGTCTGAATCGCCAAGATGATCATTGCTCAAGCCTTGATCCGGGAGCAACCGGGCTTCCGAAGTTCGGCTCGCGGAGAGGACCAAACCCACTTGGGGCATCCGATGCCTCTGAGAAGCAGAGAGGGGAGGCAGGATGCAAATCTTCCCCAGGATTGAGGAATAATCCTTTTATAAAGCACCTCGGAGGAACATGCAGAGCCCCGGCGCGAAGCTACGCGGAACGTCGACCGCAACAAGAGGCCTGGATTGCACCTCCTCGCCGGCGTGGGTCCGGGCCTGGCCCGGGGCTGCCCTCGCGCAGGCGCAATCGCGCAGCGCTCCCGCCCCAGCGCGCATGCTCCGCCGAGCCCCTGCGCTCCAGGCTTCTGGCGGCGGCTGCGGCGGCAGCGGCCGCGGAGGAAGTTTCCGCTCTGCCCTCCACCCCGGTAGCAGCTTCGGGGCCGGGGACAGCTTCCTCTGGACGCTCCGCGGGCTTCGCTGCCGCCGCAGGGCGGTCTGACGGGATCATGGGGTTGTCAAAGGGGCCGGAAGGCCAGGGTCTCCCGGAGGTAAGGAACCCCTCCTCCCTCCCTGACACGTCCGGGTTTCCGAGCGAGGGCCGAGCCTGCGGGGTCGCAAGCACTGGGAGATCCGGCAGCGATTAGGGCTCCCCGCCTCCTTTCTCAGGTGTGACCTCTTCCCCAAGCACCGGCCCTGTCCTCTGGGGGCCAAGCTAGTTCCCCAGTGTGGACATGGGCGGAGACCAGCTTCAAACGGTGCCGGGTCTCCTGGGACGGAGGGAGCCTTCTCTGGCCAATACCTGCCCCGACGCTGCCCCAGGCGTCCCAGGCCCTGGGATCCCCACCTCTCTGGCTCCCTCCGGCAGTCTCTCTCCGACCCCCGGCGCCGCACGGCTCGCCCCGAGGACCGAGGCTTCTGCGCCCAATAGTCACGAGACGCGCGCTGGGACGGTCCGGGCTCGGGTTGTGCAAAGGGCGGTGACCTTGTGGCGCCTATCGCCGCCTCCCCCGGGCCCACGGGGTCCTGGCGGCCGGCACCCGCCTCCGTAGTGTCGGGGGGGATTGCCTCCCTGCGTTTGTCCCCACGCTGGGCCAGGCTGGCTGGAGGAAGTTTGGGAGCCGGGCGCGCGCCAGGTCGTGTCCGGCCGGGTCAGCGCACCGCGGTGTTCGCGGTGGAGACGCGCTCTCCGTCCGTGCGGAGTGGCCGGGCGGAAACGTCGCTGCTTCTCCAGAAGGGAGAGCGGGTGCCTCTCCTTCCAGAGATGTTTGTTATTAAGTACTCAGTCGATCCCGAGGGACAGGGTGATCAGCGGTTTCTGGATTTATATACACATTATCTGGGAGGAGAGGAAAAGTGCATTTCCTTTTGGCTGCAAATATCACTTATCTAGACAATTTGCATCTGTGCTCTCTTCCAGTTGATTTACTCAAAAACTAGTCTAGCTTACTAGATTCTTGAAAGAAATGGAGTCCATGCTGCGCCTCTGTCCCCTTCCTAAGGTTCTGAAGCAGGTATTTGTCAGAGGGACTGATTCCTTGACATGGTGCGTGGTCCCTTCACACTTAACTGCCTGGGGCCAGTCTTGCTTCTTTGCCTTCCTCCCCAAATCCTTTAGTTCTTAAATCCCGCTAGTACCATTTATTGAGGGAACACTGTTCTGTGCGTAAAAGCTGGAGATGTAGCGATTGCAGAACAGACTTATCTGTCAGTGTTTGCTCCCAGAATGGAAATCTATTTCAGCATCTTCAGGAAACCTAGCAAGTGTAATGTCAGAACCCTTCTGTTAGCTAACACTTGACATTCGAGTTGCTTTGATGGACCAGGGTTTGTGAAGACTAGAATCTGTTCTGTGATTTGATTTGATTTGATATTTCTTTTTTGCCTTTTTAAATTCTAGGCTCTCATCAGGTTTTTTGCCTGGCACTTTGCCGTGGACTCTGTCTGATCTCCCAGGTTCTAACTCAAATCCCTTCAATTCTTTGCCCCAGTGTACCACCAGTAGGGTCTTTCTAGGAAAAAAAAACAGCACAACAACAACTTGCACCTCCTTTGTCCTTTGTTTAATCTTTCACTGTCAGGAGACTGGGTCTAATTTGTCGCTTTTCCAAGTTCCTGGCAATTAGGCAAAGAGGATTCACTTAGTTCAAAGACTAGTATGTATGAATATGAATAGTATGTGTCATTAAGCTGTCACTAGTCTGGTTATTTCATTAAATTTAATTTTGTAAAAGCTTTTATGTACGTGAAGGAAAGAGAGATAGCTAGACGTGGCCCTGCCTTCCAGCTTACATGAACTATGGTCCAAGACAACTGACAGTTTAGTGTTCCTAGTTTAACAGCTTACAGCATTCCTTTTTATTCGAATTTTAGTTTTAAGAGTTGGATGTGTTACCCAGCCTGGTGATGTTTATGGCTTCAAGCTAGAGTATTCTTTCTTTCACTGCATATTAGCTAGTGACCCTTTTGCATTTTGTTTTAATGTTAACCTATGAAATGGATTTGGTGTCTTATTAACATTCCCCATTCATTGTGTTGTGCAAGAAAATTACTTCACAAGGTATATTGCAGAAGTACACTTCTCCATTCTGAGGGTGGGTGGATGGGAAGTGTGGGCCATGCACTCCCCAAGGTGTGGGCAGAGGGTGCCCATTAGGTGTGGCAGGGAGGACCCTCCCGGATTGTCCTGATGTATTGTCCTTTTCTTGGAAGTATCTTCATGATACGTGATTGAATAAATGAAGGATTCCTTTTTTACATCCCAGGAGTTTTAAGAAAATACTTATATTATCCCATTTTCCTTTTCTGTTCTATTTTTGTGAACCATAACTGTTCTTTATTTTCTCTTATTTGAATCTCTTGACTTGTAGATGGTTCTCAACCATCACAAACCTTTTGCAAGGAAGAGAAGGTGTGAATAATTAATATTTATTTTTGCATGTCTGCTAGGAATTAGTGAATGCTAACCTTCAGAATCTTTGCTAAAAGAGACACAGATGTATAGAACAGTCTTTTGGACTCTGTGGAAGAGGGAGAGGGTAGGATGATTTGGGAGAATGGCATTGAAACATGTATAATATCATATATGAAATGAATCGCCAGTTCAGGTTCGATGCATGATACTGGATGCTTGGGGCTGGTGCACTGAGACGACCCAGAGGGAAGTTACAGGGTGCGGGGGGGAGAGGAGAGAGGGGGGTTCAGGATGGGGAGCATGTGTATACCTGTGGCGGATTCATGTTGATGTATGGCAAAACCAATACAATATTGTAAAGTAGTTAACCTCCAATTAAAATAAATAAATTTATATTTTTTGAAAATTAAAATCAATAAAATATATTTTAAAATTAAAAAAAAAAAAAAAGAATCTTTGCTAGCCTGGACCAGCGTCATTTGAGAGGGAAGTGAAATGAGCAGTGTTGCAAGGCTGTCCGCTCCAGCACTGCCTGTTGCAGGAGATAAACAGTGTCTTTAATAATTCCATGTTCGACTATGTGTTAACATGTGTGCTCCTTCGCCTGAAAGTTTGTTTTTTAAAATAAACTTGACCTTCCATTATCAGTGTCATGACTATGAAAATATGTTGTTAATACATGACTGGCTTAGGTCATGGAGCTTATGTGACTGATGGTTAAGCATGTCATTCCATATTTAATAAGTGTGTCCTTGGAGCCTAATGCTGTTCAGAATAGAGAGATAAACATGGGTGGCTAATAGATGGAATATATGCCACCCCTCACGCAACCAGCTAATAGTCTGTTTGGAAAGACAGGCATGCCACTCAAAAGAGGTTAGTAATTGTATGAATGACAGACTATAAATAAAATAGAAATGCAAAGGAATGACCATTTTAAGCTGCAGAGATGACATTGAATGGGAGCTGGAGTTTGAAGGTGGTATCTGGGTGGGTGGAGAATATCAGGAGATCAGTGAAGGAATGAGAATGAGCAGGGCTTGTTTAGGTTGGCCACAGCTGTGTCTGGATTGTTTTGGTGGGAGCTAAAGGATGGAGCTGAAAAGATAGGTTGCAACCCAAGATCTGAATGCAAAACCAAGACATTTGGAACTTAACTGGTAGACAGTGAGTGATGCCTTAATGATGAGGGCTGGGCGCTAAAGAGGGGTGATGAGAAAGCTGTGATTTAGGAAGGAGTGAGCAGGATAGACTATTAGGGAAGAAAGATTGAGAGGCAGTTGCCATTGTCCTGGCATGACATGCAAATGGAAGATAGGAGAAATGTGAGTTGCATAATTAAGGAAGATTTAGCAGGCATTGTTGGCTAAGGGAATAGTCAGAGGTGGGTATGAGGCTATGAACCAGGGTATCTTGACATTGTTTTCTGTAGAGAGGCAGTTGTTTATTTTCTGCAATAATGGAAGACAGGAAAGGTACAGTTCAGTAAAGTGTATGGAGGCAAAAGTACTAGTCTGTTTAGATGTATTGAACTTGGAGTTAACAGCCTGGAGTGAAGGTAGGATATAAATAAAGAATGTTTAAATCAAATCCCTATTTAAATGTATCCAGTAAATATTATCTTTAAGGCAGCCCTGTTACATGGTAGTAATCGCCCTGTAATGTGTCTGTGTTGAAAGCCTTCCTTGTGTTTGCTATAGAGATCAAAGTGCAGAGGGGGCACATGATTGAATTCTTTGTTCTTGCCCCTCTTGTCAGTAACTTCTAGAACCAAGATGAGTGTAAAGTTCAAACAAAACAAACCACCTGTTCCATCTGAAAGGAGTTTATAATCCAGTTGAGAAGCTGCTATATAAGTCACATGTTAGAGAACAGGGTGGTGAATGTGCTGAAGTCTTCCTTTCCCTGGATTCCTTCAGCAGCTGCTGAACAGTCGATACACCTGTGCATGTCTTCTCCCCCATCTATGATGATTAACAGCTTGTTGAGCAGGGACCTTGTTCTGTCTGACTCTGGCAGCACTGTGTCCCCACGCTACTGCATGAACACAGTGATAATTGCCAATATCATATGCTCCGTGGCAGTGAGTCTGTGGTATCAGGGAATAGACCTGGTGTTCCTTTATTCAAGGTAGCTTTTACCAGCCTTTTGCTTTCGTTTTAGGTAGAAACAAGAGAAGATGAAGAGCAGAATGTCAAGTTGACTGAAATTCTGGAGCTCTTGGTTGCAGCTGGGTATTTCAGGGCAAGAATTAAAGGCTTATCACCTTTTGACAAGGTAAGAGGAAATCTTTCTAACCATTAGGCTAGTCTTTGTCAGGATCTCATGGTTTACTGTGGCAGCAGGGTATTTTTTTTAGGATGGCATGGTTTACCGTGGAAAGGAAGAAGAGATTGTATTTTTCTTTCTCTGTACCCATGTTGCATTTCTCCAGGATTCAGATTCATTATGGAAGTGTTTGTTTCCTATTAAAAGAAAATAATCATGTATCAGTAAAATACATCTTCAAGTCATGTTGTGCATGAAGATTGAGAAGTACACATAAGCAAAATAGTTTCTCCTTTCAAGGAGCTTAAAGTTTGGGTGGGAAAATAAAGCTTATATCTCCCACATTGTAGACAGATGCTTAACCGTCTGAGCCACCAGGGAAGTCCATAAGATAAAGTAATTTGAGTTAATAGGGAGCTATCCCAAGTTGATAAAGCTGATAAAGAATCTGCCTACAATGCGGGAGACCTGGGCGATCCCTGGGTTGGGAATATCCCCTGGAGAAGGGAATGGTTACCCACTCCAGTATCCTGGCCTGGAGAATTCCATGGACTGTACAGTCGACAGGGTCACCAAGAGTTGGACACAACTGAGCAGCTTTAACTTTCACTTTCTTCCCAAGTTGGGATGCTCACAGATAGTTGCCAGGTATACTCTGGGCTCTGAATGCTAGGTTTGGAGAAGAAAGAAGTTGCTATTGGATGAAGTCATTTAATTCGGCCGAACCTTGAACAGTTCTTACACATAAGGAATAGTAGTAGGGTTGAGAGCACAAGGATAAGAACAAAGATCTTGTACTCAAAGAGCCTGACTTCTGAAGAGCTGGAAAGAGAGACGGTAAACCAGCACACGTAGAATAAGTGGCACAATTCATTAAGTGCCACAATGAACTGTGCACAGAAGTGAAGCATCCAGATCAACCAGGACACGCCAGGCAAGCTTCCTGGTAGAAGGAAGCGTTGAGTTCGCCAGTGGGCCAAAGCCCTGTCTGCATGTAACAGGTTCTTTTGTAATACAGATGTATAGGTCTCAGCCTTTGAAATTCTGGTTTGTTAGGTGTGGGCTGGGGACTGGGATCTGTATTTTATTAGGCATCTCGCATGAGTCTACACTATAGCCAGGGATAAGATTCATTGTTGATCTTTTCTAAGATCAAGCTGTGTCTATAAAGGTTTTGTTTCAAATGGATATTTAGCCTTGGTCTCATTTGCATCTCAGAGAAGTCCCATGACAAAATAGAGTACAGATTCTCATCTCCTTTAGGTAAAAGAAAATATGGGATGTATGGAAATTAAGTAATAAGCCACAGAATGTGCCCCTTGCTACCCACATATCTGGTCCATAAAACTCGTAATTCTTCTGCCGTCTTGCACTTGACTTTAACTGGATTAAGGCTTCTCTCAGCTGAGAGTTAATGTCTGTCCCCATTGGTATAAAGAGAATCTGCATCATACATCCATTTAGTCTTAGAAGGCAGCTTCTCAGTCTACTAGCCACATGTTTCAAGTGCTCAGTAACCATGTGTGGCTGGAAGCACCACACTAAACAGTGTGGATCCAGACTGTTCCTGTTCTGGCAGAAAGCTTTATTCAGCAGTGCTGTTTAGATGGGAGAAGGCAGTGGCAACCCACTCCAGTACTCTTGCCTGGAAAAATCCCATGGATGGAGGAGCCTGGTAGCCTGCAGTCCATCGTGTCACTAAAAGTAGGACACGACTGAGCGACTTCACTTTCACTTTTCACTTTCATGCATCGGAGAAGGAAATGGCAACCCACTCCAGTGTTCTTGCCTGGAGAATCCCAGGGACTGGGGAGCCTCATGGGCTGCTGTCTCTGTGGTCGCACAGAGTTGGACACAACTGAAGTGACTTAGCAGCAGCAGCAGCAGCTGTTTAGATGAGTTGCAGTGGATGGAGCCAGGACACATATTGTCTCTCTCTGAGGATACACAATTTTATATATAAAAACTGTTTCTATTTTATCTGCCTTGCACTTCTTCGCTTCTTCCCAAACTAGGAAGAGAAAATAGGTATTTTTTTATGTCTTGCAGGTGGTGGGAGGAATGACCTGGTGCATCACCACTTGCAACTTTGACGTGGATGTTGATTTACTCTTTCAGGAGAACTCTACAATAGGTCAGAAAATGTAAGTTATTGGGCTTTCCATGGATGAGCCTGAACAGTGAAAAAGGAGATAAATCTTGAGCATTTGCTGTGTGCCAAAGGTTGTGTCAGATGCTTCACTCATGGACTAAAAGAAGCCAAGGTCACACAGCTAACACATGAGAGTCATCTAATATTATTACGATGTTAATAGGCTATTGCTGGTGTTTTTTGTTGATCAGAATTTCTGTTGATTGCTTGAATATCTCCTTCCAAAGGCATTGAATTTGGATGGAAGTTGGATAGTTGAAGGGAGGGGAATCTTCCCCGCCCTGTTGCCTCTGCATGAGGCAGAGCCTCACTTTGCCTGTGTCCTTGCCAAAGACATCCTGGAAGGGTGCCCTGGCTGATCTTCTGTAGCTCACCAGGGACTTGGTGATTTCATGAGATCACTGGGATCCCAGTTCTGCCAGCCCTGCCAGTGGACAGCTGTGTGACCTTGGGCAAGCCTTCCTTTATGTACAGAAAGAGGGTTTGTGATCTCAGATCTATAGGAGTCTGTGATTTACTTACTTATTTTTCTGAAGCCTTGTCCTCCCCTAAATGGATTAAAGATGGTTTATGAGCACGCATGAGGGAGCAGTAATAGTGGAAAAGTGAAGCAAAGCAAAAAGGGAAGGAAAGGCAGAGTTGAGGGTAAAGAACACAACTGTGAGGAGCCAGAAGGCCCTGTTTTCCTAAGGATGGGACACAGATTTGGCTGAAAAGAAGAAAAAGACATCAAAAGAAGAAAAAATAAATTATCCAATTTATACTTTCCATATAGTAGAAGAAAAGCAAGTCCCTGGGAATCACCAAAATCCTTAACACTAAGACCAAAAGGCATTCTTGGCTCCTTGTTAAGGAGTTCATGCTGTTTGACACAGTAATACTGCCATCAGTGCCCGGCCATGAATAGTGGGCGCTGCATCCTGACACCTGTGTGTGTGAGGCTGTGGCATCATGTCCAGTCACCCACAGAGAAAAGTTCACCTGGGGGGTCCAATGGAGTCCAGGTGTGTGGCTGTACTCCCGATGATCCAGTCCAACCCAGCAGGGGAGTGTGTCCTTGTTCTTTTGTTTATTAAGGTGTTACATACGTGAACGTACAAGAAACATTCAGATACTACCAAAGGGAGCAAAACATGCAGCTGATGTCTCTCCTCTTTGCCATTTTACACCCTAGTTTTATTCCCTGGAAAGAGTCATCTTTGACTGTCTAGGTTTTAGATTCTTCATCGTGGTCACTGATATGTCTCCACCTTTGTATACTCGGTTTCATTCAAGTCCAACGAGAGGAGGAAGTTGGCTCACCTGTACCACTCACGACATCCCCTTTGTCTTCCAACTTCCGCTCTTAATTACTATCTTTCTTTTCTATGATCGCTTGCATAATTTTGCTCTACTTAAGTTTCTATTTCTTGACCCATTAATATAAAGTAGTTTCTCCTGTTTATAGTCTGTTCTATAGTAGCAGTTAAGTTGTGCATGCTTTATCTACAGGTAAATTCTAAAAGTAAATCTATAAACAGTATTTTCAATAAGAACTAAGACTTGTGATGGGGTCAGAAAAAGAACGGTAATTTTCTGGACTGTAATGGTGCTGTTTAAAGGAGAATATTTGAAGTATTGCAGTCAAAAGCAATCTCTTTTCATTTATTCATTGAATCAGCAAATATTTATTGAACCCTTACATTCATAATGTTCTGGATGCATTAATGAAAAATGTGCTATCCTCATGGAACTTAGAGTCTGTTGGAGGAGACAGACAAAAACTAATCTAATAAATAAGTACAGTATGTGTAGACATATGTACCATGAAAAAAAACTAAACCCAGGAAAGGGTATGAGGAGAGACGTAGGATGGCAAGCAGTTGTGGTTTAAGTCGGTGTAGGCTTCACTGAGAAAGTGATACCAGAGTTAAGACTTGAGGAATGAGGGTTCCAGGCAGAGGGAACTGCCAGTGTGAAGGCCTATGCAGAAGCTTGCCTAGAGTGTACTGTGGTGGGGGGTGGGGCCATGGGGAGGGGGCAGCAGCAGACCGAAGTGCAGAGAGGTCATGGGACAGATCAGGTAGCGCTTTGTAGGTCAGGTTTAGGACTTGGGGTTTACTCTGAGTCAGGTGGGAAATCCACGGGGGTAGGGGGCGTTGAGCAGGGCAAGAACACGGTTTGTTCTGTGTTTAAGAAGGACCCCTCATCTGAATACTGAATTAAAGGAGTGAAGGTACAATCAGGGAGATTCTTTAGCATGTTACAGTAATCCTCCCCTGGGCAGTGTGCCAGTAGTGGTGGCATTCTGGATCTGTTTGAAAGGTAGAACCAACAGGATCTCACGGCATATTTGATTTAGAGTGTGAGTAAGAGGAGCATGGAGGATGACTTTGAAGTATTTGGCCCAAGCAAGTGGAGGTGGTCTCTGCAAGTCATTGAGAATCAAGCACACTGCATTTTTACAAAGCTTCTTTTCCCCCTTGCGTTTCTGATTGCCTTTTTTTTGTTGTTGTTGACAAAGAAGCATGTACTTTCACCTGTAGCTGAGATCAGCCAGCTTCTTAATCAGTCTGTTGACTAACATGAATTCTCTGCCTTCTCGAGTACACTCTTGGTTGAAGCCTCTTGCTGTTCCAGTCTGAGCTGATTGCCTCTTACACCTGTGGGACCTCTGATGTTCTGGGATTTCTTTTGCATTCTTTGTGAGCTAGGATTCTCAATCTGTATTTCTGAAATCTAAAAAAAAAGTGAAAATGTTGGTGCTTTTTTTTTTTTCTTTGAAGTGTGGATATAAAACTTTAATTGGAAGCAAAACATGATCTGACTGACTTAAGGTTATTTATGGTCTTTATTGATCCCACTTATGTGAATATTCATAAGTTTTGCTACAGAAATACTCATTTCTTTGATGATAGGATGCTGTTGTGGATTTCAGTGGGTCTTACATAATAAATAGTTCAGTTCAGTTCAGTCGCTCAGTCGTGTCCAACTCTTTGTGACCCCATGAATTGCAGCACACCAGGCCTCCCTGTCCATCACCAACTCCCGGAGTTCACTCAGACTCACGTCCATCGAGTCAGTGATGCCAGCCAGCCATTTCATCCTGTCGTCCCCTTCTCCTCCTGCCCCCAATCCCTCCCAGCATCAGAGTCTTTTCCAGTGAGTCAGCTCTTCACATGAGGTGGCCAAAGTACTGGAGTTTCAGCTTTAGCATCATTCCTTCCAAAGAACACCCAGGGCTGATCTTTAGAATGGACTGGTTGGACGTCCTTGCAGTCCAAGGGACTCTCAAGAGTCTTCTCCAACACTACAGTTGAAAAGCATCAATTCTTCGGTGCTCAGCTTTCTTCATAGTCCAACTCTCACATCCATACATGACTACTGGAAAAACCATAGTCTTGACTAGACGGACCTTTGTTGGCTAAGTAATGTCTCTGCTTTTCAATATGCTATCTAGGTTGGTCATAACTTTCCTTCCAAGGAGTAAGTATCTTTTAATTTCATGGCTGCAGTCACCATCTGCAGTGAGTTTGGAGCCCCAAAAATAAAGTCTGACACTGTTTCCACTGTTTCCCCATCTATCTGACATGAAGTGATGGGACCAGATGCCATGATCTTTGTTTTCTGAATATTGAGCTTTAAGCCAACCTTTTCACTCTCCTCTTTCACTGTCATCAAGAGGCTCTTTAGTTCCTCTTCACTTTCTGCCATAAGGGTGGTGTCATCTGCATATCTGAAGTTATTGATATTTCTCCCGGCAATCTTGATTCCAGCTTGTGCTTCTTCCAGCCCAGCGTTTCTCATGATGTACTCTGCATATAAGTTAAATAAGCAGGGTGACAGTATACAGCCTTGACGTACTCCTTTTCCTATTTGGAACCAGTCTGTTGTTCCACGTCCGGTTCTAACTGTTGCTTCCTGACCTGCATATAGGTTTCTCAAGAGGCAGGTCAGGTGGTCTGGTATTCCCATCTCTTTCAGAATTTTCCACAGTTTCTTGTGATCCACACAGTCAAAGGCTTTGACATAGTCAATAAAGCAGAAATAGATGTTTTTCTGGAACTCTCTTGCTTTTTTGGATGTTGGCAGTTTGATCTCTGGTTCCTCTGCCTTTTCTAAAACCAGCTTGAACATCTGGAATACATAGTATATACTCCTTAATCTACTAAGCTACAACATCTAAAGAATTGTGAGTTCTGAAGCACATCTGCCCCCACAGGGTTTGTTTAAGGAGTGGAGGGTGTATTATTTTTCCTGATAAGTACTTGATGTGAAAGCAAAGCTGGGGACTGGGTTTACTTGTAAAGACCCAGCAGACTCCTAGCAGATTCATCAGGCAGTTGATTCTTTATTATCTGTAGAAGAAATGTCATAGCCGCAGGGCACTGAATTATCCAAAATCTTTTCTGTTTGGTTTTGGGACGTGTTCTGTGTTTGGGGTCCTCCCACGAAGTTTCTGGTTTGCTACAGTTAGTTCAGTTCAGTCGCTCAGTCATGTCTGACTCTTTGTGACCCCATGGACTGCCGCATGCCAGGCCTCCCTGTTCATCACCACCTCCCGGAGTTTGCTCAAACTCGTGTCCATTGAGTCTGTGTTCTGCGTTTAGGGACCTCCCACGAAATTTCTGGTTTGGTACAACTCAGATATTATTGCCGTGTGCTGCAGTGCCTCTGTGCATCCCAGCAGATGGGAGGGGGCAGCAGCATCCCTAAAGTACGCACTCGCCTCATAGGGCATGCTTATCTTCCATCTGTGCTCCATTGGGGCCCAGATGGGCCTCATTTGTGGATGGGCCTCCATTGGGGCCTCATCCTCCTTTTTGATCCTTCTTTCATTTGGGTTCCCTGAGCTTCCCCTCTGCATCCCCAGCTTGTCCTGAAATCCCATCACCACAAAGTGCTGTGTTCCAAGGTCCATAAATAAGATTTTAGGCTTGTAACCGATTCATTTCTACAATGCACGTCAACACACATTATTAGGCACCTGTGTACAGATCACGTGCCCTTTATTATTTAACCTTCATAGCAACCCTTGAATAGGCAGGACAGAGATTAACCCTCATTTTATGATTGTAGTGTTGGACCAGAAGGACCGGGTGGCTCGCCAAAAGTACCAGAGTGGGTGATGGAGCTTGGAATTTAGACCCTGGTTTAACTCGCTCTCTTTCAAACTGTGCAGTGGAGGAGGAAACAGTGCATGAACCCTTAGAAAACTAAAGGAACCGAACTTACCTCCAGTAATGAAAAGTGGGTGTGTTAAAAGCATAGACTGGGAAGCCTGTCTGGTGACCTCTGCACTTGTTATTTTCCCTGATTTTCAGAAAGTCAGAGGATCCACTCTGAGCCCCAGGGAAAAGCCAAAAGGAGACTGGTAGGTTTCTGTCGGAAGTCTTCCTGACTTTTGCCCCCAAGCCAGCCTGTTTTCTCCCACATCCCCACGGCCCTTTGCAGTAATAGTGCCTTCAGCTTCTACACGCTGCTGACGCTGCACACTTGGCAGTCATTTCTGGGAGGCAGGTTTAACAGGGTTATAAACTGCAAGATGACCCTAGGCATCCTTCCCTCAGGGCCTTTATGAACTGGGAGAGTGGGCCGTCTCTGAAGAGTGGCCAGAGAGAACCTTGCCTGAAGGTGGAGGGTTGGCTGGATGGTGTTGGTGTCAGCCTCTGATTTTTAAGCTTCTGAATGGTTATGGGCTATCAGCAACCCTCCCTGCATAGCGCCACAAATCTGTAGCCACTAGAGGGAGCTCACTTCCTACCAAACCAAAACACGACTTGACTAGGTGGTCCCGGTGTGAGTGAATTCTTAGACCTGCCCAAGCAAGGACTGGAAGCCAGAGTGTGACCATCTTCACTTGCTAAGCTTGGAATCTGGGGAGCAGAGCCAATTAAGCACCCATTTCTTCCCCTCACAAATTTCAAAGAAATTAAGGAACAAGACATGGGAGTCTTATGGACATTAAATTAAAAAGTAAAACTTAAGAGAGAGCTTTAGATAACATTGCCAAATGACTGTGTCAGTCCTTTCTACCAAACTGTCCCATTCAGACCCCAGGAGAAGCTGGGCAACCACAGGCTTCCCTACTGGGACAGAGAAGATACTTGTGTCCTGTGGACGAGCTACTCAGAAAGGAGGCCCACAGGGGCTCTGGGAGTCAGATGACACTTTGCTTCCACGCCTCAGACCTTTCGCATGAATCACAGCCCGCTTCTGTTTGCAGTGAACATGTCCTCCCGCATCCTTCCCTCCTGGAAGGTGGGTAGTCCTGCCTTCTGTGAGTGTGTGCAGTAAGGGAGCAGACTTCGCCTCTTCACATGTTTTTCTCTTAACATATTGGACTTGATGTTATGATTATGACTGTTTCCACTCAGCAGTTTTAAGCTTCGTCCTGCCTTGTGACGCTACTGTAGATACAAACATGGTTGTGTGATGTGTTCTCTGGGGAGCCTTCTCTGGGAGTCATTTGGCTTCTGTTTCAAGGTTACTTAGTTCCTGCCAAGAGCGAGGGCATGAAATGTGCTAAGGAAAACTTAAGTTAGATATTTTCTCTTATCTGGGCCTGAGTTAGGTGTTGGTCCTATGGGTGTCTGTCTCCTGGAAAGGATTGTGGAACTGCAGAAAGACAAAAGTGTGCAAGATTTCTTTGCACAAAAGATACCTTTTCGGTAGATAGACCCAAAACTTGCTGTAATTGAAGCCTCTAGTAAGAACCTGCTAACCTTGTAACCATGGCCTTTATCTGCTAGAAAATAGTCTGATACTTGTAGATGAGGCCACTCTGGCTGAAATTTTTTAATGTCTTAAATGAGGATATAACCTAAACTGTCCATGTAGGCTGAGCCAGGAGCCCCCATTTCTCCATATGGCCCCACAAGACCACAGCTTGGACTGTTTCTCGGAGTTCCTAGGCTGTGTACCATGGCTTTGTGGGTTAGCAAGCCCACTGAACCTCTGTTCTCTCTCCTCTTTAATCTGATCTGACTATGATACAAGAAATAGAAACCAGATAATCAGAGATCAAATAGCAGCTGATCACAGATTTAAATCTGTGGTGAAATGAACTTGCACATAAGTTCTTCTTTCACTCCTGCCATGAAACTGTCCCACCCGGGCCAGGGCTCATCTGGGCATCCAGTGGGGGTGGGTACTCACCTCCTGACTGAGGTCAGATATGCTCTGGGCTTCAGAGAGCCTGCCTCCTGCTCTCCTCCAGCCACTTCAGGGGAGGACCACGCAAGGTGGAGGAGAGGGGTCATGTCCCTTGTGAGAAGCTGAAAACTCCTCTTCTTTGGAAAAAGAGTGGTTCCTCCAAATCTAGGATTAATTTTAGAGTATCAAAATTAAAGGCTATTATTTATTTCAAAAATATTTCTTAACAGAGTAGAAACTTCAATTTTTTTTTTTCTACACAAGCCTGAGACCTCATGTTTTGTCTTAATATTCTGGGCACTTGGCACAAAGTCTGGTAATTAATTTGTTGCCCGGATGATTTTTCAACTTCCCTGGTGTCTCAGACAGTAAAGAATCCACCTGCAATGCATGAGACCAAGTTCAACCCCTGGGTTGGGAAGATCCCTTGGAGGATTGAATGGCAACCCACTCCAGTCCATGGGGTCACGAAAGAGTCAGACACCACTGAGCACCTAAGCACACACGAATGATACTTAGAACATTTTTAAAAAATGTTTAACCTAGTGGTTTGCAGACTTTTGCAAAAAGAAAGACTACAAAGTGAAATGGAGAACATGCAGCACTAATAACTGTTTACTTTGCCATGTAAGGATGTTTAAAAAAATGGCTACCACCATAACTTCATGAAGAAACAAAATATTTTCTTATAAAAAGTAGGATGAACATGATCTTGGAATTAAGGGTAAATGCAGTTTTCCTTCTGTGGCCTTACATGCACACAGGTCTAAATTGTGCTTATTTTTCTCACTTTGCTGTCAGCCAGGAGAAATGTGGTCCTGGTCTGGTATTGAGAAGCCCTGGATCCCTCTGGAATGCAGCCCAGATGGTAGAGATGTCTTAAGAGCCGCTTAGTGTGTTCTCACTCTTGGCTTGTTGTTTTCCTCCGAGCAGAGCTCTATCAGAAAAAATCGTCTCTGTCCTGCCAAGAATGAAATGTCCACACCAGCTGGAGCCCCACCAGATCCAGGGGATGGATTTTATTCACATATTTCCTGTTGTCCAGGTGAGAGCGTCTGAGGGGTTTCTTGTCCTCTGAACACTGGCATTCCTGTAACGGGTCTGGCTCTCGGGCTCTCTGGCCTAGATCCTGGATCTGATGGGCGTGGCATGGATTTGGTGGCCTCAGCATGACTGCACTCCCTAATGTTATCCGCAGAAGTTGCCAATATTCAGTCTACCTTCATTCCACTCAGTCACCTGTTCTGATCTTTGAATGTTTCCCACAAGTAGCTTTTCATTGCCCTTCTGGGAGGCCCCCATGCTCTGGTTCCCTTCTGTCTCTCCAGCCTCAATTTATTCTTTGTTTTTCTTTGTTCTTTATGTTCTAGCCCCCCTGGCTTTCTTTCCAGTTTCCTCCCACATACTATACGTCTTTCCTGTCACGGGGCCTTTCTCTCAGCCTGGGAAGCTCTTCCCTTCTCTCCTTTCCTTCATCCTTCAGCTCTCAGTTCCATGTCTGCTCAAGAAAGCTCCCCTGACCCCCCAGATCTAGAGCAGGCTCTTTTGCTATATCCTTCTACGCAGCATATTCCCTACCTTCACAGGGATCTCCCTCACCACATTTGTGACCATGTGCGTCAGAGTGTCCGGTTATTTATCTCTGTCTCTCGTGGGCCGGTATCAGGGCTGTCCTGCTCAGTCCTGTGTCTCTGGCACCTCATGGAATGTCTGGCACTTTGTAGGCATTCAGTCCTTATTTGAGGACTGAATTTCTAACAAGAGACTTATCTCTAGCCCAGCTTTTTTCTGAGGCCCCGTAATGAAGTGGCTCATGCTGTGCAGGTCCCTGTATGCTGTGTGGTTTTTGTGCCTCAGCCTTTCCTCCAGATACCACAGAGAGAGGAGGAGTACAAGGACTCACTTTGTTGCCTGCTATATGGACAGGACTTAGCCTCAGGTCCTAATAGAGTTCCTTGAAGCACCTGTTGTAATCCCAGTCTTACATTTGAGAAAAGTGCGACTCATAGTGGATAATCAGTTGACTTACGGACAGAGAACTAGTGAGTGAAGAGGCAGATTGCTCTAAATTTTTCCTTGTCCTTAAGCCTGAACTTTCCCCCTCTACCACCGTGCAGCCACCCAGCCCCTGCTAGAGAAGTTCATTGATTCTGTGAAAGTTATGTAGTGTAGCGGTTAAGATCCTGGACTGTGGAGACTCTCTGGGTTCAGATCCTGACTCTGCCACTTTCCAGCTGTCTGATCTTGGCAGCTGTCTTCACTTCTTACCTGTTAAGCGGAAAATAACAATAGCAGCTACCTGATAGAATGAAGGTTGAATAAGTTATTGTGTGTAAAGCACATGGCTGAAGGGCTGGTGTGTCTCAGTCAGTGCTTTCTAAGGGTTACGTAGTTGTTTCTGTGGTAGTTACTGCTGCTGGGAATCTTCCCCTGAACTAGACTTCAAATTAACTATGAAATTTCTAAATTAAATTTGTACATTTGAGGCCAGTACTTTAACTCAGGATTTGATGTGAATGTTCGTTAGAGGATGGTACCCCCATCCTTTTGTGAAAATAGGAAATAGGGACCTTGTAGAAATTCTTACCAAAACCTTCAACGCTATCATATTGTGAAGTTGTTGCCTTTTCTGCCTCAACCTGAATCTCTTGTGACTAGACTTTACTCAGTCCTGTGCTAGAAGTTGGAGGACCAAAATGATAGTCCACATATGAGAAGAGTGTGAAGGTGATTTTCTGCTGTTGGTTTGGGTATCCTGAGTGTCTGATGGTCTGTGTTCTGAATGGAATGCCTGAGGGCTTCCTCGCTGGACATGAGAGCCTCAGCTAGTGGTTACCAGCCTTCTTAATTTTGTGGACCTGCAAAATTTTAAAGCAAAAATGGAGGTTGATCTGTGGTTGCCACCTGTATTTTGGCAGGCAAGGACATTGTTAAAAGTAACAGTTATTTTGCTTTTTCTATCATTTCTTGAAAGAAAGGCCATTTAACCCTCACTCTGAGAATAAAGAACAGTCTTTCCAAATGAACACATTTAGCACTGCGAGGAACTCACCACATGCCTGTGGTTTTGTTTCCTGTTTCGTTGGACACCAGTGAGAGAACAGCTGTCGACCAGCCGCGGGGACCTGCTGGACAGCTTTCTTGTGTGGGTCTAGGTCCACCACCCGAGTTCTTGCCGTTTGGCACAGCTGTGGTGACTCTGAATGCAGCAGGACAGTGGAAATGGTCACATGTTCCAGGTCACATGTTTTTCTCCTACATGAGGCATGTGAATCCTGTGAAGGTAGATATTTTTCTTGAAGGCTAGGGCCCTGCGGCAGAGCTTGGCTCTCCTAGAGGCTCCCTCCTCAGCTCTTCAGGTTGGGAACTCTGAAACAGAGCCATGGTGTCTCTAAGGGAATCCTGTGAATCAGTGGGCTTTGCCCTCCTCATCAGAGCACGTTCTCCAGGATCCAGCCAAGTAATAACTCAATGTAGATCTAATTAACAGAGGCAGATTTGAAAAGGCAACAACTATGAAGGTCAGAAAGTGGATCTCTAGGTGGGAAAGAAAGCAGAGTGAAATTGAGTTGAGCAGGAGTCAGCCTCCTGAGATGTACAGGGTCCATGCTGGGGTGTGGATGAGGGGCTGGAGTAGCCCCAAATGTCATCTGATCCTCAGCCCCTGCACCTCTGGATTTTAGTCAGTGCCTGAGGTTACTGTCTGGAGTTGGGATGGAGTGGAGTGATAGAAACAGATGGAGGATTCTAGCAACAAAAGAGTACTCCTAGAGTTACTTCTGGCCACTGCTTTAAGTAGGGAAAACCACTAGACCATTCAGGTATGACCTAAATCAAATCCCTTATGAAACAGTGGAAGTAAGAAATAGATTTAAGGGAATTAGATCTGATAGAGTGCCTGATGAACTATGGACAGAGGTTCCTGACGTTGTACAGGAGACAGGGATCAAGACCATCCCCAAGAAAAAGAAATGCAGAAAAGCAAAATGGCTGTCTGAGGAGGCCTTACAAATAGCTGTGAAAAGAAGAGAAGTGAAAAGCAAAGGAGAGAAGGAAAGGTATAAGTATATGAATGCAGAGTTCCAAAGAAAGAATAGCAAGGAGAGATAAGAAAGCCTTCCTCAGCAATCAGTGCAAAGAAATAGAGAAAAACAACAGAATGGGAAAGACTAGAGATCTCTTCAAGAAAATTGGAGATACCAAGGGAACATTTCATGCAAAGATGGGTTCAGTAAAGACAGAAATCATATGGACCTAACAGAAGCAGAAGATATTAAGAAGAGGTGGCAAGAATACACAGAAGAACTATACAGAAAGATCTTCACGACCCAGATAATCACAATGGTGTGATCACTTACCTAGAGCCAGACATCCTGGAATGCGAAGTCAAGTGGGCCTTAGAAAGCATCACTATGAACAAAGCTAGTGGAGGTGATGAAATTCCAGTTGAGCTATTTCAAATCCTAAAAGATGATGCTATGAAAGTGCTGCACTCAATATGCCAGCAAATTTGGAAAACTCAGCAGTGGACACAGGATTGGAAAAGGTCAGTTTTCATTCCAATTCCAAAGAAAGATAATGCCAAAGAATGCTCAAACTACCACACATTTGCTCTCATCTCATATGCTAGTAAAGTAATGCTCAAAATTCTCCAAGGCAGGCTTCAGCAATACATGAACTATGAACTTCCAGATGTTCAAGCTGGTTTTAGAAAAGGCAGAGGAACCAGAGATCAAATTGCCAACACCTGCTGGATCATGGAAAAAGCAAGAGAGTTTCAGAAAAACATCTATTTCTGCTTTATTGACTATGCCAAAGCCTTTGACTGTGTGGATCACAAGAAACTGTGGAAAATTCTAAAAGAGATGGGAATACCAGACCACCTGACCTGCCTCTTGAGAAACCTGTATGCAGGTCAGGAAGCAACAGTTAGAACTGGACATGGAACAACAGACTGGTTCCAAATAGGAAAAGGAGTACATCAAGGCTGTATATTGTCACCCTGCTTATTTAACTTATATGCAGAGTACATCATGAGAAATGCTGGACTGGAAGAAGCACAAGCTGGAATCAAGATTGCCAGGAGAAATATCAATAACCTCAGATATGCAGATGACACCACCCTTATGGCAGAAAGTGAAGAGGAACTAAAGAACCTGTTGATGAAAGTGAAAGAGGAGAGTGAAAAAGTTGGCTTAAAGCTCAACATTGAGAAAACGAAGATCATGGCATCTGGTCCCATCACTTCATGGGAAATAGATGGGGAAACAGTAGAAGCAGTGTCAGACTTTATTTCTTTGGGCTCCAAACTCACTGCAGATGGTGACTGCAGTCATGAAGTTAAAAGACGTTTACTCCTTGGAAGGAAAGTTATGACCAACCTAGATAGCATATTCAGAAGCAGAGATATTACTTTGCTGACTAAGGTCCATCTAATCAAGGCTATGGTTTTTCCATTAGTCATGTATGGATGTGAGAGTTGGACTGTGAAGAAAGCTGAGCACCGAAGAATTGATGCTTTTGAACTGTGGTGTTTGAGAAGACTCTTGAGAGTCCCTTGGACTGCAAGGAGATCCAACCAGTTCATTCTAAAGGAGATCGGTCCTGGGTGTTCTTTGAAAGGACTGATGCTAAAGCTGAAACTCCAATTCTTTGGGCGCTTGATGCAACGAACTGACTCATTGGAAAAGACCCTGCTGCTGGCAAAGACTGAAGGCAGGAGGAGAAGGGGACGACAGAGGATGAGATGGCTGGATGGCATCACGGACTCGATGGACATGAGTCTGAGTGAACTCCAGGAGTTGGTGATGCACAGGGAGGCCTGGTGTGCTGCAGTTCATGGGGTTACAAAGAGTCGGATGTGACTGAGCGACTGAACTGAACTGCTTTTGTGGGCAAACTGCTTCCTGGCATTTCCTTTACTTGAGTTTCCTGCCATTCCTGAGCAGGAGCCCTGTACTGTGTGCAGCTGTGCCTTCTGAGGCAGCACAACAGCTGTATAGAAACTTCCCCTGAAATTTTGTAGCTCCCTGAAGAGAGCATGGCACACCTCCACAAAGGTCTTCAGTAATAATGGGAATGAGTGCAGAGTCAGGAGGAAAAGTAAAGGTTGTCTTTGTACTTTGCATTCTCACGCTCAGAGTGGCTGGGCCTTCCACAGGTTGTGGGGTGTGGGTGTGTGTAGGGAAATGTTTCAGCTCCCTGGAGGTGTAAGTCAGCAGACATGAGGAGTGGCTCCTTGCACATGTCAGCTCCGTAGATCTGGGAAACATTGCATGAAGCCCAGACATGCCATGTCCTTGTGGTGGACCCTCCAGGTTGTGGCCAGCAGCTGCTGGCTATGGATCACTAGACGGATTAATGTCATCCCTCTGAGCTAGTTCTGTAAAACGCGGTCAGTGCCCATTAGCTTACAGTGTTGTATGAATGCTGTGAGTGCTAAGCTACATCTGAGGTCTGAGGCTTGTCCTTGGTACACGTGGTCTCAAATCTGAATATCCAAGGGATTTTTTCACCTATCAATCAGACAAGGGTTATGCTAGGTATTCTCACTGCTCTCTTTCCGTCCTCTGGTCTGTGGCACAAGCAGCACAAGTTGGAGAGGGTTCCATTAAGGTCTGCCATTAGACGCAGGAAGCTTTGGGGAGCAGCTGTGTTTGTGTTGGGCTCCAGTATTTACAGAGCCATCTGGTACTTGTGTTTCATTGCTCCTGCAGTCGCTCTGTGAGGTGAAAGGAAATGATACTCTGCCCTCCACTTTAGCAGAGAAGGAAACTGAGGCCTGGGCACCTGGAGCAAGGCTCAAAGGTTTCTCTGAGGCTGTCAGCTCCAATCCGCCTGATCTCAGCATCCAGATGACCAGTGGCTGATTTCCCTGCAGGGCAGTGTGTATTGATGGTTGCTTGTCATCTGGTTACTTCATGTTCTGTGATTCAGGTTCAGGACCTGCGCCATCACTGAGTTGGTCTTTACCCTTTACTTCGCCGCGTTTCATCCCCATTAGCTCACATTTCTGCACTTTCTTCCCCAGTGGCTGGTGAAGCGAGCTATAGAAACAAAAGAAGAGATGGGTGACTACATCCGCTCCTACTCCATATCCCAGTTCCAGAAAACCTACAGTCTGCCTGAGGTCAGTGTTCTGCTCTTTTCTTGTCCAGCTGAGAACCTGAGTGCACAGTTAGGGACCCCCTGGAAGAAGCAGAGTAAGCTCAGGCTCCCCTGTGCTCCTACCCAACTGTATGGCATCTCTGCGCCCACCTGGTCAGCACTGAAACTGGACCTCTTGGTTCATTTGAATTGTGCTCTTTGAATGGGCACTGAGTGCCAAGCTCTATAATTTTGTCCTTTTCTCTCAATTTTGGTACTTGATCCAGACCTTTTATTGAATTACAAGAACATGAGCATATTTCTGTATAATTGTATGAAGCTTTTCAAGAGACTCTCTGCTTAGGATAACACAGCTGTAGAAGCAGTTGAGTGATAATGACAGCAACAGTAACTGCTGATTCCTGTCAGGTACCTGCTACTTTCCAGTCCCAGAGCACTACATGCCTTCTGCTTCTTGATCCTTATGATCGCTCCCACCCCTGGAGAAGCTGAGGCTTAGAGGTGAGGTAACTTGCTGAGGTCTCAGAACTCAGAGGATTTGAGCTGAGAACACTTGTCTTCGCCTCTACACTCTGTGGTCCCCTTTTTTCTTACCAGCTGTAGGGATCTGTTTTGGAGCCCTTAACAGAGGCCCTTACTTTTTTCACGCTCAGTGTATTCCAATTTATTAGAAAATGGAGACTTTTTCAGACAAAGTTGTGATGAGAAGTCAGTTTATAAGACGAATTGCTGAGCAGTCTAATTGAGTTTCAGTCTTTTCACAGGATTTGTTTCATCCCTGTGTATTCTTGTCTTGCAGGATGATGACTTCATCAAGAGGAAAGAAAAGGCCATCAGGACAGTTGTTGACCTCTCTGTGAGTTCCCTGCCCGAGTTCTCCTGTCAGGGAAAATCATAGGGTCATAGCTTCCAAGTAGCCCTTTGATTTAAATCGCAGAAGCCTCTGCCCCCACCGCCCCCCTACCAGCACTCCCTGAGGTTTCTGTCTGTGGGGATTGCCCAGCAGCCGACCTCAATGTGTGAGGGAGGTGCTGCCTGCTGTGCGTGCCCAGTATCTAATGCCGGCGTTCAGGGTAGAACGTGCCACAGCCGCTGCCCTGTGTTTTCCTTAGTTTTCAGACTCAGAGCCCTTCCTCATTTGTGCCAGTGGTCACTATAAACTTCAAACTTCACATAGCTCTAGAGAACAAATGACGAACTAAAACTGATGCAGAGGTTATCACTGCCTTGGTGGCTTTGGAAAGGCAGCTTCTGAGCTTTGTGTGGGAAACTCTGAGATGACCTTTGTCCCATTTGCAGCGTGCCTCAACCACAGGGTCTGTATCCACATGCGCAGTTACCCAGCACAAGGGCCAGAGGAGAGCTTTGGGCCTTCTCTAAACACTCAGGGCCAGAGCCCAGCAGAACCTAGTCAGCGCCACCCACTCCTCACCCCCCCACCCTTCCTACATGAAAATGAAGCCTCAATGCCTAGGTGTAAGTTCTTCTTTCTTTAGAAAATAATGTATTGAATTATTTTGCCCCCCCCCCCTTTTTTTTAACTTTAAGAATAAATATGTAATCTTCCCAGGTGATTACTCTGAAAAGAGTAACAGTAGCTTGAGGATGAAAGACATGAAATGCTCATTTAAAAGTCTTGTCAGCTTATGGTTATAATTTGTATCTTCCCACAATTCCATTTGGGAAATGTGAGGTATGGAAAACCTTTTAGTTACATTCTGAACCTGGATGTGGTTTTCAGATTTGGTGGCAGTATTAAGTGTTAATAATAAGAATATATGATAAAACAGAGTAATTTTTTTTCCTTGTTGTGAAATAGATGTTGAGTTTAGAACATCTTTAAAGTTTTCTTTGAAAAAGTTGATCAATCAGAGGAAAAAAGGTCAGCCTTAATCTAACGATACAGAAACAGCCACTTTTGGACAGATTTCTTCTGTGTTTTTAATGTGTATTTTTACAGTGAATTAGAATTATACTTTGAATATAAATTTATAGTTTTTTCCCTCCTCACCGGTAGAGCATCGTATGCTGTTAAAGATTTCTCCTGATCGCATTTTCATGACAAATAATAACCAGTTGGTTGGGTGCGCTATTGCTTTCCCTTGTTTTAAGTGATGCTTCATTTCTGGAAAGAACTGAGAATTAGATGACAGTGTTACCTCAGATACAGAGAGCTGGGGAGCCAGGAGCAGGAGAGGAAGGGAAATTCTCTTTTCCCCATAAACTCTGTCCTATTTGAATTTTATACTAAATCTCTTATCACCTTTTCAAAAACAGTAAAATGAAAAATTTGTTGTTTAGTTGCTAAGTCATGTCTGACTCTTTGCAAGCCCATGGATTGTAGCCCACCAGGCTCCTCTGTCCCTCAGATTTTCCAGACAAGAATGCTGGCGGGGGTTGCGATTTCTTTCCCCAGGTGACCTTCCTGACGCAGGGATGAAACCCACATCTCCTGCGTTTGCAAGCAGGTTCTTGACCACTGAGCCACCGGGGAAGCCCAAAAGTTAAAAAAAAAACAACAGTTCATGTTTATTGAATATCCTCATGTGTAAATCTCACTTGGAGCCCTTAAGAGAGAGTGAGAAACATTACATTTTTTGACTGTGTCACCAAGAATTAAACAGGCCAGGGTAGCTGTTGATTATCCTGTCAATGAAACTGGGCCTGATATCCCTTTACCTATTAAATATTTCAGTCCTCTAGAGACATTATTTCCTCTTTTCATTTGTAGTGGAGTTTTTAAAGAAAATTGTCTTCTGCTTAGCAACGTGACTTAAATTCTTAAAGGAATTTAAGGAGATAATGACAAATATGTAGTGTCCAAACATTGTTCTAAACATTTGTATGTAACTTATCTAATCCTCACAACAGCCCTATGAAGTAATAGTATTTTTTTTTGACAGTTGATGAAACTAAGGCACAGATTGGTTATTTAGGTTGCCCAAGGTCACATTGGTGATGACAGAGCCAGGATGCAAAAAAATGCTAGATAAAATGCTGTCTGCAGCTCTTTAAAAAATCAAGATACAGGAAAATGGAGAAAAAATTGGAGGTCTTCTTTGATTAATAGTTCAAATTGCTTAGTTTATTTCCTTTTTGAAATGTGTGAACTTACTCCTCAGTTGACTGCCAGTACATTTACTGTTGTTCAGTTCAGTTCAGTTGCTCAGTCGTGTCCAGCTCTTTGCAACCCCATGGACTGCAGCACGCCAGGCTTCTCTGTCCATCACCAACTCGTGGAGCTTACTCAAACTCATGTCCATTGAATCGGTGATGCCATCCAACCATCTCATCCTCTGTCATCCCCTTCTCCTCCTGCCTTCAAACTTTCCCACCATCACGGTCTTTTCAAATGAGTCAGTTCTTCACATCACATGGCCAAAGTATTGGAGCTTCAGCATCAGTTCTTCCAAAGAATATTCAGGACTGATTTCCTTTAGGATGGACTAGTTGGATCTCCTTGCTGTCCAAGGGATTCTCAAGAGTCTTCTCCAGCACCACAGTTGAGAAGCATCAATTCTTCGGTGCTCAACTCTCACATCTGTACATGACTACTAGAAAAAACATAGCTTTGACTAGACAGACCTTTGTTGGCAAAGTAATGTCTCTGCTTTTTAATATGCTGTCTAGGTTAGTCATAGCTTTTCTTCCAAGGAACAAGTGTCTTTTAATTTCATGGCTACAGTCACTATCTGCAGTGATTTTGGAGCCCAAAAAAATAAAGTCTGCCACTGTTTCCCCATCTATTTGCCATGAAGTGATGGGACCAGATGCCATGATCTTAGTTTTCTGAATGTTGGGTCTTAAGCCAACTTTTTCACTCACCTCTTTCACTTTCATCAAAAGGCTCTTTAGTTCTTCTCTTTCTGCCATAAGGGTGGTGTCATTTCCATATCTGAGGTTTTTGATATTTCCCCCAGCAATCTTGATTCCAGCTTGTGCTTCATCCAGGCCAGCATTTCTCACAATGTACTCTGCATAGAAGTTAAATAAGCAGGGTGACAATATACAGCCTTGACATACTCCTTTCCCGATTTGGAACCAGTCAGTTGTTCCATGTCCAGTTCTGTTGCTTCTTCACCTGCATAGAGATTTCTCAGGAGGCAGGTAAGGTGGTCTGGTACTCCCATCTCTTTAAGAATTATCCACAGTTTGTTGTGATCCACACAGTCAAAGACTTTGGTGTAGTCAATAAAGCAGAAGTAGATATTTTTCTGGAACTCTCTTGCTTTTTCAGTGATCCAACAGATGTTGGCAATTTGATCTCTGGTTCCTCTGCCTTTTCTAAATCCAGCTTGAACATCTTCAAGTTCTCAGTTCATGTACTATTGAAGCCTGGCTTGGAGAATTTTGAGCATTACTTTGCTAGTGTGTGAGATGAATGCAATTGTGCAATAGTTTGAACATTCTTTGGCATTGCTTTTTTTTGGGATTGAAATGAAAACTGCCCTTGTCCAGTCCTGTGGCCAGTGCTGAGTTTTCCAAATTTGCTGGCATATTGAGTGCAGCACCTTCACAGCATCATCTTTTAGGATTTGAAATAGCTCAACTGGGATTCTATCACCTTCACTAGCTTTGTTCGTAATGATGCTTCCTAAGACCCACTTGACTTCGCATTCCAGGATGTCTGGCTCTAGGTGAGTGATCACACCATCATGGTTATCTGGGTCATGAAGATCTTTTCTGTGTAGTTCTTCTGTGTATACTTGCCACCTCTTCTTAATATCTTTAGCTTCTGTTAGGTCCATACCATTTCTATCATTTATTGTGCCCAGCTTTTCATGAGATGTTCTCTTGGTATCTTTAATTTTCTTGAAGAGATTTCCAGTGGTTCCCATTCTCTTGTTTTCCTCTGTTTCTTTGTATTGATCACTGAGGAAGGCTTTCTTATCTCTCCTTGCTATTCTTTGGAACTCTGCATTCAAATGCATTTATCTTTCCTTTTCTCCTTTGCTTTTCTCTTCTCTTCTTTTTTTCAAAGCTATTTGCAAGGCCTACTCAGAGAACCATTTTTTTTTGCATTTCTTTTTCTTGATACCTGCCTCCTGTGCAATGTCATGAACCTCCGTCCATAGTTCTTCAGGCACTCTGTCAGATCTAATCCCTTGAATCTTTTTGTCACGTTCAGTGTATAATCATAAGGGATTTGGTTTAGGTCATACCTGAATGGTCTAGTGGTTTTTGCCTCTTCAATTTAAGTCTGAATTTGGCAATCAGGAGTTCATGATCTGAGCCACAATCAGCTTCTGGTTTTGTTTTTGCTGACTATATAGAGCTTCTCCATCTTTGGCTGCAAGGAATATAATCAGTCTGTTTTCTGTATTGACCATCTGGTGTTACATTACTGTTGTAATGATAAAGAATTTTTATGGATGGCCAGAGGTGGCCTTTGGGTTTTGTTTGTTTATATTCTTCTTTGTCTACTGAAAGTACTTCTTACTTCCAGATGCTGCCTTCTTAGGTTTCTTAATTGAACCCTGTTGCCATTAATTTCCTTCCTGCTCACCCACAGCTCTGCACATGCTTCCTTGCAGCCTTGGAATGAGACAAGGAACAAGTTCCCAGGAACTTGTCAGACAGTCAAGTGTGCATCTCAGTTATCTTCTTGTGACCCCTGTAAGACATAGAACAGCTTGCTGGGTTTTGTTTCTAGTCACTCTCCTCACAGAGAGTCCCTCCCCTTGTAAAAGAAATGAGTGTGAAGTGTGAAAGTTGCTCAGTCGTGTCCACCTCTTTGCGATCCCATGGACCGTAGCCTACCAGGCTCCTCTGTCCATGGGATTCTCCAGGCAAGAATATTAGAGTGGGTTGCCATGCCTTTCTCCAGGGGATCTTCCCAACCCAGGGATGGAACCCAGGCATCCCACATTGCAGGCAGGTTCTTTATTGTCTGAGCCACCAGGGAAGCAAGGAAAAGGAATGAAGTCTTTCCTACATTACCAGGGTGTGGTTCTTTGCAAGTGTCAGGTTCTGAAGGATGTTTTCTTCTCCTCCCCAGTTCTGCCCTCCACATGGTTCATCACTGTTTCTTACCTGCCCCTTACAGGCCAGTCTATTCCGTAGAATCCCAAATTTAAATTCTGAATGATAAATTAAGGATTATAATTCAGTTTAACATATGGTGGCAGGTTTCTAGAGCCAGCCTTTTATAAAAGATGAATGCAGCTACCATGTACTGATTGAATGCCTCCTGTGTGCTTGGCATATAATTAGGTGTACAAGCATTATCTCATTTAGTTCTCATCAACACTCAAGGACTTATGTGTTATTTTTCCATTTTATAAGAAGTTGAAACTGAGAAAAGCTAGTAAAATCCGTGCACAGTTGCAGAGCTGAGAAGAGGCAGCCAGGTTTTGATTTTCCATCTGACTCCTCAGACACAACAGGTGCTGGTGCTTCTCTAGTTTTCTCACTCTTCACCTGGTGTCTTATTTCGCACGTATCCCTGACACTAACTCTGCAGTAATGTTCCTGACTGATTTCAGGACCTTGGGATAGTAGTCATCAGGGTCCCAGAGAGTCAAATGCATGCAGAGTGGCTGGGTGCACTGCCCTTACGAGGGCATCTGCTGTGCCTGCCCCACTGAAGACCGTTTGTCTAGCTGGAGAATGGATGCCAAGTGGAGACGGTTGTGTTGTGTTGCCTTTTTTCCCATCTATTAACATGTTTCATTGTGCCTCAATAAGCAGACTTTACTCTTGCTTAGATATAACATCCTTTCAAAAATAAATATTAAATGTTTAATTTTTTCAAAAATTTTTAGCTTATTCTTGTCTTTATCCATCTTTGTAGGACTGTTCCAATTTTCTGCCCTTGTCCTTGGTTGTGTGGCTCATCTGTATTTTTTGGTGCATGATTTTTAATTTTACAAAATATTGTTTTTCTTATATACTAGTGCTGCAGTAATAATAAGGAAAAATTAGGAAATGGAGAAAGAGTACAAAGACTAAATCACCCTTGGTACCACCAGCCAGG
This sequence comes from Capricornis sumatraensis, assembly GCF_032405125.1. NCBI lineage: Eukaryota > Metazoa > Chordata > Mammalia > Artiodactyla > Bovidae > Capricornis > Capricornis sumatraensis. The sequence goes on along the minus strand of NC_091071.1, from coordinate 114,054,908 downwards.
GATAACCACTGATATTCCAAGTAGGAAATATGAGAGTTATGGATATTAATATAGAGAATTAGAGATTACAAAAAAATAGCACGGTACTGTATATTCTGTTTTATTGTGTGCTTGTTTTGCTCAAGAATATAATCAAGGTTATATTTCCATGCCAGTAAATAAGCCCCCGCAGCATTTTTAGTGGTTGAACATTACACATTGTGTGGAACTAATTTAACTAGCTTAGTTTGTTTTTTTTGGGTTTTGTTTTGTTCTTTGGTTTGGGGTTTTTTTTTTTTTTTTTTTTTCTGGCTATTATGTAGGGCATCCCCATAGCTAACTTTTTTTCATCTTTAATTATTTGCTTGGGTTACATTTCCTTGAAGTGAAATTGGTTCAGAGGTTATGCCCCAGTCTGTAGGACCTCTTGCCAGATTGCCTGGCAGAAAGGCTGTTGTGTGAACTTTTAACTTCTGAGCTCTTTTTGTCTTGGCCTCATTTTACTTCCTCCTAGGGATTATTCCCAGTACTTCTGCTTCACCTTTGAAATGTATTCTTTTCTTGGCTTGCCATATCCCTGTTTTATAGAATAACTGACTGGTTTGTAGAAGGCCTGCTTGATGGGAGGTGGTATTTTCAAAGGATATGAAAAAATGAAACTGTTGCCACCCAGGACAGTCCTCCCCTTACCCCTTCCACTTCAGCATCATAATTGCTTATGTGTCTCACCTTATGTGCTATTTTACAGATTACTTCCTCCTTTTCTGAGCTGTCAACCTTACATATTCATGAAGTACCTGGGACCTGTGCAGTGAGGTCTTTTGCTCCATCTCAGCCTTGAGTAAAGAACAGCTGTGAAATTTTATCCAGAGCCCCCAAAATATGTTTAGTTATGGTTTGTTGAGCATTTTTTGGTAATGTTTAGAATTCTGTATGAGACCAGAGGGGACAGAATTAAAAAAAAAAAAAAAGACTTCTTATTGGTCCCCTAAAAGACTATGTAATTTAAAATTCCACTGTGCTCTTCCATGGGAAACACCACGAGGGGGGCCTTTCCACCTAGGACGTAAAATGTACATATGGCAACATGAGAAAAAATATGTATTGGTACATTTTATTAATAATAGCAAAAACACACATGTATGTATATCTTAACCCTTAATGTGTGTCAGTTCAGTTCAGTCACTCAGTCATGCCCGACTCTGCGACCCCATGAACCGCAGCACTGCAGGTCTCCCTGTCCATCACCAACTCCCGGAGTTCACCCAAACCATGTCCATCGAGTCGGTGATGCCATCCAGCCATCTCACCCTCTGTCTTCCCCTTCTCCTCCTGCCCTCAATCTTTCCCAGCATCAGGGTCTTTTCAAGTGAGTTAGCTCTTCACATCAAGTGGCCAAAGTATTGGAGTTTCAGCTTCAGCATCAGTCCTTCCAGTGAACACCCAGGACTGATCTCCTTTAGGATGGACTGGCTGGATCTCCTTGTGTCAGATATGTTAAACAGATAGATTGACTGATCCTTATGTCTCTCTCCATATACCTGTTTCACAGATGGTAAACCTCAGGGGTTAATTTGCCCCAAACCAGACTGATAGCAAAGGGGCAAGGATTAAACCCTGTCTGTCTGACTCCATATGTTCATTCAGTAATAGCATTAATAACTAGGCATTCACTGTGTGCCCAGCTGCATTCTAGAGTGTGGGCTGGAAGTAGGGACACTGCAGCTATAAGGGATGCAGGGGACTTTGGGGCTCATCAGGGGGAAAGATGTGATGGGTCAGAGTCAGTAGCACCTCAGGCTCTATTTAGGCAATGCTTTAAGAGGTTTGCCTGCAGGGTGGGGAGGCTCTCACAGTGTGCAGCCATCCTGAGGCCTAGGCACGGGGGCCACAGTCCAGAAGGAGAGGAAAGAAAGCAAGGGAACACAGGGCAGGGCTGGGGCAGGAAGCCCCTGGTGGATTAGAGATATTTGAGGGCAGCTGCAGTCTGGGGTTTTTATAGTCTTGGGCTTCTCCTATCTGTGGTTCAGAAATGATGGGGCAGTTTTGCAGAGCATGCAGTGTGGACAGGCTGTAAACGGCTAAAACTCTGCTTAGTGGGGCATCTTGTGAATAATTGGGTGTGTAAAGAGTTGGAGGGTTTTGAGCAGTGGGTCTCAGCATGCTGTGAAGAAATAAACCTAGGAGTCAATATACAGAAGCCATCTTGGCTCATGTATACGAAACAGCAGCCTCTTTCTTACCCACCGAGTTAAGCTGTTTGATACAGTTTGAAGGGGGTCTGAAGTGGGACTTACGCTAGACCTCACAGCAGAACACAGACCTGCACACCAGAGCTCTTGTAAGAGAGAATAGTGAACGAACAAGATTTAGGGGATGTCTGGAGAAAACCTTCCTCCCCAGCTAACTTTCCTACCCACAGACATGACTGCCATCCATCCATCTCATCATTCCCTCCGCTCAGTTCCCAGGGGCTGCGTTTTTGTGGTGGTGGTAGTGGTGGTTTTATTAATGCGAAAATGAAGACAAACCTGTTTGTCTCAGAATAATTTTTTCTTAGGAAATGTTTTAGGGCCCTGTGCTTGCTGGTGGGGACATCGGCGGAGCCCCTTTAGGTGGAAGGCAGTGTTTGTTCAGCGACTGGTGGGCGGAGTTATCTGTTAGAGTCAGTTTTGGGCTGCCAGGTGAGCTCTGGGAAAATGAGATGTGCTTCCTGCAGAGTATGGTGTGGTCCGGCCCCTTGGAGCTCTGGAGGGCAGTGGCTGTCGGTGGCTGTCTTGCTGCCCACTGGTTATTTCATGAAGGGGTCGCCTGCCGTAGCTGAGGGGCAGTGACTGGGGCATTGTTGCGGACACAGCTGAACTCTTTCCACCCCTTCCCTGCCATTTGGAATGTGACCCAGAGGAATGGCTCTGATGGGTGAACCTGACTTGTAGCCAGTCCTGCGAAGTGGAGAGCTGGGCCACTCACTGTACGCAAGTCTCTGCTTTACAGAGGGTTCACCTTAACTTTTTAACCCCAACGACACTCAAGTTTCCTTTGCCATATGCTGAGCAGATGATCAGGGTCCAGCATGAAGGGTGATCACAGTTGAGGTAGGACACATCATGCAGATGCTTGAGAGTCTCAGTTCTGAAGTCTTCTCTTTCATTTATTGCATTTGTAACCATGGGCAAGCTGTCTAACCTCTGTGCCTGTTCCATCATCTGTATACATAAGACAAAGATAACTGCCCTCGTGGATGTGAAGATCAAGTGGGTAGCGCATATAGAGCAGTATATGCCTGACACATACCACACATTCAATAAGTGATAACAATTACTATTACTACCAAGCTGAGCACCGAAGAATTGATGCTTTTGAACTGTGGTGTTGGAGAAGACTCTTGAGAGTCCCTTGGACTGCAAGGAGATCCAACCAGTCCATTCTGAAGGAGATCAGTCCTGGGATTTCTTTGGAAGGAATGATGCTAAAGCTGAAACTCCAGTACTTTGGCCACCTCATGCGAAGAGTTGACTCATTGGAAAAGACCCTAATGCTGGGAGGGATTGGGGGCAGGAGGAGAAGGGGACAACAGAGGATGAGATGGCTGGATGGCATCAGTGACTCAATGGATGTGAGTTTGAGTGAACTCCAGGAGTTGGTGATGGATAGGGAGGCCTGGCGTGCTGCAATTCATGGGGTTGCAAAGAGTCAGACATGACTGAGCAACTGAACTGAACTGAATGGCCAAAGAGAAGTTGATGTCATGTTTTTTAGAAAGAATAGTTAAAAAATAACCTCTGACTTTAAATTACTGATGGAATTATGCTATCAACTCATCTTTTCAGGGTTAAAAGAACACAAAGAATGAGAGACTAGGAGTCTCCTTCAAAATCTGTTAGTCCACCCCTCATTGTGTAGATATGGAAAAAGGTCCATTGAGGGAAACTGGGTCCCAGGGTCATACAGCTTGTTAATGACAGAGACAGGACTAGACATCAGTGTTCCTGACTCATTTCTTTAAAGGGTGACTTAGTAATAGTTCTTTATACTTGGCCTGGGAACATATAGGTCCTTTACTTAAGCAAACCATTGTAATGATCCATGTGGCCTCTTCACATTGTCTAGTCTCGTGAGATGGCTCAGCTGAAGTGACTAGTGGCTGAGGCAAGTTAGTATAGTAGGAAACCTTGGGACTAGCAACCTGGGTACCTATTCGAGCAATCCTGTGCAAATTATTTGTTCTCTGCTTCTTTAGTAGCAAGGTGGAGGTAATAGCATCTACTGTGCTTCTGCCCACAGTGTAGTTATAAAATGCAAAAAGTGAGATGTGTATGAGGTGCTTGAAAGTATAAGGAATAATTGCACAAAGGCCAACGTTGTCATTGTTTGGCTGAATAAAAGGTCCTTGTGCTGTTGGTTTCAAGTATGCTATTGTTTTGGAGTCAGTCCTTTTTTAGAAGAGCCCAACTTCCTGTCTGGGTCATTGATTCTATGAATGGTAACTAAGGAAGGTAGCAGTTAAGCTCAATTATATAGTGCTGCTGTAATAGTAGAGCTCCATGGAAATTAAATTGTACACAGTAACTGATGTCATACCAGTTTATTATGGTTTTCATTTCCCCATAAATCTGATTTGTTATTTATAGCTTCCTATTCATGTTCATGTAAGCACCAGCAGCAAACAGGAATACTTGTGGCAGTGAGTTATAACAACCCTCCAGGATCATCCCAGAACCTGTTTCATTTCTTTTTCACAAAATAGCTGAAATTATAGATGTTACAGAAAGGATGTTTTTCTGTATGCTTGAAACTTTTAATAAAAAGTGAGATGATAATAGTTAACCAGAATTATCAAGAGGGGAACAATTTTGATTAGCCTAAAAATACCATGGTCTGGAGAAACCAGATGGTAGCACTTGTCCTGCTGATGTCCAAGTGGAGATTTTATGTATGTGTATGTGCTGAGTCGCTTCAGTCATGTCCAACTGTTTGTGACCCCATGGACTGTAGCCCACCAGGCTCCTCTGTCCATGAGGTTTCCCAGACTAGAATACTGAAGTGGGTTGCCATTACCTTCCCCAGGGAATCTTCCTGACCCAGGGATCAAACCTGGATCTCCCACATTGCAGGCAGAGTCTTTACCATCTGAGCCACCAAGCAAACTCTGCCAGTGGGAAAGAAAAGATCCAGGAGCAAACTGAAATACCTTGCACAAACAACTGCCTACTTGTACCTAGAGCCCTGAACAAATATTATTAAGGTATTATTTGATGCCAGTTGGCAGTCAAGAAGGACGTATATTTGGGGTAGAATGGTAAACCAGGTCATCTCAGGGTGACGACCTAAATTAATTGAGCACCTACTGCATGCCATATACTTTGTTTAGAAAATATATATATGTGCAGTTTCAGTATGTGCCCTACACAAGATGGATCTATATTTATTTCTATATTTATAACTAAATAATACTCTTAATAATTTAAAAGTCATTGGAAGTTTATAATGCATTTTGTGTTTTATGTTTTTTTTTTTGAGGATAAACCTCAAACACTTCTGTAAAAATAGATATATCTCTGAAGGATTTATATCAACTTTCCTTTTTTGGTATTAGAGTTTAAGAATTTGAGATTTCTTTTGCCATGAAAGAATATTTTTAAGTATACTAGGTTAACGTCTATATCGGTGATTGTTGCAGTTTTATGTCTCTGGATGGTAGAAAGGTCTGTATATGTAGGGACTGTGAAAAATTTGTATTTCTTTCTGGAAAATTTTATTAAGGGATGAAACAGATTTAAATAGAGATAAATCTTGCTTTTCAAGGCAAGATTCAGTATTATAGAGATGTCGGATCTTCCCAAAGTTATCTATAAATTTGGTGTGATTCTAATCCAAGCTCAACAGTTGTTCATAATGAACTTGACAAGCTGATACTGCAATTCATTTGAAAGAGAAAATGTGTAAGAATGTCCAGGAAATTTGAAAAAGAATAGTGGATACAGGATACTCATTAAACAAGAAGTGCAGAGGATAATATTGGTACATGTTTTATGTGTATATATGTTTGCCATTTTAAATCAAGAAAAGGATAGACTATTAAATTTATGATGTTGGGATTCTTAGTTTTCCATTCAGAGAAAAATATATCTATACATACCAACTTTTCACTATACCAGAAAAAATTCTAAATAGATTAAAAGGCTAAATATAATCTATAAAAGTAACATATAAACCACTCCCTGAGTTAGGAAAAAAGATGATTGATGAATTTGACGGCATGAAATATTAAAGCATCATAGGATAGAAAAAGCCCCAGCCAAGATAAAGTTGACAGTAGTGGCTTGGGTGGAAGTATTTGCTACAACATAAAATAAAGGGCAGCCGCCTTGAAGGCAGCCACCCCAGCTGGCTGTTTACCTGCAGGGGAGCTGTACACCCACCACCACGGGGAGCAAGGCCCGCCCCTGAGAGGCCAGACTCGCCTCTTCACCCTTGGTAATTCTCCACCTCATCCACTTCTTAGGATGCTTACAAACCTCGTCGGAAATACAAACGCCAGCAGGGAGCAGAGGAGCTGCTAGATGAAGAGTCGCGGATCCATGCCACGCTTTTGGAATATGGCCGGTAACGAAGGGGGCCCTGTCTATAAGTGTCTATTTGATAAAACCGTTGAAAAGAAGAGCTGATTTAAATCACTTCATTGGGATGAACTTGGTTGGTTTTCACCTGGTCAAGTTTACAATTTTGGGCCCGAGATTTCCGACACCGAGTACTTTTCCCTCCGGTGTTAAATGAGTCCAGTTTCTGTGGGTAGCTTCCCTGATGGTGGTAGAAGCCTGATCTCTGAAGTTCCTCCTTCACCCCAGCTCTGCCCTCCTCGGGGAGTCAAGGCATGTGGGGGTGTTCATGGAGGCTTGGGTGGGCTGCCCTCCTTGTCCCTGCCATTTGTAAACATCTTCAGGGAAACCTCAGTTAAAGCAGCTTCACTTTGTGTTAGATACTAGTTTTGGTTTCCTGTGAATTGTCCTGACCAGAAAAATGAAGAATTTAAAAGTTGTTTTGTCACTTCTTAAAAATATCTCTAATTTAAAAAAAAATTCTTCTGGCCTCAGTTTTCACTTAAACACACAGAAGTGCCTTTCCTCGTTGAATTTTTTTTTGCTCGACTCTGAGTATTAACCTTCCTTTATGTCCTGCATTTTCTACTTAGGGTCACTGATTCCTTGATGTGAGTATGTCTCCTGGTGCTTTCCTCCGCTCTCATTTGAGTGGTTGCTGTGTGTTGCTCTGCTATAACCCAGCCCTCACCGGGGGGCTGGAGCTAAGGGCACTGCCGCTAGCGTCTCCGAGTGAGCATCTGTGGCTTCTCCCTCTAGGATGCTGGAGAGAACCAGCAGGAAATTAAGGTTTAATTGCCTTACTAATTCCATCTCTCAAATGGAATTGCAATTGCCACTTTTTGTTTGTTTTTGAGAGAGTAATGCTGGCTCTTAAGAATGAAAGCTAGTCTGTTTCATTAAAAGGAAGTTATTTCTGGCCCTTATTTAGATGTGAGGGCTGCCCCATGCTCACCATTTGCTGCTGTGAATTGAACTCCTCTTCTGAATCAGGCACCTCCAGACCAGCTCCATAATTTGCAGGGGCCAATATAAAATGAAAATGCAGGGTCCCATGTTAAGAGTTATAAGTAATGATTAACCATTAAGAATTTCATGATAGCAACAACAACCAAGTGTGGGGTCCTTTGAGGTGTGGGACCTTGTGCAACTGGACACTGTGATGGGGGCTTTCTAGCCACCCCCCAGCTGTAAGAGGGCAGACAAGGCTGTGCTGGTCCACAGGAGCCAGAGCTGGGGAGACAGCCTCTGTGAGTCTCACATGTCCTAGAGCCAAAAGCAACTCAGGGAAATGTGTTTTTGTTAGTTTGTATGGTTCATACCTTCATTTTTTCCAATATCCAATATGTGTCTCAGTACTCACCTTAGTTCTTGTTGGTGGGGTCATGCTGGCTCCTGGTTTCTAAGCCTGGGGTAGCTGCTTGGTGAAGGCTTTTTTTGTTGTTGTTTTTTAGGAGATGGGTTATTTTTCTTTCTTTCTTTTCTTTCTTTTTTTTTTTTTTTTTAGCTTTTCTGATAAGGGGAGGATGAATTTGTGAAGGTGGGGAATTCTGGTGGTTTATTCAGTTCATTCCCCTTTTTGAGAATGATGAAGACAGCATTCACAGAGGTTAAAAAGTAACCTGCCCAAGGTCAACTGTTAACTAGTAAGAGCCTCAAACTGGAACTTAAGCTCAGGTCTGTTGGACTCCAAAAGCATGTCATCATCATTATCTAAAAATGTTGTTTGAGCCTCTGGTGAGAATTTGGTTCTTGGTCGTAGGAAGACAGGCCCAGTCTTTTTAGTTTGCTCCAAGACTGAACAACTAAAGAGTTATTACAACTGACAGAGCAAATTGGATGAAACTTACAGCCCAGAGAAGTGGTTCATTTATTCCCCTCCCTTGGGAAGGCCCCTATCCTCCTATCTGGCTGTTTGACTCGTAGGGGTCTAGTCAGTGCTCTCCACTGCATGGAGATCTTTCCCATTAGATGAGGGTCATATAACAGTGTCTTTATGAGGGACTTTGACAGTCTGTTCCACGTAGAAAACAGTAAATGTCAACTATTAGATGCTATCACCGCCACCACCACGTCATCAGCAGCAGCAGCATCTTCACCACCACCACCATCATCTTCATTATCCTTAGCAGCAGCAGATTTTGGTTCTCAGATGCTCATAAATACGAGCTTTTGGATTCAAATGAGAATCCTATCCTGAGCCTCTCTTTTCGGTTTCCTTGTCCCTGTGTTCTCATCCCCCCCAGTTCTAGTCCTCCCTCCAGCCCATTTAAGAGAAGCCTTACCCTCTTTGCTTCCCTTCCTCATCAAGCAGGGCTGGCCCCCTGCTTGTTCTGGGACTCACTCTGCTCCTCCCAGCCTCTCCCTCACCATTGTGGCATCCCTTAGTTGCCGCCCCCCCCCCCCCAGGACTCTAAATCCCTCATTTGTTGTCAGTGCTTGTTTTCCTCTTCACTTCTCCTCTTGATGAGAGGGAAAATATTTTGACTGTTAAGTAAGAAGGTCTGAAAACAGTGTATCCTCTTTGCAGTTAAAGGTCACTCAGCCTAGGTCCACAAAACATCTGGCTTTGAGACCAGCATCTCAGTTTCTCCTCCCTTTTTTGACTTTCAGTTGCTCAAGGGTAGATTTTGAACCTGGACAACTTGCTGAGGGCCTTAAGGACTGTATGTCTTGTTAAAAACATGTTTAGGTATATTTCTTTAAATACTATGTTGTTGGAAAGACAAGACTCACAGTTTTGATTTTAGACTGAAACACAATGGTGTCTTTATAATATTTCAGTTATATTATGGGTTCAGTAAACTTTTAGGAGCTAACTTACACACCTAACCAGACTATGAAACTGCCAGTGAGGAAGTGCATTTTAAGTGCATGTAACATATCTCTCCTAACCTGTGTCCCTTCTGAAGGCCCATGACATGTTCACAGAAGGTGTTTAGTAAATGTTCATTGAATGAACAAAGAACAGAATCCATTGTCTTCAGTATTCAGGTCTTTTTATGTCCCTGATTTGTTCTGGGTTCCAGATAATTTGATATCTGTCTTAATGTGCCCCAGGGAAGAAGACTAGAATGTTTGTTTTCTAGAATGATGATGTCCAATGTAGTGGTCACTAGCTACCTGTGACTGTTGAACACTTACACTGTGACTAGTGTGGCTTAGAAACAGAATCTTAATAATGAAGTTAAATTTTTAAATACACGCTTTAGTTATTTGAGTATGTTTAAATATGTTTGGAATAACTTGGGTAGGTGAATACTAAAGTTATATGTGTGGCGCAGCAGTGGTTACACAAAGAAGTGTATACACTAAAAACTGCTAAAATATGCATTTTTAAATGGTGAATTTTATGTTGTATGAATTAAACCTCACCTTTAAAAGTATAGAGAAAAAAAGTGAGTGGAGAAGATTTCCTCCCCTCCAGGGCTCAACAGACAGAGTGCATATGATACAGAATAATTGTACCCTGTGGGGTGAGTGCAGGTGCTTTTTTGGCGTCAACACAGAAGCGCATGTCCACCCAAATCCTGTACAAGACTTTACTTAGTCAACATCCAGCATCCTTTCTATACTGTGCAGGCCAGAAAACAAGCAACTCTATTTTCCGTATTCCCTTGCACCTAGAGTTGTTAATACTATTTAGGTTCTGCCCTTGAGACACATTTTCTGGAGTTTTGAAAGTGCAGCAGTTAGAGGAGGAAACAGTGAGAGCATACAGGTGGACAGGCACAGAAGCCTAGTTTGGGGTGGTCAGAAAAGTCTTCCTCAGCTTCTGTGTTTAAGGAGAAGTAGCTTGGACCTGGGAATTGAATTTACTCATATTTAGTTGTTTACTTCTTTATTTGGAAAATCCATAAAGTTCCCGGATCTTTGATAAGACCTGCCTGTCTGAGGGTATGTCTTCTGCCCTTAAAAGTCTCCAGAGAATGAAGGCTTGGGAAACAAAAGAATACCCGGGGTGCAAGGACAGTTCAAGGAGTGGCAAACTTTGGAGAGACCCTCTGTTGGTCAGCTGGTTTGAGTCCCTGGTTCAGGACTCAGCACCCGCCCACTAGGTCCAGCAGAAGGGATTGATTACAGGGGTGGATGGGAAGAGTTAAGGCACGTGATCTGGACTGAGCAGGGTTACTGCCCAAGCATCACAGTAGATCTGGGCTGCTGAGGATGCTGCTGCTGCCTCTGTGGTCAAGAAGCTGGCAGGTAGCCTGTGGTTCTGGGAAGCTGGTACCACAGCTGCTGGCAAAAGAGCCACCCGCTTTTTCCAAGATCAGAAAACCACTGTCACAGCTTCTGGCCCAGAATCAGGTTACTTCTGCTATGATCCCCATGAGTACAGTGAACCCCTTATGCTCTCAGTTTCCTGCTCTAACTGTTGCACATTCAAAACTCCAGCAATAACATCTCATTGATGGAACTTAAATAGTATTCAGAACTCTGGGTACAAGAGAATGTGGAAAATAGAGCTGTTGGTTTTCTGGCCTGTACAGTATAGAAAGATGACTAAGCCAGTTCACAGAATCTGCCGTAAGGTCTTGTACAGGATTTGGGTGGACACTCAGAATTGAACTTTGATCTCCTGCACTATGGGCCTGTTGATCTGTGGATGGGCACAGTGTACCTGGCAATGACTTCTAGTCTCTCCAGTTATAAGACAGCCTATTGCAAGGACAGGTGATACATTTGGGTTCTTGATTTCTGCATTTTCTTGGAGAAGGATGCAGACATGCAAACAGGCAGCTGGATATGATTGCTGATCAGAAAGTAGGGGGAACACATACAGGCGCAGGGATAGATCAGCCAGGGCAGAGCGCTGGTGTAGTTTAGTGTCCAACGCAAACTACGCAGCCTGTAGTTTGTGTCTCCTTCTAACCCTCCTATACCGTCAGTGGTAATTTATAGAAATCATATGGAAGCTGTTTAAACAGGGCTTGAGATCATGTCTATAATCCCGTGTCAGTGGTACAGGTATGGTGGTACAGATAAGCTCAGAGAGGTGAAGCAGTTTCCCCATGTCACAGAACTGGCTGTCATCAGGGTGAAGAATCTAAACCCTGACCTTCTACTATCCAACCTACTCTGTACACTAGATCCAACTATAAACTAAGCCTGTGATTTGTCAGCCCAGTCCTGAGAAATCCTGTGCCCAAGTGTGTGTTTGCCTTCACACTCATCACATGTCTGGCAAAGCACTGGTCCTAGATTGAGATTTTCGGATTGACTGGAACTGACTTTTGGAAATGACCAAAAGCATCCAAAGTGAAGTCTGAGAAGGCTTCAGAGGAAAAGGTGGCTTTAAAGCTGAGATGTGAGGAGTGGATAGAACGGTAGCAGGAGACAGGAGAACAGCACAGTATACGCAGAACTCTGCTCGGGGCGCCGATGCCCAGGAGCAGAGGAGGTGAGCTGCTGGGGTGAGGCTCAGCGGTTGTTAGCTGGCTCCATGGAAGGGAGGCCCTAGTGACAGTGCCCACCAGGGGGGCTTCTGTTCCCTGCCTTGCCAGATGCTTATAAGGCCAGTAGGAGGTTGAATAAGGGATTGGGAGGGAGAGTGGAAGTGGAGCCTTGAGACAAGGGCAGAAGCCAGCACACAACCCAGCAAGTGGGGTGAACTGTGAGTGAGGGCAGAGCAGGGTCCCTTAATTTGTTTTTCTTAAATGGTTGTGTGTGATTTTGTTTCCTTATAAACCATTTAAAGGTAAGTGAGTTTGGGTGTTTTGCATTATGGCTTTTGTTTTAGGTCGAATGGTTTTTGTATTCCTTTAAAAAAAAAAAGATATTAATTAGAACCTGAAAATAAGCTAGTTTAAAGTGCATTTGTGAGTGTCTTTGAATTTAAACTTGCGTGAAGTGAGCATACAACACTTTTGGCATTGTGCTTGGGTTGTGTTTGAGAATAAAAAATGGGCTGTATGTGAGTTTATGAAAGTAGTCATTAGAGAGCATGTTAAGCTTGAGTAAACACATTCACATATACAGATATTTTTAAGGCTTCTAGCTTAAACTATGGATCGGTACAGTTCCTGATTCAAACAGTAGTAATCACACTTTATGAGAATGCTGTGCTTTGCATGGAGAGTTCCCATTTATATTGATAGTATTTATGTGGCAAATTGAATGCTGGGCCCTTTATTCAAAAACAGTGAAATATGTTTGTGGTTTTGGCACTTGAAACACGTTCTCTAGTCACCAAATAGCCAAAATTCTCTTTGGTGCTTTTTATATAAAAGTGCAACTAAAATTCATTTGATCAACTTTTTTTGTTGTTTTGGAGTAATAATTGAGCTCCTCCCTTCTGTGGCTTGCAGGAGATATGGATTTAGCCGCCAGAGCAAAACAGAAAAGGTAAGAAATGCTTGGCTAATGGGAAAGCACATTTGAGATATGGAAGTATCCCTCTACTTTGCCTCTGTCTGACACTGACAGGCTCCCAAAAGGGATGGGACAACAAGGCTCTGGTCCTTGAGCAACCCGATCAGCAGGGGTGTACCAGCTGCTTTTGATCCCTGCATCTCCCTCCTGGCGTTCCCAATCTGCTGCCTCTGCAGGTTGGGGAACTGCGACAACTCCTCATCATGGGACTGGAAGTGAAGGGTGATTGAAAATCATGGCCCCGGGGTCAAACGTGGGCTTTAATAACTCTAAAATGGGGGCCTGAGCATCCTCATCTGATGAGAGACACCCTAGATGGGTGTGAACAGCCTGCTGGCAGTGAGAGAGAGCGTGGTGTACATTACAGGCTGGCTATGTACTAAGCCTGGAGTAGAAAAAACAGGAAGTCCAGATGGGGTTTTATAACTTCATAAAGGTGTCTCAAAGTTTTCTCTTCATTCATATATTTTTTTGTGTAGGAGGAACGGTGTCTATTCATGATTCTTAATTGAGAGCAGCAGGGCAGGCATATAAATCTTATAGTGCTACCCTTTCCTGGGTCCAGGCCCTTTGGTCAGGCTAAACAACTCTGTGAGGAAGATACTCATTCCTGTTTTTCAGATCAAAAAGCTGAGGTTCAGAGAGGCTCAGTGATTTGTCCAAGATCACACAGCTCCTAAAGTGCCATAAAAAGAATCTGAACCCAGGTCTGTGTGACATCAAAACCTGTGCTCTTACCTACTGCCTTTTCAGTATTAACGTGCCGGCCAAAGCGGCTGGTGACCTCTTAAAGAGTCCACAGCTTGAGGTCCAGGAAACCTGTTCTCTCATCCCCTACCTGACCCCTAGATTTTCTTGAGTGAGACACTCTCCTCCTACAATTCTCCCGCCGCCCCTCCTCTGTCTAGACCCCATTCCCAGTGCTTCCCGGAAGCCTTCCCTGACCCCAGCCTCCCTGTGCTTCCTGTGGTCATTGTTTCAGTCCTCAGAGGGCACTGAGGTGCATACGTTCTAAAGCCAGACTGGCTGGTTTCAAATGCTAGTTCCTCCCCTTCACTGCGTGATTTCCGTCCGTACACTTAATTGTTGCACCTCAGTTTATGGCATCTGTAAAATGGGGACAGAAGTTGTACCATCTCACAACACTGTTGTGAAGATTAAAATGTAAACGATGTAGAATAATCCAACTCATAGTGCACATTTACTAAGTGTAAACTGTCATCATTATTATCATTAATAATCATTTATGCATTGATTATGATATCTTTTTTGGTTTTCTCATTTCCACATTTGTGTTTTCACTCAACCAAACAGCCATTTCCTCCAAAGCAAGGCTTTTCTGGATTAGAGTGTCATGGGGTAACTGTATTGTACATAAGAATTTGATGTGTATGTGTATATATAATTTTAGGTCTGAAAAGAATGTCCATGTATATGACTGTATTCTGAAATAAGGCAGTTTGATTATGGTTGGAAAAATTATGAGATGTCCATGAAATATTATTCACATTGGCCTTGACTATCATTCTTGTGTTAGATGGTACATTTGAACTGGCAGTCTTTTCCCCTGCAGATATATACAAGTGCTCAGGCCAGCTCCTGGAGCCAGTCATATGCTTGTTATAGAAGCACATCCCAGAATTGGGATGGTCTCAGAGGGATATCTGAGGCCAATCCTCTCATTCAACCCCAAGAGATCCTAATATCCAGAGAAGGTAAATCTGAGATCAGCAGCTTGTGAATGGCAAAGATGGAGCTAAAACCAAGAACTCTAGACTCATAGCACAGGCTTGGGGAGCAGCCATGATTCCAGGTGTCCTGAGTGTGGTACATTTTGAGCCTGAACTGGATTTATAGCATGGAGCTTGAGCATCAGGACAAGCAGCTTAGAGTCTTATCCTTTAAACCAGCGATTTTCAAACTTTGTTGACAGCTCTTGTTAGTAGGGGTTATTTTCATCATGGTTTAATAGACACACAGACACACAACCCCAAAAACAAGTTTCACAAAGCAGTTTTCATCATGGTTTAGTAGACACACACACACACACACACACACACACACACGCAACCCTAAAAGCAAGTTTCACAAAGCAGTACTCTTTACTACATCTAATGCACTCTAATATGTTCTGTTATTTCTATTTAGATGCCAGCCATACCTGCTAATGGAGAAGGCAATGGCACCCCACTCCAGTACTCTTGCCTGGAAAATCCCATGGACGGACGAGCCTGGTGGGCTGCAGTCCATGGGGTCGCGAAGAGTTGGACACAACTGAGTGACTTCACTTTCACTTTTCACTTTCCCGCATTGGAGAAGGAAATGGCAACCCACTCCAGTGTTCTTGCCTGGAGAATCCCAGGGACGAGGGAGCCTGGTGGGCTGCTGTCTATGGGGTCGCATAGAGTCGGACACAACTAAAGCGACTTAGTAGCAGCAGCAGCATACCTGCTAAATTGCTTTCATATCCGCTAATGCACCTCAGCAGAAAAAAAGGCAGTGATCTAGTCTTAAAGAAATTAAAGTAAGGGAAGACCCAATCACAGTGCATGGATAAGTCTGGCAAAGGTGTATGGCCTGATAGGAATTTAATCAGCGAGTAGTTCAGAGATGGAGGCAGGCATTGAACAAGGCCCAAGACTCCACCTGCTTTGCATGTGGTTGGAGTGGAGGTTAAAGTCTCTGGATTTTTGCATCCTTTCCCAGGGGCTGGGTCATTTGTCCAGATCTATGTGTTTTCTTTCACTGACTTATGGCTCTTTTCAGTGTTACCCTTTCTCTACCGTCTCCACTGATAGTGCTCAGCTGCAGTTTTCTCATCTTCCCTTCCAGGCTGAGGACAAGAAAGCAGCACTTCCGACAGGGCTGTTGACTGCAGGAAAAGCTGATGCCCATGAGGAGGATGAGCTTCAAGCTGCTGAAGAGGTGAGTGCTCCGTGTGGCCCTCTAGGGTTTCTGCATAAATCTTTTGGGGAGAAATGTCACTTTCATCTCCAGTTTTCCAGAATGGCCAGCTACCGTTGGCTGTCTTTTCACAGTTTTCAGTCTCCTTCCATCACTTCTCATGAAATTCACCATAAAATGAGACTGGGTAAAACGGCCCTTGGATTCCATTGAAAAGCCCTGTTTAGATACCCAGCTTAAGCCTTTTGTGGGCAGACCTGCTCACTGCCGCTTCTCCCCATTCCTCTTTTAGCAGCGTATTCAGGCCCTGATGACCAAGATGACCGCCATGGCGCATGCGGAGGTGAGGCGGGCGTGGCCACGAGGGTGGGCGCGGTGTGGAGAGGGAGGCTTGGAACCAGCCTGCTCTGCCATGGAGGGCCCTCGCTTTTTAGCAGTCTGCTTCTTGTTTCCTGGGATATTCTTTGGGGAACTTTTTATACATGCACAGTGTTGCCATTCACGGGAACCTCTCGGAGGGAGACCTGAAGGACCTTTGTGAAGACAGGATGTCCCAGCTGGATGGCATCACAGGACCCATGTGGGAGAGCTGTGGTTCACCTCTGCTTGTCCACAACCACATGTGGCATTCAGGCCACAGGAGCCCCTGTCTCCTGTTTCTTCCCTATACCATCTGGGTAGATGGTAGGGCATTGAATTTATATTCTCTCTTCTCAGAGCTCACGACCTGTCCTGAAGGTCTATCCAGGTGCTTTGAAAGAGAATTCCTCTTTACGGCAGGAAAGACCTGTGACAGGAGATAGTTCAAGAATTCTAGGATCCCTCTTGCTCTCCCATTTCCACTTTCTTCCTCTGAGTCCTATGCCTGCCAAGTTCCCTTTAGGCTCTTTTTAGTGATCCTCAGCAACAAAAACCGTGGGATGGGGTGTAAATGGTGAAGAATGATTTTCTAGAGATACCCAGGGTCCGAGGAGAATCTTAACAGAGTTTGCTGAGTGATTCAGGAGGGAGTGAGGTGAGGTAACCTTTGTCCTGAGGCTTGTTTTCTCCCTTGTTGATGAACACATGAGGAAAAGCCAAATTACTTTCCCCCCAGGAATGTTATCTGTTTTACTGTAGTCATGCTCAGGGTTTCCAATGTGTGAAAGCCAGTGCATGTCCTTGAGGGCACACCCTGCCTTGTGATTGCAGAGCCGGCTGACCGCAAGCTCCGTGGGCCAGATCGTGGGCCTATGCTCTGCCGAGATCAAGCAGATCGTGTCTGAGTATGCAGAAAAGGTAGGTGGGGACCCAGCTGAAGCCGTCGCCTCAGTAATGCCCAAGACTTTGTCCTTCTGCTTCCCTAGCCCTCCCAGCAGTGATGGAGGCAAGTTGTAATTCATCAGCCACGTTTGTCAGAATATCCACCATGCAGTGCCATCCACATTTGCCCATTAGCTAAATTCATTTTCTTCTGCAGTGACTATTTTTCTATAAATATAAAGAGAAAACCTGTCTCTTGGAGCAATTATTGCATCTGATAGATGGATGCCTTAGGGACAGCACCCACATTTTTCCTTCTCTAGCAGGCTTCCTATAACTTGGGCACAGTTTGGTGGATGAGGCTGAGGGATGAAGCTTTGCCACTTAGGAGATAAACCCCATAACTCAGCCAAGCCCAAGGCAAAATTTTGTGTCCTGCTTTATTAAAAGGGTATAGAATGAGCAAAAGCCTGAAAGTCATATTTCAGCATTAGATTTTTTTTCCATCCTAAGAATAGGCAGCAAGACCTTGAATATTTCAGGGAGACAGTGATTAATCATTTTGCACATAACTGATTCTGGTCTGGCCGAGATATAGTATCAGTAAAATCAGATTTACAGGGCCTTGTTTCACATCCTCCCTTCCCCAACCCTGCTCCCTCTGCCCGCCTAAAACATTGATGTCTGTTCAAGCATCCACTTTCACTTTCCCTGTCTCAAAAGCCTTGACAACAAATGAGTTCTGCCCTGACCCTCTGTGCAATGGTCTTCTGAAGAGATTGCACAGATGATGTAGTTGGACAGTGGATGTCACCTGTAATCTGGGAGTTATAATCAGCTCTAAGCACAACAGTGGTCATCTCACACAAAGTGAGGGGCTTTCTGAGCAAGACTGAGTAAAATGGTACAGAGTAGTGTTTAGCAGAGGGGAAGGGAACAGAGGGAGGGTGAAATGGGTAAAGGGGGTCAGTAATATGGTGAAGGATGGAAATCAAACTTTTGTTGGTGAGCTCACTTCCAGAAGTAGAAATAAAGTTGAAATAAAAATAAAAACTCATGTTACAAGTCAACTTAAGAAAAAATAGCATAGAATGTCTAGGGATGGGGTTCTCTTGTTTTCGCCACCCCCAAAGTCTGTGCTTCTTAACATAGGTTTTCTGATCCAACTTTCATATTAGAATCCAAAGTGAAAGAAAGTGAAAATCGCTCAGTTGTGTCCAACTCTTTGTGACCTCATGGACTATACAGTCCGTGGAATTCTCTAGGCCAGAATACTGGAGGGAGTAGCCTTTCTTTTCTCCAGGGGATCTTCCCAACCCAGGGATCGAACCCAGGTCTCCTGCATTGCTGGTGGATTCTTTACCAGCTGAGCCACAAGGGAAGCACAAGAATACTGGAGTGAGTAACCTATCCCTTCTCCAGGGAATCTTCCCGACCCAGGAATCGAACCCGGGTCTCCTTCATTGCAGGCAGATTCTTAACCAACTAAGCTATCAGGGAAGCCTAATAGTATCCAAAGCATCCTCTTATTTTAATTTACCACCTAGAAAAGGTGACAGTGGTTAGAGTGTCATCTGACATTTGACCAAGGATTTAGGTCATCCTGAAAGTACCAGTAGAATCAAAAAACGTAAAGACATAGTTGTGGGCAAGAGTGATTAATTCACTGCCCTGAGAAGAAGTGTCTTGCTTTGCTGTCAGCACACACACACCTGGATGACAAGGGGGTGAGCTTGTACCTGCCCTTAGGTTGCTACATAGCATCACTGATTCAGTTTTTACAGAAAGACAAACATGCGGGGTACTCACTGCTCTTCCTCTGGGGACTCTGACTTTTATCTTTATACCTGCCCACTTTAAGTAGATAGGAGCTTAGATTATTATAAGAGGGGAAGCAAATAGGTCTCCTTAGTACACATGTCCTTGCCTGGTAGTCATGAAGCTAACTTGTCTTCCCCATCAGCTCTGCGATTCGATGTTTCCTGCTGTATCCCTGGGCTTCCCTTCCCTCACCCTTGTGCAGTTATCTGATGGCTATATTCTGTATTCTGTCCTTCTGTTCTGCCCTGCCAGGAAAGAATGAAATTAGAAGTAGTTTCGGACAGGTCTTTTTCAAAGGATGTGTATAATTAAAAGACTTCCCTAGTGGCTAAATGGTGAAGAATCCACCTGCCAATGCAGGAAACACAGGTGTGATCCCTGGATCAGGAAGATCCCCTGGAGTAGGAAATGGCAACCCACTCCAGTATCCTTGCCTGGGAAATTCCATGGACAGAGAAGACTGTCAGGCTACAATCCATGGGATTGCAAAGAGTCAGGTATGACGGAGCACACACGCATACATATAATTAAAACTTCTCATGAAATTGGAGTTCAGTGGGAACCCACTCCAGCAACTCTTGCCTGGAGAATCCCATGGACGGAGGAGCCTGGTAGGCTGCAGTCCATGGGGTTGCTAAGAGTTGGGCATGACTGAGCGACTTCACTTTCACTTTTCACTTTCATGCATTGGAGAAGGAAATGGCAACCCACTCCAGTGTTCTTGCCTGGAGAATCCCAGGGATAGAGGAGCCTGGTGGGCTGCCATCTACGGGGTCACACAGAGTCAGACACGACTGAAGCGACTTAGCAGCAGCAGCAGCAGCAGCAGCAGTTCATTGCTTGATAATGTTGTTTGTATTGGGTAGATCATATATCATTAAAGATGAGGGTTTTTGTAATTAAATTGACTTTAATCCTATTCCCGTATCACAGTTATTACACATTTGCATATTTAATCCAGTATGTGTCCCAGATACCCATGGTGGCACCTAGTTGCAGCCATCATGTGTATGTAAAAGAGGTAAAACAGAGCAGTTACAAATACAGCATTGGAGTCCTATCTTGGTTCATGTCTGTCTCCTCAGCTGCCCAGCTCTGTGACCTTGGCCACTTTATTTAATCGCTTTGCCCTAGTATCTTCATCTATAAAATGAGAATAGTGTAACTCTCCTAGCAGGGTGGCAGGGTATTGTGAAGATTAAGTGAAATGTGACGAAAATGCCCAAAACAGTGCCTGGGGCACATTATAGCCATGCAGCTAATGGTAACCTTTATTTATACTTTTATAAACTGCATTTTTTGGGTCACATTAAGTCCTAAATATTTTCCATGTTTCTAGTCTTCATAATTGTGTGAATACTAGATAATCTAGCACAATTCATTAAACATTTCCCTATTGTTAGACTTTTGTTTACCATTATAGATAATCCTCTTGTAAAATCTGAACAAACGGTTTCTTTGGAAAGATTTCCTAGGAGTCTAAAGATTGGATTCTGACTCCTCTGTGTTGCTTCATAAATAAGTTGTGGCAATATAAAATACTGCCTCCATGAAGGGGCTTCCAGGATGATCCAAGCGTCTCCCCCTCTGTTCATTTGTCTAACTTGCTGCCTTAGTGGCTATAAAATAGTACCTCTTTGGACCACTGAGTGGCTTGAACATGATTGCATGTTTTTGTTTGCTCTATTTTCTGCTTATTTGACTGATCTGTTGAAGCCTTTACTCACTTATCCTTTGGGTATCTGATGTTTTCCTTGTAAATTTGATTAAAATCTCTATTCTAGATTTAAATATTTTGTCACGGTGATGCACATATTTCTCAGGCTGTTCTTTGATTTGTTTATTGCTTTTCTTTTCATGCAAGGCATTGGTACCCAAATTGATCAGTCCTTTTGTTTCAAAATGGCAGTGTTCTTTTTACATTGATCTGATAAGTAATTCATTACATTTCAGCTCATAATTTTTTATTTATGTTTAATCCTTTATGCTACATAGAGTTCATTCTTATTTAGTCCACAATCTGGATCCGTCTAGTTTTCCTGCTCTTATCCACTTACCTTAATACTGTTTATCAAATAATTTCTTTATACTCATTTGGAGATACTTTTTTTTAATTTTTTTTAGATCTAATTTAAGCTCTGTATTTTCTTGCTTTCTTGGTTTATGCTTCTGTTTTTATGCACATACCATGAAAAAGTCATGTTTGCTTTTTGTTTTTCTTAATTTGCTTTTTTTGCTGTTGTCAGTGTCCTCCAGTCAAAGATCCCTGGGAACACACCCATAGTTAGACAAGTTGGGCTTATTACTGGTTGTAGTGAAGGAGACCACACAGCAGTGGGGAATCATACAGCATCTCAATAAGGAGGCCTTAGAAAAGACTTAGGGGATTCAGACTTCTTTTAGGTGATTTAGAGGAAGATTAGAGAAAGTAGAGCTTTGCTCTGTGTTAGATGCATTAAGGAGGGATAATTCGGTGAATGAGTATCTAAAGAAATCTTCTCTATGGGCCAAGGGAAAAGAATCATGGTTAAAGCTCTGTGTTCATGTTAGCCAATATAGGGGGATGTTTGATCATTTAGGGGATTTGAATAGTGTTCATGTTTTTGCCCATATACAAGCATTACAGAGTGGTCATGTCTCTTTCCTTGATCCTTGTGACCCTGTCTGATGTTGATGTCCTCTGGAGTTATTTATATTTAACACAAAAGCTTAGTGTGAATGCAGCCCAGCTCCCAGCAACACCAGGGCCTTGCTGAGTACCAGATTGGCTTTCAAATGTCAGGGGTTGCTTTTCTCTTTCTCTGTGAATTTAGTATGTGTTGCTACATAGCAATATTACACAAATAAGTGGCCTAAAATAACATAGTGTATTATCTCATGGTTTCTGTGTTTGGCACAGTATAGCAGGGTCCTTAGTTTCAGATTCTTAAAAAGTTGGTGAAGGTGCTGGCCTGGGCAGTAGTCTCATCTGAGGCTTGACTGGGGAAGGATCCACTTCCAAGTTCACATGGTGCTTGGCCGCATTCAGTCCTTCGGCACCTGTCAGCTGAGGTCAGCGGGTCTGGCTGTCAGCTAGAGACTGCCCTCAGTCCCTTGCCAGCTATGCCTCTCCAACCTCACCACTTGTTTCAGCAAGTGAAGCCCCTCCACACGTTAGTTTTATGTGACGTATTGATGTGCATGTGGTCACATTCATCCCACCATGTTTGCAGAGACTGTGGGGCTCTGTCAGAGTTGTCCACCATGGTGTGTTTGTTTTTCTCTTTAATCTTATTGCCATAAATTGGACTGAAATAAGGCAATTCATCTAAAAATCCATGCCCCTACCTTCAGGGCCTCAGTAATGAAATGCTTGAAAGTAAAGATGGAATTGAAGAATGCTCAAGAGGAAAGCCTTTTGGTGGAACTTGAAAGAAACTCAAATTGGGCTGAGATCAGGATGAATTTTTGCTTAGTGAAGAAAAGGAACAATAATTTTTAGAAGATGAAAGTGTGAAAATGATTTTGTGCCTCAGAAATGAATCAAACAGCCTGCTTGGTGCAAGTCATTGGATGGTCAGCAGGCACTGAAAAATAAAAATGAAGTGAAAAACATGCAGGCTTCTCTTTCACTGGTAAAGTTGAGCAGTTCTTATAACAGTATAGCATGGTACCTAATTCATGTGTTTCAAAGCAAGTCCCTGAGATGTGTAACTCAATTTAATATGGTTCCTGTAAAGCAATAGGGAAGAAGAACACAAAGAAGCTTCCATGTACGTAATTTATGAGCGTTGACAGAGTCCAGCCAGGGAGCTCCATCTCTGATTGTTTCCAGAAGGTGCACCCTTCCCAGAATGTGCTTGCTGAGTCATCACTGTGCCTTGTGGTACTGCTGTCTAACATGCTTACTGCATCTTATCATTCACTGTTAGAGGGAAGAGGAATCTAGTAGTGTGATTTGCAGAAAACAAAGGGTTTGGCTGTCCCCAAATTACTTCCACTCTACTATACCAGAAGGAAGGGGAAGGAAGCAGAGCCAGGCAAGGGCAGGAAGGGACTCTTACTCAGTGCCACGTGCTAACCAGCGGTACACCATTTTGACTCATGCAGCTAAGTCTTTCCTGGTCAGTGTCTCCCTGAGACAGGATATGAAACCATTTTGTAGATCGCAAGTCTGTTGGGGAATCAGGAGAATCTACCCTGCTTTGTTTCCGTGCCGTTACTGCTCTCGCAAACATGGTGAACGTTCCAAAAACCCACCAGACTTTCTGTAAGAAGTGTGGGAAGCACCAGCCCCACAGAGTGACACAGTACAAGAAGGGCAAGGATTCTCTGTGTGCCCAGGGAAACTGGCGTTATGACAGGAAGCAGAGTGGGCATGGTGGGCAGACTAAGCCGATTTTCTGGAAAAAGGCTAAAACTACAAAGAAGATTGTACTGAGTCTTGAATGCATTGAGCCCAACTGCAGATTGAAGAGCATGCTGGCTATTAAGAGATGCAAGAATTTTGAGCTGGGAAGTGATAAAAAGAGAAAGGGCCAAGTGATCTAGTTTTGAGCTTCATATTTTGTTTTATTATAAAGACAATAAAAATTTGAGATTGTTTACTTCATTTAGTTTCAGTTGGTTTTTTTAGAAGGGAAATAAAAGTGCCATCAAAAAAAAAAAAAAGAATCCACCCTAAGTTCCATATCATTGCCAGGTACTTTAAAAACACTTTATTAAATATAGTTGATTTACAGTATTATATTACTTTCAGGTATACAGTGTAGTGATTCAATATATTTATAGACTGCTCTCCTTTTAAAATTATTACAAAATAATGGCTGTAATGTATCCTTGATATGCAGGGTACCCTTGTTGCTTATTTATTTTATACATAGTATTAATAGTTTTGCCAAGAGAACACACTGGTCATAGCAAGCACCCTCTTGCAATAACAAAAGAGAACTCTACACATGGACATCACCAGATGGTCAACACCAAAATCAGATTGATTATATTCTTTGTAGCCAAAGATGGAGAAGCCCTATACAGTCAGCAAAAACAAGACTGGGAGCTGACTGTGGCTCTGATCGTAAACTCCTTATTGCCAAATTCAGACTTAAATTGAAGAAAGTAGGGAAAACCACTAGACCATTCAGGTGTGACCTAAATCAAATCCCTTATGGTTATACAGTGGAAGTGAGAAATAGATTTAAGGGACCAGATCTGATCGACAGGGTGCCTGATGAACTATGGACGGGGGTACATGACATTGTACAGGAGACAGGGATCAAGACCATCCCCAAGAAAAAGAAATGCAAAAAAGCAAAATGGCTGTCTGGGGAGGCCTTACAAATAACTGTGAAAAGAAGAGAAGCAGAAAGAAAAGGAGAAAAGGAAAGATATACCCATTTGAATGCAGAATTCCAAAGAATAGCAAGGAGAGATAAGAAAGCCTTCCTCAGAGATCAATGCAAAGAAATAGAGGGAAACAATAGAATAGGAAAGACTAGAGATCTCAAGAAAATTAGAGATACCAAGGGAACATTTCATGCAAAGATGGGCTCAATAAAGGACAGAAATGGTATAGACCTAACAGAAGCAGAAGATATTAAGAAGAGGTGGCAAGAATACACAGAACTATACAAAAAAGATCTTCACAACCCAGATAATCACAGTGGTGTGATCCCTCACCTAGAGCCAGACATCCTGGAATGTGAAGTCAAGTGGGCCTTAGGAAGCATCACGAAGAACAACGCTAGTGGAGGTGATGGAATTCCAGTGGAGCTATTTCAAGTCCTGGAAGAGGATGCTGTGAAAGTGCTGTGCTCAATATGTCAGCAAATTTGGAAAACTCAGCAGTGGCCACAGGACGGGAAAAGGTCAGTTTTCATTCCAATCCCAAAGAAAAGCAATGCCAAAGAATGCTGAAACTACTGCACAATTGCACTCAACTCACACGCTAGTAAAGTAATACTCTAAATTCTCCAAGCCAGGCTTCAACAGTATGTGAACCGTAAACTTGCAGATGTTCAAGCTGGTTTTAGAAAAGGCAGAGGAACCAGATATCAAATTGCCAACATTCACTGGATCATGGAAAAAGCAAGAGAGTTCCAGAAAAACATCTATTTGTGCTTTATTGACTATGCCAAAGCCTTTGACTGTGTGGATCACAATAAACTGTGGAAAATTCTTCAATAGATGGCAATACCAGACCACCTGACCGGCCTCTTGAGAAATCTGTTTGCAGTTCAGGAAGCAACAGTTAGAACTGGACATGGAACAACAGACTGATTACAAATAGGAAAAGGAGTATGTCAAGGCTGTATATTGTCATTCTGCTTATTTAACTTATATTCAGAGTACATCATGAGAAACGCTGGACTGGATGAAGCACAAGCTGCAATCAAGATTGCTGGGAGAAATATCAATAACCTCAGATACACAGATGACACCATCCTTATGGCAGAAAGTGAAGAACTAAAGAGCCTTTTGATGAAAGTAAAAGAGGAGAGTGAAAAAGTTGGCTTAACGCTCAACATTCAGAAAACTAAAATCATGACATCCGGTCCCATCACTTCATGGCAAATAGATGGGGAAACAGTGGCAGACTTTATTTTTGGGGGGCTCCAAAATCACTGCAGATGGTGACTGTAGCCATGAAATTAAAAGATGCTTACTCCTTGGAAGAAGAGTTATGACCAACCTAGATAGCATATTCAAAAGCAAAGATATTACTTTGCCAACAAAGGTCCGTCTAGTCAAGGCTATGGTTTTTCCAGTAGTCATGTATGGATGCAAGAGTTAGACTGTGAAGAAAGTGAGCACCGAAGAATTGATGCTTTTGAACTGTGGTGTTGGAGAAGACTCTTGAGAGTCCCTTGGAGTGCAAGGAGATCCAACCGGTCCATTCTGAAGGAGATCAGTCCTGGGTGTTCTTTGGAAGGACTGACACTAAAGCTGACACTCCTGTACTTTGGCCACCTGATGCTAAGAGTTGACTCATTGGAAAAGACTCTGATGCTGGGAGGGATTGAGGGCAGGAGGAGAAGGGGACAACAGAGGATAAGATGGCTGGATGGCATCACCAACTCAATGGACCTGAGTTTGAGTGAACTCCAGGAGTTGGTGATGGACAGGGAGGCCTGGCGTGCTGTAATTCATGGGGTCGCAAAGAGTTGGACACGACTGAGCGACTGAACTGAATGAACTGAACACTCCTTTGTGTGCATGTGTATGTACACTGACATCATTTTCATTCATCTGTTGATGGACACTCAGGTTGCTTCCACATCTTGACTTTTAAGTAATGCTGCTGTGAATATTGAGGTGCATGTACCATTTTTGAATTAACATTTATGGTTTTTGGGGATATATACCCACAAGTGGAATTACTGGATTATATAGTAGTTCTATTTTTACGCATTTGGGGGACCTCCATTCTGTTTTCCATAGGTCCTGCACCAGTCTACATCCCCATAAGTAGTGTACAAGGGTTCCCATTTCTGTACATCCTCCCTGATATGTGTTATTTATAGGCTTTTTGATGATAGCCATTCTGACAGATGTGAGATAGCTTTTTATGGTTTTGACTTACATTTCTCTAATAGTTAGTGATGTTGAACATCTTTTCATGGGCCTGTTAGCCATCTGTGCATCTTTTTTGAGAAAATGTGTGTTCAGACCTTCTGCCCATTTTTTAATTGGGTTTTTTAAAAAAAGATTGAGTTGTATGAGCTGTCTATGTATTATGAACACTAATCCCTTATTGATCATATCACTGGTAAATATTTTCTCCCATTCCGACAGTTGTCTTTTCATTTTGTCAGTGGTTTCCTTTGCTATGCAAAAGCTTTTAAATGTAATTAGGTCCTTGGAAGGAAAGTTATGACCAACCTAGATAGCATATTGAAAAGCAGAGATATTACTTTGCCAACAAAGGTCCATCTAGTCAAGGCTATGGTTTTTCCAGTGGTCAACTATGGATGTGAGAGTTGGACTGTGAAGAAAGCTCAGTGCCGAAGAACTGATGCTTTTGAACTCTGGTGTTGGAGAGGACTCTTGAGAGTCCCTTGGACTGCAAGGAGATCCAGCCAGTCCATCCTAAAGGAGATCAGTCCTGAGTGTTCATTGAAAGGACTAATGCTGAAGCTGAAACTCCAATACTTTGGCCACCTGATGCGAATAGTTGACTCATTGGAAAAGACCCTGATGCTAGGAGGGATTGAGGGCAGAAAGAGAACAGGATGACAGAGGATGAGGATGGCTGGATGGCATCACCGACTTGATGGACATGAGTTTGAGCAAACTCCAGGAGTTGGTGACGGACAGGGAGGCCTGGCGTGCTGTGATTCATGGGGTCTCAGAGTCGACTGAGCAACTGAACTGAACTGAACTGAGGTCCCATTTGTTTATTTTTAGTTTTATTTATTTATTTTGCCTTAGACAGGTCCAAAAGAATATTGCCATGATTTATGTTAAAGAGTGTTCTGCCAATGTTCTTTTCTAGGAGTTTCATGGTTTCATGTCTTACATTTAGGTCTTTAATACATTTTGAGTTTACTTTTGCATGTGGTGTTAAGAAATGTTCTAATCTTATATTTTTATGTGTTTCTATCCAGTTTCCCCAGAACTACTTGTAAAGAATCTTTTAAAAGCCATTGTATAGTCTTGCCTCCTTTGTTTTAGATTAATTGATCATAGGTGTGTGGATTTATTTCTGAGCTTTCTGTTTGCATTGATCTATGTGTCTGTTTTTGTACCAGTAGCATGCTGTTTTTAATTTCTGTAATTTTGTAGCATAATTTGAAGTTGGGGAGCGTGATACCTCTAGCTTTGTTCATTTTTCTCAAGATTGTTTTGGTAATTTGGGGTATTTTCTGGTTCCATATAAATTTTGGAATTATTTGTTCTAGTTCTGTGGAAGTGTCATGGGTATTTTGAAAAGGATTACATTAAATCTGTAGATTGCTTTGGGTAATATGGTCATTTTAATAATATTAATTCTTCCAATCCAAGAGCACAGGATATCTTTTCCATTTAAATCATCTTCACTTTCACTTTTCAGTGTTTTATAGTTTTCAGCATTCAGGTCTTTCACCTCCTTGGTTAAGTTTATTCCTTGGTAACTTTTTTGGATGTGGTTTTAAATGGGATTTTGTTTTAACTTTCTGATAATTCATATTAGCATATAGAAATGTAACAGATTTCTGTATATTGATCTTGTGTTCTGAAACCTTACAGAATTCACTTACTAGTTCTAATTGTTTTTTGGTGGAGACTTTAGGATTTTCTATATATAGTACCATGTCATTTGAAAATAATAACAATTTTACATCTTCCCTTCCAGTTTGATGCCTTTTCTTTCTTTCCTTCTCTGTCTGTGTCTCCCTCTCCATCCCTTCCTCACCCTTTCTTTCTCTCTCTTTCTTTCTTGTCTGATTGCTGTGGTTAGGATTTCAATACAGTGTTAAATATAAGTAGTAAGAGTGGACATTCTTGTCGTCTTCCTGATTTTAGGGGAAAGGCTTTCAGCTTTTTCCCATTATGTATGATGTTAGCTGTGGGTTTGTTATAACTGGCCTTTATTGTGTTGATATATATTCCCTTTATACCCATTTTGAGAGTTGTTATCATGAATGAATGTTAAATTTTGTCAAGTGCTTTTTCTGTGTCTATGATCCTATGATTTTCATCTTTCCTTTTGTTAATGTGGTTTATAACATTGATTTGCAAATGTTGGATCATACTTACAATCTTGGAGTAAATCCCACTTATCACAGTTAATGGTTCTTTGTATATATTGTTGAATTCAGTTTCCTGATGTTTCACTGAGGATTTTTGCATCTACATTCATTAAAGATACTGGCTTGTAATTTTCTTTTTTGACAGTGTCTTTGGTTTTGATAGCAGAATAAAGATGGTTTAATAGAATGAATTTGTGAGTGTTCTATCCTTGAATTTTTTTTGGAATAGTTCAGGAAGGATAGGTATAAGTTCCTTGTATGTTTGGTAGAATTCTACAGTGAAGCCACCTGGTCCTGACCTTTGTTTACAGAGGTGGTTTTTTTTCCTATTTCATATCCAGTAGTCTGTCAAATTATTTATTCTTGACTTAGTTTTGGCAGACTGTATGTTAGTAGAAACTTGCCTGTTCTAAGTTGTACAATTTGTTTGTATATAACTAGTTATACCATTCTCTTATGAGTTTTATATATCTATGGCATCATTTGTTATTTCTTCTCTTTAATTTCTTATTTTGTTTGAGTCCTCTTTCTTTTTTCTTCCTTATAAGCCTGGCTAAATGTATTCAGTTAAGATTATCTTTTAAAGAAAAAAAGACTGCTCTTAGTTTGATTGATTCCCTCCTCCCACCCCCCACCCCGCATTGTTCTTTTGATCTCTATGTTGTTTATTTCCTCTCTGATCTTTATAATTTCCTTCATTCTGCTGACTTTGGGCTTTGTTCTTTTTCTGATTCCTTTACATGCTAGGTTGTTTATTTGAGACCTTTTTTGTTTCTTGGAGAAGACCTGTTTTTCTTGTTTCTTGTAAACTTCCCTCTTAGAACTGCTTTTGCTGCAGTAAAAGTTGTATTTCCATTTTCTTTTGTCTGTAGTTATTTTCTGATTTTCCCTTTGAGTTTATCATTAACTCATTGGTTTTTTAGTAGCATGTTGCTTAGTCTTCACGTTTGTGCTGTTCTTGTTTTTCTTTCTATAACTGATTTCTAGTTTTATACCATTGTGGTGGGGTAAAAAAAATGCTTATACAATTTCTGTCCTCTTAGGGTTGTTGAGACTTAGCTGTGGCCTAGCATGTGATCTGTCTTGGGAGAGTGTTACATGTATTCTTGAAAAGAATGTGTATTCTGCTGCTTTGGGATGGAGTGTCTTGTAGATACCTGTTACATCCAATTGGTTGGTTATATCATTGAAGACCTCTGTTAGCATAGTGATTTTCTCTCTGGGTGATCCGTCCATTGATATAAGTGGGGTGCTAAAGTCTACTACTGTTGTATTATTGTTGGTTTCTTCATTTGTGTCTGTTAATATTTTCCTCATATATTTAGGTGCTCTTATATAGGATGTGTATCTGTTAACATATATCCTCTCCTTGTATTGATCCCATTATCATCATACAGTGCCCTTCTTCATCTTTTGTCAGAGACTTTGTTTCAAAGTCTATTTTGTCTGGTATGAACATTGTTACACCTACTTTCTTGTCATTTCTGTTTGCATGAAATGTCTTTTTCTCCCCTCACTTTTATAGTCTGTGTATGTCTCCAGCTGTAAAGTGAGTCTCTTATAAACAGTACATAGATGAGTCTTGTTTTGGGTTTGTTTTTTTATCCAGTCATCTACCCTGTGTCTTCTGATTGGTACATTTAGTCCATGGATCCGTGCATGCATGCTGTCACTTTAGTCATGTCCAACTCTGTGTGACCCTGTAGACTGTACCCCACCAGGCTCCTCTGTCCATAGGACTCTCCAGGCAAGAATACTGGAGTGGGTTGCCAGTTCCTCCTCCTGGGATTCTTCCCGAGCCAGGGATCAAACCTGTGTCTCGTATATCTCCTGCATTGGCAGGTGGATTCTTTGCCATTAGTGCCACCTGGGAAGCCCCAGGCTATGGATATTCAAAGTAATTATTGATAAGTATGTACTTATACATATCTACTTTATACATACATAGCTATTTTATAACTTGTTTTCCTATTATCTTTATAGTTCTTCTCTGTTCTTCTTTTTTTATTTCTTCCTTTGTTGTTCTTTAAAGGTATGCTTGTGTTTCCTTCTAGTCTTTGTGTATCTATTGCAAGCTTTTGATTTGTGATTACCATGGGGTTCATATACCTTGGCTTCCAACTATATCTACTTGTTTTAAACTTACAGTCATGTAAGTTCAGACACATTCTAAAGAATCTAGAAAATTCTAAAGAATTTTTTTACTCCCCCCCCCCAACATTTTGTGGTTTTGATGTCACATTTTACATCTTTAGGTCTCTCCCTTCACTATTGTTTGTAGTCATAGTTGCTTTTACAGTTTTTTGTCTTTTAACCTTCATCCTAGCTTATTTAAGTGAATGATCCTCAGCCCTCACTATATATTTGCCTTTCCTAGTGGGATTTTTCCTTTTCTATGCATTCTTACTTTTTGTTATAGCCTTTTGTTTTCCTTCTAGAGAAAGTGCTTTAACATTTTAGGATAGGTTTGGTATTGATGAACTCTTTGTTTTTACTTGTCTGAGAAGTTCTTTATCTCTCTTTCAACTTCAGTTCTAAGTTATAAATTTGCTGGGTAGCATATCCTAGGTTGTAGGATTTTCTCTTTCAGCATTTTGAGTATATCATACCACTCCCTCTATCCTGCAGAGTTTCTGCAGAAAACTCAGCAGATAGCCTTACGGAGGTTCCCTTGTATATGACTCTGTTTTTCTCTTGCTGCCTTTAAAACTCTCTCTTTAGTTTTAACTGTTGCAGTTTTAATTATGCTATATCTTCACTGGGTCTGATTGAGTTCATCTTGTTTGGGACCCTCTGTGCTTCCTGTACCTTGATATCTTTCCTTCTTCAGGTTTGGGAATGTTTAGCTATAATTTAATCAATATATTTTTAGCTCCCTTTTCTCTCTTTTCTACTGATATCCCTTAATGTCCATGTTGATAACTCCTGATGTTATCTCAGAGATCTTTTAAACTGCTCTCATTTTTTCATATTTAGTTTCTTTCTGCTGTTCTAACTGGATGATTTCCGTAATTCTGTCTTCCAGATCACTTCTGTGTTCTTCCTTATTGCTTAGTCTGCTTTCATTCTTTCTGGTGTGTTTTTCATTTGTTATCATATTTTTCATTTCTGACTCATTCTTTATATTTTCTAGTTCCTGGTTAAAATTTTCACTGTATTAATCTATTCTTTTCCATAATTCAGTCAGCATTTTTATTACTAATGCTTTGAATTCTTTATCTGGTAATTTGTTTATTTGTATTTCTTTTTTTCCCAGCGATTTCTTTTGCTCTCTCAATTGAGACCAGCTCCTCTGCCTTCTCGTTTTACTTAAATTTCTCTTCTTCTATGAATTTACATGAAATAGTTACCTATTGCAGTCATGAAGGGTGTCTTTATGTGTGTGTCCCTATACAGACTGCATGTGCCTACTACCTTTGGTGGGAGAGCTGGATTTGACATCAGAGCAAGTCACGTCTTTCCTCAGAGATATACTGGCAGCTCTCACCTTGGCAGAAGGTGGGGCTGTAGTTGGAGGGGCTTGAGTTGGAGCCAGTTGTAAGCTAAAGCTTCCCGTCTGCTCAGTGCCCATTACTGCTGTGTCAGGAACAGGGATAGATCCCCAGTTGCTGAAACAGAAGCCCTGAGGGCTGACTCCAAGCTAACTGTTCCCTTTAAGTGTGTGCTTTTCCCTTTCTTGGCGCTGAGACCCATGCTTCTCACAGGGGAGCAGTGCTGGAGCAAGAGGAGCCTCTGTGGGCTCTCAGCTCAAGATAGGTTGCAGGCTGTGGTGGGCCAGCCATAGACAGAGGCCAGGGCTGCCTCCCAAGTGCCACCTGTGCAAGCACCACCAAAGGCTGCCCCCACCCTATTCAGACGGCTTTGGGTCCAAGTCTTCTGTTGTCCCTCATAGACAATCACTACCCCCAGCCTCTGCCTCCCCTGCCATGTCATAGAGCCATGTCACAGGACAGATGGGGACCCGTGTGGGTTTTCAGTCTTGATCAGACTGCAGGCTGTGGGGCCTGGGCGCCATCAGAGATTGGAGCTGCTTCTGATGCGCTGCCCGAGTGAGTGCCAGCAGTGGCTGGGCTCTCACCTGAGTCATGACAACCCTCAGCCCCTTATGGAGCTGCAATATGAAATGAGTGAGGCTGGGATGTTTGCTTGTCTCAGGCTGGGGCATATGCCAGGGCAGTTGTAGGAAACCGGGCTGCCACTGGAGCAGTCCTCAGTCCACCCTCCACTCTGCCCTGAGAGCAAGCAGATGTGCTTCTCACAAGCACAGTCTAGGCTTGCCACAGCCCCCCTGTTAGTCCCATTGGCCCTCCAGTCAGCTCAGGGGGCTCATCTTCCGTGTGCTGGACCCCAGACCATGAGGAACCCAACATGAGCTTGAAGTGCTCACTCCCTGGGACGGATCTCCACTTGTGTGATCTCCCCTTTCCTCTACGTTCCCTGCTAGGGGACCTGACCTGATCACTTTTCTTCCCTTCCTACCTGATTTGTTGTTGTTTAGTCACTAAGTTGTATCCAACTCTTTTGTGACCCCATGGACTGTAACCTGCCAGGCTCCTCTGTCCATGGGATTCTCTAGGCAAAAATACTGGAGTATGTTGCCATTTCCTTCTCCAGAGGATTTTCCTGACTCAGGGATCGAATCTGCATCTCCTGCATCGGCAGGCGGATTCTTTACCACTGAGCCACCGAGGAACCTCTCCTGCCTGATTACATGTGGATTTTTCTTACAGACCTTGCTTCCACTTCCCAGTTAGTTTTCAGTAGGAACTGTTCCATATATAAGTGTATTTTTGACAATTCACGGAGGAGGTAAATTCCATGTCTTCTTTCTCCACTGTCTTTATCAATTTCCATTCCAAATACTTTTTATACTATTTTCTTGTTTAATTTTCAAAAGAGCATGTTGCCTCTTTGCTTATAATCCTCTGCCTCCTTCCGTCATTATACTTACTCAGTATGCAATTGAAGTTAACCGATTTATGTGTACATTGTTATCGTTGTTTAGAGTCATGTCTCACTCTTTGCAACCCCATGGCCTGCAGCACGCCAGGCTCCTCTGTCCTCTCCATCTCCTGGAGTTTGCTCGAACTCA
Source organism: Capricornis sumatraensis (assembly GCF_032405125.1). Classification (NCBI taxonomy): domain Eukaryota; kingdom Metazoa; phylum Chordata; class Mammalia; order Artiodactyla; family Bovidae; genus Capricornis; species Capricornis sumatraensis. The sequence goes on along the minus strand of NC_091071.1, from coordinate 114,021,189 downwards.
TGTCCATTGAGTCAGTGATACTATCACTGACTCATCCTCTGTCACCCCCTTCTCCTCTTCCCTGGTGCTCAGATGGTAAGGAATCCACCTGCAATGCAGGAGACCAAGGTCGATCCCTGGGTCCGGAAGATTCCCTGAAGAAGAGAATGACAACCCACTCCAGTATGCTTGCCTGGGAAATCCCGTGGACAGAGGAGCCTGCTGGGCTAATGACTGAGTAATGACTCAGTAAATAATACGTTTACTTTTACCTATGTAGATTGGATCACATTTTACCGTTCTCTATAATGTTGGAGCCTCACCAACCACCTGGCAGAGTTGGTACTCAATACATAAGCATGTGACAATGTATCTATTTAGGAAATGGAACTAAGATCAGTGGAAATTTGTCCACTACCATGTAGCTAATAATAAGTCCCAGGTTTGCATACATGCCTGCTGACTTCGAAACCAGTCTCTGTGGCAGGATAGTGTGCTCAGAGGGCAGCCTCCTTGGCCATCCTTAGTGTCTGCCTCCCAGGCTTTTTTCAGTGACAAAGCATCTTTAGGCTCTCCCAGTGTCTAACCTCCCACCTTGGGCTGAGTGGAGTGAAGAGGCCAGGTCATGTTGGAAACTAACCACAGAAGCAAGTAAAAAGGAAAATGACGCAGCCCAAGCGCTCACACACAGTTGCACCTAAGCTACTGAAAACTGTGGAATTTTCTATTTGGAGTATGTGAGTGGTTTTTGATATCACTGGAAAATACCACACTGAAATGTTCTCATCCACCTCTCCAGAGTGTAATATCCTAGCCAGAAGACTGTCAACATCTCAATCTTACTCTAAGATGAGGCATTTTGGGTCATCAGGAGACTTATTTTTAGAAGGAATTCTTTTTCTCAGTAGGTTTTGAAATGTTTTCCTGTCCAGCAATTAAGAGATTCTGACACAAATTACTTCTGACCTTTTGATTCTGAGAGCGGTTCTCTGGCATTTCATCAGAAGCCTGTATTCTGTCTTGAAATTTTATTTTTCAAGAGCATTTGGGGCATCTCATTAGGTGATTAGGACCTGGGTGTAACCACAGAGAGGTAATGGCCATGGTCTGGTCAGGGATGCGCATATAAAAACCCAACGGAAGGAAAGTCTCCTCTAAAGAAAGCAGACAGCCACGTTGGCAGGTGTGGGCTGCATTAGAGTAGGTTTTGTGCCCCCTCAACCATGGTCACGTTCGCTCTACATGGTACAGCCAGCCGAGAAAATTGCCAAAAGTTCTGTCACTCATTTCACCTCAAGAGTAGCCTTCTAGGAGCCTTTTGCTTGCAAGTGATAAAAACTCTAGCAAAAAAGAGCCTTTTCAGCTCTCATAACAGGAAGTGGGGGTGTCCATGAGAGCAGGGGTCCCCGGGACTCACCTGCCTTGTCATCTCTCTTTGCCCTTGAAAACTTGCTTCACTCTGCGTTCCTGTCTGTCGCCTGGGGGACCTCACCACAGACTGTTGCAGTCTCCAGCACCCTCCCACATCTGTGGGTGAAGTCCTAAGAAGGGGTTCTCCTTTGTTGGTTACAGGCTTCCCTTGTGCCTGAGCTGGTAAAGAATCTGCCTGCAATGCAGGAGACCTGAGTTCTATCTCTGGGTTGGGAAGATCCCCTGGAGAAGGGAAAGGCTCCCCACTCCAGTATTCTGGCCTGGAGAATTCCATGGACTGTATAGTCCATGGGGTTGCAAAGAGTCAGACACGACTGAGGGACTTCACTTTCACTTGTTGGTTACAGGTCAGGTCACATACTCCTCAGCCAGTTGCTCTGGCCAGGAAGTGGGCTTGTTGATCGACAGTCCCTCTGGAACAAGAGAGAGGATGGGAAACAGTGATTCCCCAAAGGCAGGGCATCGCTGTTACTAAACCAGAGGGTGCTGGGTATTTGTGATGGCGGTACTGCCAGGAGCCTGTGTTCACAGAAGGTCCTTAGGGATTCCATCTCGCTAAGGCATTGACCCGCGAGAATCAATGGCTAATATGTCATCTGCCCTCTTCATGCTCTTATTTCTCTGCTCTGATGTTGTATTTCCAATTAGTGTTACAAAGTCTTCTCAAAATAAAGAAAGTTGCTATAATTTATAGGTATTTTAAGTCTTCAGCATGATTTCTTTCCTGCCAGACAGCTGACAGAATTAACCCCTTGGATGGAATGATCTTTTTCTTCAGCTACTGAGCAGTACTATGTCCCAGGCAGTGTCAGGTATAAGGACAGGGATAGAGTTATAAATTCTCACTGAGGCATGGTGCTCCCCTGAGGAGCCCCTGGGTAGAAGTCAGTCAGCCTGTAAAAAGAATTACGGAATAATGTAATTCATGTTTTCAAATCAAGTAGCCATTTGCTACTTGATTGGTGTTGCCAGTCGAAATGTCAGTATCTGCCCAAAGAGACGTGACAGTTGGGTATTTTTGATACTGAACTTTTCTCCTGTTAATAGACAGAATGGATGACTTTAAAATTATACCCCACTGAGGTGAAATGGAAAGTGATTGTTCAAGAGGGCTAGGGACTGGGTGAAGATACCAGTCCCCAGGACCTTGGCTGAGTCAGAGAAGGTCATGGGATGCTAAGCAACCAGGAGTCCCTGACTCTTCTAGACAGTCTGTCCTGAGCTAGAGCCAGTGTGATTTCTGATAAGCTTAGGTGTGAATGTTTCTAATCTCATCACCTATCCCCACCCAAAAAGAAAAACCATTTCGACAATGGCATGCAGGATACAGGAGAGGAGCTGCCCTCTTGGGGCCCTACTACTGCGACACAGAAGAACACAGGTTCTAATCAGGGTGATGAGGGCTGGCGAGGGAGGGATTTTTTAAACCCTTTCCTCCTAGACTCCCATTTCTTTACATAAGGTCACAGGTACTAGACTGGTCATATTCTAAATCTGTAAACTTCTGGAAGGCCAGGATTTCATCTTCCATCTCTGTGTTTCTGTCACCTAACCCATCATGTGTGTATGCTGTGCTCAGTCACATCCAACTCTTGTGACTGTAAACCACAGCCTACCAGGCTCCTCTGTCCATGGAATTTTCCAGCCAAGAATACTGGAGTGGGTTGCCATTTCCTTCTCTAGAGGATGTTCCTAACCCAGGGACCAAGTCCACATCTCCCGCCTTGCAGGCTGATTCTTAACCACTCTGCCGCTTGGCAGATCATAACACTCAGCAGAAGCCTCTTCCAGTCGTCCATCAACCTCGGTGGAGACTCACCCATAGCCATTACGGGTAACTCCCTCCTGTGGATCCTCTGATGTGTGGATCAGCTCCTGTTGTCTTCTTCATAGCACTGCTCACAAGGCACTGTTTCATTTGTCTCTGCCTCTTTCCCAGGACTAGAATGCATGCTGTCAACCAGAGCTGGGAACATTGTATATCACCTTTGCCATAATGGGGTTTTCATAAACATTTGTTGGAGGAAAGAAAAAAGAAAGGAAGGCAGGAAGAAGAAACCAGAAGACCATGTAAAACTCTCTCTTTCTCTGAAACAGTGAAGGCTTGGGGAGAAGGTGGCAGGTACAACACCTTTATTTATAAATGAGCAGGTATTACCTGACTAGACTGTGAGGGTCCAGAGATGAGGTTTGTGTCTTTTTCCACGTTCCAAATGCCTAACACTTTGTCCTACATGTAATAGGATCTGAGTAAAAGTTAGTTGATGAAACAAAGTGGTGAGAGAGATTTAAACCGATCCAAATTTAGAGATGAAGAAATTTCCCAGGTGGCTCAGTGGTTAACACTCTACCTGCCAATGCAGAAGATTGGGTTGAGAAGATCTCCTGGAGAAGGAAAAGGTAACCTACTCTAGTATTCTTGCCTGGGAAATTCCACGGACAGGTTACAGTCCATGGGGTTGCAAAAGAGTCAGATACAACTTAGCAACTAAACAACAATCCAAAAAAACCTGTAAATCTGGAAAGAATGATGCTAATAATATGTTTGTGTCTCAGAACTGCTCCAGGATTTCCTAAATTCTGACTAAGTTATGCAATATGCAAAAACTAACAGTGCAGAGAATGGTATTGTGGTATTAGCTAATGAACTGGCCTGATGGGATTGTCCCAAGCCACACAGCCTATATAGCTTATACCCTTTCAGGTTCTTCAGCAATTTGGATGAAGACAGAGGAATTAGCTTCATCTGATTTAAGTGTCATTTAAAGCTAGAAAAGAATAGGTGACTAATACATTAGAGAGTGGAATCAACATTCAAAAATATCTTGGATTGAAATTTTAAGCCCAAACTATTAAGTTTATTTTTTTTTAAGTAAGCATGAACTCTCTTATTTCAGAAAAATAAGTTACACCAATTCAGGATTTGATGAGCATGCCATCTGACCTGACATTAGCTTGTGTGGGTAAAAATAGGATGTTTGGGGTTTTGTACATGCCTCTGCTCACCTTGGGGCCCAAAATTATGCTTCAAAAACTCACCAAGGCTGCATGAATATGGGTCTTTGAAATTCATGGGATTTCATTAGTGGGAGTCAAGAATATTGAAAAGCACATTTATGTATGCTGTTTCATTAATGGGAGTAGAATGTAGATAAGGGAAAGTGGGTGGTCCCATCCCAGTCTGCCATGCTCAGATTCCATCAGGAATGCTTGAAAAGGATTATGAGCTAGGGTATGTCCAAGGGAGAGCAGCCAAGATGGTGAAAGGAGCTGACATCTTCTTGTAAAGCTTGGAATGCTTCTGTATTAGAAAACTTGAACTGTTATATGAGAGTGATTATATTTTATCTCTGTGGCTTCAGGGAGAAATGAGCATGTATGTTTGAGTTTGCATGTCTGTTTCTGCTCTTCGTTTCTGCTGACTTGCTCATGAAATTGTGTGTGCTTTTGATTTTTGACTGTGAGTTCATTCTGCTTGGACATTTCTCTATTGAGACCTGGAATTGGAGCTCTGTTCTTCCAGAGAGGATTTTCTTTTGCTCTTACGTGCACCTGGGCATACCCAGCTCAGGCCCATTGTGCATGTAGTAGGTTTTTGGTATCATTTAGGTAGTGCGTGCGTTTAGGTTATAGAACTGCACAAGGGCAAATCCATTCTAACAAAATCTGATTGCAGACTTTTTTCCTTCCTACATCTGTGCCAAGGATTATGCAAAGCAGTTGTTGAATTCTAAAAATTAAAGGTTGAGATCAATTGGTTTTGGCAAATACTCTGAAGAAAAAGGGCTTCCCTGGTGGCTCAGACAGTAAAGCATCTGCCTGAAATGTGGGAGATCTGGGTTTGATCCCTGGGGCAGGAAGATCCTCTGGAGAAGGAAATGACAACCAACTCCAATACTCTTGCCTGGAAAATTCCATGGACGGAAGAGCCTGTTAGGCTACAGTCCATGGGATCCCAAAGAGTTGGACATGACTGAGCAACTTCACTCACACATTCAAGAAAAAAGCCAGCCTCCATGGGTACACCTACCTCCTGGATTCTCACTTTCACTTTTTGGATTTCTAGGATTTCTTACATCCTTTCTAGCTCACAGATTTTTTTAAGATTAAAAAATAAATATTTTATATTGCCTGTTTACATGTTTTCAGTGGGAGGGTTCATCAGGGTCCAACAACTGAAATTCGTCTGCTCAGTGTGGAGAATTTGTGGCATCTTCTTGATATAGGGACCCCTCATTTTTTTAGGGATCCCTTATTATTGACAGCTTTAGTGGCCATATTTTAATGGCGGGACATAGGAGAGATTCCTGTATCAGGAAGGTTCTGTTCAGTTCAGTTGTTCCGACTCTTTGTGACGCCATGGACTGCAGCACTCTAGGCCTCCCTGTCCATCTCCAACTCCTGGAGTTTACTTAGGAAGATAGATGTGTAGATATGACCTTTTGGGTGTCTTCCATTATGAAAGTATATAGTTTTAGCTAAAGTAATCATTTTTTGTTTCTCTTAGGAATTTACTATGTTGAACTGGACTAATATTATTGAATGACATTTATATCTGGTTCCCCTTAGAATAGAAGCTGCAAACATCTGTCAGTTATTAGAAAACACTGAATCTGCACTAGATGCCATCTTAATCCACCCTGTCATTTTGAAAGCACGTTCTTAATCTGAAATTGTTGAACAAAATTAGATTGGCATTTTAGCCCTTGCTCTAATGTAAACACAAATGGAATATTTATAGGTGGTTGGCATTCTTTGAGAGACATTGGGCTTTTCAAGTAGAAATCAGTTAACTTACCCCAAGAACTTAATTTTTTTCTGTCAAGGATTTACTATAAAGCCCCTTCTATTCTCCATCTGTCCAATGTAGTCTCATCCTTTAAGATCCAACTTGGTCAGTTCCAGTTTTCTTTTGAGAAGACTCAGTGAACAGAATGTCAAATGAGCCATACTGTTTCAGAGACCTTGGTCTAGTTCTTTTGGCTTTGAGGAGGGTATTTGAAAGAAATGAAAATTTTCAGTTACTTAACACAGAAAGTGTGTTTCAAATAGAGAACAATCAGCTTTCTGTTGACTAGATTAAGAACTCTCTTCAGTTCAGCTCTAGAATAAATGATTTTTTCTGTTCTAAAACTAACTTCCCATTAAACAAAGAAGTTTGCATAGCACCATCTCTAGACGTAGGCAAATGGAGGAATTCGCAGATTTATATGTACTGGGAGCTTGTTCATGTGCATATTGTTCATGTTAATTGCACTGGAGAAATGTCAGATGTGGAAATGGCACTTAATATACTGACATGAATGCTTTGCAGATGCAAATTTAAGGGGCTACACAGAGCAATGAGAATTGCTACCTAGCAACAAGAGAAAGGATTTTGAAAGCCCATTTTTGCTTGGAACATATACTGTTGTGAGAGTTGTTTAATAGTAAGTTTATATGGAGACTTGAGCATCCTTTCTGTGAACTACAAATATTTTCTCTCTGATTGGTTTGAAGCAGTTGTCTAGTAAAAGTGGAATCAGAAAACTGTCCCCTCTTGGTGTTACAGATGGGCCCACTGCACTGGTAGAGCTGTGTTAGTGAGGCTGTGCCAGTCGGTGAGTTAGCTAGGCCCCTTAAAGTAACAGGGCTCAAAATTTTTAGTTTCAAGAGCCTGTACGAACTCTTAAAAGTTACTGCATGTTCATCACTCAGTCATGTCTGACTCTTTGTGACCCTATGGACTGACCCACCAGGCATGGGATTGGGATTTTCCAGGCAAGAATACTGGAGTGGGTTGCCATTTCCTACTCCAAGGAGTCTTTCTGACCCAGGGATCAAACCTGCATCTCCTGAGTCTTCTGCATTAGTAGGCAGATTCTTTCCCACTTACCAACCTGGGAAGCTAAAAATTACTGCTGCTGCTACTGCTAAGTCACTTCAGTCGTGTCCAACTCTGTGCGACCCCACGGACGTCGGCCTATCAGGCTCCGCTGTCCCTGGGATTCAAGGAGGTCCTAAAAGCTTACATATTAATTCACTTGCAAATAATAATGATAAATGTTTTACACATTAGCATCAGAGCAGTGATACCATCACATGGTCATATAGCAGCTGGAAAATTTCAATGTATGAGCATGAGAGAATGAGAGAAAAAAAATTGTATCTTAGTATCATTGTGAAAAGTATTTTGACTTCAAAGAACCCTGAAAGGATCTTAAAGAACCATGTGACTAAAAATTTTAAGTGAGAGAGAGCAGGAGAGCCAGTGAGCCTGGAAGTCCTCTTTCCAGATAGCAGGATAGCTACTGATGTTCCTGTAAGAAAGTTTCTTGAAAGTGTCAAAGGCACAGTTTCTAACAAGGCTGTGTTTGTTGCCAGGTACACTGATAAGAGGGTGTGAAAGCTAAGTGGGAAATGTAGTCGGGACTGTGGCCATAAAAGCAGTTTACCAGCAGGAAAGCATGCTGAGAGTTGGAAACATCATCCAACTCATGCCAGGTACAGAATAGCACTGGATGTGTACATCCCTACCCCCTCACCCCTGCAGCCTGGAGAAAGCCTTGCTGGGAGGTGACTGAGATGGGGATACCCTGCAGCCCTCTTGCTCATAGTTTGGCCTGATCCAGAGGCAAAAGGACAGTCGGAGGTGGTCAGGGCAGTCAAGGCATCCTGACGTCAAACCTAGAGACACACCATGGGCGTAGTCCCTGTGTTGGGGAGTTAATTCCGTTTCAGATATCAATTAACCATGAGATAGAAGGTTTGTGTAAATCTGCTAGTAAAGTACTGAATAAAATGCTCTGAGGATATGCCAGTGACATTTTGGAAGTCAGTATCAAGGAATCTAAGATAAAGGTTAAAACCCAAATCTGAAATTAAGAAGAAAGCTACTAAATACGTAACAAGCTAAGTGGACAAATTGATAACTTAGTTCAGGATGATGCAGTCAAAATGGAGGAGATATAACTGGTGAGATTGTATGTGTGCATGCTCAGCTGCTCAGTCACGTCTGACTCTATGGACTGTAGCCCTTCAGGCTTTTTCCATCCATGGAATTTTCCAGGCAAGAACACTGGAGTGGGTTGCCACTTCCTTCTCCAGGGAATCCCTCACCCAGGAATTGAACCCCTGATTCCTGCATCTCCTGCTTTGTCAGGTGGATTCTTTGCCACTGAGCCACCTGCAAAGCCCAAGATATAATTAATTATAATTATGTTTCTGACAAGTGGCTTGAAAATCAAGGAGTGCTCTTTCCTTCCGCCCCCCTTTTTTAATACTCTCAAATAATTTTCAGAAATAGTTCTTCTTCCGTAGACTACAAGTGGTAAATATCTTGATGTGCCCAATGTTACATTTTTAAAAGTTAACTCCAATTTGAAGAAATTCAGATAAGCTGGAGCATCTTAGTTGACATTTTCCAAAATTTCAGGTGTCAGGGCTAGCTGTGCTGTAATACCAAATGCTTATGTTTTCTGTTTCCTTTACGGCATGGCCTCCCTGCTCACAAGATGGAAAATGATGTTTCTTGCCATTTTAGGCAGCCACATCCAGCTGGTTGTCTCCCACCTCCAGAGTCGTTAAGCAGCAGGAACACTCATCGTCTGTTAATGGTGCCTCTGAATTCCTCAGGGAAATTCTTAACCAATATAAATGCTGACTGTACCGTCCAGTTCCTCCTTTTCACATTTCTGTCTCTTCCCCATAACTTTCAAACTTATGATCACTGTTAAAACATCCACAGAGAATCAAATATTCAAATAGTTTTGTTGCACTTGAGCTTCAGACCAGTGATTAGCTTGGAATTGGGATGTTTCCAGTAGAGAAGGCAGTGCGGCTATAATGGGTGTTCATTGGCAGGTGAATGAAGCTATCTATTCTGTGATCACCCAAGACAGGTTTTAAGGACTTCTCTTGGAATAGGATCATCTTTCTTGTTTCTTCTTCCTGGGGCTTCCCTCTGGTATCTTGAGCCAAGTGTTTGTTTTCATCATCTGCGCCAAGCTGCCTCCAAGTGGCCATCTGCCCCCTTGTGTGCATGGTTTCTTGGTATTGTTGCTACATTCATCTCATCACCCCAACCAGAACTCTCTCCCTTCCTCCCCTCCAGTCCTGACAGTCTCTATGTCCTGTCCAGCCCTTCTTCTTCATCCCCTCATCATTTTACATAGTTTCAGGACCTTTATCCTGGTCTCTCTCAGCAACACTCACCCCTTTCAAATCCATCCTCTGTGAACACCAGAAGAATAGAAATAACACATTGTCCCATGGATGAGGGAATACTTTGAAATGCTGTTTCTTTTCATTATAAGTGCTACTGAATGGTTAAACTCTTTAACCATATACTTATAATACTTTGATGAAAGTGAATCAGTTCATCATTTTTGATAGCTCCAGAATAATCTCAAGTAGATATTAAGATGACTATGTTTTTCTTCATAATTGAGATCCTATTACTTATGTGATTATCAGCCTAACCCATTGTATATCCCTATGCTTCTGCACATGCTGTTTGCTTTGCCAGAAATGTAGATTCTCTCCATATGGCCTTTGGTCATTATGTCACAGTCTCCTCTGGAGTGAGTTTTACACAGGACCCCGGGGCACCATGTGCTTGGTTGTGGACACCTGCCCAGCAGTGTTCCTCCCAGATGAGGCAGGCTGATTAGCCCACTGAGGTGAGCTGATTAAACCCTTTGGTTCTTCTGTGTTTTTTTTTCCCATAGCAGTCTGAACTGTCATCTGAAGAAAGTCCAGAAAAGTTAGGAATCTCCCAACTACATCGGCGAAAAGTCATTTCCTTGAACAAGCAGATTCTGCAGAAGACCAAACAACTGGAAGAGGTTGGTGTTTTCTTTTCATAATTTCATTCTAGTAAAATAAAGCCATTCTTCAAGAAGGGAGAAACTAACAAGGAGTCAAGATCTCTGTGTCAGAAAGATCAAAGGAGGCTGTAGAACAGGGGATCGATGTAATCTGGCCCTTGGGCAATCCAGCCTCCACCTGTTTTTGTAATGCATGCATGCATGCCAATCACTCAGTCATGTCCAACTCTTTGCAACCCCACAAATGGTAGTCTGCCAGTCTCCCCTGTCCATGGAATTTTCCAGGCAAGAATACTGGAATGGGTTGTTGCCATTTCCTACATCAGAGATCTTCCCAACTCAGGGATTGAACCTGTGTCTCCTGCATTGGCAGGCAAATTCTTTACCACTGAGCTACCTGGGAAGCCTGTTTTTGTAAATATTAATAGTTTTTTGAAATATATGCATATGCATTTGTTTACATATTTTCTGTGGCTACTTTTCAAGCTTCAGTGGGAGAATTGAGATCTATAAAACCTAAAATATTTTTCTACCTGGTCTTCACAGAGAAGATTTCCCAACCTCTGCTCTAAAAGAAGATCACAGGGCAAGAAGAGCATTAGTTAATTCACACAGATTAGCTGAGCACTGCTGTGCCGAGCACTGAAATAGGCCATGGTGGTGAAAGAAAAACAAGTTATGATCTCTGCTCTCAGGGTCTGGAGGTAGTGATGGGAAGACATATGCCATCACTTTTTTCTGTCTTTATCAATTTAAATGCTTCAGCCGCCTTTTTTAAGATTATAGGAATAATCCAAGTTCCCTGTAAATAAACCAGCTACTATGGAACTGTATGAAGATAAAAATTAAACTCTCCTGGTACTCGTCCAGTCCCGCTCCTTAAAGCAACCCACTTTTCTAGGCTTTGCAAGGTCTTAAATCTGCTCATTCAGCTGGGGAAGAGGGGGTTGTTTGGTTATAAAAACTGAGTTTGATTTTCACTCATTTTATTACATGTATCTCTCAGTAATGGCTATAAAGGACTATTTTTTTTAGAGTAATTACAAAGTACTTTTCATAATTAACTCATTCAGTTCGCGTAACATCCATATGAAGGAGGTACTATTATTATTCTCATTTACAAGGAACCTGAGGCAACAGAGAAGTGAAGTAGTCTTGCCTGTGGTCACACAGCTTCTTAACAGCAGAGCCAAGACCAGAGCATATAGGTCTACCTCCTTCTCTCTGATGCTGCCTAGTGTGACATGGTACATATGTGCTATGGCTTATTTAACCTGTTCCTCTTTTCATGAGGGTTTTTCCCCAGGATTTTTTTCCCAGTTGTAAGTTTATGCTATGATGAACATCTTTGTACAGTCATCTTTGTGCAAATATGTAAATATTTCTGTAAAATGGATTTTAGGAAGTGGAACTGCTGGATCAAAAAATATATGCATTTTCAGTTTTTCTAGAAACTGTCAAATTATTCACCAATTATTTTACTAGTTTACACTTCTACACATAATAGTATGTGAGAAAATCCAGACTCTTTAAATCCGAGATGATCTCCTGCAAGGTCCTGTAGATTGAAGGCAACTGGGATACCCCTGCAGCCTTAGTGATGGGAGCCACAGAGCGAGTCTTAGGCCACAGAGAAATGGGGGGAGGAGTACAATAAGGGAAGGAATGCAGAACATCTCATGGTCCAACAGGGGGATATGCTGTAAAGGCAGAGAACAGGAAGGTAGCTAGTAGCTAACTGACAAGAAACCTGAGACTGAGGAAAGAGGACCCAAAGGAGGTATTAACCAGTGGGCTAAGTGTTGGGAGGTCAGTATAGGGGTTCATGATGAGTAAGAGGATGGAGGTGGGAGAATCATGGAAGACTCCAGCAAGACAAAAACTTAGCTAAGCTACTGGGACAGTTCCTGTTAGAGCAAAGATGAAGGAAGCTCTTAGTTTAGTTAATCAAAGAGAAGAGAAGAATCTTCCCTTCCTTAGCAAGTTCCTACTTCCCTGGCAGGATCCAGCCCCCTTGGGTTTTTGTTGGGGAAGCCTTCCTTGATGAGCAAGATGACTCTTTCCTTGGCTTCCCCAGGCCTGTCTCTGACCAAGCTCTTCTCATACTTTAATCTTCAGCTTACTGGTTTAGCATCTTGAGGGGCAAGGTTTGTGCTGTGTTCTTTGTCTTCCGCCGTACACTTCATTTGAACAGAACCTTGGGTAAATGTCGGATGGGTGGGTGGGTACAGGGTTGCAGGGTGGTGCAGGAAGGTGGGTGAAACAGGTGGGAAATGGCAGCTCCTCTTCCTGGAGCTTCAAGAGTTAAACCATTAGGATTTCAAGAGAAAAACAACTTTCTCCAGAAATGCTCTCATCCCCCAGTGATACAGATAGTTTAGTAGGAGGCCATTGCACAGATGGCTCCCTTTGCAAAGTGAGAGGCCAGAACTCCCAGCTTCCCCTGCCTTTATCTCTCCTGCCCTCTGCTTGTGATGGCTCCCTGAGAGGCCTGGCTGGAAACGCATCAGTCATGAAGACGGGTAACCCAAAGCACGATTTAGGAGTAGTGATGGTGTAGGTGGTCTAATTCTAACTACATCTGTAGATGATGTAATTCTAATAGGTCACTTACGGGCTCAAACATAGGCTGAGTTGAAAGTTCCCTGGAGGTTCTGTGGGTAGGACTCCTTGCTCTATCTTCCGGGGCCTGGGTTCAATCTCTGGTTGGGGAACTAATAGTCTCACAGGCAGCATGGCGTGGCCAGTAAGTAAACGAATATATATATTTTTAATGGGCTGAGTTATTTTGAAATAATTGTTGAGATATAAGATGTAATTTCTCATTGTTAATTTGTATGCAGATAACAACTGAAGTGTTTGATGAGTCTAACTGGTTTTCTACCACATCGCCTTTTCAAAAGTAGAAATGTACAAACCCTTTGAGTTTTGAATAGAATGTTTTCAGATATCTGTAAAGTTCATAGACAGCATGGGATACACCTTTTTTGGTAAAGAAAAGGGAAATGACATTTTTGAGATGTAAGTTTATGATTGTGTGATTTTGAGCAGTAAATGTAATTCACCTTCTTTCTCTTCATTGAAGTCCTGACTCCTTTCTCCAATCTGACATTATTTGCCTTCCTGTCAGATTTTATGCTAGGACTTCCCAGGTGGCACAGTGGTAAAGAATCCCCCTGCCAATGCAGGAGACATGAGAGAGGCGGATTCAATCTCTGGGTTGAGAAAATCCCTTGGAGTATGAAATGGTAACTCACTCCAGTATTCTTGCCTGGGAAATCCCATGGACAGAGGAGCCTGGTGGGCTTCAGTTCATGGGGTTGCAAAGAGTCACACACTGAGCAACTAAACATGCACACACAAATTCTATGTTAGATTCTTGAGTACTTCAGTGCAATTTGTATCCTATGAACCAGCATGTCCATTAACTGAATTGATTGTAGCCATATAGTAAACTCAGACCTGAATTTGAATCTAAGCTTTATCAGTTATCAACTATGAAACTTGAATGATTTACCTCTTCTGAATCTTTACTTTCTCATTTGTTAAATAAGACTAATGTCTTCTTCCATTGAATGTAAGGATTCATTGTTAGGATCCATGCAGAATACCTAGTACATCACCTGACACATGGTTGGTGCTAATTGAATCTAAAATGTCCACATTTGCTCAGCTTAAATCTTTCTGAGCTCCCATTTTCTCATCTGTGAAACATGGATACCACCGTATCTGTGCTGTTGTGAGGATCAAATGAGAGCAAATATCTTTTATCTTTCATTTACAGCTTCAGGCAAGTCATACTGACCTACAAGCCAAATACGAAGGAAAAAAGAAAACCCTGACAGAGGTGAGCAGATTTCCTTCCTTCATGGGTCTTGTTGGGAATTGTTGACCTGTACACTCACATCATCAGTCCGTGTGGAGGGGTCACGATCTCTTTCTCAGGGCTCAGGTCCATCTGGACAAAGGACAGTCACACAGTAGCATGTCTCAAGCCATGTTTATCCATGCTACCATGTTCTAAACCATCAGGGTCTTGGGTGGAGGGGAAGATTGCCATGAGCTGCAAGGCTCAGGAAAGCTTCCTGAGGACAGAGAGCCTGACAAGCAGGGTTGCCATGTGAAAGAACACAGAAGATCATTCATGGTAAATAACTCCTGCTCCCCAAGCCACAGGCTGGAGAAAGTACCAGAACACTGGATTCCTTGAGAGTGAGAAGGTCTCTTTCTGTAAAATGACACAACTACAGAGGGTATAATTTGTTGTTCAAAATTGCCAGAGATCTCCTGGTAGAATGGGGGAGGGAGTCTCTGGAGGAAAAGAGGGTTGCAAGTCTGTTTTGACCCCATGATCCATTTCCTAACCCAGATTGCAGTGGTGCTGTCCTCCATCAGCATCACAGCATAGCTTACCCACCACTTCCAATTACCTAGGAAACCAGGCGAGAAAAGCAAATACACAAGATGCCAGCTCTGGCATGAGGGGAGTTTAGGTCTTTCTATTTCTGTCCCTGTTTCTACAGAAAGCTAGTCCTCATCCGGGTCTGAAAATCTCTCCTCCCTGTGACTTTGGTGCTCAGGCAAGATCTATCCCTGTGAGGTCCTAGTACTTTCTGAACCATGTGGAAATGGGACTGATCTTCAGAGACATTTCTGAAGCCAAGGCAGTCCCTATTTTTTTATTTTTTAAATTTCACGTGAAATTTGCCCTTTTAAAATGGTTGTTTCTCTAGCAGTATGCAGCACTTAGTTCCCTGACTTGTTATAAACCTGGCAAAGAAACCTGGCAAAGCTTTGTGATTCTGACCTGGACTGGCCTCTTCAGTTATTGTCAGAATGTTTGAGAAGGCAGGCATGAGGATAACAAATTAGAGGAATTTTTAAAAATTCTTTCTAAAGATGCCCGTGTTGCATTTGGACACATCCACTTTCTTTACACTGTTCTGTGACTCCAATCCTTTTGGATTAGATGGGAAGCTTGGTGGAACCCCTGCTGCTATCTTCCTGTGCACACTCCACAGTCCTGGCTTAAAAGGTGCCAAGTCATGGACCCATCTTTGTATAACAGTCTGGAAAACATTCAAGGCAGAACATCTTGATAAAATCCTAAGTGGCTGTCAAGTCACTTTTGGTACTAAACACTGGATCAAATATATTTTGAGCTTTAGTTTCCAAGCTCTTCCAAGAATCCAAGCTCTCAGTATTTCTGTTTACCTTCTAAGGTCTCGTGGCTCAGGCTAGGGGCAGGGTGGCAGTTTCTGCCGAGTCAGAGATCTCCATTGTGTTCTGTGCACTGGCTTTTGGAACTCAAAAGCCCTTTCATTTTGGGTGAAATTCTTGGTAGATTGGATCTAGGCTGGTCTTTGGAGAGAGATCAAGCCCTGAGCCTTTGGAGTGGGAGCACTGACTCCAAGACCCTAGACCACCAGAGAACTAACCCTAGGGAGTATCAAATAATGAGAACTCACACAAAGGAAACCGCTTGAATACAAGACCCAGCATTACCCAACCACCAGTAGCACCATGTGCAGGACGCCTCATCTAAACAACAAAAATACAAACAAAATCATCAGCAGACAGGATTACCACCTCACTCAGTGTTACCCATCAGACGAAAAACAAACAAAAACTCAGCACAAATCTCACCCTATACGAAGCTTACACAAACCACTGGACCAACCTTAGGAGGGCAGAAACCAAAAGGAAGAAAGAATTCAAGCCTGGGAAGAGAAGACCTCAAACACTATCAATTAAAAAAAAGAATGAAAAGGCAGAGAAATACTACACAGATGAAGGAACAAACTAGAAACACAGAAGTCTAAATAAATGAAGAGGAAATAGGCAAACTACCTGAAAAAGAATTCAGGATAATAATAGTAAAGATGATCGAAAACCTTGAAAACAAAATGGGGAAAATTCAAGAATCAATTAACAAAGACCAAGAAGAATTAAAGATGCAGAGACAAACAACATAATTACTGAAATTAAAAATAATCTAGAAGGAATCAATAATAGAATATCTGAAGCAGAAGAACAAATCATTGAGCTGGAAGATAAAATGGTGGAAATAACTTCTGAAGAGCAGAATAAAGTAAAAAGAATGAAAAGAACTGAGGATAGTCTCAGAGACCTCTGGGACAATATCAAATGCACCAACATTCAAATTATAGGGGTCCCAGAAGAAGAGAAAAAGAAAGGGTATGAGAAAATATTTGAAGAGATTATAGTTGAAAATTTCCCTAACATGGAAAAGGAAATAGTCAATCAAGTCCAGGAAGCACAACGAGTCCCATGCAGGATAAACCCAAGGAGAAACATACCAAGACACATACTAATCAAACTAACAAAGGCTAAACACAAAGAAAAAAATACAAGGGAAACCCCATACACTTAATAGCTGATCTTTCAGCAGAAACTCTGCAGGCCAGAAGGGAATGGCAGGATATATTTAAAGTATTGAAAGGGAAACATCTACAACCAAGCTTACAGTACCCAGCAAGGATATCGTTCAAACAAAATTGATGGAGAAATAAAAAGCTTTTCAGATAAGCAAAAGTTAAGAGAATTCAGTACCACCAAACCAGCTTTACAACAAATGCTGCTGCTACTGCTATGTCGCTTTAGTCATGTCCAACTCTGTGCGACCCCATAGACGGCAGCCCACCAGGGTCCCCCGTCCCTGGGATTCTCCAGGCAAGAACACTGGAGTGGGTTGCCATTCGGACTTATATAGTTAAGAGACACAAGGGAAGAAAAAAGATCTAAACCATGGTCAAGTTGGGTTTACTCCAGGAATGCAAGGATTCTTCGATATATGCAAATCAGTCAGTGTGATCTGTCTGTGTGTTAGTTGCTTAGTCGGGTCCGACTCTTTGCAACCCCATAGACTGTAGCCCACCGGGCCCCTCTGTCCACGGGATTCTCCAGGCAAGAACACTGGAGTGGGTTGCCATTTCCTTCTCCAAAAGGAACTATAGAAAGAAAGTGAGGTCGCTCAGTCATGTCCAACTCTTTGCAACCTCATGAACTGTAGCCTAGCAGTCTCCTCCAACCATGGAATTTTCCTGGCAGGAGTACTGGAGTGGGTTGCCATTTCCTTTTCCACAATCAACGTGATACACTATATTAACAATTTGAAAGATAGAAACCATATGATAATATCAATAGAGGCAGAAAAACCCTTTGACAGAATTCAGCACCCATTTATGATTAAAACCCTTTAAAAAATGGGCATAGAAGGAACCTACCTCAACATAGTAAAGCCCATTTATGATAAGCCTACAGCAAACATTAGTCTCAATGGTAAAAAACTGAAAGCATTCCCCCTAAGATCAGGAACAAGACAAGGGTGTCCACTTTTACCTCTGTTATGCAACATAGTTCTGGAAGTCCTAGCAGCAGTAATCAGAGAAGAAAAAGAAATAAAAGGAATCCAGATTGGAAAAGAAGAAGTAAACCTCTCTTTGTTTGCAGATGACATGATACTGTATATAGAAAACCCTGAAGATAGTATCAGAAAATTACTAGAGCTAATCAGTGAATTTAGCAAAGTTGCAGGATATAAAATCAATACACAGAAATCACTTCCATTTCTATATACTAGCAATGAAAAATCAGAAATAGAAATTAAGGAATCCATCCCATTCACCATTGCAACAAAAAGAATAAAGTATCTAGGAATAAACTTACCTAAGGAGACAAAAGAACTGTACACAGAAAATTATAAGACACTAATGAAAAAAACTAAAAAACAACATAAATAGATGGAGAGAGATTCCATGTTGCTGGGTAGGAAGAATCAATATTGTGAAAATAACATATTACCAAATGCAATCTACAGATTCAACGCTACCCCTATCAAATTACCAAAGGCATTTTTCACAGAACTAGAACAAAAAATTTCACAATTCGTATGGAAACACAAAATATCCAAAATAGCCAAAGCAGTCTTGAGAAAGAAGAATGGAGCTGGAGGAATCAACCTTCCTGACTTCAGATTATACTACAAAGCTACAGTCATCAAGACAGTATGATACTGGGACAAAAACAGAAATACAGACCAATGGAACAAGATAGAAAACCCAGAAATAAACCCATGCACCTATCAGTACCTTATTTTTGACAGAGTTCAGTTCAGTCTCTCAGGCGTGTCTGACTCGTTGGGACCCCATGAACTGCGGCATGCTAGGTCTCCCTGTCCATCACCAACTCCTGGAGTTTACCCAACTCATGTCCATTGAGTCATTGATGCCATCTAACCATCTCATCCTCTGTCGTCCCCTTCTCCTCCTGCCCTCAATCTTTCCCAACATCAGGGTCTTTTCAAATGACTCAGCTCTTCGCATCAGGTGGCCAAAGTTTCAGCTTCAACATCAGTCCTTCCAATGAACACCCAAGATTGATCTCCTTTAGGATAGACTGGTTGGATCTCCTTGCAGTCCAAGGGACTCTCAAGAGTCTTCAACACCACAGTTCAAAAGCATCAATTCTTTGGGGCTCTTTCTTTATAGTCCAACTTTCACATCCGTACATGACTAATGGAAAAACCATAGCCTTGACTAGATGGATCTTTGTTGACAAAGTACTGTCTCTGCTTTTTAATATTACTGCCTAGGTTGGCCATAACTTTCCTTCCAAGGAGTAAGCGTCTTTTAATTTCATGGCTGCAATCACCATCTGCAGTGATTGTGGAGCCCCCCAAAATAAAGTCAGCCACTGTTTCCACTGTTTCCCCATCTATTTCCCATGAAGTGATGGGACCAGATGCCATGATCTTAGTTTTCTGAATGTTGAGCTTTAAGCCAACTTTTTCACTCTCCTCTTTCACTTTCATCAAGAGGCTTTTTAGTTCCTCTTCGCTTTCTGCCATAAGGGTGGTGTCATCTGCATATCTGAGGTTATTGATATTTCTCCCGGCAATCTTGATTCCAGCTTGTGCTTCTTCCAGCCCAGCGTTTCTCTTGATGTACTCTGCATAGAAGTTAATAAGCAAGGTAACAATATACAGCCTTGACGTACTCCTTTTCCTATTTGGATCCAGTCTGTTGTTCCATGTCCAGTTCTAACTGTTGCTTCCTGACCTGCATATAGGTTTCTCAAGAGGCAGGTCAGGTGGTCTGGTATTCCCATCTCTTTCAGAATTTTCCACAGTCTATTGTGATCCACACAGTCAAAAGCTTTGGCATAGTCAATAAATCAGAAATAGATGTTTTTCTGGAACTGTCTTGTAAAACTAGGCCATTCCATGTGAGGCCACCCAATACGGACAGGTCATGGTGGAGAGGTCTGACAGAATGTGGTCCACTGGAGAAGGGAATGACAAACCGCTTCAGTATTCTTGCCTTGAGAACCCCATGAACAGTATGAAAACCACCATATGACCCAGCAGTCCCACTCCTAGGCATATACCCTAAGGAAACCAAAATTGATAAAGACACATATATCCCATGGTTCACTGCAGCACTATTTACAACAGCTGGAACATGGAATCCACCTAGATGCCCATCAACAGATGAACGGATAAAGAAGTTGTGGTACATATACACAATGGAATATTACTCATCCACAAAAAGGAATGCATTTGAGTCAGTTCTGATGAGGTGAATGAACCTAGAACCTGTTATACAGAGTGAAGTGAGTCAGAAAGAGAAATATTCTAAATCTAGAATAATGGTACTGAAGAATTCATTCTCAGGGCAGCAGTGGAGAAACAGACATAAGAGAATAGACTTACGGACATAGGGAGAGGAGAGGAGAGGGTGAGACGTATGGAAAGAATAGCATGGAAACTTACATTACCATATGTAAAATAGATAGCCAATAGGAATTTGCTGTATGGCTCAGGAAACTCAAGCAGGGGCTCTGTGTCAATCTAGATAGATGGCATGCAGCAGGAGATGGGAGGGAGGTTCAAAATGGAGGAGATATAGGTATACCTATGACTGATTCATGTTGAGGTTTGACAGAAAACAAATTTCTATAAAGCAATTATCCTTCAATAAAAAAATAAATTAAAAAAATATTTTTTGAATCCTTGCATGTGCTAGAAAGGTGGAAGTTTCGAATTAAGTTAATAATAGGAGATACTCTCCCTATCCTCACATGATAATGGCAACCAACATTGCGATGTACTGGCTGTGCTGTGGGCACATCATTTTTGTTACCATTGAATCGTCCTGTCAACCCTGGCAGCACACTGTTAATATCCCTGCTGTGCTGCTGGAGAAACTGAGGCAAAAAGGCCACGTAGATTCCAGTGCTGGAGACCTGGCACCATGACCTCTCAGGGAGTCAGGCAGTCAAACTAATTCTCGTCTAGGAAGATGGGAGGCTATGCTGAACAATGTAGGAAGAAGCCTGATTTAGTCAGAAGACTGAAGACCGGGACCCTGAATCAGTAATGAGCTCTGCCTCTGGGCCTCAGTCTCCTTATCTGCTCAAGGCAAGGCCTGGGCACATGAGCACTCTGAGCCCTTTCCTGCCAGTGTGCCAGGTTTTACCTCTTCAGCAAAACCTAGTGGCCCTGGAAAACAGGGAGGACCTGCCTTCCCTGGAATATAGGAGAATAAAGCAGGGTGTGAAAGGTGGAGCATGGATGGCAGCCCTGACGTGTGGGGGAGGCGCTGCAGGCCCTGCATCAGTGGCGGGCCCCTTCTAGCCTGTGCACTTCCTAATTTCAGCAGTACAACTTTAATTTCTTATGTGGAGGTTGACTCTTTTTTATATATGGAGGATCCTCTCCAGCGTAAGGGCATTGACTGTGTCTAACGTTTTCCTTGATCTACAAACTATCCCTTCAGATCAGAATTCATTTGTTGAGTTGATAACCTTTCTTACAGTTTTGTCTTTCTTAAAATACATGATAATTCTTAATGGTGTGCTTGTTTGTGATTCTGAAATTTTCTGTTATCAGCTGTGTGGATTCTGTATTCATTTTATGCAGCATCCTCCACATAACTATTTTGGAAAGGGGGTCCTGCTGTTTGGTGAGATCAGCCAGTGTTAACTGATATTTGGGGTCAGGACACTGTCCCTCCTCCTGAGTCTTGCCAGGTCTCTGGGAGCCGCCCTGCCTCTGGGACTCCTGCGCCAGCTTTTGGGTTAAGGGAAGCAGGTTTCACTGCACAGCCCACTGGCTGTTCCTGATGCAGACCCCAGTCCTGCCGCCCAGTTCTTCCCACACCTGCCGGATCCACACGGTGGTCCTCCACTGGCCGGTCTTACCTGCTACCATCTTTCTTGTCCCCAAGGTGCCTGCTCCTGTCATCAAACAGAATCACCTGAACTTCCCAGGCCTTGAGAAGGAAGGACTTGCTGCCACTTGTTCTCAGCTAGAACTCTTGGAAGTTCTTTAACTTTTTTTTTTAATAGGTAGCGCATTCACATAGTTCAAAATTCAAAAAGTACAAATGGTGTCCCCCTGTAACCCAAGCAGCTACTCTACCTAGAGGGTAACCAATCACTTGTGAATCTTTTCAGAAAATTTTTGTGCATATACAAATAACGTGTGGGTTCTTTAATGCATGTGTATACAAGATGTATACATGTATACCTTCCCTGATGCACACTGGAATAGTGGTTTTATGTGTTTTCTTCAGCTTACAGTAAATGTTAGAGATCATCATAAAAAAACTGTTTATTCTTTTTTAATAGCAGCTTAATAGTCTATTGTACAGTAGATCTACACTCCTTAAAAATTGAAATCTGAGTTTCCTTAAAGTTTGCTTTTTAAAGTCTCCACTGACTCAGAGAAAGAAAATGGAGTTTTTCAAGATAGGAGATTTAACCCTGGCCCTGTGAGTAGCCCCAATAGTGGTATCCTGAGATTGAAACCCAGGTCTGTCTCTCATAGCTGCTGCTTTTATTTACTTCTTCCCACTGAGAGACACCTGCTGCCAGCATTACTTTGGCTTTCCACCCACTTGCTGCTGTGATTTAAAGGTATTGCCAAGGTTTCTTTTACCCACAGCCTGTGTCAGGAGGGCTGTGGTTTTAATGTTTCTGTGCTGTCCCTCCAGCCCCATCCTGTTCCCCTTGTGTACCTGTTTTCTCAATGTATGGCCATGTCCAGTGGGCTGGGCCACCTGTCCAGAGAGGGCACAGGTGTGGGCCAGGAAGGAGAATGGAAACCCTCGCCTCCTGTCCTGGCAAGTCTACAGCAACATGCCTCCTTCTCTCCCATAGCTCAAGGGTCACAGTGAGAAACTGGACAAAGAGCAGACAGCTCTCGAGAAGATAGAGGCCAAAGCTGATCCGAGGTAGGAGATCTCAACACGTGGTGTTTATTTTCTCTGTGAGTGTGGCTGGTGGTTGGAGAGCAGGGCTGAGGAGCCCAGGTCATGGCTGCTGGCGCCATTCTGCCGGTTATTTCACGCTGATCCTGATCCGGGGCTGCCTTCTTCCTCTTCCTCCCACTTCCCCTTGGCTCGGGAGCAGCTATGTTTTGTATTTTGTTTTGTCTGTTTCCTCCTTTTTAGAAAGTAAGTAATACTTGCAAGGTTCAAAAAGACATACACTGAAAAGTCTTCTCCTGCCCCTGCCCCCGGCTACCCAGTCCTCCTCCCTTGGAGTCAACCATGGTTACCAGGTTTTAACAGCACTGATGTTACCCTGTCCTTCAAGAATGAAAATGTTGTCTTTTTTTTACCAAGACACTGGGTTTTGGGTTGATTGTTTTTTTTTTAATTAATTGTCTTTAGACAATTTAAATTAAATAAAAGCATTTACATTTACATTTAAAATTTTAAATGGGAATTAAAGTTACGATTCTATCTGTGCTCTGAGTCTTAAGTAGTTGGTATCATTAAAAATATACAGTAATCTCAAAACACATTGATGTTTCTGCAGTTGATATTTTAATTCTGTATTCTGTTACATGTGTTTGAATGTGACCTGATGGACTCAGCTTATAGATGAAAAATAATGTCTGTTAAATGGTGGTCATTATCATTGGTGGGCAGCCTACTAGACACTCTTGGGAGAGACAAAAGAAATTAAGAAAAAAGTTCCTTTTTTTCTGGGGTCTTGGTTTTAGCTGTGATTCATAAAATCATAGTGGTTTGTTGAAAGTCAGTTGTTTTTTGGTCTTTTCAGCATCCTGCAGAACTTGAGAGCCCTTGTAGCCATGAATGAAAATCTGAAAAGTCAGGAACAGGAGTTTAAAGCACATTGTCGAGTAAGTGTTGCTTGGTGTCATCAGATGTTAACAAAGATTCTCATACAGTCTCCTGCTTTCCCTCCTCTTGTGCTGCTGCGGGTCCTATCCAGGTGTGATAGGAAGAGGAGGTTCACCAGGCAGGTACGTGGTAGTGTGCAAGAGGAGTAAAGTGCTTATGTTGTGATCAGAGGACACCAGAAATGACTTGGATGAGTAACTCTGTGTGCCAGACCCCAAACTGAGAGCACAGTCTAACAAACAGTGTTTTCTAATTTACAAGCGTATTTAAAAGAAAAGTTCTACAAGAGGAGTAGTATCATACGAAACTAGGGCCGCCCTAAAATCCTAACATGTCTCTGTCACATGGTCCAATAGTGGGGGTGATATGTGCACAGGTGACTATGTGGGAGACAGGAAAAGAGGGCTGAGTTCTGTGAGTCTAGGGGAAGAGAGGCCACTACGGCGTAGGAGCCCTCTAGAAGCTGTACCTGACTTAAGCAGATGAGGGTGACGAGTGGAGGAGGGCTGGATGAGGCAGGGCTCCAGGCTGGAAGGTCCCAGGAAAGGTGGGGAAGAGCTGAAAAAGAGGAGGCGGCTTGGGACTGACTCTAAGCCACTCATTCATCCCATGTCCCAGTGATTACTGCGAGCCTCACCTGCCCTTGGGGAAGAAAGACCCCTTCTGACTGAGATACGGCTGCCTCTACCCTCCTAAAAAGACGTTCCCAGGCTGAAAATCAGAGGCCTGGGGGGCTAGTTCTTTATGGACTTCTTGTCCCCACATAAACTCGCGAATGTGAAAATAAGACTCTAGATCAAGATAAATCATTACATCCAGTTACTAGCCTGTCCAGATCTTGTAAATGTTCATATTACTTTTAAAGGAGGAGATGGCACGGCTGCAGCAGGAGATCGAAAGCCTGAAGGCTGAGAGGGCGCCAGGCAGAGATGAAAAGGTACGGGCTGTGGAGGGGTGCTCCAGACGGCTGGGGGCTTTGTGACGTCCACCATGAAAGGGTTTCTAGAGGACTCCCCAGCAGAGTCTGGTGCTGAAAGGGACCAGACTTTTCCTCAACCTTGTCCTCTGAACACTCATTTCTCAAATGGTTTTCGTTGATATGTGTTCCTGAACTTTGTCTTCTTTTTGTGAGTTAAAGCAGCTCTGAGTGTGGACGGCAGCAACCCTGGGCAAGCGTTAACCGGTTTACAAGCCCGGCTGCCCCTCCATTAGGAATGGGTGTTTCTAGGAACTCCTGGAGCTCTGGTCCCCTTTGTCCCATTTACCTCTCAATTGTGTGCCAGTTTGCTGATTTCGCCCTGCACTCCTGCCCCGGGACATGGATGCTGCAGAGAGCAGCTCGCTCGAGATGTAAGGTCGGGGCTCTGGTTGTGGGGAGCATACCTGGCTCAGAACAGGTCCCACTGGCTCTCTGAACAGGGGCCTTGATCTTCCAAGGAACTGTTGTAGACAAGGATGGAAAATAAAGTCTGTTTCTCTCACCAAATGAGACCTTAGGGATCACTGGTTTGTTTTCCCTTCTCATACTCCATTCAAAGCTTCTTTGCTGAGGCTCTCTGTGCTTAGGTCAGGGTATGGCCTCAGACCTCGTCAACTGCACCCTCTTGCTTGGGGAAATGGGGAACTTGGGGCTCAGGGAAGGGAGGGGACTGGAGCAGCCAGGGCCTTCTGCCAGGGCTGGGCCTGGGCCTGTATGGACACTGCCCCGCTATCAGGGAGACAGGCCATGGAGGTGCTGCCTCCCTTTCGTGACGGGTTCTGTCACTTCAGCCACAGCCATGAGGACTGGTGCAGCTTTGGCAGAGTATGGCTGGGCCGTGGGTGGTGAATTGGGACCACCCCAACTTTCCAGTTGTTTCCAAGACTGAAACTCTGAGTTCAGCTCAGCCAGCCTCTGGGTTTGTATAGAACTCAGACTTTAAGGGCGGCATTTCTCTTCTTAGCCATCACACCTCGCTAGAGGGATTGACTCGCATTTAGAAACAGAGTTTAGCTTGTTAATATGTGACTGATGGACATTTCAGAACAGTTTAAAATCTAGCACTCATGTATGGGCTGTTTCCTGTTCAGACATGATCGGCAAACTGCCAGCCCACCCCTTCCTACTTCTGGACCCTCAGCTTCTTTCCTCAGAGATGATTTTTTCTTTCTTTTTTTTTTTTTTTTTACTTTTCCTCATTGCAGACCCTCTCTGGGGGAGAGTCACATGGTGCCTTAACCTCTGCAATGACGCACAATGTAAGTACCTGCCCATTCTCAGGACCAGTACTGTCCTCTGTGGGCGTGGTGACCAGCTTTGTGTCTTCAAAAGCTTCTCACACCGCCTTCCATCATCTCTGTGGCCACCTCCTCGTCTGTGGGCTCTCAGGACCTTGGTCCATCTTGCACACCCGCCCCTGGGGTGGAGCACAGCTTCCCTGTGGACAGCCCTGAGGCCCTGCACCTGGCCCAGGCATTCCATCTCCAGCCTGGCCTCTGAGCTGGGAAGGGGAAAGCCCTGTAAAGGGCCACACCTGCTGGTCACAGCCCACAGGCTTCGAGGGGCGGGCAGTGTGCAGGGAGAGAGCTGTGTCTATGGGCTTGCGTTTCGAGGTCAGGGGGTGTTAAGGGCCAGGTAGTGAATATTGTCAACCTTGTGGGCCAGCTCCACTCTGGTCCTCAGAGTCAATATATAAGTGAAAAGACATAGCTATGTTCCAATAAAACTTTATTTATAAAACTAGGCACAGAGGGAGGTTCAGGTGGGAGGGGATATGTGTATACCTGTGGCTGATTTGTGTTGAGGTTTGACAGAAAACAACAAAATTCTGTGGAGCAGTTGTCTTTCAGTGAAAAAATTTACAAATTAAAAAAAAACTAGGCACAGGCAAATTTGGCTCAAGGGCGGTTGGATTTAGCCATTGGGCTGTTTGCCAACCCCTGTTCTGAGTTAAAGGAATGCTTCCAGGAGAAAGGAACAGAAAAGGAAGAGGAGGAGGAAAGGAGCAACAGGAAAGCCTCTACCATTCACCTCCTCTAGGTTCCTCTTCCCTTCATGCCCTCAGAGGCTCCCAGAGAGGGAACTTCAGAACTCCCACAGTGAAGGCTGTTGGGGTTTGCCTGCAGCTGAGCCCCATGGAGGAGCTGGCAGGGGTGTGTGTGTGCAAAAACACAGGGGGAGAGGGGCACCTCTGACACCTTTGTAGCTTCCTCTAGCACAGTGAGCCATCCAGCCACGTTTCTTACCTCATTGGGTTCAGTGAGGGGCTGGTTTCTGCCTTTTAATACTGTCCAAAAGGCCTTTCTACAGTGGTGGATGTGTTTTCGATCTGTGCTCTATCCAATATGGTGGCCACTAGCTGTGTATGGTTACTGAGCATCTGAAGGTTGGCTAGGACAATTGAGAAATTGAATATTTTTCAATTTTAGATAATATGAATTTAAATAGCCACATGTGCCTGGTGGCAATCACATTGGACATTGCAGCTCTAAACAGAAACATAAGCAAGCTAGCATCATCTAACACAGCAACACAGAACTGCAGGCTCTTTAAATATTAGTTATCTCCTCCTCATGGTTTTTTTGTTAAGGGAAGGAAGGGCACATGGATTTGGGGGATCAGCCTGGGTCCCAGAAGAAGAAAGAGTTGTTACAAAGTGATGTGAAAGAGTGTCGAGGGTCTCACAGGATGAGGACTCAACCCTGAACTCAGCCATTTCAAAAAAGAAATTTGGAGCCTCACAGTGAAGGAGATATATAAAAACTGTTCAACTTCAAAAGACTTCATCAAAAAAATAAAAATTTGCAGGTAATTGTGGAGTTTTTTTTCCAATTTCAGGAAGACCTAGACAGACGGTATAACATGGAGAAAGAGAAACTTTACAAGATCCGTCTACTACAGGTGAGTAAAAGCGAGCTGATAAACCCATCTGACTAGGTCTGCATGTCGCAGAACAAGAGCATCTCAGTGTCTTAAGAGCCAGGGAGACTCAGTTATAAGGCTGTTTGCTGTTCTGTCTGGAGTGTAACTCTGGATTGAGGTGTTGGTTATAACACCTCACATTGGTCTGTTATTTCACCAACATCTCGTTTGACTTGGTTATCACCTTTACTGGAGAGTAGCTATCAGCCTTATTTTCTGTATGAAGAAATTGACTCAAATCTGTTAAATACAAGCAGCTAGAAAGTGCCGGAGGCAGGATTCAAGGTCTAATGTTCTTGTCAAGTACTTTTCTTCAAATAGTAAGTGCCCGTATGAGCTGTTAGTTGATGATCTGGGGTGGCAGGGGCGTGCAGGGGGAGGCAGGGTGGTGAGAACGCCATCAGATATGGGGACATAGGCTTCAGAGTTGGCTTTAAATTCATGCAGAGTCAAAATTGCATTGTAAAATCTCTTCCATTGCCAGATTCTGGCTCAGGGACACTTAAAAGCCAAGAGTTAACTTTTGTTGCACTTTGGCCCGGAACTTCTCTCTGCTCTCTGGGAAAGGAAGGCCAGGTTCTGGTGGGAGTGGCCAAGGGGCTACAGGAGTCAGTGCTGAAGCCCGAGCTAGGGCTGGCTCAGTGAGGGTGTATGGATGTGAACTGGTGGCCGAGAGGCTGAGCAGCTGTATCGATGGAACTTGGGATGGGTTAGAGAAAAAAGTAGAGTCAGGGTGGTGGAGAATTTCCGACTTGGCACTAACGTGGATTCTTGTGTTATTCATTGAGGAAAAGCCTAAATTAAAAAGGATAGGGCTGAAGGGAATGGGACAGTGAAAAGAAATGTTCATGAGATCTCTGTGGGGCTTTTAAAGATTAGGGTACTCCACCAAGTAGGAATAGTCTGGGCTGGGCTGTGAAGAGGGGAAGAAGGACTCCACTAGTGAGGCTTGAGACCAAGTGGGCAGCTCGAGGCCAGGGAAAACAGGAGTCTGAGGTCTCCTGGCAACTGAGCAGAGGGCTCAGTGGAAAGAAGGTTCAGCGTTGCCAGAAGTCAAGGGAGCTGGAGGCTGAGAATTGCCACAGGTGCACAGAGAAGGTCTGTGTGACCTTGGCGAGAGTATTTCCAGTGGGTGTTGGGAGCAGCCAGCGGCAGTGGATTGAAGGGTGGCTTGTGGGGAGGGGAGTCAGGACGTCAGAGACACTTGAGTACTTGGTTTTGCGGTTTCCTTTTTTCTTTCTTTCTTTTCTGGCTGTCCTGGGTCTTCATGGTGGTGCATGGGCTCTAGTTGCAGTTCAAGGGCTTGGTTGCCCCACGGCTTATGGGTCTTAGTTCCCCAACCAGGAATCAAAGCCACATTCCTTGTATTGGAAGGCAGATTCTTAAGGACTGGGCCACAGAGAAGGCCCTGATCAGGGTTTAAGGAAGGGCCTTAAAGGGATGAGGGACTTCAGCATATTTAAATGCCAGTAAAAAGAAACCAATAGAAAAGGAGAGGTTAAAGATGCAGTGAAAAGAATGAATGATTACATCTATAGGTTCCGGGGGGGGGAGGGGGCGGAACATAGGCATCAGAGCCCAAGCACCCATGAGGAATATAGCCTTGGCCAAAAGGAGAAATAGATCTGTTCCTCTTCTCTAGCTCAAGCCACAGACCTGATTTTGGTTTGGTCACCAGAGTTGATAGTGGGTTTTGCACTGGAAAGGGTTTTGTACCCAAATAAATTAGAGGTCCCCATCTGCCACTGTGATAAAGTAGCTGGGAGAGGGAGGGACACGGAGGCACAGGAGAGGGCAACATTGAGACTGTGAGTGTGTCGGGGAGCTGGACAGCCTTCTCCAGTGCTGCCCACAGAAGACTCCCTGCCTCAGAGCCCAAGGTCTCCCCTGCATGCTCACTACTCTGCCTCCCAGATGCAATCAGGAGCAGTTTGACTAATAGAGCCCAGTTCATTTCATGGGAGGGGGCAAATGCCAGAAAGATGCTTTAGGAGCTTTTCAGACAGGCTCAGGGATTTGGAAGTTGTGTGGAACAGCAAGGTGGCATCAGTCTCTCGTCATCCGGGAAGCGCTCCTGGTCCCCGCCTGGCTCTGGGGAATCAGCTGCTCCAGAGTCCTTGGGGCCTGGTGGGCTGGCCGGGGCTACAGTCCCATTCAGAATCTTCCTTCTGGACCTGTTAATTTGTTGCCTCCTGTGGCTCCAGTTTAGGGGTTTCTCAGGTGACGCTAGTGGTAAAAAACCCGTCTGCCAGTGCAGGAGACTAAGAGATGCGGGTTCAATTCCTGGGTTGGGAAGATGCCCTAGAGGAGGGCATGGCACCCCACTCCAGTAGTCTTGCCTGGAGAATCCCAAGGAAGGAGGAGTCTGGGGGGATACAGTCCACAGGGTTGCAAAGAGTCAGACATGACTGAAGCAGCTTAGCACACGTGTACACAGGTGGCACCAGTTCACAGCCATGCCTTCTCTCTGTGTTGCCAGGTGGGAGTCAGAATCGGAGCCAGCTGGTGTTGTGTGCCTGCATTCCAGGGCTGGTTTGCAGGCACAGGGTGAGTGGAGGCAATATTTTGTGGGAACAAATAAGGCCTTTCATCAAATAGTGTTGTCTCCCCATCTCTTTTGCATTTAGGCTCGAAGAAATCGAGAAATAGCAATTTTGCATCGCAAGATTGATGAAGTGCCCAGCCGAGCCGAGCTAATACAGTATCAGAAGAGATTTATTGAACTCTACCGCCAGAGTAGGTGCATCGACCACATACTGTCCTGAGGCTGGCCCTGGGAGGGGCAGGGGTCAAGGGGCTCTGACCCACTGTAGCGTGGTGTTTCTGTCCATGGAAGCCAGCCCTGGAAAGGGCTTTAGCTCATCACCAGGCCCCCTCATTCCACGTAGCCCAGAATCCCAGGCACAACACTGTAGAGGCCTGACTCCCTCTCCATGGATAGATGGCTTAAGCTGATTGAGCTCTTGGAGTAATGCTTTCAGCCCACCCTCATCCGCATCAGCCATCACTCCTGCTATAGCTGGAGTTGGAAAGACTCCGCTTTCCAACTGCACATGGAACCTTGTGATGCCAGCATCTCTAGATCAGTCCTCACTCACTGTCCTCCTCTGTGAACCTTCTTCTCATGTGATCCTTGCCTTTAACAGCGTCGTGTCATTCAAGACTGGGTGTCCCTCAACCTAAATCAGGGATCACGTCTCATCAGGCTCAGAGTGACCCTCAAAGCTGCCATTGCTGTTTTCTTCGCAGTGCTTCTGCCGTACCTCTGCTTCCTTGTATCATAGCCCAGTAACCATTCACTGGTCTGCAGCTGCTTCTCTGAATCCCTCTCATCCACCCATCCAGTTGCATCACTTCTCTCCTGTGACAGACCCACACAAGCTCCCTAGACTGAAGGAAAGTGCTCTCATTCTATCCAGGATCCTCCCCAGTCTAGGTGGCCTGCCAGGAGGCCTCTTCCTGCTCTCAGTCGTCCTCTTCCTCCCCAGTCCACACACTGCTGTTCAGCACACCATGAACTTTGACATCCTAGGCCTTGTCTCCTCCTGTTACCTGCACCTGGGACCCTTTCTCCATTCTGTTAGACAAACCCTTCAAGGACCTCCTCACTTACCCTCAGTAAACAGGTCCTGGACTATCACCCCTTCCTTAGGCTCCACTCTTGCATATCTCCTGGGTACCTCAGACTCGGCAGGCACAAGACTTTGCCTCCCTCCCATCTTTCCCCTCACTCACTGTGATTGCTGTCGAGCCCGGCTAGACCCTCTGTCTTCTCTGACTCATGCTGCTCTGCCAATTCTGTTTCTGAATAGTATCATGTCTGTTTCTTCTGGACTCCTACTATAGCCGCCTTCTCCTCACTCCTGCCTGAGAGCGCGTTCTCACATAAATTTCATCATTTTACACTCTTGCTTTAAAAGCCTTAATATGTCATAGCTCTCCATAACTGGATGGACAGTCTTCAGAATCCTGAGCAGAGTCCTGCCTTGTCTGGTCCAGCTGGGCCCCTGCAGTCCCTGTGTCCCTCACCCCTGTGAGCTGGTCTGCAGGTCCAGGAGGCCAGGGCCCTACAGTTCCCACTTGGGAAACTCCCAGTCTTCTCTAAAGTACACCCAATTTTCCCTTGAGATGTTGACCTCTCAGCCATCCTTCCTAGTTCTAGCTGGAGCACTGTCTTCCTCAGAGCATATGTGCTTCCTTTTATGTTTTACCCCCACCCAGATGTTTTAGTCCTCACATTTAATTCAGATGATCAGGGTAGGTGTCAACAGTGGCAGTTTCTCAGCAGAAAATAGTTTCTTCCCTAAGTTAAATCTTTCCCTTTAAGCACAGGGTTTACAAAAGTGAGCCAACTATGGCTCCTGCTCATGAGGAACCTGGAAAGGGAGGGAGCCACACAGACAGGAAGAGCTGGCGTGGGGCTGCTTCCTCCCTGCCCCCTTTCTCCTGGAACCCTCACTTGGAGGACTTCAGAGAAATGCCCCATCCTGCACGCTGGCAGGGAGCTTCCTCTAGCTCCTGTCCTGGCAGGGCTGTCACGGCTGCCACCTGCTGCCAGCCCGCAGCAGCCCCCCACACACGGCCTCTGTGCACCATGGGGCTTCCTCGCAAATGAGAGTGAGCACCAGCCTGGCAGGTCCCAGTCCTGCAGAGCCTCAGCAGGGAGAGGGCACTTGGGATCATTGACATATTTTCTCACTCATGTGCTCGCTGATTTCTCTGCATTTACAGTTTCGGCAGTGCACAAAGAAACCAAGCAGTTCTTCACTTTATATAATACCCTGGACGACAAGAAGGTTTATTTGGAGAAAGAGGTAAGAGCCTTTATAGAAAGAAGGTAACATAGATGCGTGTGTGTCATGTGCCCAGTGCTGGGTACAAGGTCAGAAAGTGCATGATTCCTTGGGGCTGTCACCGTGCAGAGTGGGCAGCGGTTGTATGGTGCCCTGCAAGAGGCACCATCCTAAAAAGAAACATCCTGGAAGCACAAGAGGTAGATACGGAGAAGGGCTTGGACTTGGTGAAACTTGAGTTTGAGCTTTAAATGAAGGAAAGAACCAACTGAAGGAAATGGGGAAGGTGGGCCGTCAGAGTTGACCTGGGGAAATGGCTGTTTAGTCATCAGCGTCAGACAGAGGCATGAACTGAAAGAATTGCTTTCAATTGTAAAATCGAAAGCAGGAGTGGCAGGGCTGACCGTGAGCAGCCGCTCCATATTGCTCCGACTCTCCCTCAGGTCAGATCTGCTGGTGATTCACAGCTCCCTCCGTGGAAAGCAGTGGCTCGGGGCGGGTGTGCAGCTGTATTTAGAAACGAGCAGCGGCACCTTTACAGCTGCAGCATGCAGCAGTGTGGTGGCGGGGGCAGGCGCTCTGGAGTCACTGGGTTTGGGTTTTAGTCTGACCTTCTCCTGACCCTCAGCACATACCCTACAGTGATAGAGAATGAATGCGACAGTGTCCCTGAAGTACCTAGCACACAGTGATACGTATGAGCTCCTTCCTACCCCTCACCTTGAGGGAGACAGAATCTTTGTTTATTTCGTTATCATCTTGTAGCCTGCACTAATTACCACTTGAATAAGAATACTATTACAGATGTATCTTTTACCTGGACCCAAATGGAAGCCTCTGTGGCTATAGTTATCTTGACTACCTATTTTTCATTTTGGGGGTTTGTTTTTTTTAATTGAAGGATAATTACTTTACAATCTTGTGTTGGTTTCTGCCATACATCAACATGAGTCAGCCATAGGTGGACATGTGTCCCCTCCTTCTTGACCCTCCCTCCCACCTCCCACCCCATCCCACCCCTCTAGGTTGTTTCATAGCCCCAGTTTGAGTTCCCTGTTGACTACCTATTTTTGCCAGTCAAGCCAGATCAATCTCTCTCCTCCGAGAGGCACTCCTTGAGGAGGGTTTGGGTTCTGTTTCCTCTGTATCCAGGGCCTTACACAGTGATAGACACATAACAAACATTTGATCGGTGTTTGAACAGATGAGTCCATTTGGGAGATTTTCATCAGACCTGGGGGATTGCTCTGCTGCATACCCTGACTTGGGGGTCTTCCCGCCTGGTAAGGAGAAGACTTGTCCCCTAACTCAGGGACAGGCCAGCTCCTTGTGAGAAAGCCTTAAACCCCATTGACTTCCCTTCATCAGCAGTGTTTAAGGTTATTGCATTCCTTTAGGAGTATGCAGGGTGGTGGCAGCTTTTTAATTCCAAGCAATATTAATGCAGTTAGAACTTTTCATTTGGGTAAATTGTACATTTTATTCCAAATCTATTTATACTTGTGATATTTTAGCTTTCAACATGCCTGTGGAGTCAAGGACAAGAATATCATCTCCATGTTTCAGAGTGTGAACCTGAGTCCAAGTATAGTAAATGCTTAGTTTTGGGCTCACAGGCGAGGGTCAGTGACAGAGCTGGAAAGACAACCTAGGTTTCTAGACTCCAGACTCAGAGCCCTGACCTGGACTGTCATCGGGGCAGATAAAGGGTCTTGTGTACGGGCCACGGCATTTCCATGGGGGAGGGACCTTGAATGGGGCACGTACCCTTGGAGGCTCTCAGAGCTGCCTGGCAGCAGACCCATTGGCAGAAACTCTGTGGGAAGGAGTAGGGTGGGCACAGTGTTCTCACCTTCCCTCCCTCACTGACTCTCCGCTGGACTGATGGCCCTGAAAATGAAGTTCCGTGTTTGGTGAGATCGAAAGGACAGTGGTGCAGCTTCCCCAAGGAACCCTAATGTTGGCTTAGATGTGTCTCAGCTGGGGTTTAGGTCCCATCGCGGAGCCCTCCTCCTATGCTACCAAGGTCATGCTTGTTACAGCTGGAGGCTCTGGGGAAACTATGAGGCTGAGAACACGTTGCTCTTGTCTTTGTGTTACTTTTTACCTGCATGAACAAGGTGTGTTCCTTTCAGCAGTATCCAGAGACAGGCGCCAGGCTTTCAGTGGCTGGGGTGGCACAGGCATCTTTTGGCCTTTGCTTATTGTTCTTGTTCTTCCTTCCTCCCCAGATCAGCCTGCTGAACTCCATTCATGAGAACTTCTCACAGTAAGTGTTCTCTTCCAGTCACCATCCGTGTGCCCTGCACGGCGTCAGCTCACCTCCGTTTTGCAGCAAAGCTCAGTGCCCAGGCTGGGATTCTTATACTTCCACCCCTGTTGCTGTGTGCATATGTGTCTTGGTTTATGCAGACCTTGAGTTCTTACAAAAACATAATGATTTTACAGCAAATTTTAAAAACACCAAGGAGTAGCTTAGGGGAAAAGTTAGCTTTCAAATAATTTGACTATGCCTAACTACTATAATTTCTTTGTAGATTACTTTTGTCCTACTAAGATTAGATTAATAACATTTGTTTTTGCACACATATAGATGCTTTAAAATTTAGATAATGAGGGAATTCCCTGGCCGTCCAGTCATTAGGACTCTACTCTTTCACCATGGAGGGCCTGGATTCAATCCTTGGTTGGGGAAAAAAGTAAATTAAAAAATAAAATCTAGGTAATAAAATAATCTATATATTTTTTTAAATAGTTTTCAAATTTGGTGGTAGATTTTAAGTCATGTGCATACTCTAAATTACCGTGTTCAAATATAAATGTTTTCTCTAAAAACTGAACAGCAAAGCCCACCTCTACTGAAATCATACCAGCCCTCAAAGATAACCATTCCCTTGTCTGCCATCCAGGCAACCCCAGGCTGGTACTCTGTCCAGAAGAATTCCTCTCTTACCAGCACTGACTCTGCTGTGACCAGCAGCTAAGATCTTAGCTGGATTACAAGCTCTGAACTTCAAGTTTCACTTCTAATTGAAAACAAACAGCTCCATTTAATATTCAGATTCAGTTAGTGACTTACAACCTTGTGACATTTCTAAAAATGATGCCTTCATCTGTATCCCTGATCATTGAGAGAAGCTGAGGTTGGAGTGTTTTTGTGGAAGTTCTGCTATCTCTTGGCCCATCCTTTGAAAGATTTCTTCTCATCCTTGTATCGTGTGCTCTGATCCTTCTCGTATCAGTCCCTCTGCAGGACTGGAGGTGAACAGGCATGTTTTTTTAGGTCATCACTTGTTTAGCTGCTCTTCCTGGAAACAGGAACAGCTTTACCAGCCTGGTTTTAGGAAAATCTCAGAAAATGTCTTCCAGTCTTGAACAGTGCCTTTTATTTTTTGTCTTTATTGAATTTGTTACAGTATTGCTTCTGTTATTTATGTTACAGTTTTTTGGCATGAGGGATCTTAGCTCTCCCACCAGGGATCAAACTCAACTCACTGCATTCAAAGGTGAAGTCTTAACCACTGGACAGCCAGTGCCTTGATCAGTGCCTCTAAAGCTGCAGATTTTAAAAAATTAAGTGAAATTCAGACTTAAATTGAAGAAAGTAGGGAAAACCACTAGACCATTCAGGTATGACCTAAATCAAATCCCATATGATTATACAGTGGAAGTGAGAAATAGATTTAAGGGACTAGATCTGATAGATAGAGTGCCTGATGAATTATGGACGGAGGTTTGTGACATGGTACAGGAGACAGGGATCAAGACCATCCCCGTGGAAAAGAAATGCAAAAAAAGCAAAATGGCTGTCTGGGGAGGCCTTACAAATAGCTGTGAAAAGAAGAGAAGCAAAAAGCAAAGGAGAAGAGGAAAGATATAAGCATCTGAATGCAGAGATCCAAAGAATAGCAAGAAGAGATAAGAAACCTTCCTCAGCGATCAATGCAAAGAAATAGAGGAAAACAACAGTAAGGGAAAGACTAGAGATCTCTTCAAGAAAATTAGAGATACCAAGGGAACATTTCATGCAAAGATGGGCTCGATAAAGGACAGAAATGGTATGGACTTAACAGAAGCAGAAGATATTAAGAAGAGGTGGCAAGAATACATGGAAGAACTGTACAAAAAAGATCTTCACGGCCAAGATAATTATGATGGTGTGATCACTCACCTAGAGCCAGACATCCTGGAATGTGAAGTCAAGTGGGCCTTAGAAAGCATCACTATGAACAAAGCTAGTGGAGGTGATGGAATTCCAGTTGAGCTATTTCAAATCCTGAAAGATGATGCTGTGAAAGTGCTGCATTCAATATGCCAGCAAATTTGGAAAACTCAGCAGTGGACACAGGACTGGAAAAGGTCAGTTTTCATTCCATTCCCAAAGAGAGGCAATGCCAAAGAATGCTCAAACTACCACACAATTGCACTCATCTCACACGCTAGTGAAGTAATGCTCAAAATTCTCCAAGTCAGGCTTCAACATTACATGAACCTTGAACTTCCAGATGTTCAAGCTGATTTTAGAAAAGGCAGAGGAACCAGAGATCAAATTGCCAACATCTGCTGGATCATGGAAAAAGCAAGAGAGTTCCAGAAAACATCTATTTCTGCTTTATTGACTATGCCAAAGCCTTTGACTGTGTGGATCCGAATAAACTGCGGAAAATTCTGAAAGAGATGGGAATACCAGGCCACCTGACCTGCCTCTTGAGAAACCTATATGCAGGTCAGGAAGCAAGAGTTAGAACTGGACATGGAACAACAGACTGGTTCCAAATAGGAAAAGGAGTACATCAAGGCTGTTTATTGTCACCCTGCTTATTTAACTTATATGCAGAGTACATTATGAGAAACACTGGGCTGGAAGAAGTACAAGCTGAAATCAAGATTGCCAGGAGAAATATCAATAGCCTCAGATATGCAGATGACACCACCCTTGTGGCAGAAAGTGAAGAGTAACTAAAAAGCCTCTTGATGAAAGTGAAAGAGGAGAGTGAAAAAGTTGGCTTAAAGCTCAACATTCAGAAAACGGAGATCATGGCATCTGGTCCCATCACTTCATGGGAAATAGATGGGGAAACAGTGGACACAGTGTCAGACTATTTTTTTGGGCTCCAGAATCACTGCAGATGGTGATTGCAGCTGTGAAATTAAAAGACGCTTACTCCTTGGAAGGAAATTTATGACCAACCTAGATAGCATATTCAAAAGCAGAGACATTACTTTGCCAACTAAGGTCCATCTAGTCAAGGCTATGGTTTTTCCATTAGTCATGTATGGATGTGAGAGTTGGACTGTGAAGAAAGCTGAGCACCGAAGAATTGATGCTTTTGAACTGTGGTGTTTGAGAAGACTCTTGAGAGTCCCTTGGACTGCAAGGAGATCCAACCAGTCCATTCTGAAGGAGATCAGTCCTGAGTGTTCTTTGGAAGGACTGATGTTAAAGCTGAAACTCTAGTACTTTGGCCACCTCATGTGAAGAGCTGACTCATTGGAAAAGACTCTGATGCTGGGAGGGATTGAGGGCAGGAGGAGAAGGTGATGACAGAGGATGAGATGGCTCGATGCATCACCGACTCGACAGGGAGGCCTGGTGTGCTGCAGTTCATGGGGTCGCAAAGAGTTCGACACGACTGAGCGACTGAACTGAACTGAAATTCATTCCTTAAGCAGTACCTGTCACCATTCAAAATTTTTTTTTAATTGTTAATTTCAGTCACATTTTATTTATGAAAGTGTCTATTAGTAAGAAAACTATAGAGAGGGTTGGGGGAAAAACAGATTAATATTTATTTGTAAGACCAAGCTAACTTTCATGCCTTGCTCACAAATTAAAATCTCTGGCTGCCTGGGATCACAGGGCCCCCATGGGTCCTTCCTGCCTTGCAACGGCCTATCTACCTCCTGGGGCATTATCTGGACTGACTCCTCAATTCCTCCCCTTTCTTGAATCCTGTTTGCTGGTCATACCTCTGCTGGTCTTTCTTTCAGAGCCATGGCCTCCTCTGCTTCCCGGGACCAGTTTTTACGTCAGATGGAACAAATCGTAGAAGGAATTAAGCAAAGTCGAATGAAGGTCAGACTGCTTTTTTTCTGTAATGTGGCCAGAGTTTTACACTGGTGATGGGAGAAGGCCCTGGAGAAAGCAGGTCTCTTCCAGTTGTCCTGGGGATGTGCTCTCAGTTCTGAAGACACATCTTCATGTCTCTGCAAGGGGTCCCACTAAGGTCTC
Organism: Capricornis sumatraensis; assembly: GCF_032405125.1. Lineage (NCBI taxonomy): Eukaryota > Metazoa > Chordata > Mammalia > Artiodactyla > Bovidae > Capricornis > Capricornis sumatraensis. The sequence continues at coordinate 113,982,871 of NC_091071.1, read as the reverse complement.
TGACCCTACAGTGGGCAGGCCAGCTCCATAGGCTGCCTGCATCAGTCTTTCAGATGGTTACCAACAGCTCTGTGGATGTAATACCCACCGAGGGTCAAGCACTGTGCTCATCCTCCCAGAAGCCCTCTTACGTGAGTGTGTGCCCCGTTTCACAGATGGGAAGCTGGCTTTCACCAGCAGGCCTTCTCTCTTGCCCAGAATCAAGTCCTCACTGGCTGTCTGGTTCCTGACATTTTACCATCAGAGATCCATTCCTTACACCTCAAGAGCATTTTAGTTTCCAGGAGTCCCCTATAAAAATGCAAGTAATTGCTGAATTCTGCTAAAGTGAGAGGATACTGAGCCTCAGAAGAGAAAAGAGGAACTGAAAGGGATGTGGGGGCTCCAGAGATAGCTTTGCAGAGAATTGTCCAGGCTAGGGGCAGCGTGAGCATTTCTGCACTCTGGCTCCTCGCGTGCACACTTTGTCAGGAGAAAAGAAGACTCGCTGATGGTCTGGAAGCCAGACATGCAGCCATAGGCTCCCACTACCGCAGCAGACAAATCCTAACTAACACTTCCAATGTCTCTTGCTTTTGGTCCTACTTTAGAAATAGTAGGACCAAATAGTCACACACCTGGTCCTTGGGCATGGCAGCGAAACCTCCTGAGGACAAAGGGCATCTCCTTTCACAGTCCTGGGGTAGAGTAGTCCAGAGAGTGTGGCCAGAATGTAAACACATGAAAGAATAGCCTTAGGACCTGTCCTAAAAATCTACTCCTTCAAGCTGTCTGTAATCCTATTTCACCAGAGAGGGATGGCAGACAAAAGCTTGCCATGTCCCTTTCCCTCTAGCAGAATATTCATCTCCTTATTAAGGATGTCAACAAAATCATGTCAAAAGAGAAAAAAAAAAGTGTCACTGGTCACAAGACTATTCAGCCACAAAAATGAGGGCACAGTGAGACAGCTGTTGTCCATGTGTGGGGCCACTTCCCCAGGGCAGGCAGACTGTCTTGCAGGAGGGAGTGGAGTCCCTTCTTGATGATCGGGGGTTAGAGGGAGGTGGGGAGCAGAGAACCTGGCCAACCACAGGCCTGTAACAACCCTCAGTGCAGGGGCTTTCCACTCACTATGCTCATCCTCAAGGAGATAGTCTTGCTCATAGCAAAGAACAAGAGGAAGTTACTGGGTTTTTTTCCCCTGCTTTGGCTTCCCTTTCTGTTACTATCTGAAGCATTCCCCAGGAAGGAAATGGGCCTGACTCCTTCATTCCTTCCATTCTGCCCTAAGCTTCATGGTGAAGGCATCTTGGTACTGGCCAGCAGAGGAGGCTGCTGCTGTGTCTGTACCCCCACGAGGTGGCTGGGCACCAGGAGGTTGCTCAGGTCCCTGAATGGGGAGGGCTGTCTCCTCTCATGTCTGTGTTGCTGGTGGCTGGCACAGCACCTGACGCATAGTTGGCACCAAAGAATTCTTTGTTGAACAAGTGAATTCATTGAGTCCAAAAGTAGTTCTCATTGAGGGTTCCAGGTAGACTTTGAATGTTGGTTGGCACTGGAATGGATTAAGTCTTGTCTGCTCTGCAGAACAGCACTTATTTGAGTGGATGTCTTTTGTTGTGTTTGTTTAAAAGAAACAAAAACACAGCCCCCTGTATCTGGGTACCATGATGGGTTCTGCTTGGATAGAGGTGGCAGGGGAGTGTCTGTGCCCCAGAGCACAGGTTCCCCCAGAACCAGCAGGTGCAGGGTGTACACAGAACAGACCAGCAGGGAGTGCAAGTAATAGAATAGGTGTTTGTGGCCTGTGGAAAGGCTCCTGAGTAAAGAGGAAACTGCCTACCTGTTGCTTGTGAAATTGTACTCACACATACACACACAAACACACACACACAAAGAAAGAGTTAGATGAAGCAGTTAATTCCCAATGACAGGAGAATTGCTGAACAGATTATAGTTCCTATGCCGTATCATGCAGATAAATAAAAACAACCTCAGAAATGATGCATAGAAGGAAACTACTGGAAGGAAATCCATGAAAAGTTAGTAATAGTTTCCTTCTGGACATTGTCAGCCACCTTTGGTCAGAACCTGGCTTTTCATCACTGTTTCCCCAAATGTTTCAACAGATGGAGAAGAAGAAGCAAGAAAACAAGATGAGAAGAGACCAGCTGAACGACCAGTACTTGGAATTGTTAGAAAAACAGAGGCTGTACTTTAAGACCGTGAAAGAGTTCAAGGAGGTAAGAGGGGGATGGGGCCCTTGAGGCTGGGCAAGGTTCTTGTTCAACACCACCGCCCCCAGATGAACCTCTGCAAACCAGAGCGTTTCTTTGGTTTTCCACTGGTCTGAAATGGAAATAGCAAGTGGGCAGTTGACCGGGCAATAAAGTGTGCATCTGAGTAGGTCACGATTGTGTTGTTTTGTGGCCCATCTTGAAGCTCTAACTGAACTTCAATTCCAAGAAACCTCACTTCATTTTCTTGACACTCTGTAGCCACATTAAACTCACAAGTAAAATGACATCGCAGGGCCACCTGGAAACAGTATTTGTTATAGATTCAGATCGAGCATTTCCCTTCCTCCCAGTCTTAAGCTGCGAGGAACCTTGAGAAGCCCTGTGTGAGGGGAGTGAACTGTGAGTGTGACAGGCTTGGGTTCACATCCTGCCACTGGCCTGCTATGCACATGGGTAGGGACCAGCTGTGCACGTGTCTGGCACCTGTCACACCCACCCTCTGCCAAATGTTGTTGACCCCTGTCTTTTCTCTTGCATTTGGGCAGGATTACTGTCCATCATTCCAGAAAGGAAAGTGCCCTTTTCTTAAGAGATTTTCCAGAAAGAGACTTCATTCCGTCACTTGCCAAGATTTCATCAGCTTTATTTTCAGGACTTCTTTCCCCCTTTCTAATATAAATCTGTGTAGTTTTAGTGAATTTAGAGATTGCTGAAGATACAGGGAAGCTAAAGGTAGTTGTATCCTGGCATGTGGTCAATGGAATAAAAAATAGTCTTTCCATACCAATGTTTTTGTTCTTACATGTTTTCTGTGGCTCGTCTCTCTTCCTTCCTCCCTTCCCTCCTGTTTTCCTTCTCTGCCGCTTCTTCCCATTATTGAGGGAAGTTTTGAGAGCCACAGCTGTAGGCATTTCAGAATGTCTCATCCTTTCAATAAACAAGTAATAACAAGTCAGAAGTAATTCCAGCCTTTGCCTTGAGGGGACTGATGTAGTGGTGTGGTCAGGGAAGACCTCTCCCCAGTGAGAACTCAGTCTTGGGCAAAGTGACCAGGCGAGCTGCTGAGCCTCTGGTCAGTAGGGGCTGGAGCCAAAGGGCCAGCAAGAGAGCTACAGGAAGTAAACAGGGACCCACCGCTCCCCCACCTGAGCTCTTTTTCCCAAATAACACACAAAGAGAAAAGGCCCGGAGGAGAAGAATTACACTTAAACGTTGCTTGGACACACTAGCACTGCCATTTTGACAGCAGAAACAAAGAGCAGATGAGTTGGGAGGATAAGTATAAGCTGTCAAAATGAAAGCAAATAAAAGTGAGATGGAAAAGCTCGTTACTACACTGCACGCTCTCAGAATGAAGGCTGGGGGCCATCTCTGAAGGAGGCAGTTCCCTCAGATATGTTAAGGACAGGATTTCCATGTTCCTGCCTCCTTGGCACAGTTACTGTCAGTCAGAGACGGGAGGTGGGTCCCTCAGAACCCGTGAAGACCCCAGACCCAGACCAGGTGCTGGCCTCAGTGTCCTTCAGTCCGAAGCAAGATGGAAAAAGGGGAAGGGGAATGGACTATTTGCTGCAGATGGCTACATGGATTTCACTTAAAGCACTCACCTTTAAAAAAAAAAAAATTGTCTTATTTTTTGATACTACGATTGCCTCTCTTATAAAATGATGGTGACAGTGTGTCCTCCCTTTTTTTTTTTTTTTAATCATTTTACTTGGTAAAAATTTAAAACCATGAGTTAGCATTCTAAAATCTTAGAAATTTTTTTCAAGCTCCTCTGAGGTAAGTTGGGGCCACCGCAGGTGTTGAGGCTTCCTTGCTGCTCCCTAGCTCCCATCGCCTCCTTCCAGTTAGAGTAATTCTGCCATTTTACATATTGCAGTTTCGTGTAAGATCTCATTTGAGGGAGAAAAGCAGTTTGAAGAATCAGATTTTCATCCCAGGATGGAATCTTCTCCCAGAACCCTCTGCTCTGCCTCCTCTGCTTGTTTTTCCCCGACCTGCTTGGTTTTCTTCTCCCCACTTCTGAATTCTTCCTGCCTCCTGGTCCCAGCACCATGCTGGGCAGTAAGTATCCTTCGTGCAGAGCAGTGTCATCCAGAACATGGTCTTTGACCACCACTCGGCACGCGTGTGTTCTCAGTCGTGTCTGACTCTCTGCAGCCCTGTGACTGTTGCCTGCCAGGCTCTTGTCCATGGGATTCTCCAGGCAAGAATACTGGAGTGGGTTGCCATTTCCTTCTCCAGGGGATTTTCCCGACCAGGGATCAAAGCCAAGTCTCCAGCATATCCTGCGTCGGCAGGCGAATTCCTTACCACTGAGCCTCCACAGCTTCCCTTTGACCACCCCAGCATCCCTTTATGGGGTACAGTTGACTCCACATTAATTGAGCTCCTGTGACCCCGTGGGCTCCATGTAGGCACTAGGTCATGCCCGCATCCTGACTCCAACCTCCTCTGAGATCAAGACCCTTTTGAGTAGAGACATTGAGTTATCTCTAAAATGCCATCAACTCACTTTCCCTGGGAGGGTTTGTTAATAACAAGTCTGCCAGGGAAAAAACATATACTCTGAAAACACCTTAATGGCAGTATTACACCAACTAATCGTGTTTCTCAAAGCAGTTTCTCACAAGTTGCCCAAACTAATATTTAGATTCTTGCCTGGCTCTGACGAAGGCCAGCCATACATTTTTATGATGCTGAGTTTGAGCACGTAATCTCGAGTGAGTGGAGCTCACAGTGTCTGGCACATAACAGGCCCCATACTTTCTTCAGCAGGCAAGAAGCAGACGTGCGGAGAAAGACCTAAAGGACTCTCTCTGTATTTGCTTTGAACAGACAGACAATATCATTCTGTCATCTCCTACAAGGCTTCCAGGAGATTGCATGAATTAAGTAGTGCTCACACACCAGGCATGACGGCCTGAAATGTCTTTACTGAAAACTTGAAGCTCATCTCAGTGTGGTGTGATGAGAAGAATGACCCCTGCTGGGGACTTTTCCATAGCAGCAGTTTTGATGCTTCCAAGGTTTTTTGTTTTGGGGTTATTTTTTGTTTTTTCCTCCTTCATAAGGTGATGTGAATAGCAATTAAAACTTATTTATTCCTTGTTATATTGTGTTATCTTTTTCTTATGGAAAATTTCGAAAACACACAGAACTAGAGAAAGCAGTCTACCAGTGTAATAGTGTGCCTCTCTGCCTGTTTTGTTCGTCTTTACTGCTCCCCATTTACATTTAAATAAGAAAACTGTCTTCTCAACTTCTCTGACACAACAAATGTTACTCACCTTCACCTTCTTTCTCTCCCCTAGAAGTTATCTCCCCCTCCAAAAACATGTGCTTAAAAAATGTCAGAGTATCTTGCTTCTGGCAGAACAACTCAGCTTCACGCCCACCCAGCCCTCCCCAGCTCTGAATGGAAGGTATACAGAAACCCTGAAGGTGAACCAGGGTCACTGCAGCCGAGAGCAAAGGGCCTCCAGAGAAGTGGGAGCATCTGGCCAAGCCCAGGGAGGGGGAAACATCTTTGAGGACTTTGGGCGCCTTGGATGCAGAAAGGGCCAAGGGTGACCAAGTTTTTCTTCCACACTAAGTGGCAGCATGGTGACTGAAGGCTCGGGTTCGACCCCTCGAGGTCCTTCCCCTTCCACGCTCACCTCTCACTGTAAACAGGGCTCCTTGAAGTCCAGGGAGGAAGTGGACATGTGCTAGCAGACGGAAGTATCCTGAGCTATCAAGGCCACTGCAAACAGGGAGGAGGACGCACAGTGAGATGCTCTGGAAGAAGGGGATTCAAAACAACACAGCGATGGCCTTGTACCCTGGATGCCAGACTCTGCACACGGGATGAGGCCCGTGAGCTCGTCCACATCCTACAGCACCCTCAGTGATGGGTTTCCTGCAGCTCACTTTATGGGAGAGGTGTCCCTCAATATGTTTCTGTCCCTCTGTCTGCTGTGGGTGTCTCTGTTAAAGCTGAGGATATTCTTAACCTTCGCTCTTGTGGGGTAAGAGCTTTTCTACATGCTCCATCTGCTGTCTCTTAGGACTCCTTGGGCCATGGTGTCCGGGACTCTCCCCTTCCTCACTGGAGGCATCCAAGATCAGCAGAGAAGCGTCTGCTTTCTGCTTCTGCCCCTTGGGGACTGAAGTCTTTGGGGATGACAGTGCCTAATCCTCTCCTGTCCTCAGTCTGACAGTCGGTCTTTGTGACTGTTGGGGCCTTCCTTGAAGCATGTGTCCAGGAACCTCCCCTATACTGGTGGCAGTGGAAAAGGAGGCCTGTCCACTGACCCACAGGCCGCTCCGGGTACAGGGAAGGATGCAGAGGTGGGCGCTAACACGGTCCCCACCTCTCTGCTCTCTCTTTCTGTTTCCCCTGCAGGAAGGCCGCAAGAACGAGATGTTGCTGTCCAAGGTGAGAGCCAAGGCCTCTTGAACATTCCCAGACATCATCGCACGTCATTGATGTCTTCCTCTAAACACCATGTATCAGCTCTGAGATGGTGAAATGGTTCTGGACACTACAGCAGAGATGTAGGTGTGATGATCTCAACATGGGATATTTCCTTCCTCCTGTTTGCTCACATTTCATCTCCATGGTGGTGGTTGTCCATGGGATCGGACGGTGCAGACATTGTGGCTTGGATAACACCCGTCCTCCAGTGAAGAAATGTGGGCAGTGTTTGTTCTCTGTGTTGATTCTACTTTTATTTCTCCAGTAACATTGCACATATGAAGGTACCTGTGTTTGAATGGACTCTGAATAAAGAGAAATTCACTTGTTCAGTAATGTTAATTGAGCAGCTGCTAAGGAGGAAGCACTGAGTAGGGGGACACAGACCCTGCACCCAGGCTTCCAGCACATGGCCCCAGAGCTTGACCACGGGGACTTTTTTTTTTTTCTTAGTAAACAAGGCTTTTAGCTGAACGGCCAGCCCATGTGAATATTGGTCAGTTGGGCCTCTCACTTGCCGTGATGCCTTTTGTTCCTGGTCCCTCGGGGGCTGGTCAGCAACCTTAATGGTGTAGCAACTAGAATGAAAACTCAGTGTCTGCCCTTGGCTTCATCACACTCACCCAAGTTCATCTCACCAAAAATTAAAAAAAAAAAAAAAAAACCTCAGCTTGACACATAAGAATGACACTTCACCGCGCCCTGCTCTCCTGTGAGTCTCAGCCACTCTGGGTGGTCTCATGCGTCCCCCTCACATCACATGCTCCCTGCTGTGCACAGGTCAGGGCTGGACCCAGACGTGGGCTCGCCCACAGTCACCCCCATCCAGGCCGGTGTGTAAATCCTGGAGGGACCGCCCTTGAGCAGGTGCCGAGGGTGTCCGAGCGGAAAGAGCAGCCAGGTGTGTGGAGATCCAGGGGTTTTCACGGAGATGGCTGGGTTGGGCTGGATCCAAAGGAGGAATCACAGTTGAATAGAGATTAGTGGGAAAGCCATTTTGGATAAAGTACGGATGTGATTAAAACTCAAGAGTGCAGGGAGAGTACAAGGCATGCTTGTTGGGAGAGGTGTGGGTGGCCAGTCTCTGCAGGAGGCTTTAGAGACCAGTCCGGAAAGGTGGGCAGAGACTCACCCTTTGCAGAACCTTGAAGGAAAGACAGAGGGCTTTATGTTCTCCCCTGGAAGGAGTCCATCCAAATTGAGCCCCTCCTGCCCCGGCCCTCAGGAATCATTCAAGATCAGTGAACCCAGCACGGGCAAGGCTTGCACATCATTCCACACAAGCTTTGGAGGTACCAGTCAGCAGGTGTGGGGTATGAAACATAAAAGCTTAAGTGTGCAGTGAGCATGCTGTGTGCAGCTGCAGGGACATTGTGCTCGTTTTAGTTCCCTAATGTGCGTTTAAGCAGGGCTGGTGTGTACAGACTTAAAGAATCTCATGCTGGATCAACGGCCCTTGGCTTCTGTGCCGGTCCAGCGAGGCCTGCCCAGTGAGGAGGCTGCTCCCAGTGCCCGCACGTGCTGATGGCACTGTTCCTGGTCATGTGCTTCTCCGCCTGGGTGGGTGCCGGTAACCTGTGGATTTCAAAAGGACTCAGTGAGGCTGAAGCCAGTGGTCGCCAGAGTACAGGTAGAGCTCCAGGGGCAAGGGAAGGTGGGAGCAGTAGAACTGTAAACTGTCTCAGGTTCAGGAGAGTACCTTGGTGATCTTGCCAAGAAGCTCACAGGCCTAACAACTTGTGAGCAGGTAGGCTATTCGTGTGTTGTCCCCAGGTGGTGGGAGGAGAAATGGGTTATCCTGGGGATCACGGTGGCCCTCCTTTCTGGATGACTGAAGAAGGTTGGGCATGGCTAATCCAGAGGAACTGATGCATCTTCCGGAAGTGGGGGTGTTGACTTTGGGCTGTGTTTCAACAGAGTTTCATTCGGTTTTGGTGTAGGGAGGTATCAGGAGATGTTGTTTCCATTTTTCAGTCCCTTAGGACTAAGGGATAAGGCCTGAAAAAGATAATAAATCAGTTTCTGTTCCTTGAACACATCTTGAATTAAACTGCAGAAGCCAGTCTTGAGAATTCTGTTTGGTACGGATAACCCACAGTGCGGATAGTGCCTTTGTGAGTAAAGAGGACATTAAATGTGCTTTATAGTCAGGCCTCAGAGGTCAGGGGGCCTCCCAGGACCCGTTCTGTATGCCCAGAGGATGGCTGGCTGCTCTGCTGAGGCCACAGGCTTTTCTGGAGATGAAAAATACGTCACAGCTGTAAAACATGTGCTACCAGGAGAAGGAGGTTTCCCCAGGAGCAGTCTGTCCTCCTTGTTCGGTCAGGGCAGTGAGCTTGCTGGCGGCCGATGCCTGGGATTTTCAGGAAGCCCCTGGCCTGGGGCCCCATCCCATGTGCACCTTAGGAATCAGAGCCACTGTGAGCAGGACAGACTGATGACCTCCAGGCACCTGAGAAGATACTCGGGTTGCGTTTGTTACTGTCCTTGGTCTGGATTCAGGCTCCTGGGTCACCCTCAGCTAACTGCTCCAAGGGAGGTGCCGAGGTTACTCATCAAGGGCCTGAGTGGGCACAGCCCAAGTTCGTCAGGCCTAAGCTCTCATCAGAGTCTGCAGGGTGTGGTTTTAACTGGGTTCATTGCCCGTGTTCTGTGGAGAGCTGGGTGTCCTGCCAGCAAAACCAGAAGGCAGAGGGGCTGGTAGACAGGAGACCTTTCCCAGGCTGAGGATTCACTCCCTGACAATCCCTGCAGCTCCTGGGCCTCCTGAAACCAGGCGCAGGAGACAGGGGTACCTCAGGCTGTCACACTGACCAGAGCGGTCCTGCCTGAGGGCACTTTGGGCCCATGGCCTGCAAACCTATGCCGTCTGATCCCTGTCAGCTCACCACAGCCTCATGTTGCCCTCTCTGCAGGTGATTAGGGAAGTGGCCTTTCAGCAATAAGTTACCATGGCTGAGCCCGAGATGCAGTTAACTGACTTGAACGAAACTGAGGAAGGAAGTGCTCTGAGTCATTCGTGGCCGTTGGTGGCCTTAAGCACGACTTGCTGCACAGCCGGACCGTGAAGAGCCCCCGTAGGGCGAGGGTCCACTGTCCAAGCAGCTGGCGCTGACCAAGAGAAGGGCCTTGTGTGATGTGTCCTCAGAGTCCCCAGGCCTTCTCTTGGTCCTTCGTCCCAGCCATGGCAGTTCTGTCTCATAGCACACAGTGATAGGCTAAAAATGCTATGTAAAAAAATAATGTTATGGTCTCCCTGTTCTCACAGTAAATGTGTAGAAACGTTAGGGGGGATTTGGCAGCTGGTCTGCGGCCTCTTTGATGACACGGGGAATACGATGGACTCTCCATGTCAGCCTTTTGTCAGTTCCTCAGACGTGCCAGGCTCACGCTGCTTTGCCTCTGCCTGGACCGCTCTCCATCCAAGATTGTGGACAAGGGCTTTCCCAGACACCTGACGCTCGCACAGATGCCTCAGCGTCAGCCTGCATCCCTGACCACACACTGCCCTCTCCGCTGCTCTCCATCTTGACAGCACACGACACTGTCTGACAGCACACTCCCTTAGTCCTGTGCGACATCTGTTAGCTGCCCTCCACTCCGGGGTGTAAGCGGCAAAAGCAGGGACATCATCTGTATTGTTCTCTGCAGTCTCCCTGGCATCTGACTAAAGTGGATGATTAGGAAACTGGCTGGATAAAATAGCTTCTCCAAACTGCAGCTATATATCCTTGTATTAGCAGAGTTCAGATTGAACCTTTGATCTGATTTGTGCTTAGCTTGAGAATGAGGGGATGATTTTATTCAGCCACATTAGAGGGTTTCAGAGTGTTTGTTACCCTGTAATCTTAATGGCTGAGATGAGAAGGGTGTCCAAGGTTTCAGACCTTTCAAAGGCATTACTTTTTGCAGATGGTTCCCCGCCCCCATGCAAATGGGGAGAGTGGGGGGAAAAGGGAACGTATTATTTTCAGAGATTAGGTCAGGAGTATGTCTTGGCTCAGAGTACACCGTGCATAAACGTAACCTGGCTGGTTGAATGAGCCACATGAAACCAAGCAGCGGGAAGCATCCTGGGATACTGTGTTGGTGGAAGTATGCACGGTACAACCACATGGAGGACAGTCAGACAGTGTCTATCAAAAGTGCAAATGCACAAACCTTTCAGGTCAGCAATGCTACATCTAAGGATTTTTCCTATATACTAGGATTTGCATTTCAGCATTATTTGTAATAGCAAGAAGATGGAAACTGCCACCAACATAGGGCAGTGGTTAAATATATTGTGGCAAATCCATACAATGGTATATTAAGCTATCCTCTATCTACTACCATGGAATAATCCCTAAGATGCATGGTTAAGTAGAGATAAAGACTTGGCTTACTAGTGTTTATTTCTGAAAATGAAGAGGGTGGGGAAAATGTGGCTGTATATATACTTCTGTGTGTGTGCGCATAGGTGGAGAATCTCTAGGGGGATCCACAGGAACCTGACAGCTTCGGGTGCCTCTGGGATGAGGGGTGGGGGTTACTTTTCACGGTTTACGTTTTGTACCTTTTGAATTTTGTACCATGTACATGTATTATCTATTCCAAAAATAAAGTTTTTAAATTTTTACTTTGTTTACATGTTTCAAAAAAAGAAACAAGATGTCAGATTTTTGGTCAGTAAATCCTCTTTCCTTAGGAATTTGAAGTCCTTGAGCCCAAAGTGGTTGATGTCATTTTCTCAGGTCTTAGGGAAAACAGGGAAGTGAAGAGGGGGCCTCCTCTTCTGGAAGAACACCTCTGGGGAGACAAAGCAGTGGGGGTGGCTCTGCTCTCACTGTGTGGGTTGAGTGGCAGTCGGGGGGACAGGGGTGGATGGACGGCGAAGTGGCTGCATCCTGGGTCAGACCATGGCTACTGCATGGTCACCTCCGTCTCTTGAGGATCGCAGCCCAACCCCTGCTCCCCTGGCTTTGGGCTTTAATAACTGAAGATGGCACCTCTGAGCCATGGTCCAAGGGGAGCCCCACCTGTCTCGCGTGGAAACACTGTGGGTGATCCTTGCCCGTCCCTTTGTTTTCCAGATGGTTTTTACAGTACCGATTTTGTTCAGCTCTAGGTGGCAATGTGTGCAGCCCCAGGAGAGGAATCATGACAGCTGTTTGAAAACAGTCGTGAATTCTATTTGCCAAGAATTGGTTTACAGATGGGTGTCTAACCCAGTCATGGCCAGTACAGAGGAGACTTTCCCACTGATAATCAACTCGAGATGGCAGAGAAGAGCTTCTGTTCTGGCAGTTCGTTGGGGAAGGGCATGGGGTTTGGAGCAGGCTTCACCATCTCGAGAGCATCAGAAAGGACCTCCCAGCACCCTGAGCTCAGCAGAGTGAAAGGCTGAAAAGAGCTTGGCTTCCTGAAAGCATGACGCACTTCCAAACCAACCTGGGGACCACTTGCCTCCATATTTCTTGTTTTATGAGAAAAATCCCTGTTCACTCATTCATTCAACCAACAAACAATTGAGGTTCTGCTCTGGGTCAGGCCCTGGGAATAGATCCAGGCAGGCAAAGGAACTTGTTTTCCTAGGGCTATATTTCTGTGGGGAATCATACAAACAGGTAACACATACATTGTGTCACATGTTGCGTCAATGTGCTGACTCACTGACTCAGCAAAGACGCAGATCAGGACTGTCCAGTATGGTGGTGATGGCTGCAATTTTATAATGAGTAGTCAGAGAATACAACTTTATGTTCTTAACTGAAAACTGCTTCTGTTTATGTTCTGACATTTATACCAGAGGGCCAGGTGATTTGTGCCTATTAGAGATACTACGCTTTTATCCATCCCATCATTGATTCTCAGTGTTCAGTCTCCTGTTTCCATCTAGGCTAGCAGTAGACATCGCTGTAGCATTCTGCTTTGCAAAGTGTCTCCTGTCCCTAATTGCCTTGCTTTCACTTTTTAGACACACTGATTGTCTCTGAATTCTATAAACTGTTTACTTTTACTTGCTTTCATTTTATTTGTCACATAGAAGCCAGATACATTTTTATGATTTAATGCTACAAATACTATTTTTTTCATGATTTAAAATTACTCTCAAAGTTGATATTCTAGGTGTCGTCAGGTTAATTCAGGGCTTCCCTGGTGGCTCAGTTGGTAAAGAATCAGCCTGCAGTGCAGGAGACCCAGGTTCAATCCTTGGGTCAAGAAGATCCCCTGGAGAGAAGGAATGGCTACCCACTCCAGTATTCTTGGCTGCAGAATTCCATGGACAGATGAGCCTGGTGAGCTGTACAGTCAGGGGTCTCAAAGAGTCAGACATGACTGAGCCACTAACACTTTCACTTTCACTTCAGGTTAATTCAGGTAAAAGAGAAAAGGTATTTTGCATTTTTCTAGATTTGTGTGCTTTTCTGTTTTAGAGGTTTGACTCGAATGTTTTCATTATGAAAATCCTATTTAGAAAAAATTACTGTTTCTTAATTGTCTGCCCCTTCTTTAGGATATCTATGTTCTTACCACTAAATAAATATTAATAAGCAAAACCTCACTAACCCACTCCAGTGTTCTTGCCTTGAGAATCCCAGGGACAGGGGAGCCTGATGGGCTGCCGTCTATGGGGTCGCACAGAGTTGGACACGACTGAAGCGACTTGGCAGCAGCAGCAGTGAAGGAATGAGTCACATAGGTAGATGCTGTGTGAGGAGAGGTCCAGGCAGAGAGAGGAGCAGGTGTCAGGGTGTAGGTAGGAGCACGCACAGCAGGTGAGTCTGGGGAGCGGGAAGGGGACCTGTGTGGGGAACCATGGGAGGGTTTTGACAAGATTTCAGCAAAGACGCCTCTGGTGGTACTGCAGGCTGCAGGGGAGGCAGGGGCAGAAGCAGGGAGCCCATCTGAGCAATGACTGATAATGTATATGCAACACACCTGAGACAGAAGTTTAAAGAGACAGTGCATACCCTTTCCATACTACAGTCTAATGTTTTTCCTGTTCTAATTAATTTTTTAAAAATGCTAACTACTGTACTGGATTCCATTCTTCACTCCCCAGAGCAGACACCCTTGTCACGGCACCCTGGCAGGTGGAATGTGCTTCCTCACCCCTTGACTTCGGGCTCGGCCTGGTCTTGGGTTGTTAGCAGCCTTGACAGGAGCAAAGGTCTGAGGACATGCTGTGTATGGCCCTCTTGTAGCCTCTCCGGAGAAAAACTTACCCTGCTGGCCAGAGGAGGTTCAGACACACATGGAGCAGACGGAGACCAACCTGCAGCTTGAAGCTGAGCCCAGAAGAGCCCAGCCTGAACCACTGAAATCCCAGTGGCTCACAGACACCTCAGCAGAGGAGGCTTGTTGCTATACACCACTCAGATTCTGCAGTGATTGTGTGCAGATGTTGAGAACATAGCTGACTGAGATGATCATCAACTGATTTCATGGCAACTTGACCTGGAGTTTAAAAGACACTCCTCTGTACCATCCAGCTTCAGTGCGGAGGGAGCAGGTCAGGGGCCAAAGAAAAGGCTCCTAGGGTGGTACCCACACATGGAAGAGATGCTCACAGAGGACAGCAGTTGTGAACAGAATCCAGATTTCCCTCAGACATGCCTGAAGAAACATGGAGGCCATGATAAAGGGGAGAAAAATAGCATGCTTTATGCAGGACAAAATTTATAAAATAAAACTGCTAGGTTAGCCACATCCACCCTACAGGCCTGGAACTTTATGGAACTGGATTTGGACATGAAGACCCTTCAGTGATAACTTAATCAGCAAATAAATCCTGACAAGATTAATTCCAGTTACAGCTTCCTGACCTTGTCTTCCTCATGTCCTACAGGCAGAGAGATTTGAGGGAGAACAGAGACTAGGTTTAAGGAAATTCCTGCAATAATTACTGTAAATCTGATATTTTGTCAATAGATTTCTATTTCGGATACTCTGTATTAAAAGGAATCACATATGGATACATGGATATGTATGGCTGAGTCCCTTTGCTGTTTCAGTTCAGTTCAGTCGCTCAGTCATGTCCGACTCTTTGCAACCCCATGAACTGCAGCACGCCAGGCCTCCCTGTCCATCATCAACTCCCAGAGTTCACTCAAACTCAGATCCATCAAGTCGGTGATGCCATCCAGCCATCTCATCCTCTGTCCTCCCCTTCTCTTCCTGCCCCCAATCCCTCCCAGCATCAGAGTCTTTTCCCATGAGTCAACTCCTCGCATGAGGTGGCCAAAGTATTGGAGTTTCAGCTTTAGCATCATTCCTTCCAAAGAACACCCAGGACCCATCTCCTTTAGAATGGACTGGTTGGATCTCCTTGCAGTCCAAGGGACTCTCAGGAGTCTTCTCCAACACCACAGTTCAAAAGCATCAATTCAGCCCTCAGCTTTCTTCACAGTCCAACTCTCACATCCATACATGACCACTGGAAAAACCATAGCCTTGACTAGATGGACCTTTGCTGACAAAGTAAAGTCTCTGCTTTTCAATATGCTATCTAGGTTGGTCATAACTTTTCTTCCAAAGAGCAAGTGTCTTTTAGTTTCATGGCTGCAATCACCATCTGCAGTGATTTTGAAGCCCCAAAAAATAGTCTGACACTGTGTCCACTGTTTCCCCATCTATTTCCCATGAAGTGATGGGACCGGATGCCATGATCTTCATTTTCTGAATGTTGAGCTTTAGGCCAACTTTTTCACTCTCCTCTTTCACTTTCATCAATAGGCTTTTTAGTTCCTCTTCACTTTCTGCCACAAGGGTGGTGTCATCTGCATATCTGAGGCTATTGATATTTCTCCCGGCAATCTTGGTTCCAGCTTGTGTTTTTCCCAGCCCAGCATTTCTCATGATGTACTCTGCGTACCAGTTAAATAAGCATGGTGACAATATACAGCCTTGACATACTCCTTTTCCTATTTGGAACCAGTCTGTTGTTCCATGTCCAGTTCTAACTGTTGCTTCCTGACCTGCATATAGGTTTCTCAAGAGGCAGGTCAGGTGGTCTGGTATTCCCATCTCTTTCAGAATTTTCCAGTTTATTGTGATCCACACAGTCAAAGGCTTTGGCACAGTCAATAAAGCAGAAATAGATGGTTTTCTGGAACTCTCTTGCTTTTTCGATGATCCAGCTGATGTTGGCAATTTGATCTCTGGTTCCTATGCCTATTCTAAAACCACCTTGAACATTTGGAAGTTCACGGTTCACATATTGCTGAAGCCTGGCTTGGAGAATTTTGAGCATTACTAGTGTGTGAGATGAGTGCAATTGTGTGGTAGTTTGAGCATTCTTTGGCATTGCCTTTCTTTGGGACTGGAATGAAAACTGACCTTTTCCAGTCCTGTGGCCACTGCTGAGTTTTTCAAATTTGCTGGCATATTGAGTGCAGCACCTTGACAGCAGCATCTTTCAGGATTTGAAACAGCTCAACTGGAATTCCATCACGTCCACTAACTTTGTTCATAGTGATGCTTTCTAAGGCCCACTTGACTTCACATTCCAGGATGTCTGGCTCTAGGTGAGTGATCACACCATCATGATTATCTTGGTCGTGAAGATCTTTTTTTGTACAGTTCTTCTGTATATTCTTGCCACCTCTTCTTAATATCTTCTGCTTCTGTTAGGTCCATACCATTTCTGTCCTTTATCGAGCCCATCTTTGCATGAAATGTTCCCTTGGTATCTCTAATTTTCTTGAAGAGATCTCTAGTCTTTCCCATTCTGTTGTTTTCCTCTATTTCTTTGCATTGTGATCAGTGACGAAGGCTTTCTAATCTCTTCTTGGTATTCTTTGGAACTCTGCATTCGGATGCTTATATCATTCCTTTTCTCCTTTGCTTTTCGCTTGTTTACCTGACACTAAATCAAAACATTGATTGTTTTTGAACTTTTTTTTTATTAGAGTATAGCCTATACCCCAATACAAAATAAAAAGTTCAAAAATAAAAGGAATTACAAGTATATCCTTTAAGTTCAGTTCAGTTCAGTCGCTCAGTCGTATCCAACTCTTTGCGACCCCATGAATCGCAGCATGCCAGGCCTCCCTGTTCATCACCATCTCCCGGATTTCACTCAGACTCACGTCCATCGTATCTCTGATGCCATCCAGCCATCTCATCCTCGATCGTCCCCTTCTTCTCCTGCCCCCAATCCCTCCCAGCATCAGAGTCTTTTCCAATGAGTCAACTCTTCGCATGAGGTGGCCAAAGTACTGGAGTTTCAGCTTTAGCATCATTCCTTCCAAAGAAATCCCAGGACTGATCTCCTTCAGAATGGACTGGTTGGATCTCCTTGCAGTCCAAGGGACTCTCAAGAGTCTTCTCCAACACCACAGTTCAAAAGCATCAATTCTTCGGCGCTCAGCCTTCTTCACAGTCCAACTCTCACATCCATACATGACCACAGGAAAAACCACAGCCTTGACTAGATGGACCTCAGATAAAGTTAATCATCAACTGATCTGTCTCAATAACCTCAGATATGCAGATGATACCACCCTTATGGCAGAAAGTGAAGAAGAATAAAGAGCCTCTTGATGAAAGAGAAAGAGGAGAGTGAAAAATTTGGCTTAAAGCTCAACATCCAGAGAACTAAGATCATGGCATCTGGTCCCATCACTTCATGGGAAATAGATGGGGAAACAGTAGAAACAGAAGCTGATTTTATTTGGGGGGACTCCAAAATCACTGCAAATGGTGACTGAAGCCATGAAATTAAAAGACACTCCTTGGAAGGAAAGTTATGGCCAACCTAGACAGCATATTAAAAAGCAGAGACATTATTCTGTCAACAAAGTTCCATCTAGTCAAGGCTATGGTTTTTCCAGTAGTCATGTATGGATGCGAGAGTTGGACTATAAAGAAAGCTGAGCACTGAAGAACTGATGCTTTTTAAATGTGCCATTGGAGAAGACTCTTGAGAGTCCCTTGGACTGCAAGGAGATTCAACCAGTCCATTCTAAAGGAGATCAGTCCTGGGTGTTCATTGGAAGGACTGATGTTGAAGCTGAAACTCCAGTACTTTGGTCACCTGATGCAAAGAGCTGACTCATTGGAAAAGACCCTGATGCTGGGAAAGATTAAGGGCAGGAGGAGAAGGGGATGACAGAGGATGAGATGGTTGGATGGCGTCACTGACTCAATGGACATGGGTTTGGGTAGACTCTGGCAGTTGGTGATGGATAGGGAGGCCTGGCATGCTGCAGTTCCTGGGGTGGTAAAGAGTCAGACACGTCTGAGCGACTGAACTGAACTGATCTGTCTCAGAAACTGAGCATTTTGTAATTATAGTGAGTAGTCAGGGAAGACCTAAGTAAAGAAAAAGTTCAGGTCTGAAAGGTCCAACAAAAGTTGCCATCAAATTAGTCAGCAAACAACAGCAAACTCAATGTAAATGACTCCCTCTGCCTGGGATGCTTCTATGATGATCTTACATGAAGTCAAGGCCCAGGTCAAATCAACACAATAATAAAGCATCTATCCAGTAGTGAGAGTAAGCCTAAAAATATCACTGCCCCCTCCTCCAAACCATACCCAGACGCTTCCTCAAAGGCCCCGTGCTGGAATCCAGCTAGAAAAGTACAAGTGAGCCACTACACCACGTGTGGGTCTCATGGTACAAAGTGCAAGCCAACCCTGAAATATGGAGTCCAGTCAGATTTAAGCTGTGTTCCCTTCATTTTCCCATGTTAAGATTCAGGCAGACTTGAGTCCAGGTACCCGTTCTGCCACCAAACAGGTCACTGGGCCCTGTGCTGAGAATATGGTAATGAGACAAAGGAAGAGTAAATCAGCTTCAGATAAAGGACAGAGAAAATGCTTAGTCGCTTCAGTCATGTCTGTCTCTTTGAAACCCTATGAACTGTAGCCTTCCAGGCTCTTCTGTCCGTGGGATTCTCCAGGCAAGAATGCCAGAGTGGGTTGTCATGCCTTCCTCCAGGGGATCTTCCCAACACAGGGATTGAACCCATGTCTGTTACATTTCCTGCAGTGGCAGGCGGCTTCTTTCCCACTAGCCCCACCTGGGATGCCACTCTTGTATGAATTCTGGCCAATTAGCAATAACTGCTGAATGCACTGTCCAGAAAGGATTCTGAGGCTGAGTTCCAGCTCAGTGGGAAGATACGCTGAGATTGATTAGCAGTGTCCATCACTCGGTGAGCGGGCATAGCTGCACACTTGCCACCTACCTGCTGTCTTTCTGGAGGGCATTTCTTTAGCATCGCTGCTCCTGTAGTCCAGGCCCAAGTGGTATGGTTCCCAAACATCATTAATATTCAGCGGTGGGACAGCTCTAGCCCAGATCACAAATGAAGGGGAGAAATTCCAGTTCCCTCCCTTCTCCAAGCCCTGGGTTTATCTCTGTCTGGTGAAAAGGTTCTTGAAGGCATTGTTGTAGTTCTTATTAAATGCTGTGTAAATCAGGGGATTGAAGAAAGAGTTGGAGTAGCCAAGCCACAGGAACACGCTTTTCCAGATGGGGGGCAGGCTGCAGGCACAGAGGGGGCCGATGAGCTCAGCCAGGAAGAAGGGGATCCAGCACAGCACGAACACGCCGATGAGGATGCCCACCATCACTGCCGCCCGCTTCTCCTTCTGCTCCCGCCACGAGGCTCCGCTCGTCTGAAAGGCCCCCATGGGGCGGCGGGCCGTGAACACCATCTCAGCCTCCTGAGGGGCCTCCTTTACCTGCGAACAGAGGAAATGCATAATTCAAACATCAAATGCATAATGTTGGGCAATACAGTGACATACAATACATCCGACCTTGGCCAGCCCCTCCCCCTCCAGCCCCATACAAGATGCACTGATGCCATCATCATCGTGAGTGTGTGCTCAGGCATGTAAGTACTCCTTGTGACTCTAAGGACTGTAGACCACCAGGCTCCTCTGTTCATGGAATTTTCCAGGCAAGAATACTAGAGTGGGTTGCAATTTCTTCCCCCAGGGGATCTTCCTGACCCAGGGGTCAAACAGGCATCTCCTGTGTCTCCTGCATTGCAGGTATATTCTTTAACCTGGGCCATCAGGGAAGCCCGACTGATGCCATAATCCACCCCAAATATTAATGCTAGGTGAAGAAGTTCTTGAAACTGTAGGTTAAAATATGTCCTGAAGTTTCTTCAGGGACTGAGAGTGGTGGTGGTCCCCACACTGTCAGATATTAGAACAAACAATTCTTTACCATCTGAGCTACCAGGGAGTCCTAATAAAATAATAATATGATCTAAGAAGGGGAACAGGGGGAGGTAAAGAACACGAGCCTGGGTGTCAGAGCCTGGCTTGAGCTCCAGCCCCACTGGCCAAGCCATTTCCTGCGAATGAAGCTGGGTGACCAAGCCCCCTCCCCACCATAAGGCCATTGTGAATGAACACTTGGAATGTGTGTGTGCCCCCTGCCACAGGCACTCACAACTCAGTACTCATGGATGGGGGTGGAGCTGGGACCCGGACCCTGAATGGAATAGACCCAGGCCTGCCCCTCACAAAGTTCACAGTCAGAGAGGCAGGCCGCCTCTAAATATCAATATTGCAAGAAATTATATGATTACTGTGTTAAGTGAATTCACTTTAAATTAGGAGATAATTTTGTATTGCCTAGCTTAAAATAAACAAAGTGTAAGTGACTTTGTGGTGATAATTAGCTACCATTTAAGGAGCCTTTGGCTGCTCTCCACCCTCTCACCCCTGGCCTTTGGTCACTTCCTATCTGCCTCTTGAGTCTCAGCTTAAAGGCCACCAGCCTCAGAGCAGCCCTGTTGCCCCTTTAAACTCAATCACATCTCTCTGTGATCTGGTACCACGTTCCCCTCCTTTGTAGCCATGTGGGTGATCATGGGTGTTACATGTGGTGTCCCTCTGGCCCAAGCTGAACCACAGCAGGCTGTGTACAGCCAGCCTTTCCTTGTACAGCACCTGCCTGGCAGCACCACCTGGCACCCGGTCAGTGCCTAGGAAACAGTTGCCACATTGACTGATCATTTCAACCACATGCTCCTCGCCTGCATGTCTCTTCCTTTCCAGAATGCTGCCAGTCATGATGCTGGTGAAAAAACAGGCAAGGGGCTCCCAGGCAAGGCCTGCAGCTAGTTTCTCTCCCAGACACAACTGGCAGCAGCCATCAGGAGGGCCACCCGACCTCGAGGCACCAAGGGAAGAGCCCGGGTTCCTCTCACCTGGGGTAGGATGGAGCTTAGAAGGCACCCAGGTGGTCTGATCTGTGCAAACCTGGGGCTCCTCCCTCTAAGATATACCTTCAAATTGTCCATCTCTGCTACTTCCTCCCAACACTCATCTCTATTTGGAAAATCACTAAGTTACCCTGAAACAGATCATGGTGATACGAACAAAGTTGAGTCCTTTCCTTTCTGAGTGTAAACCCAGCCTCCTCCCGCCTGCCAGTCAGAGAGAGAAGGAAAAGGCAGGTGACTCCAGAAGAGACCAGCCAGCCTTTCACTCCCCCCCACCTCTCTGCCCCTTACAAATTCCTGGCTCCGCAAACACGCACCCCGTGCAGACCAGCGGGCACTCCCTCTTTAATGAGCCATCCCAAGGTTTCTGGTCCCCCCGAGGCAGGTGGGAGCTGAAGCTCATCTCTCCCCTTTAGAAGAGGTGACACTGACCACATGACATCTCACATGATGGGTTACCATCATCCGCTAATGGAAGTCTAAGGGAGAAAACGTGACATCCTAAAATCACCTATGAATACTGGCAGTCTACTGTCCCCAGGAAACAATATTATCAGGGCAGAGAGGCAGTGGAAGGTGGTTTGTTTGTCTTTCTCCCATTCAGCTAATTAATGGGCACTTTTGAAAAGATTTCTCTGCTGACCTCAGTGACCTCCCAGGCTCTTGAATTCCTTCCTCGCTTAACACAATTCCAAATCCTTGTCATGCTACAAAATAAACACATGGGGTCAATTCAGTGCAAAGGGATCCTGGGGGAAGAGAAACAGAAAAGGCAAATCCACTAATTAAATAGGTTTAAAACACCTCAGCCTCCAGCACTGCAGCATTTGGCAGAGTCCCCCTCTGCTCCACCAAAGTGGAGCCTGTGTTCACCGCTTCTCACCTGAGCCTACTGCACCCTGTGCAGAGGGACAGGACAGACAACGGAATCTTTCCAGAACAGCCTCAGAGAGTCAACAAGTCAATGAGGTCAGACCCTGGTTTGCTAGAAGACTGACAAGCATGGCTTTTTTCATTCTGAAGAAATATAAAACCAAAAGACACAAAGAACAATTCCAGAAAGGCCACTGTAAAACAGACACTGGTAATGAACAACTCTGATTCGCCCTCATGCCAAACCTTCAAGCAATTATCTCCATCTGACAGCTGAGAAAACACAGAACCTATTTTAGGATCACGTTTATGCTTGGGATGCCTTCAGAATGAATGTCTCTGGCTTCCTGGGAAATGTCTATGGGCTCCAGCAGCCAGCTCTGGGGCCAGCCCTGAGCTTCTCCATCTTTTCTCTTTGGTTGGATGTCTCCTCAGCCTCTTTTCCCTGACAATGCTCTCTAGCAGTGGCAGTCACTCAGTCATGTCCAACGTTTATGATCCTATGAACTGTAGCCCACATGGAATTCTCCAGGCAAGAGTACTGGAGTGGGTTGCCATTTCCTTCTCCAGGGGCTCTTCCCGACCCAAGGATTGAACCCCAGATTTCCCGCATTGCAGGCAGATTCTTTACCGTCTGAGCCACCAGGGAAGCCCTGACAATCCTCTCTACATCTGTTGTAAAACTGACCATTCTGGCTTCAGAGGTTTCAGACTCTTAGAATCCACTAATCTGAAGGTAAAAATACTGACTGTTGAAGGCACACAACCAGTAGCACCTGCCACCTTCTGTCCTGCTGTAAAAGGACAGGTGCTTTGAGTACACAGAATTTTGGAGATATCAGATGCTATGAGCAAGGTCATACGAGCAGGGCAAAGCAGAACCAAGGTGCCTGCCCATCTGTCTGGCTCCAGGCCTCTTTGGCTTCTCTTTGCCACTGTGAGACATGACCTAAAAGATGAGTTCACTTAAACATCTCCATAGAGTCTGAGGCTTTTCCATTTAAAATTAATTAAGGACCAAATCAGCCCAACAATATATGCTGACATTTATTAATCATCTACTGGGGCTTCCTTGATGGCTCAGACAGTAAAGAATCTGCCTGCAATGCAGGAGACCTGGGTTCAGTCCCTGAGTCAGGAAGATCTCCTGGAGAACGGAATGGCGACCCACTCCAGTATTCCTGCCTAGAGAATCCCATGGACACAAAAGCCTGGTGGGTTACAGTCCCTGGCGCCACAAAAAGTTGGACGTGACTGAGCAACTAACACTAGACCAGTGCATGTAGGGACTACATACTGGAATTGTTCATGAAGTCCCAATTTCAAACATCCTGTCCCACTATTCTCATAAGCACTCTGATACCAAGGCATGGATTCTGAATCTTCATTCTGACTGTGAATATTGTGTCACAATCAACACTCCAGGAGGGCAGGGACATGAGTGTCCTGTCCACTGAAGCGTCCCCAGTACCTAGTGTAATGTATGGTCTATAGTAAAATCTCAACAAACACTAAATAAATAGTTATTTGGGGGAGACAAGTCTCTTTTAAGTCTCTTGTGTTTCTACACATTTGCCAGCAAAGGCACTGACAGCTCTTGTTTCTGACCAGCCTGTCAAGGATGTTTGTATAACAAACAGCCTTGGAAGAGTGAGAGTATCTCCCAGTAGGAAAGAAGACAGATTTACTTGCAACCCATTATTAAAGATTCAGGTTTCCAAAAAGCAAAAGGCAGGTTTATATATTGTTCAGTCCTGGACAACACAGACTTGAGTTCCCTAATCTGGGAGTTTCCCTACTATTTGTGATGCAAATCCAGCTGGCCCACTCCATGTCAGTCGCATGGGACTTCGAAGAGAAGAGAACAAATGCACACATGAAGGTCACGCTGCCTGTGTAACACGAGTAATAACGCCCTTTGACTCTGACCCAGAAGGCTCGTGCCTTCTGTCAGTATCCACTAAACTAGGGTAGGCTGACTTGTTAGCTTGCCAGCAGAGAAAAACCTCAGACTTTCAGAGCTCCTGACCGTCATCTACTACTTGGCCACATGGTTCCACACACCATCTTACTCGGATATAACAGTAGCCAGTAACTAAAGAATAAGGAAACCAAGGCTCAGAGCAAATTAGTGATTAGACAGGATTCCAATCTGAGCTCCCATTTTTACATTTCCAGCGATGAAGATCTTTATCTGTCATATATGGTGGTCTTCCTGGAGGATGACAGTGAGACAGTAATACATGGCAGGACCTCAGAAATGTTAATTTTATGTCCCCTTTAAGTAGAAGGAATGTCCCTTCCCTCCCCTCTAATTAAAAAAAAAAAAAAAATTCAGCTGCTGCAGAAAACACCCGCAGACATTTGTAAACCGCCAATGTTGCCAGATGAACAGCCTAAGAAGAACTAGAAAAGGAAAGCAGAAAAAAGAAAGATGGTTCCTAGTCACTTCTGAAACCGACAGGTCTGGGTGGTGACACACAGGTCAGGCATCCAGTACAGCGAGGCTCTTCACAAGGCTGGTGGTGGGGACACACCGCCCCTGGTGACTAACCAAGCCCTGAGGCCTCTGGGAGAGGACAGAGGACACTGAGCCGCATCCAGGCTTGGCTGAAGGCAATCCGGATTGTAACTGGAATTTCCCATTTCTATTCAGAGCTCAAAAGGGCCAGGAGATGGGGTACCCAGGGCACCATTCTCTCTGCCCATGCTGTACGGAGATAACCAAGCTCCAAGGTGTACTTCTCAAAGGCACCTTGAAGAGAAAACTAACCAAAATAGCCCCTCAAAGTAAACAGAAGCTGTCTAAAACTTGTCTAACAAACTACAACAGGAAATTTTCTCAGCAGCGTCCCTTGTGCAAAATATTTCAGAAAATAAAGATGTTTTCCTGTTTAAAAAAAAAAACAAAAAAACAGAGTAATAAAGCAGAGTACTGCTGGGCTTGAAAAAAAAATTACCTTTCCCTTGAGTGTAATTACATACACCACAAAGAACCGTTATGCTAAACTCGGTATGTTCATAACATAAAGGATAATCGCTATTATTATTACATTTGGAAAATATGAATTTGGTTGTGGGGGGTGCTTAATTACCCTGGGATGGCTAAGGACTCACTGGAGTTAATACTGAGAAAGGGAAACTGTAATCAAGTGTGTTACTTAAAATTACACAACACTTGTTTCTGTTCTAATATCGTCTGATTTAGTTATGCTCTTTTACGGGTGGAGGCCAATGGAAGGTCCTCTGTTAGAGTTCTTACCTTGAAGCCCCCAGACTCCCAGGCCAGAGAGTCTTGGCATAGAAGGAGGGTGTAATGAAGAGAGGGACAGTTTTGCCTTTTGCACAGGCATTCTCCAGCCTCAGTGTCCTGATATGGCTGCACAGGGGGCCGTGGCTCCCCTGACAACCACTGCCAACTGTGGAGTTCCCAGTTGGGAACTGTCCCAGTTCCTACTGCACCGTGGGTTCCATTCTTCCAAAAAGTGGGTGGGAGGCAAGACTGAGGATCACCCTCCAAATAGGCTTCAGGCAGTGCCCTAGGCACACTGGGCAAGCAGGCGCCTACAAGCCTTTCTGAGCAGCAAGTCCAAAGCCTTCTTTAATTTTCAAGGAATTCTGTGACCCATGAAAAGGTTAATAACCATGGAATTTGAATCTCATTCTTCTACCAAGAAACTCAATCTTCTCCAAGAAATACATGGATTTAAGAAGTAGCTTGTTGCAAGGTCACTGGGGAAGACACCTGATCCCTGCACCATACTTCATCTACATCCCCCTAGGACTTCCCTGCACTCTCCCCAACAATCCAACCAACCAGGGAAAAGGGAAATGGAAACAGAGGGAAAGAGGCAGAATGAATGTAATGATGGAAGAGAACAAGGAAGAAGTTTATAGAGAGGGGAAAGCCAGGGATATTTCTAAAAAGTCTAGAGAAAATGCTCCTTTGTCCACGCAAGTAGTTCTGGAAACTCTCAGACAATTAGGTATCAGTCTTAAAAGAATCAAATGATAAGCCAGATGTATTGTTACCATATAATTTGATGAATAAACTTTACTTTTCTAAAGTTAAAATAACCTTACAATTTGATGAATAAAATTTACTTTTCTAAAGTTAAAATAGTCTTGCATGCTGGCATAGGACAGGTTTGAGTCATATTTCTTTTAATAGATGGAATCAGAATGAGGGTGGTGATTTTCCACCATCCTCTTCCGAGAGCTTAGCTCTGACTGAACTCTGGTCCCACACGTGGCTAGGACCACAAGACCAACAGCCCCTTAGTCGTTGGGGTGGAACAAATGACAGCTAAACACTGAAGATGTGACAAAAACATCAAGTGTTCTGTATAGTTTTTAGGTAACTTAGGGCCTATATACTGTATGCGTACAACACAAATCTAATGTGGAGGATTAGTCTGGAGAGGCAAATATTTTGTAATATGACATTACCTAAAATTCAGGTCCAAGTCATCACAAACCCAATAGTTCAATACTACACATTTGTTATGACCTTTACAGGTTACAAAGTGCTTTCCCAAATACTGTCAGTCTTTCAGGACCACTGTACTCTGGACGGAACACCTGTAAGACATAATTGCAGACTTCCCTGGTGATCCAGTGGTTAAGAATCTGCCTGCCAAAGCAAGGACACAAGTTCAATCCCTGGTCCAGGAAGATCCTACATGCTGCGGGACAACTAAGCCTGTGCGTCACAGTTACTGAGCCCAAGCTCTAGAGTCCGCAAGTCACAGCTACTGAAGCCTGTGTGCCCAAGGGCCTGTGGTCCACAAGAAAAGCCACTTCAGCAAGACTGCACACCACAACTAGAGCGGAGTTCCCGCTTGCCACAACTAGAGAAAGACCTCATGCAGCAACGAAGACCTAGCACAGACAAAAAAATAAAGTAAATTTTTAAGACTTTATTACATTTATAATTCTGTAATTGTAGTTTACTAACATGAATCCCTGGAGAGCAGAGACCACTTCTATGAAATCTCAGAGGCTACCATGTTGCCTGATGCACAGGTCAGTACAAGTCAAATAACCTTGAATACCATCTGCGTGGCGTTTTGTGGTGATTTTAGAATACATTCACAGGTTCATTCACTCATCTCCCAAAAGTGGAGCCTAATTCGCCTTCTCTTGAGGGTGGGGTGGATTTAGTGACTCACTCCTAATGAACAGATTTTAAGGGAAGTGATGAAATGTAGCTTCTGAGACAGATCATAAAAGGCACTGCAGTTTCCCCCTTGCCTCACTCTCAGCCGTGCGACCCACAGCTACAACCACAAAAGACCTTGGACCAGACCACCCAGCTAAGCTGTTCCCAATGCCAGACCCACAGAAATGAGTTCATACATGTTTGTTGTTTTAAGACACTAAAGATAGGGGTAATTGTTAAGAAATAAATAACTAGTCCACCTATAATGGTGAGTAACAGCAGTAAGAGTATAAAATAAAATAATAACATTATTTATAACATAAGTTAGTTTAACTTATAAGAAAAATTGCAAAAAATAGTAATGAAAATAGTACAGCAGCCATCATTTAGGGTTTACTATTTTAGTTACTCCATATACACAGTTATCTCATCTACTCTTCACAAGAATGTTAAGAGGCAGATAGCAATATTTCTATTTTACCTACAGGGAAATACAGATGTAGCTGAACTCACTTGGCTAGAGAGTTTATAAGTGGCACAAAAAGAATTGAAATCCAGGTCTCCTTGTTTCCAAATCCCAAGTTCTCAACCAATGTGCACACTGTCTCCCAGAACATGTTTATTGATTGAGTGAATGAAAGACGGTATCAACCAAGGTTGCATTATAACCTTCTTGAGCCTGAGGCATCCATGCCTCTGTGGGCCCTTCTTCCATTAAAAAATATTAAAAATTATATTTTTATGATCATATTATTATAAAGACTAATATAATCAAGACTGAACTCATTATTACACATTCATTACTATCATATTCACTTTCCCTCTAAAAGAAATTAAACAATTTCCATGGGCCCCTAACAGTATGGAGGCTCTCGGTGGTGTACCCACTAAGCCTAATAAATAAGCATGCCCTGGTATCAGGCACAGCTATCAGACAAACAATTAAAACGAACAATATGTTTGATGTTGCATTTTAAAAACCAAACAAACAATCTCTATTGACTTTGCTTTTTTCCTCTTCTAAGCAGTAAAGAGTACAGGATAGTAGGAAAGAATTATAACCCATGGGGGATGCATTAGGGACAGCAGAATATACTACATCATGGTGTCCCATCTACGAGGTGGGAAAAAGGATGCAGGTGGGAATTGACCCTCACTCCCGAGGTAAGCGGGTGGTGCCTCTGTATTCACTTGTGTTCAACTCTCGTACAAAGGAGTTCACAGTTATGAGATCCTGCTCCCTATGGATGAGCTTCTGCAGCGGCTCAGGAGGTATCGAATCCACCTGCCAATGCAGGAGACACAGGTTGGACCCCTGTGTCAGGAAGGTCCCCTGGAGAAGGAAATGGCAACCCACTCCAGGTTTCTTGCCTATGAGCCGAGAACCCTATGAACAGAGGAGCCTGGTAGGCTACAGTTCATGGGGT
This sequence comes from Capricornis sumatraensis, assembly GCF_032405125.1. Taxonomy (NCBI): domain Eukaryota; kingdom Metazoa; phylum Chordata; class Mammalia; order Artiodactyla; family Bovidae; genus Capricornis; species Capricornis sumatraensis. The sequence continues at coordinate 113,954,546 of NC_091071.1, read as the reverse complement.
TGCAACAAGATGACACACTGGGTACCTCAGAGCTATCTGAGAACATGTCTTCCAGGATGAAGTTCTCAGAAAGTCTGCCAAAGGAAACATAATTCTCAACTTTTAGGTTGTATTTGTTTTTTCCAGTTGACATCCCCATGACCCACCTTGACTGGGATATGACTGTCTCACTCCCACGAAGTTCTAGATGCTTGTGACAGTGCTCAGAAATTAAATTCCTGGAGAGAGCACAGCATAATGAAAAAGGGATAAATATTGATAGATCCAGGACAGACTTTAGCGTCTCCACCCAGTAACTGTGAGGTCATGGATGAACTCACTTTATGGCACCAGAATTGGATCATCTGAACTGTAGTGCTGGAGAAGACTCTTGAGAGTCACTTGGACTACAAGGAGATCAAACCAGTCCATCCTAAAGGAAATCAACTCTGAATATCCACTGGAAGGACCAGTGCTGAGGCTGAAGCTCCAATACTTTGGCCACCTGATGTGAAGAGCCAACTCATTGGAAAGGATCCTGATGCTGGGAAAGATTGAGGGCAGGAGGAGAAGGGGTGACAGACCATCCTCTGTCACGGTTGGATGGCATCACAAACTCAATGGACATGAGTTTGAGCAAGCTCTGAGAGATAGTGAAGGACAGGGACTGCATGCTGCAGTCCATGGGGTCACAAAGAGTAGGACATGACTTAAAGACTGAGCAACAACAAAAATGGGAGCCGTGAGGCAAAGACGGTTAATGCGCACCAAAGAGCCATAGGTTCCCCTAGTCTTCACAGCCAGTGTCTGGCCAGTGGACTGTGAACAGAAGGGAGTTCTGGGTAAGGTAGGTAGAAGCTGCTGTATTTCCAGGTCTCACTTCCTCTTCCACAGCAACCTCAGAAACCACATGTTCAAGACAGCATAACTCAAAGATGACAAGGGGCCTGGATCCACAAGTTACTGCCTGGAGAAGAGCAGAGCAGCGGGAGGGCCACCAGACCCACACTGAACTTTGAGGGAAACTGGGTTAAACCATTGGTCTGGGGATTCTGTGTTACTCAGTGTATCTTAGCTTATCCTGACAAATAGACAGCGTATTGCCAACGTGTCTGGAGCCTGAGGATTAAATAAGAGGAAGAAGGTAAAGGTCACCGTGCCTGGAAGAGGGAACTCACTCACTCAGCATTTCTTTCCATGTCTACTTTCAAAATTCGAGGCATGATCGCAGATCCCTCCCTGATCCTATTTTAGTGTTGGGAACCTAGTCACAGCATCCTGGAAAAGGTGAAGGGTGTCCACAACCTCATGACCAGAGGCCTTCTGCCTTCCTAAGTGCTCCCATCGCCCACAGAAAGCAGTAAAGACATTTTGCCGGACCTAAATTCAGCTCTACTCATTTCCCCTGGAATGCAGAGAAAAGCAGGTTATATGGAGTGAAATAAGTCAGGAAGAGAAAAACAAATATCACATGTTAATGCATATATATGGAATCTAGAAAATGGTCCCAATGAACCTATTTGCAGGGCAAGAATAGCAACGCAGATGTAGAGGATGGTCTTATGGACACAGGGGTGGAAGGAGAGGGTGGGATAAACTAAGACAGTGGCATTGACGTATATGCACTAGCATGTGTGAAACAGAGAGCTAGTGAGAAGCTGCTGTATAGCACAGGGAGCCCAGACCCGCCTCTGTGACGACCTAGAAGGGTGGGATGGAAGGAGAGGGGAGGAAAGGAGGCTCAAGAGAGAGGGGATGTATATATACTTATGGCTGATTCATGCTGTTATACAGCATAAATCAACATACCATCGTAAAGCAACTATCCTCCAATCAAATTGTTTTATAAAACAGGTGGGGGAAGGCACAGAGAGAGTACTTCTGGCACATTAAAATTTCTGTTCAGGTATGGTCAACAAGCTTGCAACTGCTGACTCTGCAACATTACCCAGAAGTTTGAGTGATGGTTTGCTGGAGCCTAAAGAAGCAGGATGTTCTGGAACCCATCTCATCTACAACCTCAGCATCATATGATACAAGACTCTTAGCCATGACTTAGACCAATGCTATGTCTTAGAGGAGCAAGCTTGCAGCCCAAAATGTGAAAGAAGCTCATTGCTGGCAGGTGGCTAAATCACTAGGCTGCCCTGCCTCCCAGAGAACTTTCCCCCTACCAGTGACCATCCTGATTGTCCAGGTTCCCCATCATCCAGGCACATCTGCTTTGTTATCAACTGCTTGAACAGGGTCTGTCAAAAACAAACACTAAACTCAGGCGTGGCAAGCCTTTCTGGCATCCATTTCACCATGATTTCTCTCACCCTGGATCGATGTAGCCAGTAAAAGTCCGCCCTGCCTTGGCAATCAGATAGAAAAAGGATAATCACCCCAGGCATTTCCAAGGGACCTTTCAAAAGACATCATTAATTCTGAATAAAGCTCTCCCCTAACAACACTTTCCAATTATAGTCTTGACATTCCCGTTTTATCCTACAAAACTCCTCTGCCATTTCATGAAGGGTGTTGGGGGCGGGGGCAGTAGGCGGGAGATGCCTGCTTTTAAAAATACACACATTTGAATAACCTAAGCATCTGAGTTAACTTACAAAATTAAAGCTAACAACAAAAAAACTTACCCTCTTTCTTTCCCTCCTCATGTCTCCTTCCCCTGGTCCATACATTGTATTAGGAAAGAGGCAATAATTCCTATTATTCTCCAGGACTGAGGGGCCTGAAGCCCACACTCACCCAAAAGGAAAGTTCGAGGCTTCTGGGATGAGGAGGGAGCTAGGGTCTATTAGGGTCTGGCCAAAAGGCCGAGGGGCTTCCCAGGTGGCTCAGCGGTAAAGAAACTACCTGCCAAGCAGGAGGTGCAAGTCCGATCCCTGGGTGGGGACGATCTCTGGGTGGGGACGATCCCCTGGAGGAGGAAAAGGCAGTCCACTCCAGTATTCTGGCCTGGAGAATCCCATGGACAGAGGAGCCTGGCAGGCTACAGTCCATGGAGTCTAAAGAGTCTGACGGGAATTACAGAGTAAACAACCAACCAACCAACAAACAAAAGGCCCCATTCTAAAGACAGTGGAGAGAAGTCCTGCCAAATGCAGGTTCCTCCCTCTCATTCATTCATTCGTTTCTGGCGCCCATTGTAGATTGCCGGGCAACGCCCTGGCCCTGAGGATCACCTCGCTGCAGGCAGCTCTGCGACCCCTCCACCCCCGTTTGCCAGGCACTGTGCCAGGTGTCTGCATTCTTTATCTCAGGTCAGCCAAGAGCCCTATTATGTAGGAGTTAACCAGTCTAAAGAGGAGGAAACAACGCCCACAGAGATTAAGTAACTGCCCCAACGTCCTGAGCTTTTCTCTTTCCAAAGTCACTGCGGTTGAGACAGTGAAAGAAAAGTGATACTTGGATTCTTTTTTATCCTTCCTTTCCCCTTGGCAGGAAGCTGGCCAATAGAGTGAATAGTTTCGGAACTGCAGGGGTGAATGAGGGTGCAGTGGAGATAAAAATACGGGGCGAATGGTCACAGAAGGTTCAAAGGCAGGACGAATTTCCAGCCCCCTGCGGTCACGCTTGGTCTAGCTGCGGCTAGGAAATTGGCGACTGAGGACTCCCACGGACACAATAGCTCCAGGGGAAAAGCAACGGAGGGCACAGTGGATCCGCCGCGTGCTCAACGCTACCGAGCAACACTGCTCCTGCCGCCCCTCCCAGCCTCATGGTGCCGCGGTGCCCTCTCCAGCTCCAGTCCTAGTGGGCAGGTGCTGGAACTCCCCCCACCGCCCCCCGCGCCGCGCACCATCTACGCAAGAACCCTTCGTGTGCACGCCAGGCGCTAGTGCTGAGCTCCTCCGCGCGCTCTGTAGCAGAGCAGATGGCAAGCTCCGCGTGCGCTCCGGTTGGCCAACCTGAAAAGCTTGCGCCAAGTGTGCAAACTTGCACCTCCAGCTCTCCCTTTCGCCAGGCTTCCTCGTCCCTCAGCGATCCTTTTCCCAAATCCCCATTCCCCAACCCGCGCCTCACCTGCACAGTGGAGGGCAAGGGCAGCACAGCCCTGCAGCGGCGACCGAAGCGAAACTTGGCCGCCTTATATATCTTCCAATAGACAAACAGCACCACGCCAAGCGGCAGGTAGAAGGCGCCGCAGGTGGAGAAGACTGCGTAGGAGGGTTCCTGGCTCACCTGGCAGCGCTGGAGTCGAGCGTCGTACGCCTCGCCCCAGCCGAAGAGCAGTGGTGCGAGGGCGATGAGAGCCGAGAGCGCCCAGGTGAGCGCGATCATGAGCATCGAGGCGCGGCGGCGGGTGCGCAGCGTGTACTGCAGGTGGCGCGTGATAGTCCAGTAGCGGTCCAGGGCGATGGCCGCCACGTTCCAAATGCTGGCGGTGCAGCACATCACGTCGAAGGAGATCCACACGTGGCATAGACTCCGGCCCAGCAGCCACCGTCGCCCCGCCGACAGCTCGCTCACCAGGCTCAGGGGCATTACCAGCGCTGCCACTAGCACGTCCGACACGGCCGTCGAGGCCACCAAGTTATGCGGCACACGGTGAAAGGCGCGGACCCGTAGGATGGTGACCAGAACCAGCAGGTTCCACAGGAACGTGGCCGCTATCAGCAACACCAGCAGCGTCACTACCAGCACCGAGAAGACGGAGAAAGGCGGTTCTCGGCCCGGCGGGGCCGCACCACCTGGGGTCGATCCGACGACCCCGCTTGGGTTTGGGCTACTGCTGAAGGCTTCGGGTCCCAGGCGAAGGGCGACGCCGGTGGAGGCCACCGACAGGTTAGCTGCTTCCATAGCGCGCAGCATCCCGGCTCCCCCGCGGGGACGCCAGCGCGCCCTGGGCTCGGGGTGGACGCGGCGAGTGAGGGCGTGGAAGGGGGCCTTGCGTGATGGGGAGGGCAGAGAGGAGTCCAGTTCGCCCTACGCTGGTCCCTCACTGGGCCGCAGCTCCCCACCCCTCTGGCGCCTCGCCTTTGAGTCCTCGCGGGTGTCTTTCCAGTGGAGAAAAACGTGGGCCCCTCAGGAGTCCAGCTCCTCCACCTTAGTCCCTGCGCCAGTCTCTCCTGCCTTGCCTCGCTGTTCCCAGGGCAGCGGGCTGTCACAGGGCTGGGAATCCGAGGGCGTGGCGAGGGTCCGCGCAGAGTGGGTTTAGAGAGCGGCCCGCGACTCCGAGCCGGCGGCCCCTGAGCAGAGCTGCTCCCGGGGTGGGCGTGGGCGGCGTGGTCTGGAGAAGCAGCCGACTGGAGCAGGGTCTTGAGGCTGTCGCGTGGGTCTCCCTCTCCCCTCTGCGCCGAGAACCCTAAGGCGGGAGTCCCCGAAGAAGGTTCACAATAGCCTAGGAATTTCGCAGCCGGACCCCCGGGACTTGCCTGAGGTACAGTTTGACCTACGGAAACAGGGGGACCCGCCCTCTCCGGGACAGAGAGGGTCTGCTTTCTCGATCTCCATCCTAAGCGTGTGTGAACTAGGAGACTCGGGTGTTAGGTATGTCAAAGTGGAAGCTCCTCGACCCGGCTCCATCCTGCCTGCGGCTTCCCATACTACACTTCTGCCCCTCGGAGGATTCGAGTTGCCTTGAGAAGTTCTCTCTCTGGCTCTACAGAGAAAGAACTCAAAAAGTTTCAAGCTGTTTGGCCGAGGCCCTGATAAGGGCGTGTCCACCACCTCCTCTCCGTCTCTAACACAACCTTCCTCGATTTCCACCCTGCCCTCCCTTTGCAGTTGCCGAAGTTCCTGATCCTAGGGCACGTCTTCCAGTTCTTCATATCCAGGGTGAAGATGGAGTTATATTTTGTTTTCCCTGGACATCCCTTTATATTCCCCTGGACAAAGGTGGAAAACAGTGGGAAATGAAATTCCCCTAACCTGCCCCGCCTCGCCCGTTTCCAGTCTTTTACACTTTAAAAAATAGTTCAATCATAATACAGTCAACTTAAAGCTGCCTTACAGCCTGTTCCTGGGAGTAGAATAGAAATGTAAAGAACACAGAGCCCAAACTGCCCCATCTCTTGTCAGGGCAGCTTGGTTTCTTATTAACACCTAGCCTCAGGCTGAGCAGGGGGTCCGCAGAAGGGGCTCTCTGTGGAAAAATGCCCTAAGCTGCAGTGAGTGATGGGGGTTCCTCCCTGGTCCTCTGATCCTCCCACCACTGGCATCTAGAGAAATCTTTGGGGATCAAGGACAGCAAGAATGTCTTTGCTCTCCTTTCCTTATCCATTCAAAGACTGGGGACGTTTGCTCTGCATCCTGTGTGGGACTGTTCTTGCTAACACACAGAAACTCACTCCAGGCAAAGGAGTCAGAGTGAAAATATGTGCAGTTTCAGGCATAATAGTCAAGTGGTTGATAAAAAGTATCGGAAATTGATGAACTGTTCAGGGATCACAGAGGGGAGGACGCTGTGGTGGGAGAAGCCCTTAGGCTTACTGAATTGTTAGGAAGGCATTTCAGTGTTGCACAGAGATAAATGGAGAACGGGACCTGGCCAGAGTGTGAGTAGCTGGGGTCAAGCCACCAGGAGATGGACAAGCAGGGGTAAACGTCAAGGAGCAGGGTTTGCATGAAACGTGGAAAAAGCTGGATTTAGGATGGTGTTGAGAAAATTGACGTGACAAACACCATCCTTTAGAAAGAAATGGTGACTAGTCTTTGAAATAGTTCACAAGAATTTTCTCCCTCTCTTATTGGGCAAACATTCTAACAATAGCAGAAAAATATTAAAAATATAAAAGTATTCATTTTGCCCCAGTCACATGCAGGGCATGCTTTTGTTTTCTGTTCTTTGCATCTATCCACACACATTCTTCATGCCTAAAATCAATTTTTTTAGTTTGCAGATTTTTCTTAATATTTTTCATGTTGCTATAAATACTCTCTTCATAGTTATGTTTCTTTTTTTATGTTGTTCCATGTATTAGGTCAGAGACGAGCAACTTAAGCTTTCTGAGACCGTTTTCTCATTTTAAAAATGAGGATAATTATATCTGTCATGAGATTATTATAAAGCTATAGTTTAATAGTTTACTAAGAGTTCAGTAAATGATGACTGATGCTACTATTTTAAATTTCTATTTCACACAGATTGTGTTTTCACAGTGGTACTCTCTCAAGTATTTGTAGCCACAAAATACATTCACTTCTTTTATTTCACTTTATCCTACCCACTTGGAGAAACAGCGAGAGGTTTGTTGCCTGTTAACTGATGGTGGGGGCAAGGCTCAGCTCTTCTGATCCCCTCCCACATCTGTCCTTGATACCAAGCAGCCCTCCATACACTGGACTGGGAGTTCAGTTTGGTGGTTTTTATTGAACTCTTTTATTTTTTCTATTTATTTAAAGATTATTTAATTGAAGGATAATCACAATATTGTGTTGGTTTCTACCATGCATCAACATGGATCAAGCATAGATATACATACGTTCCATCCCTCTTGGGCCTCTTTCCCACCTCCCACCCTATTTTTTTAATAAATTGTTTCATGTGAAAAGTCTGTCATTTTAAAAAGCTATATTGTCCCCATTACAAAACTGTATTGTCTCTTGGGCTTTCCTCCTCTCATCTCTGACTACTCTCCCCTGCTCACCACACTCCAGACACCCTTGTTCCTTGAAGGTGACAAGCACATCCCATTCCCAGCGCTATGGGGTGTGGGTATGCTGGTCTCTGGGATGCTCTTCCCTCAGGTAGTCATGTGGCTCATTTGCTTATTTCCTTCTGGTCTCTGGTCCAGTGTTACCATCTCAGACCATCCCTGATCATCGGATCTACAATCCGTCACTCTATCTAAAGGCAGCTCTGTCCCACTCTTCTGTTTTGTCTTCACAACAGTTCATGGAAATCAGGTTATTTATTTAATTCCCTTTTGATATCTGCCTCCCTACTATGTAAGATCTTTTTGAAAGAAAACTGAAAGGATTTGTTAGTTTCTCAGTGGTGTCCAGCTCTTTACAACCCATTGACAGTAGCCTACCAGGCTCCTCTGCCCATGGAATTCACCAGGCAAGAATAGTGGAGTGGGTTGCCATTCCTTTCTCCAGGACGTCTTCCTGACTTGGGGATAGAACCCTGGTCTCCTGCACTGTAGGAGGATTCTTTACTGTCTGAGCCACCAGGGAAGCCCAAGCTCTTCTTAGGCAGGAAATATATTCACCTATATATGAAATATATATGTCAGGAAATATATCCTGAACATCTACAGTTGACCCTGGAGCTGGGGATTAGGAGCGCTGTGCTGTGGAAAATCTACCTATAACTTTACAATCAGTCCTCCTATCTGCAATTCTACATTCACTGATTCAAACAACTGCTTGGTTGAATGGTACTGTAAGAGGTATTTATAGAAAAAAAAAAATCTGTGTATAAGTGTACCTGTGCAGTTCACACCCCTGTTGTTCAAGGGTCAACTGTATTTTAGTGCCAGGTACATAGAAGGTGACAATAAATTTGAATGGATATGTTGAATGAATAAATTGAGGCACAGTTGGGAGAGGTGATCCAGGGCCCTGAGCCCCCTGCACATCCATATAGTGCAGGCCAAGGTTACCAAGTGTTGATTCATTATTATCCAGGCTATCTCTTCAAGTTGTATGTGTAGTAAGCCACCTTACAGGGTGAAGGAATCCCTCCCCCCGGGCCAAGGGCAAGCTTGCTTCCTTCCATTACTAACTATGACCGTGAGGAGTCCCCCAAGTGAAGTGTTCCTCTCTGAAACCCAGACCCCTGCCTATGCAGGGTCCAGCCTGGGGCCCTTTCTAGAACCCCATGGACTTGGGAGACGTGGAGAGCCAGTACACATGAACATGGAGCTCCAACTGCAGCTTCTGCCCCGAGGAATGAAGTCCTCTGCCTTTGGCCCGGGAGTCTTTTGTCTTGTGACAGCATCTATGAAAAAGTTACATAGCCTGCAAACAGGGTAAACTCCTAGGCCCTGCCCAGTTCTTGTAAGGCCTAGGCCTTTGGTTTGCTGATTTTCCAATTACAATTAGCAATTACACTGAGCCTGGTGGCTCAGTGGTCAAAGAATCCTCCTGCCTATGCAGGAGACTTGGGTTCAATCCTTGGTCCGAGAAGATCCCACATGCTGAAGAGCAACTAAGCCCATACACAACTACTGAGCCGGTTCTAGAACCCGTGAGCCGCAACAACTGAGCCCGTGTGCCAAGCCTGCGTGCCCTGGAGCCCGTGCGCTGCAACGAGAAGGCACCACACTGAGAGGCGTACACACTGCAACCGGAGCCCACTCGCCACAGCCAGAGAAACGCCTGAGCAGCAGCGGACGACCAGCACAACCAGAAATGAATAAACAGATAGAACTGTTTAAAAGTTATAATTAGCAGAATTCTTTCACCCTTTTGAGATTATCTCCTTGATATATTTTCCCCCCAAATTTAGTAACTGAGTAGAACAGCGGGAATTGTGTGATTGCTCTTTTTACATATTTTCAAAGTGTACCCTAGAGAGATTTAATGAATCCACTGTTGTGTTAGCTCTAGCATTGGAGAAACAAGAGAGAGACCTAGAGTGCTGCCAAAATCAATTTTTTATTAGGAAAAAAGAAGTGTTTAATTGGAGTATAATGATTTATTTTAATTGTCTTAGTTTGCTTTTCTTCAATGGTTAAAAAAACCCTGATTTTTTCACATGGTGATTTTTATTATGTATATATTCTTGTGTAGAAACTGTTCATCCCCTTTTAACTACTTTATATCAGAATCTGGATACCGATCTTATGGCTATTGATAAATTTCAGTGTAATTAAAGAGCAGATTTTCATCCTTGTTGTTGTCATATGCTTTTTTCTCTGTCATTCCTCTCTTTGCATTTGTAATTTTATTACATTTTGTTGAGTAAATTGTTTTCTTTTATATGATAGGACCCATTGATTTTTGTCTCCACTGATGTTCTTAATTTACTTTGTAATGATGTTACTTTCTTGCCCTTTATTTCTGTTACTAAAGTTTATGGATAGATTTAGGAGTTTAACTTTTTGATTTCTCTGGACTCATTGTGTGTGTCCCAGCAGGAAATGGTGATCTGCCTTCTCATCCCTGGGCTGTGTGTGATTCTGTGTAGCAAAGCCCAGTCCTGACTGTTGGTGGCAAGACTTTGGGAGGTTCAGAGGCAGGTGAGATGCTGTTCTGACCCTGAAGACTTTTCATCCAACACAGAACAAAATCTATCTGTGATGGGACTAGAATGCAGCAGAATGTGCTAACAGCTGATTAGAAGTAGAAACAAAGGTATCTGGTTTTGCTGCAGGAGAGGAGCCACCTCCAATGAGAAGGAGCAGAGAGGGCAGCAGCTTTTGACCTGGACACTAAAAGACAGGAGGACTTCCCTGAGGGAGGTGGAGGAGGACAGAGGCATAGCCTTCTGAGGAAGTGGGGTGAGCAGAGACTTGGAGACAAAAGAACAAAAACAAAACAAAGGGACCAACAGAGAAGGATCTGCAAGTGCCTGCAGTTCATTCACTTCTGATTTGTCAGATCTTGCTTTTAAAGAAAACAGAGGTGGAACATTTCCATCATCATAGGATTCCATGCTTTAGTGCTTCCAGGCATCTCCTGCAATGACCTTCTTCTCCTTTTATTAAAAAAGCCTTTGTCCTTTTGTATTATTGCCCTTGTGCTCTCTAGATGGTTTTTAACATTATTTTATCAGGCCCTTTTCCTATCCGTTCAATTCATCAGTTCATCAACTCTCAGACCTAGTGAAGTGTCACCTCCTTTGAGAAGCTGGTCCTGGTCCCCACCTCTGCCTCGGCCCCAGCCTCAGCAGTGACCTCGCTCTGGCTGGACCCTGAGGCAGTCCTGGGACAGGACGTGTTTCTGCCTCTCACTGAAAGGCAGCAGGGTTCCTGAGGATATGGCTGGGTTCTCCTTGCCCTTGTTCCCATGGCTCAATGAGCATGTAAGCATGCGTGAATGAATGAGCGAGTGAAGGAATGAGTCAAGAACTAACTCACTGAAGGTGTGTAAGCTGGAAGGGTTACTTTTGAATTTATGCTGAATCTGCTTCTGCGACTTTAACCCCCATCCTGCCACTTTTGTAAGCATACATAATGGCCTGCCTCAGGGAGATGACCTTAGCGGCCCAACTGAGCGGCCCATCTGAGCAGGACTTGTAAGGAAGTGAAACTAAAACATTCCTCTGCCTGAGGTTTGCCATTCTAGGGGACATTTGCAAGGACTGAATAGTTTTTTTTATTTTGTTTTCTTCACCTCTCCCTCCCATGCCTGATCCATGAAAGAACCTGGCAAGCAGGCCTGGAAAAAAATGGTTATTTTGAGGTGCTAGCCTTCCATCTTCTCCATCCATGGGTCAGCTGGTTCCTGGATAAAGTCCTTTCCTGATCCCAACACCTTGCTCAGATTCATTGACTTATCTTGTGGGAGTAGAGCGATCTTGAACTTGGTAACAGGTGGAGAGCAGTTGAGGGTGTGGAAGGGTATCAAGGAAGATACCTGGTCATAGATGGTAAGGAGAAGGGATCGATCAAGAAGGAGCCAAGCAAAAGTGAAGAAATAGCAGAAGAGAAGGGAGGAAATATAGAGTTCCAAAAAAACTGAAAAAAACAAAACAGTTTGTAGTTGGGGAGGAAGTTAGGACTGGGTGAAGAAGCACTCCCGTGTCACAGCCTAAACACCACTGCCCTCAGAAGGGTCTCATGCATGAGTTCTTGAACTTCAGCCTGCATCAGAATTACCCACAGAGCTGGTTGAACCCAGATGCTAGGGCCCAGTCCCAGAATTAGGCCTGAGCTGGGTGCAAGAGTTTGCAATTTTTAAATTAAAAAATAATTTTAAAAAATTATTTATTTTGGCTGTTCTCAGTCTTCATTGCACAGTCACATTGCACAGTCTTCAGTGCACAGGCTTCTCAAGTTGTGTGAGGGCTCAATAGTTGCTGTATGTGGGATCTTAGTTCCCAGACCAGGGATTGAACCCTGGCCCCTGGCACTGGGAGCATGGTTATCCCATGGACTACCAGGAATTTCCAGGAGCTTGCATTTCTAAAAAGCTCCCAGATGTTCTTGCTGATCCTATCACCACACTTTGGGGGCCACAGGTCTAAAGTAGGTTTTCAGCTCTTCTCTCTTCACTTTCCTTACACGACTTATTAACCTTCACTATGTGCAAGCACTTTCTATCAATCAACATATTTACTTTTCTCAACAGCCTTCTGTGATACTTTCATTATCTCCATTCTACACATAAAAGAAGCAGCAAGATAAATTAAGCTTCCAAAATCACATAGCTAGTGAAGTTCTAAAGTCTATTTGATGACAAAAACAATTTTAAAAGCTGTAAAGACTGTGACTCACTGTCAGCAGTGGGATCCTGGACAAGGTACTTATGTCCATAGGCTTTAGTGTCTTATTAAATGGGTTATTATAGGAGCACATATTTCACAGGGTTATAGGGAGAATTCAATGAGTTACTTCACAAGAGCTAATAGTATAATTATGATCTGAAACATACACAATTCTTAGGGGTCTCCTCTCCCAGCTATAAATTCCACAAGGACAAGAAGTTTGTCCTGTTGGCTTCCAGAACCCCAAAACGTGTCTTAGGGGCCTCCTCTCCCAACTATAAATTCCACAAGGACAAGAAGTTTGTCCTGTTGGCTTCCAGAACCCCAAAACACATGACAAAACCTGACACTCTAGATCCTCAACAGACACATTTAATTGTGTTATTTTTTTGCCAGACAACCTTTTCTTTTGGATTATTAAGGACTCAGCTTGCATTTTATTTGCGTATGAACATCCAAGTGCATTTACTACCTCCGTCTAAGCCAGAGTTCCTCAATCTGAGCACTGTTGACATTTTGGGTTAGATCATTCTTTGCTGTGGGGGGTGGGGTCAGTTGTTATAGGATATTTAGCAGCATCTTTGAGCTCCACCCACTAGATACTAGAAGCATCTTCCCAGGTGTGACAACCACAAAAACGTCTCCAGACATTCCCTGGGAATCAAAACCACTGCAGCTAAGAACCACTGGCTTGGGTGATTCAGACTTGTCTCGCTGGCCAGTATCTCTCATCTCAAATGTCCTGCTCCACCACAGAAGTGTTAGTCCCGCTAGTTTCCCTTCCTACATCTTCCCAGAGAAAGTTCCTCAACATTGGCATGGTGCCCTGGCTTAGTTGCCCAGGAATCACACAGAAGACAGCACTGAGCATTGGATATGGCTGTTCCGAATCACCCTATTGTAGGTGATAAGGTCCCTCCAAGTAGGGGCCCACAAGGAGTTCGCACCAGTCTGGAGTTCCAGCCTCAACCCCTCAATCTTCACAGCCCAGCCCATTTTTGGGGTGTCTGGCCCTTAGAATGTCTGCTCCCATCAGAAACAAACCATCCTCCTAAGGCCTCTCCTTAGTCTCTGTCCTCACTTAGGCAATATGAAAATCCAAAGAGATGCCTTCCTTGGAAGCAGAGTTATTCAATCACAATGACTCTGTGTGTGAAGCTTTATAAAGCAAGTGTGAAATGAAGCCGTCTCACAGCGTCCTTCCTGCTACTGTCCCAGCTCCTTTTTGCTCCTAATACAGCTGTTAAATTCTTGAACAAGAATGCTTCCGCAAGAGTATGTGCTCACACACACACACCCCTCAAGAATAAACGAAATGTAAGGACAATATAGTCTAAATCCATATTTGGATAATATTTTTTTCCCCTAAAGGGAATGTGACCAGGAGTTCACACACAGTGAACATGCTCTTTTATGGAGCCATGCAGACCAGTTTCCCTCCTTGTGGTTCCTGAAATTCTCTGTTGAAAGGATTGTGCCCTGTCCTGGCATAAACAAATTGCTCAGAGGAACTGCCTGGCAGCAAAGGTGAAATTCAGGCCTGCTCCTCAAAGAAAGCAATAACTGCCTGCCACCTTAAAATACCCATCTCTCCTCCTCACACCCACTGCTGGTCTTTATCAGGGTTTTAAAAAGCACGGGGGCTAGTTTCAGCCAGGTACCCCATTATATCTATAGTTAGAAATACATCTAGAGACCCATCCTCTGTACATTAACATATGCTATAATGCCATCTGCCTTTATAAAACTATTTTAAGGCATATTTCTTCAATTATATTTTATATTGAAATCTAACAGTTAAAAGCATATTGCTCTCCTATGCTATGAATGACTATCACTGGTCCTCAGCCACCCAGAGATTTGTGTTCTATCTGAAGTTGAAAAAGGTACTTTTTCTCACCTTATACACAAGGAGAAGTTAATCTGGGTTTGAGTTGATCCCACTGTCCCCACTGCCGGTGGCTTTGCTTTAGAATGAAAGCGGGTGAAAATAATTTTTCTTATCTGCAACCCACTATCAAAGTAACATTAACGATCAGATGGAGATAGGGAAGAGAAAGCTTGTTCAAGGAAGCATCCAGGCATAATTGGCGTTTGTTTTTCCACCATGTGGGTGTTGAAGCTAATTTGTTTGCTGGAACGTGGGAGAGATAGTGCCTTATGGTAATTGTTCCTCCTCCAACTCTTGAGAGTTTTAATTAGTAGGTGGGCTCCATGTTACCCCTAGCTGCTTTCTTTTCCATGATAAACAAGGTAATGTTTTTTCCCCATTCAAACCTCAACCCTTGAAAATCCTTCCTTTCTTCTAGCAAGGACTTCTAGCAAAGATTCTTGGCCTACAGCTGAAAGTTCTCCAGTGTCAATAATGATAATAAAGACTACCATCAGGACCTTGCACCAACAGGTCACGTCCCAGGTTGGCCCCACTGAACTGAGAGCTCTGCCCTCTGGCTCGTGTTCCCATAGGCTACCTCCCCGCATGGGAGGAGTTAAAGCAGAATAAGGAAAACGAGGGGGAGCGTGGAAGAGAGGGGCTGTCTAGGTGGACTTCTACATTTTAAGCAGAAAGGCAAAACTGAGGAGGAGGGCTGTAATGAGATCTCACATTCCCCGCTGCAGGCTAATTTTTATCCTTTACCCTATCTGAGCTTTAAGGACCAGCTGATTTAACTCCGGATCTTTCCAGGTGGCTCAGTGGTAAAGAATCAGCCTGCCAGTATAGGAGACATAGGAGACGTGAGTTCGATGCCCTGGAGGAAGAAATAGCAACCTGCTCCAGAATTCTTGCCTGGAAAGGTCCCACAACAGAAGAACCTGGTGGGCTGCAGTCCATGGGGTTGCAAAGAGTCGGACACAACCGAGTGACTGAGCGCACACACACACCTGTAACTGAGCCATCAACCCTAGAGTGACCAACGGTTGCCATTTCTAAGCCCAGAGGAGCAGAAGAAAGCTGTGCTTAGAAAACAAAACAAATAAAAGGTCTCTGAGTGTCTTCATTCAGAAAGGTGAACTAGGAAACCACCCATGGAGAGAAGTACAGGTTAGAAAAATGGATCAAGATCAGATGATATCTGGTAAATTTAATTTACAGCTTTACAGGATGAATACAGAGAGCCGTAAAGAAATATCCCACCAATCTCTAGCTTGCTGGTGAATTTTAACTGCAAGGTGTGAAAGAAAAGCATTAAATATTTTGAAAAAGGCATGGATTTAAGTACAGTTCGGTTCAGTTCAGTCGCTCAGTCGTGTCCGACACTTTGCGACCCCATGAACCACAGCACGCCAGGCCTCCCTGTTCATCACCAAATCCCGGAGTTCCCTCAGACTCACGTCCATCGAGTCCGTGATGCCATCCAGCCATCTCATCCCTGGTCGTCCCCTTCTCCTCCTGCCCCCAATCCCTCCCAGCATCAGAGTCTTTTCCAGTGAGTCAACTCTTCACATGAGGTGGCCAAAGTACTGGAGTTTCAGCTTTAGCATCATTCCTTCCAAAGAAATCCCAGGGTTGATCTCCTTCAGAATGGACTGGTTGAATCTCCTTGCAGTCCAAGGGACTCTCAGGAATCTTCTCCAACACCACAGTTCAAAAGCATCAGTTCTTCGGCGCTCAGCCTTCTTCACAGTCCAACTCTCACATCCATACATGACCACAGGAAAAACCATAGCCTTGACTAGACGGACCTTAGTCGACAAAGTAATGTCTCTGCCTTTGAATATGCTATCTAGATTGGTCGTAACTTTTCTTCCAAGGAGTAAGCGTCTTTTAATTTCATGGCTGCAGTCACCATCCGCAGTGATTTTGGAGCCCAAAAAAATAAAGTCTGACCCTGTTTCTACTGTTTCCCCATCTATTTCCCATGAAGTGATGGGACCAGATGCCATGGTCTTCGTTTTCTGAATGTTGAGCTTTAAGCCAACTTTTTCACTCTCCTCTTTCACTTTCATCAAGAGGCTTTTTATCTCCTCTTCTCTTTCTGCCACAAGGGTGGTGTCATCTGCATATCTGAGGTTATTGATACTTCTCCCAGCAATCTTGATTCCAGCTTATGTTTCTTCCAACCCAGTGTTTCTCATGATGTACTTCGCATATAAGTTAAATAAGCAGGGTGACAATATACAGCCTAGACATACTCCTCGTCCTATTTGGAATCAGTCTGTTGTTCCATGTCTAGTTCTAACTGTTGCTTCCTGACCTGCATACAGATTTCTCAAGAGGCAGGTTTGGTGTTCTGGTATTGCCATCTCTTTCAGAATTTTCCACAGTTTATTGTGATCCACACAGTCAAAGGCTTTGGCATAGTCAATAAAGCAGAAATAGATGTTTTTCTGGAACTCTCTTGCTTTTCCCATGATCCAGCAGATGTTGGCAATTTGATCTCTGGTTCCTCTGCCTTTTCTAAAACTAGCTTGAAAATCAGGGAGTACAGATTCTAGGAAAAATCCCTCACTCACTGTCCTGCCTCACACTCTTGGGATGAAAACCCCAATTCTGCCCAAGATCCTTGGGGGAAGAAGATATTATCATTGCTAGAAGCCTTGGACTTTAATTCCTTCCCAGTGTTAGGGGAAGCAGGAAAGAGGAGTGGTGTTCTGAGATAAATTCAGATTCTTGAGCTGCAGGAATAGCCTCTGTGGTCCCTATTCCCCTGGTGTAATAACTGACTGCTAAATAAGTTTGGAAGTTGGAAGTGGGAACAATACTTTCAAGCTGCCCAAATCATGCCAGCTGGGCTCACCTCTGCCTCCCACTTCCTCCTCCCTGCCGCTGTCATTTGGATCTTTCTCTTCACTGGAATTTGATCTTCTGCGGGTGGTAAGAGGGAGTCATTATCATGCTTCTGCCATGGACTTTCTTTGATGTTTGTAATTTCAGATTTCCAGCGTATTCCAGGCACAGTCTTTAATATCTCCAAAAGTTTGAATTCCTTTCTGAGCTTTACAGAAAGTCTGGTCTCTGGATACGCTCATTTTAGGCAACGTTTACC
Organism: Capricornis sumatraensis; assembly: GCF_032405125.1. NCBI lineage: Eukaryota > Metazoa > Chordata > Mammalia > Artiodactyla > Bovidae > Capricornis > Capricornis sumatraensis. The sequence continues at coordinate 113,937,257 of NC_091071.1, read as the reverse complement.
TTTCAGAAATACCTCTATCATGCACAGAATCATTTTCCTTCTGTGAACTTTTTCTTTCAGTCTCTAAGGATTAGAGAGAAAGCAGAGGATTTGCAAAATTGTCTTTCTTGGTTTTGCGCCCACTTTTCCTTCAGCATCTCCAGATACTTTTCAAATGATGACGTTACTTTTATCGGAGGCTCAGTGTGCCAACCAGGAGGACAGTGAAGGGGGACTCGGGCTGAGCCTGACACTCGTGGACACAAATCCTAGCTCAGCCAGCGAGCAGCAGAGCCCCTTAGACAGGGCACTTCACCACCCTGCATGGTGGCTCTCTCGCCTCCTTGCAGCTTGTCACCCTAATAAGGGAGTGACTACCTTATTACATCTGGTCCAAACAAGATGCAAGGTAACCCAATGGACCCCTCCCCTTTTTCTTCTTTTCCCTCTGTCTCCCCTTTTCTTTCCTGACTTACTTTTAGCCCTCAGGGTTGACACCTAGTTCCACTTTTAGGATAGAAGGACTCGGTCCCCTGGCTGCTGAGGAAGCTGCTGCCAACAGCCCTCTATACCGCTGAGATTCTCTGGAATTGCCTTCACTGAAGGAAGCTCCTGGCCCAGGTTGCAGCCCCTGCCAGGACCCTTCAGCCAAGATCAACATGCAGTATAAAGTCTCAGCCCACATTCCCCAACCTGAGACTCAGATGGGTCATCTCAGCTTCGGAGCCAAGGGACTTAACTGCCACTTCTTGGAGACTGCGTCTCAGCACGGCTTCTCTCTCAGCCCCAGAAGGTGATGTTTTCCTCTGAGTCACACCCCAATAAACTTCCTGCACATCAGTCTCCATCCTAGCATCTGTGTCCTAGGGAACCACACCTGTAATATCTGTGATGAGGTAGAATGGCGAAGACACAATTTGATGGATGAAAAAGTGCACATTAAATAGATTGAGAGCAATACAAGATAATGTCTAACAAAGAGTCGTAAGTTACTATTCAAGAAACACAGGAGATAACTTCAGTGGGGGAGAGCAGTGAGGTGGGGCTTCCTGGAGGAGGTGTTGTAAGTATTGGGACTTGATGGGCAGGCTCTGAAAAGAAGAAAGAAAAACACAGGATGCTAGGATGGAAACTGCTTTCCACAGCAAGTGCACCATTTTACATTCTACCCAGCAAAGTGTGAGAGTTACAATTTTTCCACATCCTTACCAGCACTTGTTGTTTTTAAAACTATAGATATCCTAGTAGGTGTGAAGTGGTAACTCACTGTGGTTCATATTTCATTCCTAATTGTAGAAATATATGTATATTTCTTTTCCCTTTCTTTGCAACAATTTTAATAAACTAGCTCTTTATTGATTTTGATTGCAAATCTTTTAAAGAAATAGATAAATTTGACTTAAGCTGCCTTAAAGGAGCTCACATTTTCTGTAATAAAGCTCTTCATTCAAATTGCTTTTCACTTCCCCGATGATCTTGTCATGGAGGATTTTCTCTGTTTTTCTTTCTCAAGTCTCTTGTGTTATGCCTGTATGGTCCAGTGGAAATTTTTCTGTTTCCTCAGTAATTTGACAGTTGAATTCATCTAGTCAAAAGAGCTGCTGGTCCCAGTTGTCTCTTTTGAGTAGCATATATATTGTGTTGGCAAGATATGAAGCTACCAGCATCATAGTATTCTTCATTGAAGGTGAAATGATACAGAAATGAGGAAGTCATTACAACTGGACCCACCCCTTTCCCTGCCATGATTGATTCCATGACAAATTCTGGAAATCCTCAAACTGTCTTTGTTTAAAAACTTCCCCAGCCAAATACTAGCCGTTAGTTTCCTTACTGACTTTAAGAAAGGCTAATGGCAGTCAATCACAGTGGAAAATAAAACTTTCGTTTTTTGGTATGTTTTAAACATGAAATAGAGAATAAATATAGGGTAATCTTTTAGTGTTGTTTCCAAATCTTTAAAAAAATTATGCATGCAGGGGATAAAAGGCATTTGAGGAATCTATCACCCTTTGAAGATAAAACAATACATAAACTAGGATTAGAAGAGAACTTTGTTAACATAATAAAGGATATATATGAGAAACCCATAAGTAACATCACATTCAATGATGAAAGTCTAAAAGCTTTCTCCCTAAGATTAGGGACAAAACAAGGATGCCTACTTCAATACTTCTGTTCACCATAGTTTAAGCCACAGCAACTAGACAGGAAAATATATAAAAGGCACCCAAACCAGAAAGAAAGAACTAAGACATGTCATAGATGACATGGGGTTATATGAAGAAAACAGTAAAGAATTTACAAAAAACTATGAGAACTAATAAGCAAATCCATCAGAGTTACAGGCAATAAGATCAACATGCAAAAATGAATTATATTTCCATAACCAAGCATTTACAATATCATTAAAAAGAATAAAATACTTAGGAATAAAATCAACCAAAAAGGTTCAAGACTTGTAAATTAAAACTACAAAATATTGCTGAAAGAAATTTTAAAAGACTTTAATAGATAAGGAGGCATCTTATGCCCGTGCATTGGAAGACACTATTGTTAAGACAGAAATACTTCCCAGCGTGATCTACAAATTCAATGTAATCCCTCTCAAAATCACATTGGCATTCTCACATAATATGAAACTTAATCCTAAAATTTATACAGAATCTTAAGGGACCCCCCAAATAGCCAAAATAATTTTGTAAAAGAAAAGTAGAGTTGTAGCACTCATAATCCCCAAGTTTAAGTTACTATAAAGTCAGAATAATCAAAATAGTGTGGTACTGGCATAAGGAGAGATAAAACAGACCTCTGGAATAGACAGTCCAAAAATAACCCCATATATTTATGGGCAGTTGGCTTTTGACATCGATGCCAAGACCATCCAATGGGGGAAAGAACATCGTCTTCAAAAAATGGTGCTGGAACAGCTGGATATCTACATGTGAAAGAATGATGCTATAACTAAAATAGATCAAAGACCAAAATGCAAGAGCTACAACTCTGCAATTTTTAGAAGATAACATGGAGGAAAAGCTTCAAGACATCATTAGTTAACAAAGAAATAAAAATCAAAACCACAATGAGACATCACTTTACACTTACTAAGATGGCTACAATCAACAGTTGGATGCTAACCAGTGTCGTCAAGGATGTGAAGAAATCAGAACCTTTGTGCAATGCTGTTAAAAACGTAAACGGTGCAGACACTTTGGAAAACAGCCTGGCAGTTCCACAAAAAAAATTAATCATGAGTTACTATCTGACTCAGCAATTCTACTCCAAGAGAGATGAAAATTTGTGTCCACATAAGTACTTGCACACAAATGTTCATGATAGCATTCTTCATAACACCCCAACACAGAAACAACCCAAATGTCAATCAATGGAAACATGTATAAATAAAGTTGGGCATATTCATACAGTGGATTATTATTTGGCTTTAAAAGGGAATGTAGTTCATGTGAGGGTGCTCACTCGGTCGTGTCCAGCTCTTTGTAACGGCACCGACTGTACCTGCCAGGTTCCTCTGTCCATGGAATTTTCCAGGCAAGAATACTGGAGTGGGTTGCTATTTCCTCCCCCAGGGGATCTTCCCAACCCAGGGATCAAACCTGCGTCTCTTGCATCTCGTGCACTGGCAGGCAGATTCTTTGCCACTGAGCCACCTGGGAAGCCCTGAAAAGTTCGTGTGATAACATGGATAAACCTCGAAAACATGCTAAGTGAAAGAAGCCAGGCACAAAAGGCCTCATATTGTATGATTCCAATTATAAGAATGATACAGAATAGGTACATTTATAAAGACAGAAAGTCTATTAGTGATTGTCAGTGACCAGAGGCAGGGGGAAGAGGAAACTGCTAATGGGTACAGATTTGCTTTTGAGGTGGTGACAATGTTCTAAAATTGATTGTGATGATAGTTGCACAGCTTCTTGAATACATGAAAAATACTTTCAGGGGTGAAACTGTATGGTACTAGAATTTTACAGTAATATACCTCTATGAGTGTGTGCCCAGTTGCTTCAGTTGTGTCTGACTCTTCGTGACTCTATGGACTCTGGCCTGCCTGGCTCCTTTGCTCATGGGGATTCTCCAGGCAAGAATACTGGAGTGGGTTGCCAAGCCCTCCTCCAGGGCATCTTCCTGATGCAGGGATCAAATCCGAGTCTCTGACATCTCCTGCATTAGCAGCCAGGTTCTTTACCACTAGCACCACCTAGGAAGCCTGATATGCCTATATATTATATCTCAATAGAGCTATCAAAAAGAATTCAAAGGGGCTAGTCTCCTCCAGCCCTTCTGACCTTGCCCTTACTCATGATAAAGTGGGAAAACCTCCAGTTTTAGCAGCTGGTGGCAAATTGCCCCCTTGTCGGCTATTTTGGGGGTGCTCCTGTTCTTAGGTCCGTTGGCTACTGCGTGGTTTCCCATCATTTCCTCCTGCACTTTGCCAATAACAAACAGGTCGGTGGCTGTCAGCTACTTTGTCCCACCCGCTTGTGCTGTGGGATTCAACAGGATTCTCTGTAACCTAATTTTTGTTGTAATTATTGCCTGTGGCTTTTTCTATTTTTTTTTTTTTTCCTGTGGATTTTTTTGCTCTCTGGTTGCTCTCTTTTTATGTGGGTATGGAGAAAGATCCAAAAATTATCCTGGCATGATGACCACCATCTTCCCAGGATTCCCATAGGAGAGCTTTGTCAAGTACCTTCTGTGGATATGAATTTCAAAGATTCCCCCTCTCCTCATTTGCTTTTAGCATTTGAGCTTCGTGGATGGGTGACTTGGAGATGAGGAGGTGAGGATTTTTTGGGTGATTCACAGTTGCCCACACAGCACTTGATTCAAGCTGGGGGCTACAGCTTTTCTGATTGATCACAAGGGAACCCATTGAGCCCCTTGTTTTAATAGCCTCGAGGCTCTGCAGCTCGCTGGACTTTCTCAGGTTATTTCATATTTTTTCCTGTGAGTCTTCAATAGTGCAATTCAGCCCACCTATTGCTCAGAAAATATTGCTATGGTAACCTATTCTGGCATGTAAAGCAGTTACTTAGAGTTGAAGGAAATGAAGGTGGGCTAAAAAACTGAAGACTTCAACCACTGCGCTACCGTTTATTCCCCAAAGGCACTTGAAAGGATTAAGGGAAACAAAACATTAGGGATGTTGCTGTGCTCTGTCCATCACAGATGAAGAAGGTTCAGTCCAGCTGGAATTCTCAGAGGACCCTTCCTCTGAAGCAGAGAATGCTGGTGAATTTAATTCCTTGCCACACTGGGGTCTGCAGGAGAGTCTGTAATGAGACTGCCAGATGCCTAATTTGAGGTCAAAATATAGCTCGTTTTAAAGCGTCTTCAATTCCTGTGGAGTTCTATTAAGATTTAAATTCAGTTTCCACAGCTGTGAAACCTGTTCCAAGGTTGAATGGAGAAGTCCAGTGTTTTACAGATTCTGTCTTCTAAATGGTCGCCAAGAATCCCGTGAAATGTGCACATGTGCAAAGAAGTCTTTCAGCTGGAAATTGGGGAAAGATGCTATCTATATTAGCTTCCTATGGCTGCTGCAATGAATTACCGGACACTTAGTGGTATAAAACAGCACAAATTTATCCTACAGTAATCAGAAGTCCAAGGTGGGCCTCCCTGAACTAAAATCAAAGTATCAGCAGAGAATTTTGGAGGCTCCAGGGAGAAGCTTTCTTTGCCTTTTCCAGCTTCCAGCATCTGTCTACACTTCTTGGCTAACAGCCCTGCCTCCATCTTCAAAGTCGGCTGGGCAGTACCTTCAAATCTCTCCCCGACTCTCTGATCTCTGCTTCTGTTGTCACCTTCTCTGACCCTCTTGCCTTCCTCTTATAAGCACCCTGTGATGACAGTGGGCCCATCCTGGATAATTCAGGATAACATTGCATCTCAAGATCATCACTTAATCACATCCACAAAATTTTTCTCACGTTAGGTAATATAGTCAGGGTTTCTGGGGATTAGGATGTGGACATTATTGGGGGGGCATTATTTTGGCTGCCACAGATCCCAACATATCTTAGGTACTCCTGTCCTAACCAGAACCTGGTCTTTTCACCTAGATTCCTATGGAGCAGAAAACCCTCCAGGCCCTGGTGCCAGGGGAGCTAGAATGCCACCTTACACCTCAAATCCAAGTATACTCTGGGACGCTCTTAGGAAACAAACACTTCTTAACTTTACTTAGAGTGAGGAAGACATCCAACAGCAAAGTGTCCTACTTAAATCAGTTACTCACCTGCCAGCCTTCTCTGCCAAACTTCTTTGTCAACTACCCTCACTTTCTCTTTTCTATCTTCAGTCTCTCTCTCCTTTGCCCAAGGATATGGTTAAGCTTAAAGCTCAACATTCAGAAAACTAAGATCATGGCATCTGGTCCCATCACTTCATGGCAGATAGATGGGGAAACAGTGGAAACAGTGTCAGACTTTATTTTGGGGGGCTCCAAAATCACTGCAGATGGTGACTGCAGCCATGAAATTAAAAGACGCTTACTCCTTGGAAGGGAAGTTATGACCAACCTAGATAGCATATTCAAAAGCAGAGATATCACCTTGCCAACAAAGGTCTGTCTAGTCAAGGCTATGGTTTTTCCAGTGGTCATGTATGGATGTGAGAGTTGGACTGTGAAGAAAGCTGAGCGCTAAAGAATTGATGCTTTTGAACTGTGGTGTTGGAGAAGACTCCTGAGAGTCCCTTGGACTTCAAGGAGATCCAACCAGTCCATCCTAAAGGAGATCAATCCTGGGTGTTCATTGGAAGGACTGATGCTTAAGCTGCAACTCCAATACTTCGGCCACCTCATACAAAGAGCTGACTCATTGGAAAAGACTCTGATGCTGGGAGGGATTGGGGGAAGGAGGAGAAGGGGATGACAGAGGATGAGATGGCTGGATAGCCTCACTGACTCGATGGACATGAGTTTGAGTGAACTCCGAGAGTTGGTGATGGATAGAGAGGCCTGGTGTGCTGTGATTAATGGGGTCGCAAAGAGTCAGACACGACTGCGTGACTGAACTGAACTGACTGATTCCAAAAAAGTAAGCAGCACTACCTTTCCAGGACACTACAGCAGCTCTTGACTTAGACAAGGTGGCGGTTCAAGAACTCTTTTATTTAACAGGAAATCAGGGCTCATTACACAGGATACCACGTGGCTACTGTTCAAAACTCTTCACCACCCTCCTTCTGTCCACCCACAAATGCTTCACCCTTTTCCAAATATCTGCTATTCCCCACCACACACCTCACTCCTCACGATCTTTTCATGCAGCTCAGCCAGGCCTTTGCACCATTCTCTCTTGGCAAGAGCAATTCCCATTGCCTGGAAGATCCTCCAGTCTCTCTCTTCTTCTTCACCCAGGAGATCTCCCCCGGTCCCTCCTGTCTCTGGTCAGTGTTCACGGTATCCATGAATCCCCAGGCAGCATTAGCGGCCCATCCTCGGGGCTCCCACAAGCTCTGCTCCTCCTGGATTTACTTCTCTGTGTCTCTGGCTCCTGTGGATCACGAGTTCTTTACAAGTAAGGATGGGGTTGCTCACCTCTGATGCCACAGCATCTAGCATGGCACCTCACACGAAGCAGTTACTCAACACCACGTGCACGGGTGGTGGAATGTCTCCAAGCGTCCTGCTCCAAATTCTCTTTTGACTTCTGGTCCCCCATGCCTCTTCCCCTGGGATCCTGCTGATTTCTCAAGATTGACTTGCTCCAAATGAAGTCCCTTTTCTTGCCCATAAATCACAAATTTCCTGATTTCTTTTCTATGTGATCCCTGTTTATTAAGCCCACTTTCTGTGCTAGAACCAAGGGGTACCAAGATAAATAAGATCCAGCCATGCCCTCAAGGAGGGTCTAGATCAGGCATTCCCATTCTTAATGCTACTGACATTTTGGGCTGGATAATTCTCTGTTGTGGAGGCTTGTCCTGTGCACTCTTGGATGTTTAGCTCCATCTCTGGCTCCTGACAATCAAGTGCTGGCAGCATCCTCCTCCCAATTGTGATGACCAAAAATGTCTGCAGACATTGTCAAATGTCACCTGTGAGACAAACTCACCTTCATTGAGAACCACTGGTCTAGACGCAGAGACATCAAGAAACAGAAAGAAGAAAATTTCCATATGAGGTAAGCACAAAGTACAAAAATTATCAGTAAGAAAACTGGAGACTTGGAAAATATTTGTATGTGTGCTGATGAACTGGCCCAGAAGATAGAAATTTGCTACATGAAATAATTACAAGGCAAAACAAGACAGCGTTTTCATAAGGGGAGACGAGAGGGCTAAAACATGTTCAGTCCTTGCTGTGTCGGAAGCTGCTTTGCATTTGTTGATTTATTTCATTCTTACAACAACGCTGCAAGGCAGGGATTGTTTTTCACTAGTCAGAGGAGGGGGGTGAGCTGATGAGTTAGGTTCCAGGTCGGCATCTCTGTATTTGCTAACGGCACCACCTTCCTCTTGGCTCCCCTGTCTTTGTGGTCAGCACATGGTCTTTTTCGAGCCACTCTGGTTTCACCCCCGCCTCCACTGGTGTGTGTCTGGAGGACTACAGCATGCCAGTGTCTCATATCTGTGCTTCTTTCCCTAATTCCCACCTTTCCCCACCTCCAGTTTCACCCTGGTCCTCTCCATTCTAAGCCACCCTGGTGGCTCCATGGTAAAGAATCTGCCTGTAGTGCAGGAGATGTGGGCTTGATCCCTGGGTCAGGAAGATCCCCTGCAGGAGGAAATGGCAACCTGCTCCAGGATTCTTGTCTGGAGAATCCCATGGACAGAGGAGCCTGGGTACAGTCCAGGGGGTCGGACATGACTGAGTGACTAAGCCACAAGGCAGCAATATCTCCACCCTAAACACCCATTAGCCAGCATGAATCCTAATACACAATTTGATATAGCACCTGCTTTTTCTCCATTGCAAACCAAATCCAAATCCAAATTTCATGGCTTGGCTTTCCAGCCTCCTTTCTCTGACTTCTGCTCAGGTTCCCCTCCTGGACTCTCACTGCCTCCGAAAGTACATGTCCTCTTATGCTAATAGCAGTGAACATTTCTGAAAGGCTTATCGTATTGGTTCATAGAATCCTTGTGTGTGTGCATGTTAGATTGCTTTAATGTCTGACTCTTTGTGACCCTAGGGATCCTAGCCCACCAGGCTCCTCTGTCCTTGGAATTCTCCAGGCAAGAATACTGGAGTGGCTTGCCATGCCTTCCTCAGGGGATCTTCCCGACCCAGGGATCTAACCCTCCTGTCTTCTGTCTCCTGCACTGGCAGCCAGGTTCTTTACCACTAGTGCCACCCGGGAAGTTCATCCTAGAATCCTTACAGATGCCCAATGAAGTGGATGGTGCTGTTCTTATTTTACAAACACTCTAAGTTGCTTCCTCTTTGCCTTTGCACATGCGTTCATATTACCTGGGCACCTGGATTCCCCCTTCCTTCATCCCTTTTGCTCTAGGTAAATCTGCATTCAAGATTCAACTCTGATGTCACACCTTCCCAAAGCTGCTCTGGATCACTTAACCCTTGAAGATGGTTATTTTCTCTGTATAGTACATTGTCCTGGTATTTATCTCATATCCGCTCACAGTAAGCTTCTAGAAGGACATCAGCATCACCTCTATACTCCTGGAGTTCTACCGTTAAAAAAGTGAAGTGAAGTGGCTCAGTCGTGTCTGACTCTTTGCGACCCCATGGACCATGGAGCCTGTCAGTCTCCTCTGTCTGTGGGATTCTCCAGGCAAAAATACTGAAGTGGGTTGCCATTCCCTTCTCCAGGAGATCTTCCGGACCCAGGGATTGAACCCATGTTGAACCCAGGTCTCCCACACTGCATGCAGACTCTTTACAGTCTGAGCCACCAGGAAAGTCGTAAAGTGAAAGTCACTCAGTCGTGTCCAACTCTACAACCCCATGGACTGTAGTCTATGGAATTCTCCAGGCCAGAATACCGGAGTAGATAGCCTTTCCCTTCTCCGGGATCTTCCCAACCCAGGGATCCAACCCAGCTCTCCCACATTGCATGTGAATTCTTTACCAGCTGAACCACCAGGGAAGCCCAAGAATACTGGAGTGGGTAGCACATCCCTTCTCCAGAGGATCTTCCCAATCCAGGAATGCAACCAGGGTCTCCTGCATTGTAGTCAGATACTTTACCAGCTGAGCTACCTGGTCTAGTTATTACCTGGTTTACCCTTATTAGATGCTCAAATACAGTTTATCTGAACAAAGGTGAGACCACTGCCTGTGTGGTTTCTGATCTTTAAAAATCTTCCTCTATCACCATGCGTGCTCAATCGCTAAAGTCGCATTTGACTCCGACTCCATGGACTGCGGCCAGCCAGGCTCCTCTGTCCATGGGGATTTTCCAGGCAAGACGGCCCTGGTTAACAACAGTGCTGCGAGCCACGCCTCCTGTGCCCTGGCCAGCACCGCCCGCTCTGTCGGGGATCAAGGGCGCAGGCTCTCAGCTGTGTTCCATCTGCATCTAGAGACACTCGCCCCTTCCCTGAGCAGGATGGAGCCTGGCGAGTGGCCGCCCCTACTCTCCCCAGGGTAGTGGTAGGGACCTTCCTATCGCCCTCTTCTGCCAACAAATTGAGGACTATCAATCCCGCGATCCGGCGCAGAGGAATCGGCCGGCTGAAGGCGCTCCCTGCTGGCGAGATGCGGACTCGCAAGAATTGTAGGACACTTTCTAGCTTTACTGGCCTAGAGCATCTGAAACCATGACGTTTTCATCGTGGGGAGGGGACAGCAGGAAAGTCCGAAAAGACATTGTTTTGTTTCCGACCCATCAGGTCCCTTTTCTATTGTTCTCAGTTCAGGGATCGAACGCACGCTCTGTTTCCTGCATTGGCAGATGGGTTCTTGACCACCTGGGAAGCCTTTCCATTTATACATAAATCATTGCCCTTCTGACTACAGGGAAGGCTTTCCTGCTTTCCAATGGGAGGTGATCCTGACAACCCACTAGGACTTACATGGCATGCTCTCTGAACACAGGCAGGAAATCAGATGATTCTCGGCCCCTCAAACAAATGAAGATGCTGGGTCCTAGAGAGGAGAATGGCTGTCCCTATGTGCTATCTCCTGTGTGAACACCAGCCAACTGGATCCCAACTGAACGGAGCACTGTCGGGGCATCTTGAGACTCTGCCTGGCTAGGGGAGACATGGGGGCCAAGGCTGTTACGCTGCCCTATGCTGTGCTTTCCCACGAGGCATTCAAACAAAGGCACAGCTGTTTCTTACCAGAAGTCTTAGGTGTCTCCTCTTGCCACCCTGCTTTGTGTATAACTAAATACACTAACACCATTTCCTGTCTTGGGCATTTTTATTTTGCAAGATGATAGCATTACAAGGTTTACCAAGATCGTGTATGTGTTTGTATTCTAGACTGGATGTTCTCACACCCAGCGTGCTGAGAATCACTGACTCCTCTGCTCTGCTAAGTCTCCTGGGCATGGGGCAAGAAAAATCTGAAAATTCTCAGGGTTTCTTGTGCGGTACATTGTGTGGCATTTGGGAACTCATGTCCCAGAACAAAAGTCTGTCATCCATAGGTGGAGAAAATTCCAACACCTCTTTTTCAGCTGAAGTCCGCCAGAATTCAAGGATGCAGAATTTCCAGGCTTAGAATATCCAGGCTAGGTTATCTCTATGTATCTGGATCCGTCACATGACTTGGAAAACAATGTTACAATTGCTCATGACTGTAGGGAACAAGGTATAAGGAAGGTTGAGAAGTGCTTGCAAACGAGACTCTCAACCAGGGCTGAACATTCTTGCAAACGAGATGTTCAGCTAAGAATCCTCTGTTTGTTCCCGTGGGAAAAGAAAATTTCTTGCACACAAGGATGTTTCTCTGATTCCTCAAAAGGAACAGACCCAGGGACAAAACAGATTCTACGTTGATAAGGAAGTTCCCCCAAACAAAATCTTAGCTGCAGTAAATAAGTCAAGGTAATCTCGCCCTGAGCCTGTGCACTGTATAGTCGCTGAATTATGGTGTTTGGCTACTTGCCCTGTAGATTGTTGTGCAAGGGATATAAAATAAAGCAGCTGTAAGAAGCAAGGGGCTAAAGTAAAAAGATTCAAACCACTCTGCAGTGTTGGTGTTCCATTCTGTCGCCAGCACATGACAACTTCTCTAGACCTCCATGTGTGTCCTCCACAGCTTCTGGCACCTAGCAGGCTGTTAATTCATCAAGATTTACTGTTGAAGTCAGTGTTCTACCAGAACACCCAGTCTGAAGAGTAGCCTTGAAAACTGCATGAATCTACCTGATGGTTGTCCTAAGAAGGTATGACAGGATTGGAGCACTTCCCAAAACTTAGGTCTGATCGGAATTCCGGGGGACCTAGACTGTCAAAAATCCTTGGTCTATTCTCCAAAAGGCCCAAGCTGGTTCAGGCTTTTCAGAGTCCGTGTACCTACTGCTGTTGGGCAGCAGGCCTTCTGTGTAGGATTTATGTACTGATAAAGGCAGCCAACAGGTACTGAGTACTTTACACCGGGCACCATCCTAGTACCTTACATGTTACTGCATTCAATTCGTACACCATTACAGAGTAGGTTTTGGTACTTTCTTTGTTCTACTCATTTAATAGGCCCAGGAAAGAGAACTGGAATTGGAATCCAGGCATTCTGGTTCCAGACTTTTTTAACTACTATGCATTTTTGAGTAAACAAGACACTTTTTAATTTGAATTCAGCCTTCACCTGGGCGGTAAGACCAAAAGAAATCTAGAAATTGCAATGACAACATCACCTGCAGCCTGGAGGACCTAAAGGTTCCTACTTGGATACAGTGATCTGCTTGGCTCCCGGCCTGTGCTGCCTGGCCTTGCTGGATAAAGAGGCCACTCAATCCTATTTGTCAAATTAATGGCCCCACACATGCCACCTGCAGCTGTGCTCTTAGCACAGGGACTTAAGCGGTCTTGTGTGTGCAAATGGGCCTTGAAGATTCTGGCGACTGGCTCCCTCCCATGTGAATCCTGGCCAGGCATGTTGTCTGGATGTCCCTAGGCTGGACTGGCTTTGTGAGCATAATCTCAATATAGGACTCCCAGCAAGTCCTGAGGTTAGCCATTATGGGAGTAAGAATAATCTTTCCACCTTCTGTTTATATGCTTTTCTCACAAATGGCAAGACCAATGGACACCAGACACAGTGTAACAAGGAGAGCCAGTCTGGGTGGGATAGGCAGGCATCCAGGGCTCAAGTCCAAGCCAGACCAAGCAAGGTGAAAGCAGTAATAATGATACAAAGTTGATGTAATTGTTTAATGACAAAGGAAAATAAGTTATGAAACAAGATGGTTACAAATACAGGGTAGAGGATCATTGATAAAATGATCCTTCACTTTTGATAAAAAAAATTAAAAAGTACATATACAAAACACTGGAAGATTAAGTATCAAAATATTAACAGTATTTACTTCTGTTCAGTGATTAAATATTCTTCTCTGCTTTTGCATACTTTTTGAAACATGATTATTTCTGAAATAAAGAAAAGTCACTGTAAAGAGAAACAGGTATTAAATGCCAGGAGTCCAGCAAACAAGGTCTGAAGCCCAGCACATGTCCAGCAAGGGGGACGGTGGTCAAGCCCAGATGTGGGATAGTATCATTCTTTTCCTACTGGAATGCTGTTTACCAGACTGTTTCTTCGACTTTTAATATTCTTAGCACATTTAATAGGAATCTGAATATTAACTGGTACAACAGTAAAATGATGTTAGCAACTTTGGTTTTAAATTACTACAAAATATAGTAACCATTTTGTAGTTATAAAACACACTAGAAATAAAACATCAAACACACCAGAAATCAAAAATTACTACAACAAAAAACCCCATCTGACTAAACCACTGACTTTGCTATTCTGCTGTGTGCTCATTTTTAGTTTTCACCATAAATCTATTTTCGTTTCACGGATCCGGAAGAGGCAGTTTTTCTCAAAAAGATGCTTTTGCCTTCTAAATACTGTTGGAAGTATTTCGAGTTGGAAGGACTCACCAAAATTGAAACCACTTCAAAGAAACAAGTTTGCCTGAGGAGTGGCACCGTTCTGTGTGCCTCAGTCTGCTAAGCTACCAAATGGAGAACAGCAGAGACTATACTTGTAAGAGAAACTAAAGTATCTGGGATTTCCCCCACCCCTGGTGGCTCAGAGGTTAAAGCGTCTACCTGCAATACGGGAGACCCGGGTTCGATCCCTGGGTCGGGAAGATCCCCTGGAGAAGGAAATGGCAACCCACTCCAGTATTCTTGTCTGGAGAATCCCATGGACAGAGAAGCCTAGTAAGTTACAGTCCATGGGGTCGCAAAGAGTCGGACACGACTGAGCGACTTCACCACCACCACCACCCTCAATGTCAGGACTGCTAGGGGCGCTTTATTCCAATAACAATGACAACCCATATTTCTTACTCCTGAAAAAGTAAAATGGAGAAAGGCTCATTGTTTTAAAGTCTGGCATATAAAAGCCCAGTGCCCCCTTAACTGAAGGTGCTTCTTAGGGATTTTCCAAAGCTCTCTGCCCTTTCACACAGCAACATTTTCAGGAGGGGTCAAAAAACTACTGTTAAGGTCCAAGAAAAAACTGAAACCAAAAAAAAAAACAATTGAGACAATTTTTCTGCACCCCCACCACCTGTCCAGTGTCCGGTCATCTGCCCTTTCTGGCAGGCTGACACAGCAATCCAAGTCACAAAAGGTTTCAGACACTAGGAAAGCAAAGTACCAAAAGAATTACATTAAAACAGTAACAAGTTTGGGGAAAAAAAAAGATTTACATTGAGAAATATCCTATCATCACAAAGACTAGAAAGATGCCTTGCTTTGCTCTTGGGCAATCAAGACATTGCGACCTGTTTTATATCCCCAAAAAGGAGACTCACTGGAAACCTCAGTGCCGGTGACCCAAGTCATCTCATACTCATTCAGTTCAGTTCAGTTCAGTCGCGTCGTTAGATGAGTCCAAATCCTAAAGTAACACAAATTCCTTTCTTACAGCAAGAAAAAGAACATCCATTTCAGGACAAAGGTATGTCTTCAGTGAGAAAACTGCCTGCGGTCAGATGGCTTCTTGCTTATGTGTTTGAAGATCTTGGACTTCTCGACTTTCTTGGCTTTCTGGTAGCCAAATCCACCGCCACCGCCTCGCTTTCTAACTTTGCCGTCATTGCTGTTCACATCTAAAGGGGGCATTAAGGAAATCCAGCAACACAAAGACAGACAACTCCAAACCACCACCCAAGGGAGAACCAGTCAGCTGTATACCAGGGGCTCCACCACCCCTCCTTGAGCCACCACAATGTGAACGCTCGAATCAGGAGTGGCCACATGACTGGGGGCTAAAACTAGCAGGTAGGATTTTTAAACCCAGCTAATACTTAACATATTACAACTTGCCTGGCTCGCTCTGCCACTCAAATTCCATTGTCCTTTCTTAAAGCCATGAACTGTCTAGTCTCTGTCGTCTCCACCCTGACTACCTCACGCGAGCACTGACAGGAGGTCAGTGACTGAGACGACCACCTGGGCCCCAGGCCTCAGCCAGAGCGCAAGTCAACCTGAGTGCTTAGCCCCAAAGCCCCTGGTCAGGCTTCTGGCCCATAGTTCCTGGACAAATTCATAAGCACACAGAAAAGGATACTCAAATCAACAAAAGGAGGCACCTTGAAGCCAAACGACAGAGCAACTTGGGGCAAATTTAAGTTATTAACATTGAAGATCTGCTTCAGGGAATGGGAATCATAGGCTCGAATGTATGACTTATACGCTTCCTGGGCTGACTTATGAAGGAAGTAGTTCTTTTCAATCAGTTTTTCAAGCTGAAACAGAAATAAATATTGGCTTTAATACAAGAAAGCACAATTCATCTATAA
Source organism: Capricornis sumatraensis (assembly GCF_032405125.1). Lineage (NCBI taxonomy): Eukaryota > Metazoa > Chordata > Mammalia > Artiodactyla > Bovidae > Capricornis > Capricornis sumatraensis. The sequence continues at coordinate 113,921,352 of NC_091071.1, read as the reverse complement.
CATTTGTTCCAAAACACTTGCTCCAAGCTCTGTAATGCCTCCAAAATCAGGGTGCAGTAAGAATAATGACAAAATTCATGTAAGGTACAGAATGAAACCAGGTAGACAGTATAGGAACGTGCTCACCAGCACTGCAGGACACAGCAATGATCACTCAAGTCCAGACTTCCCACTTTATGGAAAGGGAGGCTTGGAGGAGAGTGACTGTCAATGAGACACTACAGAGGCAGGGCTGGGATGCCCCCCCGCCCTCCACCCCTCCCACATACCTGAGACTGAATGTCAGAAATTTTGGACCAGGAAAACTCAAATTCACTTAATGGAACCTAGAAAATAAAAGCATGCAGGTTAGAAAACCGGGTTGGTCTGACGCAGCTCATCAGTCACTGAAGAGATGGAAGGGAAAAGGCTTGTGGAATTTCAATTTCACCTGTTTCCCTGTCTTCCAATGCCAATGGGAGAGGTGCACCTTTCCTCTCCTAATGCACACTGAATGGAACCCTCCACAAAGAAAAGGAATGAAACTGAATGGGGCAATGATGCACTGACGCCCTCTTCTCTAAACATCTCTGTAGTGCAATGTGATGAAGCAGTTTCAGCTTCTAGTTTACAGAACCACTAGCTCTTCTTTCAGTGTTGGGAAAGCTGCCCTGACACCACACTGCCCTGTGACGGGGGTCTGTGACACCAGGGTTTCTGAAACTGGGGTTTGTGACCACTAACTCCTACGGGAGGGATTTCTTACCAGTCATCTCTTATGAGACAACTGGAAAAGTGCTCATGCAGGTGCTGGGGAAGAAGAGCAGCCACCCGAGTCCCAGGCCCTGCACCCCTGGAGGGAGACAGGTGAGTGGGCAGACAACTTGATAAGCACCTGTGCTGGGGGCACACGAAGGAGGGATGAGATCAGCGACGCCCTCCCAGAGGAACCAGGAACCAGGTAGCTAGAGAAAAACTGCAAAGGCCGGATGGCAATTTCTAGGAACTGCTGCTAGTTGGGTGGTGGGGGAAAATCCACCAGGCAACACTGTGCCAACGAGGAGGCAAACGTCAGGAAAGACAAGCCTGGACAAGCATTCATAAGACTCGGCAACAGAAAGGCCAGAGTCAGATGAGGGAGGACTGAGACCAGAATCAGAGCAGTTAAAACAGAACCCACTTTTCAAACAGCAGGCTGAGGAAAGGTAATAGGCAGCAGCCATGCTGGAGCTCGTGACAAGAGCGGATTCAGGGCTGAAGCTATCTTTTTGGTCAGAGATTACACACAGTAAAGCGCTAACTGCTAGGCAAGGACTGGGGCCCGGAAGGGGACGGGGTAGGAGGGGATGGGCTCCCTGCAGCTTTGGGAGACGTGAAGACAGAAGGGGAGCAGGAGCAGAGGAGGCTTCCAACAGGGCTGTGCGGAGACTGGGGACAGGGATGCCCCCTGAGTGACACAGGGCTCGAGCACAGTGCTTTGTGGGTAGTTTTTGGCTCATATTTCCTGGATGAGACCCACAGAAACCTCATTTGCTAAACCACCACACCAACTGTCCTAACAGAATGGTGACAACTTGGAACCCCTTGGACACACCTAGAAATGGTGCTCAAGGCCATGTGCACCGGCAAACAATTCCTCTGGAGAGGAGTCTGTCCCCAGTGTAAGGCTTTCCACGTGACGATCTTTACCTTGGATTGCTTCAGGTAGCGAAGGAAACCCAATTCTTCAGGGCGCAAAATGAGCAAGGCATGCCCTCTTCCATTCAGGCCTCTGGCTGTTCTGCCCACACGGTGAATGTATTCCTTTGGTGGAGAGAGAAAACCTGAGGTAATACACTGGTTTGCACAGCAACCTTGGTGGTTGCCACACAGCCCATCACCATGCTCCCCAAAGCTAGTGGTCCCCCATGCCTTCTGCAGGCACCATCCCCACAGAGATAGTACTGAGGCCAAGCAGAGCTGGACAGGACATTCACATTAATTCTATGATCCAATCAAATGGCTAGTAAGTGCGCTTCAACTTCATAAGGGCTTTTGGAGACATTCAAATGGCTGACAACTTATATAATCTACCTTTTGTTGAAAATACCTAAAAAACCTTATTTTACTACATATACTAAAGAGTGGCATCTACCTCCATAAGTACATTTTATTCCTCTGACATCTACTGCTCTTAACAGACTGCCCCAAGCAGGCAACGTTCCTAAGTCCCACTGATGCCCCTCACATTTCCTTGCACACGCACTCTCTGGGTCCTGTGAAAGCCTTAAACACTGTGAGCATCACTGAGATGCTGCAGAGGCGCTGTATGGCTGTATGCTGAAGCCTGACTGCAACAACCTGAGGAATAATCTGTGGGATGGGGTACTTCTCAGGGAACCTGGGGAGATAACTAGAGGATGCCAGTTACCTTGGGGTCATCTGGAGGGTCATACTGAACAATCCAGTCCACTTCAGGAATATCCAGCCCTCTAGCTGCCACGTCTGTACACAACAAGATCCCTGAATCTGCATTGCAGAACTGGAAGAACGTGGTCGTACGCTTATTTTGTTTCTGCCTTCCCTAGAACCAAAACAAAACATCCACTGGAAGAGGAAATTTGAGACCATTTGCGGGAGGTCTTGATGCAGAACCCCTCAACTGTGGAACTGTTAGCTCCTTTATTTCAAGTTCACTACCGGTCTATCTCCCGAAGCGATGGCATCTGCTCCTCCCTTCAGGTTCCCACTCCCCGCCCGCCCCCCCGCCCCGGCAGAATTCCCTCCTCACAGAATTCCCTCCTCACTGTCCAAACTACTCAGAACTATGTTTGGAGGCAAGAACGATACTTTAATCCCCACAACCTACATAACCTGGTAAGTGTAAGCTGTTTTTAATAAACTTATCCTAACCACTTACATGAATGGCCATGACAGGCAAATCGATGTAGTTCAGCAACTCATAGTGGTATTTCACGGACTTACAGGATGAAAAGAAAACCATTAGTTTCTTCTTCCGGTTCTTCTTAAGGAATGTAAAGAGCAGGAGGAATCTCTTTTCAGAAGGACAGACAACATATCCCTAGAAGAGGTTCAAGTGAACAGACACAAAATAATCGAATGGACACTTTCAGCTTCATGAACCGACATAACTTGATGGAGAGAACAGATTAACATGGCATACACACTGCTAAGCCTCACCTATAGCAAAATTACTACCTTCATTATAATAATGCAGCCTAAAATAAGACTGATTTTAAATCTTTCGATTCCTTTTATTGGCTATAATCACTGGATACTAAATATTTTCCATATTTCTGAGACTACTGGTTATCAAGTTCTTATAATCATAGTAAAATCAATACCTCTATTAACTGGAACCTTCAAAATGTATCAATGATTCATTTTTAGAAGGTCCTTAACAGCAAGATCCTAAATAACCACAGCTGAAGTACACTATCCTAAACAACATCACAAAGCTAGGTGAATATATTTTTAAAAACTAAATAACCAATGAAAGGTTTGTAAGCTAAATTGTTACAGGAAAGAAATATTTTACTCATCAAAAGACTCAATCTTAAAGTTCTATTTTTAATCAACCTGTTTTGGCTCTTTGTCACCTCATTTTCACAGTTACGTGCTTGAAACCAGCCTCTCCACCTTCTAACTCACATCTTAGTGCAAGATATTATTGGACAACAGAATTCATTTTACTCATATAAAATTGGTGGTACTATTATTAAGTTCATTAACCCATTTGCTTTTTAGAGGATTCTCCAAACACTCGCAAGAAAACACCAAAGGAGATCCTTAAAATGGAAGGTATTGACAAGAAGTACCTGCTCAAGACCGTCTACAGTTGCATTAGCTTTATCATCATCAACACCAACATACAAAGGCTCCTTTTTCAGAGAAATCCTCGCCAGGTCTTCAACTTTTCGAGTTTGTGTGGCAGAGAAGAGCATGGTCTGTCTGCGTGCTGAAACACAACCATATAAAAATAACCCAAATTTTTCAGGCAATTTTTAGAATTGCTTCACAACTAAGAATGCTCTAAGTAGAACTTTCAGAAATTGGAAACATGGTATCACTATAGACAGTAAAAGAGGAACAGCAAGGACAACTTTATGTCTACAGATCTGACAACTAAGTTGAAATGGACAATTTCCGCTAAAGCTCACTTAAGACAGCTTACTTTCCAACTCATCTTTAACAAAATTTTAGCAAAGTGAATTCAGAACTATAAGCATCTATCAGAATTTAACATTTATTTCTGATTTAAGAAACAGTAGACTAGGAACAAAAGGGATCATCCTCAGTCTTATACAGGGCATCTGGACGTGCAGCACCTACATCACACTTAGTGCTGAGAGACTGAGCGGTCTCCCCACTAAGACCAGGAGTGAGGTAACGATGTGCTCTTTCGCCAGTTCCACTCAGGAGTACACTGGAGGGTCTGGCCAGTGTAATGAGACATGAAAACAATAAAGTGAAAATTTTTACCTCACATAAGGAATGAAAAAACCTGTACAGTGAAAACTCTGAAACACTTCTGAGAGAAATTGGGAAGCTGATAAATGGAGATCTACCTCATTCATGTGCCGAAGGACCCAACTTTATCTTCCACCAGTGACTGATATTCAGTACAATCCCAAGATCCCAGAGACTGACAAACATTCTAACATCATAGAGAAATGCAAACGATGAGAACAGACATACAAATTAACAAAGTTGGAGGATTAACACTACCTAATTTCAAGACTTAACAGGAGGGACTGGAACTTCCATACTCTGCTGATGGGGATGTAAAATGCTACAAATTAAACATACACCCATCACTCCATTCCTAGATAATCACATGACAGAAAAGGTGATATACACCCATAGAAAGAGTTGTAGGTGGATGTTCATAGCAACCTTATATGTAACAGACCAAAACTGTTAACAACACAGTTGTCCACCAACAGTTAAATGGATAAACAAGTTGTGGCATATTTATACAATAGAATGCCAGGGAGGAACAAAGCAAAGAACTATTGAAAACGTAATGGCACAGACAAATCACAGAATTTGCTGAGCACAAGAACAGACAAAAAGACAGCAATACCATATGATTCCATTCATACAAATCCCTGAAAAATGCAAACTGATCTACACTGACAGAGGGCAGACCCAGAGCCACCTGTGAGAGAGGAGACCTGTGAGCAGTTGTAAGTAGGGGAGGGTTGTTGCTACTGAGGGAGAGAGGGAGGGATCACAAAGGGGCATAAAGTAATCTTTGAGAGTTACGAGAATATTCACTGTATTGACTGTGGTGATGGCTTCAAGGTGTAAACAGGACAAAATGTATCAAACCTTATACTTAAAACATAATAATCTTTAAACATGTTAATTATACCTCGATGAAGCAGTGAGAAACAAATCGTATAAGGCACTGAACCACAGTGTTATTATAGATATAAGCAGTTTATAAATGTTTCAAGTACTATAACCAAGGTACATACAACTCAAACATAACACAGAAGGCAACAAGTCGATGACTACTGGAAGATGAGAGATGGGGTGGCAGGGATGGACAGGAATGAGACCTATGTTAAAATTGTTTAACTTGCACTGTAAGCTCTCAAATGGCAAAACCATTGTATTAAGTTATCAGTAAGATCGATGTATATATTGCAAACTACCTCTAAGGCTGACCGGCACAATTTCACTTGCTTAAATTGAAATGCTGACATTAACAGTTTTCATACAGGAAAAATTCTCAGCTACTTCCAACAGCTGCTCTGCAGACCACATGAAGATGCAACCCACTTACTTGGCAGAAGTTTAATGATTTGCTTTAATTCCTCTTCAAACCCAACATCCAAGATACGATCAGCCTCATCAATAACCAGACACTGTAGGTTTTTATACATAAACCCTGGGGTATTCTGACAAGACAAAGGACAGAAAAAAACTGTTAGCTGCGAAGTGTATGTTTCACACAGACAGAAGATGGGGCTTCACGGTAGCGTCCTCTTACCTGCATGTGGTCCAGGAGACGGCCTGGGGTGGCCACGACGACGTTGATCCCATTGGCAAGCTTCTGAGCTTCAGCAGACCTGTTACTGCCACCCATTATTAACCCGTATGTGTGAACATGGTGTGTCATCAGCTCCTTAAGGACACCAAAAGTCTGCATGGCCAGTTCCCTAGTAGGTGAGAGAATAAGGACTCCTGTTCCTAAAAAGCAAAACAGGATATATGGTGAAAGTCAAACTGTAGTTACCACCAGGAGTGCATCCACAGTCATGACAGACTTCTAGTGAGATTCTTACAGAGACAGTGGGCTCACAGGCTTACCATTCCTGGGCATGAACTTTAACTTGACAATGAGTTCAACTGCAGGGATGAGAAACGCCAGCGTTTTGCCACTGCCTGTTTTTGCAGCTGCTAGAAGATCCCTAAAAAATAAAACGGAAAAGGAGAAACATATTTGCTCTACTCATTCAGCAAGTATTTACTGAATACCTACCATGGAGTATGACACATGTTTTAGGCACTGAGGCTACATCATAACAAGAAAATAGTCCCCACCTTCTCTATCACTGAAATCAATCATGTGGGTTAAACACTTAACTCAGAAATAACAATTGTGTTAAAAATAGAAGTGAACAATTTTCTCCAAACATCAATAAATAACCTAAAGCCTTTAACGAAGGTTAGATATATTATCCAACACAATGTGAGATCCATAGAACATACTGGTATTTTCCCCCCAAACTATTGGCACTAAACACACTTTAACCTCTGAGCCACCAGGGAAGTCCAGAGTGAAAGTGAAGTTGCTCAGTTGTGTCCGACTCTTTGTGACCCCATGGACTGCAGCCCACCAGGCTCCTCCATCCATGGCATTTTCCTGGCAAGAATACTGGAGTGGCTTGCCATTTCCTTCTCCAGGGGATCTTCCTGACCCAGGGATCGAACCCAGGTCCCCTGTATTGCAGGCAGATGCTTTAACCTCTGAGCCACCTGGAATGCGGGAGACCCGGGTTCGATCCCTGGGTCGGGAAGATCCCTTGGAGAAGGAAATGGCAACCCACTCCAGTACTCTTGTCTGGAGAATCCCATGGAGGGAGGAGCCTGGTAGGCTACAGTCCATGGGGTCGCAAAGAGTCGGACACGACTGAGCGACTTTACTTACTCATTGGCACCAAAAACAGAGATATTAAGTGTGTGTATGTGTGTGTGCTCAGTCATGTCCAACTCTGCGACCCCATGGACTGTAGCCCACCAGGCTCCTCTATTCACGGGACTTCCCAGGCAACAATTTCCCTCTCCATGGGATCTTCCCAACTCAGGGATCAAACCCACATCTCTTCCATCTCCTGTACTGGCAGGTGAATTCCTTACCACTAGCACCACTTGGGAAGCCCAGGACCAATGCCCAAACCTCATGTTAACCATACCTGCCTTCCAGAAGTGGTCTGATACTTTTATGTTGAATTTCAGTCATGTTTGTAAAGCCCATTTCTTTTATTGCCTTCAGAGTGTTCTCATTGACAAGATTAGTCAGAGAATCAAATGAAGTATCCTCAAAAGCTCCTAAACAGAAGACAGTTTATCATTAGCAAATTTACCTTTTCTGAATAGTTAATATTGTTAGTTTTCTAAATTAGTTTTGCTGATTGAAAACATTACTGGGTTGATGTCGAGCTTCTTTAGAAGAGCTTCTTCCAATAAGAAAAGACTAAACAACAACCATTCCTATATAACAAGAAGACGACCTTATACTTGTTGCACGTATCTCCACTGCTAATGGCTGTGTAATCTAAAGCCTATACTGTAACAAAATAAAGAGTTGGAGAGGTGGTACAATCAAGGGATTTATGAAAAATAAAAATGCCAAGGTGGGGGCACACTGGGGCAAAGGTGGTGGTGTGAGGTTTTCAGGGGAAAATTCAGAGAGAAATGAAATGTTTAAGAGATCTGAAATTAAGAAAGAAAACACTCAGTATAAAAACTGAGTATGAAATCAGTCAAAATAGCAACTCTCACTCCAAAAAAGACAACTGAGAAGAGTCAGAGATGGCCCCAGATGGTGAGAATGTACCTATACATCAGGTGTGCGGTGGTTCTCCAGCAGAAGGCATCAGACTACCAGGGAGCTCCGTGCTCAACACACACCCCAGCTATAACCCAGGCGTTGGCCACTCTGGCACCACTGACATCTTGGGATGGATAATTCTTTGCTGTGAGAGGCTGTCCTATGCATTATGGGAGGTCCTGCAGCATCTCTGACCTCTACCCACTGGAAACTTGTCACCTGCTCCCATGGTTTACCTGGGACAGAGGAGGTTTATGGGGTTGCACCCCCTTAAATAGGAAAACTGGGATGGGTCCCCCTACCTAGGAGGTAAAATTACCCTGCTTGAGAACCACTGCCACAATAACCTTTGCAATTCTGATTATACAGGCTGGGTTGTGGGCTTCCCTATTTTAATAAACAAAAACCTCACACCAAACAACTCAAGTAACTGCTAGATGTTTCTAGTTAGGAGCAATTGATTCTAAACTCTTGACTTTACAGATAAAGAAATGGAGGTCAGAGGAGGTGAGCCTGGCCTAAGCCCCTCAATAATGTTAATTTCATCCTCCTCTGTTAGTAATGGAGCCAGCATTAAATCTCTGGGCTCCAGACTTCCATGCCAATGACCTTCCTACTGTAACATGGAAAGTGACAAACCAAATAGAGGACCCTAAGAGCTATTTGTGTGCATGTCAAAATATTTACCGTTAGGAAAAAGGAAAAATAGAGAAAGAAATAAGAACTAAAGCACACAATGTGGAAAATAAAAAGCAGCAATTAGATATAAAACCATTTCTTGTCAATACTTATTAATATTTTTTTCCAGCTAAATTAAACGCTACAACTGACCCTTTAAATCCTATAATCCAGGGAGGTGCGACATTTCAGAAATCTACCTGGAGAAACACTTTGATCATTACCTGTCAGCCCCAGTGGCAGGCTGGGCACTTCGCTGTCCTCCTCCTCGCCATCTGGCTTCTCCACACTGTCTTCTGTTTCTTCAGGAGCCTGGGCACCATCTTCAGCGTCTCCTATGTTCTCAGCTTTTGCTTTTTTGGAATCTTTGGTTTAAAGGACAAATATCCCCCAATTTTTTTAAAACAAGAAGACCAAATGAGATCATAAAATAACAGATGTGTGATGCAAAAAAAAAAAAAGCATATTTTCAAAAGCTTAACACATTTTCAGTTTTAATTTGCTAAGAATTTCTTTTTCCTGATTAAAAAAATCTGGCTGTATTTAAAAACTCAGCAAGACATGCAGATCTGCTAACAAAGCTTTATTTTTTAGGCTTTTTAGTGTATATACATACACACATATATACTATATATAGTATACATATTTATTAATACATATAGGATATAGGATGTATCCTATACATATAGGATAATTGATTTACAATATTGTGCTGGTTTCTGGTAAACAGCAAACTGATTCAGTTATGCATCCATTATAGGTATATGCATTACTGATATTTTTTAAAAAAATGCTTCATTATACTGAATGGTTCCCTGTGCTATACAGTAAATCCTTATCATCTATTATAGATGGTAGTAACACCTGTTAATCCCATACTCCCAACTTATTCATTCCCCCTTCGTCTTTGGTAACTACATTTATTTTCTATGTTTCTGAGTCTGTTTCTGTTTTGTAAGTTCATTTGTACTATTTTTTCAGATTCCACATGTAAGTGATATAATACTTCCTTCTCTGACTTACTACTTATTATACTGTCTTAAGTAAGAAATTTTTTATAAGCTGAACTAAACAATTTAAGGATACCAACCACTCCCACTTCTATAAAATTCATTAAGGAGACAAGGACAAGTGATTAATCAAAAAAAAAACCCCATAACAAACACTTTTTCCTCTCATAACACCAATTTCCTATAAAAGCTAATTTTGTCTTAGAGGGGAACAGAAACACAAAAGCTCTTTATACTACTTGAGATAGATTACAAAGCAAGGGCAACAACCTACTCAGCTGGGTGACAGAAACTGGCTGGCCGGTTCCTTGAATGTAAGTGGTAAGAGGAGAGGGAAGGTTTCCTAGCTCTTCATTTTAGCATACATTCACAACTTTCAAAACACAGTTCCCTAAACTACCTTCCCAGTCCTACCTCCCATCATGCTCTTAAATGTTCTACTTCGGGCCAAATAGGTTAACTCTATGCTGTGCTTTTAAAAATTCATGGCAGTTAGTGATGCTAGTTAGAACAGAATTGACCTAAACCAGAACGCAGGACTCTGTAACCCAGGACTGGCCTCTTCCTTGGACCTTATGACCACCCTTCTGGGAAATGATCAACTCTGTAGGACCCACACATTCAAAGGCCATGAATACTACCAGCTGGACTTCAAGGCTTATGACTTCTCTTTTTGTTAAAACAGTTCTTAAAGGTTATCAATAGGATTTAAATTTCCAGTCCTGTGATTCAGTGCTTCAGAGTAGAACTATCACTTCCTCCAGCATACTCAGAAAAAGAACCCTAAAGGCACTAACAATTTTAGAACAGGATTACAACCACTTTAAATCAAAACTGTAATGTCTAATCCTCACGCTTTAGCCTCTGTCTTGTTTCACTTTTTGTTTAAGCAGTTTCTCATAATTTACAAATGCATTACAGTCTGTAGGCAGTAAAAAGCCAGCTAGGCATGTTTGAAAAATCCAAAGCATCTTTCTAGATGAAAACTTTATTTCCGACAAAAGGTGAACAGGACATGCTGACACAGGGGTTGGCAAATGTTATCTATAAAGAACCAGATTTGTAAACACTTTAGGTTTTGCAGGCTGTATGGTCTCTGTCATCACAAAGGTCAAGTAAACAATCAGGTATCACAGGGTTCCGGTTAAGCTTGTCTGCAAAAACAGGCAGAAGGCTGAACAGTTTGCCGATGCCTGTTCGACCCTCCCCTGAAATCTCTGCCTACTCACAGTTTAATTAAAATGCCTGTTCTTTCACCTCAACTTAGTCAGTCCAATAATCTTCTAAATGAAAGTACCCTTCTTCCCCTATTCTGGCCATTCTACTCACTGGGGAATTAATGTTCCATTTATTCAGAAGTTTCCCAACTCCTATTTTTACATACTCAAATTATCATTATGCTGCTTTTCATAGATAGGAACTTATTGTGGGGAAAAAGGAACCAGGGAAAAAAAGAGGTGAGTGAAAGAATCATTAATGTAAAGTCTCTGATTCATAAAGGCACAAGAAGATAAATTCTAAACCAGTCCAGATTTCTTTAGTAATTCCACAATTCTCTTTGGAAATAGGTAGATCTAAAATATTATGTCACAGTACACTTTATCATAAGAAGCTCAGACAGTTAACTGCCAAAGAAGAACAGTATTTTGAGGAAAGTTACACTGCGCCTTCCTCTGATGTTTCCTCCAGCTACCAGGCTAGTTTCTTGCATGCCAGTAAGGGTGGGGGTGGGGGTGGGGGTGGAGGAGCCCTGGATGTTGTGTGGACATTACAATAAAAAGAGAGGAAAGGCAGAATGATAACTTGAAAAACGTAACGGCTTACGTTAAAAAAACATAAAAGTACATACCAGGCCCAGCATCATCCCCTACTTTTCTCTTTTTCTTCTTCTTCTTTTTTGATTCCGAATTGGGAGACTGCACTGCTGCTTCTCCACTGGTCAATGTGGTAGATTTCTTGGAGGCTTTTTTACCTTTGACATTTTCCCCTGTTTCTTTAGATACATCTCCATTTTGGGCTTCTGACATGCCTGCATTTACAGACTCTTTCATGGATTTTTTAACTTTGACATTTTCCATGGCTCCCTGAGGTAGGACTCCATTGTTGGCTCCCGACATGCTTGCCTTCATAGATTGTTTTCGGGACTTTTTCACTTTCCCACCTACTCCTGCTTCTTCAGATGTGTCTCCATTTTGGGCTTCTGCCGGCCCAGCACTCATGGGTTGTTTTAGGGACTTTTTCACTTTTCTGCTTCCTACTGTTTCTTTAGCGACATCTCCATTTTGGGCTTCTGACAAGCCCGCACTCACAGACTGCTTTAAGGACTTTTTAACTTTTCCATCTCCCACTGTTTCTTCAGACACATCTCCATTTTGAGTTTCTGACAGGCTCACAGCTGAGGCACCTGTTTAAAAACGGAAAACACATTGTGACAAAGGAGAGGCTTGCTTAGAAGCCCTGGAATCCCTAATGAAATGCCACGGCTTCCAGTACTGAAAGGATTTAGCTTTTACTTCCCTGTTATGTACATTAAAATGAGTTCCAATTTTATAGTATTCCACTGCAGCACAAATAAATTAAAAACAGGGAGAGAATGCTGCATTGATTTTTTTAACTTCAAAAAAACCACCTCTCTGTTCATAAGGAGTCAAAAGTCTGAAACAAGAAAACTTCAATGAGGTTAAATATTTAAACAGATGGGGCCAAACAATGGTACTTACAAAACACATATTAGGTATTTCACAAATCTACTTTTTCAGCTGTCAGCGAACTGAAAATTCCGTTGATGAAACTACTTATTTGCCTTGATATTTATTGTATTTAAATGCCTAACAATGTTTTACAAGTTTCTGTTTATACATTGACAAAGTACTACCTTTTGTTACCTTAAACTACCAAGACGTAGTCAGCAATGCTTTGTTATTCCATAGGAAATGTGAACATTAGGGAACTTCAAAAACATTATTCCTAAAATTCACACAACTTGTTCCCTCCTCCAGGATTTCTTTCAATCAACTGATCTCTGTAGAAAACCAACTAGTGTTAGGCAGTATGCCTCCAACACTGCCCTAGGGGGTCTTAAGTCTAACAGGGCAGAGGTCCCCAACTTCTGGGATCTAATGCCTGATAACCTGAGGGGGGAGCTGATATAACGATAATTGAAATAAAGTGCACAATAAATGTAATTCCGGCTTGAATCATCCGGAACCGCCGCCCCCCGCACACCCCTGCCCCGGCCCCACTCCTCACCATGAAAAACTGTCTTTCATGAAACCAGTCCCTGGTGCCAAAAAGGTTAGGGACTGCTGTTATACAGGACCTAAAAAGGCTAACACAACTAACTTCAGGATGTCTGCTCCACTGTAAGGAAGTTGCGCAACCGAGGTAGGTAAAGAAACGTGACATTCAGGTAAAATGCTCTGCAATGGTCTTTGTTAAGGACACAAATCTGCAGACGCTCCCAAGAAACGTGTAAGTGAGGAGTGGCGGGAAGACAGGGCACGAGCACATGCACCACGCGTATGGCCGCGCATGAGACACTTTAGGAGATGAAGTTCTGCAGGAGTCGAGACAGAGTGCAGGGAGATCGGCGAAAGCAAGGGTACCAGGTATGTCCGTGAAGTGAGTGATACACAGCTCGTTTTGAAACGATACACACACGAAATAGCTGATGTGAAAGGAAGATGCGCGGGGATGAGAAAGTCCCACGTGTCTGCTGGGAAATGGGGGTGGGGGATGAGGTGGACCCTAGAGATCATGAAGGAATCGGATTAGGGAGGGTGGAAGTGGGGCAGCCTGATTCGGCTGGAAAGAAAATCAACCGGGGTCCTGTCCGCGTTCTGAAAGGAGAAACTGATGTTGAAAGGTCAGGGGCAGATCAGGGGCAACGCGGCGTCGGCACCTGCGCTGGGCCGGAATGGAGGCTGCCCCGGGCTGCCTCTCCCCGCTCCCCAAGCACGCGTGCTCTGGGGGAAGCTGCCGGGGCCACACCGGGGCCGCAGTCACCAGAGCCGTCCGGTGCCGTAGCGCGCCACAGCCCACGTGCCGGCTCCCTCCGCAACCCGGGCCGCCGAGAGGTTCAGCGCATCTCACCCTGGAGCTTTAGGTTTCGTTGTCGCAATTTGAGGTTCCGCTTCTCGATCTTCTTGCGTAAAAGTTTCATCGGTAAATGAGACATGTTGTCGGTGAAGGGCTTCACGGCAGCGCCACAACCCAGCTTTTCGGCTCTCCCAAGTGACGTTATTTCCTCTCGAGTCACACGTGCTCAGTGCAGCCAGCCGGAAATGCGTCATGGGAGCGCCCCTTGTGCGTAGAGGAAATGGGTCCGGGGTGGAAGTGCTTCCGGGCGCGCGCGCGCGCCGTCTTACCCTTGGAGAAAGGATTCTATGCAGCGCCCTCTCGGGGAAAGGAGGCGCGACCCGGCACGGGGTTCCCATTGTATCTGAGCCAGCCGGGCGCACCCCTGCTACTTGGTTTTGTTTGAGCTTCCCTGGGGGAAGAGTGAAGAATCAAGGCCATAGGCAGTCTACCTTCTCCGTTCTGTTCCTATTCTTTTCGGATTCTGGACGCTTTGAGTAATACCTAAATCTCACACATATGTGTCTCCAAACTTGTTGACCACTCTCCTTGGTGAGAAATACATTCACTTTCTGTGTCGCTTGCTACCCAGCAATGTAAATATAACATTTCTCAAAGCAATCAAACTTGTTTCACTCTTATGTTTTCCCTTTGATACCATTCATCCCATCCTAAATTCTGAGTCTAATAAATATTCTGATTAGTGTGCATTAAAATAGATTCTACTACTCTACTAACTGATTGGCTCCAGTTTGAACAGTTCCTGTTTAAAACCCCCAAAGCTCACACGCACAGGCCCTTTAGAAGTGCTGAACAGAAATTACAATCTGATTGGCTAGTACATCTTTTTATGTGTGTGTGTGTGTGGAGGAGGGTACATTTAAAAAAAATGGTTACTAACATTAAAACTTTGGGCTAGTTCATGGAGAAATTCATATTTTTCTTTAAAAATTGGTCTTGATGGGCTCAAATTCCTCTTGGCAATAATCAGTTTGAACTGAACAATAATTGGAAGGGTCAATGAAAGCTAGAATAATTTGTTTGGTGGAGTGGCAGGACCTGAGCTAGTAGGGATTAGACGTAATTGTAGGGAAGAAGGGAGAGGAAGAAAACTTGGGAGGGAGTTCAAACAGAATGTAAATAAATTGAGAAGTCAGATTGAATTGTACTAGAAAACAGAGGCAACCCATGATGTGCTTAAGTTGTTACTGATTAGGCAGGTTAAAGAATGAGTTAGAAGTTTAAAGTGGCACACACATACAGATATATACACACATATCTCTCAGTTTATATATATATATATATACACACACACATATATATACATATATGTATACACACACACGCACACACACATATCTCTCAGTTTATATATATATATATACACACACAAAAATACATATATGTATACACACACACACACACACGCACACACACACACACATATGGTGAAGGAAAGCTCAAAACAGCTCCCTCTGAGTCCTCCCCACCATTCTATGCAAAACAAAGAACTCTTTCACCCAAAGAAAAAAATGGACATTAAAGTTGATTATGCCCAGCTCCCATCCAGTCCCAGCCTCTGGCAGATCTCCAGAAGTGCTTGCCCCAGCTGTTTAAGAGGTAACTAATCTGAACAACCTTGGAGAAGAACGGGCCCCCTTAAGACAGTAGATTTCCACATATATGCCTATATATACTTACTTTTTTCTTGGGTTAGTGCAGCAGCTCACTAATCTGACTGCTGCCCCTTCTGGCCTCATTAAAGGTGATCTGTTTCTGTAAAAGTGCTGTTTTTCAAACCTTGCCTTCTCTGACTCCCTTACCCTACATTTTTTGGTGCCGAAACCCAGGTGGGTTGTTGAGATTCCTTCTTTTCCACGGCCAGCTCTTTGGAGCTTGGAAGCCTGCTGAGCTCACTTTTCTGCCTGGACATTCAAGACCTCCTTGAGAGGACACCCTGTGCCTTCGTGAGTGGTACAAGTCCTGTGTAGGGCTTTATCGGTTTTCCACATAACCTGAAGAATATTGGCCTCTCTCTCTTCCTCTTCTCTACACTTTCTTTTCCACGAGATCAACCAATTGCAGGACAAAGGCCTCTTGCCATTCGACCTCCCTTCATTCACCAGGAATTCTCGCCTGATCCAGTAGCCCAGGTAAGCTCGGATGGTACTCTAGGGCGCCATTGACTATCATCCTTTCTGGGTTCCTAGGGAACCTTCCGCCCCAAAGGCCCTCTGGGGAAGTTTGTGGGGGACACCTCTCCCTCCTTCAGAGTTTCTCTCTCTCTCTTTACCCAGTCAAAAGGTTAGGTGACGATCTTTCCTCTCAACCGGACAGTCGCCATCTGCTAGGGGGTCAAGCCAGTCCCTCCCACGGGACTTCCCCTTTGCCTGTGTAAAACAAAGCCTCCAACCTCTGCTCTTGACCAATCTCAAGGTTCATGAACTCGACGCACTTTGCACTCAAATTTGGCCTCGATACAAACTGGATAACCAAAACCTCTGGCCTGAGTTCAGGAATTTCAATATTTTATCAGATCTCACTAACTTCCTCAAACAGAATGGCAAATGGTTGGAAGTCCCTATATTCAAGCCTTCTGGGATCTTAGAAGCCGTCCTTCTCTCTGCAAGGACTCTTCTACCTATCAAATCCTGCTCTTCTCTCTCTCCCCCCTCCATTACAAAAGAATACAAATCTAAAGCCCCTAAAAGGCCCCCTAAACCCTGAGCCCCTGCTTTTGATCTGGCAGATAAGCCTCCTCCCTACTGCCCTGGAGAAAAAGCTTCCGGAGACAGACCCCATCCTCTAGCCCTTCCTCCTCCAAAACAGAAAGCGATGACTCCAAAACCTCCAAAGAGATTTCCACTCCCCTCCATTGGCCAGGACCCGAAGCAAATATATGTTCCCTCTCAGAGAGGTAGGGGGACAGGAGGGCCTTACATGGGCTCATGTGCCTTTCTCAATGTTTGATCTGAGCCAAACTGAAGAAAAATTGGGATCATTTTCAGAAAATCCTACTAGATAAAGAATTCCTCCACCTTACACAAGCATATCAGTTAACCTGGAATGATCTTTATTACATCCTAAATGCCACTTTAATGTCTGATGAAAAGGAACGGATATGGCCGGCAGCCCTGACTCATGCTGATCAACGCCGTAACCAAGGTAGGACTAATCTGGTGGCTGATGATGCAGTCCCTTTAACTGAGCCACGGTGGACATATCAAGCAGGTGATGCTGGCATCGGGTACCTGCATCATATTATCACCTTTTTATTAGAAGGAATGCTGAAAAGCTCTCACATTCATGTTAACTACAATTAGATTAGGGAAATGACTCAAGAAAAATATGAAAACCCTGCCCTTTTTCTTTCACGACTTACTGAGGCAGTCCAAAAATACACTAATCTAGATATTTCCACCCCTACCAGACTTCTGTACCTACACATCCAGTTCATAAGCCCATCAGCCCCCGATATTTGCCAAAAACTATGCCAGTTAGAGAAGGGCCCCAAAATCCCTCAGCAAGATCTAGAAATAGCCTTTAAATTTTCAACAATAGGGAGGAAGAAGTGAAAAAAGAAAAAGAAAGAAAGGTAAAATATGCTTTATTCGCTGCAGCTATCCAAGGAAAAAGCAACGCCTTTGGCCCACCAACCTCGGCCCACCCGTATGGGACCTAACCCTCCAGGCCCCTGCTTCAGATGTAGCCAAACAGGACACTGGGCTAAGTCCTGCCCAAACACTGGGCTAAGTCCCCACCCACCAAACCCTGCCCCACCTGCAAACAATAGGGTGGAAAATGGATTGTCCTCACACACTACCCACCAAATCTCAGGGGCCACTCCAGGCCCAACAATAATGGGCCGGGAACCAGACTCAGGGAGGCCCTGGCACCCTAGACCATGGTTCCTCAGATGAAGTAGAGATGATCCAACTGTGCCTGAATTATTCCAGTGATGGAGCCCAAGCTCCAGACCCCAAGTCTGCCCCATACAGACAGACTTGGAGCTTTGGGTAATTGGCATGGTGGCCAGACACAAAGTCTTGTTCCTAACAGACACTGGAGTGGCCTTTTCACTTTTAACCTTTTAGGGCCCTCTGCACCCTTCAGAAGTGGCCATCGAAGGGGTCTCAGGCATCTCTTTTTATCCCCAAATAATCCCTCCTCTCTTTGTTCCCGTGGTAAGGCAGCACTAATACATTCTTTTATTGTAGTTCCTCAATGCCCAATGGCATTGATGGGACACGATCTTCTGGGTAAGCTACAAACTTCTACAAACCTCCCATTCTTGGATTCCATATCAATTCTTTGCATCCAAATGACACCCGAACCCTCGGCCAGCCCTCATTCCCAAAACCTGCCCCCTGACCTTCCCCTAATAGATCCTCAGGTCTGGGACACTGAAGCCCCATTGGTAGCCTGACACCATTTCCCAATACAGGTGTTTCTTAAAAATCCCTCTCAGGTAATAACCCAAACTCAATATACCCTGACCGCACAATCCTGACAAGGACTAAAACCAATAATTTCCTGACTGCTCAAAGCCAGCCTTTTGTGGCCTATCTGTTCTCCCCATAATACCCCTATACTGGCAGTCAAAAAGGGACCCCACTCCTGGCATCTAGTCCAAGATCTTTGCAAGATCAATGAGGCCATAATATCAATACACCCCATGGTCACTAATCCCTATACCCTTTTCTCACATATTCCTCCGGACACACTCTATTTCACGTTATTGGACCTCAAAGATGCTTTCTTGACTATACCTCTACACCACTCTTCACAGCCTCTATTTGCCTTCACCTGAACAGACACAGACACATATCAATCTCAACAATTAATTTGGACCGTTTTACCACAAGGGTTTAGAGATAGCCCTCATTTTTTCAGTCAAGCCCTTCAAAGGGACCTACAAACTTTAGACCTAGGCTCTGCTACCTTACTCCAATGTGTAGATGATTTATTGTTATGCAGTTCCTCTCGCCATAACTGCCTAGTCCACACTGTGACAGTATTAAATGCACTAGGTTGCCGGGTTCCAGCCCCATGGATCCAGGGTAATTTGAAGCGGGGATGGAGTTGGTGAGGAAAAACTTATTTATTTAGAAATATAAAGAGATATTAGGAAAGAATAGTGTAGTAGGAAAATTAGTGGAGAAAAGATGCTGAATAACTTGGTTTACATGGAAAACCAATAAAGTTCCAAGACAAGGAACTTGCACTGTCTACGTAGGCCACCGGCGCCTGCTTGAATAGTGGAGGGTGCCCTGTCTTGGGATCCCTCTTGCGTGGGTCTTAGAAGCCAGGGCAAATAAGTAGACATGATGAGCCTCCATGCTCCAGATGGGAGTTCAGCCAGAAAAGGAAGAAAAGAATGACGTGGGGGAGCCAAGCATTGGTGCCAGACCCACAACTTTATTTTCAAAAGCAGCTTATATACCCCAAGTTGTACATAAAGAAATAATGGAATATGCAGAGTTATGCAGGGGCAGCAGTCCTGACCCTTATTGAGACTAGGCTTTCCTTTTGCATACCTTCCCGTATACAAAAGGTCTCAGGTGGTTTTACATCATCTTCTGGCCAAGAGGCCTGTTAACATTTTTATGGCTCTCTTCCTAAATAAATGTCTATCAACCAGAAAACTCTTTTTCCTTTGAAGTGTTTTTTCTTTAATCTGCATCACCCTTAAAGTACTAAATAAAGTTACATTTCTGTAGAACAAAGGTGCAGTGGGTTATAACAAAGAAAGTACTTAACTCAAAGATCTAATGTTGCTAATGCCAGGGCTACCACCTGTTTTTTCTACATACCAACTATATCAACAAATAAAAGATATGAAAACTTGGCAGCAAGTATTGGCTCAACAAATGAAACCCTTAATCAGTCCTATTCTAATGATTTTGACTCCTCAGAAGCCCCTACATTCCAAGGATGTTTTAAGCTTCCTGTGCCTCTCGTGGCAAACAATCACATGTGCAGCTGTTAAGAGTCTGGCAGGCAGGCTAGAAAGCCATCAGAGGGGTTTTTGGATTGAAACACTCTTATTATGCCCAGGAGATTTATTATCTAAAAGCTCTAAATTAACTTTTTCCAGAAAAAGGTGGTGGGGGGACAGCCCCCTGTTAATGTCAGAAGAGTAGGTGGAAAGCATAACACAGTAAAGCAGGCAGACTCTGGTTTTGGGGGTAGATGCTCGAGCAAATCCAGTGAGGCTCCCTTAAGGTCTGACTCGCCTTTGCCTGTCGAGCCCCTTAACCTCATGACCTTTGCCACAGGCAGGACTCCTCATGCTGGCTCCCGGCACTAGGCAACTGGGGCTACAGAGTCTTGCTCTCCAAAACACAAATTGCTTCCACCACTGTCAGTTACATGGGATTGCGTCTCACTCCCACATCCAAAATAATTCCAGCTCAGAGACTTCGAGCTTTGACACAGACCCCCAGGGCCCAAACCAAGAGGGGACCTCTTTCTCTATTAGGTCTATTAAACTTCTTCTGAATATGGGTCCCAAATTTTGCCCTCTGCGCAAAACCTCTCTACCAAGCTACTCGAGGTAGCTTGGCCCCCACTTCTCTCCACACCCCAATACAAACTTTCATCAAACATTTACTACAGGCGCCTTCTCTTTACTTACCTGATTATACCAAGACTTTTTTCCTTTTTGTGCATTCCCAACAAGGAGATGCCTTAGGGATTCTGTACCAAAAAAGGGGGGATATATGGGGCCCTCTAGCTTACTTGTCTAAACAACTCAATCTTGTCATGCTTGAATGGCCACCTTGTGTAAACATTTACACTGCAAACATTTACATTTACAGTGTAAACATTTACACCAACTCCAAGTATGTCTATAACATATCACAGTCTAACATTATAATCTGGAGGGAGAGGGGATTCCTGACCCAGAAGGGCACACTTATTCTCAGTGCTTCTTTTCTTTCTGAACTCCTCCATGAGGCTCAGCTTCCAAAACAGCTGCTGTAATACATTGCCAGGGACATCAGCAATATGGTCCTATCTCCTTTTATAACAATATAGCAGGTCACAAAACAAAGTGGCAGGCCCCTCTGTTAGTCCTGTCTTTACTATAGCCCAAATTAACGAGCCTAACATCTGCACATTACTTTCGTATTTGCATTCCCTTTTCCACCCCTCTGCAAAAGTACTTAAGGCTTTCTTTCAGAACTTTATTGAACTGACTAAGGACAATGTGACTTATTTAAATAATCTGACCCAAACTTGTACCATTTGTCAGCGGACAAATCCTAATTCTAACATTCACGCACCTCCTTTCCCCACCCACCAAATTCGTGAACATCTTCCTACAAGACTGGCAGGTAGATTTCACCCACATGCCACTCGTAAAAAGGGTTAAATTTCTCCTAGTCTTTGTAGATACATTTTCTGGATGGATCGAAGCTTTCCCGACTACCAACAAATGAACCTCTACTGTGGCTCACCTTATTCTTACTGAAATCTTCTCCAGGTTTGGAATGCCTTCCTCCCTCCAGTCTGACAACAGGCCCGAGTTCACATCCCAAATCACCCAAGATATTGCACAAGCCCTTCAAGTTCCTTGGAGGTTTCATGTTCCTTATCATCCCCGGTCTTCTGGTAAGGTTGAGAGAGCCAATCGAGTCCTAAAAGAAACTCTGACCAAATTAACAATTGAACTTCATCAAGACTGGACTAAACTCCTCCTTTTAGCCCTCTTAAAGGTCTGGGCCTTACAAAAAAACAAAACAAAACAAAACAAAACAAAACACAACCCTTAAATATCAGTCCATTCCAGGCCAGGTATGGGAGGCCCGTAGTACCACTAGGCCTCCTTCCCTCCCAGGACGGTCCCAAACTGCCATGCTACCTTCCTTTTCCTTTACTTGCCCGGATACCAGATGCCCTTTTTCAACATATGGATGACCTACTCCCTTGACCACACCCCAATCTTCCATACCCGTTCCTTCAAATAGGAGACAAAGTCTATATGACAACTCAGTCCACTCAGATCTAATGCCAAAATGGCAAGGTCCCTACGTGGTAATTCTGCTGACCCCATACTGCTGCAAAATTAAAAGAAATCACCCCTTGGGTACACATCACTTGGCTTAAAAAGGTTATGCAGCTCAATGATGACAATGGTTGCCAGACTAATATTTATCAAGTTCCTCACACAGGCCCTACAACTGCAAAGTTCTCACAGCTTTCACTGGCCCCAGCTGGTGATGGATAAGCCAATCTGTCTCACAACTGCAATTATTCCTGGAACAACTTCTGGCAGATATCTGGGTCTCGAGTCCTCAAGGATCCACGTTCGAACATGTTAAAGACTACATCTCCACCCTGTGGTTACAGGGAACCTTTTATAACTTTCACCCCTTCTCGGACCATTCGTTTTTATCATCCTCCTACTCACCTTTGGGCCTTGTTTGTTTAATCTTTTCCAGGGAATCCTCCAAGACCAAATATGAGCCATTTCCCGAGACCAAGTTATGACTGTTCTTTTGCTCGAGACCCTGATGGCTAGAATAGAAAATCAACACTATGGGCCTTAGACTTCCTTCTTCCCAGACCACAAACCCCTGACGCTCATTTATCAGCATGAAGAAGCCCTGAACATTAACGACGCCCACCTTTCTTTCTCTTTTTATATATATTCCTTAGGGTCTGGAATGAAGGAAAATTGCAAGGCTCAAAATACCCTGGAGTTCAAACTCTCCTCCGGGTCCTCCCCACCATTCTAGGCAAAGCAAAGAACTCTCTCACCCGAAGAAAAAAATGGGCATTAAAGTTGATTACGTCCAGCTCCCAGCGGGTCTCAGCCTCTGGTGGATCTCCAGAATTCTTAAACAGCCCCAGCTCTTTAAGAGAAAACTAATCCAAACAACCTTGGAGAAGAATGGGCCCCTTAAGACAGTAGATTTCCACATATATGCCTATATATACTTACTCTTTTCTTGGGTTAGTGCAGCAGCTCACTAATCTGACTGCTGCCCTTTCTGGCCTCATTAAAGGTGATCTGTTCCTGGAAAGTATCAGTCTTTTTCTTTTTCTGAATCTCACCTTCTCTGACTCCCTTACCCTACATATGACAGTTTAAATAGATGTATATCAGTTTAAATATACATATAAATATTATATTGTTTATATTTTTCGTATATTATGAAGTTTTAACATGTTAAAAAAACTTTTCTGACTGGACAGATTGCTCCTTTGGGAACTAGCCAATTTTTAGAGATATAGCAAATGACTTAGCCAAGAGCATGCCTATAAAACGCAAACTAACTAATGCAGCGCTCTACTTCTTCCATCTGGCTTGTGTACCCCTGGAGGCCCTATTTCTCTACCTTAATCATCCCAGAGCCAGGCACCAAGAAACTAGGGGCCACTCCTATAGACTGTGTGCATGCATGCTCAATCACTCAGTTGTGTCTGACTCTTTGCACCCCATGGACTGTAGTCCTTCCAGGCTCCTCTGTCCATGGGATTTCTCCAGGCAAGAATGCTGGAGTGGGTTGCCATTTTCTTCTCCAGGGGATATTCCCAACCTTGGGACTGAAATCATGTCTCCTGCGTTGCAGGCAGATTCTTTACTGTCGAGCCAGCTGGGAAGCCCCTGCCACAGCTTACATCCAATTAAATTATCCAAATTAGTCAACTGCAAACTGTTTATTTTGCCTTGCCATGCTTTTCCTGGAGAACAACCAGTAAAGACTGTGGCCTATGCTCTCCCGTTGGTCCTGCTGCTTCTGCCTGTGTGGGGTGCTGGTGCTTTCCCTCGTGGCCCTGCATGGCATGGCGTGCCTCCTGATTCTAGTACCAATGAGTACAATGAAGTTTGTTTACTTGACCTTCTCCTGTGTCTCCTCTTGTAGTTGAATCTGACCATCACATAAAAGAGCACAGAATCTATATGCATACTTATCTGTTTCTGTCTACATACACACACATATATCTACATGACTACACACCTGAGTATTGAGTCTGTGACTTTGAAAATCACTTGAGGGATTTTCACATCCCTCACTCATTAGTTGATGCAACAACTAACATAGCTTTCATCTTCCCTTAAAGTGCATGGAAATGCTCAATTTTAGGGACTGACAACTTTTCAGTAGTCACATTTAAGGCTATTGATGCCATTTTTTCTAGATTATAATGAAAGGATGAGAGATGCTAACCTTGCATCAACCTTTAAAATTAGAGGTGGGTGTTTTAATAGAGTAAATTTCCAAGACAGGTCTTTTAAACAAATGAGCGTCACTGAATTTGACTTCAGAAAACAATCTGTGAGATTTGGGGAGGTGGCAATTAAAAACATACGTCTCTGAAAGTTCTTTGGTCCCTCACTGCTAGAGCCTATCTTAGTATCTATTTAGAATATATTTTTCAGTCGTTAAATTTTTTTGCCTTTGTTCCTCATCTCAGGTATCTTTCTCCCCTGAACATATTCACTTCTCAGTTAACTTATTTTGCAATTATTTTCTGAACATATTTGTGCCAGGAATATGTGATTGATGAGTGCTAAGTTCTGGGAGTAGAATTTGGATAAGACTGATGTGGCTTGCCTCTGTGGAGCTTACAGATCTTACGTGCAAAACAACTGTGATAAACTGCACAATGAGAATGGAAGCACGTAACAGGTCTGGGAATGGGGTTGGGAATAGACTTAATTTGTTCATTTAATGCTCACTGTGCATGTGCATTGGGCTAGAGGCAGGAAGAACAGGGACTAGAGATGCTGCCTTTTATTTGCCTTCTAAAAATATTTAAATGTAATGTGGATCGTGCCTTCCCCCTACCGTTCTTTCAATTTCATTTGAGATCCTTAAGCCTTAGACAAATGTTTGTAAAATAAAAAGCAGATTTGTGTGTACCAAATTTCTTCTGATTCAAATAAAAACAAGCTCACTTCACTGAGAAGAGAAATCAGTCTATACACAAACCCCTTAGAATTTAGTTCAAAATAACTGACTCAGTCTCTAATCACTGCATTTGGATGCTTGAAATAAATTCTAGAAAATTTTAGATGCTATTCTCTGTAAGGTTCAGTTAGTTCAGTTCAGTTGCTCAGTCGTGTCCGACTTTTTATGACCCCATGAATCGCAGCATGCCAGGCCTCCCTGTCCATCACCAACTCCCGGAGTTCACTCAAACTTATGTCCATCCAGTTGGTGATGCCATCCAACCATCTCATCCTCTGTTGTCCCCTTCTTCTCCTGCCCCAAATCCCTCCCAGCATCAGGGTCTTTTTCAATGAGTCAACTCTTTGCATGACGTGGCCAAAGTATTGGAGTTTCAGCTTCAGCATCAGTCCTTCCAATGAACACCCAGGACTGATTCCTTTAAGATGGACTGGTTGGATCTCCTTGCAGTCCAAGGGACTCTCAAGAGTCTTCTCCAACACCACAGTTCAAAAGCATCAATTCTTTGGCACTCAGTTTTTTTCACAGTCCAACTCTCACATCCATACATGACTACTGGAAAAACCATAGCCTTGACTAGACGGACCTTTGGTGATTAATGTCTCTGCTTTTGAATATGCTATCTAGGTTGGTCATAAATTTCCTTCCAAGGAGTAAGCATCTTTTAATTGCATGGCTGCAGTCACCATCTACAGTGATTTTGGAGCCCCCCAAAATAAAGTCTGACACAGTTTCCATTGTTTCCCCATCTATTTCCCATGAAGTAATGGGACCAGATGTCATGATCTTAGTTTTCAGAATGTTGAGCTTTAAGCCAACTTTTGCACTCTCCACTTTCACTTTCATCAAGAGGCTTTTTAGTTACTCTTCATTTTCTGCCATAAAGAAGGGTGGTGTCATCTGTGTATCTGAGGTTATTGATATTTCTCCTGGGAATCTTGATTCCAGCTTGTGTTTCTTCCAGGCCAGCATTTCTCATGATGTACTCTGCATAGAAGTTAAATAAGCAGGGTGACAATATACAGCCTTGACGTACTCCTTTTCCTATTTGGAACTAGTCTGTTGTTCCATGTCCAGTTCTAACTGTTGGTTCCTGACCTGCATATAGGTTTCTCAAGAGGCAGGACAGGTGGTCTGGTATTCCCATTTCTTTCAGAAGTTTCCGCAGTTTATTGCGATCCACACAGTCAAAGGCTTTGGCATAGTCAATAAAGCAGAAGTAGATGTTTTTCTGGAACTCTCTTGCTTTTTTGATGATCCAGCGGATGTTGGCAATTTGATCTCTGGGTCCTCTGCCTTTTCTAAAACCAGCTTGAACATCTGGAAGCTCACGGTTCACATATTGCTGCAGCCTGGCTTGGAGAATTTTGAGCATTACTTTACTAGCATGTGAGATGAGTGCAATTGTGTGGTAGTTTGAGCATTCTTTGGCATTGCCTTTCTTTGGAATTGGAATGAAAGCTGACCTTTTCCAGTCCTGTGGCCACTGCTGAGTTTTCCAAATTTGCTGGCATATTGAGTGCAGCACTTTCACAGCATCATCTTTCAGGATTTGAAATAGCTAGCTTTGTTCATAGTGATGCTTTCTAAGGCTCACTTGACTTCACATTCCATGATGTCTGGCTCTAGGTGAGTGAACACACCATCGTGATCATCTGGGTCATGAAGATCTTTTTTGTACAGTTCTTCTGTGTATTCTTGTCACCTCTTGTAATATCTTCTGCTTCTGTTAGGTCCTTACCATTTCTGTCCTTTATTGAGCCCATCTTTGCATGAAGTGTTCCCTTGGTGTCTCTAATTTTCTTGAAGAGATCTCTAGTCTTTCCCATCCTGTTGTTTTCCTCTATTTCTTTGCATTGATCACTGAGGAAGGCTTTCTTATCTCTCCTTGCTATTCTTTGGAACTCTGCATTCAGATGCTTATATTTTTCCTTTTCTCCTTTGCTTTTCACCTCTCTTCTTTTCACAGCTATTTGTAAGGCCTCCTCAGACAGCTATTTTGCTTTTTTTGCATTTCTTTTCCATGGGGATGGTCTTGATCCCTGTCTCCTGTACAATGTCATGAACCTCCATCCATAGTTCATCAGGCACTCTATCTATCAGATCTAGTCCCTTAAATCTATTTCTCACTTCCATTGTATAATCCTAAGGGATTTGATTTAGGTCATACCTGAATGGTCTAGTGGTTTTCCTTACTTTCTTCAGTGTAAGTCTGAATTTGGCAATAAGGAGTTCATGGTCTAAGCCACAGTCAGCTCCTGGTCTTGTTTTTGCTGACTGTATAGAGCTTCTCCGTCTATGGCTGCAAAGAATATAGTCAATCTGATTTTGGTGTTGACCATCTGGTGATGTCCATGTGTAGTCTTCTTTTGTGTTGTTGGAAGAGGGTGTTTGCTATGACCAATACGTTCTCTTGGCAAAACTCTATTAGCCTTTGCCCTGCTTCATTCCATACTCCAAGGCCAAATTTGCCTGTTACTCCAGGTGTTTCTTGACTTCCTACTTTTGCATTCCAGTCCCCTATAATGAAAAGGACATCTTTTTGGGGTGTTAGTTCTAAAAGGTCTTGTAGGTCTTCATAGAGTTGTTCAACTTCAGCTACTTCAGCATTACTGGTTGGGGCTAGCCAACTATAATATATAGGAAAGTGTTACATTAATATAAATAAGCAGGGCATCGCATCCTTCAATTGGCTTGACCCTGGTTCTCTGTATTTCTGTAGTGTCTTATACAGATGGCAGGTGCTTGAGAAATGTCTTCAGTGAATTGACACATGTGAAAATAAGAGAGCATTTTAGGGAGCATTGAACAATTCAATCCTCCAAGTCACTATTGATTATTGACATATATGATTATTATAGCTAGTTCTAAGGACTGGAGTGGGTATAAAGCATATAACAAAACTTTCCCTCAGTAAGTATTCATTTGTTACTGAAAAAAAAAAAAATTAAGGCTTCGCTTGTGGTCCAGTGGTTTAGAATTCCCCTGCCAGCACAGGGGACATGACTTTAATCCCTGGTCTGGGAGGATCCCACATGCCTTTGGCAACTAAGGCAGTGAACCACAACTACTGAACCCACACTCTAGAGCCTGTGGGCCACAACTACTGAAGCCTGTGAGCCCTAGAGCCCATGCTCTGCAACAAGAGAAGACACTGCAGTGAGAAAGCTGGGCACCACAACTTGGAGTTGCCCCATTCACTGCAACTGGAGAAAGTCCACATGTAGCAACAAAGACCCAGCACAGCCAAAGATAAATAATTCAAAAAAAAAATCTATTCTGTGCCAGGTACTGCTTTAGGCCCTGAGAATCAGCAGTGAATAAGACAGGCAATGTACTTGTTTCCAGGGAGCTTACTGCCTAGAGAGGGGAGACAGATATTAATCAGGCAAAGAAGTGAACAAACACGGTAACTTTACAGGCAGCTAAATGCTGGAGAGACATTAACACAAGATGATGTAATATAATAGTGAGAGATGGGTGGGGGGCCAGGGCAGTTTGCTGCTCAGGGTGGGAGGTATTTTTGTGGAGCCAAAGTCAGTCATGCAAAGATCTGAGGTCAGAGAAAAGGCTGGCAGAGACAGTCTTAATATTTCATTAAATAACTGTACAGGATCAGAAGAGCAGTGGAGTAGAGGGGAGTCCAGCCCTGGGGCTAGGCTTGGGGAGTGAGGCTTGAGTAGGGATTAGTAGTGTGGGTGTGAAGGAAGTGAGAGCTTCAAAAAGACAGTTTGCTTTGACTACCTGCCTCCTGAGCCTTCCAGTCTGACCACTGATCCAGTCTGTTCACTGGTGATTGAATCATAGACTCATGCTTGCTTATGCAGTACCTAGTGGAAATAAGAGTTCAGAATTGGGATTTACTTTAAGAGACTTTTTATTTGGCATGACTTTTTCAGTTTGTTTTTGTTTGGCTGCACTGAGTGGCATGCGGAATCTTAGTTCCCCAACCAGGGATTGAATCGGTGCTCCCTGCAATGTAAGCCCAGAGTCAACCACTGGACGTCCAGGGAAGTCCCAGCATGACTTTAGATCTACAAAAATGTTGCAATGATAGTACGAGCCAACCAGCTTTCCTTATGTTAACGGCTCATGTAGCTTTAAGACATTTGTCAAAATTAAGACATTAACATTGGTAAATTACTATTAACTAAATTATAGGTTTATTCAGATTTCACCCGTTTTTCCATTAATGTCTATTTTCTGTTCCAGGATTTTTGCCATTTTCTAAGTAATCTATGTGAGTAAATGAGTGTAGTGGCTACCAGCCAGAGCTGGTAAATTCTACATCTTATTTCCCAACATGTCATTTTTACTGGTTCTTTATTTTACAGGAGTGCAACCTAAGATTTCCCCTTTTGCCATGCTCACTTACCCCATCTTTCCCAGGGGTGTGTTGTGATTCATGTGATAATTTTTTTTCATAATAACTTCAACAGCCACCAGGTAAATGTATTTTCCTAAAATATTTGGAAAATGGACCACTTTCAGAGAATGAGTTTAGAGAAGCAACTGCTACCTCCAACCATCTGTTTTACCGCAGTGAAAACTGTGAGAAGTCTGACTCTTCACCGACTGGTTTTAAGGAATTTATCAGATACCTACCTGTGTTGCGGCTATTGTTTGAATCTTTGCTTTACAGCTAATTTTCCTTTCTTGAAGACAGGAATGTTATTTCATTCATCTTTAGAGGCTATGTATGCTTAGAACTTTTTGATGTATTCACTAATTCTTTCCAACTAGTATCTATTGATCAATGATTAAATGATAGGTAGTTGGCTAGGTGTTTGGTAATATAAAGTTAAATTAGCCAAAGCTCCCACACTTTTGGTGAAAGCCAGAGACGTCTTCCTTCCCATCTGGACTTCCCCTGCCAGCACAGTACGTGGAGTTATGGAGGCCCACAATAAATGTTTGACACTCTGCTTCAAGAATACTTTTCTGACACAGTGGCGAGAATAGAGGCAAGATGATCCACGGTGGCTGTTGCAAGGGCTCAGTAGGGATGTTGTGAACGTCATGGACTGGAGCAAGGGGAGTTTGAATATACTTCTGAGAAAGAATGAACATAACTGGGTGACCAGTTGGATGAGGCAGTTAAGAGCGAGGGAAGAGCAGAGACGATGCTTCTGAAACTTCCAGCTTGAGATGTGCGGTATAGAACACAGGAAGAGAAAGAAAGCTTGGAGGGAAGTGGTGGAGAGGAGAAAGGGGAAAGGGAAAATAGGTTTAGTAGGAACATTCAGTTTAAGAAGAAGTGTATGTAATAGAGGGGCTTCCCAGGTGGCTCAGTGGTAAAGAATCCACTTGCCAATGCAGGAGACAAGGGTTTGATCCCTGATCCAGAAAGATCCCTTGGAGGAAGAAATGGCAACTCACTCCAGAATTCTTGCCTGGGAAATCCCATGGACAGAGGAGCCATGTGGGCTACAGTCCATGGAGTCGCAAAAGAGTCGGACATGATTGAGAGGCTAAACATCAATGACAGCATATAATAGATGGCCCACAGATATCTTTTGAATGAGTGAAGGTAGGGATGGATTGATGCTTGAGTACCTATGGGCAGATGGAGAAGATAGACTCAATGAGGCAAATGTTTTTGCTGTATGAAATTCTTAGCCTGTGATGTCAATTGCCCAGTGGTTTTGGTAACTGGAGCAGGTAAAAGAGGGACTGTAACACTTGGCCCTAAGTGTCTATAGGTTTGGTTGTGTAATGTAACAGATGTGTGAGGTGTGGTTAAACTTAAACCTCCTATCAGCAAGGGAGTAGGAAGAGTCATTAGAAATTTTTGAGAGCAATTGAGTAAGTTATAGGGATGATAAGGAAATTTGGATATAGACCATTAAGGTCCTTAAGTAAGAGGCTTAAGGCATGATTTATTACAACATAGACTCTTGGGAAAGGTGTGTAGGGGGGAGGGTGACCAAAGTTATGCTTTTGGAGGATTTTTTTTTTTTTGGTCAGTAATGTTCAGGAGGAATTGGATAAGGGAGAGAATTTTTAAAGAATATTTATTTACCTATTTTAGGCTGTGCTGGTCTTTGCTTAGCTGCTTTCTCCCGTTGCGGTGTGCAAGCTTTTCATTGCAGCGGCTTCTCTTGTTGTGGAGCAAAGGCTCTAGGGTGCAGGCTCAGGAGTTGTGGCATATGGGCTTAGTTGCCCAGCACGTGAGACCTTCCCAGACCAGGGATTGAACCCGTGTCCCCTGCATTGGCAGTCAGATTATTAGCTCGTAGCTGTTTTGCTATCCAGGAATGAAGTGATGGGATTTCATGGTGCTTGTTTCATGCCCCCGTGTGGTCTCGGTTGCCTGGCAAACCCTCCCTCCTTCCCTGCCTCTGCTTCATTTTGCCCACGCATCAGCTTCCTTCTTGTCATCCTTCAAGACACAGCTTCAGTGCGGCCCCCTCTGCGGAGCTCCCCCAAACCTTGGGGGCAGGACTGCTGACTCCCTCCTTGAGACTGCGTGTGTGTTGTGTTTCTGCTGGTACTTCTTTCACACTGGGTGTACTGTGTTCTCTTTACTATTTTTCTTTCTAGTACCCTGTGAGTCACTTACAGACAGAAATACTGTCTTGCGGTTCCAGAACTCTTGCCTTGTACATAGTAGGCACTCGGTGAATTGATTTAAATTATTTAAATAAATTAATGATAGGGAAAATGGAAAGAAAAGTATGAATCAAGGGTAAATTTGGAGGATAAAACTGTTGAGATTTACTGGTTAATATTATCAAAAAGAGAGCCGTTACCTATAGAGGGTGTTCAGTGAGGGTACAGTGCGGGTGGTAAGCTATTATGGGAGTAATAAATTAGTCTCTAACAGTATCATATATGTATAAATATATAACAATTTATAATGTATAAATATATTTAAATGACATGTAATATAATACGTGTGTGTGTGTGCTTAGTTGTGCCTAACTCTTTGGAACTGCATGGATTGTAGCCCACCTGGTTCCTCTGTCCATGGAATTTTCCAGGCAAGGACACTGGAGTGGGTTGCCATTTCCTCCTCCAGGGGACCTTCCCAACTCAGGGATCAAACCTGAGTCTCTTGCATCTTCTGCGTTGGCAGGTGGAGTCTTTACCACTGAGCCACTAGGGAAGCCCTATTTAGTTTATATAAAATACCTCCAATACATCTTGAGGTAATACTTATAATACCCCTAGAAACTGCAGGACATAATCAGCTATTATTCATGCACATGGAGCAGAATTAAAAGGGAGTTCAGTAGGAATAGGGACAACAAGTTAAGACCAAAAACTGTGGGGAAGACCTAGAGCTGAGGACTGGCATTTCTACTAAGGTGAGAACATGAGAGGCAAGGGAAATGAATCCCTCACATATTCATGTCATTGTTCTTGAGTAAGTTTAATTAAACTGCACCCATCAAAGCATCTGGTGGAAGAATTTCTGTATTTTATACCGGAAATGTGAGTTGAAATTCTAACTACATTCATGTG
This sequence comes from Capricornis sumatraensis, assembly GCF_032405125.1. Taxonomy (NCBI): domain Eukaryota; kingdom Metazoa; phylum Chordata; class Mammalia; order Artiodactyla; family Bovidae; genus Capricornis; species Capricornis sumatraensis. Next base: position 113,889,151 of record NC_091071.1, on the reverse strand, counting down.
GCTGATTGGGAAGAATATCTCTAACTGGGTCACCTTTCTTCATCAAAGGAAAGAGGGTGCATTTGCCTTGGGTGGAGGGTTATGATTATGGAAATGATATTCTCTTGAAGCCCCACATTGAAAACTGATGCTGCTTATCCATTTTTAGAGTTATGGTTATTGAAAACCTGAAGGAGTGTATCTTCATGCACCTTAACTGAACATTATACTAAAAATATGAAATTTATGAGTAGCTGGCTTGATTCTTCAGCCTATTATGGAGAACAGTCTGCTGCAAACGTCCAAAGTTTTCCTCACTTGAGTTTATGTGAAATTGTGCACAGACTCACTCATCCTTTTTGCCAGAACATCTGACTTGTTTTCCAGACGGAGGTCTGGGGGCCCGATTTGGGATGAGGGAGGCAGAGATAGTGTGTCTGGAAAGATTCATGGAATGCCAGAGCTGGAAGCAATGTTGGGGTATCAGCTTTCTACATAGAGGCTCAGGGGAACTGTGATGACTTTTCTCTTGGAATAAGGTGCAGCTGGGTCCCCTCTGACACTAACACTAGGCTTGCTGGTTGATGAGATATTTGACTGTGTATTCTTCTTTTAAAAAATTATTTATTTATTTGGCTGTGTTGGGTCTTAGTCACAACACATGGGATCTTTGGTGCATCACGTGGGGTCTTCTGTTTCAACACTTGGACCCTGTAGTTACTCTGACATGGGGATCACATATTCTGATTTTAGGCAAGGAAAACAATTCCACTAAAACATAGGGGCCAAGTGGCCCCCGTATCAGGAAAGGAGAATTAGGCCCAACATTGGTGGGATCTCCACATGCTGTCCTGGGAGGACAGTAGCCTTAGCCTGTGTGTTGTTTAGTCGCTAAGTCCAGTGTCCAACTCTTTAGCGACCACTGCAGCTCCACCAGGCTCCTATGTCCATGGGGTTTCCCAGGCAAGAATACTGAAGTGACCTGCCATTTCCTTCTCCTGGGATCAGACCACGGCTTCTCCTGAGTTTCCTGCATTGTAGACGAACTCTTTACCCCTGAGCCACCAGGAAAACCAGATCTTAGCCTGTACTTCAGGTTAAAATATTTTTTTGAGGCAAAAAAGAAACAAGACGGTACATTTCCTTGGGATGATTTATCAGTCTATTCACCCTTTAAAAGTTATTTCTTAATCACTCTATGAAACATATGAGCTGAGACATACCAAATACTGATGATAGCTCAGTGGCCAGTCTGGCTCAGGATTCAGGCACAAATCCAAATGAAAATCAGTTATTTCTTTAGAATTTTGATATTTAGTGCTAATCTCATCTGTCTTGTAGGCATTAATTGCTTATCTCTGTCCAGTACACATGATATATTTTATACTCGGTATTTATTAATTTTAAAAATAAACTTCATGTTTCACATCAATTATGCATTGATAGTAGTAGGTCATTTATAATTAGCCATTGAATTAGCCTCAAACTTGAATTATTCGGCTTAGGATAACACAAAAATGTCTCATATGTTGGAATTCATAGTTTAAAATGTATCTTGAGATTATTTTCATACTAATTGAATATTTTTTTCAGACTATTACTGGTTTAATGGGCTTCTCAGGTGATTCATTGGTAAAGAATCCACCTGTCAATGCAGGAGACACAGAAGACACCAGTTTGATCCCTGGGTCAGGAAGATCCCCAGGAGGAGGAATGGCAACCCGCTCCAGTTTTCTTGCCTAGAAAATTCCATGGCCAGAGGAGCCTGGCAGGCTAGAGTCAGTGGGGTCACGAAGAGTCAGACACGACTGAGTGACTGAGCATGACCGTAAGCTGGTTTGACTGAGGATTTCAGGCTTACTGAGGTGCAAACATTTTAGACACTGACTTTTTAAACTCTTATCCTGTCCTGTCAGATCCTTGTATCTGCTGTTTTGTGAGGTTTCCTTAGACATATTCCAGCTGGATTCTCTAACTTTTCATCTTAACTTATTAAAATAATCTACCTATTGGGTATGTCAACCTCTTATTCAGTTCAAATCTCCCTTCTCCCTCTAGGGCAGTCTAGGCGTTCCTGTCCAAAGATCTGAAGGGGAGAAGCGAGGCAGCTGTCTGCAACCTTTCTTCTCTCTTCTTGTGCTTGTTCCGTGGGTGTTACAGTGAGGAGAAGGGGGAGGAAAAAATGCAGAGTCATTTGCTTTCTAGACTTTCCATGGCAAATAGGTTCTTCTCCTTTTAGAAAAGTTTTGTTTATTTATTTAGTTTTAGGCCTTCGCGTGTGTGGGCTCTTCCCTGGCTGTGGTGAGCGGGAGCTACTGTCCAGTTTCGGTGCATGGGATTCTCATTATGGTGGTCTCTCTTTGGTGGAACACGGGCTCCAGAGCACAGGCAATAGTCGTGGCACACGGGCTCAGTTGCTCCAAGGCAAGTGGGATCTTTCTGGACCCAGGATTGAATCCATGTCTCTTACGATGACAGGCGGATTCTTTACCACTGAGCCACCAGAGAAGCCTGGTTCTTTTTGTTGTCATTGGTTGAAAGTACTTTCTTCTTAGGCAAACAACCGCATATTGACAATGGGGAGGTTACTCGACCTATTTTTCCAGTCACTGTCCCTTACTGAGCTCTCTACCACATGGCCTGAACAGGGGGAGGCAAACTGCCCCAGAAGTTTCCATGGACAAAGAACTTTCTAGGACATTCTTGTAGGTGTTGCTGGTCCTTCTGTGAAGTACCTGTGTGTTCTAGTTGACTCCTAGGGGGCAGCTGCATGTATCTTCCTGCCACGTGCATGCCTCATTGTCCCACGCAGTAGACATCTCCAGGTGCAATGGAGCTAAAGGTGCTAGAACAGTATACATGGTTAGTCATTTTCTCTTGCTTTTCTCCACCTCCCCTCCCCTCTGCCTCTCTTTTTTAATTCTTCTCTGCTCAACTTGAGATGTCCGCATTTTACACTTAGTGCTGCACTTTCATGGGCTCATTTTTGCAAGTAGTTGGCTATGAATTCACAAGCATGTGACTTCCTAAGGCAACAGGACAGGTGTGGACAAAGGAAGGCTTGCATGAGCATAGTGTGTTAGCTCAGTGCCAATCTAGGCAGCTGTATTGGTGTTGATTCTCCTCTTTTCTTGGGGAGATTCACTGTAGCTATGAAATAAGAATGTCTCTTGATTCTCCTCCACCTTTTTACCTGGTTTGCCTTACGTCTGTGTGAGAAGGCTAATCAACTGCTATCCCTGACACTTATAAAGTTGTAGGGTCAGGCTGTATAAACTTGGGGTCAGATACATACATTTTTGTGTTTTGTTTCCTTATCTGTAAAATGAAGATGATGTTAGTAACTACCAAGCATGGTTGTTGAGAGAATGAAGTGAATAAGTACACATCAAATGCTTGGAACAGTCCTGTCAATAAATGTGTAATGCCAATAATACATAGTGAGTTGGTCCATAAAGAAGGCTGAGCACTGAAGAACTGATGCTGGAGAAGACTCTAGAGAGTCCCTTTGACTGCAAGGAGATCAAACCAGTCGATCCTAAAGGAAATCAACCTTTAATATTCATTACAAGGACTGATGATGAAGCTGAAGCTCCAATGCTTTGGACACATGATGTGAAGAGCTGACTCACTGGAAAAGACCCTGATGCTGGGAAAGATTGAGGGCAAGAGGAGAAGGGGGCAACAGAGGATGAAATGTTTGGATGGTATCACTGACTCAACGGACTTGAGTTTGAGCAAACTCCGGGAGATAGTGAAGGACTGGGAAGCCTGGTGTGCTGCATTCCATGGGGTCTCAAAGAATCAGACACAACTTATCGACTGAACGACAATAACAACAATGCCAATAATGTGTTCCTCTGGCTTGCTATTTAGTGTCTGTAAAGGAAGCCTTATACAGGCTGGAAGTAGCCAGAGAGCTCATCAAAAATATGATTATTGTACTCTGAGCTTTGGGTGCCAAGGGCACATGTTGTATTTGTCTTCCAGCACACAGTGTGGGACTCGGCAAGTAATCAGGACTCAGTAGGAAAGACCTGAATGAATGAACATGCTCTCAGTCCTACTTTTGTTCTTTGCATGGCCTCTTCCCAGTACAGCTCAGACACCTTGGGCAGGGGAAGAATGAAGCCTCTGAGAGGCACAGGATTTGAATAATAATGCACAAAGTCCTGTTTACCAGGTCACCTCTCCACAGACCCCACATTTACTTAGAAAGCTTCAAAGAATTTTGTTGTTAAGAACCTACTTCCATTGTTCCTACTTGAAGCATCATTAGCACTGCAGATCTTTATACTTGCTGTGAAGGCTACAATAGGGTCAACTAAATAGTGAGCTGATTAGTCACAGCTTCAGATGCTGCTTCTAACTCATGACTTACAGACTGACAGGCTCATCATTCTGAAATCATAATTTTCCCTAGGGAACAGGGTTTTTCTGTAACAAACTTCTTTTTCTTTCAACATGAAGGTTCTCAGTAAAAGAAACACAATATCTCCTTTTTCTCTTTTTTTTTCAACATAGAACACTGCAGTTCTTTATACCTATTCAACTATATATATATATATATATTTATTTAAGAAGTCACAATGAGAGATTGATTTAAGCACACATACCCACAAAGAGAAATATGGGCTAAACCTGTAGACTTCATTCACTGCTTTCAGCTCTTAAGGTAGCTTATGGTCATGAAGTCACCCAGAAATGTGCAGTTTAGCCTTAAGTCATAATGGCTGTGAGTCTGAAGTTTTCAGTTCACAGTCTGCTCCTAAAGCAATGTCTGGGAAAATATAGCAATAATTGCTCAAATTCTGCACTTGTACTTGTGGTCTTGAGAATTTGGATTTTTGTGACTGAAACAGTTTACAAGATCATACTACTTTTAACAAGATTCAGAATGGGATAAATATTTCCTTTAAAAGCTTCTGTGGCTCATTCTCTTTGATTACTGACCTTCTCAGAAGCTTAAGCACTAAAAAGTTATTAAGATAATAGTAGTAAATGATAAAAAGAAAAAATATCTGGACATTTGCAATGAAAAATAAGTCTCCTACTTCAGTCTTAATCCCAGTGGCAACTCCTTTTAACGTGCTAAGCTCACTCTTCTAGTGAACAGCATCTTGTTTCTAAGAAACATATATTGCTATATCTTAGTGTAAAAATTTCAGGCTTTCCTGGCTTTTTATAAAGATAGGAGTTTTCTCCTATATTAAGTAGAAGAAGTGAAGTGAAGTCGCTCAGTCGTGCCCAACTCTTTGAGATCCCATGGACAGTAGCCTGCACCAAGCTCCTCCATCCATGGGATTTTCTAGGCAAGAGTACTGGAGTGGTTTGCCGTTTCCTTCTCCAGGGAATCTTCCCGACCCAGGGATCGAACCTAGGTCTCCCACATTGTAAACAGACTCTTTACCATCTGAGCCACTGGAGAAGTCCTTCCTGACATGGTCATGCTATCAGTTCAGTTTAGTCGCTCAGTCGTGTCCGACTCTTTGTGACCCCATGAATCGCAGCACACCAGGCCTCCCTGTCCACCACCAACTCCCCGAGTTCACTCAGACTCACATGCATCCAGTCGGTGAGGCCATCCAGCCATCTCATCCTCTGTTGTCCCCTTCTTCTCCTGCCCCCAATCCCTCCCAGCATCAGGGTCTTTTTCAGTGAGTCAACTCTTCATGTGAGGTGGCCAAAGTACTGGAGTTTCAGCTTTAGCATCATTCCCTCCAAAGAAATCCCAGGGCTGATCTCCTTCAGAATGGATTGGTTGGATCTCCTTGCAGTTCAAGGGACCCTCAAGAGTCTTCTCCAACACCACAGTTCAAAAGCATCAATTCTTCGGCACTCAGCTTTCTTCACAGTCCAACTCTCACATCCATACATGACCACTGGAAAAGCCATAGCCTTGACTTGATGGACCTTTGTTGGCAAAGTAATATCTCTGCTTTCAATATGCTATCTAGGTTGGTCATAACTTTTCTTCCAAGGAGTAAGCGTCTTTTAATTTCATGGCTGCAGTCGCCATCTGCAGTGATTTTGGAGCCCCCAAAAATAAAGTCTGACAATGTGTCCACTGTTTCCCCATCTATTTCCCATGAAGTGATGGGACCAGATGCCATGATCTTCATTTTCTGAATGTTGAGCTTTAAGCCAACTTTTTCACTCTCCATTTTCACTTTCATCAAGAGGCTTTTTAGTTCCTCTTCACTTTCTGCCATAAGGGTGGCATCATCTGCATATCTGAGGTTATTGATATTTCTCTCAGCAATCTTGATTCTAGCTTGTGCTTCTTCCAGCCCAGCATTTCTCATGATGTACTCTGCGTACAAGTTAATAAGCAGGGTGACAATATACAGCCTTGACGTACTCCTTTTCCTATTTGGAACCAGTCTGTTGTTCCATGTCCAGTTCTAACTGTTGCTTCCTGATCTGCATGCAGATTTCTCAAGAGGCAGGTCAGGTGGTCTGGTATTCCCATCTCTTTCAGAATTTTCCGCAGTTTATTGTGATCCACACAGTCAAAGGCTTTGGCATAGTCAATAAAGCAGAAGTAGATGTTTTTCTGGAACTCTCTTGCTTTTTTGATGATCCAGTGGATGTTGGCAATTTGATCTCTGGTTCCTTTTCCTTTTCTAAAACCATCTTGAACATCTGGAAGTTCATGGCTCATGTATTGCTGCAGCCTGGCTTGGAGAATTTTGAGCATTACTTTACTAGCATGTGAGATGAGTGCAATTGTGTGGTAGTTTGAGCATTCTTTGGCATTGCCTTTCTTTGGGACTGGAATGAAAACTGACCTTTTCCAGTCCCGTGGCCACTGCTGAGTTTTCCAAATTTGCTGGCATATTGAGTGCAGCACTTTCACAGCATCATCTTTCAGGATTTGAAATAGCTCAACTGGAATTCCATCACCTCCACTAGCTTTGTTGGTAGTGATGCTTCCTAAGGCCCACTTGACTTCACATTCCAGGATGTCTGGTTCTAGGAGAGTGATCACACCATCATGATTATCTTGGTCGTGAAGCTCTGTTTTGTATAGTTCTTCTGTGTATACTTGCCACCTCTTCTTATCATCTGCTTCTGTTAGGTCCATCCATTTCTGTCCTTTATTGAGCCCATCTTTGCATGAAATGTTCCCTTGGTGTCTCTAATTTTCTTGAAGAGATCTCTAATCTTTCCCATTCTGTTGTTTTCCTCTATTTCTTTGCATTGATCCTTGATAAGGCTTTCTTATCTTTTTTTACTATTCTTTGGAACTCTGCATTCAAATGCTTATATCTTTCCTTTCCTCCTTTGCTTTCACCTCTCTTCTTTTCACAGCTATTTAAAGACCTCTCCAGACAGCCATTTTGCTTTTTTGCATTTCTTCTCCATGGGTATGGTCTTGATCTCTGTCTCCTGTACAATGCCACGAACCTCCATCCATAATTCATCAGGATCTAATCTCTTAAATCTATTTCTCTCTTCCACTGTATAATCGTAAGGGATTTGATTTAGGTCATACCTGAATGGTCTAATGGTTTTCCCTACTTTCTTCAATGTAAGTCTGAATTTGGCAATAAGGAGTTCATGATCTGAGCCACAGTCAGCTCCTGGTCTTGTTTTCATTGACTGTATAGAGCTTCTCCATCTTTGGCTGCAAAGAATATAATCAATCTGATTTCAGTGTTGACCATCTGGTGATGTCCATGTGTAGAGTCTTCTCTTGTGTTGTTGGAAGAGGGTGTTTGCTATGACCAGTACATTCTCTTGGCAAAACTCTATTAGCCTTTGCCCTACTTCATTCCATACTCCAAGGCCAAATTTGCCTGTTACTCCAGGTGTTTCTTGACTTCCTACTTTTGCATTCCAGTCCCCTATAATGAAAAGGACATCTTTTTTAGGTGTTATTTCTAAAAGGTCTTGTAGGTCTTCATAGAACAGTTCAACTTCAGCTTCTTCAGTGTTACTGGTTGGGGCATAGACTTGGATTACTGTGATATTGAATGGTTTGCCTTGGAAACGAACAGAGACCATTCTGTCGTTTTTGAGATTGCATCCAAGTACTGCATTTTGGACTCTTTTGTAGACCATGATGGCTACTCCATTTCTTCTAAGGGATTCCTGCCCACAGTAGTAGATATAATGGTCATCTGAGTTAAATTTACCCATTCTAGTCCATTTTAGTTCGCTGATTCCTAGAATGTCAACGTTCACTCTTGCCATCTCCTGTTTGACCACTTCCAATTTGCCTCGATTCATGGGCCTGACATTACAGGTTCCTATGCAATATTGCTCTTTACAGTATCGGACCTTTCTTCTATCACCAGTCATATCCACAACTGGGTATTGTTTTTGCTTTGGCTCCATCCCTTCATTCTTTCTGGAGTTATTTCTCCACTGATCTCCAGTAGCGTGTTGGGCACCTACTGACCTGGGGAGTTCCTCTTTCAGTATCCTATCATTTTACCTTTTCATAGGGTTCATGGGGTTCTCAAGGCAAGAATACTGAAGTGGTTTCTCATTCCCTTCTCCAGTGGACCACATTCTGTCAGACCTCTCCACCATGACCTGCTCATCTTGGGTGGCCCCGTGGGCATGGCTTAGTTTCATTGAGTTAGACAAGGCTGTGGTCCATTGCAGCTGGAGCTACCCTATGTCTGAGGTCAGGGGCGGCAGCTGAGAGGAGCTACCCCACGTCCGAGGTCAAGGCCGGTGGCTGAGAGTGCCAGACTGTGACAGCGCAGGAGCAGCCGAGAGGAGCTACCCCACACCTGAGGCCAGGGGCGGCGGCCGGGAGGAGCAACCCCACGTGTAAGGAGCGGTGGCTGCACGGGTGCAGGAGGGCCTAGAGGAGCTATTCCACATTCAAGGTCAGGAGGGGTGGCGGTGAGGAGATACCCTTTGTCCAAGGTAAAGAGCAGTGGCTGAGCTTTGCTGGAGCAGCTGTGAAGAGAAACCCCACGTCCACAGTAAGAGAAACTCAAGTAAGATGGTAGGTGTTGCAAGAGGGCATCAGAGGGCAAACACACTGAAACCATAATCACAGAAAACTAGTCAATCTAATCACACTAGGACCACAGTCATGCTATAGTTCTTAATTATTACTTAATTGTGAAGAAGGCTGAGTGCCGAAGGATTGATGCTTTTGAACTGTGGTGTTGGAGAAGACTCTTGAGGGGCCCTTGGACTGCAAGGAGAGCCAACCAGTCCATTCTGAAGGAGATCAACCCTGGGATTTCTTTGGAAGGAGTGAAGCTAAAGCTGATGCTCCAGTACTTTGGCCACCTCATGCGAAGAGTTGACTCATTGGAAAAGACTCTGATGCTGGGAGAGATTGGGGGCAGAAGGAGAAGGGGACGACCCAGGATGAGATGGCTGGATGGCATCATGGACTCGATGGACGTGAGTCTGAGTGAACTCCAGGAGTTGGTGATGGACAGGGAGGCCAGGTGTGCTGCGATTCATTGGGTCACAAAGAGTCAGACACGACTGAGCGACTGAACTGAACTGAACTGAATGCTTACTTCACTGTTCACATACAAATGTGACTTGACAGAGATGTTATTTTACCTTTCTCAGGCATTTTTCTTGTCTTTTTTTTCATGTTTAAAATAATTTAGTATATTTTTTACAATTTGTTTTAATTTTAAAAAGTTGTAATTATCATGAAAATTTTGTTACCATGGGATTATATTTTTTTCCCCAGAACCATCCTTTCTGGAAGACTTTATCCTGTTGCTTCAGTCTTGTCTGTTTGCTCTTTGGACTTGTTCAGTTCAGTTCAGTTCAGTCACTCAGTCGTGTCCAACTCTGTGACCCCATGAATTGCAGCACGCCAGGCCTGCCTGTCCATCACCAACTCCTGGAGTTCCCCCCAACTCATGTTCATCGAGTCGGTGATGCCATCCAGCCATCTCATCCTCTGTCGTCCTCTTCTCCTCCTGCCCCCAATCCCTCCCAGCATCAGAGGCTTTCCAATGAGTCAGCTCTTAGCATGAGGTGGCCAAAGTCCTGGAGTTTCAGCTTTAGCATCAGTCCTTCCAAAGAACGCCCAGGACTGATCTCCTTTAGAATGGACTGGTTGGTTCTCCTTGCAGTTCTTGGACTTGTTACCTAAGGTCAATTTTCTGTATAACGTAGGAAGCTCAAATCCAGTGCTCTGTGAAAACCTAGAGGTGTGAAATGGGGTGCAAGGTGGGAAGGAGGTTCAGGACGAAGGGGACATATGTGTACCTGTGGCTGATTCATGCTGATGTTTGGCAGAAACCAACACAGTTTATAAAGCAATTATCCTTCAATTAAAAATAAATACAGTAATAAAAAATAAGAATGTAAATAAATGGTGACAGATTTATGTGATTTGATATCTCCTTCTATATCATAAGAAATATGTTGACAGGAGAGACTCAGATATATATCACTTATAATGAGGAAGCTCTTAAGATGTGATATCAAAAATATTTATCTTTTTTCTCTTCTGGATCATATGCCTGATAAAACCCTCTTTTAGCCCATGGTGAATGGATTTGGCTAGTTTTTGTTGAGTTTTGTAATTTGGAGTAACTCTTTCTGTCCTTGATAATCACATGTGAAATAAAGCAATTGTGATAACTTGAATAGATGAATAATTTCCAGGTGCCTAATTACCCTGACCACTGATATTAATTGTGAATAACCTGAAGACAGTAAGTTGAACCAGAAGCTCTCTGTTTCTACCTCTTCCAGATTAGCTTTTATTGCAACCTTTTATTCTGGTCCTTTCCTCTATATTTGAGGGCTTATGATGAACCATGTGGTTTGGCTCTTACTTTGGTATTACTGTAAATGAGAGCACAAACTTAACCTGGTAATTATTAAGGAAAAATGTATTCAATTTAACAAGTGTTATGGACCAAATGTTTGTGTTACACCTCCTAGTTCATTTTTTAAACTTTCTATTTTATATTGGAGTATAGTTGATTAACAATGTTGTGATAGTTTCAGGTGGGCAACAAAGTGTTTCAGTTATACATGTGTATGTATCTATTCTTTTTCAAATTCTTTCCCCATTTAGGTTGTCAGGTAATATTGAGCAGAAGTCCCTGTGCTTAGGTTCAGTAGATCTTTGTTGGTTACCTATTTTATTTTTTAAAAAACTTTTAATTTTGTATTGGGGTATAGCTGATTAACAATGTTGTGATAGTTTCAGGTGAACAGCTAAGGGACTCAGTGATACATATACATGTATCCATTCTCCCCCAAATTACCTTCACATCCAGGCTGCCATGAACATTGAGCAGAGTTCCCTGTGCTATCCAGTAGGTCCTTGTTGGTTGTCTATTTTAAGTATTGTTGCTAAGTCACTTCAGTCATGTCTGACTCTGTGTGACCCCATAGACGGCAGTGTGTCAATACCCAACTCCCTAACTATCCCTTCCCCCGATCCTTTGTGTCACTCTCCAATTCCTATGTGAAAACTTTACAGCCCTCAAGGCATTAGGAGGTGGAGCCTTTGGGAGGTGGCTGAGATTAGATGAGGTTGTGAAGGTGGGGTCCTCATGAATGGAATTAATTCCCTTGTAACTATCTGCCCTTGTAACTATTTAGAAGAAATGGGTAACCCTCATAGTCAACAAAAGAGTCTGAAATGCAGTACTTGGGTGCAATCTCAAAAATGATAGCATGATTGCTGTTTGTTTCCAAGGCAAACCATTCAATACCACAGTAATGCAAGTCTATGCCCCAACCATTAATGCTGAAGAAGCTGAAGTTGAATGGTTCTGTGAAGACCTACAAGACCTTCTAGAACTAACACCCAAAAAAGATGTCCTTTTCATCATAGGGTTGTAGTGAAGTCACTCAGTCATGTCTGACTCTTTGCATCCCCATGGACTGTACCCACCAGGTTCCTTGGTCCATGGGATTTTCCAGGCATGAATACTGGAGTGGGTTGCCATTTCCTTCTCCAGGGGATCTTCCTGACCCAGGGATCGAACCCAGGTCTCCCACATTGTAGACAGATGCTTTACCGTCTGAGCTACTGGAATGAAAAAGTAGGAAGTCAAGAAACACCTGGAGTAACAGGCAAATTTGGCCTTGGAGTACAAAATGAAGCAGGGCAAAGACTAACAGAGTTTTGCCAAGAGAACACACTGGTTATAGCAAACACCCTCTTCCAACAACACAAGAGAAAACTGTACACATGGACCTCATCAGATGGTCAATACTGAAATCAGATTGATTATTGCAGCCAAAGATGGAGAAGCTCTATACAGTCAGCAAAAACAAGACTGGGATCTGACTGAAGCTCAGATCATGAACTCCTTACTGCAAAATTCAGATTTAAATTGAAGAAAGTAGGGAAAACCAGTAGACCATTCAGGTATGACCTAAATCAAATCCCTTATGATTATACAGTGGAAGTGAGAAATAGATTCAAGGGATTAGATCCAATAGGTAGAGTGCCTGAAGAACTATGGAAAGAGGTTCATGACACTGTACAGGAGGCAGTGATCAAGACCATTCCCATGAATAAGAAATGCAAAAAGGCAAAATGGTTGTCTGAGGTGACCTTACAAAAAGCTGAGAAAAGAAGAGAAGCAAAAGGCAAAGGAGAAAATGAAAGATATACGCATTTGAATGCAGAGTTCCGAGGAATAGCAAGGAGAGATAAGAAAGCCTTCCTCAAGGATCAATGCAAAAAGATAGAGGAAAACAACAGAATGGGAAAGACTAGAGATCTCTTCAAGAAAATCAGAGATACTAAGGGAACATTTCATGCAAAGATGGACACAACAAAGGACTGAAATGAACCTAAGAGAAGCAGAAGATATTAAGAAGAAGTGGCAAGAATACACAGAAGAACTATGCAAAAAAGATCTTCATAACCCAGATAACCATGATAGTGTGATCACTCACCAAGAGTCAGACATCCTGGAATGCAAAGTCAAGTGGGTCTTAGGAAGCATCACTACCAACAAAGCTAGTGGAGGCGATGGAATTCCAGTTGAGCTATTTCAAATCCTAAAAGATGATGCTGTGAAACTGTGGCACTCAATATGTCAGCAAATTTGGAAAATTCAGCAGTGGCCACAGGCCTGGAACAGGTCAATTTTCATTTCAATCCCAAAGAAAGGCAATGCCAAAAAATGTTCAAACTACTGCACAATTGCACTTATCTCACATGCTAGCAAAGTCATGCTCAAAATTCTCCAAGCCAGGTCTCAATAGTACATGAATCATGAACTTCCAGATGTCCAAGCTGGTTTTAGAAAAGGCAGGGGAACCAGAGATCAAATGTCAACATCCGTTGGATCATCAAAAAAGCAGGAGAGTTCCAGAAAAACATCTGCTTTATTGACTACACCAAAGTCTTTGACTGTGTTCAGTTCTGTTCAGTGGCTCAGTCGTGTCCGACTCTTCGCGACCGCGTGAATCACAGCATGCTAAGCCTCCCTGTCCATCACCAACTCCCGGAGTTCACTCAGACTCACGTCCATCCAGTCAGTAATGCCATCCAGCCATCTCATCCTTTGTCATCCCCTTCTCTTCCTGCCCCCAATCCCTCCCATCATCAAAGTCTTTTCCAATGAGTCAACTCTTCACATGAGGTGGCCAAAGTATTGGAGTTTCAGCTTTAGCATCATTCCTTCCAAAGAAATTCCAGGGCTGATCTCCTTCAGAATGGACTGGTTGGATCTCCTTGCAGTCCAAGGGACTCTCAAGAGTCTTCTCCAACACCACAGTTCAAAAGCATCAATTCTTCGGCGCTCAGCCTTCTTCACAGTTCAACTCTCACATCCATACATGACCACAGGAAAAACCATAGCCTTGACTAGATGGACCTTAGTTGGCAAAGTAATGTCTCTGCTTTTCAATATGGTATCTAGGTTGGTCATAACTTTTCTTCCAAGGAGTAAGCATCTTTTAATTTCATGGCTGCAATCTCCATCTGCAGTGGTTTTGGAGCCCCCCAAAATAAAGTCTGACACTGTTTCCACTGTTTCCCCATCTATTTCCCATGAAGTGATGGGACCGGATGCCATGATCTTAGTTTTCTGAATGTTGAGCTTTAAGCCAACTTTTTCACTCTCCTCTTTCACTTTCATCAAGAGGCTTTTCAGTTCCTTTGAATGTGTGGATTACAACAAACAGTAGAAATCTCTTAAAGAGATGAGAATGCCAGACCACTTGACCTGCCTCCTGAGAAATCTGTATGCAGGTCAAGAAGCAGCAGTTAGAACTGGACATGGAAGAACAGATTGGTTCCAAATCAGGAAAGGAGTATGTCAAGGCTATATATTATCAACCTGCTTGTTTAACTTATATGCAGAGTACATCATGAGAAAGGCTGGACTGGAAGAAACACAAGCCGAAATCAAGATTGCCAGGAGAAATATCAATAACCTCAGATATGCAGATGAGACCACCCTTATGGCAGAAAGTGAAGAAGAACTAAAGAGCCTCTTGATGAAAGTGAAAGAGGAGAGTGAAAAAGGTGGCTTAAAACTCAACATTCAGATAACTAAGATCATGGCATCTGGTCCCATCACTTCATGGGAAACAGATGGAGAAACAGTGGAAACAGTGTCAGACTTCATTTTTTTGGGCTCCAAAATCACTGCAGATGGTGTTTGCAGCCCTGAAATTTAAAGATGCTTGCTCCTTGGAAGAAAGCTTTACCTACTTAGACAGCATATTAAAAAGCAGAGACATTAATTTGCCAACAAAGGTTTGTCTAGTCAAAGGTATGGTTTTTCCAGTAATCATATGAGGATATGAGAGTTGGATTGTAAGGAAAGCTGAGCACCAAAGAAATGATGGTTTTGAACTGTGGTGTTGGAGAAGACTCTTGAGAGTCCCTTGGACTGCAAGAAGATCAAACAAGTTAATCCTAAATGAAATCAGTCCTGAATATCCATTGGAAGGACTGACACTGAAGCTGAAACTCTAATACTTTGGCCACCTGATTGAAAGAACTGGCTCATTTGAAAAGACCCTGATGCTGGGAAAGATTGAAGGTGGAAGGAGAAGTGGATGACAGAGGATGAGATGTTGGATGGCATCACTGACTCCATAGGTATGAGTTTGAGCAAGCTCAGGGAGTTGGTGATGCACAGGGAAGCCTGGTGTGCTGCAGTCCATGCAGTCACAAAGAGTCTGACACAACTGAGTGACTGAACTGAACTGAAGTGAACTATCCCAGCTCATTTCCACCTTTTGTCTACACATAAGGATACAATGAGACACCAACTCTACAACAACAAGAGAGTCCTCACCATGCTGGCAACCCGAATGTGGAACTTTGAGATGTCAAATCTCTGCAACAGCAAGAGGGTCCTCACTAGTTTGGCAACATGAACCCGGACTTTTATCTCCTAGAACTGTGAAAAACAAATTTCCATTGTTTACACGCCACCTAGTCTATGGGATTTTGTTATAGCAACCTGATCTAAGACAACAAGAAAGATACATTTGAACTCTAATAATCAAGGTAACAGTCCTGTTAACTGTTCTGGACTCCCGTCCTTTTCTGGCTGTACTTTTCTGGCCAGAGTGCATATCTATGCACGGACCTGTCTGCTCTTTCAGCACTCAACACCAGAGAAATCATGTTCAGTCACTCATTTGGCAGAATTGATTGAGTTCCCACTCTGTGCTGGCACCATGCAAAGACTTAGGAACACAATGGTGAGCAAAATACAGACACAGCCACTGTTCTGTTGGCGCCCTGAGCATGAAGGTTTCAGACAATAATTGAATATTTACGTGGGGATGTGTCATGACAAAAGAAAAGCAGGGTTCTGTGAGGGCACAGGGCATGTGTTAAGTACTAAAGTCAAAGGCTGCTGTTACTCACCTCTCATGGAGGCAGTACTAACACCAAGGAGGATCTTTGGAAATCTGTGGGAGCATTTTTGCTTATATCCCAAAATGATTGGAAGCATTTAGCAGGAGAGAAGGAGTGTTATCCTAAAGCTCACAGGACAGTCTTCTATACAAGATATTGTCTTACTTCAAACAAGACTTTTGTACATATTTATGTGTTTAATCATCGGAGCTTGGAACTGAACTCCATTTTACATAGAAACACAAAGTATTTTTGCATGACTTTTAGCATACACAGTGGAGAAGGAAATGACAACCCACTCCAGTATTCTTGCCTGGAGAATTCCAGGGACAGAGGAGCCTGGTGGGCTGCCGTCTATGGGGTCACACAGAGTCGGACATGATTGAAGTGACTTAGCAGCAGCAGCACACACAGAATTTTCCAACAATGTAACTTCAATATAAACTGTGGTGAGATTACACTTTTGTCAGGTGAGTTTATTTCTCTGCTTCAGTTCTTGTTTTAACAAAGATATGGAATCACAGATTAAAAGATTTAAGACAACAGAGAACTAACTAACAGTTTCCATTCAGCTCAAGCAGACAGATCTTTTATTAGACAGACACTCCCAAGACATGGAAGCAGCCCAGTCCCAAAGGAGTCATCATCCTTAACTCTCTTGGCTTCCCCCTTTTTACACTTCCTGTCTCCTACTTTTGGTTGTGCCCTGTGCAAAATAGGGCTTGAACCCACCACCAATGAAAGGGGATGCAAAAGGGCATACACTCAAGGCCAACTGACAATTGCAAGTTGTATAACAGCAGGCTCTTTGTGTATGTCTTCCCATAATTCAGCCTGTTATAATCATATGTATATGTTTATGAGCCCTTAATAGGCAGGGAGGCCTGGAGTGTTGCAATTCATGGGGTCGCAAAGAGTCACTGGACTGACTGACCTGAACTGAACTGAATGGGTTCCTAGCTGCCTGAGGTCACTTGAGTAAGTCTCTGTGGTTAGTTTGTATCCACTGTGCACCTAGGGTACATAGTCAGGAGTTGGAAAAGTGTCTGTAGTTACTTTATAGTATATCTGCCAGCTCTCCTGAGTGTGTCTGGGTTGGGGTTTAGAGATCAGCTTGCATCCTTTTCAGCTATGCCATCCCTCCTTGCTCATATCTATCTTCCTACCTAACACCTTATTTTGTTTGCAACTTGAAAGAGACAAGTGACCCTTTATAGTCTGGACTCAGCCACAAGCAAACATGCCCTCAGCCCGACTGACTGCCTGGTTTGGAGCCTGTGGGAGTAGTGCAGGGTTTCTCAGCCCTGACTGTCCTTAAGAATGATCTGGAGAGCTTCTATAAAGTACTGAAGTTCAGGCCTCACTCCAAAGCAATTAAACCAGAATCTCTGGGAGTAGGCTGGCTTCCTCATTACAAAACACTTCTCAGTTGATTATAATATTTGGCCAAGTGTTGAACATGTTGTTCAGTTTCTTTGATGAATTCATTGTGTGTGCTGAGTTGCTTCAGTCATGTCCAATTCTTTGTGACTCCATGGACTGTAGCCCTCTAGGCTCCTCTGTCCATGGGATTCTCCAGGCAAGAATACTGGAGTGGGTTGCCATGCCCTCCTCCAGGGGATCTTCCCAACCCAGGGATTGAAGCTGTGTCTCTTATGTCTCCTTCATTGGAAAGTGGGTTCTTTGCTCACCTGGAAGGCCACCTGGGAAGCCCTTTGGTGAATTCAGGCTCTACTTAGGCCATCTACCTCTTTGTTAGATTTAGAAGAGTGGTTTATTGAATCAATCTCATCTGGCTAGGTAGACCATTCCAGATTTAAGAGGTCATTGATTAGCTTCTTTTTTGGGGGGTTGCAGTTCCTGGTAAACATCATTATATACTCCTTTCTATCCTGTTAAATCCACTACTTCTGACAACATATTGACACTTAAAAGATGTAAGCCAACAGTAATTCATTTGCCAGTGCTGAGAATAAGTAAATAAGTAGACTCCATGCAGATTTATGTTTGTATTGTACAACACTAAGCACAGTATTGTACAATATGCTTTTGGTTAAAATTATCTAAAGAGGGAGAGGGAGAGAGTTATTTGTGTCAAGGCACTAAACATTTTTTTCTTTTTTTAAGTTGTATCAAGTTGAGAGGCATGAAAAAACACTTTTACTATGGGAGGCTACATGTCGGGAGATTGAATCAACTCTGGCTGAGACAGACAAACTATACACACAAAAACGTTAAGTGTCCTGTAGAGGAGATATTTGTTTGTAGAACCTAGTCCTGGGCCCCGGCTGTTTTGATTTATTTGATTCATAGTCGTTTTCATCTGGCGTCCAAGGTCTGTAAATCACCACCAGGGGGCCCTGAAAGCATTTTTTCTATCTGATTTCAAGGACCATAGTCTCTTTCAATGAGCAGAGCTGATAAAATATCCTTGGTGCAAATTGGAGGGGTGCCTTGGTCCCTGTTTAACATTTGGCTTTCTCCCATGGATACTTTTGCCCAGAACATAGCAGCAGCTGCTGAAATGGCTTTGATGTACTATGGGTTTTACAAGTTTTTACTGTAATGTTGAATAATCTTTTATGCCTTGGCTTCTATTTGATGAGCTAAGGTTTTGTGTAAATTTGATATTTGTTGTGGTAAGAAAAAAGATTCTCTTCTTCTTAAATTAAAAGCAAAAAGAAAAAAAAAAACTTCTTTCCCTCTGCCTTTTTACTGAGCCAAAATAGCTGGGAATTTGTAAAGTCTCTTCTGAGTGTGTGGTGAGTTTTCTTGAAATCCCATTCTTTGCATCAGATCTATCCTGAATTTCCCTTAGTTATATGTTAAGAACCTTGAATTATTTTCAAATGAATAATTAATTGTGGTACCTGCAAGGCAACTGTTAATTGCTCAAAGGGGATATAATCTATAGCCTTAATTTTTTCAAAAAATTTAATCTGGGCAATTTATTTAAGTTTTTAGAGAAATATTTCTCACAGATAGCTATCAATAGTTTATGCATCCTTTAAAAATGCTGTTATTTTTTATTTAAATGATCTCTTTTGGGGAGAAGAAATTCAAACTATTTAAAATTAGATAGAGGAAGTAAGGCTCTATTTACTTGGAAGATATGAAAGATTATTTGTTTATACTGCTTATATTTTGAATTAGTTTTTGTAGGTTTAGCATCACTTACCTGAAGTATAAGTAGTCTCAAGTATTTTGAAGAATTTTATAGTTTTACTGAAACCTGCATTGAATTCAAAATTAAAATTATGCCAAATACAAATATTTAATAATACATGAAAAGATTCTAGTAAGGCTTGAATAAATATAGAACTAATCCAGAAAGTTCTCTGGCCCTGTATTCAATGATAAACAGATAACCACTTGGCAAGAACTGGAAGGAGAGATTCAAGTAACACATATCTGGTGAGTAGAGAAGTCTTCTGAGACATTGTCCACATTTTAGATTTTATACATATGTGAAATCAGATACTACATTCTGTTCCATTAAAACTATGGTTTCTCAAACTCTGAGCTTCCCTGGTGACTCAGACAGTAAAGAATCTGCCTGCAATGTGAGAGACCCCGGTTTGATCCCTGGGTGGGGAAGATCCTCTGGAGAAGGGAATGGCTACCTTCTCCAGTGTTCTTGCCTGGAGAATCCCATGGACAGAGAAGCCTGGGTGGGCTACAGTCCATGGGGTCATAAAAGGTCAGGCACAACTGAGCAACTAACACTTGTACTTCATCTTCTAAGTTGATACATTTAGCAACCTGGGAATTAGAAAAACAGATGTGTAACTGTCAGAATAGATCACTCAAGGTCCAGAATCTAAAGCCCCTGCTATTTATTCAAGAAGGAGCCTCTCTGGAATCTTGATCTATCCACACTCCTATGAAGACTGCTGTGATTCCTTTGATTTCTCATCTGCAGAAACCACAGTACTAAGGGTGGGTGAGCAGAGGAGAGTAGATACAGGGAGTCAAGCTGATAAGCAGCCATTGCCACCATTGAGAAGGACACTGTAAAGCACATTCAGACTTAAAACAAGAGAGCAATTTCGGATGGCAATTTAAGATCACTGAGCACAGGAGTAGTCTTCTATCTTTCATCAGCCTTTGAAAGTGGTACCAGAGGTTTCTTGAAATAGGAAATGGCAACCCACTCCAGTATTCTTGTCTGGGAAGTCCCATGGACAGAGGAGCCTGGCGAGCTACAGTCCATAGTGTCACAAAGAGTTGTATACGACTGAGTATACCAGAGGTTTCTAATGATGATTCCTGAAGTGTTGGCTTTCTGTGTTGTTCCTGGAATACCAAGTGGGGTGGGGGAAGTTGCCATTCTCCTGTTTCTCTTTTTAGCTTTTCTTTTTATCTATTTCATATATATATGAATTATACATATAATTGTATAATGAAGCTTCTCAGTTAAAATGTATAGCCAATATTTTAGAGTACAGTTTGGTTCCATAATGAGGCTGAGTCATTAAGAAAAGATTAAATTATACTCAGTCTTCTTTGTGTAAAAGGCAGAAAAAGATACAAAATATTTCAGAAATATTTGCATTAAAATAGCAAAAATAAAATTTTGGCATGGTGTGCTCTAAGGAAATGTTTGTTGAATGGATAAATTACTGAATGCAAAGAAAGAAACTCAATGTATCAGAAGAGCTACCTTCCCTCACATCACTGAATAAATAAGGCAGTACTGAATATGGCTACTTTGTTGAATTCTTTTGTGTTTATAGATTCCTGGATTCAGTCTTCTATTGTTCAGATGCTCAACTGTCTCCAAATCCCTGCAAGAATACTGGAGTGGCTTACCATCTCCTCCAGGGGGTCTTCCTGACCCAGGGATTGAGCCCGAGTCTCCTGCATTGGCAGGCAGATTCTTTACCACTAGTGCCACTTGGGAACCCCCAAGAACAACTCAAGTAGAGAAGTGACAACAATTGGCAAGGCATGTCTCAAAAGTGCCTTCGAGTATCATCCTTCAGTCTTAAAATGTCTTTACGAAACACGTTATCAAAGTATTTGGAGTGAAAGCTGATGATCCATTCTCTTGCAAATGTGGAAATTGAGACTGACATCAGCTCTAAAGGAAATACAATTTATTTTGTTTATATAATTAATATGTTAATTAGAGAGAAACATACTTACTTTCTAAAAGGTAACTGATTCATTTATTTTGTACATTGAATATCTAGTGCCAAGAAGCAGAGTTAAACATGGATATGTGTATATACATATATATACATACATGTATACACATGAATATATGTGTATTTTACAGTTTTTAACTATGTAACTAGAATTATAAAATGTAACATGTATGTATATAAACACCACATATACATAAATATGTGTATATACCCTTGGTTTTATCTTTTGACTGCACAACCTAAAAATTTTAGTATTTGACTCTTTACAAGAAAAGTTTGCCAACTCCTGTTCTACAGTCTCACCAACAAACACTTGGATGTTGACAGTCTTTTTAATTTCAGCTGTTCTGATAGATCTGTAAATATATCACACTATAATTTCAACCTTTATTTCTCTAATTTCCAAATACACTGGGCACCTGGCCATTTTGACGTCCTCTTCTAAGGAATGTCTGTTGAGGTCTCTTGCCCATTTTTCCTTTTGGCTATCTTTTTCTTACTGATAGATAATTCTTTACAAGCTCTGGATATGAGACTGTCAGTTTTATGTTGTAAATTTCTTCTTCCACACATACTTTGCCTTTTAACTTTACAGTATCTTTTGATGAACAGAAGAGCTACACTTTTATTTACCTACCTTTTCCTTTATAGTTATGTTTTCTTTGGGAAGCCTTTTAAAAAATTTTTTACCTTGATCATGCAAGCATTCCCCTAAATTAGCATCTGAAACCGTAGCTCTCAAACTTTCCTGTGCATCAGTGTCAGCTGGAAAGCTCGTGTGAGCCCAGCTGTCTGGGCTGCACTGCCGCTTTCTTGCTCAGCTAGTGCTGAGCCTGTTGCTCTGGGGGTCTACGCTCTAAGAACCGCTGATCTAGAAACTTTGTTGTTTTGACTTTCGTGTTTATATCTATAATCCACCAGAAATTGTGAAGCATCAGTTTTCATTTCTCTCATATGGAAATCCAAGTGCCATTTGCTGACCAGATAGTCTTTCTCCACTCTTCTGTAAACCAAGTATCCAAAAGTACCTGAATCTGTTTCTGGGCCCTGCAGTCTATACTGGTCTCTTAGCCTGCCCTGGGCCAGTCCCACACTGTCCTGTTACTGCAGCACTATGGTGAGTCTTGATATGGAGTACACCGCTCAGCCTTCCTTTCCCTTCAATGTACATGTATGACCATCTTGTCAGTTTACACACACACACACACACACACACACACATACACACTCTGTTGGAGTTTTCATTAAAAGTGAGTTCAATCTATAAATTGGTTTAGAAGACTTGATATATTTATATTATTGCATCTCCTAATTTAGTGCTTCTCAACCTTTTTTTCCCTAATATTCCCCTAAAGAGTCTTTCTTAGATTTTTCCTCCCTAATTACCCCTCTACCTTCATAAAATGATAATGCCACAGATATATTATATATTTGTGCCTGACACACAGATAAGGATAGTGAGATTTTTCATCCCTTCTGAACCAACTTGATTCTCTTGAGGGGAGATTTTACTCCTGTTTTGACTATGTATCCCAACCCATTGTAAGGGTATCCATTTATTTAGATACACCTTGATTTCTCTTAATAATGTTCTAATTTCCTGTCTAGCAGTCAAACGCACTTATTTTTAGATTCAGTTCAGTTCAGTTCAGTCACCCAGTCAGTGTCTGACTCTTTGCAACCCCCTGAACCACAGCACGCCAGGCTTCCCTGTCCATCACCAAACCCCGGAGTTTATCCAAATTTATGTTCATTGAGTTGGTGATGCCATCCAACCATCGCATCCTCTGTCGTACCCTTCTCCTCCTGCTCTCAATCTTTCCCAGCATCAGGGTCTTTTCTAATGAGTCAGTTCTTCGCATCAGGTAGCCAGAGTATTGGAGTTTCAGCTTCAACATCAGTCCTTCCAATGAACACCCAGGGCTGATCTCCTTTAGGATGGACTGGTTGGATCTCCTTGCAGTCCAAGGGACTCTCAAGAGTCTTCTCCAACACCACAGTTCAAAAGCATCAATTCTTCGGTGCTCAGCTTTTCTTATAGTCCAACTCTCACATCCATACATGACTACTGGAAAAACCATAGCCTTGACTAGACGGACCTTTGTTGACAAAATAATGTCTCTGCTTTTTAATATGCTCTCTAGGTTGGTCCTAACTTTCCTTTCAAGGAGTAAGAGTCTTTTAATTTCATGGCTGCAATCACCATCTGCAGTGACTTTGGAGCACCCTCAAAATAAAGTCAGCCACTGTTTCCACTGTTGCCCCATCTATTTCCCATGAAGTGATGGGACCGGATGCCATGATCTTAGTTTTCTGAATGTTGAGCTTTAGGCCAACTTTTTCACTCTCCTCTTTCATTTTCATCAAGAGGCTCTTTAGTTCTTCACTTTCTGCCATAAGAGTGGTGTCATCTGCATATCTAAGGTTATTGATATTTCTCCCGGCAATCTTGATTCTAGCTTGTGCTTCTTCCAGCCCAGCATTTCTCATGATGTACTCTGTGTACCAGTTAAATAAGCATGGTGACAGCATACAGCCTTGATGTACTCCTTTTCCTGTTTGGAACTAGTCTGTTGTTCCATGTCCAGTTCTAACTGTTGCTTCTTGACCTGCACACAGGTTTCTTAAGAGGCAGGTCAGGTGGTCTGGTATTCCCATCTCTTTCAGAATTTTCTGCAGTTTATTGTGATCCACACAGTCAAAGGCTTTGGCATAGTCAATAAAGCAGAAGTAGATGTTTTTCTGGAACTCTCTTGCTTTTTTGATGATCCAGTGGATGTTGGCAATTTGATCTCTGGTTCCTCTGCCTTTTCTAAAACCAGCTTGAACATCTGGAAGTTCATAGTTCACATATTACTGAAGCTTGGCTTGGAGAATTTTGAGCATTACTTTACTAGCATGTGAGATGAGTGCAATTGTGTGGTAGTTTGAGCATTCTTTGGCATTGCCTTTCTTTGGGACTGGAATGAAAGCTACCCTTTTCCAGTCCTGTGGCCACTGCTGAGTTTTCCAAATTTGCTGACATATTGAGTGAGCACTTTCACAGCATCATCTTTTAGGATTTGAAATAGCTCAACTGGAATTCCATCACCTCTGCTAGCTTTGTTCATAGTGATGCTTTCTAAGGCCCACTTGACTTCACATCCCAGGATGTCTGGCTGTAGGTGAGTGTGAATGATCACACCATAGTGATTATCTGAGCCGTGAAGATCTTTTTTGTACCGTTGTTCTGTGTATTCTTGCCACCTCTTCTTAATATCTTCTGCTTCTGTTAGGTCTATACCATATGTGTCTTTTACTGAGTCTGTCTTTGCATGAAACTTTCCCTTGGTATGTCTAATTTTCTTGAAGAGATCTCTAGTCTTTCCCATTCTATTGTTTTCTTCTATTTCTTTGCTTGGATTGCTGAGGAAGGCTTTCTTATCTCTCCTTGCTACTCTCCGGAACTCTGCATTGAAATGGGTATATCTTTCCTTTTCTCCTTTGCTTTTCGCTTCTCTCCGTTTCACAGCTATTTGTAAGCCCTCCTCAGACAGCCATTTTTAGATTGACTCCTAAGGATTTGACATTTTGGGTTCATGCCCTCCAGGGTTGGCTGTGTAGCTCCCAAGCAGTTTCAGGTGAACAGGTGTGGTCACTGCTGTGCAGGGCACCTTGGCTCCACATCTAAGAGCTGGCCCGCTGGCTTTCCCACTTCATCAAATCTTGATTTGTAGGCTCCACTTTTCAACACCTGCTGGTGAAAGTCCTACTGTAATTAAAAACCCATTTGTCATTTGCTCTATAAAAGAAAATAATGTATATGGTTTTAAGAGCAGAACAGACATTTGGAAAGTGTTCATAACTAAGGGGTAAAAACAACAGTAATTATTTTTTTCATGGTTTATATGAACAGTGTGAAAATGTGTCAGTAGATGGCACTGTTTCACAATAGATGAAGAAAGCCCTAACCGGACGGAGTAGGTTTGAGAAAAATATTGTTTTGTTAAATTGGAATTAAGAATAAGATAAATAAAACTAAAGAAAGTTCTGCAGAGTCCCTTGTGATCTACTTCTCTGGTGAGCTTAATTAAAGTCAATGAAGAAACTTAAGCTCTTCCACCCCCTCACTTGTGATGGGCTGTTGCTCTAATCATGTCTTTTCCCAGGCCCAGCTGAAGTAAGTGATGGCGTATGGTGCGCTTGGCGTGGCCGGAATAAAATCACCGAGACAGAAGCCCCAGATGCCTTCCTGCTCCTGCACAGAAGGTGATACTGGTTGTTACCAGAACCATCTGTTTGGAAGGCAGCATGAAACATGAAAGGAAGAAAACCCAGAGCTTCTCCTCACTGTGTTTTCTGTGCCGCAGAGTGGAAGATCTGGTTGCAAATCCTGCCTCTGTCACGTTCTGGTTATTTGATCTTAGCAAACCGTTTAACCTCTCTGACCTGTTTCCTTACTTGGAAATCGGAGATAATATCCACATGAGACAGGATACTGTGACAGTAAACGAGGAAATGTCTGCAGAGCACTTAACCTGGCACCAAGGAGTGACCATGTGAGGTTGGTTTTTAGTCGCTGCTCTTTGGAGCTTTGAAAGTGGCACAGAGGGACTTCCCTGATGGTCCGGTGGCTAACACTGCGCTTCCAATGCTCAGAGCCCAGATTCGACCCCTGGTCAGGGAACTGGATCCCACATGCTGCAACTACAGATCCCACATACTGCAACTAAGATCCCGAATGCCACAGCTAAAAAAAATCCTGTGTGCTGCAACTGAGACTTGGGGCAGCCAAACAAGTAAATAAATATTATAAAAGAGTGGCATAGAAAGTAGACCTTGTGGGATGTCAGTGGTAACTGTCACATGCCCAGGTGACAGATGTCACTGAACCTGGTGACTTGCATTGCTCTCAGGTTTGAACTCTGCAACCCGGGAGTATGACACTAAGCAGCAGAACCCAGACTTCTTTGCTTCCTGGCTCTCCTGAGGAGCTTAGAAAAAGCAGCGATGACCCGGCCTCAGAGATTCCGATTCAATTGGCCCCGGGAGAGGAGGGAGTCAGGTCTGAGCTGACTAATGCGGAGCTGTGTTGAGATGCCCATTTACAGGGCATGGCCTTTACCTGGTATCACCTGCAGAGGTGAGACCGGGTCTCGGGCTTGGGATGTGGTTGCAGGTTAGTATGTGTCTGTGAGGTGTCGGAGCTGTTCCTTTCCTCCCGGACGCCGTGCAGTCGGCTCAGGTAGTTGGCTCACAGTCATCTTTGGCAGCTGCTTCTGACTGGGCAGAGGTGCAGTTAAGATATAAGGAGAGTGTTTTTCCCTCAGATGTACTCTTGAAATAGAGAAATAAAGCTCTGTGAGCAAGTCATAGAGAAAAGCTTGAGCTACTGTATTTTTTCTCATCTTTTTCCTGTCTTTGTGTTGTGCTTCTGCCTCTGTGTATATATGTCTGTGTGCATGCCTATCTGCTGTTTTTCTGTTTTGTGTGTTTGTTTGTTCTGTTCCTTTCTATTGGTTCTGCTGTGTGTCTCTACTCTGTACCTGTTTGCATCTATTTCTGTCTTTCTGTCTCTGTCCATCTGTCTGTTTGTCTCTCACTTGATTCCTCTGTTGAATGGGCTGATTTACCCACCTCAAGGTTACTAAGAATGTTAGTCAGGGCTCTGCAGAGAAACAGAACAAATAGGAGATCATGTTTGATTATGTAACATACACATAGTTATATAATCCTATGGATTGGCACACATGATCATGAACGCTTACAAGTCCCAAGATCTGTAGTCAGCAAGTTGGAAACCCAGAAGAGTAGATGGAGTAAGTTTCACTCTCAGTCTAAGTCGAAAGGCAGGAGACTGACATAGCAGTTTGAAGATAGGCAAAGAGAAATTCTTGGTTACTCAACCTTTCTATGCTATTCAAGCCTTCAACAGATTAGATGGGATCCACCCACACTAAGCGGGCAATTTGCTTTACTCAGTCTACTGATTTAAATCTACTCCAGCAACAATTACACCCAGAATAATATTTGTCCAAATATCATGGCCCAGTCGAGTTGACATAAAATTAACTATCACACTATAGAAGTCTGTATGTCCACCATCGTAGAACTTCTGGGTCACAGAAGTCTTAAACCAGGCTGACTGAAGGTCAAATCTAGCTCTCAGGCATGTCCTGTTGGTTTTCCACCCTATGCTTATGTTACATCCCGTGATGTTACATCCGAGGAGCTTCACTCTGTATGTTACCTGCCTTAGTTATGTTTTCTAGGTCATGACTAGGTATGAGGTCGCTGAATATGTGACCCCTTTTCTATCTCTTCTAATAGAGTATAATAGAACTCTGATGGTTTATTTACATCACTGAGAATATCTAAACACATTTCCAAATTGTGCTGGCAATATTACACAGCTGAAAGAATTAAGCAATTTGACTATGCAGCTACCTGATTTCTTCCCTGTCCTGTCTTGAGAACTCATTCCCTGATTGACATCTGTGAAAAGAAGAGGGTTTCAGTCATTTGTGCTGTTTGCCAGGGTGAACCCCAGGGCATTTCAGTTGTTGCTGTTGTCCATCAGGAAACAGGGTTTCCCCAAACTTACTGTCTCTCATCTTAACTCCTTCTTTTAGGTCATCTCATGCTCCTTGCTCACTGGAATTTTGCCTGACATCCTCAGACATCTAAATCCTTTATCAGCCAGGGCATAGACTCCTGGGCTGCTCCAGATATAAACTGTCTTGTGGAAATACCTTGGAGTTTGAAAATACAAGCTTGTCAGTATATAAATTCTAGGATGAACCAATTTGTAGGGCAGGAACAGAGGCACAGATGTAGAGAATGGACTTGTGGGCACAGAGGGGAACGGAGGGGGAAGAATTGAGAGAGTAGCATTGACAGATATATGCTACCATGTGTAAAATAGATAGCTCGTGGGAAGCTGTTACATAGAACAGCAGACTCAGTTCAGTGCTCTGTGATGCCATAGAGGGATGGGATGGGGTGAGTGGGAAGGAAGCTCAAGAAGGAGGGGATTGTCTACATATATAGCTGATTCACAGTGTTGTACATCAGAAACTAACACAACATTGTAAAGCAATCATATTCCAATAAAAAAGCAGAACTTAGGAAACAAACTGTTGAATTCAGTGGGAATAAAAGAAAAGGCAGGTCTATATCTAAATATATGAAAGTGAAAGTTGTCTAGTCGTGTCTGACTCTTTCGGACCCCATGGATTATACAGTCCATGGAATTCTCCAGGCCATAATATTGGAGTCAGTAGCCATTCCTTTCTCCAGGGGATCTTTCCAACCCAGGGATAGATCCCAGGTTTCTTGCATTGCAGGTGCATTCTTTACTGTCTAAGCCAACAGGGAAGCCCAAGAATACTGAAGTGGGTAGCCTATCCCTTCTCTAGCAGATCTTCCCAGTCCAGGAATTGAATCTGGGTCTCATGCATTGCAGGTAGATACTTTACCAGATGAGCTATCAGGGAAGTCCAACTAAATATATAATATAAATATAACACCCTGAGCTAAAGACTATGTAATTATGCTAGTGTTTTACATTCTTTTCTGAAAATCTTTGGGACAAATTATTACAATTTTCTTGTTTTATATGGCACATTGAAATATTTTCAGCAGTGCTGTGTTTTGGAAAGTGTAGGGCAAAAAGCAGACTCAAATATTAAAAAAACATATAATAATTTCTGTGCTATTTTTGCTCGGCAGGCTGGAGGCAGAGGTGAGGCCTCCGGCACACAGGAGACTGGAAGAGATACAAGTGTACAGAACTGGTGGTGGAGGAAGAAGAGGACGTGAGGTATGGACACCCTGGTCGGTGATTAAGTAGTTCCAGAAAACGTTCATGTGCCTCCAGTCTCTAGGAGCAATTTCAGAATCAATTTGGGCCATTTCCAATCAATCTGGCAGTATATCCATGTTTGCTTTGGGAACTGGGGTAAACCAGCACCATTAATTCTGCTGGAGTTCTTAAAGCCAGTCAATTTAGGGGCAGATTGCTTTTGGGCCTTCCAAAGATGGAGAAGCTCTATACAGTCAACAAAAACAAGACCGGGGGCTGACTGTGGCTCGGATCATGAACTCCTTATTGCCAAATTCAGACGTACATTGAAGAAAGTAGGGAAAACCGCTAGACCATTCAGGTATGACCTAAATCAAATCCCTTATGATTATACAGTGCAAGTGAGAAATAGATTTAAGGGACTAGATCTGATAGATAGAGTGCCTGATGAACTATGGATGGAGGTTCGTGACATTGTACAGGAGACAGGGATCAAGACCATCCCCATGGAAAAGAAATGCAAAAAAACAAAATGGCTGTCTGAGGAGGCCTTACAAATAGCTGTGAAAAGAAGAGAGGCAAAAAGCAAAGGAGAAAAGGAAAGATATAAGCATCTGAATGTAGAGATCCAAAGAATAGCAAGAAGGGATAAGAAAGCCTTCTTCAGTGATCAATGCAAAGAAATAGAGGAAAACAACAGAATGGGAAAGACTAGCGATCTCTTCAAGAAAATTGGAGACACCAAGGGAACATTTCATGCAAAGATGGGCTCGATAAAGGACAGAAATGGTATGGACCTAATAGAAGCAGAAGATATTAAGAAGAGGTGGCAAGAATACATGGAAGAACTGTACAAAAAAGATCTTCATGACCAGATAATCATGATGATGTGATCACTAATCTAGAGCCAGACATCTGGGAATGTGAAGTCAAGTGGGCCTTAGAAAGCATCACTATGAACAAAGCTAGTGGAGGTGATGGAATTCCAGTTGAGCTATTTCAAATCCTAAAAGATGATGCTGTGAAAGTGCTGCACCTAATATGCCAGCAAATTTGGAAAACTCAGCAGTGGCCATGGGACTGGAAAAGGTCAGTTTTCATTCCAATTCCAAAGAAAGGCAATGCCAAAGAATGCTCAAACTACCGCACAATTATACTCATCTCACATGCTAGTAAAGTAATGCTCAAAATTCTCCAAGCCAGACTTCAGCAATATGTGAACTGTGAACTCCCTGATGTTCAAGCTGGTTTTAGAAAAGGCAGAGGAACCACAGATCAAATTGCCAACACCTGCTGGATCATGGAAAAAGCAAGAGAGTTCCAGAAAAACATCTATTTCTGCTTTATTGACTAAGCCAAAGCCTTTGACTGTGTGGATCACAATAAACTGTGGAAAATTCTGAAAGAGATGGGAATATCAGACCACCTGACCTGCCTTTTGAGAAATCTGTATGCAGGTCAGGAAGCAAGAGTTAGAACTGGACAGGGAACAACAGACTGGTTCCAAATAGGAAAAGGAGTATGTCAAGGCTGTATATTGTCACCCTGCTTATTTAACTTATATGCAGAGTACATCATGAGAAACGCTGGGTTGGAAGAAGCACAAGCTGAAATCAAGATTGCCGGGAGAAATATCAATCACCTCAGATATGCAGATGACACCACCCTTATGGCAGAAAGTGAAGAGGAACTAAAAAGCCTCTTGATGAAAGTGAAAGAGGAGAGTGAAAAAGTTGGCTTAAAGCTCAACATTCAGAAAATGAAGATCATGGCATCTGGTCCCATCACTTCATGGGAAATAGATGGGGAAACAGTAGAAACACTGTCAGACTTTATTTTTTGGGGCTCCAAAATCACTGCAGATGGTGACTGCAGCCATGAAATTAAAAGACCCTTACTCCTTGGAAGAAAAGTTATGACCAACCTAGATAGTATATTCTAAAGCAGAGACATTACTTTGCCGACTAAGGTCCTTCTAGTCAAGGCTGTGGTTTTTCCAGTGGTCATGTATAGATGTGAGAGTTGGACTGTGAAGGCTGAACGCCGAAGAATTGATGCGTTTGAACTGTGGTGTTGGAGAAGACTCTTGAGAGTCCCTTGGACTGCAAGGAGATCCAACCAGTCCATTCTAAAGGAAATCGGTCCTGGGATTTCTTTGGAAGGAATGATGGTAAAGCTGAAACTCCAGTATTTTGGACACCTTATGCGAAGAGTTGACTCATTGGAAAAGACCCTGATGCTGGGAGGGGTTGGGGGCAGGAGGTGAAGGGGACGACCCAGGATGAGATGGCTGGATGGCATCATGGACTCGATGGACATGAGTCTGAGTGAACTCTGGGAGATGGTGATGGACAGGGAAGCCTGGCATGCTGCGATTCATGGGGTTGCAAAGAGTCGGACATGACTGAGCAACAGAACTAAACTGAAGGGATCCAGATTTTAAAACAAAAATGGAATCAAGAGGCAAGGATGGTCCCATAGCATCCTGTGCTTCTGGCCTGGCTGAACACAAATTGTGAATTTGGTTAGAGGCCCCAAGGAAACAGATGAGAAGAAAAACAAAGACTGTGTCATGAAGAAACGACTGATTAGCTCTGAGGAAACCTGTGGGGGAGGCCTCTGGGCATAACTTGGATTTCTGAAGCTACTGAGGGTCAAAAAGAAGTGGAACCTGATCCATGTCAAGATCTTTCTCAAGTGCTTCCAATTTCCTGACCATGACATCACCAGCTTGGCTTCAAAAAGGGTACTTACAGCACCTCCTGTGCTTGTCTCTGCCAAATTTCAAAACCAGAGTGTATGGGCCCAAAGACTTCTTTCTGAGTACTGGAGGAAGCCTAGTAATTTGCATGGAATAATACCCACAGATTTATCTTTCCACATTGCAATTTGCTCACTGGTGTCTTTCTTGTCATTAAACTGTAAGCTCCTTGTAAACAAGGTAGCAAAGACTCTCTCCTCGACCCAACTTTAGTCAGGCTCCTCTGAGCCCTCTTCTGGTCTAGACTTTGATTTGGATCTGTCCTTAGGCCACATAGTCCAGTTTAAACAAAAATCCTGCTGGGTCACTCTATTAAAAAATCCCCTACCCTTCATATCTAATTAAGTCCCCCACACTCAATATCTTATCACACTGCTCTGTCTCTGGCAAGACTACTGTTGAGTCAGTCTAGCAAGGATTCTTATCCCTACTGTTTCCTCTTAGTAATTTTTTATCCTACTCTTTGGCTGTAAACCCCTATGTCCTTGATATAGTCAGGGTTGATCCTGATCTTCTCTGCTATTGCAACCACCCCCTCGCACCCCACAACATTTCAGTGGTTCCTTGAATAAAGTCTTCCTTACTGTCTTGACAAGTGTCAGAATAATTTTTTCTTTGAAAAGGGGCACCTTGAGTTTGCACCCCTAGGGTCAAACATAGAACCTGGATGATATGGGTGCTCAATTAATAATTTTTGAATGGACAAAGGAATGAAAGAAATAGGTGGCTTGGTTTAGCATTGCAAATGGAAGCTTTGAAGTCCACAGACCTGTTTTCAAATTCTTAGGATATTCACCAGCTATGAGCTGACAGATAAGCTGTTGAACTTTCTTGTGTTCAGCTTCCTTAGTTGTAAAGAATGAGGAAAATATAATCTATTTTATAGAGTTGTTTTGAGGAGCAAACATGATAAAGTGAAATATCAGGTACTTGGTTTTTGGTCAGTGATGATTATTACTGTCATTGCCATTTGTAAGAATAATGATCAAAAGACCACCCATCCCGGGGCATGTAGGAAAGGTATATTTTAATCTAGATCTTCTGAACTTTCCCCAAGGATTCCCAATTTCCCATTCTGTTATAGACTGCATTGTGCCTTCTCAAAATCTGTACGGTGAAGCTTTAACAAACAATGTGACTGTATTTAGAGATAGGGCTTTTAAGGAGGTAATTAAGGTTAAATGAGGTATAAGGACTGAGGGGTAATCTGATAGGAATGATATCCTTATAAGAAAAGAAAGAGACACAAGATCTCTCTCTCCCTCAATACGTGCAGAGGAAAGACCATAGTAAGAAGGCAGCTGTCTTCAAGTCAAGAGAAGAGGTCTCACCAGAAACCAATCTTGGCACCTTGTTCTTGGATTGTCTGTTTATAGAACTTCAAGGAAACATATTTCTGTAGCTTAGGACACCCAAGTGTGTAGCATTTTGTTACAGCAGCTGGAGCTTACTGGTGAATACGCTAAGGCCCCCTGTTTACACTTAACTCCTCACTATGTAGACAACCCCCTCCCACTCTTACATGGTAATTTCTCTATCCATCATTGCATTCTTTACTTATTCAATCTGATTTTTAAAAATCAATTCCATCTAAGCCTTTATAGATTTTTCCCAGAATTTGGCTCTTCAGAGACTACAATTATCTTCTGATCAACCTATCTTTCAAAGGAAAATCAATATCCAATATTTTGATCTTGTAATTTTATGTGACTAAAGGGATAATTTATTTTGTAAATAAGATTGAGATGATTGGAAAAAATTGCAGGAAATTAATGTACATTGTGAAGGCTTCATGGAGAAGGTATACCATGTATTAAGAAAAAAGAATTTCATTATTTCAGCCAAAGAGAAGGTGGAAGCCTGCATTTTAAAAAAATTAATTACTTTATTTTAATTGGAGGCTAATTACTTTACAATATTGTGGTGATGTTTGCCATACATTGACATGAATCAGCCATTGGCACATACTGTTCCCCCACCCCAAACCCCCCTCCTACCTCCCTCCCAATCCCATCCCTCTGGGTTGTCCCAGTGCACTGACTTTGAGTGCCCTGTTTCATGCATCAAACTTGGACTGGTCATCTATTTCACATATGGTAATATACATGTTTCAATGCTATTCTCTCAAATCATCCCACCCTTGTCTTCTCCCACAGAGTTCTAAAGTCTGTTCCTTATATCTGTTTCTTTTTTTGCTCTCTTGAATATCGGGTCATCATTACCATCTTTCTAAATTCCATATATATGTGTTAATATACTGTGTTGGTGTTTTTCTTTCTGACTTACTTCACTCTGTATAACAGGTCCAGTTTCATCCACTTCATTAGAGCTGATTCAAATGAGTTCTTTTTAACAGCTGAGTAATATTCCATTGTGTATATGTACCACAGCTTTCTTATCCATTCATCTGCTGATGGACATCTAGGCTGCCTCCATGCCCTGGCTATTGTAAACAGTGCTGTGATGAACATTGGGGTACATGTGTCTCCTTCAATTCTTGTTTCCTTGGTGTGTATGCCCAGTAGTGGGATTGCTGGGTCGTTTGGGAGTTCTATGTCCAGTTTTTTAAGGAATTTCCACACTGTTCTCCATAGTGGCTGTACTAGTTTGCATTCCCACCAACAATGTAAGAGGGTTCACTTTTCTCCACACCTTCTCCAGCATTTATTGTTTGTAGACTTTTTGATAGCAGCCATTCTGACTGGCATCAGATGGTACCTCACTGTGGTTTTGATTTACATTTCTCTGATAATGAGTGATGTTGAGCATCTTTTCATGTGTTTGTTAGGCATCTGTATGTTTTCTTTGGAGAAATGTCTGTTTAGTTCTTTGACCCATTTTTTGATTGGGTTTATTTTTCTGGTATTGAGCTGTAAGAGCTGCTTGTATATTTTTGAGATTAATTATTTGTCAGTTGCTTCATTTGTTATTATTTTCTCCCATTCTGAAGGCTGGCTTTTCACCTTGCTTATAGTTTCCTTCATTGTGCAAAAGCTTTTAAGTTTAATTAGGTCCCATTTGTTTATTTTTGCTTTTATTTCCATTACTCTGGGAGGTGGGTCATAGAGGATCCTGCTGTGATTTATGTCAGAGAGAGTTTTGCCTATGTTTTCCTCTAGGAGTTTTATAGTTTCTGATCTTACATTTAGATCTTTAATCCATTTTGAGTTTATTTTTGTGTACGGTATTAGAAAGTGTTCTAGTTTCATTCCTTTACAGGTGGTTGGCCAGTTTTCCTAGCACCACTTTTATAGAGATTGTCTTTTCTCCATTGTGTATTTTTGCCTCCTTTGTCAAAGATAAGCTGGCCATCGGTGCATGGATTTATCTGTGGGCTTTCTATTTTGCTCCATTGATCTATATTTCTGTCTTCATGCCAGTACCATACTGTCTTGATGGCTGTAGCTTTGTAGTATAGTCTGAAGTCAGGCAGGTTGATTCCTCCAGTTCCATTCTTTTTTCTCAAGATTGCTTTGGCTATTCAAGATTTTTTTGTATTTCCATACAAATTCTGAAATTATTTGTTCTATCTAGTTCTATGAAAAATACCATTGGCGGCTTGATAGGGATTGCATTGAATCTGTAGATTGCTTTGGGTAGTATACTCATTTTCACTATATTGATTCTCCTGATCCATGAACATGGTATACTCCATCAATTTGTGTCATCTTTGGTTTCTTTCATCAGTGTTTTATAGTTTTCTATATACATGTCTTTTGTTTCTTTAGGTAGATTTATTCCTAAGTATTTTATTCTTTTTGTCACAATGGTGAATGGGATTGTTTCCTTAATTTCTTTTTCTGTTTTCTCATTGTTAATATATAGGAATGCAAGGGATTTCTGTGTATTAATTTTATATCTGCAACTTTACTATATTTGTTGATTAGCTCTAGTAACTTTCTGGTGGGGTCTTTAGGGTTTTCTATGTAGAGGATCATGTCATCTGCAAACAGTGAGAATTTTACTTCTTTTTCAATCTGGATTCCTTTTATTTCTTTTTCTTCTTTGATTGTTGTGGCTAAAGCTTCCAAAACTATGTTGAACACTAATGGAGAGAGTGGGGACCCTTGTCTTATTTCTGACTTTAGGGGAAATGCTTTCAATTTTTCATCATCGAGGATGATGCTTGGTGTGGATTTATTGTAGATGGCTTTCTTTTATTACTTTGAAGTATGTTCCTTCTATGCCTGCTTTCTGGAGAGGTTTTTTTTTTTTAAATTATCATAAATGGGTGTTGAGTTTTGTCAAAGGCTTTCTCTGCATCTATTGAGATATGTTTTTTATCTTTCAATTTGTTAATGAAGTGTATTACATTGATTAATTTGCAAATATAAAGAATCCTTACATCCCTGGGATAAAGCCCACTTGGTCATGATGTATGATATTTTTAATACATTGTTGGATTCTGTTTGCTAGACTTTTGTTGAGGATTTTTGCATCTATGTTCATTACTGGTATTGTCCTGTAGTTTTCTTTTTATGTGGCATCTTTCTCTGGTTTCGGTATTAGGGTGATGGTGGCCTCATAGAATGAGTTTGGGAGTTTACCTTCCTCTGCAATTTTCTGGAAGAGTTTGAGTAGGATAGGTGTTAGCTCTCCTCTAAATTTTTGGTAGAATTCATCTGTGAAGTCATCTGGTCCCAGGCTTTTTTTTGTTGGAAGATTTTTGATTATAGTTTCTATTTCCATGCTTGTGTTGGGTCTGTTAAGATTTTCTATTTCTTCATGGTTCAGTTTTGGAAGGTTATACTTTTCTAAGAATTCATCCATTTCTTCCAAGTTTCCATTTTATTGGCGTATATTTGCTGATAGTAGTCTCGTATGATCCTTTGTATTTCTGTGCAGTCTGCTGTGATTTCTCCATTTTCATGTCTAATTTTGTTGATTTAGATTCTTCTCCCTTTTTCTCTTGATGAGTCTGGCTAATAGTTTGCCTATTTTATTTATCTTCTCAAAGAACCAGCTTTTAGTTTTGTTAATTTTTGCTATAGCCTCCTTTGTTTCTTTTTCATTTGTTTCTGCTCTAATATTTATGATTTCTTTCCTTCTACTAACCCTGGGGTTCTTCATTTCTTCTTTTTCTAGTTGTTTTTTGTGTAAAGTTAGGTTATTTATTTGATTTTTCTCTTGTTTCTTGAGGTAAGCTTATATTGCTATGAACCTTCCCCTTAACACTGTTTTACTGACTCCCATAGGTTTTGGGTTGCTGTGTTTTCATTTTCATTTGTTTCTATGCATATTTGATTCCCTTTTTGATTTATTCCATGATTTGTTGGTTATTCAGAAGCGTGTTGTTTAGCCTCCATATGTTTGTACTTTTAATAGTTGTTTTTCCTGTAGTTGACATTAATCTTACTGCATTGTGATCAGAAAAGATGTTTGAAATGATTTCCTTTTTTTTTTTTTTTTTAATTTACCAAAGCTAGATTTATGGCCCAGGATGTGATCTATTCAGGAGAGTGTTCTTTGTGCACTTGAGAAAAAGGTGAAATTCATTGTTTTGGGGTGAAAAGTCCTATAGATATCAATTAGGTCTAACTGGTCCATTTTATCATTTATAGTTTGTGTTTCCTTGCTAATTTTCTGTTTGGTTGATTTATCCATAGGTGTGAGTGGGGTATTAAATTCTCCTACTGTTATTGTGTTACTGTTAATTTCTCCTTTCATACTTGTTAGCATTTGCCTTACATATTGTGGTACTCCTATGTTGGATGCATATATATTTATAATTGTTATATCTTCTTCTTAGTTTGGTCATTATGTAGTGCCCTTCTTTCTCTTTTCAGTCTTTATTTCAAAGTCTATTTTATCAGATATGAGTATTGCTACTCCTTCTTTCTTTTGGTCTCCATTTGTATGAAATATCTTTTCCAGCCCTTCACTTTCAGTTTGTATGTGTCCCTTGGTTTGAGGTGGGTCTCTTGAAGACAGCATATATAAGGGTCTTGTTTTTGTATCCTTTCAGCCAGTCTTTGTCTTTTGGTTGGGACATTCAACCCATTTACATTTAAGGTAATTATTGATAAGTATGATGCCATTGCCATTTACTTTATTGTTTTGGGTTTGAGTTTATAAACCTTTTCTGTGTTTCCTGTCTCCAGAAGATCTTTTTGCATTTATTGAAAAGCTGATTTGGTGGTGCTGAATTCTCTCTTTTGCTTGTCTGTAAAGCTTTTGATTTCTCCTTCATATTTGAATGAGATCCTTGCTGGGTACAGTAATCTGGGCTGTAGGTTTTTCTCTTTCATCACTCTAAGTTTGTCCTGCCATTCCCTTCTGGCTTGAAGAGTTTCTGTTGAAAGATCAGCTTTTATCCTTATGGGGATCCCCTTGTGTGTTATTTGTTGCTTTTCCATTGCTGCTTTTAATATTTGCTCTTTGTGTTTGGTCTTCATTAGTTTGATTAATATGTGTCATGGGGTGTTTCACCTTGGGTTTATCTTGTTTGGGACTCTCTGGGTTTCTTGGACTTGGGTGGCTATTTCCTTTCCCATTTTAGGGAAGTTTTCAACTATTATCTCAATTATTTTCTCATGGTCTTTCTTTTTGTCTTCTTCTGGGGCTCCTATGATTCGAATGTTGGGGCATTTAACATTTTCCCAGAGATGTCTGAGGTTGTCCTCATTTCTTTTAATTCTTTTTTCTTTTTTTCCTCTCTGCTTCATTTATTTCTACCATTCTATCTTCCACCTCACTTATTCAATCTTCTGCCTCAGTTGTTCTACTGTTGGTTCCCTCCAGAGTGCTTTTGATCTCATTTATTATTGCATTATTCATTATTGATTGGCTCTTCTTTATTTCTTCTAGGTCCTTGTTAAACATTTCTTGCACTTCTCAGTCCTTGTCTCTAGTCTATTTATCCTTAACTCCATTTTGTTTTCAAGATTTTGGATCATCTGTGCTATCATTATTCTGAATTCTTTTTCAGGTAGACTCCCTCTCTCTTCCTCTATTGTTTGGTTTGGTGGGCATTTATCATGTTCCTTTACCTGCTGAATATTTCTCTACCTTTTCATTTTGTTTAGATTGCTGTTTTTGAGGTACCCTTTCTGTAGGCTGGAAGTTGGTGGTTCCTCTTTATTGTGGAGCCTGCTCCCTGTGAGTAGGGTTGGACTAGTGGCTTGTCAAGGTTTCCTGGTTAGGGGAGCTTTCATCTGTGTTCTGGTGGGTGGAGCTGGATCTCTTCTCTCTGAAGTGCAGTTAAGTGTCTGGTAGTGAGTTATGGGGTGTCTATGGGTTTGGCATGGCTTTGGGCAGACTGTCTTTTAATGATCAGGACTGTGCTCCTGCTTTGCTGGAGAATTAGTGTGGTATGTCTTGCTCTGGAGCTTGTTGGCTCTTGGGTGGAGTTTCAGTGTAGGTATGGAGGCTTTTGGGTGAGCTCTTGTCTATTAATGTTCCCTGGAATCAGGCATTCTCTGATGTTCTCAATTTCTGAGTTAAGCCTCCTGCCTCTGGCTTTCAGTCATTCTTAAAGTAGCCTTAAGACTTCTCCATCCGTACAGAACAGATGTTAAAACATTTAAGTTAATGGTGAAACAATTCTCCACAGTGAGGGACACCCAGAGAGGCTTACAGAGTTACATGGAGAAGAGGAGGGAGGGAGATAGAGGTAACCAGGAGGAGAAGAGGGGGAGTCAAAAGGGGAGAGAGCAATCTAGCCAGTAATCAATTCCTTACGTGCTCTCCGCAGTCTGGAACACCCAGAGAGATTCAGAGTTACATAGAGAAGAGAAGGGGGAGGGAGGAGATAGAGGTGACCTTGGGGAGAAAAGGCAGAGTCAAAAGTGAGAGAGCAGTCAAGCCAGTAATCACACTGCTAAGTGAAAATGGATACTGAAGAGTAGCTTCCTAAAGGTACAAAACTGATAACAAATACCAAAAAGCAAAGATTAAAAATCTAGGGTAGAGGTTAGATTCTCAAAAAACAACAACAACAACAAAAACAAAAACAAAACAAAACAAAACAAAATCAATCACAAAAATTATCAAAAATATATATATGAAATTTGCTTTAAAAATAGGGTCTTTTTTTTTTTGCAAGGTAATAGTATATTATAAAAATGAAAATTAAAGGAATAATAAAGAAATTAAAAAAAATTAAAAGTGATAATAGTAAAATATATCTAGGAATTTCTGTGGAGCTGTTGTAGGCAGTGTGGGTTCAGTTCAGTTTCAGATAGTTCCTTGTTCCAGCCTGTGGTTGTTCTCAAGGTCTATAGGCCCCCTCCAATGCTTAGTCAATGTCAACTATTAATCTGTTTTAATCTGTTGCACCTGTCACTTCCAGAGCAGTTTCCTCTTCTTTGTTTATTTTAGCTTCCTTTTTTGCAGGTCTCTTCAGTGTCTAATTTCAATCCTGACACCAGTGGGTGAAGGTGGTCACTTATTTAGGCTCACTTGTTCAGTTGTGTTGTGGGGAGGGAGAGACACTGCAAACAAATATCACTTGTGTGTGTGGGGAGTGTTCGCAGTGTCTGGACCACACTGGGTTTGCCCCAGCTCACTGTGGCATGTGTTTCCTGGGTCTACACTGCTCAGGCTCCAAGGTGGTCTGCAGGGGCACTGTCCAAAGTAGGCTCTGTGTTTTGTGCACTTCCCAGGTCTAAGCTGCTCAGGTTCCTGGGTACTCCACAAGGGCACAGACTCAGTTGGGTGTGCGTTTTGTGCTCTTCCCAGGTCTGAGCAGCTAAGACAACCAGGTACTTGGTTAGCACACTGTCCCAGGTGGGCCGTGCATCTTAATCATCTCCTTGTTCCCGGCCGCTGGGTTTTCCGAGTGTGCCGCAAGAGCACCGTCTCAGGTGCGCTGTGTGTCTCCTCTGGGAAGCCGATCTTAGGCTCTGACCCTCCTGGCAGATGTCTACCATCCACGATCCCAGGAAGACATGATTAGCAACCGGGACCCTGCTCACAGTTTGGTGGAGGACGCTGGTCTCTGGGGCTGAGATTGGAGCAGCCTCTTGCGTTCGGCTCTGGCTGTCCTCTGGCTGTCGCTCACATGCCTTTCTGTGTTAGAGCATTTCACAGGAAAGTTCTCTCTCTTTTTTCTCTCTGGTGATCCCACAATTAGGGTTGCTGTCTTACATTAGCTCCCTCAGATCGTCCTCAGAGCATTCAGGCCTGGTCCTTACTCTAAGCACTGATTATGCAGCTGTGCCTCTCTGTTCAGTCCCTGCTCGCTGGTGGGAGACACGAGCATCTGGGCTACTTCTCTGCTGGCAGTTGCGGTTAGGTGTGTATTCTGTTTTTTTTTTTTTGTTCCCTCCCGGTTATGTTGCCTTCTGAGATTCCAAAACTCCCCCAGACCCACCTGTGAAAGGGTTTCCTACTGTTTGGAAGCTTCTCCTTCATGACTGCCTCCCCAGGTCAGGTCTCTGTCCCTAACTCTTTTATCTCCTCTTTTGTCTTTTATGTTTTGTCCTACCTCTTTTCAAAGATAATGAGCTGCCTTTCTGGGTGCCTAGTGTCCTCCCCCAGTGTTTAAAAGTTGTCTTGTGGAAGTTTCTCAGCATTCAAATGACCTTTCATGAACTTGTGGGGGAGAAAGTGGTCTCTCCACCCTATTCCTCCACCATCTTGGGACCACCCCAAAGCCTACATTTTTTTAAAAGCATTAAGCCCATTAATGCTTGTCATTCAACTTTTAAAAAAGCAAATCCCTCTCCATGACACCAGTTGGGTGAGCAGATGTTCTGGTTATTTCTTGCCTAACAAACCACTGCATAATTTAATGGCTTAAAATAATGATGTTTATTTATTTTGCCCCTGGATCTGAAGTCTGGCCAGGGGTTGGCAGGGACAGCATGTCTCTGTGATGAGATCTTGGACAAGTCTATTGTGAGCTGCCTACTGTGAGCCACTTCCAAGATGGCTCATTCATAGAGCTGGAAGTCTGGTGGCTCAGCTAAACTCTTGGTCAGAGCCTCCTTTTCTTTCCAAATGAGCCCCCCTCCCTGCAGGCTGCTTGTGCTTCCTCAGAGTATGATAGCTAGATTCCAAGAATGAAGTCTTAAGAGACAAGAAGGAAATAGAAGCTGCCAGTTGGTAAGGACTGATCTTGGAAACTGGCATAGTGTCACCTTTGCTTTAAAGTTTTGGTCAGGTTGTTATGGAGATCAGATTCTAGATGAGGGGCCCTAGATCTCTCTCTTAATGAGAGGCCTGTCAAAGAATTTTGGGTTCATGTTTTAATTATGGCACAGCAGATGGTATATATATTGTGTGTATGTATGCTCAGTATGTCTGACTCTTTGTGCCTCCATGGACCATAGCCCACTAGGTTCCTCTGTCCATGGAATCTTTCAAGGCAAGAATACTGGAGTGGGTCACCATTTCCTACTCCAGAGGATCTTCCTTCTCTTGTGTTTCCTGCACTGGCAGGTGGATTCCTTACCACTAGCACCACTTGGAAGCCCATGGTATATAGGGGTTCTCAAATTCTGGCTATGTTTTAGAAACATTTGAAGTTACAAATAAAATACTGATACTTCTGACTGAGGCAAGAGGTAGGTGGGCTCTACCCAGGGTAAAGAGATAGGACATTCATTCTCTGTGAACCAAATCTCTAAGACAAGGATAGCAGGACAATTAAGAGATGAGGCTAGGCCCAATCCAAACCATATATTTCTCATTTTTGAAGTCAGGAGATCATCCCAACCACAAATATGCAGAAGAGCTCCTTGAAAGTTAAAAGGGGAGTTATGTTAAGAGTTGCTCTACCCATCAGTTCAGTTCAGTCCAGTCACTCAGTTGTGTCCAACTGTTTGCGACCCCATGGACTGCAGCACACCAGGCATCCTTGTCCATTACCAACTCCCAGAGCCTGCTCAAACTCATCCATTGCATCAGTGATGCTATCCAACCATCTCATCCCCTGTCATCCCCTTCTCCTGCTTTCAATCTTTCCCAGCATCAGGGTCTTTTCCAAGGAGTTGGTTCTTCACATCAGGTGGCCAAAGTATTGGAGTTTCACCTTCAGCATCAGTCCTTTCAATGAATATTCAGTACTGATCTCCTTTAGGGTGGACTGGTTGGATCTCCTCACAGTCCAAGGGACTCTCAAGAGTCTTCTCCAACACCAGAGGTCAAAAGCATCAATTCTTCAGTGCTCAGCTTTCTTTATAGTCCAACACTCACATCCATACATGACTACTGGAAAAATCATAGCTTTGACTAGATGGACCTTTGTTTATAAAGTAATGTCTCTTCTTCTTAATATGCTGTCTAGGTGGGTCATAATTCTTCTTCCAAGGAGCAGTTCAGTTCAGTTCAGTCGCTCAGTCGTGTCCGACTCTTTGCGACCCCATGAATCGCAGCACACCAGGCCTTCCTGTCCATCACCAACTCCTGAAGTTCAATCAGACTCAAATCCATCGAGTCAGTGATGCCATTCAACCATCTCATCCTCTGTCGCCCCCTTCTCCTCCTGTCCCCAATCTCTCCCAGCATCAGAGTCTTTTCTGATGAGTCAACTCTTCCTATGAGGTGGCCAAAGTATTGGAGTTTCAGCTTTAGCATCATTCCTTCCAAAGAAATCCCAGGGCTGATCTCCTTCAGAATGGATTGATTGGATCAAGCATCTTTTAATTTCACAGAGGCAATCACCATCTGCAGTGATTTTGAGCGCCCCAAAATAAAGTCAGCCACTGTTTCCACTATTTCCCCATCTATTTGCCATGAAGTGATGGGACCAGATGCCATGATCTTCGTTTTCTGAATGTTGAGTTTTAAACCAACTTTTTCACTCTCCTCTTTCACTTTCATCAAGAGGCTCTTAGTTCCTCTTTGCTCTCTGTGATAAGAGTGGTGTCATCTGCATATCTGAGGTTATTGATATTTCTCCCAGCAATCTTGATGCCAGCTTGTGCTTCATCCAGCCCAGCATTTCTCATGATGTACTCTTCATATTAGTTAAATAAGCAGACTGACAATATACAGCCTTAACATACTCCTTTCCTGATTTGGAACCAATCTGTTGTTCCATGTCCAGTTCTAGCTGTTGCTTCTTGACCTGCGTATAGATTTCTCAGGAGGCAGATCAGGTGATCTGGTATTCCCATCTCTTTAAGAATTGTCTACAGTTTATTGTGATCCACACATTCAAAGGCTTTGGCATAGTCAATAAAACAAAAGTAGATGTTTTTCTGGAACTCTCTTGCTTTTTTGATTATCCAGCAGATATTGGCAATTCGATCTCAGTTTCCTCTGCCTTTTCTAAATCCAGCTTGAACATCTGGAAGTTCATGTTCATGTATTGCTGAAGCCTGGCTTGGAGAATTTGAGCATTACTTTACTAGCGTGTGAGATGAGTGCAATGTGTGGTAGTCTGAGCATTCTTTGGCCTTGCCTTTAAACTGACCTTCTCCAGACCTGTGGCCACTGCTGAGTTTTCCAAATTTGTTGGCATATTGAGTGCAGCACTTTCACAGCATCATCTTTTAGGATTTGAAACAGTTCAACTGGAGTTCCATAACCTCCACTAGCTTTGTTGGTAGTGATGCTGCCTAAGGCCCACTTGATTTCATATTCTAGGATGTCTGGCTCTAGGTGAGTGATCATACCCATAGCCCTCTTTGGTAGGATCCACCTTGGCTAAGAGATGTGCATGTACACATGGGAAGATCCTGAAATATTCCAAATATGGACTGTGAACTAGGCAAATCAAAATGACTGGGCAAAGGAAAACTGGAAGAAATGTCCCATAAAGGTAACTTAAACTACCATGAGGACACGACTTAGGGACTGTCTCTG
Organism: Capricornis sumatraensis; assembly: GCF_032405125.1. Taxonomy (NCBI): domain Eukaryota; kingdom Metazoa; phylum Chordata; class Mammalia; order Artiodactyla; family Bovidae; genus Capricornis; species Capricornis sumatraensis. Next base: position 113,844,920 of record NC_091071.1, on the reverse strand, counting down.
AGTCCTCCCACATGTCTATCCCCACATACTGTAGTTTTGTTTTTTTCCTCCTGATAAACACTACTTGTTTCACTACTTTCTTTCTGAAAATCCCTTTCTGCAAAGTCAAAGGGCCAGGGCCTTGTCACTGATCGTTGGTCTAGTGGCTAGGGTTTGATGCTTTCCCAACCTTAGGTTGGAAACTAAAACGCTGCTTCAAGTCACTGAAGGCCAAAGCTGTAGCCTCAGTTCAGTTCAGTTCAGTTGCTCAGTCATGTCAACTCTTTGCGACTCCATGGACTACAGCACACCAGGCTTTCCTGTTCAGCACCAACTCCTGGTGCTTGCTTCAACTTATGTCCACTGAGTCGGTGATGCCATCCAACCAGCACATTCTCTGTCACCCACTTCTCCTGCCTTCAGTCTTTCCCAGCATCAGGGTCTGGGAAGGAGATGTTCCCCTCTTCATTTACATAACATCAGGTGGTAAAAGCCTTGGAGCTTCAGCTTCATTTTCAGTCCTTCCAATGAATATTCAGGGTTGATTTCCTTTAGGATTGCTTGGTTTGATCTTGCAGTCCAAGGAACTCCAAAGAGTCTTCTCCACCACCACAGTTCAAAAGCATGAGTTGTTCCGTGCTCAGCTTTCTTTCTAACACTGAGGCTACCCAAGATCATATCCACTTCAAGATATTCTGGTTTAATTGGGTGAGGAGAGGTTCAAGAATCTATATTTAACAAAATTTGGAGTGATCTTGACGGATAACTTTGGTCTGTGGGTCAAAGCTCCTGTGTGCAAGGATTGACAAAAAGGGTAAAGATGAGGCTCTTCCAGCCATCCAGAGCTTGATGCAAGAAGACAGCTCAAGAAGCTGGCCTGACTTATCCCAGCACCACTGCCTATAAGATAAATTGCTTTCAAAGGAGTATAGGGGGAAATCTTTCAAGTATATTGACCTGCCATCATCATACATGCTTTTTCTCATTTTACATTTTACCTGCAGTTTGTAAATAATTACAAAAAAATCAATAATATACCATATTGCCATAATCTAATTTGTCTTTTCTGATTGTGTGAAGCATGGGTAGGCGTCTGGCATCACATTTCCAGGCCTCGGAGAGCAATGTTAAACATTTATAGTGAACTTAATCATCTGTCAGAAATGTACAAAGGCATCATGTCTTATTAATAATTATTAAATCATTGAGTTGCACAGAAGGAGATGTTTCCCTCTTCACTTACATAATGACCAGTAACCACTAAAATGTGGGCTATTTGTGATGCATGACCAGCACATCTGATAGTAGAAATCTGCTTGAAGAAATTAATAAAAAATCTTATTAAGAGATAGGCTTTTAGAAAGGAAGAAAACATGCATATAGATGCTGTAATATTCAGCCAGGCCAAAGAGATGCTCCCTCCCTGTTCAGAGTCAGGTTAAAATTCAGTCAGGTAATTGCTAAGATGAAGAGATGTGAAAGGAAATGATCTTATTTGCTTTCAGAGGTTAGATAACTCATTTCAAAATGCCCAGCTTTGCACTTTTATTCATAAGTATATGTATCATTTTATGAATAAAAGAGGTACATATTTTGATTTGGAATGAGGCTGGGATGGAAAGTGCAATTTTTCAAGACTTGCATTTTATTTCCGATGCTGTTCATGAGAATTTTTTTTTATTTTATAAGAATTTTTAATAGCAGGCAATGTCATTTTAGCAACATATAATACAAGAATTGAATTACATCCATTGTAGATTCCACCTCCTGCCTCCCAATATTCGGTCCAGAGAATGTAAAGATTTAGCCTTTAAAAACTTTGTCTTTACAGCAGCTGATATGATCAATGATTTGTATTTTTCATTTTCAATCTTAAACTTTCTTCATTCTGAATAAAAGTGAAGCTTCCTAATCTATACATGTGACAATTACACGATCTAGTCAACTAAGGTGGTGGATTAAGTTTGTGTGGAATTGTTATGGATATCACACACTATCTCACATGACATTCTGTGCCATCAACTTTCCTTTAGTCAAACTTTTGGAATCTTCCACATGTTGCTCCTTACCATGCTAAGGCTGGGCTTTGGCAAAAAGTTGTGTTTAATAAAACACAACTGTTTAACTGTGTGTTTAATAAAACACACAATATTTGCCTTCATTCTCCCAGTTCTATGCCAATACTCAGTTACCACGTTGCTTCCCACCATTAGTTATTCCTCACAGTTGTTAAACACAGCCTTCCAAAAGACCTTTGAACGACTGTGGGCTGAAGCACTGGTTAGTTGGCACTTATGAGGAAATCATCAGATTATCTTGTATGTATTACTATGTCTCCCAGAGGTTTTGGGAAGGAGGACCACATCTAAAATACTTCTTAAAATTTGCTAAGATTGACTTTCATGTTAGTTTGTCTGAACAGATTAATAAATTTCTCTCCCTCTATTACCCATAAAGCTTCCCTGAGCTTCCCCTGGCACACAGGAGACCGGGGTTCAATCCTGAGTTTGGAAGATAACCTGGAGAAGGAAATGGCAACCAAATCCAGTATTCTTGCCTGGAAAATCTCATGGACAGAGGAGCCTGGTGGGCTACAGTCCATGAGGTTGCAAGGGTTTGACATTATTTGGAAGCTGCGTTATCCATAAATGATTCAAATCACTTAGAAGAGTGCATTTAATTTTTCAAAACACCATAAATAGGATTAAGTGAGATTTGTGTATATTGAAGAATCCTTTTATTCTAGGGATAAATTCCTCTTGATCATGGTGTATGATCCTTTTAATGCGCTGTTGGATTCTGTTTGCTAGTACTTTGTTGAGGACTTTTGCATCTATGTTCATTAGTGATGTCGGTCTGTAATTTTCTTTTTTTTTGTGAGTGACATCTTTATCTGGTTTTGGTATCAGGGTGATGGTGACCTTGTAGAACAAATTTGGGAGTGATGGCCCTAGAATCTGTCATACAGAGTGAAGTAAGTCAGAAAGAGAAAAACAAATGTTAAGTATTAACGCATATATGTGGGGTCTAGAAAAATGGTACAGATGAATCTGTTTTCAGGGCAGAAACAGAGACACAGACATAGATAACAGACATGCGGACGCTGTGGTGTAAGGGGAGAGTGGGACTAAATGGGAGAATAGGATTGGCATATATACACTACTGTGTATGAAATAGATAGCTAGTGGGAACCTGCTCTAAAGGACAGGAAGCTCAGCTTAGTGGTCTGTGATGACCTGGATGGGTGGGATGGAGATGGGGAGGGAGATCCATGAGTAAAAGTGAAAGTTGCCCAGTCATGTCCTACTCTGCAACCCCATGGCCTATACAGTCCATGGAATTCTCCAGGCCAAAATACTGGAGTGGGTAGCCTATCCCTTCTCCAGGGGATCTTCCCAACCCAGGATTTGAACCAAGGTCTGTTGCACTGCAGGTGGATTCTTTACCAACTGAGCTATCAGGGAAGCCCCACAAGCGAGGGGGTGTATGTGTATATATATATTTAGCTGATTCACTTCGTTATATAACATAACATTGTAAAGCAATTATACCCCAATTAAAAAAATATATATATATTCACCCCCCACCCACCCCACGCACACATATATAAAACAATTAGGTTAGAAACAAAGAAAACAGTTATTGGTGGAGGTATGAAAAGAAGCCAGGAATGAAGGCAAAACAAAAATGCAGGGTATGCAATCTGTTACTCTTGAAACAGATGGGCCTCAGATTGTTCTGTAAGTATTCTAGTAACTAAATGAGAAGGAATATTTGATTGGGTATACTATTTAGAGTACATGAGAATAAAAACAAATCCATTCCTAAGGAGAGGCACAATTCATTTTGATGTTATGGCAAGAATAACATTCTTTCTGGGATTCACCCTAATGAGCACACCATATAATGCAGCAGTGTCCTCAGCATCCTCTATGTAGTGACCTGGGATTCCACTGGGGTGTCTCTTGTGTTTCTCAATGTAGACTGATGGCATCATACCAAAGCCCAAGTCAGTATGCAAAGGAAAAGAGGCAAAAACAGTCTTTGTTCACAATTCCTGCTTGTCTAGCTTAATTTAAAAGTGAACTTTAGAATATCTGGATGGAAGGATAAAAATAATAGATTTTACACATTCTCCAAAACCACTTATTTTTCTTTAAATTCAGCTTATGATAAATACCAGAAGCCAGCAGCGTGTTTAACGTTCTGGGCAAACGCTTAAGGTACGTACATTTTGTGTCAGCATTGCAGGATGAATCCAGAGGCCCTAACAGCTAGGTAAGGGGGTAAGGTTGACACATCCTATGGAAACTGAGCTGCTGAGGGAGGGCTTACCTGAATCAGTGTTAGTTCCACTCAGGTAAGAGGTGAGCTGAAAGAATCTCTGTGCAAGAGCAGAAGGCTGAACTGTGATTTACTCTTTCTAAGTATTTTTGCAATTTCTATTGCAGGAACATGAGAATCAAAGAAGTGGGGCCAACAAATGATAATAGTCAAGGTGAGTCATTGCCAAAGGCAGAGGGAGCAAGGAAGTAAGACGGCTGATTTGTGCAGGTTCTAAGATACATCTAAATAGAGTTTTCTGGCAAAGCATTTGTTTTACTTGTCACTTTATTCATGCAATAAGTAAAACTGCGTGATTTAGTCCTCTATGTTTTTTTCATTCTCATCTTCCACAGATAGATCAATCTTTCTATGCCTTCCCCTGGAGGTTTTGGAGCTCACTATTTGCTTTCTCACGTCTCAGCACAAATGGCTCTAAGAGAGCAGGTGGCCAAGCCTATTCACATGGTCATATAAGAATTTCAATACTGTATTCTGGTAATGACAGAAATCCTGGTCTCATGGTTTCCAACCTTCTTGCTTTTAAATTGAGTAATAAGATAATGGCTAGGAATTACTGTTAGCAACACAGATAGGAGAGGGTCATTCTAACTTCCTCACTAGAATAATTGTTGAGAAGCCATAATTTTGTGCTGGATAATTTTGAGACCTAATTACTGAATCTGCAAGGCTGTTTTTAAAATGTCAGTAATGGTAGAAAAACATCCTTTATTCTTGAAGACCAGCAGGGTACTAGCAGTACAGAATGTTTCCATTAAAACTTCCCTGCTCTTTTTAAAATAGATGTTCAAGGACACCCCAGTGTTTCCATCATTTCAGGAGATGTATACATACATGAGGAACGGTACGCAGGAAGACTCGGATCTTTACAATGACACACGGAAGTTCACAGAATAAGAGAAAATTGTATCTGGAAGGGAATGGCTAGCCAAGCCTCCTCATTTTGCAGGTGAGGAAACTGATCTACAAGGGAGGAAGTAGTTATAAATGTCACAAAGTTCACAGCAGAGCAAGTCCTCTTCGTGAATCTAGTGGTTGTCCCGTTCCTCCTTTGTTCCTACAGTGTCTGCTTTATGTTGCCACAACACGCTCAGACTCGGTGAGATGGATGGTGACTATCATGGTAATGCACAACCTAAAAGTTGAGAGTTATGTTTTATTTGGTGGACTTTCTGAGGACTTCAAGCCCAGGATGCAGCATCTCAGATAACACTGAGAAAACTGTTCTAAAAAGACAACAGAGGTGGGGGGCAGGATACCCAGGAGATTTTGCAACAAAAACCAGATAGTTGGAACAGGATATACCCAACCCAGGAATCGAACTGGGGTCTCCTGTATTACAGGTGGATTCTTTACCAACTGAGCTATTAGGGTGGAGAAGGCACTGGAGACCCACTCCAGTACTCTTGCCTGGAAAATCCCGTGGACAGAGGAGCCTGGTAGGCTGCAGTTCATGGGGTCGCCAAGAGTTGGACACGACTGACAGACTTCACTTTCACTTTTCACTTTCATGCACTGGAGAAGGAAATGGCAACCCACTCCAGTGTTCTTGCCTGGAGAATCCCAGGGACGAGGGAGCCTGGTGAGCTGCCGTCTATGGGGTCACACAGAGTCGGACACAACTGAAGCGACATAGCAGCAGCAGCAGCAGCAGCTGTTAGGGAGCCTGGTGGACTTCCATCTATGGGGTCGCACAGAGTCGGACATGACTGAAGAGACTTAGCAGCAGGAGCTGCAAAAGATTACTGTTAATGAAAGAAAACCAGATATTCCAGGTTAAGGAATTTAGCACTTTTCTAGGCATGGGAAGATGCAAGATTCTGGGCTCACTGAAATCATTCCTTTGATATGCACCTTAGTTGCCTGGGGCCAGTGTGCAATGCTTTCTCATCCTGAGTCTCCTCTGGATGCACAGTTGGGTGGTTGCAGACAAACCCCATCCTGTCTCCATCCTGAGTTCCCTCAGGGGGTCACCATCTCAGCAGCTGAAGTGTGATGACTTGATGGCTGCAGCATCCTTTGTTTACTGAATGGCAGGCAATATTAGTTCTCAGTAATTACGTTCCCCTTTGCTAGTGGGTATGCTGTAGAGTGAGTTGTGAGAGGAGGTTTGCTGGTGCCCTTTGGAAAAGCTTTGCCTCTCTGACAAGATAAGGCACTTGAGATTCAAGCCCCTTTGCTAGTACTTCCCTTGCTTTCTCTTTTGGATACTCCCATGGATGCAAAGCTTAGAGCTATGAAAGGTCCTCTTGTGTCCATAAAAGCAGATTGCTGCCTTTGTATTGATACCTGCAGATTAGAAGGAGAAAATTAGTCTCATCCTTGTGGACATAATTGATCTTCTGAGCACCTGTGACTGAGTACTTGCCTGCTAAGTTGCTTCAGTCATGCTTGACTTTTTGTGACCCCATGGACTATAGCCCTGGAGAAGGCACTGGCGACCCACTCCAGTACTCTTGCCTGGCGAATCCCAGGGATGGGAGCCTGGTGGGCTGCAGTCCATGGGGTCGCTAAGAGTCAGACACGACTGAAGTGACCTAGCAGCAGCAGCAGCAGCAGCAGGACTGTAGCCCACCAAGCTCCTCGGTCCATGGAATTCTCCAGGCAAGAATACTAGAGTGGGTTGCTATGCCCTCCTCCAGGGGATCTTCCTGACCCAGGGATCAAATCCCTATCTCCTGCATTGCACATGGATTCTTTACTGCTGAGCCACCACAGGCTTCCCTGTGACTGAGTACACCTTTTAATTAGGTTAGCAGAACACTCCCTTGATTTAGGCCAGGCAGGAGGGTGGTTGATATATTTGAAAATAGACAAGGGACACATATGTTTGGAGAGCAGTGAAAGAGAGGGAGCAGAGAAGGAGATGAGGTTATGAGGTAAGGGGAGACCAAAACAGGCAGGGTTTTATAGCTTGGTAAGGACTTTTAGCTTAGTGAGTGGGAAATCCTTGGAGAGGTGTAAGCTGAAGCATGCTGTGTTCTCACTTACGTGTAACTAAATTGCTCAGGCTGATAGGCTGAAAATAGATTGTTGAGGTCAAAGACAGAGTCAGAAAAACCTATTGGGAATATATTGACATAATCCAGGGGAAAGATCGAGAGAGCTTAGCCAAGACAGTAGGGGTAAAACTGTCTAGAAATCATCAGAATCTTGATAAACTCTAAAGGTAAAGATAAGACTGAATCTTAACATAATAATGAGAGAGATAAAGAAAGATAAAGGTAGATAGAGACGGGGGGCGGGGGTGGAGAGAGAGAGAGATCTAAGCCACTTACAAGGTTTTGGGCTTGAGCAACTGTAAGGACAAAGTTGCCAGGAACATGACCTAGGTGGGGAAGACACCAAGAGGAATGAAAGTTGGAGGAATGATCAGGAGTTCTGTTCTGGATATGTTAAGTTTGAGGTGCCTGTTACACTTAACGGTAGTGATGTTAGCTTGGCTGTCAGATCATTAAGTCTGAAGTTCAGGGCAGAAATCCATGCTGGAGATGTAAATTTGAGAATGTTTATCATATTGATTGTATTTATAGACACAGAGCTAGATGTGATCTGTAAAGGGGTAAGTATGGAAGGCAAAGAGAAGAGATGCAGACATTGATCTCTGGAGTGCCTCAACATTTAGAAGTGAGGAGAAACTGGAGTCTGAAAATGAGTAGCCAGGAAGGTAAGAGGAAAATCAGGAGACAGGGTGATCCTGGTGGCCAAACCAAGAAAGTGTTCAAGGAGGAAAGATTAATCAACCAGGCCAGCAAAGTCAAATCAAGTTGGCTATAATCCCCAGCCAGGGTATAAGGGGATAGTCATATTTTTTTCCTTCCAATATTTTCTAGTAGCCTTGGTGGGAGTGGAGAGAAGGAGAAGGAATACTTGCACTTCTTCAAGTTGCCTCTGACAGCAGTCTGCTTGTTTAAATTTCTTAATCTCTACTTGCGCTCTGACTTCTCTTGCACTGTCCCATTTTGTTACCACATCACTATACTGGAGATCTCCTTGGCCATCCCCTCCCCCCAGCCCACCAACTCCAGGCTGCATGTGTGGCAGACTGAATGAAAGATTTGAGGAAACTAGGGAGTGACATCACAGCATAAAATGGAATGAATCATCAAGGATAGGCTGGGTTATGGTCTGGTAACAAACAACCTCAAATATCAATGTATCAATGAGTGAAATCAGGCAGTAAAATTCATCAGCTGGGCATGTAAGATTTGTACATTTCTCTTTACATATATTTTGCCAAAATAGAACTGCAAACAAATATTAGGCTCTCCTTAGTGATGTGCATGCTGAAGTATTTAGGGATGCAATGTATTGATGTCTCTCTCTCTTTTTTTTTTTTTTGCTATACCATGTGTTTTGGGGAATCTTATTTCCCCATAAAGAGATTGAACCTGGGTTCCCTGCAGTGGGAAGACTGGAGTCCTAACCACTAGGAAACCAGGGAATTCTCTTTGCAACTTACTTTGTCTTTTTTTTTTTTTCTTTAATTTTTTTATTTTTTATTTTTTTAATTTTAAAATCTTTAATTCTTACATGTGTTGCAACTTACTTTGAAATGCATCCAAAAAAAAAAAAAAACAAAACACCACATTGAAGAATGGGTGGAGGGATGAAAGGATGGATAGATATTTCACCTTTTAAAACCTAACCTCAAATCTTATGCAACATGGTTTTCATACATTCTGTTTACAGAAACCATCACAAAGACTTGTTCAGAGTCAGGGGAAGGGGAAATAGATTCCAACTCTTCATGGGGAAGTGGCAAAATACTGAAAGAGTATGTGAAGCTAGAAATATGCTGTGGTTGTTTTTAGAATTTGTAGCCCACCACAGCAGCATCAGATATTTTTCTCAATGGGAATGTATACATGAGCAGTGCTGAGGAAGCCTCCAACAGCTGAAGTGATGCTTGGCCATGGTGTAAGGAAGAATAGAAGCTGATAGTCTGGATTAGGTAGGCAAGACACATTTAATATTCCTATTTTTCATATGGGGAAACTGAAGAACAGAAGTTGATATATACGCCTAGGGTCATGAGCTTTCATAAAGGGAGCACCAGAAGTGGTTTCTAGTCTCCAGAACCTTAGCTCAGCTCTTGAGACAGCCAAGAGGTTCTTACCAAGACGTGTGAGGCATTTCTTCAACCCGTTGCAGAGGCACAGAAGAATTTCCAAGACGGTGACCTGAGAGCTTTGATTTATCAAATGGAAAGGTGTTTTTCAGAAAAAAATGAAAATGCTCTGTTAGATCTTACTGCTGTAATTAATTGTAGACCCTTTTGTTGAGGTCTTTGATTCAAAAGTCTATTCAATTAACTGAAAATCCTTAATATGAAATTCTAGGAGGTTCTAGGAAGTATACTTGAATTTAATGAAGGAAAGAAAAACCTTTATTTCTTAGAGTTAATTCCTTAAGGAGTTATCAGGTGAATTGATGAAATGAGTTACTCACTTACTGCTTTCCCCTGTGTCTGATTTCTGTAAACCTTTAGTGATTATTGAATGAGAAGAGTACTCTCTTTCCTTAGAGATCTTCAGGTCAATAAGCGTTTATTGAAAACTGTCTATGTGCTAGAAACTGTGTTATATTGGAGGAACACAATGCGCACACCACAGTGTCTCCTCTGGAAAAGCTTACATATCGTTCATTTGAACATCAAACAAGAAGTGCTATGATATTTAGATACGTATGCACTGGTTTGCTGGTATTGAAATTGGCTTGGGAGGAAAGGAGCAGTCCTGCAGTAGGGGATGCTAGACAGAGTCAGGAAGGAATTGTAGAAATTCCCCAGACATAGCTGGTGGGAAACAAGCAGAATGCAATCTAATGTCTTTTGGAGCTTCATGCAATCCAAGATTAACTGGAATGGTAAGGGTGGTGAATGGGTTTCCCTGATGGCTCAAGTGGTAAGGAATCCACCTGCAGTGCAGGAGACACAGGAGATGTGAATTTGATCCCTGTGTCAGGAAGATCCCTTGGAGAAGGAAATGGCAACTAACTTTAGTATTCTTGCCTGGAGAATCCCATGGACAGAGGAGCCTGGTGGGTTACAGTCCATGGGGTCACAAAGAGATGGACATGACTGAGTACTCAAGCATGCACATGAGGGTGGTCAATAAAGTTAACTTCGTCTTCTCCTGATGTAGTAGATTCCATTTGTCCAGCTCAGTAGATTTTCTTGGCCAATATCACCTTTTTCGGATTGGATATGAAATTCATCCATTTTCTCCTTTGCTTAAAACAAAGAAAAACATTATACTTATAATGAGTTTAGTTCAGTCACTCAGTCGTGTCCGACTCCTTGCAACCCCATGGACTGCACTTCCCTGTCCATTACCAACTCCTGGAGCTTACTCAAACTCATGTCCATTGAGTCAGTGATGCCATCCAATCGTCTCATCCTATGTTGTCCCTTTCTCCTCCTGCCTTCAATCTTTCCCAGCACCAGGGTGTTTTCCAGTGAGTCAGTTCTTCACATCAAGTGGCCAAAGTATTAGAGTTTCAGCTTCAGCATCAGTCCTACAAATGAATATTCACTGATTACTTTCCAAAACCTCTTTGCTTGGTCCATAGAGCTGAAATTTCCATATTTGGTCAATATTAACCTTTCAAGTTGGTTTGGATTTTGGGTGCATGGATTACTCAGTCTCTAAGGACTAATTGCTTTAGTTATTCCAGGGAGGGATTTGATTCCACTTTTAAGTGTGTTTCTGTTTGTAGTCTCCTCTCTAAACAGGAAGATGGGTTGTGTCTTACTTTAACTGTAACTTCTCAGTTTCTGACAAATTTGATCTGTGGCCACTGAGGAAAGTAGGATGAGAATCGTCAGACAGAAATTCCAAGTATCGGCATCAGTCATAGGCATTGCATCCCCCTCTCCTGGGACATTTTCTGGGCTAATCCTCCGAGGTCTGTCCTATCTCAGGTTCTTAAATATGCTTGGGTAACCACCATATTTCAAATGCTGAGAGATGATGCTGTGAAAGTGCTGCACTCAATATGCCAGCAAATTTGGAAAACTCAGCAGTGGCCACAGAACTGGACAAGGGCAGTTTTCATTCCAATCCCAAAGAAAGACAATGCCAAAGAATGCTCAAACTACCGCACGATTGCTCTCATCTCACATGCTAGTAAAGTAGTGCTCAAAATTCTCCAAGCCAGGCTTCAGCAATACATGAACCATGAATTTCCAGATGTTCAAGCTGGTTTTAGAAAAGGCAGAGGAACCAGAGATCAAATTGCCAACACCCGCTGGATCATGGAAAAAGCAAGAGAGTTCCAGAAAAACATCTATTTCTGCTTTATTGACTATGCCAAAGCCTTTGACTGTGTGGATCACAATAAACTGTGGAAAATTCTAAAAGAGATGGGAATACCAGATCACCTGACCTGCCTTTTGAGAAATCTGTATGCAGGTCAGGAAGCAAGAGTTAGAACTGGACATGGAACAACAGACTGGTTCCAAATAGGAAAAGGAGTGTGTCAAGGCTGTATATTGTCACCTTGCTTATTTAACTTATATGCAGAGTACATCATGAGAACTGATGAGCTGGAAGAAACACAAGCTGGCATCAAGATTGCTGGGAGAAATATCAATAACCTCAGATATGCAGATGACACCACCCTTATGGCAGAAAGTGAAGAGGAACTAAAGAGCCTCTTGATGAAAGTGAAAGAGGAGAGTGAAAAAGTTGGCTTAAAGCTCAACATTCAGAAAATGAAGATCATGGCATCTGGTCCCATCACTTCATGGGAAATAGATGAAGAAACAGTGGAAACAGTGTCAGACTTTTATTTTTTTTGAGCTCCCAAATCACTGCAGATGATGATTGCAGCCAAGAAATTAAAAGACGCTTACTCCTTGGAAGGAAAAATATGACCAACCTAGATAGCATATTCAAAAGCAGGGACATTACTTTGCCAACAGAGGTCCGTCTAGTCAAGGCTATGGTTTTTCCAGTGGTGATGCATGGATGTGAGAGTTGGATTGTGAAGAAAGCTGAGTGCTGAAGAACTGATGCTCTTGAACTGTGGTGTTTGAGAAGACTCTTGAGAGTCCCTTGGACTGCAAGGAGATCCAACCAGTCCATTCTAAAGGAGATCAGTCCTGGGCATTCTTTGGAAGGACTGATGCTAAAGCTGAAACTCCAATACTTTGGTCACCTCATGTGAAGAGTTGACTCATTGGAAAAAAACTCTGATGCTGAGAGGGATTGGGGGCAGGAGGAGAAGGGGACAACAGAGGATGAGATGGCTGGATGGCATCGCCGACTTGATGGACATGAGTTTGAGTGAACTCTGGGAGATGGTGATGGACAGGGAGGCCTGGCGTGCTGCAATTCATGGGGTTGTAAAGAGTCGGAAATGAGTCAGCAACTGAACTGAACTGAACCACCAAGTGTCATGGCAAGACATGTGTAAAAAAGCCACTCATGACTTGAATCCCCAACTACAGGGGAATGTCTTCCTATGATATGTCACAGTCATGGTACTGAACACATTGCTTTGTTTAAAATGAATGAAGTAGCTGTCTGTGTTCTATCAGAGAAAGATCTCAGAGATGTGTGTGGTCTGTTAAGTTGCTTAGTCATGTCTCTATTTGCAACCCCGTGAACAGTAGCCTACCAGGATCCTCTGTCCATGGAATTCTCCAGGCAAGAATACTGGAGTGGGTAGCCATTTCTTTCTCCAGGGTATCTTCCAGACCCAGGGATCAAAACCAGGTCTCCTGCTTTGGCAGGCAGATTCTTTACCATCTGAGCCACCAAGGTAGCCCAAAGATGTACTGTCAAGTAAAAATTTGAGCTTCAAAGCAATGTATGACACTGTCTATATGAAGTTACTTTCATATAATAGTACTCTGTGTTTCATGGGTCCACATATGTGGATGTAAATGGAAGGAGAAACTCTGGAAGCAAGACACCAAGAGATAGAAGTGGTTGTCTTCAGAAGACAGGATTGAGGGTGATGGCCCAATTGGAGTTGGAGCTTATCTGTAATAGTTGAGAGTTTTTGTTACTTGTCTTTTTGTTGTTTTTAGGGAAGAGACCCTACTCATGTATTACCCATGTGACTTTAAAAGCTAAATAGAAGTCAATTAGAAGTAGCTGTTTTAGGCAGTGCTTGCCATAGTGGGGTTAATTAATTAAACAAGAAGGCCATTAGACAGATGTGGTTCTACTGCTGTGCTATTGTGTGTGGGGTAAGGGAGGGGGAGACATTTTCCTCTCTCTTTCTAGGTCTTCTGTCTAGCCCAAGAATTAAGTTGACACAAGACAGATTAACAGGGGCAGATCAAACAAAAGTTTAATAACACATTGTGAGCTACAAATTGGCACTTGCCATCTACCTCTGCAAGGATTAAATCATGTGTTGCTGCTGCTGCTGATTTTCCACATCCCCCTGAAAGTAGTTCAGAGTGGAGAGCAGAAATGAGGCACTTTGTGCTGGGGGCGAGGGAGCATCTGGCAGAACAGGTCTTCAGATAGTTAAATATTTTCAGGAGCTGATTTTATAAGCCCAATTCTGGTATCACCCCATATCTAGAAAAAGCGCTAAAATCCTTCATGATGATGACTGTTTCTCGTAACTAGCAAAAGCTTCCAGAGACTAGTAGAAGCCTTCTGAAAAGAAAAATGTGCTTGATTGCATGCACTCCGCCTTCACCAAGATCACATAGATACTGACCATCCCCCCTACCTCTTGGAGCAGTTTCTCAGAGCCCCACAAGGTGCTGTCTCCCAGACTGCAGCCCTCATTTTGCCGCAAATAAAACTTAATTCGAAACTTTCACGTTGTGTGTGTTTTCAAGTTGACAATGTGTACCTGTTACAATGCATCACTTGCCAAAATGGGTGACCTTAAATACCATTTTCAGCTAAAGACTAAAGGGGATGTTGGGGGTAGAGGTTGGAACTTCAAAGGGGAGAAAGGAAATTCACATGGGGTTGGAAAGACAAATGTTTGGTAAAAAAATAAAAAGGTTTGCTGAGCGCTACAGAGACAATGGGGCACAGAGTGGACTCTGAGCTCTAGGCCCAGTTTCCCAACCACATGTGTGTGCTCAGTTGGGTCCTACTCTCTGTGACCCCATGCACTGTAGCCCGCCAGGCTCCTCTGTTCATGGAATTCTCCAGGCATGAATACTGAAGTGGGGAGCCGTTTCCTCTTCAGGAGATCTTCCTGACCGAGGGATTGAACCTGCACCTCCTGCATTGGCAGGTGGATTCTACTGAGCCACTTGCACCTCACCCGTATTCCTTGCCGATTTTCGTGGTGATTGACGTATTCGGGGAACAGGCCCTCTATCAAGATTCTTTTAGGTGATTAGGAGGAAGGTCAAAGTTTCTTCCTTAGTCTATTGGGCCTTGATTGTTTTTAGCTCAAAATAATCCACATGCTGGATACGTCTTGGTGTGGTAAATTTTGTTTCCTTCAATGGCGACTCAAAATCTGAGCTTGTAAATGCCTTGATTATGAAATCAAAATACTAAAGACAAATCACAAATGGCCAACTAGGCTCTAAGCTTTAGCCAATCAAATAATTTCCTTTTTTTGTTTCTATACTTTCTCTGTATAAATCTTTGCCCTGGCTCCTATTGGAGGAGTTTTTTTTTAACCACTTCTGGGTTGGGACTGTTCGGTTAGAACCAATTTTTCTTAAATAAACTCTTAAAATTTTTAATAAGTCTTATCTTTTATTAGCGGAAAGGCTGAAAACCCCTCAAATCTGGTTTTGCTGCTCATAGCTGTATTAATTTAGCAAGTCACTTATCTGCCGAGCCCAGTAACAACAACTTTGCAGGATTGTCATGAGAATTATGTCTGATAATTTATGCAATGCACCAGGCTCTTTTGCTTCCTTCTCATGAATTTTGGATCCTGCCTTCATGCCCCTAGCTTCATTACTGGCTTTGGACTTGTCAGGGTTAGATACCCACTTGGAACCTCTAAAGTTCTATTGTTTTCAGTCCTGCAAGCCTGTGCCTCTGGTTGAAGGTCCTCTGACATTTCTGTCAAGAGAATCCCTCTCCTCAGTCTCTCTCCAGCCACACAGAATTCTACCTGCTTGGTCATTACCTCCCTGGGGTGAAGGAGGTAGCCTTACACACTTGTCATTTATATTCTTCCATTAACACAATGAAGGATGTTTTCAGTTCTTGCGTTTTCTGAGGCATAATTCTCCTCTCCCAGTTGTTCTTGTATGGGGAGTGGGCATTTGTAAATCAATGGCAGCTTTGCCTGAGACCAAACAACGGACCCAACAGTGCCTGCAGATTTGTTGGAGCAGGTACAAAGAAGGCAGGCTTTTCTGGGGCAAGTTGGCCACAGTGACTTCCAGTAAGAGTGAGGCTGCTGCCTCTTTCTGTGAGACAGTGTAACTGGTAAGGGTTAATTTAAATTCCATATTGGATCTGCTTCTGTGACTTTAACTCTTATTTTGCCACTTTTGTTATATAGGCATATATAATGGCCTGCCTCAGGGACCCCTGCCTATCCCCTTCCCCCTGACCCCTGGGCTAGGGTGCGTTTGTTGGCTTACAGGGAGATAGCCTGACCCTCTGAAGGACTGTGACATTCTTGAAGTCTTTGTGTGGGAAATAGCACCTCTTATCTGCCGCTTACCTGGGTGGCTCAGAAATTCACATTTGGGGGGCTGGAATTGCAGAAAATTGTGGCATATTTGTTTATTGATATGACAGGAGATATTCCATTTCACACCACCTGTGAAATGCCTGTAAGGAAGTGAAACTAACACATCCTCCTGCCTGGGGCTTGCTATACTAGGAGATACTTGCAGGAAAAAAATGGTCTTTTTACTTTGTTTCCTCACCTTCCCACATCTCTGTTTCATGAAAGAACCTGGCATCAAGGCCCTGACAAGGTGGTTATTTTGAGACATTCATCTGCCATTTTCATGGTCAGCCGGCTCTCTGGATAAAATCATACTCTTTATCACAACGTATCATCTCCCGGATTTATTAGCCTATCGTGCCTCAAGCAGAGCAAGCTTGAACTCGGTAACAAAAGGAGATATTCCCAAGTTCGAACATTCACGAGTCAGAGAGACCCCTCCTTTATACATGAAAGTGAAAGTTGTTTAGTTGCGTCTGACTCTTTGCGATCCCATGGACTATACAGTCCATGGAATTCTCTAGGCCACAATACTGGAGTGGGTAGCTATCTCTTCTCCAGCAGATTTTCCCAACCCAGGAATTGAACTGGGGTCTCCTGCATTGCAGGCGGATTCTTTACCAACTGAGCTATGAGGGAAGCCTTCCCTTATACATATTTTGTTGTTTTACAAAATCATTTTCTTTTGAAACTTTCCAGGAAATGCAGTTTTTAAATTTGTTTTGTTTTCTCTTACCCTGCTGCTCTCTGCTCAAGTTCCTCTTTTCAACATTGCTAACAGAGCAGTTTTGCTGCCTGCTTGTTGATTTACGAAATATGTTTGAGACCCAGGTTGCTTAGCTTTATTCCTTGCTGATAATATGAAGAATGTGAATTTCCTGTTGTTGATGGAGATGAAGGCTTTTCTTGGATGTCTTTGGAAAAATGAACACTCAGCTCAAGGAGGTGTCCAGCCTGACTTCTGAAAGGGTTGGTTTTACCCACAAATGGTCTAACTGCTGTAGAACAGCGGGGGTTTAGAAAATCTGGCCTCTTTGTCCAGGAATCATTACTTCTTCCTCCTTCTTTTGCCCTGAAATTTCCATTGTTAAGAGTGGAAATTGCATCATACCCAGGGGTGATTCCAGTAAGATGCATGGTGTGTTTCTGAACCAAACTTGGGTCTACTTGCCCAAGCAGAGCAAAGCCATTCTATTGACAAGTTGTCAAAGGGTCTTAGAAGATGATGCTCTTGCCCATCTGCCAGGGCTTTGTGCTGCCTCCTCCCAAGTTGTACGGGTAGGGTGGAGGGCAGTCAGGACAGTGCATGACCCAGGGAACAGGGTCCCAGAGCAGGTCTGCTGAGCTGGGGAGGCAGCTGGAGTTGTGGCTTCTCAGGGTCAATGTCTAGAGGAAACAAGGTTGTACCTGGAAAAACAGGCAAAACGTCAAGGCTGAAGAATAAGATGAGAGTGGAGAAAAACAAGTCAGGGCACCTGTGAATAAAAGCACAGAGAGGGCTGGGAAGTGGTGTATAAGTGGTGACGGTACAAGGTGCTCCTTGTAAAATGGTCCTCATGAGTTGCGTTGAGTGTGGGCAATGCACTGGCTCACAGGAGGGATGCTAGAGCAGGCTATGGCATTGATCTGATAATCCTTTCAGTGAGATGGGTTGTCACCATGGGGCATCCACTGAAGATTTTCTGTATAGGTCTCAGTTTGCTCTCCTTGCCTGTTTTCCTGGATTCCTTTTGCCAGCTCTGCAGAAGCTGGTGTGACTAAATGTACCTTGGCTTCATCACGCACCCCCTCCAGGGATTTGAATGGTCTTTTTTTTTTTTTTAATTATCCCAGGGCACAGAGTGTAGCTCCTTAACACTCTGCCAAAGATCACTCACTGAGTGAAGCCAAATGCGGTTCTTTTAGAGCTGTGTTGACTCAGTGTAGGAACCGTTGTCTGAGCACAATGTATGGAGTGTTTTTCTTGTCACTGGGCCATGAAGGCAGCTTAAATAGAAAGCTGGCATTTGAGGGTTGATGACTGGCTTTTGGCCTCTTTTTCCCTCATAAGTAAGAACTAGGATAATTTTAAAGATTAAGATAAGAGGCTCTCCATTATTTTTCATATTCATACTGGAAGCCTGTGGTTTGCATTCTACATAAATATATCTCAGAGAAGACTGCCTGGTGTATAATTCAAATTTGGAAACAGACACTGTCATGCCATACAGAATGCATGCATTCTCTAAGCAAGGAGAACATTCAGCATCCTTGTCCTTTTCCATTGGGCTTTATTTTGCATCCTGCTTTTTTGCTATTTCCTTTCAGAGCCTCCATGTACAGTTGTAAGCTAGGCTTCTAAGTTGGGCAGGTTGTGCCCTGCAAAAATTCTCCATGTCTAAGGAGACTCCATAATGTTGTATACATTGTGACTTTGTGTACCTATGATAAAAAAGTCTCAAAGATGACAAATAAGTGTCCTATTCTAACAAATATGGAAAATGTTCTGACAGATGGCAAGGATGTGTTTTGAGGAATGGATACCTTTTCCTTATTTGTTTGAAAGTCCTAGACGAGCAAACTTTAGGAAATGAGATACAGAGAGGTTTTATCCCTTGCTTCAGTATGTGAAGGTACTGGGTGTCTGTGTGGCCCTACCTATGTATTATCTGGGAGGTGGAAGCTCATCGAGATGATGGGCAGAAGGGCTCTTAATGGGAATTGAGGAGAGAGCCCTGGCTTGGCTCTCTTATTTCCTGGAAATGTACAGGGCTTTCCTGTGTCCAGGGAGAGATGAATGGGTGATAGTCTTCATGAGAAGTGGGGACTCAGGGCCTGCTTGTCCACACTACTCTGGATGGAATGGTGGGCACCACAGAGCCAAGGAGGGAATGGATGTGCTTGGAAGTTTTGGCAAAGGACCTCTGAGGCCCAGTTTGGTACAGGGCAGTGATATTCCACCTTCTAAACGGGTCTTTGCGACCTGAGCACTGAGCATCTTAGTGGTGTTAAAAAAACAAAATTCAGCTGAGTACATTTTAAGATCTAATTGGCTGTATTCAACAATTCACAGACTTTCCTTTCGGCACAGTGGATAAGAATCCACCTGCCAATGCAGGGGACGTGGTTTTGGTCCCTGGTCTGGGAAGATTCCACATACCATGTGGCAACTAGGCCTGTGTGCCACAACTTCTGAGCCTGAACTCTAGGACCCACAAGCCACAACTAATGAGCCTCTGTGCCTCAAATACAGAAACCTATGTGCCTGGAGCCCATGTTCCACAATAAGAGAAGCCACAGCAACGAGAAACTTGTGAAGTGCAATGAAGAGTAGCCCCCTTACCACAACTAGAGAAAGCCATGTGTAGCAACAAAGACCCAGGGCAACAAAAAATAATAAATACATACATTAAAAAAAACACAACAATATACAAATCAGGCAACATTCCATCCAGTAAATAGAAAAAGGGCCTTGAGAAGCTGTACAAAATGGATGACTTTTATAGAACCTGGAGGAAGAAGGATGTTATTTGCTAAAGAAAGGAAAGGGTTGTTGCTGAAGCTCTTACCTCACTAGTGCTGACTGGGAACTACAATTAAGTCTCAGTCTGCAGTACTGGGGGTGAGTGGCCCCACTTCAGGTATGTTGTTTTTTTCTCTGCCTCCTTCTCCCCCTCCTCCTCTCCTTCACCTCCCCTCACTCCTCCTTCTCCTCTTCTTCCTCTCCTCCCTTTTCCTCTGCTTCATCTTCTTCTTCTCCTCTGCCTTCTTTCTCCAGCAGCAACCAGCAGGAATATAAGAACACGGATCTCTTCCTCAAATTTTCTGCTCTGTATAAGCCATTCTTCCTTTCCTAGGACTTCAGTATGAATTTACATGATGTTAGGCATCTTACCAAATTAAGTCTAAACAAAAAATAAAGCCATGTGATGTTACTTGTACCCAAGTCCAGTGGAGCAAATTTATGTGCTCTACACCTGAAAACAGATGGTGCGTTTAGCTCAGAATCACAATATTTCCAAAGAAGACATCTAGCGCCAGTCACTGAAAGCAAGTGACACTGGTAATATCTGTCTTTAGTGCTTTGTCTCTTTCTTTTAAAAAACGAATCCCTCTCATTAAGTTTTGTTCATTTCTTCCTCCCAGGAACCCAGCACGTAGCTGGTGCATGTTTGCTGCCCCAGGTCCCTCTTTTGCAGGAGGCAGCCCATGCTCTCCTTCTTGCCTCAGTCCTGACCATGTATAAGCATATTTGTCCTGTGACACATCCCTTCCAAACTTACTCTCTGGAAACAAATCAGGGGAGAGGCGTTAATGACTTGTGGTGAATTAATAGGTTACCCTGCTGTCAAAGACAAAAACAAACTAGAGACCCAATTAGCAAAGGCCATTTATTCATAAGCTTACAGCTGCCAGGGAACAATCCACTGTCACTTTCTTTACAGCAGGGATCTTAAAGGGCTGTCTTCCCTGGTGGTTCAAGTGGTAAAGAATCCACCTGCAATGCAGGAGACTCGGGTTTGATCCCTGAGTCAGGAAGATCCCCTGGCAGGAGGGACTAGAAACCCGCTCCAGTATTCTTTTTTTTTTTTTTTTCATTGTGTTCATTTTATTTTCCTTAATACATATTTGAAGAAATAAATATGCTAAAGATTGCTTATCCAGTATCCATTTTCCCCCTTCCCTTAAAAAAAAACTTATTTATTTTAATTGGAGGCTAATTACTTTACAATATTGTGGTGGTTTTTGCCATACATTGACATGAATCAGCCATGGGTGTACACATGTCCCCCATCCCAACTCTCCTCCCGCCTCCCTCCCCATCCCATCCCTCTGGGTTTTCCCAGTGCACTGGCTTTGAGTGCCCTATTTCATTAATCAAACTTGGAATGGTGATCTATTTCACATATGGTAATATACATGTTTCAATGCTATTCTCTCAAATCATCCCACCCTCGTCTTCTCCCACAGAGTCCAAAAGTCTGTTCCTTATATCTGTGTCTTTTTTTGCTGTCTTGCATATAGGGCCGTTATTACCATTTTTCTAAATTCCATGTGTATGTGTTAATATACTGTGTTGGTGTTTTTCTTTCTGACTTACTTCACTCTGTATAATAGGTCCAGTTTCATCCACCTCATTAGAACTGATTCAAATGAGTTCTTTTTAGTGGCTGAGTAATACTCCATTGTGTATATGTACCACAGCTTTCTTATCCATTCATCTGCTGATGGACATCTAGGCTGCCTCCATGTCCTGGCTATTGTAAACAATGCTGTGATGAACATTGGGGTACATGTGTCTCTTTCAATTCTTGTTTCCTTGGTGTGTATGCCCAGCAGTGGGATTGCTGGGTCGTTTGGGAGTTTTATGTCCAGTTTTTTAAGGAATTTCCACACTGTTCTCCATAGTGGCTGTACTAGTTTGCATTCCCACCAACAGTTTAAGAGGGTTCCCTTTTCTTCACACCTTCTCCAGCATTTATTGTTTGTAGACTTTTTGATAGCAGCCATTCTGACTGGTATCAGATGGTACCTCACTGTGGTTTTGATTTGAATTTCTCTGATAATGCCACTCCAGTGTTCTTGCCCTGAGAATTTCATGGACACAGGAGCTTGGTGGGCTCCATGAGGTCGTGAAGAGTCGAATGCGACTGACTGAGACAACTAACACTTTCATTTTGACAAAGCTTTTATAAACTAAAAGAAGGAAGTCTTGAGATAGTCTCTGATTGGTGAGCATTCAATTGGGGTGGCTTTCTGATTGGCCTTTAAGTGTATTTGATAGCCTTTAAATAGTTTAATATCTACTTTTACATAACTGGGGGATTTTCAAGTTGGGCAGAAATGGAAAGGGCTTTTCTGCCTTCCCAGGGCTATCTAAAGATGTTTCTTAACTCTGCAGGGCAGAGTGGGAATCTGGGTGTTGGCTAGCAGGAGTATGCAATAATATTGTAATTATGTATAATTATATAATGTATAATTATGACTTTCATTATGGGTAGCCTCCATAAAGGCAGGATTGAGTGGACAGTATTTAAGAGGCATTCACAGCTGCAATCCACACTGCCTAAGGGGTGCAGAGGGATTTAAAAGGGCCAAAGTTAAAAGTAGAACCTTACTACCAAGGGAGAAACACCTCTGTGCTAACAGGAGCTGGGTTTTTTTCTCTCCCGCTGTGGGTCTTATGACCGTTATTCCTCGAGGACCATTAACTATCTGCATTTGTAAAAGACATTCTTCCAATTCTCTAGTCAGAGGAAGGCAGAGGTAGAAGTTCGTTGGGAACTTCTCTGGCTTGAGTGCATGTCTCAAGAGTAGGCTAAAGCCTAGTTGTGCAGGATGGGGATGGGGTAGGACTGCAGGCCTGAGGCGGAGCTGACAAAACAGAATCAATATGGTTCAGCCACACACTGGGCCTGGCAGAGACCAGCCAGGGTTTCTTTCCTTTGTGTGAGATTGTGTTTTTCTTACTTTGATTCTTGAGAAATAACTTCTCACTACTGGGATTCCATCCCTTCCTTTTATTGTATTTTAACAGCAGCAACAATCATGAAAGAAAAAGAAAAATCTACTGTGTACTGAGTACTTGTACAGATGTGTGCACGTGTGTTAATTTGCTTTAGTCATGTCTGACTCTTTGAGACCCCATGGACTGTAGCCCACTAGGTCCTACAGAACCTCTGTAGTCCATGGGATTCTCCAGGCAAGAATACTGGAGTGGGTTGCAGTGCCTTCCTCTAGGGGATCTTCCTGACACAGGGATCCAACCCACATCTCTCATGTCTCCAGCACTGGCAGGCAGGTTCCTTACCACTAGCTCCACCTGGCAAGACCATTAAGTACAGACACTACAAGGTAAATGTAATGACTCCCATTTTAATGAAAGAGAAACTGGATCTCAGAGAGGCTGAGTGAACTGGCCACTGCTCTTCAGCTTTTCAGCCAGTAAGAGTCAGAACTGGGACTGAGACCTATTTGGTTCTGAACATCAGGATCTTTCGATACCATCTTCTCATTGGGAAAAGTCAAGGAAGAGAATAATGGCAGCAACCAGGGGGAAATGTTGGGGGTAAAGAGCTCCACTAACGTCTTCTAGAAAAAACCTTCTGTTTGGGCCAAAAGTGTAAAAAACTGCATGTATTTCTAGCTTTGCATGTACAAAGTGTCTGTTCTGAAGATTGGCATTCTTCAATTTCAGCTGTGGCTGCATGAATGAAAATGGCCAAAGGTTGTGGGGATAGCTAGAGGACTCTAGGGTCTGGAAGAGACAAGTAAACTGTGACAACCCAATTGTTACTAACCGTATTTGCTACTGAGATCCTAACCCTAAACAAAATCTTACATCTTGAGACAGAGGGTTGAAAAAAAGAAATTATTCTTAAACTTTCATAAGGGAAAAAAATAGCAGTAAAGAATACCAAGCTCCTAACATTTTCTCTGTTACTACACAGTTGAGTGTATTTCTTATCAAATTTTCAGCTCAGTCACACGATTCCACACAGACCTTTTGTGGACCTATTGCTGTAGTAATTTGACATTAGGTGAGATGATTGGGCACTGTGTTGAAACAGCCTTCCTGGAGTGGAGAGAAGTGATAGCAACCATCCAAAAGAAGATAATGTTCTTTTTAAGTGTGTACCTGGCTGGACTTGATTGTACCATACTTTGTGGTATGTTGTAAAGCTTTCTCCTTCTGTCACTCTTGCATCCTTAGGCACCTGATTCCCTTGGATCCTCGGTGTGAAACTTTACCTAAAGCTCCCTCTTCACACCCTTAAGTGTCCATACTTGGCAGGGAGTAGGGGGCAGGGAGGATGTTTTCAGGAACTCTTTGGCTTTTCATCTACCACCAGGATGATTCCATTGGCAAATGGGGTACACCATTAGTACTTAAAAATCACCAAAGGAAACTGACTTTAGTTACAGCTTGCTGAGGGGCCCTTCTGGGTGCAATGTGGAAAGTGGAATCAGATGTTTGGTTAGGGGAAGGGTAGAAGAGTTAGAAGCTCCTGTCACCCCCGTCCAGATGCCTAATGGATGCTGATGGGAGACAGGAGACCAATAAACAGATGTCTCTGTTGTTTGTGAATTTTATTGTGGAGGAGAAAAAAGGTTATCATGTAAATCAGAGCAGAAAACCAACACAAATTACTCATTACTTTTTAACTTCTACCAGTCAATTAATGTTCTTTTCCTGTACTTGGAAGCTTGTACTTCCCTTCCCCAGAGCTTTCAAGTCATACTGGGAAGGTGCAAAATACATTCATTCTCAAAGTATGATGACTCCCAAAATCTGAGCATCTTAAAGATGCTCAGTATGCACAGAGCTAGGAGCTCCCACATTTCTTAGCTCATTTGTGCAAAGCAGAAAGGAAGGCTTATGGTTACACTGGCAATGATCTGTAATACCTAACATAAGCCAAGCTCTCCTTACTCCTACAAATTACTCAGCACAGTTTTGTATTAACTAGAGGTCTCCTGACCACTGAGATTCAAATAAAGTTGGCTCTGATCTTGTTCAACATTCAGTAGGAAGTCGGAGTCATTCCCAGTCACTCGAGGGATTCTGGGGGAAGGTGGCTTACATTTCTGATGGTTGTCTCTGACTTCAAGCCTCTGTTTCACAGAGAAATTTCACTCACAGATCATGTTGCTGTCCCTCTCATGCTGTCATGCTCCAAAATGCACCATCTGAGCTGTAGAACCTGGACCCTTCCTTTGCTTGACAACCTCTTCCCTATGCCTGGAACCCCAAGGCCTTGATGTGGTACTTGACTTTAGTGAAGATTTGGGGAAAAAAAAGAGAACTGCTACTATGAAAATCCAAACAGTTAAAAGTTGGACAATATTCTTTATAACTCCTTCATCATTTACACCAATCCAAGCTCCAGCTTCCCAACGTGCTGCTTGGCTCTCCTCTCTTGTTTTTCTGCTCCCTTTTTTATCCTGTTTATTTCCCTTCCCTCCTCTACTCCCATCCTCTTTCCACTAAGGGACAACAATAGGAAATAGTCCAAAGTGCTTAGCTCAGCCTTGGGTCTTTTTGCATATTCAAGGGCTCACAAAAGTGTTTTGCAGCTCACAGGACCATAAACAATGGCCTCAGCCTTTCTCCCTCCCCACTGGTGTCAAAGGGAAAAAAGAGTAGGAGAGAGATTTTAAGACTTTCTGAAATGGTTAATAACTCTCCCCTAGCCTCCTCCTCAAAGGCAGAAGCCTCTGTAGTCCATTTGGTTTTGGTCATTTCCTCCTTTTGATTTGATGCATTTCTTTACTGCATCACAAGTCTTCCCTACTAGACTTAAACAGATTTCTCTTTCTTAAAAAAGAATTATTTATTTGGCTGTGCCATGTTTTAGTTGTGGTATGTGAGATCTAGCTCCCTGGACTAGGGATTGAACCCAAGCACCTGGCATTGGGCTCACGGAGTCTTAGCCACTGGACCACCAGGGAAGTCCTAAGCAGACTTCTTATATGCTGCTGCTGCTGCTGCTAAGTCGCTTCAGTCATGTCCGACTCTGCGACCCCATAGACAGCAGCCCATCAGGTTCCACCGTCCCTGGGATTTTCCAGGCAAGAACACTGGAGCGGGTTGCTAGGATGTGTCTATTATGGGAGATTTCCAAGGATCATTCCTGGACCAACAGTACCATCCGAAAACTTGACAGAGAGGCCAAGTCTCAGGCCCCATCCTAGGCCATTGATTCAGAGATTCTTGGTTTGGCTCAGCAGTCTGTGGGTTCACATACTCCAAGGGATTCTGATTTACACTCAGATTTGAACACCACTGAGCTGACAGATGGGCTTAAAAGACATCTGGGCAGAGAATACAGGCCACAAATGCCAACAAATTAGTAACTAATTAAAGTACATACAAAACACTACATTCTTCCTACAGGGTTGATAATTGTAGAGAGGCTGAGGGCCTAATGGGTTGTCCAAGTGAGGACAAGGAGGAGTGATAATGGAAATGAACATTTACTGGAAACTTACTATGTGCTGGGAACTGCTCTAAGTTCTTACATAATAATGCATTTATCCCTCATAATAATCCTGTGATGTAGGTATGTTATTATTTCCATCTAACAAATGAGGAAAGTCAATCACAGAGGAGTTAAGTGACTTGCTCAAAAACACACAGCCAATAAAGGACAGAGCCCACACAAAGAACAGAGCCCTCTCACCACTTTGCCCTACCCCTTCTTTTCTACTAGCCTTTCTTGAAAGGGTACTTTGAACGTCCTGCTTAGCTTTGCCCATTGTTGTTGTTCAGTCCCTAAGTCATGTCCAACTCTTTGTGAATCCATGGACTGCAACATGCCAAGCTTGTCTGTCCTTTGCTATCTCCCAGAGTTTGCTCAAATTCAGGTCTATTGAGTTGGTGATGCTATCTAACCATCTCATCTTCTGCCACCCCTTTTTCCTTTTGCCTTCAATCTTTCCTAGCATCAAGGTTTTTTCCAGCGAGTCAGTTCTTCCCATCAAGCGGCCAAAGTATAGGAATGTCAGCTATAGCATCGGTCCTTCTAATGAATATTCAGGGTTGATTTCCTTTAGAATTGACTAGTTTGATCTCCTTACAGTTCAAGGGACTCTCAAGAGTCTTCTCTAGCACCACAATTCTAAAGCATCGATTCTTCAGTGCTCAGCCTTCTTTATGGTCCAGCTCTCAGATCCATACATGATTACTGGAAAAACTATAGCTTTGACTATAGGGACTTTTGTTGGCAAAGTGATGTCTCTGCTTTCCAATATGCTATTTAGGTTTGTCATAGCTTTCCTTTCAAAGAGTAAGCATCTTACAATTTCATGGCTACAATCACCATCAATAGTGATTTTGGAGTGCAAGACAATAAAAGAAACTGGTTCAAAAGACTATTAGCTTGGAAAGAAAGAAAGCCAAGAAACTAGAGTAATTTATATGGCTCTCTTCTTATGTGTAAATAGGAAAAAAATTAGAAGTCAATATATTGAAGGGAAATCTGAACTTTGAAATCAGATGGGCGTGTGCTCAAAGCACTGCTCATTGTAGTCTGAGTCTCTGGGAAGTCTCTGTTTCATTTGTAAATAGGTACAATAATATGCATCTCAGGGTAGTTGTGAGGATTAGAAGAGAGGTCAGGAAGCAACAGTTAGAACCGGACATGGAACAACAGATTGGTTTCAAATAGGAAAATTAGTATGTCAAGGCTGTATATTGTCACCCTGCTTATTTAACTTATATGCAGAGTACATCATGAGAAACGCTGGACTGGAAGAAACACAAGCTGGAATCAAGATTGCTGGGAGAAATATCAATAACTTCAGATATGCAGATGACACCACCCTTATGGCAGAAAGTGAAGAGGAACTAAAAAGCCTCTTGATGAAAGTGAAAGAGGAAAGTGCAAAAGTTAGCTTAAAGCTCAACATTCAGAAAACGTAGATCATGGCACCTGGTCCCATCACTCATGGCAAATAGATGGGGAAACAGTGGAAACAGTGTCAGACTTTATTTTTTTGGGCTCCAAAATCACTGCAGATGGCGACTCAGCCATGAAATTAAAAGACGCTTACTCCTTGGAAGGAAAGTTATGACCAACCTAGAGAGCATATTCAAAAGCAGAGACATTACTTTGCCAACTAAGGTCCATCTAGTCAAGGCTATGGTTTTTCCAGTGGTCATGTATGGATGTGAGAGTTGGACTGTGAAGAAAGCTGAGTGCCAAAGAATTGATGCTTTTGAACTGTGGTGTTGGAGAAGACTCTTGAGAGTCCCTTGGACTGCAAGGAGATCCAACCAGTCCATTCTGAAGGAGATCAGCCCTGGGATTTCTTTGGAAGGAATGATGCTAAAGCTGAAACTCCAATACTTTGGCCACCTCATGTGAAGTGTTGACTCTTTGGAAAGGACTCTGATGCTGGGAAGGATTAGGGGCAGGAGGAGAAGGGGACGACCTAGGATGAGATGGCTGGATGGCATCTCTGACTAGATGGACATGAGTTTGAGCTAACTCCGGGAGTTAGTGATGGACAGGGAAGGCTGGCATGCTGGGATTCATGGGGTCGCAAAGAGTCAGACACGGCTGAGTGACTAAACTGACTAACTGACATATGTGAAGCCCCAGAACAAACAATCCAAGAATGTGTATCCTTAATGTGCCCCTTCCTTTCTTCTGCATAGAATGATTTCCATAGAAAAGTAGAAGTTAGGAATAGGCCATAATTTTGGGGGAGATTTCCAGATACAAATAATGAAAACAGAATTACTGATTTAATAATTTTTTTCATATTTTCATTCTTCTTTTGCAAGGGTATTTCAGAGCTTATGACTACTGGTATACCTAGAAGGGTGCTGAGTAGATACCCTTTGATTAGGTGAGCAGTGGTAGAAACCACTGGTCTTGAGCATGGTTACCAGGAAGCAGAGGGGGCCACTTACCCTTGCCCTGGGCCTGTGGGCTAGTGCTTCTCTCTAATATACAGATCAGTATATTGGGTTGATTTTGGTAGCAGCTGGATCCTGGTTAAAATCTTTACCAGTAGGCTAAATACTGCCTGCTCCTCTGGGGCCTCCTCACTGGCCTATTTAGAATCTATGCCTTCTAAACATCTCAAGACCTCTCAGCAGCAAAGAGCAAGAACAAGTATTCTTGAGATGAAATGTGTGAGGGAGATAAATTCACCACATAATGCTTTTTTCTTCAATAATCTCACTTTCAAATCCCTCCTGACTTTAAAATTATTAAGATAATAAAAAAGCTTTGTCATTTCATTGACCTACCATTGGCCCTCATAAAAAAGTCATCACGAACTTCAAATGTTAGTGTGTGGTTACTAATATCATCTTAACTTTTCATATTCTTTATTTTCTCTCATAATTACATTCCATCAAATATTTTTTTTTTCTCAGTGACTATCCAGAGTACATTATAGGCAATTCCCAAAGTTTTAAAGAAACATTCTACAGGCCTGAGAGATTATTATACTATTACAGGGAAAGTGTGTGGCTTTTGTGCCTGGTGTAAATGCCCCTTTTCATTGGTGGCAAGTGTGCCCTGATCCTCCTTTCCTAGCCCATATGTTTCAAGGAAATGAGTCTACTTCAGGCTTCATGGAGGATCACATGATATGAGCCAGCCAATCAGTGCATTCTTTCTTTTCTTTTTTTAAGTTCACCATCTTTTATGGGCATAGTTCATGGCACCCCAGAACAATTACAACAGTAACATCAAAGATCACTAATTTTTAGTCACTAATTTGGTTTCCCTGGTGGTCCAGTGGTGAAGAATCTGACTTGCAATGCAAGGTACACTGGTTTGATCTCTGATCCAGGAAGTTCCCTCATGCTGCAGAGCAATTAAGCCCACACACCATAACTATTAAACTTGTGCCCTGGAGCCCACAAACCACAACTACTGAAGCCTGCATGCCCAAGAGCATGTGTGACCCAACAAGAGAAATCACTGCAATGAGAAGTCCTGCCACCACAAGTAGAGAGTAGATCCCACTCTCTGCATATAAAGAAAGCCCGTGTGCAGCAATGAAGGCCCAGTACAGTCAAAAATAAATAAATAAATATATATTTTTAAAGATCACTGATCATAGAACACCATAACAAATATAATAATGGAAAAGGTTGAAATGTTCTGAGAATTACCAAAATGTGACACAGAGACATAAAGTGAACAAACTTTGTTGGAAAAATGACACAGGGCTGCCACAAACCTTCAACTTGTAAAAAATGCATTATCTGTGAAGCTCAACAAAGTGAAGTGGATAAAATAAGGTAGGTCAGTATGTAGTGTCACATCAGTGCAAGCAGAGTGTTCTTCCTTTCTGATTTGGATATCCTTTACTTCTTTATCTTGCCTAATCGCTCTGACTAGGACTTCCAGTACTATGTTGAATAGAGGTGGTAAGAGTGGGCACCACTGTTATGTTCCTGATCTGACAATCAGTGCTTTCTGTCTTCCAAGACACTGCGACTCTCTAAGGAACAAGCTTAAGACCTAAGGCTCAAGATTGGAGTCAAAAATGCTCTGCTCAGGGGTTGTGGGTACAGTATTATAGGGAACAGAGTTTCTCTCTCTTTCTCTGGACTTCATATTATACCAATGGGAATAGAAGATGCTGGGCTCAGTCTTGAGGATCTTGAGGATGAAGTCATCAAAGAGAAGGACGAGTTGAGAATTGGTTCCTGATGACATTGTGTCTTGGTCTTCTCAGGATGCTACAAAAGTTACCATGTGTTGGGTGGCTTCAACGACTCTGGGACTGGAGAGTCCAAGATCAAGGTGCTGGCAGATGTCTGCTGAGAGCCTGCTTCATGGCTTGTAGGTAGTCTTATTTTTGTGTCCTCACATGATGTAGAGCAGAGAGGAAGCAAACTCTCTTGTGACCCTAAGGACACTAATCCTGTTTATGAGGGCTTTGCCATCATGATCTTACCTAATCCTAATTATTTCCCAAAGATCCCACATCCTAATACTATCACACTGGGAGCAGAAAGGATCCCAAGGACCTGGAAGAAGAATATAGTCTAGACCAAAAATTATTCCTTTAGCCACATTGTTAGATAGTTGATAGTTATTTATTTCTGAGTAACTACTGTGTCCCAGAATAATTACTAGTTTCTTGGTAAGAATGAAATGGAGATGAATATCAGAACCTGTTCCTCTTTGTGGTCCTTAGATATTTGTGTGCATAGTAAATTATATTTGTTTTCACTGTACAATGTTGGACCAGCTGTTCAAGAAATTCTTTTGTAGTATTTGTAATATTATTTATCAATGAAAATATTTAGACATTACAAACATGGTTATATCCAGGTCTTCATCTGATTTTTCATAGTCATGATTTTGGTGGCTAGAGTGCAGATAAGGAAGCTTCCTGTGGGATTCTATCTTAACAAGACTTATTTCTGCCTGGGCCTGATATATATTACACGAGCAATGACAAACCACTGTCTTGATGTGGGTTTTCATGGCTTTCTACGGAGGAACTCCTGTTGACAATCTTTACTGCTAAAGAGTTATGTCTTGTGTTTTGTGGCAAGCTAGAAAACAATTCTTCCAGCTCCAGTCACTCATCCCTAAATAACATAATTCAGTTCTCTACTTTTCAAAAAAGCATCCCTTTTTCTCATGTGGTTTTGAGAAAGTGAGATCCATTTCTGCTATGAATTTGGCCCTTAGAGTACATTAATCCAGACTATGAATTGCTCCAGAAAGTTGACCTTAAGTAGAGAACAGTTTTTATATCCTTCACTCCTTTCTAGGCTGTTATTACCCCCCATGTTGGAGGCAGACCATGTCTTCCAGTATCTCTGATCACCTCTGTGACACCGCACCCAATATTACTTTCTTTGGAAAAACACTTTTTGTCTTTCTTTGGAAAAAACACTTTTTGGGGGACCAACATTGAGTATCCTGTTGTTTAGTCACTAAGTTGTGTCCTCCACCTACTCTATGCTAAACATTCTGGAGTTTCTATATTTGATATTCAAAACAAGCCCACAAGGTAGGTATTTTTATATCCATCTTAAAAAAGAGAAAACTGAAACTCAGAAATATTATTGCTTTTTTATTAATTAAAAATTTATTTATTTTTAATTGAAGGATAATTGCTTTATGGTATTGTATTGATTTCTGCCATACATCAACATGATATTAATTTTTTAAAATTTATTTTTATTTACTTTTTGTCTGAACAGCACGGCATGCAGGATCTTAGTTTCTCAACCAGGGGTTGAACTCAGGCTACAGTGGAAGCATAGATTCTTAACCACTGGGCCACCAGGGAAGTCCCTGAAACTCAGAAATTTTAAAGTGACTTATTCATGACAGTCTGATTCCTAAGTCTTTATTTCTTCTAATATAGCCAAGAGCTTTGTACTTTACACTTTTCTCTTTAAACACAATAAAATTTGCCTAGGTCACTGTCCAATTGTCTTGGACTTTATTTTCAATCTTCTGAGCCCATATTGATGAGATATCAGTGGTAAGTTTTTCTTTCTAAGGTATTAATGACTGATTTGGCTTTTCTTAGGTGTGTTTGCTTTTTAAGAGTTCATTTACCTAGTTAAAAATATTTACTAAGTTAATATTTAAAAATTTATAGAGGGGCAACACAGCCTAGCTTTTTGGTATGGGCTCTGTGGTGACAAACGGTTCAAGTCTTTACTAGCTTTGTAACTTGGTTAAGTTGCTTAGCTGCTCTGCTTTATTTCAACATCATCATTATTGTTAATGAGAATTGAATAATTTAAATCACATCATGTTCTTCGAACAGTGCCTGGCACATAGGGAGTGCTCAGGGTGTTCTTTGATAGACCATGATCCAGCAGACAAGTATTCTGTGCCAGGCACAGGGGAGGCCTGGAGTCACATGAGTTCAACTCAGTTCTCTAATGATATGACATTGGCTATTTCAGAAATGATTTTGGGGGCAATAACAAAACTGTAATGAAAGAGCTAAAATGTACTGAGTACTCATTATATGCCAGACTCTAAGCTAAGAGCTTTACTTGGATTAGCTCATGTAATCCTCAACAACTCTGTGAGGAGCCATTATCCCCCTTTTATAAGGAGAGGGCCTGAGAGGCAGGGCTGGGATTTGACCCCATCAATCTGGCTATAGAGCCTGCCTGTATGGAACTTCCACTTCTTCCTGGGGTGTTTGAACGTGATGCCAGCCCCTGTTCTGTCTCCCTCTGTCAGCAGCTCTCAGCCTCCCCGACGTGTTCTGGCCTTATTTCTGGTTAGTTCGCAGTGATGTATTGCCAACTAGAAACAGACTTTTTAAAAACCAGTGGGCCTGTATTTTAAAAGCTTTGTTTGCAAAAGCAATGGGGCAGCCGGCTGGTGCTGCTGTTTGCTGAAGAGACACAGAAGGAGGAAGTACCAGGAATTTGGCTGAATGAGAATATTTATATTTTTCCAGATAATTAACTATGGCAGCTTGTAAGTGAAATATTTGCCAGTGCTCATGAACATTACCCAGGGTAACGTTATCTTTTGATTAAACAACATATGTTCCCTAATAATGTGTATGTATGAGGGATAAAGAGGAAGGTACCAAGATGCTCAGAATTTCTTAGAATTGGTGAGCGTCAGCCAGATTCTCATGTAGTTCAGGACTTTCATGGGAGAAAGGGAGACTAAGGATTCTGTTGACTATACATGTTCTTTTTATAATCCACCTACAAACAATATTGTGCATGTTAATAATGTGAGTAATAATACATGGACGGAGCACTGGATTAAGTTTGGTAGTAGTGAGGGAAACGAGCAATTTTATGAATTAAGATTGGGTTAATTTCTCCAAGAGACTCATTTTCTAGGTCAGTGGGTCTCAAATGTTAGCTGCATTAGCATTGCCTAGTGGCCTTGTTCCTCAGATTGCTGGATTCCATCCAGAGTCTCTGGTTCAGTGGGTCCAGGATGTTGTTGTTCAGTCGCTAAGTTACGTCTGACCCTTTGTGACCTCATGTACTGCAGTATGCCAAGATCCCCAGTCCCTCACTATTTCCTGGAGTTTGCTCAAACTCATGTCCATTGAGTTGGTGATGCCATCCAACCATCTCATTTTCTGCCATCCCCTTTTCCTCTTGCTTTCAATCTTTCCCAGCATCAGGGTCTTTCCCAATGAGTCAGTTCTTTGCATCAGATGCCCAAAGTATTGGAGCTTCAGCTTCAGCATTAGTGGGTCTGGGGTAGGGCCTGAGAATTTTCATTCCTAACAAGCTTCCAGATGCAGCTGGTACTGCTGGTCTGGGGGCCACATTTTGAGACCCCCAGGTTGAGGTTAGATTGAAGCAGCATAGGAACATATTGATTGACTGATGGTCCCACTGTGATATTCAAGACATGTCTATTCCTGCACGCTCCAAGAGATTCACGTACATTTTTGTTTATCAAAGGTACTGGTGGTTTGAGGAAATGGTGTTTGGCATAAAATCTGCTTGGGTTAGCCAAAATTGTAACCTGGACCCTAATCATAAACCTCCGAGCTATTTTTCTTGCTGTAGCTATCAGCAGATGTTCAGGAATACAAACAAAAACAGCACCAATGAAAAGATGCCTGTTTCCGGGCATCATAATGCCCAAGTGGGTGCTTGTATGCTCAGCCACTGGTTGGTTCATTGGTGATGTTACTGTGTCTTTTCAGGGCTTTTCTTAGCAGCTCCTCAGTTTCTTATAGGCCTAAATTCTCAGGATGTACATTTCAGAAAGATGGGACCATTGCATGGCTTTTTGGATTATGTTGAGTGATATTATTAATACCCTAGCACAGTTACAAATATTAGAAACTATTTCAGTTCAGTTCAGTCGCTCAGTCATGTCTGACTCTTTGCGACTCCATGAACTGGAGGACGCCAGGCCTCTCTGTCCATCACCAACTCCCAGAGTTCACCCAAACTCATGTCCATTGAGTTGGTGATGCCATCCAACCATCTCATCCTCTCTCATCTCCTTCTCTTCCTGCCCCCAATCCCTCCCAGCATCAGAGTCTTTTCCAATGAGTCAACTCTTTGCATGAGGTGGCCAAAGTACTGGAGTTTCAGCTTTAGCATCAGTCCTTCCAAAGAAATCCCAGGACCGATCTCCTTTAGAATGGACTGGTTGGATCTCCTTGCAGTCCAAGGGACTCTCAAGAGTTTTCTCCAACACCACAGTTCAAAAGCATCAATTCTTTGGTGCTCAGCTTTCTTCACAGTCCAACTCTCACATCCATACATGACCACTGAAAAACCATAGCCTTGACTAGATGGACCTTTGTTGGCAAAGTAATGTCTGTGCTTTTTGAATATGCTCTCTAGGTTGGTCATAACTTTCCTTCCAAGGAGTGACTCAAACTAAATCAAATTTGAGAATATGATAACCAGATTGCCTGTACCATGGCTCATTGCATGATGTCCCATTATCAACAAATACTATTTCTGGAATAAGTAGTGGATGTGTTAGTCAGTCAGTTATGTCTGATTCTTTGTGACTCCATGGACTGTAGCCCACCAAGTTCCTCCCTCCATGGAATTCTCTAGGCAAGACTACTGGAGTGGGTAGCCATTCCCGGTCAGGGGATCTTCCCGACCCAGGGATCAAAACCAGATCTCCTGCATTCCAGGCAGATACTTTACTGGCTGAGCCACCAGGGAAACCCAAAAGTAGAGTTGGGCTCAATTTTAATTGGGTGTTAAAACCATGGTATGTCAGATCCAGCATGGCTAGAGAAAGAATTCACCTAGAATTCATGGACTTCTTTTATTTCAATCTAAGGTTCACTTCATGTGAAGAGTTGACTCATTGGAAAAGACTCGGATGCTGGGAGGGATTGGGGGCAGGAGGAGAAGGGGACGACAGAGGATGAGATGGCTGGATGGCATCACTGACTCCATGGACGTGGGTCTGAGTGAACTCTGGGAGTTGGTGATGGACAGGGAGGCCTGGTGTCCTTCGATTCATGGGGTCGCAGAGAGTTGGACATGACTGAGCGACTGAACTGAACTGAACTGAATTGAAGGTGATTAACTCAGAATCACTCTCCTGGTCTCTTACATTCCATTGCAACTCTAATTCCCTTTTTTGGTCTAGAGCACCATGAAGAGTATGTCAACTTTAATTAGCAGGTGGATCATCCAGAGTGTTGGATTCTGAAGTGATGGCTTTGAATAGCTGTGGAGCAACATGAAGACACTGAAGTATCTCATTGATATATTTGTCAGTGGCTCTCAACCAGGGCTAATTTTGACCCTCTAATGGGGGTATTTGGAGTTTCCCTGGTGGCTCAGCATGGTAAGAATCTGTCTGCAATGCAGGAGATGCAGGAGACGCAGGAGACGTGGGTTTGATCCCTGGGTCAGAAAGATTCCGTGGAGAAGGGCATGGCAACCCACTCCAGTATTCTCGCTTAGAAAATCCCATGGATGGATGATCCTGGCAGGCTACGGTCCATAGGATCACAAAGAATTGGACACAAATGAAGTGATTGAGCATGCACACACATGTGGGGATATTTGGCAATGTCTGGAAACATTTTTTGGGTAGTACAGCTGGGGAATTGCTATTGCATAGAGGCCATGGTTGCTGATAAATATTGTACAGTGCACAGGACAGCCCTTCTCAAGAAAGAATCATCCAGCTACAAATGACAGTTGTGCTGAGGTTGAGGAAACCCTGGTTTGGGAAGCTGAGATACCCTCAGTTCACTGGGTGCATTAAGAGGGTAAGTCATTGCAGCCTGTGATGCCTCTTACTTAAGTCATTCTGTTCAAGGGATTCTCCAGGGAAGATTATTGGAGTGGGTTGTCATGCTTTCCTCCAGGGGATCTTCCCAACCGAGGGACTGAACCCAGGGCTCCTACATGGCAGGCAGATTTTTTTTTTTTGACCACTGCACCATCAGGGAAGACATTGAACGCTGTGATGCCCCAGTTTCTTATTAAAGGATCCAAGAATCCTAGACTGTGACTCAGGAACATGTGGTCCTGTCAAGCCAGCCAGGAGGAAGATAGAGGGGGGCATTTGTTGTCAGCCTTTGGGGAGGCAAGGCTGCAGCTCTCATCCAGCAGTGTGGAACCCAGCTCTTGCAAGAATGTGGCATTCACTACAAGGCTGAGAAACAAATAGGTCCTTTCCTGTTATCCTCCTGTGGAGCTGGACAGTCATTACAGGGCTTTCTGAATGAAGAATGTTTGATGAATTCGCTCTGGCTGGATGTGGAGTGAACCAGTGCTGGACACTATATGGAAATCCATGGCTGTACCTCATTATCTCTAATGACAGTTTCAAAGGCACTCACAGATTTAGTATCCTATTTGGTCTGACTTGTATAACACCTGTCAGTAAGCTGCTTTCTTGCTATGTTATTAATATTTAAATAATGTGATTTAAAGGTCAAACTGCTCCTATGGCAATATGAAATATATCATTCAGGTCTAGATGGTAATGCAAAGGACTAAGAGACACAACTCACAGGAGACAGTGAAAACCTAATGACCCTACCTAAGCGGGAGAAGCAGCCACACATTTATTTTTATTGCATTAATATGATTAGTAAATTGAGAAGGTTGCTCCTTTTTTTTTTTTTTTCTTCTCTGGTCAGAAATCGACATCTTTGGATTGAATTGGTGCAAAGATGAACTTTAGGGGATGAGTTCTATCTAGACTAGCTGGGAGTGAGCAGGAGAGTTTGGGAGACTTGCCTTCCCTTTACTGTCTTCCTCTGAGCTTACTTCCGTGGTCCACTCTGGTCTTTCCTGGGAAATGCTTTGGCTGGATGGCTCTACCACCTCTGCCTGCCCTGCACCTTATTTTCAGCAGAAGGAGTCTCCACCACTGTTGCTTTGGAAGGAAACATTAACAAATTTTATCAATGATATTAATAAAGAAGGGGTAGTAAACATTTACCAGCTTTGGCCATTCATCATCTACCTGTTGCCTTCTCACTCTATCGTGTCTTTTGCTGCTGTTGTTCAGATGCTAAATTGTGTCTGACTCTGTGACATTAAGGACTGCAGCAAGCCAGGCTTCCCTATTCTTCACTGTCTCCTGGAGTTTGCTCAAACTCATGTCCATTGAGTCGGTGATGCCATCCAACCATCTCATCCTCTGTCATCCTCTTCTCCTGCCCTCAATCTTTCCCAACTTCAGGGTCTTTTCTGATGAGCTGGCCCTTTGCATCAGGTGGCCAAGGTTTTGGAGTTCAACTTTAGCATCAGTTCTTCCAGTGAGTATTCAGGGTTGATTTCCTTTTGGATTGACTGGTTTGATCTCCTTGTGGTCTAAGGGACTCTCAAGAATCTTCTCCAGCACCACAGTTTTGAAAGCATCAGCTCTTCGGTGGTCAGCCTTTTTTATGGTCCAACTCTCATATCTGAACATGACTGTAAATCCAGGTCTTGGTTCCCACCGTGGGTGATGGAAGATGTGAGTTGTTCCTCTCCAATTGAAGAGGCTTAGTATGTAAGATAAATTCCTTCAATGTCCTCATGTTGAGCAGAATGTTCCTATCTGGACCAATGCAGCTTTCTTGGTTCTCTCTGTAAGCAACTCAAGTTTTACTGTGGTCCATGACTCTCTGAGCTTTCTGGTGTTGCTCTTCCATGGACAGAGAATTAGCACATTGAATGACCTATTAACTGAACACTTGCCTGTTTAGGAATGAGACTTCCTAACAATGTGGGACAAATTGGTCATGAAATGCCTCCTAAATTGTGGTCAAATTGATGACCAAGAAGAGGTGTTGTGGAAAAAGAATCTTGTCTGCCATTTCAGTAAATGAATAATGCCTACCATCAAGCCCTCAGCCACTGCAGCCACATTGATGATGTACCCTGAGGGGAATTTAAGATGGAGAAAATCAGGATACTGGCCTTAAATAGCTGTGGTACATATCCAAAGAATAATTTCAATAAGTCTAGACTCTTGCAGAGTGCACCCTCCCGACCCCATACTGCCTACCAGTTTATGAGTCTGTCCTGTGTGTTGGTGCACAGAAGCCCAAATAGGCATGAAAGATGCTTCTCCTTGATGGCAGCAAATTGGATTGCACTGTTTATGCCTGAAGATGACACTTCATCAATACTGCAAAAAGCAGAAAAGCTATCGTATCTGATCTGCCCAAGTTGTTGCCAGCGATGAGGACATAAACCTTAAACAAGAGTGTTTGTAGACAGCAGTGAGAGAAAGTCAGCTTTTTGTTGATTATCAAAATGACTATTAAACTGGTGTCCCTTTGATTACCCTTAGCAAATTACCAGAATCAGCTTCCCATCCTTGAAACCAAAGCTGTGTACACAACTTAAGTGTGGCATGCCTCTCAGAGGTATTTGTGTTGCAGTGCAAGATAACTTTTTAAGTTCAAGGTTAGATTTTTCTGGCATTCTTCACAAGTGGGAGTGAGGGAGAAGGAGAATGGTATATTCCCTCACAAAATGAAACAGTGAGTTTCCCTGTGTTTGGGCTGTATCCTTGCTGGATACGGTCAGAAAGATGGTAGGAAGGTCCTCCATCACAGCCAGCTGTGGACCTGTCTTTGTGGCTTGAATCACAACCTCAATTCCAGGTCACTTAATGACTCCAGGACCAGTTTCCTTATTTACAAAGTGAAAATAATAACAACTTGTAGAATTGTGAGAATTCAGTGAGGCAACACATGTGAAATAGTTTTTTAAACTGTAAAAGAGTGTACAAATAAATTTTTGAATAGATAAGATATTTTTAGCATATATGGTTTAAAATATTTCAAAAGACATTAGAAGAAAGTTCCTTCTTATTCTTGTCCCTCAAGCACCCAGTTGTTATCTCAGTCTCTTCCAGATCTCCACTGTTCATAGTTTCTTTATGCATATTCAAGCAAAACCCAACATACATTCTTATTTTTCTTCTGCATTTTACTCAAAGGTACAATTATTCCTCTGCAACTTTCTTTTTGCCCCCATTTATTTAAAAATATATCTTGAATTTGTTTTTATATCAATATATGGTTCGTTCTTTTTTTTTGGTAACAGCTGATTTAATGAGTCCTCTCTTGATACACATCTAGGCTGTTTCCAGTATTTTTCTATTTAGATAAGTCTGCAAAGAGGACTTGTGTGTATGTGTGCAAATGTGGTTATTTCTCTGTCAAAGAGGGAATATTTTTTTCTTTCTTCGTTGGTGCAGGAAATCTTGAAACAGTGCTCTTTCAGCAACTCTCACAAAGCTCTGATTTTTTCCCCTGGACAAGACTGGATCCTGCCAGAGGCCAATTCTTTGTAGCTTTTGAATTTGAGGAAAGAGAAGGGAAGCAGGAAAGGCTTGGTCTAGAGTTGGATTTCTCTCCTGCAGACACGATGAGCTGCTCCTAGAGAAAAGGGACTAACATCGCTTCCTTTCTGTATTTTAGGGCACTTTTCTCATCCAAGGAATGAGATTGGACTCTGAGTCACAGGTTCACAGCTGGCTGTGATGGCGATCCTTCCCACCAGGCCCTCTGTCTGACAGTGTCTGGTGCGGATGCAGCTCAAACATAGGGAAACTCACTGTGTTTCACTTTGTGAGGGAGTATACCATTCTCCTGGAGAAGGAAATGGTAACCCACTCCAGTGTTCTTGCCTGGAAAATTCCATGGACAGAGGAACCTGGCAGGCTACAGTCCATGGGATTGCAAAGAGTCACCCATGACTGAGCACATCAGCACATCCCATTCTGCTCTTCCCTCACTCCCAGCTGTGCAGGATGCCACCCAAAGGACCGAATTCCCAGCAGAGGCCCACTCTGTGATGTTAGACACACAGCTGTCCTGTCAGCAGGGTATTTTATGGTCCCTCAGCTCTGTTCAATTCACCATTACAGAGTGAAATAGGACAGGTGCCAGAGGAGCAGGAGCGGAACAAAACCAGGTGTGTAAGGCCATCGTTCATAGTTTGCGGTCTTGGAGGCCCCAATGCTCTGCTTCTTAGTTGTCTCAGTGGGTGTCATGTAAACACACTTGATGCTAGGACAGCTCACGTGCCCCCTGCAGCTGAACACAACCTGGTCAGACACTGACCTCTCCATGGCTTGTCCAAAAGCAGCTGCTGTGAAACAGTAGAGCATGTTTAGGGGCAATGTACAAGCATCATCTCCTCCTCAGAGTGACTGCTCCAGAGACAGGCAGAGGTAGCTGCCGAGAAATGAGGATGCACCAGGCAGGGGCTGGACGGTGACAAGCCTTGATGGCTATGTTCAAGCTTTTAAACTTCCAAAAGCTATGGCTTCCATTGTGGATTTTAAGTAAGAGTGTAACTCCAAATGCACCAATATTTGCATGTAGAAAGAGCAATCTGGCACCAGTGTGGAGGTGGATGGAAGGGGAAGATCCTGGGCCGGCCAGCCAGGAGAGCAACGAGGGTGCCCCGGTAAGGCAGGAGGTGGGAATGCAGGCTGTGACCCACTGGAGAGTGCAGAGCATGGGAACTATGAGGGATAGGAGATGGTAGACGACTAAGTCCTGGATGACTGCCCAGTTTCCAACTCTGCTGGCCAAGTAGACAGTGGTGCCATTTATCGAGCTGTAGGCATAGAAGAAGCTGGTGTTTGTTTTATGGAGTGCTGCCATATGGTGGTGAGCTTGAGTTCCTGGAGAGACATCTAAATGAAGATGTCCAGTAGGCAGTTTGACATGTGAGTCTAGCTTGGGAGAGAGATAAGGACTGACAGCTGTGCGGATCAGTCTCTTCTATGTTTTTGCCACATTTATTTTTCTGGAAATGGTCTTTTCTTTCTTTCCTGTCTGCATCTTCTCCCATCCCCTCAAAACTGCCTTTCTCTTACAACAGAGACTATGCCACTCAAGATGTAACCCTCCTGGGATGCTGTTTCTCAACTAGTGGATCTTTGGTGCCTACATCCTGCTTGCTGAAATGGAGCCTGTCCTGCACATTTGAAAGGAGTGTTAGCAATTCTAGCCTCTGATAGATACCAAGTCCACTAGTTACAATCCTAAGTAATTAAAAGATAAACTAAATGTATCTTTCCTCTTAGATTGCAGGAAGAATGATCAGTTATGCAAGTTTTTGCTTGATTAGTCTATCAGTTAGGAGACTGGAAATTCTCAAACTGCAACCTTTCAAAGCATCAGTGGCAGATTGCAGCTCCCTCTCACTCACAAGCACCCACTGTTTCTTGTCTAAAGGAATTAATTAACCATTGTTCCTTCCTTTCCATGTGGATGTCTACAAACCTCCAGGAAGATGCCCTGGTAAGAAACTCATTTCTAGAGAAGAAAGTGAAAGCCCCTCCCATGTGTCTTCTGGAACATTGTAGAACAAGTATTGCAGCATAAATCACCCCAAATTTATCAGCTCTGGCGTATCATCAAAGGAGAAGAAAGACTTCTAATGGGGTGAGCGAATCTTTGTAAATTCAACAGCTCCTTTGAAAAAACCCTGACATTTCCTGCTGCCATAGAAACCATCTTTTTCAAGTGTACTGTAAATAAAAACAGGACTCTGGCTTCATTTATAGTATATGTATATTCTCTTTTAAATATGGAACAGTATGCCTATTTCTCTCAGAGGTGTCTGGTCTGTTGGTCTCTTTCTTACTGAATCTGACTATAGTCATCGGGAAAGCTCAAGTTAGTCTTTCTGGGTTAAGAGATAAGAAATTGACGTAACTGAAAGATGCCAGTATTCATTTTAATGCAGTCAGAGGTTTTGGATTCCTGAGAGCAGATGAATCATGGAAAATTAAAAAAAAAATCTCTCTCTCAGCATGGCTAAAATAATGTCATAGATAAGTGTGGAATTACTCACAGAACTCCTGTGACATGAGGGCTGTGGCTGTTTTCAGATATTTCATCTGTTTTTTACAATTCACTTTGGGAGGAGATTCTAGTATTTCATTAGGGCAGATGTTTGCCCTTTGCATATCTTTTTCGGGTTTTGACTGGCAGTCCCAAGGAAGAGCGCATCTGAGAATCTGCACGGAGGATGAGAGCCGGGTGGCCAGAAGTCGCTTCTGCCATCAGCTACACCTGCCAAATACCAACTGGGCAGGGAGGCATGCTGGCTGGTGGGTGTAGGGCTTGATAGCTTTCTTTGCTAACCTTGAGTTAAAGGATAACTGATTTTGCACATTTAAAATGGAGGTCTCCTTCAAAAAGCTACCTGTTTACCCTTGATTTAGCTAAATGCTCTTCTTTTGCATTCCTGTAGCTTCCATCATGTCACTCAAAGAATACTGAAATTATCTGTTTCTGTTTTACCCATCAAATTCTCCACTTTTTAAGTGTAGATACTGCTCCAGATTCATTCTTATGCTGCAGTGTCCAGTCCAGTGCCCCACACCTAGTAGGTCATACCTTTCAAACAGAGCTGAAATGAGTCGAAAAGCCACAGCCTGTAATTAGATGCAAGCTTCTTCAGGGTGGGTACCTTGTCTCATTTATTTTCACAATAACAGTGAAGACAATATCTCACATTGATTGATATTTGCATGCATTATCATTTCAA
The DNA here is from genome assembly GCF_032405125.1 of Capricornis sumatraensis. Classification (NCBI taxonomy): domain Eukaryota; kingdom Metazoa; phylum Chordata; class Mammalia; order Artiodactyla; family Bovidae; genus Capricornis; species Capricornis sumatraensis. Next base: position 113,802,025 of record NC_091071.1, on the reverse strand, counting down.
ATTGCCTCATCAGTACTATAAGATACCTTCTATTATTGTCTCCATTTTTCAGATAATGAAACTGAGTCAGAAAGGTAATTCATTTGGACTTGTACAGCTAGTAAGTGATGGATCTGGGGTTTGACACATACCCCCTAATTCCAGAGCATGTGGCCAGTGCCATGATGGTCTTCTGCCTTCAGGCCTAAGCATGGTCCCTTCTTTAAAGAAGATGTTAAGAGATGTTTGTTGAATGAATAAATCTCATAAGAACTCTGGTAGCTCAAAGTCGTCATATGCCTGGGTTGCTCTTTAATGTTTATTTATTTGATTGTGTCGAATCTTAGTTGCAGCACACAGAGTTTTCAGTCTTCGATGGGGCATTGAGATCTTTAGTTGTGGCATGCGAAATATAGTTCCCTGACCAGGGATTGAACCCAGACCCCCTGCATTGGAAGCATGGAGTCTTAGCCACTGGACCACCAGGGAAGTCCCTGGCTTGCTCTTTTGCTCTTTAGAAGCAGTCAAAACCTTGTTTTTCACAGTGCTGTTGGTTGATACTTAGGGGACTGATCTCATGACCAATCATGAGAGTTGCTCACAAATATTTTGTTTCTTATCCTTCCAGGCCACAGTAGAATTCACTTCCCTGTTACTTCCTGTTAGTCATGGACAAGTGACTTGCTTTAGCCCACCAAGAAGGAGAAAAATGATATGTGTCACTTTACAGGAAGAAGTTTTGAGGGCCAGTGTGTGTTTCTTTTCCCTGCAGTGGTGATTGTGGACACAAAGGCCAAGACGGAACTGTTCTCATTCTGGGTCCATGAGTGACCTCAACAACAGAGCTTCTTGACAATTCATGTTGGTCATATGTAGTCCGAGGGAGAAGTAAACCTTTTTTTTTTGTTGTTGTTGCTGTCAGTCACTGACATTGGGGCTTACTTGTAATTATAGTGTAATCTTACCCATCCTGACTGGTCCAAATATCAAATGATTGCTTCTCTCTCATTTCAACCATATTGGCATCACTGGCAATGATGGTCAAGTACAAGAGGTATTCAGAAGACCCCTGGTAATGCAACAAATATTAACTTATTTCTCCTACCATCTCCTTTTAGATTTCAAATTTGGAAATTCTTGATGGTGCCTACTTAATATAGTTCCTTTTGAGAGCTTTGTTAGTACGATTGCTTTTCTGGATTTGGCTAGGTCTTGGGTCAGGTTCCCCAGGAACAGACACAGAAATGAGAATTCCCTTATTATTGTTGTTGTGCAGTTGCTCAATTGTGTCTCACTTTTACTGACCCCATGGACTGCAGCACACCAGGCTTCCCTGTCCTTCACTATCTCCTGGCATTTGCTCAAACTCATGTCCATTGAGTCGGTGATGCCATCCAACCATCTCATCCTCTGTCGCCCCCTTCTCCTCATGCTCTCAATCTTTCCCAGCATCACGGTCTTGTCCAGTGAGTTAGCTTTTCTCATCAGGTGGCCAAAGTGTTGGAGCTTCAGCTGTAGCATCAGTCCTTCCCAGGAGTATTCAGAGTTGATTTCCTTTAGGATTGACTGGTTTGATCTCCTTGTTATAAGTGCTTAACTCAAGGAGGGGTCCCAAGGGAGACAAGGGAGGGGTAGGGGAGTAGGACAGGGAGGGGGAGGAAACCAAGGCAGCACATAGCCTCAGGCTAAGTCTTTAGCAAGGTTCCAAAGGAAAGGAAAGTAACATCTTAGTGCTGTCTTGCCTGGTGCAAGGAGTTAGGCTTTCCCACTCCTTAGCTGAACACCTTTGATTAATGGTCACCTTGTAGCAGATGGGATGCAAACCCCTGGAACTGGCCACCTCATTAGCCAACGACATTCCCAAAGAAGATGGGCAGATGCTGGCTGTTGAAAGCATAGTGAAGGGGGGAGGAGGGAGGAAGGGTAGACACAGAAAGCTAATTTGGGGACATTTTTTAGATTTGACCTGTTTTAAACACAGTGCTTGACATCTGTCAGTGAGAAATCAAAAGCTGGCCTCCCTCATTTCTGTATGACAATGACAGACAGGGGCCATGGGGGTGTAAAATGACCTTCCCGTCATCAGGGAGGCAGTTGCAATGAAAGATGCTGTTGGCACTTGTGACTTCTGAGTCTGGTTCCAGAGAACCGTGCACCAGCTCTGGGATACTTTCAGCACGAGAACTGATTGTATCAAACTCTAAGTGGGCTCTACTTTAATACAATCTGATGTGCAGACATCTAAATGGCCCACAAAGACAAATTAGGGTATGTCTATCTACATTACAAAATCATTTATTGAAGCTGAAAAGTTAAATGCCAGCATTCCTGGTAACAGTTTCCAAGGTACAAAAAATGAGTTTGGGAGTTTGAGATTAACATGTACACACTGCCATGTTTAAAACAGATAACCAACAAGGACCTACTGTATAGTACAGGGAACTCTGCTCAATATTCTGTAATAATCTGAATTGGCAAAGAATTTGATACATACACATGTATAGCTGAATCATTTGTCATTTGCTGTACACCTGAAACTAACACAACATTGTTAGTCAACTATACTTCAATATAAAATAAAAATTTTAAAAAGTGCAATAATTAGGAATGAAGTTGGACCAGAAAAGAACAAAAGAATAAGAATATAAAACTCTGAGAAAAAAATAATCATGCTGTGTAAATTGTTTATAAGTAGTTCACTAGAAGAGATTGGAGGCTTTGTTTCTTTTGAGGATTTTAACAAGGTCTTATGTGGGGGCATAGGAGGATGGGGCTTCCCAGATAGTGCTAGTGCCTGCCAGTGTGGGGGACATGAGACACTTGGGTTTGATCTGGGTCAGAAAGATTCCCTAGAGGAAGCCATGGCAACCCATTCCAGTATTCTCGCCTGGAGAATCCCATGTACAGAGGACCTGGCAGGCTACAGTCCAAAGGGTCACAGAGAATCAGACAAGACTGAGGCGACTTAGCGCACAGGCAAGAATGGGGAGGGAATGACTTTCCAAGGTCACTCATGTTGTGATAATACTGCAACAAAATCGGGATTCCAAGTAACTGTGATCAGAACTATTTATGTACAACACCCGGCACTACATGAACATATGGCAGGGACATAGACACTGGAATGAATGTATAGATTGCATCATTATGTTTGTGGGACTTCTGTTTTATACATCTGTCACAAGGAAAGAATGGGGCCTGTGATTATCTTTCTCTTAGACTGGCAAATGAAATTGTAAAAGTTGGAGAAAAGACAGACATTGTATTTACCAGAAACTCATAAACTACGAGAATCTGTAAGTAAATGTGTGAGAATCAATTTCTTCGTGCTTGGGAACGTTATCATTTCAGCTGTAACTGCAAATAATGTGAGATTTAAAAACAAATACCAAATATGCTCCTGTTTGGAAATGTTTTAAACTTTGGTCTTTATCAATAAATCTAAATCTCTTCATTCCACTCACAGCTCTGACATTTTATTTTCAAAATGTTGTGTTTTCCTTCTGGAATACAACTCTTTTGCTTCCTTACCCCTTCCATAACAAACAATCCCACACACAAACAAAAGTCACCCTGGACCTTTAGAGTTCATTGTGCTAGGCTGGCTGCCACTCAAAAGTTGTCTGAAATTCTTAGCAGAATTATTTCAACATGTTTGGTTTTACTACAGCTATAACACTTATCATGTCCTTTTTTTTTGAAAAAGAGGAGGGGCAGAAATGAAATATATCTTTCATTATACTTTGTTTGAAGCAGTAAGAGAACAGGCTGTGCAACTGACTTTTTTTTTCCTCCCTGCATTTCTTGGATTTCCTGTCTCTTTGTGGAGTCTTAGTGGGTGACTCTAGATCACCTGCTACAGTGGAATTGTGCCCCTTGCCTCTCAGTGTGGAAGGTGCATTTATAACATGATCCATGGCAGGAAGGATTAGTAAGAAGTAAAATATTAAAGTTCACAGGTACCAGGTAGATGTGGGTACGGTGCTTTAAAAGTGTAAAACATTTTAAAACGTGTATCCACAAATTCTTTCAAATTCTACTGGTTCCCCATCTTCCTCTTTCTTCCAAATCTGATTTTACTCTCATCATGACTCTGAACCTTAACTTTTCCCTGTTTCCCCCTGCCTATTTTTCTTTGCATTTTCTTGGCCTTTTGTCTATGCTTTTATAGGCACCCAAGAGTTTCTTATTCACTGTTTCATCTTGCCTGCTCTGAACATCCCCAACCACGCACAGCTCCCCAATGTCTGTATTCTGTTTCCAGTATTATTTCAGGTGAAGACTCTTGAGAGTCCACAGACTGCAAGGAGATCAAACCAGTTAATCCTAAAGGAAGTCAACCCTGAATATTCATTGAAAGAACTGTTGCTGAAGCTGAATCTCCAATACTTTGGTCACCTGAAGTGAGGAGCCAACTCATTGGGAAAGACCCTGATGCTGGGAAAGATTGAAGGCAAAAGGAGAAGGGAGAGTCAGAGGATGAGGTGGCTAGATAACGTCACCGACTCAATGGACATGAATCTGAGCAAATCCCAGAAACAGTGAAGGACAGAGGAGCCTGGCATGCTGCAGTTCATGGGGTCACAAAGAGTCAACATAACTTAGGGACAGAACAACAACGGCAGAATATTGTGGTGGAAAGCTGGGATATTCATGTTTCTTGAGAAAAGGTGGCACATGTGCCATGCAGGCCCTCATGGGGAAGCCCCAGGTTTGGTCAGGAGGTGGGAGCAGGAGCGAAGGGAAAGCCTAGCTCACAGGGAAAGGAAAGGCAGGATGGGAGGAGTATTTTAGGACTGGCAAGAATAATTCTGGCAGAACTTGGGGCATAGGGGCTGTACCCAGCTGCCAGTATGCAGCCCTGGGTGATTAGGGCAGAATATAGTTTCCTAGGGTGCACCAAGCAGATAGAAGAGGTGGTTTAGAGCGTGGGCTCTGGACTGGGTAGATCGCGCATGAAAGACATGTTCCTGTCAGAAACCTTAGTTATCTCTAGGAACTGGCTAGTCCTGATGGGGGCAGTCTCTTCCTGTCCAGCAAGGTATTGCATTTAAGATGCTAAAGCATCACAAGAAACAGAAAAAAAAAAAAAAAAAAGATTAACCTAGTCCACATCATTTTTCTAGCTCTCATCTTTTCTTAAATTTATTTTTAGTGTTATTTTAAACATTTAATAAATTATAAAAAATTTATTTTTTAACTGGAGGAAAATTGCTTTACAATGTTGTATTGTTTTCTGTTGTACAACAATGCGAATCGGCCATAATTATACATATATCCCCTCCCTCCTGTCCTCCCATCCCACTCCTCTAGGTCATCATAGAGCACCAGGCTGGGCTCCCTGCATTATATAGCAACTTCCCACCAGCTATCTATCTACTTTACAGGTGATAGTGAGTTCTCATTTTATTATCTCACCACTCCATCTCTGTTTCCTCTTGCTGTCAGATTATGCTCCCCTCTAAAATTTAGACCTAAACCCTCCAGTTCCCCTTCTTTTCAATCTGCTGTGCCCATATGCCCTTTTGGGGCTTTGATCAGTGCTTCTCTCTATCAAGGATGGAGTAAGCTCGAGTTAGTGTTTCTCTTTGGGCCTCTGCTTCTTTGTCTTAAAATAGAAGGAGCTAAGGGGTCATAAGTGGTTGTGCGTAGCCATGTCAAACCCTTTGCGACTCCATGGACTGTCGCCCACCAGTCTCTTCGGTCCATGGGATTTTCCAGGCAAGGATAGTGGAGCAGGTTGCCATTTCCTTCTCCAGCGGATATTCCCAACCCAGGGATCGAAACAACATGCCTGCATCTCCTGCACTGGTAGGCAAATTCTTTACCACAGAGCCACCTGGGGTAGAGGGCTTCATTTTTCCTCCCATCTGTGCCTTTTATCTTAACGGTCATAACCAGCACCTGAAAGGGGGCCTCTTTCTGAAATAAGGTGTGGAGGATATTCTCCATCACCAAAGTGCTTATTTACCTGGGAGAACAGAGGAGGGAAGATGGAATATATCTGGGTCAGACAGAAAAAGAAGTAGTAGAAACAGATTTCACAACTCTCTGCCATCCAGTTAAATATACAGCACTCTAATTCTGCTTGTGGTTATTAATTTTAGGCCCCATAATATGAATGCCTGATATTTCCCAACACAAGCCATTGTCTGCATCCTGACATGTCTTTACTTTTTCTTAACTTTTTATTTTGTATTGGGGTAGCCAGTTAACAGTGTTGGGAGAATTTCAAGTGAACAATGAAGGGACTCAACTATACATATACATGTATCCATTCTCTCCCAGACTTACTTCTTTTTTTTTTTTTCTCCCAGACTTCTTATCCAGGCTGCCACATAATGTTGAACAGAGTTCTGTGGGCTATACAGTAGGTCCTTGTTTGTTATCCATTTAAAATATAGCAGTGTGAACATGAAACAGGTCTTTGTCAATTGTCTTCGTTATTTTCACCAATGTGTCTTGCTTCATCCTGGCTCTTCTGTCTTGCATGCCCTTTCCCCTTTTTTTTTTTTCCATGTTTAATCTTCAAGGCGTAGGGTTTTTACTCCTGATTTTCTTCTCTATTTTTTCTGGCCTGCCTTGATCTCTACTATAGGAGTTAGGGTCTGCATCATACAAGGATCCCTTAACTAATTCTAATTGTTACAAATGTGTTAGCTTTTTAAATTGGACCCTGAGCTTTAGGGGAGAAGGCAATGGCACCCCACTCCAGTACTCTTGCCTGGAAAATCCCATAGACAAAGGAGGCTGGAAGGCTGCAGTCCATGGGGTCACTGAGGGTCGGACATGACTGAGAGACTTCACTTTCACTTTTTACTTTCATGCATTGGAGAAGGAAATGGCAACCCACTCCAGTTTTCTTGCCTGGAGAATCCCAGGGATGGGGGAGCCTGGTGGGCTGCCGTCTATGCGGTCACACAGAGTCGGACACGACTGAAGTGACTTAGCAGCAGTAGCAGCAGCAGCAGCTGAGCTTTAGGTGGTCAGAGGCCACTTCTGAATGCCCTGCCAATGTTGGAGGTCTTTAGTCACAGTTTACATGGTATATTTTCTCCTTGGATCTCCCAACTGCAGGCTGCTCTTCCTCCTGCACCAGCGGAATGCCCTGCTGCTTCAGAATTCAGGGCTTTTACCCATACAATCCCCTGTGTTTGCGCATTCCCTCCATCCCCACTATAATTTTATTGGCTTCATTAAGCCTACTTGAAAACTCAGCTTTGATTACTTATCAAATCCCCTTAGGCGGTGAGCTCCTTGAGGGCCATGACTTGTAATGCTTGGCACACAGTAGGTGCTTAAGAATTGCTCTTAGTATAATTAAGAAAGAAGCCCAGCTGGCTTTTTCACATATTGTATTATTCTCCACCCAGGACTTATCACATTTATTTTATCTTGAAGACTGCTGGTTTCTTGGAACAGAGAGGGACAGAATCTGCCATGAATTCTGACTTCTATTTGACCCTGGTAAAGACAATCTGAATATTTTTTCCCTTTGGGTGCTTGAGGAAAGCAAATTAGCTCCATGCTTGTCAGATTCCCTCCTCTCTTTGTGCTGCAGATGAAAGTACAAGGAGTGAAAACTGGAACTCTCTTAACCTTTTCAGGTCTTCAAATAATGATTTTCTAGACAGATAAGACTAAATTGGTATTGGATCTCTGCTCAGGAGCAGGAAGGATGGCTGTTTACAGGCTGTATGTGTCTTGCTCACAGCTTCATTGCCTCCTCTGCTCCTCAGTGGAGGAAATTAAAACTCCGATGGTCAGATTAGGTGGTTCTTAGCCTCTGCCCTTTCCCTACTGCTGCACACGTGAGAATTAGGCTTATCTACCGGTTCAGATGAAGTGGTCGATAATTTGAACACTTGAAGAAATAACTGAGGTAATAAGATCCTAAACTAAAAGGCTCATGGGTTGTTAAAAGAAATCCACAACCCAAAGCAAACAAACAACAGTCCTCACCCTCAGCTTCCCACTGAAGAGCAGAGGGTCATTGAAAAATAAATAAATAAAGCTTGATTTCTGTTAAACCTTAGAAGAATAACTATCCAGGCCTGTTTCTCCTAATGCTTTGAGTCATTTCTTTGAGTTAAAGCATCCGTCTAAAATGGAGCTATCTGTTAACCAGGAAACATCTGCTGTTGACCAGTATTAACACGACTTCCATCCAAGTGTTTAGCTGGGCTTGTGGGGAGCTAAACCATGTGCCAGGTAAGTCTTCAAGAGGAAAGGGGGTTCGCAATAATCCAAAGCCAGGGGTTGTTTCCAAAGGCCCATTTTCATCACATCTCACAGGGGAAGTAACTGGAGGGCACTGGATACTTTCCCGAATGAGAGATCAGGGGTTAGAAGGAGAGGCCCTCAAAAACCCTTGTGGCTTTCATCTCGGTGTGGCTAAGACTGGCTTATCAGGTGGCGCTAGTGGTAAAGAACACATCTGTCAATGCAGGAGACATAGGAGATGCTGGTTTGATCTCTGGGTTGGGAAGATCCCTTAGAGAAGGGCATGGCAACCCACTCCAGTATTCTTACTTGGAGAATCCCAAGGACAGAGGAGCCTTGGTGGACTACAGTCCATGGGGTCACACAGAGTGAGATGTGACTGAAGCAACTGAAAATGCATGCACGTGGCTAAGACTAGCAATGATGTCTTCGAGGCATCCTTATCAAGGGCTGTGAGTCAGTCTGCATTTATTGGGTGTCTTGACTCTTGGAGGAATGAGAGCTGGAAGGCCAGAGAGAAAAGTTGAGTCATCAGGCTTCTTTCAGTTCACTGGCACATCATTATAAGATATACTTTTTCTGTACCTACTCCTCTATGTTACTGATCCTTTTAGGGGGTGGCTTTGAATCTCAATCATATAACTCTGCACTGTCTGGGATAAAGCATTAGGAGAAACAGGCCTGGATAGTTATTCTTCTAAGGTTTAACAGAAATCAAGCTTTATTTATTTATTTATTTTTCAAGCTCCGTAGTTACAGGATACAGAGGATTATTGCATCTGATTCTCACAGCAGTGTGACTTTTCTTCTGAAACCAGTGGAACAGAATTGGTTTTGTGTAGTCACACAAGTAAAGAATCTGAGGGTCACAGTGAACCACTAAATAAAGTCTAAATAAGACTATACAAAAAATATTAGCAAGAGACTGTTATTTTTCTATTTTTTAGTCTCTTGTTCTCTTTTTCTCTCTTTCTCCTTCTGTTTATAGAAGGATGGGGCTCTCTAGATAGTTCAGTTCAGTTCAGTTCATTTCAGTTGCTCAGTCGTGTCCGACTCTTTGCGACCCCATGAATTGCAGCACGCCAGGCCTCCCTGTCCATCACCAACTCCCAGAGTTCACTCAGACTCACGTCCATCGAGTCAGTGATGCCATCCAGCCATCTCATCCTCTGTCGTCCCTTTCTTCTCCTGCCCCCAATCCCTCCCAGCATCAGAGTCTAGATAGTACCTGGTCATTTTCTCCTGTGAGCCTTTAATTTTACTAAAACATCTCTCTTTTTTGGGAAAAATTAGGTTCAAAAGAGCATTTACTATTGTTCTTTGGTTTACTTAATGGAAGATGAAATAGTTATTTGTGTGCAGTTTATGTGACTTTTTATAGTTCCTAAGCTAAACATTATAAAATGGCATGACCCTTTTAACAGAAAGCTGACAGTTCTGGCCTGTAAAGTGTTCAGAGCATAGATGACCAAAGCCCCCTTCTCTCTGTCTTGATCAGACTCACACCAGGTTCATTCTAAGCCATTGACAAAGCCTAGGATAAAATCATACTGAGAAAGCATATCTCATGAGCTGAAAGAGCCTGCTACTCTATATCCTGAAATGACTAAAGTGAGACTGCATTTGTTGTCTTGACGTATTTGAAATGATGCTATATTGCAAATGGGCAGCCTTTGTCCAGAATTTGGTCTGATGTCCAGGAGTTCAGGGTAGGGAGAGCTGAGCTCATTATAAGGAGGAACTGTTGCATTAGAATTGGTGATGTACTGAGACTTCTTTCACTTAAAGTATTCCAGTGAAGACTGGATGCTCACTTGTGAGAATATTGTAGATGAGATTAGGGTGGGTTATCCTATGTGCTTGCATCTCAGATGAGGTTTTCCCCAGTATAATCCTCAAAGAAGCAAAAATTATTTTATATTTGAAGACAAATAAGCTTGGAGATACTTTAAATACTTTAGTTGATGCTAGTTTGAATAGCATCAAATATTTATGATTTAAATAATAGAATCAGTAAAAGATGAAGGAAAGGAATTTCTGAAAAATTTAGTAATGGTTTCTGGGTATTTGACCTTGCAATTAAACACACTGATGTTGTTATAAAAAATAATTTTAAAATAATGTAATACAACACTACACTAAGAGGTTACTCTGGCAGTGGTTCTTATCTGGGGATACTTTTGCCTCCCAGGAAATATTTGGAAATTTTTGGAGACTTTTTTTTAAACTTTTTATTTTTTATTGGGGTATACACAATTAATGATATTGTGACCAGTTTCAGATGAACAGTGAAAGGATTCAGCCATACATATACAGTGTCCATTCTCACGCAAACTCCCCTCCCACCCAGGCTTCCACATAATTTTGAGCAGACTTCTGGAGCCACTTTTGATTGTCATGACTGATAGGAGCTGTATGTGCTATTGTCCCCTAGAGGATAGGGGCCAAGGATGTTGCTAAACATCCTGCAATGAGCAGGACAAGCCCCCACAATTAAGAATTATCCAGCCCAAATGTCAGTCGTGCTACAGCTGAGAAGCCTTGCTTTAAGGAAATCAGGAACTTAACTACAAGGCTAATAAAAATCAAATCAGTGACAACATCATGTACATTTACAAAATGCTATATTTTAAACAATATTATGGGAGTAAAGATGATGTGTTTTGAAGAACCATGTTTAGTGTTATGTGGATCAAAAAATGGCTTTGTTGACAGCAGACATTCTGTTGTCAGTAATGTATGTGAAGAGTTCCAAGAAAGCTGTTTTATAAAATGTGTAAGTGAAGAAAGCAATATCTCTAAATCAATGTTATTGTATATAACATGTGATTTTAAATATTTGCTTGTAACTAATTTAATACTAAATGTTGTAATCATTTGGCAATGTAATTTGCTCTAATAGTTGACTTATTGAAGTAAGCCTGAAACAATATTTTGATCTCCTCATTGGGAAAAATGCCTGCATGCCTTGTATTCAAGTGAGCCTCATATTTGGAAATTGACAGAAAATCTAATTCCAAAGTCTTAAGTTTTGCATATTTTTTTGGTCATAATATGAAATTCCTTCTGTCTTATGAATCTGGAAATAATGTCCAAACATAATCAAATCTTTCCTTTTATTTGCTTTAAAAAATTACACACTGTAAAATTCAGCGCATTCTATGAGTTTTGACAGATGCACACAGTTGTGTAATTACTGCCACAATCAAGATACAACCAGTCTATCATCTTTGAAGTTTTCTCATGCTTGCCCTTTGTTATCAGCCCCTTTCCTCCATGTTCTATCTTTTAAAATGTACACTTATACACTTTACCAGCAGAATGCTAATTTTCACAATAGACTCCTCTGTGGAGACCCAGCATCTAAATCAGACCCACTCATATCTTCTCTGGGCAAAGTGGGGCATAGAGTCCTGAGTTCACCTGCTCTGCCTCCTTCTGGCCCCTGCCAGGGCCCTGGGGATTTTTTTTTTTTTTTAAACTTGTGCTCTGTAGAACAGCCGGCACCACTGATAAAATTCTTCCCTTGAGCAAATGTTGGATTTGGCCCTTACAGTGTGCCAGACTGGGAGCTGGGATGGAGAGAAGGAAGAATCAGATAGATATGGTTCCAGCCTTTAACAAGCTTAGATTCTAGCAGACAGACATCAGTCAAACACACCTACAAACAAAACAGATTTGTTAAGTGTTAAGAAAGAAACCTCATGGTGCTTCAGGAGGAAGTGTCAGTGAAGCCGAGGCAAAAATGATGTCCCCTCTGATGGAACCATTCTTGCTCATCATTCACATGCTGAGCAGAGTAAGCTTCATGGGAACCCTGAAGGGAAGGTGCAACTATGAGAAAGTTGATGTGGCCAGACAGGCACAGAGTCCCTGGAGAAGTTGTCAGGGGTTAGGCTGAGCAGGGCTTTGTGTGCCAGAAAGAAAGGAAGGAAGGAAGGAAGAAAGAACACTGAAAAAATTGAATTTCACCTCAAGATTTGGAATGAAGGGTGATACTTAGGATAGTGACATGACCAGATCTCTCTCATTTACAATGGTTTCAGTTAGTAGATCAGATTGGTGTGTGGGACGGGTAAATATGAGTGTAGATGGAGTAATGAAAAAACTTTCAGCAGCAACAGACAGGAGATGATCACATACGGAGGGGTGATGGTGAAAATAAAGATGAGGTAATTCATTAAATGTCAGAGGCAACTTATTGCTGGCTTGTTGCTGAAATAAGGAGAGAGCGATGATGAGGAGGTTGACCAGATATTTGGCTTGGTGTGTATGTGTGTGTGTGTGTGTGTGTGGGTGGGTGGTATACAGAGTCTACTTTTGAACGTGTTAGACTGTGGGGCATGGGAGACATCTAGAAGGAAATCCAGACAAGATAGACAGATATCAAAGTCTGGAGCTCCATTTCAACAATTATTTATTTATTCTTTGAAAAGACCCACCATTCCCTGGTCCCTGAGCTAGGAGTTTGGGTGAAAATGCAGCTATGATGTGAGCCCTGCCCTGGAGAGGGAAAAAGCATACATTTGGATTAATGTTGTAAAAGAAATGTGTTCATGCAGCCATGGGGGCTCAGCAGAGGACACAGTTTCTTTTGCCTAAGGGAGTCAGAAAAGTTGTTTCCAGCTTTGCTAGATGGAGGGTTTTCCTAGACAAAAAGTGGAAAGAACATCACTCTTGGGACAGAAAGCAGTTAAGTACAAAGTTTACAAGGTATGAAAATTGATGGTCTACATGGGGACCTTCAGGGAATTGGGTTATAGGCAGGCTGTAGAGACTGCAAACTAGGGGAAGTGGCTGGAAATGGGTCCAAATGTTGAATATGAAAAATACCTTGCAAGGGAGAAGCCAGATAGGGCAGCAAGGAGGAAGGAGACATGGTAGGAGAGATCCATGGCTGCAAACTGCAGTGTGGACTGGGGAGGGTGGGGCTGGGGCCAGGGAGACAAGCTCAGGGGAGTCTCAGGGGTCCAGATGGGAGGTGGAGCTTCTCAAGGCCATGGGAATAGGAATGGACAGAAAGGGGTGACTTGGGGACATAGGAGGCAGGGTCTTGTGGTCCTGGTGAGAGATGGGATGAAAGGACAGGTGATATTATTTACATTTTGAAGAAGCCTGTGATGGTGATGCTGTTAACTGCAACTGCAGACTAGAGAGGAGCAGCAGTGCTGTGGTCAAATAGTAAATTCCATTTTTTCACATGTTGTATGTGGGCTCCTGAAGGGCTTCTGTGGACCCCAGTGGGAAGTCAGGATGATGTAATCCCATCACGTTGACTGTGATTCTCTGGAAGGTTGTGACAGACCCAGCTGTTTCGTTCCAGTGATTTATTAAGAGTCTCTGTTTAGATTACGTGTATTCCCAGGGTAGAAGCTGGGCTGTATTTTTCCTTTCTCTCCAGGCACGTGTTGTAGGGTGGTGTCTTTCAAAATTCAAACAAAAATTTTTTTTTACTTCAAACACAGTAAGAAATACATTTTACTTTCAACATTCATTTTTTTTTTTACTTCAAACACAGTAAAAAATACATTTTACTTATTGCACAAACATCCGTCTAAAATGTACCTAAAATTGTCTTAGAAAACACTTACCCATAACATCTGCAGTGTACTTTTCTCTCTAGTTTCCTTTCTTCTCATCTCTCCTTTCATCTCTTCTTATTTCTCCATATCTCTTCATTTTCTATTCTAATTTTATTTTATTTATTTATTTTTATGTCTCCTGCATTGGCAGGTGAGTTCTTTATGCTAGCACCACCTGGAAACATATGGTTTTATTATTACCATATTTTAAATTCACCTGATTGATTCTCTTGTACAGCCAGGTTTTACAACCATGGGCCTGGGAGCACTTTCTAGCACATTAGTAGATATTTTGTAGGGCTCTACCCAGGGCTGGGGGTAGGTGAGGTAAGCAAGGCACTCTGCTTGGGCACAAAGTTTAAGGGCCAGATATGAAAAGAAAAGTCAGTGATCAAGATATTGATCACCAATATTTTAATACGATATTTAAAAATCAAAATTAATGCAAAAAGTTCTTGATAAACAAAATACCACATTTTATATAAAGACAGCCTATGACCCCAAACTGGCATGACTTACCTCACTCCCCTATTAGATCCTATTTTTATTTAAGATTGTGAACCTGATGCTGGGAAAGGTTGAAGGCAGGAGGAGAAGGGGACAACAGAGGATGAGATGGTTGGATGGCATCACTGACATGATGGACATGTGTTTGAGTAAGCTCTGGGAGTTGGTGATGGACAGGTAAGCCTGGTGTGCTGCAGTCCATGGGGTTGCAAAGAGTCAGACATGACTAAGCAACTGAACTGACTGTGAGCTTTTGTTCTTTTTTTTTTTTTCTTCTTCTTTTTTCTTTTCTTTTTTTTCTTTATTATTATTATTATTTTTTACTTTACAATATTGTATTGGTTTTGCCATACATTGACATGAATCCACCATGGGTGTACATGTGTTCCCCATCCTGAACCCTCTTCCCATCTCCTCCCATCCCATCCCTCTGGGTCATCCCAATGCACCAGCTCCAAGCACCCTGTATCATGCATCAAACCTGGACTGGCAATCTGTTTCACATATGACAGTTTACATGTTTCAATGCCATTCTCCCATAGCATCCCACCCTCGCCCTCTCCCACAGAGTCCAAAAGACTGTTCTATACATTTGTGTCTCTTTTGCTGTCTTGCATACAGGGTCGTCATTGCCATCTTTCTAAATTCCATATATATGTGTTAGTATACTGTATTGGTGTTTTTCTTTCTGGCTTACTTCACTCTGTATAATAGGCTCCAGTTTCATTCACCTTATTAGAACTGATTCAAATGTATTCTTTTTAATGGCTGAGTAATACTTCATTGTGTATATGTACCACTGCTTTCTTATCCATTCATCTGCTGATGGACATCTAGTTTGCTTCCATGTCCTGGCTATTATAAACAGTGCTATGATGAACATTGGGGTACTTGTGTCTCTTTCAATTCTGGTTTCCTTGGTGTGTATGCCCAGCAGTGGGATTGCTGGGTCATATGGCAGTTCTATTTTCAGTTTTTTAAGGAATCTCCACACTGTTATCCATAGTGGCTGTACTAGTTTGCATTCTCACCAACAGTGTAAGAGTTTTCCCTTTTCTCCACACCCTCTCCAGCATTTATTGCTTGTAGACTTTTGGATAGCAGCCATTCTGACTGGCATGAAATGGTACCTCATTGTGGTTTTGATTTGCATTTCTCTGATAATGAGTGATGTTGAGCATCTTTTCATGTGCTTGTTAGCCATCTGTATGTCTTCTTTGGAGAAACATCTATTTAGTTCTTTGGCCTATTTTTTGATTGGGTCATTTATTGTCCTGGAATTGAGCTGCAGGAGTTGCTTGTATATTTTTGAGATTGATTCTTTGTCCATTGCTTTGTTTGCTATTATTTTCTCCCATTCTGCGGGCTGCCTTTTCACCTTGCTTATAGTTTCCTTTGTTATGAAGCATTTAAGTTTCAATTAGGTCCCATTTATTTATTTTTGCTTTTATTTCCAGTATTCTGGGAGGTGGGCCATAGAGGATACTGCTGTGGTTTATGTCAGAGAGTGTTTTGCCTATGTTTTCCTCTAGGAGTTTTATATTTTCTGGTCTTACATTTAGATCTTTAATCCATTTTGAGTTTATTTTTGTGTATGGTGTTAGAAAGTGTTCTAGTTTCATTCTTCTGCAAGTGGTTGACCAGTTTTCCCAGCACCACTTGTTAAAGAGATTTTCTCCATTGTATATCCTTGTCTCCTTTGTCAAAGATAAGGTGTCCATAGGTGTGTGGATTTACCTCTGGGTCTTCTATTTTGTTTTATTGATTTATATTTCTTTCTTTGTGCCAGTACCATACTGTCTTGATGACTGTGGCTTTGGTAGAGACTGAAGTCAGGCAGGTTGATTACTCCAGTCCCATTCTTCTTTCTCAAGATTGTTTGGCTATTCAAGGTTTTTTTTGTATTTCCATACAAATTGTGAAATTATTTGTTCTAGTTCTGTGAAAAGTACCATTGGTAGCTTGATAGGGATTGCATTGAATCTATAGATTGCTTTGGGTAGTATACTCATTTTCACTATATTGAATTCTTTCAGTCCACTATTTGTGTCCTCTTTTATTTCTTTCACCAGTGTTTTTTAGTTTTCTATATATAGGTCTATTGTTTCTTTAGGTAGATATATTCCTAAGTATTTTATTCTTTTTGTTGCAATGGTGAATGGAATTGTTTCCTTAATTTCTCTTTCTGTTTTATCATTGTAAGTGTATAGGAATGCAAGGGATTTCTGTGTGTTGATTTTATATCTTGCAACTTTACTATATTCATTGATTAGCCCTAGTAATTTTCTGGTGGAGTCTTCAGGATTTTCTATGTAAAGGATCATGTCATCTGCAAACAGTGAGAGTTTTTACTTCTTCTTTTCCAATTTGGATTACTTTTATTTCTTTTTCTGCTCTGATTCTAATTTTATTTTAAAAAGTTACTCCTTGCTATATTCACTCCTTCCTATATTCACTTCAGGATGAGGAGTCTGCCATCAATCATGTGTTAACCACTGACATGGAGCACAGAGTGTAGTAAAGATTCTGGAATCTGTGGTTAGGCAGACTCAGATCTGAACTCTGTCACTGAACAGCTTTATGCCCCTAGGCAAGTCATTTAACTTCTTTGAATCTCAATTTTCTCACTTGTAAAATGGAGACAAATGCTTCAGCTGTAGTGAAGAGCAAATAAAAAAAAAAAACCTGTAAAAGGGAACCTAGCTGTATTAGTTTGTCTTGCTGCTATAGCAAATTACCACAAAATAGATAGATCTTTAAACAAGATAATCTTTAAATCTTACATTTCTGGAGGTTGGAAGTTCAAAATGAGTCTTACTGGGCTAAAATCAAGGTACAGGAGGTCTGTGTTCCTTCTGAGGTTCTGTGAGAAGATGTGCTTCCTCACCTGCCTGCACTCCTGGGCTTGTGGCCTCTTCCTCTATCTTCAATGATGGCAGCACAGGGTTTTCAAATCCCTCCCGGACTTTAACCTTTGTCTCCTTTTTTCATGTTTAAAGGACCTTGTGTACTGTACAGAGGGCTCACCCAGATAATCAGGAGTAATCTCTTCATCTTAAGGTTAGCTGAATAGCAACCTTAATTCTCTCCTGGCATTGGATATAATATATTCATAAACTCTGGGGATTAGGATGTGTGCATCTTTAGGGGCCACTATTCTGCCTACTGCAATAAGTACAGTTGATACCATGCAGGTCCTGTTGGGCTTCCGGACCCAAGACCTTTCCGTGTCCCACATTTCTTTGATTATAGGAAACAGCCTTTGTTCAGCCTCCATGACCTTCCCTAAATTCCAATGGGCAGATTCAAGCAGATGTTAATTAAGGAAGGGGAGTAATGGGAGCGCAAGGAGAAACAGTCAAGGGCCATCTTGGGGCAAGGTCCTAAATCCCCATCAGTGGATACATGCAACAATACCTTTGAGTTATTTTGCAGATACTGAAATCCCCTCCAGGTGGGAGAAATTAATGAAGATTAGAAATGGTATGCTGCCTGCAAGCATGTAGACCACAGACCAATTGGACCTGAAAGTTGATGTTGACTCTTACATACCACACCACCGACCCATCAGAAGAATATCCATGAATTGATCACTCTCTCTTTGAAAAATTGCTATAAAACTTCTATCTTCTCCAAGTTTGGACACACAGTTTTGAGGTCACTAACCTGCTGTGTACTCCTTTGACTGGTTAAGCATTGCACGTGTGGTAAGTCACTTCAGTCATGTCTGACTCTTTGCGACCCTATGGACTGTAGCCCACCAGGCTCCTCTGTCCATGGGGTTCTCCAGGTAAGAATACTGGAGTGCCATGCCCTTCTTCAGGGGATCTTCCCAATCCAGGGATCGAACTTGCACCTTTTATGTCTCCTGCATTGGCAGGAGGGTTCTTTAGCACTAGCACCACTTGGGAAGCCCAGTTAAGCAGTAAACCTTCCCTTTTCTACATCACCCAAAACTCTATCTCTGAGATTTGATTCAGCACCTGCATACAGAGAAGCTGAACTTTTGGCATCACAGTGAGTAGAACCTCATGTGTTTCCAATAAAGAGCTGGTACATTGAAGTTCCCCTTTAACTCTGCCTGTGAAATTAAAGAAAAATATATAATATAAATCAATGCAACACACACACAAATCTAATCTTTAAATATACATTCAGTTTTAAACCAGATACTCATTTAAACATTGGGAAACTGGCATTTGATGCTAAGTACAGGACGTGGCATTTGACAGGCATTAGCATCAGAGTCTTCTTAAAATGTTTTGCTTCAGTTGAATATTTGGTGAGCATGCTTTGTTGCCAGTGTTCCAATCAACAATGAAAATGTTGAGCAGGCTAGGTCTTGTGGAGTTTTCATAGAGGCTTTTCTCAACTTGGAAACTGATAATCATCAGTAATTCCCCCATTTGAACTGAGAGAGAGAAGGAGAAGGTAAAGAGAGACAGAGAACAGAAATTAAGAGCAAGCTGAACTTCTGAGAATATGACACCAAGTAAATTTTTTCCCTGGGGATTGGTGTCTTGGGAAAAAAAGTGGAGTTATAATAAGGTCACCTTTCAATAAATGTTTGCTATTATTATTATTCTATCTATTTTCAGCATTTCTCATAAATTACACCTGGAGCTATGCACAAGACTCTCACTGTTGCCTCCCCTGCCAATGAGATTAAAGAGCTAAATCCCTGGATACTTAGCCAGCTTGCTAGCCTGCTGTCAGTCGTGTGTGCTAAGTCGCTTCACTCGTGTCTGACTCTTTGTGATCTCATGGACTGTAGCTCAACAGGCTCCTTCATCCATGGGATTCTCCAGGCAAGAATACTGGAGTGGGTTGCCATGTCCTCCTCCAGGGGATCTTCCCAATCAGGATCAAACCTGCGTTTCTTATGTCCTCTGCATTGGTAGGTGGGTTCCTTACCACTACCGCTGCCTGGGAAAGACAGTGCCTAATTCTCTGGACCTTGACTCCACAAGATTTGAAAGTAGGGTCAACACCAGTGCAAAGGGTTCTGGGAGCTCAGGACACACATTTAGCAGCACCAAGAAGAGTGACATAAGGTTCAGAATTAAGGATCCTAAGGGTGAGTTTATGGCAGCTTTGCCTCCTCTGAGCCATGCGGGAAGTATGTGGTGAAAAAAGGAAATAAAGCACTGCAGCAGTCAACTAAGAGGAGATGAAGGATATCATCACTGATTTTTTTTTTTTAAGATTTATTAGCGATGTGGATCATTTTTAGAGTCACTATTCAATTTGTTGCAACATTGCTTCTGTTTCATGTTTTGTTTTTTTTGGCCATGAGGCATGTGGGATCTTAGCTCACAAACTAGGGATTGAACTGCACTCCCTGCATTGGAAGGTGAAATTCCAATCACTGGATCACCAGGGAAGTCCCTATTACAACTCATCCTAATGTTTGGCCTACATGGTGTCAGACATGCGGACTTTGAGGACAGTCCAAATGATGAATTGACTTTTTCATACTCTATTGTCTTTCCACACTCATGAAGAATCCCAGTTTTCTGTTTTCCAGATATTTTGCCCCTAGACACATGATTGAATCACCTGGTTGCCTGCTGACCTCTGACATTATATTGATTCAGGCTAAAGCTGTTACAGAATATAAGGCTGGCTGTTTTTCTCAAACCACGAGCAAGGTCCTGGGTGAGGATATTTATGTAACCCAGTGCCTAATCCAGAGCAGACCTTCATTAAATTTTTGTTGAACTTGAGAGAATAGATTCAAATTGCTTCTCAGTAGACTTTTGTACCTATTTTCTTGACTGCTGGTCGTTGTGCAAATAATTTTGTGGTAACGAACTCTGCCTTTTCTGTGTGTATGTGTGGTAATAAGATTTCATAGTAAACAAGAAGAGAAAAAACTTGGAATTAGGCCCATGTTCAATTCTCTATTTTGGCATTTACTTATAACTTTTGAGATTTTGAGACAATGATTTAAATTATCTGTCTTAGTTTACTTATCTGGAAAGTGGGGATAATAGTATTTCCTATTCTATAGAATTAAGGTGAAAGAGGAGAGTGAAAAACCTGGCTTAAAACTCAACATTCAAAAAACTAACATCATGGCATCTGGTCCCAACACTTCATGGCAAATAGACGGGGTAACAATGGAAACAGTGACAGACTTTATTTTCTTGGGCTCCAAAATCACTGCAGATAGTGACTGCAGCCACAAAATTAAAACACACTTGCTCCTTGGAAGAAAACCTATGACAAACCTAGATGACGTATTAAAAAGTAGAGACATTACTTTGCCAACAAAGGTCCATCTAGTCAAAACTATGGTTTTTCCAGTAGTTATGTATGGATGTGAGAGCTGGACTGCAAAGAAGGCTGAGAACCAAAGAATTGATGCTTTTGAGTTGTGGTGTTGGAGAAGACTCTTGAGAGTCCCTGGGACTGCAAGGAGATCAAATCAGTGAATCCTAAAGGGAATCAGTCCTGAATATTCATTAGAAGGATTGATGCTGAAACTGAAGCTCCAATATTTTGGCCACCTGATGCGAAGAGTTGACTCATTAGAAAAGACCCTGATGCTGGGAAAGACCGAACACAGCAGGAGAAGGGGACAACAGAGGATGAGATGATTGGATGACATCACTGACTCAATGGACATGAGTTTGAGCAACCTCCAGGAGATGGTGAAGGACAGGGAAGCCTGGCATGCTGCAGCCCATGGGGTCGCAGAGAGTCAGACATGGCTGAGTGACTGAACAAGAACAACCCTACAGAATTATTGTGAGAAGTACTTAAGACTTTTTCTGCCACCTCTGAGTCAGGATGCTTCAATGGCACCCTACTCCAGTACTCTTACCTGGTAAATCCCATGGATGGAGGAGCCTGGTGGGCTGCAGTCCATGGGGTCGCTAAGAGTCGAACACGACTGAGCGACTTCACTTTCACTTTTCACTTTCATGAATTGGAGAAGGAAATGGCAACCCAGTCCAGTATTCTTGCCTGGAGAATCCCAGGGAAGGGGGAGCCTGGAGGGCTGCCGTCTATGGGGTCTCACAGAGTCGGACACGACTGAAGCGACTTAGCAGCAACTTAGCAGCATCAGACACTCAGTTTCAGCAACAGAAACTTCAGTTTCAGCATTGACATTCTAGGAATCAGCGAACTAAAATGGACTGGAATGGGTGAATTTAACTCAGATGACCATTATATCTACTACTGTGGGCAGGAATCCCTCAGAAGAAATGGACTAGCCATCATGGTCAACAAAAGAGTCCGAAATGCAGTATTTGCTGGAAATCTCAAAAATGCCAGAATGATCTCTGTTCATTTTCAAGGCAAACCGTTCAATATCACAATAATCCAAGTCTATGCCCTGACCAGTAACACTGAAGAAGCTGGAGTTGAACAGTTCTGTGAAGACCTACAAGACCTTTTAGAACTAACACCAAAAAGAGATGTCCTTTTCACTATAGGGAACTGGAAGGCAAAAGTAGGAAATCAAGAAACACCTGGAGTAACAGGCAAATTTGCCCTTGGAGTACAGAATGAAGCAGGACAAAGGCTAAAAGAGTTGTGCCAAGAGAACATACTGGTCATAGCAAACACCCTCTTCCAACAACACAAGAGAAGACTCTACACATGGACATCACCAGATGGTCAACACCGAAATCAGATTCATTATATTCTTTGCAGCCAACGATGCAGAAACTCTATACAATCAGGAAAAACAAGACCAGGAGCTGACTCTGGCTCAGATCATGAACTCCTTATTGCCAAATTCAGACTTAAATAGAAGAAAGTGGGGAAAACCACTAGACCTTTCAGGTATGACCTAAATCAAATCCTTTATGATTATACAGTGGAAGTGAGAAATAGACTTAGGGACTAGATCTGATAGACAGAGTGCCTGATGAACTATGGACAGAGGTTCATGACATTGTACAGGGGACAAGGATCAAGACCATCCCCAAGAAAAAGAAATGCAAAAAAGCAAAATGGCTGTCTGAGGAGGCCTTAGAAATAGCTGTGAAAAGAAGAGAAGCAAAAAACAGGGGAGAAAAGGAAAAATATGCCGATTTCAATGCAGAATTCTAAAGGATAGCAAGGAGAGATAAGAAAGACTTCCTCAGTGATAAATGCAAATAAATAGAGGAAAAAATAGAATGGGAAAGACTAGAGATCTCTTCAAGAGAATTAGAGATACCAAGGGAATATTTTGTGCAAAGATGGGCTCAATAAAGACCAGAAATGGTATGGACCTAACAGAAGCAGAAGATATTAAGAAGAGGTGGCAAGAATACACAGAAGAACTATACAAAAAAATTTTCACAACCCAGATAATCATGATGATGTGATCAGTCACCTAGAGCCAGACATCCTGGAATGTGAAGTCAAGTGGCCTTAGGAAGCATCACTACGTCATTATGAACAAAGCTAGTGGAGGTGATGGAATTCCAGTTGAGTTATTTCAAATCTTGAAAGATGATGCTGTGAAAGTGCTGCACTCAATACGCCAGCAAATTTAGAAAACTCAGCAGTGGCCAAAGGACTGGAACAGGTCAGTTTTCATTCCAATCCCAAAGAAAGGCAAGGTCGAAGAATGCTCAAACTACTGCACAATTGCACTCATCTCACACACTAGTAAAGTAATGCTCAAAATTCTCCAAGCCAGGCTTCAGCAATATGTGAACCGTGGAGTTCCGGATGTTCAAGCTGGTTTTAGAAAAGGCAGAGAGACCAGAGATCAAATTGCCAACATCTGCTGGATCATGGAAAAAGCAAGAGAGTTCCAGAAAAATATCTATTTCTGCTTTATTGACTATGCCATAGCCTTTGACTGTGTGGATCACAATAAACTGTGGACAATTCTGAAAGAGATGAGAATGCCAGACCACCTGACCTGCCTCTTGAGAAACCTATCTGCAGGTCAGGAAGCAACAGTTAGAACTGGACATGGAACAACAGACCGGTTCCAAATAGGAAAAGGAGTACATCAAATCTGTGTATTGTCACCCTACTTATTTAACTTGTACGCAGAGTACATCATGAGAAATGCTGGGCTGGAAGAAGTACAAGCTGGAATCAATATTGCCGGGATAAATATCAGAAACTTCAGATATGCAGATGACAGCACCCTTATGGCAGAAAGTGAAGAAGCACTAAAGAGCCTCTTGATGAAAGTGAAAGAGGAGAGTAAAAAGGCTGGCCTAAAGCTCAACATACAGAAAACTAAGATCATGGCATCCGGTCTCAGCACTTCATGGGAAATAGATGGGGAAACAGAGGAAACAGTGGCTGATTTTATTTTTTTCGGGCTACAGAATCACTGTAGATTGTAATTGCAGCCATGAAATTAAAAGATGCTTACCCCTTGGAAGGAAAGTTATGACCAACCTAGATAGCATATTCAAAAGCAGAGACATTACTTTGCCAACAAAGGTCCATCTAGTCAAGGCTATGGTTTTTCCAGTAGTCATGTGTGGATGTGAGAATTGGACTATAAAGAAAGCTTTGTGCCTAAGAATTGATGCTTTTGAACTGTGATGTTGGAGAAGACTCTTGAGAGTCCCTTGGACTGCAAGGAGATCCAACCAGTCCATCCTAAAGGAGATTGGTCCTGGGTATTCATTGGAAGGACTGATGTTATAGCTGAAACTCCAATACTTTGGCCACCTGATGTGGAGAGCTGATTCATTTGAAAAGACCTGATGCTGCCAAAAATTGAGGAAAGGAGGAAAAGGGGAGGACAGAGGATGAGATGGTTGGATGGCATTACTGACTGAATTGACATGAATTTGGGTGAACTCCGGCAGTTGGTGATCAACAGAGAGGCCTGGCATGCTGTGGTTCATGGGGTCCCAAGGAGTTGGACACGACTGAGTGACTGACCTGAACTGAACAGACATTCAAGATTGGCCTGATTTATGAAGATGTTCATTATTAACTTACAAAGCAACTACTGGTTGGCAGTTCCAGGGTCTTCAATGACAACAGTTTCAGCTAGGACCCAGACACTATAGCTTCATGATCTTCCATGTTGCATTGGTTCATTTTCAATTTATAGTTGATGGCTACAGGATGGGTGCTCCAACTCTAGGGTACCATGTGCTAGCATTGTTCCCAGGAAGAATGATACCAAAAAGCTTTTTTCTTAGAGATCTTTTTATCCTACAAGTGAAAGCCTCCAGTGATGGACTTCACCTTATGAACCTTTGGCCAGAACTGTGCCCACCTCAAGACCATACTTGAGGAGGAGGAAGGACCATGCCTCTTTCTCTGTGATCAAGGCATCTCTGCTTCCAAGCAGGAGGATGGAGAGGACTGTCTGCTGGGTTAACTTTAAGTGACATCTGCCATACCTCCTATACATGCTTCCCTCCCTGCCTGCCTTCTCCTCCCATGACTTATCTGTAGCCAGTGCCTCTGAACTTTGTTTGCTTCTAAAGGTCATGATCCCTAATACACTGGAAGTTCTAAAGGGTTAAGTAGGAACCCCATCCAACATGTTTTTTTTTGTTGTTGTTGTTGTTTATTTGCACATTCTGTCTCCCCCAATACAGCATAAAGTCTTGAAGAATAGATTGTCTCATGCTCATTTTTGTTTCTAGTACCCAGCACAGATCCTGCTTGATGGTTTCTGTTTAAAATAGGTTTGTTAAATGAAATAAATGTGTCTGAGACCTGAAATTTAATGAGAAATTCATGCAGATTAGAGTAGGAATGAGGTTCTAGTTCAATAAAGGACCTATGAGTATAGAGTAGAAAAGTGATTAACCAAAATGCCTGATAAGTAGAAACTCAGATATTGGCACCTACCTTGTTGTTGATTGGCAAAGTAATCTCCTTTGCACCTAAAGGCAGCTTCTGTCTGGGAAGGGAGGAGGAGCTGGGAATAATGTGAATCAGCTGGGTCTAGCATAAATGGTGCTATGTGCATGTGTGTGAATGTGTACTGAGTCACATGGGATTCTTCATGGTCAGTAACCTTCACCTCAGGTCTCGTGGGTATGGCTTCTACATGTATTCTTTTCCCTAGACTTGCTGTTGTGGCTAAGCCACAAAACTGAAGTTCCCTGGGATTTGGGGTCATCTCATGAGTAGCAGCTCTCACAGGACATCTGGATTTCCCATAGGCTTCGCCTGAGAGCAGAATAGTTTTGCTAAGCTACTTACATTTGGGGGTTAATTTGTCATTGCAGCTTAATCTGTTTATGTGAAGGAGAAGCTGAAAAGTCAAGAGAGAGGACTTCTTTGAGGAAGTTGTAAAAATGTTGTAGCATGTTCTTTTCCTTGCCCTGATGGGAAACGGGAGGTGGGTACCACCCTTTCACTTCTACCTAGTTAGAGGGGCCTCAGAGGGGCCATGCAGAGAGCTGGACATCTTCATCTGGGGACCACAAGGATGCACTGAGACTGTTGGATCCAGAGCAGGAAGTCTGAAGGTGAGATACTATGGCCAGCAGGAGAGCTGGCTGCTTTGGGAGTAGGCTATGCTTCTGGAGTTTGTGGGACAAGGATGGATGAGATAAAGTAAGAGCCAAAAATTGACCTAGAGGGACTTTGTGAAAGTTAGCCACTGTTAGGGGTGTTAGGACCTAACAGAGCCAGGCTGTGTCTGGGGTGCTTCAGGGGCAGGGCTGAAGAGTGAATTCAAAGCAGCCAGTTGCAGGAGGGGACGCCAACCACTGGGCCCTTTTATACCTGTGCAAAAGAACTCCCAAGAGAAAGAATCAGCCTTAACCCTCTGCCACAGCTGGAGGCCATCCTTTCCTGATCTTGAATTCTCCTCCCTCCTCCCCCTGGAGGAAGCAGAGGTGGCTTTTGAACTGAGGAAAGGGCCAGATGCTTTAGGTGGGGGAATGGAGAATGTGGCCTTGACCTCCCTCCTGAATGAGGAAGTAACTTTGCTATTAAGTATAGTTGACAGTTTTGATTCTTGATTGAGACTGAATAGTTATATTATGAACAAAAATTGGGAGTCTAAAAGTAGAGAAGTTTTCAAAAATACACAAGAATGACAGAAAAAACTGACAAAAATAATATAAAGAAGAAATAGTCCCACAGACCAGATTTGAAAGAGTGGAGAAAAATACGTGTGTGTTGTTTTATTTTTGCTTTGCTCCACTTTCTCTTTCAGAGGTATGGTTTCACAAACATCACATATGATACTGATTGTAATAACAGCAAAGTAATTGAAACAGAACGTATGTTTGTGCTCAGTTGTGTCTCTTTGTGACCCCACAGACGGTAACCCTCCAGGCTTCTCTGTCCATAGGATTTTCCCAGCAAGAATACTGGAGTGGGTTGCCATTTCCTTCTCCAGGGAATCTTCCTGACCTGGCGATCAAACCCACATTTTCAGCATCTCCTGCATTGGCAGGTGGGTTCTTTACCACTGAGCCACTGGAGAAGCCAAGCCACAAAACAGGACAGTAACCTGAAATATGTAAGAGGAGAGAGAGCTTCTCTTGAGCAATCTCACAGAGTATGACAGTGAATAATGTATCATTCTTCTAATTATAGAACATAATCTCCTAGTATGGAACAGGATAGCAAGAGCCAAAGTTTCATGAGGCTCTTGTACATAAACAGTTCAGTGTCTTAAAAAAAAAAAATCAATTAATTGTAATGCAAAATTGCTTGACAAAACCCAGAGGAAAATTTAACAATAATTTTCCTAAACACCTTTTATTTTTGGCAACAATAAAAACAGCAAAACTAGAGATTATACTCTACAAACATGTTCCACAAAGAAACAGGTAATTACATTTTTATCAACTGCACTTCTTGGCTTTTTAAAATTGTGCATTTTATCCTCCTCTAAAATGTTTTCCCTTATCTACTGTTGCCCTGCAAGAGCAGCAAATAGTGTGGTGATAAGCTCAGTAATTATGGACACTGTAGGTTCTGGAAGATTTTCGTGGCTGGAGTCAATGGGCAGCATTATTATCTGAGGCCATCACACTGGGTTAAGTGTCCTTCAGGATGAATCCTCAGAGGATCTCAATGTGTCTTCTGTGTCATCAGTAGAGCCTAGTTGGGGGTAGGGCTGGATAATGGGTAAATGAAGGGCTTTGAAGATGGCTTTGGAGATGACAGCCCCCAACCAGCCCCCCCTCTTCTCTACCTGACAACTGTGCAATTTTGGGCAAGTCATTTAGCTCACTTAAGGCTCAAGTTTCTTCTTTACAATAATGTGGTTATGATCTACTGAGGTTTACTTTGAAGGTTAAATGTGCTAACACACATAAAGCACTAACACAGTGCCAGATAAATAGCATGCTAAAGACTAATGAAGGGAATTATTTCAGGCTGATGATACAATGGCATTCACTAGAATGATAGAAGAATGGATGATGCTAAAAGGATAAAACAGTAATCATAAAATGAAAACTGGATAACTGTAAAAGAGGACAATGATAAAACAATGTAAAATTTATAACAAAATACGTGCATGTCACAGGCCAAAGATATACAGTTTTCCACTTTCAAATTATTTTATAATTGTGAGAGACCTGACATTCTCTTTTAAAATTGAGGAGAGCATTATTTAACCCATTTAGGACTATTCCTTCTAAACAGATGTACAGCAAGCATCTTAGAAAAATCAATACTGTTTGCTTCTGTCTCGTTTCATGGTCGTAATCTGCTTGGCTCACTCGCATCAGAGGATTCTCAAAGGCTTTGCCGCTAGTCCCTTCCAACTCTGTTATTGGTGCTCGAGCTGTATTTGAATTATCTTAAAAAGGTGGGGGTGGGGGTGTGCTTCCCTGAATGTGAGTTGATTGTTCTGTAGAGACCTCTGGTTCTAGAAATATGGGTGTATTTTAAAATCTCTCTTGCTTGCATACAAAAGTGTCAGGGGATTGCTTCTTGCTGAGGGGCTGGTTTTTTTTTAACCTAGTGATAAAAGTGAAAGTCGTGTCGGACTCTTTGCTACCCCATGGACTCTCCATGGAATTTTCCAGGCTAGTATACTTGAATGGGTAGCCTTTCCCTTCTCCAGGGGATCTTCCCATTGTGGGTGGATTCTTTACTAGCTGAGCTACAAGGGAAGCCCACGAATACTGGAGTGGGTAGCCTATTCCTTCTCCAGAGGATCTTCCTGACTCGGGAATTGGACCAGGGTCTCCTGCATTGCAAGTGGATTCTTTACCAACTGAGCTATCAGGGAAACCCTAACGTGGCGGAAAAACTGTGAATTCCTGGGAATAGTCACCCTGCTGTGTTTCCTTCCTGAACCTAGAGATCTTGGGTTTGCATCTTTGGCAGAATTGGACACTGTCTGCAGCTTTTTAAAAAAAAAAAGATTTTTTTTTTTTTTTTTGATGTGGACCATTTTTAAAGTTTTCATTGAATTTGTTACAATACTGCTGCTGCTTCGTGTTATGGTTTTTTGGCCAAAAAGCATATGGGATCTTAGCTCCTCCCTGGCTGGGGGTTGAACCTGCACCACCTGCATTGGAAGGTGAAATCTTAACCACTAGACCACCAGGGAAGTTCTTATTTGCAGCTTTGAACTTGCTGCTATTCAGCCCTAGGCTCAGAGCAAGTCCTGAGCATCCCCATAGGCAGTGGTATGTACTGAAGGGACTGGGCTGATTGGTTTTTTTATAAAGACTGCCCAGGTGTTGGCTTGAGGAGATTCAAGGTGGAAGGAATGAGTGGAGACACAAACACCAAGTAACACAGTGTGCTCAGCTCCATCGGTGCCCGGGCACTGCCTATTCAGGTGTTCTCTGGCTCACAGATTATTTTGACCCTTCCTGTTCTCTGCCTTTCTTAGATGGGGTGCCATCTGGCCCTCCCCACGGGTATTATTTCTCAGTGGCAGTGACAGATAATGAACACAAACCTTCCATTTTCTCCTGCCAGCAGCTCTCTAATACCCAGAAACGCATATGTGTGGGTGTTCATATACATGGTGGTACCCCTCTTCCTCTCATTTATCTGCTTCAGCTCTTTTTTTACTGCCCCATGTTTACCTTCATCATTAGTAACCTCCAAGAGGTCACAAACAGGACTCATCTCTTTTTCTTCTGTTTTCCTCCCCCTATAAAAAGAGCATGTCAGTTTTTGACTATTTAAAAAATTTGAAAATAAATAAAACAGGATTCTGAAACCCCACCACTGTTGCTTTTCTATCTTGGTTTGACCTTGTGTATGTATACAGTTCAAATCATACAACATATTGCATGTCATGTCTTATTTCATATAATATAATATTATGAGCATTTTCTTATACCAATAAACATATTTCTTATAACTTTAATAGCTAAGACTATTCCATTGTACTCATATTTCTGATTTATTTAACCTTTCCCTTATTGCTGTATCTAATTTTTCACTGTCATAGACAGTGCCGCAGCAAGTATCTTTCTCCGTAAATCTTTGCTGGCCTCTCAGACGTTGGGATATACAGTGCTAAATGGTTTCCAGAGAACATGTATCCATTTGTAGTTACCTCAGTCATGTCTCAGAGTTCCATTTTCACCAAACTCCCTCCACTGCCATGAAGTATCATATTCTACTGCCTATTTTAAAAAAAGAAATGACATTCCACTGTTATTTCAATATACATGTCTCTGATAATTAATGTCATCTGTATAGACTACTTTACTTTTTGGAGCTCTGCTTACCCCCAAAGGATGGTTTCTGCATTTATAGTCAATATGAACAGGAAGTGCAATATGCCATCTTGAGGCCTCCCAGCAATACCTGCTTCCCTGCCTCATCTGAGAACCCCCAGGGTGGAATCTGTCTGACATCCAAATGTCTAGGAATAAGGTAACTGGAGAATCTCACTGGTGCCTTCTGCCAGAGGCTGCTGAGGGGGTGCCGGTTGAAGGCTGGTCCTGTGAAGTTCAGGTCCTCGTCCACGTGTCCCTCACGTGTTCACTCACTGTGTTCAAGCTCAGTCATGACTGGAGTTTGGCTGGGCTGGGGGTGAGGCTCATACTTGTTGACACTGTCCCTTGATACCCTGAATCTAGCTTGTGAGTTTCAAGGACCTATAGTGCCTGAGCTGTTAGACACCTCCAGTCTTTTTGGGGAGGTCCTTTTGGTGACCTGAGCATCCTTTCTCTCAGCAGACCTTAAGGAAACACCTGGTCCAGCCAAGGTGCTAGTTTAGACTCTGGGAGCTGGGGGCCAAGACTGTGATCTCAGAAGGTTTTAGGCTGTTAATGAAGTGGATCTATTCTTTCTGAGAGATTTGCCTACCAAGGGCAGGGAGCTTTTCCTAAAGCTTGGGTGTGACAGTATCCTCTGGGGGTCTGGCTGCCTGACTTTGAATCCTGGTTTTACCATTTCTGAGCTGTATAATCTTGTGCAGTTGCTTCCTCTCTTTAAGACTCAATTTCCTCATCTGTGAAAGAGGGTTTATTTAAGTACCTTCCTCTTAGGATCCCTGTGAGGATTAAATGAGGTAATCCATGTGAAGTGTGTAATGTAGTCCCTGGCACAAAGACATGCTACATAAGTTAGCCACAAAATTACTATGCTAAGTCACTTTAGTCATGTCTGATTTTTTGTGACCCCATGGACTGTAGCCCTGTCCATGGGATTCTCCAGGCTTATGAATACTGAAGTGGGTTGCCATGCCCTTCTCCAGGGGATCTTCCTGACCCAGGGATCAAACCCATGTCTCTTGTGTCTCCTGCATTGGCAAGCAGTTCTTTCCACGAGCACCACCTGAGAAGCCCCAAAACATCCTATTGTATCCGAATGAAAGTTTTGCTACCAGGGGACTTCTTCTTCATTATGTGGAGAAACTGCCTGAAACTTACTTCTTGTTTAAAAAATTCTGTCTTAAATTCATTGATTAGTAAAGTTAAACAAGGGATTGGGGGCAGGAGGAGAAGGGGACGACAGAGGATGAGATGGCTGGATGGCATCACTGACTCGATGGACATGAATCTGAGTGAACTCCGGGAGTTGGTGATGGACAGGGAGGCCTGGCGTGCTGCGTTTCATGGGGTTGCAAAGAGTCGGACACGAATGAGTGACTGAACTGAACTGAACTGAACTCCACCTCTGGCTTTGTGATATTTTTTTGCTCTCTGCAAATTGTGGGTAAGCCATTTTGTGTTTTCTGCTTTCTTTTGATTCTTTAGTTAAACTTTTTATTTATAGATAGCTGTCTATTCATGTGTAGTAATAAGAAGTAAGACAGAGAGATTCCATGTAACTGAGATTCCATCTCAGTTTCCTGAGCAGCTCTGTGCATGTGTGTGTGTGTGTATTTACTTCTTTTTCCAAATTGTTTCTCTGGTTTTCAGATTATGTCATTTCTATTGCCCTATCTTCAAGCTCACTAATTCTTTCTTCTGTTCTCTACATTTTGATGCTGAGTCCATGCACTGAGTTTTTATTCAGGTTTTCTATTTTCCCATTCTAAAATTTCTATTTGATTCTTCTTTACATCTTCTGTTTCTTTGCTGAGATTTTCTAATTCTTGCTAAGTCTTTCTATGTTTTCATTTGTTTCAAATGTGTTTTGAATTGTTTCCTGAAACATTATATGATGGCTGATTTAAAACGCTTGTCAGATAATTTTAACATCTCTGTGTAGGTGTCTATTTTTCCCACATTCCCACTAAGGTCTTAGTTTTTTGCAAGATGAGCAATTATTGCTTGAAACCTGAACATTTAAGGTATTATGTTACAGACTCTGGGTCTTGGTTAGACCTCCTGTTTTAGCTGGCATTTGTAGCATCACTCTGTCAGAGGAAGGGAGCTCACCCTCGTTATTGCCCAGCAGAGTGGGAACCCCAGGTCCTTCATCTCCTCTGTTGACCCTCAAGGATGGTGGGGCTCCTTCTTATTGCTGGGTGGGGGTAAAAGTTTGACTCACCATGAGGTCTTTATGACACCTTTGCCTGGGAGGGGAGCCTTATCACAGCTCTCACATGGTCTCTGAGGTTGGGAGCAGGGCAGCCTCATTACAGTGGATGCTGGTGAAGTCCTGACTCAGTGCCAGGCCTCCTATGACTCCCAGCATGGCGCCTTGTTACTACTGGTAGGTTACTTACTTGGTGTTGTGATATTGCAGCCTTCCCACATGGTCTCCATAAAGTGGGGGTGGAGGACCTCATTGCTGCCCATTACATGCTGCTGCTTCTTGTTTTTGTTCAATTGCTGAGTTGTGTCTGGCTTTTTGTGACACCATGGACTGCAGCTCACCAGGCTTCCTGTCCTTCACTATCTCCTGGAATTTGCTCAAACTCATGTCCATTGAGTCAGTGATGCCATCCAACCATCTTATCCTCTGTCATCCCCTTCTTCTCCTTCCCTTAGCCTTTCCAGCACCAGGGCTTTTCAGTGAGTCAGCTCTTCACATCAGGTGGGCAAATTATTGGATCTTCAGCTTCAGCATCAGTCCTTCCAGTGAATATACAGGGTCTACTGGCAACTATGATTCACAACTGCTCCCCACTCTGCCTTTTCTGCCATAACCCTTGTGGAAGAGTTCGGACACCTTCTTACAGACCAAAGAGGATGGACAACCTAAGCTCCCCACTTGGCCTTTGCTGGCATGGGTGGAGTGGGCCAGAGTTTTATCTGTCATGTTTGACTAGAGGAGAGCATTAGGATCTAAAATTTATCTGCTTCTCTAGGCTGCTCTTTACATGGTCCTTTCATTAGGAAGGTGCTTCCCTGGTGGCTCAGATGATAAAGAATCTGTCTGCAATTGAGGCGACCTGGGTTTGATACCTGGGTTGAGAAGATCCCCTGGAGCAGGGAATGGCTACCTCTCAAATATTCTTTCCTGGAGAATTCCATGGACAAGGCCTCCTGGTGGGCTACAGTCCCTGGGATTGCAAAGAGTTGAACACTACTGAGCAATTAACACTTCATTAGGGAGAGTAGGCTTTTGGGGGCCTTTTTTCCTGTCTGCATCTATTGGCCTTTCCAGCTGAAGATGCCAGCTTCTTCAGCTCCAAGTCTGGGGTAGATATATGGGGAAAACCTAAAATATCATTCCTCAGGTACAAGGTCCCAGCTGGTCTGCCTCTTATCCTCCATCTTTCAAAGTCTTCTTGTTTGTTTTATCTGTAAATTCAGGGGCTTTAGTTGTACTCATTGGGGTCAGGGAAATATGTTCCCCAGAAGTGGAAGTTTTTCTCTGCCTCCTTTTCAAAAATAAAGTTTCACTGCTTTCCTTATAAACTTTTCATAAGTCATATGTTAAGGATATCAACCTCCTGAATGTAAGAATCTTTTCCCATATGTGGTTATCTGTATGCTTCTTTAAGACTTGTGCTATATTCACTTAAAAAAATCATATTGATGATAGTGGTGATATTGATGATGGTGCACTAGAAAGTATTAGCTAAAATCAAGTGCTCAGATATTTAGGCAAATTGAGTTCTCTGGGCTGTCTCCTGTTGCCATAGATGATTTTGAATTAGCTCCAGGGGAGTGAAGCCTTCATAGCAGATTCAAGGTTTGGCATGTCCTTGTTCTCCATGAGGATTTGAGACTTTTGGGGGACTGATCAGGAGACTGCTGGTAACAGGAGCACCTTGGTCTCCAGCTGGGCTGAAGAAGTTCCTATCAGTGATCCATGCTGGCTCTGCCAAAGAACCTTGATGATGCCTTAGAGTCTTGGATAATTAGAGCTTCAGTGAAAAGCCTGTCCCATTGGCAAAATGCTGGAGATCTTCCCTTTATAACACCAAAGCTGCAAAAATGAGAATGTCCTGAGTCTCAGCGACTTTGGGGACATTATTTATATGGCAATCTCACATACCTGCTGGGCTTTCTGTTCTCTCCAATCAGGAAAGACTGCCAGGAAAATTGTGACCTTTGGGATGATGGTTTTGGGTGATTCTACATCTTTTTTGCCCTTCATTCATTTCTTCATTAATTGAATCATCTATTCTGTTTTTCATCCACTTACTGGAGTACTACCCTTATGGCAGAAAGTGAAGAAGAGCTAAAAAGCCTCTTGATGAAAGTGAAAGAGGAGAGTGAAAAAGTTGCCTTAAAGCTCAACATTCAGAAATCTAAGATCATGGCATCCAGTCCCATCCCTTCATGGCAAATAGATGAGGAAACAATGGAGCCAGTGGCAGACTTTTTTATTTTGGGCTCCAAAACCACTGCAGATGGTGACTGCAGCCATGAAATTAAAAGATGCTTACTGCTTTGAAGGAAAATTATGACCAACCTAGACTGCATATTTAAAAGCAGAGACATTACTTTGCCAACAAAGGTCCATTTAGTCAAGGCTATGGTTTTTCCAGTAGTCATGTAGGGATATGAGAGTTGGACTATAAAGAAAGCTGAGCACCAAAGAATTGATGCTTTTGAACTGTGGTGTTAGAGAAGACTCTTGAGAGTTCCTTGGACTGCAAGGAGATCCAACAAGTCCATCCTAAAGGAGATCAATCCTAAGTGTTCATTGGAAGGATTGATGTTTAAGCTGAAGCTCCAATACTTTGGCCACCTGATGCGAAAGAAAGAAAGTGAAGTCACTGAGTCATGTCCGACTCTTTGTGACCCCATGGACTGTAGCCTACCAGTCTCCTCCATCCATGGGATTTTCCAGGCAAGAGTTACTGGGGTGGGTTGCCATTTCCTTTGTCAGGGGATCTTCCCAACCCAGGGATCAAACCAAGGTCTCTTGCATTGCAGGCAGACGCTTTACCATCTGAGCCACCAGGGAAGCCCAAGAGCTGACTCATTTGAAAAGATCCTGATGATGGGAAAGATTGAAGGCAGGAGGAGAAGGGGACAACAGAGGATGAGATGGCTGGATGGCATCACTGACTCAATGGATATGAATTTGGGTAAACTCCAGAAGTTGGTGATGGACAGGGAGGCCTGGTGTGGTGCGGTTTATGGGGTCACAAAGAGTCAGACATGACTGAGTGACTGAACTGAACTGAACTACTGGAGAACTACATTATTTTCAGGAGGCCTCTGGGAAACAAACAAAAAGCATCCTTTATCCTGGTAGGATGATCATGAGCAGGGGAGAAAATGACCATTAAACTTAAAGCCATGATGGAAGTACAGGATCATCCCAGAGTGCAGATCAGACTAGCAATGGACAGTCAGAAAGGGCTTCTCCAAGGAGGTGCCTCATGGACTGAGTCTTGTTGAGAAAAGGAGTTAGCCCAGCCAAGAGTGAGCAGGCATGCAAGGCTGACCACTGCAGCAGAGGGATGTGGCTCCAGGATGGTAGGACCACAGAGTGGGAAATACTAGGCATGTGAGAGGTAATCCTGAGAGGGTGAAGAGGTTTGGTGCTGCGTGGCTTTACTGTCAGGCTACTGAGCCTAAATTTCAGCCTAAGGATGACATGTGACCATGAAGGGTTTTTTTTTGTGGAATAGTAGCACAATATTTCAGAAAGTTCATCTGACTATCTTGCAGAAGAATGGACTGGTGAAGGATGAGCCTTTGCTTGAATGTAATCACTGGCCACTTCAGTCTTAGAGGAATTTGGTATCTTTATTTGAACCAGGATAGGAGTGACTTAATTTTTTTTTTTTTTTTTATCATTCACACATCATTTTATAATAATTATAAGAAATGTAACACAATAGTTATACAAGCTAAAAGTACATTGAGCATTAGTTCCATTGTTTTCTTTTTTTTTTTTTTTTAATTTTTTTAATTTCAAAATCTTTAATTCTTACATGTGTTCCCAAACATGAAACCCCCTCCCACCTCCCTCCCCATAACATCTCTGTGGGTCATCCCCATGCACCAGCCCCAAGCATGCTGTATCCTGCGTCAGACATAGATTGGCGATTCAATTCTTACATGATAGTATACATGATAGAATGCCATTCTCCCAAATCATCCCGCCCTCTCCCTCTCTCTCTGAGTCCAAAAGTCCGTTATACACAGCTGTGTCTTTTTTCCTGTCTTGCATAGAGGGTCGTCATTGCCATCTTTCTAAATTCCATATATATGTGTTAGTATACTGTATTGGTGTTTTTCTTTCTGGCTTACTTCACTCTGTATAATCGGCTCCAGTTTCATCCATCTCGTCAGAACTGATTCAAATGAATTCTTTTTAACGGCTGAGTAATACTCCATTGTGTACATGTACCAAAGCTTTCTTATCCATTCATCTGTGGATGGACATCTAGGTTGTTTCCATGTCCTGGCTATTATAAACAGTGCTGCGATGAACATTGGGGTACATGTGTCTCTTTCAATTCTGGTTTCCTCGGTGTGTATACCCAGCAGTGGGATTGCTGGGTCATAAGGTAGTTCTATTTGCAATTTTTTAAGGAATCTCCACACTGTTCTCCATAGTGGCTGTACTAGTTTGCATTCCCACCAACAGTGTAGGAGGGTTCCCTTTTCTCCACACCCTCTCCAGCATTTATTGCTTGCAGATTTTTGGATCGCAGCCATTCTGACTGGTGTGAAGTGGTACCTCATTGTGGTTTTGATTTGCATTTCTCTGATAATGAGTGATGTTGAGCATCTTTTCATGTGTTTGTTAGCCATCCGTATGTCTTCTTTGGAGAAATGTCTATTTAGATCTTTGGCCCATTTTTTGATTGGGTCGTTTATTTTTCTGGAATTGAGCTGCATAAGTTGCTTGTATATTTTTGAGATTAGTTGTTTGTCAGTTGCTTCATTTGCTATTATTTTCTCCCATTCAGAAGGCTGTCTTTTCACCTTGCTTATATTTTCCTTTGTTGTGCAGAAGCTTTTAATTTTAATTAGATCCCATTTGTTTATTTTTGCTTTTATTTCCAGAATTCTGGGAGGTGGATCATAGAGGATCCTGCTGTGATTTATGTCTGAGAGTGTTTTGCCTATATTCTCCTCTAGGAGTTTTATAGTTTCTGGTCTTACATTTAGATCTTTAATCCATTTTGAGTTTATTTTTGTGTGCGGTGTCAGAAAGTGATCTAGTTTCATTCTTTTACAAGTGGTTGACCAGTTTTCCCAGCACCACTTGTTAAAGAGATTGTCTTTACTCCATTGTATATTCTTGCCTCCTTTATCAAAGATAAGGTGTCCATATGTGTGTGGATTTATCTCTGGGCTTTCTATTTTGTTCCATTGATCTATATGTCTGTCTTTGTGCCAGTACCATACTGTCTTGATGACTGTGGCTTTGTAGTAGAGCCTGAAGTCAGGCAAGTTGATTCCTCCAGTTCCATTCTTCTTTCTCAAGATTGCTTTGGCTATTCGAGGTTTTTTGTATTTCCATACAAATCTTGAAATTATTTGTTCTAGTTCTGTGAAAAATATGGCTGGTAGCTTGATAGGGATTGCGTTGAATTTGTAAATTGCTTTGGGTAGTATACTCATTTTCACTATATTGATTCTTCCAACCCATGAACATGGTATATTTCTCCATCTATTAGTGTCCTCTTTGATTTCTTTCATCAGTGTTTTATAGTTTTCTATATATAGGTCTTTAGTTTCTTTGGGTAGATATATTCCTAAGTATTTTATTCTTTTTGTTGCAATGGTGAATGGAATTGTTTCCTTAATTTCTTTTTCTACTTTCTCATTATTAGTGTATAGGAATGCAAGGGATTTCTGTGTGTTGATTTTATATCCTGCAACTTTACTATATTCATTGATGAGCTCTAGTAATTTTCTGGTGGAGTCTTTAGGGTTTTCCATGTAGAGGATCATGTCATCTGCAAACAGTGAGAGTTTTAATTCTTCTTTTCCAATTTGGATTCCTTTTATTTCTTTTTCTGCTCTGATTGCTGTGGCCAAAACTTCCAGAACTATGTTGAATAGTAGCGGTGAAAGTGGACACCCTTGTCTTGTTCCTGACTTTAGGGGAAATGCTTTCAGTTTTTCACCATTAAGGATAATGTTTGCTGTGGGTTTGTCATATATAGCTTTTATTATGTTGAGGTATGTTCCTTCTATTCCTGCTTTCTGGAGAGTTTTTATCATAAATGGATGTTGAATTTTGTCAAAGGCCTTCTCTGCATCTATTGAGATAATCATATGGTTTTTATTTTTCAATTTGTTAATGTGGTGAATTACATTGATTGATTTGCGGATATTGAAGAATCCTTGCATCCCTGGGATAAAGCCCACTTGGTCATGGTGTATAATCTTTTTAATATGTTGTTGGATTCTGATTGCTAGAATTTTGTTGAGGATTTTTGCATCTATGTTCATCAGTGATATTGGCCTGTAGTTTTCTTTTTTTGTGACATCTTTGTCAGGTTTTGGTATTAGGGTGATGGTGGCCTCATAGAATGAGTTTGGAAGTTTACCTTCCTCTGCAATTTTCTGGAAGAGTTTGAGGAGGATAGGTGTTAGCTCTTCTCGAAATTTTTGGTAGAATTCAGCTGTGAAGCCGTCTGGACCTGGGCTTTTGTTTGCTGGAAGATTTCTGATTACAGTTTCAATTTCCGTGCTGGTGATGGGTCTGTTAAGATTTTCTATTTCTTCCTGGTTCAGTTTTGGAAAATTGTACTTTTCTAAGAATTTGTCCATTTCTTCCACATTGTCCATTTTATTGGCATACAACTGCTGATAGTAGTCTCTTATGATCCTTTGTATTTCTGTGTTGTCTGTTGTGATCGCTCCATTTTCATTTCTAATTTTATTGATTTGATTTTTCTCTCTTTGCTTCTTGATGAGTCTGGCTAGTGGTTTGTCAATTTTATTTATCCTTTCAAAGAACCAGCTTTTGGCCTTGTTGATTTTTGCTATGGTCTCTTTTGTTTCTTTAGCATTTATTTCTGCCCTAATTTTTAAGATTTCTTTCCTTCTACTAACTCTGGGGTTCTCCAATTCTTCCTTTTCTAGTTGCTTTAGGTGTAGAGTTAGGTTATTTATTTGACTTTTTTCTTGTTTCTTGAGGTATGCCTGTATTGCTATGAACTTTCCTCTTAGCACTGCTTTTATAGTGTCCCACAGGTTTTGGGTTGTTGTGTTTTCATTTTCATTAGTTTCTATGCATATTTTGATTTCTTTTTTGATTTCTTCTGTGATTTGTTGGTTATTCAGAAGTGTGTTGTTCAACCTCCATATGTTGGAATTTTTAGTAGTTTTTCTCCTGTAATTGAGATCTAATCTTAATGCATTATGGTCAGAAAAGATGCTTGGAATGATTTCGATTTTTTTGAATTTATCAAGTTTAGATTTATGGCCCAGGATGTGATCTATCCTGGAGAAGGTTCCATGAGCACTTGAAAAAAAGGTGAAATTCATTGTTTTGGGGTGAAATGTCCTATAGATATCAATTAGGTCTAATTGATCTAATGTATCATTTAAAGTTTGCGTTTCTTTGTTAATTTTCTGTTTAGTTGATCTGTCCATAGGTGTGAGTGGGGTATTAAAGTCTCCCACTATTATTGTGTTATTGTTGATTTCCCCTTTCATACTTGTTAGCATTTGTCTTACATATTGCGGTGCTCCTATATTGGGTGCATATATATTTATAATTGTTATATCTTCTTCTTGGATTGATCCTTTGATCATTATGTAGTGGCCTTCTTTGTCTCTTTTCACAGCCTTTGTTTTAAAGTCTATTTTATCAGATATGAGTATTGCCACTCCTGCTTTCTTTTGGTCTCTATTTGCGTGGTATATCTTATTCCAGCCCTTCACTTTCAGTCTATATGTGTCCCTTGTTTTGAGGTGGGTCTCTTGTAAGCAGCATATAGAGGGGTCTTGTTTTTGTATCCATTCGGCCAGTCTTTGCCTTTTGGTTGGGGCGTTCAACCCATTTACGTTTAAGGTAATTATTGATAAGTATGATCCCGTTACCATTTACTTTATTGTTTTGGGTTCGGGTTTATACACCCTTTTTGTATTTCCTGTCTAGAGAATATCCTTTAGAATTTGTTGGAGAGCTGGTTTGGTGGTGCTGAATTCTCTCAGCTTTTGCTTGTCTGTAAAGCTTTTGATTTCTCCTTCGTATTTGAATGAGATCCTTGCTGGGTACAGTAATCTGGGCTGTAGGTTATTGTCTTTCATCACTTTAAGTATGTCTTGCCATTCCCTCCTGGCCTGAAGAGTTTCTATTGAAAGATCAGCTGTTATCCTTATGGGAATCCCCTTGTGTGTTATTTGTTGTTTTTCCCTTGCTGCTTTTAATATTTGTTCTTTGTGTTTGACCTTTGTTAATTTAATTAATATGTGTCTTGGGGTGTTTCGCCTTGGGTTTATCCTATTTGGAACTCTCTGTGTTTCTTGGACTTGGGTGATTATTTCCTTCCCCATTTTAGGGAAGTTTTCAACTATTATCTCCTCAAGGATTTTCTCATGATCTTTCTTTCTGTCTTCTTCTTCTGGGACTCCTATAATTCGAATGTTGGAGCGTTTCATATTGTCCTGGAGGTCTCTGAGATTGTCCTCGTTTCTTTTAATTCGTATTTCTTGTTTCCTCTCTGATTCATTTATTTCTACCATTCTATCTTCTATTTCACTAATCCTATCTTCTGCCTCCGTTATTCTACTATTTGTTGCCTCCAGAGTGTTTCTGATCTCATTTATTGCGTTATTCATTATATTTTGACTCTTTTTTATTTCTTCTAGGTCCTTGTTAAACCTTTCTTGCATCTTCTCAATCCTTGTCTCTAGGCTATTTATCTGTGATTCCATTTTGATTTCAAGATTTTGGATCATTTTCACTATCAATATTCGGAATTCCTTCTCAGGTAGATTCCCTACTTCTTCCTCTTTTGTTTGGTTTGGTGGGCAACTCTCCTGTTCCTTTACCTGCTGAGTATTCCTCTGTCTCTTCATCTTGGTTATATTGCTGCGTTTGGGGTGGTCTTTTTATATTCTGGTAATTTGTGGAGTTCTCTTTATTATGGAGCTTCCTCACTGTGGGTGGGGTTCTATCAGTGGCTTGTCAAGGTTTCCTGGTTAGGGAGGCTTGTGTTGGAGTTCTGGTGGGTGGATCTGGGTTTCTTCTCTCTGGAGTGCAGTGGAGTGACCAGTGATGGGTTATGAGACATCAAAGTTTTTGGAATGATTTTGAGCTGCCTGTATATTCAAGCTCAGGGGAGTGTTCCTGTGTTGCTGGAGAATTTGAGTGATATGTCTTGTTTTGGAACTTGTTGGCCCTTGGGTGGAGCTTGGTTTCAGTGTAAGTATGAAGGCATTTGATGAACTCCTATTGCTTAATGTTCCCTGAATTCAAGAGTTCTCTAATGTTTTCAGGCTTTGTATTTAAGCCTCCTGCTTCTGGTCTTCAGTTTTTACAGTAGCCTCTAGACTTCTCCATCTATACAGCACCGATGATAAAACATCTAGGTTAAAGATGAAAAGTTTCTCCACATTGAGGGACACTCAGAGAGGTTCACTGAGTTACGAGGAGAAGAGAAGATGGAGGGGGTAGTTAGAGGTAACTGGAATGAGATGCGGTGAGATCAAAAGAGGAGAGAGCAAGCTAGGCAGTAGTCACTTCCTTATGTGCGCTCTATAGTCTGGACCGCTCAGAGGTATTTACGGAGTTATACAGGGAAGAGGAGAGGGAGGAAGTAGACAGAGGTGGCCAGGAGGATAAGAGAGAGGAATGAGAAGGAGAGAGACAAATCCTGCCAGTAACCAGTTCCTTAGGTGTTCTCCACTGTCTGGAACACACAGAGATTCACAGAGTTGGATAGAGAAGAGATGGGGGAGAAAAGAGACAGAGGCCACCTGGTGGAGAAAAAGGAGAGTCCATAGGAGAAGAGAGTGGTCAAGCCAGTAATCTCGCTCTCAGGTAAACTTGGGTAGTGAAGTTTGGGTTTTTAAATGAACATAATTGACAACAAAAACCTAAGAACAAAGGTTAAAAATCTAGAGTAGAGGTTGGATTTTCAAAAATACAATATTAAAGAAAAGAAGCAGAAGGAAAAAGCAGGAAAGAAAGAAAGAAAAAAAACCAAGAATTATTAAAAAAACAAACAAACAAAAAAAAACAAAACAAACAAACAAAAAAAAACCCCACCAACAACCATCCAAAGGCTATATATGGTGTTTGCCTTAAAAAAAAAAAAAAAGTCTTTTTTTTTTTAAATAGTAATAATAGGTTATAGTAATAAAAATTAGAGGAGAAATAGAAGACTTAACAATTTAAAAAAAAAAGGTTAGAAAAAAAAAAGAAAAGAAAAAAAAAGGGATGATTTTTAAAA
This sequence comes from Capricornis sumatraensis, assembly GCF_032405125.1. Classification (NCBI taxonomy): domain Eukaryota; kingdom Metazoa; phylum Chordata; class Mammalia; order Artiodactyla; family Bovidae; genus Capricornis; species Capricornis sumatraensis. Next base: position 113,759,677 of record NC_091071.1, on the reverse strand, counting down.
TAGTAAAAATATATCTGGCTCTTCTCTGATGTTTTGGGCCGTGTGGGATCACTTCCAAGGTGGTTCCCTCTGTTTAACTTCTTCCGTTTGCTGGTTTTTCAGGCTCACTAGTTCAGTCGCGCTGTGGGGAGGGGGGATACCGCAAACAAATAGCGCTGTCGTGTGCTCACAGTGTCACAGCCCCGCTTGACCTGTCCCTTCTTGCGGCGCACAAACCGCTCCGGCTCTACGATGCACAGCCGGGAACCGTCTGGGGCCGGCCCTAGGCTGCGTGCACTTCCCGGTCCAAGCCGCTCAGGTTTGGCGCTCAGGCAGCCCTCAGAGGCACAGATTCGGCTGGGACTGCGCTTTGTGCCCTTCCCAGGTCCGAGTAGCTCAGGAGTTTGGCGAGCGTGATCGCCGCGGCTTGTCACCTTTTCTGTCGCTGCTGCTCAACTTTCTGGGTGGACCGCTGGCGTCCCCCGTGAGGCAGATTGTGACTGTCCAGCACCCCCAGAAGTCTTAGCAAAGAAGCCCGCTTGCAGTTAGGTAAGTAAAGTCTCTCCGGGTCTGCAATTGCCCCTTTCCAGTCCTTACGGCTCTGGCTGCCTGTCCCCGGCGGGGGATGGTCTGCAGCCGGCTTTTTCCGTTCCGTCCTTTGTTCTGTGCTCGGTCCTGGCGGCGTCTTATGTTCGAGCTTTTCGTGCGGTAGCTATCACACAGTCTGGTTTGCTAGCGCAAGTTAGATCGTTCTGGTTGCGCGTGGGGCGTTCCTGCCCGATTCTTACAAAGCACTGCAGCCCGCGCCTCCCGCGCGTCCCTGCCCTGCCCCCACTTCCCAATGGCGGATGCCGGCGTCTGTGCTGCTTTTCCGCTGGGGGAGTTACTGTTGGGCTTGTAATCTCTTGGTTTTAATTATTTCTTTATTTTTCCTTCCTGTTATGTTGCCCTCTGGGTTTCCAAGACTCGCCACAGACTCAGCAGGGAGAGTGTTTCCTGGTGTTTGGAAACCTCTCTTCTTAAAATTCCCTTCCCGGGACGGGCTTCCCTTCCCGGGACGGAGTTCCCTCCCCACCTCCTTTGTCTCCTTTTTCGTCGTTTATATTTTTTCCTACCTGTTTTTGAAGACAATGGTCTGCTTTTCTGGTTGCCTGCTGTCCTCTGCCAGCCTACAGAGGTTGTTTTGTGGAGTTTGCTCAGCGTTGAAATGTTCTTTTGAGGAATTTGTGAGGGAGAAAGTGGTCTTCCCGTCCTATTCCTCCGCCATCTTTATCTCTAATCCTAGGAGTGACTTAAAATGACCATAGGAACAGTATTTTTGTTGTCATTGTTGTGAATGAGGATTGGGAGAATGGAAGATGGCTCATATTTTGTGGTGAACACTTAAGGCATACGATATAGGTGAGCATATATTAGCTGAAGTCTGAGACCTACTGGCCTTTCTTTCTTACAAACTATAGGTAACTGAGAGCTATTATCACAGATGAACTCTTTACCACCCATTTGCTTATGTAAATAATAGGAAGGGCCTTTCTTTTGAGTTGTGAAGATTGTTTTGAAAGAGAAAATAGCTGCTTTGCAGTGCTTTGGGAAAATGATAAATACTGATGGTGAAAGAACAGAAAATGAAGGCCATTTCCCACTCATTTTCTTCCTTTGGATCAGAAACTACAAAAATGTAAATCAAACCTTGAAATGCTCCAGCAGAAACAGGAAAACACAGGGCAAAGTCTGTTTGAGACATAGCTAGTGAGTTTGGGGAGAGTGGGAGGTGGGGGTGAGATTTTCTGTCTCCAGAAAACAATATTACTTTCATCAAAAGAAAGAAAAACTAAGTTCTCTGGCTTCCTATGTCCTGAGGCTGAGTTTAATTAAGGCTAGAAAGGGCAGAGAGAAGCGATAAATAAAACAAAACCAAGATCTGTAGGAAACTGCCCTAGAGAAGTTAAAGGAGAGTGAGGTTGGTAATGATCATTACGTGAGGGATGAGATATGTCAAGGGTAGAGGATGTCGTGTGGACAATATAATGAAGCACCATATGGGAGGAGATAGTAAAATTCAAGCACCTTTTATAATAGCAGAGCTAAGATGCAGGGTGCATGCCTGAGCACTGGTTCTTTGTAGTTGGACAAAACGGATCTGTGATGTTTCCCTCTTTATCAACCTGAGGGATGAAAAATGTGGTACCTGCAAGGTGATGCCCTTGGCCTAGGGCCACTAAGTTTCACTGGAGACATGAGAGACAAACACTGAGTGATGGATAATTTGTATGGTAAGGATCACATTTCAGATGAACTTGGGGAAAGGTAATATGAGCAAAAATACAACAAAAAGCAATGGGAATGCCTGAAGCAATTGAAAATCCAAGTTCTCAGGTGCAGGGTGGCAACCTTAGGTTTGCCAGTTTTGGGTTGGGTGACTTAGGGCAAATCACAACTTCACTATTCACCTGTCAGTCAGAGAATGGGGGTAAGGTGCATGTACCTCATTTTAGGTAACATGATGCTGGAAGGGATTGGGGGCAGGAGGAGAAGGGGACGACAGAGGATGAGATGGCTGGATGCATCACCAACTCGATGGATGTGAGTTTGAGTGAACTCCGGGAGTTGGTGATGGACAGGGAGGCCTGGTGTGCTGCGATTCATGGGGTCACAAAGGGTCAGACAGACTGAGCGACTGAACTGAACTGAACTGAACTGAAAAGGATTAAATGAATTAATGTGTGTAAGGCACTTAAATGGGGCTCTATGGTAGCTTAGTTGATAAAGAATCTGCCTGCCATGCAGGAGACCTGGATTCTATCCCTGGGTCACGAAGATCCCCTGGAGAAGGGAATGGTGACCCACTCCAGTATTCTTGCTTGGAGAATTCCATGGACAGAGGAGTCTTGTGGGCTACAGTCCATGGGGTCTCAAACAGCTGGACATGCCTGAGTAACTAACACATACACAAGGCACTTAAATAATACCTGGCACACAGAATACAACATATAAAAAAGTTTAAAACTATTGCGATGAAGATTATCTGCTCAAGTTATTGGGGTGTCTGGGGACTTAGAGAGAGTATAAAAATTGTCACTGGGAAGCTCTGAACCAACTTGAAGAAGAGTCTAGAATCAAGGGAAATCAATATTAGTATCCAGTGGGGGATGGGAAAGATCAGGATCATAAATGGGTGTGCAAACCATGAGTCAGGTGTGGGCTGGAAAAGGCACAGAATCATCGCCAGTCTGGGTCAAGATGGGGGTGGTCTATAAACAGGGATTTGTGTCACCTTGTTTATTGCTATAAGCCCAGTGCTGAGAACAATACCTGATACATAGCTGGCCCTCCCTAAGTATTTGTTGATAAATGCTTTAGGTGTTGAGTGGACAGTGGACATGCAGGTCTGGTATAAAGGAAGAGAATCAGGATGGACAGAAGTTACAGGAAGGCAACATCAAAGGCCATGATAATTCCCACAGCAAGGAGTCTGGGTTCTCTGGAGTATCCAGAATTGGAAAATCCCGAATTTAAGTAAGGAAGGCTGAGGAGCATCAGTTAATGTCTTTCTCTTTCTCTCCCTCTTGCCTTTCCTCCCTCCTTTTGGATCTCTGTCTTTCCTCTGACAGTCTACTTTGATCTAAAGGAGGTGATTAACATCTAATGTTTCCCTTTTCTGTTGATGGAGCAAGGAAAAAAATCAAGTGAGTTTAATGAATAGTTGAAAGATTTCAGTTAGGTCTAAAGAAGAATTTCTTACCAGCAAGGAGTGCTCAATTCTGAAATCTGTTAGTTATAGAGTCAAGTGGGGAATAACTTCTGGTCTAAAAGATCTCTGTCAGCAGCACAAATTCTCCATTCTTTAGAAAGATCTGTGACCCTACACAAAAGAGAATGAACAAGGAAAACTCATGAAGGGTCTCTGCCCAGGAGGACGTGGAAGAGAAGTTGAACTTAAAGATGACTCAAAGATTTGCAGGCAGGCAAAATGGAATCAGGATGGGAGGGAAAAGGGTGATGTCCGAAGACTAGGTCAAGGCAAATGGCAGCCTTCTGTTTCCAGCAGATCAGAGAGGGTAGGAATCCTTGGTGTCTTCACGATTAGCTGTTTATTCTGGGTTTTTAGCCTGTTTGGGAGGTTGTAATAGATGCATAAGATTGTGGTGGTGGTGGTGGTCTGTGCTTAGGTGTGAGTATGTGGTGTATGTGTGTGGGTCTGCGTGGATGTCTGTGTGTTTGTATGAGAATGAAAATGGGCAGTCTGTATTTTCAAATGCTGCCAAAGTGCTTAGAGATCCTCTTTGTGGGTTTCCATGGAAACTCATGATTCTCTTTCAGAAACAAATGGCAGGATCTTTGAGAAAAGGGCATGGATACTCACATTTCATCTCTTTGTAATCTACCTATTTTGCGCATTTGTGAGGGGAAATGGGCTAAAGCAGTGATCAAAGTACTGAGAAATGTTTTAGTGGTTATTTTAACAACAACAAAAAAAGACATTGGTCATTGGGCTTTTGTTTTATACAGCTTTCACATAACACAGAGGTTATTTTCAAGAGTCTGTCTTTGATTTCTTACTTTACTTCAGCTTGTGTATCAACCAATTCTTGTTAAATATTTATGGACAAGATTAAAGACTTTATAAAACTTAACAGCTGGCAGCTGTCCTGGCCTAAAGGATAAAGCAGAAAGTTTTTATTTTAATTGGATAACTATGTGACCGAAATATCTAATCCCTAAGGGAAATACAATAATTAAAATATGTAAAGCAATTTTTGAAAGGGAAAATCGCAATTTACATTTCGTAGTTTTTATTTCCTTGTGTAGTTTGTGTGAAGGTGAAGTTACAGTTGTCTTTTGTAGTTTCCTAAGACATGTTTCAATGTTTCAGAATGTTTCCTATTAAGGATCAGGTGGTGAAAATACACTTTTGGTCCTTGTTGTGACACAGATCACTCACCCTAAAATACACTTTTGATCCTTGTTGTGACACAGATCACTCACCCTATTTCACTTCTAAGAATCTTTAATACAATTGTCTCATAACCAAGTTGTAAAATGAGAGAATAAACTGAAACATTCTGGGGGTGTGGGTAGAGGGAGCTGTTAAACTGGCTGATATTGAATGTAATCAACAGAGTGGGGAGACTGGTTCTTTTTTTCTGTTTTTAAGCTAGCAACTACCTGACATTGAATAGCCATACTGTTTGTATTGAGATTCTGATACTGATCTGAAAGACCCGTCTGATCGTGAACAAGTCACTTACCCGCTGTGGTCTGACACTCAACTATAACATATGGGGCTTGGACAAAATATTTCCTGAGGTTTTTTTTTTTTTTAGTCTAAATAGATAAGTCGGGGTTAGCAAGCAAAGGATCATGAACCAAATCCTGTCTCCTTACTGTTTTGTGGCTTCCCTGGTGGCAGAGTGGTAAAGAATCCGCCTGCCGATACAGGAGACCCGAATTCAATCCCTGAGTCAGGAAGATCCCCTGGAGAAGGGAATGGTAACCCACTCCAGTATTCTTGCCTGGAAATCCCGAGAACAGAGGAGCATGGTGGGCTACAGTCCATGGGGTTACAAAAGAGCTGGACGTGGCTTAGAGACTAAACAAAAACAAAACAAATTAAGAATGACATTTTTAAATGGTTGGGGGGTGATCAGTACAAGATTAATACTTTGTGATAGATGAAAATTATATAAAATTCAAATTTCAGTGTTTATAAAGTTTTATTGCAGCACAGCCAAGCTCATTCATTTATGAAGCTTTGTTCATGGCTGTTTTCACACCACAGTGGCACAGCTGAGTGCCGTGACAGAGACCCTATGGTCTTCAAAGTCCAAAGTGTTCACTCTCTGATCTTTGCAGAAAAAGCTTTCCATCTCCTATCTGATTCTCAGTCATTGAAAAGAATCAATCAGATCATCTCTGTTTGTTTGAACAGTAATCTTAATAGAACAGATTTTTTACTCTATTATTAAAGGGGAAAAATGTAGGTTTCCTCAAACGAAGCTGATAACTTTTTTGACATGAACCAATTTGTCTAGGTAATTTTTCCTCTCTTAACCTCACGTGGGGAGTGTTAGCTGCATTTCTGGAGGAGTAGGGGTGGTAGGGGAATGTAATGTATGGACCTGAACTTTAAAGAATCCATTCCTTCAAGGACTCCCTTGGTTACAAAATCTCAAACCTGAATTCTGGCTGCCCAAGTGGCCCAGTGGTAAAGTCACTGGTGGCCCCTGCCAATGCAGGAGATACAGGAGACGTGGTTTCAATTCTTGAGTTGGGAAGATCTCCTGGAGTGGGAAATGGCAACCCAGTATTCTTGTCTGGAAAATCCCATGGACAGAAGGAGACTGCCAGGAACAGTCCATGGTGTCAGACATGACGGAGCATGCATGCTCTACCATGCACTGCTAGAGACCTGAGTTCTGGGGAAAACTCTTGACTGGCTGATGTGCAAATGAAATCAATCATTAGCAGACCTGGGGAGGTAACCTTTATTGATTCCCTACTTTGCACCAGCCTCAGTGTTAGATATTTGCATGCATATATCTTTATTTATTCTTTTTAGTGACCTCATCTCCCAGGGGAGAGGGCCTGGGGCATGGAGAGTTTAGACAGCTGCTTAGTAGAAGAGGGTAGATTTCAGCCTGGGTCTGTCTGACTTCAATGCTTATCTTCTTACAAAGTCAATTTAATATTTACAAAATCTCTCTTTTCAGTGAGGAAATTACCCAAAGAAATCAAAAGTAAATCCAGAAGACCTGCATTTACATCATAAACAAGTCCAGGAACCTCTGCCATTCTCTATGGATATGTTAAAACTCTACATATCTTCCAATCTCTGTTTTCAAATGTCAGAGATCTCCTTTATAAGACATTGCTTATTTTTCACACTCTCACTTCTGTTGTTGACCTCCCACCTGTCTTTAAGAGCTGACTCCCAGTGTGCAGAGCAAGTGAGGGGCCCTGACACCTTGCGGACCGTTAGCAAGTGCTACCTCCTCCATCCAGTTTGTTAGGAATGTTACTACACTGCCTGATTACATCTTCCTCTGAGACCCTAACCTGTCCTTTTCTTAGACTCAACATTCTGCTATGGACCCTGCTGGACCTTTAACTTCTTAAGGTCAGAGATGATGTCTTAGGTTTTTGTGGCCCTGCAGCACTGAGTGTGGTGCCTTGTGAGGGCAATGAATGTTGGTAAGAATTACGTGGGAAAAAATTCCATTCTGGCAGTTTACCTTGTTGCAGATATTCTGAGCACTTACTATATGCTGATGCCAACAAGAACATATTGAATGAATGCAAGGCTGTTCATGCTTATTTCATCAGGAAAGGGGTAGGTTTGAGATGAGATAAGACATTTAGGGATGACATTTTAAAAAATGGGCTTCCCTAATAGCTCAGTTGGTACAGAATCCACCTGCAATGCAGGAGACTCCACAAGTTTAGTTGATGTATAATATAAGTTATAGGTATATAATACTGTGATTTACATGTTTTAAAGGTTATACTTCATTGATAGCTAATACAAGACATTGACTATATTCCTCCTGTTGTACAATATATCATTGTAGCTTATTTTCTATCCAGTAGGTTGTGCTTCTTAATTCCCTGCCCCTGTACTGCCCTTTCCTTCTTCCCTTTCCCTAGGATGACAATTTTTCTTCCTCTTTTATTATTATTTTCTTAAATTTTTTTGCAGGTGTACAGCAAAGAGATTAAGTTATATACACACATATATCTATCACTTTTCAAATTTATTCCCCATTTAGATTATTACAGAATATTGAGCAGTGTTCCCTGTGCTATATAGTAGGTCCTTTTTGGTTATCTATTCTAAATCTAGCACCGTATACATGTCAATCCCAATCTACCAAGCTATCCCCTTGGCCTTCTGCCCAGGTAACCAAAGAGTCTGTTCTCTAAATCTGTGAGTCTGTTTCTGTTTTGTAAATAAGTACATTTGTATCATTTAAAAAAGATTCCATATATAAGAGACTTCACACAATTTTTGTCTTTCTTTGTCTGACTTAATTTACTTAGTATCATAATCTCCAGGTCCATCCATGTTGCCACAAATGGCATCATAATTTAGTTCTTTTTAATGGCCAACTAACAGTTCATTGTATATATGTACCATTTCCTTATCTAAATAATTGTTCATGGACATTTATGTTGCTTCTGTTCTTGGCTATTGTAAACAGTGCTGCAATGAATATTGGGGTGTATGTATACTTTCAAATCAAGTATTTCTCCAGATATATGTCCAGGAGTGGGATTGCTGGATCATATGATAGCTCTATTTTAGTTTTTTAAGGAAACTCCGTCCTGTTTTCCACAGTGGTTGTACCGATTTACATTCCCACCAACAGTGTAGAAGAGTTGCTCTTCCTCTACACCCTCTCTAACCTTCATTGTTTGTAGATTTCTTTTTTTTTTTTTGGATGATGGTCATTCTGACTGGCGTAAGGTGATATCTCATTGTAGTTTTGAGTTGTATTTCTCTATTAATTAATCTTCTCATGGAGGTGATATCTCATTGTAGTTTTGATTTATATTTCTCTATTAATTAATCTTCTCCTGTGCCTCTTTGCCATCTGTATATCTTCTTTGGAGAAATGCCTATTAAGGTCTTCTGCCAATTTTTTGATTGGGTTATTTGTTTTTACAGTATTGAGCCATATGAGCTGTTTGTAACTTTTGGATACTAATCCTTTTTTGGTTGAATCATTTGCAAATATTTTCTTCCATTCTTTGGATTGTCTTTTCATTTTCTTTATGCTTTCCTTTGCTGTGCAGAAGTTCTTGAGTTTAACTAGGTCTCATTTGTTTATTTTAGTTTTTATTTCTATTACTCTGGGGGAATGGATTAAAAATAACATTGCTGCAATTTATGTCAGAGAGCATTCTGCCTGTTTTCCTCTAAAAGTTTTATAGTATCTGGTCTCAAGTATAGGTCTTTAATCAAGTTTGAGTTTATTTCTGTGTGTGGTGTTAAAGGGTGTTCCAATTTCTTTCTTTCTTTTTCTCTTAACATGCAGGTGTCCAATTGCTCCAGAACTACTTATTGAAGAAACTGTCTTTTCTCCATTGCAGAGTCTTGCCTCCTCTGTGGTAGATTATTTGACTATAAGTAAGTAGATTCATTTCTGGGCTTTCTAGAAACATTTTTCATTGGTCTATATTTCTGTTTTTGTGCCAGTACTATGCTAGTTTGATAACTGTAGCTTTGTAATATAGTCTGAGAAGTCAAGGAGATGATTCCTCCTGTTCTGTTTTCCCTTATCAAAATTGCTTTGGCAGGGGGATCTCTTGTGTTTCCATACTAATTGAACATATTTTTTGTTTTGGTTTGTGAAAAATGCCATTGGTAACTTGATAAGGATTGCATTGGATCTGTAGGTTGCTTTGGGTAGTATAGTCATTTTCACAATATTGATTCCTCCAATCCAGAAACATGATGTATCTCTCCATCTGTTGGTGTCATCTTTGGTTTCTTTCATCAGCATCTTATAGCTTTCTGCATACAGATCTTTTGTCTCCTTAGATAGGTTTATTCCTAGGTATTTTGTTCTTTTTGTTGCAATGGTAAATGGGACTGTTTTCTTAATTTCTCTATCTGAGTTTTCATCGTTAGTATACAGGAATGCAAGGGTCTTCTGTGCATTAATTTTGTATCATGCAGCTTTACTAAATTCGTTGATTAGCTCTAATAATTTTCTTTAGGGTTTTCTATATATAAGATCATGTTGTTTGAAAACAGTGATAGTTTTACTTCTTTTTTTCCAATCTAGATGCATTTTATTTCATTTTATTTCTTTTTTCCCTCTTATTGCCAGGGCTAGGATTTCCAAAACTATGTTGAATAATAGTGGTGAGAATGAGGATTCTTGTCTTGTTCCTGATTTTAGAGAAAATTCTTTCAGTTTTTCATTGTTGAGAATAACATTTGCTGTGGGTTTGCTGTACATGGCCTTTATTCTATTGGGGTAGGTTCCTTCCTTGCCCATTTTCTGGAGGGTTTTTTTTTTTATTTGTCATAAATGTGTGCTGAATTTTGTCAAAAGCCTTTTCTGCATCTATAGGTGATCATATGGTTTTTACCTTTCAATTTGCAAATATGGTGTATCACATTGATTGATTTGTATATATTGGAGAATCATGGCATCCCTGGGATAAATCCCACTTGATCATGGTATATAATCCTTTTAATGTGCTGTTGGATTCAGATTGCTAGTATTTGTTGAGGATTTTTGCATCTATGTTTATCAGTAATATCGGATTTCTTTCTCTCTTTTTTTGTAGTATCTTTATTTAGTTTTGGTATCAGGGTGATGGTGGCTTCATAAAATGAATTTGGAAGTATTCCTTGCTCTGCGATTTTTTGGAATAGTTTTAGAAGGAACTATTTAGGAGTTAATTCTTCTCTAAATGTTTGATAGAATGCATGTGAAGCCATCTGGTCTTGGACATTTGTTTGTTGGGGGTTTTAAAATCACATATTCAATTTTAGTTCTTGTGATTTGTTTATTCATATTTTCTATTACTTCCTGGTTTGGTCTCGGGAGACTGTACCTCTATAAGAATATGTCCATTTCTTCCAGGTTGTCCATTTGATTGGCATATAGTTGCTTGTAGTCTCTTATGATTCTTTGTATTTCCATGGTGTTGGTTATAACTTCTCCTTTTTCACTTCTAATTTTATTGATTTGAGCCCATTCCTTTTCATCCTTGATGAGTCTAGCTAAAGGTTTTCAATTTTGTTTATCTTCTCAAAGAACCAGCTTTCAGTTTCTTTTCTATCGTTTTCTCATTTCTATTTCATTTATTTCTGCTCTGATGTTTATGATTTCTTTCCTTCTTCTAATTTTGGGTTTTGTTCTTCTTTCTCTGGTTGCTTTTGGTGTAAGGTTATGTTGTTTATTTGTGACTTTTCTTGAGGAAATACTGTATTGCTATAAACTTCCCTCTTAGAACTACTTTTGCTGCATCCCATAGGTTTTAGATCATCGTGCCCTCATTTTCATTTGTTTCCAGGTAATTTTTATTTCCTCTTTGATTTCTTTAGTGATCCATTGGTTACGTAGCATACTGTTTGGCATCTACATGTTCGTGGCTTTTATATATTTTTTCCTTGTAGTTTATTTCGAATCTCATAGTATTGTGGTTTAATAAATGCTTGATATGACTTCAATTTTCTTAAATTTACCAAGGCTTGCTTTGTGGCCCAGCATGTATTCAAGTCTGGAGAATGTTCCACATGTACTTGAGAAGAATGTATCCTTCTGCTTTTGGATGGAATGTTTTATAAATATCACTCGAGTCCACCTGGTCTAAGTCTCAGCTAAGGCCTATGTTTCCATATTGATTTTCTGTCTAGATGAACCTATCCATTGATAAAAGTGGGGTGTTAAAATCTCCCACTATTATTGGGTTACTGTTGATTTTTCCCTTTATGGACATTAGTATTTGCCTTATATTGAAGTGCTCCTACGTTGAATGCATAAACATTTTCAATTGTTATATCTTCTTGGATTGTGATCATTATGTAGTGTCCTTTATCTCTTATAAGTCTTTATTTTAAAGTCTATTTGGTCTGATATGAGTCTGCTGCTCCAACTTTCCTTTTATTTCTATTTGCATGGAATACCTTTTTCCATTCCCTCAATTTCAGCCTGTATATATCCCTAGGTCTGGTTGAGTCTGTTGTAGACAGCATATATATGGGTTTTGTTATTATATCGATTCAGCTAGCCTATGTCTTTTGGTTGGAGCGTTTAATCCACTTGTATATAAGGTAATTATTGATACATATGTTTTTAATTGCCATTTTCTCAACTGTTTTCGATTTGTTTCTGTAGGTCTTTTTTTCTTCCTTTCCTCTTTTGTTCTCTTCTTTTGTGATTTAATGACTATGTTTAGAATTGTGTTTCAATCTCTCTCTCTCTCTTTTTTTTCTGGTGTGTCAGTCTATTGTAGATTTTCAGTTTGTGATTATCATGAGGCTTTGATATAGCAGTCTATATACAAACAAGATTGGTTTAAGTTGCTGGTCTTTTAATTTCAAATGCATTTCCAATATTCTATGCTTGTGTTCTTCCCTTCTCAAAATTTCTGGTTTTGATATCAAATTTTGTGTGGATGATTTTGTACCTTTACTGTGTTTGCCTTTACTGATGAACTTTTCCATTCTTAATTTTTCTTGTTTCTAGTAATGGCCTTTTCTCTTCTACTCAGAATTTCCTTTACATGTGTTGCAAAGCTGGTCTGGTGTGCTGAATTCTCTTTGATTGTTTGAAAATCTTTGATTTCCCCATCAAACCTGAATGAGAGCCTTACTGAGTAGAGTGTTCTTGATTATAGGTTCTTCCCTTTCATCACTTTAAATGTATCATTCTACTCCCTTCTGGCCTGCAGAATTTCTGCTGAGAAATCAGCTAATAACCTTATGGGAGTTCCCTTGTATGTTATTTGTTTCATTTCCCTTGTTGTTTTTAATATTTTTCTTTGTCTTTAATTTTTGTCAATTCTATTACTATGTATCTTGGCACACTCCTCCTTGGGTTTATCCTGCCTATGACTCTTTGCACCTCCTGGATTGGGTGACTGTTTTCTTTCCCATGTTAGGGAAGTTTTCAGCTCTTATCTCTTCAAATATTTTCTCAGGTCTTTTCTCTCTCTCTTCTCCTCATGGGACCCCTATAATGCAAACATTGATATGTTTAATGTTGTCCCAGAAATCTTTTAGACTGTCTTCATTTCTTTTCTTCTTCTTCTTTTTCTTCATTGTCTTTCTTAGCAGTGATTTCTACCATTCTGTCTTCCAGTTCACTTATCTGTTCTTCTGCCTCAGTTAGTCTACTATTGAGTCCTTCTAGTACATTTTTCACTTCAGATATTGTATTGTGCATCTCTGCTTGTCCTTCAGTTCTTCTAGGTCTTTGTTAAACATTTATTGCCTCTTCTCAATCCTTACCTCCATTCTTTTTCCAAGATCCTGGATCACCTTCACTACCATTATTTTGAATTCTTTTTCCAGAAGGTTGCCTATCTCCATTTCACCTAGTTGTTCTTCTGGGGTTTTATCTTGTTCCTTCATCTGAGACGTATTACTCTACCATTTCATTTTGTCTAATTTTCTGTGATTTCAGTTTCTGTTCTGCTATCTTATGGTGCATGAGGCTAACTAAGAGGCTTGTTTAGGCTCCCTGATGAAAGGGACTAGTGTTAGGTAGAGCTGGCTCTTTTCCCTCTGGTGGGCAGGGCCATGCTCTGTGAGATTTTAAGCTGCATGGCTGCTGATGGGTGGGGCTGTGTTCACTTCCTGCCAGTTGTTTGTCCTGAGGTGACACAGCACAGAAGACTACAGGCTGTTTGGTGGTGCTAATAGTGACCTCCAGGAGGGCTCATGCCAATGAGTACTTCCCAGAACTTCTGCTGCCAATGTCTTTGTCCCCACAGTGAACCACCACCCCCTACCTCTGCAGGAGACTCTCCAGTACCAGCAGGTAAGTCAGTCCTAGACTCTCTTGGGGTCACTGCTTTTTTTCCTCTGGATATTGGTGGGCATGAGACTTTGTATTCACACTGATAAGGTAGAATTTGTTTTCCCCCAAGTCCTGTGTAATTCCTGTGACCAGACTCCACTGTCCTTCAAAGCCAGGTTCTTGGGCGGGGGCGGGGCAGGGAGCTCCTCCTTCCATTCCCTTAGGCTGGAAAGCCTGATATGAGGCTCAGAACTTTCACTCCAATGGGGAAACTTTTGAAGCATAATTACTTTCCAGTTTGTGGGTTGCCCTCCCAGTGGGTGTGGGATTTGATATCATTGTAATTGCATCCCTCCTATCATATTATTGTGGCTTCTTCTTTGTCTTTGGATGTAGGGTATCTTTGTTGGTAGGTTCCAGTGTTTTATTTGTTGTTGTTGCTGATGATTGTTTAGCAGTTGTGATTTTGGTGTTCTCCTAAGAAGGGGTGAGCATATGTCCTCCTACTCCACTGTCTAAACTGATTACCTTCCCCAAAAGGGCATTTTAAAAAGAGATTCTTCAGTTCACTGAGAAGAAAGCCTCTCTGTTATCTTGGTGGGTCTTACTATGCTTTCTTCCTTTTGACCAGAACTGATAGAGGTACTACACAGCACTCAGTCAGTGCCAACTTTCCAAATACTGGACTTATCACTCATTCAAGCTCCAGGAATCTTCACGGAGTCACAGCATGGTGGTGAAGAATATGAGCTCTGGAGTTAATAGATTTGTGTTTTCAGTTCCAACTCTGTCAGTTACAAGTTGTGCCGTCTTGGACATGTACTTAAGTTCTGTTTCCTTATTTGTAAAATTGAAGTAATACTAGCATTCATCCCACTTACTAGCACTTGTCTTGAGTATTAGATGAGAAAATGTATGTACAGAACTAATATGACAGCAATCATACTTATGCTGCTAAGGTAATAGGAGAGCTACCCAATCATGATTGCTTTTTGATGACAGGACACTCAACTGTTGATGTTTTAATTTACTCTACAAGTGTTTAGTGTAGACATTGGGGAGGGAAGAGATCTAGGAGAAAATTTGAGGAGTCTTTTTTCTTTTTTTTGCTCTCTCTGCCTTCCCTGACCACATTCTGCCCTTATATCATGAGTGTCTTTCATTTGTTTCTTTAACTATTGGGGATAGTTTTCCCCAGCATCCATCTGCATCAGCCTGTGGCAGTGCTGGGTGGATGGACCACATGTTTATGAGCATAACACGTAGCCCAGGCCTCTGTCACACTTGTGAATCCTGATCCCCACCCCACATGCAGGATGGTGAGTGGTTGGTTTGAGGGTTCCTGTTCTCCTCAGCTGGTCTCTAGGCATAGAGGAATAATGCAGACCAATTTGAATATTTACTATGTGCCAGACATTGTTCTAAGCACCTTGTAGGTATTAACTCTCACAACCCTGCCCATTTTAGAGGTAAGGAAATGAATGGAGAAAAGTTAAGTAACCTGCCCAATATTATACAGCTGGCAAAACCAAGAATTAAACCTGAACCATCCAGTTTCAGAAGCCAAGATGAGACAAGCTAAGCGGCTTGGTGTTTTTCCGTTACCAAGAGCACATTCCAAAATCTCTGAAAAAATGTGCAGCTTCAGTGAATACTTATGACAGGGGTATTGTCATGCAGATCCCCAGCTTTGTTTTCTTAGGGAAAAAAATCCAACTACGAAAGGATTATACTTGGAGTCATCTGAAAACCAACTTGAAGGCTGTGATTGTCCTTTAGAAATGAAAACCTTTCTTGCTTTGTGCTTATGGAGACTTTATTTCTGTGTATAGAGAGTGGTGGTGTTGGGAGTTGGAGGTAGGAAGTTGGATGATCTGTGAAAATAAGTGGATTTTCTCTGATGTTTAATCCACTAATTATGCAGAGCAAAACTGGATCATGCTTGTAATTTAGTTTTTACTATTTGCATTAAGAAATGTTGTTGGCAGAGTTGTGAACAGGAAAAAGGAGAAGGACATTGCAAATCATCACTTAATGTGAACAGAGCAAATGGTAATTTTATGTGGGGGAGAGTTGGGTGAGGTGTTGCATTTGGACTGCTCTAAGTAGCTAATGGAGCTGCAGCAGTGATGGCTAAAGTGGCAGCAGATAATATTAAGGAAAGTAATGTGGAAAGGAATTTGACTATAAGTCATCGTGACTACTCTGTTTGCATACAGGATGCGGAGTGAAATGCAATGCATGGATTCTTTTTCATCAAGTTTAAAGGAACTGTCACCCCCAAATTGGCTGTAATGATAGAAATTTCAGGAAGGTGATAAATTTTTGGATGAAAAACATAGGGTTGGTCTGTACTTGGACCTTTCTTCAAGTTTGCTTAGAGCCTATGGCTACCATCTTATCTTTTGTGTGAAATAATAGTGTTCATCTCTGTCATGGGATGACTTTTATGCCCCAAATATCTTGAAGCTACTTGGGGATGTACCTCAATTCAGTCTTCATGGTTCACCAAACACCATCAAATGCTAACATTCTGAAGAAAGTATCAAAAAGGTGAATTTCTTCTGATGTAGAAAAGAGAAAGACCCAGAGTGAAAGTAGCCCTGGGTGGAATGTATATGGGGAGAGGAAAATTTTGTAGAAAGTTTCTATGATGTTGGCTGGGATTGTCTCTGCCCAGTACTTTTGCTCATGTCTCTCTCCCTCACTCTCTGTCTGTCCATGTCTTTCTGTTATTTCTTACTAGAAATGATAGAATTGTCTTTCAGAAGGAGGCCTGCTTCAAAGCCTGTGGTTCAATTTGGGACCCAGTTGACACCATTCTCCACTTGGGAAACTGTGTTTCTGCCATCTACCCACCAGGCAGGTCCTACCCCATCTCCTATTTGTGAGAATGAGAAATGGTTCCAGACATTGCCAGATATCCCCCGGAGGGAACACTGCCCTTGTTTGAGAACCACTGGTATAGCCCATATACCATATGTTTTATAGTAAAACATAAAATTTTTTTTAAAATACCACTTTCTTAGGACACCTTAGCTAACCTTCAAGACTAACTTAGGTCTCTTTATTATATGACTGTCACAATCAAATTTTTGGTGTGTAAATAATTCATAAACTTTTGTGTAAATGTTTTATTAATTTGGAGACTCTTAGTGCCTCAGTTTATCCATTCATGTTTTTATTTGTAAAACAGGGGTAATGCTTTCATGCACTGGAGAAGGAAATGGCAACCCACTTCAGTGTTCTTGCCTGGAGAATCCCAGGGACAGAGGAGCCTGGTGGGCTGCTGTCTATGGGGTCGCACAGAGTCAAACGTGACTGAAGCGACTTAGCAGCAGCAGCTGTCTAAATTACATGTGAGAATACGAGAGATAAAATATCTAGCATCTCAAAGCATAATAGGCCTGAAAATGACTGTGTCTGCAAGGAGGAGCAGGAAGGGATGCTTCTGATCTGAGGGGCTCTTCAACATCCATTCTAGAAAGACTTTCTGAATCACCCTATTCATCTACAAAGGACTGAGTGTATGTGTCCAGTTCAGTTCAGTTCAGTCGCTCAGTCGTGTCCGACTCTTTGCGACCCCATGAATCACCTCACGCCAGGCCTCCCCGTTCATCACCATCTCCCAGAGTTCACTCAGACTCACGTCCATCGAGTCAGTGATGCCATCCAGCCATCTCATCCTCGGTCGTCCCCTTCTCCTCCTGCCCCCAATCCCTCACAGCATCAGAGTCTTTTCCAATGAGTGAACTCTTCTCATGAGGTGGCCAAAGTACTGGAGTTTCAGCTTTAGCATCATTCCTTCCAAAGAAATCCCAGGGCTGATCTCCTTCAGAATAGACTGGTTGGATCTCCTTGCAGTCCAAGGGATTCTCAAGAGTCTTCTCCAACACCACAGTTCAAAAGCATCAATTTTTCAGCACTCAGCCTTCTTCACAGTCCAACTCTCACATTCATACATGACCACAGGAAAAACCATAGCCTTGACTAGATGAACCTTAGTTGGCAAAGTAACATCTCTGCTTTTGAATATACTATTTAGGTTGGTCATAACTTTTCTTCCAAGGAGTAAGCGTCTTTTAATTTCATGGCTGCAGTCATCATCTGCAGTGATTTTGGAGCCCCCAAAAATAAAGTCTGAAACTGTTTCCACTGTTTCCCCATCTATTTCCTATGAAGTGATGGGACTGGATGCCATGATCTTCGTTTTCTGAATGTTGAGCTTTAAGCTAACTTTTTCGCTCTCCTCTTTCACTTTCATCAAGAGACTTTTTAGTTCCTCTTCACTTTCTGCCATAAGGGTGGTGTCATCTGCATATCTGAGGTTATTGATATTTCTCCCGGCAATCTTGATTCCAGCTTGTGTTTCTTCCAGTCCAGCGTTTCTCATGGTGTACTCTGCATAGAAGTTAAATAAGCAGGGTGACAATATACAGCCTTGACGTACTCCTTTTCCTATTTGGAACTAGTCTGTTGTTCCATGTCCAGTTCTAATCTTGCTTCCTGACCTGCACACAGCTTTCTCAAGAGGCAGGTCAGGTGGTCTGGTATTCCCATCTCTTTCAGAATTTTCCACAGTTTATACGGATCCACACAGTCAAAGGCTTTGGCATAGTCAATAAAGCAGAAATAGATGTTTTTCTGGAACTCTCTTGCTTTTTCAATGATCCAGTGGATGTTCGCAATTTGATCTCTGGTTCCTCTGCCTTTTCTAAAACCAGCTTGAACATCAGGGAGTTCATGGTTCACGTATTGCTGAAGCCTGGCTTGGAGAATTTTGAGCATTACTTTACTAGCATGTGAGATGAGTGCTATTGTGTGGTAGTTTGAGCATTCTTTGGCATTGCCTTTCTTTGGAATTGGAATGAAAACTGACCTTTTCCAGTCCTGTGGCCACTGCTGAGTTTTCCAAATTTGCTGGCATATTGAGTGCAGCACTTTCACAGCATCATCTTTCTGGATTTGAAACAGCTCAACTGGAATTCCATCACCTCCACTAGCTTTGTTGGTAGTCATGCTTTCTAAGGCCCACGTGACTTCACTTTCCAAGATGTCTGGCTCTAGATTAGTGATCACATCATCATGATTATCTGGGTCGTGAAGATCTTCTTTGTACCGTTCTTCCATGTATTCTTGCCACCTGTTCTTAATATCTTCTGCTTCTGTTAGGTCCATACCATTTCTGTCCTTTATCGAGCCCATCTTTGCATGAAATGTTCCCTTGGTATCTCCAATTTTCTTGAAGAGATCTCTAGTCTTTCCCATTCTGTTGTTTTCATCTATTTCTTGCATTGATCACTGAAGAAGGCTTTCTTATCTCTTCTTGCTATTCTTTGGAACTCTGCATTCAGATGCTTATATCTTTCCTTTCTCCTTTGCTTTTGGCCCCTCTTCTTTTCACAGCTATTTGTAAGGTGTCCCCAGACAGCCATTTTGCTTTTTTGCATTTCTTTTCCATGGGGATGGTCTTGATCCCTGTCTCCTGTACAGTGTCACGAACCTCATTCCATAGTTCATCAGGCACTCTATCTATCAGATCTAGGCCCTTAAATCTATTTCTCACTTCCACTGTATAGTCATAAGGGATTTGATTTAGGTCATAGCGGTTGAATGGTCTAGCGGTTTTGCCTACTTTCTTCAATTTAAGTCTGAATTTGATAATAAGGAGTTCATGATCTGAGCCACAGTCAGCTCCTGGTCTTGTTTTTGTTGACAGTATAGAGCTTCTCCATCTTTGGCTGCAAAAAATATAATCAATCTGATTTCGGTGTTGACCATCTGGTGATGTCCATGTGGAGTCTTCTCTCGTGTTGTTGGAAGAGGGTGTTTGCTATGACCAGTGCATTTTCTTGGCAAAACTCTATTAGTCTTTGCCCTGCTTAATTCGGCATTCCAAGGCCAAATTTGCCTGTTACTCCAGGTGTTTCTTGACTTCCTACTTTTGCATTCCAGTCCCCTATAATGAAAAGGACATCTGTTTTGGGTGTTAGTTCTAAAAGGTTTTGTAGGTCTTCATAAAACCATTCAACTTCAGCTTCTTCCGTGTTACTGGTTGGGGCATAGCCTTGGACAACTCCGATATTGACTGGTTTGCCTTGGAAATGAACAGAGACCATTCTGTCGTTTTTGAGATTGCATCCAAGTACTGCATTTGGGACTCTTTTGTTGACCATGATGGCTACTCCATTTCTTCTGAGGGATTCCTGCCCGCAGTAGTAGATATAATGGTCATCTGAGTTAAATTCACCCATTCCAGTCCATTTTAGTTCACTGATTCCTAGAATGTCGACGTTCACCCTTGCCATCTCTTGTTTGACCACTTCCAATTTGCCTTGATTCATGGACCTGACATTCCAGGTTCCTATGCAGTATTGCTCTTTACAGAATCGGATCTTGCTTCTATCACCAGTCACATCCACAACTGGGTATTGTTTTTGCTTTGGCTCTATCCCTTCATTCTTTCTGGAGTTATTTCTCCACTGATCTCCAGTAGCATATTGGGCACCTACTGTCCTGGGGAGTTCCTCTTTTGGTATCCTATCATTTTGCCTTTTCATACTGTTCATGGGGTTCTCAAGGCAAGAATACTGAAGTGGTTTGCCATTCCCTTTTCCAGTAACCTGCCCGTCTTGGGTTGCCCCGCAGGCATGGCTTGGTTTCATTGAGTTAGACAAGGCTGTGGTCCTAGTGTGATTAGATTGACTAGTTTTCTGTGAGTACAGTTTCAGTGTGTCTGCCCTCTGATGCCCTCTTGCAACACCTACCATCTTACTTGGGTTTCTCTTACCTTGGGCGTGGGGTATCTCTTCACAGCTGCTCCAGCAAAGCACAGCAGCTGCTCCTTACCTTGGACGAGGGGTATCTCCTTACCGCTGCTGTTCAGATTCAAATGCTAAAATCTTAATCCCCAGTGTGATGGTATTTGGAGGTGGGAATTTTGAGAGATAGGGAAGTCATGAGGGTGGAGCCCTCATTAATGGTATATGCAGATGTCACCACCCTTATGGCAGAAAGTGAAGAGGAACTAAAAAGCCTCTTGATGAAAGTGAAAGTGGAGAGTGAAAAAGTTGGCTTAAAGCTCAACATTCAGAAAATGAAGATCATGGCATCCGGTGCCATCACTTCATAGGAAATAGATGGGGAAACAGTGGAAACAGTGTCAGACTTTATTTTTTGGGGCTCCAAAATCACTGCAGATGGTGACTGCAGCCATGAAATTAAAAGACACTTATTCCTTGGAAGAAAAAGTTATGACCAACCTAGATAGCATATTCAAAAGCAGAGACATTACTTTGCCGACTGAGGTCCATCTAGTCAAGGCTATGGTTTTTCCATTAGTCATGTATGGATGTGAGAGTTGGACTGTGAAGAAGGCTGAGCACCGAAGAATTGATGCTTTTGAACTGTGGTGTTGGAGAAGACTCTTGAGGGTCCTTTGGACTGCAAGGAGATCCAACCAGTCTATTCTGAAGGAAATCAGCCCTGGAATTTCTTTGGAAGGAATGATGCTAAAGCTGAAACTCCAGTACTTTGGCCACTTCATGCGAAGTGTTGACTCATTGGAAAAGACTCTGATGCTGGGAGGGATTGAGGGCAGGAGGAGAAGGGGACGACAGAGGATGAGATGGCTGGATGGCATCACTGACTTGATGGACGTGAATCTGAGTGAACTCCGGGAGTTGGTGATGGACAGGGAGGCTGGGCATGAGGTGATTCATGGGGTCGCAAAGAGTCGGACATGACTGAGTGACTGAACTGAACCTTATAAAAAGGATCTCGGAGAATTCTCTTTACCTTCCATCAACTGAGGTTATAAGAAGTCGGCAGTCTGCAACTTGGAAGAGAGTATTCAGCAGACCCCGACTATTATGGCACCCTGAGCTTGGACTTCCAGCCTCTAGAACTATGAGGAATTAGTTTCTGTTATTTATAAGCCACCTAGTCTATGTAGTACTTCATTATAGCAGTCCTAACTGACCAAGACACCATCCTTGTCCACCAGAGAACTGAACTCTCCTTCCTTGATCTGATGAGTACCTTTTAATTGCACTCATCATATTGCATGGCAGCTATTTGTTTTCCTGGTTCCCTCTCCTAATATACTGGGAGTGACTGGAGAGCAGGGGCCTTGTCCTGTTCATCTCTATATCCTCAGTGCTCAGCAGAGTTCCTGGAACTGTGTATGAACTCAATAATGCATGTGACCTATAGAAGTCCACCTCCTCCTTGACTTTATATTGGCACCTGGGCACAAATGACATTTTGGGTGGGATAAAATGTTTAGAATATTAATCTAATGTTTTTCTTCTGGGTATTTTTCACATTTTGATACTGCAAAAATGATACCCCAGGCTGAGAAAAAAGAGAGAGGTGATGAGAAATAGGAAGATGGTGGGTCTCTAATGGATTTGAGGAAGATGATGGTCAGGGTGGAACTCAAGATTGATTTATGAGATCCAAAAGGTAAGAAGGCCCATGCTGTCTTTCCCTAGTGGGTTCCTCTGTTAGGAGGGAAGACCCTGGGGAAGAAAAGGGCATGTGGTGAGTCTAAGTAGAGAAGCCTTACATAGGAAGTCAGTGTTTCCTGGAAACTAAGTGGTGCAGTGACAAAAGAATCCAGCTGCCTGTGTAGGAGGCACAAGAAACTCGGGTTCAATCTCTGGGTCAGGAAGATTGCCTGGAGAAGGAAATGGCAACCCACTCCAGTATTCTTGCCTGGAAAATTCCATGCACAGAGGAGCCTGGTGGGCTACAGTTCACGGGGTTGCAAAGAGTTGGACACGACAAAGTGATTGAGCATGCGCATGTGCATGCACACACACACACACACACACACACACACACACACACACACACACACTTAGGCCAATCTAGAGGCCACAGATCTTTTCTTACACACACAACAGGCCTACGAGTAGCTGGAAATGAGGGGCCCACTGGCTGAGTAAGATATACCTCAGCATTTCTGTGATCCTACAAACTAGGGGCTAACCATATGGAATAATGCCCTGGAAGAGGGACAACTCCCAGGCCAGAGAAGTTGTCCTGTTATTCTTCTGTGTTAGGGAGTCCGAGAAAAGAAAAAAGTTCAGTTATGGAAAATGTTTTAAAGGCGACATTTAGTGCACAGCTCAACTCTGGACTAACTTTTATTTACTTTATGCTATGGAGTAAAAGTGAAAACTCTAGGCAAATGAATCAATACCATTGATCAACAATGGATGTAGGAGTCATGGAGATGCAGGCTAAGGAAAGCCTGGGTTGTGGAATTCTTCTGGAATTCTCCAGTGGAGAAGGGTTGTAATATACTGGTTGCCAATGAGGATGGGAGAAAAATGTTATGTGATCTTGTGTCCTGGGCTTTTTCAGTTCCAAGCACACAACCTATGAACATCTTATAAGCATAACAGGGAAACCTAGACTTTTAAAAACATCAACCAGAGGATCTCTGACAAAGAGGTATCCCCAGGCGCTGTTGTGATGGCGAGGTTGAAATTGCTGTGGCTGTGCAAACTGAAAACTCTGCCAGATACTCACTTGCCTCGAGTCAAGAAAGGCAGCCTGGAAAACTTCACTTGATAAATCTAATCATTTTTTTTTTCCCCCTGGATATTCTTGGGAAGACTCAAGACTGCTTGGAGAATTGGATATCCATACACAGAGATAAATACCCATATTCAGACTTTAATGCATACAGATGAACACTCTAATGCAGATATAAATATACAGACATTATCAGTTACTAAATACTTACAGTTTGGGGGATTCTATGTATAATTTCACATACATTTATCTCATTTTTTTCTGCCCTCAACAACAAAACATGGATGATATTAATGTATTTTTACACAGAGGAAGTTGAAGCAGAGAGTGAGGAATAATTTGTCCAGGGTCTCAAAGCTACAAAGAAATAGGATCTTTCTATATGATTGTGCATAATCAATACTAACTGCTCTCTAGGTAGTTATGGGAGATGGATTCATTTGAATAATCATCCCCTGCTCCTTAACCTTCATTATTCAACTCATTTTACTCCCTTTATCAATATTGGCACAAACCATATGGTAATGATCCCAACACAGTTGTATGAAACAGAGAGATAGTAGCTCTGGAGAAATTTTGCACATGCATGTTTATGTATGTGTGCACATGTGCAGGCATCTGTGCATGCTCAGTTGCTCAGTCGTGAACTGTAGCCTGCCAGATCTCTTCTGTCCACAGGATTTCCCAGGCAAGAATACTGGAGTGAGTCACTATTTCCTACTCCAGGGGATCTTCCTGACTCAGGGATGGAACCTGCATCTCCTGCTTCTCCTGCATTGCTAGGCATATTCTTTACCACTGAGCCACCTGGGAAGCCTGCATACATGCATATGTACACACATATACAGGTTAACATGTGTTTCATACATGTGGAAATAGAAACCCAGAGAAGAAAGTGACTTGTGCAAGGGTTCACATAACAAGTCTTAGAGGGACCCTGTTGTATTTCTGTCAGAGAGATGGAGAGAAGGAGTTATCAGTTTCTACTTTAGCCTAGAACTGGGAGGCTGCCCAATGGGAGGGCACTTCTCAACTTCAGAATCTGACTGCAGCATGACTTTTCAGAGCATCAGATATCCCTGCCTTAAGATGAAGGTATGGATATTCTTTCCTAAGCCAAATTGAAATGGATTTTTGGATTATCTCCTATTGTTCAGAAAGATTCTCTTTGCACTGGTTGCATTGAAGTTCCCTGGCTTCCCAGAGCTCTGAGTCTCCTCTGGGAGTGTGTTTGGGATTGTTCCATTAGCAGTCTTTCCATCCCTGACCAGGCAGGTCCATGGACTGACCTGTCGCTTCACCAGGCCTGTGCCAGGACCTAAGGTCCAGACATGACCCCCTTACTGCCCTCAGTACATCAACCTAGCCCTTACTTCTCTCATAAGGATGAAACTTGGAGGCATCTCTATATATTTTTGTTACATAACTTTTCAAAAATAAAAAACATTAGAAATAGAAATATAACAAACACCCATATACCTTCTACCCAGATGTATTATTTTTTTAAGAAATAAATCATTGCCAGAATAATTAAGCTCCTCTGTATCTCTCTGGCTCCCATGTTCTCCCAGAGGCAAGCATGATGGCAATAATTAAAAATATTCTACATGTATTTCATATTTTTATGATATATTCACATTTATATAAAATGTATCAACTTAAGAGACAGAAACATATGTATATGAATGAAGTTTTATATTCTATATAAATATTATATATTACATATAATTATATAAAATTATATTTATATATTGTATAAACTCTGTTTTAATATTATGATAATTACTTTAATTAAACATTAAATTATATATTTATATAAGCATAAACTAGCATTTATTATTATATGTAAATGCTATATGTACATTAAATTTTATACAGTATATAGTTTATATAAATTAAAATTTATAAAATTGGTATAAACTCTTCATATCATGGCATAACTTACTTATTCATTTAACACTGTATTTTCATTTCTATCTATTTTGATGCATGTGTGTCCCTTCATTCTTTTGAACTGCTGTGGAATAGTCCATTAAAGAAATATGCTTCAATTAATTTATGATTGTCCTGTGGTTTGCAAATACACCTGTTTGAAATTTCTCAGAATTGCAAACATTGCTTCCACCCAATTCTTGGGGATGTCTCCTTGTGCACACAAGGTCTTAGGAGGGACCCCTGGATGCAGGATTGATGGGTATTGTCAGGTTGTTCTGCAAAGAGGTGTGCTTGTCCCATCCCCTCACACTATACCAGAAGGATATGAAGCTCCTACCTTCCACATCTTTGCCAGCAGCAGACCTTGTGAGCCTTAAGCGTCATTGCCAATTGGGTGGGTGTGCACTGGTTTCTCACTGGTGCTATCAGAGAGGAAAAAATTTTTCACTACCCTTCAAGGTTCTTTTGGATAGTCTAAGAATTAAATCAACATGAGATAGATTAACAGGAAAAAAATCAAACATAGTTTAATAACATGTTAACATGGGAGAGACCAAGGAAATTGGAGTTGAGTAACTTGCCAAAATGGATGAGACTCTGAACTTAAACACCATCTTTAGTTAAAGACTAAAGAGGAAGTTGAGGGTAAGTAACTGGGGCTTCAAAGGGGAGGAAGGCAAGTCACATGGAGATGGAAAGGCAAATGTTTGGTAAACAAAGCTTTGCTGGGCCTGCAGATACAATGGGACACAGGATGGACTTTGATCTCTAGGCCCTGTTACCCCATCACATCTCACCCTTATTTCTTGCAGATTTTTCTGGTGATTTCTGTATCAGCAGAACAGGCCCTCTATCTAAACTTTTTAGGCAATCAGGGGAAGATGAAGTTTGTCCCTGAGTCTTTTGGGCCTGGATGGTTTTTAGTTTGAAATAATTTGCATACCAAAGAGACATTTTGGGGTGGCAAGTTGTGCTCCCCTATAGTGCTGTATTCATGCCTTCCTGACTGCACATGACCTTGACAGTCTTTTTATACATCTGTGTCTGTGAAATGCTTTTTTATAATTCATCTATTCTTTCTCTTGGATTGTTAATTTGTATGATTTTTTTAAAATATGTATGTGGATTGTAATCTTTTGTTAGCTTTCAATATTAACAACACTTTTTCTGGTTTGTGACTTTGAATTTTATTATGTCTTTTATTATATAAAAATATTAAACTTTGATGTTAAATTTACCAGCTGTCATCCTGATGATATATATTTTGCATGTCTTGTTGAAGAAATCCTTCACCTACCTCTCACTATTGACATTGTTTCACTGGTAATATGACATTTGTAAGCATACATGAGAGGTAAGGAGGAGGGCATAACAACCCACTCCAATATTCTTGCCTGGAGAATCCCCATGAACAGAGGAGCCTGGCAGGCTACAGTTCATGGGGTTTCAAAGAGTTGGACATGACTGAGCGACTAAGCACAGCCCACATGAGAGGTAAGGGGCTTCCCTGGTGGCTTGGTGGTGAAGAATCTTCCTGCAATGCAGGAGAAGCAGGAAATGCAAGTTCAGTCCCTGGGTTGGGAAGATTCTCTGGAGGAGGGCATGGCAACCCACTCCAGTATTCTTGCTATGGGAAAACTGCATGGACAGAGGAGCCTGGCGGGCTGTAAAGAGTTGGATGGACTGAAGTGACTGAGCATGCACGCACACATGAGAGGTGAGAAGGGGCTTTCCTTTTGGTTCCTAGATTCTTAATTACAATAGCAACCCAGTGGTTAGGCAAGTTCAGGTTTGCTCTAATGATTTCAGATTATTTTCTAGGGTATAATGCAGTGTTTCAAGGTATGAGTTCTAGAGTGAGAATGCTTGTGTTTGGATCACTTACTTTGGGCATGCTACTTAAACTACTCTGAGGATGATATTATAGTGTCTACCTTTTAGGGTTGTTGTGGAAATTAAATTAGTAAAAGTGGCTTAGATTGTAAAGAATCTGGTTGCAATGTGGGAGACCCTGGATTGATTCCTGGGTTGAGAAGATCCTCTGGAGAGGAAATGGCTACCAACTCCAGTTTCTTGCCTGGAAAATCCCATGAACAGAGGAGTCTGGCAGGCTACAGTCCATGAGGTCGTAAAGAGTTGGCCACGACTGAGCAACACTTTGGAATAGTTTCTGGTACATTGTGAGAGCCAGATCTTATTTACTACTATCGTTAGCATTATTTTCTCATTATGCTTCTTAGTTTCCTTCTGGGCTGGATTTCTAGGGGCTACTTGAGACGTTAGATCTGCATTTTTTCCATGCTTTCCTATGCCTAGACTGATAACACCTTGGTCAGCTTGGCCACGTGTCACCTTAGAGGACTAATCCACTGAGCTGTCAAGAACTAAAAATGTTAATGGCCTAATCATTCCTTTTTGTACCCTGATTTGCTAGTACCAGACAGTTCATCTCATATAGTTTTCAGAAGAAATAGAGAATTAAAGCTTTCAAGGTTTCAAGTATTAACTGAGTTCAGATTGAGTCATCATCCTTTCAAATCTCCAAAATGAGGCATGTATTGACAAAGGTGATTTGCAAGGACTTCATAATGTGTATTTATTGTGGTTGTTTGCCCAGTGCCTCTTTCCCTCTTCCTGGTTTTGTCTCCTTTTATCCCTCTGTTTCTCAAGCAAGCTGCCAATCAAAGCATCATCTCTTTCCCACCTACAGGGATGGAGATGTTACCCAAATAAAACTATCCTTCTGATTATACTAATTTTTCTAGGAGTTGGACATGTAACCCAGGTGGACAAATCAGAACTTTCCTGGAATTTTTTGTTCTTGAGTAACTGGAAAAAAGCCCTTTCTTGCCTGGTGGCTAAGTTGATGAGTAGATGGCAAAGTAGATGAGTCTGTGAGATGCTGGCTAAACTGTTGTATTATGAACCCTAGATTTGTTTCTAGGGCTTTTCTTCCAGATTTTTCATCTCACATATCTGCTTGCATGGAAAGGCCTAGGAGAGAAGAGGAAGCTGGTCTCAGAAAAGTGATTAAAAGAGTCAGACAGGGTCCTGTGTGTGTGTGGGGGGTGGGGGGGGTGGGGTGGGGGTGGGTATCTGAGTTTTTTTCAATGGAGCTGGATGTGGAACAGGGCTGGATGGGGATTCAGATGTTCAAATCCCATGATTTCCAAGTCCAGGTTGTTAACCTCCTGTTTTAATTCTGTGAGCTTCTGCAGTACCTTTATAATCTCCTTTTATCTTTAAGCCAGATCTGGTTAGATTTCTACCACTTGAAAGTGCAAGAGTTCTATTTACCAAAAACATAAATAAGAGGTATAATGAAAAGACTGATTACTTTTATATTACTTCTGAGTCCAGATCCTGCTTTTGCCACTTTCTAGTTACGTGGCTTTTACTTGTGACTCAATTTCTTTATCTGTAAATGGTAGAAGATGAATACTTTGTAAGGTTGTGTGAATTTAATAAGACAATGTATATAAAGGATTTGTTATAGCTTTTTGCTTCAGGTTTAACTGCAGATAGCTTAATAAAAGAACTTTATGGGCTTCCCTGGTGGCTCAGACGGTAAAGAATTCGCCTGCAATGTGGGAGACATGGGTTGGATCCCACGGTTGGGAAGATCCCCTGGAGGAGGGCATAGCAACCCACTCCAGTACTCTTGCCTGGAGAATCCTCATGGACAGACAACCCTGGATGGAGGGCTACAGTCCATGGGGTCACAAAAAGTCAGACATGACTGAATGACTAAGCACATAATTTTTTGCACATAATAGGCACTAATATTTTAGCTACTATTATTATTGTTTTTATTACTACTTACTACTACTACTGTTGCACTAAATATACTGATTATTCAAGTCTTGCATGCCAGGCATCTCTATAAGGTCATCAACCTTTTCTCTGGGTCTATGTGCATGAAAAAAATAGATAAAATGTATAAAAAGTAACATTGATTACTTTGCCCATGCACAGCATTCTATAAAGGGGCAAGGAGGAGAGTCAGTCAGGTTACTGATAAGAAGTAGAAAGTGCAGACAGAAAGCTTAATTGAAGATAGCTTAATAAAAGAACTTTATGGGCAAGTGAGTGAGATTAAAGGAATTCACATGAAATGGTGATAAGCTCAAGGAATGGCATCAAAACTAGTATAAGGCCACCTGATGCAAAGACTTGACTCGTTGGAAAAGACCCTGATGCTGGGAAAGATTGGGGGCAGGAGGACAAGGGGGCAACAGAGGATGAAATGGTTGGATGACACCACCAACTCAATGGATATGAGTTTGAGTAAACTCAGCGAGATGATGAAAGACAGGCAAGCCTGGCATGCTGCAGTTTGTGGGGTAGTAGAGAGTCAGATACGACTGAGCAACTGAACCACAACAACTGTCGGGAAGAGTGGAGGAGCAGCTCTGGGCTTGGCATCCAGGAGCAGGTGCTGAAACTCAGTGGCTGCCCTGGCCCGATGTGGGGGTATCCACCTCCGCCCTAGTGAGGGAGGAGGAGAGGCAGGGGGCCACCAGTAGCAGAGCTGCTGCCATCCAGGTACTGCCACCACACAACTGCCTCTCCACACCATGGGGCTGCTGACGGTCATGGCTGTGGATATAGGAAAGCCCAATATCCCTATAACTCTGCAACCAGAAAAAAAAAGCCTGCCTCCCTTTTGCCTTCCATATATCACACACGTGAATTCAGAACCCTAGCACACTGGGTCTGTTTTTTTTTTTTTTTTTTAACATATCAAGGGAGGGCTTAGGGAGCAGTGGTTGGAGAAGTGAGTGACTCAGTAGAAGCCGAGTATCTGGAGAGGGAAAGTGCTTAAGAAATATGATCGGCACGCACAAGCTCCATGGATTCAGTTTCTTTTCGGGTGTCCAACCTGGCACTAGCCACTGGCTGTCTCTGGGAGTTCGCTCTCAATTAGATAGTGGGAGGAATGTCTGCATCAGGGAATAAAAGGGGAAGAGTATGAATATCTTTTATTTTATACTACCATACATTTATTTTATTTATTCCAGAGTTTCTCATCTTTGTCCCCATTAGCATTTTGCATCATAGATGTCTTTGTTGTAGGGGACTGTCCTGTGCACTCTGGCGTATTGAGCTGTGTCCCTGACCTCTGCTCACTAGATGACAGTTACATCTCTCCCTTCCCAGGTGGGACTACCCAAAATATCTCCACATATTGCCAAATATCCCTCACGGGGCAAAATTGAACATCACAAGTGTATACAATCTTTATATATATGATATTTGAGCAATTGTCATCACTGAGAAGAAAGGGAAGAAGACATTTAACATCAATGAAGCATCTGCTCCATTGCAGGCATGGTGTTTTATTTTGTTTATTTATTTCATTTTTGGCCACACTGGGTCTTTGTTGCTATGTGCAGGTTTTCTCTGGTTGCAGAGAAGCAGAATCTAGCTGCGGTGCATGGGCTTCTCATTGCAGTGGCTTTTCTTGTTGTGGAGCATGGGCTCTAGGGCTGCAGTAGTTTTAGCATGTGGGCTCAGTACTTGCGGTGCATGGGCTTAGTTGCCCTGAGGCATGTTGGATCTTCCTGGACCAGGGATTGATCAAACCAGTGTCTCCTGCATTGCAAGACAGATTCTTATTTTTTTAGCTTTTAATTTTTTTTTTGGGATATAGCCGATTAACAATGTTGTAGTTTCAAGTGAACAGAGAGTGGATTTAGCCATACATATACATGTATCCTGGAGAAGGCAATGGCACCCCACTCCAGTACTCTTGCCTGGAAAATCCCATGGACAGAGGAGGCTGGTGGGCTGCAGTCCATGGGGTCATTAAGAGTTGGACAAGACTGAGCGACTTCACTTTCACTTTTCACTTTCATGCATTGGAGAGGGAAATGGCAACCCACTCCAGTGTTCTTGCTTGGAGAAACCCAGGGACGGGGGAGTCTGGTCGGCTGCTGTCTTTGGGGTCACACAGAGTCGGACATGACTGAAGCAACTTAGCAGCAGCAGCAGCAGCAGCAGCATGTATGTATGCATTCCCCCTGCAAGGTGGATTCTTAACCACTGGAACACTAGGAAAGCCCCCAAGCACGGTGCTAGATGCCCCCTACGCCTTGCCTGCTTTAAGGCACTACTGGACCCAGAATGGCCTGGAGAGGAAGGCCAACTTGGGTTCAAATCCTGCCGCCACCCCAGGATCTGCCTGGCCTTGGGTGAATTAATCTCTGCAAATTTAACATTTTTTTTTTCCCTTCTGTAAACGAGAGCTAAACTTTCAGGGTGGCTGCAAGGATTACTAGAGGTGAACCATGGTAAGTGTTATCAGTGATTCTTATGCAAAATTTGCCCATGGGGAGGGGGAAGTGCTCTTTCGTTTTCCTCCAACACAACAGTTCCAGTCTGTGGTCAGTGACTGGCCATGCTGCCACTGCTGATCCTTCTCCCCCTGTCTTACTTATGCAGAGACAGTGGACCAGCAAAGAAGGACTATGTCTTTAAGGACAAAGGAGAAAGTGAATAATGCAAAAAGTCTGGCATTTCTAAGTAGTTTTTTTTTTTTTTTCTTGACAGGGCTGCTGACAGGCCCGTTAGCAACACAGAGCCTAATTACTTGCCAAGAGTAAAGGAAAATGTGTCATTTGGTTGTTCTGGCTTTTCCCGGTGCAATAAATCACAGCCATGGGACCCTGGCTTCATTTGATTTAAAAAAGATTTTAAAGAAAGAAAAAGTTTTCCTTGTTTTTATTGGGAAGGGCTGGTCATTTCTGTCTGTTTCATCTGGGGCCCTTGGTTGGTGTGACCTACCCACATTAAAAGCCACTCTGAGTACTTCTGAGCTTAGCTGTATGCGTCTGTGCTTGCCCACACACTCTCCTGTTTCTCTGTTGAACCGAGAGGCGTCTGCTCTCTTCATCGTAGGTACCCAGTTCCTCCAGAAGTACATCAGCTTCTGATACTCGAAACGAGACTCTCTTCATGTTGATGGTCATTTGGCCATTTGTCTTTGCTTCCCTGCCTCTAAACCTCACGCTGTCCTCTGATATAATCTTGCAGTGGTCTGCTGGTCCCCACCTGACTGTGGGTAACAGATCTGTCTGCTCCGTCTCGTCATCCACTCTTCCTTATATGAGGTCTACACTTCCTGGATACCCCACTAGGCCTCCGCAGCAGGTAAGAAGTATCAGACAATTTGAGTGAAGCAACAAAACAGAATGGGACAATGAAAAATTGGGTAGATTCTGCTTATTTTATGAAAGCTCTCAGTTAAGAACATCTGTGCAAATAGGACGCCTCCTCTTGCTCTGGCTAATATTCATATTTGTCTTATTTCTGGAAGGCCTGGCTCCTTCTTTTCTGATTTCTTTTCAATTGCTATTTCAATTGCTAATCAATTCATTTCAGGTGAGTTTCACCTGAAATGAAACCGCTGACAAAAGGTAGGTGAAAACACATAATGGCAATGTTTCAAGAGTTAGAGTTTTCAGGTACAAGGATGAAAGTTAAGGATTGGTTTGATGGCCTGGTGCTATGTAACCAAGTAGGCAGTTAGAGGAGGGGTGTGCAGAGCGGTGAACACTCTGACCCACTTCCCTTCAGTATGACTTACCTTCCAGATAACAACAGAATGCCAGAACCAGACAATGCCTTTGAGATCAGAATACAACTCCTTCTACCAGGGACAGTGAGGACCATTAAATGGCTAGCCCAAGGGCATCCATTTACCCAGTAAAGTCAAGGGAGCTGGAACCCAAGCATCAGCTCTCAGCCCTTTCGAGTTTGCATAGCGCTGAATGGGAGGTGTCTTTGCCAGTAACACAATGTTTTCTTTGTTTTGAAATCGATGTGTGGTTCTCCTTTGTATCTGTACTACAGTGGCAAGAATACACGGAAGAACTGTACAAAAAAGATCTTCACGACCCAGATAATCATGATGGTGTGATCACTAATCTAGAGCCAGACATCTTGGAAAGTGAAGTCAAGTGGGCCTTAGAAAGCATCACTACGAACAAAACTAGTGGAGGTGATGGAATTCCAGTTGAGCTGTTTCAAATCCTGAAAGATGATGCTGTGAAAGTGCCGCACTCAATATGCCAGCAAATTTGGAAAACTCAGCAGTGGCCACAGGACTGGAAAAGGTCTGTTTTCATTCCAATTCCAAAGAAAGGCAATGCCAAAGAATGCTCAAACTACCACACAATTGCACTCATCTCACATGCTAGTAAAGTAATGCTCAAAATTCTCCAAGCCAGGCTTCAGGATTACTTGAACCGTGAACTCCCTGATGTTCAAGCTGGTTTTAGAAAAGGCAGAGGAACCAGAGATCAAATTGCCAACATCCGCTGGATCAAGGAAAAAGCAGGAGAGTTCCAGAAAAACATCTATTTCTGCTTTATTGACTATGCCAAAGCCTTTGATGGTCTGGATCCGAATAAACTGTGGAAAATTCTGAAAGAGATGGGAATACCAGACCACCTGACCTGCCTCTTGAGAAATCTGTATGCAGGTCAGGAAGCAAGATTAGAACTGGACATGGAACAACAGACTGGTTCCAAATAGGAAAAGGAGTACGTCAAGGCTGTATATTGTCACCCTGCTTATTTAACTTCTATGCAGAGTACATCATGAGAAAGCTGGACTGGAAGAAACACAGGCTGGAATCAAAATTGCCAGGAGAAATATCAATCACCTCAGATATGCAGATGACACCACCCTTATGGCAGAAAGTGAAGAGGAACTAAAAAGCCTCTTGATGAAAGTGAAAGAGGAGAGTGAAAAAGTTGGCTTAAAGCTCAACATTCAGAAAACTAAGATCATGGCATCCGGTCCCATCACTTCATGGGAAATAGATGGGGAAACAGTAGAAACAGTGTCAGAGTTTATTTTTTGGGCTCCAAAATCACTGCAATTGGTGACTGCAGCCATGAAATTAAAAGACGCTTACTCCTTGGAAGAAAAGTTATGACCAACCTAAATAGTATATTCAAAAGCAGAGATGTTACTTTGCCAACTAAGGTCCATCTAGTCAAGGCTATGGTTTTTCCTGTGGTCATGTATGGATGTGAGAGTTGGACTGTGAAGAAGGCTGAGCACTGAAGAATTGATGCTTTTGAACTGTGGTGTTGGAGAAGACTCTTGAGAGTCCCTTAGACTGCAAGGAGATCCAACCAGTCCATTCTGAAGGAGATCAGCCCTGGAATTTCTTTGGAAGGAATGATGCTAAAGCTGAAACTCCAGTACTTTGGCCACCTGATGCGAAGAGTTGACTCATTGGAAAAGACTCTGATGCTGGGAGGGATTGGGGGGAGGAGGAGAAGGGGACGACTGAGGATGAAATGGCTGGATGACATCATGGACTCGATGGACATAAGTCTGAGTGAACTCCGGGAGATGGTGATGGACAGGGAGGCCTGGCCTGCTGCAATTCATGGGGTCGCAGAGTCGGACACGACTGAGCAGTTGAAATGAACTGAACTGAACTGAACTGAACTGAGGACCCAGTCAGTGTCTTCTCCCCATTCCACCAAAATGGAGTTTCTGTACAATGATACTGCTTTTGATCTGCCCTCTGTGTGGCCTGGTGGCTCAGAGGTTAAAGCGCCAGCCTGCAATGTGGGAGACCCAGGTTCAATCCCTGGGTTGGGAAGATCCCCTGGAGAAGGAAATGGCTATCGTACATTTGGGGTCCCAAAGAGTTGGACATGACTGAGCGACTTCACTTTCACTTTCTTTCTGTGTGGCTGAAAGTCAATGAGCAGGTAAATCCTTTTTTAAAAATAATTTTATTCATTATTTATTTATTTTTGGCTGTACTGGGTCTTCATTGCTGCATATGGGCTTTCTCTAGTTGTGGTGAGTGGGGGCTCCACTTTGTCATGGTGTGTGGGCTTCTCACTGTAGTAGCTTCTCTTGTGGTACATGGGGTCTAGGATGAAGGGCTTCAGTAGTTAGAGCTCCCAGTCTCTAGAGCACAGGCTCAGTAGAAGTGGCACATGGACTAGTTGCCATGAGGCATAAGAGATCTTCCCAGACCAGGAATTGAACCCGTGTCTCCTGCATTGGCACAAGAATTCTTTACCACTGAGCCACTAGGGAAGCCCACAGATAAACTCTTTTTTCATCCTGGGACCCAGTGCCTTACGGCTTGTGGGCGAGCTAACCTCAAGTGTGAGCTTGGACACTATTATGTTCCTATGAAACCTTAATACTGCTCCCTGATGCCCAATATCACATCTCTCTTTTATATATTTCCATCTTCTCACTCCTAGTCTTTCATGGACAATGCCTTAACACTGTGAAGTCTTCTGTTTGCTCTGGCTAACCAGCCAGATTTGAATTTATCTCATAAAATTAGTTCATTCTAGAGATGTTGATGACTGGTACTTGTTTTTTCACTTTTGCTCTTTTTTTTTTTTTTTTTTTGCATTTCAGCAGGGGAATTTCTAGTATTAATACTATGAAGCTTTCATAGCAGAGTTCTCAACTGTGGCTACACTTTAGAATTAGCTGTAGAGCTTTATCAAATTCTTGGAGATGGGGGTCCTCATCTTCAGATATTCTAGTGAAGCTGGTCCTGAAGGGGCCTAGGGAAATACTAATTTTTTAAAAGCTTATCAGGTAATCCCAAATTATAATTATTATTGAAAACCCTTGCCTAAATATGAAGGATGACATACCCAAAGGATTACGAACTCTAATGGCTACCAGGAAGATTTGCTGCAGTGAAGTCCTCAGTCCTCTTCAAGACAAAGCACACAGCTCTTTCTACTGCATCTCTGTGCTCTGTGTGGGGTCCAAGGAAGTCTCAGAGAAAGCGGAGTGAACCGCAGTTGACCAAGGAGCCAATGAAATTACCTGGGACAGAACATTTTCAGTCAGTTTAATCCAGTTTAGTCTTAATAAGGATGTGTGCGTGTGCGCGTGTGTATGTGTGTGTGTGTGTGCGCGCGCGCGCGCACGCGCTCAGTCACTCAGTCCTGACATTTTTGCTTCTGTTCCTTGTGCTTTCGGTTTCATATCCAAAAACTCATTGCTAAGACTCATTGCTTTCTGTTAGGAGTTTTACTCATTCAGGTCTCATGTTTATGTCTTTAATCCATTTTGAGGTAATTTTTGTTGAGTGGTATAATATAGATTCATCCAAATTCATTCTTTTGCCTATGGATATCTAGTTTTCCCAATACCATTTATTGATGAGACTCTCCTTTCCTCAGTGAGTACTATTGGCTTCCTTATCCTTATCAAATATTAGCCGACCATATATGCTAGGGTTTATTTCTAGGTTTTCAGTTCTGTTCCATTGTTTTGTGTCTGTTTTTATACAGATACCATATCATTTTAATTACTGCAGATTTTTAATATAGTTTGAAATCAGGAAGCATGCCTTCGACTTTGTTCTTTCTCAAAATTTCTTTTTAGGATTGCTTTGTCTATTTCTGTGAAAAATGCCATTGGAATCTTGATAAAGATTGATTTAAATATATAGATAAGTAAGTAGAATGGACATTTTAGCAATATTAACTCTCCTGATCCATAATATGAAATATTTTCCCATTTGTTTGTGTCTTCTTCAATTTCTTTCATCAATGTTATAGTTTTCAGTATATAGATCTTTAACTTTGGATAAATTATTCTTGGGTATTTTATTGTTTCTATTATTCTTAAGGGGATTGTTATTTCTTTAATTCTTTTTCAGGTAGTTGATTTTAGTGTACAGAAATATAACTGATTTTTGTATGTTACTTTCTTATCCTGAAATTTCACAGAATTCATTTATTAATTCTAACAAATTTTGGAGGAATCTTTAGGATTTTCTATGTACAAGGTCATGTCATCAGCAAACAGAAACAATTTCACTTCTTCCTTTCCATATTAGATGTATTTTATTTCTTTTTCTTGTCTAATTACTCTAATTAGGACTTCCAGTACTATGTTGAATTAAGAGTATGAACCATGGTACTACCTGGGTTCTTATGAAGAAAGTTTTCAGCCTTTAACCCTTTCACCCTTTCACCCTTTCACCCTTCAGTGTAATGTAAGCTGTGAGTTGGTCATATGTGACCTTTATTATGCTGAGCGATAGTCCTTCTATATCCAATATTTTGAGAGTTTTTATCAGGAAAGGATGTTAAATTTTGCATCTGTTGAGATGATTATATGGTTTTTGCCTTAGATTTTATTAACATGTCTTATCACATTTGTTGATTTGCATATATCAAGCTATCCTTGTATCTCAGGGATAAACCCCACTTGATTATAGTGTATGATCCCCATTCATGTGCTGATGAATTCAGTTTACTAGTATTTTGTTTAGGATTTTTACATCTATGTCCATCAGGGGTACTGTCATATAGTTTTCTTTTCTTGTAGTGTCCTTATCTGGCTTTAGTATCAGGCTAATTGTAAAATATATTTGGAAATGTTGCTTGGTCTTCATTTTTCTAGACAAGTTTGAGAAGAATTGGCATTACCTCTTAAAATGTTTGGTAGAATTCACAAGCGAAGCCATCTCCTTCTGGGATTTTCTTTGTTGGGACTTTTTGATTACAAATTCAAAATACTTGTTATTTGTTCAGATTTTCTATTTCTTTATAGATCATACTTGATAGGATGTGTATTTCTAGGGATTTATTAGTTTCTTCTAGGTTGTCTGATTGTTGGCTTATAATTGTTCATTTGTTATTTAGTCACTCAGTCATGTCTGACTCTTTGTGACCCCATGGACTATAGCAGGTCCATCTTCTCTGTCCTTCGCCATCTCCTGGAGCTTGCTCAAAATAATTGTTCATAGTCGTCTCTTAAGATCCTTTGTATTTTGTGGTATCCATTGTAAAGTTTCCTCTTTAATTTATAATTTTATTTGAGTTGTTTCTTTTTTATTTTCTTACTAAATCTAGCTGTCAAATTTATCTTTTCAAAAAAACCAACTCAACTTCTTGAACTTTTCTATTTTTATGATCTCTGTTTCATTTATTTCTGCTCTGATTTTTTTAATCTCCTTCTTTCTGCTAACTTTTTGCTTAGTTCTTGTTTTTCTAGTTTTTAGTTAGGTTGTTTATTTGAGATTTTTCTTTTTTTGTAATGTAGGCATTTAGTACTCTAAACTTCCCTCTGAGTACTACTTTTGCTGTATGCCTAAAGTTTTGGTATGCACTGTTTCCATTTGTGTTTGTTTCAATATATTTTTTCTCTCTTTTTTGATTTCTCCTTTGACCCATTGGCTGTTCAAGAGTTTGTTGTCTAATTTCCATATATTTGTGAATTTTTCAGTTTTCTTTCTATTATGATTTCTGGTTTCAAACTATTTTGTTCTAAAAAAAACACTTGTTATTTCTTTATAATTTTTAAATTTAACTTTATTTATTTTTGGCTGTGACGGGTCTTCATTGCTGTGTGGGCTTTTCTCTAGGTGTGGCAAGTGAAGGCTACACTTCATTGTGGCGCATGGGCTTCTCATTGCAGTAGCTTCTTTTATTGCAGAGCACAGGCTCTAGGCATGTGGGCTTTGGTCACTGTGGCTGTGGGCCCTAGAGCACGGGCTCAGTAGTTGTGGTCCACAGGCCCAATTGCTCTGGGACATGTGAATCCTCCTAGACCAGGGATTGAACCTGTGTTCCGTTCATTGGTAGGCAGATTCTTATCCACTGTACCACCAGGGAAGTAAAAAAAATACTTGTTATAATCTCAGTCTTTTACATTTTTCTGAGACTTGTTTTATTAACTAATATATGATTTATCTTGCAGAATGTTCTGTGTATGCTGAGAAGAGTGTATTCTGCTGCTTTGGATGGAATGTTTTGTTTATGTCTGTTAGGTTCATTTGGTCAAAACATAGTCCAAGTCCAATGTTTTCTTACTGATTTTCTGTCTGCATGATTTATCCACTGTTGAAAGTAGATATTGAATTTTCCTATTTGTATTGTATTGTGCCAATTTCTCCCTTCAGATCTGTTAGTATTCACTTATTATGTTTAGCTGCTGCAATGTTGAGTACATGTATAGTTATAGCTGTTATATCCTCTTAATGAATTTACTGCTTTATCATTATACAATGATCTTCTTTGTCTTGTTTCAGTTTTTGATAGAGTGTATATATTTTCTAGCATAAATATAGTTACTCTTTTTTTTAAATTTTTTTTATTAAATTTTAAAATCTTTAATTCTTACATGTGTTCCCAAACATGAAACCCCCTCCCACCTCCCTCCCCATAACATCTCTGTGGGTGATCCCCATGCACCAGCCCCAAGCATGCTGTATCCTGCGTCAGACATAGACTGGCGATTCAATTCTTACATGATAGTATACATGATAGAATGCCATTCTCCCAAATCATCCCGCCCTCTCCCTCTCTCTCTGAGTCCAAAAGTCCGTTATACACAGCTGTGTCTTTTTTCCTGTCTTGCATACAGGGTCGTCATTGCCATCTTTCTAAATTCCATATATATGTGTTAGTATACTGTATTGGTGTTTTTCTTTCTGGCTTACTTCACTCTGTATAATCGGCTCCAGTTTCATCCATCTCATCAGAACTGATTCAAATGAATTCTTTTTAACGGCTGAGTAATACTCCATTGTGTACATGTACCAAAGCTTTCTTATCCATTCATCTGCTGATGGACATCTAGGTTGTTTCCATGTCCTGGCTATTATAAACAGTGCTGCGATGAACATTGGGGTACATGTGTCTCTTTCAATTCTGGTTTCCTCGGTGTGTATGCCCAGCAGTGGGATTGCTGGGTCATAAGGTAGTTCTATTTGCAATTTTTTAAGGAATCTCCACACTGTTCTCCAAAGTGGCTGTACTAGTTTGCATTCCCACCAACAGTGTAGGAGGGTTCCCTTTTCTCCACACCCTCTCCAGCATTTATTGCTTGCAGATTTTTGGATCGCAGCCATTCTGACTGGTGTGAAGTGGTACCTCATTGTGGTTTTGATTTGCATTTCTCTGATAATGAGTGATGTTGAGCATCTTTTCATGTGTTTGTTAGCCATCCGTATGTCTTCTTTGGAGAAATGTCTATTTAGTTCTTTGGCCCATTTTTTGATTGGGTCATTTATTTTTCTGGAATTGAGCTGCATAAGTTGCTTGTATATTTTTGAGATTAGTTGTTTGTCAGTTGCTTCATTTGCTATTATTTTCTCCCATTCAGAAGGCTGTCTTTTCACCTTGCGTATATTTTCCTTTGTTGTGCAGAAGCTTTTAATTTTAATTAGATCCCATTTGTTTATTTTTGCTTTTATTTCCAGAATTCTGGGAGGTGGATCATAGAGGATCCTGCTGTGATTTATGTCTGAGAGTGTTTTGCCTATATTCTCCTCTAGGAGTTTTATAGTTTCTGGTCTTACATTTAGATCTTTAATCCATTTTGAGTTTATTTTTGTGTGCGGTGTTAGAAAGTGATCTAGTTTCATTCTTTTACAAGTGGTTGACCAGTTTTCCCAGCACCACTTGTTAAAGAGATTGTCTTTACTCCATTGTATATTCTTGCCTCCTTTGTCAAAGATAAGGTGTCCATATGTGTGTGGATTTATCTCTGGGCTTTCTATTTTGTTCCATTGATCTATATGTCTGTCTTTGTGCCAGTACCATACTGTTTTGATGACTGTGGCTTTGTAGTAGAGCCTGAAGTCAGGCAAGTTGATTCCTCCAGTTCCATTCTTCTTTCTCAAGATTGCTTTGGTTATTCGAGGTTTTTTGTATTTCCATACAAATCTTGAAATTATTTGTTCTAGTTCTGTGAAAAATATGGCTGGTAGCTTGATAGGGATTGCGTTGAATTTGTAAATTGCTTTGGGTAGTATACTCATTTTCACTATATTGATTCTTCCAATCCATGAACATGGTATATTTCTCCATCTATTAGTGTCCTCTTTGATTTCTTTCATCAGTGTTTTATAGTTTTCTATATATAGGTCTTTAGTTTCTTTGGGTAGATATATTCCTAAGTATTTTATTCTTTTTGTTGCAATGGTGAATGGAATTGTTTCCTTAATTTCTTTTCCTACTTTCTCATTATTAGTGTATAGGAATGCAAGGGATTTCTGTGTGTTGATTTTATATCCTGCAACTTTACTATATTCTGAATAACCAACAAATCACAGAAGAAATCAAAAAAGAAATCAAAATATGCATAGAAACTAATGAAAATGAAAACACAACAACCCAAAACCTGTGGGACACTATAAAAGCAGTGCTAAGAGGAAAGTTCATAGCAATACAGGCATACCTCAAGAAACAAGAAAAAAGTCAAATAAATAACCTAACTCTACAACTAAAGCAACTAGAAAAGGAAGAATTGGAGAACCCCAGAGTTAGTAGAAGGAAGGAAATCTTAAAAATTAGGGCAGAAATAAATGCTAAAGAAACAAAAGAGACCATAGCAAAAATCAACAAGGCCAAAAGCTGGTTCTTTGAAAGGATAAATAAAATTGACAAACCACTAGCCAGACTCATCAAGAAGCAAAGAGAGAAAAATCAAATCAATAAAATTAGAAATGAAAATGGAGAGATCACAACAGACAACACAGAAATACAAAAGATCATAAGAGACTACTATCAGCAGTTGTATGCCAATAAAATGGACAATGTGGAAGAAATGGACAAATTCTTAGAAAAGTACAATTTTCCAAAACTGAACCAGGAAGAAATAGAAAATCTTAACAGACCCATCACCAGCACGGAAATTGAAACTGTAATCAGAAATCTTCCAGCAAACAAAAGCCCAGGTCCAGACGGCTTCACAGCTGAATTCTACCAAAAATTTCGAGAAGAGCTAACACCTATCCTACTCAAACTCTTCCAGAAAATTGCAGAGGAAGGTAAACTTCCAAACTCATTCTATGAGGCCACCATCACCCTAATACCAAAACCTGACAAAGATGTCACAAAAAAAGAAAACTACAGGCCAATATCACTGATGAACATAGATGCAAAAATCCTCAACAAAATTCTAGCAATCAGAATCCAACAACATATTAAAAAGATCATACACCATGACCAAGTGGGCTTTATCCCAGGGATGCAAGGATTCTTCAATATCCGCAAATCAATCAATGTAATTCACCACATTAACAAATTGAAAAATAAAAACCATATGATTATCTCAATAGATGCAGAGAAGGCCTTTGACAAAATTCAACATCCATTTATGATAAAAACTCTCCAGAAAGCAGGAATAGAAGGAACATACCTCAACATAATAAAAGCTATATATGACAAACCCACAGCAAACATTATCCTCAATGGTGAAAAATTGAAAGCATTTCCCCTAAAGTCAGGAACAAGACAAGGGTGTCCACTTTCACCGCTACTATTCAACATAGTTCTGGAAGTTTTGGCCACAGCAATCAGAGCAGAAAAAGAAATAAAAGGAATCCAAATTGGAAAAGAAGAAGTAAAACTCTCACTGTTTGCAGATGACATGATCCTCTACATGGAAAACCCTAAAGACTCCACCAGAAAATTACTAGAGCTCATCAATGAATATAGTTACTCTTTTTTTCTTTTAATTTACATGTGTGTGGAGTATCTTTGTCTGCCTCTTCACTTTGAACCTAATATGTCCTTGACGCTGAAGTGAATCTCTTATTAGCAGTACATAATCATGCTTTTTCATAATTTTATTTTTTATTTAAGTATGTATAGTTGATTTACAATGTTGTATTAGTTTTGCATGTACATCAAAGTGGTTCAGTTATACACACACATATTCTTTTTCAATATAGTTGTGTCTTTAAAAAATTCAGTTAGCCATTCTATGCCTTTTGATTGAAATTTTCAATCCATTTACAGCTGAAGTAGTTATTTACAGTTAAGGATTTCCCTTTTGATAAACTACTTCTCTGGATGTTTTATAGTTTTTTTTCTTTTTGTTCTTTTGTCATTTCCCTTTGTGATTTGATGATTTTCCTTAGTAATATACTTTGATTGCCTTCTCTATCTTTTGTGTATGTATTAATGTCTATTTTGTTTTGCGTATATATTGTTAACTATTTTGTTTAGGTTTTTGTTTTGAGGTTACCCTGAGGCTTATTTGAATCATCTTATAACAGTCTACTTTGAGCTGATAACTTTGCATACACTATGCACTATTCTCCTTTTACCCATTTTTATGATTTTTTCTGTCTTACTTTACATCTTTTTATATTCTGTATACTTTAGCAAATTGTTGTAGCTGTACCTATCCTTAGTACTTTTGTCCTTCAGCCTTTATACTAGTGTTAAATTGTTAATAACCTCTATATTACAGTATTAGAGTATTCTGAAGACTCTGTACTTGCCTTTACCAGTGTGTTGTTTATTCATAAGATTTTTATGTTGGTAAGCAGTCTTTTAGCTTGAAAAAGTCCTTTAAGCATTTCTTGTCAGGGAGGTCTAATAGTGATAAACATTTTGGCTTTAGTTTGTTTTCAAAAGTCTGTATCTCGTCTTTATTTCTGAAGGACAGCTTTGCTGGGACAGTACTCTTGGTTGGCAGTTTCTTTCTTTCAAAACTTTGAATTTATTACTTCATTGTCTACTGCCCTGAAAGGTCTGTGCTGAGAAATCTAATAGCCCTACAGGATTTACTTGTATGAGAGTTTTTTTCCTTGCTGCTTTAAAATGTTTCTGTTTGTCTTCATTTTTTAAAAAATTGTAAAATGCCTTGGGTAAGATGGTTTTGGATCAAAATTTTAGGATGACCTATTCATAAAACTAAGATCATGGCATCTGATCCCATCACTTCATGGGAAATAGATGGGGAAACAGTGGAACAGTGTAAGA
The DNA here is from genome assembly GCF_032405125.1 of Capricornis sumatraensis. Taxonomy (NCBI): domain Eukaryota; kingdom Metazoa; phylum Chordata; class Mammalia; order Artiodactyla; family Bovidae; genus Capricornis; species Capricornis sumatraensis. Next base: position 113,715,993 of record NC_091071.1, on the reverse strand, counting down.
CTATTTTTTTGGAGCTCCAAAATCACTGCAGATGGTGACTGTAGCCATGAAATTAAAAGACACTTACTCCTTGGAAGGAAACTTATGAACAACCTAGAGAACATATTCAAAAGCAGAGACATTACTTTGCCAACAAAGGTCTGTCTAGTCAAGGCTATGGTTTTTCCAGTGGCCATATATGGATGTGAGAGTAGGACTGTGAAGAAAGCTGAGCACTGAAGAATTGATGCTTTTGAACTGTGATGTTGCAGACTCTTGAAAGTCCCTTGAACTTCAAGGAGATCCAACCAGTCCATTCTAAAGGCGATCAATCCTGGGTGTTCTTTGGAAGGATTGATGCTAAAGCTGAAACTCCAGTACTTTGGCCACCTCACGTGAAGAGTTGACGCATTGGAAAAGATCCTGATGCTGGGAGGGATTGGGGGCAGGAGGAGAAGGGGACGACAGAGGATGAGACGTCTGGATGGCATCACTGACTCGATGGACGTGAGTTTGAGTGAACTCCAGGAGCTGGTGATGGACAGGGAGGCCTGGTGTGCTACAATTCATGGGGTTGTAAAAAGTCGGACATGACTGAGTAGGTGAACTGAACTGAACTGAACTGGTTAGCTTTATAAACTTGGATACCCAAAACTCTCCCCAGGTTTGGGAAGTTCTCAGTTGGTATTCCTTTAAATAAACTTTTCAGCCCTTTATCTTTCTCTTCTCTTTCCAGGACTCCAATGATGCTTTGTTTCTTTTCATCATGACACATAAGACCTGTTGGCTTTTTTCATTCCTTTTAATTCTTTTTCTTATGATTGGTAATTTGAAAAGATATGTCTTTGAGCTCACTGATTCTTTCTTCTGCTTAGTTTGGTCTACTGTTAAGGTTCATTATTGAATTCTTCAGTTTAGTCATTATATTCTGCAGCACCAAAATTTCTTTTGATTCTTTTTAATGTTTTCTATCTCTGTTGAATGTCTCATTTTATTTTCCAGAGTAGTACTGACATATATGCAGTACCATGTGTAAAATAGATAGCTAGTGGGGAGCTGCTGTATAACACAGGGAGCTCAACTCTGTGCTTTATGATGACCTAGAGGAGTGGGGTGAGGTGGGTAGGAGGGAGGCTCAAGAGGGAGGGGATATATGTATACTTACAGTTGATTCACATTATTGAACAGCTGAAACTAACACAACATTGTAAAGCAATTATACTCAAATTAAAAAAAAGTTTTTCTTCTCTTGTAGCTCTCTAAGCTTCTTTAAAACAGTGACTTTGAATACTTTAATGGATAAATCCTGTATCTTCTTATCCTTGGGACCAGTTACTGGAGGTTTACAGTCTTCCCCAGTGGCTCAGTGGTAAAGAATCCACCTGCAATTCAGGAGACACAGGAGATGTGGGTTTGATCCCTGCATTGGGAAGATCCCCTGGAGAAGGAAATGGGAACACACTCCAGTATTCTTGCCTGGAGAATCCCATAGACAGAGGAGCTTGGTGGGCTGCAGTCCTTGGGGTCGTAAAGAGTTGGACGTGACTGAGCAACTGAGCACACACACACACACTGGAGGTCTACTGTGTTCCTTATCTCTCCCTGCTTCTTCATTCCCTATAGCACATCTGAAGAAGCAGTCACTTTTCCCAGACTTTATGGACTAACTTTGGTAAGGGATGACTTTCATCGGTGGGTGGGCACATGTTAGAGCATGGTGTGTTACTGGGTCTACTGGCACAGGGTGCCAAGCGTGGAGGTGTATGGTGATTCTGGGACTGGGGGCCCCTGGGGATTCACAGCTTCCACAGCTGTGTAATCCTTGGTGAGTGCTGCAAGGGTGTTCACAGAGGCTGCAAGGGCTGTTGGGTTCTTCAACTGTTCTTTCAGTCTAGTGGCTAGGGACAGGAAAAGCAGCAGTAGTGATCAGAGCTAGTGGTGTGCACACACTTGGGTATAGGTACCAGCTGCAGATGCCTGTGTCACGCGGGATCTAGTTGCAAACACACATATAGTGGTAGGGCCAGAGAAGTTAGCAAGGCTGGGGTCAACAGCAGGAGCACTGGCAGTGCGAGGGTTCTGGCTGTCAGCATGTACTCCTGTGGGTACTGGGTCTTGCTATGAGCACACAGAGATGGAGGCTGCGGACAGATATCAGGCTGGTAGGATGTAAGTACACAGCCAGAGTGTCTAGCCCCGACAGCTCACATAATGCTGGGTGTCAGTCATGGGGGTCTAGGCCGGTGTCTTGCACTCCCACGGTCAGAGACCTGAGGTGGCTGCTATGTGTAGCTCCCAGGCCCTGGTAGCGATGGAGAATGGAAGGGATTGACAAGGACTCAGGTAGCTGATGATAGTGATTGCAGATATTTGTGAAGTAAATACTACCTCATATTCCACTTGAGAAATTAAAGTTATCATGGTGGTTTGTAGCAGTTGTTTCTCTATTTTTACTAAAGAGAAATTTTTGTTTCCTGACTATAAACTGAATTTCTAAAAACAGTATGTCCAACCTACCACCTTTTAAAATTGAACATCTACTATGTATCAAGTACTACAAAAAACATTTTATATACATGCTGTCTTACTTAATCCACATAATAATCTATTTAATCCACATATTTTATGGATGAAACAGAGTCTTCAAGAGGTTGAGAAAATTGTAAAAAGCCATACAGTCACTAAACAATATGTCTCCAAGCAGGTATCTTACCAGTGGTCAGTCAGTTAGTAGCTTATCATCATTACTAAATAGAACAAAATACTTTATTATTATTGAAAAGAATTGAAAGTAGTATATATATTGTTTAACTTTTGGTAAATATAACAAAAATCAAAGAAAAAAGAGAATAGCACTACCTCCTAGAAATACTGTACCAGTTTAGTGCATTTTGGTGTGTGTTTGTGTATGTCTGTTAATTATGAAGTATATTTATTTCAAATGTATTTAATGAGCTTCCCAGGTGGTGCTGGTGGTAAAGAACCTGCCTACCAATGCAGGAGACATAAGAGACAGGGCTTCCATCCCTGGGTTGGGAAGATCCTCTGGAGAAGGTAATGGTAACCCACTCCTGTATTCTTGCCTGGAGAATCCCATGGACAGGGGAGCCTGGCAGACTACCATAAGGTCACAAAGAGTCAGACATGACTGAAGGGACTTAGCACACATGCACGCAGGCATTGAAATTTCAGAGAATAAAATAACCCTTAGGGAAACAGGGTGTGTGTGTGTGTGTGTGTGTGTGTGTGTGTGTGTGTGTGTGTGTGTGTGTGAAGTAGACAAGTAAATGCAAAATTCTTATGCAGTGTGATAAATGTTATAATAGTAAGAAGCCCCGAGAGTTTGGAAATCACAGGGAGACTTGCCCAAGGCAGACTTCACTACGTGGAGCGTGTGACAGTACTGCAGCAAATATCGAGGATATGAGAATTCCCTGGAAATCCAGTGGATAAAACTGTGCTTCTACTGCAGAGCATGGTGGTTCTGTCCCTAGTCAAGGAAGTAATGGCCTACATATTACATGATGTGGCCAAAAAATAAGAGTTTGAGAAACCTAGGTGAATAGATGAGAAAGGGCATTCTAGGGAGAGAGATCACCTGTGTAAAGCCTTTGATGTTTAAGATTATTTCTGAATGTAGCCTTCTGACCTCCATTTTGTCCAGGAGAAATAGCACACTTACTGTATTTTTCTTTATGCCAATAGAAACCACAAATTATGGGCCTGTCAGCATACTGGCTTTCTCTTCTACCTGTCCCATTGAGTCACTTAGAATTCTAGGGTCACTCTACTGGGATAAAGTTACAGGGATTTTTCTGTATCCAGTGGGAAATACAGCTTTTACTCATGGCAGAAAATCTGTTTAATCATTTTCACAGAATAGACCATATGGTGGTACAGGGCTTGGAGGTGACAAGATAAAGGCAGAGAAAATCTTTGCTACAGGTTCAGGTGATGAATGTATCAGACAGGTCTTTGCCCTAGGGAAAGCACATAGATTCAAGTGTGCTCCGGTAGGCTGGAATCTTCTCTCATCACAAGTACCGTGGTGGTTATTTTCGAAGTTGTATAGAGCAAGCACTCATCTTGCTTAATGAAACATTTAAAAGGGCAAAGTCCCTGCTTTAGTTTTTTTCTAAAGTCGAACAGAGAAAGAACCAGTTATTTTTCTATCTGATCAGATCACATGAAAAAATCATGAAGTCATAAAAAATCTCTTTGGTACATGGAAACTTTATGCGTTCATAGACACTTAACGGTCTTTCCCATTTTTGCTCCTGCCTCATTGCACACTGCATCTAGAAGGCACCTAGTTAAAAGTGCATGTGAAGGAGAGTAATTGATGACTGTAGTAGCTAACCCTGAAGAACAACTTGCTATGTGCTTTTTGCCCATGTATTATTTCTTTCTCTCAGCAAAGTTATACAGCTGATAAAGTTTGGGGAGGTTAAGAACTCATTTCAGGACACAGACACAGAGCAAGGATTCAAACCCAGTTCTGTCTGGCTTCAGACTCCTAATGTATTTCTCTGTCTCATTTTGTCTGCTAAACTTTGTGGAGCTAGAGTATAATGGTTGGCACAATGGCTGTTCTGAAAATGTAGTGATAAGCATGTACTTAGCCTGTATGTCAGAGGCACAAAACTTAAGTAATTGAAGCAGAGTGAGAAAAGAGAATGAGCCTCATCACCAAGCAAGGGCTTGGACTGTGGATCCACCCTTATCACCTCATCAAGGACACCACTCTACTAGTTGTTCTTGCCCCCTCTCTGCATCACCTCACCTCCCTTTCTACAGTAGCATTCCCATCTGTATCCAAAACACTGTAATCTTAAGATTAACCTTCTCTGAATCCCACGTCCTTCCTCCAGGTAACACCTCATTTCCCTAGTGGCAAACTGAAGAGTTGTCTACATCCACCTCCTCCACTCTTATTTATTCTCATACCTACTTTACTCAGACCTTTGCTGTCACTTCTTAACAAGATCATTCTTGTCAAGCTCACCAGTGGCCTCTGTGTCACCAAATCCAATGGCTGTTTCTCAATCCTCCTGTTATAGCCTGTTATCACAATGTGACCTAGTTTTTCTCTTGAAAATGTTAAACCACTAAAACCCCACTCTCTTTCTATACTGCTGTACTCAGCCAATTCTCAACCTCTTTTGCTGGTCCATCCTTGTATTAATTAGAGTTTATATCTGGCTGCTAATAAGAGAACTCAGAAAAATAGTGGCTTAAGAAAGGTACTAAGGATAGTTATGATCAACCTAGATAGCATATTAGAAGGCAGAGATATTACTTTGCCAACAAAGGTCCATCTAGTCAAGGCTATGGTTTTTCCAGTGGTCATGTATGGATGTGAGAGTTGGACTGTGAAGAAAGCTGAGCGCTGAAGAATTGAGGCTTCTGAACTGTGGTGTTGAGAAGACACTTGAGAGTCCCTCGGACTGAAGGAGGTCCAACCAGTCCAACCAGCTGATCTTCTAAAGGAGATCAGCCCTGGGTGTTCATTGGAAGGACTGATGCTGAGGCTGAAACTTCAATACTTTGGCCACCTCATGAGAAGAGTTGACTCATTGGAAAAGACCCTGGTGCTGGAAGGGATTGGGCGCAGGAAGAGAAGGGGTCGACAGAGGATGAGATGGCTGGATGGCATCACTGACTCAATGGACGTGAGTCTGAGTGAACACCGGGAGTTGGTGATAGACAGAGAGGCCTGTTGTGCTGTGATTCATGGGGTCACAAAGAGTCAGACACGACTGAGCGACTGAACTGAATGGAACTGAAGAAAGGTACATGTGCCTTTCTCTTATGTGACTTGAGTGCTGCAGGTAGATAGTCTAAGGCTGCTAAGGTGGCTCATGTATCATCAGTGTTCCAGCCTCCTGCTATCTGCCCTATTTCTCTGAGCACATGGCTTCTGCTCTCCATGTTTCCTCAGGGACGAAAACTGACTATTGCAGTTCTGGTCATCATAACCACTTCTAGGCAGGAAAAAAAGGAAAGAGGAAGTATAAAAGGATACGCTTTTAAGTTCAGTCAACCTTCTTTCTAGAGTTACCTTAAAACACTGTACTTTTCTATGAGGAAAGCTGGGAAATACAGTTTTTATTTTTAAGTTTGGAACATTTCAGCTTTTCATTAATATCAAGTTTCTTTTATTAGGAAGAAGGGTAAAGTGACATTGGAAAGGCAACTAGAAGTCTCTGCCCATTCATCATTATTACGACATGTCAAACTCAGTCTTCAAACTGCTTCTGTTCTCTGTTTATCCTAGGTCCCCAGATGTTCTCATCCACTAGATTTACAGTCCTCCCCACTCCCCAGCAAGTTATCTCTCTAGTCCTAATCTTTCCTCTAAATTTCAAATTTGAATATTTGGTTATCTGCTTTATGTCTCTACCAGGAATCGAATAACTATCTCAAGCGTGACTCCTCTAAACCTGAACTTGTGCTTACCTCTATACTGTGTTCCCTCACCAACTTCCCCATCTCAGTACATGGCGATTCTGGATTACTCAGGCCAAGAAAGAACTCTGTAGTTTTCTTTCTCTCATAATGCAATGTGCATGTGTGTGTACTAAGTCACTTCAGTCGTGTCTGATTCTTTGTGACCCTATGATCACTCTCTGTGATCCTTTGCCCACAAGATTATAGCAGTGGGTTGCTATGCCCTCCTCCAGGGGATCATCCTGACTCAGGGACGGAACCTGCGTCTCTTTTGTTTCCTGCATTGACAAGCAGGTTCTTTATCACTAGTACCACCTGTGAAGCCCATAACGCAGTATAGAATTAGCTTTATCTAAGAAATTTGTCCAGAATCCAGCCATGCTCACCCCCTCAGCTTCTATTTCCACACTCATTTGTTATCACCTCCCACCTGGATTGTGGTGGTAGCCCCTAACTGGTCTTACTGTTTGACCCTGTCCATCTACTTTATTTTCTACTCAACGGCCAGAGGATTCCTCCTGGGAAATAACAGGGATCATGTTTTTTTCTCTGTTCAAAGTCATCTAATTTCTTCCTATTAGAGTGGTGTCTAGTCCTTACCCTGAGCCTTTGGCATCTTTTGTAATCTGGCTTCACATCTTACCTCTCCTCCTTCTCCACCTTCTTTACTCAATTCCAGGTGCCCTTACCATCTTACTGTTCCTTGAACTCAGTGGTTATGCTACAGCTTTAGGGTCTTGGAATTATGTCTTTCCTCTTCCCAATGCATCATTTCCCCAAATATCTTTATGCAGTTATTGATCCCTTTATATGAAACCCCACTGTTCCTTCCCAATATGTTCTTATTTTTCTTCTTTGCTTAATTTTCTTCATTGTACTTATTGGCATCTGACATTCTTTATTTGTTTCTTATCTGTCCTTGTCTCCTTCCATAATGTAAGTTTCATGAGAACACTGATCATGTCTGCTTTGTTTCCTGCTGTATCTCCAGCTTCCAGAACAGCATGTGGCATAAGGTATTTACTTAGTAAATACTTATTGAATTAATGAATGAATAATCATCCGTCTTGACAATGGCATTATGAAAATGTGAGGGTTTAGCTCTCCTACAGAGAAGTGTTCTACATTTAATTCAAAATGCTTCTCCAATAAGAACTGCAGCTTATAGCCAAGCAAGGCAGCAGAGCCAGTCTGCTTCAATAGGACTGTTGAGTTGGAATTTTGCTCTGCATTTACCTTGACTGATGGTTTGGTTCAAGTTATGCTTTGTGGGACATTCATTCCCTCCCAGAGTTTCTTCTGCCAACAGAGGGAAGACAATCGTTTCTTCTTGGCATGATTTCCAGCTCAATCTTCTCTGTCTTCGAGAACTCAATTGCAATCATACAACCACTCCAAATCTCATCTTGGTCAAATCAAATGCTGTACGTGTAATTTAACCATTCTCCCCCTACTGCTTCCAGTTCTCTTTATTTTATCAGATCCATTATGGAAGATTGATTTGCTCTGCTTTCCAATTAGATCCTTAAGTCTTGTTTTGGAGTTCTGGTTATGAAACATTTTATTTCCTCTTGGCATGTGTATTTGTGTATGCCTTAAATTTCCATATACAGAATAGTTGAGAAGAGATTTTTGTACTTTGATATAAAATATTTGGGAAAAAATTAGATGTAGTTCAAAAATTTTGATTTACATTTTCATCCTGGTTCCAATATGACTGACCACATCTGAAACCCTTGCCCTTTCTGAGCCTTTTAATAAATGACCCATAAGAAAGCATTCAGTAATTAGATTATTTAATACCTGAAAAAAAATCTCCCTTTAAAGACAAAAGAAAAAAAAAAGACAAAAGAAAATGATCATTCTTCATAGAAAATTGTATAAAATATTAAAGTTTTGATTAAGTGAAAGTAAATCACAAAATTTTATTTCTATTTGCCACTTTTAGGGGAGGACTCAAATGACTTCCACAACCAACAAAAATAATTCTTGCTCACTTACTCATTTATCTAATCATCAAACATATCATATTTCCTGTTCATAAAGCAATTGCTATCAAAAATTTGCAATTATAAGATCTATAATTGGAGGAGAACAGTATTGACCAGGATTAAAGTTAGATGTAATAAAGAGCCACCCCGCAAACACACACACACACACACACACACACATACAAAAACTTAAAACAGAGATGTTTCTTAAGATAAACAACATGGAGATCTTCGGCATTCTATGCTTTCAGATACCCATTTCTCCTCCTTTACTGCTTAAAGCAACTCTCAATTGTTGGGCTTGCCTGTCAAGTTCAGAATTTGTTGCCATCATCTCTGTATTCCAGCTTTCAATGAGTTAAAGGACCAAGAAAATCATACAATTTCCTTTAAGAATGTGACTGGCCCTTATACCTATCACTTCTGCTCACAACACACTGATGATTAATCAGTTGTCTTAGTCACATAGCCATGCCTAGGTGCAAAGGAACATGGGAATTGTAACATTTATGCCGTGTGCTTACCTGAATATTGGAGTTCTAGTACAATAAATAAAAGATAGGGGACAACTAGTAGTTTCTGCTATAGATAGAAACATTCCAATTTTAGAGATTCATAAACTAAGATCAATAAAGGTAAGGGATATGGTCTCAGATGTTACAGCCAATCATGGTAGAATTAGGTGTAGAGACTAGGTAATCGTGACGTGATGGAAAGACTATGGACTTAGACCTGAGTTAGAATTGCCATCGTGCCTATTACTCACTGTGATTTTGGGCAGAATTTATTAACTTTTCTGAGCTTTGATTTTCTTATTTGTAAAAGGTGAAAGATTTATATGATCTGAAGAGAAACCAGAGTATGATTTTCTTATTTGTAAAATGAGGATAGTTTCTCTCTCAAAGATTATCTGGAATAATAAATGAGTTCAAGTATGAAAGTACCTGTCAGGGTGCCCAGCATATCATAAACATAAACTAAATGGTAGGTTCTTCCTACTTGACCTTGCCAGTATAATTTCATACTGCACAATGTGATAAACTTAAACATACACAGGTATGACCCTGTGGAAAAGCATCATGCTCAACCCAAATCTTTTACTTTTTAAATCTTTGTTCCATTTGCATTAATATTCAGTTATGATTTCAAGGTTCTTTAAGGGATGGACACACACATGCAAAAAGGGGAATATTTTTTAGGAAAGTCTCAATTATCTAGAAAATTTAAGTTAACTAGAGTCTCATGCAGTTAATTAACTGAATATTTAGCATTATTTTTAATAACACATTATATCCTGCCATAGGCTTTGTATTAATGGCTTTTGTAATTTTCATTTGTATTTTCTTTTCTCTGATGTTTTTGTCTCCAAATCTTAATTTCAACATCTGAGTTTTATTCTTCTTTTAATGACTTTGGATTTTAAGTCAATTGGTATCCAAAGTTTGGAAATAAGTTAGACTGGCTACTTTATAAATTTGAGAGAATGAAGAAATGTTTATACGTAGTTCAGATTTTTTTCTTGGATTACTTAAGTTCTTTCTAGATTTTTTTTTTTTAAATAAAAATATCTAAAAGAATGCACATAGATTTGCTTGAGAGAAATCCCTCCAGTTTGAGGAGAAATGGCTCAAATCCAAACCATATGTGATATGTAAATTAGTATTTGAATATTCATTTTATGATGTGAAAATCAGATCCCCAGAATGGTAAGTCTTATAGAATGAATTGAAATGAAAATAGTAGTATGAATGTCACTTCCCTAATGCACAATATTGCAATTCTATCCAGCATCATTTTTCCCTTAGATTGGATCACTGGAGAACAATCATGCTCACAGACATGGAAAACATGCTCACATTCTAATTATATAAGGCGCTTTGGAAGGAAAACAAAATTTAGCCCAATATCCTTCTGAATGAATTCTAATTCTGGTAATGTGACACTATTATTCTTGCCCATTCCTCTTGCTTAGCTTATTTTTGAAACATCAGCATTTCACTTTGTTTCTACTAATTTTTGAGTCCTGGTTGAAATCGCCTCTGAAATATATTAGATATTTGTTTGTAGCCTGCAAATTCACATTTTTTTTAAAGCTCCTCTTGTTATGCCAAATACTTCTCTACTCTCATTCATCTTATTAGTGTCCCTGTCAACAGATTTGTCTCAGAACAATCTAAATCACCTTCAATGATTTTTTAGTAGAAAGGAGGAAAAATTGGAAAGCTTTATGGGGAGTATCTTAACCTCACTTTTAGAATACATTTCACACATCTATTTTGGCACACCTGGTCAGTATATTTAAGCATTATTCATCTCCATTTATGCTGTTAATGGATTTTCAATTACAAAGTAGCCACAGAACATGCATCAGAATATTTTTTACAGCTGTATGAATTGATTCATACACCCATAATGTTCAGTCAGCCTTTGGCTTGTAGCAACACATTCACTGTCTAATGTAGGATTCTTTTCCCTTTTGGAAGCAGTTAGCTAGTAGGGAGTCCCAGTAGACTGGTGGTTAATCATGATTCCAGAATGTTCTATGTGTAGATAAAACTAAAGGATGCTTTCACCACCTTCGAGGGTTAAACTTGAGTAAGAGAATTAAAACATAAAAAATGTAGGCACTTCAAGCTTCATAAATGTTTTAGTGTTCATAAAATGAAAGAATGGATTCTGCAGATAAAATTGAGATTATCTCAATGATCTCAGTGTCAATGATCTCGATACTATTATGTGGGTGAATACTATATGCCAGTTTCAAAGGAAACTAAGAGCATTTTCCCTTTCTTTAAACAAGATTCTCTAAGCTACATGTGTCCATTGTGGAAAATTCTCATTTACATGAGTAGAGAAGTTGAGATTACTTAGAAACTCTTACAGTGATTCAGTGTTTCTGTGGGATTCAATTGCCTGACCAGTAGACTTGTCTTACTGTAGAATGTACACTAGTTTAGACGTTGATGAGTTCCTATTGTGTCCTGTTTAGCCATGTTTAGTAAGACTATGCATCAGTTCAAGGTGGATTTGAAACAAAGCATATAAAAAAAATCCATCCATATACACAGAGAATATTTGAAGCTTTCTCTAAACAAGTAGAGGTATTACTGAGTAAACAAAAAATAAAAAGCTTTAATGTAGCTTTCAGCCTCTCTAGAAGTGAAGAAGGGAAGAAAATGGGATCCCCTGGTCTAGGGAAGGGTACATGTTATAGTTCTCACAAATACAGACAATGTATGCAAATCCTGATAATGGACAAAAATAGTTGGTATTGTCTAAGCAAGGAAATGGCAATCCACTCCAGCACTTTTGCCTGGAAAATCCCATGGACGGAGGAGCCTGATAGGCTACAGTCCATGGGGTCGCAAAGAGTCGGACACGACTGAGCGACTTTACTTTCACTTTCACTCTCAAGCATTTCTTGAGTTGCTGTGGCCAGTCAGCCCCATTCAGTGAGAGAGTAGTAGTTCTGGCTACAGATTCTAACAAGTGTGACAGCAGCTACATAGATCTGAGCATGTGTCTTGTCATTTAAGGCTGATCTGAAGAGCATCATGGGAAAAACTTCCTGGCACATCATGAAGGGAGCTTCACTTTCACGGGGCAACCTGAGTATGGTCATGGTTCTTAGCAACAGCAGCAGACAGGTATTGGGGCAGCCTAGACACATGCTGATTTAATCAGCCCTTTCAATGTATATATTATGAAAAATCAATTCTTCTTCTTACAATGAAAACACTGTATTCAAAGCTAAATTTTAACTGCAAGACAAGAATAAGTTTATATCACTTAAACATAATACCTCAAGGATTCAATTACATTAGGATAAGTTCCAATGATCTGTGAGAAAGTCTTCCATAAGTAACATTATTTGATTAAGTACAATTAACTTCATTTGTTTTCTGTATTTCTCTAGAAGCTTTTTAGGACATTACTCTTTGGAAATTTTAGCATTAGGCTATCTAATTTTTGTTTTAGTATAATATATAGATCCATCAAATGGGCGATTTTCCCCCTTATCTATGGTTTATCCTATAAATTTCATACTCTAAGATCCCACTATATTCCCAGAGATGTTTAGTAACTTGAATGTTTGAGACAGAAAATGTTTTATAACCTTTATTTTGATATCTTAGTTGTCATGAATGAACAGATGTTTCTTAAAATTTTACCCTAAATGTGAAATGTCTTAACTTCACTGGTGAAAATTAGGTTAATACTCTTAATTGGCTCCCCCAACCCATTCTTAATTGGTACTTCCCAATATAGAGGCCGGACATTGAAATATTCCTTTATTTAAGTCTTTGCAGTGACTGATGGCTGTGGGACACAAATCTTGCCACAAACTTACACAGAGGTCTGCTGAAGACACTTCTGGGGAATCATTTGTTTTACTGAAAATAAGAATGGGTTAGTGGTAGCACTTTGCTCCTCTCCTTCTTCTCTGAGTAAGGACTGGATTGTGGAGGCTGGAATGATCATCTTATACCCATGTGCTAAGAGAAAAGGAAATAGCTATTTGTTAGAATTATTGTGGTCCAGTCTCTGTCACTTGCAGATAATAGACTTCCTAAGTGATACAGAAACCTTATCCTTTGAATAACGTATTTATAAATTTCCATAACACTTTTCTCAAGTTTCATTACGAATTGATTTAAATGTGGAACTTGTGGACCTGGCTCTGTTAGACCCATATGTGTATTTTAACTCCAGCCAACCTAAAGAACATAGGTGTGAAACTCTATGGTTCAAGTTTAATTTGTTCCAATTCTTCCAAGGCTATAATATATAAATTTCTACTCTAGCATTGCCATCCATTTTTGCCTTCCTCAATTTTAATTTCACATTTCTAGCATGTTTTCTCTCTTCTCTCTCTTTCCCTCTATCTTTCTCTCTCATTTTCTCAACTTGAAATATCTGATGTTTTATTTGAACTAAATAACTAACTTAAAATTATTATTATCATTGTAGAAATATACATAGAGATAAGCCATTTATAATTAGAATTTTATGTAAAGGTTATCTGTATATGGCAAGGATTATTGTACTTTTCAGAAGTTCCTTTTCCCATATTGGGAATAAAAATTTAGAGACAGAATCTGAAGCATACCAGTTATTGAACTGTCTCAAACTGACAGAGTGGAAAATTAAACAAAAGATGAGTTGCCAAAGGTATTTTGTGAACTTGGTTGGTTTAGTCAACACACTCAAGGTGGCTCAGAGATGTTTCCTGAATCACCTTGTGCAGCTGTCCAGGTTGCTCCTTCTCTCTGCTCCCAAGGTGCTGTGTATTTGCCCAGTAGAGGACTTATGTGCTCAGTTGTGTCTGACTCTTTGCAACCCTCTGGACTGTAGCCCACCAAGCTCCTCTGTCCATGGGATTTTCCAGGCAAGAATACTGGAGTGGGTTGTCATTTCCTCCTGCAGGGGATTTTCCCAACCCAGGGATCGAACCAATACCTCCTGTGTCTCCTGCACTGCAGGTGGATTCTTTAACTGCTGAGCCATCAGGGAAGCCCAGAGGACTTAAACCCTGCTGTAATTTATTTTTTCATAGGAAGTTTTTCTCATAAGGTTGTGAGACCCTTGAGAGTAACAACATTATCACTGCATGCCTGGGTGCCAGTAGTGAGCCTGGCACTCTCTGGGATCTAAAAAATGATTTAAGAACAGATGGAAAGAATGACAGAATCACATAAGAATATTAAAAATGAAGAAATGTCTATCAGAAGTAAGTTTGGACCGAGAAAATCAAGGGATAGGTCATATAAATATGTATGTCTCAAAGGAATATGTACTTTGGTTTCTTTGACTCCTTTGAGGGAGAAGATTGAACTCATGGGTATTCATCTTGATTCTTTGTTTTTTTCTCCACAAATGAGGATAGGTAACATTGGTTACGGACAGAATTGATGATGGACAGGGAAGCCTGGCATGCTGCAGTCCATGGGGTCGCAAAGAGTTGGATACGACTGAATGACTGAACTGAACATATGATAAAAGACTTCAAGTCTGTTGCTGAGAGTTCCATACTGGGCATGGACATGCACAATGTGAGATTTTCCAGTTAAGTTTTTTCAGGGACAAAATGAGGTCTGCAGCCTGGGAAATAGCACCTCAGATAGCTCTGAGAGACTACTCCAAAGAGGCAGTGGGGGAAGGTTAATATATATAAGATTTTGGTGAAAGGGGAGTTCAATGCAACCAAGCACTCGTTTTACAAAAGGTTTTCTGCTAGTCGTGAGGAGATGACATCACCATGAGACTTAGTGCTTTTGTCGATATGAGGTGATGTAATGATTGGGAGCATGAAATTGGTTCTGGAAGATATCTAAATAAGACCTGTCCCATCAGATTACCTGGAGCACAGAGTGCCTCACTCCACTCTGAATTCCCTTCGGAGAGTGCTGAAGGTCATCAGCTGCAGCGGCATAGGCAGATGGCAAATGCCCTTGTCATTGTTCAGCTGCTGGGAAAATCTCTTGGCATTTGTGCCATTTTGCAGTTGACAGAAACTTGCCTTCCCTTCTTTGTTCCTTCCTCTCTCATTCCTCCTTGTCTTCTTTTTTCCTGGTAAGAAATGGAATTATTTCCTGCCATATCAGTAAACAAGCATGTTGCAGTAAACAGTGATTGCAGCCCTCCAATGTGAGCCAGTGAGCCCCTAAGGGAACTCAGGAAGGAGAAGAATATCTGCTATCTAGCAGCCATCAGACTACGGCTATTCCCTGAGGTGAGCCCCAGGGAAGCTCAGGATGTGAAAACACAGGATTCTGGCCCTAGACCGCTGAGGTGCATATGAAAGGAATGACTTCAGTGAACACATGTGCTTACATCTTCATATAGAGAAAAGCGCTAAATTCCTTAACTTGAGCTATCTGGTTTTCTTTCATTAATAATAATCTTTTGATGTTCAGACTACCTGTCCTTTGTTGCAAAACTTCTATATAACTTGCTTCTCCTTTTGTCTCTTCAGAGCAGTTTGCCCAGAATTACTTGAGATGTTATCTGAGTTTGAAATCCTAAAAATTCCTACTGAATAAAACATACTCTCAACTTTTAGGTTGTGAATGAATATTTTTGAAGTTAACACTAGGAAACTTGAGCTTTTTTCCTATCCCCTGGCTATGGGACTCTCCAAGCTGGAGTGTTCTAAAAGGACTCTGCAAGCCCCACTATGTTCTTATCTCTGGTCTCATCAATATTTGCCAGACTTATCTTCTCTTTCTTAGTCACTTGCTCTTTGTTGGGTTTAATCCCATAAACTGCTGTGGTCCTGTCATCTGGCCTGTTAATGGTTATCAATTAGCAAGTCTGTATTATTATCTTTTGCACATGAAAAATATCCTTTGATGCCTTAATGCAAAGAAAGGTGTGATGGATGCCGTGGTGCAGGACCCAGGTCCCTCCTTCTACATAGAGGTTCTCATTCCCCTAGCTGCTCAGGGCTGACTGCTAATGATTTACAGTGCATTCCTCTCCAAGAATCACAGGGGCTACCTTGCCCAAAGAGGCACACCAGCCACATTCAATGGCTACTGATGCAGGAGTACAAAGGCCAGTTCTCCTTGTTCCATTTGGGAACAACTCTGAAATGCCCTCCTAGCGGCAGAGCTCTCTATGGGCATGGCTGAAGTTGGTGTTACTAATGGTTTGTATCTCAGCTTATCTCTGCTCAAATGGCTTTCTTAATTTCCTTAGAGTTTTTTTTTTTTTTTCCTAAGCATACTCCTCCATGAAACTGCTGTATGCAAATCTTGTACCTAAGACTGTGGGTACCAGGCATGATCATAGGGAGCAGTCTCTCAAATGGGATTTTGGAACTGGGTCCCCCACTGACTGGCTGGCAAGGAGGATCCCAAAGTATGCAGTAGATACAGTTATCAAAACAGGGATGGAATATGAGAAATGGAATATTTGCTGCCATATCAGTAAACAGAGGATGTCATAGTCATCAGCAATTGCAGCCATAAGCAATGGTGAGCTGGTGAGCCCTGAGGGAACTCAGGAAAGAGAGAATACCTGCCATGTTGTTGCTGTTCAGTCACTCAGTCATGTCTGACTCTTTACCACCCCATGGACTGCAGCACACCAGGCTTCCCTGTCCTTCACTATCTCCTGGAGTTTGCTCAAAGTCATGTCCGTTGAGTTGATGATGCCATCCAACCATCTCATCCTTTGTAGTCCTCTACTCCTCCTGCCCTCAATCTTTCCCAGCAGCAAGGTCTTCTCCAATGAGTTGGCTCTTTGCATCAGGTGGCCAAATATTGGAGTTTTAACTTTAGCATCAGTTCTTTTAATGATTATCCAATGTTGATTTTCTTTAGGATTGATTGGTTTAATCTCCTTGAAGTCCAGGGGACTCTCAAGAGTCTTCTCCAGCACCACAGTTTGAAAGCATCAATTCTCTGGCACTCAGCCTGCTTGATGGTCCAATACTCACATCCATACAAGGCTACTGGAAAAACCATTGCTTTGATTATATGGACCTTTGTCAGCAAAGTAATGTCTCTGCTTTTCAATATGCTGTCTAGGTTTGTCATAGCTTTCCTTCTAAGGAGCAAGTGTCTTTTAATTTCATGGCTGCAATCACCATCTGCAGTGATTTTGGAGCCCAAGAAAATAAAGTCTGTCATAGTTTCCATCTTTTCCCCATCCATTTGCCATGAAGTGATGGGACCGGATGCCATGATCTTCATTTTTGAATGTTGAGTTTGAAGCCAGCTTTTTCACTCTCCTCTTTAACCTTTGCCTATTTTCATCAAGAGGCTCTTCCATTTCTTTTTGCTTTCTGCCATTAGGGTGGTGCCATCTGCATATCTGAGATTATTGTTGTTTGTACTGGCAATCTTGATTCCAGCTTGTGCTTCATCTGCCATCTAGCAGCCATCAGTCTGCTACCACTCCTTATGGTGAGCTGTGAGGAAACTCAGGATGTGAAAACACAGGCTACTGTCCCAGATAGCTGAGGTGTATATGAAAGGAATAATTTCAGTGAGTCCAGATTCTTGCATCTTCCCATACATAGAAAAGTGCTAAATCCCTTAACTTGAGATATATGGTTTCCTTTCATTAATAATAACCTTTTGATGTTCAGACTACTTTCCCTTTCTCGAAAAACTTCTATATAACCTGGATCCTCCCCTCTTTTTCTCAGAACAGTTCTCTCAGGGTTACTTGAGATGCTGTCTCCCGGGCTTGGAATCCTAAAAATTCCCGCTAAACAAAACATAACTCTCAACTTTTAGGTTGCAATTATTTTTTAAGTCCACCAATATCAGTGGAAGGTGTAATATCTCAAATGTTTTGAAGGTAGAGGGAAAGTGGTGAATCTAAAGAATATGGAATGAGATGACTGTTGCTAAGTGCTATCAATGCATTAGAAAGAGATAACAGAAGGCTGAAGGTGATTAATCGCCAATTTAGGGCCAACTGTGCCAGTGAGAAAACCTCCTTGATAACATAAAAGAGACTCTTAGAAAAAAAAGGAGAGACTCTTCATTTTTTTGTAGCTGGAGAGCAGACAAAGCTGATATTAATTTTATTCTTTATATGTTTCAAAAGTTTTCAGATTTGCTAAAAATAAATATATCTTACCATTTTGGTACTTGGATGAACAAATGAATAAATTCTATTTATATAAATTTGGTATAGAGGTCAATTGGTCAATTCAGTGTGCCTACTCATAGAAATTCTCACTTGAGTCACTAAAAATGTTTGGCTAAAGATCAGGCCCAGAGTCACTGAAGTCCAGAGAAGGTTAAAGCAAGTTGAAGTCTCAGCAAGTCTTCTATGACAAAGACAGGACTCTAATTTAGATAGAGTGGGACTTGAAGTCTTGAGACAGTGACACCTGTGTCTGTGCATTCAAGAAGTTTGAGACCACCCCTCTCCCTGTACCCTCTGGCTTGCAGAAGTGACTCACTCCTTCCTTTATAAGACTAGCCTTTCCTGCTTTGCTTGAAGACAATGCAGAGACCTTTGCTTGCAAGATGCTATGTGCTGACCTTATGATGAAACTTTACTCTCCTCTCTTGACCACCAGACCCATAAGTATTGTCAAATCACGACATAACTTGGCCAGTGAGGTGCCAGGTCTGCTGAGGGAAAAACAGACTCTAAACCAAAGGTACTGTAGGACATAACCATTACATACCTGCAGAGTTGAGATAGCATTTATGGGATTGGATCCTAAAGGGTGCTGAATCAAGGGGTGATAAACAGTAAAGTTGAATAAGGCAGAATTGATGAAAATGAGAACCCTCTCCTGTGATACAGGATTCAGCTCTCCCATGATACAGAAAAGCACCCTGGGAGACTGTGCTAACAAGCTGCTGGAATGACTCTTGGAAGCTTAGGGAAAGCAATGGGAAGTAGAAATACCACAACTGCTGTGGCAGACAATAGAAGAAAGACACAAAAGGCTCAGAAAAAGAAGGCATGTTAGTGTGGATATGCAATGAAAAGGAGGAAAGCTGATTGTTCTTTAGGAGGGCCTGCAGGACACTCCATTTATCAGAGCAATTAGGGATGCCCTGGTGAGAGGGGACCCAGCAGCACTGAGATTAAACCAGGGCTGACAATAGGAGGTGCTGTTACAGAACTAGGCTCCCTGATTGCAATGGAGATGGTCAGATCCTGAAATAATAGAGGCTGGCTGGTGACACTTTATCAAAAGCAAAACGGGTAAAATTGTAATGAGTGGCAAGGTTAGAATGGCAGCCCGGGGTACAGCCCACAGAGAGCTTTAGAGATAGTTAATAGAACATGGTGTCCCTAGGGGCAAGAGATATATGCTGAAAAGGAGCTAATGCTACACTTCAGTCCCAGTTAAGGCTTTCTTTAAAAAGCAATAGCACTGGGAAACATTTCAGGGCAAAGATTTGGGTGCTGTAATCAATTACCCACTTTTTCAGGAACTAGAACTGACACTATGTAAAAACATACATGGGCTTCTTTCATGGCTCAGTGGTGAAGAAAATGCCTGCAATGCAGGAGACACTGGGGATGTGGGTTCAATCCCTGGGTTGGGAAGAACCCTGGGAGGAGGAAACGATAACACACACTCCAGTATTCTTTCCTAGGAAATCTCATGGAGAGAGGAGCCTGGAGGGCAACAGTCCATGGGGTGGCAAAGAGTCGAACACAAGTGAGCACACACACACACACACACAAACCATACATAAACTCATAAATATTCATTAATGTCTTGGCTAGTTGGTAAGGGGTCTCGAATGAAAAATATTTAGATTGGGAGCATGAAGTCATGTGGATGGACACAGGGAAGTGGGCATGAAGGGTGATCTTTGTAAGCCATGTTGATGCCCATCAGTGAGCATCCGCAATGGGAGAGGTAGTAAACAGCCAGAGTGAGACAGTCTCCGACTGTTCATGCCAGCCAGCCTCTGCCATCAGACTCTCTACTGCAGGAGCTCACAAATGAGTGCCCTGACGGTAGGGATGGAAGGTATGCCAAAGGTCAGCAGCATGGGCTTTCTTTTACTGAGGCTGATATGAATGTGCTGCTGCTGAGGGTTCAGCCTTTCTGCAACAGAGTTGTATCCTGAGCCCCTGTTGTAACACCATCCTTTGAGGAGAGCAACTGGACATTTTGGGGTGTGGTGATTACATTGGATTCCTTTTACCCCTGAAGGATAGTGATTTGTCTTGAGTGGGGTCAATGAATATCTGGGTGTGATTATTCTTTCCCTGTACTCTGTGGCTCAGCCAGCACTAGTATCCACAGATTTATAGGCCATTGTGATTCAATGGCAAAGGAATTTTGCAATATCCAAGATGAAGGGTCCCACAGTAAAGGAGATGAGGAAGTGGGCATGTGATCATGAGGTCCTATGGCCCTATCATATAGCATACCCACAAAGGCTGTGAGCTTGATAGAATGATGAAATGGCTTTTGAAAGGTGCAGCTATAACATGAGCTGGGGGATGCAGTGTACATTCTAAATCAACAGCTCTTGGTTAGAAAGGTTACAAAGGTCCAAGGAAAACAGTTTAGAAAAAGGAGTGATGAACCATTGGAGAGTTTGTGCCTCCTGTCTCCTCACTTTGTAAGTCTAGAGGTCTTGATTCCGAGAGAAGGAATACTTCCATGAGGAGAGACAGTAAGAGTCCATTAAGTGTTAATCTCTTGTTGCTACTAACGTCCCTTGGGCTACTCATATCAGGAAGCCAGCAGGAGGAGTCACTAGCTGGCAATGATCATTGATCCTGACCGTCAGGAAGAGGTGGGGCTGCTGTTTCACAGCAGGGACAGAGAAATAGTTTGCTGCCCAGGTGATTCATCGTGTGGGAGGTCCTCTTGATAACTTCTTTCCCAACATGACATAAATGAATATGTGCAGAGACTGAGAAGGCTCAGACCTCTCAGGATGAGGGTCTCAGTCATTCCACTATGTAAGCCACATAGCCCAGCAAGATGCTAACAAATGGAGATGGAAACCTGACATGAGTTGCAGAAAAGAGAGACAATGAGTATCCCCTGTGGCCTTGAGAGCAGGTATAGCAGTAGGAGATATGTCCTGGAGAAGCTATTCCCAAGGTAATAGTTACTTAATGAAGCAAGTAGATCCAAACACAGTGATGTAATTGATGCTACACTGCCAAGGTGTCATGTCCCACCCCATCCCACTCCGCCATCCACTTAACGATGGATACACTCATTCTTCAGTTACTGAGAATGACAGTTTTGATGGTTCTTCTGGCATTGTCTTCCTCTTTTTGAAGCTGACTCAACCAAGTTAAATACCCTTGCAGGGAGCCTCTAATATTGGTCAGTGCTGGGATATAAAGGTCTAGCTTTCTTACCTAAAGTAGGGACAACTCTGAAGAGCTACACAGCCCCAAAATTCCCTGAAGAATCAGCTGAGGCTTCTCTAGAAACTGACTATGGCTCAACTCCTCCCTTTATCCCAATCCATCCTCATACTCTTTCATGCATTGTTTCTGAATATACCACTCCCTCCAGACCTTCTACATACAAATCTTCATGTGAGAATCTGGTCACTGTGACCTGGGTTAAGATAGAGTAGTAGGGATATTTTGAGAACAAATAGAAGTTTCCTTTAAATCTTATCACATATGTAGGTTGTGGCTCCTCATTGCCTTACACAGGGTTGGCCTTCCCTTAGGGAAAGGTTTTTCTTAGAAGAAAGGAGATGAAGTTACAGGAAAGAAGAATCCTCAATAGACAAGACTCAGGAAATGGGAACTGGCTTCATGATTATTGTTTACTTTGAGTCATCTAATCAAGTTGAAAGGGCTAAGAAGCAATCCTTAACAAATTCAATGACTTATGCTTCAAATCAATTAATATTAATTCTAATCATAGTTTACATATAAGTTGGTGAGAAATCAGTGTCTGATGACGTCTCACTTCCTGGTTTACAGACAGCTGCCTTCTTGCTGTGTTCTCACACAGCAGAAGGGGAAAGGGAGCTTCCTGGGGTTTCCTTTTCAAAAATTGTTTACTTTGTATTGAAGTATAGCTGATTAACAATGTTGCGATAGGTACAGATGGACAGCAAAGGGACTCAGCCATACATATAAATGTATCCATTTTTCCTCAAGGACTTCCCAGGTGGCACTAGGGGTAAAGAACCTGCCTGCCAATGCAGGAGACGTAAGAGATGCATCTTTGATCCCTGGGACAGGAAGATTCCCTGGAGGAGGGCATGGCAAGCCACTCCAGTATTCTTGCCCAGAGAATCTCATGGATAGAGGAGCCTGGTGGGCTACAGACCATGGGGTCACAGAGAGTCAGACATGACTGAAACAACTTAGCATGCACATTGTCCCCCAGACTCTTCCTGAGGTCTCCTTATAAGGGCACTAACCCCTTTCATGAGTACTCCACTATCATGACCTGATCACCTCCCAAAGACTCCATCTCCAAAACCATCACATTGGAGATTAGGTTTCAACATGTGAATCTGGGGGAGACAAACATTCAGTCTAGCCCTTTGTTCAGCTTGGTGGATAGTAATGCTCAGATATTCCTGTGAGATTTAAAGTAGGCAGGACTGGATTATGCATGTGGTATTTTGATGGGTTTCCAGGGAGTCCATCTGTGAAGTACTAAAACATCCCTGGGTGAGAGAGAAGACTGTATTTCCTGGAACTCCTCCTAGGGATAGAGGGTTCAGGTGCTTGGGCCCAGAGCTGTTGTTAGTTGATGATGGAGAGACTGAATGAGCGTTGCTGTCTCAGCTCAGTTCCTTTGGGCTTCTGCTTCACTGTGGTCTCCAGCCCCTTCCATGACTATGCCTTGGACAAACCTTTAAAAAATATAGTTTTGAAGGAGCACTTATTTTATAAGCCTGTCATGGTTGCCAGATGTCTGAAAACAGGCCATAACATGTCATTTTTAGTAAAGAAATGAGGCTTAGAAAGACTCAAGGTTGCAACTGGCAAGAAGGTGGCAGAACCATGTTAAGGACTATCCTTGCAGACTCTGACTCATTGCATCCTGCCTCCCTCAGCACTGAAAACACTGGCAAAAAATTGAGACTGACTTAAGCTCTCAGCATAAATTTTATTTAAACAACCTCTGTAGTGGTCATTTTGTTGTCATGCTTGCCCCGATCAATAAAATGGATATAGGGTCTCAGGGCGGCAGCTGTTTGTCTGATCATTTAACCTTCAGAAGCAGATTTTATTAAAGTGTTCCTGTTGCTGAAAATGAATTACAAAGCTTTCCCTTTTCTGTAGGAAATAAGAGTGCCCAGATGAGATTACATGGCTTCCTATGATATCTAAATAAGATTAGTTTGCTGAAGATCACATTAAAATCCCATTAAAGGGACGGTTCTGCTCCAGCCCCCCTTCTCCTCAGGCAAGTTCTGAGCAAGTTGATGAAAATTGCTCAGGGATGACACACAGGCATTGAGCACCCTGTGGAGACATGGGGGTGGGAGCAGAAAGAGTCCCTGTTCATTGAAGGAACAGGATCTGTATACATGGCCCATTACTTACATATGACAGTTTCTGACTGGAAGGAGGGAAGATATTAGGGAGGAAATGGTAATGAGATGAAAAGATCAAGGGATGGAGGCATTGAGGTCAGACCCAGAGAGGGCCCAGGGAATCATTAATTCTTTTTTTTTTTTTCTGTGACAAGGATAATAATATTAATGCTTAAGTATTTATAGCCTTCCCTCAAGCCTGCTTCTGAGGAGTAGGGATACTTTGTTCTCAGGAGGCTGTCAAGTCTGGACTTGTGTTGTGTTGCTGTAAATAATCAGTGTAATTTCAGATTGGTGCTGAGAAAAGTTCAAATATTAGGAAGAAATAGGGGGCAACTCCTACAATGCCCAGTCAGGAGTTTTGAGAGAGCAGAGGAGAAGAAGAGGGATAGAGAAAGAACGGGGTTGAGAGGGGCTGCTGTGATAGATGGGCTTTGGGGGAGTCAGGAGGTGATGAGATCTGCAATGTAATTTCCCTTTTCATCTCTTCAAGGAGCTTCTTTGAAGATTTAATATGCTTTTCAATGATTTTTTTGTTGTAGAATTGAGATTTTTGTGAATGGCAATATGTACCCTTAAATGGCCAAACTTCATTTGTTCATTAATTTAATTATCAAATTTCCTTGAGTGCCAGGTGTTTAATTAGAGATACGCAGAAGATGGATGTACAGTCTGCTGCTCAGGGGTTCACAGTCAAGTTTTGCGGATGTGAACACAGTTTCGTGCAGCAGGTGCTTCAGCAGAAGGGAGCACAGGAGCAAATGCCATGTCCCCTTGATGTGACAATCAGACAAGGCTTCAGCGGAGTCTTGGGCTATGGCAATTCTGAGAGGTCAATCTGCCCAAGGCTTGCTGGAGCTTATGCTTGGGTGTTTCCAATTGGCTGCCAGTGCTCTGCCTCCTGTCCTGGTTCCTGTTCTCATCCTGTGAGGGCTCAGTGTTCAAACTTTGTATGACTTTCAGTGTATTAAAAAGCAGAGACATCACTTTACTGGCAAAGGTCCATGTAGTCAAAGCTTAGGATGAGATGGTTGGATGGTATCACCAACTCAATGGACGTGAGTTTGAATAAGCTCCAGGAGTTGGTGATGGACAGGGAAGTCTGGCGTGCTGCAGTCCATGGGGTCACAAAGAGTTGGACACAACTGAGCAACTGAACTGATTGACTGACTGAACTGGTTTTTCTAGTAGTCATGTATGGATGTGAGAATTGGACTGTAAAGAAGGCTGAACACCAAAGAATTGATGACTTTGAACTGTGGTGCTAGAGAAGACTCTTGAGAGTCTTTTGGGCTGCATGAAATCAAACCAGTCAATCCTAAAGGAAATCAATGCTGAAGATTCAATGAAAGGACCAATGCTGAAGCTGATGCTCCAATACTTTGGACACTTGATGTGGAGAGTCGACTCATTGGAAAAGACCCTGATGCTGGGAAAGATTGAAGGTAAAAGGAGAATGAGATGACAGAGGATGAGATGGTTAGATAGCATCACTGACTCAATGGAAATGAAACTCTGGGAGGTAGTGGAGGACAGAGAAGCCTGGCATGTGCAGTTCATGGGGTTGCAAATAGTGGGACATGACTTAGCCACTGAACAACAATAAACTCCACTGATGGGAGGGAAATAAGAGTAAAAAAGGACAGTTTTCAACATTTGGTGACCATAGTGACATTTGTTTTGAGGGCCTTCACATGATAGAGACTGTATTAGATCTTATTACACTTTTACCTCACTTCTAAGCATAACTATTAATACTAGGTAGCTTTTTTCTTGTTACTAAGATGAAATGTGAAATCAGATATAGTCATTTAGAATCCTTTGCCTCTTTATTTTTTTTGAAATGAATGTAATCTGTATTGTTAAGGGCTTTATCGAAACACTTCAGTCCACTTAGTTTTTATAGCTGAATGAGCACAATTTAATGAAATAAAAAATAAAATAACAAGATGGAACAGGCCAATCAAAAAACTTGCTCCTTAGAAATACAGATAATTACTACAAAAAAACACTTAAAGCTGCATACAAATAAAATCTCTTAGTAGAACCACTAAGTTGTTAATAGTACTTTTTTTGGGGGGGGTCAGTATTATTATTCAGAGAAGGCAATGGCACCCCACTCCAGTACTCTTGCCTGGAAAATCTTATGGACGGAGGAGCCTGGTAGGCTGCAGTCTATGAGGTCACTAAGAGTCAGACACGACAGCAGCAGCAGCAGCAGCAGCAGTAGCAGCAGTATTGTTAGTTGGGGTGGATATTATTCTTTAAACCTTTCAAAGGTTTCCAAATTTGTTAACCATAAGCATGCCCTATCACTTTCATTATCAGAAAAATAAAAAAATACATTTATTCATATAAATTTGGTGCAGAGGTCAACTGGACAATTCAAGGTATCTACTATAAGAATTCTAGCTCATTACTAAAAATGTTAACATTGTTAATTTTCTGCAGACTGTTTTTAAAAGATGAAAATAGGCCTTACATCTTTGTCATTTGTGTTCAATTAAGTAACAGTTAATGAAACTGGAAATTGTACTCTCTCTAGGGCTTCCCAGGTGGCTCAGTGGTAAAGAATCTGCCTGCCAGTGCAGGTGAGGTGGGTTTGACCCCTGGATAGGGAACATCCCCTGGAGGAGGAAATGGCAACCCACTCGAGGATTCTTGCCTGGAGAATCCCATGGACGGAGGAGCCTGGTGGGCTACAGTCCATGGGGTAGTAGAGTCCGACATGACTTGGTGATTGAGCGTACCCCCCCTAAAGGCAGTGTTGGAGGGGGGTTATGATAAAAATGTTGGTGGTAATGATGATGATAACTTTGCACAGCTGCTAATTCCTGTAGAGTTTAATGGGATCAGCTATGACTTCTATTTTATGTAAGGAAGTACAAGTTTAGATATTTATTCAATGGGAATTTAAATTTCCAAGGTCATCTACCACAGATGCAAATGAACCAGAACCCATATCTTCAGATTTCTAGTTTCTCTCTCCATTACACCATGCTATTATTGTTATATTACTGTTAATGCTTCTTTGCCTGCTAGAAACTACAGCGATTAGTTTTCAGTGTATTTATTCTAGCTTTTTTAGAACTTTAATGCTTTTGTATGCTCATGCATGAACTTAGGTAGTTAGTCCTAGAAAATGAATTTCTCTTTCTTTTCACTTAGGGGTAGCACTTGGTGGTAGTAGTTTTCTTTTTAGTTTGGATTTTAATGGATTTGAACGAAAACTGGGTTTTTGTGTTTGATTTTAAAAACAAAAGCTTATTTCAATCAGTTCAGTGAAAAAAATTATCACAAACTGTGGCTCTGGGTCATTTCATGGAAAATGCTGTTTGAATTTTTTACTTGCAACTATTTATGCTATTGTGTAGACACTATTTATGTGCAAAACTCTGATCCCATTTGTGCTGTATTGTGAGGTTGAATGTAGTATTTGTGTGATGTGAGAGGTGAATGTCATTGGCTTTAAATCACAAAGGAGCTCTGAAAAGGAAGGATAAATATAATCATACTTACTCAAAGAACTTAAGGTCCACAGATTTTGTTTTTGGAGGAACCGAGAAGAGGGATAACATAAAATTAATCAGTTTTCTATTTAGTAATTCAATTGAATAAATCCTCATGGTTTGAGTGACAAAATGTAAGCAGTTTAGATAGCAATCTTCACCTTGCTTTATCCTTATAAAGACTTTAACTTTGGCAAGGATGCATGTCAGGTATCTTCTGTTTTCACTAGCACCTTACAGTTGATTAATTTGTTTCATCCTCAATTTTCCTTATTGTGTTTATCTTAAGGCAGATTTAACTTTGGTCAGATATTCTATCCTTCCTGTGTTAGAATGGACAAACAATGATTCTTTTTCTGCTATTTGTTTTATTTATGAAAATGAGTTTGACCCAAATGTAAATGCATTGTGTGTCTGACTTTTTGCAATACTTCAAACTTCAGCTTCAGAAAAGAAAAAAATCAGCTAGATTAAATAAAGGCAGATGAATGATAAATAAATACTTTAAACTGTGAAAATACAAAGGAGTATTTTCTTTGGAATCAAAAGGTAACTTCATTGACTTCCCTATCAGTGAGATGACAAACATGTATATCCTCCTGCATCTATAGGTGTCACTGTTGAGATGCACTTACTGAAATAAGCTCTAGGCAGATTTGAATCTGAGATAGGGCTTCCAGAATGGACTTTATAGAGTGCTTTTGACTAACTCTTGTGATACATATTTTTTTTCATATAAGCATAGTACTTAAGTCTGATTTCCTGGCACAGTTAAAACTACTAATTGATCTAATTGAATATTCTATTTTTTGAGACAAAAAAAATCACTTTGGGCAAGGACATATCAGTGCAGAGTGGCATAAAATGTCAGAATTATTCCTCATATTTTGCCTCAGTTCTCACAGATTAGTACTTTGGGGCAATTAATGTTTTCTTGATTTCTTTTTTGCCCTTCCCACGTCAATACACATCAACTAGAACTTCTGATCCTGCAAGAACTTGTGTGTGCAGGCATTCAATTCCAGAACAAGTTTTCTTCATCAGGACACTAATGGGAGAGTCCAAACAGTGTTCAACTGATGTCATTAGTTTTCTGAAAAGGAGTCCTCAGTTAGAATCAGGATAAATTTCAACATATTAAAATTCTATAAGTCTGACTTTATAAGAGTTTTTTCTTATCTTTTTTGTTCACAAAGCAATTTGGGAATTTGAGGAGATCTCTTCGCAGGGCTAACCTTCAGGAAATTGCTAAGAAGTGATCTGTGTTCTATGCATAAAAGACTGCTGCTAATTTCCTTATTTGTCTCAGTTTCTCCTCTTAATCAACAGTTGAGTTAATTAAATTATTACGCAGATATTGCTCTTGTATTGATAGTTTGTATGTTTCACTTTTATGGAGGTTGGTGGTGTAGAGAAAGAATTGTAGGGACAAATCTTTGCCTTCAAGAATCTCTGCATTTAATAGAAATCAGAGGCAAGTGAGTGAACTGCTGCTGCTGCTGCTGCTGCTGCTAAGTCACTTCAGTCGTATCCAACTCTGTGTGACCCCATAGACGGCAGCCCACCAGGCTCCCCCATCCCGGGGATTCTCCGGGCAAGAACACTGGAGTGGGTTGCCATTTCCTTCTCCAATGCATGAAAGTGAAAAGTGAAAGTGAAGTCGCTTAGTTGTGTCCGACTGTTCGCGACCCCATGGACTGCAGCCTACCAGGCCGTCCATGGGACTTTCCAGGCAAGAGGACTGGAGTGGGGTGCCATTGCCTTCTCCAGAGTGAACTGCAAAAAGGAAAATTAAGTTTCATTTGTGTGGAATATAATGGAGAGAGCTGGCAAATTTGCTTGGGGATATGGGAGTGTTTTAAAGAGTTTATTGAGTCAAGTTTTTTTTTTTTTTTTTAAATTCTATTGGAGTACTATCTTCTGGTGGTGCAGTGGTAAAGAATCCAAATGCCAGTGCAGGAGACAGTGGCTCAGTCTCTGCGCTGGGAAGATCCCTTGGAGGAGGAAATGGCAACCCACTTCAGCATTCTTACCTGGAAAATTCCATGGACAGAGGAGCATGGTGGGCTATAGTCCATGAGATCATAAAGGATATGGACATGACCTTTGAGAAACTAAGCATGATATATAGTTGATTTACAATGTGTTGGTTTCAGGCATACAGCAAAGTGAATCAGTTATACATAAACATATATTCATTTTTTTGATTTTTTTCTGTATAGGTTATTACAGAGTATTGATATCATTCTCTGTGCTATACAGTAGGTTATTAGTTAACTATTTAGTACACAGTTCCAATCCCAAAGAAGGCAATGCCAAAGAATGTTCAAGCTACCACACAATAGCAGTCATCTCACACACTATCAAAGTAATGCTCAAAAATTTTCAAGCCAGGCTTCAGTTCAGGTCAGTTCAGTCATTCAGTCGTGTTCGACTCTCTGTGACTCCATGGATTGCAGCACGCTGGGCCTCCCTGTCCAACACCAACTCCCGGAGTTCACTCAGATTCATGTCTATTGAGTCAGTGATGCCATCCAGCCATCTCATCCTCTGTCATCCGCGTCTCCTCCTGCCCACAATCCCTCCCAGCATCAGAGTCTTTTCCAATGAGTCAACTCTTCGCATGAGGTGGCCAAAGTACTGGAGTTTCAGCTTTAGCATCATTCCCTCCAAAGAAATCCCAGGGCTAATCTCCTTCAGAATGGACTGGCTGGATCTCCTTGCAGTCCAAGGGACTCTCAAGAGTCTTCTGCAACACCACAGTTCAAAACCATCAATTCTTTGGTGCTCAGCTTTCTTCACAGTCCAACTCTCACATCCATACATGACCACTGGAAAACCCATAGCCTTGACTAGACTGACCTTTGTTGGCAACGTCTCTGCTTTTGAATATGCTATCTAGGTTGGTCATAACTTTTCTTCCAAGGAGTAAGTGTCTTTTAATTTCATGGCTGCAGTCACCATCTGCAGTGATTTGGGAGCCCCCTAAAAATAAAATCTGACACTGTTTCTACTGTTTCCTCATCTATTTGCCATGAAGTGATGGGACTGGATGCCATGATCTTCGTTTTCTGAATGTTGAGCTTTAAGCCAACTTTTTCATTCTCCTCTTTCACTTTCCTCAAGAGGCTTTTCAGTTCCTCTTCACTTTCTGCCATAAGGGTGGTGTCATCTGCATATCTGAGGTGATTGATATTTCTCCCGGCAATTTTGATTCCAGCTTGTGCTTCTTCCAGCCCAGCATTTCTCATGATGTACTCCGCATAGAAGTTAAATGAGCAGGGTGACAATATACAGCCTTGACGTACTCCTTTTCCTATTTGGAACCAGTCTGTTGTTCCATGTCCAGTTCTAACTCTTGCTTCCTGACCTGCATATAGGTTTCTCAAGAAGCAGGTCAGGTATCTGGTATTCCCATCTCTTTCAGAATTTTCCACAGTTTATTGTGATCCACACAGTCAAAGGCTTTGGCATAACAGTAAAGCAGAAATAGGTGTTTTTCTGGAACTCTCTTGCTTTTTTGATGATCCAGTGGATGTTGGCAATTTGATCTCTGGTTCCTCTGCCTTTTCTAAAATCAGCTTGAACATCTGGAAGTTCATGGATTATGCATTGCTGAAGCCTGGCTTGGAGAATTTTGAGTATTACTTTACTAGCATGTGAGATGAGTGCAATCGTGTGGTAGTTTGAGCATTCTTTGGCATTGCTTTTCTTTGGGATTGGAATGAAAACGGACCTTTTCCAGTCCTGTGGCCACTGCTGAGTTTTCCAAATTTGCTGACATATTGAGTGTGCACTTTCACAGCATCATCTTTCAGAAGTTGAAATAGCTCCACTGGAATTCCATCGCCTCCACTAGCTTTGTTCGTAGTGATGCTTTCTAAGGCCCACTTGACTTCACATTCCAGGATGTCTGGCTCTAGTTGAATGATCACACCATCATGATTATCTTTTTTGTATAGTTCTTCTATGTATTCTTGCCACCTCTTCTTAATATCTTCTGCTTCTGTTAGGTCCATACCATTTCTGTCCTTTATTGAGCCCATCTTTGCATGAAATGTTCTCTTGGTATCTCTAATTTTCTTGAAGAGATCTCTAGTCTTTCCCATTCTGTTGTTTTCCTCTATTTCTTTGCATTGATCACTGAGGAACGCTTTCTTATCCCTTCTTGCTATTCTTTGGAACTCTGCATTCAGATGCTTATATTTTTCCTTTTCTCCTTTGCTTTTTGCTTCTCTTCTTTTCACAGTCATTTGTAAGACCTCCTCAGGCAGCCATTTTGCTTTTTTGCATTTCTTTTCCATGGGGATGGTTTTGATCCCTGTTTCCCATACAATGTTACAAACTTCCATCCATAGTTCAACAGGCCCTGTATCTATCAGATCTAGTCCCTTAAATCTATTTCTCACTTCCACTGTATAATCCTAAGGGATTTGATTTAGGTCATACCTGAATGGTCTAGCGGTTTTCCCTACTTTCTTCAATTTAAGTCTGAATTTGACAGTAAGAAGTTCATGATCTGAGCCACAGTCAGTTCCAGGTCTTGTTTTTGTTGACTGTATCAAGCTACTCCATCTTTGGCTGCAAAGAATATAATCAGTCTGATTTTGGTGTTGACCATCTGGTGATGTCCATGTGTAGAGTCTTCTCCTGTGTTGTTGGAAGAGGGTGTTTGCTATGACCAGTGCATTTTTTTGGCAAAACTTTATTAGTCTTTACCTTGCTTCATTCTGCATTCCAAGGCCAAATTTGCCTGTTACTTCAGGTGTTTCTTGACTTCCTACTTTTGCATTCCAGTCCCCTATAATGAAAAGGACATCTTTTTTGGGTGTTAGTTCTAAAAGGTTTTGTAGGTCTTCATAGAACCATTCAACTTCAGCTTCTTCAGCATTACTGGTTGGGGCATAGACTTGGATTATTGTGATATTGAATGGTTTGCCTTGGAAATGAACAGAGAC
Organism: Capricornis sumatraensis; assembly: GCF_032405125.1. Taxonomy (NCBI): domain Eukaryota; kingdom Metazoa; phylum Chordata; class Mammalia; order Artiodactyla; family Bovidae; genus Capricornis; species Capricornis sumatraensis. The sequence continues at coordinate 113,684,125 of NC_091071.1, read as the reverse complement.
CATTCTGTTGTTTTTGAGATTGCATCCAAGTACTGCATTTCGGACTCTTTTGTTGACCATGATGGCTACTCCATTTCTTCTGAGGGATTTCTGCCCACAGTAGTAGATATAAGGGTCATCTGAGTTAAATTCACCCATTCCAGTCCATTTTAGTTCGCTTATTCCTAGATTGTCGACGTTCATTCTTGCCATCTCCTGTTTGACCACTTCCAGTTTGCCTTGGTTCATGGACCTGACATTCCAGGTTCCTATGCAGTATTGCTCTTTACAGCATCGGACCTTGCTTCTATCACCAGTCACATCGATAACTGGGTATTGTTTTTGCTTTGGCTCCATCCCTTCATTCTTTCTGGAGTTATTTCTCCACTGATCTCCAGTAGCATATTGGGCACCTACTGACCTGGGGAGTTCCTCTTTCAGTATCTTATCATTTTGTCTTTTCATGCTGTTCATGGTGTTCTCAAGGCAAGATTACTGAAGTGGCTTGCCATTCCCTTCTCCAGTGGACCACATTCTGTCAGACCTCTCCACCATGCCCGCCCGACTTGTGTGGCCCCATAGGGCATGGCTTGGTTTCATAGAGTTAGACAAGGCTGTGGTCCTAGTGTGATTCGATTGACTAGTTTTTGTGAATATGTCTTCAGTGTGTCTGCCCTCTTGCAACACCTACCATCTTACTTGGGTTCTTCTTACCTTGGACATGGGGTATCTCCTCACCACCTGCGCTCCCGACCTTGAACGTGGAATAACTCCTCTAGGCCCTCCGGTGCCTGAGCAGCCACCGCTCCTCTGACGTGGTGTAGCTCCTCTTGGCTGCCACCCCTGACCTCAGACGTGAGGTAGCTCCTCTCCGCTGCTGCCCCTCAGGCGTGGGGTCCTTCTGGCTTCTGCCTCTGACCTTGGATGTGGAGTAGCTCCTCTTGGCCTTGCTCTGGGTGCCGTCGCAACAGCCTACACTCTGAGAAATTCCAGATGTTCAAGCTGGATTTAGAAAAGGCAGAGGAACCAAAGATCAAATTACCAACATCCGTTGGATCACTGAAAAAGCAAGAGAGTTCCAGAAAAATATTTAGTTTTGCTTTATTGACTATACCAAAGTCTTTGACTACATGGATCACAACAAACTGTGGAAAATTCTTCGCATGATGGGAATACCAGACCATCTGACCTGCTTCCTGAGAAATCTGTATACAGGTCAATAAGCAATAGTTAGAGCTGGATGTGGAAGAACAGATTGGTACCAAATTGGGAAAGGAGTACCTTAAGGCTGTATATTGTCAGCCTGCTTGTTTAACTTATATACAGTGTACATCAAGTGAAATACTGGGCTGGATGAAGCACAAGGTGGAATCAAGATTGCTGCGAGAAATATCAATAATCTCAGATATGCAGATGACACCACCCTTACGGCAGAAAGCAAAGAGGAACTGAAGAGCCTCTTGAGAAGGTGAAAGAGGGGAGTGAAAATGGGTTAAAACTCAACATTCAGAAAATTAAGATCATGGCATCTGGTCCCATCACTTCATGGCAAATAGATGGGGAAATAATGGAAGCAGTGATAGACTTTGTTTTTTTGGGCTCCAAAATCACTGCAGATGGTGATTGCAGCCATGAAATTAAAAGACATTTGCTCCTTGGAAGAAAAGCTATGACCAACCCAGACAGCATATTAAAAAGTAGAGGCATTACTTTATTAACAAAGGCCCATCTCGTCAAAGCTATGGTTCTTCCAGTAGTCATGTGTGGATGTGAGAGTTGGACCATAAAGAAAGCTGAATGCCAAAGAATTGATGCTTTTGAACTGCGGTGTTGGAGAAGACTCTTGAGAGTCCCTTGGACTGCAAGGAGATCCACCTAGTCTATCCTAAAGGAGTTCAGTCCTGAATATTCATTGGAAGGACTGATGCTGAAGCTGAAGCTCCAATACTTTGGCCATCTGATGTGAATAACTGACTCACTGCAAAAGATCCTGATGTTAGGAAAGACTGAAGGTGGGAGGAGAAGGGGATGACAGAGGATGAGATGGTTGGATGGCATCACCAACTTGATGGATGAGTTTGAGTAAGCTCCAGGAGTTGGTGATGGACAGGGAAACTTGGCATGCTGCAGTCCATGGGGTCACAAAGAGTCGGACATGACTGAGCAAGTGAAGTGAATAAAGTTGGGTGTGTGTGTATATGTCAATCTTTATCTCCCAGTTTATCCCTTCCTTCCTGCTTAATCCCTAGTATCAGTAGATTTGTTTTCTATATCTGTGACTATTCAGTCAAGTTGAATAGAGTTTAGTCTGAGGAAAGGGTGGTGGGTGAGAGAGAAATATTTGAGGTGGATGGAGGATGACTCATGGGGGCCACAGAAACAAAACCTGGGGTGTGTTGGGGATAGTGAGCAGTCAGATGTGTCTGAGGTTAAGGATGAGAGTGAGGTAGGGAGAGGCAGTGCTCCTGCGACATCCCTTCTGTTGGACGCTCTGAGCTCCTCATTGTTTTTCACCAAAAAAGATAGGCCTCACATGTTAGTACTGCAGATGTTCCTTCTCATGTCTTTTCCCCAACAAATTGCTTACGTTCAACTCCTTCAAATCAGAGTAAAGCAGGTTTCTAAATGGACATTTTCTGTTAGAATTGACACCTATTTGTTTTAGGTGGTGGTTATTTCAGCTACTATTGGTCTTGGGAGATAAGGAAGTCCAATGGAAGGATTGTGTTGATGGGTTTTCTGTGACCAGTGTAGTTAATTAACTAAACTATTTCTGTTGCACATGGGTATTGGATGTCTTGTTTTGCACTGAATATTAGTCATCCTTTTGTGATTTATATAAAAATAAGCAATACTTATTTTATGCAGTTCTTACTGTGTTCTGGATAGTGTTCTAAATATTTTACAAATATTAATTCATTTAGTCTTTCTAACCACTCTGTTAAGTAAGTAACATTATTATCCAAATTTTATGCATTAAGAAGTGAGACACAGAGAGTTAAAAGAATTGTGCAAAGTCATACAAGTAATAAATGAAAGAGCTGTGATTTGAGCCTGGCTAGTTTTGTTAAGGTTATGCATTGACTATGTGCTGTGCTTAGTAGCTCAGTCATGTCTGACCCTTTGCGACCCCATGAACTGTTGCCTGCCAGGCTCCTCTGTCCATGGGGATTCTCCAGGCAAGAATACTGGAGTGGGTTGCCCTGTCCTCCTCCAGGAGATTGAACCAGGGATCAAACCCAGGTCTCCTCCATTACAGGAGGATTCTTTATACCGTCTGAGTCACCAGGCAAGCCCAATGCATTGTCTAGTAAATCGATATTGCATATTAGATTTATTGCACTATATAATATATTACTTTTCTTTTTATTTTATGAGAAATGAAGGATAAGTGTAAAGCTTTAATTTGGGTCAATTTCTGTAGGAGCAATCAAAAGAGATACATGGTCAGAAAAAGTGGGGTTGGGGTACTGACTACTTCTCAGAAAGCTTCTCAATTCAGAAAGGCTCTCTGGATGATGAATGATTTCTTTGTTCTTGGAAGATGACTAAAACAACAAGTTCTGGAAAGAGAGAGAGGACTTTCTGTCATCTTCCTAGAAATTAGTTTCTAAGCAGCTGCTAGAAATAATCCCAACTGGATATATCAGACTCGGGAGGTTTGATAAATGTACATAGGAAACTATGAATATTACTATTTTGTTTCATGTTTATAGAGCAACAACAGATCCTTGGGGTTGTACAGATTCAAAAAAACATCATTCCTGTCCTAAGGGTTTGCAATACAAACAATCAGATTTGCAGTATTTTACCAAACCCAAATATCTGAGTGCCACACACCACTTGCCCCTGTTGGCTTCTCTCCATTTTTAATTAGCATGCACTTCCAGGGCAATTGACATTCCAATATTAGCTACACTGAGTTTACTCAATGCTTTATTCAGGGGAAAAGCAGAATGTGCCCCCAATATTTTTTTCAGCAGTTGAACATCAGAAATGATATTCACCAATTTTTATGCATGTGACAGTTAGCTGTTTCGTTAATGTTCCCTGTCAAGCTGGATAGGATGGGGACAGACATGGGAAGGGGATTCAGGAGGGAAGGGGCATATGGATACCTGTGGCTAATTCATGTTGATGTATGGCAGAAACCAGCACAATATTGCAAAGTGATTATCCTCCAATAAAAAAAAATAATAAAAGAAACAAAGGAATAAGAATGTAAGGAGAATCCATTTACCTGTAAATTCACTACTTGCATTGCTGGCCATATATGCATTCACAGTAGGTGATTTTAAAAGTTATTGGCATTTCTTGAGCATTTCTTATGGAAAAGTAAATGTTTCAGTGTGGAGGAACGAACTCAAAATTGCTGAGACTTCAGATGTACAAATGGGAGGGAGGTACGAGGCTCCTCTCTTTGCACATTTTAATCTTCCCAGCTAATTTGGAAGATAAATATTATTTTATACTCAAGGAATTTGAGGCACAGGACGGTTATATTGTAAGCAGCTCTTTTCAGGAAACCACCCTCAGGAGGAAGGCACTTTTCTTGACACTTTAGCAAAGCTGTTGTAACTAACTTTTAACCAGGCACCCCCAAGCTCTACTCATCTCTGGCTGGAGTACACCTTTCACATCTTTTAATCACACAATATCTTGTCTAACTTGTTAGTTCTTTCAAAGAAGTAGAAAAGAATGCCAAGTACTTAACAGATGACCAGATCTCTTCCCTAGCTTTGCCTTTAGTGAGCTCCCAAACAAACTGTGTGAACAAGGCAACACCTAGAGGAAGATCACGGGGAGTTCACAAGCCTGCACACAAGCATGTACACAGTGACGGGATGGCGATGACTCAGACCCTCCTCCCCACCCATCTCAGTGATTAACTGAGATTACTTCTCTCCTTTCCTTTAAAACTTTCATGGCCAAGAATACTTTTTGGAGGTGGTTCTTTGGGGACACAGAGTACACCATCTCCCCAGATTGCCAGCATTCTGATGAAAGACAGAATGCCAATCTTTATGAGTTTGATTTTATAAGTGGTGAACAGCAGGGCCTGGATCATTTGATGTTTACATGAATGACTCAGGGTCACACAACTGAGGCAGGAGGTAGATACAACTCCTCCCTCCTCCCCCTTCCCACCACCCGACAATGCGTAAAGCAACTGGAGATTCATTCCCTGCGGACTGAAACTTCAAGACAAGAATAGCAGGGCAATTGAGAGAGGAGCGGCATTTGAGATTGGAACAGCAGGCTGGCTCCAAATTGGGAAAGGAGTACGTCAAGGCTATATACTGTCACCCTACTTCTTTAACTTATATGCAGAGTACATCATGTGAAATGCCTGTCTGGATGAAGCACAAGCTGGAATCAGGACTGATGTGAGAAATATCAATAACCTCAGATATGCAGATGACACCGTCCTTATGGCAGAAAGTGAAGAGGAACTAAAGAGCCTCTTGATGGAGGTGAAAAAGGACAGTGAAAAAGTTGGCTTCAAAATCAATATTCAAAAAACTTAAATTATGGCATCTGGTCCCATGACTTCATGGCAAATAGATGGGGAAACTATGGAAACAATGACTGACTTTATTTTCTTGGGCTCCAAAATCACTATAGATGTGACTGCAGCCATGAAATTAAAAGACACTTTCTCCCTGGAAGAAAAGCTATGACCAACCTAGACAGCATGTTTAAAAGCAGAGACATTACTTTACCAACAAAGGTCCATCTAGTCAAAGCTATGGCTTTTCCAGTAGTCATGTATGAATGTGAAAGTTGGGCCATAAAGGAAGCTGAATGCCAAAGAATTGACGCTTTTGAACTGTGCTTTTGGAGTAGACTCTTGGAGTCCTTGGGACAGCAATGAGTTCAAACCAGGCAATCCTAAAGGAAATCAGTCCTGAATATTCACTGGAAAGACTGATGCTGGAGCTGAAACTCCAATACTTTGGCCACCTGATGTCAAGAGCTGACTCACTGGAAAAGACCCTGATGATGGGAAATATTGAAGGCAGGAGAAGAAGGAGATGACAACGGATGAGATGGTTGGATGGCACCACTGACTTGATGGACATGAGTTTGAGCAAGCTCCAGCTGTTGGTGATGGACAGGGAAGCCTGGCATGCTGCAGTGCATGGGGTCACAGGGTCAGACATGATTGAGCAACTGAATTGAACTGAGGTATGTTGATTTTGCACTGGAAACTCTGGAATTGCTATCAGGATGAGAAAGAACTGGCTCAGATTAAGAAGTTCCAACACTTATAATATATAAATGGTTCACCGATTTCATCAGTAGATTTCAACAAACATCCTTTGTAGGCCGGGCACTCTGCAGGCACTAGAGCCCAAATTTCGGGAGTTTTGATCCCATTGTGAAGATGAATTCAGTTTTTTAAAAATATATCTTTCTTTTTCTCAGTCAGTGGGGGACTATAACATCTCTCTACATGGGCATGCAGGGCATAATTCCATAATTCTGAGTATTTAGTGCTTGGAAGATGACCAAACAGTTTAAAAGAAATTCAGAATCACTAAAGAAAATAAACAATGAAACAGCAACAAAGATGAGTCTGATAGGGACAATCCAGTGGGGTGTAGAAAGAGTAACGAAATTTTTCCAGCGGCTAGCGATGTGGTGGTATAATTTCACCAGTGATTAGGAGTGGTTTTGCTGTTAACTAGTTGTATGATTAGGAGATCCCTGGGGGGCTTCAGTTTCCTTACTAGATGAAATTCCTCTTAGGAGAGGTCCCTGGCCCCATGTTTGCTATCCAGGATATCCATTTCCTATTATGCGTCCTTCGTGTATAGATGAATCTGCCCTCTCTCCTTGTTCTCTGGGTCGCATCCCTTCCTCCCTACCCAAGGGGGAAGTTCCAATGGGTCCCTCTATTTTATGCTCAATATTTTTATTCTCTCATATCATTTCCTTGAACTCACAACTTGCTTTAATATCCCCCATCTGAAATAATCCTCTTTTATCTCCAATCTTTTCCAACTTCGCTTCTATTTTTCTTTATAGCACAACTTCTCAAAGTGCAGTTAATACTTCCTCAGCTCCTCCTTTTTTGTGAAATAACTCACAGCAGTTTTTTGTTCTTGATGCTCCTTTAGGCTGATCTTGTCAAGGTCACTGATACTCGAACATGCCCAAATCCAATGCTCAGTTTTTCCCACCTCATCTTATTTCACCAATTTTGCAGCATCATTTGAAACAGCTTCCTTCTTAAAGCATTTTCTTCTCAAGGCTCCTAGGACACCACTTTCCCTAGATCTCTGCCTATCCCATTTGCTCCCCTCCCCTCCCCTCCACCAGATCCCTCTTCTCTTTTTGTCCTTTAAAGAAGCTCTGAAGGCTTAGTCTGCCATCTTCTCTTTTCTCCCACTCAACATGTTAAAGACCATACACTGAAGATTCTTCAAAGCCTTGGAGTCATTACTGTCTTGCCCAGCTATCATTAAGTTTGATATTTATTTATGAAAAGTACAAAGGCTGGTGCATAGTGAAAGTGAAAGTGAAAGTGAAGTCACTCAGTCGTGTCTGACTCTTTGTGACCCCATGGACCATAGCATACCAGGCTCCTTCGTCCATGGGATTTTCCAGGCAAAAGTGCTGGAGTGGGCTGCCATTTCGTTCTCCAGGGGATTTTCCCAACCCAGGAACTGAACCTGGATTTCCTGCATTGCAGACAGATGCTTTACCATCTGAGCCACCAGGGAAGCCTCTTGTGCATAGTAGGTACTCAAATAGTCATTGATATATTATTATTTACAATACTATCCTTGACAAAATTGTCAGTATGGGTAAAGTTTATTTAAAGTGTTCTTTTCTTTTGGCTTTGAGCCTGTCCCTCTGGTAGGGCCCTATTGCTCTCAGTTTCTCTCCTGGTGGTCTGGGATCCATTGCTCTACCTGATCCAGGTGGGCTTTTTCTGGATGAGAGTCCTTGTTACTCATCTTCTTATTTCTTTTCCATGAGAAACTCAACATAAATGTTTTTGAACTTTGCAGTTATGATCCTACCATCCCATGCATTGATTCGTGCTTGCACTCAGTTTGTGATTCTTTGGATTATAGCCCACCGGGCTCCTTTATCCATGGAATTTTTCAGGCAAGAATACTAGAGTGGTTTGTCATTTCCTCCTCCAGGGGATCTTCCCGACCCGGGGATCGGACCAACATCTCCTGTGTCTCCTGTATTGGCAGGTGGATTCTGTACCGCTGAGCCATCAGGGAAGCCCCATCATCCCATGGTGCTCCCTTTATGATGTTTCATATCACAGTAATTTGCACTTATGTCTTCTCTTCCCAACTACAATATCCATTTAGCATGTGGCACAGAGAGGACAGATAAACACATAGTTGTAAGATAATGGAGATATTGGCTTAAAAAATGGAGGAATCAGTAAACTTGCTTGCATTTTGGGGGCACATATTAGATCAGACCCTTATTATTTATTCCCAATTCTCACAATAAGGGTGTGATCATTTACTTGTCTTTGCAAGATGGGGAAACTGAGGCAGAAATGTCAAGTTGTTTTCTAAACTCACTCAGGTCAGCAGCTGAGTGGATGTAAGCCTGGGTCTGTATGACTCCTGTGTCTATCACATGCCCATCATGTGTAACCAGATAATTTCCTTAAGAGAAGCTCTCTTGTTTAGATGGGCATATTTTTGGAGTAAGGAATAGCAAGGGAATCATCTGGGAACCTCTCAGGAGTTTAACTTTTCAGGCCCTACCACAGCCCCACTGAATCAGAAACTCTGGGGTTGGGTCCAGCTGTCTGTGCCTTAAAAAGCCCTCCAGAACCTTCTTTTTTAAAACAGAAAAAAAAATAAAAATAAAAATTGGATTGGAGGATAGCTGATTTACAATGTTGTGTTAGTTTCTGCCATACAACAATGGGAATGAATCATAATTAAATATGTATCCCCTTCCTCTTGAACCTACTTCCCTCTTCCCCCCTCCAGGACTTTTTAATGCTCAAATTTGAGAACCCCAAGTTTATGTTATACTCTCAAGACTGTAATTCTCTTCTTCCTGTGCTTTTTAAAAATCTTATTCTTTTCTGTACATATTGGAATTTTCTATATTCCTTCAAGTCTGACTCAAGTCCTTCATCTTTTATGGAGCTTCCTCTATGCCCTCAGCCCACAAGGATTGCCTCCACTGATGGCCCTGCATTCCTGGATGAGTCTTTCTCCTGTGTGAAGTGCTCTGTCTCTAAACTATATTGGAAGCTTTCTGCTGTTTGTTATACTTATTTGAAGTCCTTACAGCTTCTTGTACATAAGAAGGCACAATAAATGCCTTGTGGTGACTGATGGAACACTGAGTCTAAATATTTTATTTCTGACTATCCATCACTTTATGTGTCTATGTGTAACATAAAAGGGAAATGATTCTTCTGGTAACAAAAGGGAAACTTGTTTTTATTTTGTTATATTGCTTCTTGTTCCAAAAAGGCTTTAAGAAGGCTTAAGATGTATCAAAATAAAATATATTAAAAATAAGAAAAAAAAGGCAAAACAAGGTGAGGAACATAAAATGGATCCAAGAGTGAGACCAATACCAGAAAAAGCTGTTACATAGTATCGTATACTCACTGCAGAACCATCAAATATTAGCTCTTAGCTTTCTTGTTGGGAATTTGGAAAATAAGGGATTTTAAGCCCCAAAGAGAAGTTTGAATAGACTTCCCTGTTATGAAATCATGTAAACTCCCAAGTTATTACTTAGTTCCTTTCCCTAATTTTAGGTTGGCCAAAGAACTGCAGGGTGCTGGGAAGCCATCTTGGATTATTTTGAAAGAAGATTCTGGAATATGATGGTCCTCATCACTGAAGTTGGCACAATGGTCATTATTGTGAATAAAGACATCCTTTGGGAAACATCCCAAGGGAAGTAACTGGATGGAGGAAGAGGGCCTTGGCCCTCTTGGAACCTGAGCAGAGACTTGGCCTCTGTCCTGTATTAGGTTTCCATTGTCAGCAGAAACATTTGTTAAAGTGAGTCAGTACCTGTACGCTTTTTGGATTACAGCGACAGAAACTCACCGGAACCAGCTGTGGCACAAAGTGGGGCTCTCTCTAAGGATAATGGAGTGCCTCAGTGAATGGACAAGCGCCAGATCATGGGAGCTGTAGGGTGGGCTTCCTGTGCTCAGTTGTGTCTGACTCTTTGTGACCCCATGAACTGTAGCTTGCCAGAGTCCTCTACCCACAGGATTTCCCAGGCAAGAATACTGGAGTAGGGTTCCATTTCCTTCTCCAGGGGATCTTCCTAACCCAGGGGTTGAACCCCCATCTCTTGTGCCTCCTGCATTGGCAGGAGGATTCTTTACCACTGAGCTAGCTGGAAAGCCTGGGAGAGCTTTGGCACCTGTCATCTTGGCTTCTCGCTGCACGGCTGCTTCTCCTTTCTTAGCAGGTAGAAGTTGCTTTACTGGCTCCTTAGGTCACAAGGCAAGGGGACAGCAGCCACCTTAGTAACCATGTTATAAATTCTGGTCTCCGGAAGGACCTGGAAATGGACATTTATTACAATTCCAGTTTCCTCTGGAAGGAATTCCGGAACAAATGCTCACTCCTGGTCCAATAGATAGAAATAGATAGGACTACTCTACCCAGTAATCTCTATAGAGAATTGTGATTCTAACTTCTAAAGAGGTTCCAGTTCCTGAATTTAAATCAAGACAGTGTCTCTTATTTCTACTGGAAGTGTATAGTTATTTTCCCACACTTCACTCATTCTGACCACACTTCTCTAGGGGTAAGGAGCCTGGAGTTCTAGATCAATTTTATATATTAAATATAAAACCCAGAGAGTCTAAGTGACTTTTCCACAGTCACACAGCTGGTTACCAGCAGGAATGAACTAGGAGTCAGTAAGTTATTTTGGACTTAGCTCTACCACTCACTGGTATGTCATTGGTCAAATCTGATCCATTCTCACTTTCCTTGTCTATGGAATAGATTAATTATTTCATCTGAAGCCAGCATACAGAATGATTACAAGAATCAAATGAGGGACTTCCCAAGTGGTCCAGTTGTTAAGAATCTGCCTCCAATGCAGGGGACAAGAGTTTGATCCCTGGTGGTGGAACTAAGCTCCCACATGCCTTGGGGCAGCTAAGCCCGTGTGCTGAAACTAATGATCCCATGTGCTCTAGAGCACCTGCCATGACTGGAAAAGCCAGCAGGCCACAGCAGAGGGCCTGCATACTGCAGCTAAGACCCAGTGAAGCCAAATAAATAAAGGAAGCAATATTTGAAAAAATCAGATGAGTGATTCTTGGACCTGATGGTCATTAGAATCATGCAGAGATCTTTTAAAAATATAGATCCCAGGACTCCAGCCCTGTTTATTCCGACTCAGTAGATTTGTAGTAGGACCCATTTATGTGTTCTTATGAAAGTCTCCAGGAAATTGTGATGCTCAGCCTGTATTTGTTAATCCTTAAACAGCTGAAGAAAATGGTTCATAATTTGCATAGCCTGGTGTGAAATACATCGTGACCCAAGAGGCAGAGTCAGAACAATCTTCTGTGTGATGCCCTGGACTGGGTAGAAACGACTTTTTCCTCTAAGATCATTTACAAGGATTATCTGAGGGACAGTGGGGCAGAATGGCCACTCACTCTAGGCCATGCATTTGAGTGTGTGTGTGTCTGTGTGTTCATGTGTCAGTGTGTGACTGTGTGGGTGAGTATATGTGAGTGAATGTGTGTGTGTGTACCCGTGAGTGTGCATAAGCTTGTCTTTGTATGTGTCAGTGTGAATTTGTGTGTGTGAGGGTGTGAGCATTTTTGTACACATGAATATGCGTGTGTGTGCGTGTATGTGAGTGTGTATATAGGGAGAGGGTGACAGCGATGTAGAAGGTGCAGGTTGCGGGACACATTTCTGCCCGAGGTTGAACAGGCTTGAACCTCTTTAGACTTCGGGTTTAAAGAGACAATGTATTGTATGTTGTGATATTTGTAGTATCCCTACGGTACACTGGGCTTCCCTGGTGGCTCAGTGGTAAAGAATCCGCCTGCAATGCAGGAGACCTGGATTTGATCCCTGGGTCGAGAAGATTCCCTGAGAAGGGAATGGCAACCCACTCCAACATTCTTGCCAGGAGAATTCCATGGACAGAGGAGCCTGGCAGTCTACAGTCTGTGGGGGTGCAGACTTGGATAAGACTGAATGACTAACACTCTACTGTACACCAGGCATCTTAGACTTACCAAATATAATTTCTCAAACAAGCAAGTAACGTCAGTATTATGAGCTTCATCTTACGGAGCAGGAAGCTGAAACAGTTTTCTTTTGCCTAAAGGCAGCTAGATAGGAAGTGGTGGAGCTGAGACTCAGGTTGAGTTCATAGTTTTCAATGTGGAGAACTTTTTGTGTGACAAACTTAGGAATGATATCTAGATGACCAGAGAGTGTTGACAGGAAAGACTGCCATCATACTAGGATCACTAAACAAACTTTGGAGAGTTGCTTCTCTCTTCTGTCATATTATTTGCCTCTGCTTTGGTCTAATGTTGGCTGTCTTGGAGACTAAATAATAATGGGGGATTGTCAAGGCAGGCAGATATTTTAGCCTGAGTAGTGACTGGAGTAGTAGGAGCAACAGTAAAAGCTGTATTAGTCATAATATCTGCCATTCCTTGCTGACACTACTGTATGGACGAGGCACCATGTTGCTGTTCAGTTGCTAAGTTGAGTCTGACTCTTTGCAACCCATGGACAGCAGCATGCCGGGCTTCCCTGTCTTTCACTATTTCCCAGATTTTGCTCAAACTCATGTCCGTTGAGTCAGTGATGCCATCCAACCATCTCATCCTCTGTCGTCTCCTTCTCCTCCTGCCCTCAATCTTTCTCAGCATCAGAGTCTTTTCCAGTGAGTCAGCTCTTCTCAGGTGGCCAAAGTATTGGAGCTTCAGCATCAGCATCAGTCCTTCCAATGAATATTCAAGTTTGATTTTCTTTGGGCTTGACTGGTTTGATCTTGCTGTCCAAAGGACTCTCCATATTGGAAGACGATCACTGCAACTGATAGCAGCTTTATAAGGCAGCTAACACTATCCCATTTTTCAGATGAAACTGAAGCTCTGGGCTAAGTAGCCTAAGACCACAAGGTTCACAGGTGCCAGAGCAAGGATTCCTTAGAACCCAAGTCTGCTTGGGTCTTGGTGTTAGGCAGAGCTGCTTCTGTCTTCTTTCCACAGCTTCCACTGCTCCTTGGATGATGAGTCCCAGCTGACTCTGTTTCTTTCTGCTTCCTTCTGCCTCAGCAAGACTCTTCCTTTCTTCCCTTCGTGGCACTTTTGTTCCTTAATTCAGAAAGTGAAAGAGACATCAGCTGTACTTGTGCGGGCCCCTTTAGAAGTAGAGAGTTTCAAAATTAATAAGTGTCTCATGGAGTTCATCAAGGAAGTAATTAACACTGGGGCACAGAGGGCACCCTCAGCCTCCAATGTCTGGCTCCAAGAAAGTTGACTGTTCATCATTAGCACACCATTAAGTAGTTTATCATGTGAAGGCAGTACTTGTGGAGTGAATGCACTCGTTTGTACTTATTTGAGGCCTGATTTTGTTCTCTTTTCTCACAAAGTCTAGAGAGGTGGGATGAGGGGCTGTTCACATGGGCAGGTGCAGGAGGGCTGTCTCACGTCTATATGGGGCCAAGTGCAGAAGCAATAGGGATGGGAGAATGATACGATTTATCAAGAAAAATGAATGTGGAGGTAGTTTCATCCTCATTTTTGTCCAGGTGAAGCTTAAATATCAGAAAAATGCCATTATTTTCCTAAGTTTGTACAAGGAACAAGAGAGCGATAGTGTTTCACTTCAGACCCCAAATTCAAGCTATTTTATATATATATATATATATTTTTTTTTTTTTCGGAGTCTTTTTTTTTTTTTAACAAGTTATAATATGGGATGATCACATTTACCTTGCATCTTTCTTTTTTTTTTAAATTTTTTTTTAAAAATTTTAAAATCTTTAATTCTTACATGTGTTCCCAAACATGAACCCCCCTCCCACCTCCCTCCCCATAACATCTCTGTGGGTCATCCCCATGCACCAGCCCCAAGCATGCTGTATCCTGCGTCAGACATAGACTGGCGATTCAATTCTTACATGATAGTATACATGATAGAATGCCATTCTCCCAAATCATCCCACCCTCTCCCTCTCCCTCTGAGTCCAAAAGTCCGTTATACACCACTGTGTCTTTTTTGCTGTCTTGCATACAGGGTCGTCATTGCTATCTTTCTAAATTCCATATATATGTGTTAGTATACTGTATTGGTGTTTTTCTTTCTGGCTTACTTCACTCTGTATAATCGGCTCCAGTTTCATCCATCTCATCAGAACTGATTCAAATGAATTCTTTTTAACGGCTGAGTAATACTCCATTGTGTACATGTACCAAAGCTTTCTTATCCATTCATCTGCTGATGGACATCTAGGTTGTTTCCATGTCCTGGCTATTATAAACAGTGCTGCGATGAACATTGGGGTACATGTGTCTCTTTCAATTCTGGTTTCCTCGGTGTGTATGCCCAGCAGTGGGATTGCTGGGTCATAAGGTAGTTCTATTTGCAATTTTTTAAGGAATCTCCACACTGTTCTCCATAGTGGCTGTACTAGTTTGCATTCCCACCAACAGTGTAGGAGGGTTCCCTTTTCTCCACACCCTCTCCAGCATTTATTGCTTGCAGATTTTTGGATCGCAGCCATTCTGACTGGTGTGAAGTGGTACCTCATTGTGGTTTTGATTTGCATTTCTCTGATAATGAGTGATGTTGAGCATCTTTTCATGTGTTTGTTAGCCATCCGTATGTCTTCTTTGGAGAAATGTCTATTTAGTTCTTTGGCCCATTTTTTGATTGGGTCGTTTATTTTTCTGGAGTTGAGCTGCATAAGTTGCTTGTATATTTTTGAGATTAGTTGTTTGTCAGTTGCTTCATTTGCTATTATTTTCTCCCATTCAGAAGGCTGTCTTTTAACCTTGCGTATATTTTCCTTTGTTGTGCAGAAGCTTTTAATTTTAATTAGATCCCATTTGTTTATTTTGCTTTTATTTCCAGAATTCTGGGAGGTGGATCATAGAGGATCCTGCTGTGATTTATGTCTGAGAGTGTTTTGCCTATGTTCTCCTCTAGGAGTTTTATAGTTTCTGGTCTTACATTTAGATCTTTAATCCATTTTGAGTTTATTTTTGTGTGCGGTGTAAGAAAGTGATCTAGTTTCATTCTTTTACAAGTGGTTGACCAGTTTTCCCAGCACCACTTGTTAAAGAGATTGTCTTTACTCCATTGTATATTCTTCAAGCTATTATATCTTAAAGCTATTGGCAGAACATGGAGGCAAAGGTCAAGACCCGAGAGTAATCAGAACACCATCAAAAAGGAGATGGAACCAGAAGAAGAGGCGTCAGATTGACCAAAGGAGAAAAGGTAGGTGTGGCAGGTTGTGCTTGCTAACAATGACCACGCTCAAGACGTTCTGTCCCGCCTACTCTTCTTACAGTGTAGGGCTGAGCTTCACCTTTAGAGTCTATTTCCCTCCCTTGGAACCTTGGCTCACTCATTCTTGGAACACATACCTTGGGAGCCCTGAGCCAAGTGAGGAGTCTGACTATGCTGAAGCTGCCTGGTCATGAGAGAGCACACAGAGAAAGAAATTCTAGAAAAGCTCCAGCTGTCCAACCTCCAGCTATGTGAGTCTCCCCAGCCTGGACATCAGGTATGGGAGCAAGTGAGCTTTCAGAAAGTGATTCCAGCTCCCACATTGAAAGTGCCTCATCTATTACAGAGTAAAATGGGACACAGTTTCCCCATGGAATCCTGTCCAATTTGCATATTTGTGAGCAAGATAAACGTTGTCATTGTTTAAGCCACTACATAGGGGCATAACTTATTATTACCAAGTCATGGTGATTGCTGAAGTAGTATTTGGTGAAGCAGATATTTCAGAACCGAAATCTTTGAGATCTGAGTCTATCTTGGTGTCTTTTTTAGACAGGCTCAAGCATACAATCTTTTTTTAAAATTTAATTTTATTTATTTGGTTATATTGGATCTTAGTTGTGGTATGTGGGATCTAGCTCCCTGACCAGGGTCAAACCCGGGCCCCTTGAATTGGGACCATACAGTCTTAGCCACTGGCATGCAGGCCAAGGTGCTTCAGTTGTGTCCAACTCTTTGCAACCCTATAGACTGTAGCCCGCTAAGCTCCTCTGTCCATGAGATTCTCCAGGCAAGGATAGTGGAGTGGGTTGCCATGCCCTCCTCCAGGGGATCTTCCTGACTCAGTGACTGAACTCACATCTCTTATGTCTTCTGCATTGGCAGGCCAGTTCTTCACCACTAGCAGCACCTGGGAAGCCTCTTAGCCTCCATACTGCCATGGAAACCCTTTAAGCACACAGTCTTAAATGAGTCAAGGAGGCCACTTGATTTTGGATATTCTTCTGAGCAGGATCTATAAATGACTGTCTTCATACGACCCCAGAAGCATCGTAGCAGTGTGTGGTTTTAGGCTTGTGCACATGAAAATATCCCTGTCACAAGACAATGCATTCCAAGGGCACATTCAGAGGAGCTGAGATGGCTTTGGGCTGGGACATTTGGGGAAGCATGCCAGAGTGGACTTCAAGATACAAACTAAGTCCTGAAGGATTTTGTTGGCACAGAATCAACAGAGCATTCCAGTCAAGAGGCTGATCTGGGAAAAGGCATAGGGTAGGCAAACTTATGGTAAGCTTGTAATATGAAAGACCAGCCTGGTCAGAGGGAAGCATCCAAACTGGGGGAAATGCCAGGGGGTGGCTTGGAGGATTCCTGAGAGGATTCCAAAGGAGGTCACTGAGAGCTGGGCCTACAGAAGGCAAGGGGCAAATTCTCCTGAAGAAGGAACAGGAATTCTGTTGCATTCATTCATTCATTTAACAAATACCCCTTAGGATGACCAGGTTCCCAGATCCTGCTCTGGAATCATGGCGGACACCATTCCATGTCTAGAAAGTTGACAGTCAGCAGAGCAGGCAAGGAAAGGTCTGAGATGATTATAAGTTCTCCACTTCAGCTCTAGAGGGCGGCTCTTTCAGTGTCTTCCAGACTCTTGCTCTCTAGACTAACTCCTTTTCCTCTGACCCATGTAATATAGCTCACTCCACTGCCATTGAACACAGATATCAAATCACAGCTAGTATCTGTTTTTCTTGTGCTTGCATTTTTCTTGAACAAATGTATCTACTGAATTTACTCTTCAAAATACTTTTCCTTATCCCACTTTAGTCCAGTACCAACCATCAAGCTCTTCCTCACCCACAGATTTCCCATGGGAATGGTGATCTTCAATGATGTTCCTTCTCTCTGCTGCATTGGAGAATAACAGCTGTGTTCTCTGAATTAGCACCTTTCCCAGTTGACTTTCTATCAATACATTGTTACCTACCACAGTCTTCTCTTGTGCTTGTCTCTGTCTGTTGTGCTGCTTTCTTCTCTTCCTGAATGCTAGTGTTTTTCAAGGTTCTTGAAGGATCTCTGCACTCCCACTGACCTCCTCCATTCCCCAGTCCTTTAAGCATCACTTCTAAGTGAATAGTTCAGTATTCATGATAGTAGCAACTGCCATGCTCCCCAAATATTTAGCACTAGCTTGAGCTGGCTACCATGATAAGTCATTGTTGTTTAGTCACTAAGTTGTGTCCAACCCTTTGCAACCCCATGGACTGTAGCCTGCCATGCTCCTCTGTCCATGGGATTCTCCAGGCAAGAATACTGGAGTGGGTTGCCATTTCCTTCTCCAGGGGATCTTCCTGAGGCAGGGATCAAACCCACATGTTCTGCATTGGCAAGTGGATTCTTTACTGCTGAGCTACCAGGAAAGCCCACTATGCTAAGTATTTTATGCTCATTTAAAATGTCCTATGAGATTGTTGGTAGCATGGTTTAACAAATAAGCAAACTGAGGCTCACAGAAGTTAAATAACTGTGGCTCTTCTGAACCTGGTTTTGCCTGACTCTGATGCCACTGCTCTTAATCCATGGGCTGGACTGAGTCTTTCTACACTCCCTTGAGCACCCACATATCAACTGTCACTCAATATATTCACCTGGCTGGTTTCCTGTCATTTCTAGTTTTTTTTTGTTCAAAATCTCAAAATTCTCCTTATCAGAACTGCCTCAGTTCTCAAGATCAGAACTGTCTCTAAGCTTTTTTTGTTAACCATTCTTCTATCTGCTCCCCACCCCAATAGAAAACACACAATTAGGACAAGGACAGAGACATCAGTGTAAGGACTGATGATCACCGTGGCGGTGGGCACCACTCTTCCCCTCTGTAATGCTGGCCATCACCTGACCCTGTGAATCAGAACACAGCCTGCCAGCAGTAGAGGATGCTTTTCACCTGTGCAGCTTCAAGGATGTACATTCAGTGCTTGAAAAGAAACTGGAGGATTGCAGTGTGTGATCTGGAAACATGATGTTGGGCTTCTCTGATGAACAGCCTCAGCAATCCCCAGCATCTACTGCTTCCTGTTCTCACAGCTGACCTGGGAAGAGTGGCCCCTCAATCCTGGACTACTGTGGAATGCAGTAGGAATGTTTGAACTGTGGGCAACTTTAGCAATTATTTTAGGCTAATTGCCTTTTTTATACATGAGGAAATGGGGGCTTGCAAAGATGAGGCAGCATCACCTCCTTCATGAAGTCTACCCTGATTACTCTACTGAAAATAGCTAAAAATTTCCCTTCACTCACATTCCAGGCTCTCTTTACTCTGCTCTGCTTTCCTTTTCCCCAGGCTGGCATGACCCCACATCCCCATTTTCCCAGGACAGTTGAAGTACGTAATAGCTGTTTCAGTATTATTGTTAACATTGCCTCCTTTCACTCTCAAGTATCCCAGTTTGGATGATAAATTATCTGGTGACCCTATCCAGAGGTCTAAATAGTTATCTTCTTCTCCCTGAAATATTTCCTTCCATACTGGCTTCCCAACTGCAGAGAGAACAATCTTTTCTTGATGGAAGTCAAATTATGTCATTCCTCTGCCCAAATTGCTTCATCTCTTCTCCCAGTGTAATCCAAACTCCTTAACGTCTTCTAACACATTTAATTTACTTGTTTAGTGTCTCTCATTGACTGTCTGGCCCTCCCTCCTGGAATGGAAGGTTCGCATGGACCATGGATCTTTGTTTCATTAATTGCTGTGTCTGTCATAATTAGAAGAGTAAAACCACATAGTAAATAAAACTGATAAGAAGGCTTCTGATCTCCTCCCTTTCCTCCCTCCAACCCTCCCTAACATGGGCACGGTGGGCTGGGAGGTGAAATAAGTGGAGTTTGGTCAAATACAAAGCCTGCATCTGCAAAGTTCTGAAGCATGAAGCGCAGGTGAGGTGTGTGATTCCTATGTCTGCAAATTCCCCTTATTTCCCATCTCTCTGAGAGATGTAAAGGAAGTCAGGATGCAGAGACAGAATGATTGACATTCTAGGAAAACTGCTTCTTCTTGCTCATTTTGCTCTTGCCCCTGGCTTCCCACAGTTTCCTTGCCCACACTTGATCTCGCACTTGTCCTCCAATTTCATAATTAAACTTAGTTCCCCAGGTTGGTTGTAATGTAGGGTCATCAGTTCATTGTACAGATTTTAAAAAGCTGCTTTGAAATTATCTTAGGCCCAAAGAAGACTGTCATTTATTAAGGCGAGCTTCTCTCTCTCTCTCTTTTTTTTTTTTAAGGAAAAATGAGCAAGAGTGACTCCATGCTTCCTCTGTTCCCCTGACTGTCTCCAGAAGGCTGCAATCTGTCCCAGACAGGAGGAGGGGTTATGTTCGCCAGAAGCATGGGTTGTTTTTCCCTTTATTCCATCCTGTAGATCACATTCTGGAGCTTTGGCGGATTACCAGTGGTGTCGCAGTCTCGTCGCCGCCCAACTGCGAGATCATACTTTTTCATTTAGAGTCAAATCGTGGAAAGAATCAGAAAGGATTATATTGTCAGAGGTAGCAGGAAGGCAGTAAACAAATGTCTTATTAAACAGCCTCTGTGGAGCCTCCAGGTGCAGGCTGATTTCCCTGTTCAGGGGATGGAAATAACAGCCCTGGCATTTCCACAAGACCCTGGGGATGAGGTTGCTCTGCTGTCTGTCTGTGCTCTTGCCCAGGCTGGCCATGGCATTGGCATTACTGACACGTGTATGATTCAGGGGCTGTCACAAATAGGATGATCAGAGGCCTTGGGGAGAGGGTCCCCAGGCACTGCTTCCTTCTGGCGGGACTGACTGGAGTCTAGGCATCACAGCAGCAGCGGAGTAGCTTTTTCAAGGATAAGGGGAGGAGAGGGTGGGGGCGGGAAGAGATACTTTCAGGTTGAGAGTGTTACTACTTATTAATATCATCCAAATGCCATGCATATTCTCAGCCCTGTGCTTCTTCTAGAAAGTCCTTTTCTGCCCTCTTCTCATTCTTTTCTTCATAGTCCAGATCAAAGCCCACCTTGTCCTGGGACACAAAGTTCTCTCATTTGTTGCTCTTCTGCTTATACCTCTTATTTTTCAACGACGGTAGATGGTATTGGATTCTGACCTGTGTTGAGTGGGAAAAAAAAGAGCGCAATTAAAAAGTTGAGAATTATTTTTTATTTTGCTGACAAAACTGGGGACTTAAGCCCAGGACAGAGCATCTCAGATAGCTCTGAGAGACTGCTCCAAAGGGGCAAGGGGGGCATGGAGTCAGTATATACAGGAGCTTTTGCAATAAAAGACCAGGTAGTTTGAAAATTGAAAGATCATTGTTAATTAGAGAAAAATCAGACATCTCAAGTTAATTAATTTAGTGCTTTTATTTATTTATTTAAATTTAGTGCTTTTATATATATGGGAAGATGCAAGAGTCAGGGCTTTTGAAATTATTCCTGTGACATGCACCTTAATTATCTAGGGCCAGTATCCACCTTTTCTCCATCCTGAATCCTTTCAGGGTACACAGCTGGGAGTGGCTGCAGAGGCTGAGGATTTGGCCCATTTGTCTCTATCCTGAATTCTCTCACTGTCTGGCAGCTGCAATATGATGGCTTGATGGCTGCAACATCCTTTGTTGAGAACTGTGGTGCTAGAGAACACTCTTGAGAGTTCCTTAGATAGCAAGAAGATCAAATTAGTCACCCCTAAAGGAAATCAATCCTGAATATTCATTAGAAGGATGGATGATGAAGCTCCAATGCTTTGGCCATCAGGTGCAAAGAGCCAACTCACTGGAAAAGGCCCTGATGCTGGGAAAGATTAAAGACAGGAGGAGAAGAGGGTGACAGAGGATGAGATGGTTGGATGGCATCACTGACTCAATGGACATGAATTTGAGCAAATTCTAGGAGATAGTGAAGGACAGGGAAGCCTGGTGTGCTGCAGTTCATGGGTTTGCAAAGAATCTGACATGACGTAGTGACTGAACAGCAACAAATGGCAGGAAATATTTTTTACTCACACCTGGAAGAAGATATGGAGAAAATTTTGGTTAGCCTGTTCTTCTTACAGAAATGAGAAACAAGAGCCAGATAGATGAAGCACCATGTTAAAAATTAAACAGCTGAATCGTGGCACAATAGGAAGTACCATTTGGGGTTTTCATCTCCCAGGAAGTTTTCCTTCATTAGCCCATCATGAGCAGTGCTAAAAGTACTGAAGGTTTTGACTGATTTGAGCTCATTAAGGACTAGCTCTGTGTGACTGTCTTGGTGACATTAAATTATTTTATCCTTTATGTATATTAAAGTTTTATACCTGTATCTTTCCTTTTTCATCAACTGTTGTAGTCCTTGTGATAATGACCCATGATTCATTTAACTAGACAAATGTGGAATGTCTATTACATGTGAGTTAAGGTGCTAGGTGGTAAGGATACTGCAATAAAAAAAGGAAAAAAATCAGACAAAATTCCTGCCTTCTTAGAGTTTAATGAATGTAAAAACAGAGCTTTGATCACTGCTAGGAAAGAGAGGTATGTGTTGTTGACTGCAGGTACAGTAGGGGTTCAGAAAAAGCTTCTTTCAAGAAGTGATATCTGAACTGAAATCCGCAAGATGAAGAGGTAGGAGGAAGGGTAGGCAGGGGGAGGGATGGAGAGAAAGCCAGAGGGGCTAGAACCTGGAGAGTGAGGGGTGACTGTCTGCAGAGGCAGGAAGGGCCAGATCACGTCTGATCTTGTAGACACTGTGGTAGTTTTAAGTTTTAGATGAATTGCTTTGTCACAGGAGATAGGAGTCTGGGGACATATCAGATCTGAATTTAAAAACTATTTCTCTGCTTGTACTGTGAAAGTTTGATCTGAGCAAGGTGAGTGTGCCTGCAGCCAGGCAGGGGAGATCGTAGTCTAGACTTGGGTGCTCATGGTAGAGATGAGGAGTAGTGGCTGGTTTCTCTTAAGAGATCTTTAATGATTAAAATTGATGGGAGCTAGTAATGATTTAAGTGTAAAGTGTAAACGGAATATCAAGAATGTCTCCTGGGTCTGGTTTATGGAATACAATAAATGGTTCTATGAAATGGGGAGCTGTGGGCAGAATTAGGTCTCTGGGGAGAAGATCATTGATTTGACATTGGAAATGCTGAGTTTCAGATGCTTGTGAGCTATTCAAGAAGAAATGTCAAGAAAGCATGTGAATGCATGGGTCTGAAACTTAGAGGAGATGTTACAGCTAGGGACAAATTTGGGGGTGAAAAGTATTTAGATGGTATTGAAAACATTGCTAAGATAATGTAGCCAATGAAGAAATTGTAAAAGGAAGTAAGAAGTCCCTGCACAGAGACTCTGCCTTCCAGAGAGAGGAAGATATGATGAAATAGGAAGCCCTGCCAGAGAATAGGAGAAACAAAAGAGGATGGAGTATGCAGCCAAATGAAAGGGATGCCACAGACCATATTCCCACCTATTCCCACTATCAAGTTGATTGAATCTATCCCCAAATATTCTGCCTTTTGTTCTGTTATGAGACAAATTCTCTGCCTCTTAGCTAAGACCAGCTCTTTCCCTTGTGCTTTGTATCTCATCCCCTCTGGTCTGCTTTTGCTCTTGAATCTGCTATTGGTTCCACAATTGATCTTTCCTAACCATGATATCATTTCCATAAGCACTGAAGCATGATGCAATTGCTCACATTATTAAAAGCAAAGCCTTTCCTTGACCCACACTCTTTACATTTCTACCCCATCTTTACATTTCTTTTCCCCAAACAAGTATTTGATAGTGTGAGTCCTTATGTGTTCTTCACCTCCTTTACTTTATCTCCTTCAGTCTTTCTTGAGCCCACTCAGTGGTTTTACCTCTACCACTTTACTGAAAATGCTCTTGTCTAGGTGGCATGTGACTTCCACACTGGCAAATCTCAGTAATTCTCAGTTCTCATCGTATTGATTTGTCCTCTGAAACACTTGATTTGCTTGGCTCTGTAGCTCACCTCTCTTCTGGTTCTCTTCGCAATCTAATCAATTGCTTCTTTTCAGTCTCTTTCTCATCTTTCTGGCCTCTAAATGCTAAAGTGCCCAAAGTCCTCAAAACTCTTCTTTTTCTTTAGTTACACTCACTCCTGAAATCATCTCATTTAGTCCCATGGCTTTAAATACCATACAAATGCTGATAACTCATGTAATCTTGCATCCAGTCTAGGATTTTACAAACTCCAGATTATAAATTGACTGGATAAATGATTTGCCTGCTGCAACCTTCCCCATCTCAATAACTGGTACCTCTATTTTTTCATTTTTTAGACCAAAAAGTTTAAGTAATGATCGCCTCTTTCTTCTGTTTCTCCCATATCCCACAATACTCTACTAGCAAATTTTATTGACTCTTGCCTTGAAATATATCTCATCATCTGACCACTTCTCATTGTATTCTGTTTTGGTTGCTAAATTGTGTCCAACTCTTTTGCGGCCCCATGGACTGTAGCCTGCCAGGTTCCTTTGTCCATGGAATTTTCCAGGCAAGAATACTGGGGTGGGTTGTCATTTCCTTCTCCAGGGGGTCTTCCCAACCAGAGACCAAACTCATGTCTCCTGCATTGGCAGGCAAATTCTTCACTGCTAAGCCTATTTACCCTGGGCTGAATAGTTATCCTCTCTTTCCTGGAATATTCATTTCCATATTGGTTCCCTCACAGCAGACAGACAAATCCCTTTTAATCAGAAGTTAAATTATGTCATTCCTCTGCCCAAATTGTTCTATCTTTTCTCCCATAGAGTGTAATGCAGGCTGCTTACCATGTTCTACAAAACACTATACACTATGGCCCCCATGAACTCTCCAATCTCTACCACTCTATCCCATGCAACCATACACCAGCCACACCCATCTCCTGGTTCCTTGCTCTTCTTCAAACAGGAATGTCCCAGCCTTAGGATCTTTGTACTTGATAATTTCTCTACCAAGAACTCTCTTTCCTAAACATCTGAGAAGCTGGCTGTCTCAGTTCCTTTAGGTTTCTAGTCACATGTTTTGTGTAACATAGCATTACAACCTTCTCATCTGGGTAATCTCTAGCCCCTTTACCCTACTTTCTTATATTTATTTCATACTCATTATACCTGACATGTTGTACATTTCTTTGTTTTATTTTTCTGTGAAATATCTTTCCCTACCCCTATACAATGCTGGAGGCCAGAAGTCAGAGTTCAAAATACTGGAGGTCAGAGATTTTGTGTATCTTTTACTCTGAGATACATCAGGGTCTATGATAGCTGAGGGCACATTGTAGGTAACGATTAATTATTCTTTGAATAATTGAATAAAATTACTTGCAGGAGGATAACTAATTTGTAATTATTTTCAGAAGGACAAGTAATTTGGTTTTCTAAAAAACAACCAGTAGAATTAACTGCATGTGTGTCAGTGGAGTTTTTAGTAAGAGCTATTTCTGTTTAATCAGTCAGGAGTGAGTGAGTGATGAGAAAGCAGAGAAAATAAGAATAGAAAATGCTTTCAAGGAGCTTGACTTTGAAAGACAAAGACAAAGATGCTAGGGTAGAATGTGGAGCCAATGTTAGATTATTTTTAAAGATGGACTGAGGATGCTTAAATGCTTATATCTGAGAAGATTCAGTTTAGAGCAAGATGTTAATTATACCTGAAAGGGACAAATAGTCATCAATGGGATATTCCTGAGAAGGAAGACAGGTCTGCTACCTAAATAGAGATGGAGGGTCTGGCCTTTGAGGGGAGAAGGGTTACAGGTGGAGTTGGGGTTAGAAGTATTTGTCTCAAGGCTTCTTTGTGGAGTGGATGGTGGTGCCATCTGAGAGTGAGAGTGCAGGCAGGGTGAAGCGGTAAGGGCAGGGGTCTGAGGAAACTGGAGAAGGTTCACAATAGTCATCAAAGAGAGTGGGAGCATGAATTCATCAGGGCAGAGTAACTCTATTGTCAAACAAGGGGAGGGTTCCTTTGACGTTTGTGATCATGAGTTTATGAAGACACAAATCTAGTCTGGTATTTATGGCATGTTCAACTGTTCTGGTAATGGTGCGCAGACAATTGAGATGAAGAGGTGATGGGGAAGATGATCATTGGAGATGTGGAGGTCAGAAAGTTGAGACATTTGGGTGATATGTCATTTATGCACATAGAGAAGTCATTCAGGGTCATGTCAGGACTTGTATGGAGAGGGATACTGAGCTGGTAGCTAAGCTAGACTTCAATGATTGATCTGGGCTTGAAACGCTAAAATGATGCCTTGGATATGATTTCTTCTCAGCCAGCAAAGGACATATGTGAGACTGAGGGTGTAAATAAGAGGCTGGGGATTCTTGATGTCTTCCTAATTCTTCATGGAGTTATAGTGACAACATAGCAGCCTCACAACTGCTCCAAGTGAGGATCTGCCTGACCAGAATTCAGATTTCTCTGCCTTTCATGTTGACAACTTTTAGCACTGTTTAAATAAAGCTTGCTGTCATAATTATATTGTTCTGCTTTCTGTTTCTCATCAGGCTTCAACAAGCCTGTAGATAATAGGTGTGTACCTGTGTGTGCTCAGTCACTAAATTGTGTTTGACTCTTTATGACCCTATGGACTATAGCCCACCAGGCTCCTCCATCCAGGGGATTTCACAGGCAAGAATACTGGAGTGGGTTGCCATTTCCTCCTCCAGGGGATCTTCCCAACTGAGGAACTGAACCTGTGTCTTCTGCATTTCTTGCATTGACAGGAGTATTCTTTACCACTAAGCCACCTGGGAGGCAGATAACAGGTTAAGAAGTAGAAATGGAGCATATAAACAAATGTCTTAATTTTCAAAGGAGGAGTCTTAATTGTTTGGGAGGGCAGTGGGGGAGAAGAGAAGACTGTTATATCTGGGATGTGAGAGAAACAGTGGCTACCCAGACAAGAGAAAGTCCTACCATCAGTAAAATTCCAGTTAGAATGAGTAGGTAGAGATTTCTCTGGGAAGTGTTGAAAAGCTGGAGAATCAGCTGTTTACATGGAGACCAGAACGAGTTGTGTTGGAGAGTCTGAGTTCTGGACTCAGATTACTTGGTTCAAATCTCTATTCTGTTATTTGGTACCTGAGTGACCTTGGGCACTTCATTTAACTTTTTATTTTTTCAGTTATTACCTTAATAGAGGCAACAATAGTAATACCCAACATTTCAGAAGTGTATTAGAAAACATTGTGAGCAGAGAAACTTGTCGTTTGTTTATTCTACAATATATTGTGTTCCCCTGAAATCTGTATAACCATTACAACAAGTTTAATTCTTATTCCAACAAAAGATCATTTACCTTCTTTGGTGGTACTTCTGGAGGGCGCAGTAAGAGGATCTGGAGAGTAAGGGAGGAGTGGAGAACTGGATGAAGTGAAGGAGGTCCTGGTCATTGCTGGGGATGATGATATAGAAGACAGGTGGCCAGGTGGGCTTATACTCCAGCCACTAGTGGAGGGGAAGAGTGATAAGTGGTCTTGTGCAAGTGGTCTCAACCATCTTTTAAGAAGGGTGGTCACCGGCTCTGATGGCTAGAGGACTTAGTGCACAAGTCCTCACAGATTGTGTGTGTTCTCGGGGTCTACATGTATAGGAGAGTCAAAGAGAGAAGGAGATGCATGAGTCAGGAGAGACAGATATAATAAGAAGAAAATAAGAAAATACTGGAGCGGGTTGTTATTTCTTTCTCCAGGGGATCTTCCTGACTCAGGGATTGAACCTGCATGTCTTGTGTCTCCTGGATAGGCAGGCAGATGGATTCTTTACCACTAATGCCATCTGGGAAGCCCACTAATAAGAAAAATGCATGGTGATTGAGAAAAAGGAAATCAGGGATTGACTATATGCTTTTTTTTTTTTTAACAAAAAAACACGTTTGAAACAGCTCTGAAAGCAAAGATATGGCCTTTTTACCACCATCTAGATTAAAAGGTTACTTTCACTAGAATTTGTCTAGCAAGAATTTGTAACAAAGTGTTACATATGTTACTCAAAGTTTTGAAGTACAGTTAATGTCAAACTCTTCTATTTTGCTCATTACTAGTGAGAGCAAAATCTCAATTTATTGCTTTGCAATATGAAGACTGTGATATTTAATTTCACAGCAAATGGGTTTTCTATTTTCAGATAATATTCTAATTCTTCTATAGATATTTTCCTACTGAAGACTTTATAAAACCATGTTGCAACATGCTTTCCACAGTAGTCATGAAATGTGATTCTTAAACAGTCCACATGTGGGAAAGAGTTGTAGAGGGATGAAGTCTCTCTGCTTTGCACAGTAGGTTTTGAGACTGCCTTTCAGAATGCACAGATTTTCTGGATCAGCAACCTGGCTACTACACTAGACATTAGTCAAAACTATAGCATTCATGAAAGTAAAGATCTATACACACCAAGGGTTGGTTTATTGAAATACTACTTGCTAGAACTGTTAGCATCTTTGCACATCTAAAAACCATATCTAGTAACTATAATAAAAACAACTGACATTTGTACTGACCTTGGGAGTTTCCTAGTGCTGTTGTGTGTATTGTGTCTTACTTGATCCTCAGAAAACCGTGTGAGTTAGGTGGGATTATCTCTTTAGTTTTAGAGTAATCTGAGTTATCTACTTCAGATGACTAGCACTGTCATATTGCTAATGAGTCAAAGGATAGGAATTCCAACTCAACTTCTTTTGTGTTACATAGTTTCTTTTGAAATATTATTAGAAATTAATGGGGGTATAATTTTGTCATTAAGGTTAACTGCAATATTTTTGAAATTGTTTTGATATGATGGTATGGAAACTGCGTTAAAGTAAAATTATCCATTCTCTACTCTGACAAGTAACAGAACACTTGCTCCATTATTACATGCAAATTCAAGTCAGGTAAGTGATAGAAAAGTCCCTAAGATGTCAGGCTTTCTTGGGCAGGCAATTGGCTTTTGGATATTTCCTTTTGTCTAAGTGCTGGGGCAAAAATCCAAATAACAACAACAACAAAACAAAGAGGATTTGGCAGCTTGTAGAAATAATTTATCTGAGGCAGAGCAGTTACCCAGCATATTAAGTGAATTAATGTTCTCATTAACATTTGGGGACAGGTTCAATATGCTTATTGGTTCAACAAGGACCTTTGCTTTCTTCATATTTAGAGGAATAAAGACATTGACACCTGGCTTCCTGCAACAAAATTCCTAATAAAATATAATTTGGTCATTTAAAAAGATAAACTAAGTGAAGGTACAAAATATTACAATGCTCAAATACATACACACAGTCTAATATCTTCCCATGTAAATAAACTCCCATATTTCAGCCTTTACAGCACACAGAATTCCACCCCAAGCTCTGTCTTCAGTATATATATATAATAGCTATTAGCTATTAGCTCTCATGTAAAAACAGCTAAAACTATATTCAGACACACAGATGTATAAACCTCCATAACACAGCTATATTTTAAACATATTCACTGCCATATCTATTTCCTAATGTCATTCATGTCCACCTGTTAATGTTGGATTGCAATTTTGGGGATATGTATTCCAACAATTCCCATACACATAGCAACATATTTAACTATTAATACAAACAGTAAAAATGCTGCTTATGTTTCTCTCATCCATGCTCTGATATAACAGGGTTTTTAGTTCCTGTGTCTGTGAAATCGTCCTCTGCCTAGAAGCTGCTGATACTTGGTAATGCATTCCATGCAGCTAATTTTCTATTTTGCAAGCACAAATCTCACTTGATCCCTGCTAATCTAGAGGATGCTGTTATCAGGTAAGAAGGAAAAAAAAACGTGTAACTAAATGAGTCTCCACCATTTTTAACTCATTATGTTAGTCCATGTTCCTAAATAAACAGATTAAGTGGAGGAGTTTAGCGGAGTCTTGAAGGAGAATGCGGACACCAAAAAGCTTGTTTATTCTCTGGGCCCATTGGGCACCAGGAAGAAAACATTATTTTAACAAAGCTCTTTTTGCAAAATTAGTTTGTTTTTTCAAGAACTAATGAAAAGACTTATGAAGAACATTTGTAACCTATATGTAAATTATAAGCATGCTAGTAATGTACTATCCAGCTTCAGTTCTATAACATGATCAAGGCTAATTCTGTGTTTTCTCAGTCTCTCTCTTTAAAAAAAAACTCCTTTGATAGAAGAACTTCAGAACATTTTAACTCTGATCACATAGTCACTCCCAGCTTGTACTTTCTGTCTACTATTTCTGTCCTCTTAAACCCCTACATTTGACATTATTGTCATTTTTAATATTTTATAAGATAATTTTAGATTAGATTTATACATGTGTTAATAATTTAATTTGCTCATTTTTTCTTACCTTTATGACCACTCTATTTAGGAGTTTCTTATTGGAAGTCTGGATATGCAATTCTAGGTTTAGTAATTTTGTCTCAACTATTTGAAGAGATTATTCCACTCTTTTCTGGCTTCTATTAGGATTGAGAAGTTTGCTGCCAACCTTGTATGATCTTTTGTTTTCTCCTTGGCCACTTAATTGTCTTCTCTTTGGTCTTGATAGTCTGATAGTCTGTGTTTTCACTACGATATACCTAGATATGTACATGTGTGCTAAACTGCGTTAGTCATGTCTTTGTGATCCTGTGGACTGTAGTCAGTGAAGCTCCCCTGTCCATGGGATTTTCCAGGCAAGAATACTGGAGTGGGGATTCTCACAATTGTCTTCTTTTGATGGTTTCTTGCTTTGTTGTAAGTGTTTCCAATTCAATTCTTCTACTTTGCTGCTGTCCCCAGAAATGGTCTCTAGATTTCACTGTTGCTGTTCAGACTGGCTCTTAGGGAAAACTTTCCTTTAAATTTGCTGACTACTTACAGCTTTGGTGGTAGGCTAAGGACCTAAGAGATTTCCATTTCTTCTTAGAGGTCTAGTCATACATTAAAAAGAATATAGTCTGTGACTCTTCAAAAAATGAATTTGCAAACTCTGATTTTAATTGATAATCTGCTCACTCTACTGATATTGAAAATCTCTCAGTAAAGTCTCTGCTTATAAAAAGACTTTGATAAATATTTCAGGGGATATGACCATGGGAGCTTAGAGACTGATTTAGAAACTAGGCCAGACAGGCATTCTGAAAAATAAACATGGAGCCAACAAGGATATAGTCATCACTTCAGAAGACTGAGAATTGGTTTATACCTGCAGCAAGGAAAAACAAATGTCCAATTTATAATGAATGTTGTTTTACACTTTCATTGTTTGAATATTATTATAACCCCTTTAATTAAGGCTTCTCTGATCTCCCCCAGGAACTACTGTCCTGACAACCCTAGCTTAGCCCAGCTGCATTCTGTCTCTCCGAGTACATATCAGTGGTCCTAGGCTAGTCAGTAAACTCCCTGAATTTGGGGGATATTTCACATGTTTGTCTCATCATCCCAGTACTTGGCACATTGCCTGACAAATCATGGCTGATCGAACCATATTTGCTGAATGAGTTAATTTTATGTTGAATTGTAACCATTTACATAGTGAGTCCTGAGTCCCTAGACTGGATCTTATTTATCTTTATATTCTTTCAACACTTAGTACTGTCTTAAATAAGACAGGCTTTGAAAAATAAAAGTGAGCTAGGTAAATGTTAAGTAAATATGTCTTTGAATGTCAATTAAATCCTATGCTTTCATTAGAGGTATTAATACCTTTAAGTAAGTGAAAACAAAGTTTGCATTTTCATAAGTAGATACGACCATCTCATCTTGAACTTCCTGGTGAAGACTTATACTGAACCACTCTTATATGTGTGAACCCTTGTACTTTGTACCACAAATGATTATTTTCCCAAATATAAGGGTAAATAGAATTTGGGATTCTAAATTTCCTATTTTTGCTTTTAATTATTATAGATGATGTAAAGTGTCATAGACATTTTCCCTCATTTTTATGTGTCTGAAGAACTGGAGTGCCTATAGAAGGGAGCGAAAGGGAATAATGTGAGATACGTCCTGAGGAATCTTTACTTACATTAAGGTTTTAAAAAATTTTATTGGGGTATGGTTGACTTACAATGTTGTGTTATTTTCAGGTATACAGCAAAAGGAATCAGTTATACATATATATATGTATATATATGTGTGTGTATATGTGTGTGTGTGTGTGTGTGTATATATATATATATATATATATATATATATATATATACTCTTTTTAAGATTCTTTTCCCACATAGGTCATTATCGAGTACAGAGTAGAGTTCCCTGTGCTACACTTGCATTAAGTTTTAAAGGAGACTAACAATATCGTTTATTTGAGGAGGGCATGTTAAGTTAGAAAGAAATATAGACTGAGTTTATGGTTGTTCATTTAATCATTCAAAAAATATTAGACTTCCTTTTGTATGGAAGGTCCACTAGATTCACAACTGAGTGGAACAAACTACACAAAACAGTCCTTCAGTAAATTTTGAGGCCATAAAACATCTGTTTTTCTCATTCAAGGAAATGCACTTGCCTTTGTAGATGGGCACTTAATCTCCTTGACTGCTTTGGGTGGAGGGTACCACCCAAAGGTGGGAAGCAACCACCTTACACATTATTTTTATTATTTTATTATGTTTTAATCCCTTGTTTGGAGTCACATGCTTACCTGTAGCCAACCTGTAGTTTTGCTTTGAGTTGCTGCATTCCGTGGTAAGTCTTTGGTATGGATGAGAACCTCCACCTTGACCTTGGAGAGCTGGATAAATTTAATGTGGGTCTGTCTCTTGAAACAATAAATTGCTTTCTTCTCTAAACTGAAGTACAAGGCTTTCTCTGACAGATGAAGCCCAGCAATTCCCATCCACTTGAAACTGAAAAAGAAGAGCATTGGATTACCCCAGAACTATTTGAGAAGGATCACAAAGATGGACCTTCTGTGTGTGTGAAACTTAATGGCCATTCCTAACAGCTTCAGTGTATTCCACCAGATGGTTTGCAGAGCAAGCCTATTTTGTTATCATTGATCTTTACTAGTCAGCGTTCACAAAGGAACCAAGGGTCAACATGAAATATTCGTGTGTCCTATTTTAATGCTCTCTTTTGGACTGCAGAAAAAGCAAGGCTGCTGGAGATTTAAATAAAGCAAAAATTTCATTTCCATCTAGGAGGAAAAAGAACTATGTTGTCCTGCATTTGATCTCTAGGTCCAGATTTGAAGTGGAGACATTTGTAACTTACTTAACCTGACATTTATTTCAGAAAGGTTTAGAGAACTCTGTTTATTATTTCATTTTAAAAATTTTATGTATTTTTAAACTTTTTATTTTATATTGAGGTGTAGCTGATTAACAATGTTGTGGTAGTCTTAGCTGGACAAAGGGACTCAGCCGTAGACAAATATGTATTCATTTTGCCCCTCTCTGTTTCTTAAATTGTAGGAGGCAGTGTGCAAAAGGCAAGAGAGATTGCAACACTGTCTCTGCACTCTGAAGCTTTCATCTCTGGTTCTAGATAGAAGAAATAGATAAAGCTAAATAATGGTTGTGCTACTTGCTAACCTAATCTGGGTTCTAGAAATTTTGGAGTGTTTTCTTTGGTACAGGTGATAGTGAAGGACCATAGGGTGCACCTGTTTCAGAAGAAAGATAGATCTTGACAATAGTCTTTCAAATTCTGTCTGATTTTAAAGAGGAGATATTGTGGCTGAACCATGAGATAGATCTCGGAGGTGAACAAAGACTGCTTTCATTGAAGTCATGTCATATACTATGATGGTCTGATTTGCCTTTGACTGAGCCCCAGGACACCTTGGAGCAACATGCTGAGTCTACAAGTAAGAGCTATCATTACTTTGTATTACCACAGAGAAAGATTCTTTTTTTTTTTTTGGTAGAAAAATCATGAAATATAGGAAAGGAGAAAACCAATAAAAATCACCTGAAATTCCACTGTCCAATGATAAAAATCAACTTTCCATTTTTTTTTTGTACTTTTATTCTAAACATAGATAAATAGTTATGACTAAAGTGTATCTTTCAGGTTTATTTTATTTCATCTTATTCTATTATCTCTTCAGGAAACACCAGTTACCTGTATTTTGGATCTCTCATTTTGTTTTTTCTTACATATCTTCAATACCCTCCTTGCCATTTCCTTTAAAATTATATGAGATGCAATTTTTTGCTTCTAATTCAGTATAAATTTATGCAATGACATTATTTTTCTCTTCAATTTTCCTCCTTAGCTCTGCATATTCCTTTCCACACATTCTGTTGTCTTTTATATTTAATCTTTTTTATTTTTAAATGAAGTCCCCATTCTTGCTATTTCTCTGAAGATCAAAGCAGTCTGTTGCCTAAGATACCCATCATCTTTCAGAGAAGGGCCTTTGTTTGACTTCTCTTGTTTTTTTCCTATATTAGTCTCATAACTTTTGCTAGATTCAATGTTGACTTAAAAATCACTTTTTCTTTGACTGCAGGTAATTTTTTCAACCCAAATGGAACCTTTGTTTGTTCGTGTTTTCTCCCACTCAGACAATTATTTGTCAACTACACTCAGTCTTTCTTCTTCTAGGCCTGGCAAATTTGGTTGGCTTTTCCTGGCTACAGAGTGTTCTTTATACTCAGTTGGAGAACAGATTCAAGTGTATTAACATTTCTCCTTGTCTATCCATCTCCCCAACACCTAGATTATAGATGAAGTAATGGAGGTACAGAAAAGTCAGGTGGCAAGCCTTAGCTTACAGTCAGTGATTACTGTTTTCCTGATTGACTCTTATCCTGGAGTTTATGCTACAAAATCTACCATGTCAGAAAGTTCACAAAGACTTTGACCTTCTTGTTAAACTAGTCAGCCACCAAAGGCAGATCACATACTGTGCAGATATTTAGTTGCAGGACTGATGCTGTCCCTGTGATTGGATTTATAAATATAATGGTTTAGACAGGAAATGAGGATACCAAATGTTTCACCATACCATATCGTGGACCATTTATCTAGCTTCTTACAGTAGATTTTTTTTTTATCATTTTCCAACCTTGTCCAGTGATTTCTCATGTTTTTATAGAATTCTAAAATACTTTCCTCAGTATTTTCTAGCTTCCTGTCTAGTATGGCATGCTATGACAAAGTAACATAGGCTGGTTCCTTATAAACAACAGAAATTTCTCACTGTTCTGGAGGCTGAAAGGCTAAGATCAAGATTTGTTATCTAGTGAAGCCTTGCTTCCTGGTTCAGAGATGGCTGATTTCTTTGTGTGCCCTCATATGATGGAAGGAGTGAGAGAATTGTCTGAGTTCTCTCTTATAAGGACATTATCCCATTCATGAGGGCTCCACTCTCATCACCTGAATGTCTCAAGGGCCCCATCTCCTAATACTATCACCATGGAGTTTAGGATTGTAGCACCTAGGAGGTTTGCTACATCAGAATTCACATTCAGTGTCAACTTTTGAATCAGTTATCTACTGCCATTATATAGTGCTACATAACAGGCAAGGCACCAGATGACAGATGATTGGTGCTAGAAAATTTATCTCTAGTTGAGTAATTCAATAGCCAAAATATATTAAGCATCTCCTGGCCTTAAGTATTGTTTTAGACACTGAGATTGAACAAAATTGATGATGAGAGCTGTCAGAGAGGGGAGAAGAAGTTCTAGGAACGGAAGGTGGCACACCTAGACAATGACAACTTTGCCAAGGAAAGCATGGTAATAATACTCAGTGAACAGTTGCTCAGGGACATCCCACCACTATGGTAGATACCGTCAACCTTTCTCTCGGGCTTTTGGCTGAGATTGCAGACGGTAAAGTGTCTGTCTACGATGTGGGAGACTCGGGTTCGATCCCTGCGTTGGGAAGATTCCTTGGAGAAGGAAATGGCAATCCACTCCAGTACTATTGCATGGAAAATCTCATGGACAGAGGAGCCTGATAGGCTACAGTCCATGGGGTCGCAAAGAGTCGGACATGACTGAGTGACTTCACGTTCACGTTCAGGTTTCCCTCAGAGTCACACGGCAGATGCTGTTCACATGGGAGACTTTCTTACACACACCTTGATCTTGTTATGATTGCTTCTTGGTGCTCTTCACTTAATGTTCTCTTTTTCCTTCCAACTCAAGAAAATATGTAAGAAAGTGAGTAACTAAGGGTTATGAATATTATAGGACTAACTTTGAGCCTGTAATTTACAAGAAGTTAATCATATAAAAATCATATTTATTTAAGTTTTTATTAGTAACACCTCCCTTGTGAAATGTCTCACTCCTGGTTGTAAAATGCCAGTTTGTTTCCTGGTTGGCAAGCACAATGATGGAAAAATGTTGTGTGATGAGACAAAGTCCAGACTTACTAACATTCATTGATTCAAGACTCTCCATGGTGTCTTCTCTGCTTCACTCTTCCCCTAGTCTAATTATTCTACAGCTGGTTTACCAAACTGGTCGTAGGAACAACATAACACACAATTTCCTATTTTTAACCCATATGTTTTCACAGGCTCTCTATAATGGGTGCCACTCTATAATGATCTACTCTCCTTTACTTTCTTCTACTTCTTGGACTGGTCAACTGTTATAGTCTTTAAATTACCAGTTCAACTCCCCCCAGGAAGTCTCCCTTGTCTCTCCTAGTGTGATTCCTCCAAATCCTCCTCTGAGCTTTCAGAGCATCCTAAGGGTTCTCTATTCTTACTACATAGTGCACTTCGTGTACTAGACTATGGGTGAGCTCAAATATCTTTCTCTTGTTTGAACTCTTATGAAGACAGGTCTTTTCAGAGGTCTTGATTTTATTGGTTTCCAGTTGAGGGTGCTACTGATTTGATTATCTCTGAATTCTCCATCCAACCTTTTTCTTTTTTTGCTTAATTAAAAATGCTTAACATATAACTATTAAATTGTTAATAAGCAGAAATAGGTATGTCATTAATTTTAAAATACTTTATTCAGAGAATAGACTTGCTGTAAGATTTCAGTGGTAGCTGCACAATAATTAATGAATTTAATTTCCAGTGCTAAATACATCATAATTGGAGGCTGAGTTTATGTGGTAATTGCAATTAGGCCTAAAAGAGAGTATAGCTTTTTGGACTGCCATTATCTACTTTATTTTTGGCCACAGTCCATGGGCTTGCAAAGAGTTGCACACAGCTAAGCTAGTAAGCATGCACACACATCTATTTTTGGTTTTCCTTTTGAAAAGCATCTCCTAAAAGTGAACTTTCTTGGAGGTTGAGCTGGAGAGAACACTGCACCACTACCACCAGCCCCCCCTCCCTCCCTCCGCCCCCCCCCCCCCAGCCTCAGAATGCTTTTGAATTTGTGTTTACCAAGGATTATAATGATTGGCTTTGATATGGAGGGGCACTGGCAGGCAGTCCTGGGTCTAAGGACCACCTTCAATTCTTGCTCCTCGGGTGACTTTAAGTAAGCTGTTTCACCCCTCTGAACCCCTTTCCTTATCCAATAGAAATATTTAAGACTACAACTAAAGGAGATTTAGTGATCTGACACATAGCAGATGTTCAATATATTAATAATTGGTGCTCATATTATAATCTTTTCCACAACAGAGTTGAGGGTCTCTATACCAGTTGCAGGCTAAGTGCTGAATACATAGAGATTCAGCCCGCCTCTTCAACTCCCCCATGACCAGCAGCCTGGCTCAAATGCTCCAACTTTGAACTGTTAGTCTTACAACAACTTGTCACTCACTACCCTTTCGATCCATCACCTGCTGCTCCTGGGGTGTAAAGTGAGAAGAGCCGGCATTTGCAAAGCCTGAATCACCGATGACCCTTCTGGCCCCAGGGCTCTGGCCTCTGCCTGCTTGACCTCCCTGGGGCTCTCTGATACCTTGGCTTCCTAATACAATAAAAGAGCCCATTTTCAAAACCCCAGAACAAAGGCAGGCAGGCAGGCAAAAGCTCCGCATTTTTCATTATTCATTTCCCCCTGCTGCCTGGAATGGTGGTTGGATGCTGCAAACTCAAGAAGAGAGGAGACGTGGTTGGGGGTGGGAGTTCTGCGGTTTTAATTCCCACAGCTGCGTGCTGCAGCAGAACCAACTGCTTGGCAATGTGTCCGCTAATTACACGCCATATCCACTAGAGGAGCCTCGGCGCGTTCTAAACCCAAGCTCGCAGGCGGTCCCTGCCTTCCCAACTAATTGAAAAGCAGCTGAGGGGCTGGGCTGCTCATGCGGTCAGCCATAAAAGCCTTCTGGGATTTGTGTGTGCAGTTCTCACTGAGAGAGCCATTGTCTCAGTTCAGGACACTGCTTAGATTTAATTAATTCAGTGTTTCTTATCAAGTTGAAGTCGGGAAGGTTTTCAGGTCACCCTGCCTGGGAGGGCATTTTTGGTTTGTTGGGTAATGAGTTTCATAAATAAGAAATAGACGGAAATCCCTTTTGCTGTGAATCGCAGTTAAGGTCAAAACCAAGGAAAACACTATTGAATTGGATTCCCCAGCTGACTGTATGGCTTTGTTTTCAGTTTTAGGAAAAAAGGTCAGATGAGACTATCACAGTTTAATATTGTGGGTTTTTTTTCCAAAGAGGAACTTCCAGGCTATGACCTAGAATTAGCACACAGTCTCCATTTCCCTTTCATAAAATCTTTGATGTTCTGAGTGATAAATCTGAGACTGTGATTCTGACTCATTAAAGGAAGATTGAATTAGTTTCCATAGGTTGAGCTGGGACCAGTGGACTAGTCTTTGACGATTGACTATGACATCTATGGTTCTAGTTATAGATTGCTTTTTAAATTTTTTAATTGTTTAATATCCTGTTAACTGAGAGCCTTTTATTCCTCATTGGAGATAAAGCTTAGAACCCAAGTCTGATGTGAAAGAAAATAACCCTAGACTTGCACACTCTCCTATAAATGACCTTTATGGGTCATTTCCTAATTTTGCTGAGGAGGAAGTTAAGTAACAGGCACTGGACACCTGGAAGTGGACAGGGCAACACCTAGAGGAAGATTGGAGAAGGTTGCAGAAAGGTGACAGGCTCAGCCCTAGTTTTTTAACCTGCTCTCTGCTGCTCTTTAAATATCCAGATGTCTGTTGGCTTTCATTCATCTTCCAGAATCAATCAGATGATAGTCTAAGTGGATATTTCTTACATTTGTAGATAGAAGCAGTAATTTCAAAAACAGTTATTGCTTTTTTCCCCTGGTTTTTGTTTTGTTTGGTTTGGTTTGTGAAGGAGGTGGAGGGCTAACATTACAAATGGTTTGGGAACAAAATCACATTGGGAACAACACTTTGCATGCCTTTAGGGAGGTTGTCACACTAATAATACATGGGCCAAGTACTATTAAATCCCACAACTGAGATTTAGAAAGGTTGATGAATTTCCCCAAGATCACACAGCTAGAGATCAGAAACCGTGGGCTTATTTACTTTGCTAACTTCTCCTGGTGTCAATAACCTGATCCTCAGGTCCTTAGGCAGGTGCATCAGGGCACTTATCCTTGAGTTTACTGGTTTCAGGGGATTCTCAGTTCCCTTCAAGGCTTGGTGTACAGGACGGAATCTTGCTTTACCCCAGTTGGCTGAAGGAGACCTGTTCTCATTTTATTCCTGTTCACTCCGCATTTGCTGCCCTGGGCCCCATGGCTGTTTGCTCTTCTCCTGAAGAATGAAATTCTCCAGGTGACCTGACTTGGTATTTAACGCTACCACTGCTTTTGCTTTTCTTCTCCAAAGCCACCTTCTGTACACGGCCATTTTGAGATTTCTGTCATCCTAGATCCTGGTTTTGATTCTGGGAAAATTTCCCCACTTCCTGTTGATTCTTGTAATTTCCTGAAGTTTTCTTTCTGTTTCTATGTTTGTCACTTGCTGTATTCCCTTCTTCTTTACAACTATGCCAACCCTGTCCTGGGCTTAGAAGAATCACTATGATCAAAGTAGCTCATTGCAA
Organism: Capricornis sumatraensis; assembly: GCF_032405125.1. Taxonomy (NCBI): domain Eukaryota; kingdom Metazoa; phylum Chordata; class Mammalia; order Artiodactyla; family Bovidae; genus Capricornis; species Capricornis sumatraensis. The sequence continues at coordinate 113,644,755 of NC_091071.1, read as the reverse complement.
AAAAAATAGATTTGTAAGAACATTGAATGAAATAACAATTTCAATTAATTTGCAATCTATTTCATCAAAAGTTGCTTTTTTTTTTTCCCTCTGCTTATTCCAATCCATTGGAGCTTTGTTTTAACATGCCGAAATTACTGGACCAAAGGAAGAAAAAATACAACATTTTCAAGATGATCAAGTGATCTTTTGACCCCAGAAGTTTCAGGGTTTGCTGTGTGTGGGTGGGAGAGTTGGGCTAGGTTTGGGTATTATGAAATATCACAAACCAGGGCTAGTTATTTGGAGAAGATGAGGACTATCTCACTAATGGTGCCCAATGCTTGAAACCCCGCTGAGCAGGGGATGAAATATTTACCATCTCCTTTTAGGTGAGATGGAAGAGCCCTCATTAAAATTTCATATTTACATTTCCATCTGTCAACCTCCTTCCCAGTTTGTGCCATGTTCTCGAATTGTTCAAAGAACTTGTGCCTTCAGGGGATGAATTTTGAGGGAGGCTCTATCCTATGTCTGTTGAATTTTTCCTAGACTGGGATGGTTGGGAAAAGCTTGAATATTTTTTGGATGGGGGAGGGGGATTGATATTTAATATGTAACTTGACTCTTGCAGAAGGACCCACACATGCAGTGGCCTCTTGCATTCCTGCCCTTATAGACAGCAACCCCTTACTACCCAACTCAGGAATTTTAACTAACAAGGAAAAATGGTAATGGATGCTGATATCAATTTTAAAATGCCTACAATGCGGGAGACCTGAGTTTGATCCCTGGGTTGAGAAGATCCTCTGGAGAAGGGAAGGCTACCCACTCCAGTATTCTGTCCTGGAGAATTCCATGGACTGTATAGTTCATGGGATCACAGAGTTGGGCACAAACTGACTGACTTGCACACATATACTGTGTTTGCTAAATGTTTTTTGAATGAGATGACATAGTTTTCCGTGGGAGTGATACCCTCTCCCACCCAAACCTGGACCTTCCCTGGTTACACATGTTTATTATGATGGGCAATTTGTGGTGCATTGATCTGTCTGTACCTCCTCTAATCACGTTCACACTTTAATATTTATTCTACTTGTTTCAAGGATGCCTGACTCATATTCTTCATTAGTTTAGATTTTCTGCATTTATTAAACACTCATTTAACAAATACTTGTTAATTACCTCTTAGGTATCAGGTGCTACACTGGGTGCTAGGAATACAAATATAATCACATGGTTCTTACCTGTGAGATTCTCTTTAAAGAGCTAAATAAGTAAATAGAAGGTCACAAGCTTTGCGGTTCTGTGTGTGTGCATGTGTATCCACTTGTGCACCTGAAATGCCAAACAGAGCCTAAGCTAGACTGCACAGATGTGAAAGATGGGAAAGATGAGAACAAAAAGAAGTCATTTTCAGTTGTGGTTTCATTTCCATGCCTCCTACGTAAGCTGGTAAAGATGCTATGGGAGGACTAAAGGACAGTTTTGGATGTTCCTACAGAGATAGAGACGGAGTCGGAAAAGAAGCAAAGAGAAAGACAGAGACAGAGAATATGGGAAATATAAAAATAGATGTGGAATGGGAGGCAAGAGTGAGAAAATACAGATTCAGTGCTTTGCTTTTAGGGCTCTCACAATCTATGAGTAGGAAAACAACCCGCTGAGCAGGAAAAGGACCAGCAGAATAGCAATGTTAGCATAATTATAAAGGGAACTGTTGAAATGGAAGAGAGAGAAAATCTAACTCCCAAGTGTCATCACTTCTGACTTATTCTGTGGAGGTAATAACTTGTGACCTGGTCAATGAATTCTGCCCTTGTTGCTGGGAGTGCTGGCTGAGTCTTATATTCCCTGGCAGCGCCTTCTGTCCCAGGGGCCTCATGTCTATGGCTGTGGGTAACTCCCAGGCCACCTGATCTGATAGCCCTTTCTGCAAATGAGGGCCTATGAGCAGAAATCCTGTACTTTACTTTTGTTCTAATGTTGGAGGGTCTACTTTAAAAATCTTGTGGGTTTATCTTGTATCCATTTAATTCATGGTATTTTTATTTTTTGGAAGCTTAGCTTGATTATTTAGGAACAGGCAATGTCCTGGCTGACACATTCATTTAGAGAATATTAACTTTCCCATCTGGAAATCAGGCACTTTGTTTCATTCTTTCTTAGTAGTTGTTGAATCTATTTCTTCATCTTAGTCTCTATTGCCAGTTCTTAGTTAAAGTCCTCTCTTTCCCCTCCTCCCCATTTCTCCTCTTTCTTCCTCCCTCTCTTCCTTTCTACCTTCCTTCTCTCCCTCCATCCCTTTCACCAAGACTATAGAATCAGCATCCTCATTTGTTTTCTTGTCTTTAGTCTAATCACTCCATCATTCTTAGTCTGCTTTCTGTTTTGTGGCATCTCTGACGTTAAAGACAAAACTATGCCCAAGATGAAATTAACACAGGCTGTGTGTCATAAATTTTTGGAGAGGGACCCATCTGCTATCACCTTTGTTTCAGCAGAGTTTCAAAGTTACAGAAAGGAGAGTCAGTTTTCTAGAGTAATAAGAGGAAATATGGAGACAGTCTCTGATTTGCAAATGTTCTACTAAATCGAGTGTTTAAGATTTTCTCATTGCTCTTTGGTACATTTGACAGTCTTTGGCTGCAAGAGGCCAAGCAAGCAGTTTAGGGACATTTCATAAAATGAAGGACTGTTCACTAGTATAAGCAGAAGTTTTTCTGTGATGTGCTATTTCCTGAAACAAGAGGGAGTGAGTGGGCAACTTTCTAGGGTAATGGTCCCTATGAGGCACTGACTGCTATGCAGGGCAGTTTCTCATGGCTAACGTCGTTCTTAGGCTTAACCTTCTTCGGTTGCTTCCCTTAACCTTTAGTAAAAGATCAATTACCTTGGCCTGATATATAGGGACTTCTTTAATTCTTGAATCTCTTAAAGCAATTTGTTAGCAGTCTATTATCACAAACACATGTAAACTCTTTTTCCTCTGGGACTTTACATATGTTTTTCTTTGTATCTAGAGCTTTCTATCCTTCATCACTATTTCTACACTCACATGCATGTGTAAAACCACACACACAGACACACACTTATACACAGACATGCATTCTCTTCACCTGGCTTTTACTTCTCCTTTGTGAGTTAGCTGAAATGTCTTTTTCTATGGGAAATGCAGTTGACTTCCTCTTTGTACAGACTGCAAACCTTTTCTGCCCCAGTTGTTCCAGGTGTTCTTAGCATTAACACATTGTATCACCATCCTCATTATAATCATTAGTTGTTTACTCTGGGTCTCTCTTACTCTACATTCCTAAGAGTAGGGACTTAGGAACTGTGTCATCATCTTTATAGTCTCAGTGATCAGCACTTAGCAGGAGCTCGATGAGTATGGGTGAGTTGATTAAACCATTAATTAATTCTTGCTTGGAGTTTTCCTTTCACACTGGTCTCTGTCTCAGAATATTACAAAAAGCTGGCTCAAAGGAAGTGAGGATTCAGGGATAAGGCTCCAGACCCCTGCTCTCTGCCCAAACAGCACTTGTAATTTCAACGGCAGCCCATATTGAAGTTCCTCACAAGTAGCATTTTATGGTATAATCAGCCCCTGTGTGTTGTTTTTAGTTTTGTTCCCCACTGTCTGGTGATACTGCTTTTATTTGCAAAGGCAGGCTTCAGCAGAAACAATTGAAGTTTCTTGTAGAGGAGGGTGGAGGTAGGTGCAGATGCCTAACAGACTCCTTTTCTAATTCGTCTTTGTACTATGTATGCCTACATCCCAATCCTGCAGCTGATTAATCATTAGGAATAGAAGCAGTCCAACGGTGAGATGTCTAGTGGCATTGCCTGCAAACATCGCAGCATGAGTTCAAATGTGCTTATAGTTGGAGATTTGTTTCTCCTAACTTCTGGAGTAGAGGATCAGTGCTTAGAATCATTTATTTTTTTCCCATGCAGGTGCTACTGTGATCCTCTTTTCAACATTCTCTACTTAAATATTTAATAGCGAGTTTCCCTGGGTGCAGAGTAGGTGGCAAAACATATCATATGGAAGAAAGGAAACAAAGAAAACTAGTTGTGTTCTCAAGTTTCTCTCTCATGACTGGTAGCTGGTCAACTTCTAAAGCGCAGAGGCTCACATGAATTTTGTCTTTACTTTTGACCTTCAATATCAGAAAATACTGTTTTATAAGCTATTTGAGTACAAATGAAATATTAGCTAACCAAATTCAACAGCATGTTAAAAAATACATCAGGTTGATTTCAGGAATGTAAGAAAGCTTTAGCCTTAGGAGAATCTATCAATATAACTCATCACATTAATAGACCAAAGGAAAAAAGATGTGATTATTTCAAGAGATGCAAAACAAAAGAGCTTCTGATAAAGTTCCAGACTTGTGATAAAATATTTAGAAAATTCTGATTAAGATAATTTTCTTAACTTGGCAAAATCCATGTACAAACATCTTACAAAATATGTCTTACATGACATATTGTTTTTAAGACTGGTTCAAAAATAAGACCAGAATGCCTGTTATTACCATGATTATTTACCATAGCAATGCCTGGATAAATAAATGAGAGGTGAAAAAGTAAAAGATAAGACACTGGAAAGAGAGAGACAAAATTTACTCCAAGATGATATATTTATCTGCACTGATAACCCAGTAGATTATTCTGACAGAACAGAGGACAAAACAGAGAATTCTGAAAGTTTACTAGATTCAAGATGTATTAAAAATAATCAATGGCATTCCTCCAGCCCCAAAGTCGTCATCACATAATCACAGTCACGAAAATCATTCTCAGTAAAGAGCAAAACAACAATAATTTACTGATTCGTCATTTTCTTTGCAGAGAAAAAAAAATAAGGAGTGTTTAGTAAGGCTTGAATAAACATATACTGGATTCATGATAGAAAGCCCTGGTCCTCTAATGATGTCTCTCAGAATTAGTTTATAAATTCAATGTAATACTAGCAACAATTCCAAGAGGAATTTTTGAGTAGAAACATTCTAAAATTACTTCTGTTATGGAACCAAACTTGGGTCCATTCGTCTTCATAAAACAAAATATACTGAGACTGAGTGGTGGTGAAGGAAAGTACAGTGTTTGTTTTCACGCATCATACAAGGAGTCTGGGACAGCTAATGCTCAAAAACCTCAATTTCCCTATGGATTTTGGGAATGCATTTTTAAAGGCCGGGTGAGGGAGGGAAGTTGCAGGGTGTGCAGTCAGCTTGTGCACAATTCTCTGATTGGTTGATGGTGAAGTGACAGTGTGGTATTACATGGTTTCCCTTGCTTCTTAGAAGAAAAGCTATGACAAACCTAGACAGTGCGTTAAAAAGCTGAGACATCATTTTTCAGACAAAGGTCTGTATAGTCAAAACTATGGCTGGCTTTTTCTGTAGTCATGTACCGATGTGAGAGTTGGACCATAAAGAAGGCTGAGTGCCAAATAATTGATGCTTTCAAACCGTGGTGTTGGAGAAGACTCTTGAGAGTCTCTTGGACAGCAAGGAGATTAAACCAGCCAATCCTAAAAGAAATCAACCCTGAATATTCATTGGAAGGACTGATGCTGAAGCTCCAGTACTTTGGCCACTTGATGTGAAGAGCTGACTCATTTGAAAAGGCCCTGATGCTGGGAAAGATTTAGAACAGGAGAAGAAAGGGATGACAGAAGGTTGGATGATTGGATGGCATCATCGACTCAATGGGCATGAGTTTGAGCAAACTCCGGGAGACTGTGAAGGACAGGAAAGCCTGATGTGCTCTAGTCCATGGGGTTGCAAAGAGTCAGACACGACTGAGCTACTGAAAAACAACATAATCCTTAGGCTCCAGTAGGCCATGGAGTTTTGTGCTCCAGATCATCAAGTAGTTAATGTCTTCCATTTGGTGGGGGTTTTAGCCTCTATAAAACAACTCAGGAAGTGTGCATTGGATACTGTTATATAGGCACAACAGAGAGGAGACAAAGCAGAGGCTATGAGGGAGGAGTCTATCCCAGGAAAGCCCCTGAGAGTCCTACTTGGTTACACTTCTATGTGAGAGTAAATAATCACAAGCAGGTCAGTTATTGAAGAGAATGACAAAGTATGGACTTGCTATACCAGATATGAAAGCGGACTGTAAGTTATTGTGATGAAAGCAGTGCATACAAGTGCAGAGGAAGAGAAATGCTTCAGTGGGAAAACAGAGACAACAACAGGCTCCAAGGTCCACAGAAGCTTCCTATATGGTAAATGTGGCATCAAAGATCAGGAGTAGGTTGGCGTGCTACTGGGATTTACAGATGTGTCGTGTATATTTGGTCTTCATCTATGTCTCCTAGTTCATAGCTCTCCAAACCCTTGGAATTTCCTATGCTTTGACAGTAATAAAAAGTGTCCTTGTTTTGTTAATAAGGTGACCTTCAGAAAGTACCTGAACTTGAGGGCTGGTTGCCAGGAGAATCAACCAGGTTGTTCGATGGGTGGGAATTCCAGTCCCACCCCGTGGCGTCTGGAAGAAAAGAAGAGCTGAAGGTTGCATCAATCACTAATGACCAATGATGTAATCAACCTTGTCTGTGTAATGAAGCCACCGTGAAAACCCAATAGACTGGATTCTGAGAGCCTCTGGCTTTGTGGATGTGTAGAGGTTTGGGCAGAGTGACGCACACAGAGAGAGCAAGGAAACTCTGTGCCTTTGTGCCTTTCCCCCATACCTTCCCCCAGTATCTCTTCTATCTGACTTATATCCTTTTTTTTTAAATTAAATAAACCAGTGACCTTGTAAGTAAAATGTTTCTCTAAATTCTGTGAGCAGTGCTAGCAAATTACTACAACCAGAGGAGGAGGTTCTGATTTATATCCAGTTGGTCAGAGACCTACAGGTAACAACCTGAACTTGTGACTGGTGTTTAAATTGCAAAAGGAGGTGGTGGGAATCTCCAAGCTGTAGCAAGTTGGTCAGAAGCACAGGTTAACAACCCCAGCTTGCAACTGGCACCTGAAGTTGGTGGGGGCAGTTCTGAAGGACTGAACACTTAACCTGTAGGATCTGATACTATCTTCATGTACATAGAGTCAGAACTGACTTGAATTTGTGGCTCAGATGATAAAGACTCTGCCTGCAATGCAGGAGACCTGGGTTTGATCCCTGGGTGGGGAAAAGCCGCTAGAGAAGGAAATGGCAACCCACTCCAGTATTCTTGCCTGGGAAATCCCATGGACAGAGGAACCTGGTGGGCTACAGTCCATGGGGTCACAAAGAGTCGGACACGACTGAGCGATTAACACTTTCACTTGTTAGTGTCTAAATCATGGCTTGTTGGTGTGGGAAAGCCCTTCTTCCACACATTGAAGTTGGTGATCAGAACAGCAAAAGAGTCAGGCTAGAGAAAATGAGCTCACCTCACAGAGAAAAATAGTCATTCCGTATACCAAGATGAGGGCTTCCCTCATGGCTCAACTGGTAAAAAAGCCAGCTGTAAGGTGAGAGACCTGGGTTCGATCCCTGGGTTGGGAAGTTCCCCTGCAGAAGGGAAAGGCTACTCACTCCAGTATTCTGGCTTGGAGAATTCCATGGATGGTATAGTCCATGGAATCACAAAGAGTCGGACACTACTGAGCAAGTTTCACTTTCACTTTTTTTTCATACCAAGATGAATGACACAGAGATTAAAGTCCATGTGTGGAAGGTAAAACTATAAAACTGAAAGAACTCCTTCATGATACTGGAATGACCCTCAAAGCACACAAGCCATAAAGTGAAAGATTTATAGACTTTTCTATGTCAATCATAAGGAATTGTGTTTAATGAAAGTCACCAGAGACATTGGTATTAAATTGTGTTTAATAAAGACACCAGAAGGATGGCTGTCTGGGAGAAGACATTTGCATGATCTGAAAACAATACAGAACTCAACCTAAGAATGGTTGAATGGTGGAACCTTCAATACAAAGAATGGCCAAAAATTAACAAGAAAATGATGGGGGACCCACTAGAAGAAAAATAGGCATAGGATATGAGTCAGTGAGTGAATGAGGGAGAAATTTGCAGTGACACCAGGAAAAGAGATGGATACCAAATAATAATTAAGCCATATTAGTAATTAAATAAATGCAAATCAAAACAAAATACCACTTTACCTTTATCAGACTGCTAAAAATCAGAAATGTGGCTAATTTCAAATACTGTGGGAAGGTGGGGAAGCAGAAGGACCCTTAACACACAGCCAGGGAGAGGGTATACTGGTACAGTAACTATGGAGTCGAAAATCACAGCAATAAGTGGACTAAGTAAATAATAGTCTATGACCCAGAAATCCCACTTCAGAGAAACTCAGGTCCCCAGAGGGTTGTGTTTGAAGGTGTTCATTATAGTACTCTTTGTTGAAAGCAATGAGTTAGAGGCAACCCAAGTGTGTATTACCAGGGGCATGGTTTGGTAAAATATCATGAATACAAATGATGGATTATGTTTGCAAGAATATTTTGTGAATGAGATGCACAGATGATAACACAAATACATTTAAAAGCAGTATTAAGCAACAAAAATAAGAAACTTAATGAGATCCATTGTGCATAAAACAGCATTTTTCATTTCAAAAGGAACATAATTATTCATTGACATGTATGACTGTATGTTGGGTTGGAACATGTAGGGGGTTAGAAGCTGGATCAAAAATAGATGAAAATATTTACTTAAAATTAAAATAAAAAGTGCTTTTCATGACCTAAAGTTGGTAGTGTGCCATGAGCTAATAAAACAAAACAAAACCAAATAGACAAAAAAGCTTGAGCAGAATTTATACATGATTCTGGGCATAACACCCAGTTGTGGATGTAACTGGTGATGGAAGTAAAGTCTGATGCGATAAAGAAATATATTGAATAGGAACCTGGAATGTTAGGTCCTCGAATCAAGGCGAATTGGGAATGGACTTCCCTGGTGGCTCAGAGGTTAAAGCATCTGCCTGCAATGAGGGAGACCTGGGTTCGATCCCTGGGTCAGGAAGATCCCCTGGAGAAGGAAATGGCAACCCACTCCAGTATTCCTGCCTGGAGAATCCCACGGATGGAGGATCCTGGTGGGCTACAGTCCATGGGGTCGCAAAGAGTTGGACATGACTGAGTGACTTCATTCACTCACTCACTCACTCACTCACTCACAAAGAGGAGATGGCAAGAGTGAACATCGACATTTTAGGAATCAGTGAACTAAAGTGGACTGGAATGGGTGATTTTAATTCAGATGACCATTATATCTACTACTGCGGGCAAGAATCCCTTAGAAGAAATGGGGTAGCCCTCATAGTCAACTAAAGAGTTCAAGATGCCGTACTTGGGTGCAGTCTCAAAAATGACAGAATGATCTCTGTTCATTTCCAAGGCAAACCATTCAATATTACGGTAATCCAAGTCTATGCCCCAACCAGTAATGCTGAAGAAGCTGAAGTTGAATGGTTCTGTGAAGACCTACAAGACCTTCTAGAACTAACACCAAAAAACAGACATTCTTTTCATCATAGGGGACTGGAATGCAAAAGTAGGAAGTCAAGAGATAGCTGGAGTAACAGGCATATGCTAAATAATTGCCTAGGGTATACTCTTAAAGTAACTACAAGCTTTTGAGATAGATGCTGCTGTTTTGCACAGATTTGTGTTCCTATTTCTCTTTCGTTGGTAGTTTCACTGCACGCCCCTCCCTTTACTTGGATATATATAAAAAAATGGTGCAAGTTATATGTTTACCAATTTATGAAGCAGGTTGTAATATAGGCCAAATTCCTGAATTCATTTAGTAATTAAACATAAATGTGCATTTTTAGTTTATTGCTGCCAATGTAAATTGAAAAATAAAAAGAAAAAACAAAAATATAAAATTAGCAAACATTCTAGAATGATACTATATAACAAATGGCAAAATCACTGTAACAGAAGTGTGTCAAATCCTATCTATGTGCTTATATCAGGGGTGCTCAGCTTCCATTTCCTGTAAAATATTTTACATCTTACAACTCATCATTTTATAATATATGATTTCCCATGTTTCTCAATGACCCAGCTGTCTGGAGGAATTTATACTTTGTGGCCCAGGCCATGACATAACTGGCTGGTGCACCAGCTGATGGCAGGGACAGCGGTTTTGAATACGTTTTTCACCAGCACCTTAGCAGTCTTTAGTTGCTAGTATCTGAGAATGTTTTGTTTAAATCACTGAACATCCTGAGCAGTGTGCTGAAAAGTAAAGTATTAGTTATATAATCTCTGAAAAGGGCCAGGAAAAGAAACATGGGTTATGGTTAGTCAAGTCAGATATTACCATGTATCCAGGTTGGAAATCTGCTTATAACCTATCACATGAGATGATGGCAGAAGCTGGAATACAAAGTGGAGGTCTACCAATCCTAGCCAGCCTTATTCTAATACAATCATTAGTAATACTATCTCATAAATAAATAGAAAATCCAGATGGGATAGAATGGTGAAGCAATAGAAGCAAACTAGGACTATCCTGAGCAAGGTGGAAGAAATGATATCAGTAATCTCCTGGGTAAAAGGAATTATTTTCTGGAAATAAGTATGTGCTAGCATACATAGTTAGCAAACTGTCCATTATCTAAGCTAATGGAGATGGATCTTAATGTGATAAGATTAAACTGCCAGCAGTCAACCAATTTTTGCTATCATGGTCACATCTGACTCTTATTTTTAAATACCTAGGAGTTTATTTGTCCATGCATTCATAAAGTTTCTACTGAGTACACAGTGTAAGTGGCCCTATCTGGGGTAGTCTTCTAGTTCGGAGAGAGGAGTCCAGACCTTCTTCCCTCTCTATCTCTTAAGTTCTGGCCATACATGCAAACATTCCCTATGTTTTAGGACAACAAACACAAATGTGAGTCATGTAATAAAAATAATGGTGATCAAGAGTCATCATTTGAAGGAAGTCAAGTCCTGGAATGTGTCAACACTGGAAAAAGGAGTGGGAGAAATCTTTCAACAGAGTTTGGAAATCAGCAATATGACTGACCATACTGCTTGAAAAAAAAAATGCAGTCATTTCAGATTTTACCATGTGTCCAAGTTGGAAATCTGTTTATAATTCCACCATATGAGACAACTGCTACACAACTGAGATATCTTGAATATATATGCAAAATATAAAAATCCCAAAGAAGAATTGAAAAACTTTTTTAAGGGGATTCAAGAAAAACATCACCAAGACAGTTTCTTTCTTTTTTTTCTTTTCTTAACGACTTTTTGATGTGCACTATTTTTCAAAGTCTTCACTGAATTTATTGCGATATAGCTTCTGGTTTACGTTTTAGTTTTTTGGCCCTAAGGCATGTGGGATCTTAGCTCTCTGACCAGGGATTGAACCCACATCTGCATTGGAAGGCAAGTCTTAACCACTTGACTACCAGGGAAGTGTGAGATAATTCTTTCCTTGAAGGAACAAGGGAGCCATGATAGATGGATCCCAAGGATGAGATGTTCTATACAGAGAGAGCAGCATATGCGAAAACCCTTGTGATTTCGTGATGAGTTAAAAAAGCAGAAACTGAAATTTCACAGAGCACAAATTATGTGTACTAAGGACTAAAAGACAATGTGAGAAAATGGAAATTGTTTAGATTTAGAATCGTCAAACTTTTGTTACTGCTAAGAAATTTACAATCTGAAGAAATTATTTTGGTTGAATTGAATTCTTAAAAAGAATAATTTTTCACTTGAACTCTGTTTTGGTCGTTGTGCTCCCAATGAATAACCATACCAACACAATTATAATATGATTATAATAATTGAGGTCAACATATTCCTTAGCAAATAATTGTTTTTCTGAATTTAAGTAGGACTTTTCTCTAAATATGAAAAGCATGAACTCTTATTAATTATCTGCTTTTTCATGATTTCATTACTTTCATCCTACTGAGTGCCTGAAGGAGCTTTCATCAATGAAAGGTTTAATTTTAGTTCAACCAAGCTCAGTGCCTTTGTGTTTACAACTGATAAGTTGCTCTGTAAAAATAGATGGAAACTGGTAGGGGATGCCACTGTTCTTTTAAAAAGCAAGAATTAATTTGTCTTTCATGGAAAAGGTAACTCTCCTTGACTGTGACATGTATTACTGGGTCCAGAATCATTATGTCTTTTCCTTTCCATTCTAGTCTTCTTGGATCTACCTTGAGTGGTCTGGACAACCACCTCCATGAGAAGTGCAAGCCACAAGTCAGGGGCAAGGGTATTCTTAGCATATTTAAACATTTGTAACTGAGTTGATCTGGATAACTTTAATCACCATTATTTAATTTCCTTCCCAAATAAGAGTTCCACTGTGACATCTCCTTGGCTTTATTGATTGCAACTAGGACTGCAATGCCATTTTCAATTTCAGACCTGTAATTTGGTTTAAAGAGTGGTTGAGGAGTTGGGAGATTGGGAATTAATCTCAGATCACCTATTTTGATGTTACATCTGCAGCAAGCTTCTTCTCTTTTGGGACTCAGATTCCTTTGTGAAAATGAAATCATGTAATGCCCCCAGGGTGTTGGGGAGGATCAAATAGGATGATGCCTTGAACAACTTTCTAAAAGTATAAAGCACTGGACAACTTTGAATGGGTTTTTATGTTTACAAAGAAGCTAATTCATACACAGAGGTACAAAATTGATTCATTTAAATATGTGGTTTTGAGCAGCGGTTTCTTACATAACTAAATTTAATTTACTTAATTCTCAAGTTGAAAACATAATATATGAGAGTTTCTACCACCATAATCCAGTCGTAATTACTTTTATTACATTTTTATTATCGCAATCAATCTAGTATCAATATTTTATGACAAAGATGTATATATTCATTTCAAGAACAGACATTTGGAAGCCAGGATGATATGCCTAATTATAGTAATATGTATTATTTGTTTTACTTATTATGTGTCACTGTGATAAGTGCTGTATATGAATTAGCTCATTGAATATTGAGGGTGATCTCACGAGGCAGAGCCAATCTAGATCCATTTACACATGAATAAACTAAAAGATTCCCCAGGTGGTACTAGTGGTAAAGAACCTGTCTGCCAGTGTAGGAGACATAAGAGACATGAGTTTGATCCCTGGGTCAGGAAGATCTGCTGGAGGAAAGCATAGCAACCCACTCCAGCATTCTTGTCTGGAGAATCCTGTGGACAGAGGAGCCTGGTGGGTTACAGTCCATAGGGAAGCAAAGAGTCGAACACAACTAAGGTGACTTAGCATGCACATGTATGCAAACTAAAATCCAGAGAGGTTCAGTTGGTTATTAACCAACGCTGGATCACCCGAGCTCCTTAGAGAGGTGGTACTGTGTGGACCATAGACCTGAGTTTAAATCTCACCTTCACTACTAATCAGCTCAGTGATTTTGTGTAAGCCTCCTCAAATGTGTGAGCCTCATTATCTCCTTTTGTATTGCAATAAATAAATGTGAATATTAATGTTCAGCAATTGATCCTGGTAAAGATCAGATACAATTTGTGAAGTGCTTCTTACAGCATATTATAAACACTCAATGAAAGGCAGTTGCTATTAATATTATGATTACTATTACTGTTATTATTTTAATGATCCTTTTTGTATTTACAGATCTCTGATTTCAAGGTATTTAGATTATTGTATGTGTTTTCCCTTAACCTACACTCCTCACTGCTGAGCATAATAAAAGTGTCAGTAGCCTTAGTTCCCAATCATTGGCCTTGCTTTACTTTGCCAGTCATCAGCTTACTTACCCTCTGTATGGTCAGGCCATTGGCGATGGCTATTCTATTGCTGTTTGTACACCATCTTCTGGACCAGGTCCTGCTTCACCTACAGCTGGCTCACAGGACAGACCTTCCTTCATACTTGCTCCAGACTGCAGCTAGGGATTGTTCTAGCTGGGGTGGTGAAAGGCGTGTCCCTCTCCTGGTTTCCCTGGTAACTAATGAGCCAATCAGATGTGATTCCCCTATAACTAGCAACCCCCAAACCCACCCCCAGCGAAGACTGTTGCCTTGTCCTGCCTGCTGATATCTGTCTGCCACACCCAGTGGGGTGGTGTCGCTCCAGGACCTTGCTTCAGAGGTATAAGGTCCCATATCCATTAAACTGCTGACGTCTCTGTTGCTGACTTCAGGCTCTGTCCTTGGTCTTAAAGCTGGGCAAGTGCAGAGCTGGGCAAGCACACAGCACGTAGGCCTGTGTGATGCAGCCCAGCACCCTCATTCCCACTTTCACCGTCCCCTTGGGCCTGATGCAGGCCTGTTGCATAAGTGAGGCCTTGGCCTTCTCTTAACAGTGATTTTGGCTCTTATTTGAGGTTTCACTGCCTTAGGCTGTTCTGGAGGACCTTTCTTGTTCTTACCCAGGCACAGGGTGATTCCCCTCATCCTTCTGTTTCGTGTTGCACTTCCTGGCAGTTCCTTATAATGCAGTGTGGGCTAGTCAGAGAAGGGAGGGATAAATCTCTCGAGGAGGTCTCTTTTGGTGTCAGAATTAATGGATGCTTTTGGTGAACCAGACCTGGCAGACATAAGGCATATCTTCTTTGTTGAGCCACTATCCACAGATTAGAAGGGTAGTGAGAATATAATTGACCGTCATTCAATATTTGCTGAATGCATGAATCTTCCAATTTTATCTTCATAACAACTCCACTCAAGAGTAGATATTATCCATACTGTAATAAAATGTGCAAACTGAAGCTCAGAATCTTTAACTCATGTGCCTACAGTCACTGGGTCAGGATTCTAACCTAATCAGTATGACTCCACTGTCTGCCATTCTATCACTATGAGATATAGTGTCCCAGACACTTTGGGTCTCTAAAGAGTCCATCCATACCTGCTAGGAGCAAAAGAAATGGCCTTGTTTAGAAAAGTCAGATTGGACTATGCCACTGTGTGCAAGAGGCAAGCTGTGCTCTGTTTCGTTTTTAATTTTTATTTGATATTGGAATGTAGTTGATTTCCAATGTTAGTTTTGGGGATACAGCAAAGTGATTCAGTTATATCAATACATACATATATCTATTTTTTTTCAGATTATTTTCTCATATAAGTTATTACAGAACATTGAGTAGAGTTCCCTATTCTGAACAATAGAGTTGTGTCTTGCTTTCTGCTCTGCTGGGTACTTTCCTACATCATATCTCATCTTGGTTTCTATTGGTGCTTTGGTCATGATAGTATATTAACCAGAGATCATTTTGTTACCAAATAACCTCCATCCCTAGAGTATGAATATGAAATTAAAGTTAACATTTCCCAGCATCAGGAGGTTGTAGAACTCCATTAAAAATTTAGATGTCAGCCCACAGGCAACTTGAAATATTTAAACAGCTTGCCCTAACTCTGTTCCTAAACTCAGTTGACCTTTTGCCATGTGACTGGAAGTCAATGAAAAAGTCTGCTGGGCTTCAAGACTTTATCTAGTCTTGGCCTCTCTCTTAGCTTATCCCTGGCTCACTCTATTTATAACTTTTTAATAGTTTGAATTTGTTTCCTGTTTCTGATGATAAATTTGGCTTGCCCTCCCTGCCCACCACCCCCGCCCCCTCCCCCCCCTCCCCCCCCTCCCCCCCCAGCCCCAGCCATGTAACTTACAGGGTCTCAGTTGCCTGACCAGGGATTGAACCTAGGCCACTGCAGTGAAAGCATGGGTCTTATCCACTAGGCTACCAGGAACTTTCCTGGCTTGTCTGTTTTTAACACTCAGCATTTCTTGAAATACTCCTTATAGTATCTTTTGGCTCCTCTTCCATTCATTCACTCACGTGGAGTTTAGAAAACTCAGTCTGCAGATCTGAATCTTGATCTTGCTCCTGTGTGACAATGGAAAGTTTCTTAGTCTCGCTGGACTAATTGTTTTATTTTTAAAGTGGCGAGTCATCCCAGTGCACCAGCCCCAAGCATCCTGTATCCTGTATCGAACCTAGACTGGCGATTCGTTTCTTACAGGATAGTATACATGTTTCAATGCCATTCTCCCAACTCATCCCACCCTCTCCCTCTCCCACAGAGTACAAAAGTCTGTTCTTTACATCTGTGTCTCTTTTGCTGTCTTGCATACAGGGTTATCATTACCATCTTTCTAAATTCCATATATATGTGTGTGACCCAGAGAGATGATATGGGGAGGGTGGTGGGAGGGGGGTTCAGGATTGGAAACTCATGTACGCCCATGGCGGATTCATGTCAATGTATGGCAAAACCAATACAGTATTGTAAGTAAAATAAATAAATAGATAAATAAATAAAGAGCACACACAAAAATAAAATAATAAAATAAATAAAATAATGTGGCGATAATGGTATTACCTGTCTCATAGGGTTATTGTGAGGATTAAATGAATTAATGCATAAAAATTGCTTAGAATACTGTCTGTTAAATAATGAGGGCTATATAAGTTTGCTGTTTATTATTATGATTAATTCCTTCATTATTTATTTATTGGGCAAATTAGAAGCCAGACACTATGCTATACACTGGTTTATATGCACTAACCTCTTGGATCTCAGAGTTTATTAATGGGGAAAGCATATAATTAAACAAGAGCTAACAGCACAGTTCATGAGGTAGAGGGCAAGGAATTACAGAGAACTATGAAGGTGCAAGTCAGCAGTCTTACTAACAGCATGAATTAGGGGACCAGGGAAATATTCAAGAAAAGATATTTTGGGGCCGAGTCTGCAAAATTAAGCAGATAATACTTTAACTTTTTCTGGAACTGAGAAAGTATACAAATAGCGGTTCATGTGTCACAGGTCTGAATATGTGAATGTTTAAATCAAGCTAACAAACTAGGTAATCAACTAAGTTTTACCTTTCCTTCATTGAAAAATATACCTTCCTAACAACCTGGAAGGCCGAGTCCAAAATCATAACTCTCAGACTCTGAGTTTTGTGTTGAAACGGGGTTGCACAGGGGCAGCTGATCCCTGGCCCCTCCTTGGTCACAGACAAACTTCCTTTGCTTCCCTCCCAAGAACCCTCAGCACCATGAGGGGCCTTGTGTGCACATACATGGATGGATAAGTCCGTCCATGATACCTCCACATGATCCCCCCTTGCCCAATTCCCTCCTGACCAACTCCCAGACTTGGGGATGCATAGGCCTGTGATCAGCCCAACCCTTGGGACAGAATCAGAGAAGACAGACACTAGAAGCAAGTGTGAGGCCACTTGGACAGGAATTCTGGGATCCCAGGTCTCAGAAGTGAGGTCTTCAAGGAAAAGGCATGACTCTAGGACTCCTGTTCTATGGGAAGGAGCACTGCTAGGAGAGGGCCAGACTCGGCTCTAAAAGCAGTGGTTCTCAGACTTTACGGTTAATCAGAATCACCGGGATGATTTACTAAAACACAATTATCTGGGGGTGTACCTTACTGATTCTCTGATTCAATAGGTCTGGTTTGAGGTCCATGAGTTTGCATTTCTAGCAAGTCCCTAGGTGATGTTGATGCTGTTAGAACCATTTGACAACTATTGCTCTAAGCATGAGGCTAGAAAAGGACCCTTCCTTCTCAAGTCAAAGGGAGCAGGGTATAGAATCCTGGAGTGCTCCTGGGGCAGGCAGGGGACAGTGTTCAAGATGACCTGGAGACAAGTAAAGCCGGTGGTTATAGTACATGGAACTTATCCCCAAACCATAACTCCAGCCATTGGTGGGTTCCCTTCTTGTTATCTTCGTGTAGCAGCAGTGATCATGAATCAGAAGTCGGCAGAACTTAGACTGTATTCTGGGAAACCTTTATTTTCTTAGTTTCTTATACTGCCATTGCTATTCAGACCCTGTATTAATAGCTCTGCTTCAGCTGGACAGGGTAACCCTCCACGTTGGGAACTTTTGTAATGAGACACCCAATGGATCAGGTTGCCTTGTAATCTATAGAGGCCTCGTCTGATGAGTAAAAGATAACATGTTTAGGTTCTTCCAGGAACTATCTGTTTACTCTGCTTTGATGGTAAGAATTGCATTAAGGCTGAAACTTAGCTGTGGAGATCAATACCAAATGGATTTATTAAGCACGTGCAGGAGAAAATGGCAGAAGTGTCTGTTCCCCTGATGACATTTTGTGATGGTGTTGAAAGTTCATTATTTAACTGATGTCTCTGCACAGGAAGGCTGAACTTTGAAACATTATAAGATATGCTGATTGAAGCTGAGGCTGGAGCATGCAGGTCTGAACATTCAGTCTTCCTTCTGGTGCAGCAGTGCCCCGAAACATTTATGCTGTGCTTTGCCATTTAGGCTACACAGATTTTCCTCTCGCCTCTCACTTTAATCATGGAGTATCTGCATAAGCTGTCTTAATTTCTTAGAATGAATTTATTCTTGTGCTTGGGAAATCCAGTCTTTATTTCTTAGTCATATTCCAAGGCCACTTTCTCTGTGTGGGTCTGGTCTGATTCTTTTCTACAGAGTTCAGGGCCAACAGACAGTGTTTGTCAAGTTACAAAGGGCTAAACTGGTGCCAAGTCCAGGTCAGGGCTGGAGCGGGATAGGTGGCTGCAGTGTATAGAAGCAGGTTTATCCCGAGAGGCCAGAGCAAACTGAACATCTATGTAGCAAGATCATGTAATAGAGCCAAGAGATGAAATAAAAATGATAGGGTGTGACAGGAGCAGAGAAGAACAAGGAGAAACTGCAGCATCAGTACAGACCAATTGATACATCCAGATACATGCTGTGGGGACTGGTCAATTAGTCGGACTGGTTTCACTAGTTATATATACTAGTGTTATACACACCAGCCTTATTTTATATTCTGATTAAACTTGGTGTTGGAGAAGGCTCTTGAGAGTCCCTTGGACTGCAAGGAGATCCAACCAGTCCATCCTAAAGGAGATCAGTCCTGGGTGTTCATTGGAAGAACTGATGTTGAAGCTGAAACTCCAGTACTTTGGCCACCTGATGCAAAGAGCTGACTCATTGGAAAAAACCCTGATGCTGGGAAAGATTGAGGGCAGGAGGGGAAGGGGACGACAGAGGATGAGATGGTTGGATAGCATCACCGACTCAATGGATGTGGGTTTGTGTGAACTCTGAGAGCTGGTAATAGACAGGGAGGCCTGGCCTGCTGCAACTCATGGGTTCGCAAAGAGTCGGACACGACTCAGTGACTGAACTGAACTGAAACTTGTTTTGTTCTGTTTTAACACTTTACATGTGTTGACCCCAGTGCATATATTTTGAGATAACTGAGTTTTTTGTGGTCACATGATTTTCTTGAACTTAAATGGAGAACAAAAACAACAACAATAATAAGCAAAAAAAAAAAAAAAAAGGCAAAAGATGCCCAAAACTTTAAAGGCATTTTCTCAGATGGTGGAAGGTTATTTTCATGGATGATTGGAAAGTGTCAGAACAACTGCATTTTGTCAGGTACGTTGAGTCCCTGCTAACCAGAAGCTAGTAACAACCATTTTAATCAGTGCAAAAGTAGTTGAATAGTAGTCCATGTGTAGATGTTGGTTTATCCACTTACCAACTGAAAAACATTTGGATTGTTTCCAGTTTTAGGCGTTTCTGAATAATGCTGCTGCACACATTTTTTTGTTTAGGTTTTTCAGTGAATGCAAGTTTTGTTTCTCTATAATGAATATCTATCTGGAGGTGGAGTTACTGGGTCACATAAAATGTGTATTCAACTTCATAAGAAATAACCAAATTGTTCTCTACGGTTGACTGAAAGATTTCACATTCCCAGCAGCAAAGTATGAGAATTCCTATTGGTTTGCATTCTTGCCATCATTTGATATTATCAGTATTTTTAAAATTTTAGTCTTGTAATAGATATGGTATTTCATTGTGGATCTAATTTGAACTCCTATAGGGATTAGTGATGTTAAACATCTTTTAGTATGGTTATTTACCATCTGAAAAATTTTTTGGTGAAGTGTCTCTTCAAATCTTTTGACCATTGAAAAAATTGAATGTTTTATTTTTGAGTTTTGAGAGTTCTTTAACTATTCTTGATATGCCTTTTGTCTGATATGTGATTTGCAAATGTTTTCTCCTTTTTTGTGATCTGTTTTTTAAAGTCTTTGAATAGTGTCCTTAACAGAGCATAAGTTATTAAGTTATTATAAGTTATTCTCTTCCTAAGCAATTCCATCTCTGTCCAAGGTTTTAATAACAATCTATAGGTAGCTGACTTATAAACTTACATCACAAGCTCAGATTTCTCCTCTGAGCTGCAGACGTTAATGTCCATATGCCTCCTTGATGCCTCGATTTGAAACATGTCTGGAATTGTCTCATGATTATATATGTAAAATATGATTATTTGCAGTGTTTCCTATCTATCTTGTTCTGTGGTAATATCCACAATGCTCCTTTCCCTTATCCATCAATATCTAATATTCACAGCTGATTTCACCTCCGAAGTAATTCTCAAGTATGTTTACCTCTCTTTAGCTCCACTGTTGTGACCCAAGTCCAAGCCAGTATCATCTTTCCCCATGATTATCACCATCACCTTTTAGATTATTGCTCTGTATCTCATACTTTCTCCTCCGATCAGTACGAGTTTTTAAGAGATGAATCTGATCACATCAGCCTGCCTGCTTAAAATTGATTTGTTTTAAGAATAATCTTTCTTGGGCCACAGGCCAAGCTGGTCTTGCCTAACTCTCTTGTTTAATTAATTCATTCATGTACTTATTCAGTAAATATTTATTGAGTGTCTACTATGTGTCTGGAAACTGTTTTTACTGCTGGGCATGTAGCAATAAACAAGAAGTCCTTGTTTTTATGCAACTTAAATTCTAGTGGGAGGGTACATGCACAAAACACATACATGTATTAATGTAAACAGTACATATATGATTTGCTGATAAGTGGGAAAATGCAAAAATACCAATGTAAGGCAATAGAGAATTGTGGGGGAGATATTGTTTTAATAAGGCTGACGGGGAAACACTCACTGTGAAGGTGACATTTAGCAGGGACCTGAAGAAAATGAATAAGCAAGGCATGCCTATTTCAGGCTCTGGGGACAGTCTCTCAGGGCTCTATCCATATCTTGTCAATACCATCATCATTTTCACGCACTGATTCATAGCCTGCTTTTATACCCCACAGTCAGCACTTGTCTATCTGTTTGAGGATTGCCCTCAGGTTGCCAAAGCCCACTTTCCTGAAGTGCTTGGTAATTTATGACTCTCTTAGGACATCTTTTTCCAGTGAGTGATGGGTGTACTGAGTGCATGAGAATAAATATTTAGTTTCCCTCTTCCTAGTCAGAGCTCTGGGTGTGACCTACTTGTTTCCAGAATTCCCTTGCAGGATTAAATGGAAGTTATTCTCTGCAATGACTTTTCCTGGCATCAGGCCCTCACCTGGCTTCCTCCTATGCCACTCTCACTTCTCATTCCCCTACTCATCTTTCCTGAGAGTGCTTCCTAATACATTCCATTGATTAGGTTCCTTGTCTTAGGGATTGCTTCTGAAGAATTCAAATGAAGTCAGATGCTATGTAATATATGATAAAAATTTTGCATTAATTTGAAAAGAGAATTGCAAAAGTTGAATCAAATCATCATACAATGCCTGGTAGTAAGAAATGCTGAATTAAAAGGGCTGATGACACATGTGTCTTGCCATTTATGCCTTATCTGTACTGTGAATTCAAGATTTGTAATGGATCAGGCCATGGAACATATCAACTTGAAACAGATCACTAGCAGCAAAAGTATAGTAGTAAATATGTAATGAGAAATTTTCAGGTCCTCAGGTTCAGTGTTAGTTGCACTAGGTAACCATTTAATCCAGATTTCAGTAACGCCACAATTCTCTTAGAAGGCACAAGAAACTAGCTGCTAGGAAACATCATATTAAAACTGCCACCATGGTAGCACTCACTGTGATTAAGTATAAGCTTGGAAACAGAGCCTGGAAATTATTAATACCATTCTGTAGAATATACTCATGCAATAGCCTTTCCTTACACAAGTATTACAAAAACAGATTAAAAGCAAAATTGGTTTTGAGGTTATATGTTTTTTCTTCTTAAATGCAACAGTAGTCCTTTAATTTCAGCAGAACAATATATGTCACTTTAAAGTTAATGTTAATTTAAATTTTATTAGTTTCATACTTTTGTTTGTATTTAATTTAAATGTGGCTTAGGTTTTATTGTTGTATGTGAGCTAAAGGTGTAATGAGTTTATACCTAATTTTATATCTGTACATTTTTAAGTACTATTGTAGTAAAAACAGAGGCAAGGTCTCAATAATGTATTTCACTAAAAGGGGTCCATATACCACTGAGGTTTGGGAAACAGTTCTTTAATCCATTTAATTTAGATCCACTTAGTCCATTCAATTTAAAATATGACCCCTGAACCAGTAGCAGCATCATCAACTTAGAACTGATAAATGTTGCAAATTCTTGGATCCCAGCCAGACCTGCTGAATCAAGAAACTCTGGGGTTAAAGCCCAGCAACCTGTGGTTTCACAAGCCCTCCAGGTGTTGCTGATATGTGCCTAGCGCTGAAGTTCCAGAACAACTGCTCTAATCCTTCCTCTTTGCCTCTGTTTAGGTGCTCATCCTCTGATGGGGCTCTCTGATTACTAATATAATCTCTACCCTCATAATCGTACATTTTTAGAGCATATTCATCAGGCCACTCCACTCCCCCTTTTGAGTACCTTACAAGATTGACTTCTCTAAGAATGTTCTTCATCAAGTTGTAAGGGTAAGCATAATATAGATATTAATTAAATGGTGATGATCCCAATTATTATTATTCCCCTCATCATTTTTGTCATCAGCAGCAGTATCCTCCATTGCCTAAATAATTAATTGCCAATGTTTTATAACATTTAGGAAATTATTCACCATCTGAGTCTTGTTTGAAGATGATTCCCAATGTACCAGTCTCTCTTGTATTGGGCATGTAAACTGACCTTGCCCCCCAGATATGCTCATCCCTGACTCTGAACTGGAAGTGAGTGACTTGGAGCAGCACTGAAGGTTTCACACTCATCATGGGTCAGCAGCTGCAACAGCAGTTTTCTGGAGCAGCAATGGTAAGGCATCTAATGGGATCCAGCCTCCCGGGTCCAGCATTCACAGAGTCTGTGGGAGAAGCTATGGGGACAGTGGTGTCATCTTTGGACTAATTTGGGGGATGACTTTTGGGATAATTGGCGGTGTGTGTGGGGTGCTGCCTAGCATCCTTTTTTTCTTGTCTATTTTCTGTGCCTGATTTTTCTCGGTCTTTAGGAGATTCTCTTACCTATTTCAAATCTGTTTAATCCTACATCTCCTTTGGGGCATCAGTCAGCTAGTCATAATATCTCTTGCTTACAACTAGGAAAACAACAGACACATTCCTCAAACTCTATTTCCAAATTTAGTTCTCATCACTTCTCCTCCCTACAAACTTAATGTTTAAACAGTCCTGGAATACTTACCTTTTCACAACTATATCACATAATTTCATGCCTCTTTATCTGTGCTTATGATTTTCTCCCTGCCTTGGAAATTCTGAGTCTCCTGAACTCATGGTAATCTGCTCTGATTCATCCTTGATGATTGGTGGCTATGAAAGAACAATGCCTCATGACCCCCACTGCTAACAGGGCCAGCACACCATGATCAGCGTGCCTCTGATTTAGGTGTTGTCCCCAGTGCCCCGCTGAGCAATACTGCTGTCCTTGTCATTTCAAAGCCACTCATAGAAATGGATATAAGGCCATCTCCTCCATACACTGAACCTTCTTCTCACCTGGGTTCCATCCCCTTACTGAGTGCCTTAAGAAATGATCTTAGGTAAACACTATCGGATCTTCCTATTCCACTTATTTCCAAGAATTCTCTGGGCAAAAACCAAGAAGTCAAATCCATAAAATCCCCTTGCAAGTTGGCTTCTGGCACCTTGCCCACTAGTCCATCCAATGTGCTCAGATACAGATATCTGAAGAATATGCTCTCAAGACTACGCGTGTTCTGATGGGTGACAATGCAGGACTGAAGATGTAGTTCTTGCCTTGAGGAAACTTGTGTGAGTTTTTTTCTCTCCAGGCTCTACCTAGTTAGAAACATGACTCCGTTCTCTTTACTGCTGTACCTGTACATTTTGCAGACACAAGACCTTCCTTGTACCAGCTATGCAAAACCATAGTAGTACCTGCGTCCAGCAAACACACTCTCCTCTATAGAGGGTTTTCAGGACTAAGAGGCAGCCAGTAACTAACAACATCTTTATCATTCCTCAAACTCATGCTTTATCAAACTTCAGACTAATAAATTCTGTTTGAGTAATTTGGAAAAGGGTTCACTAGAGGGGAATGAAACTACTTGGAAAAAATCTGGAGAAAAATAAACATATAAAAATACACATTGATCTCTGATGTATTTTTCCTATCAAAACTGTTAAATTTGGCTTTACAATAACATTTCCCCAGTGTCTAGAATTAAACTCATATATGATCCACAGAGGATAACACTTGCTCTGTGTTTGCAACAAACACTTCTTTCAGGCCTTAGAACGCAATTCCCTTTGGCCTTCCAAATCCAGGATCATAAATGCAAAATGACTAGAGTTATATCATCTGTTCATATCAAGGGTGCCATTGCATTTTATATACCTCTCACAGGCTTCAACTAAGCATTTCCCACCAGTGTGATGAGGTAGTTTATATTCAACAGGATACTAGATTCAAAGTCTCTTAGTATTGATTTTACCTGGAAAATGCTATGATTTATTTCTGAAGTTGGTTCTCAATCGCTAAGGATTCTTTGGGAGGGAATAGGAGTGATTAAAGTTGCAATAAGCAAAAGTCTTCGCCTACCCCTATACTTCTTAAATATCCCTCTTCTTGGATTCCTTTGCTTACAGGCATGGCAAGACACAAATTTATGTGAGGTCAGCTTTGCATTGAGGGGTGTTTCTACCCAGGTATTAGTCATGATATAGTAGCAGGCGGGCAGCAGTGTTCCTGTGAGGATGTGACTTGCATACTGTTAACAATGGTGTCATCCAGTCTTAATAAAACTTAGATATACAGGTGGGAGGGAAACTGAGCCTGACAAAGCACATACTTTTTATCAACGGACAGAAATCTAGAATTCAGATGACCACAAAGAATAAAAAAGCAGAGATTCAGAAACAGGAAGTTAAGTGAGGTCTGCCTGCCCTAAGCTCAAGAGGTGACAGGAGGAGAAGGCACAGTAGGCCTGGGCACAGGGAACATTTCTGTAGGGCAATAGTCCTTGAACTTGAATGTCTTTAGAATAACCTTGTGGGCTTGATGAAACACCTATTTCCTAGCTCCCCTTATGGAGTTTTCAATAGGTACGAAGTGAGAAATGAAAATTTGCATTTTTTTCTTTTTTTCTGTTTGATTAAGATATAGTTGAAAAAAAACATTGCTTAGGTTTTAAGTGTACAGTGTGATGATTTGATGTATGAATGTACTGCGAAATGAAATGAAATGATTTCCACAATGGAGTTGTAGTAATACCACATTAATACCTCCATGCTGCTGCTGCTGCTGCTGCTAAGTCGCTTCAGTCGTGTCCGACTCTGTGTGACCCCATAGACGGCAGCCCACCAGGCTCACCTGTCCCTGGGATTCTCCAGGCAAGAACACTGGAGTGTGTTGCCATTTCCTTCTCCAATGCATGAAAGTGAAAAGTGAAAGTGAAGTCACTGAGTCGTGCCCAACTCTTAACTAGCCCATGGACTGCAGCCTTCCAGGCTCCTCTGTCCATGGGGTTTGCCAGGCAAGAGTACTGGAGTGGATGCCATTGCCTTCTCCATAACCTCACATAATTACCACTTTTGTGTGTGTGGTAGAAACATTAAAAATCTATTCTCTTTGCAACTTTCAAGTATGTGATACAATTTTGTTAATTATAGTTCAAATGCTGTGCATTGTATATTGCATATGTATTGTATATACAATACAATACAATTGCATTGCATTGTATTCCTAAAACTTATTCATTTTATAGCTGGAAGTTTGTAATCTTTGATCAACATCTCCCCACTTCCCCAGCCCTCCAGCTCTGATAACCATAAAAGATCCCTAGTCATTGGAAACATCTTTTATCCATCCAATTTCTTCCTCTCCAGGGCCTTCCTTTATTTTATTTTATTGAAGTATAACTGACTTACTATGTCATGTTAATTTCAGGTCTATACCACAGTGATTTAGTTATGTGCTGTGTTAAGTCATTTCAATCCTGTCCCATACTTTGTGACCCTGTGAACTGTAGCCTGCCAGTCTCCTCTGTCCATGGGTTTCTCCAGTCAAGAATACTGGAGTGGGTTGCCATGCCCTCCTCCAGGGGATCTTCCAAATTCAGGGATCAAACCTGCATCTTTGATGTCTCCTGAATTGGCAAGCAGATCCTTTACCACTAGTGCCACCTGGGAAGCCCAGTTGGAAGTAAGAATAAAATATTCTTATAGCAAGACTCTCAAGAAAGTGGGCATAGAAAGAATACACCTCAATATAATAAAGGCCATAGATGACAAACCTAGGGACTTCCTTCTTAATCTCACTATTATATATATAATTTCAGCATTATATATATAATGCATAGATGTATATATGTATTCTTTTTCCTTATGGGTTGGTTATTTTAAAATATTGAGTATAGCTCTCTGTGCTATACAGTAGGTCCTTGTTGTCCTTTTTGTTTATATAATAGCATGTATATGTTAATCTCAAACTCCTAATTTATCCCTCCCTACCCTTTCTCCTTTGGTAACCATAAGTTTGTTTTCTACACTTGTGAGTCTCTTTCTGTTTTGAACTGATTTTCTATTTCTGTTTTTCTGAACTGAACTGATCCATCAGTTATAGAATTCATTTGTATCTTTTTTAAAACTTATTTTTTATTTCTTTAAATTTCATATTGGAGTGGCTCAGACAGTAAGGAATCTGCCTGCAATGCAGGAGACCAGGGTTTGATCCCTGGGATGGGAAGATTCCTGGAGAAGGGAATGGCAACTCACTCCAGTAATCTTGCCTGGAGAATTCCATGGACAGAGGAGCCTGGAGGGCTATAGTACATGGGGTCACAAAGAGTCTGACAGGACTGATCGACTAAAACTTCCACTTTTCATAGCTGATTTACTATGTATCAGTTTAAAGTATACAGGGAAGTGATTTAGTTACATAAATACATATATTTATTCTTTTTCAGATTCTTTTCATATAGTCTATTACATAGTTTTGCATAGAGTTCCCTTTCAGTTCAGTTCAGTTCAGTCACTCAGTCTTGTCCAACTCTTTGCAACCCCGTGAATTGCAGCACGCCAGGCTTCCCTGTCCATCACCAACTTCTGGAGTTTACCCAAACTCATGTCCATAGAGTCAGTGATGCCATCCAGCCATCTCATCCTCTGTTGTCCCCTTCTCCTCCTGCCCCCCAATCCCTCCCAGCATCAGGGTCTTTTCCAATGAGTCAAATCTTCGCATGAGGTAGCCAAAGTATTGGAGTTTCAGCTTTAGCATCAGTCCTTCCAAAGAACACCCAGGACTGATCTTCTTTAGAATGGACTGGTTGGATCTCCTTGAAGTCCAAGGTCAGGAGTCTTCTCCAACACCACAGTTCAAAAGCATTAATTCTTCAGTGCTCAGCTTTCTTCTCAGTCCAACTCTCACATCCATACATGACTACTGGAAAAACCAAAGCCTTGACTAGATGGACCTTTGTTGGCAAAGTAATGTCTCTGCTTTTCAATATGCTGTCTAGGTTGGTCATAACTTTCCTTCCAAGGAGTAAGCATCTTTTAATTTCATGGCTGCAGTCACCATCTGCAGTGATTTGGGAGCCCCCAAAATAAAGTCTGACACTGTTTCCACTGTTTCTCCATCTATTTCCCATGAAGTGATGGGACCAGATGTCGTGATCTTAGTTTTCTGAAAGTTGAGCTTTAAGCCAACTTTTTCACTCTCCTCCTTCACTTTCATCAAGAGGCTTTTTAGTTCCTCTTCACTTTCTGCCATAAGAGTGGTGTCATCTGCATATCTGAGGTTATTGGTATTTCTCCCAGCAATCTTGATTTCAGCTTGTGCTTCTTCCAGCCCTGCATTTCTCATGATGTACTCTGCATAGAAGTTAAATAAGCAGGGTGACAATATACAGCCTTGAGTTCCCTTTGTTATACAGCAATTCCTTATCAATTATCTATTTTATAGTTAAGTGTGTGTATATATGTTAACCTCAAACTTCTAATTTATCTGCTCCCACCTCCCCACCCCCACAATCCTTCTCCTTTGGTAACCATAAGTTTGTTTTCTAAGTGGTGAGTCTGTTTCTGTTTTGTCAATAAGTTCACTTGTATCATTTTTTGATTCCAAATATAAGTGATATCGTGTGATATATCCTCTGATTTACTTCACTTAGTATGATATCTAGATTAATTCATGTTGCTGCATGTGGCATTATTTCATTCTTTTTTATAGCCGAGTAATATTCCCCTGTATATACATACCACATCTTCTTTATCCATTCATCTGTTGATGGATATTTAGATTGCTCCCACGTCTTGGCTGTTGTAAATAGTACTGCAATGAACATTGGGGTGCATGTATATTTTTGAAGTGTGGTTTTCTCTAGATACATGTTCCGGATCAATGTCACTGAGGAACACAGACACAAAAATTCTCAACAAAATACTTGCAAAACAAATCCTACAATACATTAAAAGAATCATTCACCATGATTAAGTGGGATTTATCTGAGGGATGCAAAGACTTTTCAATACCTGTAAATCAATCAGTGTGATACAATATATTAACAAATTAAAGAATAAAACCATATGATCTTCTCAATAGATGGCAGCAAACCTTTTGACAAAATTAAATATATCTTTATAGTAAGACTCTAGAAAGTGGGCATAGAAGGAATATACCTCAGTATAATAAAGGCCATAGATGACAAACCCAGGGACTTCCTTCTTAATCTCAGTAAGGTTGTCACCAATGCCAATGCCACTGATATCCCCCAATTACCTAAATAAAACTGCACAAACTTTATAACTAGGTAAAAACCTTTCCTAAGAACATTAAGCTATTTCCAATTATACAAAAATGAATTCTTATGCTTTCAGGGAGATGGAAATTAAATAATGTAGTAGAAAGAGCTTTGAAGTAAAACAGCTCTTCACCAGAGTATATACCATTTTATATTAACAACAGGATTGTCACACTTTAGGTAGACACGATACACTGGAATACTTTTCTTTCTTTCAAAGAGCAGCATGCCTGGAGCAGAGAAGCTGAGCAGGAGAATAGCTTCACCCATCAGATAGAAATTGGATACAAGAGGAGCTGTAAGAGGGGATTTGTTCCTGACCCACAGGAGAGCAAAGACCAGGAACACCTGATGCTCCAGAGGCCATTTTTCTTTTTAATCAAATCAACTGCTAACAACTTTCTGGATAATGGTTTTACTGTGAACCACAAGTAAAGGAGTGCAAGATGTTAAAAATAACATCAAAATTTCGATAGCACAAGCTTTGATTGTTAACGAATCCTGTCAGCCAAGAGACTAAGGTGGCTGTCCTTTAAGCCTCTGTGTTTTCAAGAACAGACCGTCGTATAATGTAATAACTCTGGTCTGGGGGAGATGTTCTTGAAATGTATTCATTCTATGGGAGAAAGGACCTGTGCTGATGGTCCCAGGGCACTGGCCTCGCTCTGCTTCTCTTGGCATTTCACAAGGCAGGCTGCAGGTGCTTCCCCAGGAGTCCAACAATGGCCTCATTCTGGTATCAACTATTCAAATTTTGTTGAAGAATAAAATGTTTTACTGTAACTCTAAGGACTATGGGACTGTGAACTAAGGAAATGGAGTGTTTACTATTAGGCATCCATAATTTTTGTTCTCCTTTGGGTCAGGAATTAAAGGCCCCTATGGTGAGCTCTCTCTGCAAAATGGTCAGGAATTTAGGTCAGGAATTTAGTCCAGTGGTGGGGTCACAGCTCAAAATATTAGTCTTCTTTCTTTGTGAGCTGCTTTCAGAGTTGATCTACAATACTTGCAATTAAGCCAAACTATATCTTTGACTTCCCTGGTGGCTCAGATGGTAAAGCATCTGCCTACAATGCGGGAGACCTGGGTTCAATCCCTGGGTGGGGAAGATCTCCTGGAGAAGGAAATGGTAACCCACTCCAGTATTCTTGCCTGGAAAATCCCATGGACCGAGAAGCCTGGTAGGCTATAGGCCGGGGGGTTGCAAAGAGTCGAACACGTCTGAGCGACTTCACTTTCACTTTTCGTATCTTTGCTAAAGTCTTTCCTGGAATAAACCTAAAACCACCCAGGTGGCTACTTTGAAGGTGGAAACTCTCGATGTTGATAAAAAATAAATAAATAATTTACCATGTAGTCATATTTTCTATGTTAATTTGTCTTTGTCTGTAACACAGAGTGACTAACCATTTTAGATTCTGTCCTCTAAAATCTATTATTTTAGAGTCTTTATTTCTAAAATTTCTGGGAGTTATGGACCCATAGTTTGATGTTTCATAAGTCTTTGAAATGTATTTGCTTCATTTTAATGCTAAAAAGCTGCTGCTATACTTTGGCCACCTGATGCGAAGAACTGGCTCATTAGAAAAGACCCTGATGCTGGTAAAGATTGAAGGCAGGAGGAGGGGCATGACAGAGGATGAGATGTGTGGATGGCATCACTGACTTGATGGATATGAGTCTGAGCAAGCTCCAGGGACAGGGAAGCCTGGTGTGCTGTAGTCCATGGTGTCACAAAGAGTCAGACACGACTGAGTGACTGAACTGAACTGATCCATCTGTGATAGAATTTGATTCACAATATATTTCAGTTGAATTTAAATGCAAAAGGTAATTAAAGGCTAATTAAAAGGATATTAATATCTATTGCAAAGGTATTTTATTTATCTGTTTATCTGACTTTCAATTTATTGACAAATCTCTCTATCTGGAAACAAAGCAGAGAGGGGAAGAGAAAGAGAAGAAAGAAGAGAAGGGAAAGGAGGAGGAGCAGAGAAAGGATGAAAAAATAAATGAATTAGCGTCTGCAAGAAATACTTCATTTTAGAACATGGAATTTTGATCTCTGTTAAACAATGCTTTTACACTTACAGTTGAAGTCTCAGAAAGATCCAAAACAATCTATATTATCTATGAGTTTTACAGGAAAAGATTTTCCCCCGTTTTCCTATCTTCTCAAAGAAAATATCCTAAACATTTCAAACCTAACATGTGGTTAATAAAAGGACAAACAAATAAAAATGCCCTGCAAAGAATTTTAGGCACTTGTCATGTCTGACTCTTTGTGACCTCATGGACTGTAGCCTACCAGGCTCCTCTGTCTATGGGAATTCTCCGGGCAAGAATACTGGAATAGGATTCCATGCCCTCCTCCAGGGGATCTTCCCAACCCAGCAATTGAACCCAGGTCTCCTGCATTGGAGAAGGCAATGGCACCCCACTCCAGTACTCTTGCCAGGAAAGTCCCATGGATGGAGGAGCCTGGTAGGCTTCAGTCCATGGGGTCACTAAGAGTCGGACACGACTGGGTGACTTCACTTTCAGTTTTCACTTTCATGCATTGGAGAAGGAAATGGCAACCCATTCCAGTGTTCTTGCCTGGAGAATCCCAGGGATGGGGGAGCCTGGTAGGCTGCCGTCTATGGAGTCACACAGAGTTGGACACAACTGAAACGCCTTAGCAGCTCCTGCATTGCAGGCGGATTCTTTACCATACCTAACTTATATTCCATGTCTCTTCGACTCCCTTTCTCCTGCATCACAGTTCCTGGAAAAACCTGAAGGTGGTTACATCCAGCACTCTATCTTCTGTGCTCCTGATTACAGGTAACTCTAGCTGGGTATGAAAAATACACTGCCAGGCCCACTAGTCTGATGTTAAATAATCACCACTGATTTCAAGTCAGTCATTATCATGCTTGTTAGTCTCACTACACTTCCGTAGTCAATTTACTTTCCCACATTTCAATATAACTATTTTACACCTTCCCTCCCTTTAAGTGCTCAAAGCACCTTTACTTTCAACTAATTTCCTTGTTTTCTCATTCCACTAAGAAAATATACTTTCAACTGTACTTTCCTCTTCCATCAAGATGTAAGATCATAAGGGCAAGAACTATTTGATTAACCACTGAATTTCTTGCACCTAAAATAGTGCCCATCATGTCTTTAGGCACTTAGTAAAAACCTTTATTGAATAAATGAGCAAATTATTAGCATTCTACCTATTCTGTCATATTCTAATAAAAATACTGTGACAATAATTATCTTCCGTTATTCTCCCCAACAACCTGTGGAGTAAGTGATGCAAGGATGATTGTGCTCATTCTTTAGGTAAGGAGAACTGTCTCTAGATTTAATACACTGCTCGGGATCACCCAGCTCATAGTGGCGAATCTGATGCCTATCTCCAGAACACTAGCCCAGTTACCACATTTGCACTCTTTGTGTGTGTGTGTGTGTGTGTGTGTGTGTGTGCTCAGTTGCTCAGTTGTGTTAAACCCTGAGCAAGTCATCAATACGGACTGTTGTATCTCAGTGAGCTGCTTAAGGTCATCTTATAGGGCAAATATTTTAGAAAACTACTTTGCACTAAAAACACACTCTCCACTTCTTTATGGTCTTTAAATACTTATGGTTTTCTGGACAAAATATGATTAAAATTCTTGTTAGAAAAAAAAGAAAATGGAAGTAGTCTTCAGTTCAGTTCAGTTCAGTTGCTCAGCCGTGTCTGACTCTTTGCGACCCCATGGAAGATAGCACACCAGGCCTCCCTGTGCATCACCAACAGCTGGAGTTTACACAACCTCATGTCCATTGTGGAGAAGGCAATGGCACCCCACTCCAGTACTCTTGCCTGGAAAATCCCATGGACGGAGGAGCCTGATAGGCTGCAGTCCATGGGGTCACTAAGAGTTGGACACGACTGAGTGACTTCACTTTGACTTTCGACTTTCATGCATTGGAGAAGGAAATGGCAACTGACTCCAGTGTTCTTGTCTGGAGAATCCCAGGGACAGGGGAGCCTGGTGGGCTGCCGTCTATGGGGCTGCACAGAGTTGGACACGACTGAAGCGACTTAGCAGCAGCAGCACGTCCATTGAATCAGTGATGCCATCCAACCATCTCATCCTCTGTCATCACCTTCTCCTCCTGCCTTCTATCATTCCCAGCATCAGGGTCTTTTCAAATGAGTCAGCTCTTCACATCAAGTGGCCAAAGTATTGGAGTTTTATCTTCAACATCAGTCCTTCCATGAACACTCAGGACTCATCTCCTTTAGGATGGACTGGTTGGATATCCTTGAAGTCCAAGAAACTCTCAATAGTCTTCTCCAACACCACAGTTCAAAAGCATCAATTGTTCAGTGCTCAGCTTTCTTTATAGTCCAACTCTCACATCCATACATGACTACTGGAAACACCATAGCCTTGACTAGACAGACCTTTGTTGGCAAAGTAATGTCTCTGCTTTTTAATATGCTCTTTAGGTTGGTCATAACTTTCCTTCCAAAGAGTAAGCGTCTTTTAATTTCATGACTGCAGTCACCATTAGCAGTGATTTTGGAGCCCC
This sequence comes from Capricornis sumatraensis, assembly GCF_032405125.1. Taxonomy (NCBI): domain Eukaryota; kingdom Metazoa; phylum Chordata; class Mammalia; order Artiodactyla; family Bovidae; genus Capricornis; species Capricornis sumatraensis. Next base: position 113,611,181 of record NC_091071.1, on the reverse strand, counting down.
CAAAATAAAGTCTGACACTGTTTCCACTGTTTCCCCATCTATTTCCCAAGAAGTGATGGGACCAGATGCCATGATCTTGGTTTTCTGAATGTTGGCTTAAAAGCCAACTTTTTCACTCTCGTCTTTCACTTTCATCAAGAGGATCATCTGTTCCTCTTCACTTTCTGCCATAACGGTGGTGTCATCTGCATATCTGAGGTTCTGTTCAGTTCAGATCAGTTTAGATCTGTTCAGTTGCTCAGTTGTGTCCGACTCTTTGCAACCCCAAGAATCGCAGCACGCCAGGCCTCCCTGTCCATCTCCATCTCCCGGAGTTCACTCATACTCGCGTCCATCAGGTTGGTGATGCCATTCAGCCATCTCATCCTCTGTTGTCCCCTTTTCCTCCTGCCCCCAGTTCCTCCCAGAATCAGGGTCTTTTCCAATGAGTTAACTCTTCGCATGAAGTGGCCAAAGTACTGGAGTTTCAGCTTTAGCATCATTCCTTCCAAAGAACACAGGGCTGATCTCCTTTAGAATGGACTGGTTGGATCTCCTTGCAGTCCAAGGGACTCTCAAAAGTCTTCTCCAACACCACAGTTCAAAAGCATCAATTCTTTGGTGCTCAGCTTTCTTCATATTGATATTTATCCTGGCAGTCTTGATTCCAGCATGTGCTTCATCCAGCCCAACGTTTCTCTTGATATTTCTGCATATAAGTTAAATAAGCACAGTGACAATACACAGCCTTGACGACCTCCTTTTCCTATTTGGAACCAATCTGTTGTTCCATGTCCAGTTCTAACTCTTGCTTCCTGACCTGTATACGTATTTCTCAAGAGGCAGGTCAGGTGGTCTGGTATTCCCATCTCTTTCAGAATTTTCCACAGTTTATTGTGATCCACACAGTCAAAGGCTTTGGCATAGTTAATAAAACAGAAATAGATATTTCTCTGGAACTCTTTTGCTTTTTCGGTGATCCAGCAGATGTTGGCAATTTGATCTCTGGTTCCTCTGCTTTTTCTAAAACCAGCTTTGCCTTGCTTCAGTTTGTACTCCAAGGGAAAATTTGTCTGTTACTCCAGATGTTTCTTGACTTCCTACTTTTGCATTCCAGTCCCCAATGTTGAAAAGAACATCTTTTTTTGGTGTTAGTTCTAAAAGGTCTTGTAGGTCTTCATAGAACCATTCAACTTCAGCTTCTTCAGCGTTACTAGTCAGGGCATAAACTTGAATTACTGTGATATTGAATGCTTTGCCTTGGAAATGAGCAGAGATCACTCTTGTTGTTTTTGAGATTGTATCCAAGTACTGCCTTTTGGATTCTTTTATGACTATAATGGCTACTCCATTTCTTCTAAGGGATTCTTGCCACAGTAGTAGAATAATGGTCATCTGAGTTAAATTCACCCATTCCATTAAACTGAAAACATTTAATTTGAGAATGTTTATACTCCTTGTTTTTTTTTTTTTTTTTTGTACATGGCCCTCATCACTTACCTAGTTCATAAATGTTTCTAATTACTGTAAAGTACTTTCTTCAATTTGGTGCCATTTGGACATATTTTTCTGCTGGTTTCCATAGGAAACTTTTCCTCAGAGTTTCCTCGTAACTGTAGGATATGCGAACAATGAGCTGTTTTCCACTTTGCTAGATGAAGGCATAGAATATGACTCAAACCACAATTTCAACTCAGCAACCAGCTATAGTTCTGACACCACCAGCAGCATTTGCCTTCCTGGCATAGTGTCCTGGAGATGCCAGTTAGTTCATCATGGCACCAGGTGATGGGCAAGCTGCCTTTCAGTGCTCCCAATAAACCCTGACAGACTAGGCAGACTCCCATCACCCATGGCCGGCTTACGGTTAGAGATAATTGAGGACTGTTAAGAACCATAAAATTCTGCAACTTGGCCTTCCCATTTAACTTGCTGCTCTGCTCCTGTTCCCACACAAGATATTGTCCCTTGTACTTAGCTCTACTTAGCGGAGCTCTTCTGTCAGCGGAGAGTGACAGAAATCATTATTTTATATTTCCATCTCCCTCAGCATCATGAATATTGACATCTTTTTTGAATGTCTTGTGACTAGTATTCATTGTCTAACTGGTTCATAGGTAATGGTTAACACCACAGGGCCAACACTGAGTGTATTCACAATTCTAAATATTATAATATAGAATTATGCTGCTTTATTCTGTGAGTGGACTCTTCTCATTAATATTGTCATTAGGGTAAGTGAAACTATAATCAGGGTTTGATTTTAAATTTTGTCATAGAGGAAGATGTTTAATATTTAGAAATGGAAGTTATCAAGGTAAAAATAGCTTTTTTTCCTCCTGCCACACACACTTATATCTGGATATCTATAGAGAAAGTAAAGAGGAATCTCTAAACTTGCGATGGTCTGAGTTGAAATATAGGCTTAGTCCCTACCCATAATATAAGAGGTAAATTCAGTGCAAGGAGATTACTTTCTATTATGAGGGAATAGCTTCCTTGGTAGCTCAGAAGGTAAAGAATCTGCCTGCAGTACAGGAGACCTGGGTTTGATCCCTTGGTTGGGAAGATCGCCTGGAGAATTCCATGGACAGAGGAGGCTGACAGGCTACAGTTCATGGGGTCACAAAGAGCCAGACACAACCGAGTGACTTTTGCATAATAAAAGAGGTAAATTCAATGCAAGGAGATTACTTTCTATTATGAGGGAATAAGGCTGTAAAACTATTGATGAATATTTGGGACTGTTCTCAAAATAATGGCTATTCTTGCTTCATTAAGCAATGCTGGATGCTTCTATATCCATTTAAGAATGATTTATTTACTGTGAGACTGTTCTTCCTTTCCTAACTGAAACTTACATCTCATGAAAAGATTCCGAACTTCATAAAAGACACAAGTAAAGAAGCAACCTCCTGAGTTTCAGAAGCAGTTTAGCAACTGAAAGTTTTGTATTCTCAAGTTGGTCTGGCCAACTTTTTCTTTTCATGGTTGAGGAGACTGAGGCCTGGAAGAATGCACTGACTTTTGCAGTCACTCATGTTTTATGAGCTTTCTCCTCCATCAAGATTTGGTGCGAAATCATAAGATTAATTCTACTCTTGTTATATACTAAAGTTTGAGAGAGTACAGTTCATACTCTAGACGAATAGTAATATTCAGAAAGGAATTTATATTAATTAAAAAGTGGTGAATAACACAAACAGGAAGACAAAAATTTCAAGTATGTCTTCCTCTATTGATCGAAGTTCATTAAGGCCAGTTTTTTATAATTGCCAGTCCTTTATATTTTTCATGCTTAGCTGACAACATGAGAATGACCCTGGTAATTTTCTCTTGCTTCAATTCTAGGTGAACGGAGGTGAAAGAAAGAATGTGAAGTTTTATCCTTTCTATGAAGCTCATTCTGATTTTTGATGTTTTGTATGTGACATTGTAGCATATAGTTGTAGTATACTTAGAATATTAAAAGATTGAAGATTTGAAAAAGATAGAATCAAGATGTTTTTGAGTTAATTTTTCCATCTCTTTTCCTCCCTCCTCCCACTCCCTACCCATCATAAGACGTAAGTAGTTACCAGAGAAATTGTTGATGAAAATTGGCTTATAAAATATTTTTATGACTATATCAAGTTATGTCAGTCTTGGATGGTTCATTGCCCAGTTCTTATGGAATTTTTGGCTTTCTGTACTTAAAAAGATCCCAAGCATATGTATCTTAATTTACCTAACCCAATTTCAACCATTTGTATTGATCATAATGACTAGAAAAGGAAATGGTTCTAGCTGTCAAAATATATGCAGTGACTCTGTGTATGTGTATGTGTGCTCATTCGCTCAGTCATGTCTGACTGTGACCCTACGGACTGTAGTGTGCCAGGCTCCTCTGTCCATGGGATTCTCAAGGCAAAAATACTGGAGTGGTTTGCCATATACTCCTCCAGGGGTTCTTTCCAACCTAGGGATTAAACCTGCATCTCCTGCATCTGTCTCTTGCATTGATAGGCAGATTCTTTTTACCACTGAGCCACCTGGGAAGCATATTCTGTTCAGATACACAGTCTTATACCCTATTTAGTTGAACATAATCAGACAAATGAAAATTCTAAATGATTTAATGGAAAAATTACCTTTTTATCACTGTACATTTTAAATGTCATTTTGACATCTATGCACACACCTATGTGGCTTTGAAACTGAAAAAATGTCTCCAAATTCCAAAATTTAACCAATATCTACTGTGTTTAAGGAAGGTTCCTATCTTTTCTATGAATCTGCCAGAACCACTCACAATTCTCACTAATATTTTCTTAAAAGAACAGTAGAGCTCTAAATGACATTGTCTTTTAATCAACTTTGTGGTTTCAAATATGACTCCTGTAGTTGTTAATAAACATTTTTCTGCATATCAGAGAGACTGGAATAGTGCATGACAAATCCAATTTTAACTATAGTTTACAAAAATTATTTTTTAAATAATTTGTAACTTATCAGTAACTTATGCTGATAGATATGTTGCAGAGAAATTTAAAAAAAAATCTCCTGGTTTACTGATAGCATTTTCTCACTTAAAGAATCATTATTAACTGTTTAAAATCCTTATGTACATTTAAACTACAAGTTACATAACTAAAATTAGATAATTTACAATTCTTTATGCTTTTTGAGGAAAGAAAGGGATATAGTAGAGTATAAATAATCTTAGAATTCTCAGGAATGATCTCCAGTCCTAGCTCAATCTTATTTAGTTTTAAAAACTTGGGCAAATTACTTCTTTCTCTTCTCATTCATTTTTATTTATTGCTTAATATTATATGTATGTCTTAATTTTAAGATTTCATACAAATATACAATAGTGAATTAAAACTCATTATTGATAGAAATGTTGTCAGAAGACCCCTTAGACTCACATTACACATATAAGATATAAACACATAAGACTACTTTCTCTGTCTCCTGATTCTGTTGGTCATTAATATTTAAGAACCAGTGAGGTCACACAAACACAAAGTTTTCATGGATAATTGATCACTGACTTAAATCATTCCTGTAAAGTCCATCAAAATATGTTCACAATATCATTCTATGCTCAATAGACTATTTCAATGAAAAACTGAAAAAATATGTAAAATATACTAAAACTATATAGAAGGAATGACTAAAATAAAATATTTAAGAGGAAATAAAACATTGAATCTTAGAAGAAACTAGGAATTTTGTCAAAGAACTACTCTCCCCCAAAACACTAGACCTGGAAAACTTCATAAGAAAACTTAAAACTTTTCATAAGAAAACTTAAAACTTCTTCTCATATTCAGAGATCAAATTGTTCAAATGTTGCCAAATTATTCAGAAAATTGGGAGAGGTGGAAAATTCTCAATTTACTTTTTCTGAGGCCATATTGCACTTGATAATATTATATCATAAACACATATAGCTCTTATGTATGAGTATTAACATGAAATTCTGAAATAAAATAGTGCATCAGCAAATAGGATTCAGCAAGACATGAAGAAAATGAGTGCAATTACATAAAGAATGCAAGGATGGTTCAGTTTTAGTGACTCTATCAATATAATATGCTGTTACTAGAGATCAAAGTTCTAAAGAGGTGGATGAAACTGGAGCCGATTATACAGAGTGAAGTAAGCCAGAAAGAAAAACACCAATACAGTATACTAACGCATATATATGGAATTTAGAGAGATGGTAATGATAACACTGTATGCGAGACAGCAAAAGAGACACAGATGTATTGAACAGTCTTTAGGAGTCTGTGGGAGAGGGAGAGGGTGGGATGATTTTGGAGAATGACATTGAAACATGTATAATATCATATAAGGAACGAATCACCAGTCTAGGTTTGATGCAGGATACAGGATGCTTGGGGCTGGTGGACTGGGATGACCCAGAGAGATGGTATGGGGAGGGAGGGGGGAGGGGGGTTCAGGATTGGGAACACGTGTACACCCATGGCAGATTCATGTTGATGTATGGAAAAACCAATACAATATTGTAAAGTAAAATAATAATAATCAAATAAAATTTAAAAAATATAATCTGATACAGCACACACACACACAAAAGAGGAAAGTCATATAATTCTTTCACTGTCTGTAAAAGGTATTCCAAAATAGTATTTGATGAAATTTAACAGACATATTATATAAAAACTCTTAGTCAAATGTTCACAGAAATAAAATGATACTTCCTAATATATATATAATTTCAAATCAGAAACCATTTGATCTTTGCTAAGATCAAAATATTAGTTTCCTAAGTACTTGTTGTTCATTTGCTCAGTCATGTCCAACTCTTTGTGATCCCCTGGACTGCAGCATGCCAGGCTTCCCTGTATTTCACCATCTCCTGGAGCTTGCTCTAACTCATGTCCATTGAGTCAGTGATGCCATCCAACCGTCTTGTTCTCTGTCATCCTCTTCTCCTCGTGCCTTCAATCTTTCCCAGCATCAGAGTCTTTTCTAATGAGTCAGTTCTTTGTAGCAGGCAGCCAAAGTACTGGAGTTTCAGCTTCAGCATCAGTCCTTCCAATGAATATTCAGGACTGATTTCCTTTAGGATTGACTGGTTGGATCTCCTTGCAGTCCAAGGGACTCTCAAGAGTCTTCTAGAACACCACAGTTCAAAAGTATCAGTTCTTCGGTGCTCAGCCTTCTTTATGGTCCAACTCTCACATCCATACACAACTACTGGAAAAACCATAGCTGTGAATATATGGATGTTTCTCGGCAAAATAATGTCTCTGCTTTTTAAAATGCTGTCTAAATACTAAGTCCTAAGTACGAGCTGATACAATTAGATATAAGGAAGAAAAAGAAGCATAAAAATGTAAGAGATATAAATAACAAGATTACATGCAAATGGTATGATTATTATTTGAGAACTAATGAAATTAAGCAAAATTATTAAAAAAAATAATTTTGCATAGATTATAAAGTTAATATTCAAAAGTAATATTTTTCTCTAAAGACCCAAAACTAGAAAATATAATAGAAGAAAAAATCTTATAATGGCATGATATTTATAAAATACCTAGGAAATAAAATTAATAAAAATAAGACTTATTTGAAAGAAAAACATTGAATGACTACTGAGAGACATTAAGGATTTGATGTTTTACAAGATTGCATTTTTGTATCCTGGAAGAGGATAGAAAAATTTAATAGTGTAAAGATATTATATCTATTAATAAATTGAATTATAAATATAATTTAGTACACATTTTAAAAATAGCAATATTAACTTGTTCAGAAAAACATGACATCTTTATACGTTCATATAAAAAATAGAATAGAAAAATAGAAAAGATATTTCTGAAAAAGGAGAATAAAAAGTTATCTTGTTATATATTTTTAAGTCATACTGATTAAATTTTGATAGAGGTATCTATTATTCATTCATTTATCTACCTGGTTGTACTATATGAAATTGCTGATTTTCAGTCCTTTATAATCTATGAAAATGGCAGCTTCATATGGCTCAGCATAATATGTGTGTGGCATTTCAAATCAATGAGAAAAAGATGGCAATTCACAAAAAAGGCATTGAAGTACATAGAAATCAAGTCAACTTCACTTATAATTAATGAAAAGCATGTTTAAAAATAACATTTTCAAATGGATAAAGTAAATTAAGTGTAAATATTCACTATGTGGGGAAGTACATGGGGAAATTGGGAATAAACATTATTGGTGATTATTTAGATTGGTACCAACTATTGGGAAGGCAATTCAGTAATATCTGTCAAAAAGGCAATATTTTTCCTTTAAACTTGAAATTTTAAAAAACTTATCTTACAGATACATTTCAACATATGTTCCAAAAGATCTGCATAAGAATATTAGTTGCTGCACTGCTTGTAACAGGAAAAAAATAGAAAACTATCTAAATGTTAATTAATAGGGGATAGGAAAAGTAAATTTTGGGGTGAGTATATCATGGAATGATACATAGCTACTGAAAAATTAGGTAAACATATATATGTCTTTATGTAAATATTTCTTAGACATTGTTAAATTGTAAAAAGCAAGTTGTAGAACAGCAAGGATGATAGGTTCTTAGTTATGTAAAACATGAAGAAGAATGAGAAAAAATTATGCATATATATATATCTTTGTAAATGTGCAGATGATCTCTGGAAGGACACATTGAAATGAGGAACAGGGGTTATTTCTGAGAAAAAGGGAATGAGGAAACAGGGAGTTTTAAGTGCGAAGGAGACAGACTTTTCATGAGATGCCCTTTGTACTGTTTGAGTTTTATGATATCAACTAAAAACATCAATATTAAAAAAAAATAAAAACAGAACATATTTGTCATATAAAAATTTGGGAGAAATTTTGGTTTTATTTTGACCATTATAAAAGTTTGATCTATGTATAGAGGGCTATTTGTATTTCTAATACAGAATAAAAGAAGTTGGGGATCTCAGCCTGGAAGATTAAACTTGGTCAATAAATAGAACAACTGAAATATGTAACTTTTTTATAATTAGCTGTTCTCTATTGGAGACAGGACACAATATCCCTAATCAGTAATAGAAAAATTATATATATATTTTCTTCGTGAAAGCCCATGGATCACAGCATTCCTATTTTCTGTATCTCATAAACATTTCTGTAGATGGGGGTATACTGTCCCAGGCTCATTCCCAAACCCATGTATAAAATTTGTGTTCGTCTTTGGAAAAAGCACATGAAGAAGAAGTCTGAATGATGAGAAATCTCTTTTTACATTTCCTTCTCACTCAGCAATAGTAGCACCAGCAGGGCTGGAAAATAATGTTCGAGTCTGAAGGCACATTCGGTAACTACAGAGACCTCCTTTGATACTTCTGAAGTTATTTTAAATGGGGCCGTCCATTTTGTCTGAGTCGCACAACTCATCCAGAACCTAGTACAGTCATCTATTGTCGCCCGCTGATCACCCGTTCCTCCCACGATCTTTGTGTTTGATCTTGGAGACATTAAGCAGCTTGGAGAGCAAAAGCATCATTGGGTACCCTGCCACCTGCCTCGTCAATCGACTTGATGGAGAGATCTTTTTTATTTGCCATTTACCCACTGCCAGAGAGGGTATACTGGGGTGAGTAGCGTATGTCTGAAGATTTCAGCAGGGGGTTCAATCTGCAGAAAGATAACCAAGTTAAAACACAGAAAACGGTAATGCTTTTAAGTGAGGAAGTGATGTCAACCACCAGGTGATCCGCTTAAAGAATGAAGTTCCACTAAGAGGCTTGCACAATTGCTTCATGGGATATCTCCGCTCTTTCCTTGAAGGGTCAGCTTGGTCTGGGAGTTCCTCTCAATAGACTCAGCATGTAGTGCCAACAACTCCCTAGCTAATAAAGAGCTCTTTCTATTTCCTTTTTTTCCCCCACTGGACTGTGATACTGAAGTAACTGCCTTGTGAAAGGCAGTCTGTGCCAGGGCAGTATTATCTATCCACCTGTGCAGCTGAGGTCAACAGCAAAGGAATTGATGCTGGGAGTAGTAGATAACTGGCATTGGACTCACTGCCCAACAGTGGAAAGCTGGACCGCTCTCAGAGTAAATGAGGCCTCTGTAGCGGAGAGCAGCAGCAGCAGTAGCTACTGTAGAGACCTGGGTCATACAAGCATGCCTAGTTTTCGCACAATGGAGCCTTCCGCTCCAAGGGAGTACTGGAAAATTCAGGTGCCTGATTCTTAGAGTCATGGATTAGGGGATGAAATCTAACAGTCCTCCAACCCATTTTTCTCAACAGATTTAAATAAAAGCTAAAAAACTTGTACAGTAAAATATGCTATCTTCAAGTTTCTAAATCAAACTGAACAATATAAACAAAATTAAATTCATGCCAATGAAATTATTTTCTTTAATAATAGATATTCATTTGTCATGTCAAAATAGGTGTTGTTTGTCACATATTATATTATGCAACATATCTAAAATCCAGTTTTTAAAAATTAATTAAAAAAAATATGTTTCTTATATATCAGTTGGAAAACTAACCAACATGGTCAGACCATGCATTCTGCAATACAATCCAAGCTACATGGAAATGGTGGTCCAGGTTTTGTCCCTGGCTTCTAGGTTAGTCTCTTATTAAAACTTAAGCTCACATGTGTTGAAGGAGGGAGACAGGAATCTAACACTTAAGTCTGGATTAGAAATCAATGAAGGTTCTATTCAATAATTCTAAGGAAAGAGGGAAATGAGGGGAATTCTCTTTACCACTAGCTTTGATATACTGTCTGTCGATAAGTGTGCACATTTCCCCATACTCCCATGTGGATATCATTCTATTTGAGACTTCAAAAGTGCTTCACTAAGAAGCATCCAATCTCAATGCCTTAATTTGGGAGAATAGCATAGCATTCCTTACACTTTAAATTCAAATATGCTGCCCAGAAATTTTTTTATGGATTTTCTGATTAAGAAACTCAATAATGATTTTCAGATGCCATAATCTCTGTGCCAGAATGACTGATATGAAGAAATAACTGGCTTGTTTTATGTCAATAAAAATATAAATGTACATACCCATATATGCTTTATAAATCTCTCTCTATATATATACATTTTATATATGTATGTATGCATGTATTAGAAACGGTCACTGGAAATAGAAGCTCCTGGCTCCAAATACTGACAAAATTTCTGTTCTCAGAGTCCTTACCATGGATGGTTCATAGTCTTGATACTCCTGCCATTAGTCTCCCTGTTTTACTCTGACTCAAACATTAGCAAATAATTTCTTTTCCTGGTTCTGCTTGGTTGAGCTGTAATATCATGGCATTTCTGATAATAACTTTACCAAGAAAGCAAAAAAGCACAGTGAAAAGTTAAAAGCATTTTGTTTCCAATGGACAGTCTTTGACCCTCTTGCAGGAGTCTTCTGTTTTAACCTTAAGAGGTTCTTTGCTGGACGCTGGGTCTCCTGGTCATTTATAAGAAGCACATGCCTCTTACTTCCTACTACAAGGGAGCAACATGGAAGTATTACACTGCTGCTTGCAGTCACCTAACACGCAGCTCCAATCGAGACCACAGTTTTGTTTCAGTACCCTTGTTACCTTCATTTTGGGGAGCAGTAACCTTAAAAACTCATTTCTTTCTCCCCACATTCTGCAAACTTTCCATCAGTAAATGAGATCATTACCTAATTTCTCACACTAGGAATCTAAAACATAATTTCTCCCATTCCTCCTTCACTGCTTATCCCAATAATTAATACATGGATGTACACACACACCTCACTCTTCATCAAGTCCTGAGGATTACATTTCAAAAACAGATTTTCAAATTACCCTGTAGCAAGTCCTCTGCTCCATTGTCTCTTGCTTGGATTACTGAATTAGTTTCTTATCTGGTTTTCACACATTCACACTCACCCTTTGGCATTTACAACCAATTCTCCTACTGAGAAGTAAGAATGATCTTCCTAAATTAAAAGTGGGTCATGACATTCTTTTTCCTTCTAACATTTTACTTTGAAATACTTTTAGACTTGCAGAAGGGTTGCAAACATATTCATCTCTTATTGTACAGAGATTTCCTATAATTTGTTCACTGAGTTTCTTCTAATGTCAACACCTTACATAGCTACGATACAATCAACAAAACCAAGAAATTAACACTATTGACTAAACTAAGGACATTTCTGGAATTTCTCTAGCTTTTCTACTAATGTCCTTCTTCTGTTTCAGAATCCCATCCTTATAACACTCTTCTGCTTTTAAAAGCTTACAAGGATTTTCTACTGTACTTAGGATAAAACCCAAATTTCTAATCATGTTTTAAAAAGCACCGCATGGTTTCTGCTCAGCCTTTCTTTGCAACTTCATTTTTCTAAATTCTGTCCTTTGCTGTGTTCAACCTTCTGAGCATCTTTCATTTTCTTGAATACCCTGTCTCACACCTCAAGGCTTTTGCATGTCTGTTCCCTCTGCATGGGATGCTCTTATTCTGGTTCATTGAGCAGCCAGCTCCTCTTCTTTCTTTTGGTCAGCTTAATATCACTTTTACCTACAAATCTTAATGCTTAGGCCCCTTGGACATTCTTTCCTTCATCTGTTTGCTTACTTTTACAAAGCAATTATTTTTATATTTTTGTAATTGTTTTGTCAGTTTACTCTATTGTTATCTTGCCTACTAGAATGTAAGATCTAGGAGAGAAGAGATCATATCTGTATTAGTTTTCTATTGCTGCTGCAAACTCTGCAGGTTATAACAACACAAATTTATTGTCTAATAGTTCTGTATGTCAGAAAATCAGTGGATTCAGCTGATTTCCTTGCTCTGCCTCTCAAAAGCTGAGATTAAGGTGTCAGCAGAGCTTTCTGGATGCTCAGGGAGAGACTATGCTTCCAGAATATGGTTCATTCAGGTTGCTGGCAGAATTCAGTTCCTTGTGGTTGTAGGACTGAGTTCCTATCAGCTGGGGTCCTTCTTTTTCTTTTTCAATATTAATTACTTTATTATACATGGAAACCTACAGTAGGCTGGTTACACAATAATATAGCAAACAGCTAGTGGTATTTTTCTGATATCAGAAGAGTATATAAGACTGAAACATCACCAAAATTACTTCAAAAAGCCAACTGCATTCTGTGGTTCATGGCCCATTCCATCTTCAAAGCCAGCTACAGCACTGAGCTCCTCTGATGCTTCAGATCTCTCCTACCTTGCTTTGCACTCCATCTCTCTAACTTTAGTCGGGGTAGAGTCTCTGCTTTTATAGGCTCATGTGATTAGATTGGATCCATCTGGATAACTCAGGATATTGTTTTTTATGGACTGATTTGTGTTTCCCCAAAATTCATAGGTTGAATCCCAAGCTTTCAATGTGACTGTATTTTGAGATAGAGTCTTGAGGAAATCAAATCCTGCCATAAATCTGGGGCCCTTACTTCATAGGACTGGAGTCCTTATAGGAGCAAGAAGAGATATCAAAAATCTCTCTTTCTCTCTCTCTGTGCACACACAGAGAAGAGGCCACGTAAGGACACAGGGAGATGGCAGCCATCTACAACCCATGAAGAGAGGTCTCACCGAAACCCACCCTGATGGCGTCTTAATCTCAGACTTCCAGCCTCTAGAACTGCAAAAAAAATGATTTCTGTTGTTTAAGCTACCAGGTCTATGGTATCTTGTTAATACATCCCAAACAGACTATTTCCATTTCTAGACCCTTAACCTTAATCACATCTGTAAAGTACCTTTTCCATGTAATATAACATACTCACATAGACAGGGATTAGAACATAGACATCTTTCATAGGTCACCAGTTAATCTACCACAGATCTGTCTTTTTGACTGTTTTGTTACCAGGTCTAGCTCATGTAGACATTAAGCAATTGAATAATAAATGATGGAATTGAAAATTGTTTTAAGAAAGCCAGCTGATTTAATCCCTGATACCACAAAGCCCCTCTCATCTGCTCCCTGTACTGATGCCTCAGGTTGCTTTACCCTCTGGTGTGCTCCTGAGCCCTGACCAGTGGATGGTTCAATTCTATTTATCAGAAAAATTAGGATAGTTGGAAAATGTTCTCAGTCTCTTGAGTTTACAATTGTTGAAACAGGGATTCCATCAAGGGTATTTCTATAATTGTATTTCTTATATTGAAAGGCTACTAGAAACAATAACATTTATTTTGGGACTTCCCTTGTGGTATGCTGCTACTGCTGCTGCTGCTAAGTCGCCTCAGTCGTGTCCGAGAAAGTCTGCTTGCAGCAATGAAGACCCAGTGCAATCAAAAATAAATAAATAAATTGAAGGAGAAAAGAAACCTTTGTATTTTGATTAAAAAAAAAAAAAAGGCAAAACAGAAATCCACTTGTCTCCAATGTAAATTTTTCCTGCAATCTACTATCTCATTCTCTGTGCAATTTAATTTTCTGAATGACACAGAAAAACCAAACCAAACCAAATCCCTAACTTCTTGGTTAACTTTTGTTTGAGAAAATAATTTTACACATCCTTTTGTCTTGGCCCACTCCCTCTGACTAGGTCTTCACATTTGTTCCCTCCATTGCATCTTCGCTGCTGCAGCTGGTGCCAATGTGGGGATTAAACGTGTGAGCTATGGAGACCGTTGCGTGTGCCAATCCTCTGGCATTTAAGTGTGTACCAGAAGCTGTGTGACAGTGAGTTTCCTCAAACTGTGATTTTCAACTTGCTCTCTTATTTAACTTTGTGTACATATCTCTTAGAATTACCAGTGAATGGTAAAAGGCAAATGTTTTGCAATCAGCAAACTTAAATTCAAATTATGGCTTTAAACACAAATAGCGATATATCCTTTAAAGTGTATGAGCCTCCATTTCCTTGTGTACTTCCCATATCAAGTACCAGGATAATGGTGCTTCCCTCCTTGTGCTCACATAGGGATTAGTTCATGTAATTGCTGCTCAATAAACTCAGAAATAATGTAAGAATAGAAAATTTTCGATATACTTTATATCTTTAGATTCCACAAACACACATACACTCACAGCCTTACATTAAGTTGGAGTCAACAGAGGCTATCATTTGATTTGGTCATGGGGAAAGAGATTTGCTGATGATAAAAATCAGAAAGATGAGGTAGCTAAAATGAGTAAGAGAGGGAAAGGAATTTGTACAAATTGTTGGGTCCAGAGGTCCAGAAGGGACTGAGGGCAGATCCTAGGAAAGATTTTAAATAGCTTGTCTCTTACTGTGAGAAGGGGGCCCAAAAATTTAAATTGGACCTGACTCATTCTTGGCATTTCCATACAATAGATCAATTGTAGAAAAATAAATAATGTAGGGTGGGGTGGGAGGAGGTGGAAAACAAAAGAGATTTCCTTAAAGCATTTTTTGCATTTTTTTTTTTCCCCATACCTTCCCATACTTCTACAATTTCCATCCTGGAAGCTCTCAGCTTTTCAGCTCATCTTGTCTCATAGCTACATTTTGTAAGGCAATACAAATTTCTGAGGTACTGTTGATCCCACACTAAAAGAAAAATATGTAATATTAGCCACAAAAATAAAGAAATAATGCCATTTGCAGCAACATCGATGGGCCTAGAAATTATCATACTAAGATAGTAAGTCAGAGAAAGACAAATATCTTATGATATCACTTATTATAGAATCCAAAAATAACACAAACGAACTTACTTACAAAACAGAAATAGACTCAAAGATATGTAAAACAAACTTATGGTTAGAATCAGGGAAGAAGATAGGAGGGATAAAGTAGGAATTTGGGATTAGCAGATGTACACCACTGTATATAAGATAAATAAACAACGAGGTCTTACTGTATAGCACAGGGAACTATATTCAACATCTTGTAATTAAAAAAAAAAGAGTGTTGAGATGCCCTTGTCATCAGGCCTCCCTACAAAGGCACAGTGGCAGCCAGCACCTCTGGTAACACGTACTCAGAGGAGCTATTCCATCATAGACACTAACAGACTCCAACCTTGGGCTCCCCAAGCAGGTTTTCAGTCGTCACCAGCAGAGAAAGCTGAGTGAGGCTGTGAAGGAGCTGGCAAGTTAAAGGTGTCTGTTTTTCTCCAAACAGGTTTCTGGTAATGGAGGAGGAGGTTATGCCTTTTGAATAACAAGGCCTGCTGAGAGTGAGACTGATGCTGAGTCAGGGAGGTGAGGCAATCTGCTTTCAGAGAAAATGAGCAGAAACCCTGGCAGCTAAGATGCACTAACATGTACTTTTGTTTTTCAAAAATAGGCTCGTGTTTGAGCTGGAGATCAACACCACAGGAATCAAAGCCCACTGCTGAGAGATAAGTATGTTCAGAAGAACAATGGCTTGTTGAAAGTTTTGATGAGGAAAAAATAGAGATTATCTCTTCAAAATAAGAAAAAGAGAAGATATGTAGATTTGATTGTTTTTCCTAGACTGAAAGAGCCTTGAGAACTAAAATTATTCCTACATAAGATCTTACCCCATGTAGAATTTGGATGCTATTGCAATATATGTAATTGCTTGTTTAAATTTGAATGTATTTCTTTTTAGGGATCTTTATAAGGAGACAATGGTTTCTAATACCAGGATCAGGCCTCTCATGTCTCTCCTCTTCTCAGAACTTACATTTTCAGTGATGCTGCTGCTGCTGCTGCTAAGTTGCTTCAGTTGTGTCTGACTCTGTGCGACCCCATAGACTGCAGCCCACCAGGCTCCCCTGTCCCTGGGATTCTCCAGGCAAGAACACTGGAATGGGTTGCCATTTCCTTCTCCAATGCAGGAAAGTGAAAAGTGAAAGTGAAGTCGCTCAGTTGTATCTGACTCTTAGCGAACCTATGGACTGCAGCCTACCAGGCTCCTGCATCCATGGAACTGTCCAGGCAAGAGTGTTGGAGTGGGTTGCCTTCAAAAGCAGAGACATTACTTTGCCGACTAAGGTCCGTCTAGTCAAGGTTATGGTTTTTCCTGTGGTCATGTATGGATGTGAGAGTTGGACTGTGAAGAAGGCTGAGCGCTGAAGAATTGATGCTTTTGAACTGTGGTGTTGGAGAAGACTCTTGAGAGTCCCTTGGACTGCAAGGAGATCCAACCAGTCCATTCTGAAGGAGATCAACCCAGGGATTTCTTTGGAAGGAATGATGCTAAAGCTGAAGCTCCAGTACTTTGGCCACCTGATGCGAAGAGTTGACTCATTGGAAAAGACTCTGATGCTGGGAGGGATTGGGGGTAGGAGGACAAGGGGATGACCGAGGATGAGATTGCTGGATGGCATCGAGATTGCTCGATGGACGTGAGTCTGAGTGAACTCCAGGAGATGGTGATAGACAGGGAGGCCTGGCGTGCTGCAATTCATGGGGTCGCAAAGAGTCAGACACGACTGAGTGACTGAACTGAACTAAACTGAACTCTCTGTCAGTGATGCTAACACTTGTAAATTCCTTTTATTTATATCTTCTTAGGCAAGTGGGGGAATTTTACTAATGTAACTATTAGGGCACTAAGCAGGTTAAAGGAAAATTCATCTTGATTCTAGAGAGAAGATCTAGATAAAAAGGTTAAAATTAAAACTTTGTTAATTGTTTACAGAAACAAAATAAAATTTAAGAGTCATTGATACTGAGGATTAACCTTAAGCCATCCCTCTTGCTTGCCATCTACATGCCTCTCAAGTGAATCAGCTGATACCACAGCAGGTGGATTTGAACCATCTGAGTCATGGGCTGGATTCTTTCCTAGCAGAAAAAATAGAAATAGCAACAAAAGCTTAAAGTTCAAGTTCCAATATTCTCTTCCTGGTCTCCTTCTTGTTTTACTTTTAATGATCTTGGATGGGCACCTGAAAGCCCAGACACCTGGGGACTGATCATGTGCAGTAGTATCTCTCCACTGGCTCCGGAATCTCTGCTGTTCTCTCTGAACTTCACTCCTAGAACCACCTGGGCTTCCTGGCTGCCACCCGTTTGAACTTACCTCTACTTCCCTGGTGATTCAGATGGTAAAGAATCCACCTGCAATGTGGGAGATCTGGATTTGATTCCTGGGTTGGGAAAATCCCCTGGAGGAGGGTATGGCAACACACTCCAGTATTCTTGCCTAGAGAATCCCCAAGGACAGAGGAGCCTGGTGGGCTACAGTCCATGGGGGTCACAAAGAGTTGGACATAACGGAACAACTAAGCACACATACATACTACTTTATTTCATTTTTTTTAAATTTATATTTATTTATTTTAATTGGAGGCTAATTACAATATTGTCTTGGTTCTGCCACACATCAACATGAATCCACCACAGGCGTACACGTGTTCCCCATCCTGAATCCCCCTCCCACCTCCCTCCCTGTACCATCCCTCTGGGTCATCCCAGTGCACCAGCCCCAAGCATCCTGTATTGAACCTGGACTGGCAATTCTTTTCTTACATGATATTATACATGTTTCAATGCCATTCCCCCACATCATCCCACCCTCTCCCTCTCCCACAGAGTCCAAAAGACTGTTCTATACATCTGTGTCTCTTTTGCTGTCTTACATACAGGGTTATCATTACCATCTTTCTAAATTCCATAGATATGCGTTAGTATACTGTATTGGTGTTTTTCCTTCTGGCATGCTACTTTAGAATGGCCTCTTTCAAATTTGGGAATCTGGCTACTGGATTTCTTCCTGGTTTGCACTCCAGTTAATTCCTGGACCAACTCTTGGCTCTGGTGACTCTCTGTTCTACTACATATGTGGATTAAAGGCAGGAACACTGTACATGCCTCACTCTACCCTGTGGCATACCCTAGCATGGAGTCCCTTCCTAGTCCTTTTAACAAGGGAAACCATAGAGAGAATGAGCAATGAAGTGGTTAACAGTGATACTGAAACATCAGCCTCTGTGCAGTGGTAAATCAAATCTTGGAGACAGGATTTTGAGTGAAGCAGAAAAGAATAGCTTTATTGCTTTGCCACTCAAAAACTGTGTGTCCCAACCTGGGAGGATTTGGTGATGAATTTTATATCAGTGGTTCAGAGGTGGGCTTGCTGATAAGGATTAGGGTGTGTAAAGGGCCTGTTCTCTTTTAATCTGACCGCAGGTGGTCTCCTAATGAGCTTCTCTTGTGCCTTTAATCGGGCTGCAGGTGGTCTCTTGATGAGCTTCTGAAGATTATCAAACTATAATTTTCCCTGGAATGAAGAAGGCTAACATCTTTCATTTTGGGGGGATTTTAGTTCTGTAAAGAGCTCAAAGATATTGTGATGTGTCCCTTGATGCAGAACCAGGACCTTGCTCCAAGGTTGCACTATTGTTTCTTGGCTGCTCCTTCCTTGTCTCTGCATCCCTCCCCTTCCCTGATTAGCAACTGTTTGAAAGGCTTCCAAGCCCAGGAGTCCCACAGGGCTCCGCTTGGTTTCACCAATATTCAAGGAACTCCTAGCCTAAGAACGAATGAAGCCTTTAGTTTTCATCTTTTGTTTTTCTTTTAGGAGCTATAAGTTCAAACATATGTATCAGCAGAGGAAAATTGCCAGAAAAGAAGAGAAAAGCCTGTGTCACCCCCGATGACTTCCCAATTTGATATTTTATAGTGCATAATGAAACAGAGCCATAATATAAGTCATGTTAAGGTCCTATACAAAGTTGAACTACATATATATTTCATTAGAACTTGAAAAAATGCTGGGGTCCAAAAACCTGGCCTCTTATCTCAATTGGAGACAACTTTAAAGGGCCGTCCCAACTGCAGCTCTGTTGTTGGCTTTGGGGATGGAAGATGAACGATGGGGATGCAATTAGATTGGTATCTATAGGCTTTTGACTCTATTTTAAATATTCTATTCCTTAAGCAAAGTGGCTAGATGTTCATTATATTACATGTTACCCTGTTACCTGAAAACTGGGTACAACTCTTGGTGGGTTATGAACCAAAAGACACAGCCAAGTCAAAGAGTGAGAGGCCAGAAGGATTTTGTTATTTGAAACAAGAAAAGAGAACACTGAAGATATTTTCCAAAGCAGTGTCTCTCTGAACAGCAAAATTGGGAAAGTTTTAAGATAAGGGTTCATGCATATTCATGAGGGGCAGGTATAGTCATCCAGGAAGAGTGAGACTTACCTGTGCTTGCATGGTGAAGAGATAATGTCAGTGCAGAATTGGGATCAAAGTCACTCTAGGTTGACTCTAGTCACAGAATCCAGGCTCTAGTTAATTAAGTCACAAGGACCGGCAAAGATCAGCATCATCAATTTTGGCTTCAGTTACTCTGGTGGTTGAATACTCAAGAAGATCCAAACTCCACAACAGGAGTCCCCAACCTCCTGGCTGCATAACAGGAAGTGAGCTGTGGGCACTTGAGCGAAGGTTCATCTGCCACTCCTTGTCACTCCCCATGCCTTGTATTACTGCCTGAGCAATCACTCACATTACTGCCTGAAACCCCCTGCCCCTCCAATGGAAAAATTGTCTTCTAAGTAACTGATCCCTGGTGCCAAAAAAGGTTGGGCCTGGTGCCCTACAAAATAGCTCAAGAATGTGCAACAGACTAACCTTTACCTTTGAAACAGAACTGAGAGTCTTTATGACTGATTTATTATCTCTGTTAGGATTGCATTTTTTTCCTGGCAATAGCTGTTCTTACATTCTTATGTTCCCTTAAAATCATTAAATACAGAGACTTGTTCTGTATGGGTGAGCATTATGGCCAGGCTTGGATTACCAAGTGGTTTCTCTTATGTCAGGAAAGCTATATCTGGTCATCTTCCTCTGCCTACCCAATCTTTGTGTGTTTCTGAAATATTTAATGATAAACAAATTAATAATTTAAAAATGAACTGATATCAGGGGATTGCAATTTGCAGTCAAAATAGATCTAAGCCCAGATTCTACCTCTCTATCTCATTTACTTAACAAATCATACCTTACTGAAACTCAGTTTCCTTTCCAGTCGTTAAGAGTATAAATCCTATTATGCTTATTTACAGTGCCTACCTTGGTATCTAGCTTTTTAAAGATGCTCAATATATGTTAAGTTAAACATAAAGTTTCGGGAAAGAGATCAGTTGACTTCAGTGTGGAGATGACGGGTCTGCAATTTAAACCAGAAAAGTTCACTCATTGAGCGATGAAAGCCCTGTAATACTCATCTGAAAACTTCAGTGAAGAGCAATAACTATGTGAATTGTAAATCAAAGGGTGAGAATAGGAGTCCTGGTCTCCTTTGGAGATGCTTTTTAGTGAAAGATGTGGCTAGGAAAAATTCAAATTGCAGTTAGGATGAGGTGACAGGAGAACGGGGCTTCCCAGGTGGAGCTAGTGGTAAAAAACCGACCTGCCAATGCAAGGGAGGTAGGAAGAGATGTGGGTTCAATCTCTGGGTAGGGAAGACACCCTGGAGGTCATGGCAACCCACTCCAGTATTCCTGCCTGGAGAATCCCATGGACAGAGGAGCCTGGAGGGCTACAGTTCATAGTGTCTCAGAGTCAGACCAATTGCTGCAAGTTAGTATGCACACATACAGGGCAGCAGAATATCCGTATAAAGCCATGGACTTCCAGGAGTTCAATTTGCAACTTAAAAGACTCTGCAGCAAGCTGGAGTTGGTTGAGAGAAAAATAGTCTGTGGAATGTAGATAAGAAGAGGCTTGCAGAGCCCTGGTAAGGGCAGAAGGTTACATATGAAAGACAAATCTGAAGAACCAGGAGGACAGAAATGAAGAGTAGAAGGAAGGTTTAAGGATGTCTTAGTGTTGGAGAAGGCAATGGCACCCCACTCCAGTACTCTCGCCTGGAAAATCCCATGGACAGAGAAGCCTGGTGGGCTGCAGTCCACGGGGTCGAGAAGAGTCGGACACGACTGAGCAACTTCACTTTCACTTTTCACCAGCAATCCACTCCAGTGTTCTTGCCTGGAGAGTCCCAGGGACCGGGGAGCCTGGTGGGCTGCCGTCTATGGGGTCGCACAGAGTCGGGCACGACTGAAGTGACTTAGCAGTGTTGAGGAATTGGGAGGATCTGCATGGATCTGACTGGGAAGAGGTGTTGGCCTTTGCACCCTTTTTCTCCAGAGCCTGGTCTGGAAATGTACTTTCTTGACCCTTTTTGTCCCTGATAGGAAAATGCAAACATTCTAAGATAAAAAAACCTTAGTCCCATTAGACACTTTCTACTCTAATATTCTGTGACACCAAGGAAGAGGAAGAAAACGTATCCTGTCAAATATCCTTCAGGATACTAGCATGACATCCTTTTACCTAACAGAGATCTCTTTAAACTAGATACAGAGGTTCTCAACCTTGGCTACACATTAGAATCACTTGGGTGCTTAAAAAAAATTCCATGCCTTGGCCCTCACCCTCAGAAATTCTCAAACACCAAACACTGGGGATGGAGCCCAGGCATGTTAATTTTTAAGAGCTTTGCAGGTGATTCTAATTTGCAGCCAAAATAGGTCCAGAATTTCTCAAATCATAGCTCATATGCAAACAGCTTTCCAGGCCTGATCCTCAAACCATCAAATCAAAATCTTGGAATTCGGTGGTTGAATCTTGGAATCGTAGTGTTCTTATATGCTCCACAATTGATGCTTATGGAAAATTATGGACAGGTATGAGAACCACTGCTTTCACACTAAAGCATTTAGTTAATTCAGAAGAAAATACCTCATTCCTAACCCTTTAAAAGTTTAGATGGATTTTCCGAGAGGGATCAGAACAAAGCCCAGCATCATTTTAGTTTGAATTTCATTCATCAAATTTCATGAGTTGAATAAATTCCTTTGGGAGTTAGCATAGTCAGCACACTCTTCAGTCAAACTGAAGGGGCTTCCTTGGGGAATCAGTTTTCAAAGATCCTTGAGCTTGGCTACAGTAAAGGACTCTGGCTCCAACTGGCATCTTGTTCTCTAATTTCTTTCCTCAAGCAAACATTTGATGTCACACTGAGCTTTCACTGCTGATCACAAAAAAGAATCCACTTTGTTGCTCAGCTGCCTAATTGAGTCTCTTTTCTCATGAGATAATCTGCTGCCTCCTGAAGAGTAAGACTTCTGAAACAAACACAGGCTAAGAGCAATCACCTTTTGCTTGGGAGTCCTTGAAAATTTAAGTTCAACTAGCAAGACATGGGAGAAGGCAATGGCACCCCACTCCAGTACTCTTGCCTGGCAAATCCCATGGACAGAGGAGCCTGGTGGGCTACAGTCCATGGGGTCGCTAAGAGTTGGACACGACTGAGCAACTTCCCTTTCACTTTTCACTTTCATGCATTGGAGAAGGAAATGGCAACCCACTCCAGTGTTCTTGCCTGGAGAATCCCAGGGACAGGGGAGCCTGTTGGGCTGCCATCTATGGGGTCACACAGAGTCTGACACGACTAAAGTGACTTAGCAGCAGCAGCAAGACATGAGGAGAAGGCAATGGCACCCCGCTCCAGTATTCTTGCCTGGAAAAATCCCATGGATGGAGGAGCCTGGTAGGCTGCAGCCCATGGGGTCGCTAAGAGTCGGGCACGACTGAGCGACTTCACTTTCACTTTTCACTTTCATGCATTGGAGAAGGAAATGGCAACCCACTCCAGTGTTCTTGCCTGGAGAATCCCAGGGACCGGGGAGCCTGGTTGGCTGCCGTCTATGGGGTTGCACAGAGTCGGACATGACTTAAGTGACTTAGCAGCACCAGCGGCAGCAAGACATGACTTGTCTACACTAAAATACCAGTACAGTATTGCAAAGTAAAATAAAGTAAAATTAAAAAAAAACTAAAAAAAAATAAAATTATATACTTCAGCAATAAGTGTTAATTTAATAGTAGAATTGTTGGAGCACCTTCAATATTTTTTTAAACTTTACAACAGTTCATGCAGTTTAGCAAGTTTTAATATCTTTCTATTTGGCAAATGAAGAACACGAAGTTCAGAGCTGTAAACTAACAACTACATAAACTCAGAAACATACTTGTGTAGTTGAGACTTGAACCCAATTCATACTGAAACCAATTCTGGGCTTTTTCTGAAACAGCACACTGCTCTGTGCAATTTAGTGAGGATCAGTTCCCAAAACTCACTTGCTGGGTTTCTTTGCATTTATAAATCCTCATGGAGTTTCAGTTATCTTGTCTATAAAAATGTGAATGTATGTCTAGACAGAGGATTAAAAACTGAAAACTCACATCCAAATCAAGGACTAATTTTATTTGGAAAAGTCAGGTTATGTATGCAGTTAGAAAGTGTGTGGTACTCAGTACTACTGTTAACCAAATATCTCCATTTGTCTTCCTCAGGTACATAATTAAATTATTTGTATCTGTGTGAGTTGCTTTGACCAACTAAACACACAGCAAAGATTTGAGAACCAGTGCACAGTTAGACACATTCTCGTTTATCATGACAAGTGACAGTGTTTGAGGTGGTTGCTGCTTTGTCAGTCTGGACCCAGGAGTGAAGGATGTGGAACAGATCCTGCAGCTGATCCACAGCAAACATGTAGTCTTAGCAGAAAATAGTCTTATATTGTTGTAAATTTCTAAAATCGTGGTGGGTAGTTGCTACAGCAGCATAACATTGCCTATCCTGGCTGTTACAGAAATTAGCGCTGGGAGTGAGCTCAGTGGAGAAGGAAATGGCAACCCACTTCAGTGTTCTTGCCTGGAGAATCCCAGGGACGAGGGAGCCTGGTGGGCTGCCGTCTATGGGTCTCACAGAGTCGGACGTGACTGAAGCGACTTAGCAACAGTAGCAGCAGCATCAGGGAGCTCTACATTACAACACATCCACCTGTCCTTTGCATGGATAAGTGATTTCACCAACAAAACAGCTGGCCGAGTGGGCACACAAGCCTGGCAGGGCTTAGAGCTCATGGTCTGACAGTCAGAAAGCCCTTCCTCCTCCCTGTCAAAAATTGCTGGTTGCAGTTAAAACAAGTTTGCATTTACCTCATCCTCAGTGTAGATAAACTTTCCACTGGTTTTCAGAGATCTGAAGACTACCTTTCCTCAGAATTTCTTTGGAGGCCAAGTTATAGTCTCAATCTGTAGCCATCAAAACCAATCCATATATAACATCATAATTTTCATTTATCAGTTTTTAAAAATTATTTTCACTTAAATGCTTTGCCAAATAACATATTTTTATGAATGAATTTTTCTATATACTAATAACTTTGTTTATATCTATATCGTAGCACTTAACCCAATGTGTCTACATTAGAATCAATTTTCTTTTACATTAACTTGTCAATCCTTTGAAAGATTATGTCTAAATATACTTTTATACATATGCAGACAACTTATTCAACTAATAGGTTGGATTTAGCATATTTAACTAAAATTAACAAATTTAAGTTGGCGTATTTAAACTTAATTCAAATTAAAAGTCATTCAATTCATTTTTTCAATGATTCAAATATAGTACCAAGTAAATTATTACTTTTAAGTGTGCACTCTGAATTTCCAGTAATGACTCTTACATCCCATCTGAATTGTGGAGAGTATATATTAAAGCTCTTTCAAACAACCAAAACTGTACTTTGCTGAGAAAGAAATTTATTTACATTGGTTCTTTCTGACTTGTAGTTTAAGTGAACTTGACTGAAATAAAAATCAGTTACCACATATCTTTAAATCAATGAATAAAATACTGGATAATGATTAAAATTATTTTGTGTTTGACTTCTCTGAAAATTTGCCAACCTCTATTTTTCTTTTACTATTTATATAATAAATAAAAAAACTAATTTATTCAATAACATCAATTTGTGGGACTTGATTCCCTGTAACCCATATTTCAACCAGTCTATCCTAAAGGAAATCAGTCCTGAATATTCATTGGAAGGAATGTTGCTGAAGCTGAAACTCCAATACTTTGGTCACATAATGCAAAGAACTGACTCATTTGAAAAGATCCCTGCTGCTGGGAAAGACTGAAGGTGGGAGGAGAAGGGGATGACAGAGGATGAGATGGTTGGATGGCATCACCGACTCAATGGACATGAGTTTGAGTAAACTCCAGGAGTTGGTGATGGACAAGGAAGACTGGTGTGCTGCAGTCCATGGGGTTGCAAAGAGTCAGACACGACTGAGCGACTGAACTAAGCTGAACTGAACCCATGTTTCTAAATAAAGGCAACTCAGACTTAATCTACTAAGTCTTTATTTTTAATCTTAATGTTCTTCTTGGATGAGCCTCTATAACACATAGCCACACAATCTTTAAGTACTGAAAATACATAAACACTGAAATAACTTGAGCATGTTTCTTGCTAACTCAAGATGAAAAGCTTTTTCAGACTCCACAGAGCTACAAGGCAGGAACTATTGAGATACATGTAGCAATTAGCGAGGTCTATGCAGATCTGCTTGCCCTAATTCTAAATGATTCCAAATTGTGCAGTGTTTGTATGTCTTTTACTAGATTCATTGTATTCTATTGTCAGCATTGTATCCACATGCTATCAGTTCCTCCACATTTTCAGTTCAGTTCAGTTCAGTTCACTTCAGTCGCTCAGTGGTGTCCAACTCTTCGACACCATGAATCACAGCACGCCAGGCCTCCCTGTCCATCACCAACTCCTGGAGTTCACTCAGACTCACGTCCATTGAGTCAGTGATGCCATCCAGCCATCTCATCCTCTGTCATCCCCTTCTCCTCCTGCCCCCAATCCCTCCCATCATCAGAGTCTTTTCCAATGAGTCAACTCTTCGCATCAGGTGGCCAAAGTACTGGAGCTTCAGCTTTAGCATCATTCCTTCCAAAGAAATCCCAGGGTTGATCTCCTTTAGAATGGACTGGTTGGATCTCCTTGCAGTCCAAGGGACTCTCAAGAGTCTTCTCCAACACCACAGTTCAAAAGCATCAATTCTTCGGTGCTCAGCCTTCTTCACAGTCCAACTCTTACATCCATACATGACCACTGGAAAAACCATAGCCTTGACTAGTTTAGTCATAGCCTAAAATCAGTATGGAGAAGGCAATGGCACCCCACTCCAGTACTCTTGCCTGGAAAATCCCATGGACGGAGGAGCCTGGTAGGCTGCAGTCCATGGGGTTGCTGAGAGTCAGACATGACTGAGCCACTTCACTTTCACTTTTCACTTTCCTGCACTGGAGAAGGAAATGACAACCCACTCCAGTGTTGTTGCCTGGAAATCCCAGGGATGGGGGAGCCTGGTGGGCTGCCATCTATGGGGTCACACAGAGTTGGACACGACTGAAGTGACTTAGCAACAGCAGTGGCAGCAAAATCAGTATATTTACTGTGGAGAAAAAAAGTGAGAACTAAGTGAGAAAGTACTGAAAGCATTTTCTCAAAAACTCTGGCTCATTACTTATTTGCTAGATTGTTGAAGAAACTTGAAGTGTGATATTATTTAATTAGTTTAGGGTAGCTTTTTGTTGTGGTTGTTCTTTTTTTTAAATTTTATTATTTTTTAAATTTAAATTTATTTATTTTAATTGGAGGCTAATTACTTTACAATATTGTATTGGTTTTGTCATACATCAACATGGATGTTGTGGTTGTTCTTATAGAGGTTGGTTAACTTTTGTCTTTTTTTAAATATGGCAAAATATACCGAACATAAATGGGCTTCCCTTGTGGCTCAGTCAGTAAAGAAACCACCTGCAGTGCAGGTATACCTGTGTTCGATTCCTGGGTTGGGAAGATCTCTTGGAGGAGGGCATGGCAACCTTCTCTAGTATTCTTGCCTGAAGAATCCCCATGGACAGAAGAGCCTGGTGGGCTACAGTCCATGGGTGACTAAGGGTTGGACACAACTGAGTGACTAAGGACAGCACAAAATATAGAACTTAATATTCAAACTGCTTTTGAGTGTGGCATTAACACATTCACATTATTGCCAACCATCACCACTATACATCTCCATTGCTTTTCCATCATCCCAAACTTGAACTCTATATCCACTAAACAGGGACTCCCCACTACCTCCTCTCCTTGTTGTTGTTGTTCAGTTGCGATGTTGTGTCCAACTCTTTGTGATCCCATGGACTGCAGGACACCAGGCTTCCCTGTCCTCCACTCTCTCCCTGGAGTTTGCTCAAGTTCATGTCAATTGAGTTGGTGATGCTGTCTAATCTCATCCTCTGCTGCCCTTATCTCCTTTACCCTTCAATCCTTCCCAGAGTCCCCCTCTCCTTAGTTCCTTGTAATTACTATTCTACTTTCTGTCTCTATGAATTTGAATATTTCAGATGCCTCATATGGGTGATGGAGAAGGCAATGGCAACCCACTCCAGTACTCTTGCCTGGAAAATCCCATGGGCGGAAGAGCCTGGTAGGCTGAAGTCCACGGGCTTGTGAAGGTTGGAGACGACTGAACGACTTCACTTTCACTTTCCACTTTCCTGCATTGGAGAAGGAAATGGTAACCCACTCTAGTGTTCTTGCCTGGAGAATCCCAGGGACAGCGGAGCCTGGTGGGCTGCTGTCTATGGGGCCGCACAGAGTCGGACATGACTGAAGCGACTTAGCAGCAGCAGCAGCATATGAGTGAGAGCAATATGTTAATTTCTCCCAGCATAATGTTTTCAAGGTTCATCCATATTGCAGAGTATATCAGAACCTTATTCCTTTCTAAAGATTAAATAGTGTCTCATTGTACATGTGTGCCACCTTTGCTTACCCATTTATCCATCAATGAGCATTTGGGTTGTTTCCACCTTTTGGGCCATTGTGAATAATGATGCTATTAACATTGTGATAGAAATATCTGTTTGAGTCTCTGCTTTCAGATATTCTGAGTATATTCCCCATAGTGGAATTTCTAAATCATATAATTCTATATTCAAGTTTATGAGGAAATGCAAGTTCTTTCCACAGCTGCTGCATTATTTTACATTCTCACCAAAAATGTATAAGGCTTCTAATTTCTTCACATCCTCATCAACACTTGTTATTTAAAAATTTAATAATAGCTATCTTAATGGGTGTGAAGTAATGCTTTAGATGAGTTTTAAATAATACATTTTAAAATGTTAACTAATTGGGCTAAGAGTTATGAGGATATGCAGCATTTGAACAATATTTAAATGTACCCATCCCTAGGTAAAATTTTCCAGATATAAAATTAAGCTAAGGTACATTCATTAACTGAATAAGTATTATACCACTCACTGTGTTGAGAACCATACTAGGCATGAGAGTGTTGTCAGGGTCCATGACAAGTTCTAATGTACTTGAGAAATTAGGTTAAATGTCTCTTTAGCAACAGCCATAATAACAAGAAAAACTTGTCTGTTGAGATGTAAAGGCAGTAATATTATCTTACATTTTGTTGTTCATTTCAGAGCTTTTAAGCTATTTTGACATATACATCATATTTGATAGAGTCTTTGTCCTTAAAGGTAAAACAGTGATAATCATCTCTAGAGGTCAGAGTGTGAAACTAAAGTGTATATTGACTGTTGTCTGATGGCTTCTTCAGACCCTTAAACATCCTTTGAGCTCTAGGACTTTTGACTACAGTCTGGTTATGTTCTTCAGATTTGAATGCACTTCAGATGTAATATCTTAAATCCCCACTCCTCATTTGCCTTCTCTCTTCCTTAATAGTTTGCATATCTTTTAAAGCCATAAATATTGTGGTGAGAAGAAATCTAGGCTGGCCCATGGCCTGACATTAATTAATCACATCCTATCCTTTTGGGCCAGTATGTCACTGCAGCATCCTTCTTAACATACGCTCTTAACAGCCTCTAGCAAGCTACCTACCAGCCTCCCTTTATTAATATAATGATCTAACATTACAGATGGAGAAACTGAGACTCTGAAAGTTGATTTGTACATTAGTGCTCCTATTATCAGTCTTTTATTAAAGGATGAGGGATCTAGGCTCAGATAGAGTTGGATACTTGGCTGAGATTCTAGGATTCCTGAATCCTAAGTCAGTTATCTTCCTAGTGGGTATGAATGTGTGCTCAGTTGTTCAGTCATGTCTGATGCTTTGAGACCCCATGGACTGTAGCCCGCTGGGTTCCTCTGTTCATGGAATTTTCCAGGCAAAAATACTGGAGTGGGCTGCTATTTCCTATTCCAGGTGATCTTCCCCACCCAGGGATGGAACTTGCATCTCTTCCATCTCTTGCATTGGCAGGCAGATTCTTTAACACTGTGGCCACCTTGGAAGCCTGATTTTCCTACTACCATAGGAAATTACTGACAAAGATGGAGTTTACCTTTCCTTTTAATCCATGATTAAAAGCAAGAAAATATATACCAGAATCATTTTCTTCTTCCTGCTATAAGCCAAATATCTTTACTAAGACACTAAAGTTTAGAACAAAAGTTCTGACTATAAATTTACATTTTCTTTTTTGCTGAATTAATATTTGTTCAGTACAAGTTTATCTTGAGATTTTTTTACTAATATTGTGATTTTAAGCCTCACTGAATTCTTGTGTAATTTTTAATTCAACAAAATAAAGAGGATAAATACATCTGAGAATCAAAGCTCCAAAATGTGATCTTCCATAACTTAAAAATATTGCAGCCTGGCCATGTCTTCTGAACTTCAAATATTTATCTTAGGAGCAATCTTTCTTTGCCTGGCAATACCGGGCCAAGCTTTAATTTGGCAGGCAACCAAACCCTCCCAGGTGACTTCGGTCCCTGAGTGACTGACTGCCTTTAAATGGCTCATGTTTTATTAGAGTGTGTGATTAAAACATGAAGGCAAGTAGTAAAATCATGGCCAGGCAGACCATCTGAATATATGGTGCAGTCTCAAGAGAGGATTGATTTGGGTTCTATTAAAGTGAAATTATGCTGGGCCATAATGTAGAGCAGTTGTGCCATGAGGCTTGTCACAGAGTATTTCCATATGGGTGGCATCACCATGTACACAAGTGATCACAATGGCAGATTCGTATATAATACCAGACCATCACCTAGAGAGGTTGCTCCCATCTATGGAGCTAACTCCCACCCAGCCTTTATTTTTTTTTTAAATATTTTAATTTTTATTTTTTAAATTATGAAAGTATGATAACATTTACAAGAGACATAGAAAATACAGAACAATGGTACGTATAGTTCCACTATATATTACAGTTATTTTTTAAGTAGATAAACTAAGATTTT
Source organism: Capricornis sumatraensis (assembly GCF_032405125.1). NCBI lineage: Eukaryota > Metazoa > Chordata > Mammalia > Artiodactyla > Bovidae > Capricornis > Capricornis sumatraensis. Next base: position 113,580,665 of record NC_091071.1, on the reverse strand, counting down.
TAGTTGGAGTTTTGATATCAAACTTGCAAAAATTAATAAAATGAATATACAGAGAAGTAGAAGGATATAGTAGATCTGAAAAGCACTTTGAGTAAATTCAACATAATTAAGATTTAAACAATTTTCACAGAACAATAAGGTACAAATTCTATTTAAGTTCCCATAGATTATAAACTAGAAGACACTGGAAGATATCTGGGAACATAAAGTGCAAACAGTTCATGGTCTAAAGGTGTTGAAATCATACAGAGTCTGTTCTGTCCTCTTATCACTGTAGAATTATGCTAGAAATCAATATAAATAGATATTTGAAAGTAATCCATTTATTTTTCACTCAGCCTTTAATAAGCAACATTTGTCTCTACCTATAGTCTTCTTTGGGAGAAAGCAATGGCAACCCACTCCAGTACTCTTGCCTGGAGAATCCCAGGGACAGGGGAGTCTGGTGGGCTGCCATCTATGAGGTAGCACAGAGTCGGACACGACTGAACGACTTCACTTTCACTTTTCACTTTCATGCACTGGAGAAGGAAATGACACCCCACTCCAGTGTTCTTGCCTGGAGAATCCCAGGGACAGGGGAGCCTCGTGGGCTGCTGTCTATGGGGTCGCACAGAGTCGGACATGACTGAAGCGACTTAGCAGCAGCAGCAGCAGAGTCTTCTTTGGCCCCCATGCTGGGTGCAAAATCTTTCTCCATCCTCACATTGTGTCCTGTGAGTATCTTTGCCATGACTCTTATCATGCTTGGTGTAAATGCTAACTTTCTTGCTTGTCACATCTAGGAGAATATGAATTCCTTAAGAATGGGGAATAATTTTCATGTGCTTTTATATTTTGAGTGCCTAATATAATAGAAAGTCATGAATAAATATTTGCTGCATGAATTGGGATGACTTGTGGGGAAAATTCCATGGGTTTATTTCTTAGTTGGTCTTTTATCTGTGCCTATCTCTGTCATGGTACTAGCGTATGTCTTTGTTTAATAACTTACTTGTCACCCTGATATATTGTAAATAACTTTGGTACAGGAACTATAAGGTTCTCATTCAGGTGCCTCTGGTTTTTCTCCATATTCAGGACCCAGCATGTGTTTGTTAAGGGTGTCATGACCTGCTGCCACCCTCCTCTCCAGCCTCAACACTAACCATCTCCCAGAAGGTTCACTTTTGCTTCTGTATGTTTGTACTTGTTATCCCATTTCTACTCTGAATACCCCTTTCCTCCTACTCTACCCCCTAATTTCCCTTTAGGTCCAGCTTAAACATCACATCTTTCATACAGACTTGTATCCCAACCTCAGAGGGATACACCTATGACATGCTCATACTGTCCCTGGTGTTTGCTCTATCATCACCTTTTTTCTACTGTGTCATTCATTTGGAATAGAATATCTTCCTTTTTGAACGACAAGTCCATGGATCTTGTACTCCAATGATTCCCTAGTACCCACCATAGTGCCTGGCATTTATTCAGTGAGACACAAAAATAAAAATTCCCACGATCTGGTTCAACCCTCCTCAATTTGCCACATACCTCAACTTAACTTCCTTATTCCATAAAATTTACAATTTGTTTCCTCCCTACTGCTCTGTCTGCAATATTTTCCCACTTTTTCCTAACTCTGGTAAACTCCGTTTTCTCCAATAAATTTTTGCTGGCTTCATTAACACTCATTTATTGCCCAGCTCTTAGAAGTCTGTTATCACCTGCACCACATAGACATTTTTGTGAGAAAATTTTACCTAGCACAGCTTGTCTGAATGTGACAAATAGATTCAAGGGATTAGATCTGATAGATAAGTGCCTGAAGAACTATGGACAGAGCTTTGTAACATTGTGCGGGAGGCAGTGATCAAAACAATCCCAAAGAAAGAGAAATACAAAAAGGCCAAATGGTTGCTGAGGAGGCCTTACAAACAGCTGAGAAAAGAAGAGAAGTGAAAGGCAAAGGAGAAAAGGAAAGATATATACATTTGAATGCAGAGTTCCAAAGAGTAGCAAGGAGAGATGAGATAGCCTTCCTAAGTGATTGATGCAAAGAAATAGAGGAAAACAATAGAATGGGAAAGTCTAGATAACTCTTCAAGAAAATTAGAGATATCAAGAGAACATTTCATGCAAAGATGGGCACAACACAGGACAGAAATTGTATGGACCTAACAGAAGCAGAAGATATTAAGAAGAGGTGGCAAGAATACACAGAAGAACTGCACAAAAAAGATCTTCATGACCCAGATAACCATGATGGTGTGATCACTCACCTAGAGCCAGACATCCTGGAGCTTGAGGTCGAGCGGGCCTTAAGAAGCATCACTACGAACAAAGCTAATGGAGGTGATGGAATTCCAGTAGAACCATTTCAAATTCTAGGAGATGATGCTGTGAAACTCAATATGCCAGCAAATTTGGAAAATTTAGCAGTGGCCACAGGACTGGAAAAGGTCAGTGTTCATTCCAATCCCAAAAAAGGGCAATGCCAAAGAATGTTCAAGCTACCACACAATTGCACTCATTTCACATACTAGGTAAAGTAATGCTCAAAATTCTCTAAGTTAAGCTTCAACAGTACATGAACCAAAAACTTCCAGATATTCAAGTTGGACTTAGACAACACAGAGGAACCAGAGATCAAATTGCCAACATCTGTTGGATCATAGAAAAAGCTAGAGATTTCCAGAAAACATCTATTTTTGCTTCATTGACTATGCCAAAGTCTTTGACTGTGTGTATCACAAAAAACTGTGGAAAACTCTTAAAGAAAATTCTTCAGATCACTTTATCTGCTTCCTGAGAAATCTGTATGCAGGTCAAGAAGCAACAGTTAGAACCAGACATGGAACAATCAACTGGTTCCAAATTGAAAAAGGAGTATATCAAGGCTGTATATTGTCACCCTGCTTATTTAACTTATATGCAGAGTACATCATGCAAAACGCCTGGCTGGATGAAGCACAAGTTGGAATCAAGATTGCCAGAAGAAATATCAATAACCTCGAATATACAGAGGACACCGCCCTTAAGGCAGAAAGTGAAGAGAAACTAAAGAGCCTCTTGATAAAGGTGAAAGAGGAGAGTGAAAAAGATGGCTTAAAACTCAACATTCAAAAAACAAAGATCACAGCACCTGGTTCCATCACTTCATGGCAAATAGACGGGGAAACAATGGAGACAGTGACAGACTTTAGTTTTTTGGGCTCCAAAATTACTGCAGATGGTAACTGCAGCCATGAAATTAAAAGACACTTGCCTTTTGAAAGAAAGACATTTTTTGACATTGACAAGTCACTCAGTTGTGTCCACTGTTTGCGACCCTGTGGACTGTAGCCTACCAGGCTCCTCTGTCCATGAGATTTTCCAGGCAAGAGTACTGGAGTGGGTTGCCATTTCCTTCTCCAGGGGATCTTCCTGACCCAGGGATCAAACCTGGGTCTCCCACATTGTAGGCAGATGCTTTACTGTCTGAGCCAAGCTATGACAAACCTAGACAGTGTATTCAGAAGCAGAGGCATTACTTTGCCACCAAAGGTCCATATAGTCAAAGCTATGATTTTTCCAGTAGTCATGTATGGATGTGAGAGTTGGATCATAAAGAAGGCTGAGTTCCAAAGAATTGATGCTTTTGAACTGTGATGTTGGAGAAAACTCTTGAGAGTCCTTTGGACTACAAAGAGATCAAACCAGTCCATCCTAAGGGAAATCAATCCTGCATACTCATTGGAAGAACTGATGCTGAAGCTGAAGCTCCAATATTTTGGTCATCCTGTTTCTAGCATTCTGGCTGTTGGCTTTAGGAAAGTGATTTACCTCTGTGCCTTCATTTCCTGAGCTGAAAGATGGACATGGTAACGATGACTTTTTGTTGGTTGATGTGAGGTCTAAGTTAATAATAGTGCCAAGTTTGTAGGTCAGTAACCACCAAAGGGTGACACTCAAGAAATGTGGACAAACATTTCTTTTTGACATAGTTCTACAAAATTCTTGAGCAGAATACTGAATTGGTGGCATTTAAATATTTTGGAAAGAAAATATTAATTACTGGGTATCCAGAACCTGTTCTGGATTCTTAGTCAAGCCCAATTACACTCCTTACCTTGAGGACATACATGGTGGTAGATCAGTAGAATTCTACAGTGTCTGTTTACATTCAGCCAAGCATGAAAAGAAGCTTCTTACAATGATCACATAGACATGATGGGGAAGCAAAGGGAAAGTTCATAAGCCCATTGCAAAGAGATGAGAAGATAAAACAACCTCTCCCAGATCTTGTTGATTAATAAATTACTGTCAGCCTGCAAGAAAAGTGCTACCTGTAGGACAGAACACTCTGTTCTTAGTATCATCTAACTCAAAATGCTCAACAATATCTGTGTAAAACATGAAAGGCAAAGTAATTAAATAAGTCTGTGTCTTTCATCCAAAGGAGGAAGTTTTCATATAAAGGAAAACAGTCCGAAGATTTTGATTATCTGCAATGTTATAGGAATACCAAGATAGTTTTAGGGGTTAAATATAAAATACTACATTTATGGGAATTTCCTGGTAGTCCAGAGGCTACGACTCTGTGCTTTCACTGCCGAGATGCCGGTTCAATCCCTGATTGGGGAACCGAGATAGCACAGCCTGTGCAGTGCAGCCAATAGATAAATAAATAAAATGCTAAATTTAGATTAAAAGGAGTGAGAGGTTTGGCCTGGCACCAATTCTAGCTTTCCAGAGAACTAAAGTCTAAAATTTGGTAACAATATATCTTTGGCCACCTCATGCAAAGAGTTGACTCATTGGAAAAGACTCTGATGCTGGGAGGGATTAGGGGCAGGAGGAGAAGGGGACGACAGAGGATGAGATGGCTGGATGGCATCACTGACTCGATGGACTTGAGTCTGAGCGAACTCCGGGAGATGGTGATGGACAGGGAAGCCTGGCGTGCTGCGATTCATGGGGTCACAAAGAGTCGGACACGACTGAGCAACTGAACTGAACTGAACTGAACATGCCTTCAAGACACTTCTGGAAAAACCCTCTTTGGATCTGTTTGGAAGATCCATGGAGAAGAAGCAGAGACTGATCTGTTCAGCACTTGTCATGTGTCAGGCACTGCTTTGACCAATGTGCAAATATTGATGGATTTAAGTCAGTGTCAGGGTCTTGGTGTTACATTTTATTTTAGTATTATTATTTTTCAAGTCTTTGTTGAATTTTTAAAATACAATATTGCTTATGTTGTTTATGTTCTGGTGTTTTGGCCATGAGATATGTAGGGTCTTAGGTCCCTGACCAGGGATAGAACTCTCATCCCCTGCATTGGTAGGCAAAGTCTTAACCACTAGACCTCCAGGGAAGTCCCTTAGTGTGACATTTTAAAATGGAAGTTAAACTAGACAGGGTCCACAGGAAGTAACCAGGTTAGTAAGAAGTTAGGATGACCCTCAATGATGAAGATGAAGATGATATAAATACTTTTAATTTGTTTTAAAATACAATCTGGGGGAAAAAAAGAGCCAGGATCAAGAGATGGGGTTAACAATCAGGTTCAATTTAAAGAAAATCTTTTACTGAAACTAGAGAGAGCTCTCTGACCCCGTGAGGGCCCAAGTCAAGCTGGAGAATCTCTAGTGAAAGAACCCTTGTGTGTAATGCTGCCCTGGGTTAGGTTAAATGACTTCTGGGCTTCTTTCAATTCTGTATCCTGTGACAAATGATGACTGAAGACATTTAAAATTAAAAAAATAAGATGTCATGATTTATGACATTCCATTTGAGCCATGAAGTCTGTTTTCACTCTCTAATGGTTCACCAGCTTCTTTAACCACAAATATCTTGTTAAGATGAATCACAATTTTTGATAAAACAGAAGTAAAATAATGACCTAAAAAGGTACAATATCCAGAGAAATGGCCCTGGTAACCACGCTTTTTTCTTCAAGTCCATGAAGAAAAGAGACTTCAGTCCCTCATCTGATGCCATAAATACTCTATCCCCAGGAACAGAGATAGGGAGCTGGTGTACTATGATCCTTCTCTATGTTTTTTAATCTTTCATCTTCACAGAGGTGTTTTACTGAGGGGAAATGATTATATGCCATCAAGCACTCCTGGAATATCAAAATATGGCTCTCCTTAACAGTCTTTTCCCCTCTTTAAGCGTACAGCTCACAGAATTGTTTTTTGAGGTATAGCTCCTTTACAAAATTTTCTCTTCACTCACTATTTTTTTTTTTTTTTTTTACAAACCCAGGATAGGGCCATACATTTTCAGCTGACTTCCCATATGTTTGTGCTGTTATCTGTCACTTCACTTTTCAGATGAAAATGTTTGCTTCTAATGTCTTTTTAAGATGAATAGGCTGCCTAAACTGTACCTGTTCAAAAAATTGTTAATAATTCTTCACTGCACCTTTTTTCCTTCTAAAGTAAATGGCTTGTTGCAACCAATTAAAGCCTGATTCTATTTATAAGGAGGAAACTCTTCCTTTTCTAGAAGATTTTATCATTCTTTGGCATGAAGACAGACCTTGGTTTATTGGCTCAAGATGATTTTCAGCAAAATTGTGTCCACATAACTGCAGAAGTAATTAAGCTCACATTGGGGCTATCTGTCCTGCTGTCAGGGAACAAGGAAAAGTCCCTGGTGCAATTTAACATAGGAAATGCTGACACTGACTCCTGAAGATAGCTGATAAGAGACATGCTCGATTGCAGGCATCATTTTTCCTCCAGTGGGTCATTGCCACCCATTATGAAGTTGAGACTAACTGAACAGAGCAAAGTACAGTGAATTTAGACAGAAACCACAGCTGTGAAAAATTCTGTGTTAAAGTTTAATAGAAGAACTTTCAGAGGAGACGTGATGGTATGGTTCCGATTTGCCACCGCTGCTAAGCATGGGGCCTGCAGGCTAGTGGTGATGTTACCAAACAAGACTTAGTCCACTTACTTACACACAGCAAAGCCAATCTACTGTACCAGATTGTAGTGAAGGACAGTGCAGCATTTATTGCAGGGCACCAAGCAAGGAGCCCATGTAGGTAGTGTTTAACCGGCTTGAACTCTGTGAAGGTTTTCAGGGAAAGGTTTAAAAGACAGGGTGAGGGAGGGTGGTTGTAGGGTGAGTGACCAGCATGTGGACATTCTTCTGAATGGTTAGTGGTGAGGTAATCACGAGTCAGCATCATCAGCCTTCTGATTCCCACCAGTCTGGGGTCTATGTGCTTATGAGCAGCATACAGCTAACTTGTTCCACTTGAGGGGGTTTCAGTATCTGCAGAACAGGTCAAAGGATATGGCTCAGAATATTATCTATAGCCCCTGCTGCTGCTGCTAAGTCACTTGTCGTGTCCTACTCTGTGTGACCCCATAGACGGCAGCCCATCAGGCTCCCCCGTCCCTGGGATTCTCCAGGCAAGAACACTGGAGTGGGTTGCCATTTCCTTCCAATGCATGAAAGTGAAAAGTGAAAGTGAAGTCGCTCAGTAGTGTCCATCTCCTAGCAACCCCATGGACTGCAGCCTACCAGGCTCCTCCATTCATGGGATTTTCCAGGCAAGAGTACTGGAGTGGGGTGCCATTGCCTTCTCCGATAGTCCCTGAGGAGGAACTAAAGGTTCTTGACTTTGTTTAATGGCTAAATTGTTATTATTTCATCTTGTTTGACTCTTTTCCTTTCTTCTGTGTTTTCTCACCTCTCTGATTAAATTTACTCTTTGGAATTCAGGTCCCATAAGATTCTGCTCAGTTATAGTAAGAGGGTGGGCTGGGTTTGATTTCTGCCTAGCAATCAAGTCCCAGGTCTCCATGATACTAGATATCTGTGCTCTGTCCGCAACATCAAGCTGCCTGCCTCTGTGCCCTTGTGCTTACTTGAGAACCCAGAACATATTAAGCCTTTATTACAGCTGTGTGAAGCAAGTGAAGAGGCCAAGATGTAGCATGGCCTATTCAAAACATACCAGCCTAGTTCAAGTCTTTGAGTTCCACCTCTGCTGAGAAATTTTTGTAGCCATAGACAAGTCACTTTGGCTTTTGAGTGCTTATTTTGTGACTTTTTAAGTGGGACTAATAGTACCAGCTCTAGTGCCTGGAGTTCTTCGAGGATAACATGGCATTATGGGTATAAGAAGACCTTTGATAGTATTTTTATTCTAGCAAAATAAGTTATTGATAAAAGATTACCAAAAATGGCTAGATCTGGGTAGCAGCCTGAGTTGCCAGTCTTCCAAATATGACAAAGCTCAGGACAAGATAACCATGCCTGTGTGTGTCCCCAGCCTTAAGACGATATGAGCAGGAAGTTTCTTCACTGAGGCTGTGTGTTAGGGATTTCTTCTTCCTGCTTCTCTGCGTATTGCATACGGCAAGAATTTCCGGCCAAAGACAGTAATGTGGACACACATAACATCTTCAGTGTTTCAGCCTCAAAAGGAGGCATTTTTGGAAGAATGGAAGCAATTCTTATTCTCAGATGTGCAGTGTGCATGCATGCTAAGTTGCTTCAGTAGTGTCCAACTCTTGGCAACGCTGTGGACTGCAGCTTGCCGGGCTCCTCTGTCCACGGGATTTGCCAGGCAAGAAGAGTGGAGTGGGTTGCCTCCTCTAGCGTGTTCTCTCCACCCTGGGATTGAACCTGCATCCCTTACGTCTCCTGCATTGGCAGCCAGGTTCTTTACTGCTAGCACCACCTGGGAAGCCCCAGGTGTGCAGCAGAGTGATTCATATATACATATATATATATGTATATAGATATAAATCTTTTTCAGATTTTTTCCATTATAGGTTATTACACGATATTGAATGTAGTTCCCTGTGCTATATCATAGGTCCTTTTTGTTTATCTATTTTACATATAGTAATGGCAACCCACTCCAGTACTCTTGCCTGGAAAATCCCATAGACAAAGGAACCTGGAAGGCTGCAGTCCATGGGGTCACTGAGGGTCGGACACAACTGAGCGACTTCACTTTCACTTTTCACTTTCATGCATTGGAAGGACATGGCAACCCACTCCAGTGTTCTTGCCTTGAGAATCCCAGGGACAGGGGAGCCAGGTGGGCTGCCATCTGTGGGGTCGCACAGAGTCGGACACGACTGAAGTGACTTAGCAGCAGTAGCAGCAGTGTGTATGTTATTCCCAAACTCCCAATTTATCCTTCCCTCCACCCCAACTTTCCCTTTTGTTTCCCATACGTTTGTTTTCTATGTCTGTGAGTCTATTTCTGTTCTGTAAATAAGTTCATTTGCATGTGTTTTTAGATTCTGCATATAAGTGACATCATATAATATTTGTCTTTCTATGTCTGACTTACTTCACTTAGTTTGGTATTCTTCAGGTCCACACATGTTGCTACCAATGGCATTTTTTTATTCTTTTTTTATGGCTGAGTAATATGTCATTATATATATTCAAATATATATATATATGTTTATGTATATATGTTTGTATGTATATGGCTTCCCTCATGGCTCAGATAGTAATGAATCTGCCTACAGTGCAAGAGACCTGGGTTTCATCCCTGGGTTGGGAAGATCCCCTGGAGGATGGAATGACCTCCTACCTCAGTAGTTTTGCCTGGAGAATTCCATGGACAGATGAGTCTGGCAGGCTAGCGTCTATGGGGTTGCAAAGAATTGGACATGACTGAGTGACTAACACTTTCACTTTTCACTTTCATGTATGTATTTATATGTGTGTGTATATGTGTGTGTGTATAGCCTCCCTGGTGGCTCAGACGGTAAAGTGTCTGCCTGCAATGCAGGAGACCCAGGTTCAATCCCTGGGTTGGGAAGATCCCCTGGAGAAGGAAATGGCAACCCACTCCAGTACTCTTGCCTGGAAAATTCCATGGACTGAGGAGCCTAGTGGGTTACAGTTCATGGGGTCGCAAAGAGTCTGACACGACTGAGCGACTTCACTTTCATACATATATATATATATCATATATACATTTGCATATTATATAGATATATATCTCACAACTTCTTTATCCATTCATCTGCTGATGGACATTTAGGTTGCTTTCTTGTCTTGGCTATTATAAGTAGTGCTGCTATGAACATTGGAGGGCCACTTAGTTTTTTGAATCAAAGCTTCAACTTTTCCAGATTCTTGTCCAGGGATGGGATTTCTGAATCATATACTATCTCTATTTTTAATTTTTAAGGAGCTTCCAGACTGTTTTCCATAGTGGATGCACCAATTTACATTCCCATCAATAATGTAGATGGGTTCCCTTTTGCCCACATCCTCTCCAGAAATTATTTGTAGACTTTTTGATGATGGCCATTCTAACCAATGTGAGAAAGTCAAATCTCATTTTCATCTCACAACTCTCCCCAAATCAAGTTCCAGTGGTACACATATAAACATCATTTTTATCAATTATGATAAGGACAGTGGTTCTATCACTTACTGAGGATTTATTATGTGCTAAAGGAAGTGGCAACCCACTCCAGTGTTCTTGCCTGGAGAATCCCAGGGACGGGGGAGCCTGGTGGGCTGTTGTCTATGGGGTCGCATAGTCAGACATGACTGAAGTGACTTAGCAGCAGCAGCAGCAGCAGCAGCAGCAGCAGCAGACTCTGTGCTTTACACAAATGATTTCATTATGAAAATAGCATTAAGAGAGATATATATATATTCACTCCCCTCCTTTTTTTTAATAGATGAAGAACTTGAGAAAAAAGCATTTAAATACTTGATCTATCAAGGGAATAGCAAAGGTACTATGTTATACTGCCTAGGAATTACCATGATGATCTTATTTTATCACTTTGCTTCAGACTGATGCAGCTATAGACCCCAATGCTTGATCTTAAGTTTGGTCTCCACCCTTACCTCCTGTGGGCTCCTTTCTCTGCCAAGTTTGTATTTAAGCTCTGTCTCAGTATCTGCTTTCCTCATGCATCCCTCATGTGGGCCTGTTTAAGCAAGGTTAAGTTCACTCTAACCTTGATGCAAACTTCAATATCTACAGTGAGTATGGAGGTTTAATTAGGCCAGTGTAAAACATTAGCAAGTGGTGGGCACTGTGTGTGGCCTGGAAAGCATCTCCCCATCTAAATGGGACAGTTGCTATTCAACTCCAATTTTTTGGGTGAGTGAGCAAGTGTTGTCAGTGAAGCTGAAACTTGGGTTTGCATAAGAAATATGCTTATTTTGGGGACACAATCAAGTCCAAACTACCACAGTTGTTTACTCATAGGTTATCAGACTTTGAGTTCTAAATTTGATAACTAAATTTCAAAATATTAGGAGCTCAGGTGTGTAGTTTAAAACATTGATATGGCAAGTGTCTCTTTATGCTTATAATATCATATGAAGTGGGAATTGACTTATTTACGGTCTCATAGCTGGTTAGTGGCACAGCTGAGATTCCAATCCAACCTCTCATCTGCCTGCAAAACTGCCACACTTGGTTACAATTCTGACAGTTACCTAAGACTAACTAGAAATAACCTTTCATAGATCTGATTGGATTTAGAACTTAAAAAAGGCAGGGCAAGAAAATGATTGGATTTAGATGGATTACATGTTTGATTCAACTTAGTATTTCTTAAGGTACTGTGTAATTGAAATTATCTTTATAATATGCTCACTCCTTCACAGGCACTCAACCTTTGAGGGTCATCACCATTCCCACACACATTAAAAAAAATATATATTATATAGGGTTAAAACAGTTAGCTCTAATAATTGACAATGCTAAAAATCTCAATAGTGTGCAATGTACTTTCTTGTTGACACTAATTCCAGTGCAGAAATTCCTGGCTGGGTGGCTCCCCTGGCAAGAATTTCCCCAAATATCTTAGAAACCCAGATTCATTCCACCACAGGACACTATATTGTCCTCACGTGGGGTCAATAAAGAAAAAATTTCACATCTAGAAGAGTTTTTTAGTCGATTCAGGTTGGGAAAGGAGTACCTCATTTCTCCCACATTCCACTGGCCAGAACATAGGCCGATAGAATGGTCTGGTCATATGGTCCACACCTAGATGCAAGGAGAGTGGTGAATACACTTTCCATATGTTCCAAAGACTAGAAAGAAATGGACTGGAAAACATATGATATTATTTTTAGGAATGAAAATTAAAAAAAAATAAAAAAGGAAAAACTGGCATTATTCTGCAAATGTTTTTTCTCATTGGAGACTTGATTCTCTATGATTGAATTATGAGAATTAAATTCTCTTGCTGGGAACAGAATTATTACTACACATGCACAGCAGCAGGTGAAATGTAAGAGACTGAGGATGAGAACGATAAAAGCTCCTGTCAGTTGTCTCCAGAAGGACATTTACAGGTGTGGTGGATCCAAGACTGCTATGCAGTCCCCTCAAGGGATCTCTTATAATGGAAGTGTTCCATGAGGGGGCAATAAGTCAGAGACCCTTCATGGCTTTGTCTCAGCCTCCTACAAGAAGGGTAGGAGGGTATGCGAAAAAGCCATTTTCAGAGAATGAATCAATGTTTCCCTGATTGGCATTTTCGCCTTCTGAAGACATTGTACTCTGTCATACCTTGGGAGGCTTGAGGCTTTGTTTTACAATTACAGACAGTTTTTTCCACCAGTTTTCAAAGACAAATAGCTGCTCTTTTTTTCTGAGGCTAATAGAGAAAAATTAGTTAGGAACTGAGGGAAATAAAATGCCCTATATGCGACTACAATGGCTACAACTGGAGGGAAAACATTAAGCATACAATGGTCTTTAATTAAGAATAAAACTACTAAGCAGGCTGTACAAGAATATCATCTTTGCAATTAATATTCAGATTAAGTTTCAAGCCTCCAGATACTGTATAAATTGAATTACTTCCTACCACATAAAATATCCATAATTTGGCTTAACCTCAGGAATAGTAAGCTGAATTTACTCTGATCCACTCCTGTGTCAGGATATTTGGCTCACTATGGACGTTTCTCCTCACATCTTTGTTTCTGTGTGGCTGGGCAGAAGCTCTCTCAACAAAAGTCATCATTCAAGTGCTGAGAATTCTAAAATTCAGAATCAAATGCCTCAGAACCTGTATTAATCTGCTAGGGCTGACGTAACACACGACTGAAGTGACTTAGCAGCAGCAACAGGGCTGACATAACAAGTATCTAGGGGGATACTTATATGTGTGGCTAAAGCAATAGAAAAAATTTTTCATAAGTTTGAAGCCCAAGATCAGGGTATCAACCGTGTTGATTTGAAGCATCTTTCTTTGGCTCACAGATGACTATCTTTTTCCTGGGTCTTCACAGAACCTTCCCTCTGTACCTATCTATGGTCAGATGTCCTTTTCTCAAAAGGACACCAGTAAGACTGGGTGAGGGCTTATCCTAATGACCTTATTTTTAATTTAATCACCTACTTAAAGATCCTATTTCAAAATATAGGCACATTCTGAGGTACTGGGGGGTTAGGGCTTCAACATTTGAATTTTGAAGGGGTTGAATTCAGCCTGCAACAGAACCCAATTTTCCAAACCCTGGACAGTGTCCTGTGGGGGGAGTTAGAAGGTCAAACAAAAATCATGCATGTGCTATCTTCTTCTTAGAGCTTCATGCCACACACAATGCCTGAAGATATTCTCCTAGATTCTTCAGTTCCTTGAGCTGATACACTCTCTTCTTAGTTAAGTGCATTTAATTTTGATCTACTTTTGCTTGCTACTTGAAGAAATCTGATCTGTTTATATACCATATTCATAGGGAATTCCCACCCTAATATGCTCCCTCCAGTTGACAAAGATGACTCTTGTTCCCTCTCTTCAACCTAAGCTCTAAGTGGTCTTATCTCCTGGTTTTCCCTTAGGTGCCTAATGCATCTCTCCTTCTTGAGGGCTCTGTTCTTCCTAATTTTCCTTCAGAGGACCTCCTTCCCACTTATTTGAAGTAAGCATGAGGTTATTATAAAAGCCATCCCCTATTCAGATCAATTGGGATATCTCAGGAAAGGAGTTCTCCAGACTTTGGGGAAGGCAGATACACAATACTGTTATTTGCAGACACAAACGTTGCTCTTTCAAAGTTTTGCTCCAAGTCTAATCTCATCTTTGATGACCAAATCATACTATGGCAGACAAAACTGCCACTTAGTAGTGATTTTTCACTTTCATGCATTGGAGAAGAAAATGACAACCCACTCCAGTGTTCTTGCCTGGAGAATCCCAGGGACGGAGGAGCCTGGTGGGCTGCCGTCTAAGGGGTTGCACAGAGTCGGACACAACTGAAGCGACTTAGCAGCAGCAGCAGCCGTGATGTGTTTGGCATAAAATCACCTGAATGTGGAATACGAAACCACTCACACCCCTCTCTGTCCCCTCTTTGATCCCATATACTCACCCAGTCCTCTCAAGTAACCTATAAACTGCCAAATTGTCTTTCCACTGGCCTATTGTAATAAATAAAAAATATTTAATTGTTTATACAATCTTCTCTTTTCTTCCTGTGTTCCTGAACCAAGGTCCAGAGAGTGGGAAGGAGCTGATTAATGTCTGAGAACTAGTTCCTAGGATAGCTCAACTGGAATCCAGGTCATGGTTGCTCTACCCTGCTGAATGATTTGGACACAAGATGACATTTCTGATCTGAAATCAGCCATCCTTCACTTGGAATGGTCAGGGGCTGCTTATGTGATATCACCTATTAAATCAGAGGCATCATTGGCTGTTAGCTGGGAGCAAGAGAACAGAGAAAATCTAGGTGTCTTTAGGGTCAAGGTCCAAAGATATCTGTGCTTTCAGCTGTATCAACACTTAACTAAAATAGACCAACTGACAGTAGCCAGGGGTTGATTTTGGATGTATGCAGCAGTCAGCGGCAGCTTGCAGCAAGCAGCAGTGAGCAGTCATTAGAAACAAGTTCTTAATTTCCCAGGCTGAGAGTCCTTACCAATGGACCACAGGAGCCAGCAGTTACTGCTAAGGTCCCTAGTCTTTGCCTGTCTAGTTAAGAAGGAATTCAGGCGAGGAGGCAGAAGGTAAAGAGTAAGTAAAAAGTTTATTGAAAAGTACATGCAGATAGGCTCATGGGCAAGCTGAGAGAGAGAGAGACTCTCGCCTTTGGGAAGTTTAAATTCCTTTATAATTGGGCAGTTTTCTGGATATTTGTCTTCCCTTAGGCCAATTATCTTGCTTTGTCCCTTCCCTAGTTATTCGTCTCAAGACCCTTCCCTGTGATACGCACACACACCTTAGCCAAGATGAACCTCAAAGTTAAGGCTTCTGGGAGGAGCAAGACTCATTATGGCCTGGAATTATTCTCTGACTTTTGACTCCAAGAAGCCTTTCTGTGTATGTGTATTGTCTCCCTTATCCTTTACTCAGAAAGATTTTTTTTTGTTTTTTGCCTTGCTTTGTCCTTGACATTATTATTCCCTTAAAATGTTTACAAGGAACATTGACATTGACATTGAAGTTGCTCAGTCATGTCTGACTTTTTGAGACCCCATGAACTGTAGCCTACCAGGCTCCTCTGTCCATGGACTTTTCCAGGCAAGAATACTGGAGTGGGTTGCCATTTCCTTCTACAGGAGATCTTCCTGACCCAGGGATCGAACCTGGGTCTCCCGCATTGTAGGCAGGCACTTTACTGTCTGAGCCACCAGGGACAAAGACTGGCTATTTACCCTATTTCTGTTGTTACTTCCATTTTGGATAGCAAATGGGGCTGGTTGTAAATTCCTCAACTGGAGCCCACCTATCTCTTATTTCAGGAATTGAAAATAGGAGCTGGCTGACTGTGAATTTTCAACCTGGAGCTCATCTGTCTCCTACCTCAGGATCACGAGAAGAAATTAAATGTAATAATTAAGTAAAAATCAATGGGGACCCAGGAGTCAACCAAAAGATCAGGAATCATGAAAACAGTAAAATCATTTACTTTTAGGTAGAGCTGAGAGACATTTACACTGTGTGATCAAGGGAGTAGCAGCAAAGCATCCCTCTCCCCAAAATATATCCAAGTAATCCTGCCATAGTAATCCTGCCATAGTGCCTACATTTCCCCAGCCTGTGCATTGATTGTTTTGATTTCTGGGTCTTCTCTTTTTTTTTTTTTTTTTTTTAAGCCCTTTACTGAAACAGAAATAGCCCTGGAAAATATGACACCACCTTAGGAATTAATTTGTCTGTTATGAATTGAATTATGTCCCCCATCTCCCAATTCATATGTTGAAGCACTAACCCTTGGTGTGACTGTATTTAGAGATAAAGTCTTTAGGAATATATTTAAGGTAAAATGAAGTCATTAACATCAGGTCCAAATCCAACAAGACTGGTGTCCTTACAAAGGGAGGAAGAGAGGATGATCTGTCTCTCAAGCCTACAATTCTCTTTGTCTCAGATCCCAGGTGGCTAATGAGGCAAACCTACCACATCCATCAGGGAAAGAAGTTCAGGTGGTGTTGCACCACCCAGTCCTTCCTGGGTTCCGGTTAAGACTTAGAGAAATCCTCCCCTTGTACTGCTAAGAATGCAACTCTCGTGACCTCTTGAGTTTGGGCAAATTGAAGTTAAGTTACTGAAGGGCAAGCTGTTGCTTTTAAGAATCCAAATGGTTAGCTGCCTCTCGTTTTCAGCAAGCTGAAGATTAATAAAGGGCAAATTTGCAAGGCATATTTTACATGCCCCATTAAACTGGTGGGATTAAGTGTGCACAAAAAGTAATTGCCTTTTGATGTGAATAAAGCACAAAAAGCCCAGATAGAGGAAGCATGTCCCCTAATTTATGGTTCTATCAGAGACTTTCTCTGTAATTATCATCTTAACGTCAAAGGGCATAATATATAGTAATGCTAAAAGGTACACAGCACTAAAGTCACTGTGACTTTTGCCTTTTCTTGGAGGGCAAGCTGGTTTCTCTCCTGGCCAGGCCCTGCAGCTTCTCTCTAGTGCTGACAGTGTTTACAAGAAAGGAAGTCAGTTACTTCTGGTGGGTTGTGTTCTTCCTGGTGTCTCTCTGGAGTGGAAGAGGGAGGCACCCAGGACTCCTCTTTTATGGCGTGCTGTTTTCAGTAGGCCTCCAGATGTCCTTCTGAGCCGATGTGACTAATCATATCCTCATATACCAATGCTTCCAATTACTTAGAAATCATAGTGGTCAATCAGAGTCTTGAAAATGACTGAAAGCTTGGATTTTCCCCCAAGGTTTTAATAATTTGAATTTTCTCAGAAAAATTCTAAGAGATTAGTGTGAAGCGATGAATAACTGCCCAAAGAAATCCTTTAAAAAGGAATAAATAATCCTGAAATACTTCAAAGTGCAGTAAACGCTATACAAGGAAATATTTTGAGAAAGAAGAATCAGAAGGATAAGCCGAGTCACTGAGTCTATACCAGAATATTGCTTGGGTTTCAATAACTTTTAATGAAAATGTCTGTGTCCTTCATAAAAATACAGCAGAAGTTATTACCACTTATGCTGTTGGATGTCCCATGTTTAAGGATTCAAATAATAAATTTCTACTTAAAATATTCTGGTCCTTTCTCCAATTCTCCCGAAAGATTTGCTTACCTATATATATTTTTTGACATAATAATCAAAAGATTAAAGACCTGTTTACAGCCCAAGTATTTCAATATATTCCATTTTGAAGTTTAAAAGACCCAATTCTGTCAAATGGAATCCATTCTATTTAATAAAAAAAATTCTTTAAACTTTATTAAACAATACTTTCCAGGACAAATAAGAGAAGGAACTGCTACATATGTACCAGGAATATACATGGTACATATAACATGATCAGTAATAATTTAGAAATAAATGTTCTTAAATGTCTTATCACACAATATGCTCTCACTTGTATACTGTCACAAGTCCTTTAAGAAGCTGACAGAGTACAAATCTTAAATCCAACATCTTGCTTAGAATCTATTCAACAGCAGAAATCATGGAAATAAAAAGAGTGAAATTGGCTTGAAAGTTCATCTAATCTAGCCCCCGTCAGAACATTGAATTCCCTCGATGAAGACATACAGATGGCTAACAAACACATGAAAAGATGCTCAACATCACTCATTATCAGAGAAATGCAAATCAAAACCACAATGAGGTACCATTTCACACCAGTCAGAATGGCTGCGATCTAAAAGTCTACAAGCAATAAATGCTGGAGAGGGTGTGGAGAAAAGGGAACCCTCTTACACTGTTGGTAGGGATGCAAACTAGTACAGCCACTATGGAGAACAGTGTGGAGATTCCTTAAAAATCTGGAAATAGAACTGCCATATGACCCAGCAATCCCACTGCTGGGCATACACACCGAGGAAACCAGAATCAAAAGAGACATGTGTACCCCAAAGTTCATCACAGCACTATTTATAATAGCCAGGACATGGAAGCAACCTAGATGTCCATCAGCAGATGAATGGATAGAAAGCTGTGGTACATATACACAATGGAGTATTACTCAGCCATTAAAAAGAATACCTTTGAATCAGTTCTAATGAGGTGGGTGAAACTGGAGCCTATTATACAGAGTGAAGTAAGCCAGAAAGAAAAATACCAATACAATATACTAATGTATATATATGGAATTTAGAAAGAAGGTAATGATAATCCTGTATGAGAGACAGCAAAAGAGACACAGATGTATAGAACAGTCTTTTGGACTCTGTGGGAGAGGGCGAGGGCAGAAAGATATGGGAGAATGGCATTGAAACATGTAAAATACCATATGTGAAACGAATCACCAGTCCAGGTTTGATGCGTGCTCAGGGCTGGTACACTGGGATGAGCCAGAGGGATGGGATGGGATGTGGAGGGAGATGGGAGGGGGGTTCAGGATTGGGAACACATGTACATTCATGGTGGATTCAAGTCAATGTATTGGCAAAACCAATGCTATATATATATAAAGAAGTTGACAGAGTACAAATCTTAAATCCAATGTCTTGCTTAGAGTCTATTCAACAGCAGAAATCATGGAAATAAAAGGATTGAAACTGGCTTGAAAGGTCATCTAATCTAGCCCCCGTCAGAACATTGAATTCTCTCGGTGCATTGTTGTTAACACTTCTCTCACTCATGCCTGAACAGCGAGTGGACCCACAGTCATTCTGCTGTGTGCCACTTTGTCTTTTTTTTGGTGTATCTTGTAAGTTCCTTGATGGTATAGAGTGTCCCACCATCAGTAACGCAGCAGTACCACATAACACTGTCATTTTTGTTTGGACATATCAAGCCATAATAATTGTTTCTTGACTTGAGTCAAGTGTCAAGTCTCCTGGCCAAGTCAATAATAATATTTGAATTATTCCTCACTGATCATTTGGTTAGGCAGAAGAGCTGACCCCAATGACATATACACCATAATCCTCAGAATCTTACATGGCAAAAGAGACTGCATTGATGTGATGAAGTTAAACTTTTTGAGATTTGGAGATTATCTGAGTGGCTCAGTCTAATAACTAGGGTCCTAATAAGGGAACAGGAAGGTCAGAGTCGGAGAGAAGATGTGACAATGGGAGCAGAGGTCAGAGAGGAGGGATTGGAAGCTATGCTGCTGGGTTTGAATATGAAAGGAAGTCTTTTCTCAAGAAGACTGACAGTCTCTACATGCTAAAAGGGCGAGGAAATGGATTTCTCTCTGGAGGTTCCAGAAGGAACATAGCATTGCTCTTTGTTTTAGCTTGTTTCTGACATCTGACCTCTAGAAAAGCAATATGTTATGGATTTGTGTTGGTTTAAGCCACCAAATTTGTGTTAATATGTTACACTGGCAATAGGAAACTGATAAAATAATTTTATTCAGCCCACAGTCATCCTTCTGAATTTTGGGCTGGCTATAGAGGCTTCCCTGGTGGCTCAGATGGTAAAGAGTCTGCCTGCAATGCAGGAGACCCGGGTTTGATCCCTGGGTTGGGATGATCCCCTGGTGGAGAAAATGACAACCCATTCCAGTACTCTTGCCTGGGAAATTCCATGGACAGAGGAGCCTGGTGGGCTACAACCCATGGGATCGCAAAGAGCTGGACACGGCTGAAGCAACTTAGTATAGAGTCTAGAGAGGCTTTCCTGGTAGCTCAGTGGTAAAGAATCTACCTGCCAATGCAGGAGATGTGGGTTCAGTCCCTGAGTTGGGAAGATCTCCTGGAGAAGGAAATGGCTACCCACTCCAGTATCTTGCCTGGGAAATCCTGAAGACAGAAGAGCCTGGTGGGCTCCAGTCCAGGGTGTGGCAAAAGAATTAGACATGACAAAACAACAGCAACAGATTTCTGGAAGAAAAGAAGAAATAAAAGAAATGGGCTGCAATTTGTACTGATTAGAAGACATAGATGAAATGTTTTTAGTTCTTCTCCAGAAGCTTTCTAATGTAAAAAAATATTTCTTTTCTGTTTTTATTAACTGAGAACTAGATATATTAAGTTTCAGGTATTTTTAGATTCTAGTCAAGTTAGGGTCTTTCCAAACTTTAGTTTATTTTTTCTCTGTGTAACTTGTTGTTCAGTCACCAAATTGTGTCCAATTCTTTGCAATCCCATGGAGTGCATCATGCCAGGATTCCCTGTCCTTCACTATCTCTCAGAATTTGCTCAGACGCATGTTCATTGAGTTGGTGACGCTATCCATTTCATATTATACCATACATACACATAGAAAATACTTGACATGGAAAAGTACATATGTAGAAAACATTTCAAACTTCTAAGACTGAAAATAAAATGAGACTGCCTTTTAGTATTCTGCTACTGCTACTGCTAAGTCACTTCAGTCGTGTCTGACTCTGTGCGACCCCATAGACGGCAGCCTACCAGGCTCCCCCGTCCCTGGGATTCTCCAGGCAAGAACACTGGAGTGAGTTGCCATTTCCTTCTCCAATGCATGAAAGTGAAAAGTGAAAGTGAAGTCGCTCAGTCATGTCCAACCCTCAGCAACCCCATGGACTGCAGCCTTCCAGGCTCCTCCGTCCATGGGATTTTCCAGGCAAGAGTACTGGAGTGGGGTGCCATTGCCTTCTCCGTTTAGTATTCTAGTTAGTATCATTTTTAGGTCAAGTATCTGTAAATGTAAATTAAAGATGGAAGATGGGGTATAAAAAATTCCCTCAAAAATTGCCATTCTACATTTCAAAATAGACCATTCAATTAACAAAATTAATTAACCAAAATGATATATTTTTCACATTTATTTATCAAAATCAATTATATTGGGCAGAAATGCTTACAACAGCTGGACAACGGGGTATGCAGGGCAGCCACTGAAGATGATGACTGATCTGATCAGCAACACCTGAATGTGGTTAAACTGGGATTTTATATCTATATTCAATCCTACTGAAAATAAAATGTGGAACATGCAATAACATGCAAGCCTTGTTTATGATGCAAAGCTAGACTTGTGAGTAGGCTTGTTTACTTTCATGCAATTTTTAAAGAGAAGGCTACAAGGAAAAGACATTAGTGAACTTCATGCTTTAAATAATTTAGTGAGCTGGCTCTGCTTCAGTGAGCATGCAACTCAACCTAAACCTTAGAATGACCCGGTGAGGTAGGCATGGTTGGAGAGATGCAAAAATGATCCTTAGGACGTGAAGCGACTGACATTAGGTCGTTTAGCTGCTCTGGGAGGCAGTGGCCAGATGCCAGTTCCCCCTGCCACTTGCCCTTCCTGCCACATCCTGAAGCCTTGAAAGGGAGAAATTCTTTTAAGTCCAGAATATCAAATAGCATATTCTCACGAGTCAAAAAGAAAGCAGATATTAGAGAAAAGACTTCTAAGGAGGAAAGAGGAAAATCTTTGCTGTTTTACTTTCTGGTGCTCCACCCTCTTTGTGTAAGCTTTTGGACACAGGCAGAACATCTTCCTCCCTCACTCCTGAAATTGTTCTCTGCATTATTCCGTCCCTGATATCCTTCATTCTATGTCTGTGCCTGGGAATCTTCCAACAGTGTATCTGCCAGACCAGAATTCCTGCCTCCAAGTGAAAAATCCTCTAGGAGGTTTTCTCTGCTCTTTCCCTCCCTTGATTTCCTATTTGACTCACACATTTTGGAAATTGCTGTGGCTTGTTTGGTACACTTTGCAATCATCACTTAGAGATATGCCCTCACCCATGGTTTATGGTGAAGGGCAGTTTCAGGTAGTCATGGAGTGCTGATTGGATTTCTAGCCTAGGAAGGTGGCCCAGCAGGCTAGCATTGAGGTTAGACTCCAGTAGGGATTTCAGATGAAAACTCTGACAGATTCAATATTGGCTCAGCCATACTTGGCTAAGAGAAAGTTAAAGAAATTGGAGGATGAAGGAGGGGGAACATTTTGAAGAGATAATTGGAGACAGAGGTTCCATATGAGAGAAGGAATCTAAGAAACAAAGTAATGTGAGCGAGATGGAGAAACAGTTCTGATT
The DNA here is from genome assembly GCF_032405125.1 of Capricornis sumatraensis. NCBI lineage: Eukaryota > Metazoa > Chordata > Mammalia > Artiodactyla > Bovidae > Capricornis > Capricornis sumatraensis. The sequence goes on along the minus strand of NC_091071.1, from coordinate 113,558,332 downwards.
GTTCGGTGCCCAATTCAGTGTCTGCAGACTCTGGCTACCCAATCTGACCTTAGATAAAGCTTTGATATGAAACAAACTGGGTTTGCCTCCCAGCTCCACCTTACCTTTTCTCTGCAAACTTAGACAAGCTACTTAGTAATTATGAAGCTCAATTTTCTCATTTACAGAGTGGGGATATTAATAGTACATACTTCATAATTTGCTTATTAGAATTAAATAAGAATGTAATTAAAGTATTTATCACAGCACATGGCTTAATTAAGTATTCAAAAATAGTAGATGGAGCTATTTATATTTTTATTATGATTTTTATCCAGATCTCTTCCTTGGATTTCTCTCTTACTTGTGGTAATTTATAGATTTCTTTTCTTTGCAGCTGCAAAAGATTTGAAGACATTTACCTTGCAATGGTCTCTAGTCATTAGACTTTGGATTTGTAGACAGTTGCTCTGTAAAGACTTCAGAGGCAGATACTGTCGATTTCCTCAAAACCCTTGAGAAGTTAGAGTGAAATTGTAATATTGTTGAAATTAAATGGATATCCCAACAATTTAATTACAGTTATCAAGAAATACCTGGTTTGAATTGATATGTCAGAATAATTCTAGGTCTCTACCTTTTACCTTATGATTGTTTTTTATTTGTAAATGACAGAGTAACAATCATTATATGAAATCAGGTGCTTACAGAACTGGCTTTTTTTTTTTTTATTGGTTTGTTTTTAATGATTGAGCAGTGCAATTGCGGGAAAAGATGAAATGCAAGCTTCTTCTTTGTTAAGTCATGTTATAGAAGTTAGTTGCTATATGTATACTTTCAGATTCAGTTTTTAGATATAATAATAATAACAGCAATAGTAATAATAAAACCATTGAGGAAGCCTGACATAGAAATAGAGAGAGAGTAAGAAACAAGTAATCACTAGTGAAGTTCGCTTGGTCCTATACCCTGTCTTACTAGCCAATGGCTGGTGCCACCCAATTTTCATTACTTCTGGCTCCTACATCTCATACCAAATAGAGAGAAAGGCCATAAACTGAGGAATAATGCTGACTCACTAACTCTGCTTGTGGCTAGAAGACCTCAGTTTTAGGCCAGACACTCTAATTTTGGACCTAAGATCAAGACTCTTTTCCACAGATGCCCTTCCTCTTTGCTCTTCAGCATACTTAACATGGTCGACAAGGGCTTCCCTGGCGGCTCAGCAGTAAAGCATCTGCCTGCAGTGCTGGAGACCCGAGCTTGATCCCTGGGTTGGGAAGATTCCCTGGAAGAGGGCATGGCTAGTATTCTTGCCTGGAGAATCCCGCAGACAGAGGAGCCTGACAGGCTACAGTCCATAGGATCGCATAGAGTCAGACACAACTGAAGTGACTAAGCAGCAACAGCATGGTCTACAAGGCTGAAATTGAGCCAGACCCGGTGGGCCTGGCTTGGAAAAATGGGCCCTGGTGGGCCCTGCCTTGGAAAAATGTCCAAGGAGAGCATTTGTCTTAAAAAATATGCCATCTTGACATAAAACAATTGGAATTACGTGTGCCTTTCTTCCTCGATACCCTTCCCTACTACCCTCAATCCACAAGTGCCCTAAACCACTACAGTCAGGATCCAGGGTGTAAGATGTCAGAGAAACCGAATTCACAGCTAGTTAAAAGACGATGTCCCTAAACAAATGGTGGCCCAGAAGGTAAAGAATCTGTCTTCACTGCAGAAGACACAGGTTAGATCCCTGGGTTGGGAAGATCTCCTGGAGAGGAGAATGGCTAACCACTCTAGTATTCTTGCCTGGAGAACTTGATGGACAGAGGATTCTGGTGGGTTACAGTCCATGGGGTCACAAAGAGTTGGACAAAACTGAATGACTAACATTTCACTTTTTCTTTTCTTCCTCGTCACTCTTCCATTTTACCCTCAATCCACAAATGCTCTTAGCTACATACAATCAGGATCTTTGGTCAGAGAAATCAAATTCATAGCTAGTTAAAAGGAGATATCCTTAAACAAATTAGATATAGATGGATCCAGGTGCTCAAACTATCGTCAGTAATCTCTTTCTTAAATTCACTCTATTTTCCGTAGCATGGTCTACATGTGCTGGATTTATTCTTCACTCAGCTCCCATATGTAATATCAAGAGTGGCTGCCAGCAACTCTAAGCATAGGCTCTATCACCTTACCCTAGGGAAAGCCTAGAAATGGTACCTGATCATTCCAGCAAAAAGTCGTGGGATGACTCTCACTGGTCTGGTTTAAGATTGATGTCCACATCTGAGCTGTGTATCTGACAGGCTGGGAACATGCTTCCAACCCCTGCCTGATGATGCCAGAGTGTGGGGTCAATCCTCCTGAACCCCTGAGGGCTGATGCAGTGGAGGACACTGGCTTCCTGAAGACAAAGCTGAGTGCTGCCACCCAGAGGAGGAGGAAGGGAATCTCAGGAGACAAAACAAGGGCTCAAACATTTCAGTCCCACTCCTTATATCCTAGTCCCTTGTTACTTCATTTTTTTAGCCCTTATGTAGTTCTTGGTCACTCAGCTTTCTTGTTTGCTTGTTTATGTTCATGCTATTCTGTCTTTTTCACTTTTTCACTTTCACTGAAAGTGAAGTCACTTTCAGTAATCGCTGCAAATGGTGACTGCAGCCATGAAATTAAAAGATGCTTGCTCCTTGGAAGAAAAGCTATGACCAACCTAGACAGTATATTAAAAAGCAGAGATATTACTTCACCAACAAAGGTCCATCTAGTCAAAGCTATGGTTTTTCCAGTAGTCATGTATGGATGTGAGAGTTGTACCATAAAGAAAGCTGAGCGCTGAAGAATTGATACTTTTGAACTGTGGTGTTGGAGAAGACTCTTGGGAGTCCCTTGGACTTCAAGGAGAACAAATCAGTCAATCCTAAAGGAAATCAACCCTGAATATTCATTGGAAGGGTTGATGCTGAAGCTTCAATACTTTGGCCACCTGATGACCTGATGCAAAGAACTGATTCATTTGGAAAGACCCTAATGCTGGGAAAGATTGAAGGCAGGAGGAGAAAGAGACAACAGAGAATGAGATGGTTGGATGGCATCACCAACCTGATGGACATGAGTTTGATCAAGCTTCAGGAATTGGTGATGAACAGGGAAGCCTGGTGTGCTTCAGTCATGGGGTTGCAGAGCTGGACATGACAGAGTGACTGAACTGAACTGATTCTCTCTTTTCTCCTGCTTCTCTGATTCTCTCCCTGCCTACCACCTGGTTCCTAATTTTCTTCCACCTCCACCTCTCTTCCACTCTTTCCCTCTCCCAAACAATGTGGAAATGGATCCTTTCTGCCTGTAGTCTTCAGCTTCTTAATATAGTATCCATCTCTATGGCACTCTATACTTTACCTTTTACGTTCTCATTTTCCTGATCTTTGCTATTTTGGGTTGCTTTTACTTGCTAATCTGGAAGCTCCATGATTGTGAAGGGACTGTGTCTTGGTCACTCACTCCTGAAACACCAAGACCTTGCAGGATGTCTGCAAATGGGAGAAGCTCAAATACTCTGTTGAATAAATAAGCAAATTACAGCAATGAACATAGTTTGTATAGATTTGGCAATGCACATTTTACTTCTCAAGATATATTCTAACGAGCCCCAGGAGATGAGAGAGGAGGAAAATGATTAGTTGAGATCATGACCAGTGAATTCTTATTGCCATCTTAAGGAAGTCATGCTTTCAGGAGAAGTAATAAATCAACAGGCTTCTTATGGAACTGTAAATTTCTACAAATATGCAGACTGACAAGCTCTGTGTAAACTGACTGTTAAAGATCTGATACAAAAATACAACTCTTTAGCAGTAAGCCCATAGAAGTGCACATTTGATTCAGTAGGACTTGCGGTAAAATCAAAGGTATTTCTATTTTCAAATTAACAGTTACCAGCTGCTCGATGTCAATGAGTTTGGCCTAAAAACAGAGAGACCAGGCAAAAGCAACTCAGAAAATCCTGTACTTTTATCAGTACTTCCACATTGTTGTTATTATTGTTCATTCACTGAGTCACGTCTGACTTTTTGCAACTCCATGAACTGCAGCATACCAGGCTTCCCTGTACTTCACCATCTCCTAGAGTTTGCTCAAATTCATGTCCATTGAGTCAGTGGTGCTATCCAACCATCACATCCTCTGCTGCCTTCTTCTCTTGCTCTCAATCTTTCCCAGCATTGAGGTATTTTCCAGTGAGTTGGCTCTTTGCAGTAGGTGACCAAGGTATTGGAGCTTCAGCTTCAGCATCAGTCTTTCCAATGAATATTCAGGGTTGATTTCCTTTAGGACTGACTGGTTTGATCTCCTTGTTGTCCAAGGAACTCTCAAGAGTCTTCTTCAGCACCATAGTTCAAAAGCAATTCTTCAGTGCTCAGCCTTCCATGTAGGTATTTGTAAAGATAATCATCTCATATGGATTCAGCTTCTGAGTCTATTTTCTTTTCATAAAACTTGAAAATTTTCTGTTAAGTCATCACCACAGGTATCTGCATGGTAAAACTTTAAATGGTACCTCTTTAGTCCCTCTACTGAATGGAACTAAGTACAAAAAGCCCTGTGGCTCACTTAAGCAAGTTAACTCAGCTTCTATAGCATGCTGGACAAAATAAGACGTGGGTTATTTCAGTCACCCATGGGAAATCTCATGTTAATCTTCTAAGAGGGCTAAAGAGATGCAGTGACCTGTGTAGTGTATGCATATACATCCATCCAAGTGATGATCAGTTTTAAGTATCTGGGCAGGAGGGGAGCTAATTAGAACAGATTCTCTGTCTCTGTGGTGTTTCTGCAGGCTCAGTTTTTAGTTCTTAGTGTTATCGTGGTGGTGATAATCATGAAGCATGGATTGGGGTAGAGTATTCAGAGACTGAGTTTTGGAAAAAGGAGAAAAGTAAAAGTGAAATCGTTAGTTGCTCAGTTGTGTCCGACTCTTTGTGACCCCATGGCCTGTAGCCCACCAGGCTCCTCTGTCCATGGAATTCTCCAGGCAAGAATGCTAGAGTGGGTTTCCCTTCCTCTCTCTAGTGTATCTTCTTGACCCGGGGGTTGAACCTGTGTCTCCTGCATTGCAGGTAGATTCTTTACCATCTGAGCCACAGGGAAGCCTGAAAAAAGGAGAGAGCCATTTCATCAAGATGAAGAAATACATATGTATAGCACATGCATGGGCTTGTCAGGTGGCTCAGACGGTTAAGAATTTGCCTGCAATGGGGGAGACCTGGGTTTCATCCTTGGGTTGGGAAGATGCCATGGAGGAGGGATAGGCTACCGTCTCCAGTATTCTTGCCTGTAGAATCCCCATGGACAGAGAAGCCTGGAGGGCTACAGTACATGTTGTTGTAAAGAGTCAGACATGACTGAGCAACTAAGCATAGCAAATGCATATAACAGACATGATCATACATATAACATACATATGTGTTTGATAGATGTGTATGTGTGTGTGCCTTATGAGCTAAAACTAAGGAAGTTTAGAGAAGACAAACGAGTGGGATACATTGAACAAGGAAGGAAACACTAAGCTGGCACAGAAGCCTAGGGGGAAAGGTAGGTATAGGTAGTGTAATTTCAGCACTAGTGGATGAATATTGTGTCATCAATACAAACAATACTCAGAAACTTTCCAGGTAAGCAAACACCCAAATCCCTTGGAGCTATCAACACCCCAGGAAATTAAAGAGCTAGAAATTCAGTGGTCATAACAAATACGCACGTGTTGACTGTTGCTTGTGCAGCTCAAGTAGAAGGAGATTAAGGAGGAAGGATGGAGACAACGGGACCTGACCATGCTCTAATGCTGATCCATTCTGCATAAAAGGAGTTACTATTTCTCTTTTATTCTTTCATTATCTTAAGTCAAAATCAAGGTTTCATTCACTCATATAGGTCTGAGTTTTCAGAGGCTCTTCAAGGGCTGATCAGTCCCATCTAAAAGTGGAAATGATCCTTGTATCATCGGGAGTCTCAAAGACACCAGGGCAAATGAGAAACAACAGAGAAAGGAAAGTGAAGTAAGTGTTCTACTAAACTTTCTTCTATCACTTATACATTACAATAAAGAAATCCACTTAAAAATTTAACATACAAAGGATAGTAGCCTTTTTAATAAAAAAGCAGTCCTTGATATTGTCATGGGAGAACAATAATATTTTTCTAATGGTCACTTATATCATCTTTAATACATACCAGTGGTACATTTATTACAGGAACATCACAGCAAAATATGCTATAATGAGAAAACACAGGCACATTACGCCCACAATCCATTTCATTATTATGATTGCTTTGCAACTATTCTATATTTGGAGGAAACATCTTTCACCCTAATGTGTAATTCTTCTGCTTTAGGACAAAGCAGTTCATGGATGGCAGCAAAACAGAATCATAAAACTAGAAAAATAAAGCATGGCTCTCAAACTTTGGTTATGTATGCAATATCAAATTCTGAAAACAACAGCACAACATTCTAGCACCTTTTAGAGGCTAACAAGAGTTAGCACTCACAACTTTCTTCTTGTGCCCAGTAAAGAAAAGTGAACATAATCAACGAGGAGTTAAAATGTGATTTGTGCCTGGTATCACATCAGGGACCAACACTGACATTAAAAGTTCTATAAACTATAGGTGGTAGTTGTATGTCAGTGTCTATTACTCATCATTTGATTTCCCATACTAAACTTCAGTCGCTGCTATATAATAAAAGCCTCTTCCAAAAGTCTTTGTTTGAATGAATGTTGAGACGTTGACTTGAAAATGAAGTTTACATAGAACTGTAGGGAACTGGTGGACAGAAATCTGTGCTTAGGGCAAGTTGTAGAGCCAATACTGTGTCAGAATGAGGTTGGGAGTATGTGCATGGAGTAGGGCTGCTCAGGCATTGCAGAAGCTACTCTACTTAAGCCAATGGAAGTTAAATCAACAAGAGGTCAAAGTTAGAGAAGAACAAGAAGTACAGTAAATACCAAAGACCCAGGCAGACACCTTCTGGAGTCTGTTAAATCTATTAAAAATGGATAGTATCCTATTCAATTCAACACAGAAACCTTTATTTTGTGTATTTACTGTTTATAAAGTACTACTACAACCATTGTGCATGAACACAAATGCAGTATGCTTCCCCCTATCCCTAAGGATAGATAGGCATTTAATTATTGACCTTGTGTGTATGTGTGTGTGTTAGTCATTCAGTCATGTCTGATTCTTTTGTGACCCCATGGACTATAGCACACCAGGCTCCTCTGTCCATGGAATTTTCCAGGCAAGAATACTGGAGTGGGAAGCCATTCCTTTCTCCAGGGATCTTTCCAACTCAGAGAATGAACGTGGGTCTCCCACATTGCAGACAGATTCTTTATCACCTGAGCCACTAGGGCAGCTCCAATTATTGACCTTACCATAAGGCAACTTGAAATGTGCTCTCTTTAGAGTTTCATCAAAACCACAATAGAAATTGAGAGTAAAGATTGATTTGATTTTAACCTGGGAAATCTAGAATGGAGATGACATCAAGTAGGTCCTAAAGAAAAAGAATAACATCACCTACAAATAGCTGTGAAAAGAAGAGAGGCGAAAAGCAAAGGAGAAAAGGAAGGATATAAGCATCTGAATGCAGAGTTCCAAAGAATAGCAAGAAGAGATAAGAAAGCCTTCTTCAGCGATCAATGCAAGAAATAGAGGAAAACAACAGAATGAGAAAGACTAGAGATCTCTTCAAGAAAATTAGAGATACCAAGGGAGCATTTCATGCAAAGATGGGCTTGAGAAAGGACAGAAATGGTATGGACCTAACAGAAGCAGAAGATATTAAGAAGAGGTGGCAAGAATACATGGAAGAACAGTACAAAATAGATCTTCACGACCCAGATAATCATGATGATGTGATCACTAATCTAGAGCCAGACATCTTAGAATGTGAAGTCAAGTGGGCTTTAGAAAGCATCACTATGAAAAAGCTAGTGGAGGTGATGGAATTCCAGTTGAGCTGTTTCAAATCCTGAAAGATGATGCTGTGAAAGTGCTGCACTCAATATGCCAGCAAATTTGGAAAACTCAGCAGTGGCCACAGGACTGGAAAAGGTCAGTTTTCATTCCAATTCCAAAGAAAGGCAATGCCAAAGAATGCTCAAACTACTGCACAATTTTACTCATCTCACATGCTAGTGAAATAATGCTCAAAATTCTCCAAGCCAGGCTTCAGCAATATGTGAACTGTGAACTCCCTGATGGTCAAGCTGGTTTTAGAAAAGGCAGAGGAACCAGAGATCAAATTGCCAACATCCGCTGGATCATGGAAAAAGCAAGAGAGTTCCAGAAAAACATCTATTTCTGCTTTATTGACTACGCCAAAGCCTTTGACTGTGTGGACCACAATAAACTGTAGAAAATTCTGAAAGAGATGGGAATACCAGGTCACCTAACCTTCCTCTTGAGAAATCTGTATGCAGGTCAGGAAGCAACAGTTAGAACTGGACATGGAACAACAGACTGGTTCCAAATAGGAAAACGAGTACATCAAGGCTGTATATTGTCACCCTGCTTATTTAACTTCTATGCAGAGTACACCATGAGAAATGCTGGACTGGAAGAAACGCAAGCTGGAATCAAGATTGCCAGGAGAAATATCAGTAACTTCAAATATGCAGATGACACCACCCTTATTGCAGAAAGTGAAGAGGAACTAAAAAGCCTCTTGATGAAAGTGAAAGAGGAGAGTGAAAAAGTTGGATTAAAGCTCAACATTCAGAAAACGAAGATCATGGCATCCAGTCCCATCACTTCATGGGAAGTAGATGGGGCAACAGTGGAAACAGTGTCAGACTTTATTTTTTTGGGCTCAAAAATCACTGCGGATGGCGACTGCAGCCATGAAATTAAAAGACGCTATCTCCTTGGAAGAAAAGTTATGACCAACCTAGATAGTATAATCAAAAGCAGACATTACTTTGCCGACTAAGGTCCGTCTAGTCAAGGCTATGGTTTTTCCTGTGGTCATGTATGGATGTGAGAGTTGGATCATGAAAAAGGCTGAGTGCCAAAGAATTGATGGTTTTGAAGTGTGGTGTTGGAGAAGACTCTTGAGAGTCCCTTGGACTGCAAGGAGATCCAACCAGTCCATTCTGAAGGATATCAGCCCTGGGATTTCTTTGGAAGGAATGATCCTAAAGCTGAAACTCCAGTACTTTGGCCACCTCATGTGAAGAGTTGACTCATTGGAAAAGACTGTGATGCTGGGAGGGATTGGGGTCAGGAAGAGAAGGGGACAATCGAAAATGAGATGGCTGGATGGCATCACGGACTCGATGGACGTGAGTCAGTGAACTCCGGGAGATGGTGATGGACAGGGAGGCCTGGCGTGCTGCGATTCATGGGGTCGCAAAGAGTCGGACACGACTGAGTGACTGAACTGAACTGAACTGAACTGAAAGATGCTGATAGGAAAATAATCATTTGAGTCTCGGGAATGGCATAATATTTTAAAACTTTTTGGTGGTTATAGACCCCTTTAAGAAGCTGAATAAAGGCACATGTAAACTAGTATATATAATTTATATGAAGTTACCAAGAACTCATGGTTCCTTGAAACCCATCCTTGGATGCCTAGATGTATGGATCACAGGCCAAGGACCCTTGAAAGAGTAGGAGTAAACAAGTAGACACAAATACAGTCACTCAAAGTGAGAAGTATAATGTCTAATGACGCTAGAGTGGAAGTCTGAGGGAGGTCTGGTAAAGAGAGGTGCTGATCATCACATTAATGTTAGAGGAAAAGAAAATTAAATTTATATTTACTATGACTAATAAAAACATTCTAAAGCTATTGTCAAATGGTCAGCACTAGAAGAATTTTGGTGTTAATAGATATACTTGGCCTGATAAAATCACCATCCTAGGTAGAAAAAATATAATGAGGCAGTAAGTACAAAAAAATGTATGAAAAGAGGTTTCTAAGATGCCATTTTGCCTTTTGCCCAGGCTCTGTTCCAGCTGTTCTGCCAAAGTCTTTGCAGATGGGTGCACGTGGTGCACAGAATCAGCAAGGAACTTTCTGACAGAAGAGTTATGTCTGTCCTTTCCTGATACTGTTACTATACTAGTTATCATCCTCTACCTGCTACATTTACCTGGTAATGATTTTACTCCGACAGTAAAATATCTGCCTGCAATACACAGGACCCAGGTGCAAATCCCCTGGAAAAAGGAATGGCTACCCACTCCAGTATTCTTGCCTGGAGAATTCCATGGACAGAGGAGCCTAATGGGCTACTGTCCATGGGATCAAAACAGACTTGACTGAGCAACTAACATTTGCACTTTCTTTCACCTGCCACGTTTACTTGGTAATGGATCCAGCAAGCAAAAAATAAATGTTGCCAGTGAATTTTGGGATATTGCTGGTCAATTCTTTGCTGACTTTGTTTTTGCAGGTCTATATTTCCTGACTTCAGGGTTGCCTATTCATTCTCTCAGTTTCTACCACATTACTCTTTCTTTAGGTCAGCTGCTACTCCTTTGATCACCTTACCCTGCTCCCTGATTTCTAGGATGATGGACGCCCAAGTTCATGGATGCTCACCTATTTTTGTATTCTTTCTTGCTAGCACTCCTCTGTGAGTCCATCCTTGCATTTGCTACATGGCCTCTGTTACAAACCCCCTTAGCCTTTAGCCTTAACTTCTTCAGTATCTTCTCAACTTCTGTGCTTATTTTTCTTCTAGTAACTCACTCCTGCTTTTACTCACCAGGTAAAACACATCAGCTCTGTAAATGTTTGTGCCAAGGCCTACCACAGTAAGGGGGCATGTCTAATATGTTAGGAAAAGTGGGTACACCTCTCATAATCAGATCTTGATGCAATAAAGTAGGGCCTGGATTCCCCTAAGAGTGTACACATCCTCCCCTTAATCAGGAAGTGAGTAAATGAACAGGTGTCTAAAAGAAGGAGGCATTGAGAGAGGACCAGTCAAGCTGGGCAGGGAATAGGAAAATAGAGGAATTGGGGCACAGATGGAAACCATAGGGAACCAATGATTTAATCAAGAAGAAAAAGGTATTTAGAGGAAAGTGGGACAAATTATGGAAAGAAAAGTAAATGTGAATATTTTTTAAAAAGCATGCAAAGTGATATACATTCTCCTTCTCTCTTTTATAAGTATGTTGAAACCTGAAAAATGGCAAATTTTAGATTTATGTCAATATCTTTTTGAGTGTAAGTTCTGAGAAAGGAGCTCCTCAAGGTTCTGCTGACTTCATCACAACAAAGATTTCTTTCCTCACAAAACTTTCATACAGCCAGAGGCCCCCTTCCTGATCTCCATTGCTTTCATCACATGTATCTATATATTAACATTTATTTATTGATTTATTTGGCTGCATAGGGTCTTAGCTGTGGTCTGCAGGATCTTTGTTATGGCATTCAGGATCTTTCATTGTGGTGCAGTTCTCCAGAGCATGAGGGCTCAGTAGTTGTGGCTCGTGGGTTTTGTTGATCTTTGGCATGTGGGATTTCAGTTCCTCAACTAAGGATAGGGATGGAACCTGTGTCCCCTGCATTGGAAAGTAGATTCTTAACCATTGGGCCACCAGGAAAGTCCCCCCATCATTTTAAATGAATCTAAATTGGACTTTCGAATCAGAAACCTGGGTTTGGATCTTTATCTTTCAATTTTTTAATCAGGTAGATTTTGACAAATCACATAGAAAGTTTCTAAGCTTCAGTTTCCTAATCTATAAAGGGCTCTGGTTCTAACTACTCATGGGTTGTGTAAGAAGCACTTGAGTGAATACATTAAAGCTCTTCTACTCAATGTCTGGCATTTTGCAATTATGTATTGCTATTATTATGTACAATTATTGTGGATGTCTGTTAAGACACTTTCTAGTTATATTTGTGATTCTATTCATTTTCTTAGATGCTGCATAAGGCACAAGTGGTATATTTGGCGCATAGAGAATAGAATAAATTTTGAAACCTTAAAAAAAATTCAATATTTCCCATTGCTTAGAAGGCTGTCTGTGGTCTGGCTTTGGCTCTGGCCCTGGTCTCTCCTCAAGTAATTCTTCTTTTTGCCTAATAGACTCTTGCCACCGTGGCCTTTTGCTTTCCCTTGGAAGTTCCTAAAGCTAGTCTCTTTTCTCAGAGTCTTAGTACTTAGTTGATACCTTTGCCTAAAACTATATTCTCCTTGGCCTTCAAATGATTGTCTCTTTCTCCAGCCACTTCATGCTTCTTGCTCCCCAACTTGCCACTCTTCTTCATCATGTTTCACATTTTATTTTCTTCATAATGCTATTACTCCCTAAAAATTTTATTTAATTTTTGTTCACCTGTTCATTGTCATTTCCTTTATAATGCAAGTTCCATGCACACAGAAGTCTTATCTGTGTTGCTTATCCCTAGAAAAGTCCAGGCGAGTGCCTGCACATAGTATCCCCCCAAAAATTGTTGGACAAATACAGCAAATGAGTAGATAAATATCTTAAAGACACTTACAATTAAATCCCTTGATCCCTTTCTCATCCTGATATATTGTGACTGTGATATTTTCTATGAGCTCCAAAGATGGGAATATCCTATGCATAAATGTTCATCATCCTTATTTTCCTCTTTGCTTTCTCTTTCTTTTGGATGTTATGTAAGCTTACCATCCATCATTTATTTTACTTGTTCATTGACTATTTGGCAAAAAATATAGATGCTTTTGTAACAACTGTGTGAAGACATCTTGATGAAACTATACAATTAAATAATATTCCAAAGTGCTTTTCTCAGAAGTTAAGAGACCATCAGCCTGACACCTCAGCTCTGTAAAAAACTGGGGAAGGTCAGCTGCTAGACACTTCATCACACTTTTTACAGTTGTGGAATGTTGCCTTTAAAAAGTCCTTAGAAGTTATCTAATGCAGATTCCTCATTTAGCAGGTGAGCATACTACAATCCAGAAAGGTCAGGGGTTGTCACTAACAGCATGTTTGTTAGTGGCAAGGACAGGTTCAAAACACTGGCCTCTTCACTCTGAGGTCAGGGCTACATTTGCTCTGTGCAACAAATGAGGAAATGGTGTTACTGTTGTCTTGCTGCCTAGGGAGAGCAGGTTAAGGAAGCGCTGATGGCAGCTGGAGACCTCGAGCAACAGGGATTTTAAAATCAGGCTGAACCCTGATGGATATTTATAAATATACAAACCCCTGTTGAATGATTATTCAACAAACATCCATTTATGTAGCATCCATGCGTTTCACATGTGTTAAAAGAGCTCTGTCTTTATATCTAGGACTTAGGTAACAAAGGATAATAAAGAATTTCACTTTTGTAATTTGCAGTAGATTTGCTTTCATCAGCAGGTGAGGGGGAAAAAAATCAGATTTCTCATGAAATACCAATCAACATTTAGAAGCTCTGTGCTGTTGTAAGTGAAAACAGTCATTGTTCATGTTCTGCTTCAAAGATGAGTTGATTTTTAAACAGGGTTTTCCATGAGCAGAAAATTTCTAAAAATTAGACCATTTTATGGGTAGGAAGCCATAAAAATTAGCCCACTTTAAACTCTGGCTTTGTGTAAATTTCTATAATTGTGTCTTACATACATTATTTATTATTGACAGTTAAGCTACCAGCAACAATGATACAGACTAAGAAAAAACCTCTTCTATCTAAAAATCAGAAAGACAATTTACATTCTCTTTTCAAAGAGTGGAGGAGTGGTACACTTAAGTTGAAATATTTTGTGTACTAAAGTTGCAGTTGGTGGGAATTAGAATAGCTAAATTATCACCTTACCTTGCAGAGTGGATAATAAAATGTCAACAAGCCTTCCACAAGTGGTGTGCTCCCAAGGTGATGTCCTGTCCTAGGAGGTAGTTCTTATCAATCTATCTAATTGTACTTTTATATTCACTAACAGGTTCCCTCAGCCTCCTGAATATTTTACAGAATGTGTGAAGACACAGTTTTTCTCTTTAAATCACAATGCCAGCCTGAAGAAGTAGAAACAACCTAGTAAAAGTCTCATTTCAGTTTGTGGAAGTGAAGAACATACAAAAACAGACCTTTGGTTCTTTACTAAAGGGACAAGGAGAAGTTCACCAAAGTCAGGAGAGAAAGATCATCAGTCCTCTCCTGAATGTGGAAATGGCCAGAAACCCATGCAGGGCTCTGCATGCCATCTCTCCTCTCTGCTTCTCTAAGCATCATGCTCTGTTTCTGCAAACTAGCTTTCTCTTTCATGAGCAAAATCTGGTCTAAGACACTGTCCTGTCTCCCTGGAGTATTCATCTCCTTGGGGCAAGAGTCTTGCTGAAGTAGAAGGGGTTCAATTTTAAAGTCCTTCTTTAAAGTCAAAATTGGCTTTCAGTTTTAATTTCATACTCATAAGAGATAAATTGTGATGGGTTTGGCTTAGATCAGTTTCTCCCTGTTGATCCAATCAGAGGGCATTGAAGCAGAGGTCAGCTAGCTCTCTGACTCCCTAGGTGTTGGAATGGAGATTAAGGAAAGGGGCTTATTATGGGCTGTGTCTGTAGTTTTCCACTGGGGGCAATTTTGTCCTTCAGGAAAAATTTGGCATGTCTGAAGATATATTTGGTTGTTACAAATGAAGGGATGTTACTCTCATCTAGTAGGTAGAAGTCACAGATGCAGCCAAACATTCCAGAATCCACAGACTAGCCCTCAACAACAGAGAATTAGCTGGCCTACCAAGCCAGTAGTGCTGAGACTGAGAAATCCTGAGCTGTGCTATTTTTCCAAAACTAGAAATGATGAGTGCTAGCCTAGCACTGGCAAGGGTGTGGGGGAGAACATGAGAGAAGACAGAGAAATAAGTAATAATTGCTATGTTTAATCCACATTTACTATGTTCCAAACACCATATTAAGCATTTGTGCTAAGTCACTTTAGTCGCATCTGACTCTTGGACTATAGACTGGAGCCACCAGGCTCCCCTGTCCATGGGATTCTCCAGGCAAGAATACAGGAGTGAGTTGCCATGCCCTCCTACAGGGGATCTTCCTCACCTAGGGATAGAATCTGCGTCTCTTGTTTCCTTCACTGGGCTCTTTACCACCAGCGCCACCTGGGAAGCCCTATATTAAGCATTTAACCAACATCATTTCATTGATTCTGCACAAAAATCTTACAAAGCAAGTAATATTATTTCTGATTTATGGAAAACCAAATATGACTCTACCGCCGAAGCTCTTATTCTTATCTAGAAACTAAGAGGTGTGAATGAAAAATCACCCTATCTTATGAGACTTTACCTGGGTTCACATAACGGAGCAAAAAAGATATGAACAGATTCTTAAGCTCTGAACTTGTGTATCTAACAAGTGATAACATCACCGTCATCCGCTTCCAGGAAGCATCAGAAAAGTGACAGTCAGATCACACCACCTATCAAAGGGATGTGACTGTAACATAAGCAGCCACATAAATACGCAGGTCTATGTGAATAGGAATGGGGAGTAGAAAACTCAGGCGTGAGGCATGCTGAAACAGAACACAGGGTCCCAAAGCTGACATACTCAAGGGGTCCTGCCTCTCAAACTTGTAGGTCCTGCACTCAGTCCATGCCAAAGTTCATTTCCACACTGTCAAATAAGGATGTGCACACCAGATTTGTAGGACTGTGATGAAAATTAAATTCAGAACTGTGTGTAAAGTAGAGACTGGCAATTGAATCCAAAGTGGCCCATTGTCTGCTTTGGTAAATGACATGTTATTGGAACACTGCCATGCTGTTGAATTTATGTGTTACCTATGGCTGCTTTTGTGTTACAATAGCAAAGCTGTGTAGGCATAATAGAGATTCAGGATATGTGGCCTATATAGCCAAGATATTTACTATCTGCCCATTTCCAGAAAACTCCTGGTGCATAGCTGTGGTTCACCTGACCTTAGGGGTGATGTAACCCCCTACACCCCATCCACATTGGGAGATTGTCCTCTATGCCTGTTAAAGCTGTTCCAGCAAAACTGGCTGGAACACTATTTGGCACTGACCAAATAGTGATCTAAGCACAGAATTAAAGGGCACAGTAAAAGGCAACCAGATAAAAACACATTTTACCTGCAAGAGGTGGAGATGGTTTGTTTATGCTCGGCAGCAGAAGGTGAGTGGGATAGCAACTTTGAACTTAATAGTGCTAATTACAAGGCAAGGTAATGAGATATGGGGGAAAGCGAGAGGTTCAAATCTTAGCTCTTTTGCCTGTTAGTTGTGTGATATTTTGGTCAAATTTCTTAAAAATCATGTTCATCAGTTTTCTTATCTATAAAATTAGGTGAAAAATACTACCTTTAAGTGGATTAAATCAAATAATCTATGTAAGAACTGAATAAGTATTGAAATGTGGTAAATGTTGTAATAATTATGCTCTTGTTTCTACATGTTTACTGACTACTTTTTATAGAGATACTTCAGATTAAAATCTCTGGCCCCACTTTCTCCTCCATGGCAATTTTTGTTGTAATTCAATGACTAAGTTGTGTGTGACTCTTTGTGACCCCATGGGCTGCAGCATGGGAGACTTCCTTGTCCTTTGCTATTTCCAAGAGTTTGCTCAAACTCATGTCCACTGAGTCAGTGATGCCATCCAACCATCTTATCCTCTATCACCCTCTTCTCTTCCTGCCCTCAATCTTTCCTAGCATCAGGGTCTTTTCCAATGAATCAACTCTTCGCATCAGGTGGCCAGAATATTGGAGCTTCAGCTTCAGCATCAGACCCTCCAATGAATATTCAGGGTTGGTTTCCTTCAGAACTGAACTGACTAGTTTGATCTCCTTGCTGTCCAAGGGACTCTGAAAAGTCTTCTCCAACACCACATTTCAAAATGATCAATTCTTTGGCACTCAACCTTCTTTATGGTCCAATTCTCACTTCTGTACATGATTACTGGAAAAACCATAGCTTTGATTAAACAGCTTTGACCTCTGTTTGCAAAGTGATGTCTCTGCTTTTGAATATGCTACCCAGGTTTGTCATAGCTTTTTTCCCAAGGAGCAAGTGTTTTTTAATTTCATGGTTGCAGTCACCATCCACAGTGATTTTGAGCCCCCCCAAAATAAAGTCTGTCACTGTTTACATTATTTCTTCATCTATTTGTCACAAAGTGATGATACTGGACTAATTTTTTGAATGTTGAATTTTAAGCCAAGTTTTTTACTCTACTCTTTCACCTTCATCTAGAGGTTCTTTTGTTCTTCTTCTAATACCTATTAGGGTGGTATCATCTGCATATCTGAGCTTGTTGATATTTCTCCTGGCAATCTTGATTACATCTTGTGATCCATCCAGCCTGGCATTTTGCATGATGTATTCCTCATATAAGTTAAATAAGCAGGGTGACAATATACAGTCTTGACGTATTCCTTTCCCAATTGGGAACCAGTTCCTGATTTGGAACAAACAAATACGTTGTTTCATGTCTAGTTCTAACTGTTACTTCTTGACTTGCATACAGGTTTCTCAGGAGGCAGGCAAGGTATTCTGGTATTCCCATCTCTAAGAATTTTCCACAGTTTGTTATGATCCACACAGTCAAAGGCTTTAGCACAGTCAGTGCAGCAGAAGGAAATGTTTTCAGGAATTCTCTTGCTTTTTCTATGAGCCAATGGATACTGGCAATTTGAGCTCTGATTCCTCTTCCTTTTCTAAATCTAGCTGCTGAAGCTAGCATGTGAAATGAATGCTGCTGTTCAGAAATTTGAATGTTCTTTGACATTACCTTTCGTTGGGATTGGAATGAAAACTGATCTTTTCCAGTCCTACAGCCACTGCTGAGTTCTCCAAATTTGCTGCATACTGAGAGCAACACTTAAACAGCATCCTCTTTTAGAATTTAAAATAGCTCAGGTGGAATTCCATCGCCTCCTCTAGCTTCATTTGTAGTAATGGTTTCTAAAGCCCACTTGACTTCACACTTCAGGATGTTTGACTCTAGAAGAATGACCACATCATCATGGCAACTAAAATACTATAATAAGATTTAGAATATATTCAATGTTTCTTATATACTCTGCTATTTTATGTGTTTTATTTATATTGAAAAGTTTAATCCTCCTAATAATCCTTTGAGGTGTGTACTGTTAACTGACAATTCTGTGTTGGAGATAAAGGAACTAAGGCACAGAGAAGTTATGTGAATTACCCAAGGTCACACAGCTAAATTAGGCTGAATTAAGATGATGTGCACAAGTCTAACTGTAGAGCCTACAGTCTCAACAATGCCCTGAACATCACGTTTACCAGGAATTCATTTTAAGTCCAGATAGTCTTCATAATTGAGGCTTCTGGTGTGTCTGGGTTTGTGTGTGAACTCACCTGGCTCCAGGTATGGTTCTTAACATGGGCTCTGTGGAATCTCTAGGAATAGGAGCAACACAGGAATATGTGCTCAGTCGGTAAATAACTCATGTGCAATGCAGGAGACCACCAGCAAGGCAGGAGTGCCAGGTATGATTCCTGGGTTGAGAAGATCCCCTGGAGAAGGAAATGGCAACCCACTCCAGTATTCTTGCCTGGGAAATCCCATGGACAGAGGAGTCTGGTGGCTCCAGTCCATGGGGTTGCAAGGGTTGGACATAACTTAGCAACTAAACCAGCTTCCAAAGATGTGTAGGAATTCCCAGTGACATGTAGAAGGGGTTACTAGACCCTACTCTTCAGAGTCTAAGTCTGGATCATGGGGAGAAAGAAAGAACTGTTTTTCTGTGATCTGAATTGTAGTGGTACCTATCACAGGCTGAAGCATGTCTCCCCCAAATGCATATGTTGCAGCCCTAATCCTGGTACCTTAGAATGTGACTGTATTTGGAGACAAGGTATTCAGAGGGAATTAGGTTAAAATGAGGGTTTTGGGGTGGACAGTGGTTCAGTTTGATTGATTCCTTTATAAGAAGAGAACAGGACCTAGAGAGAGACACCAGAGATGGGCATGTGCAGAGAAAAGACCATGTGGGACAAAAAAGAGAAGGTAAGCTGAGGAGGGAGGCCTCAAGAGAGACCAATCCTGCCAGAACCTAGATCTTGGATTTTCAGCTTTTAGAGCTGTGAGAAATTAAATTTCTGTGGTTTAAACCAACCAGTCTATGGTACTTTATTGTGTCAGTCTGAGCAAAGGGATACAATCCCACACTGTACTGCCCTGGGTCACTTTTACCTGAGTCCAGAACAGAGGCAGGAATCTCTGTCACTTTGCCATACACCACAGAGCAGATGTGACTTCTGGAGTGTTCAGGGTGCCACCTGCTAAAAAATACTGAGCTGGGAATCAGCAAGAGGCTCTTGGCACCCAGAGGGGCAGCACGATGGCGTGACAATGCCTATTGTGCTAAACCAAGCCATTTTCAGAAATGGCTTCACCATGAAGAGCAGTTGCAGAGAAACAGCCCTGCCAAGGCAGCAGGAGGATGTGGCTGTGGCTGGCCTAGTGACAGACTCCAAGAAAGGACAGCATATGTCACAGATACCTCTAGAGATTTTAAACATTCTAAAGAACTAACTTTTAAGAAGCTGGGGTTCATGCATCGGCAGTTTGGGGAAATGAGCCAGAAAAATTAGGTATTAATATTAGTGCTCCCACATATGTACCCAGAGAGTGGTAAGGCTTCTGGAAATTACTGTTCCACACAGTTGACCCCAGAGCAGATGTCTATGAAGATCTAACTGAAAAGTAAAGGAGGTTTATTGGAAGAAACAAAGGGACAGGCAAATAATGGTGAATCGGGGGGAAAATAAAGAGGAGGAAATTTGAATAAGAAGTAGAAAGGGAGGTCCAGAAGAGGAAGATTTAAGCCGATCCAATGACTTCATGACAAATGGATGGGGAAAAAATGGAAACAGTGACAGATTTTATTTTCCTGGGCTCTAAATCACTACAGATGATGACTGCAGCCATGAAATTAAAAGATGCTTACTTCTTGGAAAAAAAGCTATGACAAACCTAGACAGCATATTAAAAAGCAGAGACATTACTTTGCCAAAAAAAGGTCTGTATAGTCAAAGTTATGGTTTTACCAGTAGTCATCTACAGGTGTGAAAGTTGGACCATAAAGAAGGCTGAGTGCTGAAGAACTGATGCTTTCAAACTGTGGTGCTAGAGAAGACTCTTGAGAGTCCCATGGACTGCAAGAAGATCCAACCAGTCAATCCTAAAGGAAATCAACCCTGAATATTCATTGGGAGGACTGATACTGAAGCCGAAGCTCTAATTCTCTGGCCACCTGATGTGAAGAGCTGACTCATTGGAAAAGAACCTGATGCTGGGAAAGATTGGGGGAAGGAGGAGAAAGGGACGACAGAGGATCAGATGGTTGGATGGCATCATTGACTCTATGGACATGAGTTTGAGCAAATTCTGGGAGATGGTGAAGGACAGGGAAGACTGGCATGCTTCAGTCCATGGGGTTGCAAAGAGTCAGACATGACTGAGTGATGGACCAACACCACCACCTCCCAGGTTATTTAGCAGGACCTAGTTAAAAGGACTTTGTAAATAGGACAAGCTATGTAGATGTTTATTAAGTAAGAAAGCTGACCTTTATTCAAGATGATCACAGGCAGGAATTAAAGGGCATGAATAGGAAATCCACTTGTGGAAAACAATAAGCTAGAGAAAGAAAGCACAGCAAATTGGGCAGATTAAAAAGGGCTAGTTAAAAAAAGAGTGGTCAGGAGAGAGATTCAGATTTAAGTGTCCTAGAGATGGAAGAAGAGAAGAAAATAGTAATGTGTTGACCTTCCTGTGAAGGAGCAGATAGAAAGTGAGACCCAGCTTAACTCCCAGACTAGAAGAATGGAGCTGGAGAAGGCTGCTGGCTACACCATAATCAAGGCACTGGTGGGAGGGCTTGGGAGTCAAAAGACAGACCCAATCAAACTCTCCCTGAAAGTGAGGCATTCTGTCCTCCAGTTGTCCATTTTTATCAGAGAAGAAGCTTGGAGACTGAAGGCAAGAGTCAATTGCTCTTGTTTTCTCTTCTCTACTGATGCATCCTGAAGGCAGGCAGAGAGCTCACTGACTTTGGAAGCTGCATATTTTTCCTACAACGTGACTGAGACACTTAATACCCATTCCTTTTGTTTTTATAAAGGAGAGGAGACTTCCCTGTCTCCAGGAGAGCACAATAATGAAAGAAACATTCCAACTTCTCTGGGTCCCTCGTCCTTTCGTCTGCCCACAGTGGGGAAGAGTAACATAGGGTTGGAGCAGTTGGGTAGCCTCAGCTCCCATTTACTTCCTTTCCCTCTCAGATATGCCTGTTAAATATCTCTCTACTCTAAGTCCATGTAGTAACATGCTCAGGGTGGAAAATGAACTCTTTTCAGCTTTCTTGAACCTGCTCTCTCAAAGTAGGTTGAAAGTTTCACTGAAGGTGGCTGGATGAATTTGCCCTGAGTCTGTCCTGCAGACTTAGATTTCTGCCCAGCAAGTCCCAAAATCCTGATTAGGAATGTAGCAGGAGGACTAAGGCATGTTTTTCAGCACAGTTTCATTGATGAAATTCTTAATCTGTGCCTGGTATCTGCTCTCTATTGCTTAAGAATTTAGGAGAGAAGAGGCCGTGAGTGTTTTGCAATCCAAATCACCAATAAACTATTTACTGCCTAAACAGACATCAGAAAATCACTTCTTTTTTTGAACCTCAATTTACTCATCTATCAAGTCAGGAAAAATAATACCTATAAGGGAAGGCTCTTTTGAGAATTATGTTAAGCAATGTATATGAAGGCAACAAATTATAGTTGGCATATAGTACATATCTGTTCTTTTCATGTAATTTGAAGCATTTCTTCTAAATATTCTATATTTCAGCTTCCCAGCTTAAAAAAATGATGTTGCTAATGTTTAATACTTTTTTGACAAACATAAGAATGGGATTCTTGGCAGTTACTAACACAGGTGGAATGGCTTCCATCTTAAACCAGGCAAAATTCTATAATCTGAAGGATCCAGCCACTGCTATGTCTTATACTTATGCAAACTAGCAAACATACGATTTGATTTAGAAAATGCTCAAGTTTTAGACGTTTTTAATGCATTCAGTGCCATACCTTCAGAAAACCATTAGCACCTCTAGCAGCTTAAAGATAATGGCAGAGTCTGGCTTTAACGGTTTTTTTCTCCAGAATCACCCAAATGCAAAAAATGATAAATGGAGAGGCAATTTCTTCTTCAATGAAAGCAGGAAAGAACCAAAACTCTGAACCATGAAACAGGTGGAAGGACTATAGTAGCCCAGGGGGAGTGTACAGTGAGGACGCCCCAGGCTCCAGATCTCTGAGTACACTTCTCCAAAGGGACGTCCACAGTCAGCAGTACAAAATTCGAATCTCTTGTTTGCAATAATGGAAACAAAGTGCATAAACTGGTGACAGGAGCTCTTATATACATAGTTTGGAATCAAGAAGCAGGTGAAGTGGAGCTAACTAATAAATCACACAGGTAGGATGTTTTGTCATCACAGCAAATGATGTAAAGAGTCTTTCCCTGTGAGCAGTCCCTGTGGTGCCTTGCTCCTTTGTCTAAGAGTCATTAGGGGTTGAAGAAATACTAACGCAAAATGTTTACAAATAAAAATCTTACTCTTCTGAAATATAGTACAGAACCCTCAGAAAGAATAATAGAGAATATACAAAAGTGCAAAAGAAAAAATACAAAGAAATAAAGGGAAACAAATGAGGAATGCAAAGTACTCGCTCGGATAATATTTTCACAGATGAGATGAAAATTGGATCCCTCAAAACTTATCATATAACTACAGAATTTAGCAAAGCAGTCACCCTTCTAAAGCAGGAGCATCAGACAGAGATTCCAGAGCACAGGGATGATGTTCCCTGGCAACAGAAACAGTTGAAATGTGAGGGAGTAGATTTTCAGGGAAATTGTGAAGAAATAGTAAACTCTGCAAAAATGTTAAGATAAATTGGAAACTCCAATTAAAATAAATAAATTTATATTAAAAAATAAATTATAAGTAGATAAAGGAATAGATAACATAGAAAAAATAAAACAAATGCAAATTTTAAAATAAATAAAATCTATGATATACATTTCATCTTCATGAAGGTGAAAAGTGAAAGTGTTAGCTGCTCGTTCGTGTCCAACTCTTTGCAACCCCAAGGACTGAATGTAGCCCACCAGGCTCCTAATTCCCATGGAATTCTCCAGGCAAGAGTTTTAGAGTGGATTTCCATTTTCTCCTCCAGGGGATCTTCCTGACCCAAGACTCAAACCCAGGTTTCCTGCACTGCAGACAGATTTTTCACGGTCTGAGCCACCAGGAAAGGCCCCACCTCCTCCACTCCCCTTCAAAAATAAATGAATAAAGCTCACCAGATGCCGTCAGAACCACAGCATTTTTTTTTTTGGGCAATAAAAAGTGTTAAACGTGATATATTTAATCCTCTAGGGAATGGTCTGGGTTCTTCATTAGCAAAATCATGTACTGTCCTGTGGAAGTAAGGAAGGAGCTCTTCAGTGACTATTGGGATTTTAAGCTGATTTTCTTCTCTAAATTGTTCAAATGTGTTATATTTTTGCTAACTCCTTTGATTTAGGTTTCCTTTCCATCCTATTGTCTTATTGTTCATTGTGATTTTCTTATTTTCTATGTGCCTGCTGCTTGTCTAGTCCTCTCCACATATTTTCTAATCTATTATTTTTAAAATATTTTATAAGTTCTAATGAATGTCCTCTAAAGAATAGCTAAATAGATTTGAAAAATGACCAATTATTATTGGTATAAATGAAGAAAAAAATTTGAAAGAAAAACTCAGTAAATTAAAAGAACCAGGAGAAATGGAGAAATGGTTGATTTCAGAGCTAGATCAGGAAAAATAGAAAATGAATCTAGAAGATTGTGCTGCAAGAGAATAAGAATGTACCTAAAATATGATAAAGTTGGAATAGTACTCAGTAATTTTTTTTAAAAAATGAATAACCGATACATGTAATGTCATGGATGAACCTCAAAAACATGCTGAATTAATAAAGCCAGATACATAAGACTACATATTGAATTATTCCATTTATGTGAAATTTCTAGAAAAGATACAATTTTAAAAACTAATGAAGATGAAAAGAAAATTTGTGTTTGCCTTGGGTTGGAAGTTGGAGTTGGGGTTGACTGCAGATGGATTTGAAGGGCTCCCTGAGAGCCGAGCCTGAGCAGCTTAGACCAGGGAGGTGCATGCAGCCTAGGGCCGGCCTCAGATGGTTCCTGGCGGAGCAACGTAGAGCCTGAGTGGTGTGCGCCTTGTGTAGGGGCAGGCCCAGCGTGGCTGAGACACTGCGAGCACACACCAGTGTTATTTGTTTGCAGCATCCCTCCCTCCCTACAGCACGACTGAACAAGTGAGCCTAAAAAAAAGTGTCCAGCACCGCCCCCCTTCAGACACTAAATAGAGACCAGCAAACAGAAGAAGCTAAACAGAGGGAACCACCTTGGAAGTGACCCCACACTGCCCACAACACCAGAGAAAGTCCCAGAAATATCTTTACTATTTTTACGACCATTCTCTCTCTCTCTTGTTTTCTTTTTTTGTTGGTTGATGTTGTTGTTTGATTGTTTTTTCTTCTTTTCTTTTCCTTCTCCTTTTTTTCTTGAAATTTTTAAAATTTTTAAGTCCTCTATTTCTCCTTTAATTTTCATTTTTATAACCTACTATCACTTTTCAAAAAAAAGACCCTATTTTTAAAGCAAATGCCGTACATATATATATATATTTTTGTGTGTGTGTTTTTTTTAAAAATAATTCTCATGATTTTTTTTTCTTCTTCTTCTTCTTTTCTTTAATATTGTATTTTTGAAAATCCAACCTCTACTCTAGAGGTTAATCTTTTCTTTTTGGTATTTGTTGTCAATTTTGTACATTTAAAAACCCAATCTTCAGTACCCAATTTTACCTGAGAGCGAGATTACTGGCTTGACCACTCTCTCCTCCTTTGGACTCTCCTTTTTCTCCACCAGGTTGTCTCTGTCTCCTCCCTCCCCCTTCTCTTCTCTACCCAACTCTGTGAATCTCTGTGTGTTCCAGACAGTGGAGAACATTTAGGGAACTGGTTACTGGCTGGATCTGTCTCTCTCCTTTTCATTTCCCTTTTTTGTCCTCCTGGCCGCCTATGTCTCCTTCCTTCCTCTCCTCTTCCCTGTATAACTCTGTGAACACCTCTGAGCGGTCCAGACTGAGGAGTGCACATAAGGAAGTGATTACTGGCTAGCTTGCTCTCTGTTCTTTTGATCCCACCTCATCTCATTCCAGTCACCTCTAACTACCCCCTCCCTCTTCTCTTCTCCATGTAACTCAGTGAACCTCTCTGGGTGTCCCTCAATGTGGAGAAACTTTTCATCTTTAACCTAGATGTTTCATCATCAGTGCTGTATAGATGGAGAAGTCTTGAAGCTACTGTAAAAATAAAACTGAAAACCAGAAACAGGAGGCTTAAGTCCAAATCCTGAGAACATCAGAGAACTCCTGAATTCAGGGAACACTAATCGATAGGAGCTCATCAAACGCCTCCATACCTACACTGAAACCAAGCACCACCCAAGGGCTAACAAGTTCCAGAGCAAGACATACCACTCAAATTCTCCAGCAACATAGGAACACACCCCTGAGCTTCAATATACAGGCAGCTCAAAGTTACTCCAAAACCATAGACATCTCATAACTGGACACTTCATTGCACTCCAGAGAGAAGAAATCCAGCTCTAACCACCAGAACTCCGACACAAGCTTCCCTAACCAAGAAACTTTGACAAGCCACTGATACAACCCCACCCACAGCGAGGTGACTCCATAATAAAGAGAACTCCACAAATTCCCAGAATACAGAAAGGCCACCCCAAATGCAGCAATATAACCAAGATGAAGAGACAGAGGAATACCCAGCAGATAAAGGAGGAATAGGAGAAATGCCCACCAAACCAAACAAAAGAGGAAGAGATAGGGAATCTACCTGAGAAAGAATTCCAAATAATGATAGTGAAAATGATCCAAAATCTTGAAATCAAAATGGAATCACAGATAAATAGCCTAGAGACAAGGACTGAGAAGATGCAAGAAAGATTTAACAAGGACCTAGAAGAAATAAAAAAGAGTCAATATATAATGAATAATGCAATAAATGAGATCAGAAACACTCTGGAAGCAACAAATAGTAGAATATCAGAGGCAGAAGATAGAATTAGTGAAATAGAAGATAGAATGGTAGAAATAAATGAATCAGAGAGGAAAAAAGAAAAACGAATTAAAAGAAATGAGGACAATCTCAGAGACATCCAGGACTATATGAAACATTCCAACATTCAAATTATAGGAGTCCCAGAAGAAGAAGACAAAAAGAAAGACCATGAGAAAATCCTTCAGGAGATAATAGTTGAAAACTTTCCTAAAATGGGGAAGGAAATAATCACCCAAGTCCAAGAAACCCAGAGAGTTCCAAACAGGATAAATCCAAAGTGAAACACCCCAAGACACATATTAATCAAATTAACAAAGATCAAACACAAAGAATAAATATTAAAAGCAGCAAGGGAAACACAACAAATAACACACAAGGGGATAAGGATAACTGCAGATCTTTCAATAGAAATGCTTCAGGCCAGGAGGGAATGGCAAGACATGCTTAAAGTGATGAAAGAAAATAATCTACAGCCCAGATTACTGTACCCAGCAAGGATCTCATTCAAATATGAAGGAGAAATCAAAAGCTTTCCAGACAAACAAAAGCTGACAGAATTCAGCACCACCAAACCAGCTCTCCAACAAATGCTAAAGGATATTCTCTAGACAGGAAACACAAAAAGGGCATATAAACCTGAACCCAAAACAATAAAGTGAATGGTAAGGGGATCATACTTATCAATAATTACCTTAAATGTAAATGGGTTGAATGCCTCAACCAAAAGACAAAGACTGGCTGAATGGATACAAAAACAAGACCCCTATATATGCTGCCTACAAGAGACCCACCTCAAAACAAGGGACACATACAGACTGAAAGTGAAGGGTTGGAAAAAGATATTCCACGCAAATAGAGACCAAAAGAAAGCAGGAGTGGCAATACTCATATCCGATAAAATAGACTTTAAAACAAAGGCTATGAAAAGAGACAAAGAAGACCACTACATAATGATTAAGGGATCAATCCAAGAAGAAGATATAACAATTATAAATATATATGCAGCCAACATAGGAGCACCACAATATGTAAGACAAATGCTAACAAGTATGAAAGGGGAAATTAACAATAACACAATAATAGTGGGAGACTTTAATACCCCACTCACACCCATGGACAGATCAACTAAACAGAAAATTAACAAAGAAACACAAACTTTAAATGATACAATAGACCAGTTAGACATAATTGATATCTATAGGACACTTCACCCCAAAACAATGAATTTCACCTTTTTCTCAAGTGCTCATGGAACCTTCTCCAGGATAGATCACATCCTGGGCCATAAATCTAACCTTGATAAATTCAAAAAAATCAAAATCATTCCAACCATCTTTTCTGACCATAATGCATTAAGATTAGATCTCAATTACAGGAGGAAAACTATTAAAAATTCCAACATATGGAGGCTGAACAACACGCTTTGGAATAACCAACAAATCACAGAAGAAATAAAAAAAGAAATCAAAATATGCACAGAAACGAATGAAAATGAAAACACAACAACCCAAAACCTGTGGGACACTATAAAAGCAGTGCTAAGAGGAAAGTTCATAGCAATACAGGCATATCTCAAGAAACAAGAAAAAAGTCAAATAAATAACCTAACTCTACACCTAAAGCAACTAGAAAAGGAAGAAATGGAGAACCCCAGAGTTAATAGAAGATGGAAAGAAATCTTAAAAATTAGGGCAGAAATAAATGCAAAGGAAACAAAAGAGACCATAGCAAAAATCAACAAAGCCAAAGGCTGGTTCTTTGAAAGGAAAAATAAAATTGACAAACCATTAGCTAGACTCATCAAGAAACAAAGGGAGAAAAATCAAATCAATAAAATTAGAAATGAAAATGGAGAGATCACAACAGACAACACAGAAATACAAAGGATCATAAGAGACTACTATCAGCAATTATATGCCAATAAAATGGACAATGTGGAAGAAATGGACAAATTCATAGAAAAGTACAACTTTCCAAAACTGAACCAGGAAGAAATAGAAAATCTTAACAGACCCATCACAGGCACGGAAATTGAAACTGTAATCAGAAATCTTCCAGCAAACAAAAGCCCAGGTCCAGACGGCTTCTCAGCTGAATTCTACCAAAAATTTAGAGAAGAGCTAACACCTGTCCTACTCAAACTCTTCCAGAAGATTGCAGAGGAAGGTAAATTTCCAAACTCATTCTATGAGCCCACCATCACCCTAATACCAAAACCTGACAAAGATGCCACAAAAAAAGAAAACTACAGGCCAATATCACTGATGAACATAGATGCAAAAATCCTTAAAAAAATTCTAGCAATCAGAATTGAACAACACGTTAAAAAGATCATACACCTTGACCAAGTGGGCTTTATCCCAGGGATGCAAGGATTCTTCAATATCTGCAAATCAATCAATGTAATTCACCACATTAACAAAGTGAAAAATAAAAGCCATATGATTATCTCAATAGATGCAGAGAAGGCCTTTGACAAAATTCAACATCCATTTATGATAAAAACTCTCCAGAAAGCAGGAATAGAAGGAACATACCTCAACATAATAAAAGCTATATATGACAAACCCACAGCAAACATTATCCTCAATGGTGAAAAATTGAAAGCATTTCCCCTAAAGTCAGGAACAAGACAAGGGTGCCCACTTTCACCACTACTATTCAACATAGTTCTGGAAGTTTTGGCCACAGCAATCAGAGCAGAAAAAGAAATAAAAGGAATCCAAAGTGGAAAAGAAGAAGTAAAACTCTCACTGTTGGCAGATGACATGATCCTCTACATAGAAAACCCTAAAGACTCCAC
Organism: Capricornis sumatraensis; assembly: GCF_032405125.1. Lineage (NCBI taxonomy): Eukaryota > Metazoa > Chordata > Mammalia > Artiodactyla > Bovidae > Capricornis > Capricornis sumatraensis. Next base: position 113,529,321 of record NC_091071.1, on the reverse strand, counting down.
CAGAAAATTACTAGAGCTAATCAATGAATATAGTAAAGTTGCAGGATATAAAATCAACACACAGAAATCCCTTGCATTCCTATACACTAATAATGAGAAAGTAGAAAAAGAAATTAAGGAAACAATTCCATTCACCATTGCAATGAAAAGAATAAAATACATAGGAATATATCTACCTAAAGAAACTAAAGACCTATATATAGAAAACTATAAAACACTGATGAAAGAAATCAAAGAGGACACTAATAGATGGAGAAATATACCATGTTCATGGATTGGAAGAATCAATGTAGTGAAAATGAGTATACTACCCAAAGCAATTTACAGATTTAATGCAATCCCTATCAAGCTGCCAGCGGTATTTTTCACAGAACTAGAACGAATAATTTCAAGATTTGTATGGAAATACAAAAAACCTTGAATCGCCAAAGCAATCTTGAGAAAGAAGAATGGAACTGGAGGAATCAACCTGCCTGACTTCAGGCACAAAGCCACAGTAATCAAGACAGTATGGTACTGGCACAAAGACAGAAATATAGATCAATGGAACAAAATAGAAAGCCCAGAGATAAATCCACACACCTATGGACACCTTATCTTCAACAAAGGAGGCAAGAATATACAATGGAGTAAAGACAATCTCTTTAACAAGTGGTGCTGGGAAAACTGGTCAACCACTTGTAAAAGAATGAAACTAGATCACTTTCTAACACCGCACACAAAAATAAACTCAAAATGGATTAAAGATCTAAACGTAAGACCAGAAACTATAAAACTCCTAGAGGAGAACATAGGCAAAACACTCTCCGACATATATCACAGCAGGATCCTCTATGATCCACCTCCCAGAATACTGGAAATAAAAGCAAAAATAAACAAATGGGATATAATTAAAATGAAAAGCTTCTGCAAACAAAGGAAACTATAAGCAAGGTGAAAAGACAGCCTTCGGAATGGGAGAAAATAATAGCAAATGAAGCAACGGACAAACAACTAATCTCAAAAATATACAAGCAACTTATGCAGCTCAAGTCCAGAAAAATAAATGACCCAATCAAAACATGGGCCAAAGAACTAAATAAACATTTCTCCAAAGAAGACATACGGATGGCTAACAAACACATGAAAGGATGCTCAACATCACTCATTATCAGAGAAATGCAAATCAAAACCACAATCAGGTACCATTTCATGCCAGTAAGAATGCCTGTGATCCAAAAGTCTACAAGCAATAAATGCTGAAGAGGGAGTGGAGAAAAGGGAACCCTCTTACACTGTTGGTGGGAATGCAAACTAGTACAGCCACTATGGAGAACAGTGTGGAGATTCCTTAAAAAATTGCAAATAGAATTGCCTTATGACCCAGCAATCCCATTGCTGGGCATACACACCAAGGAAACCAGAACTGAAAGAGACACGTGTACCCCAATGTTCATCGCAGCACTGTTTATAATAGCCAGGACATGGAAACAACCTAGATGTCCATCAGCAGATGAATGGATAAGAAAGTTGTGGTACATATACACAATGGAGTACTACTCAGCCATTAAAAAGAATACATTTGAATCAGTTCTAATGAGGTGAATGAAACTGGAGCCTATTGTACAGAGTGAAGTAAGCCAGAAAGAAAAACACCAATACAGTATACTAACACATATATATGGAATTTAGAAAGATGGTAATGATAACCCTCTATGTGAGACAGCAAAAGAGACACAGATAGAACGGACTTGTAGAGTCTGTGGGAGAGGGAGAGTGTAGGATGATTTGGGAGAATGGCACTGAAACATGTATACAATCAGATAAGAAATGAATCGCCAGTCTATGTTTGATACAGGATACAGGATGCTTGGGGCTAGTGCATGGGGATGACCCAGAGAGAATATATGGGGTGGGAGAGGGTTCAGGATTGGGAACTCATGTACACCTGTGGCTGATTCATGTCAATGTATGGCAAAACCAATACAGTATTGTAAAGCAAAATAAAGTAAAAATAAAAATTAAAAAAATAAAAGAAGACTGACCTCCTGGAAAAGAAAGTAATGTTTTATTTTGATTATATTTATGAATAAAAATGTCTCAGTTGATACTTTTCCATTGCTGTTGTTATATTTGTCTCTTCCACCTTCCTTTCTTTTTAGTAAGGAGTGAATGCTTAATCTCTGAAATCACCAGGTTGATATAAATGAAACTTATAGAGTGAACTTCTAGAAAATTGTATTGCAATTAACTACTTGTAATGGGGCTGGATAAGATAAAATACAACTTGGAATAAGGTTGAATAGTAATGTGGTTGTATCTGGAAGCATGGAACCCATGCTGTCTGGAGTCAGGTTCTGGTTCCCTACTCATTAGCTAGAAGACTAGGAATGAGTAATTATATATCTCTAATTTTCAGTTTTGCCATCGGTATAAGAGGATAATAAAAATGTCTACCTCAGAGGATGAATTGTGGCCACTAGCTGTGCTGATGCATGTTTGGCAATCAGTAGATCTTGCTACGTAGCCACAGAAAGTACACAATAAATGCCAGTGGAAATTATTCAAAATATTACAGTCTAACTAAAATTCATAATACTAATGGGAAGTTACATTTAAGAAATAAAACTCCATTATGAAGGGTCATAAATATGCTAAAAGTTTGTGCTCAGAAGAGTTAAATGTTAGAAAGAACTGTAAAGTTATATTAAAGAAAAGAAAGGCTGGGCAAAATATTCAGCTGTGTTATGGGGTCCTGGAATATGATTATTGTCCATTAAACCCAAAATCTACAGGAAGAGATGAACACTGGGTGGGCTCAAAACTGTGAGGTTCCCTATTTGTTCTCAAAGCAGACTTTTTATCTGTTTTCCTCTTGACTGATAAAAGAGATGAAAGAAATGGAAATAAAACGAAGCCCAATAATACCTTGCAAAATAATTCAGCTTAATAACAAGCAAGTCTAATGTAGGAATGAGAGTAAGGGGAAGGGAGAAAAGCCTTCAGGATACTAGCTTTTTGTCTGACAAGATGGGGAAAGAGGAGGAAGCTTATATAATGTGTTTTCCATCAGCATCTTTCAGCAGGCAGCTGAGCTGTGCTATTGTTGCTCAGAGAAGGAAAGAAAGAGCTAATTTTGACTCTGTGTGTGCAGAGGGGCAGAGACACCAGAGCAACCACTTACAGTGCTCACTTTTATTAAAGCATCTGAAGAGCAGAGATTTGAAGAGTGGAATCTGTTCGAATGCACTCTCAGGAAGTGAGGCAGGATGCCAGCTCTCTGGGGGAGAAATCAAAGGCTCTTCATCAGCAGCAGTTGCTTACAGGCATTTATTTATTTTGCATTCTAAAAACCTTGAGAAGAGGGAGGCAATGAGACCTACAGGAGAAAGCTCTGAATACTGAAGCTTGTGCTTCTGAGGTGAGTAATGGTAATCTATGCTTCTGCCCCCAGGTCCCAGTTTCCCCATTTCTACAACAAAAAGTTTGAAGGGTTTAGCTTACAGGATCTCTAAGTCACTCTTCAGTTCGAATATTCTATAATATATATTACAATGTGCAAAAAATCTGTCTGTAACCCCATAACTGATTCATTTTCTTCTCCATTGCTGTTTTATTGTTATTTTAGCTGATATCCAGGTGCCGCTAGTAGTAAAGAACCTGCCTGCTAATTCAGGATGTAAGAGAACAGGGTTCGATCACTGGATTGGGAAGGTTCCCTGGAGGAGGGCATGACAAACCACTCCAGTATTCTTGCCTGGAGAATCCCATGGACAAAGGAGCCTGGTGGGCTATGGTCCATAGGGTTGCAATGAGTCAGACAGGACTGAGTGACTTAGCACACAGCACACATTATCTCTCACTCAGTTCAATTCAGTTTAGTTCAGTCACTCTGTCATGTCTGACTCTTTGAGACCCCATGGACTGCAGCATGCCAGGCTTCCCTTTCCATCACCAACTCCTGAAGCTTACTCAAACTCATTCCCATTGAGTTGGTGATGCCATCCATCCATCTCATCCTCTGTCGTCCCCTTCTCCTCCTGCCTTCAATCCTTCCCAGCATCAGAGTCTTTTCAAATGACTCAGTTCTTCACATCAGATGGCCAACGTATTGGAGCTTCAATTTCAGCATCAGTCCTTGCAATGTATATTCAGGGTTGATTTCCTTTAGGATTGACTGGTTGGATCTCCTTGCAGTCCAAGAGACTCTCGAGAGTCTTTTCCAACACCACAGTTCTAAAGCATCAGTTCTTCAGTGCTCAGCTTTCTTTATGGTCCAACTTTCACATCCATACATGACTACTGGAAAAACCATAATTTTAACTATATGGACCTTCTTCAGCAAAGTAACGTCTCTGCTTTTTAATATGCTGTCTAGGTTTATCATAACTTTTCTTCCAAGAGGCAAGCATCTCTTAATTTCATGGCTGCAGTCACCATCTGCAGTGATTTTGGAGTTGTATCTCTCACTACTCTTTTCCTAAGCTGTTTTGCTACAGGCAAACCCAGTGCACTTTTTCCTCTCTGCTTTCACCTAATTTGTGCTCTCTGCCATCACTGCTTCTGCATTAACTTAATACACAGTCTTTGGGACTCAACTCAAGTGTCCATTGAAATAAACATCTATTAATAAATCCAAGATGGAGTCACTCTTGCCTGGAATGCCACATCAGCAGGTAGAATTTTCATATTCTTATAATATTTCACTTGACCAGAAACACAGTATATCTAGAGAGCCGAGTCCCCAGACTCCAAGCCACCCTGTGCTCTATGTTTATTTTCTTGTTCCATGATGGTTCTAAATAAAGTCATGTAGACAACCCCAGTCAGTCTTGTTATCTCCATGTTGCTGCTTCTAACATCTTTAAAACTCGTTTTTGCCCAATATCTTTCAGAAAAATTACTCCACTGCCTGTGAGGCATTGCACTCCTTTAATCCACAGGTTATTCCCTTTGAATAAAGGACATCAAGCTAAATTGTTTAATTTTTGTTGTTTAACATGTCCTTATTCTCCTCCCCCAAAGAATTGATCTTTACCCTCCCAAATTTCCATTAAATTTCCCTCATGATATTATCATAATTCGTTTTTATATTGTCTTTCTGACTAGCAAGTGCAGTAAACTCTGCAGTTCTTGAAATCACTCACCAAATAGTCAATCACCCTTTCCTCAGGACCTCTGATAGCCCCTCATTCATATAACTAAAAGATTGACACCTGATCAGGAAGATCTGTAAGGTTCTGGCCAGGGCTATGGCTCTGTCCTTTCACTTAGGTTAGATGTAGTGTGTGTGTGCAAGGTCAGTTGCTTATCTTTTTGGACTCTTTGTGACCCTGTAGACCGTAGCCTGCTAGATTCCTCTATTCATGGAATTGTCCAAGCAAGAATCCTGGAGTGGGATGCCACTTCCTACTCCAGGGGATCTTCCTGACCCCAAGATCAAACCAGTGTCTCTTGAGTCTCTTGCTTTGGCAGGCGGATTCTTTACCCACTGAGCCACCTGGAAAGACTTAGATGTGTTCAAGTTGTTGAATATTTTGAATGTCATCTCCACTCTGTATCTCGAAGCCCACAGTCTCCTGTACAGTAGCTTACATCTAGTGCATGATGAACGTATGCTTTTTTTTTCAGTTTTATTTATTATTTATTTTACTTTACAATGTTGTATTGGTTTTGCTGTCCATTGACATGAATCCGCCATGGGTGTACATGTGTTCCCCATCTGGAACCCCCGTCCCACCTACCTCCCCATCCCATCCCTCTGAGTCATCCCAGTGCACCAGCCCTGAGTACCCTGTATCATGCGTCAAATCTGGACTGGTGATTCGTTTCACATATGATAATTTACATGTTTCAATGCCATTCTCCCATACCATCCCGCCATTGCCCTCTCCCACAGAGTCCAAAAGACTGTTCTATACATCTGTGTCTCTTTTGCTGTCTCTCACACAGGATTATCACTATCATCTTTCTAAATTCCATATATATGCATTAGTATACTGTATTCGTGTTTTTCTTTCTGGCTTACTTCACTCTCTATAATCAGCTCCAGTTTCATCCACCTCATTAGAACTGATTAAAAGGTATTCTTTTTAATGGCTGAGTAATATTCCATTATGTATATGTACCACAACTTTCTTATCCATTCGACTGCTGATGGACATCAATGTTGCTTCCATGTCCTGGCTATTATAAACAGTGCTGCGATGAACATTGGGATACACGTGTCTCTTTCAACTCTGATTTCCTCAGTGTGTATGCCCAGCAGTGGGATTGCTGGGTCATATGGCAGTTCTGTTTCCAGTTTTTGAAGGAATCTCCACACTGTTCTCCATAGTGGCTGTACTAGTTTGCATTCCCACCAACAGTGTAAGAGGGTTCCCTTTTCTCCACACCCTCTCCAGCATTTATTGTGTGTAGACTTTTGGATAGCAGCCATTCTGACTTGCGTGAAATGGTACCTCATTGCAATTTTGATTTGCATTTCTCTGATAATAAATGATGTTGAGCATCTTTTCATATGCTTGTTAGCCATCTGTATGTCTTTTTTGGAGAAATGTCTGTTTAGTTCTTTGGCTCACTTTTGATTGGGTTGTTGAATATTTGTTTGTTAAATGAAACAAAAATGAAAGAACCCAAGCTTGCTTCATCATTGCAAAAAGTATTAAAAAAGATTTAGAGGTGGGAGAGAGACAATGAGATATGATTATTTCATAAGCCAGTGTTTAAGCCCTGTCCCTTGACTTCAAAAAGCATCTAAAAATTTTGAAGGGATGGCAGTGAGTAGAGGAGGTAAATTAAAGGATAGAAAGCAAAATCAGAGAGAAATAGAAGTATAATTGAGTAATGCAGAGCGTATCAGATTCTGAGCTTTTCAAGAGTTTGAAGAAAGGCTGCCCGAGTACAAGGAGTATTAAGTGATACTGCCTTCTGCCTACTCCTCCTTTCGTCTCCATCCCTTTTCTGTCTCTCTCAGGGCTTCTCTACTATGTTTTCCCCTATTTCAAGTAAGAACACTTTGCAACCCTTCTCAGCCTCTTTGCCCTCTCTTTTTTATGTTCCCTTGCACTAATGAGTAAATTAATTCAGCAAGACTGAAGGATGCACAGATGATACACAAAAATCAGTTACAATTCTATATACTAACAATGAACAACTGGAAATCAAAAGAAAAAAAAATAATATCATTTAAAATGTCAAAGAAAATTAAATATTTTGGCATATATCCAGTGAAATCTGTGGAATATCTTTGTGCTGAAAATTACAAGTCTGACAAAATCATCAATGAAGATGTAAGTGAATGGTGAGATATATTGTGTTCATGAATTTAATGAAATAAGATATTTAAGATGTTAATTTTCACAAATTGATCTATAGATTTAATACAATTAAAATCATGTCAGAATTTTTTGTAGCTATCAAAAGCTGGTTTTTAAATTGTTTGAAAAGGGAAAGAGATTTGTACAGCTGGAACAACTTTGAAAATGAAGAATAAAAACATATTACCTGATTTTAAGGCTTGGCATAAAGGTATAATAAGCATAACAGTTTAATATTGGAGAAAGAATCCATAGATAGTTAAATGGAAAGTTTAGAATCTGGAAATAGACATGTAGACACATCAGTCAGTCAGTTCAGTTGGAACAGTAAATTGATTTTTAACAATAGTGCCAAGAAAATTCAATGGAGAAAGGATAGTTTTTTAACAAAAAAACTTTGATGGAACAAAGAGGGAAGATAGGCTGAAACCACAATCGCAGAAAACTAGCCAATCTGATCACATGGACCACAGCCTTGTCTAACTCAATGAGACTAAGCATTACCGTGTGGGGCCACCCAAGACGGACGGGTCATGGTGGAGAGGTGTGACAGAATGTGGTCCACTGGAGAAAGGAATGGCAAACCACTTCAGTATTCTTACCTTGAGAACCCCATGAACAGTATGAAAGGGCAGAAAGATAGGACACTGAAAGATGAACTCCCCAGGTTGGTAGGTGCCCAAAATGCTACTGGAGATCAGTGGAGAAATAATTCCAGAAAAAATGAAGAGAGGGAGCCAAAGCAAAATCAACACCCAGTTGTGGATGTGACTGATGATAGAAGCAATGACTGATGCTATAAAAAGCAATATTGCATGGGACCCACGAATGTTAGGTTAATGAATCAAGGCAAATTCATGACCAGTATATGTCAAACAGGAGATGGCAAGAATGAATGTCGACATTCTAGGAATCAGCAAACTAAAATGGGTTGGAATGGGTGAATTTAACTCAGATGACCATTATATCTACTACTGTGGGCAGGAATCCTAAGAAGAAGTGGAGTAGCCATGACAGTCAACAAAAGAGTTGCAAATGCAGTACTCGGATGCAATCTCAAAAACGACAGAATGATCTCTGTTCATCTCCAAGGCAAACCATTCAATATCACAGTTATTCAAGTCTATGCCCCAACCAGTAATGCTGAAGGAGCTGAAGTTGAACAGTTTTATGAAGACCTACAAGACCTTTTAGAACTAACACCCCAAAAGATGTTCTTTTCATTATAGGGGACTGGAATGCAAAAGTAGGAAGTCAAAGAATACCTGGAGTAACAGGCAAATTTGCCCTTAAACTACAGAATGAAGCAGGGCAAAGGCTCATAGAGTTTTGCCAAGAGGATGGACTGGTCATACCAAACCCTCTTTCAACAACACAAGAGAAGACTCTACACATGGACATCACCAGATGGCCAACACTGAAATCAGATTGATTATATTTTTTGCAGCCAAAGATGGAAAAACTCTATACAGCCAGCAAAAACAAGACTGGGAGCTGACTGTGGCTCAGATCGTGAACTCCTTATTGCCAAATTGAGACTTAAATAGAAAAAAGTAGGGAAAACCACTAGACCGTTCAGAAATGACCTAAATCAAATCCCTTAAGATTATACAGTGGAAGTGAGGAATAGATTTAAGGGACTAGATCTGCTAGACAGAGTGCCTGATGAACTATAGATGGAGGTTTGTGACATTGTACAGGAGACAGGGATCAAGACCATCTCCAAGAAAAAGAAATGCAAAAAAGCAAAATTGCTGTCTGAGGAAGCCTTATGAATAGCTGTGAAAAGAAGAGAAGAAACAAGCAAAGGAGAAATATACCCATTTGAATTCAGAGTTCCAAAGAATAGCAAGGAGAGATAAGAAAGCCTTCCTCAGTGATCAATGCAAAGAAATAGAGGAAAACAATAGAATAGGAAAGACAAGATGTCTTCAAGAAAATTAGAGAGAGCAAGGAAACATTTCATGTAAAGATGGGCTCAATAAAGGACAGAAGTGGTATGGTTCTAACAGAAGCAGAAGATATTAAGAAGAGGTGGCAAGAATACACAGAAGAACTGTACAAAAAAGATCTTCATGACCCAGATAAACATGATGGTGTGATCATTCACACAGAGCCAGACATCCTGGAATGTGAAGTCAAGTGGGCCTTAGGAAGCATCGGTACAAACAAAGTTAGTTGAGGTGATGGAATTCCAGCTGAGCTGTTTCAAATCCTAAAAGATGATGCTATGAAAGTGCTGCACTCAATATGTCAGCAAATTTGGAAAACTCAACAGTGGCCACAGGACTGGAGAAAGTCCATTTTCATTCCAATCCCAAAGAAAGGCAATGCCAAAGAATGTTCAAACTACCGCACAAATGCACTCATCTTACATGCTAGTAAAGTAATGCTCAAAATTCTCCAAGCTAGGCTTTAGCAAGATGTGAACCGTGAACTTCCAGATGTTCAAGCTGGTTTTAGAAAAGGCAGAAGAACCAGAGATCAAACTGCCAATATCCGCTGGATCATTGAAAAAGGAGGAGAGTTCCAGAAAAACATCTATTTCTGCTTTATTGACTATGGCAAAGCCTTTGACTGTGTTGATCACAATACACTGTGGAAAATTCTGAAAGAGATGGGAATACCAGACCACCTGACCTGCCTCTTGAGAAACCTGTACACAAGTCAGGAAGCAACAGTCAGAACTGGACATGGAACAACAGACAGGGTCCAAATAGGAAAAGGAGTACGTCAAGTCTGTACATTGTCACCCTGCTTATTTAACTTATATGCAGAGTACATCATGAGAAATGCTGGGCTGGAAGAAGCACAAGCTGGAATCAAGTTTGCCAGGAGAAATATCAGTAACCTCAGATATGCAGATGACACCACCCTTATGGCAGAAAGTGAAGAGGAACTAAAAAGCCTCTTGATGAAAGTGAAAGAGGAGAGTGAAAAAGTTGGCTTAAAGCTCAACATTAAGATCATGGCATGTAGTCCCATCACTTTATTGCAAGTAGATAGTGAAACTGTGGAAGCAGTGTCAGACTTTATTTTGGGCGGCTCCAAAATCACTGCAGATGGTGATTGCAGCCATGAAATTAAAAGATGCTTATCTTTGGAAGGAAATTTAGGACTAACCTAGACAGCATATCGAAGAGCAGAGACATTACTTTGCCAACAAAGGTCTGTCTAGTCAAGGCTATGGTTTTTCCAGTAGTCAAGTATGGATGTGAGAGTTGGGCTATAAAGAAAGCTGAGTGCCTAAGAACTGATGCTTTTGAAATGTGGTGTTGGAGAAGACTCTTGAGAGTCCCTTGGACTGCAAGGAGATCCAACCAGTCCACCTAAAGGAGATCAGTCCTGGGTGTTCATTGAAAGGGCTGATGCTGAAGCTGAAATTCCAAATCTTTGGCCACCTGATGCGATGAGCTGACTCATTGGAAGAGACCCTGATGCTGGGAAAGATTGAGGGCAGGAGGAGAAAGGGACGACAGAGGATAAGATGGTTGGATGGCATCACTGACTCAATGCACATGAGTTTGGGTAAACTCTGGGTGTTGGTGATGGACAGGGAGGCCTGGCATGCTGTGGTTCATGAGGTTGCAAAGAGTCGGACATGAATGAGTGACTGAACTGCACTTGCTGGAACAATTAGACATTTATACATTAAAATAAGAGAATCTCAGCCTATAATTTACATCTTACATTAAAATTAATTAAAAATGGATTACAGACCTAAATATTAAATATGAAACTATCATTTTTGAATAAAATGTAATTTTTTGTAAAAATAATTAAAAAAATATCTATCAGAATTAAGACCAGGAAAACTCTGTTGTTAGATATTGAGATAGGTGAGTTTCTTTTGAGGTAGGTGAGTATTGACTAATGGAGGCCTGAGGGGGTTTCCTGGGAACAGGCCATGACCTGGGTTTTAGTTACACAGGCACAGATACTTAGTTTGAGAGATTCATCAAAATGAAAACTAATTACTGGTATATTTTCTTTTATGAAACATGCATGTATCGTCAATAAAGTTTACATGTAAAAAAGTGCAAAAATACTTTTATTTTTTGAAAATGTATTTTTAAAAAATTTTTATTATTTATTTTTTACTTTTTACAATATTGTATTGGTTTTGCCATACATGAATCCACCACGGGTGAACATCCAGCTTTACAGGAGTACAGGGACTATATAAAAGTAAGACATGTCTTGCTTTCATGTCATCCTTGTCTTTTTATTAAAGGTTATTTCACTGAAGTTCTAGTTTTGCCTCAGTTTCAGAGTTGTCTCTAATGTATAAGTTTAATACTGCTCACGAAAAGGGCTGCTTTGCTGCCCTCCATCAGTCTGATTGCCCTCTCCCAAGACCCATAACCATCTGTTAGTTCCACAGACCCAGTCAAATGTAGACTTGAAATGAAGGGCTTTTCTGAAACATACCTGCTGTGTGGTAAGGCTATACCTTCACTTACTGCTGGCTGTGCCTCCTAACAGACTCGAAAGGACAGAGTTGCTCATATCTCCAGCTAGTACTTCTCCCTTAGCCTCTGCAGATAATTCACTATATTTGGAAGTATTCTACAAGATATTGCAACCTGAGCTAGGCAGGAAGTCCATCCCCAGAATGGTCTTATCATTAGACTGTGGTGCACCAGATCCTGAGAATGGAGACAGTTCTTAACTTCCCTCCTTCCATCTCCTGTCAGTCTACACTTGGTTCACCTCAGAGAGGCATAAAAAGCCGTATTCTACTACTTCTCTCACTTTTCTCACGTCTTCTTGGTCTTCTAATCCTCTAACTTCCTCACAATGTCTCGTTCTTCTTCCTGTTACCCTCTAACCTGACTAAAGTTAGATGGTTACACATAGCTTTTTTTTTTCTTTTTTTTTCAGAGAAGGTAGTTTTGTTGAGAGGGACAGTGGATAAAATCAGGTTTTACCCTGGTCTGAGGGGTTGAAGAAAGTTTCCCTTTCAGACTCAGCTTTATGGTTAAATTAACAAGTTGAACTGGTGGGGTTGATCAGCACTTGACAGAGCTGCGGTGCATTTTTATGTGTAGAGTCCTGTCACTTTCCTCATTTTGCTTTTTTTTCCTAATCATACCTATTGCTAGCTTGTAGAGGCAGGATCCAGTCAGAGAGATGATATTCATCGAACAAGAAAAAGGTGGGTATAAAAACTTTCATGCCACATCACTATTACTCAGAAATAGTAGCACTTTATTTAACTTCATAGAAATGCAAAGTTTTCTAAATATTTCAGTTTTAAAATTTAAAACAAATACACGTTTCTTTCAGCCACTTTTGATGTAAATATAATTCAAGGGGATGCTATACTCAAGAAGAATGTTCAAAATATGTTAGTTTCTTGCCAAATGCAATGATTAAACTGTACCATAATGGTGCAGGAGTTATTACTAAACTTGGCTCTGACACTGACTGTCCACAATTACCATGAGCTTATCAGGATGACATCTTCATTTAGACTTGTCTTCTTCTGAAGTGTGAGACAATCAACTGTCAGTGAGATTGATTTAATATATGGAAGCCCTAATGCATGTTGATAATCCATCAATATTCATTTACTTCATTCATATATTATTAATAGTGTGATTTTTCTTATTCCCTTTTCTATCATCTTATTTTCTTCTTCTATTTTTCTCTGAATTGGTAAAATAGATAATTCTCAATCAATTGACAGTTCATAACCTGCCTTCTTTCAAATAGGATCCCCAAAAGCAAAAACCCAAGTGAAAAGATCAATAAATTCAACTGCACTGAAACTTAAAATCTCTGTATTGCAATAATCAAAGTATACAAAGTTAAAAATCAAGTGCTAAATCTGTGAAAAATATTTGTAATATATGGAACAAAGGTTATTAAGCAAAACAGTTGAAGTATCACACACCAGTAAGAAAAAGAGAAACAAAAAAGTAGAAATTGGCAAAAGATATGAACAGACAAGTCACAGAACAGGAAATATGAATTGCAAATAAAAATATGAAAAAATTTTCAAACTCTAACAGGAATATGCAAATCACACTAAAAATGAAATACTACTTATCCTCCATAAGTTTAGAAAAAGTATTAGAATATGATATGGAAATGCTGATAAGTACATTAGAAACTAACTATATAATATATTATTAATGATTGTATAAATTGCTATACTTCTCTGGGAAGAGATTTTGTATCATCTCTTCAAATTAAAAACATGCATCTCTTATACAATCCAGCTATATAACTGCTCAATTTCTACCCTGGAGAAACACTTGCACACATGCCTGTAGAGATATCATTTATCGATAAATTGCTTCCACTGTTTTAAGTGCTTTGCATACTTAAATACCTTTAATGCTCATTAGTTCCCATTAGTATCCCCAGTTTACAAATTTAAAATTTAAAACTTGAACCCAGATAGTCCAGCTTCATAAACTGTTTTTTCCCATTATACCACATTATCCATATTACTCAAGAAGATTGTTCTCTTTTAAAAAGATATTCATTGCAACCTTGAAACAGGAAAACATTGCTAAGTAATTTGGAATGTAAGGAAGTATGACAAAGGAATGAGGTACATTTATATATTGGTTCTTAACTTGGAGAAATTTTCTTCCCAGGGAATATTTGGCAGTGTGTAGTTTCAATTGTCACAGTTGCAAGAGGATGTGAAAAAATACTAATGTTATCTGGTGGGTAGAGAGGCCAGGGATGCTGCTAAACATTGTGCAACAAACAGGGAAGGTTCTCACCACACAGAACTATCTGGCCTCAAATCTCAATAAAGTGACCAGTTTGAGAAACTGATTTACACCACTTACAGGAATTGTTCTCCAAGAGATATTGTCCATTTCACAAGGCTTGTAGATTATATCATTTATTAGCACATACACATATACACACATAATGGGTAGGATATATCCTAAGTGTGTGTACTTAGCTGTTTGCAAATGCAAGTTTGGGAAAAGGTCTAAAACAATGCATACAAATTCTTAAGTGAGGTTACTCCTGAAGGGTACTAATTACCACTTGTCAACTTGACAAAAATGAACAGATGACAATGAGCCATGATGGCAAGACGGAATTAAAGGCTGCTCTGACATACAAAGCAGTGTGTCTTTTGGGAAATATTTCCTATGAAATGTGATTTCAGGAGACCTATGGTGTGCTCCAAAAAAATCCTAGAACCATTTACTATGTACATCTGTGTAAGAAAGTAGAAAAGCCTTGAAGGAAACATTTCAGTTGAAAGGACTCTAGGGAGAGAAGTGGGATTCAGAATCAAAGGAAATTTCTCTTTACTAGCTTTAGATAAAGATATTAATAGTTTAAAAATAGCATTCTGTGTCACTAAAGTAACTGGGAAAAAATAAGTTAAAAATGCACACAGACACAAATTTGAAGTATGTTATTGACTGTGATATTACTTAAACTCATGAAACAAATGAAAATGAAACAATGTTAATGTCCAAGAACCAGCGATAGAATCTATGAATTAGTCTTTACTCATTTAAACGAATATCCTATACTAATTATGAGTAGCATTTTGTAAGTATGGGTGAGTGCTAAATTGCTTTAGTTGTGTCTGACTCTTTGCGACCCTATGGATTGTAGCTCGTCAGGCTCCTTGGGCCGTGGAATTCTCCAGGCAAGAATACTGGAGTGGGTTGCCATGCCCCCCTCAGGGGATCTTCCTGACCCAGGGATTGAACCTGTGTCTCTGATGTCTCCTGAACTGGCAGTGTGTTCTTTACCACCAGTGCCACCTGGGAAGCCCTGTAAATATGGCTAGACTATTAATATATCAGTAAATGAAGAAAGGTAATTACAAAGCATATACATGGAATCCTATTTCATTATTTCAAGAAAGAAGGTAAGCAAATTTTAGCGAGGAAAGTCTAGAAAGAGAGTCACTAAGATTTTAAGAATTATCTCTGAGAGTTGGAAGTAGAACTTTTGCGTTTTCTCAATTATGACTTGCTCTGCATTGCAATTTTTTGTACTTAAATTATTTAATAAAAGAGCTTAAAGAATAAGAAAAACAAAACAGTGTTTTAGACATTATAAAGAGTCCATGCAATATAGTAATAAGGACATATTTAAAGTAACTAAGAAAAACAATAGAAAAGGGAACTAACAGTAAGAAAATAAAATGAAATCAGAAGTAAAAGACCAAATAAATCATAGTTAATTTGGGTCTGAGTTTGGCTCTGTCATTTAAGAGTTGAGTGGCTGTGGGTAATTTTCTGAAACTATGTGAATTTCAGGTTCCCATCTATAAATGCAGTAACTGTAGCTATTTCTTAACTCTGTTTGAGGGTTAAACAAGAAATCATATTAACATGCACTGAAGTATTATTTAGTGGTTTACTGAAACCCTCAAAAGCTCAACTGAGATGAATAATATTTACTGAGGAGAGATGAATAATATTTACTGAGAATTTTCCAAAGTATACATAACTTATTCATTTGTCCAGATTCTCAAAAATGGTTGAGTAACCATGTGTTAGAAATTACTCTCTGATAAGGACCCAGACCATAGTCTTTCACCTTGCTTCTCAGTGCAGTCAAAGAGTCAGCAATGTTTCTAAGAGAATGCTAGAAATACCAAATCTTGACCCACTCCAGACCTGTGAAATCAGAATATGCATGGGGATCCTCCAAGGAGATTCAGATGACATTGAGCCAGTATGCCAGTTAAGAATAAAAACACGTGCTTTAATAGTCAGCTGGACAAGGTTTAGGCTGTCAGTCACTTGTGAAAATTGAGGCATCTAATAAGGGCATATGACTAGTGAGAAAGCCATCCCATCACTAGTCAGAAGAGGCAGTACTACCCATTTTGATCTCAAGGTTAACTGCAAAGTGAGTGATGAGACATTGTTCGACATAACCACACAGTACAGTCACACATGGCCATTGCACCTACACTTTGAGTAAATATCACTAAACCTCATGTGACTAATGAGAAAGCCATCCCACCTCTAGTCTAGTCAGAAGGGCAAGGGTTACCCATTTTGATCTCAAGGTTAACTGCAAAGTACGTGATGAGACATTGTTCAACATAACCACACAATACAGTCACACATGGCCATTGCACCTATATTTTGAGTAAATATCACTAAACCTGTGAGCTACTTCAGAAGCTAGGTCAAACTAAAGTGCATTCCCATGTGCTCTCATGAAGTGAAATTTGATCAATAATTCATTTCTCTACACAAATCAAGGCACATAAGATATGTCCGAAGATAAAGAGGCTCACTTCAGCTGACCATTAACTAGCCAAAAGCTTTGGTCTCTGGTTAGCTAGTATTGAGTCAGAGTTTCTATCCTCTTGGCTTCTATTTGATTGGGAGGTTGTTGTTGTTCAGTTTGTCAGTCATGTCTGACTCTTTGCGACCCCAGAGACTGCAGCAAGCCAGGCCTCCCTGTCCTTCACTATCTCACAGAGTTTGCTCAAACTCATGTCCATTGAGTCAATGATGCCATCAAACCATCTTAGCCTCTGCCATCCCTTTTCCCTCCTGCCCTCAATCTTTCCCAGCATCAGGCTCTTTTCCAGTGAGGTTGCTCTTCACATCAGGTGAACAAAGTATTGGAGATTAGGAGGGGGGTATTGTATTTAGTGTACCTGTCGCAGATTGCTAATGTCCTAGGTCATTTTATTTTTCAGAAACGGTCCACGTGACTTTGTAAGGCTGTGACCAAATCAGTAGAGATATTCTTTCAGTAAACTGAGATGAACAGAGGGCTCTCCAAAAAATGCACAAATCATGGTTTGATACCTGCCTGCCCTGACAATGGATATGGCAAAATCATCTAGACTGTAGAGGAAGCTGGAAAGCATCAGACATTTTTAGAAGCTTTTGTTGGCATTTTCACTTTTTTGGTCTGTTCTTACAAGAATCTGCATTTTTGAGTTTTGTCTTAGGGTGTCTGCTAAGGAATAAGTTTTGAAGAAGTGAATAGGGGAATGCAGTGGTATGTCATAACCAGGTGATTGAGAAGGCAGGTTAAAATGTCATGATACTGAATGTTTTCTGCAGGAAAGAGGTGAAGGAACAGATGGAAGACTTGGTGGCTGTAACTCTACCTCTTTGCCTGAGTATACACCTCTGTCACGGCATATCTGAGGTTATTGATATTTCTCCCGGCAATCTTGATTCCAGCCTGTGCTTCTTCCAGTCCAGCGTTTCTCATGATATACTCTGCTTAGAAGTTAAATAAGCAGGGTGACAGTATACAGCCTTGATGTACTCCTTTTCCTATTTGGAACCAGTCTGTTGTTCCATGTCCAGTTCTAGTTGCTTCCTGACCTGCATATAGATTTCTCAAGAGGCAGGTTAGGTGGTCTGCTATTCCCATCTCTCTCAGAATTTTTCACAGTTTATTGTGATCAACACAGTCAAAGGCTTTGCCATAGTCAATAAAACAGAAATAGATGTTTTTCTGGAACTCTCTTGCTTTTTCCATGATCCAGCAGATGTTGGCAATTTGATCTCTGGTTCCTCTGCCTTTTCTAAAACCAGCTTGAACATCAGGAAGTTCATGGGTCACGTATTGCTGAAGCCTGGCTTGGAGAATTTTGAGCATTACTTTACTAGCATGTGAGATGAGTGCAATTGTGCGATACTTTGAGCATTCTTTGGCACTGCCTTTCTTTGGAATTGGAATGAAAACTGACCTTTTCCAGTCCTGTGGCCACCGCTGAGTTTTCCAAATTTGCTGGCATATTGAGTGCAGCACTTTCACAGCATCATCTTTCAGGATTTGAAACAGCTCAACTGGAATTCCATCACATCCACTTGCTTTGTTCATAGTGATGCTTTCTAAGGCCCACTTGACTTCCCATTCCAGGATGTCTGGCTCTAGATGAGTTATCCCACCATCGTGATTATCTGGGTCGTGAAGATATTTTTTGTACAGTTCTTCTGTGTATTCTTGCCACCTCTTAATATCTTCTGCTTTTGTTAGGCCCATACCATTTCTGTCCTTTATCAAGCCCATCTTTGAATGAAATGTTCCCTTGGTATCTCTAATTTTCTTAGATGTTTAGTCTTTTTCATTCTGTTCTTTTCCTCTATTTCTTTGCACTGATTGCTGAAGAAAGCTTTATTATCTCTTCTTGCTATTCTTTGGAACACTGCATTCAGATGCTTATATCTTTGCTTATCTCTTTTGCTTTTCACTTCTCTTCTTTTCACAGCTATTTGTATGGCCTCCCCAGAGAACCATTTTGCTTTTTTTGCATTTCTTTTCCATGGGGATGGTCCTGATCCCTGTCTCCTGTACAATGTCATGAACATCATTCCATAGTTCATCAGGCACTCTATCTATTAGATCTAGGCCCTTAAATCTATTTCTCACTTCCACTGTATAATCATAAGGGATTTGATTTAGGTCATACCTGAATGGTCTAGCAGTTTTCCCTACTTTCTTCAATTTAAGTCTGAATTTGGTAATAAGGAGTTCATGATGTGAGCCACAGTCAGCTCCTGGTCTTGTTTTTGTTGACTGTATAGAGCTTCTCCATCTTTGGCTGCAAAGAATATAATCAATCTGATTTCGGTGTTGACCATCTGGTGATGTCCATGTGTAGAGTCTTCTCTTGTGTTGTTGGAAGAGGGTGTTTGCTATGACCAGTGCATTTTCTTGGCAAAACTCTATTAGTCTTTGCCCTGCTTCATTTCGTATTCCAAGGCCAAATTTGCCTGTTACTCCAGGTATTCCTTGACTTGCTACTTTTGCATTCCAGTCCCTTATAATCAAAAGGACATCTGTTTTGGGTGTTAGTTCTAAAAGGTCTTGTAGGTCTTCATAAAACCGTTTAACTTCAGTTTCTTCAGCATCGCTGGTTGGGGCATAGACTTGGATTACCGTGATATTGAATGGTTTTCCTTGGAAACGAACAGAGATCATTCTGTCGTGTTTGAGATTGTATCCAAGTACTGCATTTCAGACTCTTTTGTTGACCATGATGGCTACTCCATTTCTTCTGAGGGATTCCTGCCCGCAGTAGTATCTAATGGTCATCTGAGTTAAATTCACCCATTCCAGTCCATTTTAGGTAGCTGATTCCTAGAATGTCGACATTCACTCTTACCATCTCCTGTTTGACCACTTCCAATTTGCCTTGATTCATGGACCTGACATTCCAGGTTCCTACGCAATATTGCTCTTTACAGCATCGGACCTTGCTCTCTCACCAGTCACATCCACAGCTGGGTATTGTTTTTGCTTTGGCTCCATCCCTTCATTCTTTCTGGAGTTATTTCTCAACTGATCTCCAGTAGCATATTGGGCACCTACTGACCTGGGGAGTTCCTCTTTCAGTATCCTATCATTTTGCCTTTTCATACTGTTCATGGGGTTCTCAAGGCAAGAATACTGAAGTGGTTTGCCATTCCCTTCTCCAGTGGACCACATTCTGTCAGACCTCTCTACCGTGACCCACCCGTCTTGGCTTGCCCCGTGGGCATGGCTTGGTTTCATTGAGTTAGACAAGGCTGTGGTCCTAGTGTGATTAGATTGACTAGTTTTCTGTGAGTATGATTTCCGTGTGTCTGTCCTCTGACGCCCTCTTGCAACACCTACCATCTTACTTGGGTTTCTCTTACCTTGGGCATGGGGTATCTCTTCATGGCTGCTCCAGTAAGGCACAGCTGCTGCTCCTTACCTTGAATGAGGGGTGTCTCTTCACCAACGCCCTTCCTGACCTTCAGCGTAGGATAGCTCCCCTAGGCCCTCCTGTGCCCGAGCAGCCACTGCTCCTTGGACGTGGTGTGGCTCCTCCCCGCTGCTGCCCCTGGCCTCCGGTGCAGGGTTGCTCCTCTGGGCTGCCGCCTCTGGCCTCGGATGCGGGATGGCTCTTCTCTGCTGTCCCCCTGACATCAGACGCGAGGTAGCTCCTCCCAGCCACCGCCCTTTGGACATGGGGTCCTCCCCGCTTCTTCCCCTGCCTCAGACGTGGGGTAGCTCCTCTCGGCTGTGCTTAGTGCGCCGGTCGGTCGCAGCCACCTGCGCCAGAGAAGCCCATAATGGTGTACTTAATGTCTATCTCTTGCCCCTCCTATGAACTCCTTAAATTTGGTGACTGTCATATTTCTTTGCAACCTCTGTACAGGGCTTGTATAAAAAAATTCACCTACAGAACTTGTATAAAAAATTCACCAATACATGCTGGTGGACTCAGTGTATCAGTGGGTTTTAAAGATGGTGACAGAGCTGCAGGATGACTTTCCAGTACGATTGAAGACACGTTAGGATGAAATCAACTTCAAACCAATGAAGCACCCAGGGCATCTCTGGCAAGCCCCCTAGAGTGCTATGGAACAGATATAGGCCAGTTCCTGAAAGGTGAGGATTAAAAAACCCACAAACACAATATTATTCAGCCATATAAAAGAATGAAATAATGCCATTTTGAGCAACATGGATGGACCTAGAAATGACCATACCAAGTGAAGCAGGTCAGAGAAACAAGTAACAAAGTGAAAGTGAAAGTCACTCAGTCGTGTCTCACTCTTTGAGACCCCATGGACTATAGAGCCTGTGGAATTCTCCAGGCCAGAATACTGGAGAGGGTAGCCTATCCCTTCTCCAGTTGATCTTCCCAACCCAGGAATTGAATCAGGCTCTCCTGGAATGCAGGTGGATTCTTTACCAACTGAGCTATCAGTAACATATGATAATACTTATATGTGGAACCTAAAATATGATATAAATGAACACATTTATAAAATGGAAATAAACTCACAAAGAAAACAAACATAGTTACCACGGGTAATAGCAGACAGAGAAGGGAAAAGAGGTAAATTAGGAGTTTGAGATTAACATACACACACTGCTCTATATAAAATAAACAAGGTCTTATTGTATAGAACAAGAAACTGTATTCAGTATCTTGTAATAATCTGTAATAATCTGTAATCTGAAAAATACACAACTGAATCACTTTGCTATTACCTGAAACTAACACAACATTGTGAATCAACTGAATTTTTTTTAAAAACGGCCATAAATAGTGAAGTAAGTTTCCTTGCCATATATGATCAGACAGACAAAATTTAATATTCTCTCCAGATGGTGCTGAAACAAATTCAAATATGGTTGAGGACAAAAAGACTATTTTTACCCCCCACAAATTATTTTGCAGGTTTTTCAAATTGATACATAACTGCATTACCTCAGAATCAACCCTGAAAAATTCAAGGTAAAGTTGTTTTCCTTTCTGGAGCCTTCTGAGGCCTTACCCTTCACTAGAATGTCATCTGAGTGCTTTTATTTAACAAAACCCCAGAATCGTTACGCCTAGAGCAGTCCCACAGCTCCAGGATGCCTCATTCTCAGATAACAAAAGCAGCTGTTGCACACCTACTAGCCTAACACGGATCAAAAATCTGGCAGAGTTCCCTCATGCCCCATCTAAGCTAAACAAAGGCCCTTAGCATCCCCAAAATTTCCACCATTTCACCCACCCGTGTTGAGTTGGCCCTGGGTCACAGTGGTGGCTCCTCCAGCAAATCAGAGGAAATGCTGCCCCGTGTGCTGACAGGCTGGATGATCCTCATCACCAGAGTGCTTACCTGATTCCCTTTCAAATTCAGAGCACTTTCCTTTTTCCCATCCAACTTGGGCTTTTGTGTACTTTTTCATTATTGGAACTGGCAACATGAAGCTATTTAAACACAGCTCCATCTGTCAGCGTCGGGTCCTGCAGGTAGAGTGTCATGTTTGATTTCAGATTATCATTTGTTGTGTTGTCAAGAAGGGCTTGGGGAAGTGAGAAAAAAACACCGGTGTGCAAACTGTTCTTTGATTAAAATGCACAAAGAACTTATTTACACCTTTGACCATGACTCTGATCCGTGTGCCTCACATTTCTCTCCAATTATACCAACAGCTTATACGACATTCATAGATGGTCCCCAAAGACCCACCCACAGTGTAAAGAGGACCTTAACCCTCAGCTTGGAGCCCACTTTGGGTCATTCATCCACAAAGCAACCCCAAGGAGTAGAGCTTGTCTTTAGTGGGCAAAGCAAGAGTGTAAATAGAACCAGTCGACCATTGTTTAACCCCCTGATATTCAAAGTACTTACAGGAAGTACTACTCTCAGAAATTCTGCCACTGGGTATCTGTGCCAAGGAGATCATCTAAATATAAAATCTACCTCAAGCACCATTTTTTGCAACATATTCATAATTGCAAAATATGGAAAACAAGGTAAACATTTGACATTAGTAACAGATCAGCAGAATATTGAACATTTTTGAAGCTGAAGGATGGACACGTGGTGGTACATATGCTCTTTTCTGTTAAAAGTTATAATTATCAAGATTATGTTCATCCAAAAACCACATACAAATTGAAGATATGGTGTGACTTGTGTGTATTAAAAATACAAACAAAGCGATGGAAGTCACGGGCAGCGCATATGACCCATGTGGCATGTCGCTTCATGTTTAGATCTATGGCGTGGCCACGGTGTTGAGAACGCAAGTATGCCTCATAGAAAACAGACACTGCAGGCAAATGTTGCATTTAACTTGTTTCCTTGACAATTTGCTGATATCAAAATGACAGTCGTGAAAGACAGACTTCAAGAGCCGAGTGTATAGAAGTGTAGACAGGTAAAGTTGGCCATAGTGTGGAAAGTGGTGTCACAGCAGCTGCAGAGGGAAACTGGAGAAGGCTGGGCAAAAACGTGGAGGTGCTGGGCTGCCAGAAACGTGGGGAGAGTGGGAAACTGATCTTCATTTGATCTGGAGTGGGAAAAGGGTCTCCTTTCTCAGACACAGATTTGAGAAAAGAGTTTTGACTTTAGAAGCAAGTTTTCTCCTTCCCAACCCTGTAGTCACCTGGACCAATGTACCATAAATTGGCACCAAACAAAAACAGATCTGAGCTCTCTTTCTGGTGACAGTGGAGTAAATAGTCCTGATCTATTTCTCTTCCTCACGCCATTTTGTTTTTTGATCATGATGCTCAAGCTCTCATTTTTCAGATCACATAACCATGCAAACAAGACTGGGTGTATGATCGCCTGTTGTGGCTCCCTTCCTCCCTGATTTAGCTTCTCTCTGTGTTGTGCAACCTCACAATGTGTGCTTAGTCACTCAGTCATGTCTGACTCTTTGCAACTCCGTGGTCTGTAGCCTGCCAGGCTCCACTGCCATGGTGATTCTCCAGGCAAGAATACTGGAGTGGGTTGCCATTCCCTTCTCTAGGGGATCTTCCCAACCCAGGGATTGAACCCAAGTCTCCTCCACTGCAGGCAGATTCTTTACCATCTGAGCCACCAGGGAAGCCCAAGAATACTGGAGTGGGTAGCTTATCCCTTCTCCAGGGGATCTTCCCAACCCAGGAATTGAACTGGGGTCTCCTGCATTGTAGGCAGATTCCTTACCAGCTGAGCTACCAGGGAAGCCCTTACCTTACAACATCTTGGGGCAAAACACCTTCTTACTTATGCTCACTCCTCAGTACAGTATCATGACTACTCAAATGGCTCCAGTACGACAAATAAAAATCATTCAGGCAGAGAGAGGAGTTGAGTGATTTGAATTTATTCAGGGCACCAGACAATCTTCCTAGCCTGCTCTTAATCCCATGATAAGAGTTTGGGGACAGTGTTTCAGAGAAACCCCAGATATCTGTCTATGTCTTTTCTTTATTTCCATCAGGACATTTGATGGAATCATTAATACTGTCAAACAGAGCAACTGAGTTCAAAGAAAAAATATAGAATCCGCCAGGAAAAAATGAGTGCTTTTTTTTGTCAGTGAAATTGAATTTTGATTGACAAAGTTTCAGAATTGTGGCAGAGTACCTGCCACATCAGGAAATGAGTGGTGTCATAAGAAAATGATCTCAAAGACCAATCCATAGGGAATTCACTTGAAGGTGCACACCATTCTTTGAATTAAAAAAAAAAAAATTGCCACTAGCTTTGGAAACTACTTTTGATATATATGTTCAACTAATTTTGAGTTACTCATACTCATTGAAGAGAACAAAATCCTAAATTTCAGATAACGGTGAGTAATTCAAAACACTGTATTTCAGTAGCTTTTGGCAAAGCTGTGTCAATCTGCTCACCACCTCACCCCAGTGTTAAGATTGTCACTGCAGGGACTTCCTTGGTGGTCCAGTGGTTGAGAATCCACCGTGCAATGCAAGGGACATGGGTTCTATCCTTAGCTGGGGAGCTAAGATCCTACATAAGGGACATGGGTTCAATCCTTAGCTGGGGAGCTAAGATCCTACATACTGCAAAACAACTAAGCCCTCACGCCACAACTAGAGGGTCCGTGTGCCACAACATGCAATAAAGATCCTTTGTGCTGCAATGAAGACCTACAGAGCTAAATAAAAGAATAATTTTTTTAAAAGAAAGAAAAGAAATCTGAAATCTGTTAAAAAAAAAAAAAAGATTGTCACTGCAGGTTGCTTTTGGCACTTTTGTTCTTGGATTTGATATGGGATTTAGCCAAAACCACATAACGAAGAATTTCATTTTCACAGGTTTCAACTGTCATTTAAATTTTACCCTGAAAAATACTCAGGATTGCAGGTATGATTATACATCTTCTGGCCTCTGCTATATCCAGATTTATTTTTCCCTTGAAAGTCTTTTTGTTTAGTTTCAGATACAAGTGTGATAGGGATGCAAAGCAGGCAACATAATTTGTCAAAAACGTCTAGAATTAAGGAGGAGTGAGAAAACTCAAGTTCTCATCTTTGTTTTCCAATTGTGTCATGTTCATATGCCTGTTCCCATGTCTACTAAATTATATCTGAGAATATCACAGCTACTTTAAATTTAATGCTTGCAATGTACCGTGGACTCTTCCAAGGTCACAATGTTATTAACTTATTTATTCCTTACAAAACCCCAAGTTGGTAAATACTGTTATTGTCTCTATTTTACAGACAAGGAAACTGAGACAACTCCCCTGAAAATCAGATAGCTGGTAAAATGGCCAGGGACTCAAATGGCGTCCTGAACTCTTCCCCAGGTCCTTCTGCCTCACGGGCTTTCTGTGCAGGGCTGTGTGGCAGGCATGACAAACTCTCACGGGGGCCCAGTCTACTCCCAGAGAACACACCCATGTTTTAGCTGGCTGCTGGGTTGTTCATGATAGTTCATGAAAATTGGCAAATGTCACATCAGGGCTATTTTAAAATATAATTTAATTTTAAAGAGCTGGTTTACTAGCATAAACCTGGTTGTGTGTGTGCTAAATCGCTTCAGTTCTGTCCAACTCTTTGTGACCCTATGAACTGTAACCCACCAGGTTCCTCTGTCCATGGAATTCTCCACTCCAAGAATACTGGAGTGGGTTGCCACGCTCTTCTCCTGGGGATCTTCTCAACCCAGGGATCAAACTCGCATCACTTTATGTTTCACGGATTGGCAGGCAGGTTCTTTACCACCAGTGCCACCTGAGAAGTCCTGGGGATGAGGCTTTAGTGAAATAATTCATATAAATGTGCGGCAGAGTGATGAGTATCTAGTAAATGCTCAATAAATAGATTATTATTGCCAATAGATAAATTAAAATGGAGATTAATTCATTAATTCATATTCAAAGAAAAACCATTAATATCTTATGTTCTTTCCTCGAATCACACAGATCTTCTTTGTGGAAAACAAATGCTGAGGATGCCATATTCTTTTTCACTCATCCTGGGTATAATAAGCAAGTGATTCCCATAGCAAGTGAGTCCCATACGAAGCTTTTATTTCCTTTGTAATTTTCAGAACTGATTAACAACTTATTAAACAAAGTCATTTTTCTTTTCTCATAAATAAGATTAAGAAATACATACTAGAAGAAATTTTATACCAAAATGATCTTTAAATATTGACAAGTAGAGAGAGAAAAAATTTTTCCTCAGATTTTTAAACTTTTTTCTCTTAAGTATTTTCAAGTCTTGAAGAACTTTCAATGAAATTCAATGAAACTTTCAATGAAGTTTTAGGTACAATTGCCTTATCCTAGGAGAAGGCAATTGGCACCCCACTCTAGTACTCTTGCCTTGAAAATCCCATGGACAGCAGAGCCTGGTAGGCTGCAGTCCATGGGGTCGCAAAGAGCTGGACACTACTGAGTGACTTCCCTTTCACTTTTCACTTTCACGCATTGGAGAAGAAAATGGCAACCCACTCCAGTGTTCTTGCCTGGAGAATCCCAGGGACGGGGGAGCCTGGTGGGCTTCCGTCTATGGGGTCTCACAGAGTCGGACATGACTGAAGCACCTTAGCAGCAGCAGCCTTATCCTATCAAGTTGTTAGAAGCCTTAGAATTTCTATAGTCAAATTAATTCTAAAATTGCTAAGCTAATAAAAATAGACCTTGAAATTTGTTATCACTGATCTATAAGATGTTGCTCTATAACATTAAAATCTTTGAACATGTTCAAGGATGTGATCCATTCACTTTTTGCTAAAACAAATGGAAGGGATTGCACATTACTAATCAATTGTGGCACTCCTCCTACTCATATTGGAGAGTGCCTTAGCATCTTCTTCAACAAGGCATTCCAGGCAGTTACCATTAGAGGTGAAGATTCTTACACAATTCACTATAACCTAACCTCCCACTATTACAGGAACCCAAAGACCAAAGTCTTGATCAAGTGTCTAGTTTCCACAGCGAGGTTCCTGATACCAGCTGAGACCTCCTGACCCCAAACACTTCTCCGAG
Source organism: Capricornis sumatraensis (assembly GCF_032405125.1). Taxonomy (NCBI): domain Eukaryota; kingdom Metazoa; phylum Chordata; class Mammalia; order Artiodactyla; family Bovidae; genus Capricornis; species Capricornis sumatraensis. Next base: position 113,502,319 of record NC_091071.1, on the reverse strand, counting down.
CTGCTGGTTTACACTAGCATGTTGATTTCCATGTTCTTTAACATGATCTAAGCCCCAGACTACATTCCATTCTCAACCTGCACCACTCTTTCCCTTGTTGTGGTTATTCATTTGATCCTCCATCTGTACCTACATAGTACTGTGCTCTGAGATACTGTCCTCCACAAACTATTTCACTTGGATTCTCTTAGGTGTTGAGTGGTTGTGTTTCCCTACTTGCAATAATAGCTCTATCAAGTAAGGCTTCCCCCACATCTGTGTCTCCCTGGGTTACAGGAACAGCCTCTATCTTGGCCCTGCAGGCTCCCTCTGCTGCTGTGTGCTTGCTCACCTCTTATAGTTTAGCCTGCCTGAGCATGTGTGCTTTACTGTTGCTCAGTCTGTCTGACTCTTTGTGACCCCATGGATGGTAGCCCGCAAGGCTCCTCTGTCCATGAAAGAATACTGGGGTGCTATGCCACTTCCCCTTCCAGGGGATCTTCCTGACCCAGGGATCAAACCTGCGTCTCCTGCATTGCAGGCAGATTCTTTACCGCTGAGCTACTGGGAAAGCCTGTGCAGCCTGCCCACAACTCTGGAAATATTCTCTTCAATAAACTCTCTTTGATTCAACATTTTGCATACCCTGTATCCTTCCATCCATGACTTTGTGGGATACACCCCCTTGACTCCAACACACACACACACACACACACACACACACACACACACACACACACATACCCACATGCCTTGTCAACCCCTCTCACTCGATATCTTAGCTTAGATGTCATATGTTCAGGGAAATTATCTCTGATCTTTTTTGCCTGGAAAAATATCTTTTCTTCATGGTCTTTATTTTAGTTTATAAGTATTCATTCATTTTATAATTATTTCATTAATGTTTTTTTCCTTCTACTAGTGTATTTCATCCTTGAAAGCAGATGAATATTGCTAACCGTGATATACCCAGTGTATAAGAAAAAACAGATCAGGACAGAAGATAAAGCAGTAAAAAGATACTTTACTCAGAAACTAATGTAATAGGAAAGAGACACCTCAGCATGCCTAAAACTGGATTCAATTTGGAATATGGTTTGGAAAAATGGGGTTTGTAGCCACAGATCAGGGTGGAGTTCAGGAGACAGGAAATTATTGAGAGAAAGAATTAGGAGTCAGGGAGAATTCTGGCTAAATCAACTTGATAGGATTCTTGCTGAAGAGAGGCTGAGGTGATCATATATGCCTTGGGGAATTTTGAGGATGAAAATTTGATGAGCTATCATCAAATATCAGATATTCAGGGTGGGGATTGATGCTAAACTGACTTAGCAGAATTTTTGCTGAAATCACGTGGGACATACAAGTCCAAAGATCGAGCCCTAATTGAGAAGAGGGTTTAGAGGAACCTGATAAAGTTTGGTCATGGAGAGATCTTCGATCACCAGCATCTGTTATGATGTCATATCTAGACCTGGGAAATAATGACTGACCAAACTCCTCCTAATGCCAGGACCTTGGATCTCACTCCAGCAGCTAATATGTTCCCTTAGACCTGTTTGGTTTCTGGTATCAGTCAATGATATTTAATCTGATCATATCCTCAATCAAGTTCCCATTCCAACAATCCTTCCATGGATCCCTCCAGCAATGAAAAACTCACTCTCTCATAAGCCATTTAATGGTAGGATAGCTTCACTGCAAAAAACATTTTCCTTCTATTGAAACGGGATATGTTTTCCATTAGAAACATTGTCTTGTTCTCCAAAGCAACACAGACGACACATGTGTGTTTAAAGACAGACATCAAGCACATGTTTTGATTCTTCCTTTATTTAAGGAAAGTGATCTTTCCCCACAACCATTCTCCTCCTTTTTCAGTACTGTTCAGACCTTAAATTTAACATTTACCCTGCTGGACTGCTTATTTTTCATTCCAACTCTCAGATGCATTTTCTAGCCTTTCTGCCCTGCTCCTTGCCCCAGGAGGCTGATTTTATGAACTTCATCACCCAAGCTCCATTATCTGCCTTAGAAATGACAAGTCCTTGTAACATGATTGTGCTCACTTGTTGTTGTGGGACCTGCCCAGACAGTATATGGCTTCAGTTTGGAAGCCTAGACAGATCCTGAAGACACTCTCAGAGGGAGTCTATCAGCTAGATGTGTTCTTCCAGGCAGGCTCTGTTTTGAATCAGGATCTGAGTAGTTCCTCATCCTTGCTGCCACACAATGATAATCACTGAGGTGTAAACAGGAAATCCAGCAATTTTGGTTGAAAGGCAAATGTAATCTTCAAATCAGAGTATCAACATCATTTATTTGATATGCAAATCAAACAGGTTAGGAAGATCACCTGGAGAAGGTAAAGGCAACCCACTCCAGTATTATAGCCTGGAGAATTCCATGGATTGTAGTCCACAGGGTTGCAAAGAGTTGGACACTACTGAGCAACTTTCACAAAGAGTTTAAGACAGATGGCAAATAGTTTGGGGATAATATGAATAAGGATGAGGTGTCATGGTGAAATATTAGTAAAAATTGGCAGACCCCACACAAACTACTGGATCAGAACGAATATATAGCAAGGCCTCTCGGGTGATTCATAGGTATATTACAGCTAGTGAAGCACTGATAAACAGGATACTTCATTAACTCCTAAAGACATGAAGACTTTTTCCTGGAGACTGTACCCATCTACCTGCAGGGTTTATCTCCTCTCATTCGCTTCTGTGCCTTGTCAACTTTTGTGGATTCCTCTGTAGCTATAGTTATTTGGCCTGGGGGCAGGTCCTGGATCAGAGATGGCAGAATCAAGTTCTCTAATTTCAGTATTTAGAAATCCTAACCCTGACCCTAATTTTTTTTTTTTTTTTTTTTGGAAATGTGGATGAGAGATTTCAGTTTATCATATACTGAGCTTGAATTGAAATGATGCAACCTTAGGCATTAGGGAGCCACCACATTCTACTATGAAGCTTCTTCAGTGTCTCAAGAAGAAAAAAATTGACCTGCAATGCAGAAGATGTGAGAGATGTGAGTTCAATTCCTGAGTCAGGAAGGGTTTCTGAAGGAGGAAATGCCAACCTATTACAGTATTCTTGCCTGGAAAATCCCATGGACAGGGGAGCCTGGCTGTTTATAGACCATAGGGTCCCAAGGAGTTGGAGATGACTGAGTGTGCAAATATGTTAGCACATATTCTACCATATGTGCCTAGAAGTAGAGAAAGTCAGTTTGTAAATAGATTATGTGACCTTACTTTACTTGTTTTGTTTGTTTCTTTTAATTATTTGACCAACTCTGTTTTTATTATTTGTAACCAAAGAGTCCAAGAGGGCTTCCCTGATAGCTCAGTTGGTAAAGAATCCACCTGCAATGCAAGAGATCCCGGTTGGATTCCTGGGTTGGGAAGATCCACTGGAGAAGGGATAGGCTACCCACTCCAGTATTCTTGGGCTTCCCTCTTGGCTCAGCTGGTAAAGAATCAGCCTGCAATGTGGGCAACATGGGCTAGATCACTAGGTTAGGAAGATCACCTGGAGAAGGTAAAGGCAACCCACTCCAGTATTATAGCCTGGAGAATTCCATGGATTGTAGTCCGCAGGGTTGCAAAGAGTTGGACACTACTGAGCAACTTTCACAAAGAGTTTAAGACAGATGGCAAATAGTTTGGGGATAATATGAATAAGGATGAGGTGTCATGGTGAAATATTAGTAAAAATTGGCAGATAGTTTATGTTAAGCTTATGCAGTATTTGTACCCCATTGAGTTGTTTAGTTTCAGGGTTTGCCAGCATATTGTACACAAAATAAAACTTTTTTTTTTTTTTTTAGTTCTTCGACTATGGCAGGTCAAGAAATTGATCCAAACTTCAATTGATCATAATCATGAGATACTGACTGGCCAATAAGAACACTATACATTTCTATAGAAAAATATAATTGACTAGCAGACTGTCATTAAGCCAGGAAAATAATGGAAAAGAGTACTTTATATTTGAACACAGCTGACATTTGCACACAGCCATTGTCATATTTTGCACTTAAGGTGCTCTATTGCTGATCTGTTGGAAAAAATCTCATCTGGTAAATTTGTGCTCCTTGATTGTATTTCTTCTAGAATCTGTGAGATGAGCTCTATATTACTCCCTCTTTCCATGTGTCATTATGTGCTTTCTTCCAATTCAAGTTAATTTTTCTTTTTTTAAAAAATTGCTTTATTGAAGTATAGTCTATTTACCATGATGTGTTAATTTCTCCTATACAGCAAAGCTAACACTATACTTCAATAAAAATATATAGTATAAAATATATATTATATAATAACATAATACTAACTATAATATATGATTATAACAATATTTAGTAATATATAATAAAAATATATAGTATAAAATATATATTTCAATATAAGTGTATAGTATAAAATGTATAATATATACTTTCTTTTTCATATTCTTTTCCATTGTGGCTTATTACTGGATACTGAGTATGGTTGTCTGGCTATATACAGGTCCTCAGGCTATATACAGTTTAAGTATTAAATTCCTGTTATCCTGATGGATTTTATGGGAAACTGTATTCATTTAAAGGTCATGGCATAGGATTAGTTACCATGGAGAAATTTCTCACCTTATTGAATGTAAATTATTATAATTGTCATTATTACTACTCAAATTAGAAGGATAATTTCCAAGCTAACCTTCAATTTTGGGAACATGCTCTGAGTCCTTTAGTGCCTCCCTTGAAAATACATTCTTAAATTTTGGGATTAGGTTCAGGTAATGTGGTTACATTCCATGAAGTGATAATAAAAATAAGACACACAATTAGAGGAGACCCTTTATCTGCTGTTCTCTGTAGAAATCTTCCCCTTGATGTGATTCCCCCCAGTGGGTTAGTAGGACACCACCTTCTTGAATGTGGCATTCCTTTTGGCCTTAGATTTCTATTTTCCTTCTGCTTCAATGATGAGAATGATGCTTTCCACACTGTTGAAGGGTTGTGACTTCCAGATGAAAAGAACTCTTTCTGACCATCCTGAAATTACATTCTTCTTATGGCTGCTCATTCTATCATCTTTTTCCCTGTGAAGAAGTTTAGACGCCATTTGGGAAGTGAGCAGTTTGATTTCGTCTATGCCATACATTGACCTTATTCCAAAGGCTCCAACAGACTTATTTCTGATTTCTTTGATCTTTTTCTACTAGGAATGTGACATATGGTTGTGTTTAACTTTATACCCTCAATTTGAGATTTCCCCCTTGGACACTGTATTTATAGATCATGCTATGCTCTCCTATTGATTTCTAGTTATGTGATCTCATTTCCTCCTTTTGTACATTCATTGCCTTTTAACCTCAGGGCCCATTGGAGAGTTACCTGTGCACACACATTAATTTTTGATCACCTGTTGTAATCATTCCTCATTTGAACTAAATAAGAGACCGATTCACATATGAACTCCCTGGGATATTGCTTATTCTTCTCAAAGAGAATAGATTAAAAGTATTTAGATAGAGAGGCACAGCCTATACCATTCCATTTATATAAGACTGTCTCACCAAAATAACCCATCGATTATTATATGTCTCTAGTATCACCCCCTCCCCAGAATTATCTTTTATTTTTCTTTACTAACGAGAAATTTTAGATGAGGTTCAAAAGTCCACATGGGTTAAACTGGCAGAGCCAGGTCTAAAATCCAGTTCTTTGATGTCCACTTTATTCTGCAGCCCTTCCACTCAGAGAGGGTTCAGTAATCTGTCTCAGGTCTCAAACAATTTGTCTTATTTTTCCAATCAAGAAAGCACTCTGCCAAGTGGCTCACTAGGCCAGACAGATTTCAGCTCCCTCAAGAGAGAGAACCTGGAGACTAAGCTATCTTCCTATTGATCCAGAACAGGACCAAGATCCACACCTTTATCTTCAAAGTCACTTTCCTTTGTTTCCCTACTCACATACTGCTCTTCTCTCAAGAGCCTCTATTTTTTCATAAACTCTATCCATTCTGCTGTTTTCCCCCAGCCATCCAGGTGTGTATTATTGACTTCCCAAGTCAATATGCTGACCCTTTACAGAGTGGCTCCTCAAATCACTGTCTTTCACGATTAGGTAGGAATTCCTCTTACCAATTCCCTGTCTACCTGTCTCCTCTGCATTTCCTTTTCAGTGTAGGGAAGCAAAACTTTTCACCCCCATATGTCTCTGCCATGTAGATTGCTTCGAGCTGAAAACAATCAAGGCCCAAAAGACTCAGGAAGAAACTTTGTTCTTTCCCCTTATTGCCTAAAATAATTTATCAATAGATAGAAAGCCTGTTCTGAGAATCAACCAGAGATATCTGGAAAAAATGTTGATTTTTGACAGAAAACAACAAAAGTCTGTAAAGCAATTATCTTTCAATTAAAAAAATAAATTAATTAAAAAAAATGAGCTAGGCATGGTGGAGGAAACTCTTAGCAATCAGAGTCTACCTATTCTATGTCCCATTGTCTCTGAGGGGCCCAGCAACATTTATTTACTAAACATTTGCTTTTCAGTCTTCATGTCAATCACCTTCGCCTTTTGAATTCCCAACTCCCTACCCTTCATCATTCTTTTTTGTCTTTAGCTGAAGATAGTGTTTAAGGTCATTTTCGTGAGTTACTTGATATTCTTGCGTCTCTTCCATATGCACATGTTAGGAAACTTTTGTTTGATTTTCTTCCGTTAATCTGTCTGCTGTCAATTTATTTCTTAGAAAAGCCAGAGAAGCTTAGAAGGGTAGAGGAAAATTTCTTTCTCCCCAACACCGGTCACTTAGCCAAAACACTTTTTTAAAACTGAGGAGTAATAGGAAGTAAGGCAATGCATTTTATTTATTTAATGGGGGTTTAGCAATGCATTTCTATGGCAGCTGCATTAGCTTTAAAAGCCTTCCTAGATGATCAAGGTCAATTTGTATATAACCAATTGATAACCCATTTTACTTTCTGGACTTTTTGTCCTCCTTTAAAAAATGAATTTACATATACATATATCTTTTCTTTTCTAGATTTCTTTCTCATTTAGGTCACCACAGAGTATTGAGCAGAGTTCCCTGTGCTATATGGTATGTTCTCATTAGTTACCTATTTTATGCATAGTAGTGTATATATGTCAATCTAACTGATTCACTTCATTGTACAGCAGAAACTAACAACATTGTAAGGCAATTATACTCTAATAAATGTAATTATGCATACATTTATTGAACAAGATGTATTAATATTCTGATGATTAATGATTCTCTAGTTTTCTGTCTCCTTTGATGGCAAATCAAACATTGCCATATAATATCTGAAATATTACTGTGATAAGTTATTTTTATTCAAGTATCCTTTAGATAAAATAAAATTTATCCTTTTGAAGCATGGAATCTGGTGAGATTTGACAGATGTGTGTAGTTATGTAACCAACATCACAATTGGAATATAGAACATTTTCATTATGCCCAGAATATCCCTCAGGTCCCTTTACAATCCCTTCCCCACAAGGCAGCTCATTGAGCTATTGGCATTGCAACCACTGATCTATGTTCTGTCCCTATGTATTTCCATTTTTTAGAATGTTATAAAATGGAATCATATAGTATGCAGTGTTCCATGTCTAGCTTCTTTCACTTGGCACAATGCTTTTGAGATACATCCATGTTGTTGCATATGTTGATAATCTGCATCTTTCCATTGTTGAGCATGAATTCATTATATGAATATACTACAATTTTTGATCTATTCACAAGCTGATGGACATTTAGGTAGTTTCTAGTTTTTGGTGATTATAAATAAAGCAACAGTAAATATTCATGGGCAGCTCTTTGTATAGGCACATATTTCTTAGAAAATACCTGGGAAATAAAGAGTATGAAAATAAAAAGTAAGAAAGTAAAAAATATGTTTCACTGTATAAGATATTGCCAAACTGTTTTCCAAAGTGGCTAGTTGGATAGGACTGAGCGACTAACACACACAATGGATAATCATGTTAGCTATCTTTATGTGCTTATTTGCCATGCGTATGTCTTCTTTGGTGAAGTATACGTTCAAGTATTTTGCCTTTTATTTTCAAATCAAATTATTACTGTCCTGTGCCAATGCCTCACTCTCTTGATTAATGTGGTTTCATTGTAGTTGTTTCAACTAGGTAGTGCGTGTTTTCCAACTTTGTTCTTCCTTTTTTGAAATCATTTTTCTCTGTTTATTAAATCATTATTTAATAATGTTTTGAAATAATTATTCCTCTATTGTGATAAAGCAACTAACTTTATACTGAGTGCCAGACATTCTGCTGAGTATATTGCATGCATTTGTTCATTTAGTCCTCAAAACAACACTATAAAATACATTATAAAATACTATAAAATGATTATCATTTCCATTTTCCAGATGAAGAATTTGTGACTTAGAGAGATTAGTAAATTGAGTAAGGTCACATTTAATGAGTAATTAGCTAATCCAGGATATGAATGCAAGTCCATAGCTGTTTAGAGGCTGAACACTCACCTATAAAATTGCACAATTCTCCTACCTCTTATTTATTTTAATCACATTTCTTCCCCCCCCGCCCCCATCCACCATTAGATTTCTGACTCAGAAAACTGAAATTCCAATACGTTATCCACCTGATGCAAAGAGCTGACTCATTTGAAAAGACCCTGATGCTGGGAAAGATTGAAGGCAGGAGGAGAAGGGGACAACAGAAGATGAGATGGTTGGATGGCATCACCAACTCAATCAACATGAGTTTGAGTAAACTCCAGGAGTTGGTGATGGACAGGGAGGCCTGGAGTGCTGCAGTCCATGGGGTCGCAAAGAGTTGGACATGACTGAGTGACTGAACTGAACTGAAATAAATGTTTTGTTTTGTGTGTGTGCTAGTCACTCAGTTGCGTCTGACTCTTTGTGACCCCATAGAGTGTAACCCATCAGGCTCCTCTGTTCATGGGATTCTCCAGGTAAGAATGCTGGAGTGGGTTGCCATTCCCTTCTCCAGGGTATCTTTCCAACCTAGGGATTGAACCCAGATCTCCTGCATTGCAGGCAGATTCTTTACTATTTGAGCCACAAGGGATGATTGGTTAATTCTCCCACAGTGTTTGGAACAAAGTTTGGTGCCCAGTTACAACAACTTTGGATTGAGTTAATTGAGGTGTGGTCCCTGCTGTGGCATTTTAGGGTAGGACCAGGCATAATTTCAATATTCTCATCCTTTTGTAATCCTTGACCGTCCAAAGCCTAGATTCCAACAGGCAGCTCTGAAATAGACTTAAAAGTGTAGTAATGAAACTCTAATGCTAATAAAGTCCTGGGCCAGGGGCATTCTTGCTCTCATAGAGTATGATCTATATTTTCAGTAGCCTCTGATGCCCTTTTCAGCATTCTCTTTACAGCTCATTGGTGGGTAATAAGTCTTGACCAGTATTGGTCTTTGACATAGGTAGTAAAACACAATCTAAAAAGCACCCAATGGAGTATAAAAGTCAGCATCAGGACAGTGCAGATGATTTCTGATGTAATATCTTTCTCATCTTGGATCACCAAGTACAGGATCCAAGGGACAGGTATTTTGTTCATCATGCTAAATTATTAGTTGGACAAAGCTACATACTAATTCTTGGGCATTAAAACTTACAAATAATTTTTCATAAAGATTTTTTAAAGTGGTGATCCTTGAAATAAATAAAATTACCTATTAGCCATTTACAATATCATTTTATGGATGCCTTTGAATATCATTGAAATAAGTTGGCCCAAATGGTAAAGGTCTGGGGCAAAATCATTTAAGGATGCTTGAAGGTACTCAGATTTTAGGTTAAAGAGGATAATACCAAAGTGGGAGCATAGAATCTCTGTTTCAGCATTAGAAGTGGTCTTTTCAGTGGTTAAATAATGTCCCTTCAAAATTCATGTGTACCTGGAACCTCAGGATATGACTCTCTTTGGAAACAGAGTCTTTCCAGATGCAATTAAATTAAGATGAATAATACTGGTTAAGATGGGATTTAAATCCAATGACTGGTGTCCTTATAAGAAGAGAAGAGCACACATAAATACACAAGGGAAGAAGGTCATATGAAGACAGAAGCAAAGATTGAAGTAATTTAGCTATAAGCTGAGGAATGCTAAGGATGGCCAAGAACCACCTGATGCTAGGAAGCAGGAAGGATTCTTTGCTAGAGAGAACATAATCTTATTTAGAGAGAAACTCTTTGGAGAAAGCATAGTCCTGCCAATACCTTGATTTTTAAGCTTCTACTCTCCAAAACTCTCAGATAATAAATTTCTGTTATTTTAAGATATTCAGTTTGTGGTAATTTACTATGACAGCCTTAGCAATGAATAATCTTTTGGAATAAAACTTGCAATTCATTTTTTAGGTTTGAGGAATTAAGGGCAAAGGGAGAAAGATTTTATAATGTTGCCAACTAGGCTCATAGAATGAGCTCTCTTCTCAAAATGTGATCATCCCACCGCTGGAAGCATGGTATAGATAGATAGGTCATTGATAAAGACTGTAGCAAAATAATTCCTAGACTTGATTGGATTTTGGAATGAACAGTTTCATAGAATTCTTCCAGGAGTAACATTCTACGGCATAAATATATTATCTCTAAATTTATCTTTAAAAATTATAAACCACAACTTTTCAAAAGTATTTGCAAATAGGTAGAATTCCTTGATTGATATTTTTATTAGTCTGAAGTTCTCTGACATAAACTAAGGAGTAATTTTCCTTTCTTGTAGGAAGCACATAAGATTTTTGCAGCTATTACCATCATTGTCTCTTATAAAAAGTGAAAAATGATATCAAGCATTCTTACAAACAAATCTTTTTGTTCAGAAATTGTTTTTTTTTAATGTTCCTACTATAGAATATATAAAAATTGTCCCTCCTTCCTTAAATGGGAAATGAGTACGTTGTTAGATATTATCACTGTACCAGTTTCTAGTAGATTTGATTATTAGCCTCAATTCTTTATCCTTCTCTGTATCTACACATTTTGCGGTGTGTCTTTGGAGTTTCTGCTTGAGGAAGCAGAATGAGTTTAGGCTTAGCTGTGTGATTTGTCTATAGGACTTTCAGTTCAGTTCAGTTCAGTCACTCAGTCGTGTCCAACTCTTTGCGACCCCATGAATCGCAGCACGCCAGGCCTCCCTGTCCATCACCATCTCCCGGAGTTCACTCAGACTCACGTCCATCGAGTCCGTGATGCCATCCAGCCATCTCATCCTCCATCGTCCCCTTCTCCTCCTGCCCCCAATCCCTCCCAGCATCAGACTCTTTTCCAATGAGTCAACTCTTCTCATGAGGTCGCCAAAGTACTGGAGTTGCAGCTTTAACATCATTCCTTCCAAAGAAATCCCAGGGCTGATCTCTTTCAGAATGGACTGGTTGGATCTCCTTGCAGTCCAAGGGACTCTCAAGAGTCTTCTCCAACACCACAGTCCAAAAGCATCAATTCTTCGGCGCTCAGCCTTCTTCACAGTCCAACTCTCACATCCATACACGACCACAGGAAAAACCATAGCCTTGACTAGACGGACTTTAGTCGGCAAAGTAATGCCTCTGCTTTTGAATATACTGTCTAGGTTGATCATAACTTTTCTTCCAAGGAGTAAGCGTCTTTTAATTTCATGGCTGCAGTCACCATCTGCAGTGATTTTGGAGCCCCCAAAAATACAGTCTGACACTGTTTCCCCATCTATTTCCCATGAAGTGATAGGACTGCATGCCATGATCTTAGTTTTCTGAATGTTGAGCTTTAAGCCAATTTTTTCACTCTCCTCTTTCACTTTCATCAAGAGCTTTTAGTTCCTCTTCGCTTTCTGCCATAAGGGTGGTGTCATCTGCATATCTGAGGTTATTGATATTTCTCCTGGCAATCTTGATTCCAGCTTGTGTTTCTTCCAGTCCAGCGTTTCTCATGATGTACTCTGCTTAGAAGTTAAATAAGCAGGGTGAAAATATATAGCCTTGATGTACTCCTTTTCCTATTTGGAACCAGTCTGTTGTTCCATGTCCAGTTCTAACTGTTGCTTCCTGACCTGCATACAGATTTCTCAAGAGGCAGATCAGATATAATACTGGTAGAAGCTTGAAATATGCTTAAATAGATGGGTGTGCCCTTTAGTGCCCCTGCCTCTTTGATGGGAAGAACAGATATCACTATTCCAGTGATTCCAGCAGGATGACAGGAATATGGGACTCACAAGGTCCTTTCAGCCTGGAACCAAGACTAACTGAGCCCATCCTAGATCATCCAAGTCCCAAACAATCCACAGATATAGGAAGAAAACAAATGATGGTTATTTAATGCCATGGAGTTGTATTATACAGTGAAGTCGCTCAGTCGTGACCAACTCTTTGCGATCCCATAAACTGTAGCCTACCAGGCTCCTCTGTCCATGGGATTTTCCAGGCAATAGTGCTGGAGTGGATTTCCATTCCCTTCTCCAGGGGATCTTCTCAACCCAGGGCTTGAACCTGGGTCTCCCACATTGTAGACAGATGCTTTACCATCTGAGCCACCAGGGAAGTCCTGGAAATAGGTGAATTCATCAAAATATTAATAGAATAAACTAGATGTCATCATAGTTCCATATTTTTCTACCAAAGTATACAGTAAATGGTATCAGATGAAAATTTCCCATCATACTTCACTTGAACTCAAATGCTCCTGCAGGAGTTGGCTGTAGTCCAAAGGCAAACTCTCTCCATCCACGCTACCAACTGTGTTGCACCAACTTGGCATTCAGAATCTGTGGCAAACACTGCTGTCTGTCTAATAAATATTCATTCTCCCTTCTTTCTTTCAAAGAGAACTCCAATGTTGCTTAGAAGTGAAAATGTCCCATGTTAAAAATACTTCCCTACATTCCTTAAGACACAGTTCTATAAAACAGCCAACTTTGGATCACAAGGATGAAAGTCACTAGCTGAAGATAGCTGAGCAGAACAACAGAAGAAGCTTTATGGCATCATGAATGCTCTATATTGCTCTCTTGTCTCATGAGAGACATTTTGATTAAAACACTGTTACCAATGTTCTGTCATAGGCAGCTATATACAATTTTAACTAATAGAGAATTTGATTAGATAGGGGTCCAATAGTTATAGAATGTAGAATGTAATTGAGTGAAGGAGGAAGGCTATAAGCAGTCTAGACAGTTCAAGCTGGTGATCCTTGCTATATAGTCAAAAAACCTCTGGTCAAATTATTACGTGAAGTTAATGAGATATAGACCACATGTTACCCAAAGTTATAGCCTTGAAGGATGAGAGAAAAAATCAGATCATTGGCATATACTGGTTATATCTCTCCTATTGTAGCAAAACTCTTCAAAAGTGGAATAAATTAAGGTAAAGCTAGCCAGTCTGCAAGTAGATATGAAGAAAATATAGCTTTGCTAATGTAGATGTTTTCTGCCTGTGCCTTGCAGTATAAATTGACCAAAGTCTTATAATTACTGCTGTGTATCAAATATAAACTAATATAAGCACTGCTATGAGGTAGTGGGCCTTAGTAGATTAGGTGGTGGCCCCTAGACTTTCTCATACATCTTCCATTAAATATTTTCTGCTAAGAGGTGAGTTGACAGACAAAGGGGTTGTTTCTGAATGAAGCTTATTTTGGATTGCCTCAAGCTAACTACTGGTTTCTAACTCAAGGGTTAGGGAGATAAGCAGAATCTCAAAGTCAGTTGGTAAGATATGTTTTTGGGTTAATAGAGAGTTCAGAATGTTATGTTGCAGATAGCATGAAATTTACTAAGTTTTCAGTTCAGTCGCTCAGTTGCGTCTGACTCTCCGCAACCCCATGAATTGCAGCACGCCAGGCCTCCCTGTCCATCACCAACTTCTGGAGTTCACTCAGACTCATGTCCATCGAGTCCGTGATGCCATCCAGCCATCTCATCCTCTGTCGTCCCCTTCTCCTCCTTCCCTCAATCCCTCCCAGCATCAGGGTTTTTCCAATGAGTCAATTCTTCGCATGAGGTGGCCAAAGTATTGGAGTTTCAGCCTCAGCATCAGTCCTTCTAATGAACACCCAGGACTGGTCTCCTTTAGGATGGACTAGTTGGATCTCTTTGCAGTCCAAGGAACTCTCAAGAGTCTTCTCCAACACCACTGATCAAAAGCATCAATTCTTTGGCACTCAGCCTTCTTCACAGTCCAACTCACATCCTACAGAACCAAAGAAAATCCAAACTGTGTCAGACATTGCTACTTTCTTACCCAACATTGGAATTTGTATTCATTAACAAAAATTCCCTGATATTGTTGGGGATGGCAATGTCTCAAGTTTAATATTAAAAACACACCACTTTGGACTCCTTGGAGCTAGGCACGGCCTTGTGTTCTAGTTTTAGCAACTAAGATGTAATGTCTCAGGAGATTGTGAAGTGAAAGTCACTCAGTCCTGTCCGACTCTGCAACCACACGGACTATAGAGTCCATGGAATTCTCCAGGCCAGAATACTGAAGTGGGTAGCCTTTCCCTTCTCCAGGGGATCTTCCCAACCCAGGAACTGAACCCAGGTATCCCATATTGCTGGCAGATTCTTTACCAGCTGAGCCACAAAGGAAACCCAAGAATACTGGAGTGGGTAGCCTATACCTTCTCCAGCGGATCTTCCTGACCCAGGAATTGAACCAGGGTCTCCTCAATTGCAGATAGATTCTTTACCAACTGAGCTATCAGGGAAGCCCCTGGTGGAGATTGCAGGACATCTATTATTTTTTGAGGGATGAAAAGAATGATGTGGTTATCAACTTTCATTCTTACTCCTAGCTTCTTTCCTGGAACACAGATGCAGGCTGCCATCTTGTCACAGTAGGATGAGGGGCATAGCAAAATGAAGGTTGTAGAAAAGACAGTTAGAAGAACATGAATTCCTGGTAATGTAGTAAAGCCAGTGCACCTGTGCTAATTGCTTACTTCTTAACTATTTGTCATGTCAGAAACAGAAACAGAAACTCCTATTTGTTTGAGGCAGTGTTGTCAGGTTTCTTTTACACAGAGGTAGATAAAATCCTGGGGCTTTCCTGGTGGCTCAGATGGTAAAGAACCTGTCTGCAATGCAAGAGACCCGGGTTAGATCACTGGGTCAGGATGATCCCCTGGAGGAGGAAATGGTAGCTCACTCCAGCACTCTTGCCTGGAGAATCCCATGGACTAAGGAGCCTGGCGGGCTACGTGCATGGAGTCATAAACAGTCGGACACAACTGAGGGACTAACACTTTCACTTCACTTTCAGATATACTTCTGATAGAAGAACTTTTTGGATACTTAAATAAACACCATTTCCAGGCATAATGAAAGTTTAACTACTGTTTAGCAATGTTAATTTGCAGGGAATATCTAGACAGTGAAAAATAAAAAGAGAAACAATACACAATACCTTTCAACTATATTTCTCTCACAATGTTCTGAAATATCTGCTATTTGTCATTCAGTGAGTTTGAGTATGATTTCCTTGAAGAAGGAATGAGTTTGAGTGTGATTTCCCTTCTCCTCAATTTGACAGGTCTTAAGATGCTCAGAAAACCACTCTCATATTTGTTCAGTCCCATCAGGTCTCTGTGTCTTTTAAGTGAAGCTAATGGAAATGGCCTTGAGGCAACAATTTGGAGCAATTCCAAATTGACAGGTTTTCCCTCATTACCCTGTACACGGGTGTGTCTGGTTTCGGTCCACAGACCAGAGAACTGCTTGCTTTCTAGAGGCATATAAACCACATATGTGTGTAAACTAGATAACATTATCAGCACAATAGAAAAAAGAACATTCCTACATTTGTGCTTTCTGAAGTCCAGATCTGTAATATGCAACATTTTCCATTTCCAGATCTCTTTCTAATCCACTTAGGCTTTCTCTGGGGACACATGGGTGATAATAATGCAGTGACTGATGTTCTGGCATGGCCTAAACTGTTGCTCTGTTGCTGCTGCTGCTACTAAGTCACTTCAGTCATGTCCAACTCTGTGCGACCCCATAGACAGCCCACCAGGCTCCCCAGTCCCTGGGATTCTCCAGCTACTACCTTTCTTAAAAAATACTTAAGGGCTTCACAATGGGGTAATCTATAAACCACTGCTTATTGCAAAACTATAAAAATTACCTTCCAATGTCCATGACAAATGATAGAATTAGAACTCTCAGAAAGGAGACTCTCTTTCTCAGGGAATGTGGCCATAGAAACTGGAGAAGTTCTACACAGACTGTCAGTCAGAGACACTTGGCTGACATTATCACTAGGAATTTTTTCTTCTTAATGGGGTTTCCTAAAAATCAGGCACCAAGTGAAGAATCAGGTAAAGGCAGATCAAATTTAACAGATGAGGATAGCTGTGGTTGGCTACAGAGACTCTTTAGCAAATAATCACTCCATGAATTCACTTGACAGGATAAATGTAGGAGTCAGACATAATGTCACAGCTCCTTATGTTCTTACATTTTCTTCCAATAGTGTTTGGCTCCTGACTGTGTTGTAAGTGAAAGCAGGGCAATACTTATACTTTTCTCTCCCCTTAATTCACTACTCTAAAAGAAATGCATTGGATAATCTTCTGCGACACAATTTTTATTCAAATAAACTTGACAGTGTCTATAAAGAAAAAATACTACAGTTAAAAGTATTATGCTGTACAGTGGGATTGGCATTGAAACTTGGAGATATGGTAAAGATAAGAATCAAGATCCTAAACAGATTTACAGATGTGATAGTGTCTGGTAGATTTTAACAGCACAGAGCTCCTTCCTACATCCAGGACACAAGGAGAGCAATTAATCTAGATTTGTCTGCAAATCTGTCCCATCTGTTAAACAATGGAAGTTAAAGGTAATATACTCCATTCATTAAGTGAGGTTTATATAAATTATTTGCATAGAACAAAACTTCTCTGGTTCAAAGAGGAAACTTGGAAATTAAGAGGGCAGGAGTCCTTGGACCCCTACAGACTTGGCCACATTTGACCTCTGAAGCAGGTGCAAGGCACTTCAAGAAAGACTAATGTCCCAAGCATCACAGTTTATAAAACCACTGGCTTAAAGCATCCCATTTTATTGAGGAGGTGTCTAAGACACCCAAAGATCGTAAAGGTTGTCATACTGTGTGAAGTTAGTCAGCCAGAGAAAGAGGAATATTATATGACATCCCTTATGAGCAGAAACTAAACAGAAATGACACACACACAAACTTATTTACAAAACAGAAACAGACTCTCAGACTTTGAGAATGAACTTATAGTTACCAGTAGGGAAGGATGGGAGGAAGGGATAGTTAGGGAGTTTGGGATGGACAGTACACACTACTATATTTAAAATGGATAACCAACAAAGACTTACTGTATAGCACAGAGAACACTGCTCAGTGTTATGTGGCAGCATGGACGGGAAAGGAGCTTTGCAGAGAATGGTCAGTTCAGTTCAGTTGCTCAGTCATGTCCCACTCTCCAAGACCCCATGAATTGCAGCACGCCAAGCCTCCCTGTCCATCACCAACTCCCAGAGTTCACTCAAACTCATGTCCATCAAGTCAGGGATGCCATCCAGCCATCTCATCCTCTGTTGTCCCCTTATCCTGCCCTCAATCCCTCCCAGCATCAGAGTCTTTTCCAATGAGTCAACTCTTTGCATGAGGTGGCCAAAGTATTGGAGTTTCAGCTTTAGCATCAGTCCTTCCAACGAACACCCAGGACTGATCTCCTTTCGAATGGCCTCATTGGATCCCCTTGCAGTCCAAGGGACTCTCAAGAATCTTCTCTAACACTACATGTATATATATGGCTGAGTTGTTTTGCTATGCACCTGAGACTATTAATATCACAACATTGTTAATCAGCTATATCCAATATAAAATAAAAAGTTAAAAAAAAAAAACACTAGTGTCCCAAGCATCACAATTGATAAACCACTTTAATTAAAACATTCAGTTTTACTGAGGAAGCTCCTAAGACATCCAGAGGATCAACACTGGCATTGTGTTTCTAACTTTGTCATGTGCCTACTGCTTCAGGACCAACACTAGAATTTGCCAGGCACTCACTATAACCATCCTTTTCTACCACCCTCTGCTTTGTTTCAGTAGTGAGACCTAAACTTTGAGAAAGAAAAGAGAATCAGGTGATAGAAGTGGCACAATATGGGATGTATAGGGAGCATTTCCTTAGACTGTAGTTTTAGGGTTTCTGCTCAGAAATGGAATGACTGCATGGTGTATGTGTGTGACAGAGAAGCGTGGACCTCTGGGTGACCTGGTCTGAAGTCAGCAGAAAGACCACTATGAGGCCATCTCTGAGTTGGCCAAGAGCATCAGGGCCCACCATGCAGTGCAGGATTCCCAAGAGGCAGAAAGAGCACTAACGATGCCAAGAGCCAAGGATTAAGAACTAGACTCCTCCTCACCCCACCAAAGCCCCCTGGGTATTTATGTGAACCAAGAGGTGAGGACCCCTAACATGACAAAGACGGATTTACTGTTATCTTGGGTAGTGAGCTCTCAGTGTTGAATTGATTTTAAAATTCTATAATCATTCTGAGCCCTGCTTTTAGGGGCTTGAAATTTTGTATTTCTGTGTGCAGCTCCTCAGGAGTGGGCCTTTGATCCTGCTTGTATAACTTATTTCATCCAGTGGGTATTTTCTGAGCTGTCTTGAGGATAACATCAGATTACATCCTAGTTTGTCTCAGGGTCCTTGCTCAGGCTGTTTTATACCTGAAGGGCAGAGACACTTTGTGTCTAGAAGAGGTTCACACAGGGAAGACTGTGAGAAGATAACTTCATGTCTTCATGACAGATAATCACGAAGACAAAATGGATTGATACACAGGATTCTATTAAATGATGGGAGATAAAGGACTGTACTCCATCTTCTCCAAATATTTGGAAACTCCTAGGATTTAATGACACAGACAAGGTCTAGGGACAGGAAGAATGACAACAATGTAAAACGAGAGAAGCAAAAAACATGCAGTGGAAGTCCTCTGTTTTCCAAGAAATGAAGTCATTTGTCTCCATCCAGCAATATATCTATTGATCTCTTGTTTCCCTCTGAGGAAAAAAGAGAAGCAATAACCTATGACCAGAGGTGAAAGGACCCCAGAGGCATGGAAGATCTCACTTGCTCTGGCAGGTGTACTGGCCTGTGGGTTTCATCAGCAGCCTTGGAAAATAAATTACAGGCAAAAATAGAGACACCTCTGTACTTAAAAAAAAGTCATAGGGGTAGAGTTGATTTATAGTGTTGTGCTAACTTCAGGTGTACAAGCAAAGAGAATCAGTTATATATATGTGTGTGTGTGTATATATATATATATATATATATATATATATAGAGAGAGAGAGAGAGAGAGAGAGAGTTGTTTTTTAGTTGCTAAGTACTGTCTGACTCTTTTGTAACCCATGGACAATAGCCTGCCAGGCCCCTCTGTCATTGTGATTTCCCAAGCAAGAATACTGGAATGAGTTGCCATTTCCTTCTTCAGGGGATCTTCACCCAGGGATTAAACACGTGTCTCCTGCATTGCAGGCAGATTCTTTACCACTGAGCCACCAGGGAAGCCAAATTTATCCTTCTCTCTACTCCCTTACTCTTTGGTAACAATAAGTTTACTTTCTACCTCTGTAACTCTATTTCTGTTTTGTAAATAAGTTCATTTGTATCCCTCCCCCACTTTTTAAGATTCTAGACATAAGTGATATTATATGATATTACCCCTCGTCCAAAGTAAGGAGCAGTGGCTGTGCTTTTCTAGAGCAGCCGTGAAGAGATACCCCACGCGCAAGGTAAGAGAAACCCAAGTAAGATGGTAGGTGTTGCAAGAGGGCATCAGAGGACAGACACACGGAAACCATACTCACAGAAAACTAGTCAATCTAATCACACTAGGACCACAGCCTTGTCTAACTCAATGAAACCAAGCCATGCCCACGGGGCAAGCCAAGACAGGTGGGTCATGGTGGAGAGGTCTGACAGAATGTGGTCCACTGGAGAAGGGAATGGCAAACCACTTCAGTATTCTTGCCTTGAGAACCCCATGAAAGTATGAAAAGGCAAAATGATAGGATACTGAAAGAGGAACTCCCCAGGTCAGTAGGTGCCCAATATGCTACTGGAGATCAGTGGAGAAATAACTCCAGCAAGAATGAAGGGATGGAGCCAAAGCAAAAACAATACCCAGCTGTGGATGTGACTGGTGAGAGAAGCAAGGTCCGATGCTGTAAAGAGCAATATTGCAT
Organism: Capricornis sumatraensis; assembly: GCF_032405125.1. NCBI lineage: Eukaryota > Metazoa > Chordata > Mammalia > Artiodactyla > Bovidae > Capricornis > Capricornis sumatraensis. The sequence goes on along the minus strand of NC_091071.1, from coordinate 113,482,075 downwards.
AGGAACCTGGAATGTCAGGTCCATGAATCAAGGCAAATTGGAAGTGGTCAAACAGGAGATGGCAAGACTGAATGTCGACATTCTAGAAATCAGCGACCTAAAATGGACTGGAATGGGTGAATTTAACTCAGATGACCATTATATCTACTACTGTGGGCAGGAATCCCTCAGAAGAAATGGAGTAGCCATCATGGTCAACAAAAGAGTCCAAAATGCAGTAATTGGATGCAGTCTCAAAAACGACAAAATGATCTCTGTTCATCCCCAAGGCAAACATTTCAATATTGCAGTTGTCCAAGTCTATGCCCCAACCAGTAATGCTGAAGAAACTGAATTTGAATGGTTTTATGAAGACCTACAAGACCTTTTAGGACTAACTTCCCAAACAGAGGTCTTTTTCATTATAGGGGACTGGAATGCAAAAATAGGAAGTCAAGAAACATCTGGAGTAACAGGCAAATTTGGCCTTGGAATGTGGAATGAAGCAGGGCAAAGACTAATAGAGTTTTGCCAAGTAAATGCACTGGTCATAGCAAACACCCTCTTCCAACAACACAAGAGAAGACTCTACACATGGACATCACAAGACGGTCAACACCAAAATCAGATTGATTATATTCTTTGCAGCCAAAGATGGAGAACCTCGATACAGTCAACAAAAACAAGACCAGGAGCTGACTGTGACTCAGATCATGAGCTCCTTGTTGCCAAATTCAGACTTAAATTGAAGGAAGTAGGGAAAACCGCTAGACCATTCAGGTATGACCAAAATCAAATCCCTTATGATTATACAGTGGAAGTGAGAAATAGATTTAAGGTCCTAGATCTAATAGATAGAGTGCCTGATGAACTATGGAATGAGGTTCGTGACATTGTACAGGAGACAGGGATCAAGATCATCCCCATGGAAAAGAAATGCAAAAAAGGAAAATGGCTGTCTGGGGAGGCCTTACAAATAGCTGTGAAAAGAAGAGAGGTGAAAAGCAAAGGAGAAAAGGAAGGATATAAGCATCTGAATGCAGAGTTGCAGAGAATAGCAAGAAGAGATAAGAAAGCCTTCTTCAGTGATCAATGCAAAGAAATAGGGGAAAAGAACAGAATGGGAAAGACTAGAGATCTCTTCAAGAAAATTAGAGATACCAAGGGAACATTTCATTCAAAGATGGGCTCGATAAAGGACAGAAATGATATGGACCTAACAGAAGCAGAAGATATTAAGAAGAGGTGGCAAGAATACATGGAAGAACTGTACAAAATAGATCTTCATAACCCAGATAATCATGATGATGTGATCACTAATCTAGAGCCAGACATCTTGGAATGTGAAGTCAAGTGGGCCTTTGAAAGCATCACTACGAACAAAGCTAGTGGAGGTGATGGAATTCCAGTGGAGCTGTTTCAAATCCTGAAAGATGATGCTGTGAAAGTGCTGCACTCAATATGCCAGCAAATTTGGAAAATTCAGCAGTGGCCACAGGACTGGAAAAGGTCAGTTTTCTTTCCAATTCCAAAGAAAGGCAATGCCCAAGAATGCTCATACTACCGCACAATTGCACTCATCTCACATGCTAGTAAAGTAATGCTCAAAATTCTCCAAGCCAGACTTCGGCAATATGTGAACTGTGAACTCCCTGATGTTCAAGCTGGTTTTAGAAAAGGCAGAAGAACCAGAGATCAAGTTGCCTATATCTGCTGGATCATGGAAAAAGCAAGAGAGTTCCAGAAAAACATCTATTTCTGCTTTATTGACTATGCCAAAGCCTTTGACTGTGTGGATCACAAGAAACTGTGGAAAATTCTGAAAGAGATGGCTATAACAGGCCACCTAACCTGCCTCTTGAGAAATCTGTATGTAGGTCAGGAAGCATCAGTTAGAACTGGACATGGAACAACAGACTGGTTCCAAGTAGGAAAAGGAGTACATCAAGGCTGTATACTGTCACCCTGCTTATTTAACTTCTATGCAGAGTACATCATGAGAAACGCTGGACTGGAGGAAATACAAGCTGGAATCAAGATTTACGGGAAAAATATCAATAACCTCCGATATGCAGATGACACCACCCTTATGGGAGAAAGTGAAGAGGAGCTAAAAAGCCTCTTGATGAAAGTGAAAGAGAAGAGCGAAAAAGTTGGCTTAAAGCTCAACATTCAGTAAATGAAAATCATGGCATCCGGTCCCATCACTTCATGGGAAATAGATGGGGAAACAGTTGAAACAGTGGCTGACTTCATTTTGGGGGGCTCCAAAATCACTGCAGATGGTGACTGCAGCCATGAAATTAAAAGACACTTACTCCTTGGAAGAAAAGTTATAGATAGTATATTAAAAAACAGAGACATTACTTTGCTGACTAAGGTCCGTCTAGTCAAGGCTATGGTTTTTCCTGTGGTCATGTATGGATGTGAGAGTTGGACTGTGAAGAAGGCTGAGCGCTAAAGAATTAATGCTTTTGAACTGTGGTGTTGGAGAAGACTCTTGAGAGTCCCTTGGACTGCAAGGAGATCCAACCAGTCCATTCTGAAAGAGATCAGCCCTGGGATTTCTTTGGAAGGAATGATGCTAAAGCTGAAACTCCAGTACTTTGGCCACCTCATGCGAAGAGTTGACTCATTGGAAAAGACTCTGATGCTGTGAGGGATTGGGGGCAGGAGGAGAAGGGGATTACCATGGATGAGATGTCTGGATGGCATCACGGACTGGATGGACGTGAGTCTGAGTGAACTACGGGAGGTGGTGATGGACAGGGAGGCCTGGCATGTTGCGATTCATGGGGTCACAAAGAGTTGGACACGACTGAGCGACTGAACTGAACTGAACTGAACTGATGATATTTCTCTTTCTCTGCCTGACTTACTTCACTCCATATGATGATTTCTAAGTCCATTCACGTTGCTGCAAATGACATTTTTCACCAGTTTCTAAAGCCACAGGTTGTTATTGCCTGGACAAAGATAGATATGAAGATCCCTCCTTCTAGCAGGAGCTTTCACTAGCCCCACTTTTGTAGAGAGGCTGATGCTATTTAAAATTTTGTTAACACATCTTTTCCGTTATTTTACTACTTTGTTTTCTTTTTTTTTCTTGGGTGAGGGAAGAATGGTAAAAGCATCCTGAAGTATTACAAATAGATGAGAAATATAGAGATCAATAAAATGAATTTGGTTTTGCCCCCAGGTTTATTAAATCTTAGCATTTTTGTCCCACTTGCTTAGTTTGTTTAAATAATATTTAATAGAAGCAGTTGCCCTCATAGTCCCCTCCCCACTCCCATTTTTTTTCCTCTTCTTTCCTACAGCCCCGCGTTTGCCTGATTTGTTGGTCGGTCAAATTAATGAAGCTTTTATACTTTCATCTCCTTATGTATACACTCCCAAATTGTACACATATTTTTAATTTTTTAAATAATAAAATATTATACATACCACTCTGTAACTTAAAGTTTTGTTTTATATTGTGTTTTTGATAGCTGTTTATTGTAAATTTATCATTGATTATATTTGATTGGAGTTGGTATGTGCTGTGTGTGGGTGCTTAGTCGCTCAGTCATGTCCAATTCTTTGCTGAGTCTGGCTAGTCCATCTGACCCCAAGGACTGTAGCCCCCCACGCTCTTCTGTCCATGGGGATTCTCCAGGCAAGAATACTGGAATGGGTTGCCATGCCCTCCTCCAGCGGATTTTCCCAACCCAGGAATCGAACCCAGGTGTCCTGCATTGCAGGTGGATTCTTTGCTGTCTGAACCACCACGGAAGCTGGAGTGGGTAGCCTATCCCTTCTTTGGGGGAACTTCCCAATCCAGGAATCAAACTGGGGTCTCCTGCATTGTAGACAAATATTTTACCAGCTGAGCTACAAGGGTACAAAAATATAATAGGTTTGTGCAGCCAGCAACCTTGCTAATTGCTATTAATGTCAGTATATCTAAATGCTCTCTTGGACTTGTTATAGCAATAATCATAAATTTGAAAAGGTTTCAACTTTTGCTCTTTTAAAATTCTTATGCCTTCCTTTTTCTTTCTGTTGATTCAGAGCATTTTCTTTCTATTGACTCAGCATCACATTGCTGGTGTGATACTGATTCTCTGTGGGAAAAGAGGGCACATTAAATTCTTTCCTAAATTTAATGGGGATGTTTTAATATTCCATTTCACTATTATGTGTCTGTCTCCTAAATGATGTTGATGTCCTGTGTCAGGCTAAAGAATTTCTTTTCCATTCTTAGTTGCTTAGAGTTTTATGCATTCTATCAAATACTTCTTCCTGTACCTACTGAGAGGATTATATGATCTTCTCCTTTACTCTTTTAATGTGGTGCTAGTAGATTTTTCTGATGAAAACATAAATAAATTTTAATTTCACTATGTTTACTTATATTTAATAGTGTTTTACTGTTAGGATTTTAATCTTTGATTTTATTCAAATATAGCATTAAAAATACATAGTTCTTTAAAATAAGTTTTACAAATTTTTTAAGCCATCTATGAAGAAAATACAAAATGTTTTTGAACAACATAAAATAATACCTAATAGATATCACGAAAGCTAACGTTATAAGTGGTGAGTATATTTACATGGGGCTTGCCTAGTAGTTCAGCTGGTAAAGAATCTGCCTGCAATGTAGGACACTCCGATTTGATTCCTAGAGAAGGAATAGCCTACCTACTCTAGTATTCTGCCCCCCTAGAGAATACTATGAACATAGGAGCCTGGTGAGCTACAGTCCATTGAGTCACAAAGAATAGGACACGACTGAGTGACTTTCACTTCATATATTTACATGAGATTTATTAACACTTCTTATTTTCTACACTTTAATTCATTTCGATTGATCTTTTTAAAATTTTTGCAAATTTTTTTTTTCTTTTAAACTCAAGAGAAATCATTTTACTCTCTTATAGCTTGGTTTAAAAAAGTATCTATAAAGCTGCCTGTCTTGGTGCTCTTGACCTTTTACAAGGTGTTTTAAGATCTGTCTCTCAGTTTAGATGCATGAAGATGGAGAGAGAGTTTTGTTATTCTCTGTGATATGTCAGACCACTTAAGAAAATCATACAGGTTCCAGAGTTCAATACATAGAATAAATAATGACAGATGACATGATAGGATAGAGGAATCAAGTTAGTTTAAGGGTGTATCTGTTACAATAACTCCCTGGGCTTTTCTTGCTTATTGAAATTCTGTTTTATACATTAGATTTTTTTTATTTTAACATATAGAATTAACAGCTCAAACATCATACGGATTTTGCATATGGTATATGTGCATGTAAAATGCACATATATACATCTTTCTGTCTCTCCATAAATATGTATATTATATATATATAATGTTGGTTTGAAATGTAATATGAAAACAATTGATAATCACATAGGGATAAAGAAATGAAATGTGGAGGGTAATTCTCTACATGAAGTATCTTGATAATTTTTATTGTCATTCCTTCGTAAATCGTGTGTCATATTTTTTAAGCAATTTTTAAGATACTTTTCTTTATCTTTAGGGTTATGCATTGTTCATGTGAGTCTAATTTGGATTTTTCCTTACTCCTAAAGTAAATCTGTTTTAATTATTATATGTCTTTAAGGTGTGGACCTTACAAGGTTTCGGTGGGACACTTGGGGGTACCAACAATCTCTGGCATAGCAGGGCTGGAACTCTGAATTCTGTGTCCATCTGCTGACACTTCTATTCAGCTATCTTAGCTTTTTAACTGTTATTTTTTTTCTCTTGATCTCTCTGGTCTCTTCCAAAGATGTAAGTTAGGAGGTCAGTCAAGGATTTAATGAGAGTTTATATGTAGATTTTGGGATTCCTTGAGGTTTTCTACTTTCTAGTATTTCCCCCTCAATTTTGTGCAATTCTGATATTCCTCAGACCAATGATACTGAGGTTCTCTTTTTGAATTCTAGATGTGCAATGCCTTATGCTCTGGGATGCCCTCTGGGAAAAGTTGGATACATTTTGGTCTTAGTATTATTCTTGCTCTTCAAGGTGCAGATTCCTTCCAAATTCTACCTTCAGGAATTTCAAACAATTATTGTTGTATATCCCATTGTTTATGTTTTTTATTTCTGGAAGTGTTAGCACAAAACAAGTTACTTCTTTACTAAAACCAGAACTTGAATTGTAACATATCAAATGAAGATAATTTTATGAGTTCTTATTAATAGTCAAGATATACATGTATATATGTATATATACATATATACGAATTCACATGTATGAGAGAGAAAGAAAGCAAAAGATTTTTCAAAAGCCTTTAATTTTAAATAGAAGGAATGAACAATTTAGAAAATTGCTACTTTGTGATTCCCCAGTATGGAAATTGCTTCAGGCATAGGTCATCAAAGGTAAAATTCTGTTGGAGAAAGGAATATATCCATAAGTTTAAAGTCTGCAAATAGCTTACTCATTATAATTTTTGAAAAAAGGAAAAGAAAGACTATTAATTTTTCCTGAATCTAATCATGATGAATCAGTCATACAAATTTTGACTGTTCATAATTTTAATAAGTGAAGGATAAAATGAAACTTTATGTTCATCACAAAGAATTAAGAATCAGATCCATAACAGACTGAATACTAGAACATAATATTTCAATATCTTTGAAATCTGATATAAAAAGTTGAACCTAGAATTCTATTTCTAGGAAAGTCCTCAAACAAGCTTAAGTGTGCGTGCTTAGTTGCTTGGTGATATCCAACTCTTTGTAACCCCACAGACTGTAACCCACCACGTTCCTCCCTCCATGGGATTCTTTAGGCAAGAATACTGGAGTGGGTTGCCATTTCCTTCTCCAGGGGAATCTTCCTGACCCAGGGATCAAACCTGGTTCTCTTATATTGCAGGCAGATTCCTTACAGTCTGAGCTACCAGGGAAGCCCAAAGCCATAAAGGTTAGTGGACAATAGAAAGTCTTGCAGAGTTATCTCTGGGGAGTGGGAACAAGATTGAGGAAAAGGAAGATTACTTTATCACCTCATTCAAATTATTTTTGTTTAAAAAGATCTTGCATTATTTCTCTTTTTACAAAAAGACTAGTTTAAAAAAGTAGATATATTAATTGTGGCTGTGTAAGCACTGAAATACTACACAGCAAAATAAATAAATAAATAAATGCAGTGGCTCTAGATATGCAGCCTGGTAGGAACAGACAGCAACTGTACACTGTGTTGTGAAAGAAGCAGTTGCAGAAGAGAACAGCCTATTTCCAGTGTGTGAAAGCAATGCCTATGAGAATATGTGTGTATTAGCATATTTCATACCAATAAAAATATGTTGGATAAGAAAAAAATTAAGCTCAAAGGTGAAAACTTTGAACCAAGTCATTCTCAGAAAGTCTACCAATTCTCATTAAATTATTAATAGCCTTCTGGTCAGTCTGGTTCTACTCAGAACTCAGGCTAGGTCCAACTGAGATGCCAACAGCACTTCCCATGGGAATCTCTCTTTCTTACCTCTGGGCACATGCGTCTGCTATTTCCATTAATGCATACTGAGTTGCTCTGATGGGTAAGCAAGAGACCTGCAACTCTGCGAGCTTCATGTAAATTTTAACCTTATTTTGTCAACACTTTACTGAGTTAGATCAACTATTAAACATTTCTTTTTGGCTTAATGACTACTGAGGGTGGGGGAAGTATTGATTGAGGTGGTGCCTTTGGCTAAGTAAGCTGTCTTCTGTGAGCACTGGTTTCCTTCTGATAAACCAAGTGTCTGGCCTGGAATTCCTCAGGTCTCCTCTGGTTTATCTATCCTCTAACTCTAGGCTATGTTGTGTGAATATCTTAAAAGGATGTTGAGTTTTTGAGGAGACAGTTTAGAAATGATCGGAAGGTAGGCTGAGAACAACTTTCAGGAATGCTAAGAAATTCCCCAAGGAGCTCTTCAAATGTCCTACAAGAAAAATAAAAAAGGCTAGGATGCAGCGTGTTACCTCCATATCAGAACACCACCACAGGAGGAAAGACTTGACTCCCCTTGTGCTGGTTCAGCCACATTAATTTGACAGCATGCATGAGTTGCTGAATGCCTGCTGAAGTCCCTACTCTTTGTGGCTCGTTGAGTGCACAACTGCTCTGATCAAGAGCAATTCTGGGCCAGGCAGCTATAGAATGAACCAGTTAACACACATTCAGTGTGACCTGGAGCTTCGTCAACTCATCAGTGAGAGCTGTGGGAGAGAAATTAAAGTGGAGGAAGGTGCAGAGAGAAAGAAGAAAGAAATAAGCTGATATCAAGAGGTGGTGAAAGTCATAGGGAAATGTATGCCTTCAAGTTAGGAACAAATGAAACATATTTGTATACAATTGTTGAGTCAAAGGCACAGATAGGAATATGATTTTAGTAAGGGAAGGCGATGAGAAGCTTCTGGAAGGTGAGAGAGAGTTAATGAATTTGTTGGAGTGTGCTTAATGGATATGCTAATTATAAAATACACGCGACACCAGAGGAAACAAATCTAGGCTGGATGGATTGCACATTTAACACCCATTTGCTGGTTGTTAGTTGAGACAAGAAGCAACAGCATGAGCTCTGAGGATATGGGTTTAACTTATATTTGAAAGAGTCTTTTTTTTTTTTTTCCAGCAAAAATCTTAGGTAAGCTGCAGTTGGGTGATGTAGCCAAATGTCAGTATTTCAAACTGTAATCAGGCTTATGTGAGAATTCAGACTCTTGGAATCAGTCTCTCTGTGGAAGGTAATGCTCAGGAAAAAAAAAAAAAAAATCTCTGATGAATGTCAACTTACTCTTTTGCTTTAGGAAACGTCCTTGCTCAATCTGGGCAACCTGTAGGCCATATACATGTTATTCCTTCTTCCCCTCATGAAATCCCTAAATGCCTAGTCTATCTCTTAATTAATCAAGTGAAGGAATTAAGCTCAAGAGAAATTTGCCCCAAAGCATTCAGCTAATTAGTGATAGGGCTTGAGCTGGTTTGAGTTTCATTTCTCTCCATCTAGTGGTCTTCCCTACGTATGCTGCCTCAGTTAAAAGTTTGGAGATGTATTTCAAACATCATTCCTCTTCCTTTAATAATACTTTATAAATCTTGGGATTCACATTTTGGTTTATTCATTCATTTGGTCAACAAAGTGATTGAGTGACTACTATCTGTCCTCATAAAGCTTATATTCTAGAGTGGGAAACAGATGATGAAAACAGAGAAATGTAAACTATAAATCCAAGGAGGGACAGAAACTACAGAGAAAATGAATGCAGACTGAGGAAGTGGAGGGCATAATTTTAGGCAGGGTATTAAGTTTCATGGGGGTGGTGTTTGAGCACAAACTTGAAGGAAGAGGGGGAAAAATTATATGACTCTCTCTCAAGGTTAGAACCACTCTAAGCTTTCTTTCATCACCTAATTATTTTTTTTAAGGATATAAGAGGTGTGAGGGCCAACACAGAGTTTACCGAACTACGATCAGCAAATCCATGTTTTCTCTAATCAGAAGGTTTCCTTTTCCTTTTCAATAAGTTTTGATTTCAAAATCCATTTCCTCTCACATTCAGAATTGATAGACTAAGAGTGGAAATGACTCAGGTTTCCTGTGAGTTTAGCTTTTAGGCAACATCCTCCAACGTACTGAGGGAATAATTTACTTGGATATTTATAATGTGATAGTTCAGTTCAGTTCAGTTTAGTCGCTCAGTTGTGTCCAACTCTTTGTGACCCCATGAATCACAGCATGCCAGGCCTCCCTGTCCATCACCATCTCCCAGAGTTCACTCACACTGACGTCCATTGAGTCAGTGATGCCATCCAGCCATCTCATCCTCGGTCGTCCCCTTCTCCTCCTGCCCCCAATCCCTCCCAGCATCACAGTCTTTTCCATTGAGTCAACTCTTCAATGAAGTTGCCAAAGTACTGGATTTTCAGCTTTAGCATCATTCCTTCCAAAGAAATCCCAGGGCTAATCTTCAGAATGGACTGATTGGATCTCCTTGCAGTCCAAGGGACTCTCAAGATCTTCTCCAACACCACAGTTCAAAAGCATCAATTCTTCAGCGCTCAGATTTCTTCACAGTCCAACTCTCACATCCATACATGACCACAGGAAAAACCATAGCCTTGACTAGATGGACCTTTGTTGGCAAAGTAATGTCTCTGCTTTTGAACATGCTATCTAGGTTGGTCATAACTTTTCTTCCAAGGAGTAAGAGTCTTTTAATTTCCTCACTGCAATCACCATCTGCAGTATTTTGGAGCCCCCAAAAATAAAGTCTGACACTGTTTCTACTGTTTTTCCATCTATTTACAATGAAGTGATGGGACCAGATACCATGATCTTCATTTTGTGAATGTTGAGCTTTAAGCCAACTTTTTCACTCTCCTCTTTCACTGTCATCAAGAGGCTTTTTAGTTCTTCACTTTCAGCCATAAGGGTGATGCCATCTGCATATCCGAGGTTACTGATATTTCTCCCGGCAATCTTGATTTCAGCTTGTGCTTCTTTCAGCCCAGTTTTTCATGATGTACTCTGCGTATAAGTTAAATAAGCAGGGTGACAATATACAGCCTTGACGTACTCCTTTTCCTATTTGGAACCAGTCTGTTGTTCCATGTCCAGTTCTAACTGTTGCTTCCTGACCTGCATATAGGTTTTGCAAGAGGCAGATGAGGTGGTCTGGTATAGGATCTCTTTCAGAACTTTCCACAGTTTATTGTGATCCACACAGTCAAAGGCTTTGGCAGAGTCAGTAAAGCAGAATAGATGTTTTTCTGGAACTCTCTTGCTTTTTCCATGACCCAGTGGATGTTGGCAATTTGATCTCTGGTTCCTCTGCCTTTTCTAAAACCAGCTTGAACATCTGGAAGTTCACAATTGACATATTGCTAGGGCCTGGCTTGGAGAATTTTGAGCATTACTTTACTAGCATGTGAGATGAGTGCAACTGTGCAGTAATTTGAGCATTCTTTGGCATTGTCTTTCTTTGGAATTGGAATGAAAACTGACCTTTTCCAGTCCTATGGCCACTGCTGAGTTCTCCAAATTTACTGGCATATTGAGTGCAGCACTTTCACAGCATCATCCTGAAGGATCTGAAACAGCTCAACTGGAATGCCATCACCTGCACTAGCTTTGTTCATCGTGATGCTTTCTAAGGCCCACTTGACTTCACATTCCAGGATGTCTGGCTCTAGGTGAGTGATCACACCATTGTGATTATCTTGGTCATGAAGATCTTTTTTGTACAGTTCTGGGTATTCTTTCCACCTCTTAATATCTTCTGCTTCTGTTAGGTCCATACAATTTCTGTCCTTTATCAAGCCCATCTTTGCATGAAATATTCCCTTGATATCTCTAATTTTCTTGAAGAGACCTCTAGTCTTTCCCATTCTATTGTTTGCCTCTATTTCTTTGCATTGATCACTGAGGAAGGCTTTCTTATCTCTTCTTGCTATTCTTTGGAACTCTGCATTCAAATGGGTATACCTTTCCTTTTCTCCTTTGCTTTTCACTTCTCTTCTTTTCACAGCTATTTGTAAGGCCTCCTCAGGCAATCATTTTGCTTTTTTGCATTTCTTTTCCATGGGAATTATCTTAATCTCTGTCTCCTGTACAATGTCATGAACCGCCGTTCATAATTCATCAGACACTCTATCAGATCTAGTCCCTTAAATCTATTTCTCACTTCCATTGTATAATATAAAGGATTGGATTTAGGTCATACCTGAATAGTCTAGTGGTTTTCCATACTTTCTTCAATGTAAGTCTGAATTTGGCAATAAGGAGTTCATAATCTGAGCCACAGTCAGCTTCTGATCTTGTTTTTGTTGATTGTATAGAGCTTCTCCATCTTTGGCTGCAAAGAATATAATCAATCTGATTTCGGTGTTGACCATCTGGTGATGTCCATGTGTAGAGTCTTCTCTTGTGTTGTTGGAAGAGGGTGTTTGCTATGACCAGTGCATTTTCTTGGCAAAACTCTATTAGTCTTTGCCCTGCTTCATTCCGTATTTGCCTGTTACTCCAGGTGTTTCTTGACTTCCTACTTTTGCATTCCAGTCCCCTATAATGAAAAGGATATCTTTTTTGGGTGTGAGTTCTAAAAGGTCTTGTAGGTCTTCATAGAATCGTTCAACCTCAGCTTCTTCAGCGTTACTGGTTGGGGCATAGACTTGGAGTACTGTGATATTGAATGGTTTGCCTTCGAATTGAACAGAGATCATTCTGTCATTTTTGAGATTGCACGCAAGTACTGCATTTAGGACTCTTTTGTTGACCATGATGGCTACTCCATTTCTTCTAAAGGATTCCTGCCACAGTAATAGATATAATGGTCATCTGAGTTAAATTCACCCATTCCAGTCCATTTTAGGTCGCTGATTCCTAGAATGTCATCGTTCAGTCTTGCCATCTCCTGTTTGACCACTTCCAATTTGCCTTGATTCATGGATCTGACATTCCAGGTTCCTATGCAATATTGCTGTTTACAGCATCGGACCTTGCTTCTCTCACCAGTCACATCCACAGCTGGGTATTGTTTTTGCTTTGGATCCATCCCTTCATTCTTTTTGGAGTTATTTCTCCACTGATCTCCAGTAGCATATTGGGCACCTACTGACCTGGGGAGTTCCTCTTTCAGTATCCTATCATTTTGCCTTTTCATACTATTCATGGGGTTCTCAAGGCAAGAATCACTGAAGTGATTTGCCACTTCTCCAGTGGACCACATTCTGTCAGACCTCGCCACCATGACCTGCCCATCCTGGGTGGCCCCATGGGTATGGCTTAGTTTCATTGAGTTAGACAAGGCTGTGGTCCTAGTGTGATTAGATTGACTAGTTTTCTGTGATTATGGTTTCAGTGTGTCTGTATTCTGATGACCTCTTGTAACACCTGCTAACTTTTATATTAGCATTTTATAGATTGGTGACAGGGCCAGCACATAATCCATTATCTCATTAACTTACTACATTTCCTCTTTTAGTCTTCTCAAGAACCTTACATGAGAGACTTTATTATATTCATCGTACAGGTTAGGAATCTAAGGCCTATACAAGTTAAATGACTCAAATTATCACAGATGGAAGAGCTGGGGAAGATTCAGATCCACTGGAAATCAAAATCCATGCTTGTCCTGTGGTTCATATGTCCTCAAGTCCTTCAGAAAAGCATTTTGAGTTCTCAAACCTGAGTCAACTGTCCCTCCTCTGAATTTCTATAACTATTTTCTAGCCTGTTTTTGAAGTAAAAATACTTTTTTAGTTATTAAGATCACTTCTTGGCTTTAAAAATTCTTTAAACCCTAAAAGTAATGTTGAAATTGGGAAATATTATAGCAGATTCACAACTGGCTTAATTGGTTTGCTTCTCACCATGGGAGTGAGGCAGATGAGAGATGAGCTCCAGGGTAGACACTTACAATCAGCCTCTGGTTATACTTTGAGATATAAATAATAATAGAAACAGGATAAATAGCTGGACTTTGCCTCTGTTGGACACTGCAAGATAACACTAATGGCAGGGGCAGAGAGGGGCTAAGGTCTGCTTTGTGAAAGATAAAGAGGTCACATATTTTTCATCTTTGGAGTCAGGAAGACCTTGACTGCATGTGCACAGAACAGCTCTTCAGGGGTCAAAAAAGGAGGGGACACCAAACCATAATAAGTCATACAAACCCCTCCCCACCAAAGGCCCTTGCACTGAAATCCATCTCTATTAAAGATGTGTGGGCATATTGAGCGGGCTTCCCAGTTGGCATTAATGGTAAAGAACCTGGCTGCCTATGCAGGAGATGTAAGAGACATGGGTTTGATGAGTGGTTCAGGAAGATCTCCTAGAGAAGGGTATGGCAACCCACTCCAGTATTCTTGCCTGGAGAATCCCAGGGACAGAGAAGCCTGATGGGTCCATAGGGTCACAAAGAGTAAGACACAACTGAAGCTACAGCAAGCTCACATGCATGCACATGCATAGTGAGAGGATTATGAGTCCAAGAACAAAGCAGGAGGAAAACAAAAACCTGGAAGAACTGCTCTCATGTGAGTGATTTAATCTACCCCTAAAACTTGTGTCTCTTGCTTACTGAATCCACCTGTATGTTTTTCTGTACCAATTCCTCTCTTAATAAACATTCTACTTACTTAATTATTTTCTGTTTCTATGGTGGAATTGCTTTCCAGAGGGAACAAAAGCCAGGGCAGCACTGCGGCCCCAGGGTTTAATCTCTGATCAGGGAACCAAGATCCCTTGTCAAGCCACTGCAGCTACAACCTCCCCATAGCACCCCTGCAGACAGGAATATGGCTTTTAACTCATTCCAAATGCCATTACCAGTTATGTATTATGCCATTTTCAGTTTCAATTCCCATTGCCCTGTCCATTGTCTAAATGTCTTCTTTCTGTATTTCATATAGGCACCATTCTTATGAGTTAAGATGTAACTAGTCTTTAAAGCCAAACTAGGTTCTTCATTTTTGTTTTTATTTTTGTAAACAGGAGTTAAGAGAAATACTATTTCCAAATAAACATCACTACTTTCCAAACTGAGATTTCCTGGCTGTGTACTTACAACAAGTTGTTCCCAGCATTTTGGAGAACTCTGATTTTGGAGTTGCCCTCAGTGTTTGTTTTGAGTAGCTAAAATGGTAGTGAGTTTTTATTCTTTGTGATTTTAGAAGTAGTTCTATGTGGATAAACAAATTTGGGTACAAATAGTGAGGCTGAAAATAGTAAGATAATTTTCTTGTGGGACTTAGAAGTAGTTCTAAATCCAATTCTGAAAGAGTCTTCTTATAACATTTGATGGATTAAAAATACTGCTGATTCCCTTGCTGTGACTCTTGAATGTGCAAATTCTAGTGTTTTTGGATTGAATAAAAATCAATTATTATTATATTCTATTACCTCAAGTACATTGTTAATCATTAATAAAAGAATGATTAAGGAGGAAATTCAGTCTCATATAAATATAGTCTGTAGTCTCCCATAGGGGAAGCACTCATTGATAAGAGCAGATTCTTGCTGGGTCAGACCTGAAGATAAGAGATCGTGGGATGGAGCCACAGAAATGGCTGATAAGTGCAATGATTTCTGGGTGAATGTTTGGTATTGATTTAGCATGTAAATGAAGGGCTAACATATAATTTCTTTTGGGATAAATAAAACAATATTCAATGAATTTTATTAACATATAAGGAAATCAAGCCTATAAACAATGACATTCAAAACTGCTGACTTGGTTACTTCTAATCAGGTCCATAGAAACTGACCTGTTTTAAAATACAATTTGCTTCCCTTGATGTGTTTCTTCTCTATTGATTTATGTGTGGACTTTACTTATCAGATTGTAGAAAAGAGCATCCATTTTAATGCTAGTCTTCTTTGTTACAGAAGCAGACTTTCTTTTCCCACATACTGCCTCAGTTCAGTTCAGCTCAGGTCAGGTCAGCCTAGGGGGTAACTTTTCTTTATTCCTCTTCTTTAAGAAAATGTACAAATTAAAAGCAAAAAAATCTAACCTGTCATGTTGAAATTCAGTGGTTGAGCCCAACACACCAAATTATTAAGGTAATTGTTTAGGAGATTCTTGGACCCTTTGGTTTAAAAGTCTCTTTACAAATCTTTCTTAACCTATTAGCTCAGGAAGGCTTCATCCTAACTGACTTGAATTTCCAACTATAGAACGGACATTCATGATTATAACAGGTAAGAAAAATCATGTTCTAGAGATGACGTGGTCATCAAAGGAGGAACATCCAGGAGCAGAAGAGTTTTAATTGACCTGTGTTCTGGTTCTTAATACACAAAGATTCTATAGAATTGTTAGAGGTTTTCCTTTCTTTGCTTCTCCTCCCTTCCTCTCCTTCTCTCCCTTCCTTTCTTCCATCTTCTCTCTCTCTCTCTCTCTTTTTTTTTTTTTTTCAATTTGAGTCTGACTCCCTAGATGATATAAGGAGAGAATATATAAGATGTTGGAACTGTGTTTGAATAGGGTTCCACTTATTAAATGTATAGTGTGATCCTAGGCATGCACTTAAACTATATGAACATCTGTTTTCTCATATGTAAAGAGAGAAGTAATGTTATACATACCATATGGTTCTTGTGAGAAATCATGAATGATGAAAGTCTTAGCATAGTCCTTGCGCTTATCAGTTATTTAATACATTTAACATTCATTGTCTGATCAGTTAGTTACTTCTAACACTTTTAGTTGGGAAAAATATCTTAGATGTAAATACTAAGTCTTCAAGCAAAAACAAACAAAAATAACTTAATAACTCAATCTGCTTTAGATGGGAAAGGCTATCTCCTTTCAGTTCAGAGTGTGCTAAACTTGTCTACCAGTTGGACAAATATAGACAAACACTAATTAAATAGAATGCTCAGCAGTGGTTTTCACACTTCTGTATGCACCACAATCACTTGATGTGCTTTTGAAATATAAAAGCCTGCTCTCCTGTTCTCTGGGAAATCTCATGCAGGAGCTCTACTATCCAAGAGACACAGGTTTGATCCCTGAGTCAGGAAGATCCTCTGGAGTAGGAAATGGCAACCCATCCCAGTATTCTTGCATGGGAAATCCCATGGAGAGAGGATTTTGACCACTATGGGATCCAAGAATCTACATTTCCCCTAAGTGTCTCAGGAGATTCTACTGAAGAAAATCCACAGAGCTTGTTTTGAGAGGAGGAGAAGACAGAATATTGAATTTTATGGGTAAAAAGCATAAGCAGATCCCTTTTAAATCACTTTTAAAGGAAAAACATTTTGATATACTTGAATTTGCTTTTCTGCATTAGTGAGCAGAGTCTTATCATTTTACTTAAAAATGGGCAGTTGGTTTTCTTTATGATAAGTTGCCCTGATTTAATACTTGCATTGAAACTTTTTTTGGTTTTCTGTCTGTACATTCAATAAGTATTTAATGGCTGGTTATCAGCTTGAATCTAAATGCTTTGTTGCTGTTCAGTCACTCAGTGGTGTCCAGCTCTTTGCAACCCCACGGACTTACACCAGGCTTCTCTGTCTCTCACCATCTCCTGGCATTTGCTCAGATTCATGAGTGTTGAGTTGGTGATGCTATCTAACCATCTCATCCTCTGCCGCCCTCTTCCCCTTTTGCTAGGAGAGAGTAAGGTGCAACTTCACAGAAGCTGCAAACTAATTACAGAGAATAAGACTAACACTTCAGTATATCGGTGTCAAATTCCATCCCAGAAATGTCTGGACACACTGTCAACACACTGGTTTCCCCACAGGTCCTTTGAAAGCAAGGTGTCTACCTAGGAATATATTCTTTCTTTCTCTTCAGTCATTGGTGCCAGAATGATTGAATTTAGCATTTAGCTCAAAGACATGGAATTTCCATAAGTCATATCTGGACCTGATTCAGATTGAGTTAGAGGAAGTGTGGACGTCACATGGAGAACATGGGTTTGGAGCTGGCTCTTGCTATATCCTATAGGACATACACTCGTGCATGAATTTGGTTGTCTGTTAAAAAAGAATAAATGCATACATATCTATACTGTTAAGTGGTTATGTTAGTCAGGAGACAGTTTTGGAATTGTATTCTTGGTGATATATTATTTTCCCTTCTCAGTGATCTGAAACATCTCTATTAAAACAAATCTAAGCTCATTAAACCTTTCAATCAACATTTTTTCCAGTAATTTTTTTAAACAGTATCATTCCAAGTTTTCTTTCAACCAATGTATTCTTTGTTTGAGTCATCCTCATTTTTCTCTTCTGTTTTACTGTTCATCTCATCACTATTTATAAAGTGATTTTAAACTTTTCTCATTTCTCCTTTTGTTTCCCTTTCTGCTTGTCTCCACCTGTCCATTCTAATCCCACTTCACCTTTAAGCCTTCTTCAACCACTCCCTTACCTTCCCCATCTGCTGCTACTGCTGCTGCTAAGTCGCTTCAGTTGTGTCCGACTCTGTGCAACCCCATAGATGACAGCCCACCAGGCTCCGCCGTCCCTGGGATTCTCCAGGCAAGAACACTGGAGTGGGTTGCCATTTCCTTCTCCAATGCATGAAAATGTCGTGTCCGACTCTTCGCAACCCCATGGACTGTAGCCTTTTCCATCCATGGGATTTTCCAGGCAAGAGTACTGGAGTGGGATGCCATCACCTTCTCCAATCCCCACCTGATCTACTCCCATTTATAATTTAAGACACAGTCAAGCTTTCACTTCTTGTTGGGAATGAAAGTTTTGGGTTCCTAGTATCCTATGCAGCAGGAAGAAAGGGGCCAGAATGGTGGGAAGATGCAACTGATATTTCTGCCTGTGTCTATAAATACTGTTCAAGTAATATCCAGGGTTTTCCTGGTGGCACAGTGGTAAAGAATCTACCTGCTAAAGCAGAAGACACTAGAGATGCAGGTTCAATCTCTGGGTCAGGAAAATCCCCTGGAGTAGGAACTGGCAACCCACTCCAGTATTCTTGCTTGGGAAATTCCATGGACAGAAGAGCCTGGTGGGCTACAGTCCGTAGGGATGCAAAGAGTTGAACACTACCGAGTATACTTGCACACAAAAAGTAATCTCCATATCTCAAGATCCTTAACTAATCACATATGCAAAATCCCTTTTCCATGCAAGATAGTACACTATATAGAACCTGGGACTAAGACATAGAAATCTTTGGTGTACTATGTTCTGTCTAACACACACTCACTGGAACATAGGTATATCAAGCAAATAATGATGTAAATGCTTATTCCAGATAATCATGTGCATAGTGAAAGTGCACAGGGCACAGTGGTTGACAAGATCCATAACTTGGCTTTGATCCTAGATTTTCCTGATGTTTAGTTTCTTTACATTTTCATCAGCCTATGGGACCCCTGCTTTCTACTCCTTTTGTCTTTTCAGTTCAGTTCAGTTCTGTTCAGTTGCTCAGTCTTGTGTCCAACTCTTTGCAACCCTATGGAATGCAGCACGCTAGGCTTCCTTGTCCATCACAGCTTTTGGGGCTTGCTCAGACTCATGTGCATTGAGCTGGTGATGCCATCCAACCACTTTATCCTCTATCATTCCCTTCTCCTCCTGCCTTCAATCTTTCCCAGCATCATGGTCTTTTCCAATGAGCCAAAAGATTTCTTTTCCAATGAGCCAAAGGATTGGAGTCTCAGCTTCAGCATCAGTTCTTCCAATGAATATTGAGAACTGATTTCCTTTAGGATTGACTGGTTGGATCTCTTTGCATTCCAAGGGACTCTCAAGAGTCTTCTCCAACACCACAGTTAAAAGCGTCAATTCTTCAGCACTCATCTTCCTTTATAGTCCAACTCTCACATCCATACATAACTACTGGAAAAACCATAGCTTTGTCTAGATGGACCTTTGTTGGCAAACTAAGGTCTCTGCTTTTTAATACGCTGTCTAGGTTGGTTATAGCTTTTCTTCCAAGGAGCAAGTGCTTTTTAATTTCATTGCTACAATCACCATCTGCAGTAATTTTGGAGCCCCCCAAAATAAAGTCTTTCAGTTTCCATTGTGGTCCCATCTATTTGCATAAAGTGTTTTAAGACAACTTTTTCACTCTCTTCTTTCACTTTCAACAAGAGACTTTAGTTCCTCTTCACTTTCTGCCATAAGGGCGGCATCATCTGTATATCTGAGGTTATTCATATTTCTCCTGGCAATCTTGATTCCAGTTTGTGCTTCATCCAGCTCAGCACTTCACATGATGTACTATGAATATAAAGTAAATAAACAGGATGACAATATACAGCCTCAATGTACTCCTTTCCCAACTTGGAACCATTCTGTTGTTCCATGTCCAGTTCTAATTGATGCTTCCTGACCTGCATATAGGTTTCTCAAGAGGCAGGTTAGGTGGTCTGGTATTCCCATCTCTTTCAGAATTTTCCACAGTTTATTGTGATCCACACAGTCAAAGGCTTTGGTATAGTGAATAAAGCAGAAGTAGATGTTTTCCTGGAACTCTTTTGATTTTTTGATGATCCAACAGATGTTGGCAATTTGATCTCTGGTTCCTCTGCCTTTTCTAAATCCAGCTTCAACAGCTGGAAGTTCACAGTTCACATATTGTTGAAGCCTGACTTGGAGAATTTTAAACATTACTTTGCTGGTGTGAGATGAGCGCAAGTGTGCGGTAGTTTGAACATTCTTTGGCATTGCTTTTCTTTGGGATTGGAATGAAAACTGATCTTTTCCAGTCCCAGGCCCATTATCTTTTAAGATTTGAAATAGCTCAATTGGAATTCCATCACCTCCACTAGCTCTGTTTGTACTAAGCCTGGCTCAACTTTGAATTCCAGGATGTCTGGCTCTGGATGAATAATCACACCATTCACGAAGATCTGGGTCATGAAGATCTTTTTTGTATAGTTCTTCTGTGTATTCTTCCCACCTCTTCTTAATATCTTCTGCTTCTGTTAGGTCCATACCATTTCTGTCCTTTATTGTGCCCATCTTTGCATTAAATATTCCCTTGGTATCTCTAATTTTCTTGAAGACATCTCTAGTCTTTTCCATTCTATTTTTTCCCTCTATTTCTTTGCACTGATCACTGAAGAAGGCTTTCTTATCTCTCTGTGCTAGTCTTTGGAACTCTGCATTTAAATGGGTATATCTTTCCTTTTCTCCTTTGCCTTTAGCTTGTCTACTTTTCTCAGCTATTTGTAAGGCCTCCTCAGACAACCATTTTGCTTTTTTGAATTTTTCTCTTGGGGATGGGTTTGATTCCTGCCTCCTGTACAATGTCATGAACCTCTGTCCATAGTTCTTCAGATACTCTATCAGATCTCATCCCTTGAATCTATTTGTCACTTCCATTGTATAATCGTAAGGGATGTGATTTAGGTCATACCTGAATAGTTTAGTAGTTTTCCCTACTTTCTTTCATTTAAGTCTAAATTTGGCAATAAGGAGTTCATCTTCTGAGCCACAGTCAACTCCCAGTCTTGTTTTTGCTGACTGTATAGAGCTTCTCCATCTTTGGCTAAAAGAGTATGATCAATCTGATTTTGGTATTGACCATCTGGTGATGCCCATATGTAGAGTTTATTTGTTTAGTGACTTCATTATTTGTAGACTAACTCTACTGAGGGGGTGCATGTTACAAGCATGTGGGGGATTTTATAAAGTCGAGATACCTCAGCCAAATCTCCTGTCATTCTAATTTATAGTAAGTGACTCATGCATAATTCAATTTTAAAGTCTCCCCACTGCCTAGTGACAGCGATGTGCAGATGAAATGGAGAACTACTAGCTTTGGCCAAACTTTAAAGAGCTTAGAGTCTCTTTTTTTAAAATAGAATGAGTCTACTCTCTGTAGTAAGCTGCCTGACTTCCAGAATTGTAGAATAAGTGTGTGCATGCTATGTCATTTTAGTCATGTGTGACTCTTTGTGATCCGATGGGACATAGCCTGCCAGGCTCCTCTGTCCCTCAGATTCTCCAGGCAAGAATACTGGGGTGGGTTGCCATTTCCTCCTCCAGGGTATCCTCCCAACCCAGGGATTGAACTCGTGTCTCTTGTGACTGCTGCATTAGCATGCAGGTTCTTTATCCCTAGCGCCACCTGGGAAGCCAAGAAGAATAAGTAGGTGTTTTCGTAAGTCAAGTTTATGGCAACTTGTTACAGTGCAATAGGAAACTAATACATTGTTAGTTTGATGATCACCTGAGCCACCAGGAAGGCCCAAGAATACTGGATTGGGTAGCCTATCCCTTCTCCAGGGGATCTTCCTGACCCAGGAATCCAACCGGGATCTCCTGCATTGCCGGCGGATTCTTTACCAGCTGAGCTATCAGGGAAGCCAACACATTGAGAAAGACATAAACAGGGAACTGTGGACAAAATTATCTCCCTGTTTTTTTTTAATCACTATAGATTTAGATTTTTTTTTCACTTACTTACTGACTTGGCTTTGATCTCATAAATGGGTTACCTTTTCCTGACCCCTTTGAATGGTCAGTTCCCCCTGTTTAAAGGGAAAATGGCATCATGATCCTCTCACTGAAAGCACTATTGAAGTGCTGACATTTTGTTTGTTAATGTAATTATTTCTCAGCAGACTTTGGACACCAAGAGGGTCAGGACCCAGTGCATCTTTTTCATCATTTTATTTTCAGGATTTAGCAAAGAGTCAGGGGAATAGTAAGCCTGCAACAAATATATGTTAAAATTTATCGACAAATATGGACAACTCGGATGGCGAATTCAGCTAAGATCAAGTGTGCAGGAATAAGGCAGGAAATTACGGACTAAAAATTCTATAAAATGAGAGATTACAGTATCAAGGTGAGTATCTGGGTTAGAATGGTGAGGAGCCTGAGCCTGTACCTGCCATTGTCAGGAAGCTCTCAATCCACCTTCATGTTTGGTGGTGCATGTGGAGTCCCTGGGAGAATAAAGTCAGGATGAGAACTCTCTTTTACTTCTTTTCTGGTATTTTCTCTGAGGAATTTTAAATTTTATACCTTTCAGTAATGTACAATTTTACAGGTTTTTTTTTTTTGAATTGTTATTGTCAACTTTATAGAAGATGGGGAATATTACAATAAAATTATTTTAAGTCAAAGTCTTTAAAAGCTGCCTTCATGATTCTCATAATTTTTGAATCCTGATACTTTAGAACTCATGATGGTCTTTCCTAGACTCTTTCCTAAATTTATAATTTCAAGTTGGAATAGAATATATAACATATATCTTCAAAACTACTTAGAACCAAAATCATTATCAAAAGAATGATTCTGAAAGAACATTGCTTCCTCATTTTTAGAGATAGTGAATTTTTTTTTTTTTTTTTTGTGAAATGCTGCCTTTCTTGTTTATGAATTTCCTTGCCAGAATGAAGGCTTGGTAAATCTCAGTATTCCTGAATATATGTAACAGGGCTTTGTTCTATTTTCAAGATTCAGTTAATGAACTCTTATTGTGCATCTTTGTCAGGCCAAAAATGGAGCTTGCCTTTATGAAACTAGACATTGGTTTTACCACATAGGCATTTCCAGTGGTTATAAAAGCACCTTACATTACAATTTTTTCAGTTTGTAAATCTCTTTTTCTTACATGATTTCACTAAGATTTTTCCAGCATTTTGGCAGACTAGAAGAAAGAGTTCAGTTCAGTTCAGTTCAGTCGCTCGGTTGTTTCCGACTCTTTGCAACCCCATGAATCACAACATGCCAGGCCTCCCTGTCCATCACTAACTGCCGGAGTTCACTCAAACTCATGTTCATTGAGTTGGTGATGCAATTCAGCCATCTCATCCTCTGTCATCCCCTTCTCCTCCTGCCCCCAATCCCACCCAGCATCAGAGTCTTTTCCAATGAGTCAACTCTTCCCATGAGGTGGCCAAAGTACTGGAGTTTCAGCTTTAGCATCATTCCTTCCACAGAACACCCATGACTTACCTCCTTTAGAATGGACTAGTTGGATCTCCTTGCAGTCCAAGGGACTCTCAAGAGTCTTCTCCAACACCACAGTTCAAAAGCATCAATTCTTGGGTGCTCAGCTTTCTTCACAGTCCAACTCTCACATCCATACATGACCACTGGAAAAACCACATCCTTGACTAGACTGACCTTAGTCGGCAAAGTAATGTCTCTGCTTTTGAATATGTTATCTAGCTTGGTCATAACTTTCCTTCCAAGGAGTAAGCGTCTTTTAATTTCATCATTGCAGTCACCATTTACAGTGACTTTTGAGGCCCAAAAGTAAAGTCTGACACAGTTTCCAGCAAGAGTTCAGTTCAGTTCAGTCACTCAGTCGTGTCCACTCTTTACGACCCCATGAATAGCAGCACGCCAGGCTTCCCTGTCCATCACCATCTCCCAGAGTTCACTCAGACTCATGTCCATCGAGTCCGTGATGCCATCCAGCCATCTCATCCTCTGTCTTCCCCTTCTCCTCCTGCCCCCAATCCTTCCCAGCATAAGAGTCTTTTCCAATGAGTCAACTCTTCGCATGAGGTGGCCAAAGTATTGGAGTTTCAGCTTTAGCATCATTCCTCCCAAAGCAATCCCAGGGTTAATCTCCTTCAGAATGGACTGGTTGGATATCCTTGCAGTCCAAGAGACTCTCAAGAGCCTTCTACAACACCACGGTTCAAAAGCATCAATTCTTCGACGCTCAACCTTCTTCACAGTCCAACTCTCACGTCCACACATGACCACAGGAAAAACCATAGCCTTGACTAGACAGACCTTAGTTGGCAAAGTAATGTCTCTGCTTTTGAATATGCTATCTAGGTTGGTCATAACTTTCCTTCCAAGGAGTAAGCATCTTTTAATTTCATGGCTGCAGTCACAATCTGCAGTGATTCTGGAGCCCAAAAAATAAAGTCTGACACTGCTTCCACTGTTACCCCATCTATTTCCCATGAAATGATGGGACTGGATGCCAAGATCTTCGTTTTCTGGATGTTGAGCTTCAGGCCAACTTTTTCGCTCTTCTCTTTCACTTTCATCAAGAGGATTTTTAGTTCCTCTTCACTTTCTGCCATAAGGGTGGTGTCATCTGCATATGTGAGATTATTGATATTTCTCCCGGCAATCTTGATTCCAGCTTGTGCTTCTTCCAGCCCAGCGTTTCTCATGATGTACTCTGCATAGAAGTTAAATAACAGGGTGACAATATACAGCCTTGACGTACTCCTTTTCCTATTTGGAACCAGTCTGTTGTTCCACGTCCTGTTCTAACTGTTGCTTCCTGACCTGCATATAGATTTTTCAAGAGGCAGGTCAGGTGGTCTGGTATTCCCATCTCTTTCAGAATTTTCCACAGTTTATTGTGATCCACACAGTCAAAGGCTTTGGCATAGTCAATAAAGCAGAAATAGATGTTTTTCTGGAACTCTCTTGTTTTTTCCATGATCCAGTGCATGTTGGCAATTTGATCTCTGGTTCCTCTGGCTTTTCTAAAACCAGCTTGAACGTCAGGTAGTTCACGGTTCACGTATTGCTGAAGCCTGGCTTGGAGAATTTTGAGCATCACTTTACTAGCATGTGAGATAAGTGCAAATGTGCAGTAGTTTGAGCATTCTTTGGCATTGCCTTTCTTTGGAATTGGAATGAAAACTGACCTTTTCCAGTCCTGTGGCCACTGCTGAGTTTTCCAAATTTGCTGGCATATTGAGTGCAGCACTTTGACAGCATCATCTTTCAGGATTTGAAACAGCTCAACTGGAATTCCATCACCTCCACTAGCTTTGTTCATAGTGATGCCTTCTAAGGCTCACTTGACTTCACATTCCAAGATGTCTGGTTCTAGATTAGAGATCACATCATCATGACTATCTGAGTCATGAAGATCTTTTTTGTATAGAGTTAGACATTGCTAATTAGTAGTGGAAAATTCTTCAAGAGATGGGAATACCAGACTATCTGACCTGCCTACTGAGAAACCTATATGCAGGTCAGGAAGCAACAGTTAGAACTGGACATGGAACAACAGACTGGTTCCAAATAGGAAAAGGAGTACCTCAAGGCTGTATATTGTCAACCTGCTTAATTAACTTCTATGCAGAGTACATCATGAGAAATGCTGGGCTGGAAGAAGCACGAGCTGGAATCAAGATTGCTGGGAGAAATATCAATAATCTCACATATGCAGATGACACCACCCTTATGGCAGAAAGTGAAGAGGAACTAAAAATCCTCTTGATGAAAGTGAAAGAAGAAATTGAAAAGGTTGGCTTAAAGCTCTACATTCAGAAGAAAAGTTTGGCTTAAAGCTCAACATATAGAAAACGAAGATCATGGCATCTGGTCCCATCACTTCATGGGAAATAGATGGGAAACAGTGGAAACAGTGTCAGACTTTATTTTTTGGCGCTCCAAAATCACTGCAGATGGTGACTGCAGCCATGAAATTAAAGACACTTACTCCTTAGAAGGAAAATTATGACCAACCTAGATAGCATATTCAAAAGCAGAGACATTACTTTGCCAACAAAGGTCCATCTAGTCAAGGCTTTGGTTTTTCCAGTAGTCATGTATCGATGTGAGAGTTGGACTGTGAAGAAAGTTGAGTGCCGAAGAATTGATGCTTTTGAACTGTGGTGTTGGAGAACACACTTGTGAGTCCCTTGGACTGCAAGAAGATCCAACCAGTCCATTTTAAAGGAGATCAGCTCTGGGTGTTCTATGGAAGAAATGATGCTAAAGCTCAAACTCCAGTACTTGGGCCACTTCATGTGAAGAGTTGACTCATTGGAAGAGACTCTTATGCTAGGAGGGATTGAGGGTATGAGGAAAAGGGGATGACAGAGGATGAGATGGATGGATGATATCACCGACCCAATGGACATGAGTTTGAGTGAACTCCGGGAGTTGATGATCGATGGGAGGCCTGGGGTGTTGCGATTCATGGGGTCGCAATGAGTCGGACATGACTGAGAGACTGAAATGAACTGAACTGAACTGAATTAGTAGTGCAGGCGGTGGCGGTGGTCAGTGCGCTAAGTGCTGCCAGGAGCTACCCCACGTCCGAGGTCAGGGGCAGCAGCCTAGAGTGCTAGGCTTCAACGGCACAGGAATGGCCGAGAGGAGCTACCCCGCCTCCGAGGTCAGTGGAGGCGGCTAAGAGGAGCCACCCCACGTCCGAGGCCATGGGTGGCAGCTGGGAAGAGCAACCCCATGTTCAAGGAGTGATGACTGTGCAGGCAGAAGAGGGCTTAGAGGAGCCATCACACATTGAAGGTCAGGAAGGGCGGCAGGAGGAGATACCCCTCATCCAAGGTAAGGAGCAGCAGCTGTGCTTTGCTGGAGCAGCCGTGAAGAGATACCCCACGCCCAAGGTAAGAGAAACCCAAGTAAGATGGTAGGTGTTGCAAGAGAGCATCAGAGGTCAGACACACTGAAACTGTACTCACAGAAATCTAACCAATCTAATCACACTAGGACCACAGCCTTGTCTAACTCAATGAAACCAAGCCATGTCCACAGGGAAACCCAAGATGGGTGGGTCATGGTGGAGAAGTCTGACAGAATGTGGTCCACTGGAGAAGGGAATGGCAAACCACTTCAGTATTCTTGCCTTGAGAACCCCATAAACAGTATGAAAAGGC
This sequence comes from Capricornis sumatraensis, assembly GCF_032405125.1. Lineage (NCBI taxonomy): Eukaryota > Metazoa > Chordata > Mammalia > Artiodactyla > Bovidae > Capricornis > Capricornis sumatraensis. Next base: position 113,455,057 of record NC_091071.1, on the reverse strand, counting down.
AAAATGATAGGATACTGAAAGAGGTACTCCATAGGTCAGTAGGTGCCCAATATGCTACTGGAGATCAGTGGAGAAATAACTCCAGAAAGAATGAAGGGATGGAGCCAGAGCAAAAACAATACCCAGCTGTGGATGTGACTGGTGAGAGAAGCAAGGTCCAATGCTGTAAAGAGCAATATTGCATAGGAACTTGGTATGTCAGATCCATGAATCAAGGAAAATTGGAAGTGATCAAACAGAAGATGGCAAGAGTGAATGTCGACATTCTAGTTCACATCAGTGAACTAAAATAGTCTGGAATGTGTGAATTTAACTCAGATGACCATTATATCTACTCCTGTGGGCAGGAATCCCTCAGAAGAAATGGAGTAGCCATCATAGTCAACAGAAGAGTCCGAAATGCAGTACTTGGATGCAATCTCAAAAATGACAGAATGATCTCTGTTCAATTCCAAGGCAAACCATTCAATATCACAGTAATCCAAGTCTATGCCCCAACCCGTAATGCTGAAGAAACTGAAGTTGAACGGTTCTATGAAGATCTACAAGACCTTTTAGAACTAACACCCAAAGCAGATGTCCTTTTCATTATAGGGGACTGGAATGCAAAAGCAGGAAGTCAAGAAACACCTGGAGTAACAGGCAAATTTGGCCTTGGAATGTGGAATGAAGCAGGGCAAAGACTAATAGAGTTTTGCCAAGAAAATGCTCTGGTCATAGCAAACACCCTCTTCCAACAACACAAGAGAAGACTCTACACATGGACATCACCAGATGGTCAATACCGAAATCAGATTGATTATATTCTTTGCAGCCAAAGATGGAGAAGCTCTATACAGTCAACAAAAACAAGATCAGGAGCTCACTGTGGCTCACATCATGAACTCCTTATTACCAAATTCAGACTTAAATTGAAGAAAGCAGGGAAAACTGCTAGACCATTCAGGTATGACCTAAATCAAATCCCTTATGATTATACAGTGGAAGTGAGAAATAGATTTAAGGGCCTAGATCTGATAGATAGAGTGCCTGATGAACTATGGAATGAGGTTCGTGACATTGTGCAGGAGACAGGGATCAAGACCGTCCCCATGGAAAAGAAATGCAAAAAAGCAAAATGGCTCTCTGGGGAGGCCATACAAATAGCTGTGAAAAGAAGAGAAGCGAAAAGCAAAAGAGAAAAGGAAAGATATAAGCATCTGAATGCAGAGTTCCAAAGAATAGCAAGAAGAGATAAGAAAGCCTTCTTCAGTGATCAATGCAAAGATATAGAGGAAAGGAACAGAATCGGAAAGACTAGAGATCTCTTCAAGAAAATTAGAGATACCAAGGGAACATTTCATGCAAAGATGGGCTTGATAAAGGACAGAAATGGTATGGACCTAACAGAAGCGGAAGACATTAAGAAGAGATGGCAAGAATACACAGAAGATCTGTACAAAGAGGATATTCACGACCCGCATAATCACAATGGTGTGATCACTCATGTAGAGCCAGACATCCTGGAATGTGAAGTCAAGTGGACCTTGGAAAGCATCACTATGAACAAAGCTAGTGGAGGTGATGGAATTCGGTGGAGCTGTTTCAGATCCTGGAAGATGATGCTGTGAAAGTGCTGCACTCAATATGCCAGCAAGTTTGGAGAACTCAGCAGTGGCCACAGGACTGGAAAAGGTCAGTTTTCATTCCAATTCCAAAGAAAGGCAATGCCAAAGAATGCTCAAACTACCTCACAATTGTACTCATCTCACATGCTAGTAAAGTAATGCTCAAGATTCTCTAAGCCAGGCTTCAGCAATGCGTGAACTGTGAACTTCCTGTTGTTCAGGCTGGTTTTGGAAAAGGCAGAGGAACCAGAGATCAAATTGCCAACATCCGTTGAATCATGGAAAAAGCAGGAGAGTTCCAAAGTATTTCTGCTTTGTTTACTATGCCAAAGCCTTTGACTGTGTAGATCACAATAAACTGTGGAAAATTCTGAAAGGCATGGGAATACCAGACCACCTAACCTGCCTCTTGAGAAATCTGTATGCAGGTCAGGAAGCAACAGTTAGAACGGGACATGGAACAACAGACTGGTTCCAAATAGGAAAAGAAGAATGTCAAGGCTGTATATTGTCACCCTGCTTATTTAACTTATATGCAGAGTACATTATGAGAAATGCTGCACTGGAAGAAGCACAAGCTGGAATCAAGATTGCCGGGAGAAATATCAATAACCTTACATATGCAGATGACACCACCCTTATGGCAGGAAGTGAAGAGGAGCTAAAAAGCCTCTTGATGAAAGTGAAAGTGGAGAGTGAAAAAGTTAGCTTAAATCTCAACATTCAGAATACGAAGATCATGGTATCCGGTCCCATCACACCATGGGAAATAGATGGAGAAACAGTGGAAACAGTGTCAGACTTTATGTTTTTGGGCTCCAAAATCACTGCAGATGGTGACTGCAGCCATGAAATTAAAAGACGCTTACTCCTTGGAAGAAAAGTTATGACCAACCTAGATAGCACATTCAAAAGCAGAGGCATTACTTTGCCGACTAAGGTCCTTCTAGTCAAGGCTATGGATTTTCCAGTGGTCATGTATGGATGTGAGAGTTGAACTGTGAAGAAAGCTGAGTGTCAAAGAATTGATGCTTTTGAACTGTGGTGTTGGAGAAGACTCTTGAGAGTCCCTTGGACTGCAAGGAGATCTAACCAGTCCATTCTGAAGGAGATCAGCCCTGGGATTTCTTTGGAAGGAATGATGCTAAAGCTGATACTCCAATACTATGCTCACCTCATGCAAAGAGTGACTCATTGGAAAAGACTTTGATGCTGGGAGGGATTGAGGGCAGGAGGAGAAGGGGACGACAGAGGATGAGATGGCTGGATGGCATCACGGACTCGATGGACATGAGTCTGAGTGAACTTTGTGAGTTGGTGATGGACAGGGAAGCCTGGCGTGCTGCGATTCATGGGGTCACAAAGAGTCAAACACGACTGAGCAACTGAACTGAACTGGCCTTAGGCAAGCTACTTAAATCTGAATCTGTTTCCTCACTTCTCAGAGGAGGGTAGCTATACTTACCTTGCAGGGGTTTTTTGATGAGTAGAATTTAACTATATATAGAGCTTAATTCCACACTTGATGTATAGTAAGTAGTCAATAGATGGTTTCAATTATTATTACTCCATTATTCTCTGGGAGGAAACTAAATCTCACATTGGTAAAATGTGCCTTAAAAAAATAATTTTTAACACTCAGAATTGGGTCTGTTGTCCTTCCCTGGTGGCTCACAGGTTAAAGCGTCTGCCTGGAATGCAGGAGACCTGGGTTCGATCCCTGAGGGATTGATTTCCAGATCTTCTGGAGAAGGAAATGGCAACCCACTCCAGTACTCTTGCTTGGAGAATCCCATGGGGGAGCAGTCTGGTGGGCTATAGTCCATGGGGTCGCAAAGAGTCGGACACGACTGAGCAACTTCACCCACTCACTCACTCATTGGGTCTGTTAAGTAGTATTGAGTTTCTTATCATAAGACATATTCAACAATAAGTTTAGCCACAAATGGGGCTTCTCAAGTTGCACTAGCAGTAAAGAATCTACCTGTCAATGCATGTGACTTAAGAGATGCGGTTTCTATCCCTGAATGGGGAAGATCCCCCGGAGGAGGGCAATGCAGCCCACTCCAGTGTTCTTGCCTGGAGAATTCCATGGATAGAGGAGCCTGGCAGGCTACAGTCCATAGGGTAGCAAAGAGTTGGACACAACTGAAGCGACTTAGCCTGCACACAACCACACATGGGATTGTAGTAGAGAGGATTAGATTGTTTACTAATGAATAGGTTGTTTACTAATGAATATTTGAGTCCTAAATATGACCTTATCATCTTTTCCAATCCTGAGATTCTCTTACCTGACTCAGGGTATTTTTCTGGTAAATGGGAAAGCATGCCCTATAATCAGTCTCTAAAATCCTTATCTAATCTACAACATAGATTAGATGTATGAAACAGCAATAATAGAAGGTTCTGTGTGAATGATGGCTAGCAAGTCCAGAATACTCAATTAAAAAAATTTTTTTTGAAAAAAATCTCAACTTACTCTCCTCTCTGACTTCCTTTATTTTCTTCCAAGGTTTCAGGCCACTGTTCTCTGTTCATATAAAATTAATTTTACTAATTTTCTTCCAGTAAAATTTTATTAGCCATGACAATCAAATATTTCACTAAGATCCCAAAACACAGTCCATGATGCATTTTCTTCATTAGTTTGGAAATGATAGTTATATAGCCATAGAGTTTATTGAATATAATTTTTTAGAGTAATCCTATGTGATTTATATCTAATGATTCCTCAGTCTTTTCTGGTTTTGTTGATTTATTTATTTCCTTTTTAATTATGATATAAAAGAACAATTCAAACCATCTTGGTATTTTTAAGTAATGATTTCTTGAATACTTGTTTTATTTTGGAAAAGCTTTGATTGTTATTATTTTTCTATTTTGTCTTACTTAAATAATCCCACACACTTTAGCATAAAGATGAGCTAATTCCCATAGCATTCTTTGCACTGTTTCTTATTTTTATTTGTCTTTAATTATTCCACATTTTTAGTCAAATCAACACTTCTATTGCTTAGACTAAAATTAACTCAAAATATTATTTTATTTAAGTTCAAATTATGAGTTTAGGATCTTAGACTCTTTCAAGATTGTGTCTAAGGTATTAAAATTACTCCATACTATATTGTAATCAATGTTTCCATGTACTTTCTCAGAACTTTTCATATCTTACAATGATAATATGATGACATAGGGCAGATAATAATATATCTATAGAAAAGATAAAGTTATTATGGGTCAGGGAAATTAAATAAATTTGAGATCATATAGAGAGTAAGAATTTTGGACTTAAGTCTAGTTCAGAGTTCTGTTTGGAATCATTGCCATGAATCGGTGTCACCAGGCTGACTTTACAAAGGAAAGATCCTCTAACCTATTGGCAGCAAAAATGTCTGCTTAAGGATTACTTTTGTATAATATATGAAGGACACTGCTTTTCATCCTTATAATAGGAAGTATGTATTTTAGGAAAGGGCTTCCCTGGTATCTCAGTTGTTAAAGAATCTGCCTGCAATGCAGGAGACCCCAGTTTGATTCCTGGGTCAGGAAAATCCCATTCCAGTATTCTTGGTCTTCCCTGGGGGCTCAGATGGTAAAGAATCTGTCTGCAATGCGGGAGACTGGGGTTTGATCCCTGATTTGGGGAGATCTCCTGGAGAAAGGCATGGCAACCCACTCCAGTATTCTTGCCTGGAGAATCCCCATGGACAGAGGAGCCTGGTGGACTACAGTTCACAGGGTCTCAAAGGGTCAGACACAACTGAACGACTAAGCACAGCACAGCATAGCATTATAGGGAAGCTGAGAAAGAAAGGAAACAATATGAAATTGAGTAGCTAAGAGAGAAAGTTCTTTGAGAAAGATGATTGTCTCAATTGTGACATCATCCTGCAGTGTAAAAATCAACTCTGTTAAAATTCAGCTCACTAAAATAAAGAAATTACACATGCTGCTGAATGCTATTAAATGAATTCATAACATTTTTGCCATACAAGATGCCACACTCCAAAAATTCTGATGTGATAAAACCAACATATGAGATCATTTTAAAGCTTGTTCCATGAATTCTTTGTTCTTTGCCTTTAGAAATATCCAAGTGGCACAACTTTGATTCTTAGAAGAGGCTGGGATAGATTCTGTTTTGCTTGTCAGAGCTGTCCTGTAACAAGCAAAAATGGCTGAAAATTAACTTCTATTTTGCTTTGTTACCAGATGTGGACTTTCCTGGGAAGTCCTTGACCTTGAATGAGGTAGCTTGGGTCTGCATTTCAGGAAGACCCTAAAGGATCTGGGGCTTCCCAAGTGGTACAGTGGTAAAGAATCCACCTGCCAGTGAAGGAGATGCAAGAGACACAGGTTTGATCCCTGTGTCAGGAAGATACTCTGGAGTAGGAAATGGCAATCCACTCCAGTATTCTTGTTGGAAAAATTCCATGGACAGAAGAGCCTGGCAGGCTACAGTTCATGCAGTTGCAAAGAGTTGGACATGACTGAGCATGTATGCACATATATGGGTTCTTAAAGGGGCCAGCCTTGTGAAACAAATGGAGATTTAATAGGTACCTCTTCATCACTCTTTAGATTCTTCAATTCAGTTCAGTTCAGTTGCTCGGTCGTGTCTGACTCTTTGTGACCCCATAGACTGCAGCACACCGGGCCTCCCTGTCTATCACCAACTCCTGGAATTTACTCAAACTCATGTCCATTGAGTCAGTGATGCCATCCAACCATCTCATCCTCTGCCATGCCCTTCTATGCCTGCCCTCAATCTTTCCCAGCATCAGGGTCTTTTCAAATGAGTCAGTTCTTTGCATCAGGTGGCCAAAGTATTGGAGTTCCAGCTTCAACATCAGTCCTGCCAATGAACACCCAGGAGTGATCTCCTTTAGAATGGACTGGTTGGATCTCCTTGCAGTCCATGGGACTCTCAAGAGTCTTCTCCAATACCACAGTTCAAAAGCATCAATTCTTTGGCACTCAGATTTCTTTATGTTTCAACTCTAACATCCATACATGACTACTGGAAAAATCATAGCCTTGACTAGACAGACCTTTGTCGGCAAAGTAATGTCTCTGCTTTCTGATATGCTGTCTAGGTTGATCATAACTTTCCTTCCAAGGAGTAAGCATCTTTTATTTTTTTATTTTATTTATTTATTTATTTTTAAGAGTATGGGATTTGTAAAGATTTTTTTTTTCTTTCATTTTTACTTTATTTTACAATACTGTATTGGTTTTGCCATACATTGACATGAATCCGCCATGGGTGTACGTGCGTTCCCAAACATGAACCCCCTTCCCACCTCCCTCCCCATAACATCTCTCTGAGTCATCACCGTGCACCAGCCCCAAGCATGCTGTATCCTGCGTTGGACATAGACTGGCGATTCGATTCTTACATGATAGTATACATGTTACAATGTCATTCTCCCAAATCATCCCACCCTCTCCCTCTCCCTCTGAGTTCAGAAGTCCGTTATACACCGCTGTGTCTTTTTTACTGTCTTGCATACAGGGTCGTCATTGCCATCTTTCTAAATTCCATATATATGTGTTAGTATACTGTACTGGTGTTTTTCTTTCTGGCATACTTCACTCTGTATAATCGGCTCTAGTTTCATCCATCTCATCATAACTGATTCAAATGTATTCTTCTTAATGGCTGAGTAATACTCCATTGTGTATATGTACCACAGCTTTCTTATCCATTCATCTGCTGATGGACATCTAGGTTGTTTCCATGTCCTGGCTATTATAAACAGTGCTGCGATGAACATTGGGGTACATGTGTCTCTTTGAATTCTGGTTTCCTCGGTGTGTATGCCCAGCAGTGGGATTACTGGGTCATAAGGTAGTTCTATTTGCAATTTTTTAAGGAATCTCCACACTGTTCTCCAAAGTGGCTGTACTAGTTTGCTTTCCCACCAACAGTGTAGGAGGGTTCCCTTTTCTCCACACCCTCTCCAGCATTTATTGCTTGCAGATTTTTGGATCACAGACATTCTGACTGGTGTGAAGCGTCTTTTAATTTCATGGCTGTAATCACCATCTGCAGTGATTTTGGAGTCTCCCCACCCCAAATAAAGCCAGCCACTGTTTGCACTCTTTCCCAATCTATTTCCCATGAAGTGATGGGACCAGATGTCATGATCTTCATTTTCTGAATGTTGAGATTTAAGCCAACTTTTTCACTCTCCTCTTTCACTTTCATCAAGAGGCTCTTTAGTTCCTCTTCACTTTCTGCCATGAGGGTTGTGTCATCTGCGTATCTGAGGTTATTGATATTTCTCCCAGCAATCTTGATTCCAGTTTGTGCTTCTTCCAGCCCAGCATTTCTCATGATGTACTCTGCATAGAAGTTAAATAAGCAGGGTGACAATATACAGCCTTGATGTATTCCTTTTCCTATTTGGAACCAGTCTGATGTTCCATGCCCAGTTCTAACTGTTGCTTCCTGACTTGCATACAGGTTTCTCAAGATTCCTAGGATGGCACTAATTTCTTTTTGCCAGTGAAATACTTATAGTCTTGATAAATGTGGGAACTTGGTCCTTTCTAGAACATAATCATCTGGTGGGTTCCATCCATGCATACATAATGTACTCATTTCATGTCAACCTACTTGAGCCTTTTACTGCCTTTCTCTAGTGTCTGCCAAAACAGTTCTGGCATTTCAGCTTCACTTGGAATGAGTCATCACTGTTCCATGCTTTAAGGATCTTACTAAATTACTGTTTAAGGTATGTTTATTGAAACTAGCAAATAAATAGGTTTTCCTTTGTAAGTCAATTTTAAAATAATTTTTCTTTAAAAGATTAAGTGTAATCATAGTTTTGGGATATGATTGATATGGTTGGTGCCAACTCTAATTTTATAATTAATGTGTTAGTTACACTAAATTTACTATATTTCTTTTTTCTATATGATGTATCTTTTACTATTATCTAAAACTTTGTTTTGGAAGTTGGTAATCTTTGATGCCACTTTTTTCCTCCATTTTTCCTTCTTCCCGTTCCTCCTATTTTTGACTTGTGGCCTTTCTACTTACAGAATATTGACTTTAGATACCATCCTTTTCCTCTCATGTCTTCATTTTTATATAATCTTACATCTAAAATTAAGTATATTAAGTTCTCAGCATCAATTTGTTTCCTAAAATTTCTCCAGTTACCTTTTGGGTAAATGAAGTCTACCCTTTAGTAGATTCTTCAGAAATATGACATTTTGCAATTAAAAGCTGGCTTTTGAAATAAGTCTTGCTACTTGAGAAACAGTTTCTCAACTGTTTGGCTAGATAGAAAATCCTTGTCTTGTGCTTTATCTTCCAAGGTTATTGAAAATTATGATCCATTATTGCTTTTATGAAGTGACATGATAGCCTACTTCTCTTACACTATAAGAAATTAGATCTTTTTTTTGTCTGGTGACCCTGGGAATTATTTTGTTTGACCTAAATGACTGAGAATTGATCCTTTCAGGTTAGTATTGACAGGTACATGGTGGAGCATTTCAATATAAAGATTTATATTTTCTCTTATTTCTGTAACATTTGCTTGAATTATGTTTTTTATTTTTTTAATCATCTTTTGCTATTGTGCACTTTTTAAGAAACTATAATTATATGTATATTGGACATTTTTTGCTTGTCTTCCATTTTAACAACTTTCTCTGTGATCCACATAATTTCTTATTTTTAATTTTCATTTTCTTGTGTGTGTTGCTTTTCTTTAATCCACTATCAAGTTTTAATTCAGATTTATTATTCTTGTCAATTTGTAATTTATTCTTTATTTCTCAGATGAGTTTGTCTTTTTCTCGGTTTCTTTTCTGAGTTTAACAAATTTCATTACATTTTTTTGCTTTTTGTATGGATCATTTTTTGTCCTTAGTTTTTGAATTTCTGATTCTAGTTCTGTCTTTCTTTTAAAATAAATATATCTCTCCAAATGTTTGAGGCTATTTAATTCAGTTTGGAGTCCCATTTTACAATGTTTTTCTTCTTCAGAGTTGTTTTTTAGGGCAGAATACTCATTAAATAATACATTCTAATTTGAATTTTTTTCTAACATTAGATTATGAAAGTTAGGAGTAGAGTGTCCATACATCTTACACTTCTGGATATAGATAAGGATTTATTTAATTTTTAAAGATTTACATTTATCTAATTATATTGGAAATTATGATTTACTGAGTAGATGAAGTATAACATCTTCAGTCAGAATTCCTCTCTTAATCAGAATTTGAATTTTTCTCCAAAGGAGAAAGGTTTCAAATCAATAACCCACTTTCCACCTTAAGGAACTAGGAAAAACAGAGCAAAGTAGGCCTAAATTTAGCAGAAGGAAGAAAATGATAAAAGATTAGAGTGGGGATAAATAATATACATAATAAAAATACATTAGAGAAAATCAATACAACCAAAAGTTCATTCTTTTAATAGACTAACAAAATTGGCAAATCTTTAGCTAAAGTGACAAAGAAAGAAAGAAGATTCAAATAACTAAAGTTAGAAATGTTCATTTCCATTTTTTGACTCATCCTTCATTTAAAGATAAGAAAATGGCCAATTGTGCAATGTTCCTATGAACAAATTATTGACACTAAAACAAACAGAAAAAACAATTCATACCAACTAGAGGAGCAAGATTTTAATGAGGACTCAGGACATTCAACAAGGACACCAGAAATGTCACACCTTATTAGGAGTGTTAAACAAGCCATTGAGTGAGGTCTGCTATAGATCTTACCTACCAAGGCTTAAACAACAAGATGTGAAAAGATTAAGCTGATATATAAGTAATTTGTTTACCAAAACAAAATCTGATAAAATATAAAAGCACACAACAAGATGCAGAAAGCTCAATGTTGCAATATTCACGATATTCAACATTCAATAAAAAAAAAAGTTGAGATATGTGCAACAAGTAGAAAATTGTGACCCATAATCAGGGAAAAACTTCAACAATGGAAACAAACCCAGAAATGACAGATATGATGGAACTAGCAGACAAAGACTTTAAAACAGGTATTATGAATATGCACAAAGACTTAGAAAATTGGAAGATAATATATATTTCATCCTAATATGTGGGTTGTCTTTTCACTTTCTTGATAGTATCCCTTGATACATAATACTTTTCTTGTTTTATTGTTGTTTTTAATTCTGTTAAGAATCCATGACCAAATCCACAGTTGTGAAGAGTTTATCCTATACTTTATTCTAAGAATTTTCTGGCTTTAGCTCTTATATTTAGGTCATTGATTATTTTCAGTTCATGTTTGAATATGATGTGAAATAGGGACCAAACTTTATTTTGCTGATTGTGAGAATCCAGCTGTCACAGAGACATCTTTTAAAGGGTCTATTCTTTTCCTATTGAATGGACTTGGAACCCTGGTAAAAAAAAGTTAACTGGTTCCAGATTTATTTCTGAATTCTCAATTTTATTCTGTTGGTATGTGTGCCTATCATGAAAGTGAAAGTCACTCAGTCTGTCTGACTGTGACCCCATGGACTATACAGTCCATGAAAGTCTCCAGGCCAGAATACTGGATTGGGTAGCCTTTCCTTTCTCCGGGGGATCTTCTCAACCCAGGAAACAGGGATCGAACCCAGGTCTCCCACATTGCTGGTGGACTCTTTACCTGCTGAGCGACAAGGGAAACCCAAGAATACTGGAGTGGGTAGCCTATCCCTTCTCCAGAGGATCTTCCTGACCCAGGAATCAACCAGGGTCTCCTGCATTCCAGGAAGATTCTTTACCAACTGAGCTATCAGGGAGGACCATGTATCTATCATAACCACACTGTTTTGATCACTCTCAGTTCACTTCAGTCACTCAGTCATGTCCAACTCTGTGACCCCAGGGAGTGCAGCACGTCAGGCTTTCCTGTCTATCACCAACTCCCGGAGCTTACTAAAACTCGTGTCCATCGAGTCGGTGATGCCATCCAACCATCTCATCTTCTGTCCTCCCCTTCTCTTCCTGCCGTCAATCTTTCCCAGCATCAGGGTCTTTTCTAGTGAATCAATTCTTTGAGTTTCAGCGTCAACATCAGTCCTTCCAATGAATATTCAGAGCTGATTTCCTTTAGGACGGACTTGTTGGATCTCCTTGCAGTCCAAGGGACTCTCAAGAGTCTTCTCCAACACCACGGTTCAAAAGCATCAATTCGGCTCTTCAGGACTCTTTGCAGTTCCATACAAATGTGAAGACTGTCTTTCCTATTTCTTTACAAAAGACCTTTGGAATTTTAATCAAGATTGCATGGGAATCTATAGATGTCTAGAAATTTTTTTTAGCTTATTGCTCTTTAGTATTTGCTCCATCCTCAGACTTAAAGATTCAGAATGGACATCTAGGTTGTTTCCATGTCCTGGCTATTATAAACAGTGCTGCGATGAACATTGGGGTACATGTGTCTCTTTCAATTCTGGTTTCCTCGGTGTGTATGCCCAGCAGTGGGATTGCTGGGTCATAAGGTAGTTCTATTTGCAATTTTTAAAGGAATCTCCACACTGTTCTCCATAGTGGCTGTACTAGTTTGCATTCCCACCAACAGTGTAGGAGGGTTTCCTTTTCTCCACACCCTCTCCAGCATTTATTGCTTGCAGATTTTTGGATCGCAGCCATTCTGACTGGTGTGAAGTGGTACCTCATTGTGGTTTTGATTTGCATTTCTCTGATAATGAGTGATGTTGAGCATCTTTTCATGTGTTTGTTAGCCATCCGTATGTCTTCTTTGGAGAAATGTCTATTTAGTTCTTTGGCCCATTTTTTGATTGGGTCGTTTATTTTTCTGGAATTGAGCTGCATAAGTTGCTTGTATATTTTTGAGATTAGTTGTTTGTCAGTTGCTTCATTTGCTATTATTTTCTCCCATTCAGAAGGCCGTCTTTAAGCTTTGGTACATGTACACAATGGAGTATTACTCAGCCATTAAAAAGAATTCATTTGAATCAGTTCTGATGAGATGGATGAAACTGGAGCCGATTATACAGAGTGAAGTAAGCCAGAAAGAAAAACACCAATACAGTATACTAACACATATATATGGAATTTAGAAAGATAGCAATGACGACCCTGTATGCAAGACAGGAAAAAAGACACAGCGGTGTGTAACGGACTTTTGGACTCAGAGGGAGAGGGAGAGGGTGGGATGACTTGGGAGAATGGCATTCTATCATGTATACTATCATGTAAGAATTGAATCGCCAGTCTATGTCTGATGCAGGATACAGCATGCTTGGGGCTGGTGCATGGGGATGACCCACAGAGATGTTATGGGGAGGGAGGTGGGAGGGGGGTTCATGTTTGGGAACACATGTAAGAATTAAAGATTTTAAAATTTAAAAAAAAATTAATTAAAAAAAATTAAAAAAAATAAATTTAAGATTTGATTGTGAAAAAAAAAAAAAGATTCAGAATAAACTCTATGGATATTCCTGTCCTTTTTGAGATATTTGTCCTATATATTTATCTCTTTTCCAGGAACCTATTATCAGCTGAACTTGACATCAGTTTTTTTTTGTGTTTTTTTTTTTTAACTCAGTGTGATTGCCAGTGTATGGTTTGTTTTCCATCCTACACTGTGGTCCAGAAAGTACCTCCTAGCAGAAAGATGGAGGCATCATTGTAGGGCTTTCCTTATTTGTTTTGCTTGTCTCAGGGATCACAGCCTTATATTAGCTGTGGTCTAATGTTTTAGAAAAACCAGAAAGCAGATGCTTTGTATATTCTGTACAATTTTCTATTTATTTTTTATGACCATAGGGTAAATCTGATTACTTCATTAAGGCTACAAATGTGTTTATTTTTAAAATGTTACCATAAAATTATGCTGTTTTGCTTTCTAATTTGTGGTTTATTCTGACTTTTATAATAGAAATGGCCTGAAGATTCCTGATGGTGTAGATTACTTTTTATTCATCATTTTATTCCCAATGCCTAGCATAGGAATTGACACATATTATATTTCCAATGAATATTTGTTGAATTGTTTTGTTTGCCACATGTATGCAATATTTTATTGTCTTTAATAGTATTGTTTTGTGCTCATCTGTTTGAACTCAATTTTGATAGTCTATGGGTTTAATCTGATGTATAAAATAGAGGTTTTTTTTTTTTTTAAACAAAAAACATTGTGTGTTAATGCTGATTTTTTCCCAAGTTTGAAGCAACTTGGGAAAGTCATTAATCATCTAGTTTTTTTATGTTTATGGAAAGAGAGAATCCCTGCCCTTCTTACCATGAAAGATCCAAAGGACCTTTAAGACCACAGGACCAAAATAGATGATGTATATGGCTTACCTTCGGAGAAGATGATGGCACCCCACTCTGGTACTCTTGCCTGGAAAATCCCACGGTCAGAGGAGCCTGGTAGGCTGCAGTCCATGGGGTCTCGAAGAGTCTGACATGACTGAGTGACTTCACTTTCACTTTTCACTTTCATGCATTGGAGAAGGAAATGGCAACCCACTCCAGCGTTCTTGCCTGGAGAATCCCAGGGACGGGGGAGCCTGTTGGGCTACCGTTTATGGGGTCGCACAGAGTGCAACACGACTGAAGTGACTTAGCAGCAGCATGGCTTACCTTTGAGAATAAACTGTGGAAAATTATAATTGCATTGAAATTTGAATCCTATACATTGGTTTTGCTATCCTCCACATCATTCTATTTCAGAATTTCTCCTGACATCCTTGTACATATAAGAGTCTTAGTTGCAAATGAAGTGCTAAATAAGTGTTGAATTAATTTGAATGGACACACACACCTGAAGGAGATTCGGATGGTGTTTACTGTCTTTTATGGTATTTGGGATAATAATGCTTGCATAATACTTACAATAATACTAATATACCTTTTCAGGGCTGTAGGGAGTGATGCTGCTGCTGCTGCTGCTAAGTCGCTTCAGTAGTGTCCGACTCTGTGCGACCCCATACATGGCAGCCCACCAGGCTCTGCCATCCCTGGGATTCTCCAGGCAAGGACACTGGAGTGGGTTGTCATTTCCTTCTCCAATACATGAAAGTGGAAAGTGAAAGTGTACTATCTCAGTCGCGACCCCATGTCTACCTAGATTCAGTTTCTGAAATGATCTCAACAGCAGCCAATAAATACTAAAAGAATCTGGAATGCATTAGTATTTTTGCTTTGTTTGTTTTACTTTATTATAAAGAGTTAGTAACGACACTGAATAATTAGCCATACTATCCCCATCTCTAAATGAAGGATGAGTCCAGTGAAAATGAACATTGTGACAGTAGACGATACTCTGCATTTAAGCTTTGTAGCCGAATCAGAGGAACTTAGGGTAACCAAAGTGAAGAGCAATTAGATCTAATATGGGAGGTGTATGCTTCAGAGACAAACCTGAAATGGCAAAGACCTTCAAGGTGACTGCTCAGAAATGTCTGATGGAGGATAATTGTTTCTTATTTTACCCAAAAGGGTATTTCCACATTGCTGACTTGACACTTTTCTTTGTTGGAACATTTCAGTGACTCTTACTTTTAGAACTTTGCACAGTTATCTGGAAACATGGTTCCTTTTGGCTTTTATCAACCTTCCAGCTGGTACTTTGAGGACATTTATCAAATGCCTGCTGTTGCAGAAATTACTTTAAAATCATAGAGGGTCAACAATAGGAGGAGACTTAGAGAAGAAGTAGTCTTGCTTGCTCCTTTTCAGTTAAGGAAACTGATACCTAGAAAAGGTTATTGACTTTCACAATGTCTCAGAGGTATTTAGTGGTTTAAGGAAGCCTAGTGTTTTCACTGTATTTCACTATTCTTTATGTAAAATGACATTGAATCAGCTATGCAAACACAAAGATTATTTTTTTCTTTCCTTCTTTTCCTCTTTTCTTTTTTCCCTCTGTTCCTTTCTTCTCCTTTTTTTCTCTTCCCTCTGATATATATATAAAAGAATATATATATCATATATATGAATATATCCGTATAATATTATATTATATAATATAAACCCATTATTGAATTTTTGTGGTGCCATTATAAGCAGCAGTGCTTTTGGAATGGGAAAAGTAGAAACTGTCATGCAATTAAGTGTCTGGTTTTTATTTTTGCATGGAGTGAGCATGTGAAACAAAAATTCATAATGGATGCCTAAAGGACCAGTTTACTTGAAAACTGAAGTGCCCTTTTCTATTTTCAAATTCACTTTACTTTGATATAAAACAAAATCCATTTGGTGTAGAAAATTAAAGTACCTGCATTTTTCCTCAGCATAGAGAAATATTTTATTTGCCTCTAATCCTTTCCATTTTTCATGACAGTCACTGCATTTTCTTCTCTAAAGCATGAACAGTCAACATAAGCATGGCTGGCAGGCTAAAATGATTTTGGGATAATTTGTTTTTGCCAGACCAAAGAAAATCAATCACCATTGTTTAGAGACTCAAAATATTAAATGGTTATGAGAGGATATTTCTGAACTTTTATAAAATATGTTTTTCAAACACAGATAAGAGAATAGACCTTCAAATACCTTCCAGTATGGTTTGTAATTGTCAAATTTGCACCAGAAATGATGAACTATACATATGATGACTCAATTTCATTGGATAAATGCAAACTAAAGGGAGCTGTTGAGATGATCATTTCAGTTATAGGTTCTCAATGGGAAAGAATGCATAATCATGTTTCATGTTAAGCTTGAAGTAACCATTCCAGAACAACATGACTTGGAGGCTTATAACAATGGATGAAAGATGACTTCACAATGGAATGGGAATCAGAAGAGAACTGATGGGAAAAAGTATACAGTGTATCTCTAGCTACTTGTTTCTGAGTATAATCAGTGGTGATTATTTCAGGGGTGAGATTTTGGTTTGTTTGCTTCTGTTTCTGTTAATTTTGGATTGTTTTCTCATCAATCCCAGTTGTGTACTCTGTTAGGAAGCACGTGGATCTATTTATCTGCTTTAAGAGGCTCTAGGAATACATTTTCCCCAAAGTGGGTGTCAGGTTGTTAAGAACTGCTACAGAAAATTTGATCATAGTTTTGAGGTAGTAGAGATCAGTTGATTTGAGCATTTAAGTATTAAAGTAGATTTTTTTTTAGCTTGAAGGATAAACTGAGTTGCTTTTGACACTTTAGGAAAAGTAGATAGATTTTTTTTTCTTCATTCAGCCATTCACAGATCAAACCACTACCTCCTCTTTCTCAATTACTTTTGATCTTATGAAATGTGGTTTTATATATTTCATGGTTGGGGAGATCTTGAAAGCAAAACAAAGCAAAGCAAAATAAAATTCTCTTAGGTCAGGTTCTTTTAAAGCTGATGCTGAAATGGTTATTTTTGTTCTAGTGAGTTATTGAGTAAGTTCTCTCAAGTGGGAAACGTATAAGTGAGGGATGGAGGAAAGAGAGCTGGATTTTATGCCCTTGTATCACTCAGATGTTGGCTGTAGACAACTATCCCTCAGGCTCTCAGAGAGTGTGTAATCTCCCAGGCATCTCTGTTTGAAGTGGAACCTCTCATTGGCAGGAGTTTCTCCAGGAAGGTTGCATCTGTGATTGGTTAGCAGGTGGCACTCATCATAATTAAAGAGTATGTTCACAAGCCCAATGAAGAGGCTCTGGGCAGGACCTAGGCAAGAAACGATTGATACCTTAACACTATATCATTCGCTTTTATAGTTATGTGATTTTTGTTTAATCATGGTATTCCTTTGAATAAATGTATTATATGCATATTTATACACATAATAAATGTATTGTTGTTTAGTTGCTAAGTTGTATCCAACGCTTTGCTACCCCATGGACTGCAGTGCACATATTTTTTTTTTATTGATAGGGCCACAACTGGTAAATATTAAGTGATTTCTAATATTTTATTTATTTATTTATTTATGGCTCTAATGGGCCTTCGTTCCAGTGCATGGGTTTCTTATTGCAGTGGTTTCTCTTGTTATAGAGCACAGGCTCTAGGTGCCCAGGCTTCAGTAATTGCAGCACACAGGCTGAGTTGCTCCATGGCATGTGGAATCCTCCTGGACCAGGGATCAAATCTGTGTCTCCTGCATTGGCCAGCAGATTCTTTACCACTGAATCACAAGGAAATCTCCAGTTTCCAATATTTTTTAATTATCAACCCAAAATGTTATTATGAACACATTTGTCATATTTCCATGTGTACACATGAATAGACCACAGTCATAGACACTAAGTTAATGAATCAAAAAGTGTGTTAAAAAAAGTTAATAATTTACATTGATTTTCCCAAATTTCTCTTTAAAGGTGTTTTATCAATTTACATGAGCAATGTAGAATAGAAATTCTTCTCTATGACTTCCTTGAAGTGGATATCATCAAACTTTTGCAATATTTACTAATCAGATGAAAAATATCCAGAGTATTTTGCAAAGATAGTTCTCTCTGTCTGGAGTTCTTTTCCACACACCAAGACTTGCTTAATTAATTTGTTATCCTTCCAGTCTCAGAGATTCTTTAAATCTCTAAATCATTAACACACATAGGGCATAATGTATTTTCTTTATTATGTGTCACAAATGTTTATATTCATGTTCAGTTCAGTTCAGTCACTCAGTCATGTCCAACTTTTTCCCACTCCATGGACTGTGGCATGTCAGGCTTCCCCATCCGTCACCAACTCCTGAAGCTTACTCAAACTCATGTCCATCGAGTCAGTGATGCCATCCAACCATCTCATCCTCTGTCATTCCCTTCTCCTCCTGCCTTCAATCTTTCCCAGGATCAGGGTCCTTTCTAGTGAGTCAGTTCTTTGCATCAGGTGGCCAAAGTATTGGAGTTTCAGCTTCAGCATCAGTCTTTCTGATGAATATCCATCAGTCCTTTAGGATTGACTGGTTGGATCTCCTTGCAGTCCAAGGGACTCAAGAGTCTTCTCCAACACCACAGTTCAAAAGCATCAATTCTTCAGCACTCAGCTTTCTTTATAGTCCAACTCTCATATCCATACATGACTACTGGAAAAACCATAGCTTTGACTAGATGGACCTTTGTTGGCAAAATCATGTCTCTGCCTTTAAATATGTTGTCTAGGTTGATCATAGCTTTTCTTCCAAGAAATAAGCGTCTTTTAACTTAATGGTTGCAGTCACCATCTGAAGTGATTTTGGAGCCCCCCCCCAAAATATAGTCTCTCACTGTTTCCATTATTCCCCCATCTATTTGCCACGAAGTGATGGGACTAGATGTCAAGATCTTAGTTTTCTGAATGTTGAGCTTTAAGTCAGCTTTTTCACTCTCCTCTTTCACCTTCATCAAGAGGCTGTTTAGTTCCTCTTCACTTTCTGCCATAAGGGTGGTATCATCTGCATATCTGAGGTTATTGATGTTTCTCCTGGCAAACTTGATTCCAGCTTGTGCTTCATCCAACCCAGCATTTTGCATGATGTACTCTGCATTATATTTATGTATTTGGGCCTTATTAAAAACATCTGTTATTTTCTCTACCAACTAGATAGTGTGTTCCCTTAAGATAGGGGCTGTGTTTGTTTTATTTAAATCTGTATTTCTCACAGATCCATGTAAACTAATAAGTAGATGTAGCATGAGTGAGAAAAGAGAATAAGTTACATTACTAAGCTTCAAATTGGATCTGCCAGTTATCAGAGCTCATGTTCTTTTTGCTATGGTATTCTGCCAAAATTTAAGCCTTGGGAATTGATATTCTATACAATAAAATCCTGGAAATATCTGCCTGAAGTTTTTGATTACAGTTAATTTTTTTCCTTTAATTTCCATAAAATCATATATTAAATATCTTGGCCTGCTTCTTCTATCCCGTAGTGAATCTCACTCTTCTTCTCTTTGTGACAAAGTCATCTATCTTTAGTGATTTGAATTTTCTTTTTTTTAAATTTATTTATTTCAATTGGAGGCTAACTACTTAGCAATATTTTAGTGGTTTTTGCCATACATTGACATGAATCAGCCATGGGTATACATGTGTTCCCCATCCTGAGGCCCCCTGCCCTCTCCCTCCCCATCCCATCCTTCAGGGTCATCCCAGTGCATCAACCCTGAGCACCCTGTCTCATGTATCCAACAGTGGTTCTGCTTTGGGGACAGTGCACCATTTGAAAACAGCCTGGGGGATTGTGCTCCATAGCTTCCTGGAAAGAATCCAGAAACTACACTCTGACTAAGAGGGCAGGCTTCTAAGGTGGAATTTCACATTTCCTGTACTGAGTTAGGCTAGACTAGAATGCTTAACCTTTTCAAAATCTAGGAGAATGATGACTCAGTCTTAACTGAAATTATTTTCATTTGTTTAACTTAATCATCAAAAAAAAAAAAAAGGAGAATACACATGAAATCTATGTGGTTGTCTGTTATCCATCCCCTGGTTTCTAAAGGAGGTGCTGCTAAGGTTAAGGTCCTCAGCTTTGTACAGAGTTAGAAATTTCCCTGGTCAGAATCAGAGTTCCCTGTTTTTCATTCAAACCATACCAGGCCATGAGAAGTGGTAGTTTTAGATAAAGGAGACCATCTAGTATCTTTTAAATCATGATATATTAACAGCCACTGCCTCTGTCTACACATAGGATCGATTCAGGAGCAGCCCTTAGTAACTCTATGTTCTAAATCATCCAGGTTACACAAAGTGACTTGCATACAGATGATGCTAAATAAGCTTGTTGAATGCATGACCAAGTGCTGTATCGCACAACCCTGGGCCTCTTGCTCTTATAAATAGACACGTGCCTCCAGAAAGAGTTTCAGGAGTAGCTTGTTACACATCCATCATGCACCAGAGTCTTACGCCCTTAGACCAGCATGAGATTTATGAACTTCTGTCCTGCCCTGGTGCCCGGGTGTGTGGCGTGCAGTACTTAGACTCACTCTTTCTTTAAACAGAGTGCAGTTGGCTTTACACCTCTGCAGCTCTAAGTCCTTAAGTTACTCTTTCTGAAAAGATTTAGCCGGTATGAAAGGTAACTAAACAAGAGAAGAAAGTGAGGGAGAAGGAAAGCTTTGTGATATGTGCTTTCCATTCTCATCTTGCGGTGGCTCTTTCAAGAGTTATCTGAAAAGATTGTTGAGCCTGATATGCATCATTTTGACATGCTATCCAGTCAGAAATGCTACTAAATCCTATTAGGTGGTTGTAATTAGTGAAAATATTGTGTACCTAGAGAAGTTTTATTGTGATTTCTAGAGAAAAATTTCTTTGGCTTTGATGGAGATTTCTATTATTTCATCTGTTTTAAATTATTTAAAAACACATGGTGTAAAAACTCCAGAACAGAAATTTCACAGGGAAGGGTCTGAGATTTTCCTATTAATTTTAGAGGAGAGATAGCCTTGATTTTAGATTTTGGTCATGACTATAAAATTCATCTAGTTTGAGAGTGATCACTAATTGGAAAAAAAAAAAAAATCAACCCTCTGACTTCCTCCAGAATTCTTAGTGTGAAATTCTGAGTGTAAGATTTTGGGTAGTATAGGAAACACCGTGCCAATGGAAAGGCAAGGAAATGTCTTGAAGAACACCAAGTTTAAATGCCTTGTGATTTTTCCACCTTGTTAAAAGCAATTTTCATGTTTCTCAACTAGAAATCATTATCCAAATACTGTCAAAGTCCCTGAGTGCTTGCCATAGATGCTCTTTTATAGAAGGATACCAGGTAACTAGGGGGCCCTACAAATTGTGCACAAACAGGTGTACATGCACAGGCACAGATTTCATTAGATTCTGAAATGTTCCCTGTCTCATAAAGTTTCTATATATAGTCTTAAAAGACAAAGCTAGATTTTCAAGGACAGCAGTTACAGTCCTACCAAGTCCTAGATTTATCCCTTCAACACATATTTACTGAACATCTATTATGTGCTGATGATGGAGATATAGTAGTAAATCAGCAAAATGTGATTTCTACACTAATACAGGGAATAGACTGATAATAACAGATTGCATATTCATTTATGCAATCACTGTATATATCACTCACACACACACACACACACACATTTTACCAGGCAACTAGTACCTAAAGTAAACCTCTTTCCCCCTTTATTATTCATCTTATAAGTTCTAAATCTTTTCTCTTCATTTATCTTGGACCTCATTTCCAAAATTTGTTTTGTTTTTCCTGATCCTAAACTATTAATGTCTTGATTCCAATAGTGGGATTCACAAACCCTTTTGGATCTGATTCTGAATGCCATCTGATTCTGAGTGTTTTGGACATCTGGCAGTTTTAACTAGGGTTTTACCTTACTCACTCCTGAGATAAAAATAACTTCTTCAACATTTGAGATAATGATCCAACTCAGTAAATTTTGAATTAAAGGTTTTGCTCTTGGGTTTGTCCTGACCCTGTTTTCGTATTAGAGTTGTTCTGGTCAGTTCATTTGAGAAGTGGGTGTAGATCTTGATTGGACCTCCCCTCCTCTTCTGCATTGCTTTTCTCAGTGCTTCTCATTTTTTAAGGGCTCAGATCAGGATTTTTTTCATCTACAAAGTTTTCATGGCTCCCTTATCTTCATTGATTAACCGTTGTATTTCTTAACTTGTTTTCTTAGGCTCTCATAGGAAAAATTTTTTGCTCCTTTTTTTTCCCACAAAGTTAAATACTAAGAAATAAGATTTTGTTCAGCAGGGGAAAGGTTTGGCATACACATTTTAATATCAAAGGTTTTTATCTCTCCCAAGAAGCAATTTTTACATCTTTCTAGACCACATCACCCTGTTGAGAATGCGTAATCTACTCCAGTGTCTCAGAATTATCCAGGGGGCTTGTTAGAATTCAGAGTGCTGGAGCACACCCAGCCACTTAGCCAATATATGTTTATATTAAAAAATCTAGGTTTGTATTTCAATATAGTGTTTAAAAGGTAAAAAGAGTAGAAAAATCTGAAATACATGTTTCTGTGAATAGTTTCTAACTTATTACTTACATAGTATTTGTCTAGATACAGGTTTCCTTCCAGAGTTCTCCTAACTGTAGATTGAACTTGTTTTCTTTTCAAATAACTAGCACTTTCTTTTCAAATAATTTTATTTAAATACTATCAACAGAGAATATCATGTAGAATAAAATATTATAAAACTAAATTTAACATTTTTGGTACAGAAAGAAATAGGTATGTATTTTTTAAACAATCACCAGGTGAGTTTTATCTATTTAATCTTTTATTAGTGTACATTTGTTCTCCCAAAAGTGTCAAATAAAGTGACTTATATTTTATGGGTCAACTGTTATGAACATTATTTTAGGGCTTGCTTAAATATGATTTGGTTGCAGTTTTAGTTTTTTAAAGCTTTAAAAACAACACTTAAATAGGCAGTTTGGTTTGAAATAAATAAAATAATCTATTAAATTTAATATGGGTAAATTGGAAATGATGTTGAGATAAATGCAGATCAGAAAAGAGACAGAAATAAATTTAAATAAGCTTTTATGTCAAGTAAATAGGGGAACTAGAGAAAAAGAACAGCTAAGGAGTATTGAAAATATTGAGAATAGAAGCTAGAGTAAGACAAATGTAAGGATTAGAATGCAGAACAGAATAAAGGTATAATTTGATCTGACAATAAAGAAATGATGCAACAACACAAATTGTGCAGAAGGGCAGAAGAAATGGCCTAGAGCACCTTCTGTAGGAGATGATGCATATCTGATAGCCTTTCCTTTCATTTGGCCCAATAAGATGCAATATTCCTGAGCGTTTAACACAACATCTGATACTAAGTGAAAGCTTTCTGAATAAATAGAATAATGAAGTATTTTTTCTTGATAACATAGTTTCCTAAGCACCAAAAACTTAAATGACATTATTCATTAGAAATATGAAACTAAAAATTAATTCAGCCTCAAGTTTTAGTTGTTGAAAATGATATAAATTATTCTGAGAATTCCCTAAATGTAACCTTCCAGTGCATGATCAGACTTATAAGCAAAAAGTCCACATGGATTGTGACTGACCAGCAAGCTTCTTTAATAACCATCTGTCATGAAACATATTTCCTACCCCATCTGCTATGAAATGAGCATGAGGTTAAAAAAAATAATAATGTATTGTGTTCCTACAGCTTTGAGGGGGAACCAGCTTAGAAGTAAAGGCTGTAAGCACAGCAGATATGATGGATTAGTGTCAGAAAGCAGCAGGATACAACTCTAGAATTAAACAAATTAATAATAATGACATGTCACATGGAAGTGCTGTCAGAAATAGGATAAAAAGATAAAACCCCTAGTTCTCTTAATAAAAATACCAGAAATATTGCATTCAATTATAACTTAGTTTAGTTGCATTTAGGATTTGCTATATTTTGAATAATTGAATTCTTCCTATTATTAACAGAACAGCTAGCTATAGTTCTTAACCAATTTAAAATGAGGATTGGAAGCAGAAAGAGAACTCATTTGTTGAGAATCTACTAGGTTTTAGGCAGGACTGTAGCACACCATGCTTCCCAGTCCATCACCAACTCCCAGAGCTTGCTCAAACTCATGTCCATCAAGTCAGTGATGCCATCCAACCATCTCATCCTCTGTCCTCCCCTTCTCCTCCTGCCTTCAATCTTTCTCAGCATCAGGGTCTTTTCCAATGAGTCAGCTCTTCGCATCAGGTGGCTGAAGTATTGGAGCTTCAGCTTCAGCATCAGTCCTTCCAGTGAATATTCAGGGTTGATTTCCTACTGACTCAAATGAGGATACTATGGTCAGTGCTAGAACAACTATCTTGAACTTCTGGTGTTTGAAGCAGGAGCTGTATTTTTAGGTTAGTAAGACAAGAAGATAGAAGAAACCAGGATACTTGTAACAGATTCTTCCTAACAGACCTGAGTCTATATGATGAAAAAACATCTTGTTTGAAACTCTTATTCTGGTCACCAACAATAAAGCTAATACTGCTGCTGCTGCTGCTAAGTCGCTTCAGTCGTGTCCGACTCTGTGCAACCCCATAGATGGCAGCCCACCAGACTCCCCTGTCCCTGGGATTCTCCAGGCAAGAACACTGGAGTGGGTTGCCATTGCCTTCTCCAAAGCTAATACTAATACAACTCTATTATTTCATTCACCCACTATTGCTAAATTCGTTAAACATAGTGACCCACAAATGAAAGAAGAGTAGCCACATGATGACTATCCATTGAAAATTAGTACATGTGGGTTTCTATTCCTCCTGTTACTTTATAGTTGTGTAATTTTGAAAGAGTTTCCTGAAGAAAGAAACTTCATCCTATGAATCTAAGTTTATATATATATATATATATGTAAAATAACAGGGTTAGACCAATGGTTCTCTGCTTGCTTGCAAATTACTTCAGTTGTATCCAACTCTTGGTGACACTATAGACTATAGCCTGCCAGGCTCCACTGTTCATGGGATTCCCAAGGCAAAAATATTGGAGTGGGTTGTCACACCCTCCTTCAGGGGACCTTCCCAACCTAGGGGTCAAACCTGCATCTCTTATGTTTCCTGCATTGGCAGGCAGGTCCTTTACCCCTAGTGCTACCTGGGAAGCTCCAGTGGTTCTCTACTGAGGTCAAATATTCCCCCTTGAGGACTATTGACAATTTCTGGAAACATTTTGATTATCACACTCAAGTGGTGGGTAGCTACTGGCCTCTATAGGTAGAGGCCAATGATGCTGGTAAACATCATACAATGCATTCCATCACCCCATGACAAAGGATTTTCTGGCTCCAAATGTTAATAGTGCCGCAGTTGAAAAACTGGTTTAGATCAAATATCTGGATTCCTTTATACATGCCAATGACTTTTACAGTACTGAAATTATTCATTCATTAATAAAATATTATCTTTCTTCTGGTGATTTTGACAGTAACTAAGATAAAAATATTAGACAATGAAATAAAAACAATATTTATCTTACACAGTTAGGTGGTTGGCAGTTGCCAAGCTTGATTAAATCAGCAGGGATTATAAGATCTTTCTACTCTGTTTTTCTCAACATGTTGGCTTTGTCTTCAAGTTAGATCTGCTTGGGGTTGCAAAGTGGCAGCCATGGTTCCAAAGTCCAGATGAAGAACACAAATACATAACTGAGGAGAATGACCTTTGCTTTCTGTGTCTATTTTGATTGGCAAGAAAAATCTTTTAACAATATGCCAAAAGACTTTTCCTAACAACACTTTAGTTAAAATTTCTTTCCTTCATTTTCCTGTTTGTAGGGGAGATCAGGAACTGGGAGCTGACATCTTACAAAGAGACAAATCTAGTTTGAGGATAAAGTCAACCTGCTGAGGACAGTAGACAAAAACAGAAAGAACCTGAGTCCTTGATGACCTCACTGCATTGCTCAATTAACTGGCCTTAGAAATGGCATACCCTGAAAATTATTATCATGTGAGATAAAAGGTCCTTTCCACTTATCATCTGACCTTAATTATCAGAAAAAAGAACAAGACCATTGTTCGTTTTTGAATGTGATTTACTCCCTGGGACTGGGGTGATGGCTCACTTCTCAAAGCCTATGGTAATGTAGAAAAGAGTGGGTGCTTGAATCAAGTTTAAGTTCTGTTAAAAGTGCCAAAGGGGGAAGAATATTTCTTATGTAGGAAAGCAATAATGTCTGCTGTTAATATTTACTATCTGGCAAACACTGGATAGGTACTTGGGTTTAAAGATGAATATGGCAGAATTCTTGTGTTTATGGAGGTCCTAGTTTACTGGCAGGCAGGGCCCATGAATAAAGAACATATCATGCAGAGTGACTTGGTATGTCTCAGACTTACAATAGATTTCTTTGATAGCAAGCATGAATAACAGTTGAAAAAAAGGAAGGTCAAAAACATAGATTTAGAAGTTGAAAATAGGAAATTTATCATGTTTTGGTCATCATGACTTGGCAAAAGATAATAAAAATTTTGGTGGAGAAATTTTTCAAGAGAAGTAAATTCAAAAGATAGAGAGCACATCCTCAGATTCATTCTGGAAGAAAAATTGGGATGGACATTTTATCAGTATTAAAACAACATAAAAGAAGAAAACATGTAAAAATAGCATCTGTGAAAAGAAGCATCATTTATAAATTTGTCTATACTTTTCTTCTTTAAATTCTGTGATCTTTCACTATGTAAGTGTCCAAATTATTTAAATACAATGTACATGGTTTATTTTAGGATATAAAAAACTTTTAATGAAATTTCCAAGTGGTCAATGATGTCACAGTGATCTTCCATTTCCTAGACTATTCAGAATTTGATATAGTAGTATTTACTTTCACATATTTTGTCCACTCTATTTTATTTCCCTAAATGTATCATGTGTTTCAATTTTGCTTAATTAACTATACTGAAAGTTTTTTGAGGGCAAGTGTTTGAAGATAATGATGATCTATATTCTACCTGTAATAGCAGGAAATAAAGTGGGAATTGAAGGAAATGGCATCAATAGAAAACCTCTCTTCTTGTGGCAGTGATCCTGCTGTGATTGCATCAAATTTCTGTCACTAAAGTTTGTTCATTCACCTTTGGTGTAGAGAATTTTAGTAGAATTAAAGAATGATCAATCTAGGTAATACTTTTGCACTTCAGTTTGAGCTTTTAATTTTATTAGTATTGAAAGTAGAGACTAAAGAGACAAATTAAAGAGCTGCAAATCCCACAGATAATTAGACTGTCAGAGGAGGTAAGAGGCCAGGATATAAACAGCTGGCTCTTGATCAATTAAAATGGCAACTATAAGGGCAAGGAAAATTGAAGGTAGAATTCAGAACTGTTCAGAAAACTATTTTTTATATTCTTTTCTCATTTGCTTGTGAATGTTGAGAGATTATCTTTTTGTCCAGCCCTCTGCCTTGAAATTCTGCCATATAGATTTTTTCCCCAATATTTATGTTGTGAATCACTGAAACAGAAATTAAACACTTCCAACTGAGTTGGACTCTTCTATTAAATATCTCTCTAGCATCAGCCAGCAGTGAAATTACAGAACATTTAATTTGGCCAACTTAAAAGTTCTTAACTGTCTTCTTTTTATTTCCTTTCTTTCTTTTTTTTTTCTCTCAGTTTTGCAGAGGGAGCCTTGAGATCTATTTTAACCTAATTATTTTTGACAGGCCAACTGTACCCAACAGGATGAAATTATAACCTTTTCAGTTAATTGTTGTGATTATCTACTTAGCATAATGTGCTTGCCTGTCACATTAAGGAGATGCCTGCTGTGGGGATGCAGCTGGTAGTTTAGGTGTGAAGGGTGTATCTTCAGATTTCATTAAAAAATATCAAAACATGGATGCTTCAGGGAATAAATCAGAAGATCACCACCTGGATTACTGGTCAACAAAGTAAGGGTTTCTGCAGATGAAAGGGGTAAGACTAGACACTCAGTCTGAATTTTTTGTATCTTAAGGAACAGAGAAAGAATAGTGAAAGAGGGACATGGTGGCATATTAAAAGTCATTTTCCAAGAGAATTCCACAAGGACCCACCTGTCTCCATTAGGGTTGGGGATGAGGAGCACAGGACCAGTGCATGCAGGTATTTGATGAGGCATGGTAGAAAATGGGACCAAAGTCAGAGTTAAGGATGTATCCTCAACAACTTCTTACTAATGGCAGGAGTAAAGTGGTCTTGCAGTGAATGAGTGGGAGCATAAAGGGGGGGGGGGGTGGGAGTTGCAGAAAAGAAGAATGGCAGAAAACAACAAAAAAATAATACCTTGAAGACGGGACCCTTTGGGATATTGATTAATCTTACCAATTTTATCAGAGGACTCCTTTGTCTTTTATTTTGGTCCAGATACATTTCTAGGATGAAGGACAATGAGGACATCCATTAATTTTTTTTTTCATGGAGGGATAATAATACCCACATTATAATTTCAATTTCTATTAGCTAAGGACAAGGAGAAGCAGGGCTCTTGATTATATATAGGTCCTGGACCAGGAAATCTTATGTCTAAAGACTCTCTTGGTGTTTGCTGTAAGAATAAGAGGCTCCTTTTTATGGGTCCACCCTTGAAACTATAACCTTATTCTAATTGGCTTCAATATTATTCATAACTCAAAGATAATTAAAGTGTGTTCAAGACTTTAGAGAGGGCACCAAAAGTCAAACCCTTACTTAGGACTCCCTGATATATTGCTTCCATGGTGTCTGACCTCACAAAATGTCAGTATAATATCTTTCAGGCTTTGTAGCCTGGTAACCTTGTCTAGTTTCCTTAATAGAGTTGGTAAGTTTTTTCCTTCTCCCTTCTAAAATACAGAACTTGGATTCTGGTAGCTCTTCTTTCTTTGGTACAGAGCAGAAGAGAAAGTTGCCTAATACCTCACATTTGAAGTTTCTTAAATAGTACATAGATAAGAGTGGGCTTATTTTGCATCTACCATGATGGGCACATTGCATGCCTTTGCAGACAGAAATGATTAATCTACTAATATGTACTTATTGCTTGGCTTAATGGGGAAATGAAAGGAATGAGTGTATATTCATATTTATAAGTGTTAACTGCTTTTTGAGTGGAAACCTGATATTTTGAAGGAAGTTGCATGGAAGTTGAAATGAAGGAAGATTGGTGGGCATGAAAACGTGCTGCTAGGAGTGGGCCATGCCAAATGGTGCCTAGACACCATTCTCTCAGCTATGTATTAACCTGTCTAGTCTCTTCCCTTGCCTGAGAGGGCTAGAATAAACCATTTCTTTCCATATTCTCTTACCAGCTGACCTCCTGTCATGTTCAGCCAATGGGAAACCTTGGAGTGAGAATGGAAGTCAAAAGAAAGGGAAAGACATTTTCTTTCTTCTAGTTTCTGCATTGTCAGAAAAAGTGGAGACATTAGCAATGGTTACTGGTGGGCTGTGTGTATTGATTTCAGATAAGGTAACTCCCATCCAATCACAGCAGTTTCTATTTTATTTTTAAAAATTTTGTTGGTGTACAGTTGCTTTACAACATTTGTTAGTTTCTACTGTACAGGAAAGTGAATCAGCCATACATATACATACATCCTCTCTTTTTTGGATTTCCTTCCTATTTGGGTCGCTACAGAGTATTGAATAGAGTTTCCTGAGCTATATAGTAGGTTCTCATTAGTTATCTATTTTATACATAGCATCAATAGTATATATATGTCAACAACTCATCCTCCCCTCCTCCTACCCCCGGTGTTCATATGTTTGTTCTGCACCTCTATGTCTCTATCTCTGTTTTGCAGATAAGATTATCTATGCCATTTTTCTAGATTTAATACACAGCAGTTTCAAGGAACAGAGATCATGGGCTCAGGGTGAGAGTAGACCCTTGTTTCTTCAGCATTTAGCAGCCACTTTCCATTATAAATTTTGGGATACACTTGTCTTCTTCTTTTACTCCTCCAGATCTTCTATATACTTTTAACAAAATCTTTTCATTAAGTTCAGTTTTTAAAAGCCCCTGGAATATTCCTTATTGGGTATGGACTGACTTAGCCTCACACTACTTTCAGCTTTCCCTCCTTGTGCTGTTTGGTGTGCTTAAGACTATGAGAGAACAAGGCCAAATGATAGAGTGGGGAGTGTCGCACAGATTTAGTCTCATCCAACTCATTTTCTGGGCTTTTCTCTACTCAATTCTAGGCCTCTATTCCTTTTGCCATGTTACTTCTGCAGCTTGCTAAGTACCAAGCACCATCCCTTTGAGAGATGGATCGCTAACTCAAAGTATTCATAATCAGAGACTTCCCTGTTAGTCTAGTGGTTAAGAATTCACCTGCCAGTGTGGGACATGGGTTCTATCCATGGTCTAGGAAGATTCCACATGCCATGAAGCAACTAAACCTGTGCACACACCTACTGAGCACGCATGCCCAAGACCCTGTGCTCCACTGCAGTGAGAAGCCTGTGCACCGTAGCTAGAGAGTAGTCCCTGCTCACTACTAGAGAAAATAATGCATGCAGTTTCTCTAATAGTGCAACTAGAGAACGCCTACATGCAACAATGAAGACCCAGCACAGCCAAAAATAAATAAAGGAATAAATAAATACTTAAAACAAAACACAAAGTACTCATAATCAGTACTATGGTGTTTCTGGAATCATCTTTTAAATTTTCTCTATGTCTCTGGTTTAGGAGATGGAATTACTGCATTTTACTTTTCTAGAAGCTTTCCCACATTGGCTTTTCAAGAATAGGTTTGCCAGAAAATACACAGAACATCTAGTTAAATTTGAATTTCAGGTAAATATTGCATGGGGCCTAATATTAAAAATATTATTACTTACATGAAATTCAAATTTAATTGTGTCTTGGATATATAAGTATATATATGCATAAGTGAGTATGTGTATATGTACACACATATGTTTATGTATGCATACATATGTCTATATATATGATTTTTATTTTGCTAAATCTGACAACTCTAGTCTGAGGAGTTCAGGAGAGTTTCTCTAAGAACTTCTTGTGCTATAACAGTATTATATGAGGCCTTATACCATAGAGGTGTAAGAACAGTTTGAATGCATGTAATCTTCCAAAGATTAAAGATATGAAAGATAATAGACTTCTGAAATTCCATGTTTGTTTGCAAGGTTTCTTCAATCCAATGATAAGGGAATGGCACCTTACACTCTAGACCAATGGTTCTAAAAGTGTGGTCCCTGCCTAGCAGCATCAGCACTACCTGGAAACTTGTTGGAAATAAAAATACTCACCCCTACTCAGACCTTCTGGGTTAAAAAAATATGTTTTAACAAACCCTCCAGGAATTTCTAGTGCATGCCGGAGTTTGAGAACCAATGCCCTATTGTAGCAAAATATAGAACACCCGTAATGTTACTTCCTATTCTCTACCCATGCCGGAAGTTTCATTTATGACTATAGTGAAAGTGAAAGTGAAGTCGCTCAGTCATGTCCGACAATTTGCGACTCCATGGACTGAAGCCCCGGAGACGGCAATGGCACCCCACTCCAGTACTCTTGCCTGGAAAATTCCATGAACGGAGCAGCCTGGTAGGCTGCAGTCCATGGGGTTGCTAAAAGTCGGACACGACTGAGCGACTTCACTTTCACTTTTCACTTTCATGCGTTGGAGAAAGACATGGCAACCCACTCCAGTGTTCTTGCCTGGAGAATCCCAGGGACAGAGGAGCCTGGTAGAAGGCCGTCTATGGGGTCGCACAGAGTCGGACACGACTGAAGCGACTTAGCAGTAGCAGGACTGTAGCCCACCAGGCGCCTCCATGCATGGAATTTTCCAGGCAAGAGTACTGGAGTGGGTTACCATTTCCTTTTCCATAGTATTTCCTACTATATTTAGGTCTAGTCCAGGCATATGTTTTATTGTAGCTCTTTAGCAGGCACTACAAATGTATTTCCTAGTAGAGTGTTAATATCAGAGTATACTTCCAACTTTTCATCCTTAACTTTGGAATCTCACTGAAACTTACTTTCTCTAGAATAATGCTTTGTATTCTGAGGTATCCTTTCTTACAACCTACAATTTCTTCAGTCACACAGTTTCTTTAGAGATGGATCAAAAAGGCTTGGGCTGGTGGTGAGTTAAAAATAACTTCATGTTTTAACGCTTGTTCTTGGCACCATAAATTTACACTTGATAGTGTTGAGATTCATTAGCCAAAGGGTCTCTATAATGGTAAAATTTAAGACACTGTAGAAGGTAAGTTAAATAAATTATTTTGGTTAGGAAAGATTTAACAGTGGCCTGCAAATCACACTGAAACAAGTAACAGTTTATTATGCATACACATAAATTGTGCTTTTGGTCTGTTGCCTTGAGGAAATCTGAGATGTAAAACATCTCAGATGTAAAACACTTGTGGCAAATCCATTTAGGTTGATTGGGAGATTCTGATAGACAGTTTGAATTCACAGAGAAGGAACCTCACTTTCCCATAGGTAAACAATTCTTGAAATAAAGTCATTATAAATTATAGTGTGGCTGTTTACCATCAATACACACCTCTTTAATTAAGTGTTGACTGGATCAATTGCAAGACAGCACTGGGTCAGGTCAAAATTAGAAAAAGAATGATGAAGAGTTGCTTAGTAAGAGACCAGTTCTAATGAATAAAATTAAAGTGATTTCCTGCTTACTGTAGGGGCAGAATTCATGCTTCCAGGACAGATGCTTTGCCCAAGAGTTAAAAGTGTTGGGCAAAGCATGGATTTAAGAATCGGTCTCAAAACATGTGGACAACTGATCAATTTCATTCTTAATAAAAATATTTGCTTTAAAACAATAATGAGATAGAATTTTTCATCTATATTATTTGGAATTATTTTAAACAAATGAAGAGGTTTGGACCACGAAAGATGTACTGAAATCTAAATTCTCAGATTCTTTTTAAAGGAATATTAATTACCACAAATTTTATAAAGGTTAATTTGATTGTGTATATCAAAAGCTTCAATATACTGTGATTTGTCATAAATAAACAACCACAGTATTATGTGAAAGGAGTTTTTAGACATTTTTGAAGTTGTGAAAATTTAGAAATAGCTGTCTTGAATATCTAACAGTAAGAGAATGGTAAAATAAGTTATGGTGCTTATAAAACAGAATTATTATATGGCAGTTAAATATTTTTCATAAAATTCTTATGATAAAATGTGAGATAGAAAGTCAGGAGAGAATACTGTATATGTAAAAGCCTCAATTTTGTGTATATATACACACATATATTTATAAATAAATGGAGGATAATAAAACATACAGCTTCAGCAATACATGAACTGTGAACTTCCAGATGTTTAAGCTGGTTTTAGAAAAGGCAGAGGAACCAGAGATCAAAGTGGCAACATTCGCTGGATCATCGAAAAAGCAAGAGAGTTCCAGAAAAACATCTATGTTTGCTTTATTGACTATGACAGAGCCTTTGACTGTGTGGATTACAATAAACTGTGGGAAATTCTGAAAGAGATGGGAATACCAGACCACCTGACCTGTCTCTTGAGAAATCTATATGCAGGTCAGGAGGCAACAGTTAGAACTGGACATGGAACAACAGACTGGTTCCAAGTAGGAAAAGGAGTACGTCAAGACTGTCTATTGTCACCCTGCATATTTAACTTATATGCAGAGTACATCATGAGAAATGCTGGGCTGGAAGAAGCACAAGCTGGAATCAAGATTGCTGGGAGAAATCTCAATAACCTCAGCTATGCAGATGACACCACCCTTATGGCAGAAAGTGAAGAGAAAGTGAAGAGAAACTAAAGGGCCTCTTGATGAAAGTGAAAGAGGAGAGTGAAAAAGTTGGCTTAAAGCTCAACATTCAGAAAACAAAAATCATGGCATCCTGTCCCATCCCTCCATGGGAAATAGATGGGGAAACAGTGTCAGACTTTATTTCTTTGGGCTCCAAAATCACTGCAGATGGTGACTGCAGCCATGAAATTAAAAGACCCTTACTCCTTGGAAGGAAAGTTATGATCAACCTAGATAGCCTATTGAAAAGCAGAGACAATACTTTGCCAACAAAGGTCCTTCTAGTCAAGGCTATGGTTTTTCCAGTGGTCATGTATGGATGTGAGAGTTGGACTCTGAAGAAAGCTGAGCACCAAAGAATTGATGCTTTTGAACTGTGGTGTTGGAGAAGACTCTTGAGAGTCCCTTGGACTGCAAGGAGATCCAACCAGTCCATTCTGAAGGAGATCAGCCCTGGGATTTCTTTGGAAGGAATGATGCTAAAGCTGAAACTCCAGTACTTTGGCCACCTCATGCGAAGTGTTGACACATTGGAAAAGACTCTGATGCTGGGAGGGATTAGGGGCAGGTGGAGAAGGGGACAACAGAGGATGAGATGGCTGGATGGCATCACTGACTCAATGGAGGTGAGTCTGAGTGAACTCTGGGAGTTGGTGATCGACAGGGAGGCCTGGCGTGCTGCAGTTCATGGGGTCAGAAAGAGCTGGACATGACTGAATGACTGAACTGAACTGAACTGAAAAGATACCAAAATGTTTATAATCACTTCTCTATATGATAGAGTTCGTATTGTGTTTCTAAATATATATTCCTTCTGTATTTTCTAATATTTATAACAATAATTTATTGGGCTTCTGTGGTGACTCAGTGGTAAAGAATCCTCCTGCCAATGCAGTTTGATCCCTGGGTTGGGTCTCCTGGAGAAGGAAGTAGCAATCCACTCCAGTATTCTTGCCTGGGAAATCCCATGGGCACAAGAACCTGGTGGACTATGATCCCTGGGGGTCAGAAAGAGTCAGACATGACCTAGTGACTAAACAACACAACCATGACTACAGAAAATAGCACTGGGATTACTGCCATTCCTTTAACATCATCATTCCAGGTACTGTCACCTTTACCTACCATCTAAGTGTTTGCTCTTCTCTTGTACTTGCTAGGTGCTATGGAAGCATTAGCATATTTACAGTTTACCATAATCCTATGAAACTGGCAGTATTATTTCTATCGATGAATTGAGGAAATTTTGACTTTGCAAAATTAAAGTCTGCTGGTATTTAAGCATCAGGGGTATCAATGCAAATGCCGTTACTCTTTCCACCTAATGTCACACTTAAACTTTCCATGCTATTTCTTTTTAATCTTTTTCCTCCTTTTCTAGAAGTTACTTATGTTTAAATTCTCCCTGTTCAGAAATGTTGGTGGCTTTAAATGTTATGAATCTTTATGACTGTTGGAATACTAAAGTGTTCTGTCCTGTCTTTTTCTGACCTATGTCATGGCGTCTTCCAAATTGATTGGCACTGGGCCTGAAATGACTGTCCTTATGTTAGTCTGATCTTATGAAGTAAGTGCTTGAGGTTTTAAATATTTAAATTCAATGGACAGTTTGAGAAAAAGAGGACCCATCAAATGAGTGGTATGCGACCTCAATTTCTTCAATCTATTTGAAGTTGAATTTGTTTTCTTATAGGAAGATAAAAAAAAATATTGAAACTAAAATGGACAGGTATACTTTTGCTGTAGCCAGATAATGTGTTTGAAATGTTTGACCTGGCTTGGAGAACAGAAAGGCCAGCTGAATCATATGATGAGATCTGTGGTGGTGGTGGTGTTTTAGTTGCTAAGTTGTGTCCGACTCGTGCTACCCCATGGACTCTAGCCTGCCAGCCTCCTCTGTCCATGAGATTCTCCATGCAAGAATACTGGAGTGGGTTGCCATTTCCATCTCCAGATGAGATCTGTGGAAGAGGAATATTCAAGCAGACACAGTATGATAACCTCTGCTAACAGTGTGCTATGTATTTAGTCCACATGCAGTTAAAAACAAAACAATGGAATAATACTGTTCTGATTGCAATTTGCTTATCCCCTTAAACAGTATTTTCTGGGCACTTTTTGATTTATGAGCATCTTCATTAAAATCTGAGACCATTTTCTTACATACTGTTACATGATATAAATTATATCTATTTCTATATCTAAGTTTATTCTCTTTTGATGCATAGTTACTTAAAACTTTTAAATTATACATAAGGTGTATATATCACTATGTGTTAGTATTTGCAGCCAACTATGATTGTTTCTTTAGAACAATTTTCTATAGATTGCATTTCTGATAAGATCTTCAGTGTCAATAATTTCTTTAAGATCCATGTAATCATCAAACCACAATTATGAAAAGTAGAGAACTTTCCTTGAAGTTTAAAGGAAGTACTGCACAAAACATCATTTTTCTTGCTTACTTTGGTGGGACCTTGGGGAGCAGGGTTAGGGTGGGTCTCATGTCAGAATAAGACACGGTAATAGGTGAATTTTCCAGGTAACAGAAACTTTATTTTCTAAGTTCTGACATTTTGTAAAACACTTTCTGGTTTAAAGTTATCCATATAAACATTCAGCTTCTTTCAGTTATTCTTATTGTTCTTTACATTTTGTATATAGCACATTGTATACACACGCATCTGACACCTCAATAAATTATAGTATGATGGTTAGTGTGTATGACAAGGGAGAAATTTACCTCTGTGGGTGCTTGGGTTTTCAATATTTTGTGTTTAAAAGAGTCTATCAAATGAAAACAAAGCTGACTAATGACAAATATATTTCTAGACTCTCTCCACTCTACTACTGCATTTTCTTATAACCACTCGAGTTTTATATGCATAAACAAATCACCTTTTTAAAAGTAAATGGCTTTAAGTGACAAGTATAAGTAATTTTGGTGAAATATGTGAGTAGAAACTGTAAATTTTTTTTTAAGTAACTGATTAAATAGAAAAGTTACAGATAAACTGAATTTTTAAAAAAATTGTTTTTAAAAAGTCACTTTTAATCTGTAAAATGCAGCATGTCTTAAATGTACTAAAGAAAGTGGCTCTTTACAAAAGATTGTTTGATCCTTCCTTTGCCAAGTGATCAGTTTTCTTAGATCTGTTTTAGTACTGACATCTTATGGAATAAAAAAAGCTCCCAATGTAGAGAACTCTGGAATTTCATAGATATTGCTCTCAGTTCAGTTGCTCAGTTGTGTCGGACTCTTAGAGACCTCATGGACTGTAGCACTCCAGACTTCCCTGTCTATCACCAACTCCCAGAGCTCACTCAAACTCATGTCCATTGAGTCAGTGATGCCATTCAACTATCTCATCCTCTGTTGCCCTCTTCTCCTTCTGCCTTCAATCTTTCCCAGCATCAGGGTCTTTTCCAGTGAGTCAGTTCTTCCCATCAGGTGGCCAAAGTATTGGAGCTTCAGCTTCAACATCAGATACTGCTCTAGTAAGTGATAATTCTGTATATCTTGTGATCCCATTCTAGAGAGTCACAGGGAGAATCATTATCCTTTCATTATGGGTATTTCCATGCTGATGGGACTTAATAAATCATGAGACATGAAAAATGGAGAAGTTAGTAAGGTAGTGAGAATTTTTTAGAAAAGCTTTTAAAGATTGATTTCCAGGAATAAAAGTGAAGAGAAATTTAAAAAAAAAAAAAAAAGGTCAAGAGGTCTGGCTTTGATTAGTATATCCTTCTACCATTTTTGATTCAAATTTCAGACATTTAATGGAACACATTGCCTAAGTCATTAAATACTAGAACCAGAAGCAGTCCTAGAAACCATTTAGTTTGATTTTCCCATTTTATAGATGATGATGCTAAGGGCCAGGGATTTCCTACAGGACACTAGTTAGTTGAGACCTGGAATTAGATTCTAGATTTCCTGTTTGTCAGTCCAGAGCTCTTTCCACATGTTGGCTTTATAGTGGGGCACATGGCCAGCTGTGTAAACACTGGACTTTGCTTTCCCTGAAGGACCATGTTGGATTGATTTCTCTCAATGCTGTGTGAGTGGATAAGCTTTATTAATGGCCTCTTCCCTCTAAGCCAGATTTTACTCTGTGGAGGAAAAGACTGCATTACTTATTCCTCCTATCTGCAATCCCCACTTTCTTTTCATCTGTCAGCAAGCGATTTTTGTTAGGGGCATTTAATTTTCAGGCCCTGTCTGTGATTGAATCTATATGTCTTCCCTCCCACCACCTTTTCTTTTTGTCTGCTCCTACACATTCTCTTTATCTTCATTGTCATTAGATATTTCATTTGCTGGACTCTTTTCTCATTTGTAACCTATCACTCGATTTTATTATTTTCTTTCAGTCACAGGCTTATTGTGAGTAATGTGTTTTTCTCATACTGTTTCTTCCAGGGAAATAAAGAGGAAACACAAGACAGAGGAAGAAAACATCCTTTTTAAAAAGGAGTGAAAAGCCAATCTGAGTTTGGCTGGCACTGGGTCTTCTTTTTCTTCATTTTCTTTTGTAAATCTTTTTTAGGCTAAGTGAAGAGTAATTTCCTGAATCCAAGATTAAACCAGAATTCTCAGACATTTCCTAGCTACTAAAGGATGCTTTATTATTGCCTCTATCCACTTAAAAATACTACACAAGAGACTCACCAAAATAAATCGAGAAATAAAATTAAGAGTTCATACCAATTAATTTACCACCTTTTATTGCCAATACTTCATTAAACTTATAACTATCTTGTCAAGCCTATTAAATAACACATTAATTGATATACTGAGTAGCAAAATCATCTAAAGAGATCATACTGTGAGACTGGCTGATTGTCGTGATATTTTGTTGCTTAAGATGTGCATGAAAATAATTTCTGAGCCACACAGGAGTTCTGTTGTTTAATAGGCATCTCGTTTTTCGATTCTCATCCCCCATCACGATCTGAATGACCTTGACATGAGGGCAGCCTCCAAATCAGCTTGGAATGTTGATAAAAGTTAAAATACATGCAACAATGAGAAAAAAAGTTTTACAATCTGCGGTAACAGTGATGATCCATAATGAAATTTGTCATAGGTAATTGTTTATAAGTCCTAAAAAACACATGTGCTTCACCATGGCAGACATCTGTGAGACCATGTCTTTAGGAAACAACTGAACACCATCGGCTTAAGTGCACTTCAGAGAAAGGCACAAAATAAATGAAAATCTTCACTCACACTTTATTCTATTCACCTTTTGAATGGAATAATGCCATTTTATTTATTTCTAGCTCTAAAGTTGCTCTTGGTAATAATTTTCAAAGTTCCAGGTAAATAGAATGTTTTCAGAATTTTTGTGTTGCCCCGAAAAATATTACCACCTTATCTTCAAACTCAGTGTTAAGGTATATTTACCTTGGTGTTTCAGCATCCTTCTCTCTTTTGGTCCATCCACCATCTCCATCCACCATCTCCTTATCTCTTTATTCTTTACACCTCTTAGGCTGTTTAGGTGCTTCTATATTAAATCCATCTCTTAACACTGTGGGCTTCCCTGGTGGCTCAAATGGTAAAGAATCTGCCTGAAATGTGGAAGACCCAGGTTCAATCCCTGGGTTGGGGAGATTCCCTGAAAAAGGGAATGGCTACCCACGCCAGTATTCTTGCCTGGAGAATTCCATGCTCTATACCAGGTTTAATGTACTCAATTAAGTTGTTTAAACCATACAACTTAGCATAATCCTCAGTCCTCTCCTTTTATTGTATCTCACATCCAGGCCATCACTAAATTTACCTTCACGTTTTCCCATGGCAATCACAGTGATACAAGATATTGTTATTTCTCACCTGGATTGTCACAATTGTCTCCAAACTGATGTCCCTGCCACTATACTTACTCACTATTGCTAGTATGGAGTCCAAAACAAACCTTTTAGGATGTAAATCAGCTCATGCCATGGCTTTTCTGTAGACTTGCCAGTGACCTCTCATATCACTCAGAGGACAGTGGTGTATAGGTCCTCATGTGCTATGTTTTCCCACTATTTCTCTAATCTTATCCCCTGCCACTGGTGGTAAAATATCCACCTGCAATGCAGGAGACCTGGGTTCAATCCCTGGGTTGGGAATATCCCCTGAAGAAGGGAATGGCTACCTACACTAGTATTCTTGCCTGGGAAATCCTATGGACAGAGGAGCCTGGCGGGCTGCAGTTCATGGGGTTACAAAGAGTCAGACAACTAAGAAACTAACACTTTCATACAGCATTTGCCCTTCTGGATTTTCTGCTGTTCCTTAGACATCAAACATAGCCCTGCTTTAGATCCTTTCCACATGTTACTTTCTCTGGCTGGGATGATCTTTTCCCCTGGTGGGTCAGCTGGTAAAGAATCTGCCTGCAATGCAGGAGACTGGGATTTGATCCCTGGGTCAGGAAGATCCTCTAGAGAGGGGAATGGCTACCCACTCCAGTATTCTTGCCTGGAGACAGGGAAGTCTGGCAGGCTGTAGTCCATGGGATGGCAGAGTCAGACACAACTGAGTGACTAATACTTTTGTTTTCCATGACTGGAGGGAACATCTTCCTTAGCAGCTGCTCACCTGTCAGGTTATCAATGAAGCCTTCATTAAGGTGATCACCTCCTTAAATAGCACCACCCTCTGCTGTGCTCCCTGTCTGTAGCATTTATGACCTGAATTTACCTATTTATTCATATACTATCTGTTTCCCTCATGCCTCTTAGAATATAAATTCCATGAGAGCAAGAATTTTTGTTTAGCACATAGGAGTGTAATAAGAAATTATTGAAAGAATAAATAAACAAATAAAAGTAAAGATGTTAGTGACGTGTTTGAAAACATCGTCTCTGGTGTAAATATGTGGATCAAGTAGCCGTGTAATCATGGGAAAAGCATTTCTCTGCAAGAGAATTCAATAATGCTGATTTCATAGGCCAGTCGTATGAATTCAATGATTTATAAAATAAAGAGTGTATCAAAGTGTTTACTAGTAACAAATGCTCACACAGTGATGCTACTGCTGCTTCACTTGCTGCATTTAGGATCTGCATCTTTACTTCAGGAGTGTCAGAGCACTGACCCTTCCTCTCAGCGGAGAAGGGCACACTGTCACCCACCCTCTTCCCTTCTCCAGGGACATTTTAATGACATAACCACCTGTCATCTGGGCTCATAATGTAGTGTTTGTTTATTTTTTTAATAGCCAAACTGTTGTGAGATATTTTACCTCTCTGATGCATATCCCACTTTACTAAGCCATTGATTAAAATTATCAAAGATATAGCCTGACCTTGTTGGCTTTTTTGCCACTGAAAGCAAATCAAGGAATCAATAAAACTAAAAGAAAATAAATCTTTTAAATCCATTTAAAGTCAACATCTTCAAGAAGAAACTTGAGTTTCTGAAATGAAGATATTTACTACTGCTGCCAGATGAGTAATGGCCTCTTTTATTTTGCATCTTTCTTTGCAAAGGAAACACAGAACAATCTTCACAGACGTAGAGAAGGAACTTAACGGTTTTCTGTACACACAGCTATATTTAAAGTGGATGACCAACAAGGATTTATGGTATAGCACAGGGAACTCTGTTCAATGTTTTGTGGCAGCCTGGATGGGAGGTGAGTTTAGGGGAGGATGGATACATGTATATGAATGGTTGAGCACCTTTGCTGTTCACCTGAAGCTATCACAACATTGTTAATCGGCTATACCTCAATATAAAGCAGTTAAAAATATATTTAGTTCATATATCCCTTGCAATTAAAGACTTAAAGTTCTAGTAACTAAAATTAAAGACTTCTCTTTCAACCTTTGTGGTCAGGTTATGCTTGTAGAAAGCAGTGGAAATTTGGCTTGGTAATTAGGAGTGATGCTGATATCTAAAGAAAGGAATAAAGAAAAGGCAGAAACATAATTTTTACCTAATAACAAAATCTCTGAACTGATTTATGTTTGTCAAATGTATTTTCCAGCTCAAATACACTTTACTACACTGGTGGTCCCCATTGCCAAAATAGGTCAGTTTGATTGTTTGGGAAGGATTTGGACAAACAATACTGACAGACACAACTACCCTAGAAAGTCTGTTTTTGCTAAGTGTTAGCTCTGAGTCAGACAGATTTTGATAAATGTTGTATGAACAGAGCCTCACAGCAACCCAAAGAGTTAGATGTTATTCGTCATATTCTGAAGGTGCAAAAAAAAAGTATGACAGGATAGTCTAACCAAGAAGGGGCAGAGTCTGGATTTCATTTTGAATTTCCATGGGTAATAAGACCCAGGTTTTACTCTAATGCTTCCCAACAGCAACCTGAATCACTTTTCAAATATGCCTGATAGCAGATCGATTCAGTTTATTGGTGGCATGAAGAGGATCAGTGGTTTAGAACCAGCATTCTTCCCAACCATATGCAAAGACTTTCTTGATCTCACCTGTCAGTTAAATCTGATTTGCCTTTGGATTAATGGTTACCTCCTTAAGACACTTTCTGGTGTGAGCAGTTATGTGCTTCACTGTCTTTTTTATTGTCCTGTGATAAAAATAATCTCAACATCTTGGTGGCTTCCAACAATAAACATTTACTTGATTCTTGGGATGTGCATGTGGTTTGGTTGAACAAGGCAGGACTCAGCTGGCCCTGGCTGGACTCTCTACTTTTGGCTGCATTCCAGTCAGTGTCTTCACTACCCGGGACATATTCTTCTCATGGTGGATCTTCTCAGGAGTGTAAGAGGGAGAACAGGATGCTCATACATGCTCAGACCAGAATCGGTCCACTGTCACTTCTACCCACATTCCACAGAGCAAAGCAGACTGCTGTCAGTGGCATGGGAATGTATTCCCCACCATAGTAGAGACACTGCAAACCTCCATGTCAAAGGCATGATATATTATTCTAACATAGGGAATGAATAAATGAGAATAATGTGGAAACAGTTTTTATAAGCCAGGGATTTACTCCAAAGCCCACAT
This sequence comes from Capricornis sumatraensis, assembly GCF_032405125.1. NCBI lineage: Eukaryota > Metazoa > Chordata > Mammalia > Artiodactyla > Bovidae > Capricornis > Capricornis sumatraensis. Next base: position 113,412,316 of record NC_091071.1, on the reverse strand, counting down.
TCTTATGGCATGGCTTTATCTATCTAAAATGTGGGTGACAGCATTTATCTCATGGAGATACAGTGAAGACAAAATGAGATAATTTATCTATATACTGCAGAGAATAATATCTGGGATTATGAACAATCAATGGTGGCTTTTATTATTGTTTGTCATGTTGCACATTTATTATTTTTATATTATTAGCTCTTTCATGTCCTTTTTGATTCATGTGAATCAATAGATTCTTGATCACTTGTTTACTCTTAATAAAAATCATCAAACAAATATATGTTAAACTGCTACTCTGATTTGGCCTTGCCCATGATTAACTAAATCTATCTGGTTTTCATCTGCTTGCTTGCTTAATTTTTGATCATCTGCATATTTGGGTTCCTGGTAGCATCTGATTTCTTCTCTCAGTTTCCATGGTTAGTTTAATTTCTTACTGTGGCTTTGCCTGAGAGTACATGAGAGACTTTTGATAGCATTTGATTAATTTCAATCTCTATTAAATCTGCTAATTTTGATCATTCACAACTTTCTGGCTCTCATAATCAAATTTTGTATTTCTCTATCACTTATGCCTTTTTCCCATTGCAAGCCAAAGAAAACAATGTACTTTGGCTTATACAAAGGTGAGCTTACTTGAAAATTCCAGGGGTAACGACAAGTCTTAGGAAACAGTTTGCTGCAGAATTTAGTTTCTCTCTTTTCCTCTTCCTGACATTCATCTTGTTGACCCAGCTCTATTATCATTTGGATAAAATATCTTCCTTTGGAAGCAAGACAGCCTTTGTAGTTCTGCACTAAATACTAGCAGTTAAGTTAGTCTTCCCTAGAAGTTTCTGATCAAATTTCATTGCCTACTGTTAGTTCGACTGGGAGTAAGTCCAACTCTGAACTGATGATCATGGATTGGAAAGATATTCCAGTTGGCTTAAATCTTAAATCACATGCTCCAGGAACTGAGGACTGGCTTAGTCTTATCTGCATTCATGGGCTAAAACTAGGGGAATGGTGGGTGTCAAAAATCAACATTGGGAGACAAAACAACAGCAACAACAACAAAAGAAAACCATTTACTACATTCCCTACATTTTTATTTTCTCTGTTGTTGCTAAGGCATTCAATCTAAACAGTGCTCATTAAAGTAAAAAATTCAGCAAAATCTGTCTGTATAGACAGAGGTTCTGGGTTTTATGGCTTCTACTCTCCTCTCTATCTACTTCAAACCTCAACAAGAAATCTCATTGGGTCACTGAGATTGCCTACATCATTTATTCTATGGTACAGAAAATATAGATTTTTGTCTTTGGGAGTTTATGGGCCTTAAAGGAAAGTTAAAGTTGCTCAGTTGCCTCGGACTCTGCAACCCCATGGACTATACACTCCATGGAATTTTCCAAGCCAGAATACTGGAGTGGGTAACCTTTCCCTTCTTTAAGTGATCTTCCCAACCCAGGGATCGAACCCCAGTCTCGTGCATTGCAGGTAGATTCTTTACCAACTGAGCTATCAAGGAAGCCCTATGAGCCTTAATACTAAGTGAAAAGGTGTTAATTTCTGCAGATTTTAAATCTGGCAATTAACTCATTTTTGACTGTGCTAACAACAAGGACAAGGTTGTAGAACATTGTTATTATTCCATGTCTGTTTCTCAAATAGTTCCTTTGACCTTCAGCTTTTAGTAGCTTATGGAAAATATCATCTTCCTCATCCCCCTGGTCCCTTTCACTACAATGAGCTATTTATATATCATCATTGACATCAATATCTATTATTGATAATGATGATACTAATGTTAAGACACATGTGTCATGTGACATGTTATTAAGCACTTTCTCATCTATTTAAAAAATGTTAAACCTTGTGAAAATTCTGGAAGGCAAATGTTATCAATTAGGTCTTGTTAAACTTTTGAAAAGTTGTATAAGTGCCCAAAGCTTTAGATTATTTGAATTCATGTTCAATGGTCTTTCCACTGGTGCTACTCTATAGCTTTAAAAGACTTATCCTAGCCAAGCACCTTAAGGAGAAGAAATAGAAGCTTATAGACATTTGAAAAAAATCATGATTAGTGGCATAAGAAATGTCCTCCCTCCAAATCCCCAACAAAAGGAGCTTTGTCTTTGAAACGGATTTTATATGAACAAGTTTTATCTTGAGGAGAGAGAATTAATGAAACTATTTCAGAAAAGGCAGGACACAGATGTACTTAAATATCAGAAGTTTGAAAGGATTATTTGGAGGTTCTAAATCAATTACTTCACATTCTCTTCTTTTTATATTCACCACTAACGTACCGTTAAAACATATTATACATTAAGAATTTTACCATATATTAAAAATAATAGGTTTTGTAATTATTATATAATTCATCTTGAAAAGACATAATGCTAGATAATATATTATTACAATCATATATTATCTAGTCTTTCTTGACTAAACCAGAGCCAGTAAATCATTTTCAATACCATTTCTCTTCTGTAATGTTTCATTGAAATGAAATATTTCGTTGAAAATGTTTCATTTGCTTAGTTCTTCTTAAGTTCTAGAATTGAGATACTGAAGTGCTATTGTATATATAAAACCTTTTGTTGTTGTTTAGTCACTAAGTTGTGTCTGACTCTTTGTGACCCCATGGACTGAGTCTGCCAGCCTCTTCTGTCTATGAGATTTTCCAGGCAAGAATACTGGAATGGGTTGCCATTTCCTTTTCCAAGGGAATCTTCCCAGTCCAGGGATGGAACCCGTCTCCTGCATCTCCACCTTATCTTTACTGCTAAGCTACCAGGGAAGCCCATTTAAGACCATAGAATCTTCTTTATTCCAAGGATTATTTATTCTTTCTGGTAAATTGCTATAAATAACTACTAACTCCTGACTTAACTGTAGCATCATTCATTAAAAAATAACTTTGAAAATCACTCAGTGAAGTTACCTTCCAGAGGAAGAGACCACCTTCTGTGGGTAGTTGGCTCCTTCATGATGCATTTTATTTTGGGGACTAGGTTTACTTTTGAAAATTCAAAGCTTTAGGGCTGCATATGCCTCATTTGTTTACTTTTCTTGTTTGTTTGTTTATTCATTTTAAAATTTGTTGGTCCTCTGAACTACTTTATAATCTTTTGAATGTCCTTGGTTCCTCCCCCATTTTTATACTCAATACTTTGAAGCTAGTATAATGTCTCATTACTACATTAAATTTTGATTTGGAATTCAGGAAACTCAGTTCTTCACTTCAAGTACTATAATTCAAAGTATTATATTTACAACAAAAAATAGATATGCCAGCAAACATCTATTTCTCTGTCTCTAAAGAGAGACTTTCTCTTTCTTTCATTGCCTTTGTCCTTCCCTTGTCAGAGATGTAGCTTTTTCTTATAAAGGAGATATAAAAAATTCTTTAAATGAGAACCTGCATGAAAATTCTTATTTTTGTTCTCTGAATATGCATCTTGTATATTTTTTTTTTTGTTACTATGTTTTTGGGAAGCTAAAAAGCTCGTTTTTAAAGGTTGTCAGAACTTCACACTTTCCTGATACAAGTTGCAAAATGGATTGGCTACCTACAAGCATAGAAAAAGGGAACCTGATGAGAATTAGGGTTGTCCATCAGTTGGAGGGACACACAGACACAAGCTAAATAATATGTATTATCAACATGTATGCTGTGCTATGCTAGGTTGCTTCAGTCGGGTCCAACTCTTTGCTACCCTATGGACTGAAGCCCACCAGGCTCCCCTGTCCATGAGATTCTCCGGGCAACGATACTGAAATGGGTTGCCATACCCACCTCCAGGGGATCTTCCTGACCCAGGGATTGAACCTGCATCTCTTATGTCTCCTACATTGGCTTTATGACTATACCACCTGGGAAGACCCATCAACATGTATTCAGCTCAGTTCAGTTCAGTTGCTCAGTTGTGTGTGACTCTTTGCAACCCCATGAACTGCAGCACGCCAGGCCTCCCTGACCATCACCAACTCCCGGAGTTTACCCAAACTCATGTCCATTGGGTCGGTGATTCCATCTAACCATCTCATCTTCTGTCATCCCCTTCTCCTTCTGCCTTCAATCTTTCCCAACATCAGGATCTTTTCAAATGAATCAGTTCTTCGCATCAGGTGGCCAAAATATTGGAGTTTCAGCTTCAACATCAGTCCTTCTAGTAAACACCCAGGACTGATTTCCTTTAGGATGGCCTGGTTGGATCACCTTGATGTCCAAGGGACTCTCAACAGTCTTCTCCAACACCACAGTTCAAAAGCAACTGTTTTTCTGCCCTCAGCTTTCCCTATAGTCCAACTCTCACATCCATACACGACTACTGGAAAAACCATAGCCTTGACTAGATGGACCTTTGTTGGCCAAGTAATGTCTCTGCTTTTGAATATGCTGTCTAGGTTGGTCATAACTTTCCTTCAAAGGAGTAAGCACCTTTTAATTTCATGGTTACAATCACAATCTGCAGTGATTTTGGAGTCCCCCAAAATAAAGTCAGCCACTGTTTCCACTGTTGGGTTAATTGCTCATTTGTGTTACAGTCCCACAGACTATAGCCCTCTAGGATTCTCTGTCCATGGAATTCTCCAGGCAAGAATACTGGAATGGGTAAATTGTTTTCTCCTCCAGGGACTCTTCCTGACCCAGGAATCTAACCCAGGCTTCATGCATTGCAGACAGATTCTTTACTGTCTCAGCCACCAGGTAAGCTATTCAACCACAAAGAAGAAGAAGAAGAAGAAGAAGAAGAAGAAGAAGAAGAAGAAGAAGGAGGAGGAGGAGGAGGAGGAGGAGGAGGAGGAGGAGGAGGAGGAGGAGGAGGAGGAGGAGGAGGAGGAGGAGGAGGAGGAGGAAATCCTATTATTTGCAATAGCATGGACAAAACTTGAGGGAATTATGCCAGGTGAGATATGTCAAAGATAGAAAGATAAACACTATACAATCTCACTTAGCATGTGTAATCTAAAAAAAACAAATCAGAAAACCCCACAAACTCATAGGAAAGGAGACCGGATTTGTGGTTACCAGAGGAAGAGAGTAGGGGTTGGGAGAGTCGAATGAAGGAAACCAAATGGTACATATTTTGAATTAAAAGAAATAAGTATGAGGAATGAAGTATACAATATGATGCCTATAGTTGACTTTGACGGTAATATGGTATATTTGAAAGTTCCTCAGAGAATAAATTCCCAATGTTCTGATGGCAAGGAAATAAGTTCTTGGTAACCCTTTGAAAAGATGAATATTAACTAAACTGCTTTGGTAATAAATTCTCAATATATGTTTGTTAAGTCATTATGCTATATACCATAAACTTATACAGAACGGTAAATCAATTATATTTCAGTAAAAGTGAAAAAATGTGGTTAAGTGATAAATAGGGAGATGAACAGATCCTGTGCACAACACAGATACAAATGGTGTGCAGAGACACAACTTCTCTTTCCACCCTTCAAAGCAGCACTTCTCATAACCAGTCTGTTTACCACCCTACTGGTCTCTGGTCCTGCCTCCATCCCTTAGGCTTTGGTCGGGCAGTTTGCTATGTGTGTCCACTCTTGAACGGCTGTCCCTAACTGAGGACAGGGAATGGCAGGGTTAGCATTCTGTTATGGCATCAGGAATACCAGAAGAGCTCCAATAACTGCCCTCTTTGCCCTAAACACCCTTCAGTTCAGTTCAGCTCAGTTCAGTTGCTCAGTTGTGTCGGACTCTGCGACCCCATGAATCGCAGCACGGCAGGCCTCCCTGTCCATCACCAACTGCCGGAGTTCACTCAGACTCATGTACATCGAGTCAGTGATGCCATCCAGCCATCTCATCCTCTGTCATCCCCTTCTCCTCCTGCCCCCAATCCCTCCCAGCATCAGAGTCTTTTCCAATAAGTCAACTCTTCGCATGAGGTGGCCAAAGTACTGGAGTGTCAGCTTTAGCATCAGTCCTTCCAAAGAAATCCCAGGGCTGATCTCCTTCAGAATGGACTGGTTGGATCTCCTTGCAGTCCAAGGGACTCTCAAGAGTCTTCTCCAACACCACAGTTCAAAACCCCCTTCAGTCTCTAGCTAATGCCTGCTTTCAGAACTTCATCACACAAGACGTCCAAGGCTTGAGGGCTGTCTGAAATGCAAACTGAACAAGTCACTTCTCTGTTAGATCCTTCAGTTGATCCTGCTTACCTATGAGATCATTGTTGAGTACCGGGCCTGGGCTCGCCTTTTCAGTAGCCTGTGTTTTTGGTCTGACCTCTGTCCAGACCTGAATATCTTCAGCCACAGCCACCAGTCTGGTCTAGAGGTGCTCTTCTCTCAAATGAGCTGTTTTTTTCTCAGCTCAGGAATAATTTCTCATACTACTCCCTGCCTCCAGTGTCTGCTGGTAAGCAGCAACTCATTCTTGGGATTCAACTCATCCATCACCTCATTTTTGACTCATTCATTCTTTTTTGGTAGGCATTCTTCCTCTTTCCTCTGTACTTCCAGTGTTTTCATGACTCACCATTTGTCCACTCAGGAGAGTTTCACGAGACTCAGAGAGAGGACTGTGTTTTTCCTGTTTGCCATCATATTGCCAGTGTTTTGCACAGGGCCTAGTACAAAGGAAGCTCTTAATACATTAAGGTTGAATAAATGAGTATTGAACAAACAGGAAATGCTAACATGAGGTACTATTTGAATCAGTGCAAGCTGATAGTTTTCATTAATTTAAGTAAAAAAATAACAAAAGATGTGTTTTGTCTAAAATATCGTTAATCCCAGATTTACTATAGTCTCTAAGAAAATTTAGGAAACTCTGGTCTAGGCAGAAGAGTAGGGGCTTGAGTTTGTGAGGCATTAGTCCCGTTTGGAGGTGAGGAATGGATGATGTGAAGCTGATGGACGATAGCTTGGAACCCATCCCCCTGTCCGCAGGTCTGTAATGGCTTTGAGGGCAGTGGGTACATCGGACCTGGTTTATTGGGCCTCAGTGTCTGCCACAGCACCAACCACATAGTTGGCGTTGATCAGATATTTGTTGAATGAGAAAAATAAAGAGCATCCACATTTCAATATTGGGATTCCCTTGTAGCTCAGAAGGTAAAGCGTCTGCCTGCAATGCAGTAGACCCGGGTTCAATCCCTGGGTCAGGAAAATCCCCTGGAGAAGGAAATGGCAACCCACTCCAGTACTCTAGCCTAGAAGCTTCCATGGATGGAGGAGCTTGGTGGGCTACAGTCCATGGGGTCGCAAAGATTCAGACACGACTGAGTGACTTCACTATCACTTTCACATTCACATTTCAATATTAGACATGAAAAGTAAAACATGTTTAATGAGCTTATGTTTTAATAGATAGCAGTCACCATCTGATTTCAGGGTTTATCAATCTCAACATACTTGATGAGGAGATAATATCTCAAGGTTATAACACACACTAGACTTGCTTCCTGGCATTAAGATTGATGGTCTGAGGTATTACTATTAATCAGCTTTTAGCTTTTCTTAGTAAAATCTGTTCTCTCCTCCATCTGACCTGAGATTCATTATGCCCCAATTTTTATCAATTCCTTTTTTCTTTTTACCTGTTATCACTTCCTGCCTTTGAAATTCTTAAATGTGAACAAGCTTCCAGCTCCCAAAAGAAATTTATGAAAAGCATATGATTGGGCCAAAAACTAGGATCTTCATACCTATTGCTGAATTTTGTAGGTCCCCTTGGATTCTAGAATGTTTGCAATTTATGCTAACCTGTTTAGACTTTGAGACATTCAGTTCAGTTCAGTCGCTCAGTCATGTCCGACTCTTTGCGACCCCATGAATCACAGCGCGCCAGGCCTCCCTGTCCATCACCAACTCCCGGAGTTCACCCAGACTCACGTCCATCGAGTCAGTGATGCCATCCAGCCATCTCATCCTCGGTCGTCCCCTTCTTCTCCTGCCCTCAATCCTTCCCAGCATCAAAGTCTTTTCCAATGAGTCAACTCTTCGCATGAGGTGGCCAAAGTATTGGAGTATCAGCTTTAGCATCATTCCTTCCAAAGAAATCCCAAGGCTGATCTCCTTCAGAATGGACTGGTTGGATCTCCTTGCAGTCCAGGGGACTCTCAAGAGTCTTCTCCAACACCACAGTTCAAACCCATCAATTCTTCGGTGCTCAGCCTTCTTCACAGTCCAACTCTCACATCCACACATGATCACAGGAAAAACCATAGCCTTGATTAGATGGACCTTAGTTGGCAAAGTAATGTCTCTGTTTTTGAATATGCTATCTAGGTTGGTCATAACTTTTCTTCCAAGGAGTAAGCGTCTTTTAATTTCATGGCTGCAATCACCATCTGCAATGATTTTGGATCCCCAGAAAATAAAGTCTGACACTATTTCCACTGTCTCTCCATCTATTTCCCATGAAGTGATGGGACCGGATGCCATGATCTTTGTTTTCTGAATGTTGCGCTCTAAGCCAACTTTTTCACTCTCCTCTTTCACTTTCATCAAGAGGCTTTTTGCTTCCTCTTCACTTTCTGCCATAAGGGTGGTGTCATCTGCATATCTGAGGTTATTGATATTTCTCCCAGCAATCTTGATTCCAGCTTGTGTTTCTTCCAGTCCAGTCATAATTTACACATCCACATCCTCCTAATTTCAGGTTATCCAACTATTTTCAGCCATTATCTACCATGATTGTAATTCAACCTCCAGATCTATATAATGCCACACACTCTCTCTTCCTACTTTCAGCGCAGAAGTTTCCTCACTATGAATCTGTGGTGTCCACAGATGCTCATGATTTCAGATCTGACAGAAGAGAAAAAGATTGAGTTCAGTGCTACATGCTCAAGACTCATCAAGGCCTTTGGCTGGGATGGATTCCCTTTGAATCCAAAACCATTACTCTCCTGCTACATTTGTGACTGGGTAAATAAACTTGCCTAGCTTTGGAACCAACATTCACAGACTCATTGGCTCAATATTTACTTTCAAATAAGAACGTTTTCCTAAGATGACTCATTACTTTTCAGAGAAAGAGATTCTCGGATGAAATTCTTGGTAGTAAGATGGGTGTGAGTTCCAGGGCCCCAAAAGACTGGTCTATCTTCTTTGTGCCTCTAATTGCCATCTTGAAAACTTTTAGCTCTTACAGTTTAGTTAACATTTCCTAAGTGTCTCCCTTGAACCAGGTGCTGTGGATACCAAGACAAATAAACCACAGTCTATACCTTGGGCCACATGTAGAGTCAGACAGGCAAATGTGGAATTTCAACACTGGTGAGTGTTCAATGACACAGGTGAGTAGAAGCTGGTATAGAAACACAATGAAGAATCATTTTTCTCTAATCCAATAATTCTCAAATTTTAATGTGCATCAGAGTCATTCAGAGGGCTGATTAGAGCCCTATGGATTTCACCCTCAGATTGTCTGATTTGGCTGGTCTGGGGCTGGGTCCAAAAGCTTGCATTTCTGATGAATTCCTGGGTAGTAATGCTGTTGGTGCAGGGACCTGGCTTGAGGTAACAGTGGCCTCTCCTTAAGCGCTCTGAGAAAGGCTTTCTGGAAGAGAGGATGTCAAACAAGTTGAAAAAGATAAATGAAAAGGGAGAAATTCTAAGAAAGGAAAGAGCAGGCACAAAGACACAGGAATGCACAGGGCACAAATTCTGGAAAATACAAAGAACAGGAGATGAGTCAGGGGCCTTTGGAGTAAGACAAATTAAATAAATCAATGAGCTATGGGAATTTTTCCCGTGGCATTCAGTGCTGAAGTAGGCACTGTAACATTTCAAATCTGTACAACCTGTAAAGAATCACACAAATGCCAAAAATTATGGGTAATTCTTCCCTCCTGGGCCACATTCAGAGACAGGTCTTATTTAATGTATCTCTGAAAGGCAAGACTTTGTAAGAATATTTTAAGCAGGTTGGAAAACTTGGATGTACAATGATTACAGGCTACATGAAAATGATGTAAAAAGAATAATATTTTGTACAGTACCTCTCAGAAACAGAGATTTGAAAACACTGTTTGGTAGAATTTAAGAAGTCTGCTCTATTGAGTGTCAACGTGAGACTTACATTTACTTTTGTTTGCCATTTCTAGTTATAACATCAAATTCTTCTAAATTTTTTGGCTTAAATTTGTGCAATTAATTTACACATAAATAAAATTAGAGTTTCCATTTATATAAAGAGGAAAAATTCTGATAATATCAATGGAATAATAATTTTTGTTCCATAAACTTTCAGCTTTTATTTGCATTAATATTTTTAATAACAAAATAAATTACACAGAAGGCATACACAGAGAGTAAAGTGAAAGTGAAAGCTCAGTCCTGTGCAACTCTGTGACTCCATGGACCATGGAACTCTCCAGGCCAGAATACTGGAGTGGGTAGCCTTTCCCTTCTCCAGGAGATCTTCCTGACCCAGGAATTGAACCAGGGTCTCCTGCATTGCAGGTAGGTTCTTTACCAATTGAGCTATCTGGGAAGCCCTATACAGAGAATAGGCATAGTTTAAAGAATATTAATTTTATGAATAGCATTATCCATTTTAGAAAATTACTAGAATCTTTGAGACATCCAATATATCTCTCTCCAATTACATCCCCTTCATCTCTCCCAAAGGTAACCCCTGGCCTTACATTTATTTAATAATTTCCTTTGTTTTTACCATGGCTTCCCAGGTAGCTCAGACGTAAAAAATCTGCCTGCCAATGCATGAGATGCCAGAGACATGGGTTTGATCCCTGGTTAGGAAGGTCCCCTGGAGGAGGAGGAAATGGCAACCTACTTCAGTATTCTTGCCTGGCAAATCCCAAGGACAGAGGAATCTGATGGGGTACAGTCCATAGGGTTGCAGAGGAGAACACAACTGAACAACTGGCCACACATGTTTATTATAGCTTTGCTAAATTTGTATTTAAAAACTCTATATTTTCTAGTTCTGCCTTTTGAAATGTAAACAAATGGAACTTTATGTGTTCTTAGGTAGGTCCTTTGCACTTTTTGCTTTACATAATGCTGATCAGAACTAGCTGTGTAAACGTGGAGCCATAGGCCATTCAATTTCATGAGTTCAGCTCAGTTCAGTTCAGTTGCTCAGTCATGTCCGACTCTTTGTGACCCCATGAATCGCAGCACGCCAGGCCTCCCTGTCCATCACCAACTCCCAGAGATCACTCAGAGTCGCGTCCATCGAGTCAGTGATGCCATCCAGCCATCTCATCCTCGGTCGTCCTCTTCTCCTCCTGCCCCCAATCCCTCCCAGCATCAGAGTCTTCTCCAATGAGTAAACTCTTCCCACGAGGTGGCCAAAGTACTGGCGTGTCAGCTTTAGCATCATTCTTTCCAAAGAAATCCCAGGGCTTATCTCCTTCAGAATGGACTGGTTGGATCTCCTTGCAGTCCAAGGGACTCTCAAGAGTCTTCTCCAACACCACACTTCAAAAGCATCAATTCTTCAGTGCTCAGCCTTCTTCACAGTCCAACTCTCACATCCATGCATGACCACAGGAAAAACCATAGCCTTGACTAGACGGACCTTAGTCGGCAAAGTAATGTCTCTGCTTTTGAATATACTATCTAGGTTTCTCATAACTTTTCTTCCAAGGAGTAAGGGTCTTTTAATTTCATGGCTGCAGTCACCATCTGCAGTGATTTGGGAGCCCCAGAAAATAAAGTCTGACACTGTTTCCACTGTTTCCCCATCTATTTCCCATGGAGTGATGGGACCGGATGCCATGATCTTCGTTTTCTGAATGTTGAGCTTTAAGCAAACTTTTTCACTCTCCTCTTTTACTTTCATCAAGAGGCTTCCATTGTGTGAATAATCACAATGTAATTGTCCACCTAGCTTCAATAATATTAGGTGGTTTACAGTTATGTAGGTTTTTCATCACAGGCATGGATATTATGAACATTAAGTGTGTCTGGCTGACTTTCAGGGTGTGTATATGTTTAGATTTATAAGGTAATATTAATTTCTTTTTAATGTCATTTGTTATAAATTTTTCATTTTCTTTGCAGGTATCCTTTGGTAGACTTTTAATTTCTTCATCAAATCAGAAAGATGTTATTCATTGTTTTCTAATTGGCATTTTCCTGGTTAATAATGACATAGATAATTTACATTTATATCTTTATTCATCTTTTGTCTTCTTTGAAAATCTTTTCCCACATCTTTTGGTTGACAATTTTTTGATTCATAGGATTTTTCAAAAGTCTAGACACTTATACTTTGTCACTTATATCTGTTCCAAATATCATCTCTCAATTGTAGCTCCTTTATATATTTTCTTTTGATAAGTAGACTTTCTCATCTTTTATACAGTTGAAGGTATCAAACTCTTTCTTTATGGTTTATGCTTTTTAATCACAAGTTCCCAACTATTTTAGCTTTCCTTCTAACTATTTTTTAGGTATCATATTTTTCCCTTCACTTCTTTCCCCTCCACTTTTAAGTATTCATTGCATTTGGAATTTCTGTATATATGTATATGTGCATGTGTGGATATATGATACAAAGGATCTATTAATATATTTATGGGTGATCCGTTATTTCTATACTATACTAATTATCTCCGATTTTGGCCTAATTTACATATACCTCCTTTTCAGTTTTTTGATGAATTAGTCTATTTGTATGCTACCACCACTTTTTTCAGTTATTATAGTTTTAGAGTGAAGTGATATTGTTTAAGGCAATTCCTATTTCTGGCTATTCTTTTCCAAGAATGTATTTGGTATTTTAGACTCTTTTGTTTTCCATATACATTTCAGAGTTTGGCTTTTCAAGTCTTATTAAAATCAGGTTGCAATTGTGTTGAGGATTTCTTGGAATCCATAGATAACTTGGGGAAAATTGGTATTTTTCTAATATTGAGTTTTCACAACTATGAACATGATATATTTTTCTACTTGTTTAGCTTTTAAAATACCTTTAAATTGGGTTTATAAGTTTTGCAATGTGTGTGTCTTTTTTTGTGTGTTTATTCTTAGGTTTCTTATCTTTTGTTGCAACAATATATGTTATCTTTTTAAATTCAATTTTGAGAAATTTATTGTTAGTGGACACAACTGCAATGGACTTTTCTATATTAATTTTATATCTGGAAAATTTCTTAAACTATTTTTACTTATTCTGGTTATTTATTGATAAAACTGCAAGATGCTTACTTTAAACTTAGCTATCACTTATCAAGTGTACCAATTAGGACAATCTTAGCTGCTAAAACAGCTTCAAAATTTAAAGATGGGAGTTTATTTCTTGCTTTTGTGACAGCTAGTTCTGTTTGTTATTTGTGGTGATGGATATTTGGCACATACTCATTAACTCCCATTTTGTGGGTCTTGATACTTCCATTTTGTGGGTCAGCCAGTTTAGTGAAAAAGTTGGCCTAAAGCTCAATATTCAGAAAACGAAGATCATGGCATCCGGTCCCATCACTCCATGGGAAATAGATGGGGAAACAGTGGAAACAGTGTCAGACCTTATTTTTTTGGGCTCCCAAATCACTGCAGATGGTGACTGCAGCCATGAAATTAGAAGACGCTTACTCCTTGGAAGAAAAGTTATGAGAAACCTAGATAGTATATTCAAAAGCAGAGACATTACTTTGCTGACTAAGGTCCGCCTAGTCAAGGCTATGGTTTTTCCTGTGGTCATGTATGGATGTGAGAGTTGGACTGTGAAGAAGGCTGAGCACTGAAGAATTGATGCTTTTGAAGTGTGGTGTTGGAGAAGACTCTTGAGAGTCCCTTGGACTCCAAGGAGATCCAACCAGTCCATTTTGAAGGAAATCAGCCCTGGAATTTCTTTGGAAGGAATGATGTTAAAGCTGACACTCCAGTACTTTGGCCACCTCATGCGAAGAGTTGACTCATTGGAGAAGACTCTGATTCTGGGAGGGATTGGGGGCAGGAGGAGAAGGGGACGACCAAGGATGAGATGGCTGGATGGCATCACTGACTCAATGGACGTGAGTCTGAGTGAACTTTGTGAGTTGGTGATGGACAGGGAGGCCTGGCGTGCTGCGATTCATGGGGTCGCAAAGAGTCAGACACGACTGAGCAACTGAACTGAACTGAATTTAGTAAGCAGATGGAGAAAAACAACACATAAATCACAAGGCCGGCTTTTGTGGTTCAAATATGGAAATATGAACATTTCTTCCTCTCTCAATCTAATGACCAGAATTCTGTCACATGATCACATCCTGCAGCAAGAGACGCTGCAGAGATAATCTCGCTCTGCTGGGACAAGCAGAGGCCAAAGATGCTGAAAAGCCAGATTGATGTCTGGCACAGTAATTTAGTGAAGTAACTTTCTATTGTTAGTTTTCTATTATTATTTAGAAATTCATATGGTTTTCCTCTCTTAATATGCTAATTTAAAAAGTTACTCTAATGCACTCTAATATTGAAAGTAATTTTATATTTATGAGTGAAGCCCTCTTACATATATTGTATTTATTTTTTGTTTCAACAGAAAAGCACTTCTGCATTTTATCTGCTAATGCTTTGTTTGAAATTTTTGTTGTCTATATTTAGAAGTGAGTCTGGGCAATAAGATTCCTTTCTCATTAATATCTGTGTTTGGTTTCATTAACAAGGATGAAGTAGACTCACAAAATAATCTGAGGATTGTTTCATTTCATTTTGCTTACAATCGAGTTTATCTAATTTTTGAGTTATCTATTCCTTGATTATGAGGCAGAATTCATAAGATTTTTGAATGTGTGGTCGAACTTATCAAGAAAATTCTCTAAGCCTACTTCTTCTTGTGTCGCAATTTGAGTTCTATATTTTTTCCAGAAATTAATTAATTTCATCTAAGCCTTTGCTTTTGTTGGCAAAATGTTTCTTATGATGAATTCTCCTTGCTTTTTTCAAACTCTGCTGTGTTTGTATGTAACAGCTTTGTTGCAAGTCTTACTTTTTTTCTCTCTTCCTGTCTGTATAGCTCTTACCTCTTTTTAAAAATAATTCTTCTGGAAGCTTATTTTATTTTGTTTTTAAAAGAATATACTTTTATACATGTTTTTTCTTGCTTGCTTTTCTTTTTCCTAATACACTAATTTTGGCTCATATTTTTTTCTTCTTTTTGCTATCTTTGGATTTGTTCTTGCTATCTTCAGTTTATTTTTCCTTTTTAATTTGGATTTTTTTTTTCGTTCATTACTTTTTACTACCATTTTTAACATAGAAATCTTTGCTAAACTTGGGGTTATAGAGATATTTTATATTAGCTTTTGAAGATTTTCTTATTTTACTTTTCATAATATTTAAGTCTACAATCCAGCAGGAATGCATTTTTTATTATGTTGTTGAGTTAAATTTAAAATTTACTCTATTCCATATGAATATCTGGGCTTTCCTGATAGCTCAGTTGGTAAAAATCCACCTGCAATGCAGGAGACCCCCAATTTGGTTCCTGGGTCAGGAATATCTCCTGGAGAAGGGATAGGCTACCCACTGCAGTATTCTTGGATTTCGCTTGTGGTTCAGCTGGTAAAGTATCCGCCTGCAATGTGGGAGACCTGGGTTCAATCCCTGGGTTGGAAAGACCTCCTGGAGAAGAGGAAGGCTACCCACTCCAGTATTCTGGCCTGCACGATTCCATGGACTGTATAGCCCATGGGGTCCCAAAGAGTCGGATACGACTGAGTAACTTACACTTTCACTATATTCATATAGTGATAACTGGATATTCATATCCAGTTAAACAAACAAAAAATTATGTTTAAACTTGTCTTTTCTTTACTCTCCTATAGTACCACTTTTCCCATTAAAATATAGTTCTCCCTCTGAACTCGCTAATTCATTCCATTTCTCTTTGTATTTTTTCACACCAAATCATTTTAATGAATGTATCTTGACAAGGAGATTTTCTATCTAGTAGAGTAAGTTATCCAAATCAATTTTTCCTCATGACATTTGGGCTCCAGGACCCACTGGATTTTAAAAAAGTGTTAAAAGAAGTCTATCAGGTTTTATGAAAAATATTCAACAGTGTTTTAACAATTCTAGGTAGAATTACATACAGTAAAATTCATAGATCTCAAGCATACCATCAATGAGTTTTGACAAATGTATTCACTCTGATTATTATTATAACCAAGACCCCAAACCTTCTTTCACCTCAGAAACATCCCTCATGGATTTTTCTAGTCCTGCTGCCTGGAAACTGCTGCTGTCTCAGTTATAGATTCATTACTGAATGTCTCCTGAAATGTCAGCTATTTTTTTAAGATAGAAAGGAGGCAGATTGCTTGTGTGCCTTGGTATATTCCGGGTTTGATTTTTAGCAGCTCTTAGACTCCATTTGCCTGAGACATTCAGAGGATTTATGACTCACTGGTAGGAAGTCTGAGAAAGTACTTTGCTTAGACCATACCTTTCTTTACCAAGGCTCAAAGGCTTACCTTTCCATGGAAGCTTCCACCTTAGAAGCCTCCCATAACTCCTCATCCTTCCCTTGCCCACCTGTAGGACTGGGCATGATCCTTCCTCTCCAAGGACAGTCTTTTTGTAGAACTCTGGTTTGTCTTGAATAGCTCACATCTATATCCCCTTGCTGTTTTTCCACCTTCTTTGTAAACTGAAAACTAGGGCTTCCCTGGTGGCTCAGACCATACAGAATCTGTGTGCAATGCAGGAGACCAGGATTTGATCCCTGGCTTGGGAAGATCCCCTGGAGAAGAGAATGGCAACCCGCCGCAGTATTCTTGCCTGGAGAATCCCAAGGACAGAGGAGCCTGGCGGGCTACAGTGTATGGAGTCGCAGAGTCAGATGTGACTGAGCAACTAACACTTTCACTTTCACATATCCCTTGCTGTTTATATCCTCATTGTTCCATTCTTTGTAAACTGAACCAGTCTCTCAGTAAAATCCTTGGTATCTTTTGATTTTTATTATGCTTTGTAGCTTTGCTGGAAGCTAATGTAATACTTTGCTAAAAGACCCCAGATGTGGTGAGATGAACATGTTTTGACTTCCATAGCAATTATTTGAATATTTAGTGTAGTACAAATAGATATGAATATATGTATCAGATATATTTATATTTCTCTATTTATGGCCTTATAAAAATTATGTTCTACGGAACTCTGCTTAATGTGATGTGGCAGCCTGGATAGGTAAGGGACCTGGGGGAGAATGGGTACACGTATATGTATTGCTGAGTCCCTTCACTGTTTACCTGAAACTATCACAACATTGTTAATTTGCTATACCACATACAAAATAAAAAGTTTTAAAAAATGTGTACTATTGATCAATATGACAAGTGTGAAAATTTTTGTTGGTTTTACTTTATATAACTTTTTGCAGCATTCCCTTCAACTTAAATATTAGAGACTAGGAAGATATGATATTTTTAAAGGAATGTTTTAAGATGTAATAAGTGAACAGAGGATCAAAGACATGAGCTCTAACCTTCACTTCCAGAGCATCTAGGTACCTGACATGTGAGTAAACACTTCAACACATGAACCAATTACACAGAAAACTTTCCCCAGCGTGCTCTTTCTCTTCCTTACAACAGAGAGCTCAAACAGAGCTTAAGCAGAACTTTCTAGTGTAGAAAAGAATATTTATCATATTGAAAGTAGAGACTAATTGCTTTTATTATTGCTATTGAAAATAGACAAAGGAAATAAATTAGAACAATTTGGGAATAAGAGAAAATGAAAGAAAGAAGACATGGTATATAAAGTGTGGAACAGGCTACAGAATGTGGAAGTGAGACTCTTAATATTCTGATCAACTGGAAGAGATACACACACACACACACATGCACACACACACACACACATATATATATATATATATATACACACACATGATATATATACATACATACAATATATGCACGTATATATCTTTGGTAAATTCCAGCGACTAAAAAAGATTGTTATTAATTTTAAGTCAGATGATTTCAATTTCAAAAAACAAGTAATTCTAATATAGTGTATATAGCATAGGATCCTGGAATATGCACGTTTAAGAAAATTACAAGATAAGTCTGATGAAAATAGTCACAAGCCAAATATTGATAAATAGACCTTCTGTGTGTTGCAGAGTGCTGGGGGAGGGGGCAGTTGCTTTCACTTGTTTAAGAGACTAAAAATAGGTTTTGTTCTTTTAGAGGTTGCAAGGCAAGCACAAGGAGAGAGAGAGAGAGAGATTTGAGCAAGAGAGAGATTGAGAGAGAGAAAGTTTGCCTTTCATTCCCACAGTTTTATATCATTTTCCACGATAATCTTCTAAAGCCTACATTTTGGTACCTATGATGGGTGCTGATTGTGGAAGCTAAGGGAAGTAGCAATTCCTGTTCTCCAAGCCATTTGATATTCTATCTTGTTCTGCTGCAGATCTCTTTTGATACTGGGGCAAAGAAAAATCAGATCCATAATGTATACTGAGCCCTGTGAAAGACATCACCAATGAGTTGAAGCTGTGACAGCTGTATGCTTCTTTTACCTTCATATCAAATATATTTCAAACACAGAAGTTGAAAGGAATAATATACTACATATAACATCAATTTTTAGTAGCTTATAGATATTCTTCTTTTCTTATCCTATATCCATCACTCACAAAACAGTCTCTCCTAAACCGTCTTTGGCTTTAATCATCAAGCAACTTGAGGAAGTTTATTATGTCATTGTTTAATATGCTAATCTGGACTGTTATTTTCCCTTAATATATCAGAAGGAGAATCTCATCTGGTAATGCAGATGGCTGAAGACAGCAGAACCCAAATGCTCACACACTGCCCTGCGGTCACTCAATTACTCTCCTGGAAGTAAAAACAAAATAACTTGCTGATATAAATGTGGGAATGAAAAGATATGTGTAAGTTTTGAATGATCATATTCATATAAGATAAATTAAAATGATTTGGTTTTCCATTTTAATATGGCAATAAGGGGAGAAAGAGAAGTTAATAACAAACTGAGTATATCTCTCCTTTGCCAATTGATGTATTCTCACCACTTGATAACACAACAGCTAAAGATATGAGAGAGCCCAAGACACTCAACAATGATTATGTGGTACAAACTATGTTAAAAACTTCAGCTTGAAGGGGAATGCTCTAATAGACAGGTAAAAGGGAAATAACATGTTTAGTCCATTCAAACCACCTCTGCCTAGCAGAGATCGTCAAGATTCAGAGTGAAGAAAATTAAAAAAATTATAAATCAAAGCTTCTGAAATATACTCATCATCCACACAAGCCACACTAAATGCAAAATCAGAAAACCACGGGAGTCAGGGAGAGCTGAGCAAAACATATCCAGTTGGTTATAAGTTTTGGCTGTAAAATGAGGTTTTAGAGGAAACTGAACATTTAAATGTAATTCAGTGAGCAGTGAACATATGACACACACAGTGTGCTTATCTATGGGGAACCAAGAGCAAATTGAGTGAAATGCACATGCTCTCGTTGAGTAGAAGTACAGTTGCCCACCAGTGAAAACAACTGCAAACTACTCACTTGTTCCTGGGGTGTTTCTATTTATATTTTTTGTGTAATGAGTTGTAATTGTGCCAGTAGCTATCTTCGTATTTTGGAGTTATTGGCTGAGCAACAGAGACTTTCAGGTTGGGTTTTCCAACCACTGAGAAGCTTATAGGGCATTTCAACTGAATCTACTTTGCAAAGTCCTTGTGCCACCATTCTGTCCCTCCACCAACTCTCCTCACATGTGTAGAAAGAGCTGGAAAGAAAAACAAAACAAAAATCACATCATATTAACCTTTGAAGTTGATTTCATGGAGAACAATTCTGCTCCTAAAGGTTAGTAAATAAGCTGAAACTATTCGTATAATAGTTCCTATAACAGTTATTAGTGTTCAGGTAAACATTTTTCCAGTATGCTTTAATTAAATAATATTGAAAATGATGGAAGACTTAGTATACATCAAGGATTATGGGATTAAAAAAATAAGATACATTTTCTAGCTTCTGCAGATCTTAAAATACATAGAGAAAAATACATAGTATAAATTATAAAGCAGAGTGTATTTTAAAGTAGTTGTAAGGAGTATTTCAATAGCCATAGTTACAAGGTGCTGACAATGAAAAATTAATAGAATGTGAGGTTTAGGGTGGGTTTCATGAAACAATGAAATAAAATTCTTTAAATTCCATAAATAATATTGGTGTTGGAATGAGAATTGAAAAGAGACAAACATTTTTGGAAAGCAAAATATAAATGAATATAAACAGTGAATATATTGGTTTTCAGGAGAATGACCATGGGATTGAGACGATGAACACTCTGAGTGTTACACAAAGAGCAACAGAGAGTAGAAAGGTGGGCTGGAGGTAATGGTAATAGAGGTTGGTGCCCATTCAGTTCAGTCGCTCAGTTTTGTATGACTCTTTGTGATCCCATGGACTGTAGCATGCCAGGCTTCCCTGTCCATCACCAATCCCCAGAGCTTGCTAAAACTCATGTCCATTAGTGGATAGACTTTAAATACCATGCTAATGAGTCCTGACTTTTGGATGCAGTGAACAAATCTGTGTTGTAGAGACAGAGACATGTATGGGGGTACAATCTCAGGATGGAGTTATGAAGCTTGGAACTGTTCAGACAAGGATTCTCTGAAGGCCAATGGTAGGAAATGGTGATAATAAAAAGAAAAGTGAAAATCTCACAGAGAAAGAATAAGAACCTGGAGATCTAGGGGTTGTATCAAAATGGAAAAAAAAAAAAAAAAGATGTCATACATTGGGCTTCCAGGAATTCAGGAGCAGACACACAGCATGGTAGGGCTATTCACACTGAGAAGTGGCAGGATGGTATGTGGGATGTGGAAGTTAAACATGGAGAAGTTGTCACTCCCAGCATGTTTGACGAGAAGGGCCAACAGGGTCTAGAAGTTGGTTCATGCTGGTTGTGGTCTCTAATATATATGTTCTCAAACACTCAGGAAAGTTAGACTCTTGATTTGAAAGCATTTTTGGAATCAGAGCAATTAGATAAAGTATGTTGAGTGCCTCAGTCTTTGGAAACATCCCATCCATATCAGTCTTTCTTTTAAATGTCTGCCTCCCAAGACCTCCCAGAGGAGGGCATGGCAACCCACTCCAGTATTCTTGCCTGCAGAATCCCATGGACAGAGGAACCTGGCTGGCACATGGGGTCGCAAAGAGTTGGACATGACTGAAGCAACTTAGCTTCAGGATAATGTCAAAATGACCTGTGCCTGAGGAAGTATGCTTTGGACTTAGAACAAGGAGTTAGAAGATATTTGGCTATGTGAGTTGGCAGAAAAGAGTTCAGGTTACAGTCACATTGATATGCTAGACATAGAGAAATCCCTTTTTGACTTTTGAGTTATTTAGATGTGAGGAGTAGAAATAAAAAGGCTATGAAGATACCTCAGGATTTGAGATTAAGTTCCTGGGGAAAATGTGAATAATTTTTAAATAAATGAGGAAAGGTCAGATAAAACCGTTGAAGCGCAGAAGAGAAGTATGTTGAGATAGAGGTATTGGCGGGCACTAAGAGGCACCTAGGAATACCAACTGGAGCTCCTGTTAGAAGTCAAAGTTAACAATGTGGACTTGTAAATTTTTAGCACTTAACTGTCAAATAACACTAAGGGAACCAGAGAAGGACAGATGGTGGAAGATAGAATGCTGGAATTCACCCAACAAATATTTATTGAACATGTGACATTACCAGGCACTCATGAGTGCTGGGGATACATCCGTAAATGAAGATCAAGTCCCTGCTTTTTTTTTGTAAGGAATGTGGCTGGTGTGAAAGTGGGGTAAAAAACATGATTTGGTAAGAGGAGGGAGGGACAGGAGACAGATGGTAGAATTTCTTGCTAAGAAGGAGTGGGCACAAGAAAGGGATGAAAAGGGAACAAGTACAAGCCTTGGAGTCAAGCAGAAAAGACATCACATCTCACCTACTTTGTAGGAAGTAAAATCTATGTCCAGCTATGGAGATTTAGTTTTCAGTACAAGGGAAATGATAATTATTTTTTGGTGAGGATTATATAAATAAAACATGTTGAGTGCCCTGCTCATTATAAACACCCTATTCATATTAGCCTGCTTTTCAGTAGCCTCATCCTGCGCTCGTTACTGAGGAATGTGTGAGAGAATGCACACTTGTGCATCCTATCCTCCCTTGGACCAGCACTATGGCTTTGCTTTGCTCACAGTATAAATTCTTACTTCCTCCCGCGGCTGACAAGGCTGTGCATGTAGATCTCTCCAGCCCCACCTCTCACCTTCCTCTGCCTCTTTCTGTGTGTGCCTTAATGGGACAGGGCTTCCTGTGGCAACTTCAACATTGCCATCCCCAGTGGAAGGCTCTCCTGGCCTTAATGCACAGTTCATTGACTAGTTCATTCAGATTTCAGCTTCACATCCTCAGGGATTCCTGTCTTCCTGGACCAGACCAGATCAGACCACACAGCTGTCTTATCTCTTAGAAGTTGCAAGAAAATAACTCACAGTATAGTTAGTAGATAAGTGTCCACATCCACCAATAGGACATGATCTCCAAAGCTGTCTGTGCCCCAGCTGTCTTGATGTTTGGTTACAAAACAGACCCATAGTCTATACTGGTAGCATCTGTGAATAGAGAGCACAAGGTGGATGTGTAATAAATGATTACTGAATAAATGAATGGAAAGCTAGGAGTAATATATCTGGATAATGCCATTGAAAATACATCCTAGGTTCTATCCTAGTTGGAAGCCAAAGGGCACATTAAAAATGAAAATTGCAATATTAACTTCACAATATTACCTTTGGGATCTACAGTTGTGCCATATAGGTAATCCCTTCTAATAGTTTTGTGTCCATCCCCTATGAGCTTCTCTAAACATCTTAAACAGTTCTTTGCATGTTTTGGTTATACTGTCACATGGATATTAATATAAAAATGTACTTACCCATTTCTGACATCAGTTCAGTTCAGTTGCTCAGTTGTGTCCGACTCTGCAACCCTATGGACTGCAGCACGCCAGCCTTCCCTGGCCATCACCATCTCCCACATCCTACTCAAACTCATGTCCATCGCATTGGTGATGCCATCCAACCATCTCATCCTCTGTCATCCCCTTCTCCTCCCACCTTCAATCTTTCCCATCATCAGGGTCTTTTCCAATGAGTCAGTTCTTCGCATTAGGTGGCCAAAGTATTGGAATTTCAGCATCAGTCTTTCCAATGAATATTCAGGACTGATTTCTGACATACTATTTAGTTTATTTCAACAATGTACTCTCTTAAACTTCAATTTTCTTCTCCCCCTACTGCAATTCAGAATTTATGGTCTTAGCCCATAGCTCCATCAGATTTTGTTTTTTTGGATGGATGATTCTGACACTTAGCCACGTGCTTTGCACATGATAGACTTTCCTACTGAAGCTTTTGTATTTTCACTTGATTGATTAGCTCACCTATTCCTTGGGCTTTGTTCTTCCTTCTGCATATTTATTATATGTTTTGGAGGTGTAAATGCAGTGGTACAAAAATGTGCTTTTTGGTATTCACAGTGTCTGAAGATGGGAGGATGCTTTCACATTAACCCAGAATCTTCTCTGTTGAGAACCTAGGTTAGAGTAATATTCCAGAATAATTCCAAATGGCTATCATAAGTGGTCACACTGAATGCTCTCAAAACACAATATAAACTTGAATAAAGATAGTCCATTCTAATAAATGTATTACAAAGTTAAATAACTAAATTTTTGTAATCTCTATAATGGGAATAGAATGTGTCTTAGATGAGATAGACATGGGTCAAAATTTCAGTTCTGCTTTTTACTAATTATGTAACTCTGCTTAAAATACATTTCCTAGGCTTCAGCTTCATTTTCTCTAAAAGCAGATTACATTTATTCTATGCCATTTTATGCAGATTAAATTGTAAATGAAGATTTAGCAGAGTTGGGGACATTTTCCCAAAAACTGGTACTTTGCCTCTTTTTCTTTCAAACAGGAGTGTCTAATTCAGAGTATTCTTCCCCTCCATCTGTTTTGCTGTTCTGTCACATCTTTTCTTGTTATTTTACTTCCAAGTTAATGTCTTTATAAAGTTTATCCTAATTTTGAAAACAGAACTGAGCAAATAATCTTTGTAGTATATAAGTAACAGTATGACTCTATCTTCTAGAGCAGTAAAATTGCTATAGAACTGGCATTGATGATCTAATGCCACAATTATTTACTTACACGAAATTTAATTTTTTGTGTTTACAAAATTCTATTGAATCAAAACTGCCTAAAACAGAAGGGTTGGGCCATGAAAAATGGAGTAATTAGAGTTCTGAAAGCATTTTTGAGGAAGAATGTTTTTATAACTGTGAGCTTGGGGAATAGTGGGAGTAAAAAATATGAATTCATATTGAAGATAGGGAAATCGATCATCCATCAAATATGGATGCTGTTAATGGCAGAATGTGTTCAACAGTTCATCAGTGTTACTCAAGGGCAGGATTTCTTCCTTCTTTATATCTCTACTCTTAGTTCCTAGAGCCAGGCCTGGTATTTCCCAGGTATTTTACATAATCTTTCCAACTAATTACTAATTCCAAATGTTTTGAGTCAAAACATTTAGTTCACATCCCTGGAGTAAATGCACTGCTATTTCTGCTTCCTTTGACCACAGATGAAATACTTTCACCAATTAAACCTCAAAAAATAGTCTTTATTTTAAGCAGTGATAGATTTGGCTCAATGAGAAAAGTTGCTTTGTCAGACTTAAATTAGGTGGTTTGATAAGTTGATTCCAATAGTGAGAAAAGAGAATATTTGATATGTAGCCTTGATCCCAGATTCATAGAAACCTTTGTGGACAATAAAACAGCTGTAAGCTCAGTGACAGCAGTGACAAAACTAACAATGATCTCCTACTCTAAACAACAACAATATCTTCAAGAACTACAACATAGCCATGTGAACTATTACAACACATAGACACTGTGCTAATTACTTTGCATGTATTTTATCATTCAATCTTCTCAACGATTCTTTCTAATCTCATGAAAGATGAGAAAACTAAGGCTTAGCTAGAGGAAGTGAAAGTCGCTCAGTTATGTCTGATTCTTTGTGACCCCATGGACTATACAGTTCATGGAATTCTCCAGGCCAGAATACTGGAGTGGGTAGCCTTTCCCTTCTCCAGGGAATCTTCCCAGCCCAGGATCGAACCCACGTCTCCAACATTGCAGGTGGATTCTTTACCAGCTGAGCCACAAGAGAAGTCCAAGAATACTGGAGTGGCTAGCCTATCTCTCCTCCAGCAGAGGCGGATTCTTTACCAACTGAGCTACCAGGGGAGCCAGCCTTAGCTAACATGTCACTAAACTTTTTAAAAACTTCTCTGTATGCACTCCATTGCCATTACTTGCAGGAGTAGTATTTCCAATAAAATTAGGGCAATGACTTGATGATTTAATTTATAGTGTTGACAGAAGCTTTAATTTCATTAATGATTATCTCTACCTAATCAGTACTGGTTACAATGAATAAGAAGAGTGGAATGGCATTAAAGGGTAGATGCTGAGTTTTCTGAAAGTATTCATGAATGGAGCCAAATCCAAGACTCTAGAATTAGAGTTTGTTGTTAAGACAGTGTTAGAAAAGACAGGATATGATTAGAAAATTGAAAACTGCTATGATTGGATCTGTCTTGTCATCTTTCTCTGTGTAGTTCCTAGCCCAGTATCTGAAAGTTAAGAAGAATTCAATATGTCTTCATTTCACTGAAGTAACTTTTATTAATTCCTCTATTGTAATCACCCCAGTATACATGGAGTAGTTACAGATTTTCAGTCACATGTTCATTTGTGAAAAATGGAACTTATTAATTTATTTTATTTTCCTATAAAATCTTAATTTCTACCAAGGGTCTCTATTCTGCCTAATAGTAAAATATTTAAGTCAATTGCTTCTAAGAATAATTAGTCAAAATCAGTGAATCCTCAGTTTTTTCAGATAAAAAATTTATCAGATATATTGTTTTCTCTTTTCTGCTTTCATGGGCTTACTTTTTCACATGGCTGATGTGGAGAAGTCATTGTTTACATGTGACCAAATATAATGCAGGCTTCTCTTCTGAACTTGTGTCTTAGAAAAGAGGAAGTTCTCTTACTTTGCATCACTCAAAAATCATAGTTTGTCTCCCTCTTCTTCTTTCTCTTACTCTTTCCCCACCCCTTCTATCATTTTTAAAATTAATTTTTATTGGAGTATAGTTGCTTTTCAGTTCAGTTCAGTTCAGTTCAGTTCAGCCTCTCAGTCGTGTCCGATTCTTTGCAATCCCATGAATCACAGCACACCAGGCCTCCCTGTCCATCACCAACTCCCGGAGTTCACTCAGACTCACGTCCAGCGAGTCCGTGATGCCATCCAGCCATCTCATCCTCTCGTCCCCTTCTCCTCCTGCCCCCAATCCCTCCCAGCATCAGAGTCTTTTCCAATGAGTCAACTCTTCGCATGAGGTGGCCAAAGTATTGGAGTTTGCTTTACAATGTTGTGTTAGTTTCTGCTGTATAGCAAAGTATATTGGCTATATGTATGTATATATCCCCCCAACCTGTTTGGATTTCCTTCCCATTTAGATCACCACAGAGCACTGAATAGACTTCCCCTATGCTATACAGTAAGTTCTCACTAGCTATCTATTTTATACATAGCTGTGTTTATATGTCAATCCCAATTTATCTCACCCTCTCTTTCCCCCTTGGTGTTCCCCTCTTGGTGTTCAATGTTTGTTCTCTATGTCTGTGTCTCTATTTTTGCTTTGCAAATATATTTGCCTGTATTATTTTTCTAGACTGCATATATAAATGATGTTATATGATATTTGCTTTTCTCTCTCTGACTTGCTTTACTCAGTGTGTTGGTATACAGGTGTATCTCCATCTCTGCAGATGGCACAATTTCATCCTTTTTTTATGGCTGAGTAATAATCAACTGTATACATGTAACATATCTTCTTTATCCATTCCTCTGTTGATGGACATTTAGGTTGGTTCTATGTCCTGTCTATTGCTAAATGGTGCTGCAGTGGACATTAGGGTGCATGTATCTTTTGGAATTATGGTTTTCTCCAGGTACATACGCAGAAGTGGGATTGCTAGGTTAGATGGCAGTTCTATTTTTAGTTTTTTAAGGAATCTCTATACTGTCCTCCAAAGTGGCTGTATCAATATACATTTCAACCAACAGTGTATGAGGGTTCCCTTTTCTCCACACCCACTCTAGCATTTACTGTTTGCAGATTTTTTGATGATGGTCATTTTGACTCATGTGATGTGACACCTTATTGTAGTTTTGATACATTTTTCTAATAATTAGTAAGATTGAGCACCTTTTCATGTGTTTGTTGGCCATTTGCATGTCTTTGGAGAAATGTCTATTTTGGTCTCCCACCCATGTTTTAGTTGGATTTTTTTTTTTTAAATTGGGTTGTTTGTTTTGATATTGAGTTACATTTTTTGTTGTTGTTTGGTTGCCAAGTTGTGCCATAGACTGTAGCCCGCCAAGTTCCTCTGTTCATGGGATTTCCCAGGCAAGAATACTGTAGTGGGTTGCCATTTCCTTCTCCAGGGGATCTTCCTGATCCAGGGATTGAACTTGCATCTTCTGCATTGGCAGGCAGATTCTTTATCACTGAACCACCAAGGAAGTCCATTGAACTGCATTAGCTGTTTATATATTTTGGAGATTAATCTCTTTTCAGTATCTTCATTTGCAAATATTTTCTCCCTTGCTGAGAGTAGTCTTTTTGTCTTGTTTATGGTTTCCCCTCATCTGCTTCTGGGCTTGCCAAGTGGCATGGTGACAAACAATCCTGCGGCCAATGCATGAGTCACAGGAGACACCAGTTTGAGGTTCAATCCCTGAGTCAGGAAGATCCCCTGGGGAAAGGAATAGCAACCTACTCTAGTATCTTGCCTGGAAAATCCCATGGACAGAGGAGCCTGGTAGGCTAAAGTCCATGGGTTCGCAGAGTCAGATATGACTGAGCAACTAACACACACATATGGACATTACCTACTTGACAGAATAGGCAAATTAATTTAATACAGATTTATCTTAGTTGGGGGATAGTAGATTATAATTGTAAGTTAGTGGTTAAAGCATAGGTAAACTTTAAAAAAAAATCTTTGAAAAACAAAGCTTAAATGGTTGTGTTGATGAGACAAAATATATAGCAATTTCAATGAGAATAAAAGCAACTAAAGCTTTGCAGAAGGATATTTGGAGCCTTGGATAAGATTTTATCTCCTGTAACACAGTTTTGCACAAAATTCAAAACTTGTACTTCAAACCTTTCTATGGAAGTAAAGGTGGTGTACTACGGAATCGAGTGAGAGATTCCTCCAAAAATGGTGACATGTCAGCAGGGTTCATCTCTTGTGTTGAAAGGGTATGTCAGCAATGTGAATAAACTGTTTCATGATACAAATAAAATATTACTATATGTGATTTTTAAATGTGTGTGTGTAATTAAATTAAAGTGGATACCTGTTGATTTCTTCTATATTCATAAAAGTTTTTGTGTTAAAGTTGACCAACGTGCATTTAAAAGATGATCTCATTGGGAAAAAAAGGAAATTGCCTCCACATTGGGATCACCTTGTGTTTGGTCATATATAGTGCTCTCAGTAGGTGCTGGTAGGCATTGACTGCCTACTGAGAAACAGAATTAGAGAATTGTAGGTCATGGCTGTTATCAGTCTTAAAGTAAACATCTGCCCAAACTTCTGTCCTCCAAGCACTTGATCCAGATAGACATCTTTAGCAAACCTGAGAAAAAACTCCTTTCCATGTTCTGATCTTTAGCATGTTCTGCTAACTTCTGCACTCCAGCTGAGTGAACTTCAGACTGATTCCTTTTTTTTTCCATAATAAAAATTTATTTATTTTAATTGGAGGCTAATTACTTTACAATATTGTATTGGTTTTGCCAACATCAACATGAATCTGCCACGGGTGTACGCGTGTTCCCCATCCTGAGCTCCCCTCCCACCTCCCTCCCCATCCCCTCCCTCTGGGTCACCCTAGTGCACCATCCCTGAGCATCCTGTATCCTGCATCGAACCTGGACTGGTGACTCGTTTCACATATGATGTTATACACGTTTCAATGCCATTCTCTCAAATCATCCCACCCTCGCCCTCTCCCACAGAGTCCAAAAGACTGTTCTATACATCTGTGTCTCTTTTGCTGTCTCGCATACAGGGTTATCATTACCATCTCTCTAAATTCCATATATATGTGTTAGTATACTGTATTGGTGTTTTTCTTTCTGGCTTACTTCACTCTGTATAATCGGCTCCAGTTTCATCCACCTCATTAGAACTGATTCAAATGTATTCTTTTTAATGGCTGAGTAATACTCCGTTGTGTATATGTACCACAGCTTTCTTACCCATTCATCTGCTGATGGACATCTAGGTCGTTTCCATGTTCTGACTATTATAAACAGTGCTGCGATGAACATTGGGGTACATGTGTCTCTTTCAATTCTGGTTTCCTCGGTGTGTATGCCCAGCAGTGGGATTGCTGGGTCATATGGCAGTTCTATTTCCAGTTTTCTAAAGATGCCAATAGGTCATGGAAGGCTACTTATCTTATAATGGAAGTTATCTCTGAGATAAAGTGCCTTCATAGAATCCAATGTAGAAAGCAGAGTGTAAGCCACCTTTTCTGTCAGAATCTCAAACTGATATAGAGCTCTGATGCTGTTCCCCTCATAATTTCAGTCTAAGGAAGAAGCAAGTTCTAATCAGCTCTGTCCTAGTCCATCAAATTCAGCTTCCTCTGTTAACTTCCCTTCCTTCTCTCCAATTAAGAAAAAACTTATCCTTTTCAATGCATGTTCTTTCAGTTTCACTTGACTTAATACTTTATGAAATATAAGACTCAATGTAGCATGCTGAAAAAGGATCTACTGCATATACATGATGCCTGGGGTGATATAAATAGAAGTGCACCTGTGCTCGCAAAAAAATGAAAACAATTTATTCAAGCCTCTAAATCTAGCTAACTACCAGTTTACAGAAGTTACTGGGGAACAATGAACAGGTTAAAAATCACACAAAAAAGAATCAGCCACATCCAGCTTGAGATTAATGCTCTGAGACAGATGACCTAGATTGTTAGAGAGGAAAAGAGACAACTTAAATGCAATATGTGAGCCTTACTTTAATCCTGAGTTAAACTAACTCAAAAAAACAAACAGTTTTGAGACAATCAGGCAAATTTGGATATGGATTGGGTATTATGAAATAGCAAGAAGTTATTAAATTTTATGTGTTAATGGCATTGTATTTAATATCAGCAACCAAGGAACAAAACAATAATGAAAATACTATGAAAATATTTCTGGAAGATATACATATCTGGGTTTGCTTTTAAACTACTGAGAAAAAAGGTGTCAGTAAAAAACATGACATAAGTTTGGAAAATCTATCTAGTTGTTAAAACAGAGTGATGCCTACCCAAAGATCACTTTTGTTTGCTCTACATTTGTAAACATTAAAATATTCCCATTGTTTTTGTTGTTGAGTTGCTAAGGCTCATCTGAGTCTTTTGCCACCCCATGGACTATAGCCTGCCAAGCTCCTCTGTTCATGGGATTTCCTAGGCAAGAATACTGGAGTGAGTTGCCATTTCCTTCTCCAGGGGATCTTCCTGACCCAGAAATCGAACTTGTGTCTCCTGCATTGGCAGGTGGATTCTTTACCACTGAGCCACCAAGGAAGCCCCAAAATTCCCATACTGAAGTCAAAACAATAAAACCTAAAGCCCAATAACTCGACAGCTATGTCTCAGTTCTAGGTTTACTCCTGACAAGGCCACCACCAACATGATGACTGACACTGTGTGGAAACAGAGTCTAGGGGTTAAGGGGGTTAAGGCTGCAGGAAAACAAAGATAATGGTGACAAGTTCAAATTATTTCCCACTAAATGTGCTTTTCACAAATTCTTTTCAATTAAAAATAAAGCTTCCTCTATAGTCTAAATAAATATGCTACTTCACACCAACATTGTACAATTCATCAATAGTATATAGAGGTTCTTGTGAAGAATTTCATAAGCTTAAAATATTATTGAATGTATGTAGTTATAAGAGTTTGTCACTATCAATGCTCTCCAACAGTCAAATATAACTAGTGTCATGGAAAAATTCACACCTTTTTTTATTTTAAAAGAAAATTCTCATGCTTCAAAAGGTTGGGATCCATTTCTGTAGACAAAGGCAACTATTTGAGAGAAGATTTTTTTTTCTTATTTTTTTTTCACTTCTGCCCTAGGAGTTTTGACCCTGAGATAAAGAGAACTTTAGAAACAAATGTCAGCTTTCTGGCTGTTGTGTGTGACGATCTTCCATGCTCTGTGCCCGGGCTTATTAGCCTTTCTGCTTGCATTTCTGCACTGAAGCAGCCAACTTGAAGGGAATCCTCAGTGTTCTTAGACCTGCCAATGGTCAGACTTGAACCCCTGAGTATGGAGAGGATGTTCTTTGAATTCACAGATAACCCCACTGATTGTGTTCAACACAGCAGAGAGAACCAGTGAGGAGCTTTGTGTGACCTGCTATCCTGGGAACACTTTGAATCTTTGCCTGATTTTGCCCTTTGGCCATCCTTAGAAGCAGCTGCCTCCTATTCCCTCTGTATGCTGCCAGGTGAATAAGTTCAGAGTGATCTCTCTTAGGTTGGGTTTCCTTTCACTGTCCAAACTCCAGTTCACAAATGGGTCTCCACAGGGTGCTTTCTTTTCTACAATGCGTGCATGAGCCCGTGTGACTTCTTTGCCATTTGGTGCCGATTTAAACATCAAACACTGCACATTTGGCCACTTCCAGAAATAATGTTAGGCACTTCAGGTGGAGTAAGGGAGAGGATATCGATGGAATTTATAGGAAACTAGTTAGAAAAGCACCAAATTAAGACTCAAATCCTATTTCTGTTTTTTTTTTTGTTGTTGTTGTTCATTATTCTTTTGTGTGACTTGGGGTACATCTAGACCCTCACAAAACTATTTAAATAACAAAAAAGTAACATAAGGTAAATTAAAATAAATTAATGAATACATACTGGCTAGTTGTTCTATTATCAATGTTGGATGAGGAGCTTAAAACCAAATTTAAAAAACATGAAAGGAGAAAATGTGAATGCAATAGAATTTCGAGGACAGGAGTCATTTGAGGGAAGAAAAACTTTATGAGAATTATCTGTAATCACACAGGCTTATGGATACAGAGAATATTTGACATTGGCTGAAAAGTTGCTTAACTACTCATTTCCTGACAATAACAATTGCTTTGACATTTAGATCTTCATCCTAAAGACAAAACTAAAGATATTTTTAAAAATTACAATTAAGTGTGCCAGAAATTTTAGCTGTACTTGCTATTTCTCTATGCTTTCTCATTTTGCAATGATTTCATTTCCTGACTAACAACAAGAACCATTTCTGGATCATACTTGGAGAAAGAAAATTGCAAAAGCTAGTTTTTATGTGACAAGATTTTGTTCCTTTCATGAACCCCTTTTGATCCCATATATACGGGAATTACACAATGATGATTCAAGGGGAAATGAATTGGCTTGATTAAAGAAACAGAAAATCTAAAATTCTTTCCCCTTCCATTTCAGATTTGGACTGGGGGGACTTTGGTTCTTTTACAGATTGATTCACTTTACTCCTTTCATTTTCTTATTCTGAACGCACAGTGCAGCAGTTTCCACAATGGACTGCATGGATCTTTTTGCATTTTTTTTTTGATGCTGGATGCATGAACACTTTGTTACAGATGCCTACTCTGCTTGATTTAGTGCTTTGGTATATAGTTATCATGGTTTTAAAATAATTTCTATGACCACTGCCTTTTGTATCTTCCCACCTGGTGTCCTCTCTGGACTGCCCAAATTGATGTAATCTTAATTTAGCCCATGACTTTCATAATCAGGGAATACCTTGATGCTGTTAACATTCACCATTCACCCAAAGAGCATTCCACGCTCTCTTGGCACCGAGATCAGTAAGCCCTGTATTTCCCGTAGTTTGATCCCTCAATGCCAAGTCTCTGATGTGGAAAACCTCAGCCTCCAGGGATAATGGTAATCAATCCAAAGCACCAGGCGGCTGTTCTGTGTAGCGGATTTAATTCACATTGCATAGTAATGCTCATAAGATGAGGTCCCTGGGGATATGTTACGATGCAGGACTTTTCACAGAGGCTTATTGCTTTTTTCATCAGCGTCTAAAGCTGCTTATGAATTCCACATGGATTCCTCTTTCCCTACAGGATAACTTTTGCATAAAAAACAAACCACTGAATAAACAAGTTTTCCCCAGCTATCATTCCTTTTAACCCTCATACATGCAAAGTTGATGGGTATGCGGTTCCATACAGTTTACATATTGTACTTACCTAAGCTCTTGGGTCTGGCTGCTGCGCTGTCTCACGAACTCAGGGCATTTCTTCTGCCCGAAAGAAGCTCAGCCCTTGAAAAAGACAGTGAAGTGATAAGTAGCATGTCTTCCTCTTATCTTCTCAGTGTTGGGTAATGACTTTCTATACCTGCTCCAGATGGTGCCATGGCTTATCCAAACACTCTTAGGTGCTACTGGACATGGCTCATTTTGGTTAAATGTTGCAGAAAGACATCAGCTTAAATGTTTTCTGTTTGTTTTCTCACTAACACGTGAATCCCAAATGAAACAAACAGCTTCCCTGGGGTGTGATTTCTAAAGGAACCAAAAATGCTCTCTCCCAGAGTACTAACTCTGCTGGTTTACAAGACCAGAGGAACTGTAGGTAAACCTCTGACATGACTTCGGAATCATAGCCGCTGCTGCTGCTGCTAAGTCGCTTCAGTCGTGTCTGACTCTGTGTGACCCCATAGACGGTAGCCCACCAGGCTCCCCCGTCCCTGGGATTCTCCAGGCAAGAACACTGGAGTGGGTTGCCATTTCCTTCTCCAATGCATGAAAGTGAAAAGTGAAAGTGAAGTAGCTCAGTCGTGTCCGATTCTTAGCGACCTCATAGACTGCAGCCCACCAGGTTCCTCTGTCCATGGGATTTTCCAGGCAAGAGTACTGGAGTGGGGTGCCATTGCCTTCTCCAGAATCATAGCTGCTTGGATTCAAATACCACTTAAATTATCTCCTGATCAGATGTGGAAGTTTAGAAAGTTTTTAGATTTATTCTTCTTATCTGACATAATAAATTTAAAAATTTTATTATTTTGTTTGATTTAATTGAAAGAGACACATGTACCCCAATGTTCATCACAGCACTGTTTATAATAGCCAGGACATGGAAACAACCTAGATGTCCATCAGCAGATGAATGGATAAGAATGCTGTGGTACATATACACAATGGAGTATTACTCAGCCATTAAAAAGAGTACATTTGAATCAGTTCTAATGAGGTGGATGAAACTGGAGCCGATTATACAGAGTGAAGTAAGCCAGAAAGAAAAACACCAACACATATATATGTAATTTAGAAAGATGATAATGATAACCTTCTATGCGAGACAGCAAAAGAGACACAGATGTATAGAACGGACTTTTAGACTCTGAGGGAGAGGGAGAGGGTGGAATGATTCGGGAGAATGACATTGAAACATGTATACTATCAGGTAAGAAACGAATCACCAGTCTATGTTCGATATAGGATATAGGATGCTTGGGGCTGGTGCACAGGAATGATCCAGAGAGATGATATGGGGTGGGAGGTGGGAAGGGGGTTCACGATTGGGAACTCATGTACACCCATGGCTGATTCATGTCAATGTATGGCAAAACCAATACAGTATTGTAAAGCAAAATAAAGTAAAAGTAAAAATTAAAAATGAAAAGCATGGCTGTTGTAACACGTCTTAACCTTATAAATACTCAGGAAATAAACGACAGTGACTCAAATATCCCTTTTCATCTGGGCCCCTGCTACAAACACACACACATGGACATAGCCAGTAAAATCTGCATGCTGTCTATCCTTCTTGTGCTTCTAAACTTACACATACATAGGAAAAGTCATATGCAGGTATTTTTTTTATCTCTTCTTTTTTTTTTTTTTTCCTGACAAAATTGTACGCGTGTTATGATATCAACAAGGAGTGTACATACTCTTTTCCAACATATTCTCTTCACTTAACATTCATATCCTTCCCAGGAACACTTCTATTTTTAACAGTTCTGAAATTTCACAAAATCTAGATGCTCTGTAATTTATTTGAATATAACTTATTTATGGAAAATCAGATTTTTCCCCTTTTAACCACACAAAAAAAGATCCAGAAACAAATGTTCTTATAGTTACATCCTTAAGCTCTGGAGTTTATTTTTCAGTATGGTAAAGTTTTCAAAGTACAAATGCTGAGCTCAAAAATGTGAACATGTTAATAATTTTGTTTATTGTCAGATCACCTGCCAAAAATTGGTAGTGATCTACATACCCATCAGCAAATTATGAGAGTCCATTTTTCCCACATGCTTGCCCATTTTAGCTGTTATCAATATTTTTAATTTTTACCAGTTTGACGGGCAAAAATAGTATCTTGTTTATGTTTGAATTTGCATTTCCAAAAGTCTACAGTATGTGATGAGTTTGTTCACAGAGAGGTCATATAGAGGTGCTCAGTAAATCAGAATGATTAGCAATAAAGCATGTTTAGAGTTCAATTTTCTAGAGAGAGGAAACATACCTGCTCACACTCTTTTGTGACTTCTAGATGAGAACTGGGCACGTGAAAGACAGATTACATAGGGTGGAGAAGCTCAGGAGAGAGATGTCACTGGGGCAAACCTGGGGGATATATATTTTTTTAATTCACAATATTTCAATCTTGCTGGCAACTTTAGATAAGCTCACACCCTGGACTGTACTTTGGCCTTGCCCTCTGATCACATGTTCGTCAGCCTGTTCAAATATATTTTTGATAAGTAATTTAACAGCAATGACCCAGGGTTGTGTTATGAATTTTGTGTTACAAATCCAAATGTAGTAATTAAAAAATAAAATTAATTCATGTATTTCACATGCTTTCCCTGCTGATTTAATAATGTTTCATATGCAAAAGAAGTTGAAATAGTGTTTTCACATCCCAAGAATAAAAGCACTGCCTTTCTCAGAGCCCACAGAGAAAGGGCACACACTAATTAAATCTCACAGCACATACCTTATCCTAAGCACATATGGATTTAGTTCAATAAGAAAAGATTATTTGTAGAATTCCAGCTCAGGGGTCAGATGAACTCTTTCAAAATATAATGAGAAATGCACACACTTTCATGTGAGATGCGTTAGCAATAAAATATTGTGGAGTCCCAGATTTACATGGCAAATGACAATACAAACAGAAAAAATGTACTGTGCCCTTATTCAGGCCAAGTGCATTTCTAATTTTATTTAAAAGTTACATTATCTAACCTTCATTACATCTTCATAAATTAGAGACATTCATTACACCCCATTTTACAGACAAGACGAGGGGAGGTTAAGTCAATTACCCGAAGTTAACAGAATTGGTAAGTAGAAGAAGATGCATGGTTTGAATACAAATAGTCTGAGTTTGAGGTCATATATTTCTTTGACTGTTAACTGGAAAGAAACCAAAACAGTTATTTTTAACAGAGATAATTTAATATAAGGATTTGTTGACAAGTTGTTACTCAAAATGGTCAAAGGGGATATATCCCAGAGAAAGTAACCACAGGAAGCAACTGTGAAGGGTAGGATATTCAATGAGAAACCCTGTAGAACTGGGATCCAGACCCTGGGAGAGCGTGTCAACTGACAAGGGCTGGTATTTCTTAGGGATCATGAGGCTGGTTTTGGAATATGAAGAAAACTGCAAGTAGAAATGCACTGCTGCTACCTGCCGTGAGAGTGAAGAATAGTTGCTGTGGTGAGACAGATAGATACAGGGATTGAGGGGAAAGCACAACTGTTTCCTGTCATCCTCAAGAGCTCCTATTGACAGAAACTAACAGGTCTCAGGTAAAAAGTTGGAGATGAGGGTTTCAGAGTTTCAGCCTCAGCATTGCAAACCTGAGTTTGAAGCTGAGAGACAAATGTTTACTATCCAGCATGTTCTGCCCTTTCAACTACTTGACATCCTTTCAGATCCTGCTACACATATTTGGATTTCCACTGAATTGCAAAAACGTTATGCTCCCACCTAACTAGATGCAACCTCTTTCTTAAAAAAAAAAGACACTCTAAGCTTCTACTTAAAATGTGGGGTGAACAAGACGTTTCTTAATAGATAGAATTTTTAAAGTTAATTAGCTAATTAATGTTTATATATATAACTATTTCTCACATTTCTCAAGAATCAAGATGTTGGCAGATCCAGTGTCTTGTGAGGGTCCACTCTGGCTTGTAGATGACCATCTTTGCCTTGTATTTTCATATAACAGAGAGAAGAGAGAGGTGGCAAACTCTTGTGTCTCTTCTTATAAAGGCACCAATCCCATTCATGAGGGATTTGCTAAAGTCTTTGCCTTCTAATATCATCACATTTAGGCATTAGGATTTCAACATCTGAATCTACCAGCAACACCAACTTGCTGTTTTTGCCTCATGGTTGAATGGCTAAGATTATGATTGATGAGCAAAGATTAGAACTGTTTGTTTTAAAGTAATTATCCTGAAACTACCTGCTGCTAAGTCACTTCAGTCGTGTCCGACTCTGTGCAACCCCATAGACAGTAGCCCACTGGGCTCCTCTGTCCCTGTGATTCTCTAGGTAAGAACACTGAAAGTGGGTTGCCATTTCCTTCTCCATGAAACTACTTAACCATAGGCAAAAAACAATTCCTCTTAGATAACTGACTGTGACTTCCCAGCCTACACAACAACTCCAACTGTAAGCCACCCCAAAGGCAACATGTTTACCTCTCCAGGTAAAAATCTAGGGCAAAACCACTTGATTGAGATGCTCCAGTCTTTGAAACTGAGATACTCTATGACAATAATCTTGATAAAATCAATCTGCTTACTTGTCTGGGCTTGGTCTTTGGCAATTATATATTTACTAATGTGCTTTCTTTTGTAATATGTTTTTTCTGATAGCTCATGCCTCTATCCTTTCACATACACTAGACTCTAAGCTTTGTGAGGGAAAGAATCATGTTTTTATTTATGATGGTAACATCAATGTCTCTCACATATCTAATTTAGGAGACACTTCATAAATGAATGAATAAATGAAAGAATGTGAAAGCATCAAGTATCTTCAGGTAGTGACAAGACTTATATAGGGCAACTTTATTGAAATAATTGGCTAGGAGTGTATGCAACCATACATGGCCACCGGGAAGAGAGACTATAAAGGTAAGACAGGTTGTTAAGAAATCATCCTGAAGACCTGGACGTCAGGTGAGGTCTTCTATCCCAACTGATAATCTAAAGGAAAGACTGTTTGGCCCAAGTCCAGGACAGGAAGAATAGACTATAGCAGAACTATGCTGAGACTCATACTGGCATGCTAAATCTACTATAGCAGAAAAAACAACTCTAACACACAAGTTTATGAGTCAGATTATATTGATCAGTGGGCAGTCTTGGTCCAATTTGGCTCAGGGCATACAGTATAAAGACATCAGTCTTGTATCTGAGCATAAATTGGGAAACATACATACTTATAATGGGAAAGGAAAAATGGAAGAAAGAAAAAAACCTAAGGTGTATATAAGAAATATAAACATTATGTTTTATCTATGAGTTTGGCAAATTCTGGGAAAGATTGAGTGTTCAGGGAACCAGGCATTCTTATACAGAACTTGTGGAAGTGTTCATTCTTTCAACTTTTCTTGAGGTCAGTTGGCCATGTGTATTGGTAGCCTAAAATGTTCATTCATTGAAACAATACAGTTTCTAGGAATGTGTCCCAATAAGACATGTATACACAAAGATTCCTCTGTAAATAAAATAATTATAATGACATGTAATGAAAATGGAAGAATCACTACACATTTAATAATAATGGAAGAACTAACATATTCCCCATTTAGAGATGAAAGTATATTTATTAAATTTATGTTTCTGCTCTAACAATAAACTCCAAGTCCCAGAATGGATTAACAGACTGGAAGGCATTTTTTCCTGACATAAACTATGTATATTGGGGTTCCCAGGGGTGCTAGTAGTAAAGGACCCATCTGCCAATTCAGGAGACCTAAGAGACATGGGTTCTATCCCTGGGTCAGGAAGATCCTCGGGAGGAGGGCATGGCAACCCACTCCAGTATTCTTGCCAAAAGAATCCCATGGACAGAGGAGCCTGGCAGGCAATAGTCCATAAGGTTGCAAAGAGTTGGACATGACTGAAATGACTTAGCATGCACACAAATATATACATCAGGTGAGGGAAGAGCTGAGAATTGTTTATGTACATACTTCATCAGGCAAAACTCAGTCATATGACACAATTTAGATGTAAGAAAGTAAGAAGGGTTGTTTCCATTTGGAACTCTACACAATAAAAAAAAGAAGTATACATATTTAATAAAGAGTTAACTCTGCCATAAACAGCTAATTATGCAACTATATAACTGTGATACCAAAGAATATTTAATAATATGTGAAAAATAAAAAGATGCTTACTCCTTGGAAGGGAAGTTATGGCCAACCTAGACAGCATATTCAAAAGCAGAGACATTACTTTGCCAACAAAGGTCCATCTAGTCAAGGCTATGGTTTTTCCAGTAGTCATGTATGGATGTGAGAGTTGGACTATAAAGAAAGCTGAGCACAGAAGAATTGATGCTTTTGAGCTGTGGTGTTGGAGAAGACTGTTGAGAGTCCCTTGGACTGCAAGGAGATCCAACCAGTCCATCCTGAAGGAGATCAGTCCTGGGTGTTCTTTGGAAGGACTGATGCTAAAGCTGAAACTCCAATACTTTAGCTACCTGATGCGAAGAGCTGACTCATTGGAAAAGACCCTGATGCTGGGAAAGATTGAGGGCAGGAGGAGAAGGGGATGACAGAGGATGAGATGGTTGGATGGCATCATTGAATTGATGGACATGGGTTTGGGTGAACTCCGGGAGTTGGTGATGGACAGGGAGGCCTGGTGTGCTGTGGTTAATGGGGTCGCAAAGAGTTGGACACGACTGAGCGACTGAATTGAACTGAGCTTAGTGTAATTCCAATTATACAAAAACACAGCAAAAAAAAATTGAACAAGTTTTTCTAGAAGTGATGGATGGGTGGGTGTGGAACTTCAAAAAATGCGCCAAGATATTAACAGAGAATTTCTGTGGGTAATGGGACTACAAGTAAATTTTTTCTCATTTCCCCCACCATGATTTCTTTATTATCTGCAACGAACAATACTAAAATTATAATCAACTTGTGAAAAATTATAAGAGAAAAAAGGAGCAATTTGGTATACTCTCCATATTTTGTCAAATGGAATTGAAAATTTCAAAAATTTAGGTCATTTGTCTCTTGCTTTCCAAGTCTTTAATCGTAGATAGACATGATTAACAGATGGGAAACAGTTGGAGAATTATATGAGAAGACTTAACTGTGTTCATTTGTTTGTCTTAATATTTTGTAGCCTTTTTTTGAGAATGTAATGATCCACCAAAACTATACTGAGGACATTGGTATTTGAGCGTAAACAGCTCTTACCTCCACAGTGTGTTAAAAAGTGACTGTGATTCAACACATATGATTTCTGGCCATCATAAGTGTAAGGCCCCTTAGCCTTCCCCACAGAGCTATGAGGTCCACACCCAGAGTTCTCACTACATACACAATATCCCTTTCTAGCACAATTTGATGGACTTTCTATAATTTAAAATCATATCTATAACTTCAAGTCAGCAACTACTACTGATTAGTTGCTGAGCCATGTCTGACTCTTTGTGACCCCATGGACTGTAACCTGCCAGACTCCTCTGTCTGTGGGATTTCCCAGGCAAGCATACTGGCCTGAGTTGCCCTTTCCTTCTCCAGGGACTCTTCCTGTCTCTGGGATTGGACCCATGTCTCCTGTTGGCACACAGCTTCTTTACCACTGAGCCACCTGGGAAGCCCCTTCAACTCAGCAAAGTGCAAGCTGAAGTCTATCACTCTGCTCTTTTCCAGTTTTCTTTGAAAAATTTCCCCTGTTAACAATCTGGGGAGTATGTCTGAGAAAGTGATTGATGTCGGTGCAGCAAGGATTTTTGTATAAATTTTATTTTCTGTGGTCATTACATATTTTGGCAAATTATTTGACTTACAGTATCTTGAAAGTTAAAATTAATATTGAGTAGTCTTTGTGATGGTTCTACTGCTGCTCTGTTTTCTTTCTGTTAAGTGAGTTTTACTCCTTTTCAAATTTGTAGCAGTACATCATGACTTTCATTCTATATTATATGATAATATTCCTTTTGTTCTTGAAGAAATTAAAGAAAACATTTGTTTTGAGATAAAGAATTAGAGATGTGAAATCTAATCATGATGAATGATTAACTAAACATTTTTTTCTATTAGCATCTAGTCTCTAATAGAATTGTCTTATTAATGATCGGCTTGGGTAGTTTTAAATATGCAAGTAAGTGTATATTAAGTAAAAGAAAAAAACCTGTCTTCTATTTTCTTTATTTCCTTTTATTTCTTTTTACATGAAACTTCCATTTTGAATGTTAAAGTATTTGAAATGAAAAAGTCAAAATTAAACATCCAGGGTCTCCCTTACAACCTCTAATAAGCCAGGTAGTGTTTGATCAATATGGGGATTACACTTCTAAACAGACTCTATTCGGAGAAGGCAACGGCACCCCACTCCAATACTCTTGCCTGGAAAATCCCATGGACGGAGGAGCCTGGTGGGATGCAGTCCATGGGGTCGCTAAGAGTCGGATTTGACTGAGCGACTTTTCACTTTCCACTTTCATGCATTGGAGAAGGAAATGGCAACCCACTCCAGTGTTCTTGCCTGGAGAATCCTAGCGACAGGGGAGCCTGGTGGGTTGCCGTCTTCGGGGTCACACAGAGTCGGACACGACTGAAGCGACTTAGCAGCAGCAGCAGCATTGTTTGATCAATATAGTTATTACACTTCTAAATAGACTCAATTAGTAGATGGGTGATATTTATAATCCCAATGTTATCAGATACTAAGATATTGTGACACAAGGCATAAATAAATCAGTTTATTTTATTATACTTTTATCCAGTTTTCAAACCTGTGTTTTAGAGAAGCCAGATATAAAGCAAACACGGAGTTGATTTTTTACATTTCTTATCTAAATATTGGCAACATGCACATAAAATCAGTGTGATTTATGTTTAAGAAAAATTCAATTTTTTTGCCTCATTAACATACTAATATGAAAGTGTAAGTTTATAAGCTTTCTGGAGAAGGCATTTATCTTAATTGTTTGAAGCTGCTAGCCCCTTATCCTGGATATTCCAATGTTTAAAGCACATATAACTATACCCGAAGTGACTCCAACCTAGTGTGTCTGCAAGTATATGTGTGTGTTGGTGAAGAGGTTATCTATAGTGTGTATATATATAAAATATCCTATATATACAAATCTATTTATCTATCCATTTGGTCTATGTGTATATGTGTGTACATGCATGCATGCTCAGTCCTATTTGACTCTTTGTGACCCCATGAACTGTAGCCCACCAGGCTCCTCTGTCCATGGAATTTTTCAGGCAAGAATACTGGAGCGGACTTCCATTTCCTTCTGCAGGGGATCTTTCCCGACTCAGGGATTAAACTCGCGTCTCTTGCGTCTTCTGCATTGCATTGGTTGGCAGATTGTTTACCACTAGTGCCACTTGGAAAGCCCATAAATGTGTCTGTATAAAAATACTAAATATATGACATATTTAAATATAGTGTAGTATACGAAAACATCATATATGCAGTCCATGGTGTTGCAAAGATTTGGACACTATTTGGCCACTGAACAACAATATTATAATATAATGAAAATTTATGATGTAATAAACTCTCAGCTCTGAAAACTTCATTCTTTTTAAATTCTCCCAGAAAGTTATGAAAATTGTCCAAGGAATGTCTCTATGTGCTCCATGGCCCAGTTACCTTGGCGATTCCATGGCATAAATAGTATTTCCCTTCTCTTGCTCTGGCTTATGTGATGGCATCTACCAAAGCTACAAAACCTAATGCAACAGTTATCAATTAGTATTTGCAAAAGTACTGCTATGGCTTCTTGCCTTCCAAGTACCACACCAGCTGCTTCTGATGCTCACCCATTTTTAGAACAAAGCTCTGTATTCTCCGTGTCAAAGGTTCAACAAGTACACATTCTCCCAATGTAGCTTGTCCAGTTAGGCATCTCTGTGGAAGGTTTTGGAACAAGTTCTTTCTGAAACAGTTCTTTTTATATTTCATTGTTCTTAGCTAAATATTTGATCTCAGGCACGCATCTTAGACATAAATCACAGCAGGATCCTCTATGATCCACCTCCCAGAATTCTGGAAATAAAAGCAAAAATAAACAAATGGGATCTAATTAAAATTAAAAGCTTCTGCACAACAAAGGAAAATATACGCAAGGTGAAAAGACAGCCTTCTGAATGGGAGAAAATAATAGCAAATGAAGCAACTGACAAACAACTAATCTCAAAAATATACAAGCAACTTATGCAGCTCAATTCCAGAAAAATAAACGACCCAATCAAAAAATGGGCCAAAGAACTAAATAGACATTTCTCCAAAGAAGACATACGGATGGCTAACAAACACATGAAAAGATGCTCAACATCACTCATTATCAGAGAAATGCAAATCAAAACCACAATGAGGTACCACTTCACACCAGTCAGAATGGCTGCGATCCAAAAATCTGCAAGCAACAAATGCTGGAGAGGGTGTGGAGAAAAGGGAACCCTCCTACACTGTTGGTGGGAATGCAAACTAGTACAGCCACTATGGAGAACAGTGTGGAGATTCCTTAAAAAATTGCAAATAGAACTACCTTATGACCCAGCAATCCCACTGCTGGGTATACACACCGAGGAAACCAGAATTGAAAGAGACACATGTACCCCAATGTTCATCGCAGCACTGTTTATAATAGCCAGGACATGGAAACAACCTAGATGTCCATCAGCAGATGAATGGATAAGAAAGCTTTGGTACATGTACACAATGGAGTATTACTCAGCCGTTAAAAAGAATTCATTTGAATCAGTTCTGATGAGATGGATGAAACTGGAGCCGATTATACAGAGTGAAGTAAGCCAGAAAGAAAAACACCAATACAGTATACTAAGACATATATATGGAATTTAGAAAGATGGCAATGACGACCCTGTATGCAAGACAGGAAAAAAGACACAGCTGTGTATAACGGACTTTTGGACTCAGAGAGAGAGGGAGAGGGCGGGATGATTTGGGAGAATGGCATTCTATCATGTATACTATCATGTAAGAATTGAATCGCCAGTCTATGTCTGACGCAGGATACAGCATGCTTGGGGCTGGTGCATGGGGATCACCCACAGAGATGTTATGGGGAGGGAGGTGGGAGGGGGTTTCATGTTTGGAAACACATGTAAGAATTAAAGATTTTAAAATTTAATAAATAAATAAATAAATAAAAGAAACTAACAAATTAAAAAAAAAAAAAAAAAAAAAAAAAGATTTGGTCCAGTAGATGACTGAAAGGACCAGTACTGCTTACTGCTTCACTCTGCTGCAGGCACATGGTACTTATACCATGTTTGTAAACTTGATCTCTTCTTCCCTCATAGAAAAGGTTTTTCTCCAGAATTT
Source organism: Capricornis sumatraensis (assembly GCF_032405125.1). Classification (NCBI taxonomy): domain Eukaryota; kingdom Metazoa; phylum Chordata; class Mammalia; order Artiodactyla; family Bovidae; genus Capricornis; species Capricornis sumatraensis. The sequence continues at coordinate 113,367,577 of NC_091071.1, read as the reverse complement.
TATCTTCTGTTATATAACTAGAGCCCTGAAAGACTTAGCTTATAAGTATCCTAAACACATACAGAGACAGAGAAAGATAATATTGTATTCTAACACATATATATGGAAACTAGAAAAATGGTACTGAAGAATTTATTTACAGGGCAACAATGGAGAAATAGACATAGAGAATAGACTTATGGACACGGGGAGAGGAGTGGAGAGGGTGAGATGTAGGGAAAGAGTAACATGGAAACTTACATTACCATATGTAAAATAGATAGCCAATGGGAATTCTCTGTATGGTTCAGGAAACTCAAACAGGAGCTCTGTATCAAACTAGAGGTGTGGGATGCAGAGGGAGATGGGAGGGAGGTTCAAAAGGGAAGGGATATATGTATACCTATGACTGATTCATGTTGAGGTTTGACAGAAAACAGCAAAATTCTGTAAAGCAATTATCCTTCAATAAAAAATAAATAAAATTTTTTAAAATAATAATAATAATAATAAAAAGTTGAATCCTAATTCAGAAAAACTTTAAACTCAAGCTGGGATCCTGTTGAAAGTAACTGTGACACAATCTCTCATAAAAGAGATATCACTAACCCAAACAGGTAGAAAAATTCAGATGAAGAGAGTGTTTACTGTTGCCATAAAGAATACTTGAGGGATGCTTTAACATATTCTAGGTAGACCATCTGATACCTGTACTTCAAAAGGGGAGGGGACCCTGACAGTTTTCAAAAATGAAAAATATTCATAGGGTCAACTCAGATAACAATAGTAGCGTAGTAACTATCATCAGATCCTGAAAATGTCCATAAGAAGAGTAGAGTCTGGGCAATCAGCTGAACCACAAATTTATCAGGAACTTTGAGATATTATCTAATCACCTCAAATCCACATCATCCTGGAAGTTCAGCGTAATTAGAAAGATGATAGAGTGATATATGACTAAGGATTCAAAACAATAACAACAATACTTATGGACTTAATGGATAAATACTACTTAAAATAGTAGCATTTGCTGCTACTTAAAATTCTTGCAGCAAGAGAAGTCCTGACCAGTGCGTGAGAGACTTGTACTGTTTTGCATGTGCCTGCTTCACTCTTTAGTAACACCTCCCTCCAGCCATATAATCCTGCAGTATAGTCAGAGAAGCTCAGGATGAATAAGCTCTAGCAGGATGAAGGATTCAACGTGGCCAGGGGATTACTAGTGTTGTTATGTGCCAGGAGCCCGCGTGAGGAATCCCACCCGTGACAAGGTCATGCCGCAGAGGCCTGATGGGCAAGGCGAGTCAGGCCTCAGGTTTTCCCCTGGTATTTCCTGAGCATGTACATTTTTCCACTCTTCTGACATTCTCTGGAAAAAGTTAACTCAGGGCTTTAGTCTTCTGCATTTGAAAGGAATGTTTCCGTTCAAACCCTCTCTGATAACTCTCTAGCTTGCCTAACAGGTTCCCCTGGAATTTTTACAGCTTGTGAATTGTTTACAGCCCCCAACCAAGAGAGGCACAAAGCTTAAAAGCATCTTAAAGATACAGAGCCTTTTCTAAAGAGCTAAAAATCATATTGGTGACGGGTTTTCACTGTTGACTCAATGATTGCCTCCAGGCCTCCATATTCTTTATCTTTTAGGCACCTGGGAGGATGTTAATCAATGTAAATGGGATATGGAAAAAGATATATAGTAGTTTTGATGTTAGCAACGCTACTTTTGAGTTAATTACTTTTCTTTTGTTATAAATCACTGTACTCTTTTTACTTGTTAGAAATTGCTGTATCTTTGCTATGTAAGAATGTAACTTTATTTAGCGCTTTCTGAGAGTGGCACCAGACTTTGGGAAGAACAACACAAATAAGTCTTCTGGTTGACAAACCTTATCAGAAACGGACTGTAAAATGTTAATTGGCCCTTTTGGTTGGAAGATGATGTAAATCACCTAAGATTTGTGTATACAACTAGGTATGCAGAGAGAAAAGCCTGGTTTTGATGAGTCTGGGCTGCTAATGCTGCATAACTTTGTGTTACCCATTGATCTCCATGCATTATCAAAAGTATAAAAGGCCTTCTGAACAATAAAGGATGGACCAGTTTCTCAGACTAGTCTCTCAGCCTAGTTTCTTGGGAATCTGGCTCCCCCTGTCTCTCTCTCTCTCTCTCTCTTTCTCTCCCTCTCTCTCTCTCTTTCTCTCCCTCTCCCTCCCTCTCCTCTTTGCTCTAATTTCAGGCTGAATTCCCACCTGGAGCGGGGCAGCTCACCACATCTACTTACTTGCCCTGGCTTCTAAGACCCACGCGAAAGGGAGCCTAAGGCAGGGCATCCTTCGATATTCAAGTGGGCGCCTGTGGCCCAACGTAGATGGTGCAAATCTCTTGTCCTAAGATTTTAGTGGTTTTCCCCATAAGCCAAGTTATTCAGCCTCTTTTCTCCACTTAGTTTTCCTACCACACTATTTCTTCCTAATCTAATCTTATATTAATAAATAAATAAGTTTTCCTCGCCTATGCCATCCCTGCTTCGAATTTCCCTGGATCCACTGGGGCTGGACCCCAGCAGTTATGGAGTTCTGAGAAGGATAGAGGCTGGTGCAGACTGCCTGGCATGCTTTCTTTTGTCCAACTTTTTGTGACCTCATAGACTGTAGCCCATCAAGCTCCTTGTTCATTGGAATTCTTCAGGCAAGAGTACGGAAGTGGGTAGTCATTCCCTTCTTCAAGGGATCTTCTCAACCCAGGGATTGAACTGAGGTCTCCTGCATTGCAGGCAGATTCTTTACCATATGAGCCTCCAGGAAAGACCCTTTCTGTGAGTTAAGAAAGCTCATATAGCTTTAATGGAGATAAAGATGGGTATTTTAAAATGATATTTGTAAACCTTAAGGAAAAAATAACAATATTGAGTTGGCATGTATCTAAAAATATAAATTATACAAAACAGAGGAGATAAAAAATAAAAGGGAAAATGGACAAATTCTCCACCACAGTGGAACATTTTTACATACTTCAGAGAAACTCATAGAACTAGTTGACAAAAAGAAATTCTTAACAGTAAAGAAGATATAAATAACACAATAAATGAAACTTGACAATCAAAATATGTTGACTGATACAACCAATAACTGGAAAAATATTTCAGATATTTGAAGTACATATGAAATATTTACAATATAGATTACAAAATTGACTATTGGTTAATCCATTAAGTAAGCCACAACAAAATTGAATAATTGAAAGATTTTAGAGTTTAGAACTTTAATCTACCCCATTAAAATTAAAGTAGAAATCTATAACCAGAAAATTCCCATGTTTTTGAATGTAAGAAATGCATTTAAAAATAATCCATGTATCATGAGAATTGTAAAAAAAATAAGGAAAAATATTTTGAAATGAAAGATTATGAAGCTGTGACATATAAAAATTTACAAGCTATAACAAAAACCAAAGCTAATCGGGAAATGGCAACCCACTCCAGTACTCTTGTCTGGAAAATCCCATGGACAGAGGAGACTGGTGGGCTGCAGTCCATGGGGTCGCTAGGAGTTGGACACTACTGAGTGACTTCGCTTTCATTTTTCACTTTCCACTTTCATGCATTGGAGAAAGAAATGGCAACCCACTCCAGTATTCTTGCCTGGAGAATCCCAGGGATGGGGGAGCCTGGTGGGCTGCCATCTCTGGGGTCACATAGAGTTGGACATGACTGAAGTGACTTAGCAGCAGCAGCAGCAGATACATGTTAGGAAAGCAGAGTTGCTGAATAATTTTAACTATCTCTCCAAAGATATTGATAAAAGAGAAAATTTGAAAAGCAAAAGAAAACAAATAATATTGATAAGGATAAATCAATGAAGAAGAAATCTGTAATAGAGGCAATCTGCAAAGCCCAAAACTGATATTTTAAAAAATAGAAGTTGATAAACTCTTGGTAACATCAGTCACTGCAAAAAGAGTAAAAGAGTATGAGTGAAGGTACAAACAGCAAATACCAGGAATAAAAAGTGGTGTGTTGAAACAGATCCACTAAACATTCAGTTCAGTTCAGTTCAGTTCATTCACTCGGTCGTGTCCGACTCTTTGCGACCCCATGAATTGCAGCACACCAGGCCTCCCTGTCCATCACCAACTCCTGGAGTTCACTCAGACTTGCGTCCATCGAATCAGTGATGCCATCCAGCCATCTCAGCCTCGGTCGTCCCCTTCTTCTCCTGCCCCCAATCCCTCCCAGCATCAAAGTCCTTTCCAATGAGTCAACTCTTCGCATGAGGTGGCCAAAGTAAATAGTTAATATTATATTGTCAACAACTATTGTGTCAATAAAATTTGAAAATGTAGATATAATGTACAATCTCTTAGAAAAAAGCTCAACTTATCAAATTTGACACAGAAGAAAATTTTAATTATTTACTATCTAGTGAATAAGTAGAATCCATAATTAAAAAATCTTCCCATTTAAAACAAACCATAAAATAAGGCAGACAGAATATCTGGCACAGATGATTGCCACTGTGACCTCTTCCTAATATCACAGGAGGACAGGAAAATTACACAAAGTCTCCTTTTACATTAAAAAATAATATATACACTAATTTATTTATTAGGTCATGATTTTGAAGGGCATTACAGGAAGAGAAAACAATGTCACTGTTACCATTAACATAAAAATTTTTGCCTCAAACTTTAGCCAATAGAATTCAGTGATATAGAAGGAAAGTAAATAATGACAGTGAAGTTGAGTTTATTTTATGTCTGAAAGATAATATTGAAAAATACAATCATTGTAGCCCATCACAATGATTTAATAAAATATAAAACGATCATCTCAAAAGATTAGGTGAAACATTTGCAAGAACTCAACATCTATTTAAAATTTAAAGAAAAAAAGAATTCTTGGACAACTATTCATAAGGGACTCTCTTTTCCTTAGACTCTAAAAAAGAACATAAAGATTCATAATGATCAGGTGTTCAATTAGAAAAATGAGAAAAATATGCTACCTATGACAACTTGTACTCAATATTTCACTGAATCTCCCAGCCAGTTAGAAAAAGATAGAAAAAGAAAAGGAAAGCATATTGCATTGGCAAAGAAGAAATAAGCTGCTATTATTTGCAGACAATTATATCATACATGGAAAATTCCAAAAGGAGCTACACATAAACTATTAACACTAATGAATTTATCAAATTTGCTAGATATAATATTAATGTTTAGAAATCAAGTATATAACTAAATACCATTAACAACACTCTGAGAATTCTATTTGAATGATACTATTTACAGTAGTATGAAAATTCAAATACCTAAGATAAAATAGGTACAAGACTTTAGTACAGTAAACTATAAAATATAATTGAAAGAAAAAAAATTTTAAAATACATCTACATTAAAAATTCACATCTACATTTTATGTTATGGGTTAGGAGAATCAGTAATGAAAGGATGTCAATTATTTCCAAATTGATGGTCTAAAAACTTTAAAAATATTAAAATGTAAAATGAAATGCACAAGACAGCAGAATGGAAAAAACAAACCTGATAATTAAATACGGGAAGACTTATTTCTCTGTATATTATAAAAATATGGTATTTAAAGAATGTAGTATCAACAGTGCTCTGTGTTTAGTCGCTCAGTTGTGACTGGTTCTTTGCGACCCCATGAACTTTAGCCCGCCAGGCTCCTCTGTCCATGAGGAGTCTGCAGGCAAGAATACTGGAATGTGCTGCCATGACCTCTGCCAGGCGGTCTTCCCAACCCAGGGATTGAACCCAGGTCTCTTGCATTGCAGGAGGATTCTTTACTGTGTGAGCCACCATGTAGCCCATATCAGCACTAGAATGATAAAATAGATCTGTGGAAGTGAGTTCAGTTTAATGAAATGCTTGGATTTATGCCACAGGTATCATTGAGAAGCAGTGGCAGGAAGGATAATCTTTTGAATAAATGGTGGTGGGCCAACTGACTATCCATAGTAGACATGAATCTCATCTAGTATACAAAAACCATTCTAGAAGTATTGTTGATCTAAACTCTAATGAGAGCAATACAGCTACCAGAAGTTAATTCAGAAAAGTATCATCATGATTTGGGGAAAGGGAATGCTGTCCTAAATAGGACACGATACACACTAACCATGAAGTAAACAATTGACAAATTTGGCTATTAAATTTATTTTGTTAATAGACCCAAGAAAGAAAGTAAACATACAGCCACAGACCTGGAGAAAACACTTTCAAATAATGTCACTATCAAAGTGATCTAGAATGTCTTAAAAAAACTTATACAGATCTGTAAATCAGAGAGAACAAAACAACTGAAATAATTTTCAAGTGAGATGAAAATATGCTTTCAAAATGGTATTAGCCAAACAGCTAATAAACATAAACAAAGGTGCAGGGATATTCAGATGAAAACCTAAATGGGGCTACACACCAAAACTTTCAAACTAAAAATTAAAATAGCAAATTTTTCCATAAATGTGGGCTAACTGGTTCTCTCCTGTTCTATTATGGCAGCTCAGATGTTATAAATACTTGAAAAAAGCTGCTTGTTATTATCTATTAAAGTTGAACACACACATGCTTTCACCCCATAATTTCACTCCCGCTCTTACCCAAAAAAACATGTACATGTATATGCACCAAAATGAATGTATTAAAATTTTAATAATTCATAATAGCAAGTACTATGAAAAATTGCCATCAACATTAGAATGGATACATATATTATTTTTTAATTTCATACCATATAACACTATACAGCAGACAGAATGAATTGCCACACAAAATAAGAATAAATCTCACAAACGTAATATTGTGTGAAGAAGCCAGACACAAAACATACTATATGATTCAAAGTAAATGAACCTCAAAAAAACCAGAAATGTTAATCAGAAGTGTGGTTACACAAGCAAAGTTAGTAGTTGAAAAGGAGGAAGAGAGAAAGAATGGGGAACACCAACTAGAGACTTCCAGATGGTGGTGATGCTCTTACTCTTGACTTAGGTGATGATCGTACTAGAAGATTTGCTCTGTGAATATTCACAGAGTTGTATTCCTAAAACTCATTCCATTCTCTTCTATATATTTTATTAAAAATGGTACAAGTGCATGTCTTCTCCAACTGGATGATGCATATTATTAAGGCTACATCTTGGTATCACCCAGATTCACTTAGTCTCCTGCACCATGGGACATAGCATTATAGCTGATAGTCAACTTGTCAACTTCTGGAGTTGGAGAACATGTGTCCCATCAGCATAAACCTCTTGGACTGGGGAATCTCTCATCCAAAATATTAATATATGTGTGGATGTATGCTCAGTCATGCCCAGCTCTTTGCAACCTCATGGACTATAGACAGCCAGGCTCTTCTGTCTATGGGATTTCCCAGGCAAGAATACTTGAGTAGGTTGCCATTTCCTCCTCCAGGGGATCTTCCTGACCCAAGAATCAAACCCATGTCTTCTGTGTCTCCGGCATTGTAGGTGAGTTCTTTTCCACAGAGACACAAGGGAAACCTCAAATATTAATATCTTCCTCTATTCCTTATTTCAGAATACAGGTTGAGAGTTCCCAGTTTCATTCTTAATGAATTTCTTTTCCCAAAAACCTTACAGTGGACATTATATTTTTTCTGGCGTGATTTCAGTTCAGTTCAGTCACTCAGTCATGTCCAACTCTTTGCCACCCCATGAATCGCAGCACGCCAGGCCTCCCTGTCCATCACCATCTTCTGGAGTTCACTCAGACTCGCGTTCATCGAGTCCGTGATGCTGTCCAGCCATCTCATCCTCTGTCGTCCCCTTCTCCTCCGGCCCCCAATCTCTCCCAGCATCAGAGTATTTTCCAATGACTCAACTCTTCGCATGAGGTGGCCAAAGTATTGGAGTTTCAGCTTTAGCATCATTCCTTCCAAAGAAATCCCAGGGCTGATCTTCAGAATGGACTGGTTGGATCTCCTTGCAGTCCAAGGGACTCTCAAGAGTCTTCTCCAACACCACACTTCAAAAGCATCAATTCTTTGGTCCTCAGCCTTCTTCACAGTCCAACTCTCACATCCATACATGACCACTGGAAAAACTATAGCCTTGACTAGACGGACCTTAGTCGGCAAAGTAATGTCTCTGCTTTGGAATATACTATCTAGGAGGGTCATAACTTTTCTTCCAAGGAGTAAGGGTCTTTTAATTTCATGGCTGCAATCACCATCTGCAATGATTTTGCAGCCCCCAAAAATAAAGTCTGACACTGTTTCCCCATCTATCTCCCATGGAGTGATGGGACCGGACGCCATGATCTTCGTTTTCTGAATGTTGAGCTTTAGGCCAACTTTTTCACTCTCCACTTTCACTTTCATCAAGAGGCTTTTTAGCTCCTCTTCACTTTCTGCCATAAGGGTGGTGTCATCTGCATATCTGAGGTTATTGAGATTTCTCCCGGCAATCTTGATTCTTCAATCTTGATTTGCGTTTCTTCCAGTCCAGCGTTTCTGCTGATGTACTCTGCATATAAGTTAAATAAGCAGGGTGACAATATACAGCCTTGACATACTCCTTTTCCTATTTAGAACCAGTCTGTTGTTCTGCGTCCAGTTCTAACTGCTGCTTCCTGACCTGCATACAGATTTCTCAAGAGGCAGGTCAAGTGGTCTGGTATTCCCATCTCTTTCAGAATTTTCCAGTTTATTGTGATCCACACAGTCAAAGGCTTTGGCATAGTCAATAAATAATCTGGCATGGTTTACTTTACTTTAAATTTATTTATCCTTTCACCCCCAATTCATTTTCTGACATTATGATGTAGTTCAGTTAAATAAGCAAACCTTTTGTGTCAGACAGCTCTGGTTTCAAATCTCACCTGTGTATTTTCCTAACTACATGATTTAGAGCAACTTACTTAAACTCCTTGAGCCTCAAGTTTCCAGTTTCAAATAATAATGCTCATTCAGTAATTTTTAGTAAGGAATAGAGTAAGATACCCTAAACAATGCTTTGTATTGAATTTTTCTCATAGAATGCTAACTCCATTCCCCTCATATATTATTTTTTGAATCAAAGTGGCCAGTGGAAAAAAAAAAAACCTTTATGTAACAGAAAAGTTAATGTTCTTTTTTGCAAAAGTACAGAATATTTAGAGGGCATTGGTATTTTTAGGGTGAAAAATGTAGAATAAATTAAGCTCATTAATTTTTCATATATTCTCTAAAATTATTTTCCATAGTCTCTTGCCTATCAAATAATAAGGTTCATGGAAAAAGTTTCACAATAAATTTCAATAGGAAACAAAATTTACTGAAAGTATTATTAGCTCTTTAATGGGACTCCAGCATCAGTATTTAAGTTAGAATTTTTTAAAATGTGGCTGGAATTTCCTTAAAATCTGAAATAAAAGAAGAAAATAGATCCTTTCCTTAAACTGATTAAACCTTTACATGTTAGTTAAGTTCTCCCCCCACCCCCACAAATATCTGTGGTACAAAGAAAGGAGTGAAAGCATGGAAAATGTTTGCCTATGATCATAAATGGCATAATGCCCTTTGTCCTCAAGCCACAAGCCAAAGCAAATCAAAAACTTGTTATTCAGTTAAAGGATCAGGAAAGTGTCTCTCACTCTAGTGAGGCCGTGAGAGAGTGTGATTTCTGAAAGAGGTAAAGAAATGAAGCCGCATTTTAAGCTATCACAGGTACCATGAATGTTTGTGAGATTGACTAGTATATGACTAGCCACAGACTTAAAAAAATTAATTCATTTTTTTTACTCATTAATGCCATTCACAACTAAACAAATACTTAAGGGATGTTATGTACTTCTGGGTACTCAGTGTATGACTGACCCTGGTTGTGAAAACTAAATTAGAGTCACTACTTCATTTATTCATGCATTGAATAGAAATCATTCCTCTCTGCTCAATGTTGTGTGGTGGCCTGGATGGGAGGGGAATTTGGGGGAGAACAGAGATGTGTATAGATATGGCTGAGTTGCTCTACTATGCACCTGAAACTGTCACAACATTGTTAATCTTCTATACTTCAATATAAAGTAAACATGCTAAAAAAATTAAAATGTAAAAATCATTCCTGAGCCTCTGTAATATGTCACATTATTTTGCAAATGCCTTTCAAAATTTGTCTTGTACCCAGCAATTCTCAATAGTAAAAAAAATATTTCAGTGACCCAGATATGTGATTTATAAGTGATTTCTCTTAGAAAGTTCACCAGGATTCTATTAGAAGTAAAAGTAAGCATCTTTTTGAGCACGTTTTCTGAGATTGTTTATAATATGTGGTCTATGAGATTGAGAGGATTTCTTTTAAAGGAACTTTGGGCTAAAATTTTAATGGTAATATCCTTTGCTAGATGTTACCAACTGTTGGCATAGTGATCAAATTTAGCCACTGGTGAGTTTTGTTTCCCCAGAACAGTGGTTAAACATCCTTGCATTTTAAGTTCTTTAAGCGAGGCGTGTATCTACTCATTCAGCACAGCGCTCACTATTCTTATTTTGAGGACTTAGCTTTTCTGAACATTTGATTACTTTTCACGACTCTAAACTATTTGTTTATTTAAAATTTGCTCTATCGATTGTAACCCTGGAGCACTGATTACCATTATTTCATATATTTGAGCTGCTTCAACACTAATGAGAAAGCTTTCTAGTAGGTTCCCTAGCTCTAACAGATGATGTGAGATAGCTATTCTTTCACACATATAACCAGAAACATGTAATATTTGTGCCCCAGATATGAAATTGGAACCAAGTAAGTGATTCATGGAGTCACAAAGAGTCGGACATGACTGAGCAACTGAACTGAACTGAACTGAACTGAGCTGAAGCCATAAAAAGAGGAGGGCCTGTCAACTCATTCCAGTATTCTTGCCGGGATAATCCCATGGGTAGAGGATCCTGGCAGGCTACAGTCTACAGGGGTGGCAAAGAATTGGACATGATTGAAGTGACTTATCATGCATGCACACAAACCATGAAAACCTTGATACAAAAGTTGAAAATACAAAGGAAAATAAATCAATTTTTGTCCTCAATGAGCTCACTTTCTAGTAGGTAATTAACACAACATTTCTGAGAGGGCAGGATAAGTCTTCCATGTGGATATGATGACACCTGAACTGAGTCCTCATGGCAAATCTTTGTAACAAACAAGGAAGAAATGGATATTGGTATGGGGAAATGTATGTGTCAACAATCACACACATGGCTTCTTCAGTAAAATGCAGATACATTTGAGCCTCTGAGACAAGATGATGAAGGGTCTTCTCTGCCATACTAAAGCATGCTTTTCCAACCTGCTGTCCACCCACCCATCAGTCATCTTTATCCAGACAGTTCTCATCTTTAATTGCCCATTCTATTCAGTTTTTTTTCTCTTTCTTTCTTTCCTTCCTCCCTTCCTTCCTTATTTCTTTCCTTTGAGTCTTATGTCATTTTTATGCCCTTCTTTCATATTCAGTTTTGTTTGGAAGAAGGTGATATGCATGAATAAAATCTTGATTTCCCCAGTTGCTAATTTAAAGCTAGGTTTGGTCATGAGACCTTCATTCTAGGAGGTGAAATGTAAGTGAAAAGTTGAAATCCTGGTTAAGGCTGTTAGGAAAACTATTGCATTTCAGATAAAGAGAGCCAGAATGAGACTCAGATCTCTTTTTCCTTTACTCTTTGCTTATGCACTTCCTCCTGCCTATAACATAGACAGAGTGTCATTGCTGCCATCCTGAGGCCAAATACTAAGGGTGATGGGGCAGGAAAAAGATTAGAAGATATGTAAGTTTCATTATGGTAACATCACACCATCCCTGAACTACTTTTTGAAACTAACACATCATTCCGGAACTATTTCTTAGGAGGCGTTTGTCTTTGTGAGGAAAAAATAAACTTTCTACTTGCTTAGATCATATTTTATCAGGTTTTTTGTTTCTGGCAGTTAGATACAGCCTTGACCGGTAAAAGTCATCCATTCTTCCATATAATGTGCTTAGAATTGTGATAATTTCAGTTGTGGGAGATGTAAAGATAATATAGATGTCTCTGATTCTCTTTAAAGTATGTTCAGTGAGAGAACCTTTTGCTTTCAAAATAAATAATGGTTGTCTGTGAGCCAGTTATCTAAGTACCTGAAAACATCCACTAACCTTGCACAGAAGGTTATAGAGAGTCATCTACACATTTACATTTTCCACTTATGTAACATTTCTCATAAAAATGGTTTGCTTAAGGAAAGAACCTGGACATACTGAGATGTCCTTCTCCATCATGAGCCAGCAGTGACCTTGCTTACAAATACAACACAACTAAAAATCCAATCCTTACCTAAGTAACAATTGCTATATTGAGAAACTTAGAAGGGGACAACAGAGGATGAGATGGCTGGATGGCATCACTGACTCAATGGATGTGAGTCCAAGTGAACTCTGGGAGTTGGTGATGGACAGGGAGACCTGGCGTGCTGTGATTCATGGGTTCGCAAAAGTCAGACACGACTGAGCGACTGAACTGAACTGAACTGATATAAGATTTGTTCACTTAGATATTTGACTTTCCCTTGTGTTACAAAAAAGAATGTAACCAAAAAAGAATGCAGATTGCTTCTGGGATATGAGGGGTGGTGACTGAAGAAGAACATCAAAAGGGGAGCAATGGATTGACAAGACCAGAAGGACATCCCAAAGGGGAAAGGCTGCAGAACATATCTGTTTTCAGCAAGGCCATGTTTTTTCTCTGAAGTGTGAAAGAAGATGTTTTGAGCATGTTCTTGAATATACATTAATTTTGATGTGGAGTGGAAAAAATGACTGGCCTTTCTTTCCAGGTAAATCTGGGCTTTTTATTCTTTTTCCTCTCAAGAACTAGCAGAACGTCTATTCAATGACTTCCTAAGTAGAAGTAATAGTTGGCAAACTTTTTCCTTTTCTAAGTTGAAAGGAAAATTTTCACCATCTATAACCAATCTAAGGACCACCCAGCCTTCCTGGCATGTGTTTCATACACATCAACACAGCTGGGCCTTGTTGATGGCCTGATTGAATCATGTACCTCAATCTCCCCAGTAGGGAAAACGAACTCTGGCTTGAGCAACTATGCATCTTTACAAGGTTGAAACATTCTTATTTTCTCCACTGGGAATGAACATTTTCAGGGAATTGTGATCTGATAAAAAAAAAAAATACCAGTTTTAAAAATAGAAATGAAGATATAAGGGAACTTATTTTTTTCTTTCCATTATATACTACTTTCCCTTTTCAGTTCAGTTTCGGTTCAGTTGCTCAGTCGTGTCTGACTCTTTGTGACCCCCATGGACTGTAGCACGCAGGCCTCCTTGTCCATCACCAACACTTGAAGTTTACTCAAACTCATGTCCATTGAGTTGGTGATGCCATCCAACCATTTTATCCTCTGTTGTCCCCTTCTCCTCCTCCCTTCAATCTTTCCCAGCATCAGGGTCTTTTCAAATGAGTCAGCTCTTCTCATCAGTTGGCTAGAGTATTGGAGTTTCAGCTTCAATGTCAGTCCTTTCAATGAACACTCAGGATTGCTCTCATTTAGGATGGACTGGTTGGGTCTCCTTGCTGTCCAAGGGACTCTCAAGAGTCTTCTCCAAAACCACAGTTCAAAAGCATGAATTCTTCTGTGCTCAGCTTTCTTTATAGTCCAACTATCACATCCATACATGACTACTGGAAAAACCATAGCCTTGACTAGACGGACCTTTGTTGGCAAACTAATGTCTCTGCTTTTGAATATGCTGTCTAGGTTGGTCATAACTTTCCTTCCAAGGAATGAGCATCTTTTAATTTCATGGCTATAGTCACTATCTGCAGTGATTTTGGAGCCCTCCATAATAAAGCCAGCCACTGTTTCCATTGTTTCCCCATCTATTTGCCATGAAGTGATGAAACCGGATGCCATGATCTTAGTTTTCTGAATGTTGAGCTTTAAGCCAACTTTTTCACTCTCCTCTCTCACTTTCATAAAGAGGCTCTTTAGTTCTTCTTCACTTTCTGCCATAAGGGTGGTGTCATCTGCATGTCTGAAGTTATTGATATTTCTTCTGGCAATCTTGATTCCAACTTGTGCTTCATCCAGACCAGCTTTTTCTGTTAACTTGAAGTTGAGACAATCTCAGCTTGAGAAACTGATTGCAAATCCCATGTGTTTAAAATTTCCTTAAAGATCAGTCTGTGTTCAAGACACACCACCGAGGTGTGGGAGTTTAAAAATAAAATGCCTGGGTTTTTAAAATGTACTGATTTACTAAAGAACATCATTGTCTTTTTAACTACTGAAAAACTTTTTAATTAGAATAATGGGAAATAGGAAAAGCAGTTTCACAAGTACAAGTGGTTATAGAGGTCATCTTGTTTGACTTCTAAAGTTAAGTTTTGAGTAATTCCTATGGATTCTTGAGTGATAGTTTTCCATGTCATTTCAAGCTGAGAATATTTTAACCCTTAGAGTGCTTTGAAAGAAACATTTTAATCTAAATGTATAAATTAAAATAAATATTATCTAGAAAGCTTTTTTCCAGAAAGGATTACTTTACATCACTCTATTTTATTGGTTAATTTTCTATATGTCATAGCTAAACACTTTTTATTTTACTAATTTTAGGGATAGATTGGGAGTTTGGGATTGACATGTATACACTTCTATATACATAAAATAGATAATCAACAAGGGACAAGTGGAAAAAATAATCAATTAAGTAAAATTATTTTCATTATTGCAAATATTTGCTCAAATTACTAACAAAATTTGATTCATTAGTAAGTTTTTTTTTTTTACAAAAAATAAATTGATTTTATACATCAATTCTGATATTTTCTTTTGTGGCCAATGTTTTCACAATTTTAATTTTCCTGAGTCGAATAATAATCTATGTTTCCCTTTTAGGAAGTGTGAGGAATTTTGTGAGACTGAAGAAAAAAGATGGATATGGGAAGAAGAGTGAGAGGAAAACTCTCATGAAAAGGAGAGAGAAAGAAAATGATGAGACTATAAGAACAAAAAAGGAGTTCAATAGACAGACATGATGTTAACAGAAACTAGAGACCCAGAAAGTCATGTTAGTAATATCACAGTTGGTATTAATAGCTTGATTCAAGTTCTTCTTCCAACTGAATTCAGCTCTAGCCTTTAAAAAGGGGAGTTGTCCCCTCCAGATGGGTACTTATAGTCCCATTATCCAGTGTGAGATAATACCTAGCTCTCCCTGTAGTTTACGGACCTGGGGCCATCAGGTCTCCACCTTGGTCTCTGCATTTCTGCTTTGCTAAGGTTATTCTATGCCTGAGTGTGGCTGTGAGCTAATTACTGTTTGTCTCCATTTTAACTGTCATTGTTTTACATTGGAATGGAAGGGGTAGAGCCATGAGAGTGAACACTTAAGCTCTCCCAAGTGTAAAACATATCAGGATCACATTTCAATGAATGAATGAACACAGACACACTGTGTGTCAGGCACTTTACCATTATCATTTTAGTCACCTAGATGGGATGCACTTCATTTTATCTTTGGAGACAGAAAGTATTTTATGCACTTTAATGACATTTGTATGTATCTTGGACTTTGTTTCTTTTATTATAACATTTATTCTTTTCATTCACTATTTTGAATTAAATTAATACTCTTTATATAAGACTTTAGTATCAGTAAGGGATACAGAGTAGAGAAATAACTCTCTTAAGTATATCTATCTTAGTCAATCTACCGTTTGGTAATGTTGATTGAGTACCTATAAAATATCAGGCCCTCTAGTTGTTTACAAAGATTTGGGAAGCTTACAAATTATTTGGCACTTTAAGCACTTACAAATGCACTTTTTATTTCCTTGATAATGCTGTTCATTTTCTTATAAAGAGATGATTTATGTTGGCTTTCATTTTTGCATTATCCATGGGCCTTAGTCAAATGCCAATGTCACTGACCAGTTCCTGAGAATTGTGAATTCTACCCTTAGAGAGTTATTCTTTTAATTAGAGTAATAGAGTCGGGAAATGCTCCCATGTCTTGGCTCATAACCCCAGGGTGTTCTTACATGTTATGTTGTCATCAATTATCCAAAACAGAATCATGATAGCCTACCCAAATTATCAAAAGATGGATGAGCTTGCCACTGGGAGAATAGTGAAGGCAGCTGCAGGCTGAGATACTGGCCAAGATATATCATATGTGATTCCTGGGACACTAGGGAAAGAAATAAACTGTAACCCAAAATCATGGCAAATATCAGTGAGGTTTTATTGCACAAGATACATGTCTAAAGTGTAAATCATCACAATTGAGTAATGAGAGCTGGAAGCTGGAATCAGACATCCAGGCTTGTTTTGGAAGTAAATTTCACTTTTTCAGTTCAACAAATTGTGTACCCACCATGGATTGGCAGAGTGTAAAGTACTAGAAATATAGTTAATAACAAGACTTTGCTTTCATGGAGCTTAATGGAGCAATGATAAAAATGATTTTTGAGATACAGTTGGGACGACTGCTACACAAAAGTAGAGTATTTGAAAATGCCCATCATGAGAAGCCTAAACTTGGTTAGGAAGAGATAGCAGAGGTTTAAGGAAGTTTCCTTGGGGAAATATAAAGTAAATTGACACTTGTTAATTAAAGACAAATCAGATAAGACACAAGGGAACATAGAAAGTTCTAAGCCAAAAATAAAGGGAAAAAAAGTGGCACATAGGATTGTTCTGAGAGGTGTGGTCAGTAGGCCCAGACTTGCAGGGTCTGGGAGCCATGCAAGCTGCTTATCCCTCTAGGTATAAATTTCCTGTTCCATGAAATGCTATGATACTGGTATTTTGGGGGAACTGACCCAAAAATGAGCTTATATAAAACATCAGGTACCTCTGCACAAGCACATAGGGAATGATTGCAAAATACAGTCACAATTTTGAAACTTGAAATGGATTTTTATGTGAATTATAGAATTTTAGAACTAGAAATGAGCTTGAAAAATCATCCTGGACAACAATTTCTTTATTGGAGAAGGTGATGGCACCCCACTCCAGTACTCTTGCCTAGAAAATCCCATGGATGGAGGAGCCTGGTGGGCTGCACTCCATGGGATCGTTGGGAGTCGGACACGACTGAGCGACTTCACTTTCACTTTTCACTTTCATGTATTGGAGAAGGAAATGGCAACCCACTCCAGTGTTCTTGCCTGGAGAATCCCAGCAACAGGGGAGCCTGTTGGGCTGCCATCTATGGGGTCGCACAGAGTTGGACACGACTGAAGCGACTTAGCAGAGATGAAGTTAATAAGATCAGAGCTGATTATATACCCTAAATTACGATGTTGCTTAGAGGCAGAGCTAGTGATGCATTTTCTGGTCTCAAACTTGTTTCTCTTATACAGTGAGTTTCAAAATAAAGTATTTATTTCTGCCACACATTACTGAAAATTACATGTTAATTGTTGAAGCCAGAATTTAAACTCAGACCAGCCTAATAGTGGTGGTGGTGGTGGTGGTGGTTTATTTGCTAAATTGTGTCCGACTCTTGTGACTTCTTGGACTATAGCCTGCCAGACTCCTTTGTCCATGGGATTTTCCAAGCAGGAATACTGGGGTG